>NC_064645.1:75058450-85058450 GCF_023864345.2 Schistocerca serialis cubense
TACTCCATGTGCCCCGCCTCCCATCTGTGTCAACTGCAGTGAGCACCATCCCCCTTGTTCGCCGGACTGTAAGATTCTACACAAAGAAAGTAAAATATTGGAATACAAGACCCTGGATAGACTGACCTACACTGAGGCTAAGCGTAAATATGAACGACTTCATCCAGTCCGCGTGACGTCTTCTTATGCCGCCACTGTCACTCCTGCTACAGTTCCCATTGCTGCACCACACACAGTCAGCCCTCAGAGCCAGAGGACCACTCCTGCCCCCTTGATGGTGGGGGGCACTTCACTCGCTGTTGCTCCTGCTCCATCTACTTCAGGAGCAACACACCCCCCCCCCCCCGCCAACCATCGGGGACATCAGTTTCTGCTTCCCAGCCGGAGAGGAGTAAGACTTCTTCGGCTCCTCTCCCCAGGAAGGGGTCACTTGGGGACCTCCCGTCGCAAGTTCCGACCGGTTTAAAAGCGGACACTCGCAAGTGGCTGAAACAACCACCGGTCGCTGGACGCCAGGTCTCCCGGTCGTCGTCAGTCCCTGAGACTGACCCAGTGAAGCCCTCCCAGCCTGATCCACCAAAGGCACAGAGGGAGACACGGAAGAAGAAAAAGGTTCGTAAAATTCACGACAGTGCGGTGGCACCCGTCCCACCACTTCCAACAAGCTCCACGTCTGAGGATGAAGTCGAGATTCTGGCGTCTGCTGAAGACCTGCATCTCGCCGGTCCCTCAGACACCATGGACGTCACTCGCGCTGGTACTGAATCGGTGGCATCGAGTGAACAAGCGGCATAAACTGCCTTCCCAGTCCCTTCACGCCTTTCTCAGTCATGGACAATATCATCCTCCAATGGAACTGCAGCGGATTCTTCCATCATCTAGCTGAGCTCCAACAATTTATCAACCTTCACCCTTTTTTCTGCATTGCTCTTCAGGAAACTTGGTTTCCAGCGATGCGAACCCCCACCCTCTGTGGCTATCGGGGTTATTATAAGAACCGGGCAGCTTATGAAAGGATGTCTGGTGGCGTCTGCATCTATGTCCTTCACTCTCTTCACAGCGAGTCCGTCCCTCTACAAACACCTTTAGAGGCTGTTACCGTCTCCAGTCTTTACCTTCCATCGGATGGTGATGTCGCGCAGCATGTCCTGGCTGCGCTGCTAGCCCAATTGCCGCCACCTTTCTTGTTACTGTGCGACTTCATCGCCCATAACCCTCTGTGGGGTGGGTCAGTGGCAACAGGTCGATCTTTCGATTTTAAATGATGATGCCTGCACACACTTCAGTGTGGCGCATGGCACTTACTCCGCCATTGTCCTTTTGATCTGCAGCCCTAGCCTCTTACTGTCTGGTCAATGGAGTGTGCATGACGACCTGTGTGGTAGTGACCACTTTCAGATCTTTCTGTCACTGCCAGGGCGTCACTCTTCTCGGCGCCCCAGCAGATGGGCTATGAATAAGGCTCACTGGGACTTTTTCTCCTCCATTGCCGCCACTGAGCCTCTCTCTAATGACGACATTGATGCAGTGGTTCACTCAGTCACCACCAGCATCGTTCCTACCGCAGAATCTGCCATTCCCCGTTCTTCTGGGTCCCATCGGCGGAGGACTGTGCCTTGGGGGTCGCCTGAGATCGCTGAAGCTATTAAAGATCGCCGGCGGGTGCTCCAGCGTCACAAGCGACATCCCTCCATAGAACACCTCATTGCCTTCCAACGGCTGCGTGCGTGGGCCCGCTGCCTTATCCGCCAACGCAAACAGGAGTGCTGGGAGCGGTATGTTTCCACCATTGGCCTCCATGTCTCTCCATCACAGGTCTGGGCCAAGATTCGACGCCTCTATGGCTGTCGAACCCCTGTCAGCGTCCGAGCGCTCTCACTGAATGGAGCAGTTTGTACTGACTCCGACGTCATTGCAAACTGCTTGGCAGAGCATTTTGCTCTGAGTTCCGCTTCTGCGAATTACCCACTCGCCTTCTGCTCCATTAGAGAGCGCATGGAACGTCGGAGCCTTTCGTTTCGCTCCCACCATCCAGAATCGTACAATGTTTCATTCAGTGAGTGGGAATTTCGCAGTGCCCTAGCCGCTTTCCTTGATACCGCTCCTGGGCCAGATCGCATCCACTGTCAGATGCTGAAACGACTTTCAGTGGACTGCCAGCGACGGCTCCTCGATCTTTACAACCGTATTTGGGTCGAGGGTGAGTTTCCGTCGCAATGGCGGGAAAGTATTGTTATCCCCATTCTGAAACCTGGCAAGAACCCTTTGGAGGTGGACAGCTACCGTCCCATTAGCCTCACCAACGTTCTTTGCAAGTTACTTGAACGGATGGTGAGCCGGCGCTTGAATTGGGTACTGGAGTCTCGGGGCCTTCTGGCTCCGTCTCAGGGTGGGTTCCATAAAGGCCGCTCCACCGCCGACAATCTGGTGAGCCTGGAGTCGGCCATCCGTACCGCCTTTGCCCGCCGTCAGCACCTGGACACTGTCTTTTTCGACATGCGGATGGCGTACGATACGACATGGTGTCATCACATCCTTTATACGCTTCATGAATGGAGTCTTCGCGGTCCAATGCCGATTTTCATCCGAAATTTTCTGTCGCATCGAACCTTCCGCGTGCAAGTCGCAGCCTCACATAGCTCCTTCAGAGTTCAGGAGAACGGAGTGCCACAGGGATCTGTTTTAAGTGTCTGCCTGTTTTTAATAGCAATTAACGGGCTCGCTGCGGCGGTGGGAACGTCTGTCTCAGCTGTCCTTGTATGCTGACGACTTCTGCCTTTACTATAGCTCTATTGGCATTGCAGCCGCTGAACGTCAGCTTCAGGGCGTGTAACGTCTAGAGAAACAAAAACAATATATTATGTAGTAATTAGAGAATTAGATGTATCATATTGTGTCATTGTATAAAATTCTGTATTTTTTATTATTATTTATTTCTGAAAACGTCTGCGTCGGCGAGTAATAAAACCGACACAGAAGATAAATTTTAAACAGAGATTAAAAAAGGAACTAGTATATAATACGTGTTGAATATGAATGTCTTTGTCTTCTTCATCTGGGAGTCGAACGAGTAAGACATCCTGTGTCGTAGTAGCGAACGCTAGTGTAGCATTCTTTTGTCGAGACTAAGCAATGTACGCCATTACGTGTGAATTCACAAAGGTCTGTAATCACTGAGATATTTAAAGGTTTTAATAGAGTTGTTTAAATGAAAACTTGTATTATTTATTGTTAAGCTTGCTTGCATATTATCCCATCCTGTTGAGACATTTTTCAGTTATATAAATATTATCTGTGGTGCTGAGCTGCGTGGAGAACGAAGAGCCGCTGCCGCGGCGTATTTAAACGACTTACAATATAGTCGAGCATACCGCAAGGAAGCGGTAAAATAATAGTAAAATAATATTATTTCTTTTAGCTCCCAGACTGGCAGTGAAGATCAGCAGATTTTATGATGTGTTGCAGATTGACGCGGGCTGCTGATAGGATATAATTTACAGTGCAAATAATTTAATGTACCTTCAGAATCTGATAGGAATCTTGCTGTGCTCCGTTCTGATCTGGCAAACTTTATAGTGACAACGTATTTTTTAATGAGAGTCTCATGTTCTTGGGCTAGTCGTGGTATGAAATAGCATTTTAACGAGAAATAAAATCCACTGCGAACTTGTGTTTTTGAACGATCACATGGACTGTAACATCAGTGCTCATAACAAAGTAATTTCAACTTTTAATCACTATGAAGTAGGGAAGATATATTGATTCTTAGCATGAGCTGCAGTTACGAAAAATCGTTCCTTAAATTGTAGGCCAGATACAGAACAATAAGACTTCCATATATACATTTTATTCCGCTAAAGGGTAATGATGATAAAGAAAAGCAAAGCACAGCATTGCTAAAAGTATTTCACGTAACTCTTTTCGTAAATGTGTTGTTACAAAGAGAATAAATAAACCAGAGAGCAACAATTTTACAATCCGCGAGAGAGTTGTACGTGAAAGGCGCTATCCACAAGGCGCAGTCTTGGGCTGTAGCACATGCCTTTCAGTTTTCGGCAGCCAAGACCTGCGTTACGCATTTCTGCCGGCGACGCACTGTTCATCCGGAGCAGCGGCTTTACCTTGATGGCGAACTTCTTGCTGTGGTGGAGTCACATAGGTTTTTGGGGGTGGTTTTTGATGTCCGGTTGACTTGGCTGCCTCATATTCGGCAACTTAAACAGATGTGTTGGCGGCATCTAAATGCTATACGATGCTTGAGCCACACCCACTGGGGCGCCGACCGGTCTACCCTTACGGCTATACCAGGTGTTAATCCAGTCCCGTCTGGATTATGGGAGCCTGGCTTATGGCTCAGTATCCCCATCTGCATTGCGGGTGTTGGACCCAATCCTCCACAGCGGGATATGCCTTGCCACTGGTGCTTTCTGGACCAGCCCTGTGGACAGCATACTTGTGGAGGCAGGTGTCCCTCCACTGCGGTTACGACGCCAACAATTACTGGCTGCTTATGCTGCCCATGTTTTTAGCTTGCCCGGGCATCCAAATTATTGTCTCCTGTTCCCGCAGTCAGTCGTCCATCTCGGTCGGCCCCGGTCGGGTTGTCCGATCGTCGTCCACGTCAAAGAGCTTCTCTCCAGGCTTGGGGCTTTCCCTGTTCCACCTCCTTTCCGAGCCCCTCTGCAAACACCCCCGTGGTGTGTGCCTCGCCCTTGCCTTCGGCTCGAATTGGCACAGGGCCCGAAGGACTCAGTCCCTCCAGAGGCCTTCCGCCGCCGCTTTTATTCCATCGTAGCCACGTATCAGGGCTCTGGAGTGTTTTACACTGACGGTTCGATGGTTGCTGGTCGTGTCGGTTATGTGCTAACTCTAGAGGACCATTCCGAACAACGTTCATTGCCGGCTGGCTGCAGCGTTTACACTGCTGAGCTGGTCGCCATCTTTCGAGCCCTAGAGTATAACCGCTCGTGCTCAGGTGAGTCCTTCGTTATCTGTAGCGATTACCTGAGCGGTTTACGAGCTCTCGACCAGTGTTTCCCTCGTTCTCGTCTGGTGATGGCTATCCAGGCGTCCCTGCATACTCTTGCCCGTTGCGGCCGATCTCTCGTCTTTGTATAGACCCCTGGCCATGTTGGGATACCCGGCAATGAAAATGTTGACCGCCTGGCGAAAGAGGCCACCAGTAAACCTTCTCTGGAGTTTGGCCTCCCGGAGTCTTATTTGTGGGCAGTCTTACGCCGCGAAGTTCTTTCGCTTTGGGACACTGAATGGCGCAATCTGCCCACGCCAAACAAACTCCGTCCTATCAAGGCGACGACGGGTGTGTGGCGGTCATCCATGCGAGCCACTTGCAGAGATTCAGTTGTTCCTCGTCGGCTCCGCATTGGCCACATCCGGCTGACACCCAGTTATTTACTGTGTCGAGAGGACCCTCCTCTATGTCGTTGCGGGGCAGCTTTGACAGTGGCCCACATTTTGTTGGCGTGTCCCCTTTTAGCTGTGGTCAGGAAGACATTTGCGCTGCCTGATACGCTCCCTGCCCTTTTAACTGATGACTCTGCCATGGCATGCTTAGTTTTACATTTTATTCGGGCAGGGGTTTTTTATCATTTAATTTGAGTGTTTGCTATGTTTTATGTGTTGATTCGGGCCTTTGGCCTACGATTTTAAACTGAGTTTTAAATGTGTCTCTCGGTGGTTGTCTTCTCCTTTTTTTGTTCCTATGGTCGGCCAACCACCGTCACACTCTGTGTGATTTTATTTCGTTTTGTCTGCTCCTTGTCTACGTTTCTCTTGTTCTGTGTCGTCTGTCTACTATTCTGTTGAACGTTTCTTATTCTCTGTGGGTATCTTTAGTATTTGGAAAAAGGGACCGATGACCGTCGCAGTCTGGTCCCTTGAATCCCCCAAACCAACCAACCAATCACCACTTTTAACGAAATTGTCATAGACAAACACTCGACGTTGCAAGTCCCAGTGCTCCATAGTGACAGAGTAAATGAAATGGCGTCTTGTGTGGATAAGAACTATCCCCACCACGACCACCTTCCACCACCGCGCCCTCAGTACTACACAGTTCAAAACCGTCCGTCTCCTGTGTATCACCCTGTATATGGTTTTTTTGTGTGTGTGTGGGGGGGGGGGGGGGGGGTAGGGGTTAGTGATTTGAGTTGTAGCTATTAGATACTGGATGAGAGCTTTGGTGATCAGCTGATTTGAGATTTGGTTCAACTGTTCTGTGGGGAGGTTCATGGACAAGTTAAAGACACGTTGTTGGGTGGTATTATTACCATGAAAACAGAGAAAATTTTTGTAAACCACATTTAATAGATCATTTTCTCAAAAATATTAACACAAGAATACAACATATTATATTGTTTCAGGTACCTGGATAACTCCCTTTGCTTAATAGACAAACCACAAACAAAAATTTAAAAAAAACTACATGCTGACATCAACAAGGTACACAAAAACACAAAAGTCACAATTGGAGGAGAAGAGAATAACGAAATTAACTTTCTTTTTATAACAACCAAAAAACAAAACAGTAAGCATATGTTTGAAATGTACCATAAACCAACAGCAAAATTTTAATTCCCAATCCCCAAACCAACCACACTCACAAAAGCAAGCAGCACTTCGACACATGCTCCATGGAATCAACACAGTGCCACTCACCAAACAAAACTAGCAATAAGAAGTTGATATAATAATGCAGATAGCACAAAACAATGGTTACATTAATACCATAGTTGCAAAGGTAAACAACGAGATTAAAAGTAAATTAATGCAGAAAGCATCAAACGAGACAGCAACACAGCAGAACCAAACACAAGCACTCAGTACCATAACAACTACACATAATAGTCAGAAAAACATGAATTAAAGTACAAGATGTTACACAATGACATATAAACACAGACTCACACCTCAAATCGCGAACCTTTCCAAAAGACAAAAATAAACATGACATGGACGACAGAAAATTCTATACAAAAATACACCCCAAACACTGACAATGGCACATACATAGGACAAAGGTAGAGCATTTCATGTCATATACGAAGAACATTTAGAGACTGAAACTATGGGACAACCCACTCCACATTAGCAGAGCACCTAAGAGAACATAACCACAAACCAACACATAGAACAGACATGAAAACAATTAGAATCAATAATAAAAAACATCTCCTAACTCTGCAAGAAAATATACACATACAGAAAACCAAAGCAGAATGGAAAACCCTGTTGAATGATCAACTAGACGTAACAAACAATTCATTGTTTACACTAATACATAAAATAATACAATAATATTCCAAACAAGGATTACACAGGCCAACGAAAAATTTTTTTTAAACCTTTTTTTTTACTTTGATAGCTGATCTTGACAGATTTTTATGCGCTGAATCCAAATCTAGTCTTAGTTTTCTTGTATCATCCGTAGTTTTCAAGCAATATGCTTTTTACTATATTGTACAAAAACCCTATGCTAAACAGTATATGGAGATAATAATGAAACGCTTTGTTACGATATAAGTAAGGTATGTATTTACAGTAAGCTACTTAAAACAATGACGTGTGTTAGACGTTTCACTTGTCAGCTGAAACTGGTTTGTATTTTCTTTCTCTTTTTTCTTTGAAGCTTTTTCTGCGATGGGTCGCTTGCTGAACCTCACGGTGAAGTGACCAGTAGTCCCCCATCATACTGGTCTTCCAGAGGCCTTGGTAGTGTTTTTCCATCACTTCAATGCCCTGGTGAAAACGCTCTCCTTGCTCCTTACTAACATCTCCCATAGTGTCTGGGAAGTAATCAGAGTGACTGTTCAAAAAGTGAACTTACAGGCTCATTAAACATCCTAATATTTTAAACATTGTAGCTATAATAGAAACATATTCTGGGTCTTTTTCGTGTCTTAAGAACTTTGTAATGACTTGCTTGAATGATACCCATGCTTCTTTCTCATTTAACATGAAACATCAATTTTCTAATCTCAGGTCCGACAAAGACGCCTTCTTTTAGTTTAGCATCTAAAAGGTGTGGAAACTTTCGCCAGAGATCCTTAAAACATGATCCATCTTTAGGCAAAGCCTTTACAAAGTGTTTCATTAGGCCTAACTTTGTATGTAGAGGTGGCAGGAGTAGGTTTTTTGGATCTACAATGTTTTTGCATAGAATGTTCTTGTCACCAGGTTTTAAAGACTCCCTTACAGGCCAGTTCTTTCTGCATCAGGGTTGAACCCTAGCCCTACTGTCCCGTTCACACGAGAAACATGGAAATTTGGTAAAGCCACCTTGCTGACCAAGGATCATGAATGTTACTTTTACATCGCTACACATCATCCAACTATGAGCGGAAGAGTCTATTTTATTTAGCAATTTTCCTAGGTTTTCCTAGCTTTCTTTCATATGTACAGAATTTTCAACAGGTATAGATGCATTCATGTTAACTTTGTGTAATAAAACAGGCTTTAAACTAGTTTTGGATGAATCAATAGCCCCCAGTCTTCCTTTTTGTACACAATACCAAACTAATTTATTGATCTGGGAATGTCTAAGCAGCATACTAAGTCGACTTCTTGTTGAAAAAACTTGGAAAATTGCTGCTCTCTCTTTCCATACATGTATATGCTGTTTCCATCTGCCAATAAGGTCTTTTCTTTTAATCTAAAGCCAAGCAATTCAGCTTTTTCTTCTGTTAAGCCCAGATCCCTAACCAAGTCGTTAAGCTCGTTCTGAGTAAACAATTTGGGCTCTAGACTTTCTGTATTTCAATGGAATTCATCATCATCTGGTTCATCTAAATCACATTGTACATAATAAAATACTTCTGTAGGAATAGAATTTAAATCATCTGGTGGTTCAGGAACCGGCAAATCTGCACCATGCCCTGCTGTTCGGATGGCGGACGCAAGGTTAGGGGAGCTTACTACCTTCTTGTTTTTCGAATTATGACCAGTAATATCAACACTGCAAAAGTAGCAATCATCAGAATGATTTCTTGGCTCCCACCATATAATAGGAAAAACAAATCTAAAGGCTTTTCTATTCTTTTTGGACCATTTTCTCAGACCTTCAACACACACATAACATACCTTATGCAGCGACCAAAATTTATCTTGATCACCAAGTTTAGATCCAAAGCATAATCTGTCTGTAATGTTTCTTTGGTTTTTTTAATCACAAATTCACCACAAATATAGCAAGAACTGGCAGCAGAGTTTTTACAACCACAATTAGAGATTGTACTGAGCACATGTACAGGAAAGGGGAAAGTGGGGTTAGGTTGACAGTAAACAAAACACCATCAGTTAACACAAAAATAGAATCGACCTTTTCTTGCCAGTAAATGTTTTTCAGCAGTGCTACCAACGTCATCAAAATTCATTAACCTCCTTTTTAAATTATTTTAACTATATAAAGGCTGTTAAATTCTTTAAAAAATCACGTAATTTAATAAATGTAACTGTAAAATATGATGAAATGGTGGGTGATATGTTTTTTTAAGTATAATATTTGGATTTCCCACCCAAAAAACATTAGAATAAGGTATGTTCAGCATAAAAGCTTTTCCATCGTAGGCCTGTGTTATTATCATAATAATAATACCACCCAACACCTTCTCATTTACTTATCCATGAATGTCTCCACAGAGCATTTAAACCAAAACTAAAATCAGCTGACCACCAAAGCTTTCAACCATTCTCTAACAGCTATTGCATTCATTTTCATCAGTCTACAACTCAAACCATCAACCCCTCTCCCCCCCCCCCCCACACACAGAGAAAAAAAGTAAATAGAATGAACCATACATTTCATCTTCAGCCCCCTGTATCTCTCCCTTTTACACGCACACAGAGATATAAACATCAGGAACAGAAGTTAGTTTTCAACATGCAATGCGTTAGGTTGGCAACACATAGGTAAACAAACGATACAGGAAGAAGCTCATAATGAATTAAAAAGATTTACGACTTTAAAAGTACAGTGCTCTAACAAATAGCTATAACTAGTAACAAAAGAAATTGCACCACAAAGAAGAAAGAGAAACACGTGAAAGAAAAAGTTCTAAATACAAAATTGTGCTTACGTTACGGAAATGAACTGGCAGTGTGACCTCCAGACCAGATGAGAGGAAACTATAAGTAATTACTTACTGACCTAAAAGGAGCGACGTGACCTGTTTGATAATCTAAGAATAACAAAACAGTAAGAATAAGGTGAAACGTGTCTGGGAAAAATTAATTAAGTTGCATCAAGGAAAGGTGGTTTTCTTTACAAAACAAGTATTTAATACCATTTTTGTGGAGCCTTTTCTTCCGTCTCTGTCTGTCTGTCCGTCTGTCTGAATACCATTCAGGATTGGCAAATGTTAAAAACGTGTTTTTAATCACACGTTAAAAACACTGATTGCTATACTTCCAAAATAAAACATGTTTTTATTTAAGTGCTCGATTCCATGTTTTAAAAAATAAAAAATCATTTTAAACAGTTTTACTCGACTTTGGTGTAATCTCATGTGATATGGCATGGAGGTCCACCACATCTCACCAAATCTAATCAAGTTAGAGGGGGGTCCAAACAAAAAAAAACTGTCTGACGTAATTAATAGACGTTACCTAATCTCTCACGCTCCACTGCAAAATATTGCTTCGTGCCAGGGCTTTTCAAAATTTTCTTTCCGTCAGACGCTAGAAAACTCGTGGAGTCCTGGACACATCACTTGCTCTCGAGCTAGATTCGCAGGCGTCAACCACAGTGTGTTTAGAGGGATTAGGGAAATACATAGGTATATAATTTCGCGGACAGGGTAGCAGCAATCTGCGGTTGTGGAGGGCTCGTACGGAAGCATACAGACTGTCGTTTTTCTCTCTCTCGATTTGCAAGTGGAGCAGGAAAGGAAACGACGACTAGTTATACGGAGTACCCTCTGCCACGCATCGTACAGTAAACTGCGGTTTATCTATTTAGATGCAGATGCAGACCCAGCTCTTGCATGAAGAATATACCTCAGGACGAGCACACACGCGCATATGTTTTACAGGTTAAGTTCTCATTGTCAGAATGCACGTCGTCTTTACAATAAATTTATTCTTCCCTGGCATAGTATGGTTTTCTTCCATTCTTTAGGCCAGTAGCAACGTCACGTTTCGAAACACACATGATCAGCTACTGTGGACAGAATCGAGGTATTATAATAAAACTTATCCAAACTATTTCGCTTTAGTATTCGCCAGTCTCGACGGATTAGGTCTCAGCTCTTAAAATCATAATGACTCGATATTTCCGCACTCTTCAGAAGAAACGCTGCTACTGTTACTTTGCAATCCCAATGAAACTGATGCCAGGGCTGGAAGCCATCGACGTATACAGGCCCCCTACTATACGTGAACATGAGCCGCCCAGCACAGATGCTGTCCCCGAAGACTGGGCTTGTGGCTCCGCCAGTATTACAATACCCACCCCACTGCATGTCCATGCGAGTTTATCAAGTTTCCTGCAGAGAGGAAAAGAGTACTCTATTAATCAAGTTATCTGCCAACAAAATTTCAATTGGCTCTTCATCAACACTGCATCAAAAACAGTGCGTACCGACGACTACCGGAGTCTCGTCAAAATTCATCTTGTGTCCCTCGCTTAACTCTTCGGTGGACGAGACTTTCATACTTCCAGGAGTGGGCGCGTTGCGGCTTTTGCACCGCATTTAGTTTTACATTTTTAACCTAAGGAAAAATAATTATCCCATCAGTAATAAATAGGTAAAATCCATCAATTTCTTTTTCCGTAATTTCAGCACTTGCTTTTGTAGCTGGCAAAACTTTTAGGATGGCCTTGGTTTCAGGAGAAGAAGGAAGCGGTTCACTTATCCAAATAGTTTCTTTGCCTTTTCCTATGTAAAATCGGTAATCCTCTGTTTATTGTATGCCTTCATCAAGTAAGTGGTCATCTCTTTCCTCTCTTGATTGTTCCGAGTCACTGCTGTGGTTTTCTTCTTCAATAACTTCAGACTAATATTCACATGAATCTGAGAATTCTTGTAATTCTACTTATGTCAATTCTCGCAGTACTTTCTCATAGTCTTCAGGACGTACAGTTAGACAGTGCCTGTCAAATACCTTCTTTTTCTCCATTTCCAAGCTTGTATGAGACCTAATGAAACACATGTTTATGTGATTTTAGCAAATCAATATCCAAAACCGCAAAAATTAATGAAAATTGCGTATGGGAACTTTGATTCGATTCGAATATTCATTATATACTAATATAAAAGAAAGACTGCCTTGAGGAGAAATAAAAACACGAGTATAGAAAATACTTACATCACAGCCGGTCGACGTCGCCGAGCGGTTCTAGGCGCTTCAGTCTGGAACCGCGCGACTGCTACGGTCGTAGGTTCGAATCCTGCCTCGGGCATGGATGTGTGTGATGTCCTTAGGTTAGTTAGGTTTAAGTAGTTCTAAGTTATAGGGGAATGATGACCTCAGAAGTTAAGTCCAATAGTGCTCAGAGCCATTTGAACCATTTTGAACTTACATCACAAGGCGCGTAGTGGCAAACACACCGCAAACGCAACACTCACGTTTCAAACAACAATAGCGACCAAACTGCTGAAAGCTTCAATAGCGCAAATGTAGTAAGTGGTGACATCCGTTGAGAACAACAAATACGTATCTGGACGTGGACGCAACTGTAAAGCTATCTGTGATACTAACAGAAAACTAAATCTTGCGGCTATCTGCCGCAGGCGCGCCCACCGAAGGGTTAAGCAATATTCAACTACCGTCCTTTTTCTCTCTCTGTTGTATCCTTGTGAGACAGCGATGTTCCATGCACCTGTCCTGAACTGTGGAATCGAGCAGCCGACACATGGCATCCAACACTGACAAGGACTTCTTGAATATGCCTGCTTCTTAATTCCGAATTCAGCCTTGATATAGCGGAGTATTGCCCTGTCCTCGACTCATAATGTCAAATCACCTTAAAATTCTTACAATCTCAAAGGAAGTGCTCTCAACATAGCAGAGTCCCAAGGACACCACTCTATTCTTTGCATGCAGATATCGATTGTTGTCTGTTGGTTTGCAGTGAACAAGGTGTTGCAGAGGATCATTATCATTTCTGTAAAACATTATGTCCAAACGTCGAAAGCCGGCCGATGTGGCCGAGCGGTTCTAGGCGCTTCAGTCTGGAACCGCGCGACCGCTACGGTCGCAGGTTCAAATCCTGCCTCGGGCATGGATGTGTGTGCTGTCCATAGGTTAGTTAGGTTTAAGTAGTTTTAACTTCTAGGGGACTGATGACCTCAGATGTTAAGTCCCATAGTGCTCAGAGCCATTTGAACCATTTTGAATCAAACGTCGAAGCTTCCCATCACTTTCACCTTCATGACTTGAAGGCAAATGAATTGCTCCAAAAATCGGTTAAGACCATCATGTTTATGCGGTCATCTCCACAACCACTTTGGTGATAAAGCTGTCCTCGAAGTCTTCCATGAGTAAAGTCCGTGTGTTTGCACCATATACCAGGGACACTGTGGCTGTTTTTCTCTACGCATCGGCAGAGTCAGGCCTCGGAACACGGAAAATGGCGCCTCCGGATGTAGGAAGGGGAGCCCCCGCGCAGGGCCTCCCCGGTAGGAACTTTATAACGAGCGCCCTGCTGGGACTCCCCGTGTCATTGCCTCGTTACGCGCACCGCTCGGCCGTCCCCATACGACGTCGGAAATAAAGGACGCATCGAAGTGAAAAGAAATAAGGGCGCCACGCCTGCCCTCGCCCTTCTGCCAGTCTTGTGTGTAGTTCACTTTCGACTGCCATGTTCGATGTACAGCGTGGTGTATACAGGGTGTTACAAAAGGAACTGCCAAACTTTCAGGAAACATTCCTCACACACAAAGAAAGAAAATATGTAATGTGGACATGTGTCCGGAAACGCTTACTTTCCATGTTAGATCTCATTTTATTACTTCTCTTCAAATCACATTAATCATGGAATGGAAACACACAGCAACAGAACGTACCAACGTGACTTCAAACACTTTGTTACAGGAATTGTTCAAAATGTTCTCCGTTAGCGAGGATACATGCATCCACCCTCCGTCGCATGGAATCCCTGATGCGCTGATGCAGCCCTGGAGAATGGCGTATTGTATCACAGCCGTCCACAATACGAGCACGAAGAGTCTCTACATTTGGTACCGGGGTTGCGTAGACAAGAGCTTTCAAATGCCCCCATAAATGAAAGTCAAGAGGGTTGAGATCAGGGGAGCGTGGAGGCCATGGAATTGGTCCGCCTCTACTAATCCATCGGTCACCGAATATGTTGTTGAAAAGCGTACGAACACTTCGACTGAAATGTGCAGGAGCTCCATCGTGCATGAACCACATGTTGTGTCGTACTTGTAAAGGCACATGTTCTAGCAGCACAGGTAGAGTATCCCGTACGAAATCATGATAACGTGCTCCATTGAACGTAGGTGGAAGAACATGGGGCCCAATCAAGACATCACCAACAATGCCTGCCCAAACGTTCACAGAAAATCTGTGTTGTTGACGTGTTTGCACAATTGCATGCGGATTCTCGTCTGCCCACACACGTTGATTGTGAAAATTTACAATTTGATCACTTTGGAATGAAGCCTCATCCATAAAGAGAACATTTGCACTGAAATGAGGATTGACACATTGTTGGATGAACCATTCGCAGAAGTGTACCCGTGGAGGCCAATCAGCTGCTGATAGTGCCTGCACACGCTGTACATGTTACGGAAACAGCTGGTTCTCCCGTAGCACTCTCCATACAGTGACGTGGTCAACGTTACCTCGTACAGCAGCAACTTCTCTGACGCTGACATTAGGGTTATTGCCTCGTCCATTGCAGGTGTCCTCGTCGTTCTAGGTCTTCCCCAGTCACGAGTCACAGGCTGGAATCTTCCGTGCTCCCTAAGACGCCGATCAATTGCTTCGAACGTCTTCCTGTCGGGATACCTTCGTTCTGGAAATCTGTCTCGATACAAACGTACCGCGCCACTGCTATTGCCTCGTGCTAATCCATGCATCAAATGGGGATCTGCCAATTCCGCATTTCTAAACATTGCACTGACTGCAAAACCACGTTCGTGATGAACACTAAGCTGTTGATGCTACGTTCTGATGTGCTTGATGCTAGTACTGTAGATCAATGAGTTGCATGTCAACACAAGCCCCGAAGTCAACATTACCTTCGTTCAATTGGGCCAGTTGGCGGTGAATCGAGGAAGTACAGTACATACTGACGAAACTAAAATGAGCTCTAACATGGAAATTAAGCGTTTCCGGACACATGTCCACATAACATATTTTCTTTCTTTGTGTGTGAGGAATGCTTCCTGAAAGTTTGGCCGTACCTTTTTGTAACACCCTGTAGATCCCAGGCACCACAACTTCTCGTAGCGACGCCACGAAAATTATTGTCCGGGAGTGTTTTGTAACACAAAAGTCGTGATACTCCTACCAATTCCTTTCCTTTTCTTTTGCCTCGTGCAGTGGCTTACTAGGGTATGACAGTCAGGGAGCGTTCCTCGGGCGCCATGTGAATAAGGGCAAAGTTAAAAGCACAAGAGGGAAAGGGGAAAGGAAGCATAAGGAGAAATGTTGAAATGTAGGAAAAGCTTAAGTTTGTTCACAGCGCAAGATAATTCTCCTCCAATGCTGATAACGACAATCTGAAGACGAAATGCGAAAATTTTGGCAAAACTTACACTTGTGATGTCTAGGATGGTTAAGAACTTAGAGCGCCGTAATTAATACCACCGCCGAATTGTCAGAGGTGTTAGTATGGACTAAAATATGGGGTCTAAAATGCACACCCTAACAGCTATTAGCACTTGTTCACCAGAAGAGAAGATGAACAAGTGCTCACACCTCTTAAAGCTTGCACTTTTGAGCTCATGTTTACTCTACCATTCTTTTCTTTTCTCACACTACCAAGTCTCGAAATAAGGAGAGAAAAGAGCTTTCAGTAGAAGACATGTGTCTTATAGTATGGAAGATTAACAAGTGCTCATAGATGTTAACGTACGCATTATAGAGGCCTGGGTTTACTAGAAATCTTTCTCTTATTTTGGCCCATACTCCCACCTGTGAATGATTAACAGTAGAGTTCTGGCTCATCTTGTATGCACGTGATACTTAACAGGATATCAGTCGAAAATAATATTCAGAGGGCCCAGATTCTTTTCAAACTTTGAGGACAACCGACTTTTAACAATACTGTAATACCATCATTTCTAAGTATGGTACAGCAAATCGGGCTGATTTAATTCCTCTAGCATGGAAGAATACTTCTACAGCATTTTTCTCATATAGCAGAGATCCTGAATAGATTATTGCCTGGACACCACAAAAGAAAATGCAACAAACATAGATTACATCAACAACAGATACCGGTAGTGAACAATAAATAGTTAAAAGTTTGTTGTTTTCGTTTCTGTTTTATTTAAAATGACTTAGCGTCGCTTCTTCCGTATGTACTGAGCTCAAGTCCTGAGTCTAAAACGTAATCGTTTAATCAAACAATAACAGTAATCACTGGAGCTCCCAGAATTCACACCATCCCTAGTTCATCTTAAGGACGAAGAGGAATCTCAAAACACAGCACAACTCCTAAAACAAGTGCTGGAATATGCAACTGCACCAGATGAGCTGACTGAACAGAAGAACATAATTTGGATGAAGTTTGAAAAGTGTAGGATATTAATTTACCAATACGTTTCATAACTTAATCGGGGGGGGGGGGGGGGTTGGGTTGTTTGGGGAAGGAGACCAGACAGCCAGGTCATCGGTCTCATCGGATTAGGGAAGGATGGGGAAGGAGGTCGGCCGTGCCCTTTCAAAGGAGCCATCCCGGCATTTACCTGGAGCGATTTAGGGAAATCACGGAAAACCTAAATCAGGATGGCCGGACGTGGGATTGACCCGTCGTCCTCCCGAATGCGAGTCCAGTGTCTAGCCACTGCGCCACCTCGCTCGGTAAACTTAATCGGTATGAGGCTGTCGTACCCCGATATAATGTCTTGGTCGACACGAGCAGCAATCGTATACAGGTACAGGACAACTTCGTTTCTAAGAAGAAAATAATTTCTCAGTAAAAATTCTATAAATACAAACGAAACTCAAATGAATGCTACAGACTGAGTGCACAAATGTAGCATTATCTGGTTATGCAATCAAGTTCTAACTTAGTCAGATTGTCAACACCAGTCGATCTGTTACGTTTTACTGATAAATACGCTGACAAAATTGTCTTCCCGAATTTAGGAGTAACTGTCTCAATTTTGCTCACAGCCGTTGCTGCGAGAGATCCATTAGCAGACTTAAGCTCATACTTCTGTACCTCAAAGTATGTGGGAGAACACTGTGTCAGTGAAATTGCACAGCTTAATACTGAAAGGACTGAAAAGAAAAACATAATTTGGAAGAAGTTTGAAACGTATTGGACATTAATTTTACCAACACGTACTATAACTTCATCGGTATGAATCTTTAACATCATGCAGCACGTCAGCAACCGTATATGTATAGAAAATAAACAATTTTTTTCAGCCTTCAGTTGCACGGTAATTTTTACTCGTTTACCTAGGTTTCGATTCCAGTAATGGAATCTTCTTCAGAACCTATGAATTAAACCACATACGGACATATATTATTCACTGAAATGCATCATCAGTCTAATGATTGAATAATAAAGAAATCGTGATACTTACAAAAAATTAAATTATTTTGAGAGCCAAACACTGGCCATGTCACAGATTAAAAATTAAAACAATAAAGACGCATAACTATAAGATTATGTCTGTCAAGATTAAAACCATTAAAGCGAACGTAGACGGAGCTACGCCGGCCAGAAATAAGGACCACATGTGAGCGGCGCGGAAAATTAGGCGCCGCGAGCAGTTCCGCGGCGAGGCTCGGCCGCGGCCAAGCGCATGCGCGAGCGCAAGCGAAGGCGCAGGCGCGAGAAACAAACTGTCTCAAAATTATTTAGAGCACATATACATATAAAGAAAATGTGACCGAAAGCCGTCCTACAAATGGACAAACCTATCTATTGGCATGGCAACATTAAACAATTTACCTGAGAACAAACTACAAAGCCAAGGTATAAATTTTTTTTTTTTACATGTAAATTTTATAGTAAGAGGGCGAAGCCCCGCTACAGTAACTAAAAAATTAGTGTCGAAACCATGCGTGCTAAGCATAAAATGTCTTTAACATAAAAACGCCTTAGCAACTATGTGTCATTAACAAGCATATTACGAAATACGAAGACACACATGTACAATCGCACTACAATAAAGGGACAAAGCAGATAGGGAAACAGCATCGGCCATTCGGGGCGGACTGTGGGTCAACTCCACTGGAGTAAAGGTTGAAATCCTTCGAAATAACTTCTATTTTTTAGTTGCAACTGATCATTAAGTAAGTTGTCACTATCAATAATAAGATGTTTAAAAATTTGCAATTCTTCGAGGGTGTCTAGCCTACATCCCTTGGCTTCATTATGCAAAAGCACTGCGTCTTTTAGAGGCTTGGGAGCATGCGCATTTTGGACCAGATGTTCAGCAAATGTAGATCCTCGTGTTCCATTACCGCTTTTTGTCGGCAGATGCTCTTTAAACCTAACCGACAGGGCCCTTCCTGTCTGGCCAATGTAATAGGAAGGACATTCAGCACACGTGATCTTATACACACCTGACAGCGATGATTTATACGTACCTGTATCCAGAGAACGAACTAAATTCTTTTTGAGATTGTTGGTGGTAGAGTATGAAACTTTACACCCTATGTTTTTTAATAAACGACCTACGTTGTAGGATATGTTACCTATAAAGGGAACTGATATGTATTTCGTTGCCTGGTGTTGATTGTGGGTACCTGAAGTGGAAAGGGTGGTAGTCTTCTTTCGTGTTTTTTTGTTGAACAACTGTCTCGCTATACTGGGATTATACCCATTATTCTCAGCGATGTTTTCGAGGACTTTTAATTCGTTCTGTAAGTTGACTGGCGAAAGCGGAATGGAAAGGGCTCGATGGATACTCGAGTGAAAAAAGGCCATTTTATGGGCCTGAGGATGGGTGGAATCAGCTGGGATGATGATGTCGGAAAAGGTTGCTTTCCGAAAAATTTTGAAATCTATTTTGTTGCCAATAATGGATAGAGTCAGATCGAGATAGTCTAAGGTCCTATCAGCTGTCTGATTTTCTTGCGTGAAACTTGATGTGTCGACAGAAGTGCCGACACAGTGTTATTTTGAGGGGGCCGATATGCACGCTATAAGCTCACGCAGAATATCGTGACGTCTGAAACAGGACGCTCAATGAATGCTATAAAGAAAAGTACGTTGCTTTTGGAATACTTAACTTTAATCCATCCTTGTTGTATACATCGTTCTTGTTGAGACATGCTTTAGACGATAATTATCAATTGCTATGTAAGGCTAATGGCGCCTTGCTAGGTCGTAGCCATGGACTTAGCTGAAGGCTATTCTAACTATCTGCTCGGCAAAGGAGCGAGGTTTCGTCAGTGTAGTCACTAGCTACGTCGTCCGTACAACTGGGGCGAGTCCTAGTCCGTATCTCGAGACCTGCCTTGTGGTGGCGCTCGGTCTGCGATCACACAGTGGCGACACGCGGGTCCGACATGTACTAATGGACCGCGGCCGATTTAAAGCTACCACCTAGCAAGTGTGGTGTCTGGCGGTGACACCACAAAACTGATTTTTTCATGGAGGTTATTGAAAGTGGTAAATAACAATTCTAGCTCTTCACCACCCTCAAGTGCAATTATTTCTCTTTTAATAATAAAATATATTCGCAACCCTGTGGTCTAGCTATGGGAAGCCTGTTAGCTGGTATCATGTCAGATATTTTTATAAACTCAATGGAGCAGATGTTTTTTCGGCATTATGCAGATTTGGCAAATAGTATAATATTCTGTGCGAGATATGTAGATGTCTTGCTGTTTGTGTTTGAAGGTTCCCATGAAGAGATACAATTGTTATTTACTTGCCACGACTTTCTTATAAAACGAAAAACAAGAGAAAAAAGAAATAAAAACGCACAGTAAACTTCCAGTGGGGTTGAGGAAATTGTAGCAGCGAAACCAAAAACATAATTTTTTGTTTGGTAAGTCACTCATTTCCGTGTACATAGGTTGTTCAAGTTTTAATAATTAGAACTAATGACATTAAAATAAATGTAATTCAGTCTTTCAGTGTGGCAAGCATTCAGTCCCTGTTTATTATGTTCCTTTTCTTTTTGAATAAACATGCAGCAGAAGAACTATTGATTTCCAAATAAAGAAGGCAATATTTTTACAGGTTCTAAATTACATAAGAAGTAAACGAGTGTCCATTTGTCTAAAATGTGACTTTTTTTTGCTCCAGACTTGAAGTCACATCATTTTCCTAAGACTTTTTCGAAGAATTCGTACAGTATTTAGCAAACCAACAAGTGTAGAGGATGCGTGGGGGGGAGAAGGGGAGCGAAGTGAGGATTACCTAAAAAGAAACATGGTTTGGGGTCGACAGAGTGCCGGGAGGGAGGAAAAGAAGAGGGGGATGCAAATTCTAACATAAGTATGTAATGTATACAAAAACCAAGAAGTAATAAGAAGAATTGAAAGGGGGGGGGGGTTCAAATTAGAATATTCTCAGGACAGGGATATAGGCCTTCGTATCTACCGGTACTGTTCAATGTAGACATCGGAGAAGCGATAACGGGAATAAAAGAAATAAAAGATGACGTACGGAGTAAAGAAAACATAAAAATGAGACCAGTAGTGGCAAAGAGATAATCCCACCCCAAAAGAAGTATACTGGAAACAAACTAAGGTCTCAATTTGAGGAAGAAATTTCTGAGAGCGTAACTTTGGAGTACGGTGTTGGATAGTAGTTAAACAGGGACTGTGCGAAAACTGGATATGAAGAACTCGGACCGTTTGAGATGTGGTGCTGCAGAAGAGTGTTGAAAGTAAGGTGTACTGTTAAGGAATAAGGATGTTCTCCGCAGAATCGCCAAAAAGGGGCACATGTAGAAATATTAAAATGGAGAAGGGATAGGATGATGGCACGTAGGATATAAGGCAAAAGGTTTCAAGGTACTGGAGGGAGTGGTAGAGAGCACAAACTGCAAGGGGAGACAGAGACTGGACTACGTCCTACAAATAACAGAGGACGTAAGGCGCTATTCTGAGATGGAGAAGCTGGCACGGGAGACGAAGTCACAGCGGGCAGCAGCAAAACAGTCACGTGACTGGCGATTCCCAAATCACGAACTCTATTTGCTGGCGAAAAGGTTGCTTCGACATGCGTTAACCTCTTGTAAGTCGATGTTCTGCAGTGTTATTGGATTGTGTTTTCTGACACGGGTTGCTACCCTCTACTTGTTCCTCAAGACACTCTCTACAACTTCCGGTAATTGTGAGTGTCGGTCGCTCGGGATTAGCCGAGCGGTCTCAGACGCTGCAGTCATGGACTGTGCGGCTGGTCCCTGCGGAGGTTCGAGTCCTCCCTCGGGCATGGGTATGTGTGTTTGTCCTTAAGATAATTTAGGTTAAGTAGTGTGTAAGATTAGGGACTGATGACCTTAGCAGTTAAGTCCCATAAGATTTCACACACATTTGAACTTTTTTTTGTCGGTGTCGTTTTCACATCCGGTCTATATTGCCATACCCTAAATGCAAAATTGTCGTATTTTAAGGGACATCGCAGTAGTTCGTCAGCTATACTGTTGTCCAATCATGTGCATGAAATGAAATGCAGTGTGGCTAGGGCCTACCGTCGGGTAGACTGGTAGACTGGTGAAAGTCTTTCTAGCTGACCCCACTTCGGCGACTTGCGCGTCGAAAGTATATACATGTAAACATAAGAAGCATAATAATCTGACTGTATGTTTACAATATGACTAAACTTATACAGCCCTGTTAAAATAATTTTAGAGACAATACAGTAGTCATTCACATAAATTTGTTTGCAGTGAGTGTAAAATTTATTTATAGAGTTGTAATATTCCGATGCAGCGTTTACAGTAAAGCAAAAATTGAAAGTCCATGCTAAAATGATGGTCGAGATAATGCAGTAGTTATTCATCTAAATAGATCACGGTGTCCGGGAACGGCATTTTTGGGTCAGCCACTGCCAATGAGGCGTCTTGGACCAGGCTGTGTAGCTGTATACCGTAAGGTAATCCTGAGCTAGGGGAATAAAGCTTTATTCCCCCTTGAACCAACTTACGACCTAGATGCAGGTTCACTTACGAATATTGTATATGGAAGCACGGCGTAGGCTACAATCTAGTGTATGGAAAAGGGCTTACGAAAATTATATTAGTTTTCTTTTTGCCCTTCCAGATTCATCGCGAGAACGGAAACAGAGAAATCAACTGTTCATTTTACAAAAAATAGAGAGTTCTTATAAGAAGCAAAAAGCAACTACTGTATTAAATATCTAAATGTTAGTGGGAGGAGTTGACCTCTCTTTCGCTGTACGTGGCTGTGTTCTTCTTAGACGTAAATACACGATGTCGGACAACTGTCTCTAACTACACTGTTCTCACTTAGCATTTGTGTTGCAACACGGGACGAGTGAGCTGGAGTACTATCGTGTTGCAGTCACATACACTATCGAATATCCACTGGTACCTTTTCTAGAAGAGCCGGGAGAATGTTTTTCAGAAATTGCGCGTACGCATGTCCATTTAGAACCTCTGACATGAAGTAATATTCTACAATGTAATTTCCGGTGACGGCTCACCATAGATTTACGCTCCACGGCCATTGATGTTGTACCTGACGAAGCCAGTGTGTGTTTTCGGCTACCTGGTAGTGAATGTAATGCAAATTTTCATTAGCGTGGTTAGTAAATGTTGCTTCATTGGTAAAGAGCACAGGTTGGAAAAACGCTTGCTAAAGGGCAAACTGGCAAAATTCTGTACCACCTTGGAAATCACGGTCGTTGAGTGGCTGATGTAGTGATGCCAAATTCCTTCGCAATATGCCTCGTATCACTTTGCGGATTCATTAGTGTCGTAGCCAGAACAGCTACTTCGTTTTCTCTGTCAGTTGCAGTCTTCTTTTTTGTCCTCTTTTTGACGTTCACGCAGCCTGTCCGCACTAACGCCTTACTAATTCGTGCAACTGCCTGACGCGTCGGACATTGGCGATCCGGATAGGTGGCCCTGGACCATTGTACTGTTTTTACGGTATTTATTTTACATTCACCGTACAAAAATATTGTATCCAACTTCTCCTGATTGGTGTACCGAGTCAGCTCACCATGCTCTCAAACACTAGGACATTTCTCGAATATGTTTACGACAGTTTCAACGTCAACACACTAAACGCTGTATCACTTTAATTGTCTTCTCAAGAGCTATCGAATGCAGTTACAAAAAATACACGATTCCACTTTAAAAAAAACGGACTTACTTCATTATCTCAGTTGATACCAGCGTCAGGCGTCTCCATATGATCAGTATAGTCCTAGACGTCTACTATGAATAACAGTACAAAATCCCCATTGTTATGCTGCACGAAGAATGTGGGCATGGGGAACATCTACATAGAATGGAACGAGACTAATGGCATCACTGTCTCTTTACTGTAGAGTGCAGGATTCTTCTGAGGCTTGATGATCGTCTTAGAAGAACGTGGTGCGCTAAGGTATCAATGTGCGACTCAGACAAGTAGTACTAAAGCTTCTGCATGGAGTTGTGTCAAATGGTTCAAATGGCTTTGAGCACTATGGGACTTAACACCGGAGGTCATCAGTCCCCTAGAACTTAGAACTACTTAAACCTAACTAGCCTAAGGACATCACACACATCCATGCCCGAGGCAGGATTCGAACCTGCGACCGCATCTGTCGCGCGGTTCCAGACTGAAGCGCCTAGAACCGCTCGGCCACACCGGCCGGCGGAGTTGTGTCAGTTATATAGTGTACTGGAATCACATATGGATGTCGGACGCCCGCCGACACTAACGAGGATAAGCTGATGGTCTATCGTCACTATCGAGGGAAATTTGAGAGCCTGACATCACCACTGAAGGTAATTTTAAGACTGTGCAGTATCAGGATATGCTCATCCATTCTCTTGTTTAGCTCATTATCAACATTTTGGAGATGCACTAGCACACCGCGCTGACTAACTTCTGTGCCTTCGTGTGGTAGCCCTGCTGTTTGACAAAGAAACCGACTCTTACCTTGCGGAATGGCTCATTCACTTTTTATAAGCAGACATACTAGTCCTGTGTTGCTGCGCTGCGATTCTAGCTGTAGTAAAATTGGAATGAAGTATAAAGTATTGCTACAAAATACTAGGGGCCAGTCCGTACAATTTATCTACCTCATTTCTTAAAATTTTCGTCTTAACATTATCCAGCCGGAGTGGCCGTGCGCTTCTGGGCGCTACAGTCTGGAACCGCGTGACCGCTACGGTCGCAGGTTCGAATCCTGCTTCGGGCATGGATGTGTGTGATGTCCTTAGGTTAGTTAGGTTTAAGTAGTTTTAAGTTCTAGGGGACTTATGACCTCAGCAGTTGAGTCCCATAGTGCTCAGAGCCATTTGAACCATTTGAACCGTCTTAACTTTCGTGGGATAAATGTGAAGAAGCAAAAAAAAAAAATAAAAAAAATATATATATATATATATATATATATATATATATATATATATATATATATATATATTGACACTAAGTATTAGAGACAGGACTGTAAGATTAACTTATTATCTGATTTTTCGAATTTATGTCAAGAAGTTAGACAGTTTTTTGTAACAGCTTACAATGCCATCGACGACCTTCTTTCCATTCTGCTTACTAATCCCCGAGTCTGACCACAAACGAAGTTACGGGGACAGCTAGTTGTAATCGATAGTACAATTACATACATCAGCGATCTGTGCCAGTTTGGACGTACGTTTGCCGGCCAGGGTGGCCGTGCGCTTCTAGGCGCTGCAGTCTGGAACCGCGTGACCGCTACGGTCGCAGGTTCGAATCCTGCCTCGGGCATGGATGTGTCATGTCCTTAGGTTAGTTAGGTTTAAGTAATTCTAAGTTCTAGGGGACTGATGACCTTAGAAGTTAAGTCCCATATTGCTCAGAACCATTTGAACCATTTGGACGTGTGTTTACATAAACGGTAGGGGATGACAGAGCTTGTATGAGGTGCATTCAAGTTCTAAGGCCTCCGACTTTTTTTCTAATTAGCTACTCACCCGAAACCGATGAAGCTGGCATTACTTCTCCATGTAATCACCCTACAGACGTACACATTTTTCACAACGCTGACGCCATGATTCCATGGCAGCGGCGAAGGCTTCTTTAGGAGTCTGTTTTGACCACTGGAAAATCGCTGAGGCAATAGCTGCACGGCTGGTGAATGTGCGGCCACGGAGAGTGTCTTTCATTGTTGGAAAAAGCCAAAAGTCACTAGGAGCCAGGTCAGGTGAGTAGGGAGCATGAGGAATCACTTCAAAGTTGTTATCACGAAGAAACTGTTGCGTAGCGTTAGCTCGATGTGCGGGTGCGTTGTCTTGGTGAAACAGCACACGCGCAGCCCTTCCCAGACGTTTTTGTTGCAGTGCAGGAAGGAATTTGTTCCTCAAAACATTTTCGTAGGATGCACCTGTTACCGTAGCGCCCTTTGGAACGCAATGGGTAAGGATTACGCCCTTACTGTACCAGAACATGGACACCATCATTTTTTCAGCACTGGCGGTTACCCGAAATTTTTTTGGTGGCGGTGAATCTGTGTGCTTCCATTGAGCTGACTGGCGCTTTGTTTCTGGATTGAAAAATGGCATCCACGTCTCATCCATTGTCACAACCGACGAAAAGAAAGTCCCATTCATGCTGTCGTTACGCGTCAACATTGCTTGGCAACATGCCACACGGGCAGCCATGTGGTCGTCTGTCAGCAATCGTGGCACCCACCTGGATGACACTTTCCGCATTTTCAGGTCGTCATGCAGGATTGTATGCACAGAACCCACAGAAATGCCAAATCTGGAGGCGATCTGTTCAAAAGTCATTCGGCGATCCCCCAAAACAATTCTCTCCACTTTCTTGATCATGTCATCAGACCGGCTTGTGCGAGCCCAAGGTTGTTTCGGTTTGTTGTCACACGATGTTCTGCCTTCATTAAACTGTCGCACCCACGAACGCACTTTCGACACATCCATAACTCCATCACCACATGTCTCCTTCAACTGTCGATGAATTTCAATTGGTTTCACACCACGCAAATTCAGAAAACGAATGATTGCACGCTGTTCAAGTAAGGAAAACGTCGCCATTTTAAGTATTTAAAACAGTTCTCATTCTCGCCGCTGGCGGTAAAATTCCATCTGCCGTACGGTGCTGCCATCTCTGGGACGTATTGACAATGAACGCGGCCTCATTTTAAAACAATGTGCATGTTTCTATCTCTTTCCAGTCCGGAGAAAAAAAATCGGAGGCCTTAGAACTTGAATGCACCTCGTATTCTAGAGGTTAAAGCAAGGCTCTTTTTTAATAAGACCCGCAATATTTGATGTAAGGTATGAAAAGCACGAAAAACTGTACATGTTAATTGTACATGTCAAATGATACATTATACAAGGTAATGGCCAGGTTCAGTGGAGTACAAATTAGCTCGTAGGGATTAATTCGGAGTAGAGGAGGGCTACAACAACATACCATGACAAGTGCAATTGGAAGAGACATAAGTGGTTATGTAATCATTACCAATAACTGTGATCTTAAGGTAATTGTCGAAGGTCATTCGAAAGTTGAGTTTTGTTTCACGGAAGCTCTTATTTGTGGGCCCGAGTTAGAAAGAGTGAAAAGAGATTTGATATTCAAGTTTTAATTAACGTGTGTAATGGCAAAAGTAAATACATCGAAACGTATAAATATTTTGACATTTGCAAGACAGAGGAAGCATGCATAAAACGAAGACCATTAATTTACAGGTCGCTGTGTGAGTCCTCTTGCCTCACATTCCTCAGTGTGCTTGATTTAAAGAGTTCGCGTCCCTTTCACTTTGTACCTGGATATTAACCATTGAGCATGTGCTCAGAGTGACCACGATTTGCTTCGTTGCACAAATTAATCCTCCTTAAGAAATGTCTAACAGTGTGAAAGCCTGACATCTAGTGGAAAGGCTCCACAAGTTCTCCGGGTACGTTCCATCATGGTTTCCGTTGTCATTGGCTGCCTCTCAAAACAAATTCTTTTTTTCAAATGTCCCCATACATGAAAATCAGGCGAAGTTAGATAGCGTGAACAAGAGGGCTACGAAGTGGGAACACCACGTGCAATCCATTGGATATTGTTCATTTAAAAGTGTCCTTATGATCCGAGAGTAACGCGGTGCTGCACCATCGAATTGCAGCCACATTTCTGTCTAGTCTCTATTTCAACAGCAAGTAAGCCAGGCAAATGATCTCCCAACATTTCTATAATTACATGCACTACCGTTAAATTACTTACTTTACCATTAAAAATACAGGAATCAATCACTTCGTACCAAGTGTAAAGGCTCCAACGATGTTGCCTGCCAAAAGTTCTGTGCGAGTAAAGATGCACATCTGATCAGTAGTGGCAGTTGTACCTGTTAGATTCACCAGTAATTCTAAATGTGTCTTCATCTGAGAACATCAACGATGCGAACACTTCTTGGTGAAGTACGGCCTAGCAGCAAAGTGCAAGGTGTTCTTCGAACTATCTGAAGCGTTAGTTCTCGGGTGAGTGTGATACGGTAATATTAACTCTCCGCACCTGTAAGAGTCCGAGAAAGTTACGTTTCAGTGCGCCGTGAACTAACGCGAGGATTTAGCTGACCAAGGCAAGATAGGCTACGATGTGATTATCTTTTTCCCGATTTTCTCCACCAAGACGACAACGCACACGATGTAACCGTCCATCCCGGTCTCCGTCAGTGAGATCGTGAATAGTGACGTCACTGTGGGTGTCACCTATTGGTTACACATCTAACATTAAGTACGGCCGCAGGAACGTAAACACCCTATCACTCTCCCAAAATCGTAATCACGTATACGATTTAATTCAGGGTGCAGGCAGCCATTGTAGCTATCTAACTCACCCAGATAAAGCAAATTAGAGTCCTCGTTTTGACGAACGAACAGTGTTCCGGCAAGCGGACAACCCTCTATCTTACTCCGCGAGGGACAAGAGCTGCGGTCCCACACGACCGCCCTCTCGTCTCCTCTGACAGGGGCGCTGTACAAAGCCACCCGAATACACTATGCGACGATCCACCGCAACACGACAGGTAGTCCCAGTCTTCAAGAAGGGTCGTCGAGCAGATGCGCAAAACTATAGACCTATATCGCTGACGTCGATCTGTTGTAGAATTTTAGAACATGTTTTTTGCTCGCGTATCATGTCGTTTTTGGAAACCCAGAATCCACTCTGTAGGAATCAACATGGATTCCGGAAACAGCGGTCGTGTGAGACCCGACTCGCTTTATTTGTTCATGAGACCCAGAAAATATTAGATACAGGCTCCCAGATGGATGCTATTTTCCTTGATTTCCGGAAGGCGTTCGTTACAGTTCCGCACTGTCGCCTGATAAACAAAGTAAGAGCCTAAGGAATATCAGACAAGCTGTGTGGCTGGATTGAAGAGTTTTTAGCAAACAGAACACAGCATGTTGTTAGCAATGGAGAGACGTCTACAGACGTTAAAGTAACCTCTGTCGTACCACAGAGGAGTGTTATGGGACGATAGCTTTTCACAATATATATAAATGACCTAGTAGATACTGTCGGAAGATCCATGCGGCTTTTCGCGGATGATGCTGTAGTATACAGAGAAGTAGCGAAATGCAGGAAGATCTGCAGCGGATAGGCACTTGGTGCAGGGAGTGGCAACTGACCCTTAACATAGACAAATGTAATGTATTGCGAATACATAGAAAGAAGGATCCTTTACTGTATGATTATAAGATAGCAGAACAAACACTGGTAGCAGTTACTTCTGTAAAATATCTGGGAGTATGCGTGCGGAACGATTTGAAGTGGAATGATCATATAAAATTAATTGTTGGTAAGGCGGGTACCAGGTTGAGATTCATTGGGAGAGGCCTTAGAAAATGTAGTCCATCAACAAAGGAGGTGGCTTACAAAACGCTCGTTCGACTTATACTTGAGTATTGCTCATCAGTGTGGGATCCGTCCCAGATCGGGTTGACGGAGGAGATAGAGAAGATCCAAAGAAGAGCGGCGCGTTTCGTCACAGGGTTATTTGGTAACCGTGATAGAGTTACGGAGATGTTTAGCAAACTCAAGTGGCAGACTCTGCAAGAGAGGCGCTCTGCATCGCGGTGTAGCTTGCTCGCCAGGTTTCGACAGGGTGCGTTTCTGGATGAGGTATCGAATATATTGCTTCCCCCTACTTATACCTCCCGAGGAGATCACGAATGTAAAATTAGAGGGATTCGAGCGCGCACGGAGGCTTTCAGACAGTCGTTCTTCCCGCGAACCATACGCGACTGGAACAGAAAAGGGAGGTAATGACAGTGGCACGTAAAGTGCCCTCCGCCACACACCGTTGGGTGGCTTGCGGAGTATAAATGTAGATGTAGATGTAGGTGTAATGGTAATTAATACTTCCTCTATCTGTTTAAAATGCAAACCATTAGGCGCATACATTGTGTTACCAAACGTGGCTTGAATTCAAAGAAATATTATCGACAGCAGTTGAGAGATTTATACCAAATAAATTAAGAAACGACAGAGCTGATCCTCCTTGGACACAAAAGGGATCAGAACACTGCTGCAGAAACAACGAAAGAGACATACCAAATGTAAGCAGAGACAAAATCTCAGATTGGCGATCTTTTACACCGAGCGCGGTCTTCAATGAGAGATACTGATAACAGTTTCCACAACGAAACGTTCTCTCGATACCTGGCAGGAAGCCCAAAGAGATGCTGGTCGTATGTGATGTATGCTAGCGACAAGACAAAATCAATGCATTCTCTGCGCGATAGCAATGGTGATACTAACGAAGACAGCGCTGCTAAAGCATAGTTACTAAATACAGCCTTCCGAAATTCCTTCACCAAAGAAGACGAAGTAAATATTCCAGAATTCGAATCAAGAACAGCTGCCAAAATAAGTCACGTATAAGTAGATATCCTAGGAGTAGTGAAGCAGTTTAAATCACTTAATAGAAGCAAGACCTCCGGTCCAGATTGTATACCAATTAGGTTCCTTTCAGAGTATGCTGATGCCATAGTTCTATATTTAACAATCATACGCAACCGTTCGCTCCACGAAAGATCTGTTCCCAAAGACTGGAAAGTTGCACAGGTCACACCAATATTCAAGAAAGGTAGTAGGAGCAATCCACTAAATTACAAACACATATCGTTAACGTCGATATGCAGGAGGATTTTGGAATATCCACTCATGGTCATAAATTAAGGATAATGGTGATACATGGTGAAACAACGCTCTGGTGGGCGGTTTGCGGGTTTAAATCACCTCGGGGTATGACCATGCGGTGCATTTGACCTGCGGTCGTCGCACGGTGGCGCTGGCAGCAGTCCACATACGCAGAGGTGTGTTGGTGCATGTCAGAGTACGGTCCAGCGGGTAAGTGTGCAGACGTTTTCAGACGTGCTAATGGAGACTGTGTGTTGAAAAGTCTCAAAGAACACATATTGATGACGTTATGAGGGGTAGAATACTAGGGCGACTGGAGGCTGGTCAAACACAGCAGGTCGTAGTACGGGCCCTCCGTGTGCCACAAAGTGTGATCTGAAGATTATGGCAACGATTCCAGCAGACAGTAAACGTATCCAGGAGCTACTTTACGGGACTTCCACAGTGTGCAACACCACAAGAAGAACGATGTGTCACCATCAGTGCCCGCAGATGGTCACGGAATACTGCAGGTAGCCTTGCTCGGGACCTCACCGCAGGCACTGGAACAGTTGTCTCCAGACACACAGTCTACATACGACTGAACATACGTGGTTTATTCGCCCGGAGACCTGCAAGGTGCATTCCACTGATTCCTGGTCACAGGAGAGCCCGTAAAGCCTGGTGTCAAGAACACAGTACATTGTCATTGGAACACTGGTCCCATGTTATGTTCACGGACGAGTCCAGGTATAGTCTGAACAGTGATTCTCGCCGGGTTTTCATCTGGCATGAACCAGGAACCAGATACCAACCCCTTAATGTCCTTGAAAGGGACCTGTATGGAAGTCGTGGTTTGATGGTGTGGGGTGGTATTATGATTGGTGCACGTACACCCCTGCATGTCTTTGATAGAGGAACTGTGACAGGTCAAGTGTATCGGGACGTCATTTTGCACCAGTATGTCCGCCTTTGCAGGGGTGCAGTGGGTCCCACCTTCCTCCTGACAGATGATAACGCACAGTCCCACTGAGCTGCCATCGTGGAGGAGTACCTTGAAACAGAAGATATCACGTGAATTGAGTCGCCTGCCTGTTCTCCTGACCTAAACCCGATCGAACACGTCTGAGATGCTCTCGGTCGACGTATCGCTGCACGTCTTCAAACCCCTAGGGCACTTCAGGAGCTCCGACAGGCACTGGTGCAACAATGGGAGGCTATGCCCTAGCATCTGTTCGACCACCAGATCCAGAGTATGCCAACGCGTTGTGCGGCCTGTGTTACGTGTGCGTGGTGATCATATCCCATATTGATGTCGGGGTAAATACGCAGGAAACAGTAGCGTTTTGTAGCACCTGTGTTTCGGGACGGTTTTCTCAACTTATCATCAATACCGTGGACTTACAGATCTGTGTCGTGTGTGTTCCCTATGTTCCTATGCTAGTAGCGCCAGTTTTGTGTAGTGCCACGTTCTGTGGCACCACATTCCGCAATTATTCTTAATTTATGAGCATGAGTGTATATAGTGATCGGACATTACGAATTATCTCGAAGGAAGCGGTTTATTGACACACAGTCAACAGGGTTTTAGAAAACATCTAAACAACTTTCTTGTGAAACGCAACTAGCTCTTTACTCACACGAAGTGTTTAGTGCTATAGACAAGAGATTTCAAACTGATTGCATATTTCTAGATTTCCAGAAGGTTTTTGACACTGTACCTCACAAAAAGTTTGTAGTCAGATTGCCTGGTTATGGAACATCGTCTCAGTTACGTGACTGGATCTGTGGTTTCCTGTCAGAGATGTCGCAGTTTGTAGTAGTTGACGGAAAGTCACCGAGTGAAACAGAAGTGATTCCTCGCGTTCCCAAGATAAAGTTATAGGCCCTTTACTGTTCCTTATGTATGTAAAGGATTTAGCAGACAGTAGTCTCCTAAGGTTGTTTGCAGATGACACTATCGTTTTCGACTAGTATAGTCATCACGAGGTCAAAACAAATTGCAAAACGATTTAGAAAAGATATCTGTATGGTGCGAAAATTAGCAATTGACCCTAAATAACGAAAATTGCGTCATCCACATCACTGGTAAAAGGAATCGTTAAACTACGATTAAACGATAAATCAGTCAAATCAAATGGCTGTAAATTACGAACAACTTAAATTCGAAGGAACACATAGAAAATGTTGTGGGGGATTCTAACCACAAAAAAAAATGGTTCAAATGGCTCTGAGCACTATGGGACTTAACATCTGTGGTCATCAGTCCCCTAGAACTTAGAAGTGCTTAAACCTAACTAACCTAAGGACATCACACACATCCATGCCCGAGGCTGGATTTGAACCTGCGACCGTAGCAGTCGCGCGGTTCCGGACTGAGCGCCTAGAACCGCTAGACCACCGCGGCCGGCTTCTAACCACAGAGTGTTTTTTATTGGCAGGACACTTAGTAAACATAACAGATCTACTAAAGAGACTGGCCACACTACGCTTGTCAGTCCTCTTTTGGAGTACTGCTGAGCGGTGTTGCATGCTTACCAGATAGGTTGACGGAGTACGTCGAAAAAGTTCAGAGCGGGGCAGCACGTCTTGTACTATCGCGTAATAGGGCAGAGAGTGTCACTGGAATAATATAGGACTTGGGGTAGACACCATTGAAACACAGGCGTTTTTCGTTCTCACGAAATTTCAGTCAGCAGCTTTCTCCTCCAAATGCGAAAATATTTTGTTGATGCTGACCTACATAGAGAGAAACGATCACCATAATAAAGTAAGGGAAATCAGAGTTCGCACGGAAAAATATGGCAGTCCGTTTTTCCCCGCGCACGGTACGAGATTGGAGTAATAGAGAATTGGGGAGGTGGTTCGATGAAGCCTCTGCCAGCAACATAAATGTGAATTGCAGAACATCCATGTAGATTTAGATGTAGATTATAATGTCGGTTCTTCGTCCATTTTCGTTGCATTCTTGACAGAGCATTGTTTACAAGCACTTGTTTTCTTTGTTCAGAAAGGACCATTTCAAGCATAAGATGTACCGCGCTTTTCACATCTTGTATCAAGAATTTAGATCCCCAAGCAAAAAAAAAAAAAAAAAAAGCATTCTAACCTCCAAATCACCTTGACAATAACGTTTGCGGTTACTGCCAATGGCAGCAATGCGTGACCCTCTTTGCCGTCTAAAATTTTTATCCGAAACATTTTGCTGTATGTCACCTCTATCACTAGTTATTCCCGATTACGAATGCAAAAGTTGAGCATCCATATTAACACAATTTTAGTTCAATGTATTGGCTCTCACAGCATTTATATCTCTATGTATCATAAAAATGCATGTATGTAAGCTACATATATCTATGTTCAACATCTCATTGTAAACAACTCGATCAGTTTCTATCAGACTCGGAACACTCATCACATGCTATCTGGAGAGAAGCACTATTTGGCTAAGAAAAGCCCACCTCTAAAAGGGGTTTGACTGGAGGTGAAAAAGTAATGTAAGACACCGCGCGCAATTATCCAAACTATATTCATCCAGTATTTGAGAATGAGACCACTTAGCGACTTAAATACACTTTACACGCGATTTAAAACCTTCTCGAATTTTTTTTTTCCACTGACACTTCGCACTATGTGAAGAAAGGAAAGAAAGTTTATCTCTTACTACAGTTACACTGTTCATCCGATAGAGCTACCGCATCAGGCATTACCTCCTTACGACTAACTCCACTCGCAACACACTTTGCAGATGGTATCCATATATATATCAATGAATGGACCTGGAAAATTATGTCATAGTGCCACACATAGTTCAGTAGATATGACGTCCGAAACATTGAAATGCGTGAAAACTAGGTTTTCCTAAAAAGGAGCGCAAGTTATCAAGAATATACTCGTCCAGAGTTTTAGAATATCAGTTAGCGTCATACAAAAAACTTAAAAAGTAATTTTAAAACCTTTTCTAATTTTTTTACGCTTACATGCTTAACGTCAAATATGTACCACATTAATTAATTTGAAAAGCAACCAGAAGTTTTTTCCCCTTCGTACAGGACCACAGTCATGCAGAATTCTTTGAAAGAAATTTCCGTCATTTAGCTGTTAATTGTTCATTTATTTTAAGCAATCACATTCTCTATCGACGTATAGAAATGACAAATGCGCGTCGCAGGAGTACATTGGCTGTTAAATATGTCATACAACGTGTTAATGGCTTTCCACTGTGCTCAATGTCAGGCATATTATGCTACCTCGATACGTACTTATATCATGTAATAGGACAACTGGTCTATCAGTCCACAAATATGTTTTTTTTCCGACGCTGATATGTCACAGACGGGTCACACATATTTTAACATTTCAGTATACATTTGGGGACGTCCATAAAGCCGAAATCGTGAATTTGTAAAATAATGTGCAATTAATAGCCAAATGGCGGAAAATTATTTTAAAAAAATCAGGACTTTGAAGCTGTTTTATACAACAGGGCCGTTCGATTCTTTAAACAATTTGGATTTTACTGGTTACTCACTATCTGGAAAGAATCAATGCAGGGCTAAGCATCACCAACTTCCTGCAATGATGAGAATGAAAAGGGACTGACATTGAAGTATAATTCAGAAACACCCGGAGAAATTTCGGCTAAATATATAAGATATATGCCTCATTATCTGTGTAAAAATACCGTTCGTATAGGATTCTCCGCTACTACTAGGGTTGAGGTGAGGATTAAAAATGGTGACCTAAAAATGTTCTGATAAGACAGTTTGTTATTTATTTCCTGTTCGTAGTTTACTTTTAATACCTTTGAAAATATGAACTGAAGTCTGTCTCTCGAATGTGCTTTACTTTTGCCAGCTATGTCGAGAGAATCAGCGCTGCAGTGAATCAATAATTTTGTCACAGCCGGCCGAAGTAGCCGTGCGGTTCTAGGCGCTGCAGTCTGGAACCGCGAGACCGGTACGGTCGCAGGTTCGAATCCTGCCTCGGTCATGGATGTGTGTGATGTCCTTAGGTTGGTTAGGTTTAACTAGTTCTAAGTTCTAGGGGATTATTGACCTGAGAAGTTGAGTCCTATAGTGCTCAGAGCCATTTGAACCATTTTTTTTTTGTCACATTATTTCAGGACCTAAGATTAAGCCACGAGGCAGGGTACAACAAATAAATTAACAGCGTCTCTGGAGTCGAAGTGTGTAAATCAGCAGACATGTGTGTGTGCCTTGTATGTTACATTCGCAATGTCAATATCCCCTCCTAAGTCCGTGGATCGATTTCAAAAAACTTGATACACACGGTACTTACTGTCAAAAAAGAAATAATGTTGGGGTAAAACTGCCAACCTCCCACTGGGGTGAGGGTGATAATGATAACGGAATGACAGAAAAAGAAATTGTTGGGGATGGTGGACAGAGAGTGAGGACATGAGAAAGTGGACAAGAAGGAGGGAACAGATGGGCAGAGATACGTGAGAGAGGTGGAAAGAAGTGGAAAGGAAAAAGAGTTGGACAGAGAGAGGGGGAAGACAACATGGGAAATGATGAGGGAGGAGGAGATGGACGAGAGAGGGGGTGGATTGGGGAGAGAGAGAGAATTGAGAAGAACAAGGACAGAGATGGCATAGATTAGGGAAAGGGCAGAGGAGGAGGGTGGGTGAAAGGGGTGTGGGAAGACGATATAGAGAGGAAGATGAGGCAGAAATTGACAGAGAGAGCAGAGAAAAGGAGATGGACCTGTAGAAGAGAGGGATAAATACATACCCGAGCAACAACGGATACCTCACGTAAATGTGTATACCAAATCTTAATAAATGTTTCTAATTCAAAAATGTTGTATCGTTAGGCAATGATCTTCATAGTATCACTTGTGCAGCACATTCAGCATGCTGGTCAGTTTCTTGTGACACACAGTACTTTATTTAGCAATAAAAATAAATGTTTAATGACAGTGAATGGTACGTAGCCCTACTACTGAAAGACAAAGGAAATGGGAATTACTAGTAAGATGACACTGGCACTGTCCATGCTGCTGGAGATTATAAATACATTCAATTTTCGACACAACTTTCCAAAAAAATCGTACAAGGCGGTACGCAGAATTGTTTGCTATCTTCGTTTCTGTGAAGCAATCTCCAGAGTCTAGCAACGTTTCAAACCATTAACATTTATACTTTTCGTTCCTCACCTAAATATCAGGCTGTAATGGCTCGAAAATTTCTTCGTGAATTTAACATTTCATAGGTGACTGGTAACACGTATTTGAAGTTACTTTTCATTTAATTTACAGTCTCGGCTCTCTACAGTATCTCTAGTGGATAAATTTAATTTACCAGAGTTGTAGTGTGAACCTGTAACAAACAAAAAATATCGGGAATGAGCATTATAATACTTTTTGCCGTTGTCGAAGATGGTAAATTATCGTCCGAACCACACAATCAGTTGGTTTAATTGATTTTTTTTCAAAATAAATAAATAAAACAATTTTTTTGAGCTTGCTGTCTTCCGCAGTAGCTATTCAACTGTTTGGAAACAAAATACTTTCAGCGCTATACGCGTTGCGAGGTCGGTACTGTAAAAATTTTTGTGACACAGTTTCAATTTCATGACACTTTTTATCATTCGACAATCATTTTAATCCAGCATGAAAAAATACATAAATCTCCTTTATAAACGAAAGCATTTTATTAGTAACACATCTAAAGCTAAAATATTTGTCCAAACTTTCGTATGCACTTTTTTTGCAGTTTATTGCAAGTGTGAAAATAAAACATTCACCATGGTCAGACGATTTGCTGTACCTGTCCCTGACGCCCGAGATCTGTAAATCGCACTTATTTGCTAATAATGTTTTCGTATCTATTTTACGCAGAAACTCGATTCATGTGAGTTAACTCGTAATAGGCGCCAGAGGCTATAAAGGCTCCTTTGAAAAAATAGAAAAATTTTTTTGTTTACCACTACTAGTACTAGGCTAATTACTGTTTAGCTCTACAAGACCTTTATACTGAAATGTTTCCCACACCACCTTGTATTGTATTTGTATGTGTGTGAGTAACTGTATGTTCACTGTTGTGGGTAAATACATACAACGTACACAGGGCGATGTGTGAAACTGATAGCGATTACACGCTTCCGCTGTTGTAGAAATCTGCTCCAGATGCTGCAGATACCGTGTTGAGCTGAAAGTGGTAGCCAAAGTACGGAGAAATATTCTTCGGGGCTCTGTTGCATAGCAATCAGATTGCTTTCAGTTCTGAGAAACGTCCAGGTACTATTTTGGATTTGAATGATCCATGAAGTGACTTCTTTCCCGAAGAAAATATCGAACTATTTCACTAGAACTGAACGCTCCCGTCGGAACTGTTCTCAAGCTGGTATTAATTATTAAATCACAATAGAAGTATACGCTGGGTGTATAATAACACGTACCTTCTTGAAATGAACAATATTTTATTGTTCTATTAACTGATTTCCTTCCATATACACATATATTTTACAATGTGAATCAAAAACTCGCAATGGCGCCGATTTTTACATCACAAGAATGGCTCTCTTCTAGTCAAATTTTACTCTTAAGAAGAACAAAAGCTCTATCTCCTAAGAATAATTATATGAGCGCTGACCGCCACAGAGTAATAAACAATATCTTTGTCTCTCACACTCTCTCTCGCACTGTCACAGCAAGTTGCGCTGCATGATACATCCTAAGGCCAGGTCATCGGGTACGAGATACATCGTAGCTGGCAGTCAATGTGTTAACTGCAATTGTAACAAAGAGTGTAGTGCCATCACGTGGTAAGCCCCTCGACGATCTGTCTCCAAGAAGCTCCGCCTTTTGGATGCTGACTTTGTGTCTGCAAGGCTCTTAATCTGTTCGGACCACGGCAGCGTTGCGCGAACTCCAGGTCTTCGACATCGACTTTTCCCTCTATGGCTGTTGTTTCCATTGCCGCTTGCCTTCTGGCAATGTAACCAAGATATTCTAATTGACTTCCGTTCACGGATGAGGACAACCAATGGGCTCTCTGCAACACTGTGCGTTATTCCGCACCATTGGTCGGAGAGTAACCAGCCTATTATAGTTACCGTGCCATGAGTAGGCTCCCATTAACACCACGTGTAAGCATATATTGCTAATGAAGAGCTTCATTCTGGGTTCACCGATGTACCGTGGTTCTTCAGTATCCCAGCGATAATGGCGACGACCCATGGAGCAAAACTCTGTTGTTGTGAACCTCCTCTTATGACTCTAGGTTACTGCTTGTAGTGACTAACGGAACTCTTAGGGCACTACCGTAAGTCACACACGTTGCGTCTCCTCACGTGTTATCTTGTTACCTCTCAAGCGACGTCGTCGTGCCATTCCCCAACTGGACAACGCATGGAACATGTCTTTATGAATGGTCTGCATTACGTTCGGGAACCGCATTGGTCTGCAAGAACGCCAGATCTGTCCCCTACAGAACGTGTGCTAGAACCAGCGCTGGCGTCATCTCTGTCCCAGTGCCACAAGATCCAGGGTGACGAGGACCAGTCACCACATCTGTGGGCCGGCTGGCCTCAGGCACGGATACGACGGCTGTATGGCATCCTTCGCAACCGAATCAGTCCACGTATCAAATCCAGCACAGGTGGGATGTCATACTGCTAAGCGAGCTGATACTAACAAGTGTTTTGTACATTTTACTCGATTTTGTGTTCACTGAAAAAACGTGAAGTAGCCTTTCAACCCATGACGTTCTATTTCGTTTCCGCGTTCCTTTCTGGGTGCTTCACTTTTTTTTGTCTTACAGTGTACACAGGGTGCTTCAGAAGTGATGGTCAATATTCAGGGATATGACGGGAATGATCATTCGAAACAAGAAGTCAAGTAAACATCAGCTCTAAAACGCATACCTTAAGAGCTATGAACAGTTCTTAATCTTCGATACTGTGGAACAAATCTCTTCTACTGCAAGCTCTTTGCTTTCCATATTTTGGGAAGTGGTAGTATGGACCAAAACAAGTAAGTTATGTCCAGTAAACATGTGCTCTAAAATGGGTATGTTAAAAGTTGTGAGCACTTGTTCATTAGAAGAGTTGTGTTTCAAAGTAATGAAGACGAAAAACTGCTCATAGCTCTTAAGGTATGCATTTTAGAGCACATCTTTACTGGACTTTTTTTCTTGTTTTGGTCCATACTAGCACTTCCCAAAACATGGGAAGTAAAGAGCTTGCAGAAGAAAATATTTGTTTCACAGTATCAAAGATAAAAAAATGGTTCAAATGGCTCTGAGCACTATGGGGCTTAACTGCCGTGGTCATCAGTCCCCTATAACTTAGAAATACTTAAACCTAACTAACCTAAGGACATCACACACATCCATGTCCGAGGCAGGGTTCGAACCTGCGACCGTAGCGGTCGCACGGTTCCATACTGTAGCGCCTACAATCCCTCGGCCACTCTGGCCGGCAAAGATCAACAATTGCTCATAGCTCTTAAGATATGTGTTTTAGTACCCATGTATACTTGAATTTTTTATTTGGAATGATCATTTCTGTCATATGCCTGGATACTGACCATTATTTCTGGAACACCCTGTATCTCGCATACAAACTCATACAAACTCAGCTAAATATGTTGTAGGTAGCAGTTCCCTGTTATAAAGTGGTTGCACTAGTAACTTCGGTTTTTTCTTTTTGCCACGGTTTCTTCAGTAGTTACTTTGCTTTAGGTAATTGTGCCAGGTTTCCTCCTTCTCAACGATCCATGAAACTAATGTGTGGGTCACATCCTAGGTATACTCGTTGCCGCCGTGTACAGTCACGCTGTGATAGTCATTTAGAGGGTCGTAATTAGAAGCAGTAGACATTGTGGAGTAAGCGAGAGTGGATTGGTGTGTTGCACTCATGAAGAGATACTCCACAGAACAAACATTGTATCTGAGACACTGTGACCGAAACAAAACTGGCCTGAAAAGTTTGTAGAAAACTGACGCCAAGTATATTGCTCTAGTTAATGAACGAGAGACCATTACACAATACGCGGAAGACGATAACCGTCGACATGTCTAATTAATTCCTTGTTGTTTAGAATACACTGATTCGCGATGCGAAAAACTCGTTTCTGGCAAATATCATTTGAGACACCTTGACTTACCTCAGAGTAGCAGATATATCCAACGTCCTCAGTTACTTGTTTGTTTAATTTTCACTGACAGAAGAATTTGTGGCCTTATTTCTTTAGATGTACTGAGACGTGGCGCTTTATATCGCTCCTGTCTAGAGCCTGTGTATCGGGAGAATGACTCAAGCGTGCAGAGTGACAGATGGTCTGAAGCGGGTTCAGTCGATTACGTAGTTCTAATTTTCAACTGCTAGAGGACAGTAGTGCACAGAGATATTCAAGAAACAGGTCAAGAGAATGTGTTTGTGAATTTTTCTGCTTATTTCTTGAAGTTTTTTTTTTTATTTATCTACGTTTGGACAGTTTCGTATATGTTTTTAGTAGTGTGATTGATGCGTGAATGTGGTCTAACTAAATATGTAGATCATTGTTATATTGACAAACGTTGTACGAACTAGCGTGAGAAAATTTTAAGACAGTATGAATGCAGACGACAGGGAATTTTGTATCAAATATGTTACGTACGTTTATGGTAAAAGGAAAACTAATTCGAGTGGAAATGAAAATAGTTAATAACTTAAAGTATAAACGAAAATCAGAATGTTAAATATTTATTTCGGGAAAAAGTACATTTCGAAAGTGCGTTATTTGTTGATTGGTTAGTCATGAAAAGCTTGGACTAACGCGGAAGAATGTTTTTCTATTGGCCTTAAAGAAAACTGACCAATCAGAACGGAGTATTCTTAGCGCGTCTTTTCTCTTGGAGGTAAACAATGCTTACAGCAGTCAACGTAGTCCGAGACCAGCCTTTCAATGGTACGGTCGTGAGTAGTATGAGATCCGAAGAAAGTTATAATTTGACCGGTTTTAGTTGTGCTACATGCCTCAAAAGTGTTTTAAACTGAAGGCATATTTATTACGGAGTCTTTTTCAGAAAGTACGGATTTTTTGTGTATGAGAAAAGACAGTAATTCCGCGCGGCATGTTGAGCAGATCGGTGACTAAACACTTGAGTGCAACAGGCACCGATAAACTGGATAGTTTGGCGAGCATTTTCATTTAAGGACAATCTGTGCTTCGTAGCTGTTCGATTTCAGAAAATAGGTTACCATAAACTTGCTAACGTGAATGAAAGGGTTTGTGCATGACTGTATTAGGATTAGCACGGACTTGGCAGTGAAAGTGTCATTCTCGACTTCAGAATATACCGAATTTTTTCCAGTTTTTCCATCTTTCATTCAGAATTAAGACCTTTTTTCCGTTTTTAGTTATGTTGCATGGAGCCTGGTGTGACTTGCAGTACGGTAGGTTTCCCCTCGGTTTTCCTATCGGCGATCTGCTACAGCCAGGTGCAGGTAAAAGGACGAAAGGAACTGCGCCGCTGCACTATGAGCAGATAATACAAGGGTTTATTCCATTTTGCTACACCACGCAGTACTCTGTTCTTCTTCCTCTCGGCCCCCTACTTCATACGCTCTCATATATCTACATATTACCAAGAATAAAGAGGACTTCTTTTTAATCTCCACAGCGTCGCATCTTTCCCGTTTCAGATGTCGTTCGTCTTTCCATTATCTTCCTTGATGTGTCCCTATCCTCCTGTTTCTTTCTTATTTGGTTTATTTCAAGATCCTTCAGGTTAATGCAGTGGAGTTCCTGTATCTCCCTAAACGGCGACCACGAAGTGACTCAAGTTTTTCCGTTGAGGTTTTACCTCTAATTTACGTCAAATGTTTCCTAGAGCTAAACATCGCTGGTCTTATCTGACACGTCTCTCCAACCTTCCGCTTTTCTGATCTTCTGAAGCAGAAAATTGTTTCCCCTGTAGTTTCACTGTTCTCCTAGCGCTTCCACTTTCTGCCTCTGTAAACCAGAGTCGCTTTTTCCACTCGAGGGAACACCTTCTTCCGCCCTGCAGCAGAATGTTTTGTCGAGTTTAATGCGTAATTACATCCTGCTGCTCCTTACAAAGGCTAAGTACATCTTCGCGGTAACACCAGTCTGTCATCACTCAGTGAATTCCGTCATGATTATTTACATTATCCTATTACTGTTGTTACGCGGATGAGTTTAGAGAAGCCATTTCACATTTGCTCTTTAACTGACATTATTTTCTCGAGCACATATATTGGATATTTGTACGTACTCGTTATCGATAAAATTTAATTCATGTTAAATGAAAATGAAGCTTGTTAATCGAGACACAGGCAAATGGAAACACGTTTTGTTGTAAATTTGCCATGAACCGTTGGTTCGATGGCCACGCAGGAGTGTTCCAAACTCGGTACTGGTTCCCACAATATTTATATGACACAACTCACACTCTGAATAATTATTCACTGTACAGCAATACAAGAGACTTGTCGAAAAGTGGATAAAAATTAAGACAGAAATGTTCTGAAATTCATCGCTACTCCTGCTTCGCAACACGAATTATTCAACCACGCTAGAAACGAAATAACTATTTTTTCCAACCATTGGGAGAACATTATCCTCACACGCTATAGTTGTCGCGACACGCGGCTAATTATATAAACAGAATACTTGTCTCTCTAAGCATACTGAAAAATACAGACTTGTCTTACGGGAGTGGTTCCCCATCAAACGAAATGGAGAAATCTAGCGTTTTCGAAATCAGCCTAGCTATTTTAAATCGTGAGTAAAGAAATGCAGCTGTCGATGTATGTACTGTTTGGTTCGTTTGCCTAATCGGGCTGCATTTAAGAGAATACAATAATGCAGTAGCTTCATCTTTGTCAAGCGAAGTCTTTTTTTTTTTTTTTTTTTTTTTTTTTGATATGTTACAATACAGCATCACCGGTCTATTGCGGTCTAACTGTGTTGGTGAGGCAGTAAATTTCCACAGGGCAGTGACTGCGTCACTGCAATTCACTTTGGAGGTGTGGCGGTGGGACTTGTAGTCCCGTGCCACCCTCTGACAGTGATAGTACTATATGAGTCAGGCAGTAAAATTTGGCCTAACAGAGGCAGGTGAAGGTGTGGCGGTGGGATTCACCCTCTGCATGTGTGATGTGTTGCAAGCGAAGTCGCACAGCTATTAGATATTTAATTAGCTCTGTGACATTTTCAACTATGGGAGATTAAAACATTTAGCGGAGCTGTATTGACGGCGTCGGTTTCTTTCGTTTTTAAGTATACTGGAGACAGATTTTTCCTGTATTATTCAATTAATGAGAAGCATCTTATAAAAACTGAAGATAGTGTTACTGATTACATAAGTGTATTTAACCAATAAGAGGACGAACATTCGCAGAAACGTGTATATCCATCGCTAAGGGGAGATATTTTTCTCAAAGATTCAATGAGTGCTGAAACGTGGAGCGTGAGATGTGAGAGGGTAGTCCTTCCGAATTTTCAGTGGTTAGACGCACGTTTTCTGATATTAGACGCTGTAGAAATTCGTCTACGGTGAGTGAACAGCACTCGGCACTTAGAGCTCGGCTGCTAAATCACGCACGAGCCAGGAGACTGCTATTTTTTTTTTTCCGACCATGGGGATAAAATTATCGACACATAACGTAGTTGGCGTGACAGTCATCTAGTTAGAAAAACAAACTTTTCGTCTCACAATTGACTCAACACAGATGCATTTCCATTACGCGGCTACAAACTGGCGCCTCTCCGTCAATCACGCGTTATTTAGTTTCTTCTATGGCTTTTCGTCCATTGCAGAATGTGGAAATGAAGTACATACAAATTCTGTGGGCATCCAGTTACTGATGGTAAATTTTAATCTTTTAATTGGTAGTGAAAATAATTATTACTATAAAACCATGACGCAGATAAACCATTTCTTCATAAAGATAACCCTAATATTATCCTAACTGAACTAGAATCTAATTTTCTGCCAGAGGTAAGCATTAATTGATCTATATGTGTCTCTAGTCTTGAACGTTTTGGTGCATGTTATACTCGTAGACATCAGTATGAGAGTAGCTAACCAGGAAGTTCTGTGTGTTTTCATCCACCGAAACTCTACCTTAGCCACTGAGACACATTTCACCCGTTGAGACTACTCAATAATTATCCTTAAATATTAGGATCCCTGATGTTTTAATCTCTTCGTCTGTTAGGCTTCAGGCATGGCAAGTTCTCTTAGAAACAAAGACACTGTTCTGTCTAAATAACGGGAGAGAGACCTGGAATAAAATTTACCGCTTTCTAGAAGATGACTCAGTTTCTCGAACTTACTTCGAGTTTATACTCAGTGACGAATTCGCGTAACAATGTCAAAATAGTCTTTATATACGACAAATATCACCAATATTAGTTAGGCCCCACTGCTGAAGTGCGAAGCAAATTGTCATTACTGGTATTAAGTGAAAATTTTAAAATACGAGTGCAGGGGGTCCACTGTAAAAATTATAATATAGACTCGTCTGAATATAGAAAGACTGCGAGTTCATGAAAGGTTCACACTAAAATCTTTGTTGGAATAAATCTGAATTGGGTTCGTTTTGGAGCCAAAAATGTCCTGTTAGTGTTAGGAGGTTGTTATTATCACTCTGAAATGTGGGATAACTTATACGTCTTGAAATAAGTGTTAGTGAACCAGTGTGGTGTTGCTTTCGAATTTAAGTGAAATTCAAGCATCATGATCTTTGTCTTTCTGTAACGGCTTATTGCTCATACACTGTTCCTGCCCCACAAACTTACCGTATTATCTTTTCTGTGAAGGGATTCTGGTAACATAAGCGATAAGTGTAATATTAGTGTTTTAATAAATGTCATTGCGTTCTCATTTTACGAGTTTAATTTGAGTATTTGAAGTTCTATGCACACCAAGGAAAAGTTAAATCATGATCAGTTTCTCCTCTTACCCCTCCCAGCTGATGACTCTATATTACTCGAAACAAACATTTGTGTGCCTTGACAAATAACTCTATTAACCGTCCGTATAATGGGAAAGTCAAGTCTATCAGAAGCCGTAGAGTTAAGCGGTATTTACATCCAAGGGTTGGGCTATTCTGACAAATTATAACTGTGGAGGAATAGGACGAGGTATGCTCTCACTTGATTTCCGAATTTCCTACCATTTTATATTTCCTGCCTGGTGTCTACTTGCGACAGGTGCTAGTCATGTACTCCACAATACAAAATTTCATCCTGAATCCTCGATAGAGAAAAGTAGCCTATCTGCAAATTATTTTTATTTTCTGTTTTGTGGTTGTGGATTGCTCAGTCCATACTAAAACCACCCTCGTTATAAGCCACTGATATCGTAAGTATATGTATTGGCTCACAAGTCCAAGAACCTTTATATCTCACCAAATGAGGTGGTGGCGCAGTGATTAGCATACTGGACTCGCATTCGGGAGGACGACGGTTCAAAACCGCGTCCGACCATCCTGATTTAGATTTTCCGTGGTCCTCTTAAATCGCTTCTGGAAAATGCCGGAATGGTTCCTTTGAAAGGACGCGGCTGTCTTCCTTCCCCATCCCCTAGCCCGACGGGACCGACGACCTCACTGTTTGGTCCCCTCCCCTAAACCAACCAGCCAACTTTATATCTCTGAAGAGGCTCTTACAAGGTGCTCGGATCACAGAGCCACACAGTAGAGCACCATTATTATTATTTTGTTTGATGCAATCACATGTAATGTTTTACAGCGCTGACCAGTATCGCCCATCACTGGCCGTCCTCCACATGATTGAAGGCAGGGTCAATTGCTCACAAAGTAATGTTGCTTTAACAAACTGCTAAACGACATCTCCCGTGACTGTGCCAAAGAAAGTAAGCGTACAATAAAATGTATGTCACTGATTCGAAGAAAAAAATCATGTTTATATAATATTTTACGGTACGCTTCTGTATAATAAATATTTCTTGGCCTTACCTTCTAACGCGGCTGAACCTATGCCATATGAAACTATCGAGAGAATGTATGCAATTCCTACCTGGAGGTCAAAACAATGAGAACGTTTATGAGTGCACCGTAGGCCAAATCGAACGTTTTCGTTAACTTATCAGTTTACTGGTACTACCGCAGTTTGTTATTCATCTAGATGCATAGCACTTTGGATTTTCACTATTCTTCTCGCACTACCGGTACCTGTAAGTGACGTTACCTTAACTGGAACTGAGTAACAAGAGCCTTCCAAAGATCAAGGATTACGCTGTTTGCTGTAAACCACACTTAAGCTTGTTTCAGTATACTCCTTTCTGTATATGGTATCGATGTATTTGAACCTTCTGTCAAAATACGTGTGTCATCATTAGAGCTGCGCTCCACCAAAACTACTGCTCGGCAGTTTTGGTGCACCACATAAACGGCGCTGTAAGCGGTACGATTACCGATAGTATTGATACCATTGGTAGGGAAGGAACCATTAACGGCTGCGTAAGAGGGAAAGTGGGAATCGACGACTTCTCTTTGTTTTTTGTTTGTTTTGCACATTATTAGTACGGCACATCATTCAGTGTTAGACCATTTTATGTTTTACAACCTTACAGAATATATACATCCTTACAGAATATATATTGGATTTTATAAGTAATAAAAAGTACCAAAGCAATTACTTTCATGCACAAACATAAAAAATAGATGTAACTATTGTTGTGATTTCTTAATCAATAGAAAATTCTTCATCATGTTCAAAGGCAAGTGTTTTCTGTTGTTACTGATAACTGCAAAAGTTGTTCATGAATAACAGAAACATGTTTTATATAATTTCGAGGAAGCATTGAAGCGATGTTTGATATAATGTTGTATTGCGGTTTTTTTTTTATTTTAGCCGTTTGTTGAGTCATTTGCGTTTCCTAGCACTGTATGATAAACCGATATTCTTTCCTTTATTTTTACTAGCACATCCCCCAGTTTCGAATAAAACTTTTTAAACTTAGACCACTTCAATTTCGCTGTAAATACTGTTTATTTTTAAGTAACAGATAGGAAGATAACTAAGTAGAACACGTATGTTACATATGTTACCCGACCCTTTATATATCCTTACTCTCTAGACGGTTCATAGCTTTTGGTTTTTAGGGGACCTAGGAAGACATTGATTGTTGTGAGGTAGCTCCCAGTAGAGACACACGCACCTTTGGTATAGGTAATGCGGGTACGACTTTAACTGACCAAAGCTTCTATGAGAAAGTACCGTAGTCTATGCCCATTTATGGTAGTTGAACCGTGGTTTATTTCAAAGAATATTCTTAAGAATTTATTTTATTTACTAGCGATTCATCAAGAACATTAACACATTTAATCACACTATGTAAGCATGGAACTAGTTGCCAAGGAGTTACTGAGGAAATCATAACCAAATTCCTTTTAACAAATTGGAATTTTATTTACTTTAATAGTGATTTAAAGCAGTTTATTTTAAGGAAACAGTTTTAAAATTATAATCAGAAAGCACCCTCTAAATATCAAAGTTACAATTTATTCAGATGCAGAAAGAAACAAGTTTTGACTGCATGAGCTTTCGGGTAGAGAGCCTTGCCGCTCCCTTTTGACATGGCCGTAGTTACGACCGCTCACAACAGCCTCTGAAAGACTACACTGGTGCAAATCTGCAACACACCAGATAACGTTAAACTAAGAGTTTTAACAATTTACACAAGCACACAAATTGTGCACCCCCCATAGGAGGGATGAAATGGTACAAGACACTAACAATTAAAATATTAACCTTGCCACCGAAGGTGCAACTTGACTTTAACTTCTAAGAAAAGTCTTGCGGTGAAAGGATGGCAACTTTATATACTAAAATGATCATTTAAATAAAAGCCCATTACATGCAATCTTATATACAATTCTACAAGGTTAGCCAAAGAATAGTTAAGATGCTCTACGGCACACAGATATCGCCTCTCAAGATCGTAGGCAATAATCGTTTCCAAACATCAAAACATATTTTAGGTATTAGGCCGTTACACTCCAAGCAATAAATTCGTTAACACACCAAATCCGACAAACATGACAGAGGCAGCTAATAACGTACGGTAGATTGATAGGGAGATTACCGAACAACCGAAACCGCAGGTTGCTCTAACCCGAGCCCACTCCACAAGGGAAAAACGGACCACCATATTTGTAAACAACCACCTTCCCGCGGGTGGACAAACGGAGAAGAATGGTGGGGCGACCCCAAAGCAAAACGGCTGGTGACCTCACCCAAAAAACAAGTAGAATTTAACAAAAGTAAATCAAACAAGATGTCACCAATCACTTAACTTCTGATAAACTGCGATTTCTCGAGAAGACCTGGCGCAGCATCCCCCGAATCGCTCTCCCGAAGCATCCGCTGCCAGCCGCTTCAACGGACGCAGGAAGGCGCGCCGATCTCCCGTCTCACGGCGCCGCAGCTCGCACCGGCCTGACCGATGTTGTTCCTTTACTCCTAGTCCTCTCGTGTCGAACGTGTAATCACTACCCCTCGCTATACGCCGAGGCCCACTAGACTCACGTGGCGACCTCACATGCGGGGACGCTCAAGGCGGACAAGTCATCTCGTGTCTCAGTGCGCGACCGACCAACCGATCCAACCGATCCCATCCAACCGCCATTGACCATTGCCTGAGCAAACTCGAGCAGACTGGCAGCCTAACGCGCAGACTGATATGCAGGAGCTAAGCCCCGACCGGGCGACCACTCGCTGCGTTCTCTTACCGGCGGAGTGGAAGGACTCTCATTTTGCCAGCTTTGAAGTTTGATCCGAGTGACAGACATACTAGCACTCCGAACGACAGACAGACACTAACTGCCTAATAAATGCCCCATTGGGGCGGGCTGGCAGCAGCATATGCGCTGCTCTTCAGCCGAAAGACATAGAACAAACAATAGAAGACATTTAAAAATAACAAAGGAGAGAATATGGTGAACATAGATACAAAAAAGGGGGGAACATCATGGAAGGCAATAGACAAAAAAAGGGGCGACTGTAAAATGGAGATAAAAAACTGTTTAAAAGTAGCGCACACAAAAAGCCACACAAAAAAATGGTTCAAATGGCTCTGAGCACTATACGACTTAATTTCTGAGGTCATCAGTCGCTTAGAACTTAGAACTAATTAAACCTAACTAACCTAAGGACATCACACACATCCATGCCCGGGGCAGGATTCGAACCTGCGACCGTAGCGGTCACGTAGATCCAGACTGAAGCGCCTGTAACCACACGGCCACACCGGTCGGCAAAAGCCACACACTGCCACAATTAAAAGAACACAAGGCACTGTATGACTGGAGCATAAAAAGTATTGACGGATGGCATAGAACATAACAAACACTGGCAGCAAACCTCAGGGCAGCACACAATTAAAATCACACCTCTTGAAGCACAGGAGAAACAGCACTAAACACAACACTGATGTGGCACACTGACGATGATCAAAACAGAGGATCTGCCAGGCGCAAGGAGATGAGTGAGACCGGAAGAGGGGAGGGAGGGAGGGAGGGGAAGAGAGGGGGGAGATGGGCGGGGGGCGCGCTGAAGAGGGCCAAGTAGGGAGGGATGTGGGAAGGAAAGAGGCAAGTATAGGTTGCAGGGTCTCAGGTGGGGGGGGAGGGGGGGGGGAAGGAGGAAAATCCGCTCTGGGAGAAGGAGGTGAGAGGAAAAAGAGAGCCCTGGGGAGGGGGGGAACAAGGCCAGGTTATAGGTGGAAGGAAAGGTAGATGTCACGGCGAAGTTCGTCATCCGGGAGGGGGAGGCACTGGAAATTGCCCTGATGAAGGAGGTGGAGGGTGTGGAGGTGGCGAAAGGGAGGGATACAGCGAAAGAGGCACGGCAGCAGGCGGGGGGTGGAGAGGAAGGAGGAAACCAGAGGGTGGGGGGGATCAAGCCTGCGGACAATGTAAAGGAAGCGGAGATGTTGGAGGAACAGGAGGAGGTGGGGGAAGGGGATCAGTTCATACAGGAGCTGTGTGGGGGAAGGAAGGCAGATACGGAAGGCAAGCCGGAGCGCATGGCGTTCAAGGATTTGGAGGGCCTTGTAAAAGCGGGTGGGGGCGGAGATCCAGGCAAGGCTGGCATAACAGAGAATAGGACAGATGAGGGATTTGTAGGTGTGGAGGATGGTAGAAGGATGCAATCCCCATGTCCGGCCAGACAGGAGTTTCAGAAGGCAGAGGTGGGAATGGGCTTTCTGCTGGACGGTCTGGAGATGAGGGGTCCCGGTGAGGTGTTGGTCGAGGGTGAGGCCGAGGTATCTCAGGGTGGGGGTGAGCTGGATGGGACGACCATAAAGGGTGAGGTAGAAATCATGGAGGCGAAAGGAGCAAGTGGTGCGGCCTATGATGATTGCCTGCCATTGGCGAGCTCATAGCGCCCCTTAAATGCACGTGAACAGGCAACCTTTCCCCTTTCCCACCAGAGGGAGGCACTAAAGCTGCGATTTCCACAGTGGCGCCACCGCCAGAAACGGAGGGCGACTGCTTCACACAACGCGCTGCGGCGCGCTTTTCAAAACAGCAGTTTTTACCACTTCTCAGTAGCCTATGGCGGCCTGTGGTAATGACTCTAGTCATCGTCAAACACCACAGTCTGTGATATTTCGTGTTCCGGATAAATCATTTGAGCCGGAAATGGGCAAGAGTTGACTAACCATTGAACGTTGCGGGAGCCCGTATGTAATGTTTACACTCCGAACTTAGCCTTATATCTTGGTGGGATGACATCCTATCGCGTGAAATGGGAAGTTATTGGTACTAGCTACTCCTGCATATGGAGATATATGATCCCTTAACAAACAGGCAAGATGTGATAACATCCCACCTTCAATCATTATACGAGTACAGTGAATTCCAGCGTACGGGTGTGTTCGTAAATGTGGGCGGCTGCTGTATGTCCAACAAATGTATCGACGACAATCGTCTGCTTTATTAATAGGATATCTGAGTAAGCAATTTCTTTGGAACGGTGTGTAGCAGTTGTCTTGCAGCGGATAGACAAGACAACTCGGATAAAACATTCACTGCTACTGACTGACATATCGGCTTTTCCCGCAGTTTGATCGCAGCCAATCTTCGCGTTACCACGCTCGCATACGACCCCAGTCCAGTGCTCACTGGAACGGAGATGCCGCGTTCTGTGTCCACACAGTTAACATGACGCGATAACTCCCTAACTCATGGTAGGGACCACAACAAAAACACCGCGAGATTACGAGCCTAATTTAGCACGTTTAGTCACGAATTTATGACGGAGGCGCACGCTGCCGGCAGTTGTGTTTAATATTGACGGTAACTCCAAAAGCGAATGCAAATTTTATGAGTCGCAATATCGGCGGACGTGCCACCGTGGTTTACGTGCGCTCAATATTTCAAGCGGTTGCGGCTTGTCTCCCGAAGGGCGAGCTCACAGAGTTTCTACACGGCCTGAGAACGAAATATCCTGGTGGTCTCACCCCTTTCTTGCGACTTACCAGTGCAAGCTACTTTGTAATTTTCTGTTTTTTTTTTTCCTTCTGCAATAACGAGTACGACTTCACACTGCATCGAGTCTCGAACGAAACACCAATAAAATTAGTAACCAATATCCAGGTGGGTCTCAGCGGCAACGAATATGTCATTGCTGTTTTTACTGGCATAAATATGAAACTCTCACCCTATCGATGGTGGCTGCCAAAATGAGGAGGTAGAATATTCCTGGCAGCTTCGTGAGTAAACTTATCTACTTAGTTTCCCTTTCACCGTTGGTAGTAAGAAATCTAATTGGCTACGCTGTGCCGAGAATGGCAAGTCTGCGGCTACGGCAGAGATCAAATTATCTCTCCGCCGCTTTCCAGTATAATTGCGTTGGACCTACAGGATACTTGTAAGTAGGCTGTTTAGGTTTTTTTTATTGGTAACGCCACCTGTGTATGAAAATCACTGGCTGTGCTGTGTGCAGTCTGTGGCTGCTTTGCATTGTTGTAATACTCGCCATTGTAGTGTTAGGCAGCTGGCTGTGAACAGCGCGTAGCGTTGCGCAGTTGGAGGTGAGCCGCCAGCAGTGGTGGATGTCGGGAGAGAGATGGCGGAGTTTTGTAATTTGTCATGAACTGCTACATATATTATGACTATTAAGGTAAATACATTGTTTGTTCTCTATTATTATCTTTCATTTGCTAACTATCCCTATCAGTAGTTAGTGCCTTCCGTAGTCTGAATCTTTTATTTAGCTGGCAGTAGTGGCGCTCGCTGTATTGCAGTACTTCGAGTAATGAAGATTTTTGTGAGGTAAGTGATTTCTGAAAGGTATAGATTAATGTTAGTCAGGGCCATTCTTTTGTAGGGATTTTTGAAAGTCAGATTGCGTTGCGCTAAAAATATTGTATGTCAGTTTAAGCACAGTCTTGTATAATTGTTCAAAGGGGACGTTTCATATGTCGACTCTTAGCCGAGGATACCTCACTGGAATCTTCTGATTTTTTTCTTGTAGTTTGTGTAATTAGTGTAGCTTTTGTTTATTGCTAGCGCGTAATTATAGAGAGAGTTTCCATTGTAGTTGTAGTTTTTCATTGTTGTACAGTACAACAGTTGTGGCATGCATGTAGATTTGCACCAAGTATTTCGCAGCTGCGCTTGCAATTAAGTAGACATTATTTCCATTGCTATGTTATTTTATTTTGCTCTTCAAATTGTGCTTTTCTGTGTTATCGTGTGAAATATTGTGACAACTATGGCGTGTGAAAAACGTAATACTAGGCTCAAAAGTAAACTGAGAAATGACAGTTAAGACGAAAGCAGTGTGTTAGCGCCGCAGAGTAATGAATTAACTAATGTTCAAAGTAGTGGTGGTGGTGGTTAGTGTTTAACGTCCCGTCGACAACGAGGCCATTAGAGACGGAGCGCAAGCTCGGGTGAGGGAAGGATTGGGAAGGAAATCGGCCGTGCCCTTTCAGAGGAACCATCCCGGCATTTGCCTGAAACGAATTAGGGAAATCACGGAAAACCTAAATCAGGATGGCCGGAGACGGGATTGAACCGTCGTCCTCCCGAATGCGTGTCCAGTGTGCTAACCACTGCGCCACCTCGCTCGGTGTTCAAAGTAGTAATTTGGTAATTGCGCATAGGGAAATGGAGCGGGTTGCAAATAATGGTGTACACAGTGAAACAATTACTGAACAGGGAAGCATTATCAATCGATCGGTCGGCAACGGCTCGCCTCAGGAATCCGAAATGACAGGAAACAATCTCGCAAATACTGTAGATTCAGGTTTTGGGTCCTCACCGTTTTCTCAAATAAGTCAAGACACATTTTCTGTTTATCAAAATGTGAATGTTGCCGGTGCAAATGCACTGCCGAAAAGCATAGAGGAACAGATTCCAGACACTAATACATTATTATTGCAATTAATGCAACAAATGAAACAAAATCAGAGACAAACACAGCTACAGTTAGACACAATGGAACAAAATCTTCAAAAGTTAGACACAGTGGAACAAAATCTTCAAATGTTAGACACAGTGGAACAAAATCTTAAAAAGTTGGACACAATGGAACAAAATCTTCAAAAGTTAGACACCACGCTTGAACACACACGTGAAGATTTAACTACTGAGTTACATAACATCGAATCTAAATGTCAAAAAGTCTGTAATGACGTAAAAACACAAATTTGTGAGCATTTCCAACCTATTTTTTCGCGTCATGAAAATGCATTACAGAATCACGAAGCAGCCATAAAAGAACTGCAAACTATTGTTCATGAAAATCAAGACACCTTGCAAGCTAAAATTGACTCAGTTGCATCTACCGATTCGGTTACGCAACTTGCAAAAACTCAAGAAAACTTAAAGGACACAGTAGATTCGATTTCAACACAAATGGACACTCTGAAACTTGGTTCAGAAAAACACACTGAGGAAATGTGTTCACTATCGGAGAAAGTAGCCGAACTTTCGGATCAGGTCACTAATTTATCTACGAAGGTAGATGATAATCTGAATGACACAGAAGAGTGCAAACAAATTAGGAAATTCAAACAAAACCAGAATCAAATTAATACGCAACACCAAAGAGAAATCCGGGAAGTACAAGATCAGCTGACACAGGTAATACAAGAATTACGTATTTCAGAGGACACTCGCGCGTCAATACGGGAAGAGGGACATACAAATACGGAACAGCCAAAAAATAATAACACAGGGCATTTCGGAAATTATGAAAGAAATTGGCAAGGTGCACCGAATTTTGGAATGGAACCGCCGAAACGACGTAACAATGACCGATATGCGACTCGCCGACATGATGACTTTGACTATAAGCTGTTCATTACTACACGTAAATTCAAAACATTTAAGAATTCTGGCAACGACATTCACCCACAAGCGTGGCTCCATCAATTCTCTCATTGTTTTCCTCCCAACTGGTCATTAGAACACAGATTAGAATTTATGTGTGGCTACTTAGAGAATGAACCAGCTGTAAGAATGCGATCGGTCATTCACGATTGCCACAGTGAAGGAGAGTTTTACCATGCCTTCCTCTCATCATATTGGTCTCAAGCTACACAAGACCGAGTAAAACATAGCATCATGATGATGAAACGTCCCCTTTGAACAATTATACAAGACTGTGCTCAAACTGACATACAATATTTTTAGCGCAACGCAATCTGACTTTCAAAAATCCCTACAAAAGAATGGCCCTGACTAACATTAAACTATACCTTTCAGAAATCACTTACCTCACAAAAATCTTCATTACTCGAACTACTGCAATACAGCGAGCGCCACTACTGCCAGCTAAATAAAAGATTCAAACTACGGAAGGCACTAACTACTGATAGGGATAGTTAGCAAATGAAAGATATTAATAGAGAACAAACAATGTATTTACCTTAATAGTCATAATATATGTAGCAGTCCATGACAAATTACAAAGCTCCGCCATCTCTCTCCCCACATCCACCACTTCTGGCGGCTCACCTCTAACTGCGCAACGCTACGCGCTGTTCACAGCCAGCTGCCTAACACTAAAATGGCGAGTATTACAACAATGCAAACTAGCCACAGACTGCACACAGCACAGCCAGTGATTTTCATACAGAGGTGGCGTTACCAATAAAAAAACCTAAACAGCCTACTTACATACTCTGACACACATTGTACTAGTTTGATGATGACCTGTGAATATATTCATCGAGTGAAACTTTGTGGTGACTTGCAGGACGTGGATCATGCTGTGTCTAGACTACATACATATACAGCGAAGAATGTTTTTGGATTTCATTAAGCAAGTATTCGAATCTTCTCTTCAAAAAATGGTGGCTTTGAGCATTATGGGACTTAACATCTGAGGTCATCAGTCCCCTAGAACTTAGAACTACTTAAACCTAACTAACCTAAGGACATCACACACACCCATGCCCGAGGCAGAATTCGAACCTGCGACCGTAGCAGTCCCTCGGTTCCGGACTGAGCGCCTAGAACCGCTAGACCACGGCGGCCGGCAGCGCTCAATTGCACGACAGAATGTAGCACTGCATGTAACACAGACTTCGGGCTCCCAATATTCCTTCACATTTTAACTAACTTTGTTACTATAAAACTCCTACCTGTTACTAACTTAATCGCTCTGATCATTCGATTGTCTACACCCCCACCCCTTCTAGGGAAACAAGACGCCTCCTGTCTCTGCCTCTACATCTATTTACGCTCGGCTCTATTTACATGGTTTTGAACTCTCTGCCAGCACTGAACTTGTATCGTCTTTACGCAGTTCACTTTCTTTGAAATTGTATATTGTACCTTGATTTGCCACTACTAATTACATTAAAGTTCCCCCTCTCACATACAATTGTTCATACGGTCCTTGATTAAACTTAGTCTTTGCCTTCATGACTGTTCATCCATTACACTGCCTTGTCTGGGGGCGTGCCGTTCTGATCGGTTCGAAGCCATAGGCGGAAGGTTGGGTGGGGTGGAATTTGGGCAACTCTTCTGTTGAACAAGAAATACACACGCTGAAGGTTGGGAGGTGTGGAATTTGGGCAACTCTTCTGTTGAAGAAGCAATACATTGGTGTCCAAAATTAAAGCAACAATCGGAAATTTTGCAAGGTTGCGTTTATTTTGCTACAAAACATTATAAACATGTGATAGTAAACTATAAACGATGTAAAGAATGCAGAATGTAACCAACTGCAGCATGCATAACGGTAGAGTGAAACGTTCTTTGCTCGACTCCAACTTAACGGATTTGTAAACAAATTCTGACAACTGATCAATTTGCTCACCATGGGTTGTGACCACCTCTGGCGGCAGTACAAGCTTGACAACGATGGTGCATACTGTGTGATGTTATCAGATCTCATGTTGAGGCAATAATACCCATGTAACTCTTCAGGCTTTCCCGGCGATCTAATGACATCTTGGGTTGTCGAGTGTTCTGTCGGATATCAGCGTCGCACGATATTTCGGTCACGTAGCTCGTGGCCTTCATCAGGTGCGATCTGAGACTACTCCTCGAGTGGACCTGGTCCAGTATTTATGCCTATGGCCTTCCCCCTCCACCAACGGCTTCAGGCGCTTCCTCTGTGGTCCGCGCCCATTCCCTGCGACCTGCTGGAGCGTTGCTGCTCCGTTTTCCGTCCGCTGCGGTTCTAGGTGTTCCCTCTGCGGTCCGCGCCCACCAAACCCGCTCCTGGGGGTTTCATCTACGGTCTGGGGTACCAAGTAGTCTCAGGTCGCACCTGATGAAGGCCACGAGCTACGTGACCGAAATATCGTGCAAGTACGACGCTGATATCCGGCAGAACACCCGACAACCCAAGATGTTAATAATACCCATTCTTCCTAGAGAACTGATCTCTGGTCTTAGAGAATGGGTGACAGCCCAGACTTGCGCAATTGGATTCAAATTGAGAGAGCGAGCAGGCCACACCATCCGTGGTGCATCTGCCGTTTTTAACAAAACATCAACCACTTGTGCTCTATGAGGTCGAGCATTATCGTCCATCAGTGTGGAGTCGGGGCCAACAGCACCTCGTGACAACAGCACACGAGATCCGAAGATCTCGTCACAATACCTGACAGCAGTTGAACCTTGCGGATTTACCCGCACAATTTCGCTAAGAGGCGTTCGAAGTATCAACATAATCCATGCCCACACCATTAGGGGTCATCCTCGATATCTATCCTTGTCCACAGTGTTTGGGTCTCGAAATCGTTCCTCCAGATGTGAATCCGACGTTAATCATTCTCCAGGAAATCGGGACTCATCTGTGAACAGAACATAGGCCACCCGTTCGACTGTTCAGGTGGCATATTGATGACTCAACTCTAGACGCTCCCTTCTGTGAAGACGCGTCAGAGAATCATATACAGCAGGAGTCCGACAATAAAGACCACTCAACCGAAGGGGAAGAAAACCAATGTGCACTCCGTGTGCATACCGGGAGGAGTCATTCCAGATGTGGAAAGGGTCCTTCCGGATGCTATGAAAGGTACAGGATGCACCCATCTGCGGGTGGTCGCTCATGTCGGCACCAGTGATGTATGTCGCTATGGATCGTAGGAAATCCTCTCTGACTTCCGGCGGCTATCTGATTTGGTGAAAACTGCCAGTCTCGCTAGCGGAATGAAAGCAGAGCTCACCATCTGCAGTATCGTCGACAGGACTGACTGCGGACCTTTGGTACAGAGCCGAGTGGAGGTTCTGAATCAGAGGTTGAGACGGTTCTGCGACCGTGTGGGATGCAGATTCCTCGACTTGCGCCATAGGGTGGTGGGGTTTCTGGTTCCGCTGGATAGGTCAGGAGTCCACTACACACATCAGGCGGCTATACGGGTAGCAGGGGCTGTGTGGCGTGGACTGGGCGGTGTTTTACGTTAGATGGCCTCGGGCAAGTACAGAATGCGCAACAGCCTCAAAGGGTGCGGGGCAAAGTCAGGACATTCGGGGACCAAGCAGCAATCGGTATTGTAATTGAAAACTGTCGAAGCTGCGTTGGTAAAGTACCGGAACTTCAAGCGCTGATAGAAAGCACCAAAGTTGAAATCGTCATAGGTACGGAAAGCTGGCTGAAACCAGAGATAAATTCTGCCGAAATTTTTAGAAAGGCACAGACGGTGCTTAGAGACGATAGATTGCATGCAACCGGTGGTGGCGTCATGGCGCTGTTAGTAGTAGTTTATCCTGTAGTGAAATAGAAGTGTATAGTTCCTGTGAATTATTATGGGTGGAGGTTACACTCATCAACCGAGGTTGGTTAATAATTGGCTCCTTTTACCGACCTCCCGACTCAGCAGCATTAGTGGCAGAACAACTGAGAGAAAGTCCGGAATACATTTCACATAAATTTCCTCGTCATGTTATAGTCTTAAGTGGAGATTTCAATTTACCAGATATTGACTGGAACACTCAGATGTTTAGGACGGGTGGTAGGGACAGAGCATCGAGTGACATTATACTGAGTGCACTATCCGAAAATTACCTCGAGCAATTAAACACAGAACAGACTCGTGGAGATAACATCTTGGACCTAATGATAACAAACAGACCCGAACTTTTCGACTCTGTAAGCGCAGAACATGGAATCAGTGATCACAAGGCCTTTGCAGCATCCCTGAATATGGCAGTAATAGGAATATAAAAAAAGGAAGGAAGGTTTATCTGTTTATCAAGACTAATAGGCGGCAGATTTCAGACTACCTAACAGATCAAAACGAAAATTTCTGTTCCGACACTGACAATGTTGAGTGTTTACGGAAAAATTTCAATGCAATCGTAAAATGCGTTTTAGACAGGTAAGTGCCGAGTAAAACTGTGAGGGATGGGTAAAACCCACCGTGGTCCAACAACAAAGTTAGGAAACTACTGCGAAAACAAAGAGAGCTTTACTGAAAATTTAAAATCAGCCAAAACCTCTCAGACAAACAGATGCTAAACGACGTCAAAGTCAGCGTAAGGAGGGCTATGCGTGAAGCGTTCAGTGAATTCGAAAGTAAAATTCTATGTACCGACTTGACAGAAAATCCTAGGAAGTTCTGGTCTTACGTTAGATCAGTAAGTGGATCTAAACAGAATATCCAGACACTCTGGGATGACAATGGCATTGAAACAGAGGATGACACGCGTAAAGCTGAAATACTAAACACCTTTTTTCCAAAGCTGTTTCACGGAGGAAGACCGCACTGCGGTTCCTTCTCTAAATCCTCGCACGCACGAAAGAATGGCTGCAATAAAAAAAAATTGTTCAAATGGCTCTGAGCACCATGCGACTTAACTTCTGAGGTCATCAGTCCCCTAGAACTTAAAACTAATTAAACCTAACAAACCTAAGGACATCACACACATCCATGCCCGAGGCAGGATTCGAACCTGCGACCGTAGCGGTCGCTCGGCTCCAGACTGTAGCGCCTAGAACCGCACGGCCACTCCGGCCGGCCTGGCTGACATCGAAATAAGTGTCCAAGGAATAGAAAAGCAACTGAAATCATTCAACAGAGGAAAGTCCACTAGACCTGACGTGATACCAATTCGATTCTACACAGAGTACGCGAAAGAACTTGCCCTCCTTCTAACAGCCGTGTACCGCAAGTCTCCACAGGAACCAAGGGTTTCAAATGATTGTAAAAGAGCACAGGTAGTTCCAGTTTTCAAGAAGGGTCGTCGAGAAGATGTGCAAAACTATAGGCCTATATCTCTGATATCGATCTGTTGTAGAATTTTAGAACATGTTTTTTGCTCGCGTATCTTGTCATTTCTGGAAACCCAGAATCTACTCTTTAGGAATCAACATGGTTACGGAAACAGCGATCGTGTGAGGCCCAACTGGCTTTATTTGTTCATGAGACCCAGAAAATATTAAATACAGGCTCCCAGGTAGATGCCATTTTCCTTGACTTCCGGGAGGCGTTCGATACAGTTCCGCACTGTCGCCTGATAAACAAAGTAAGAGCCTACGGAATATCAGACCAGCTGTGTGGCTGGATTGAAGAGTTTTCACCAAACAAAACACAGCATGTTGTTCTCAATGGAGAGACGTCTACAGGCGTTAAAGTAACCTCTGGCGTGCCGCAGGGGAGTATTATGGGACCATTGGTTTTCACAATATATATAAATGACCTAGTAGATAGTGTCGGAAGTTCCATGCGGCTTCTCGCGGATGATGCGGATGATGATTACAGAGAAGTTGCAGCATTAGAAAATTGCAGCGAAACGCAGGAAGATCCGCAGAGGATAGGCACTTGGTGCAGGGAGTGGCAACTGACCCGTAACATAGACAAATGTAATGTATTGCGAATAATAGGTTCCTTTATTGTATGATTATATGATAGCGGAACAAACACTGGTAGCAGTTCCTTCTTTAAAATATCTGGGTGTGTGCGTACGGAACGATTTAATGTGGAACGATCATATAAAATTAATTGTTGGTAAGGCGGGTGCCAGGTTGCGATTCATTGGGAGAGTCCTTAGAAAATGTAGTCCATCAACAAAGGAGGTGGCTTACAAAACACTCGTTCCATCTATACTTGAGTATTGCTCATCAGTGTGGGATCCGTACCAGGTCCGGTTGACAGAGGAGATAGAGAAGATCCAAAGAAGAGCGGCGCGTTTCGTCACAGGGTTATTTGGTAAGTGTGAGCATTACGGAGATGTTTAGCAAACTCAAGTGGCAGATTCTGCAAGAGAGGCGCTCTGCATCGCGGTGTAGCTTGCTGTCCAGGTTTCGAGAGGGTGCGTTTCAAAAAAATGGCTCTGAGCACTACGGGATATAACTTCTGGGGTCATCAGTCCCCTAGAACTTAGAAGTACTTAAACCTAACTAACCTAAGGACATCACACAAATCCATGCCCGAGGCAGGATTCGAACCTGCGACCGTAGCGGTCGATCGGTTCCAGACTGTAGCGCCTAGAACCGCTTGGTGCGTTTCTGGATGAGGTATCGAATATATTGCTTCCCCCTACTTATACCTCCCGAGGAGATCACGAATGTAAAATTAGAGAGATTCGAGCGCGCACGGAGGCTTTGCGGCAGACGCTCTTCCCGCGAACCATACGCGACTGGAACAGGAAAGAGAGGTAATGACAGTGGCACGTAAAGTGCCCTCCGCCACATACCGTTGGGTGGCTTGCGGAGTATAAATGTAGATGTAGTAGATGTAGATGTAGAATCCATCTGTACACCACATCCAGTGGATGCTGCAGTCAGATTCCAGTTGCCTTCGAGTACTAAGGCAGCACTGTCATTCCCTTAAGGCCATAGAAAGGTCCTCTCTTTCTCATGTCACACGTGGTCGTCCCCGCCTTGGTCTTCGGGATACAGCTTCTGTCTCTACGAAATGTGTCCACATCCGAGAAACAATAGAACGATTCACATTATGCCATTGGGGCACATTAGTTTGGACTGTCCCGTTTCCATTCTTCCTATGGCTTTCCGTCTCAGAGAGTCTGCTAGGCGTCTTTTCTGAGCCATACTGCACCTCCTGTTACTCCATACACAGAGACTGCGGATGTTGGACGACTCAGCAAACACAACCCTTTTTGATAGGTGCCCTGACGTCATCGTTGGCATGGTAATCCAATGACCAGAATGCCATCTTCTGTGCAGAACACGATCCTACTGACGTCTGTTGGCAGTTTATATGATTATATCGTAAATTAGACACATCAAGTGGAAATATAAGTTTGTTGCTTTAATTTTGGACACCAGTGAACGGAACTCCGATGACCACAAGCAATACACAAGGGCTGATGCTAATGAACCAATGACTACCAACTGCTGCTGTTGCTAACTTCTGTAACTTTTCATGTGGTCTAAGACATGTTCCATAGTAACACAGACATGTTAGGTGGCAATCATCTGATCCAGAGAGGTGAGCGGGTTCTCATCAGTGGCACCATTAACAAACGAAAGGTGGTTAGGGGGAAAAACCGAGGAGAGTAGGTCACGTATATAAATTAAGGAATGGACCATAGTGACCCTACAACCTCTGGTCGCAATTGGTTGCTGTTTGCCTGTGTATGTGACCATATTATTTGGCTAGATTGACTTGAGAATCTGTCGCATTTTATATGCCTTTTTGATAGAAGAGCAGTCATATGATTGTGCTGTATTTTTAGGTTCGTTATGTTGCAATGTATTAAATCCAGTGTGCAGATTGCTCTCCAGCGTCACACCTCATATCTATGATGATGGCTATGCTTGTCCTGCTCAAATGACAAAATAAAAAATGTCGTTAACCATCTGGTCGTACGTAGAATAAACTTTTAGTAGAAGCGGCTTAGAGGCTGATAGGCGTCTACAGGTATCAGGAACGAGGTTCCTGCAGCAGTCCTGAAAGATGGCGAGGTAACAGATGCAGACAGTATAGCAACGTCTAACTTTTATTTTGTTCCTTGTAGGGAACTATCAATAAGTGTTTCTTATTTAACATCATGTTTTCCTGATACTGATACACTCAACGTCGATTCCAATCTTCTTCTTTCGTTACGCATCCGTGTATAGAAAGTCGAGGTCTTCGATCTTCATCTCCTCAACATTATATAAGAGTTGCTGCAGTAGTTTGGATTATGCAGATTTTCTATGGCTCACACGTTGAAAAATAACCATACATAGCCCGCTTCACTCATTAGAACCGTATGTTACTGAAATATCATTCTGTGTTTCATTCTGTGTCAGGAAGTAGTTGACATTAAGGAATTCTACTACTTGGCAGCAAAATAATCAATGACGCACGGAGCATGGAGGACATCAAAAGCAGACTAGCACTGGAAAAAGTGGCATTTCTGCCCAAAAGAAGTGTACTGTTATCTATCATGGGCCTTAATTTGTGGAAGAAATTTGTGGGATTCTCGTTTGGAGCTCGGCATTGTACGGTAATGAAACATGGATTGTGGGAAAATCAGAACAGAAGATAATCGAAGCATTTGAGATGTGGTGGTACAGGCGAATGGTGAAAATTAGGTGGACTATTAGATAAGGGCCAACGGCCTGGCCGCAGTGGTAACACCGGTTCCCGTCAGATCACCGAAGTTAAGCGCTGTCGGGCTGGGCTAGCACTTGGATGGGTGAGCACACAGTCTGCCGAACGCTGTTAACAAGCGGGGTGCACTCAGCCCTTATGAGGCAAACTGAGGAGCTACTTGATTGAAAAGTAGCGGCTCCGGTCTCGGAAACTAACATACGGCGAGGAGAGAGGTGTGCTGACCACATGCCCCTCCGTATCCGCATCCAGGGTCGCCTACGAGCTGAGGATGATACGGCAGTCGGTCGGTGCCGTTGGGCCTTCATGGCGTGTTCGGGAGGAGTTTTATTAGATAAGGAATGAGGATGTTCTGCGTAGAATCGTAGAGGAAAGGAATATGTGAATAACACTAACAAGGAGAAGGGACAGGATGATAGGACATCTGTTGAGGCGTCGGGGAGTGACTTACATGGTACTAGAGGGAGCTGCAGCGGGCAAAAACTGTAGAGGAAGACAGTGACTGGAATTCATTTAGGAAATAACTAAGGATGGAGGTTGCAGATGCTACTCTGAAATGCAGACGTTGGCACAAGAGAGGTATTCGTGGGGTTCCGCATTAAACCAGTCAGAACTCTCATGACTAAAAAATAAATAGTTTTTGGTTCATTTCTTCTACCGAACTTTCCATTTAACAATGGCAGCACGTAAGATTTTGAATGACAGCTGAAAAATACTAGACATAAACATGGTCACCATACAACTACATGCTCCCTTGAAGTGTCTTGGCTACAAGCTTCAACTTCTCCGATACAATAGGTCTGTAGTAGAAATATTCATAAGAATGAAGGGGAGTACTATCATCCACTAACAGTCTCAACACCATTTTTTGTAACCACGAGATTGTACAGTTTGTGTCCGCCTGCTTAGCTGAGTGGAAACGCGTTTGCCTACCATTCAGCGGGCCCGGGTTCGATTCCCGGTCGGATTGAAGATTTTCTCCGCGGGTGGACTGGGTGTTGTGTTCTCCTCATCATGATCACCGACGCGCAACTCGCCCAAAGCGCTGCCACCCGCAATAAGACTTGCGACGCGGAGGCCAAATTTCCCCGAATGAGGTCTTCCGGCCACCAATGTCACATGATCATTTAGTCATTTTTTTTGTACAGTATGTTCTGAATGTTGCTGCGCAGCTACAAATTATGTTGGAACCGACGTGCACGGGCGGTTGAAACTGCTTAATTTTGTAGAAAACGCTTACTCCATGGCTGATAGTAATATGCATCTAACGTACGGTGTTATTTGAGTTTTTAATCACGAAGTGTGCGTCAGCCACAGCGATTTAATACCGATTTTGCTGTTCCCCACAGGAAAATGTCTGACGGAGAACGGTCCAGAGAGCTAAATGGTCGTATGTTTTTTAAGATGACAAATTACCCACGAAACTATTCTAGTGTTGTTAGCTGTGTGTGCAGTAAAGCAATCTTACTGAACACGTGAGTAGTTGATTTCGTGTTCCTTTAGCTGAACAGTGAAATCGTGTAAGATTAAACAATAAGTTCCCTGCTTACCATTTTTTCACAAAATAAAGCTCCAGTAATATGCCATATGCTTAATTACCACCAGAACTCTAGTTGTTGATCATGCAACGGCGTTTAAAGCGCAGCACGACAATTCTCCGTTGGTCACAAACCTGTGGTAAAGAAGCCTCGTCAGTATAGACATCAAGAATCCCAATGGTAATCCTGTCAGTACAAAATGTAAACCATATTCAATAGCGGATTCACTTTTCATCATACGCACCTTTCAGTTCATGCAGTGCTGTCACTTGATGCGTGAACAGCTTCAATGTTCACTTCACCGCTTTATGCGCAGTTGCAAGCCCGTAACTTTCTCCTGCGTCAACTTGCTTAATGATTTTCCTGATCTCTGCTGCCTAAAGTCAGAAACATCTAACAACTTGTTCGTTTAGTGCAGGTGGTCGTCCAGTTCGTTTCTGCACCTTGCACTAAAACATTCAGTGAGTCGACGACCCACATTACGATGACGCAAAGCTATTTCTTAGAATTTTTCAAGAAATGCCCCCGGCAAAAGTGTGTGTCTTTTTGGCCTTGTCGAAACACATGTTCAATAAGAAAACAAGTTGAAACGATCTTAATTTAAAATCAAATTGAGCATGTAATGACTACAAATCACATCCAATACCTTTCATCACCTGAATCAAGTAATTAAATGTTATTAAACAACAGAGCGAATTAACAAACAAGCGCTTGACCATGAAAAAACAGTTATGCCGACCTTGTCTCGAACTTCCACCGTAATCTACATCCGCAGTCTGCAGTTCATTGCGAGCGCCTTTCCTATTGCACTGTGTAATTGAATTAATAATTTATTCCACTCCATTGTGCCGCGGTGGTACAGTAACCTTGTGTTGCGACTAATACTAAAAGACAGACCCAGGTGGCAAATGCCCTTTATTGGCATCATCAGGTTATGTCGTGCGACGTGGGTCATCAGCCTATGATGCCCTACCGGCTGAAACTCGTCGTTTTTGAGTCAATAAAGGGCAACCTAGGAATGCCTTTTAATACTGATGAACTAATAATTTCACTTCCACTACGGCCAAGTCCTCCACAGTCTCTAACTGATTTAAAAGTGAAATAACAGAAACTTTCCATCAGAGCTCACAAACGTTACTTTTTACTTACAGTTTAGTCATGAAAGGTGTTCGTCCCAAGTGGAGATCCTCAATCAACTATTATTCTGTTCATCACACGCAAAACTTGCCACACGGTATTCAACACGGACGGCAACAAACACATCAGCACCTTCATAACTCTACAACTGAATATACATTTATGTGCCTACTCTGGAAATCACTCACAAGGGTAAATGCCTCGCAGTGGGTTCATCCATACACCTTCACAAAATTCTCAATAGTTGCATACTCGAGGAGTGAAAGGGAAGAATGAACACCTGTATTTTTCGGTGCGAACACTGATTTTCCTTAGGCTAATATGATGATTGTTTCTCCCTGTGTAGGTCGGAATCAACAAAATATTTTCGCGTTCGGAGGAGAAGGTTGGTGATTGAAATTTCGTAAGAAGATTCCGCACCGATGAGAAACGCCTTTGTTTTAATGTCCACCCAAAATCCTGTATCACGTGTACATCTACATCTGCATCCATACTACGCCAGCCACCTGACGGTGTGTGATGGAGTACCTCTATCAGTTCTCCCTGCTGTTCCAGTCTCGTATTGTCGTGGAAAGAAAGATTGTCGGTATGCCAATGTGTGGGCTCTGATTTCTCTCTGATTTTATCCTCATGGTCTCTTCGCGAGATATTCATAGGAGGGAACAATATACTGCTTGACTCCACGGTGAAGGTATGTTCTCTTAACTTCAACAAAAGCCCGTACCGAGCTACTGAGCCTCTCTCCTGCAGGGTCTTCCACTGGAGTTTATCTATCATCTCCGTAACGCTTTCGCGGTTACTGAATGATCCTGTAACGAAGCGCGCTGCTCTCCGTTGAATCTTCTCTATCTCTTCTATCAACCCTATCTGGTACGGATACCACACTGGTGGGCAATATTCACGCAGTGGGAGAACAAGTGTACTGTAACCTACTTCCTTTGTTTTCGGATTGCATTTCCTTAGCATTCTTCCAATGAATCTCAGTCTAGCATCTGCTTTACCGACGATCGGCTTTATATGATCATTTCTTTTAAATCACTCCTAATGCCTACTCCCAGATAAGTTATGGAATTAACTGCTTCGAGTTGCTGTCCTGCTATATTATAGCTAAATTGATGAAGGATCTTTCTATGTATTCGTAGTACATTACACTTGTCTACATTGAGATTCACTTGCCATTCCCCGCACCATGCGTCAATTCGTTGCAGATCCTCCTGCATTTCAGTACAATTTTCCATTGTTACAACCTCTCGATATACCACAGCATCATCCGCAAAAAGCCTCAGCGAACTTCCGATGTTATCCACGACGTCATTTACGCATATTGTGAATAGCAACGGTTCTACGACACTCCCCTGCGGCACACCTGAAATCACTTCGGAAGACTTCTCTCCATTGAGAATGACATGCTACGTTCTATTATCTAGGAACTCTTCAATCCAATCACACAATTGGTCTGATAGTCCATATGCTCTTACTTTGATCATTGAACGACTGTGGGGAACTGTATCGAATGCCTTGCGGAAGTCAAGAAACACGGCATCTATCCGGGAACCTGTGCCTATGGCCCTCTGAGTCTCGTGGACGAATAGCGCGAGCTGGGTTTCACACGATCGTCTTTTTCGAAACCCATGTTGATGCCTACAGAGTAGATTTCTAGTCTCCAGAAAAGTCATTATACTGGAACATAATACGTGTTCCACAAGCCGGCCGAAGTGGCCGTGCGGTTAAAGGCGCTGCAGTCTGGAACCGCAAGACCGCTACGGTCGCAGGTTCGAATCCTGCCTCGGGCATGGATGTTTGTGATGTCCTTAGGTTAGTTAGCTTTAACTAGTTCTAAGTTCTAGGCGGCTAATGACCTCAGCAGTTGAGTCCCATAGTGCTCAGAGCCATTTGAATTTGTTCCACAATTCTACAACTGATCGACGGTAGAGATATAGGTCTATAGTTCTGCACATCCGTTCGACGTCCCTTCTTGAAAACGGGGATGACGTGTGCCCTTTTTCAATCTTTTGGAACGCTACGCTCTTCTAGAGAGCTATGGTACACCGCTGCAAGAAGGGGGCGAAGTTCCTTCACGTACTCTGTGTAAAATCGAACTGGTATCCCATCAGGTCCAGCGGCCTTTCCTCTTTTGAGTGATTTTAATTGTTTTTCTATACCTTTGTCATCTATTTTGATATCTACCATTTTGTCATCTGTGCGACAACCTAGATAAGGAACTTCAGTGCAGTCTTCCTCTGTGAAACAGCTTTGGAAAAAGACATTTAGTATTTCGGCCTTTAGTCTGTCATCCTCTGTTTCAGTACCATTTTGGTCACAGAGTGTCTGGGCATTTTGTTTTGATCCACTTACCGCTTTGTCAGTGGCTCTGTCTCCCTTATCTCTCGATAATAAAAAACGTGCTACTCTTCTTTGAACATTCTCGATGTACTCCTTTAATCCTATCTGGTAAGGATCCCACACCGCGCAGCAGTAAACCAAAACAGGACGGACAAGCGTAGTGTAGATAGTCTCTTTTCTACATACGTTGCATCTTCTAAGTGTTCTGCCAATAAAACGCAGTCTGTGGTTCGTCTTCCCCCACAATATTTTCGTGTTCTTTCCTATTTCATTTGTAATTCCTAGGTATGTAGTTGAGTTTACGGCATTTAAATTTGATTGATTTATCGTGCAACCGAAGCTTAAGTTTCACGTGCATGACCTCACAATTTTTTTTTTTTTGGGGCAATTGCCAATTTTTGCACCATACAGATACATTTTCTAAATCGTTATCAATTTGTTTTGATCTCTTGAACTGTTCACTGATAGAAAATCACGAATTCAGTGGCATAACTGAGACGATATTCCACAAGCAAGCAATTTGATTACAAGCAGCTTGTGGGGTACAGTGTGAAAAGCATTCTGGAAATCTAAAAATACCAGATTAGTTTCCTTTGTTAATAGCACTCGACACTTCGCGTGAGTAAAGCAATAATTGCGTTTCACAATCCGTGTTGACTATGTGTCAATCAACCGTTCTGTGCGCGGTAATTCGTAATGTTCCAGAATCAACGTTCATGATTTGGGCCTGTAATTTAGTGGATTACTCCTGTTGCCTTGACTGTGGTATGATCTGTGCAATTTTCCGGTGTTTGGGTACGGATCTTCAGGTGAGCGAGCGGTTATACGTGACGAAGTATGGAGCTTTGCATCAGCGTACTCGGAAAGGAACATAATTTTTATAGATTCTGGACCGGTTGACTTGCTTTTATTAAGTGATTTGAGTTGCTTCACTACACCGAAGATATCTTTTTCCGAGTTACTCATATTTGCAGCTCTTCTTGACTGGAATTCTGGAGTGTTTACTTCGTCTTCTTTGGTGAAGGAATTTCGGAAGGCTGTGTTGAATAACTCTTTAGCATCACTTTCAGCGATAGCTTACCCATTGCTAATTGTGACTTGCCACTAGCATACTAGCATACTTTACATACGACCGGAACCTCTCTGGTTTTTCTGCCCGTTTTAGAGACAAAGTCTCGTTGTGGAAAGTATTAGACGGATGCCATATGCCTTGACTTCCGGAAAGCGTTTGACTCGGTGCCCCACTGCAGACTCCTAACTAAGGTATGAGCATATGGGATTGATTCCCAAGCATGTGAGTGGCTCGAAGACTTCTTAAGTAATGGAACCCAGTACGTTGTCCTCGATGGTGAGTGTTCATCGGAGGTGAGGGTATCATCTGAAGTGCCCCAGGGAAGTGTGGTAGGTCCGCTGTTTTCTATCTACATAAATGATCTTTTGGATAGGGTGGATAGCAATGTGCGGCTGTTTGATGATGATGCTGTGGTGTACGGGAAGGTGTCGTCGTTGAGTGACTGTAGGAGGATACAAGATGACTTGGACAGGATTTTTGATTGGTGTAAAGAATGGCAGCTAACTCTAAATATAGATAAATGTAAAGCAATGCAGGTGAATAGGAAAAAGATTTATGTAATGTTTGAATACTCTATTAGTAATGTAGCGCTTGGCACAGTCACGTCGATTAAATATTTGGGCGTAACATTGGAGAGCGATATGAAGTGGGACAAGCATGTAATGACAGTTGTGGGGAAGGTGGATAGTCTTCTTCGGTTCTTTGGTAGACTTTTGGGAAGATGTGGTTCGTCTGTAAAGGAGACCGCTTATAAAACACTAATACGACCTATTCTTGAGTACTGCCCGAGCGTTTGGGATCCCTATCAGGTCGCATTGAGAGAGGACATAGAAGCAACTCAGAGGCGGGCTGCTAGAGTTGTTACTGGTACTGGTAGGTTTGATCATCACGCGAGTGTTACGGAAATGCTTCAGGAACTCGGGTGGAAGTCTCTGTAGGAAAGGAGGCGCTCTTTTCGTGAATCGCTACTGAGCAAATTTAGAGAGCCAGCATTTGAGGCTGACTGCAGTACAATTTTACTGCCGCCAACTTACATGTCGCGGAAAGACCACAAAGATAAGATAAGAGAGAATAGGGCTCGTACAGAGGCATATAGGCAGTCGTTTCTCCCTCGTTCTGTTTGGTAGTGGAACAGGGAGAGAAGATGCTACTTGTGGTACGAGGTACCCTCCGCCACGCACCATATGGTGGATTGCGGAGTATGTATGTAGATGTACATGTAGGGTCGTGGCGGCTTCCGTGAAGAAGCTGGGTCATGTGTTTGTTCCACCTGGAGCTGTGTGGTGGCGAGTGGTGTGTCGGATGCGGAGTTGGACGAGTTCTGGTGATTGCAGTGAGTTGACAACGCTGACCGTTGTGTTACGGGGGGCCCCTCGTTTTCCTGCAGCGTTGACCGTTGATACCGGGGAGTTTAGTCGGCAATGAGCGGCTCTCGTCGCGTGCAGCCTAGTATGAGGTGCTTCGGTCAACTGTGATGTGCTAAGTACGCCATGATATACTGGAGAACTTGTTAGCAGCCGCAAGCAGCAGGGCAGTATTATTCGGTGACTACCTGGAGACCTCAAGCTGTTGGCCTCCTTGTCATTGGTTTGAAATTATGTATGAAGACTGTCCACTAAGTACTGTATTTAAATACTGTTAATTCTGCCCAGTGTGAGCTGGCGAGAAATCCAGTTTCTTAATGTCTTTCGGTTACGCCTTTGGAGCTGCGTGTCTCAGTCTGGAGGTTTCTGTATGCGCCAGTCTAGTATTTTCCAATATTAGTCTGGTACTTGAAATCATGTTTTGTTATTACTGAGTATTTGATAATACTGACTGTGTAATTTCTGATTGTTGTACACCTCGTGACCTTTCCTGGGGGCGAATTACTGGATTTGGCCTGTAACTAAAGTTGTGTGCGGTCAGCCTAAAGCTACGCACGTGTGGGTCATGTGTGTGTGCGTGGTTCTATTTGCAGACTCTCTGACTCCGTGCTGAGGAGCGCTTTGGTGTATAGGAGTACAGTTTAACCGGTCATCTGTCATTTGGTGCATATCCCAACTACAGTTTCTGTTAGCCCCTAAGAGGCCCGAGTAAAGATACATACACCTTGATTTTTTAAAATCTTGTTTAATTTATTATGAAATTATTCTTGTAAATGACCTTTTACATGGCTTCTTGTTATTGCCGCCAAGGTTAACTTGTAATGTTATGAGCGGGCCGCTACTATACTAGAGTTTTGATAGCTGAATTTTCGATTGGCAATTTAAGTATGTGTATGTTAATTTTTATCCAACTTGTTTTGCTGTTTGTTGTTTGGTATACGGTAAGAGCCTTGTATCGGCAGCTGTTGACATGTTGTTGTTCTGCTTGTCCGGGGTGGGAACGCGTTCTCATTTTGCTTCGGCAGGTTTGCCGTCATCGCACGAGGCCTAAGGGTTGGCAGGTCACCCGCGATTCTGCCAATCTCCCGTTCCAGCCTCAAGAAGAGTAGATGTTTTTCTTTTGGTATCGTGCCACGGATGGGTGTCACCAGATTGGGAAGTAATTGACTCAGTAATTCAGTTATTGCAAGGCTCTTGTGGGCGTGCGCAAATTGAGCACCGAGTTTCTTGATTTCTTTAAAAAATTGATGGTTTAATTTTCATTATCATTTTATTGTGTCTCATAGGCCCGAAAGTTTATTTAAATACTTAACGTGAGTTATGTGGAACTGGCTTGTAGCCAATCAGTGAAGATCTGCTGTTGCCTCGGTTTCACATGTGGGTAGCCTTTGCGTAACTTGGCGTCTGTATCAGCGCAGAGTACCCAGTGGAGATGTATGCATTTTAATGTTTTTTATTTAATGTTTCTTGAACTCATGTTTAGCACACAGTTATGATCTAGTTGCGGGAACAGAGATCCACTTCAGGATTATTTAATTAATTGTTTGTAGTCGGGCCTCCACTGCGTTGTACTGTTGACATTTTTTGAGTACTATTTGTAATATTATGTGTAATGCAAATGTCCTTATACATTCTAAATTTAATTTAAAAATCTTAACCATTTGTGTTTATTCGCAAGAATCTTGGTAGCTGTCGACTGATTCATGACTGAATTGGTATTAACGAAAATGTGGGTTTGGGAGTGATAAATGGCTCATCAAGGTGGGCCACCCTTTCACGTTTTTCCCTTAAATTAATCCTGATCATTGTTCTTGGTCTCAACTATTATAAGCATCTCGCACCGAATTCCGCGCTCAATTTCGAGTTTCTGTAAAAGATCGCCAATCTTGAGGATTTCGCGTTCGCTTAAGTCTGATTCGTTTTTTTCGTTGTCTCTGCAATAGTGTTCTGATCTGTTTTGGGTACCATGGGGAACAGCTGCGTCCTTTGGTACGCTGATTTCTTTGGTATATATCTCTTAGTTGCTGTCGATACTATTTCTCTGAAATCAAGCCACATCTGGTCTACATTACATTCTTAATTTGTCTCTGAGCAAGACGTCAAGCGAATTTTTATCTGCTTTTTCGAATAGATATATTTTTCACTTATTTTTGACGGAGTTTTGAGTATTCAGTCTCACCCTCTGTTCGGTAATCCATGCATCCGTTTTGGTGCTCGTTGTCAGCTGTAATTTCAGAGTTCCATACAAATCATTCCTAAAATTTATCAAGGTGCACCACATGCGATGCAAAAAGCGGAGAGACGTGAAGACGAATAACATGTCTGAGTGCTGGTCTGGCGGTCCGCAGGGCCAGATTTCGTGTGACGGCGCTGATGGTTTTTGGATATCTTCGCTCTGAACGTCTCGTTACCACAACTGCTTCTATCAGTCCTCATTCACCATAAATGAACCTTGGGTTCTCATTTGGATCTTTTCGAAGATCAAATATTTTTGAACTGAATGTGGGTATTTACCTGTGTGAAGCCCAGTAAAAAAAATTCTCCCTATCGACCGAGAGAATACTAATACATTTTTAAAGACTTGGCGTGAACGCTTTCGAGCACAGACAGATCCAGTCACACGTGGATTGCGGATCAAATATTTAAGCTACGATACTAAAAGGCCACACCACATTGTTAACGTCTTCACTCTACTATATATTACAGTTCCAATAACGCTCGTTTAAATCAGAAGGTAGTTTATGGATACAGAATGTACTAGACTCTGCTTGCCTCGGTTTTTGTTAAATTTACTCATTTGAACTGCATACAGAGAGGAGTAATTCCGCTGGAAGTCCTTATTAAATAAGGCTGTATGTTTTTACCAGTGTCGTAGTTTTTCTGTTTCCTGCAGGTCATACAAAAAGACCATCGAATAACGCCCAAGAAACTTCTAAAATCCATACTTCAACTTCTTGAAATTTACTCAAGCGTTATTTTCCTTCATTCACCATATCTTAATAATTGAAAATGTGTAATAAATACAGTTATTATCAATGTCAAGTGACTGGAGAAGAGTTGCGACGTCGTGCAATTGTGCTAGGCACCGACGGCATTGCGGAAAACCTGCTCTCGCAATCAAAACCCTTCGGCAGCACAGGCCGAATACAGAGTGCCACATAAATATCAGAGAGTAAGGCATGGGCGCACACTTGCTTCCTCACACCATCCAGTTGCTGAGTTCGTTATTCACATCTTTATTACATAACTCTTTGTTGTGACCTTCATGCTTCATCGCCCGCATCTCGTGGTCGTGCGGTAGCGTTCTCGCTTCCCACGCCCGGGTTCCCGGGTTCGATTCCCGGCGGGGTCAGGGATTTTCTCTGCCTCGTGAGGCTGGGTGTTGTGTGATGTCCTTAGGTTAGTTAGGTTTAAGTAGTTCTAAGTTCTAGGGGACTGATGACCATAGATGTTAAGTCCCATAGTGCTCAGAGCCATTTGAACCATGCTTCATTTGGGTCACACTGTTCCCTCCCTCGCTACAGTCTGGAACCGCGCGACCGCTACAGTCGCAGGTTCGAATCCTGCCTCGGGCACGGATGTGTGTGATGTCCTTAGGTTAGTTAGGTTTAAGTAGTTTTAAGTTCTAGGGGACTGATGACCTCAGATGTTAAGTCCCATAGTGCTCAGAGACATTTGAACCATTTGTTCCCTCCCTGCCCTTACATGTTTCCTGTTCGCTTTGATGCTCGTTTTACAGAAGCTCGAAATTTAGCGCGGAATTCAATGCGAGATGATTATAATAGTTGAGACCAAGAACAAGAACCGGGATTAATTTAAGGAAAACACGTGGAAGGGTGGCCCAACTTCATGCGCAGTTTATCACTCCAAAACCCATATTTTATTACATAACAATTCAATTACCAAGATTCTTGCGAAATACATACAAATGGTTAAGATTTTAAAATTAACCTCACAATGTATAAGGACATTGGCCTATGCAGGCACTCAGCTGCATTTAAATAGTCTTATCGTATCAGTGTAACGTTTTTTTGACAAAAAGGTCGTGTCTTGTTAGTAAACACCTCTATAGTCGACTTCTACACCTTGTCTGTGTTTCTTGCCATGAGCTCGTGCCATGGTCTTACTTTTTTATGTCTATCAAGATAGTTAATTTTCCTAATTATTTAAACTTTCCATGAACTATGTACTAGTAATTTAGAGAACCTTACATATTTGTCATGTATCTAGTCTTCTTATAAGGTAATTTAAGACATGATTTTTATATAATTTGTTTAAAAATATTGATATTTCATGTTGGGATTTTTATCTGTCCAGAAAGTATTGTAACACTCTGCTAATACATGTCGGTATGCCATACAGATAAAAAATTTGGCCTCTGACAAATTGTAACTAGTTAAATTCATCTTTTTGTTTATACACCAGAGCAAATTATGCTAGTTTCTTTATGTTATTTGCCATGGATGTTTGGAAACACGTTGTGTGGTAACTCCTCTGTGTTAAAAATTGTAAAAAATAAAGTGCCTGCTTTAGCGCTTATATTGGCGCCCAATACGACCATCCTCATTTGTGGTGGTCACACGTTGTGGACCAGGAGTATGCCTTCTCTCAAGTTCCAGTGCAGTCCAACATCGGACCACTGACACAACCAAATGCCCCACAAATCTTGATATTGGACTATTCGACCAGTCGGTCAAATGCAGACTCGAATCAGACATCTTTCAAACTGTGTCAGCTGTTCATCACTTAAACCTTCCGTACCATTATGCCGTTTCGATGCAAGTAATTTTCTTCTAAAATTTTCTCTCCGATCCGGAAGACATCTAAAGAGATAAAATGACGAACTGCAACTAGAACTCGACAGAGAGCCGATTATGGCCATGTAGAGGGCATTACAGTCTATCACATAACGTCGGTTACGGCAATATCTCTGGCATTGCCAACATTCTTGATTGAAAGTAATCGGACGTCAATCTTACGTTTCAGTGTTAACTCCAAATACTGTCTAACATGAGACGTTCCTCATTTCTGCCAAAATTATTCAGGTGTTTATTGATCTCAATGCCTCTTTATACATACTCGCATGATATTGCGATGTTTTCGATTTGACACTCGTCTCAGGGAATTTTATTTCGCGATCATCCTATTCGTAAAGATGCTCCGCTGCGGCAGATTTATCCGTATATTCTAGGGGGCAATTCCTCTTCTGTTCAACGAGACGGGTGTTAACACACATTTTTGTGATACCAATATAAACGAGTCTACAACTACAAGGAATTTTACATCCAGCTGGTGTAGCCAAAGGATGGCGTATATCTATTGCCGATCTTAAACACTCCTTTGCCTTCCAGTTGGGTCTGAAGGTAGTTTCCACACCGTACTTGCTCAACGCTTTCCCAACGCGATCTGTAATCGTACTGATGAACGAAAGGAAAACTTTCGCTTTGGGAGCCCATCGTTCCCCATAGGTCCTGATCCTCTCTCTACGGCAAAGTGCTCTATCTATGTCATTGTTAGAATAAGGATTCTTCTTGAATGTCGACCTTAGAAGTTCAATCTCGTCTTTTAAGTAAGTAGGTTCACAAATTTTGTGCGCCCTATCTACCAGCGTTCTAATGACCCCTCTTCTCTGTCTGAGTTGGTGGTTAGAATCTTTATGCAGATACAGGTCAGTATGCGTGGCATTTCTGTATACTCTATGGCCCAACGTCCCGTCCTTGTGCTTGATAAGACACATCCAAAATTTCAGCTGGCCGTTATTCTCCGTCTCTATAGTAAATTGTATTTTCGAATCGACACTGTTGAGATGTACCAGGAAGGCATCCAGTTCCTCTGCACCGTGTGTCCATACTACGAACGTGTCATCCACATAGCGGTACCAAATGGCTGGTCTTTTTGTGGTAGTCTGCAACGCCTGTTGTTCAAAGTTCTCCACAAACAACTTAGCCACAGCTGGACTAAGAGGGCTGCCCATAGCCATCCCGTCAGTCTGTTCGTAAAAATCATTATTGTATTGAAAATAAGTAGTGGTGAGGCAGTGTCAGAATAACTCCAGCTGTTGATAAAGCCGTCTCAGACGAGTACGTGGCTGCTCTGTGTCCTTCCCAGCAATAACTCAACATCTGACGCTGTTCGCGCCCCCTTGTATACCATAGCAGGCCTGGTAACAACACAAAGCAGGAACGAGGCTTAGGTAGTCTGGTGACCGTGCTACCTGTCGCGGAGAACTGCAACTCTAATCACTTACGTATCTGTCAACAAGGTGTACGTCTACGAAGCCACACTGTCCCCCTACAATGAACTTTCGGAGCTTCACACTTTTTGTCAAGCAGTGTGTATATGAAATTGCATGCATGTTTGTTCATTGTTGAAGACTACAGTTTTATTCCCACTTATTTGTACGCTTGACCATTTAAAAGTGAAAACAACGGTTATTGTTTACATAACATTTAGAAATGTTCGGCCCAGCCACTGTGGCCGAGCAGTTCTAGGCGATTCAGTCTGGAACCGCACGACCGCTACGGTCGCAGGTTCGAATCCTACCTCGGGCATGGATGTGTGTGAAGTCCTTAGGTTATTTAGGTTTAAGTAGTTCTGAGTTCTAGGAGACTGATGACCTCAGATGTTAAGTCTCATAGTGCTCAGAGTCATTTGAGCCATTTTTAGAAATGTTCTCTCATCCGCCTTTCCCAGCTCCCAAAGCTAGTCATATGAAAGGGAACGTTTCCCTGTATTAAAATTTTGTTTCAGTTATACATTCTGCTGTTAAAATATAATTATTGTAATAAACCATTTAAACTTTATTTAGCCACTGAATTTTTGGTCATTTGATAAAGATATCCTTGTCGGCTCAAAACATGTAACCAATGCACAGCAATTACTAAGAGACTGTGGAAGTCTAATAAGACTTATGTATCTTCAGAATTCTTGAAGAATAATATTAATCACATGTAGCAAAATTCACCCAAGTAATCCTATGGTTGCAGCTAAAACGTATCACAATTTAAGAACTCTGCATTGCGCCCTTAACAAATAAAAGCTTCCAGAATGAGATTTACACTCTGCAGCGGAGTGTGCGCTGATATGAAACTTCCTGGCAGATTAAAAACTGTGTGCCCGACCGCAGGAGAGCTTCTGTAAAGTTTGGAAGGTAGGAGACGAGATACTGGCAGAAGTAAAGCTGTGAGCACCGGGCGTGAGTCGTGCTTCGGTAGCTCAGATGGTAAAGCACTTGCCCGCGAAAGGCAAAGGCCCCGAGTTCGAGTCTCGGTCGGGCACACAGTTTTAATCCGCCAGGAAGTTTCAAATAAAAGCTTAATTCGTCTTTCGAAAGCGTGGCTAACTATAGAAATTAAAATCGTTTGATTCAAATCACAATACTGGTGAATGGAGAAGCATCTGACTCTTCTTACTTAGTCAGTTATCTGAGAGTTCAGCGCCGTGAATCCTACTCAGTTGCGAAAAATTTGATTAAAAATTGCACTATGAAGATCGTAAGATGTATGCTAGGTGAAAAATCGTCAAAAGAAATAGCTAAGATTTCGATTGACACATTAGCTCAGCGCATCGAAGGCTTACCAAATATTGTAAAGAATGAACTTACCTCTCGTCACAAATCATGCCACTTCCCATTACAAATGAATTAATGTAACGATATACCTCGACTGTCGGTATTAGTAGTAATCTTAAATAGGTATCAGAACAAAAAAATTGTGGAGGAACTTCTGTTGTAAATCATTACCAACACATGCTCCTGAAGTTGAAATATTTGGTCTCCTAACTTATTTCCGAGAAGAGAATAAAATACTGTGAAACAATTGCATTGATATCGGTGCCGATGGAGCAACGGAAAAAGTAACAGGGCCGTGCAGCTTATTAAAAAAATCACCAAAGGCTGCAGCCTCTGCTTCATCCACAGGAAGACACTTGTAGCAGAAAGATTATCCTCCGTTTGGTGAGATGACCGGGATCGCAAGTTAATGAAATGTTGGACACTGGATAGTAGTTCCTTCAAAATAAAATGCGGGGACATGGTAAGTGTACATATATCCCTCCTTTTACACACTGAAGTCACACGCATATCTCTGGCAAAGATATTAACCGTATTTTGAGCCGAAGAACGAGGTTCATGCTTTCTTTTTTAGGACAAATTGGAACTTAACTTGTTTGACAGAAATTGGCTACTTCTGACTATTTAAACGACATTTATTGATATATCTTCAAAGTAAAAAAGTAAAAAAGTGAATATCTTTACACCTCAGAAAAGGTCCTGCTTTCAAGATAAGACTATGCACAATTTATTTACTCTCCAATGAGTTTGACTGCTCCCCAAAATTTCAGAACTGAAACGGCTTCAAACACGAAAGAAATTTAGAAACGAAATTATTCACTACCTAAAAAGTTTGGATTAACTTTTCAGTCAGTATTTTTCAAATAAATAGCAGGTTAACTTTCAAAGTGAATTGTGTATTAAAAACCAACTTGTTATCAATGCACAACCTTTGTTTACAACAACAGAATAAGAAACTTTTATTTAAATGACATCTCATTCACTCTCGGAAGAAAAAATTTAATTAATAGTTACAATTAACAGGAATGCTAAGAAATACGGGACTAGGGGATTGCCATATAAGCTCAGTCGAAAGGAATGGTTGGCCCATTATGTCCTACACCGTCAACAATAAATAGCTCTTCACATTGCTCCACTGTTTTGTTTTTATTGACAAGATGCTTTCAATGGCAGGGGGAAGGAAGATACAGTAGCTTTTATCGTCAAAACGTCAAAGTGAGTGATAAATTTAACAAGTGGAGCTTATGGATGTAATATCTCTGAATGCACCACAGTTTCTCGTATACAAATCAATGACCTAACAAAACCAAATGAGCATACAGTCATTAGGCTATACGATGACGCCTAACGTTTACTGCCTGTGTGTGGATGCTCTTCCTAACAGCATCCCAATACAGGCAAACCAGTTGCATCTTTACCTGTAGTTAATCACTCTTCAGGTACACTATGCATGCGTCTGTTTCAAAAAGAACAGCTCGACATAGTCATAGGGTCGAGTCGTGCATATCTACTTTCATGATCTGCAGCTGATTCGGTGCAGATAATGACCTATAGCTGTGATCCTTCAGTCAACACTCTGTGCACTGGCTAGAATTGCGAATTAATATATTACACAGAAATATAAAATGAAAAATAAATGATTAATTTAATAAGTGTAGCAAAATCAGGACACTAGACCGTCATCGAAGATATGCTAAACCCGCACGGGGCTCGCCACACATTGGCGGGTTCGTGCTTGGCTACCACGGGGCCCCAGTCTTTGCAACATCTTTTCCCTTCCGTACTGCATATCTATCCTCTTGCTACTCTTTTTCCCCTCCCTTGGAGAACAAGTCTGGGGTGTTATTGAGAATGTTCTGCATTTTCTGTCGCTGACGTAAGATCAGTCCCACCACTGTTTTTCGTCCCCTTTTCCGCTCTTTGTTTCCCTTATCCTCTCGTTCCTCCACTTCGGCGTTTGAGGTTCCTCTTTTCCTTCTTCCTCCCTATGCGCTCCTGAGGGCCGGCCCACGCGTCTGACGTAACAGGGGACTGGGTAACGCGTAATACCCAGCTCCTGGTCGTCAGGTAGTGTTCGCAAGTACCCCCTGATACAGGTGAGGCCAAGGGAGGGGAGACTGCCTGAGCTGCAACATTCTCAAATTTCCCATTGGTCCCTCTGTCAGGTATCAGGAGATGTGACCTGAGCTGCGAACAATCACGTAAGGTGGGTGCGCCCCCTTATAAAAGGGGCCCCCAGTTGGAAAGAGTGCGTCGTCGGAGAAGCTGGCAGTCATGGGGGATTTTCTTGCAATGAGCCAGGGATCTTCACAATCAATGTCTACGAAACGTAAACGTAAGGAGGCTAACGATTCAAAGCTGCACCACAGATCCCCGTGGTCTAACGCACTGAAGATGTTCATTCCTTCAACTCGGTAAATCCGTTTATTATTCAGAAAGGTGTTGAAGCCATTGCCAGCCCTGTGAACTCCTGCTTACGTTTACAGAATGGCATTTTGCTTTGGAGACTACTTCTGATTCTGAAGCACAACTGCTTACTGCCTCGCTGCTCCATGGCTACTCTGTTCATGTCGAGATACACAGAACTCTGCATTTTTCCTGTGATGTTATTTGCACTAGCCTGCTCACGGTGTGACCGAGGCCGGAATCCAATCTTACCTCCCTGATCAGCATGTCATTGCTGTCCATCGGGTGATGGGAAAGGTAGATTCCTCCTTACTGCCCACCCGCACTCTGTTCCTCACCGCTGATGGAGTAGTACTTCCATCCAAGATCAAAGCAGGCTATGAGATTACACAGTCCTACCGTACTGCTACCAGTATTATCGGTTCAACCACACTAGAACGTCTTTTCGTCACCCAGCCAATTGTGAAACCTGTGGTGGGAATGCGTATGAGGGCGATTGTCCGCCTCCTTCGCCCCACTGCATCAACAGCAATGGCAGCGATGCCCCTGCTAACCCAATGGCAAATGCTCTTCTCGTTCGCCTACTCGAAGATCCACTTTGATGATGTTGCCACACAATACCTCAGCCCCGCTGGCCTCCGTGTCACTGTTGCGCACCACCATTTTTCTGCGTTCGACTCCACAGACTGACAGCTCAAGTGAGTCGATGCTTTTGTGGACCCCAAGGAGCAGGATCCTCCTGCTTCTGTGCCCTGTAGCAGCGATTCTTCGCAGGCTGTCACTCGACAGCCGCTGAGGCGACACCCCTTCATCTCTTCCTCATCATGAATCTCCTCCGAGGGAACGTTCACAGCCTTTGGTCCCACAAAGAGGATTTACAGCTGCTTTTAGAATCACAGTGTCCCCTTGTACTATAGCTTTAGGAAACGAAATTGCGTCCTCACGACCGCTTTGAGCTTTCACATCTCTTCTAAATCCATTTTGAGCTTCCCCCTGAGGTCAGCATTCTATCTCATGGGGGCGCAATGCTACTCTTATGGGATTACGTTCAAGGTCAACCCATCTTCCCGACTACCCATCTTCTAGCTGTTGCAGTTCACCTTTTCATTCCCCACCTGACATTTTCCCTCTGTACCATTTATGACCCTCTGTCACCAGGGCAGACTTCCTTCACCTTATTGGGCAACTACCTTCCCTGTATTTGCTACTTGGTAACTTTAATGAGCATCATCCCTTTTGGGGTTTTCCCAGAACCTGTCGGAGAACTGCCCTCTTGGTTGATTTTCTTAATCAACCCAACCTCTTCTGCCTTAACACTGGAGCACCCACATTCCTTTCCGACTCCTCACACACCTATTCCCATTTGGACCTACGCTTCTGCACTGCCCAACTTGGTCATCATCTTAAGTGATCCCTTCTTTCTGACACCTCCTCGAGCGACCATTCCCCATGTGTTATCCGTTTGATGCGTCCTACCCCACCTGCGTGCACACTCAAATGGCAGCTTACTAAGGTGACCGGCGACTTTACTCCTCCCTGGCGACCTTCGAAGAACAGGATTTGCTCAGTTGTGATGACCAGGTGGAATATCTCACAAATGTTATCCTTACTGCTTACTTCCTCTTTACCACATTGTGTCCCAGTCCCTTGCTGGATTGAGGCATGCCGCGACGCAATTCACGCAAGGAGACATGCTCTCCGCGTTTTTAACCGTCATCCTAAGGTGGCAAAGTGAAGTCATTATAAACAGGTGCTTGCAAAGTGTCGTCTCGTTCTTTCGGATAGCAAAAAAGCTAGCTGGATTTCTTTCACTAGTTCTTTTAACAGTTACACACCTTCCTCTGTCGTGTGGGCCAACCTCCGACAGGTCACTGGGACCAAGACCCATTCGCCAGTTACCGGCCTGACAGTAGCAGACGATGTTATTGTGGACCCTATTGCTATCTCCAACACCTTGGGCCCCCATTGTGCAGAAGGTTCGAGCTCTTCCCACTGTCACCCTGCCTTCGTCCATCGGAAACAAGTGGAGGCGGCTCGGGCGATACCCTTCTCTTTTCCGAAACGCGAGTGCTACAATGCCCCCTTTACTATGAGGGAGCTAGATCATGCTCTCAGTTCATCCTGATCCTCCACCCCACGGCCAGATGCTGTCCTCATTCAGATGTTGCAGCACCGTTCTCTTGAGGGCTACCACATTTTGCTTACTATGTAAAATCAGATCTGGGCAGAGAGCGCATTTCCCGGATGTTGGCGTAAAGCCACCATCATACCCATACGTAAGCCTGGTAAGGACAAAAACATTCCTTCTAGCTACGGTCCCATCTCTGTCACTAGCTGCGTTTGCAATGTTATGGAAGATATGATTCATCCCCAGCTGGTATGGTGGATCGAGTCTCTCTATTTACTAACGACTGTACAGTGTGGATTTTGAGCGAGGCGTTCTGCAGTTGACCATCTCGCTACTTTGTCCACCCATATCATGAATGGTGTTCTGCGGAAACTGTGGGCGTGTTTTTCGATTTGGAGAAGGCCTACGAGATCTGGAGAACTGGTACCCTCCGTACTCTTTACACGTGGGGCTTCCGTGGCCGCCTGTCCTGTTTGCTTCAGTAATTTTTAATAGACTGAGTTTTCGAGGTGTGTTTGGGTTCTGCCTTGTTGCTCACCTTTATCCAGGAAAACGGTGTGCCTCAGGGTTCCGTCCTGAGTGTCGTCCTCTGTGCTGTCGCCATTAACCTTATAATGGCCTGTCTCCTGCCCGACTACTCCGGCTCCCTTTTGTTGACGTTTTTGCAATCTATTGCAGTTCTCCAAGGACCTGTCCCACTGAGGGGCGTCTGCGATGTCTTGACCGCCTTTATTCCTGGAGCATCGACAATATCTTTCTGTCTGACAAAACCGTCTGTATGAATTTCTGGAGGTGCAAATGGTTTCTCCCACCATCTTTACATCTTGGGCCTGTTGCCCTTCCGTTCGTTGAAACTACGAAATTCCTGGGGTTCACTCTTGATAAGAAACTCTCTTGGTCCTCCCATGTGTTTTACCTGGAAGCCTGCTGTACGTGGTCCCTCAGTGTCCTACATGTCCTCAATGGCACTTCCTGGGGTGCCGATCGAACCACCCTCCTCCGTTTGTACCGGTCTCTTGTCTGTTCGAAACTCGACTGTGAGTGCTTTATGCGTCTGCACGTCCATACCTCTTACGAAGTCCCAACCATCGTGGAATCCGTGGCCACTGGCGACTTTTAGACTAGCCCAGTTGAGAGTCTGTATGCTGAAGTTGCTGAACTACCACTATCCCACCACAGTGACTTTCTCCTCAGCAGGTATGTATGCCACTTGCCTGCGTGACTACCTATCCTACACCTCCTTCTTCGATGATTCCTTTGATAGCCAGTATGGGGTGCGTCCCAAGTCTCTGTTACCTCCTGGAGTCCGCTTTCGGCACTTGCTCCGGCGGCTTAACTTCACACTACCTGCAACTTTTCCAGTGGCTGTGAGCCCTTCATCACCTTGGCTTCGTGAAGTGGCCTGTGTTAACCTTGGCCTTCATTCACTTCCTAAGGACATTACTCCAGCCTCGCTCTACCGCCTTCAGTTTGACAAACTTTGCATGGAATTTCGCGATAGGACCTTCGTGTACACTGATGGCTCTCAGACTGACGGTGGTGTCGGGCGTGGCTTCATCATTGACGCCCACGTCTTTAGAAATCGGCTTCCGACACACTGCTAAGTATATACAGCTGAGCTCTTTGCCCTGTATCAGACCACGGAGTACATACGGCAACACAGGCTTTTTAGTGTGTCCTCTGCCCAGATTGTCTCAGCGCCCTTCAAAGTCTATGAGCGCTGTACACCACCCATCCCTTAGTGCAATGGGTCCCGGAAAACTGTCACTTACTCACTCTTAGCGAAGCCACTGTGCAGTTTATGTGGGTCCCTGGTCATGTCGGTCTGCTGGCGCTGCTGCCAAGGCTGCAGTCCTCGTATCTCAGCCCACTAATTCCTTTATTGCTTCCAATGATCTCTGTGTTATCGTCTGTCGGGAGGTGGTGTCCCTTTGACATTGCCATTGGTCCTCCCTTCATGGGGATAAGCTCAGGATTATTAAACACCTCCCAGCAGCGTGGACAACCCCCTCTGGGTCCTCACGCCATGAGGTCATTTTAACTAGGTTGCAATTGGACACTGCCTTTTTAGCCATTGTCATTTGACAAGTGGCACTCCCCCACCACTTTGTACACATTGCGCCCATGTTTCAACTTGCCGCCACTTCCTGACGGAATGTCCATTTTTTAACCGTTTACGTTCCCGCTTGGGTTTGCCGTCTGAGTTATCGGCCATTTTAGCAAATGACGCGCGGATTGCCGACCGTGTTTTACTTTTTATCTCTCAAAGCGATATGGCGAAGGCCATTTAATTTTCAGTTTTGGACCGCCATTTCTGTATGGCGTCTTCAGTAGCCCTGTTTTTAGCTATCTTCTCGTATGTGAATTGGGATTGATGTTTAGTCATTTTTGCGCCCTAAAACAAAAGAAAACAAAGATACGCTTAGATTAAGTCAACTTCGTACTCACAGTATACGAAATATTCACCAGCTCAAAACAGTTCACAGTTCAACGACATAATTCAAAAATTAACGCACATTATGCGAGGAATAGTAACTCATTCTGTCTATTCTCAGTTCAGTAAGTCAAGTGACATAAGTTAGTCCTACTATGGGGCATATTCAGACCTCTAGAAATATAAAGTCCCTTCAGATGTTAACGTATGGTAGCAGCCATTCACTGCCCAGAATCAAAAATCTCCATGATCGAACACCTTTCATTACTAGAGGCAGATCTGCCTCCTTCCAGGACTCGACATAAAATGTCTGAATCACTCCCTTGAGCTCTTCATTTGTCTCCTGTGTTCCTATACTGTTTGCCTTTATATTGGCTGAAGGCCATCACCACCAAAAATACATCATTCTTTCAAGCTAGAGACATGATTTGATTCATCCTGATCATTTTCCTGCACTAAACATATGAATTAGAAAAATATTTAAATAAAGAAATGTCATTAATTTTCGGTTACACTCAGTTCATTTACATTAAATTAAGCAACAGTTGGTTCACAAATTAACAAGTGATCATTCTTGCGCAAGTGTACTCATCAGAAATGACAATGAATTGTTAAATTTTGCCTTCTTGGTTATCTGTTCAGCTGTGGTGTCCACTTATATGAATGACCCCTTTAAATTAATTTTCTAATAGCACTTGCAATCCACTTTTAAATAAAGTTACTCACAGGATAGCAATAATAAATGAAAAGCGCTGCATTGCTTTTGTTCTACAGAACACAGTACAGAACACTCAGAACAACGAGCGATTTCCGTTTATTATAATGCTGTTCTACCAAGAACCGACGGAAGATACAGTTAATATAATAAACTGTTCATTAAATAAATACACAGGTATGACAAAGTACGAGGTATTCATGCTATGTAATTGCATAAGAAATAAACTAATCAAGAAGTAAACTTACCAGGATGCCCGCGCTCTGCCCTGTGCCTGCTTCCGTTTGGCCATCCAACAAATTAATCTATCCTTAATAGCAGACGTAAGTGTACGAATGACTGCCCATATACTTGTAATGTTACAGCTGCCACCATGTCACTGCCATTTTAACGCAGTAGAGCTGATATGGACCCAAATTATTGAATGATTTTCCAGCATAAATATACACACATCAAAAAGTTTTTCATCACCTCGTTTCCGATAGTTCCGGAACCTGCACAGAAAGCTAGAATAGCGATCAACATAAACGTCATTTCCGCCCTTTTTATTGCTCATGAAAAATACACATTGCATGTTGTACCACCATACAGTGAGACCGTCAGAGGTGGTGGTCCACATTGTTGTACACACCGGTACCTCTAATACCCAGTACCGCGTCCTCTTGCACTCATGTGTGCCTGTATACGTCGTGGCATACTATCCACAAGTTCATCAAGGCCTGTTGATCCAGAATGAGCCACTCCTCAACGGCGATTTCGCGTAGATACCTCACACTGGTCGGTGGGTCATGTCGTCCGTTAACAGCTCATTTCAGTCTATCCCAGGCATGTTCGATAGGGTTCATATCTGGAGAAAATGCTGGCCACTCTAGTCGAGCAATGTTCTTATGCCGGCCGGGGTGTCCGAGCGGTTTTAGGCGCTTCAGTCTGGAACCGCGCTACGGCTACAGTCGCAGGTTCGAATCCTGCCTCGGGCATGGATGTGTGTGATGTTCTTAGGTTAGTTAGGTTTAAGTACTTCTAAGTTCTAGGGGACTGATGACCTCCGACGTTAAGTCCCATAGTGCTCAGAGCCATTTTGATGTTCTTATTCTGAAGGAAGTCATCCACAAGATGTGCACGATGGGGGTGCGAATTGTCGTCCATGAAGACGAATGCCTCGCCAATATGATGCCGAAATCGTTGCACTATCGGTCAGAGGACGGCATTCACGTATCGTACGGCCGTTACGCCGTCTTCAATGACTACCAGCGGCGTACGTCGGCCCCACATAATGCCACACCAAAACAGCAGGGAACCTCCACCTTGCTTCACTCGCTGGACAGAGTGTCTAAGGTGTTCAGTCTGACTAGGTTGCCCCCAGACACGTCTCCAACGATTGGCTGGTTGAAGGCATATGCGACACTCATCGGTGAAGAGAATGTGATGCCAGTCCTGAGCGGTTCATTCGGCATGTTGTTAGGCCCGTCTGTACCGCACTGCATGGTGTCGTTGTTGCAAAGATGGACCTCGCCATGGACGTCGGGAATGAAGTTTCTCACCATGCAGCCTATTGCGGACAGTTTGAGTCGTAAGACGACGTCCTGTGGCTGCACTAAAAGCATTATTCAAAATGGTGGCGTTGCTGTCAGGGTTCCTCCGCGCCATAATCCGCAGGTAGCGGTCATCCACTGCAGTAATAGACTTTGGGCGGCCTGAGCGAGGCATGTTATCGACAGTTCCTCTCTGTATTTCCTCCATGACCGAACAACATCGCTTCACTCCGAGGCCTCTGGTCACTAAATTTGTTGAGAGCCCTTCCTGGCACAAAGCAACAATGCGGACACGATCGAACCGCGGTATTGACCGTCTAGGCGTAGTTGAACTACAGACAAGACGAGCCGTGTGCCTCTTTCCTGGTGAAATGACTGGAACTGATCGGCTGTCGGACCCCCTCCGTCTAATAGACGCTGCTCATACATGGTTGTTTACATCTTTGGGCAGATTTAGTGACATCTCTGAGCAGTTAAAGGGATTGTGTCTATGATACAATATCCACAGTCAACGTCTATCTTCAGGAGTTCAGAGAACTGGGGTGATGCAAAATTTTTTTGATGTGTATAAAAAATTTAAACCATCTGCAGGCCAGACACTGAGTAACGATGATGTTGAGAAAGTAACCTCAAAAGACTGGAAGGTATTCGCCAATCATATGCAACGCAAAAAGCGTGGTAGAATGAAGCTATTTATGAAAACAGTTTTGGTAAATAGGCACAGCCAAATTCAGCTGAATGTTTGGTGTGTGCGGGTTCTTAAGTACCTGAGTACCAAAATTATATTTTCGTAAGTTTTGACGATTATTAAGAAGACTATTATCAGCAGGTGGAGGCCAGTGTACTTTATTCGAAGAATTCAGTTTTAATCACTGAAAAAAATCCTTTCTGCCTTTTCATAATAGTTTTTTCACTATCTTTCCTTCTTGGAAATCGACAAGACGGACTTCCTTACCACGTTAACAGACTTTATTTGATTTATTGATTTACAGATAAGCTAAAAGCTTGACCGCAGATGTAACAACGAGTATGTTTCTCGGAACAAAACCAAATGGGCGAGCACTGTGGTTTCGTCGTATCACGCTTTACTGCAATTATATCGTGTCGAAGGTCTCTGATACCGTCTCAGTTTTGAGAAGGTGTAAATGTGCGATATTCTTAATATTCGGTTTGGGTAATGTGCTTAGCGAAATTGAATAACAAAGAAGGTTTCCCGCTTATCGGAAACTCAGTAATATTGCAGGAAGAGCATTTTCATACCTTTCCATGCAACATCTTAAAATTCTGATGAAGTAAGTTCAAAAATGGCTCTGAGCACTATGGGACTTAACGTCGGAGCTCATCAGTCCCCTAGAACTTAGAACTACTTAAATCTAACTAACCTAAGGACATCACATACATCAATGCCCGAGGCAGGATTCGAACCTGCAACCGTAGCGGTCGCACGGTTCCAGACTGTAGCGCCTAGAACCACTCGGCCATTCCGGCCGGCGATGAAGTAAGTAAAACATAAAACCAAAACGTAGTGCATCTCTCCCAGAAGACATCAATTTGTTCCAAATATTTTATTTGGCTTGCGTTTATTAAACTATACTCCGAACAGCTTGGTGGAAATATAAAACACATATACAGAGAAATCACAATATTAAGAGTTCATAGGATGATTGCAACTGGTTTACAATATAAGAAAATTAACTTATTAAGAAGGACCAAAACAGAAAATGAAAGGAACTCGACAGAGATTGGTGAGCATAAAAAAAAAAAATGGTTCAAATGGCTCTGAGCACTATGGGACTCAACTGCTGAGGTCATTAGTCCCCTAGAACTTAGAACTAGTTAAACCTAACTAACCTAAGGACATCACAAACATCCATGCCCGAGGCAGGATTCGAACCTGCGACCGTAGTGGTCTTGCGGTTCCAGACCGCAGCGCCTTTAACCGCACGGCCACTTCGGCCGGCTTGGTGAGCATACACCTGGTGATTAGATTATTTATACAACCACAGACAGAACATCAGGTTTCATAATACACTTTGATAGAAAACAGAGAAAGGGCTTTGTATATTTGATGTTTTCATGGCGAAACAGGGGAGCTTATTGAAGGAAGACCTTTGGCGTCAGAAGGTTTTGTAGTAAGCGGTTTCGTTGTGCTTCCAAGACGCTGCAAGATGACAGCTAATGGTTGACATTTCCTTCTTCTTTCCTCTGAAACCCGCAGAAACTATTGTCCTCAATGCTTATGACATCTTATTCACTCTTAGAAGAAGAAAAAATGAGGTTGTGAATGTATTCTGTCAAGTATCAGGAGTAACTCAAAGAGCCAGCAGATAGCGGAAGACTAGCCAGAGGCCATGAACAACGTTTAGCTGCATGTGAATAAGATGACAACAAGAGAAAAGCAGACGACATGGATGGCAGGGGAGAATAAAGGAAGTTCAGATGAGTAATGAGAGTGAATCATAAGGCAGAGTGAAATCTGAGAGCAAAGGAACCTTGTGTGCGAGAATGATACGAGACTGCAACACATACGCAACTGAAGGGAGATCCATGGCGCGGCTAGTTTACAGTGCTGGTGAAGGTGCTAATTCGCCGACAAGATGGGCATGGACCTGCTGTGCTGTGAGGTGATTCTAGTGCTTAGAAATGTAACAGTGCAGTTTAGAGACCATCACCTACTGGGTGCGGTGCTTACATCCAGAAAAATTTCAGTCTGAATATGTCGCAGTATTGTAGTTCCACCAGAGGTCACGATTGGCGTTCGTGAAAGCCATAGAGATCTGGTAAACAGTCAGAACCTAAAAATGGCCGAGATGTTATGTGCAAGTGCGGATAACAACCGAGGAGCCGCACTATCGAAAGTCTTCGCGCTGGACGATCGCCCACTGAAATAGTTCGATTTTTAGAGCAACCAGGATCAACTGTTTACGATATTGTAAGCCAAGTATAATGCTTCAGGGAAGTCTGCGGAAGGTTCTGCGAACCAGGCGATGAATCATAATTCGAGGGAACGCGATTCACGAACTGCGGCAGTCATCGAAAAGGCTCAGGCGGTGAGTTTGGAGCACACAGGGCAATCGCTGAGAAAATTTGGGTCAATAATGAATGTCAGCTTGCGAAAAATGCGTCGGATGGCAGAGGAGGACATCATAACGAGCCATTTAGTCTAAAAGTGGCTCTCAGATAACGTTGACGTGTTCTGGTATAGGGAGTGCTGGCGCCTAAATAGTCCGGATTTGAACCCCCTCGACTACTATATTTGGAGCGTAGTCGAAAGAGTTACCAATAAGATTAGGCAACGCAATGCTATCGAAGCAGCATTCGCAAATAAGGACAGCGCTGTTCTAAAGCGTGCATGTGATCGCTTCAGGACAAGATCTGGGGCGGTCACTACGGTTGAATGGGGTTAGATCGAGTAATGTTACTCTTGAAAGATGCCACTATTATATGTAAAAGGATTTTCATTTCCAGGGTGAGTCGCGTAAGACGTAACCCCCCCTTTATTCCAGGGGAGATTGCACGCACCGGCATGCTGTTTTCGGCGAATCGTAACGGACTATGGGGCACATACGTTGGTACATGCACAATAATCACAACGTTTGTATTGACCGAGATTATGAGGCAAATACATGTTTTTTAAATGAGACGCTATACTTTTTTTTACCATCATTCGAACGCTCTGGAAAAGACGCGCGTAGTGATGTAACGCATGTTGCTATTGCAATTCAAACTTTGCTTAAAAGAGGGCGGATGAGGATTTACGTACGTACCGTAGGCCGTGCATGCTGCATAGAGCACGGCAACTCGGCCTGCGGGTCGCGCGAGGCGTGTTTACAGTCTGCAGCCGCTTCCGACCGCCTCGACCTTCAATCGTACAACATTTCCCAGCGTCTTTTAAGCGAGGTTTGAATCACAATAGCAACATGCGTTACATCATTATACGCGTCTTTTCCAGAGCGTTCGAATGATGGTGAAAAAGTATAGCGTCCCATTTAAAAAACATGTACTTGCCTCATTATTTCGGTCAATATGAACATTGTGATTATTGCGCATGTACCAAAGTATGTGCCCCATAGTCGGCAATGATTCGCCGAACACCGCTTGTCGATACCTGCAATCGCCCCCAGAAGGCCACCTTGCGCTTGTAACAACAACAACGCTGTACTATTGTACATATAATAATTTTTTCTTCTGATTTTCGATAAATTAGTGTAATCGATGTTCTGAATTCATTTCTTTTCTTTTCATGTCATTATGTTTAAGAAACTGTAAACTATTTTCGATGTAAATATTTATGTTTATGTCAAATTCCAAGCAATATTATACAAAATTGAAATGTAAGAAATGTTGAAACTGTTGTAAGATGTTAAAGTTGTAATTGTGCGCCTGGTCCATACGTAGGCAATGTATTAGGATATGTAGTATGCAAAACCTCGGGTGAATACCCTGTCTGCAGGGGAGCGGTAAAAGGTGGATGGTAGGCGAGCGCGGGAAAATGCACACGGGCACTGTACGGTATAACGGGCTCAGCAGGAGTAGTCGGAGTTGGGCATCGGTCTGAGAAACACGCTCTGGATCGAGGAGGCTCTCCTGGAAGACGTAGTTTCATTGACCCTCGGATTTGCCGTTTCCGACGACTATACAGCATGGCAAAATTCCATAGGCACTAAATGGAAAAATATTGCGACGCTATGAAGAAGTAAAGTGCCGATACATCAAGAGCCATAGCTGTGAGTGTATGTGTGCTCTGCGCCTCGCCATCTCGCCGCCCGCCAACCGCCGCATCAATACGAACAGGTTGAATCTTTTAGTACTGTATTCGTGTGGACCAGTGTTACTTTTGTTCCTTACTGTTCAATAACAACTTAACTTTTACCAGAACTGTCCTATCATTTAATTATCCTCATCACTAACCTAGACAGGGTCCTTTCCACATGTTGTGCAATCCGAGTGTCCCGAGATGAAGATTTAAAGTTTATGTTAATAATAATTACCTGCAGACCTATCTATGTTAGAATGATGTTTAAAGAACGTTGTTGTTAATGAATACATAGGTAAATAATATAGGTCTGACAAAGTTGGAAGATAATGTTGATATTGGTTTAGTAATGAAGGCTAATTAATTTGAGACAAAAATAATGGTAGTTAAATGAGCAAGAAATAAGACAAAAAGAGTAGTAACTCATATATTGGAAATCTTGGGTGGTTAACGATTTCGATAATCAAAAATTTCAGTACAGTGATCATAACAGTTTCAGCGTCCCCCCCCTCCCCCCTTTCTTTTCTATTCATTTAAATTCTGAAGTGTACTGAACTGATTTGACCAGCAAAGTTAAAGTCAATATAAAACCAAAATTTATTAGTGTTTTACCTTTTATGCCCGATTTTAATCAGATCCATAGACAGTACGAAGTTTGTAGTAAACATTATAGTGTATTGTTGTGTATATATGGCTTGTCCATATTAGTACAGAAAGTGAAATTATTAGTTCAGTAGATTTTCTGGTTCTAAAATTTACCATATTATGCAGTGTTATTACGTGTTGTTTTGTATGAACGTGCATCAACTTGTACTGAGAAGAAACTCAGTTAATGCCTAATTAGGCTGGCGACCGTATTATTAACAATTTGGTAGCATCTGCTGTGTTGTTTCTTGTCCGTCCTAACGTGTAGTTGCACTTCGGACTTGCTTGACGTATCATTGTTGTTAATGAGTGGGTGAAAGTCTGATTTTGCCTCCATTCAGGTACACGCGGTCAACATATATACCAAAATCCTTTCTTATAAGGTGAAGCCCGTCAACTTACCATAGTGCAGGCTTTAATGAGTATCGTGCGCCCGAGCGTAGTGTTACACGCTGTTGCCATTTTTCGGGGTGCACTCAGCCTCGTGATGCCAATTGAGGAGCTATTCGACCGAATAGTAGCGGCTTCGGTCGAGAATACCATCGTAACGACCGGGAGAGCGGTGTGCTAACCACACGCTCCTCCTATCCGCATCCCCTACTGAGGATGACACGGCGGTCACATGGTCCCGGTAGGCCACTCGTGGCCTGATGACGGAGTGATATATATGATTTTTAAGTATCATTTGTCCGCATTCAAGCGCGGCACGGTGTAGTGTCACTATACTGCCATGCATTCTAATACTACCCTCGCAACACGCTTGTCTTGCAGCACAGCGGAGATGTGAGGCGTTACATCCCGTGTGGGAGCTTTGTGGATCAGACAGACAAGAAAGAAATTTAATATTGAACTGTAATCCAGTTCTGCGCAATGTTTGAAATTCAGGTCTCTAGCTGACTGGGGAGGTAGTTTAAAATCAATTGCAAAATTTGTACCGAACAGACAGATGGACAGTGGCCTAGTGTTAACACCGAGATAAAAACTAGACCATCGTATCACATCCTGAGAGTTGATGCAGCCGTGCGTCCGCCACCGGTGTAATTAATTCCGCTGTTGGTCCGCTGCAGGGCGCAGTTAACCCTCCGAGAGTGGCAGACAGGGCCTGCTGAAACAACCGTAAGGGAATTCCGGGAAAAAGTGTCGGGGGGGCGGTACACGAGGCGGGTGCGCCGCGGGCAGACAGGCTGGCCGCACAATCAACTGCCCGGCGCGGAAACTTGGCAGCGCCGGCGCCGGCTGCGGCTGCAGTGAATACAAAGACGCGAGGTGGCGCCGCGGGCAGCAGTCCGCTAATCATCGCCGGCCTGCAGGCCTGCGCGGCGAGATTAAGAGAAAACATCCGTCCCCGGCCGCCGCTGCTGCGGCGGCTTTCCGGAGAACCCGGAGAACACTCGCTGCCCAGGGCAGGGGAAAGTTGTCAGCCGGCGGAGGCCCTTTGTAGTGTCGGCCGCCGCTGGTCATCACGAGATTAGGACGCGGCACGGCGCTCCCAAAACACAGGCCGGCCGTCGCCCTCAGCCGGTGTCCAGCACCCGGCACGCGGCACCCTGTCCAGGCTCTTACCTCACTCTGCTCCGCAAGATACATCACATCACGCTTATATCAATGGCTGTTTTCAAATAATTCCTTATTGCTGACCATTGAAATTGCTACACCCTGAAATCGGCGCGAGAGGGACATCAAATATCTTAAAATGTTTTAATCACTTTGATAGTGCGACAGACCCATTGTATAGCACTACAACACTATTAATACACTCCTGGAAATGGAAAAAAGAACACATTGACACCGGTGTGTCAGACCCACCATACTTGCTCCGGACACTGCGAGAGGGCTGTACAAGCAATGATCACACGCACGGCACAGCGGACACACCAGGAACCGCGGTGTTGGCCGTCGAATGGCGCTAGCTGCGCAGCATTTGTGCACCGCCGCCGTCAGTGTCAGCCAGTTTGCCGTGGCATACGGAGCTCCATCGCAGTCTTTAACACTGGTAGCATGCCGCAACAGCGTGGACGTGAACCGTATGTGCAGTTGACGGACTTTGAGCGAGGGCGTATAGTGGGCATGCGGGAGGCCGGATGGACGTACCGCCGAATTGCTCAACACGTGGGGCGTGAGGTCTCCACAGTACATCGATGTTGTCGCCAGTGGTCGGCGGAAGGTGCACGTGCCCGTCGATCTGGGACCGGACCGCAGCGACGCACGGATGCACGCCAAGACCGTAGGATCCTACGCAGTGCCCTAGGGGACCGCACCGCCACTTCCCAGCAAATTAGGGACACTGTTGCTCCTGGGGTATCGGCGAGGACCATTCGCAACCGTCTCCATGAAGCTGGGCTACGGTCCCGCACACCGTTAGGCCGTCTTCCGCTCACGTCCCAACATCGTGCAGCCCGCCTCCAGTGGTGTCGCGACAGGCGTGAATGGAGGGACGAATGGAGACGTGTCGTCTTCAGCGATGAGAGTCGCTTCTGCCTTGGTGCCAATGATGGTCGTATGCGTGTTTGGCGCCGTGCAGGTGAGCGCCACAATCAGGACTGCATACGACCGAGGCACACAGGGCCAACACCCGGCATCATGGTGTGGGGAGTGATCTCCTACACTGGCCGTACACCACTGGTGATCGTCGAGGGGACACTGAATAGTGCACGGTACATCCAAACCGTCATCGAACCCATCGTTCTACCATTCCTAGCCCGGCTAGGGAACTTGCTGTTCCAACAGGACAATGCACGTCCGCATGTATCCCGTGCCACCCAACGTGCTATAGAAGGTGTAAGTCAACTACCCTGGCCAGCAAGATCTCCGGATCTGTCCCCCATTGAGCATGTTTAGGACTGGATGAAGCGTCGTCTCACGCGGTCTGCACGTCCAGCACGAACGCTGGTCCAACTGAGGCGCCAGGTGGAAATGGCATGGCAAGCCGTTCCACAGGAGTACATCCAGCATCTCTACGATCGTCTCCATGGGAGAATAGCAGCCTGCATTGCTGCGAAAGGTGGATATACACTGTACTAGTGCCGACATTGTGCATGCTCTGTTGCCTGTGTCTATGTGCCTGTGGTTCTGTCAGTGTGATCATGTGATGTATCTGACCCCAGGAATGTGTCAATAAAGTTTCCCCTTCCTGGGACAATGAATTCACGGTGTTCTTATTTCAATTTCCAGGAGTGTAAATGTGGCTCTTTTATTGTTGTAGGACCGACCCATACATACCTGTTTCACGTGAAGCAGTAGATTCCACTGCAATATTATCGTTCACCTGTGATCCTGCAGTAGGATTACCAATGCATTGGCATATAATGCCATTTATCAGGCTACACAATTTGAAACATATTAACGATAGAAAGCAATGATGCTCAAATGGCTCTGAGCACTATGCGACTTAACTTCTGAGGTCATCAGTCGCCTAGAACTTACAACTAATTAAACCTAACTAACCCAAGGACATCACACACATCCATACCCTAGGCAGGATTCGAACCTGCAATGATGTAAATAAAGGAAAGGTTCACGAGTGGAATTAAAACTCTAGGTGAAAGGACATCATTAACACGGTTCGCTGATGACATTGCTATACTGAGTGAAAGTGAAGAATTACATGATAAGCTGAATGTAATGAACAATCTAATGAGTACGAATATGGACTGAGTGTAAATCGACGAAAGACGAAAGTAATGAGAAGCAGTAGAAATGAGAACGGCGAGAAACTTAACATCATGATTGATGGACACAAAGTAGATGAAGTTAAGGAATTTTGCTCCCTAGGCAGCAAAATAACCAATGATGGACGGAGAAAGGAGGACATCAAAAGCAGACTAGCACTGACAGAAAGGGATTTCTGGCCGAGGGAGGTCTACTATCAAACATAGGCCTTAATCTGAGGGAGAAATTTCTGAGAATTCACGTCTGGAACATAGCATTGCCTTGTAGAGAAACATGAACTGTGGAAAAACCGTAACAGAAGCATTTGAGATGAGATGCTACAGGCCAATGTTGAAAATTAGGTGAACTGATATGGTAAGGAATGAGGAGGTTCTGCGCCGAATTGGTGGAGAAATTGTAAGGTGTCAGGCAAATCCAACACCGTCCATGAAACCCTGACATGATAAGCAAATCCAGTAGTATGTCACATAGCTCCGAATAGATCGTGACATTAAATTAACCAAAGTAATACGAGTAACGAGTGAGCAAATGGAATACCACAGACTAACACAAGAATGCCTAAATGAATGTCATACCTTCCCACCGTGAGACAGACGCAGTTCCGAGGGGAGAAACGAGAAGCCGAGAGCAGAACCGTGTTAAGCTGGAAGGCCCTACGATAAGGGACGGACACCCACGTCGCCAGCTAACCGCTAGGACCATCCCCCAGCCCATGTTAAAAGCTAGAGCCCTCCAGAAGAACAGTATAGATCTTACGATAACACAAAAAGGGCCACACCAGCTGCAAGTTTTAGTGTGAGACTTTTTCGCGTCTCTGTCACGTTGCAAACTTTAAAAACATTGCCCCACCACGAAAAGTATAACGTTTCTCATTGGATAGACAGAATTTATGTAGGCGGAGCTTAAGGTTAACATTGAGACCCTGATTGGTCAGATGAAAACACAGCCAGATAGTTTTTTTTTAAACCAACTTCGGTAAATTGTAGTAAGGAGAAGTTAGGGGAGAGTTGCTTCCAAGACGGCGAGGTGAGCGGAGCTGTGCTGCCCGCGGCGCCCCCTGACGAACACCGACAAGGTAATGAACGCACGCGATGCCGCATAACAGCGCATAAAGCTTCACTCAGAACTCCAGGAGTCTCATCTGTTACACCCCTTTTTTGCGTAATACTAGTGTCGATCGTCAATTAAAGCTCATGGTGTTCACATTTGCCACTTAAAGCAAAAATCTGAAACGCGATGATTTTTCTGTTATATAGTTATTGAGAAGCCACATCAGCCACTGTAATTTACGACAAGTTAGATAAGTAATTAAAGATAATTGAGGGTCACTGTAGAACATTTTGATAGTTTTCTCTTTTGTGAAACTTAATTTAAACCTAGATTATAGATGTGATATGGCATAGGTCATCCTTCAATCCATTGTAGAACTTGGAAACCCATTCAGGGAATATTCGTTCACATTTTTGTTGAACGTAGTTGGTTTTTATCAACCTGTATTAAAACATTTCCTTTTATCAATAGCGCATTTTACAAACAATGTTTTGTGAGTAGAATAAAATTTCCAGTGGTAAACTTAACTGCTTTTTCGACGTTATTTTACCAGCTAACTAAAAATAGGAAAGCCTTGAACCGCTTCCACTAAATTTAGTTAGTATTAAGATTCTTTTACAGGGAGTGCAGTGGAGCTGACGCTGAAATCATTAAGTATTTGGTTATATCATCCCTAGTCTCTCTGACCTCTTCTGAGCTCTACATGTCATGTGTGGTCTGGCGTCTCCTTACCAGCAACAGGCCCCAGGTTCAAACTAGTCAGTTCCCTAAAAAACACTCTCAGAGCGTCGTTGCGCGAAAGTGGTAGGGAGACACGATATAAAACAAACAGACACCACGCAGTATGTTAGAAAATGAATATGTGGAAAACAGTGACAAGGAGAACGGAAACGATGATAGGATATCTGTTTAGATATCAGGGAACGACTTCCATTGTACTAGAGGGAGCTATAGAGGGCAAAAACTGTAGAGGAAGACAGATTTTATACACCTAGGGAATAATTGAGAATGCAGGTTGCAAGTGGTACTCTGAGATGAAGAGATTGTTGAAGGAGAGGAATTGTTGAAGGGCCGCATCAAACGTGTCAGAGAACTGACGACCGAAAAAATAAATAAATGAATGAAAAGTAACAAGAGAATAGTAATAGTGAATGAAAGAAGAGTTGAATTCCAGTGAATGCTTGATGTTGGCTGCCATACTGCCCTCCTGCTCCTCCTCCTCCTCCTCCTCCTCGTCCTCTCTCGCCCTGTCCATCTCCTCCTTCCCCATCTGTTTCCACTTTACCATCCCCACTCCAACAGCAGTCTGTTGTTTTATCCGCACAGCATTCCAGATCGTAATTAATATGTGTACCAACTTTGGCTGTTATCGTTACAAGGGGTTTACAGCGAAATTTTTACTCATGGCTTCGCCCACGTGTGCACGTTTTAAATATGTACCACATATATTCAACATATGTCACGTATATTTGTACAATTATTTCACCTCCATCTATAGTGAATTTCACCCTGTTTTTCATTTTCGATCAGGTCGAAGTTTATGACGTGGTGTCTCCTAAATTACGTGTCGAACAATGACAGAACTTTCCCGATACACCCAGCGATGGATGCGAATCCTGTCTGTAAAATGTCACTAATACACATACACAGTTATTTTCCATTGGCTTTATTTGTGTAATGGGGACAACAATGTGGCGGTTTACTTCGTAAGAAGTTTATGTTATAACTTAATGTTTAAATAAACATAACAGTAGGACACAGAAAAACATGTGATGTCGCATTGTCGATGTGTAAACTGGATACAGTTTAACGTTTCAACTGAAAAAAAAAGTTTGAAGCGAACATCAGCGAGACTGCATATCTGTTTCCCACTGCTTTGCATCATTTCACTGTACGTAAATGTCGTGTGACTAGGGTCTCCCGTTGGGTAGGCCGTTCGTCGGGTGCAAGTCTTTCGATCTGACGCCACCTCGGCGACTTGTCCGTCGATGGGGACGAAATAATGATGATTAGAACAACAAAACACACAGTCCGTGAGCGGAGAAAATCTCCGACCCATCCGGGGATCGAATCCGAGCCCTTAGAATTGATATTCTGGCGCGCTGACCACTTTTTTTTAATCCCATTTTGTTCGTTTTCGTTCTTTGTATCTGCTCGGGGCGAATGTCTAAAGACACACATTTCAGTTCGTTGTTGATCCATTAACTCAGTTTCTGTATCACAGAGGGCACGCTGAGTTATCGTGCCGGCTTCTTTCGTTCGTTGCATCTGCTCGGGGCGGACGTTGTAAGACACCCGTTTAAGTTCGTCGTTGATCGATTAACTCAGTTGTTTTTTTGTTATAGAGGGCAGCTAACCCTCTGACCGAACATGCTGAGCTTCCGTGCCTCCACTCAGCTACCAGTGGCGGACATCTTTGCACTAAGCTAATGGGACAGCCCTGTCACAGTGCAGAGTTCATGCTACCTGCCCCTAGTCACTCTGCACGCAGCACGCAGTTACAGGGTTGCCAGAGCCTCCTTTTCTAAATGGCAGTTCTATTAAACCTATTGGTGGGACTAGGATTTGCTGCATACACCTTCGTCTTAAACTGATGTGAGGAGAGGAATCACATGCCAACCGCCAAGTGCGGCATTATTTCTTCACCCTGTATATAAGGTAGCCCATGTGTCAGTTCAGGGTATAAGCCATCTCCATTGCAAATTTCGTTTCAGTACGTCCAGCTGTTTCAGGGTAAACACACACACACACACACACACACACACACACACACACACACACACACTTCCGCATTATAATGCAGATGGTGTTTGTTTTAACTGCGAACAACTAAATACCTTGAAAAGAACGAATCATACAAAAAACGTTCTAGCTCAAAAGTTGATATTAGTAAAGCGGACATACGTGTGTGCCACCTGCTAACCACGCTTCAGCATGGTCGGTGTCAACACTGTATTTCGAGTAGAAACCCTCCATTCTCATTGCATATTCGGATTCTACGCCGCTTACTCAAACCATCGTTTTCCATTCGTGGCACATGACGCTGTAATCGACAAATATCAAGTTTGCCTGCTTTTACAATTAACAATCGACGCATTTCGGGTGTAAATGCAAACCTTTGTGGCCTAACGGCTGATATTTATTTTCGAAATTTACTTAAATGTATTTGATTGTATGGTACAATATGGTTAGCTGTTTCAGTGCCTGGTTAGGAACTATGTTTCGCCTGATCCAGGAACAACGACGTGGATGTTACAGTTTGTGTGCTTGATATCGGTAAGTCGCCTTCAAAAAAAGGGTTCAAATGGCTCTGAGCACTATGGGACTCAACTTCGGAGGTCATCAGTCCCCTATAACTTAGAGCTACTTAAACCTAGCTAACCTAAGGACATCACACACATCCATGCCCGAGGCAGGATTCGAACCTGCGACCGTAGCGGTCACGCGGTTCCGGACTGTAGCGCCTAGAACCGCACGGCCACTCCGGCCGGCTAAGTCGCCTTTTCTCTCACCATTGGCGTGTTTGTTTTCGGTGAGCATCAATGGCAGATGGGCATGTCACCATTGTACCCCATTATGCTGGTTGTGCTTTGTATTCTACCGGTGGCTGCATAGAGGCCAACGCGAGATTTACGGTGGTTGGATGGAAACACACACCGAAAACAATCACACGTGGTGGGGTTCGAGAGTGGCTACCGAAGTCAAGCATTCCTATGGCTCGGGGATTTATGACCATCAGTCCCGTAGTGGACAGAAAACTACGTTATACCCTGCAAGTAGCTTATTTCTCACAAATGACAATGTCTAGCTATATTATTTGTACCGTACTCGCACAATTTCATTTACAGCATTCAAGTAACGTTAAAACACAAAAGTGGCATTCACATCGCAAATGAAGTGTAGAATCAAATGCGTCGGTTCCAAATTGCAGAAACAGGCACACTTGGTATCTGTCGATTACACCACCTTCTACAACGAATGGAAAAAATGGTTTCAGTAAATCATGGGTCTTTTTTGGCGTTGGATCCGAATATGGTATAAATAATGGGGGGGGGGGGGGGGGGAAATTCACATTTGAAAATATAAAGTTGTCCTGCGTACACAGGAGGAGTGGTTGGTAAGTGGCCAGTTATAGCACCGACAAATATCGCCGTTATTAATATTAACTTTTCACGTAAAACATATTTTCCGTATGATGCGTCATTTTCGAGATATTTATTTGTAGCAAGCCAAAACAAACACTCTGTATGCAAGAGCAGTGAACAGCTTCTAATTAGTAACTGGCTCGCGCAACCGCACATATTTCTTAAGCGAAAGGAATGTGAACATTCTCTGGAGCAAAACGGTGATAATGGTTTTTTAAGTACACATAAAAAAAAAATTGCATCAGCCCTGTTCCTAGAACTCCTGAACACAGACGGTGACTGGGGATATTGTATCACAGACACAGTCCCTTTGACTGCTCAGAGATGTCGCTAAACCCGCCCAAAGATGTAAACAACCATGTATGAGCAGCGTCTATTGGACGGAGGGGGTCCGACAGCCGATCAGTTCCAGTCATTTCACCAGGAAAGAGGCACACGGCTCGTGTTGGCTGTAGCTCAACCATGCCTAGACGGTCAATACCGTGGTTCGATCGCGTCCGCATAGTTACATAGGGCTCTCAACAAGTCAAGTGTCCAGGCGTCTCGGAGTGAACCAAAGCGATGTTGTTCGGACATGGAGCAGATACAGGGAGACAGGAACTGTCGATGAGATGCCTCGCTCTGGCTGCCCAAGGGCTACTACTGCAGTGGATGACCGCTATCTTAGGATTATGACTGGGAGGAACCCTGACAGCAAAGCCACCATGTGGAATAACGCTTTTCGTGCAGCCACAGGACGTCGTGTTATGACTCAAACTGTCGGCAATAGCCTGCATGATGCACAACTTCTCTCCCGACGTCCATGGCGAGGTCCATCTTTGCAACCACGAGACGGTGCAGAGTGGTACAGATGGGCCCAACAACATGCCGAATGGACCGTTCAAGATTAGCATCACGTTCCCTTCACCGATGAGTGTCGCATATGCCTTCAACCACACAAACCTCGGAGAGGTGTTTGGAGGCAACATAGTCAGGCTGAACACCTTAGACACTCTGTACAGCGAGTGCAGCAAGGTGGAAGATTGCTGCTCGTCTGGGGTGGAATAATGTGGGGCCGTCGTATGCCGCTGGTGGTCATGGAAGGTGCCCTAACGGCTGTACGATACTTGAATGCCATCCTCTTACCGATAGTGCAACCATATCGGCAGAACATTGGCGAGACCTTTGTCTTCATAGACAACAATTCGCGCTTCCATCATGCACATCTTGTGAATGAGTTCCTTCAGGATGACGACGTCGTTCGACTAGGGTGGCCAGCATGTCCTGCAGACATAAACCCTATCGAACATGCCTGGGGTAGACTGAAAAGGGCTGTTTACGGACGATATGACCTACCAACCAGTTTGAAGGATATACTCCGAATCGCTGTTGAGGAGTGGGTCGATCTGGATCAACAATGCCTTGATGAACTTGTGGATAGTATGCCACGACGAATACAGGCACACATCAATGCAAGAGGACGTGCTACTGGGTATTAGAGGTACCGATGTGTACATAAATCTGGACCACCACTTCTGAAGGTCTCGCTATATGGTGGTACAACATGCAATGTGTGTTTTTCATGAGAAACAAAGAGGGCGGAAATGACGTTGATGTTGATCGCTATTCTAGCTTTCTGTGCAGGTTCCGGAACTCTCGGAACCGAGGTGATGAAAAACTTTTTGATGTGTGTATATTTCTGCTGGAGAATCATCCAATAATTTGGGTCCATATCAGCTCTACTGCGTTAGAATGGCAGTGACATGGTGGCAGCTGTAACATTACAAGTATATGGGCAGTCATTCGTACACTTACGTCTGCTATTAAGGATAGATTAATTTGTTGGATGGCCAAACGGAAGCAGGCCCAGGGCACAGGGCAGAGCGCGGGCAGCCTGGTAAGTTTACTTCTTGATTAGTTTATTTCTTATGCAATTACATAGCATGATACTTATGTTGATCGCTATTCCAATTTTCTGTACAGGTTCCGGAACTCTCGGAAGCGAGGCGATGTTTCAAATTGCTCTAAGCACTAACAACTGAGGTCATCCGTCCCCTAGACTTAGAACTACTTTAACCTAACTAATTTAAGGACTTCACACACATCCATGTCTGAGAAAGGATTCGAACCTGCGACCGTAGCAACAGGGCGGTTCCTGACTGAAGTGCCTAGAACCGCTCGGCCACAGAGTTGGAGAACCGAGGTTACGCAAAACTTTTTTTCGTGTGTGTGTGTTAAAACTTCAGACTCCTCCATGTTATTAACCTTTCACATTCTTAGGTAAAGAAAAAACCAGCGTCGGGTCTACGTGCCTTTAAAGAAAGTCGCTTTGAATTATATGGAATCACACGTGCGCTAGAAGTCCTTATTCCTCGAACTTCTTTTGTTTTTCAGAAATTAGCTTGAAGTAATTTAGGAAGCAAATTGCTGAAATATCTGCTTATCCTGGAATTTTATTAATTACGAACCTAGATTGCTCAGAAGTTCGTAATATTTTAATGGCGAGGACTACGACAGAAAAGACCAAAGAATTTAAGTATACCGCTGGGCACCTCTCTCCTACAGCGATTTGAAAGGGAATGCGTAGCTACGTAAAGGCGCTAGCTGTCACACTCTCATTAGCAACACTTAATTCTGACGGAGTCCCCTAAACTTCAGGTAGAAAATTTCCACTGCAGTGGCTACAGATGTAAATGCAGTGGTTTAACAACTGACTTTCAGGGAGGTTCATTCTGCTGCAGACAGGTAAAGGTTGTGCGAAGATATAATCATAAGCCAAGTCGTTAAAATAATATCTGCTATGTAAGGCAGTAGTAAGAACAAAAATCAATAAACTGTTAGAACATGAAGTAATTAATGTTGCAGAAATTTATAATTTACCCACATCGCTTGCATATATCCTCACCATTGAGTGATTACAGTACACTGTACATGCAGGAATTAATCATTTGGTATTTACATAGTATGTGAACTAAACATATTTGTGTGTAAATTTAAAAAAAAATTATTTTTAATTTTGTGGGGATTCACAGCCTCCAATTGCTTAAAAAAGAAAACATAGTCCGTAGTAGGCTGCAATGTAGATGACCTTTTTTAAACAGTACTATTAGCTAAGTTCGACGACTTGTCATTTTAAAGCAATATAACGTCTACGTTTTACGCGTAGGGAAAAATAATTTGATAATTATGAAATGTAATATGCAGTTAGCTAATTTCGAAGACTTGTCATTTTCAGGCAATATAACGTGTACTCTGCGCGCAGGGAAAAATAATTTGACAATTGCAACGTGTAGTACGTAATAGTACACATGTGCCTGAAAATGACAAATCTTCGAAATTAGCTAATTGCGTGATTTAAATAAAGACCGTCTGCATTGCAGCCTACTATGGATCACGTTTTCTTTTATTAAATATTTGTGTGTGTTTTTCATTATCTTCGTCAACTGAAACATACTGAGTATCGCTTCAGCCAAGGGCGATCATGTGGTGCTAAAGTAAAGTCATCCAGTTCTATGTACGACGCCGTTCATAAATGAAACGAGACTAAAGGTGAAAACTGTTGTTAGTTATTTATCCCTATTTCTACACGGACATGCAAGGAATAGGAAAAGAATTGCTTGTGCGCTTATTTATCGAACGAGGCCTAGAAAGGCGTTGTTCGTTTCCTCAAAAGGAACGCTCTACAGTTTTCTGTTCGTTCTGTTCAAGTAAACTTGCTCTTCATATCATCAGAATGTTACAAATAACTATAGATTTGACATAGTTGTTGATAGTTATTTCTTTTACAAGACAAGTACAGATTATATTTTCCACGCTTTCTTTAAATGTTAACGTACCCGCATACTCTTAAACATATCGGAGCAAAGTACTCTATCAAACAAATATTCGTCAGGTATATCACAGGCAACTGAAGGCATCAGCAGGAGTCACAGCAGCAATAAAATGAACAGAGGAGTTAAGTTTTGTTTCAAAACCTCTTTCTAAATGTTTTCAAAACTTACGAAACGTCTGAAACAGGATGATTACAATCAGCACGTATTTTTAGTTTTTACATGAAGTAGTGAGCTAGCGACTTCTGGTGAGAAAAAAAAAAGATTAATTTTTGTTTACTCAGAGAGAAATGGAGAGATGGACTATGGGGATTCACGAGGGGGGACAGAAAACTTGCAATAAATCTGTGAATAGACTCGAGTGGAAGACATAATTGTGATTGTGGTGAAAGTGAAATCAATGTGGTCAGACACGCAGCAATACAAGAGTTTAGCAGCCGTGTGATTTGATTTAGTGTACGACCTAACTGAATATAGATAGACAACATCAAAGATGTGAAGCAGCGACATGGATGCATGTGACCAAATATCGTAATGGAAGGGTAAAATCTGGAGGGAGCGTTTCGCCAGAAACGGACGTGCAGTGTCTTACGATGACGATGATTATGAGGATGGTGGTTACATCTCCATCCATCGCTCTGACGGTGTTCGTGTGAACGCTGCCAGCGAACTGAATAAAAGGAGACATGTCAAATCTCTCATCGATCAATGTGGAGTTCACGTCTGCATCTATACTTCGCAAACCAGTGTGAACTGCATGGCAGAGGGAACGTCCCACTGTGCCAGTTACTATGGCTTTTTCTCGTTCCGTTCACGTATGAAATGCGAGAAGTATGATTCTGTAAGTGGCTCCGTGGGTGTGTAATGAAACTCATCTTGCATTTACGATCCCTACTGGAGCGATAAACTGGGGAGGGGGGGGGGGGGGGGGGAAGGGGCTATAGCACATTCCTGAAGTAATAATTTAAAGGTAGTTCTTGAAACTAGGTGTTCTCGGGATTTATGAAACTTATTCGCAGACCACGAATTCATTTGACAACAGACGTACTAGGTACTGATACCATCTAACAGTGACACATGAAAATTTGTATCAGATTGGGACTCGAATCCACACAAATTTTCTTGGCTCACTAATAGATTATATCTATACTAAGTACAACTGGCATGAAGTGAATTCGCAATCTGCTAATAAGTTTCGTAATATTTAATACAGCTGTGGGTCGTCAGCAGTGTTTGTTCCTTCAAACGTGCAAAACAAAAACACTTTATGAAAATAGTTTGCACCTATCTTCAAGAGTCTGCCAGTTAAGTTTTTTCAGCATTTCTGTAACACTCTCCCCATTTCTGCAACACTGCCCCATGGATCAAACAAACCTGTAACCATTCCTGCTGATCTTCTCTTTGTAGGTTCAGTATCCCCTGTTAGGCCCATTTGCTATGTGTTCCACACAGTAGAGCAGTGTTCTAGGACCGACTGCACGAGTGATCCTTCCTAGACTGACAGCATTTGCCCAGTACTCTCCTATAAGTAAAAGTCGACCACCTGCTTTAGCCACAGCTGAGCATCTACTGGACACGATGGCATGACAGATTAAATGACCCACTTTCCCCAATCATAACAGATATCTTCAACCATTCCCTAACCACAAGTGTTTTCCCTGAGGCCTGGAAGCACGGAGTAGGTAAGCCACTACCTAGAGAGGACGTTGACAAAGCACCCTCTGACTACCGAGCCATTCACGTTCTTCTTCCACTGCCTAAGACTTAGAACATACGGTCCACGACCAGTCACCAGAAAACCTAACCGGAAACAACCTACTAGACGAATACCAGTTTCCATAAACATTTCGGCACGACTTCCCTCTTAATACACGTCAATGATGACCTGAATCTCGCCATGGATGCACAAATTCAACAGAGTAAAGTCTTTGCCGAAGTCTAACAAGCAGATGCACATTTTATTTTATCTGTTACTACTTTTATGTTGTAATTTCATGTGCTGACACATTACGTGACCTTGCGGATTTGCTCCTCAGTATGGTCGTACGGAACTAGACGCGTAAAACAAAAATAAAATAAGAAAGCAAATAAATACGTAAGAAATTAAAATGAAGACAAGCTTACTGTATAATAGGTTGTAATAAAAGATGAAAGTCAGTTCACATGTTGGTGTGATGTAGTAAGTACACTGATGGGGTCAAAACATTATGACCGTCTGTTTAATAGCAAGCTGGTCCACATCTGGAAAGAAATACAGCAGGTTTTGGACGAGTACTTGCTAGGTTCCCGGAGGGCTACGCACAGGCCACGTAATTCCCGTAAACTGCGGGCCTGTGGTTTCTGGGTGCGGAGCTGGATCCCGATAACGTCCCAGATGGGTTCCATCGGATGCACATCAGGGGAACCTGGTGACCGAGACAAGAACGCTACTTCACCACTGCAACGCGAGTCTGGTATTGTGAGACTGACAGATATCCTGTTGGAAGATCTCAGCGCCGTCGGAGAAGACATCAAGCGTGAAAAGACGCAAGTGGTCCGTAATAGTGTTCCGTACTTTACTGTTGTCATCTTGCCTCGAATCACTAACACAGGTCGTATGGAAGCAAAAGTGAATGTCCCCCGCAGCATAATACTGCTGCCACCGGCGTGCGTCCGCGACGCAGAGCGTGTTCTAGGCGGTCGACCACCTGGATGGTGGCGTATCCTTACAGGACCGTCGACCTGGTGTAAGAAAAACAGGCAACACTTTTCCATTGATCCGTGGTCCAGTTTTGATGACCCCTTGCCCAGTTCAGCTGTAAATGCCGAGGTCGCTGTGTCAAGACGTAGAGATAGTCTGCAGTGGAGGTCCACGTTCATCAATGTACGAGGAACGCTATGCTGCCACACATCGGACACGTAGCAGTTCGGATTCGCATTGCAGCTCACGAGATCCAATTATTAACTTGAGATCGGCCAGAGCTCGGCACACTTGTACTGCATTCAGGAAGGTGTATTTAAGTAATGACAAAAGCAATGTTATATCTTTCAGCGTGCCCAGAGAAATGGACACTGAAGAGCCAAAGAAACTGATACAACTGCCTAATATGGCGTAGGGCGCCCGCGAGTACGCAGAAGTGCAGCAGAATGACGTGGCAGGGACTCGACTAAAGTCTCAAGTACTGCTGGAGGGAGCTGACACCATGAATCCTGCAGGGCTGTCCATAAATCCGTAAGGGTACGAGGGAGTGGAAATGTCTTCTGAACAGCACGTTGCAACGCATGCCAGATATGTTCAATAATAATGTTCATGTCTGGGGAGTGTTGTGGCCAGCGGAATAGTTTAAACTCAAAAGAGTGTTCCTGGAGCCACTCTGTAGCAATTCTGGACGAGTGGAATGTCGCATTGTCCTGCTGGAATTGTCCAAGTCCGTCAGAATGCACAATGGACATAAATGGATGCACGTGATCAGACAGGATTCTTGCGTACGTGTCACATGTCAGAGTCGTACCTAGATGTATCATGGGTCCCATATCACTCCAACTGCACACGCCCCACACCACTGCAGTGCCTCTACCAAATTGTGCTGTCCCCGCTGACATGCAGAGTCCATGGATTCATGAGGTTGTCTCCAGTACACGTCCAACCGCTCGATACAATTTGAAACGAAACTCATCCGACCAGGCAACATGTTTCCAGTCATCAACAGTGCAATGTCGGCGTTGACACGCCCAAGCGAGGTGTGAAGCTTTGTGTCGTGCAGTCATCAAGGGTACAAGAGTGGGCGTTCGGCTCCGAAAGCCCATATCGACAATGTTCCGTTGAATGGTTCGTACGCTGACAGTTGATTGCCCAGCATTGTAATCTGCAGCGATTTGCTGAAGGGTTGGACTTCTGTCACGTTGAACGATTCTCTTCAGTGGTCGTTGGTCCGGTTCTTGCAGGATCTTTTTGTGGTTACTGATATTCACGGAACACTCGTGGAATGGTCGTACGGGAAAATCCCCACTTCATCGCTGCCACGGAGGTGCTGTGTCCCATCGCTCGTACGCCGACTATAATACCACATTCAAACTCACTTAAATCTTGAAAACCTGCCAGTGTGGCAGCAGTAGCCGATCTAACAGCTGCGCCTGACACTTGTTGTCTTATGTAGGCATTGCCGAACACAGCGCCGTTTTTTCCCTGTGTACTTATCTCTGTATTTGAATACCCACTCCTATACCAGTTTTTTGGCGCAACAGTGTATGAGCGATCGAGGAAAACATTTCTGACACACTGCCGCTCACAACTCAAAAATGTTCAAATGTGTGAGAATTCCTAAGGGACCAAACTGCCAAGGTCATCGGTCCATAGACCTACACACTGCTTAAACTAACTTATGCTAAGAACAATCCATGCCCGAGGGAGGACTCGAACCTCCGGTGGGAGGGGCCGCGCAGTCCGTGACATGGTGCCTTGGACCGCGCCGCCATTCCGCTTGACCGCTCACAACTAACACGGAATGATTTCAGGAGTGCGTCTCTGAGACCACGTCTTTGCTTATCGAGTTGATTCCCACACATTTCGCGGTCGAATTCAACAGTTCGCATTGCAATGAGCAACAGGAATACGTTGCTGGCAACTTCTGATACTGTTTACACCTCCTGGGCCTTTCAGCCCTTCTCGTCAGACATCTCGCGGCCGAAATCTCGCTGAACATGATCATACCCGTTTGGATTGTAGTGCGACAGGAATTTTTGCTCTGGCTTACGGGATGGAAACAATTAGGGACCACTTAAAACCATTTGACGGAATTTGAACGGGATCCGAAGTGACACACGGTGCTTATGCTTTTTCAGCCCTTCTGTTCCACGCCCTCTCGTGGCGTGATCATGGAGGGTTGCGACATTGGCACATGTGTGAAAAACATGGAAAAGGATCACTGTAGGGCTCCCCAGCTTGGCAGAACCTTCGGTAGTACCCGCTCATACTGGAGAATCTGACAAATGTGCCTTTACTGAGAAAGCATATGAAGTAGCCCTTGGCGCCTGCAGTTAGGCAACTGCCATCAGTGGTGTGTAAAGTGATTTCATGCCCGCAGGCATCTAGGGCTACTTCACAGTTTTTCTCTGAAAGTGCGTATTTTCGTATTTTTAAACTTCTCAAAAAGTATGGGAGAATGCCACTGAGGATTTTCTTGAACAAGGAAATCGTAGGGGGACCCTTTGCCGTCTTATTCAACCATGTTCCAAGTTGAACCCCTCCGTCATCACATCACAGGAGTGAGTAAAACAGGAAAACTGAAAAAGATTTGCTGCTTCGGATCACGTTCAAACTTCGTCGAATGCTCTAGGACGGTGGCCAGGAGCTCCACCTTGTACATCAGAGCTAAAATTGCTGTCGTACTGCATTAGAAAGATATGAGATTACGTTCAGTGGGGTTGCTAGCGCATGATGACCTAAGAGAAAGGTTGAAGTGTTAGGGAGATGACAAGAACGTCGTCGTGTTGTGCATCGCACTGCAAACTGTCTTTTTTTAACGGGGAATTTTCGGAAATCAATGTCCCAAGGAAAGAGGGTTTTCACTGACGCTCTTTATGACACCGCTGAGGCCTTTTCGTGTAGACTGTGAGTGGCGGTGTGTCTTCAGTACTTGCTTCGGCCAGTCATTAGGAAATCACGTGACTTTAACGCTGTACGTCACGGTTCTGTCCTCCAGCTCCACGACGGTAAAATAAGGCGTAAAATGTGGGTAAGAGGGGTAGTGACGAGCTCTTCGTCATGTAAGCCGTCCACGGCGGCGTTGGGCTCAATTGTGGCGAAATTTGGTGCCAATGTGACGTCATTTACCCCTTTTGCGGGCTACATGAACTGAGTTCTGGCCTTGTTTTCGCACGTGTCGACACCTCTCTGCTTGAAACGTTGGCGAGCCACAGTGTGACGTCACAGGGACCCACGATATTCCTCCATCACAGAGTAAGGTTGTCAACACTTTCGTGCCAAATTTCAAACCTTTGCACCGCGATGTGAGACAATCACGGGGTTTCGAAAGAGTGATTAGTACGACATTCTGTAAAATGAAGTCAAAACTTTAAATCAAGCGTTTCAAGCATTCTAATTTCAAACATCTACAAGGTTGACAAGGTTGTACTATGTAACATAGTAAGAGACGTTTAATTGCAGATTGCCTACGCACTATTTACAACACATTCACAGTTCTATTTCATCAAATACTCTTCAAATTCTGAAAAAGCTGTCCTGCCCCGTTTTACCATGAGTGCATATTTCTAATTTCTCGAGTATATTCATAACTCTTCCTTTCTTGGTTGTGTGCAGAATTTGTAGGGCTATGGTGGCGTTAGAAATAGTGTGGGCTCTCTCTTTCAAATGTATCCTCACTGGGGAGCTATTGTTCTCAGTCAATCTAGTGTGCTTTTTTAGTCTGGTGTTGAAGTTATGTTCCTCTGACCTACATAAAATTTCTGGCTACCTTCATAGTTAGATATCACACCTTGATAAAAGGGTCGACTGTGTTCCTTGGGTGGCGCACCAATCGGTCCAGTGTATGCTTAATAGGAAAACTTACACTACTGGCCATTAAAATTGCTACACCAAGAAGAAATGTAGATGATAAACGTTTATTCGTTGGACAAATATACACTATTATACTAGAACTGACATATGATTACATTTTCACACAATTTCGGTGCATAGATCCTGAGAAATCAGTACCCAGAATAACCACCTCTGGCCGTAATAACGGCCTTGATACGCCTGGGCATTGAGTCAAACAGAGCTTGGATGGCGTAAACAGGTACAGCTGCCCATGCAGCTTCAACACGATACCACAGTTCATCAAGAGTAGTGACTGGCGTATTGTGACGAGCCAGTTGCTCGGCCACCATTGACCAGACGTTCTCAGTTGGTGAGAGATCTGGAGCAGGGCAACATTCGAACATTCTCTGTATCCACAAAAGGCCCGTACAGGACCTGCAACATGCGGTCATGTATTATCCTGCTGAAATGTAGGGTTCCGCAGGGATCGAATGAAGGGTAGAGCCACGGGTCGTAAAACATCTGAAATGTAACGTCCACTGTTCAAAGTGCCGTCAATCCGAACAAGAGGTGGCCGTGACGTGTAATCACTGGCATCCCATACCATCACGCCGGGTGATACGCCAGTATGGCGATGACGAATACACGCCTCCAATGTGCGTTCCCCGCGGATGCGACCATCATGATGCTGTAAACAGAACCTGGATTCATCCGAAACAATTGACGTTTTGCCATTCGCGCACCCAGGTTAGTCGTTGAGTACACCATCACAGGCGCTCCTGACTGTGATGCAGCGTCAAGGTTCAAATGGCTCTGAGCACTATGGGACTTAACTTCTGAGGTCATCAGTCCCCTAGAACTTAGAACTACTTAAACCTAACTAACCTAAAGACATCACACACATCCATGTCCGAGGTAGGATTCGAACCTGCGACCGTAGCAGTCGCGCGGTTCCGAACTGTAGCGCCTAGAACCGCTCGGCCACCCTGGCCGGCGCAGCGTCAAGGGTAACCGCAGCCATGGCATCCGAGCTGATAGCCAAAGCTGCTACAAACGTCGTCGAACTGTTCGTGCAGATGGTTGTTGTCTTGCAAACGTGCCCATCTGTTGACTCAGGGATCGAGACGTGGCTGCACGATCCGTTACAGCCATGCGGATAAGATGCCTGTCATCCCGACTGCTAGTGATACGAGGCCGTTGGGATCCAGCACCGATTCCATATTCTGCTAACAGTCATTGGATCTCGACCAATGCGAGCAGCAATGTCGCGATGTGATAAACCGCAATCGCGATAGGCTGCAATCCGACCTTTATCAAAGTCAGAAACGTGATGGTACGCATTTCTCCTCCTTACACGAGACATCACAACAACGTTTCACCAGGCAACGCCGGTCAACTGATGTTTGTGTATGAGAAATCGATTGGAAACTTTCCTTATGTAAACTTTCCTTATGTCGGCACGTTGTAGGTGTCGCCACCGGCGCCACCCTTGTGTGAATGCTGTGAAAAGCTTATCATTTGCATATCACAGCATCTTCTTCCTGTCGAGAATTTCGCTTCTGTAGCACGTTATCGTCGTTGTGTAGCAACTTTAATGGCCAGAAGTGTATAATTTCAAGCAGGTGCTATTCTGTCCGAGATTGTACCAATGTGCGGTACCGAGACGTAATTCGTTTTCCTCCCTACGTCATCTTCTTTATCCAGGGTAATTTCCGTATCAGTTGTCACTCCACTTTTCTTTCATTTATTTGCGTACATTTTACCTGTCACGTGTGTTTGCAACCGTTGTGTTGAGCATCCTGGCTCAAAATTTCCAGTTATTTGTCCAACTGGCTGCTTTGTAATGAAATGCTGGTAGGACGATGTTCTTGTTCTATTTAAGGACGTGGGATTATGCACTTGAAAATTGCTAACGGCCGAACTCAGTGGAGCGTAGTGTAAATAGTGATTCTGTAACTACCAGCAGGGAAAATGGAATCGTCCGTAAGTAAATTTCTGGCTGAGGAGCCCGAAATAAATAAACAAACTAACGCATTCCTCTGTTATTGTTCATGAATACAGCATGCAGTAAACATCTGTTGTTACTGAAAACCGTTTCTCATATATGCGTAAGGGCAGCGCATACATTACTTACCTGCATAATGGAAGACTACTATCCCTCTGGAGAAATGGTAGACATTAACTTCTGCTATGGTGTGGCAAAAGGAAGCGACTGACAGACGCTGGCTCTGTAGTTACAACACCAGCTGCTAGTGGCAGACCTCGCACTACTCGTAGTCGTAGCTTGAAGGAACGAGCAGGGGGTAGAAGGAGATTCTGCAACTCTTATACATAGAACTTGAGCGTCTAACCTGTAGTCTGGGCGATGCTGCATAAAAACTTGCTATACACGCAGCGTGTTCAGCCACAAGTCTTGCGTGTCAGAAAGCAGTTCTATCAATGGTTGTTGCAAAGATGTGATGAAGACCCATGTTTCACAACAAAAATACTGTTCGCAGATGAGGCTGATTTCATGCGATATGGGATCGATAATTTTCAAAAAATGTTCAAATGTGTGTGAAATCTTATGGGACTTAACTGCTAAGATCATCAGTCACTAAGCTTACACACTGCTAAACCTAAATTATCCTAAGGACAAACACTCAACCATGCCCGATGGATGACTCGAACCTCCGCCGGGACAAGCCGCACAGTCCATGACTTCAGCGCCTTTTTTTTTGCATTATAGATCGTTGTGTTTGGTCGTTGCGGACGTCACAAGACATCCTGTTCAAGTTCGGTGGTTGATCGTTCCACTCAGTTTTTTATTACAGAGGCCAACTGGCTCTCTGACCGAACACGCTGAGCTACCGTGCCGGCGCTCGGCTAATCCCACGCAGCTGATAATTTTCACAACCTACATGTATAGAGTGATGGAAATCCAAATCCACACGCAAATTAAGAAGCAAGGTATCACCGTCGATACAATTTGACACTAACGAAACATCGTGTTCTCATTTGTTTGTTCATTTGCGTATCCTATAAAAAAAGAGTATCAATTTTAATTAACTCGCGAAAATTTTCTAAATAATTTTACGTGTGTACATTAATTTGAATATTAATTGAAACGATGTACTAATGAGGGGATGTATTTTTAATTATTCGTAAATTATTTTGTAAAGGAGGATTTATGAGCTAAAATGTGTAAAGAAAATTCTTTGAAACAACATGTAGTAGGTACGTTCGTTTGTCTAACGATGTATAAAAAGCGGAACGCGGCTTGTTCTCTCTCTCTCTCTTTTGTCCTCCGCTACCGAGGTAAGCTGTGTGTCACTTGTGTAACTTGTACGCTTTTATGATTAATTATGTTAATTTTATGTTAAGTAGCCGTGTTTCATTTGAAGATCCCTTTCCTCGCTATTCATGTTATATGTGATTTTATTATGCATTTTTTAGTTCAGTTTCAGGCTGCATCGAAGAGAAGTTGCCTGTTCATTGTTTGGTGGTCACGGCCGAATACTGTTAGTATCCATTCGCCGTTTAATCCATCAGATTTGAATTAATACGTCCCTGTGATCATATTTACCCATCTTTTTCTCTCGAAATCCGTGCAAGGTCATTACGCGAATCGCGTAATAATCAGATTTGTCATTGGCTTCCAAGCAGTGCCGTCTACCAACGCACACGCCGGTCTGGTGTATTGACGATGCTGCGGGTCAGAGTCCAGCTTAGTTAAAAAAAGGAGTTAAATATTTCTGTGCCATGTTTTCCATTACCTCCAGCAATGCAAGAAACATACTTGAAGAGTTTTCAGCCAGTACTTACCAATTACTCAACGTTTTCTTAAGTCACGTTTACTACCAGAGATAAAATCTATTGAAGTTCCATTTTAACGAATTAGTTTATATCTATCTAACGAATAATAATATAAAATATCTTATTTTTTATTATTTTTTTTTTTTTTTATTGGGGAAAACTACACTGCCGCATTTTGTATGTCGCTCATGAAAGCCAAGATCTTGCAATAGAAGAGATGTTTCACCGTAGTCAAGATGAACAAGTACTCATAGCTCTTAAGGTATGCATTTCAGGACCTATGATTATTGGATATTTTTTCTTGTTTTGGCACACCCTACCATGTCCTGACTGGAAATGGAGGAAAAAATGTCCTGTGAACAAGTGTCCTAAAATGGACGGTGTGCGTGCAACGACAACAAACCGTCGCGGAACACAGTACAGAGCTGCATCGCATCGACGTCACAACAAATGTTCAAAGTGACCTCCACGGGATTGAGGTGATAGGAATCGTAGTGATTCTCACGCAGAATATGTAATTGTACTTTGGCTTACACCATGTTGGCCGGCCGCTGTGGCCGAGCGATTGTAGACGCTGCAGTCCGGAACCGCGCTGCTGCTACGGTCGCAGATTAGAATCCTGCCTCAGGCATGGATGTGGGTGATGTCCTTAGGTTAGTTAAGTTTAAGTATTTGTAAGTCTAGGGGACTGATGACCTCAGATGTTAAGTCCCATAGTGCTTAGAGCCATTTGAACCATTTTTTTTTCTTTTTGATCTGGAACACGTGCAGCCTGTGTTCAAAGGTAATGGACATTCTCCACATCAGATCAGTATAGCGTTGAGAGAGAAGAAATGTACCACCCATATCATAAACGGGAGGTCTCGAACGTTCCTCCTGCTATTCAGCAACATTTCATCTAAATTAGGGAGAAAGTTAGAAGAATTTGTGTCAAAGGATTCCTATCCCCAACGCAAATGCTTCCTGTTTTCAGTTCAGCAAACAAAGATAGCGGAGGGCTAGAGTCTACAGAATACCCTACCAGTACTGCAAAGCCTACGTTACAACATTACACCATGTTGGCGGGCCACTTGCCTGGAGCCTGTGCTACTGTTCATCCCAATATCCTGTAGAGCCCGGTCCTCTAAATCTCGTGTACGTACAGTTCGCCGCCTCCCAACACGTTCCTCTGTCCGAAAGTACCCATGCTCGCACAAACGCCGAAATAGGGTTTGAAATGTTGTCTGATGCAGTTGGTGACTCTAAGGGTACTTCTTTTGATATGCCTCTCGAACGTTTCTATCTGCTTTGCCGTTACAAACACCATGTCGGCTGGTTCCCGACATGAATACCGGACTATTCCGCTGCTTGCTGTACGTTGCATCGTCCGCCCCGATAGCTGAGTGGTCAGTGTGACGGATTGCCGTCTTACGGGCCCTGGTTCGATTCCCAGCTGGGTCGCGGTTTTTCTCCGCTCAGCGACTGGATGCTGTGCTGTCGTCATTATCATTTCATCCCCATCCGGGGAGCCCAGTGTGGCGTCGAATGTAATAAGACCTGCACCAAGGTGGCCGGACCTGCCCCGCAAGGGGCCTCCCGGCCAAAGACGCCAAACGCTCATTTCCATTTTCCAGTACGTTGCATCAGTCTCACAGCCTGCAACACACAGGAAACACATCACAGGCCAGAGATATATTCATTCGTCAGCGCTATCTACCATGGCAAATATGCATTTCCGGACACACTTTTTCATAGGACCTTTTTTTCCACCTCCAGTTATGAATCCGTTCCTACAGTTTGTCGCTTTTATCAACGTTAATCCTGTATATAGAGATACCTCAGACACCAATCATTAGATTATACTTTATAACGGGAACAAGATGACATGAGTGTTAGCGAACTCTTTATAAAGAGTATGGCCGGCTGTTGTGGCCGAGCGGTTCTAGGCGCTTCAGTCTGGAACCGCGCGACCGCTACGGTCTCATGTTCGAATCCTGCCTCGGGCGTGGTTGTGTGTGGTGTCCTTAGGTTAGTTAGGTTTAAGTAGTTCTACGTTCTTGGGGACTGATGATCTCAGATATTAAATCCCATCGTGCTCAGAGTCATTTGAAGCATATAGAGTATAAAGAGCGATGTTCGTGCTTGATGACTGGCAGGCGAACAGGTATGTCAAACCCGGCCGTCGGCCATCGTAGAGCCATAAGAACAGTGCGGAAAGAATGGTACATTTATTCAGTGTGTGTGTGTGTGTGTGTGTGTGTGTGTGTGTGCGCATCAGGCCTTGACTCGGCAGCGTGTCGGGCGCTGGACCCCCGGATAAGCGCCCTGAAGTCAGCCAGTGTATGGCCTTAAGGCACCAGTCCAGCTAGACTGGACGCGTCCTATAGACTCACAGCTAACAGAAGCGGCGTCTGGCAGCAGCCGGGTCGATGACCCATGTCAGGTCGATGACTGCCGTGCAGTACCTCTCAGTGCGGGCTGCAGACGATGATAGATGCTGCATTCCTGGAACGAGCAGTGTATGTGGTCGCCAGACCCAGCTCTGGATATCACGTGGGCCCTGGAAGTGGCGCAGTGCCAGGCAACGGACGAGATGTAACCCGGGCAACCACTGCGACGATCAGGACCTTGTTCTACTCTGTGTCCACAGTGTTCCAGCTCTGGCAGCGCTACGGGGCCTCGACTTGTCGTGACCAACCTTGCTTTAATGACAGGGGAGAACCATCTGTCTTATCATATTATCCCCTCTACAACTACTAGCATCAGAATGCGGAGAGAACTTTCTGTTTGTGATACTCGAAATTTTCGCGGCGTTCCGTGAATTTTCGGGAATGTAGCCGGATTACATCAGATTCTTGCCACGATATTCCGGCTGGCAACCACTCAACCATCTTCAAATGAGTACTTTGCGGAGGAGATCCGTAGTTCATTTCTCTAACTTCATAGAAAAAATTGGCGCGGAGGCGTATGAGCGTACCCAGCCGTTACATAAACGACTTCTACCGAGCTGATAAAAACTGTGTGCCGGACCGAGACTCGAACTCGAGACCTTTGCCTTTCGTGGGCAAGTGCTCTACCAACTGAGCTACCCAAGCACGACTTACGCCCCGTCCTCACAGCTTTACTTCCGCCAGTGCCTCGTCTCCTACTTTCCAAACTTCACAGAAGATCTCTTGCGAACCTTGCGCAGTGGTTGCGATCTTTCCTGGAAGAAAGGATATTGCAGATACATGGCTTACCCACAGCCAGGAGGATGTTCCCAGAATGATATTTTCACTCTGCAGTGGAGTGTGCGCTGATATGAAACTTTCATATCAGCGCACATTCCGCTGAAGAGTGAAAATATCATTCTGGACCTCTACCGAGTTTGGCGTCCTCCATCTATTGCGTGCAGGAGCTCGTGTAAAGTGAAACTACACGTGCGCTCCCTGTCGGAATGTGCGGTCACGGAGCTAGATATCAGATGTGAAAGATAGTAAGATTAACTGTCACTCTACGTGCCATTAGTTATAAAATGTCTTGTTTCTGAAGTAACTAAAGAAATCTCAGGCTCTCACGCCTTACGCAGTTGAAAGCCCCACCACGAATACTAAGATCTTCCGCCAAACGTATTCACATCGATTCCTTAATAACTGAAACCCAGAGGGATGTCGTCGAGATCAAGATCTCCGTGGCAAAATAATCCGTTGAATGTCCTGTAGAGGTACAATGTTCGGCTGTGGCTGACTTACTGGGCTGCGAAAGGCCCATCTTTCACTGACTGTGCGTGTTGTCTGACCAATGTAGGTTTTGCATTACTGGCAAAGTATTCTGTAGATTCCAGCCCTCCGCTATCCCGCATCGTTCTTTGCTGAACTGAAAACAGAAAGTCTTTGTAGTCGGGGAGATGAATCCTTTGACATTACAGGAGGAACGCTCGGGACTTCTCGTTTATGATATGGGTGAAACATTTCTTCTCTCTGAAAGCTGTACTCATCTGATGTGGAGAGTGTCCATTATCTGTGGACACAGACTGCACGTGTTCCAGCTCCTTTGCAATGCTGTCTCCATCAGAGAGATACGCCCGGCGCAGCAACCTGCGAAGGACGTCCATAGTTTGTAATGGGCAATGGTGGTTCGACGTCTGAAAATAAAAATCTGTACGTGTGGGCTTACGGTAAACGGAATCCCCCAATGGTCCACATCCTTTCCGACTGACCAAGAAATCCACGAATGGCTGGCAGCCGCTACCCCATCTCCACTCTCCATTCTGCCACGGAAATCTTGACCTCGACGAGATGCTTCTAGGATTCAATTATTAAGCAGTCGATGTAAATGCATTCAGCGGAAGATCATAGTAATAGTGATGGCGGCTTTCAAGTGAATAAGGCGTTAGAGCATGTGATTTCTTTAATTACTTCGGAAAGAAAATATTGTATCCCTAATGACACACCTAGTGACGGTCAATCCCATTAATTTTGACATCTGAATTTTAACTCCATGAGCGACGTAATCCAGCTGCAATCCTGAAACGTCATGGAATAAACTTTCTCTCTGCAATCCACAGATTGCAGACACTGTGCCGCAACAAATTAATATTCGTCATCCTTCAAAATAAATCTAACAATACGAGGGGCGTTTGGAAGGTTCGTGCAAAAATAAAACCTACTTACGTGTTTGGGGTAAATCATTTTTATTTTCCGACATAGTCTCCTTTTAGACGTATGCACTTAGTCCGACGCTGTTCTAATTTGTTTATCCCTTCCGTATAATTGGAATTGTCCAAGTCTGCAAAATAGTTATTAGTTGCTGCAATCACCTCCTCGTTTGAATAAACTCTTTGTCCCGCCAGCCATTTCTTCAAATTGGGGAACAAACAGTAGTCCGAGAGAGCGAGGTCTGAAGAATAGGGAGGATGTGAAATGAGCTGGAATCCTATTTCCATTAATTTTGCGACCACAACTGCCGAGGTGTGTGCTGGTACATTGGCGTGATGGAAAAGGACTTTTTGCGGTCCAATCGCCGGCGTTTTTCTTGCAGCTCGGTTTTCAAACGGTCCAGTAACGATGAATAATATGCACCTGTAATAGTTTTATCCTTTTCCGGATAGTCGATGAGGATAATCCCTTGCGAATCCCAAAAGACAGTCGCTATAACCTTTCAGACCGAAGGAATAGTCTTCGCCTTTTTTGGTGCAGACTCTCTCTTCGTAACCAATTGTTTAGATTGTTCTTTGGTCTCAGGAGTATAGTATTGTATCCATGTTTCATCTAACATGACGAAACGACGCTTAAAGTCCTGCGGATTCTTCCTGAACAGCTGCAAATTATCCTCGCAGCACTTCACACGATTTCGTTTTTGATCAAGAGTGAGTAATCGCGGAACCCGTCTTGCGGATAGCTTTCTAGTGTGCAAATGTTTATGCAAAATATTATGTACCCGTTCATTCGAGATGCTCACAGCACTAGCAATCTCACACATCGATCACCATATCATGGATTTTATCAATAATTTCTGGAGTCGTAACCTCCACAGGGCGCCCAGAACGTTCAGCATCACTTGTGCCCATATGACCACTCCGAAAATTTTGAAATCACTTATAAACTGTTCCAATCGAAGGTGCAGAGTCACCATAATGTTTATCAAGCTTCTATTTAGTCTCCTGAGGCGTTTTGCCTTTCATAAAGTAATGTTTAAAATTACTTTTCATTCATTTTGTCACAATTACTCGACTTCCTTGATTCACACGAATGCCAAACACAAATAAATAGAGCAATGTGGCTGAAACTTGGTGTGTGTTCTTTCCAAAGATGCTACTAACTAAACATGACCTCATTAGGCACCGGTGGTGCCATCTCTTGGACTTAGCACGGACTTTTCAAACGCCCATCGTAATTTACAGGTCCTGCAATGTGTTACAACTAATTTTATGAACAATCTTTTCAGACTGCTTCTAAGGCACTAGTAAAGAAATCGACCTGTCATTGCCTATATAATCCCTTTCTCTCTTGCTACAAAGTACCAGCACGCTGAAACTAATGCAAATATTAATCACCGACTATCCTCGGCATCAAACTCTTGGAAAGCAACACAGCCGCGCAGTGCACATGTCTGGGAGAGAGTCGTACCAGAGCTCGGCCTTAGTCCTATGGTACGGAAAAGTGCAGTACCCGTGCAGTGCTGTGGCGGCCACGGAGGCGGTAACGAGGAGCGCCTCTCGGCGCTTCATCAAGGGCGGCGCGTGCACGGCCTCGCAACAGCAGGGCCGCGGAGGCGACTGACGTCACACCAGGCGCGAGCTAGGTTGCCGCTAGGCTGACGGGAAAGGCGCAGTGGGTATCAGCTGCTGTAGAAGTCGCAGTCACACACAGGCGGGTATCGAGGGGTACTGTAATATTTCTGGCTTTGCAGCCATCATATTCAGGTACAAGAAATTCTTCTTAGAGCAGTTGAGAAGGCAGCAGTGGCAAGATGACGTAATATGGTGTGAGCTACCGGTGACAGATGGTTTGTTCGGTTACGGGTATCACAAGAACGACCGCCTAAATTGTGGTCCTCATCCGAGATTGGCTGTTGCGTTCGGAAGTTGCTCGCCAAGATGATAATCTTCTGTTATTAATACAAGGCAAACTAAACAGCGTATTTACTTGCATTTAAAATTAAAGCATCTATCAGTAGCTTCAATCATTTCATTTTCATTTCCTTTATTGAATTTCGATTCCCCCCCTAAGGGGGCGGCCTGGCAGCAGCTTAGTACACTGCTCTGCAGCCTACAGACTTTTTAAAACGTAAGAAGAAGATAAGAAACAATAAAAGCAGGCGATGAAACGGTGACTTAAATTATAAAACGGCGGAAAATTGTGGAAAGTTAAAACATAAAACAAAGGGTTGGCAATGCTAATAAAATACACAGGAAGCAGACAGATAAAATAGTAGACTGTTGAAAAACATGGTGATAGTCTGGTTTCGGTTCGCAAGAGATATAAAAATCACACCCAGCGACAATATGATGTCCGTTCGCAACACTTCGGAAAAGACACACAACACTCAACACTCACTGTAAACACTGCACTAAAATGTCGGCACAAAGATGACACACCATATCCAAGGGGGGGGGGGGGGGGGACTTGGACAGATGACTTTAAAGTGGAATGTAGTTGTGCAGTTTCTCATGTTCTGATAACAACAGGCGAGTGATATCCTGTACAAACAAACTGATGGGAGACTCAGTTATCTCTAAAATAACTGTTCCTCGCTAAGAGTTTCTTACAGCCTCAAGATAACGGATTCACGACCTACCTGCTGTTTACTGCGCAGGGGACACGTAGTATATAAAACGGCAGCTTGGTGAACATTTATTAGAACTTATGCATTCCACCCAGAGCGGTGGAAGTAAATAGGCACCTCGCCTGTACTGCAGTCTTGGTACAAATGAAATCAAAAAACTGGTACAAATGGCACCAAGCACTATGGGACTTAACGTCTGAGGTCATCAGTCCCCCAACCTTAGAACTACTTAAACCTAACTAACATAAGAACAGCACACACATCCATGCCCGAGGCAGGATTCGAACCTGCGACCGTAGCAGCAACGCGGTTCCACACTGAAGCGCGTAGAACCGCTCGGCTATAGAAGCCCACCAAATGAGATCAGTGACACTTTACCTATGGTGACACAGAGGAGGTATAACGGAGAGGGAAGGGTTTTATGATACACACGCATATACACTTCTGGTCATTAAAATTGCTACACCACGAAGATGATGTGCTACAGTCGCGAAATTTAACCGACATTAAGACGATGCTGTGTTATGCAAATGATTAGCTTTTCAGAGCATTCACACAAGGTTGGCGCCGGTGGCGGCACCTACAACGTGCTGACATGAGGAAAGTTTACAACCGATTTCTCATACACAAATAGCAGTTGACCGGCGTTGCCTGGTGAAACGTTGTTGTGATGCCTCGTGTAAGGAGGAGAAATGTGTACCATCACGTTTCCAACTTTGATAAAGGTCGGATTGTAGCCTATCGCGATTGCGGTTTATCGTATCGCGACATTGCTGCTCGCGTTGGTTGAGATCCAATGACTGTTAGCAGAATATGGAATCGGTGGGTTCAGGAGGGTAATACGGAACGCCGTGCTGGATCCCAACGGCCTCGTATCACTAGCAGTCGAGATGAATGGCATCTTATCTCCATGGCTGTAACGGATCGTGCAGCCACGTCTCGATCCCTGAGTCAACAGATGGGGACGTTTGCAAGACAGCAAACATCTGCACAAACAGTTTGATGACGTATGCAGCAGCAGGGGCTATCAGCTCGGAGACCATGGCTGCGGTTACCCTTGACGCTGTATCACAGACAAGAGCGCTTGCGATGGTGTACTCAACGACGAACCTGGGTGCACGAATGACAAAACGTCATTTTTTCGGATGAATCCAGGTTCTGTTTACAGCATCATGATGGTCACATCCGTGTATGGCGACATCGCGGTGAACGCACATTGGAAGCGTGTATTCGTCATCGCCAAACTGGCGTATCACCGGGCGTGATGATATGGGGTGTCATTGGTTACACGTCTCGGTCACCTCTTGTTCGCATTGACGGCACTTTGAACAGTGGACGTTACATTTCAAATGTGTTACGACCCGTGGCTCTACCCTTCATTCGATTCCTGCGAAAGCCTACATTTCAGCAGGATAATGCACGACCGCATGTTGCAGATCGTGTACAGGCCTTTCTGGATATAGAAAATGTTCGACTGCTGCCCTGGCCAGCACATTCTCCAGATCTCTCACCAATTGAAAACATCTGGTCAATGGTGGCCGGGCAACTGGCTCGTCACAATACTCTAGTCACTACTCTTGATGAACTGTGGTATCGTGTTGAAGCTGCATGGGCAGCTGTACCTGTACACGCCATCCAAGCTCTGTTTGACTCAATGCCCAGGCGGCCAGAGGTGATTGTTCTCGGTACTGATTTCTCAGGATCTATGCACCCAAATTGGGTGAAAATGTAATCACATGTCAGTTCTAGTATAATATATTTGTCCAATGAATACCCGTTTATCATCTGCATTTCATCTTGGTGTAGCAATTTTTATGGCCAGTAGTGTACTTTGAAAATCTTTACTATTAAAAGAATAATGTAATTAGTACAGAAAGTGTTACTAAACGTTAATGATTTTGGGATAAAAGGTTATACATGAATTTACTGAGGATAACAATCTGTTTTCTTCTAATAACAAAATAATTAAGTCTATGATTATATAAGTTGCTTAATAATCTGAGAATGAAAAAATATAAGGAAGGTTCAAATTTTGAAAAACAATAAGAAATTACAAGTATACTGGAATGATATGGCTCTTGAGAGATGATAACTCAAAAATTTATAAAAATTATAAATAAAAATTTGCTTCATTGGCGACTCCAAAGAGTGCTGTGTGCACAACGACCATATGATAAATGAAATTAGAAGGAAGGTCAGCATTGGTCAGCTATGAAATGGCAGCGCCCTTTGTACTGTTATAGCTTGAACAAAATGGAGCGCCGTGCTAAGTCCGACTGGCGCCGTGCCAAGTTGGGCGAGTTGCATCACGGACTCGCTAGGCGCTCAGCGGGCAGTGCAGCACTGTGTTTTCCTATTTTTTCAAACTTTTGCATCCTTGAGGCCCCGTTCACCAGATGTACGTTTACAGCTTCAAACATAGTTGTGTGCAGCAACCGTGAAATATTTTTTATAGTAAAGACAGCCCACTGGTTGCAATGGATTTTATAGTCGAATTAACCATGGTTTCAACTCTTAAACTAAGGGAGTCTTCATCAGAATTTATATTACCTAAAAAAGGGGGATACAAAGTTAGTCATTAATAATAAAAATACAAGACATTAGAAATTAATATTTGTATATAAAGATGTACTTACATGTGTAAGAAGTTGAGCATAACAGCTCTCGTCATACAATTTTAATACCAAAAAGGCCACGTCACATAATAAAACATACTACGTAAAAGTTTTACTGTTATTTCTACTTAAAAATTAAAGATTGCCTCTAAGGGCTGCTTGTGTATACTGAAACAGGTGGCATCAGACTGGGTGCTGCGTGCGCCGGCTGTACTACGATGTGGACATGAGGTGTCATGCCATCTAGTGATGAAAATTGGTAACATCTGCTTTACGTGATAGAAAGGTTACAGCAGTTTGTATAGCAGATGTGTCTACAACTTTTAAACATTTTATAGTATGAAGACTTATTACAATTTAAAAGCAGTAAGAAAAATTTTTTTCAGTAGTTTGTTACAGTAAAATACAGTAAGTGATTAAACTGCAAAGAGAGTAGGGGAGGATAACAACATTTGAGAAAAAACACGAGGAAAAATTGACATAGATGAAAAATATCTTTTAACGATCCTTCGGTAAAGGTTTGAAGCATCTCCGGCGGTAATTCAGTTGAATACCGCCCTTCGATTGTGCTATTCTGGTACCAATCGAAGTGATAGGTGTTGCAGGTTCCAGCCAGCCAGCCAGCCAGCCAGCCAGCCCGTCGGCGTGCAGCAGTCCAGCCAGCAGCCAGCAGCCAGCAGCCAGCGGCCAGTAGCCAGCAGCCAGCAGCCAGCAGCGGTCCCTGCCAGCAGCGGTCCCCGCCAGCAGCCAGCAGCGGTTCTCGCCAGCAGCGGTCCCCGCCAGCAGCCAGCAGCGGCCTACGCCAGCAGCCAGCAGCGTCCCTGCCAGCAGCACGCAGCGGTCCTCGCCTGCGCCGGCCCCAGCCACCAGCCAGCAGCCAGCAGCCACCAGCCAGCATCCAGCGGCCAGCAGTGGTCCCCGCCACCAGCGGTCACAGCCACCCCCCGCCCCCCAGCGGCAGCAGAGTGGGGCTTAGGCCCCAGTCTCCTTCGTCATTCTCCGTCCCTTTCTTTCTCCTCTGTATCTCTCGTCGCCCTGCCCGTCTCTCGTTTGCTCCTTTGTCTAGTACTGTGATTTTTCCCCCCTTATCATAATGCCAACCCCCACCACCTCTTCTACAGCCACCACCACTGCCAATATATACACCTCCCCCTCCACTGCTGCCACCACTATCACGTGGTGTGCCGCTTCACTCCCCCCTCAGTTCATCCCCCCACTCCTCACTCTCTCATCTCCCTCCCTATTTGTCACCCCGTCCCCAGCTCTTCCCTCCCGTGCCTCCTCTGATCCCTTCCCTCCACTCCCTCCCTCTGCTCCTTCCGTTTCTGCGGCCCCCGCGGCTATGGCGCACGCTCCACTCTCCCCTTCACCTTCATCGTCCTCATCATCATCTTCACCGTCGCCTTCGCCATCGCCCTCACCATCTCCGGCGCCGACTCCAGCCCCAGGACCTGCCACTCCCCGCCACATTCTAGTTATTTCCATCCCCTACACCTCCTCCGCCGCCGTCAAGCGCCCCAGTGGCACCCCTGCCTCCTCTGCTCCCAAAAAGGCTCCACCTCGTCCCCCTTCCCCCACCTATGATGCCATGTATGTCTCCCCGCCCGTCCCTGCCCCCTCCACCTCCTCCTCTACCCCCTCCTCCTACCGCTACCTCCTCTTCCGTCCTGATCCCTCCCTCCTTGAAGCCCGGAACCTCACCCTCTTCCTTCGCCAGAAACGTCCTGGTGCCCCCATCTCCCTCCTCATTCCTTGCCGAGATTCGGTGCTCTACCCTCCACACAGACCTCCTTTCCCGCATCCCTGTCACCCACTTTAGCCCTCATGCCTCCCACACCCCTACTCCTTCCCCACCTCCTTCCCCCCTTCGTTGCCCGCCGACCCTCACCGCCATGATCACTCGGCTCAGTCCAGCGATCACGGAGGAGGAGGTGTTGGCGGAGCTTCAGGCCCATCCCCATCTGGAGGTGCGTGCGGTTCATCACATCCACAATGCTGCCGGCCCCACCCGCCTTATGCGGGTTTATTCTGAGCATGCCCCCTCCATAGACTGTCTCCTGAAGGAGGGTGCCCTCCTTTTTAACCAACGTTATAAAGTTGACCCCTCCCATTCCCCTCCTCAGTCCCTCCACTGCCAAAGGTGCTTGTGGTATAATGCGCACCCAACATCTGAGTGCCGCGAGGCCCCCACCTGCCCACACTGTAGGCAAGCCCACTTTTTACGGCAGTGCCCCAATCTCCAGTCCCCCCCCCCTCCTGTAATACCTGTAACCTGCCTCATCCTGCCTACTCCCAGAAGTGTAGGGTCGACACCCTCCTACCACTCCTGAACTCACCGTTCCTGTCCGCCCTCTGGACGCCCCCACCCCTCCCAGCAATTCCCTCCACCCACCCCCTACCGCTGAGGACATCATCAGATTCCTCACCATCGTCCTTCAGAATGTTCATCCTTTTCAGCGCCCACACACCCTCTAACAGATCTCCCTCGCCGCCCGTTCCGTTTTCCAACTCAAAATGTACGCCACCTACTCCAACAACCAGGCCCATTTCACCTTCTCCCGTCTTGACTCCCTCGTTTAAATCCCTGTCATGGCGCGGCAGCACCGTATCCTTTTCAACAACATCTTCTCCCTTCCCGCCAACAAGAACCTCTTCCTGCACACCCTTGCCACCCACCACGTGGATGCCTTCCTCCTCAATGAAACCTTCCTGCAGCCCCACCACACCGTCCACAATTCGCCCTACCTCCTCCACCGCTCTGATAATCCCCTCCCGATTGCGCATGGCGGAGTTGCCATTGGGCACCACCGTCAGATCCTCATTCGGCTCCAACCTCTCCTTCCTGACCCCACCGAACACCTGATTCTTAGTCTCTTCTTCCCCGGCCTTACCGTTACTTGCGCCACCATCTATGTCCGCCCCAACGCCCCTATTCCCTTCGACTTCCTCTCCCACATCGACCATACCTTCTCCTCCTACGTGATCGCCGCCGACCTCAACATCCATAGTGGTTCCGCTGCCCAGTTACGGCGGTGGCATCGGTTCCTCTCCTCCTTTCAAGGCGACCTCATCCCCATCCACCAGGGCACCTGTCCCGAATCCAATTCCACTCCTGATGTTATCCTCTCGTCCCCCAACCTCCTTGGCCGCATAACGGTGGATCTCCTGGAGCCTATTGGTAGCAACCATCTTCCTGTCCTCCTCACCGTTTCAGACGGTCGTCGCCCCCGCCCCGACCCTCGTAATGACCCTCTCCCTAAGTACGTCCATGACTATTCCCGTGCCAACTGGAATGCCTACCGGGATACCCTCTCCGCCCAGGTCAATAGCCACCCTTTCACCAACCACCACCCCGATGATGTCACCCATGCTGCCTCCTTTCTCCAGCAGACCTTGTATGAGGCTGTGGAGGCCCACGTCCCTACTGTCGCCATCCACCCCCACCGTCCTACCTTACCCCCCCAGGCCATCCTCCTCTTCCGTGAATCCCACCGTCTCTCCCGTGCCTTCCTCCGCACGTGTGACCTGGACACACTACAATGCCACTGGCAACTCCAGCGACACATTCGTAATTTGCTCGTGGCTAAGAAACGCCAGGACTGGCGACAGACATGCACCCGTTTAAATGCTACCCTACCTATCAACTCGTTCAAGTTCTGGCCAGCCTTCCATCGCCTTACCGGAACTAAACCCTCCCCCTACTATCCTCTTCTCCATGATGATCACCCTTTCCCTGACACCCTTAATAAGGCCAATCACTTTGCCTCCTACCTCTCCGATGTACTTTCCATCCCCGATGATCCCCAGTTCGATTACTCCCTCTTCCCGGATATCCGTAATCGAACTGACACCTCTGTCCCTCCCCTCGCTCCTGGTTTCCAGTACTTGGACGACATTGCACACACGGAACTCAATGCCCCTATCACTACACAGGATCTCATTGCTACACTCCGCACAAAACGCAACACAGCTCCTGGTCACGATCGTGTCACCTACTGTCACCTTCGTGAAGCTCCTGTCTCTTTCCTCTCCACCCTGGCCAGGCTCTACAATGTAGTCCTGTCCACCGGTTACTACCCCGACCTGTGGAAAACCTACCGTACCCTCATGTTCCTTAAACCTGGCAAACTGCCGTCCGCCGTCTCCTCCTACCGTCCCATCAGCCTTACCTCGGTCTTCAGCAAGGTCCTGGAATCTATTCTCACCCGACGCATCCACCAGCATCTCCGCCAGCACCGCCTCCTTCCTGTTACCCAGTGTGGCTTTCGGCCGTCCTTCTCTTCCGCCGACCTTCTCCTTCACCTCACTCATCTCCTTTCCGAACAGCTTAATTCCCGTCGCTCCGCAATCTTCCTCTCCCTGGACCTCGAACGTGCTTATGACCACGTATGGCATTTTGGTCTCCTCTTCAATCTCCAAACCTTCGCCCTTCCCATGAACTACCTCCATCTGATTGGCTCCTTTCTCTCCCGCCGTCCTTCCTATGTCACCATCCATAACACAGATTCCTACACCTTTTTCCCCTCCGCTGGTGTGTCCCAAGGCTCCGTCCTCTCCCCCCTTCTGTACCTTTTGTACACAGCGGACATGCCGCCGCCGTCACCCCCCATCCACCTTCTCCAGATTGCTGATGACACTGCCTTCCTTGCCCTTGCCCCCACCCTGCAGTGGTTGCTCAAGGTCAATCCCTCCAAAACCCTGTCGATCATTGTAGGCAAAACCACCCCTTCATTCCCCCTCCTTGATTTCTATCTCACCATCTATGGCCGTCCTATCGCCCTCACTCCCACCCTTAAGTACCTTGGTGTCACCCTCGACCGTCGCCTCTCCTGGACTCCCCACCTCCGGACAATCCAAGCCAAGGCACGCTCCCGACTCAGTCTCCTCAAGCTCCTCTCCGGCCGTACGTGGGGTCTGGACCCCTCCACCATCCTCCACAACTACAAATCCCTCATCCGCCCTATCCTTTGTTATGCCCATCCAGCTTGGATCTCCGCCCCCCCCCCTACCTTTTATAAATCCCTCCAAATCCTTGAACGCCATGCTCTCCACCACACCTATCACATCCGTCTCCCCTCCCCCACACGGATCCTGTACGATCTCATCCCCTTCCCCCACCTCTTCCTTTTCCTTGAAAGGATACGGATCCTGTACACCTCCCATAAGCTCTATCCTCCTCACCCGCTAGTCTCCCCGATCCTCTCCCACCCCCGCCCGTTGCCACGCCTGTATTCCCACGTTCCACCCAGTCTCCATCTCTCAACCCTCCTTACCCTCTCCCGAGGTGGCTTCCACCAGCTCCCCCTCCCTGATGATGTCCTCCTCCCCTCCATCTACCCCTCCTATCAACTTTGACCCTGCCCCACCCCCCACTCCAGTGTCCTTTCCTTTAGGCACCCTCCCTCCCTTCTCTTCCCTTCCCTTCTCTTTCCTTTCCCCCCGTCCCCTCCCTCCACCCCTCTTCCCCCGGGCTTCCCCTCCCCCTTCCTCCCTCCCCCTATCTCCCCTGCTCGTGGCATCTCTGCTCTCCCCTCTCGCTCTCCCACTCCCCTTCCTCCTCCTCCTCTCTTGGCAGGTCCCCAGACTCGCACACGCACAGTGAACATTCGCGCGCCGGAGATCATCGCCATCAGTGTCTCGTGTGTGTGCCTTCGTTTGTGTTTAGTGTTTGTTCGCCGTCACGCCGCCACTGTTCACGTGTACCGTCGCCATCATCCATGATTTGTGCGCCGTGTCAACTAGTGTCAGTGATGTTTTCTCGTCCACCGTGAACGGCTCCATGTTTTTTTGTTTTTTAGTGTCTACATTGTTTTGCCCGCCATTTTGATTGTATTCTCTGTGCCCCCTCTATGTATTACTTATTGTAAACCTCAAGGCTGAAGAGCGGCGTACTCAGCTGCTGACAGCCCGCCTTGTGTAAGGTGCTCAAAATCACAATCAAGGAAAAAAACAAAGTTTGAAGCCACTGAAAAAATTCTTGTTACGTAATTGTAACTGTTCATTAAGAATAAGGTTATCATTGAGAGAGAAGTGTTTGAATATTTCCATTTCCTCAAGAACATCAAGTCTACGACCTTTTTTCTCTGAGTGCAGAATATTAATTTTATTAATTTCCTTAGGTTTGTGGCCTGTGATCAGCAAATGATCAGCGAAAAAAGAATTATGAATGTTAGTGCCTTTTTTCCCCAATAGATACTCTTTATATCTGACTGAAAAAGGTTGCCCTCTTTGTCCTATTTAAAATGAAGGACATGCGTCGCAAATGATTTTATAGACTCCCGAATGTAACAAAGGGGAACGTACTGATTTTAAATTGTGAAGGAGATTGGTTTTCAGGTTATTATTAGTGGAGAATGTAACATTGCAGTTATATCTGTTTTTAAAGAGGCGCTGGATTCTGTAAGAGATAGGCCCTACAAACGGAATGGAAAAATATTTCTTTTCTTGCCGTTTAGTATTGGAGGAACCGAGAGTAGTAACTCTGTTGTTAGTTTTCTGCTTGAAGATATCATCTACTATAGTGGATTCGTATCCATTATTAATTGCGATATTTTTAATCAAATTTATCTCAGCATTGAGGTTTTCAACAGATAAGGGCGTAGAAACAGCTCTGTGTATGGAGGAATGAAAAAAGGCATTTTTGTGAGACTGGGTGTGTGGAACTAGCTGGTATGATTTGATCTGTGCAAGTTTCTTTTCGGTAAATGTTGAAAGAAATTTTACTGTCGATTAAAGTTAAAGTTAAACCCAGATAATTTAATTGACGGTGTTCATTTTCCAGTTCAACTGTAAAACTGATTTTCTCGTGAAGTTCATTGAAGACCTTGACTATATTCTCTATACCGTTGTAAAGAATGAATATGTCATCAACGTATCGGGAATATGCCTAAGGTTGCAGGTGAGAAATTTTTGAAAACTTTTTCTTCTAAGGAGTTAATGAAGATGTCTGCAAGGACACCAGCTAGTGAGTTACCCATAGCTAGACCATCAGGTTGCTGATACAGTTGTCCGTTAAATTCAAAATAATTAGATTTCACTACAATTTGAATCAGATTAATGAAATCGGTAAGTTGCTCATCAGAGATTTCTTTTTTGAAGAAACGTAAATTATTTTCTACTATATTCAGGTACATTCGTATAAAGGTTATTAATGTCAAGTGAAAATATTTTTGTATCTAGATCACAATGCATGTCTTTAATTTTTTGAACAAGAATTTGACTGTTAGGGACCGAATAATTGTTCTGAAAAACTTATGAATTTTTTTAATTTATCGTGTAAAAATTTTCCAAGGTCGTGGTAGGCACTGTTCATACTGTTTGAAATAGTGCGGATTGGGTGGTTTTCTTTGTGGAAATAGGCCTGTAACCCACTTCCATCGGCCGCCTCGGTCATGAAAAGAACTCTGGCGTCTGAGAAACGTTTAGAGATGGAATCTTTATTACACCTCATAGCTAGGACTAACATGTTCCAAGGCACAGGTGATTTCGAAAAAGATCTTTAAGATTGTATCTGTTCACTTGTTGCCGCGGGAAGCGACGCGACTTCGGAGAAAAACATCTTCTACCTCCGCGAAATCGTAAAAAGGCCAGTAATTGGCAGTTTCTTTTTTTCTTCAGAAACGCAGGTTTCTTAACTCTTGCGGTATTTCGACGTGAGTTTGTGCTGTCGTGTAGGAGGGGAGATTTAGCGCCTCTAAAACCCTGTGATTGGCTCAAGGCAGGGTGAAGGCGGTGTCGTTCGTGCACTTTGCGGAGGAACGTAATTCTTTTATTTGGAAAGGTGCGAGGCACTCTGGTTCTGGACTATGGTCTGGTCGAAGCTCTGCCATGTGTGATTGGTACTTCGGACCTGTCCTAAGACTGACTTCACTTGCGAGTAATAAGCCTGGGTAGCCTGTGGTGAAGTTCTTACTGTAGCAACAGTGTGACTTCAAACGTCTCGGAATACTCGTTTGTCGAGGGCACACTTATTCGTTTTTGGTTTACCAGTCATAGCATTTGGCAGCCTTGTGCGCTCTGTCGTATAAGTGAGCCAGATTGCCAGATTGGACCTTGGTAAAACCAGCGAAAGGGTGTGTCACACACTGAAATCTGCCTTGATTTCAGGGATCTAGTAGAGAGTAAATTATGATCCGTCTGCCTGATCGCTAGATCCTGAGATTTTTCATTTCTTTCGTGGCCGCGATCCAGTCACAGGTGCCTCCTTAGACCTCGCATCTGCCGCCCACGGGCCAGCCGGAGTGGCCGTGCGGTTCTAGGCGCTACAGTCTGGAACCGAGCGACCGCTACGATCGCAGGTTCGAGTCCTGCCTCGGGCATGGATGTGTGTGATGTCCTTAGGTTAGTTCGGTTTAATTAGTTCTAAGTTCTAGGTGACTGATGACCTCAGAAGTTAAGTCGCATAGTGCTCAGACCATTTGAACCATTTGCCGCCCACGTCTCGCTAGCTGCAAGTAACATCGCTGCACGAAGCAAAGAGGGTAACATACTGCCGCTCCGGCCCTGTCTGGGCGTACAAATCCCAACTACCACCTGCTCTCAGCTGCACCAATAGAAACTTCTGTAGATTTGCACAATCAAAGTGAGCTCAGAGTCAGATTAACACAGGTACCGTTATCCACATCTTTAGGGCCAGAGTACTTGACTCACTTTTGCCACCTAGGATCCTTGCCCATGGTGGTCTTAAACCACCTGTTAGTTGTTCACGTTTCTATCATAACGTGTTTAACATATATTCTGTCTGTCATTGTTTTTCGGAAAATAAATGTTGTCAGTAAACTAAATTTTGCGTACATTCTCAATAAAATAATCACTATTATGCAGTCACACCAAGTGTTAAGTTTCATTCTGGCGTCCCCTGCCGGGATGGCTTTCATTTTGGCGTCCCATCCCAGGGTAGCTTTCATTGTGTACTATCATACCAGGATAACTTTCATTGTGTACGACCGTGCCACATTCTCAATCAATTATTTTTTATACAGTCCACAAACGGGTTCAATTTCAAGGAAGACACCAACATTTTAGAAAACGTGAAGGTGAAAAAAAAATTCTATGCACCAAAATGATAACTCGCTACACATTGAATTGTAACTCGGCTTGTTTATGAACTATGCATGCTACACTGAAATTCTGTTGCAAACGAACTGATCGTTTATTTTACGATATTCTGAGGGCTTTAATCGCCGATATGATATTCAATAGTATTTAATGATAACAAATCCTACCACGAAAGACGCGTTATTTTTAATGTAAAATGTGTCGGAGCTTCATACGGCGTACTTTCATAACACGCGAGTTATAACAGGAAAGTAACTAAATACCAAAATATTGTAACCATTAATACGACGTTTCCCGTCATTTGATGACAATAAACTGTACGAATAATGGCGCGTTTCCGAGAAATCCTGGTGCGTAGGAACATTACGTGTTCATGGGATGTAAGTTATGACACAGGGTGGGGCAAATAAAAGTTGCTCGGAGAACAGTGTTTCGGGATACATAGGAACAAAGCAGAGGGAAGGAAATACAGAACTAACCTGACTATAGCAAACGTTGAAAATGAACAACATTCCATCTCTTGCCAATTTTGAGCCCTGGTCAGCAAGCTGCCGAAGTTGGATCGCAGCTGGACTGCTGGAATAGCTGCAACCTAATCCGAAATGTTGTGTAGCAGCTCTTGAAGATTATGAGGGTTGTTGCGATACACCTTAGACCTGAGGGCTCCCTACACAAAGCAATCGCACTCTGACAAATCAGGTGACCTTGATGTCCAGGTGGGTCCTCGGCCAGAGCGACAACACTGTCCGACGTGAAGATTGTATAAATGTGCTCGAAGGTTTGGCCGGTTATATGGACAGTTGCTTCATCCTATTGGATTTAACTGTATGTATTTTTCTCCTACATTAATGCTGCCACAAATTGTTTCAAAATGTTGCCAATGTCAGTGTCTGATGAAAAACGTTGGACCAATAATGAGGAGTGCACACACTGCACACCAGATCCTAACCTTCTGATCATGCAATGGCGTTAAAAGGAAGTTATGGGGTTTCTCTTCTGCCCAGAACCTGTGATTCTGTGAGTTGACACAACACCCAGGTAAATCCAGGTTTCATCAAACATAAGGAATAGGTCCTTGTCAAAGCCATGCACTGTTATCTCATTGAACAACCACTCACAAAACTGGATGTTGTGAGAAGCATTAAAACCATAATGCATGAGAAACAGGCGCTCGGTAGGGATGCATGTGCAGGTCCAGGCCCGGGCCACTTATATTAGCCTCACCCAGTAAATTTGTCCTTCAGCTGAGAACGACAAGTACAGTACGGCATCTCGAAAGCCTTACTTCTTTCGTATTAGAGCGTTCTCGTCTCTTATGGGCTCAATATTTCTTAGCACGTTGCCGAAATATTGCAAGGCTTGCTTTGTGTTGCTCTTCAACGTGAAATACCAGGAACAGACGTCACAAAACTCCTACAGATCCACGTCAACGTTAGATAACTCGTCCCCTGTGAGGATCGCTTTTGTCACGGGTCTGACTAATCTCGTGAGCTGTGGGCGGTGCGAGCACCGTGAAGATTTGGATAGCTTTCCAACCATTTCAGCGTCTCGTAGAGTCCAAGCTGCGATGCTTTGCAGCCGTTGTCAATGTAAAACTCCGTGCCACCTGCAGCCAGATAAGTATGCTAAATCTTGTCACTCATAGACGTACATTAAGGTGACAAAAATCGTTGGGTACCTCCTAATATCGTGTCGGATCTTCTTTTGCCTGGCTTGGTGCAGCAACTCGATGTGGGATGGACTCAATAAGTCCTTGTAAGTCTCCTGCAGCAATACTGAGTCATCCTGCCACTATAGCCAACCATAATTGTGAAAGATATCTGGTGCATGATTTTATCGTAGTTGCGAAAGAGTTTCCGGCACAGGATTTTGAGGACGAACTGACCTATCACTGTTTCTCAGAAATTATCGATGGGACTCATGTTGAGCAGTCTGGGTGGCCTAACCATTGCTCGAACCGTCCAGAATCTTCTTAGAACCAATTGCGAACAAATGTGGACAGGTGACAAGGTGAAATGTCATTCATGAAAATTCCATCCTTGTTTGGGAACTTTACGCTTATAAATGGCTGAAAATGGTCTCCAAGTGGCTGAACATCCAGGGGACGCTCTCCATTTCCTGTAAACACAGACTGACACCATTATGGAGTCACCACCAGCTTGCGCAGCGCCTTGTCGATAACTTGGGTCCACACTCGAGCCCTACAATCAGCTCTTATCAACTGAATAGGGGACTCGTCTGACCGGGCCACGGTTTCCCAGTCGTCTGGGATCCAACCGATATGGTCACGAGCCCAAGAGAGGCGCTGCAGGCGATCTCGTGCTGTTAGCCAACGCAATCGCGTCGGTCGTCTTCTGCCACAGCCCTTTAACGCCAGATTCCGCCGCACTGACCTAACGGGTACGTTCCTTGTACGTCCCGCATTGATTTCTGTTGTTACTTCATGCGGTGCTGCTTGTCTTTTAGCACTGACAACTCTACAGAAATCCCGCTGCTCTTGGTCGTTAAGTGAAGGCCATCGCCCACAGCTTTGTTTATGGTGAGAGGTAATGTCTGAAATGTGGTATTCTCGGAACACTATCGACACTGTGGATCACAGAATATTGAATTTCCTAAAGATTCTGAAACAGAACGTCCCATGCGTCTCGTTAAAAAAAAAAAAAAAAAAAAAAATAATGGGTGTGAAATCTTATTGGACTTAACTGCTAAGGTCATCAGTCCCTAAGCTCACACACTACTTAACCTAAATTATCCTAAGGACAATCACACACACCCATGCCCGAGGGAGGACTCGAACCTCCGCCGGGACCAGCCGCACAGTCCATGACTGCAGCGCCCAGACCGCTCGGCTAATCCCGCGCGGCACGCGTCTAGTACCAACCACCATTCCGTGTTTAAAATCTGTTAATTCCCGTCGTGCGGACATAATCACGTGAATTACCTGAGTGCAAACGACACATCCACCAATGCACTTTCCTTTTATACCACCTGTAGGCGATACTATCGACATTCGTATATGTGATTATCGCTATCAAATGACTATAGTCATCTTATTTTATCGATCTACGCTCTTAAAACAACCACCCGACTTGCCTGTTCCTGGTATAAAACTTCAGTTTAGTCTCTTTGCAGATCATGTTTGCTGATCGATCTCACTTTGTCTTACCTGCAACACCTTCATGTGACTGAATTTAGCATGACCTGGTACCTAACGGTTTCCAGAAACGCTAGGTGAAACAGTATGAGATATCGTCACATTATCGATTCATATTCCCAGTCATTCCTCAGTTTACACAGGTTTTCTCAGACTGAAATTTGAGTTGCTGTTCCATCGTGACTAATTTTTGTTCCGAAAGAACAGATACCATTGGTGACGATGCAGCTCGTTAGAATGAAATTACAATGAAATGAAAACTCTTAGCTGCTTACAGGCGTTGACACACGTCAACGGGACAGATGAAAATGTATGCCCCGAGCGGGACTCGAACTCAGGATCTCCCGCTTACATGAAAGATGCTCTATCCATATGAGCCACTGAGGATACAGAGGATAGTGCGACTGCACTGTTTTATCACTGATACGCCTCCCGCGAAACCCACATCCTCAACGTATTGTCCCGCACTACATTCGTAGTGCCCCCGCCCATTATACTCATTACTCGCGACGCGTTGCCGATTCCTGTAAGAGTTCGGGCACTGTTTGTTGTGCATCCGCACATAAGAAGATGTTCAAGTGACCGGTGACTAAGATGGTATCTGTTCTTTCGGACACCTGTTCTTTCGGACATCTTTCTGTCCGAAAGAACAGATAGCATCTTAGTGTATATATATATATATATATATATATATATATATATATATAGTTAAGGCTCACTGGGCACTTGACCATCTTCTTCTTCTCTTACGCGATTCAGCAACCATTTTAGTTCGATCAGTGCCTTACGTTGTAAAATTACTGTAGGGGATAGAGCAAAATTGTTTATAGGAGATAAATCATATATGAGGCAGTAGTAATAGAAGGTGAGCATCCTTGCAGACAATTAATACTACCACCCCCTTCGCCCCCCCTCCCCACACACACACACGCGCGCGCGCTCGAAACACGTGATAACACATGAGACACTGCAGCTTCACCTAGTAATTTTTATGAGAAAGCGTAAGTTGCTAGTAGGCTAGCCCTGGCGAAAACGGCGTTTCTGGCCAAGAGAAGTCTATTATTATCTAACATAGGCAGTAAGTCGAGGAAGAAATTTCTGTGAATGTACGTCTGGAACGCAGCATTGTGGGGTAGTGAAACACAGATTGTGGGAAAATCGGAACAGAAGGGAATCGAAGCATTTGAGATGTGGTACTACAGGCGAATGTTGAAAATTAGGTGGACTTATGAGGTGAGGAATGAAGGGGTTCTGCGTAGTATCGAAGAGTAGTGGAATATGTGGAAAACACAGACAAGCAGAAGGAACAGGATGATACGACATCTGTTTAGACATCAGGGAATGACTTCTGTTGTATTGGAGGGAGCTGTAGAGGGCAAAACTGTAGAGGAGGGCAGAGATTAGAATAGATCCAGCAAATAATTGAGGACGTATGTTGCAAGTGCTACTCTGAGATGAAGAGGTTGGCACGGGAGAGGAATTCGTGACGGACCGCATCATTGAGTTTACGGGAGTCAAACAAATGAGTTTACGGGAGTCAAACTTACTATAGTATCTGGGAGCTGGCAGCAACTGTATCTCCTTGAGACTGACCACATGCTCTCCTCCGTATACCTTTGATCTGGAGGGAAATGAAATGATCATGTGGCATTGTTGGACAGGAGACCCCAACCAGGGAAGATCGGCCGCCGAGTCGCAAACCATGACGAGGACAACACAACACTCAGTCCACGAGTTGAGAAAATCTCCAACCTGGTCGTAAATCGAACCCCAGCCGGCTGCATGGTAAGCAAGCACGTTACCACTCAGCTTACCAGGCGAATAGATGAAGTGAATTCAATATGAAACGAAGTCCTACCGTGGCTGGAACTGAATTCCACAGGGTTCGATTCAAGTTACAGAGCAGGAATCCATCTAGGTTAAATTGTTGGTTTGTAATTAAAGTACGATAACAATGTCCATAAGTTCAAAAAATTTTCGCTGATTAGTTCTGACGACGTGAAATAGTCTTGCGGACTCTTCCTCCAGATCTGGAACATTTTTACAGTGATCTACTACTCAGCAACTGTTCCCCACTTGCACAGTCAAAAATTCTTTCTCGTGCTGTGGAATGTTTCAAGAGATATAAAAATGGCCATGTTTTGCGCTGCCCACGAATTTGATTTTATAGCAAGTACTACAATAAAATCTACTCGCTGCACAACACATAATGGTTTAAGCATACCAGTTCATCGAAAAATTCATAATTTCTTGCAGTTTTCTTAACATATTGTAGCGTATCGACCATATTCGGTCAAGATAACGACAGAGCGGAAGTGAGTTACAACAGAGCCAGCCACAGGCAGGCGAAAGTGTTATGTCTTGCAAATCAAAACGAGGCCGACTGGCATTGAAAAGCAGAGCCAGCTGGGCGTGGTATAGCAACAGCTGAAACTGCGATTCGCTAGCAGAAGGATGGAGGCCTTCCCTCAATTACCGCCACGGAAGTGTTTAGAGTATGTGCCTTGACCCTTACATGAACATAGACTGGAGTGTATAAGTACTCAGCAATTCTCGCACTAAATCATTCTCGTCTCAGTGTCACAGCCAACACCAGGGCCTGTGACAGCCGGATCGACATCCTGGAATGCGGTACGGGGACTGCTGTTCGACCACGAGATAGGTCAGCGTGCCCTGAGTCACAAGGGAGGTGCCCGCTCACTGGAAGAAGTTCGCGGTCACTGTCAGCTGAGCTGCTGTACTGTCGTCACGGTCGCACCGGGAGACGTCGCTGACAATGGCATCCGAGTGACTCCACACTCGGCCCCGCTCACTGTGCTGTCAGCAGTGACAAACGGCTATTGTTTCGCAAAGGGGACATCTTCACCAAGCTGTTCCCGGGCTCGAATAAAGAAGTGACTGAACAAATCTGTCGTCGTCCTGACGTCTCATTACACTCTTTATAAGCGACAGTCTGTCCGCCCCGTGTAGCTGAGTGGTCAGCGCGACAGAATGGCAATCCTAAGCGCTCGGTTCGATTCCCGATTGGGTCGGAGATATTCTCCGCTCAGGGACTGAGTGTTGTGCTGTCATAATAATCCTCATTTCATCCCCATCGACGCGCAAGTCGCCGAAGTGGCGTCAAATCGAAAGACTTGCACCCGGCAAACGGTCTACCCGACTGGAGGCCCTCGTTACAATTATTAATTATCCTAAGCGTCATACTACAATATTATGAATTACTCACTGAGGGTATCAGATCATGTCCAAAAAAAACTTGCTTTGTGATAAGGAAAAGTAAAGGACACTCGTGATTAGGCCCTGTAGGTCGCTTGACAGTCAACCGACAGCCTTTTCATCATCAGTCATTCATCATCAGATCCAGTACGTAGGGAACGAAGTCAGTGTGCTGCCCTCCCGCCCGTTGTCGACGCTTTGAGCTCGCAGACGCTACCTCTGCATCAAATAACTCCTCAAATGGCATCACGAAACTGAGTGCACCGTGGTCCAGCCCATCCACCAAGGGAACATCCCTGACGGTACCGGGAATCGAACCTGGATCTCCCCTGCATGAGGATTTGCCATGTTCACCACTCGGTTATAGAGACGGACTTCCTTGTGATAATTCCTCTCATTTCCTCTTTGCAAAATCGATATTTCTCGACTACACTAATGTTGAGATTGCCGATAACGTTATTCCTGTAAGTAATTTTAAAGTGCGAGAGCTATTCGGAAAGTAAAGGAACGATCGATCCCAAAATGGAAGCCACAGCGAAAATCCGATGAAGCTTTACACAGATACATTAACGCAGTGCCTAAATCCTGTCCATACATAGAGTCACGTCTCTCTTCTCAGTTCTGAGCGCAAATTCTCGGCCGCTCTAGTTTCCGAATAACTCTCATATCACATTTTCATAGTCTGTCGTTTACCACAAATCACTTCCCCCATTTATTATTTTTTGTTGTAATGTTATAATGCACGGTGAAGGAAGATCTTGTTACGGGAGGCTATTGAGCAGGTAGGATCAAAAAGAAGACTCACCGAACTACTCGCCAGGTGGTCACATAGCGTGACAACTGCCTGGCGAGCAAAGACCTCATCATATACTGGAGCAGAGAGAGTCAGTGGGTATTCAGCTACAACGCTGGGCGCCAAGTAGCGAACATTTTATTGTTTACGTTTACTGTTTAAATGTTAACACGCATTTCCAGTCGTACGGATGATTTTACTTACACTGATAATTTGTTGATAATTATTTCGGTACTACTCAATTGATCAGGAAATTATAATTAGAAATCTTAGTTACTGTCAGTGCTTATTGACGGAAAAGATGTAACACTCACAAGTGTGCCCTGTGAGAGCATGCGCCAAACTGCTAGGACCGGTATGACACTATCTTATTTCTTTGTCAAATTTGGTATCCCAAATATTTGTGTCAAGGAAATTTGACAGTGTAATAGGGAACTTTGTCAAATCTCGCCTTTCGTCAAAGAAATATGATTAAATCTGGGGCCTCGCCGTATATTTGATGTTAAGTCGTTTGTCTTCTGTTCACTGCAATGTGAAATGTAACCGCTTGAGCGCTGGCATCGCTACGGCTATTTGACGTCTGTAGTGTGTTTGTAAACATGACTGTAAAGTTTAGTTCGTGGGTTCCTTTGACTCTTTTTAATAAACCTGATTTGTCTCGGGTGAGGGTGAGCAAGTGACACAGCGCACGCTTCTAAACGTATGCCAATGGGCAGGTGGGATACGCTACAGGCGATTTCAAATCCACAATAACAGCTACAGCCATCCACCACTACATATGAAAACATCCAGGCAGGTTCGTCTTCTGTTCAGTGCAATGTGAAACGTAACCGCTTGGAGCGCTGGTATCGTTACTGTTATTTGACATCTGTAGTGTGTTTGTCAACACGAGTGTAAAATTTAGTTGGTGTGTTCCTTCGACTCTTTATAATAGCCCTGCTTTGTCTCGGGTGAGGGTGAGCAAGGGACACAACGCACGCTATTAAACGTGTGCTGCAGGCGACTTAAAAATCCACGATCACAGTTACAGCCATCAACATCTACGTCGGGAAACATCCAGGTAATGCGGAATAGAGGAGAAGGAAACATTCTAAAATTCAAGATAATAAACATTCTTAGCTTTCCAATCCATTTTTTTTTTTTAATCCTGGATGCCACAAGATAAAGAGTGCTTCATCAGCTTTGTAATTTTTAGTAAGTTTGTAGTTGTTCGAACATTATTCTATTAATTAGGCTTTTCAGAAATACAAATAGTTAGTATTTCCCATATTGTGTGTACTAAACGTTCATGTACCTTCAGATATTCCTCCTTCATTGCTTACTAGCTCGCTTCACAGGTTTCTTGAATAATTTTGGTTAATGTTCTCTGCTGTATTGGAGTAAATTGGACGAGGACGAGAAACACGAGGACAGAGTAATACCCCCTTTTAGCGGCATGTCAAAGATCTTTGTCAAAGAAATTTGACGGATGTTCCTTGTCAAAGAAATATGATAGTGTAATACTGGCCTGAGATGCCTCATCACCATTCTACGATCCGTCACACACGAATCCGTCTATAAAATCTGATCTCATGTAAAGACTGAACAGTTTGTTGAGAAATTGCCTCGGATTTGGTACTTCTGCGATGTTGTGTTAATTCAAGGCAGTCTACGACCGCCTTTCGGGGTAAAAACACGCGAAGTAGTGCGTGAAGTGATATTCCGCTTGAAGAGAGTTAATTGTTAAAGTTGCCTCGAAAACCTATTTACGCGATGTCATGTTGATTCTAGGATCGTGTGCAGCATTTTAATGACTTTCTCGGTCCTCGATAACTAATAATTAACGACCGGGAATCTTGTTATGAAATTTAACGATAGACTGGTTTTTGAAATAGTTTTGCTAATTTTGCCGTTAATGAAATAAAAACCAAATTATTTGGCAGCCTCCCATTCTACGCTTCTTGTTACACTTAGCGTTTGAACCTAACCACTTATCATATTGTGCGCTGTTTACGGAACGGGAGTTCGAGCTCGCGACCGACGGAGAAGAAACCCAGCGGGACAACGGCTCAGGGACATCTAAGACGTGGGGTAAGCGCTTGTAGCAGAGGAAGTGACTCCAGACGTTTCGTGCTAAAATCCACCGCGTTTGCTAATACCGGTACATCTTTAAGGTGGGAAGTTTGATTTACAGTAACCCAATTGGAAGCTTACGGGCGTCAAATCCGCATTTGCGATGAGACTACATTTTACCACCGACCATAATATTCGTTACACTTGGCATTCCTTGCTTGGGGAAGAAAACCTCTAAACAGCGGTTAATTTAATAAGATGCATTCAGCCTTTATAATATTCGTTACACTTGGTATTCCTATGTGGGCAAAACGGCCAGTATGTAATAGATGTGGCAGGAACTGTTCTGGGACAATAAACATGCGGTGTGGATAACATGCGTGAACTTTTGAAGACAGTGATTAACTGAAGTGGGAGAAATTTTGAACAGCGCATATTTGAAGAGAACTGTGAATTTTAAGTTTTTTGTGGCTTATGATACTGTGAACTGTGAATGTAGAGATCCCCGTGAGATTTAAAAAGGTGTCACGGACGACGGATGTTATGGGACATGGGGATGAAAAACGGAGTTTATGAACTACGAATGAACGCTTATTGCTACGATCTTAATCAGATGGCGATGTGTAAGTTAGCGGCATCGGCGGATCATCGCGGCCCACGAGCGTTATTTCACGCGAGGAGACCAGCGAGGTGCCGGCGACTGGTGGGAGGTGGGACCGGGCTGTCAGCTCGATGCGCGCGTGGGTAGCGTGGCAGCGTGGAAGCCGCGCCTGGCTTCGCTGCTATTAATGTAAGTTGAAACAACAAGTTTACTGTTACCAGTCACTGTTTACTTATCTCCACTACGCGTTTCAAAGGTTTAAGCCTCCATCATCAGGTGGATTTACATTTGTTAATACGACATCTGTATGTGTGTGTGTGTGTGTGTGTGTGTGTGTGTGTGTGAGTGTGTGTGTGTGTGTTGTGTTACGATTTTCTGGAGGAACTTGTGGCACTGTCTAGTGGAGAAACAAAACACTATTTCAGAACATGATTTTATATTTCTTTTGACGAAAAATTAAACGTGGATCTAACGGTAAACATAAAAGAAGTAAAATAAAGTACCTCCAGTGGTCACAGATACCTTTCACAGTCGTAACACATCACATGTATAGCTGCTATACGATCCAAGCACCAAATAGATTCCGACACCATTCTTGTTTACAAAATATGATAGAATACATGTGATGTGTTACGACTGTGAAAGGGAACTGTGACCACTGTAGGTACTTTATTTTACTTATTTTACACTCCTGGAAATTGAAATAAGAACACCGTGAATTCATTGTCCCAGGAAGGGGAAACTTTATTGACACATTCCTGGGGTCAGATACATCACATGATCACACTGACAGAACCACAGGCACATAGACACAGGCAACAGAGCATGCACAATGTCGGCACTAGTACAGTGTATATCCACCTTTCGCAGCAATGCAGGCTGCTATTCTCCCATGGAGACGATCGTAGAGATGCTGGATGTAGTCCTGTGGAACGGCTTGCCATGCCATTTCCACCTGGCGCCTCAGTTGGACCAGCGTTCGTGCTGGACGTGCAGACCGCGTGAGACGACGCTTCATCCAGTCCCAAACATGCTCAATGGGGGACAGATCCGGAGATCTTGCTGGCCAGGGTAGTTGACTTACACCTTCTAGAGCACGTTGGGTGGCACGGGATACATGCGGAAGTGCATTGTCCTGTTGGAACAGCAAGTTCCCTTGCCGGTCTAGGAATGGTAGAACGATGGGTTCGAAGACGGTTTGGATGTACCGTGCACTATTCAGTGTCCCCTCGACGATCACCAGTGGTGTACGGCCAGTGTAGGAGATCGCTCCCCACACCATGATGCCGGGTGTTGGCCCTGTGTGCCTCGGTCGTATGCAGTCCTGATTGTGGCGCTCACCTGCACAGCGCCAAACACGCATACGACCATCATTGGCACCAAGGCAGAAGCGACTCTCATCGCTGAAGACGACACGTCTCCATTCGTCCCTCCATTCACGCCTGTCGCGACACCACTGGAGGCGGGCTGCACGATGTTGGGGCGTGTGCGGAAGACGGCCTAACGGTGTGCGGGACCGTAGCCCAGCTTCATGGAGATGGTTGCGAATGGTCCTCGCCGATACCCCAGGAGCAACAGTGTCCCTAATTTGCTGGGAAGTGGCGGTGCGGTCCCCTACGGCACTGCGTAGGATCCTACGGTCTTGGCGTGCATCCGTGCGTCGCTGCGGTCCGGTCCCAGGTCGACGGGCACGTGCACCTTCCGCCGACCACTGGCGACAACATCGATGTACTGTGGAGACCTCACGCCCCACGTGTTGAACAATTCGGTGGTACGTCCACCCGGCCTCCCGCATGCCCACTATACGCCCTCGCTCAAAGTCCGTCAACTGCACATACGGTTCACGTCCACGCTGTCGCGGCATGCTACCAGTGTTAAAGACTGCGATGGAGCTCCGTCTGCCACGGCAAACCGGCTGACACTGACGGCGGCGGTGCACAAATGCTGCGCAGCTAGCGCCATTCGACGGCCAACACCACGGTTCCTGCTGTGTCCGCTGTGCCGTGCGTGTGATCATTGCTTGTACAGCCCTCTCGCAGTGTCCGGAGCAAGTATGGTGGGTCTGACACACCGGTGTCAATGTGTTCTTTTTTCCATTTCCAGGAGTGTATGTTTACCGTTAGATACACGTTTAATTTTTTGTCAAAAGAAATCCAAAATCATGTTCTGAAATAGTGTTTTGTATCTCCACTAGACAGTGCCACAAGTTTTTCCAGAAAATCGTAACACAACACACACACACACACACACACAAATCGAATATTAACAAATGTAAATCCACCTGATGATGGAGGTTTAAACCTTTCAAACGCGTCGTGGAGATAAATAAACAGTGACTGGTAACAGTAAACTTGTTGTTTCATTTAATGTCAATATCAGCCATGGTAAAGCCTAAGCTAAAATGCTCGCATTGAAAGTAAATGTAAGTTGTACTTACAATATTATCAAAGACGGGAACTTTTGTTGTAATTTCGGGGAATTTCAGCTTACAATGTGTTTTGTGAAATATTTATGATGCAAAATGGATAGTAGTAATGACAATGCAGTTGATGAGGTCATCACTCAAGTAGATGGTCCTAGTACCATGTGCAGTATTAATGAATTAATCAATAATAACAATAACAATTTACTACCGCCGGCGCTACAGTATGGAACTGCGCGGCTGCTACGGTCGCAGGTTCGAATCCTGCCTCGGGCATGGATGTGTGTGATGTCCTTAGGTTGGTTAGGTTTAAGTAGTTCTAAGTTCTAGGGGACTGATGACCTCAGAAGTTAAGTCCCAGAGTGCTCAGAGCCATTTAAACCATTTTTTTTAATACCATTGGGTGAATTTCATAATGTAACATATAATGAAACAGTTGAGGTAAATGGGGGATAAGATGTTAGTGACTGTGTAAATCATATGGATATTATAGAAGATGATGACAGTGTTGAACTCAATGAGGACAAGAGGTTAATGTTAATTTAAATCATTTGAATCGACACGATTTTCAAGTAGTTGTGATTAAATTAACATGTAATCCCAATGAATCTGATTTTAGAATGTTGTTACGTGAAATGAGGCAGCTCTCAAAGAATTTTCATGATATATAAGATGTTGTTGTTGTTGTGGTCTTCAGTCCTGAGGCTCGTTTGATGCAGCTCTCCATGCTACTCTATCCTGTGCAAGCTTCTTCATCTCCCAGTACCTACTGCAGCCTACATCCTTCTGAATCTGCTTAGTGTATTTATCTCTTGGTGCGCCTCTACGATTTTTACCCTCCACGCTGCCCTCCAGTACCAAATTGGTGATCCCTTGAGGCCTCAGAACATGTCCTACCAACCGATCCATTCTTCTAGTCAAGTTGTGCCACAAACTCCTCTTCTCCCCAATTCTATTCAATAGTTATGTGATCAACCCATCTAATCTTAAGCATTCTTCTGTAGCACCACATTTCGAAAGCTTCTATTCTCTTCTTGTCCAAACTATTTTTCGTCCATGTTTCACTTCCATACATGGCAACACTCCATACAAATACTTTCGGAAACGGCTTCTTGACACTTAAATCAATACTCGATGTTAACAAATTTCTCTTCTGCAGAAACGCTTTCCTTGCCATTGCCAGTCTACATTTTATGACCTCTCTACTTCGACCATCATCAGTTATTTTGCTCCCCAAATAGCAAAACTCCTTTGCTACATTAAGTGTCCCATTTCCTAGTCTAATTCCCTCAGCATCGCCCGACTTAATTCGACTACATTCCATTATCATCGTTTTGATTTTGTTGATGTTCATCTTATATCCTCCCTTCAAGACACTATCCATTCCGTTCAACTGTTCTTCCAAGTCCTTTGCTGTCTCTTACAGAATTACAATGTCATCGGCAAACCTCAAAGTTTTCATTTCTTCTCCATGGATTTTAATACCTACTCCGAACTTCTCTTTTGTTTCCTTCACTGCTTGCTCAATATACAGATTGAATAGCACCGGGGAGAGGCTACAACCTTGTCTCGCTCCCTTCCCAACCACTGCTTCCCTTTCGTGTCCCTCGACTCTTATAACTGCCATCTGGTTTCTGTACAAATTGTAAATAGCCTTTCGCTCCCTGTATTTTACCCCTGCCACCTTCAGAATTTGCAAGAGCGTATTCCAGTCAACGTTGTCAATAGCTTTCTCTAAGTCTACAAATGCTAGAAACAAGAAACAAAATGATATGTCAATACAATTTCTTGGTGATCTGGAACCAACCAGTAAAGAAATCAATGATGAGATAAAACAGACTGGGGGAGATTTGTCACATAAAATTAATAAGCAAATTGATCAGCTGACAGAATATTGTAACGAATTAAGAAAGGCACTCCACTGATGGACTGGACGCTAAAACTGGTGAATTAGATACTGAGCAGGAAATATTAGGAGAGGTTACTTGTGATGTAAATAAAGTCCGCAAATAAGACGAAATGGGAAAGAGTGAAGGTAATGAAATAGGTACAGTAAATGTAAATATGAGAACAGAGTCGTTTAAAGCACAAACAGGGGATAAACGCTTCTAAATATCTGTAAACAGGTAAACAGAATAATATCAATGACGAAGTAATGGAAAGTGACTGTAATTATTGTACAGAGGGAAGCAGCGAATTAGTAACGGAATAGCGACAAATGCAGGCAACATGGATGAGGAGTATATAAATAAATGGACTTGTGAGAACGATAATACTGTCTGTGACGTCGTAAATGTGTGACGTCCTAAACCAGAAGAACCATTTTAAAATCCGCAATGCAAAGTTTAACTTCATTTTGTCGAAAAATGAGATTATTGATGTAGCTTATGATCAGACAGTTCAAGTAACATGTTATGTTTAAAATAAAACATTGCCAACATTATTGAGAAAGTATCAGAAAATATTTTCTGAAATCCGTTATTTGGAAAAACTATGCTTTATGGTTTCAGGAACAAGAGCATACCCATTTCAAACGACGGCTCCTGGTCATGTCATAGTATCGTCAGAATCTGTTGATGATAACAAAATGTAACTATTTAGATTGTTAAAAGTTTATCTATTAATTTAGTGTTTATTGTTAAGTCATTTTAATGTTTTGATACTACGATGTGGCACAGGCCACAGATTGCGTATGTATGAAACGTTTAAAATAAGGGACGGTTTAGTAATTTGAGTTCACAACTTATGGGCTGTTAAATCATCTGAGCACTTAATAACGGTTCTAGGGACGTGGCTAATGTGTGCAGGCCGACAAATTGCCAGCCACCATCTGCGCAAGGTCGTAGCCGCAGCGCTTCACAGAGCAGTATAAATGGATGACGCACAGCTGGCGCGTGCGCAGCGGGTCTTGAGAGGGCCACGTTATGTTTACAAACTTGGGACCTCGTTGTGTGTGAGTTGAAGATGAATATTTCGCAATTAATACTTAAGCTGTTGTGTTCAGACTATTATCCATTCATGTAAGTCATAATTTTTTGATTTTGACTTTTCAGAAAGACTGCAATATTGTATGTATCTAATGTTTGTATTATGTAACGTATGTTTAATTCACCAAGATGTACGATGAGAAGAGAGAGAGGTTGGGAACAACAACAGTAACCGGCATATCAGCACGTAATTCAGAAAACAAATACCGACATTGTTGTATTCCGACAGTAGGGACGCGCACCTCAAAAATTAAAGGACCCTTGAAATATTCAAAAGACAAAATAGTAAGGAAATCTGATGTCGCAGTGCAGTTACGATCCCAGTAGGGTTGGAGTTATTTCTTAGTTTTTAAATTTTCGAATTTTCTCAAAACCAAGTAACCTTAAAGACTTGGAGGCAAGACAAGACAAGCACTGTGCTGCCTTACAGTATATTTATTCACAACCGGTTTCGATCACTGACCATCTTCAAACATCATAATCGCTATTTAAGCAGAAAAGATGCCATTTCTGACTTACAAGTATCTGCTTGCTTAAGCCGGTATTATGGCGTGATGTATCTTCTTCTGACGCTTGCAATTCAGCTACGGCATCTTTTCTGGTTAAATAGCAACTATGGCATGTCCAGTTGTCACAATATTTTTCCACTGTGATGATCAATGATCGAAACCGGTTGTGAATAACCATATTGTAAGATAGCACAGTGTCTACCTTGCATTTGTTGAAGTAAATCGGTGCCGCTGAAAGTCGCCTGAAATCAAAATTTTAACCTTTAAAAAAATTCATGTTGGGGGAGATGTGGCGTTTATGTCACATCACTGCCCACGTTTTATTACATTTTATTGTTATGTTTCAATGCACTGCACAGGAAGATTCTGTTACAGGAGACTAGCGGTTTGGTAGGATCAAAGGCAAACTCATCGAAGGATGCGCCAGATGGTCGGTCACATAGCGTGAGAACATTTGGACGAGCAAGAACTCTTTCTTGTTAGAACAGAGACAGACAGTGACGATTCACCTACAACGCCGGGCGCCAAGTAGCGAATTTCTTGTTATTCACATTTACTGTCTAAATATGAGTATAGAGTTCAAACCGTGCTAATGACGTTACTTCAACTGAGAACTTGTTAATAATAATTTCAGTACCACTCAATTCATCAGGAAATGCTAATCACAAATTTTAGTTTATTGTTGGAAAACATGGACTAAATATAGGTACGTCCTGAGCTGGCAGGCGCCAGACTGCTAAGACACCTCACGACCAGAGTTTCCGAGGAGGTAATTCGTGAATCTGTGTATGAAATCTGATCTTGTGTAAAGACGGAAGAGTTTGTTGAGAAATTGCCTCGGATTGCGTACTTGTGCAATGTGAGTGTTAATTCAAGGCAGTGTACGGTCTGTGTTAATCTGTTTGGAATAACCGTGCTGGGAGGCACACCAACAACTAACACAAAGAGCATGAATCGGTATGAAAATTACGTAATGAGAGATAATTACAATTAGCAGTACTGGAATTGAAGCATGGATTCCTGTTGAAACTAAATTGGTACCATTAACAGTCTTCCTCGTAGAGTAAGAAAAATACAGTGCAACGTACAAACCACTGAAGTCAGAAAAATGTACACATGATAATTTTTCTTGATCTGTCCATGGAGATTTTTAGAATGTCTGATTTTGTAGCAAACTCGGTGCTTAACAAAAAGTCAATTGTTCGATTATTACAAATATACACTCCTGGAAATGGAAAAAAGACCACATTGACGCCGGTGTGTCAGACCCACCATACTTGCTCCGGACACTGCGAGAGGGCTGTACAAGCAATGATCACACACACGGCACAGCGGACACACCAGGAACCGCGGTGTTGGCCGTCGAATGGCGCTAGCTGCGCAGCATTTGTGCACCGCCGCCGTCAGTGTCAGCCAGTTTGCCGTGGCATACGGAGCTCCATCGCAGTCTTTAACACGGGTAGCATGCCGCGACAGCGTGGACGTGAACCGTATGTGCAGTTGACGGACTTTGAGCGAGGGCGTATAGTGGGCATGCGGGAGGCCGGGTGGACGTACCGCCGAATTGCTCAACACGTGGGGCGTGAGGTCTCCACAGTACATCGATGTTGTCGCCAGTGGTCGGCGGAAGGTGCACGTGCCCGTCGATCTGGGACCGGACCGCAGCGACGCACGGATGCACGCCAAGACCGTAGGATCCTACGCAGTGCCGTAGGGGACCGCACCGCCACTTCCCAGCAAATTAGGGACACTGTTGCTCCTGGGGTATCGGCGAGGACCATTCGCAACCGTCTCCATGAAGCTGGGCTACGGTCCCGCACACCGTTAGGCCGTCTTCCGCTCACGCCCCAACATCGTGCAGCCCGCCTCCAGTGGTGTCGCGACAGGCGTGAATGGAGGGACGAATGGAGACGTGTCGTCTTCAGCGATGAGAGTCGCTTCTGCCTTGGTGCCAATGATGGTCGTATGCGTGTTTGGCGCCGTGCAGGTGAGCGCCACAATCAGGACTGCATACGACCGAGGCACACAGGGCCAACACCCGGCATCATGGTGTGGGGAGCGATCTCCTACACTGGCCGTACACAACTGGTGATCGTCGAGGGGACACTGAATAGTGCACGGTACATCCAAACCGTCATCGAACCCATCGTTCTACCATTCCTAGACCGGCAAGGGAACTTGCTGTTCCAACAGGACAACGCACGTCCGCATGTATCCCGTGCCACCCAACGTGCTCTAGAAGGTGTAAGTCAACTACCCTGCCCAGCAAGATCTCCGGATCTGTCCCCCAATGAGCATGTTTGGGACTGGATGAAGCGTCGTCTCACGCGGTCTGCACGTCCAGCACGAACGCTGGTCCAACTGAGGCGCCAGGTGGAAATGGCATGGCAAGCCGTTCCACAGGACTACATCCAGCATCTCTACGATCGTCTCCATGGGAGAATAGCAGCCTGCATTGCTGCGAAAGGTGGATATACACTGTACTAGTGCCGACATTGTGCATGCTCTGTTGCCTGTGTCTAAGTGCCTGTGGTTCTGTCAGTGTGATCATGTGATGTATCTGACCCCAGGAATGTGTCAATAAAGTTTCCCCTTCCTGGGACAACGAATTCACGGTGTTCTTATTTCAATTTCCAGGAGTGTATATTTAATAGAATTTACTATTAGGTTGCACTGATATCATTAAATTATCTTTAATTTTCTGTGGTTCTGATCATACAGTCCATCCACTAAATCTTGATGATTAGTATATATATCTTGCAGAATGGAAGAAATTACTACCTCTTCTTATGATTGCAGGCAAAGGTCTTGCTTAAGATCGAATATAGCATTTACTACACACATTATTGACACACTATTAAAAATTACTCGTACTTTTTACGTGAGATCTTGAACATAAGTACTCTGAAGCGAGATTGAAACAATAGTTGTTGAAAAAATTGAATATTCTCCGGACATTGCTCTTCTGCTGCAAAGATAATTTTAAAAGCCTATGTTCGCTGTTTTCTGCGGCAATGTACAAATTTCTTATTACTAATAAGGAAAAGAAAACATTCGTATAATTTAATAACGAGAAAAAATAAAAGGGCATGATATTGGGAGCTAGTTGTTTAGGTATTACACAGGTCGCTTTTCGAGGTGACAAAACGGTAACTAGTTTGTGAAGTGGAACTCCGCATGAAGACAGAATTAGTTTCTTTGTCGTTGCCTCGAAAAATTTATTTGTGCTACCTCATGTTGATTCTATGATCGTGTGAAGCATTTTTGTGACTTTTGCGGTTCTCGAGAACTAATGGTTAATGACTCGGAATGTTGTTATGAATGTTGATGACTGGTTCTAGAAATCGTTTCACAAATTTTGCGATTAATCAAATCAAAACAAAATTAGTTGGGATCCTAACATTTGACGATTCTTATTATCCTCAGCATTGAAACCTACGCTCTTATCACATTGTTATGCACTATTTATGACGCAAGTGTTAGACTCGCTACCACCGGAAAAAGAATCCGAGTGGGGCAAAGGCTAAGGGACATCTTTAGAAGACGTGACGTAAGCAAACTGTCACCAGCTGTGTTAGGGAAAGTGATCGCAGACATTTCTTGCTAAAATCCACCATGTTTGTTAATCCCGGCACATCTTTAAGACGGGAAGTTTCCTTTACTGTAGACCGATGTGTAGTTTATTGGGGTCGAATCCGCGTCTACTGTGAGACTATATGTTACCACCGATCTAAATATTCGTTGCAATGGGATTAATGACTTGGTAGCTAACGCTTAAAAATTCTAAAAACCAACTTCTGCTTTTATTTTCGAGTTCTCATTCAACGGGAGGAAGGAAGCTTTTAAATGAAGCATCCGGTTGCCAACGAGGTCATTAGAGATGGAGCACATACTCGAGCTGGTTAGGGATGGGAAAGGAGGTCGGCCGTGTCCTTTCAAAGGAATCATTTCGGCACTTGCCGGGAGTGATTTCGGGAAATCACGAGAACCCAAAATGTGGATGGTCAGAGAGGGAACTGAACTGTCGTCCTGCCGAATGCGAGTCCAGTCTGCTATCAACTGCGCCACCTAGCTCTGTAATTCTCAGTTAGGCCAGAATAGGTCGCGTGTTCTCCAACTCAGCTTCTTACGAACGTCATTCACGTACACCTGCAGACACTCCTCAGAAATGCTGGAGTTTATGTATGAAAGACGTTAGAGACACGATCTCCATCGCATCACACAATGGAGGCCGAGCTTTCTCTGACTTTCAGATTCTATTGTTCGTATAATCGTGCTTTCACATTCACCTACCGCCGAAACCCATTACGGCACACCCAACCGAAACACCATTTATTCTCACGAAAAGAGGCAAAAAGAAATAAGACTGAGAGACAAGAGGACCTTCATCACTCACTTTATTTTTACAGAATTCATCGGCGGAGATGTTACTCAGAGTCGGCTGTTAAACTTACAAGAAGCAAATGCTCCTTTCTTTGTTTTCATAAAACGTTAAGGTTTCCTGCAGAAAGTAGCGTCAGCACAGTAGACTGCAACTACGTGTTGAAAGTACAATCACACAATGTCCTACAAGAAACAACAGTCCAAGAGATTACATTTATGGAATAAAGGAACTGAGAAAGCTGTTCTTCAAAAACTGCTTTTAAAATGCTTCTGATGTCTACGTCTGACGCTGTTCCGGCCACTACGGAGAAAAAACTGGAAAACAATGCACTTTGTTTTATTTGTAGTTTTGCGCCTGACTCGTAGGAAATATTTTGAATATGATTAAGCTGTTCCAAATTACTGCATAAATTCTGCGATATCATTCATTGTTCCATATTTTAATCTGTAATGGATGTTTTTGGAGGACTATGTGTTTTCTTGATGAAAATAATTATAGTAAAATCATATAATTCATTCTGTGACCAACTTGATCAGGAGTGAAACAATAATAACACATAAATATTTCTCGAATGATTGATATTGTTCTACGGTTTTCTGTGTACAATATAAAACTTTTTATTATGAATCGCAACACTTCACTCATAACCGTCATGTCTTAATTAGTTGTACTAATATAGCGAAGGTGATTCACAGTTGGCGTACTGCTCTTAAAAGTAGTTCACAAAATATGATTCTGCTCGGTGCCTAGGGAAACAAAGCAACAGCGCGTATAAGTTTCCGCTGTAAAGTGAGCAGAACTTATCAGCTGATCATAGAGAAACCGCCAGATGACTGGTTTCTGTACATGCCATCAATTACACAAGTAGAATGAGTTAACAGATGGAACGTCCACATTAATTTAAATAAACCAGTATGTGCTAGGAGCAAATCGGCGTTTCTCTTTACTGACACCTTTGAAATTCTCGAATTTTTGTAACTCACACCTACTTCAATACTAACACGGAAATTTGTGTCCCATATCGGATGTGAACAGAGATTTTACGGACGATACTCAGAATCTAGAGTTTCACAACCTCGTAAACAGTTTTAATGAGGCAATATGATTCAAGTCAAACCTACTCTTCTGCGGACTAAAAGATTCATTAATTACTTGGTTGTTATTACGTAATTTTTTAACTTCAGTAGACCATAGTCAAATCATCATGAAATATAAGCTGCAAATGAGAGAAAAATTAATTAAGCTAGTAGAAATATAAATAAAAAGAGAAAGGAAAAAGAATCGAGAACGTACCCGACAAACCACCACCCAGTCCTCATGCTATGCATCAATAATTTTTATTTATATTGTATTTCTTAAATTTATTTTTTTAGTTTATGTATAGAATTTAAAAGCAGGAGGACAACGAAATCAAATTGTATTCTGAATCGCAAACTAAGCCTTCCGTCTAGAAACAAATTCCAATTGCAAGGGTTATATACGCTTGTGTGCATATATACTTCATTTATATACATTATAGACTAGAACTGGAGCGATATGGAAGTAAAACACGAAACAAAACGAGCAGGAAACTAGAAGAGAACCAGCCGAAGCAAAACAGATGGGTACATACATATCAAAGAAAACATCTATCAACAGGAAAATGAAATTAACCAACACCTGGCCGGCGAAAAACAAGATTAGACATGTTGGCGAAGAGATGTCGATATCGAGGCATTCGCAGGCGTGTTCAATAGGCAGTGATCACGTACTGCCTGCTGCCTTCTACTACATAATGAACGAAGTGTCCCAGCAACCACATAACGGTATGCGTTTTCGGCCGTGGAAAGAAGGAATAATCTGGGCGCAATATGATGTCAGTAGTGTATACAGTCTCAGATGATCAAGTACGGAAGGCCAACTCTGTCCTAATCAAAGATCAGTTTGCCATGCGACCTCCACAAGTAAAACGGCGTCGTATCTTATCTGTAGTCGTACAACGACTACATAAATCCGTGTCGCTAAACTCAGTACGGAAAAGTCGCTCCTTCATTAGAATCACGTTATTTAATACATTATACCGCGAGGACGCTACGCGCATCGGCGAAATCGAAAGACTGATATTAACTGTCGTCCAGGTTGTATGCAGCGATTCACTTTCAACGAAATTCGGACAAGGGACTCCTTCCCAACGAATCTTTTGGAATTTCGTAGTGAGGACGGGTCTCCATAAAATGTCAGCCGATAAATGGCGCACCGCAAGATAGAAGTCGCGAATTTGTTTTAACATATAATTTATACAACCAACATCTGTTGGGGGTTCAAGACTAGCAGGACGGACACAAATAAATAAGACGTGAATGTTTTTCTGGAGTCATCGTCAAAACAGAACATTGCACTTATAGCATCTGCGTCTTCCTTCGTATATAATCTAGTCCCAACCCTCAAAGGGACTAGGCTTCGTGACCACCTCATACCATAAGCGAAAGATACGTCGTTTCCATAAGAAATGACCAGACAACTGTAGAAGTTTCTTCGCCGCCATAGATAGAAGGGGATAAACGTGGGCCACGTAAAAAACTTTATGTAGGATATATGTATCTAGTATTTGGGCTTTCTCGAGCAGAGTAAGAGAACGCCTTTCATGTTCTAGTATCGCTCGCTGAATTTTGTCCGTAACAGACTTCCAGTTGAACGTCGTCATTTTGGGTGGACAGCAGTCAATAACGATACCAAGAGACGTATGCCGATCCACTGCAGTGGCCCGTGGAACAACCGCGTCACGGAAACCTTGCAAAGTAAGAAGCCTGCATTTACCTTCATTAAGAAGTGCACCTGAACTCCGACAATAACCATAGATTACAGCCTTCAGTCGTGGTATCTCGCAGGGTTGCGGAGTAGAGCCATCACAAAGCGTCCAACCATTCAGCTGGGTTGCCAGCACCCGGCGGAGGGGCTCCAGAGTCAACATAAACGAAGTCATTGACAGCGGCCTTCCTTGAGGCACTCCCCGACGGATATTTATTGGTGGCCTAGGTTGATAATTAACAACCACAGGAGCTGAAATACCCGTAAGCAAATTTGATAGCCCTCGCTATGTGTAAACAGTAAAGCCACATGTCTCCAGAAACCTAAGCAAAAAGTCGTGATTGCTCGGTCAAATGCAAAATGTCTATAAAAGTACGGGGACAAGGGACTGACATTACAGCAGCGATCGAAACCACGTCACGACATTCGACTATAGGGGTAAGAATGGTACGACCAGTTACGCAGCTTTGATGTTTTTCAACAATCGTCTCCATCAGAGCAGACGTCCCACTATTAACTTACCTCGCCACAGTCTTATAATCAAAGTTTAACAAAGTAATCGGGCGAAACCTATCAGGAGCAGCCGGTAAAGGGCGTTTTGGTATTAAAACAATTTTTCCCACTTTGAACGAGGTCGGCACTAATCTCATCTGTAAGTCTTCACTCAAAAGGGACGCAAAGATGGCACCCAACAGCGGCCAAAAGCGCACGTAAAATTCCTTGGTAAGTCCGTCCAGATCTGGGGACTTTTGAGAAGGCGATCCTACAATAAATTTTTTGAGCTTCCTCAGTCTGAAAGGCAGCTAAGAGCGTTTCATTATGTTCTGGTGTAATTGTCGTATCTAAGGTGCTGACTAGTGAGTCGTACAAGGTATCAGTGGAGTCATCCACGTCGCAGATGTCTACATAGTATTGGTGTAGGACACGCAGTGTATCAGCTTGCGCTATTACGGTACGTCCATTATCTGTCGTGAGAGAATGGATACAGGAGCGCCGACGACGGGTCTGCTGCCGAAACAAATTGTGGGGTCCGGCCCACTCGTCACGTGTAGGATGCCTCAGGGATGCTGCGTTCTTGGAATGCTACACTACAATACAAGCAAATAACATTAGCAGTTTTATTCCAATAAAGCAGATTGACAACACTTAACTTTGGATTTAGAACAAGTGTCGGAAGCAATGGGCGACAGGCAATATAAATCAGAGTCCCGTGATATACGCAGTGTTCAGGCAAGTCAGTCACACAGTTTGTGGATCACTACTAACTGTTCTCGTAGCACTCTCCGCTAGGCCGTACTAATACTCTGCGAATACTGTCCGCTAATGTCTGGCCGAGTCTGGCAGGAGCGGCGCTTATATTCACTTCTTGCAGGTGTCGCTCCTGTCATGGCGCGGTCCTAATCAGTGCACCTTAGGCCGATGTTGTTTCACCGCCTTCTCTGATCTTGCGTTCCTCGTCTTCGTTCCGGCGCTTGAGGTTACGCCAGAACACAAATGATATAAGGAAGTCAGTTCGTCACCAATGAACGTGCTTGGATCGCATCTTCAATCCTTCCATTTGTTACCTTTTCAAGGTTAACAGTTTGCCTTTGCACGCCTAACATCCGCAATTCGCAAAGGGGCGCTATCCGCAGCATCATAAATTCACCCAGGACGGAATAGTAGCCGGCCGTTGTGGCCGAGCGGTTCTAGGCGCTTCAGTCCGGAATCGCGCTGCTGCTACGGTCGCAGGTTCGAATCCTGCCTCGGGCATGGATGTGTGTGATGTCCTTAGGTTAGTTAGGTTTGAAGAGCCCTAAGTCTAGGGGACTGATGACCTCACATGTTAAGTCCCATAGTGCTTAGAGCCATTTGAACCATTTGAACGGAATAGTAATATCCGTAAATTCTCCGAAAGTCTCGCCCTTGACAGAACAAAAAAGCTTGCCCGAGGCTCGGTTTTGCCAGCTGTGTCCACCAGTCAATGATGGAAGAGTACTTCCCAGTGGACAATACAGTACACTCCCACACGGCGCGCATCGCTTCATCAAGAGAGGGGTCAGCTAGGTGAGCGACGTTTAACATCCACTGACTGCGAAACAATTTGGCCGTTGCCATTCAAGATTGAGTTGTAGTCACAGCTTAATGATCCGTAAAGGAAGATGGGATGATTTCAACATTAAGACATTAAGAATACTATCGCGCAGGCAGTCTGATAAGTAAAACCTATCTAATCTGCTACTGTAGGTCGCAGTAAGGTGGGTAAATTTAATTTTAATTTTAAAACTCAACAGCCTCAGTTGCACAGATTACCTAGATTTACTTAGGTTTCAGTCGGGATAACCCAACCTTCTTTAGAATAAAAGTAACTACCGTTTGTCCATAGTGGACATCGTCAAGCTAAGACTACAAATCCATAAATTTTCGTCAGACTGTAAAAACTTATCTGAAACTACCTCGGCCCCACTTCGCGACCGCGATGCGGCAGCCACGAGTGCTGTACTGGAACTGACCTTACCGTCATGAGGCCCGCCTAGGCGGACACATACCTTGCGCCTGCGATTAAACTGTATGACAGTTACTTGTTGGGACAAGATGCGAACCTAACTCCTGACCTTGAATTCACTAGTAAAGTGAAATAAAAGAAAGGTACAGCTGAGGGAAAGGGCGTATATGTTATCCTGTGCAGAACGCACTTAGATCGACTGTCTTAACATTTATGAAGTTTTCGTTGGTCATGATATGAGAAAGGCATCACGTGCTTACAACGTGTGGCCTGTCTAGGAAAATTTTGTGCTTAAGCACGAAGTTTAATCTCCTTAAAGAACTTAGGAGTGGGAAGGATAATATAATGCCAACATCGTCATTATTATGACTAGGTCTAAAAAAGGTAATCTGTGCAACTGAGGATGTTGATTTTTAAAATTAAAATTAATATTTATACAGTTGCTGCAGGGGCCGCGAAATGATGAAAATATTGGGTAAATTTAACTAACGTTGGGTATTTACTTATCCAGATGTCTTTCAGGTGCAACGAGCAGACCAATTCATGTAATTCACGGGAGAGATTAAAATTTGGAGATTCGTCTGCAGGACACATCACACAGTTAGAAACACTATCCAACACAATACCCAGAGGACTCTTACACTACAGATAAACAATTTCCTGTTGATAAAAGCGCGAACGATCCACTGAGCGACCAGTGCCAGACGGGGAATATAAAAGAATCGAGGTAAGACTAAAAAGTTGACAATCTATGCTCCTACCAGAATCCAACATTTCCACCTCAGCAACAGGAATGCCTTTGCCAAAGAATAAGCCGGTTCCCGTAGGATAGTCAGGTGGTGTATTAAGGATTATACGAGAGACAGGTAAGGATTAATGCCTAGATAACGTCCGTTGTAAGAACACAACGTCCGCACATGAATCATAATTCTACAGACGCTGTGAAACCAGTCGTAATTCTGATTACACACGATTAACACTTAAGGAAAGGAACGTGCAGGCTTGGCCCATTGACCACAGCTATGCAGGGATGTACGGAACGTACCGAGCACAGTTACGTACACAGCTGAGAGTCAAGGTCCATTTCGGGGTCCACAGACGAATCAGTCATGGAGGGACCAGAACTCCCGTCATCGGAACCTTTTTTCTTAGCTTTCTTACGTGCCGCCACACGGTCGGGTCAGCCACGTGGCATGGTGGCCTCTGCTGAAGGAGGTATGGTAGGGGTCATAGCCACTGATTCCTATCGCTCAGAACAAGGGACATGTACTGCGGGTCCAGTCACTAAGGCGGGAGCACCAATACGACAGGTGATGCTTTGTCGCTAATTGTATTCTCCTGGAGAGTTTCTGTCGGCGGAAAATTCTGGAAACCGTCGGCGGCTGAAGACGAAGGAGCAGGCGGACATTCCCACATCTCAGAATGTAACGGGGGACACAAAGACGAAGGGAACGACACGCTCCCTCTCCACATACAGGCAGCTCAGAAGCAGCCACTTCGCGAGCAGGAGGGATGCTGGAGATTGCTTCGCCACTCACCGTACCACGGACGGGAGGTATCGGAGAATCGAGAAGAGCAGTGGACACAAGCGATGCGCACGAGGTTGGGGCCGAAGAAGGTACAGCCAAATCCTCAGTCTCAACATCGTGAGTGCGAGCTCGGTCGTTTGTCACTGTTGCAGCTTCCGTCCTGTGGGCAATACGATTCTGACCATGTCGCGGAGGTGAAGGCCAAAATTCATTTACACGATTATCAGAACTGACTATTTGCTCATTATGATCCGAAGCAGTAGTAGGTCCCACGTCGGGAGTGGCAGCAACAAGATCAGCAACCGTCAATTTCAGACGCTGAACTTATGACGGCTTTAATACAAAAGCCCTCCGCGGGCAATTAGATCTAACTAGTCCACTTGCATCACACAGGAAGGAGGTTCTCTCTTTACCACTATAGGTGACGCCAATGCGGTAACCACACACTTGTAAATGTGATGGAATATTGCGTTTGATATGCATTTCCGCGGAACGAATTCCATTATAACACTGTGTTCCGTGTTGACTAGACCAACGTTCACGACGGACGTTTTACACGTTACCGTAAAGAGTCACTGTCCTTTAGGAAGCCGTCATCTACCTCCGGCGGAAGGGTGAACACTCGAACATCGGTATAGTCAACTTAAGCATACTAACGGAATTATCGTGATGCTTGAACGGGACTTGAGAACCATGTCGCGGCAGTGATCTTTCGACGTGAGTGGGATACATAAGATTCAGGTAAAAAACGTTTTCCTCTGCGTCAAAATGGGCGGTTCAGAGTTCTCATGTACTGTATCGACAAGCGAATCGTGGAATACTAAAGACCCAGGCTACACGTATCGCGGTGTTTTATCGAAAGCAAAGCTGACAGTACCTTGTCCTGGAATACACGAGGAAACCATGGTAGCTACAGAGGAACGGCCGACGCCGCTGCAATTACACGAACACAGACAGTAAGACGGAGCAGAGGCGCTACGACTCACTTAGCATACAGAACAACACTTAAGAGGATACTTTACACAGGCGACGCTGTTGACATCAGTAATCTCTTTCCTTTCCTTTCTCCCCCACCTCCACCCTCAATTTAAAAATGGTTCAAATGGCTCTGAGCACTATGGGACTTAACATCTGAGGTCATCAGTCCCCTAGAACTTAAAACTAATCAAACCTAACTAACCTAAGGACATCACACACATCCATGCCCGAGGCAGGATTCGAACCTGCGACCGCAGCAGTCGCGAGTTTCCGGACTTAAGCACCTAGAACGACTCGGCCACCGTGGCGGCCCTTCAATTTATATACAATGAATCGCAGGTTCCGCGTGGTGTGCGAAAGAGCAGACCCCATGCATTCACATACTTGTTTACTTGTTTGTTTATTTTACTGTATCTTTGTATTTATGAAATATGGAACAGGATAAGAACACACACTAAGAACATTTTCAAAAGTAACGTTCATAATATACGAGATCGTGCTGAAAAGTAATTCCTCCGAATTTTTTGTGTAAAATCTCGTCCGCAGCTCGTGGTCGTGCGGTAGCGTTCTCGCTTCCCGCGGCCGGGGTTCCCGGGTTCGATTCCCGGCGGGGTCGGGGATTTTCTCTGCCTCGTGATGTCCTTAGGGTAGTTAGGTTTAAGTAGTTCTAAGTCTAGGGGACTGATGACAATAGATGTTAAGTTCCATAGTGCTCAGAGCCATTTGAACCATTTTTGTAAAATCTCTTAAAGCTTTTTTGTTCTTCATTTCTACAAATTGTAGCGCGCAACGAGGCGGTGTGTAAGGTGCTTGGGTGCGTGACAGACTGTTTGTTCTAATCGAGTTTGGAATTCGAACAGTTCGTCCACACTCGTGGAGCAGCATCTCTTTCACCATGACAATACAAGGCCAGTCACGAGCGCTGCGACATCTGCAACAACCCGACGCCTTGGGTTCAGTGTCATCGATCATCCCCCACACAGTCCCGTCTTGGTCCCATCCGATTTTCATTTTCTTCCAGAACTAACAGAACTCGTTCGAGGACTCTAAATCCATAGTGATGAAGCGGTGCTTACAGAGGTAAGGTTGTGGTTTCGTCAACAGTCAAACATTCCACACTGACTGTACCAATAATCTGGCATCTCGTTCGGAGAAATGTGTTTTTCGCCACATTTCTCGTTGGGAGAAATATGTTCTTGACTATGTTGAGAAATTAATATGTAGACATGAAGAATAAACACGTAGAACGTTAATAAATCCTGTTTCATTTAAAATGTTTTAAGAGTTTTCACATAAAAAACTAAGAAGCATAACTTTTTACCACGCCCTCATATACGTTTTACTAGCCATTGTGATCGATAGTCTGCTAGCGCTGGTGGAATGTTTCCCTCGTCACATAGCAGTGTTGAAGGTATACCTCTGCCCACTTCAAATGGTTCAAGTGCCTCTAAGCACAATGGGAGTTAACATCTGAGGTCAAAAGTCCCCTAGACTTAGAACTACATAAACCTAACTAACCTAAGGTCCTCACACACATCCATGCTCGAGGCAGGATTCGAACCTGCGACCGTAGCAGCAGCGCGGTTCCGGATTGAAGCGCCTAGAACCGCTTGTCCACAGCGCCCCTCTGCCCACTTCATTCTAAAGCTTTTAAGAAGTTGGAAAAACGGAGAGTGAATAACTCTGCCTAAGTTCACTAACGCAATTTCTCAAGTTGTTCTTTCTCGGAATTTCTGAATGACCGACGTTATGGTAAGTGACTCAGTAGTGGGGTCACAGAAAGCTTTATGTACACGATAATTATCTGAAATCTGCATAAATTTTGAGTAGCATTGACGATATTTCATCCGGCAATGATTGCTACGTAAGAGGTGGAGGTTATTCGGCTTGTCAAGAGCACAATAATAGACATGTGGAGAGGCAAAAAAGGGAGGGAGAAATCAATCTTGTATTTGATTAAGGAACGATACCAGCCTACGCCTGAAGTGAAACCATAGAAAACTTACATTCCGGTTAATGGCCACAGATATGAAAACAATCCTTTTTGGGGTCTCTTGAGGGGAGCTACCAGTGAAATTTCAATCCGGTCGCAAAAAAATTTCAGGGGACCGAAAATTTGTTTTGTAACATATCTTGGGATGCTGGATTCGGTGAGTAGACCCTATTTGCTAAAAATGTTTTTTCATAGTATTTGATTGTGGAGTTTTGAAAAAAAACATTGTTTCAAACCCTCACCTAAGGTTCTTTGTAACCACGTAATATATTCACAAAAATGTGTTGAGTTAAAAATTTTTAAAGTTGATGGAGGAGTAACATTTTTTTTCATTTCAGTCATTCTCATCTTTTTAAAAGAAATATAAGTATAGGGACCATTTTAATAGTGTATACGTACGAGAAGTAAGGGCACAAGGCCGGACATTACAGCAGCGACCGAAGCCACGTCACGACACACAACTATAGGGGTAAGAATGGTACGGCCAGTTACACAGCTTGGACGTTTTTGAACAATCGTCTCCATCAGAGGAGACGTCCTACAATTAACTAACCTCGCCACAGTTCTATACTCAAAGTTTTACAAAGTAATTGGGCGAAAGCTATCAGTGGGGGCCGGTAAAGGTCGTTTCGGGATTAAAACAATTTTTTCCACTTTGAACGAGGTCGGCACTACTCTCATCTGTAACTCTTCAATCAAAAGGGACGTAAAGGTAGCACCCAACAGCGGCCAAAAGCGCACGTAAAATTCCTTGGTAAGTCCATCCAGACCTGGGGACTCTTCAACAGGCGATCCCACAATAAATTTGTAAACTTCCTCAGGCCTAAATAAAAAATTCTGTATTAAAAAATTATAAAAACTCTGTATTAATAATACGTGCCGCGAATTTAACGTAAAATAAAATTACTACGACATTATTTAGTGTTTGATCCAGTATGAAGGAAAAAGAAATAAAAGATGACTTGATAAGTTTGAAAACTGTATTCTTTATTTTCAGTTTTCATATTACGTCACACTGTCCCGTCTCCGCTGTGTTCGCAAGGGTGACTCGTCGGCTGCGAGTATAAATGGCCATGTGGGATAACATCGTATCTTTTCTGTCCGCCAGGCCTCGTGCTGTCACCGGTTCATCAATTGCCGGATGTTCCGTGTCGCGCTAGACTTGTTAGTCGCAGAGTCAGGGAGTGTTGCCGATAGAGTGAATGTGTATATCGTGGTATGACTACAGTTATGTAAACTAACTGGACTGCGTTGATCACGTGCTCACCCCAAGAACCTCACACACCGCCGCCACCCATCCTGGCCCAGATACATATTTCCTTTCCAGTTCACAACTGAGTCGGCCACGAAGGTAAATACACATGTCTGGAAACTGCATAAAAATGTAAATTAGAGTTACAGTTATTTATTTCGTAGTTACATATAGATTAGACACAATACACGCACAGTTCCGGTTGTTCGTAAATTAAATTCAGTTAGATTTTGCTTGTGATACTATAATATAAAATCCAAGAACTTTCTTTTTCTTTTTAATGACCAGATGTTAGTGAAACGTTATAGTTTGTTGATCATAGCATACGATCTCTCTATTTGAAATTCAGTGTAGGTTTTGCGAGTGTTCGTGTGACGGATTTAATAGGATGTATTTCACTTTTGTGTATTAATTGTGCGTATTTGTGTCAGTCTGCGTACCACTCGACCCCCTACTATCAGATCGAGTCCTAGTTTCCTATGTGGTTCCGACAAAATCAGGGAGGCACCCCAAAATTCGTTTTGGATAGATTATGTTAAAATAGTAGTTGTTACTCAGTCCAGGCATGGGTATGAGAGAGTCGTAGGAGAGGCGTAACAACGTAACATTCCTCCTCATCCTGGCCATGTCACTGAACTAGGCGACCATTTAGACTGGAGGGAGCGAGCATCGTTTTCTTGTAACTTAATGAATGTGATTTTGTGCAGAACTGATAGTGAGGCCGTGTGGCCCAACAAAAGTGATAGACGAAAATCTTACGCGTGTAGAATAGTAATTCCACCCCTTGTTTGTACACAGTAAATGTAATCCTGAAATGAGCCTTCTTTATATAGTAATGTGAAACCAGAAATTAATGAAAGTAAAGATCACATGTAGGAGCATATTGCGTTTGATAGTGCCGCAGAAGCTGTGGATTAGCTGGGTTCTTCGGATGCTTGTGACCCCCCCCCCCCTTTGTTCTTTTGTGGAATATATTCATTGAATAATCGTTAAATGTAATAACAAATTAAACAATCTGGACTGTCTCATTAGTGATTAATTGCCAAGCATAGAGTCATGGAACGCAGCGAGCTTATCAGTAACAGTCAGGCAATGACTACTTGGCAGATTCGATACACAGCAAAATTTAGTCTCTCGAATTATCCGCAAGTAAGAAGGAGGGAGGAACAACGATAATTCTGCAGTAGGTCCTTCTGAAACTTCGCTAACACTCCGCTACGCGATGTTGTTGATTGCTATCGCTGAGGTCTCGAACTGGGCAGAGATCTCGCTGCGTCGAACCTATGTTGACCCCAGTGTGAGGGCGAGGAAATGAGGAGAAGGAAGGCGTGGTCGTCAGGAGCGCTACACATACGTCGTTGCAGACCGCAGTGAGCCATCGTTAATGTCTGTGGTATCCATTCACTTTGCGAACTTTGGTGTGGCAACACGATCTCTATATCTCTATATCACACTCTCTATCTCGCGTAGGCTCCTATAGCCATTTGCAGTACTGACGCCAAATAACAGTACCTTAACTGGCCACTCGATGCCCTTCAGCAACTTTGCAGGTTATTACTATTAGTTTGTGGTGACTTGTGTGAACAGAGGCCAGTAGCATGTCAGTCTGAAGGATTACAGGAGAACCGATACTCTCGTACTTCCTGCCAAAGCAGAGCCCGTTTAGCATTTTTCATTTATTCTTTTATTTTGGCTTTGGATTTGAAGGGCCATACAGCTAATAACGGTTATAATGTGCCAAAGAAACCTAATCGCAAAAAAGCAGAATAGTGCAAAATTAAAAAAGTTTGCATACAAACATACTCTTAAAGTAAGTAGAGGCGGAGTTAGACAAACTCCAGAGAACCGGCGGCAATGATGATATTGACACTCCAGCAGAAATATAAACAGCACAATACAGTAACATTATGACAAAGTTGCAGATGCTCTTATAGTGAAAGACAAAACATCAAAGGGCAAACACCGCACATCATACAATATGTACAACAATAGCTGAAGAACAAAACAACGGCCGGCCTGTGTGGCCGTGCGGTTCTAGGCGCTACAGTCTGGAACCGAGCGACCACTCCGGTCGCAGGTTCGAATCCTGCCTCGGGCATGGATGTGTGTGATGTCCTTAGGTTAGTTAGGTTTAATTAGTTCTGAGTTTGACCTCAGAAGTTAAGTCGCATAGTGCTCAGAGCCATTTGAGCCAAAAAAACTATGAAAACTACGTACAACAATTTGAGAAGTGTAGCATACATATAGACACACTTAAAATAAGAGAAAAACTCAAAATGGCAAACACAGTACACTCAACGGTATGTACAGTTGTGCGAGGACAGTGAAATAAAATGCACAACAAAGAGAAATGAAAACTGAATTACTACTACGGGTCTGTACGTACATTAGAACACAAAATTACACAGCCGATTACGAACCGGGCTGATGCCATTTGTAAATGAAGATCTCGGCAAATTTTAAATTAAATCTGGACGCCGGTGGCTTTCAAATAGTTTGTGAGCAATTTATATTTATCAAAATGTTGGAGTAAAACAGGAACACAGGTGGGGAGGGGGTAACCTCCCGCAACCAGTTCCTTACACAAGTCTGATGGTGCAGCCGTGTACCTGCTACTGCCGTTGTGTCCATATTGCAGTGTCGAGACGTCATAATCTTCAACCTATATAGGAACGCAGGGTAACACCAGCGTCATGCGAATGGTAGAAGTCACCTGACGTCTACGAAGCTGCACCAAGGTGAATCATGGTCGAGATTCAATAAAAATTTTCTGGGTTTGTGACCACGTTGTCAATATATAAAACTACCGACGTTTCGGTCCCTGTTGGAAGCGACCTCTTCAGGTGTAAACAGAAACACCCTGAAGAGGGTCGCTTGCAACAGGAATCGAAACGTTGGTAGTTTTATATACTGACAATTTTACTGAATGTGATATTAGCCGCGGAAACCTTCGTTTATACATGGTCTAGATGTGTGGTTGTATGACCGCCAGGAGGCCAATCACCTTATAGTGCTGATAGACATGCCATTCAAAGTAGAGATGGGGGATGCGCTCTTGAACTAATTCATAGAGTTGAATCTTTCAAAGGAGTGAACAATCAGTGATTCAGAAAAAAAGAACGGTAGCTCCAAACGTTTCTCACAGCAGAGAGAGAGAGAGAGAGAGAGAGAGAGAGAGAGAGAGAGAGAGAGACGGAGCATATCAGCGGGGCCTTTGCTGGTCAGAGCACTCTGCACGCCACACAACACAGCCAGCGCCGGCCTCTGCCCTGCTTCTACCTTGACTGCCTGCATTGTGTAGTGCCCCATTGGATTTTGTGTTTCACATATGCCGTGCCGTCCATGTGCGTCGTCTGCCGCGCGCAGTGTCTGGCGCAGCTTAACTTCGCATCGCACTCTGTCGGCGATCGTTTCAGTCGCACGTCCTGCCCTCTGGGCAGTTGATGCGAGCAACAGGACAGAGAGCCACCTAGCGGATAACATAGGAACTACTTGCAACAACCTGCTCGCAAGAGAACAGACGATTTGTTTCGGAGCGGGTGAGTTCACCGTTCCCCCCACCCTCGGAACTCGCCCGCTCAACGCTCACCCCACCGTCTCGACTCTAGCCAGAGCGTTGAGCAAAGCGACTCAGGTGTCACTCTGGTCTCTGCGGTATCAGCTCACGCAGTAATACAGCTCGCGGCTCGACCCGCTCGACTCAGCGCCTCTGCATCGGAGTTCGTCCCTACTGGATGTTGTTCTTCGTAGTAATACCGCTATGTATATTACATTATTATGTTATGTATACATCATTTGGTTTAATTTTATTTTTATTTGTTTAAACTGATTAGATTAGGTTCCTGATGACTCCTCTTACTATAGGATTTTTATTATGGACACTCGAATTTACGCTTTAATTACGAGCGAACCGATAAACGTATCGCAAAATGTGATACACCAATATTTTCCTTGTTTTATTCTGCGTAAGGCTATATGCAGCACTTTCGTTTTACAATCAAATTTATATATTTTTTTTTCTTATTCTGGTACGGATTTTGCGATTTTAGGCGTCTTCGGAAGGAAACGTTCACTTTAAAAATATATGGCTTGCGATGAATTTGTATGAGGTTAATGAAATTTTAATACATTATAGCCAAATATATTGTTAATGTAAATCTCAAGTTACAACATTTTCCGATCACCCAAAAAACCACGATAGTGCAAAACAAATCAATAATCAAAAACTTTGTCATATCGTGGAAATTTCAGTAAACAATACAAAATTCTTACTCATTATCTGTGTTACTTAAAAATAAGATCAAATAAGATCAAAATATAGGTGTAGTACTGGAATAAACCAAGTTTAAAGGACAATGTGCCTTCCATTTATTTTCTATTGTAAATGAGTGGTGAGTCATGAAAAAGAGCTAATTCATTTCAGGGAGTGAACAGTTCTGATCCAACAGTTTTGCCCATCTCTAATTCAAAGTTCGAAGCGCGAGAAGTAGCCTTCCGTATCGTCAACGTGAGAAGCTTATAATGGATGGGCGTTGGGCGTAACTGGCTTTCTGTAATATTCCTCCAGCGGAAACGTTTTTCGTCATTTAAGCGCTCCAGGTTTCTTCGTTAGTACATTATACTTTTCTGTTATTTATATCTGTATAGTTTTGTATTGTTTTGTTTTTCTTCTGTCAAGAAAAATGGATACTTCAGTAACTGATAGGCCATTGGCTGCTGGAATTGTATCATATGCCTCCGCAATGTTTTCAGATCGCAAGGAGGGACAGAGGGTAGTGAATAAGGAAGCAAGGAATATTATAAAATCATGTGATTAAGAATCAAGGCAGGAAACTAAAACAAGGTTAGCCGCCCGGTGTGGCCGTGCGGTTCTAGGCGCTTCAGTTTGGGACCGCTACGGTCGCAGGTTCGAATCCTGCCTCGGGCATGGATGTGTGTGATGTCCTTAGGTTAGTTAGGTTTAAGTAGCTCTAAGTTCTAGGGGACTGATGCCACAGATGTTAAGTCCCATAGTGCTCAGAGCCATTTGAATTTTAAAACAAGGTTATCTTCTCGCTGCCTAGTATGCTGGCGCATCTGTACGATCTGTTACAAAAATTTAGAAAGGGATAATCGCCACAGGTGTGATCCCTTTGTGCTCCTGGTAAAAAGCGTCCAAGATCTGAAGTACAGAAGTCTCACTGTGATTGCTCTGATATGTATGTAATAATGTAATACGACACACTGTGCTACATGCATGTGAGCAACATATTTCCACTGCAAGCTAGAAACAGTCCAAAAGCAGTCACAAATAACAATGATTTAATTGGTTCGCCGTGACGAGAAAAAGCATTTCAATTGTTGCATGCACATCATCAGCATTAATAAACTAATTATACAACAGGCTACACAAATTAAGAAAATGATCGGTATTATTACGAAAGTAGGAATATCCTAAAAGAGTGTTATATTTAATTTGCTGAAATGTGCTGCTGACAAAGGCAGATCTACTTTCATGACAATGTTTTTCCAACTCCAACTCACAAGGCACACATGGCTAGCTTGTGCAGTCCTATCGCGCGCTGTATCCTCCGCTGCTGACAATACACTGACCATTGTGTTGTGCGACACATCAATTGTTGATTTTTCTCAATAACAACTATTTTATTCGCGATCACACATTTCAGTTTGGCAAGCCGTAGGTAAGTAACCAGTATCTGTCATTTGCCTATCTTTCCGCCTGAAGCAACGCTCGTCATTATTTTAATACTGCTCAGATCAAGAGAAGGAATCCCTTGGTAAGTTTCCATTCCAGTCGCTCAGTGTTAAAAATACGATGGGTTACGGGGATTCCACCAAAATTCCAACAGAATTGGCAATCTATTTTTGTGTGACTTATTAACCTTGTCTCATTCGAAGAAGCATCACCGTTTGTGAGTAACGCCCACATTTCTCTTGGTGACTAGTTTAATTGTACTTCCTTTGTCACAGTGTAATTTGCCAAACGAATCTCACAGCAGCTATTGAGACAGAATTCCGAAACGGAGTGCCTCATCAAACATGTAATTGGCAATCACAGACCGCAATAGCTTACGAAAACGCTCATAGTGTCGGTTTGCAGTAACATAAAAGAAGAAATTTCATGTTTAGTTTCATACTAGGAAGCTGTTGTTTCGCTAGCTGTCGATAACTCTTAAAAAATGACAGTCACTGGAGTGAAATAAATAAAAAGGGAAGTATAAGCAATGATACATCACCATAGATAAGAAAGTTCTGTGTGTTTAAGAATTGGCAAATCACTCTCCTCCATGTGTGTTATCATTCACCAAACTTTCGTTTCGATGTCTCGAGCGGTTTAGGAGATATGAGAGGTGTGAGTATTTCATTCTCGCGGGCGTGCCATCGGAAGTGAGCGCGCTACATGGGATCCATTTTCTCGAGATCAGAGGCAGATAGAGATCTCCTCCCAAGTCTAAACAAAAATTCAGCATGTTAGCTAAATTTCATACGCAGCAACATATGGTGCAATACGCGCCAAACACAAAATCATAGCGACCCCTAATTTTCGTTGCAAACTTTTTGAGTTTTGCGTAGTGTCTTACTAAAATGTGTACATCACAATAAGAACGGTCATTAGCGAGGTGGTGAGCATTTCGCCACGAAGCTGACATACAACGCTACAAGTAAGGCAAAAATCATATATTTTTAGTGAATAGTTTCTTTAAAATCATTTGAGAAAGATAACAGGTTGCGCGCGCTTCGGTTCTGTCAGCGCAGAGCGTCGCCAGTCGGCGCGTGCGAAGTACGGTGTACGCGTCGCAATATGCGCTGCACCCGTGCGGCACGTGCGTGTCGCGCTGTAGTGTCACGTCACACGTGCTATACGCATCTCAATTTGCGCCTAGCCTTAAAGTGTATTTCGTTTCAGCCCTCCAAGCCACGTGCCGGAGTCTGGGGAGCGGGTCGGTGCGCCACCGGCGATCACTGCAGGCCTCGCCAGTAGCGGCTCCCGCGCGACACCGCATACAGCGGTGAAACCACCCGTGTTAACTTGTTTACAACATACTGTTAATAAACCGACAGGTGTCGGTAATCCCTTTGCGCGATATTTTCATTCCGTAACTGGGTTAACAGCTAGGTGGTAGCGGACCCAGCGAGGCTCTCGGAGCCAGTGGAGCTGCGAACTGTGCGACCAGCTGGCTGTGTGTTCCCCTTGGCATGGGCGCGTTTATTTCTGGCTGCGGTGTGGCCACACTGCGCAATAAAGCCGCGCCCCGGCAGCTGGCGCCAGCTGTCGCCGCGCCACTTGACCTTTTGTCCCGCTTTTGTCGCCCAGGAGGCAGCTGTTTGGGAAATCGCTGGCTCCACGCCGGTGTGCTATCACGATGGACCACCTCTGGCGCAAAGTATAAGGATCTCGACGTGTGGAGCCATAACTCCGACTACGAGCTAATGGCGGTGTGCACCAAACGAACGATTACATAAATAAACAAAAAAATTATTACTTTTTGTATGACCTAGATTTCATTTTCAATGACATACACTTTTCAATAGATGTACTTGTTTTGCTTGCTCTATAAAGGAGCAGTTAATTCACTGGTTTCACCTATGGAACCTACATCCTCAGATGATAACCACTAACCCAATGTGTATCACAAAGCACGCCCTGACACGTAACCAATGAGGGAATACAGCAATCAGCGTATTATCGAGTCTTTAAAATTGCGTCTTGATAGGTTGATTTCTTCTATGAATCCTTACTGATTGCCACTCAACGCACTTCACGATACAAAACGCATTACTCTCTACTGTCTCATCTGAAAATAGTAGTTCATTGATAATAATAGTCCCATATGGCAGTAGCGCCAGCCTTTCAGTGTGATGCTACTTCCCCGACTTCCGTGTCACTGAGCAATCGCCGGGCACACTGGACTCGCATTCGGGAAGACGACGGTTGAAGCCCGCGTCCGGCCATCCTGATTTAGGTTTTTCGTGATTTCCCTGAATCACTTCAGGCAAATGCCGGGATGGTTCCTTTGAAAGGGCACTGCCGATTTGCTTACCCATCCTTCCCTAATCCGATGGGACCGTTGACTTCAATGTTGCCGGCCGACGTGGCCGAGCGGCTCTAGGGGCTTCAGTCTGCAACCGCGCGACCGCTACGGTCGCAGGTTCGAGTCCTGCCTCAGGCGTGGATGCGTGTGATGTCCTTAGGTTAGTTAGGTTTAAGTAATTCTAAGTTCTATCGGACTGATGACCTCAGATGTTAAGTCCCATAGTGGTCAGAGCCATTTTTGAACTTCGCTCTTTGGCCCCCTTCCCCCAAATCAACCAAACTGAACAAAGGTAGCCCGGGCACCCAGGCGAACACCTATCCCAGTACCAACTGTGCTCAAAGCTGCTGAGTTTCTCTGGCTGGGAGGAAAGCTGTGTGTTCAGTGAGGCAAGACTGTTGGTACATTCAGACACCTGAAACCTTGTATGCAACTACTTCGTTATATAGCGATCGAAGCAAATAAATTTATTCAGATCATCTACATCTACATGGAATACATGTGAGAGCAGATGAATGTGTAGATTTATCAAAATTTTACTTCGTTATAGACTAGAAAATTTGCCAAACGCTTGTGTCTGGGATTTAAGAATATTAATTTTACAATACTTCATTTAATTATAAATAGGAAAACTCGTATCTGTTAACCCGACATTGTAACTAAATACTGATGTCCATTAGCTTACATTTCCTTTCCCCCTTGTCCGTAAAGTATCTAACATCGCTTTGTTCCCAATAAATTACTAGTTATACGTTCCGAGTAGGAAGTCTTTTGTGAAGATATTTGTCCAGCCTGTAGCCTTATACGGAAGCGAAACGTGGACGGTTAACAGCGCACACAAGAAGAATATACAAGCTATCTACCTGTGTCGCTTCAGTAGAAATATGACGATTAGATGGCTAGATCGAATAGTGAATGAGGATGTACTGAATCGAATCGACGAGGAAAAAATATTATGGGACAACTCAACTAAAAGAATGGACAGTTGACAGGACATATCCTGATACATCAACGTGTTGTCAACTAGATAGTGGAGGGGAATGTGGGAGAATATGGACAGAGCAAACAGGCCTGTGGGGAAGTCTGATACCCCCCATGAATCAAGAATACAACATTTAACGTACAAAATCACTTTACTGGACACAGCGGAAAACCCACGTTACATTAACAAACAGATCTGTACACAAAAACAAAGCGAGTGCAACAAAGATAACAAAATGTGCCACAGGTAACATACATTACAGCACGCCGGGCTAGCCGTGCGGTCTAATGCACTGCTTCCCGGGAGGCGTATCGGTCCCCGGCACGAATCAGCCCGGCGGATTAGTGTCGAGATCCTGTGTGCTGGCCAGCCTGTGGATGGTTTCTAAGGCGGTTTTCCATCTGCCTCATCCAATGCGGGCTGGTCCCCCTTATTCCACCTCAGTTATGTCGGCGATTGCTGCTCTACCACGCAAACACTGGGGTTACACTCGTCTGAAATGAGACATTCCCGGAAGGGGGGGGGGGGGGGGGTGGTGGTCTACGGGGGGCCGAACCGCACAACAACCCTGGGTTCGGTGTGGGGCGGCGGTGGGGTGAGTGGACTGCTGTGGTCTGTTGTGGGGTCGTGAACCACTGAGGGCTACGGCGGGACGAAGCCTCTCCGTCGTTTCTAGGTCCCCAGTTCTATACAAATACAAAATTCAAATACAACATACACAACCATACATAACACTCCACTGGTCGAGCGATTGTTCCCACAGGCTCAAATAGACTTAGATCGCAGCTGTTATGCAGACAAAAGAGTTTTGTGGTGGGTAGATAACACTGGAGAGCTAAATCAAGTGAGACATCGGATTGAAGGCTACAACAAAAAATTCTCGTTTCAGTGAAGAGATCAACTGTTATCTCCCATCATGCTGCGACTCCAGTGGTCTTGAAACCGTCTCGTATTGACTTTGATGTCTTCATGAAAGATCTCAAATTGTTCTTTAGTGACATCATCCGAGACATCAAGTAAATAAATCAAGGCCACTGATTAAAGAAATTGAACAGCCTAACTTAATGCACTTTTCCAGCATGTTCGCTGACGCAGATTTGGAATGTGGGTCCCTTTAATTCCTAAGAGTAAAAAACCACCTTGAAGGACACTGAAGACCCTCTCTCACTCTCAGTCTTTTCTGATTCGTTGTCGGAATTGAGGATCATCTTTCAAATGTTTGAAATGACAACACGCCTTCTTCCAGTCTCAGACGTTCTTCATCAATGGGTAAGGTTATCAGTAATCTGTACATTGGGTGCAACTTATTGATTCTAGATGTTTATAAATTTTGGCACCATCCATGCAAGAACACGAAGATCCAATGGACTTGTCATTGCAGTTACTAACACCTAACACCATTGCTACCAAAATTTCAACTTCATATTGTTATTGATTAAAATCTATTTAAATAAATCAGTTAAAAATACATATTTAAAAAAATAATCACATGTTACTTTTAAAACAATGATGAATGGTTAGGCTTTTTTGTTACAACATTGGGATACATCTCACCCAAAAGTCACAAGAATACGCAACAATTATTAAAAATTGTAGATAATCGTTACTATGTTGATATATAGGTAAGCGTGGTAAGTTTCTATGATGTAAAAAATTTGATTGCCGTGACTGTAGTTGTAAACGTCGTCACTGTAAAGGCTTTGTTGAAAGATCCGAACAGAAACAATGTACAGTGTCGTTGTGAAACGCAAGTTTCGAAAGAATGGACATATATATGGTTTTCGTGAAATGATCAAATGCTTTTATAAGTAAAAAGTGAACTGCGACCTATGTACAGACTGATTTGGTGGTAGTCCCAGAAACATTCTATCAGCACTAAAGAATATTATTACTGGATAAAAGAATTTAAAACTGGAGATCTCACTCGATATGCATGTGCAACTTACGTACGATATAGTTGTGTCCAAAACCAGCAGTCGTTAGCGCGGGGTAACAGGGCTTACAACTGTAGCTGTGGCACGTTTTGTATGCTCGACTGAACTTTCCTATGAATACATTGACAATGTTCATGTTATCGCGGAACGTAGACTCACATAACGACAATTCGGATTAGTGAGTCAGTTATACTATATATCGCAGAGAGAAAACTGCAGGCCAAAAATAGGTCGGTGATTGCAAACGCCCACCACAATGCAATGGAATTCATTTTATCGACGGGAAATGTGATGGCAGCTATTCGTGTCACTGTAGCATCCTAACTGATTGTCTGGAAAAGAATGAAACTTTGATGGTCTGCTACTGTGAAACATTAGTGACCTACAGGGCCACAGTTATTGAACTATATGAAATAAAATCGTCATAACTTCTGAACGGTTTGCGTTAGGACGTTCCAACTGCACATTCGGCAGCGGGGCATGATGGGAATTGGTATGCGCATGCGCGCGTGCCTTGTTTTTGTCGGCCATTTGCACGTGAAAATGTCGCGATGCAGCATGCCTGATCGTGTAGGCTTGTGAAGGCCTACTATACGAGCGATACCAGCCCAACTGCGGCTCAAAGGAAGTTGGCGACCAAGTTCAAGCTGAAGACAACCGGTCCAAGTGCCCCAACTATCAAGACTTTGAGTGGCAAGTTTGAGAGAACGGGTAGTGTTCATGATGTGGTCGCTCGTCCAAAAAGGGTGAAAACGCCTGAAAACATCTAGAAGACACGCGCTGTGTCCCCAGAAAACCGATCAGACGAGATGCTCAACAGGAGGGAATCAACAGGGAGGCACTGCGACAAATCGTTGTCGAAGACCAGCGATTCTTCCCCAACAAAATTCAGTCGCATCAGCCGTTAAGCCCCAGGGCCGTGGAACAGCAGTTGAGTTTCGCCAACACTATTGTCTATAGAACTGACGAACAGGACTTTGATGTGAATATGGTTTGGTTTAACGACGAAGTACACTTTTATTTGGCTGGATTCGTCAATCAGCAAAACTGGCGCATTTGGGGACAGAATTTCCGCGTTTCGCGATCGTGAAGTCTCTTCATCTTCAATGGGTGACTGTGTGATGTGCAATAAGGTCACGGAATATTATCTGCGATATTCCTTGATTGGATGGCGACTACCGAATGACATGTGAAGGTTTTGGAAGATGATTTCATCTCCATTACCCCATGATTTCGACAAGATGTGGTTAATGCAAGACGGAACTCTACCTCTTCGAAGCAGGAGAGCGTTTGGTATCCTGGAGGAGCACTTTGGGGACCGCATTCTGGCTCTGGTGAACCAAGAGGCCACTGGCATGGGCCTCGACTGGCCGCCATATTGTCTGGATCAGAACACATGCGACTCCTATTTGTAGGGCTATATTAAAGACAGGGTGTACAGCAATAACCCCAAGACTATTGCCGAGCTGAAAACAGCCATTCAGGAGGCCATCGGCAACATCGATCTTCCGACACTTTAGCGGGTCGTGAAGAACTTCGCAATTCGTCTGCACCACGTCATCGACAGTGATGGCAGGCATATCGAACATGTCGTAAACTAAATCCGAATATCTGTAGTGACTTTTACATATTGAATAAAGTGTTTGCACGCCGCAGTTTGTAATTAATTTGTTTTTCTTTTTGTATAGTTCAATAATTGTCACCCTGTATGTTCACAGTTACGTGAAGCAGAAGCGACGAAGATTCCGTCTCATAATAATCCCCTCCACCAGCATAACGCAAATTCGCGCGTATTCGTCGATCCTATGGCAAAAGGGCATGAGCAGATCTCGCATATAATACCAGTTCACGCTACGGCTCCTAGTACGAGTTCATGTAATTTATAACCTCAAAATAAGGCCTGGGTGAAAGCAATTATTGAGTCTTAAAGACTGATTTATGTTTAAAATATGTATTATGCAAAGTGGCGACCAGAGGTCTTCTTTGACGGATGAAAAATAATGATATCTCTGTGAACGAAATTTATATAGGTCAATGCCGACTAACACGTAGGTTGTCGTTCTGACTCAAAGGCCTTTCAATTGGACGCACCACAACCCTCATCTACCTCATAAATCTTAGCGGGAAAAGTGGACCTACAGTTTAGGCTAAAATCCGTACCACATTGTGGCGAACCTTCACATCATAAAGTGGTAAAGGCTAGATTAAAGCCATACTGATGTACCAGGTATACCGGAATGAAATGAGCGTTAAGATACAAATGTGTCGATAGGGAACATTTGTTGTGAGCGAGCCTTAATTTTTTTTTGTTTGGTTGGTATGACATCTGTCAAAGACATTTAGTATACATCAAGTTATGGAACAAACAACATCATATGTTTTCATCGTGTTAACAATGTCGAATTTTGTACCAAAAAGTGATGATTTGCGGAAAGCATTAATTTTTTATTTTCATTTGAAAAAAAGTGCTGCAGAGTCGCATCGAATGCTTGAGGCATATGGTGATTATGCTCTATTAGAAGCAACATACAAAAGATGGTTTCAACGGTTCAGAAATAATGATTTTGATATATGAAATGAAGAACGTGGAAGACCACCAAAAAGTTCAAAGACGCCGAATTGCAAGCAATATTGGATGAAGATGATACTTTGAGTCATAAGCAAATGACAACAATGCTAAATGTTGCACAACAAACAATTTCTGACCGTTGGAAAGCTATGGGAAAGATCCAAAAGTGTAGAAAATGGGTGCCACATGAATTGAATGAAAGACAGATGGAAAACCGAAAAACCATTTGTCAAATTGTACTTCAAAGACACGAAAGAAAATCAATTTTGCATCGAATTGTTACTGGCGATGAAAAATGGATTTATTTTAAGAATCCTAAACGGGAAAAATCATGGGTTAATCCGGGACAACCATCAATATTGACTGAAAAACCAGATCGGTTTGGCAAGAAGACAATGCTCTGTGTTTGGTGGGATCAGAAAGGTGTGGTGTATCATGAGCTTCTAAAACCCGGTGAAACTGTGAATACTAATCGCTACAGACAACGAATGATCAATTTGAACTATGCATTGATCGAAAAAAGACCAGAATGGGCCAGAAGAAATGGTAAAGTAATTTTTTTACACGACAATGCACCTGCACACAAAGCAAAACTGGTTCAGGATACAATCAAAACACTTTGCTGGGAGATGCTACTCCACCCGCCGTATTCACCAGACTTGGCCCCTTCCGACTACCATTTCGTTTCATCAATGGGACACGCATTGGCTGAGGAACACTTCGATTCCTACGTAGAAGTCGAAAATTGGGTTTGTGATTGGTTTGCTTCAAAAGACGAACATTTCTGTTGGCGTGGTGTCCACAAATTGCCAGAAAGGTGGTCAAAATGTATACAAAGCAATGGTCAGTACTTTGAATAAAATGTTTTTACTTTTTAATTCAAAATTAGTGTTTCATTTTCACAAAATAACGCTCATTTCATACCGGTGCACCTGGTATTCTGCACTGTGATCGGGATTCGATTCCGTGGCGTCGTAGTTTCCACGTACGCTCTTTACAACTAGACCATTGGGCCCGACGTTCTGACAAATAACCGCTGTTTCCTATCACCTTGACTGAAGTTACAATTCTGTTATTACGAATCGGTCGATCGTGGTTAAACAACGACAACCAGTCTGAAGTGAAATTACATGTGTCCAAGTGGCGTTTGTGTATTGGTATTTCTCTCTCTCTCTCTCTCTCTCTCTCTCTCTCTCTCTCTGTGTGTGTGTGTGTGTGTGTGTGTGTGTGTATGTGATAGAGAGAGACAGAGAGAGAGAGAGAGATAGAGTTTGTGTGTTTGTATGCATACACTACATGTTGTGGAAGATAAGACAATAAGACCTATAGGACACAAATTTATTTCCATGCTACATTATTAGCACGTTCACTTTCTTTTTTTTTGGGGGGGGGGGGATGTTGCATATTGCTTCTGTGTACATTACTTCCGGTGACATTTGGTGCACCATGAATGCATATCATGTACAAGAAATACAATAAATCTTGACATGGGAATCTCCCTGGGAAAAAATAATGTAAATTATCGTATTTTGCGTAAAAATGCTAAGCCTTTACGTAGCGAGAGATTTGGTAGGTCATATGAAAATTCCGCAGCTTATCTGAGTTAACTGGTTTTGTTAATTACCAATAACGGACTTAAGTGGAATAAATTGCAATCAGGCAGATTACTTTAAGCAGTGGGCTTGATTTCATCACTGGCAGACCTAAAAATTATATTATTACTTGTGCCAACTGCTGTAATGTACTGAACGAAGTCTATATTTGTCTACAAAGTTACCTGTTTTCGCCGGCCGCGGTGGTCTAGCGGTTCTAGGCGCTCAGTCCGGAACCGCGCGACTGCTACGGTCGCAGGTTCGAATCCTGCCTCGGGCATGGATGTGTGTGATGTCCTTAGGTTAGTTAGGTTTAAGTGGTTCTGGGTTCTAGGGGACTGATGACCACAGATGTTAAGTCCCATAGTGCTCAGAGCCATTTGAACCACTTTTACTTGTTTTCAATCATGCTAAAAAAGATCGTGGTGACATTTGCAAGATTGTTTGACCACGCCTATCCTTCCTACGCTGAGTTAGGGTGGATGCGATTTCCATGCCTTCTGTTTAATTCATGTGTATCTTAGCCGCCGGTGTCCTCTGCACGTTCCCTCATATACCATGTACCTAGTGTACAGTATCTGGTACATCCAGTATCTTGAGTATACCTATGCAGAAGGGTAAACATTTCTCCATCTTCGCTTCCATTTTAACCATATGTCTCTGTAACAAAACTCTCTAGGAACATCTGTCGTATCCAAAATCACTCTGCAATCTAGAAGAGATAAAGGTTTACCTGTAACTATTTGCGTAATTTTGTTCTCGGCGCATAAAATCCCTCTTCCTTATGCCCAAAAGTGTGTCTAGGAATATCTGTCGTATCCAAAATCACTCTGCATTCTAGAAGAGATAAGGTTTTACCTATTACTATTGGTGTAATTTTGTTCACGGCGTATAAAATCCCTCTTCCTTCTGACCAACAGTGTTTCTGCCACACTTACAACATTATCCTCGTTTCCGTGTATTTCTGTTCCGTTTCCTCCATCTTATCTACTAAGTGTACACTTTTTATTTATAGCTCTTCCATCAGATGAGTCAAGTTTTCTTCAGATCTGATCCTTTCTATGCTGCTACCATTTATATTCGAAAGAAAAAGTAACAAGGAAATTACGTAACGCTGTTTAACTAGAATGGCATTTCTTAAATGACTTCTATTAGTTACTTTATGCATTACCATTATTTTTATTTTTATTTACTGTTGATGCGCTTTCGTTCTATTTTTGTTATTACTATTATTACTACTGTTATTACAAAAGTAATCACTGTATTTCGTATTATATCACTGCCCGGACACTTTGCAAGTGTTCAGAACTTCGTGGTGTATTCGTGCGGTTTTTGTAGTTTTCTGATGGATATTTTATGATTAAAATTTTTTTTGTTTTCAAAGGCCAACTAATATCTTTTGGCACTGCTCATAGTGTGCCGAGAACCACTGAAAGCACTTTCACTGAGTCGCTGCAGTTTGATTTTCAACTTCTCGTACCTGGCAAACATTTCAAGTGATTTCACGGCGATTCTGGTATCACCAGGGATGACAATGTCGATGATCTGCAGTTTCCCTTTCCCCAAAGTTGTCTGGTGTACTGTGTTCGGCCAGAGGTCATACGTCCCACAGTATTTTGGTATGCCAGATATAGACAACTTTTTCTCGTAATCACTGAGAAAATTTCTCGTGTAGAAATAGCATTCTTGTTCAGAATGCTTTAAAATGGATTAAAAACAGTCTTCACCCCAATAAAATATTTATGGACAACGTTTACCGGTTTCGGTCAGAATGGGACTATCTTCAGAGCATTTATACTGAAATATGAACACAGAATGATTTAGGGGATGTGTGATAGTAATATTGACGTATAAAATACATGATATATAACAAAAATTAAAACAAGAAATTATATACTTATGATGGAAGGCGGTGGCGGTGAATGGAGTAGGTGTTATGGCTCCACGAGCATCATCTGCTAAGGTGACAACGTAGTTGTTGCAGAATGAACTTTTCACTCTGCAGTGGAGTGTGCGCTGGTATGAAACTTCCTGGCAGATTAAGATCGTGTGCGGGACCGAGACCCGAACTCGGGACCTTTGCCTTTCGCAGGCAAGTGCTTGGGTACCTCAGATGGCAGGCGGTACGGTAGCTCTGCGTGTTCGGTCAGAGGGTTAGCTGCCCTCTGTAATAAAAAAACTGAGTTAATGGATCAAAAATGAATTTGAACAAGCGTTATGGGACGTCCGCCGCAAACAAATAGAAAGAACAACAACGAACAAAAGTAGATCAACAAAAAAAAAAAAGAGATGGTAGAGCACTTGCCCGCGAAAGGCGAAAGGCGCTGAGTTAGAATCTCAGTATTAATCTGCCAGCAAGTTTCAAAGTAGTTGTTTCTGAAACAAGCGATACTCCGCCCAGTGCAACTTATTTACGTCAGCGATAGCCGATCAGGCCTACAAGACGTAAAACAATTATCACAATAAGATGCAAACAGAATAGTCACACAAAATGTATCTATGTCTATTAAAGAACACTGTTTTATATCTGTTCGTTTTTTTCTCTTTTTTATGTTTTCAAGTAATAATTGTAGCTTCATGTGTATTGCTATGTTATGTTTTTTATGACTGTATACAACTATAATCGCAGTATCTTTTAACATCTGACTGCTTGCACATTTGTTTTACATTTATGACTACGTAGATGGGTCCATAATATACTGTATCACAATGAAGTAACATACATTTCCGTACCTGTGACATTATGTACGACTATTTTAAGGAATTTCATGTTCATAGCTGTTAACAACTATTTTCGCAGTATCTTTCAAATTTCGATTGTTTGTGCTCTTTGTTTTATGTTTTGACTATCTCGATCGATCAGTGATATTTTGTGCCGTGGTTTCCTTTGATGTAACATATTTTTCCAAGCATTAGATATAATATACCCTATGTTACTTGTCATATTTGCTCCCTGTCATCTGGGAGATCTGACGTACATTACGACAGTTGAATTACTTACATGCCACCCTATTGTGTAACAGCTAATCGATTTCGTCTTCTGGTGAAACGTCACACTGACATTTCCACTCCGCTTCTGTGGTAAATGACGGTGCCGTTCAAGTACTTTCTCTGGCACTACCATCTAAGAGCGGTCTACAATACCTGGCATGTATTTCTACAAGTCTGCCTGTATGCCAACACGTATTTAACAACCACTCGTCGTAGCAGCTCCGAAATCATCTTTAGCTGGATGGTGCATATGCCATCGCCGTCGCCATGGGAACCATTGGTGTCGCTCAACCTCTGTCTTTGCTGGCATACGATGTACGAGTTTTCGACAGATCTCCTCAGATGGCCATCAAAGTTCTCACAATCAATTATTATTGTTAAAAAACATTCAGTAGCCTAGATAGCATAAAATATGTCTTTATTTAAGACAACCGGTTTAGACAGGTTTCGCTGTCATCTACAGGTCTTAAAAATCTTTTTGTTGTATAATATTCTCATTTTCCATTGAACCTCACGCTAAGTTGTCAACTGAATAAAAATCAGCACATTAGAAATGGTCTGTCATAATTATTCCGTAATCCATATTAAACGGCGTATAAGGAACGTTGTACGCAGATCAAAGAGGAGTTACACTGTTTAGAATGTATTCAGCTTATGCAAAGAGATGTGATACTGCGTACTTTGTTTTTGTGATGTAAAAAGAATCTGTGAGTGATATACGTATGGATATGTCCCTTTGCACAAAGTGCTTAATGTTTTTAAATGCTTCATTTATGACAAACCTTTTATAATGTGCTGATTTGTATCGACTTGACAACTTGGCGTGAGATTCAATGTAAAATAAACACGTTTCACAACAAAAAGATTTTCAAGACCTGAAGAGGGCAGCAAAGTCTGTCTAAACCGATTGGCTTAAATAAAAAGAATATTTTATGCGACCTAGATTGTTGAAATTTTTCAGCTAAAAGAGTCGCAGTGTTTCTAAAATAAGAAAATTCAATTGATTTTTATAGGTTATGTCTCCTTTACACATTTTTATAAAATTGTCAAAATGCTGTTTATAGCAGGTATTTTATATAATGAAATGTACTTCTTTCTTGATTTTTTACCAGTCTTTGTGTAACAATTCTGCATATACTTCATTATAACAACTGTTTTACGCCCCGTGTGGCTGAAAGACTATCGCTGACGTAATTTTCTTGCAGAGGGAGGAGCGTCCTATATTTAAGCAACGACTAAGTTTCTCTCCACAGTATTCAACGTTCGTGGAGTCAACAACACCTGCTGCTCTCACTCTAGCCGCCTGCCATCATGTGTATATTTTATTCTTTTATTTTTTGTCACATATCAGGTGTTGACATATGTGAAAATTACCGAACTATCAGTTTAATAAGCCACAGCTGCAAATACTAACACGAATTCTTTACAGACGAATGGAAAAACTGGTAGAAGCCGGCCTCGGGGAAGATGAGTTTGGATTTAGTAGAAATATTGGAACACGTGAGGCAATGCTGACCTTACGACTTACCTTAGAAGAAAGATTAAGGAAAGTTAAACCTACGTTTCTAGCATTTGTAGACTTAGAGAAAGCTTTTGACAATGTTGACTGAAATACTCTCTTTCAAATTCTAAAGGTGGCAGGGATAAAATACAGGGAGCGAAAAGCTATTTACAATTTGCACAGAAACCAGATGGCAGTTATAATAGTCGAGGGACATGAAAGGGAAGCAGTGGTTGGGAAGGGAGTGAGACAGGGTTGTAGCCTCTCCCCGATGTTATTCAATCTGTATATTGAGCAAGCAGTAAAGGAAACAAAAGAAAAATTCGGAGTAGGTATTAAAATCCATAGAGAAGAAATAAAAACTTTGAGGTTCGGCGATGACATTGTAATTCTGTCAAACACAGCAAAGGACTTGGAAGAGCTGTTGAACGGAATGGACAGTGTCTTGAAAGGAGGATATAAGATGGACATCAACAAAAGCAAAACGAGGATGATGGAATGTAGTCGAATTAAGTCGGGTGATGCTGAGGGAACTAGATTAGGAGATGAGGCACTTAAAGTAGTGAAGGAGTTTTTCTATTTGGGGAGCAAACTAACTGATGATGGTCGAAGTAGAGAAAATATGAAATGTAGACTGGTAATGGCAAGGAAAGCGTTTCTGAAGAAGAGCAATTTGTTAACATCGTGTATAGATTTAAGTGCCAGGAAGTCGTTTCTGAAAGTATTTGTATGGAGTGTAGCCACGTATGGAAGTGAAACGTGGACGATAAATAGTTTGGACAAGAAGAGAATAGAAGCTTTCGAAATGTGGTGCTACAGAAGAATGCTGAATATTGGATGGGTAGATCAGATAACTAATGAGGAGGTACTGAATAGAATTGGGGAGAAGAGGAGTTTGTGGCACAACTTGACAAGAAGAAGGGACCGGTTGGTAGGACATGTTCTGAGCCATCAAGGGATCACAAATTTAGCATTGGAGGGGAGCACGGAGGGAGACCAAGACATGAATACACTAAGGGTGTAGGTTGCAATAAGTACTGGGAGATGAAGAAGCTTGCACAGGATAGGGTAGCATGGAGAGCTGCATCAAACCATTCACAGGACTGAAGACCACAACAACAACAACAACATAATGTATTTTATCTGTTACTGCTATTATCAGACATCCCCGTAAATTAAATCTGTGTTCATATTTCAGTATAAACGGCCTGAACATGATCACTTTCTGACCGAAACCAGTAACAATTGGAAATAAGTATTTTATTACAGTCAAGGCAGTTCTTAATATACTTTAAAACTTCTTCTGGTTTGTCCTCCTTGCCATCCACGGATGGTAATTTTCGCATAAGGTGTAGTTGATCCCTCGTATCGAAGCATTGTATCTCTCCTGGCAATCGGTCTGAGTGATGTTTTCACAGTTGTAGTCGTCTGTTTCCTCAGCTTCTTTGCAAAGACTATGCTTTTGGTTTTCTGCAGAGTTCACGCGTCTGGTTTTAATTGCATTAGGTCTATAGCTTCTTCTCGTACAGCAAAAGTCAGTGCTTCTACGGAAGGGGGGTAGGATGATTGTGGTGCAACGTTCCGTCGACAACGATGTCATTAGAGAACGAGTATTAGCGCGGGTCATTTCAAAGCTGGGGAAAGAAATAAGCTGTGACCTTTCAAAGGAACCAGCGAGGCATTTGCTATAAGGGTTGTAGGGGAACCTAAGACAGAATGGTCGGACGCGGTTTTGAACCGCCGTCCTGCCGAATGAAAGTCCGGCATTCCTTCATTTTCTTTCTTTAGGCTTCTTTCTGTTGGCCATCCAACACTAGATCTTTAATTTTCCTATTTTACCTTCGATCTTCTTCAAAGATTGCCTATGCAGTGCTTCATTGTGCAGGCTGTCAGTTCGACACTGGAGTGTATCTTTCCGGTATTGATTCTTGCTTTGCTGTACTTCGAGAAGGTTTCTGCTGTTCATTTCAAGTCAGATTAGAATTTTGACTGCCATTAGCATAGTGTGCCAAAACACCCATCTCTTCTCCTACAGCCTGCTTCAGTTGCAAGAATCCTGTATCGTCTACTTTTCCGGCCAAGTACAGACTGTCGACGTCACCGCTATTATTACATACTGCTCTCTTATTGATAACGATGTCTGGCTACGTCAAAGAGAGGCCATGAAGGCCATAATCTTGTGAGATTAAATACATGCATAATTAAATAATTCATTTTACGAAGCGGCCCAACAGTACGCTCTGCATGTAATTCTTCTTAATACAGTTTCAGACTCACATAGCAGCCTCAGACATGTTGAGTCGTCGTTGAATCTACCGATGTCTCGGACGGTCGCCCTTGATATCCATTCAGTGCCATCTTGTAAGTTATGTAAATAAAACGAGCCCACTTAAAGCAAGGTCTGGACAGAGGCAGCACTTCTCAATGTCTCGAATTTGCTATGCTGCGAAAAGTTTCCATAGAGTATGAAGTATATATCTTTTTTTGCTGATCATGTCAATTTACACTGTAATTCCATAGATAAACTGAACAGTCGATTTATCAGCATCATTTAATACCTAGTCTAAAGTGCTAAGCCGCGCAACGATTTCCTCGGACCTCCTGTCAACGTTACTCCTAACTCCTGAAACTAATACACCACCTGCTGAAGGCCGATGATAGTGAAGCAGCCTGCTCCCCGAGTACTGGACCCTACACAATGACAGACACAGCATTTGGGCTGCATCCAAAACAGCCTGTAAAACACTTGTGAATTTTGTACTGAACCGGGGACTTAGAAACGACGGAGAGGCTTCATCCCGTGTCGTAGCCCTCAGCGGTTCACAACAGGCCACAGCAGTCCCCCCACCTCTCCGCCGCCCCACACTGAACCCAGGCTTATTGTGCGGTATGGCCCCCAGTGGATCCTCCCCGGGAGCGTCTCATACCAGATGAGTGTAACCCCAGATGTTTGCATTGTAGAGTAATGATGGTGTACGCGTACATGGAGACAGTGTTTGTGCAACAATCGTCGACATAGTGTAACTGAGGCGGAATAACGGGAGCCAGCCCGCATTCGCCGAGGTGATGGAAAACCGCTTTAAAAACCATCCACTGGCTGGCCGGCACACCGGACCTCGACTCTGTCCGCCGAGCGGATTCGTGTCGGGGACCGGCACGCCTTCCCGCTCGGGAAGCAGAGCGTGAGACCGCGCGGCTAGCCGGGCGGGCTGTAAAACACTTACAATAAACGAACTATCGGTACCTGAGGTTTAGATTTCTTTTAGTAAAGATTTCTCTCACGAAGCACCATTTTATGTGGGAGGACTGTAATATATCATGTTATGCACCAGCAAACTGTAACCAACTTTATTGTAAGCCCAGCACACTTTTAATTACTTCCGATTTTCTCAGGCCTACTGGCGGTTATATTCCGCTGGGGTGAATAGCATTCGTTCTTATCTAAATGGTAAATATAACTCAAGAAGTAATTGAGGAAGATTGTAAATATTCAGAATATTAATACATCCTGTCAGGCGTTTGAAACACGAACATACAATACACACAAGAAGATTCCACAGGACAAACGACACTTCTAAATTCATGTCAGTAAGGCACAGAGCATGCAGTACTTCCAGCCACGCAATTTGAAATACTTTTCAGAAATATGGGTTGCTGTGCTTTCCGCTACCCACTTTCAACAACTTTTCATCTGAAAGAAACACGTATTTGTCGTAAATAGAAAACTTTTTGGGTTTTCTCATAGGGGTAAAAAATAAGAAATGCAGATTTGTCACAAAAATTGTTTAGTGATTTATGTGCATTTACAAAAACAAAACAGCTCTTCCTTTCTTTTTCGTTGCTACAGTTTTAATACAATCTAGCCTAATTTTAACTATCATCTTTTGCTGATAATGCCATTTTAGACAGCATCATTGTGGAATATGATCTAGCTTGAATGAAGTTAAGAGCTGAACAGTCAATTTCTTCATCTGAATTATCCAATTCTTCCTCCAGCCAGTAATTCGATGAAAATGGAGGAGGTGTCCTATCATATTGTAACATGTCCCTAATTATTTTCTTATAAAACATAAATTGTACGGCCTTAACAATCAGTTCCATTTCTTTCTTCAGTTCTTCTGACTGGCAATATTTAGGGATTTTAATTCTGCCTTCTACTTTCTTCATTACACAATTGTTAAAGCTCTCCATGTCTTCTTGGATGAGCGTTTCCAGCTCTTCTCCTCAACATTCTTGAGCAACTTATGTAGAGAACATTAAGATTTACATTTTAGTAAATGAATGCTCGCCAAACGTAGCTATTCCATGAATTTAAACTCTGTAAACGTCTTTTCTGTTGCAATATGCAAAAGGAAGACACAAAAACATTTAGATACAATGTTAGCACCATTTTTAAGCACATACAAATGGAAATAGAGGTTTACAACAGATTTTTCTAGTACCCTCTATCTCTTTGAATCCACTGTTTTGTGCGAGTACTCCTACCTATGACCAATTTTTATTGGTATATATAGTAAATGCTGATACTTTAAATTCCCCAGTGGTATTCTCTGAATATTGCTTAAAACACTTTTTAAACTTTGTTTTCGCATCTACAGTGTCTTATTCTTTTTGTAGTAGCATTTTATATTCTTCATTCAAGGACACTGTTTTCACCAGTACAACTTCCATTTCCAGTTTCTTTTTTCTGTACACATGAAGTATTGACTGCAGTAATTTCTTAGTAGGGAATGGCTTACGTTATAGCAAGATGAATACTGGAAAAGTATCATCAAGGAAGCACTGGGAACCATTTCAGGGACATATACAGATCTAGTAGCTTTGTCATAGAAAGTTGAATTGGTTGACTGACTGGAGTACTGTTAGATATGTTATCGAAAGCATGATACAGACTCTTTGCCAGTAGCTACCCAACGGCCTGCTTTGCATCTAGCCAGGGGGCATCCTCATGTTGTGTCTCACTGGCTTAACAGTGGCCAGTTCATCTCTCTCTGTCATTTACTATCGGTAGCTGGAGGATGGCCATCTAAGAGCAGGTACTGGTAGTGATGTGGGATATGGACGCTGTGAGAAATTGCCGGAACTGATTACTATTTCGAGCGAGTGGGTGACCTTGTTCTGTCAGCTTCTAGGGAACCGCATCTTCCTTTTTTAAGGGTGACGCTCCTGTAATTAATCTGCCATTTATGCCTACAGAATTTATGGACAAGGTGGAATTATCGAATAGTTGGCATTGACGCCTGTTGGATATGTGTCGTGCGCGCAGTAGTGTGTAGACTGTAAAAACATGTGGCGCTATCTGCTGGGGCGTGGGGATCGATCTACTGTGTGTTTTAGGCGTGCGCTGGATATGGTGGCCGTTGCGCAGTGGCCGACTTTTGTCCAAAATACTGGGCGAGTTCATTCGTTTGTTCGGAAGGGGAGGTCGACAGGGTTTGCAACCCTTTGGCTGATCGACGATGACAGAATCGAAGCGCATGCCTTGCAATCTTTCTCAAACGATTTCATAGAAACTATTCGGAAAATAAATCATTTCTATCTTACTTATAGCTTTATGTGTCAGGTTCATGATGGTGTGCCCATCATTCCGTTAATAGTCATAGTCATTGTGATGTTCACATGGAAGTAATACACTGCGCGTAATTCGAAAATAATTGCAACGAAAAACGGGGGAAGCTATGATCTTGCGTTTGGTGCAAATTACGTAATCTGTTGCTGCATATAAAATTTAGATAACACATCGAATTTTTCTTTAGACTTGGGTGGAGGTCGCTATCTGCCAGCAATCTCGAGAAAATTGATCTGTCGTAGCACACTCATTTGCGATCGCGACTCGCCAGCGATAAATCCAGAATGAAATATCCAGAACATTCCTGATGTTTCATAAACAGTTTGAGATATCAAAATGAGATTTTGGCAAATGGACGACAGAAATAGGAGAGTATTTTAAAATATGGATTTTTTTGTTATGGTTTTAGGGCCCAAAAGTGCTACGGTCATTAGCGCCCGAATATGGATATAATGCAAAACTTCTTTATCTGCCGTGTTGTTCCACTAACTGGGCCTACAGACGTTTTTTGCCGAAAGAATGTAACTTTTGGGGATCATCGATAGCAAGTGAAACGAGAAATAACAATGAAATGAGTACCCCTAGCTGCATACATGCGTTTATATATGTCAACAGGGACAGCTGAAAATGCATGCCCCAACTGGGACTCGAACCCGGGATCCCCTGCTTGCATGGCAGACCCTCTACCCATCTGAGCCACCAAGGACACAGACTATAGTGCGACTGCAAGGACTTATCTGTGGCGCGCCTCCCGTGAGACCCACATTCTCAACTTATTGTCCTGCCCAATATTCATAGTGCCCCTGCCCATTATACTCATTACTCGCGGCTTTTTGCCGATTACCGTAAGAGTTCGGGCACTGTTCTGTTCTTTCGAACATGTCCTAAAGAACAGATGCCATCTTCATATATAAACGAGAAATACTATGGGTTGTGGAACAATGCAGGGGAAGAAACTACACGTTTCTTTTCTACCGATGATGTACTTTTTTAATAAGCTACTGACCTTACTTTTTCTCAGTTTCTCACTCTATAAACATAACAAACCACTGTTTCAGATTTCTCTGGCAACGGCATCTGCACAACACGTCATTGGGGAGACACTGTGTAAATTCCGCTGTGTTTTGACAAAAGAAGCAAATTTTAACATGGCAACAAGAGCGACATGTAGGTTTTACTCAAAATTCGCCACTCATGAAGCTTTTCTGAAAGTTACAAATTGTTGACAAAGCAAGTGAAAAGAAATCGCTGCATTTTCAGTGGACTTCCTTTTAGTTGCTAATGAAAACTGAGGTGACAGATCTTTCTGTTGGACATGGAGGGGCTCCACTTACCATTTACAAAAAATGCGAGTGTAGGATTCAGTTTATAGCGGCGCTGCCCCTCCAGCGCCTGTCCGTAACCCCCACCACTACTACTCTCCCCATGTGTTCCCTGCGGTCTGTGCATCTACCCGCCATCGTATTCAGAGTGGACTCTAACCCTGGTTTCATGTAAATGATGGTTACTGGTCGTCCTAACTTACACTGCTCAATTATCTTATGTCATTTTACTTCTATGTATTCGCCGTGAGCTCTGTTGATAATTAATGAATATTATGAGCTGCTTCCATAATCTGTTGTGTATTCAGCACACTAACTTTCCTATCTCAGTTGAAGTCAAATGGGTGTTCTCATTCAAATTTTATTTATACATTCTCTAATGGAATCAACCTCAGTAATCTCTGTTTAATATCGAGCTGTGTTAGTGTGTATTAAAGTCATTTCTGTCTATCAGATTTGAGCCTGGTTTGTAACTTATTAGTATTATTTGTGCTGGCCTTGGTAAACAGGGTTAGTTTTACTACTTGTTATTGTTTTCTAAAATTTAATAATACATCTTTTTGTGTTAGCAGAAGAGCCAACACCGTGTTACGAGTGGAGGCCGAAATGCACGCGTTTTAGCTCACGCAGGCTGGCGTGAGGAGGGAAGAACTATACTGACGTGAGGTCTGGAGCATGACAAGGAATGAGAATTCAGAAAGCGGACGTAATTAGTTTGATACTTAACTTTAATCCATTAATGATGAACGTCGCTCTTGGCGGTACATGATTCACAATATTATCTGTTCAGAATACATTCTTGAAGATAGTAATTATAGTAACTGAATATGGCGCCTTGCTAGGTCGTAGCCAATGACGTAGCTGAAGGGTATGCTAAACTGTCGTCTCTGCTAATGAGAGCGTATGTAGACAGTGAACCATCGCTAGCAAAGTCGGCTGTACAACTGGGGAGTCTCTCTCAAGACTAGACCTGCCGTGTGGCGGCGCTCCGTCTGCAATCGCTGATAGTGGCGACACGCGGGTCCGACGTATACTAACGGACCGCGGCCGGTTTAAAGGCTACCACCTAGCAAGTGTGGTGTCTGGCGGTGACTCCACACATCTTTTACCTTTGTTTCAGTTTCTTCAAAGTGGATCATTCCGTATTCTGATCTGATAAGTTATTTCTTTTCATATTGCAATTGTTGTGAAGCAATCATTAAATTAAACGTTTTTCTCCCTGTTCCATTTCATACTATGCTTTATTTAATCTATGTTGAACCACTGGATTGGAGTGTAACTCAAGTTAGATATCTCAAGTTAAGCTGTTCACTTTCTAGTTCCAAAATTTTATTCTTCATTTACTTGCATTCACTTGCATTTATCTCACTTGAGGCAACTATTTCGAATAACCTATTAAAATTAAATCGTCTTTTTAAAGTGTCATGTTATTGTGACCTGACACCTTACCAGTCAAAGATCCTGAATTTCTATAGTATTGACAATGTGTGTACTAGTAGCTGAACTGCCTGGAATATGGCAGCAGCCCTTTTTGGTCGCTATTACCTCATGGATGTGGATATAACACAAGATTTTGCGGAGATTTTCGACAAAATGGAGATGTGTACTTACCTAACCTAAAAACCACAGCTACTGCGCGCGCGAAGACTACCAAGGAAACAGTGACATTATTACGAACAACTATAAGATGACTGGAATAGTTAAACGTAAATGATCTTCAGTTGTGTAAGAAACATAACAAATTTGTGTGTCAAACTGCAAGCCCAGAAGTGAGCAAAGATATCAGTAACCATCGTATCGAATTTATAATGTGCCCAGACTTGAATCTATGAGAAACTTTCATGTCTTCTGTGGCTAAAGAAAATGGTACACCAGGCGGGAGGCTGCGATTTATAACTGCAGAATGGATGGTGTGTTTCCCCTGTGGATGACTGTCTAAGTCTATTAAATGCCAACAAACAGTGTTAACAATGTGCTATGCTGTAACGAGTGACAATTTTATGCGGTGTTCACTACCTGATAGCCAACAAAAAATTGCTATACTGTGAATTATGGCGTTGCAGTTTGTCTGCCAGGTGATGAGAATACACAAACGTTTACCAGTGTACGAGTAAACAATCCAGAAGACCAAGACCAAGAAATGGTTGTAAAGTATATTCACTCTGCCTATAGCTTTGATTATTCACCTGTAAACTATACAGAAATTCTTAACACAGGCCCAAATAAGGATAAAATAAGTAATATAATTATGTGTTATACACACATCAAAAAAAGTTTTCCATCACCCCGGTTCCCAGAACTCCTGAAGATAGACGTTGACTGTGGATATTGTATCACAGAATCAGTCCCTTTGACTGTTCAGAGATGCCATAAACCCGCCCAAACACGTAAACAACCGTGCATGAGCAGCGTCTACTAGACGGAGGGGTCCGACAGCCAATCAGTTCCAGTCATTCCACCAGTAAGGAGGTACATGGCTTGTGCTATCTGTAGCTCAACCACGCCTAGACGGTCAATACCGCGGTTCGATCGCGCCCGCGTTGTTACTCCGTGCCAGGAAGGGATCTCAACAAAACTGTCCAGGCGTCTCGGAGTGAACCAAAGCGATATTCTTCGAACATGGAAGAGATACAGAGAGACAGTAACTGTCGATTACATGCCCAAGAGCTGCTACTGCAGTGGATGACCGCTACCTACGGATTATGGCTTGGAGGAACGCTGACAGCAACACCACCATATTGAATAATACTTTTCGTGCAGCCACAAGACGTCGTGTTACGGCTCAAACCGTGCACAATAGGCTACATGATGCGCAACTACACTCCTGACGTCCATGGCGACGTCCATCTTCGCAACCACAACACCATGCAGCGCGGTACAGATGGGTCCAACAACATGCCGAATGGACTGCCAAGGATTGGCATCATGTTCTCCTCACCAATTAGTGTCGCATGTGCCTTCAACCAGACAATCGTCAGAGACGACCCGGTCAGGCTGAACCTCTTAGACACAGTGTCCAGCGAGTGCAGCAAGGAAGAGGTTCCCTGCTGTTTTGCGGTGCCATTATGTGCGGCCGACATACGCCGCTGGTGGTCATGGAAGGCACCGTAACGGATGTACGATAGGCGAACGCCATCCTCTAACCGATAGTGCAAGTATATCAGCAACATATTGGCGAGGCATTCGTCTTCATGGACGACAATTTGCGCCTCCATTGTGCACATCTTGTGAATAACTTCCTTCAGGATAACAACATCATTCAACTAGAGTGGCAGGCATGTTCTCCAGACATGACCCATGTCGAACATGCCTGGGATAGACTGAAAAGTTTGTCCGCAGCTCGTGGTCGTGTGGTAGCGTTCTCGCTTCCCACGCCCGGGTTCCCGGGTTCGATTCCCGGCGGGGTCAGGGATTTTCTCTGCCTCGTGATGACTGGGTGTTGTGTGCTGTCCTTAGGTTAGTTAGGTTTAAGTAGTTCTAAGTTCTAGGAGACTGATGACCATAGATGTTAAGTCCCATAGTGCTCAGAGTCATCAGACTGAAAAGTTTGTCGATGATGTGACCCACCAACCACTCTGAGGGATCTACGCCGAATCACCGTTGAGGAGTGGGACAATCTGGATTAACAGTGCCTTGATGAATTTGTGGAAAGTATGCCACGAGGAATACAGACACGCGTCAGTGCAAGAGGACATGCTACTGGGTACTAGATGTACCGGTGTGTACAGCAATCTGGACCACCATCTCTGATGGTCTGGGCGTATAGTGGTAGAACATGCAATGTGTGGTTTTCGTGAACAATAAAAAGGGCGGAAATGATGTTTATGTTGATCTCTATACCAATTTTCTGTTCAGGTTCCGGAACTCTCGCAACCGAAGTGACGCAAAAATTTGTTTGATGTATGTATTTAAACAAATTTAAGTGTCCCGAGCTAACAGAATAGTTTTAAATTACACACCAATATTTGACATTGTCCTTTGACAGAGCTGACAAATTCAAGCAAATACAACGGCCAAGACATGGTCCAACTGACCAGGTGACCAAAAATTACAAGCTGCGTAGGCCGCCAGCAAAAGCAGCGCCTGTCCATCCTTTTAATGACAACCCTTTAGACAGTTTTTCTGCAGAAACATGGCAAGAGATCGCAGATAAACGTCAGAAGAAACCCAACTCAAAACACTGGTGACTCATTGCAGCCACCTGCATCAAAAGTCGCACGAAAGAAAAAGCTGTTTATCCCAGTATTACGTAGCAGAAGTTTAATTCTGCCTTACAGAAGAAACGACGCCTGTGATAGGCTACAGAAAACTCTAGTGGGTGGAGCTATAACAAGTACGAACGCTCTGAGTGGCGAGGAAGAAAATGGGTGGCCACCCCCTTTGATATAGACAAATTGCAGACAGAGTAATTGGCTTCCTCTCTTGTAGAAAATCTGCGAGTGTTTGAGCAAAGTGACTCGCACTGCAATGATACGACTGCGAGAGTCATTATGTGAACACTTGTTCAGAAACTCGCCTTAACACGTAGGGAGTTAAACTGCAAAGCATGGAGAATCGCACCGAGCACCGACAGTTAACATTAACGAGCGATTTGAAGGCAACAACGTACGCGCTATTCAAGCCAAATAGCATGCACCATGCCAGTTAACTTAGCCAGGCATTAAATAGGAGTCTCAGACGGGTATTTAACAGTCGAGAGAGATTTAGAATAGATTCTCGGATTCATAGTTCACACCGACAGCCGCCACTGCCGCTGCCGACGCAAGGTAATCATGCACCGTTGCACCACACCAGCAAGTGATATTCAATTGACACTCAGAACTGCTGTCGTCTCCATCTCTCCAAATCTTCGTACAGTCAACCATGACCTGTAGTTAAACATATTCAGGATTGTCAGGCTTAATTACAACAGAAATGCAAGATGTCCGATCTAACAAAAAAGACTGATCAGTCACTGTAGAGTTATGAATTGTTGTAATTGTGTACTTCTTTTTGTTTCTCTTTACCGACCCCCATTTAATTTTAGTAACTTCATTGTGCATTTTAGCGTATCTCTGGTCCCAATTGTATTTAATTTGTTTGTATATCTATAACCCTCAGAGATGGTCATCAATCATCTTACCATAAAAGAACCTTACACAATTGTGAGCACCCAGTATCAATATTTTACCATCCTGAACATAATTTTGCTAACATTGCTGTGTCATGAAGTTATACTTGGGAAAAAATAGACCTTAATAACGAAAATCTAAGATTTTCATTTTTGCTAACATATAGTTACACCTGAATCTGTACAGTAATTTCTGTTTGCGATAGTGTTTCTTTTACAGGGAGTGTATTGGAACCGACGTTGAGATCACTGTCTGATTACATCACTGTCCGTACTACTGCACTCTTCTAAACTCTTCATGTGTGAGATAGTATCTTCCCAGCTTGCAGGCCCTATGTTCAACACCAAATTCCTAAAACACTCACAGAGTGTCCTTTCGCAATTGTGGTAGGAAGACATAACTAGTCTCACACATGATAGATAATGGTCTCCCTGCCAGGATGGTAAAATATCATGGTAAGGTGGTCATCCTTATGTAATTACTAGGACAAAAAATAATATCTTCTTAAAAATTTTCATAATACATTTTTTTGCTGTATCAACCAATGGTAAATATTAGTGATTGATAAGTCAATAGGGAGACACGGACGTACAATGCACTGAGAGAGAATGATAATAGTTTTATGAAACGAGTGAGGTCGTATTAAGGCATAATTAGGCGATGTGCGGAGCGTCAGCTAAAATTGCAAAGATGGGAATCAGAGATATTAGCAATAGCAGATCGAGACTTTAACCGAATTGACATTGACACCCAGCAAGATAACGTATGGGAATCTCAGGACAGAACAACAGACGACACAATGAAGGGAGAAATAGATCAGGGGGTGCAGTAGAACGTAAATACCGAGCAACAAGGCGTCGTAAGGAGCGACCAATATATTGTAGAGGCGCAAGAAGATGAGTAACATCTCGAATACTTAGAACCCACAGTACATGTAATAAGACCTCCCGAGGCGAAACGTGTCACCGTATGGTTCACTGCAGTCAGTTGCGGACAGACACGAGAATGTAAACGTTGAACGAAGCGCGTAGGAAGAAGAGGTATTAGGAGCCATTCGTTTGTTGGAAATTCTCCAGCAATTAACGCACGTCATTACGATAAAAAACAGAGATAAAATAATAGATACGTGAGCAGAGTGCGGGAACAGCGAGACAACTGCTACACCAGATACGTGAGCAGAATGCAGACACAACGAAATAACTGCGTGAAATTAGAAACCAAAACATAGAGGTCAAAGAACAATTACGTCACTTTGGGGAAGAGGCAAAAGAATCCCACGAAGTGATCGAAAATTTAATAATAGGTCACACGCAATTAGCAACATATATCGATAAGGTCCAAGTGGACGTGCAGACATTGCGGGATGATGAAATATATAGCGGAGAAAATAAAGTTCTATACACGATACGTGGATGATATTCTCTTGGTAATTGACGGGTCCCAAGAAGACATAGACCAGATACTGTTTAACGATCTCCACGAGAAAATTATTTTGACTCTTGAAAGCGAGTCACCCACTAGGACGTTGAACTACTTAGATCTGACGTTATCTATAGTAGATGATCACATAGAATATGACATCTTCAGGAAGGGTACGTTTTCTGACAATGTCATACCCGCTGATTCTGCACACCCGCTAGAGCAGGCTGTTCCAACCGAGCTCCAGGGAGCCGGAGCGCTCCGGAGCGCTCACTGCGGCAGCTCGGAGCCCGCGTGGAGGGGGAAAGCGAACACACTGCCCCCTGGCTGCATGCAGCCGCAACTGACTCAATAATCCGTGTTCGATGACAGCTATGACTAGGGGCGGGAGCCCTGTATCTCTATTGGAGGATGATACTTTTCTGTTCATTGAGATGGATGGTCGTCCGCAGTGTCTTGTATATCATAAAGTATTTAATTCTGGAAAGAGCTACAATATACAACGACATTATACACGTCTTCATGCAGCGCACAGGTAGAAGGCGTTGCACGCAGAGAACTGGTAGCCAGGCTTAAGAACAACAAACCAGCAGACGTAAGTTTAAAAACGGTTTCGTAATACGGAGGGTATCAAGACATGCAACATAGTTCGTGTTCTGTAATGCGTTTATAATATTCGGGTGAATGAGAGTGGAGAAAGCACTATTGAATCTGCAATTCTAGCAAGCTAGAGGGTCGCTCACATCATTGGGACGAGTGGCAAGCCGTTTTCGGCGGGACCACTCGTAAAATCGTGCATGGCAGCAGTTGCAGAATGTTTGTTTCCAAGGGAGGTGCTGGCAATTGAAGGGGTTTGCCTGTCGAAGCGAACAATGTCTCATCGAATTCTGGACATGGCAGCGGATTTAGAGACACAGATCATGAAAAAGGTGGATAGCTTTGTGGCATTTTCGCTAGAGCCTGACGAAAGAACCGACATATCGGACTGTGCTCAGCTTGCAGTCTTTGTGCGTGGTGTCGACATGGAGCTGGGAGTAACTGAAGAACTCTTGGATGTGGTACCACTCGATTACACCGTAACAGGATGTGAGATTTTTTAAGCTGTTTGTGAATCAGTGGACAATATGAATTTGCAGTGGGATAAGCTCCATTCTGTAGCGACAGACGGTGCACCACAAATGATCGGGCGTCACCAAGGTTTTACTTCTCGTTTGGAAAATAAACTCAGGGACGAATTCGGGAAAGACATTTTGACTCTTCATTGTTTTATTCACCAACAGGCACTGTGTGCTGAAACAGTAGAGCTAGGTGGCGTAATGAAAGATGTCGTGAAGTGTGTGAATTTTTTTGCGTCGTCACGGTATGAATCATCGCCAATTCAAAGGATTCCTGAAAGATATGGAAGCGGAGTATGGGGATATACATTACCACAGTACAGTTCGTTGGCTGAGTCGGGGAAAAGTTGTTGATGTTCTCTTTGCCATTCGTGAGGAAATATCCCTTTTTCTCGAAATGAAAGGGGAAGAAATGCGTTGTCTGAAAGATATAAAATTGATATCAGACCTGGCGTTCCTAGCTGACATAACCATGCATCTCAATAATATAAATCCGTCAATGCAGGGCAAAGGGCAGCTAATCGCTGACATGCACGACCAGATCAAGCGTTCATGGAAAAGTTACGTTTATTTGAGAGGCAGATGAGTAATGGACATTTAACGTTCTTCAATCGTCTTTGCTTCTTTAAAATTACCTGAGGGTACTACTTTCGGCGATTACCAAGCAAAGTTAAAGCTGCTCATCGCGTCGTTTGATCACGATTCCGAGACCTCACTAGTTTGAAACTGGAACTTAAGGTGTTCAGCGCTCCTTTTTCAGTTTCCCCTGATGACTTGTCATCGTCACTTCCATTTGACATTATTGATTTCAACTTTGTTGAAAGAGAGGTACTACAACACGATGGTATCATTCATTACAGCAAAAAACATTTCCCAAGCTTCAGAACATGCCGCTCAGATCATGTGCGTGTTTGGATCTAGATGTTGTTGTGAGCAGCTTTTCTCAGCAATGAAAAGAGTAAAAACTAAGGAACGATAGTTTCTTTGGGATGCAACAATGAAGGCCATCCTCCACATTAACTCTGGAACACTTTGACGCCTGATATTTCCGATCTTGTAATGAAAAGGAAATTTCAAGCTACAGAGGCCCAATAAATTTAGTATGCAATTTCTTGTACAATAGTTGTTTCTTATTTATTTCCTGAAGATCGTATTTCCTGGTGTAGCACGTCACCACGTCTTAGCAGCTAAGAGTGTGAGGTTGTCGATCTTGTAAGACGCAGCTGGCACATCAAAACGCTTGCCTTGCCGCCTGCCTCAGCCAGCCGTGCCACGTGCCGGCGTGCCGGCCCACTTGACTGGTCACAGCGAGCGACGCGGCTCCCTGGAGCAGGGAGCGCTCCGCGGCTCACGACGGAGCCGACGAGCTGGAACAGCATGCGCTAGAGCACAAAATGGCATTTTTTCATTCTAGTATACATAGAGCGATATCCATTCCCCTATCCGCAAAAGCCTTGGAACACGAACTGGTAACCCTTGAAACAATAGCCCGAAATAACGGTTACGAGCCTGGTATGGTGAGACGGCTCTATAACTAGAAAGTAAACACTAATAGAACTACGACAAGTTCCCCGTTAGGTACCATGCCGGAAGTTAGTCCATCTGCCATAATACCTATTCCATTTGTAGGTTAAGTTTCATATAAAATAGGGTGTCTTCTAAAGAATCAGGGGTTCAAGACAATTTTTTTCTACTAATAATAGCCTGTAGAAGAACCTGATTCACACTTTAAAAAAGCCTAATGAAAAAGTGCCATTATTCGGAGTTTACAAGATTACATGTGGTTCAAAATTGTTCAAATGGCTCTGAGCACTATGGGACTTAACTTCTGAGGTCATCAGTCCCCTAGAACTTAGAACTACTTAAACCTAACTAACCTAAGTACATCACACACATCCATGCCCGAGGCAGGATTCGAACCTGCGACCGCAACCGTCGCGCAGTTCCAGACTGTAGCGCCTAGAACCGCTCGGCCACTCCGGCCGGCGATTACATGTGGCAGTAGCCAGAAATTTTACATCGGCCAAACAGGAAGAGCCTTACTAACAAGATACAAGGAACATATCCCTACTAAAGTTGGAGATGGCAGGCGTGGTTCGACATTCGCTGAACACTTGGTGCAAACTGCTCACGCACCCAACCCTCCGGATAGTACTCAGCTCTTGGATCGCGAAGTGGAGAGTGCGAGGTTGGATATTTTGGAAGAAATGCAAATTTTTAAACACTATATGACAAAAATAACCTTCTTAACGACCAGCTGCAGCTGCGAAACAAAAACTTTTTTTTGAAGATTTTCAACCGTTTTTCCATCCGCCATAATTTTAGGGAGTAGTCATTATACCCTTGCCAACAAGTTTTTAGCACTCCCGTTTGCTGAATAGCTGGGATTATCTGGTATTTCAAACCCGTAGTTATCCTCATGCGGTCAAGTTCGATGATTAACCCTAATATGATCGGTTGGCTTAAAATAGTAAACGCATTCCTCCCTTCACTTTTGACGTTCAGCAAATTATTACAGATGTTAAGACAGTCGATATATCTTTGTTCCTTACAGGATAACGTATACGTCAATTTCGTTAGCCGCACCTGGTTATTCGTAAAAATTTTAAGTTGAGGAGTACATGTTGGTACCAGTGTTAACAAGTACGCATGTGCTCTCGAGGATATAGCCAGTTCCAGTGCGACATCACTTGCTAACGTATTGCGGTCGCGAAGTGGGGCCAAGGCTGTTTCCCATATAAGTTATTGCAATATGGCGATGTATTACTATATTATAGTTATTAGTTTTTGACGTTGTCCATTATGGTCAAATCGTACTTCCTTTTATTTTGAAGAAGTTTGGGTCATCCCAACTTAAACCTAGGTAAACATTGCAACTGAGGCTGTTGTTAATCTAAAATTGAAATAAAAACTTTGAGTGACGACACACAGACCAAATCAGAACATTGCGGGATGATACTCACGGTGAAATTGCAAAGATGACCAAACAGGTTGGTAATTACACTGCAAGCAGCGAGCACAGCACAACAAATAGGTGAAAATAGTGAGTTGCAAAAACGCATCACGAGATCGGTTCTCAAGACAAACGATATTCGTATCGTGAGAATAGAAGCGAAAACGAAGAATCAATTCGAAAAACTCGGAGAAGAGCTGTTGCGAACGATACAAGAGCGAAATGATCAAGATCATACCAGCTGTGAATCCGTAACAACTTCCGAGTCAATAACGCTACCGAAAAGGCAAGAGTTTCACAAGGAATGTAAAAAGATTTCACGCAACTGCAACTCCAGTCACAGGTGGAGGAGAAATCATGCGATGCCACAGCCACGTTTCGAAATTAACGAAGAGCAGACGGCACCACAAAAACATCATGCAAGACTAGGCGAAAGTTACAGTGTGCGATGTCCAATGGATTTACCAAAACCTGAAAGACTGACACGTGAAATCGTCCGGAACAGAAGCGGCGAGGACTCTCGAATTTCGTACAGTACCATGAAGAGGTACAACAACTATCATTTCCTCACTGTAAGGAAGTTTCAGCATTTCCGTAAAGGAAACTCACTGTATCCACGAAGTTTCTCTGATCAATCCAGAGTAGGACTACCAGAACATTGGACATTAGCACACAAACTAGACTTTATATGTGCCCATATGTCTGGAAAAGTAGCAGAAACGATGCAAAACGTAGCAGCTACATGTCGATCATATGAAGATTTCAGAGATAAGTTTCCCTCGCGCTACTGGTCGAGTGAAGCGCAAAATAGGGTGAAGAATGAACTACTATAAAATCCATACTTCGATAATTCCGGAGAGAAGAGCCCTGTAAGATTTTTCGAAGCAGTGGCAAAGATAAATCAATGTTTGGATGTGCCGTACAGCGATGGAGAATTGATTAAATTGTGTACCGTGCAGCTGCCACTAAAATACCAACAGTCACCAGTAGGACGTGGAGGCAATGACACTGAAGCCTTCAACGCAATTTTGAGAGAACCAGAATTCTTATTCTCATAACATAGGCGAGAAAAAAAGCGAAATAAGCGTGAAAACCTGAATGAAAGACCGCGAAATGCGCCGGAGACCGCACTAAGGAATGTCTGCTAGTGCCAATCACGTGATAACTTTGCGCAAACAAGTGACAATAGATTCCAGCAAAGAAACTCTTAAGGGTACGCAACAAGAAATGGCAACGCTTATCCACCCAGGCATGGCAATAATTTCTACAGGGGGAAATAACGGTAATCGCAATAGGTACTGGAGAACAAACAGGCCGACAAAGAAACCCGTGTCACCAAGCCAAACAGAGACAGGAAGGACCGAAATAAGGGGTGCAGATAAGGCTATTAATCCCCAATCTATGTTCGACTTGTCGAGAGAGCACCCAACTCAAGGAGAACAGCGCACCTACCCAAGCAAGCAGCAGCAATGTAACGAGAGAAATATTCACCTTATCACGCGAGGTGAAAGATAAAGGAACAGAACCGCAGGGATCAAAAGAATTCGAGATGCTGCAGACAGCGGGTTGGACAGAAATTAGTTGGGAGGATTCCGCAAAAAACGGACTACGGGAACAAAATGAACCAACCGTAACGGAAGTCGAGATAAGAGGTAAAGCAAATAGTATTGCAGAGTAATTTAACACTGAAACTAGGGGGATCTGATTCCAAGAGGATAACTTGCCGTCGAGAGAAATAAACGTTTGGTCACGACAGGTAATGAGTGAGGAAATAGGATGGCAAGAATCAAGTGAAGGCAGGAAAACAACAACATCATGCTAGGGAGGAATTAATTGGGAGGATATCGAAGAAGAAAACGACCTAACAGCGGCAGGCACAATGGGAGAAGAGAATAGGGGCGAAGTAATTACAATTGCAGAGTTATTTGAGGCTGAGACCAAGGAAAACGAACTCAAGGAGGTTAATACGCAGTCGCCGGAAGTTGAAAATAAATTACAATTGGGCACAGATTCCGATGTGTACAATGTTGGAAATTGTTGTTGTTGTGGTCTTCTGTCCTGAGAATGGTTTGATGCAGCTCTCCATGCTACCCTATCCTGTGCAAGTTTCTTCATCTCCCAGTACTTACTGCAACCTACATACTTCTGAATCTGCTTAGTGTATTCATCTCTTGGTCTCCCTCTACGATTTTTACCCTCCACGCTGCCCTCCGATGCCAAATTTGTGATCCCTTGATGCTTCAGAACATGTCCTACCAACCGGTTTCTTCTTCTTGTCGAGTTGTGCCACAAACTCCTCTTCTCCCCAATTCTATTCAATACCTCCTCATTTGTTATGTGATCTACCCATCTAATCTTCAGTATTCTTCTGTAGAACCACATTTCGAAAGCTTCTATTCTCTTCTTGTTCAAACTATCTATCGTCCACGTTTCACTTCCATACATGGCAACACTCCATACAAATACTTTCAGAAACGACTTCCTGACACTTAAATCTATACTCGATGTTAACAAATTTCTCTTCTTCAGAAACGTTTTCCTTGCCATTGCTAATCTACATTTTATACCTTCTCTACTTCAACCATCATCAGTTATTTTGCTCCCCAAATAGCAAAACTCCTTTACTACTTTAAGAGTCTCATTTCCTAATCTAGTTCCCTCAGCATCACCCGACTTAATTAGACTACATTCCATTATCCTCGTTTTGCTTTTGTTGATGTTCATCTTATATCCTCCTTTCAAGGCACTGTCCATTCCGTTCAAATGCTCTTCCAAGTCCTTTGCTGTCTCTGACAGAATTACAATGTCATCGGCAAACCTCAAAGTTTTTATTTCTTCTCCATGGATTTTAATACCTACTCCGAATTTTTCTTTTGTTTCCTTTACTGCTTGCTGGAAATTACAGAGATATAATGACGCATTTATTGCGACTATTTGGGAGTTTCCACGAACAAAGAAGAGGCAGATGTAATTGAACTGAGGGAAGACGAAGTTAAATGTCAAGAAGTAGTTGTAGAAGAGTCGTGGCATATCCAACAGAAGGTTCGAATTCATAGGTAAAAATCGTGAAACGACTCACGCTTTAATGCAGGGAGATGAGGAAGAACAGAGCAAAATGGTCGAGGTTCAACTGCTTGTGTAGGCCATGGTAGCGAAAATCCCAATTAATGTAGTAATAGACAGTAGAGGCGTGCTAACCGCGGTTGCGGAGAACTAATTTAACCGTTGCAATGTTAAGGAAGGATTACCGATTTTGAAAACCAAAAAGATTAAAGCGAAGGATCCCATCAAAAATCATGCTGCGGATGACAATGAACAAACAAGTATAAATTTCTCGAGCCAAGCTCAAAAGGTCGAAACCAATTTCGTTATCATACCGAAATTAATGGTGGACGTGATAATGGGTGAGGATTTTCTGAATGAAGGACGAGCTGTGACAGACATGGGAAAGGTAGCGTCACTTTTGACGGCACTACACTTCTCTTAGAGCCAGGGCTGCACAGTGGAAAACATAGGTGGAAAAGCAAGAGCCTTCCAGACCTAAGGAACGATGTTCCACCACTCAAACAAAATGGTATAGACAGAACGAACCGGCCGCAGCTCGTGGTCGTGCGGTAGCGTTCTCGCTTCCCGCGCCCGGGTTCCCGGGTTTGATTCCCGGCGGGGTCAGGAATTTTCTCTGCCTCGTGATGCCTGGGTGTTGTGTGATGTCCTTAGGTTAGTTAGGCTTAAGTAGTTCTAAGTTCTAGGGGCTGATGACCATAGATGTTAAGTCCCATAGTGCTCAGAGTCATTTGAACCATTTTTGACAGAACGAACCGAACATAGAATAGGATAGGTAAGAGCTTAGGACTTCATCATGTAAGCCACGTTAAATGGTATGATAAACAATCACTTATAGGTATCAGTAAATAATATCAGAGAAGCTACCAAGTGTGTTTCAGACAGGACGTGACCAGGAGTCTGAGGCAAAGAAGAGACAGAGAACTGAGAACTAAATAAAATTTTTATGTGTAGCAATTAACAAGACATATAGAGTTCGCAAAGATGATGATCTAGTAGCATGACATACTAACATACCACCCCACGACACCACACATAGCGAACATAAGGAGTCTCATTAGCTTAAGATATCAGGAAAAATTTGGAACCTGAGAGAGAAACTAGAATTGTAACACAGAGACAGAACTCCGAAACATGAAAGGAATTTCTTAAGAGGCGTAAATTAGGCATTAGCCATAAGGCAGATTGTAAGAAAAGATTTTTGCACTCCATCTCCTGCAGGAAACAATCGTCAACTGCCCACGACAATGCGACGGACGCCAACTTAAAATGTATACAGGACGTGAATGGACGAGATCAACGATTTTCTATAATGCGGAGGTTTCGCAAGGGCACGAGAAAGATGGCGATTTGTAACCAAGGCAACTCTTGTACCTAAGTGTAGTAGCAACCTTGCCGTGATAAAGAAAGTACAAAAGTGGTGGTTGATCACCAGAAGATCGCCGTTGGGTCAAGATCACGTGAAAATTGACTTTCGACTGATACTCAAGCCGGGAGGACTACATGGAACGACGGGCCAAAATACAAACGAAACAGTAATCACTTTGTGAACTAAACATAAAATGCCTCCTTGAAACCCCGGCTTGGCTGTGGCACGATTTGGCAAAAAATTACGTATAGAATCGCACTGTCGCCACCAGACTGCGATATTATATTGAACTACAGAGCTGAAGGAAAATAAGTCAATCATTGCTGAACTATACATCCTAATCAACGATTGAAACACTAACGAATGTAAAACCTCAAAGCAAGTAGTAGTCGGTAATTTCCTATATCCTGCCCAGACAAGAGGCAACGTTCAAGTCCAAAGAAAGAAAGATGCTTGGAAGAAGATGAAGAGTCCCAAGACTGATGCTGAAGAGAGAAGATGGGCAAAAGTATATCAAGATACACTTTTAAAAATAGTTGTCTGTGAAGTGCTACAAAATATAAATACCTTCAGCAATGTCTTGAGAAGAAAAATACACGTTTTTAAAGCCAATACTCCACGAGACTCCGCACTAAAAGGTCTGCATTATGATGAGGACCACACCAAACTACGGCCACATCCTCTTCCAAAATTCGATGAAGAACGAGGCTGCCCACTCAAATGTTTGCCAACAAGCATCTCATACAAGTCCTTCAGCCTCGAGCAACGACATTCGTCGCCAACCTCACGCAAGAACATTCATAGATATCGTACGAAAATAGTGGTCGAACAGACAGTGAAAAAGCTGCAACAACCACAACAATTAACATAAGACATCAATGTATTCATATCGATTTGATGCAATTTACATCCCTCTATACAGTATGTGTAAGTGTATCAATAAGAACTGTATAACAGTCTTTCCATAATCTTTGCTTCATGAGCAATGAGGGAGAAACCTTTGTGTAAAGAAATGCTTTATGTACTTATAATGTTAATTAGAACAATATGCTGAAAAAGGAAACCTGTTCATGTATGTTGTGTCTTAAAGATAACATTTTTGTAAAGTTAATTTACTGTCTGTAAGTGTAATATTTTACGATTTTATTCATCCATAATTATCAATGCAGCAGTTCCAATTAACCACATTGTCTGCTAGAGTACTATTTTTGTTAGAATAATATGTGTGTATAAATACTATTTCTGACTAGAATATTTTTTAATTTGCACAAATCAGTATAGAATCATTTAAAATTTTGATGAGTAGGATTTGCTAAAGAATTATTTTGATGCTTACATTAGATGTTAGAATCATAATTTTTGTGAAACAAGCAGCAGTATTTTTGAGATTATGTATAAAGTATTCAGGCCGTGTGGTTCTAAGCGCTTCAGTTTGGAACCGCGTGACCGCTACGGTCGCAGGTTCGAATTCTGCCTCGGGCATGGATGTGTGTGATGTCCTTAGGTTAGTTAGGTTTAAGTAGTTCTAAGTTCTAGGGGACTGATGACCTCTGAAGTTAAGTCACATAGTGCTCAGAGCCATTTGAACCATATAAAGTATTTAACTTTTTCTGCTGTTTTAAATAGTAAGTGGTTGAGAAAATATTATTAAAAGATCGATGTAAGAGGCTCCTCATCTTTGATATAAAATGTAAAATCTAAAATACACACAACTCATTTAAATAAGTAAGAAAAAAATTGATATCAGTATAAATTAAGGGAAACAATTAGATCATTAATAAAGTCAACCATGTTAATAATTAAAATATACAAACCAGCTGAATTAAATAGAATAAGGAGTAGACCAAGTGGTTGACCAGTATTCAGTGCTTCAGAAAATGTATAATTTTTGACTGACACAGACCACGCCTCAACCACTGTCTAACTTCAGTACAAAAATTATCGCGTAAGAGTGGTGATATGTTAGGTGTCAAACAAATAACACACTTTACATTGAATTCCTGAAACAATTCTGATTAACACGATATGTCACATGACAAAGTTATGTGAAAATGTATGAATGTTATTGATAGGCAAACTGATATCTATAAACAAACCGACATTTTGTGAATATAAACCACTAACACTCACACTAGTAATTGCACTTAAGTAATTTCCCCAACCCGAGCTATGTGACGCGATTCTGGGGGAAAGGACAATTTTTTGTCAGCACACCAACCCAGGCGGCTGGAACCGTCGCCACGGGGTACCTAGCAGACACAATGAGACGCCGCAGCCACTGCGTAGGCCGCCGGCAAAAGCAGCCCTTGTCGCTGCTTTTAGCGACGACCCTTGGGAAAGCTTTTCTACAGCAACATGGCCGTAGATCACAGATAAACGTCTGGAGAAGCCCAGCTCAAAACATTGGTGTCACGTTGTAGCCACCTGCATTAAAGCTCACATGAAAGGAAAAGCTGTTTATCTCAGTATTACGTGACAGAACTTAAACTCTGTCCTACGAAAGAAACGATGCCTGTGATAGGCTACAGAAAACTGTAGTGGGTGAAGTTACAACAAGTACGAACTTTCGAACTTTGTCATTGGCCATAAAGAAAACGCGTGGCTACCAGCTTTGATGTAGACAAATTGCAGACAAAGTAATTGGCTTCTTGTCTTGCAAAAAATCGTCGAGTGTTTGAGGAAGGAGACTCACACCACACTGAGAATTCCGAGAGTCATTATGTGAACGTTTGTTCACTGGCTCGTCTTAAATCGTAAGAGGTTAAACTGCAAAGGCTCCTAGTATGGAGAATCACACTGAGCACTCATAGTTAACGCTGGCGAGAGATTTGAGGGCAACGTCATACGCACTGTTCCAGCCAAACAGCGTGCGCCATGCCAATTAACTTAACTAGGGAATAAATAGGAGTCTCGGCTTCACTGTACACGTAGGACATGTATCAGACTGGCGTTTAACAGTTGAGAGAGTTTAGAATAGATTCTCAGATTCGCAGCTCGCTCCGACAGCCACCACTGCCGCCGCTGACGGAAGGTAATTGTACTTGCTCGCGCCAGGCCAGCAAGTGATATTCAATTGACACTCAGAACTGCTGTTGTCTCCATCTCTCCTAATTTTCGTGCATTCAGCCGTGACCTGTAGATAAACATATTCACGATTGGCGAGCTTAATTGGTACAGTAACGTGAGATATCCGATCTAACAAAAAGGATTGGTCAGTCACTGTGGAGTTATGAATTGTTTTATTTGTGTACTTCTTTTTGATTGATCTTTGCCGAGCCCTATTCAGTTTTGGGTAATTTCATTGAGCATTTTAGCATAATTGATATCTCTGGCCCCAATTGTATTTAATTCATTTGTATATTTATCGATGCCCAGACATGGTCATCAAACTTTATAATAGTTAGGAATTTCGATTCACAGTTGTGAACGCCCAATAGCCATATTTTACCACCCTGTACATAATTTTGCTAACATTGCTATGTCATGAAGCCATAATTAGAGAAAAAACAAACCTTGCTAACGAAAATCTAAGATTTTAATTTTGGTAACATATAGTTACACCTGAACCTGTACACTAATTTCTGTTAGTGATAACGTTTCCTTTACAGGGAGTGTAGGGGAACCAACATCGAGATCATTGTCTGATTACATCACTGTCCGAACTGCTGCACTCTTCTGAACTCTGCGTGCGTGAGATGGTATCTTCCTACCTTGCAGGCTGTAGGTTCAACATCGAATTCCTAAAACACTCACAGAGCGTCCTTGTTCAACTGTGGTAGGAAGACAGATCAGAACCAGTCTCACCTGTGTTAGAAAGGAATCTCGCCCTACAACACCCAAGGGTGCCAACAATGAAAATTTCACAGCTCTCTGGCAGCACGCCTGGTATACTAACAGATCTAGTCAGATCAATGTCTAAAACGTAATTAAAACAGCACATTAATCATAAATGTTGACAGCGTCAGTAGCACTTGCAACCGCCATCACATTCCCACCGCTTGCACAGACGGTGACGGTAATAATCTTTTGAGAAAGAGAAACACTATTAAGACCTAACAGTAGAAAACTCTTACCACACCCAGAGATCACAACTAAGTTACTTTTCATGAAAGCAACGCAGGGCACTCAGGAAACACAGAGGTGGACAGGCTCAAAAAGTTTCTGTAAGTGATACAGACCACACTAACGGCGGATCCAAACTTCCCATAAATTACAAATTCACAACTCGGGGAAGAATCTCATAGGGCAGGGCAGTAACAACAGAGCCCGCTAATGCCGCCAAGCTAGATCACCCAGTACTGCTCTACAACTGGAAAGACGTGCCCTTTCACCACACCTGGATCAGTTAATTATTATCAAAGTCGTTCCCCTTGCAAGGGTCCCTGATAGCCAGAGCGAATAGCTCGGGACACCGACCACCAGCCCGTGACAACATACGTTTCCTCCATTCCTCGTCGTCCAGGGCGACTGCGCGTTGCATCCTTCCCTTCCTCCCCCCCCCCCCCCCCCCCAACGACTCCCAAGCAGAGCGCCGCCCATGACCAGATGGAAAACAAACCGGAGATACGATCTACAGATTGCAACTAATACGAGCTGACACGGCTCACTAACCATCCGTCCATTTACCTGCCATAGTGCTCAGAGCCATTTGAACCATTTGAACTATTTACCTGGGTCCATTTAGGGCAATCATGGGAAACCAAAAACTGGGTGCCCCGACGGCAATCTGATCAGTCGTCCTCCAAACTAGCATGGTAACCACTGAGCCACCTCGCTCATCCATCACTTCGAGCAAGTCAGATTAAGATACACTTTAGCATAAGCACTAAGGAATTCAGTGCTCAAGAATAGACATCCCATTTCGCAATTTTTTACCCTAATATTTCCTCTAGAAGTCAGATTAGAGCATACAAAAATAAAAGTTCCACACAAATAAAAATTAAAATTAAAATGACGTTTGTAGGGTCATTAACCTTAACAGACAGTAGTTATCTACATCTAACGGGCGCTAACGATCTTGCTGTCGTTCGCCCATACAAACATCTCCATTCCTCCATCTATATCTCGATTCCTCAAGCCAAGTTACGGTGTGTGGTGGAAGGTACTTCGTGTAACACTGTCCCTTGGCATTTTCCCTGTTCCAATCGCGAATGGTTCTCTGGAAGGACGATTCCTTGTAAGCCTCCGTGCGGCCTCGAATCTCCGTAGTTCTATCTTCGTGATATTTCCTCCAGACATACGTACGAGGAAGCAACATATTTCTTGACTCTTCTAGGAACGCATAGTCTTGGAACTTTAACAGCAAACCACTCCGAGATGTAGACTGCCTCTGTTCCAGAGTCTGGCACTAGAGATGACTGACCATCTAAGTAACGCTTTCGTGCTTATTAAATAAACCCGTAACTTTGTTCTGTCAGTCCTGTGTCGTATGAATCCCAGACTGAGGAGCAATTTTCACGTTCGAACGAAGGTTCTGTAAGCTACCTCCTCTATTGATGGACTACATTTCCTGAGGATTGCTCCAATGAATCTCAGTATGGCAGCGACCTTACTGGTTATTAATTTCATGTTGTTGTTTCATCTTGAATCGCTCCATAACCATGCTCCTATGTATTTTGTGGAAGCAACTGCTTCTAGCGACTGTTCTGGAATATGATAGAAATACCACGGAACAAAAATTAATCAATTTTACAGAATACACAAATTGTAGGAACTCACATTTCAGAACTGCAGTCGTAGTACGAGGGATTCTCCATCCCTAGATAAGTTAGAGTTGGAAGTATGTATTAACAATGCCAAAGGTGTCTGTGAAGTGCTTCTGCATGCAAACGACACACGTTTCCTGATCACGTTATCGGCGTTATGTGTTTGGACGGTGTGACAGCTTCGAAAATGAAGGACTCGCGCAGGTGGAAATGAGCGCTCGCGTATGCGACTTGACATCACGGTCCACTATCGGCCACACCACCGCTGAGGACTTACATTCGGCCGCCCACGAGGTCACTGGAAAAGTCCCCCCCCCCCCCCCCCCCTAGAAACCCGTCTGCCGCCGCCACTCAGTACCGCGACTCACAGCTGGAATGCGTGAGAGCGGCACTATCAACATACGAGATATGTGGCACGTCACGTGACAAAGGACAAATACGCGACTCGAACCAACACAGTCCTATTAGAGGGTTGCCAATCTGAGTAGTGCTTAACGTCCTGCGTCAATCAATTCTCAAGAAAACTTTAATTGTAAATCTTTTGCTCAAGTTCTCAATGATGTAACGGCAATCCAGCACCCATGTTCTAAAAACTATCAGTATTTAGCTGCTTGCAGAAATGTTTATTTTACCAATGACGATTTGTAGAGAAATTATTTTATGTCGATTCAGAGTCAACATAAGAAAACTTTTGTCTTGCTGGAAACGTGTGGATGATGATAAACACTGTTTGACCATTTACTCAGTTACGCATATGCTTGCTAAAGCGTTACTTACTTATTCTGTAACTCCATATACTTGTTTCTAGCACGTTTTGGGTAACGTGAAGTGAATCCTTCAAGCATGAATGAAGTGACTTTTAATTTGTTTCTCTCTCATATAGATAACAAGTATGTGATAAAGTTTCAAATGGTTCAAATGGGTCTGAGCACTATGGGACTTAACAGCTGAGGTCATCAGTCCCCTAGAACTTAGAACTACTTAAACCTAAGTAACCTAAGGACATCACACACATCCATGCCCGAGGCAGGATTCGAACCTGCGACCGTAGCGGTCGCGCGGTTCCGGACTGCGCGCCTAGAACCGCGAGACCACCGCGGCCGGCTGTGATAAAGTTTATCACGTAGACATTCACATACTACACCTGTTATAACTAGTGTAATATAAGTATCGTTCTTAAATAGCAGACTATGGTTTTTTTAATTGATGATCTAAAATGAAGTGAGTGGAGAAATAGAACTTCGGATGACTCATGTCGCCATTGGGGGGCAAATCCGTAAATTTTTGTGGATATGCGAAAAACTGAACGCCAAGCTGTTATAAATTATTACACAACATTTGGACGGGAGGGGAGTGGGGGGGGGGGGGTGTGGGGAGGGATTCAGGTGAGACGCCATACCAACATATCTTACTCGTTGCTCAGTACACCAGTGTCACATAGCAATTACATTTTATGATACTGAACAAAACTTACAGCAGAATTTTTAAAAGTACATAAAATGTTACTAATGATAATTCTCTCTCCCGTGATAAGCACCCCATTCCAATAAAAACAGGTGTATCTACAGTGAAGATTCAAGGAAACTGTTACACCTGCCTAATGTCGTGTAGGACTCCCGAGAGCACGCAGAAGTGCTGCAAAACGACGTCGCATTGGCTCGACTAATGTCTGAAGTAGTGTTAGAGGGAACTGACATCATGAATCCTGCAGGGCTGTCCATAAATCCGCAAGGCTACGAGAGGGTGGAGATCTCTTCTGAACAGCACATTGCAAAGCATCCCTGATTTGCTCAATAATGTTCATGTCTGGGGAGTTTGGTGGCCAGCAGAAGTGTGTAAACTCAGAAGAGTGCTCCTGGAGCCACTCCGTAGCACTTCTGGACGTGTGGGATGTGGCATTGTCTTGCTGGAATTACCCAAGTTCGTCGGGACACACAATGGACATGAATGGATGCAGGTGACCAGACAGGATGCTTACGTGCGTGCCACCTGTCAGACTCGTATCTAGACGTATCAGATGTCCCATATCACTCCAACTGCACAGGCCCCACGTCATTACGGAGCCTCCACCAGCTTGAACAGTTGCCTGCTGACATGCAGGATCCATGGATTCATGACGTTGTCTCCATACCCGTTTACTTCCATCCGCTCGATACAATTCGAAACGAGACTCGTCCGACCAGGCAACATGTTTCCAGTCATCAACAGTCCAATGTTGGTGTTAACGGGCCCAGAGGAGGTGTAAAACTGTGTGTCGTGCAGTCAATGGTATCAAGGGTACATAAGTGGACCTCCGGCTCCGGAAGCCCATATCGATGATGTTTCGTTCAGCGGTTCGCACGCGCCGGCCGTTGTGGCCGAACGGTTCTAGACGCTACAGTCTGGAACCGCGCGACCGCTACGGTCGCAGGTCCAAATCCTGTCTCGGGCATGGATGAGTGTGATGTCCTTGACTGATGACCTCAGATGTTAAGTCTCATAGTGCTCAGAGCCACTCAAACCATTTTTTTTTTTTCGCACGCTGACACTTGTTTATGGCCCAGCATTGAAATCTGCAGCAATTTGCTGAAGCGTTGCATTTCTGTCACGTCGAACGATTCTCTTCAGTCGTCGTTGGTCCCGTTCTTGCAGGATCTTTTTCTGGCCACAGCGATGTCGGAGATTTGATGTCATGCCGGATTCCTGATACTCACAGTTCACTTGTGAAATGATGGTTCAAATGGCTATGAGCACTATGGGACTTAACATCGGAGGTCACCAGCCCCCTAGAACTTAGAACTTCTTAAACCTAGCTAACCTAAGGACATCACACACATCCATGCCCGAGACAGGATTCGAACCTGCGACCGTAGCAGTCGCGCGTTTCCGGACTGAAGCGCCTAGAACCGCTGAGCCACCACGGCCGGCTATGAAATAGTGTCGTACGGAAAAATCCCTACTCCATCGCTACCTCGGAGATGCTGTGTCCCATCGCTCGTGCGCCGTCTATAACACCACGCTCAAACTTACTTAAATCTTGATAACCTGCCATTGCGGCAGCAGTAACCGATCTAACAACTGTTCCAGATACTTATTGTCTTACATAGACGTTGCCGACCGGAGCGCCGTATTCTGCCTCTCTATTTGAACACGCTTTCCTATACCAGTTTCTTTGGCACTTCAGTGTAGATCATAAAAGAATTGTCATTTAATAAACTGAATATCATACGTGCATCAAACAAAAGTTGGATCACAAATTTTCCGAATTTGTAATAAAAATGTTCGCAACAGAGATTTGAGTGGACGCCATGTAGACCGACTGTCTTCAATCGTCTTAAAGGATTACCAGCTTTGCCTCAGAACTTGAAAAGTGGACATGGTAAAGAGAAACTGAAAAGTGAAAATTGGAAAAGTCATTTAATTTCCGTTTAAAACTTTATTTTTAACATATCGTAAAATGTTTATATAAAAACTTAAACATTGCCATTTAGAAGTAATATTTCTAAAAACTAAAGTGGAAATTATTGGCACTTTGTCTTCAGAAATGCATGATAGCCTATCCAAAAGCATGTTCTAATTAATCCGAACTTCTTGTTTCAATTGCAGTTAATAATTACAACAAAGTTATAAATCACCGACCGAGGACGCTGAACGGCATACGTAGAAGCTACGAGTCGAGGTTGCAAGACCAGTTTGAACAAGTATGGCCGCTCGAAAAGAAGTCCGAACTGAACTGGAACTAGGAATTAGTGGCTACTCGAAAGAGAACGAGAGTGACCGAAGAGGAACGAGAAGGCAACGAGACCAACCTGAAGTGAATGCTGTGCAACCGTTCCTTAGTAGCTGTTACTCGCTCCTTCCGCTCAGTTCAGTGAACAGTTCCTTTGGATCTGTTCCACTGCGATGACCCACCTCTACTGTCCACCAAAGTAGCACTGGCCTGTGTACATCGCTAACTCATGAATCTACTAAATTTTTAATCTCTACTTTTTCCGGTGAGTGTTGGCTGTACAGAGTGACCCATTAGTGACGCTAAATCAGTTTCAAAGGATGTTACTTTCTCTCGTTGATTCGTAATCTGTCAGCGCATTTTCCCCAGGTGGTTGGTCACCGAAGAAGAAGGAATCAATTACTGATCTAATCACGTATTAACATTGTCATTGTTACTATTAAAAACTGCTTGTTAACCTGTCCACTTCAGTTCCATGTTCCTGAACCATTTTGTTGTTACTGGGTTTAGTCTAAATATCATCAGTTTTCATTAATATTTTAACATGATACTGCCCTGCCTTATCTAAAGAGGCATGCACGCAGAATCGTTGGTGTCAATGGTGTATTGTCTCACATAGATCTTTGGTCTAGCTGGATGCGTGGCATGTCTTGTGGAATGCTCTTTGGTTTGCAGTGGCCAGTCAAATGGTTTGCAACCAGAATTCGTTTCGAACTCCTGTCATCAGGACCGCAGCTGTTTGTATGTTTTGCACACAGATTCGCTCTGGTCTTGGTCTTACTCAGTCACGCAGCTGCGTATTCTTTTTTCATGTCATCCTGCTGTGTTGGTAAGATCGTTTCATGCTATTGACTTACACAAGTCATTGAAAATGTAATCATCTGCATTCTTGGGGAACGAGCTTGCTTTTCCAATGTCGTGGTTAGGCAAGGTAAATCTCTTGCTATTACATTGCTTTCTAACAGAAAACTGAACTTAGTTCTTTGTAGACGAGTTCGGGTCACATATCCGTATGGTCCGGAATATCCGTACATTATATTGCCATCTATGATCGTAATAAATGCCCTCCCACTCACTAACACGTCAGCATGATAGTTTCATAACATTATTTTCGTGTATTCTGTAAATTTACGTATTTCTTTTGTGCTCAGTAGGAATGAGGAGGTTCAAAGTAGAGGTGGGTATTTTGTAAACACATTGGTTTTCTAATATATCAAGTTATTTACAAATCTTATATTGATGTCCCATTTCTTCCAGATAATGGCTGCGCTTTTTAGTAGCGTTGGGCTTATGTAAGCGTTTAAGTCCTCGCCACACGACCCATCAATTCGAACGTCAACGTTGAGTGCAGCCGAGCTTCTGACGTAATAGAGTAGAAAAAGCACGCCGTGGAGTTTTTCCCAATGTGCAGAACAATATGTGGCATTTCATATATTCTGGAAGCACATTTTAACGTAGACCAATGAGATGAAAGAACTTCAAACACGTTACATGTAGGTCATCTCTCTTTTCAATATTGACTACAGAGACGCGATAATGGGTTTAGTGGAAACCCTTGAAAGGTATGTGCTGAGATTCGGATAGAGCCAGTGAAAAATGTCGATAGTTCCCAACCGCAAGGTTGGACGAGTAGTACATCTTCGAGTAGTAAGATCTTTGACAGCTAACAGAGCTAGGTGCATGCGGTAAAAGTTTGAGTAAGTGGTGAGGAGATGCGCAGAGACAGCAACGTGTTTCGAGTCGGAGCTAGATGCCTGCAGGAGGCAGCCGGGTCGTGACAGCATCAAGGTAAGAATTGGCGCTACGCACATAATAAGCTATATATTGAGCGAAACTCGACACATACCTGGGGAAACTAGAAAGAATAATTAATAAAATAGGTTTTCTTTGGTTAATGTCTAAAAGCTAGATAGAAATCCCATTGTTCATGCAATAAGCGGTTTGTGAAACTTTCTCGTAAATCCATGCTATAGAAGTTTTTTTTAGTTTTTCACATGTGCCTTAAAAGTTTGAACAATAAATATTTTTTAGATAAAATTAGGGTTTCATCTCACACCTTATGTCGTTCTCCGCATCTTGTGCTTGCATTGAACCAAAAGGTACATTAAAGTAAAGTTCCCATGACTAAAGCTAATAATTTCATTTATCAGAGTAAAATAACCTATATTCCATTGCACAGTTGGCATATTATTCAGATCAGGACAGAATTTTTATTAAGTAACAAACAGGGCCAAGATGAGTAAAGCTATCTAGAATGACAATTTTATGCCATTGCACTACGGCTGAGTTGAAGATATGTTTTATTATCGGCTAAACGGGAAGGAGTGCACGAGCTAAGTCCGCAGGCGCAGTCAGATGCAGGTTGGTGACTTTCATTTATTTTTACCACTAAACTTTCATGCAGCCAGATGTGTATTTTGAGTATTAATTGTCCAACAATATTTTCATGCAGTCAGATAAAGTTCAGTTCAGTTAAATACGCAGTCAGATGCAAGTTTTATTAAAGACTAAAGCAGTCACATGCAGTTCAGTCTGGTTTAAAATAGAGAATTTTTAGTAACAACACTTTCACCTATATTTGGTGCCTTTTGTATAATAATTTACATCCTTTGAATATGTTCCAGTTCGAAGCACAGGCACACAGAGAATCTCCCGAAACGTGTCGTTTTTGGCACGACTTGTAATAAAATTATGGGAAAGGTCATACTTGTGGTTGAAAAATTTTCGTTGTTATAAGTTATGAAAGTGTACCGCTTCAAGGCATCGTCACGTTGAAGATCCATCTAAAACTTGTTGTATGATTTATTATTATTATTGTATGATTTATTATTATTAAATGTAGTTCGTGAAGTATCGATGATTAAAGCCTTTAGGACCATGCGAAATATATTCGCATTTTTGGGAGAAATTCAGCGTAGTGGAGTGAATATCGACACGAAATTACAGAGTGGTGTCTGTGGAAAGAAGTAGTATCGCGTCTCGCTGAACACCAAGACAAGAAGAAACAATCACCTTTACGTTTTCTGCAAGGTTTTGGACCTTTCTCAATTAAATGAATAGAAGTATTCGATGTTAAGTCAATGTAAGTGTGCCCCCTCACAGGAGAGTTTTCTCCACTGGCTTTATAAACAAAAGAGTTTGCACTAGTTGCAGTAAGATTTCTGCACATTCTTGTTGAAAGCCTTGCACTCGTATTTCAAATGTCCTAAAAACTCTGTTAGTGAACAGAATCAGTGATCAACTAAGAATGACCTTGAGCTTCACTAAAAAGTGACAATGATGAAATAATTTTTGTCTTATGTGGAAGACTACTCAAATTTGTGTCGCACTATTTGTAATGTTTTTTTGCCTTGCATTACGCTCGTGGATAATGAAGTGTTTATTTTTTGTGTGTTCTGCAGACAGAAAAACATGACTAGCATGCGGACAAGGGAGGAAACGTGGATTTTAACAGAGGAAATATAGCACATTTTACGCCCTTCCATTTCATAATCAAACCGTGTGATTTTCGAGCTAGAAACAGCCGACAGTCAGCTGCTGGAGCACTCTGCCTTCGCGTATACCACGTTGTGTCACACTTGCCCAATGTACAAGTCGTGTCGCTTCTGAACGTCCAGCAGGACGGTGCAGATCAAGTCAGCGCGGTGCACGTCTAATGCCACGGCTCTTGTGAAGCCGTCTTCACGGTCCCCAACAGGCCACACAGTCATTTCATATTCCGTTGAACTGCACCGTCACCCAAAACATCTTGCACATCCTACTATTCTGGGGATATTACCACATGTTATGTGATTTTCCCGTAGTTTTGGGTAAGCATTTGCACAGCAAACTAATGCCAAATGCAGCAGAGCAACCAGCACACGCTGCGGGATCAGTTCTCATCAAGTACTCAGAGAAGAGCTCTTTTTTTGTGCTCGGGGGTCAGAGTCTTTGCATTCGAGTAGGGTTTCAGGTTGTCAAAAGTGCATGAAGACGTGCGTTGCATGAATATCATGTATAAGGGGATTTCAGTTTCACTGAGATCTACCAAATCTTTCCACCGTCTGAATCTCACTTATTCTCCTTGCAGTACTAACAAGTCGTTTATTTCTGAAACTTACCAGTCGGTTTTTCTATATGTTTGATAACGTTCGCTGTTGTTGACATATACATTATAATAAGATGCGTTTCCCACTAGGACCTGCCGGAAAAGAGGTTATAATCAGTTAATATTTTTATAGTCATCTGAGAAATTTTGGAGCATAACCTCTACTGACCATTAGGGTCAGGAATGGTGTACTTTACGCCAACCTTTGGAAAAGATTGTTACCCAGTCACTTACTTAATATCTTGAAATTTTGAAGAAAAATATTTGTTGTTTTCAGTGAATTCTTCTACCAGGCTACATACATGTTTTAATTTTATTAGTTAAACTCAACTCGAAAATTTAAGTCTCTGTAGTCTGTCACTTTCCCTAGTGAATGTCGTATTCAGTACTTCACATCACATCGATACTTTTTTTCAGAGGTATGTTGAGAGTGAAAACCAACAACAATTACCGAAATTTTCATTTTATATTTTTTTTGTGACGGTCATAAAGTCGGAAGTACATTTTATTGAAAGTGCGTTAATATTGGTAAGTGTGTGCTGAAAGGTATTTTCAGGTTGTGGACCCGACTTACGTATAAGTAGCTCTTTAAGGAGTATGTTGTTAATATAATTCAACAACAAAAACGAATTTCTTATAGAGCATAAAACACCCCTCCCACAGTCACCTTTGGTAATGTGCGTTACGGAAAATGCCTCGGTGTTGGTAAGGTTAAATACAGTTTAGGCTGCTCCAGCTCTAGTTCCAATCGGCGGGCAGCCGAACACCTGTTAGCTCTGTAAGTAGGCTGTTTAGGTTTTTATGTTGGTAACGCCACTTAGCGCTCTGTATGAAAATCACTGACTGTGCTGTGTGCAGTCTGTGGTTGGTTGGCATTGTTGGAATATTCGCTATTGTTGTGTTTGGCAGTTGGATGTGAACAACGCATAGCGTTGCGCAGTTGGAGGTGAGCCGCCAGCAGTGGTGGATGTGGGGAGATAGATGGCGGAGTTTTGAGAGCGGATGATCTGGACGTGTGTCCATCAGAAAGGGTAAATTTGTAAGACTGGATGTCATGAGCTGATATATATATATTATGACTTTTGAACACTATTAAGGTAAATACGTTGTTTGTTCTCTCTCAAAATCTTTCATTTGCTGACTATGTCTATCAGTAGTTAGTGCCTTCAGTAGTTAGAATCCTTTATTAGCTGGCAGTATTGGCGCTCGCTGTGTCGCAGTAGTTCGAGTAACGAAGATTTTTGTGAGGTAAGTGATTCATGAAAGGTATAGGTTATTGTCAGTCAGGGCCAGTCTTTTGTAGGGATTATTAAAAGTCAGTTTGCGTTGCGCTAAAGATATTGTGTGTCAGTTTAGTGTTGATCAGAATAAGGAAAGAGAGAAATGTCTGAGTACGTTCAGTTCTGTACAGCTGTTTGAAAATCAAATAATGTAAGAGGTTTATCAGCACAGTCATTCATACATTTTTCTAAGGGGGCGTTTCAGCTGCTGTGGGCTGGTGAGCAGTGAGGCAGCCAGGTTGCAGCATACGCTTCGCACTGCCCGGGTCTTAGTGAGGTGACGGGAGCTCCCTGGTGCCCGGGACACCCGGGGTAGCATTGGAACAGCCTAGCCTACACGCAGCACGAGTACCTCCTCCGACCTCCATTGCATCAGAATTGGTGCCGTCGTGAGGCCCCAGAGTCAAAGTGGTTATTGGCAGATGTGTCAAAAAAATGTTCAAATGCGTGTAAAAAACTTATGGGACTTGACTGCTAAGGTCATCAGTCCCTAAGCTTACACACTACTCAACCTAAATTATCCTATGGGCAAACGCACACACCCTTGCCCGAGGGAGAACTCGAACCTCCGCCGGGACCAGCCACACAGGCAGATGTGTCACCTCAGTCCTTTTCGTCGGGCATGGCCTTCATTCATACTGAAACGTGCCTTGTGTGCATCCCTCATGTTCACCTCGATGCGAGAATTATCGCACAGTCAGCTTAACAGCTCATGCAGGAAAGATGCTGACAAGAATAAAATACTGAAAAATGGAAAACAAAATTGAGGTTCTGTTAGATAACGATCAGTTTGGTTTTAGGAAAGGTAAGCGTCAGAGAAACAATCCTGACGTTGTGGTTTATACTTGAAGAAAGACTGAAGGAAAATGGGGACACTTTCGTAGGATTTTTTTTCTTTTTTCGGGCCATCAGTCTTCTGACCGGTTTGATGCGGCCCGCCACCAATTCCTCTCCTGTGCCAACCTCTTCATCTCAAAGTAGCACTTACAGTCTACGTCCCCAAATTATTTGCTGGATGTATTCCAGTCTGTCTTTCTGTACAGTTATTTCTCCCTAGAGCTCCCTCTAATACCATGGAAGTCTTTTCTTCGTATCTTAAGTTGTCCTATCTTCCTGTCCCTTCTCCTTATCACTGTTTTCCACATATTCCTTTCCTCTCCGAGTCTGCACAAAACCTCCTCATTCTCTACCTTAGCATTCCATCTAATTTTCAACATTCGTCTCCAGCACCACATCTCAAATGCTTCGATTACCTTCTATTCCGGTTTTCTTACAGTGCCTGTTTCACTACCATTCAGTGCTGTACTCCATACGTACATCATCAGAGATTTCTTCCTCTAATGAAGTCCTATGACACTAGTAGACTTCTCTTGACCAGGAATGCCCTTTTTGCCATTGCCAGTCTGCTTTTGATGTCCTCCTTGCTCCGTCCGTGATAGGTTATTATACCGCTTAGGTAACAGTATTCCTTAACTTCATCTATCGACCTGGAAAAAGCGGTGGACAATGTAAACTGGATTAAGATTTTCGAAATTCTGGGGAAAACAGGGATAAGCTACAGTGAAACATGGGTAATATACAATATGTACAAGAATCAAGAGGGAACAATAAGACCATGAACGAAGTGCACAGATTAAAAATGGTAGATGATGTAGACTTCTGCCTCTGTTGTTCAACCTATACGTCGATGAAGCAACGTCGGAAATAACAGAAAGATTCAAGACTGTGATTAAATTTCAAAGTGAAAGTATATCATTGTTAACATTTGTTGATGGCGTTGCTGTCTTCAGTGAAAGTGAAGAAGGGTTACAGGACCTATTGAATGGAATGAACAGTCTAATGAGTACAGCATATGGTTGAGAGTAAATCGAAGAAAGACGAAAGTAACGAGAAGTAGCAGAAATGAGAACAGCAAGAAACGTAACATCAAGAAATGAAATTAGCGTTTGGCGTCATTGGCCGGGAGGCCCCTTACGGGGCAGGTCCGGCCGCATTGGTGCAGGTATTACATTCGATGCCACATTGGGCGACCTGCGCGCCGGATGGGGGTGAAACGAAGATGAAGCAAGACCCAGTCCCTGAGCGGAGAAAATCCCCGACCCAACAGGCAATCGAACCCGGGCCCGTAGGATGGCAATCCGTCACGCTGACCAGTCAGCTATCGCGGGGGACATGTAACATCATAATTGATGAACACGAAGTAGACGATCTTATGAAATTCTGCTACATAGGCAGAAAAATGATGCATGACGGAAAGAGCAAGGAGAACATAAAATACGTACTAGCAATGACAAAACGGATATTCCTCGATAAGAGAAGTCTGCTGGTATCATATGTAGGTCTCAAGAAGAAATTTCTGAAAATGTTCGATTGGAGTACAGTATTGTAAGATAGTGAGAGACAAACATGGGAAAACCGGGCCAGAGTAGAATAGAAGCAATTGAGATGTGGAGCTACGGAAGAATTTTGAAAATTAACTGGAGTGATAAAGAAAGGAATACTGAGGTTCTCTGCACAATTGGCGAGAAATGCAACATATGGAAAGCACTGTCAAGAAAAAGGAACGTGAACATCTGTTAAGAGATCGGTGAGTTACTTCCATGGTACTAGAGGGAGCAGTAGAGGGTAAAATTTGTACTAAAAGACAGAGAATTGGAAACGTGCAGCAAATAATTGAGGAAGTAGGTTGCAGCTGCTACTCTGACATGTCAAGCCAGATCAGTTGGATATAATGTTTCGTAACTACTCACAAACATTTGACGCATGACCACGCATGCACTTCTGATCGGAAGTACAGTCTTATGGGTATAAGGCAAAGTTTGTGACTGAATCATCATCAGAAGTAGATTTTTTGATGTTTCCCAGGAAATTGTGTTGGGACACTTGCTGTTACTGCTGTATATTAATGACAGTGCAGGAAACATTGCTAACAACCTCAGAAGTTTTTCAGTTGATGTGGTCACCACTAATAAAGTAGTGTCTGAAGAAAACTGCACATGTAGTCAGTCAGCTCTTGATGATACTACAAAGTAATGAAAAACGAGACGTCTTACGGTAATTATTCTTAAACATAGGACCTTGTCCTTCAAAAGGTAGTAGCCTAGGCCAAAATCATAAGTGGTTCACAGTGGAGTTTTGTCCGAGCAAGCGAGGCGAGCAGACCTCTGCACCCGTACTAAGGCCGAGGGGGAGAACTCGCGAAGAAGTGTCTTTTTGTGGCATTTGCGAGTACAGAAAATTGTCGCGTTGTTATCACATAGAAGCAAATTATCGTGTCTCTGTACCCCACAGGATGGGCAAAAAAGCCGAGCAGCAGAAAGTCGCTACCAAGAAGGGGCCGTTGGTCGTGCAGCTCAGGGAGACTATCGACAGACCCATGAAGAATCGCGAAAAAGAGTCGCAGCCCGTCCACCCATTGTATGCTGAGTGCAGAGGTATCCGGTGGAGAGCGCTGTTTGATGCAATGTCCAGGTGCCATAGGCACGAAGTGACCTTGGAGTTTGTTGACCCAGACACTGATCTGCGTCGAAGCAGCGAGCACGGCCGAGCAAACGGCAATCGAGAGCGTTGTGGCGGCCATGGAAGAAGACGACCAAAGTACTTTTGAGATGGCTGGCTCGGTGCTGTGTTGAAGCAGCAGGCCAGAAAAGGCTGCTGCATGCTGGGTTCGGTAATGCTGCGGTAAAGCTGCATAACCGGACCAACAGGTGGAGACCGCCGCCGTTTGCCGGAGCAGTGCAAACAGCAGACTGCGCGAGCGATGTCCTCTCTGCGGAAGCTACTGGGCATCCCTGTGACAGCGGCAGCTCTCGCGACCGGCATGGACCTTTAGCCCCAGTGCTACAAATTCCAGGGCGAGGGCCGTGTGCCTATGCCACTGTGACGCACTGTGTGTAAAATGCTCCAGTGAGCACGACAGCCGCATCTCCAACCGCAGCAGAAAGGTTTCGCCGACCTGCACTCGGCGTGGCGGGCCAGAAACCGCCAGTTGGCGTGCCTGTCCGGGTACCTCAAGCCACTCCTGGGCCAACGGAGGCCCCACGGCGGTGCAGCAGCACCTCCCATCCCTGAGAAGAAAACGGGCGACGATCTATGCGCCGTCGTAGAGGAGGCAACAGCGGTCCTTAAAGCCGTCATAGAGGCAGAGACGGCCGCGTTCGCAGCTGCTCTGGCTGCCGAGAAGAAGACCTGGAGACAACGGCACAAACTTTACGCGCGAGGCCTCAGACCAGCCGCAGGGGTGCCAACCCCATCGACCGGCCCTGCACCATCGCAGAAGGCCGTCGTCAAGAAGCTGACCGATGTAAGAGTGCCTGCCCCTGCAACCAGTCCAGCAGCATCTTTGGAGAAGGGCACAATGAAGAGACCTGTCACCATACTGGGCGGCGACCCAGCAAGCCACTAGGGTGACCCGGGCCAAGCATGACTAGAAAGCAGAATGTGACGAAAAAGCGCGGCAAGCCGGCTTGCGGCTCACCGAAGAGGACGCAGCGTAGCTCTTCGAGCAGGTAGCCCCGCTGGAAAACCCAGCTGCAGCAAAGCTGCGCCGTGCAGTAACAGAAGACTCCTGATGCGCGAAGTCACCACTGACATGGCGCAGCAGAAGGGTTCACAGCAGCGCACTGCGTTGATGCACTGGACCGACCTTGATATGACGAACACTAGCTCTGACACGGTATCGAGTTGCATGACACCCACCACTAGCATTACCTACACTTGCATGTCGCAGCTAGCAAGAAGTCCTCTACTGCTCTTACTACTCGTCCAGACTTTTTTCTCATGGCGCTTGCCTTGACACTCCACCCCATTCCCCCTCCCCCCTCCCTTACCCCTAAAAACTTTACTCTTCATTGCTTTTCGTCCTCGATGGGCCCGTGTTAGTGGGTAAAGCCACCCAGGCTCACGCACAACACACAGTCCCACATCCCATGAACTCCTCGATTTGTAACTAATAATATGGAGGTGACAGTAGCTCTACCGAGATGGTCGGACAACACGTTGGTGAGGACGTGGAGAGGCTCCACCCTCAAGGAAAAAGAAAGTCACAGTGGGAATCGATCAACTTGTCCAAATACCTGAGTGTAACTATTTGTAGGGGTACGAAATGGAAAGATCACATATGCACAATCATAAGTAAATCAAGTGTCTTTAGTTAGTTGGTAGAATGCTACGTAAATTCATTCAGTCTAAAGAGAACAGTGGTTATAATTGCTCAGGCCTATGGAACCCATACTAAATCCAAGGGTAATGATCAGGAACAAAGTGAGGGTGCCGATAAAATAACGATCGATATTTGTTCCAATAAGTATCGATAAATTTCAGCTATATTACTGTTCCCGATGTATCGGTATCGAAATTGTCTTATCGAGTGACGATATTTTCATTTTATGTTGTATTTTTTTGAAATTTTTGACAAATATTTGAAATTGTAATAGAACATAATTTTACACTCCTGGAAATTGAAATAAGAACACCGTGAATTCATTGTCCCAGGAAGGGGAAACTTTATTGACACATTCCTGGGGTCAGATACATCACATGATCACACTGACAGAACCACAGGCACATAGACACAGGCAACAGAGCATGCACAATGTCGGCACTAGTACAGTGTATATCCACCTTTCGCAGCAATGCAGGCTGCTATTCTCCCATGGAGACGATCGTAGAGATGCTGTATGTAGTCCTGTGGAACGGCTTGCCATGCCATTTCCACCTGGCGCCTCAGTTGGACCAGCGTTCGTGCTGGACGTGCAGACCGCGTGAGACGACGCTTCATCCAGTCCCAAACATGCTCAATGGCGGACAGATCCGGAGATCTTGCTGGCCAGGGTAGTTGACTTACACCTTCTAGAGCACGTTGGGTGGCACTGGATACATGAGGACGTGCATTGTCCTGTTGGAACAGCAAGTTCCCTTGCCGGTCTAGGAATGGTAGAACGATGGGTTCGATGACGGTTTGGATGTACCGTGCACTATTCAGTGTCCCCTCGACGATCACCAGTGGTGTACGGCCAGTGTAGGAGATCGCTCCCCACACCATGACGCCGGTTGTTGGCCCTGTGTGCCTCGGTCGTATGCAGTCCTGATTGTGGCGCTCACCTGCACGGCGCCAAACACGCATACGACCATCATTGGCACCAAGGCAGAAGCGACTCTCATCGCTGAAGACGACACGTCTCCATTCGTCCCTCCATTCACGCCTGTCGCGACACCACTGGAGGCGGGCTGCACGATGTTGGGGCGTGAGCGGAAGACGGCCTAACGGTGTGCGGGACCGTAGCCCAGCTTCATGGAGACGGTTGCGAATGGTCCTCGCCGATTCCCCAGGAGCAACAGTGTCCCTAATTTGCTGGGAAGTGGCGGTCCGGTCCCCTACGGCACTGCGTAGGATCCTACGGTCTTGGCGTGCATCCTTGCGTCGCTGCGGTCCGGTCCCAGGTCGACGGGCACGTGCACCTTCCGCCGACCACTGGCGACAACATCGATGTACTGTGGAGACCTCACGCCCCACGTGTTGAGCAATTCGGCGGTACGTCCACCCGGCCTCCCGCATGCCCACTATACGCCCTCGCTCAAAGTCCGTCAACTGCACATACGGTTCACGTCCACGCTGTCGCGGCATGCTACCAGTGTTAAAGACTGCGATGGAGCTCCGTATGCCACGGCAAACTGGCTGACACTGACGGCGGCGGTGTACAAATGCTGCGTAGCTAGTGCCATTCGATGGCCAACACCGCGGTTCCTGGTGTGTCCGCTGTGCCGTGCGTGTGATCATTGCTTGTACAGCCCTCTCGCAGTGTCCGGAGCAAGTATGGTGGGTCTGACACACCGGTGTCAATGTGTTCTTTTTTCCATTTCCAGGAGTGTATTTCACTCTGTGAAGGGGTCTTAGTACTATTGAGCTATCATCTCGTCCAGTCTTTGATTGTGTGAACCAACTATAGGGGTCACAAAGAAAAGTCAAATTGCACTGGAGAACAGTGGTGTGAATGAAATAACAAGATTTTCGATGTGAAGAAATAGCACACCACTTGCGTTGAAAAACAACTAGTGTGCCATTGCTTCACGTCGGCGTTCTTCAAAAACAGCTGCTGAAAATGATGAACCAAAAACCTGATTGACAAGACTGGTCTCTGAGATGGGCGGAGATGTGTGAGAGGAAATGCTGACGTAATCGACGATCGACGCTAATACGCTACTGGCCATTAAAATTGCTACACCAAGAAGAAATGCAGTTGATAAACGGGTATCCATTCAACAAATATATTATACTAGAACTGACATGTGATTATTTTTCACGCAATTTGGATGCATAGATCCTGAGAAATCAGTACCCAGAACAACCAAGTCTGACTGTAATAACGGCCTTGTTACGCCTGGGCATTGAGTCAAACAGAGCTCAGGTGGCGTGTACAGGTACAGCTGCCCATGCAGCTTCAACAAGATACCACAGTTCATCAAGACTAGTGACTGGCGTATTGTGACGAGCCAGTTGCTCAGCCACCATTGGCCAGACGTTTTCAATTGGTAAGAGATCTGGAGAATGTGCTGGCCAGGGCAGCAGTCGAACATTTTCTGTATGCAGAAAGGCCCGTACACGACCTGCAACATGCGGTCGTACATTATCCTGCTGAAATATAGGGTTTCGCAGGGATCTAATGAAGGGTAGAGCCAAGGGTCGTAACACATCTGAAATGTAACGTCCACTGTTCAAAGTGCCGTCAATGCGAACAAGAGGTGACCGAGACGTGTAACCAAAGGCACCCCATACCATCACGCCGGGTGGTACGCCAGTATCGCGATGACGAATACACACTTCCAATGTGCGTTCACCGCGATGACGCCCAACACGGAAGCGAACATCATAATGCTGTAAACAGAACCTGGATCCATCCGAAAAAATGACGTTTTGCCATTCGTGCACCCAGCTTCGTCGTTGAGTACACCACCGCAGGTGCTCCTGTCTGTGATGCAGCGTCAAGGGTAACCGCAGCCATGGTCTCCGAGCTGATAGTCCATGCTGCTGCAAACGTCGTCGAACTGTTCGTGCAGATAGTTGTTGTCTTGCAACGTACCCATGTGTTCACTCAGGGATCGAGATATGGCTGCACGATCCGTTACAGCCACGCGGATAAGATGCCTGTCATCTCGACTGCTAGTGATACGACGCCGTTGGGATCCAGTACGGTGTTCTGTATTACCCTCTTGAACCCACCGATTTCATATTCTGCCAACAGTCATTGCATCTCGACCGACTCGAGCAGCAATGTCGCGACACGATAAACCGCAATCGCGATAGACTGCAATCCGACCTTTATCAAAGTCGGAAACGTGATGGTACGCGTTTCTCCTCCTTACACGAGGCATCACAACAACGTTTCACCAGGCAACGCGGGTCAACTGCTGTTTGTGTATGAGAAATCGGTTGGAATCTTTCCTCGTGTCAGCTTGTTGTAGGTGTCGCCACCGGCGCCAACTTTGTGTGAATTTTCTGAAAAGCTAATAATTTGCATATCACAGCATCTTCTTCCTATCTTTTAAATTTCGGGTCTGTTGCACGTCATCTTCGTGGTGTAGCAATTTTAATGGCCAGTGGTGTACCAGAAAATGCAACGTTTTAACTTCACCACCCAATTTTGTCACTCCATCTGCTTGGTCGGTGGCATTTGCAGAGACCGAAGTCGACAAGAAGTATTCCGGACAAATTCGATACGTGACGAAACCGTACGACGGACCCATAGGACATATTTTATTGTGTCATATGCAGTTGCCACTGTCAGCAAAGTGGTTATCGCCAAGCGTTAACTTTCATCTTTTTCCTTTCAATTCTTGCTCTAAGGGGGGATAGGCAGGCTGCTAGCTTGTTGATGTACAGAATTTCTAAAAATAAACCAATAGTTAATTAAATGTACAGTTCTATACCCGGCAGTGTATTTACAATCTGCAGCCATCATAAGCCGGTATGTCGATATACCTTCGGTCGATATATCGATTCCTTCTATCGACAACCGTCAAGCACCAACAATAATATTTTTTTATATATCGATGTATACGATTCCCGATATTTTTAAAAATATCAAGAGCCCTTGAACAAAGGAGGGCAACAGGAAGACCCATGCGACAGCAACTCGGAAACGCTGAGCTAGGTAATATTTGAAGATAGGGGGAAAAATATCCGCTAAATGATTTCTTAGTTGATTTCAAGAAGCAACGTTAAGTTGTGGATTTAGGAATACACTCCAACCTCGGTGTTTGTCGCTGCTGTATGGACGGAGAAAGCGAGATCTGACTATTTGCTGCGTGCATAGAACCTTTGAAGCTTTCATTATTCCCGCGCTCCATACTTGAATGAACTGGGAAAAACTGTAATAACAGGAACAGTAAGAAGTACTCTCTACTATGCGCTTCACAATTGTTGGCACAGAATGGATGTAGAGCAAGATATACTTAGACACCTCTCGCAAAGAAATCAACATTCACATAGAGACTTGCTTGTGTTAAAGTTGAAGAGAGATTATCAAATGAGTATAAAAAAGTCGAGTGTAACGGAATATAGTCGAATTAGGTGATATTGATAGAATTAGATTAGGTAATGGCACACTGAAAGTAACTGATGAGTTATGCTATTTGGGCGGTATATAAAATATAGACTGGCAACAGCGTTTTTGAAAGAAAGTCGATCGCAAGCATGGAATATAAATTTAAATGTTAGGAAGACTTTTCCGATAAATGCAGCGTTCCACGGGCGTGCAACGTTGACTATATCTACTACAGGCAACGTGGAAACAGAAGGTTTGAAAACTTAGAAATGCGCCGCAGTACAAGAATGTTGAAGATTAAGTGGGTAGATCGAATAACTAATGGGGTGCTACTGAATGAAATTGGGAAAAAGAGAAGTTTGTGATGCAACTTTTACTATAAGAAGGGGTCCATTGATAGGATACATGCTCAGGCATCAAGGAATCGTACGTTGGTAATGAGAGGAAGTGTGACTGGTACAAACTTTAGAGGGAGGCAGAAGCTTGAGTAGACTGAGGAAGGCGAAATGGATGTAGATTGTAGGAGTTATGCAGTGCTGAGAGACTTTCACAGAAGAGGGTATTGTGGAGAGCGGGATGAAGCCAGTCATCGGAGTGAAGCAACGACGACAGCAACATCTTCTACATTACAGAGAAAAGGCAAATTAGCGTGTCGTTTTTCGTCTTGTCAGTTCTCTTTCGTGTGAACTGCTGCGTCATCCCAGATTGTGGATACTATTTTTTGCCAACTATCTCTAAGTTATTTTGCAAATAACTATGTGTTTAGCTCTTTTGTTCATTCACACTGAAAGAGTGTGGTCTCCAGCCGCCATCCCTTTCTCATTAGAATGGCTTCACGCATGTGCGTTATTAAACAAAATGGACTAGCGGAAGAAGAATACAATTTTATTGATGTAAATGCCACATCTGTTCGAGGACGGGCTCCGTTCTTTTTGTCCTCACACATATCGCTACTAATTTGGAAATTTACAGTGACACGCGTTCGCGAGAGATAATGCATGTTAACGGTTTCGTGTTATACCGATGCCTCTTCTTTAGTCTTCTTCTTCTTCTTGTTTATCCCGGCTTTTTGAGATGTCTTGTGAAGAGACACGATACAACAAGTACAGTAGTGGTGTAGGACAATCAATGAAGTTACACAACAGTTAATGATTGAACTTTTGAAACTGCCGGTTTATTGTCATTCATGGAAAGAAAAACTCATACTCTCATGCGGTCAGCAAACTTCGTGTAACATTTTGTGTATGTAATGGACCTTACTACGTCGCAAATCGTCCTAATGAAGTAATTAAGCTGCTTTACAGTGTTGCTAGGCAACGTAATCAACAAGGTGATACATGTCTCAATTAAAACTCGACCTCGATATTCTGAATAAACTTTCGGTTCATTTTTGTCAAAATCGCCGCGCGGGATTAGCCGAGCGGTCAAGGGCGCAGCAGTCATGGACTGTGCAGCTTGTCCCGGCGGAGGTTCGAGTCCTCGCTCGGGCATGGGTGTGCGTGTTTGTCCTTAGGATAATTTAGGTTAAGTAGTGTGTAAGTTTATGGACTGATGACCTTAGCAGTTAAGTCCCATAAGATGTCACACACATTTGAATTTTTTTTGGTCATAATTAGCAAATGTCTCAAAATTAATTTCCAACTTCGTGCATTAAGTCCAAGCGCATTTGCAACTGTTGTACGCGATTTACTGGACAGCTCGATCACGCACTGGCGTGTAACGTATTTCAAATGGAGCGCGGAGGTCTCAGTTTTCCCTAATGGGCTAAACGACATTTTTTGTAATAAGGTGATGTGTCTATGTCACGCAAGATTTAAATGAAACTGAATTTACTCTCCATTCGGGTCAAGTTCACAAAATAAAACCTCCACATAGGACAGCAGTGAACCGTACACGCGCACTTTTAGCATTCTAAGTGATAACTCGTCTCAGAGTAAAAGCCGCACATAAATTCACACTTCTTTTATGCATACAATACTCTTATTTCGTAACCAATAAAATTTTATCGCCTGAGAGAAATTATGAGTTCGCTAAAACGGATTGAGATTACAGTCAACTCGTGTCTGAACGATGACGTCACGAATCGACAATTGACTGGAATAAACGAAATACCTCTACTGAAAAATACTGTCCGTAGAGTAATTTATTGACTTTTTTAACAAATCTGGAACCCCTTGCATCGTTACAATGGGATTCGACAAAAGAGTACCCTTTGCGAACGTCGGCATCGTGAATACTGCTGACATTTACTGAATGTAAAAACATTTCTTGTATCCGTGGCAAGAAGGACATGGGATACTAAACAGACCGGACAGGGGTGAGTGGCTGAAAGCGTGGGCCAGCCACGCTCCGCGGCTATCCAGTCCGAGGTGCCTTTGTCTCTTCCGCTAAGCGCAAAATAGCGTTTCGCGGCTGTCACTGCGCCGCCGCGTCAGCGCTGTGGCGTGATGTTTATTTCACCCTCGCGCTCTACAACAATATCGTTGCTACCGCTTGGCCGCTGCTCGACGAATGTGAACGACCCGCCTCCCCTGGCCCCCTCCCCCACCCATCGCTCTCCCAACACACACACAAACACACACACACACACACACACACACACACACATGCACAAACACATCGCGGCGCTGCTCACGGGCCACGGGCTACCGGACCTCAACCTCCGAATGCATGTAAAACGTCATTTCAGTTTAGCGGCGCAGAAATTGGAACTGATGCGACGTGTGCAGCGTGGGTGGCCGCATCCACCCTTCCTACCCTAACACACACACACACACACACACACACACACACACACACTGATGGTGCAGCATCAGAAGCGGACAACCTGTGTCCTGTAGCCGTCGCTACATACACCAGTTCGACACAAACATGCGTTTTGCGGCCACGGCTGTCGGATGGAAACAAGCGGCTACCGACACCGCCGTACCCAGCCTCCCCCACCACGTCACACGTCAATACGCCCCTCCCACTTGCCGCTTCACCCGACCGTCAGCCACCCACAAGTGTAAAAAATATATATCGCTCTCGGGACACACGCGTGACGTACGGTGTAGCCCCGTGTATTGCCCGCCGCCAGATGAAAGAAGTTTCGCAGCCACTGCGGCAGCACTGGAAAATTTCGTCGCCGGTGGTTTTCAAGCGTTACGCCCGCGTTAAAAGTATCTGATACGTCAGCGGAAACGTTTGCTCGTAACCGCGGTGCTCGAATCAAAAATTAAAAAGTTATTCCACTCTCTGTCTGTGTTTATCGGAGACAGTTATTAGATTTCTCCGTTGCCTCTTTTCTTTTTTTCCTGCGTAAACAATAAGCAACTAAATAAACTCTGACGGCGTTATAGAAAAATGGGTAGCACGCCCTTTCATTTCGAACGTTATTATGTGGGTCGCAAAGAATCAGTAGAAATTCTATACAATCGCTCCGTTTCTGAATTTCGAGAACCCATGAAAACGAAAATACTGGTAAACATCGTTATTCGCGATAGTTGCATTCCACGGAGTCACCGTGCACATCGAATTCGCGAAAATCGAGCGTCGTCATTATGTATGTAAAAAATAGTGTTACGTTCTCGTTTGGTCACGTATTAAGTTTCAAGTAGTACTTTAAAAAAATAACCGTTATCATCTTTGTGAATTTTAATAAAAAGTTATACAATTGAAAATGTAACACAGAAACGCAAAACAAAACAGTAAATTTATTATTCCGTCTCCAGTGACCTCCCAGTCTGTTCTTGGCACAAACTTTTAGTGTCCTAGGATTTTGAGAGTAATAGATTATAAGGTGTTTCAATTTGCAATCCCCTGCAGCATTCCTTCCGAAAAGAAAGGAACATCGGGCCTAGACAGCCTTAAATCCAGTTGGTAGGCACTCGTTTCCAAAATAAGCTAATTTCATCAAGGTTGAAAACCTGTTTCGCTGTGTAACCTTTTCCCGTCCCAATTTCTGCAGTCCTCTTTTTAAAGACTTCCAGTTTCGTCTGTCGCAGCGGCCTCTTCTGCCATTTTAATGTTGTGAAAGCGAAACCGCTCTTTGAAGCGATCAAACCAGCCTGAGCTCGTCGAGAAAGGCGCTGGATCTTCCTCTTCTTTCGATAAATCTGCTTGCAAGCTCTTGGCCTTAGTTTGAATAGCAGCTACAGAGAGAGGCATATTGGTTATGGTGCTCAATCCAGTAATTTTTACATTCTTTCCATCGACTCCCAGCGATATTTGGTCACTATAGTCACACTTAAATCAGCTGAACAGTGAGGGCTTTTCCTGATCGTTTCCGCATTGTCAATAACAGTTCTTACTGTGGATCCATTAAGTCCTAAAGAATGCAGAACGTCAACAAAACGCTCACCTTTCCAACAGCGATTCATATTTTTCCTCTTTGTTTCTACTGAGTACGAACTTCCTACATCCTTCTTTTCCTCGACAGGCTTGCCTGCTTTCCTTTTACGTTACATTTTACGTATAACCCTGTCAAGAGAAACTTCACAACTCCGTTCACGTGAAATGACGTTTCCAGCCTCGAGAAACACGACAGAAGAAGCGCATCGAGATGCGCTAACGCATTACATCTTCCATATATTGCTAACAGATGGCAGCACTGGACTTAAAACCAAAATCGCTTAAACGTGAAATGCGGATAACGAATCCGCGTATAACGGGGTCTACTTGTAAAACTGTTTCTTCTCTTATGTACCTATTTTGGAACTTTAATGTATTTTCTGATTTAAGGGGAGACGGAAGGCAAGTGCGTTTCAAAAATTCTATTTTTAGATTTTAGCATATTTGAAATGCCTGGTCTTTCTTCTGTGGAACAGATTTTGTTTTATATAAGTACGACAATGTTTTCGTGAGATATGATGGTTTTCCTGACTCTCTGTGCAATCTGGCATTTAAATGCCACGCCTTCCATTTTTGCGCCATGCAGAGATAATGTACAGCATTCTTTTACTCCTTGTATATTATTTCATGCTTCTATTGTTTTATCGCTTCACTGTTTCCTATCCTGTATCTACTATCGATACTCGTTTTTCCAATCGTGTTTGTTATTGTTTTCGAGCGTTAATTGTTTAACTTAGTGAAGTTTGTTGGGAGTGAAGTACGTGTTGATTTGTATTTTCTTTAGTTCCGCGTATTTTCATAAAAATTCCGCGAATAAAGAAATCCTCGCCTAAATTAAAATTCAGAGGAAATAAATACGTAAAGGTAAACACGGTTAGTTGGTAAAAGGACTCAAGAATGTTAGACATAAAGAAATTCAGAACATCAAGAAAGAAACTGCAGTATCTTCAGGGCATTTCCTCCCAGTCAGCTAGTGGAGATAAACATTCGTTTGGAAATGTTATGGTGAACCTTAGCATGCTCTGTGATCTCAATCCCAAAAGTACTAGGGACAGAATATGTGGTGGTGACGTATCTTTCGTGAGAATCAGCTTCTTCGTAAAGGGCTTGTGTCAAACCTGACATTGAGTTGTACAGAATGTGGTGCAGTTGCTACAACAATGAGATCAAAAATGACAAATAATAATTTATTTGAGAGCAACATAAGGTTAGTTTGTGGTCTCAGATTGGTAAAGGGATGGAGGCAAGCTAACTCTTATGTGCATTACTTGACATTCCAAATCCTCCTGCAAAACTTATGATTTACAGTAATGTTATTGGTACTGCTCTTGCTGAAGTTTGTAACATCTCATCAAAGGAAGCAGCTGAAGAATCACTCAAGGAAAGTGATGACAAAGAAAGTGGTGATATTTGTGCATGTTTTAGTGACAGCTGGCAGTTACGTGGACACACTTCACTAAATAGTGTCGTGACAGCTACATCTTTTGATACCGGCGAGGTAACTGATGTAAAGATTCTAAGCAAGTTCTGTAAAACTTGTGGCAGCGCAACTGAGAAAGAGCATGAACATAACTGTCAGATGATCTATACTGGTCCAAGTGATGGGATGGAAGTAGCAGGAGGTCTCAGGATTTTTAATCGTTCAGTGGCAAACAGAAGTGTCAGATACACACAGTATTTAGGGGACGGTGACAGCAAGGTTATGACTGGGTATGTGCAGAACAACCCTACGGTCCTAATGTCACAATTTCTATATTAGAGTGCATTCGGTATGTCCAGAATAGAATGGGGTCCAGGTTGAGAAGATTATTGAAAGAAAAGTCAAAAATAGTATTGGAAGATGTGAAGAAGATAGGTGGTAAAGGTCGCCTGACAAATGTTGAAACAGATCGATTACAGAATTATTATGGCTTGGCCGTAAGAAGAAATGTAGGGAATTTAGAAAACATTAAAAAAGCTGTATGGGGTATCATTTTTCTATAAGCTTTCCACAATGAAAATCCAGCGCACAGTCTTTGCTCAAATGATCCTGACACTTGGTGCAAGTACAGGAGAAGTGCCAGATATGACCACAAACATTCTTTACCTGCTTCAGTAAGGAATGAAATTAAACCCGCATTTAGAGATCTTTGTAAAGATATCTTGTTGAAGAAATGTCTTCACGGGAAAATCCAAAATTTAAATGAATGTGGCCGGCCGCGGTGGTCTCGTGGTTCTAGGCGCGCAGTCCGGAACCGTGTGACTGCTACGGTCGCCGGTTCGAATCCTGCCTCGGGCATGGATGTGTGTGATGTCCTTAGGTTAGTTAGGTTTAAGTAGTTCTAAGTTCTGGGGGACTGATGACCACAGCAGTTGAGTCCCATAGTGCTCAGAGCCATTTGAACCATTTTTTTAAATGAATGTGTGAATTCTGTCATTTGGAACTGGTTACCGAAAACTGTATTTGTTCAGCTTACAACCCTCAAATTTGGTGTTTCTGGTGCTATTTTATGCTTCAATGATGGTGTAATTAGAAAACTGGATGTCTGGAATTATTGGGCATAAAATCTAGTGGAAATACTGCACAATCCTTGGTGCAAATAGATAAAGAGATAATCCTCAAAGACGATATTGCTAATTTAAAATACACAGAAGAAGCCACGCAGAAAAGAAGAGGGACCAAGGGAAGAAAAGAAAATCAGTATAATTCAGATGATGCTCAGTATGGTGCAGGAAAATATTAGTGACAAGTAATTCTCACCAATAACTATACTAGAGTTGCAGCATTAAAGTTTAAATGGATTTTTCTCAACACTACTTTCTTTTACTTTCAGGTAAAATTTATTTGATAAACTAATTGGTTAGAAACATGAAATTTGGTCAGTTTGTTATTACAAGTAACTTGTGAACCAGCAAACTGTTTTATAATAATTAATGTGCAAAAAATGCTAAATTTTACTAGTGAAAGAATAAAATTTTTTCCTTCAAAACCATAAAAAGTTCATTTTACTTGTAATATATATATATATATATATATATATATATATATATATATATATATATATATAGACGGAAGGCAATTTTTATCCCCATCTGCCAATGCTTTTCAAAGGGTAAAAAAGCATTGGCAGATAGGGATAAAAATTGACTTCCGTCTCCACTTAACCATTTGTGAGTGTACTACGTCATCTGCACACTCGTATGAACAACGTCAATAACGTAAACTGTTTGTTTCATAGTCGCAGCATCATTTGACATATGGTATTCACTTTACTAGATATTGTCACACAATTGAGGGAGGAAAGTAGTGTTACGAAGGAGTCGGTTTGGGAGCTAATATCGCACATACTGATTTATATTTTCCTCTTTGTCATCACATCCAAAGGCTCGGCTTCCTTACATCAACTATTTCCATCGGTCTCTCGTATACTTGGTACTTATCTGCCGCGGTGTCCTCGTTATCTCTGCTAACAATCGATGGCTTTGCTTCTTTATCTCAAAACTGTATTTTATGCGTTTTTATGCCCCATGATCATCTATAGACTGCACACAAAGTTATAGTGTGTCAAGGAAGATATTTTTGGAACTATTAATTTCATCCCCCATCCCTCATCCTTTCTATTTGCGAATGGTGCAAGGGCAGATCAACTGTTGCTAAACTTCCGTATGAGCTCCCATTTCTCTGATTTTCTCGTTATAGACATTCCGCAGACATATGCGGGAGGAAGTGGCATGTTGCCAGAATCTTGATCGATAATTAGTTCAGGGAATTTCAACAATTAGTCTCTCCATAATGGCATATGCCTATTTTATAGTGCCTGCCACTGGAGTTTGTTGAGAATCGTCTGGACCCGACTAAACTATCCTGTTACTAAATGCGGCCCTGTTCGTTGGACATTATCTATTGGTTTTATTAATCCGATCTGGTGAGCGTCTGTTTGAAAAGCAGCACTCAAGAATCAACAGAATAAATATTTTGTTAGCCACTTCTTCAGTGGATGAATTACACTGTTGCTCAAAACTTCAGGACGAAAGTAACTTGGCATGATGTGTCGCTGCCAAGTAAAATAGCTCGATGAAACTGTAACTGCCCATAGATCTAACTGCTGTAGTATAGTGCAGTGCAGTACAGTAAAGTACATAACGTAACTGAAGGAAATATGCAGTGAGGCAAACAGAAGTGACACTGTTATTCAATACACACTGAACTCGCCGGTATTTGTGGCAGGCGCCTGAACTTTCCAAAAGCGGGACATCGTTCTTAATAGTGTGCACAATCAATACGTACGGCAGTAGACGCTCTGGACCGTGTTCACATGCTGTCCACAAGGTTGTTAAGCTGTTCCTGTGCTAAGGCCTCCCATTCCTCCAGCAGCGAGGTTACCAACTGGTGTGTGGTCGTTGACCCACGTGGTCGCGCTGCGGTACGTGTCCCCACAGCATTCCAATATCGTGCTAGGTGGGATTTAAGTCGACGGAGGACGGGGCGGGGGTTAACGAGACGAATACCCTTTCGCGGCAAGATATCCTCCACCTCTGGTGTTTGATGCTGCTGCGCATTACCACCCATAAGAATCAAGTCAGGGTCAAATTCACCCCTCAAAAGACGCTCGAGGGAAATGAGTGAAGTCTCACAATAACACTTACCGGTGTGTGTGCTGGGTTCAAACATTTTGAGGTGAGTGTTCCACACCACACCACCTGGACCACCAAAACGATCATGACACACAATGGTGGATGTACCCTCATACGGTGACAGGTGGGAACATGTAATGCACCCAGGAACATTCTCTAACATGATCGTTTTATAGATCCACGTGAAAGGTTGGCGGAAGGCTCCCCCTTGATAGTTTAGGGGTGCACTACACAAAGGAAGCAGCTATTCGGGTTGCAGAGTATTTGTGGAGTGCACATGGTTTTTTTAAGCTAGGCCGTAGTTTGAGATACTCTCATGAAACTCACCAGTCGCTATGCATATAGAGAAATCACACCGCGTTCAGAGTAAAGACAGTTCGACTCCAAAGGTTTTTGCTCTCCTCGTCAACCTTTTGAACTCACAGTAGCACTTGCAAAGTACATCCTCAATTATATGGTGGATCTATTCCAATCTCGGTCTTCCTCTACAGTTTCTGTCCTCTACAGCTTCCTCTAGCACCATGGAAGTGACTCCATCATGCCTTAACAGATGTTCTATTATCCTGTCCCTTCTCCTTATCAGTGTTTTCCACATATACCTTTCCTCTTCGATTCTGCGCAGAACCTCCTCATTCCTTACCTTATCAGTCAACCAAATTTTCAACATTGGTCTGTAGCACCACATCTCAAACGCTTCGATTCTCTTCTGTTCCGGTTTGCCAACAGTCCATGTTTCACTATCACACAATACTGCACTCCAGACGTACATTCAGAAATTTCTTCCTCAAATTAAAGCAGATATTTGATATTAGTAGCCTTCTCTTGACTTGTAATGCTCTTTTTACCATTGTTAGTGTGCTTTTCATGTCCGCCTTGCTCCGTCCGTCATTGGTTATTTTACTGCCTAGGTAGCAGAAGTCGTTAACTTCATCTACCTCGGACCATCAAACCTGATGTTAACTTTCTCGCTCTTCTCGTTTCTACTACTTCTCATTACCTTCTTATTTCTTCTATTTACTCTCCGTCCATACACTGTGCTCATTAGACTGTTCATTCCATTCAGTAGATCATGTAATTCTTCTTCACTGTCACTTAGGATAGCAATGTCAACAACGAATCGTATTATTGACATCCTTTCCTTTTGAATTTTAATTCCACTCCTCAACCTTTCCTTTATTTCCATCATTTCTTCTTCGATGTACGGACTGAACAGTAGTGGCGAAAGACTACATCCCTGCTTTACCGTCTTTTTTTATCCCAGCATTTCTTTTTTGGTTGTCCACTCTTATTATTCCCTCTTGTCTCTTGTACGTATTGTATATTACCCGTCTCTCCCTATAGCTTACCCCTATTTTTCTCAGAATTTCGAGCATCTTGGACCATTTTACACTGTCGAACGCTTGATACAGGTCCATAAATGCTATGAACGTGTATCGATTTTCCTTCAGTCTTGCTTCCATTATCAAATGGAATCTCAAAATAGCCTCTCTTGTGCCCTTACCTTTCCTAAAGCCAAACTGATCGTAACCTAGCGCATTCTAAATTTTCTTTTCCATTCTTCTTTACATTATTTTTGTGGGCAATTTGGATGCATGAGCTGTTACGCTGATTGTGCGATAATTCTCGCACTTGTCAGTTCTTGCAGTCTTCGGAATTGTGTGGATGATATTTCACCGAAAGTCAGACGGTATGTCGCCAGACTCATAAATTCTATACACCAACGTGAATAGCCGTTTTGATGCCACTTCTCGAAAAGTTTTTAGAAATTCCGATGGAATGTTTTCCATCCCTTCTGCCTAACTTGATCTTAAGTCCTCGAAGACTCTTTTAAACTCTGACTCTTATACTAGACCCCCTACCACTTCTAAATCGACTCCTGTTTATTCTTCTGTTTCATCAGACAAATCTTCCCCCTTATAGAGGCTTTCAATGTATTCTTTCCACCAATCCGCTCTCTCTTCTGCATGTAACAATGGAATTCCCGTTGCACTCTTTAAAGTTGTCTCCCTTGCTTTTAGTGTCACCGAAAGTTTTTTTGACTTTCCTGTATGATGAGTCTCTGCTTCCGACAGTCCTTTCTTTTTCGATTTATTCAGATTTCTTCATGCAGACATTTCGTCTTAGCTACCCTGCGCTTCCTATTTACTTTATTCCTCAGCGAATTGTATTTCTGTATTCCTGAATTTCCCGAAAGGTTTTTGTACTTCCTCCTTTCTTAGGACCACTTTTGTTTTCTTTATATGTCAACCATATTTCGTCGGTTCTGTCCTCCTGTAAATATCATTTCTATGCCGACGACCTCCAGCTCTACCTAAGCGTCAGACCTGAAGATATAAGCACTGCAATCGCTCAGCCTCCTTGACTGATTTATTAACTCTCGTAATCATAGTTGCTATAATGACATCATAATTGGTCGTTTCTATACTGACATTGTCTATAAGGTCCGGCCTATTTGTAACTACAAGTTCTAAGATATTTCCGTTGCGTGTGGATTGGCTTGGCTCTGAGCACTATGGGACTTAACATCTGTGGTCATCAGTCCCCTAGAACTTAGAACTACTTAAACCTAACTAACCTAAGGACATCACACACATCCATGCCCGAAGCAGGATTCGAACCTGCGACCGTAGCAGTCACGCGGCTCCGGACTTAGCGCCTAGAACCGCTAGACCACCGCGGCCGGCGTGTGGATTGCCAAGCTACCTCCTCAAGAGAATTTTCAGAAAACGTTTTCAAAAGTATTTCGCATGATGATCTGTTTGTCCCCCCCCCCCCCCCCCACACTCTCCCCCCCTTGTAATGAATCCATAGAAATCCCAGTCTACACTCGGTACGTTAAAGTGGCCTCCAATTATTATTGCATGATCTGGGTATTTATGCCCTATTGACCCTAGACTTCCTTTGAATGACTCTACAACTGTCAAAGCAGAATCGGGTGTCCGGTAAAGCACTGGGTCTCACGTACACCTGTTATTCGCGGCCAGATGACTTCCCTATCACACTCAAACTCGACCCCACTAGAGACAACATTTTGGTCAACTGCAATGAACACTCCGCGAGCTATGGCCTCTAATCTGTCTTTCCGACATATGTTCCACGACTCGCTAAATAGCTCAGAGCGTTCCACTTCGGGTTTCAGCAAGCTTTCCATCCTAAGCATAATTTGAGTGCGACACCATACCTGGAGGACAGTATATTCGGGAACTTTATTACAAATACATCGACAGCCTATCCATAAAATTATGACGGTCGAAGTGCCTTTACTCTGACGCCGTTTCTTCCCTTTCTGCATATAAACTGGCGAGTGTTCATCAGAGCACCTCGAACTACGGCCTGCCCTTAATCTTCACACGATAACGCAGGCCTAGAAATCTGCAACCAAGATCGTCGCAGAGTCGATAAAGTCTTTGGTTGAGATCCTCCACTCGCCTCCAATGTAAAGGACCCCGATCAACTCTGGGGACAATGCATCAAATTGTGATCTCTGCTTGCACCTCGTGCACGAGGCCAGCAATCTTCACCACCTCCGCCAGCCGCCTATACAAACTGAAGATCGCCTCAGAACCAATGCGACAGGCATCGTTATCTACGTAGTGAAAAGATTTATTTTCAGGCAGTGACACAGTAGCTTACCTTGTACATAAATACAAAACTTTCGATATGAGTGATACGTTTTCACTACTATTTATTACTCTAAAGTAATGTGGTCTTAAAGATTGCAAAATTCATCTTAATGAAAAGGCAATTTTCTATTTGTTGGTATATTTAAAGATCTGAAGGTGGTTATCTGGTAACCGAATCCAGTAATCAATTGTAAAGTAATGTACTATTGTCATGAAGACAATTAAAAAATTATGATTCTATTTTTATGAAAATTTTTCATTAGGACAGATCGCTTGTCTCCATCACCGGATGGTGGCAGGTCTCGCTGGTCGTTGTCTAGGACTCCGTACACAACGGTAAGGAAAGGTGGGCAGCGGAATAATGGTGTATCTGGACAGGAGCAGAAATGCTTAGCGAGAAGGTGAACACAGTAAACTGAAGATCTGCTTAACTTGAATTTCTCCAAGCGAACGAAGACTCATTATAAATACTGTAGAAAGAAACAGAGCCCAGCTCATCAGTGCCAACAAGGAAAAGTCTCCCTGTACTTAAGCAGGAACAATGGTGATGGAGCCTTGACAAGATGGCGTCTGTATAGTGTCATCTGGCGATGTACAATATGTGATCAAAAGTATCCGGACACCCCCAAAAACATACGTTTTTCACATTAGGTGCATTGTGCTGCCACCTACTCGTGAGCGCCGTGGAACTCACGAACTTCGAACGTGGTCGGGTGACTGGGTGTCACTTGTGTCATAAGTCTGTACGCGAGATTTCCACACTCCTAAACATCCCTAGGTCCACTGTTGTCGATGTGATAGCGAAGTCGAAACGTGAAGGGACACGTATAGCAGAAAAGCGTACCGGCTAACCTCGTCTGTTAACTGACAGACCGCCGACAGTTGAAGAATGTCGTAATGCTTAATAGGCAGACATCTATCCAGACCATCACAGAGGAATTCCTAACTGCATCAGGATCCACTGCAAGAACTATGACAGTTAGGCGGGAGGTGAGGAACCTTGTATTTCATGGTCGAGTGACTGCTCGTGAGCCACACATCACGCCGGTAAATGGCAAACGACGCCTCGCATGGTGTAAGGAGAGTAAACATTGGTTGATTGAACAGTGGAAAATGTTGTCTGGAGTGACGAATCACGGTACAGAACGTGGCGATCCGATGGCATAGTGTGGGTATGGCGAATGCCCGGTGAACGTCATCTGCCAGCGTGTGTAGTGCAAACAGTAAAATTCGGAGGTGGTGGTTTTTCGTGGGGGGGGGGGGGGGGGCATGCACCCCTTGTTAATTTGCGCGGCACTATCACAGCACAGGCCTATATTAATGTTTTAAGCGCCTTCTTGCTTCCCATTGTTGGAGAGCAATTCGGGGATGGCGACTGCACCTTTCAAGACGATCGAGCTCCTGTTCATAATGCACGTCCTGTGGCGGAGTGTTTACACGACCATAATATCCCTGTAATGGACTGGCCTAGACAGAGTCCTGACCTGCTTCCCATAGCACGTCTTTTGGGATATTTTGGAACGCCGACTTCGTGCCAGGCCTCACCGACCGACATCTATACCTTTTCTCAGTGCAGTACTCCGTGAAGAATGGGCTACCACTCTCCAAGAAACTTTCCAGCACCTGATTGAACGTATGCCTATGAGAGTGGAAGCTGTCATCTAGGCTAAGGATGGGCCAAAACCTTGTTGAATTCCAGCATTACCGATGAAGGGGCCACGGACTTGTAAGTCATTTTCAGCCGGGTTCCCGGATACTTTTGATCACATAGTGTAGCTTCGAGCGCAAGTTGGTTGAATGGCTGCCCCCAGGAGTCCTACATTGTGGCGGCATAGGGTGCTGATAGTACAGAGCCACTCGATTTAAGGCACACCGGGCGCGCAGCATTGGGTCTACCAGATCGTGCATGACCGCTATCAGCGTCAGACAGTAACTTGCAGTTCCGCCACCAACCTTGATACACTGGCACTGTGATATCGATCCATGATACCATACTAGCAACAAGGAATGTGAATATCGCTGTAGAAGTAAACTGCTTGTAATCTCTGCTGCCGTAATTAAAAAGACACCACCAAACAGGTGGATAACCATCAGCATAGGCCAATGACGTTCCCTCAGTCCACGAAACACTGCGAAGACGCTTGGATTTTAAAATCTTTTAGTTGGTCTGTCCTTCTAAGCCTTGTAAACGGAAACTGCATACCCTGTCTTGCTAGTAAAATATTTTAAATGAAGTTTCTGCCCCCACTAGAATTCGAACTATCTGCCTCAGCACGTAGCGCCAAAACAGCAGTGATTTGTGACCTCGTCTTCGCAGTGATAGTTGTAACTGGCAGCGACAAAAACACTGCTGGAAAAACGAATAACTAGGAACAACAGATAAGCACAGAGATATCAGATGACCCACACGCCGTTGGATTCTCAACAGAGAGAATCAGAGCTGGTGTGACAAAGACTGTGATAACGTCTGAGAATCCAGCGGCTAGAGTGACGGCCTGGGGCAGAACGTTCTGCTCCACACTGGAGGGCGGCCGTGTGTTCCCGCACTGATAAGGCTGCCGGCCGCCTAACCCACGGTAGCCAAAGTACCAGGGATTTGTACAGTCCGAGCCCTGCCGTGTCCCTTCTACGGCTATACGAGTGGAAGCCAACTTTAATGTTAACTAATGCTGCACAGCTGGCTCAGGGATCACCAGTGGTAATCCTTAAGCCGGGCAGGAGCCACAGGTAATAAACCAGGTGAACGTTGAGAGGAAGTTACTAGGGTAGGTTGGGGTTATTCCTATGCGAGTGCTGTTCCTATCGAAAGATGGTGTTTCAGCTTCATAGGGCTTGCATTGTTAGGTTTAACTTTTCTTTTCACACCAGTCGAAAGACACTCGCGTTAATTTAAATATGATTATATATGAAAGAATAATAGTGTTTGCACTCTGGACTGCATAGGCAGGCGATTGGAACCCCATGAGGACTACTACGTGAATAAGTGTCAAAAAATAGACTTTCAGATTTTTGTCTTAAAAAATTCTCCGTAGTTTCTGAACAAGACAAAGTTTACATTGAGGAAGTTGTACCGGAGTAAGCTCCAAAATTAGAGGAACGTAAAAGTTTCTTCACACAAGACGAAGCCCCTATGTCACGCAGACAGCTCTGATACATAGAGAGTTTTATTCTCAATTTTTTTGTTTTTTATGATTTTGTGGTCTCTACAATCTTAGAGACACAAGTTTATTAGGGAAGTAATTCCATGGTGGGACTCAAAAGCGAAATGAGAGGTTTCATCTACATCTACATGTACAGCTACATAGATACTACCCAAGCACTGTGCCGTGCGCGGTGGAGGGTATGCTGTCACTATTAGTCATTTTTTTTTCCTGTTCCACTCGCATATAGAACGAGGGTAAGACGACTGTGTATATGCCTCCGTATGAGCCCTAATTTCTCGAATCTTATCTTCGTCATCCTTGCGCAGATTGTATGTTGGCGTCCGGCAGTCACCTTCCAATGCCTGTTCTCTAAATTTTCTCTATAGTGTTTCTCGAAAAGAAAACCGCCCTCACTCCAAAGATTCCCATTTCAGTTCCCGATGAACCTCCGTAAAAATTACGTGTTGCTCGAACCTTCCGGTAAGAAATGTAGTAGCCTGCCTCTGAATTGCTTCGATGTCTTCCTTCACTCCGATCTGGTACGAATCCCAAACACCCGAGTAGTACTTCAGAATAGGTCGCAGCAGCGTCATATAAGCGGTCTTCTTTGCAGGTGAAGCACTCTTTCCTAAAATTTCCCCAGTGAACCGAAGTAAACCATTCGTCTTCTGTTATCACAGTTTTCACTTCATCGTTCCACCTCACATCGCTTTGCTACGTTATGCTCAGATATTTAAACGACTTGACTGTGTCAGAGAGGACACTAGCAATGCTGTAACCGAGCATTACAGATTTGTTCTTCCCACGCATCACCATCAACTTACATTTTTCCACATTTAGAGCTAGCTGCCGCTTATCACACCAACTAGAAACGAAATGAATTGACCGTACGGCATCGTTGGCCGGGAGGTCCCATCGGGGAAGTTCGGCCGCCAAGTGCAAATCTTATTTCAGTCGAAGCCACATTGGGCGACTTGCGCGCCGGTGATGAGAATGAAATTATGATGATGATGAGGACAACACAACACCCAGTCCCCAAGCGGACAAAATCTCCAACCCGGCCGGGAATCGAACCGGGCCTGCTTACATGAGAGGTGAGCACGTTGCCACCCAGTTAAGCACATGGACCCATCAAACTAGAAATTTTGTCGAAGTCGTCTTGTATCTTCCTACAGTCACTCCACTTCGACACCAACTGTATATCGGAACGGATACTGTTCTGGTAGGGCTAAATACTTGGAAAATAGGTGTGCTGGATGCTATGCTATGTCTATGTTTCAGTGTCAAGGTTATGAAACTGATGGTAGTATCTGGTGGACTAAATATGCAAAGGACTTTCATTACCAGTGAACGCCGGAGACACTTCGAAGGAGAGAAATCAGTGTTGGAAGCCACCAAAGAAGCAAAAATAAAATTAATAAGTGTGAAAAAGATAAGGGATGGGGAAGAACACGAGAAAAAAACAGGGTAGGCAGAGAAACAAGCTTTAACATTAACTTGAATTTTCTAGGAGTTAACTTTTTCCTTATTCTGGTACACATTGGTTATAAACTATTAAAGACAGAAGACTGAAATTTTGTACAATCTCTTACAACATACTTAACTAAAAAACAGACTGCTCTTATATATCGTGAAAAGAATTTTAAAAAACCAAGCTTCTACTTTGTAATGAAATGATAATTAAATGGACACCCTAGCAGTAACCAGGCGTTGATATACTTCATTGGGGATATGTTGAAAATGTGTGTCCCGACCGGGGCTCGAACCCGGGAACTCCTGCTTTCATGGCAGACGCTCTATTCATCTTTTTTTTTTGGACTCATTTTTTTTTTTTTTTATTACAGAGAGCACGCAGCCCTCTAACTGAACACACTGAGTTACCGTGCCGGCAATCTGAGCCACCGAGGGCACAGAAAATAGGGCGCCTGCGGGCACTACGAATGTAGTGGTGTGGACATGTTGGGAATCTGCGTCTCACGGGGAGCGTGCAAAGGATAAGTACCTACAGGGGCATTATTCTCTGTGCCCTCGGTGGCACAAACGGATAGTGCGTCTGCCATGTAAGCAGGAGATCCCGGTTGGGGCACACATTTTCAACATGTCCCTAATGAAGTATATCAACGCCTGGTTACAGCTAGGGTGTCCATTTAATTATCATTTCATTCCAGCAAATCTGCATGGTCATCTACGGTAACTGTTCTTTCGGGAACAGGTACTACCGTCATATATACTTCTTCTGTGTTTTCATTTCTAGATATGAGTACTTATGTTCTACGTGAATGATTAACATATTTTATTTCACTTGCAACGCAAAATTCAGTTTTGAATAATGTATTAGACCGAAAGCTGTGATTAATACATAAAATTGTTCCTAATACATCTGATAGGAGATGGTAAGCATTACATTGGCTCACAACTCTTATTCTTTGAGCTACACTGTTTATAAAACTGGAAATTTTATTATTGGGAGACGTGCAGATGCCATCTCAGTTTACCGAAGGACTGATTGTCCTGATTCCCAAAAAACCACGTAGCACTACGCTGAAGGATTTTCGACCACTAACACTGCTCAATTCCGACTATAAAATCTTCACCCGCCTCATCAACTGTAGACTGAAGACGGTACTGCAAAAAGTACATGGCCCTTATCCCCGTGAGAGGGAGATCAATGTCGAATGCATTATGTGAGTATAGGGAAATAATATATTTGTCGTGGCTATGTAAATGCAATGTTGGTCTCATGTTTTTAGACTTCGATAAGGCTTTTGACCGCATCATCCACCACTTTCTACTAACTGTAATGCAACGGATGGGATTCAGTGCTCATTTTATTCAGATCATACGCAAATGTATAGTCGGAACTTACTCTGGAATCGAAATTAATGGTCAGCTAAGTTCACCAGTCCCGATCAAGCAATCAGTGAGACAAGGTTGCCCCCTTTCTATGGCACTATACGCAATCGCCGTAGAACCGTTACTGTTAACCCTGCATCACAGGTTACAAGGCCTACAGGTGTTGGGTACAAAAACCGTGTGTCACGCTTATGCTGATGACATCAGTGTAGTAGTTAACACGCACTCAGAAATGGAAGTCGTTCAACAAATAATCCACGCTTACGCCACTTCTTCCGCAGCCAAACTCAATGAACACAAATCGAAAATTTTACCTGTCGGACTCCATATGGAGACAATTCAAAGAACATGGCTACGAAGGACAGAGAAGACGAACCACTTAGGTATGATTCTAATGGTCAACCCAAGAGAGATGACAGCAGCCAACTGGGACCATAAACTAAACATATTCAGGGCTACTTTCCGTGAACACAAAACCAGGACGCTCAATCGGATACAGAGAGCTCACTTGATTAACAGCTATGCGCTAAGCAAAATATATCACATCGCAGCAGTGTTACCAGTACCCCAGGATACAGCACAAAAGCTTTTGGCTGCAGCGTATTGGTTCATATGGAGCGGAAACATCTTTAAAGTCACCATGCCAACCATAGTGTTAACCCGCTCCGCTGGTGGCTTGGGCGTCAAAGACATTAAGAACCAATGCACTGCCATATACATGGACCGAATCCGCAAAATACAGCAGACACCGCATCCGACAATTACGAAAACGTTATTCAACAGGTCAGCCCCAACGAGCAAAAAGGCTCCAGTCGATGTTGGTTGCATCAGCGCTCAACTCGATCACGTCCGGACTTACTACCTGGTAATGAGCTATATTCAAGATACTTCACAGCTGCTTAACACCAGAAGGACATATTACCACCTCACGAGACACCATAGGCAAAACCCAATGGAAGCGAAATATTCAGCGGTCAACTGGAGTAGCGTCTGGAAAAACTTTAACAATTCTATCCTCCACTCCAACGAAGTGTCCACATGGTATGACATTGTAAACGAGAAGGTCCCCAGAGGTGAAAAGCTGCACAATATCAAAATGAAGCAGAGTCCGTACTGCGATCATTGCCATACTGTAGATACCTTGGCACACATTCTCATCTGCCGAGACCAATACCACATATGGAACTGGACTAGAAAAAAACTCGCAATAATTACTATAACTACAGACTCTGCTATAACACTTAAAGATGTACTTCAACCAGAATGGCATTTCTTTCCTGCAACAAAGCATAATAGCTACACTTGGATTATCGGCCAGTTTGAATATTTTGCAGTTACGAATACGCATGCGAGTATAGACGAGCACATACAGTATATAATGGAAGAGCACCATAACCTTAAAACGAGTCGAAAATACAAAGTTTTGTTTCAAAATTTCTTATTTCACACTTTGCCATAACGAAGCGGCAATTTTGGTTGATGCACAACACTACACCGAGTCGATGCTAATTTTGCTTCATTATAATTAAGATGACATTTATTTATTTATTTATTTTTGTAGTACGGCAATCAAAGTGTCTCAGGAAAACTAATTTTGCCAGAAGCTGTAACATAAAACAAATCAGAAGTGCTTGCTTGATTTCGTGTTCTTCTGTTTTACGGGTATTGGACAGTTTGTCACGCAAAGAAGATTTATTCAGTTTATTTCTATATTATTTAAAAAATAAAATAAACTAAAAAGAGAGTAGGTTAAGTTAGGGTGAACGTGACGGTGGCAACAGATTGTTGCTTTTTATGTTCGATAGGATTTTGGGGGTGATATGGGTGATAGGGGCCAACGCCTGAAGTGGAAGAGGTCTAGGGAAAATAAAAAAAAAAACGAGTAAGCGCGTATTTTTACAAGCGCAAGGTCTTTGGATCGAATCTCACTGCTTGTTCTTATTTTCATTCCCACGTAGTTCAAACAACAGATTTATTATGACTGAAAATTATCAATATATGATGATTTGTTTATTACTCACATAATGTTTATTCTGAAAAAAAGGAGAAAAAACTTTTAGAAAACGTATAGTGCGTCTGCCATGTAAGCAGGAGATCCCGGGTTCGAGTCCCGGTTGGGGCATACATTTTCTACATGTCCCTAATGAAGTATATCAACGCCTGGTTGCAGCTAGGGTGTCCATTTAATTATCATTTCATTCCAGCAAAGCTGCATGGTCATCTACGGTAACTGTTCTTTCGGGAACAGATATTACCGTCATATATACTTCTTCTGTGTTTTCATTTCTAGATATGAGTACTTATGTTCTACGCGAATGATTAACATATTTTATTTCACTTGCAACGCAAAATTCAGTTTTGAATAATGTATTAGACCGAAAGCTATGATTAATATATCAAATTGTTTCTAATACATCTGATAGGAGATGGTAAGCATTACACTGGCTTACAACTCTTATTCTTTGAGCTACACTGTTTATAAAACTGGCAAATTTTTTTAAGTTTCCCTTTGCGTTCACGAACCGGTCACATTAATGACCGTGGTCTAAGTCACCTACCTGTAGTTTTATGGCGTGTCTTGCACCATGACACTATCCATGCTAGAAATGTTGTAATATGCATGTTTCATGACGTACTCATACACGCTCTCACAAATACTTACATATTGACATTGTTGAAGAACTTTTACCACCACGCTCGCCTCCATGCTTCGACGAGCGACTCAACTCCTGTGGGACTGCCGCTACAACTTTAGCGCCAAAACATTCGCAACACTCGCACAAACGAACAAAATGCTCCCTATCAACAAACTATCTACAGCTAGGAAAGGCTACATAATGTTTGCAGAATGTTATTAGAGTTCTGTTTAATACAGAACGATCATTTATGTCATAAAAAAATCTGATTCCCTGGGAAAAAATACTTTGTGAAACAAGTTAATAAGTGATCTCAAATAACATTTTCTCCTAAGTATATTTTCATCATGTAGACTGGCAATGGCAAGGAAAGCATTTCTGATGAAGGCAAATTTGTTAACATCGAGTATAGATTTAACTGTCAGGAAGCGGTTTCTGAAAGTATTTGTATGGAGTATAGCCATGTATGGAAGTGAAACATGGACGATAAATACAAGGTGATTCAAAAAGAATACCACAACTTTAGGAATTTAAAACTCTGCAACGACAAAAGGCAGAGCTAAGCACTATCTGTCGGCGAATTAAGGGAGCTATAAAGTTTCATGTAGTTGTACATTTGTTCGCCATTTCAGCCAATAAAGTTTTTGGTCCCTTTTTCTTCGAAGGTGCTACTGTAACTGGACTACAGTATCTGGAGATGTTAGAGAATTGGCTGTTCCCTCAGCTCGAACAAGAAGCACAACAATTCATATTTCAGCAGGATGGAGCGCCACCACATTGGCACTTCTCTGTCCGTAACTACCTGAACGTCAACTACCCGAGGCGATGGATCGGCCGCCAGGCAGCCCGTGACAGAGCACGTCATCACTGGCCTCCAAGAAGCCCTGATCTTACCCCCTGCGATTTTTTCTTATGGGGGTATGTTAAGGATATGGTGTTTCGGCCACCTCTCCCAGCCACCATTGATGATTTGAAACGAGAAATAACAGTATCGGGTTGATATTGCTCGTGTGTCTGGAGGGGGCCATATTGAACATCTCTGAACTTGTTTTTGAGTGAAAAAAAACCTTTTTAAATACTCTTTGTAATGATGTATAACAGAAGGTTAAATTATGTTTCTTTCATTAAATACACACTTTTAAAGTTGTGGTATTCTTTTTGAATCACCCTGTAGTTTGGACATGATGAGAATAGAAGCTTTCGAAATGTGGTGCTACAGAAGAATGCTGAAGATTAGATGGGTAGATCACATAACTAATAAGGAGGCACTGAATAGAACTGGCAAGAAGAAGAATTTGTGGCACAACTTGATTAGAAGAAGGGATCGCTTGGTAGGACACGTTCTCAGGCATCAAAGGATAACCAATTTAGTATAAGAGGGCAGCGTGTAGGGTAAAAATTATAGATGGAGACCAAGAGATGAATACACTAAGCGAATTCAGAAGGATTTAGGTTGCAGTAGAGATGAAGAAGCTTGCACCAGATAGAGTAACGAGGAGAGCTGCGTCAAGCCAGTCTCTGGGCTGAAGACCACAACAACAACAACAAGTTTAAGGGTTGGATGTTTTGCACAAAAGTAGGGCAGAATGAATGCTTTTCAGGGCGCTGCTTCACTTTCTCCTTTCGCTTCATAGTGCAGTGTAACGTATCTCGTAATACTTCAGTCTTTACAGCCATCACATTCGGCTACAAGAAGCTCTTCTAAGGCAGTTGAGAAGGCAGCTGTTGCAAGGTGACGTAACGTGGTGTGAGGTACCGACGACAGATGGTTTGTTCGGTACGGGTATTGTGAGAAAGACCGTCTAAATTGTGGTCCTGCTCCGCTATTGGCTACTGCGTTAGGAAGTTGCTCGACAAAATGATAACGTTCTGTTATTAATATTAGAAAAACTAAATAGTATATTTACTTGCATTTGATGTAAAAGCATCTCTCAATACCAGGCTATCATTCTATTATTTCAAAAGTGTCAATAAGCAGCAAATAATAAAGAACTGCTAAACGAAAACGCAGAGGAAGCATTTCGGATCTCGCCTAACTTGGATGACGGGCGAAGTGGGTCGCCTGTAAGATCAGAGCTAGTTCGGCAGTCACGGAAGATAGACAGATTGTCTGCCTTAGTCGGTATCGGTTAAGGACATAATTATCAATTTCTGTAGTTGAGGATAATTTTACAGTAATTACCGAAATAAGCTTTTCATTGTTTTGTTTTTATGAAAGTGTAAGGATTGGAAATTATTTGTGATTCATAAAGCGGCATATAATCGCGCAGTTTCTCGTATTCTGCTAATAAAAAGCGAGTGGAATACCGTATAAACAGGCTAATGCAAAATGTAATTATTTATGCAGTATCAGTTCCTCGCTGAGAGTTTATTACAGCCGCAAGATCAAGGATTTACGACCTACGTACTGTTTTCTGCGCAGGTGACAACGACCATAGAAAACTGCAGGTTTGTGAACATTAGATGGAGCTTATGCATTCCACTCAGAGCAGTGGAAGAAAATAAGCACCTCCCGTGAACTGCAGTCTTAGTACAAATGAGATCAGTGACCCGCCATCTGTGGTAACACAGAAGAGATATGAAGGCGAGAAATTTTCAAGAGAACGGATTTACCATACGCACGTTTATATCGCGCTTTCTCTCCCTCTCTGTTTCAGCTCGCCGTAACTTACAGAGCTAAAATGCTTCTGGGGTCTATTTGGATCACATTTTGTGGGACTGTTCTGTTCGTATGTTCTTGGCTGAAATACAAAAAAGCCTGAAACATTTACTTATTTTAGATGGAACATAATTACAAAAGAAAAGGCGTAACCCATGCCATGAGAGCCTATTTGACTTGGACAACTAATTTTTCGTGCTGCACCCTTTGAAGCAATGAAAATTTTTCTTACAGCAGTTTGGTGTCAAGACATACCGTCTGCATCTGAAAAGGGGGATCTGACGCAAAGACAAAATTTTGAAGAGTGGAGATTTTGGAGTCATCCTTCTGAAGTCAAACGAGCCGCCCTATACGAAAACAGATAAGAAGAAAGGAGACAGTATTTAGGAAAGTAAAAGGCTGCGTTACATGACTGGTTTCCTACATTTATGAAGCGGCATTTTTTTCATCTTTTTAAAAGACCTGGGTGCGAATAAAACTGTTGTCTAGGATTTCTTTGAAATGGACCACAACATTCTAGCTGAAACAAATAGGACCGGATACCCAGCCGAGTCATAGCCTTTGACTGAAGTGGTTTCATACTTGGTAAAAGTAGTGACAAGTATAGTACCTGAAAGAAAAGTGTAAGGTTCTGAAGCTCACACGTGTTCCAAGACACGAGAACGTAGTTTGTTGTTGCCCTCATAGTGATTTGAGACAGACACATATCATTTCTCGAAGGGATGTCTACATCTACATCTACATCTACATCTACATTGATACTCCGCAAGCCACCCAACGGTGTGTGGCGGAGGGCACTTTACGTGCCACTGTCATTACCTCCCTTTCCTGTTCCAGTCGCGTATGGTTCGCGGGAAGAACGACTGTCTGAAAGCCTCCGTGCGCGCTCTAATCTCTCTAATTTTACATTCGTGATCTCCTCGGGAAGTATAAGTAGGGGAAGCAATATATTCGATACCTCATCCAGAAACGCACCCTCTCGAAACCTGGCGAGCAAGCTACACCGCGATGCAGAGCGCCTCTCTTGCAGAGTCTGCCACTTGAGTTTATTAAACATCTCCGTAACGCTATCACGGTTACCAAATAACCCAGTGACGAAACGCGCCGCTCTTCTTTGGATCTTCTCTATCTCCTCCGTCAACCCGACCTGGTACGGATCCCACACTGATGAGCAATACTCAAGTATAGGTCGAACGAGTGTTTTGTAAGCCACCTCCTTTGTTGATGGACTACATTTTCTAAGCACTCTCCCAATGAATCTCAACCTGGTACCCGCCTTACCAACGATTAGTTTTATATGATCATTCCACTTCAAATCGTTCCGTACGCATACTCCCAGATATTTTACAGAAGTAACTGCTACCAGTGTTTGTTCCGCTATCATATAATCATACAATAAAGGATCCTTCTTTCTATGTATTCGCAATACATTACATTTGTCTATGTTAAGGGTCAGTTGCCACTCCCTGCACCAAGTGCCTATCCGCTGCAGATCTTCCTGCATCTCGCTACAATCTTCCAATGCAGCAACTTCTCTGTACACTACAGCATCATCCGCGAAAAGCCGCATGGAACTTCCGACACTATCTACTAAGTCAATGAAGGAAGTGCATGGCAGCTGTGTTAGGTGGGCTGCATTCATTAAGGCGAAGCCTCTCAGTGGGCCCTCCTACTTGGCGGGACACATTGTTTTAAAGAAGTTTATTATTAAAAATATCTTCCGCCTGCTTCCTGCATGGAACGTGCAGGCTCTGGATACGCAGTCTCTCTGTTCAGAGCAATGTTTTTATTTATGTATACAGCGTGACGTACAAATTATATTTGCCGCTGTTAAATTTCAGGACGAAAATTTCATTATCCTTGACGCTCCAACGCATCTACCTCTTCGCATCTCAACTGAAACCCGATAAACTAATAACGTTCCTGCTGCGCCTGAAATAGCTGTATACGCTCTAACTGTTCATTTGCACTTGTTAATTCGTATATACGAGGGCTGTTCGGAAAGTGAGGAACGATGGGTCGCGAAATGGAAACCAATGTTAAAATGCGACAGGGCTTTTCACAGACATTTTGGGCAGTGTCTCTAGGATGCCTGTCGATCGCATCAAGACGTTCTTTTCAGTTGTGAGCGCACTGTGAGTGAGTAAAGGTGCCTAGAACAACAATGTGTCCCGCCAAGTAGGAGGGCCCACTGAGAGGCTTCGCCTTAATGAATGCAGCCCACCTAACACAGCTGCCATGCACTTCCTTCAGCCACACTCTGCAGGGGCAGTGAAGACGCTCCTGCAGCCTTTTCGATGGGAAGTGTTCGATCACCCACAACACAGCCCTAATTGGCTCGTTCTGAGGACCATCCATGTTCACATGAAACGCTGGATACGAAGGCAACACTTGGGCGCAGGCTACGTGCTATAGACTAGTGTAGAGAATTATCGGAAAGCACAGACGGCTGCCTTCTATGACTATGGTGTTGGAAACTTGGTACAACGCTCCGACAGATGTCTAAGTCGGAGCGGCGTCTATCTGGAGAAGTACCTGGAAGGTGTAGCTAAATGTGCAAAGACAACACTTTTGATTTTCACTGTCGTTTCCATTTCGCGGCCGATCGTTCCTTACTTTCCGAGCAACCCTCGTACTTCTGACGTGGTTTTTGCGTGTGCGGAAATACCATTTTGACTATCTTTTACGATGACTCGAAAATGGGTCCCGTCCCAAAACACGTCATCGCGTAAATTCTTAAAAAAAGAGAAAAAAACAGCAGTTGAGAAGTCAACATTCACTCTGTGGTAGTAGACATTGTTATTAACCGGTGGAAAGCAGCGTTACGTAATAACAAAAGACAGTGTGGGAAGTACGAGATTGATTCGATAAAATTTAATACTGATTCTTTAGATTACTAGGGAGTATGATTGTACGTAGCGGTCTTCAAGCCAAGGCCGTGCCGCATCATACAATGACAGGTGCGCTTGTGTGACACTGCTCTAAATTCACGAGCAGGGCTGCAAGAAATAATAATTCGGAGTAGTCTGTTACGTTACAACGTATTCAATAAAAACAAGGATAATAAAAAGCAATGTACGTCGAACAAATGTATTGAAAGGTAAAGTTTCAAATACAAAAATTATACGAAGGAAACTTTATGTAAGAGCTTCATCTCCGACGTCAAAACTTTTCAGAAGCTCAGAAGGAATGTGAGATTGAGAGAAAGAAACTAGCTCTGTTAGAACTTTTATGTCAAAAGCCTGCTCCGGAATTCGGCGATAATCATTGGGGTGCAACGAAATTGGCCTAACTTTTCAAAAAGAGGTCAGTATCATCCTCTCGTTCTTCTACACGCAATACCCTCATAATTCCACTTCGATTAGAGTGCCTCTTTTCTAGAATGTCTATAGTTTTTTGTCTATTGTTTGACTTTTTACCACTGTCTGCTTTGATATTACAAGATGACGGAATCGGCATTGTTGTTGGCGTCATCGATGAGGTTTGCTCGGCAAGTTTAACGTTGGTGTTAAGGTTTGCATCAGTGAATTTGCTCATCACCTGGCACAGGTGAACCTACTTACTTCTCCTGTGACAGATTAATACTGTGAAACTCCTCCAAGGAAATCATATACGATATAATATGTTATCCATAACAGTTTTAGGATTTATTTGTTCTGAAAGGTGGTTACGTGCCCACGATGTTCCTTAGGTGTTCTTAAAAATGATAATTTTTTCCTCCAGCTCTTATTGTTTCCTGTTTTCGTTGCAGTAGCTGCGGAGCCTACGTTATTTATTTTTGTTTTGCTATCATATGTGTCTTTTACGTTTGTCCACGTTTTCTGCATTGACCAACTGCAAACAATGGTATAATGAGCAAGTCAACATAAACCATGTAATAATCGATACTAAGTTCATAAGTATTAATGATTTTCTCGTTCTTATTTACAGGTATCTGGTAAGTGGTGAATTCTTCGATTTCCTACAATTTCAATTTCGATTCAATGTAAATGAATTAACAAAAGCATAGAACGCACTTTAGCACCAATTAAAAATGCTTTAAAGTCATTAATGCTGCCACCAGTGGCTCAAAAAGACTTGAAATGAAAAGCGAAGGAATTCTAGTTCAAATGGGATTTCCCCAACTGTTCAAGATCCACTGATGGAAAGTGTAATTGAATTGTATGCCCAAACAATTCCTAAATTCCTCCTCTCTTTTTAATAACTGCAAAGGGTTTTTCTCAATAGTTCTTGTGGCTGTTGTCGATGAAAACTGAAACCTATGGAAACGAATGTAATCCACGAATTTTCGAACGGTCTGCTGTGGGAAGAATTTTCTATAATGGGGTGTAGCTTCCATCCCCAAACAAACTACCCAACCCCGATATGGTGCTACCTCGAGTGCTCGTCGGTGACGATATTTTTCACTTGCATCAAAACATTTTGAAACCATACTCGGGAGGAACTGCGATCAGAGACAACTCTAAAGCTATATTTATTTATAGATTTTGCTGTGCTCGTTCAACTTCTAAAAATGCGTTTAGTTTATTAGCACAAGTTTTTCGCATTTTGTATATTCCAGTAAATATACTCCCCAAAACTGTCGACGATGTTATATTGAGTTCCTGCTGCTTACTCAACATACTGAAGGACGCCTATATAGCAAAAACTAGATCTTCTTTTCATGTACCAGATCCTTCGCAAAATTTACCCACAAACTATCTGATTAGTTTGGTAAGAGCTCGTGGGTAATCTAATGTTGAAGGATTTGAAGTAAGACATGCATTGATGCAGACTGCCGATGGGAGGTCGAGCTGGCAAGACCAACAAGTTAACAGAAGCGACCTGTGGAGATAATTTTTCAATATATCTTGATAAACCAAAATGTAAAATATTTGCCAGATATCGATCGGCCAATCAAATATAAATAACAGCACTGATAGACTCTGAGAGACAATGACATAATTACGCTCTTCAATTATTAGTTTTAGTAGTAGTCTTCTGTTCTTGTTCGTCATAAAGTGTAGACGTATATATGAAACCTGGTAGTATGGTTATGAAAGTTTATTTGAATAATCACTAGACTAAGTCAAAACGAAATCTCCGCATTTATCATTATGGAGGCCTAATTACACATTCTCCTGGAACAATGTTGTTATTATTTATACGAGACGGATACAGATAGCAGCGGCGATCTTCGAGACGGCGCAGTACAAAAATGGAGATAAGTGAAAATGCCCTTTTCTTGCTTTGTGGCCGCCGTTTTCACTCTTTTTTTTTAAATTTGGTCGTTTGTCGCTACACTAATTCCTGCAACCTTGATCATTTCTCTTTTTCTACGAAGTCCAATTCCTTTTCTTGTAACTTTTATCTGATTCTTATTTCCACCACAACCCATATTCTTTGAAACCAGGCGACAAGGAAGGGTAAATCTAAGAAAATACGTGCGTCTATCTCTCCCGTATATTCGTCATATGAGAGTGACTTTCACAATAATTACAATTTCTTACCATCGTCCCCAAATGCAGTAGTTATTAGACAGCCCACTCACTCGCAAAGGTACGCGCCCTTTTTCGTTGTTGCAGGCTGTCTGGTGTTAAATATTACTTAAATTTCATTAATATTCTGTGGCATAGTTTCCACTTGTGTATATTGCTATTGTCGCAACGCTGCTTCACGGCGGGCTTTATTATGCGGCTTTATAATTAAACCCATTTTCCAAATTACTACTGTAACATCCACGAGATAAATTTTAGCTACAGTGCGACGAGAGGAAATTATGCCTCTAACAGTTATAAACATTATCTATCCGACATATAGAAAAACAGTGAAATAAAGCAAAAAGGCGATAAATATTAATTATTTACATAATATTGTATGATTAATTGGACATATCGATGTGTATCATGCAAAGACAATGATAACTGTAAACTCCTTTTATGATCTGCGTTTGTCTTCCTTTGTTTTTAACTTTTTTTGGTTGGCTTTTGTAGGTTGCGGTTGCAAGACGCATATCAAACTGAGGTCTGTTAAGAAATTGTAATTATTTGTTAATTATTACTTGAGAGCAGAGTTCATTATTATTATAAATATGAGTGAATAATTATTTGTAACTTTAATCCCTCTCTCAATAAGCATTATCTGTGTTAATTATTTCTTTCCGCTGCAAGGAGAGCAGCCATTGATGATCTGTATCGCATTTGTATCTGTGTTTCTTACAAAAATATCAAAGGTTTGCTTGAGAAATATTAGTCTAAATAGTGCACAATATAAAAGTAAAGTTTAATACTCATCCTGTTAAAATGAAATTTGCTCTAACAATAGAAAGTCTGGGTCAATTGTCTGCCGCCATCTTAACAATTACCTCAGCGGCAAATTCAAATTGCGCAAATGTGCATACATAAATGCCGAAGGTAATAAAAATGTGTAAAAGTAAATGTGCACTGGTGGTCCCGAACTCATTTTAATGAAAATAATTCGAATCACATTGGTTCTTTAAAACAGTGCTCATAGCACGATCCTTATAACAAACCTTTCTTGCTGATGTATGGAGCCGAAATTAATTACACACGAGTTGCTAAGAATATTGTTTCAAGTAACATACATCAGTGTCATGTGCGGCTGATATTCGATGGTTTTAATGATCATTTTGCTGAAGATAACTGTTTCCATCATAATCAATAGTTGTATAGAATCTGTTGTATGAACTGTGATTTAGTGACACTTACACAACTTACAGACAACACTTTAACACAACGTTAACTTGGATTTCTTTGGAAACTTGACCAAATATTTAGCCGGGAGAAAAAATTATTTTGTAATTACTCACTGTAATGAAATAACATTATCCTTTTCATTTACAAATTAGTTAAATATCAAACCACTGAATAACATAGCGAACGCCACACTGTACAGGCTGGCGAAATAATCAGAAAGATTAAAAAACAACGAAGTAGGCGAGTTACAGACCGAAATTAATTGCGGTACTATTATTTTCTTTCTTGCATTACTGCTATATGAAAAATCTTGCTCCACTGTTCTCAGATACGAGCAAAATCTCACGAACGTTTTAAAACTGTCTTGTTATTATTATTATTATTAATATCGTAATTATTTTTCCCACTCTGTACGCAAACAGCACAATATTACATAAAACAGTTATTGAATAAATTAAAACTATGTTCATCATGTGGTGCCTTTCCATCAGCAAACACTACAATGGAAATTATTGAAAGTAAATACCGGTATTTAGATAACAAAGAACAACTTACTTAGTTTTCCATCTCTATTGGCGATCTTAGCCCATGCGTTGTCCTTGGCTCTTTGATCTTTATAGGACGCATCCGCTAGCTGGCACCGTAATGGATGATTCCCCACTTCCTCGACAAGGTTTTCATCATCTGCATCAGACAACGGAAGAGGCATCAGGCGCGTGGCCCTTTCTCAACAGAAATAGCAGGCGACTGACGACTGCAGTCAACCTTCTACCGTAGGACTATTGGAGACGTATACGATCGTCGATAACGACTGTGTCAGCAGACGCTCGAAGCAACATAGCTCCATAAGAAATACAAAGCAGTGGTGCTCTACGGTTACCGTTGCACGACCGTTTTTGAACGATGATCGCAATAGTCGCACCGAGGAAAAAGTACCTTTGGCTTTCTTGAACACTTCCTCCCGTAAACAGGCGAGCACAACTACGCCGATGAGCCAAAACGTTATGACCACATGCTTAATAGCTTCTTTGTCCGTATTTGAAACGAAATACGTCACTGATCGTGCGTATCAACTATCCGACACTTTGTTGGTAGGTTTGTAGAGGTATGGGGCAGCAGACGTCTAGGCACAGGTCATGTCATTCGCGTAAATAACGGGTCGCTGATTCGCGTACTCGGAGATGGTGCCCGATTGCGTCCCAGGTGAGTTCCGCAGGTTTACATCAGGCGAATCTGGTCGCCGAGACATCAGAATGAATCGACGATAATGCTCCTCAGACCACTGTAGCACGGTTATGGCTCCGAGACACTGACAGCAATACTTCTGAAAGATCACACCGCCGTCGGGAAAGACATCAAACATGAAGGTTTGCAGATGGTTCGCAGATGTCAGCATGTCTCCGATTACTACCACAGATCCCGTGGAAGCGCAGGAGAATGTCTCTCATAGCATAATACTGCCCCACCAGCCAGTGTCCGTGGCACACTGCACTTTTCGAGCGGCCATTCATCTCCATGACGGTGTTTGTGGTGAAGACCATCTACCTAGTGTAGCAGAAATGTGATTCACTCGAAGAGCTGACACGTTTCCATTGATCGACTGTAAAATCCCGATGGTGGCGTGCCCTCTGGAATCGTAACTGACTATATCGTTCGGTCAACATGTGAACACTAAGACGTGGTCTGCCCCATGTTCAACAACGTATAATGATCGTGTACTGCGAAATCCTTGTGCTTGCACCAGCATTATGCTCTTTAGGCAGGGATGCCACGGATCACAATCTATCCCTCTTTAGAAAGCAGACAAGCCTCCGAACCCCACGTTCTGTAAAGATTCGTGGACGTCCAACCATTTAGCGCCTAGTCATAGCCTCTTTGTCCTTCTACATCTTTCCGCAGATACCCAAGACAGTAGTACGTGAACATTCGGTCAGCTTCACCGATTTAGAGATACGCGTTCAAAGGCTCTGTTTAATAATAATCTGCGCTTTGTCAAACCCGCTTATCTCAATAGATTTTCCAATTTGCAGCCCTTATCTTCGCTATGGTGGTCTCCTGTCCATGTCTGCACCGCTTACATACTTCTGTAACTGTGTTACGTGCCCACAACGCCGCTACATGGCACCCAACTTCGCAGTGGGCTGTGGTCACAATGTTTCGGCTTTTCAGTATACGCGGCGGCTTTAATCTTACAAGCCATTTTACTGCGGCGTGAACTGTTATGACCCTCAAACCTTTCATACAGATAGCTACGAAGAGAAATGATGTCAAAAATTAAGACACAAAGGACGTAATGACATTAGCTGCCACTGGTCATTGATTTAAATAAATGGGTAAAGTTGAAAATTTGTGGCCGACTTGAACCCAGGTCTCCTGATTATTAGACAGATGCACTGAACACTGCGCCATCCAGACTCAGTGGTCGGCGCAACTGCAGGGACTACCCTGGCACACCTCCTGTCAATCCCAGATTCTCAACTTCTCCACACACTGTTGATACAGTGGCCCGTTGCCCATTGCCCTTATTACTCGCGACATTACGGCTGTTCGCCGTCCTCCCCTTAATTATATATGTGGTGTCTGTGGTATCAGACGAAGCAAGAGACACCACATGTATACCAAAATTTTCGTCAGCATTTCCTTTTCTGTAGCTAAATATTTTTTCCTGGATCAAGAAACAGCCGAGGGCAGGTTTGCTCGAATCACAGGTAAACGTAAACTGTTAAAATTATCTGGAATAATGAGAACAACACTCATGGTATTCAATTTGTTTAACCATTGAAACTCTTCTTCATAATCCGGAGTCCACTTGAATTTAAAACTTTTTTTAAACATGTGCTTATGGGACCTTCATACCTCTACACATTTTGGTATGTATTTTCTATATATATTCACACTTTTATGATATGATTGTCTTTCATTTACCGTGCTAGCCACTGAAAACCTTTTACTACTTGCACAATCCGAGAGTCCATACGTACCCCGTCTTGGCCTATAATGCAGCCTACATATCGGAGCTCCTGCAGTACATAGTGACACTTTGAAAGTGGCGAGCTCTCTCCTCTTATCTCGTGTTTTCTACTGAAAATCTCGTGCGTGTACTCTTGTTAACTTTACTATTACAGAGATCGCCTAAACTTTATTTACTTTTTATTGGTCCTGTGCGCAACAAATAACTTACTCGGTCTTTCTGCTGCCACTGCTTGGTCTGCTGCATTCCATTATTTAACAAAAACATTACAAAAACTATTTTTCATGCTAAGTGCAATGTATGTTCTGTATGGCGGCTCCTGCTGTTGCTGCGGCTGCTGCTGCTTACTGCAACTACATATAATTCAAGAGAAAGGGTTTGGTCAGATCTAAACTCGATAAATGATAATCCAAACAAGTAATAAACTATATTCTGAAAGCGATTCTTTCTCATTCAATTAACAAAAACCGCTAGAAACTCTTTGAACAATCGGTTCGTATGTAAATCTGCCTCCAGTGGCATTAAAGCAAAATTACAAATTAATGAAACTCTTGAGACAGACTGAAATACTTCTCAGTTAAATGCATAGTGAAACAATTCCCTGACAATTACAAAAGAAATCAATGACAAAAATCAATACTTAATCTATTCGTCTAACAATTGCTTCCCTTAAGAACTCAACTTCCATCATTATCAAAATTACCGTCTGCTGCTACGCACATACACAAACCCTTTTGGTTAAATTAATAAGCGCGCTGCATATTATAAAAAATATCAACTCACTACCAAATCCTGTGTCGCTGCTGGCGGACACAGCAGTACGGCAGCTCGGCGGCGACCCCTCACCCAACACACGTGCGCTCCACAGCAGGCGGGCTCCTACACTGGCTTCCAAAACTGCCACTAGTTAATCCGTGCACTGTGAAGCGCGACAACAATATCTTAGATTCCAGACCTTGTGTATGCACGCTGTAGCCAACTTTGACACCCTAAAAGAATATTGCCAACTCTCAACTTTTCTAAACTGAGCGTTAGCTGTGCTGTATGCAACCATTCAAATACTTTCCGCAGATGTGCTCCTGCATATCCTTGGTGTGTACTGTTATGTTATCAAGATATACTAGGCATTGCGTGGGTTTCAGGCCTGGTATAACTCCGCTAATACACACATTTCTGACTGAAAGTATCCAGATGGGACAGAAAATGCGCGACTGTGAAGCGCAACAACAATATCTTAGATTCCAGAGCTTGTGCATGCCCGCTGTAGCCATCCTTTACATCCTAAAAGAGTATTGCCAACTCTCATAACACCCCAACCTCACTTTTGAAAATGTTTTGGAGTGATTCTTGCCTAACATATTGCAAGGAACAAACAGTAAATTTTTTTTTACAAATCGATGGAAAAATGAGGCAAAGAGAAAAAATGTTACAATTTATATCCAATGACTATAAGTATTTCTTGCTTAGCATATAAGTAAAATATTTTTTGCAAAACGACGACAATTGTCTTGCATGGCATATAGACAAGAGAAAAACGTTAAAATTTTATACAAAATGGCAGAAATGTTGCTTGCCTAATCGATTGGAAAGGAGAAAACATTGCTCGTTTTACAAAAAATAATATGAAAATGTTTACTAGCCTAGTATGTAGATAATAAGAAAACATCAAAGGAAATATAACAAGTTTCCTACATAAGTAGACAAAAAAGATCATATAAGTTTTAACAGATGTGTAACAATAACTACTTAAGAATTGAATAGTCTTCAATAAGATAACATAACCCAATAACCAGTAAAAAACCGGGTCAACATGTTTTAAGTGCAGCAGACTCAGGAACAACCACACTAATATTCCAACATCAGTTAATTTACAGTGTAAGCAGACTCAGGGACTTCATATCCACTGACAACCACATCTGAAGTCAAATTTACCTCTGGTGAGACAGTTTGACAACGTAGGCAGACTCAGGGACCTTGCGTCCGCTGACAACCATACGTAACGTCCATTCTCCCAGGATGACACAGTTTGACAGTGTTGGCAGACTCAGGGACCTCGTGTCCACTGACAACCACACGTCACTGCGTTATTGCGTAAGTACCTGGAAACGTCATATTTTTTAGAAAATAGATTCTCCCTTTAAAATGTGATATCTCTAACCTAATTACAGAAATTATGCAAGGAATAATATTACATCATATAAACAGGCATGTGAGCTCTCAGCTCATTTAAATGTTTTCTTTAACTCTATTGCCACAGCAATTACAGATTTGTGGCATATATCTCAAGTCATGAACATTGTGAGGCTCACCACACGGTGGCAAAGTCAATTTTCATTAAATTTCTCGCCACAGCAATCACAGATTTGTGGCATGTATTTTTCAATTCAGTCATAATATGAGGCTCACCACACGGTGGCAAGTTAATTTTCTTACGATTAGTTTGGCCAATAACAATGGCAAAGTTTTGATTGTTACCACGAATCATTACAAATGTGGCACCACACAAAAAATATTATTTTAATTTCAAGGCATAAATCCTGTGCCATCGAACTCTAATTACCTACTATTTTTACATTACTAGTGATGCTGAAAAAGAATGTTACAATATTTGTTACAATAATTGCTATGTACATTTTGATTATAAAATATTTAAATAATCCTACAAATAGAAAAGGAATTCCATAGTGATGCTATTATATATGATAAAAGTTACAGAATCATTTAGAAAAAGTCCAGCCAACGGCTTGCAAATCAATTCATGAATATGTACAAAATTTAGTAAATAATTACACGACTTTGCATCAGAATTATTACACTCTAATTACTAAGTTACACCAAATTTATAATTATCAGTCTGTAATGACTGTCAATATTTCTGATGTCAAACGTCGATGTCTGTGGTATAGCGTCTCAATCGTTTTCATATGGAGTCCTCATTGTCTCCGTTTGGAGGCCTCCCTAGTTTTTGTATGAATCTGTGTGGCCATACCTTGGATGGTCACAAAGAACAAGAAAAAGAAACAACCTACAAAGCACATAATAAAAAAATAGATTATTCACAAAATGCAACACACAAAACCCCTCCATCTGTCTAGTAGAAACTGAAAGAAATGGTTTGTTCATCGAGGTGACAAGAAATAAATCTATGTCATGACAAGGGAAAAATCATCACCTTCCAATTAACCCCGTGCTGGAATCGGCACTGCATCACTAAATGACAATCACGAAATAGAAAAACACAAGATAAATATTAAACTGACTTATTTTACACTACTATTTACGCATTCATAAAATATTATTTTTTGTCACAGTCGACTGTTTGTGGAACGTCTTTCTCCTCGCGACCCTTACCGGTAAGCACGCTACACTCCGATCTGAAAATATCGTCTACTACACAAAATTACGTCACGTTTAAGTGCTTTCGTTTCTGCAATGGGAAAACTTCCGTTACGATCATTTTTCCTGTAAGAAATGCAATAAAGTCAACTTTAACATCAATAGGAAGAGAAACAACAATATCATTCTTACCATTCCACAATTTCACAGAGCAAAAAAATATTCTTGGCACTCATTCATCACATAATTCAACACTTTGCTGTGTATTTGTATCAGAACTCCTTTTGTGACTCATAACTATGTGTTAACTTTACTGTGACTTAGATTTTAAGTAAGTGTGTACTCTACCTTAACATTATTGTGACTTAAATTTTACACAAATCTGATTAGCTGTGTCTTCCTTCATAGAATACCGTTGTGGGTTTCTTCGTTTAGAAGTGTATCTTTCTTACCTTCTCTTGTTCTATAATTGTCTGCAAAGAGCTTCCTCATTGTATCACATTATTCATGAGTGGTCCATAAATCCTAATACGCCTTACCTGGCAGACTAATAAACACGAAAAATCCACATAAATCATCACTCTTCAAACTACCTCATAAATCAGAACAAGTGTCAGTTCGAAGGTTTCCTAATTATACTGTTCCCACCAAATATACCTTCTCAATTCAAAGCTACTTATACACTATATTTTACCTGAAGATAATGTCAACTGTTTCTGTTATTTCATGTTATTTCTCCCTAAAAAACGTACATAGTTATTTCTTGCATTTTTATTCAAATAAGTCACGAAAATTTCATTGTTTCAGTGAACAGTCGCAAGATGTCCACAGCTGGTATAATCTTCTCGTCATAAATGTCCCTTTGCAAAGTTCTCATTCTCTCAAACAATACAAATCATTCATAGTCATTCATTCTCGGTCTTTCATACAGGATAGATTGATAGTAAAAGATTAATGGATAAACAGGTTAGTCAAAGATTTTGAAACAGTACTGAAAATTAAAATCGGAAGAATATACTGTAACGGCTGGGGCACCTATGCTCGCCAAACATATATTTAGTAAAGATCAGTAAACCCCCTAGGGCCTTATTCCTTGAAAATATTAATGTGTGATAAGTGATGGAAGACCTCGCGATTTATGTGTTCGTATTGTGTCTAAGTTCCACAGCGTTTTTGTGTGCAATGCATCGTATACGGAAGGATCCTTCATACACCAAGAAAAGCTTCTTACTCAAATATTTTCCCTTATGAGATAGTCGATGTGATCTAAGCAATAATTTTTGACCTACCTGTAAATTCTTGACGTTGACTCGTGGATTATGCAGCTTCTTTCTTCTGTCTGCAGCTTTCTTGATGTTCTGTAATGCTATATATACCTCTTCATGGTGTTTTTGTAATAGCTCATCTAGAGTCTGTGGTCTATCGGTTTCAGGTTGGATTACTGTGTTAATTTGTCTTGAATCAAGAACCAGTCTAATAGAATTATTCCTTTTCTTACCCACGTGTAATGGGCTGTTATATGAACTCACAGCATGTTCGATGATTCCCTGCTCTAACATGGATTGTATTTCCTGTTTGACTTTGTCTCTGTATGTCAATGGGATGACGTATGGTGATACAAAAACTTTATTATGTTCCTTGACCTTGAATTCATAAAGAAAGTTACGTATTGTTCCAGTCTTGTGAAAAAAAACTTCACAATTTGTTTACAATATTTCAAATTTAGGATCTACTTCGTCTCGGAAAACTTTCCTTGTAATTAAATTTTCTGTACTAATGGGTTGTTCTGTTTCACAGTAAAACGTAGTGATGTTATCTCTGCAACTATTAGACAAATTTAGTGATGGTTGTGCCTCAAGCGGAAAGAGAAAACGCAGGTAATTCACTTCCTCATCCTCCTTTGTTAGCCATCCTTGAAATTTAAGCGTGACTAGCATTTGATTTACTCGTAACATGACTTCAGCATTACAAAAGTTTAATATTGCTTTATATTCACATAGGAATTCCACACCCAAAATCATTTCTGTTGATAAAAGAGGGACTACTAAGAAATTTGCAGAAAACTCGTGTCCTTGACACCTGAAAACTAAAGAAGTGTGATTGCGTACTTCTACACTCTTTCCTTGAATGACTCCCTTTAATTTGGTCTTTAATAATGGCAAGGTTGGACAAACAGATGCCTGTTCACACTTCTTAAAAATTGTCTCACTAATTACATTCACAGGGCTGCCAGAATCAAGTACAGCTGAAAGTAAAATATTTCCTACCGAGAATTTTATATTTTGATGATTATACATAATTTCGCTGTTGCCATTTTCTTGTAACAATGTGTCTCTAATGTCCTCCAGTCCAACAAAGTTAACATAATTCGTGTGTCGGCTTTCCGCCGCTACAAACGGTTCGTTTGTAATCCTTGTTGCTAGTCATTATTGTGCCGGCTCGTATTGCCGCTAATTATTGCTTGAGTTGGGTGGTCTTATTTCTACATTATCGCCATGCTCTAAATTGGAATTTCTGTGATCCTGCCAATTTTGATTTGTCCCCTCATCATAACTGTTCTGGTTCTCATAATTGTTGTGATCATAATTATCACGTTGGCTCGATGCTCTGTATTCTGCATGAGCACCGCGTTCCGAATTGTAATTTGCGTGTCCGCGCCAATTTCGGTTGTCTCTACCGCGACCATTCCTTCAAAAATAATTTTCATTTCCATAACGCCTTTGCCCTCGCGGTCCGCAATCCCTATTACTGTACTGAGAGTTCCTATGATCATAAAAATCATTTCTCTGGCGTCTATCATCTAAGTTATACGGTTGATACCGCATATCGCGCCTAACTTCTTCCGCCCTGTACGCGTGAGGTTCGTCCGAGTTCCATACGAGTTTACGGTCACGCCGCGGATTATTATTTTCCCAATACTGATTACTATTATCTCTTTGTGTGTTTTCATAGTTGTCAAATCCTAATTCTTGCAAAAGAGCTTGGAATGCCTCCAAGTCATCTTTGCACCTACCTGACAAAATTATGTGGCGTAATCTGATCGGCAGTTTTGTCAAACAGATACTAATTAATTCCGACTGACTGTACGGATTCGTTAAATATCTCTTCATACGCACCATGTTTTCAAAATATTGCACTGGAGTTGAAAATTTCGACTGCTCTCAACTTTGCATCATAATGATGTAATGTTTTACACGATCTTGTGTAGTCTCTGACCAGTAAGCAGATAAGAATGCGTGATAAAAATCACCATATGTGTGACATTCACGTACTACTGTGCGCATTCTTGTTGCAGGCTCCCCTTCAAGATAACTGCAAATGAATTGGTGGTAAAGAATAGCCTAAATGTTGTAACCACTCTCGAGGGTGGATTTCGTGACTAGCATTCCGAAAAATTTTAAATGTCCTAACTGTGAGAAAATGCTTATAGTCAAACTCGTCATTTTTCTTAGCGGATGAGTTTTCTTTTACAGCATGACTCACGTTTCCTTCATTACGTCCCGCAAACGTGTCATATCCACGAGAAAAGTGGTCGGCATTTCCATAGTTGACGCGCTCATTGTCGTCACCAATTTGGTAATTATCGGATCCACCCGTGTCATTGCTGCGATCGATCTTTTCTTCGATGCTGGCAAGCTGTTACTGCATATTTTTCACGTCACGTTTGTTTTGCTGATTAATTGTCGTCTGCCCTTGTTTAAAACGTTGCAGAGACTGAAAGTCTGCGGTATCCGCGATCGGTACCGGCTGAGTGTCATCTGACCACGTCTCTAACCCGCTACTCAGTTCCGTCACTTTCATGGATAATTCATCTACCTATTTAGCTACTGCCGTTAATTGAGTTTCTATCTTTGAAACTTCATTGGTGGTCTGTAATTGCAATGACTCAACATTTTTCGCTAATTCCTCAATTCTTGTTGTGACGTCTGTCGTTTCACTTCAACAATATCAACATTTTGTATGTGATCAAGTCGGGATACAAGATTATTAATATTTGATTTGAGTTCTTCACGTAGCTGACTTTTCAACTGACTGGTCATTTCTTCAAATTTACTATTTAAATTGTCATTCACCTCACCCCAAAACAATGTGAGATTCTCGTTAATTTCGTTCCGAAGCGATTTGAAACTGTTTGCATTATTGTTGTTAAATTCAGTGAGTTTATTCTCCTGTCTGTTATTAAATTCAGTGAGTTTACTCTTAAATTCAGTGAGTTTACTCCCCTGCCTGTTATTAATTTCAGTGAGTTTACTCTCCTGTCTGTCATTAAATTCAGTGAGTTTACTCAGTAATAATTGTAAAACGTCATTACTGGGGGCAGGGAGTACAACGTTACTCTTCTCTGTTAAAGCAGAAGCAGTACCTGCATTTCCACTAACAGAAGGAAAGGCACAATTACTCCGCTCTATCGGAGTGGCAACCAGACTTGAATTTCCACGGAAAGTGGGGAAAACAAAATTACTCTGCACTTTTGAGGCGGAAGCTGAGTTCGGTTTGCGTCACTGTATTGTCATGTCCTAAGTTGCGTGTAGCACATAGTTGTTCATAACGCATTGTTGGCAAATGATCGCCTACATTCCGATTCTCCGCAGGATTGTGCGAAAATTCCCGGATCTCAATATTCTCAAAAGAATTTTCTACTCTCTGTTCCGAATTTTCGGAAACTGCGTTTGAAACCGATTCTACATCCATGTTCGCAACCGCATCTACGTTCGCGTTTGCAGTAGCGTCTGCATTATTTTCCGTTTTCTTTTGTGCTCGCGTTCTCATTGTCGCAATACGAACGAAAACATGTCACTGAAATACACCGCTATCCTAAAAATTCCACTGTTCAATTAACTATTACACAATGCACCAACAAATTCAAAGACAAAACTTCTGAAATAAAATTTTGTGTTAATACAAAGCAGTGCGCAAGCGATCAAAATTCTGTGCCTCCACTAATGATTACTGTTGCGTAAGCTTGCAGTTGGCGGTAGAAAGAGGAAGCATATCTAACTATATATATAAAAAAAAAAAAAGTATCCTGGCAGGTATGTCGGCAGGTCAATTTCGCGAGCTCTTTCTTCTTATCTCGTGTTTTCTACTGAATATCTCGTGCGTGTACTCTTGTTAACTGTACTATTACAGAGATCGCCTGAACTTTATTCTTTTTTTTATTGGTCCTGTGCGCAACAAATAACTTACTTGGTCTTTCTGCTGCCACTGTTTGATCTGCTGCATTCCATTATTTAACAAAAACATTAAAAAAACTATTATTCATGCTGAGTGCAATGCATGTTCTGTATGGCGGCTCCTGCTGTTGCTGCGGCTGCTGCTGCTTACTACAACTACATATAATTCAAGAGAAAGGGTTTGGTCAAATCTAAACTCGATAAATGATAATCCAAACAAGTAATAAACTATATTCTGAAAGCGATTCTTTCTCATTCAATTAACAAAACGCTAGAAACTCTTTGAACAATCGGTTCGTATGTAAATCTGCCTCCAGTGGCATTAAAGCAAAATTACAAATTAATGAAACTATTGAGACAGACTGAAATACTTCTCTGTTAAATGCATAGTGAAACAATTCCCTGACAATTACAAAAGAAATCAATGACAAAAATCAATACTTAATCTATTCGTCTAACAATTGCTTCCCTTAAGAACTCAACTCCCATCATTATCAAAATTACCGTCTGCTGCTACGCACATACACAAACCCTTTTGGTTAAATTAATAAGCGCGCTGCATATTATAAAAAATATCAACTCACTACCAAATCCTGTGTCGCTGCTGGCGGACACAGCAGTACGGCAGCTCGGCGACGACCCCTCGCCCAACACACGTGCGCTCCACAGCAGGCGGGCTCCTACACTGGCTTCCAAAACTGCCACTAGTTAATCCGTGCGCTGTGAAGCGCGACAACAATATCTTAAATTCCAGAGCTTGTGTATGCACGCTGTAGCCAACTTTTACATCCTAAAAGAGTATTGCCAACTCTCAACTTTTCTAAACTGAGCGTTAGCTGTGCTGTATGCAACCATTAAAATACTTTCTGCAGATGTGCTCCTGGATATCTTTGGTGTGTACTATAATGTTATCAAGATATACTAGGCATTGCTTGGGTTTCAGGCCTGGTATATCTACATCTACATTTCTACATCTACATTTATACTCCGCAAGCCACCCAACGGTGTGTGGCGGAGGGCACTTTACGTGCCACTGTCATTACCTCCCTTTCCTGTTCCAGTCGCGTATGGTTCGCGGGAAGAACGACTGTCTGAAAGCCTCCGTGCGCGCTCTAATCTCTCTAATTTTACATTCGTGATCTCCTCGGGAGGTATAAGTAGGGGGAAGCAATATATTCGATACCTCATCCAGAAACGCACCCTCTCGAAACCTGGCGAGCAAGCTACATCGCGATGCAGAGCACCTCTCTTGCAGGGTCTGCCACTTGAGTTTATTAAACATCTCCGTAACACCATCACGGTTACCAAATAACCCTGTGACGAAACGCGCCGCTCTTCTTTGGATCTTCTCTATCTCCTCCGTCAACCCGATCTGGTACGGATCCCACACTGATGAGCAATACTCAAGTATAGGTCGAACGAGTGTTTTGCAAGCCACCTCATTTGTTGATGGACTACATTTTTTAAGCCCTCTCCCAATGAATCTCAACCTGGTACCCGCCTTACCAACAATTAAGGCGGGTACCACACATTTCTGACTGAAAGTGTCCAGATGGGACAGAAAATGCTGTATTAACCCGACAGTTTATGATAGGTGCTGTGGAATTCGAATTTGGTGAAGTAACGGCCCCAGACTGTCTAATATCTCTATGATATTAGGCATGCGGTATGCATCGGTGACCATTTGCTGACATAGAAATATGTAATCGCAGCAGAACCTAGAAGCGTTTTTCCCATATGATTACTTCTTGGGCAGAATTACAACTGGAGCTGACAGAGGACAGTACTTTCTTCTATGATTCCATCCTAAAGCTGTTCGTCTATGAATTCCTCCATTACCGGTTTCAGTTAGCAGATGGCAGAGTATGGTTTCTTGTATACTTATGTCTCTTTCCCAGTGGAAATTGTTTGGTGACCGGAGTCTAGCAGTTGTAGAAGCGGGTTAAATGTTTCAGCATATTCTTCTAATAACTTCTCCATATCTTCTCTCTCACGTCCGTTCAGATGCGACACTTTTCCCCTCAGTATAGGTAAATCCACAGACATTACACGCCTTTGACATCCTGCATTGAAATCCCTTTCTACGTATTGTCTAGGACCTCTTAGCTTTCGTTATCCTCGCCTCCTCTGAACCAAACTTATCTATAGTTCGGCCACTACTCGGCTGCACGTATTGCAAATCTTGTCGTACAAAACATTGCACCTGATCCAGGACCTCGATCTCTGCGAGGGCTCTACCACAGCCACAGTATTAACCGGCAGATCAGCAATACCTTTATCCAGACCAGCCTTCTCGAACCTTTCGGTGTCACATCCCACGACTAGAGTCTAAGAGACCGTCCGTAAATGTAGTTTCACGGGCTTAGCTTACCCGACTTCTCAGGTGTTTCTTGTGACAGTTCGGAACTTTAATCTGTAGAACCGGGACGGAAAAATGACCCTTCCAGCTCTACCATCCGCTGTTGCAGAATGACTTCAGCGCGATATGTATTTAAGAAGTTCAGATCCAAAATGATGTCGTAGATAACACTCACAGAAGACAGAACTTCCGCACATATTAGTAAGTCTCTCGCTCCCACTCGCAAACCCAACAACGTGGAACCGAGACAATCCACACTTTTACCACTCACACTTCTTAACCTACAGTGTGGTGGGTTCAAATTCACTGCATGCAATATAGTTTAGCCAGTCACGGATTCCTGTGATCCTCTATCCAGCAACCACTTACAAGACCTTCCATTTTCATAGCCGAAAATACAAATGTCTAGCACTGATACTGCACTGGAGTGTTTCGTAGTCGAACTTACTTGGAGAGCTGCACAATGGTCACACCGCCCTCTGTACCGTTTGACGCAGGGGCGCGAGTGTTACTCCTATTCTACCGTCTATGCACCTATGGACATATCTGAACAGAGTGCCCCACAGGTTTAATGACGTCGCTGTACTGCAACCGCTGCAACTGTCCAGCAACCTGATCCTGTACTGCATAAGAGAGGGGACGAGCATGAAAGAACTTGGCCTCTGCGTTTCACCACCGTGAACCAGAGAACTGTACTTGTCGCACAATGCATTAATATTGGCCAGAAACCCTGATGAATTAATTTGCAAAACCTTCCCGTGAACTGACAATCTGAAAAGGTCAAAGCTGTCCACGCCAAAAATGTTAGCAGACTCGCGAGAGTACAGCACATAAAATAACACTGTTTTAGTAGCACCAAAGAACGTGGTTGGTAAATTGCACACTCCGAGCACTGGGATAGGTTGTCAATTGTATGCTGACAACGAGTTGCGTGGGCTACATAAACTTCCCCCCCCCCCCTCCCCCAATAGTTGAGCTGCGTAATAGTAGCGCTAGTATCTAAATGTAACACACTTGAAACTTCCTGGGAGATTAAAACTATGTGCTGGACCGAGGCTCGAACTCGGGACCTTTGCCTTTCTGAGGCAACTGCTCTAGCTCGCCGCCATGCTGTTCAGAAAGTTATGAACCTCTTCTTTCACCTATTCGTCGGAGCTGAATCGCTGGGACCACAATTAACGCTGAGAGGCACTGTCAGACTGAAGAAATTCAAACGGGCAATTATAAACCGGAGAAGAGGACTCTTGAGCAAGGGCGTACACGTTCTCCATGACAATGCTCGCTCACAGATCGCTCGGCAAACCGTTGCTCTCCTGCAACAGTATCAGTGGAAGATAATTACCCACCCACCCTGACTTGGCGCCCAGTGACTATCACCTGTTCCCTTGGTTAAAAGAACATATGGCCGGAAAGCGATTCAGCTCCGACGACTAGGTGAAAGAAGAGGTTCATAACTTTCTGAACAGCATGGCGGCGAGCTGGTATGACATGGGCATACAAAAACTGCCACAGCGTCTACAAAAATGCATCGACAGAAATGGTGATTATGTCGAAAAATAGCTCAATGTTCAAGCTGTAAACTGGTGCAAACCAATGTAGAAATATACAGGTCTATGTGCTTATAAAAAATAGGAGACCTTACCTTTGGGATTACCCTCGTAGTAAGGCCACGAAGTTCTTGTGAACCATAATGGCAGACATTTCACAGTTCATGTAGAAATTGATAGTAGCCAGAGAAATCATGATATCTCACAAAGAAACATGTACATTACAATTGTTTGCAAGATGATTCTGATGGTTTAATCAGATTTTCAATATCTTTATTAGTTTAAAGTTTAGTATCTGACTATAAATTATACAAGCAACGAATTTCCAAAATCCAAACGGTTCATCCAATTTTATCGATAGACATGTCTTTAGAAAGCTATTAGTGTAAATCTAAATTGATATGAATTACAGGCATGTAACTTGAATAGAACATGAGTTACTGGAGGTCAAAGTGGTCACTTACTATTGATTGCGTCAGGCCATAAGTACTCCACAGTTACACTAAAAAACCGTAGCAGCATGCTTATAAATATGTATTTATTCGTCTATGTCTTTTTTTTATATCCGTTATATACTATTCATGAAGAAATTCGTCAAATATTTACTGTGTTTTAGTAAGCATAGAGACATCAGGCTTCTGGACTACTTTTGCCTCTATTCCTTTGATATGTGTTTATTTTATTTGTTTACGTATTTAATTATGTGTGTTAGAGCGTGTTTATGGTCCAGCCGTAGGAATATTTATTTAATTTCAAGTTATTTAAATGTAAATCCAGTAATTCGTATGTGTTTCAATATGTTGTGGGTGTGCGTTGGCTTGGAGACATGGCGGGAGCGCTCTAGCCAATCACAGCGCTCGTTACTACGGTAGGCGACTAACGAAGTCAATGGAGAGACTATGGGGAAGTGGGGGAGGAGCATCGGGTGAAAGGACATGGGGAGTGCTGGATGGGAAGGCGGACGGACGGTTGCAGGAAATACTTGGAGAGTGTTGAGCAGTTTGCGCGTAGTCGCGAGAGATAGAAATATTTCGTAGTGCCGACTTGTACACTTCTGAGATTTCCGTGGCTTCTGCAGTGAAGACTCATTATGCGTTAAGAACCAAATGTTTTAGAGCTATGTTGTTGCTCATAACTAATTACGTGAAGTAGGAATCTCTTATTTCCCTGTTACACCACTTATATTTTATTTAATTGCTGGACCATCGACACCAATAAGTGTTTTGCAGAAATAAACGGCATTCTTAAAAGTACTTGTGCTATCGTACTCATCATTTAAAGTCGTTAAATAGGACCTGCAGATTTTATTTGATTGCAATCTTTCATTTATAAATTTCTACGTTACATTCAAAATTGTCAATTGCCGACTGATTGGATTCATGTGTGTATTCATACTGTATACTGTAGACTCACCAGTATTTGGCATGTAATGCGGCAACAGCGTATCCCACCACCTAGACAACGAAACCAGCCAAAACATTTCATATTTCAACTCTGAGTCTAAGGCTACGTAGACGAGGGCCACATTTTTTTGTTTGAAAGCCCGCAAGCTGTAATTATGAAACGGAGCACATAGGCTTGCAGTTCAGAACACATTAAATGAGCCACAATTACTCAATGTTGAATTGATACAAGTTCAGAATGGCCAGACAGTGGATTGCGTGCACTCACTAGAAAGCACAAGTTCGTAGACACTTGCTGACACAGTTCTGAAAGGGCTGGCGTGTAGGCGCATCTCACAGGAGTCGGAAGTCTCTTCATTCCTTGACACGGGCTGTGTCACGGCGAGTAGACAGTACAACGACGTTACTCCGACAGAAACTTCCTGGAAGTGGGCAGGACCAGACCTCGAACAGAACTGTCCTCCTGGCGTCTGGCAACGCTCTTTCAGGGCAGAGGCAGAGGCGCCTCGGAACTACGGGAGGCACAGCTTGTTCCTGGCGTCTCATTGACGCCTCGCGATACCGCTATGCTGTGCAGTATCTGTCTAATGGTCGATATTTTTTGCGCCACTCTCGATACTCGACGACACCACACAACCGCTTTCCAATCCCCCATGATTATTAGACTTTCATCTGCCTTTACGTACTGAATTAACTGTTCAACATCCTCATACATCGTCACATGAATTACGGCTGATATCTTACTTGGTATTAGTTTCCAACGATATAATTATAGATGCGTTTCTTTCAGTTTGACCAATACTACCGCATACAAGAATACGTGACACGCTTTTTAATTCACGCTGTATATACACTGATGCACAAAGAAACTGATATAGGCATGCGTATTGAAATACGGAGATGTGTAAACAGGCAGAACACGGCCCTGCGGTCGGCAACACCTACATAAGACAACAAGTGTCTGGCACAGTTGTTAGATCAGTTACCGCTGCTACAACGGCAGGTTACCAATATTTAAGTGACTTTGAACGTGATATTAAAGGTGCGCGAGCGGTGGGACACAGCATCTCCGTGGTAGCGACGAAGTGGAGATTTTCCCATACGACCGTTTCACGATCTACCGTGGATGTCATGAATCCGCTAAAATATCAAATCTCCAACATTGCTGCGGCCGGAAAAAGATCATTCAAGAACGGGGCCAACGACGACTGAAGGGAATCGTTCAGCGAGACACAAGTGCAACTCTTCCGCAAATTGCTGCAGATTTCAATGCTGGGCCATCAGCAAGTTTCAGCGTACGAACCATTCAACGAAACATCATCGATATGTGCGTTCGGAAACGAAGGCCAACTCGTGTACTCTTGATGACTGCACGACACAAATCTTTACGCCTCGCCTGAGCCTGTGTCAATACCGTCATTGGACTGTTGATGACTGGAAACACGTTGCATGGTCAGACGAGTCTCGTTTCAAATAGTATCGAGAGGATGGACGTGTACGGGTATGAAGACAACCTCGTGAATCCGTGGACCCAGCATGTCAGCAGGGGACTGTTCAAGTTGGTGTAGGCTCTGTAATGGTATGGGCACTGTGGAGTTGGAGTGGTATTGGACCCTTGATAGTCTTGACATGTGACACGTGCGTAAGCATCCTGTCTGATCACGTGTACCCATTCGTGTCCATTGTGCATTCCGACGGACCTGGACAATTGTAGCAGGACAATGCAACACCCCTCATGTCGTGAACTGTTACAGAGTGGCTCCAGGAACACTCTTCTGAGTTTACACACTTCCGATGACCACCGAACTCCCCTGACATGATCATTATTGAGCATATGCGAGATGCCTTGCAGCGTGCTGTTCGTATTCTTACGGATTTATCGACAGCCCTGCAGGATTCGTGGTCTCAGTTCCCTCCAGCACTACATGAGACATTAGTCGAGTCCATGTCATGTCAGCCGGCCGGTGTGGCCGAGGGTTCTAGGCCCTTCAGTCTGGAACCGCATGACCGCTACGGTCGCAGGTTCGAATCCTGCCTCGGGGCATCGATGTGTGTGATGTCCTTAGGTTAGTCAAGTTTAAGTAGTTCTAAGTTCTATGGGACTGATGACCTCAGATGTTAAGTCAGAACCATTTGAACCATTTTGAACCACATCACGTCGTGATGCGGCACTTTTGCGTGCTCGCAGGGGCACTACACGATATTAGACAGGTGTATCCGTTTCTTGAGGTCTTCACTATAGTAGCATATTTGAGCGCAGAGTTCTGAAGATAGGTATTATCAGTCGATCATCAGGTACTGCAGTTTGCTATCTAAGACTGGAATGAAGGCCTTTGTTTTCGATTTTGCTATCGAATATTTTACCAACTTGACAAGATTCTGAGAATAAACCACAGGCCAGGCTATCTCGTTGTGTTGCAATACGCCCCTTTCTCACACAATGTGAGAGTATAAACACCAACTTCAGTCTATAACCGAGTACAGAACACGTTTTCTGTTTACGTGGCAGTTTTCATTTGACAGCTGTAAAGATACTGCACCCACAGAAAATAGAGGCAGCGTAATCTGCTCGGAGGGTGGAGAACAGGCGAGAACAAAAAGTGGAGGGTGCGAAGCGGGTGGCGGCCCGCGCTGCGGCGTGTAGGGGCGGGGACCTGGGACAGAGGGCAGGGGGTTGCGACCCGAGTTACGAGACGCTTTAATTACAGCCCGCAAACGTTCCTCCCGAATTATTCGATTTCACATTTACAGGGGCGCACCTGGACCTCGCGCCGTTACTCCTATCGCCAGCGGGCAATAGCAATAAAATGTAACACTGCGGCGGGCGAGGCGGGGCGCTCGTCCAGGGCCCAGCAGCCGCGCCGCGCGACGCTATTCCAAGAATCGCTTTGTATCGGCTGTAATTACCAGGACTCAATCAAGCTCTTCACCGTAGTCGGGGTAATTCTGTTTACCGTTTCAGATTTCTGAAAATGGCACATAGTTTCGTTTATTAACTTAAAGAGCTGGCTTGCCAATTTCTGCGCAAAGGTGCGAGCTGCAGCAGTTACAACGGTACCCAGAAATACGGTAACTCAGTGCTATGTACTCCTTACTTGTATTACAACGTAGAACGTATTACAGCTGGGAACTGCTCACAATTTCAAACAGCTGGACCGATTTCAGGAAAACTTGACACCTCATTTTGTGTAATTTACTGTCCAAGGGACGGGTGTGAGTGTGAAACAGCGGCGTAGCCCGTGATACGAGAATATCCATACTTTAGTCATCCAGAGTTCGACAATGAGTGTACTTAGAGACTTCAAACAAATATTACACGTAATTTAAAATCTTTACTAACCTTTTTCTTGGTGACGACCCCTTAGAATGACGAAAGAAAAACATTTATCTCGTACTACATCCTCGCTATTCACTCAGTAAAACTACCACATGAAGCATAAAGTTTAATTCTTTTTACTTATATGCTATTCACTGTACTCGTCACAAATTTTGCAGAAATATAGTACTGAATGTACCACAAAAATTACGTCATTCTATGACAGTTCAGGAGATATGACGTCATAAACACTGAGATGCGTGAGTAATTGCCGCATCGTGCATGACATTTTAATTTATACCTTCTTTACTACTAACGGTATTCTTAACACATTTGCGCAGGTCGGTGTGGCCGAGCGGTTCTAGTCGCTTCAGTCTGGACCCGCACGACCACAACGGTCGCAGGTTCGAATCCTGCCTCGGGCGTGGATGTGTGTGATGTCCTTAGGTTAGTTAGGTTTAAATTGTTCTAAGTTCTAGGGGACTGATGACCTAAGAAGTTAAGACCCATAGTGCTCAGAGCCATTTGAACCATAACATATTTCGTATAAAGAAGGCACATGTGCCGCTTTATCTATCTACAAAAATACGTCATTCTATGACACGTAGTTCCGGAGATATGACGTCAAATTCTGAAATGCGAGATTTATTTATTCTGTGCTACCAAGACCGTTCGCAAAATATTTCTCAGACAGTATCCACTTACGCTGCTGAACAAACATAAAAAATTTACCATCGTAGGAAATGCAGTTCAGGAGACATGACGTCATAAACACTGTGTTGCGTGAGAACCTGCTTCATCATATATGACCTTTCAATGTATTACTCATTTATTACACTACTGGCCATTAAAATTGCTACACCACGAAGATGACGTGCTACAGACGTGAAATTTAACCGACAGGAAGAAGATGCTATGATACGCAAATGATTAACTTTTCAAAGCATTCACACAAGGTTGGCGCCGGTGGCGACACCTACAACGTGCTGACATGAGGAAAGTTTTCAATCGATTTCTCATACACAAACAGCAGTTGACCGGCGTTGCCTGGTGAAACGTTGTTGTGACGCCTCGTGTAAGGAGGAGAAATGCGTACCATCACGTTTCTGACTTTGATAAAGGTCGAATTGTAGCCTATCGGGATGCGGTTTATCGTATCGCGACATTGCTGCTCGCGTTGGTCGAGATCCAATGACTGTTAGCAGAATATGGAATCTGTGCGTTCAGGAGGGTAATACGAAACGCAGTGCTGGATCCCAACGGCCTCGTATCACTAGCAGTCGACATGACAGGCATCTTATCCGCATGCCTGTAACGGATCGTGCAGCCACGTCTCGATCCCTGAATCAACAGATGGGGACATTTGCAAGACAACAACCATCTGCACGAATATTTCGACGACGTTTCTCAGCAGCATGGATTATCAGCTCGGAGACCATGCCTGTGGTTACCCTTTACGCTACATCACACACAGGAGCCCCTGCGATGGTGTACTCAACGACGAACCTGGGTGCACGAATGCCAAACGTCATTTTTTCGGATGAATCCAGGTTCTGTTTACAGCATCATGATGGTCGCATCCGTGATTGGCGACATCGCGGTGAACGCACATTGGAAGCGTGTATCGTCATCGCCAAACTGGCGTATCACCCGGCGTGATGGTATGGGGTGCCATTGGTTACACGTCTCGGTCACCTCTTGTTCGCATTGACGGCACTTTGAACAGTGGACTTTACATTTCAAATATGTTATGACCCGTGGCTCTACCCTTCATTCGATCCCTGCGAAACCCTACATTTCAGCAGGATAATGCACGACCGCATGTTGCAGATCGTGTACAGGCCTTTTTGGATACAGAAAATGTTCGACTGCTGCCCTGGCCAGCACATTCTCCAGATCTCTCACCAATTGAAAACGACTGGTCAATGGTGGCCGAGCAACTGGCTCGTCACAATACGCCAGTCACTGCTCTTAATGAACTGTGGTATGGTGTTGAAGCTGCATGGGCAGCTGTACCTGTACACGTCATCCAAGCTCTGTTTGATTCAATGTCCAGGCGTATCAAGGGCGTTATTACGGCCAGAGGTGGTTGTTGTGGGTACTGATTTCTCACGATCTACGCACTCAAATTGCGTGAAAATGTAATCATATGTCAGTTCTAGTATATTATATTTGCCCAATGAATACCCGTTTATCATCTGCATTTCTTCTTGGTGTAGCAATTTTAATGGCCAGTAGTGTACTAACGCTCTTCATGACACCACTAGCAGACAGTAGGCACATATGGCACTACATGTATCTCCGAAGTCATATTATAAACTAAACTCCGTCGTAAAGGGACTCGGAAGACCAAGTGGCACTCACCGACCGCCGCGTCATCCTCAGCCTATAGGCGTCAGTGGCTGCGGAGATGGAGGGGCATGTGGTCAGCACACGTCTCTCCCGGCTGTTGTCAGTTTTCGTGACGGAGCCGCTACTTCTCTTCTCAATTAAGTAGCTCCTTGCTTCACAAGGGCTGAATGCTCCCCGCTTGTCAACAACGCTCGGCGGGCCGGATGGTCACCCATCTTAGTGCTAGCCCAGCCCAACAGCGCTTAACTACGGTGATCTGACGGGAAGTGGCTTTACCTTTCAGGCGAGGCCGTCGGCAAAGTTATATTATAGGTCAGGAGATACATCATAAACATAGAGGTAGCTCAAATACAAACTGTAGGGTGAAATTCGCTTCACACACAGGTCAAAGATGTGTACAAATACGAGTGAAATATGTTAAATGTTATGTGAAATATATCTGACATGTGTGTATGCGAGCAAAGCCAGGGGTTAATTGCTCACCGTAAACGCCTGGAATGATTTCAATCAAATTTGGTGCATGTACGAGTAGTAGTTACAATCTGGAATGAAATACTGTAGGGGCAAGAATCACCAATCTCGTACTGGCGTGAGTATAATAATGCGGAGGGAGAAAGGAGGACGAGGATATGGAGAGACAACGAAGGGGAAGGATTTGATAGCCACAGACAAGAGGAGGAGGAGATGGACAGAGAGATGTGAGGGGGAAATGGATAGACAGAGGGGAGATGATGAAATGGACAGAACAAGGGAAGAAGAGGAGTTGAACAGAGACAGAGGAAGATATAGGCAGAGGCATGGGAGAGGACGAACTGAACAGAGAGAGGGGGAGGGGGGAGGAAATGGAAAGAGAAGGGGGAAAGGAGGAGATGTACAGAGAAAGGTGGGAGGAATAGATGGTCAGAGAGAGGTTTGACGAGAGAGGGGAAGCAGGAGATTAATGAAGAGAGGGGTAAAGAGGGGGGAGGAAGGCATAAGATTAAGGAGGGAAGGGATGGACAGTGGGGGGAAGGAACAGATGGACAGTGGGGGTAGGAGGGAGGAAGAGAGAGACAGAGAGAGTCATAAGGAGATGGACAGAGAAGGGCGATGAAAGACGTAAGGTATGGAGGAGATGGAAAGAGATAGGGAAAAGGAAGGGACGGGCGAATAGAAGACCGGAAAAATACACTCCCCAGGCAACTAACGCTACTTAGCTAGTAAAAGATAAAGTGAAAAAATTATCTTCGTCATTAACTTTTTCTACTCTCCCACGATGGGTTTCGAGAATTTAAAAACCTTAACATACGAGGATGAGTCAAATGAAAACCTTAAATATTTCTTAAGTATTATTTGTTTTGCAGAAGTGGTAAAAAGCTGTATCACTTTTCAACATAATTTGCCCCACGCTCAATGCAAGTCCGCCAGCGCTTACAAAGTGCATAAATTTCTTTAGAAAAATATTATTTTGGTAGTCCGCGCAACCACTCATGCACCACATGGCGTACCTCTTCATCAGAACGGAACTTCTTTCCTCCCATTGCGTCTTTGAGTGGTCCAAATATACGGAAATCACTTGGGGAAAGGTCTGGTGAGTATGGTGGATGAGGAAGACACTCAAAATGCAGGTCTGTGATTGTTGCAACTGTTGTACGGGCAGTGTGCGGCCTTCCATTGTCATGTTGCAAAATGACACCTGCTGACAGCAATCCACGTCGCTTTGATTTGATTGCAGGCCGCAGATGAGTTTTTAGGGGATCTGTGTATGATGCAATGGTGACAGTGGCCCCTCTAGGCATGTAATGCTAAAAATGACGCCTTTTTCGTCCCAAAAGGGAGTCAGCATAACCTTACCTGCTGATGGTTCTGTTCGAAATTTCTTTGGTTTTGGTGATGAGGAATGGCGCCATTCCTTGCTCGCTCTCTTCGTTTCCGGTTGGTGGAAGTGAACCTAGGTTTCGTCCCCAGTAACGATTCTTGCAAGGAAGCCATCATCTTATTGTTCAAACCGCCGAAGAAGTTCTTCACAAGTATCAGCACGTCGTTCTCTCATTTCAGGAGTCAGCTGCCGTGGCACCCATCTTGCAGACACTTTGTGAAACTGGAGCACATCAGGCACAATGTGGTGTGCTGACCCATGGCTAATCTGTAAACATGCTGCAATGTCTTTCAGTGTCACTCGGCGGTTTTCCTTCACTATGGCTGCAACTGCTGCAATGTTATGTGGAGTGACAAATCGTTGTGCATGACCTGGACGAGGAGCATCTTCCACTGAAGTCACACAATTTGCGAACTTCCTACTCCATTCGTAGACTTGCTGCTGTGACAAACATGCATCACCGTACTGAACCTTCATTCGTCGATGAGTTTCAATAGGTTTCACACCTTCACTACGCAAAAATCGAATAACAGAACGCTGTTCTTCCCTGGTGCAAGTCGCAAGTGGGGCGGCCATCTTTACACTGATACTGCGACAGTATGTTTGCATCTGCACTATGCTTGCACCTATAGGCCATTCGGCACGCTGTTTGTAGCACACTTACCAACTTACATGATAACGGCGCGAAATTTTGATTTGTTATTACAAATTTAAGGTTTTCATTTGACTCAGCCTCGTACGTGTGTACACAGTGATTTACATGTTTATTTCTTCTTCCGCAAGCAAACAGTCGTATGCCCTACATTATACATTTATTGGGTTTCAGCTAGAAGTACACTACAGCCCTATATATACACACATGTTTACCACAGTACATCGAACATGTACACATTTCATTCTTATTTGTTTCTTGAAATGATGTTAACTGTGCTCAATTTCAGGATTGATCTAGCCTGGCATTAATTACACAAGCGCCATAAAAAAATTTTTTTTAGTTTTAGATGTAACTGCATTATTTAGGTTTTTCGGTTTTGACTTGCTAAATTTAGCTCTTTCCTTTGTCATTGAGGCTTTTAAGGAACTTACTGCCAAGGTGCTGCAAAATCATTACCGATCTGTACTGAAAAGTTCCCAATTGTTTCCCGCCACCTTCTAGTACAAGACGTTATCGAACTATAGAAACGGAACAGAATCCGTCAGTGCTATCAAGAAGACACACTCCTTCCCGCCCTCCAACTGATACCTACCGGATGTCTGTCGCCAGTTGTAAAAGAATATGCTTTCGGCATAATGCTTTTCTGTACAAGTGTTTCCTCGTACCTTGTACTTCAATGCCCCTTAGTTACACAGGACATATCCCTGCCCCAAGTGCGAGTTACCATATCCTATTTCAGGCCTGGCCAAGCAGCACTCCTGCCTTAGCGCTCCGAGTGCAGAAACGAATCGGGCTGAGGTGTGAGGAAGAAAATGAAGGTCGTAGCCGGGCGCACTAGCCCAAAGCAGTCTCCTTGTAACACGATAAGCAGTTGGCTGGCAATACTACTTGAGTTAAATTAGATTTAAGTTATGCATTAGGAACAATACAGAGTCTACGCATTTGTCCGGAAATGAAAAAGCAGGGAAGTCACATCTCTCAATGTCAAATAGGAATTCCCTTACTTTTCATACCGTTTTAAGACCTGTAAAGTGCTTAAAATGTCATCGCACTATTATGACTTGGAAAAAACACTTATTCGAATGTCATTACAACATCAGCCACAAAGACGTATGATATACTTGTCAACTGATGGATTACAGTGATTGCGGGCTTAGCTGAAGGCAGGCACAAGGGAAAAAAAACTGAGTTAAGGGTACGTAAAATAGTTTTTCCAACTCATAGCGGAGATAGCACAATAACCAGACGATGAAGAGGAACTCCTGGTTGAAGAGTTGTAATCCTTATTTATTTACCAATGACGCGTTTCACCCGACTCATGCATCTTCAGATAGGCTGATACGGGATGGTGTTAGGCACATGAGACACCGAGCCTACAAAACGAAAAAAATGTTCAAATGTGTATGGAATCTTATGGGACCTAACTGCTAAGGTCATCAGTCCCTATGCTTACACACTACTTAACCTAAATTATCGTAAGGACAAACACACACACCCATGCCCGAGGGAGGACTCGAACCTCCGCCGGGACCAGCCGCACAGTCCACGACTGCAGCGCCATAGACCGCTCGGCTAATCCCTCGCGCCCCCTACAAAACGCTCCAGTAAATAAATTACCCTCGTCAAATATTCGGAAACATTTCAGGATGTCCTTGTTGAGGCATACAACGTAGTCTAATAAATTACAAAATAAGACCAGGCCTGCCTAGATTTGCCAGCATATCAACATTTTGGAGATGTTCGTTGCAGCGGTATCTTCTCACGAAATTTCAATCACCAACTTTCTCCCACGAATTCGAAAATATTTTGTCGACGCTGACCTAAATAGCGCGAAACGTTCACCATGATAAAATAAGGGAAATCAGAGCTGGCACGAAAAGGTATTTGTGTTCGTTCTTTCCTCACGCCATACAAGATTGGAATAATAGAGAATTGTGCAGGTGGTTCAGTGAACCCTCTGCCAAGCACTTTAATGTGGTTTCCGGAGTATCCATGTAGATGTAAATGTAGATGCTCATGTTCGGGCTACACAAGTACTGTTTGCGTAAGCGTTGGTGTAACACGGCGTCAAATACACTTCTGAAGTCGAGAAATACTCCAGCTAACAGATCGCCTTGTTTCTTGGCTTTCAGAATCTAATGTGAGAAAAGAGTAAGTTGGCTTTCTCACGGCCAATGGTTAGGAATCCACTCTGATTGGCATGAGGAGGGCCATTCTGTTCGAGATAACTTGTTTCATTTGAGCTCAGAATACGTTTTAAGATTTTGATGATCTGCATATCAAAGATATTTAACGTTAATTTTGTAAATCACTTCTGATACGCTTCTTGTAGACGGATGTGGCCCGTACAGTCTTCTTCTTAGTGGCAATTATTTCCTGATCGGAGAATCAACGGTTTATTGTTGTGGCTAACTCAGAAGCAGACTCTTTATAGAATCTGATACGTATGTCATCGGTCCTGGGGCGTTTGTTCAGTTTTAACGATTTCAGTTATTTCTAAACGTCGCTGACGCTTGTACTTATGTCAGTCTTCTTTGCATTGGAGCGCTCATTACACTGGAGCAGCACTTCTTGATTTTACTATGTGCAGGAAAATTTAAAAATAGTATATCAGCATTATTCACCTAGAAGAAACAGTTGGGCATTCTACTTCCTTTACACTGCACGCTTTTCCCAACATCCATGTATGGTACACATTGTGGACTTTGTTTTGTGCTTCCACATCCGTATATAATTTTCTTGAATGCAGCACTTCCCTGTATGACTGCAATCTTAACATTTTTCAGAAAACTTACCTCTGAGTGATCTTCTACTACAAAAGCCACGAAGTATAAATGAAACTTTCCAGATATTCAGAAAAACTATGGGCATACTGATCCTATATCTGGTAACTGTATTGAAACGTCCACTTAGAAAAATTAATAAATTTTTGCGGTTCCATCTCAAAATTTGGTGTACCTTGCCAATTTCTTTCATAATTTCCGAAGTTCACTATCGGAGAAAGTAGCCGAACTTTCGGATCAGTTCACTAACTTATCTACAAAGGTAGATGATGATCCGAATGACACAAGACCCATAGCCTTCACTGACACAGAAGAGTATGAACAAATTAAAAAAATTGAAACAAAATCAAAATCAAAAACAAAAGAGAAATCCGGGAAGTACAAGATCAGTTGGCACAAGTAAGACAAGAATTACATATTTCTGAGGACACTCGTGCTCCAATATGGGAAGAGGGACATAGAAATACGGAACAGCCACAAAATAACAACACAGGGCACTTCGGAAATTATGAAAGAAATTGGCAAGGCACATCGAATTTTAAGATGGAACTGCCGAAAAGAAGTAACAATGACTGATATGCGACTCGCCGGCGTGATGATTTTGACTATAAGCTGTTCATTACTAAACGTAAATTCAAAACATTTAAGAATCATGGCAGGGTCACCATATGAAACGTCCCCTTGGAAAAATTCATAATTTTTTCTAAGGGACATTTCAATATTATGCATTAATTTTATTTTCTTGCTCATGTCATAAAATTTGGTTTGAACTGAGATTCGAAAACTCCGTTACAACAGCTTATTCAACATCTTTTTCATACACAATGGCTACATGATGGTACGCTTTCATGTGAGACAAGTGATTGTATGGTACAACAATGGGCTTCTCGTTCCTAGACAGTCGTTAAGTTAAGCAACCCCACAGTTATGTCTTGTTCATTTGTTTAGTTCTATCATTTTCTGAAGCAGTCTCCGGGACTATCGTGTTGTTCATTACACAAGTTAGCCTTTTGCTTTTATTCCCGTATCGTAGTTGAAACCGGCATTTGGCTTCTGTTCTATTTTTAAATTATACTCTTTTCTGTTGGTGGCTATGGTTATTTTGTTGCTTGTTTCTAATCGAAACTATTGGGTTTGCAAGACACCATGTTCATTTTTCTTCCGTGTGCTCTCAGTTTTTAATGTTTCCGTTAAAATTCCTCGTAGCTGTAACACAGAACTGCTAATTTAAGTGTCCCCTGCGCCAATGACGATTTTCCTCAACTGCTCAGACTTGGCTGCCTTTTTTTGGTCCGGAATGTACCCTGTCTGTGAACTCACCTTGAGCCTACTGGTGCACAGACTGATAAGCCAGCAGCTTCAGCAGATGCTGACCTCGTCTCCTCCACAGCTAACCCCTTCGACCCCCTGCAGCAGTTGTGTCAGCAAAGGCTGTTACAAGAGAAAGACTCCGTCCAGAGCTAAAAGATCAACGACTGGCTGCCGAATTCACGTCACTGTAGCACCAAAAGCAAAGAAATAACTGGCGTAGTGTGCAATTTGTACATACAAGTCGTTAATTACAACTTCTATACCATATTATAATCTAATTTAAGGCTTGTATTTCAAACATCATTAGAGGTTAACAACTTTTCTGTGCTATTGTCGCGTTTCTTGTTTTTAATCTCGGGTTCAGCAACTAAATGTGGATGAAAATTCTTGTTATGACGCACAGTTTTATTATTTCAAGGAAAAACATAGTTTATTTACTTGGGAGATAAATGGGGATCTTTGTCGGAATACTTTGCTTCTTCCACATTCTCTCATAACTTTGAAATTCATTAAAAATAAGTTTACAGGAAAATATATTGTGCAATATTACGTCGGAAACGCGTACACACTATGAATTAGCAGTGCACTCAAATTTAATTATTCTAAACCAGGTACAAGAGGATGAACATCACTAAATGTGTGTGTTGTAAATTTTCTTCCTACATTTACATTTATTTCATTAATTAATGAAAACAAACGCTTATACAAATGTTGACGTTCTGAGAGTTTTAATTCCTAGGATTTAATAATGTAAAATATAAGTAAATGTGGAAAGCATCTGAAGGACTGCGACGTTTACATTTTTAACGTTGAAATACCTCGAAATGGGAAATCTGCCTTGTTTCCTTACAGAACGGAATATAACCATTTTGTAAATCTGTGGTGTTTGTCACTGCTCGTCCTTTTTTCATTATTATAGCAATGGTTATGCGTGGTTTAAAGAAGCTCTCCTAAACTTTATCACCTAGCCCGTTACTTCTCCTTACGTTTCAGTTTCTGAACGTAAGATTAATTTCAAGCCTCACACTTTTATCTCCACCTCAATACAAATAAAATCGGCCAGCTGTTTGTATATTGAAATTCTTACAGATGTTCCTCAGCCTACCCATATCCACTAGCAATGTCACATTTATCAGCAGGTATGACCATCATCATTGTCATTATCATAATGTGTAGTTATTGGCAGGTTTCTGACGTCATGGCTTTACGTGAAACCAAATTGTAAATGCTAGTACTTCAGTGCCATGTAGTTACCTTTCGACGCATTGTTGTTGTTTACGCGATAGTGTAGTATGTATTACCTGTGGTACGGGCAGCACAGCAGTCGTCGCATAACACTTATGTTTTCTACGTTAAATTACTTTAAGTATCACATGTTGACATCCAGTGTGTTCCTGATCCTTACACATACATTTGTGGCATGACACTCCACAAAGTGCAGCTGGCGGAGATCTATGAATTGAAAAGCTGAAGGCATGTAACTTTTCCGTATGTACAGAACGTCAGCTGTTTTTGGTTATAGCTTTTCAGGATAATTACCCTGTCTACCGTGTTCTGTCCCTGCAGATTCGAAATTTGTAACATAGTGTTCCCGAAAACTGTCATCTAAATAAATACTTTACTAGCGATCTTGGCTGCTTCGAGTTTTTCCGGAGTTTATTATACCACAGATCACCTCTATTCTGGCAATGTCGCAAAAATGCCAGAGAGTTAAAAACATTTTAAACAAATGTTGTACTAGAACCTACTCTGATCCCAAAGAAAAATTGACCCCACAAACCAAAACAATACCTTATGCATAAACACAGCTATCGAGACATACTTTATACGACGTTATTCCTCTTTATACTCATCGTCAGCTGAAGTTATCACAGTTAACATCTGGAACCTACACACGCCAAAGAAGGTTTGGTGTGTGACCAAACCAAAATCACCCGACTCATGCAAAAATGCAACTACTTTAATCAAATCTGGTAAGAATAGTAAATAAGGCTATATCTCTCGTATCACAGGGCATTCAGTTTACACACTGAAGAGCCAAAGAATCTGGTATACCTGCCTAATATCGTGTAAGACCTCGGCGAGCACACAGAAGTGCCGCAGAACGGCATGGCATGGACTCGACTAATACCTGAAGTAGTGCCGGAGGGAACTGACACCACGAATTCTGTATGGCTGCCCATAAATCCGTAAGAGTACGAGGGGGTGGAGATCTCTTCTCAGCAGCACGTTGCAAGGCATTCCAGATATGCTTAATAATGTTCATGAATGAGGAGTTTTGTGACCTGCAGAGGTGTTTAAACTCAGAAGAGTGTTCCTGGAGCCACTTTGAAGCAATTCTAGACGTGTGGGGAGTCGCATTTTCCTACTGGGACTGCCCAAGTCCGTCGGAATGCATAATGGAAATGAATGGATGCAGGCGATCATACAGGATGCTTACGTACGTCTCAGCTGTCAGAGTCGTATCTAGATGTATCAGGTGTCCCACATCTCTCCGAATGCAAATGCCCCACACCATTGCATTGCCTAGGCTATCTTGATCAATCCCCTGCTGGCATCCAGGGCATATTGATTCATGAGGTTTTCTCCATACTTGTACATACCCATCCGCTCGATACAATTTGAAACGAGACTCATCCGATCAGGCATTATGTTTCCAGTCATCAACAGTACAGTGTCGATGTTGACGGGACCAGCCGAGGCGTGAAGCCTTGTGTCGTGCAGTCATCAAGAGTACACGAGTAGGTCTTCGGCTTCGAAAGCTCATATTGATAATGTTTCATTGAATGGCTCGCAAGCTGACACTTTTTATGGCCCAGCATTGAAATCTTTAGCAATTTGCAGAAGGGTTACACTTCTGTCATTTTGAACAGATCTCTTCATTCGTCGTTGGTCCCGTTCTTGTAGGATCTCTATCCGGCCGCGGCGACGTCGGATATTTGATGTTTTACCAGATTCCTGATATTCACCGTACATTCGTGAAACGGACGTACGGGGAAAATCCTCACGTCGTCGCTGCCTCGGAGATGCTGTGTCCCATCGTTCGTGCGCTGACTGTAACACCACGTTCCGACTCACATAAATCATGATAACCTGCCATTATAGCAGCAATAACCGATCTAACAACTGTACCAGACACTTGTTGTCTTATATAGGCGTTGCCGACCACAGGGCCAAACTCTGTCTGCTTACATATCTTTGTATTTGAATACACATGACTATACCAGTTTCTTTGGCGCTTCAATGTATACTGAAATTAACCACATTCAGATACTACACAGTAATTAGAAGTGTTGCAGCTGTTGACGAACAACTTTACTTTCTGCTTGGTCTTTAGTCCATGATTTAACTCCCACAGTTGTACAAAAAAGCCAACGGCATTGCCGCAGTGGTAACACCGGTTCCCGTCAAATCACCGAAGTTAAGCGCTGTGGAGACCATCTGGTCTGCCGAGCGCTGTTGGCAAGCAGGGTGCACTCAGCCCTTGTGAGGCAAACTGAGGAGCTACTTGCCTGACAAGTAGCGGCTCTGGTCTCGGAAACTGACGTACGGCCGGGAGAGCGGTGTGCTGACCACATGCCCCTCCATATCCGCATGCAGTGACGCCCATGGGATGAGGATGACACGACAGCCGGTCAGTACCGTTGGGCCTTCATAGCCTGTTCGGGAGGAGTTTAACACTTTGATACCCATCCAAAATTCTTAAATCTAACAGTCCCGTATTAAATACATCCACAAAATATACAAATCCCCACAGCACAGCAAAATAAATTGACCCCCAAACTTGACATGCACATGAAATGACAATATGACCCCCAAAAATCTTAATCTAAACATGCATAAATAACGTAAACACCCATATATGTCCACCATTACCGACATTATCTACGCTGGCTCTCTGTACAGCTATAGGCTCAGTCACATTTGCCACAGCCTTCCTCATCTGCAAGCATTTGGGTGAGTGCAGCTTACTAAAGTGAACAGACTATATTACAAAACTTCCTGGCAGATTAAAACTGTGTGCCCGACCGAGACTCGAACTCGGGACCTTTGCCTTTCGCGGGCAAGTGCTCTACCATCTGAGCTACCGAAGCACGACTCACGCCCGGTACTCACAGCTTTACTTCTGCCAGTATCTCGTCTCCTACCTTCCAAACTTTACAGAAGCTCTTCTGCGAACCATGCAGAACTAGCACTCCTGAAAGAAAGGATATAGCGGAGACATGGCTTAGCCACAGCCTGGGGGATGTTTCCAGAATGAGATTTTCACTCTGCAGCGGGCAAAGGTCCCGAGTTCGAGTCTCGGTCGGGCACACAGTTTTAATCTGCCAGGAAGTTTCATATCAGCGCACACTCCGCTCAGAGTGAAAATCTCATTCTGGAAACATCCCCCAGGCTGTGGCTAAGCCATGTCTCCGCTATATCCTTTCTTTCAGGAGTGCTAGTTCTGCATGGTTCGCAGAAGCGCTTCTGTAAAGTTTGGAAGGTAGGAGAAGAGATACTGGCAGAAGTAAAGCTGTGAGTACCGGGCGTGAGTCGTGCTTCGGTAGCTCAGATGGTAGAGCACTTGCCCGCGAAAGGCAAAGGTCCCGAGTTCGAGTCTCGGTCGGGCACACAGTTTTAATCTGCCAGGTAGTTTCATATCAGCGCACACTCCGCTGCAGAGTGAAAATCTCATTCTGGAGACTATATTACAGTTTGAATAGCTTCTCCATCTCAATGTACATGTTCTTTGACCGATCCTTTGTTTTTAAGAGCAATCAGATCACCCAGTTTGTATCTAGGCTTGTACCTGGTGTCAAGTCTACGCTTTCGTCGCACAGCTCCCTTTACCATCTGTTCAGCCACTGACTTTAGTGTCTACTTTTCTGTAATTAAAGTTCCAGGCGGAAATTCCATTGCCTTAGCTATCAGATGTGCTGCTCCTTTAATAAATGTCATCTTATATGGTGTGAATCCCAATGTACTGCTTTCAACAATATTCATCACATTCTTGAATCTGGCAACGAAATCAGTACATGATGTGTGGTAGTAGCTGCAGTACATTGAGCATGATCGTCCAATCTCACACACACATACGGTTCCATTGGATTTTCTAACAAGTGGTATGGCGTCACTCCTGCTTGCTGCAAAAATATATTCCCACGATTTATAAGTAAATTGCCAAAAATTATCTGAAAGCAGTGCCTTCAGCTCCCCAACTTCCAATGTTTCCCAAACATCTTTTTATTAGTGGCCTTTCTTATCCCATAGAATTTGACTTGTTTAGGAAACAAAGGAAAATCTACTTCTGTTTTCCCCTACAGACCAGAAAGATCAGGCATTTGTTTTCTCTTCGCACCAACTGTTCAGTTTCAGTATTCACCTCTGCATCACTCTATCACTTTCCATTCCAACGTACGCTGAAGTTTTCTCTTAATAACGAATGTATTGGTAACTGCTATGGCATGTGGCCTAACGCTAATGGGTCATGTAGTATCACCCTGAGTAAATACTAAAATCAGTTACCTTCCCTGGTTGTTCTGAAAACAGCTCTACACCTACATTACAATTTATGTAGTTCTGCGTTTTCACTTTCTTTAACACCTTTTGCATTGTTCACTGATTTTCTTGTCTCTTCCTAAATCTGCATTTCACCCATTAAGCACTAAGCCATACGCAAGCGTCCTAACAAATCATCACCATTAAATATACTTTTAAATTTAACTCTCCCCCTGCTCCCTCCAGCATTTAATTCAGCACCTGGTCTTTAACGTCAAAGAGTGCCCCATGTTTACCTAAGAAATTTGTGTCCAGCACCAAATTTATCCTCAAATTTAGTACCACAAGAAACGCATGGTGAAAATTTTCTCCTCCAATGTCCATACACAAAATTACTTCCCTTCTTAGTGAATTACTGTATGCTCAAGGGCAGTCTTACTCTGAAAAATCAACACTCGTCCTTAACACACTCGTAAAAATCCTTTGACATTCCACAAATGGAAATCCCAGTATCCCCCAAAGCTGCCTCACATCTCTCTCTCATTTTAATATTCATTATAAGCTGAACCATTTGAATAAAATTATGTCTTAGTTCAGTTTCAGTTAACAGATTCTCCTCTACCTCATATACACAGTCTTCCAACATTGTACACATCTGCAAATATTAAATTGAAAGTTCCTTCAGGTTCTGAATGTCCTATACTTAAGCCCCCTAATTTTCTGACAACTTGTATTTTCCTCTGTTATCAGTTGCTGGTAGAATTTTGAGAAACCTACCCAATCCTTGAATCAGTTATTACTTCCATCTTACCACACCCATTCAGTATATAATTATCATCCATGCCAGTATACTCTTCATCATTAAAACTCAATAAAGTTGGGATTTTGTAATCAACCTCAACATTTCAGCTAACTGGGGTAATACTCACAGTGCAGTGATTCCTCATGCCATCTTTCCCCATCATAAGTTCACATCTTTACCCACATCAAATATTTCTTTAAAACATATTTATATTCATAACTATCTTCACTCAGCTCTCTGATCGGTCTAGCTAACCCAATCATTTGCATCAAAATCACTCTTCTTCTTACTCCCCAAAGTCCAACAAATAAATGTGCCTGCCCAACTTTATCGCTCATACCATTTGATACAGAATTTATAACATCATGGTTTGCATTATCACTCGCAGATTCTGTCATGAAAACGACATCTTTAGCTCTATTCTGCACATTGCAATTACCATTACCAAACTATTTGATGTGGGAACCACAACCTTCCCACAATTAAACTCACCTTCATTACCGGAGCATGTACCCTCTAGTACATCCCCATTCACACAAACACTAGATTCAGGCACTAACGCCTCCCTATAATTGATATCGACCTCCAGTTAATCGGATTCCATGGTACTCAAATCAGTATTAGTGTTGTTGATAATTATTCTCTCAGTTTCAGCATTACAGCACACACTTACTTACTCATGCTCCACCGCTGATTCTGATCATAATTTAATATAGATACCAGAAAAACACTATCTACTTCTATGTTCACAACACTGGCCTGCTTTCATTAAACAAATCTGCAATATTAATTTCTCCCCCTTGATTCGTTTTCTCTTTACAAAAATTTCTTTGCAAAAATTTCCCTTGTCATGCTGCTTGCACCCCCAAATAAATCACTATTTCCCATAACTGCCCTCATTCTACACATCGTCTCTTGCTTTTACTATTATTGTAAAATCACCTACTATTGTGCCTGTAGTCATTTTCCCATCTCTTGTTCCTATGTCTTACATTATTTCTTGTTCCATAGTGGACCCAAATTGGAACAAAATTTGTTGTTTTTGTTATGGTCTTCAGTCCAGAGACTGGTTTGATGCAGCTCTCCATGCTACTCTGCTACTCTATCCTGTGCAAGCTTCTTCATCTCCCAATATCTACTGCAACCTACATCCTTCTGAATCTGCTTAGTGTATTCAACTCTTGGTCTCCCTCTACAATTTTTACCCTCCATGTTTCCCGCCATTACTAAATTGGTGGTCCCTTGATGCCTCAGAACATGTCCTACCAACCGGTCCCTTCTTCTTGTCAAGTTGTGCCACAGACTCCTCTTCTCCCCAATTCTATTCAATACCTCCTCATTAGTTATGTGGTCTATCCATCTAATCTTCAGCATTCTTCTGTAGCACCACATTTCGAAAGCTTCTATTCTCTTCTTGTCCAAACTATTTATCGTCCATGTTTCACTTCCATACATGGCTACACTCCATACAAATACATTCAGAAATGACTTTCTGACACTTAAATCTATACTCGATGTTAACAAATTTCTCTCCTTCACAAACGCTTTCCTTGCCATTGCTAGTCTACATTTTATATCCTCTCTGCTTCGACCATCATTAGTTATTTTGCTCCCCAAATAGGAAAACTCCTTTACTACTTTAAGTGTCTCATTTCCTAATCTAATTCCCTCAGCATCACCTGATTTAATTCGACTACGTTCCATTACCCTCGTTTTGCATTTGTTGATGTTATGTCATAGCCTCCTTTTAAGACACTGTCCATTGAGTTCATCTACTCTTACAAGTCATTTGCTGTCTCTGACAGAATTACAATGTCATGGGTGAACCTCAAAGTTTTTATTTCTTCTCCATGGATTTCAATTCCTACTCCAAATTTTTCTTTTGTTTTCTTTGCTGCTTGCTCAATATACAGAATGAATATCATCGGGGATAGGCTACAACCCTGTCTCATTTCCTTTCCAACCACTGCTTCCCTTTCATGCCCCTCGACTCTTATAACTGGGATCTGGTTTCTGCGTAAATTTTAAATAGCCTTTTGCTCTGTGTACTTTATCCCTCCCACCTTCTTGAATTTTGTCCACGTTGCCCTCCATGTTTCAGTTTCATTGTACTGTTGCTATTTTCGTGCGTTGGTCTTTGTTCATTCCTGTAATTACTTCCCCACAGAATCATCTGATTCCTGTTCTCATCATTAAACCTTCCTCTGTCTCCTATCCAATTCTCTTGCTCATTCCTGTTTCTGGTGTTATTCTCTTGGTTATCCCCTCAGTTTCCGTTATTCCTATTATCTTGGTGATTCCTCTGAATGTTCGCCTGATTATTACCCCCAAAGACTTTCTTATGGTAGAACGCCTGATCCATTCTCTCTATAAAATCTAAGAAACTTTCAATGGTTTGTAGAGTATTGTATTAACTCGCACTCTATAGTTTCGGGCAAATTTCTTCTTGAAGTTTTAAGTTAGTATGCCCAATAGCCTATCTACATGTATCATTTTTTCTCGGCATTTCCTGACACAACTCTTTCATAGTATACCTCCTCTTCTTCTAACTGGTCGATTAAGAAACTCGTTTTGTAGTCGACATTGCTTAGCTTGAGTTCAGTATCTATACTTATACTTGTGGAGTGATTTTTGTGCTTTGACTTCATGTAATATAACATGGCAGTTTTATAGCAAGTTCCAGATATCAGATGATAGCAGCATAAGACTCTTGAAACCGGTTATCTTGGAGCAATAAATGTATCTGTGCTGCAACAGTGGCATATGAAGTGTGTTCATTGTCAACCGTACCGATCGCCCCATAGCACTACAGTTGTACCTTACAATATCTACCTGTTCAAACATATCATGTGAAACGAACTGATCAGCACATTGATTTGCCGATGTCTGAGCAGAGCCTTTTGATAAACTCTTAATAAACTTATTTCTACTTTGATAATTCTTCCTCTCAGTGTAACAGTCTTTGCATGCCGCAAGGTTATCCACAGTTTAGTGCATGCTTTCACCTGAAAAAGTTTTTCCACTGCGTGCCTGCATCATGGGCTACCCCACATTTTCAGATGCACTGCCTAATTCTAGATTACTTCTTCTACTGTTTACTTTCCAAATTTGTCCATTGTCCGCAGCTGCCCCAGTTTCCATCTCTTGTCCTAGGTTGCTACCTTTTTCTTCTAATTCACCGAGCAACAATGTTTTCATTCTACAATCACCAGCATCAGTCTTCCTGTCCACCTCAATCACAGCTTGCCTTGTCTCTTGTGCCTTGCTTGCATAAATCAGTCTCACCCCTCAATTCTGTCTCAGCCACATCAGTACTGTCAAGCATTTTCCCACCTGTTTTCCCAAACCTCACAGTTAGATCCTCCAATTTACTGTCAAAATAGACAATTCTACCACCCAGCCCATCCTTTAAAGTCACCATAGAGTTATCAGTTTTATCACCATAGAACTTTGTCAGTTACACCTGGACTCTGTCTTGCCGTTGATCTGAATCATCAACCATGTAGTCATTTTCCCTACTTCTTCCTACCTCTGCAGGCTGGGGCTCTCTCCCACTAGCTGTTACCTTACAATCATTGGGTAGGTTTTTTATTTCGTGATCCATTGCTGTGGCTAGCAAGTAAACTGGAAATAAAAATAAAACACACCTGCTGTGGCATTTAACTTATGTTTTGTGACTGTGAGTCCGTCCCTGCTGACGACTGTTGCTGTTGTCCTGCTCCACAGTAGTGATACGTGCCGGTCAAGTAGGGCGCGGTGTGTCGTAGGCGTAGTGGCAATCAGGGCTGCACCTCGCATGGCGGCTAGCTTGGTGGCCCCCCCCCCCCCCCCCCCCCCAGCGGCTCGGCTGGGTCGCTCCTCGGCATCCAGTGATCGCCGCACGCTGGCGCCGCCCACCACTCGGTGACATGTTTGTTGCGGATCGCTGAACTGGATTCACAAGCAGTCCTGATTTGCCTAGCGAGTCAGTTCACTGTGAACTAACATGCACCTGAGCACTCAGATGTGACGCAATGTATAAGTACAATAAAAAATGAGAATGCGATGCTGTGAGACGAGATCAATCATGTACGACAATATGGATAATAAATGGTGAACAAAGATCCTAAAACCTGTTGCTTCGACAGAAGTAATTTTTGAAACAATGGCTCACGAGCCCCCACATGCAACCGCACGAAAAGGAAATTATAAATCGGGGAGTCTCTGTTTATATGGCCTCCGAAATGTTACAGTCCACAGGCCAACCAACGTGTTGTTGCATTAACCCTAAAGAATCAGTCACAAGCCCAAATAAATCCAGGCAGAAATTAGAGTTTAAAAAAAATTTCACTACTCGTAATGATTTGAATTTTAACAGAACTGAGTTTATTTCAGACACAGTTAATAAGTTTTCATGACTGAAATAATGATCATCTGATTGATGAATGATCATCTGATTGTTGAAACGACAGTATGACACGTTCGCATAAACTTCTGAAAAAAACCACGGAAAAGCAATTAAAGTTCCTTTAGTGCAAAGTTAAACTACTGCAAATGCGAACTAGCTGAATTCTCAGTACAATCACTATAAAAAGCAACCACAGTAAAGTTTTAAAGTTCAGACTAGATCGCGTAACACGAAATATTCAAATTTCACATGTTGAAAATAATTGAGAGTATTTGCCAGCAACGCACATAAATAACACTAGTCAACCACTCAACCAGTACACCTGGTGAGAAATACTTTAGGTCACCAAATTGGAAATGTTTCAGAGTTTTCAACAGACATGAATATTTATAAGTCCACCATTCAGTTCTTAGAAATATTTCGACTCACGTGAAACGCGACCTACTGCTACTCAAATTGCTGCAGATCTCACACCCACTGCCACGTGAACTAAATATACACTGCCGTAGAGCTAAAACTCCTCTCGTAAAGATGGACCCTTGAATTGACATGAATCAAATAAACACACTTCCAACTTCCCAAACACACTTACGAACTATATATTTAATGTTTATAGAGTATTCTGTCGGTTTATGCAGGAACATAGACATATTAGTTAACAACCTGAATACACAGTACTGATGTTGCACAATAACGTTTATTTAATAGTTTATTATGAACCGGCTTTCGCCTTCCTACCTGACGATGGCCTAAGTAACCACAAGCCGATTCATAATAACCTATTAAATAAATATTATTGTGGTACATTAATAGTGTTCAAGTTACGGATTAAACTTAATGCTATATACATGCACCGTATATGAATTTGCAAGTGAATTTCCTTAGCTATCATCTACATCTAAATCTGCATCTACATGATTACTCTGCAGTTCAGAATTAAAGTCCGCGGCAGAGATTTCATAGAACTACCTCCAATCCACTGCCCTACCCTTCCACTCTCGAAGAGCGCATGGGAAAAACAAACACTTAAATTTTTCCATGTGAACTTGGATTTCTCTTATTTTATTACGATGATCATTTATCCCTATGAAGGTGGGAGTCAACAAAAATTTTTTACACTATGAGGAGAATGTTGATTACTGAAATTCCATGACAACACACTGCTGCAGCAAAGAACGCCTTTCCTTTAACGACTACCACCCCAATTTGAAGACGATATCCGTGGAACACTCTCCCCTGTTTCGCGATAATACAGAACGTGCTCGCTTTCTTTAAACTTTTTCTCATTCCGGCGTCAATCCCGTCTGATGCAGATTCCACACAAGACAGCAGTACTCCAGAAGAGGGTGGACAAGCATACTGTAGGTAGTCTCTTTAGCAGACGTATTGTATTTTCTAAGTGTTCTGCCCAAAAATCGCAATCTTTTGTTTGCTTTCCCTACAGCTTTATCTATTTGCTCAACCCAGATTGACTTACAATTGACTTTACAGCCTTTAGACCTGTGTGATTTACCACGTAACCAAAATTTAACTGATTCCTTTTAGTATTGATGTGGATAACTTCACACTTTTTATCATTTAGAGTCAATTGCCACTTTTTGCACAATACAGATCTCTTATCTAAATCATTTTGCATTTTTTTGATTTCTGATGACTTTACAAGACGGGATACATCATCATCACCTAGAAACTATCTGAGAGGAATACTCAGATTGTCTGCTAAATCTTTTATGTACATCAACAACAGCAGAGGTCCTATGACAATTCCTTGAGGAATTTCAGATATTACTTTTGGTTTATTCGATGACTTGCCTTTAGTTATTACGAACTGTGGCCCCTCTGACAGGAAATCACGAATATGCCACACAACCGAGACGAAACTCCATAGGTACACAATTTGCTTAGAAGTCGCTTGTGAGGAATGGAGTCAAAAGCCTTCTGGAAATCTAAAAATATAGAACTAGTTTGACATCCCCTGTCGACAACACTTATTACTTAATGAGAATAAAGAGCTAGTTGTGTTTCACAAGAACAATATCTTTTGAATCCGTGTTGGCTGCTATCAATAAATCGTTTTCTTCGAGATAATTCTTAATGTTCGAGTACAGTACATGTTCCAAAATCCTGCTGCTCAGTATCAAGTTCACCTACTAACATAATAACAGGCCAGTGTAAAATAAAAATGAGAAATACTACTCTACAATATGTATGTAGCATTTTGTAAAACAACATTACGTTATTACTTATAAACTATCATAAGTTCATTTCAGATATCATATGGCATATATAACTGTATATGACATGTTTTTATTATATTATGTATGGCTTCGGTAGTAAGTCTCAATATAGATTTCTAGATGTCACTTCGAATTGTTTCATTCATACATCACTTAGTTATGCTGCTATAGATGCTGCAGTGTTTTGCATAGCTGTTTGACTTGCGTATACAATGGCGTCTCACTTGTGTCATGGGAGGCTCTTTGATTGCAATGTTCAATAAGTTTTTAGCGATGAGAATCCACTTTTACTGTAAGTTCAAGTCCAGCGTGGAATAATTCCACATTTTCTCTTCTTGATTTTGGTCGGCCAATTGGTAATCATGTATTATTGCACTTGGCGCTGCTGCAGTCTTTTTCAAGAGAACAGTACGTGACTTCTGCTTAAGGAAACAAACAAACAAATGCAGTTCGAACAGGCCTTGAAAGCCCAACGATACCTACCAGCTGCTGTGTCATCCTCAGCGAGACGTCACCGCAGGCAGATACGGAAGAGCATGTGGTCAGCACCCCACTCTCCTGGCTGCTGTCAGTTTTCGTGACTGGTCTCCCTACTCCTCAATCAAGCACCTCCTCAACTGGCCTCAAAACGGCTGAGCGCAGCCCGCTTGCCAACAGCACTCGGCAGACCCGGACGGTGACCCATCCAAGTGCTAGCCAAGCCCGACAGCGCTTAACGTCGGTGATCGGACTTGAACCGATGTTACCACTGCGGTAATGCCATTGGTCTTTGGCTTAAGCAATGTACTGCAAATAGTCGACTGGATTCGCGTAGGACGAAATTATTTTTCGGTGTTTTATTTAGGTACACTAAATCTTTTGCTTTTCCTCGACATTCTAACTGAGCACCGAAGTCAGTCGTTTCTGGTTGCGTTTGGGTCGTGTGCTTAGGCGGACTAGAATATCCATTCATTATACTGGCATCCATCTTCTTACTAGATACTAAACCTCCCTCTTACTCAGTAAGAAGTCAGCTGGATTCTTTGACACAACTATTTTATCCATACTGCCAAGTGATCCACTTGTTTTGTACTTTGTTTGAATTTCCATGATGATCAGTGATGTTCGATGCACATCCAATTGCTCTGTGAAAGGAGTGGAACTTCTAACAGAGGAAGTTATTAGCAAACAATGGCTCTATATGACTGTTTTTCCAAAATTACCTTTCCTTTTTCCGCAAACAGGTGTTTATATAAGATCGTACCGTGCAACAAGCCATGCTTGTGATTGCATACCCTGTTTAACTGTTCTGTCCTCACATATATTTTACGTATTCCCTAATACTCCCAGCATTATTAGATATTACATGGTTTTCAACATATTTAGGTAAGTAACCATACGGGATAATAATGGTAAATGCAGCAGTGCAGCCAGCATTCGTTACATCTTATCTCTCATCAAGAGCTCACATTAAATTTCGATTTGTATTCAAAGATAAGCAATTATGCTTCAGTAATGTCCCGAGTTGTCATAAATATTCTAAACTGCAGAAAAATGTACATAGCAATCTACTAGGGATTCTACTTTACACTAAAAGTTGCAATCAGTGTCCTTCCTAGTTTGCTTTTATTTTTCTGTGAGGACTAAGCAAACTTTATCACGTACATTTATTTTCTCCTGATATTCAAGAGTCCCTTTTCGGTTGTGTTTGATACAGTTAACAGTTGTCGCCAAACACATAAAAGTCAAGTTGTACTAAAATACAGAAGACTAAAGTTAGGTTTGAGTATAAATAACTTTTGCTACTTTAGGCTTCTTGCTAAGATGTTACGCTATGTTCCCAATTGCTCCAACAGGGTATACGTGTCAACACACTAGTTCTAAAGTGGTGAACCAAAGACCAACTGCATTACCTGTGGTGCACTGCAGCAAGTCTAGGTTACTTCAGGAGAAGGTAGAGAAGAAAGTGGAACAAACACATAAATTATTAGTAATTTAATAAAACTTGAGGACGGTAAATGCAACAGGATGTCTACAAATGTTTACCCTGATCTCAAGATTAAATATTAATTATATTTATGATGTTATTCTTTTTGTTACACGTCTACTAGGGAACCCATGAGGTTCCTATCCAGCTCTGTCTCATTCAACACTTTCGCCAGAAGGAGCGTTGTGCGAGCTATATCAAAATAGTAGAAACGTTTTCGCCCCCCCCCCTCCCCCCAAAAAGCAGAGCGTCCCATTATGCAAAGAAATCACCTAACGTCATGTTAATCAGAAGATAGATGGAAACTTTTTTAGAAACGGGATAGATTCACAAACGGACAAGCAGCGGGAAGGACAGACCATCCATTTCGGAGGACACTGTGCAGGGAGTTGAAACCACATTCACGGGGTCGCCACACAAATCGATTATACGAGCTTGTCCGGAGCCTCAAGGGGAAAAAGGTACTGTGCACAAAGTGGTTCGCAGACGTCTTAAATGGTATGCGTACATCGTCCAAATTGTTCAAGGCATTACAGCCAGGTGGTAGCCCAAAACGCGAACAATTTACAGTGGACAAGCTGAGCATTTTGGATGGGGACAATGATTTCTTGAAGCGTGTGTGTTTTTCCGATGAAACTACATTTCATGTCTTGGACTCAGTTAACCGCTATAATGTCCGGATCTGGGGATCGGCATGTCGTACGAGAACACATTTGGGACACGCCAAAGGATAATGTGTTGTGTGAGTTAATGTGTGCTCGAGTGACTGGCTCATTGTTCTTAATTTAAAGTGAAGTAAATGAATATGTTTACCTACCCCAGCTACAGCATAATACAACACACCGTCGGCTTTCGGCAAGATGGCACTTCCTCTCATTGGTCTCTACAACTTCGCAATTTTCTGCATGAAACCATCCCGAAAAGGTGGACTGGCAGAGACGGTCCAATTTCATGGCTCCAGAGAGCACCTGACACTCATTAGATTTATTTTTTGCAGGTATGTGAATGATATCGTGTACGAAACAGCAGCAACAGCTGCAACTACTCATCAGAGATGCCATTGACACACCAGACATGTTGCAATATGGGTGGAGAGAGTCTAAATATCGGCTTGGTATTTTGTGTGTTACCAAGGGTGAACATGTTGAAGTGACTTAAATGTTGAAGTGTATTAAATGTATGAAACGTTTATGCAAGTTTCAAAACTTAATAAGTAGAGGCATATGTGATATCACGCATGTTTAATTTACTTCATGCTTTAAAAAGAGTTACATTGATTTGTAACCAGGGTAAAAATTTATGGACACCCTGTACTTTGGAAATAATTATTGTCTTTACAAACGACATGTAATTGCTATTGTCGCTGACACTTTTAACATGAGCACTTAGTTCACTGCAGAATGATAGCTACACGTCAGAGTACAGTCGTTCTCCATATAAAATGATCAATAAGTAGCCGCATCTGTGCTGGAGACGATACTCTCGTCGTTTGTGATGGTCGCTGATTAGAGACAATGTGGGCTGAGCGGCACAGCACTCGGGCATAATAACTCCCGGTTGCAGCGGCAGCAGGAAACACCTGGGGCCGTGTCTGCGCTGGCGTCTCCGCTTCGTTGACTGCGTTTGGCAGCGATTGTCTTTGCCTGTGGTGCCGTCGATAGGTACCAACTTCTGCAGGAGACTTCGTTCTAAGGACGGCACCACAGTGCAGATTCTGTACGAAACAGATTTTGATTAACGAATTTGACTAACGAATACGGCAGTAAAAGCAATCAGGAAAATTTGTGACCAGAGCTGCTAGTGGAGGACGTCAAGTCTCATATACAGGGTGGGTCAGGAGGAAAGGTACGTGGTTTGAGGGGTGATAGTATTAGTGATTTTGAACAAAAATCTTCATATGCGCGTATGCCCTGTTCCGAATGGTTTCCGAGGTAGAACACATTTAATATCACATTTGTACGTTTCCTTGAACAACTCGATAACCGCACCCTCCAGCGAAAACGAGTAGCAGTATGAAATTTGAGGTAGCATACTGAGGTAGCAAGTTGAGACGAACAGTTTGATACGGGACACTTGAGGTCTATCAAGTCGCGAAACCACCGCAAACTAGCCTATAAAAACTATGTAAGCTACAGAGCATGCGCGTCGATCGAGTTTTTCAATATTCTCGCGCGCTCTCTTCGCACAAACCGTTAGTTGTAGAGAAAAAAATTAATAGGACTTTTTTGTAGGAAATTTAATATGGTTTAATTTTGTACTGCGACACTATTTCGCTGGAGGGTGCGGTTTTCGAGTTATTCAAGAAAAACGTACAAAGGTGATATTAAATGTGTTTTACCTCAGAAACCATTCGGAACAGGGCATACGTCCGTATGAAGATTTTTTGTTCAGAATCACTAATACTATCACCCATCGAAGCATGTATCTTTCCTCCTGATTCACCCTGTATAAATTACTTATGAATGGATAAGAAGCCGACCGTTGTGGCCGAGCGGCTCTAGGCGCTTCAGTCCGAAACCGCACTCCTGCTACGATCGTAGGTTCGAATCCTGCCATGGGCGTCGATGTGTGTGATGTCCTTACGTTAGTCAGGTTTAAGTAGTTCTAAGTCTAGGGGACTGATGACCTCGGATATTAAGTCCAATAGTGCTCAGAGCCATTTGAACCATTTGGATAAGAGTATTTGTTCAGTAAAGTGGCGTCTCATCTTACAAAACAGAATAGTCTCTTGAGAAATGCTGTATATGCAGAAGACAGGCACACTGTGACTCTGGAATTTCTTGATACAGGAGAGAGCTACTCTAGTTTATAACACAACACTGGAATATCACATTGCACAATAACCAAAATAATTCCAGAAACGTGTGAAGGGATTTATGAAGCACTGAAGGGGGAATATGTGAAGATACATAAATGTTTAGTGCACTATATGGGCAACAAAAACTATTTTTATTTTTGAGTAATTTAATTAATGGAATTAGCGTTCGAATAAGTGTAAAATTAACAAAAAAAATACAGAACACTTGAAGCGTTTTTTAACTTGTGGCATCTGGAGTTCAAAAATAGACAAAGTAGGATGGAAAGCTAAGAAATATTTTTTTAATTTAGATTGTGAGCACATCTTCTATTCCGGCTTGCTGAAAAGCTGCTTAGATGTTTCCAGAGATGGATGGCTGTACCTGTAATTGTGGACACGAAGTCGCCTGCGACACACTCCACTTGCCCATCAGCATACAATTAATAGCATGCGCTGTGCCCCTGGCACAACCCCCACCCTAATCGAAGCAAGTTTATACAAAAAAAAAAAAAATTGGAAGGAATCACCAACTTTGAATCCATGTTTACAAACACACTACAGAGATATACTTGTTTTGCAAATCAAGCTGCTTTTTCTTGCCGCTAGTTACTTTATTTATCCCATACCCGTTTCACCTTCTCCTGTTCTAAGGCATCATCAGTGGGTTCTATAACTACACAGTTTTGTTAGTTATAGATTATCAAACAGTTCACTTCGCGATTTTTTGTATACAAAATAAGTAATTACTTACGATTTGCTGATCTGTGTTTCCTCATATCTGGTCTGGAGGTCGCACTACCACTTTTATCGCTGCCATATATTTAGATCTTTGTGTTCTCGCCATCCACACACTGTTCACCATGTTTCTCACTCCTTTTTTTGTGGTGGACTATATACCCCCCTCTCTCTCACTCATACACACACAGACGGTATAAATATCATAAATAGAAGTTAGTAACGAACATTCTTCGTTAGGCTGGCAACAAATAGGTAAACATAACAAAGAAGATGAAACGCGTAATGGTGTCGCAATATTTACGCTGTGAAAATAAGTGTACGACGAAATAGTTGTATCGAGTGACAAAAGAACCATAGTCCACCACCAAAAAAAGGAGTGAGAAACATGGTGAACAGTGTGTGGATGGCGAGAACACAAAGATCTAAATATATGGCAGCGATAAAAGTGGTAGTGCGACCTCCAGACTAGATATGAGGAAACACAGATCAGCAATCGTAAGTAATTACTTATTTGGTTTACAAAAAATCCCGCGAAGTGAACTGTTTGATAACCTAAAATTAACAAAACTGTATCGTTATAGGTCCCACTGATGATGCCTTAGAACAGGAGAAGGCGAAACGAGTATGGGATAAATAAAGTAACTATGGTTCAATTCTTTTATCTTGGCTGCTCGCGCATGCCCGCCCGGACGCGGGAGATTGCTGCGGTGCCAGTTGCAAACGACGCACGCGCCAAGAGAAGCAGCGCCATAGTATAGTATAGTTCGCAAACTTACGTTTAGGGGGGAGCGCGCAGTTTATGAATTATAGCCACCACGGCCGCTTTAACCCTTTCGCTGCTACAGAGACGTGCTCCCCGCATTGCACGCTGTGCGCGATTTTGTCATCACTGCACTGCTTGCCTGTGCAGACACATGGTGTTCCGACTGCTTTGACACACTTATCATTCGATTTCACAAAAACTATTTGGCCCAAAAATTTGATTTTTATACATCTTCTTGGCTGATACCTTCCCCCCATAAATGACTTAATTTCGTTTCGATGTTCAACGCAGCCATTGTGCAGCATTAAATGTATTAAACCATTGCACTAAATTTTGACGAGTTTGCAGAGGTAAAAGTCTATAGCGTATACTTTCCGTATGGTCGATTTTAGTTGCCTCAATGTTGAGAATGAAATGTGGACAAGACACCTACATTTCATATAAAATTTACTGTATAACAATATCTGATTTAAGTACCAGACAGGTGTCGTATGTAATATTGAGAAATATTCAGTCTTTCGCGACTGTAAATAAAAGTTTTTTTTATACCAGAGTCATTTCGCTTTTTTCTAAAAAGTTCTGATTAAAACAAAGTTGGTGACCTACACAAAACTGAATTGTGGACGTAATAAAACATAGAAACCAAAATATATTGTCAGTGAGCCGCAGTGCGCAAACAATTTGTGTTTGTCACAACGGACAGCAAATACTTGCCAAAACATAGATCAGTCGACGAAAACATTGAATATAGTGATTTTGCCAAAGCAGCGAAGCAAAGAACTGCGTCAGACAATCAAGTAGGTCGCCAACGTACGAGCGGAAATTCTGCTCTAAATAATATTTAATACTGTCACAGCCGGCCCGGGTGGCCGAGCGGTTCTAGGCGTTACAGTCTGGAACCGCTCGACCGCTACGGTCGCAGGTTCGAATCCTGCCTCGGGCATGGGTGTGTTTGATGTCCTTAGGTTAGTTAGGTTTAAGTAGTTCCAAGTTCTAGGGGACTGATGTCCTCAGAAGTTAAGTCTCATTTGAAACAATACTGTCGCAAGAGAATGTATATCAATATTAATAGTAAAACTGCAACTGCAGCAGAAAGATATACAAACAAAACAGATAACATAAATATTGTATGTGAGCCTATTCATTGTTTTTAATTGCTGTGAAAAGAAATATTGGAGGACAAAATTAGAAAAACCGAAAACTTATGATTATAAAGAAGGGACAAAACACTAGAAATTTCAAAAAAATACATTCAAACGAATAAAATTCATGAAGTAAGACACTTCGATATTGTTTTTAAATAAAGAAAATATTAAGCATCTTGCAAGTTTAACCTTTCACATAGGAGTCAAACACCAAACCATTAGACCAACACAGCTCATCAATCAATATAATTCCTAGAGGACTCATAAAGTGTCACGCAAAATACTGACAAACACTGTTGGTATGACTATGAATTACTGACGTTTTGTTGAAGTACAATAGGAAATAAACAATTACCTCTGTTCTTTATTGCGAAAAAATGGTTCCTGAGAATGATACAAACACCTTTCCTTGCTATCGCCTGAAATAGGAGGCTTGTTGTTTGTTTGGTTTAATTAATTAATAGAATATGAAGCAATTCGTATAAAGAATGCTTTTTCCAAACTTTCTTTTAAAAGGAAGTCTGCTACCAAGACATTGCTTTTGTTCAATTACTTTATTTATGACTGAACGTTTCTAAAACTGAAGACACTCGTATGTGCTCTGCACTGCAGTCGAGCTGTGGCAACGTCGTTCTCCGTTCATTGGCTGACTGTCTTTTGTGACGTCAGATGCGTAGAACTAACCTAAACTCGGCCGCCATCGTAAATGACGCGCACTTTAGCAGCAGGAAAAGGCAGTTTGATTTGCAAAACAAGTATTTATATGCTTTCTGGGGAGGATGGTCAAACAAACAAACACTACAGAGACGTCAAATAGCCGTAGCGACGCCAGCTCTCCAAGTGGTTGCATCTCACATTGCAGTGAACGGAAGACGAACGACTTTTATGATCAAATCTACGGCAAGGACCTAGATTTGATCAAATTTATTTGACGACAGATGAGATTTGACAAATTCCATATTACACCATCAAATTTCTTTGGCGTGTCAGCAAGAAATACGATAGTGTAATAACGGCGTTACTGTGCCGCCTGGTACACTACACTGTGTGCCAGAGTAGGGGCGATTCGTGAATGAGTCATTCGTTTGAACTACTCTAAATAAAGAATGGTAATAATCGAATCGTGATACGGAAGAATCGTCGTTCAAAAGAATCGTAAGAACGATTGCGTGTTTCCGAGTCGTGACGATTACAAGTTCCAACGATTCATCGATTCTTAGTACGCTATGCTTCGAAGGCAACTTACGAATCATTCCGAGTTGTGCCGAATGATTACGACCGCCAGATGGCAGTCAAGAGGAGGATGCGTGTGAACAGAGGAAGCTCGGAACGAACAAACGAAGTTCGTGGGCCGTAATATTACTCGTGAAAACCAAGCTGACACTTGGCGGTGGCTGACGGGAACGAGCGTAAAGGCATTTCCCAATTACTGTCGCTACCATCAGCCACCGCGCCGACGTCAGCTTAGTTTGTGCGAGTAATACACGAACTAGTGATGACAGAAACGATATACAGCGAGTACAGAGCTCCCAATACACACGATTAAAATCAAGAAATCCAAGCATTATGAATAAATACGTAACTCTTATTTGTTGCAGATGCAATGCAAAACACACACACCTTCTTTACACACGAGCAATAGCACTTGGATTACGTATTATATATCGCGTATCTCGAAAACGGCCCTAACGATTTGTATGAAATTTTGTATTTAGACTGGTTTTTGCTTTTTGAGTTCACCTACATAGTTCCATTCTTTCGTAAAAAATCAATTTTACAATAAATATATATATATATATATATATATATATATATATATATATATATATATCCTACATAGTTCCATTGGTAAACCATGTGTGCCTCACTGCTAGATTTTGTTACTATAAAACAGACGTCTGTAGTTGGATACGTTCAAGACACACAACCAAACTGGCATACCACGTAATTTTGCACCATCTTTCGCACAAATTGACTCCTCTTTCCTGGCGTATTGAAATAAAACAATAGATGCAATCAAATCAAACGTGACCTTTCATCAATTAAGGCACTACACGTATAAATCGAGAATCACACTTGGAACGTCATATGCATGTTTACTCATAAATGAACTATTTCTGGCATATCATAACAGTTCTATTCTAACCCCATTGACAATTTCAGACATGTCCTGCCAACTGATATAGAACTTTTTGCATTCCGTAAGAATCGTGCTATAGCAGAATACAATGAATCGTGGAAGAGAATCGTAGGAATCGATTCGCAATGTGAGATTGAATCGTAGAAATCGAATCGGGAAAAAGAACCGTGTTGCCCAACTCTACTGTGTGCAGTAGTGATGGGGAGCTCGTGAATGAGTCGTTGAAATGAACGCTTCACTCCAGTGAAGTGTGAACTAACCACTCAATTTCAATGAACTGGTACTTCAAACTCTTCACAGATAACACACTCCACACCTTCTTCTAGTTCACTCACTCTCTTCCCCTCTCCCTCATCCCATTACATCGGCGTTACGTCACTCATTCTCCCTTCACTTCAGTCCCCCCTCTACTGCCTGTCGACGAATCGCGCGGCGTTTGTGGGAAACTGTAGGTTTGCGAGGGGTTGGGGGGTGAGAGGCAAGGGGAAGGCAGCGTCAGCTGCTTCCTGCAGTGCTGACATGATTACCCGTGACTATTTGTGCAGTTCAGTTATACTTCGCGTCACGCACAGCCAACATGAAAATAAAAGTTTTGTTAGTAACACTGAAAGAGGGATTTTACCTGAAATCGTACCAATTACTACAGGTGACAGTTTATGTTTTGAATTTGGAGGGTTATATTATTCTCAACAAAATAAAATCTATAGGAAAACTTCTGAATAATTACTTAACGTAGATATATAGACTTTGTGACAGTGGTAAACATACTCACTCTATTTTGGATTAAATTTTAAAAGGAACATGAAATTGGACTGCATTTTGTTGGTAGCCGAAGTTTTTCAGTCCATGAATACAACAAATGATGTTTCACTTGGCAGATAAGACTTTTTTGGGAGCTTCATGAGAAAATGTCGAGCAAGATTAAATGTAATACTTTCTTTATATGTGAAAGGCTTCTCTGTTTATCTTTCCTTTGTCCCCTTCGACCATGATCTATTTAAGTTAGCTCAGACGCTGTAAGAGCGTAAAGCGTTGCGTGCGCGTTACTGCATGGTTGGCCATCTGTTGGTAAAATTATAAAGTACTACGAACCTTTGCTGTACGAGCGAGGTGAAGCGAGCGTAGCCGCGACTGAGCGGCGAACTGGGCAACTTCGCCAGGCTTCCGTACTTCATGAATGAACTACTTCATTTGAACGCTTCACGGCAAAGAGTGAAATGAATGAATAGTTCACGGGAATCAACGAGTTCGACCCATCTCTAGCGTGCAGAAACGTGCGAGTGCGGCCGGGGCTTCCCCAAAGGAAAGGCCGAGCTGCCGAGTGGCGCTGGCGCGGCAGGGCTGCCAACCTCGGGACGGTGCAGGCGGGCGATACGTCGCCTCGTGGCCGTCTTTTAGCGGCTGGCGGGCAGCCGGCGCGTCTCGCAGCTGCCTGCGCCGGATTACGCGGCCGCAGTAAACAGCGCGGCGCGGTGCTGCGCCGCGCCGCACCGGCGCTACTATCGCCCCCCGGCGGCGACCACTGCAGCGGCGGCGTGCTAGGCTAGGCTGGGCTCGGCGCCGGCGGCGGCTTAATCTGGCCAAGGCGGCGGTCGGCGGCCGGCCGCCGCTGATAAGGAAGAGTTGCAGGCGAGCGGCGAGGCCGCGTACACCGCGCCCACGCCCGGCAATCTTTCTCCACTCGCAACGCCTTGTCCCGCCGAGCCGGCCAATACTCCACCTCAAACGCCGCCTTGTTTCTGCGTCCCCGCCGTTCCGAGACAGCAGCGCGCGATTTAGGGCAACCGAACCTAGCCACTCGCCACTTTATTCCTTGGCCGTTGCTGGGCTGTATGGTGCATTAAGGAATATTTGCTAGCATAATTTTCTGGTGACTAGAAATCTACTCTGTGGGAATCAGCATGGGTTTCGAAAAAGACGATCGTGTGAAACCCAGCTCGCAGTATTCATCCACGAGACTCAGAGGGCCAACACCGACTCTAAGGAAGGCCTCAGCGCTTCTTGGTGACGTCACTTCAGCTAGACACGGCGAACGCCAGGTCTGTTGCAGGCAGAAACACTATAAATATCTTATTTTTGAACAAACTGTTTGGTATTGTTTTGGATTCTGCAGTTTTATTTAGATGAAAGATTTTCTTACTATCGTAAAGCTACAAATGAAGATCACAGTTCTATATTACTGAATCCTGTCGAAACAAACGTAGATCAATATGAGAAGATGCTTTGCCCCATTGAAAGCTTCGGAAATTTTACACCAAGTAACTATATTTACTTGATCCATTTTGCTATCGAAACTTACCCCAACCCCCTTACAATTAACTCGTTTCTTTTATTTATTTATTTATTTTCGTTTGAATCGTCACTGGAAATGTAAACTAATTTACATGTGTAAATGTCCAACTGTTGCCAGTCATTAGATTACAGTCGTTTTCAACGAAAAGAATTCTAAACAGGAAACAAAATAGCTTCATATATCGAAAATACTGCTGAGCTTAAACTTTTTTAAACATGCACATTAGAAAAGATAAATATTCCCCTCTTGCAACTGAAAGGAGAAACTTTATAAGATAAAAAAATGTAATTGATAAAACAAGTATGTCTCTTTTGCCTCTTCTTCTGTCCTCCACCCCCTCCCCTAACGTGTACAATCGCAACGTATTTCATTAACATTCAGTGCTCCTCACCCCATAGTCAACCAACATACCTAAAGAAGAACACCAATATGTTCACAGTTTCTTGTAAAAGCAACCCAGTACAAACGTAACTTCCTCAGATTTATGAATAAGGTAAAGAATCACGAATTCTGTTGCTCCTGGACCATGTCAATCCTTAAAACAGGTGGAAATTTAAGTTCAGGAGTACACTATTTGTTAAGAAGTGTAATGAATTGCACAATTAATTGATTGTAGAACTCTCTCAGAACAATGTGTGTTGGTCAACTAACGCCAATAGTTTCACATTTTCCTGTGTCAGAGAGAGAGACACCACCATTATGAGTACGCCTGCAACAGACCTGGCGTTCGCCGTGCCTAGCTGACGTGACGTCACCAAGAAGCGCCGAGGGCTTCCTTTGAGTCGGTGTTGCATAGACACGGATTCCCAGGTAGGTGCCGTGTTTCTTGACATCCGCAAGGCCTTTGATACAGTTCCCCACAGTCGTTTAATGAACAAAGTAAGAGAATATCGACTATCAGACCAATTGTGTGATTGGATTGAAGAGTTCCTAGATAACAGAACGCAGCATGTCTTTCTCAATGGAGAGAAGTCTTCCGAAGTAAGAGTGATTTCAGGTGTGCCGCATGGAAGTGTTGTAGGTCCGTTGTTATTCACAATATATATATAATTGACCTTGTGGATAACATCGGAAGTTCACTGAGGCTTTTTGCGGATGATGCTGTAGTATATCATGGAAAATTGTACTGAAATGCACGAGGATTAGCAACGAATTGACGCATGTTCTAGGGAATGGAAATTGAATCTCAATGTACACAAGTGTAATGTGCTCCGAATACATAGCAAGAAAGATCCTTTATCATTTAGCTACAATATAGCAGATCAGCATCTGGAAGCAGTTAATTCCATAAATTTCTTGGAGCAAATATTAGGAGTGATTTAAAATGGAATGGCCATATAAAATTAATCGTCGGTGAAGCAGATGCTAGACTGAGATTCATTGGAAGAATCCTAAGCAAATGCAATCCGAAAACAAAGGAAGTACGTTACAGTACACTTGTTCGCCCACTGCTTGAATAATGCTCACTAGTGTGGGATCCGTACCCGATAGGGTTGATAGAAGAGATAGACAAGATCCAACGGAGAGCAGCGCGCTTCGTTACAGGATCATTTAGTAATCGTGAAAGCGTCACGGAGATGATAGATAAAGTCCAGTGGAAGACTCTGCAAGAGAGACGCTCAGTAGCTCGGTACGGGCTTTTGTTGAAGTTTCCAGAACATAACTCCACAGAGGACTCAAGCAGTATATTGCTCGCTCCTACGTATATCACGCGAAGAGACCATGAGGATAACATCAGAGAGAGTAGAGCCCACACAGAGGCATACCGACAATGTTTGTTTCCACGAACAATACGAGACTGGAATAGAAGGGACAACCGATAGAGGTACTCAAGGTACCCTCCGCCACACACCGTCAGGTGGCTTGCGGAGAATGGATGTAGATGTAGATGTCTATTGCTCTCAGTGTCACTGCCATGACTTACCTGTTTTCGCAACAGAAAAACCAAATCGCATCCAGTCACAAATCGTACTTTTTATTTCAATACACGATGCATGTCAAGCCCACGGGACATCTACAGGGAATTGATCGGTATACGTCTTGTTTTGAATTCAGGTTACTTATTGGCCTTGTTTTTAATATCTAGCTATAATACGGAAAGCAGGTGTCGATGGCTGTGAAAATTACCGAACTGTCAGTTTAATAAGTCATGACTGAAAAATACTATTTAAATATGTTTACAGACGCATAGAAAAACTGGTAGAACCCGACCTCGGAGAAGATCAGATATTGGAACACCCAAGGCAATACTGACCCTATGATTGATCTTAGAAGATAGATCAAGGAAAGGCAAACCTACCTTTCTAGCATATGTAGACTTAGAGAAAGCTTCTGACAATGTTGACTGGAATTCCCTCTTTCAAATTCTGAAGTTGGCACGGGTAAAATACAGGGAGCGACATGTTATTTACAATTTGTGCAGAAACCAGATGGCAGTTGTAAGAGTAGGGGAGCACAAAAGAAAAGCTGTGGCTGAGAAGTTAGTGATACAGGGTTCTACCTCACCCCCAATGTTATTTAGTCTGGATATTGAGCAAGCAGTAAATGAAACAAAAGAAAAATTTGGAGATGGGATTAAATTCCAAGGAGAAGAAATAAAAAGATTGTGGTTTACCGATGACATCCAAATTTTGTCAGAGACAGCAAAGGACTTGGAAGAGTAGATGAACACAATGGCCATTGTCTTGAAAGGAGGCTATGAGATGAACATCAACAAATGCAAAACTAGGGTAATGGAATGTAGTCGAATTAAATCAGATGATGCTGAGGGAATTAGGTTATGAAATGAGACACTTAAAGTCTTAGATGGGTTTTCCTATTTGGGGAGCGAAATAACTGATGATAGTCGAAGTAGAGATGATACAAAATGTGGACTGGCTCTGGCAAGGAAAGCTTTTCCGAAGAAGGGGAATTTGTTAACATCGAGTGTAGATTTAAGTGTCAGGAAGTCTTTTCTGAAAGTATTTGTGTGGGGTGTATGGAAGTGAAACACTGATGATATGTATTTTAGACAAGAAGAAAATATAAGCTTTCGAAATGTTGTGCTACAGAAGAATGCTGAAGATTAGATGGATAGATCACGTAATTAATGAGGAGGTATTGAACAGAGAAGAGGAATTTGTGCCACAATCTGACTAAAAAAAGGGATCGGTTGTTAGGACCCGTTCTGAGGCATCAAGATATCACCAATTTAGCATTGGAGGGAAGCTTGGAGGATAAAAATCGTAAAAGGAGACCAAGATATGAATACACTAAGCAGATTCAGAAGGTTGTAGGTTGCAGTACCTAATCGGGAATGCAGAAGCCTGCACAGGATAGAGTAGCACGGAGAGCTTCATCAAACCAGTCTCTTGACCACAACGACGTCAGCTATAATACGAGATAACACTACAACGAAAGCAAAAATTCACTGTTTCCACCAGGGGTTACGTAACAGAGGTATTCGGAAAGTAAGGTCCAATTGATCGCGAAACTGAAACCACTGTGATTATGAAAAATGTGTTGTTTGTAACAGTTAGCTGCACCTTCCAGCTACTTCTCTACATAGTCGTTGCTCTGACTTCGACATCTGTCGTAGCGTTGTGCTAACTTCTCAGTACCCCCTTCCAGAAAGGGAGCAGAATGTACTTTCCGCCAATTCGCCAATTCGCTACACTGGTCTACAGCTCGTTGTCTGTGCAAAATGTTTTCTTCATTGCCAGCGGCTCATGTGAGCAGAGGTGATACTCTGAGGGAGCCTAATATGGGCTGTATTGTGGGTGATCAAAACACTTCCCATCGGAACCGCTGCAGGAGCGTCTTCAGCACCATGCACGGTGTGGCTGAGAATTGCCTTGAAGAAGGAAACACATGACAGTTATGTTATGTGGGTTGCATCACTTCAGGCGAAATCTCTCGGCAGGCCCTCATTCTTGGCAGGAGACTCTATTTTCTAAGTATCTTCATGTACTCACTGTGTTCTGAGAACTGAAAAGAGCGATGTGACGCAATCGATGGACATACTAGCTGCTCTTCCCATCACATCTGTGCAGAGCTTCATCAGACTTTCACTGTGAGTTCCATTTCATGCCCATCGCACCCTGCTGCAAGTATCTATCTGTTAACATATGAAATGGTCATGTAGGATGTAATTTTGCTTATTGGATCATACAGCGGAGACTGTAAGAAATGATAGTGCAAATAATCCGCTTGTGTACAAACGTAGATCAGGTGAATTGAAGAAATATGCCCTGAATGTTATAGAACTGGGTGCCACAGATACTGTAAATGGAAAAATAAGCATTAAAAAAGCATTAACAAGGCTAATCTAGTGCATAAAATTCCCAAAGGAACTGTGATAAACCAGATTCATTCTCATCAAGGTAAAACACAAGGTGGTCATCCAGATTGCAGTGCTAAATAAGAATAATGTGTATTTCTTTGGAATTTCATAAAGCAAGTTGGTAATCACATTTTTTAATCTGTAATGTTTCTTTGTAGTTATCATTAGTATCCAATTATTATGCCAGATTTATTTTTCTTATTGAAATAGTTTCAGAAGAATCAGACTCACCCTACAGTCATATTAAATCACAATTTTCCAACAACAGATAACTGGTCAACTTCACTCCCAAGTGTGGTTAACTTGACTGACACATTCTTTTTTAAATGTTATCATCAGTTAGAATAGAAAGTATCAAAGATCAATAATTTTGTTATTACAGCTCAGTAGCCATGCCCTGAAAGAAAAATTAATATATTAATTTTATTTGTTTCAGAAATATTTAATTGAAAGACCAAATTGGGCAATTTCACCTCATTTGATGGTACAAGACCATGCTGTAATTTAAAAAATTATTTCGCATTTGGAGAAACCTAAGTTTTTAGGAGTAACTTTTGTAATTTCAGAAAAAGACTGCAACACAGAAAAAGTTAGCACCATCATGTAAAAATGTAGAAAGAAAATATATTACACTTCAATTACTAAGCTACCAAGGGATGAAAGTCTGAAAACATTCTAGTATGCAACATTCTCCCCTACTATACAGGGAAAATAATATTAGAAAAAATACAAAGTAGGTAGAAATAATGATACACAGAGAAAAATGTTCTTACCATATGTTAAATGAACAAGCAGAGTTTAACAGCCACTCTTATTTCAGCCATTCCAAAAGTTTATTTTTTCCTAAACGAACAAAAAACTGATAAATCCAACCACTTTAAAATGCAAGGTCACATCCAATATAGGAGCAAAAATAAATGTTTTGCATATGATGTCAATGTATAAATATAATATAACGTCTTTGTATCCTCTTAGAAATGCAAACATCTCTGTATATGTGTTACTGTGGCATCTTTACATTTGTGTACTTTTGAATTTGTCTGAATATAGTTGAAAAATGTGCTGTGAGACGAAAAGTATGTACATGTGTTGAAATACGTCTCCTTATAGTGTGCTGAAAAACTGTTGGAAGAAGCATGTAATTTTTCGGTTTGTCTTGGTTTTGTAATAACTGTAGTCACACTCTAACACTTTGTAATATACCTGTTGAATCATAAAATTAACAGAATTCCAAAAATGGTACACACTAATTCAGCTGCTGAAGATGAGCCCCCAGGTCTGAAACTACTTCCTGTATTGAAATAAAATCATGATTTGTGACTGAAGGTGGTTTGTTTTCTTTATTTTAAGTTTATTGAAAATTTTGAATCTACAATCTGTACTCTGGATGCTTTCAGGAAAGACTTCCTGGCACTTAAATTTTTTTTCTTGGTGTTGTCATTCAGCAGTTTATACCAGCAGCCAACATCAGGCAGCTTGCTACTGTAATGATACAGTGTTTGGAGCGCTGTACCATATCTGACCCCGCCGCGTGACGCATTGAATGTAAGTAGCTGTAGGTCTGTTATAATGTTTAGATATGGAATAATGAACTTTATATTTTGTTGTTACAACTGTATCAATGGAAGAAATGTTTGTGTTTATTTCTGTTTCATGATACGAGCGATGATGTGGTAGTGGTGGAAGGAAAGGACTTCCCGTCGTCACAACGTCAGAGTTACCGGCCATCAGAAACATAACAACGATGTTCGAGTTCCAAAGAAGATAATTATACAGGATAATGCCATATCTGCAATACTGAATGCACGGACGTGATATTTTATGGAGTCTACCTCACGGTGATTAGGATTCTGAGATTTTCCTTAGCAGGCGCACAAAAGATAACACTAAATTCATAACATTGCAGAAAGAAGATTTATCAAATTACTGGCGAAATAAGTTTTCAAGTGACATGAATCAATAGATATAGATTAGCTTTGTACTTTAAGTGCAGCTGCGGCGGACCGCTATACTAAAGTCGCTGGATATTGTAAGTTATGTTAAATGCAATTTTAGAGTGGAAAGTTGTACTAATTATGGAAAAGTGTTGGGTGGAAGTAGTCCAAAAGACAATTATTCTTTAAAAGTCTGTGTTTTATTTTGTTAGTGAAAAATCATAAACTGTTCCAACATGGAATGTTATTAGGACCAAAGATTAATTGCTGTGGAATCTTAACAGAAGGTAAATATCTTTTGGGTCTTATGTCGAAAAAATAATAAAGAAGACCGTGATAAGGAAACTTTTCTAATAATGAATACTACCAAAGCTAGTGGCCTCGGCTGTCGGCAGTTGAAACTGAACCTGCATATTGAATATATCTTCGGAACTATACAGTGTACGGCAGCTATAGTATGTGCTTTGCTTAATTGCAGTAGCATGTCGTAACTGACAGGTAACTCCTTTTTCGTCACCAAGCAAGAAAAATTGTCACATACAGTGGCATAGACGTAACAGGACTCAATCCAGAGTCGACAGCAGTACAATATGCATTATATGAGTATGCGCCAAACAAGGTCGTAAGAGATGGAAAAGAGCCACCGTGGTACAACAACCGTTTTAGAAAACTGCTGCGGAAGCAAAGGGAACTTCACAGCAAACATAAAGATAGCCAAAACCTTGCAGACAAACAACAATTACGTGAAGCGAAATGTAGTGTGAGGAGGGCTATGCGAGAGACGTTCAATGAATTCCAAAGTAAAGTTCTGTGTACTGACATGGTAGAAAATCCTAAGAAATTTTGGTCTTATGTCAAAGTTGTAGGTGGATCAAAACAAACTAACCAGACACTCTGTGACCAAAGTAGTACTGAAACAGAGGATAACAGACTAAAGGCCGAAAAACTAAATGTCTTTTTCCAAAACTCTTTCACAGAGGAAGACTGCACTGTAGTTCCTTCTCTAAGTTGTCGCTCAGATGACAAAATGGAAGGTATCGAAATAGATGACAGAGGGATAGGAAAACAATTAAATCGCTCAAAAGAGGAAAGGCTGCTGGACCTGATGGGATACCAGTTCGATTTTACACTACGCGAAGGAACTTGCCCCCCTTCTTGCAGCGGTGTACCGTAGGTCTGTAGAAGAGCGTAGCGTTCCAAAGGGTTGGAAAAGGGCAGAGGTCATCCCCGTTTTCTAGAAGGGACATCGAACAGATGTGCAGATCTATAGACCTATATCTCTAACGACGATCAGTTGTAGAATTTTGTAACAAGTGTTAGTTCGAGTATAATGACTTTTCTGGTGACTAGAAATCTACTCTGTAGGAATCAGCATGGGTTTCGAAAAAGACGATCGAGTGAAATCCAGCTCGCGCTATTCGTCCAGGAGACTCAGAGGGCCAGACACGGGTTTCCAGGTAGATGCCATGTTTCTTGACTTCCGCAAGGCGTTCGATACAGTTCCCCACAGTCGTTTAACGAGCAAAGTAAGAGCATATGGACTATCAGACCAATTGTTGATTGGATTGAAGAGTTCCTAGATAACAGAACGCAGCATGTCCTTCTCAATGGAGAGAAGTCTTCCGAAGTAAGAGTGATTTCAGGTGTGTCGCAGGGGAGTGTCATTGGACCGTTGCTATTCACAATATACGTAAATGACCTTGTGAATAACATCGGTAGTTCACTGGAGCTTTTTGCGGATTATACTGTAGTATATTGAGAGGTTATAGCAATGGAAAATTGTACAGAAATGGAGGATGATCTGCAACGAATTGACGCATGGCGCAGAGAATGGCAATTGAATCTCAATGTAGACAAGTGTAATGTTCTGCAAATGCACAGAAAGAAAGATCCTTTATCATTTAGCTACAATATAGCAGATCAGCAACTGGAAGCAGTTAATTCCATAAATTATCTGGGAGTAGGCACTAGGAGTGATTTAAAATGGAACGGCCATATAACGTTTATTGTCGTAAAGCAGATGCCAAACTGAGATTCATTGGAAAATCCTAAGGAAACGCAATCCGAAAACAAAGACAGTAGGTTACAGTACACTTGTTCGCTCACTGCTTGAATATTGCTCACCAGTGTTTGATCCTTACCATAGTAGAGGTAGAGAAGATCCAACGGAGAGCAGCCCTCTTCGTTACAGAATCATTTAGAAATCGCGAAAGCGTTACGGATGTGATAGATAAACTCCAATGGAAGACTCCGCAAGAGAGACCCTCAGTAGTTCGGTACGGGCTTTTGTACTTAGACGTATCAAGGGTCCCATATCACTCCAAGTGCTCACGCCCTACACTATTGCAGAGTGTCCACCAGCTTGAACAGTCCTCTGCTGGCATGCAGGGCCCATGGGTTCATGAGGTTGTCTCCATACCGGCACACGTCCATCCTCTCGATACAATTTGAAACTAGACTAGTCCGAACAGGCAACATGTTTCCAATCATCAGCAGTCCAGTGTCGGTGTTGATGGGCTTCACCAAGGAGTCAAGCATTATATTGCTTCCTCCTAGGTATATCTCACGAAGAGACCATGAGAATAAAATAATAGAGATTAGAGCCCACACAGAGGCTTACCGAAAAATACGAGACTGGAATAGAAGGGAGGACCGATAGAGGTACTCAAAGTACGCTCCACCACATACCGCCAGGTGGCTTGCGGAGTATGGATGTATATGTAGATGTAGAAGAAACCAAAAAGAAGTACACTCCTGGAAAAGGAAAAAAGAACACATTGACACCGGTGTGTCAGACCCACCATACTTGCTCCGGACACTGCGAGAGGGCTGTACAAGCAATGATCACACGCACGGCACAGCGGACACGCGAGGAACCGCGGTGTTGGCCGTCGAATGGCGCTAGCTGCGCAGCATTTGTGCACCGCCGCCGTCAGTGTCAGCCAGTTTGCCGTGGCATACGGAGCTCCATCGCAGTCTTTAATACTGGTAGCATGCCGCGACAGCGTGGACGTGAACCGTATGTGCAGTTGACGGACTTTGAGCGAGGGCGTATAGTGGGCATGCGGGAGGCCGGGTGGACGTACCGCCGAATTGCTCAACACGTGGGGCGTGAGGTCTCCACAGTACATCGATGTTGTCGCCAGTGGTCGGCGGAAGGTGCACGTGCCCGTCGACCTGGGACCGGACCGCAGCGACGCACGGATGCACGCCAAGACCGTAGGATCCTACGCAGTGCCGTAGGGGACCGCACCGCCACTTCCCAGCAAATTAGGGACACTGTTGCTCCTGGGGTATCGGCGAAGACCATTCGCAACCGTCTCCATGAAGCTGGGCTACGGTCCCGCACACCGTTAGGCCGTCTTCCGCTCACGCCCCAATATCGCGCAGCGCGCCTCCAGTGGTGTCGCGACAGGCGTGAATGGAGGGACGAATGGAGACGTGTCGTCTTCAGCGATGAGAGTCGCTTCTGCCTTGGTGCCAATGATGGTCGTATGCGTGTTTGGCGCCGTGCAGGTGATCGCCACAATCAGGACTGCATACGACCGAGGCACACAGGGCCAACACCCGGCATCATGGTGTGGGGAGCGATCTCCTACACTGGCCGTACACCACTGGTGATCGTCGAGGGGACACTGAATAGTGCACGGTACATCCAAACCGTCATCGAACCTATCGTTCTACCATTCCTAGACCGGCAAGGGAACTTGCTGTTCCAACAGGACAATGCACGTCCGCATGTATCCCGTGCCACCCAACGTGCTCTAGAAGGTGTAAGTCAACTACCCTGGCCAGCAAGATCTCCGGATCTGTCCCCCATTGAGCATGTTTGGGACTGGATGAAGCGTCGTCTCACGCGGTCTGCACGTCCAGCACGAACGCTGGTCCAACTGAGGCGCCAGGTGGAAATGGCATGGCAAGCCGTTCCACAGGACTACATCCAGCATCTCTACGATCGTCTCCATGGGAGAATAGCAGCCTGCATTGCTGCGAAAGGTGGATATACACTGTACTAGTGCCGACATTGTGCATGCTCTGTTGCCTGTGTCTATGTGCCTGTGGTTCTGTCAGTGTGATCATGTGATGTATCTGGTAGTCTGTTCAGGTGCTGAAATCGTCAGCTTCGGATAGGAGTCGCAGTCGGTGCCTGCAGTACGCCGGCGTCGTATCGCAGACGCAGGCGGCGGCTCACTGTAAACCATCGCCGGGTGGGCAGTCGCAAGCGACGCTTGCTGCACAACTCCGCAGCTAACCTGCATTTGGCGGGCAGCACAGCTCAGGCGATGCGGTGCAGAGAACGAGCACACGAATCGCAGTTCCCGCGTAGTTTTTAATATAAAAAAAGGAGGGTAAGTCGAATCCAATGTCTGTTAAGGGTAGCATAGAACTGAATATTATTCAAGTGAATGAACTGTGGTGGAAAGGGATGTTAACATTAACACTTATGGGGTGTTAGAGGCAAGTACATGTGACTGTGAAAGTTTTACTAAGGCAGTGCGTATAGTAACATTAATTTTGTAGAAAGAGATTCGACTATTGTGGGCTGTATGGAAGCGTTAAGTGTTAAATTAGATGAAATGTTAGAGCTAATAAATAGTAACAATCAATCCAATAAGACAGATAATAGTAATAGGGAATTAAATGCCGAGATGCTACAGGTGAGAGATGATCTGTCAGACGAATTCATACGCTACATGCCAAAGTTGACAAAGTAGACCAAAAGGTAGATACTAATACTGAAGAATCAAAGCATGAAAAGGTGAAACTCAAATTGCAGAAAGACACGTTAACTAACGAATTTAGTAAAACGAAAGTTAACACAAGAAATAGATGAGATGGTAGAAATCGTAGCAGAACATGTGACTTATGAAATTAGTACACTGTGGGAGGGGGTATCGGATGCCTTAAGTGAAATAAAACTTGACGGCTCTCGGCTGCATTGAGAAGTGTTCAGGAACGTGAAAGGATATTTAGAGTTTTTATTAGATGAAGCAGAAATTATGAAAGAACAAAGGGATATGGATATGAAAACGTAAGAAAATCTAAAGTTAAAAATAAATAATCTTACTAGGAGCAACAAGCTTCAGGGAGACCAGTGAAACCTGAAGCAAGTTACAGTATCGCTAAAATTTGGAGTAGACACTGTATCTGTAATTAATTATATAACATCTTGGCAAATATCCAGCAATAATTGTAGCATATAACACTGTTCGTTTACGGTTCAAAAAAGTTTTTGTAGCCTTTTTGCTTTAAAATTTTTGCATATTGGTACTATATTTTCTGTATACGTAAAGTGTGCTATACTGGAGACTGAAGTTCTTTGCGCTGTATGTGAGTAATGTATGTAAAATACTATGTAGATTGTTTATTACGTTAAATAATTTTCTGATGATATTATCTATTCAAAAATATTTGTGTGTATAAACTGTTCATGTTGATGTAAATTTGACAATTGTAGTAAATAGTCACGCTTAGGAGCAATCTGAGAAATAAGTGTCATGTAAAAGCCAGTGTGCTTTTGTTTGAAGTGAAAGTGGTTCTGGGGAGTGGAGAAGGTGGCAAGGGCGAATTGGCGCGCTAGCTAGAGCAAGCGCGGCAAGTAAGTGACTGAGGCAACACCTTCGTGGAGCAGGAGAAGTTTTCCCTGCGAATTTCCGCAAAAATGCCTCGGATGAAGCCTGCAAACAACTTACGGCATAGCTGCGAGTTGTTGGGCTACTGTATGTAAAATTGAACGACGCCAAGAAGAGAAATGAGCCCATACAGCCAGATACTAGGAAAATAATTTAATAGTCTGATTTACTTATCCACTAGACACAATAGTCGGTCAAATCCTGTAAAAAGGGTAACCCTGTTGATTAGGTTTTCCTATTAACAGGACCATTCTCACACAGTGTACTTTATTTGGAAACTAAACTAAATGTAGTCAGAGGGTTATACATGGTAAAATAGAGATAGGGTTTTCTGTTATTTAGGTAAAAGCATACTAAATTACAGTGGTAGTGGTAGGGTTATACGTGACGACCGTGACACGACATTTTACAGCAGTTAAGAGTCCGCAAGTAGTTAACCTCAGTTATACATTTTGCAGATAGGTAGGATTCTTATGGAAGAAGTATGAAGGTCTCAGGGTCACGAATTTGTTAAAGCAGTTAAGAGAAAGGGACTGCAGTATAAATTAATATATAGGTGGTTTAAGCAATTATTAAAAATTGGTAAAGATAAGTACATGCAGTATAGAAAAGTAAAGCAGGAGGATAAGAGAGATGACACTTCTGTAAACAGTGATAAGGAGCAGGACAGAAGGGAATAGAATTTACTGAAGGAAAGCAAGTAGAATATATTGATTTGGGCGATGAGACTTCTATGCTGTTAAGCCCATCTAAAATTAAGAAAGAAGTAGATTCAGAGGAGGAAGACAACGGGGTAGACAACAATCAACAAAATGAACAACAACTGATTGATTTGTATACATTACTACACAGTATGATTACACAGCTGATAGCACAAAACAAGAACACTTCAATTCTAAGAGAACAAATGCAGGCTCAAAATGAAAAACATATGGAAACACAGTCGAAAAACACTGCCAGTATAAACGAAAAACGTAAGAAACTGAGTGAACAAATGGAAATGAATAACCAGAAGTTAGCAAAAGTTAATAATGAAATAGGTTTTCTGACTGAGGAACTTACCAATGTGAAGAAAGATGTGAAATATTTAGGTGAAACTATTAGTATTAGTAATATATACAGATATTAATGACAGATCTGAAGTCAAAGTAGAGAAAATACGGGAACAGGTCGAAACTATGGTAGAGTTAAAGGATAAGGAAAAGATTTCCCATGTTAAGAAAGCAATAACAAAAGCGAACGAAGAACAGATATCGTAACTGAGAATGACTGCTCTAGAGACTGAGAAAAACGTAGAAAGGAAAGTTGTGCATTGCGAAGACAAGTGTTGCAATAACACTTCCAGTGTACAAGAAAAAGTTAGTGACCTAGAAAGAAAAATTATGTCTAATGGCTCTTATGTGGTAGACAGAACATCAATTTACAAGGTACTATAGGACGAAGTAAAATTCGACCCTTACCAAAAACACAGTGGATTATCACCTATGAATTTAATTAAGAACTATGAAAGGCTGTTCCCTGAAAATATCGCAGATCAGGAAACATTAAATATCGTAATTAGTGGTTTAGCAGTAAACGATGGGAAATTGACTTAAGCACTGAAGCAATGACCTTCATTAAAGTTAGACAGAAGATCTTGGACGAGTATTGGTTCGAGCAGATACAAAACAACCTCTGGCGTGAGTTTACAATGGCGACAATGTTCGAAGGTAAAGGCCGTATCAACATGAAAGAATTTTGTGAGTCATGGTATAGGAGATTAACTCACTTGAGGAATTGAAGGAGCGATTCCTAATTCATTTGGGAACATCAAAAGATGTGTGGGCTTTAACTACCGTACTTTTTCTGCATTTTTAGAAAAAGCGATTGACGAAGACCTCTGGCGAGAAAACAACTTCCATCAGAATAATAACCGCCAAAATGAAAGGAACGATCGGAATAACAGCAATGATGAGCAGAGTGATAATCTGTATCAAGACAATACTGTTCAAAGAGGAAGAGGCAGAGGAAGATTTTCCTCTAACCATCGCGGAAGAGGACATAGGCCGCGAAATAACTCCCATGGAGAGGAGTTAAACTAAATAAATCGAACGTTGAGGGTCGGACGGACGCGGGAACAAGATACAGGTGGACCAAACGCAATAAATATTCTCGACATACGTCAGAGAAGCTCCGACACGCTGGAGTACGGTGCAGACGAGAGGCGGGGCACTAGGCCTGCCGCGGCAGATCATACTGCAGGTGAATCACAGTCGGCTAGCAACGGTCGTATTTCGTGCACTAACAAGCCGCTGCATTGGAACACTGTACCGAGAATTAATTCTATAGCAGTGCAGATGAAGTGACGTCACAGGACAATAAGCTGAGGCTGTGAGTAAGCCGGTACACGGGGCATTGCCCGCTGTAACTAATTCAGAGGCTACGGGCAGACAACGTGCAGGAACTGAGCTGGAGGAGACTTTGTACAGAATTGACAATTGGCGTATACAGATGAGTAATCTGTATGATGGTATAAAGCAGTGTAACGAAAAGGAAGATAGAGGTACTATGACCAGAAAGGGGAAAGGTTTATTGTCTGGAGCCGCGCTGAGTACGTGAGCTGCCAATACCACTGAATCAAAAAGCACCGCTCAGAGGACGCGAGTTGCTAATGCTAGAGAAAATGAAGAGGTAGTATGTAGACGCGAAGTAGGAGATGCAGATTTACACTCTGATGAAGAATCATCAATGAATCTGTGGATAACGTTTCTGTCATTTATAAGCCTGATTTGAAGGAAAGATAGAAATCCACAAATATTATAACGTTTATGAAGCGCACGCTGATGACGTCAGGGAAGATAAGGAAGACAGTTCTGATGAAGACCAACTACCTACAGAGGAAAACAATCTGCCTACTACAAAAGGCAAACATGAAAAATCCAGAAATGCATGAATTACGAGACTAGCGACGATCTGGAGTTCTCAAAGAAATTAAGAAGTGCTTTCATGTTAGAAGCCGACAGTGCTAGTAAAGATGCCGACTTAAATAAAAATTAAGAAATCAATCGATTTAGTGAATCAGAATCGGAGGAAACGAAGCTTACTGAAAACCTCTGACTGACAGAAATGAGAATACCAGCGAATGAGAATATTTCGCGTGTAAAGTTGCCAAAATTGGACACTAAACAGGAAAAATAAGTTAGTCAAGAGAAAATAAAATCTGTATATGACGAGACCTGTGAAGAAGTAATAATGTTAGTACAGGATCCGGAAGACATAATGGATCCTAAGAAAAAGGAACCACTGGACGAAATGATTAGTAAACAGCAATAACTAAACATCGTGAAGGAGTTTGCGATCAGCAGGAAGAAAGAACCACCCAGCTTAGAACGTAAAGAGATGAATGATATTTCATGGAAAAATGTAATAGTAGATCAAGACTTATTGTATGTGAAAGGAACAGAAAACCAAATTGCTGACGCACTGTCAAGGCTACCTGAAGGCAATGAGCAAACCAATTTAGAAAACAATGAGTATGGAACCTTTAAAATGTTGTACTTAAAATAGGTAGCTGTTAGTAAAAGAATAGCCAATACATGTAAAAATATTAGGAGACTTCGAAACGCAGATTAAGTGTGGAAATCAGTGAAAGTCAAATTTGATAGTAATGATTGTCCACAGACACCAAAATTTTACAAAATATTTAAAGGTGTACTGTTTATTAGAAAAGGAGAAAAATAGTGAAAAGTGGCAAGTCTGTTGGCCATCACAGTTTGAAACAGAATTAATTGATTACTTTTATTTGGCATATGGAAATTGTGGGCTGAAAAAGTGCCATGAGAAAATTGAAAGTGTTGTCAAAATTGGGAGTTATGCTTTGGAAAAGGTTACAGAATGTTTAAAGTCATGTGATGTTTGTCAAAGGGCTAAAGAGACCAACAGTACCAGGAGAGGTGCTATGCAGAGTCTCAAACCATTAGATAACTTGGAGCTACTGTCTCTGAACCTGAATGGGACCCTACCTAAAACCACTGGAAATTACACCTACATTCTAGTTATTTTAGATGTATTTTGACTGGAAATTTTACCTACATTCTAGTTATTTAAGACGAATTTTCAAAATTTATTAGACTGTATCGAATCAAGAAAGCCACAGCTAGAGCAGTTTTCCATAAAACGTTGGAATACTTTCATGAGATAGGAATACCAAGGAGAGTACTATTTGACAATTGCAAAAGTATGATTAGAAGTAATGGAGCAAAAAAGAATACAAGTAAAACACATTTCAGCCTACCATCCATCTAGTAATCTCGTAGGACGCTATATGCGAGAATTAGGAAGACTGTGCAGGACATACTGTCATCAAAACCATAGAACTTGGGGCAAATTTATTCCAAAATTTGAAGTAATCATGAATTCATTACAACATGAAACCACTGGTTGCACAACTGAAGAAACTATGTTAGATCATAAATTTAAAAGTTTGGTAGAAGAAGTGTTAGAATACCCATTAAGTAAATAAATGGATTTGGTAAAGATAAAGGAAATGGTGAGAGAACTAAATAGATGAAAAGCAGAAGCAATAACCAAAAGGCACGATGAAAAAATCTAATTTTCAAAATTTATCATTGGTGAACTGGTACTTGTTAAAACACACGAAAAAACTAATGAGGTAAATCATGAGATTTCGAAATTCAAATGCGTTTACTATGGTACTTACGAAATTCAAGGAATACCACACCCTAATGCATACATTCTGGTTGATCCTAAGTCCAGAAAACCACTGGGAACTAGAAACATTGTTGAATTAAAGAAGTATATAGCCAGAAATGTGTAAAGATTTAAACTAATATTATTATTATCCAGTGTCTGTTTTATGTATAAATTTTATTGCAACCATATTAATATCTGACACATTTCAGGTTCTGAGATACTTCTGTATAAATGTGCATGATGGAAAATTGAAACAAATATGTCACTTAGAGGACTATTAAGTGAAATAATGCAGCCTAAGGGGCATAACAAACCAAACATTATGTCACAATAAAAGGAGCAGACTGCAAGGGAAAATGCACAAAGTGTTCTTAAAGAAAATGTAAAGTGGACTGCTTTTAATCTCACAAAGGGACACCCAAAAGAAAAGTGTATGCTGTTGGTTCACAGGAGTCAAGAAGGATTGCCATAATACCCATACTGGAGGCAGCAAATTGTTCTGTTAAAGTGTAGTAATTTTGTATTATTAATTTTAAAATGTTTATGTGTAAAGTGTGTTTTTATGATGTAGCTTGTAAGAGCCTTAGGTGTATACTCTTCGTTAAGGAGGACAATACTTTAATGTAAATGAACCAATGAAACCTGCTATGTTTGGGTATTCCAGTCATGCTTACCTGTAGAGACCTGTAGAGACACAAACAGGGGCATATATAACAGTATTTGCTTATGGTTCGTCTAAATTTTTATAGGTTTTTTTGCTTTAAAATTTTCGCATATTGGTACTATATTTTCTGTATATGTAAAGTCTGCTATACTGGAGATTGAAGTTCTTTGCATTGTATGTGATTAATGTATGTAAAATACTACGTAAAATGTTTATTACGTTATATAATTTTCTCATGACATTTTCTATTTAAAAATATTTGTGAGTATAAACTGTTCATGTTGATGTAACGGGCATGGATGTGTGTGATGTCCTTATGTTAGTTAGATTTAAGTAGTTCTAAGTTCTAGGGGACTAATGACCACAGATGTTAAGTACCATAGTGCTCAGAGCCAGAGCCATGTTGATGTAAACTTGACAATTGTAAGAAATACTCACGATTATGAACAATCGAAGAAATAGAAGTTAAAAGCCAGTACGCTTTTGTTTGAAACGAAAGGGGCTCTGGGAAGTGGAAAAGGTGACAAAGGCGAATTGTCGTGTAGGAAGTAGGTCACACAGTCCGTAGGCAGCAGTGATTGAGGCAACACATTTGTGGAGCATGACAAGCTTTGCCTGGAAATTTGCACAAAAATGCCTTGGATGAAGACTGCAAAAGGCTGCATAGCTGAGAGTTGTTAGGCTGCTGTATGTAAAATTGAACGACGCCAAGAAGAGAAATTGAGCCCACACAGGAAGATACTTGCAGGCTGTACTGTGGGTAGTGTAACCATCATAACTGATCGCCACACCCAAGCCTACAGCTACCAGATATTACCAGATAAGAATTTTTTTTATATTTTACCTTTTTACAGCGTTAACCATTCATTTTTTTAGTGAAAAATCATTCTTGAACTTTAACGAAACTGGTTCATTCTGTTGTTTCATCCTAATCTTTCACCTATCTAGGGGTCCTTCCTGGTGTTTGATTAATCTGAGTATCCTGTTTCACAGACTTAGAAAGTGCCAAGTTAATATAAAGAGGCACCATTTAAATTGTTTTTGTGTAAATAATGGGAAAGATTTATTAACTATTACAAAGTGTTATAGTAAAAATTTGCTTACATAAAATACATCAGAGTGAAACCAAATTACTAGAATCTGTTAAATTACTATACAGAGCTAACTCAAAGAATAATAGCTTTTGAAAGTAAATTCCAGTAAGAGAGAGGGTTTCCTGAAGTGAAATTTTGAGGATAAAAAGTGTGTGCTTTAGTACCTAAGTATTTTAGTATTTAAGTTGGTTGACTATGGAAAGTGCTTTTCTGAATTTCCCCCTGGCCACAGTTTTTTAGGTTCCTTGAAGTTATCTACAGGGATTTTTTATTTTAAAAACGTAATGTATAATGGTGTAGTCAAACACTGTTTACTTGGATTAATATTTATTTGAAGAAGCAACTTAAACAGTAGCAATACAATAGGCAAAATTCATACTGCTGCTTTTCTAACATTTCACTGTTTCATTGCCTGGATGGGCTGGCGACAGTTATTACATATTTTAAACCACTAAATGAACGTGGAACTGAGTTGTCCTACCTTCAGTATAATTCTATTCATACTACATTTCCTTCTAACCAGTGTGTAAGATATTAGGAAAAGAATTAAATAGCCTGAATTACTTTTCCATTAGACACAACAGACTGACAAATCCTGTAAAAAGGGTGACTCTATTGATTAGCTTTTCCTATTAACAGGGCCATCCTCCTTTAGTGAACTTTATTTGTAAACTAAACTAAATTTGTTAAGAGGGTTATACGTGGAAATGTACAGACAGGGTTTTCTGTTATTTAGATAAAAGCACAATAAATTACGATAGTAGTGGTATGGTTATACTAGTAGTTTTTGAGGTGAGAGTGAAGGAAATCATCCTAAGGCAAGTTTCAGTGTAAGAGTAGAAGGAACTGACAATACAGAGTCTCCGAATTCAGTGAAAGATTGGTGAGAGGAATTTCGTTTCCAAAGCAGTGTGGGACACACTAATAAGTTCCCCATATTCAAACCAGGAAATTGATTATATCCTATTTTTTCTTGAGAATATTTGAAGGGGCATTCCCAAGTTCATGGATATACCAGAAGAAAATACAATTAGTCACAGGGCATTTAGCTCATGAGGCTATAAAATGGGGAGTATTTCGTCGAAATGAATTTAAACATTGGAAAGGGTTTTGTAATTTATTCAAGGAGAAATACTGGTCAGAAGTAGAGCAGCAAAAACTCATTTTAGAATTGATATATCTTAAACCATATGATACAAAGTGGGGTGTATTTCGTAAATATTTCGAGTGGCACTTAAATAAGGTCCAGTTATTGGGCGAACCAATAAGCAAAAGACGTTTAATTAAAGTACTTATTAGTCAACTACCCATTCATGTAAGAGAAAAGGTGTTAGGTAGAGAATGGAATAAAATAAGTGCAATTTTGAGTTATTTAAAACAGTTATATATCCTGGGGAAGGATCGTGAAGATGAGTGTGCACATAAACAGAAAAACGAATTTAATAATGATGGTGGAATAGTATTAGTTGAAAACAGTCTTGGCTGCAACCATCTTCAGGCTGATCTACATAGAAAACGGAGAACACATTCACCTACTTAAAGATCGTGCTGTGCAGACTTAGATAACCTAAAAGCATGTATAAACAGATCAAATACTGAAAGAGCAAATAACTTAATTTGGTATTTCTCAGGACAATCCTTTCGACAATGTAGCTAAAGGGCATCGTAGAGTACATCAAGCCAACATCGCCTTCGATAACCTCAATAAATACCAGAAATATAAAATAGTAAACACGAATAAGAGAATTGACCAATGATCGGACACTCAGAAATGCAATCATATTGCCGAAGCCTTATGATAAGGCCTTACCTTTCTAGATGGACATAAGTGACTCTAAGACCTGCATAACACGTATACGTTCACAGGAGCAAATAATAGAATAAGATGGGTCTTAAGTAGTTAGCATAGTGCACCGCAGCGTCGTGTGCTAGGACTGACACCTATTACAGAATCACCTCATTAAATGGTGTTGCCACGCAGCTGCTGGTAAGAATGAGAGATCGTAAACCGGATGTACATTGGCACTAAAACTTTATAAATATAATGCATATAAAATATTTATAAGATAGAATTACTGGAAGCAACACCTGTGCATTAATTTACCCAAAAATTATGACAGAGTAAAAATACAAAAGGAGGCAGTAAATTTAAAACATACTACCAGAGTGTATAATACAACACACAGATGCGGTGCCTAAACAGGTATCACGTATCATATAACACTACAACGAGTACATCACTAACACAGGACACTGGACTCGCATTCGGGAGGACGACGGTTCAATCGCGCGTCCGGACATTCAGATTTAGGTTTTCCGTGATTTCACTCCAGGCAAATGCCGGGATGGTTCCTCTGAAAGGGCACGGCCGACTTCCTTCCCCATCTTTCCCTGATCCGATGAGACCGATGACCTCGCTGTCTGGTCTGCTTCCCAAACAACCCCAACTAACACAGGACCACAGTTTCGGATGAAGAGGCCAACCTATAACATGCAACACTGCGTCGTACATAGCAAGAACTTCTAACTAACATCATAATTCTTTTTATAACAATACCAAAGTAAAATTACTACGCTTGTAAGATATACACCAGCGTGGGAGGAAGACGTAATGTGGGTGAACCTATTTCCCATTTCCATTTTATATTTACATTAAAATATGTAAGATACGTCGACATTTGAAGAGACAAACTCGCAATATCATTTTCTAGTCAAAGAAATGTCGACGAATCCTACACATTTCAATGTAAGTATAAAATGGAAATGGAAAACAAGTCCACCCGCAATACGTCTTCCTCCTACGCTGGTGTGCATCTGAAAAGCGTAATAATTTTACTTTGGTATTTTTATAAAAAGAATTTTCATATTGGAAGTTCTTGCTCCATATGACGCAGTATTGCATGTTATAGGTGGGCCTCTTCATCCGAAATTATGGTCCTGTGTTAGTAATGTACTCGTTCTAGTGTTATATGATACGTGATACCTGTTTAGGCACTGCATCTGTGTGTTGTGTTATACACTGTGGTATTATATTTTAAATTTACCGCCTTCTTTTGTATTTTTACTCCGTCATAATTTTTGGATAAATTAATGCACAGGTGTTGCTTCTAGTAATTCTATCTTATAAATGTTTTGTGTGCATTATATTTATAAAGTTTTAGTGGTAATATATATTCGGTTTATTATCTCCCGTTTTTACCAGCAGCTGCGTGGCAGTGCCATCTAATGAGGAGTTTCTGTATCAGGTGTCAGTTCTAGCACATGACTCTGTGGTGAATTATGCTAACTACTTAAGCCCCATATTACTTTATTATTTGCTCCTGTGCACATGTTTGTGTTAGGCAGGTCTTGGAGTCACTCATGTCCATCTAGAAAGGTAAGGCCATATCATAAGGCTTCTGCAATATGATTGCATTTCTGAGTGTCCCATCATTGGTCAATTCTCTTGTCTGTGTTTACTATTTTATATTTCTAGTATTTACTAAGGTTAACGAAGGCGATGTCCTTTATCTACATTGTCTAAAGGATTGTCCTAAGAAGTACCAAATTAAGCTATTTGCTCTTTAAGTATTTGATCTGTTTATACATGCTTTTAGGTTAATTAAGTCTGCACAATGCGATCGCGATCCTTAAGTAGATGTATTTGTTCTCTGTTTTCTATGCAGATCAGACTGAAGATGGCTAAAAAAAGGTGAAACGCGTAGTTGATAAAAAAAACTAAAATTGCAACCAAGACTGTTTTCAACTAATACTTTTAAACACTGGTTTGCTGATTCATGCCAGAGATGGATTGGAAGAATTTCAATGGTGGTGGAAGAATGAGAAGAGAGTCTGAGGTTAGGAATAGTCAGTATTGTGAAGTAAAATGATACACATTTTACAACAACGGGAACAGAAATAAAAACTCATACCAAATATTCATGCAGAGGATGGAAACAGGAACCCGGACGAATCTCCGATAGGTACAGTAATCACAGAAAATGCGAGAAACGACAATGGTCATGCAGGAGGGGCCGGACCACGGTACCAATAAGAGTGTTAAATAACGAAACACAGTTATCAAACGTTTAGTATGGGGACACATTGACGGGCAGCCTGTAGCTATCGTGTTTGATTCAGGAAGTGATATATGTGTAATATGTAAAGAATAGTTTGTGAAACTTAGGCAACAGAGATCCTATCCAATATTTTCGGTTACTGGAGTGCACATTATTGGAAGTACTGGGGACAGAGGTAAGCCCATGAGGGAGAAGCTTATGATATCCTTTAATCTAGGAAATTATTCGTTGCCCATACCTTTTTAGTAGTACCAAATTTGAATGTTCAGCTTCTGCTTGGCTTAGATTGGACAAGTGAGCAAGAAGTCATTTTTGGCATTGAAAATGAAAGTTTATGCTTACATATTTTTGGCAAGTTAGTGTTAATACCTTTTATAGGGCCATGTATCAAAGATGAAACTGAGATTAAAGAGTTAATAATTTGTATCTGTGTCAAAAAAGAAGATCCTGAAGTTGACAAGGATACAAAAGACAACCTAGAAACGGTTAAAACAACGGATCAAATGATAGGAAAAAAAGGTTAAGGATAGTAATATTTTGAGTGAGACAGAGAAGGGGGAATTAGCTGAATTATTACACCAGTACAATACAACGTTTTCTGAAAACTGGAAAATATAAAGCATTACGAATGTAAGCCTAAAATAAAGAGTGAAAAACCTTTTATCAAAAAACCTCATCCTATTCCTTTTCAATAGAAAGAAGCTGTTAGTAAAGAAACGAATAGCATGATTAGTGAAGGTAGAATTGAAGGATCTTTCAGTCCCTGTAATAGTCCTGTTTTAATAGTAAGGAAACCATGTGGGAATGTGAGAGTAATTTTGGATGCTCACACATTAAACCCAATAATTGAGACAGAGTGAGATAGACCTATACCCATTGAAGAAATACTAGTTAAACTAGAGGGAAATAAATATATTAGCTGTATGGATCGAATAACTGGATATTGGCAGATTAAATTACATTTAGATTCCAGACCAGTCACAGCTTTCCTTTTTGAGGGACGATCCTATCAGTTTGAAGTTCTCTTTTTTGGTTTGAATTTGTCGTTAAGTGAATTTATGCAGGCATTAGGTTAAGCTTTGTGTCCAGACCTAGTACTCAAAATAATACTTTACGTGGGTGATGTAATGGTTATAGGCCAAACTTGGAAAGAACACCAAGAAATTCTGAAGGAGGTATTACGGAAATTTCTAGAAAAAGGAATTGCAGTAAAATTGTGTAAGTCAACCTTTAGAACAAATGAAGTGAAATATTTAAGATATAGGGTTAATGCAGATGGAATCAAACCTGATCCTGATAAACTATCAGCCAATGCTAAGTGTCCATAGCTAATAAATCAGAAACAACTACTTGCTTTCCAAGGGATGGTAGGTTTTTATAGATGATATTTGAAGGAACTGAACATCATACATCCAGACATTTTACATTTACTGAAGAAAACTCGAAATGGCAGTGGGGGATAAAGAGAGAGAAGTATTTGATGCTATGAAATTAGTTAATAAATGCTAAATTGTTGCACTATCCGAAAATAGGCGAGACATTTAAAACTTGCACAGATGCATTCTCATATGGAATAGCATGTGAGATTTTTCAGGGCGATTTCGAGAACACTCATGGAAATCACGGAAATATAGCTTTTGCTAGTCAGGTGCTAAGCAAGCACAAAATGAATTATTCAGTTTTAGAAAAGGAAGCGCTTGCTATTGTGTGGATTTCTAAGCGTTCTCGATACTTGCTGTTAGGGAGAAAGACCACTGTGTACACCCTAGACTAATGAGGTGGATATTATTTTTACAAGACTACAGCTTGAGGTACAATATGTTGAAGGGGGTAAAAATATAGTACCAGATGTTTTATCAAGGTCCCCAGTAGGTATGAATAAAACAAACCGAAATACAAGGGGCAGGACAGGAATTTCACATTTATTTTATACGTTCGAAATCTATTGCCATGGAAGGAAAGGCTTTGGCATTATCAATTACGAAGGAATAGCACAAAGACAGTCATATAAGGGATGTGATAAACTTACTGGAAAAAACTCTATGGTCCAAGGAGAAGTCAGATCATTGGAAATGCTATGTAGGAATACTATACTGTAAGGAAAACGTGGAGAAAGAGCAGTGGAGAATATGTGTGCCTAAACATGAAACATTCATTATGTTCATAATGTATACGGTCATTTTGCAATGAAGAAATGTCTATTGCATCTAAATATGTTTTATTATTGTAAAAACATGGCCAGGTTAGTGAGGAACAATATAAGAGGTTGCTTAATTTGTTAGAAGGGGAAAGATTTTAAAGTACCATATAGAATCAACATGTTTCCTGTAATACCAAAAGGATTATGGGATTTACTTGCATTGGATTCTTTCCGTCCTTTACCCTCAGGAAAAGGTGGTTGCAAAATTGTGTTGGTAGTGCTAGAATATTGGTCGAAGTACATTCGATTATATCCTCTAAAGGCTGCTACCTCACATTCTGTAATCAGATGTTTAGAAAAGGATTATTTTGTAAACTATGCAACTCCCAAAAGAATTTTATCACATAGTGGTAACCAATTTGTGAGCACAATATTTAAGCAATTTATAGAAAATCATATTATACAACAAGTCAGGGTATCGAAATTTCTTCCACAAGGCAATATTTCTGAGAGGGTGATGAAAGAACTGGGACGACTGCATATAACGTACTGTGTTAAACATCATAGTAGTAGGTAGATCGAGTAAGACAACATGAGACAATACTGAATGAGTTACCGCATTTGAGTACAGGACTGTTGCCTGTAGAACTAGTAGGTAAAAGTTTCGTAGGGGAGCCACTCCTATGTATCGTAAAGATGCCACCTTTGCGCGATAAGGGAGAAATACCAACCAATCAACTTGTCAAGGAAAAATTAATGGCCAGTGCAGAAAAAATCTATACCAAGGCACGAATACCTCAGTTAAGAGTTGGACACCTAATCCATGGTGAAAGTGCACCCTAAGAGCTCTAAGTTAAATAAGAGAATAGATAAGTTTTACTATAAAAATGAGGGACCATGGAAAGTATTGGAAATACCTCACCCAAAAGCGGCGGTATTAAATGACGTAAATACAGGAAAAATCAAAGATCTGTAGCGTGTGGATCACATGCAGCCTTACAGGGTTTGCTTGCAACTATGTTAGCTAAAGAGTCGACGTTGTTCCGCGTGCTCTGTGTGAGAAAGAAAACAAATGGAAATTTAAGTGTGTAGTTTAATTTATATGGAGATTAGAGAAACCCACTGACCAGGACTGAGAATCATTATTTTGGAATATGATCTGCTGAAGGATATTCGCTAGCGGAAATAAAGAGAGTCGTAGAATGACTTAAGCAGTAGAAGTTCAAGTTCCTGTACATGGTGTAAAACCATAGTCATAAATTGGTTGCAAGGAAATATAAAGTATGTGAACGAGCTTTTCCTGTTAGTGTACCATACAATTTAAATTAAAACCTCGGGTTTTGAAGTGATACAATAGAAAGTAATAGTGGGGAATGAACTGAAATATTTAAATTAGTAAGTCCTGTAATGGTAAATAGTTGAATATATGGTGGAGGTTAGAAAATTATACTGAACCTGATTAGACATAAACAGGTTTTGGGGGAGGATATCGATTACAAATGTATTGGATCCTCATAAACTTATCATAAATGATTGGGTTGGTTAAGGTATCAACAGCTGTTGATAACTGATTAGACATAAACAGGTTTTGGGGGAGGATATCGATTGCAAATCTATTGGATCCTCATAAACTGATCATAAATGATTGGGTTGGTTAAGGTATCAACAGCTGTTGGAGTTGGCTCATCCCTGTTAGGCTGTAGTAAAGCTGTGTAAGTTTTATTTTACTACAAAAGATATATACATATTCATTATAGAGCAAACCTCATAACTTGAGATGGGGATACTGTGTAGACGTTCATGTATTAATCAAGGACCTATGCTGTACTGCTCAAAGTTACTCTCTACCTGAGATCACACTACAAATAATATAAGATCAGAAAAGTAACTCTATAAATATATGTATATACACATACAGAAAAGAATCTATAAAATAGCAAAAAGGATAATGTATTAATGATTAATTTATAATATTGATAACTGAGCTTAAAACTTATGAGATCAAAAACATATAGTCATGACTGATCAACAAGCTAATAAACATGGTAGTAATTTATACTAAAAATGATCAAACAGTAATGCTTTATGTGCAAAGCTTAGTGTCTAGTTGACTTAGGTCAAGAAATATTTACCAGTGAAACGATATCCCAGAGTATAGGTCATTGGAACTTGGTATATAGACATGGGTACACCAGTGAAAATATCAAGGGGTTATACACGTGCGGACTATTGTGGTAATGTACGAGAAAGTGCAGAAGATTAGACACTTTCGGTGTGTATAGTGGGATGTAAGAAAGTTGTGAGTACATTTCACAACACGTGTGTTACAATGATATGAAAGAGTACAGTTGTAGTGGAGTGTAAAACGCATAATTTTAGTTTATAAGAAGAAAAATAACAAGGAGGCAAGTATTAAATAAGGGTTTTAGTATTAAGTACATTAGTCTGAATCCATGTGTTACGTAGCTGGCGGCGGCGTTATGTGATGATGCAGTGTTTGAAGCATTCTATCATCGATTTGTTCCTGCCACGTGACACATGGAATGTAAGTAGCTGTAGGTTTGTTATAATGTTTACATATGGTAAAATGAATTTTATATTTTGTTGTTACAACTATAATAATGGAAGAAATGTTTGTGTTTACTTCTGTTTCTCGATACGATGTGATAGTGGTGGAAGGAAAGGTCTTCCCGTCGTCACGTACTCAGAGTTACCAGCCATCAGAAACGTAACAACGATGGTCGAGTTCGAAAGAAGAAAATTATATGAGCAATGCTATCTTTGAAATATTGATTGCACGGACGTGATATTTTATGGTCTATACCTGACGGTGATTAGGATGCTGAGATTTTCTTTAGCAGGCATACAAAAGATAAGTCTAAATTCATAACATTGTTGAAACGAAGATTTACCAAATTATGGGCGAAATATGTTTTCAAGTGACAGTTATAAAACAATAGATAAAGATCATCTTTGTATCTGAAGAGTAGCTGCGGCGGACCACTATACTAAAGTGGCTGGATATTGTAAGTTACGTTAAACGCAATTTGAAAGTGGAATGTCATATAATTATGGAAAAGTGTTGGATGGAACTAGTCCAAAAGCCAATTATTCTTTAAAAGTTAGTCTGTGTTTTATTTTTTAGTGAAAAATCATAAACTGTTCCGACATTAAATGTTATTAGGACCAGAGATAAATTACTGTCGAAAATTGACAGAAGATGAATATGTTTGGTTTGCTATGTCGAAAAAATAATAAACAAGGCCGTGATGAGGAAATTTGTATAATAATGAGTACTACTACAGCTACTGATACCAATGTGCTTACACCCTCGACGATCGACCTTTAAAATCGAACCTGCATATTGATTATATCTTCGGAACTATACAATGTACGGCAGCTACAGTATGTGCTTTGATTTATTGGAGTAGCATATCATAACTGACAGGTAGCTCCTTTTTCGTATCCAAGCAAGAAAAGTTGCAGTGCCACTGTGTTATGAAGATAATGGATCTCATATACCATTTTATTGTCTCATTTCCTAATCTAATTCCCTCAGCATTGCCTGATTTTAGTACACGAAATTTCAATATTCTTGTTTTACATCTGTTCATTTCATCTTTACGAAACAGTACCCATTCTGCCCTTGCAAGCCCTTTTCCATCTCTGTCAGAATTACAGCATTACTGCTGAACGTCAGTTCTTAATCCCACGATACACGCTACAAAAGAAATTCTTGCATCGGCATCAATTGGTCATTTGAATAAATTCAATGGCGACAAGTTAAAAATTTTGCCAGATCGTGATTCTGACTTGGATTTCCCACTTTACGTGAGAGACTGTCTTAGCTGCTTTGACTATCAGAGCATGCCTCCCATCCAACCCAAATTCCCAAATTGTCGCACATTACTTACGTAGCGCCCTCTGTCCTCTATGCACTGTTCAGAGGCTCACGCTGATTCCTGCAAGATTTCGTGAGAGAAGGTGCATCAGCGGCGAAATGATCTGTAAGGCTGTCAAGGTGTACACATTTAATATGTGTGATGTCTGCTTTTCCGGCGTGACCGAAAGAACAGTTGATCCCTCAGCCATATATGCACATGATTAAATCTAAATTAGTGTGTGACAAGTTGGGAATTAGAGTTGGACGAGATGCATCCTGGGATAGGTGACTGCTCGTGTAAAGGAGGGAATCTCGGTTCGAGTCCGAGTCCAGCACAAATTTTCAGTGCCGAATTGCGGCCGATATCAGAATTTCTACTTCATCACTCAAAGATTTTTAGTTTCTCCCTGAACTTTAATTCCTTCTCCAAATTTCTCTGTGCTTTCCATTACTGCTGGCTCAGTTTACATACTGAATAACATAGAGGATAGCCTCTATGTCCATCTTACTTCATTAACAATTACGGTTTCGCTTTCATGTCCTTCCACTCGTAACTGAAGTCTGGTTTCTGGACAAGTTATAAATAATCTCTTTGTCCCTGCATTTTCTATTTGCTACTCTAAATATTTCAATGAGTGTAGACCAACCAACACAGTCAGAAGTTTTCTGCACATCTAAAAATGCTGGTAGACGAAGTTTGCGTTCTGAAATCGAATTTCTAACGTGTGTCACACTGTCAGTATTGCCTTTCGTATTCCTATATTTAACTGGACTCCGAACAGATTTTCCCAAAGTCGCATTCTACGAGTGTTTCCATTCTATTAATAATTTGTGCCTCAGTCGTTGTAATCCTCAGAAATAGCATGTAACTTTTCAGGAAATTTACTATTTCGCAAATAAATTATTCTTAAGCTTAGTTTTAATGAAAATGAAACAGCTATTTCCAACTGCAAATGAATGTACCAATTACATGATAAGTCGCAGCCAAAAGTCAACAGGATAATCTCATCTCTATTCAAATTTTTGTTCAAATGGTTCAAATGGCTCTGAGCACTATGGGACTTATGGGACTTAACTTCTGCGGTCACCAGTCGCCTAGAATTTAGAACTAATTGAACCTAACTAACCTAAGGACACCACACACATCCATGCCAGAGGCAGGAGTCAAACCTGCGACCGTAGCGGTCGCTCAGTTCCAGACTGTAGCGCCTAGAACGGCATGGCCACTCCCGCCAGCTCAAATTTTTGTGTTTCAGTAATTACGATGTGTAGTCATAGTTTTGTGAGGGTCTACTTGAGAGGTGGCATGAGCCTCCTCTCATATTTCTATCTTACTCTGAGAAATTCGTTTTTACTCTCTAATTGCATGCGGTGAAAAGTTGCTATTCCTTCACACGCGGACTTCCCACGCAGTATCTCTCGTCACCCGGGTGGTCCGGTGACAGGTGGGTTCTGCTGATCCTAGAAGGGTTAAGCCTACAGGTGTGAAGGAGTCGAGTGGATGCTTTCCAGACGCCGACATTGTCATAAGAGCGGGGGCGACACGCTCACAGGGGTCTGACGGAGCTGCTGGGTTAGAGATTCCGTTTCTTCGCAGAAACTTGGTGAAAACACTTTCTGGCGGGCTACCAGCGAGGCGTGGGAATGACTTGTGTTCCCAGGCAGTCTTGGCGGGCAAATTCCCGCGTTTTCTGCAAAATCATAACTGTGATTGGCTTGCTGAGGGGATAGCTCCGCGACGCAGCAAAATCGGCGCAGAAATTGGCGCCAAGTATCTCCATTGGTTGGATAGTAGTGTGTCGGCAATAGAGTGGAATTTTCCTCCGGTTTTCGAGTTGCTGATTGGAACGTTTAACTACGGCCACTGTCGTGGGGACGTGAATGTTGTGTTTGGCTTGTACAGGTGCTCTTGAGAGAGTCGGCTCTCGCCTTTCAATCGGAGTAGGTTACAAGACTGAGCTCTCGCTGCTCTGGACAGCCTCCCTTACGTTGGCTGTCTCGCTCAGAGGCGCATTTGTATTGCTAGGAAGTCTTTAATCTGGAACAACCAGACCAGGATAATCTGTTTTGGGCTATACTCGGGACATGATCATCACCACGACGGGACGTTGAAGCAACCAGCCATCGCCTCTCGTACGCCAGATCGTGTCCTTGCAGTTAAGAAGACAGCTTGGTAATGTATGTCCGCAGCACCGGCAGATTAGGGAATTTTGCTAGGTGATTATCAGAGCTCAGCAGAGTGTGCCTGTTAGTCTTTTCTAACTTTGTTCTGTCTTGGGTGTTCATTGTCTGAGTTCTCACAACTGTAGCAGCAATTAATGTTGGGATGGCTGGGTGTTTCTCTTAAGATTTGAGTTGCAAAGAATTGGCTCCACATACCACTTCGCCATAAATGTCGTAATCTAGTTTATGGACTTCCCTTCAGAGCATTTGTTTGAGTATCCAGTTTGATGTATTGTAAATGTTTCATGTGTTTTGTTTATTATTTTCATTTTAGTCATAATAAATCAAATTGTTATTTTGGACAGAACTTTCATTCTGTTAATCAGTAGAGCAACCCTTTCATTTCTCACTACTTTAATGAAACTTTCCTTTATTTAATTAATTTCTATTAAATTACATTATTGCAGGTGCCAAACTCTTTTCTATTCCACTTGCAGGGTCGATTACAGTCAGTTCACGTTTCTTCTTAATCCATGTGCAACAGCAAAAGTTGGAGTTTCATAAGGGGGGCTTCGAGCTTCATTTCCATATGAAGATTCTAGAAGAATTTAGTGTTAAACACACTGCTAGCCCCGGCACCTCGCAATCTCCATAAATCAAGCTTCGCCTATGAAACTTGAAAATTGTATAAATCCTTCCCTACACGTTTACAATTTAATGTGTCACATTATTCGCAACGGTGGATGACTTTTCAGATACACTGATTGTAGTAGTCTGCGCCTTTGTTGCAGAAGAAACATTCCACCTGAAATATACAGTTGTCGTTCTGAAACTACTGCCTTCACTTAGTGTCTTCACCCACAGAAAGAGGAACAGGTATCTCGTTACAGTGTAACGGTAATACAAAAGGTGAGGCAAAAGTTCATGCCCCATAGAAGCCACACATGTGAGTACAGTTAGCCTTCTGCCACCGAGCAGTGTGTCAGCAGTGGACAAGTAGCTGCAAGTGGCTTACTTAGCGTTCATGTGCGTGTAGTAGTCAAGTTGAAAATTTGAGTGTTCTTAGCGTACTTGTTTAGTTAAATCCGTCAAATCATTGTATAGTTTCGTAATTAGCAGGGGAAAATTTGCATTTTTAATATCTGTGACGTGTAAAGTCGCGTAGTCGTCTGTCATTTGTTTATTTCTTTCAAATAGTCTTTATACGTTACTGACAGTTCAGTTAGTCTTCTGCCGCCGAGCAGTGTGTCAGCAGTGCGCAAGTAGCAGCGTTACTGCATTTACTAAGCAGTCTTGTATTTTAATAACCATTTAAATTTTGTGTCGAATTGTTTGTGCTCTCTGTAGATAGTTCAGACGTTCTTTGCACAACAGTATTTGGCACAGATAGGGACTGCGACTACTGTGTTCGGATGCAGGTTGAGTTGGCATCCCTTCGCTCCCAGCTTCAGGCAGTGTCAGGCAGTGTTGGCTTCGGTCACACAGCTTGAGGCTGTTGCCAATGGGCAGCGCTGTGGGGGTCCAGACGGGGGTTTGTCGGGAACGGCCAGCTCGTCTCATGCATCCCCCGATCGGACTACGGCTGTGGCTGCCCAGGATACTGCCCGCATTGAGGCTGTCCCCTCACCCTCAGGGGAGTGTTATGGGACCATTGCTTTTCACAATATATATAAATGACGTAGTAGATAGTGTCGGAAGTTCCATGCAGCTTTTCGCAGATGATGCTGTAGTATACAGAGAAGTTGCAGCATTAGAAAACTGCAGCGAAATGCAGGAAGATCTGCAGCGGATAGGCACTTAGTGCAGGGAGTGGCAGCTGACCCTTAACATAGACAAATGTAATCTATTGCGAATACATAGAAAAAAGGATCCTTTATTGTATGATTATACGAGGGCTATCCACAAAGTACATTACGTTTTGGAATTAAAAATAAATAAAGTATTGGAAATTTTTTTGTTATCTGGAACGAAGATTTCATCTCTTTTGATGAGAACCCTTCATGGGTGAGGTTGAAATGTGGACCTTACGGCATCCCATCTCACTCTCTTCCCAGAATTCGGATCTTTCCCACTGCCTGTGTCTCTTCAGTTGAAGGCCGAGCCCCCCACTCCCGACCTCCTCTACAATCATTGAACATCATACAATAGGCAGGTTCCGGCGTCCATACCTCCTCTCCTTCCCTTCTTCGTTTCAGATGATAATCCACTGTCCCAAATTTGTCCCTAGGCAAATTTTGCTACTGTCTGAATGTTTGCTGTTCACTTTTACTTCATTATGACACTGTTCCTCTCTGAGTACTTGTCTAACATCACTGTTTTCCTTACGAACTATCAAAATGTGTCTCAGTGTACTACTCATTTTCTCCGCTTGAATCCGTGTTCTTTCTTTCTATATTTTTCATTATCTTCATTTGTACAAAAAAATTCGTTCTATGCGTATGTTGTTACATGATTCTTTCTACCTTACTGTGGTTACTAGTGAAAATATTGCGAAGATGCCCAGATATATATTAGCCTGATATTCATAACAAATTTTGAGGTTCTCTTCAGAAAGACTACGACCATTTTCCAGCCCACTACTTGTACAATGTGAGCTAGTAACACCTTCTGTTAACGTCACCGGCGAGCGGATGTTAAAACTCATGCTTCTTTCTGCCGGTAACATGGATCGACTGATTTTTTACGTCTCTTGGACTATCTGAAACGACTAACATACATACAGCGTATGTGCAGGGCTGCAGCCTAGAAAGCCGCACCACATAGTTTCAATTAAAAAGCAGTCTATGTTTTAATACGATACAGCACCCCCTCATAAATGTAAAAGAATTTTTCAGTGGTCAGCAGATATGAATGAAGTTAGCAGTCACCTCTCAAACCGGCGTTTTCCTCGCGTCGAATTCCCCGATAGTCCCGGTCAACCGAGTAGCACTCCAGTTTGCAAAATCACTGAATTTTTTAAAATAACTGCTAGCAGAATTTTGGCAGCTCGACTTGAGTTAGATTTCCAGGCACGCCGGTTTTTTCATTCATCATTTCACGCAAACCAGAACACATAACAGATTCTACTTCCCGTCACAGACGTGGATTCCTTTAGCTTTTGGAACTGACTAGAACTATTTTCAGACAATTTTATTCATTAACAAGACAGTACATTAAATGTAAAAGACGTATCAATAAGTGTCCTTTTTAATGAATATGTACAAAGTGTGCCACTGTCATTTGAAAATAACTCCAAAAAACTGCTAACGTTCTTATTAAAACATTATGACTGCTGTGTCTGCTATTTCAGAGCAATACATATTATTGCCGGGGCGGCAATTCACGTAATTGAAGGTGAATCACAATACCCTAACAGCTGGGATTAGGCATTGTTTTTATACGGGGTGCTTATAATTAAAGTGCAGCTACTCACAGAGGCCTATTGTGGGTCGTAATTTTTTTATGTCAGCGGAATTTGGTACAAATGTTAATGAGGAACTCATTTACTCTGGGAAAAATTTGTTCCAGTTTTGGCCACCAAATGGAAATCTGGCGCCGTGAATACAAGGAAGTCGTATAGAAATGTTTCCATATGTAATGGGTTGGGAACTGGACGTGGGGAAAAAAGATCAAACAGGTGAGAAAGATATAATGTTGATTTTATAACTAACCGCCGCTTACACGTTTGTTCAAGATGAGCACCGGAGACTTTGAAGAGATGGCGCATCCGTAAAACGACGTGATCAGTAGTTGTTCGCAGCAGTTTCGTTAGAATCTGAGCAACGTGTTTCTCTATACTGGCCTTCAGATGAGGTAGAAACCGAACGTGTCCCTGACAAACGCGTCGTGTTAGATATCCCCAAAGCCAAAAGTAACAAGGACTCAGGTCACATGGTCTTGCAGGCCATGCAATTGGAAAAATGCCTCTGGAGATAATACGTTAGTAGAAGGTTGCATTAAGCAGACCTTTTACTAGGACAGCGATGGTGTTGCCGCATCTTGCTTCAAAACAGTGGTTTCCACACAGCTGCGCTCTTCCAAAGCGGGAATCACATGTACCAAGTACGGCACTGCCATTTGGAAATAACTCCAAGAAACTGCTAACGTTCTTAGTAAAACATTATGACTGCTGTGTCTGCTATTTCAGTGCAATACATGTAATTGGCGTACTAGGAGGTCTTGATAACGTGCAGACGTCACTTGCACGGTTACCAGTGTAATATTCACCGCAAAAGTTTTCGTACTGTTGACCATAGGATGGACAACTCTGGTAACATTCTAGGAGGAATGGTACTATATGCGGCATGTGCTATGGTCAAACTTCGCCATTAACATCCACCAGGAAAGGATGCCCTCCTTTTCCAGATAGCACATCAGCTTCACCCATGTTTTCAAATTTCATCATCATCATCTTCTTTAAACCATTTAATGATATCTTTCAGTCGGCGACACTCTCTCCAAGCAGCTCTATAATTCCTGCCGTTCACATAAAACAGTTTCATTAACAGCACACGGCGTCTGATCTCAATAGCCATACTGTTCACTCAGTTTATAGCTTGACAAATGACAGCGTTGATGACATTCAGTCATACAAAAGGTGTACAGCGCCAGATTGCTATCTGATGGTCAATGGTAGAACAAATTTTTTATCAGCGTTAATCGGTTTTCGATGCCGTACGATAATTACAGACCACAATGGACATCAATGATTAGCTGTATATTTATTATAACCACCTGGTATTTGTGCGTGCAGTAAAATGCAAACTAATTAATTTTTGTAACGATGGTCAGCAACTGTTACATACACTGAGGTGTCAAAAGTCGTGCGCTACCTCCTAAAACTGAGTCGGGCCTGCTTTTTGCCAGCACAATGCAGCAACTCAGTGTGGCATGGACTCAAAAACTCTTTAGAAATCCCCTGCAGAAATATTGAGCCATGCAGCCTCTATAGCCGTCCATAACTCCGAAAGTGTTACCGGTGCAGGAATTTGATGAACGTACTGACATCTCGATTATGTCCCACAAACGTTCGATGGAATTAATGTTGGGCGATTTGGGTGGTCGAATCATTCACTCAAGTTGTCCTGAATGTTCGTCAAACCAATCCAGACAGTTGTGGCTCGGTGACATGTCTGCAACTTCAACTCTATGAATGGCTGCTATAGTCTCCAACTAGCCGAACATAACCATTCAGTCTGACGAGAGGACACAGTTCACTGATATAAACACCACCCACACCGTTATAGAGGCATTACCATCTTACACAGCACCTTGTTGGCAGCCTGTCTCCATGGTTTTGTGGGGTCCGGGCCACCCTCGAATCCTACTCTCTTACCAACTGAAACTGGGCTGACCAGGCCACGGTTTTACAGTCGTCTAGGGTCCAAACGATTTGATCACGAGCCCAGCAGAGGCACTGCAGGCAACGTCGAGCTGTTGGCAAAGGCACACGCGTCGGTCGTCTGCTGCTGCTCATTAACGGCAAGTTTCGCAGCACTGCCCTAACGGATACATTCCTCGTACGACCCACATTGCTTTCTGGTGCTATTTCACGCATTGTTGCATGTCTGTTAGCACTCATAATTTTACACAAATTCCGCTGCCCTCGGTCGTTAAGTGAAGGCTGTCGACGGCTGCGTTGCCCGTGGTGAGAGGTAATGCTTGAAATTTGGTATTCTCGGCACATGCTTGACACTGCTGACCTCGGAGTACTGAATTCCCTAACGATTTCAGAAATGGAATGTCCCATGCGTCTAACTCCAACTACCATTCTGTGCTCAAAGTCTGTTAATTCTCGTCGTGCGCCATTATCATGTGGAGACGTTTCACACGAATTACCTGAGAAAAAATGACAGCTCTGGCAATGCACTGCCCTTTTATACCTTGTGTACGCGATATTCTCGCCATTTGTAAATGTCCGGCAGCGCGGGGGCAGCCGAGCGGTCTTGGGCGCTGCAGTTATGGACTGTGCGGCTGGCCCCGGCGGAGGTTCGTGTCCTCTCTCAGGCATGAGTGTGTGTGTGTTTGTCCTTAGGATAACTTAGGTTAAGTAGTGTGTAAGCTTAGGGACTGATGACCTTAGCAGTTAAGTCCGATAAGGTTTCACACACTTTTTTGTTGTTGTTATTTCTTTTTTTTTTTTTTTTTTTTTTTTTTGTAAATGTCCGTATCGCTATACAATGGCTATTATCACCGTAGTGTATTTTAGGAAATGAATGACACGCAGCAGTGTATAGTTCCTTTAATAAATATAACAGTTGTGAGTCATTCATTTCCTAAAATACAAACTAACTGCCCTAAAATAAAGAAATCATTAAATTTTTATCAGTTTATTCAGTCATAAATTTTATATAATTGATATTACAAATTTTTAACGCTTTGCCATAGGCCTTTAAGTAGAAAATTGCTCTAAAAAGCGTATTTTATGTTCCTCACAAAATTTCTCCTGACAGGGACGAGGGCTCAGGCTACACGTTCAGTTTAGAGATCGATGTACAGGGTGTTACAAAAAGGTACGACCAAACTTTCAGAAAACATTCCTCACACACCAATAAAAAAAAAAGTGTTATGTGGACATGTGTCCGGGAACGCTTTATTTCCATGTTAGAGCTCAATTTAGTTTCTTCCACCTACGCTCAATGGAGCACGTTATCATGATTCCATACGGGATACTCTACCTGTGCTGCTAGAACATGTGCCTTTACAAGTACGACACGACATGTGGTTCATGCACGATGCAGCTCCTGCACATTTCAGTCGAAGTGTTCGTACGCTTCTCAACAACAGATTCGGTGATCGATGGACTCGTAGAGGCGGACCAATTCCACGGCCTCCACGCTCTCCTGACCTCAACCCTCTTGACTTTCATTTATGGGGGCATTTGAAAGCTCTTGTCTACGCAACCCAGGTACCAAATGTAGAGACTCTTCGTGCTCGTATTGTGGACGGCTGTGATACAATACGCCATTCTCCAGGGCTGCATCAGCGCGTCAGGGATTCCACGCGACGGGGGGTGGATGGATGTATCCTCGCTAACGGAGTACATTTAGAACATTTCCTGTAACAAAATGTTTGAAGTCACGCTGGTACGTTCTGCTACTGTGTGTTTCCATTCCATGATTAATGTGATTTGAAGAGAAGTAATGAAATGAGCTCTAACATGGAAAGTAAGCATTTCCGGACACATGTCCACGTAACATATTTTCTTTCTTTGTGTGTGAGGAATGTTTCCAGAAAGTTTGGCCGCACCTTTTTGTAACGCCCTGTATATCCTTATTACAGCCCTGTGTATGCCAAACCAGTCAAAATTTTAGAAAATGTCTGAAGAATCACGTTCCAGACCATTGAAGGTTTCTTTCCGCTAGCTGCCTCGGTGCCACCAATTAACCATTTTCTAGTAGTTCTACTCAATTTTGAGAACTAGAAATAAGACAATATGATGTGATATTGCTGGCACTATGGCAACGCAGCTGCGGGTGCTACAAAGAGAGCCGTTTGGTATCGCAGTCACAGAATGTAATTTCATCACGGTAATGTAGATGGCGTCGGAAGGAGAAAATACGCGGGCAGTTCCCAGAACCGATAATGAACTTGTGCGCCGTTTTTTTCGGTTACAGAAATCTGCTGATGGAGATATATAAATAAGGCAGCTTTGACCTTCCAAGGAGATTATTTTTAACAGTATTAAGAACATTTTTTTTTTTTTGTTTTACACCGGTCGTCACATTTACAAGAGAAAAATAAAAATAAAAGTGTTTCAGAATTTGTGATACACGAACATTACCTAGTTATACATTAATGGGAAAACAAATAAGCTTATTGACACAAGTGAGCGACACGGGGGACGCATATTCGTTGAGAGAACTTGCTAGGGATGTTCCTAATAAATAATCGATAGCAGTCAAAAATCTTGCCGCTGCTGGAGTGCCGATAACGAATTTTCAAAAGCCAAGAGTAGTTAAATGTCAGATACCGTAGACAAAACTGAGGTTCATACTTCCGCCATTATAACAATCATCTACGCAAACTGATATAAAAAAATGTAGTGCAATAGTTAATTTGCGGACATAAAAGTGCGTGAATTACAAATAACAATAAATTGACATGCAAAAAATTTGTAGCAGTAGTGTAAAATATCCCATACATGGAACGAACGATAAGAAATAAATCATATATAAAAAAAACATTGTCAACGTCAACAATTGTCTCACGGTGCGAGCAATCCATTCGCGTGTATAAAGTGTCCCAGGCAGATCACCTGCTTATCAAGATGGAGCTACTGAACCCCACCGGCTCACTTTGATACAGGTGCTCTGACGGACCTGTTGTCCATAGAATGTTGACGGAGGCTTATGTAAAAAACCAGACGCATTTGACACTACCACAATGTACTACTGCAACGCTGCCAGATGTGTCACATGTTATTTGCACGTGTAAGGATAAAGATTTTTTTAATAACTTGATTGAAGTCTACAAAATATTATTGTAGAAGTTAATGTTGTGTTTTTATAGAAATTATTTACGTTGTTAGTATAATATTTTATAACCGCTACTCTAATTTTCCTGGTACATGCATAGGGTTTATAGACAGCACTGTAAATGTAATGTTAGGGAATGAAACCCAGGGTGGAATGCCCTCTGTGTTAGGATTGCGTATGGATGTCGATGTGAAACGTGGAGAACATGATGGGTTCCGCACCAAGGCAGACTCCACCAGTTCTCGAGTGGAGCGCCCTGTACAGTACACCAGAGACAAAATAGCCGAGCAGTTCAGTCTAGTCATGGCCGTCGGACAGTACAAGTTATTTTGTTTACTGCTAATCTGTACAGTCTCATAATTGCATAACTGCACATTGTTATGGACAGCTGTAAATACGATGTGGTTTTGCAACCGCTCATTTAAAGCAAAGCCTCAGATGATGTTTGTGTTCCATGAAGAAATCACTCTTATCTCCATAGTATATTACAAGATACTGCTTTACAAAGAAGAACTGGTATTTCATAAAACAAAGGTGCCATGTGGGAGCTACCAGCATAAGCAGGCTTCACAGAAGTAGTGGCGAATTGACTTTGCACTTAGTACAGTGTCTCACCACTCTCAGGTAAAGTAGCACACAGTTTTATAAAAGACATGGATCATTGAATAGAAGATTAACGTTTTTGCAAACCTTACCATGGACCGCTACCTCATTACTGATAGTTAGTGTCCTAGTAACAAGTTTGTAGAGATAATTAGAATGTATATAAAAGTTCTGTATTAAGTACTGTGACAGCTATACAAAGAATTTGTTGATCATCTTATAGTAAAGTAAATGATTTGTACTTTTCAGTACCAAAACTGCAATAAGAAGCTTTCATTTGCTTCCTTGTTGGAACCCATTCATCGGTTTGCAAACTATCTGAAAAATAATAAAAATAGTAACTAAATTTCATACTTTATCTCATATGATACAAATGAATTATTTTCATAGCTATCATCCCACGTGTGTACTTAACTGCATTGTTGACAGTGTTGCTAACAGCAACACTATGTACCATTTCTATTTTCTTGAGTGCAAAAGCAACCTTAAGTATTGAAATGATAGGGTAATAATTAGCACATGTTGCTACGAGGAAGTAGGCTTTGGTTTGAAGTTTCATAGTGTTTCTAAAATGTTCAATAGTAATTTTCCTGGAATTGGTCGCAAGCTTCTTGTTAACTACGTTAATGAAAGTTTAAAAAGGGAATGTTATTAAAGCTGACAATTGTTTTTTATCAAATACTATTAAAGTAAGAAATGATAAGTACAAGCAGATATCCTAATAGTATGGGCCCCCGTTTTTGTAACATTTTCACAAGACGCGTAGTGAGTCTCTCTCAGTAAATCAACATTGAATTCGAACTCTTCAACAGTTTATGATTTATGATTTTGCGCCTTGGGAATAACTGTTTAAAACCAAAGCGAGGTCGTATTACTTTATATATGTTTCGTTAATATAACTGACCTCTGAATTTTCTTATCCAAAAATCAAGGCAACACACACACACACACACACACACACACACACACACACACACACACGCGCGCGCGAATACACACACACACACACACACACACACACACACACACACACACACACACACGCACACACTGCCTCTCTCTCTCTCTCTCTCTCTCTCTCTCTCTCTCTCTGTCTCTCTCTCTCTCTCTCTCCGTCTCTCTCTCTCTCACTTATACACACACACACACACACACACACACACACACTCACACACACATTCATTTTGTATAGTAGTAAACTATTTCGCCCAGTTATTTCACAGGACATAATGTTTTAATTTGTTCATATCACATGACCCAGGACATTGACCTCATAATCCAAAATGGTGGCTGTCACATCGCCTTGTGTATCACATGACAAGTCATATCCCCCCTCAGCTACCATGTAACAAGTGACACACCATTCAACCGCTCCCCCAACCATCTTCTCTTCCTCCTCATACTATCTCCAACCAATCAATGTCTAAGATGATGGAATCAGCCCAACTCTGCTAGTGAGAAAATAAAAAAAAATACAAATGGCGGACTACCCCAACTGTGCCTTACACCCCATTCCCCCTCTCTCCTCCTCAGCCAGTTACTCTGTAGGGTTAGACTGAAGCAACCAATCACAACGAAGATTCTGTAAATAAATAAACACATACATTTCAACTAGTAAATGCTATGACTAAATTCACATATCTCACGGTGGCTGTGAAGCGTAAACTTGTTGTCTGTGGGGAAAAACGAAACAAATTTAATTAATCCTGCTGAATATCATGGCACTTAAACATGGCTTTCGTCACATAAAATATGCATTTATGTTGTTTACGCTATGGTCGCCTGGCAATACTTTCTCCTCAAAAATTCTAGTACTCATCTGTAACCCCTTCCCATTAAAATCCTAATGCCTTTCCGCCTAGCTGCACTTTGCAATATTGGCATCAAATGATATCAAGTAATGCGCTTTTTGCCGTCAGCAAAGATAGAAATTTTCCTGAATTATCATTGCGATAAATATTAGGTACTTCAATAGTTACTAGTTATGGCGAGCATTTCGCTCGTCCTTTTCACTGCATGATTTCCAGAACTGAAGGTAAATCGTCTTCTATGGTCGCTGATGGAACTGGCAGTTTATCAACGCTTTACACTTTCTATTTTCACAGACTTTGAAGCAACAACATACATCGATTTACTTTATTCAATTCCTGAATAACGTATCTAGTATTCAAAGAGATTGTATTTAATTATGTCGATACCTTCCAGCCATGTTTCACTGAGCATAAACTTAATCGAGTGTATGAATTTCACCTCAGAGTCCACTTCATCTAACGTCACGACAACAAGATGGTAGGGCCCAATTTAGAGCACTTTTAAGTAAAGCATGAAAAATTTCAATAATATTTCAAGTAAATTACCGTGCTTCATGTGGTAATAAACGTATTATTCCACATAAGCATGAACAGAAATGACAATTTCGTGATGAGAATCTTACCCACATTACTCTTTACAAACTCGAGCTTCTATCGTCGGAAAAAGTTATCCAATAACATCCATATAAAAACAAACTTTAACTATTTACGACTTAAACATGGAAGAACTGAAGATGTAATGGAATCAAATGAAGGGAAAATGACGCAATTAATAAGTCGGAATCTTTTAGAGCCTACATAGTTGTAGTGAATACGCGGAAGTATATCGGCATGGATGACCTGACTATCCTTAAACTGTTGGGCATATTCTAGCACTGAATATAAACTGGAATGATGTTACTGGTCATCTTGCATTTCATACAGACTGTTGAAATCTGTGGCAGTGATTGAGCAAACAGTTTGTGCAGAATCGATACATATTGAAGCTGGCTAAGTCAACATCGCAGAGATGTAACTAAAATATATACAAGTATTAAGGCTCCTGAAAAAGTTAGAGTATGTGTTGAAATAAAACAACCAACAATCCAAGAATCAGGCGCCTTTCAACTTATCACATACACTTAAACAACAAGTCTCCCACTTCACAGAGGAAAGATGCCATTGTCTACGAAGGACAGAAAACCCTTTCCCAACAGACAGTCGAATGGCGTCTTCCAGCTAACCATCGACTTTGCTTGCCGATACTCGTGAATACCAGATGTAGCATGAGCGTGCAAAATTTAGCTATTTGTATTATTCCGTTATGTTTCAGGCAGCCTATGATAAAAATGTTGCAAGTGTACATCCAATTTTCTGTCAATTTGGTAAAAATTAAGTAGGAAAAATTCCATGCGTTCTACAAGACTGGTGCATCAAACACCAGGGGCACACCAGCCATTTACAATCTAACTAAGCTGCAGTGGCTGTTGTAATTTAATCAGCTATTCCATGGATACAGAAAATTCAAGGTACTAGCCGCAAACTAACCCTGTAGTAATTAAGTGTTAAAGGAAGCCATGGAAATATAATTGGCAAACAAACCGCTCAGCCAAGACGGTGGATTCCATGTCAACAGTTTATGGAGAGCACTCAAAAACATCTGTGGTCTCAGAGGAATTATTGTTGTTAGTCTTCCCTGCCCATCATTCCAGCGCTTCCAAACGGTTTTAGTGAGTATTCACATGATTTTTTAAATACTGTAGCTTCACCGACTCCGTACATGTTATATTTTTTTCTCATAGACGCAAGTATTATTTATAATTGGCCCAATTTTGTTTACTTCTCTGTACACGCTTCATTACAATAGTATTATTTATAATTGGCGCAGTTTTGTTTATTTCTCTGTACATGCTTCGTTACTATATATATATATATATATATTGTGTGTGGAATGTAATGTTTGTGTTGTATAATGACGATGTCGATGATGATGATGATGATGAGAGAAGGGACAGGGTGAAACTCAGTGCTGAATCGTAGCCTATTCCTCGTGAATAGCATCAAGTGGGCAGCGAAGCTTAACGTCCCTATCCAATGGATGGGTGACCATCTACATTGCGGAATGCCCTCATTTTATGAGACACAGCGAAGAGTGTGATATTTAAACCAGGACACTGGCGCAATGTCTAGTGATCGAGAACCTTACACCACCACCACAACAAAATATAAACTTCATTTACAAACAAACGGTATACCAAATCAGCAGATAACGTCAGAAAATATAGATGGGGAAAACTGACCAATCCTTGCAAGTAGACTAAAGGCAAGGATGAAGAGATATGGGTACATGTAGGTCGTCTGCTGCCCGAAGGCAAGGAGGGAGGCGAAGTGGGCGTCAACAACATGAGGCCTGGCCACGGCGTACCCAACCCCATTAACCAATGGGAAGTCGACAAGAAGGAACAGTCAAGGTATCACGAAATTTCATCGTGTGATACAGCATTTGTAGATCGGGGAGACGGACATGGAAACTAGCACAGTGCGGTATCAGGTGCTGCGACCGCTGAAGCTGGAAAGAACGTGAGGATATGTCAGTAGTGCAGATCAGGTCAGCGGGGAACTGCAGAAAATCCCATGGAGGAAACTGGAGAAACAGGCGTGGTAGCGTGGTCGTCTTTCAATCACCGTGTGCACATTTGAAAGAGGATTCAAAGAAAAAGCCGCCATTTCTCACTGTCTACATAAAAATAGGCGACTGTCCACTCTTTGACTCAGAGTATCGCTTGAGTCTTGGCTGCAGGGAAACATACTTCCTCCAGGCGAATGAAAGCGTGCGGTTCGACCACGGATGGAGGGGCGCCGAGGAAACATGCGACCATTTCCCACTCCATAGCTCACAAATACCGGCGCAGGTCAGGCTATGGGCGTCATCGTCTAAAGAGAATTTTGCACAGGTGACGTGACACCACGTCGCTCGGACTGACGACAGGAGGTACGGCTGATGAAGGCTGTACCGCACCGCCATCTACCTCATTAATGGATACTTGAACGCAACGTTGTTGCAAGGTATGTCACGCAGTAATTGAATGGTGGTAAGTTTCTATGGAACCAAACTGCTGAGGTCATCGGTCCCTAGGCTTACATGCTACTTAATCTAACTTACACTAACTTGCACTAAGGACAACACACACACCCATGTCCTAGGGAGGACTCGAAATTCCAATAGGGGTAGCAGCACGAACCGTGGCAAGGTGTCTAAGACAACGCGGCTACCCCGCGCAGCTAGTAACTGAATGCAGAAATCCTTTGCACAAGAGGGCCGTGTATATGAGACGCCAGCACGAACATTGCTAAGGTCCACAAAAAAGACAGACATCTGTGCAAATACACTCCTGGAAATTGAAATAAGAACACCGTGAATTCATTGTCCCAGGAAGGGGAAACTTTATTGACACATTCATGGCGTCAGATACATCACATGATCACACTGACAGAACCACAGGCACATAGACACAGGCAACAGAGCATGCACAATGTCGGCACTAGTACAGTGTATATCCACCTTTCGCAGCAATGCAGGCTGCTATTCTCCCATGGAGACGATCGTAGAGATGCTGGATGTAGTCCTGTGGAACGGCTTGCCATGCCATTTCCACCTGGCGCCTCAGTTGGACCAGCGTTCGTGCTGGACGTGCAGACCGCGTGAGACGACGCTTCATCCAGTACCAAACATGCTCAATGGGGGACAGATCCGGAGATCTTGCTGGCCAGGGTAGTTGACTTACACCTTCTAGAGCACGTTGGGTGGCACGGGATACATGCGGACGTGCGTTGTCCTGTTGGAACAGCAAGTTCCCTTGCCGGTCTAGGAATGGTAGAACGATGGGTTCGATGACGGTTTGGATGTACCGTGCACTATTCAGTGTCCCCTGGACGATCACCAGTGGTGAACGGCCAGTGTAGGAGATCGCTCCCCACACCATGATGCCGGGTGTTGGCCCTGTGTGCCTCGGTCGTATGCAGTCCTGATTGTGGCGCTCACCTGCACGGCGCCAAACACGCATACGACCATCATTGGCACCAAGGCAGAAGCGACTCTCATCGCTGAAGACGACACGTCTCCATTCGTCCCTCCATTCACGCCTGTCGCGACACCACTGGAGGCGGGCTGCACGATGTTGGGGCGTGAGCGGAAGACGGCCTAACGGTGTGCGGGACCGTAGCCCAGCTTCATGGAGACGGTTGCGAATGGTCCTCGCCGATACCCCAGGAGCAACAGTGTCCCTAATTTGCTGGGAAGTGGCGGTGCGGTCCCCTACGGCACTGCGCAGGATCCTACGGTCTTGGTGTGCATCCGTGCGTCGCTGCGGTCCGGTCCCAGGTCGACGGGCACGTGCACCTTCCGCCGACCACTGGCGACAACATCGATGTACTGTGGAGACCTCACGCCCCACGTGTTGAGCAATTCGGCGGTACGTCCACCCGGCCTCCCGCATGCCCACTATACGCCCTCGCTCAAAGTCCGTCAACTGCACATACGGTTCACGTTCACGCTGTCGCGGCATGCTACCAGTGTTAAAGACTGCGATGGAGCTCCGTATGCCACGGCAAACTGGCTGACACTGACGGCGGCGGTGCACAAATGCTGCGCAGCTAGCGCCATTCGACGGCCAACACCGCGGTTCCTGGTGTGTCCGCTGTGCCGTGCGTGTGATCATTGCTTGTACAGCCCTCTCGCAGTGTCCGGAGCAAGTATGGTGGGTCTGACACACCGGTGTCAATGTGTTCTTCTTTCCATTTCCAGGAGTGTAGATGCCAGTATGTCCTACCGACACGGGTGGAGCCTTGGAGGCCAGTGTATACATTTCCAAGAGTTGTCATGTGAGCGAGCCAGTGTGCGCAACCACTGTTTGTTGATGGTGTTCCGATATATGGCCGCCCCACGACACTGGATATTGGTGAGTCCAAGTTTCCTGACTTTCTACAGGAGGGTGAATGTATCGTATTTACCGGCAGTCAGGAGTAGCCCAATACGGCCTGCAGGCTGCAGTCAATACCCAGCGAAATCATGAGGACCTGTGCTATATGCACCATCCTGGAAACTACTGCAAGGCATGAAGGTAAGAGAGGCGATGTTGCCTAACTCTTGTGGCGTGCCGGGAGTTGGCTGCGGTGTGATGGGTGATGGAAGTAAAGACGATGCGGAGTTATCAGAAACTCTGGGTGCAAGGTAGAGGCACCAGTTCTTCTCATGCCAATTGGCATCACAGTAGATTTGGCAGCAAAGCACTGAAAATTTGAAATTTGTGGTAAGGACTATGGGTCCAAACTGCTGAGGCCATTGGTCCCTAGGCTTACGCACTACTTAAAATAACTTAAACTAACTTACGCTAAGGACAACACAGGCATCCATGCCCGACGGAGGACTGGAATCTCCGACGGGGGAACAGCGCTAACCGTGACAAAACGTCCTAGACCGCACGGCTAACCCGAGCGGCAGCAAAGCACTGCCTGCCATGTTCCTGTACATGGAGATCAGATCAGTTTCGCACGTGGTCTCTTCCTGTGACTGTCTCCAGGATGAGGATGTAGAGGAGCATCCATAGCGAGTGTCCCTGACGTAAGGAACGGATGGTCGGTACAAGTCCAGCCAACGAGCATTACCCTTGACAAGGAGTGCGCGTTGGTGTACAATCGTCGTAGAGAACCAGTGAACGGGGCTGGGAAGCCCACCTGTTCCATGACAGCAAAGAGGTAACCATGTCGCACCTGATCCACAACGCTGAAAAAATCGGCTGCCACTAAAGGTCCATGGAGATCAAACGAAGCTGCTAGAGCAATCACATCTCGACATTCACCAGTGCCCATCTGGGTGCTGACAGGTCCACCTGGCATCTTCTGTTCTGCAGATATTATACTCGGAAGGATCCAGTGGCATTGTGTCACCGAAATAGTGTAAATATCTTGGCATTGAATAAGGTTAGGTGGCGTTAATGGGCAAGTGTATTCCCCTGCAATGGGTTGTAAATTGGGATCATAATGCCTTTAACAAGTGGCGATAGAACCGTGACAGCTGTAGTCAACAGTTTGTCGAACTTTTCAGTCAGCCTTGGCACCATCATGTCCTGGAATGCCCATTGAAAATCCACAGGGAGTCCATCCACTCCAGGCGACTTGTTTGGAGCAACCCATCCTTGATGTCATCATGGGTGATTTCCTCCATCAGTGTTTCTGCTCATATTCTTGAGATGTTGCGAGTGATGTGGGACAAAACCGAGTCCAAACCATGAACTTTAGGTTGCTCATGATGGTAGATATGGCTCTTTAAGTGCGAGCTCCGATTTCTCTTATTTTATTGCCATGAGCATATATCACTGTGTGGATAGGAGTCAACAACATCATTTGGCATACGGAAGAGAATGATGGTGATTGAAATTTAGTAAAATGATCTCTTTGCAAAGAAAAACGCCTTTGTTTTAATGGTAGCCACCCAACCCCCCTATAATATCTGTGACTCTGTCTCTCCCCAATTTCACGATAACAAAAAACGAGTTGCTTTTCTTAGAATATTTTCGATGTCTTTCGCTAATGCTATCATCTAGGGATCGCTTACCGTGCAGCAATACTTCAGAACAAAACGAACAAGTGTAGCGTAGGTAGTATTTTTAACAGCTTTGTTGCAGCTTCTGTGCATTCTACCAACAAAACGAAGCCTTTGGTTTACCTTCCCCATAATTTTTTCTGGTTTACCTTCCCCACAATTTTTTCTATGTAATGCTCCCAGTCTAAATTGTTCCTTATTGTAATTCATAGATATGTATTTGATCCATAACCTTTAAATTTCTGTGCTTTATCCAGCAACGGATTTTTCTTAAGTATGAATGTGGAGGATATCTCACTTTTTATTGTTTAGGATCAATTGCCGCTTTTCTAACTTCGTGTACACCTTCCGTAAACCAGTTTACAATTCATTCAGATTTTCTGAAGGCCTTACTAGACGATAAAAAAAAGCATCATCCACAAAAAATCTAAAAGGACTGCCAAGATTGTCCCCCAGACTGTTTACGTACATGAAAAGCAGAAGAGACTCTGTAACACTTCCTTGGGTAGTATCAGATATTCATTTTGTTTTACTAGATGACTTCCCGTTAATTACTACAGGCGGTGAAATTTTGACAGTAAATAACGAATACAGTCGCACATCCGTGACGGTACTCCATAGGCACAGAGTTTGATTGCAAGCCACTTGTGAGAAACGGTGTCAAAAGTCCTCTGTAATTCTAGAAAATATACAACAAGAGATCTCCTGTCGATATCAGCCTTCAATTGGTGTGAATGAAGTACCAGTTGTCTTTAACAAAAACGATAGGTTCTAAATCCGTGCTGGTTATGTGTTAATAGATCGTTTTATTCGGAGTATTTCATACTGTGGGAAGAAAGTATGTGTTGCACTGAGTGCTTGTTCCGTCTTCAAATCTTACTATCGACCCTGTCTCAAAAAAATGGCACTGAGCACTATGGGACTTAACATCTGAGGTCATCAGTCCCCTAGAACTTAGAAATACTTAAACCTAACTAACCTAAGGACATCACACACATCCATGCCCGAGGCACGATTCGAACCTGCGACCGTAGCGGTTGCGCAGTTCCAGACTGTAAGCCCGTCTCATTTTGGATCTATCAGTGTTTCTTCTTGCTCGCGGAATGCATCTCAACAGTTGTTCCGTCAGTCTTCGTTGCTCACACGCTCTTCCCATCTGTTCCTTTATTTCTTCATTACACTGTCCTTTCAACGTTCAGTTCTTCTCTAAAAAATGTTCAAGTGTGTGTGAATTCCTGTGGGATCAAATTGCTGAGGTCATCGTTCCCCAGACTTACGCACTACTTAAACTAACTTAAAGTAACTTACACTAAGGACAACACACACACCCATGCCCGAGGGAGGACTCGAACCTCCGGCGGGAGTGGCCGCCCGATTCGTGACGTGGAGTTCTTCTCTAATCTGTTGATTCCTAAATGGGTGTAGGTGTCTATGACCTTTCATACGTCTTATAAATACTATTTTATCTGCATATAGAGGGTAATTCCGTGATGATGCGACAGATTGGAAATGGAGAAATGTGATGTAAAGAACTCTAGTCCGGAAACGGCCGCGTCGAAATGTATAAACGAGAGTCTATTCAAGTTGCACTTTAGCCTCGGGCATCGCTCAAACTGAGGACCCAACTTCAGAATTCTGGTCATGACGTACAGATTCTCTCGCTGAATACTCCTCAGTACCATGAGATAATTCCTCCTGTTTATGAACTAGTAACGGTGCATGTAAGATGATGTCAGAGAGATTGGAAATTCTAAGCCTACGGTACACATGAATTCCATTTACCTTGAAACGTCCCCTTAGAAAAATTGATGAATTACTGTGCTGATTAACCTCTTATGTTATGTTATTTTCAAACAGCTAAGCAGAACTGAACGTACTCAGACATTTCTCTCTTTATTTGTTCTGATCAACACTAAAATGACACACAATATTTTTAGCGCAACGCACTCTGACTTTCAATAATCCCTAAAAAAGAATGGCCCTGACTAATAATAACCTATATCTTTCATGAATCACTTACCTCACAAAAATCTTCGTTACTCGAACTACTGCAATACAGCGAGCGCCAATGCTGCCATCTAAATAAAAGATTCTAACTACTGAAGGCACTAACTACCGATAGGCAAATGCAAGATTTTGATAGAGATCAAACAATGTATTTACCGTAATAATGTTCAAAAGTCATCATATACTGGGTGATCAAAAAGTCAGTATAAATTATAAAACTGAATAAATCACGGATTAATGTAGATAGAGAGGTACAAATTGACACACATGGTTGGAATGACATGGGGTTTTATTGGAACCAAAAAAATACAAAAGTTCAAAAGATGTCAGACAGATGGCGCTTCACCTGATTAGAATAGTAATAATTATCATAACAAAGTAAGACAAAGCAAAGATGATGTTCTTTACAGGAAATGCTCAATATGTCCACCATCATTCCTCAACAATAGCTGTAGTCTAGGAATAGTGGGAAATGCTCAATATGTCCACCATCATTCCTCAACAATAGCTGTAGTCTAGGAATAATGTTGTGAACAGCACTGTAAAGCATGTCCGGAGTTATGGTGAGGCACTGGCGTCGGCCTGAGGTCTGGGGCCTGGAAGGCAAAGCTTGACGAAAGTGGCGGCTGAGCACACGATCATCATCAAACGACGCACGCAAGAGATCTGTCGGACATTTTGTGAACTTCTTTTTTGTTCTAATAAAACCCCATGTCATTCCAAGCATGTGTGGCAATTTTTATCTCTCCATCTACATTATTCCGTGATTTATTAAGTTTTCAAATTTATACTGACTTTTTGATCACCCAGTATATATCAGTTCATGATATCCAGTATTACAAATTTACTCTTTTTGATGGACACACGTCCTGATCGTCCGCTCTCAGAATTCTGCCATCTCTCTCCCCACATCCACCACTGCTAGCGGCTCACCTCCAACTGCGCAACGCTACGCGCTGTTCACATCCAACTGCCCAACACTACAATAGCGAATATTCCAACAATGCCAACCAGCCTCAGACTGCACACAGCACAGCCAGTGATTTTCATACAGAGCGCTACGTGACGTTAACCAACATAAAATCCTAAACAGCCTACTTACAACCTGCTTGTTGTGTGTGGCTACTTACACAGTGGTAATGAGGGGTGGGCTACTCAGGGGTGTGGCGACTCTCGTCGTAGGAAAGCTGGACAGTAGCAGAAATGATTATGAACGAGTTAATCACAAAAAACAGCGAACGAAGACATTGCAAATATTGTAGTAAGAAAATGAGTCCAGCTCTCACAATAGCGAGAGCGCGATGGACCAGCGACTAGGCGTCCCATAGTGAAGTGAAGCGAATGGGGCTCGTGGCTGTCGTCGCCAGTCCTATATTGTGGCTCCTGGAACGGGGCTGCATGGGACGTCACTCAGTGGGCGTTCTCCATGTAATCCGCTAGATCCCACACGACTGAGATTGGCGCAGAACGGAAACTTGTAATTCTGTTACAACGTAACGACGTAATGGGTTGGTACCTATATGTGATACCCCACTGCACAAGTTTCGCAACCTGCTACGTTTACAACAGTTGTTCAAAATGAAGTCCTTCAGCGTCACAAGGTCATTCGATAATTGACACAGACAGCGTGCTCAAGATTTTTCACACGGCTGCACAGGAAGAAATCAAATGTGGTGATGAGATCAGGTGAACGTGCTGACCATGAAAAAGGACCTCCTCTGCCTATCCACTTTTGACAGAATGTCTGATCCAGTCGTTCACGGACCCTCAGTCCAGAGTGAGGTGAGGATCCACCACGCCCGAACCACATCCGTTGACTAATAATATGGTGGAATATGTTCCAGGAATCTGGGTACAGCTTCTATGATAACATTGAGTACACTGGTTCGTTTTAGCGTTCATGGCTCTTCACAACTGCAGCATGAGTATTTTCATCGGCCCAGACTTGACTTTTACGACTATTTATCATTCCGTTTCTTGTCAAACAGGCTTCATCCGTGAAAAGTGCATATGCAGGAAATTGAGGGTCGACTGTAAGGCACTGCAAGAACCATTGCCTTAACACATCACGAGGACCGACGTGAGCAGGAGTAAAAACATGCACTTTCTGTTTACGCCACGGGAGCAGCTGAATTCCCCGTATACTCGCCACTGCAAAACATTCATTTCAAGTTCATCTGATCGAATGCTGACAGCAGGCGACTCCACTGGAGCAAGAGCTACATCTTTGATCTGTGGAGTTGATGTAGTTCCTCTTTCTCCTCAGTCGTTGTACTGTTGCCCTGCATCACTTAATCAGTGGAACATTCTTGGTAACATGGTGTGAGCCGGATGTCTTCTACGGGGATGTCTGCTACTGTACAAACTCCCCGCTTCTCTGCTGCTTCTATTTGCTTGGCAATATACAAAAATCGTGACTGCAAGTTCCGTGATCGGGTACAACACCATATTGTTTTGGCTGATAGAAGTTAGAACCGCTACGGTCGCAGGTTGGAATCCTGCCTTGGGCATGGATGTGTGTGATGTGTTAAGGTTAGTTAGGTTTAAGTAGTTCTAAGCTCTAGGGGACTGATGACCTCAGATGTTAAATCCCACAGTGCTCAGAGACATTTTTTGAAGTTAGTACTTCAAACTTGTAAACAGACTGCAGTCTACCACAGTAAAGATATTTTGGACCAGGACTGCTATGTGAGTACGTAGTACGTTATCTGATCTGGTTTAGCTAAGTTGCTATCCAAACCTCTACGCCTAACGGATCATAGGAATTGGGTATCCTACAATTTCGCAACATCAGTACATGTACACGTATCCCAAGGTCAGAGGTATCAGCTCCTCTGCTGGACTATTGCTGCGCGGTATGGGATCCTTACCAGATAGGATTGACGGAGGACATCGAAAAAGTGCAAAGAACGGCAGCTCGTTTCGTGCTATCGCGCAATAGTGGTGAAAGTGTCAGTGATATGATACGTGAGTTGGGGTGTCAGTCACTGAAACTAAGGCGGTTTTCTTTGCGGCGAGATCTATTTACGAAATTTCAACCACCAACTTTCTCTTCCGAATTCGTAAATATTTTGTTGATACTCACCTACGTAGGGAGAAATGATCATCATAATAAAATAAGAGAAATCAGAGCTCTAACGGAAAGATTTAGGTGTTCCTTTTTCCCACGCGCCATTCGAGAGTGGAATGGTAGAGAAATAGTATGAAATGGTTCGCTGAAACACTTAAGTGTGAATTGCAGATAACCATGTAGATGTAGATGTAGATCAGGAGGATTTTGGCTTACAACTGTCGAGTTGGTCGTTTCTGGACAAGGCACCCTTGTCAAATTGGTACATTCACCCTTCTCCATCATCCCTGAAACTTTGTAATATCATTACGGAATTACCCTGTATTTCGCTCTTATCCCTCTTTGTGACAACCCGAGTTCTACTTCCATATAGCAGAGACGTTAGTCCAGTAATTTCTTAAAACTTCAATTTTGTTTCTATTCTAACTCCGTTCTGTAAGGTTCCATTAATAGTGCCACATATACACTGTATCATACATACATATACTGTAAATGATAATCCTTGTTATCTATATCTGTAGTATGCTGGTAACTTATTTGGTTTCCTATGAAAATAAAATTAATAACTCGTCCAATTATTCTCTTGTTGTTGTGGTCTTCAGTCCAGAGACTGGTTTGATGCAGCTCTCCATGCTACTCCATCCTGTGCAAGGTTCTTCATCTCCCAGTACCTACTGCACCCTTCTGAATCTGTTTGGTGTATTCCTCTCTTGGTCTCCCTCTACGATTTTTACCCTCCACGCTACCGTCCAATACTAAATTGGTGATCTCTTGATGCCTCATAATATGTCCTACCAACCGATCCCTTCTTCTAGTAAAGTTGTGCCACAAATTTCTCTTCTCTCCAATTCTATTCAATACCTCCTCATTAGTTATGTGATCTACCCATGTAATGTTCAGCATTATTCTGTAGCACCACTATTTATCGTCCACGTTTCACCTACATACATGGCTACACTCCATACAAATACTTTCAGAAACGACTTCCTGGCACTTAAATCTATATTCGATGTTAACAAATTTCTCTTCTTCAGAAACGCTTTCCTTGCCATTGCCAGTCTACGTTTTTTATCCTCTCCACTTCGACCATCATCAGTTATTTTGCTCCCCAAATAGCAAAACTGATTTATTAGTTCTAGCGTCTCATTTCCTAATCTAACTTCCGCACCATCTGTTATTGAAACCAATTTCTAACCGACTGGCTCATCTCCTTTGAACGTTTCATTAATTGAGATTTCTACGAGGGTTGCCCAGAAAGTAATGCACCGCATTTTTTTTTCGCAGCCGAAAACAGTGCTACGATTGCGAAACGTTATGTATGTATTAGTTGAAGTCTCTCGAGTGAGTCCGCCAAGTTTCTGTCACTTCTGACAGATAGCGTAGCTGCAGGACGGTTTCAAAATGGCGCCTGCAGGTGATGTACATTATAAGCAACGTACCGTCGTTGTATTTTTCACTGCAGAGAAGGAAACTGTGGGGAATACTCACAAATACTTGTGCAAAGTTCATGGGGCATCTGATGTCGACAGAAGTACAGTCAGTCGCCGGGCACGGAGAGTGAGGTCATCAGAAGGTGGTTCGGCGGAGCTCCACGATTTGCAGCGGTCGGGGAGACCATCCACGGCTGTCACACCTGACATTCTGCACCGAGATGATGTTATTCGCGATGGGGCCATTAAAGGATGCCATTCGAGGAAGACATTTCGAGGACGATGAGCAGGTGAATCACAGAGTAAAGTACTGACTCCGTCAGCTGGACAAGGATTGATACCGACAGGACATACACGCCCTTCTTTCGCGTTGGAGAAAGGTCAGGAACGGGATGGGGATTATGTGGAAAAATAGGATGTGTAGATAAAACACCATTCTTCCGTGTTTGTAATTCTCATTATGTTCAATAAAGAATTGTTGAAGGAAAAAAAATGCGGTACATTACTTTCTGGGCAACCCTCGTACATTGTATTCTTTGCTCAGCAGATGTTCAAACGTTCAAACGTGTGTGAAATCTTATGGGACTTAACTGCTAAGGTTATCAGTCCCTAAGCTTACACACTACTTAACGTAAACTATCCTAAGGACAAACGCACACACCCATGTCCGAGGGAGGACCCGGACCTCCGCCGGGACTAGCCGCACAGTCCATGACTGCAGCGCCGCTCGGCTAACTCAGCAGATGGATCTTACGTATGGCACACTGTAATTTCTATTCGACTTATTCACTGTCTTTAAATCAGCTAACATAAGCTCTCGAAAAGCAGAGGTGTGCAGTGGATGACTGGCCCCTTGGCACGGGCCATATCGACCAAGACCCCCTCCAGTTGAGTAGCCTGCTTCGCTCGTGCCTTCCTCAGTCGCGCGGCCAACCGCCGGCGAGACGTACGACGTCGGATTTTCAAGTCTGTGAGGGACGCTCGGCGTCTCCCGGCGTCGGCCCAGGAATTTGTCTGTCGCCCTGGTGGAAAGGGAGGTGGGGGGGGGGGGGGGGGGGGGGAGCGAGTGGGGGAGATCCACCGCCGCCTGTAATTTAGATAAGCCCGCATCGCCGGCCCCGCCGCCACTTTCGTCGCCGGACTCGGCAATTTAGCGAAAACAAAGTGCCGGAATAAACACGCCCGCTAACTGCTCACTACTGTACTGCTCAGAAATTTATTAAACGCTCTCTGTCCGCGCGTCGGCCGTGTTTACGTTTTGCGCGCGCGCGTCCCGTGCTACATAAAAGCAGGCCTTTGCCTCCGAAAAGAAGTCTCGACTGGGATAATGCGCGGAAGGAAATGTAATTGCGAGGCGTGCCGGGGAGAGGCAGTCGTGGTGCTGCTGCCGCTCCTCCCAGCCAGCGGTCCCCCCCAGCGCCGGAGATGCGACACCCCGCCCCTCGCTGCCTTATAACGCTCCCTTCTGGCTGCCTGCTCTGTTTCATCCGCCTCGCCCCACCACCGGCAGACACACTTGTCGCCGCCCTCGTGCTACTTTGCTCAAACGAGTCACTGCAGACACACTCTGCAGATATTTGCTCCTTGCCTCGTTTTACCGTGCACCGACACGTGTACGCGCCACTCCCAGTGACTAACGAAACTTGCGCCTCGCAAGCAGCACATTGCTTCAGCACGCTAGAGATGCGAAGGAAGTCTGTTACGGGTACAACTTCCACTACAACAACCCCTACTATTACTACTACTGCTGCTGCTCCTCCTTCTGCTGCTGCTGTTGGCCACTAAACCAGGCAATACAAAGGGGCAGAGGGGGGGGGTAGGGGGGGGAGGAGGTACTTGATGAGCATCTTCTGAAAGTTTTGTAACTTAGTCAGTTACTTCATTTTTTAAAATTTGGAAAAAAAATTATACGTACTGTAAGACGTGTATATTTCTGTTGTCTATTGTCGAACTACAATTTATGAAACATGTTTATATTTTATTAACAGGATTAAGTAGGAATAATTAATATTTGTCATTTTGGAAATAATTGTGGTAGCACGGAATGTCTGCACCGAAGTATTGTTGGCGGTAGAGAGCGCACATTCATATAATTTTAAAAAGGGCGGGAGAGACCGCGTATGGATACATTTTAAGAAAAGAGCAGGAAAGATCGCGCATTGATACATTTTGTAATGGTACCAGGGATTGTCTGCACCAGATAGCATTGTTGATGGGAGGCACCGTACTTTAGCGTTCGTAGGAAGTCAGGAGTAAGCGAGATCTGAAGCGAGTCGGTAGCAGGTCTAAAGCGAGAGGTTGAGAGGAGCGGTGTGCCAGCTATGATTTACAAGAGATTATAAACGGACGTACAGAGACATCAGCTAATTATTATCATAAGAGGAACTAATATTATTGAATTATTGTTTTGAGAAACTCAAGACTAGTGAAGGTGTGTTTGCGCAATGCTAGTTGTAAGATTATTGTAAAAAGTAAGTCCCATTTGAACGTTTGTAAAATCATTTCATTACCAACAGTAAATATTTGAAGAATCGTTTTCAGAATATAATTATTTTTTGCCAGCAATATTGCATTATTGATTGTAATCCATCCCAAAAAACCATAAACGTTAAACTTTGCAAAATTTTATTGTTGTGAAGAAAAAGTTTAACTATGAATTACGTAATTTCAGTCAAATTAATTAAAGAATAACGTCAGCTTTGCTATTAAAGAATAACGTCAGCTTTGGTAATAAATACAGCCACTTATTATGACAGCCCACCAGCAGCTAATAGAGTATAGCAAAACAGAGTAAGTATATTCATGTCGCAGTTCGATGTAGCAGTCAGATGGCGATCCAGCAACAGTAAAAAAGGTAAGGAACAGTTTTGGGTTATTGCAGGTAACGACTGAGGGCCACGACGACGACACATTCTATGTTTCGTCGAAATAATCAGCAAATCACTTTTAATAGGCAGCATTTAAATTTGTATGCGAAGATTGCACTTATTATTATTGAGAAAGAGAATTAATTTCAAAGGGAAGATTTCATTTGTTATTATTAAGCAAGAGATAGAAATCCTAAGGGAAGGTTTCTTAGGTTATTGTAGAAGGGAAGGTTGCATAACAAAACAGATATAGAGGAGACGGGAAGATTTCACTTTCAGTACTGTTTAATGATTTTTTCTATAAGATTCCACAAACGTTGAAAATTTTTCGGTTAAAAATTTAAGCTTTACCTATAGCTGTCATATTCACTATTTTCAAGTTCAGGTCCTTGCATAAACAACATTATTTCTTTAAAAAATATTTTGCAGGTAAACGTAAGCAAAAATGAATGAAACTTACATTATTTTTATTTTTTGCCATTTTCATACAGCAGCCCCAACCCACCTTTAATGAAAGTGCAATTATATTGCTAAAAATGTGCTAAGAGATATTTTCAGATTCTGGACACTACTTACACGTCAGTGTCTCCTCTAGAAGCATGTTGTTAATATAAATTGACAACAGTTAACGAATTTGTTGTTTTAAATCATTTTTAGAGTGTACATAAATTCCCCCCCCCCCCCCTCGCCCCCCACTTCACTGCTATGGGAAATGTGTTGGTATTAGAAGGTTTAAAATTTCAACACCACGAATAATAACGAAAGCTTAATTATTGTGGGTATATAATAAAGTAGGAAGAAATCAGGATCAAATTTGTTGCTGATTTGGGTGTGTTCAGAATGCGAGATTTTCTACGCAGAGCTTCCATCTTTGGCAGCATCAATGTATCTGAAGTGCCTCGGCATCTAATAGAGCTGGCTTGGGTTTCTGGTACACGTACGTCATTCCACGTTGTTTCACCTCCAGTGGCGGTTCGTAGGTATAAATTCAGGGTTTAATTTTTGTATTCAGATAAATATGAGAACGCGAAATTAATAGCATCTGCTGTATACCAGTTACTGAGCGAGGTGGTGCAGTGGCTAGCACACTGGACTCTCATTCGGAAGGACGACGGTTCAATCCCGCGTCCGGCCATCCTGATTTAGGTTTTCCTTGATTTCCATAAATCGCTCCAGGCAAATGCCGAGATGGTTCCTCTGAAAGGGCACGTCCGACTTCCTTCCCCGTCCTTCCTTAATCCGATGAGACCGACGACCTCGCTGTTTGGTCTCTCTCCCCAAAACAACCCAACTGTATAACAGTTATGCGTATCAACATATTTATACAACTTCAGCCGCTGTCAGTAATAGTAATAATAATAACAATAATACTAATAAAATACATAAGCTATCTCAAAAATAAAAATAAATAGTTTTTGTGGAATTTTGTTATTTTGTACATAATTAAGAACAGTTTATGGCAAGAACGAAATAATGTTTAACCTTTCGCTATTCCATATTTCGCATTTTAGTGTAAATGGGAGTTTTCCTCATTTTTTATTTTTTCAGAGTAATGTACAAGATCCGTAATTCACGTATTAGTTAACGAATAAGCTTACATGCTGAAAATCAGGCATTCTTACGTGGCACCCACACAACAACTTACAATTATTGTCTTGTTTGTCAAAAGTCCGCTTGTAGTCACCCTTATCTGATTTTGTCACTTTCTCAGACAATGGATCTGGTCTGATAGACCCTACTTCCTTTGCGTTTTCTTGGTTATTTTCTTTTCTGTTAGCGCTTAATACAGATTCAAAGGAGTTCATTTTGACATTGCACAGGAAAGCCGTTTCCTGCTCAGCAAACAACCACCTCCAAATACAAACTGCCGTTTGCGGAAATTATTAATTTTAAGTAGTACTATGTCACTTGAATAGAACACGAATGAGATGCTGACGGCCATAAGGGCCAGAAGCACACCGACCACGATCCCCCCCTCAAATTTAAGTGAATATCAGAGAAACAAATGAGATGGCTTTACGTGAATCTTCAGATATATGTATAATGTGGGCCTACAGTACAGATAAACCTGACACACGATAATATCAACAGAAGTCGGAAGCATGAATAAATGCTAGCCTCACAATCGGCGATTACGTGCTTTACGGTACTCAGCGCCTCAAATGGATTATCGTATGATAAAATCCAAAACTTAATGTACTATATATCATTCAGAATCCCACAAAATACGTTTCTCTTTCGGTATAATTATAACATATGCTGATGTCCGATCTCATTTTACTATTACAGAAAGTGAACTGGCATATCTGTGGAGTGTGCTAAGGATGATAAAAGTCGGTGCTACCACCTGGTGGGATTGACGTAAACTTGTAGTTGAGTTGTAAGTGCTAGCAGTGCACGCAGTAAACCGTGCACACTTTTTATAAAATCCGCATGTGCAGGGTGTCCCAAAATAATGCATACATCCTTTGAAACTGAACATCTCATTAATGAAAGGGGTTAGAATACAATTTTAGTGGTATTAGGTGTCTCATGGTCCTACTTAGCGTGGTAAATGTTCAGACTGGTGGCCGTCCATAGAAATACGCCGTCGACAACGACTTACGACTGAGCGACATGCCAATTTCATTATTTACAACGGAATAGCCTCACAGGCTTGCCCAATTTGCTCTCTAACATCATCCAGTGTGTGAGGTCTCGCAGCGGAAACTGTGTTCTTAGAGTACCCCACAGAAAGAAGTCTAGAGGAGTTAAATCTGGAGATCGAGCGCGGTACTCCACACTCCCTCTTCGTCCTATCCATCTGGCAGGGAACGTACGACTGAGAAATACCCTCACATCCAGGTCAAAGTGAGGTAGCGCCCCATCTTGTTGAAAGTAATAATCTTCGTTTCCAAACACAACACTAAGAACAGGAGTCATCGTTTCCAACATTCCCAAGTGCGAGTCACCCGTGATAGTGAAGGATGGCCCGATTAACCCTCTAGAAGACAGACCAGACCAGACAATCACGCCTTTGCTCGGTTACGTTTGGATTCTCCCTGGCCCAAAACACGCAATTATGGTGGTTAGTTGTTCCATCAAGTTTAAACGTCGCTTCGTCTGACCAAAGAATTCCATCTTGGAAACGTTGCACGTCTTCAAATCTGTTAATGAACCACTCACGAAATTCACTTCACCTATCAGGATCATCATCGTTAAGAGATGGAGAAGTCTTGGACTGTAAGGCTTAAAGTTCTGAAACCGCAAAATTTTATGAACACTGCTGCTGCAGATCCCGGTCTCACGAGAGCATTGCTTCACAGATTTCCTTGGGGATCGTGTGTATGCCTGGATTATTGCATCAACACGCTCACTGAAACTTCCTGGAAGATTAAAACTGTGTGCCAGACCGAGACTCGATCACGGGACCTTTGCCTTTCGCGGGCAAGTGCTCTACCATCTGAGCTACCCAATCAAGACTCTTGCCCCGTCCTCACAGCTTTACTTCTGCCAGTACCTCGTCTCCTGGCTTCCGAACCCTACAGAAGCTCTCCTGCGAACCTGTGAGGACGGGGCAGGAGTCATGCTTGAGTAGCTCAGATGGCAGAGCACTTGCCCGCGAAAGGCCCCCGAGTTCTAGTCGCGGTCCGGCACACAGTTTTAATCCGCCAGGAAGTTTCATATCACCGCACACTCCGCTGCAGAGTGAAAATCTCATTCTGGGAACACTCTCATTGTCTGTTGAATTTCTCTATAGTCCGCTATGTCCCTTCTTCATATCGTGCAACGTTCGTTAGACTTCAGACTTATCTCTGATTCTTGTAATTGTTACTCTTGTCGGTGGTGGTGTTCCAAATTCAACTATCAAACGCTGGCGTATTGCACTCCCATTCTCCGTTTTCCAGTACACTTTAGGACCCAATTCTGTTGATCAAAACGTAACACCATGTATGCTCACAATCCTGAAACAAAGCAAAGCATTGTTATGTTGTTCTCTGCCTTCTAAATTATTACCCATTAAAATTGTATTTCTGTCTCCTTTAATTAAAGAGATATTGTGTTTCTAAGAGTGTATATATTTTTGTGGGACACCCTGTATTTGGCCTATTAGGCAATTCCGTCACGCTAGTTCCACATGTGCAGACACCCGCCACGCTAGCTGACCGCGCTAACGCGCTGCTTCCTGGACTCGCGTAGGCGCACCGGCCCCGGATCGAATCCGCCCGCCGGATTAACGACGAAGAGCCGGTGTGCCGGCCAACCTGGATGTTGTTTTTAGGCGGTTTTCGACATCCCCTAGGTGAAGACTGGGCTGGTCCCCACGTCCCGCCTCAGTTACACGGCTTCCAGACATCTGAACACTTTCGCACTCTTCCATGGATTACACTAGTCGCAGACAGTTGGGGTACACTAATTCCTTCCCGGGGAGTACGGGGTGGCGGCAGGAAGGGCATCCGGCCACCCCTTCAACAAACATTGCCACATCCGTTTAACTACGCTGACCCTATGTATCCGCGTGAAAAGGCACAAGCAAAAGAAAGAAAGAAAGAAAGAAAGTTGCACATGGGCAGACGTTCCTTAAAACGTGCACAAGTGAATGTGTCCTCCCGACGTAGGTGCCAAGTTTCACAGAGTCCAGAGCAACAGTGTAGCATAGCACCCCAGATTTAGTGCCGTGTATTTCGGATTACCGCATATACGTTACGTTTAACAGCATGCAGAGAAACATAAACAATAAATCCGCAAGTTGTCAAAGCTCAGGGTGTTCACGCGCTCTTGTGCTCTTACACAACAGCCGCCACTGCTCACCTCTGTGGCAGATTGAAACAGTGGTTCGTGCAGTATCGGCCGCTATCCGGTAGGCCGCACTACCAAATACACGAGCCGCCAGTTACGCCGCCGCGTTTCCTACAGCCGCCACCAAGGCAAGAGGGCGCTGCCACGAACGATTACACAGCTGCCAATGAGATGCAAGCATCCCCTCTCCGGATGTTTTTACCAACTGAATAACATTTGCAGACTCCCGTAGTGGCCAGGGCTCGTGATCTGTCGAATTAATTTCATACTGAAAACTGACTGATGTGTAAATCTGCAGTATCTGTGTATGCTTCAACTGTGAGCGTGTGGGTGCTATTTTGTTGTTCTTTGCAACGGATTAATCTGAGATGCACCCTTTACCCTGTGGCTCCTGCAAGATGCAATTTCCACCACACTACTACGAACGTCAGACAGACGTCCCTAAAGTTCTAAAGAGAAATGCCTGAAAAACTTTCAGCAATAGATATCTTCTGGAGTCGTCCGCTGTAAGGAAATAACACAAAAATTCACATAATTTCTTACGTAACTAGTGGGATACTTGGGTACTGGAGTAGTGCTAGTTAGTGTCAGAAAAACATGAAACTAACGAAAATTATCATTTATTTTGCTAAAATTCTGAATAATCACAATGGCACCTTTAGTTATGAACTGAACAAGTTATTTCCGGGTTCTTTTCGGAATGTGAAGTTACCTCTCAAGGATAGGATTCGCTAATGAAATTTCTATACAAAGTTTAGGATTGTTATTGACTTGGCAGAATGGTTGAGAGCCGCACCTACTCAACTTGAATAATTATCCGTTAGAATGTTGCTAGGTATGGTCGAGGCTGTCGCATGTGAAATGCAGTGAAGTGTACTGTTGTGGAGGAAATACGGGGCTCGCAAGAGCTGTAGCGCACAATACCGTAAGCTGCGATGACTGCTGTCTGCGCTGCTCGCTGCTGACAAATAGGATAACTCTCATTCTATCTGGATAGACCTTCGCCAATCAAACTCTCCCTACGCCTTGATGAAGTCAATGACTCCTATTCGCCCCTAGTCTAACTATTGGCATGGTACACACGTCAGATAACCAGTCCACTGTGATGCCACTCAAAAATTCGCTCGCAGGCGTTTAACTATAACTCTGTCCGTTCACACCACACAATAAGTGTGGTGGCCAACACAGTGAAAAACGCTTAATCGCAAGGACTCAATATACAGTCGCACACCGATTTGCTCTCGACAGAGGTGCTCTCCCAGTGAAGTACTGAGGAGAGACTTGTTCCTCGCTCTTTGAGTACACGTACGAGCGCGCACGCTCTTGTTACGTGTTCTCGCTCCAAGAGCGACAACAGAATGGCCCCTCTCCATGCCAGACGTGAAGGGGTATATCTTTCGGTCTCTTCCATTACTCCTTCAGCTCAAGGCGTCAGAAATATCGTCTGCCAATCAGCATCGCTCTTCTAAAATGGGAGAATAACGTTTCATTTAAGGGGACCAATCCGGAAATCTGTAGCGTCAGCGTTTGGCGTTTGCTGTCTCCCTGCGAAAATCTCTGAAACTGATTGCTTTATTTGTAAAGAATGCATAGACTGGGCACTCCTACACAATTTAGCGGAATTTGCTTTTAAGCCGAACACGGGTCGTTCCTCCTTTCACTCGGGCAGACGCTGTCTGCTCTATAAGGGCAGTCACCAGCCGACATAGATAGGCTGGGTCATCCTCTGAAGGGACCGGCCCCCTGGCGTGCGGTTTGCGTCTCCCGAACTAAAAGCTCCTGTGACCGTCGTGTCTTGAATGTATGTGTGTACGCCAGCCTCGAGTATTGCAATCTCGGTGTGCATTGGCGATTTACTAGTTATTTGCATATCGTTTATATGAATTCATACAACATTGACTTTATCTTAGCAAGTTTGGGTTCGAATGAAGCGTCTTGATGTGTGGAATATGAATGTGTGAGGGCGGAATATGTAAGCAATGAAGGTCAGGAGAGGAGACCATGACATCTTACACGACATTCAAAGCTAATGTTACCAGTACACTGACAATGCTATTTATTATTTTTACTATTTGATATGCAAGCTTCTGGGCTCTTTCAATTGCAACCATGACTTTAATAAAATAGCAAAGGTAATGTAATTCACAACACTGGGAGGAGTTGTGGTCTACACAACAACTGATTTATTCTGTCCTAGTATCGCATGACAAAAGATTGCTAAAGAAATGCCACACTAACATTTTATCTGACAATCTTTTTCAATAATATGCAATCTATGGTTAACAAACTGATCAGCTGGGGATCAAGGCACCACACCAACCAGAACCAATTGCTTTATCTGACTTCATAAATGTGAATCTGTGGTATGGCCCAAAAGGTATGCTACTATCAAGCATCTGTACTCTACTCTTGCACAAAGAAGAGGGGTGCTGAGAAGCATATACTGGAGCCCCACGCTGTGACAGTGACTATTTTACCCTTATGCAGGTGAGGGCGGCACAGCACGTCGCGCTCGCCGAGTGCAGTCACGGACAGTGGCAATCTGTTATTAACGGCGCACGCCCGAAAATATCCAAGTACGCGGTCTTAGCCTACACCCACTTTAGCACAAGCCAAGGACGAGCTGGAGCTCGGCATTCGAAGCTGGGAGACTGCCCCCTGCTCTGCACACACACAGATTTGACCAAACAGCAACTTTAAAAATTAATTGGGAGAAAAGGAAAAAAGACTCAGGTTCGCTCCCTCCTTCCCACGCTTTGATGCCATCTCTTTGCTAAAAACATGAATAGGATGGAACCACAGCCCACCATAAAAAGATTGTTATCTCGCTTGTTGCGTCCATCTCTAACATTCTAAAGAATGGCCATAAACTCGCTAAAAGTCTCGTGCCTTTACAAATATGTTTTGTAGCAGAGTCTGCATGCCTGAGCGCCACGCCCTGTTCCACGAAAATCGCAAAAACTCTCAGCTGTCTCATCTGCTTTCTACCTGTACTCTGCTTTATTGCTGACCATCAGATCTTACAATGAGCTTACTTCGTGCCAGGCCTCATCGACCGACATTGATACCTCTACTCACTGTTTCCGATGTGATAGTGAAGTGGAAACGTGAAGGGACACGTACAGCACAAAGCGTACAGGCCGACCTCATCTGTTGACTGACAGAGACCACCAACAGTTGAAGAGGGTCTTAATGTGTAATATGCAGGCATCTGTCCTGCCTATCACAGAGGAGCTCCAAACTGCATCAGGATCCACTGCAACTACTATGACAGTTGGGCGGGAGGTGTGAAAACTTGGATTTCATAGTCGAGCATCTGCTCATAAGCCACACGTCACTCCGGTAAATGCCAAACGAAGCCTCGCTTGGTATAAAGAGCATTGGACGACTGAACAGTGGAAAAACGTTGTGTGGAGTGACGAATCACGGTACACAGTGTGCTGATCCGATGGCGGGGTGCGGGTATGGCGAATGCCTGGTGGACGTCATCTGCCACCGTGTGTAGCGCCAACAGTTAAATTCGAAGGCGGTGGTCCTATTGTGTGGTCGTGTTTTTCATGAAGGGGGTTTGCACCCTTTGTTGTTTTGCGTGTCACTATCACAGCACAGGCCTACATTGACATTTTAAGCACCTTCTTCGTTCCCACTGTTGAAGAGCAATTCGGGGATAGCGATTGCATCTTTCAACACGATCGAGCACCTGTTCATGATGCACGGACTGTGGCGGAGTGGTTACACGACAATAACATCCCTGTAGTGGACTGGCCTGCACAGAGTCCTGACCTGAATCCTATAGAGCATCTTCGGGATGTTTTGGAACGACGACTTCGTGCCAGGCCTCATCGACCGACATCGATCCCTCTAGTCAATGCAGCACACCGTCAAGAATGGGCTGCCATCCCCCAAGAATCCTTCCAGCCCCAGATTGAACGTATGTCTGCGAGAGTGGAAGCTGTCGTCAAGGTTAAGGGTGGACCAACACCATACTGAATTCCAGCACCGATAGAGGGCGCCATGAACTTGCAAATCCTTTTCAGCCATACGTCCGGATACTTTTGATCACATAGTGTATCACAAGGAAAAGAGCTAAGTAAAGGAACTGATGGAGTCTATAGGAAAGCGTGAAATTACAGTCGTTGCTGGATAACGTTTAGCAGCGTTTGCTACACTCCATACATGGTATTTACCTCGTATTTTCCTTGTCATTGCTCTCACAAGGTGCTTACACATCGCTGTTCAGGCCTCTCCCATGCTTCGGTGTACTTCCTGTGGTTAACAACTACAGGGAGACGGTACGAGTGGTGCACTGCCTGACACAGTCACGTCGATTGAGCATCTACACATTATGTTGCAAAGCGACATCAAGTAGGACGAGCACCTAAGATCGGTTGTAGGGAAGGCGAACGAACAACTTCGGTTTGTTGGAGAAATCTAAGAAAGTGAAGCTCATCAATAAAGGAAATAGCGTACAGAATACTTGTGCAATCCAAATTTGAATTTTACTCGAACATTTGGTATTCACACCTGGGAGCATTGAAGGAACCAATTCAGAGGCGTGCTCCTAGACTCTGTCAACACGCGAGTGTTAATGGAAATGATTCGTACTGTCAAACGGGTGTCACTGGAGGGAAAAAAGCGTTCCTTTTGCGAAACACTTTCCAGAAAGTTTAGAGATCCAACATTTGCGACAGACGGCACAGCGATCCTGCTGCCTCGCTCGTAAATCTCGCGTAACGATCGCGAAGAGAAGATTAAAAGAAATCAGGAATCGTACGGAGCATACACAGGTTCGTTTTTCCCTCGCTCCAGTTGGGCTTAGGACAGGAAAGTGGACGTCTGGTAGTGGTATAAGGTATCCTAAGCCATGCATCGTATGTTGGCTTGCGAAATACGATGTACATTTAGACGCACATTTAGATATAGACCCAGACGTAGATGTAGATGTAAATCCAGTGCGTGCGAGGAGTCTTCCAACGGCAGCGAACAGCAACTCAAACGGGTACATGACGGTAGCAAGTACAGCACGCCTTCAGGCCACGATACGTAAATCGGTTCGCTCTGTTTCGTGATTAACAGTACTCTTCAGTCCTCTGACTAGTTTGATGCAGTCTGCACCTAACATACGTAGTTATTTGTTGCATACATTACAGTTCCCTCAGCGATTATGCGTCCCCTACGTCGCTCACTTGTGTCAGTAAGGTTACTTGTTTTTCCATTAATGTACGAGGTGCATTCAAGTTCTAAGGCCTCTGATTTTTTTTCTCCGGACTGGAAAGAGATAGAAACATGCGCATTGTTTTAAAATGAGGCCGCGTTCATTGTCAATACGTCCCAGAGATGGCAGCACCGTACAGAAGATGGAATTTTACCGCCAGCGACGAGAATGAGAACTGTTTTAAATACTTAAAATGGCGACGTTTTCCTTACTTGAACAGCGTGCAATCATTCGTTTTCTGAATTTGCCTGGTGTGAAACCAATTGAAACTCATCGACAGTTGAAGGAGACATGTGGTGATGGAGTTATGGATGTGTCGAAAGTGCGTTTGTGGGTGCGACAGTTTAATGAAGGCAGAACATCGTGTGACAACAAACCGAAACAACCTTGGGCTCGCACAAGCCGGTCTGACGACATGATCAAGAAAGTGGAGAGAATTGTTTTGGGAGATCGCCGAATGACTTTTGAACAGATCGCCTCCAGATTTGGCATTTCTGTGGGTTCTGTGCACACAATCCTGCATGACGACCTGAAAATGCGGAAAGTGTCATCCAGGTGGGTGCCACGAATGCTGACGGACGACCACACAGCTGCCCGTGTGGCATGTTGCCAAGCAATGTTGATGTGCAACGACAGCATGAATGGGACTTTCTTTTCATTGGCTGTGACAATGGATGAGACGTGGATGCCATTTTTCAATCCAGAAACAAAGCGCCAGTCAGCTCAATGGAAGCACACAGATTCACCGCCACCAAAAATATTTCGGGTAACCGCCAGTGCTGAAAAAATGATGGTGTCCATGTTCTGGTACAGTAAGGGCGTAATCCTTACCCATTGCGTTCCAAAGGGCGCTACGGTAACAGGTGCATCCTACGAAAATGTTTTGAGGAACAAATTCCTTCCTGCACTGCAACAAAAACGTCTGCGAAGGGCTGTGCGTGTGCTGTTTCACCAAGACAACGCACCCGCACATCGAGCTAACGTTACGCAACAGTTTCTTCGTGATAACAACTTTGAAGTGATTCCTCATGCTCCCTACTCACCTGACCTGACTCCTAGTGACTTTTGGCTTTTTCCAACAATGAAAGACACTCTCCGTCGCCGCACATTCACCAGCCATGCAGCTATTGCCTCAGCGATTTTCCAGTGGTCAAAACAGACTCCTAAAGAAGCCTTCGCCGCTGCCATGGAATCATGGCGTCAGCGTTGTGAAAAATGTGTACGTCTGTAGGGTGATTACGTGGAGAAGTAATGCCAGTTTCATCGGTTTCGAGTGAGTAGTTAATTAGAAAAAAAGCCGGAGGCCTTAGAACTTGAATGCACCTCATACAAGCTCTGTCATCCCCTACCGTTTATGTAAACACACGTCCAAATGGTTCAAATGGCTCTGAGCACTATGGGACTTAACTTCTAAGGTCATCAGTCCCCTAGAACTTAGAACTACTTAAACCTAACTAACCTAAGGACATCACACACATCCATGTCCGAGTCAGGATTCGAACCTCCGACCGTAGCGGTCACGCGGTTCCAGACTGCAGCGCCTAGAACCGCACGGCCACCCTGGCCGGCAAACGTACGTCCAAGCTGGCACAGATCGCTGATGTATGTAATTGTACTATCGATTACAACTAGCTGTCCCCGTAACTTCGTTTGTGGTCAGACTCGGGGATTAGTAAGCAGAATGGAAAGAAGGTCGTCGATGGCATTGTAAGCCGTTACAAAAAACTGTCTAACTTCTTGACATAAATTCGAAAAATCAGATAATAAGTTAATCTTACAGTCCTGTCTCTAATACTTAGTGTCAATATATATATATATATATATATATATATATATATATATATATATATATATATATTTTTTTTTTTTTTTTTTTTTTTTTTTTTGCTTCTTCACATTTATCCCACGAAAGTTAAGACGGTTCAAATGGTTCAAATGGCTCTGAGCACTATGGGACTCAACTGCTGAGGTCATAAGTCCCCTAGAACTTAGAACTACTTAAACCTAACTAACCTAAGGACATCACACACATCCATGCCCGAAGCAGGATTCGAACCTGCGACCGTAGCGGTCACGCGGTTCCAGACTGTAGCGCCCAGAACCGCACGGCCACTCCGGCCGGATAAAGTTAAGACGAAAATTTTAAAAAATGAGGTAGATAAATTGTACGGACTGGCCCCTAGTATTTCGTAGCAATACTTTATACTTCATTCCAATTTTACTACAGCTAGAATCGCAGCGCAGCAACACAGGACTAGTATGTCTGCTTATAAAAAGTGAATGAGCCATTCCGCAAGGTAAGAGTCGGTTTCTTTGTCAAACAGCAGGGCTACCACACGAAGACACAGAAGTTAGTCAGCGCGGTGTGCTAGTGCATCTCCAAAATATTGATAAAGAGCTAAACAAGAGAATGGATGAGTGTATCCCGACACTGCACAGTCCTAAAATTACCTTCAGTGGTGATGTCAGGCTCTCAAATTTCCCTCGATAGTGATGATAGACCATCAGCTTATCCTCGTTAGTGTCGGCGGGCGATCGACATCCATATGTGATTCCAGTACACTATATAACTGACACAACTCCGCCGGCCGGTGTGGCCGAGCGGTTCTAGGCGCTTCAGTCTGGAACCGCGCGACAGATGCGGTCGCAGGTTCGAATCCTGCCTCGGGCATGGATGTGTGTGATGTCCTTAGGCTAGTTAGGTTTAAGTAGTTCTAAGTTCTAGGGGACTGATGACCTCAGATGTTAAGTCCCATAGTGCTCAGAGCCATTTGAACAATTTGACACAACTCCATGCAGAAGCTTTAGTACTACTTGTCTGAGTCGCACATTGATACCTTAGCGCACCACGTTCTTCTAAGACGATCATCAAGCCTCAGAAGAATCCTGCACTCTACAGTAAAGAGACAGTGATGCCATTAGTCTCGTTCCATTCTGTGTAGATGTTCCCCATGCCCACATTCTTCGTGCAGCATAACAATGGGGATTTTGTACTGTTATTCATAGTAGACGTCTAGGACTATACTGATCATATGGAGACGGTTTCCTTCTGCATGGGTCAGCACAGCCTGGCAACTTTAGCGGACAGACTAGCTGCAATAGGTCAAGCGAAATATTCAGAACTTACATTGGTCAAAGGTTTTCTTGTATGTAGTCGGAGATATACCTATTCATTTTCAGCCTTTGTCGGATTACGTCATTTTTCATCCTGTCCATCCTAGTACATCTTGAACTTCGTCTTCAGTAATACGCGTCAGCGCCAAGCAGTTTATTCTAATTACCTGTTTTTCAAATGTCCCGGACTCCTGCTACATCCAAAATTGGAATCTGGATTAGAGTCTTATACATTTTTGCTTTGTTGTTCTTTTCATCTTTTTGTTCCACAGAACAGAAATCATTGCCCATGTTACAGTTCATCCTTTATTAATCTTATTATTAACTTCCTTATTACTTGTGCCCTGTTTATCAATACCATAAGGTATTTTGTCTTATCCACAACTACAATTACTTCTCCATCTACCTCCAAATCACTGAATTTTTCTTTTCCAACAGTCAAGTACCCCAACTTCTTCGTGGTCCTCTTGTATTACTCTTTAAGCTTTCTTTTCATACAGCACAGATCACCTTCATCTTCCGCTAAAACAATCTGGACATTTGCAAAATACGTACTAAATATCTTGCTGTTCTCATTCGCATAAGCTGGCATTTTCTGTGTCAGGTCTGCAGGACTACTTCTAGGTACAGCTTAAAGAGGGTCGATGACAGTACATATCGTTGCCGAAGATCCTTCCTCATCCCAAATTCCTCTAGTACCTATTTGCAGTCCTTACTCTCGCTGTTATTTTCATGTAATTTCATAACAGCCTTTAGCATTCTCTGCTCGAAGAGTCAGCCAATGCCGCATGAGTCTCCAGTCGAACCATTGTGCGTTTTTCCCATATTAGACTCACTGTGAAAGTGTTGTCCACTGACGACCTTCCTGTCTGGAACAGTGCTTGCTGTTGTTTGCTCCTTGTACTTATTTCTTTCTCCGTCACATTTTGAGATTTGCGTGCAGTCTTCCAAAGAAAGGGACCACTATCAATCCCCTATAATTATTTGGTTCATTGCGTGACCCATTTTTATGCGACTGTGTTACATAACAAGCTGCCCATTTCAGACGAACATCTTCTCCATTTTGTAATATTGCAAATAGCTTCCTTAGCATGTCCAAGAATTTCGGTGATCCAAACTTTATCAGAAACTGGATGTATTGATCCATATCCTGGTGCCTTCTTCATCTTACCGCCCCTCACAAAATGTTGAAAAACTTTAAAATCTAAAGCTCATAACCGCTCTTGTTGGAACCGAACATCACATTTACGTGAAAATTCAGAGAGATTTTTCTGGAAATCCTGCAAATTCTTTTCTATTGATCTTGATTAATATCATTATGATGTAACTAGTCACTAGCTGACACTCGCTTTGGCTTGATTGGCTCAAATGGTTCAAATGACTCTGAGAACTATGGGACTTAACTACTGAGGTCATCAGTCCCCTATAACTTAGGACTACTTAAACCTAACTAACATAAGGACATCACACACATCCATGCCCGGAGCAGGATTCGAACCTGCGACCGTAGCGATCGCTCGGCTCCAGACTGAAAAATGGATCAAATGGCTCTGAGCACTATGGGACTTAACTACTGAGGTCATCAGTCCCTTATAACTTAGGACTACTTAAACCTAACTAACATAAGGACATCACACACATCCATGCCCGGGGCAGGAATCGAACCTGCGACCGTAGCGATCGCTCGGCTCCAGACTGAAGCGCCTAGAACCACTCGGCCACTCCGGCTGGCCTTGGCTTGATTGTTAAGCATGCCTCAGCACTACGAACGCAACCAATCATCCTCTTTACGTACTCACGTCTTTCTTCCCATGCCTTGTCGGTCTCTTTAACATTTCTCTTCCACTTCTCTATTTCAAATGATGTATATTTTGATAGTGGTTTATCCTCAAGAACGCCAAATAAGCTTCTTTTTTCTCCTTCAAATCATGTCTGTTACTTCCACATCCCACGACACTCGTTTCTTCTTCTTTTCACATTCTCCAAGATCTTTTGCTGCATCATCTAGGGTCTTCTTTATATGCTCACATTTCTCTTCTACACTTCTGTCTGCCCGCTCCATTTTGATATAACTACTTCGTACTGTGTTCCCTTATTTCTCAGGCTGACGTAGCCACCGAACTACTAACAGGTAGCACCATTACCCTAAATTTCCCAGCCTTTCAAAACGCTACACCAGCAAATATTACAAAAGAATGCTTGTAAACTGAAGAGCAAGAGAATAACTAAATGGAACTCAACAACATTACACGGCTTCTGCACAATTCACTATGGAATTGAGAAGTTGAAATGGAAACAGAGAAGATTAACAAACAGAATAAGAAACTGGAATAAAAGATGACTCTCCTCAGTACATGACCAAATAGCTCCATAGAGCCCTAACCTGTCCATGTTCCCGCTCTTACATTTCAGGGGACGGAAAGGAAGTTGAAAGAAACCTCGTAATTGATTCCAAAAAGGCAGCACACGGATCTGTTGCAGTCCCCTCGGGACTGCAGTGGACCATATTTCTTAGGTAGCAGGCATCAGGTGGTGTTGTTTACTACAAGCGACCGCTACGAGGCAGGTTTTGTGTGTCCCAACATGGAATGAATACTCGAACGGCGTTGCTATGGTGTACGCGAACTAGGCTGGAAGTCTTCCCACGCTGGCAACCCTGTTTGTCATGAACTGAGAATGAGCCGAACAGTCTAAGCTCGAAATGGCTCTCTGATGTATGTTGGCAGACTGAATACTGCGTACACAAGCGCACTGCCCTCTTCAGGATTGGCGATCCAGAGCGCTCTGCTCTGAGCAGACAGGTTTAATATACAGGGTGTACATAAAGTTCGAGAACATTTTCAATTATTTATTGCACAAGAACCAAACAATCTACAGATATCGTACATATGTCATTTTGAAGAGAAACCCTGAAAGTCCTTCATCATGTATACCGTCACAGCGTAGTTGGGTAATTTGCCGACAGCACTGGCACAACAAATTCGTAACGACGAGTTGTTTGTGCTCGGCAAAAAGAAGCGGACGTCCCAGTGTGAGTGAAGTGAATGTGGAGCGCGTACGAGAGACATTCATAAGGAGTCCAAAGAAATCGGTGCGTCGTGCATCCCGAGAATCCGAAATGGCTCCAGTGACAGTGTGGAAAGTCCTGCGACAGAAGCAGTGTACGAAACCATTCAAATTGGAGCTGGTGTAGAAGCTCAATGACGACGACAAGGATAAGCGTTTTGAGTTTTGTTCGCAGTTACAACAATTGAATGAGGATGGGGATGGCATTTTAATCGCTTAATTTTTAGCAACGAAGCTATTTTTCACAATAATGGGAAAGTGAACAGACATAATTGTCGAATCTGGGTTACAAAGCATCCACACGAATGCAGTGAATTTGAGCATGATCCCCCAAAGGTGAATGTTTTTTGTGCCTCGTTTCGTCGAAAACCGTATAGGCCATTATTCTTCGTCGAAGCACTGTCACTGGATATTCCTACTTGGGCATGTTGCAACAATGGCTGATACCTCGAATGCAATCGGACTATCCTTTCATCTTTCAGCAGGATGCGGCTCCACCCTATTTTCATCGTGGGTACCTGAAGATGGGCTGCCGCATCGAGGGACCGGCCGTGCTGGAGAAGGGGACAGCTGTTTCATGAAATGGCCTCCCCGACCATCAGATCTCACTCCGTGTGACTTTTTTCTGTGGGGACACATTAAAGATCTGGTGTCCGCACCGCCACTGCCACGTAATGTAGCAGAGCTCCGGGAGCGAATAGGGGAAGCGACTGCCACAGTCGACGATGCCATGCTGGGACGGGCACTGCAAGAATTCAGTTACCGTATTGTTGTCTGCCGGGTCACTCATGGTTCGCATATCGAATGTTTGTAAAAAGAACTTCCAGAGTTTCTCTTCAAAATGCAATACGTATGACAACTGTACAATGTTTAGTTCTTGTGCAATAAGTAATTGAAAGTGTTTCTGGACTTTATGTACACCCTGTACATGTACTACACAGGCGGCTGTTGGTAGCGACCTCCTGTGTTCGAAAGAGTATTTCGAAAAAGATTAAAAACAGAAAAAAGGTATCCCTGTCTTGTCGGTGGTCCAGAACCGTTTTTGAACAGTTTGCTCTAACAGCTTTCCACGTCTTGCAAAACGCTAGTACAAGTTCAAATAAAGTCTGAACAACTTCCACCCTCGATGTTCTATCAGTCTTTATGTACGGTAACCTGGATAACACCGTCTCACTTAAAGACTTAGGTAACGACATGTAGAAACTTCGATGTTGGAAGCGGGTAGTTTTCTGTACACCTTTACTAACTAGCGCTCATTGAATATCACGTGTACTCGCTGCCTGAAGAAAGGCCAGGCGTGTCACGATTATTGCCTTATCGGCTCGATTCGTGCAGGCAAATGTACTTGCCATCTGTTATAGATGTCACTTCCTATGTACTGAACGGTGATGTGTGGTGGCGCTGAACTCTATTCAACTGTTAGTTCAAGCAGTACATCAGGATCTGCGTCACGGCGAATAGATGCTTTGGTTTCAAAACAATCTTCACAGGAAAATGAGGTTCGGTGACAACAGGGCACCTCCTGCTTTATGAATGAAGAAAGCGACGAGAGGACGAAGAAAAATTCTCTAGTTCGCCAAATGTGCGTACAAAAAGCTGAGAAAGTGAATGCTATAATGTTGCAAAGTAGTACAGACAAAGTAGCTGCACATGGACAGTACAGATCACGAATACAACTGATGCACAAGTTCACGAATCACTTAATCACCGAATAACATCCACAATGAAAGCTACGAAATGTTTTCCATGCCTTTTACGTAACAGATAGAGAGATATAGTAAAACATTTCTAGTCCCAGATGGAAAAGTTATAACTGGATATCACCACTGAAGTGAGAACGTGGTTTCTAACAGCTCGCTAAGGACTGATGAGGTCTTGCAGGAAACTGGTAAACACGGGGTTGGAGATATTTCTTTGAACGAATATTATTGGTAATATAGATTTGAAACCCAAGAACCGTGAGCGGATCGCGAATGAATTGAACGATTAATGACTGCAATGAGCAGCAGACTTACCGAACTGTTCGAAACAGCGTGCTGAACCGCAGAAACACCACCATGTTCTTCCAGAACGTCTAAAACTACATCGAAGCAAGACCCAGGAGCAAGTATCTAACTTCCTTCTTTCAACAGAGCTTGGCGGACAGATCTCGCATCAGTTCCCACGTGTCAACGCACCTGAGGTGACAGTGAAGAAACGGTATAGAGATCTCTGCCACTTTCCTACCTTCCGAAATATTGAATGAAACGCGTTATCTGTGGAGCAGAGTACGTAAAAGATTATTTTCTGGCTGGTTAAAATTATGTGCTGAGTTGCAAGTCGAACTCTCAACCTTTGCCTTTGGCAAAAAAAAAAATGGTTTCAAATGGCTCTGAGCACTATGGGACTTAACTACTGTGGTTATCAGTCACCTAGAACTTAGAACTACTTAAACCTAACTAACCTAAGGACATCACACACATCCATGCCCGAGGCAGGATTCGAACCTGCGACCGTAGCAGTCGCGCGGGTCCGGACTGCGCGCCTAGAACCGCTAGACCACCGCGGCCGGCTTGCCTTTGGCAAGCAAATGCTCTATCGTGTAAGCTACCAAGGCATTACCCACAATCCTGCTCACAGCTCGACTTCTCCTACCTTCCAAACCTCAGATACGTTCCCATGCATACCTTGTGCGCCCGGCTTCGTGCCCCTGCGTCGGAGAGAGTTTTAATCTTCCACAAATTTTCTGATTAGAATACACTCCACTGTAGAGTGAAAATTCGCTCCGAAACACTTCACTAGTCTGTGTCTAAATCATCTCTCCGCAATATCCATTCTTCAAAGAGTCAACTATGAATTCTGGAACGTAGAAGAAGAGGTACAGGAAAAATTGAATCTGGGGCACCAGGTCGTGTGCGTCCCTGGACAGCGGGTCTACATACGGCAACGGCACCGTTCGGTCATGTATCTGTCGGTTTATTTAATGATATTGTTCAGCTGCCAAGTGTGCTCGACTCGTAAACGTTTCCATTCGTTCTCGTTATTGTCAACTCTTGTTTACACGTACAATCACCATTTCTGTACTGTGAAGGAAACGTCTAACTGCAATGGAAGCATACGCAAGGAAGCATTTTTAAAAGGACAACAAACGGCCAACAGCTGTAGACATTCAGAATTAGATCCTACCAATCTCAGACTTACTACAGACCAAGTAGACGATACACAACTCAGTACTAACAAGTTTACGATTTACTGAAACATTTGTTCTATCCTAGTTTACGAACGTGTGGTACAGAAGTGTTCACCGAACTTTGAAATGGCTCTACCTTCTGGATTTGTAGATACGTTTCCCGTCAGGGCAGTAGAAGGAAATCTGACTTATGTGAGAATGTTCACTGTATCAATGCAAGTTCCAAACGAAATTATAAAACAGAAGTTGCAAACTTGTCTGATTATTACCGGTTTCCCATTTCAAATAGTACGTGATCAGTGAAAATGGAAATAAAAAGGCTAATGCCATCAGTAACAGAGGGTTACCAGGGCTTTGCAACGTACTGGATGCTTACAATTAAACTTTCGGTAAGTGAGAAGGTCCCCATGAAAAACGGGTGATCGTAGGAGAAAAATACCTTGTAGAGACATTTTTAAGGAGGTGCGTAAGAGAAATAACGAATAAACCATTGCAAGAAACACATTTTAATTCCCACATGAGAGAGTTACGTTTGTTAATTGAGTATCGTGTTTACGTTCCTTCTTATGAACGTTGTTCGATGCGATGACCACTGCATCCAGGGCAGCTTATAATCGCACAAAGGATTGCGGGGCAATTGTTCCAGAACTTGTCGAACGGTCCACCATGGAATGTTCAGCTGCCGCGGCACATCACGTACACTGCTTGAAGCTCACATATTGGTCGAGCATTTTCAGCCCTGGCAACTATAACGTTTTCAACAATTTATGGTGCAACTGGCCTTCGGCCTCTCGCAGGAGAAATTCCCAAATCTCCAAATCTCCAGGTAAATCGAAGTTCCGAACCCTGTTCTTCAACTCCGATTCGAAAAGAGGACCTTTCTATATACTGTTAACGTATCGATACTCGCGGAGAGCAGTAGCCCCGTTGCTTTGATAAAACAATGTTACGAATAAAGCCGTGCTCACCTTGTCCATATCCACGTTGACGGCTTGCAGTTGTAATGCATAATGGTACTTGTGTTTCAACTTAACGTCGCCGTACCAGCACCGATGCCTTACGGGAAGTTACAACACCAACACCACCAACGGGAAACAGCGATAAAAGGAAGCTGCAATCCCAGCAGCTGGTACTGAAAATCAGTCTAGCAATGCAGTTGAAGTTAACGGTGCACCCATGTTCAAATGCGAAATCATGAACCACGTGACTTTCCGGATGTAAGTACAAACGTCGGTTGACAAATTAGAAAAAACAATCCCACCACTTCCCACATGGAAATCAAACAGTAGGATAGGCGTCAGAATCGATAGCAATCTATGAACTGAACAAAATAATCGGTCGATAAAAACAGTCACAGAGCAACAAGTTCAATTAGCACGGCGACTAAACTGGAATCATATGCTACTGACTATGTAGGATCACATATTGACATACACAACGAACAGTCAAAAATAAAATTGTCTAAAGGATAGCACCGAAGAAGCGCGGGTGATATAGTAGAAGACCACTCTATAAAATCAAATACTGATCGCGGCGAGAGAGAAGTGGAAGATAGTGACGTCAGGGTCCACAGGGTTCCCTCACACAGAGCAAACCATACCTACAGAGAGAAGCAGGAAGGCGGAAAGAAAACACTGAAGCAGAGATTTGTAGCGGCTACTGGAAGTAAGCCTAAGTACAGCCAAAAGAGAGACTGAAACGACTCTTTTCACGAAGCATATTTGTAAAACAGAGACTGGGACCAATCTGTGAAATACAGAAATGGTAAGGAAGTAATATGGCGCTATAAATCTGTACAATTTGTACTTCAAACGTTATTAAATTCTCATCACTTTAGAACTACTTTGCCTGTCACAGTGTTTATACGAAACTGAAATAGACAGTACTCCAGAAAGTTAATACAAACGGTCTCGACTCACTTCCATGTAATTGTTAGTACCTGTATGGGTAAAAGTTTTGTTTTTTTCTTTCTACTTGTATCCATTCATTCGCCTAAGCAGAATACGGCAGAGCAGTATACGCGATGTGCCTGCAACAGTCAGGCTTGTGGAGCTACGGAGAAAAGATGAAGAACATTAATTTTCTTATGTTTGTTTCATCGATCTTGTGCTCTCTGTCTTTTGCCGTCAATAATAGAGAGCGAACGTGGATTTCCATTTGCTTCACTAATAAAGTGTAATACATTAATTCTCACAGTACGAAGTCAACTTCATGTACTTGTTTCTTATTTCACCTGACCTATCTGCATTACCAGTATCTCTAATACTGTACTTCGGATAAGCAAGATATTTAAGCAGAGCAAGCTGGATGAGGCAACATTATCTTCAAAGAAGAAGAGGTGTTAAAGAACTTGAAGGTTCGAAGAGCTGTCATCTAATAATCCAATATTATATCTTCCAGAATCATAAGCCCGACTGTCTGAGGGTGCATCACTGTGCGTAAAATAGCTAAAACCCAAACCTCGAGATGTCAGACACTCAGATCGGTATCGACATTGCATGTCGGTTAAGTATCAACCAAAACTCCGATTTAGTTCGTACTATGTACTGTTGTTCGGCAGAATGAGTATAACTGTTAATTAAAAGTAACACCAGACCTACGGAACACAGGAGAAACCACAACTGTGATTCCGTGTTCAAACCCCAACGACGAGAAAACTTTTACTGCATTTTGCGTGAAAGTGTTATATGTAAAAGAGTTGTTTGGAGCTTACAGCAATATTCAGTTGGCAGTTTGCTTTCGCTTCATTTCTTTGGCAGTAGTAAACCAATAGAGTACATTTGTAGTTTCACAGAATATACAAACAGAATAGAATAATAAAGAAACAATTCCATCACACGTGCGGAAATAATAGTAATAATAATTAATGATAAACAAAATAATATCAATAACAAGAGCATGACGCTCAACTAACGAAGCGAAAGTCCTTCTACATGTCAGGAAAATGTTCTCCCATATAACAGTTACACGCTTAAACACTTAAAAACAATTGTCGTCAGTGGTGTTTGAATGCGAGACCTTCTGTACGACGACCGAACGCTCTACATTCTCACCGACCCTAAATCTGCAATACAAGCGATCACAGATATGCTTTCCCTGGGTTCCTTAGTTCTGGTGATAGTTTTAATTACCGTTTATTCCTATTATACTGGACGACAGCACATAATATAAACTAAATCGGTATTTTGGTTGATACTCTATCGACATACAACGTTTGGTACCGATCTGAGTGTCTGATATCTGAAAAAAATACTTCAGCTGATCGTCGAAAGGAGTAAGTACAAAAGTGTTCAGGTAAATTCAGGAACACAGAAATGCAAGCGACTTAGGAATAAAAGAAAGAGGAAGTGCAAGGAAGCCAAGATGAGGTGGCTGTGTGAGCAATGTGAAGGAATCGAAAAAGAAATGTTTCTCGGAAGGACTGACTGAGCATAGAGAAAAGACAAAACAACCTTCGGTGAAATTAAAAAAGAGCAATGGGAATTCCGCTGTTAAATACAGTGGAGAGAGCGGATGGACAGAAAGAGTATACTGCAGGCCTCTATAAGATCCACTCTATCACAGGCAATGGCCTGCAGTTACAGCACACAAGAGTCTGGCGACGGAAACTAGCTGGTTCGTCTCAGAGTGTGGGCTGATGTGGTCTTCCCTTCGGTTTGCGGTTCTTGATGACTTGAGAGGTTCCATGCCCTCTTTTACATGTCTCATCTCATTTTCATCACTTTTCTTAATGTTCTATGTCATTGCACAGTAGTAACAGACCGAATAAAGTTATTGTAATGAGAGTATTTGTACTGAGAGCTCAAAAAATTCTTTTCACTTGATTCCTAAGCAAGTTGTTTTACTTCCCTGGGTGGCCTGCGTGAGGCGAGCATCAGAGGACACGGCACACCCCGTTTCCGGTGGGCGCTGCACTTCCCTGAGTTCTGAGGGGTTCGTACAACAGGCTTAAGCGCCTGGCAGAACGACTGACGTCGGTCGAGTTTCGCCTGTTGTATGCAGGGCGAAACGACCTGCGGGACGTCTGAGTGTCGCCGCAGTTTATGTGTTTACCGTTCTGGCGCGTCCGGAACGAGGATTCCTGACACCGACTGACTGCATTGTCCTCTTAATTCTGAGAATACTTGACGACTGTGCCCTGCTGGGTGCGACTGTCTGGCGCCCGATGGCCGGTGGTGCACGCAGGTTGTTTTCGTAGCCGGTCAAACGACAAGTTCAGTGCGGTCAGCTGAATAGCAGAGGCATGATTGGTCAACTTAAACTGAGGCTAGTTGACGTCATAAAGCCCTGCTCGAAATTGGAGGGAATGGTCGCTACTGGCGCGAATGATGTTCTGAGACAGTGTGGGGGAATTTTGGAATCAGAACTGTATGCTGATTCGCGGTTTTCGAGGAGAGTAGGGAGTTGAGCAGTGATGGCTTCACTGCTTGCATCGCATCACAGAGCGGGATTCGGGATCTGATCTTCGTCAGACTCGGATGGTCTTGCGACTTGGTCACTCTTTTTCGGAAGAACTTAGAATTCTCGGACAGCCTTCGAGGCCAGGTTTTGACACAGAGTTGCTGCACGGCAGGAGTCGGCGCCTACATCATCAGGACGCTGGCTACCGACGACGTGCTGCAGATTTCAGTACTGCTACAGTATTTTGCGGCTCCGGCATTGTAGGGCCTTATCAATTTTATACTGAATCCCTCAGCAGCACGAGCGCTCGCTTTGCTACAAGTCCACCTTGCTTGTTTCTCCATGTGATCTCATTTGAGCCGTCACTACTAATTGCAATACTGCTATATAGTCAGAAGATTAATATTTGATTCATTAGGACCTCCAGTCATTATCATCAGTCTATTGCATCACAGAGAGTAGGAGCCCCTTGTTCTTGAGCCAACTCTTGTTCTCATAGTAGTTCAGTATACCCTATCCTTTAACCTACTGTGTGTGTCGACAATCATGTGCATTTATGTTCTGATATATAAAGAATCTCATTGTAATATTTAATCCGCATATCATTTCGTAGATATAGGCAGAATACCATTTCTTCTTGTTTATTATGATAAAGTTCGCTTTTATTTGACTAGATTACGATTTTGCAGCGCGGGATTTGCCGTGCGCTCTAGGGCGCTGCAGTCATGGACTGTGCGGCTGGTCCCGGCGGAGGTCCGAGTCCTCCCTCGGGCATGGGTGTGTGTGTTTGTCCGTAGGATAATTTACATTAATTAGTGTGTAAGCTTAGGGACTGATGACCTTAGCAGTTAAGTCCCATAAGATTTCACACACAGATGACGATTTCTATTAAATTATTGTGAGTGTGCACTCCTTATTTTACCAACTAGCAGGGTCCACCACCATTTTCTTCCTTTACCGTTGTGCGCACAATTAATTAGCTGGTAGATAAGGAGGGAGTCGAGTGCATGTCTCCTTCTCATGCAAAATTCGTCTGAATTAAAGAGGTACAAACCCTTCTCCACCACAGCACCTTGCAGGCTGACACCGAGCGCCAGATGCGTAGTCGATTCGGAAATGGTAGCCACTGAGCAATCATGAGACCACTGTTCCAGTTCTTCAATCATGTGAGCAACTTTACAGTCCTAGCGGTACTGTAACGGCGTCGCAACTCCTTTCAGAAGTTCCGTACATCGCCTCTGCTGTCACCTTGCTGAATATGGGTCCTCGTGTTCTGAATGCGTTGAATCCGTGTTCTTGTGCCTGGCACATAGTTACAGAGACAGCCTGCTACACTCTCCTTGCGATGTCCTTTTTCTGAGGTCATCAAAAGAGAAATTTGCTATACCTGGCGTAAATGTGTTGCAGTAATGGATTACAAACAGTCTCGACCACTACAAAAAATTCATTTCAGTGGTTCCATGCCATGCAGAATCTCTGGTGTATAGTGATCTGAAGGTGGACCAACGATCTGTTAAGCAGACTGCCATAATGTTTTGGCTCATTATTGCGTACTGCCCGCTACCTAATATTCGTACCAATATCAGCGGTTTCGTTAGCTGTTCCATCACACATTGAGGGAGGGAAAATGTGGCTTTATGCTACTGTATGCGCTCCAATTTCTCTTAGTCTCGCCTCGTGCCGCCCCCCCCCCCTCCCCCCCCCCCCTCCCCCAAGCGATGGACTGCACACCGCTAGCAGCGTAATGGTTACTCAGTCTTCTTTGAAGTGGACGTTTTTGAACTTATTCATCAACGTTCCGCTAGAGCTGCGTCGTTTTTCTTCCAAAGATTCTTATTTATGTACCAGAGCATTTCAACTAAGCTGCTGTATTGGCTACACCGACCCATCTGGATTTTCAGTCTGCCTTTAATTTAGCCTTCAGCTATCAGTGATGTGAATATTTCACATGGGAGACACGTAGTTTTTGGATTCCACGCTCAACTGTAGGTCCCATTTCCCCGACAGAATTAGGGACACGCAATCCGGCGGTGTGGGTTCTGACTGAAAGACTTGCGTCGCGCTGTTGAGCCACGAGAATTTAATATTGTAGCAGCGCATCTCCGTATTCGTAGAGTCTGTTGTCATATCTACTACTTCGTAATGGTTCCAGATACTGCAGCAACACCCTAGAACTGTTCGCACTAGCGTTTTCTATGCGATTTCCTTTACAGCTGTGCTGTGCTTTACCAGCCCTTCCGAAAAATTTGTCTTCCCATTCATTGAACTTCCCTACTTCTGAATTTGCGAAACCGCAGCTTAATCCCAAAATACTAAAAGGTAAGAGAGGAAAATGTTATAATGCTAATAAACCATCGTGAAGTTTATTACTCCACATTTTTATTCAAAGGAAGTCATAATTTATATATCATGCATTAATTAATTACGGTTATTACGTTCCCAATCATATGTTACATACCACATTAAGTGAAAAATGTCCCGTTTTATACCCTACTGTGAGCGTTAATTTTGGGACGGTTTGATAATTTAGGTTTAACATCATCCTAAATATGTATGCCATGTGACGTGCCCAATATGTTACCAACTAATATTGTCACTGGATGAGAGCTGACATACTCTTTTTAGCCGACTAAAACACATGATTATGTTGTATACTTAATTGTGTGAAGAGAATACATAAATGCATATATACACATACAAAGACTAGGGCTGTTACAATTTGCTACAGAACAAATTGTTTAACAAATAGAAATAAAAGTAACGTGAATGTTTTTTCGTTTTACCAATTCGCACCATGTCTGAAATTTACTCAGAAGAAAAGCATAGTGCTGAAAGCAGTTATTTTCCTGAGAGGATTTTTTTAACAGATAAAGGGAGTTCTCTGTCGATGAAAATTAACCAAACAAACTGTGGGAGGTTGCATGAGGTAATGAAAGCACAGTTTCTAATCTTTTTTCCTGTGGGGTCAAAAAGTTAGAAAAGCAAGTGTTAAGCCTTCATTACCGAGAGACAATAACTTTAATGCTACACAATTACTTCAATAACAGGAGAGACTAAAATATGTCCACTTTGACTTTCAAACAGACGTTACACGGTTGGGTCGTGTTCTGTGTAACACGATCAAATGCTGCATGAGTCTCTTTACTTCATACTGTTGATGTTACTTTCCGTTGCAACCGGATCCTTTTCTGATTCGAAGAGTGATGTTTAAAGAAGGTTTCACATCTCTCCTCATACAAAAAAAGACCAGGTGATCGAGTAGGACGCGGTGCAGGGCCACCTCTGCAGATCCGCCTTTCTGGACTGTCCAGCCAAGAATCGACGCACAGGACGACTGAAATGTGCCAGCGCGCCGTGATGCTGGAACCACGTGCGATGTCTTGTGTAGCGGGTGGAACGTCACCCAGCAACTCTGACAATGCTCTGGCGAGGAAATTTTAATAATGCGTGTCATTTAACGGCTTAGGTAGGTGACATGGCTCATTTAATTGGTCACTAAGAATACCTGCCTACACACCGGGTGACAATTATTGAACTATATGAAACAGAATCGTCATAACTTCTCAACAGTTTGCGTCAGGGCGTTCAAACGACACTGTGGACCGCGTGACATATTGGTAATTAGTATGCGCTGTATGGTTTTGTTTAGCAACGAAGCCCAGTTTTATTTGGATGGGTTCGTCAATAAGCAGAATTGGTGCATTTGGCTGACTGACAACATGCATTTTGCGATTCAGAAGTCTCTTCACTCTTGACAGGTGACTGCGGTGTTCAATGTCCAGTCACGGAATAATCGTTGCGATATTCCTTGATGGCACGGTGCCTACCGAACGGTACGTGAAGGCTTTGGAAGATAGTTTCTTCCCAATTATCCCTGATTTCGACAAGATGTGGTTCATGCACGACGGAGTTCGACCCCTGGAGGAGCACTTTGGCATTCTGGGTATGAGGTACCCAGAGACCACTGGCATGGACCCCGATTGGGCGCCATGTTCTCCGTATATGAATACATGCGACTCCTTTTTTATGGGGTTACATTACAGACAAGTTGTATTGGAATAGCCCCAAAACCTTTGCTGAGCTTCACAGGAGGTCATCGACAGAAATGATGTTCCGACACTTCAGCTGGTCACGTAGAACTTCGCTGTTCGTCTGCGTCACATCGCCAATGATGGCAGGCATATCGAACGTGTCACAACCTAGATCTGAATATCTGTAGTGACGTTTACATGTTGAATGAAGTGTGTGCTCGCAGTAGTTTGTAACTAACTTGCCTTTTTTCCTTGTGGTTCAATAATTGTCGCCCTGTATTCACATAAAAAAGCAATTGATGAGCTCGAATAACTGTCACATGTGGATTAATCTCAATCGAAACATGCTAATTGTGGATGGTGAATACCTCATCACTTCTGGACATTGCTTCATCTGTAAATAGCACAGAGGACGGAAGTGTATGATGCATTCCAGGCACCACTTCTACGACTGTCTCTGAGTGAACAGTTATCTGGTTATAGGTTATGCACCGCTGTACCTCAAATGGATGAACAATTGCTCATGAATGAAGTTTCTTATATTCGTCTGATTCGTGCCTTTGTTGTGCGCAATTCCACGATTACTTCAAAATGGTTCAAATGGCTCTGAGCACTATGGGACTTAACATCTGAGTTCATCAGTCCCCTAGAACTTAGAACTACTTAAACCTAACTAACCTAAGGACATCACACACATCCATGCCCTAGGCAGGATTCGAACCTGCGACCGTAGCGGTCGCGCGGTTCCGGACTAAAGCGCCTAGAACCGCTCGGCCACCGTGGCCGGCTGCACGATTACTCTGAGCGATTATGATTCCCACCGGATTAAAAAATGCTAAGAGGTAATTATGACATCAGGGAAGAATGGTTGTTTGACGTCCCTTGCAACCGCCCAGAGTTTGTCGGTGTAAATAATTTTCATCCTGTACAGGAGAATGTCTTAAAAAATAGAAAAATATCGTGGAGGTGCATTCCGCCTTTGCAAATAAATGAAAGGCGCTTTATTTTTTGCCAAACGCGTTTCTTTTCTTTTATTTATGAAGCGTCTTTAGTGGCCCATAATGCATGTTTGTTTCATGTATACAATAAACATTGTTTTGTCTTTCACGTCGCAAACAACTTTTGCAGCACGCATTTCGGGAAGATAAATTATCATTCGGTGTTACTTTCGATTTGTGATCTTGGTAATCCTCGTGAATCGTCCTGGAGATGTATTTAGGCGGTCTGTATGCTCCGTACGGTCGATTTTCGGCGTTTTTTCGGCATGTATTTCAACGCTTTACTACCACCTTTCACATTTCATTGACTGTGTGTATTTGCAGTGTGGAATGTTGCCAGCTTTTGTGTGTATTTTTTTTCGTCTTTTGTTCGTGCTGTGCTGTGTATGTGTCGTTTGATATTTGTCCTTTTGTTATGTGTGCACGTCTGTCTTGCAAAGTGACGAAAAGAGAAGCAGCTAGTAGAAGGAGGGTGAGTCTTAAGAAATTTCGGTCGTTCACAGGCACATTTGGGACACGAAAACAATACATGATTTATGTCAGGGTCTAATTCAGAACTACACTAGCATGCATGAGGCAAATAAAATTTCATTCGATGTAGATTTAGATGGTGTTAATCATTGAATGGTCCAAATGTGTCCTCGCAAATCATAGCCTTGTAGTAATTAGGGAAGGTAACACATCATACTGACAAACTTTCGTTTGTTGGGACACTTTCCACATCTACTGCCAGCAATGTTCACCGCATCCTTTGACAGCACGTGGTACATCTAAAAGATCTGCGTGTACATCCACAAACACACACTGCAAGCCACTGTATGGCGCACGGCGAAGAGTATATAAAATAAATAAAATAAATAAAAAAATGTTATTTTGTTTCATTAGCATTTGTAACATGTCGGCAATGTTTACCGTTTGCAAGGTCTCTGCCCCCGCCGCGTCATTAGACGTGACGTCATGCATTAACATGGGCTCTGATTGAGATTTTGAAATTTTTGTAGTGGACGGCCTATTGTCAAAATTTTCGTCAACACTTGCGTCAATGTTTGATGAATCGTCACTACCGGTTGCTGTCGTAAAGTCATTTTCTAACACTTGTCTCACGTCCGAGTCGGATTGCGCCTGAATAGTACGTCCTTGCTGTTCCATTTTTGCGTATTGTTTTCTAGTTATTACCATGCCACACGTGATATATGTTTCAAGAAAATTTTTGACACTGATTTTAAAATAAAATGTAGTTGAGCATGAATCGCTCGTAGCAACAATGGCTGTCTGTTAATTTAAAAATATAAACTGAATTTGAGATTATTGGTAATGGCTGCTGGCCATGTTACATGATATCGTACAGAAGTCGGCCATATTGTACACTCGTGTATTGGTATTGTTGCATACGTTATTGTTTAGGGAAAAGTACTGAGAATGAAATTTATCACTGAAACTGTTATGCGGAAAAGAAACACTACAGAATTTACTGAAAAGCTAATACACTGAATTATACGTCTGGTCAAGCCTGCTAATGCAAAGATGCTGCGTCTTACCTTATTTTGCTGGAAGTTTCATTGCGTCTTCCCGCAAAATTTCAGAATTGGAAAATATCTTCAGATTTTGTTATCTCTCATACTTTGACGTCCAGGTCCAGAAAGTTGATGTTTTACATGAAACAAAGAGAACAATGTAACAAATGACAAAATAACAAGTCCGACACGCAGTCGCCAATATAAAATAAATAAAATAAATTAATAAAAATATATTGTTATTTGTTATTGATTATTCTATCTGTATGATGGTGATTGTGATTGCAATTGTATTTGCTTATCTGGAACGTGGACGTTTAATTATTCGGTATCAGACGCTTGACAATGGCTTTTTCGTAAAGGCAATGTTACTCGTAGTTGACCGTGAAATAAAACTGAATAATCGGACTTCGTAATTAAATCGTTTCCAAAGACTGCTGCGGTAGGTGCGGACTCATAATCTAAATCTCAATATTACAATAATTTGCCAGCCATGCCAATACGTCGTACAGAGGTGATTGTCTACTAAACATAAAAAAGTTACACAGTTAGTTAAATCAGATATATTCAATGAATAAGCCTACAGTTCATAATCCTACTTACTTTTATAAATATAATTCTTTACAGAATCGAGTGCCTAGTGTGGTTGCAACTCGCAGTATTCTTCTATAACATGAAATATGGCGGTGTGCCAGACAATAAAATAAAATACGTGCTTCTCGCACCACTTCTACCAGAGCTCTCTCTTTCTTAATCAAACATAAGAGTAACGTAATTGTGCTTTTGTTTTATCAGCGACACAGCGCTGCAGTTGTGTGCCATAGGCTTTATTTATTTGTCACTGATTATTTATTTAATTAATATTTCGCGTTTCCGAGGAAACTCACGCTCGGCATGCAAATGTGCCTTTATAAGTACCACGGACCAGAACTAGTCATTTGTTTTCCTGTTCCACTCGCAAACAGAGCGAGAGAAACACGACTGCCTACAAACCTCTGTAGGATACCGGATTTCTCTCATCTTATCTTCGTGGTCCGTACCCGAAGTGTACGTTGGCAGCAGTGGAATCATTCTACAGTCGGCCTCAAATGCTGGTTTTCTAAATTTGAGCAACACTGCCTCTCGAAAAGAGTGTGGTCTTCCCTGCAGGGGAGTCCCACTTGAGTTCACGAAGCATCTCCGTAATACATGCGTGCTGATCGAACCTACCAGTAACAAATCTAACAGCGCGCCACCGAAATTCTTCGATGTCTTCCTTTAATCCGACCTGGTGGGGATACCAAACACTCGATCAGTACTCAAGAACGGATTTCACTAGCTCTCTCTGCCCCATCTCCTGTGTATATGAGCTACGCTTTCCCAAAATTCTTCGAATAAGAGAAGGTTTTTTTTTTTAGCTTAGGACTATGCACTGGGTGATCGGAGATTCGCATGCTAAATAAGAAATAAGAGGCCAAATATAAATTCTGTCTGTCCTTATCTTATCCTCCTACAGTCACTCAACGGTGATCCTTCCCATACACCACAGCCTCATATTTTTGCTCACCCAGTCCGTCAGATCATTTATGTGTATTGAGAATAAGAGTGGTCCTTTCACACTCCCTGAGGCACTCATGATACCCTTGTCGCTGATGAACATTTGCCATAGAGGACAACATACTGCAGTGTATTTCTTCGATAGCCTTCGAGCCACTCACGTGTCTGGGAAGCTAACCTGTACGCTCGGATCTTCGTCAACAATTTGCAGTAGGGCACATTTTCTGTAAACCTAGGAATATGGAACCTGCCATCCATCGTTCACAGCATATCATGTGAGAAAAGGGCAAGATGAGTTTCGCAGGAGTAGTGCTAACTAAATATGTGCTGATTTGTGGACATAAATTTTTCTGCCTCTAGGAAATGTATTACATTCGAACTCTGTGTTCAAGAATTTTGCAGCGAACCAATGTTAAGGATATTGGCCTGTAGTTTTAGGAGTCTGTTCTTTTACCCTTCATATACAGGAGTTACCCGTGCTTCCTCATTCGCCTAGGACATTGCACTGGGCCAAAGACTGGCCATAATACAAGATAAAAAAGGGGCCAATGCCGCCGAGTACTCTTTAAAACCGAAGTTGGATTTCATATGGACCTGCTGACTTATTTCTTTCAACCTTTGTAGTTGATTCTCTATGACAGGGATGCTTACATCCTCTATGAGGGAGTCTGTTCGACAGTCAAACGACGGTATGTTTGTACCAGACTCTTGCTTGAATGATTTCTTAAACGCGAAATTTAGAAACTGTTTTCTGTTGACATCCCAGACTGGTCGACGAGTGAATGGACCCGCTTAGTGATTTTATCTATGATTAGAAATTCCTCAGTTTCTCGGCAAGACATTTCGCAGAGGGATGACAGTGGAAGTTATTGTATTCTTCGCTCGATCGTGCAGTTAGTCTGTATATGCAAATTTCAAATTGAGAACTGCTCCTGTTGATGTAGCTTGCTTCGCTATCACGTACGCTTCCTCATTTTAGCGAATATCACCGCGTGGATGACCCCACTGAACATGGTTTGTTCGCCACTTCCGTCTACTGCAGACATATTCTCCTGAACACTTTGTCAGGTGGCGTGGCCTCCTCACCTTGATTTCTTAAATATTCCGACCTCACCATCGTATTCTGCGAATCAAGACGTTTCATTCGAGCCCAAACTCGATAGGGTAGAGTCAATTTTACATATTTCCATTTAATCAATATGCAAATCTAATAAATAAATCGCAAGTGCGCAGTGGGATTAAAAAGTCAAGGCTGGCGTACACAAACATTAAAGACACGACAGCTACAGAAGTTTTTGTTCGGCGGAGGCAACCAGCCCGCTGGAAACTCCGAGGGAGGGTGAATTAGCACACAGCTGTGCTGGCCGACCGACTGGCCAGGGACCAAACCAGTTTTTTGCTAGAGAAAAGGGATAATGGCCTGCGTGTTCACCTTAAAAGCAAAACCTGCTGTATTGTTTGGGAGAGCACCAGCATACGCATTTTTGACGGATCTAGTACCCAGTTTCAGAGTTCTCACAGGTGGACAATAAACGCCTAATGCAGATGCTATATATTTCCGCATTGGTCGGCTTAAATGGAGCGCCATTCTCCCATTTGTTAGAGCAATGCTGATTGGCAGACTATTTCTGACACAATGAGCTGGAGGAGTGAGGGAAAGACAGCAGATGATATAACCTTTCACTTTTTGCATGGAGCGGGGTCGTTCCGGTGACGCTATTGAAGCGGGAATATGTAGTGGGAGCGAGTGCGCTTGTGCGTATACTCAGAGAGCGAGGAACAAAGTCTCTACTCAGTACTGCACTGAGAGAGCACCTCTGTTGCTAGCGAATTGGAGCAACAGTCTATCCTGAGTCGCTCACGAATAAGTGTTTGTTCACTCTGTTGACCGCAACCCTTAACGTGCGGTGTGACACAGACAGAGTATTAGTTAATGCCTGTGAACGAACACTGAGTGGTATCGCGGTGGATTGGTTATCTGACTGGTGTACCACGCCAATAGTTAGACTAGGCACAGATAGGAGTCCTTGACTTCATCAAGGCATAATGAGAGTTCGATTGGCGAAGGTCAATCCTGATAGAAAGAGATAGTTTTGTTATTTTTCAGCAGCAAATGATGCAGACAGCAGTCGTCGCAGCTCACAGTATTGTGCGCTACAGCACAGGCGAGCCCCATCTTTCCGCCATTAGAAATAACATACTTCATTCACGTCACTCCATTACATATCTCATGCGACAGGCTCGACCGTACTTAGAAAAATTCAATCGTATAATTATTCAAGTTGAGTAGGCACTGCTCTCAGCAATTCTGCAGAGTAAATAACTTTCTTATAGAAAAGGGATGAAAGAGCTGTCCCACACTTTGTATATAAACTTCATTAACAGGATTCCTATCCATAAGAGGTAACCTCCTGTTACTCCTGTTCCAGAAATTTGTGTATCATTTTATAAATAAAAGTTTCACTTGATTTTCTCAGATTTTGCAATAAATAATATTTTCCGTTCGTTTAATGTTTTTCTTACACTAACTAGCAGTACTCCAGTACCCAAGTATCCCACTAGTTACATAAGAAAATAGAATATTTTTGTGTCTCTTCCTTACAGTGGACGACTCCAGAAGATATTTATTGATGAATGTTTTTCAGGCATTTCTTTTTGGTACATTCGGAGCGTATGTCTGACTACTGTAGTAGTGTGGGGTGGAAATTGCTTCTTGCAGGAGCCAAAGGATACTTGTCAGATCAATCCGTTGCGCAGCTCGTCAACATAACACCCACACACTTACAACCTCTGTAGAATATACACTGTCCAGCGCTGCGGGTTGGGTTCTATTACATATTCATCCAGCCACTCAGATATCAGCAAAGGTATTTCTTGTGATCGTTAGCTGGGTTAGTAGTCGTCCATGTTATGGTATCTTTGTGTGGAATGGAAACAACGTTTAAAATTCACATAGACGGGATAGTGGTCGAAGCCCTGGAGCTGATCAGTGCTTACAGGAGCATCGAAGTAACTCTAGATTTAGACTGACCATCTCCACGTGTGCTGTAGCGAAAACATCTCCTACGGGGAGCGTGGAGACCACAAACCCGGAACACGGCTGCGGCCCGCAGCCAGCAGTGGCGCTGTGGAGGCGGACAGAACAGACGATTGGCCCGCGTGAGTCAGTCTCGCCTCGCCTCGCGTTTTGTATTATTCCCCGGGGTCGGCCATCGCACCGCGTGAACAGCCATCGTCGCTGCTGAAGTGTTTGCGCCGCTGTTCACAGCGGCAGAATGTGTTTGCCAGCCTAACAGCCGTACAACGAGTCTGCTGTTTGCTGTACTAATGGTAGGATCGCGCGCGGGAAATGTTGTCCGCCAGTAGGACACACAAACACACAGACACACACACACACACACACACACACACACACACACACAAACAGAAGAGCAGCTCTCCAGTCAGATAAACCGCCGCTGCCTAGCGGATCAGCGCGAAATCCTGCACCCGTGGCTGTTGCATTAACTTGAAATGTCACCCTGAGCTACGAATCTTTTTTCAAACCGATAATAACCCTGACCTCCCGGATCCTTTAAAAACTGGAGCTCCCATGCGTAAAGTAGTTCGGTACGTCACACTGTTGTTTTAAGAAAACTAATTTTATACTCATCTCGATGACTGCGACACTGGTATGGGTTGTACTACGATATAATACGACGTCTCTTCAAAAAATTCCGGAACTTTCTCCACAAATTTTTTCTACACTTGATTTTTACTTATTGTGCATCGACTCCTTCGAAATACTCTCCTGCACAACTGATACATCACTCCCAACGCCGTCTCCACTTCCGGAAGCAGTCTCAGTACGCCCTTTTTTGGATCGCTGTCTGTGGTTGCAAATCTTCGTCCTTTCAACGGGGTTTTCAACTTTGGAAATAGAAAAAAGTTCGCAGGGGCCAGGTCTTGAGAGTACGCAGGATGATGCAGCACAGTGACTTCGTTTTTTGTGCAATAGTTCAAAATGGTTCAAATGGCTCTAAGCACTATGGGACTTAACATCAGAGGTCATCAGTCCCCTAGACTTAGAACTACTTAAACCTAACTAACCTAACGACATCACACTCATCCATGCCCGAGGCAGGATTCTAACCGGCGACCGTAGCAGCAGCGCGATTCCGGACTGTAGCGCCTAGATCCGCTCGGTCACAGCGGCCGGCTGCCCAATAGTCAGGCACCAACAGGGATGAATGCGCGGGGGAGTCATTGTGACGTGAGAGAGCCATGAATTGTCCCGCCACATGTCAGACCGTTTCTTTCTGAAATTTTGTCGCAGGCGTCGCAGTACCACAGATTAACAGTTTGTCCCTGTGGAACAAATTCATGATGACGTAATTCTTCACAATCAAATACAGCTACCAACATGGGTTTGACATTTGACCTGACCTGAAGAGCTTTTTTGCTCTTGGAGAAACTCTCTCGACCCATTGTGAAGACTGAACCTTCGTCTCGACATCGTAAAGGTAGACTCAAGTCTCATCACCAGTTATGATTTTCTTAAGGAACATCTCGTTTTCATTTGCGCCATCCAAAAGCTCGTCAGAGATTGCGAGGCGAAGATCTTTCTGGTGTTGACGACCTTGGCGGCAACACGATCCATTCCAAGGTAATGTGTCGGTATTTCATGACGTGATCCAACTGAAATGTTATATTTCTCTCGTACAATCAGTCTTCGGTTGACACGTAGAATGTCGTTGACGCGCCGGCCGGGGTGGTCGAGCGGTTCTAGGCGCTACAGTCTGGAACCGCGCGACCGCTACGGTCGCAGGTTCTAATCCTGCCTCCGGCATGGATGCGTGCGATGTTCTTAGGTTAGTTAGGTTTAAGAAGTTCTAAGTTCTAGGGGACTGATGACCTCAGAAGTTAAGTCCCATAGTGCTCTGAACCATTTTTTTGTGGTTGACGTTCCTGGCACGAGCGTAGTCGGTAGACGTCGAAGGACGTCCTGAAAGAGGATCACCTTTAACTTCCGTCCGCCCATTTTTAAACCGTGTGAACAATCCGTAACACCGAGTACGTCTTAGGCACTAACCACCGTGAGCTTCCTGCATCATTTGGTGCGTCCCTGTAACGGTTTTCTTGAGTTTGACGCAAAATTTAATGCAGACTTGTTGTCCATCTCGAAATTCGCAAACTGTGCGACACAACGTTCTACTCCTTACAGCACTCAACAATAACTAACAGACATGTATAACAATGAAACTTCCTTCAGTTGCACTTTAAACACAAGCGTGTTCAGGGATGCCAGCAGCACTGCGCTCCAACGCACCACTGACGTGAAATTACGAATGTTCCTGGAATTTTTTGAACAGGCCTCGTTCGTATTAAAGGTACATTCCGGGGTGTACGTGGACACTATCTGCAAAATGTATTGTGGACAGAGTTAATGTAAAATGAGTACACTACTGGCCATTAAAATTGCTACACCAAGAAGAAATGCACGTTATAAACGGGTATTCATTGGACAAATATATTATACTAGAACTAACATGTAATTATTGTGACGAGCCAGTTACTCGGTCACCATTGACCAGACGTTTTCAGTTGGTGAGAGATCTGGAGAAACTGCTGGCCAGGGCAACAGTCGAACATTTTCTGTATCTAGAAAGGCCCGTACAGGACCTGCAACACGCGGTCGTGCATTATCCTGCTGAAATGTAGGGTTTCGCAGGGATCGAATAAGGGTAGAGCCACTGTCCATCAGGTCATAACAAATGATGACGAGAAGCGACGCCTAAGCTGGTCGTCTTTTTCGCCTGCCACCTGCCCTCTCTGCGAGTTGCGCACATCTCGTTGCACATCACTGCAGCCCTATAATTTACTCATTGCTACTGCTCTGCATTTCTTCTTTTGCTTTACAGTGTGTCCTATCCTATAGTATTTCGCTATGTATGAGAAGCCACAGGAAATGCTTCCTACGAAAACTGCACAATTTCACGTACAGCAGATTAAACACTAGCTGCTCACTGTTGGACTGTTGATATCATTACCAAACAAACGAGTAGCGCCGCCACTAGTAGCTACTCTAAAACTTGGCCTATGCCACAACCAGGACGAAGAGTGGCTGAACATTTTGATAATTTAGGCTATTTGTTTTAATTTCTTTCGGCAGCTGGCTTAAAGTGCAGCAAAGATAAATACTTCTTGTTGCCAGAAAAATGAACTACTAAGGTCACTTAATTAATGCACAGGGCATTTATCCTACTACATCGCACTTAGCTACTATTAGAGATCTGCTGGCACCAAGTAACATTAAGGAGCTCAATTAAGTTATGAGGAAGCTTACCTGTTATATCAAACTTATACCTAAAGCTGCGCAAACTGCTCCACCGCTAAGCTGGCAACGATGGAAAAAAAGGACAAAATAACTATTATATTAAGGTTGGAGAAATTTATTTTCTAACCAGGACATTGTTTTACCCGATAGCTTCAAATATAGATAGTGCTGAATGAGGATTGTTGACCGCAAAAAAAGTTATTCCTTAGGTCTTAAGAAAAAGAAGCTATAAACTATTTTCTGTTGAAGAAATTGCTTCTTTAAGTACATTCAGTGTCTTATGCATATGTAACATGAAAATTGAAAGAGGAGCGAACGAAGTAACGAAAACGAAAACTGAAGCAATGTCCACAATAATTGGCATAGTGGAACTATATAAACTGCAACTGAAAGAAGATCAAGCCATTGCAGATGTGCAACCACGGCTTACATATTCCTTTAACTTTATGGAAAAACCTGGCTTTGACTGGGGAATGCGAGATATCAGCCTTTAGTGTGTCACAGGAAACTGATCACGCATTGGTGTACTTGCAGCAACAATGGATCCAAGAATGTCCAAGAATATATACGAAATATCGGCTCTTGAACATTCTTTCCCATTAGAATCCGCTAAAAAGTGTGGTTACATTGTGTAAGTGTGGTGCATTGGACATTTTGCACCTAATAACAAAAAAGATGTTTGCAGAAATTAAAATCCACGAGATAAATACATTTAATGACCATTTGTTTGCAAAAATTTTAAACTTAAAGGTGTCTGTGCAAATTTGCCAATAGTGTTGAGGAGAAGAGTTGCCATCTGACAACCAAGGAGATGTGGAACACTTTAACAACATTATTGTGCAGGAAATAAAAGGCAAATTAAAAATTCCTTAATGTTCCCAGCTATAAGAATTGCAGGAAGCGGTAGACCTAATTGTTAAAGCCATAGAACTGACAGATGATATTTGATATATATTAGAGTTTGAACACATAGCGTCTCTGTATTTGTCGGATTACTGTCTGGAGAAGGAATTGGATGATCTAAACAAAGATTTAAGTTATGAGTTACAAAAGTTGGGACTGATGTTATTAAAACTACTCTTAACAAACATAAAGGAAGATTTATTTCCTGAGTGTGAATGTGTATTCCTAAATTAATAAAAAATTGGTACTAAATTTTTGTTGTTTTATTCGATAGCCCATAAAATATCCTGAAAGTTCTCATGTTTATGACGATGTGTGTCTTTGGATAGTGAGCTTGAAAAGTAGCCAATGCTAAGTAGCTGAAAGCATGAAATGCGCTGCTGCTTTCCTATATGGTGACAACTTGTTACAGTTTCAGGGCAGTTTGTTAAAGTTTCTTCGGAGGGGCAGGCACAACTAAATACTGTTCGGGACAAGCAAATATGGTTTTAGAAAAAATTACTATAGTGTTGAGGCAATTTGTTACAGTTTTCAAGGCAGTTTGTAATAATTTTGAAGTAATTTGTTATAGCTGTGAACTAATTTATTACAATTTGCATTGCCACCACCACGTAAGTATTGAAAATATGTTTGCATCCATGTGCGAAGTGTATGTGTGCATGGTTGAACTCGTTTCTTTTCGAGGTGATGCTATGGTTTACCAATTGAAAAAGACATCTCAAAAAGAGTACGTATCGATGTTCAACATATGTTTCATTTTAAATTCAAACCATGTCACCGTTGTAATTATGTTTGATGCTGAGTCTAAGCCAAATGTTACTTTTTCCACTCTACATTTTTTTGTCAGTAGTCCAGTTTCTGCGCTCAATAGCTTTTCAGAAACACATCGCAGCATTCTCGTAATCATGACGTTCTTAGAAACGTAACAAAAATCTAACTTTGACTCTCCTGTCGTAGAACACAGTACATATGGCCAGGCTAATGTAATTCGTCCACCTGCTGGAGCTGAAAGTAAAGGCATGGAATCTCAGGGATAATTGACACCAGTCATTGACTTAAAAGTCTTTAGCTAAAGGTTTGTGTGTGTGAAGTGTGTAGCGGTGAAGAGAAGGTAGGAGAGTTACTATTCTATGGAAAATATAACAGTGTGTTAGAATGCATTGTACACTCGTCTTAGAAATACCAGTCTTCTTTTAAGCGTGTGGATTCATTGCAACAAAAGCATAAAAATAAACTCAGCAACTTTGTCTGTAGTAGTATTATGATGTCTGAGTTGCCTTCAGCTGGAACTACCCATTTCCAAAAGCGTTACAAGAAGTAGAGTATGCATTCTTGTCAGGATATCGCCCTTTGAAGAGCTCCTCTGGCTGAGTAACATTAACCTTTACTTCAACCACAATAAAAGAAAAGTAATGACGATGCAGTATTTAATGAAGAAGTGTATTTAATGAAAACAGCATATTGTTCAAAAGTGCTTCACTGCTGTTGCCAGCCGGCCGAAGTGGCCGTGCGGTTAAAGGCGCTGCAGTCTGGAACTGCATGACCGCTACGGTCGCAGGTTCGAATGCTGCCTCGGGCATGGATGTTTGTGATGTCCTTAGGTTAGTTAGGTTTAACTAGTTCTAAGTTCTAGGGGACTAATGACCTCAGCAGTTGAGTCCCATAGTGCTCAGAGCCATTTGAACCATTTGAACTGCTGTTGCGTTTACTGTCCAGCTGACTTATGTTCTCTATGGATGAGTAGAATTTGCCCCTTCTCATAGTTGGTGAACATTGTACTCAGGCAAACCTTCATCTAAAGACGGTTGACTGATAGATCGCTTTCCATTCTCCTTGGGTTTCCTACTGTTTTCTGTCGACTCCAGGAAGTTTTGTGACCTGACACTATTTTGAACAGGTCTTAAGACAAGGAAGTGGATTACTGAATAGATAAAAACATTGCAGTTTCAAAAAGACCTACTGTTGTCCGCATCTTCATAACAAGCAAAATTACAAGAAGGGCCATCATACTGATTAATGATCGCCTCTTACCAAAACAACATCTTATTGGTACTTTTTTTTATTTTGCTTCTGGACAACCCTTCCAGGGGACATCGCCTTAACGAAGGCACCTTCAGCGCCGGGCCAGAGTGTTTGCGTGCTTCGACGAAGTCGAGAACTGCGTCGATGGTAGCGTAGCTGTTGGCGGGGTCACTGCGGCCGGAGTGGCCTCGACTGGGGAGCCAGACGAAGTGTGTTCTACATCAGAGGGGACGGAAGGGCTCTAGAGGCACGCTGAAGCCAGCTTCCCTAAGGGGGACAACCCTGACAGAATATCAGAGAGTTCGCGATACCTAGAACTGGCAGCCCCATCATGCGACTTAACCTGCGCTGCAGTCGTAACGCAGCCAGGGGACTATACCATCACTGGCAAACTCACGAACAGTCTCGGATACAGAACTGGATCAACTAGTAACACCCGGACAATCTTAAAAGCCAAACGATTTGGCACTGTGGATTACACGTCTTCGGCAACGTGTAATGTTCCAGGATTGATCAACAAAGAAAGCGAGTTAAATCAAATACTCAAAGAGAGGAAAGCAGAAACTGCAATAATAACAGAAACTAAGAAAAATTAAAAGGAACAAAAGATTTGACAGACTACTAAATGGCTTACAGTGGCGTCCCAGAAAGAAAACAAACTAGCGCAGGAATAGCAATTCCAGTCAATGATAAATGGAGAGGACAGATTCGTGAATATAGCTGCATAAATGAAAGAATAATGACAGTCAGATTTGAAATTCCAAGAGACCATCTAACAGTTAAGGGTGTCTACTGCCCAGAGGAGAGAAGGAAAGAAGATACTGCTACTTTTTACGATGAACTTAAGAAAGAAGTGAACAAAATCAGCAAGACAAACCATGTTGTCATCGCTGGTGATTTTAATGCAAGAGTTGTAAATCTACATATTCCAGGAAAAGTAGGACCATCTGGAAAAAAACCTTTAACTATAACCGACCTGAACTTCGCCAGTTTATCTCCTTGAATAATTTTAGAACTGATAACACATGTAACAGAAAGAAAAACATTCACAAGTTCTAATGGAGTGCACGAGGAGCAAGGTCTGCGATTGATTATATACCAATTACTGGTAAGATGAAAAATCTTATGCAATAAATAGAGGAAGTGCCGTAGGTAGCGACACTTCCTTTTAGGCAGTAAGATAATGTTACTATCAAAATGTGAGGAGACAAAGAAACTCCAAAAGAAGCCACAATATGAGTTGTTTAAAGTATATCTCCTGTCGGAGTGTTACGAAACTTTTTCAGTACAGGCTCCAACAAAAGCTTGCTTCACTACCATTCAATAAAGACATCGATATAGAATGGAATAATATCAAAACCTTCATCACTGAAGCAGTCTCAGAAGCACTTGGTAAAAGGAAGAAAACAGAAATTAAGAGAAGCCATCAATGATAAACGGCACGAAGTTGACAACGACAGCAATAAATATATGGGGTCCGGTGTTTATAAGATCAGCTGCCAAGACTGTGACAGTTTTTATGTCGGTCAGATAGGAAGGAATTTCCAGACTCGCTTTGGAGAAAATACGTATAATCAAAACAAGAGCGCTTTCGGTATACATTTAGACAGAGAAGGACATTTAGTAGGAAGCATAGACAATAATATGAAAGTGTTGCATAGAGCGCCAAATGGACAGTTACTGAACCTACTCGAAGAAATGGAGGTTTATGTGCACAGAAAACAACAACCGGAATTACCGCTGAATGAACAGAATGCGTTCAATCTAAATGCTTATTTTGATATATTCAGAGACCTACTACTTTGAGTAGCGTAGAGCACCTAAGCGGACTGACGTGCGTCGGCCGCCGACGACGAGGAGACTGGGCATTAATCCGTAAGTTTCACCACAGGAAAACAAGGATACTACGACATGTCGCCATTGAGACCACACGCTGGATGTAATATCGACTATCGATTTTTTGACTTCTAACGTATAGTTACTATTTTATTAATTGTACTACAGTTACATTTATGGTAAATGATCTGTCAGGCTCGAAGATTTTTTGGATATTTTATTTCATTGCTACACTTTTTATACTAGCTTATACAAGTTGTATGTTTTACCTAGTCAGGCTAGTGGCTGTATTATACTAGTATATATACTTTTTATGGTATTTTAAGGATGAATCTAATTTCACATCAGTTACGTTTTATTCTCAGGCGCTCGTTTTGCTGTGGGAACTAATTTAAAAAATTAACTAATAACTGTGCATGCCACAATTTAATCATCACATTTGCGACGCTGGTTTAATATGCACTCTAGATAAAGTGTCCTCTGCTGGCATTAGTCTCTTGTATAAATGCCAGATTCAGTCTGAGTATTACCAGCACGAACCATATACTCACATGTTTAACTCGATGATGATTTACATCATAATATTTTAATCGTATGTACAGCTGTTATATGTGGCTATAAACAGTTTATAATTTTATATTTTATGTATCACCAATACCTGTTAGATTTAACGTTAACTTATTGAACCTGTCGCCTACACAACATTTATCTTTGTAACAGATCTGAGGATGGCAGTATGCCGAAACCGGTGATAAAGTGTATGAAATCTGTGTGATCAAGACGGACTTGTGGAAATAAAGTGTATCTAGTATAATTTGAATAATTCTAGCCAGTTGCTTATTTTTTATTGCTGTTATGATATTTAAACTTGGCCCAAGAACCAGCATTGGGACCCAAAAACTAATTTATCAGTAGATTCAGATCGTGGCTGAGCTCTTTAGTCATGACACAAAACGGGAAACAAGGGTAACTACATGATGCGTGAAATTGTAAACACTCTCATCTCAACTAAAAAAATCATTGAACTGAGTGCTTTAACTATCCATTCATGAAAGCTATGTGTAATATTTCAAAACGTATGCTCACTAAATAATTATGTACTTTACAACTTGCATGGGGGCTTAGTTAAAAAAATAAGATGCAATAATTTTACTAGCTGTGTGTCCGGTTACGAAGTCTCGTAACCGGTTGGCCCTGACTAGTATTAGTACGCAATCTGACTGCATAGAACAAAAATAAAGAATGACAAGAAATTTCCATTAACACAATTGATTAATTAAGTCCCCTGCAACTATAAAAGCTACGAAACAACAAGGCACAAGTGTAACTGTTCTGTGTGTGGTAGTGTGACTCAACGTACATGTATCTGGCTCTGTTCTTCCTCAATACGACAAGATACTTTAAACACCATTTACAATGAACTAACTGAAAAACCAAAAAAACTATAATCGCACATAGAAACCAGAATTGCAAGTCCAATATATGAACACGAGCCAGATGCTTTGTTAACTGTACCTTTGACCAAGAGCCATTGTCATTAAAGAAAACTGTAATACTTTTTTTTTTACCTCAATATATATTGACGAAAAATACGCTGCGATCATTGCAACATCTTCCATCCATACATTACACCAACCGAACAGCATCTACTCTCTCGCTCAACAGAACAACTGCACTCGACATCCTCTGAACTACTACTGCTCAGTGGAGGCGGCGGAATAATAATCTTTTGCGCAATCTCTGGCGCTGTGCCTCAGTGTAGCCACCTTTCATATGTCCCTAGGCTAGAATTTGGTGGTATTTTTGCCAGCATTGGTGGTGAAAATACCACCAAATTCGCCCAAAAAATGCAGACAAAAATAAAAGATGGTATTAATAAGTAAATATTACATAACTAAATAAATTTTGGCTCTGCATTGACCCTTCAATAACCTAATATATGAAAATAGTGTAAGGATTACAAATGCTTGCATACGTGTGATTTTGCATAATAGTTTACGCAAGTATCATTTCTCAGAGTAGTTAAACAGTTCAATCAATGGCACCAGCAATGAGGTATAGGTGCAAATAAGAGTCTCATAACATTTCATAAACAGTACCTACACAATAAATCAGTTTACACAAATATTCACATAAAATCTTTTCAATAGTTCAATAAACAAGTAGCACTCCTCAGAGTAGTTGACAGTTCCAACAGTAGCACCCAGCAATGGTCAACAGGTGCAAATAGCAGCCCCTTAACATTTCATAAACAGTAGATACACAATAAATCAGTTTACACATATAACATCTTTTCAATAGCTCAATAAACAAGTAGCACTCCTCAGAGTAGTTGAAAGTTCCAACAGTGGCACCCAGCAATGGTCAGCAGGTGCAGACACCAACAAGTGACATCTCATCAACGGTTGAGCAGTTCCAACAGTGGCACCCAGCAATGTTGAACAGGTTCAGACAGCAACAAGTGACATCATTTCAGTAGCAGCAGTGGCACCCAGTAATGTTGAGCAGGAGCAGTCAGGAATGAGTGTCATCACATCAATAGTAGCAGTTCCAACAGCGGCACCCAGCAATGGCGAGCACGTGCAGACACCAATAAGTGACATCTCATCAGTGGTTGAGCACTTCCAACAGTGGCACCCAGCAATGTTGAACAAGTGCAAGTAACAGTCCATAATATTCACCAGCAATAATTACACAGTTCATCAGAGTTCCTCAGCAGAAATTAAACATTTCCAAGTGGCACCCAGCAATGTTGAACAAGTGCAAGTAACAGTCCATAATATTCACCAGCAATAATTACACAGTTCATCAGAGTTCTTCATCAGAAATTAAACATTTTCAAGTGGCACCCATAAATGATAATAGGCGTAAGCACGAACTACATTTTGAATGCACACACAATTGCTTTTACAAAATTATTACCAGTGCTCTTACACCAAACATACAAATTATAGTAAACACACAAATGATATCAGATAATTGTCATATTAACTATTACAAATACACAAACATCAGTAAACCTATAATATTTACAGGTGTCAGTGCAAGCTACAAGAAACAAGTAAAATAATATTTCGGATGTATGTCAGTACCAATTATTTGGGATTAGGAAAGGAAAACACACTCACTCATCTTTCATCCACATACTAAATACTATTGTGTAATTGAATAGTGTTAATTGTGTAAATGCAATTCTGTCAAAATTTGATGTTCAACATGTGTATGAAATAGTAGTGGCAGCAGTGTATAATAGTCAATAATAGTTAGTCAACGTCATAGTCATTACGTCAAGACCAATATTTACCAAGCCAAATCGAAATGTACGGTTGCTGAAAAACTGTCAGTGTGCCTAGATATGCAAATACTTCCTCTCTCCAAAAAAAGTATATGCTGTTTATTGATTTAACAAAGTGTGTGTGTAGACAATCTTCCTTCCACTGGAGTGTTCTAGTCTGCCATCTTCATCCTTCTTGTTCCAACAAAAAAAATATATTCTCCTCACTTACTTTACGTCTTATCCACCAAAACTCCAATGATCGTCAGCATCACATAATCTCAATACTTCAATAATACCTCTTCAATACGTCGATACATATAAACCTTATCACCAACATCATTTACCTTATCTCTTATCCACCAAAACTTCAATAATCATCAGCACCACATAATCTCAATACTTCAATAATACGTCTTCAATACGTCGATACATATAAACCGTATCACCAATATCATTTCACTTCCATAACAACTCTTTCCTCTAGTCAGTCTCCCCAAACAAGTATAGATAAAATCCTAGTCCAAACTTTAATTCATCATCCCATACAATCCGAAGACACAGTGCCCACACACAACCTCTGTGTAATCCACCTGAGCCAAATCTTTTACTCATTATGAATTATAAAATACATTTTGGTTACTTTGTCCATCATAAAATAAAAGAAATGCATACATGACGTCTAACAGCCTTCAGTTTGAATAACTTTCAGTAAGTAGGTGCGAGTACGCAGTATGAATGATCACATAAGACTTTGAATGAATAAATCGTAATATTTCACAGCGTGTGGACCACTTCAAGAATCATGGCAAAACAGAAGCAAACATGTGGAGTACTTCTTTGTGTCAAGTGTCACTTGCTATTTCAATTGCTCACGAAGAATGCAGTGTAATAACTGTTAATGGTCTAAAGCTAGTGTTGGTATTTCAGACGTCAGCTTCCTTTCTATTATAATGAATTAATACAGCTTCCATAAAACCTCCAGTTCACGTGACTTCAATGAAGTTTCTTGTACGCATGTAGTTCGTAGAATTATAGCAGTTCATTTTCTTATCTTAAAATGTAGAGCACTGAGCGTAAGCAAAGCATGCAATAGCAAGTAAATATACCAGAAGAGAACAGAATGTCAACAAGTGGATGCAGCACAATCCCTACAGCGAGGCTCTGCCAAGCGAACAATCTATAATTAATACCATAGTGTAACCTAAACTCTATGTTTGTACACAGTATATAAGCATTTCTATATACCAAATTAAAGAGTAGTTATGACAACAAAACCTGTGACCAAGAGGCATTGTCATTAAAGAAATCTGTAATACTTTTTTTTACCTCAATATATATTGACGAAAAATGCACTGTGATCATTGCAACATCTTGCATCTATACATTACCCCAACCGAACAGCATCTACTCTCTCGCTCAACAGAACAACTGCCCTCGACATTCTCTGAACTACTACTGCCCTCGACAACCTCTGAACTGCCGGCCGGAGTGGCCGAGCGGTTCTAGGCGCTATAGTCTGGAACCGCGCGACCGCTACGGTCGCAGGTTCGAATCCTGCCTCGGGCATGGATGTGTGTGATGTCCTTAGATTAGTTAGGTTTAAGTAGTTCTAAGTTCTAGGGGACTGATGACCACAGCAGTTAAGTCCCATAGTGCTCAGAGCCATTTGAACCATTTTTTTTTTTTGAACCTCTGAACTACTACTGCCCGGTGGAGGCGGTGGAATAATAACCCTTGGCGCAATCTCTGGCGCTGTGCCTCAGTGTAGCCACCTTTCAAACTCCACAAAAATCTGTTAACTTTTGTTAAGGAAAATAATCGATTTTCGGCTCAGTAAAACAGGATACTCGGATTCATCCTTGCCCTTGGTATAGGACTCTGTGTAGGTAAATGACTAAGGATCAGATACCGTGGTTCAACATAAAGTTTATAGAACGCAAAATTCTTATTGGAAACGAAGTCATATAACTAGTCTATGCAGTCATACAGTACTCAACTGTTAACATGAGATGAAGGTGGTAGACGTGTCGATCTCCAGTGCTATCCATAAAAGGCGGCGAAAGTATCGTTGGATCTTCGTGTGCAAGAAGCTCTGAAACTTTTCTTCTTAGTGTTTGGTGTTGACAGGATAGAGCTAACCAAAGTATGCTGTGAATAACAAGTTGCATTGCCACCGCATCCGAGGATATATTACATACTCTTGCAGTTCTTCTCGCCTCTTTTAGTTCTCAAGATGCGCACCCACGCACCCATTGCCTGCTAGCTACCGACTGACTCATGCCACACAGGAGCCTTGCATCATGCTGTTCGGTTGGTGTAATGTATAGATAGACCTTTTCCATTCCCGCCTAGCCAGTTCTGTTGCGCAAAGACTTACGTGCAAATTGTAAAACTTTCACTTTGCTTGAACCAGAATTACAGTAAAATTTAGCTTTTACATTCTTTTGCTGCATATTACTTTTGAAATTGTATTCATAGATTAATTACAATTACTTAAATTGTCATAATTAAAGAATAAAACATTTACATTGATGTAACATCGAAGAGCATAGTTATAGAGAAGTTACATTAGGTAAAAACAGAAAAATATTGTAGATAAGACCACTATAGTTAATGTCGATAACTGTTACACTGGATTACCACAAAAAAAATAAAAAAATAAAAAAAAATTCAGACAACAGAGGTGAAGTTCCTAAGAAAGATGAAGGGCTGGACTAGAAAAGATATGATTAGAGACGAAGATATAAGAGCAAAATTAAATGTTTTCCACATGAATGAAAAAATTCAAAAATATCCTGAAGATTGGAGACAACACCTCATTAGAATTCCAGGCCACAGAATTTCTCAAAATATCCTGAACTACAAGCCAAATGGAAAATGGTTTTTCGTTGTATTGATTAACAGTAGTTGGTAACCTATAATTACTCTAACATGCTGGAAGTTAGTATCTTGTCTGGTGCCAATAGCAAATCACGGACGTTCAAGTGGTTCAAATGGCTCCGAGCACTATGGGACTTAACTTATGAGGTCATCAGTCCCATAGAACTTAGAACTACTTAAACCTAACTAACCTAAGGACATCACACATATCCATGCCCGAGGCAGGATTCGAACGTGCGATCGTAGCGGTAGGGCGGTTCCAGACTAAAGCGCCTAGAACCGCTCGGCCACCAGCGGCCGGCACGAGAAGAGTTTGCCACAATTGGTACCAGAAGTACCGTGGACGACCGTCCACAGCGGGAACATCATTGGACGCAAACCGATCACGGTGTCCGCGAGAACCACACCCGCTGGAGCGGCAGCGCCACGAGGAAGAGGGAGGCGTAGTTTAGTAACCGTGGAAGAGCAGAAGCTGTGACTTGCAGGTTCTCATTCCGAGTCTTACTAGAAAATTCGTGCAGAACGTTCGTCCTACCTTCAAGTCTTCAAGTCGTCTGTTGAGATACAAACAGTGACCGATAGGTAAACAGTGGTTATTCGTCAGCAGTAACAGAACAGTGAATAGAATTATCGTGTATGGACAGAGACAGCTTGCCTAGAGATTTGACTGAGTACTGCTAGTTTGGAACTGTTCTTCGAATAGTATATCACGACAGAAGACTTATTTTCTTCCAACTTTAGTTCAGAGAACATTATTTAGTTTGTGTTCATGGAACTGTAGTCAACGTAGGACAGATAGTCTAAACCAGCATTCTACAGGTGCTGTAACCAGCGTACCAAGTTTTTGACACGGTTTTTATATTTACGGAAATACCAATTTTGACTATGTTACGGTGATTTGGAAATAGTTCCTTCCTGAAACTAGTCATCGAGCTAATAAAACAAGTGAAATTTGCGACTCTGGTTGGTTTTTCGTTGTATTGATTAACAGTAGTTGGTGACCTACAATTATTCTAACATGCTGGAAGTTAGTATTTTGTCTGGTGCCAATAGCAAATCACGGACGTTCAAGTGGTTCAAATGGCTCTGAGCACTATGGGACTTAACGGCTGAGGTCATCAGTCCCCTAGAACTTAGAACTACTTAAACCTAACTAACCTAAGGACATCACACACATCCATGCCCGAGGCAGCATTCGAACCTGCGACCGTAGCGGTCGGGCGGTTCCAGACTGTAGCGCCTAGAACCGCTCGGCCACCCCGGCCGGCAATTACGGAGGAGATGATGGTATGTTATGGTGCTTTTCGTAGTTAAGATGTGGTCCGCATAGTGCACGTAATAAAACACCAATAACGGAAGTATACGCTGATTTGCTAAGGTGTATAGTAGATGAATAGTTGATAATTATTTGGATTAGCATGAAAATGCACCATTTCAAAAGGCAGCATATGTGAGATACTAGTCTGTGGACAATAACATTCCTGAACCGGATTGGTTTGCCAAGACTCTCGGCCTGAACGCAATGGAACACCTTTAAGATGCGTTGGAACGTCGACTTTGCTCCATAGTCCAGAATTCAAAAGTCCTCGAGGAACACAGACAGTTACCTCACCGAAATTGTCCTCAGCACAGTTAAAGCCATCATAAAAGCGAAGAGTGGGCACACTCCATTTTAATGTTGATAGGTCGATAATGTACCTGTTGTGAAAGTGGCGTCTGACGATTGGTATGAAATTTTGGTCCGCCATCACTAGTTTTTGAGACGAAAGGGTGAGTGCCTCATATTTGACTTTAAAGAAAAAGTGTATTTGTCCATGTCAGATTCAGGCAGTGACTTTGGGCGCGATTGAACCTCAGCTAACTTCATTACGAGTATACATACCGGGAATAGAGCTGTAACCTCAAGCTTTGGGTGCCGATCGCTCTTGTGTGCTAGCCACGTTCACAAATGAACTTTAGGCTTCTTTCTTTTTTCAATAACGTAGTGGGAAAGCCAACAAAGATGGTCACATGGAACTGGATTCCGACTACTTGTTCCAGCGCAGCACATGTGTCTCACCAAGCAACGCCCTATTTGCGTCGTTTAGCTAGCGTACTACTACTAAAGTACTTGACTATATTTGCACAACAGATCACCATATGACGTCAACGGAAAATGTCTGTATCCCTGTTTCCCTCCCCCCCCCCCCCCCCCTTCATAGGTGCCCTCTTTTTGTTTTCGTCCCGCCCTCTTTCTCATTCTCCTTCTCTCTCTCTTACTTCCACACGAACACGCTCTCGCATAATCCAGATGAGGCTCCTCTTTACCCTTTGCGCTGAGACCACCTTTCGGCGCGGTATTACTCGTTCTGTCGCAGGCAATAAGTCGCCCACTTCAGGTCGGGGACTTCCCCGCGCAGAACTGCAGTTGGGCTGCAACCTACCCCCGGCTCCACCCCCACCCCTCTCCATCCCCCTACACGAGATCCCGCGCCCTGCAACGCCACTCCGGCGCCGTCCCGCGGAATGCTAGCGTCACAAACGCATTCAGAGCAGAGACATAATTTCCATAACAGCTTAATTAGAGTCAGAAACTTGGTGAAGTGCGCGCTCTCACTAAGTAATCTCCAGGGAGAAGACGGGAGGGAGAAAAAAAAATTATTCCACGCCATGCAACTTGCACGGGACATGGAAGATTATCAGAGTAAGTTAGTGTTAAACTTTGAACATTATTCCCCGAGAAGAGCGGCGCTGAAATTTTTGAGAGTGCCTCTCGGCGCCCAGGGCGTATCACAGTGCCCGACTGTACCGTGAAACGAGAGAGAGGCGTCGCTACGGCAGCTCTACGACACGCCAACTCCCATCCCCGCTGCGCTGCGCCCTGTCTGAATCCACCGCGGGGTTACAATCTCCCGCGCCTTTATTTCGAGGAGGTTATTTTTGCGCAGCAAGCAGTGTCACGAATGCTAGTACTGTGTTAAAATAACACCACCAACAGCGGAAACTGCACCTTCGCGCAGGTGTTAACCTATGAAGGTGGAACTACCCTCTACAGTGGTATGTGTTTGGACCTCACCTTTGCGGAAGAGGATGCCGTTTCCGTGCCTGGTGAACATACAGTCAAGGCCTCGACGCTTATTTACAGCCGGTGCTGCACAAGGAAATCGTCATCATCTGACCCGAACAAAATAGTGCAGCCGATCGTAATGGAACATAAAAAAGGCTCGGAAGAAGTGTATCAAAAGGTCTGAAAAGGCAACCTTAACTCTGCAGCGTTTCTGCCCCTCCCCCTCCCAATCCCCCGCAACAGGTCTTTTCCACCAGCCCGGTACTCCCCCCCCCCCCCAACACACCCCCCTCGTCTCCCACCCACACACCTTTTCCACATCGCCAGATGTCAGACCATTCCGTTTTCTCCTCACACTTGTGGCAGTTCTTGAAGAAGCTATCTGGGGAAAACCTAAAGCGACGGCGGACCCTCCTGTCGTGAAGGACAGCATTCCCACGGAGTAAAACATCTGAAAAATGCCGTAGAAGCCATACCAGTGGATTGTGTGACGATGTACAGTCCTGAATGTCCATATGTAGCTTTCTATCATACTCCATATTTGTTGAGTCCTCATATGGTGAAACACTATGATTTTTATCTGAGAATGATGTCCCGCCGGCCGGTGTGGCCGAGCGGTTAAAGGCGCTACAGTCTGGAACCGCACGACCGCTACGGTCGCAGGTTCGAATCCTGCCTCGGGCATGGATGTGTGTGATGTCCTTAAGTTAGTTAGGTTTAAGTAGTTCTAAGTTCTAGGGGACTTATGACCACAGTAGTTGAGTCCCATAGTGCTCAGAGTCATTTGAACCATTTTGAACCAGTGATGTCCCTTTTCACAAACTTTCGTATCCACTGTCTTGATTGGGTACGGAGCGCTCCTCCTCCACCCTCCTCACTGCCCTCCCTCCCTCTCCCCAGTCCCTCCCTCTCCCTTCCACCGATACTTTAAAGCAGAGCTTCCCAACGTGTGGTCCGCGGACCCCTTAGGGGTCCACCGGCTCCTTCTAGGGGGTCCGCGGCCACCTTTCACCAAATCGTCAAAAATAATGAGTAAAAATGTGAAAATCAAACTCATCACTATTTTTTCTCTTTGAAAAACATGTGTATAGCACTCGAAAGTTGGCTATAGCATTCGACCTATGGCAATAACATTTGACAGTCGGCAACACAAACGGAAACATTGGTGCGGCTCCCGCTGTCGGAGGTTCGAGTCCTCCCTCGGGCACATGTTTGTGTGTGTGTGTGTGTATGTGTGTGTGTGTGTCTGTGTGTGTTTGTGTATTGTCCTTAGCGGAAGTTAAACTTAGGTTAATAGTGTGTGAGACTAGGGACTGATTACCTCAGTAGTTAAGTCCCATAGACTTACATACATTTGAACATTTTTCTTCGGATGTCACGAAAAACCACACACACACAACTGTTACGAAGTATGCGTCCTCCTTACACAATAATTGCCAAACAGTGGAGATGAACAAACCACAGGCGGCAGTTTGTCAACAGCGAACAGTTTGGACGTGACGTCGACTGCTCTTGGAGGAAGGCAGCTCCAACGTGTGAAATGTCAATTACCAAGTAATATTAATCAGGCTATAGTGTGTTGAACAAAGGGAGTAAATCTACTAGTAAGTGTCTGGATACAGTGGGAATTCAAATTGGATCGTTAATTTCAAGTTGTTTTCATTCATCTCTAAACCAAAGACTGTTGATACTTCAGGGGGGGGGGGGGGGGGGGTCATTGGGAACATGGTACTTGCATTAAGAAGCTTTCAGTTCCCATGGGTTTTGCTCTGAAATTTAAAGTTCCTGTGCTCTTGACTGACTAGGGGTCCGCCATGAATTTTCGATTGAAGAAGGGGTCCGCCAGCTGAAAAGGTTGGGAGGCCCTGCTTTAAAGAATCAAAGTCCTGTGCATAAAACAGCTTCAAACGCATCTGGATGTTTATAATGCCATATTTCCTGAACTATATGCCGTACAATGACGTAATTTTGCAGGTATGTTCAGTAGTATAACTGCATACTGTCTGCAAAATTTGTTACGAATATACAAAGTTCGCCAGAAAAACGTATACACTCTTTGTCAGGCTCTATCGAGATATCGATATTGTCGTTCGATTTGAGTTACGGATGTGTTGTAGTATGGTCTCTGGCTCAACAGATGTTGGTACTTTCATCTCGGTATGGAGAAAAGAAGATGGCTAGGGCACACTTGACATTCCAGCAACGAAAATGTATTATGAAGTGGGTTTTCAGGTTTTATAACGCCGTTGAAGTGCAACGTCAGTGGAGGTGGGAGTTTGAAATAGAACCGCCAACCCACCCAATAATTAAACGCATCATTGACAAGTTTGAATTGCATGGAATGATTTGTGATATTCATAAAGGAAGATCAGGAAGACAGCGTAGAGCTACAAGTCCTGCTTCGTCGGCTCTCTTGTTGGAAACATTTGTTAACTCTCCACAGAAGTCTGCTACGCGATGTGCACGTGAAGTGGGGGTCAGCAGTACAAGTGTAGGGAGAGTTCTGAAAGCTGCAAAGTGGAAAGTTTACATTCCACGACTACTGAACGCGATTAATGATGACGATACTGATCGCCAAATGCAATTTTGTCAATGGTATAAGCAAATGGTAACTGATGACGAACAATTTGTTACGAAGGTAGTGCACTGAGCACCGGAAAATCCGCATGGTTATGTGGGTAAAGAGGCCAATATACCAGGTGTTCATGTGTGATGTGGACTATCATCTAGGGGCTTAGCAGGACCCATTTTCTTCGATGCTACTGTCACTGGAAAAGTGTACCTGGAAATGTTATGCACATCAATTTTGCCAAGCATACGTACGCTTTATGGAGCCGATGAAGAAGTCTTCTACCGACAGGATGGGGTGCCGCTACACTACCATCTAGCGGTACGAGCTTTCCTGGATGACAATTTTCCGGCGCTTTGTTTTGGACGAAGAGGTCCCATTGAGTTCCCTCCACGGTCGCCAGATCTAACAAATGGCTCTGAGTACTATGGGACTTAACATCTATGGTCATCAGTCCCCTAGAACTTAGAACTACTTAAACCTAACTAACCTAAAGACATCACACAACACCCAGTCATCACGAGGCAGAGAAAATCCCTGACCCCGCCGGGAATCGAACCCGGGAACCCGGGCGTGGGAAGCGAGAACGCTACCGCACGACCACGAGCTGCGGACCGCCAGATCTAACACCTATGGACTTTTACTTGTGGAGAACTGTGAAAGATGACTATCGACGTAAGTCACGCACGCTGGAAGAACTTCGGCAGGAGATTACAACGGTATGTGCAGCGATCTCCACTGTAACATTGACTGACGTAGTTGCGGCGACCGCTCGTCGTTTTGTTATGTGTATAGCCACCAACGGTGAACATTTTGAACATATAAAAAAACCATGTGCCAAACTGAAGGTTGTACAACATGTGTGATCAATTATTAAATGTAAAAGAAACACATAAGCAATACTTTTCGTTCCTTAAAGTGTGTACACATTTTTCTTGCAGACTCTGTATTTAATAGTAAAGAAATAATAAATTAAAATATCAAGCTTGAAGCTGAAATTTTACAGCATGAACCAAAACGATCATATTAGACAATGCTCCTAGGTGCACAACGTGTTCCCCGACTTCTTGCCATGCGATGGTCCGTAATGCACTCGGCCGGCCGTGGTGGCCGAGCGGTTCTAGGCGCTACAGTCTGTAACTGCGCGACCGCTACGGCCGCAGGTTCGAATCCTGCCTCGGGCATGGATGTGTGTGATGTCCTTAGGTTAGTTAGGTTTAAGTAGTTCTAAGTTCTAGGGGACTGATGACCTCAGAAGTTGAGTCCCATAGTGCTCAGAGCCATTTGAACCATTTTTTGAACGTAATGCACTCGGCAACAATATCGATTATGGCGTTTAAGTGGTCTAGATGTTGTTGTGTAAGTAGACATAATGTCGCATGGGAGTACTGATCTCCAAATCTTTGGACGCAGTACACTGACCGGTCAGTGTTGTTGTGACACTGCACCCCTCCTCCATGCCCTTTTCTTTTTTTTTTTTTTTTCAGGGGTGCATTCTTCCCTGACTTCATTTCTATGAACGAAAATGCGCGGTTGCCTCGAACTGCGCAGGTGCTGGAGCTCCTGGAACGAAAGGATATTCGGAGAATGGACTGGGCTGCCATTTCCTCTGACTCAAATCAAATGTAGCACGAATAGGGTACGATGGGGAGCCATACTGCGACACGGTTACATGTGCCAAGCATCGGTTTTCAGTCGCGCTGGTGGAATAAAAGAACGCTCTTAACAACCTTATTGCCAACATGGGAGAACGTTGCGGATCACGCATTGTCGTCCATAGTGATCACACACCTTATTAAAGACCAAGTTCCGGTTTTTGTGGTGTTCACGGGATCATCATAAATGCTGGAGACATCAATGTAATTACTGCCATTCAATAAAAGTGTCGTTTATTTTCGTCTCATTACGGATTTCTTTCGGATATCTTTTAACTTTAACAGCTCTTTTCAGTGCATTGTCCAAGTTTCAATGAGCTACGTTACTTGACAATGACACACTATGCGAGAGTTACTTACGTCCTTATGTGTTGCACTCTAATGCTCATATGAATTCTCCAATTACTAGTGCCCCTTTCCCGATATCAACAAGTAATAGCTCTTCAGAAGTTTCTTTTCTGTTGACGGCCGAGATTATGCATATGATCATTGTTTCCAGTACGTGTAAAGTCCAAACAAGGTTTCCTCGACAGCATGAAATACAAGCACAAAACTGGTTTTTTGTTGTTTTTTTTTTTTTTCTTGTGAAAATGATTCAGTATTTCACACAGGTGCATTACAGATTGACGATGAGCAACCAACACATCCCACATTCATTCTGAGTGAAACGTTTTCATGAGGATGACCAATTTTGGGAATAGTATTCTATAAAAATGGTTCAAATGGCTCTGAGCACTATGGGACTTAACATCTATGGTCATCAGTCCCCTAGAACTTAGAACTACTTAAACCTAACTAACCTAAGGACAGCACACAACACCCAGTCATCACGAGGCAGAGAAAATCCCTGACCCCGCCGGGAATCGAACCCGGTAACCCGGGCGTGGGAAGCGAGAACACTACCGCACGACCACAAGATGCGGACAGTATTCTATAGTTATTGCAGCTAAGTACAAATAATATTAGTGGGTAATCAAGTAAGCAGTGTTTTGGTGAAAACAAACTACCAGGTAGACTGCAACTTATTGCTACAACTTTTTAAAAGCCGTAATTATAAATGAAAAACACAACGATGTGTATGTTCTACAGGATTTTCCTGTAGGTAAGTAGAATAGACAGCATGTGCAGCACGTGTGTGTTAATGATTAACAAAGAGAAGTCGAAAGAGGTGATGAGTACTAAGAAGTAGCACAGTGCCTCACCTAACATACGATACAGGAATTCATAATAGAAGGCGAAGTCTGGAAAGGGACGGTAAAAAATAAAACCCTAGCCAGTTTGATGTCAGATGCGAACTGGCATTTTGGAAAAAGACCCTCAAATTACATGTCCTTTACATAGCAACACGTGAAGGGCTTATTTCAATAGTGCTAAAAGTCCATTACCTCCACTTTTCTGCCTATAACGCTTCTGAAAGTAATGATCCAAACAAACAGAAAGAAAGGTTGATCTCTAGCAAGAAGCCATACGCTTGAATATTTCTGGTATCTCAACTGCAGATTTTTCAGCTCTCATTTAACTTTAGAACTCTGTATCTCAAAATGAACAAAAATGGACTTGTACCACTATTGAAATAAACCCTTCATGTAAGAGTGAAATGTGAGAAGCTGGGAAACTGCGAGAATCAGAGAATAAGACGGAGCATTTGACACTTGATGCTACAGCAGAGCTGTGAGATTAATTCGAGCGATAAAATGCAAAATTAATAGTAAGCAACACAACAAAATAGGCGAGGAAATGAGTTTATGATAAACAGTTGATAAGAGAACTCCCTAAAAATCCCTTACCAAAAAAGGAAGTAGAAATGGTATAAACTGGGCTCGAAGGAGAAGCAAGGAGAAAACAATTTTTGGAGTAGATGAACAGTGAAATATGTACAATAGCAGAGAAAGGACATTGGGTGTGGAATATATTGGTTAAAGATATTTCAAATCTCGTTTCACCTATCAAACAGTGAATAGAGTTTTAGGAAACACAGACCAACTCGTCCTCCCAGCTTCATTAGTGACAGAGAAGCAGCGATTAAATTTGTTTTTTAAATAAAACAAGTAATAAATTCAGAAATAAAAAATTTCAGGAGTAAAAACCGATTGATAGTTACACTGATCGGACAAAACATTACGGATCCTCTGCTTAACACCGTGTCAGTCCATTCGTGGTATGCAACGCAGCAGCGATTATGCATGGCTTGCATTCTACAAATCGTCTTTTGCTGGCACGTGTCACCGGATGTCTACGCAAAGGTGATCGATCCACGGAAATTTTTTCAGCCGGTTCTTTGCGTAGTTGTCTCTCGATAGCGGTCCAGACTGGCCCACCAGTGGCCCACTGCTTCAGACCAGGAAAATTTCGCAACCAAGGCATCAACGTCAGCTGTCTCTCGTGTCCCTCAAACCACTGTAGCACGGATGAGGCCTCGTGACTAGGGCAGTTAAGCTGCTAGAATAACGCCATCGCCATCGGGGAAGACGTCAAGAGTGAACGGATGCAGGTGGTCCGAAACAACGTCAACGTTGTCCACAGCTGTTTGTATGTTTTGGATTACTACTATTCGTGCTGTGGAAGCACTGGGGAAAGTCCCTCATAGCATAAGATTGCCGTCCCTGTCAATGTCTGTGGCACGGTGCACTTGTCAAGGAGCCGTTCGTCTGGATGACGGAGTATCCAGGAACGGTCTTCGACATGTCGCAACAGGAAACGTGATTCACATGCCCAGGCAAGATATTCTCATTAATCCACGGCCCAATTTGATGATCCCGAGGCCACTGTGATCGGCATCACTGGGTCAACATGTGAACGCGGTAGACTCGTCCTCGCAGTGCCCCATGTTCAACAATCTGCACTGAACTATATGTTCCGAAACACTTGTGCCTGCACAAGCATTGTTCCCCGTCGTCATATTTGCCACGTCGCTTATTCGTGGTTTTACTGTCCTTCAGCAGCTTTCCGTGGATACCACAGTAGCTCGCGAACAACCGTAATAATATACCCCTCATCAAAGTCGCTTATGTGAGCGATGCTGCATACCGACTGAGAAAATCTTCCCAGTCGCGATGCAGCATCGCCTACGCTCGACTTCTATACTTTGCTTACCGCATGACACGCCCGAATTGCTTGTCTCGAGGTAGGTGTTGGTCATAATGTTCCGACCCATCAGTGGATATCCTGTGCGGTCTTTGTTCTATTGACACTCTCATGAGATCCTTCTACATCGCTACTGATGTAAACCTACTCAAATTCCAATTTTACCATCCTGTCTTCAGACCCTAGGTTTATGAAATTTATTTCTCCTAAAGACATTGAAACAGAAAGTGGTGCTTCATCAACACCTACACTGTCTCGTCACTATTTCCATGCCTGTGGAACTTTCTGATTAAAAATTCTCCTGTAAGTGTGCTCTTCAGAAATTAAAATAGTTATTCCTGCAAAGGAGGAAAGGGGAGAGTACATCATGTTATGGAATGGGGCTTCCACTTCGATGTAAATCTCGATGCCGCTGGAAAATACTGATAAAGGCGTCCTGGTAGAGCGGATGCGCGGGTCCTTGGGCAGCTCACACACAATGAAAGTAGCAGCGAATAGCCACTAGTAAAGGAAGTTACTCAACTTTGGTAACGTTGGTTACAGCAACTGTAGAATGCTGGTTTAGACTATCTGCCCTGCGGTGACTATAGTTCCATGAACACAAACTAAATAATGTTCTCTGAACTAAAGTTGGAAGAAAATAAGTCTTCTGTCGTGATATACTATTCGAAGAACAGTTCCAAACTAGCAGTACTCAGTTAAATCTCTAGGCAAGCTGTCTCTGTCCATACACGATAATTCTATTCACTGTTCTGTTACTGCTGACGAATAACCACTGTTTACCTATCGGTCACTGTTTGTATCTCAACAGACGACTTGAAGACTTGAAGGTAGGACGAACGTTCTGCACGAATTTTCTAGTAAGACTCGGAATGAGAATCTGCAAGTCACAGCTTCTGCTCTTCCACGGTTACTAAACTACGCCTCCCTCTTCCTCGTGGCGCTGCCGCTCCAGCGGGTGTGGTTCTCGCGGACACCGTGATCGGTTTGCGTCCAGTGATGTTCCCGCTGTGGACGGTCGTCCACGGTACTTCTGGTACCGTGGCAAACTCTTTTTATGTAGTACCCCAGTGCACCACACATCATACTGTAGGTCCTCACTGTGTCTAAAGTTTCTGTAGGCTTTCGGACGGAGATCGCAGTATACTACACCCAGTTACCGCTCACTTCCAGCGAACTTGTCATCTTTTGGACTTTGAGAGTGGTCGAATCATTGACATGAAGAACATGGGAGCACCGTACCGAAAGAACGTACAGATAGTTGGTTGTAGTGCTAAGATTGGAGATGGGCAGTAATGTGGTAAGAAGAGCCCTTCCAGAAGATCTACACACGAGAAGGTCCTAGGATTGATCGACTGGTCCTGAAAAAATGAGTAGATGGATGGCAACAACTCAAGTACGATTAGAGGTTACAGGCAGATAGTCACCACAAGCCGAATCGAACAGATTAGTAGACTTTGGCTTAAGATTTCAAGTTGCCGTACGTCATTTCCTGCTGACATCATACTTCATACAACTGAAGCCTGCATGGCGCAGAGCCAGAATTAATTGGGACATTTAGTGACAGTCTGCGGTATTTGTCGATGAGGCTCTGTTTGTGGCGGTCAGATTGACACTAGAGTGTCAACAGACACGGTGGTTAAATTTTCGAGTCCCATACCTCTGCAAATTATGAAATCATGGCGTGGGGAGCTACTGCATGTGACAGCAGAGCTGATTTTGCATTTTTTGAAGGGAGGCTGAATACCTGTCATATTGTGACAATAATTCTGAACAATATTATCATATTTTTCATTACTACGAAATGAAATGGCAATTTTCGACAGGATAATACAAGATTTTACATTGCAATTCACAACACAAACGATTGGAGGATCTTCAGGATCTTTGACAGGCCTGCTTGATCCCATGGTTTGTCACTCACAAAATGATGACAAGAGTGGGATAGGGTTGGCATCTTTCATTAATAATCAAAATTTCCTGGGTTCGGGATTTGAACGTCGCCATTGCTTAAATTTTTAATAATAGTCAGACTTCAAGAAGAATATAATAATTCCAAACCCAAAAAAATATGTGTTGACAGGTGTGAAAATTACCGAACTATCAGCTTAATAAATAGCAGCTGCAAAATACTAACGTGAATTCTTTACAGACGAATGGAGAAACTGGTTGAAGCCGACATCGGGGAAGATCAGTTTGGATTCCGTAGAAATGTTGGAACACGTGAGGCAATTCTGACCCCTACGACTTATCTTAGAAAAAATATAAGGAAAGGCAAATCGACGTTTCTAGCATTTGTAGATTTAGAGAAAGCTTTTGAAAATGTTGACTGGAATACTCTCTTTGAAATTCTGAAGGTGGCAGGGGTAAAATACAGGGAGCGAAAGGCTATTTACGATTTGTACAGAAACCAGATGGCAGTTATAAGAGTCGAGGGACATAAAAGGAAAGCAGTGGTTGGGAAGGGAGTGAGACAGGGTTGTAGCCTCTCCCCGATGCTGTTCAATCTGTATATTGAGCAAGCAGTAAAGGAAACAAAAGAAAAGTTCGGAGTAGGTATTAAAATCCATGGAGAAAAAATAAAAACTTTGAGGTTCGCCGATGACATTGTAATTCTGTCAGAGACAGCAAATTGAACGGAATGGACAGTGTCTTGAAAGGAGGATATAAGATGAACATCATCAAAAGCAAAACGAGGATAATGGAATGTAGTGGAATTACGTTGGGTGATGCTGAGGGAATTAAATTAGGAAATGAAACACTTAAAGCAGTAAAGGAGTTTTGATATTTGGGGAGCAAAATAACTGATGATGGTCGAAGTAGATAGGATATGAAATGTAGACTGGCAATGGCAAGGAAAGCGTTTGTGAAGAAGAGAAATTTGTTAACATCAAGTATTGATTTAAGTGTCAGGAAGTCGTTTCTGAAAGTATTTGTATGGAGTGTAGCCATGTATGGAAGTGAAACATGGACGATAAATAGTTTAGACAAGAAGAGAATAGAAGCTTTCGAAATGTAGTGCTACAGAAGAATGCTGAAGATTAGATGGGTAGATCACATAACTAATGAGGAGGTATTGAATAGATTGGGGGAGAAGAGGAGTTTGTGGCACAACTTGACTAGAAGAAGGGATCGGTTGGTAGGACATGTTCTGAGGCATCAAGGGATCACCAATTTAGTACTGGAGGGCAGGGTGGAGGGTAAAAATCGTAGAGGGAGACCAAGAGGTGAATACACTAAGCAGATTCAGAAGGATGTAGGCTGCAGTAGGTACTGGGAGATGAAGCAGCTTGCACAGGATAGAGTAGCATGGAGAGCTGCATCAAACCAGTTTCTAGACTGAAGACCACAACAACAACAACAACAACAACAGTCATCAGCAGTTACGGCCAAAGACTTCCGGCATAAGAAGTCACCCTCGTTCTACCAAGAGCCTTGTCAGAGATGGAGGAGGAGCAGAGAGATGTTTAGGGCATTCTCTTTCCTTTCAGGTGGGACACTGCCCCTAAAATGTGGAAGAATCAACAATCATGAATGTCATGAGGGTGGAGAAGGCAGTGGAAATCACTGCGATAATGATGCATAATGTGTATCCAAAGGGCTTGAGGCCTGTAGTTGAGAAAGGGTCATTATCATCCCTTCACTGCCAAAAGATTCGGACTAGTCCCCATTCGGGTCTCCAGAAGGAGACTGCCAAAGGGGAAGCCCGCCACGATTTCCTCTCCTGTGCCAACCTCTTAATCTCAGAGTAGCACTTGCAATCTACGTCCTCATTTATTTGTTTAATTACACGTAAGTTGAAGGAGGAGGAGGGAAAAGGAAAGGGCAGGGATTACCGATGTCAGCTGGATCGGTAGTTTACGCGGGATCAGCGGGACGTGTGAAAATGTGTGCTGGACCGGGTTTCGAACCCCGGGATCTCCTGCTTACTAGGGAGGCGCGTTGACCTCGTCGCCACTCGTGACGTGGTGTTATCGCACCTGCGCGAACTATCTCGGCACGCCTCACGGGTCGGCTTGTGTGACCGAGCGCTTCTAGGCACTTCAGGATAAATTCCGAAACTAGTCGTATGAGCAAAAAAGCATTTCTTGCTTGATTTTTCACTCTTACCACTGTGACATAGTCAGCCTGAACGGAAAAATAATGATTATTGCAATAATTGTCGTCAGGATCCTGTATGACTATATGTCACATTCATATTAATGGAGTTGAAACAATTTCAAAGATGTTGGAATTACTATGATCGTTAACTTGCCAGCATCAGTGTGGATAACTGGCAAAAATTGTCGAGATTCTCGATATGCATGAACTAACTGTCTCTTAGTAGCAAATTTTCTGGAAGCCAGGATTTGTACGTAATGGTCGTCTTTGTCAACATTTACGCTATCGTTATTTACTGCAATAAGTTTTTTCTTCTGCTCTTTCTGCGAGGGTATCAGTATATCCGACAGTAAAGCCGCTGGATTTCTGTCAAATCCTAGCTACGCTCTCAAGTATCTCTTTACTGTTAGTTTTTATAAAAATCTGTACAGACGCTGCTCTATCAGACAGTCATAACCCAGTTAAAATGGAGACTGACATCACATTTTCCAGTCTCTTACTGACATCAAATTACGTATCAGAATCTACTGTGGCTGCTGTTGTGTTTTTGATTTGTTTGTTCGTGACTAGTTTATTATTTACATCGTCACTTAAGTCGGAATTTATTGTAATATTTAGTATTGACTGAAACTGTTCATCTGGTCCTAACTTACTGTTTACATCAGAGACTCTCCCGATATATCTCTCAGTCTCATCAGTGACGCTAGTTTGCAATGTATTAATCGTATTCTCATTTTCCTTGATATTCTCCGTTACGACATCCCCTATTCTCTCATCCACTTCCTTACATCTTTTGTCAACCCATCTAATATATTGTTCTACTTTATCAGTGGCTTTTTTCTTAGATTTCTGAATGATTTTCATTAATTGTTGGCTAGCATTTCTAGCAGGGTATTCTATTTTTGCATTAAACTGTTGGTCAGTATTCTTAGCAGATTCTTCTGTTCTTGCATCTACCATTTGGTTAGCATCTTCAGCAGTTTCTTCTGTTTTCTTTATTAGAACTGCGAAAATTTCCCACATTATTTAAATTCTTTGTTCTTATGTTAATTATCTTCATCACCTGTGGCCATACAGTTACTAACAACTGGATGAGTGTTTGCCTCAGTAATGTTTCTTGCTGATTCTAAAGCCCTTAAAGGCGTTTACTGCTCCAGGTTTCCTACTATAGCACTCATTCTGATTGCTGGTCCTTGTGTGGATTTTTGTCAGTCTACATTTTTCTCAGCGAGACTTTGCTCCAATCTTTCATTTAGGTTACTTATTTTAACAATTTGACTTTCTGTACCACTTCTAAGCAACTTTACATTGTCAGACACAATTTTACTAACACACTCGCAATGAATTGTAGCTTACTTTAGGTAGGTTCCATTACTCTGTGGTCGCAGTAATACTCTGGTTCCCCTTCGTGTGTTGAATTCCAGACCTCCACATGGATGCCCCCAATGCATCATTTGTATGAACGTGCACTAAGCTGTGCAGCTTCCCACCAGAAGCGGGTTCGGCGCGTTGCTTCCTCTTGTAATACGGCTGTCCTTGCCAGCTTGATACCACTGCCTTCTTTCTTCTCCACAACGATGTCTTCTCGATGATCGTTAGCTACGCAAAATGTTCGTATTATTCGGACAATACTATATCCTGAAATTTATAAGTGATGAAAACAGGAGCATTTGTAAATGACGGTGAATGTTCTTTGTGAAATCGCCGTTGTCTGAGAATAATGAAACTATGCGTCACTTTTAACTCAAAATTAGCTATTTCCTGAGACCATGGTCTTAAGAAAGAACCAGATAGAAAGACGACTGGCGACTACGGCACACAGTCTTCATCTCGTTCGTAACTTTTTGTACAAGTCCGTTATCTCAAGATTTGTTCATTGGTTTATTGAAATGGCCACTTTCTTGTGTCGTAATGGTGTTGTAAATAAATATTTGGGATCAACTGGCTTCTCCTATTATCTTTAATGGAAAAAGTCGCTTTTATTAGTAAATATTTATCGAACAAAATCGCTCGCTTCGCTCCTAAGTGGACGTTGTTTCCCTGCGCGTCTAGTGCTACTGTAGCTGTCTTTCTCGTAGCTAACCACAGCGCCTCACCCCACCGTCTTCTGGCAACGCCAATTGTTCCAGCTGCTACTTCAGCCAGCGTGGGAAACTTCATCTTACTCTCTGCTATGTGTTCTGCAGTGCTGTCTCAGCTTATTGAATGCTACTGATATCTGCAGATGTGATATAAAAATGTAAATCTAGAAAATAAGGAACTAAAATGTAATATGAAAATAAGGGGTACCTTACAAGTGGCGTGCCTTTTACGTATGCTGGGCCCACACTCCGGCAGCACACCAAAACTTTTAACACCAAATCTGCTTCATGTGATAACTACCAGCCTCTGATATTCAACGAAAGACTTTCGACTTCTCTGACCACCCGTCTCTCTGTCTACCTACAGAACCAAAGACTTCCCATTTTCTTTGCCGAATGCAAGGTGGTGGTAGTTTGGAGGCCGTTAACTAACTGCCACACTACTGCTCCTCCTGATGGACATAAAACGGCAGAACACCTAGTGTTTTAGTAGAACTTGGCACATTAACGTTCCATACAATGAAACGAATCTGTCCCAACCTTAGCGGAGGTGTTTCATCACCTAAGGCTTCCTTGAAACAGAAATTAACTGGGGACGCCTTACTAAGCATTATAGTAAGGCATTCCCAATTTTTTTCTCGTCATATTGATTAGTTATAGCAACAGGAGAAGGAAGACCATGGGATAGGATTGGCCTACTTAATTTTATTATTATTGGTTTGCTGCTTTCTCTTATGTCCCACACTTTGCGACATTCACACACTTCATTCACCCAAGTACTAGTAGCACAGAAATTCTGTACAATTAAACAGTAAATGTTGTATCAAGAAACTCACTAATTTTGGTGTTTTATAGTTCGATGCTCACGTTACTTCATGATTCATACAAGTCTTGCTGGCACAGAAATTAAATATATTCGGGAAAAACAAAGCAAGAATAGCCACACCCAAACATTTCTTAATAGAGTACAGGTATGTGCACACATAAAAATAAAGATACTGTACATCACACAGGAACCAGAGGTAGGGTATTTAACACTTGGATCTATTGCTGTTGCATTTGCTATATTTGCAGTTAAAATTATTGGATCCGAGGTCCACCTCTTATGCAAAACATTGTTTCGTCTTGTGGACGATCCACGTCTCAGGACGTCTGTGCCATCATCAATGGTTATTTAATTTATTCAAGACTGTGAAATGACAACATATTTTAACTGATAAGTAATTTATGAAAAATAAGCCTAAAGATAGATTTTGTTTTTGTCAATACCTTAATTTTACATCGTACAGTAGTGCACATTGTGTACACTGTCAGGTCCCGATAGCTTGTCATCTACAATCAACGGCTGTCACTGTGAATTTGTGAATTTGGTTTCGATTTCACAAATCACTTTATGTTCAAACATCATCACACCTGGACTAAAACAACAAGGTAACACATCGGACACACACACTATGAAGTAGCAACTGTAGGTCCATAACACCACAAAACTACTTTGTGTTAAACAAAGAATTTTTAGTCAACCTTAAGGACTTCCAATGTGATCTCTTAGCCAAAATATTTATGAACAATCTAGAAAACAAAAATTTTCAGACACATAACAAAACAAAAAATACTAATTTATACACTGGTATCATTATCATGATGACATAGTATGCCTGATCGACGGACCGATGCCATAATACAGCTACACAATAAAATAAACAATTTATACCCAAAAATGTGGTTCACTTTAGAACCAGAAATCGACACCTCACTAAATTTTCCCAAGCTCACCATACAAAAAATAAACAACAGTCTATTGGCACACAGACAAGCAAACTTCAGGCTCATGCTCCACAGGTTACACAGAATACCGATAAACAAACGGAACTACACAAAGGAGTTAAATACAATAAAACAAATAGCAGTAGAAAATGTGTTTGATACCCATGTGGTAAAGAAAATAAAGCAACAAATATTTAAATGGGAAAGAAATGAACAGGCCACATACACACAAGACCTTACACAACACAATCCACAAACAATGGCCACGTTCAGGATACATCAGAGCAACAACACACATGCATGCACGCACAAAATAAACGTGGCACAGTCACCTACAACAATAAAATTGTTTGGAGAATAGATAACATATTAGAGAAACAGGGACTTCAAGGAGGATACAGGCAACACAACACACACAAAAAGCTCAGAACACAAAAAACACGCCCTGATCGACTGAACAGATCAGGCATATATGAACTCACATGTAGCACTTGTCACTCAGTATATATAGGACAAAGTTGCAGTAACTTCAAAACAAGGTATTCGAAACACCCTACAGCTCTAAAAGGTGCTGACTACCATCCAACTATAATGAAAGTAGTTTTAAAAATACCACAGACAATACCACATATAAAACACATACGCACACACACACACACACACTTGGCGCGAGAGAGAGAGAGTGGGGGGGGGGGAGTAAGGAGGGGCGAGAGAGACAGACAGAGGGACAGAAAGTAAACAAAATACGAACTCTGCACCAAATTCACTTGAGAACAAGTGAACGCCGACTGTCCTGGGACACACAACAACAAGGTTTACACTGTGTTTTTCGAAAAGCGAAAAGTGATTGTAACAAACAAATTTCTGCAACGTATGTGTAATATTTGTGTGTTGTTCTCAGTGACTCATAACAACAAAAAAGAAAAAGTCCCTGCCAAAGCAAAACGTAATTAATACCAAACATATGCGCGTAATACCATGACACAAGAAAATTACGTTTAAACACAGAGTGATGTGTTAACATCCCAACCGAATTCACAATGGCACATCACGTTGCAGATGACAAGCTTCCAATAAATGATAAATGTACAAATAGTCCTGTATACCGATATAATGTTAGATTAAAGTATTGACAAAACAAGTAAAAATAGTCTTTGGGCCCAATGTCCGTAGATTAGTTATCAATTAAAATAAATTTTGATGTTAAATAAAGAAAAATAGAAAATATACACGGAAATAACATTCAAGACGCAATAAATATGCTTCTAACTTGACAAAACATTTGTCAAGAGTATGAATTTGTATTTTTGTACATACCGTTGACTTTCCTCCGTGGTTCACTCTGTGTGTTCATGTTAATAAATAAATGAGAAAAATATTCATGCCTACACAATACAACACAACTCTGCAGTAGTTGGTTGGTTGGTTGTTTGGCTGATTTGGGAGAGGGGACCAAACAGCGACGTCATCGGTCCTATCGAATTAGGGAAGGATGGGGAAGGAAGTCGGCCGTGCCATTTCAAACGAACCATCACATCATTTGCCTGAAGTGGTTTAAGGAAATCACGGAGAACCTAAATCAGGATAGCCGGACGCGTGTTTGAACCGTAGTCCTCCCGAATGCGAGTCCAGTGTGCCAACCACTGAGCCACCTCGCTCGGTCTGTAGAAATAACTGTGCAAACGTAACGAATCAATTACTCCATCTCAAACTTGAGGACATAAATAATTTTAAAAAAATGACGTATTTAATGTATTGATAGTAAGAATGTTAGCCGACCGACGTAAAAATTACATCATATGAATGAATGCATAATAATAAAAAAGTAATTTAAGTACAAGGAACATGATCAAAATAAGTAAACATTTCTATCATTAAAATCAATGCAGGTAACCCATATGTACAAGAAACAAACAAGAAACAATATTATTACAACAACTATTATGACTAAAGCGATAGTATTCGCGATATCAAGATAAAATGTACATCTACAGAAATAAGGAATACTTTCATCAGTCACTTTGATTCGTAGTTTGTAACCAGAGTGACCTACACTTTTAGACAAAATTTTATAACTTTTCTCAGCAATATGTTAGAATAATTAAAAATCATATGAAGTCACTAGTCTAATAACGCACGGGTAACTACTCACTGCGGGAGAGATCAAACATCTTGCACAAGTTCTGAGTCCATACCATGGTGACTCTCATAAATTTGCTGCGTCTTTGGAATCACGGGATTTCGTTGTCTATTACTTGAGTCATAATAAGTCTCTCTGTTGGGGAAGAACCTGAATTTATGAGGGACCCCAGTCATAAGCTGTCAATCAAAGTTTCGGCAAATTGCTCCACAAGGAAGAAACTGTCAGCCTTTATGGAGGTACCACAATCACATCGACCACCATATGTGTCATGACTTTGTAAGGTAAAAAGCTAGTGCCTAAAAGACATTTAAGATACCACACCCATAATATTGTCCTTCAACTGACCCTCAGACATAGTTCAATTGCGACGACATCACCGGAACCGTGCGACTGCTGCGGTCGCAGGTTCGAAGCCTGCCTCGGGCATGGATGTGTGTGATGTCCTTAGGTTAGTTAGGTTTAAGTAGTTCTAAGTTCAGATGTTAAGTCCCATAGTGCTCAGAGCCTTTTTTTTTTTTTTTTTTTTTTTTGACATCAACACCGTCAAGTTCGGTGGCCTGATAATTCCACCCCTCTAAAAATCTGCCTTTAGTTGTGGAGAAACGGCGTGAGCACTGCTGAACTCGCGGATTGGGACGAGTAGTCTTGCTAGCCCACCTATTCTTCACATCTCGAGTCGTCTGTTCAGAGCTGTGGCGTGTGCTTGCGGTGGGGCGAGCGGACCTTACGACGAACTAAGTTTCCCTCCGGAATGCAGTTTGTTGGCATGTCAGCAGCGGTACGTCTCTGTATTTAGACACAAATTTCATTATAATGGGGAATGAGAAAGAGACACTGAAGGGAGTCTACTGGGGCCCACTTGTATGTGACACCCGAATGTTATATGAATATTAATGTAAACTAAACTGAAACTATGATATTATAAACGATGTATGTGTCTGGTAGGCTATATATAAAGCGGATCGCTGACCGCAGAACCAAACATACTGTTTCTTGTCTGAGATTGTAGTGGGGAGTAAGAGAGCGCTTGGCGCACAGTTGTAGGTAGCAGTCTGTGAGCGAAAGACGACGGATTGTCAGTTTCTGTGGTGTGCTACGTGAAGTCACCGCGTGTTAGGTAAATTTAGGTATGTCACTATTGTTGAACTTGGGAGCAGAAGTCTTCATGCAAGCAAGGTAAAGATGATATATGTTTATGACTTTTGTTTTTGCCAGCGCGTTTGTATAGATGAGTTGGCTGATAATTTGTAATTGTTGAGTAACCCCAGAATGTACGTCAACTGTTATGATAAAAAGTCTAGTTAGATATTTCACTTTTGTAATGTTTCTAAGATTTGTTAACAAAGCTATTTAATTTGATGATTTGTATTTGTACTGGTTTAATGAGGTTAGATACTACTTGCTGTATAAATCTCACTGTTCGTGAGTCAATTGGTAATTATGGTGTATTTTTCTGACCATCTTCAATTGCCAAATGTTTCTGAAAAAACAAACTTAACTTTCAATATAATTTTGCTAAAAAACTGAGTGTTAGTAATTCACCACAATCAGTACCGCCTCCCTGTCCAGGTCACGTATTATTCAAAGAAATTGGATTTTTCATAAACGTGTTCATTTATCAGCCTAAACAATTTCATATGCATTTCAAAGTATTACAGGCAGCATTGCACACCGCTGAGCCTGTAGCTAGCATATAAATATTTTTTGTGAGAGACCAGAGTATATCGCGATCCACCGTTGCTGCTTTAGAGGTAAGACAATTTAATTCATTAGTAATGTGCACAGGGGCCATAGTTAACAGTATTGAACAGGGGCAGAGGATTCAGTGTCTAAGGGGCTGAATGTATTTTGCAATGATTGTAATTCTTTATTGGTATTGGGAGCTGCACTGCCCAGTCGATTCGTATTAAGTTTTGCCAGCAATAACACAGTGAGTACGCGACTAGCAATTACAAGTTACACGACATTTCGAGTTTTGTAACCATTCCACGGTTCAGACATTATTTTATAAAAGAACGTTACAACACTAAACTGATGCTGGTGGAAATGTAGTCTCTGATCCAGACCTTCCCAGTAACAACCGCTACTACCACTTCGAACTACTCATGATGAACACCTGTCTCCTACTGTTGGACAATTAGTTCTCTCATTTCCCATTACCTTACATTCACTAATCATAGATCAAATAGAAAAACCTATTTAAGCTTTTTATAGGAATGTACCAGTGCATCCGTTTGGTCTCAATGATTGTCAAAGTCTTTAGAGCAGGAGGCCATTAGTATTCTCTATTATTTCCATGGTTCCAGTTACACCAGAAAAAAATTACAGGAATATACTGAACATCGTCAATTGGCCTTAATCTTTTTGTGTCCATCTCTTGAGTCCTTTTAAAATAGAGATCATTATTGTTATCATTGCATGATAATTATCATGGTGGAAAGCTGCTATAATACTTCACGGATGAGGTCTTATCCTGAAAGTATGACATAATCACTCATGATTCATGTTTGATAATCATTAACTATGGTCACGTTGTACATTACAGTCACGTTATATTCATTTATGGTATTTTACATATCCCATCACATGTCAGCACTTACGTCTCATGATTCTCTCCAGTTTTTTTTTTTTTTTTTTTTTTTTTTTTTTTTTTTTTTTTTGCTGATTCGTGTGACACGTTTTCTTTTCTACTTCCAATTTCCTAAAACCAGAAATAGATAAGCAGTTTTAATACTTAATCACATCTACCATGTAAACATATTAATTCCCATTACTGGCATGTCTGCCACAAATGTCTTCTTTTCTAAGCCATATCCAAACATCTTGATTAATTTGTCTCTCATCTCTCAGTTACACAGGCAAGACATCAGCTTGTTTCCCAAATCACTGATTGTTTCAGGATTAAAGAAAAACCTGATTATTGACAAAACAATGTCGAGACGTCCTTCCTATGTGGACCCACATACATCTTACATCAAATCTACACTTCCACGTAAAGCAATAAAGCACTCGCCAGCATCATCACTGACTCAGATGTTCCTTACACAACATATACAACGTAGAAATACATTTACCTACAACCGCAACTTCATCATCCTCCTAAAGCAAGACACAATAAAAGAAGACTGGACACATAATTTAAAAAGAGTTAGAAAAAGTAATGTGTTATGAATAATTCAAATGACGCTATCTAATGTTGCCCTCTGCAATTTCTCTGTCATCATAATTATTTCTTACATCGTGAAACCAACTCGTAAAAAAAAGCAACTGCTCGAAATTTTCAAGAAACAACCGACTTTACGTATCTGCTGAAACCACAGTCCTCCGACGCTTGCTAATCTGTTCAATTAAGAACGTTTGACATCTCTGGCCAGCGATTTGTCTACCTACAAAACCAAAGATTTCAAAGCCGAATACAAAGAGATGGCATTTTGGCAGTTGTTAACTGATTTGCCCAAATCCTTGCAGACGCATTTCACTGCCCCTGTCACGAATGATATGCGAAGAAAAGAACATTGTTGGTAAGTCTCCGTGTGAGCTTGAACTTATCTATTTTTACCCTCACATGCTATCCACCATCTATTCGCGGGAGAAAGAACAGTATTGGTTGACCCTTCTGGAAATATACGCTCTCGAAAGCCACACCCCGATGCGCAACACCTATCTTATATGTGCCACTGGAATGGACTGACCATTCCGTGACGCTTGCAAAACGAAACTGTGACGAAACGCGCTGCACTTCATTAGATTGACTCTATTTCATCTACGATACCTACTAGCTTGAGGTCCCAGATTGACGAGTAATACTGAAGTACGTGGCACATTTGGGATTTTGTAAGCTTGTTCATTTTCGTTGATTGACCAAACTTCCGAAGAATCCCTCCAATGTACTTCAATCTGGCATTTTATTTTCCTACCATTAGTTTTACAGTATTTCTGTTTTACGGTGTTTCGTAGCATGCTTCCAGATTTGCAGAGTGTCAAAAAAAATTATTCCGTATTCTGAGAGATGGTCGAATGGAACAAAACGAGACAAAAATGTCCGGTATACGTGAGATCTAAGATGCCGACTTTAAGATCTGTGAGCACTTGTTCATCTTTACTGCTGTGAAAAAGTTCTCTTCTACTGCATACTCTCTGCTATTACAAACGACCTACATAACGTAGTAACAAGCGAGGACACATTACTCTGTTATTGTCCGTAGATACAGTATGCAGGAAACATCTGTTAGTCTAGTGTCCAGAATGTGAATCATGTCAATGCAGATTCCGCAACTGCAGTCTTGATTTTGAATAAAACGCCAGCACCAACTGCATTTCTATTTTAATTTTAAAACCATGATCGGTTTCGGCGACCAAAGGCATGTCCAGTGGTGCATGTCAGGTGACTCTTTCTGTGTTCTCTCGGGACGCCTGACATACACCAGTCTCTGTGGGTAGAAACCTGACGTGGTTTTGAAAAGAACGGGAAAAGTTCTGCTGATTCTGGCATTTTATTCGTTGTCTGCTAGTGTTGTTGCTATAAACCGTACTCATAGTTCTGGATAACTGCAAAAAAAAAGGTCAGTTCTAGTGGAACCCATGTGTGAAATGCTTTTACATTGTAGTTCCATCTCTGCCTGTTCTTTTAGACAAGGTACCATTCCAAAAATGGCTGGAGATGTGGTTCATGAGCGATGAACCACAACACTATTTTCTATGAAATGTCCGAGAACACCTCATACAGACATTTAATGGGCAATGGATTGAGTGGAGATGCCAGTACATTGCCCAGCTCCTTCCGCACAACTTAATCACTTGCAATTTTGGTTGCTGGAATACATGAAAACTTTGGTGTGTACAGGACTCACTAGTGATGTAGCAGCTATACAGAAATGCCTCATCGACGCCTGTCAGCGCGTTAGTGCAGTCCTGAAGTTTTCCAAAGTGCCCATTATTCCCTAGGATGTCGGAAAGAAGTGTGCTTTACTATGGATGGAGACCTTATTGAGCACGTCCTTTAGTGATGTCTCATAAATGCAGGTCGTATACAGGGTCTACCATTTATCTTGACCACCCTAAATAACTGTTTGTCCAGATGAAAATGAGGAAATGTTTCAAGCAAATTTTCTTTAGCCGTCAGGGGGGGCATCAATCAGCATGATTGCCTTCGTTGTAGCTTTGTTTTTTTACAAAGATATGAACATCGGTATGACTTTTTTAAATGGCGCCCTATATTTTTTACTCGATAATTCATTTCCTTTCCTAAAGACCTATTAAAAATTTATCACAGCGTACCGTTCAATGAAACACAACGTTATTAATTAATTAACAATGCAACGTTGACAGAGGACAAATGTAAACTTAAATAGAATGTACTCCCGTCATTCCGTCAACCATCGTCAGTTGAAGAGTCGTGCGAGTAGAATGTACACCAATGAAGAGACGGTAGAAATGCTACTCATCTATGGGAATGTAAGGTAGCATAACTGTAATTGAAATACCGTTTTCTTATGTACAGGTACATTTACTACACTAGTTTAGTCCTTTTAAATACTGTTGTGTAGAGTAGGCTGTCCTTCCTACTAACTGCATCGACATGACGTTTCTTTTATTGTTGTTAAAGGTAGGCGAAATGCTACGCAGGCAGCGGAACTGTACACAGAGCGGTATATTAACAAGAATCCACCTTCCCGACGGCTGTTTTCTCGTCTTGCGAGGCTTCAGGAAACGGGAAGTTTCAACCCACGGCAACGCAATCGTCGTAGCACTCGCACAGACGGCTGCCAAAGTTACTGTTCTCGCTTCCGTTGCTATGAATCCACATGTGAGCACACGACAGCTTGAGCACGAGATTGGCATTCCTAAAACCAGTGTACATCGTACTCTTACTGTGGTGTCACCGCCAGACACCACACTTGCTAGGTGGTAGCTTTAAATCGGCCGCGGTCCATTAGTACATGTCGGACCCGCGTGTCGCCACTGTTAGTGATCGCAGACCGAGCGCCACCACACGGCAGGTCTCGAGAGACGGACTAGCACTCGCCCCAGTTGTACGGAAAACGTAGCTAGCGATGCACACTGACGAAGCCTCGCTCATTTGCAGAGCAGATAGTTAGAATAGCCTTCAGCCAAGTCAATGGCTACGACCTATCAAGGCGCCATTAGTAGTTTATTGCCTGAATCTACAGAGTCTAACTTGTATCGTCAATAGCGATGTACAACAAGGATGGATTAAAGTTAAGTATTCCAGCAGCTACGTACTTTTCTTTATAGCATTCATTACGTATCCTGTTTCAGACCTATCTCCAGCCTGCGTGAGTTAACGCGTGCCTTTCGGCTACTTCCGAGTGGCGTGGCTGTTAATCTACGCCACAACACTTACACGTCACCGGTTCCATCCTTACCGTGCACACCTAAGTCAAGGATTGCATGGGAATGATTTCCAGAATCGTGTACAGTTCTGTCAGTGGGCACAACAGCAAATCCTCGCCAACCCGAACTTCTTCTTCAAAAAATGGTTCAAATGGCTCTGAGCACTATGGGACTTAACATTTAAGGTCATCATTCCCCTAGAACTTAGAACTACTTAAACCTAACTAACCCAAGGACATCACACACATCCATGCCCGAGGCAGGATACGAACCTGCGACCGTAGCGTGCGCGCGGTTCCAGACTGAAGCGCCAAGAACCACTCGACCACACCGGCCGGCCTTCTTCTCCAATGTTCTATTTACCGATGAATATTCCTTCTCAAATAAAGGACAGGTAAATACGAGGTGCGGCTAGAAAAAAACCGGACTGATGCTGGAAAAAACATTTATTTACAATTATTTACAATTTCATGTTATCTCCTTCAATGTACTCTCCTCCTCGGTCTCTACACCGCTCCATACGAATTTTCCACTGTTCATAGCAATGCTGCAGATCATTTTCGGTAAGTCCATACATTACTTCCATCGCTTTTTCTTTTACTGCTTCAACAGTCTCAAATCTAGTTCCTTTCAAAGCTGACTTGACTTTAGAGAAAAGAAAAAAGTCACAGGGGGCCAAATCAGGTGAGTAGGGTGGATGATCTAATATGGGAATGTTGTGTTTTGCCAAAAACATCTTCACTGACAACGCACTGTGAGCTGGGGCATTGTCTTGGTGAAGGATCCATGACTTTTTTCTCCACAAATCGTTCCGTTTTCTCCGTACTCGCTCACGTAGGGTAGCCAGAACGCTAATGTAGTAATGCTGATTCACTGTTTGTCCCTCTGGTACCCAATCAATGTGCACAATCCCTTTCATGTCAGAAAAAAACAATCATCATTGCCTTGAATTTCGATTTTGACATTCGTGCTTTTTTTTTGTCGTGGAGAACCAGGAGTTTTCCAATGCATCGATTGGCGTTTAGTTTCGGGATCGTAAGTAAAAAACCACGATTCATCGCAAGTAATAACATTTTGTAAGAAGGTGGGATCACTTTCAATGTTTTCCAGAGTGTCAGAACAAATCATTCTTCGGCGTTCCTTCTTTTCAATTGTGAGACACTTTGGAACCATTTTTGAACACACTTTGTTCATGTTGAAACTTTCATGAAGCATCTGCCTAACACTTTCCTTGTCAACTCCTGTTAACTCAGACACTGCTCTGATTGTTAAACGGCGATCTTGTCGAACAAGTTTACCGATTCTTTCAATGTTTGCATCAGTTTTTGCTGACAATGGTCTGCCAGTGCGAGTGTCATCACTGGTGTCTTCGCGGCCATCTTTAAATCGTTTAAACCACTCAAACACTTGTGTTCGCGATAAACAATCATCGCCGTATACTTGTTGTAACATTACAAACGTTTCACTTGCAGATTTTCCTAGTTTGAAACAAAATTTTATGTTAACACGCTGTTCTTTCTGTACACTCAACATTTTCCGACGCACAGACAAAACGTCAACTACTTAAAACAGACGCCACGGGCAGACTGAGTGCAGGAGGCAGATGAAACTCGAGCAGTAGGCGGAGCGAGAGTCACGTGACAGGCCACGCGACTTTCAGCCTTATTGCATTCGTTTTATTGTTTCACCAGTACTAGTCCGGTTTTTTTCTAGCCACACCTCGTACAAAGAACATGCATTATTGGTCCAGTGACAACCCTCGATGGCTTAGAGAGGTGGAACATCAGCGTCAGTGGTGTGGGATGCTTGCCATTTCATGAATGGCACTCTAAACGACACAGCGTATGCCAACTTCCTCAGACGAATTCTTCCTCCTCTTCTGGATGAAGTGCCGCTAAGAGTGTTCAGATGTGTGTGAATTTCTTAGGGACCAAACTGTCCGCCCCCGTTAGCTGAGTGGTCAGCGCGGCGGAATGCCACGCCAAGAGGCCCGGGTTCGATTCCCGGCTGGGACAGGAGATTTTCTCCGCTCAGGGACTGGGTGATGTGTTGTCCTCAACATCATTTCATCCCCATCTCCGACGGGCAAGTCGCCCAATGTGGCGTCGAATGTAATAAGTACTTGCCCTCGGCGGCCGAACTTCCCCGACTGTGGCATTCCCGGCCCACAATTCCGTACGTTCATTTCCATTTCCAGGGGCCAAACCGCTCAGGTCATCGGTCCCTAGCCGCATTAGGTAGCCGTGCGGGCTGAGGCACCTTCTCTCGGTTCGCGCGACTCCCCCTGTCGGAGGTTCGAGTCCTCCCTCGGCGATGGGTGTATGTGTTGTCCTTAGCGTAAGTTAGAGTTAGATTGAGTAGTGTACAAATTTCCAATTTCATCGGTCCCTAGACTCACACACTACTTAAACTAACTTATGCTAAGAACAACACACACAGCCGAGGGAGGACTCGAACCTCCGAAGGGAGGGTGCTACGCAGTCCGTGACATGGCGCTTCAAACCGCGCGGCCACTCCCCGCGGTTCTGCCGCTAAGAACCAGAATGCTTACGTGGTATCAACACGATGGATGTCCAGCACATAATACCTTGCTTGCAGGTCGTGTTCTGAACCGAAGGTATACTGTCAGATGGACTGGTAGAGGAGGAACAGTTACTTGGTCTGCTCGGTCTCCTAATTTAAATCCTCTGGTCTTTTCTCTTTGGGGATGCATTAAAGACGTGGTTTATCGCTATATTCCAACAACTCCAGAGGACATGCAGGAACGTATTGTCCTTGCTTGTGATTCTCTTCAGCAGGTAAAACACCGGAAGCAGTAAATAATTCTTTCATGCAACGAGTGCACCAGTGTATCGGCGTCCAAGGTCAACACTTTGAGCACTTTTGAATATTCTGCTCCTGGGCAATGATACAGGAGAGTCAAAGTCCATTTTTTGTTATGTTTTTACTTGGTTTTCATTTGTTTTCTGACAACTCCAGCAAGTGGACGAGTTTGCGATCCCAGGCTCAAAGTCAATGTTGTGTTATGTAATTAATAACGTTGTTCTTCGTTACGCTGTGATATATTTTTGATAGGTCTTTATGAGAGGAAATAAATTACCGAATAAAAAATACAGGGTGCCATTTTTAAAAAATCATACAGCTGTTCATATCTTTGTAAAAAAACAAAGCTACAACGAAGGCAATCATGCTGATTGATGTCCCCTGACGGCTAAAGAACATTTATAAATGGGACACCCTGAATAATAATAAGAAATTTACATTAGAATGCCTGTTGTTTCACAATAAAGTATAACATGTGCCCTCTTGTTTATTCATTTGTTTACAGGATTCTGTAGCTCGTTCGTAATAGCCGAGAGCTTGCGGTAGAATTCATGTGATTAACAGTGACGAAGGTGAAAAAGTGTTCGTAGGACTTAAGGTATACGTTTTAGAACCCATGTAAACTACATATTTTTTCATAAAAATATCGAATACTTTTTTAACATCCTCCATAGTGGATATGACCGCTTCCAGTGACTAAAATTTGTTTTTAGATTAATTCCGCCTTGTGCATAGAGATATTCTTCTTCTTTTATCCCCAAACTCTTTTCGCTGAAGTACAACATCATAAATGTTTTTTTTATTAATTTCTTTCTATTAAACAATAGGGAAATAGTCCTTCACCACCGGCACAGATTTTGTTTGTGTTTATGCAATATGCTTCCACTTTCTTTTCCAGTTTTCTCCGTTATCTTCACTGTGAGACTGCAGTTTTAAACTTATACTGTGTCAGAGTTTACGATATACGAAAAGAAGATGCCAAAGAAATGAATGTGTAGTGGTCGGGGGTTTTGAATCTTGTGAAACAGTGCTAGTTTAAAAGTGCAGTTCGGAAATGAAAATAATGGAAGAATCACAAGAAGTAAGTGGAAACGTACTGCATGAAGAGACTCAAACACACCCACAGCCACACACACAATCTTTCACATAGAATAAAATAATGTTAACTACAACAGTTAATATTCTTAGTTGTAAATTTTCAGTGTCAATAAGTCTTCTGATTAAGTTCTCTATGGCTGCAACGCAACTGCATGTGTTAACATAACGAATTTTGCCCGTTTTGAGATATGATGACATACTGTATTTTTCTTAAGTGACATTCTGAATGTACATACAATAGTGAGTAATTTTCCTATTAATTAATTGAAAGGAAACTAGAAAGAGCACTGAGGTCGCAGTAACTTCAGTGCAATATGACTGGGCAGGAATGAAGAAAGATCTGTGTTTGCTCAAGATGGAACCTACGCGGACACAAATTTACTTGTAAGAAAACTCAGAGGGAAGAGAGAGCTTCAGACTCAAGATGAATTTTCCAGTGAATGTTTGGAAGTCATGTAATAATACACTAACGGGAACTTCCACCTATTCATGAACAATACGTCATTTGTTCATGTTGATGGTCAACTGCCAACACTTGTGCCGAGCGTTGGTCCTCTTCAGGCCTTCTCGCACTTCACCACAGTTTTGTAACGATCATGCTTCTTCACATTCAACAGTTTCGTCAGTGAACAACCTCATGGACTATGCAAAACCACACTGAGCCTCCCACATTTTCAATACATATATTGTGAACAACAATTGTACAATAACACTTCTTCCGGGTATGAAGTTAATTTCTCTCAGTTAAGAAAGACAGGCTGTGTTCCATTTGTTATGAAATCCTCATTCCAATGAAATAGTTGACCTGCTATTCCGTACGCTCTATTTCGTTCATCAAGCGGCAGCGCGTAACTCTATCGAACTCCTTATGGAAATCAAGGTGTGTGGCATCAGCCTGGACGCCGATATCTAATGGTTTCCGGATCTCGTGACGAACAGATCGATCTGGGTCTCACATGATGGTTGTTTTGCGGATTTCTTGTTGATTCTACAGGGAAGACTTACCGCCCCTTGAAATGGTCAGAATACCCGACCGTAAAGCATGTTCAAAAATTGTACAGCAGACTGAGCACAGCGAAACACGTATACAGCTCTGCGCGTCTGTTCGACGACCTTTCTTGAAAACATGATTGACCTGACCATGTTTCCCATCATCTGAAACGCTTTTAGTTCTTCCAACAACTTTCGATAGACGGTTGCTGGAAGAGGACAAAGTTCTTTCTAATACACAAGATAGAATCTTGTGGGTATTCTGTCGCGTCCAGTTCCCCTTCCTTTCTTGAGCGTAGTTGCTCGATTTACCGCGCCGCGATCAGTTATTTCGACGTTTATTACTTTATTATTCTCACAGCCCATATGTATTTATTTACACATCTAGTTCCGTAGGACCAAATTGAGGAGCAAATCTCCAAGGTCATGGAACATATCAACGCATGAAGCTACAACATAAAAGTAATACTATGTAAAATAAAATGTTAACAAACCCAAAACAAGTTAAGCCATAAATTTAAGTAAACACAATGAAAAATATAACATAAGAATGAGCTTAATTTTTCAAGGAACGTCTCAACGGAACAGAAGGAATGACCCATGAGGAAACTCTTCAGTTTCGATTTGAAAGCGCGTGGATTATTTCTAAGATATTTGAATTCTTGTGGTAGCTTATTGAAAATGTATGCAGCAGTATACTGCACACCTTTCTGCACAAGAGTCAAGGAAGGGCGATCCAAATGCAGATTGGATTTCTGCCGACTATTAACTGAGTGAAAGCTGCTAATTCTTGGAAGTAAACTGATATTGTTAACAAGAAACGACAGTAAAGAATACATATATACGGAGACGGCAATGTCAAAATACCCAGACTTGTGAACAGAGGTCGACAAGAGAATCGTGAACTTACACCATTTATTGTCCGAACTGCCCGTTTCTGATCCAGAAATATCCTTTTAGAATGGGAACAGTTAACCAAAAATATAATACCATACGACATAATCGAACGAAAATAAGCAAAGTAGACAAATTTTCGTGTCGAATGATCATTTACTTCAGATACCTTTCGAATAGTAAAAATGGTAGCATTATATCTTTGAACAATATCCTGAACATGGGCTTTCCACGACAGTTTACTATCTATCTGAACACCTAGAAATTTGAACTGTGTAGTATCAGTAATCGTATGCCCATTCTGTGATATTAACACGTCGGGTTTTGTTGAACTGTCTGTTAGAAAATGTAAAAACTGAGTCTTACTACGATCAAGCTTTAGTTTATTTTCTACAAGCCATGAACTTATGAACTGCAGTATTTAAAACAGAGCCATTGTTGCACACAACATCCTTTGCTACCAAGCTAGTGTCATCAGCAAACAGAGATATTTTAGAATTACCCGTAATATTAGGAAACAGGAGTTGCCCCAACACTGACACCTGGACCACACTCTATTTGACCGTGCCTCACTCAGACCCCACATCACAGCCATTCTCAGCACTGCGAATAATGACCTTCTGCTGTCTGTCGCTAAACTAAGAGGTGAATCACTTGTGAGCTACTCCAGGTATTCCGTAATGGTCCAACTTCTGGAGCAATATTTTGTGATCAACACAATCAAGTGCCTTAGTTAAATGAAAAAATATGCCTAGCGTTTGAATCTTTTTGCTTAATCCATCCAGTACCTCACAGAGAAGAGAGAGTACAGCATTTTCAGTTGTTAAACTTCTAAAACCGAACTGTACATTTGATAGCAAGTTATGTGATATAAAATGATCAATGACCCTTAAATACAAAGCCGTTTCAATAACGTTAGCAAACACTGATGACATAGAAATAGGTCTAAAATTGACCACATTATCATTTACTCCCTTTTTATAAAGCGGCTTTTCCTACTGAGTACTTCAATCGTTCAGGGAATTGAACATTCTTAATGGAAAAATTAGAAATATGGCCAAGTACAGGGCTCACACGCGCAGCACAGTACTTCCATATTCTGCTAGGCACTCCATCATATTCACAGGAGGCCTTAGCCTTCAGTGAATTAATTTTTGATTCCATCTCCCCATTGTCAGTATCAGAGAGGAATAGCTCAGACATCAGTCTCGGAAAGGCATTTTCCAAGAGAGTTATACGATCCCCTGTGGAAACTAAGTTTTTATTTAACTCACTAGCAATGCTCAAAAAATGATTGTTAAATGTTGTACATATAACTGACTTATCTGTAACAGAAAAATTTTTACTACCAACTGCCTTTATCTCGTCGACCTTGTGCTGCTGACCAGACACTAGTTCCTAGCGTCATTGTAAATTCCCATACTGCTACAATATTGCCTCTTCATTGATGACACATCATGAAGTTACCATGGTAGTACCAAACAGCGTGTGCTAACTCACACAGTGCAAGTAACCTCAGAAAACGGTGCTGAACTTGTCTGCAGTGGGAGTTTCACAGTTCCGCGACACGGGTAGCGTGAATGCCGTTGTTACGGCGCAATATACGTTGCTATTCGCACAAATACGACGTCGTAAGTGATAAACTTTACATGTTAACCGTATATACATCCCTCATAAGTCCCTCAACATCTGCGTCACTCGTTTATGGCAAGGAACGCCATCTGAAAGAGAAAGTTTGCCATCAGTAACTTCACCAGTGATAGTCTGAAGGCAAATTGTAACACTTTGCTTTATGGTTCCACTAGAAACATAAAACTTCTAATCAAAGTGAATTCCTGTAAAATTGTGACGTGTTTTTGTCGCCAATATAGAAAAAAAGCGTCATGAAAAGTTACTTTTAGGAAAATGAGCCCTAGGATAAATGATAAAATGAAATGAAACGTGTATCGGTTCTTTCCATCTCGTTAGCTATTCGAATTTTGTGTATAAGAATTAAGGATTTTATTTCCGCTGTCGAGGAAATGAGACCTATTTGTTGTGAATTAATGTGCGCTTTTATTAAACGTAAAGAAGAATTTCAGGGAAAATATCCGACGAAGACTTTGTCACAGTATAAAATTGTTTTCCGTTAAGGGAGGAAAACACATTAGGAGGCTTTTTGACACAGATTTTTGCGGGTTTTTTAGGGTGGTAAGAATAAATTAGAATATAATCAAATTTTGACATCATTTCATTCATATTTCTAACAGTTTTTGTGAAAATTTTTGAATAATTTCAGCCAAAAACAACGAAGTTGCGCTGTGATGTCCGCTGAAGGTTGAGAGTATAGTTCTCCAATTGCGTGCAATGTAGCCATTCCGATTTTCATTTGAAATCAAAAAGGTTTTGATTTTACATTAATAACTTATTTTCTAAGAATATGAACCTCAGTGCAGGCGAAAATAACGAAAATTAAAAATTTTGCTGGTATTGAGACAATTTACTTAGGTTTTCACGATTTTTTCTCTAATTGTGCAAAGAAAAATACCCTTAAAATTATCATATCATCACACAAGTTGGTTCATATAATTCGGAATTTTATAAAGAAGCATACTGTCAGTTTTCATAATGATCGGTTCTATACTTTTTGAGTCAGACTGCACGCAAATGCGAAAAAAGTCATTTCTAGATAAATGCGTTTGAAAAATAAATTCTCGGAAGCTGAAATTCAAGGACGTTAACAATAATGTAAAATACTTACCGATTAATCTGCGATTCCAGCGCCATATAGTAATCCTTTTTCTTCCTCATAGGCTTCGTTTTGCGCTTGGAGCAGTGCTTCCGTGCATTCCGGCTTTCCTTGGAATCCAATGAACGACGTCGATTCTGCCGGCTCACGCGCTGGTTATCCATTTGTTCGACATAATTGAAGCTTTGCGTGCCTACTACAATCCCTGCCTCGTTCATCACCATCAGAAGGGATGGATTTCCTTCACTGAATAAGCCCGCTGCTAAATACGATGCCAGTTCAACGACTTTTAGTCCGGAGTGCAAGTGTTTAGGGGCTAATCGCCTAATAGTGGAATTAAAACTTTCATTCGCATTTTGTGTGTGGCCACCTAAACATCTCTCCAGTAATTCATCCCTCGATAAATCTTCATATATTGGAAGAATTTCCTTCTGTACGTCGGAGTGCAACGAAGTAGGGTGCATTTCATGTTCCATTCCAAGGGCTGTTCGTTTCTGCCGTTCGCCCCAGCTGTCTTCTCCCTCTGGGCAATACTCGTTTCGAGGATTTTCATCCGTGGAAATCATATGATAATACGTCACCATAATTGCTTTTTTCATGTCTGTGCACTCGTTTCTACGCACATAAAGTCTAAGCGAATGCGAATTTCGCTTTGAAATTTTGACACTGTATTCTTGGATAGTTAAGCTAAGGATTTAATTGATAAAAAATGGATTTTTTGAACCTCCTAATGTGGTTTGGCCGTTAAGTATTACCTTAATGACCGTGATTGATCTAGTACATAGTGACTGTCGTTTCAGTTCTTCACTCATTCCGAAATTGGTTAACGTCGACGTTCCATGCAGGCCTAAGCCATGTGTCTTGCTATAATTACATATACGAGTACTTCGTCGGCCAGAGTCAGTTCCATCACATTTCTTCTGAACTACAGGCCAGATCAGATACTAAATACAGAGTTATTCTAAATGATGGACCCATTTTCAAAAATTCGTATGTATTCAAGTACAAATGCACAATGAACAAACTTTATACCAATGAAAAGAGGAAGTTCAAAGGTTTTTGGGGGACGGACTGTGATGGTTTCAGAAGTGGGTGGTAGAGTTCGCACGGAAATAAGGCCGTCATTCCGTTTAACTGTCAGTTGTGAGATGGCGACTGTGGAGCACGGGTTTTTCTGCGTTCTTCAGTTCGCGAAAAGCGAGTCGCAAATTGCAGTGCCAAATTCGGTATTCGACCACCAACTCGCAAAAGCATTAGCCATTGGTTTAAGCAATTTAAACAGACTGGGAGTGTGTGCAAAGGAGAAAGCACAGACATACTACGCGTGCCAGAGGATGATGTCCGACGGATTCAAGAAAATTTTGTGCGCAGTCTCAGTAAGTCTACCAAAAGAGCCAGTCGAGAACTTGGAATACCCCAACCAACTGTATGGAAAGTTGTGAGACGGCGTTTGCTGTACAGGCCCTACCGATTACAACCTGTGCACGCTTTCAACCCCAATGGCAAAGAGAAGCGCTTCACATTTTGCGGTTATGTGCTATCAAAGATGGAGGATGGCATTTCTACACCATGTAATTTTTAGTGATGAAGTGACGTTCCACCGTAGTGGAAAAGTCAACAGACACAGTGTTCGCATATAGGGTTTGGAAGATTCACATTCACTACTGCAACACGAAAGAGACTCACCGAAGATCAACGTGTTTTTTTGCACTATCCCGTACAAAGGTTTACGGACCATTTTTCTTTGCGGAAAGAACTGTAATGGGAGTCATGTACCTGGACATGTTGGAACAATGGCTCTTCCCTCAAGTTTCCCAGGACTTAATTTTTCCAACAGGAACGAGCTCCGTCACATTGGCACCGTGATGTACGATGCGTTTTGAATGACGCCCTTCCTCAGCGCTAGATCGGTCGCGGGGGACTTGAGGACTTGGCTTGGCACTTCTGGGCACCGATATCTCCTGATCCCACACCCTGCGACTATTTCTCATGGGGTTACATGAAGGAAGCTGTTTACGTCCCGCCTCTACCAACCACTCTGAACGATCTGCGGAACCTTATCACTGCTGCCGCGCACTCAGTAACAGCAGATACGCTTTTGCGTGTGTGGGACGACGTTTGCCGTGCAGCCAACGGTGTCTACATTGAACATTTATAACATTTATCATATTCCTAATTATTAAATAGTTATTAAAAACTAATTTGTTAAATTTATATCAAACATCATGAAAAAAAACTTTGAAAGTTCTTCTTTACATTGGTATAAAGTTTGTTCATTTTCGATTTGTACTTGAATAAATACGAAGTTTTGAAAATGGGTCCATCATTTAGAATAACCGTGTATACCAACATTTCGGCCACCACTGAAACTAGCCGTCATTGAGATATGTAAATACAGATTGTTTCAGGAGGAATAATGAATATATAGCAATGAAAAAAAAATCGCAAGAAGGAGTTGTGCGACATAAACGAAAGTTGATCGGCGTGTTTCTACATCTGACAGTAGTAGCACCACTATGTGGATTCAAATAAAGTTTGTTTTAAATACGCGCTGTAACGGTCCTGAGCTTTAGTTACTTTTGAGATTGGACGTGGTGAGTTGATGTTAGTCAAAACTGCCTTTAAGGCGACAAATATGTCATTATCAGCAACTCACTGGTTTGGACGAGGTCATGTAATAGGGCTAGGAGAAGCTGGATGTTATTTTGCGATACTGCAGAAAAGCTTGTCAGGGCTGTAGCCAGTCTAGATGACTGCTGGCGGTGGTGGTCACCAGAATGTACGGTCTCAAGAAGACCAGGATCGGGATGGCCACCAGCCACTGCCAAATGGGGAGGACCATCGTGTTTAGCGTATAGCTCTGGCGCATCGTACTGCATCTGTAGCGACAACCTGAGCAGAAGTTGGCACTACAGTGACACAAAGAACTGTTACAAATCGGCTACATCAAGGACAGCTACAAACTGGGCCCCCAGTAGCATGCATTCCTCTGACTCCAAATCATCACTATTAAACTCCAGTGCTGTAAAGCAAGGCCTCATTGAAGGGCAGGGTGGAGGTCTGTTACGTTTAGAAGGAGGTTAGTTAAGGGCCTGTAACCAACCTTTCTACGTGACTCACAGGACGTATGGTCTGAAGTGTGATTTCGTACGACAGCAGCAGTATTGTCGTGGTTTAGCTGCAAAATTGTTCGTCAATCTGGTGATTCGACCTGTTGTGCTGCCATTCAGAAACAATATAACAGGTAATGTTTTCCTGCATGATAACGCTGGCCCAAATACCTTTGGTGTATCGAGAGGTTGTAACAATGGAAAATTGTACTGAAATGCAGGAGGATCTGCAGCGAATTGACGCATGGTCATTGAATCTCAATGTAGACAAGTGTAATGTGCTGCGAATACAAAGAAAGATAGATCCTTTATCATTTAGCTACAAAATAGCAGGTCAGCAACTGGAAGCAGTTAATACCATAAATTATCTGGGAGTACGCATTAGGAGTGATTTAAAATGGAATGATCATATAATGTTGATCGTCGGTAAAGCAGATCCCAGACTGAGATTCATTGGAAGAATCCTAAGGAAATGCAATCCGAAAACAAAGGAAGTAGGTTACAGTACGCTTGTTCGCCCACTGCTTGAATACTGCTCAGCAGTGTGGGATCCGTACCAGATAGGGTTGATAGAAGATATAGAGAAGATCCAACGGAGAGCAGCGCGCTTCGTTACAGGATCATTTAGTAATCGCGAAAGCGTTACGGAGATGATAGATAAACTCCAGTGGAAGACTCTGCAGGAGAGACGCTCAGTAGCTCGGTACGGGCTTTTGTCAAAGTTTCGAGAACATACCTTCACCGAAGAGTCAAGCAGTATATTGCTCCCTCCTACGTATATCTCGCGAAGAGACCATGAGGATAAAATCAGAGAGATTAGAGCCCACACAGAGGCATACCGACAATCCTTCTTTCCACGAACAATACGAGACTGGAATAGAAGGGAGAACCGATAGAGGTATTCAAGGTACCCTCCGCCACACACCGTCAGGTGGCTTGCGGAGTATGGACGTAGATGTAGATGCTCTAACCCAACACTTCCTACAGAGTATGACTTGTTGTCTTGATCTAGTCGATAACAAGATCTGTCTCTAATCGAGCATATGTGAGATACCATCGGACTGCAAATCTAGCGACGTTCACAAACAGCGTTAATCGTCCCTGTATTGATCAACCAAGTGCAATAGGCACGGATATCCATCCCAGAATCTGATATCCGGAACCTGTACAACACAATGCATTCACGTTTGTATGCTTGCGTTCAACATTCTAAAGGTTTCAGTGACTATGAATTTACCAGCGTTTCACATTTGCAGTGGCTTACCTGGTGCTGACATTAGCTTGCGATCTTGCAATGGTAATTATTAACTATGTTACCTAGGCAAATGTATTCCCATTATTTCACTGTTGTTGTTCCTGTTGTGGTCTTCATTCCAAAAACAGGTTTAATTTAGCTCTCTATGCTCCAGCTATCCTCTGCAAACCTCTTCATTTCCGAATACTGCAACCAATATCCTTCTGAATCTGCTTAATATACTCATCTCTTGGTCTCCCTCTACGATTTTTACACCCCACGGTTCCCTCCGGTTCAAAATTGGTGATCCCCTGATGCCACAGAATGCGTCACTTCGTCTACAACTTCGTTGTACCACACATTTCTCGTCTCCCCAATTCCATTCAGTACCTCACAATTGGTTACGTGATTTACCCACCTAATCTTCCGCATTCTTCTATACCACTATGTTTCATAAGCTTCTATTCTCTTCTTGTCTACAATTCCATAAATGGCTACACTCGATACAAATACTTTCAGAAAGGACTTCCTGACAAATCTATACTCGATGTCAACAAAAATTCTCTTCTTCAGTAACACTTTCCTTGCCATTGCCAGTCTACATTTCAAATACTCCCTACTTCGACCAACATCAGTTATTTTGCTTCCCAAATAGCAAACCTCACTACTACTTTAAGTGTCTCATATCCTAATCTAATCCCCTCAGCATCACCTGATTTGATTCGACTACATTCCACTATCCTCGTTTTGCTTTTGTTGATGTTCATCTTATACCTTACTTTCAAGACACTGTCCATTCCGTTAAACTGTTCTTCCAAGTCCTTTGCTGCCTCTGACAGAATAACAATGTCATCGGCAAATCACAAAGTTTTTATTTCTTCTCCCTGGACTTTAATTCCGTCTCCAAATTTTTCTTTTGTTTACTGCTTGCTCAATATGCAGACTGAATAATACTGGGGATAGGCTAGACCCGTACATTAATCCCTTCTCAACCACTGCTTCCCTTTCGTGCCCGTCGACTCTTTACAACTATAATCTGGTTTCTGTACAGATTGTAAACAGCCTTTTGCTCCATGTATTTTGTTTCTGCCACCTTTAGAACTTGAAAGAGATTATTCCAGTCGACATTGTGAAAAGCTTTCTCTAAATCTAGAAATGCTATAAACGCAGGTTTGCCTCCTGTAAACCTGTCTATGAGAAGTCTTAGGGTCAGTATCGCCTCTCGCGTTCCTACATTTCTCCGGAAGACTAAGTGATCTTCCCCGGAGTCGGCTGCTACCACTTTTTCCATTCTCCTGTAAAGGAATCGTGTTAGTATTTACCAACACCTCACAGCACCTGCTTTCTTTGTAATTGGAATTATTACATTTTTCTTGAAGTCCGAGGGTATTTCGGGTGGCTCATACATCTTTCTCATCAGATGGAATAGTTTCGTCGTGACTGACTCTCCCAGAACAGTAGCTCTAACGGAATGTTTTCTGCTACCTGGGTCTTGTTTCGAATTGAGTCTTTCGTTGGTTTGTGAAATTCTTCACGCATTATCTTATCTCACTTCTCATCTTCATCTACGTCCTCTTCCATTTCCATAACATTGTCCCCAAGAAGTACCTCTCCCTTGTGTGGTCCCTCTATATACTCCTTCCACCTTTCTGCATTCCTTTCTTTTCTTATGACTGGTTTTTCATCTGAGCTCTTGATATTCATAAAGGTGGTTCTCTTTTCTGCAAATGTCTCTTTAATTTTCCTGCAGCCAGCGTCTATCTTACCCCTAGTGATATATGCTCCCACATCCTTACATTTGTCCTCTAGCCAAACTTGTTCACCCATTTTTCGCTTCTTGTCGATCTCATTTCTTAGACGTTTGTATTCCCTTTCACCTACTTCATTTATTGCATTTCTATATCTTCTCCTTCCAGCGACTAAATTCAGTATCTTTTGTGTTACGCAAGGATTTCTACCAGGCCTCGTCTTTTTACCTACTTGATCCTCTACTGCCTTCACTATTTCATCTTTCAAAGCGACTCATTCTTCTTTTACTATATTCCTTTGCCGTGTTCTTGTCAATTGTTCCCTTATGCTACCTCTGGAACTCTCCGCAGCCTTTGGTTCTTTCAGTTTATCCAGATACCAACTCCTTAAATTTCTGCCTTTTTGCTGTTTCTTCAGTTATAATATGCAGTTCATAATTAATCAATTGTTGCCAGAGTTCACATCTGCCCCTGAAAATGTCTTACAATTTAAAAACTGGTTCCGAAAGATCTGTCTTACCATTAAATAGTGAATGTGAAACCTTCCGGTGTCTCCAGGTCTCTTACACGTATACAGCCTTCAATCATGATTCTTAAACTAAGTGTTTACCATGATTAAATTATGCTCTGTGGAAAATTTTACCAAGAGGCTTCCTCTTTCATTTATTTCCCCAATTTATATTCACCTACTAATTTTCCTTCTCCTCCTATCGAATTCCAGTCCCCCATGACTATTACATTTTCGTCTCCCTTAAATATCTCAATAATTTCTTTTATTTCATCATATATTTTCTTAATCTCCTTCTCATCTACGGAACTAGTTGGCATATAAACTTGTACTTCTGTGGTGGGTGTGGGCTTCGCGTCTATTTTAGCTACAATAATGCGTTCACTACTTATTAGTAGCTCAACCGCGTTCCTACTTTTTTTATTCATTTTTAAACCATACCCCTATTTGATTTTGTATTTATAACCCTGTATTCACCTGTTCAGAAGTCTTGTTCCTCATGCCACCGAACCCGACACTGTGGGGAAAATCTTAGAGGAAGGCCAAGAGATGAATACACTAAGCAGATTCAGAGATATGTAGGCTGAAGTATTTACTCGTGGATGAAGAGGCTTTCTCAGGACAGAGTAGCATGGAGAGCTGCATCAAACCAGTCTTCAGACTAAAGACCACAACAACAACAGCAACCGCAGCTGTACGTCTACAGTTGGCGTTTTAAGACGAATCACGTTTCGTGTTTCATCGGACAGATTTGATTTGGTGTGTACGCCTTGTAGCAATCTTCGGAAGCTTCCAGGCCAGAGGATGGAGCGTTATAATCTGGGAAATGTTGTCGTGGCATACCCTGGGTAACCTCATCATTCTGGAAGGTTCTGTGGGTCTACACTAGTGCGAATCTATCCTTAGGGACGATGTTCACATCTAGGAATGCGCCTTGTTTTTCATCTGCACAGTGTCATCTACTGGCAGGACAAGGCAACGTGTCAAAGATCGCAGTGTGTGTGTGTAGTTCGAAGAGCACCAGGCTGAGTTTGCCGTACTCCTGTGGCCATCAAACTGCCAGGATTTAAACACAACGGAGAATCTGTGCTACCACCTTGATCGGTCTGTTCGCACCACCTATCCTCAACGGAGAAACCTAGCGCAGCTGGCCACTGCCTCGGAGTCAGCATGCCTCCAAGTCGCTGTGGGTACCTTGAGACTTTCTTCCTGCATTTCTCGCTGGGGTCTGCGCTGCTAGCACTAGTATTACTGGGCAGTGTATCTCTCGCTCGTCTTCTGACCAGTTATCTTCTACATATTGCCTCCTTTTGGACATTCGCTGTGCAGACATGTTAGATGTACCATTTCGCATTCGGCGAGAACGTAATGAGGAAACTGCATAATATTAATAAGACTGACTTTTTTAAATTCCACATATTCATTGCTTTGTCATTTGTATTATTATCATTATCATCATTACATATTGCGCATGTACCATAAAAACTGTAATGTTTACTGACTCAGAATGTTGGATTAGACGTAAAGGAGGTCCTCATAGCCTTACTTCTGCTTTCAAATGGTTCAAATGGCTCTGAGCACTGTGGGACTTAACATCTATGGTCATCAGACCCCTAGAACTTAGAACTACTTAAACCTAACTAACCTAAGGACAGCGCACAACACCCAGTCATCACGATGCAGAGAAAATACCTGACCCCGCCGGGAATCGAACCCGGGAACCCGGGCGTAGGAAGCGAGAACGCTACCGCACGACCACGAGCTGCGGACCTTACTTCTGCCGGATGAAGTAAATGCATAAATGAAAAATAAGCCCTTATCTCGAGGGTAGGTATTCCAGTTGCTATCAGTTTATTGAGATTCTTTAGTCAATTTTATTTTGAAGTTCAAGTTGTGAAGTAGTGCTTGAGTATAAACAAACGTTTCGAACGTGACTGTGATTTTTTCAAAATTCTTCTGCATCGTTTAAACATGTCACACGTACTTACTGATGCTGAATATGCTGAAATGGTGTTTCTGTACGGGTTTTCTAGTGGAAACGCTGTCACTGCTTGTAGAGAATACGGCAGATGATTTCTTAGCCACACAGTAACGGATACAGGAGTATCTACTCGTGTTTTCACCAAACTGTGTTGTTGTGCAGTCATATTGAATCTGAATGGGACAAATGAATACCGTAAGGATGAAGTAGCATTCATTATTGCTTACATAGAAGCGACAGGGAAATTACGGAATATGTTTACTGCAGGAAAATTTCGGGTGCAGTAGAGAAGCTCCATCGCATTTGTCACAAATCTGAGCAAGATGGCGCACTGCTTATCACACTGGACACACATTCGGGAGGAGGATGGTTCAGATCGGAGACCGGCCATCCTGATTTAGGTTTAGGCCTACCCTGATTTCCGTAAATCACTTAATAAATACCGACATGGCTTCTGTGAATGGGCACGAGCAATTGCCTACCCCTACGAACCCGTTCCTAGTTTGTGCTCCGTCACTGTATCCTCGTTGTCGACCGGATGTAAAATAGTTACATTCCTTCTTTTTACGTGTCGCAGATTTTCAGATCACCAGTCGATTTCTCTGGTCAGCTGTACAATGGCCAGTGCGAATAAGGACAACCATTGAAACTTCTGTATTTAAATGAGTGTGGCTGTACTTAAATTGCAGAATGACCGAGAACCACAATATCCTAGCGCAACGCAATCTGACAGCTTAAAAAAAGATAACGTGACTTCAAATAATTAATTCAAAAGAATGGCCCTGACTAAAAAGAAATCTGAACAATAACCTATCATTTCATTAAGCACTTACCTCACAAAAATCTTCATTACGCGAACTACTCCAATACAGTGAGCGTCAATACTGCCAGCTAAATAAAAGAATCTAACTACTAAAGCCACTAACTACTAATAGGCATGTGGTTAGCAAAGGAAAGATTTTCTTGCAAACGAAGTAATGTATTTTTTACCTTAATAATGTGACATCCAGTTCAAACACGAATATAAATCGTCATTCACATCTAGTACAAATCATGAATAATATTAATTCTCCAAGTCGAACACGTACAGATCGTTAGTCTACGCTAACACTTCAGACCTCTACCCTCCATCAAAGCTAACTTCTCACATCTAACATCCATCACTGCTGGCTGTTCACCTCCATCTGCCCAACGGTAGTTCCATCACTGCTGGTGACTAACTTCCAACTGCCCAACACTACTGCCGATTAACTTCCAACAACGAGTCCAACCAGCCACAGAGTCTCTTACGAAGAAAGGGCAGTCAGAGATCCAATGCAAAGGGCAACACAGCGCTGCCAACACAGAAGCAGCCCACTTACGCCATCAGCTGCAGAATGGAATGACGACAACGAAAATGTGTGTCGGACCGAGACTCGAACCCAGATTGCCCGCTTATCGCGAGCGGTCGCCTTACCAGTTGGCTATCCGTGCACGGCTCACGACTGGACCCAAGTCCTCAGTGCAAGTAACATTACCACTACTGTTATATATGAGCCTTAATGTCCAAACAGTAAATATAAGTAGTAAAAGATCCGCTTATTATTTATAATGTATGTTCGAGCACGTATTGACGACATTGGTCTGAGTCCTGCACGGATGGCTAAATGGTAACGCGATCGCTGGCGATAAACGGGAAACCTGGTTTCGAGTCTTGGTCTGGCACAATTTTCATTGTCGCCATTCTGCAGCTGATGGTAGTCCTTATTCGCAATTGCGAATACATTTGATGTATTTCATAACAGCTGTAGTCTCCGTAATGCCTCTTCCTTTGGATATGCATGTGCAGTGTGTCCAAAGGAACTTTGCATCGCAATCAGAATAACACAGGCACTGCAATATCGTAGCATTCCGTACGTCGGCAGAACGCCTTCTGGCAGCGAAGCAACTACTCTCAGAACACCAAATAAAATTTTGAGCATCAAGGGATTGTCGTATTAAAGTGTGTTGGATAATTGGCTCCAACACACGGAAATGCGATTAGAGATCATTTGCACAAAAGAAAGGCATCCAACATGTGACATCTGCCTCAATTCATGTGCCGAGCAACAAGGAGGCAAAGGGGAAGGAGAATATGTTTGAACAGAAAAGCATGAAAACGTTTGGAGACGCCAGAACTGAGGCAGCAGTGAATATATTCTTCAGCATATAGAGCAACAGCGCTGTAGTACTATATACATGTCACCTCACTATGGAGTTTATGCCGCATCCCTGCCCACGTTTATTACATTCCTGTTTCTACGCTCTAATACACAGTATAGGAAGATTTTGTTACGGGAGGATAGCAAGTTGGTAGGATCACAAGGCAGATTCATCGAAGGACGCGCCAGATAATCGCATAGCGTGACAACAGGCGGGAGAGCAACGACAGTATCTTACTGGAACAGAGAGAGGCAGTGGGAATTCACCTGCAACGCTGGGCCCCAAGAAGCGGATCTCTTACTACTTATATTTACTGTGTAAATATTAATGTACAGCTCCAACCCTGCTGATGACGTTACTTGTTAATAATAATTTCAGTATCAGTTCATTAGGAAATGCTAATAACAAATTTTAGTTTCTGTCAGTGCTTATTGATAGAAAGGATAGACCAATCACAAGTGTACTCTGAGATCGGTTTCCAAGCAGGTAAAACAAAAATCAGTGAATAACATTTGCTCTCATGTAAAGACGGTACAGTTTGTTGAAAAAACTGTCTCGGATGACGTACTTGTGCAATATTGTGTTAATCTAAGGCAGTCTACGATCGGTTTTCGAGGCGACAATACGCGAACTAGTGTGTGACTTCCCGTAAAGACTTAATTAATTGCTAAAGGTGCCTCGATAAACAAACTCGTACCGTCTCATGCTGATTCTAATATCGTGTAAGGCATTTCTGTGACTTTTCGCGGTGCTCCGGAACTAATGATTAATGACTGAGAAGCTTGTTACGAATATTAACGTTAGGCTGGTTCCACAAACCGTTCCACTAATTTTGCGATTGGTGAAATAAAACAAAATCAGGTGGCATCCTAACATTTTACGATTCTTGTTATACTTCGCATTTAAACCTCCCCCCTTGTCACATTATTATGAACTGTTTATGACACAAACATTAGAGCTCGTGACCGACGAAGAAGAACCCAATTGAAGCAATATCTACGAGACGAGAGTTAAGGAAGTTGGCTACAATTCAGTTATGAGAAGTAGGGGCCGGAAGCACTAATCTTTCATATGTGAATCACACGTAGCATCACTGTGCGTCGACGTGTACATTGGCAGACGTCACCCGTACGACACAATGCATGCATACATAGCATGCACGTTTACCTGGTTGCGTTCAACATTTTGGTGGCTACACCGGTAATTAATTTAGCAGCGTTTCTCATTTGCAATTGTGTATCTCGCAATTAATTAACCTGTGGCCTTGCAGTGTTAATCACTTAAATATGTTACCTACACGAATGTATTCCCGAAATTTCATTACTCAGCATTAATTATTTTCTAGTGTTGAGATTTTTCTCGGCCACTGTATGTTTATTTAGTAAATACGACTTACCTCCTGGAGCCACACGTAGTCTGCCGGGACACGATAGGTGCCTTCCATAGATAACGGATAGGTGCAGTAACGCTCCGAAAAGATGTACCCCCATGTTAATAAAGTACTTTTACAAATGCTACCAGAGATCGATCAGCACGCTAAATGTTCGAATCAACTTAGGATTAATTCATTATTGAGATTTAGTTCAGCGCGGCTACAAGGGTAACTTACATGTCGATCAGGCAGTGACTGTTGTAGGGCGTAAAAGTATAATCTTAGCCCGTGAAACTATTTAGAACGATGATAGCTCCAGATCCCCTGGACAAGATGATGCTGCATCAAGACGGCTTCGCATTTGCGTGATTTTCCACATTTCCTTGTTTTCCTCTCATGCTGAGGGTATAATGGTCACCTAATGAAGTTTCAACCTCCTACCCATTGCTAAGTACAGAACATTCAGGTGAACAAGTCTTTGTATTTGAAACTTAATTTCACAATCCGTTTTGAAAGGTCATTCTAAAGACTTACGTGGCAAAGTATTTTTAGTTCCTAATAATTGTTCATATTATTGGCAGAGACGAGAGGTTAATTAATAAACAATGTTAAAGATAAATTTTATTCATATTGTGGAAAATGCATTTATATTTATCACTGAGTGAGATTTTCGAGCCCGCATCTCGTGGTCGTGCGGTAGCGTTCTCGCTTCCCACGCCCGGGTTCCCGGGTTCGATTCCCGGCGGGGTCAGGGATTTTCTCTGCCTCGTGATGGCTGGGTGTTGTGTGCTGTCCTTAGGTTAGTTAGGTTTAAGTAGTTCTAAGTTCTAGGGGACTTATGACCACAGCAGTTGAGTCCCATAGTGCTCAGAGCCATTTTTTAGAGATTTTCGACCGTAGGCACGATGGATAGCCATCTCGTTGCGGCGCGAATGTAAACGAGAATGACTGACATCAATGTCTTATGCGTGCTCTTGCAAACTTCAAGTTGCCAAACACGGCTTTATTACCGTATTCATGAATTAATGTGTTCCAAGACAGGAGGAAAGTCGGCAATGGCATAAATTTTTTAATCTGTTTATTGCAGATGTATTTCAACTACTGTGTACCTGTCGTCAGTGCCGTAACTACTCACGGATAACAGGTGGCAATACTATCAATGGAGGGTATACAATGAGGTGACAGAAGTCAAGGGATACCGACTGCACATGTAAGAATGACGGTAGAATCCGCGTAAGGAGGTATAAAAGGGCAGTACATTGGCAAAGCTGTCATTTGTACTACATCTACATCTACATCTACATGATTACTCTACAATTCACACTTAAGTGCCTGGAAGAGGGTTCATCGAAGCATTTTCATACTACTTCTCTACCATTCCACTCTCGAATGGTGCGTGGGAAAAAGGAACACCTAAATCTTTCCGTTCGAGCTCTGATTTCTCTTATTTTATTATGATGATCATTTCTCCCTGTGTAGGTGGGTGTCAACAAAATATTTTCGCATTTGGAAGAGAAAGTTGGTGACTGAAATTTTGTAAATAGATCTCACTGCAAAGAAAACCACCTTTGTTTCAGTGACTGCCACCCCAACTCGCGTATCATATCAGTGACACTCTCACGCCTGTTGCGCGATAAAACGAAAAGGGCTGCCCTTCCTTGCAATTTTCGATGTCCTCCGTCAATCCTACCTTGTAAGGATCCCACAACGCGCAGCAATATTCCAGCAGTGGATCGACAAGTGTAATGTAGGCTGTCTCTTTAGTGGGTTTGTCACATCTTCTAAGTGTTCTACCAACAAAGCGCAGTCTTTGTTTCGCCTTCCCCACAATATTATCTATGCGGTCTTTCCAATGTAAGTTGCTCGTAATTGTAATTCCTAGGTATTCGTGAAGGTTAGATGGATAGATCACAGAACTAATGAGGAGGTATTGAATCTAATTGGGGAGAAGAGGAGTTTGTGGCACAACTTGACTAGAAGAAGGGATCGGTTGGTAAGAGATGTTCTGAGGCATCAAGGGATTGGAGGGCAGCGTGGAGGGTAAAAATCGTAGAGGGAGACCAAGAGATGAATACACTAAGCAGATTCAGCAGGCTGTAGGTTGCAGTAAGTACTGGGAGATGAAGAAGCTAGCACAGGATAGCGTAGCATGGAGAGCTGCAGTCTCAGGACTGAAGACCACAACAACAACAGGTATTTAGTCGCATTGACAGCCCTTAAATTTGCGACTTATTGTATGCTCAAAATTTATCGGATTTCTTTTGGTACCCATGTGGGTGACATCGCACTTCTCTTTGTTTAATGCCAATTTCCACTTTTCGAACCATACAGAAATTGTCTCTAGATTTTGTAATTGGAATTGAGCGTCTGATGATTTTACTAGACGGTAAATTACAGCGTCATCTGCAAACAATCTAAGGGGGCTGCTCAGATTATCCCCTAGATCATTTGTGTAAATCAGGAACAGCAGAGGGCCTATGACACTTCCTTGCGGAACGCCAGATATCACTTCAGTTCTACTCGATGATTTACCGTCCATCACTACGAACTGCGACCTCTCTGAGACGAAATCACGAATGCAGTCACACAACTGAGACGATACTCCATATGTACGCAATTTGATTAATAGTCGCTTGTGAGGAACGTTATCAAAAGCCTTCAGGAAATGTAGGAATATGGAATCGATCTGAGATCCCTTGTCGACAGCACTCATTACTTCATGTACAAGAACGATATTTTCTGAATCCGTGTTGGTTATGTATCAATAAGTCATTTTCTTCAACGTGATTCATAATGTCGAGTACAGTATATGCTCCAAAATCCTTCTGCAAATTGAGGTCAGTGATACGAGTCTGTAATTCAATGGGTTACTCCTACTTCCTTTCTTGAATATTGGTGTGACCTCTGCTACTTTCCACTCTTTAGAAACAGACTTTTCGTCAAGTGAGCGGTTGTATATGATTGCTAAGAAAGACGCTATTGTGTCTGCATACTCCTAAAGGAACCTGACTGGTATACCATCTGGGCCGGAAGACTTGCTTTTCTTAAGTGATTTGAGTTGTTTCGCAACACCTAATATATCTACTTTTATGTCACTCATGCTAACAGCTCTTCTGGTTTTGAATTCTGGAATATTTACTTCGTCTTCTTCCGTGAAGGAATTACGGAAAACTGTATATAGTAACTCCGCTTTAGTGGCACCATCATCGGTAACATTTCCATCGCTATCGCGCAGTGACGGTATTGACTGTTTTTTTTTTTTTTGCCACTGGTGTACTTTACATATGACCAAAATCTCTTAGAGTTTTCTACCATATTTTGAGACAATTTTTCATTGTGGAAACTATCAAAAGCATATCGCATTGGCGTCCGCACTAAATTTCGAGCTTCCGTGAAACTTAGCCGATCTTGGGGATTTTCCGTTCTTCTGAATTTGGCATGCTTTTTTCGTTGCTTCTGCAACAGTCTACTTACGTGTTTTATGTACCAGGGTGATCAGTCCCGTCTCTTATTAACTTATGTGGTATGAATCTATTTATTTCTGTCGATACTGTATCTTTGAATTTGAGCCATATTTGGTCTACACTTACATAATTAGCTTGGAAGGCATCGTGCGAATTTTAATCTGCTGCTTTAAATAGATATATATTTGCGTTTGTTTTTAGTAGTTTTGGTTGATATGATTTTGAGCCTCTCTACAGTGACCTTGTGTTCACTAATCCCTGTATCCGTCATGACGCTCTCTATTAGATCGGGATTATTTGTGGCTAAGAGGTTAAGTGTGTTTTCGCAACCATTTAAAATTCGTGTTGGCTCATGAACTAATTGTTCAAAGTAATTATCAGAGAAAGCATTTAGTACAATTTCGGAAGATATTTTCTGTCTACCACCGGCTTCGAACATGTTCAAATGGCTCTTAGCACTATGGGACTTAACTGCTGTGGTCATCAGTCCCCTAGAACTTAGAACTACTGAAACCTAACTAACCTAAGGACATCACAAACATCCATGCCCGAGGCAGGATTCGAACCTGCGACCGCAGCGGCCGCGCGGTTCCAGGCCGTAGCGCCTAGAACCGCTCGGCCAATCTGGCCGGCTTTGAACATGTATTTTCGCCAATAAATCGAGGGTAGATCGAAGTCTCCACCAATTATAAGTGTATGAGTGGAGTACTTATTTGTAATGAGATTCAAGTTTTCTTTGAACCGTTCACCTAATATATCACCTGAGTTGGGGGGGGGGGGGGGGGCGTCGGTAGAAGGAGCCAATTATTATTTTGGTACGGCTGTTGAGTATAACCCATAGTAATTCGCAGGAACTATCTATTTCACCCTTCACTAGAAGGTAAACCACTACTAACAGACACAAACACACCACCACCTACTTTATGTAATCTATCCTTTCTGAACGCGGTTTGCGCCACTGTAAAAATTTCGGCAGAATTTATCTCCGGCTTTAGCTAGCTTTCTGTACCTATAACGATGCCAGCTTGAGTGCTTTCTATCAGCGCTTGAAGCTCTGGTACTTTTCCAGCACAGCTACGACAATTTACAACTACAATATCGACTGTTTCTTGGTCGATTCTCATCGTTTCTTTGCCCTGTAACTTGTGAGACTGGAGCCCTTTTTGATCTTTCCCGAGACTGTCTAACCTAAAAAACCGCGCAGTCCACGCCACACAGCCCCTGCTACCCGTATAGCCGCCCCCTGTGCGTAGTGGACACCTGACCTGTTTAGCGGAATCCGGAACCCCACCACCCTATGGCGCAAGTCGAGGAATCTGCAGCCTACACGGTCGCAGAACCATCTGAGCATCTGATTCAGACTCTCCACTCGTCCGCAATCGGTCCTGTCGACGATGCTGCAGATGGTGAGCTATGCCTTCATCTCGCTAGCAAGACTGGCAGTCTTCACCAACTCAGATAGCCGCCGGAAACCAGAGAGAAACTCTTCCGATCCATAGCGACACACGTCATTAGTGCCGACATGAGCCACCACCTGCAGTTGGCTGCACCCTGTACCCTTCATGGCATCCAGAAGGACCCTTTCCAAATCACTCGGGTGATTCATGTGAGAAGTTTCCCGATTATGGCCGCATTGCCTCTCCCCATGACAACACAGCGTCAGACGGCCTTCGCTTGACGACCGACGGTAGCGGAGTTTCCATAGAGCTGTCAGTGCTAACAGACAAGCAACTCTGCGTGAAATAACCGCAGGAATCAACGTGGCACGTACGACGAACGTATACGTTAGGTCAGAGTGCACAAATTTGGCATTAATGGGCTATGGCAGCGGACGACCGACGTGAGTGCCTTTGTTAACATCGCCTACTTTGCCTCTCCTTGGCTCGTGACCATATCGGTTGGACCCTAGACAACCGGAAAACAGTAGCCTGGTCAGCTGATAAGAGCTGACGGTAGGGATCGAGTGGCGCAGACGGCATGAAGCCATGGACCCAAGCTGTCAACAAGATACCGTGCAAGCTGGTAAGGGGCTCCATAGAGGTGTGGGCTGTGTTTACATGTAATGGGCTGGTCCTCTGGTCCATCTGATACTTACAGACCATTGGAAGCCATTCGTGGAACTCGTGTTCCCAAACAACGATGGAATTTTTATGGATGACATTGTGCCGGTTCACCGGGCGACAGTTGTTAGCAATTGGTTTAAAGAACATTCTGAACAGTTCGAGCGAATAATATTGGCACCCAGACCGCTAGACATAAATCCCATCGAATATTTAATCGAGAGACCAGTTCGTGCACAATATCCTGAACTGTCAGCAATTCCTCATGCCTCAATATCTTTGCAGAGCACTTCCACGCCATAGAAGTCAGGGGTAAACGACAGTTGTAGAGATGTATTCGGCAACTGTTGAGCAACTGACCGCCCAGACGAACGCAGGGGCTACCACGGTTGTCTCCTCAACGACCGTTCAGCGAACATTGCAGCGTTTGGGCATTTGCAGAAGGCGCCTGGTTCACACACCCATGGTCATTGCTCTGCAACTACGACGATGGCTGGAATTAGCACGGCAGGACTACAACTGTACGTCCACTGAGAGCTGACAGGTGGCCTTTTCGGATAAAGCACATCTTCCATCGGAGAGGTGGCCATTATCGTTTACGCCCTGAACAACCGTTCAGCGAATGTTGTCGCTTATGGGCCTCTGCAGCAGGCGCCTGGTTGGTTCACACACGCATGCTCGTTGCAGTTCATCGGCGACGAAGGGCGGAATTTGCACGCGAATATCGCAACTAGACGTCCACTGAGTGGCGAGAGGTGGCCTCTTCAGATGAATCACGGTATATGCGCCATCGGACAGATGCCCTTTGCTGTGTACGCCACTGCAATAATCTTCTTAAGGGTCCAAAACCGGAGGAGGGAGTGTTACGGTCTGGGGAATGAATTCCTCAGGTGTTCTCTTCACTCTGGAAGGCATTATTGATCAACACAAAAATGCATCTCTCATTGGGGACCACGAGACAAACACAGGCAGTTTTTTTTTCCCTCGGAAAGATGGCATCTACCAGTAGGGTAAGGCAATGTGTCATACACCTCACAGTGCACGTTCATGGTTCGAAGAACACAAGGTTGAGTTCCTCGATCAAGCTGTTAGCGCAATGAATGCTCAACCGAACAATCTAGCGCAGCTGGTCATTGCACTGGATGTCTCCACACGTCTGTCGGTACTTTCCAGAACCTCTTTGACTCTCTAGCACGTCCGATCTGAAAAATGTAGTTATTCAAGCTTTTAACATTAATGTGTATGACCAAGTCATGAAGACATCTGAAGATGGCTACATAGTAGCTGAAATCGATTTGCAGTAAACGAATTACAAATTTACGAGCAATGCTGCCCTTCCTGCTATCTTCGATCTAATTCGGTAGTGGAGATCACTGTTCCAGATGGAAACAAACCTGAAGAATGGTTCAAATGGCTCAGAGCACTATGGGACTTAACTTCTGAGGTCATCAGTCCACTAGAAGTTAGAACTACGTAAACCTAACTAACCTAAGGACATCACAAACATCCATGCCCAAGGCAGGACTCGAACCTGCGACCGTAGTGGTCGAGCGGTTCCAGACTGTAGTGCCTAGAACCGCTCGGCCACCCCGACGGGCAAACCTGAACATTTAATGTGTTGCTGATCAGGGAAGGCCTACGCATCTCGACAGTAAATACTATCATCATCGTAATGCCAGCCGCGTTATTTCCGTGGATAACCATCCCCTCACCCGAGCCACCTCTTTATGAAGTTTTCAAACTGGGTAAATGTAAATGTCGTGTGACAAGGGCTTCGCGTTGGGTAGACCGTTCGTCGGGTGCAAATCTTTGGTTTTGACGGCACTTCCACCACTTCGTCGATGGGAATGAAATGACGATGATTACGATAACACAACACCCCGACCCATCCGGGAATCGAACCCGGGCCCTTAGGATTGACCTTCTGTCACGCTGACCACTCAGCTACCGGGGGCGGACTTCAAACTTGGTTATTACACCACATAACAACGAGGCCCGAACAACCGCGCTGCTCTTGGGTCGAATGAAAACTTCAAAGGCCGCATTATCGGTGTTCAAGATGCTCACAAACAATGCAGCTGGCAATTATTCTGTTGGAGTGCAGCTTGCATCGTCAAATAAGCAGCAAAGCACCAAGCACTCAAGGTACTGGACACAGTTAAAGAGCAGTAGTACTACGAACATCAATCCAGCATTAGCGGTAGTTAGAGGTAATTATTTCAAAACAGGAAACCTGCGAAGCTCAAAGCACAGATCGCACCAAACCAACACGAAAGAATCACCGAGACAGCCGACGAAAGGCAACCGCGGACCATGTTACACCTCTACTGCCATAACGTGTCCGCGGACCTCTTCTCATTCCAGTCTGCCGCTCTCGTGTGGGAATTCGCAATCACCAACTTGCGCTCCGGCAGACGCGACAGACAAAGCCTCAAATAGGGTATTAACCGCGCCAAATTGTTTTAAAAATTTGTGTTACGAAACGAACTGTAACAATGTCACGAATTATTCGGAAGACCTGGGGAATGGAGTACCTGTCGAGTACTGGGTGTGAGGTGACAGCAGGCCGACAAAACTCTGCCGCCATGGACGGTGGGACGCCAATGCTGCTGTCAAGATCCTTTAAAAAAATGGTGTATGTCTGTTGTTGCTCTGTATAATTCGAGGACTGACGTAGCACCTTTATTTTGCGCCAGACCAGACTTCTATTGCACTGAATTTTGAACTGAATTATTTTCAGATAGGGAATATACAACACAGTACTCGTATGATTTGTCTGTTTTTATTAGTTGATTTGGATTATTTGTGTAATAGGGAGATATTGTGGGAGTTGAAGGATGAACAACTGTCAGCGCAACATTTCATTTCGATTAAAAATGGTTTCCTAAAATAAGGAGAAAAATTTTTCTTTGAAAAAGTTAAAATCTCTCTGAAAAGCTGAACTTGACATTTAAGTAGGGAAGAAGCGATTTTAACACAGTCACATGCAAAACTAAGGCCAGTTATTGACATCTCACTTTAATAATCCATTGCAAATACTGTGGGGATTTAAATATTAGGCCCCTGGTGCACGTAGTTTCAATAATTTCATGATCGCTTAGGATTTGGAATGTGTGAGCAGACAGACAGTTTCAAATCCATACATATTATAAAAATGGCGCTACTTTTATTTGTTTCTGTCTGTGTATGTTCGACATTTCCTCCTATACCACTGGATCGATTTCAATCAAACTTGGTACACATATCACTTACTGTCTGGATGTCATCACTGTGGAGGTAGAACCCACTTATCTATCAAAGGAGTGAGGTATGGGCGAAAAAGCAGTGTAGCCCTCGACGTGATATTACCCATAATTTAGTCATCCAGTATTTGAGAATGAGAGCACTTAGATACTTGCAACAAAGATTATACACAATTTGAACACTTTATGAAACCTTGCACGCTGATGACTCTCACAAAATGGTAAAAGGAAGAAAAGTTAAAAGTCAAAAACTGATGAATTATGCACGACGTTTAAATTTATTTCTTCCTTGCTACTGACTCTATTCGCAACACATTCTACAGACAGTACACAAATATGCCGGTTAATGTACCTATAAAAGTATATGACTTTACGACACATAGTTAACGAGATATGATGTCATAAACACTGAGATGTGAGAAAAACGGCCACATCATGCATGGCTTCTTTACTACCAATTAATCACATTTCGGAGACACTAGCCACATATGGTACTGGATGTACCTGCAGAATTACGACACATAGTTAACGAGATATGATGTCATAAACACTGAGATGTGAGAAAAACGGCCACATCATGCATGGCTTCTTTACTACCAATTAATCACATTTCGGAGACACTAGCCACATATGGTACTGGATGTACCTGCAGAATTACATTGTTGTATAGCACTTAGGTCAGGAGATAGGACGTCATAAACTTCGAGCTGCTTGAAAATGAAACAGCAGGGACAAATTCGCTACAGATATAGGTGAAATACAATACATTTACTGGCTAAATATATGTGAAATATGACATGTGCGTACGCGAGCAAATCCACAGGTAAAAAGCCCATCCTAAACCCTTAGAACAATTTTAAGGAAATTTCATGCACATATTAGATACAATCTGGAAAGGGTATTGTAGGCGGTAGGGACCACCAGCCTGCAACTGTGGTGAGCGGGGTAAAGTGGAGAGTGCGAGAGGAGGCAGGAAGAGATAGATAGAGAGTGAGGGGGACGAATTGAGCACAGGTAAGGGCGAGGAGGAGATGGACAAAGAGATGAGGGAGGAGAGGAGGAGATGGACAGAGGAGGAAGGAAAAGATGGACAGAAGGGGGATCAAGCAGATTAATAAAGAAATAGGGGAGAAAGACATGGACAGTGTGGGAAGAAGGAGAAAATGGATGGACAGTGAGAGGGAAGGACGAGATGGGCACAAAAAGGGGGTGGAGGCGATATACAGAGAGATGGGGGAGGAAGAGATGGACATTGAGGGTGGAGGAGGTGATGGACAAAAGGAGGGGGAAGAGGAGATGGAATTAGACGGGGGGTGGAGGAGATGGACATCGACAGCAGGAGCAGATGGACAGAGGGGGAGGAGAAGGAGCAGATTGACAGAGAGAGGGGGCAGAAGGAGATGGACAGAGAGAGAGGGTGGAGAAGATGGGGAGAGAGAGAGGGAAGGAAGAGATTAACTTATAGAAGACTGGAATAAATACATCTCGGACAACACTGGGTACTCACCTAGCATTCCTATACATACCTCCCGACAGCACAGAATGCCACGCTGGCAACTTTCTGCCAGGATAGTACCGGCAGCGAGCTGAGATTTGGAAGAATATCTATTTGCAATGGGCGAACAGTGTGAATCGCGGCCGTACGACGTCTTCAACCGAGTGTGTGCTGCTCATCTCATCACCACTGCGTCACTTGACGAATTTGGGATCAACATCGTGGTGCTGGCTGTCTAGACGGAGATTCGGGGTTTAATGACGCAGTCTTCGAGGCTGCACGTGTGGCACAAATGGTTCAAATGGCTCTGAGCACTATGCGACTTAACTTCTGAGGTCATCAGTCGCCTAGAACTTAGAACTAATTAAACCTAAGTAACCTAAGGACATCACACACATCCATGCCCGAGGCTGGGTTCGAACCTGCGACCGCAGCGGCCGCTCGACTCCAGACTGTAGCGCCTAGAACCGCACGGCCACTCCGGCTGTGTGTAGCACAACTGCTGTGTTCACAGACAGTGCTGTGAGCACATTAGCCCGCTTGATCTTTGTCGCAGTAAGAGTGAGTTCATGCTGTTTTTCGCGAGTCCAGGACCTATTGAGTCGCTCACACCTATTGCAGGCGGTAGCAGCGAGCAAGGCCTTGCTCTCAACGACATCGGGCTGTACAGTCTAGTGGGTGGTGGCTGAAGTCCACACATTGCGGTGAACATCGGCAACACACACAACCGGGTCAGAGGCTGATCTACTCAGAGGCTGAACTACAATGTCTTGTCGGGTGTATTTAAGGTAAGTTATTATAGAGAGCATACCCACTGTCATTCAAAGGAAACATTGACGGGGATGATGACTGTACATAAAAAGGACCTGTGTGTTATACATGGCGGAACAGATGATTTTGACACTACACCAGACAACTGTGGGAAATGACAGTGATAAAGACATAAGTGACAAGGTGTCTGAGGAATCAAAAGAAGAAGAAGCTAGTAACAGTTAAAAAAGAAGTTTATCTTTTTCTCTCAGTGGAATTCAGTTACAGCTGCTATAACTGGGCACCTTGATTCTCACAGAACGTGCAGCACTGTGTCTGTAGCGTAAGAGCGTAGACATCTCGCATGGCACTACCGGCCTCCAAAGTCGTCCGAACACAGGAGGTAGATTTGGCTCTACCGACTGAGCTATCCAAGCACGACTCAGGACCCTCCCTCACAGTTTTACTTCCTCAGTTCTTGAAAGTATCCAAACGCCGTATATGATGGCATGTGAAAGATACAGGTGAGAGTGTTGCACATTTGAACACTCTCTAAATGAACAATAACAATATGCTCCAAATGTCGTTAATAATTTACACAGCACTTAAATATGTAGGAATCGTAATATTTACGTACGATACACAAACGCAAGTTCATGTCTAACAAGAACAAAAACAGTAGAACATGATACAAACTGCTTATGGCGGTTTCTAGCGCCCATTCCTACTTGTGATTCTAAAATCAGTCACTAGATTGAAACACTGACCAGGAGATATCACGTGTTTCTAGGAACACTACCCTCCAGGCTGTAGCAAACTTTCGTACTTCAATTGAAATGTTCGATTCTGTTTAATTTTCTGCGTGATTTAATTTTTACACTTAAAGTACATACTCGTATTTCACATCTAAAGATAATTTTGCATACATTTCATCACCAAAACACTATTTTTCCGATTACATAATTTTAATTTTCGTATCGAGCCATTAGCAGCATCGATCTTGAACCATGAAAAGTAGTAATCACAGTTGGTAACTTAAATGAGTCAAAAACCGTTTTACAGTGAAACTAATATTATTATGCTTCCTGTTTTCATTTCTAATTTTACTATCAATAAATCAATCGACAATCATACAAAGAACAGAAGCTCATAGTTTTTATGTTGTCTAATTTCCAGCCGTCATTATTAATTGTTAGACGCACAATTATTTCCAGAGAATTTTATGTAAATTCCATCTGAAAAGTAATTTGAGTTAGGACAGTCGTAACAAAATTCATTTGAGCCACATCCTGTTCTAGAACGATATGGAAGCTATACACGTCATACTTATAGAAATTTTAGGCGCCAAACGTACTTCAATACTTTCAGTTGTTGTCGAGATTTGTTAATGTAACTATTAAATTCTTTGCGTTGTGTTGAAACATTGCACAATCCATTTACTTAACAAGTGGTGTTGCAGAAAGAGCCAAGAATTTATGAATAAATCCTGATGATGACAAAAAGCAACAATATTCCAGCGACTCTTAATGAAAAAAAGAAAAAAAAATGTTGGACGTATTAATTGGAAAGCGGAAACAAGAACCAGCGCCCTTGGCAATGAGACAGTCATAACTGCATACTGTAGGTAACATTTATCTGCTAATATAATGCTTCTGCCCTTACGAAATTATATAAACTTTGACAACACTAGAATAGTTACTGCATCGTAGGATATTTACTTTCCGTACATCTAGAAAGATTTTGATGGTAAGGGATATGTAACATTATGAGGTACAACGCTCTACCCTAACTTCTAAAATCGGATGATTCTTTTGAAAATTAAGAAATAGTAGCCCTGCAATTTTTAAAATTATTCTTGCGCTTTCTGTCTCTAGATTCATTATCTCAGATAAGGAATTTCTTTCCTCCAGAGAAATTGTCCTGTTCACGTGACCGTCATTGATCGTACTCCAGATGCTACTGTCGATACTTTCTGTATGAAAATGCTGGACCGGTTACTGATAAGAAACAGGAGAACTTCAATGTAATTCAGACGTGTTATTTAGCATAAGTGAAATGTGAGACAACTTTTCCATTATGGGAGCTACTAATCCAGAATGTTGGTTTATTAGTGTAAATGGTCAAGTTAGAAATGGAAAAATATCTCAAGTGAAAAAGTATGTAAGAGATAGGAATGATAGCTTACCCCAGTCCGTTGCATGTTAAAAGGGAACAGCAAGATGACAGCAGACGAAGAAAATAAAATAAAAAAATACATAGAATTTAAAGTGCACTTGGGTGGAAGATTACACAGGAGTTGTTAATTAACTACAAGAATTCTAACGATTTGCTGAAAGGAGCGGCATGGGCCGCAGCGCTTACAAGCTCAAGGCGTGGGCCCACGGACCTTGTTTTCGAACGTCAGCACTGGTAGTGCCGAGTTGAACGTGCTGCTGAACGCTCAGAAACGAAGCGACTTGAACATACGGTACTTGTGCCTCGGCGCGATATACGTGATCGCAGAGCGCTCCAGCGGCAGTTGTCGGTCGTAAAAGACATTTCAGTTTCAAGTACCAAATTGATCCTCGGAATGGGTGGAATATGGTTCAAATGGCTCTGAGGACTGTGGGACTTAACTGCTGCGTTCATCAGTCCTCTAGAACTTAGAACTACTTAACCCTAACTAACCTAAGGACATCAGACATATCCATGCCCGAGGCAGGATTCGAACCTGCGACCGTAGCAGTCGCGCGGTTCCAGACTGTAGCGCCTTGAACCCCTCGGCCACTCCGACCGGCTGTGTGGAATATTCGCAGATAGTATCGACAGTTTCTATACACAGGATGTGCATGTAAAGGAAAGAGTCCTGGCCGCCCAGGTGTTCCCGAAGAAAATATTGCACGAAATCAAACTGCTTTCCAACGTAGTCCTTCAAAATCAACTCGGCGTGGCAGTCGGGAGCTACAACTTCCTACAACAATTTTGCGCGTTTTGAGACGTCGGTTGGTTATGAAGCCGTACAAGTTACAGCTGCTACAAGCTCTGCGTTCTGATGACAAACGCAAACTTGTGTCATTTTGTAACGAGATTCTTGATGCTATTGACAATGATAACACTTTCGCACAACGCATCGTGTTCAGTTATGAAGCGACTTTCCTTATTAGTGGTCAGCTAAACAAACACAATGTTCGAATTTGGGGCCTACAGAACACACATGCAGCCATTGAACGTATACGAGATTCGCCCAATACGAATGTGTTTCGTGTGATATCCCGACCATATGTTCACGGCCCATTCCTCTTCGATGGGAACACGGTTAACGGTCAGCAGGATCTCGCTATGTTACAAAACTGGTTGTCTCCGAGGCTGCACGAAGACAACTTCATTTTTCAACAAGAAGGGGCACCCCCTCACTGGAGTCGCCAAGTGTGTGAACATCTAAATGAAAGTCGACCGAACCGTTGGATTGGTCGTCGAGGAGATGGCGACTTAGCATGTCTCAGCTGGGCTCCATGGTCACCGGATTTGACATCCTCTGACTTCTTCCTCTGGGGTTTCTTTAAAGACAACGTTTATGTACTACCACTCCCACAGAACCTGGAAGAGTTGAAGAACCGGATCCGTACTGCCATAACATCAGTTACGAAGGCCATGCTTGCCTGAGTATGGGAGGAATTTGAGTAGCGACGTGATATTGTTCATGTCGCTGCTGGAGGACACATTGAACATTGTACTTTGTCTCCTGGGTGGACTTGAGTTTAAAGAAAAATGTAAACTAAATATTACGATAAATTTTATAAATAATCGACAAGTACGTTAAAGAAGAAGAGATAGAACTACAATGGACATGTTATTCCATGGACTCTTGCGCTTCTACGCATGAGCTATCTTTCCTTTGTCATTCGCTTATCTTATCTGCTTGGATTCGGACCTAAGAGGACGTTCTGGTGTAAACCTCATCTTGCCGTACCAGCTGATAATGTAAGTTGTACTTAAAACCCGAAAAATATAATGGTTATTTTGTCAAAAGAATTTGTGTATGTTGTCAGTCTATTGTGAGCCTGATACCTCTATTGCCTTACGTAGACATGGGCCTTAACAAATAATTTGCATTGTTAGACGCCATCTTAGAAAACTCTTTAACATTTTTCTTTTAGCTCATCTACGAGACGTGCCGTCGGTTAGGACAATTAACTTCATTTCAGATCCCACGAGACCGGACGCAGCAACTAATAATTTAACACTAATAATTTAACAAGTTTATTTACAGATTTTCTTTATATAAAGAGATAACATCCCAGGCAGAAAAGGTCTGGTCACAGGATTCCAGTTCCATTATAGGATTTTTTTGTAGATGCTACTCTTGTTGTCATATATTGGGGAATCGAGACGAAACCACGATGAAGTTACGTATTACAGTAGTGTACATCGAACAGACTTGGCAAATATTGTCTGGTGTTGGGAAATAAGAAAAGAACAATTAATTATCGACGATTACTTAACTACCCTGAGAACTGAGCTAGTTTACTGAGTGCTTATACACGTTGGCCTAATTTAAACAACATATTATACTGTTAATAATATTCCTACATTAGTTATTTCTCTTTTATGCTGAGCCATTGCATTAATGTGTGTTTCTTTTTTATATAAGTCACGGCTCATATTTTAGTTTATTACATTACACTAATAGTCACAAATAAATAAAAATTATTATTTTATTACATTACAACATCTGTATTCTGAACTTGAGAGGTTCGTAAATATGTGAGTAAAGTTTCATACTCGTATCTCTTAAAGTTTAATAAATATATGCATTCGAAATACGTATATTCTTTTTGAAACATCCTGTATTACTGCAAGTAGTGCAAACTGTCTTGTGAACTAAGCCAATCGAACAGATTCATTCCTGAGAAAGAGTACACTTACATTTACATAACATCGAATATTGTCAATATTATGGATATCCATCTATTAACTAACAAGAAAGTATATGAACCTATTAGAAAGAGCGAAGGTAAAAAAAATAAAAAAATAACAGGATTTGCACTCACCGAGTCGCGAACCAACAACATTGCACCTTATGCCTCATAATTCTGCATGTCTATCCATTACGCTACACAGATTATCGGTAGCTTGCGACAATGCTTTGCTGGTTAGAATCTCCTGGAAACTTTAATGGTGGTTATGTTACTGGCATTTAATTATAACAACACTGGGTTTTGATGGGGCGTCGATGTATCTCCGCATTGAAACGGTATGTTTTCATAATAAGCTACAACAATTCTTTAACCATCAATATCATATTTCCCGCCATTTTATTACAACAAACAATTCTATTAAGGACAAGTTTTCGAGAGATTCTCAATTTGCTGGTGCTTAGAAACGGCATATATAAAGAAGAGGAAAATATCCTGTTCCTGATTTATATAAATGACCTGGGTGACAATCTGAGGAGTTCTCTTAGGTTGTTCGCAGATGATGCTGTAATTTACCGTCTAGTAAGGTCATCCGAAGACCAGTATCAGTTGCAAAGCGATTTAGAAAAGATTGCTATATGGTGCGGCAGGTGGCAGTTGACGCTAAATAACGAAAAGTGTGAGGTGATCCACATGAGTTCCAAAAGAAATCCGTTGGAATTCGATTACTCGATAAATAGTACAATTCTCAAGGCTGTCAATTCAACTAAGTACCTGGGTGTTAAAATCACGAACAACTTCAGTTGGAAAGACCACATAGATAATATTGTGGGGAAGGCGAGTCAAAGGTTGCGTTTCATTGGCAGGACACTTAGAAGATGCAACAAGTCCACTAAAGAGACAGCTTACACTACACTCGTTCGTCCTCTGTTAGAATATTGCTGCGCGGTGTGGGATCCTTACCAGGTGGGATTGACGGAGGACAACGAAAGGGTGCAAAAAAGGGTAGCTCGTTTTGTATTATCACGTAATAGGGGAGAGAGTGTGGCAGAGATGATACGCGAGTTGGAATGGAAGTGATTAAAGCAAACACGTTTTTCGTCGCGGCGAGACCTATTTACGAAATTTCAGTCACCAACTTTCTCTTCCGAATGCGAAAATATTTTGTTGAGCCCAACCTACATAGGTAGGAATGATCATCAAAATAAAATAAGAGAAATCAGAGCTCGAACAGAAAGGTTTAGGTGTTCGTTTTTCCCGCGCGCTGTTCGGGAGTGGAATGGTAGAGAGAAAGTATGATTGTGGTTCGATGAACCCTCTGCCAAGCACTTAAATGTGAATTGCAGAGTAGTCATGTAGACGTAGATGTAGATGGCACAGAGAATAGCGCGACTGCAGGGACTACCTCGCGCACGCCTCCCGCGAGACCCACATTCTCACCTTATATGTCCACACACTACGTTCGTAGTGTCCCTACCCAACACACTCATTACTCGTGGAAGACATTCATACCAAGTTACGTAAGATTTCGGGAAATATGTGTGCATCTCCACAGAAGAAGGAGGTCGTGGCCGGTGCTGCCAGAAATATATACTTATATGGATATGGCGTCTGTTCTTTAGGATATCTCCGAAAGAACAGACACAATATCCACATAAGCATAGAGTTTTTGAAAGTCCTCCTAAGGGATATCATGCCCAATTCTGTCTAATTGCCTCATTATATCTCCCAAAATGCGAGCTCTTTGGAGGGCCGTACCCATAATACTACAAACTTTCTCGGTTGGGGAGAGATCAGAGGACGTTACAGGCCACTGTAGAGATTGGAAAGCACGAAGACAAGCCGCAGAAACACTCACCATGTGCGAATGGGCGTTCACTGTCTGAAATGTAAGCCCAGGATGACTTGCCACGAAAGGCAACAAAACAGGGCGTAGAATATTGTCCATGTACCGCAATGCTGTAAGGCAGCCGCTGATGACGACCAAAGTGGTCCTATGACGTAAACAAATGTCTCTCCAGAAAATCACTTCTGGTTGTCAGGTCGTATGGTGCAATGCAGTCGGGTTGGTACCTCACCGCTGTCTGAGGCGTCTCCAGACAGGTCTTCGGCCTGGAATCTTATTGACTGATTAGCTTCAGTGATGAATCACGCTTCGAACTGAGTCCCGATCACTAGCGAAGAAGCGTATGGAGACACCTCAGACAGCAGTTGGGTACAAACCAGACTGTCGACCGTCAAACGGCGTGACAATCAGTGTGATGGTCTGGGGACTCATTTCTTTTCATAGCAGAACCAGTTTGATCGCCATTAGGGGCTACCTTACAGCTTGGTGGTGCTTCGAGGATATTCTGTTTTGTTGGCTTTCGTGGCCATACATCTTGGCTTGCATTTCAGCAAGATAAAGCCCACTGGCATAGGACAGGTGTTTCTTCTGCTTGTCTTCGTGCATGCCAAACACTGCTGTGGCCTGCAATGTCGCCGGATATCTCACCAATTGCAAGAGAGGCGCTCTGAAATATAACCGAGAAAGGTTGGGGTATTATGGGCAGGGCCCTCCAAAGAGCTCTCGTTTTTGGGGATCTAACGAGGCAGTTAGACAGAATTGGGCATGATATCCCTTAGGAGGACATTCAGCAACTCCGTCAATAAATGTCAAGGCAAATAACTGCTTGCCTTAGTGCCACAGCTGAACCAAGAAGGGCGCTCTGCATCGCGGTGTAGCTTGCTGTCCAGGTTTCGAGAGGGTGCGTTTTCCCCCTACTTATACCTCCCGAGGATATCAAGAATGTAAAATTAGAGAGATTCGAGCACGCACGGAGGCTTACCGGCAGTCGTTCTTCCCGCGAACCATACGCGACTGGAACAGGAAAGGGAGGTAATGACAGTGGCACGTAAAGTGCCCTCCGCCACACATCGTTTGGTGGCTTGCGGTGTATAAATGTAGATGTAGATGAAAATGTTTGCCTCTCTGAAAGATGGACTACGTGGCGAACATTTTCAAGACTCGGATGCTGTTTTCAAAGCTGTGAGGAAGTTGTTAGTCTCAGCTGGTTCCGATTTTTGGAAGCGCAACATGCAGTCTCTGGTTCATAGTCAGAAAAAGTGGATAACGAGTGGCGGTGACTATGTTGAAAAATAACAGTCTGCAGCTGAAATATTGCTCTATTTAGCTGTACTATTGGGATTTATGTCTCTCTTGTAGTTTCCATGAATAAAAATAGGAGACATTTATTTCAGAACGACCCTCGTAGAAACAACTTGCACAAATGTGGTAAGAACGAAATTACAATTATATATTAATACATTCAGCTGCTGACGGGCGTTGATACATATCACCGGGGACAGGTGAAAATGTGAGCCCAGACCGGGACTCGATCGCGGGATCTCCTGCTTACATGGCAGACGCTCTGAGCCACCGAGGATACAAGAGATAGTGCGAATGCAGGGGCTATCTCGCGCACGCCACCCGCGAGACCTACATTCTCACCTTATATGTGCACACACTACATTCGTAGTGCCCCTAACCAACACACTCATTACTCGTGGAAGACATTCTTACCAAGTCCCGTAAGAGTTCGGGTAATATGTGTGCATCCGCACAGAAGAGGAAGGTCATGGCCGGTATTGCCAGAACTATATACTTATATGGATATGGTGTCTGTTCTTTCGGACATGTCTGAAAGAACAGGCACCATATCTACATGAGTATAATGTGGTAAGAAGTCCAGCTCAAGTTGTAATCATCGAATACATTGTCGAGCAATGTGAATAGAGAACCCTCCTGGATGATCTAAACTTCTTTTTCATAGCCAAAACATCAAGGCTTGTCTGGATAAGAAGACTGGACATTAGCATATAGTGACTGTCCGTTAGTTTAATGTATCATACACTCCTGGAAATGGAAAAAAGAACACATTGACACCGGTGTGTCAGACCCACCATACTTGCTCCGGACACTGCGAGAGGGCTGTACAAGCAATGATCACACGCACGGCACAGCGGACACACCAGGAACCGCGGTGTTGGCCGTCGAATGGCGCTAGCTGCGCAGCATTTGTGCACCGCCGCCGTCAGTGTCAGCCAGTTTGCCGTGGCATACGGAGCTCCATCGCAGTCTTTAACACTGGTAGCATGCCGCGACAGCGTGGACGTGAACCGTATGTGCAGTTGACGGACTTTGAGCGAGGGCGTATAGTGGGCATGCGGGAGGCCGGGTGGACGTACCGCCGAATTGCTCAACACGTGGGGCGTGAGGTCTCCACAGTACATCGATGTTGTCGCCAGTGGTTGGCGGAAGGTGCGCGTGCCCGTCGACCTGGGACCGGACCGCAGCGACGCACGGATGCACGCCAAGACCGTAGGATCCTACGCAGTGCCGTAGGGGACCGCACCGCCACTTCCCAGCAAATTAGGGACACTGTTGCTCCTGGGGTATCGGCGAGGACCATTCGCAACCGTCTCCATGAAGCTGGGCTACGGTCCCGCACACCGTTAGGCCGTCTTCCGCTCACGCCCCAACATCGTGCAGCCCGCCTCCAGTGGTGTCGCGACAGGCGTGAATGGAGGGACGAATGGAGACGTGTCGTCTTCAGCGATGAGAGTCGCTTCTGCCTTGGTGCCAATGATGGTCGTATGCGTGTTTGGCGCCGTGCAGGTGAGCGCCACAATCAGGACTGCATACGACCGAGGCACACAGGTCCAACACCCGGCGTCATGGTGTGGGGAGCGATCTCCTACACTGGGCGTACACCGCTGGTGATCGTCGAGGGGACACTGAACAGTGCACGGTACATCCAAACCGTCATCGAACCCATCGTTCTACCATTCCTAGACCGGCAAGGGAACTTGCTGTTCCAACAGGACAATGCACGTCCGCATGTATCCCGTGCCACCCAACGTGCTCTAGAAGGTGTAAGTCAACTACCCTGGCCAGCAAGATCTCCGGATCTGTCCCCCATTGAGCATGTTTGGGACTGGATGAAGCGTCGTCTCACGCGGTCTGCACGTCCAACTGAGGCGCCAGGTGGAAATGGCATGGCAAGCCGTTCCACAGGACTACATCCAGCATCTCTACGATCGTCTCCATGGGAGAATAGCAGCCTGCATTGCTGCGAAAGGTGGATATACACTGTACTAGTGCCGACATTGTGCATGCTCTGTTGGCCGAAGTGGCCGTGCGGTTAAAGGCGCTGCAGTCTGGAACCGCAGGACCGCTACGGTCGTAGGTTCGAATCCTGCCTCGGGCATGGCTGTTTGTGATGTCCTCAGGTTAGATAGGTTTAACTAGTTCTAAGTTCTAGGGGACTAATGACCTCAGCAGTTGAGTCCCATAGTGCTCAGAGCCATTTTTTTTTTTTTTTTTGCATGCTCTGTTGCCTGTGTCTATGTGCCTGTGGTTCTGTCAGTGTGATCATGTGATGTATCTGACCCCAGGAATGTGTCAATAAAGTTTCCCCTTCCTGGGACAATGAATTCACGGTGTTCTTATTTCAATTTCCAGGAGTGTATGTATTTATGACCTTTTCCTGGATTTCGTCTGTAGTGCTACGCGCTAAATAGCAAATGTCATCGACTTGTGACTGCCATCATTCAAAGTGTAATATTATCAGCCTTCGGAAACTGTGATCGAAATGTAGTTATATTGGTTCGTAACATGACCTCTTTTGAATGGACAAAATGAAGTGGCTGCCACGAATTGCTCTGGAAAAGTCTCTGATCTACATGCCTATGGGTAAGATAAAACACTCCAAGTATCGATATTCATTGATGTGGAAGATATTAGCTTGTGCATTCGGACGACTCCTTTAGAAGCAACTCGTATAATAGCACGGCAACAGAAATGGTCTGCGCGATGCTGGAAACTTGGAAGCTGCCCATTTGTTTGAAGGGAACTTCTCGCAAGCTCAATGCCCACTGAACTGCGAAGTTCTCAAAGGATTGAGCAGCCCCTTTCTACGATACCGTATTGAGGGCAGGCAGTACTCCGAGAAGGCCGGGCGGTTCCCGGGGCTGGCACCGTCGGACGCGCGCTCTTCTTCTCCACACTGCGGCCACTTTTGACTAATAATTCCGCGGTAATTCATCCGGAATGATGCCGCGCTCAGCCCTCACATTATTACGGAGCAGCGGAGCGGACGTGGCGGGATTTATTCGGCGCGCGATGCGAGCGAACGCCGGCGATAACTATTAGGATAGTTTATGGCGGCCGTTTGTCTGCCGCGATACATCAGGAGGGGGCAGGAGGGGCGCGGGGCGGCGCGGGGGCGACCGCAAGTCGGGGGCCGTTTTCTTCGGCGCAGAGTAAATTCCGCGTTCACGCTCCGATTGGGGGCCAACTGCGCGGGTCGCCTCTCGCCGTAAATCAGTTTGATGAAGTGTGCCTAATATAAAATTCCCGCGCGTCAGCGCCTCTCGAGTGGTAAACATTCCTAGGAACACGGAATAATGGTCGTCCTAAAAGGCGCTAAGACGGACGGCGGCTTCTGCAGCCAAGGCGCTCCGGGGCCACTTCCGTGCAGAAGGCGCAGGCCGGATCTGCGCGGCGCCAGAGCGGGGCCACTGCCGCTCGGGGTCGGAGGGCGAGGGGGCGGCAGAGAGCGCCGGCCCCCACTCTGCCGTACTGCGAGTCCAAGCCGGTGTCCGTCTTGTGCTGCGAACTGCCGATTCTCATTGTACGAGGGTTGCTGTAGCGCTGCTCTCGGGGGGCGAAAAGAAAAAGAATTGTTATTTTATATTTGTTTTTTGAAAAATGCCCAAAAAGTGAATATTTTGGTGGACTACTTGGCAACAGAATCAGGGTTTGATTACTCTATTATAATAACATACATTGAGCATTAAATACCTGGTTGGATTATTTTGAACAAGAGCAGCAGGTTGATTTATTTCAGATCGTTCGGAAGAAACATTATCATTTCTGTGCATTTCTATAATCGCGATGTAGTCATACGCGGAACAACACTAAGGGACCATAATATTTATAGACTTTACAAGAAATGCAACACTACACAATTAAGAAAAAGACCAGATTCAGAAATAACAGGAAAACGATAATGTTCCTTCTGCCTCCTGCTGCGTTCGACCCATCAGCGTGATCGTAATTTCTGGTGATGAACTAACACAAAATAATTAACATTCAAGTAAATTCGGAGATGGAAATCGTCAAGGTTAATTTACTAAAATAAGCATACTTATCTTCAACACACGTTTTTTAGTGCTACGTACCTTTTCATATTAAATTACAACAGATGACCATAGTGGTTAAATAATTTATACATAACAGTCAAAATGACCTCTTGATGCTGTCTGTTCGTAATCAGTTACAAGAAACTACATGTTTTATGATTGTAAAATCAACAATTAGCATATTTACTGAATATTTTCATATAAAATATATAATACCGATGCGGAACGCAGCAAGTTCGCGTCCGCCTTTCATGGAACACAAACAGTAAAAGGTGAGGCGCCCAACGCCTCTTTTGTCTTGAAACACCAGAATTCTTTTTTATATTATTAATCGATACATGTATATAGAGATTTACAGGCACCGCGCAAGAACGGCAAAGATAAAGAATAATAGATTCTGTGGCTGCTAGGCGATGGTTCATTTCTTTTACTTAATATTTGTGAGACGAAAATTACTAATATTACATTGCCCAGAAAGTAATGCACCGTATTTTTTTCTCCAATAATTCTTTATTGAACATAATGAGAATTACATACGAAGGAATGGTGTTTTATCTACACACCCAATTTTTCCACATAATATCCATTTCGTTCTATCGCCTTCCTCCAGCGCGAAACAAGGGCGTGTATGCTCTGTCGGTACCAATCCTTGTCCTGGTAGCGGAGTCAGTGCTTCACTGTGTGAATCACCTCCACATCGTCCTCAAAATGTCTTTAACGAATGACTTCCTTTAATGGCTTAAACAAGTGGGAGTCCGAGGGGGCTAGGTCAGGGCTGTACAATGGATGGGGTAACACTGTCCAACCCCGTTTTCCGAAGCGTTCAGTAGTCCTCAGACTTGTGTGGGGCCGAGCATTATCGTGTTGCAGCAAAACATCTCCTGAGTTGCTGTGGATCCGAAGTCGCCGGAATCAAGACTTGAGTTTCATTAATGTGTTGACATATGCTTCTGAATTAATGGTACCGTTTCTTGGCACCACATCAATGAGAATCACATCTCCACAGTCCCAGAACATGCTGATCATGACCTTGCCGACCGAAGTAGTTGCCTTGAATTTTTTTCTTGTGTGGGGAGTGGGAATGGTGCCATTCCATCAACTGCTGTTTTGTTTCGGTCTCAAAACGATGGAACCAGATTTCATAACCTGTCACAATCCGGGACAAGAAGGCCTCCCCCTCAGCTTCAAGACGTTACAACAAACCAAGAAAAATGTTTTTTTTCTGTGCGATTTGTGATTCACTGTTAGAGACCGCGGGAACCATCTTGCACACGCTTTTCAATATCCAAGAGTGCGGATAACTATATCCACACTTCCCTTGCTGATTGACAGATGCAGTGCCAACTGCCGAGTCGTCTCCTCGCGAATGACAACATCAGCTCGCTGCAACATGTCAGGTGTGACAGCCGTGGGTGGTCTCCCCGACCGCTGCAAATCACGGAACTCTGCCGAACCGCCTTCTGATGACCTCAACCTCCGTGCCCAGCGACTAACTGTGATTCTGTCGACAGCAGAGGTTCCATAGACTTTGCACAAGCGTTTGTGAATATACCCCACAGGTTCTTTCTCTGCAGCGACAAATTCAATCACGGCACATTTCTTGTAGCTTACGCCACCTACTGACGCCATTTTCAAACTGTCCTGCAGCTACGCTGTGTGTCGGATGTGACGGAATCTTGGCGCGCTCACTCAGGAGACTTCAAATAATACATACCTAACGTTTCGCATCCGTAGCACTGTTTTCGGCTGAGAAAAAAGAAATGCGGTGCATTACTTTCTCGGCAGCCGTCATATCTCACAGGCTCTGCACAAGCATCATAAAGAAGATGTATGTAACGAGTCAACGCCACTGAAATCTTAACTACTTTTTAAGACATTTTTATTAGCTCGCCCTCTTGTTTGTCTATCTGTTCAGTAAAAAAAATTTCCGTTGATTTTAAACTAACTTTCGATGAGCTAGAGACTTTAAATCTTCAATGTAGATGAGAACTGGATGACAATGCCAAATTAACTCGCTTTAGTTTCTGGCTGCTCCCAAGTGATCGTGGTGAAAAGGGTTGGTAACGCCTGATACCTTGGCTACACTGCAGCACTGTCCTGTTGTGCGGGTAGTGTCTGAAAACATTCCAGGTGGTATAAGAGCAGATGGACATAGCTACGCTAGTAGAGGGGGAAGAGGAGTCGGATATCGCTTTCTTGCCTCTCTTCCTGTTTGGTATAAATTTTGTAATTGATTTTAAATTAACTTCCTGATGAGCTGGATACTCGAAATTTTAAACATAGCTCACAGCTGGATAGTGCAGTACTCAATCGCTTTTTTGTTTGATGTGTGGCGGAGGATACTGCGTTCACCACTGTCATTTCTCGATGAGTTTGAGACTTGAAACTTCCTACATAGCTCGTAACTGGATGATAACCCAATATTAACGCACCCTCCTGTCCGGCATGTTGCACTTTGTGCACCACTCTTGTTTCCCCCTTCTCATGTGCCAGTTGAAAATGGTTCACGGAAAGAACGATTGTTGTAAGCCTCCGTTTGAGCTCGAATCTTTCTGGTTTTAATTTCATGATCTTTTCACGAGATATGAGGCAGGTAAGGAGAAACTGAAATAAATGTTAGATTTTTCATGTGTCTCTATTGTAATCTCACTAAAATGAAATCAACTGCAAACTTTCACACATATGAGATTAAAGAGCAGAAAATTGCTATTTAAATAAAAATGAATTTTTGAACTTGAAATTGGTGTGAAAGGTTTAAAAAAATTTATCCTACCCCACACAGATTTATAACCCCATACAATAGTCATGAAAATATGTGACTGTGAATTTTTGAAAAGACGTGAAAATACTTACAAGATTTAAAACCAAAAACATGAGTGCATCAAATACATAACTGATGTATCAAAAGTTAGCCTCCTTACTATGACGTAATGTACTGAGGGATGGATGAATTGTTCACCTCCTTATTATTATACACGGTGATTCAAAAGTTATGCCCAATAGGACATAGACTTAATTACTGATTCAGTCTTGGCCTGTAGGACAAAATCCTATTCAAGAATATGACGGTAATGATCACCTGCAGGAGAAAAGTCTAGTAAACCTGGGCTCTAAAACACATACGTTAAGAGCTATGAGCACGTCTTCGTCAACCTGCCACTCCCACCCCCTATACCTAAAAAAAAGCGAAGATCCTTCAGCTCTTTGGTGGGAATGCAATGTTCTTTTAAAAGGACGGCACTGTTTCTGCAACGTGTTTTAAATATTAAATTTTTGTTTTTATCTTTATATTTTGGTGTTTTTCATTTTAATTGGCAAACAGTTTAAATCAACGTTTATTTTCTGTAGATACCACCAAAAAGACATACTTCTATAGATTTTAAAAACATTTGTACAGTTTTCAGCTTTATGTGTTTTCCCTTTACGTGTAGTTCCAAACTTTTGGGAAACGGTTTTGTATCGATGGCAGCCCACCCTCAACGCAAACTATGCGAGACTAGGGGGTTAAAATAACAGCAAAGAAAAAAATGACTATCCGAACACCAATCAATAGGAACGCCCGGTTACCGGAAATAATCTGCGACTATCAATTACCAAATTTGTATCCGAATTGGCTGAGACGATGAAAGTATCTTCACTACTTGAAGGATGATAAAAAATTGTTCAGGAATGGATTGTATGCACATCCACAAATATATTTTCTCAATCAATGTAAAATGCTTCCCACTGTACCAGTTATTAGGGCTTCTTCCCGTTCCATTCATATAAGGAGTGCAGGACGACTGGTGAGCCCGGCCGCATGTTGAGAAGGTTGTTTCTACTACGCTGCACAAGTTCCGCTGCGAAGCCGTTGCACATACTTTACTATGTCCAAATCTCTCCCCATGAGATTTCCATATTTGTGGAGTACTGGAGAGGGACGTTGGTGGCCATCGTTTTGCTTAGAATGAAGAGGTACACACTTGGGTATAATCATGCTTCCGTAAGCAACAGGAAACATTTTTCCATGGAGGCATTGACCAGTTTGTCTCACAGTAGGATAAATGCATTAAAAGTTGCAGCGATTACTTTTGAAGTAAGTTTTCACTAGTCTTGGCGGATAGGACACAGTTTTATTGAATGACGTGATAGGAATGATCACTTGAAACAAAAAGTCTAGTAAACCTGGGATCCAAGATGCATACCTTATGAACTATGAGCGCGTCTTCATCTTCGACAATGTGGACCAAATCTCTTCTACTACAAGCTCTCTGCTTCCCATATCCTGAGAAATGCTAGTATGGACCGAAACAAGGAAAATTGCGCTGTAAACATGGGCTCTAAAGTGCATAGCTTAAGAGCTATTATGGATACTTCATATTCTGTACTGTGAAACACGTCTCCTACTGAACTTGTGCTTATACCTCTTAAAGTATGCTCTTTAGAGCTCCTGCTTACTAGACTTTTTTGCTTCAAATGATCGTTCGCTGAAAATTATTTTGTCCTATGGGCCAAGACTATTAAACCATCAATATAGACTTTCTTTTATGGGACACAACTTTTGAATCATCCTATATATTGCGTGCACAACATGTTTTCAATTTAAATCTAACAATTATTTTCATCACGAAATGTCAGGATTTTCTGTGCGGGATAAGGAGCTTGCATGGAACTAGGAGAAATTATTTTGTATTTTTCAGTACAATCTTTATTTAAATAATTTGTTTTCCTTTTTATTATATTACTGCTGAGCATCGGTTACCAGCATACAACGATCTCCGATTGTTATGTCAAATTGATACCTACCTCTCTAGACCACTGACGAATAATGGCTGAAATCGAATGAGCCCGCATCTCGTGGTCGTGCGGTAGCGTTCTCGCTTCCCACGCCCGGGTTCCCGGGTTCGATTCCCGGCGGGGTCAGGGATTTTCTCTGCCTCGTGATGGCTGGGTGTTGTGTGATGTCCTTAGGTTAGTTAGGTTTAAGTAGTTCTAAGTTCTAGGGGACTGATGACCATAGATGTTAAGTCCCATAGTGCTCAGAGGCATTTGAAATCGAATGACAGAGATCGGAAATGAAGAAGACACCATCAGGAATCCCTCAGGCGTATGTTCTCAATCTGGCACTGTTCAACATACATGTGAACGATATCTCGGCCAGGAACAATGTTATCCTCGCCCAGTTCGCCGACGAAGCTGCGTTTCTCGCCAGTGGACAACGTCACACAGCGAACATTACTAGACTGAGACACGAAACAGCAGAAATGGAAATATGCAAAAACAAGAAAATTCAGTACAATCCGGAAATAAGCACCGCTGTAGTTTCACGAAGAAGCAGCCTACGTCCTTACCACGTCAAAAGTTTGAGGACATGGTGAAATCACTGATGCCTTCTGCTTGAGCTTTGAATCACACGTAAATGGAGAGGTATGTCTCTATAAAGCAACAAGTCTAACAGCCATTTTTCTGGAACGTCGTCGCGGATACTAACTACTGACTACCAGCTAATTAGCGACCCATTTTGTACAAAGTAAATGCCTCGGGTGGACAGCTACTATGTTTACCATCAATAACGATATACGTAGCCATCTAAACATCAAGAACATATAGGACCGAAGCTAGGAGAGTGCACAGTAGATGCATCAAAACACTGACAGAAATGTAGGTGTAATGTTCCCACATCCAAGACAGTATCTGAAAGCGCGTAGGTCGTTAAATGATTGATTTAAAAGTTTTCAAACGTTATAAATTTTATATTCACACATATTTTAGGGAGAGGTGAAGGGACCTAAGATAGCACCTGTAAACTATATAGCCCGCATCTCGTGGTCGTGCGGTAGCGTTCTCGCTTCCCACGCCCGGGTTCCCGGGTTCGATTCCCGGTGGGGTCAGGGATTTTCTCTGCCTCGTGATGGCTGGGTGTTGTGTGATGTCCTTAGGTTAGTTAGGTTTAAGTAGTTCTAAGTTCTAGGGGACTGATGACCATAGATGTTAAGTCCCATAGTGCTCAGAGCCATTTTGTAAACTATATCGGTAGCAAATGAGTAAGTAAAGGAAACTATAAACTAAAGAGATAGTGGTCCGGTGGGCTCATCTCTATCAGCTGGACGAATTTCACGGTACTGTAACGAGGCTGGCGCCATGCCCACTGAGCCTTTATGCATATATGTCGACCCCATTTTCTTTGTGCGGCTATTTGGGAGATGTTCGCTGGACGAATTCCTCGAAGACGCAGGCAAGATTCAGGAAATCGTTGTTCCTAGATTGCAAACTCCATGTAAAATTTCCGATTACAGTAGGGTATAAAATAGGACATTTTGTACGTAATTTGGTACGTAACGTACGGTTGGATTTCTAATAATGATAATCAACTAACACATAATGTGTTTGTTATGACCTCCTTTGAATAAAATGTGAGTAGTAAATTTTATGATGGATTGGTAGAAATGTAACGTTTCCCCCGCTTAGTGCCCTATGGTTAAATGCACGATGAAGGGTGAGAAGAACAATTGCCTCCAGTTTCTGGATGTCCACGTGCAGAAGAAGCAGAAAGAACTCTGGACCATTCAATGTACTTGTTGCCACTATTCCAGGACAGCGATACCTCTGTCAGACGACGATGGCGCCCAGAGCGAAGACAATATGTGACGACAGCAACTTACTATGGAGCTGGACCACATGAAAATGACTTGTGCTTCGTACGGCTGAATAAATTAAGGAAATGCTAGGGGCAAACAGACGCATCAAGAACAACGAAGGGAAAAATAAATAAAGAGAAGAGAAGATGGCTTCCGTGTCGTTCATTGGTGCAGGTTTAGCAAGAACCAGCCCTTGTCACCCTGAGTAAAGTATATGGCCAAAATTTCGACCTCCTGCAAAAATAAGGGAACATCTGAGCTACGTGAAAGATAACTTCGGACGATTTACATCTGGGAACTATCACATTCCTTGCCAATGTGGAAAATGTTACATCACACAAAGGCAGCGGTGCCTTTCTTCATTGCAATGAACTGAACGCAACGTAAGACTTCGGTAGGAACTAAATCACTATTGAATGAGCACAGCTTAGCAGAAAAGCATATGCTCGATTTCGAGAAGTCGTCTGCATCTGTTCAGCTAATGATGTCTTGCGTACCACTTTTAAATAGGCGACGCGAGTGTCAGAGAATCTTATTAAGCGAGATAGGGGTTTTTCCCCCAACCCATCTTGACAACCAGCCTTTGAAACAATAAGACGGGAGAGGCAGCAGTCTGCATCGCCTAGAACAGCGTTGCCAGGTGCGTAAAATGTCTGCCGGGCGCAGCTGAACTACTGTCGAACAGATGTTGCGAGAGTTAAAGGCTTGCCGACGATTTTTACGCAGGGCGAACCAGAACTTCACCAACAAACAGGGGTTGTTCACGGATATTCAATAACTTGATGTCTAACTCCACTGGGAATGGTGTGCACCACGACCATATTATTGTCAATATATTTTGGACAAATGGCAGCGTCAGTCGTAAATACATGAAATCCTTTGTTGTACAGATCGATCTTCAGTGGAAATTATTCGAACCTTGTAGTCCCATATCATAATAGCGCAACGTTTTCTACGACGTGAAACATATACTGTGATGATTACTTTGGACAGATATCTTCAGTTTTGCTGCATAAAATAATTTTTAAATGTACAGAAGAGCTATGTTGCAACATTAACAGTTAACATTAGCAGTTGCCGATTAAACGTACAGTGAGCTTTAGCTTACACAGCTAACCAACCCCTATATTTCTACCCACACCCTTCAGCCCTCCCACCGTCACACCCCACATCCCAAAAAATACTGAAGATCCTTCAACTCTCTGGTGAGAATGCGGTGCGGCTCTTGAACAACAGCACTGTTACTTCAGACGTTTTTTAAACATTAAATTTTGTTTTTATCTTTAAATTTTGGTGTTATCTTATTTTAATTAGGAATCAAATTAAATCAACGTTTGTGTTGTATAAATACCACCAAAACCCATCTTTCCATCTTTCTATAGATTGTAAAAACATTTGCACATATTTCATATTTTAATAACATCTGTTTTACCTTTACATATATTTTGAAATTTTTCGCAAACAGTTCTGCACCACTGGTTGCCCACCCACATCTCAAACTGTGTGGGACTAGGGGGACCAAATAATAATAAAGAAAAAAAAACGGATTATCTCAACACCAATCAACAGAACTATCGGTTTACCGAAAATAATCTGCGGATAAGAAGCGTCAGTTTGTATCCGAAATGCCTGAGACGATTGAAGTACCTTCACCATTTGAAGAATATGACAAAAAACGGTTCAGGAATAGCTTGTACGTACGTCTACAACTATATTCTCTCAATCAATTGAAGTGTGTGAAAGATGGTATTTCCTTCCAGCTAACAGAGCTTCTTCCCGTTTCAATCACATAAGGAACGCAGGAAGAATGATGAGCCGGTCCATATGTTGAGAAGGTTGTTTTCACAAGTTTCATTGGGAATCCCTTGAATATATTTCACTAAATTGAAATCTCTCCGCCTGATATTTCCGCATTTTTGAAGGACTAAAGAAAGACATTCGTGGCCGTTGATTTTCTTGGGACGAAGATGTGCACTCCTGGATATAATCGTGGTTCCGTAAGCAACCGCAAACATTTTTTCCGTGGAGGCACTGACCGGCTTGTCTCACAGTGGATTAAATGTCTCAACAGTCACGCTGATTTCCTTTGAAACAATAAAATGTTTAACTTTTTTTTCTATTCATCATGTTTTTACTTGACTACCCTTTTATATTTCGAGTTGCGACCAAGTGTCACTAGGTCAATGAAATAATCCGCGTATCTACATTACCGTATACCTACAGGGCGGGAAAAATAAAAGTGGCCTGGAAACAGGGTTCCGGGGCACAAAGAAACACAGAAGAGGAAAGGAAATACACTACTAACCTGACTGTAGCAGATGTTGAAAGTGACCACAATTAAACTCTTGACAGTTTTGGGCCCTGGTCGGCAAGTTGCTGGAGTGCTGGAACTGCTGTTATCTCATCCAAAGTTTTCTGCTGCATTTCTTGAAGACTATGAGGGTTGTTGAGGTACATCTTAGACTGCAGGGCTCCCCATGCAAAGTAACCGCACACTGACAGATCAGGTGACCTGGGTGGCCAGCTAAGGCCGCGAGCGGTTGGGCCTCTACCAACAAATCTTCCAAGCATGAAGACTGTGTAAATGTGCCCCAACGATCGGCTGGCTGTGTGGGCGGCTGCTCCATCGTGTTGGACGGGACCGTAGGTCTTTTCCTCCTCCGCTAACACTGCCAATCGTATCCACAAGTCCGGGCCACTTTTATTTGTCATACCCAGTATAATCGGTCACTAAATTTGTTTGCAATATTAATTAAAATTTTAACTTTCTTGCCATTTAAACTGGCTAAATAGTTGGAGTAATTAGTAAAGACGTTTAATCTTAAAAATCATTAAGTTGTTTGTTTACAATTATTCCGGCAAATTTTTTGTTATAACTTTTATTGTGTCTGTGGTCTTTTCCTGAGTCATTTTGATTTTGGTTTGGCACCCAGCGGTGAAGCATCTGAGCATTATTGCTTTGAGAGTGTATTCAAGAACGTTATTTCAATAGTTTTGGTCACTGTAGGTGGTGCAGACAAGTAGAGATAATCATTATAGGGTCGCGCTGCTTTGTCATGTGCGTGTGATTTGAACCACAGCAATAACGGTAAAAATATAGTATTAGCTTTTTTCAGGAATTTAACAGAAAACCTGTTTCTTTAAGCCAAAGTCATTATATTTTCATTACGGAAAAATTTTACTTCTGTATTTGTGATGCGTTTACGTAACAGTAAGAGAGCACGTGTATTTTCAAATTACGAGAATGATTGTAGGGACAAATAATCATTACGCAGTATGCAACAGTTTTTCATAGTAGACTGGCAACTGTGCTGTTATGTACTAATTATTCTGGCTCTTTTTTTTATTTTGGCAAGTTTTGTTGTTGTTGTGGTCTTCAGTCCTGAGACTGTTTTGATGCAGCTCTCCATGCTACTCTATCCTGTGCAAGATTCTTCATCTCCCAGTACCTACTGCAACCTACATCCTTCTGAATCTGCTTAGTGTATACATCTCTTGGTCTCCCCCTACGATTTTTACCCTCCACGCTGCCCTCCAATACTAAATTGGTGATCCCTTGATGTCTCAGAACATGTCCTACCAACCGATCCCTTCTTCTGGTCAAGTTGTGCCACAAACTTCTCTTCTCCCCAATCCTATTCAATATTTCCTCATTAGTTATGTGATCTACCCATCTAATCTTCAGCATTCTTCTGTAGCACCACATTTCGAAAGCTCCTATTCTCTTCCTGTCCAAACTATTTACCGTCCATGTTTCACTTCCATACATGGCTACACTCCATACAAATACTTTCAGAAATGACTTCCTGACACTTAAATCTATACTCGATGTTAACATATTTCTCTTCTTCAGAAACGCTTTCCTTGCCATTGCCAGTCTACATTTGATATCCTCTCTACTTCGACCATCATCAGTTATTTTGCTCCCCAAATAGCAAAACTCCGTTACTACTTCAAGTGTCTCATTTCCTAATCTAATACCCTCAACATCACCCGACTTAATTCGACTACATTCCATTATCCTCGTTTTGCTTTTGTTGATGTTCATCTTATATCCTCCCTTCAGGACACCGTCCATTCCGTTCAACTGGTCTTCCAAGTCCTTTGCTGTCTCTGACAGAATTACAATGTCATCGGCGAACCTCCACATTTTTCTTTCTTCTCCATGGATTTTAATACCTACTCCGAATTTTTCTTTTGTTTCCTTTACTGCTTGCTCAATATACAGATTGAATAACATCGGGGAGAGGCTACAACCCTGTCTTACTCCCTTCCCACCACTGCTTCCCTTTCTTGTCCCTCGACTCTTATAACTGCCATCTGGTTTCTGTACTGGCAAGTGCTGAGCCATTTTACCGCCTCAGGCTCCACATTTTATCAAATGTAGCACCTATCGTGTATTGTTTTACTTGCAGCTGGGCACGTGAGGAGACTGCCATTTTCGGCAGTAGATATTTGTCACCAATATTGCAAAGGTTACCCCATTACGCTGTAGAATTACCAGCTTCGGAAAAGTGAATACGTAAAAGGGAAAATAAATTTGTCTTCGTTGCAGTCCTGAGGTTCTGGTTAGATGTATAAAAGGACCTAGTAGGGTGCTCATTGGACTGTATAATGAATATGTGGAGCATCTGCGAGGGAGACTATCATACTGTAGGTACCCGTAGATCCCTGGAACGACGAACTGCACAAAGACGCAGGTCGTTCAAATATACAAAACAGCCGTTAAGGCCGACTCACATACCTACAGAGCTAAATCTATATCTACGTATGTATACAGCAAGCGAACATACGGTGCATTGCGCAGAGTACCACTTTTCCAAACTATCATCCAAAAGTGATTGACTACCTCTACATCTAAACTCATATGTCACAGTGGCGGAATAGATGATGGCTCAGTGCTCCATTTCGACTCGTTCCTCATACTGCACTCATGTACGCGATCACTGTTTCGCTAGCAACCCCTGGAAGTTGCCGTCCATCCACCAAAACTTTTTCCCCAACTCAAACAAGCCATATCACTCAATCATTGACTGCTAACCAATGCAGGGATGACATGGAAAAAGACACCATCCATGTACTCTAATAATAAACATGAAACTTGATAGCGCGAACAATTTTGCTTAAACTTCAACACTGGACAATCAAATGACAGCATGTTTTCTCAATTTCAATATCATAGCTAAACCATCCATTCTCTGCTTGGCGAGTATCATTGCGAACAAGGGTAGATGACTACTCAGCACTCCCATTCACACTTAATTCTCGAACACTTAAATCATCAAAGTATATAAAACAGCGCTCTACATATTTCTAAGACCTTGAGCATAGTAATTAATTTACGATCCATGTCTCTGCGTATGGGAGTCACAGAGCATTCTCAACTCTATTGTTCTAGAGTCTAGCATCTGTACCTGGAAGGTATTGGTAAGAGAGAGAACATAAACACGCGTACTCCTAGGACTACAATGTTCTGCACTTAAAAAATGGTTCAAATGGCTCTGAGCACTATGGGACTCAACTTCTGAGGTCATCAGTCCCCTAGAACTTAGAACTCCTTAAACCTAACTAACCTAAGGACGTCACACACATCCACGCCCGAGGCATGATTCGAACCTGCGATCACAGCGGTCGGGCGGTTCCAGACTGAAGCGCCTAGAACCGCTCGGCCACATCGGCCGGCTTCTGCACTTAAAAAGGGGTTATAATGTTAGATCGATTACCTTTCCGACCTATCAGACATACACCCTTCTTCACAGTTTCTCTACGCTGAGCTATCTTATTGAATCGTAAAACCAAAAAACTACTTCCACAAAACATTTACATTGCATCATACAAGCACAGTATAGCTTTATGGAGACGTCCGCTATTCACATCCGATCACAGTTCAGAAATTATACCATATCTGCATCAGGCCTATATAAAATGATAGTTAGTAATGGTGGATACATCCTACAAGGAAACAGATAAACGCATAGCAAGAGCGTCAGACATGTGAAAATTACAAGTCATTCCGCCACTTAAACACAACATATACCGGCCGGAGTGGCCGTGTGGTTCTAGGCGCTACAGTCTGGAGCCGAGCGACCGCTCCGGTCGCAGGTTCGACTCCTGCCTCGGGCATGGATGTGTGTGATGTCCTTAGGTTAGTTAAGTTTAATTAGTTCTAAGTTCTAGGCGACTGATGACCTCAGCAGTTAAGTCGCATAGTGCTTAGAGCCATTTGAGCCACAACATATGTCAGGCAGATGTGTACACGGGGATTGTAGCGCGTCACAAGCTGATGCCGATAACTTAGTTATGACGCTGAAGTCTCGATTTTACACACACAAGATGCGACAGGGGCGATCGCATAAATCAAAGCTCGTTTAGAGGAGTGTGTCATGTTTCTTGACACATGAGATGGAAGTCCTCTGATGACAGACAGGTTTACCATTAACGATCGCAAGTAGACAGTGCTTTAAAACACATACTGAACACGTAGCTGTATACGAGTAGAACGCAGGCTTTGTCACGTGACTGATGCATCCAGACAGAACGTTTGAAAAAAAATTTATCTCCATCAACTAATCCTTCTCTAGAAGGAATCTGTCAGTCATTAAATCGTACCTCGTTACAACTCCATCTCAATCGATCACCTCTGTTATCCTTTAACGCAGATGGGAGTAAGTTTAGAAATGAATCGTTCTCTGTCATCCCAAAAAGCATCAAATGCAGTAGTCAACTCGCGTGTATCACTGGCACCTCAATAGACATACACTATAAAGCTGCCTTAATGGGAAAAAATTTAGTGCCTCCCTTATTCCCTTCGTTTTGATGTCCATGTTTTCCCGGATTCCTCCTGTTGCCGCATACTTGGTCCCATATAGAAATTGTTCGGTCCGAACCAGAAGATAGCAAAGTACTTCCTCATTTTAACCGCTTTTCGGTCTATATTTGGTCAATTTATACCTATTCCCTCGTCATATTTCGCAATTCTATCGATTTTAGGTCAGATCTATCCAAGCGATCATGACATAACATCTCGTTCTGTGTTCTAAAATTGATTGTAAATGTAGCATAGCTGCCAACTAGAGATGGGCAAAACTGTTCTTTTCAGAGATCGGATCAGAACTGTTCACTCCCTGAAATGAACTAGGTCTTTTTCATGACTCACCACTCATTCACAATAGAAAATAAATGGAAGGCACATTGCCCTTTAAACTTGGTTTATTCCAGTACTATACCTGTATTTTGATCTTATTTGATCCTATTTTGAAGTAACACAGATAATGAGTAAGAATTTTGTATTGTTTATTGAAATTTCCACGATATGACAAAGTTTTTGATTATCGATTTATTTTGCACTATCGTGGTTTTTTGGGTGATCGGAATATGTTGCAACATGAGATTTACATTAACAATGTATTTGGCTATAATGTATTAAAATTTCATTAACCTCGTACGAATACATCCCAAGCCATATATTTTTAAAGTGAATGTTTCCTTCCAAAGACGCCCAAAATCGCAAAATCCCTACTACAATTAGAAAAAAAATATAAATTTGACTGTAAGACCAAAGTGCTGCATATAGCCTTACGCAGAATAAAACAAGGAAAATATTGGTGTATCACATTTTGCGATACGTTTATTGGTTCACTCGTAATTAATTCGAGTGTCCATAATAAAAAATCCTATAGTAAGAGGAGTCGTCAGGAACCTCATCTGATCAGTTTAAACAAATAAACAAATGATGTATACATAACATAATTATGTAATATACATGTCGGTATTAGTACGAAGAACAGTATCCGGTATAGACGAACTCCGATGCAGAAGCGCTGAGTGAAGCTGGTTGAGCCGCGAGCTGTATTGCTGCGTGAGCTAAGACCACAAAGACCAGTGTGACACCTGAGTTGCTTTGCTCAACGCTCTGGCTAGAGTCGAGAACTGTGGGGTGAGCGTTGAGCGGGCGAGTTCCGAGGGTGGGGGGAGCGGTGAACGGCTACCAGTCACCCGCTCCGAGACAAATCGTCCGTTCTCTTGCGAGCAGGTTCTTGCAAGTAGTTCTTACGTTCTCCGTTAGGAGGCTCTCCGACCTGTTGCTAGCATCAACTGCCCAGAGGGCAGGACATGCGACTGAAACGATCGCCGACGGGGTGCGATGCTAAGTTAAGGTGCGCCAGACACTGCACGCGGCAGAGGAAGCACAGAGACAGCAAGGCATATGTGAAACACAAAATCCGATGGGGCACTGCACAATGCAGGCAGCCAAGACAGAAGCAGGGCTGTGTTGTGTGGCGTGCAGTGTGCTCTGACCAGCAGAGGCCCCGCTGACCTGCTCCGACTCTCTCTCTCTCACTCTCTCTCTCTCTCTCTCTCTCTCTGCTGTGTGAAACGTTTGGAGCTACCGTTTTTTTTTTTTTCTGAATCACTGATTGTTCACTCCTTTGAAAGATTCAACACTATGAATCAGTTCAGGAGCGGATCCCCCATCTCTACTGCCAACACCTAACCCAAATGCACTGATCGAGAGGTGTGATATAGCACTGCACTCGACTGTATCCAGTCACCTCCACATTCGGAGAGCGTTTGCTCTGTTTCTGTGTGTCTGTGTACATGTACGCCTCGTGGACGGCTCTCAGGACCCAGCCCCATCCGCTGGTGGACCAAACTTCGAACATAGGATACGTGTCCGGACGTAACGCGTGATTGGTCCACCCGCGAACCCTATTGTAGATGTGGTGCTTGGTGGATCCGTCTCTGAACATAGCTCCGTATATATAGTCCGTGGCAGATCCACACCCGAATGCTAACTCTGATGTGATATATTATGGATCTGCATCCTAACACAGCTTCGTACATTGCGCATGACGGATCCACCTCCAAACCCTATCCCGTTCGCAGCATGTTGTGGATCCGCATCTCAACACTGATCCAGATATAACATGCAGCGGATCTACAGTCGAACGCTAACTCGGGTCTACTGCCGGTCCTGCTCACTCTGTCGGCCAGATCGTCTATGTGCATACAGAACAAGTGTGTTCGTACCACATTGCCTAGGGCCCTCCTGGCGATACCCTTGTCTCTGGTGAACCCCCGCCATATCGGGTCAACGTTCTGGGCCCTGTTACTTAGAAAGTACCCTAGTACCTCCGTTAACAATCTGCAGAGTGGTGCTGTGTTCGACCAGTTCTTGAGTACGTCTGAGTCTCTTACCAATACAGGTAAAAGGAAGATATAGAAACGATGCAAGGAAGCCATTCACGATTCGAAAATGGTTTGTTTCGTCTGCGTGAGAGCGTTACAGAAATGCCCAACAAACTGTAGTGGGAATGATAGTAGAAAAACTCAGAAAATTACGGGATCTCACATTCGATCCCTATACATGAAGAATATACCTCTTTCCAAATCACCTGATCACAAAAATTAGTAATATTTAGGTTCATCCAAAGATATTGCTTGGGTGCTCAATGGGCGGTATCAGATTACAAGTACAAATACCCACAGCTCAGTTCTCCAGTGTGAGGAATTCTTTCAGTGCTCTTCGCTTCTGATTTATTAAGATGAATATTGCGAAGTTCAATTGTGGTTCTGAGACCACATTAAACTGTATGTCTCCGAAACAGGAGAAAAACTAGTTTGGGATGTGGAACTTGGTGCTTTTTCGCCTTTTCCCTAACAGTATTTAAAAACAAGCACTTGATATTTACCGCAACAGTACGTAGAAGTTTATGCACAAACATTTACAGCCTGCAGTGACTGTATTCCTGTGTCAAATCACTTATTAAAAAAGTAACATCAAAGTTTTGAGGTGACAGTTAGAGCATTTTCTCTTGCAATAAATACAATACACTTTAATTTAAAAATTTCTAGTGCTAAAAGAATCTATTAAAAATATGTACACAAGGTAAACTATTAGACTGTACGTTCTCAGTTGTTTTAAAGGCGTGCACGAATCCATATGGTAAGTGTAACGTTAAGTTGTAAAATTTAACACTTGCTAAAAAATTAAAAAAAAGAGTATTAAGAGCATACGAGCACACATGAAAAATAAACACCTGAACTTGTGAGAATGGTCTCCTTCAAATAAATAACATAAATAATCTTATACACATGCAAACCATCAGTATTATTTTAATATGTTACACATATGATTAATTTGCTTGTAAGACATCGTGTAGTCCACGTATTCTACAGGTATAACTAAGATATAATACCAGCTGGTTTTTCAATCTTACTGTAGGAGGTAAATACACAAGCTGTTAATCTGGGCAACACCTAATGACCAGAAGCAAAATCTTTCAACAGCTGAGACCACGACGTCATTAAAATACTGCTTAATGTACGACATCGTTTAGAAACTGTTTAACCAACAAAGGCATTAGGAAGAAAAGAACACACCAAATACAGCATACGAAAGAAATATCGTTAGTGACTCTAACGATGCCCTGGTCTTGTAACAGTGTCTTCAAACTGTCTTTGAATAACATCCGTTAACACCACGCAGTAACGGCTCGTGAATAGTTTTAGATTTAGCTAAGTTGGAGCGTGTGAAATTAATAGCATCTTCTGTATGACAGTTATGCTTACCACCAAGTTTATGCAACTACAGCCACCGCCAATAATAATAACAACAATAATAATAAGATGATGAATAATTTATCTGACAAAAGAAAGAATTATTTTTGTGCAATGTGCATAATTAAATATATTTTAGGGCACTAACGAAATAATATGTAAGCTTTCGCAACTCTCCATTTCGCATTTTTGTGTGATTGGGTGTTTTTAGTGCCTTTCCATTTTTTCGAACGGTTGTACAAGATCGCCAACAAACGTATTCGTTCACTAATTAACTTCCGGACTGAAAATCAGATATTTTTACGCTGTACCTACACAACAACTTGTGCTAACTCTACACTTCCTTGTTAAATGTTCACTTGTAGTCGCGCATATTAGAGGTCGTCACTCTCTCATTCAAAAGATCTTTTCTCGGAGGCCCTAGCTCCTTTGCGGCTAAGTAGTGTGTGCTGATATGCAACTTCCTGGCAGATTAGAACCATTTGCTGGAACGAGACTCGAACTCGGGACCTTTGTTTCACGGGAAACGTGCTCTACCGAGTGAGCTACCCAAGCACGACTCACGATCCGTCCTCACTGCTTTACTTTTCTGTTAGCATTTAAAATATATTCAACATAGTCGATGTTTACACAGCACACGAGAGCCGATTCCGGCACGGTAAACAACCGACTCTGAACACAAAGTGCCTTTTGTGGAAATGATGAAACTCATGTAGTAATGTCTACCAGCATGGTCACTTGACTAGAATACAAATGAGGCACTGAGATCCATAAGGGTCGAAAGCACACTGCCGTTGATCCCACATTTAAGTGTATATCAGAGAAATCAGTGCTACAACTTTTCGTGACTTTTCATATATACAGTGTGGGCCTACAGCAATGAAAAACCGGACTTTCCACAAGATCAACCGAGTTCTGAAGCATGAATAAATGCTACAATCTCACAATCGACGGTTTTGTGATTTAGGCCTTCTGATTCTCAGCATCTCAAATGGATTATTGTATGATGAAATTCATAACTTAATATACTATGACTCATTTAGAAATCCACGAAATAGATTTACTGTCAGTACAACTTTAACGTATACTGACGTCCGAACTAATTTTATTACAGTATGTAATGAGTGAATTAGCATATGTGAAGAGTGTGCTATCATCTAGCAGGATATATGCAGAGCCAGCTGGTGTGGCCGAGAGGTTCTGGGCGCTTCAGTCTGGAACCGAGAGACTGCTACGGTCGCAGGTTCGAGTCCTGCCTCGGGCATGGCAGTGTGTGTTGTCCTTAGGTTAGTTAGGTTTAAGTAGTTGTAAGTTCTAGGGGACTGATGACGTCAGATGTTAACTCCCATATTGCTCAGAGCCATTTGAACCATTTGATATATGCAGAGTGAATGGGGATAAAAGTCTGCTGCAGTGTGCTACCACCTGGTGGCACTGACGTAAATTTCTAGTTAAGTGGCAAGAGCTAACAGTGCACACGTGATCCGTGCACGTTGTTTAACAAATCCGTGTGTATTTGGCCCATATGGCAATTACGTCACGCGAATTGCGCATGCACAATAACTTCTTAAAATGTACACAACTGAATGTGTGCTCGCAGTCTTGATGCCAAATTTCACGGTGTCTAGATCAGTAGTAGCACTGTAGACGTAAGTGCCGAATCTTTCAGAATGCAGCATATGTGTCACGTTTAACAGCATTCAGAGAAAAATAACCAATAGATCTGCAGGGTGCCGAAAGTTACGTCGTTTACGTGCTCTTGTGCGATGATACAGCAGCTGACACTGCCACCACGATAGCTGGCGTCGAACAGCACCCCAAAGAGCAGCTTTCTAATATGTGTGACGTGTTGTGGCTGTTAAACTGGAATCCACTGTACAACAGGTTACTGTGCTGGCTCGACTGGGTACACACTGCTTGGCTCCCACTGCGGCGCCGACATCTGCACACAAGCGAGCGCCACCGCGTACTCGTAGACAACCTCATGCTAGTTGACACATCACGACCAGCATAAGCGAAGTGGGTTGATTCTCATCAGTCAGATAACAGCAGCCAGGGTACCACACCTGTGCAGGTGGTACCGCGTCATCGTAAATACCGAAACCTGCTCAGTGCGCGAGGAGAGCCATTTCACCATTACTGAAGGCCACTAAAGGTAGAGTCGTTCACTCGCAAGGGCTTAGTCTCTCTGTAAATGCAAAATGTGTGGTGTCACCGCCAGACACCACACTTGCTAGGTGGTAGCCTTTAAATCCGCCGCGGCCCGGTAGTACACGTCGGACCCGCGTGTCGCCACTGTCAGTGATTGCAGACCGAGCGCCGCCACACGGTAGGTCTAGAGAGACTTCCTAGCACTCGCCCAGTTGTACAGCAGACTTTGCTAGCGATGGTTCACTGACAAATTATGCTCTCATTTGCCGAGACGATAGTTAGCATAGCTTTCAGCTACGTCATTTGCTACGACCTAGCAAGGCGCCATTATCATTTGCTATTTATCTTGTGATGCATGTACCGTCAGACCGATGTTCACCAATTATGGATTAAAGTTAAGTATTCCAGAAGCTACGTATTTTTTTTACTAGACTCAACTCCTTTAACTGTTCCAGACCTCACGCTAGCCTGCGTGAGCTTAAACGCGTGCCTTTCGGTTTTACCTCGTAGTGGCTTGGCTGTCTTGCCAAGTCACAACAAAATGTTTCAGTTCTGAGGTAGGAGGAAGGCAAAGACATACCATCCCCATTAGGACTACGTCTCGTACATAGCCGCGCAGTTGAGAGCAAACGTAGACGTCACGATAGCTTTGTTTTACTTACAGAGAGATATCGCCAATTCTTCTTCTCACAAACCTTGAAACTTGAATAAGAACTGAGGAAAATGATGTTGGTACAGAATGTACCCCCCACAACAAACTATGCAGTGGCTCATGGATTATACATTGAGATGTATGCAGTGGGCCGTTCATGTTAACAAGTGGTGCCGGCAGTGCATGAGAGAGAAATAGGCTTCGTCCTTCGTCTTGTTCCTTTGGCTATTTCTGACGCAAGATTGGGCTTGCTGCATGTTGGAGTGACGGTAATTTTGCTGAAATTGGAGATTCGTGGCTCACATTTTCCGAAATCTAAGTAGGATGCGGTGAAAACTTTTGGGCTAGTTTAGGCTTTCACTGATTGCAGGCGTTTCCCAGAACAGAAATTTTTGAGAAGCCTCATCAGCAAGCAGCTGCTCCCGGAGTACTGTTAGCGGGAGTATGAATCGACCAACGAAAGTGCTTGCGCTCTGCTGTAGATGCCGATCCACTGAACAATCTCGATGTAACAACAATTCCATGGAGTAGTTTCGGAGTTCTCGAAACTGAGAGCCTGTGGGAAGCCCTCAGGTGTTTCGATACAGAATAAAAGTACCTGACAAACCCAGTAACATCAGTGCCTTCAAGTGCGTGAATTCAAAGTGACACAGATGATTATTAATGAAACAACCAGATAAAATATATTAAGAGCACAGAAGGGATATTGTTTTTGAATGAACACATGGAGGAATAATAGGGACTTTACGTAAGATTTCGTGTATTACTTATGGTACCGAGCGAGTTGGCGCAGTGGCTAGCACACTGGACTCGCTTTCGGGAGGACGACGGTTCAAAATCGCTGTCCTGATTTAGGTTTTCCGTGATTTCCCTAAATCTCTTCAGGAAAATGCCGGGACTGTTCCTTCGAAAGGGCCCAGCCGACTTCCATCCCCATCCTTCTCATATCCGGTGGGACTGATGACCTCATTGTTTCGCCCCTCCCCCGAATCAACCAACCAACCAACTCTTTGGTACATGTCAGATGTTTTCCTGATAATCTGTTCTGGGATTCAATATCTTAAATAAAAATTTTTCAAAAAATTGTAATCTGTAATGAAAACAAAGTAGATTTTTTGACTCAGCACATCTATTATTCTATTTGTAGGCGTCGTGGTTTAGTGGATTGCACTAGGCTCTCGTCCTCGGTTCAGCACTGGAAAGGAGCAGGGATTTTACCTCGTTTCTGTCCCTCCAGTACGCTCACAAGTTCACTCAGGTGCTATCAAATGAGTACCGGAGTTCTTTCACGGTTGTAAAAAGTGGCTGGGACTGTGGGTTCACCTCCATGGCCCTTGTAATGCATCGCAGTAGCCCTGCCACGAGCTTGCACCACAGACGTTACCTTTGCATTTCCATTTAAAACTTTTGAAAAACGGCTATCTGTTTTAAACACTGTCCACTCACATTAACGTGACCACCTGTCAGAAGCCTGAATAACCACCTTTTGTTGCGCAGACTGTTATGAGAGGAGCAGGAAGAGAGTCAGTGACGTTCTGGAAGTGCTGCCAGAGATGTGGGAGATGTGAGATACAGTGCCGTGGGCAGCTCCATTAGGTTTATCGGTTGAGGATTCATGGTGCGAACACCCCGATGGGGGTAGATCCACAGCTTCTCGACCAGATTTAAATCCGGGGAGTTTGGTGTGCTGTTCGAACCACGCACGTAGACTGCGATATCTGTGACACGTTGCTTTGTCCTGCTGCTAGGTGCCACCGTCCCAAGGGAAAACTAAGAGCATGTAGGGAAGCGTAAGGGCCCCCTACAATAGATGCATACTTGCGCTGATTCACTGTCCCTTTGAGATTGACGAGATAACCCATGGGATGTCACAAAAACATTCCCCAGACCACAACCCTTCCGACGATTGTTACAGTATGTTCGCTTCCAGACGATTCACACCTTACACGCTAATGACCTTCTGTCCTATGGAGCGTAAAACGTGAATCGTCTGAAAAGGCTACCTGTCGCCATTTAGTGGACGTCCAGTTGCGCTACTGTCGTGAATATTCCAGGATTCGTCGCCAACAAAAACAGGAGCCAGCATGGGTAGACGGACCAGGTTCCTGCTGCCGGGGCCCAGGGGCGGCAACGTTCGCTGGACGGTCGTTGTGAAGACACTATCGGTTGCCGCTTGGTTCATTTGGGCGGTCAGTTACTTGACAGTTGCATGTCTATTCGCCTCTACACACCTCCGCAGACGTCGTTCACCACTGTCATCCTTGGCCCCTAGTGCACCACAATTGTTTCGGTGCTGGTTTTGGACAGCGTCATTTTGCAGTGCACAGTGTACCTTAACCATGGAGGCACGCGAACAGTTTACAAACTTACAAACTTAGCCGCTTCGTAAATGCTTCCACTCTTGTTCCGATAGTCAATCCACCAATGATCCACTTTGGTACAACAAACATATTAGGAAGTGGCTGAGAAATCAGAGAATTTTGCACCGTCGTTTTGAACACAGTCACTGCCCCCCTGACAAACAGAAATTATGCGAAATCAAAGCAGCTGTCATAAGGACAATGAGAAATTCTTTTCCCGAATCTGAAAGCAATATTTTATCTGCAGATTCTAAAAATAACCCCAAAAATTTTGGTCGTACGTAAATTCTATAAACGCCACATAATTCAATACCTTCTCTTGCTGACAGTACGGGTAATGTAACTGATGATGATAAACAGAAGGCCGAAATTCTAAGCCTAGCTTTGAAAAACTCGTTTACGATAGAGTACTGCAGCACCATTCCCCCTTTCAATTATCGAACAAACGAAAGGAAGGTTGACATAGTGTTTAGTGTATCTGGGATTGTAAAACAGTTAAGATCCTTACACGCCAGGAAGGCATCTGGCCCAAACGGTATTCCCGTAAGATTTTCTGTTGACTATGCTACACATACAGCACCGTTCTTATCTGTCATCTATCAGAGATCATTGGAGCGGTGGAAAGTTCCACGGGACTGGAAGAAGGCCCAGGTCATAGAAATAAATAAGAAGGGTAGAAAATCGGATGTACATAATTACCGATCAATTTCACTGACATCGATTTGTTGTAGAATCGTGGAACATATTTTGTTTTCGGACATAATGACCTTTCTAGACTCTGAGAAGCTCATCTGCAGATACCAGCACGGCTTTAGGAAACAGCGGTCATGCGAAACACAGCTGGCGCTCTTTGTGCATGATATACAACAGGCTCTAGATACCGGCTCCCAGGTTGACGCCATATTTCTCGACTTTCGAAAGGCTTTCGACTCATTTCCACACTATCGCTTGCTACGAAAAGTGCGCGCTTACGGTCTATCCGATGACATATGCAGTTGGATAGAAAGTTTTCTAACAAACAGGGAGCAGTATGTCGTCCTGAACGGGGTGACTTCAGGTGTGCCCCAGGGCAGCGTAATAGGTCCGCTGCTTTTTACGATTTACGTAAACGATCTGGTTGATGGTATTGACAGCGGCATTAGACTGTTTGCCGATGATGCTGTAGTCTACAGGAAAGTAGTATCACACGAAAGTTGTGAACAAATCAATGAGGATTTGCAGAAAATAAATGCGTGGTGTAATGACTGGCAGTTATCTCTCAATATTAGTAAGTGTAACCTAATGCGTATAACAAGGCGAAAATCCCCATTAATGTACGAGTACAGAATAAATGTCCAGTCTTTCGAAGCGGCGACGTCCGTCAAGTATCTGGGTGTGACTGTTCGAAATAATCTCAAGTGGAATGATCAGATTACACAAGAAACGGGTAAAGAGAACTCTAGATTACAGTTTATTGGTAAAATCCTGAAGCGATGCAGTCCTTCAACTAAGGAAATAGCTTACAATACGTTAGTTCGTCCAGCCTTGGAGTATTGTTCGTCTGTATGGGACCCTTACCAGTTGAGTCTGATCCAAGAGATTGAGAAGGTCCAAAGAAGAGCGGCAAGATTCGTGACTGGTACATTTAGCCATCGCGAGAGCGTTACAAATCTCATAGAAGTTTGAAATGGGACACACTTGCAGATAGACGGCGCACTAAACAGAAGGGGCTGCTCACTAAATTCCTAAATCCGATCTTCACCGAGGATGTAGAGCATATATTATTACCACCAACTTTTACATCGCGAAATGATCATCATTCAAAGATAAGGGAAATTAGAGCTCGTACTGAGGAGTTCAGGCAGTCGCTTTTCCCTCGCTCGATCCGCGAGTGGAACAGAAGAGGGGAAATATGACTTTAGCGCGAATTGTGCCCTCTGCCACACATTGCTTGGTGGCTAGCGGAGTATATATGTAGATGTACATGTAGAATGATCATCCCCGTTTTGGGCGTCAGATAAATCGCTCCGTTTCCGCATTATGACAATGAGTGCAGTGTCTTCCGCGTCACAGTCTCCGGTGTCTCGCCTCTCCCTCCCGTCGCACTTTATATGACCTCTGCGTTTGATGAAATTATTTCTGCCAGTATCATCTAAAAGAGGAATAATGGGTATAGCTCTGTGTTAATGTCTGCAGTCATCTCCCTCAGCTGTAACTTGTACACTTTTTGTCTTGTAGATAAGGGAATAGAAATGCAAAATTCAAGAAATAGTTACTGATAAACATTAAGCGGTGTTTCATGTGATCCGTCTGCATTGGAATCACTCAGAAAGCAGTGGAGGTCAAAATACCACAAACGTGTTTTATATATTTCGTCGTACCGGGCTCCAGATCAGACATATTTCGTTAGTTTGCTTCGTTCTTTGCAGTAAACAGTGTTGTGACTTGGCAAGACAGCCAAGCCACTAGGAGGTAGCCGAAAGGCACGCGTTTAAGCTCACGCAGGCTAGCGTGAGGTCTGGAACAGTTAAAGGAGTTGAGTCTAGTAAAAAAAATACGTAGCTTCTGGAATACTTAACTTTAATCCATAATTGGTGAACATCGGTCTGACGGTACATGCATCACAAGATAAATAGCAAATGATAATGGCGCCTTGCTAGGTCGTAGCAAATGACGTAGCTGAAAGCTATGCTAACTATCGTCTCGGCAAATGAGAGCATAATTTGTCAGTGAACCATCGCTAGCAAAGTCGGCTGTACAACTGGGGCGAGTGCTAGGAAGTCTCTCTAGACCTGCCGTGGGGCGGCGCTCGGTCTGCAATCACTGATAGTGGCGACACGCGGGTCCGGCGTATACTACCGGACCGCGGCCGATTTAAAGGCTACCACCTAGCAAGTGCGGTGTCTGGCGGTGACACCACAAACAGTCAGCAAAGATCTTTTTATTATCGTTTTCCTATTTGCTGTAGGGTCACCGAGTCGTAATTTCTCTATTAAAGTACTGTAAGCAGCTGCCTTGTTATCTTGATCGTTGTATTCCCTGCCCTTAATTTTCCACAAACATGTACGACTTCTGCGCGTCTCAATAAATTCAGGAATGAACTATCTAGGGACCTGCCGTGTATCTTCAATTTTAAAATTGACTGTGCACATACAGGCGAGAAACACTAGACTAAATAACGGATGTTCCAAACACTTTTCGCGTTATGTCTGAGGCAGTCTTGTGTCCACACGCAACGGTTAGTCTGCACAGATGTGTTTGGTGTCCACAGATTTGAACAATTTCTTTCTTACCTCCAACTATAACTTCAAGGTCTGTGCACATCTCAAATCTCCTAAGCACGAGCAAAGGTCTGTGTGGTGTCGTCCCAAAAGCGAGGTGTTAAAGCAAGATTGCTTCCTCGTAAAGCAACCACAGGAGACGTTCGCCACTGGAAGCCTGATCGGCGAGTGAGCGACAGCCGTTAACAGTTCCCTACGACACCACGACGGCACTTCTACCTACGGTTAAGCACACGACCGGCACCATCGTCTACTAATATATCAGTGTATTAGTGTATTATGCAGAACGCTACGCGAAAGCTACTTTTAAATGCACTCTGAGTGAGAGACTTGTATTTTGTCTGTAGGAAGTGATACGCTAAATTTCAAAGACGGTTGTAAATACTCTTGGTATTCCTGTGGAAATGCTATAATAAACTGAAATTAAAATTTTGCCAGAAGATTAGTGTCCTGTGAACACAGCTTATTGATCATAAGGTACTCCGAGCGTGTGCAGACCAAACTGATGCTGAATCTATCATCCCAGATCATATAAAATGATAGTTTACCCTCGCGAGCTAACAGGCTACTTGAAAAGTCAACTGCCGCTCGCATCTGAAACTTTATCGGACAAGTTTCTGTATTCGTCAGGGGCGTCACCTGCTGCATATGGATGGAAGACTTGGGCATTTCAACTGAATAATTTACTTTAATGCTTGCTGAATGATAAAGTTTGATCTGGTAAATTAGTATTTATTCAAACAATCTCTGAAATTAATCAAGACATATAAACACAGAGGTCATAAAACAATTTGAGAATGAATCTATATAATTAAAACAGAACAATGATAAGAAAATGAATCGTTATTAGGGTTATCACCAGCATGATGCTGGACAATTAAAGTTGACATGGTGCCCAGACTGATAAAGGGCACGAGTTCCGCTTTCAGCAGTGATGGCAAAAACATGTACTTAATTATACAAAAAAAAGTGTCAATCGGAAGAGAGCACAAAACAGTTAATGAATAAAGGAAGAATACAAACGAATCATCACTTGACAGATGAGCTCCAAGGAATCAACTCAATAACGAAACAAAAAATTCCCCTTTGAAGCAAGAACGAGATTACAGAAAAACATGGGTACTATCAGGTGAAGTGCTTAGATCGAATTATGAAGACTAAAAGTAGAAACCGGGAATGAACTCATCTCCCCTCACTATATTACGATTTTCAAAGTCAGGAGAACGCATTGCAAAAGCGAGAAAGTTCAAAGTGAAACTTCTAAGACTTGGCAGAAAGCCAAAGTCAGGAAAACAAACATCAGTGCGGAGTGCTCCTGAAGTAGACTGCCCCTCTAAGTTAGGATAGCCTTTCTTCAGACCTCGAAAAACCGTCCGGCAGAACTTTTCTAGCTAATCCCAAGGAAGGACCTCAGTGCTCATCCAATAAGGGATCTGGAGGTCCACTCTCTAGCTCCCACCATAAGGTTAAAGATGCTTCCGCCAATGAGACACGTCCAGACTTGTTACACGGAGGTGGAGGAAATTTTGTTGAACTTCACACAGCATTCCCACAGTAAGGCCAAAGTTTGAAAATTTGTGCACACATGAATGGCTGTACGAGGTGCATTCAAGTTCTAAGGCCTCCGATTTTTTTTCTAATTCGCTACTCACCCGAAATCGATGAAACTGGCGTTACTTCTCGACGTAATCGCCCTGCAGACGTACACATTTTTCACAACGCTGACGCCATGATTCCATGGCAGCGGCGAAGGCTTCTTTAGGAGTCTGTTTTGACCACTGGAAAATCGCTGAGGTAATAGCAGCATGGCTGGTGAATGTGCGGCCACGGAGAGTGTCTTTCATTGTTGGAAAAAGCCAAAAGTCACTAGGACCCAGGTCAGGTGAGTAGGGAGCATGAGGAATCACTTCAAAATTGTTATCACAAAGAAACTGTTGGGTAACGATAGCTCGATGTGTGGGTGCGTTGTCTTGGTGAAACAGCACACGCGCAGCCCTTCCTGGACGTTTTTGTTGCAGTGCAGGAAGGAATTTGTTCTTCAAAACATTTTCGTAGGATGCACCTGTTACCGTAGTGCCCTTTGAAACGCAATTGGTAAGGATTACGCCCTCGCTGTCCCAGAACATGGACACCATCATTTTTTCAGCACTGGTGGTTACCCGAAATTTTTTTGGTGGAGGTGAATCTGTGTGCTTCCATTGAGCTGACTGGCGCTTTGTTTCTGGATTGAAAAATGGCATCCACGTCTCATCCATTGTCACAACCAATGAAAAGAAAGTCCCATTCATGCTGTCGTTATGCGTCAACATTGCTTGGCAACATGCCACACGGGCAGCCATGTGGTCGTCCGTGAGCATTCGTGGCACTCACCTGGATGATACTTTTCGCATTTTCAGGTCGTCATGCAGGATTGTGTGCACAGAAATGCCAACTCTGGAGGTGATCTGTTCAACAGTCATTCGGCGATCCCTCAAAACAATTCTCTCCAGTTTCTCGATCATGTCAGACCGGCTTGTGCGAGCCCGAGGTTGTTTCGGTTTGTTGTCACACAATCTTCTGCCTTCATTAAACTGTCACACCCATGAACGCACTTTCGACACATCCATAACTCCATCACCACATGTCTCCTTCAACTGCCGATGAATTTCAATTGGTTTCACACCACGCAAATTCAGAAAACGAATGATTGCACGCTGTTCAAGTAAGAAAAACGTCGCCATTTTAAGTATTTAAAACAGTTCTCATTCTCGCCGCTGGCAGTAAAATTCCATCTGCCGTACGGTGCTGCTATCTCTGGGACGTATTGACAATGAACGCGGCCTCATTTTAAAACAATGCGCATGTTTCTACCTCTTTCCAGTCCGGAGGAAAAAAGTCGGAGGCCTTAGAAATTGAATGCGCCTCGTATATTTAGCTTCAGGAAACAGTGTCTTGAAAACATACACCGAAAGCCAACGGCAAGCAGACAGCTGAGGACTCTACCAAGAGTTTACTAACAAGCAGAATTTTCAATCCGTCCACCAGTGGCTTCCCATTCTGCTGTAGGGGACAACGAGAATGTTCTTCCAACCAATCGCGAAGAACTGCGGCCTGATGACATCTCATCTACAAAAATTCCATGGTGTTTGGGAACATGAAGTCCATTAATGGCTGCAAATGGTCTCCAAGTTACCGATAATAACCATTTCCCGTCAATGATCGGTTCAGTTGGACGAGAGAACCCAGTCCTTTCCATGTAAACAGCCCACACTATCACGGAGCTACCACCAGCCGTCACCGTGCCTTGTTGACAACTGGGGTCCATTGCTTCGGGGGTTCTGCGCCACACTCTACCATTAGCCCTTATCAGGTGTCATCTGACCATGCCACAGTCCAACCCACATGGTCATGCGCCCGGGTGAGGCGTTGCAGCAGGCATTCGAGTCGATCGTCTGCTGCCACAGCCCACTAACGCCAAATTTCGTCGTATTGCCCCAACGGATACGTTCGCCGTACGTCCCACACTGCTTTCTGCTCTTATTTCACGCTCTGTTGCTTGTTTGTTAGTACTGACGACTCAAACAAACGCCGCTGTCCTCGGTCGCTAAAAGAAGGCTATCGGTCAATACATTGTCCTTGGTGAGGCGTAATGCCTGAAATTTGGTATTCTCAGCACATGCTTGACACAGTGGATCAAGAAATATAGTCAACTGGGGTAACTTTGTACCACGTTTTATCATTTTTGAAACAGTGGACACCAAACAAATAAACATCACAACAAACGTTGTAACGTTAATGAGTGCTTGGAAAGTTAAAATGTATACCAAATATGCCGTATTAGACTAATATTTCAGTTTTAATATTGGTACCGAGTTACATTGTCATTCAGCATATCTTTAGACCAGTCTTAAAAAACAGTCTATATCTAATGCGCTGGGGAAATTTAGATCGCGTCGGAAGGAAATCAGGTATTAATATGAACTAAAAACAAACAGTGTTAATTCAGTACTGCAGCTTATTTTGAAATATCAAGATATTTGTATCGACCCAGCACTGTTCGAATTAAACCACTGTCGCGAGAAGCTCTCTTCGAAGCCAACACAATTAAAAGATAATCACAAACCTAAGAGCTTATAGTAAGATGGAAAGACAACGGAAATACTAACTAGAAATCACAGAGGTGATAATAGTGCTACTTTTAGCACAAAGTAATGCAAGCAGGTGGAGCAGGCGGCATTTGAAGCGAAAGTTGTAAGCGGTACAAAGACACTCTGACTGGTAAAAAGGCATCCTGATCGACTGTATTAAATTCCCTAATGTTTTCGAAAATGGAATGGGCCATAGGCCTAGCTGCAAGCGGTGCGGCCATAATCACGTCAGAAATCTTTCCACGTGTATAACCTGAGAACAAATGACGGCTCCGCCAATTCACTGCACTCTCGTACCTTGTGTATGCGATACTGCGGCCATTTTTTTCCACTAAGTCGTCAAAAGTATCCGGACACCTGGCTGAAAATGACTTACAAGTTCGTGGCGCTCTCCATCAGTAATGCTGGATTTCAGTATGGTGCTGGCCCACCCTTAGCCTTGATGACAGCTTCCACTCTCGCAGGCATACATTCGGTAAGATACTGGAAGGTTTCTTGAGGAATGGCAGCTGATTCTTCACAGAGTGCTGCACTGAGGAGAGGTATTGAGTCAGTCGGTGAGGCCTGGCACGAACTCGATGTTCCAAAACATCCCAAATGTGTGCTATAGGATTCAGGTCAGGACTCTGTGCAGGCTAGACCATTACAGGGATCTTATTGTCGTGTAACCGCTCCGCCACCGGCCGTGCATTATGAACAGGTGCTCGATCGTGTTGAAGATGCAATTGCCATCCTCGAATTGCTCTTCAACAGTGGGAAGCAAGAAGGTGCTTAAAACATCAATTTAGGCCTGTGCTGTGATAGTGCCACGCAAAACAACAAGGGTTGCAAGCCCCCTCCACGAAAAACACGATCACACCATTACACCACAGCCTCCGAATTTTACTGTTGGCACTACACACACTGGCAGATGGCGTTCACCGGCCATTCGCCATACCCACACCCTGCCATCGGATGGCCACATTGTGAACCGTGATTCCTCACTCCACAAAACGTGTTTCCACTGTTCAGTTGTCCAATGATTACGCTACTTACACCCAGCGAGGCGTGGTTTGGCATTTACCACGTGATTTCTGACTTATGAACAGCCTCTCGGCCATGAAATCCAAGTTTTCTCACCTCTCGCCTAACTGTCATAGTACTTGTAGTGGATCCTGATGCAGTTTGGATTTCCTGTGTGATGGTCTGGATAGATGTCTGTCTATTACACATTACGACCCTCTTGAGTTGTCGATGGTCTCTGTCAGTCAACAGAGAGGGCCAGACCGCAGTACGTGTCCTTCACTTTTCCACTTCATTGTCTCATCGGAAACAGTGGTCGTAGGGATGTTTAGGAGTGTGGAAATGTCGCGTACAAACGTATGACGCAACTGACGCCCAATCACCTGACACCATTCGAAGTCTGTGAGTTCCGCGGAGCGCCCCATTCTGCTCTCTCACGATGTCTAATGACTACTGAGGTCGCTAATATGGAGTACCTGGCAGTAGGTGGCAGCACAATGCAGTTAATGTCAAAAATTTATGTTTTTGAGGGTTTCTGGATACTTTTGAATCACATAGTGTATGTGCACATCGCTATCCATGATTTCTGTCACCTCAGTGCATACACTCGGACTCGTCCAGGAAAGAAGTAAAAGAATCCATCATTGTACTGACGCGAGTACCTTCGCCTGAATCTGTCTGCACAGATGTGATGCGCGCGGACCTTCATTACGCGAACTACTGCAATACAGCGAGCGTCAATACTGCCAGCTAAATAAAAGATTCTAACTACTAACGGCATGTGGTTAGCAAAGAAAAGACTTTGTTGCAAACGAAATAATGTATTTTTTACCTTAATAATGTGACATCCAGTTCAAACACGAATATGGTTCAAATGGCTCTGAGCACTATGGGACTTAACATCTGAGGTCATCGGTCCCCCAGAACTTAGAACTACTTAAACCTAACTAACCTAAGGACATCACAAACATCCATGCCCGAGCCAGGATTCGAACCTGTGACCGTAGCGGTCGAGCGGATCCAGACTGTAGCGCCTAGAACCGCTCGGCCAGCTGGGCCGGCATTTGTGAAGACAGGGCAATGTGTGTGTGTACAGGCCCTTAGAGAGTGGTCTGAGAGGTGACGTGGTACAGCAGAGCACTAGTGGTGTAGCAGGACTCCGATGCAGGAAACCCCTGCAGCTAGTCCCGGCGGCTGGGGCGGATCTTAACTGGAGCCCCTGTGGCTGCTGCGTTGACCGCGCAGGGCCAGACCGCAATAAGAGCCAGTGGAGGAGAGTGCAGCCGGGCGGGCTAAGGTCGTCTCGTCTGCTCCACTGGCGGCGACATCAATAACTTCCGCAGCAGCCGCGGGCCGATCACCGGAGACAAGGGAAACTTAGCAATCACTTCGAAGCGTACTGGGAAGGAGGGGGAGTCCACAGCAACAGATGCTTGCGGCAGAAACTGTTGCATGTGGGTAAAAAGAGTGTGTGTATGTGTATGTGTGTGTGTGTGTGTGTGTGTGTGAGAGAGAGAGAGAGAGAGAGAGAGAGAGAGGAGAAGAGCAATCATCAGATACAGAATACAGAAACCACTGGATAAGATGCATTGTCTCGGTACCTGTTCGCCACCTACCTCATGCAATACATACACTGAGGTGACAATATGTGCGGTAGCGACATGTATACAGGGTGGGCCATTGATCGTGACCGGGCCAAATATCTCACGAAATAAGCGTCAAACGAAAAAACTACAACGAACGAAACTTGTCTAGCTTGAAGGGGGAAACCAGATGGCGCTATGGTTGGCCCGCTAGATGGCGCCGCCATAGGATAAACGGGTATCAACTGCGTTTTTTTAAATAGGAACCCCCATTTTTTATTACATATTCGTGTAGTACGTAAAGAAATATGAATGTTTTAGTTGGACCACTTTTTTCGCTTTGTGATAGATGGCACTGTAATAATCACAAACATATGGCTCACAATTTTAGACGAACAGTTGGTAACAGGTAAGTTCTTTAAATTAAAATACAGAACGTAGGTACGTTTGAACATTTTATTTCGGTTGTTCCAATGTGATACATGTACCCTTGTGAACTTATCATTTCTGAGAACGCATTCTGTTACAGCGTGATTACCTGTAAATACCACATTAATGCAATAAGTGCTGAAAATTACGTCTGTCAACCTCAATGCATTTGTCAGTACGTGTAACGACATTTCTCTCAACTGCGAGTAGTTCGCCTTCCGTAATGTTCGCACATGCATTGACAATGTGCTGACGCATGTTGTCAGGCGTTATCGATGGATCACGATAGCAAATATCCTTCAACTATCCCGACAGAAAGAAATCCGGGGACGTCAGATCCGGTGAACGTGCGGGCCGTAGTATGGTGCTTCGACGACCAATACACTTGTCATGAAATATGCTATTCAATACCGCTTCAACTGCACGCGAGCTATGTGCCGGACATCCATCATGTTGGAAGCACATCGCCATTCTGTCATGCAGTGAAACATCTTGTAGTAACACCGGTAGAACATTACGTAGGAAATCAGCATACACTGCACCATTTAGATTGCCATCGATAAAATGGGGGCCAATGATCCTTCCTCCCATACTGCCGCACCGTGCATTAACCCGCGAAGGTCGCTGATGTTCCACTTGTCACAGCCATCGTGGATTTTCCGTTTCCAAATAGTGCATATTATGTCGGTTTACGTTATCGCTGTTGATGAATGACCCTTCGTCGCTAAATAGAACGCGTGGAAAAAATCTGTCATCGTTCCGTAATTTCTCTTGTGCCCAGTGGCAGAACTATACACGACGTTCAAAGTTGTCACCATGCAGTTCCTGGTGGATAGAAATATCGTACGGTTGCAATCGATGTTGATGTACCATTCTCAACACCGAAGTTTTTGAGATTCCCGATTCTTGCGCAATTTGTCTACTACTGATGTGCGGATTAGCCGCGACAGCAGCTAAAACACCTACTTTGGCATCATCATTTGTTGCAGGTCGTGCTTGGCGTTTCAGATGTGGCTGAACACTTCCTGTTTCCTTAAATAACGTAACTATCCGGCGAACGGTCCGGGCACTTGGATGATGTCGTCCAGGACACCGAGCAGCGTACATAGCACACTCCCGTTTTGCATTTTGATCACAATAGCCATACATCAACACGATATCTACCTTTTCCGCAACTGCTAACCGGTCCATTTTAACACGGGTAATGTATCACGAAGCAAACACCGTCCGCACTGGTGGAATGTTACGTGATACCACGTACTTATACGTTTGTGACAATTACAGCGCCATCTATCACAAAGCGAAAAAAGTGGTCCAACTAAAACATTCATGTTTCTTTACGTACTACACGAATATGTAATAAAAAGGGGGGTTCCCATTTTGAAAAACGCAGTTGATATCCGTTTGACCTATGGCAGCGCCATCTAGCGGGCTAACCATAGCGCCATCTGGTTTGCCCCTTCAAGCTAGGCGAGTTTCGTTCTTTGTAGTTTTTTCATTTGATGCTTATTTCGTGAGATATTTGGCACGGTCGCTATCAATGGACCACCCTGTATATGCAGATGGCAGTAGTGCCACGTAAACAAGGTGTAAGAGGCCAGAGCATTGGCGGAGCTGTCATTTGTACACAGGTGACTCATCTGAACATGTTTCCGACGCGATTGTGGCCGCACGACAGGGATTTGAACGTTGAATGGCAGTTGGAACTAGACACATTGGGACATTCTGTTTCTGAAATCGTTAGAGGATTCAGTATTGCACGATCCACAGTGTAAAGTGTCAGTGAAGAATATCACATTTCAGGCATTACCTCTCACCACAGACAACGTAGTGGCCGACGGCCTTCGCTTAACGAACGACAGCAGCAGCGTTTGCGTAGAGTTGTCAAGGCTAACAGAAAAGTAATACTGCGTGAAATGACCACAGAAATAAATCTGGAACCTACAAGGAACGTATCCCTTACGACAGTCGGGCGGAACTTGTCATTTAGTGGGCTATGGCAGATGACAACCGAAGTGAGTCTCTTTGCCTGCTGCGCATCTCCTGGGCTCGTGACCATATGGGTTGGGTGCTACGTGACTGGAGAACCGTGGCCTGGTTGGAGAAGTCCCGATTTCAGTTGTTAAGAGATAATGGTAGGGAACGAGTGCGGTACAGAGCCCATGAAGTCATATCTACAAGGCACTGGGCAAGCTGGTGGTGGTCCCATAATTGTGTGGACTGTGCTTCCATTGAATGGGCTGGGTCTTCTGGTCCATCTGAATCACCAACTGGGAATAGTTATGTTCAGCCACTTGGAGATCGTAAGCAGCCATTCAGAGACCTCATGTTCCCAAACAACTATGGACTTTTTATCGGTGATAGTGGAAGTTAACCTGGCATGGAAGGCCACAATGAAAGTTAACGCGTTTGGGGCCTATATAAAGTGATTGAGAATGTAGGCAAAATCTAGTTTACTGACAACATTTATTTTCCCAAAAACTTAGCCTGACATAATTTATGCATAACACGTTATGAAAGAATATCGTAAACAATTTACAGGTGGTTTAAGACCACAATGGACAAGGTTCCTGATTGGCAAAAGTGAGTCAAATACCCTGGCCATAAAAATGTGGAAAACCCAATCTGAATTGATCTGACGATGAGTAGACTTTGATCGATAAACTACAGAAAGCTATATAGGTGCATCTGAGAACAAGTGGCGATTGTGATTTGTTCTCCCTGACGAGGCCGGAGCAGCAGTACGTTACCCTGTTTGCTTCGTGCAGCGATGTAAGTTGCAGTTGGCGAGATGTGTACGGCGGGGACGAGGCGTAAGCCGGCACCTGTGAATCGATCGCGGCCACAAAAGAAATGCAAAATCTCACGGCCCAGCCATCAGGCAGACGGATCGCAGTTCACTCTCTACCAGAGCCCTGAAATCACAGTAGATTTCAGTTTGTTACACACCCGTTCGCTGGTCGTACCAAGGACCAATTGGGCGCCGTCCGGAGTGGCCGAACGGTTCTAGGCGCTACAGTCTGGAACCGCGCGACCGCTACGGTCGCAGGTTCGAATCCTGCCTCGGGCATGGATATGTGTGATGTCCTTAGGTTAGTTAGGTTTAAGTAGTTCTAAGTTCTAGGGGACTGATGACCTCAGAAGTTAAGTCTCATAGTGCTCCGAGGCATTTCAACCATTTGAACCAATTTGGCTCACTTATACGACAGAGCGCACAAGGATGCCAAACGAATGCAGGAATTCAGGGCCTCCCAGTAAGGTAGCGTAAGGCTGGCTCATTGAACGGAGACTATGTTGAAAAATAGGGTTCTGTAGCCAAAATAGTGAGGAATAGGGTGGTGTATTTAAATCCTGAATAAAACTATCCTGCTTTCAGAAAAACAAAATGTGTGGCACTTACTATCGAACGACCTTCGTAATTTGCGATGTGTTTGGGCCAACAGTGGAACACGATTGGCTGTCTGGCCCCAGGTCCATCCTTTTTAACTCTGCGTGCTCGGCAGTGTGCTCGGAACACACGTGTCCAGCGCCCGGTATTCTCAGCGCTCTCCAGACTGAAGAATAGTTTGTGGTTTCGAGTTGAAGAAATCTGTTAGCTATTTGATAAGAGAAGTTCGTCATGAAACACTTGTCCCTTGAAGTTGGAAAAGATGATAATCACAAGGGGCTAAATCTGCTGAAATGTGTGTGGGGTGGGGTGTAACGTGGTTCCCAACCAAGTCCATTTGTGGTGATTCTTACTGTACATAGCCATACAGTATCTTAGGGTGACAACATAAGTTTATCGGGTGTTCGGCTTTCTATAGCAGCAGCGAGTCGTCCCAGGTGTTCAGTATACACAGCAGCTTTTATCGCTACATTTCTTGGTAGCAATTCGTAATGAAGAATGCCATTTAACTTCCACAGAACGCACAGCACGATTTTTCAAACGTGTCCATCCGTCGCTCGGATTGTTGGGTTTTCCGAGGGGTTGGGTCGTTCTTCCCTCTTCTTTAAGTTCGTACACAGGCAACATTTTTGGTTCCCTGTAACATTGGCCCCATGGAATGACGTCTGCTTACGACAAGTCGAACAGTAACGGACCAGCGAACATATTCGCTGAGTTTTGCAGAAATTCCATAAGACATGTTGCTCTCACGTAACCAATTTTTACACTTCACCCAAAGAATATAAACGGTGTACGACGGTTCTGTGATCGCATTCCACAATTTGGCCAGTTATGTGAGCCAAGAGGGTTATGCGGTTTTCATCAAAATAGAGGTCTTCCACAAAGTGACTCATCACCCAAGTCGAATTTTCCTTCTCGAGCAAACTGTTTCCTTTCCGTGAACGCCACTGATTCATCTCGTAGCCTCGGCAAGGAGAGACACACGATTAAACTCGAAGAGTAAGATGTGTCGAAAGCGTTCATTTTTCTCCACTTGGTACTCCATATTGATTAGTCTTGAAAATGGCCAAAGCGAACTGTTATTGACGTATAAGCTTCTTGTCGCAAAAATCAAACTTCTAACAGAAGAAAAACTAATGAATAACGAAAAATGAAGGAACCACAAAGCTGTGGTGTCAGCCCAGCGAAGAACGGCGCAGACTTATACACAGACTCATTACCAAGTTTTTATTTCTTCTCCCTGCATTTTAACTCCCTTTCCACATTTCTGCACGATTTCTTTCAAACCTTGCTCAAAGCACTGGTTAAATAACATCGGGGATTGGCTACAACCCGGTCTCATTCCGTTCTGATCTATGACCACCCTTTCATGTCCTTCGACTCTTATAACTGCAGTGTGACATCTGTACAAGTTGTAAATAACCTTTCGCTCCCTGTGCACGGCGGGCGTAAAGTCTCGATCCATTTATAAGAAATAACGGACGAATTTATGTAACACATAACTGTAATCCATTTTATTTTTCGGGACAGTCAAGAGTGATGGGTATGATACAAGATGGTCTGGCTATTGTAAATGCACGGTCTTATCTGGAGGTGCAACAGAAGTTCACTCGGGAATTTCACAGGCCTGCATCAACAAGAGCAAAATATTCAATTACTTGCCAAAAAGTTCCACTTAACTGGAATCGTTGCCGATGAATCACGTTCCGGCAAACTTCCCGTACCACAACGCACTGTTCAGCGAATCAGAGAAGCGTCAACTCTTCGTTTGAGCAACGAATCTGACGCGCCAAAATCAATGATTTTGAAATTTTCACATTTTACGCTAATGGAAAAAGGCTCAAAAATATACTGCGAAGATTACGCAGCTCGCCAAACTCGTTATCACGGTTTGACTGAAGCTGCACCACGAGAGTTCACATGTCTACTGATGAGGCCACATTCGACACCTGCAGAACAGCTAGGAGGCATTACCGTCGTATGTGGGTCGGTGATCCACTTCAAGCTATCATTGAATGGCAAAGATACTCACCAGAAGTAAATATGTAGCTTGGATTAAGAGTGGCTACTGGTTATGGACCCCTCCTTTTTGCAATTCAGAGAATTACATGATACATTTACCCCAATATACTGGATCACTTCCACTGCGAGCAAGTGGGCACTGGTGTTCCAGTGGGATAAAACACACCTTCCTTTTGCTGTCATAAGAAGTGAGTGTCGGTACCCAAATAGAAGATTAATCAACAGATTGATAGGCAAACGTTAAGCAATATTGTGTCTAACGCCATGACTTGACTAGACATCCCTACATCTGAATCTGCATCTACATCTATGCTCCGCAATCCACCTCAGGGTGTGTAACGGAGAGTACTTTGTGTACCAGTATCACTTTCACGTTTCCCTGTTCCAGATGCGTGTAGTTCGCCGGAAGAAAGATTGCTGGTAAGCCTCTGTGAGCTCGAATTGTTCTGTATTTATCTTCAGGGTGTGTTCGCGAGATCTACTTAGACGGTAGCTGAATTTTGTCTGCCTTTTCTAGGCTGACTAGGCTTTTCTGGCTGAGTTTTCTAGGAACATGCGCTCTAAGTTCGTCTGTATTCCACGAGCATAACGTTGGATATGTAGTAAGATTACCGTCAGTGTTACTTGTGTGTTTGTAAAATTGGAAATATGTATTTAAATGAATCGTTTTGTATCTGTTTCATGTAGTGCGCAGAGTGCAGTAACACGACCACGGCAGCATCTTCAGCGCAACCTCCAATCATCGACTTGATACCTGTTGTCCACCAGGCGAAGGCCATCGCGCGGTAGAAAGTCATGTCGGCGTGTTATCGCACTCTCATTCAAATAAAATAAATGTATGTAATTCTATGTAACAAACCAAAAGATGGGCGATCAGTATTGCAAACGAAAATGTAATGGTAGTTACTTGTCTTCTAAATGAAATCGCCTTTTATGCTGCAACTTAATTTATTTTTCCAGATGCGTTTCGCCTTTTTCTTGCTTTAATGAGTCTTCAGTGGGATCTATAACGATACAGTTTTGTTGTTTTTAAATTATCAAAGAGTTCACGTCGCCTTTTTCTGTAAATAAGTTATTACTTACAGTCTGCTGTGATCTGTCTTTCCTCTCATCTTGTCTAGAGGTCGCACTCCCACTATATTTTCGACACATAAGCAGAATATAGTGGTAGTGCCACCTCCACACCAGATGAGAGGAAACACAGATCGCAGCGATCTGTAAGTAATTTCTTATTTACATAAAAAAACGCGACGTAAACTGTTTGATAATTTAAAAATAAAAAAAACTGTATCTTTATAGATCCCATTGAAGATGCCTTGTTGTCGTTGTGGTCTTCAGTCCAGAGACTGGTTTGATGCAGCCCTCCATGCTACTCTATCCTGTGCAAGTTCCTTCATCTCCAAGTAACTACTGAACCCTACATTTTTATCAATCTGCTTAGTGTATTCATCCCCTGGTCTCCCTCTAGGACATTTACCATCCACGTGTTCCTCCAATACTAAATTGGCGATACCTTGATGCATCAGAATGCAACCTATCAACCGGTCTTTTCTTTTATTAAGGTTGTGCCACAATTTCCTCTTCTCCCCATTTCTAATCCGTACCACCTCATTAGTTATGTGATCTACCCATCTAATCTTCAACATTCTTTTGTAGCACCACATTTCAAAAGCTTCTATTCTCTTCTTGTCTATACTGTTCATCGTCCATGTTTCAATTCCATACATGGCTGCACTCCATATAAATGCTTTCACAAAAGACTTACTGACGCTTAAAGCTATACATGATGTTAACAAATTTCTCTTCTTCAGAAATGCTTTCCTTGCCATCGCCAGTCGACATTTTATATCCTCTCTACTTCGACCATCCTCAGTTATTTTTCTCCCAAAATAGCAAAACTCGTCTATTTGTTTGTCTTACTTCCTAACGTAATTCCCTTAGCATCACCTGATTTAACTCGACTACATTTCATTATCCTCGTTTTCCTTTTTCTTATTTTCTTCTTATACCCTCCTTTCAGGACACTTTCCACTCCGTTCAGCTGCTCTTCCAGGTCCTTTGTTGTCTCTGACAGAATTACAATGTCATCGACAAACCTCAAAGTTTTTATTTCTTCTACCAGGGATTTAATTCCTACTCCAAATTTTCCTTTGGATTACTTCACTGCTTGCTCAATGTACGGATTGAATAACATCGCGGATAGGCTACAACCCTGTCTTACTCTCTTCCCAGCCACTGCTTCCCTTTCATGCCCCTCGACTCTTATAACTGCCACCTGGTTTCTGTACAAATTGTAAATAGCCTTTCGCCCCTGTATTTTACCCCTGCCAATTTCAGCATTTGAAAGAGAGTATTCCAGTCAACATTCTCAAAAGCTTTCTCCAAGTACACAAATCCTAGAAAAGTAGGTTTGCCTTTCCTTAATGTATCTTCTAAGATAAGTCATAGGGTCAGTATAGCCTCGCGTGTTCCAACATTTCTACGGACGCCTTAGAGCAAGAAAAGGCGAAACGAGCCTGGGAGAAACAAATTAAGTTGGAGTAAGTATAGGTGTTTTTATTTTCAAAACAAACATTTCTGTGCTTGCTGCGCAGGATGGTCACGCAAACAAACTTGTTAGTTATAGTCAGTTCAGTTCTTATTCTTCTCTTGGCCGCTTACGATCAACAACGATGTTACTGTAAAGACGACGTTCAAACAAAGAACATTGTGGTAACAAGAGCCTGACCAGAGATGTACACTGTTTATTCCTTGGAAGGGCAACTGATTTTGAGAGTTCGATGTTTATTGTTTGTTTTTTGGGGTAGCCCTGTTACTTCCGACTGTAAGTCTACTAAATAAATGTCTCAAATTAAATGTGGGTTTGATTTATAACCTACAATATCTATGAATGTGACAAGTGATTTATTTTTCTGTCAAGAAAGGTGAAGCGCACATTTATGTAGAAGTAAGTTATTTGCATTTGAATCTAATTTTAAGACAAGAAGACTTATTTTTCTTCATGAGTGTGTTTGCTGAGAATACTGGAATAACCGGAGTTCGAAGTGAATCAGTTACCGATATTTAGAGGCAACAGCAGAGACAGAACCACAAATGTCAACTTTTGTGAAGCCACGGAATGGATATGAAACTGATGGTATGCAGTTGACTTAGTTTCTGTCTCTCTCAGCTTCTGACCTTGCAGAAAGTTAATTTAACCAATTTATTCAATTAATTCAAATTCGTTGTGATTCCCCCTCTGGAAAAGAAGTCTAAATGATCAAGTTGAATTATTTTCGTATTTGATTGGAAGTTTTCTCAACTGGGTATTAGGTACGACGTCTGCTAATGTCGTGTGTTTAAATAACACCATCCAAAAGTAGCGTTTGGTTCCCCATTACCTCTATTTCCTCTTCTCTGTTTCGTCTATCAGTCCACTCTGGTACGGATCGCATACTGACGAGCAATATTGAAGCACTGAAGGAACGAGTGTTTTGTAAGCTACTTCGTTTGTTGATGGGCTGAGGTTTCTTCCCACGAATCTCAGTCTGGCATCTGAGTTACTCGCGATTAATTTTATGTGGTCCTTGCAATTGGTCGCTTCGTACGCATAGTCGTAGATATTTTATGGAAGTAACTGCTTGTAATGATTGCTCTCCAGTTTTGTAACCATACAGTAAATGGTCTTTTTAGCTACCTTTTCTCAATACGTTACAGTTGTTTATATTGAGGGTTAGCTGCCACTCACTGTACGAAGCATGGATCCTCTGCATATCTTTCTGCATTTCGTTACGATGCATCATCCGCGAAAATCCATATGGAACTTCCGATGTTACCTACTAGATCATTTGTATGTATGAAGTAATAGATCGATATGCTGTGTTCTGTTTGCTAGAAACTTTTCAATTCAACGACATAGCTGGACTGATATCCCATGATCTCGTACTTTGCTCATTAGGGGGCAGAGCGGAATTGTATCGAAAGCCCTCTGGAAGTCAAGGAACGTGAAATCTACCTGAGATTTCTTCGCTTCGTGGTATATAACGTCAAGGCGAGCAAAACAGAGAGCATCCTGAGAGCTTCGATGCAAGACGCAACATGGATTATTTTGCAAGATATACTTTAAAATGTATTCTTCTATGAAGTGATCAATCTACTGAAATGTAGTTCATGTCAAAGTTGAAGTGGTACGAAATCTATACATAGATAAATAAATAATTTTTAGAACATTTCTCGTAGCGAGCAGCGGTTTGATTAAAAGTACTTTAAAAACGAACAGAAACAGACGCTTGACCATTATCTTTGCTGGCATATATTCTAAGAGATTGCGATAAATCCATACAGATGGCTATCAGTGTTCTCTACTTGATTATGACTGGTTACCTCTTCTATATACAGGGCTATTCCAAATGATTGAAGCGATTTCATAAATTCACTGTAGCTCCATTCATTGACATATGGTCACGACACACTACAGATACGTAGAAAAACTCATAAAGTTTTATTCGGCTGAAGCCGCACTTCAGGTTTCTGCCGCCAGAGCGCTCGAGAGCGCAGTGAGACAAAATGGCGACAGGAGCCGAGAAAGCGTAAGTCGTGCTTGAAATGCACTCATATTAGTCAGTCATAACAGTGCAACGACACTTCAGGACGAAGTTCAACAAAGATCCACCAACTGCTAACTCCATTCGGCGCTGGTATGCGCAGTTTAAAGCTTCTGGATGCCACTGTAAGGGGAAATCAACGGGTCGGCCTGCAGTGAGCGAAGAAACGGTTGAACGCGTGCGGGCAAGTTTCACGCGTAGCCCGCGATAGTCGACGAATAAAGCAAGCATGGAGCTATTTTCATCTTTCAACAGGATGGTGCTCCACCGCACTTCCATCATGATGTTAGGCAGTTCTTAAACAGGAGATTGGAAAACCGATGGATCCGTCGTGGTGGAGATCATGATCAGCAATTCATGTCATGGCCTCCACGCTCTCCCGACTTAACCCCATGCGATTTCTTTCTGTGGGGTTATGTGAAAGATTCAGTGTTTAAACCTCCTCTACCAAGAAACGTGCCAGAACTGCGAGCTCGCATCAACGATGCTTTCGAACTCATTGATGGGGACATGCTGCGCCGAGTGTGGGAGGAACTTGATTATCGGCCTGATGTCTGCCGAATCACTAAAGGGGCACATATCGAACATTTGTGAATGCCTAAAAAAACTTTTTGAGTTTTTGTATGTGTGTGCAAAGCATTGTGAAAATATCTCAAATAATAAAGTTATTGTAGAGCTGTGAAATCGCTTCAATCATTTGTAATAACCCTGTATATATTTGTCATGTATTCACGAAATGCTGTTTATAGCAGTTACTTCATATAACGTATCTATTTATCGATTTGTCATTAGCTTTCGTGTAACCACTCTGTATATGCATTATTGTGATAACTGTTATACGTCTTGTTTACCTGATTGGCTATCGCTGACGTAATTGTTTATGCAGTGCGCGGAGCATTGCTCCCCTTAGCAGTTGACGTTCGTGCAGTTACAACACCCGCTTAATTCATCGCCATGGCTTGCCATCATGGTTATAATTTCTTCTTTTACTATTTGTTACATATGATGCATTTTACGTATTACTACAATTATCAGACATTCCTCTGAATCCATTCTATGTTCATACACTGAAGAGCCTAAAAATCTGGTACACCTGCCTACTATCGTGTCGGGCCCCTGCGAGCACACACAAGTGCAGCAGCACGACGTGGCATGGATTCTACTAATTTCTGAAGTAGTGCTGGAGGGAATTCACAACATTAATCTTGCAGAGCCGTACATAAACCCGTTAGTGTACGAGAAAGTGGAGCTCTTTTCTGAACAGCACGTTGCAAGGCATCCCACATATCCTTAATGATGTTCATGTCTGCGAAGTTTGGTGGCCAGTGGATGTGTTTAAACCCATAATAGTGTTCCTGGAGCCACTCTGTACCAGTTCTGGACGTGTGGGCTGTCGCATTGTCCTGCTGGAACTGCCCAAGTCCGTCGGAAGGCACAATGGACATGAACGGACGCAGGTGATCAGACAGGATGCTTACGTACGTGTCACCAAGCAGATTCGAATCTAGACTTATTAGAGGTCCCATATCATTCCAACTGCACACGCCCCGCACTATTATAAATCGTACACCATCTTGAATGGTCCCCTGTTGACATGCAGGCTCCATGGATTCATGAAGATGTCTCGATCCCTGTACACGTCTCCATCCCCATACACGTCGACACATTTTGAAACTAGACTCGTCCGACAATACAACACGTATATAGTCGTCACCAGTCGAATGTCGGTGTTGACGGGCCGAGGAGAGGATTAAAGTTTTTGTGTCGTGCAGTCGTCAAGGCTACACTAGTGGGCCTTCCGCTCCGAAAGCTCATATCGATCACATTTCGTTGAGTGGTTCACACGCTGACACTTGCTGATGGCCCAGCACTGAAATCTGGTGCAGTTTGTGAAAGGGTTGCACTTCTGTCGCGGTGAACGATTCTCTTCAGTCGTCGTTGGTCCCGTTCTTGCAGGATCTTTTTACGGCCGCAGCGATGTCGGAGATTTGATGTTTTACGGGATTCCTGATATTCACGGTACACTCGTCAAATGGTCGTACGGGAGAAACTCCACTTCATCGCTGTCTCGGAGATGTTGTGTCCCATCGCTCTTGCGCCGACTATAACACCACGTTCAAATTCACTTAAATCTTGATAACTTGCCATGATAGCAGCAGTAACCGATCTATCGACTGCGCTAGACACTTGTTTCATCATGTAGGCGTTGCCGACCGCAGCGCCGTATTCTGGCTGTTTAAATATCTGTGTATTTGAATATGCATGCCTATACCAGTTTCTTTGGCTCTTCAGTCTATTTCAGTATGAGGGTATGAGGATGGTCAGAAACTGACGGAGACCGGTTACCATCAAAATAAACGTTTCTGCGATCGAGACTGTTTGTGTCCATTTTCGAAGATAAACAAGAAACATACAAGCGAATTATGTATATCTACTGGGTGATCAAAAGTCAGTATAAATCTGAAAACTGAATAAATCACGGAATAATGTAGGTAGAGAGATACAAATTGACACACATACTTGGAATGACATGGAGTTTTATTAGAACCAAAAAATACAAACGTTCAAAAAATGTCCACAGATGGCGCTTCATCTGGTCAGAATAGCAATAATTAGCATAACAAAGTAAGACAAATCAAAGATGATGTTCTTTACAGGAAATGCTCAATATGTCCACCATCATTCCTCAACAATAGCTGTAGTCGAGGAATAATGTTGTGAACAGCAGTGTAAAGCATGTCCGGAGTTATGGTGAGGCATTGGCGTCGGATGTTGTCTTTCAGCATCCCTAGAGATGTCGGTCGATCACGATACACTTGCGACTTCAGGTAACCCCGAAGCCAATAATCGCACGGACTGAGGTCTGGGGACCTGGGAGGCCAAGTATGACGAAAAGTGGCGGCTGAGTACGCGATCATCACCATACGACGCGCGCAAGAGATCTTTCACGCGTCTAGCAATATAGGGTGTTTTTTTTTTTTTTTTTTTTGGTTCTTATAAAACCCCATGTCGTTCCAATTATGTGTGTCAATTTTTATCTCTCTATCTACAGTATTCCGTGGTTTATTAAGTTTTCAAATTTATACTGACTTTTTGATCACCCTGTACATCTACATCTACATGTAAATGGATACTCTGCAAATCACACTTAAGTGCCTGGCAGAGGGTTCATCAAAACACCTTCACAATTGTCTATTATTCCAACCTCTTATAGCTCGCGGAAAAAATGAACACCTATATCTTTCCGTACGAGCTCTGATTTCCCTTATTTTATTGTGGTGATCGTTCCACCCTATGTTGGTCGGTGTCGACAAAATATTTTCGCATTTGGGGCAGAAAGTTGGTGATTGGAATTACGTGAGAAGATTCCGTCGCAACGAAAATCGCCTTTCTTTTGACGATGTCCAGCCCAAATCCTGTATCATTTCTGACACTCTCTCCCATATTTCGCGATAATACAAAACGTGCTGCCTTTCTTTGAACTTTTTCGATGTACTCCGTCAGTCCTATTTGGTAAGGATCCCACACCGAGCAGCACCATTCTAAAAGAATGTAACTATTATTCCTGGTAAAGGTATCGAGATTTTATGATCAGCCTGCATTTTATCTCTTGTCTACCTGCCAATGCGATGTCCGTGGAAGAGCATAATAGCCAAGGCACATTTAAGTACCGGCTAGTAGTCGACAAGTGGTCAGTCGGCGTGATGGGCAGTGACAAGCACCCGCTGCCGGCGTGTTCTGCCGCCGCCTGTGCAGCGGTCAGACGTGGGCGGGCGGCTCTAGATGTTATATACGAGGTCGCATCTCAGCGCGGCCGGAGCCAACTCGGCGGACAGCGGTGAGTGAGCGAGCAACTTGCTCAGCGTCCGCAGGATGCGGGCTGCAGACGCGACGGGCCGTTAAGCCGCTGCCGGCTCTGGGCTCCTCAGCTTAGCACGTGCCATTACACACGTGTATATGGCGCCACCTAATAGCCGCCGGCCATCGCCGCGCAGTCGTATTTATGGTTTCCGAATTTTTGTTGCCGCCGCAACCCCCCTCCACCCCACTCCACCCATCTCCTCCCCCAACATCACACAGGATGGATGTGGCCAGACCGCCACCCACGCTACCGACCTCTTCCGCCGGCGACTTTTATCCCTTCTCTCGGGCTGCGTAGATCGGATATTTCGCTCATTGGAATGGGCGAATAAGAAAGAGGGTTGCTCCTAGTGGGCGGCGTGGAGCGGGGGTGGAAATCCGGCGAGGGGCTGACGGAATGGACGGGGAAATGAATCGACTGGGGGCGTGTAGGGATGCTCGCTTGGCCCAGTTTCGTCCGCGTTAGTAAGTAGTCCGAGGCTGAGATGTCTGGACCGCGCCGCCCCTGCTGCAGCGGATCGGTCGCCGAGGGGTGGAGGAGAGAGATTTAGTGTCGGCGGCGAGGGGGTCGCGGGAGTCAGCTAGCGCCGCCGGATCAGACCCGCAGCCAGCGAACGCACATGTCCACTGGCACGCCGGGAACACAATACGAGCGTGCCTCACAGACACGTACGTACACGCACGCAGCGGCCGGATTGCCTCTGCTCGCTCGTGTGCGTGCGCGGTGTGTGCGTGAGGGGGCGTGGCCGGGCAGCGCCAGAGACGCATGCCTTCCTCCGGCGCCGGCGGCCGCTTGCCAAAAATGTTGCCCTCTGGGTAGCTCGCCACGCGCCGCGCTTTTCTTGCCCTGCTGGCCCGCGGCTTGCTCCCCACACCCCCACTCATACCACCCCCACGACGACCGGAACTCCGGCCTCTGTGTGCTGTGCTGCAGATGAGGTATTAAATATCGCCAGCTGGCAACGGGAGCCTGGCCTCGCCCCACGCCAGATTCCGAGCCACGGTCTCTGCAACCTTGCACTTTAATTCATCACGTTTCCACACCTCATCCTTTAACATTTCTATCGATTTATTCTTCACATTTACATCTACTTCACTGCCCGATTAACGGTATACAGACAACTTAGAGTTGGCCATGTGTTAATTTCACGTACAAAGCTGTATATTTACCTACTAAAATGTACTTTAAACAACGTCACTGATTAACTGGACTGTTATATTTATGGATGCTGCGAATATTATCGAGAGGTTTGTTACTGTTTATGTTTATGGGCAGGCAACTTCATTGTATACTAAGATAAACAGGTACTGCAAAGATGTAACAAATACCAAAGAAAATAAATTGCTCGTAACCCTTCCTGTCCTACCGGACACTGAGTCCAAAGATTAAAAGGAAAAGTCACCTGCTTGTAGCAGGAACTTCTTTGACCAAGACAATTTGACACTTAGCCAGCAGTCATTCAGTCAAGATGGTATACTCACAATGTGAGACCACGACGTTTGGAACGCGGATTTACTGCAAACTTCGTACACTCGTAGTACTCCATGAGGACAACAAAATGTCTGAGCAGTAGCGCGTACTTCTCAAGCGTTATTGAGAAAATCGCAAAATAATTTCGGTCGTCAAATATATACCTGCGCGTGGTCATTTTTACCATAAAGCGGCGGCAGCCGAGTGGTTAGCGTTCAAGCCTCGTAATCGCAGGAGCAATGGATCGAGTCCTGTTCGTCAGTTTTTTTTCCAACACAGTTATTTTCTTTACTATTTATATTACAATTGATATAATGGTAAAAATACGTGTAATCGGATGAACTTTTATTAAATTTACAATGTTATTTGGCTATCTACAAATTTTTATTGTCACAAATAATATAATATTCATAACTATCGACTAGTAAACGACCAAACGCATAAAGTGATGCTGAAAATCTATGCTTGTCCGTGATTTGAGAAATCCCTTATACCTGGACGGAGCTCAAAACTACCTGTTACCTGCAAGTATTCACCAGCACACACGGCTTTCGAAAGGTGTACAATAAATCGTCGCTTTCGGCATTACGAGTACAAGTCGCAGGATGGTATTTTCCGTCAAAACATAAGAAACATAAAGTTATGAATATTATATTAATTTTGATAGTAAAAATTTGTTGACTGTCAAATAACATTGTAAATTCAATAAAAGTTCATCCGATTACACGTATTTTCCCATTATACCAATTGTAATATAAAAAGTAAAGAAAATGACTGTGTTGAAAATATAAAAAAAAAAAAAACTGACGAACGGGACTCGATCCATCGCTCCTGCGATTACGGGGCTTGAACGCTAACCACACGGTTGCTGCCCTTCATGCTAAAAATGACCACGCGCAGGTAGATATTTGGCGACCGAAATTATTTTGCGATTTTCTCAATAACGCTTGAGAAGTACGCGCTACTGCTTACGCATTTTGTTGTCCTCATGGAATACTGCGAGTGTACGAAGTTTGCAGTAAATCCGCGTTCCAAACGTCGTGGTCTCACATTGTCAGTGATGAAACAAAGCAGTAGGCTCTGCCAGAAATATCGACTCCTAGACAATGTGTTTAACAGTATGCCATCTTAGGCAATGTATAACACTTGTAAGTAAGCATTGTAAATATGGATTCTTATACGGTTATTTCACTTGTTATGTATTTCACTGCTATTGTCCAATCTTCTTTCATAAAACACTTGATAATGGCACTTTCAAGCCGAAATCATGATTGTGTAAGTGTAAATGTAACACGGTAAATAAACAACAGTCTAATGGCGGTACTGACTTTAAAGAAATTTATTATGCCTGTGGCCCCGCATTATGAAAAAATTATTAGACACGTATTAGTTGACATTAGTATGGAATCATCCATCGTTCACCTTTCATCTCTTCTGGAGACTCATTCGACGAGCTGCCGTAATGTCTCTAGAGGAATGTAAGCCCGTTCTATCTCAAGAGTCGAAATCAAAGAAGGTAATAATGTTGGAAGTTAGTTACATAGGGTGTCAAGCGAAGTCGACTGCTTTACCCATCTAAAAGGGTTCAAATCGGGAATCTGAGCCTCACAGAAGTTGCTTTATCACAGGGTGCATTCTCATCCTCATACAAGCAATCATTGCGTCTGAATTGTTCCTGCACCATAAACAACACATAATAACGAAAACGTGCTAATATACTTCCGCATTTAATGTTTTCCTAAGCGCAAAGTGGATCACTCCCCGATCTAGAAAAATGACCCCATACCGTAACCCTACCTGCTCTGTACTTCACTTTCGCCATCAGCCATGACCGCAGGTAACTTTTTCCAACTAGTCACCAAACCAAATCCGTTCTATCTGACTGACACACGGCGTAGTGTGATTCCTCACGCCAAACCATTGCTTCCAAGCTGTCCAGTATCCATGCAGTGAGGCCCCTCTCCACACTACTTGCAGCGTCCTTAGCACTCGCTACGGAAATTTGTGGTTCATGGGGAGCTGCTCGACCACGAGACCACACTCTCTGTAACTGCTTACGCACAGCCGCTGTGCTAGTTGGGCTTCTAATATCACTTTAGAACTCGCAAGTGATTCCTGCATTTATTTATTTATTTATTTTTACAACTACCTTCTACAGCGCTCGAGAGTCTCTGTCCGTCAATTCACAAGGTCTGCCTACTCTCCTTTTAGTTACGCTTGTTCGGTCTAGTTTCCACTTCACAAACAATTCACCAAAAAGTTTAGGCAGCTTTAGAAGGGCTCAAATTTCGCTGATGGATTTGCTACTCAGGTGACACCCAATTACTAGTCCACGAACGAAGTCACCGAATTCTCCTAACGGATACATTGTGCTGTTAATGTTTCTCTGCCAACGACGCAGTGCTCTTCGTGTGTTTTTATACCGGCCAGTCCCCCTCTCGTGACGTTTAGTCGTCAGTTCCGCGTTGCATTCAAGTGTTCGGATACATTTGATCAGACCTATTAGTCAATTAGAGAAATATTACAAAAATTCTTTCACTAAAAATCTAATGGGAAAAGCACTGTCACGATCGTGCGCGTCACGTATCATTTCAGCTTAACTGAACTCTAACTTATCGAACGTTTTTGGTATACAGGATCTTTCGTGTGACGTCACATGTGCTGGACTGCTGTTCAAACCGCTCGCCAATATGTTATAAAGTTTTAGACTTCAGTTTACTGGTGTTAAAATTTGTTGTAAAAGTAACTTAGAAGTGGATTTTCATTCATGTCAATCGTTTTTTCCTGTGTTATTGATTCGAGTTCCCTGTAATTCGTGTGCTTAAGTCGTTCATCGAGGTTTCAGCAGTGTGTTTACATTTTGCGGCGTGTGGTTGCTGCTGTAGTGGTTCTAAAGCTTAAGTTCTGCAAAGTTGTTTGTGCACTGTTATTCAGTTATTAAATTTAATAGTTTCCAGCGGTGTCAGGTGCTGTGTCCCCCAACATAGCCTTTTACTAAACTTTCGGAAATTTTCGTCATCTGTGTTTTTCTAGAATTGTTCCTGCGTTGAAGCCATTTATCAAATTTCGTACGGCAGTTTTCAGCTGACGTTACTTATTGTTTTCAGTAAAATTTTCGTTCACTCTGCTTAATTTCGTTGAGTGTTCCAGCGGTCGCTTGAATTTTTGGTTTTAGATAAGAAATTGTGTGAAGTTTTGGTGATATTGGTATTAGTTGTGGTTTAGTCGTATTAATAAAAGCAGTTACTTTCTTAGTACAGAGAGAATTTCGACATAGCTATTGTTAGTTCTCTGAATAGTTCTGATGTTGTACTTGAACTTAGGTAACGTAGAAGTTTACTTTTATCAGTAACTGTTAAAATTTTACCATGAATGAGAAGTGTGGTCTTTGTCGTATGTTTGTGAGTAGTGAGACATGTTCGACGTCTTTTCATTGGGGAAATGCGGCGGGGAAGCTAGTGGGCATTCAAGCGAGATCCTCTCCTGGAAATACAGAATCTGTAGCGGAAATAAATTGACAGAGAAGCAGGATTGTAAAATCTGTGCCTTTCACGTGCAGTTGCAAGACGCAAAGTAGGAATTAGATAGGTTGACGAGGGTGAAGGGTGCTGAGGAATGGGAACTGGCAGGTAGCAAGAAGGCAGCTAGGAGGAGGAGGTATTTAGACAGCTGTACTTTGCGTATATGCAATAGATCTGACCAACTGTCAGAGTTGAGTGGAGAGGAGCTTCCTGTAGCTGCAGGTGTAGGAAACATGCAGCAGACCTCAGCAGTTAGGGAGCCTAAGTCAGTTGTAAATTGTGACAGAAAGAAGAAGGCTCTGCTGCTAGGTCGTTCGCAAGGCAGAGATGTGGGCCAGAAATTGCAGGAACTGTTGGGAAGTGAGTACCAGGTCACCAGCATTGTGAAGCCTAGTGCAGGCTTGGCTCAGGTGACTGTCAAGGTATGGGAGTTACGTAGGAATTTTACGAAAGAGGATCAGGAAGTGATTGTTGGTGGGGCGGCGAACAGTCTTGATAGGGACAGGGCGTATCATGTAAGTGGTGACGTGGTAAAGATAGTTACTCAGACGTTTGGCACTAATGTGCACTTCGTTCAGCTGCTTCAGCGTCATGATCGGCCTCATCTTAATGCCACTGTTAGGCGTGTTAACATGGGGCTCGAGAAGACACTGATGGCAGAGGGAGTGACTCACATTGTAGTGTTGCCATTTGAGCTGTCAATAGATCGGGTTTCACTAGACATAGCCTGTATCTCAGTGGGTGTGGGGATGGGTGGCTGACAAAGCTTAGTGACAGCGTAGTGGGCGGTGGTGGGGTCACTCATGGAGAAATTCCTTTAGTAGTTGGAGCTGCACCGTTTTTAGATTGAAGTCAGCTGATAGGTATTCCTGCTTAAAATAAGTCTCTCTAACGAAGGAATCGCCGGCCGACGTGGCCGTGCGGTTCTAGGCGCTGCAGTCTGGAGCCGAGCGACCGCTACGGTCGCAGGTTCGAATCCTGCATCGGGCATGGATGTTTGTGATGTCCTTAGGTTAGGTTTAATTAGTTCTAAGTTCTAGGCGACTGATGACCTCAGAAGTTAAGTCGCATAGTGCTCAGAGCCATTTGAACCAACAAAGGAATCATTTTCAGAGGAGGTCTGGTATCCAAGTAGAGAACGAATTAACATATTTCATCAAAATATAAGCGGCATTACAAATAAAGTTAGAAAGGTCACTGTTGGATTCCTTTCATGTTCATTTCTTAAATCTGTTGTCATTTACGGTATAAATTCCACTTCTAAATTTACTGTGGTGTTTCTGACTCTATCTGGGAGGAGACTGAGCAGTGGAATGTGTTACTTTTACACATAAACAAGAACGATCTGTCACACTACTACACTTTAAAACACAGTTTATATGTAATTCGTCTCACACAGTCTCATATACGCTTTCTTTTACATAGTGTATATGATAAGATACTGTCATCCCTCTTCCCTTCTGTGTGAAAGGATGAATGAGCAAATGTATTTGTATACTTGAAAGGAGAGACAGCATTGGTCGTATATTTTTGTTTATTATCGCAAAATCGATTTTCGGTCACTTAGTGACCATCTTCAGTGCTGTAATATATAACTTAAATTAGTAAGCACTGGTGTCAATAAGCTTACGGCGATCACATAGACTCTATATTACAGCACTGTAGATGATCACTAAGTGACCGCAAATCGATTTTGCGATAATAAACAAAAATATACGACCAATGCTGTCTCTCCTTTCAAGTATACCCATTATCTGGTCGTAGTGCACAGGACACTATGGAGTCGCCAATCAATAAAATGTATTTCTAGTTGCCTGTCTGCGTCCGAAGTGGTAAGATCTCCAGCTAAGCGCATCTCTGCTAAGTCCGTAGGACAATGCATTTCTTCTAACTGGAAATTTAATCACCTTTGTTTCAGGTTTAGATCTAAAATATCTTATGTTATCTTAATTTCCAAGGCAGTGTAATTCGAGTGTGAAGTTCAGAATATCTTCCAGTAGTTGCTTTGTCACTACTTTGTGAGCAAAATAGAACCACGTGTTGATGATCCGTAACTCTAAGATCATCAATCTTAAATGCGAATGTGCGTGAATTATAATGTCTCGTCTTGACAATATTTTTCAATATAGCAACTTCTCTTTATGTTCAACCCACGTGGAGTGTACTTTGTGAGACCAGTACCACGTGCTTATATAATTGTCAGGTTAATAGTATGACGATAGTAACCAGTTCGAGATTTTTCTTTTGTAAATTGCGTTTCGATGTAATTTATTTTAATTATCAAAATTACTGTGGAGTTACACTCTTTCTGTAAACCAAGTTGACCACGTGAAGCATGTGGTGTAATCACCAAAGTAGCCCTCGGCTATTCTTTTCGAGAAGATTTCACAGACAATTAGTATGAATTTAGTACACCAGTGTGTGGTAATTTCATGACAGATGGATTGCGCTACCACCGTAACTTCTTTGGGAGAAAATTGAATCGGTTGGTTGTGGTTAATTTCCTCTTGCATATGTTTCAACGTTCTTCGTGTGTTATTTTATGAATTCAGTGTGGTATGCAATCTCCCAATCTTGGCTCCATATTTGATGTGTTCCATAAGATTACAAACTCATATTTTCACAATCCCAAATAAGGCACCAGTTTAGTTATGAAGCAAGTTTAATATGCTGAAATTTTAACGGAACAATGATCAATGTTAAAATAAATGTCCAAGTATAAGCTGATTTATTTCCCTTTATTTAAATTTTCTTTTTATATATATATATCACTGGTTGTCGTAAGATGACTATTAAAAGATTATAATTAATGTTAGTCTGGCTGGCAGTTTGGTAGACTGGACTGGATGCCTGGTGAAACAGTTGCTCAGTAATGCAAGGAAAACTTCCCCAGATAGCTCACAGCTTTTAACCCACTTTTATTATCTTGAATTAGAACAACTTAATGCATCAACATTACAAGTAAGTGAACTCCTTATAGATGTTAACTCTGACATTACTGGTATATCGGAGAACCACTTCAGTAATCTTTACCAGTATACAGACTAGCCGGCAATTTGTCAAGGTGTTCTTTTTGGAGTGAGGGGTGGCCATCTACGTAAAAAACAGTATTCCATTTGAGTCTGCAAGCTCATCACAGCACTGCACTGTACAGGGGCAGTTCAGTGAAGTAAAACTAAACTTCTCATTGTTGTCGTTTGTAGGTCCCCTGACTCCGACTTCAGAGCATTTTTGCTCAAGCTAGAGGGGGTTCTTGGTTCACTTTGTAGCAAGTACCAAATATTAGTTATATGTGGTGAATATGTGGTGACTTCAACATTCATTTTGTATGTGACTGTGCAAGGAAAAAGAATATTCATAAGATCTGATTCAGCCTGTTTTTTTTCCAACCAGGATGCAGGGGAACCGTAGCATAGGCATAGCCAATATTTTTATTCATTCTTCTTTACGTTATGGGCATTCTGTTGGTAAAAGGGTGAATGGCCTTTCAGACCATGATACACAAATTTTAACACTAAATGGTTTCTGTTCTCAAACAAATGTTATAAATAATTAGAACTATTTAGTAAAGATAATCCAATGGCAATAGAGAGTTTTCTAAACCTTGTTAAGGAACAAGAGTGGCAGGATGTTTATAGTGCCGATAACAAAGATGACGAATATGATGCTTTCCTTAACTCGTTTCTCATGCTCTTTAAGATTTGTTTCCCATTAGAACGTTCTAAACAGGGTACCATCAGTAAAAGGCAGCCTGGGTGGCTTACTAGTGGGATTAGGGTATCATGTAGAACAAAGCGGGAATTGTATCAAAATGTTAGAATTAGTCATAATCAAGCTACAGTAGCCCATTACAAACAGTACTGTAAGATGCTTAAAAATGTCATTAGGAAGGCAAAGTGTTTGTGGTATGCAAATAGAATAGCTAATTCGTAGGATAAAATTAAAACCATGTGGCCAGTTGTGAAGGAAGTGTCTCGTCAGCAGTAGGTCGAAGATATAAAGTTAGATCGTAGTAAAAGTATTTCTGTTACTGGTAAGTCAGATATACGTACAGTATTTAACAATCATTTCCTGAGAATTGCTGGTGAATTAAGTAAAAACGAAGTTTCTACAGGGAGTCATAGAACTCTCTTGGAAAATGCCTTTCTGAGACTGATGTCTGAAATACTCCTCTGTGATACCGACAAGGGAGAGATTGAATCAGTAATTAAATCACTGAAGATTAAGGACTCTCATGGTTATGATGGAGTGTCTAGCAGAATATTAAAGTTCTGTGCTGCACATGTTAGCCCTGTATTTAGTCACATTTGTAATTTTTCCTTTAGGAATGGTCAGTTTCTTGAACTATTTAAGTACTCAGTAGCAAAGCCTCTTTATAAAAATGTAGAAAGGTATAATGTAGACAATTTTCGACCTACTTCTATGCCATCAGTGTTTGCTAAGGTTATTGAAAAGCCTGTGTATATTAGGATAAATTATCATTTTATTTCGCCGGCCGCGGTGGCCGTGCGGTTCAGGGCGCTTCAGTCCGGAACCGCGGGACTGCTACGGTCGCAGGTTCGAATCCTACCTCGGGCATGGATGTGTGTGATGTCCTTAGGTTAGTTAGGTTTAAGTAGTTCTAAGTTCTAGGGGACTGGTGACCTCAGAAGTTAAGTCCCATAGTGCTCAGAGCCATTTGAACCACTTTTTATCATTTTATTTCACATTATTTGCTATCAAATGTACAGTTCGGTATTAGAAGTGATTTAACAATTGAAAATGCTATATTCTCTTTTGCCTGTGAGGTACTGTATGGATTAAACAAAAGGTTTCGAACGATGGTCATCTTTTTTGATTTAACTAAGGTATTTGATTGCATCGATCACAAAATATTGCTCCGAAAGTTGGACCATTGTGGAATAAGGGGAGTAGCTCACAGTTGGTTCACCTCTCACTTTAACAGCAGATAGCAAAAGGTCATTACTCACAGTGTTAAGAATGGTTATGATGTGGGGTCTGAGAGGGGCACGACCAAAAAAGTGGGGGGGGGGGGGGGGGGAGTGCCCAAGGGATCAGTGCTGGGGCCACCCCTGTTCCTTACTTATATAAATGATGATAGGCCCTATAGTACTACAGGTAATTCTAAAATATTTCTGTTTGATGATGACGCTAGCTTGGTAGTAAACGATATTGTGTGCAACATTGGCTCTGTTTCAAATAGTACTGTTCGTGACCTAAGTTCATGACTTTTAGAAAATAAACTAACTCTATATCAAAGACTCAATTTTTACATTTTCTAACACAAAGTTCAACAAAATCCGACGTTTTAAATTCGTGAATGGGCATATGATTAGTGAAATAGAACATTTCAAATTTCCAGGTGTTCAGATGGATAGTAAACAGCTGTAGGAAGCCCACTTTCAGATCTTGTTAAAAGACTTAATGCTGCCATTTTTACTATTCCAACGGTACCTGAAGTAAGTGATGGTTCGATTCGAAAAGTAGTCTACTTTGTTTAGTTTCATTCGCTTATGATGTACGATATTATAATTTGGGGTAGTTGTTCCCATTATCAAACGATATTTTTGGCTCAGAAACTTGCGGTTTGGGCATTCAGTGGCTTAAGTTCGCGAACCTCTTGTCAACCCCTGTTCATTAGTCTGGGTATTCTGACATTGACCTCTCATTATACATATTCTTTACTACATGTTCTTGCTAACAATAGCAGCTTATTCCCAAAAATTAGCAGCTTCCACTCTGTTAATACTAGGCAGAAATCCAATCTGCATTTGGATCGCACTTCCCTGTCTCTTGTGCAGAAAGGTGTGCTGTATACTGCTGCATCCATTTTGAGCAAGATACCACGAGAGTTCAAAGATCTTAGGAGCAATCCACGCACTTTCAAATCTAAACTTAAGTGTTTCCTCACGGGTCACTTTTGTCGAGGGGTTAACTGAAAAATTAAGCTGATTCCTGTGTTATATTGTTGACTGCGTTTACATAACCTTATGGCTGGTCTTTTTTTGGGTTCGTAAAAACTTTATTTTATCTGTGATTACTTTGATGTTGTAATTTCATGTACTGACACGTTCCATGACCTTGGAGATTCGCTTCTCAATTTGGTCCTACGGATCTAGACCTGTAAAATAAGAAAAAATAATGAAAACATCATGAGGAACAATAATGAATAAAAGCTGGTTCCAATCGCACTTGTATTTCACAGAAATGCGAGTGCTAGTGATATGTAACGCAGTTTAAAAATTATATTTTATGACGTAAAAATGTAATAAGAGCACCAGATTTCTAACTCAGGTAATACAATGACGTGGTACACGTTTATGTTTGTCAGTGAGTTTGACAAAACCGTTTCCTTCTGTGATACAGAGCTCTCGGTTCTACTTTATGGTCCGCAGCTCGTGGTCGTGCGGTAGCGTTCTCGCTTCCCACGCTCGGGTCCCCGGGTTCGATTCCCGGCGGGGTCAGGGATTTTCTCTGCCTCGTGATGACTGGGTGTTGTGTGCTGTCCTTAGGTTAGTTAGGTTTAAGTAGTTCTAACTTCTAGGGGACTGATGACCGTAGATGTTAAGTCCCATAGTGATCAGAGCCATTTGAACAGCCATTTTCTACTTTATGCACTTTTAGTTCTGCTACTGCAGTGCTGATATTGACATTTAGTGGTGACAAAATGCCATTCACCGTGGGTCAGTGGCCATATCCATCATATCTTTTGACCACATCCGGAAGGAGAATTCCGTTCTTCTTGATGTTCTTCAGGTCTTCTTTTGCATCTTCACAGGACGAGTCACCGACAACAAAGTCCTTGTGATGAGGGTGTTACACCCACCCTGCCATGATAGTGACTACTCCAGGTAGTTGAATATATAGAAAAATAGTATGTGTAGCCACTATAGCGCCTTCACTTAACCGACTGGGTATATTGACTACACAGAGAAAGCAGCTATATATTTTACCCATGAAGAGTAACTAATCATTCATTATGTGAATAACTGATATAGCATGGAAAAAGTATTAATAGTTGTAATACTTTGACTATAATGAGAGAGGTATGAAATAAAACACTAACACGGTTTGAGGTTATATATATACATCAATTATTTATTTATTTAAATAGCATACATACGGTGTGGAATTTCAGGAATATCATATGTATCTTCTCCTCCGCACCTGTACAGTATTTCCCAAACAAAGCTTTTTGACATGCAATAAATTCAGCGCGTATCTCACTCTCGCCAGTAGATGCCTCACAGTACTCAGGTTTTTCACACACACATCTAATCTGTTTCTCTTTAGGTTCAGCGTTCATGAGCAAACAAAGGTGCTGCTTCAGATCATCAACATGTACACAATGGACACATCGGGAATTTACAACATCATTGTATGCAGACTCTATGCTAGGCAGCCAACGATTCAATCTCTCCAATGCAAGACGTAGTGCAGTGTCCAGATCGTATAACTTCATAACTGAGATATGCCTTAGATAAACACAGTTGTCACCCGACTTCACACATAATGCCCAGTCATCATACAAAGTTGTAACAGAAAGTGTCACACCAATAAGGGAAATGTCTGGATGAGAACGAGTTGGATAATACTCTGTAGTCATTTGCTGACTGATTTAGCGCTCTGTACGAATTATTTTCGTCCCATTCGAACTCGGGAATTGGCAGTTTAACACACTTGGACACATTTTCAATTTCCATTCTTGCGTGCAAGCCCCAGACATGAAGTGCTTATATACCGACATTTACACGTTTCGTTCCACTGGGAGTTAACTTATATGTGGAAGTGAAAAGCATGGGTACACTCGATACCTCCTTATCCACAGCATCTGCACTCTGTGGTTGCACTATCGCAGGGGCGTTCAGCTGGGATGGGTCGTATGTTGGTGTCCTCCATCTTGATGTTGTTTAGGACCACTGGCAGCAGCGTTTGATGTGTGGGAGGTAGATCGCGTGTCCTCATCACACAAATCGATGAGTGGGATGGACAGCAGCAGCTCCTTGTCCTGCTCCAGCAAGTGGCCTATGTGCGCTACAGGATTCAACGTGGTTGCTACAGGTTCATACGTGCTGGAGTTGTTGCTATCGTAAGTGTAGAGGTCGCTGCAGGTTTCCACAAGATGGCAGCCGAGGTTGCTGCAGATCCGGACGTGACAGAGATTAGCATGTTGGCGCTCGACCCTGCTGGCTTGGACATGTCTAGGGCTACTGCTGAACAAAGAGAAGGAAGCATTAGACATGGACCAATGCACGGAAACAACGAATAATAATAATAATAATGCTAACCAGAGAGAAAGATGTGATATGGGATACTTACTTCTCTGTTTCCTCCTGTTATGCATAGTCTTGTTGGATTGCGACCGGTTGACGCTTCGTGGTTCTTCTTCTTATGCTGCTGCTGAGTGACTGAGCAAGACTGAGGTCCCAGAGCTGCTGAGCTGGCGGTATGTCCCCTCCAATGGCGTCACCAGATTCTGCCATCCTACTGGCTGAAATCTAACACATGACTGGATTAAGGATTCCTATTGCTTGCCACCATTTCCCCCATCCAGGACAATCATAGTGTATTACGTCACGGATGAGAGCGCCGTCTGGTTAAAAAAAAAATGGTTCAAATGGCTCTGAGCACTATGGGACTTAACTACTGAGGTCATCAGTCCCCTAGAACTTAGAACTACTTAAACCTAACTAACCTAAGGACATCATACACATCCATGCCCGAGGCAGGATTCGAACCTGCTACCATAGCGGTCACGCGGTTCCAAACTGACGCGCTTAGAACCGCACGGCCACACCGGCCGACGCGCCGTCTGGCAGTGGTACTGTGTACTAGGTCAGTTGAAGTCCGGACATCATGGCGAACACACTGGATGGTGGTACTGCCTCTAATTGCTTAAATAAAGACAGCTGCATGCAAAACCATAAAGACTTATGTCCAGTGGAGGCCAAGTCCTTTTCCTGCCAATCCCTAGGAAGAGGTGGCGGTTGGGTGACTTAGGTTAGTGGACTTAAGCCAACAGCCCTTTCGTTCCCGCCATTTTCTTAGGTTAGTGGAGACAGCGCAAGTGACCTTTCTTTACCACCAAAATTCAAACTTCGCACCAGTCCCTAGGAAGTGGTGGCTGTCAAATGACTTGGGTTTTTGGAGGTAGCCCAAATGCCCTTTCTTTCCCGCCATTTTTCCGACGTGAGTAGAGGTGTGTTGCATTATCCTGAAAGAATTTGAACTTCCTGTCATTTTCTGGGGGAGGGGATTTCAAACTTCCCGCCATCTTAGGTGACGACATGTGCTGTTGCCAAATCTACACTCTGCCATCTTGGATGACGTCAACGCGACCATCTTGGATACATCTGGCAACAATGCAGAGTGGGGTGGTGTCCCTCTTACCCCAATACTATCGGCAGCATATTGGTGAGGCATTCGTCTTCATGGATGACAATTTGCACCCCCATCGTGGATATCTTGTGAATGACTTCCTTCAGGACAACCACATCGCTCGAATAGAGTCGCCAGCATGTTCTCCAGAGATGAACCCTATTGAACATGTGTGGGGTAGAACGAAAAGCGTTGTTCATGGATGACGTGACCCACCAACCACTATAAGTAACCCACACCTAATCGTTGTTGAGGAGTGGGACAAACAGGACGAACAGTGCCTTGAAGAACTTGTGGGTATTATGCCACGACGAATAAAGGTGTGCATCAATGCAAGCCGCGTCCTACTGGGTATTACAGATACCGATGTCTACAGCGATCTAGATCACCACCTCTGAAGGTCTCGCTGTATGGTGCTACAACATGCAATGTGTGGTTTTCATGAGCAATGAAAAGGGTGGAAATGATGTTTATGTTGATCTTTATTCCCATTTTCTGTACAGTTTACGGAATCGAGGTGATGCAAAACTTTTTTTTTTACACTACTTCAATTCTTGTGGTACAAATTTGACTTGATTCATAGAATGTATGTTGTCTACGGATTCATTGAAAATAAATAAATGAATAAATAAATAAATATGCACAGGCGGTTGCCTTCTATGACTAGGGCATTGCAAAGTTGGTACAACACTACGACAAATGTCTAAATCTGAGCGGCGACTATGGAGAGAAGTGGATGGAAGGTCCGACCCCACAAAGAGAACTGCACGAGCGACACGAGGCAGCAGGACTGCCACGGCTGAGGAGTTCTCAGGCAGCCCGCAAGTCGTCCTCAGGGGAAACCCGACACGCGGCAACAGCCGAGCGAAAACGACTGCGGCGCCGAAGCTCCCAGTAAACAACGGAAGAGAGCTGCGGTCCGGTGACTGCGGGGGCAGCTGCTGTGGGGAACGGCAGCGGCGCATCGCTGCACCGATAGGCGCAGCTGTCGCAGGAGACGGTGGATACTGTGTGGCGGTACGGCAGAAGATTAGAGAGGTAATTACAGAGGGGTGTAACTCAGCGAGACCGACGAACTTCAAGGGTTTGTGAAAGTTTTCTGCAGGAATGAAACGAGCACAGGAACCTACCCGTATGTCCGGAAACGTCACTTAACAATCGCTGTTCCGTCCGAACAAGACACAGCCAGGACAAAAGTACCACGGGCACAAAGATGCGAGCTGGTGCCAGTGCCATAGAGACTCGCCACTTGCGCTAATTCCACCAGCGCCACGGGCGGCGCTGATGATGAAGATATCGACTTCACCTCGGCCAGTTGCCGGACGAGTACAGTCCGTCGATGACCGGACGACAACGGACAGAAGCCTACCCGGAATACAGAAGAGCAGCTCTCGCCCACGTGGTTATAGATCCCGGTCCAGGGCTGACTTAGACAGGAACGTCGTTTAGTGAACTCTTAGAATTGGACAGACAGTTGTTACAAACTGCATTTGCTGTCCACTGTGAGGTTTACCTACGATTATTTTCAGTTACAAGGAGACGGCACGACTATGGGGTCCGGGATTTATCCGAAATTTTGTGTGGTGAAAGAGGACCCCTAACACCTCACGAGGTTAAAATATTAGAACGCGCTACCCGGAAAATCCCGGGAAAAATCTATCCAAAGTTTCTTAGGTGCCTTATGACTATAGAATGTTAGTCCAGTGACGAGCCGCCGTCTGGCCTTGATGTTAGTCGGCTCGCAGCCGTGCTAGCGTGCGGAGCTGCTCCGCGCGCCGTCCGACACTCCGCTCTCGGCGGTGTTTACTTCCGCGTCGCGGTGTTTGTGTCTATCGAGTCCAGTACTAACGTACACCATGGCGCACTCGTACCGCCGTGCAACGATCAAAGTAACGTTTCAGGCCGAACATCCACGACCCAGAGCTTTCGAAGTCGAACAGTTCATACGTGAGGATCTACGTTTGAACCCCCAGGACGTAATCGGCATACATTTTTCCATCACTGGAAGTGTTGTCTACATCAAGATGTCGACGGAGGAAATTTGCAATGACATAATTCACCGTCATGCCACCGGACTCAAATTTAAACACTCTGATGGACATATGGGTGCTGTGACAGTCGCCCATGCTGGATTCGGTCTCCGGACATTGCGGGTGTTTGAGCTCCCGTTCGAGATGCCTCAGGATGTGGTAATTGCCGCTTTCCAACCATATGGCACCGTCTTGGGTCACGTCGCGGAGAAGTGGCAAACATTTACGACCTACCCCGTATTAAATGGCGTCCGGCAAATAAAAATTGAGCTGACGAAACATGTCTCATCGTACCTGCTGATTGGCGGTGTGAGGGCCATCGTCATGTAGGATGGACAGCAACGAACGTGCGCAGGATGTGGCCAGGAGGGACATGTACGTCCGAATCCTTACACCGCCGTTTAATACAGACGCCGTTACGTGAAGAGACCCAGGCTTCGACGGTCACGTCCTTACTCATAACCTACGCCAAGGTTGCACAGGACCCCGTCGTACCAATCTCGATTGCGCCAGCAGCATCGCCAACGCCACCCACCGCAGCACAACGCGCCGACGACACAAGCACGGCGTCGCCTACAGTGCTCGCTTCAGGACCGTCCGGGTTGCAGACCGAAACCGATGTTCCTGTTGGAACCATGGACGTCGACCTCGGTGTCGTGCCGACGTATGCCTTTGTCCAGACGGGTTCGGCGTCAGACGACGGGCGACCACATTCTGATTCAGAAGGCCACATCAGAAAACAGTGGTCGCCTCGCAAACACAGGAAACGACGACGAACACCTTCCGATGACGTCCTTTCTCAGACGGCCCCGCGAGATGTCGACCTGTTGTATGACGGTGATCTCCCACATTGCGTCCAGTCACGCGATGTGGCAGCAACAGGCGCCCCCCCCCCCCCCCCCCCCCCCTGTGACGCCACCTCTCCCGGTTCGGGACGTGTCCTCGCCGTTGTCAACGAATGATGACGGCGGTCCCCCTGCCACTCATGTTGCGGAATCCACAACACCCGCTCCGGAAGTACGTGACCGTCACATGTCCACGTCGTCAGCTTCCTGGGCCGATGACGTTGAAGATGAAGCGGAACAGACTGCCACCGTGTCTGCACAGGAGTCCACCTCGGCGACACTGGGGCCGGCGCCCCGCCAGTAATTGTCACCACTGCGGGACCACCGGCGGGTCTCCATCTGCCGGCTACTTCTACCGCACGTTCTGCAAATACTGACGATGGCCGTACACAGCAATATCGTATCGCCACGATGAATCTTGCCACCATTCGTGCCCCCCATAAACTGGCCATGTTCAGAGACACTATTTACTCTGCGGATGTGGGTATAGCTCTCTTACAAGAGTTGTTTGTGGCTGACTTCCTAGTTCCCACCGGATACAACGCCCATGTTCCCCCCGCATCCGACACCGGTAGCGGCGTCGCCATCCTGCTACGCGACGGACTCTCTGCAGAGGACGTCATCTACCTCCCCACTGCGCGAGGTATGGCCCTCACACTGTTCGGCGTGCGTATTATTAATATCTACGATCCGTCCGGCACTGGCCGCCGTCATGACCGACAAACTTTTTTTGCCGAAAGCGTCACACCCCTCTTCACCGGTCCGCAGGACGATTTGGTACTCGGTGGGGATTTTAACTCGACTCAAGAGCCCGCGGACCAACTCCCGCGACATTCCCCTTGTGCATCTCTCTCAGTGATCATCAACCGTCTACGACTTTTTGACACATGGAAGAAGCTCCACGGAACTCAACCGGGCTTTACATTCTACACCTCTCACTCGTCAAGCCGCATAGATCGCATCTACGTTACCTGCTCCCTTGCTGATGGCACACGTCATGCGGAAGTCTGGCCCTTGGCCTTTTCAGACCATGATGCGTACCTCTGTGACGTCACTCTCGCCCGACAGCGAGTGTGGCATAGTCGTGGTCTGTGGAAACTCAATGTCACTCATCTGACCTCCTCAGACTGTCGCCGTATGGTCGAAGAAGCGTGGGCACGCTGCCACCATCGTCGAGAAGCCTATGATTCCACCTTATCATGGTGGCTCTCCTGTGCAAAGCCGACCCTCAGGAAGACTCTGATGAGTTATGGGAAGGAATTAAAGGCGTGGCAAACTCACACCCTGCACTTCTACTACACCATACTACGTGACTGTACGACGATGCCTTTCTCGCCAGCCCGGCAGTCGATGGTCCATCGCACAAAGGCACAGATCTCCTTGATCATGCGGCGTCACTTGGGAGGCACTGTAGTCCGTTCTCGAGTTTCTAATCGAATCCCTCAAGAACGTCCGTCGATGTACCACCTCCATCAGGAAAGACAACGACGACGACGAGCTGTGATCCAAGTCCTCACTGATGTGGAAGGGCGCCGGCAAGACACCCAACAAAGCATCGGTCGTACTCTCCACGCTCATTTTGCCGGGCTATACGCAGCCGTACCGCATTCTGCAGCACTGATCACAGAAGTCGTTCAGCTTACTACGAACACTCTTCCGGAGGATGCAGTGCATGACCTCCAAGACGACGTAACCACAGATGAAGTGGTAGATGCTATCAAGGCGGGTTCCGATAACAGATCTCCTGGACCTGACGGTATACCCATCGAATTTTATAAAAGTTATCACTATTTGTTGGCTTCCACGTGGACGGCAATCGCACAAGAGCTGATGTCACCGAGGACAGTGGTCCCGAGCGCCTTTCTAGAAGGCATTATTATGCCCGTACATAAACCGCGCGGATTATCGAGGGTCCAGGACTATCGACCAATTACTTTGCTCAACAGCGACATGAAAATATTCACACGGCTACTGTCATCGCGACTCAAGAAGGTCGCACGTTACGTCACATCCTGCGACCAGACTTCCCTAGGAGGCGACAACAACATCCGTAAGGCCCCTTGCCGTTACAGAGACATGATAGCATTAGCGCATTATCAGCGTCTCCCTGGCGCCTTGGCTTCACTGGACTTTAGCCAGGCTTTCGACCGTGTCGACCACTTCTATTTATGGACAGTTCTTCAGCATATGGGTTTTCCTGGCGGTATTGTCACAGTGTTGAGTAGTGCAATCTCTAAAATTATGTACAATGGTCGCCTAACACCGCCCTGGTCATCGCACGATCTGTGCGGCAAGGCTGCCCTCTTTCCACGATTTTGTATGCTTTCGCCTTGGAACCCCTGCTCCAGGGCATGCGCCAACGTTTGGAAGGTATGGCTCTGTACGGCCACCGTTTTTGTTGTACAGCCTACGCAGACGACATAGTACTATATCTGCGCAGTGAAGATGAAGTACGAGCAGCACTGACATGGGTGGCGACTTACGGCGAAGCGCCGGGGAGCTGCCTCAACGTGTCAAAATCCAAGGTCCTGCTCATTGGTGAGGGCTTGCCGGAGAGATGCGCCGCCCCCCTTAGTGTCGCCGCCACCATACGGTGTCTTGGACTTGATTTCACAGCAGACCTGCGCCGCTCTGCGACTATCAATGGTAGACGCTTGCTACAGACAATCAGAGCAAATCTCACAGATCACCGACTACGAGCTCTCGACGTTATCCAACGCGCGCAATAAGTGAACATGTATCATGCTTCCCGTATACCACACGTGGCTCAAGTACTACCAGTCCCAAATCTCCTGGCGCGACGACTGTTGATGGCTTTCGGCTCCTTCGTCAGCGCGGGGATGTTATTCAAGGTGCAGTATGAATCCCTTGCACTGCCACGAGATCGTGGCGGGGTGGGACTCATCCACGTGCCGACTCGTGTCAAGGCCCTATACGTCAGCTCCCAACTAAAACTTTGGCATCGTTGCCCGCAGAGCCTTACTAGCCTCCTGCTTCACAACTTTTCACCGGCCTCCTTGTCCGCCCCAGTACTGGTATCGACCATTCCAACCCCCTTTTATTACACCCAACGATTTTTCCTGGAGTTCAGTTATATCTACCGGTCCTTGCCACTTACACGTTTGTACCTCACGAAAACAGTCTCCGAATTGTTACAACAGTGCCGCCCGTCCAACCCAATCGAACGTAAGTATCCACAGTACGTGTGGCGACACATATGGAAGGCGATCCATGCGCGTTTTCTTGAATCGGACGTTCAATCAGCGTGGTACATCACCGTGAATGGCAAACACGTTAACCGAGATCGTCTGCACCGCATCCATCTCGCCGATTCATCCCTCTGCACTCACTGTGGAGTGGATGACACGGATGTCCACCGGTTCCACTGTGGCACAGCGTTCGACGTCTGGACACTTGCGCGGCGAATTTTGGCGTTTCTTACTCGCCAGACATCGGCTCAGATCGACGTCCACATGCTTTCGTACCCCGATAAGACTTTCTACCCCTCCGCCAAAACTCACTCTGTGAATTGGATCTGTGGCCACACGATCCGCTATCTTTTTACTTCTGGCGACAAGTCTAGGCTAGGATATTGGACTTATCTCAACGAACGACACTGCGTCCTGATACGCAACCCAGGCTATAAGCAATATTTTTCCAATTTCTTACGGAGCACTTCCGATGACCCGCCTAGTAGCTGGAACGTCCAAGCCCTAAGAAGCTGAAAACTGTATAAACCGAACCGAACTGAATAGATCTGCTACCCAGAACCCACGCCTACGCCATGAGAAGACACGTTTGGACGAGCTGGCATGCTATAGGCGGAGACACTTCAGGAGCTCCTGTAAGAACTGGTCTTTAACTACAAGTCGCACGAAGACTTTAATTAAAAAAAAAAAGTTTTCCTTATTTATTCCTCATAATTTGTTCTTAAAGGAAAAAGAAATTTGATTTTGGCTTTGAGAAACTCTTTTTTTTTCAAAAGATTGCTTCTTCGCCAACAAGACGAAGGAGACTCATTTTTGTTTACTGGAAGGAGAAACCAGTATAATTGGAGTCTTTGTTTTCTTTTGAAAAAAAAACTTTTCCTTATTTATTCCTCATAATTTGTTCTTAAAGGAAAAAGAAATTTGAGTTTGCCTTTGAAAAAAAAGAAAAAAAAGGGTACCGTCTACAAAAAAAATAAAAAAATAAAAAGAAATATGTTTAGGGCTCGAACTCTTACGCCAAAAGTCTCGGGTTCGATTCCTTCTCTAGCACTTGTTTTTCTTCTGTTTCATTTTCTTTTGTTATTCCACCAATTATTCAGAAAGTTTCCCAAACCTACATTATCTTTAACAAATTAGCTACATTATTGAATAAAAATTATTTTCTTTTTGTCCAACAACACAATTCATGGCAGTGGGTTTTCCATTTTTCATTGTAAAGTATGTGAGGAGAATCATTGGGTTTGTAATCAGAATAACAAATTCGATTCGGAGACATTCAATTTTTATACATATAATAATTGTAAGCAAGAACTGCAATGGTAATTATCGTAAAAACAAACAAAGCAATAAGTTTTGCGACTTCTTGCGCAACATATAAAAGCGGATTTTTTACAGTCACAGGGCGTCTGCAATAAGCCTGCACAAAAATATGCCCCATTAACATTTACGAAAATGTTTTGAGTTTCTGATAATTTTGAGGCAAACCAGGCATATTGAATCATGTCTCGGAATATTCGTGGCGATAACTGATGGTGAATTATAGAATGAATTTTTATACAGTCTTCCAGGGAATTAATTTCACGATTCTCCTGTAGCAATGCCCTGAATTTTGCAAGCAACAGAAGGAAAAAAAAGTGCCGGAGGAGGAATCGAACCCGAGAGCTCTGGTGTAAGGGTCTTTTTTTATCTCATTTTGTTCGCTTTTTGTTCGTTGTGTCTGTTCGGGGCGGACGTCGTAAGACATCCGTTTAAGTTAGTTGTTAATCGATTAACTCAGTTTTTTTATAACCCTCTGACCGAACACGCTGAGCTACCGTGCCGGCGAGTCCGACCACTAACCATGTAGGCCAGACGGCGGCTCCGCAGTGGGCCAACTTTTTATACTCATACGGCACCTAAGAAATTTTGGATCGATTTTTCTCGGGATTTTCCGAGTAGTGCGTCCTAATATTTTAACCACGTGGGGTATTAGGGGTCCTCTTTCACCACACAAAAGTTCGGACAAATCCCGGACCTGGTCGTGCCGTCACCTTGTTAGCCGTTGAGGGCCTTCTTTGTGTTCTATTACATGCAGTGCCGCAGACTTAATGAGTCAACTAGTCACAAAGACAAGTAAACCTTTTAACTCATATTTGTGACTTTGTTACTAATTTGTTGGAGTGTTGTAGAACCTTCGTTCTGCTATCCTGTTATTTGAACTCACAACCTCGGCTACCGTAACAGTTGCTGAAAGGTTCAAAGAAAACTTGAGTTTGATTTCAAACACATACCCGACTCATACAATTATAGTTGGTGGTGACTTTAATTTACCCTCGACATGTTGGCGAAAATACATCTATAATTCTGGAGGTACGCATAAAACGTCATCCGAAATTGTGCTAAACGCATTCTCTGAAAATTATTTCGAGCAGTTAGTTCATAGCCCACGTGAATAGTAAACGGTTGTGAAAACACACTTGACCTCTTAGCAACAAATAATTCTGAGTTAATAACGAGCATCAAAACGGATACAGGGATTAGTGAACACCGGGTTGTCTTCGCGAGATTGAGTATTGTACCCCCAAATCCTCCAAAAATAAACGAAAAATACACCTATTCAAAAAAGCAGATAAAAATCCACTCGACGTCTTCCTGAGAGACACTCTCCATTCATTCCATATTAATAATATAAGTGTAGCCCAGATGTGGCATCAATTCAAAGATATAGTATCGAGAGCAATTAAGAGATTTATACCAAATAAATTAACAAATGACGGAGCTGATCCTCCTTGGTACACAAAACGAACCAGAACACTGTTGCAGAAACAACGAAGCAAACATGCCAAATTTAAACAGACGCAATATCCCAAATATTGGCGATATTTTACAGAAGCTCGAAATTTAGCGCTGACTTCAATGCGGGATGCTTGCAACAGCTTCCACAACGAAACTTCGTCTTGAAACATGGCAGCAAATCCATAGAGATTCTGGTCGTCTGGTCGTATGTGAAGTATGTTAGCGGCAAGAATCAATCAATGCCTTTTCTGCGCGATAGCAACGGAGATGCTATCGAAGACAGTGCTGCCAAAAAAGAGTTACTAAACACAGTCTTCCAAAGTGCCTTTACAAAAGAAGACGAAATAAAAATTCCAGAATTCGAATCAAGAACAACTGCCAACCTGAGTAATGTAGATGTCCTAGGAGTAGAGAAACAACTTAAATCACATAATAAAAGCAAGTCTTCTGGTCCAGGCTGTATAGCAATCATGTTTCTTTCAGAGTATGCTGATGCATTAGCTACATACTTAGCAATTATATACAACCGTTCGCTCTACGAAAGACCCGTACCGAAAGACTGGAAAGTTGCACACGTCACACCAATAGTCAAGAACGGTAGTAGGAGTAATCCACTTAATTAAAGGCCCATATCATTAACGTCGCTATGCAGCAAGATTCTGGAACATATATGGTGTTCGAACGTTATGAATTACGTCGAAGAAAACTGTCTATTGACTTACAGTCAACATGGTTTTAGAAAACATCATTCTTGTGAACCACAACTAACTCTTTATTCGCACGAATGGTTGAGTGCTACTGACAAGGGATTTCAGATCTATTCCGTATTTCTGGATTTCCAGAAGGCTTTGACACTGTAACACATAAGCGGCTTATAGTGAAATTGCGTGCTTGTGGAATATCATCTCAGTTATGCGACTGGATTTGTGACTTCCTGTCAGGAAGGCCACAGTTCATAGTAATTCACGGAAAGTAATCGAGTAAAACAGAAGTGATTTACGGTGTTCCCTAAGGTAGTGTTATAGGCCCTTTGCTGTTCCTTGTCTACATAAACGATTTGGGAGACAATCTGAGCAGCCGTCTTCGGTTGTTTGCAGATGACGCTGTCGTTTATCGACTAATAAAGTCATCAGAATATCCAACAAATTGCTAAACGATTTAGAAAAGATATTTGAATGGTGCGAAAATTGGCAGTTGACCCTAAATAGCGAAAAGTTTGAGGTCATCCTCATAAGTGCTAAAGGGAATTCGTTAAACTTCGGTTAGGTGATAAATTAGTCAACCTAGAGGCCGTAAATTCAACTAAATTCCTAGGTATTTACAATTACGAACAACGTAAGTTGGAAGGAACACACAGAAATTGTTGTGGAGAAGGATAACCAAAGACTGCGCTTTATTGGCAGGACACTTAGAAAATGTGACAGACCTACTAAGGAGACTGCCTACACTACGCTTGTCCGTCCTCTTTTGGAATATTATTGAGCGGTGTGGGATCCTTACCGATAGGACTAACGGAGTACATTGAAGAAGTTCAAACAACACGTTTTGTATTATCGCGAAATAAGGGAGCGAGTGTCACTGAAATGATACAGGATTTGGGCTGGACAACGTTAAAAGAAAGGCGTTTTTCTTTGTGACGGAATCTTCTCACGAAATTCCAATCACCAACTTTCTCCTCCGAATGCGAAAATATTTTGTTGACACTGACCTACATAAGGGGAAACGAACATCACGATAAAATAAGGGAAATCAGAGCTCGTACGGGAAGATATAGGTGTTCGTTCTTTCCGCGCGCTACACGAGATTGGAATAGTAGAGAATTGCGAAGGTGGTTCGATGGACCCTTCGCCAGTCACTTAAATGTGATTTGCAGGGTATCCGTGTAAATGCAGATGTAGATAGCGTGCGATCTTCTTGAGTCGTGATGCCAGCTGCCATGTAAATATTTTCATATCACTGTTGAGAGACGCAATTGGTCGATAACATGGGCCTTCGATCGCCTTTGCTGTTTGTGAACAGGGATAATGATGCCATTGAGAAAGATGTTAGGGACCACTGTCATTTGGGAGATCAGCTCTTGTGCAATGATCGTCCATGTGGAAGCCAATAAACGGTTGAAACTTCTGTAAAATTCAATAAGGATATCAACATATCCATATATGTTATCAGATCCCACCTGGATAGCGTCGAGCACTTCATCCATGGTCACGTCTTCCTGGAGCTCAAGTTGTGCCTTCATCAGGTGAGCGCCCTTAGTAAGCCGCGCAACCTCTATGATCAGTTCCGCAGAATGCGATATAGCTGCATACAAGCTTGCGAAATGATTGTGGAGAGCACGGCCAATGTTGCGTCTCATGCCGGTGGTCTTCTGGATCAGTGAGGACGTGGATCAGAGCCTTGCATCGCGTTGTCTTTCGTGAAGGAGATGGTTAATGGATGGATGTTCTTGAGGTATACGATTAGAGATTCAAGATCGGACTACAGTTCCTTCCAGAAGACGGCGCATGATCAAGGAGATGAATGCCTTTTTCGATTTATCATTGTCTACTGGGCTGGCGAGAAAAGCGTTGTCTCAAAGTTACAGATATTAGTTCGCCATGCCCTGACTTACCATAGCTCATCAGTATTTTAGGGAGGGTCGGCTTTGCACAGGAGAGCCACCAAGATAAGATGCAGTCATAGGTGTCGCAACAAAGCCAGCATCGTGGTCATGCATCCTCGACCATACGGCAACAGTCTGCGGAGGTCAGGTGGGCGACATTGAATTTCCACAGACCACGATTATGCCACACACACACGGGCTAGAGTGACGTCGCAGATGTACGCTTCGTGGCCTGAATAGGTTATGTGACAGACTTTTGCATGGTAGGTGCCATCAGAAAGGGGGCGGGTGAGATAGAAGTAGTCTATGTGGCTTGACATGTGAGCGGAGCAAAATTTGTAACCTGTTTGGGTTCCATGGAGCTTCGTGAAGGTGTCAACGAGACGCAGGCGATCGATGACCACCGAGAGAGCCACACAAAGTGAATGCAGTGGGAGTTGGTCAGCATGGCCTTGTGTCTACTTACTACCGAGCACCAAGTCATCTCGCGGGCCTGTGAAGAGCGAAGAATGTATATCGGTCATGACGGCGGCTACAGCAGACAGTGCGTAGATATTAATGATCAGCACTACAAATAGGGTGAGGGCTATACCCCGTGTCTTGGAGAGATATACGACGTCCTGTGCAGGAAGCCTGTTGCGTAGGGGGATGGCGACTCCGCTAACAGCCCGGAGGCATGAGAAACATTGGCGGTGTACCTGGTGGGCACTTCGAAGACAGCGACGAGCACCTCCTGTGGGAACACAATATCAACATCTGCAGAGTAGGTGGTGTCTCAGAACATGGCCAGTTCGTGAGTGCTTGGATGGTGGCAAGAGTCACTGTGGCGACACGATACTGCTGTGTACAGTCACTTTCAATCCATGCAGAATGCATGATGGAAGCATCCAGCTGGTATATACCCGCCGGGTCTGCCATAGTGACCTTGTTTACTGGCAGGGTGCCACCTAGGGCGTCTCTGTTATATGCTCTCGCTCCAACATGCTGGTGACCTGATCCGCTCCTTTTTCAACATCATCGGCCCAGGATGCTGACGACGGAGACATGTGACAGTCGTGAAGTGGTTGCTGCGACATAAGCTGTGCAGGATCCATCGTCCTTATGTACAGGCAACACTGAGGATGTGTTCTGGACTGAGAGGACCAGTCACAGGAGGGGCGCCAGGAGCGACCAGACTGTATGACTGGACGCAGTATGCGGGTCATCTCGTGAGGCCATCCGAAGGAGGGCGTCGCCAGAGGGTGTTAGACGCCGTTTCTTACGCTTCCGGGGCGACCACTGCTGTTCCAAATCAGAATCTGGTCGCCCATTGTCTGATGTCACACCCATCTGGATAAAGGCAGAGATCGGCACGATATCTAGGTCGACGTCGATGGTTCACACAGAGTCTTCCTTCACGGTCCTGAAATTTTATGTTTCTGGTGCGAGCAGTGGCGGTGATGTCGTGCTGGTCTCGTCGGCGCGTTATACTGCGTTGACGAGGTCTCGGGCGTATTCTGGAGTAGTGGGACTGGATTCTGTGCTACCGTCGCGTAGATGACAGCTAGGGACGTGAAGGTCGATAACACCCAGTGGTGTTACCATGAAACACGTATGTTGTGTGGCGGCGATGGCGAGGCATTGCAGAGTCTCTGACCAGAGAGCCATTTATCGTGGCTAGTCTGCGCTTGACCGCGCGAGAGCTGCGAGCGGTACTCTGTCAGTAGTAGTCGTGCAGTACAGTTGCGAGCAGTAGTCAGTGGGCAGTCTGTGAGCAGTGCAGTCTGTCGGTAGCAGTAGGCCAGAGTGGTCGGTCCGCAGTAGTAGTCGAGTACAGTTGTGTGTGAGGAGTCGGCGGGCGTCGACATGGCACTCTGGTCAAGATTCAGGACGAGGTATATTATTTTTAAACAAGTTAATGAAGCAGCATTGCGCTCAGCTAATAATGTAAATTAACTGTAACTAATTTGTGCAACAAGTGCCCCAATAATAATTTTGGTTTTCAAAGCAATTTTTAACAAAGAATCCTTTAATGAAAAAAAATATTCACTTGATATTCCTTAAAGAAAAGTTTCCCTTAAATTCAAAATTTTTGCAATCAATTTCCTCCAAGCTATGGCAAAAATAATAAGAGCAGATGCAGCTTTACTAAGGTAAGAATTTCAGTTTAATTAATGAACAGGGCCTAAGATCGACATTTCGATCTGTTCGTGTTTTCATTGTCACTGAGATTTTATTATCACTGAATTGACTTTCATTTTTTTTGTGAGGAACTTTTACTTGGGTCAGATTGCTAATTTTTGTTTAATTGTCATTGTCATTGAATTTATTTGCTGGGAGGTTACATTAGGTTGTATTCTAGTTAACATTCAATTATTGTGTTTCAAAATTTCTCTCGGAGGTTACACTTAGCACAATGTCCATTAGGATTTAAAATAATATCTTTTAAATTTTTGTGGGGAGCTTACAACCAAACGTGGCGTAAACATTCGGACCGGACATGTCCTTCCTGGCCACTCCCTGCGCCATGGCTGGCCGTCGTACATTGCGATGGCCACACACCGCCAATCGTCGAGAATGGTGAAACGTGTTTCGTCAGCTCAGTTTTGATATGCTAGGTCGTAAATGTTTGCCACATCTCCGCGAGGCGACCCAAGACGTTAACACGTGGTTGAAAAGCGGCAATGACCGCCTCTTGAGATAGTTCGAATGGGAGCTCAAACATCCACAAGATCCAGAGACCTCATGGTCCACCGTAACTGCACTTAAATTCCCATCAAAGTGTTTAAATTTTAGTCCGGTGGCATGTAGCTGGACAACTTCAGCGCTTAGCGCCCACGTCGATATCTTGATATATACAACGCTGCCGTTGACGGAAAAATGGATTCCGATCACGTCCAGAGGTTTCAAACGCAGATCCTCTTGTATGTACTGTTTAACTTCAAAGGCTCTTCGTCGTCGATACCCGGCCTCAAACGTTACTTTAATCGCCGCACGGCGTTAAGAGTGTTCCATGTGGTACGTCGTTAGCGGACACAAGTAACGCGTCGCGGAAGTAAACAACTCCGAGAGCAGAGCGCTGCCGGCGCACGGAGCAGTTCCGCATACTACTATGGCCTAGTTGTGTTCAAATGTGTGTGAAATCTTACGGGACTTAACTGCTAAGGTCATCAGTCCCTAAGCTTAAAAACTACTTAACCTAAATTATCCTAAGGACAAACACACACAGTCATGCCCGAGGGAGGACTCGAACCTCCGCCGGGACCAGCCACTATGGCTTAATGTCAACTCAATGTTTGCTCGATGAGGGTGACTTCTTATGCCGGAAATTACTGGCTTATTCAAAATTTAAGGGGTGGCGGGATTTGAATACGGGACCAAGGATTTTTGGTTACTAATCAAATTGCTGCCTGTTTTCCTTTCTCTTTTTTTTTTTTTTTTTTTTTTTTTGGTTGATCTCGTTTTGTTCGTTATTGTTCGTTGCATTTGTTCGGAGCGTCGGGGCGGACGTCCCAACACACGCGTTAAAGTTCATCATTGATCCATTACAGAGAGCAACCAACTCTCTGACCGAACACGCTGAGCCGGCTAAGCCACACCTAGGGGTAATTAACAAAACTAACCCAAAGTTTTCCGAGTCCAAAAGCATGTAATATAAATTACTTGTGCCGTTAATCGAAGGACGTCTCATAGAAGCCTCTTAAAGGAATTACTGCTTCCCACTGAATTTATCCCACAAAGAAATTTGTTATGCCTCTTTTCAAACTAGCAGCTCAATTCGTGGAATATGTTGTAGAATATGTTGTTCGTGGAATATGTTGATCCAGAAGGGTATCCGTTATTCAGAAAAGCACGTGTTCAGTAAATTTCTAGCAAAAAAAAAAGTTAGGATTCTAATAAACGCTCACTTTGAGTGGAGCCTAAAGGGTCTATTGAGAGGCAACCCTACCTGCTAGACTGACAAACTGCACAATTGAACGGAGTCATATCAATATTATTTAAAAGTATCACATAACTTGATTGAACTATGAAATCTGAATTCCGTCCGTCTTCACTGCAGTAACGTGGACGATAAAAACAAGTTTTGTAAAACGATTTTCTGTTTGATGATTTGTGGCTACAACAGAATCAGAATAATTACCATAATCACCCACCGGTTTGTGTATTTACATGTTTTCTGACAGGTTTGTTATTTCCTCTTAAATCACCAAGTTCAGTTTTTCACTTAGGATATGTAGAAGGAATATTAACATACCTCTTTCTTTATAGACACGAGGGACTTCGAAAAGTAAGTTACAGATGTCCCATGCTAAGACTACTGCGCAACAGCAGTGGCACGTTGTCAGAGCAGAGTACATGTTCTGCAGACATAATTCTGCTGCGGTACGGATAACAGGTGCGTTACAGTCTGCGATTAAACCGGCGCGGCCAAAGGAAAAGTACTCCAAAACTGAAGTACGTGAGACAGAACGATCCTTGGGGGGGAAAACGTCTAAATTTCACACAGATTCACCGCCAAATTGTGGCGATATGTGGACCAAACTCAATATCGGTCCAACCGTAGAAGAATGGTGGCAACATTCTGACCAAGGCCTCACTGACGTGGGCGATGCTGATCGGGAAGGGAGGGCTTCAGCGTCGACCTGGCAGTCGAAGTATCGATCTGCAGCACTCGCAGTTTTTCTGACGATGAGAATGTACTCTCTCCGTGACGAAGACTGGATTTATATCTTCGTGGAATTGAATGACAGGTAAAACGTTCGGAACCTCGATTACAGAGACATGATGACTATGTTGAAAAATAGTGTCTTGTATCTGTGTCACTGAGAAGCAGTGGTAGTAGTAATAACAGTAGCAGCAGTGTCTTTCATTCGTGGATTACTTTTATACAGATATTGCACATGGTATTACACTACTGGCCATTAAAATTGCTACACCAAGAAGAAATACAGATGATAAACGGATATTCATTGGACAAATATATTATACTAGAACTGACATGTGATCACATTTTCACGCAATTTGGGTGCATAGATCCTGAGAAATCAGTACCCAGAACAACCACCTCTGGCCGTAATAACGGTCTTGATACGTCTGGGCATTGAGTTATAGCTTGGTTGGCGAGTACACGTACAGCTGCCCATGGAGCTTCAACACAATACCACAGTTCATCAAGAGTAGTGACTGGCGTATTGCGACGAGCCAGTTGCTCGGCCACCATTGACCAGACGTTTTCAGTTGGTGTGAGATCTGGAGAATGTGCTGGCCAGGGCAGCAGGCGAACATTTTCTGTATCTAGAAAGGCCCGTACAGGACCTGCAACAAGCGGTAGTGCATTATCCTGCTGAAATGTAGGGTTTCGCAGGGACCGAATGATGGGTAGAGCCACGTTTTGCCATTCGTGCACCCAGGTTCGTCGTTGAGTACACCATCGCAGGCGCTTCTGTCTGTGATGCAACGTCAATGGTAACCGCAGCCATGGTCTCCGAGCTGATAGTCCATGCTGCTGCAAACGTCGTGTAACTGTTCTTGAAGATGGTTGTTGTCTTGCAAACGTCCCCATCTGTTGATTCAGGGATCGAGACGTGGCTGCACGATCCGTTACAGCCATGCGGATTAGATGGGTGTCATCTCGACTGCTAGTGATACGAGGCCGTTGGGATTCAGCACGGCGTTCCGTATTACCCTCCTGAACCCAATGATTCCATGTTCTCCTAACGGTCATTGGATCTCCACCAACGCGAGCAGAAATATCGCGATACGATAAACCGCAATCGCGATAGGCTACAATCCGACCTTTATCAAAGTCGGAAACGTGATGGTACGCACTTCTCCTCCTTACTCGGTCAAGTGCCGTTTGTGTATGAAAATTCGGTTGGAAACTTTCCTCATGTCAGCACGTTGTAAGTGTCGCCACCGGCGCCAACCTTGTGTGAACGCTCTAAAAAGCTAATCATTTGCATATAACAGCATCCTCTGCCCGTAGGTTAAATTTCGCGTCTGTAGCACGTCATCTCCGTGGTGTATCAATTTTAATGACCAGTAGTCCACAATTTAAGATCAACAGAACTAACACATTTCATATATGTAGCTACACTTACTTACTTACAGAACAAGTTTTACAGTGATGGGACACGCAGTCGGCCGTGGCCTTTTAGTAGGAACCGTTCCAGTATTTTCCTGAAGGCATCTGGGGAAACCACGGAGCTCCTACTTCAGGACGGCCGAATGAAGATTAGGGCGTCCACCCTACCGAATATGTGGCCAGCAGCGCTACCGCACTCGATTTATGTCTAGTGTACCATACTTTCTTCCAAAGAAGTTAGTCAATAATGTAAACAGATAGTCCTACATTGTACATTCACTTCTCACTTTCATTCATTGCATATACTACACACAATACACACACTGTTTCATAACGTAACACTACACGCACTATCAGCTAATGTCAGGACCATTGAATAATGTATAATGTAGACAAGTAGGAACACCAAACCCGTAATATTCGGATACAGCATTGTTACTGTCCTGCTTGACACAGTCACGTCGTTTAAATATCTGTGCTTAACGTTGTAAAGCGTTGCGAAATGGAATGAGCATGTGGGGGTTGGTGTAGAAAAGGCGAATGGTCGACTTCGATTTATTGGGAGAATATTAGGAAAGTGTGTTTCTCGTGTAAGAGAGACCGCATAGACGCCAGTGCGACCCATTCTTGAGTACTACTTGAGTGTTGGGGATCCGTACCACGTCGGATTAAAGGAAAACATCGAAGCAATTCACAGATGAGAGATTTATTAGCGGTAAGTTCGAACAACACGGAAGTGTTACGGAGATACTTCGGCAACTTAAATGGGAATCCCTGGTGGGAAGGCGACGTTGTTTTCAAGATACGCTACTGAGAGAATTTAGAGAACCGGCATTTGAAGCTAACTGCAGAACAAACCTGTCGTCTGCAACGTACATTGCACGTAAATACCACGAAGATAAGATACGAGAAATTAGGGCTTATATGGAGGAATATGGATAGTCGTTTTCCCCTCGCCCTGTTTGCGAGTGGAGCAGGAAAGGAAATAACCAGTAATGTTACAGGGTGCCTTCCGCCACACGCCGCAACGCAGATTGCGGAGTGTCGATGTAGATGTAGATAGACGTAAATAGCGGAGATATCTAGGTTCCACTTCGTGTACCGCTACTTCTCATTTGCTAGCCCGAAAAACTGAGTCAGCATCCCTGCATGGAGAGTGAGGTATTGACCTCAGAAAGAGGATGACGTATTAGTGTTACGCAATACATAGCTTTGGGAGGAAGTTTTTCCAAAAGAAAAACAAAAAGTGAAAATCACAGTATGAAAGTGTTATCTAAAATGTTATGCTCTTTTTATTATTGTTGTGTGTTGCATTGCTTGCAAACCTCTACTCTATGTTACGCAAGTAATCCTTGAACATGTGGATTATATTGGTTTACAAGTACTTTCAACTGTCTTTTTAAATAAGTTTGCATCAGAAATCTGTTTAATCTCCTTGGGAATACTTTTTTACAGCTTCATTCTTTGGTAGAAAACACCCTTCTGAATTTTACGCCCCGGCCGCTGTGGCCGAGCGGTTATAGGCGCTTCAGTCCGGAACCGCGCTGCTGCTACAGTCGCAGGTTCGAATCCTGCTTCGGGCATGAATGTGTGTGAAGTTCTTAGGTTAGTTAGGTTTAAGTAGTCCTAAGTCAAGGGGACTGATGACCTCAGATGTTAAGTCCCATAGTGCTTAGAGCCATTTGAACCATTTGAATTTTACGCTTATTATTTGCTGATAAATGTAAGTAATTCTAACTGTCTTTCCATGGCCAATGAAAGAGCTATTCGTACAGTAATTATCGATGATACATTTTTAGTGTATAACTGATTAGTAAATGTAGTCAAATGGGGAAGTTAAAAATCTGCAGTGTTTTGAACAGATGTTTATAATGTCCTCGACTACTGTTTTTGTTTATTATTCTTATGGCCGTTTTCTGTAGTTTAGAAACTGTGTTCTTATTTTGTGCATTAGTTCCCCCGGAAAGAGTTCCATAGCTAAGGTGTTCAAATGGTTCAAATGGCTCTGAGCACTATGGGACTCAAATGCTGTGGTCATAAGTCCCCTAGAACTTAGAACTACTTAAACCTAACTAACCTAAGGACATCACAAACATCCATGCCCGAGGCAGGATTCGAACCTGCGACCGTAGCGGTCGTGCGGTTCCAGACTGTAGCGCCTTTAACCGCTCGGTCACTGCGGCCGGCCACCTAAGATGTGAGCGTGGCGCAGCATTCAATAAAAGTGAGTTGGCCTGGCATACTACCGTCAACCCACTTTTTCAAGTCCCTTTCTGTGTGTCACATGTTTCATGAAATGTTCTGCATCCTTCGTCGTCTACTCAGTAGCGACCTCTGAAACAAAAAATATACTCTAACCGATAGCCAGGAACTATACACGGTGTTTCGAAAACACTGTTAAAAACTTTCGGAGCTGGTTCCTTACATCAGAACAAGACAAAATCTTTATACAAATATGGTTCTGAAAATCCTTTGTTTCCGAGTTAACAATAAAAGCTGACGTTCAACGGCTTTCCAAGTGCAACCCACCAACTTCACTATCTATGCACGCTTTCGAGCCCTGGACGTTAGATGGCGTTGTGTTGCCAGGGGGGATGTGTTTATATTAGCCATTTGTACACTACTGGCCATTAAAATTGCTACACCAAGAAGAAATGCAGATGATAAACGGGTATTCATTGGGCAAATATATCATACCAGAACTGACATTTTCACGCAATTTGGGTGCATAGATCCTGAGAAATCAGTACCCATAACAACTACCTCTGGCCGTAATAACGGCCTTGATACGCCTGGGCATTGAGTCAAACAGAGCTTGGATGGCGTGTACACGTACAGCTGCCCATGCAGCTTCAACACGATACCACAATTCATAAAGAGCAGTGACTGGCGTATTGTGACGAGCCAGTTGCTCGGACACCATTGACCAGACGTTTTCAGTTGGTGAGAGATCTGGAGAATGTGCTGGCTAGGGCAGCAGTCAACATTTTCTGTATCCATAAAGCCCGTACAGGACCAGCAACACGCGGTCGTGCATTATCCTGCTGAAATGTAGGGTTTCGCAGGGATCGTATGAAGGGTAGACCCACGGGTCGTAACACATTTGAAATGTAGCTTCCACTGTTCAAAGTGCCGTCAATGCGAACAAGAGGTGACCGAGACGTGTAACCAATGGCACCCCACACCATCACGCCGGGTGATACGCCAGTATGGTGATGGCGAATACACGCTTCCAATGTGCGTTCAACGCGATGTCGCCAAACACGGTTGCGACCATCATGATGCTGTAAACAGAACCTGGATTCATCCGAAAAAATGACGTTTTGCCATTCGTGCACCCAGGTTCGTCGTTGAGTACACCATCGGAGGCGCTCCTGTCTGTGATGCAGCGTCAAGGGTAACCGCAGCCACGGTCTCCGAGCTGATAGTCCATTCTGCTGCAAACATCGTCGAACTGTTCGTGCAGATGGTTGTTGTCTTGCAAAGGCACTCATCTGTTAGGGATCGAGACGTGGCTGCACGATCCGTTACAGCCATGCGGATAAGATACCTGTCATCTCGACTGCTAGTGATACGAGGCCATATTCTGCTAACAGTCATTGGATCTCGACCAACGCGAGCAGCAATGTCGCGATACGATAAGCCGCAATCGCGATAGGCTACAATCCGAACTTTATCAAAGTCGGAAACGTGATGGTACGTATTTCTCCTACTTACACGAGGCATCACAACAATGTTCCACCCGGCAACGCCAGTCAACTGCTGTTTGTGTATGAGAAATCGGTTGGAAACTTTCCTCATGTCAGCACGTTGTAGGTGTCGCCACCGGTGCCAACCTTGTATGAATGCTCTGAAAAGCTAATTATTTGCATTTCACAGCATCTTCTTCCTGTCGGTTAAATCTCGCGTCTGTAGCACGTCATCTTCGTGTTGTAGCATTTTAATTGCCAATAGTGTATGTCTTCAACATGCCTACTGCTTGCATGTACTACAGGTGGCGGCTTAACTGAAAGTACCCTGATTAAACACGGCAGGGATTCATGATTTATGCCATAGTCATAATTTTGGCAGCATGTTAGTAAACACAGCGTCACCGCACGCGCAGAACGGCCGCTCTGCGTCTCCCGGCAGAGGGCGTTTGAGTCTGGCGCCATCTATCTGCACATTTTTGCGCATACGTGGTTTCTGCGCCTGCGCAATCTTTACGTGCGTGCTCTATATACAGCGGCGTCGACATGCGGATCTTGTCAGTCGTACGTAGCCACCACCGAGGGTCAACCACCTGATGATGTCGGACAGTCGCTCTGAAGAAATATTGTGGGATTTGCACAACGTCATCCGGCGGTACACCCGTGAAGACTATTTACAAGTTTTTCACTATCGTCAATGTAGGAATCTGTTTTGGGACTACACTTAGCACAAAATCTGTCGTAACCAAGTTTATCCGCCGAAGTTTCATGCACAAGTCTCCGCGAAATGTGGCGAAAATATTGCGAACCGTAATGGTGAAACGGCAATTTTCATGAATTTTGTCGTTGATTTTCATCACCTGTTCGTCGGTCACAACGCTAAGCCTTCGACTGCAGTCCTCATCTTTAAATTCGTACGGAATTTTTTTAAATCAGGATACCATAGCATCACTCTCCTTTCGCTTATTATTCCATTTCCGTACAAGTCATGAAGGTAGCGATAAATTTCAAGTGGTTTGCAGTTTTTTTGCGAACAGAAACCTAATCGCAGAACACACGTCACAAGAGGTGGAATTTTCTATTGCAGTACACATTTTAGCACTCGCAGAAAGCAAAGTATCAGGGAGGCCACGTCCTACCAACACCGAATGCCCACAGAGTGTAGAATCGTTATGACACCAAGATGGCTGCTATAGCCCAGCCCACCGCCGCGTCAGCCCAAAACGTCTCTTACTTTTCGAAATACCGTGTATGAGGGAGTATCAGAACAAGTGGTCCCTTCGGCTGATCTACGAGGGCCCTTCGGAAAGTAAGGTCCGATCGGTCGCGAAAAAGAAAACAGCATTAAATTTAAGAATGTTTTATATGAGACAGTTAGCTAGACCTTCTGTCCACTTCTCTCCATACTCGCCGCTCAGACTTAGACATTTGTCGTACAGTTTACCAACTTTGCAATTTCCTGCTCATAGAAGGCACCCGCCTGTGCTTTTTTATCAACTTATATATTTTCATTGGATTCTTAGACAACATACATTGTACGGACCAAGTCAGATTTGAATCACAAAAATTGAAGTAGTGTAATACACACACCACAAAAAAATGTTTTGCATCACCTCGGTTCCGAGAGTTCCAGAACATGTACAGAAAATTGAAATAGAGATCAACATAAACATCATTTCCCCCCTTTTTACTGTTCATGAAAACCACACATTGCATGTTATACCACCATACAGTGAGATCTTCAGAGGTGGTTGTCCATACTGCTGCTGTGCACACCGGTACCTCTAATACCAAGCATCACGTCCTCTTGCATTGATGCACGCCTATATTCGTCGTGGCATACTATCCACAAGTTCATCAAGGCACTGTTGCTCCAGACTGTCCCACTCCTCAACGGAGATTCGGCGTAGATCCTTCAGAGTGGTTGCTGGGTGACGTCGTCCATAAACAGCCCTTTTCAATCTATCCCAGGCATGTTCGATAACGTTCATGTCTGGAGAACATGGTGGCCACTCTAGTCGAGCCATTTCGTTATCCTGGAGGAAGTCATTCACAATATATGCACGATGAGGCCCGCGAATTGTCGTCCATGAAGACGATGCCTCGCCAATATGCTGCCGATATGGTTGCACTATCGACAGGTTGATGGCATTCGCGTATCGTACAGCCGTTACGACGCCTTCCTTGACCACCAGCGGCGTACGTCGGCCCCACATAATGCCACCCCAAAACAGCAGGGAACGTCCACTGTGCTGCACTCGCTACACAGTGTGTCTAATGGCGTTCGCCCTGACCGGGTTGCCTCCAAACGCGTCTCCGACGATTGTCTGGTTTAAGGCATATGCGACACTCATCGCTAAAGAGAACGTGATGCCAATCCTGAGCGGTTCATTCGGCATGTTGTTGGGCTCATCTGCACCGTACTGCACGGTGTCGTGGTTGCAGAGATGGACCTCGCCACGGACGACGGGAGTGAAGTTGCGCATCATGCAGCCTATTGCGCACAGTTTGAGTCGTAACACGAAGTCCTGTGGCTGCACGAAAAGCATTATTCAACATGGTGGCGTTGCTGTCTAGGTTCCTCCGAGCCATAATCTGTAGGTAGCGGTCATCCACTACAGTAGTAGCCCTTGGGCGGCCTCAGCGAGGCATGTCATCGACAGTTCCTGTCTCTCTGTATCTCCTCCATGTCCGAACAACATTGGTTTGGTTCACTCCGAGACGCCTGGATACTTCACTTGTTGAGAGCTCTTCCTGGCACAAAGTGGCAATGCGGCCGCGATTGAAACGCGGTACTGACCGTCGAGGCATGGTTGAACTACAGACAAGACGAGCCGTGTACCTCTTTCCTGGTGGAATGACTGGAACTGATCGACTGTCAAACACCCTCCGTCCAATAGGCGCTGCTCATGCATGGTTGTTTACAACTTTGGGCGAGTTGAGTGACATCTCTGAACAATCAAAGGGACTGTGTCTGTGTTACAATATCCACAGTCAACGTCTGTCTTCAGCAGTTCGGGGAACCGGGTTGATAATAAACTTTTTTTTATGTGTGTACTTAATTACTAGCATTTAGCAAATTATATATGTATACATCAGTATTCTAGTACCATATTATACATTTTAATTACAGTTTGCTAACATCATCTACACTGTGTATGTACTATATTTTTCTGTGTAGTTAGAGAGGCTGTTCTTACATATTTTGTGGCTTTGTAAGATACATTGTATTTACTACACACTATTACATTGCAATTTGTCTTACTTTAATAGGCATCTTACATCTCAAACACGTCTACATCTGTTTTTGTACATACTATTAAAATGGTTTTGCATTATTCTGCTATGCACATGAAGTCATTTATACTATAGTAACAGTTTTCAGTCAAAAATGTTTTGAGAGACTTTTTGAAAATATTTTTATTGTTTATCTCTCTCAAGTGTGAAGTTAGTTTTTCAAGGGCTTTTGGACCTGCATAGGATGTCTTTGTTTTGATTTTGTTGGTGTTATGTCTGGGTTCGTGGAAGAAGTTCGGCTTCAAAGTGTCATGGTTGTGCTGGGGCTTGGTATCTTGAGTATCGGATACATATTTGTATTTTACGCCATATCTCTACGCTGATCTTCAGCTCGTTATCTGTGCCAAAATGTCTTCATAGCCAGCGGTTCATGTGAGCAGAAACAAAACTCACTGGGAGCCAATTGCGGGCTGTATTGTTGGTAATCAAACACTTTCGATCTAAAACGTTGCAGAAGCATCTTCATTGCCCCTGCAGAATGCTGGGGACAGTTGTCGTGAAGAAGGACTCTCACAACAGTCATGTTATGTGGGCCGAATAGCTGAAGGCGAAATCTCTCACGAGACCCTCGCATTTGGCGGGAGACACTGTTTTCGAGCCATCTTTACATGTTCACTGTGCGCTCAAAGCCGGAAAGAGCGACGTGACGCTATCGACGGACATACTTCAGAGACAGGGCAACACATTTTGTGCAAAATTTCATCAGATTTTCACTGTCGTTTCCATTTCTCGATCGACCGGACCTTACTTTCCGAATGGCCCTCGTATGAGGAGACCATACACATCCCTGTGTTGAACCTGGCTGTATGTGTATCACTGAAAGAGGGTAAGGACGTTCCACTCAGCGTGGTTTGTGGCCGAGGAATCGTAGTCGGCACAGAGACAATTCTCCCAAGTTGGTGTTGTCGGCGGTTCCGGCGATCCTCGAAGCGGCGAACCTGGCTCACGCCGAGAACAGCGCAGCTTTCAGGAACACGGCAGGCGGCTCGCCCTGTTCCGAACGCGACAGCCTTCTGCAGGCGCCAGCTGGCGACATGGGACAGCCACCGAGCCCCGCCTCACACGACGAAGCTGCGGCGCGACACCCCATACTGCACTCCGCACTGTAGCGGGAGCACCTACTGTTGCATAAAACTACGATAAATGACTGTGTAACATCACGTGGGCATCGTTTCCAGGGCGTGGCAAGCGACGAAAGTGTAGTGAAAACGAAAGAGACAAACACATTATTGACAATGAAATATACAGGGTCGTCCATTGATCGTGACCGGGCCAAATATCTCACGAAATAAGCGTCAAACGAAAAATACTACAAAGAACGAAACTTGTCTAGCTTGAAGGGGAATACCAGATGGCGCTATGGTTGGCCAGCTAGATGGCCCTGCCATAGGTCAAACGGATATCAACTGCGGTTTTTTAAATAGGAACCCCCATTATTTATTACATATTCGTGTAGTACGTAAAGAAATATGACTGTTTTAGTTGGGCCACTTTTTTCGCATTGTGATAGATGGCGCCGTAATAGTCACAAACATATGGCCCACAATTTTAGACGAACAATTGGTAACAGGTAGGTTTTCTTTAAAGTAAAACGCGGAACGTAGGTCCGTTTGAACATTTTATTTCGGTTGTTCCAAAGTGATACATATACCTTTGTGACCTTATAATTTCTCAGAACGCATGCTGTTACAACGTGATTACGTGTAAATACCACATTAATGCAAAAAATGCTCAAAATGATGTCCGTCAACCTCAATGCATTGGGAAATACGTGTAACGACATTCCTCTCAACAGCGAGTAGTTCGCCTTCCGTAATGTTCGTACATGCATTGACAATGCGGTGACGCATGTTGTCAGACGTTGTCGGTGGATCACGATAGCAAATATCCTTCAACTTTCCCCACAGAAATAAATCCGGGGACGTCAGATCCGGTGAACGTGCGTGCCATGGTATGGTGCTTCGACGACCAATCCACCTGTCATGAAATATGCTATTCAATACCGCTTCAACCGCACTCGCGCTATGTGCCGGACATCAATCATGTTGGAAGTACATCGCCATTCTGTCATGCAGTGAAACATCTTGTAGTTACATCGGTAGAACATTACATAGGAAAGGAGTATGCATTGCACCATTTAGATTGCCATCGATAAAATGGGGGCCAATTATCTTTCCTCCCATAATGTCGCACCATACATTAACCCGCCAAGGTCGCTGATGTTGCACTTGTAGCCATCGTGGATTTTCCGTTGCCCAATAGTGCATATTATGCCGGTTTTCGTTACCGCTGTTGGTGAATGACGCTTCGTCGGTAAATAGAGCGCGTGCAAAAAATCTGTCATCGTCCCGCAATTTCTCTTGTGCCCAGTGGCAGAACTGTACATGACGTTCAAAGTCGTGGCCATGCAATTCCTGGTGCATAGAAATATGGTACGGGTGCAATCGATGTTGATGAGGCATTATCAGCACCGACGTTTTTGAGATTCCCGATTCTCGCGAAGTTTGTCTGCTACTGATGCGCGGATTAGCCGCGACAGCAGCTAAAACGCCTACTTGGGCATCATCATTTGTTGCAGGTCGTGGTTGACGTTTCACATGTGCCTGAACACTTCCTGTTTCCTTAAATAACGTAACTATCCGGCGAACGGTCCAGACACTTGGATTATGTCGTCCAGGATACCGAGCAGCATACATAGCACACGCCCGTTGGGCATTTTGATCACAATAGCCATACATCAACACGATATCGACCTTTTACGCAATTGGTAAAAGGTCCATTTTAACACGGGTATTGTATCAAAAAGCAAATACCGTCCACACTGGTGGAATGTTACGTCATACCATGTACATCTACGTTTGTGGCTCTTACAGTGCCATCTGTCACAAAGCGAAAAAAGTGGTCCAACTAAAACATTCATATTTCTTCACGTACTACACGAATATGTAATAAAAAACGGGGGTTACTATTTTTAAAAAAACGCAGTTGACATCCGTTTGACCTATGGCAGCGCGCCATCTAGTGGGCCAACCATAGCGCTATCTGGTTTCTCCTTCAAGCTAGACATGTTACGTTCTTTGTAGTTTTTTCGTTTGACGCTGATTTTGTGAGATATTTGGTTCGGTCACTATCAATGGACCACCCTGTATTTTTCGATCGATTTCTTCTCACGTTCAAATACTTTTCTTCGTCTTTTACCAGGTGTCGAAGTGTGAAACCGGAATTTCCCCACAGATGATGCTAGCCGTCAGTGTAGTGCCCGAGAGACCGCGTCTGCAGCGCCATCTGCTTCCTGTAACGGCTGATGACGAATGTCAGTACACAGTAACCCGAGTCCCATTTATCGGTATCTGTTTCAAACCCGTAAACATGCCGTGTTTTGTGCCTACGAACTACGATTTGCGGACAGCATTGGTTTCCTATTATCATTTGAAGAAAACTGCTGCAGAATCGCACGTAGTGCTTGTCGAAGCTTTCGGTGAACAAGCTCCTGTGAAAATACAGTGTTTCGAGTGGTTCAAAAAATTCAAAAGTGGTGATTCTGAAGTGAGAAACGACGAGCGTGGGAAACCACCGAAAATGTTCGAAAACACCGAATTGCAGGCCTTATTGGTTGAAGATGACAGTCAAACTTAACAGAAACTCGGGGAACAATTGAATGTGACGCAGAAAGTCGTTTCTCTTCGGTTGAAAGCTATGGCAAAGGTGCAGAAAGTGGAAAATTCGTTCCGCATGAACTGAATAAAATACAGAAAGCAAATCGAAAGACCAGTTGTGAAATGCTGCTCGCCAGATAGAAGAGGGAGTTATTTCTCCATCGAGTAGTGACAGATGATGGAAAATGGGTATATTTTGAGCATCCTAATCCTCGTAAATCATGGGTGCATCCAGGCAAACCATCGACAGCCGCGCGGGATTAGCCGCGCGCTCTAAGGCGCTGCAGTCATGGACTGTGCGGCTGGTCCCGGCGGAGGTTCGAGTCCTCCCTCGGGCATGGGTGTGTGTGTTTGTCCTTAGGATAATTTGGATTAAGTAGTGTGTAAGCTTAGGGACTGATGACCTTAGCAGTTAAGTCCCATAAGATTTCACACACACACACACATCGACATCCACTGCAGGACCAAATCGCATTAGAAAGAAGACAATGCTCTGTGTTTGCTAGGATCAGAAGGGTGTCATCTATTATGAGCTACTAAAATGGGTTTAACCATTGACATTGATCCCTACCAACGGCAAATGACCGATTTAAATCGAGCATTACCTGAAAAACGACCATAATACGAGAAAGGCAACACTAAGTCATATTGCTCCGTAATAATGCCCCATCACGCACAGCAAAACGGGTCAAGAAAGCGATCGAGGCGTTCGGTTGGAAATTCTAGGGCATGCTGCTTATCCTCCAGACTTGGCTCCGACCGATTCCTAAATCGCATGATATGGTACTTCAACCTAGCCATCAGACTTACAGATAATCTCCATTCGTAACGACGATGATATGAATAACTTGTGTACTTCAATGTTTCGTCCAGTGTATTAAAATTTTTGACAGATATTCATACTCAGTTCCTAGACCGTCAAATTAAATGAATTACGCAGTGGCAGCTGTGTTGTAAGAGCACAAGAGCACATGATCGCCCTAACTTTTGACACATTGAGGATTTTTCGATTTTTTTCCTTTCAACTCTGTTAAACGCAATGTAGCTGTGGTAATCTAAAATACACGGCACTAAATCTACTGTGCTGTGGTACATTGCTCCTATAGACCTGGTGAATGTCTAGGAACGTGAGCACACCTTCACTTGGGCACATGTTAAGTAGCTTCTGTGCATGTGCAGCTGGAGTGACATAATTGCCTAACGGGCCAAATATATACGGATTTGATAAAAAAAAATGTGCACAGTTCACTGCGTGCACTGCTAGCCCTTACCACTCAGCTTCAAGTCACACTTCAACATACTTTTATCCACGTTTGCTCAGCGTACACCCCACTAGGCAGTAGCACACTCCACAGATATGCCAATTCACTCACTATATAAATTTAAATAGGTATTCAGCATATGTTATACTCATAGAAAAATCTATTTTGTGGGATTCTTAATGAGATACAGTCCATTAAGTTTTGGATTTTATCACACAGTAATCCATTTGAGGAGCTGAGAACCATAAAGCGCATCATCGTCGATTATAAGGCTGTAGCATATGTTGATGCTTCTGAAGCCGTTGATCTTGTTGTGGATCAGGTTTGTCTGAACTGCAGGCCCACATAGTACGTATATCTGAACATTCACGAAAGGCTGGCTCACTGGTTTCTCTGATATTCACTAAAAACAGAATAATGGGGGGGGGGGGGGGGGGGGAGGGATTCTAAAACAGTGTTCTTTTGATCCTTATGGGTTTCAGTGCCTCATTTGTATTCTAGACCAGTGACCTTGTTGGTAGATAGTACTACCTGAATTCAATAATTTCCGCAAACGGGAGTCTGTGTTTGGAGTTGGTTGTTTACTGTGCAGAAATCGGCTTTCCTGTGCAGCATCAACATGAAATCTGTTGGACCAGATCCGTTGTCTGAGAAAATGACGAAATCAAACAAGCGTGACTACAAGCGAACATTTAACAAAGAAGTGTATAACAAGCGTAAGCTGTTGTGTGGGTGCAGAGTAAGAATGTCTGATTTTCAACCAGCAAGTTAATTTGTTAACTAATACATGAATCAGGGACCTTGTACATTTGCCCGAAAAATAAAAAAGCACGAAAACTCACACTTGCACAAAAACTCGAAATGGAGAGTATTGATAGCTCAAAGAATATCTCGTTCTTGCCATAAACTCTACTTAATTATGTCCAAAACAACTAAATTTCAAAAAATAATTCTTCCTCTTTTCAGACAAGTTACCCATATTATTATTATCATCATTATTATTATTGTTGTTGTTGACAGCAGCTGAAGTTGTATAAATATGCTGATAAGCATAACTGTTATTCAGTAGATGCTATCAATTTCGCGCTCTGATATTTATCCATATCTAAAAATTTGTGAACATCAGAATGTATACCTACGAGCCGCAACTAGAATTACGAATATGTACGAACAACTCAAAGCCAAGATTGTACAAAGGACATAAATTGTAACACGTTGTTGCAGCTAAAAATAACTGAATGTAATAATTCAAATTTGCTGTTATCAAAATATTCTCACCAACATTATTTATCTAACGTGTTGTACACATAGATGATTCAGAAGTGTTGGATGAATAACGATTTTAACAAGTAATTAGTCAGATGTCAGGTAATACATATTCATAGCTAATCACTACATTTCGACTGTTGATACTGACAACTCAAGCCTGCCATTCTGATATTCTAGCATGCGCTGTAATGATTTGTTTTCACATGATGTGTCAAAGATATGTCATTACACAGATATAAACAAATCTCTTGTAAGCCTCCAGGTTGTAGTCCAGATAATGATAAATGCAAATAATATTTAAGCATTATTTGTAAAATGTGAAACTTGAATCGTGTTTCAAGGATCTTTGTGATTCACAAAGTTGGGAACAACTGATAAATCTTGTTTTACATTCTTCGATAAGTGCTGATCTTTGAAGCGGTAATTGAAATTAGCTTATGAAGTTAATCTATTAAACTCGTTATAAAATAATGGACGTATGCGAAACTAAACAATCTTTTAATGAAATGAAAAGAGGAAAACGACTCGATTCACATATGGTAGGAATGAAATAGGTAAAAAGTTTTAGTTTGAGACACTCCACAACACTGACAGAATGATTTCAAGCTAGCAGCGCAACGCCGCCACCGTCAACGTGGAAGTCCTTCAGAAGTGATGAGAAGTGTGATGTATCGATGTTAACCTACATCACAGATAGAATAAAGTCACGTACTTTGGATCGAGACATGGGCTTGTCTCCAGCAAGACGACACCCACACGGCCAGGGCGACTAAACCCAGAGCACAACGGGCGACCAGCATGTCGATTACTCGTGTGCCTTAGCTCGACGCGGCAGGAGGGAGGGGGGGAGGGGATCGCGGACATAAGTGTACCATTTTGATACCACGGACGTGAGAGTATCACTACGGCGTCTTTTTAGACGACTTCCAATTTCGTCTACAGCATCACGATGAAAACATCCCGGAAAAAAACCCCGAGGAAAACGAATATTAACAGATTCCCTCATCTTTGTCATAAGGGTTCAGCGCCTAGTGTGATGGTATTGAGTGTCATTGGGTACATAAATCTCACACTTCTGTTTCACGCAGTCGGTAATTTGAACAGCAGATGTTACATTTTTGACGTTTTAATGCTGGTGTCCGAGCCTATGTATGACGTCTCAGTGACGTTATCTTTCGACAAGATTTTGCAAGACCGTTTGTTGTCCGTGCCGCCCTCACCAACAAGAAGGTATAATAAGAGGAGTTGTGATGACGTAACAAAGCTGAAGCCAGTGTTCGCCATATTACTTGCCCCAAATGTTAGCTTCTGCGTAAATCTTTTGATAAAAAATGCCGTCGTCAGCGGGTGTACTAGTAATTCTCGTTACATTGAAAAGTGTAAAGGGATCATGTTTCATTCGTAAGTCTACTCGTTCGTGCGATATTTTCTTTTATATACATCAATTTTGGTTGTGCTATTTACTTTTACTGTAGTGGTTTTATTTCTGTCATTTGACTTCAGATTTCCTATCAATCCTGCTCGAAAAGCTCTCTGAGTGAACGGTGTGGGAAGAAAAGCCTGAAAACCGAGCATACATGGCAAACTACGTTTTCATTATTTTGGAGAAGAGGAAGTATATCAAACATCAGTTTCGTCAGTCCATATCAAGGAAAATGGTGGATTACGAAAGTAGCCTTTTCATATCACACACATCTCTTCTCGGTTATTCGAAACATATGACAAAAGAAACTAACATCAGTTAGGACAAATGCGTCATATTACTGGACCAAATATGTATTTAAAACCAGCAAAACGCCTGAAAATGCTTTTCTCACACTGCATTGTTCACAAAGGCAGTGTAATATTTTCTATTGGAAACAACTGTTGCGTGCACGTGACAGAAATTAAAAAGAGGAAGCAATCGAAAAAGCGAGTCTGATAATCTTTCGAGGCATCTAACACGGCAGAGCCGGCTTCAAAGCAACGTACAGCGGTAAGTGCGTAGCGCCATCTCCCCTTGTTATACCTCCATGGACCTGACGTTTCTCAGTACTCAGAGTGTTCCACTGTCGCTCAGACCAACACTTTCTTCGATCTCTCATCCACTGGGAATATGTTATGGTTGCCCACAGACCAGTAGGTCACCTCATGCCAGTCTTATGCACAGCTGAAGCACCACAGAATAAAGTAACCGCCTCTGTCGTCCAGACTCATTTCGGATGGATTCCCAGCCGTGGTAGGGCCGGTGGTGCTGCCAGAGGTGGCAACGTAGTGTACTGATTTTGGCATCATGTATGCCTCCAAATCACTTACAGTTTTTATCGTGTGTTCTTCTATACTGTACTGTACACGCACAGTAAGCAAAATGTCGGTATTTCCTATTCTTTCTAATGTTGCAATTTTAACGGACAGCGGTGTGGTGTCTTAGAAAGAATCATACCATCAGCCATGAGACAGTCTTCCTGAACGTTTCATATCATTGTCTGACGTATCAAAGCGATGTCATGGCACCTTTTAGTGTATACGTGCTGTTGTGCTTTATTTTGTTTCATAGATCTTGAGGATCCCTTAACTTACGAATATGAGCTTAAAGAGGTGACACCTGAAATCAAAGGAGTCACGATTCTCCTGGACAAAAATATAATGCATATGAAGAGAAATTGCCTTCAGAAACTCTCGCTACTCCCCAGATATACACCTAAAGACTTCCATGTGCCCAGAAGGTATGGTTCATTTCCAACCGTTGCACCTAGGGTACAGCATATACATGTACGACTATTCGACCCATTCCCTTTAGTGATTCAGTACAGTAGGAAAGAAGTTGCATCACATCACATATCAGTGTTGTTTTGTATCCATTTCTGAAGATGTTTTAGATTTTATTGTAGTATTAACTAACACCAGGGATTCATATAAAATGTCTAAATTTCTATTTCAGATGAGTTGTAAGTATTGTGAGTGTAAGATATGTTTATGTGTGTTGTAACTATTACAGTTATTGTACAGATTTTTATAGAGAAGTAATTGATTTCCTTTTATATATTCAAATGGAAAAGTTAAAAACATAACGTTTCAGTTTCTCTGGTTTCTCGGTGTCTATACACAGTTAAATGCATTGAAAGATTTGGTTCAAATGGCTCTGAGCACTATGGGACTTAACATCTGAGGTCATCAGTCCCATAGAACTTAGAACTACTTAAACCTAACTAACCTAAGGGCATCACACACATCCATGCCCGAGGCAGGATTCGAACCGGCGATCGTAGCGGTCGCGCGGTTCTAGGCTGTAGTGCCTAGAACCGCTCGGCCACCCCGACCGGCTACTGAAAGATTTGTTTCTCCTACCTGGAACTATTGTTAGTTTTAAGGTTCATCTTGTTATATTGTTAAGTACCTCTGCTTCACCTGTTCTGGCGTAAGAGGAAGGACAGTCTAAAGACATGTGTTTTAGGAACATTATGAAAAGAGTGAAGACTGAAACGAATCAACTTCAGTCACAAGAGTTGACCGGGATGTCAATACAAACAGAGCCCTCCAATTACTGTGTGTCATTGCCCTGCTAAATCTACCGCAACGCGGTCAGCAGTGCGGCAATCCCGCGTCCCTCCACCTGCTGCTTTCCACCACAAATAAGACTGCTGAAACGGTCTCGTAAATTCCCCGGGCAGCCAGGCCTGGTAGTAATGCCCCCGGTAACGGCCGCAGGTAAGTAAGGGTGGATGCCCAACGCTTCTTGTTCCAGCCCAGTACCGCAATTCACCCAATTACGGACTCCCCACGGCTACGCGGCAGCCATCCCCCTTGTAAGACGACCTAATCCCCTCGACATATCACCTTGGTTAGGAAGAAGTTACCGAGAGCTCACAACTTAAGCTCTCGTACTGCGAGAACTCTGCGCATATTTTCCTCCTAATATCTCGTTTCTTCCTTAATCCTCCGTGTAATATAATTCATACCATGAAACGGGCGTTAGCTGGGAATTAATAAAGCTATCAATTACAATGCTTACCTTTAACCCGTTAGCTTGAAATTTCATTGGACCTGTTAGTATTTAACACTCGATTACACACTGAAGAGCCAAACAAAATGGTAAACCTGCCTAATATCGTGTAGGGCCTCCGTGAGCAAGCGACAGTGCCGCAACACGACGAGGCGTGGACTCGACTAATGTCTGTAGTAATGTGGAGGGAACTGACACCATGAAACCTGCAGGGCTGTTCATAAATCAGTAAGAATACGAGGGGCTGAAGATCTCTTCTGAACAGCACATTGCAAGGCATCCCGGATATTCTAAATAATCTTCATGACTGGGGTGTTTGGTGGCCAACGGAGGTATTTAAACTCAGAAGAGTGTTCCTGGAGCCACTCTGTAGTAATTCTGTCGCTTTGTTTTGCTGGAATTGCCGAAGCCTGTCGGAATGAACACTGGACAGGACTGGATGCAGGTGATCAGACAGGATGCTTACGTACGTGTCGCCAGTCGGAGTCGTATCTAGACGTATCAAGGGTCCCATATCACTCCAACTGCAAACACCCCACACCATTGCAGAGCTTCCACCAGCTTGAAGTCCGCCCCCGGTAGCTGAGTGGTCAGCGCGACAGAATGTCAATCCCAAGCACCCGGGTTCGGTTCCCGGCTGGGTCGGAGATTTTCTCCGCTCAGGGACTGGGTGTTGTGTTGTCCTAATCATCATCATTTCATCCCCATCGACGCGCAAGTCGCCAAAGTGGCGTCAAATCGAAAGACTTGCACCCGGCGAACGGTCTACCCGACGGGAGGCCCTAGTCACACGACATTTATTTACCAGCTTGAACAGTCCCCTGCTGACATGCAGGGTCCATGGATTCGTGAAAGTTGTGGAGACAACTGTACACGTCCATCCGCTCTATACAATTTGAAACGAGACTCGTCCGACCAGGCAACATGTTTCCAGTCATCAACAGTCCAATGTCGCTGTCGATGGGCCCAAGCGAGGCGTAAAGGTTTGTGTCGTGCAGACATCGATGGTACACGAGTGGGTCTTCGGCCCCGAATGCCCGTATCGATGATTTTTCGTTGAGTGGTTCGCACGCTGACACTTGTTGATGGCCCAGCCCTGAAATCTGCAACAAATTGGAGAAGGGTTTCACTTGTGTCACGTTGAACGATTCTCTTCAGTCGTCGTTTATCCCATTCTTGCAGGATCTTTTTCCGGTCGCGGCGATGTCGGAAATTTGATGTTTTACCGGATTCCTGATATTCACGGAACACTTGTGAAATGGTCGTACGGGAAAATCCCCATTTCATCGCTACCTCGGAGATGCTGTGCCCCACTGCTACTGCGCCGATTATAACACCACGTTCAAACTCACTTACATCTTGGTAAACTGCTATAGTAGGAGCAGTAAGCGATCCAATAATTGCGCCAGACACTTGTTGTCTTGTATAGGCGTAGCCGACCGTAGCGCCGCATTCCACCTGTTTACATATCTCTTTATTTAAATAACCATGCCTCTACCCGTTTCTTTTATATACAGGACATTCTTCTTCTTCAGGGAAATCGCGAAGGTGGTTCAAATCGAAATGGCTCTGAGCACTATGCGACTTAACATCTGAGGTCATCAGTCCCCTAGAAATTAGAACTACTTAAACCTAACTAACCCGAGGACATCACACACATCCATGCCCGAGGCAGGATTCGAACCTGCGGACGTAGCGGTCGCGCGGTTCCAGACTGAAGCGCCTAGAACCGCTCGGCCACACCGGCCGGCAATCGAGAAGGTTGAAACATCCCCTTAGAAAAATTATAAATGACTGTGCTTAAACTGACACACAATATTTTTAGCGCAACGCAATCTGACTTTTAATAATCCCTACAAAAGAATGGCCCTGACTAACAATGACCTATACCTTTCATGAATCACTTACCTCACAAAAATCTTCGTTACTCAAACTACAGCAATACTGCGACCGCCAATACTGCCAGCTAAATAAAAGATTCTAACTACTGAAGGCACTAACTACTGATAGGCATAGTTAGCAAATGAAAGATTTTGATAGAGAACAAGCAATGTATTTACCTTAACAGTGTTCAAAAGTCATAATATATATCAGTTCATGACATCCAGTCTTACAAATTTACTGTCTCTGATGGACACACGTCCAGGTGATCCGTTCTCAAAACTCCGCCATTTCTCTCCCCACATCCACCACTGCTGGCGGCTCACCTCCAACTGCGCAACGCTACAATAGCCAACAACAATGCAAACCAGCCACAGACTGCACACAGCACAGCCAGTGATTTTCATACAGAGCGCTACGTGGCGTTACCAACAAGAAACCTATACAGTCTACTTAAATAGCCCCCATGCTCCTCACAAAATATATTACAAATAGTTTTGGGCCATGGCCAATACAGATTTGAGTGACGAAGATTTTTGTGAGGTAAGTGATTCATGAAAGGTATAGGTTATTGTTAGTCAGGGCCATTCTTTTGTAGGGATTATTAAAAGTTACAATGCGTTGCGCTAAAAATATTGTGTGTCAGTTTAAGCACAGTCATTTATAATTTTTCTAAAGGGCCGTTTCATATGTCGATCCTTAGCTGAGGATACTTCACTGGAATCTTCTGATTTTTTCCTGTAGTTTGTGTAATTAGTGTAGCTTTTGTTTATTGCTAGCGCGTAATTGTAGAGAGAATCTCCTTTGTAATTGCAGTCTTCCATTGTTGTACAGTAAAACAGTTGTGGCATGCATGTACATTTGTACAAAGTATTTCGCAGCTGCACTTGCGATTAACTAGATATTATTTTCAGTGCTATGTTAATGTGTTTTCTTATTTTTGCTCTTCAAATTGTGCTTTTCTGTGTTATCGTGTGAAATATTGTGACAATTATGGCGTGTGAAAAACGTAATACTAGGCTCCAAAGTAAACTGAGAAATGACAGTGAAGACGAAAGCAGTGTGTTAGCGCCACCGTGCAATGAATTAACTAACGTTCAACATAGTAATTTGGTAATTGTGCATAGGGAAATGGAGCGGGCGGCAAACAATGGTGTAGACAGTGAAACAATTAGTGAACAGGGAAGTATTATCATTCGATCGGTCGGCAACAGCTCGCCTCAGGAATCGGGAATGACGGGACACAATCTTTCAAATACTGCAGATTCAGGTTTTTGGTCCTCACCGTTTTCTCAAATAAGTCAAGACACATTTTCTGCTTGTCAAAATGTGAATGTTCCCGTTGCAAATTCACTGCCGAAAAGCACTGAGGAACATGTTCCAGACACCAGTGCATTGTTATTACAATTAATACAACAAATGCGACAAAAGCTTCAAAAGTTAGACACAATGGAACAAAATCTTCAAAAGTTAGACACGATGGAACAAAATCAGAGACAAACACAGCAAAAGCTTCAAAAGTTACACACAATGGAACAAAATCTTCGAAAGTTAGACACCATGGAACAAAATCTTCAAAAGTTAGACTCAATGGAATAAACGCTTGAACAAACACGTGAAGATTTAACTGCAGAGTTACTTAAAATCTAATATAAATGTCGAAAAGTCTGTAATGACGTAAAAACACAAATTTGTGAGCATTTTCAACCTATTTTTTCGCGTCATGAAAATGCATTACAGAATCAAGATACGATTTCAACACAAATGGACACTCTGAAACTTGTTCAGAAAAACGCACTGAGGAAATCAGTTCACTATCGGAGAAAGTAGCCGAACTTTCGGATCAGTTCACTAACTTATCTACAAAGGTAGATGATGATCTGAGTGACACGAGACCCTTAGCCTTCACTGACACAGAAGTGTATGAACAAATTAGAAAATTCAAACAAAATCAAAATCAAATCAATATACAGTATAAATGAGAAATCCGGGAAGTACAAGATCAGTTGACACAGGTAATACAAGAATTACATATTTCAGAGGAGACTCGCGCTCCAACACGGGAAGAGGGACATAGAAATACGGAACACCCACAAAATAATAACACAGGGCACTTCGGAAATTATGAAATAAATTGGCAAGGTACACCGAATTTTGATATGGAACCGCCGAAAAGAAGTAACAATGACCGATGTGCAAATCGCCGACATGATGATTTTGACTATAAGCTGTTCATTACTACTCGTAAATTCAAAACATTTAAGAATTCTGACAACGACATTCATCCACAAGCATGGCTCCATCAATTCTCTCATTGTTTTCCTCCCAACTGGTCATTGGAGCACAGGTTAAAATTTGTGTGGCTACTTAGAGAATGAACCATCTGTAAGAATGCGATCGGTCATTCACGATTGTCACAGTGAAGGAGAATTTTAGCGTCCCTTCCTCTCAGCATACTGGTCTCAAGCTACTCAAGACCGAGTAAAACATAGCATCATAATGACGAAACATTTTGAACATTCTGAATTTTCCAGTTTGTCAAATATTTCTAAGACATGTTACATAAGAATCAGTATCTTTTAAACCCATACAGCCCCTCAGAACTCATCCGCATTTGCTTGATCAAATTGCCTGAACATTTACGACATATTATTTTGGCAGGACGTTGCAAAGACGACATTGAAGCTTTTCAGGGACTGTTACAAGAATTGGAAATTGACGCTGACAATCGCGGAACGCGAAAACAGGAGCACAACAATTATAGGTCACATCCGTGGCAATTCCGCGATGACAGAAATAATAACTGGACACGACAAGGCTATTCTTACAATGTAAATCGTGACCAATACAGACACCACCCGTATGACAACCGTTGGCAGAGTAGTAATAATTACAGGGAAAGATCGCACTTCCGTAATAATGAATATGATAGAGATAACCATAGAAACAGACAATATGGGGACCAAAACAATTATTATCAAGGGAGACAGAATAACTTCAGACGCAACAGTTCAGCGCGCAGTTACGATTCAGAGAGAAATTCTCCACCACGTTCCCTACAAGAAAGAAACTATGGAATCTCCCCACATGACGATAGACAATATAATCGAAACGACAGACCTGAATTGCTTTAGAACTGGCGGGATTCCAACAGGGCAGCGCCCTCTCGACAAGGTGAATTTGTAAAAGTTAGATCTCCAAATCCCAATAATGACGCGCGCCAACAAAGAGACAATAGGCAATGACTCGCACCGCAGACAGCCACGTGCGCCGGCTGGCTCAGGGAAAAATGACATAGACGCTAACCTTGAAAAAATTTTCAGCATTCCTTACCAATTCATACAACATGGTAATTTGCTTTGAAGTTGAAACTCTGCGTACTAGAAAGGGTAAAAGATTGCACCACATTTCACATGTAAAACTATTTCTTGAGAAATAATCTGTTTTTTTAACTTAGTCCTTGATATAAAAATTTTCACTTCACATTACTAGTACTCTTTGTCACACTTATAAACTGTTAACATGCAACTATGTTTTAAAGTTAACTATCCAGTCAAGAACCTAGGGAACTTATTTAAACAGAAATTACGAATGCATTGCTATAGTGAACAGATGACACAGTGTTGTTATTTGTACATTCTTGCTTGTTAGTTGCACTATTACGTAACGAATGTACGGCTTACATACTTAGACCATACACTGCTAATGAGATTTAATGCAACATTTTGGTTTACTCGAAAAGATATTCTTTATTTGAAGTACATTCTTTGATAGCTACACGATTATATCATGACGCTACTAATATGTGACACAATTTACAGTGTTGCTGTTGTGGTGTATGTGTTTTATATTTGCACAGATTTTCTGTGTTATTCTGGAAAGTAAAACATGTTTTAGTAGTAACTTTGTGGTTTTGCTACAATGAGACAGCTTTTTCCGTAGCACAACGATACGTTACAGTACAGTACTTACTTCATCATGGCAATAAGCATTACAACTACGATATCTATAGGCAAAGCATTTCACTTTTCTTTATTACGAGGTAAGTACATTGACTTCTCCATACGGATGACGATAATTACGACACTCAGCACCTTTTTTACCCTTAAGTAATGACGGAGATTGTCTTACAACAAGACGCACAGTTTAGCGCTACAGTACACGTATTTGAGTGATTGATTTTGTATGTAAAACATGTATGTTTAAAGATTTTTGAATTACAATGATACAAAGGTTTTCCGTGATACATTTCATTTCATTGTTGTAATCTGTAACACCTGAGGGTATAATTACATTCATCCTCAGGGGGGTACTCGCTTACTTTGTGTACCATGTGTTTGGCAAGCACAAGGAGCCCTAGCTAATATGGTATTTGCTTATACAACTTTACACATCGGTACCGTATTTCTCTAACACAGAATTACACAGCTATCTGATTATTTAACAGAGAAACAAATTTTTTTTACTACATCAGTGACAGATGTTTACGTAGTTATACAGTTGGATAACTTCACACTTATGAAATTGTGTTTTGTCTGTACTTTGTGAACTGTTCATATTTTTTTCGGAACCATTGTGATACTATAAGAGCTTTGAAAGATGTATTTGGTATGGGATCATGATTTTTAAAGTACGTTTGAGGTAGATGACACTATTGAAATGAGCAGAGAATTCGTTTTAGGTTTTGAAATTATTGCAGAATGCTACGACGATTTTCAGATTTGACTGAGGTGTTATGATGTTATTATTACGGCGACGATGTGTATTATGCTGTTGAGGTATGTTTATGATCAATAAGCTGAGGTTATACGAGGAATTTGATTATGCTACGTATTTATTATCATGAAATATTGAAGAAGTGTCGACAAATATGTATATGTGTAATAAGGTAAGGAGTAATGAGTAGTGGTTAGGGACTCTGGTTTGTGAAAAAGGATGTTGGAAACCAAGGATCGTACTTTAAGAGTTATGAAATGTGTGTTAGAGTGTGAATGTATCACAATGCCGCCAAAAATTTTTTGGACTCTGTAATATTGATAGGATTTTGCTTCTATACATTTGCAACGAAAATTCTCGACCTGTGAAATTTTTATATATGAGACTGTCACTGTAGAGCAAACTGATGTAAATATTTCGGTAAGAAAGCTAAGTGACCTTCACATAATGCACTGTAGGCAACAAGCTATGCGACAGTCACCTGGAAAAAAAAGGCATGCCTTTCAGAGGCACAACAAAAAAAAAGGAGAGGCCATTAACCTCGCTATTGACATTCCTTTCTAGAAAGCATCGCAAATACGACACGCGCCAACTTGAAAACATATGAATACACTGTGGAGCTCTTAATTTATGATATTTACTAAAATGCCTAATGAAATGATGAGAAACATTTTACATCTATTGTCTTTCTAGCTGAGAGATTTTTTTGCCTTTGGAGACGCCATTTGCCTAGTGAATGACGTTTCATATGTTGCTTTTTATATGTATATATATTTGCTCATTTTGTTTAATATCTAGTTTCTAGTTGCACTGCAGCATTGGTTAAAATAAAATTTAATAGATTTACTAATACAGATATTTTATGCCTACAGATCCAGTAAATCATAATTTTATGATCTACTTCCAAGATATCGAGGGAACATAAATAGGCATTTCCCTTCACAGGAATTGCATAAATAATTTTTTTACGATTTGGTAACTTTTCTGCTAGAGTAAGTTCTTGTGATGGATCACTTTAGCGTTACGATGTGACATAGGCATTAAAAATGGCCATTTTTTCTGTAATATTTTTTTCTGCTTGAGCTTTGTCATGCTTAGGTATAAGTTATTGCATTCGCTGCTGCTGCTTGCCAGGCATAGTGCTATTAAATTTCACTTTGTATTACTCTGTTAAGCTGTTTATTTTTGCTGCACATTGGCTCATATTAGTGATAATGTTGCATTTGCTCTGCTAATTTAGATATACTGCTGCTTGCTTTGCCAATTTGCATTTTTTTGTCATTCCTGTTTGTGTTAATTTGTTGTGTGTTGCTGCATTGCCTCGTCCCTTAGTATATATACCTGAGCTCAGTAAATTTAAGTTAGCTTAAGAGGGGTAGACTATATAAGAAACTGACTATGGAGAATAGGGAAAGAATGCATTGCGAAGTTATATGAAAAATATTTGGGCCAAAATGAGAATTGTACAACGATAAATAATTATTTTGAAAGAAATATGAATAGAATACAGATGGAGGTATAGATAGGACTTTTTGGGAATAATGATGAATGAACGGAAATCTCCAAGAAGTAAAGAAAGTTTTGTTTGCAAAATACTGCAGTAAAACAAACCCTGTCCTTTCCTTTTGTATCATTCCGCTATGTGTTTGTGTACCCTTGTGTATTTGTGTTTTTCCTGTCTTTATGTGTTTAGCTGATGAAAGTTATGTTGTAGAATTTTTCTAATAATATGTTATTTACTTTGTAAGGATGTTTAGACATTATTTATTCTGTTTTGTTTTAGTGCCCTTGTGTGAAGTTGATGTTTCAAAAGTCATTCTGATCTTTTATGAATGTACTCTGTTATGATTCCTGTAACACTGATGTATACATTATTTCAATTCTTTTGTAAAGCCCGTATTACTACAAATGTTATCTGCAGTTTTATCTTCTTTAATGGTGTATTTTGTACCTTTGTTATTGTATTCTCATGTTATAAAATTGTAATAGACACCAGTTCTTCAAATTAAGTGTCATTTCACTGCACACGTTTCTGTTGGTCCTAGTATATGCACAATATGTGAAAAAAAGGACTGTTTGTGCTTGCACGTGTGTTGATAATTCAGCGAGAACTGGTTAACAGTATTGCTGGTTCTATGGACAATTCCAAAAACTTTGTGAGTACATAAGTGGTGGTTTATGGACTTGCTATACTGTCCGCAAGACTCTTCGATGGTGATTGTGCACCTGCACAGTCGCAGCAGATGGCTGCTGGCCGTCTCTACAAGGACTGCAGTGGGTCTGCACCTTTGATGACCCACCAATACCATTATTTATATAAGGACTGCAGTGGGTCTGCACCTTTGATGGCCCACCAGTACCATACTCTTTATCAGGACTACAGTGGGTGTGCTCTGTGACAACCTACCTACCAATATTCTTCAAAACTTCGACTGACTCTGTGGTGGGTTTGCATTGTTGTGGCCCATTACCTGTCTGCATGTCAAGAGTCAGCACTCTCTTTCCGTTGGAAGGACAACAATACTTCTTCAAGACTGCTTGGAAATCCACTACATCCGTCTGCATTTTTTTTACTGCAGACTTTGAGAAAAAAAACTGCAATTTTGCTGTGATGGATGATCAGGACTGTCTTTATGGACTGTGAGAAAACTTTAGCTTTTGACCAACGTTGTATCAATAAGTGTGTGCGTTTGATATCTTTGTTATTGTAATTATGAAAATTTTTTTTCAAATCTGTATTGGCCATGGCCCAAAACTATTTGTAAATTTTTTTTTTGGGGAGCATGGGGGCTATTTAAGAAGGCTGTTTAGGTTTTTTTATTGGTAACGCCACGTAGCGCTCTGTATGAAAATCACTGGCTGTGCTGTGTGCAGTCTGTGGGTGGTTTGCATTGTTGTTAGCTATTGTAGTGTTGGGCAGTTGGCTGTTAACAGCGCATAGGATTGCGCAGTTGGGGGTGAGCCGCCAGCAGTGGTGGATGTGGGGAGAGAAATGGCGGAGTTTTGAGAGCGGATGATTTGGATGTGTGTCCATCAGAGACATTAAATTTGTAAGACTGGATGTCATGAACTGATGTATATTATGACTTTTAAACACTGGTAAGGTAAATACATTGTTTGTTCTCTATCAAAATCTTTCATTTCCTAACTATGCCTATCAGTAGTTAGTGCCTTCAGTGGTTAGAATCTTTTATTTAGCTGGCAGTATTGGCGCTCGCTGTATTGCAGTAGTTTGAGTAACGAATATTTTTGTGACGTAAGTGTTTCATGAAAGTTTGCATGGCGGCTTAATTATATAAATATGAAATGCAAATAATTTTTATTTTTCGTAGATGTATGTCCGATTACGAAGTCTCGTAAACGGTTGGCCCTGACTAGTTTTAGTACGCAATCTGACTGCATAGAATAACAACAAAGAATGAAAGAAAATTTCCGTTAACACAATTAATTAATTAAGTCCCCAGCAACTATAAAATGTACGAAACCAAAGCACAAGTGTAACTCTTCTGTGTGTGGAAGTGTGATTCAACGTAGACATCTGGCACGGTTCTTCTTCAATAAGACAAGAAATTTTAAATACCATTTATACTGAAGTAATTAGAAAAAATAGAAATACTATAATTGCGTAAGGAAACTAGAATTACACTCTAATACAAGAACACAAGCCAGATGCTTTGTTGATTGAACCTGTAATGACGCTTTATTTAAGACACTGAAATAATACAAAAAAGGGATTTTTTTTTACCTTCATATATATTGACGAAAAGCACTCTGATCATTACAATATCTCCATTCGAACAACATCTCCTGTCTAGCCCATCAAACAACTGCATACAACATGGAACAAGCACTCCCTACTACAACATCTCAACACCGACTCACTACTACTACTCCACAAGCACTGACTACTGCCACATCTCGACAAGCACTCTCCACCACGACTTCTCGACAAGAACTGCCAGTGGAGGCGGCGGAATAAAACTCTTTGGCGCAATCTCTGGCGCTGTGGCTCAGTGTAGCCACCTTTCATATGCCCTTCCTCCACGGGCCAGAATTTGATGGTATTTTTGCCAGCATTGGTGGTGAAAATACCACCAAATTCGTCCATAAAATACAGACAAAAATAAAAGATAATATTAATACGTAAATATCACATGATTAGATAAAATTTTGGCTTTGCACTGGCCTTTCAATAACCTAATATATAAAATACAGTAAGCAATACAAATTCTTTCATACATGTGACTTTACATAATAGTTTACACAATACACAAAAAATCAGTTTATACACATATTCACATAAATGCTTTCCATAGTTCTAGAAACAAGTAGTTGACAGTTCCAGCAGTAGCACCCAGCAATGGTCAACAGGTGCAAACATCAACAAGTGACATCATTTTAGTAGAAGCAGTTCCATCAGTGGCACCCAGCAATGTTGAACAGGTGCAGACACTAACAAGTGACATCTTTCAGCAGAAGCAGTTCCATTAGTGGCACCCAGTAATGTTGAACAGGTGCAGACACCAACAAGTGACATCATTTCAGTAGAAGCAGTCCATCAGTGGCACCCAGCAATGTTGAACAGGTGCAGACACCAACAAGTGACATCATTTCAGTAGAAGCAGTTCCATTAGTGACACCCAGTAATGTTGACAGGTGCAGACAGCAACAAGTGACATCTCATCACTGGTTGAGCAGTTCCAACAGTGGCACCCAGTAATGTTCAGCAGGTGCAGACAGCAAGTGACATCATTTCAGTAGAAGCAGTCCATCAGTGGCACCCAGCAATGTTGAGCAGGTGCAGACACCAACAAGTGACATTATTTCAATAGATGCAGTCCATCAGTGGCACCCAGTAATGTTGAACAGGTGCAGGCAGCAGTCCATAATATTCACTATCACTAATCACACAGTTCATCAGCAGAAATTAAACATTTCTAAGTGTCACAGATCAAGGTTGAACAGGTGCAGGTGTGAACAACAGTTTGAATGCACACACAATTGCTTTTACAAAATTATTCTCAATGCTCTTACACTAAACGTACAAATTCTAATAAACACACAAATGATATCAGATAATTGTCATATTGACTATTACAAATACACAAATATCAGTAAACCTATAATATTTATGGGTGTCAGTGCAAGCCACAACAAACAAGTAAAATAATATTTAGGAGATAGGTCGGTACCAATTATTTGGGATTAGGAAAGGAAAACACACAAAACACACTCACTCATCTTTCATCCACATTAAGTGCTACTGTGTAATTGAATAGTGTTAACTGTGTAAATACAATTCTGTTAAAGATTTTATGTTCGACATGTGTATCAAGTAGTAGTGGCAGCAATGTATAACAGTCAATAATAGTTAGTCAACGTCATAGTCATCATGTCAAGACCAATGTTTGCCAAGCCAAATCAAAATGTACGGTTGCTAAACAACTGTCAGTGTGCCAAGATATGCAAATGCTTCCTCTCTTAAAAAAAAGTATATACTGCTTAGTGATTTAACAAAGTGTGTGTGTAGACAATCTTCCTTCTACTTGAGTGTTCTAGTCTGCCATCTTCATCCTCCTTGTTCCATATAAACCAACAAAAAAAAATATGCTCATCACTTACTTTACCTCTTATCCACCAAAACTCCAATAATCATCAGCATCAGATAATCTCAATACTTCAATAATACCTCTTACGTCGATACATATAAACCTTATCATCAATAGCATTTACCTTACCTCTTGTCCATCACAACTTCAATAATCATCAGCATCACATAATCTTAGTACTTCAATAATACCTCTTACGTCGATACATATAAACCTTATCATCAATAGCATTTACCTTACCTCTTGTCCACCAAAACTCCAATAACCGTCAACTTCACACAATCTCAATACCTCAATAATACCTCTTCAATACGTCGATGCATATAAACCTTATCGCCATTATCATTTTACTTCCATAACAACTCTTTCCTCTAGTCAGTTTCCTCGAACAAGTACAGATAAAATCCTAATGCAAACTTCTTCATCCCATACAATCCGAAGACAGAGTGTCCACACACAACCTCTGTGTAATCCTTCTGACCCAAATCTTCTACTCATTATGAATTATAAGATACATTTTGGTTACCTTGTCCATCATCAAACAAAAGAAATCCATACATGACCTCTAACAGCCTTCAGTTTGAATAACTTTCAGTAAGTAGGTGCGAGTACGCAGTATGAATGATCACATAAGACTTTGAATGAATAAATCGTAATATTTCACAGTGTGTGCACCACTTCAAAAATCATGGCAAAACAGAAGCAAACATGTGGAGTATTTCTTGTGTCAAGTGTCACTTGCTATTTCAATTGCTCACGTAGAATGCAGTGTAATAATTGTTAATGGTCTAAACCTAGTATTGGTATGTCATGTCGTTAGCTTCCTTCCTATTAGCACAAATTTATACAGCTTCCATAAAACCTCCAGCTCATGTGACTTCTATGAAGTTTCTTGTACTAATGTCGTTCGTCGAATTATAGCAGTTCATTTTCTTATCTTAAAAATATAAGGCACTGAGCATAAGCAAAACATGCAATAGCGAGTAAATATACCAGTGGAGAACAGAATGTCAACAAGTAGATGCAGCACAATTCCTACAACAAGGCTCTGCCAAGCAAACAATCTACACTCCTGGAAATTGAAATAAGAACACCGTGAATTCATTGTCCCAGGAAGGGGAAACTTTATTGACACATTCCTGGGGTCAGATACATCACATGATCACACTGACAGAACCACAGGCACATAGACACAGGCAACAGAGCATGCACAATATCGGCACTAGTACAGTGTATATCCACCTTTTGCAGCAATGCAGGCTGCTATTCTCCCATGGAGACGATCGTAGAGATGCTGGATGTAGTCCTGTGGAACGGCTTGCCATGCCATTTCCACCTGGCGCCTCAGTTGGACCAGCGTTCGTGCTGGACGTGCAGACCGCGTGAGACGACGCTTCATCCAGTCCCAAACATGCTCAATGGGGGACAGATCCGGAGATCTTGCTGGCCATGGTAGTTGACTTACACCTTCTAGAGCACGTTGGGTGGCACGGGATACATGCGGACGTGCATTGTCCTGTTGGAACAGCAAGTTCCCTTGCCGGTCTAGGAATGGTAGAACGATGGGTTCGATGACGGTTTGGATGTACCGTGCACTATTCAGTGTCCCCTCGACGATCACCAGTGGTGTACGGCCAGTGTAGGAGATCGCTCCCCACACCATGATGCCGGGTGTTGGCCCTGTGTGCCTCGGTCGTATGCAGTCCTGATTGTGGCGCTCACCTGCACGGCGCCAAACACGCATACGACCATCATTGGCACCAAGGCAGAAGCGACTCTCATCGCTGAAGACGACACGTCTCCATTCGTCCCTCCATTCACGCCTGTCGCGACACCACTGGAGGCGGGCTGCACGATGTTGGGGCGTGAGCGGAAGACGGCCTAACGGTGTGCGGGACCGTAGCCCAGCTTCATGGAGACGGTTGCGAATGGTCCTCGCCGATACCCCAGGAGAAACAGTGTCCCTAATTTGCTGGGAAGTGGCGGTGCGGTCCCCTACGGCACTGCGTAGGATCCTACGGTGCACCTTCCGCCGACCACTGGCGACAACATCGATGTACTGTGGAGACCTCACGCCCCACGTGTTGAGCAATTCGGCGGTATGTCCACCCGGCCTCCCGCATGCCCACTATACGCCCTCGCTCAAAGTCCGTCAACTGCACATACGGTTCACGTCCACGCTGTCGCGGCATGCTACCAGTGTTAAAGACTGCGATGGAGCTCCGTATGCCACGGCACACTGGCTGACACTGACGGCGGCGGTGCACAAATGCTGCGCAGCTAACGCCATTCGACGGCCAACACCGCGGTTCCTGGTGTGTCCGCTGTGCCGTGCGTGTGAACATTGCTTGTACAGCCCTCTAGCAGTGTCCGGAGCAAGTATGGTGGGTCTGACACACCGGTGTCAATGTGTTCTTTTTTCCATTTCCAGGAGTGTATATCTTACATATTAAACAGGTCATTATCATCATATCAGCATAAGCAAATAAATGTTCGTATGTAATCCTAATAAGTAAACATGAAGGCGCAAGCAGATAAATCACAAAGTATAACTTAACATACATATCAGCACAACTAATCAGGTGACAATTATAATTTGAATAAATAAGCACAGCAGGCACATAATTAAATAAATATGACATCAGTGAAAAAGCAGTGCAGCCAAGCGATGCATAATATATACAAATAACAACCCTGTTCATTAATCAATCATTGTCAAAATCAGTTAATGTTCGCAAGCACGTCGCTTCACAAGTAAATTCATAGAACATGAAATTTAGCACAAAGTATGAATCATGTAATCGCGAGCAGCAAATTACGTCTAAAGTACGTACCTAAGTGGAATTATGTTACCTGAAAAATAAACTCAATTAATAGTTACCCTTTTTTGTTTATTACTTTTTTCTTCGAAATTACATTCTTCCTGAAATTTTCTCCATAGCAAGTCGTCTTAATGTCGGACACGCACAGAATTTACCTAAACTTCTTAAATATTTTATACAACCGTATCCTGAAAAATACTGAACGTTAATAACATAATTTATCAAGTCACTATAGTTTTATACTGAATTTATGCGGAGGAATTACGTCATGTATTTGTTTACGGCTGTCAGTGCAGTCGCACTGAGCGCTCGATCAGCTGTAGGCGCGTGACGTAGGAAGTGATTGTTTGCGGTTAACGACTGCCTTGTGCGGCGCGCAGACTTGACTGTTGCTTTGAGTATGTGCCGCCAACGGAACACGGCGCGGTATCCTTGCATTCTCCGTGTGTTTACGTATAACTGTTGATGTCTCAAAAGTATGTCATTCCACAAAAATTTTAACGTTTGATATATGATGCATTCACTTAGAGCGTCGAGATTTAAGAGTTTCTACTTCGACAGTGTTATCATGAATAATGTTGCGAACTCTATATGGACCGTTATAAAGCAAAAAAAATGTGCGACACAAGCCTTTTCCTTTGTGAGACAAACGATGAGACTTAATTAACACCTTCTGACCAACTGACAAGATTTATAAACGACCAGGATGTTTAGCTGATTTCTCTCCTCTAGCAGCCGCAGATGCAATATTTTGCAGAGCCAGGTTGACAACTTCAGAATGCCGCAGTTTCCGTGAAGGCGGAAAAGGAACGATTTCAGAGATGCGATTTGTCGGTGCTTTATTTTTTAATATCAATATAGGCGGTAAAGAAGTTGAATCATTAGGGAGTTCATTCAGAATGTTTTGAAAAATATGAAGATACTGATCCCAAGTTCTGTGATTCTGATGACAATGAAGTCGACACAATTTATTGATTTCCTTCATCCACCTCTCTGAAGCATTAGATTGAGGGCGAAAAAGTGAAATGAAAATTGGTTTAATCTTACGACACCATAGAGTACGAAGCCAAATTTTAGAGCGGAACTGTGATCCATTATCTGATATGACCTTATCAACGTGACCCACTTCTTTAAGAAAATGTTTGATGAAAGCATTAGATACTGAACGAGTTGTTGCTTTGCGTAAAGGTGTAAAACGCACATATTTTGATGTTAATTCCACTGCTACGAAAATTGTACGCAAAACCATCAGTAGAACGAACCACTGGACCTAACAAATCGACTGCAGCCATGTCCTTTAATTTCGCTGGAATGATAGGAAACAACAGTGCTCTGTGAGAAATAGTAGGCGGCTTAGCCTTTTGACATAATTTGCATTTGGCAAGAACAAATCGAATACGTTTTTCCATATTACTGAAGTAGCAATTTTCTCGTAATTTATGAAAGCATTTTCTGGGACCAAAGTGTGCATAACTGAAATGTGTGTACCAAATCAATTTATTGACCCACTCATCAGGAATACAAACTAACCAAACAGAGTTGTCGACCGATTTTCGTTTAAAAAGAATGTCATTGCGAACTAAATAAAACTGTCTAATCGCTACGCTTTCCTTTCTCCTCTACTTCTCCTTAATGTCCTTCCAGATTGGATCCTTATTTTGCTCCTTAGCGATGTCCTGGAGCGAAGACGAAATAAAATCTCAAATGCAACACCTTGAATATACATCAAACAATAATTGTTTTCTTTGCAATCCTCCTCAGCACTTTGTTTCAAACCTATAGGTGCACGTGATAAAGCATCAGCAATAATATTTGAAGAACCCTGTATGTAAACAATACTAAAGTCAAATTCCTGTAGATACAGCGCCCATCGTGACAATCTTCCATGACTTAATTTTGTTGACATAAGAAATTCCAGAGCTCGATGATCGATGTAAACCTTGGTATGTCTGCCATACAAAAATATGCGAAATTTTGTGAAAGCCCATACAACAGCCAAGGCTTCAAGTTCCGTAATCGAATAATTCTTTTCTGATTTAGAAGAACACGACTTCCTAATGCAATAGTTTTCTGTACTACAACGCCGTCTTCTTCTATCTCTTGAAATAAGTGTGCACCTAGGCCTTGTTATGACGAGTCCGTCGCCAAACAAAAATCTTTGGATAAATCCGGATGTGAAAGAAGTGGAGCAGCAACTAACGCATCAGGAAGTTGTTCAAATTCTGATTGAGCTTCCTTATCCCAACACCAATTAGAATTCTTTCCAGATAGTTCACATAAACGAGGTGTGGCCAAATCGTCCAATCTAACAAAGCGTCTAAGAAAATTACAGACACCAAGGAAACTACGAACATCACGTTTTGTAGTAGGAACAGCATAATTACGAATAGCGTCTAGTTTCTCTGGATCAGGAAGAATACCTTCTGTAGAAATAATACGACCAAGAATTTTCACCTGAGAACGACCAAATTCAGATTTTTCCAAGTTCACTGTTATGCCAACTCTTGCAAAAATACGTAATAATGAATCCAAAATTTTGTTATGCTCACTCCAAGAACGTTTAGCAATAAGAATATCGTCAACATATGAAGTAATATTGTCACGAAGATAAACAGGTAAGATTTCGTTTAAACTACGAACGAATGCTGCTGAAGATACAGGAAGTCGAAACGGTAATTTCCGAAATCACTTTTGGGTAAATTAGTCACATCCGGTTATTCTTTAACGACTCTATAGATAGATTGATAGTCGAAGAGTTGTTTTGACAGATGCAAAGAATAGTAAAAGAGTAGGCAGCGGTGCAGAAAACTAAAAGGGAAATAGCACCACTACAGCTCGGGGCCCTATGCACGCTACGGCACATATTCACTTAGTGTAGTGAATCCCCTGAGGACCTTAATAGCCGCACATAATTTCCAGTTTGTGACTTAGTGGCCAATTTGGTGGAATTGCGTGCATAAATTGATCTATCCATGAACATGGATGCATGTCATTCTTAGAATTGCGAAAGATCTTAAATTTCCGAACAGTTAAGAAGTGTTTATAGTCAAAGTTTTCTCCTCGTGGCGACAAAGACCTACCGCGTCTGTCCCAGTCCCAATGACGATTATTGTCAAGTTCGCGCGCCTGGCGCTCTCTTGTTGCATCTCGTAAATGAAATAAATTACTTTCTTCAAACCCCTCTGCTATTTGTGATTCTAAATTTCTTTTGCTGTCGTCTGTCTACTATTTCGCCTTCAATTTGTTTAACTTGCTTTTGCAATGCCTCAAATTCCCTTTTAACGCGTTCATTAAATTTTCCCTGTTTTTCAACATGCTTATTTATGTTCTGGTACTCTTCGGTTTCTGCAAATGGTAATGGAGCTGTATCATCCGAATCTCTGTCCCCACTTAAGCTAAGACTTGTCAATTTATCTGAAATCTCTTCAACTCTTTCTGATAAGTCACCTATTTTTTCTTTCTGTTTATTTACGTCTTCCGTAAGTGTCGCGACTCGGGTTTCGGTATTGCCACATTTAGTAGTTAACTGTTCATACAGTTGCGTTAAGTTATTTAATCTGTCATTTGGTACGGATTCCTCGATTCTCTCAAATATTTCTTCCTTATCGTGTGCACGTTATAAATTTAACTCTGAAAATTTTTGTACTATCACGCGATCTCTTTCTTCCTGTTCTCTATCCTGTTCCTTTTGTCTAATCTCTACTGCAATTAATCTATTATTGTGAGCATTCAAAATCGGTTGTACTTCTTCTCTGATTTCTTTCTTTAATTCATCTTTCATGTTTTTGAAACATGTCCCTGTTCGTGAGCCTAACTGTGTTGTCAAAGTTTCCATCTTCGTTTTAATTCTTCCTATTTGTGAGTCTAACCGTGATCCCAAATTTAATATTGCACTCATCAACTGCTCCATATCTTCTGTCGTTAATCTCGTATTCTGAAAATTTTTCGATTGTGCAAAATTTTGAACTGTTTGCGGACTATTTTCCCGACTTATTAAATGGTTTTCAACTTCATTATTCATCATCCTGTTCTCCTGTGTTGGCGAGTTCGGCATGTTAACAATTTCTTTATTCTCACTATTCATTATTTTTGCCTTTTTCATCGATCGCGTAATCATTTACAAAACATACAAAACTCGTCACTATATGAAAAACAAACACAATATGACACTTTATCAACAAACAATACCATTCACACGAAACGCTTCCCGACAAACACGATTAACGAACAATTGAAATCTTCATAATTGCACAAAATTGTCAAACCCGTATAAAAGACAACAAAAATTATATTCTGCAAAAAATACCATTAGAAGAATGACAATTACCAAATCTACACATGCAATATAGACTACAATTACTAAACTACAAATTACTACAATACTACTGTCTGCTATTTTTACAATCAGAAGAATTCCAAGGGACGATCCGAAGCAGCGGTCGCCACGTGCATGGGGGCTTAATTATATAAATATGAAATGCAAATAATTTTTATTTTTCGTAGCTGTATGTCTGATTACGAAGTCTCGTAAACGGTTGGCCCTGACTAGTTTTAGTACGCAATCTGACTGCATAGAATAACAACAAAGAATGAAAGAAAATTTCCGTTAACACAATTAATTAATTAAGTCCCCAGCAACTATAAAACGTACGAAACCAAAGCACAAGTGTAACTGTTCTGTGTGTGAAAGTGTGATTCAACGTAGACATCTGGCACGGTTCTTCTTCAATAAGACAAGAAATTTTAAATACCATTTATACTGAAGTAATTAAAAAAATAGAAATACTATAATTGCGTAAGGAAACTAGAATTACACTCTAATACAAGAACACAAGCCAGATGCTTTGTTGACTGAACCTGTAATGACGCATTATTTAAGACACTGAAATAATAAAAAAAAAGGGAATTTTTTTTTTTACTTCATATATATTGACGAAAAGCACTCTGATCATTACAATATCTCCATTCGAACAACATCTGCTGTCTAGCCCATCAAACAACTGCATACAACATGGAACAAGCACTCCCTACTACAACATCTCAACACCGACTCACTACTACTACTCCACAAGCACTGACTACTGCCACATCTCGACAAGCACTCTCCACCACGACTTCTCGACAAGAACTGCCAGTGGAGGCGGCGGAATAAAACTCTTTGGCGCAATCTCTGGCGCTGTGGCTCAGTGTAGCCACCTTTCAAGGTATAAGTTATTGTTAGTCAGGGCCATTCTTTTGTAGGGATTATTAAAAGTCAGATTGCGTTGCGCTAAAAATATTGTGTTTCAGTTTAAGCACAGTCATTTATAATTTTTCTAAGGGGACGTTTCAAGGTGGGCCGATATTATTAATATTTATTTCATGACTACAAATGAGATATGCATAATCCATATACATGGCGTGTGGAGAACTCACCAGTCAGAGGCCGGAGCGAGTTCTCCTTTTTCCACTCGACCTACTCATCATTGAGGAACAAATTAACTCCAAAATTCTTTGACATCAAGGCGCAAATCTTGTCGAAGAATGGAGTGTCCATAGCTTTCGCCTGCGATCACAGCTGCCTGTGTTACAGGCTAGATCTGTAAGTTGCCCACGCTCTGGCTCCGCGGCAGACACTCCCTTGGCAGACGCGGTGTATCAGTCGCAATAAGCTGGATTGTATGCAGAACATGCTGATCAATTTTGAAGAGGCAATCCGCCCGGCACCTCGGAACCTTGCAATGCTAGTTTTGGAATGAGAGACCCCAGCCTCGGGACCAACAGAGGGCGCATCCCAGACAACAGCGGCACGACCGAAGCACTGCTTCGCCTGCGCAAATGACGTGCCATCCAAGCACCGGCAGATAGCACTCTGCCGGCCGTGTATTCAGGACAGCGCCTGGCCACTCCCCGCCAGTTCAGTCTGCCGAGCCACTGCAAACAGTTCCGTACAACAACGACCACCAGAATCGACATCACGTGGTTCCGTTAGCAGCTCGTTCCGAAGGATACCCCACCACACGACAGCACTAAGAGCAGCCAACTGTCGCCTATGGAAATCCGCCTTTCCAACACTGCCTCCTATGGACTCAGTGTTCCAAGACAGGTATTCTTGCGTGGGACTTAGACTGTCAGCTGTCCTCAGAAGTTGCCATCAGTGTACTACCGGATGAACTTCGTCGCAATTCGTGAATAGGGGTTAGTGCTAACCAAACGTATTTCCCTACTGTAAAGTATTTTAGTGACTCCTGTCACCATGATTTCCTTCTGTAGAACTTACAATCTTTCAAGCGCATTCACGAGCACCGAAAAAATAATCATTATTATTCGTTAATCATTAATTTCTGGTTAAGCCCAATCGGTGCACTAAGTCAATGCTGAACATCTTTGTTTATTTTTGTGTGGATTGAAAATAAATGATAATTCATTATGTCCTAGGAGAATCAGTTACTGAGTGCTTGCTACCATTAGGGCACATCCTTGTGAGTCCCGTATAATCTGAAGTAAACATCGGTGGTTCCAATACATCCTGGTAAGTTATTCCACAAATAGTCCTCTCCGCAAAATACAGTGGCCCATAAACCTTATTTTGTGGTAAGATATAAAAGGAATGTTTCACAGGGATTCTATAAACGCCAAATTCGAATACTGAGGGTGTTCACCATTCCACAAAGATGAAACACCAGGTCGTTGATAAAGATTTTACGAAAGTAACGTTTTTTCATCTACTTCTACATAGATACCCTGCAAATCACATTAAAGTGCCTGGCAAAGGGTTCATCGAACCACCTTCACAATTCTCTATTATTCCGATCTTACATAGCGCGCGGATAGAATGAACACCTATATCTTTCCGTAAGAGCTCTGATTTCCCTTTTTTTTTATCGTGGTGACCGTTTCTTCCTATGTAGGTTGGTGATAGGAATTTCGTGAGAAGATTCCGTCGCAACGAAAAACGCCTTTCTTTTGATGAAGTCCAGTCCAAATCCTGTATCATCAGTGTCACTCTCTTCCATATTTCGAAATAATACAAAACTTTTTCGATGTGCCCTGTTAGTCATATCTGGTAAGGAACCCACACCGCGCAGCAGTATTCTAAAAATGGACGCTCAAGCGTAGTGTAGGCAGTGTAGTACATCGGTTACATTTTCTAAGTGTCCTGCCAATAAAACGCAGTCTTTGGTTAGCCTTCCCCACAATATTTTCTATGTGTTCCTTCCAATTTACGTTGTTCGTAATTGTAAATACCTAGGTATTTAGTTGAATTTACGCCTTTCAGATTTGACAGATTTATCGTGTAACCGAAGTTTAACGGATTCCTTTTAGAACTCATGTGGATGATCTCACACTTTTCGTTATTTAGGGTCAGCTGCCAATTTTCGCACGATACAGATATCTTCTCTAAATCGTTTTGCAATTTTTTTTTATCTTTTGATGGCTTTATTAGTCGATAAACGACAGCGTCGTCTGCAAACAACCTAAGGCGGATGCTCAGATTGTCTCCCAAATCGTTTATATAGACAAGAAACAGCAAAGGGCCTGTAACACTACCTCGGGGAACGCCAGAAATCACTTCTGTTTTACTCTACGACTTTCCCTCAATTACTACGAACTGTGACCTCTCTGACAGTAAGTCACAAATCCAGTCACATAACTGAGACGATATTCCGTAAGTATGCAATTTCACTATAACCCACTTGTGTGGTACAGTGTCAAAGCCTTCTGGGAATCCAGAAATACGGAATCGATCTGAAATCCCTTGTCAATTGCACTCAACACTTCATGCGAATAAAGAGCTATTTGTGTTTCACAAGAAGGATGTTTTCTAAACCCATGCTTACTGTGTGTCAATAAACCGTTTTCTTCGAGGTAATTCATAACGTTTCGAACACAGTATATGTTCCAGGATCTTGGTACATATCTACGAGGATTGCCCAGAAAGTAATGCACCGCATTTTTTTTATTTATTGAACATAATGAGAATTACATACATGAAAGAATGGTGTTTTATCTGCACACCATATTTTTCCACGTAAGCTCCATCCCTTTCAGTCGCCCTCCTCCAGCGCGAAACAAGGGCGTGTATGCCCTGTCGGTACGATTCCTTGTCCTGGTGGCGGAGCCAGTGGTTCGTTGAATGAATCACCTCCTCATCGTCCTCAAAACGTCTTCAACGAGTTGTCGTGATGCGTCTGTCCTCACGAATGACAATGTTAGCTCGCTGCAACACGTCAATGACAGCCGTGGATGGTCTCCCCGACCGCTGCAAATCGTGGAGCTGCGCCGAACTGTCTTCTGATGACCTCACCCTCCATGCCCAGCAACTAACTGTACTTCTGTCGGTCACAGGTTCGAATCCTGCCTCGGGCATGGATGTGTGTGATGTCTGTAGGTTAGTTAGGTTTAAGTAGTTCTAAGATCTAGGGCGCTGATGACCTCAGATGTTAAGTCCCATAATGCACAGAACCATTTGAACCATTTTGTACTTCTGTCGACAGCAGATGCTCCATAGACCATGCACAAGTGTTTGCGAATATTTCCCACAGTTTCTTTCTCTGCAGTGAGAACTTGAATGACGGCACGTTGCTTGTAACTCACATCACCTGCAGGCGCCATTTTGAAACTGTCCTGCAGCTACGCCATCTCTCGGAAGTGACGGAAACTTGGCGCGCTCTCTCAGGAGACTTCAAATATAGGATACACAACGTTTCGCATTCGTGCCATTGTTTTCGACTCAGGAAAAAAATGCGGTGCATTAGTTTCTGGGCAACTCTCGCACATCTTCCTTACAATGTCGTCATAACATTCATAACACTTTACTTTTGCAATTTACAACAAGCACCAGGACTGATATAGCAAACGGCATCATAAAACTCTCCTCGCTATGCAGCTGACTCAGATATTCTTAGTTTTCTGCTAGCTCTAGTGGTTGACCTCTTGGACTACGCACAAAACTTTCTTCAATTTGTCTTACGCCCACATCGGACACATGCATCAGTGCCTGCTTGATCCTTTGCAGAGATACATAGTTTACTGAAATTGCGCTGACTTTCGGCTTATGCTTTCGCTAGTTAATGGTTCAATGCTGAATCGGAGATGATATATCCTCTACACTTAAATTTCCGACTCACTTCTTCAGAAATTAGGAAAGCAGGTAACCTCAATATTTGTTTCCTGCAGGATTCTTCAACATATTCTAAATTTCGAATACGGGCTGATATATTCCCTTTGAGACATAAAAGATTCTGTCTACAAATCAGCACGGATTTAGAAAGTATTGATCCTCCAAACCACAGTTTGCTCTGTTCTCACATGATATCCTGCGATACATAGATAAAAGGCACCAGCAGATTCCATATTCGTAGATTTTCAGAAAGCGTCTGACACGGCGCCCCACTGCAGACTGTTAACGAAGTTCCCATCAAACAATATTAGATTCCCAGAAATGTGAGTGGTTCGCAGACTTCTTAGGTAATAGAGCTCAGAAGTTTTATCGCCGACAGCCGGTGTTTCATCGGAGACAAGGGTATCGTCAGATGTGATACGAAAGTGTGATATGAGAGTCCTTATTCTCTACGTACATAAATGGTCTGACGGGTAAGGTGTACAGCAGTTCGCAACTGTTTTTTGATGACGCTGAGTACCGTCGCTGAGTGATTCTAGAAGGATACAGGATCAATTAGACTGAATTTCTGCTTGGTGTGATGAATGGTGAGCCGTGGCGACTCGTCTTGCTGGCCTAACTACCTCTGCAACAGGTATCGATAGTCACCTTGCGACCGAACCGCCGCATCTTTCCATCAGTAAATGGGGTATGTTCTCAACTGACTCGGTTGTTTTAACCCCCTCCACTGACAGAATGACCCGCTTCCTACTTCCGTATGTATAAAGCCGATACGGACTTGTAGCTGTCACGCCTTTGCGCTTACTGCTATGTATTTTAACCGTAAATAGCTCAGTCCTAATGGTAAGAGGTAGTAGTGGATTCACGTTATTAATCTTTGAATACAGCACAGCTGCCACAAGCTCGGCTCACTTTTACTCCACTCCTACCCTCGCCATTGCACCACATTAACTAGGTGCTACATGGACCTTGCTAAATTCACTTGCGTATACATTTTTGACTGTTACTCGCCAGTATTTACCTAATGATTAGTAGACTCCTAACCGGACTATTTCCCAAAGAGCTGTGATGATTGAACGGATTCGATCCACGGCCTACAGTGCCCTACAGTTCACACGGTAACACTGCCTACCTGACCCACTTAACTTGGTAGTGAGCTTATGTATCCAATCACCACTGCTAGCAGCAGTGGGTAATCCTATCAGCACGACGAGAGCAGCAGACTTACCGTCGAATCCTCCTGAAAATACTTATAACTACGGTCGCCAGCTCTGAAGGAGCAAAAGAATAAATCAATTTTTTGGCTCGTTTCAAAGTGAAACGGCTTGAGTTGAATTTAAACTTAATTCTGAATATTACTATTTCTGATCATTCTAGGTGATTCTACAAAGCAAATACTCTCTCAATTTCTGTGAGTTGGCTTGGTAATTACCACCAAGACAATTTAAGCAACTTAGGTTAACAAACTTCTACCCTTCAACTTATTTAATGATTTTGGGATATTACTCTTTGGACAATTGCTATAGAATTAGTTAAGTGACTTTACTTGAAAGGTTACTCAGAAAAATTTAAGTAACTATAAATAGGCGACTCATTCTGGGGTGACCATTGCTCTTTTCAACATTCTTATACGCTAAAGTATTCTACAACCAAAAGAATTGTAAATGAAAGAGGCGATGGTGGCCTCAGTCTGATTTCACTACACTATATTTGAGGTTACTACACTTTACAATGAACAACATGCGTCGTAATTTTACTCATTACTATATTCTGTCCTCTGCACTTGCATAAAAGAAAACTGGTATTCTCCTTTTACATGTATACAAAGTTCGACTTAACAATTGCAAGCAGTCTTGCCTTGGGTAGACGTGTCGGTGCTGGTGGTGAGATGCATGTAGTCGTGTGAAGTTAGCACCCCTTTTTCGAGAAATATACATTTTTTTCACAGTTCTTGATAGATGTAGCATAGTTCTAGAGTTCTTTCTACAAAATTTCAATAGTTCTGCAGAATTTAGCGACCAAAACAACAATACTCGAAAAAATTTTCGTATCGAAAATGTTCTTTGGCAGTTTCCGCAAAATGTAAATAAGTACAAGAGTTCTGAGCACAGTTCTGAACAGAGCTCCAAGAGTTCTTTCGAAAATCCAAGTAACATTTTCTTGTGCAGCTAATAGTTTACGAGATAATTGCATTTCAATGAGAAAATCTTTTCACTTACTGTGAAGTTGGCACCCTTTTTTTCAGAAATATATATTTTTTGCAGAGTTCTTGATAGATATGGCATAGTTCTAGAGTTCTTTGTACAAAATTTCAATAGTTCTGCAGAATTTACCGAAGAAAACAACAATATTCGAAAAAATTTTCGTATCGAAAACATTTTTTGTCAATTTTCGCAAAAATTAAACTTGTACAACAGTTCTGAGGACAGTCCTGAACAGAATCCCAAGAGCTCTATCGAAAATCCCAACAACATTTTTCTATGGCGATAATGGTTTGAGATAAATTGACTTAATATGGGACACACTTTCTTTACGGAAAATATAAATATATTCGTACAACAGTTCTGATGACAGTTCTGGACACCACGTGAAGAGTTCTATCGAAAATCCTAGTGAAATTTTTTTGTGCAGGTAATAGTTTAAGAAGTAATTGCAACTTAATTAACAATTCCATAAGAGCTCCTACTGTGAAGCTGGCACCCTTTTTTTCAGAAATATATATTTTTTTTCAGAGTTCTTGATAGATAAGTCATAGTTCTAGAGTTCTCTGTACAAAATTTCAATAGTTCAGCAGAATTTAGTGACGAAAACAACAATACTCGAAAAAATTTTCGTATCGAAAATGTTCTTTGGCAGTTTCCGCAAAATGTAAATAAATACTAGAGTTCTGAGCACAGTTCTAAACAGAGCTCCAAGAGTTCTTTCGAAAATCCAAGTAACATTTTTTTGTGCAGCTAATAGTATACGAGATAATTGCATGTTAATGAGAAAATCTTTTCACTTACTGTGAAGTTGGCACCCTTTTTTCAGAAATATATATTTTTTTCAGAGTTCTTGATGGATATGGCATAGTTCTAGAGTTCTTTGTACAAAATTTCAATAGTTCTGCAGAATTTAGCGACGAAAACAATATTCGAAAAAATTTTCGTATCGAAAACATTCTTCGTCAATTTTCGCAAATTGTAAATAAGTACAACAGTTCTGAGCACAGTTCTGAACAGGACTCCAAGAGTTCTATCGAAAACCCAAGTAACATTTTTTTGTGCAGCTAATAGCTTACTAGATAATTGCAATTTAAGGAGAAAATCTTTTCACTTACTGTGAAGTTGGCACCCTTTTTTTCACAAGTGTATACTTTTTTCAGATTTCTTGATAGATATGCCATAGTTCTAAAGTTCTTTGTACAAAATTTCAATAGTTCTGCAGAATTTAGCGACGAAAACAATATTCGAAAAAATTTGCGTATCGAAAACATTCTTCGTCAATTTTCGCAAATTGTAAATAAGTACAACAGTTCTGAGCACAGTTCTGAACAGAACTCCAAGAGTTCTATCGAAAACCCAAGTAACATTTTTTTGTGCAGCTAACAGCTTACGAGATAATTGCAATTTAAGAAGAAAATCTTTTCACTTACTGTGAAGTTGGCACCCTTTCTTTCATAAATGTATATTTCTTTCACAGTTCTTGACAGGTATGCCATAGTTCTAGAGTTCTTTGTACAAAATTTCAATAGTTCTGCAGAATTTAACGAAGAAAACAACAATACTCAAAAAAATTCGAATAGCAAACATTCGTTATAAATTTTCGCAAAAAGTAAATTCGGACCACAGTTCTGAGGGCAGTTCTGAACAGAACCCCAATAGTTCTATCGAATATCCTAATTACAATTTTTTGTGCAGCTAACACGTTACGAGATAATTGCAATTTAAGGAGGGAACCTCTTCACTTACTGTGAAGTTGGAATCCTTTTCTTCAGAAATATATATTTTTTCAGAGTTCTTGATAGAAATGTCATAGTTCTAGAGTTATTTGTACAAAATTTGAATAGTCCTGCAGAATTTAGCGAGAAAAACAACAATACTCGAAAAATTTTTCTTATCGAATACATTCTTCGTCAATTTTCGCAAAAAGTAAATTCGTACAACAGTTCTGAACAGAACACCAAGAGCTCTATCGAAAATCCTAATAATATCTTTTTGTGGCGATGATAGTTTATACGGTAACTGCTTTGATGTTAGACCCACTTTCTCCACAGAAAAAGTAAATTCGTTCAACAGTTTTGATGAACAGTTCAGATTAACACCTCAAGACTTCTATCGATAATCATAATAACATTTTTTGTGGTTATAATAGTTTGTACGGTAATTGATTAATTGTGGGGCACTCTTACTAAAAAAAAAATTATGTCTGTTCGTATGCTCTGATGCCAGCTCTGGATAGCACTGTAAGAGTTCTATCGAAAATACTAGTAACATATTCTGTGCAGGTAATTGTTTACGTAGTAACTGCCTTTATTAAGGAATGCTTATGAGCATTTCCCGTGAAGTTTGAACCCCTTTTACGATAAATATAATTTTTTTTCACAGTTCTTGATATATATGCAATACTTCTAGATTTCCTTGCTCAAAACACGAATGTTCTACAGAATTTCGGGAAGAAAACAATAACTCGGCAAAATTTTGATATGGTAAAAAATTATTTGTCAGTTTGGAAAAAATAAATTTGTATAACAGTTCTATTGGCAGTTCTGGATAGCACCGGAAGAGTTGCATTGAAAATTATAAGAACATTTTTGTGGCGATAATAGTTTATACAATATTAGTTTTAATCTGATACTCACTTTATCTAATACAGCAAAATTCGTAGAATAGTTCTGATGACAGTTCTGAATATCACCCACAGAGTTCTACCAAAAACTATAATAACATTATTTGTGACGATGACATTATATGAGATAATTAATGTGCGACTCACTTTTGTCATGTAAAAGTAATAAATTCGTACAAAAGATCTGATGGCATTTCTTAATACGACCCTAAGAGTTCTACCGACAACTGTAATAACATTTTTTGTGGGGATAACAGTTAATGAGATAATAGCATTTTCGAGAGACCCACTTGGTCTACATTATAATAAATTGGTACAACCCTTTTGCTGACAGTTCTGGATAGCACCTAAAGAGTTCTTTTAAAAACCCTCATAACATTTTTATGGTGCCAGTAGATTATGAAATAGATTGTGTGTTCACTCTGCAGTGGGTGTGCGTCGATGTGAAACTTACTGGCAGATAAAAACTGTGTGCCGGACCGGGTCTCTAACCCCAGGCTGTGACGAAAGAATATCGTCACAATATCCTTTCGTCCAAGAGTGCTTCTGCAATTTTCGTAGGACAACTTCTACGAAATTGGGAACGCAGGAGATGAGGTATTGCTGGAAGTACAGCTATGAGGACGATCGTAAATTCTCACTTTTAGTTTGGAAAACCGAAAATCGAAAACCCGGATGTGTATTCTACTAAATACAAAAAGGCTAAATGTTCAGCACTATACAAATGCCAGTACACCTTCTTAAGACTGACTGTAGTAACTGTAGGTGGAAGCGTGGGATGTGCACGCTTAGATGATTCAAGGAGAGAAGGCTCGTCAGTGCAAAACAAACAGATGGCTGAGAGAGCAGATACATTCACACGCGCCACTAACCAGATGGTGTCACACCTGTCGAGAATCGCACCAGAGGTACAATGAGCTGTGGTGGAGTGCTGTTGGCGTGGTTACTATGCAACTTACTTGATGGGCATCAATACACCGTTATATTAATGTACAATATTTGAGAAACAATGTCATTCACACACTCCGAGTTCCTCATCACTCAGTACTAGACTAAATTACCGGCCTAGTGATAAGCAGCCTATGTACCTCACCGACTACACATCTTCGTGTTATAAGAAAAAAAGAGAAAAATACCAAGGGACACAAAATATGAATCCGGATAAACCGGAAATCCGGATTACTGAGGACCAAATAAACGAGGTTCTTATTTACAAATTTCGAACTTGTCATTAACTTTAATACTGTATCCCCTCAACATTATAACACCTCTATCAGTCATGTATTGAATTAGGATTTAAACATACTACTTAGTTCGTTTGTACGATATATTCAGTAAATATACTTACATTTCTATACATTGTAAAAACTTTTAACTCTCGCTGTAGTGTAACTCATCAAACTTCCACACTTCCTTTCTAACTAGAACAAATGTTTGCAACAATATTAACGACAGCAATTTCAAATTTACTCGTTACACACAGCACATGTTTTTATGTATCCTAGTGGCTGGTGATGTTGCCACATAACTTTCATCCATGAGGGTCCTGGGCATATTTTTAGCTGTTAGTGGGTCCTGGATGTCATGAGAGCTCAAAACAATTACTGTTTTACGTAATAAAATTCATCTGGTTCTTACTGATTCTAAAAATATACACTTCATGTGTGCCTTTCAATGTTGTATGATTCAGTATCGACGCTAATGCTCTCTTGATGAGATATGAGCCGATTGCTCGTTTTTATCCACTGTGCCCTTTCGAATTTCATTTCAGCGATTAATTTATTTGTTTATCAACGTAGTAAGTAGTACAAAGCTAATCCAGAATGTAAACTGCACTTCAATTCTGTTTTAACTGTTTAATAGTCAGTGTCCGCTGTCTGAACGTCAAATTTCAGATTAATACACTGCGCCTGGTTGCGTTATTTTATAGGAATTTTATTATTGTAAGTGGGAAGTACTAGATAATGTTGAAGAAATCCAAAGCATATTGTTCGAAGAGCATAATATTATTCGAAATTTACCTGTACCAATAGGTGCAGCCAAAGCAGCATTTGTGATGCTGTAATTACCTCATAGATAACGATATTTGTCTATTGTAGTTTTGTATTCCAATCAGAATTTTGAGAGCATCAAAGCCTCATTTCAGCGTGAGAGAGAGGTAAAATCAATAGATGATATTGAATTGAAAGCCTTCATCAGTCTCTTGTTTTTAATTGTTGTTAACAAAAGTAACAGATAAAGCCTGGAATATCTGTGTGGAACTGATGGTGATGGCATTGAAAAATTTCACCTTCCAAATGAACATAAAACGTTTCAAATTTATTTTGGAGAGCCTTAGATTTTACAGTCGCGCTATTCGTGATGAAAGGAGACAATTAGACAAGCTAACAGCTATTCGGGAAATATTTACTGTGTTTGTACGCAACTACCACAAATCTTACATCCTTGGAGAAAATGTTACAGTAGACAAGAAGCTGGAAGGATTCTGTGGAAGGTACAGTTTTTGCCAATATGTATCAATCAAAACAAACGAGTATGGATTCTTAAGTGTGCGTTCTTAAGTATTTTACCCGTACAATTTGGAAATATACGCTGTGTTGCAACCAGAAGGATTTACCAACTGAGCAATAAACATTTTGATGTTGTTCTGTGACTGTGTAAACCTATATATCAGTCAGGTCGAAATGTGAAAGCGGACAACTGGTTTACTAGTACTGGAATGATAATAGAGCTATGAAGGGAGAATTTTTCTTTTGTTGGCATGATGAAGAAAGACAAGCGCGGAGATTTGTCTAGAGTTTGCTATCAGTAAAAGAAGGGCTGCCCACATTTCCTTTTTTGGCTCCCACAAGACTGAACTCTAGTTTCCTCCGTACCTAAAAAGGGGAAGTGAGTGATCCAGGTATCACGTTTGCATGAAGATAATTCGATAGATGCTGACATTGTAGATAAACAGAAGCCATCCACCGTAAATTTTAAAATAGTGTTAAGTGTGGTATTTTCACAGCGGATAAGCCGAATACTTTGTACAACACTGCAAGAAATGTGCGCCGCTGGTCAATGATTGTATTTTTGTAATGATCAGTACAGTTGGAATCTATGCACAAGTGATTTATTGTGGCAACAGCAAGAACTGTATCAGAAGGAAAGGGTTCCTGAATCAGCTTTGTTATACAATGTTGTTTTCTTCGCTAAATTCTACCTAACTATTGAAATTTTGTACAGAGAACTCTATAACTATGACTTATCTATCAAGAACTCTGAAAAATATACATATTTCCGAAAAAAAGGGTGCCAGCTTCCCAGTAGGTGCTCTTATGGGGTTCTTAATTAAGTTGCAATTACCTCTTAAACTATTACCTGCACTAAAAAATTCTACTAGGAATTTCGATAGAACTCTTCACGTGGTGTCCAGAACTGTCATCAGAACTGTTGTACGAATATATTTATATTTTCTGTAGAGAAAGTGTGTCCCACATTAAATCAATTTATCACAAACTATTATCGCCATAGAAAAATGTTATTAAGATTTTCGATAGAGCTCTTGGGGTTCTGTTCGGAACTGTCCTCAGAACTGTTGTACAAGTTTAATTTTTGCGAAAATTGACAAAGAATGTTTTCGATAGAAAAATTTTTTCGAGTATTGTTGTTTTCTTCGCTAAATTCTGCAGAACTATTGAAATTTTCTACAAAGAACTCTAGAACTATGGCATACCTGTCAAGAACTGTGAAAGAAATACACATTTCTGAAAAAAAGGGTGCCAACTTCACAGTAAGTGAAAAGATTTTCTCTTTAATTTGCAATTATCTCGTAAGCTATTAGCTGCACAAAAAAATGTTACTTGGGTTTTCGATAGAACTCTTGGAGTTCTGTTCAGAACTGTGCTCAGAACTGTTGTACTTATTTACAATTTGCGAAAATTGACGAAGAATGTTTTCGATACGAATATTTTTTCGAATATTGTTTTCGTCGCTAAATTCTGCAGAACTATTGAAATTTTGTACAAAGAACTCTAGAACTATGCCATATCTATCAAGAAATCGGAAAAAAGTATACATTTGTGAAAAAAAGGGTGCCAACTTCACAGTAAGTGAAAAGATTTTCTCTTTAATTTGCAATTATCTCGTAAGCTATTAGCTGCACAAAAAAATGTTACTTGGGTTTTCGATAGAACTCTTGGAGTTCTGTTCAGAACTGTGCTCAGAACTGTTGTACTTATTTACAATTTGCGAAAATTGACGAAGAATGTTTTCGATACGAATATTTTTTCGAATATTGTTTTCGTCGCTAAATTCTGCAGAACTATTGAAATTTTGTACAAAGAACTCTAGAACTATGCCATATCTATCAAGAAATCTGAAAAAAGTATACATTTGTGAAAAAAAGGGTGCCAACTTCACAGTAAGTGAAAAGATTTTCTCTTTAATTTGCAATTATCTCGTAAGCTATTAGCTGCACAAAAAAATGTTACTTGGGTTTTCGATAGAACTCTTGGAGTTCTGTTCAGAACTGTGCTCAGAACTGTTGTACTTATTTACAATTTGCGAAAATTGACGAGGAATGTTTTCGATACGAAAATTTTTTCGAACATTGTTTTCGTCGCTAAGTTCTGCAGAACTATCGAAATTTTGTACAAAGAACTCTAGAACTATGCCATATCTATCAAGAAATCTGAAAAAAGTATACATTTATGAAAAAAAGGGTGCCAACTTCACAGTAAGTGAAAAGATTTTCTCTTAAATTGCAATTATCTCGTAAACTATTAGCTGCACAAAAAAATGTTACTTGGATTTTCGAAAGAACTCTTGGAGCTCTGTTCAGAACTGTGCTCAGAACTCTTGTACTTATTTACATTTTGCGGAAATTGTCAGAGAATGTTTTCGATACGAAAATTTTGTCGAGTATCGTTGTTTTCTTCGTTACATTTTGCAGAACTATTGAAATTTTGTGGAAAGAACTCTAGAACTACGGCACATCTAACAAGAACTGTGAAAAAAATGTATATTTCTCGAAAAAGGGGTGCTAACTTCACACGACTGATGCATGTGGCTAACGCAGCTCTTCACGCCTCATGCCCTTAATGGCGGCTGGAACTACGAGCTGTAGCACTCGTATAAGCTACTGCACGTCCGCCATAAAATCTGGGCGCAGTATCTCTTACAATCAGCCCCAGAGGCATAGAGACGGCTTCGACAACCATTCGTCGCGTTCTACTCCACAAACGGCGACGATATTCGCCTCTTCGCTGTTGCACAATCACTTTTGCGTGAGCACAGTTACGCACGTTCGGTCACGTCAACACTCCCCAGGCCATTCCATTGTTCAGTCCCTGTGTCTCCAGCTACCTCTAGCTACGCTCGTATCACCAAGAGTGGGGGTGTTCCCCTACCACCTTTTCACCGAAATCATTTAGTATTTAAGAATATTTATATTTATTACCCTGGAGTTCATACCAGTCATAATAATTTACTACTAGCGCCTTATAACATTAAATCATACAGTAATAACTTATAATTACCAAGAAAAAGAATACATTTGACTCCGAGAGCTTAGTGCATTGTCTGACAGGCAGCGCTAATTCCCAGTTTCGCCAATAGATGGCATCAGGGTGCACTCCCTGGCAGTCTCACACCAGCGCGCCCGTTTCCGACGCGCGGGCTCCAAATTACTGTCAGCCCACCATCATTTCAGTTCCGTTACACATGCCCCACTTCTTATTGAAGTATCTAACGGTGATAATTCAATAAGAAGTCTCTCCTATAATGAATCTGAAATTTTCGTTAAGCTTTTTACCAAGGGTTTTCCCTTTCTTACTGATACACCTTGGTACTTACATTACGTATTTAAAATTAAACACCAATTCTTTCTATCTTTCCTGCTAAACATTATATAAATGATTTACATATATTCTTTACAATTTTCTTACTTCTAAACACAGTACACTTTAAACATCTTTTTTACAAAAATTTTAAATACACTTCTTTTATCTCAGGCCACTAAAACACACGTTATGCGCCTATTACTTTATAGCCCGTCCTTTTCACTTTACCTCCTCACTTTTCTACCTCTTCCACAACACTTATTTACACATCTATTAAGGCTTTCTTAGAAGCTCAGTCTTTCCCAGTCTGTTTAGTCTCTACTTAAACTAGAAGTTTCATTAGAATACTGCAATATATTTTAGTGAACATTTACCTTTCACATAGAACAAAAGAAACAAAACTATTTACATATTGGTTTACTTTAATATTTATTTATATATTTATTTTCAATCTGGTAGAATTCGTGGTTCATACCTTTTGAGATCCACTATGTTTCTTACTCCCAGGCGTTTGCCTGTTAATGGGTACTCTAAATAATAAGCATTCACATTGGGTATGGACACTATTTTAAATGGTCCATTATATATATATTTAAATTTGCTGATCTCATTATTAATTTCACTTGACTTTTCATGTGTTTTTACAAGAACGAGATCACCTATTTTGAATTTAGGATTCCTTACTTTTTCGTCGTGACGACGAATTCTCGCATCTGCTTGTTTTCTCATCTTGTCTTTTACTACGTTCTTTTTACTATCATAATCTAATTCAACTCTATCTGGAAATTCTAGTAGGTCTTCTACTAGACTTTTACTTCTCGTCTTTTTCAGGATTTCTTCTGGAGTAAATCCAGTGCTCTCGTTTGTTAATGAATTCATGATTTCTTCGAATTCACTCACATACATGCCCCACTTCTTGTGGTTACTATGGCAGTACGTCCTAAATAACCGACCTATCTCACGCATATATCTTTCTGCCGGATTGCTTGATGGGTGATAAGCTGAGATATGTACCACTTCTACCTGTTTCTCAGTTATCCCATCCTTCCACATTTTTGAGCAAAACTGAACACCATTATCTGATAGTACTCTCTTTGGCTTCCCTACTTTCACAAAATAATCACACACCATTTTATCATACACAGCTCTGGCAGTAGCTTTTCTCAAGGGATAAAGCTTAATATACTTTGAGAAAAGTTCAACTGCTACAAATATGTACACAAAACCCCCCATGGTTTTCGGTAATGGTCCAAAGATATCTACTGCTACTATTTCTAATACTTCATCAGGTTTTATTGATTGCATGGGCCCTTGATTAGTTGCATTTGTTACTTTCGCCTTTTGGCATAGATCACAAGGTCTTATCCTCTGTGCTACCCTTCGTGCCATGTTGTTAAAGGTAATGCATTCATCTAACTTATTGGTACCCTTCCGTGCACCACAATGGCCATATGCCAAGTGAACATAATCTATCAGCACTTCAGTGTGTTGTTCCGGCCAACATACTCTCCACTTCCCTGGATTATTTAATCTTTGAAGATACAGTACACCTTTATGTATTTTATATGAAACCCTTATGTTAGTTGCGTCCGGATTGTCAAACTTGACCTTTACCGACTTGAGTGCCTCATCATCACTTTGATATCTTCGCATATTCCGACATACTTCCCTAATTTTTTCTCTTCCTTCCGCTTTCTTGAAGTAATTCACCTCAAAAACATCTTCCCTATTCTTTACACTTTCTAGTGTCTCACATCCTTCCGGTAATCTCGACAAAGCATTTGGTACTGCATGTTCTTTCCCTTTAACATACTTGATCTCTATATCAAATTGTTGTAAAAACAGCGCCCATCTGGTCAACCTGTTATGTAACAATCTGCAGTCCTTCAAAAATATTAAAGCTTTGTGGTCTGTATGGACCACAGTCTTATGTCCCCATAAGAAAAGTTGAAATTTCCTAAAACCCCATACTATAGCTAAAGCCTCCTTCTCTGAAACCGTATAGTTTCTTTCGTACTTAGACATGGTTCTACTCGCAAATGCTATTTGTCTATGAGTTTTTTCCCCATCTATCATTACCTCCTGAAATATGGATACTCCCAATCCATAATCTGAACTATCTGTTGCCATGTGGAATGGTTCACACAGGTCAGGGTGCCATAACTTTATGTTTTTAGCCAAATTGTCTTTTAGCCGGTTGAATGCTGTTTCACATTCCTCAGTCCATATATACACACTGTTCTTCTTAAGTAGGTTGTTCAGATGTGGACTATTGAACACCTGATCATCCACATACTTACGATAAAAGGAACAAAGTCCTATAAACGACTCTAGTTGTTTTTTATTCTTGGGAGCCAGACAATTTCTTATTGATTTGACTTTATCAGGATCCTTTTCAATTCCCTCTGGTGTAACTATGTGACCTAAAAACTTTATTTCTTTCTTCACAAACTCGCATTTTTTCAGGTTCAGGGTCATTCCTTCTTTAATTAAAGCTTTGAACACCCTGTTGCATAACTCCATGTGCTCTTCCCACGTCCTTGTAGCAATTAACAGATCATCTACATAAACCGTGATTAGCGAACTAAGTTCACTCCCTAAAATTTTGTCTAAAGCCCGAATGAACACTGAAACGGAAGTATTTAGGCCAAATGATACCACTGTGAAATGGTAGCATTTGCCATTGAATAAAAATGCCGTGTACTTCCTAGACTCCTCACTTAATGGGATTTGCCAGTATCCTGCAGTTAGGTCTAAACTAGTCATGTACTTTACACCATTAAACTTCTGCAATAAATTATCTATGTTCTCTGGACGATCCAACTCCCTCTTCACTACTTTATTCAGAGTACGAGCATCTATCACTATTCGTACACTTCCATCCTTCTTACCTACTATCACCAGTGGGTTATTATATGGGCTAGAACTCCGTTCAATGACCCCACATGAAACCATTTTATCTATTTCTTTTTGAACTGCTTCTTTCTTAGACAAGGGTACATTATATGGTGGTTTAAGGAAAGGTTCATGCTCCTCTACCTCCATGCAGTACTCATAATTTATCACTAGTCCCGGTTTGTCCGAAAATACCTCCTGATTTTCTTTCAGAATTTGCCATAGATCCTCCCTTTGGGCATCAGATAGTCCTTCCGTTTTTTCCACTACATTTCGAAGGAGTGTCTCCTTATTTCCATCTTCAACTATCTGCCTCACGAGAAACCAATCGAATTTTTGACCTATTCCTGAATCATGATCATCTCTAAATTCTACCCATCTCAGCTGGTTCTCTTCCATTACTCTAGATGATTCAAATGGTATTTCTAATACCGCACTATCAACTTTACAAACTATTATCCCTTTGTCACAATCTATAATTACTTTCTGTTTTATTAACCAGTCAATGCCTAAAATGATCTCGGCACTGAGCTCTGGAACTACTAAAAATGCATTCGAAAATTGCTTGTTTTTTATCTTAAATTCCATCATCACTTGATGTTTAACAGGTCTACTACATTTCCCTGTCGCCCCTGTCACTTTAACACCTGTTACTGGCATCATGACTACTCCTCGTTGCTCTTTGATCATCTCAAAAAATGCGTGCGAAATAGCACTTATTTGAGCACCCGTATCCAACAATACATATAAATCGTACCCACATACATTAATGGGCAGGATTGTTTGCATCCTATTGTCCTCTATCATACTTTCTTTATTTTCCCATAATAAATCCTTTTCCACCGCCAAGTCTTGCCATATTATTTTTCCGGTTTTTATACTGACCATTCCATCTGGAGGTTTCTTTCTCCTTTTCATCCTAAATTCTTTCACCACTTTTTCCAACAGTCCTTCGTCTAGGCTCTTTAATGCCATCTCGTTCTCATTCGAATCTGTCATGCCTGAACTCTCGGTTGCGGGATCGGAAACTTCCTCTACTTCTTTTCCTCCCTGGATGCTCTCTGATGATTCTGACGATAATTCCTCCTCCTTAGAAATATGACCTTCTTCGGATTCAAATAATTCTCGCAAATTATAATCCATTTCTCTACTTTCCCTTTGTTGGATAGTCCATTTGCCACTCTTACTTTCATTATTTTCCCCTACTAATGGAATTCCAGTCTCACTCAACTCATTTGCTTCAGTACTACAGGGATCGCAACACTCTTTCTCTTGGTTAGATACACTTTCTCTAATTTCTTTAAAAGAATCTTCATCACAGTCATGTACTCTTGCTGTCACTAGGTACACATCATAATCGGTATGGCTCTCTAACACTGTCATATTCGGGTCCAAACTAATCACTTGAGTGGAAGATCTTTCTAATTGTGCTGGCTGGCTTTTGAGCTGATGTACATATTCTGCATACGAGGTAATTTCTGAATCGGCATGCGTCTCTGCACTATGCCCCTTTTTCTTATCCACCCTTCCCTCTTTAATTACTTCTCGATGCGATTCGTCGACTATTCGTACGAACCTTTTACCATAAGTCACATCACTCCTACCTTGCCCCTGCCTCTCTGCACAGTTGCCCTCCCTACCGACAAACAACGCCTTCTCTGACTCTTCCTTCATCAATTCGTCACTCTGACCTCGAATTGTACTTATTTCATTCACGTGAGCCTTCACAACCGACCGATATTCTTTTCCTACTTCATTTCCCTTAATAATTCCTCCCTGCTCTCTCTCCTCTGTTTGTATCCCTGCATTATACTTCGCAAAGTTTCGTTTATGTAACTGCTCTTCAGGCGAACGACGCACTATCCTACTATAGTACTGACTACTCCGATCTTCCCTATATCTGGGCCATTTCTTTCTTTCCGCGCGCGTTAGGCCCTTGACCTGCGCGGTATTTAGTTTTCCTGATTTTGATAATGCATCCCGTTTCCCTGATAGTGTCCTCTCCCTCGCTGAGAGTTACCTCCTCGACCTCTTCCTCTCATCATGTTAATTTGCGGTTCATTCCTACCACCTTTTCCTATTCCATTCTGATTTCTGAAACCTCGAAACTCTCTAGTTTCACGCCACCTATCTTCATTCTCGATTTTTTTCTAAAAATTCATCGAATGTTCGATTAGTGCCTCCTACATAACGCTTTGAATCGTCAGGTAGCTTTTTCCACAACTCCCACACTATCTCCGATTCTGATCTACGATCTTTAAGATACTCCAAACGCTTGAACCATCCTTCACAGTATTCTTTCATGAGCCCACGCCCATGTTCTGGCATTCTGGCGACAACGAATTCTCTCCACAATCTATCTCTCTGTTGTGTGCTCCAGAATTCCTCAAGGAACTTTTCTTTGAAGTCTGTAAACTTCAAATTGTCGATATCCAAATTCAATCCCCAACGTTTAGCATGACCTGCTAAAGCATCTATTACTAAATTAATTTTTTCTTTATCCGACATGTCTGTTGGTAAGACACGTTCAAAATTTTTTATAAAATCCATTGGATGCCATCCACCTTGTTTCTTTTGAGGATCGTATTTTTCCTCCCTATTCAGTATTTCCGATTTTTGCATTACCAATGGGATACCACTACAGTTAAGAAACGTCTGATTCTGAACTTGCTGACTTAACAATTTTATCTCATTACGCAGTGTATTTTCCTGCTCCTGCACACATGCATCAAAACTCAACATGGTATTGCGCAGTGTTTCAATATCAGCTGCCGTTTCTTTAACAATCTCTTTCTTTACAACTGGTACTATCACCTGTAATTTACTTTCAATTATCGGTTCTAATTTTTCACTAACCAAAGGTTCCACTGATTTCTCTATTCTCTGAATTTCGGTATCAAATCTTTTCTCTATTTCTGTGACTTTTCTCTGAACATTTGTTATTTCAGCCCTAATGCTATTTACTGATTTGTTTACCTCTGTGATACGTTGGCTTTGCGTATTCAAAATATCTAAATTGGCTTTTATTTTACCAGATAGGTTTTCCTCCAATTGGGATATATGACTAGCCATTTCTGCTTTCAAACTAGCATTCCCTACTCGAATTTGCGCCATCATTCTATTTAACAAACTTGTTAATTCCATATCCTCTCCCTTGTGACTTGCATCCACAGATACATTGGGTTCACTTTTCACTACCTTTGGTTTCACTTCCCGTTCCTCCTGTCTTGTGGGTGTGGATTAATGTATAAGATTTTCCAACCCTACAACAGTATCTATGGTCCCTAATTCTGGGTCTGACCTTGTAATGTTTTCGTCTTGCTTGTTACTATTCGACTCCATCTTATGCTGCTGTATTTCGTGCCTAATAGAAATGTTTATTAAACCAAGTATTACTTGTTTAACTCCTACTATTGGACTTTCTTTTGCTGTTTTGCAGGTTGTCGTCTTGAACTTACCAATTATGGTATATTGGTCTACAACAGAATTTTAAATTTAAAATTTTCTTGAAACTACAAGTTTATATAAAACACTTATTGCAGCCATTATTCTACAAACTTGGTAAGTCCTGTCACGGTCGCCACATGCGACCGAACCGCCGCATCTTTCCATCAGTAAATGGGGTATGTTCGCAACTGACTCGGTTGTTTTAACCCCCTCCACTGACAGAATGACCCGCTTCCTACTTCCGTATGTATAAAGCCGATACGGACTTGTAGCTGTCACGCCTTTGCGCTTACTGCTATGTATTTTAACTGTAAATAGCTCAGTCCTAATGGTAAGAGGTAGTAGTGGATTCACGTTATTAATCTTTGAATACAGCACAGCTGCCACAAGCTCGGCTCACTTTTACTCCACTCCTACCCTCGCCATTGCACCACATTAACTAGGTGCTACATGGACCTTGCTAAATTCACTTGCGTATACATTTTTGACTGTTACTCGCCAGTATTTACCTAATGATTAGTAGACTCCTAACCGGACTATTTCCCAAAGAGCCGTGATGATTGAACGGGTTTGATCCACGGCCTACAGTGCCCTACAGTTCACACGGTAACACTGCCTACCTGACCCACTTAACTTGGTAGTGAGCTTATGTATCCAATCACCACTGCTAGTAGCAGTGGGTAATCCTATCAGCACGACGAGAGCAGCAGACTTACCGTCGAATCCTCCTGAAAATACTTATAACTACGGTCGCCAGCTCTGAAGGAGCAAAAGAATAAATCAATAAATCAATAAGTACAATTATTCTGGTGAACGTGGAGGTGGAATAGACGAATGTTAGGGTGTCTAACCTTACTCCCGAAGTTGATAACAGTTTTCTCAAGACCTCTGTGCTTCCGTTTTGGGACACACGGAATATACGTCGGGAATGGTGGTCCGCTCAACATCGTTTACAAGCTTACATAAGAGTTAAATCCGTGGACACGTTCGTCAAACGGGATATCCCCTCTCATTTGCGTGTGCGTGGGTACAGGGTAAACATAACTGACACAGGACAGCAAGGGACTTGTTTCATATGTAATAAGAGTGGACACCTCTACACACATTGCCCGCGTCGTACCACGACCTTAAAATCCAATTGTGCACAACGTACAATGCTAATTTCAGCGGACTTGGTTCCCCAAATTACAGCCATTGTGCCTAACCACATTTCTGAGGTGCAAAGAGAGCCATCGCGTGGCGACCGTAGCCCATTTCCGCCGTTAACCTCGCATAGGCACTTCGCCGCTGTAGCTTCCGCGCCGCCACGACCTCCACTTCCAAACAAGCGTAAACGGACGCAAGATGGGGAAGAGTCAGACTGTTCCTCTTCTTTTCTCCGCTATACTGGAAAGATTGCTTTGGAGGAGGCCTCTACCTTCCCAGAGTTCAGTTCAGACCAGATAATAACATGTCACCTACTGTTCAAGATTCGAAAGCGTTCAGCGCCCCCTCCCCCTCTCATCCCTTCATCGCTCCCCCTCGATGTGTCTCCCGAAATCGGGGTCGCCCCTTCAGAATAAGTGAGGATAGATCTTTACCGGAGCTCTATACTATATCGATAGACTCTGTACTGTATCAACAGACTTGCCGGGCATCCCTGAGTCTGCAACGTATTCCCACCCTTCTTCTGCGCCACCGGGTGGGGAAAGCATGCCACAGGTCGGCCCAAGTCGTGAGGGTAAAAGACTTAGTTTTCGTTTCGGTTGATTATCAGGAGCCGGACCGCCCACCTATTAAAGAGTAAGGTATCCGTTATCTGATACTGAATTACCGCATGACACCACCACGCTTCCCCATGCTGCAGTTGCCTTCCCACAAACTCGCAACAAACAGCGTTTTCAACCTCAGCATGTGGCATCGCGAAAACATCAGAAAAACAGAGAGAGAGTGGCAGTGACGGATCCACATTTTTACATTCAGTTTCGTCCGTTAATACTGCCATGGACTGTGATACATGAGACTTCCTGGTAGATTAAAACTGTGTGCCGGACCGAGACTCGAACTCGGGACCTGTGCCTTCCGCGGGCAAGTGCTCTACCATCTGAGCTACCCAAACACGACTCACACCCCGTCCTCACAGCTTTAATTCCGCCAGTTCCTCGTCTCCTACTTTCCAAACTTCACAGAAGCGCTCCTGTGAACCTTGCAGAACTAACACTGTCAGGAAGTTTCATATCAGGGCACACTCCGCTGCAGAGTGAAAACCTCATTCTGTGATACATGAGTTTAAAGATCACTTGCAAGTAATCATCTGCATAGTTTTGCTCATAAATAGATGCAGGCCTATACCTTTCTTACCTTGAATGTCAACAGAATTACTTCTTAGCTTAGACTTGCGGCGCTGTAACACTTTACTTACGATTCAAGTGCAGAAGTGATATTTTTGCAAGAAGTGTTATTTGACCATTTTTCTATTCCCGGCTTTTCTACTTTATTTAATGGGGCTCCTGAACAATCTCCTGGTACTGTGTTATTTTACAGAGAGAGAATACCACTGAAGTTCTTGATAACGGCTGAGGAATAGGCTGCCCTTTTTCTGACATTACTTTAATTCTTCTTTTTGCCTCTTCAGGATCTGACTGATCCACAGATCGTGCGAGTTTTAATAAAGAGGATATAGTTTATTTATTTCGTAATTTTAAATTGGGTTTTGCGTCCCGTGGATCAGACACCTAATTTTCATTTCAGTAAGGAACTAGGTCATCTGGTGCGATATTCGCAAATACGTGATGCGTGGATCTGTCACTGTCTCACTCCCGTCAGGTATACCGATTTTACAGCTACTTCTGCACACGACTCGATCCCTTTTTCCTTTCTGGTTCTTTATGCGGATAGCTGTTAGCGACAGATGAGGTACCCACTTGTTTCGCTCAGCACTGTACCGTAGCTGTAACCTTAAATCGTGTGCAGCAAGCCGCGCGGAGTGGCACTGCGGTTAGGGGCGCCATGTCACGGATCGCTCGGCCCCTCCTGCTGGAGGTCTGAGTCCTCCGTCGGGCATGGGTATGTGTGATGTGCTTAGCATAAGTTAGTTTTAGTTTCATTAGTGTGTAATTCTAGGAACCGATGACATCAGCAGTTTGGTTCCTTAGGAATTCCCACACATTTGAACATGTGACGCAATCAGCAACGGTGCATCGCCTCCCCTGCATGTTGAACACATCTCTCTTAAACGACCCTTCCCTCGAGATTATCGTCGGAGAGGTTTGGGCCCGTAGCTTCCATTCGCAGGACTGTTATCCTTCTCTTTTGGAATGGTAGTCAGGGCATGCCAAACCGTTGCTACGGAAAGAGTTAATGCGTTACGGCGTTGAGAGGGTGAAGGATCTCCGTCGGACTTGCGATTTTTTTTATTTCGTCTTGCGACAACTTTATGACGGTGCCAGACAAGCTCTTGTGGATTATGGATGTCCACCATGTAAAGGCGAAGATTCTTCTGTGAAAGCAACAACAAATGGAAGGACTCAGGGTGCGATCAAAATCCCGCTCCTTCCTACAAGATGAACTTACCTCCTTATATCGCTCTATCCGGTTGCAGAGACGTCTAAAAAGAGTGTGTATCACGTCCCTCAGTCACACCGTTGGCCAAGTACTGTCGTCTCTACGTGACATTTCCAGAGCGATATATAATTACTTTACCGACCTTTGTGATGTCCATTGTAAGACATTTCCAGGGGCAGATGTGGACTCTGACCACAATCTATTGGTTATGAGCTGTAGATTAAAACTGAAGAAACTGCAAAAAGGTGGGAATTTAAGGAGATGGGACCTGGATAAACTGAAAGAACCAGAGGTTGTACAGAGTTTCAGGGAGAGCATAAGGGAACAATTGACAGCAATGGGGGAAAGAAATACAGTAGAAGAAGAATGGGTAGCTATGAGGGATGAAGTAGCGAAGGCAGCAGAGGATCAAGTAGTTAAAATACGAGGGCTAGTAGAAATCCTTGGGTAACAGAAGAAATATTGAATTTAATTGATGAAAGGAGAGAATATAAAAATGCAGTAAATGAAGCAGGCAAAAAGGAATACAAACGTCTCAAAAATGAGATCGACAGGAAATGCAAAATGGCTAAGCAGGGATGGCTAGAGGACAAATGTAAGGATGTAGAGGCCTATCTCACTAGGGGTAAGATAGATACTGCCTACAGGAAAATTAAAGAGACCTTTGGAGATAAGAGAACGACTTGTATGAATATCAAGAGCTCAGATGGAAACCCAGTTCTAAGCAAAGAAGGGAAAGCAGAAAGGTGGAAGGAGTATATAGATGGTCTATACAAGGGCGATGTACTTGAGGAAAGGCAAACCTACGTTTCTAGCATTTGTAGACTTAGAGAAAGTTTTTGACAATGTTGATTGGAATACTCTCTTTCAAATTCTAAAGGTCGCAGGGGTAAAATACAGGGAGCGAAAGGCTATTTACAATTTGTACAGAAACCAGATGGCAGTTATAAGAGTCGACGGACATGAAAGGGAAGCAGTGGTTGGAAAGGGAGTAAGACAGGGTTGTAGCCTCTTTCCGATGTTGTTCAATCTGTATATTGAGCAAGCAGTAAGGGAAACAAAAGAAAAATTCGGAGTAGGTATTAAAATCCATGGAGAAGAAATAAAAACGTTGAGGTTCGCCGATGACATTGTAATTCTGTCAGAGACAGCAAAGGACTTGGAAGAGCAGTTGAATGGAATGGACAGTGTCTTGAAAGGAGGATATAAGATGAACATCAACAAAAGCAAAACATGGATAATGGAATGTAGTCGAATTAAGTCGGGTAATGCTGAGGGAATTAGATTAGGAAATGAGACACTTAAAGCAGTAAAGGAGTTTTGATATTTGGGGAGCAAAATAACTGATGATGGTCGAAATAGAGAGGATATAAAATGTAGACTGGCAATGACAAGGAAAGCGTTTCTGAAGAAGAGAAATTTGTTAACAGCAAGTATACATTTAAGTGACAGGAAGTCATTTCTGAAAGTATTTGTATGGAGTGAAGCCATGTATGGAAGGGAAACATGGACGATAAATAGTTTGGACAAGAAGAGAATAGAAGCTTTCGAAATGTGGTGCTACAGAAGAATGCTGAAGATTAGATGGGTAGATCACATAACTAATGAGGAAGTATTGAATAGGATTGGGGAGAAGAGAAGTTTGTGGCACAAGTTGACCAGAAGAAGGGATCGGTTGGTAGGACATGTTCTGAGGCTTCAAGGGATCACCAATTTAGTATTGGAGGGCAGCGTAGAGGGTAAAAATCGTAGAGGGAGGCCAAGAGATGAATACACTAAGCAGATTCAGAAGGATGTAGGTTTCAGTAGGTACTGGGAGATGAAAAAGCTTGCACAGGATAGAGTAGCATGGAGAGCTGCATCAAATCAGTCTCAGGACTGAAGACCACAACAACAACATGATGTCCCAGCTACTGTTACCATTGACCCTGATGGATTTCCTCCTCCGCTGCTTTGCGTGGTTACTCCCGCTTCAAATGATGAATTTCTAAGTGACCTTACTCGCGATGCTATATATCGCCTTATCGCTGGCTCATCATCGCAAAAAACGCAGGGACTCGACGGTATGTCTAAGGGATTTTATGTATATTTTTGGCCTCTTATAGATGATATCATTACGTCTCTGGTATATGAGATGATCCGGGGAGGGGGGGGGGGTTAATTCCTAACGCCTTCACGGTTGGTAAAATTGTTCTAATTCTGAAGACAACCGGACGTCCAGACATTGGTAGATTCCGCCCGATCACAATACTTAATAACCCGGGCGGGTAATAGCCGTTTGTCGATATTCTTGGAGAAAATGATTGCTTTTAACCAAAACTGAGTGCCTGGGCGCAGGATACTGACTTCTGTAGTCGAATACTGGGACGTTGTGTTGGTGGTTGCAGTAACTACTGCCTCTAGAGCGTTGCTTTTTATTGATTTTAATAAGGCAATTGGCTGAGTCGGTCGCGGTTTCTTGATGCAGGTTCCCAAGGCGACCCGCCTTAGTCACACTGCGTGTCAGGTACTGTCCAGTCTTTTTGCTGGTATTCAAGCATTTGTCCTAGTGAATGGACAAGTTACTCCCTAGTATCCCATCGACGGGAATAACGGCAGGCGAGCACCATCTCTTTTTGTCTTGTCCCTAGATCCTCTACTTCACCATACTGTTGATCAGTTATATGGCTGGAAGATATTAGGAGAAACCTTCTCGGTACGAGCGTACGTGGACGTTATATATTTTTATATATTTCGTATGGCTAATAGAATACAGCAGTAAGTAAGTAGTAACACAAACAACGTATAAAAACAATGAATGGTCAATGTTACAGGCAACAAACAATTATTAGATCTAAAAAAGGAAGTAAAACACAAAATACACAAAAATACATAGAAATTATAGTAATAGTATCTGGTAATAGGTTTTTCAGAAGGAGAAGAGTAGACCAGACTCATGATTGTATGTCCAAGTTCCTCAGCCAGCCAGAAGCATCTCCCTCCAGGAGGTGCAGCTCCTGCATTGTGCCAGGGAATCTCCTCGTAGGGCAGTCCATTGCGATCTGATGTAGAGTTTGTGGATTCCCACAGTCGCAGTTGGGTGAGTCAGTCTGTCCCCATTTGTGATTCCAGTAATTACATCTACCATAGCCTGTTCGGATAAGATTTAAAGTTGCCCAAGATTTTCTGGGAAGACCGAAGCCCTCGGGCCGTACGGTTGGGTCCGAGACTAAGTTAAGGTGATCAGGGTTAGACGTATCCCATTCCCGACGCCAGGCTTCGTCGATATCATAATTGTCCTCGATCAGCTGTTGCCCTAATCTCCGTGATGGCTTACGGGACTTGAGCCTGTGGCTGGGATTCTTGCAGTCTTCGTGTAAGGGTAGGTCACGGTTGTTAGCGCACTTTTGCCATTCCCTTTTCAGTGCAGATCTTCGCCTTAGATGAGGTGGGGCTATGTTAGCCAGTACCGGGAGCCATTGGTGGGGCGTCGGTTTAATAGTGCCTGAGATGAGCCTCACGGTGTCGTTTAGCTGGGTGTCCACCGTTGCTGTACAAGTGCTGTTTAGCCAGACCGGAGCGCAGTATTCAGCCACCGAATATACTAGTGCAAGAGCAGATGTTCTGAGAACCGTGGCGCTTGCTCCCCAGCTACTTCCAGTGAGTTTGTGTAGGACATTATTTCTGGTTTTGATTTTTGCTGCGCATTTGTATAAGTGCTCCTTGTATGTCAGAGATCGGTCCAATGTAATTCCCAGATACTTTGGGAGGGGATTGTAGTTAAGCAGCTGGCCTCTGAACTCTACGTGGGGTGCATAGTTTGCCTGTCTGTTGTTAAGGTGGAAACAGGAGACTTGGGTTTTAGAAGTATTAGGTCTGAGCCTCCATGTTTCGAAATATTCATCCATTTTGATAAGGTCTTCCTCAATGATTGTTTCGGAATTGTGGAAGTCTTGATGTTGATATGTGAGAGCAATAACGTCTGCATAGATAAACTTCTTAGAAGATGTCTCTGGTAGGTCTGATGTATATATAATAAAAAGTAATGGAGCTAGCACGGATCCTTGGGGCAGGCCATCATTTAACCTATATTTCTTGCTTATCTCTCCATCTAGGTGTACCTCAAAAAATCTATTTGAAAGCATATTGTTGATTAGGGTAGCCGTTTTCTTGCAAGGAATAATGCGTTGGAGTTTAAGAATCATTGCCTCCCTCCACGCTGTGTCATATGCTGACGATAGATCTATGAACACGGCGACTGTCTTTTTCTTCCTTTGAAATCCACTCTCAATATGTGTGGTAAGAGATAATACTTGATCGCAGCAGCTCCGACCGGGTCTAAATCCGGCTTGTTCAATAGGAATGAAATTCTCAGCAATGGGTTTTATTCTGTTGAGAATCAGTCTCTCCAATAGTTTGTAGCATACACTTAGAAGAGCTACAGGTCTACAGTCCTCTGGGAGCTTTCCATCTTTGCCAGGCTTAAGAATGGCGACGATCTTGGTTTGTTTAACGCGGACGTTATAGTAGTGCTACGTCATATCGATGAAATATTCTTGCTCAAGGACGGACTTGATTTCTTTCTTTTCTTTCTCTGGGGTCTGTATTAATGAACATAAAGGTGCCCTCATACCATTGCGGGGTTTTCATCGTGTTGTCATTCCATGGACAACGGTGGTTGCTCGCCGCAAATCCATAGACAGTTCCCCGATGAATATGGCTGCAATCAGTTGGGGGAGGTGACGAATCGAATTCAAGGGGAAATTCATAACACGAGCATCGTTCCCTTAGTCTTCTTTACGAAGTGCAAGTCTTAAATTCCTCCATTTTCAGCAAAGTGCACTTTGTCGCAAAAATATTACCGCACCCCGCAGTGATGCAATTTTCGGGTCGTTTCCTCTGGAAACGTCATATTTTTCGACTCCGCTACGAAATGATAACGAGGCCCCGTCCCCTAGGAGGGCTGGCACTTCCCAAAATGAAAGTGAAGGGTTCAGTATTGCTTATACGGCGTAACGTTTGAACATGTTCACGAGCTACTCATTCTGTTACATCTCGTTTATTTGCTTGTCTTCGACCGGCCAGTCTCACTCCCCCCTTCCGATGTTGGGCTGGATCAACTCTACGCTGCGGCACATACATGAATTTCATATTATAACAAATTTTCTAGGAGGTGACATTGTATCACTGACGCACGTTACAACCAGATTCTTGCTTTCGCGCTGGAGGATACAATTACATTGGTCTTAGTCCTACTGGTCTTTGCGACGTATCATCAAGCTGATACATTACCATACACGTTTTTCACTTGTGGACGACACCACTGGCACTTGATTAGCCAACTGGCTTCCCTTACCCGATCGGTTGAATTTCTACGCAGTTCGGACTTTTGCGTTTTCCCTCAGATGAATACCAATTCGATCGTATGACTCCTTGATCACTATGCCCTCTATGAAGTCGGGTGGGACAACGCTCTGAACCCCCTCATTTTTCGCCAATATACGGTGAAAGCTCATTGGAAGTGGAAGAGGCCTCCACGTTATCGCGCCTTATTTACAAATATGTTGCACATTTTCTTTCTACATCTACATCTACATGGTTATTCAGCAATTCACACCTAAGTGCCTCGTAGAGTGTTCATCAAACCATTTTCGAACTACTTCTCCACCATTCCAATCTCGAATGGCGCGTGGGAAAATGGAACAACTAAATCTTTCCGTTTTAGCTCTGATTTCTCTTATTTTATTATGATGATCATTTCTCCCTAAGTAGCTGGGTGTCAAGAAAATATTTCCGCATTCGAAAGAGAAATTTGGTGGCTGAAATTTCGTAAACAGAACTCGCCGCAAAGAAAACCGCCTTAGTTTCTGTGACTGCCACCCCAGCTCGCGTATCATATCAGTGACACTCTCACCCCTATTGCGCGATAAAATGAAACGAGCTGCCCTTATTTGCACTTTTTCAATGTCCACCGTCAATCCTACCTGGTAAGGATCCCACACCGCGCAGCAATATTGCAGCAGAGGACGGACAAGTGTAATATAGGCTGTCTTTTACTGGGTTTGTCGCATCTTCTAAGTGTTCTGCCAACAAAGCGCACTCTTTGTTTCGCCTTCTCCGCAATATTATCTATGTGGTCTACTCGATGGTTTCCCGTCTATCACTACGAACTGCTAAATTGCTAAATAATGCCACATTATCTCCAAGTATGTTTGAAAATGTTAAACCTCGAAACTGCAATCGCAGCTAATGGGTGTGAGTACCACCTTGTAAGTTGTTCCAAAAAATCGTTTTCGGCGCAAATATCGTTATTGTTTCTCAAAATTCTAATCCTTAAAGTTTATGCATTTTTGCATGCCTTCGAAACGATTCCTTAAATATGTCTTCCACTGTTATGGTGCCTCAAAAATATGGTTTTGGAAGGGTTAAACAGCTTCTTATCGTGATGAAAATTTCTGCCCACGAATTTTTTGTCTGCCGTGTGGGAACAAAATGATTTCCTTAGGCTTTAAATCACGTGAATATGGGCAGTGAGATATTAATTCAGAGTTTCTTACAACTTCTCATACCTTGAGTAAAAGAGAACCATTAAATTATCCATTTGTACAGAGCACTATTGCAACTTCGGCCGTACGGCCACGATCAAGTGGAATGAAAATACATTCTTTCAGTTAAAGACAACATGCATTTATGTCAGACGAGTTTCAGTTTTCAAACGTGCTAGAGCGTAGTTATGTGCACTTTTCAGTGGCCACTCGGTCAAAATTGCAATACTTGCTTGTGCAAATGAATACTAGTACAGTTCAATTGCTACCTGTCGTCATTTACCGAATCAATGCTACTAAATGCGCAAGTAACTCTGTCTGTTACGCTTTCACGACTAAACCGCTGAATCGAATGTTTAAATTTGTTATGCAGATAGCTTGAAAATGAAGAAGAAAATATATATAGAAAGTGTATAACACAACATATTTATCGATTTGGAGAGTATAACGCGAAATATGGAACAATAACTACTATTTAAAAACACCATCTATTATTTCACTCTTGAACTTCATCATATTTGAGAAAATCCTTTTACTGTAGAATATGTTCTACGTATTCCGATTCCCAGGAATTATGTTACGTGTAAGCGTAGGCTTCCGCGGCCGTTGTCTTCTTCAATAAAATTCTTCAGGGTATCAGACCGCATCGTCATAATTTAAAATGCGCCAACGTTTCGGCCAGCGTTGCAGCTAGCCTTATACAGGGCCTTACGTTAACGTAAGGCCCTGATGAAGGCTAGCTGCAACGCTGGCCGAAACGTTGGCGCATTTTAAATTATGACGATGCGGTCTGACACCCTGAAGAATTTTATTGATGAATTATGTTACGTGTTTAATTCATACTTCCATAATAATAACAGTCACAAGCAAGTATTCTACTGTAATGGTTTTAGAGCCATTGAAAGAAAGTTTACGGTCCTTAGCGCGGAAATACCCAGATAATGCAACATTAGTTGGAGACGACTCCAACCTACCTTGTATACACTGGGTCATCTATGAATTTATTGCAGGAGGTACAGACAGACAGTCTTGTGAAGTTCTGTTTTTCCGAAAACTGCGTTGAGCAGCTACTTCGACAATCCACACACAATCACACAATAGAAATATTTTAGAACTTGTAGTTACAAACAGACCTGGCCTAATCGACGGTGTCAATACAGAGACTGGATTATGGACTATCAATTAGTCATAGGAATTTTGGTAATTGAAGTTAACAAATCACTCAAAAAGGCTAGTTTCTGCTAGACAGAGCACATAGTTCTTAGCATCCCACTTAGACAATGAACTGACATCATTTAGTTCCAGTACGATAGACGCAGAGGGCTTATGGGCAAAATTTAAACGGACTGCAGATGATTCTCTGGAGAAGTGTGTGCCGAGGAAGTGGCTTCAGGACGGAAAAGACCCACCATAGTTTAACAACGAAATTCGGAAAAGGTTGAGGAAGCAAACGCTGTTGCACTCTCTGTTCAAAAGGGAAATGACGACAGTCAAAAGTTAATGAAAATTCGTGGGTCTGCAAAAAGGTCGATGCGCAAAGCTTACAACAACTATCACGTCATACCTCAGCAATAGATCTTGTGGAGAAGGGAAAATTCTGATCCTACGTAAAATCGCTTTGTAGGTCTAAGGCTTGCATTCAGTCACTCGCTGACCAGACAAGCTTTAAATTTCGCATTTAAGAAATCGTTACACAGTAGAATCATACAAATACCGTCGTTTGGCCATCGCACAGACTCCCGTAGTAATAAGCATCTCTGGGGTAGAGAATCATCTCAAAGAGCTGAAAGCAAATAAGTCATCAGTTGCTAATGCTAACCCAATTCGATCTCACGAAGAGTACTCTACAGAATTGACCTCTTATCACGAATCTCTCGCCCAGCGCAAAGTCCCAAGCGACTGGAAAAAAGCGCAGTTGACTCCTGAATATAAAAAGAGTAAAAGAACGGGCGCGCAAAATTACAAATCAATATCATTAACATCGGTTTGCTGTAGATTCCTTGACGTATTCTCAATTCCTAGAGACGGAAAAGATTCTGTTCAAAATTAACTTCTGTTCAAAATTCAGCACCGGTTTAGAAAGCATCGCTCTTTCTAAACTCAGCCTGTCCTTCACTCACGTGATATACTGCGAACTATGGATGAGCGGTAACGGTGGACTCTATACTTCCAGATTTTCGTAAAGTATTTGCCACGGTGCCATACTGTCGACTGTTAACGAACGCATACGCAATAGGTGTCCACATACATGAGTAGCTCGAAGACTTGCTAAGAAACCAAACTCAGTACGTTGTCCTCGACGGCGAGTGTTCGTCAGAGACAAGGGTATCGTCAGGAGTGCCCCACGGCGGTGTCATAGGACCACTGGTATTTTCTCTACAAAAAAATGGCTCTGAGCGCTATGGGACTTAACACCAATGGTCATCAGTCCCCTAGAACTTAGAACTTAAACCTAACTAACCTAAGGACATCACACACATCCATGCCCGAGGCAGGATTCGAACCCGCGACCGTAGCACTCCCGCGGTTCCGGACTGCAGCGCCTAGAACCGCAAGGCCACCACGGACGGCTTTTCTCTACAGATAAATCATCTGGCGCAAAGGGTCAGTTTGCTGATGATTCAGTGGTGTATGGGAAGCTGTCACGTCGATGATGACACAGGATGACTTAAACAGAGCCGGCCGCGGTGGCCGAGCGTTTCTAGGCGCTTCAGTCTAGATTGTCGCACAGATGACAAAATGGTAGATATCGAAATAGACGACAGAGGGATAGAGAAACAATTAAAATCGCTCAAAAGAGGAAAGGCCGCTGAACCTGATGGCATACCAGTTCGATTTTACACAGAGTACGCGAAGAAACTTGCCCCCCTTCCTGCAGCGGTGTACCGTAGGTCTCTAAAAGAACGTAGCGTTCCAAAGGATTGGAAAAGGGCACAGGTCATCCCCGTTTTCGAGAAGGGACGTCGAACAGCTGTGCAGAACTATAGACCTATATCTCTAACGTCGATCAGTTGTAGAATTTTGGAACACGTATTGTGTTCGAGTATAATGACTTTTCTGGAGACTAGAAATCTACTTTGTAGGAATCAGCATGAGTTTCGACAAAGACGGTCGTGTGAAAACCAGCTCGCGCTATTCGTTCACGAGACTCAGATGGCCATAGACACGAGTTCACAGGTAGATGCCGTGTATCTTGACTTCCGCAAGGCGTTCGATACAGTTCCCCACAGTCGTTTAATGAACAAAGTAAGACCATATGGACTATCAGACCAATTGTGTGACTGGATTGAAGAGTTCCTTGATAACAGAACGCAGCATGTCATTCTCAATGGAGAGAAGTCTACCGGAGTAAGAGTGATTTCAGGTGTGCCGCAGGGGAGTGTCGTAGGACCTTTGCTATTCACAATACACATAAATGACCTTGTAGATGACATCGGAAGTTCACTGAGGCTTTTTGCGGATGATGCTGTGGTATATCGAGAGGTTGTAACAATGGAAAATTGTACTGAAATGCAGGAGGATCTGCAGCGAATTGACGGATGGTGCAGGGAATGGCAATTGAATCTCAATGTGGACAAGTGTAATGTGCAGCGAGTACATAGAAAGATAGATCCCTTATAATTTAGCTACAAAACAGCAGGTCAGCAACTGGAAGCAGTTAATTCCATAAATTGTCTGAGAGTACGCATTAGAAGTGATTTAAAATGGAACGATCATATAAAGTTGATCGTTGGTAAAGCGGATGCCAGACTGAGATTCATTGGAACAATCCTAAGGAAATGCAATACGAAAACAAAGGAAGTATGTTACAGTACGCTTATTCGCCTACTGCTTGAATACTGCTCAGCAGTGTGGGATCCGTACCAGATAGGGTTGATAGAAGAGATACAGAAGATCCAACGGAGAGCAGCGCGCTTCGTTACAGGATCATTTAGTAATCGCGAAAGCGTTACGGAGATGATAGATAAACTCCAGTGAAAGACTCTGCAGGAGAGACACTCAGTAGCTCGGTACGGGCTTTTGTTAAAGTTTCGAGAACGTACCTTCACCGAAAAGTCAAGCAGTATATTGCTCCCTCCTACGTATATCTCGCGAAGAGACCATGAGGATAAAATCAGAGAGATTAGAGCCCACACAGAGGTATACCGACAATCCTTCTTTCCACGAACAATACGGAACTGGAATAGAAGGGAGAACCGATAGAGGTACTCAAGGTACCCTCCGCCACACACCGTCAGGTGGCTTGCGGAGTATGGATGTAGATGTAGAGAACCGCACGCCTGCTACGGCCGCAGGTTCGAATCCTGCCTCGGGCATGGATGTGTGTGATGTCCTTAGGTTACTTAGGTTTAAGTAGTTCTAAGTCTAGGGGACTGATGACCTCAGAAGTTAAGTCCCATACTGCTCAGGGCCATTTGAACCATTTTTTTGACAGAGCAAGGAGACCACAAAAAAGTGTTTAAGTAGTTCTAAGTCTAGGGGACTGATGACCTCAGAAGTTAAGTCCCATACTGCTCAGGGCCATTTGAACCATTTTTTTGACAGAGCAAGGAGACCACAAAAAAGTTCTAAGTCTAGGGGACTGATGACCTCAGAAGTTAAGTCCCATACTGCTCAGGGCCATTTGAACCATTTTTTTGACAGAGCAAGGAGACCACAAAAAAGCAGACTAGCACTGGCAAAAAGGACATTGATGGCCAAGAGAAGTCTACTGGTATCAATCGTAAGCATTAATTTGAGGAAGAAATTTCTGAGAAAGTACGTTTGAAGCAAGATTGTACAGTAGTAAAACATGGACTGCGGGAAACCCGGAACAGAAGACATTCGAAGCATCTCAGATGTGGAGCTGTAGAAGAGTGTTGAGAATTAGGAGGACTGATAAGGTAAAGAATGAAGAGGCTCTACGCAGAATCGGCGAGACAAGGAATATATTGAAAACGCTGACAAGAAGAACGGATGTGATGATAGGACATCTGTTGAGACATCAGGGAACGACTTCCATGGTACTGGGAGGAGCGGTAGAGGGTAAAAACTGTAGAGCAAGACAGAGATTGGAAAATATCCAGCAAATACTTGAGGAAGTAGGTTGCCATTGCTATTTTGAGATGTAGGCACAGGAGGGGCGTTCGTGGCGGTTCGCACAAAATCGGTAAGAAAGAAAAATTGTATGTTGATTTGTGTCAACACCTTCGATTTCCGGGCGCGTCCGATTTTTTTCACACGCGACTGTGTGTGTGTTGTTCTTATCATCATTTTATCGTCACAGACGTGCAAGTCGCCAAAGTGGCGTCAAATGGAAAGACTTCCACCAGGCGGCCGAACATGCCGACCGTATTCTCCCGGCCAATAAAACCGTAAGCACATCTGACTTCATTTTAGTGACGACGCGAGAGCAGCCGCGGTAACAACTAGAACACAATGCTTACACGATCCTCAAAGTGTTTAATCCATACTGATCCGTACTTCGATACTAATATTATTAACGAGAAAGTAACGCCATCTGTTACGTTTCCACGACTGAACCGGCGACCCGTTTTCGATGAAATTTGGTATGAGATAGCTTGAACACTGAGGAAGGACATAGGCTCCTTACATATCGTGTAAAACTAGATTTTTATTGATCTAAAGAATATTACGTGAATTAGGAAAAAAATATTTATTGTTTAAAAAAGCTATATACTCTTCCACTTTCGAACATTATCATATCTGTGAAAATGCTTTTGTTGGTTGATATGTTGTACGTAATATGATGCAACGTGGTCAGTAAAATGCTTGTACAGTTCTCAACGATTTTTATCGATACTTTCATACTAATACCAATATTATTAAATGCGAAAGTGACACTGTCTGTTACGTTTTCACGACTTTACCGGAAAACCAACTGCGATAAAATTGGGATGGAGATAGGTTGAACCCTGAGGAAGATAGTAGCTTGCTTTAGGAAGTTGTATTATCTTTTTGAGTATTGTTAACATTTTTAAATATGGTATACGTGAGTGGGAGGTAGACGACGCTGGCGGCGTGGTCAGCGGCTCTTATCGCTCATGTATTATTCCGTGACAAGTCGGTGAGTATGCTGCAGTGGACTCTGTGGTGCCACAACGCTGTGAGCTCGACCTGAGTACCGAAGTGTGACTGTCATAGAAATCACGCCATTTCTGAACTTTCTACTCCAATTATACACCTGTTGCAGGGGGTCGATTTGCACCACTAGACTGGACCTTCATTCACCGACGGATTTCAGCGGGTTTCGTACCGCCATTCCTCAGAAAACTTATGGGAGAAGGTTGTACTTGCTTCATGCATGTGTCAAGGGCAGCCACCTTGAACTAGCAATGTGGCCGTGTTTCACTTGCCTGTATTACTCTGCCACCTGTAAGACATCCTTTACTTCATTGGTAGAAGTATTGCCAACTTAAAGAACACTGACGCGAAATGTCAGTTTTTAATTGCAGTTTTAAAATTTTCTTTTAACTCATCCTGAAGTGTGTGTGTGTTATGTTCTCTGTTGTCCAACTTTGTGAGGATCCCAAATATTTTAGGAGTATGAAGTGTGGACAGTGACGTCACTAGGTTCGGATCACAAGGTCGGACGTGAGAGGATCAGGGAAGCCAATCGGCCGTGACGTTTAGAAGGAGCCACAATGGCTTTCGGGTTAAGCAGTTTAGCGAAAAATGGAAAACCTAAATCCGGATCGCTGGACAGGATGTCGGGCCGCTCTCCACCTGAACGTGGTAGCAGAGTCTTAGCGCCGCGTCACCCTCAACACCCAAAAACTAAGCCTCAGTCCACGTGTGGGACTGCCTTTCAAACCGCAGATTCGTAATGTCCTATGAATTACCAGACTCCGGAAGTTGCTTTAGCAACAACCGATCCTAGGTGATCCTTTCAACGGTATCTAAATGCTTTCCTGTATGCTATATTTATAGGCCATAAATAAGTACATTATTGAGTGAAATATATTCTTCAATGTATAGATATTCTTCCTTGTAAAAGTACTAGCCTGGCAAGTTGTGCCGAAGAGCTTACGTGAATTGTGGAAGGTAGGAGATGAGGCACTGCCTTGCCTGCATGGTAGCTCAGCGTGTTCGGTCAGAGGGTTAGCTGCCCTCTGTAATAAAAGTACTGAGTTAATGGATCAATGACGAACGGGTGTCTTGCGACGTCCGCCACGAGCAGATACAACGACCGTAAACGAACAAAATGAGATTTAAAAAAATAAAAAAAACTGCGAGGACTGATTTGAACCACGACTGGATATCTCATTCGGTAAGAACAAAGTGTTGGTTAAGGTTTCGGGCCCGATTTGGTACAGAGTTCAACTCTGACAGGAAGTTTTAAAGTGGCGCACGGTCCGTTACAGAGTGAAACATTTATTCTGATTCCAAAAACTTAGTGTGAAGAAATTTCTTTTACTGTATTTTTGGGCCACGTGCCACACAAATAGTATCATAACCAGTTTCGACTGATTGTTTAACTCATCATCAAAAGACGTGTTTAAAAGAAAGGAGAAGGTGGATATTGCACGGGGTAACTAAACAACATTGTACAAGTGACTTTTACACAGAACTGTACGCACTTCAATGCGTTGCCTAATGATTTGTCAGAGTTTAAATGGAATGACAAAAAGGCGTTCATAACATGGATATATATATGGGCTCAGAGTGTTGCAAGTGAAGGCTGCCTAGTTATCCACACAATGCTACACTACCTGATCAAAAGCATTGGAACGCCTGCTGGCAGACATCACAGCATGGTGTGTTCAGCCTTCGTCGTTACAGCGGCTTCAGTTTTTCTGAGAACGCTTTCAGTGGGGGACCTAAACGCGTATGGTGGTACGGCAGCCCATTCTTTGTCAGGAGTAATACTCTGTCAAAGTACAGCTGAACAGGCCAGGACAGGCGCTCATGACGTGGACAGTCTGGCACTCCGACTGGGGGAACTGAAGGCTACGTATACTGTAGAGATGGTAGCTAGTAAATTGAAAATATAAGGCAAGAAACACTCACAGCGTGAAATTTTCTGCCAGGAAAAGAGGCTGCCGACGCTGCTGCCAAGGCTGCAGTCCTCGTACTTCAGTCCACTAGTTCTTATATTCCTTCCGATGATCACCGTGTTGCCTTGTGATAGGAGGTGGTGTCACTTTGGCATCGCCATTGGTCCTCCCTCCACGGGAATAAGCTCCAGATTATGAAGCCTCATAGCGGCGAGGACGATCTCCCGCCGAGAGGAGGTCATTGTAACTAGGTTGCGTGTTGGGTACTGCCTTTTAGCCATTGCCATTTGTTAAGTGACGCTCCCTCACCACTTTGTGTACGTTGCGCTCAACGTTTGACGGTTCGCCATTTCCTGACGGAATGCCCACTTTTTAACCGTTTACGTTCCCGTTTGTGTTTGAGGTCTGACTTATCGGCCGTTTTAGCGAAAGACGCGTGGGCTGTCGACCACGTTTCACTTTTTATCGGTCGTAGCAATATGGCGAATGCTACTTAGTGTTTACTTCTGGACCTTCGTTTCTCTATGGTGTCCTTGTTTTTAGCTGTCTTCTCTTACGTCGATTGGGATTGACGTGTAGTCGTATTTTGTTCCATATATATATGTTCTAATGTCTTGACTTGGGCGCGTATGACGCCAGCTGTTTTCACGCTCTAAAGCAAAAAACAATGTGAAATTTATTGCGATACACCCTATTTTCAAAGCGAGACTACGGACAGAGTTACTGACAACTGGTTCACATTTTGCGGAGTGTATGTCTCACAATTTGTCTTACATTACAAATATTTTCAGTCTTACGTTTGTAATTTTAACGTTACGTTATCAGTTTTGTAATAGTGCATAGTTAACAATAACTTTCTGTTCCAATAATTAGCGCTCAAATATATCCGCATTATGAGTGCCTGTTCTGTTCAGCTTAACTTCGAATAATAAATATGTAACATATTCAAGGACGCGTACTGTGTATCAAAGGTTGTTGGTCTGATTTGGTAACTCTGTTTCTTAGTATCTCCAGTTTTGTTTCTTTTTAAACATATCATTTAATGATGACTTTCCAAGAAGTCGAAGCCGCCTATGATACCATTATTTTGTGTGATCTGAGACTGACCAACACAAAGTTGAATTAAAAAATAGTCATTGTCTTTCCCTGAGGCATTATTGGGAGTCTGCATAACTTTGACATATTCACAATTTTTTTCTGCCAATGACTTTTGTCCTAAAGCAGTTCACTCTAAACGCCATTTTTTACAACCATTACTGTAGATGAAAAGCCTGTCTTTTCAAACGTTCGCCAGAACAGCAGTTAGAAATTTAGCTAATTGATAAAAGCACTTTAGAACATAATACGAGCGTAGAAGGCAGATTAACGCAGATTGCGTGCGAGAAATATGGAAGCACCGTAGTATACAAGGGCTGTTGATGGCGGCGGACGTGGCACGAATGGGCGGTTAAATAACTGAAGAGATATGCGGCCGGTATTAGCAGATAAACTCAATTTCAGATAAACAATGACCTAGCCGTTATGAGAATTTATGTTCTGAAAATTTTGATCGCGCGCGACTTGTTGAAGCCATTGTTATTAATGTCAGGGGCTACCGGTGGCAACAACGCATCAAGTTAAATGAGGCAGATATTCGCGCACGGTAATATGGCTTCGGCTGGTACCGTCATAATGAGCTTCTATTACCTGTACGTAACTATATGCTACCTATAACAGAAACTTTTAAAATTACTCTGATAATATACATACATTAAGAAAAGCTTGGACTCGTTGCTACTCTCTCAGCATTTAATGTCTAGCCGTGCTGGATTTTCCAGCATTGCACTTTAGTAAAGCGCACTGCGACTAACATTGAGCAAGGCAACCAGTTGATTCTGTTCCACACAATTACATTTATGCATCCAAGGCCTCATAATTTGGTCTACATCTACATCTACATGGATACTCTGCAAATCACATTTAAATGCCTGGCAGAGGGTTTATCGAACCACCTTCACAATTCTCTATTATTCCAGTATCATGTAGCGTGCGGAAAGAATGAACACCTGAGAACGAAATCAAGATAGCTCCAGTTTCTAGATTTCGGCCAAGGTTTTCGGGAAGTTTTCGTTGGTGTCAAGCCAAATGGTACCAGTTGAGACAGGCTTTGCCCCACTTGCACCTTGCTTCCTATTTGGCTGAAGTGAAATGAGCTCTAACACAAAGTGGTTGGATCTCATACAGTCCGATGTGACCAGATGGTTCAGGAATTAACAAGAAACGAATAAATTCCTCTATCGCTACAGTGAAATTTGCTGACGAAATTTGCACTGAGGAGTGAAAACGTTTTTACCACATGCTTAATAGTAACTTGGGTCACATATGGAACAAAATATAGCAATGATTAGCCGTGGCACAGTTTGAGCAGTCCTTGGTAGGTTTCTTGAGGTGTGTAATACCAGACGTTTATCCACAGGTCACCTAATTTCAGCAAATTGCAATCCACTGGTTTATGAGCGCAGAGCTTGAGCCGAAGAGCGCTGCAAATGTGTTCCATCGTGTTCTCCATATCAGGCAAACTTGATATAATGCTCTGTAAATGAGATGTCATGTAGTATAAACTGTGATGTCAACTTATATACAATTTGAAAATTTCGTAACTGGCAAAGAATTTACGTCTGGCAGTGTACTATGTGAGTGGAAACATGTAAACAAGAATCGTGGTTTGCAAAACAATGTGGCGTAATTCTGGCCTTGATACAGTGAGCGTTATCCTGTTGGAATATCCAGTCGCCTTCAGGAAAATATCAAGCATGAAGGGATGCAGGCAATCCGCAATAAAATTCACGTAGTCCACAGCTCTGACGATGAATTCAATTATCATCACAGTTTCGATGGGAGTCAGGGTGAATGTCCACAAGAGCAGAATACTGATCTCACAGTCCTGTATCTCTGGCGTGGTGCACGTTTCGATAGGCACTAATTCGACCACACGACACGTTTCCATTATATTAATACATTCTCAGCTACCGACGATCCCATGCCCACTGACATCGTCAATAACGATGTCGTTGGGATAACATGGGAACTCTGCTACTGAGTCCAATTTTCATCAAAGTACGCTACACGGTGCGCTCCGAAACACTTCTGGCTCTGTCAGAGTCGTACTCTGTCTCGAGATCTGTCACAGATCGCTGACTGTCCTGGTTTAAGGTGCATAATCCAAGCAGAACCGTACCTAGCTGATCCTGTATCCATGGTAGAACGAACAGGTGGAGCAAAATTTGTAGCTGTTTGCAGATGACGCTGTGGTATACGTCAATGTGGCGTCGTTGAGTGACTGTAGGAGGATACAAAATGATTTAGATGGTCATTCTAGTTGGTGCGATATCTGGCCGCTTGATAAAACAGTCTTGTATCATTCAACTACAGCATTAGTAGTTTGCTGCTTGGTACGGTCACATCGACTGAATATCTAGGCTTAAAGCTGCAAAGCAACATGAAATGGAACGATCACGTCATGTTTGTAGTAGGAAGACGAATGGTAGACTCAGTTTTATTGGGAAAATTTTGGAAAAGTTTAGCTCAGGTACAAAGGAGACGGCGTCTTATGCAACCTATTCCTGATTACTGCTCGAGTGTTTGGGATCTCACATGAAATTAGATTAAAGCAAGACTCCGAAGCGGTTCAAAGGCATGCTGCTAAAATAGTTACCGTAAAGTTCGATCTGACACAAGTGTTACGGAGATGCTTCATGAACACGAACGGGAATCCGTAGAGGAGTGTCAACATTCTCTCCTTTAGGCACTGTTGATGAAATACAAGGAACCGGCATTTGAAGCCAACGATTCTGCTGCCATCCATCTTACGTTTCGAGTAAGGACGAAGAAAATAAGATGAAAGAAATCAGCGCTCGTACAGAGCATTGTAGACAATCGTTTCCCCCTGGTTCTTTTGGCTAGCGGAACAGGAAAGGAAATGGATAGTAGCGGGGTGTGTAAGAGGTGCGACAATAAAGTAATGAGACTGATGTGAAAAAATGTTGCTTACCGTTTTAGTCAAGTTTAGTGTTGTCTCCTTCAAAGTAGTTCCCTTCTGATTGCACGCACTTTTTCCAGCGCTTCTGCATTCATGGTAACATTTCTGGAACTCATCTTCTGTAATATCCTCCAAGACCCTCGTCACAGCTTTTTGGACATTTTGTGTTGTTTGCAAATGGTGTCCCTTGATCGCCGTTTTGACTCTTGGAAATAGAAAAAAGTTGCACGGAGCGATGTCTGGTGAATAAGATGGCTGTGATAGTACTGAAATTTGTTTTGAGGTTAAAAATTGCTGTACTGACAAAGCAGTGTGGGATGCCGCATTATCGTGATGCAGAATCCAATTATCAGAAATGTTGGCAAGGACACGAAGAACTCTTTTACGAAGTCTTTCTAAAATTTCTTTGTAGTAATATTGGTTAACTATTTGTCCAGGAGGCACCCACTCTTTATGAACAATTCGCTTGGAATCAAAGAAGCACACAAGCATGCATTTCACTTTTGACTTTGACATGCGAGCTTCTTTTGGACTGGGTCATCCCCCTGAGCACCACTGCGAACTTTGGCGTTTTGTCTTTGGATCGTACTGAAAAAACCAACTTTCATTACCAGTGATAACACCCAATTTAATGCAAAAAGTAATGGCATTCCGTTGCGCAATATGATGCTGTTCCATTTCCGTGACGAGAGACACAAACAGTTGTTAACTTATTACAGCACAACTCACGACTGAGCAGTTGCATCGATGTGCCGCTTGGACTAGAAGCAGCTTATAGACCAAGATGAAAGATATTGTGCCTGCGCAAGGTTGCCACATCTTGCAAAGACAATCAGTCTCATTACTTTATTGTCGCACCTCGTATGTAGTTGCAGATGTAGAACTGCGGATGCTACGCTTTCGCTCTCTCCCCCTACCCAACCACCACTCATTGCCATCCAGACTCAATGTGTGCATGCACGACTAGGTAGCCACTGTTGACGCGTTATTTCTACACTGAGCTTCATAAAGACACGACGACTGTCGCATGCATCAGTCAGATCGACAAGTGCGCATGTTATTGTCACAGCGTAAGCCACAACACAGCATTGCTCAATAAAAACCTATTAATCTGCTCGATAGGCAAAAACTAACGTTTTCTGTCCCACTCCGAGGACGTCATCTACTCGTTCTTGTAATCAGTGTTTCCTTGGCAACAGCACGACCAGATTAACCGAGTCTTTTCCTCCCTCCTCTCATTTTGTTTCTGACCACTATACTTACCATGGAACTCTTCACTGATTATTACAGTACGCTGTCAATTTCCTAGCCTTTCCAGGGTCGGTATTGTATTTAGTACTTTCCTGAAGTTCCTAGAACAGATGCGACTGGAACATATTATGAAGTGATTCATAGTGCTACCAGAAGTACGCTTCAACACAGTGCCATTGAAATACAAATATTAATGTCGCTAAATTCGCAGACAGCTACATTAGGGAGTCCTACGAACGCTCTCTGGCGGAATGGCCGAATTTTGTCATCTACAACAAAAACCCCTCAGAAAACTAACCGTATTGATTTATTCTGATAGTAAACTCATCTTTGATCTTAATACACTGCGGTAACACGTGCTTTCCCTCCACGACTTCAGATAGAACACCTTAAGTTTTTTTTTTTTTTCTTTAGCCGACACCATGTAACGACCCGAAGTGAATGATGCTTCTCTTTTAAACATTTTGCAATTTTGTTGACTCACCCACGTTACCTTCTCAGAGCAAAAACATTCAGTTTCGCTGTACATAACAACGTTGCTCGATCGAAGAATGTAAGGTAATGAACTTGGTGAAAGATCAGTGAGCGAGTGAGATCAGCTAAACGAGTATTCTGCGAAACTACATTCCATCGCATTTCATCCTTTCAAACTATCGATTTATCACCTTCACGGCCGTGATTTTCATGATCAGTTACATTTATCCGTATGATGCCTGCGAGAATTACAAAGGAATGTGGCTCTTGCATGCTAGATTTTGTTTACAAAGAAAGCATAGTTTAAAAACTCTGGACAAATCAATCTTCGCAACACGCACAACTGGTGAGCGAAATACCTAACTGTCTGAGATAAGTGGATATATAACTACCTTGTTTTATCAGCGTGTGTTGCGGGCTTTCTAGGAATCTCATCATAAGTCCTGTTCAATGGCTGACATTTTAACTATGCACCAATACCCGCGGGTCCTAAAAGATTGCTGCCGCAGTCATTTCAAGACATCTCACTGGACGAACGCAGTCCGTTTGATACCAATATGACGTACGACCCAACTATTCGGCACAAATCATTGCGGACCTTCTTAACAGAACATTTGAGATAGCTGAATCAGTCGTTCGAGAAACACAAAATGACCTACATCCTCACCAGACTTAACAGTTCTGCACTTTTACCGGCAGGGAAAATCAAAACAAGAACTCTACAAGGAAACACCGACGACTGTAAAAGACATGAACCGAAGTATAGCACGGGCTGCGGCGCGACGAGTCCAGGTGAGATTCAACGGGAACTTTTCTCTGTACGGAATCGCTTTAAAGGTCAATATCTTGATGTGACGGTAGCGGTAATAATCTCACGAAACGTAGTTGAGTTATGCGTTTGCTTCCATTCGGTAGGGTAGTGATAATGGAACTGATCTAGCAATCGCAGAGAAATTCTGTTCAGAGTTGAAAGATGCTATAAATCGCGGACTAGATAAGGATGATCCACTTAAAGGAATAAAATACGGCGAAGACCCACAGTGATTTAAAGACAACCTCCTTGGTCCGTTGCGGAAACAGAGTCTATTACACTCTCGCTACAAAAGAGACTCCAGCGATGGCGACAGTGCAAAGTGAGTAGAAACATGTCAGTCTGCGAGAGGGGCCATGCTTGAAACCTACAATAAATCTCACAGGCAGATTATGGCAAATCATTTATCAGCAATACCTCAGAACTTGGGGCCATACGTAAAGTCAATGAACGACTCCAAACTTTCCACACGCTGGACTCGCAATTGGCAGGATGTCGGTTCAAATCCGCGTCCGTCCATACTGATGTAGGTTCTTCGTGATTTCCCTAAATCGCTCCAGCCAAATGTCGCGATGGTTCCTTTGAAAGGGCACGGTCGATCTCCTTCCCTATCCTTGGACCTATCTGAGTATGTGCTCCGGCTGTAATGACATGGATGTCGACGGCACGTCCTTCCTACCTTCAAATCTTCCATAGATAAATGTAAATTAATCCAGATCAATAGGAAAAAGAATCCTATATTGTTTGAATACTCCATTAGTAGTGTAGTGTTTGACACAGTCACGTCGATTAAATATTTGGGCGTAACATTGCAGAGCGATATGAAGAAGGACAAGCATGTAATGGCAGTTGTGGGGAAGGCGGATAATCGTCTTCGGTTCATTGGTAGAGTTTTGGGAAGATGGGGTTCATCTGTAAAGGAGACCGCTTATAAAACACTAATACGACCTATTCTTGAGTACTGCTCGAGCGTTTGGGATACCTATCTGGTCGGATTGAGGGAGGACATAGAAGCAATTCAGAGGAGGGCTGCTAAATTTGTTACTGGTAGGTTCGATCATCAGGCGAGTGATACGGAAATGCTTCAGGAACTCGGGTGGGAGTCTCTAGAGGAAATTTAGAGAACCAGCGTTTGAGGCTAACTGCAGTACAATTTTACGGCCGCCAACTCACATTTCGCAGAAAGGCCACAAAGATAAGATAAGAGAGATTAGGGCTCGTACAGAGGCATATAGGCAGTCATTTTTCCCTCGTTCTGTTTGGGAGTGGAACAGGGAGAGAAGATGCCAGTTGTGGTACGAGTTAACCTCCGCCACGCACCGTATGGTGGATTGCGGAGTATGTATGTAGATGTAGAATCTCTCGTTGATCCGTCCCGTCCCAAAACTGAAAAGATCCAGCACAATGGAATATTAAATTCCAAATCGAAAAATATATTTACGCGAGGGGGCACTGCAGTATCATTGTTTGATGACTGCCCATCCTAAAAAATGAGCGACACTGATATTAACACCCTCCGCTACTGGAAAAACAATTAACACTACTTAGAGCTAACATGGCACCAGGTTCTGACAATATCCTAGTTAGACTGTACACTGAATGCGCCACGTAATTCTTTGCTTCCCTATCTCACATTTATCGATAGCCATTTGTGGAGTGATTAGTCCCGTGTGACTGACAAGGGCTGTAGAATATTTCTGTTTGCGAAAAGGATAAAATACCGAATCCATGGAATTGTAGACCAGTTCACTGACTCCTATCTGTTACAGGATGCTAGACAATGTTCTAAGCTCAAAGTCTACGATGTTAATGGAAGCAAACAAGTTTTTCTCAGAGAATCATCACGGATTCAGTAAAAAATAACAGTCGTGTGAAATAGAGCTTGTTATTCAAACACAACACCTTCGAAGCAGTAGATACAGACGAAACCATAGCTTCGGTCTCCCTAGATTTCTGTAAGGCAATCGACATTGTACAAGTCAAATAATAAAGAAGAGACCGCGTTAAAGCGTATCTTTGCAAATATAGCAAGGACTCGAGAGGTAAGTGACTAATGGAAGCCAGTACGTTTTAGTGGACGGCAATGTTCCATACAAACAAAGCAGCACCCGGTGTGCCTCACACAAGCCTAATAAGGCTCGAATGTTTTCAGCGTAGATCCTTATCGCTTTGTAAGAGCAAACCTAGGGGTCCCTAAAGAAAAATACTGCAATCACACTTTTTAGGTTGTACGGTTGGCCGTATTTACAGTTCGGTCGCCCTTGGTTGTTTCCCATAGATGATTACATCTGTTCTCATCGAACTGCGATGGGAGATAAGATTTACGTGGTCGACTGTGTTCACTGCCTGAAACGATAGCAATGTCTCTGAATCAGAAAAGTACTGACCACAAACATGACAGGTCACTGTAAAACTACTGCGGACAACTACATATCATTTCAATTGCTACTCTGTTACGGAAGGCAAAGGTCCCGAGTTCGAGTCTCGGTCCGGCACGCAGTTTCAATCTGCCAGGAAGTTTCAAATTCTCTGTAGCTATATTTTTCTTTTAGATACGTATTTTTGAATTATGGACGTTGTTCCTTAGATGTCACGGATATTTTAGCCACATAAAGACCATGTGATCAAGTTCAACTTATTCTATAGCTCTTTAGACATCCTGTCAAAAGCGTTCTCTCATTTCTTGACTAGTGTCAACCTTCGGGTGCAGGCAGTGTTACTGATATCAGACATATTCTGCACCTTTCGCCTTGGCTGATTCTTTTCCTTGATAGTTCAATTATTCCGCTCTCTTTCCTTTTCTCTATACTTTTCACGCACTGCACTGTTATAGAAATCTCCCCTAAACCTCACCTCAACATTACGTTTTACCACTGCAAGCCTTCAGTCGTGTGTGCTCGTGGTATCTTGTGAGTATGGTATCTCACAGCGCATATTGCTATTTGCTACCACATACGAACTACACATACCTCTCAGCACTATTTAGAAACAGAGCTCTTCCTCCTGTGTGACTTTCTCCTTAGTTAACTGGTTAACAAGCTGGAGGTGTCGCTCGCCCGTATCGGTGTTCATTGCTATTATTTTTAACACCAGAAAAAAATTTCCGACAACCCCAACGAACTATAGACTCACTGAGGAACGGTTCTAGTCAAAGCAGCGGGTTACACTCTCGAAAAATGTGGTTAATGCTGTAGGCCTCTATAACCTATCCTTCTGCTATAGCCGTTAAGGTGGTCTACATGATAATTTCTTTATGAGGGCAAATATTGTCTTCACTTACAGAGCTCTTCAGGTATCCCCTTGTTATTGCTCTCACTTCCAAGGCTGTGGTTAAGCCATTTCTCTGCAATATTCCTTCTTCTCGGAGTAATAGTTCCGTAACGTATGCCGGAGAACTTCTGCGAAGTTTGGAATGTAGGAGAAACGTAGAAGTGAGACTGTGACGGGGTGGGGGTGAGGAGTGGAGGGGATGTACAGTGAGAGCATTTATCCTCAAAGGTCAAAGGTCCTGGTACACAGTTGTAATCTACCAAAAAGTTTCAAATAAGCACACATTCCTCTGTCGACTGAAGATTTGTTCCAGTCTCAATTACAGCTTGCTCTGGCTGCATACATATTTCGTTTCAACGCTTCTATAGAGCGAGACATTTCCTTTATGTTTCGCACATGGAAGTTAACGAACTTTGAATTTCATACAAGTTTCTAAGTGATAAGGAAATAAATTCTAATATTTTTTCTTTTCTGCTACCATCATTATAATGAACAACCACGACTTAGCTAAAGAGATTACAAAAAACGCCTTTGAATACTAGTATGACTCAGATTTGAAATTTTTAACGTTATAGAACCTAAAATCGGCTAAATCGTACTTAAAGGTCTAAAAGCGGCTAAAGAGGACTTTTGCACAAAAACAAGGCTTTTAAATAAATTCTCTGTCTAATACTAACGCAAACCAATATTGTGAATTCCCAAGTCCTAAGGAAAGATATACAATTTATACACTGTACTGAATTCAAGAATGTGTATGGCACAATGTAGCTTGTCTTTATAACTCGATAACGTGTCAGCACGGTGTTGTATCCCTGACACTTGAGTCTACTTGTTTTTGTAGTTCGGAAGGTACCACACACATAATCCGCATCAAAATCGACACTGTGTATGACGCATTGTCGCTGCTGAGTATATCCACACGCCTCTTCGTTGGCACAAACCCAGCCAGACTTTATTTAAATACCGTCTACTAATGGTTGAGTCTGCTTAGTTTTATAGTAACGAAGTAAAGTCACATGGTGTGTTGACTCGCAACTGAAAGTGTAATTTCGTTAAGCTTTAACGGAAATCGTCAGACAAGATATTTTCTCGCAGTAGATACGCGGAGTCTCAATTGTACAACTGATGACTGAGTAATTTTCTACCAGGCCTGTCAAAAAGAAGTACCTAAACAGCACGCTATTTTTATCATTCGTATCACCTGCCAGTCTTCTTGCCGGTCTTCTGTCCCGGATTTTAAAATCGAAATTAAAATTAGTTTGCTGACAAGCGTATGCGATTCAACTGAAATTGACTTTTTATATGGCCATGTTCTTAAATTTTATTTAATTTTAGTTACATTAAGATCTTTTTAGGTATTGTATAATTTAATTTTAGGTAAGTCATGATAAGAAACCACATTCCGGTCAACATAAAGTTTCTGCAGCACACATTACGGGCGTTACTTTGGAGAACAAACAACGAGATGAACCATTGATTCGTCTACGACTAGTAGTGCAATGCACAGCTTTAATCTAGACTTGAGTGAAGCTTTAGTGTTTGCTAACGTGCCTTGGAAACTGTTAAAATCCCTACTTTTAAGGGCTTGCTGTAGAGTCTCAGTAGCTGCAGTATACCAGATGAAATGACATTGCACAAAAATTATTTGAAAGAGGTGTATGAAAGGGCAGTTACTGATATCTAAACAGCATTGGTGAAGACTGTATTTGGCTTTCAGCCGATAAGACCACTGAAATTTGTGGCTGATGTTTAACTTTACTGGGGAGAAATTGGATTCCTCTGTACAAGGTAACCCCACCCACTCCTGTGTAATTACTTGTAAAAGACGAATCAAAGTAATATAACCCGCTTTGCCAAGGATGTCTTACGCGTGCTATGACCAGGAGAAGATAGGAATGAGAAATTTTTGCTGTTGTTGACAGACCGTGTTGCCTGTATGTTAAAAGCGGGAGCAGTTATGAAGTAGCTGCACCTTCCTTGCCAATGGCTTACACCGTCTAGCAGGGGAGTCATAAATAATTTTACTGGGGTGAACAGAAAGTATTTCTCTAAGCTCCTACCCGAATTCAGCCTTTAAGGCATAAGCTCCAAACATCACTGTCTCACCTGAACCCATGCACGCACGTTTATGCACCTGGCTGTAAGTACGTTTATTTATGACGAACGTTATATTATGACGAACACTACCTAAACTTTAAAGAGATAATAGACACACTCGATACTAGTGTCTCACCTCTTATTCCCATAGACAGCCCTTAAGAACAAAACCAACGTTACATCCTTGACAATTTTAAGAGCTCACTTCCAACATCAACCTGTTGCAGTCCAGCGCCTAGCGTTGTAGATTGTAGATTTGATTACTGAGATACGGATGTAACTGTAGGAAGTACTGAACCAAGTACAGTGGGTACAGTATGTAACGCTAAATTAAGCAATATTCATTTGAGGGATCCCAGATATGAAGACATGAAGAAAGTGTCAGCCATTTTTCAGGGGGAAAAATTCTATGATAGACTGTATTGAGCGACCCGTGCATTTGTGTCGATTCATTACACGCTACGGACATCTCGTGCAGTAGAGAGAATGTTTCAACGTACCAAAATATATTGAGAGAAAGTAGAAAACGTTGAACTTAATAGTAGTTAGATGACTGGTTCACTGTGTAGTGCAATACCAAAATGTACATAATATAAAATTTCTTGTTATTTGTACCGTTAGGCCACGGATTGCAGTCATACATAGGTACACAACTCAAGTGTGTGTTCTTACATGAGTGCCACATGAAAAACATTTTCCAGTAATGGGCATTACATTACTATATAATAAGAAGGGAAAATGACTGTAGCATGCATAAGTATCTAAATTGTTAATTAATTTCTCGAGTACCGATATAAAAAAAATTAGTAGTTTATTTTCCACAAAGAACTACAGTAGATTAGCTGTGTCAAAAGCATAACAAAATTTTCTACTTTAATGTAAGAGTTCATTTCATTATTCATTAAAGTACCCCAAAAAAGCTAAAATAGTTATTTTAAACCTAAAAAGGACCTTTCCTAGAAAATAAACAATGAAATTCGTGTTACAAAAATCTAAAAATCTGGGCCGTATTCATTAGTAGGGGTCGTTCTTCGGATTTTGTCTCAGGCCACACTCACAACCATGAAGGACGGTAAACAGATTTTGAATCAAAATAGCCATTGAAGAAAGGCAGACTTTTGAGTTGGCAAACCTTACAGACAATGGAGGTAAGTGACGAATAATATCCACACTCAGCCGTAATCCTCTTCTGTGGGCATCAAGTGTAAAATCTGCTACTGCTAGATGCTGTGACCTCGCATGACCTAATCTGAATAGTGTGCAGTGTGTATCCGTGTTTCACCAGAAAGATTTCGGAGAAGATTTCGAATTATTCTCATCACCTTGTTGTTGTCATTTTGCAGGAGCCATTTGGGGGTAAGTAATGTGTTGCCTGACTGTCTTTGGAATGTACACTCTCATGGACTTTCAACAGGACTCCCCGCGTGAAGCATAATGGCTCTAGTATCGTCTGCCACCGGCCTTTGCTGAGCATCTCCGTAATGTTGTCGCACCTACTCAGCGATCACTTGACGGGTAATTTTCAAGAATTCTTCAGTTCCTTCCTGTGTATTTGTTGCTCGAACAGTCCACGGGTATACTGCCAGTTCATAGTGTCCAATGGGCACAATATTTAGGCGATCAGACATGTAGCCATCGTTTTTTTTTTACTTTAGATCAAACACCTTTATTTGTTTGGGCTGTAGCTATTACAGCTCTTCTTCTTCTTCTTTCACTTCCAGTTTTAGCAGGAGCTATTACTATATTATTAACAGACCCAAACCTAAATACATCATTCTTTGACCCTGCGGGAGGAGGAGATCCAATTCTATATCAACACCTACTCTGATTCTTTGGACACCTGGAAGTTTACATTCTAATTCTACCTGGATTTGGTATTATTTCGCCCACTGTATGTCAAGAAAGAGGAAAAATTGAATCATTTGGAACATTAGGTATAATTTACGCCATATTATCAATTGGATTAATAGGATTTATTGTATGATCACATCATATATTTGCAGCAGGAATGGATGTTGACAAACGAGCATATTTCACATCAGCAACAATAATTATTGCTGTGCCTACAGGAATTAAGGTATTCAGATGACTAGCTACATTATATGGAACTAAATTAAAGTTTATCCCACCATTATTATGAGCTACAGGATTCATTTTCCTATTTACAATTGGAGGGTGAACAGGACTAGTACTAGCAAACTCATCACTTGATATTGTATTACATGAGACATATTATATAGTAGCCCACTTCCACTATGTTCATGTATAGCAGCAGTATTTGCAATTATAGGAGGTGTTATTCAATGATACCCACTATTTACAGGATTAACTATAAACAATACATGATTAAAAATCCGGTTTACAATTATATTAATTGGAGTAAACTTAACATTCTTCCCACAACACTTCTTAGGGTTAGCAGGATTACCACAACGATATTCAGACTACCCAGATGCATATACATCATGAAATGAAGTATCAAGAATAGGATCTACATTTTCACTATAAAAATAATATGTCTATATTTATAAATACCTAAAAGTAAAAATACTTCCTTAACATCTTCAGTGTCACGCTCTAATTATAAGCTATTTAGGTATACAAAAATAACATTACTAAAAAAACATTCAAAAAATAAAAGTTGAAACATAAATCTTGTAGTTAGAATCATAGCAACCTTGGATATAACCAATTAAATAAATAAATAATCTATACAAACCGTGGCCACCAAATAAACCACCTTAAACATAATCAAATGATTTTGATGAATTATAACCCAACTTTAAAAGAACATATCTAATAACCTTAGTTGAAAGAAAAGGTATAAATCATATAGAACCAGCAAATCTAACAAAAGATAGCGTACTTAAAGAAAACAAATTATTAGAAAAATCAAATTTAGAAATAAGATAACCCAATTAAGCACCTAAAACAACAACTGTAATAGTCAAGAACTTTAAATAATAAGATAAAGCAATCATATGAGGAATAGGAAAATTAATGAAGATAAAAGACTACGCCCAAAAAAAGTAACAAATAGTAAACCAATCATGCCAAATGAAATATAATTTACCCTTATTATCAAAAGAAAATCTACAATAAAAATTTTTATCCCCAAGTATTGAATAATAAAATATACGAAAAGAATAAGAAGCAGTTAAACCAGTGCAAAAAAAAATAAAAATTAAACAATTAATTCATCTTAAACAAACCATTTCAAGAATCAAGTTCTTTGAATAAAAACGTGCCTAAAAAGATATACCACACAAGGATAAACTAGAAACATTGCAACAAACAGAAGTTAAAAGTATAAAATTAACAATTGAGCCCATAAAACTAATGTCCAGAGAATCCTTTAAATTATGAGTTATTGAACCTGCACACATAAATAAAAATGCCTTAAATAAAGCATGAGCCAAAAAATGAAAGAATGCAAGCTTTGGATCCCTATAACCAAAATTCTTATTATTAAACCAAGTTGTCTTAAAGTAGAAAGAGCAATAATCTTCTTTAAATCTAATTCTAAATTAGCACACAATCCAGCCATAAATATAGTTATACAACCGATTAAAAGTAAAAATCAACCACAATTATAAGTATCTAATATTGGTCTAAAACAAATCAATAAATAAACTCCAGCAGTTACAATAGTAGAAGAATGAACTAGAGCAGAAACAGGAGTAGGAGCAGCCATAGCAGAAAGAAGTCAATAAGAAAAGGGAATTTGAGCTCTCTTAGTTATAGCTGCCAAAACAATCAATATAGTAATAAGCTTTATCTCAAATGAATTAGAAAAGAAATCATAATGATAAATATAATTTCAACCACCAAAATTTAACATTCAAGCAATAGAAATTAAAATAGCAACATGACCAATACGATTAGAAAGCGCACTTTATATACCAGCACTATAAGATTTTACATTTTGATAATAAATAAGTAAACAATAAGAAATCAAACCCAAACCATCTCATCCTAGCAAAATTTTAATCAAATTAGGAATAATAATTAAAAAACTTATACAAAGAATAAATATTTAAACAACAACAATAAAATAATTTATATTCTTTTCTCCTGATATATAATCCTCTCTATAGTAAATCACTAAAGAAAAAATATGTACAACAAAAGATATAAAAATAAGAGATATTCAGTCCAAAATTAAAGTTATAACAACCATAGAACCATTTAAATAAAAAAGTTCTCATTCAACAAAAACTCTCTAATCAATTATTAAATAATAAATACCTAAAATAAAAATTATAGTTCTAGAAAAGAACAAAGAAAAAAAACTCAAAGAACAAATAGAAAATAAATTCAACATTTTTTTAAATTAAAATACTTAAGCAATTTACACAAAGAAATACTCACCCTTTAAACAAAGAATATTTAAACGTAATCAATGCAAAAGTAAAAGATGATATTCACGAAAATAACCTACAGAACAAGTATAAACCCCAGAATACTAATTCCCATGTTGAGAATATATATATATATATATATATATATATATATATATATATATATATATATATATATATATATATAAACAGCTCAAGAAAGATAAAAATATTAAAGCAAACACTCTAAAAGAGGATCAAGATATAATTCTATTTAATAATCTAAGTTCACCTACCAAATTTAACGATGGAGGGAATGACCATATAGACATTCTAGGTATTAAATTAATTATACCTTTGTTAATTAATAATCTTTGTCTACCTAAACGCTTATAAATAACAATAGACAAATAAAATAATCCAGAAGAACATAAACCATGACCAACTATTAAAGAAAAAGAACCTATACAACCTCAGCAATTTATGGTCATCGATCCACCAATAACGATTCTTATGTGAGTGACAGAACAATATGCAATTAAAGACTTTAAATCATCCTGATGGAAACAAATAAATCTAACAATAACTCCACCAGATAAACCTAAAGATAAGCAAAAATAATTAAACTTTAAACCCAAATAACAAATAACCTTTATAACACGAAAAATACCATAACCATCCAACCTCAATAAAATACCAGCAAGAATTATTCTACCTGAAATAGGGGCCTCCACATGAGCCATATAAAGTCATAAATGAACCAAAAATATTGGCATCTTAACTAAAAAAGCCGAAATTATAAATAGATAAAACATAAAACAATAAGAACCAAAATCAACCAATAAAGGGAAATATATTTTGTTAGAAAAATCATAAACTGTAAATAAAACCAACAACAAAGACGATCTAGGAACCAAAGTATAGAAAATCAAATAAACACCAGCCTGTAAACGTTCAGGCTGATAACCTCAACCTAAAATCAAAATCAAAGTAGGGACTAATCTAGCTTCAAAAAATATATAAAAAGAAAGAAGGCTTAATCTAACAAATGAAAAATAAAGCAAAATTATTAAAATTAAAACCATAAAACAAAAAAATTAGAATAATAAGAACTCAAATAAACTGAACCTCTAGCAGTAATTATTAGAGAACAAATTCAAAAACTCAACAAAATTAAACTAAAAGAAAAATAATCAAAACTAAAATAATATTTAATCATATTTAAGTCAGCATATGAATGAACACAAATCATGAAAACAATACTGGACAGAAACCTTAAAGAATGAACCAATCACCAACAATTATTTAATAAACAAAGAGGAATTAAAAAAATAGTTATAAATAAATACATAAGCATAGAGATAAACCAAAAGAATTTAAAAAATCATTACCATGGGACCGAATTATTGAAACCAAAATAGAAACACCTAAAGCACCTTCACAAATAGAAAAAACTAAATAAAAACAGGAAAGAAATAATCATAATCAAATTCAATAAGAGAAACATTCATTAATATAAACAAAGAAAGAACAATATACTCCAATCTCAGAAGAACCATTAATAAATGCTTACATTTAGAAGAAAAAACATAAAAACCGGCAAAACATACCAACAAAGAAGTAAAAACAGAGATTATAAACATTAGTTTTAATAGTTTAAAAAAAGACAGTCTTGTAAACCAGAAATAAGTCTAGTCCCCACTTTTAAAACTTCAGAGGTGGAAAAGCTCCCATCATCGGTCCCCAAAACCGATATTTTAAATAAACTAACCCATGAAATAATTAAAATAATAATTATAAAACTATCAAATGAAATAAATATTAATTTTATGAAGTTAAGACATCCAATATCAATAATACTTTTCATTATCCTGCAAACTTTTTTAGTTTGATTAATAACAGAAACAATAATGGAAAGTTATTGACTATCATATAATTTATTCTTAACATTTCATGCTGGTATATTAGTCATATTTCTTTATATTACAAGAATTGCATAAAACTTAATATTTCAACCTAAATCAATTACCATAATTATTACCCTAACAATATGAGTATTTATTATATCAATATTAATTATCCTAGACATATCAATATTTATAGACTTCTTCAAAAATACTGAAACTATAAATATTGATAATGCAATCAATTGTCAAGAAATAACAATATCTTTAGAAAAATTATATAATAGACCAACATTCATTATTTCAATAATAATAATTATTTATTTATTTTTAGCTCTATTAGCAGTAGTTAAAATTACTAATATTAACCAGCAGCCTATTCGCTAAATAAGATAACTTACTAATCAATAAACCCTTATGATAAAGAATCCTTTATTTAAATTATTAACAAGTCTTCAGTTGATTTACCTGCACCAACAAATATTTCATTTTGATGAAATTTTGGGTCCCTGCTATGGTTATGCTTGGTAATTCAAATCGTAACTGCACTACTTTTAGCTATACATTATACATCAAATATTGAAATAGCATTTAGTAGTGTAGTACACATGTGCTGAGACGTAAATAACGGTTATTCGACGTTTACATGCAAATCGAGCATCTATAATCTTAATTTGTATTTATTTGCATATGGGATGAGGAATTTACTATGGATCTTATATATACAAACACACCTGAATAATTCCATACTTAGAAACAGATTTAGTTCAATGAGTGTGGGGAGGATTCGCTATTGATAACACAACATTAAATCGATTCTTTACATTTCATTTTGTATTACCATATATTATTGCACCTATGGCAGCAATTCATTCATTCTTCCTCCATCAAAACATAAATAAATCACAAAGTTTCAATACTATTTGTAGAATACATAAAAGAATTCTAAATTCAACACATTAATCTGTCAAAATAGTAAAAGAATTAATATTAGTCAATATAGTAAAAAATATTTTAACCATATGGTCCTTTTGTACTAATATGGATCAATAGTCTTAGGATAGAAACTGACCTGGCTCACGGCACTTAACTCAGATCATGTAAGAACTTAAAGGTCAAACTGACCTAATCACTGGGCAGCTGCACCCAAATTTTTTCTTAATACAACATCGAGGTCGCAATCTGCTTTGTCGATATGAGCTCTCAAAGACAATTATGCCGTTATCCCTAAGGTAACTTAATCATATGATCATAACAACAAACATAAATCAATGATATAATAATGAAGTGTTTATTTATTCTTCATGTCACCCCAACAAAACATCATCATTAAATATAGAAAGACAAAGTTAAGCTCTATAGGGTCTCCTCATCCTAAAGAAGAAATTAAGCCTTTTGACTCAAAAGTTAAATTCAAAAACATATTTAGAGACAGTTGATTTCTCATCAAACCATTCATTCCAGCCACTAATTAAGAGACTAATGATTATGCTACCTTTGCACAGTCAAAATACTGCGGATCTTTAAAAATCCGCTCAGTGAACAGGCCAGATGTCAAAATATTTTCAAGAGGACATGTTTTTGATAAACAGGCGGAAATCAATTTTGCCTAGTTCCTTATAATTAATTTACAAGGTAAAAATTTTATACAAGTAAGTATACTAATTCTATCATTATTACAAAAGTTTTAAAATTAAATCAATAATCTTAATAAAACCTAAAAAAAGTTATAAAATCAAAATATAAAATAATGAACTAAAACGTAATCTCAAAGATACCTGGTTTAAAGCTTACTATTATATTTTTAAAACAAATTACAGGTTAATAACTTCAAAGCTTATCCCTTAAAGAATAAATAAATTCCAGAATGACATGTTCACTCTGCAGTGGAGTGTGCACTGATATGAAACTTCCTGGCAGATTAAAACTGTGTGCCCGACCGAGACTCGAACTCGGGACCTTTGCCTTTCGCGGGCAAGTGCTCTACCAACTGAGCTACCGAAGCACGACTCACGCCCGGTACTCACAGCTTTACTTCTGCCAGTACCTCGTCTCCTACCTTCCAAACATTACAGAATCTCTCCTGCGAAATTTGCAGAACTAGCACTCCTGAAAGAAAGGATATTGCGGAGACATGGCTTAGCCACAGCCTGCTGGATGTTTCCAGAATGAGATTTTCACTCTGCAGCGGAGTGTGCGCTGATATGAAACTTCCTGGCAGATTAAAACTGTGTGCCCGACCGAGACTCGAACTCGGGACCTTTGCCTTTCGCGGGCAAGTGCTCTACCAACTGAGCTACCGAAGCACGACTCACGCCCGGTACTCACAGCTTTACTTCTGCCAGTACCTCGTCTCCTACCTTCCAAACTTTACAGAATCTCTCCTGCGAGCCTTGCAGAACTAGCACTCCTGAAAGAAAGGATATTGCGGAGACATGGCTTAGCCACAGCCTGGTGGATGTTTCCAGAATGAGATTTTCACTCTGCAGCGGAGTGTGCGCTGATATGAAACTTCCTGGCAGATTAAAACTGTGTGCCCGACCGAGACTCGAACTCGGGACCTTTGCCTTTCGCGGGCAAGTGCTCTACCAACTGAGCTACCGAAGCACAACTCACGCCCGGTACTCACAGCTTTACTTCTGCCAGTACCTCGTCTCCTACCTTCCAAACTTTACAGAAGCTCTCCTGTGAACCTTGCAGAACTAGCACTCCTGAAAGAAAGGATATTGCGGAGACATGGCTTAGCCACAGCCTGGTGGATGTTTCCAGAATGAGATTTTCACTCTGCAGCGGAGTGTGCGCTGTAATGAAACTTCCTGGCAGATTAAAACTGTGTGCCCGACCGAGACTCGAACTCGGGACCTTTGCCTTTCGCAGGCAAGTGCTCTACCAACTGAGCTACCGAAGCACGACTCACGCCCGGTACTCACAGCTTTACTTCTGCCAGTACCTCGTCTTCTACCTTCCAAACCTTACAGAAGCTCTCCTGTGAACCTTGCAGAACTAGCACTCCTGAAAGAAAGGATATTGCGGAGACATGGCTTAGCCACAGCCTGGGGGATGTTTCCAGAATGAGATTTTCACTCTGCAGCGGAGTGTGCGCTGATATGAAACTTCCTGGCAGATTAAAACTGTGTGCCCGACCGAGACTCGAACTCGGGACCTTTGCCTTTCGCGGGCAAGTGCTCTACCAACTGAGCTACCGAAGCACGACTCACGCCCGCTACTCACAGCTTTACTTCTGCCAGTACCTCGTCTCCTACCTTCCAAACTTTACAGAAGCTCTCCTGCGAACCTTGCAGAACTAGCACTCCTGAAAGAAAGGATATTGCGGAGACATGGCTTAGCCACAGCCTGGGGGATGTTTCCAGAATGAGATATTCACTCTGCAGCGGAGTGTGCGCTGATATGAAACTTCCTGACAGATTAAAACTGTGTGCCCGACCGAGACTCGAACTCGGGACCTTTGCCTTTCGCGGGCAAGTGCTCTACCAACTGAGCTACCGAAGCACGACTAACGCCCGGTACTCACAGCTTTACTTATACTAATAAAGAAAGATTAAATAATATAATAAATACATCTGATACAGATATGTAAATTAATGTAATATGATATTAATATAAAATTAACTTTATATTAAATTAACCTAAATATTAATTAGTTAATAATCTAATTTTAGATATTTAATAAATTACTTTATTATAATTAATATCATTATCTATATTAATATAGTAATTTATATTAAGTATTATTAATCTTATTTATTAAATCCAATTATAACAATATTTTATATTAATTTATACATTATTATGTATTTTATAATACAATTACCTAATTTAAGCTAAAAAAATATGTAGCTATAATCCTGGGCAAATAAATGTATTAAATAATCACCTAATGATAGTAAAATAAACTTATAGGTATTTAAATTTAATTAAATGTAATATATTAATATAAATTATTTATTATATATATATATATATAAACAAACAAAAATTAACCAAATTGGAACAAATTAATTCAAAATAACCAAAATAATATACAACCTAATTTAAAAAAAACACTTTTAATTTATATATTAAATAAAAGAAGTGCCTGATTAAAGGGTTACCTTGATAGTGTAAACTAAGTAAATAAAAATTACCTTCATTAAACAAATTACATAAGATAGAATTAAACAGCCCTTCATATCAAAAACTAATGTGCATCATACACCTTAATGTAAAAAGGTAAGGTAATCAAGCTAATGGGTTCATACCCCATTAATAGAGGTACCAGTCCTCTCCTTTTTAATGACAAACAACTCTACAAAACTTCTCTTCCTATCAACATTAATGACAGGAACAATCCTGTCCATTTCATCAAATTCCTGATTTGGAGTTTGAATAGGACTTGAGATCAACTTACTTTCATTTATTCCACTTCTGACGAGAAATAAAAATATAATGATAAATGAATCATCATTTAAATCTTGTATTGTTCAAGCAGTAGCATCAACAATACTATTATTTTCAATTTTGTTGATTCAAATAAAGTATCCAATAGGATGGGAAACAGAATTTATCCCACCAATAATAATTAGATCTAGATTATTATTAAAGATTGGAGCTGCACCTTTTCATTTCTGATTTCCAGAAGTAATAGGCACTTCAAGATGAAATAACTGTCTAACATTAATCACATGACAAAAAATTGCCCCAATAATAGTACTATCATATTGTAGTTCCCTTTATTTGAACCATTATCATTTTAATAATCATTATTGAGGCAATAGGAGGCTTAAATCAAACATCTTTACACCAACTTCTAGCATATTCTTCAATTTAGGGTGAATAATTAGATCTTAACAGTCAGAGAAAACATCTGAGAACTATATTATTTATTCACCACTATGACTGATCATGGTTTTATTATTCAAGCAAATAAATCTATTCTTTATAACCCAGATTTATTCAGCCAGAAATATAAAAACTGAAATTAAATTCATAATATTCTTCTCTTCTATCTCTTGGTGGTTTACCACCATTTCTTGGATTCCAACCAAAATGAATTGTAATACAATCATTAATAGAAAACAACATAACAACTATTATAACTATTATAGTCATATTAACTACAATTACACTTTATTATTACATATGTATTAGATTCTCAGCCTTAATTATGTCATACACAGAAAATTCATGATCTATAAAGATAAAGTCTCAACAATCAAGAATTATTCTTCCTATAACTGTAGTAATTTCAACAATAGGATTGATTTCTACATCAATCTAAATCTGATTGTACTAAGGACCTAAGTTAATTAAATTAATAACCTTCAAAGTTATAATTAAAAGGATAATCTTTTAAGCCTTAGTAAAACCTTACATCTCTAGAATTGCAATCTATAATCAAGGGTGCAAGTTCTTCCAATAACTGCTGAACAATGCCCCAGTATCTCATCTAGTCCTGATTTGTTCCCTCTGGCGTGTGATTTCTGTTGAGTTACCAAAACTATTTAACAATACATCATCGATATGGGCTTTCGGATCAGAAGGCCCACTGGTGTACCCTTGGTGACTGCATGGCACAAAGCTTCACGCCTCGCCTGGGCACGTCAACACCAACATTGGAGTTTTGATGACTGGAAACATGTTGCCTGGTTGGACGAGTCTCGTTTCAAATTGTATCGAGCAGGTGGACATGTATGGCTATGGAAACAGCCTCATGAGGCTATGGACCCTGCATGTTAGCAGGAACCTGTTCAGTCAGGTGGAGGCTCTGTAATGATGTGGGGCGGGTGCAGCTGGAGTGATATGTGACCACTGGCACGTCTAGATACGATTCTGACAGGTCACACATACATAAGCGTCCTGCCTGATCACCTGCAACCATTCGTGTCCATTGCGCATTCCGACGGAGTTGGGCAATTCCAGCAGGACAATGCGACATCTCATGCCTCCAGAATTGTTACAGACAGGCTCCAGGAACACTCTTCTGAGTTTAAACACTGCTGGCCACCAAACTACCAAGACATAAACATTATTGAGCACATCTGGGATGGCTTGCAACGTGCTCTTCAGAAGAGATCTCCATCTCCCCTTATTCTTACGGATTTGTGAACAGCCATGCAGGATTCGAGGTGCCAATTCCCTCCAGCACTACTTGAGACATTAGTCAAGTCTATGCCATTTCATGTCATCATGTGGACCCTGCATGATATTAGGCAGGTGTACCAGTTTCTTCAGTGTAGAAGATAAAAAAATAACTATAATGAATGAGATAAGTATGAATGTGTCAGCTATAGTGAAATCTGTTATGAAACAAATAAATATTACAGTTGAATTCAGCATGTTGCATGTTCACTATCAACATTCGGTAATAATTCCAACTACTGTGGTGAAAGAAGGACAGGCTAGTGCTTGAACAAAACCAACAACTCGTTAGAAAAGATAGAGTTCAGTCAAGATTTTCTGAGAAACTGATATAATTGTTTTGGATTAAAATATTTAATAGTGTAATTCTCTATTTATTACAACATTTTCCAAACTAAAAAATGAAATTTTAATTCACTCTTCTCTTCATGTGTAACGATTTTCATATGGTCCTGCTCTCTCAGAACACTCACCCGTACACCTATGGATGAGTTGGACCACGTATATTTTCATTTTATCATATATCTTGTATTTGAGGTGGCAGTGTCTCAGTAATGTGTCTCACATACATTTCTATAACATTCTATACGAACATGCTGTCAGAAGTCAAAAAACTTGAAAAACACACAAATTTTAAGAAAAAAGCGGTCCAGTTCTCCCAGACCTTCATCTATGTGACATGAAAAGGATGCTTCCGTATTCAGCATTCTACTCTTTACGGACAACAAAACTGATTTTCGGTCTATGTCCTCTTACCAAAAATGCTGAGAACGTGTTTTGCTATGTATGGTTGGTTTTCAACCTTTCCTTCTCACAGCATTCACCCAGAGAGCTATTCGAGATGGACTAGCATGAAATCTAAACTCAAATGGCAGTGTAACAAAATCTCCTTGATATAAACAAGAAGATGGCGTCCATTTATGAAAGAATTGTGATCCATTTACACTTTTAACTAAAATCTCTTTGATTATCATACATTTAAATGATGCAACCCGGCATTTTATGGATAGAAACACTTCCTCAAGCCTGCCTCAGGCATGGATGTGTGTGATGTCCCTAGGTTAGTTAGGTTTAAGAAGTTCTACGTTCTAGGGGACTGATAACCTTAGAAGTTAAGTCCCATAGTGCTCAGAGCCATTTGAACCATTTGAACTTCAAGAAGCTAAAGTCTGGGACAACAAACTTGGCGGAGATCGGGTTTCAGTGTTTTGAAGTCATCACAAATCCCCTTTTAAGCCTCCGTGCTATTCCCTCACAATATCAGCATCTATATTAGGTTCATTCTTCAACTGTTTCGTTAGAACCATATACAGGGTGAGTCACTAACTATTGTCACCAAGAATAGCTCCGAAAGTATGATAGGAGCTGAAACGTTTGTGGGACAAAAGTTGCATGGGACAACGGGGGCCATAATATGACGTTGGTTTCTTGTTGCCAGCTGCGGTCGCGTTAGAGATATGAAGGTCAACTTTCTTTTTTTTAATGGGATGCTATAGTTTGCTACTTACTTTCTGATAGCGGCTATCGGACGAATCCAATGATGTGTAACAGTAAGGTAGAAAAGGTGGGATGAACGTCCATTCAACGGTTTTACAATGCAACACTAATAGGAACGGTAAGACTAGTATCGTCGAATCAAGCGAAAGTGAATGATGCATTCCTTCGAAGAACAAGTCGATATGCTTCTCATTTATGGAGAATGCCAACGAAATTCAGTGAGATGTGTGTGTCGTTGAAATGTTTACTAAAATTTGTGACTGATGCTGTGGTGGAATTTATTTGGCGTTGTTAATAATAGAATACGTTCACTACATCAGAGAGACAAAAGAGATAAATGGACAAGGATGCTCCCAGTGACCAATTAACTCTATGACACATTGCTGATACTCTTCACTCTTCATCTCTAAATAAAATAGCGAATGATTTCGTAAGCTAAAGTACCGAATTAAGCTAACACAAACTTGATTACTATGACCCAAACTACCGTATAAGTGCCCCGAAAATCTTCCACCTGATCGAAAGAAGGTCTAGTGTTGTTTGTTTGCATGGCCATCATCCACAGCGAGCACAGAAATATCTGTTTTGTAAATAAAAACTATCTTTTCTTGCTGCAATGTATTTTATTTCTTCAAGGCGGAGAGCTGTTCCCCTGAAGATGCATTAAAGTCAAAGGCGAAACGAGTCTGGAAGAAATAAAATAATTGCAGCAAGAAAATCCGGTTCTTATTTACGAAACGAATATTCTAGAGCTGTATTGCAACATCAGCATACGTTGTAAAGCACTAGATACCAGAAACGAGAAAATGATTTTGTCATCTAGTCGACTTTTCGATCGGACAAAGATGTGTTTAAATGGGTCATATCTTTTTCAGGTGAGCCATTCCGGCATCTGCTTGAAGAGACTATTGACAGTAAATAAAATTTAAAGTGGTCACAAGCAACACACACACACACACACACACACACACACACACACACACACACACACACACATGAGAAACACTAAGAGATAGAAACACGAAGTAAACTGAACTCATGTGAAGAGAGCTACAACACTTTATGGTTTGTGGAGAAGTGATAACCACTTCGCGTATGCATTGGTCTCTGAGACCATGGACACACTTCAACGAAATGAATGAAGAAGACCATGTAATTACAGTCGCTGTATCACAGGGCAGCATCTACGCAGTAATATTGTTCTGTTACAGCGTTATCTGCAGCAGAATCCTTTTTTCGAAAAACAGAAACTACTTGTTTCTTACAACAATTTTCGTTTTTTGATTACTTATTTATATTCAAACTTTCTCATAACTGCTGAAAATTTATAAAGTGTATTTTGCATATGATTTTCACTATCAGCCTTTAAAGCAATAACAGTCGGCAAATGTTATGCACTGAAGGGAATTGCTTGTACTTTTAACTCAAGACGTTTCCTGAATATCCTCATAGTTTTTCCGATGAAAAGTTTAAGGAAATATAGAAAATGAGCAGCCTCCTTTTTCATTTTCAGGTTTACATTGTTCTCCATTAATACCTATCCTCAAAATTTTTGTTGTTGTTGTGTTTCATACTGATCATTTACCTTCCCTGTCCAATGTTGTACCTTTTAAGATCTTGATGATTTTGTTCTAATTGATTCTGTCAAACGCCTTTTCTAGACCAGTAATGGTTGTACAATTGTTGCTATTTAATTCAAACCTTCTCTGTAGGAAGCACCTTACTACTGTGGTGGCTTCTCTCATCCCCAGCTTTGGACTGAAGTCTTATCCCCTTCAAGATGTAGAACATATTGCGTTTTATTCTGTGTGTTTTAAATCGTGGAGATTGGTATTTTTAGTCTCGTTGTTTTTATTGTGGCCTTCAGTCTGAAGCTTGGTTTGCTCCGCTAGCCTATGGTGTGCAAACCTCTTCATCTCTGAACTGCTGTTGCAGCTCACATCCAGTTGAAGTTGCTTTCTGTTTTCCTCCCTTGGTCTACCTCTACCACTTTATCCTCGTCACTTCCCTGCAATACCATACAGACATTTCCTTGGTGCCTCATAATGTGTCCCATAAACCGATCATTCCTTTTAGTCCCGTGGTGACATGAATTGATTTTGTCTTCAATCTATTTACAAACTCATCACTAGCTATACGATCTGAAACTTCCTGGCAGATTAAAACTGTGTGCCAGTCCGAGACTCGAACTCGCTATAGTGATCTAACTACTATACGATCAACCTACCCAATCTTCAGCATTCTTCTGAAGCAACATATTGTAGAAGCTTCTAGTCCCTTCTTGTCTGAACAGCTGATTGTACAAGTTTCACTTCCTTACAAGGCTACTCTCCAGAGAAATACCTTCAAAAAAGCTCCTAATACTTACATTTATATTCGTTTCAACAAATCCGAACCGCCTTCCTTGCTATAGCTAGTTGCCCTTCCAAAACTGGAGCAGTATTGTGTATCCTATTTTTAATAAATAAGTATTGTCTTTCTTTCTACTGGAATGAAAAAGGGATCATAACAATTATTCACAATTACATTAACTTCGTATTGAGTTATTGTTACCACAACTGTGCCATGGCTCATCTGTAGCGAAAGCTGTCTTGGTGTCAAGTCATTCAATGTGTTAGGAATTCTGTTTGGATCATTTGTGCACCAACTTCATGAGCTAGCGCTTCTACTCTTTCTCCAGTACGTTCTTCATCCTTGATGATTTCTTTCTCTTCATTAACTCCTTCAAGAGATTCCATCCATATGCTGGCCATTTCACATCTGTAATCATCTACATCTACATCTACATGGATACTCTGCAAACCACATTCAAGTGCCTGGCAGAGTGTTCATCGAACCACCTTCACAATTCTCTATTATTCAAATCTCGTATAGCGCACCGACAGAACAAACACCTATATCTTTCCATACGAGCTCTGATTTCCCTTATTGTATCATGGTGATCGTTTCTCCCTATGTAGGTCGGTGTCAACAAAATATTTTCGCATTCAGTAATACTAATCTTCCTCTACCTCCTATCAGAGATGATCTCTTCCCTGTCTTGAATTGTACTTTCTTAATCTTTCCGTATACATTGTATTTTCAGTATTAGTTATTTAAAGTTTGCTCACTAGCCCTTAGTCTGCATTTTTGTTTGATGATATACTTTATGGCTCTTATCTTTCTTGACATTCTATTGCATTTCTTTTTCTGTATTTAATCCTTTCCTGATGTCTTGTCCTGATGAACTTTAACTAAAACGTCGGTCTTCCACCGTTTTTCTATATTACATGTGTTTTTTCTTTGTACTTTGTCTCTTGTTTTTATACAATTAATCAGTGATGTTAGAGGTTTACTGATATTAGTGAATATGTTTATGCTAGGAGCATAATCTGTTCTTTTTACTTCTTGGATTTTTCCAATATTCCAACGTTTCGTATGACTTTCCCGTTTATACTTAATCAGAAATTGGACATCACTAAGGCTGACAGATGACAATGTATATATCTGACACTGGCGAGCTGTGGCTACACGTTGTTTGTTTTCTATATGTACTCTGCACCAACATAAGATCCATATGATGACTATTATTACCACATGAAAATTTCGAGGTGTAATTCCTTCTGATATGCACTTGGAAATTTGTGTTTGTTATCACGATGTCACGTTCCCCTCAACAAAGTAGAAAATATCCCTGCAGCCTCCCATATATTATCACTTTCCACAAAGTCATCAAAACCTAACATCACGATTATATTACATGGTTAACAAATAATTACATTTCTACACCGATAATGGACCCACATTTAGGAGAGGGATGGTGTATAATCTAGTCAAAAGATTTGTCATGTAACAGGAGAAAAAGTATAAGTAAAACAATCCAGATAAATTAACCAAAGTCGATAATACAACATGCATCTGTTATTTGAGAAAATACAGTTTTAATAAATTTATATGGATGAACAATACAAGAAAAGGTGGAAATGAAGGCCCGTATAATAGAAATATGAGTCTTAATATTAATGAGCAGTTGCTTCAGTTCTATCTACGAATTCCTGATCAGAAGCCACTGACGTGGGTATTATTAATCATTACAAATCATATAACGTTTATTCATTGTTGCTATTAATTCCCTCACTAACATCATCATAATATGCGTTTTAAATGCTTTTCGTTCCCACGATATTCGTCTTCAGCTGCCTATGAACTTACTATGTACACATTTAAATATATATAACTTATACTGTAGTAAGCATTAAATAAAATAGAATTACATATATAATAATATAACTGACAATAGACTGCACCAAGTTTTCAGCTCATCAGTCTCTGCACTGTCTCATATTTCGTTCCTTGGGCTAATAATATTATACTCAGCACTAGCGACTGTCTGCTTACTTTACTGTGGTTTTTACATTTCCCCACACTTACCGCCATCTAATGCTTCTTAAACTGTTGACGAAGGTGGAGTTATAGTAATCTATCAGAATTTCTGGTGAGCCTTTTCACTCTATGTGCTGTCACTTTTCTACTTTCACAGCTCTTTTAAAATTTCCTTCTAAAGCACGAAATATTTCCCAAGCGAGATTTATGAGTTGCTTATTTTAATATGATGTTAGTTTAGCATTGTGAATCGATCTCTTATTCTTTCTTTGTTTCTTTATGTACTAGCCGAGTATGTGGTGGTGCACAGATAGGCCTATTTACCTATTCCAGTCTTCTGTAAGAAAGATCTACTGTTTCACTCTCACCTCCTCCACCTGCCTCCTCACACTTCCTGTCTCATCTGCTTACTTACCCTTTTCATTTCCCACCTCTACAATTCCCCAACTCTGCTTCCCTCTGGCCATCTACTGTTACCACTTCCCTCTGCATATCTCCTCTTCTGCATGTTCGATCATCCTCCATTCACGTATTCCATCTTCCCCATTCCTGGCAATCATCACCTCTTTCCCTCTGTTCATCTCCTCCCAGCCCCATCTCCCGCTATATTGCCCCTCACCCCCTCCACATCTCTCACTTCCTCTCCTCTTTCCCCTCATTCTGTCTGCCTCCTCCTCCTCTCTATATGTCCAACTCCTCCTTCATGCCGGCCGCGGTGGCCGAGAGGTTCTAGGCGCTTCAGTCCGGAGCTGCGCGACTGCTACGGTCGCAGGTTCGAATCCTGCCTCGGGCATGGATGAGTGTGATGTTCCTAGGTTAGTTAGGTTTAAGTAGTTGTAAGTTCTAGGGGACTGATGGCCTCCGATGTTATGTTCCATAGTGCTCAGAGCCATTTGAACCTCCTTCATGTCTCTGACTGTCCATTTTCTCATTAGCCCTTTTACAGTCTTATCTATATGTATACACCTAGGAACGCATTCCAACACAAAATGCAAAAATGCCAAGCTTGCAGGGCAGCCTAGATGTCAGTGGTTAACAACCATTCTCGCACCTACTTTTAGGGAGCTAGGGAGTACTTACTTCCACAGTACTCCTTCCCAGGCAATAAGTAGTATTTTTACAAAGTTTGGTTGAACTCTGTCTAGTTGTTTAGGAGGAGATGTTGAAGATCGACACATCTACAGACATACACTTGTATATAAGTATGTGATATGCTTTCTGCTTATAGTATGACACTCAACCTAAGTCAATGATGATGAACGCATTCTGTTCTATTATGAGTTGTCAAAGGACACATCTCAAATTATGTAGAACAGAGGCAGATACCGACAGACAATGGTAACACTCGAGTGAAGAAGCAAGAGAAGTGTTTGAAAAGGTAGTCAAGGCAGACAGAGTGCATTTCCTGTCTTGCACATCCTCACCCCCCATCACACACGTGTGGAATACAATATTCTAACAAACACCAGTAAATCGTTGTCAAACCAACCAGTTGTATTAAATTATAGGCTGTGAGGGTGATTGTAGGTAAGTTACAGTACCTGTTGTGTCAGTGGGTTTCCTTTCATATCCATTTGCAGATAAGAATAAAAGACATTTAGGAAAACATAGTCCACCACCATTCTCGTGTAGACTGCAATAATACAGACACTTCTATTCGCTCACATATCTCCTGCTAAACCACTGAATTGTTTTGAACCAAGATGGTACATATTCCTCTTAATCTCTGGAAAGAAACACTGTGGAGACAAGAACCACTTCCCAGTGGGATGGCGGTGACAGTAGGGTGGCACAGTAGATGGACAGAGAGACGGAAGAGGAGGACATGAATACAGAGATGAGGGGGTAGGAGATGGACAGAGAAAGGAGGAGAAGAAGATAAATAGAGAAACGGGGACAGAGGCCAATGAAAAGGGGGCGGGGGAACGAGAAGGAGGACACAGAGAGGAAGCAGGCGGAAATGGACAGAAAGAGGAGAAACAGAGACATATTTGCAATATCTGTGACATACGCCTATACCGGCAAGGCCGCACGTAATACGCTATAACGCCATACTATGCACGGCTGTCAACGACAATAAACAATTCAGTTCAGGAATTAGGCTAGGAGAGCGGGAATGAAACCTGGAGCAGGAAAAATGTACCATGAATACTATCAATGAGTAGGTTCAATAAGGGTAGGACATAGATAACTTGGTTAGAAGCAATTACCCAGCCCCAAAGAATAATGCGTCGAAGAAGGCGACGTTGCAACTAAAGTAGCTCGTAGAAACAAAAAAAGTGCTTCAGCGATTGCGTGTGCTTGGTGACAAGTACGCTACATTCTTCTTCTCGAAACATTATGGAAGATAATCCTGACTAAATTGATAGTAAAGTTTATACCCTGAAGCGCCGAAGAAACTGGTATAGGGATGCATATTCAAATACAGAGACATGTAAACAGTCAGAATACGGCGCTGCGGTCGACAACACCTGTATAACACAACAAGTGTCTGGAGCAGATGTTAGATCGGTTACTGCTTCTACAATGGCAGGTTATCAAGATTTAAGAGAGTTTCAACTTAGTGTTATGGTCGGCGCACGAGCAGTGGGACACAGCATCTCCGAGGTAGCGATGAAGTGGGGATTCTCCCTACGACCTTTTCACGAGTGTACCGTAAATATCAGGAATCCGGTAAAACATCAAATTCCCGACATCGCTGCGGCCGGAAAATGTCCTGGAAGAAGACGACTCAACAGAATCGTTCAACCTGACAGAAGTGCAGCGCTTTCGCAAATTTCAGCAGGTTTCAGTGCTGGATCATCAACAAGTGTCAGCGTGCGACCCTTCAATGAAACATCATCCATATGGGCTTTCGGAACTGGAGACCCACTCGTGTACCTTTGATGACTGCATCACACGAAGCTTTACGCCTCGCCTGGGCCCGTCAACACGGACATTGAACTGTTGATGACTGGAAACGTTTTGCCTGGTCGAACGAGTCTCGTTTCAAATTGTATCTAACGGATGGACGTGTACTGGTATGGAGACAACCTCATGAATCCATGGAACCTGCATATCAGCAGGGGACTGTTCAAGCAGGTGGAGGCTTTGTAATGGTATGGGGCATGTGGAGTTGGAGTGATATGGGACCCCTGATACGTCTAGAACGACTGACGGGTGACACGTACGTAACCATCCTGTCTGATCACCTGCATCCATTCATGTTCATTGTGCATTCCGACGGACTTGGCCAATTCCGACAGGACAATGCGACGTCCCACACCTCCAGAATTGCTACAGAGTGGCTCCAGGAGCACTCTTCTGAGTTTAAACACTCCCGCTTTCCACCAAACTTCCCAGACATGAAGATTATTGAGCATTCTGGGATGCCTTGCAACGTGCTGTTCAGAAGAAATGTCCACCCCCTCCTACTCTTACGGATTTATGGACAGCCCTGCTGGATTTATTATTCAGGTCCCTCCAGTCGATAAAAATAACATGGAAACAGGTCTGAAACAACTCAACAACGGTAAGAAGTTAGAGAAGAACAGTCATTATTTGTGAGACGCTTAAAACTGGAGGAGAAACAAAAAAGCATTCCTACATCTCTTATACACATGTCTCGAGGAAGGGGCGATTCCAGTCATAAAAAAATGTACAAGTTATTCTTCTTTTCAAAAAAGGTAACAATACGAACATCGAGAGTTACAGGCTTATTATCTGCATGTCACCAGCTGCTAACATAAATAATTACGAACCGCCTGATTCAGAATTTTTATTTACCAGCCAATCGATAAAGACTCACTACTATTGACCGTATCCACGCAGTACGCGCACTGATAGAAAAATGTTCCAGGTATAATGGGCCACATCACATAGCCTTCAAGGATTGTCATAAGGCATTCTACACGATCGACACCTGGGCAGTATTTTGGACAATGAATAGAGTCCGCATTGGTTATAGATGTAGCAGATTAATCTGCAACATTTACGAGAATGCCGCTCCACTTCTAACTGCAGAAGAATACTAGATCACTGAAAAGGTTCCCGTGAGGAGACACAGTCTCGTCTAAGTTATTCAATATAGCTGTCGATGGTGTGTTTAAGTGTCTCATCTGAAGATAGAAAGGTATCAGCATCGCAAACGTCTGAAGCACCTTTGCTTTGTAGATTGTATCGTCCTCGTTAGCAGTGACACAAACCAATGTCAAAAACGACAAGTTGTAGCCTCCAACACTGACCTCAAAAAGACCAAAATCACGAGTGTTGTCAATGTTGCGGATTTCGCCGAACCAATGCTTTGAAAATGATAAATAATTTTATCTGGGACAAGAAATTGACTTTGGAGAAGATAAGCAGACAGTAGACATCACCCAGCGAACTGGTCTCAAATTATTGATGAGTAACTAACAACGTCAGCTGCCGACACGTGTTGGTGATATACCTCGATGTGGACAGCTGAAAATGCGTGCCCCGACCGGGACTCGAACCCGGGATCTCCTGCTTACTTGGCAGACGCTCTATCCTCCTTTTTTTTTTTTTTTTTTTTTTTTTTTTAATCTCATTTTGTTCGCTTCATCTGCTCGGGGCGGACGTCGTAAGACATCCATTGAAGTTCGTTGTTGATCGATTAACTCAGTTTTTTTATTACAGAGGGCACTTAACCCTCTGACCGAACACGCTGAGCTACCGTGCCGGCATCTGAGCCACCGAGGACACAGATGAATAGCGCGACTGCAGGGACTTATCCCTTGCACGCTTCCCGTGAGACTCACATTCCCAACTGTCCACAATTCTACATATGTATTGTACCTTGTATATGTATGTATATGAATGGCATTTTTCCCACAATTGTAAAAGAAGGATTACAACAGATGCATCTTGCCTATAATAATGGGCTCTAAACTAAATGATTCCTACGATTTGACCACGAACAGGAGGCAAATGAACAGAGAGGTTTAGGTAAGTGTAATGAAGTGAAATTCTGCGCCGCGCCTGTTGCTATAGAGACGACGCCAGAGTGAGCAGGGCGCGGCGCCGTGGTAGCGCGTCTGGAGCGGTCAGGGCAGCGGGAGTCCGGCGTTTCATTATCCACGCAAGGGAATTAGTTTTAATCTTCATTAGGCGACGCACTTTCTAAAGGGGCGGGCAGCGCCCGGCGTGAGACCGCCGGAGATTTTGACCGGCAGGGCAAAGTTTTCTAATCTGCAGCCACAACCAAGAGCGGTGACGACAGCGGAAGCGGCGAGTTTTAAAATGAATACAGCCGACAACCGCCGAGTAATTTTCTTATTTTTACCTGTTAACTCTCTGGCAGGTAGACAGTGCTGAACTACGTGTGCTGGGCCAACGCATTACCACAATTCAACAATCTTTGCTAAACTGGCTTCGGCATGAATTGAGTTCACGACATGTTCTACTGTAACTGTCCATCAAAAGTAGCAACAGCAACGCTCGTGCTGAGTAATCGTCGTTTTCGCTTTTGTTATGAAAGTAAATGCTTTTGCATTTAACATAGAAAACTCTAGCATTGTAGTAGTCATGAAAATAGAACCAATCCAAAGAAAGTTTCTTGAAAGTTCAGATAGCATCGTATCGGATAAAAGCCATCTGTTAAACATGTCTTTCACATTGTTTCTTTATGAGAGCTGCGAGGCACTTGCACCGCTCATTGACTATAGAGGGTGTTACAAAAAGGTACTGCCAAACTTTCAGGAAACATTCCTCACACACAAAGAAAGAAAATATGTTATGTGGACATGTGTCCGGAAACGCTTACTTTCCATGTTAGAGCTCATTTTATTACTTCTCTTCAAATCACATTAACCATGGAATGGAAACACACAGCAACAGAACGTACCAGCGTGACTTCAAACACTTCGTTACAGGAAATGTTCAAAATGAGGATACATGCATCCACCCTCCGTCGTATGGAATCCCTGATGCGCTGATGCAGCTCTGGAGAATGGCGTATTGTATCACAGCCGTCCACAATACGAGCACGAAGAGTCTCTACATTTGGTACCGGGGTTGCGTAGACAAGAGCTTTCAAATGCCCCCATAAATGAAAGTCAAGAGGGTTGAGGTCAGGAGAGCGTGGAGGCCATGGAATTGGCCCGCCTCTACCAATCCATCGGTCACCGATTCTGTTGTTGAGAAGCGTACGAACACTTCGACTGAAATGTGCAGGAGCTCCATCGTGCATGAACCACATGTTGTGTCGTACTTGTAAAGGCACATGTTCTAGCAGCACAGGTAGAGTATCCAGTATGAAATCATGATGACGTGCTCCATTGCGCGTAGGTGGAAGAACATGGGGCCCAATCAAGACATCACCGACAATGCCTGCCCAAACTTTCACAGAAAATCTGTGTTGATGACGTGATTTCACAATTGCGTCCTTCAATTGGGCCAACTGGCGGTGAATCGAGGAAGTACAGTACATACTGACGAAACTAAAATGTGCTCTAACGCGGAAATTAAGCGTTTCCGGACACATGTCCACATAACATCTTTTCGTTGTTTGTGTGTGAGGAATGTTTCCTGAAAGTCTGGCCGTACCTTTTTGTAACACCCTGTATAGTACATGCTTTCGTGTGCTAGGGAAATATTATCTTTGGTTGTATAATGAGATGCGTATCTGCAACCTGGAAGGATGGTTTGATAAGTCTGTTAAGAATGCAAGAAAAAAAAACGTTTGTTTCGTAAACAGTTCATCTTATTTCTCACTCCTCTGAGAGACATACCTTGTCCAGCGAAAATCCAACTTTTTCATCCATCGGAAAAATAGTTTCTGTCGAACTTTGCAAAATACTCCTTGACTGCAACCACCACTTCCTCACTTGATGAAAACTTCTTTCCAGCAAACCAAATTTTCATGTTAGGGAACAGGAATAAGTCACTTGGGGCTACGTCGTGTGAATATGGTGGATGAGGAACTAGTTCAGCTCCCATTTCATGCAATTTGGCCACTGTTGTCCCTCATGTGTGGCATAGTGAACTGAAAGAACACTTATTTTGCGTTCTACCCTTGGTCTTCTTTCAGCCAACGCTAGTTCCAAACGATCCAACAATGAAGTATACCAGGGTCCAGTTATGTTTTTGCCTTTTTCCAAATAATCTATGAGGATTACTCCTTGGGAATCGCAAAAAAAGTGGCAAGCTGAAAAATGGGCTTTTCCTTCTTCGATGCACTTTCACCAGCCTTTGTCCATTGTTTTGACTGCCGTTTTGACTCTGGTGTGTAATAATGGATCCAAGTTTCATTAAAATGTCTTGCGGATACCGATTAAACATCGCCAAAAATTGTGTTGGAATGTGCTGGATGCGCTTTTGGTCGATTGTGAGCAGTCTTGGCGACCCACATCTCACACAGCTTCTTGATAGCCAGTCCTAAGGGCAGCATACTATGCAGTAGCTCAGTTGAGATGCCTACAGTCAGCAATCGCACGAACTCTTGTTCGGCGGTCTTGCACTACCATATCGTAGATTTTGTCAGTGGTTTCCCTTGTGGTGACCTCAACTGGACGACCTGAGCGCCTGCCGTTTTCGGTTGTCGTCCGACCATGTTCAAAGCCATTCATCACTAAGTAAATGGTCCTCAGTGATGGTGCAGGGTCCGCGTGAACTTCATCCAGTCTTTTGATCTGTGCAGCAGTCCAACCTTCAAATGAAAATCTCTGAAAACACCACGAAACTCTGTTTTCTCCATTTTCAATCTCAGCCGATACATTGACCAATTCAGATGAACTGTAGACTGTACATTGTTGAAATCCTTTATACGATCACTGGAATAATCAGGCTTCCCAACCATTAAGGCGCAACAAAACTATTCCATTCTTTCATGGGAATTTATCAGACTTGTCAGATCTTCATCGTGCTCTTGTCAGACAGCCAATTAGGCTGCTTGGTGCCAAGTTGCAGTTTATAATAGTGCCCTGTGGAGGCACTCTTCCCGTGATCACCGCTCACAGAAGCTAAGAGCATTCTACTTGCTGGCGATATGTTAAGTTCAGACATCCTGCCTTGTATGTTATTGAGATGGGCGTTTCCAAACTACACTGTTCAGGATTTATGGCGAAATTATGGTGATACCACTGCTTGACGCTGCATTGGCGTAATTGTATGTTACGTTATTTTCAGGTTTGAAAATGTTTATTCGCGTGAGCAAGGTCAGCTTTTTGTTGATTCATGCCTTTGCCTGATTTGGTGAGGATTAGAACCAATTTTTCGTTGAGCCATCCACAAGCATCAATTGCCTTTCAGTTCGCATTCTCACTCACATAATACTCGCTCGTAGTATTACGGTGTCTTAAAAGCATATGGGGCAAATTTTGCATTTTGTGAATGTGTGGTATCGAGTACCACATTGTCCCTTGGAGGACATTTGTATCTACTTTTCATGGACTTTTTTGGTGTCGTGTCCACTCGAATTTATAGGGTCCCTAGGTTGCTGCTTTCTCGGATAGCTAAACAACGATACAAGCAAATCGCATTAATGGTTTTTATTACAATAAAGTAGATTGACTATACTTAACTTTGGGTCGCAACTAAATGGCGACATGCAAATAATCAGTGTCCTTCGCTGTATACAGTGTCCATGCCAGTTATCACACAAGGTCATATGGATCAACAACCACGGCAGTTCTAGTGCCTCTCTTCTAGTGCGTGGTTTCCAGTCCGGGCCGGCCGCGGTGGCCGAGCGGTTCTAGGCGCTTCAGTCCGGAGCCGGGTGACTGATACGGTCGCAGGTTCGAATCCTGCCTCGGGCATGGATGTGTGTAATGTCTTTAGGTTAGTTAGGTTTAAGTACACTCCTGGAAATGGAAAAAAGAACACATTGACACCGGTGTGTCAGACCCACCATACTTGCTCCGGACACTGCGAGAGGGCACGCACGGCACAGCGGACACACCAGGAACCGCGGTGTTGGCCGTCGAATGGCGCTAGCTGCGCAGCATTTGTGCACCGCCGCCGTCAGTGTCAGCCAGTTTGCCGTGGCATACGGAGCTCCATCGCAGTCTTTAACACTGGTAGCATGCCGCGACAGCGTGGACGTGAACCGTATGTGCAGTTGACGGACTTTGAGCGAGGGCGTATAGTGGGCATGCGGGAGGCCGGGTGGACGTACCGCCGAATTGCTCAACACGTGGGGCGTGAGGTCTCCACAGTACATCGATGTTGTCGCCAGTGGTCGGCGGAAGGTGCACGTGCCCGTCGACCTGGGACCGGACCGCAGCGACGCACGGATGCACGCCAAGACCGTAGGATCCTACGCAGTGCCGTAGGGGACCGCACCGCCACTTCCCAGCAAATTAGGGACACTGTTGCTCCTGGGGTATCGGCGAGGACCATTCGCAACCGTCTCCATGAAGCTGGGCTACGGTCCCGCACACCGTTAGGCCGTCTTCCGCTCACGCCCCAACATCGTGCAGCCCGCCTCCAGTGGTGTCGCGACAGGCGTGAATGGAGGGACGAATGGAGACGTGTCGTCTTCAGCGATGAGAGTCGCTTCTGCCTTGGTGCCAATGATGGTCGTATGCGTGTTTGGCGCCGTGCAGGTGAGCGCCACAATCAGGACTGCCTACGACCGAGGCACACAGGGCCAATACCCGGCATCATGGTGTGGGGAGCGATCTCCTACACTGGCCGTACACCACCGGTGATCGTCGAGGGGACACTGAATAGTGCACGGTACATCCAAACCGTCATCGAACCCACCGTTCTATCATTCCTAGACCGGCAAGGGAACTAGCTGTTCCAACAGGACAATGCACGTCCGCATATATCCCGTGCCACCGAACGTGCTCTAGAAGGTGTACGTCAACTACCCTGGCCAGCAAGATCTCCGGATCTGTCCCCCATTGAGCATGTTTGGGACTGGATGAAGCGTCGTCTCACGCGGTCTGCACGTCCAGCACGAACGCTGGTCCAACTGAGGCGCCAGGTGGAAATGGCATGGCAAGCCGTTCCACAGGACTACATCCAGCATCTCTACGATCGTCTCCATGGGAGAATAGCAGCCTGCATTGCTGCGAAAGGTGGATATACACTGTACTAGTGCCGACATTGTGCATGCTCTGTTGCCTGTGTCTATGTGCCTGTGGTTCTGTCAGTGTGATCATGTGATGTATCTGACCCCAGGAATGTGTCAATAAAGTTTCCCCTTCCTGGGACAATGAATTCACGGTGTTCTTATTTCAATTTCGAGGAGTGTAGTTCTAAGTTCTAGGGGACTGATTACCTCAGATGTGAAGTCCCACAGTGCTCAGAGCCATCTGAACCTCTTTTCTAGTCCGGGTCTGCTAGTGCGTCTGCTAGAGCGCGTCTTCTACTATCCCGCAGAGGCTGGTCGGAGCTGCGCCTATTTTCTCTTCGGCTAGAGGCCGCTCCTTTCGTGGTGCGGTCCCAGTCAGTGGGCTACTGGCTGACGTAGTCTCACAGCCTTCTCTGCTCTTGTGTTCTGCATCTTCGTGCCGGCGCTTGTCGTTACGCCGGAACAACTTTCGTGCCTATGCGATGAATGAAAAGCGAAATTAAATTCAAATCTCATGAATTATTTTCCTCCAGCAGCAATTCTCGGCCCTACAAATTTTGTCTTCAATCCATAATTGCTCGTTTAACCTCTGTTCATCTTAAAACCTGATGCGAGGACAGGTTCTTGCAAATTGAATCCCTTCACCAGTCAAGGTATTTTCCTCTTTGTAATTGCAAATAAGGTAGGTCTGAGTTGCAGAGAACGTGGATTCCATTAACAGTAGTCAGACTGCGTTGTTCTTCATTCATGGGTCAAATTGTATACAAAGGGGAATATCTTCATGGATCTAATACCAGAAGTGTGACTGTTATGCACTCAAGTTCAACTATAACGGGTAGTATATGGCTCTCACTGTTGACTGTACAAAGATTTTAAAAAATTCTAGACAGATGTTTTTAGGAATCTACGACGGTCATTTAGTAGGAGCTCTCAAACTAGAGAATTTTTAACTTTTAGCTATCGAAATTACATGATATAAAAAAAAAGATTATCTTTTTTTCTGGGATATTATTAGCTCCACTCACCAGCTCAAATCAAGAACAGACATATGAGACAATTTGGAGATATAATTATTTAAAGCAATCTCTCTTACGGCAGGTGTGTGAAACTCAATGAACACAAAGACAGCAGTATATTTTTTAAAGTTTACCGTGATTATCTTCAGTAAACTCACAATGATGGCATTCCTACCGTTCATTTACTAATGACTGCTGCTAGCATCCTTGTTTCCTTTCAGAAACGACTTTATCAGCTTAAAGCACAATAACGCTACCGACTGTGACGGACATCATCATAGGTATTGCTACACGGAGCAGGTTGAAAAAGGTCTAAATTAGGGCTGCTGATTGCTCAGACAAATTTCGGGCTTGCAGCCGGTCGTCGTCCAATACCTCGCGCGATATTTCAACTGGGCACCTGCCACTCATCTTCAGGTGAGCCGTCGCAGACTGGCGAAAGCGTCCTCCGTGCCGCAATATACAGCGCGCTGTAACTATTCTGCGCATGCGTCGAAAACTTCATAGATGAACCACACTGCCCGCCGGCAGCGCCCTCGCTGGTGGAATAGCGGAACTCAGTCGCCCTCTGCGTTGCTGTTTGCCACGGCCCTCGGCGCACTCTGTCGTCTTTGATTAGAGTAAATCTTGGAGATGATGGGATTCCATGCACTGTCCAGCTGGTAGCCACTGTCACGGTTTAACAGATTTTGCGCCAGTCGTATTTCTACGGATTCTTTAATATTGGAGTCCCAGAAAGACGTTGCTGTCGACAAAATCATTGTTTTCTCATACTCCATTGAATGTCCAGTAGAAATACAATGTTCAGAAGTAGCGGACTTGCTTGGCTGCAAAAGGAAGGTGTAACGTTAGTGTTCAGTGCAGCGTTCTTTTACGGTGCGTGTGGTTTGACCTATGTAAGCCATACCACATTGGCACGGTGTCTTGTAAATTCCGGTCTTTCGTAGTAACAGACTGCCCTTAACTGATCCCAAAAGGCCCCCAATCTACGATGGTGGGCGGAAAACCACTTTTACCTGAAATTTTCTGAGGATTCTTGCTATTTTAAACGAAGTGTTGCCAACGAAAGAAAGGAAAGCTAAAGATTGTTTCGACATGTTCTCCTCTTTATTCACTTCCTGCTTCTTAGTTTTAACTGTTAGTGCCCTGTGAATCTGCCGGGTGGAACACCCATTTTCGCTGAATACTGTCTTTGGATGGGCGAGTTCTTGAGGTAAGCTATCTAGATCTGTGACAGTATGAGGTCTATGAACAAGTGTTTTAAGCACACTGATGGTTTGCGACGGTTAATGGCAACTCGATGCTTGCATGTACAAATCAGTATGAGTGAGCTTCCGAAAAACTGAATGCCCTAGAGAACCATCATTCTTCCTTCGAACCAGGACGTCCAAGAAAGGCAAACAACCATCTTTCTCTATTTCCATGGTGAACCGGATGTTACTATGAATGGAGTTGAGGTGATGTAGAAACTCCATTAATTTGTCTTCTCCATGAGGCCACACTATGAAATTGTCATCCACATACCTCCAAAAAACTGTTGATTTCAGGGCAGCTGATTCAAGCGCTCTCTCCTCAAAATCCTCCATAGGGCTGTTGACATTTTTAAAAATATCGGGATTCAGAAACATCGATATTTAAAAAGTATATCATTATCAGATTTCGATATATGGAGAAAAAATATCAATACAATAACGGAAATAATATTGACTTTTCGACCCACAAAAATATCGGCTTTCCGGTTTTAGAGCTGTATATTTAAGTATTGATTCAGTGTTAAATATTCTCTATATCACTAGACTAGCAGCTTGCCTATCCCCCTCAGAGCAAAAAATGAAAGGAAAAGTGTGCACTTTCACGCTTATCGATAACCACTTCGCTAAAAATTGTAACTGCATGTAAGTGGCACAATAAAAGGTGTCCGATGGGTCAGTCTTTCGGTTTTGTCACATATCGGATTTGCCCTGAACACTTCATGTCAACTTCTCTGTTTTTCTTTTTTTCATTTTTGCCAACGCCAGCGCCCTAGCAGTTGTATTGTAAAAATTGCGTGGTGAAGCGAAACGTTGTAGTTTTCTATTGGTAGCGCCAAGCGCCGGTTACATCAGCATTTCCTCTCACATGTCTCCGCCCACCGCAAAGAACGATCCCGTCATTTAGATTTTTGCTTATCATTTTCAGCTGTTGTTTTTGAAGAATGCCCATGTGAATAAATAGCACACTAGTTTCGCTAAAAATTGTTTTTTAACACAACTGGTGTGCCGTTTCTTCACATCGGAAATCTTGTTATTCCATTCACACCGTCAACCCCCTCCCCCACGCCTCCAAAAAATGGTTCAAATGGCTCTGAGCACTATGGGACTTAACTTCCGAGGTCATCAGTTCCGTAGAACGTAGAACTACTTAAACCTAACTAACCTAAGGACATCACGCTCACCCATGCCCGAGGCAGGATTCGAACCTGCGACCGTAGCGGTCGCGCGGTTCCAGACTGTGGCGCCTAGAACCGCTCGGCCACTCCGGCCGGCCACGCCCCCAGTGCAATCGGACTTTTTCTATAGTGACACATACAATTGCTTCACACAGTCAAAGAGGAAGATTGGACGTGATGAAAGCTCAAGAAGTTATAAGACTCCTTCACACTGTGAAACTAATATTACGTTCTACTACACTACAATTGCAAAAGAACAACTTCAAATGTGTACCGAAAATTGTGAAAAAGTATATAAAAAATAAAAATATCGGCGTTCGATATTTCCATCGTGACATTGACATCTCGATACGTCTGGTTCTAAGTACCGACGATATATATTGATAACTTTGGGAAAGATATCGACATATTGATATTTTATGAATAGCCCTAGACTCTACACACTTAGTGATAGGCTGATTTCAGGGACGGATTACCTCTACTTTGCCTTCATTAATGAAACAGATTTCCTGGATATGTGGGTAACCCACCAAGATAACTGTTCACGCACGGAGCGTCTGCTTCTAATTAACAGTTTTAGGGACAAACCGTGAGAGGGATGTTGCATAACCAAATGCTTTCTGATTTTCTAAAAGCTTTAGATTGCGTACAACAAAGCTATCTTCAATGGAATACAAGTTAGAACGTAATAGACAGGTTTGCAAATGTATTGAGAACGTTTTGGCAATTATTACTTACAAAGAATGGACTAGGATTCGAATCTATGAGAGGCGTATGGATGGTATTTGGTATAGGTCTATGGGGCTGAAAACATAATAACTTTCACATGGTAGCCACATATCTGATTGTATATACAGGGTGAGTCACTTAAAACCTTTCCTGCAAATATCGAGGAATTGGAAAGCGTTACTGCTAGTTTCACAGAATGGATTGGCAGTCAGGGGCTAGTAGTGTTAGCCAATCAACTAATTCTAATAATACTTAGAACATGTATTTTTGTGTAAACATATACTTTTTTGAATGGAACACTGTGGTGTTACTTATAGGATTCTAGTACGAGTCGTTTACGTTGTAGAATACTTGTGGTAACACACACTAAGAAGCAACACAAGTGCATACATTAGTTATGTGAATTCTGACCAGTAAAGGGACAACTGACCTCCTCAGGTTGTGTTGAAAGCGGAATTGTCGTCTGGCTAGGGCCTCCCGTCTGGTAGACCGCTCGCCTGGTGCAAGTATTTTGAGTTGACGCCACTTCGGCGACTTACGTGTCGATGGGTATGAAATGATGATGATAAGGGCAACACAACACCCAGTCCCTGGGTGGAGAAAATTTCCGCTCCTGCCGGGAATCGAACCCGGGCCGTTAGGTAGGACATTCAGCCGTGCTGACCACTCAGCTACCAGGGGCGGACACAGGTTTGTGTTAAAAATTAACATCGGCAGTTGCAATGCACGCTCCCAGTCCGGTATGGAACGACCGCTGGACACTTGTAAGCATTTAAAGAGGAAGTGTCCGAGCAGGTTGCAGTCATACGTCTTTATTTATCATCGGGTGTAGCTAGTGTGTCCTTGTAGACAACGTCTTCAGCTTTCCCCACAGAAGAATGTCTACAGGCGTCAAATCCGGAGAATAGGCCTGGCAAGGTACAGGTCCTCTGCGTCCATTTTCAACGATTTGGAAACAATTCTTGAAGATGTGTTGCAATATTTTATGGATAATGGATTGGAGAGCAATCATATTGATACCACAAGTTCCATATAGTCTGTAGAGGAACGTCCTCTAGAATCCGTGGAAGATGGTCTATTAGGAGGCTACATAATATTCTGTACATTCACTGAACCTTCTATGAAAACGGGCCTATGAGCTGGCGGTTCACTATTCCACACCACACGCTGACTTTCCACCTGACGAAGCCAACGGGAATTGTCAACGGACCAACTGTGCGTGTTTCGGTGGTTTACCTGGCCAAGTAGATAGTGTCGGAAGTTCCATGCGGCTTTTCGCGGATGATGCTGTAGTATACAGACAAGTTTCAGCATTAGAAAATTGCAACGAAATGCAGGAAGATCTGCAGCGTATAGGCACTTTGTGCAGGGAGTGGTAACTGACCCTTAACATAGACAAATGTAATGTATTGCAAATACATAGAAAGAAGGATCCTTTATTGTATGATTATATGATAGCGGAACAAACACTGGTAGCAGTTACTTCTGTAAAATATCTGGGAGTATGCGTACGGAACGATTTGAAGTGGAATGATCATATAAAATTAATTGTTGGTAAGGCGGGTGCCAGGTTGAGATTCATTGGGAGAGTCCTTAGAAAATGTAGTCCATCAACAAAGGAGGTGGCTTACAAAACACTCGTTCGGCCTATACTTGAGTATTGCTCATCAGTGTGGGATCCGTACCAGGTCGGTTTGACAGAGGAGATAGAGAAGATCAAAAGAAGAGCGGCGTGTTTCGTCACAGGGTTATTTGGTAAGCGTGATAGCGTTACGGAGATGTTTAGCAAACTCAGGTGGCAGACTGCAAGAGAGGCGCTCTGCATCGCGGTGTAGCTTGCTCGCCAGGTTTCGAGAGGGTGCGTTTCTGGATGAGGTATCGAATATATTGCTTCCCCCTACTTATACCTCCCGAGGAGATCACGAATGTAAAATTAGAGAGATTAGAGCGCGCACGGAGGCTTTCCGGCAGTCGTTCTTCCCGCGAACCATACGCGAGTGGAACAGGAAAAGGAGTTAATGACAGTGGCACGTAAAGTGCCCTCCACTACACACCGTTGGGTGGCTTGCGGAGTATAAATTTAGATGTAGATGTAGAGGATTAATTAATGTGGCTTCGTCACTAAACACCTCACATGATACATAAGTTAACACGATTCTCACTATTTCCATGAAGCTCTTGATGGAGAGAGATGTGATACGGATGGGACCTATGACGGTGGAGAATACGTAAGACATTTGTCTGCCTGAAGCCACTTCCTCCAGCGATTGCGCGTGAGATAGCTGTGGATCAACTGCAACAGTAGCAAGAACATTTATTTCCCTCCCTTCTGTCGTCATGTGCTTCCTGCTGTTACATTGTCTAGATGTTACGCTACCACTTTCACGTAACTGATTGAAGAGGATGGTAAATAACTGTCAAGACAGTTGACGTCTATTGGAGTATCTTACTGCATACGCCATATGAGAACAAACTCCATTTTTCCTAATATCTCCGAACACCATGAAAATGTCGGCTTTTTTGCTGTTGGTAAATCCTATCGTCCAGTCACGCCCTGCTGCTTGGAATGCCACACACTAATTGACTATCAACGCACTCAAGGACCGTAAAAGCACAGTGCAAGCAAACGTAACAACATCGTACCTAGCAATTACGCAGGTTGAATGGAACAAACAAGTGACGGCGTGGAAATTTGTCAAAATACGGTATCTTGTAAACAGGTCGAACTAGAATCCTATAACGAGCACTACTGACATTCTAATTTACCCTACTTTTAATTCGTTAATGTCAATAGACATTGTTCCATCTAAAAAAGAGTGTGTTTGCACAAAAACACACTTTCTAAGTATTATTAGATTCTGTTGATTAGCTAAAGATTGGAGCCCCTGACCACCAATCCATTCCGTGAAAACCGCACATCGATAGCATTTCCATTTTCTGCAGCACGTGATGCAAATTTTAGGTGATTCACTCTGTATTTCGAATATGTGACGTTTACTGAGGTGGACGTTATGCTGGAGTTTACAGAGACGCAATTAGATCACAGCCTCACTCAACTTCACTTCTGTTTATCATGCAGCACAATGTTGCATTGAAACTGGTACTGGCAGAAGTAAAGCTGTGAGTACCGGCCGTGAGTCGTGCTTCGGTAGCTCAGTTGGTAGAGCACTTGCCCGCGAAAGGCAAAGGTCCTGAGTTCGAGTCTCGGTCGGGCACACAGTTTTAATCTGCCAGGAAGTTTCATATCAGCGCACACTCCGCTGCAGAGTGAAAATCTCATTCTGGAATGTTGCATTGGACTGATGGCGAGCTTACGTTTTTGATTCCATATGCTGCTTCCTTTTGTATTGTCATATTGGAGTCATTTCGAGGATCACTTTCATTTATATTATTTTTAACGCTGTCGTTACCGTCATTCACACTGTATTTCGCATATTTATTACAATAAATGATTACACGTGTGGCGTAAGCTAAAATTTACCTTACAGTAATAAATAAACTTCCTTCAAATATGTTTGCACCATATGTGCATAGTTTAGAATAAGCCCACACATTGTACCGCAGTCTTTCAAAATGGTTCAAATGGCTCTAAGCACTATGGGACAACATCTGAGGTCATAAGTCCCCTAGACTTAGAACTACTTAAACCTAACTAACCTAAGGATATCACACACATCCATGCCCGAGACAGGATTCGAACCTGCGACTGTAGCAGCAGCGCGTTTCCAGATTGAAGCGCCTAGAACTGCTCGGTCACAGCAGCCGGCTGCAGTCTTTCACTTCTCTACTGTTTCTACTCGTGTCCTCATTACTGAAAATGTTTCTAAGACATTTGCATAGTGATTGACAGTTACGTAGAGTAACGATATTGTATGTTTAACTAACGTATTTAACTAACCTTCGCATTTCTCACATCAGTTGCATGGAACAAATCTCAGTACCTAAAAAAATAATAAACCATACTCACTGTTAACATAACTCCTTTGTAAATATTAGTTTGATAACCACAATTTTATGCGCCATAGCTATATGTTAAGTAAATGGCAAGTTTAAATAAAGAGAGTTTATAAAAATTAAAAGACGTTTCATGAAATGATAATGTGGAAAATCTGAGGGATGTTCTCGGATAATTATGACCACTGGACGATTATGCGCATGTAATCAATGCTGAAAGGGATTAGGATTATGCACTGAAAAACAGCGGAAATTGGTGCCAGTGCTGTAACACTGTATTTGTGCCTGTCGTGGATTAACCTACTGTTAAACGTGCAGTGCCTCTGGCTGGACCTCTATGGGTCGAACCTACCAGTAACAAGGCTAGCAGCACACCTCTGAATTGCTTCGTTGTCTACCTTTATTCCGATCTGTTGAGGATCACAAACACTCGATCAGTACTTCAGAACTGGTCGCACAAGTGTTCTATTAGCGGTCTCCTTTGAAAATAAGCTAAATTTTCTAAAACCTTTCCCAATAACTAAAGGCAACGTTACGCCCAGATATTTAATCGATGTGACTGTGTCAAATGTTTAAATGTGTGTGAAATCTTATGGGACTCAACTGCTAAGGTCATCAGTCCCTAAGCTTACACACTACTTAACCTAAATTACCCTAAGGACAAACACACACAACCATGCCCGAGTGAGGACTCGAACCTCCACCGGGACCAGCTGCACAGTCCATGACTGCAGCGCCCCAGACCGCTCGGCTAATCCCGCGCGGCGTGGCTGTGTCAAGCAGCACACCACTGATGACTTAGAATTTCTTTAACGTTAAGGAATTCCTTTCTTCAGGTATTGCTCTCTTCATTTTTGGTCTCAGAGCAGTATCAGTAAGATCAGTTCGCCACTTTCGTAGACAAAATTTCTTAAAAATCGCGTTAGATTAGTTTTTTAACCAAAGTCTGTATAAATATCGTTTATGTGTGTAATCCTGTTGTATTCAAAACCAGCGCTTATTATTTATTCATTTGTTTTCAAAATCACAATTTAAACCTAAAGTGTTTCAAGTAACGTTAATTTCCAAGAATGGTTGCCTATCGAAGCCGTGGGGTCCAAATGATACGTATCGAACGTGCAATTCTAAATTGATCATGCGACTCTGGTGCGGGGGCGTTATGAGTATGTTTACGGTGGTCACTACGACAAAAGTAGAGCGTTACAAAAATACCTGTAATAGTGGTCGAATCCTTCTGCTTTGACTGTCTTGTGGACTGAAACCAGGCTGTAATTACTACTACCAGGCAGTATGAAGTGCTCTATCAGACGCACTAAAGTGACCTTGTCCTTGGACAATACTGTGACAACGAAACACTTTCGGGACTCTCTTTCTATTCCACCGAATCCCCAAATATGATCGATTTCCCTCTTTGGAGGTCGTCCTCTCTGGTTCTTCCTTTTTGCTACGTGAGATTCGTCCACTTCAACAACTGGTCAACCAATCGGTACACTGTCGTTCGTCACTATGGCATAACACACTTCTCTGCAAAACCCAAAATAGTCACACACGGTATTAACAGATAAGTTAGTTTCCGATGCTGTTGCTTGCAAGGTGTAGTCTCGAATCCAGCAAGATAGAAGAATTACGCTGGTTGGCATGGATAATTTGGAAGAGTCTAAGCTTGTATTCTTCCTGATGCTCGTGCGTTTTCCGCACTGTCCGCAATAAAATTGTAACGGTATTTCAGCATCGAAAGTCTTCTTACGAAGTTTTACACACTTCACACCACCACAGTCTACACAGCCCCTTCCCTCCTCCGGTTGTACTCCATATTTGCGACAAAATCAAACAATTTTCTTCGCTGGATGAGCATGGAATTAGATTTTTCTATGTGAGGGAATCCGCCGAAGAAATGTCAGGAACACCAGACATCCCACTCACTACCGACATAAAACGTCTGGGTTTCCCAACCAACTCACAAATAATTCTGGGAGGTATGTAATTTAGAGCAACTAAGAGAAATAAGGAAAACAGATAAAAATGACGATCACAAATAATTGATCATAACCCCCGCCAACAGAGTTTCATGATCGATTTAGGATCGTACGTTCGATATGAATCGTTTGGACCCCGGGACTTCGATAGGCAATCATTCTTGGAAATTACCCAAGTAACTACTTCATTTTATAAAATCAAATTAAATGCATTCAAAATATTACAGTAGTCATTCTCTATGGTTAAATCTGTATGTTACATCTTTGACTTGATTGTCTTGAGAGCTTTGGCGGGAGTTGTTACAACACAGTTATATCATGGGAAGTAGTGAGAATGTTCGTGGTTAAGCAATATGCTAGAAAGCAGTAACACAATTTCAAAAGATATGCGATGAAGTTTTGAATATGTGGCAGTACTACTGAACTCGGGTGGTGGAATTTAATTCATAAATAATCAGTTCCACATGCGTACCAATATTTAAACAAATCCAGGCAGCTGAGGGAGCGGCTACTATCAACAATTGTGGAGAACATCGATGCAAGAAGATATGTAAAATTTATGTTTCGCTTCCTGCTCTTCAATAATTGCAAACGTATTACAATAATCTCGCTGTTTTAAAGTAAACTGCAATTACAGTTAAAATCTGTGTAAGTGGTGCAGTCGAGAAGAGTAAGAGCCAGGGCACTTCACACTGCTTAGTCATATACGGGTTGACGTATTTTGAATACGTGGAGAATCCCCCATTTTCCATTGCCTCAGTAGCGTGAACCCCGTATACCATGACAGTGAGATCAGGTCTGCAACCCCCAGGGGAAATTTAAACTCCTGTTTCCACAGTTTCGGTAGCCTTAGCCGATATCACTGCCACGTGTGAGCTATTGCGTCAAATATGAAATTCACGCCAACTGCAAGGGCTGCGGGATCGGAGTACGTTGACAGCAAGTTCGTTGCTGTCAGCACACAAGGCGGTGTGCGTAACTGCGAGTGCTCGGTACGATACAGTGCAATCGCCATGAAATGGTAGATGGGGCGGAGAAAGTGAATGGCCGAAGCAACGGCTATGCCATCGAATGCTATTAGTTCGCTGTACCGGATCTGCGCCTTTTCTACAAATCTGCCTGCTTTCGACGGCCCCATCGACACACGCAGATATTTCTAAGCTTATAGCTGTTTTTTTTCTTAGTCTTAAGGCCATACACCGGAATCATTAGTGCCCGCCTTAAGGTGATAAGCGGTTCTTGGCGATCGCTGTGGGGAAACTTACCTCTATTTTAATGATTAACTACGTAATTCACAGACAACTGACACACAAATTTAAAAACTATGACTATCGTACATTGAAAAACTAAAAAAAATACAATTTAAAACAGAGTGTCTAAAACGTTTCTGATGATCTTATAGGACATCGTTCTGGTCAAAACTAGACAAAAAACGTATGTTTAAAAACGAATACTTGTGAGATATGGCCATTCGCTCCTCTGACAGATACGTGTCTCTTTACAGTACACGGTGTGCTCAAAGTGCTTAACTTTCTTCTTAGATATCTTTCAGTCCTCGTTTCGAGGAAACAGTGAACTTGTCGATGGATGTGGAACCACCAGTGCCTTTAAATGTCCTTATAGCCAAAAATCCAATAGATTAAGTTCCGGTGAACGGGCCGGCTGTGATAATCGGCCAGTTTGCCACTCATTAAACATTTGTGTTAGGTACTGTCGTATGAAGCGTACAATCGGGATGGCTCCCCGCCCCGCATAGAGCGCATGTGTTGTTACCCTGCAACTGTAACAGTCTCCAACTGTACAGGTAATTAGTCGAGAAGAAATTCGTGATAGACATCACAATTTAAGTTGTTTGGTAACGTGTATTGAGCTATGAATCTTCTACACGCGATTCCTGCCCAGACATGCAGGGTATTACGGAATGAACAGAAAATATTATAGGAGGTGGTGCAACATGCTAATTCGAATAAGATTACACGTAACGGTCACATGCTGCAGACAGACTCTGGAAGGTTTTCGTTGGTAAAGTGGAAATCTATTTGTTGCACAGAAACTGTCAAGCACTTTATTTACCTTTCCGCGACTCATCAAGACAAAATCATTTGTAGCTCGTAAACACCACATGGCTCCAATAAAACAGTTCATTGATGAGACGCGGTTTACAGTGACAAAATTTTGCCACTGTGTTACAGTATTACAAAAATAAGTATGTTTCATTTCACTATGTCGTCATTATAGCGGCAACTTAATATTGAAGCGATATTAGCCTTACCACATACACTAAGATCAGTTATATTGTTTATATGTTTATTATTTCCCTTATGTTTTCTTTTTTATAAATGCATTAATATGTCCTAGATATTTCATTCCCCCTGTACCTCATGCATCACTGTTGCCAAGTAATTAAAACGGAAAGCAAATCAGTGTGTTGTAAACATATCCACAGATCCGACCCTTTCTGTACGCTTTCACGCTAAATTTACTTGTGTATTCGCTTTTTGTACCACCACGTACATACCTGACTTAAGAGGGTAGTAACCGTAACTAAATTTTGTATATATTAATTGTACATATGCACACTGAATTGTTTAAATATATTCAAATTATATGCATTGCGGGAAATAAAACAAAACATAAAAAAGATAGCAGCAGCAGGATTCGAACCCTTGTCGGTGGACTGCTAGTCTACATACTTGAGCACTCTGTCACATCAGTGATACGTGAACTACTGCTATAAAATCCCTCATACTGTACACGTAAATCTTCAGAGAGTGTTTTCCCTTTTCGTATGGACTACTGAGGCGAAATATTGTAGGAACCTTAAAGGGCCATCTACCTGCTTCTAACCACAGCCACAGAGCGTGAGCGCAATTGGCGTTTCCCATCCCACGCCCTCCCCTCTTACTCTTGACCTCTCATTTTCTCCTCCAAATATCTACTGGAAAAGGGCGTCTCTAGCTGATCATCTACAGAATGTGCCATGTTGCTTGCACTAAACTTTACACGCATTTTTGAAGAAAAATATTGGTTTGACGCTGGAGAAAAGTTGCACTGTTGATGCCTACAGGGATGACGTCACATGAGAACATGTGTAGTGCAAAAAGAACAGCTGCATCCCTTCTTTGGGTTGACCATACCATGGCTGACCATGATTTCAGCATCTGACACTGGTTTCTAGTTCTCGCAAAGAGAGCATTACAAAACATGTTTTCGACTGTTTTATTTTCATACCGGCACACATTCAAAGAGAAATAGCATAGCCTAATTTTAGTGTGATATATACTGTGTGCTGTAACGCGGTTTTGAAAGATATAACCGCCATTTGACTGTACAACAGGTTTTATTTCACAATCTAGATTTTAGCCGTAGGCTACTATCAAGTGTTACATCTGCAACACACAAAGTACAATAAAAATGCAAGTATCCGACAAAGTATCAGAAAAACGGCAAGGCAATCAGTTAAATCAATAGATGAGCTGCATGATTTGTTCTCTTACTTACGTATGATAAATCATTAGACTTCAGTAGAACCAAAGTTATCGTCAACATTTTTTTTTCTTTATTGTGATTTCATTCCCCTGCTCTTCAGCCGAGTAACATGGCAACTAAAACAAGAATAAAACGTTACATACATAAGGAGATAAAAAGGGGAACATAAAACAGAGGAAAGGGATAAAATGGAGGTAAAAATAGACTGACATGGAGACGTTCATGGGGGACAGTTAAAAAAGTCACCAGAAAGGTAAAAAAAAAGCACAGTTGGCGATTCTTAAAACACAGAGAAGACACTGAATGGACATGCACAGGTTAAAAGTCGGCCAAAGGATTAAAAACACTCCAGAACAACACACTTAAAACCCACTTGTAGCACACACGACGAAGAATAAAACTGACAGGTGGGACCTGCCGAGGGAAAGGTCAGAGAGGATGGAAAAGGAGCGAAGAGCTAGGGGTAGCAGGGGAAGCGGCGGGATGAAGAGAGGAGGGGCGTCAGTGGGTACACGAAGAGACAGGCGACACGTGAGGCGGGAGATGAAGAGAGAAGACAGGGCAGGAGGGAGTGCAGAGACACTGAAAGGGGGCTCAAGAGAGGAAGGGGGAGGAGGAGGGGGAAGCCGCTCAGGAGGAGGGAGGGGGAGGAAAGGGAGCCCTGAAGAGGAGGCAGGAAGATGGGGTTAGAGTTGGTAGGAAGGGTAGATGTGAGGGCGAAGCTCATCATCCGGGAGTGGTAGACGGTGGAAACTAAGTTGGGAAAGGAGATGGAGGGTGTGGAGATGGAGAGAGGGTGGGACACAACGGCAAAGGCGCGGCAACTGGTTGGGGGTGGAGAGGAAGGGAGACACCAGGGGGTGAGGGGGATCAAGGCAGCGGATGTATTCAAGGAAAAGGAGAAGGTGGGGGAAGGGGATGAGGTCGTAGAGGATGCGCATGGGGGACGGAAGGCGAAATTCGGAAGGCGAGGTGGAGAGCATGGTGTTCGAGGATTTGGAGGGGTTTATAGAACCGAGGAGGGGCGGAAATCCAAGCTACGCTGGCATAACAGAGGATGGGGCGGATCACGGATTTGTAGGTGTGAAGGATGGTGGAAGGATGCAGACCCCACGTCCGGCCGGACAGGAGTTTCAGGAGGCGGAGGGGGAGGCAGTTGTGAACTTTGTGTTGGATGGTAAGGAGATGGGGAGTCCAGGTGAGGTGGCGGTCGAGTGTGAGGCCAAGGTATTTGAGGGTAGGAGTGAGGTGGATAGGACAGCCATAAATGGTGAGGTAGAAATCATGGAGGCAGAAGGGGCGGTTGGTGCGGCCTATGATGATCGCCTGGTCGTCAAAACAAGTATCTACGGTTATATGAAGGAATTTTGTCAAAAGTAAATGCGAGACCATTTGTGTAATATGCTAATTTACTGACAATTAGCATGACTCACTTGACATAGTTGTGGATTAAAATAGACGACGAAATCACAGGTTTTAAACTTTGCTACGCTGTCTGTAAGAAGCCACTGACATAAACATAAGGGAAACGATCGTTAGAGATCATCATAAAGGCATCCCAGTTTGCACCACGCGATCTGTGGTATCTCATGAGAACATGTAGGGGGCTCTTTATTATACAAGCTGGTTACGTTATCTTTGAAGTGGGTAGAGGATGTCAGTCTTTACATAATATGGCGAGATGAGCCAACTTCCAGTGTGCATGTAAAAACGCGCCTTACAACATAGTAATTAAAGATACATAGAAGTACAATCTAGCAACAGTGACATTTTTGATACACTGTGAATTATACAATAAACATTAGCATGCGATCACCGGCTGCCACTGTATTTCCTACATGTAATGAAAGCACACCGCACAAATTACTTCAGGTATGCTATATCCAACTGAAGCCAATCTTTAGCGATTAAATACTTTAGAGCTACCAGTCTGCAGGACTGTTGATTTCTGCATATCACCCACTGTTCCAAATAGTCCGAGACATTTTCTATAGGATTATGATCGGTTGATTTAGAGGCCCATTCGAGGTACGACATGGTGCCTGACTGCTCGTCAGTCCAGGAATGTACTGTGCTTGAAGGACGGTGAACACGGCTCTTATAACCCATGGAGTTGTGGGAGAAAGTCAACAAACCGTCGCAGAGAATGTTGGAATCGACACCCTTTTTCATGTTCATAATAATCAGTGTGAATAGGCCCAAGTATCACACTCAAAACGTCAAAGAACTACGTGCAGACTAAACTACACACACCACACACTACGGGTTAAACGCCACATTACGCTGTAGTTGCCGTATGATTCTGAACCTCATTTGCTAAGAAGCAACATTATGACTTGTCGAACTATAATAGAAGCATCTGATTTGCTACTGTAAGTTTTCTGCGTAAATATGTGAAGTGGTATATATTACCGTGACCAAAAGCCATTTCCGAGGTACCCAGCAGCCTAAAAAGGGAGGGTCAAGAGCTCTGGATAACCCTGGAGCTACGGACCACTTGTATACTCGACAGAAGCATCCCCTTAGTACCAGTATCCTGCAGTACAGAGTCATAAGTGCGAATACTGTACACTTCCTGCAACTTCGGCAAATAGAGGTAATCAGTTCGTTGTTTTTGCACTCTACGACGGGATTGATGGTACAATGGAGATACCATTAGTTCATGAGCGGTTAATCGAAAATCCCCACAAAACGGTTTTTTATTGTGCTTTCGCCGTCACCGGGGCACCAAAACCAAGACTGCTTTGCACATCAAATTTTACAATATATTCCTATAACTCCCGTCTCGAAAAACCTTGAAAATTGCCTTTATATCTTTATCCGTTTCCGGGATACAGAGATTCAAAGTTATCCTATTTGTACACGTAAAATACGCACATAAAATCTGGTGTGTTGGGAATATGTACTTTAGAAACTGAGGTAGTACGGAGAAATATGCTGTAAAGTGTCTCCGTTATCACCTGGGAACCCCATGTTGTAGCACTGAAGGACATGCAAAAAATAGTTTTCACATTAAATCCGGTCTGAAGCGTAAAATTAGTTTTGCGTTATTTCAGTTTCACATAAGTAAACTATCTAAATTTTACTGAAAAATATAGTTCTTTTGATATGAGTTATATGCCCTGCTGCAGCAGGGAGAAGAGAAACAGTGGAAAAATGCTCCTACAGGGCACAAAAAATGTGGATACGTTCCTGTTTCTTGAAAAGACTGTGACTGAAAAGTGGGGTACTAGCTGCCTCATTTCGACCGTCCTCAGCACCTATAAAATTTTTCCCAAAAGTTATCGGATGCGAACATATTCGCACTTTTTTATGCTGAGAGAGAAGGAGACAGAGACAGTGGCAAAGATACGGGAAAGTAGTAAACCCTAGAAGATAGTAGGCAGTGGTTGTGCTATAGAAAGTGCGAATGAGAATGGCAGTGTGAGAGAAAGAGAGGGACGAAGTTGCAGCGGAACGTAACTGACAGCGACAAAACAATGCTAGGAAGAGAGTGAAGGAGACAGTGACAGGGAAAGGGGGGGGGGGAGGAACAAAGAGAAAATGGTAGTGGGTATGAGCCAGTGAAAATCAGGGAGAGAGTATATGGTAATAACAACAAGGAAGAAAGATATAGTGACAGCGAGGAGAGACAGCAATAGTAAGAAAGAAGGAATGATATATAAGCAGTAAGAGAGAGAGTGGGGGACACAGTGGCTGTGAGAGGAGACTGCAGTAGTTGAACAGAACGAAGGGGACTGTGATCGTGGCACAGGAGACAATAACAGAAAGACACAAAGGGGTAATGAGTTGGGCTGATTGAGTGAGTGAAAAAGTGCAACTGGGAGTGGATGGGTATCAAGGACTAGATCGAGGGACTAGTAGGTGTGATGAGTTACAGTTAGGGCAGCCTGTACGTGAGCTGCATGCTAAGAAAGCGCGAATATGTTCGCATGCCAACATTTTTGGGAAAAATTTTAATGGTCCTGAGGAAGGTAGAATGAGGCGGCTGGTACCCCTCTGTCTTTCAGATAAATAGCTGTAACACATACTTATACACGGGAGTGACCACAGTAAATGTTTTACATATTATAATTCGGTGGAACCTTTCGTGACTAGTACCTAAAAATGCATAGCAAGCAAGTAATAACAAACGTAGCGAAATGCGTAAATATATGAAGACAACCCTTTCTCATTCAGGAACGCAAGAACGTCATGCACACTGTATAGGAACACTGTACCATTTGCTAACAACATGTATGTCGTGACTAGTACGGAGCAGTGAATAAACTTGCAGCAGTCACGTAGTATCAGCCAACAACAGTAATGTGTGTCCAATTCAGAGCAGCGAGCAGACTGATATTGCGATTTTCAATGACAGGGGCACTATATGCCGATAGGTGGCACTGTGATACAAATACTTTAAATAAAGTTTTTTAAACATCATGTATAAAATAATATGTACTATAATGTTTCATCGGTTTGTGACAAGCACAATTTTTCCTATACTGGCTTTTGTGAATAAGCATATGTTTACCAATGACAGGGGTGCACTCAGCCTCGTGATGCCAATTGAGGAGCTACTCGACCGAATAGTAGCGGCTTCGGTCAAGGATACCACCTTGCGACCGGGAGAGCGGTGTGCTGACTCCACAACCCTCCTATCCGCATCCTCCACTGAGGATGACACGGCGGTCGGAGGGTCCCGGTAGGCCACTTGTGGCCTGACGACGGAGTGCTTTATATCAGTGACAGTGTGTCTCAAACCAGTACTGTAATTAGACACTGGATTCATTTCATTAACTGGTATATATTTGCCTCAATTTGCCTCTTGTTAAATTCACCAGTGTGTTGTACACTATTTTGCTCTTATATGCAATTTTCTGTAGTATTTCAGACCTGAGTATGGCTGACTGCTCAACAAGACTAGTAAACAATGATACTTAAAATGCTGGGATATGGACTATTAAAGGATTTTGTACCAAAATCTTTAACGTTTAACAATCTCATGGATCGGTTGTCTCTACCACGACCCATCCAAAGAAACGACAGAAATTCGTTTCGGGTTTGAAACCGATTGTTATTGGCAAGCGTAACGGTCTTCTCCGGTACTCGTCATTTAGGATCTTTTTACGAACATAGTTCTCAAATCCTGCGAGTGATACACCATTCCTTGCAGACACAATAGATATTCCGCGGTGGTACACCAACAAATCGGTCAGTTTAATTCACGGCGTGGTCATGGGCCAGTCAAAAGTGATAACTTCTTTCGGTCATTGTGTCATGCCTCCACGGTCACCAACTGGGCTAGTAACACTGAGCTGACTGCCAAGGAACACACTATTTCACTGCCATGAGATACAACGACGGTGGTGGGTCGTGAGCCGTGCGGCGTGGCCGATGCCTCTCACCTGATGAATTGTACACGTCTTTGCTCATGAGAGGATCTGTAATTGGCGGTCTTTGGGGAGGAGAGACATGTTCTGGTGGGACACAGAGTCGAAGTTGAGCGGTCGATCCAAGCGGACGCGCAAAACCCATAATACGTGTTTCATCGGGAGGCGTGGTCAGTATTTCCGGTGCAAGCATTTCTCTAATGCAGTGACGAGAGGCAGCCTCCTGAGTCAGAGGGGCGTTGCTGTCGACACCCTGTGCTGGTCCGGGCTGCATCAGTCCCGCGACTTCCTTGGCGTCCCTGTTGGTGAACACAGCCCCGAGAGTGCCGCCACTCACTCCACGATGAGCATCGTTTGCGAGGATACTCGGAAAACTCGTCTCTTGTGTTGCTGCAGCAGCTTGCTGCCTGCCTCGACGCGTGGTTTGAAGTCTGCAGTCGTACGGCCATACGGCGATCGATTCATTCTCTGCTGAACGAGGCGCCAACACATGTTCACCTCGCCCCCGTAGAAGATTTGTTTCGCCTGCTAGAGTTTGTTCCTCTTAAGAAAAGTGTGTGCACAGTGTTTTAAGATTTAATGACTGTGACATGTGTTTTGATTTTAAGGCCTAGCGGGCTAGCTATAAGCGGGATCATATCTACAGCTGTGTCCGGTCTGCCTTGTTGCAGCCATCCCGTTCGTACTTAGTGGCATAGCCGGTGATTCGTGGTGCTACGGCCACATTGCTAACAGCCAATAGTAGATTATATTTAACGGTTTGAAGGTTTTAACATCTGCTACGTTTCAGGTTGAATTGTTCCAACAGCTGTTTTCTCAAGAAAACTGAAGTGCTTAAAATTTCTCTAGACTGTCTGGTTAACCTATAACCGTTCACATACCGACGATGAGGTGCTTGTTGGCTTGTGGAGGTAATTTTGTGAAGGCTAGTTTTACGCTTCTTAAGGTGGTTTTAATATTTCCTATGCCTAGTGCTTTAATATTTTTTGCAATTTTCTATGCCCGCATTTGTATTCGTCTGAAGTGTGGTGTCATCGAGGCCGACCAAAGGTTTATACTTTTGTCCTTGTAACTTGTGGGGAACATTTTCTGACACTGATTTTTGTATTTGTAAAAGTGGTTTTAACGCTTTCTGCTTTTATTGTTCTAATAACTTTTGAATTTTGCCGCGCTGGCATTTGTATTTGCTTGTCATTGGAGGGGGCCAAAGGTTTATTGGTGTGTCCTTGTATACTCTAAGATAGCTTTGCTATGTCTGCCGTAGTTGCACCACTTTGCTTGTCTAGTTGGGGTCGGGCACTAGGGCCCGAGGTCTACTTCTGAATCGACTGCGCCACCTGCGGGCTCCCTCTAAGACTGGACGTCGGCCTGAACAATTGTACTTTATTTTTATTTGATATACTTACTTACTTGCTTCTTCACCCATTGTTACAGATTACTGTGACGCTCGTGTAAAATTGCACTCCTTAAAGTTCATTGGTTCTAAAGAACAAAGTCGTTGTTGTTCTTTAAAGTTTATGTTGTTCTAAAAAATAATTATTAGTGCTTTGGGTTCTTTAAAAGCTTCTGTTGTTCGAAACAAAGGACAAATTTATGGTTGGACCTTGTATCATGTTAGTAAACAGTTTCGATGTTCAATAAATTGGTTATAAGGATAGGTAAGTAACAAGCGATGTTCAGTAAATTTCGCAGCCCTTCCTCTAGGACCGGACTGTCGGTGCCCTTTATCTTGGTGTACGTCCTTGTTGACCATATCAGACAACATAACCCCATGGTACGAGTTTTACTCCATCCATAGTGCTACAAAACGACCCATGTGCCAATGGGGTTGAAATACTTGTATGGAGTGACACTTTTACAGAGAGACACATCTAAGGAGCCTAGGGCTCTCGCTGGGTTAAACTGCTTTCAGCAGGTAGAGACACACTAAGACGTTGTAAGTATCCTGTCTGTATGTTGGCAGCGCTATAGACTATATTAATATCGCTGACAGCGCTCTGCACCCTCGGCAAGAGACTCTGTGGTTGGACGGACTAACAGTTAGCGAGTGGATAGAGAAGTGTATGCGTATATTTTTCTTAGTGGAGTCTCTGTTGGTAGGATATTATTGCAAAATGAGATGCAAATTTCTCTTCTTCAGAAACGCTTTCCTTGCCATTGCCAGTCTACATTTTATGTCCTCTCTACTTCGACCATCATCAGTTATTTTGCTCCCCAAGTAGAAAAACTCCTTTACTACTTTAAGTGTCTCATTCCCTAATCTAATTCCCTCAGCATCACCCGACTTAATTCGACTACATTCCATTATCCTCATTTTGCTTTTGTTGATGTTCATCTTGTATCCTCCTTTCAAGACACTGTCCATTCCGTTCAACTGCTCTTCCAAGTCCGTTGCTGTCTCTGACAGAATTACAATGTCATCGGCGAACCTCAAAGTTTTTATTTCTTCTCCATGGATTTTAATACCTACTCCAAATTTTTCTTTTGTTTCCATTACTGCTTGCTCAATATACAGATTGAATAACATTGGGGAGAGGTTACAACCCTGTCTCACTCCCTTCCCAACCGCTGCTTCCCTTTCATGCCCCTCGCCTCTTATAACTGCCATCTGGTTTATGTACAAATTGCAAATAGCCTTTCGCTCCCTGTATTTTACCCCTGCCACCTTTAGAATTTGAAAGAGAGTATTCCAGTCGACATAGTCAAAAGTTTTCTCTAAGTCTACAATTGCTAGGAAGATAGGTTTGCCTTTCCTTAATCTTTCTTCTAAGGTGAGTCGTAAGGTCAATATTGCCTCACGTGTTCCAATATTTCTACGGAATCCAAACTGATCTTCCCCGAGGTCGGCTTCTACCAGTTTTTCCATTCGTCTGTAAAGAATTCGCGTTAGTATTTTGCATCTGTGACTTGTTAAATAGTAGTTAGAATCTTTTTATGTAGCTGGCTGTAGTCGCTGCTTGCTGTAATTGCTGTAGATCGTGTTATGAATATTTTCTGAGAGGTTAGTGACTTATAAAAGAAATAGGGTTCGTGATTGAAATAAGTTTAGGCAATTAACAGTGTTGGAGGTAGTTTCATATTTCTTAAATTTCCTCCTTTTTTGGATTTTTATTATTGTTAGGATTTCTTTCAGGGCCATTCTTTTCTGTTAATTATTGGAAGTCATGTTGTCACTGTATAGCAGTCAGATTGCGTTAGCCTTTATGTTGTGGATAATAAATGAAACTGTAGGTCAGTGTTTAAATGATAAAAATAAGTAAAGACATAGTTTCAACGTCTAGCAGCGTAGCATAGCGTGCTGTAGTCTACGAAACGTGTTGTTATGATTTAGTTGCAATATATGCTGAAACTATTTATGGAATGTCTCGTCGGTGCTTGGAGGAATGTAGAGATATAAAAGCTTGAATACATGGTACTGATGTTCGACAAGTATACTTATTTAATAGTTCGTTATGAATCGGCTTTCCGCTTGCTAGGCTAACATCAGATGACACTAAACAGATAGTACACACAACTTCAGCGGGATGTCATAGTTGTACAAAGTTTGTTTTTCAAACTTATGTCTCATTTTATGATTATATATCGATACATAACACAAGCATTATGTAATTCCCAAAGAAGCTCTGAACAAATAAAACTTATCTTACAATATATTCAACAAGCATACTATATAATGATGAGGAAAATATTAACTAGCTCCTGCTACTTTAGTAAGTGTGGGTAATGGACCTGTGTTTGGTCATTGAGGACCAGGTCAGGATTCTTTGACCAGTGTTTATAAATAGCCTCAATCTCTAGTAGTGATACTATTCTGTCTTTAGTTCCTCTATAGAGAACATTCCTTACAGTGTTACAAAAATGACGTTCATTAAGATCATCTTCAGCAAAGGTTGAATCTTTTTATTTCAGTCTCCAACATCTTTCATAATAACGTAGTCTAGTAGTAATACCCCTGTGTGATTGATCTACACATAATTTGCGACTGAGATTGCAGAAAATCCTATAAGTTCCATTTTGTTCGAACGGTTGAATCTTAACTTTACTGCTAATGATAATGTTGACAGCGGTATTCCTAGTATAAAAAGCTCAAGTATATTTCCTGAATTTTAGTTTGCTGGCAAGTACCTGTGATGCCCAACCTACATACTCATATAGCATCGGGACCTGACCATTTGTTATCAGTATGGTTTAGTGCCTTTCGAAGAGGATACAGAAGTGGTATTATTTTCTATATCTTCTTGCTACTGCGTATGTTGTCAGTAAGGTTAGGACTATAACCATTGCTGTATGCTTTGTCTTTAATTATTTTCAGTTCATTTCCAAAATGGTCAATGGTGTAGATAGCAGGTGGTCCACCTTGGAGTGGAAGGCTGCATTTTGTGGTTAGGGGATGCTGGGATGTAGCAGGTGTCTGGAGAGGTTGCTTTCCTGAATATCTTTAATAAATGTTATTGCTTACTACCGCCAATGTTAAAGTCTAAAAAGTTGATAGTCTCCTCCCACCTCCATTGGAAACTTGATTTTATGGTGGTCTGAATTCAAATTGTCTGGTGGTACCTACCCACAAGTATAGTACCTCATCCACATACCTAGTCCAGTATTGTATTTTAGACCTTAATGGCTCTTTATCTAAAAAAAAGTTTGTTCAAAATATTCTACAAACATTTGAGCTATAGGGGTCTCAGTGGTGATCCCTTTCCTAACCTATCTGACAGAGGGTACCGCGACTGTTGAGAATGGAAGTAATTTTCCTTTCAGCATATCTCACGTGCCAATCTTAAACCCTCTGTTACTATTGGAATTTCTTCTGATTTTATATAACAATACTGTTAAAATTTTCGTAGCCTCCCCAACAAGAATACTGGAAACCAGTCTGCTGACATTAAGCGAGACTAACTTAGCACTAGGTGGAATGAGTAGTTTCTTCACTAATGGAAGTGAAATAGGTAGCCTATTCCAAATTTTGGTTGAAATCTAGTTTTTGTTTTAATTAGTGAATCTAACTCCATAGCTAATAATTAGCCAAATATATAATTATGAAATATTTAGACAAGATGCTGAAACCAAAGACACTGCAGGTCTTACTGGAGTACGTTCTTTGTGAAGCTTCCCGGCCGGAGTGGCCGAGCGGTTCTAGGCGCTACAATGTGGAACCGCGCGACCGCTACGGTCGCAGGTTCGAATCCTGCCTATGGCATGGATGTGTGTGGTGTCTTTAGGTTAGTTAGGTTTAAGTAGTTCTAAGTTCTAAGGGACTGATGACCTCAGAAGTTTTTTTTTTTTTTTTGAAGCTTACGTGACCCACACAATCTGGGCGGTCTTGGATTCATCTTCATGTTCTGAATCACTACCAGTAAATATGGCCAGCACTTTCATCTTTGAGTATACGGTAATATAAGCTCAATTAGTTCAGAGATTCTTTGAGTATTACATTATGCTTGTGTTTTCTATAGATATATAGTCGTAAAATGTCACATATCTTTGATAAATAATCTTTGTACAGTTATGAATTTTCGCTGATACTGTGTGTACTGTCTGCTCATTATTAAGTTATCTGACAATGGCCTAGGAAGCTGAAAGCCGTTTCATCACGAACTATTAAATAAATATTATTGTGGAATATTCTAGTTCTTAATGTGTTGAAACGTTGGAAAACTGCGGCCAGTCACTGCCATATGAGACTTTAAACGCGTTTGATCATTATACAATGGACAGAGATTGAATGGATATAGCTGTATTTCCTTTGCCCACCTTTCCGCTGGATAGAATTTGTATTCACGACCCAGCAGTACAGATTTTGATTCAGAGAATCTCTCAGGGGAAATGCCGCGATAAATTCCAGGAAGAGACATGGCCGTCGAGACAGCCTTGTCGACTTAATTACGGAATATTTCACAAATTGCGGGAGACATTTAGTTCACCTTGTGTCGTTTCCGCGGAACACATCAATGAGGTCATCTCTTTTCGTGTCGCATCAAATTTATGTACAAAATTTACAAGCTTTCTAATGAGTATAAAGATCATTATATTTCCTTAGAATATTTGCATAATTTCCAATGATTGTTACGTTTTATGCCTCGCTGTAATTTCTGTGCGTAGGCCACACTAGTTAGAAATTATCTTAAGTTGCTGTCGACTTGAAGTCTTTCTAAGGCCTTTGCAATACTCACCTCAGTATTAACTGCTGAATTCTTTCTTCTTTTCCCATATAAATTTAAAACTATTCTGTGAAAGTGTGGGCTGTGGTGTTCCGGATCTACTCAAAGACTTTTTTCCCAATCAGTAAACATTTAATTGAACTTTTGATATTAATGTACTTATCCTTCACTTCCATTCTTCTGAGACTTTATAAGTCTAATGGCGCCTTTCACGGCAATCCACATATTTCCTGGCATACGCTCGTTATCGAGCCACTGATTCACAAAGTAGCCTTAAAATCATTGAAGCATCGGGTTTCCAGATGCGGTTTCCTGAATACACAGCCAACCATCACCCAACATTTCCAGTGGAAGATGTGCTACAGCTGAGGACTTTCTTATGTGACAACGCATTCCTCGATTTCGTTATAGGCAGGAACGAGGCCACAACATTGAACTAGTTTCCTCGAACATTGATTAAAACGATAATTGCAACCCACGGCATCTATTTCTAGAAACAAACTTCTAGCTGACAAGCCGATATCAATTTCGATGGCCACCATGACGCAGCGTACCATCGAGGCACGTTAGTTTTAATAGCTTTAGAAAGCGATCTTGTAAGTTCTCGCATTTTGTACGTAGAACACTACTCATCAGTCAGAGATGAACTGCAGTACCGAATTCACGGGGAAAAAGCCACGTACCACTGTCTTCTTGAAATATGTCACTAGAAAATCAACAAGGCCAAAACTTAAATAAATCAAAGTAGTAAACAGATGAAAAATACTCGTAAGCTACGAAATATATAAATAACAATTATAGTTTATAACAAAAATGTTAAGAAAAATGTTTTGTAAAATTTATTTAAGTTCCATGCATATCGATGGTGACAGTGAAGTATCCACACCAAGCTATTTGTTGGCGGGAGAGCCAGCGTGGCGGGAAGCGCGCAGAATTGTCGATAGAACACTCTTGAGTCAACCTTTGTGCAGTGAAGTTGTGTGCCTGTTCGCCACCAGCTATATATTACTTGAAGAATACTATAATTATATAATTGGTAATTATTCATGAATTATTAAAAATCGACGTCATGCAGACATGAAAGGTATTTAAGCGCTAACTGCATATTGTAAGCTCGTTGTTACGTTTCTAACCTGTTTTATGTAGACGATCACCAAACTTAAGTTTTATAAATTGAATCATTATAAAGAGTTAAATATTTATATTCTATCATTTTCAGAATAGATCAGTTTATCTCAGTCAATATCGTATTACTTTTCTTTGAACGCAGTAACCACAAGATTCAACTTTTGTTGAGTTTTCTCAATTTTTTTATTTAATAATGACATTGAATTTTGCACCAGTAACTTCAATCAAAAAAGAAAATGAATAAGAAGCACAGTTTTAGCTCACATAATTGCTACGCTAATAAATGAATGCCAATCCAAATAATTATCAACAATAGATCAGAGCGAGTATATTCAGACATGCAGTCAGACTACGTTATCCAGAGGCACTCTGTAAAATAAAAGGTAAGGAAAATATATATGTATGTTTTCAGGTTCACTGCATAGACAACCAGTACTAAGGGCTACGGCGTAAGCTTTTCTGTTCGCGTCGAAATAACCTTCTTTTGATTTGTCACATTAATATTGTTACCAATAAAGGCACAAGGCGTACAACACTGTGTACACTATAGACTATCAGATCAGACACGTTGTCAGAAGCAAGTCCAGATAGGAAAGTTCAATTATCTTTCTTTCTTTCATTAGACGGAAAGCAAGTTAAATTATTTTATTCTAGACGGGAAGGTTATCGTCTGAACGCATTAAGTTCTATCATTATTTCTTTTATTTATTCGACGGGAAGGTGTCATTCTGTCAATGAACTGGTGCGCAGACAGGGTACTTTGCACAGGAAGTGGCATTTTCCAGTTGTACGTGCGATGCAGCGAGGAACTGATCGGCGTACCATACTTCTGAAGCGTCTTTTTCCGAAGTCCACTGTTTGAAATCTTAATAATGTCACAAACTTGTGACTAACATTCAAGCCAGTGCGCTAGTAAAGATTACATTGTGGCATTCTCGAAGTCCAAGTTACTTTTCCTTCCGTCATATCTGTACGGTCCTTCTTCGTAGGTGCGCTCTGACATGTAGTTTTGCGAGCAATATGTGAACGTAAGCCACTGCGAAGGGACAAAGATTGCTCCCCACTTTCTCGCGTACACATGGCGAATGTCAGCTCTGCAGTTTAGTTAACTACCATTCTTTTCTGATTCTTCCTGTAGAAACTATTACAAGTGTATAATGAAACTAGCGGTCATTATCTCCCAGCTTTTCCCGCCTGCTGAGGAGTTGAAAATTCTGGCGCTTGCAAGGAACAGTTGTTCACGTTGCCGCAAACAATGCATTCATTGCTCAAACGGCTTTGTGGGAATCCATGCGTGACGACTGGCAATACGCGCCATATTTGATGCGTGATATTTCCAATCTAAGCCTTTGACGTGCCTGGAACAGGCATATGCCGATGCGTTTATTTCCAAATCACGAATGCTATCAGAATTCAGTTAATTCCCCCTGTAATAAGGAAAAACGAACTCGTTTCTGCCGGCGGTTCTCTTCAGATATCGCTAGAAGATAGCCAACGAATACACACATTTTCCCTGGAAAGCGAGTGGATATTGACAGTTCACTTACTGTGAAGTCAGACTTTTTTCTAATTATGTTAGCGAGGCCACCATCATTAGTGATCGTTTCTTAAAAATCTCCGGCAGCTTCTCTAAAAATACGTGCATCGGCGTTGCGATTATCAGGCTTTCGTGCATTCGCATAAAACCGCGCCCTGGCGGTATTGCGCACCGTATCTGCTGTAATTAGAGGAAAGATAAACAGACAGCAGGCTGGAAGGCAACAGACCACCGCCATAAAAGTGCCTCTGAAACAAATTACTCTCATTTGTAGCAGATAAACGCCCTAGCCCTGAAAAACTGCAGAGTCTGAAATTCACTGTTTGTTCACCACTCCCGACAACAGGAACGGTGCTAGCAACTCTGCGGAAGAAATATGCATTCTCGTGAGCCACAATCTATATGAGAGATTCCTATTATGTTTGTAGAAACGAACACTATATATTGACACTGAGATGTGCAAATTATTAATGGATAATTTAACGGAGCGAAGTTATGGGAGTGAATGACTGCAATAGATTTACTATGAATTATATATAAGGACTGCAATGACTGCAGAAGCACAAGTGACTGACACCGAATACAAAAGAACATTTGACTTGTGATCTATATTGCCTCGTATTAAGACTGAATAATTAAACACAAAGGAACTAGAATGAGATTTTTCACTCTGCAGCGGAGCGTGTGCTGATATGAAACTTCCTGGCAGATCAAAACTGTGTGCCGCACCGAGACTTGAACTCGGGACCTTTGCCTTTCGTGGGCAAGTGCTCTACCATCTGAGCTACCCAAGCACGACTCACGCCCACTCCTCACAGCTTCACTTCTGCCAGTACCTCGTCTCCTGCCTTCCAAACTTTACATAAGCTCTTCTGCGAACCTTGCAGTACTAGCACTCCTGGAATAAAGGATACTGCGGAGACATGGCTTAGCCACAGCCTGGGGGATGTTTCCAGAATGAGTTTGGAAGGTAGGAGACGAGGCACTGGCAGAAGTTAAGCTGTGAGGACGGGGCGAGAGTTGTGCGTGGGTAGCTCAGATTGTAGAGCACTTGCCCGCGAAAGGCAAAGGTCCCGAGTTCGAGTCTCGGTCCGCCACACAGTTTTGATCTGCCAGGAAGTTACAAGGAACTTACAAGGAACTTACTTACTACTGTTTAAAAACAAGCAAACCGGACAATGTTTCTGACTACATGAAGACAACCATATCATCTGCTCTGTTTTTCTGTATCCAACCACGCTTTAAACACCCTAGTAGCCCTATGGAGTAAGCGCGCAAAAGGCGCGTACCTGTAATCTTGTTTACAGAGCACTGCACACTGGATCATTAGCTGTCAGAAAAGCGATGCTCTGAAATGATTGTTGCCAGTAACTGTGCAATGGACTAGCTTGGTAGTGACCACGACGTTGCCATACTTTTTCGTTCTTAATCTGAATATTTTACTAATTCTTGTACTAAAGTAAAAGTTTAATCTTCAGACAGAAGGTCCGTTTCAACAAAAAATAATCGAAGGTACACACCTAGGTGGCATGTGGCTAATAAGTGCGAAGAAAATCATCAGTACCGCTCAATAACACACAAGAAGAGGAAAATATGAGGGCATTAGTCAGACGAAACAAATTCGTATTCGAATTTCTTTCAGCTACGTGCACATACGTTTATCACAATTTGCTTATAGTGCACCCGAGGACATTGCATTCGCACACAAAGGACATCTCCTTCTACAAATAAACTCACGAAGTCTGCTTTTGTAAACATGTTTGGAAATAACATGACTAACAAAATACACGAGATATATGTGCAAGTATTTCCATAAATCGACCTTCCAGGCTTTCTGTAGTATTCTACATACGTTCTCGCCAACATGACTACGATTTTCCACAGGTAACTAAGCAAATGCACCTAAAACTGACTCACATAACTAACGCCTATGTAATGCGAAAAATCATCCCAATTTTGTAAAAGCCAGATCTATTCTGGACTCGTTAACTACTACCTGGTAAGACAAAGGACTTGTTGTTCATTAGCCACCACGTGGTACAGAAAATCTCGAAATTACCAATTTCCCCACCTGGAAGTTTTAAGCGTATCACACATTACATCGTAACAAATTTCTAAACAGTTACGAAATACGCGGCCAAGAACTGACCGCAGAAACTGCATGTGAATTCTCACAATGGAACATGAAAGAAAACTCCAAACAGCGTTTTAGCACGCTAATTTAAGAAACATTGTATATACCGAACATATCACAACGATGCATTACAAGGCCAAATTATTATGTAATGAACGAATACAAGGCATTATTAAAACTGACCAGTTACTGAGAGCTGCGTGGGCTTTGAAGAAGCTCCAATCAAGAAAATGTTACAATTATCAGTTTCGTTAGTCATTTTCTGGATTGTAATTCATATAATTATACGAAGATGAGATCAGCAATGACAAAAATAACGCAAGGCCAATTATCGCGAGATCAGCGAGGCAAATGTACAGACCACGCAAGTACTCTAGCAGCGATAACATTATCTATCGCAGGCAGCGTCTCCCACACTAGTGTGACCATGAGTGTGTCTCCACGAATGTATGTCCCGCTGTCCTTAGTTCACACCACATTCTAATAATTACAGTTTCATGACACTCTCTGGTGCCGAAGTTGCTACCGTTCGACAGCTGGAGCGATACTAGCGCTCCAAATGGTCAGAAAGCAGACTCTCACACGCGTCGTAAGAGAACGTTTGCTTTTAATTATTTTCTACCTGATTAACGGAATAGCTGTTATATTTTTGCGTTGCATGCGTTAATAAGTTATCAAGAGACATGAATTATCGTGAAATAATGTAAAAACAGCCGAATCACAGTGATTCAGTGACATAAGCTACAACTCATCTATGAAGAAATATTTTCGAATTTGGCTATACTTCCAGCTTATTGCACTGAAAGTAAGAGAATATAAACACATTTCAGGCGTGAGAAGCATATATTTCTGTCGCTGTCTGTTGCTATTATCATAGGCACTTTCCACGAGACTTAAAAATTTTTTATGGAATCCACTGATTCGACCAACTTCACTCAACTTTCTAATACACGTATTTTTTTGTAAATGTAATTACTATTGCTTCAAAAGAGAATGTGTTGAATATTCTTGCCGTTTGTTGCTCAGATTTAGCAACAATTGTGGAATTGGTTTCTCATGTGTTGCAAAACAGTTTTATCGCTTTTTACGAATTATTTTTAGATCGTTGTGGTTTTCTTTTAAACTACAGTTGTCGTGGTTTATTTCACACGTTAAACAATATTGGTATTAAATTCCATATAGATTTCCTATGTTCCACGTCAATGATTTGGTTAAAAGTGTAACGAACAAAACTTTGTTGGATGGATATACGACGTCTTTCTGCAAAAGGTCATGTCTTCTGATTTTTACTAGCAATTTTTTGTTAGTAAAAGATAACGATATTATTCAGTAATTGTCTGTACGTTACAAGAGAATCATAAATAAGCTATCCCGTAATGCGCCGTTTCGTGGTCATGTCTTCTGGCGTTTACTAGTAATTTTTTGTTAAAAGATGAAAACAACATTATTCAGTAAATGTCCGTACGTTACAAGAGAATCATAAATAAGCTATCGTGTAATGTGCGGTTTGGTATCTTCCAGGGTCCTTGGGAAACTTAATAATCACAAATTGTTGTAATTTATTGGTTATTGTTGATTTTTTTGGCACTGCATACACTCTCTATTGTAAGAACTTTGTACAAATCAATATGAACGTTAGTATTCGCACTCATCTGATGTCTTATCGAGAAGCGTGGCTTGCTGGCCGCTTGGGGCGCTGCTATCGCTCGGAGTAACAAAACGAGATGGTGTGTCGCGACTGTTATGCTACACTGTGGTTCACGCGTTCTCAAATTCCAAGATAAACCACCTGGCCAGGGTTCTCAGGCTGTGCTCACTTCGACAGTTATTTGGTTTTCTGAACTGCAGTTAACGTGACATCTTTGACTAATACGAAAGGTGGAGTACACACGAGAAATGAAGAACTGTTTACAATTCGTAAAAAGCTCTTTCTCCGTTGCATGAAGTCGTTTTCCATTTAGGAAGTATTTATTCAAATTTCTCCTAGTTAAATAACTGGATGCCCCTTAAAATCCATTTTTGAGTGTCCAAGAAAATTACACTTTAAATTGTTTTCGTGATTTGTGCCTTCAGTTTGTATTTTTATTTTTATTTTTATTTTCATTTATTTATCGTTCTGTGGGACCAAATTAGGGAGAAGTTTCCATGGTCATGGAACGAGTCAATATATGAAATTATAACACGATATTAGAAACAGATAAAACGAAATATAAAAAAAAAAAACATATTCAGGTGACAAGTCGTAAATTTAAATAAAGAAAATCAACAATGTAACACTGGAATTTGCTTAATTTTTTAGCTCTTCCAGGAGCTCCTTGACAGAATAGAAGGAGTGAGCCATGAGAAAACTCTTCAGTTTAGATTTAAAAGTGTTTGGCCTACTGTTAAGATTTTGAGTTCTTGTGGTAGCTTATTGAAAATGGATGCAGCAGAATACTGCACTCCTTTCTGCACAAGAGTCAAGGAAGTGCATTCCACATGCAGATTGGATTTCTGCCTAGTATTAACTGAGTGAAAGCTGCTAACTCTTGGGAATAGGCTAATATTGCTAACAACAAACGACATTAAAGAAAATATATACTGTGAGGGCAGTGTCAGAATTCCCAGACTATTGAATAGGGGTCGACAAGAGGTTCTCGAGCTTACACCACATATAGCTCGAACAGCCCGTTTTTGAGCCAAAATTACCCTTTTTGAATCAGAAGAATAACCCCAAAAAATAATACCATACGACATAAGCGTATGAAAATATGCGAAGTAGACTACTTTTCGTGTTGAAGTGTCACTTATTTCAGATACTGTTCTAATGGTGAATAAAGCAGCATTTAGTTTCTGAACAAGATCCTGAACTGTTCCGTCTCGCTTATAATATGCCCATTCCATCTGATCAAAATATCGGTTCTTGTAGAATTGTGAGTTAGAAACTGTAAAAACTGAGTCTTACTGTGATTTAGCATCAAATTATTTTCCACAAGCCACGAACTTATTTCATGAACTACATTATTTGATAATGTTTCAATATTACACACAAGATCCTTCACTACCAAGCTGGTGTCATCAGCAAACAGAAATATTTTTGAATCACCTGTAATACTAGAAGGCATATCATTTATATAAATAAGAATCAGCAGTGGCCCCATCACCAACCCTTGGGGAACGCCCCACTTAAAAGTGCCCAATTGGGAGTGAACATCACTACCACTCTCAATATTGCGGAGATTTACCTTCTGCTTTCTGTTCTTAAAGTAAGAGGCGAACCGATTGTAAGCTACTCCCCTTACTCCATAATGGTCCAACTTCTGCAGTAACATTTTGTGGTCAACACAGTCAAAAGCCTTCGTTAAATCAAACAAAACACCTAGCGTTCGCAACCTTTTATTTAATCCGTCCAAAACCTCACAGAGAAAAGAGAATATAGCATTTTCAGTGGTTGAACCATTTCTAAAACCAAACTGAACATTTGACAGCAAATTATGTGAATTTAAGTGCTCCAGTAACCTTGCATATACAACCTTCTCGACAACTTTAGCAAACATCGATGGCATAGAATTAGGTCTAAAATTGTCAACATTATCCCTATCTCCCTTTTTATAAAGTGGCTTCACTACCGAGTACTTTAATCGGTCAGGAAACCGACCACTCCTAAAGGAAAACTTACAGATATGGCCAAGTACTGGGCTAACAGACATAGAACAATACTTCAGTATTCTGCTAGATACCCCGTCATATCCATGAGAGTTCTTGGACTTTAGCGATTTAATTATTAACTCAATCTCCCTCTTGTCAGTATCATGGAGGAGCATTTCATGTAACAGTCTCGGAATACTTTTTTCTAAGAGCGCTATATGATTCCCTGTTGGGACTAGGTTTCTATTTAGTTCACCTGCTATATTCAGAAAGTGATTATTAAATACTGTACATATATGAGACTTATCAGTAACACGCACATTCCCAATACGCACTGATTCTATATCCTCGACCTGTCTCTGCAGACCAGCAACTTCCTTTACGACTGACCATTTGGTTTTAATTTTATCCCGAGACTATTCTATCTATTCTATCTGCATACCACATACTTTTTGCCTTCCTAATAACATTTTAAGCACCTTACAATACTGTTTGTAATGGGCTGCTGCATTTAGATTTTGACTGTTTCTAACGTTTTGATATAATTGCCACTTTGTTCTACAAGATATTCTTATCCCTCTACTCAGCCACCCAGGCTGCCTGTTTGTGCTAGTACCCTGTTTTGAACGTTCTAACGGAAAGCAACTTTCAAAGAGCACGAGAAAAGTCTTGAGAAAAGCTTTATTTTTATCGTATACTGTATCAGCGCTATAAACATCTTGCCACTCTTGTTCCTTGATAAGGTTTACAAAGGTCTCTACAGCAACTGGATTAGATTTCCTAAACAGCTGATGACTATATTTAACACGTGTTGCAGCACAAAAATCTTTTAGAGTTAAAATTTGTGCATCATGATCTGAAAGGCCATTCACCTTTTTGCTAACAGAATGCCCTTCTAGTAATGAGGAATGAACAAAAATGTTGCTTATGGTTGTTCTACAGTTCCCTTGCACTCTCGTTGGAAAGAATACGGTTTGCATAAGATTATATGAATTAAGGAGGTCTACTAGCATCCTCTTCCTTGCACAATCACTTATACAATTAATATTGAAGTCACCACATATAACTAACTTTTTGTATTTCCTATAAAGTGAACCAAGAACCTCCTCTAACTTTAGCAAAAATGTTGTGAAATCGGAGTCTGGGGATCTATAAATAACAACAGTTAGAAGTTTAGCTCTGTTAAATTTAACCACACCTGCACAACATTCAAACACCTTTTCAGTGCAGTACTTTGAAACGTCAAATGACTCAAATGGGATGCAGTTTTTCACATACATGGCTACTCCCCCACACCGCAAAGAGCTCCTCGAAAAGCTGCCAGCCAACCTGTATCCTGGTAAAGGAAGCCTCTGAATTATCTCCTTATTTAAGAAGTGTTCAGATATACCAATAATTTCAGAGTCAACATCTATAAGCAGTTCACTAACTTTATCTCCAATACCTTGTATATTTTGATGAAATATACTAATTCCCTCATTACTCGGATACCTAAGCTTTGTCAAAAGTGGTTCGTTTGTTAGAGAGACTTCCCTTAAGCAGGAATACCTATCAGCTGACTTCAATCTAAAAAAGGTGCAGCTCCAACACCCACTACTGTAGGAATTTTCCCATGAGTGATCCCACCAACCCCACCTATGCTGTCACCTATAAGCTTTGCCAACCTCCCCTTTCCATACCTGTTGAGGTGCAGGCCATGTCTAGTGAAACCCGTCCTGGTGACAGACTCCACCGACACCGCTGAAATGTGACCCATGCTTTCTGTCATCAGCGCACCCCAAAGTCTCGTGTTATTACGCCTGAAGGCTGTATTAAGATGAGGCCGATCGTGACGCTGAAACAGTTCCACGAAATGCACATTCGTGTTGCCAGTCTGAGTGGCTATCTTTTCCAGGTCACCATCTATGTCATACTCCCCATCCCTATCAATACTGTTACCAGCCCCACCCACAATGACTACCTGATCCTCTTTAATAAAATCCCTACATAACCCCCCCTATGTTAACAGTCACCTGAGCCAATCCTGCATTAGGCTTCACAATGTTGGTGACCCGGTACTCACTCCCCAGCACTTCCTGCAACTGCTGGCCTACACCTCTGCCATGAGAACTACCTAACAGCAGAACCTTCTTCTTCCTCTTCGACTTTGCAACTGTTCTAGCCACCGTAACTACTGAGGTCTGCTGCATACTTTCTACATCTACAGCTACTAGAGATTCCTCTCCACTAGACTCTGACAGTTGGTCATATCTATTGTAAACACCAATAGTAAAACTATCTGAAAATCTTCTTCTCCTAGCAGATCTCTTGCCAACAGCCAGCTCCCATTCCCCAACCCCCTTCTCCCTCCTCATCCTATCTAGCTCCTCCTGTGCGTTTTTCAACTGCACCTGAAGGGCACAGATTTTATGCTCCTGCTCCTCTATCAACTTACTCTTGCTACATAACCTGCAGTTCCAGGAGAGGATCTCACCAGAATGCCCACTGGCTTCCCCACTGCATTCCCCCCAGTGAAAATACTTCGAACAAGTCTCACACCGCAATCCACTACTCACGAACCTACGGCAAAGCCCACACTTCTCACTCATGGTAAAATTTTACTTTTTCTAAGTTCCGCTACTACAATAAGAAGATGTTAAAAACCTGACTACAATAAACACAAACTTACTCTACAAGGGAAGTAACTACTATTATTAACAGTATTAATAAACAACAAATGTGAATAAAACAAAAGACTAATACAGAAAGAGAATCAAACGTCTAATGACACAGTAACGAAGCTGAAAACTGTTCCCAAAAGGTTCTTCTGAAATTATTTCACCAGAAAACACAAAAAACTCCGGTTGAAGACTACTAAAGTTCCTAAATAAACCACTATACACAAACTATTAATTAGTACTTAGCTTTCGATGCGCCGCTACAGCTGCAACTGGTCAGCGCGGAATGTAAACACAGGTAAGAGGTTATGTTGCTCGATACGAAACACTCACAAATATCAGGTCACGACACAAGAAAGGCAGAGGTGAATGAAGAAACCACTAATAAGTCACTTATATAGTAAATATTATCACAAAAACCGTTAAAATATATACCTGAAACCTAAAAATATATAAAAACTTGGAGAGCGATCTCACTCGCAGTCACTCGCTTATGACGTCACACCAAAGATTGGAATATATTTTAAATTAGATATATAAAAATTAATATTTTCTAAATTCATCCATTTACACTATAACTAATGTGCTGCCTCTCTCAGCTTTTGCTCTGACTGTTTGAAAGCCATTATGAGTGAGAGATTTTGCACCACAGATTGCAAACCGTCATAAATGGTACAACATGTGGGTTTGCTGCCTTTTTCAAGCCTAAGGGAAATTTCTCTGAGAAAATATTTGAAAATAGCTTTTTAAGCCAAAACTATTGGTGTAAAGACCAAAAGTTCTTGATAAAAATTGTGGCCGTCTGGAAAATTTGACACTTTCAGAATTTTTTTCTTCAATTTCAATCAATGACCAGGTCGGGCAGTGTAACACAGTGTGAAAGCTTAAAAGTGAGACAGGAATGTAAACGAAACGCAGATCGAATCCACATGCGGATTAATGAGAGCGTGTTGCTCCAATTTCCAGCCTGGTTGTGATTTTTGGCGATTTATCACACTCGTTTAGTCTGGTCCGTGAATTTCACCTTACAGAGTACGATACATATACAGTTAAAACTAGTAAATCCCCAATTCCTTAAAGAATAGGACTCCTATGTCTAAGACAACATCTGATTGCAATTGAATTTGTGTGTTAATTATTTGCTTCATGCATGTAAACGAGAAAAAGTCTGCAAAGTGTACTATCAATAGAGTCAGTGGTAAAGACGTTCCAATGTCATGCGTGATGTTGCAGTTTCAAAGCGCGTATTTTCAAGCAAACGATAGCTTTTCACACATCTGAATGTTTATGACTTCATATCTCCTGAACAATGCGTTTTATAATAACATAATGTTGCATTTACATTCAGCTGTACATGTGGACACTGTCTGGGAAATGTGTTGCGAATATCGTTAGTAATAAAGAAGTAGTACATTAAAACGTCATGCCTGATGATTATGTTTTTCTACGTGAGCAGCGAAAATGCAATCAGCGATAAACTTTTTATCCATTCATCATTTTGTGGAGGTATGAGCATGTAAACGTTTCGAGAAGGTTCGAAATTATGTGTAAGGGTTGATGGAAGTCGATGAGAGCTCTCAATCTCAAATACTGTATGTCTAAATTCTGGATCTTTGCGAGCCGTCATTTATGTTGCCTCGAGACAAACACACAGATTCTTACTGAAGTACTTGTTTTATGGTGTTAAACTTTTAATGTAAGATTATGTCTCGTAACGAAGTATGAAATAAAGTTGATCCTGTACTAGACAGGGTAAACGCTAGGGAAAAGAAAAGACTTCACAACACCCCTGCTCTTAATGTCGTTCCTCCGGTAACAGACTAACCGTACATGTGACGGCTGTATTTGATGTGTACAACATTAGTACATATCGTACAGTTCTAAAGCTCACGTGATGTCTTCTAAAATGAGTGTTCCTCTCGCTGCGGACGGTTACACTCGGTCGTGGCTCCATTTATAGTGTTCTAATTGTTGCGATTATATCAAAATGAGGTTCTGCTTGTCAGTAAATAGCCCTTCAATTTGTGTTAAGGGATGCCATGTTTTATTCAGTGCTGCAAATCTTGCCGCAACACTGTTTATGCACATATTACTACACAATATTTCACTCACATAAATCAGTATTTTAAGCACGTGAATAATAATGCTGATCGTAGTTTGTAATCGCGTGATTAATACCGATGTTCGAAATAACTATTTTTGACATTTAACATAAAATCTCGGAAAGATATAACAGTTTTACACTCTTGCTAATCGCGACTTACTGTACGCGCTACGGCACTCATCTATTGCGCTTCCACCCCCCTCTCCTCACCCCAGCCGCCAGCTACGGCAAGAGAGCTTCTGTTTCCAGCGTTGCAATCAGCCACAGCCATGGAAAAACCTCGCTACCCTGTGTGGTCATGATTCGCTTAGCCAGTGAAGAGCGAGGACACTATTTCCAAGTGGATCATGACACCGTAACTAGTGGACAAGATGCAACCGAAATATTCCAACCACTCGGTAGCTCTTGTAACACACTGCGCCACATTACGATTTATTAGGCACAATTTGCTAGAAATATTAAAAATTCCAGTCAACGATCATAAACAAATATCATACAAATGTGATGAACACTTGATTAAAACATATGAAGCCTTATGTTGCTGTAATATGATTAGGTCAAATTGGTATCGTCATAATATACAAACAAAGTTAACTTAACATCGTCTAACAAGTATGATAATGTTATGCCAGGAGAAGCAGTGTTGCTTTTCACAGCAGACCAGGCTTCAGCTGTTCTTCTGGTGAAAACCACTTTATTTGCCAAGGTGGGTATCTTAACACAGTTACTGGATTACTACTTTCGGCAATATGTATTGCCATCTTTAAATGTATAAAAAGGATATAGGGCGGGAGCAAAGGCTTACATTCACGTAAAAGCGTAGTAAGGCATACACAACAACTCAGTGATAAAAATTACATACCCATAAAACCCGGCTGTGGTACATCATACAATACTTAAAACACTCTGCCACCGTATAACTACAAAATATTCTGCAAAATAATAACTCTCACAAAATTCTGCTCATATGGACAGATACACCCCAAAATCAAAGCATAATAGTGAATACCTATAGTTAAAATTTAACTAAAAACATACCATAAAAAGTCGAAGGGACTATAATAACATAACAAGTGTGCTGTCATAATGTACGTACTTTGACTTTGGATTTTATCCGTTCGTATGAGCATAATTTTACCAGAGATATATTTTTGCAGCATGTTATATAGCCTTAATATGGCATAGTGGTACATATGATTTGACTACCACAGCCCGGGTACATGGGTATGTAATTTTTATCACTGAACTGTTAGGTATGCCCTACTACATTTTTGATGTGACTGTAAGCCTGTAACCTTGGCATATTTTCTTTTTGTATATCTAAATATGGCACCCAGCTGCCAGCCTACCTACCAGGATTTCATCTCCAGAGAAGGAAGTGGACAAGGCTGAACAGAACAAGAACTGGCCACGCCAGGTGCAACGCTATGATGCACAAGTGGGGACTCCGAGATTCTCCAGCCTGTGATTGTGGGCTCCAGGAACAAACTGTTCTACATATTGTTAGAGACTGTCCTCAGAGGAAGTATCCAGGACCATATAGTGACTTTGTTAATGCTACTCCCTCTGCTGTTAGTTGGCTTCAATCTTAGGTATTGAACGATGATTAAATGTATCTACGTTTTTTAACTTGTAATTATCTCAGTCAAAGTAGTCATTAATAATATTAAGTTACTAATTTTCACAATTTAAAAATGTGTATACAATTCGTGACAAAAAGTAAAACTAAATTATATGTAAATACTTAGATATACATGTAAATTTAACTTTATGTACTTGTCAGTGTTTGCTGTTGTTGAAAATGGCAATATATATTGCCGAAACTAGTAATCCAGTAATTGTGTTAAGATAGCGATCTTCGTAAATAAATTGGTTTTCACAAGAAGACTACTGTTCAAATTTATAGATTGCCTACTGCATGTCAGCTAACAACAAAAAATATGTTTGTGACGTACATGCGTCAGTGGCCCCTACTATACACATATCTGACGAATATATACGTACAATTAAGAAAGAAATGCACGATTAAAAGACGGTTCTGAATGTAAAACATGTGTTAAGTCACCTACATTCGGTTGAGGCTACATTCTCTTGTCTTCTTAGGCAACGCAAGGACCACCGCACCATTATAAGTAGACTGCGATCCTTGCAGTTACATTACCAATAACTAAACAAACGGCATCCTCTCACGACCCTGAGGAGCGGCTTTGGGTAAATCCCAGAACAGTAAAGACCTGTCTGGTGTGCAGCAGCTGTGCATCGCCTCCACGAGCCACGCTGTCGGCGCAATTTCGGTAATGAAAATTGGTGTCATCACCGGGATTCAAACTGGCTACCTCTGGGTTTAGCGCCACGTTAGTCAACCGCGGATGCTAGTAGGTTATTTCCATGACAGATGGCAGTGCTGTAAATCACGCCAGTGTCCCCCCCCCCCCCCCCCCCTCCCACCTTCCCACATACACTACGCACGCCGACCAAACAGCCCCTATCACTTGCAATGTATTTCCGCTTTAGTGAAGCTACAGATTCGCTCTCGAATGAACGCAAGCCGTAAAGTACAATTAGAGCGTTCCGTTATTCACGTCAGTAGCATGTAGAGGTGGTAAATGGGCAAACTAATGGAAATGAATGGCAGCAGTATCGGACAATTCATGCATAAGACGTACAAACGAATTATACAAAAGTTTGTTAGATTCAAATGTTCTTGTACCTACTACTTACATTAGAACTTAATTCGTAGAATACATTACATTTGAACCAAAACTGTTGGTGGTTTGTGTGTGTGTGTGTGTGTGTGTGTGTGTGTGTGTGTGTGTAGTTTATACGCCGTAAATGCGAGGTTACCAGTGCATTCACTAAAATAACTTCAAACGAATGTCGCTGAGATGCGTGATACATCAAAAAACTTCAAAAGACAATCTTTCTTAAAACTGCTGTCACTCTCATCCAATCTCACTCACGTCCATACAGACGCACACGCTGTCGCTCAAATTTTAAAACTATTAAATCTGGTGAATTTTCTAACGGTTTGTTTCAACTCAGATTGTAGAAAAAGAATTCCAAACTAACGACACGGGGACAAATAACTGTCTGATCATTTGCAACAAATGTGGATGAACCATCCACCGTGATAGTGCATTTAAAAGTTTAAGTAATTTTTTAAGGAGCTAGTCCGTGCATTTCACATAATCTTACAATTTTATAATGAGTTCATATGATTCTCAACCAAAATAGAGGACAGATCTACTGGCGAATAAACGTCTAATCCTCTTGTCTCAACACAAAAAACAGTCCCTTAAAATGTAGTGCCACGTGATCGCGCGACGCAAGACCCACTCATTGGAGGATTGTCTTACTCGAGCAAGAAGCCATTGGACCCTATCCTAAACACATAACAGTGAGAAGCATCTCATCTCCTATGGGTGTGTGCGTGCGTGTGTGAGTGTGTGTGTGTCGGCACGGAGGTACGCAAAAGTTGTTGACTTGACTAGCAGCAGTTTATCATCCATCACTTGCAGCCATTTTTGTTCCCTTCTTGATGTGACTCTGTATGTCAAGAGTGAACTGATTGCCGGCACAGCGACGTCATACTGAATAACCTGGTTATCACTTCAAGCATCAAAATGTTCATATGTGTGTGAAATCTTATGGGACTTAACTGCTAAGGTCATCAGTCCCTAAACTTACACACTACTTAAGCTAAATTATCCTAAGGACAAACACACACACACACCTATGCCCGAGGGAGGACTCGAACCTCCGCCAAGACCAGCCGCACACTCTATGACTGCAGCGCCTTAGACCGCTCGGCTAATCCCGCGCGGCACTGCAAGCATCCTTGGCTGCCACATTGGCCAATTCGTTTCACTGGATTTGTTTGTGTATGTGACAGGATGATATCAGGAGCTCAGGTGGGCATCTGGGGTGTTTTTCTTACACGTAAAATGAGAAACGCCAGGATTCAGAGAAATATTCCCAATAACTACTAGTAAGGCGCACAAGTAGTTTACGTAGCATGAGGCTAAGTTAATATGATGGAAGCAGAATATCATAATAATTTGCTTGTGCGCAGTTACACAACAGTAACGCACCTGCTTCCCCACACTTGAGAGGCCGAGAGGGATCCGGGATTACTACATTACTTTATCTTGTGGTTCCAAGCGTTATACACATTTTCTGGGCCCTCATGGAGTACTGACGAGGATTTTTGCAGCTGAGATACGTCGTTCTGCTCCAGCGCCCTCAGAGTCGGGGGTAGTTCTGCACGGTACACAGTAATAACGTTAGTTATTAACTGGATAATATGTTCATGTAAGAGCGACAGCGTAGGCAATAAGGTCCCCCATCTACGAATATAGCTACAATGGCGTGCAAAAATTAAGGACGAGATAGATAATTATCGCATTATATGTCACTGCCAAACGACATATCTTGAGGAAATTTGGACCATACTTAGGAAGAACTGCCACAATATAGTACAGAAGGTAACTGAAATAAATACTCAATGAGACGAACAGAAAAGGTAATAATTACGTGGAAGTCACTGCGAATCATGGTGCTGCTCTGGACATTAGAAATGGCGAGATTGGTCTATTAAATGGGGATGTAAGGTGTTCGATCACCACAGATTGCCGTACATGCGCTGAAACGTGCCTCCATATCGGCCACAGGGTTAGTGAGCAGTTCTTGTGGTGGGACGTTCCATTCCCCCTCTGTCGAGGTTCACAATGGCTGGATGGTTATTGGCGCATGAGGACTTCTACTCAACGCATCCACATCAATGGGCCGCGCGGAGTAGCCGCGCGGTCTCAGGCGCCTTGCCACTGTTCGCGCAGCTCCCCCCGTCGGAGGTTCGAGTCCTACTCCGGCATGGGTGTTTGTTTTGTCCCTAGCGTAAGTTAGTTTACATTACATTAAGTAGTGTGTAAGCTTAGGGACCGATGACCTGAGCAGTTTGGTGCCTTAGGAACTTACCACAAATTTCCAGTTCCCACCAACGGTATTTAAATCAGGGGAACTGGCTGGAGCGCCCATTCGCCGAATATCCTCTCATTCCAGGAGCCCATCCACGCGCGCTAATCGATGCTGGCTAGAACTGACATCCTTAAAAATTAAATCTGACCCGAATGCACCCCTAAACAGACGCACACAGGGAAGGAGAACACTGTCACACCAACGTTTGCCATTGCGTTTACCGTGTTCAAAGATCTGGAGCTCAGGACGTCCATGCAACTTTATGTCTCCCCCAAGGATACAACGACAGTGTTCCACAATATTTATTGGTGCATTACTTCAAAATGGTTCAAATCGCTCTGAGCACTATGGGACTTAACTTCTAAGGTCATCAGTCCCCTTGAACTTAGAGCTACTTAAACCTAAGTAACCTAAGGACATCACACACATCCACGCCCAAGGCAGGATTCGAACCTGCGACCATAGCGGCCGCGCGGGTCCAGACTGTAGCGCCTAGAACCGCTCGGCCACCAAGGCCGGCGGTGCATTACTTGTTCTCACCTCTAGCCACATGAGGGTACATCCAGCTTCACTTCCGATCATATCTTACGATCCATACTTCAAAGTTGTCCCGCGTACTATTCCTTCTGAATATCGCAGTGCCGTTTATCCACTTAAAAGTCCAGTTTTACAAACCAAACCATTACAGTATTTGAAACAGCACCTTCTAATACACGCTATGTTGGAATAAAGTGTCACGCAACTTGTAAAAATAGTGGCAAAGCTGCGCGATCACCAAACACTTTATATGCTTCTCCGCTAACGGTGTTAATTATCGTGGTAGGTTCAAATGGTTCAAATGGTTCTGAGCACTATGCGACTTAACTTCTGAGGTCATCAGTCGCCTAGAACTTAGAACTAATTAAACCCAACTAACCTAAGGACATCACACACATCCATGCCCGAGGCAGGATTCGAACCGGCGACCGTAGCGGTCACGCGGCTCCTGACTGTAGCGTCTAGATCCGCACGGCCAAATCGTGGTAGGAGACTTGGTTTCTGGAGTAACGACTGTCCTGTGCACTACTAAGAGAAAAAGATGTAGGAAATTAAACTCACCAGACTGTTACAAAACACTGAAGCGAAATAATAAATAAATAACTGTTGGTCGTACACTGAAGTGACAAAAGCCATGAGATACCTCCCAATATAGTGTACGACTTCTTTGTGCCCGGAGTAGTGCAGGAACTCCGAATGGTATGGGCTCAGCAAGTTGTTGGAAGTCCCCTGGGGAATACTGAGCCATTCTGCATTTACAGCCGTCCAAAACTGCGGAAGTGTTGCCGGTGCAGGATTTTGTGCACGAACTGACCTCTCCATTACACTCCATAATGTTCGATGGGATTCATATCGGGTAATCTGGGTGAACAAATCACCCGTTCGAATTGTCCACAATGTTCTTCAAACCAATCGCGACCAGTTGTGGCCCGGCAGCATGGCACACTGTAATCTATAAAAATTTCAACGTTCCGTGGCTGCAAAAAATGGTCTCCACGTAGCCGACCATCATCGGTTCAGTTTGAACAGAGGACCCTGCCCATTCTATGTAAACATAGACCACACCATTATGGAGCCACTTCTAGCTTGCATAGTGCGTTGTTGACAACTTGGGTCAATGGCTTCGTGGGGTCTGTGCTACACTCTAACCCTATCATCACGTCTTGCAAACTGTAATCGGGACTTATCTGACAATGCCACGGTTCTCCAGTGGGCCCGGGTACAACCGATATGGTCACCATCTCAGGAGAGGCGCATCGGGCGATGTCGTCCTGTTAGCAAACGCAGTCGCGTCGATCGTCTGCTGTCACAGCCCATTAATGCGAACTTCCGCCGCAGTACCGTAACAGATACGTTCGTCGTATGTCCCACATTGATTTTTTCGGTTCTTTCGCACAGTATTGCTTGTCTCATATCACTGACAACTCTACGCAAACGCCGCTGCTCTCTGCCGTTAAGTGAAGTCCGTCACCCACTGCATTGTCCGTAACAAGAGATGATGCCTGAAATTTTGTATTGTCGACACGTTCTTGACACTGTGGACCTCGGAATATTGAATTCTCTAACAATTTCTGAAATGGAATTTCCCATACTTCTAGCTCATTCTACGATTCTGCGTTCAAAGGCTGTTAATTCCCGTCGTGGTGGTATTATCAAGTCTGAAACCTTTTCACTTGAATCGCCTGAGTCCAAAAAACAGCTCCGGCAATGTACTGTCCTTTTATACCTTATGTACGCGATACTACAGTCTTCTACGTATGTACATGCCGCTATCCTGTGTCTTTTGTCACAGTGTACATAACAAGTGACTGCTTTTGCGTCATCATCTGGGGCCAAATTTTCTTCTAAGTTCGTAAATTTCACCATTCTTCCGCAGTACACATATTTACAAATCTTCAAGGCGGTTGTGTTGAAGTTCATGTGGTACTAGTATGTGCTCCATATTTACCACCGTAAGAGACAATAGACTCAGTCTCCAAAAGACCTTACATTACAACTCCGGCTTCCATTTCTGCTGAAGAGCGAGACATCAATGCGTAAGAAGTGTTAGGAAGGGCCGCACTGAGACAAGAGGATGTGCGATAGAGTACGCTGTGTTACTTGCGGATACAACGTAGAAGCAGTCTGCATTGGTGGAGGATATAGAAACATAGTTGAACCAGCTTAACTCGTTCACACTGGTATGACAGTGTTACAATCTTCTCACGTATCTGTATCATGCCGCCTGATACAACGTGGAGTGGTTGTTTCTCCACACAGTGTGTCGTATGACACACGGGGAGAGGCGAGGAGAACCAGATTTCGAGTCATCAGATGCGCCGTGAAAAAAACTTTTTATGTTAGTGAAACAAAGTATCCACATACAACTTTGTTCCATTTACATAAAAACTTTGTTTCACGGCGCATCTAATGACTCGAAAAAAAGTTGTATCCACATACAACTTTGTTCCATTTACATAATTTTTTTTTCACGGTGTATCTGATGCGCTACGGTCGCAGGTTCGAATCCTGCCTCGGGCATGGATGTGTGTGATGTCCTTAGGTTAGTTAGGTCTAATTAGTTCTAAGTTCTAGGCGACTGATGACCTCAGAAGTTAAGTCGCATAGTGCTCAGAGCCATATTGCATCTGATGACTCAAAATCTGGTTCATCTTGCCACTCCGGGTGTGTCATACGACACACTGCGTGGAGAAACTACTTAGCTTCTCAGCAGAGCTTTTACATTTTGCGTAAAAAACTTAAATGCAAGGTTTTTAAATTCACTCGTGTACTTTCTCATTCTGTTCTAATGAAATTAATCAATAAAAACTGAAATTTCGCCTATTTCGTTGATAATGAGTTGATAATGAATTGGTTTTCGTTTCATTGTTTCCCGACTGGACATGTTTGGAAAAGTTTAAAGCGAAGATTGTTGTCACTGGCCAGTCTATGTCTCGTGCAATTTAGGTCATACATTACTGCATACGAGATGTAGCTCACATAGCTAAATTTATTATAATACTCGAACAAGAGCCATATCTCTTTCCAATACTGACTAAATAAGCGATGCATGTTGACGCTTGTCTGCAACGTGCTATGGTGCACCATGGTCATCTGTGTTGCGGTGAACTATGCAGAGTCAGTAAGTAAACATTGTACTAAGTGTTACTTTCATTTTGAAACTAGAGACGGACAACCACAGACACAACAGCAGTGTTATCTAGATGCTGTATTCGCCAATTTTTCTTGTTTGCACTAATAATTGCATTTTATGAAACGTTCAACAACTATGTCTGTTCATATATTGTACAGCAAATAGCGCCTAATCCAGCGAGCCATGAATGTGGAACTGGATTATGCCACTGACACAACTGAAGCATACTGTGCTGAAGGTGTCACCGACTTGAAGGTATTTTCCTGTGAAATGAATTTAATCTGTCACAAACTTGGATGGAAGAAGAATAAATGTATTAGCAATAAGAAACAGAGATGCAATGGCTAATTATTTTGCAAATGAGAATATGAGCTGTCTCATGCATTTCCCTTTACATGTAAATGTACATGTATCGGTAATTTTATCTGTAAATTCTCCTGAAACATAATTTTAAAAAAGTTAATGTGCCACCGACCACTCTTTCTTACATCATCCAGCAATCTGCTACAGGGCAGTGCTTAATGAGAGTAGTTTGTTTAAGGGAGGGAGGGGGGGGGGGGGGCTAGTCATGCTTGAGCCTCTCAGATGTCAGAACACTTTCCTGCAGAGACAAAGGTCCAAACCACGAATCCTGAGCTGGCACAAAGTTTTAATCTGTCAGGAAGCATCGTAATTTAATGTTACTGGCACGAAAGGCCAAAATATAACTATTTCTACATTTCCCCATTGACTGTGTTCGTCAATCTCTCAATCTGCCTTGTATTCTTCTTTTAATTCAATAGTTTCTACATCTATTACGACGCTGGAAGTCACAACACATTCACAAAAATGTAGGGTGTTGTGCAAATTCGCCACAGTGCATAATTTTGCATTCTACGATTGTGCTTTTTGACATGAAGTAACAGTTTCCACTACCTGTACTGGCGTTTTACCTACTACAACATTCCTGCTATGCTACATAAAACTTTCTCAATACAAACATGTAGCTTTCCTAATATACTATATAGCAGTACCTTCTGGCAATTGTGGTATTACTATTATCTGGTCCCATATTACGATGCGTGTGTTAGGAGAACCGAACTCACGTCTTGAAATAACACGTTCGGTGTTAGTACTACGTAGCTGTCCACCGTAGCACTGTGAGTTTTCTACTTGATATTGCAGGTTTCACTGACATCCCATGAGGCCACCTCGTAGATCAAATGCTTCGCCTAGTTGATGATGCTGCTCTTAAAGTTGTAGCTGCTCATCCCACACTGGGCTAAAGGCAGGTGTGGCGATGGCCACAGTGCGACGCTGGTAAGTCGTCTGTTCACAACCCGGGCAGGAGAGACATGCAAGTATGTCAGCTAGTAGTCTCGTTTGAGATGGCAGCAGAATACTGGCTGCCAGATGCCTGGGCGGTCATAGAGTGAGCTCTGGTTCGCAGTGGTGGTGGCGACATAGTTACGGCAAAGACTCTGAGGTTAATACAGACTAGGCACAGTTACGTTGTCCAGCTGGTTGACAATGACGGGCTGCACATGATGGTTTAAATACCGTTACCTTAGGCCGATTTCGCGGAAATAACCAGGTTTATTAGTGACTTGGAAACACGTGGAACAGACGCTGATGACCGGGGTCCAGCTTCTGGTTGTTGTCGTGTGGCAGTTGGTCACTGTACCAGGCTGTTTGCAGAAGTGGACGGCACGGAAGCAGTGGCTTCTGCTGAGATTGCTATGTAGGCTGAAGCGTTGACGCCTGGCATACTGTGGCTGTTGCCCACTTACAGTTCTGGTTCAAAATGGTTCAAATGGCTCTGAGCACTATGGGACTTAACATCTACGGTCATCAGTCCCCTAGAACTTAGAACTACTTAAACCTAACTAACCTAAGGACCTCACACACATCCATACCCGAGGCAGGATTCGAACCTGCGACCGTAGTAGTCACGAGGTTCCAGACTGAAGCGCCTAGAACCGCTCGGTCACACAGGCCGGCTACAGTTCTGGGCTGTGTTCCACGCTACTACAGTTCTTTCCTTTACAGTACCTCTCCCCTAAGAAGAAACAAAACCTTTTCGAAATTCAAGTAAAACCAAATCAACCTCTCTAGTCATGACTCTAACGATTTCATTTGTGACAAACACAAAAAAATATGTGTGAAATCTTATGGGACTTAACTGCTAAGGTCATCGGTCCCTAAGCTTACACACTACTTAACGTAAATTATCCTAAGGACAAACACACACACCCATGCCCGAGGGAGGACTCGAACCTCCACCGGGACCAGCCGCCCAGACCATGACTGCAGCGCCTGTGACCGCTCGGCTAATCCCGCTCGGCTGTGACAAACACAACTTGAGTTTCACAGGCCGGCCGTGGTGGTCTCGCGGCTCTAGGCGCGCAGTCCGGAGCCGTGCGACTGCTACGGTCGCAGGTTCGAATCCTGCCTCGGGCATGGATGTGTGTGATGTCCTTAGGTTAGTTTGGTTTAAGTAGTTCTAAGTTCTAGGGGACTGATAACCACAGCCGTTGAGTCCCATAGTGCTCAGAGCCATTTGAACCATTTGAGTTTCACATGATCTTACTTCCGGAACCCACGCTGACATTAATCGAGAACGCTATTTTGTTCTGGGTAATATTGTTGGAATGTTACTACAGACAATTGTTAGTGACGTGGGATTATGGTTGTGTGAACCAGTTCTTCGTCCTTATTAGTACATGGATGTGACTTGTGTTCTTGTTCAATCACAGGAAACATATTTCAGCTCTGGCGATACGCAGTGGATGACGGTGAATTGTGGAGCTAATTCGCTCGCAGATTTTGTCTAGAACTTAGCAGTCACTTCACAGAAGCTCAAAGCCTCATCAAATTTTAAATATTTAAGGTGTTTTTCAGTACCACTAGTAAAATTTCCTATCTCATTTATCTTAGGTCTGGTGCTGCTACTGAATGATGGAACCGTCCGTTGTTTCCTTCGTTGAGGAATATCTGCATACAGGATGTCCGCCCGTGGTAGCTGAGTGGTCAGCGCGACGAAATGTCATACCTAACGGCCCGGGTTCGATTTCCGGTTGGATCGGAGAATTTCCACGCTCACGGACTGGGTGTTGTGTTGTCCTTATCATCATCATTTCATCTCCATCGACAAGCAACTCACCGAAGTGGCGTCAACTCGAAAGACTTGCACCAGGCGAACGGTCTACCCGACGGGAGGCAATAGCCACACGGAGTTTTATTTATTTTTATACAGAATAAATTTTTCTGCTCATTTCTATACAGTTTGACTGACTACATACACTGACTATACAGACTGACTGTCAGGACATTCAGACAGTTCAAAAAGCTGAAATTCTTAAAGAAACAGCAGTAGAAGTATCTGTCCAAATACCATTGGAACATTAAAATAAATTCCTAGCAATAACCTGGCACCCAAAACTCTAAACATTAAATTCGGAAAATCGAGAGAGTTTCTCAGTTGAAATATTTAGGTGAAACGGTTCAACAGGTAGGCCTGTAAAAGACCGGTTACGAAATTCGTTGTCACGAAATGGAAACAGAGTTCCGACTTACAAACTACATTTGTAAACAAAACTGCATCTCAAAATACACAAATTTGAGACACTGCAACACAGTCATCAGACCAGTTTGCCATTGCGGAGCTGAAACAGTCGCTTTAAACTGAAAGAGTCGCACTGAAAAAATCCAATATAGAGAAAGGAAGAGAATCTGGAGAATATTAGGACTAAATTATACTGAAGAAGAAACATACAGACTAAGAGCGAATAAGGAAATTGAAAAGTATATCAATTTTTATTCGCATATGGGGAAACCGAGGCTAAAATTCTATGGGCACACTAAAAGAATGGAATCGATTAGATTAACCAGGCAGATTGTGATATTTTAGCCGGCCGGAGTGGCTGAGCGGCTCTAGGCGTTACAGTCAGGAACCGCACGACCGCTGCGGTCGCAGGTTCGAATCCTGCCTCGGGCAAGGATGTGTGTGATGTCCTTAGGTTACTTAGGTTTAAGTAGTTCTAAGTTCTAGGGGACTGATGACCTCAGAAGTTAAGTCGCATAGTGCCCAGAGCCATTTCTGATATTTTATGAAAGTCGCTCTGGAGCTAAAACTGAAACAATGAAATGGATCGAAGTTATCGAAGTTGTAGATTGATGGCATTACTCTGTGGTTATCTTTTTCAGGTTTGAGTATGTGTGTGTGTGTGTGTGTGTGTGTGTGTGTGTGTGTGTGTGTGTGTGTGTGTCTTTCAGTAACAGTAATTAGTACCAACAAATTCGCAAATCGATCGAATTCGTTTATTACATGTGTGAATTACGTGAATTTATTGCGCTAGTTAAAGGTCAACCAACAGAATTAAAAAAGACGTTGATTTTCAGTAAGATTTCGCAAGGAATAACTGAGGGAACCCAAGATAAACCTTAATTGGTTGTATGAGATTTTGAACACTGCACCTCCGAAAATAGAGTGCAGTTACTTACTTACACAGATACCCAACCGTCTCAAGTTTCTTGTGGAATGTGATCTTGTTGATGTATATAGTGAAGCATATTTCCAAGGGCCAGCAGTGTCTCGTGACTATACTGATTCTGCAAATGGTCAAGAATTTTAGCAATAAATAGATGCCGTTGCTCTAGAGCCTAAATTTTATAATATTAAGCAACCAGATAGAGGAGGCTTCATCTAACATTCAAATGAACCATTTTCTTTCTCAAGTTATAGTGTTTCACCATTGGTGCTACCTCAGACGTATGAATTAATAAACATATATTATGTTATTGACAGTTTAAATTTTGAGCAAGTAGGGTTACATCAAGGGTCTCCGCTTAGTCCCTACCTCTTTGATCTGATTATGGATGTGCTGGTGAAAGATGTGATGGAGGAAGCGCCGTGGAATATGATGTTTGCTGATGATGTGGTTCTTTGTGAGCAGAGCATCGGCAGACCAGAGGAAAAGCTGGAGGATTGGAGGAAGGCAATAAAAGAAAGAGGGATGAAAATCAGCAGGACAAAGTCAGAATATTTAGCACCGAAGGATGTACAGATGAGGTGTCGCAAGATCCGGGATGATGAGCTGAAATCGGTCCGCAAATTTAAATACCTGCGGTCGTGCATACAGAGGGACGGAGGACTGGAAAGCGAGATACAACACCGAATAAATTGCGGTTGGAATGGTGGTAAGGCCTGCTACGATATACAGGGCAGAGACATGGCCAATCACAGTAGCCCAAGAAAGGAAGATGGAAGTGGCGGAAATGAGGATGCTGAGGTGGATGTGTGGGGTAAGAAGGAAGGACAGGGTTAGAAATGAATTTGTTAGAGGAGCTGTGAAAGTGGGACCCATGGGGAAAAAGATACAAGAGAGCAGACTAAGGTGTTAGGGACGCTTACAGAGAAAAGGGGAAGAGTATATCGGAAATAGAGTTGAAGATATAAAGATTGAAGGAGCGAGAATGAGAGGAAGACCGAAGATGACATATCCGGGGACCTAAGGGAGAAAGGATGGAAGAAGCAATGGATAGAGAACTATGGAGGAGAAGGATCCAGAAGAGCAACGCCGACTCTACGTGACGTGGGACTAGGTGACGATAGAGAAGAAGAAGAAAGAAGAAGAAGTTGAAATTTTGAGCAACTGTAGTATTTTTTTTTTTTCAGGATAAATTTCATCATCAGTTGCAAATAAATTTTCCGAAGATAACAAATTAATTTGTTGAAACCGGTAAATGTAATAACAATTTATTTGCAAGTGATGACTCTAATTAATCCTGGAAACATATATCTCCGTCGACATTGGTTGTGTTTCGTTTGACACGTGCTAAAATACAATTATTTCTTTGAGCGTTAAAGAAATATTTTCGGAAAAATATTTCTAGATTTATTATTAGTTATCGAAGAAAAATACTGATATGAATAAACGTGAGATTATATTAAGCCAAAACAGATCTTGCTGTTTCTAAACGTCTTTTAAAATAGCAAATGGGTTATCAGAAACTATACTTTCTCAAGTGAGAAAGAAACATTGCAAAAGAAACGATCGTATACTTCCAAATGAATTACGTAGTAAATGTGTAAAAGATTGAGTACATTAGCGATGCACAATATATACTGCCCTCAGTACTCCAAATTTCAGCGCGCTGTGACGTGTTCGACATCATCTACGTAGTTTATTTTTATAGTATCGATTATTCACAGTTCACATTAAAATTTCGTTAGATGACGAGCGATGTGAACCAACCAACCTGATACCAAATCCAAAGATTATGTTGCAAAAAATGTGAAAATTCGGAATACTTTTGCCACAATAATATGGGAGCAAAAGTAAGAGAAAGATTTTTGGATGAGTTTGCTCTTTTCTTTCCAGTTAAGTTCACTTCGATATTGCAGTCGTTTACCCTTAAGGAACGATGACGGTTAACAACGGGAAGAGCCGCCAGCTTTGCACACGCAGTTAACACTTGAACGCAGAGTTATACATTTCACCTTTCGCTTTATCGTTAATGGTTTTGTATCGCCACAGCCAAAGGGTGGAAAAAGAATTTTTTGAATGGTTTCAACGGATTAATTTGTTTTGTTACTTTTTTATTTGAGGACGTTTGATACAATTTGCTTCTGTAGTAATTGGACACCTGGTAATTTGCTTTACCCCACATTTAAAAGCGTTTCAATTTACGTTCGTCTGCATGCAGTTAATTTTTATACGCTACAGCGTTTCATGTGATTTGGGAGCCCATCCTCATTCGTTGGGTTGCATGTCATTTTGTTTTCGGTCTTGTACAGATGTTACATAAACGTCACCACCAACCTGTGATCATTAAATCTGCGGCTATCTTCCTTCTCAGCCTCTCATAGTTTAATGACTTCTTAACTGTTAATTATGTTGGTTCTCCTTATTACACTAGTACACAGTTCTTGTCTGGGGAATCCGTAGTAGTTTGATCACTATGCTTATCATCGTTCCTAACAAGCGAACCTCCCCATCTCACCCCCTTCAGATTCAGTTATAAGTTGGCACAGTGGATAGGCCTCGAAAAACTAAACACAGATCAATCGAGAAAACAGGAGGAAGTAGTGTGGAACTATGAAAAAAATAAGCAAAATATACAAACTGAGTAGTCCATGCGCAAGATAGGCAACATCAAGGATAGTATGAGGTCAGGAGCGCCGTGGTCCTGTGGCTAACATGAGCAGCTGCGGCGTGAGAGGTTATTGGTTCAAGGCTTCCCTCGAGTGAAAAGTTTAATTTTTTATAGAGCCTATACAGGACAGACGGATCAGACATTGTACAATTTTAGTGTGGGAGTAGACGTGATTACCATTCCTCCAGGTTGTACACCTCTTGTGCAACCGTTAGATGTGTTTGGTTTTCGGCAAGTGAAATACACTCCTGGAAATTGAAATAAGAACACCGTGAATTCATTGTCCCAGGAAGGGGAAACTTTATTGACACATTCCTGGGGTCAGATACATTACATGATCACACTGACAGAAGCACAGGCACATAGACACAGGCAACAGAGCATGCACAATGTCGGCACTAGTACAGTGTATATCCACCTTTCGCAGCAATGCAGGCTGCTATTCTCCCATGGAGACGATCGTAGAGATGCTGGATGTAGTCCTGTGGAACGGCTTGCCATGCCATTTCCACCTGGCGCCTCAGTTGGACCAGCGTTCGTGCTGGACGTGCAGACCGCGTGAGACGACGCTTCATCCAGTCCCAAACATGCTCAATGGGGGACAGATCCGGAGATCTTGCTGGCCAGGGTAGTTGACTTACACCTTCTAGAGCACGTTGGGTGGCACGGGATACATGCGGACGTGCATTGTCCTGTCGGAACAGCAAGTTCCCTTGCCGGTCTAGGAATGGTAGAACGATGGGTTCGATGACGGTTTGGATGTACCGTGCACTATTCAGTGTCCCCTCGACGATCACCAGTGGTGTACGGCCAGTGTAGGAGATCGCTCCCCACACCATGATGCCGGGTGTTGGCCCTGTGTGCCTCGGTCGTATGCAGTCCTGATTGTGGCGCTCACCTGCACGGCGCCAAACACGCATACGACCATCATTGGCACCAAGGCAGAAGCGACTCTCATCGCTGAAGACGACACGTCTCCATTCGTCCCTCCATTCACGCCTGTCGCGACACCACTGGAGGCGGGCTGCACGATGTTGGGGCGTGAGCGGAAGACGGCCTAACGGTGTGCGGGACCGTAGCCCAGCTTCATGGAGACGGTTGCGAATGGTCCTCGCCGATACCCCAGGAGCAACAGTGTCCCTAATTTGCTGGGAAGTGGCGGTGCGGTCCCCTACGGCACTGCGTAGGATCCTACGGTCTTGGCGTGCATCCGTGCGTCGCTGCGGTCCGGTCCCAGGTCGACGGGCACGTGCACCTTCCGCCGACCACTGGCGACAACATCGATGTACTGTGGAGACCTCACGCCCCACGTGTTGAGCAATTCGGCGGTACGTCCACCCGGCCTCCCGCATGCCCACTATACGCCCTCGCTCAAAGTCCGTCAACTGCACATACGGTTCACGTCCACGCTGTCGCGGCATGCTACCAGTGTTAAAGACTGCGATGGAGCTCCGTATGCCACGGCAAACTGGCTGACACTGACGGCGGCGGTGCACAAATGCTGCGCAGCTAGCGCCATTCGACGGCCAACACCGCGGTTCCTGGTGTGTCCGCTGTGCCGTGCGTGTGATCATAGCTTGTACAGCCCTCTCGCAGTGTCCGGAGCAAGTATGGTGGGTCTGACACACCGGTGTCAATGTGTTCTTTTTTCCATTTCCAGGAGTGTACTTTGCGAAAAGATTCTCTGATTTCGCGAAGCTGCACAGGTACACAGAGCAGTATTGTTTACGTGATCGTGTGTCAATTATCAAAGTTCAGGCACTCACATATAATCAACTTCGCTCTCCAAAATTCCAGGACATGTTCAGAAATGCTTGGACATGTGCAGGATTTGACGGTCTACAAAAGGAAATATTTGAAAACGTTAAAAACATATGTTTTGACAGAGCACAGGGGAAACTGTGAGACTGTGAAACTGTTGCATTCATTTGTTGCAGTTTATGTGACAAACTCTTATGTTTTCATCACTTTTTTGGGAGTGATTATCACATCCACAAGAAAACCTAAATCGGGCAAGGTAGAAGAATCTTTTTACCATTCACCAAGTGTACAAGTTAGGTGGGTTGACAACATATTCCTGTCATGTGACGCACATACCGTCACCAGTGTCGTATAGAATATATCAGACGTGTTTTTCTGTGGAGGAATCGGTTGACCTATGACCTTGCGATCAGATGTTTTCGGTTCCCATTGGAGAGGCACGTCCTTTCGTTTACTAATCGCACGGTTTTGCGGTGCCGTCGCAAAACGCAGGCACTACACTTATTACAATGTTCAGAGACGTCAATGAATGAACGGACAGATCGTAACTTTGTGAAAATAAAGAAAGTAATCTTTTCACTCGAGGGAAGACTTGAACCAAGGACCTCACGTTCTGCAGCTGCTCACGCTAACCACAGGACCACGGCGCTCCTGAGCGCACATTATCCTTAATGTTGCCTATCTTGCGCATGGACTACTCAGTTTGTATATTTTGCTTATTTTTTTCATAGTTCCACACAACTTCTTCCTGTATTCTCGATTGATCTGTGTTCAGTTTTTCGAGGCCTATCCACTGTGCCAACTTTTAACCAAATCTGAGAGGGGTGCGATAGGGAGGTTCCCTTGTAAGTACTTCAGCATCCCACTTACTTTAACGTCGAATCTTTCTGGAATTTTTCTTATGCTTCTGCCTGCGCTTCATCACTACAAAATTATGATCATAGTCCATATCTGCTCCTTTTTTTTTTTGGTGGGGTTTAAGGGCGCTCAACTACTGAGGTCATTAGCGCCCAGTCACTGTTGTTAGAGCACATGGAATCTAGTAAAACTCAAGGGGATGGGGGGGACACCAGAAAGACCTGACAAAGATGCAGATAAAATAAGTAAAAAGGTTAGATGTCTTTGGACAAGCCAGTCAAAGTTATAAAACGCAGAATACGAGCAGCTGCTCGAGCGTCATCAGCTAAAACATCTGGTAAAGTAGATGGCAGGGACAGGACAACACGAAATTGACTAAAACGGGGACACGACAATAAAACATGGCGCACTGTTAATGCCTGACCACAAGGGCACTGCGGGGCTGGGTCACCGGAGAGCAGGTAGCGGTGGCTAAACCGGCAATGCCCAATCCGCAACCTGGTCAGAAGGACCTCCTCTCGCCGATATGGTCGGGAGGAGGTTGTCCAAGCAGTTGGGAGCGGTTTTACTGCCCGGAGCTTGTTTCCTTGGAGGGATGACCAAGCATCCCACCACAACGACACAAGCCTCTTACATACATCCCCACGAACCTCAGATGACGGGACACAATGGGAGGCTGGCCGAGGCAGGAGGACTGCAGCCTTGGCTGCAGTATCCGCAGCCTCATTCCCAGGCACTCCTACATGTCTGGGAACCCACAGAAAGCTGACAGGAGAACCATTATCAGCGAAAGAATGGAGGGACTGCTGTATCCGTTGAATCAAGGGATGGACCGGATAGGGAGCTCCAAGGCTCTGAAGAGCACTGAGTGAGTCAGAGCAGAGTACATACGATGAATAGGGGTGTCGGCGGGCATACTGAACGGCCTGATGGAGAGCAAAAAGCTCGGCCATAAAGTTCGATCATTGGTCGAGGAGCCGGTATTTAAAGGTGGTGGCCCCGACGACAAAGGCACAGCCGACACCATCGTCAGTTTTGGAGCCATCGGTGTAAATAAAGGTGTGACCGGCAAGTCGAGCACGAAGTTCGACAAACCGTGAGCAATACACTGCAGCCGGAGTACCCTCCTTCGGGAGTGAGCTGAGGTCGAGATAAATATGAACCGGAGCCTGGAGCCAAGGTGGTGTCGGGCTCTCACCCTCTCTGAAGGTGGTAGGGAGGGCAAAATCCAATTGTCGAAGCAGGCGACGGAAGCGGACTCCGGGGGGCAGCAGGGCAGACACATACAACCCGTACCGACGGTCGAGAGAATCGGCGAAGAAGGACTGGTAAGAGGGGTGGTCGGGCATAGACAACAGCCGGCAGGCATACCGACACAGCAGTACGTCGCGCCGGTAGGTCAATGGTAATTCGGCAGCTTCACCATAAAGACTCTCGACAGGACTAGTGTAGAAGGCTCCGGTCGCAAGACGTAACCCCCGATGGTGGATGGAGTTGAGCCGGCGTAAGAGAGATGGCCGAGCGGACGAGTAGACGAAGCTTCCATAATCCAGCTTCGATCGGACTATGGACCGATACAAGCGAAGCAGGACAGTGCGATCCGCTCCCCAAGATGAACCGCTAAGAACTCTGAGGACATTAAGGGAACGTGTACAACGGGCCGCCAAATAAGAGACATGTGGAGACCAACACAGTTTCCTGTCCAACGTGAGCCCTAGAAACTTAGTTGTTTCCACGAATGGGAGAACAACGGGACCGAGATGTAAGGATTTATATCGCCAAAAGTTGATACAAACCGTCTTCTCTTCATAGAACCGGAAGCCATTTGCCACGCTCCATGAGTAGAGGCTGTCTAGACAACGCTGAAGGCAGCGCTCCAGGAGGCATGTTCTCTGGGCACTGCAGTAGATCGACAAAGAGAGAGCCTGAGACATTAGGTGGAATACAATCCATAATTGGATTGATCGCGATGGCAAAAAGGGCTACGCTCAAGACGGAGCCCTGAGGCACTCCGTTCTCCTGGAGGAAGACGTCGGATAATACGGAACCCACACGTAACCTAAACTTTCGATCCGTTAAAAAGGAATCAATAAAAAGGGGCAGGCGACCGCGTAGGCCCCACCTGTGCATAGTGCGGAGGATACCTCCTCTCCAACAGGTATCAGAAGCCTTCTCCAAGTCGAAGAACACGGCTGCCGTTTGGCGCCTTCACAAAAAGTTGTTCATGATGAATGTCGACAAACTCACAACGTGGTCAACAGCGGAGCGGCGGCGACGAAAGCCGTATTGGACATTAGTAAGTAGCCGTCGAGATTCAAGAATCCAGGCTAACTGAGCATTAACCATGCGCTCCATCACCTTACAGACACAGCTTGTAAGAGAAATGGGGCGGTAACTAGAAGGAAGGTGTCTATCCTTCCCGGGTTTGGGTATAGGAACAACGACGGCGTCACGCTAATGCATGGGGAGCTGACCTTCGGTCCAGACGCGATTGTAGGTACGAAGAAGGAAGCTTTTGCCCGCCGGAGAAAGGTGTGCCAGCATCTGAACGTGAATGGCATCTGGCCCCGGAGCAGAGGACCGAGACAGTGCAAGCACACGTTCGAGTTCCCGCATAGTAAAGGGGGCATTATAAGTTTCCAGATTCAGCGAGTGGAAGGAAGGTCGCCGAGCCTCTTCTGCCTCCTTCCTGGGAAGGAAGGCAGGGTGGTAATGGGCGGAGCTTGAAACCTCCGCGAAAAAGCGGCCAAAGGCGTTGGAGACAGCCACAGGATCAACAACGACCTCATTACCTGAGGTCAGGCCAGGTACCGAGGAGTGGGCCTTAATGTCCGACAGCCGGCGCAAGCCACCCCAAACGACGGAAGAGGGAGTAAAACTGTTAAAGAAGCTGGTGAAAGAGGCCCAACAAGCTTTTTTGCTGTCTTTGATGACTCTACGGCATTGCGCTCGGAGTCGTTTGTATTCAATACAATTCGCCAACGTAGGATGGCGGCGAAAGGTGCGTAATGCGCGTCGTCGAGCACGGATAGCGTCCCTACAAGCCTCGTTCCACCAGGGGACGGAAACGCGAGGTGAAGAAGAGGTAGTACGAGGAATGGAACGTTCGGCAGCATTGATGATAACAGCTGTGAGGTATCCGACCTGACTGTCACAACTGAGAAAATCGTGGTCCGGAAAGGTTGCCAGGGAGGCGTAAAGTCCCCAGTCAGCTTTCAGTATGTTCCAGCGCGAAGGACGTGGGGATGGGGTGTGGTGCAGGAGACGAACGACACAGGGGAAGTGGTCGCTCGAATAGGTGTCAGAAAGGACATACCACTCGAACCGACGGGCAAGAGTGGTAGAACAGGTCGAGAGGTCCAAGTGGGAGTAGGTATGAGTAGAGTCCGAGAGGAAAGTCGGGGCGCCGGTATTGAGGCAGACAAGATTGAGATGGTTGAAGACATCCGCCAAGAGTGAGCCTCTTTGACAGGATGCAGGAGAGCCCCAAAGGGGATGATGGGCATTGAAGTCGCCAAACAATAAAAACGGCGGGGGAAGCTGAACGATCAGGTCACCCCTATGGCAAACAGGTGAAGAAATATTTCCTGATGACCCAGGAAAGGAATGAAAGGACTGTGGAGTAGAAGCAAAGTCAAGAGCAGAAGCCTGGCTGATGAACCAAACATACCAACAGAGGGCTTTAACGTTTCGAGAAAAGTATGGACTACCCTAAAACGTGTGAGGACGTGTCGGGAGTTGCAGGCAGATGATGACAACATGGGGCCTCTCTTTGCGGGCCGCATGATCGAGTGCACAATGCATGGCTTTCGTCATGAACTTGAGGACATACATAAATTCACGGACAATCCCACTGACTAACTTAAAAAGTAAGTCTTATCAACACAATTCTGTATTATGTAGCGCTGAATGTCTCTTATTTTATGTTGTAATCTGTTTTTTTAATACTCGCCTTGTAAATGCCGAACGAATAATTAAATGTATAAGAACGTATAGAAAGTTTCCGTCTGTCACCAATGAGAATTAAAACCTCCTGTGTCCGATCAGACGGGGTCTAGACTTTTAATGGCGAGCGCAAGAGCATGCGCTTATTTCGTAGAAAGAAGATAGCATAAAGTCCAGCTTGAGGTCAAGTAAATTTCGATAGTATAATTACTAAAACCAACATGTGTAAGAGCGCATCCTCCGAAAGGTGCAAGAAACAGGACATCTAATGACAAGTAAGAGCATAAGAAATTACTCGAGTCAGAAACAGTATCTACGTTCTGAAGCCTATCATGCTAGCTTGCTAAAGTCGCAAGAGAACTTACTTCTCTTATCAACTGTTTTAGCGCATTGTTACGGTTCGTGTTGGTGAATGTAGCGTTAGTGGGTATGTTGCTTCTTTTTTTTTTCTTTTTTTTTCAGCAGTCTTCTGACTGGTTTGATGCGGCCCGCCACGAATTCCTCTCCTGTGCCAAACTGTTCATCTCTGAGTAGCACTTGCAACCTACGTCCTCGATTATTTGCTAGATGTATTCCAATATCAGACTTCCTCAACAGTTTTTGTCCTCTACAGCTCCTCTAGTACCATGGGATTCATTCCCTCATGTCTTAACAGATGCCCTGTTGTCCTATCCCTTCTCCTTGTCAGTGTATTCCACATATTCCTTTCCTCTTCGATTCTGCGCAGAACCTCCTCATCCCTCACCTTATCGGTTCACCTAATTTTCAACGTTCGTCTGTAGTACCACATCTCAAATGCTTCGATTTTCTTCTGTTCCGGATTTCCCACAGTCCATGTTTCATTACCATGCATTGTTGTACTCCAGACGTACATTCTCAGAAATTTTTTCCACAAATTAAGGCCCACGCTTGATACTAGTAGATTTCTCTTGGCAGGAATGCCCTTTTTGCCAGTGCTAGTCTGCTTTTGGATTCCTCCTTGTTCCGTCCTTCATTGATTGTTTTGCTACCTAGGTAGCAGAATTCCTTAATTTCATGTACTTCGAGATCATCAATCCTGATGTTAAGTTTCTCACTGTTCTCATTTCTGCTTCTTTTCATTACTTTCGTCTTTCTTCAATTTACCCTGAGGCCATATTCTGTACTCATTAGATCGTTCATTCCATTCAGCACATCATGTAATTCTTCTTCACTTTCACTCGGGATAGCAATGTCCAGCAGCAAATCCTATCATTGATGTCTTTTCATCTTGAATTTTAATCCCACTTCTAAACCTTTCCTTTATTTCTCTCATGGCTTATTCGATGTACAGATTGAACAATAGGGGTGAAAGGCTACACCCCTGTCTTATACTCTTTTTAATCCGAGCGCTTCGTTCTTGGTTGCCTATTTTCATTATTCCCTCGTGGCTCTTGCACATATTGTATACTACCCGTCTCTCCCTATAGCTTACCGCTATTTTTCTCAGAATTTCGAACACCTTGCACCATTTTACATTGTCGAACGCTATTTCCAGGCGAAAAATCCTACGAAGGTGTCTTGATTTTTCTTTAGTCTTGCTTCCATTATCAACAGCAACGTCAGAATTGCCTCTCTCGTGCCAAAATGATCGCCATCTAGTACATCCTCAATTTCGTTTTCCATTCTTCTGTATATGATCCTTGTCAGCTACTTGGATGCATGAACTGTTAAGCCGATTGTGGGATAATTCTCGCACTTGTCAGCTCTTGCAGTCTTCGGAATGGTGTGGATGATATTTTTCCGAAAGCCAAATGGCATGTCACCAGACTCATACATGCCTATGTTGCTTACGTAATTTATATTTACTGAGCTCGATTCTCAGTAGTGACTTTCTACAGTAATTTTGACACAGAGCGTAGTGTGACAAAATTTGTGATCGCACTGTTCTCTTTGCCCTCTGAGCTACTTAAGGTAAATATTGCTTTTAACACATAATTAAGTGAGTATTTATCCAATATGATCCGTGAAAATTTTTTAACAAATGTTTATTCTGGTAGATATCTATAAACCAATTCAGAATCTGCGGTTTTGTGAGCTCAGAAGCGTCCTCGGTGCCTTCATAGTTCTCTGAAGCAAACAAGATGGCAGTGTGACGAATTGTGGTAATGTATCTCCCAAAGTTATAGAAACTCACAAATCATCGGTATGCCGAAGCGATGCACAAGTGATTTAAATGAATCTCGGGAAAGCTAAGCTATTGATTGGAAATTACAATTCATTAGGAAAAAAAACCTGAACAAGCGCATATGGAAAGACCACGGCCGTGTACCCTTGGCTGTTCGGGGAGGACTACCGCAGTACCGGTTTGAGCGATACGTATAACCGGCGGCCAGCGACCGCCATTTCTTTCTCATTTCCTGCTGCCGTTATTGGTGTAACTACAAGGGTCGTTCAATAAGTAATGCCCCACATTTTTTTAAATGCCATTAATATACATAGACAAATGTCCTTGTTGGTGCTTCAATTTTGAGGTTTGTTCTGTGCGCCGGTGAAGTTATGAGCCGTTCTGGCAAGTGACAGAGCCGTGGTACAGCGATAAAATGTTGTCTACAAGCAGCGTGCCGTTTTTGAATTCTTGTGTGCAAGAAACAGTGGTGAACATCCATAAAGGGTGAAAAGTATTTAGACCGACAAACTCTGGGATGTTGTAGGGGACATCAAAACAAATATTTTTCCCTAATGTCATTTTTACCTATGAGCATTACTTAAACGGGTGGAGGCCGTATTACGCTTTTCGGTTGTTACAGGCCGTATTACGATCTTCAGTTGTGTAGTAGTGCATTGTCTCTGTTTACTAATGGAGCGATATACCTGGAGTGAGTACACTGATACAGTTGGTGCGTACTACGTAGCGCACCACAACGGACGAGCTGCACAGCGGGTTTATGAACAACAATATCCTAACCGCCGTATCCCGCATCATACGAGCTCTGCTGCTGTGTACCAACGTCTGCGAGAGTCCGGGTCATTTAGCGGGTTACCTGGACAGGGACGCCTTCGCACGGTAAGAACGGTGCAATTTGAGGAAGCTGTCTTGCAGCATTGGAGCGGGATCCTTCAATCAGCACTCGTGCAATTGCAAGTAACATGGAGATGAATCAGACGAATGTAAGAACAGTCCTTCGAGAGCAATTTTTACGTCAATTTCACTTACAGCGTGTCCACAACCTGTAACCAGTTGATTATCCACCCAGAGCACAGTTTTCGCAGTGGTACCTGAAACAATGTGAAATGCATCCTACATTTCCATCCTCTGTCTCGTTTACCGATGAAGCAACGTTCGGGATTGGTGGAATCTTCAACATGCACAATTCGCATGTTTGGGGTGAGGATAACCCAGAGGCTACAGTTACTAGCGCTCAAGTGCGGTTCGTTGTTAATGTGTGGGTCGGTGTTGTTGGGGAGTGTTAAATTGGGCCGTATCTGCTACCTAGGCCATTAAATCTCAGGCACTATTACAATTTTCTCGCCAGAGCATTGCCAGAATTGCTGGAAGACGTCCCGTTCCCTACAAGACAACGCATGTGGTTCCAACATGACGGGACGCCGGCACATCTCAGTCGTCGTGTGGGTCGATTCCTGGACCGACGGTGCCCAGAAACGTGTATTGGCAGAGGTGGTCCTGTGCCATGGCCTGCTCGATCCCCAGATATGTCCCCTCTGGACTTTTTGTGTGGGGAGTGATGCGCAACCTTGTTTACGCAACTCCTGTTGCATCAGAAGAGGACCTGGTTGCCCGGATAGTAGCAGCAGCAGGAACAATTCAGGACACTCCTGGGGTTTTTGCCCGTGTCAGACAGAACATGATCCGACGGTGTAACCTTTGTTTACGTGTCGATGGAGGCGTTTTGGAAAATCTACAGTAATTGAAATTGGGTTGTGTTAGTGTGTTGTCTCTTGGTCATAAAAAATGGAAAAGTGTTTGTTGGTTTAACTAATTTGCCGCCAGAGAAATCTTCCTCTACCGGTTTAAATACTCCTCATAGGACAAAATGACATTAGGGAAAAATATTTGTTTTGATGTCCCCTACAACCTCCCAGAGTTTGTCGGTTTAAATATTTTTCACCTTGCATACATTTGTGTGCAGGGTATGGCGATGCTGCTGTTGATAGGAGTACAGTTGGACTATGGGTAAAGAAAGTTACAGCATCAGGAAATGAAGAAACAGAGCTCCATGATCAGCCACGCTTGGGACGTCCCGTCACAGCCACTGCTCCAGACAGGCAGAATCGTGCAGGTGCCATTATTCGTGCCGACCAGAGCATCACAACTCGACAATTGGCTCTACAGCTGTAGGTCAGCATTTGGAGTGCATCTGCAGTGGTCAAGACTCTCGGATATTCAAACAACAGCTCACGATGGGTTCCATGAATACTCCCAGTGGACCACAAGATTCGAAGAAAAGCCATTTCATCTGAGTTGTTGGGGCGTTTTGAGACCGACTTAAAAGCCTTTCTGTCACGGATCGTTACTGGGATCGAAAGCTGGGTCCACCACTTTGCGCCAGAAACAAAATGGAGTCCATAGAGTGGCATCATCCTCATTTACCACAAAAGAAGAAATTTAAGACAAACCCTCTGCCGGAAAAGTCATGGTGACAGTCTTCTAGGATTGTGATGGCGTCATTCTCGTGGATGTGATGCCAAGAGAGTATACGTCATGACTCTTAATAAACTCAAGAACTGTTTCCGACGTGTTCGATCGGACAAGAATTCAGCAGAAATCTTGCTCCAACACAATAATGCAAGCCCATACACGAGTCTGAGAACTCGGGAACACATCGGCAAATTGGTCTGGACTTCACTGCCTCACCCATCCTACAGTTCAGACCTGGCACTCTCGGACTTCCATCTCTTTGGGCCGCTTTTAAGATTCTGTACGGCGAACTCACTTTCCAAAAGATGACGAGAGTGTAGGCTACGCCTACAGGATAAAGCTTTTACCAGCAGGGAATACATACTCTTCCACTACGGCCATAGAACGTGATGGAGACAATGTAGAAAAATAGGACATGGACAAGACATGTTGATGTACATTGTCACCAAATTCTGTCACTGAGAAGAAAAAGGTGAGGCACTACTTATTGAACGACCCTCGTATAATTCATATCAAAATGAGGATTACATGCAAAAGTAGTGCTAGTGCAAATTTCTCTTTTTTATCGATCAGTCTCCTTGTTGTATCTGGTACCATCGCATTCTTTGTCTGCTTGTTTTCAGAAGACTATTTAACTTCTGATATATATGTGTATAAGTGTGTGTGTATGTGTGTGTTTGTGTGTGTGCGTATGTGTGTGTGTTAATATTTATTTTTTTCTTGTATAGCTAGTTACTGAGCCTCTAAGCTTTTTTCACAAAGCAGGTGGTCCTCACAGCTAGAAATGTTGTGAATCGCTGTAGTAAGCGATGAGCTTTTTTCCTTTCATTTTGTGGAGGGTGTCACGAGCAAAAGTTTTGTAAAGGCTTAAGGTTATTTTTAAAGTTCATTGCAAGTTGCTAAGTACTCTCATTCTCAAATACTGCATGAATGAAGTCTGGGTATTTCCGCGTCGTGGGCTATACACACTTTTTCAGCTCCACCCCCGACCCTTCGGTTGTTAGGTGGTTCTTTGGAGACAGTAGTGATATGTGCACCAAGTTTGGTTAAAGTTGTTTCAGTAGTTTAAGAGGAGATATGGAACATACATATACACATATATCCACTTTTATAATATGTATGAACGCCGGTAGCTGCTTGTGGCGAACTGTAGTGAGCGCTCCCTCATGTGACTAGAATCGGTCGCTTGGTTGGAACACCGACCAGGGGACATGAAGTGCTCCTAGACACACTATCCCCTACAGTTGGGACGAGCACAGCAAACAGTGTGGGCTGTGTCACAGTTGTGGACGTCACTAATAACGGGCGATAAACTGTTTTTGCAGTCGTTTTACGCAGCCAACATGCTTTCCGTAACTTCTTTATACTATAAAGAAAAAATAATAATGAATGGCACAAAGTACGGAAAATCGAACGGTCGTGCTCTCTCTGTTCTCTCGTGGAAATAACCCTTTAATTTGAAGCTGTCAGACAAATGGAAAGAAATCCCCAATACAGTAGCAGAATACGAGCGGAGAACGACCCCGGAGGCGATGCGTTTAAATTTCACATCAAACGTTGTCCAGATTCCCCGCTGATGCGAAACTGGTATTGAAATCCGGCGATTGTTTTTGCCAGCGTTACCACATTTTAGACAGCATGGATAGTGCGTAATCCCATTTCCCTTTTTCCCCAACCCGTAAATTAACATTAAGTGCACTAACTTAAGTTTACTTTATTTACTAAAAATAGACTTCAAACAATGAAACTACTCAAAAAGATTGGTTTATACGAGGGCTGTCCAGAAAGTAAGTTACGATCGGTCGCGAAATGGAAACTACTATGAAAATCCGATATAGCTTTGCAAAGATGTGTTGGGCAGTGTCTCTAGTATGACTCCGGGTAGAATTACGTCGCTCTTTTCATTCCTGAGCTCTTAGTGAGCGCGTAAAGATGTTATAGACAATAGTGTCTCCCGCCAAGTACGAGGGCCTGGTGAGAGTTTTCCCCTGAAGCTATGCAACCAACATTACATAACTGTCGTGCGGTTTCTTCTTCAAGACAATCCTCAGCCTCATTCTGCAGCGGCAATGAAGATGTTCCTGCATCGTTTCAATTGGAAAAGTTTGGTTACCCAAAATACAGCCCGTAATTGTCTCCCACTGAGTTTCATCTCTGCTCAGACGAACCGCTGGCTATGAAGACAACATTTTGGCACGGACAACGAGCTTTAGGCCAGCGTAGAGAATTGGCGGAAAGCACTGGCGGCTGCCTTCTATGATGAGGGTATTGGAAAGTTAGTACAACGCTACGACGAATGTCTGAGTCAGAACGGCGTCAACGTAGAGAAGTAGCTGAAAGGTGTAGCTAACTGTTACAAATGAAACATTTCTGATTTTCACTGTGATTTTCATTTCGCGATCAATCGTAACTTACTTTCTGGACAGCCCTCGTAAAAGAAAATTTCCTTGTCGCTACTTAAGCAACAATGCGGTTAGAGCCATATCAGAGCAACAAAAACAGTTCACAATATTGTGACCATGTCCCACATAGGACGCGTACAGCAAGTCGTTCGTGAGTACGTCATATCACACTGAGTACTATGTACTTTTTTATGTGTGAAATAACCTAGGTACCCGAGTCTTAAAAGGGTACGATAATTTTGCGCTTAGGTTCACGGTGCATTCCCATAATACTCGCATGTTGACCGGACCTACCGTAACAAATCTTGCAAAATTCCTCTGTATTGCTTTGATCTTCTCCTTTAATCCTTCCTATGCGCAGACAAAACACTCTAGCAGGACTCAGGAATGGGTCGCACAAGTATTTCACACAGGGTAACGTTTATGGATCTACACATTCCTAGAATTCACCTAGTAAACAGACTATTCACCATCCCTATGACCGACCTTACATGCTAGTACCACCTCATGTCACTTCGCAACATTACGCCTAGATACTGTATCGAAGTGACTCTGTCAAGCAGTACACAACTAATAACTGTATTCGAACATTGAAAGATTTCTTTCACTACTTACCTGCGCCGATTTACAGTTTACCACATTTAGAGCAAACTGCCATTCATTGCACAAAATAGAAATTCGGTCCAGGTAAACCGGTATCATCCTACACTCAACCAACGACGACACATTCCCACACACAATACACCGTCATCAGCAGACAGTCACAGATTGCTGGTCGTCCTCTTGGACAGACAGTTTATGTGAACAGAGAACAAGTGCAGTTATACCATATTTCCCTGGGGCACTCATGACGATACCCTTGTGTCAGGTGAATAGTCACTGTCTAGGATAGGGTGACCAAATTATTTTCTGTGAAACCGGGAAACACTCACCCGGGTGCCAATGGATACCTCATTCCGTATGTGCCCAGGTTCCTTAATTTTAAATATTAATGTTTTGTTGATACATTTTGTTAACCCGATTATTATAGCTAAAAGAGGATACAAAAGATTGATACAATCTAGATTATCTGTATAATTAATGACATTTAATAAACGTATACAGTAATAAAGAAATGTATTACGATTTTACAAAATTTTACAGCCATTCAACTTTTAATCAATTAATATTAACATGATCTTTAATATTACGGAACTCTTGTAGATGGAATTGACTGTCCTTGGAGAAAAGAGTATTTTTCACTGCCTCCAGCGTTCTTGATCATGTCTTTGTTCTTTGAGACACAGTGATAAAACTCGGCACAATCCATTTTGTAGTTGTACAGGATCTGCAGGATTGCTTCAAGAGAGTCCACCTCCATTCTGTTTCTTTCATCAGTCCACTGCGATATTCATGAACGAAAATATTCTTTCCACATTGGCATTTTGGGCTGGGATTGCAAATAAATACCTTGCAATTATTACCAACTCAGAGTAATGCTGAAGACAGTCACAGCTTTTAAAAAAATCTCACCCACTTCTCATGACATTCCAATGGCGTTTTTTTTTCTTCATCATTCCACTTGTGAAGACTTTCTCCAACAAAATTTGTCAGTATGCCGAACTAATCAAAGAGAATGGAATCATCGATTTCAATCTCTTTACTCTTCAGTAACATCCAATCAAACACCGGAGATGAGGGTAAATATGAGGCGCTCCACTTGCTGAGATATTCTACACAAGTGCCATAAAACTTGTTAACTTCTCCTCTAAAACTCCTTTCCGCTGCTTCTGATACTTCTGCTCTTTTAAGGACAGATTTAACATTAAAAGAAATTAACTGCTGTTCTCTCCTCTTAGTAACAGTTTCCAGAGTATTTTTCAAAACATCATTTACCTCTATTACACTTTTCGTGCTTCCCCCAATTTCCTTTATCCCATGCTGCAAAGTGCTAAGCTGACTGTGAATAAACCATAAGTAGGCTTCACTTAAAGGGTTACTGAAAAACTGAACCAATATTTTGGGGGCTTTGTCTTCATTTAGGAAAAAATCTTTTAACGGTTCAAACAGGCGGATTACTCTTTCAACTGCTGGAAACAGTGATAAGCAGCGAGTTTTCGAGTGACACATTACATTCATATATTCAGTTCCCACATAATCGTAGAACTCCTTAAGCCGCTCTGTTCTAACAGTATATATGTAAAAGTGTGAGTATACCTTCATGACGATAGTTTCAACATCACAGCTTAAACTGTCAGCAGATGTCTGCACGCTATTGTGTGAAACATGTGCAGGGCACCTTATGCCTTCAATGTTTTCATGCAATGTTGCCTTTAATTTGGTAAATACGTTGCATTTGCCTTGTCTTTTTAAACCACCAAAGTTTGTGTTGGTGTTGTCTCCGCAACATGCCACACATTTATTTTTCTCAAGATCAAACATTCTATAGTATTCATACAAAATCTTGAAATTTCGTCAGATGTTTCATTAGGTAGGGAACTCACTTTCAAAATTTTGGTCTGAATTTCCTGATTAATATCGAAAAACTGAACAACAAACGGAAATATTTTAGTGGCCTTATGATTGCTGGCATCAGTGGATATCCCGTAAAAATAAGGCTTTTTGATGTATTCAAGGCTTTCCTTTACACTCTGGGGAGCAATAACTCCTTTCACTAAGGTTGACACTTTAGTTCTTGCTGAACTAAACTTTTTTTCAATGGAAGATCATCAAACATAATGCTATTAAGCTTATTAGTACAATCTCTAGATCTATAAGTTTAGTGATGTTTTACCGAGTGGTAGGCTAGTGTAAGCTCGGTGCTCGAACTTTCGTCTCTTCACTTGACTGATGTTTCACAAAATAATTTTGTAGAGTTTTACTGCAGCTCGGTGCACTGTATCTGTTAATGTGTTTCTTTGGCCTGATGTGATCAACTATGTCGGGACGTCCACCATGACTTACACTAATAAAACAGTTACATACGGAACACTCTGCTTCGAAATCAAAACGACCTTTCTTAATGAAATTCCATTCCTTGGGATAACAGTCACTGAACTTGCAGGCACGTTTCGGCATTGCGTTTCACAGTACTGCAGCAATAATACCACCAATATGAGAAAAAACTATTGCAGTTTGTCTGACAAAACATCAACTGACAATGAGTATGTGAGTAAGTGGCGCGACAATCTGACGGTTTCATAGCTCTGTTACAATAATACAACTTACTACTTGTTGGCCAAAGTACCGCTCAAAGGAAATTATTGCCTGAGTGTATCAACAGTGATACTGTGATTACTACTATGGGATAATGGAGGTTTGAGACAAATAAGGCAAAATATATTAATTTCTTGTGTTGTATTTCCTTTAATATAGCGAAATCCTAAAAAATTGAGAAAGTTTCACGAAATGTATTTAAAAACCGAATTCCGTGACTTTTGAGCGTTCCGAAACAAATATTCGGGACACTGGAACACAGGGATGAAAACGGGGACAATCCCGGTTTTCCGGGACGTTTGGTCGCCGTAGTCTAGGAGAACATACTGCGTTCTATTACTTGAAAAGTCGTCGACTCACTCAGGTAGCTGTGAAGCTACGAGGGCAGTTCAATAAGTAATGCAACACATTTTTTCCCCCTGAGAGTAGGTTGGTTTAATTCGGGATTCCAATACGGCGTATTATTTCCCACTCTTTTTTTTTTTCTCCAAAACCCTATTTTTCAACATAAACGCCTCTGTGCCATAGCTGCATCAATAACCTCTCATCATCCAGGTACTGCTTCGAGTGGAGTGCATACTTCATTAGCCCAACCAGACAGAAGTGGCAAGGCGAGATATCGGGGTTGTAGGGTGGCTGAGGAAGGACAAACTACTGAAGTTTTGTGAGCTGCTCTCAGGTGCGCAGACTTAAGTGAGGTCTTGTGTTGTCGTGGAGAAAGAGAAGTTCGTTTGCATTTTTGTGGCGACGAACACGCAGAATTTTTTTTCCTGAGCGTAGCACAATACACCTCAGAACTGATAGTCGGGCGAAGGAGACTGTTACCGTCATTTTCCCGGCTGAGTATGCGGCCTTGAACTTTTTCTTCAGAGGAGAGGTGCTGTGGCGCCACTCCATGGATTATACATTTATTTCCATTTCGAAGTGATGAATCCATCTTTCACCGCCTCTGACGATGTTCGACAAAAAGTTGGCATGATTAGCCTCGTAACGCGCAAACAGTTCCACACGCCGCGCGACCGCTACGGTCGCAGGTTCGAATCCTGCCTCGGGCATGGATGTGTGTGATGTCCTTAGGTTAGTTAGGTTTAAGTAGTTCTAAGTTCTAGGGGACTGATGACCTCAGAAGTTAAGTCCCATAGTCCTCAGAGCCATTTTTTTTAAGTTCCACACGGATGGTCCTGTATTGCTCTCTATGGCGTTCTGTTAGGCCGCGAGAAATCCAGCGTTTACGCACTATTGCGTACTCCAACTGGTGGACAAGTGTGTCCGCAGTACCGAGAGGGACGTCCAGTTGTGCAGTGAGGTATTTGATTGTGATCAGCTCGAATGAGAGTGTCCGCACGTTCCAGCATTGGAGTATTCACACGTATGTGCAGTCGGCCGGCGCGCGAGAGATCGAAGAGGTTTGCTCGACCTGGTTGCGATGTTGACAGACACCTCGTCTAACGACTCACCGTGCTTTTGTTCACTGCTCTAACGACTCAACGTGCTTTTGTTCACTGTTCTAACGACTCAACGTGCTTTTGTTCACTGCCAGGTGTCCGTAGACATTCTGCAAGCGCGTATGAATTTCTCCGGTGCTCTGGTTTTCAGCCAAAGGAAACCCAATGACAGCGCTCTGCTTGGAACACACCTCCGTTACAGCCATAATTACACACGAGAGCACCGCCACCTATCGGAACTTCATGAAAGTATAGGGGCTGTAGCGGGAATACTCCACAGTGTCACACAGCAAAATTCCACGTTTTTGCAACCGAAACTGATCTAGATCAAAAATGTATTGAATTACTTATTGGACGCCCCTTCTATACAGTAGACGGGCACATTTTGCGACATAACTGCTGGGAACCGATTTTGAACGGATATTAGACGGTAAGAGTCTCAACGGCAGGCCTGTAAATGAGTAGGGGAAGGAAGTGTAGAATCGGATAGCAGACTGTAGGCTATCGGACAAGAGTTGTTCCTAAATTGCAGCGCCACCGCAGTATGAACTATGGACGAACAAAACCACACACGCGATTTTGAATCAAGCCAACAGTGTGTTTCTGAGTTGCTACAAGTTATATCTGTTCTTAGTGAGTTTTTGGAGCACGAACTTAGCTTTTTTGTGTTATATTTCCATTTAAGTAGGGAAAAGACGTCCAGTATGAGCCACTTCAGCCAAAATTGGTATAAAATTTTTGCTGATGTTTCGAAATAACGTATCACTGCATAAAACCTTTAAATAAATATTTTCATTTTCATGTAAATGGTGAAAAAGGATTTCTAACTAGAAGAAACTATGCAGGAAATGATTTTCTAAGACTTCAAACTCGATATATTAAAAAAAAATGACGAACCAGCCACAGATAATTTTTAAATGATTTATTTTGATGCCGGTTTCGGGCTACCATGTCCGTCTTCAGATGGCCAATATTGTCAGTTATATAGATGTTTTGATCAACAGCATGTCGTCTGCTCCTACACTGTACTTCCATAGTTACATATCAAAAATACAATTTAGCAAAATTTACAGTCGGTTAAAACAGATTTGAGTTTGTGGTGGATTAACCTTATGGACTAAATTTTTCTATAAGACACTTCTGAGTTCTGCTTTATAAAAATGCTGAACAAATCTTATATTTTGTCAATTTCTTTACATTGTTAAATGTGTGACGCAATTCTAAATTTCCTGTCAAATCGAAAGCAGAATTTTGAAACTGCCCCTTAGCTAGCGACGTTGACGTGGAATCTCAATCCTTCACGTGTACTGCAAGCAAACAGTGATTTGAAAAACGCCATCTGAGATGTCATAGACATCTGATGATTCCCTTCGACTGATTTTTAACCTGTTTTGCAGTGTAGTTTTGGGGACACTGAAATAAACGGCAGCACTCCTCTTGGTCATTTCCCCCTCCAAAACACTTAAAATTGCTTCGTTCATTATAGTTACGACCACTCCCATCGACCCCATCGGCACGCTTCTTCTTCGACTTGGGCATCGAATCCTAAGAATAAAAAGAAATTAAAAAAAAACGCTTATATGGCCCATACCCCACACTTTGTTATGGCCCATACCAGCTGACTGACATTGCACTTTAAAACATGACGGGAACAGAAACTGGTTTGAGTGACCGGAATTTCATTGTTACGATCACTATGCATTACATTGCTTACATATTGTCCGCCCCCAGTAGCTGAGTGGTCAGCGCGACAGAATGTCAATCCTAAGGGCCTGGGTTAGATTCCCGGCTGGGTCGGACATTTTCTCCGCTCAGGGATTGGGTGTTGTGTTGTCCTAATCATCATCATTTCATCCCCATCGACGCGCAAGTCGCCGAAGTGGCGTCAAGACTTGCACCCGGCGTACGGTCTACCCGACGGGAAGCCCTAGCCACACGACATTCACATATTTTACTTATATATTAATGCTAGTAAGATTATATTACTACTCACATCCAAGAGTATAAGCGATGCTGAAAATTATACCGTTTAGCAGCTTCGACACTCAAAAAAAGAAGAATTTTAATTATGATACAGAGCATTCATGGAGAAAACCACGTTCCACCGTCGTAAATGAATTGTACGGGCTGAAACGGAGAATGCAATACGCTGTTTGTTGCCTGTTATGTCTATCTTGATTCGTGCTTGTTGGGCAATGGATGAGCGAACGTACGAGTTAGGTTCTCGAAGTGGAATTCCTGCAGCAAGAACATGAAACACCAACTTACAATAGTTACCAGTGTACACATTTAGCTTGGAAGTGGAAGTTAAATTTTTATCCCTAATTTGCGTATTGATTCGCGTTATAAATACAGAGAGTTGGAGTAGAAAAAATATTGTATTACAGCTCTCTGTCTGAGTGCAATGTAGGTTCTACACCTTTAACGACGGAATGTTAATCCCGAAAATAAATTAAATACACAGCAACATAGATAATAACATAGGGTGTGAAAATGCAACTATCAGCAAGCAGAGAAGTAATAGAAAGTAGATCGCATCACAGTATTCAGGTATGCAAAGCAAGGGTTACTGGAACTAATGATTTATTTAAGCTTTTAGGAAACCATTCCTGAAAATCTGTAAATGTAGCTTGAACGCAGTGTCCATGTGTTTAATTGTCATCACTGAGGTCATTCAAGGTATTTGTGCTGGGAATCAAGAGACTAATGGAATGGACCACTGCGTCCACATTCTTAAATAATTGTACTGTTTATCAGTTTAAAATCTAAACAGTTACTGCACTTCAAGAACGCATAAGTGTTGTGGTAAAAAATGGGAAGTCCACATCATTTTCTCTGCGATCATAGCCATGCTCTGACATTGTATCACCAGGAAATTACTTTTTTTTCCGCGGTGAAGACAATTTTGACTTTTCATGCGTCACTAGGAAATTTGTTCTTGGATTGCTATTTAAGTAACAGCCGGAAGTTATATTTCCTGTTAGTAATATCGTTAAGAATAAGTAAAAGCCAAGCTCTTTCTTTTTAGCGGCATCTTCTCTATCCTCTGTCGCCCACTGCATTACTATATTTCACACATACAGCAACGATCTCAAATAGATAATTTCAGTACTCTGTACTGAGACAGAAGTTGCTCATCAGAACACCCGAGACATAATACGATTTCTTTCTATCTTCCCTCCCCTTCACATGCGGGACCGCTGGTTAAAGAGCAGTACTTCTTCCAGTTCGCATAGCTTGTAATGGCCCATCCTTCTCTTACTACAAATGATTCGTTATAACATACCCAGCCTAGATGTTATTTGTCTCTTGGTCATCGTGAACAGCTGCAAGTTGTGGTAGCTTCCGGCTCTTCTCGATGTAGCCCGCCCAAAGTCACGAAGAGGCAGACCACTTCATATCTAACAGTTTCTCAGTTTGTTTGGGAATTATCTCTTTTAATTACAATTTTAGACAAAAATGTAGTTTATAATTTCGGATTTGATATAATAAAACAGCTAAATATAAAATTAGTCTACGATGTGAAACTCGCTTCAAATATTAAGATGCGTAAGGAGATAGGTCTGAACCGTGATTTATTTTCAAAGAATATTCTTCAGATTTTATTTCATTTGTTAGCGATTCATCAAGAACATTAACACATTTAATCACACTGTGTAAGTGTGGAAGTAATTGCCAGGGAGTAACTGATGAAATCATAGTCAAATTCCTTTTAACAAATGGGAATTTATTCACTTTAATAGTGAATATAGGCTTTTTTTAAAAGAAACAGATTTAAAATTATAATCAGAAAGCACCCTCTAAATATCAAGTTACAATTTATTCAGAGGCAGAAAGAAACAAGTTTCGACTGTATGAGCTTTTGGGCAGAGAACCTTGCCGCTCCATTTTGACACGGCCGTAGTTACGACAGCTTACAACAGCCTCTGAAAGACTGCACTGGTGCAACTCTACAACACACCAGATTACTTTAAGCTGAAAGTTTTAACAATTTACTCAAGCACACAAACTATGCACCGCCGTAGGAGTGATGTAAATGGTACAAAACACTAACAATTAAAATATTAATATGCCACCGAAGGTGCAACTTGATTTTAACTTCCAAGAAAAGTCTTACGGTGAAAGGGTGGCAACTTTATATACGTAAATGATAATTTAAATTAAAGCCCATGAAATGCAATCTTATATAAATTTTACAAGGTTGGCCAAAAAAGATGCTCTACAGTACACAGATACCGCCTCTCAAGATGATAGGCAAGATCAAAACGTATTTCAGGAATTAGGCGGTTACACTCCAAGCAATAAATTCGTTAACGCACGAAATCCGACAAACATGACAGAGGCAGCTCCGAACGACAGACAGACACTAACTGCCTAACAAATGCGGATGGCAGACAGACGAGCAAGCTGGGGACGAGAGATTGATGCCGGCCGCGGTGGTCTAGCGGTTCAGGCGCTCCGTCCGGAACCGCGCGACTACTACGGTCGCAGGTTCGAATCCTGCCTCGGGCATGGATGTGTGTGATGTCCTTAGGTTAGTTAGGTTTAAGTAGTTCTAAGTTCTAGGGGACTGATGACCACAGATGTTAAGTCCCATAGTGCTCAGAGCCATTTGAACCATTTAGAGACTGACCATGAAAACAAGTAGATTTTAGCAAGAGTAAATCACACAACATATCACCAATCACTTAACTTCTAATAAACTGCGATTTCTCGAGAAGACCTGGCGCAGAACCCCCAAATCGCTCTCCAGAATCGTCCGCTGCCAGCCGCTTCAACGGACGCAGGAAGGCGCGCCGATCTCTCGTCTCACGGCGTCGCAGCTCGCACCGGCCAGACTGATGTGGTGGGTTGACTCCTGTTACTCGCGTGTCGACCGCGAAGTCACTACCCCTCGCTATACGCCGCGGCCCACTGGACTCACGTGGCGACCTCACATGCGCCGACGCTCAAGACGGACAAGTCATCTCGTGTCTCAGTGCGCGAACAACCAACCGATCGATCCAACCGCCAGTGACCATTGCCTGAGCAAACTCGAGCAGACTGGCGGCCTAACGCGCAGACTCAGATGCAGGAACTGAGCCCCCACCGGGAGACTACTCGCTGAGTTCTCTCACTGGCGGAGTGGAAAAACTCTCATTCTGCCGGCTTTAAAGGTTGATCCGAACGACATACTAGCACTCCGAACGACAGACAAACTGCCTAACAAATGCGGACAAGAGACAGGCTAGCAAGCTGGGGACGAGAGACTGACCCAGACTGACTGAGACTGACCCAGACTGACCCCTGGCGAGCTCATAGCGCCCGTTAAATGCACGTGAACAGGCAACCTTTCCCACCAGAGGGAGACACCAAAGCTGCGATTGCCACAGCGGCGCCACCGCCAGAAACGGAGGGCGACTGCTTCACACTACGCGCTGCGGCGCGCTCTTCAAAACAGCAGTTTTTACCCCGGCTCAAGGTCATAGGAAGGAACAACTATGGAGAAAAGGAAAGAGGCGACCGATGATGTCTCTAACCGAGCCAGCGACATCGGGATCCCCTCGAGTCTTGCAGTTTTGGTTCGAACTATTTCTTCTAAAACTACTTAGTTAAACACTTGTTCAGTGTCACGTGTTTTTCGAATGTAAATTATTAGCTAAGTTGTTAGTATTACTGCAACTGTTTCCTCGATATAAATTGACATTGTGTACGCAATGCCGTATGTGTTTGTTAGATGTTTTCTGTGTTCGATAAATTAGGAGTGCTGCAATACAGATTTTACCGGTCAGTGGAGGTATGATTACTGCGAGATCGTTATAATAATTGCGTTTACTATAATAATCCAATTAATGCAGGTTTTACATATTTATTGCGATTAATGAGTATAAAACTATTAATGCTATTGTACTATTCTAAATACCACGTTATCCTAAATCATGTATAGTGTTGTCTACGTTCTGTGTCCATGCATTGTCCGTGAAACATAATCACTTACTAATATCCACTTATATTTGTTCCTGATTGGCTGTATCATACCGCCATCGAGACGTAAGTGTTTGATGTTCCGCCGCGTGTAGGTGAAAGTGAAAAAGCATGTGTCCGGCTGAGGGCAACGCGGTGTAATTTGGGCAGCTAGCGTTACACTTCTGTCGCTCAGTGTGTCCTGTCTAATCACCAGCAACTGAAGAAGACTGCTAGACCAATAGTGGGAATACTGTGCGTAAAATGATATCAGAAACTCATCACTACGTCACTACACATGAAAGCAAACAACTGATAATTACCCTTAAGAATCCTGATGAACAACTGTGACCCGTCTTTATAACATTGTCGAGAAGCAAAAGAATTGAAAATATGTGACAGATATTCCTTCACGTTGGTGCCTGTGTTTATCTGAGTCACATACAACCCTGATATGCTGAAATAAATGTGGAGCAGCGCAGAAAATATGATACTTCCCATAGTTCAGGCTTATCTTGGTTAACTGCCCGTCTGGTTCGTCAGTACGATCTTGTTTCTATAAATTCGGCATACAGTGCACGCGATGTAGTGTCAGTAGCTAGGTTCACAGGTTGCCATTTGTCTGTGTCTTATGGATTCGTAGTGATATTTATTTGTTGGATTCGCATATGTATTATGCAGTGCCGAAGGCTATGTTTAGGACTTCATTGTTAGCCACAGGGGCACACTGTTTGCTGAGCGAGATATGCCTTCCATGAAGGTCGATTCGGTACTGGCCATATCCTACTAAAGAAATGCACCATGCCTGTACTGGGGTGTGCATGGTGAATTTTCAGCTCTACTCGGACGTTGTGGAAAAAAGAGTAAATTCTAGAGCCGTTAACACTGGTTACCCATTACCGGTGCCACGCATTCACTTGTCACTGCTCCAGTTGCCCCTAGCCCCTTAAATTATGACCCGTAATTTCCATTATTTGTCTATTTTTTCCTCTCTTCAGCCAGTGTATCTAAACACGCTGACACATTGTTAAGTCACTCGGGTATGTTCTGATTAATACTCATAGGCCTCCACTGACGTTGTGCTGAAAGCCCCTATTAGTCTCAGCAGAACAGTTCTTTGACGCCACGTAACGAGGTTATGTTCGTTAAGAGAGAGAGAGAGTGACCATGCGCACGCCGCGAAATATACTACGGATCCACATAAATTATGTGATAAAAAGTATACGGACACCCCAAAAACATACGTTTTTCAAATTAGGTGCATTGTGCTACCACCTACCGCCAGGTACTCCATATCAACGACCTCAGTTGTCATTGAACATCGTGAGAGAGCCGAATGGGGCGCTCCGCGAAACTCACCGACTTCGAACGTGGTCAGGTGATTGGGTCATACGTCTGTATCCGAGATTTCCATACTCCTAAACATCCCTACGTCCACTGTTTCCGATGTGATAGTGAAGTGGAAACATGAAGGGACACATACAGCATAAAAGCGTGCAGACCGAAGTCGTCTGTTGACTGAGAGAGACCGCCGACAGTAGAAGAGGGTCGTAATGTGTAATAGCCACACATCTATCCAGACCATCACATACGAATTCCAAACTGCATCAGGATTCATTGCAAATACTATGACAGCTAGATGTGAGATGAGAAAACTTGGATTTCATGGTCGAGCGGATGCTTATAAGCCACACATCACGCCGGTAAATGCCAGACGACGCCTCGCTTGGTGTAAGGAGCGTAAATATTGGACGATTGCACAGTGGAAAAACGTTGTGTGGAGTGGCGAATCACGGTACACAGTGTGGCGATCCGATGGCAGGGTGAGGGTATGGCGAATGTCCGGTGAACGTCGTCTGCAAGCGTGTGTAGGGGCAACAGTGAAATTCGGAGGCGGTGGCCTTATGGTATGGTCGTGTTTTTCATGGAGGGGGCTTGCACCCCTTGTTGTTTTGCGATGCACTATCACAGCACATGCTTACACCTTCTTGCTTCCCACTGTTGAAGAGCAATTCGGGGATGGTGATTGCGTCTTTCAACACGACCGAGCACCTGTTCATAATGCACGGCCATTACATCCCTGTAATGGAGTTGCCTGCACAGAGTCCTGATCTCAGTACTATAGAACACCTCACCGACCGACTTCGATACCTGTCCTCAGTGCAGTACTCCGTGAGGAAACCATCCAGCACGTGATGGAACGTATGCCTGTGAGAGTGGAAGCTGTCATCGAGGTTAAGACTGGGCCAACCCTGTACTGAATTCCGGCATTACCGATTGAGTGCGCCACGGACTTGTAAGTCATTTTCATCCAGGTGTCCAGATACTTTTGATCACATAGTGTAGTTTGTAGTGGAACTCTGTAAGCGGCTGTGATGATGAATGAGAGTGGAAAAGGTACCGTGTTTTATCAACCCGCTGTTTTATTTGTTGATTGAGCGGTAGTCAATCGTGAATCAATACCAGTAGGTATCTAGTTACCTGTTTTCTGTGGATAATTGCAGTGTGCCGTTTTATAATCTGGTCTCTCTGTAATTTTACTTCCGACAACATGCTCACTCTCATGTCGGTAGCATCAGTGACCACCTTTCTTAGGCATCACCTGCCCAGACTGTGCAGACTGTCTCTAGCTTTGGTTTCCAGAATTCTTAATGAATTGGCTCACACCACTGACAACATATCATCAGCGTATGCGACATTACCGCAAATATGTACGAGTATACCCCCCATCCTTTTTAGTTAGATGAAGATCGATGGAAAACTTACGGTTGGCATTGTGCGCTAACTCGTATTCCCGGTTAAAAGTATCATCAAATGACTGATTCCCGCGGAACTCGTATTTTGTTCTAATGCAATGTCTTAGGTGACATATCCGTAGTTACAGGTGTTACGGAGTAAATATATACCTAATTCGTAAATGAAACGTCATCCGCTTACACTTCAGGAGTTAAGTTCACTTTTAACCATGTTCTGTAAGAAAATTGCTACAACTAATCAACGCTTTCAGTAGGAAAAGTACCTGCAGAATCAGTGTTGGAATATCTTGCTGTTCTAACAGAACTGAATGAAACCTATGTGTATGGAGAAGAATGACTTCTTATCATAATGTTAATTGATATTACTAATGTACGCATGAAGTGTATGCTGATTACGAGTCCGAGGTACTTACAGACGCACACACACACACACACACACACACACACAGAGAGAGAGAGAGAGAGAGAGAGAGAGAGAGAGAGAGAATAAATGAAGCAACTGACCTCATCTGCAGTGGCTAGTCTACATGTATTTTATACATGTAGATTGTAGGTATGGCCTCTATTACTCTACACGTGACCCCTGGGTGGTGCTAAACGAGCAACAGTGTCATAGGTGATACACAATATGCCCGGAAGCATACTAATAACCATCCTTTTCAGGATCATCCAACTAGAGACGAGAAACACCTATTTCGTATTATGCAGCTTAATATTGAAGGCATAATCTCTGGATCTTCAGCGTAGAGGACGAATGCCTGGTTATACACTGGTCGAAGCCATCCACCATCCACAATATGGAATAGCAACTTATGTGAAGTTAAGCCTAAGTGGAGTGCATGTAATTGATTCTACAGACGTTAACCACAACTACACAATAGTAATCCAGATAAACGACTTAAAAATTGTCAACCTGTACAAGCCTCCAAGTGTGAATTGGACCTCCACAGTTCTGCCGGCTTTCGAACACTCTTGTATATACATTGGAGACTTTAAAAGCCATCACACTGATTGGCGGTACGACACTGTCGATGTCAATGGGGAGTCACCAGCTCAATGGGCAGAAACTACCAGCATGCACTTGGTCTTTGATGTGAAAGACAAGGGAACCTTCCACTCTGCACGCTGGAATAAGGAATACAACCCAGACTTGGTATTTGTGTCCAAAGATCAGCTAGATCAACCACTTAACGCCACTCGTACTGTTCTGTCTAATTCCCAAACTGCCAACACTATCCTGTTATGACAGAAATTGGTTTAAAAATTCCCCTTGTAAACTCAATGCCCCTACCCAGATGGAATTTTCAACGAGATAATTGGGACAGATTCTCAAAAGACCTTGACTCCAACTTAGCTGCGAAGAACATACAGACAACAGCAAACAACTACGATGAATTCGTTAGACTAGTTATCAAAGGTGCTAAGTCAAACATTCCTAGGGGTTACAGAAAGGAATACCAAAGTTCTAGAAGTTAAACAGTGGGCTCACAGATACTCCACTCTTTAAACAGGAACAGAAGAGAGAAATGGGAAGCAACACTCAAGAAATGAACTTTGCCAAGTCAAGTAGGAAAGCATGGAGAGTCTTCAATGGGCTAACTGGCAAGCAACACCTCAAAAAGCCGTATCCTAAATTGAGTCCCGACCTAATTGCTAACCGGATCGCAGACCTCACAAGGGCAAAGAGAGACTTGAATCATACCAGAGCAGTAAAATGTAAACTCTCTAACCTCAAGCGCGTGCCCCAAGAAACGAGCCGCTTTCCAGGCCCTTCTGCATTGCGGAAGTAGAAAGTGCTGTCAAGCAACTGAAAGTCGCTAGGGCTGCTCGCCCCGACAACATCTATAATGAATTTATTAAGAAGATGGGCCCACAGTGCATACGCTGGCTCACTTCGCATTTCACTTACATACTCATAGAGAACAAACTTCCTAGACAATTCAAACTGTCGAAAGTTATAGCCACTCTTAAACCTGACAAACCTGAAGAGAGCCCTGAAAGCTACCGCCGTATAGCACTGCTCACTTGTACATTCAAACTTTTGGAACGAGTCCTCCTAACCAGAATAGTACCGTTCATCGAGGCTGCTACGCTCCTGGACAAGATGGCTTCAGACAAGGACTCAGCTGCACCGATTAAGTTCTTGCCCTAACTACCCATATTGAAGCAGGTTTTCAAGGCCATCTGAAATCAGCAGCTGTCTTCATCGACCTGACAGCCGTGTATGAGACTATCTGGCGACAGGGACTCATCCACAAGCTACTGCAAGTTGTACGAAGTCCAGAAATTGTGGATCTAACATCCAGCATACTTAGTGAAAGGCAATTTGAAGTGTTTCTAGGCAGCTCTAAAAGCCACAAACGGAAGTTAAATAATGGACTACCACAGGGATCTGTTTTAGGCCCATCACTATTCAATTTATACATTAGTGATTTACCAACCACAATATCAGCTAAATTCATATATGCTGATGACATCGCACTGGTAGCACAGAGCAGTAATTTCGAAGATGGTGAACGAATTCTTACGGAGGACCTGGAGAAGATGTCAACTTTCTTTAAGACCTGGAGATTGATCCCAAGCACATCAAAAACTGAGGTCTCTTGTTTCCATCTAGCGAATCGTGCTGCGAACCACAAACCAAGAGTTGTGCTCAATGGACAAATGTTGAGGTACAATCCTTTCCCAAAATATCTCGGAATCACTCTAGGTAGAACCCTGAGCTACAAAGAGCACATCACCAAGCTTTTCTTATAAAGTTGCTGCAAGGAACAACATACTACATAAGCTCAGTGGTACCACCTGGGGAACCCTTGCTGACTGTCTGCGTTTAACTGGCATCAGTCTTGTGTACTCCGCTGCCGAGTACTGTCCACCTGTCTGGTTGGAAAGTGTACATGTGAAGAAGGTAGACACAAAACTTAATGACACAACGCGGTTCCATCAAATCAACCCCATGCCACTGGTTACCTGTACTGAGTCACATCCCTATGGCGGAAACAAGCTATACTGAGGGAGGCCAAGAAAATCTCTGCATCACCCTCTCTACCACTGCACCAGGAATTTTGTCATCCGCCACAGCAACGATTGCGATCAAGAAGACCAGCAGGTGTTACTGCAGGACAATTCATTGCGGATGGTTTTGATCTAAGCGAAAGCAGGAAGCATGAATGGCCAACAAAAACATTGGGAACAAGAGCCCATCACCTTGATCCCACAAAGAAGCCAGAAGGTTTTGACCTACCGAGGAACCTTTGGTGTCCCCTCGACAGGTTAAGGGCTCGACATGGTTGTTGTAAGTACTTCAGGTAAAAATGGGGCTGGATCAGTTCACCAATGCGTGAATGTAATCAAGAAGAGCAGACAATTGAACATGTAGCCCAACGCTGTCCACTTCATTCATATCCTGGAATTCCCGATGATATGTTCACTCTCACACCCAGCTTAATTAACTGGTTAAAAAACGCGGACTTTATGTTTTAATCTTGTCTAATATCATATGTATATTGTATAAAATCATGTGCCTTATATCAACTGTATATTGTAAAAAATCACCAAACGATTAAATAAATAAATAGTAGTTAATATCTGTCATACAGTGAAGCGCAAAGAAACTTGAATAGGCTTGAGTATTCAAATAAAAACTAAAAAACCAAACTCTGCGTGAACAGGCCACGAAGGTCCAACAATACCAACATGTCACCGTGTCATCCTAAGCCCATAGGCGTCACTGGATGCTGGTACGGAGTGGAATGTGGTCTACACACGCTCTCCCAGCTGTATGTCAGTTTACTGTGTATTCAAATACAGAGATATGTAAACAATCAGAATACAGCGCTGCGGTCGGCTACGCCTATATAATACAACAAGTATCTGGCGCAGTTGTTAGATCGGTTACTTCTGCTACAATGCTAGTTTATCAAGATGTGTGTCTGGGCGTGGTGTTATAGTCGGCGCTCGAGCGATGGGACATAGTATCAACGAGGTAGCGATGAATTGGTCACATTCCCGACCAAGTTCGCGAGTGTAGCGTGAATATCAGGAGTCCGGTAAAACGGGACGGACGACGACTGAAGAGAAGCGTTCATCATGACAGAAGGACAACCCTTCCGCAAGAAACTGTTCATTTCAATGCTGTTCCATCAAAAAGTGTCAGCGTGCGAACCATTCAACAAAACATCATCGATTGGGCTCTCCGAGCCGAGGGCCACAGGTGTACTCTTGATGACTGCACGACACAAAACTTTACGCCTCGCCTGGGTACGTCAACACAGTTTCAAATTGTATCGAGCGGACGGACATGTACGGGGAAGGAGATAACCTCGTGAGACCATTGACCCTGCATGTCAGCAGGGGGACTGTTGACGTTGGTGGAGACTCTGTAATGATGTGGGGCGAGTGCAGTAAGTGTGAAGTGTGACCCCTGATACGTCTAGATACGACATTGACAGGTGACACGTACGTAAGCATTCTGTCTGATCACCTGCATCCATTTATGTCCCTTGTGCATTGGGCAATCCCAGCAGGACCATGAGACACCCCACACGTCCAAAATTGCTACAGTGTGGCTCCAGGAACACTCTTCTGAGTTTAAACACTTCCTATGGCCACCAGACTCCCCAGAAATGAACATTATTGAGTATATCTGGGATGCCTTGGAACGTGCTGCTCAGAAGAGATTTGCACGCCCTCGTACTCTTACGGGTTTATGGACAACCATGCAGTATTCATGGTATCAATTCCCCCCAACACTACTTCAGACATGTCACGTCGTTTGCGAAACTTCTGAGTGCTCGCGGGGGCCTTATATGATATTAGGTAAGTGTAACAGTTTCTTTAGCTCTTCAGTGTAAGAAACTAAGGAGTGCTGAAGTTCTGTATTTAGGAGTTAGTAAATGCTGAACTTAATTAGATTATTCTACATTTTTAGTCTCATTAATTTATCTAAAGGTCAACAGTAGCAATAATTGCAAGCTGCGGAATTTATCATTAGCACTTGTTAATATTATATTTAATATCACGAAATGGTGTGGCGGCAAATTTTTCGCAAGCTCCTGCTCTCCCGCCCTGATTGTTTTGTTCAACACCACTGGCCGGCTTGTATGCAACGTTGAGCGCCGCGCCGTCTGTGTCATCAACAAGGTCGCATTGCGTGCTATTCTCGGTCAGCTTCCGCTGTGCCCCTCACATTTAACATAGGATATTAATGTTATTAGTCATGGATATGAAGAAAATGCAACTAACACGCCGTTCATCAATGTACATATTAACGGGGTCCCGCTTACGCATCCAAGAGGACAAGGGTTCAGCAGTCACGTTGTTAAATTGTAATACTTACGTCCTTCTTGGTTCTCCTCCGCTGTCAGCAACTTCGCGCCGTCTTCTCAGATTTAATAGACAGCAGATTCCTAATCTCGCCCAGTTTACCGCGGGAACAACGTACAAGGCTGTGGTGCGCCCAGTGATATTGCTATCAATGGACAGCGCGTTTACGGAATATTTGTTCGTTTTGGACGCTATCCGGGCTTTTCGATGTACGATATCCGATTCCGTTTATTTTGTGCCTGATTTTGTGCCTTATCAACGGCTGACTTATGTTTACCAGGAATATTGTGCCCTTTTCTCGCGGGACTCAAGAACGCTGCTAATTACGTAGTGCGTATACCATGTAACCTCCCCACAAAAATTTAAAAGATATTATTTTAAATGCTAATGAACATTGAGCTAAGTGTAACCTCCCAGAGAAATTTTTGAAACACAATAATTGAATGTTAACTAGAATACAACCTAATGTAAGCTCCCACCAAATAAATTTAATGACAATAAAAATGAGAATCGCAATCTGACTCAAGGTGTAAGCTGTCACGAAAATAATGAAAAACAATTCAATGCTAATGAGACTTCAGTGACAATGTAAACTCAATTAAACCTAAATATCGGTCTTTGGCCCTGTGCAAAAAAAAATCATAATTAATTTCTTACCTCATTGAAACTGCATGTCAAATTTCTGCTCTTATTGTTGGCCACGGCTTGGAGGAACTGCATCGCAAGTAATATATATTTTTTTTTAATTTAACTGAAACTTTTCTTTAAAGGAAATGGAAGGGAATCGTTCGTTCAATTAAATAGTTCGTTTGTTAAAAATATTGCTTTGAAATCAAAATTATTATTGGGGCGATTATTGCACAAATTAGTTACAGTTAATTTACATTATTAGCTGAGCGCATTTAAAAATAATATACCTCAACCTGAATCTTGACCAGAGTGCCATGTCGACGCCCGCCGACTCCTCACACACAACTGCACTGGGCTGCTACTACCGACAGACTGCTGCTCGCAACTGTACTGCACGACTACTACTGACAGAGTACTGCTCGCAACACTCGCGCGGTCAAGCGCAGACTAGCCACGATAAATGGCTCTCTGGTCAGAGACTCTGCAATGCCTCGCCATCGCCGCCACACAACATACGTGTTTCATAACCCTCCACTGGGGGGGGGGCAAAAATTTGGCAGCGATGGTGAGTCATTTGGACTTGCCAAGCGCGGCAAATTTTTTTCTTTAATTAATCAACTTCTACAATTTACAGAATATTTAGATACATGAATTAAATGTTGTGCACATGCACCGAGTACAAAACATTTCAGACAAAGACAAGATATGAGTACAAAACATAGTAGCAAATCAGAAAACTGTATATACAAATTATTTGACAGATAACAAAGTGCACACACACTGAAAAAAATTCTTTAGCATTTTCAGAACAAATAAACAGAATGGCAAAAAATCATGTTGACAAGTGACATGAGTGCACATGCACTGCAGTTCAGAATATATCAGTAAATGACGAAATGTATATACAATGAGTAACAAATGACATAAGTGCATACGCACTGGAGTATTGAACATACGGAATGAGTACAAATCATATTGAAAAATGAGAAAAGTGCACAGGCACTGAAGTTCAGTAGAAAACATATTAACACATAACATAAGTGCACATGCACTGTAGTTCAGAACATATCATCAAAATAAAAATGTATATACAATATAAAAGACAAGAGTGCACATATACTGTACTTCAGAACAAATCAAAAAAATGTCTTTAGCATTTTCACAACAAATAAACATAATGGCAAGAAAATCATGTCGACAAGTGACATAAGTGTACTCGCACTGGAGTTCAGCAAATCGAAAAAAATGTATAGCCCATGAACATAAATGATGTTAGCAAAAAATGATTTTCACTATTAGGATAGGAAAGGGAAGGATTGTATCATGGTTGTAGCACTTTAGATTGCACACAGCTGTTCTGAAAGTCCATATCTTTCCACAGAAGTACAACACCAAGTGACACAATTTGAAGTTCTTTTCCCATCAGAATTTATCAGCGTAGCCAAGACACTGAACTGTCGTAGTAATATTTCCTGTTATCATTTTAGCAGTACATCAGGTACACCAAACAGTGGGACCATAATAACGTCTTCATCGCTCACGGTGGTGGACAGCATGTCGTGTCAACACCACGCTCTTACAAGGCACACCAACGTAGAATTAGTGCAAAACCAAATATAGTGCTCCATGATCACTAGGATAGACAGGACAAAATGGATATTGCAGTAATCCAGGGTAGTTAGGTCAGTAGTGGAAGGACATTAAGTCACATAATAGGCTTCATTGAGAATTACAGTAGTAGTTTGCGGCATTCATAGCCCAGTTATTGAACATTTCTGTACCAAGTATGTAGTATTACAGAATAATGTTCATAAAATTAAATTATTGGCATCATGGGTAATCGTATTACAATAAACAGTGGCAGTCCTTGGCCAGTTACAAAGCATATTTAGTATGACAGAATAATGTTCATCAGAAGTCTTAATTGAAAAGGAGAGTCAATTATTGGCCTAGCATTAACATAATACATTGAGTGATACAAATTATTGGCACTCATTGGCCATTTACCAAAACATGAAAAGTCAACATTGAAAACAAGAGCTAATTAATGGCATAATTAATAACATAATTCATTTAGTGACATTAATTATTGGCACTCAGTGGCCAGTTATAGAACATGAAAAGTCATAATTGAAAACAGGAGCTAATTAATGGCATAATTATTAACGTAATTCATTTAGTGACATTAATTATTGGCACTCATTGGCCAGTTACCAAAACATGAAAGGTCATAATTCATTTAATTAGATTAATTATTGGCACTCAGTGGCCAGTAAGTATTGAAAAGTATAAAACATTGTTCATCATTCAGTATTATTCAGATCATTAAGAAGTCATTATTAAAAATCAGTTAATTACAGTCACAGCATTAACAATCATGGGCATTATAAGTAGTCTCATTACAATAAACAGTGGCAGTTATTTGCCCGTTACAAAGCATTATTTTATATATTTTTTTGTATCATTAAGAAGTCATTACTGAAGTGACATACTATTCAGAGCTGATCAGTCTTATTCAGAATTCTCTTAAACTAGTAACATTATTTGGGACTGGTAATACATTTTTTTTTTTTGTTTTTTGTTTCTGTGCTAGATAGCAATGCATTCCTTTGGGTAATTATAAGGGAAAGCAAGAAGAAAAAAGAAAAAAAATTGCTTCTAGGTTGTTCCTGTAAATGAAAAATGTGTAACGTCATTCGTCATGAGTCAGCTGTAGCAAGGTTGTGACACAAGTGGGTAAAAAAAATGCAAGTACTAGTATAGGCTTAATAAGTAACAAGTTTAGTAACTGTCATGAAAGGTTTCTCCTGGAAAAAATACAAAATGGATTATTGAGCTGAAAGAAGAAACGCATACTATGCTGAAAAGTAGTGAACTTCGAATTAACAGGTAGTGAAATGTGTATAAAAAATGTGTTCCATAGCTGTCCTTTCCAAAACCTTCAGTCATTATACTGTGCAATATAACACCTGCTGTCAAAACGAACTGCAACAAATACTTAAATAACTACATAGCCTAAATATAACTTCAACATTATCCTCATCTGCAAAGAAAAAAACTTCATTATACATCTCATCATAACACCATTATCATCATCACCTGTAAAGAAAAACTTCATTATTCATAGTAACATATCCTTCATCATTACTCTTCAGCATTCATTATCATCTGCAAAAAATCACTTCATTACTCATTACACAACTATTCCTTATCTCTAGCATATTTCATCACTAAAACTAAGATGTGTAGTTCTGTCTGACAGCCTGCATCAATCACCTTGTATTCTGAAAGAAAAAATTAGTTAAGACTGCTATTCTACGATGAGTATAGTATATTCTTGTTAATGCTTGTTAATCCTGATCCATTTACTCTTCCTCATAACGTTATTGCATCTTCTTTCGTTTATTCCGTAGGTGAAATTCCCATTTCTGTTGAATTTATTTCTTACACGCATCATTTCTTTCTGAAATTGATGAACAGAGATTAATGTCTTACATTTAAATCATATACCCATTAAATAATGACTGGTTAATGGTGACACAATTAAGCATACAGCATAACATGACAGAAAACGTAATATGTCAAAAGCATAGACAATGTTCAGATGCAAAAATGTACACAGAATAATACAATGCAGCAGCAAAAAAATAAATGTAAAACACTCACGATCTTGAGATGTCATAGGGCAAAAAGAATGTCAAAATCAACTGGTGTGTTATACCTTAACTATTTCACAGTGCATATAAACAAAACTGGAATACAATCATACACACAAAAAAAATGGAAAATGTGCACGGTCTGATGTGTAACGACAAGAAGAGCGACCTGCTAACCCTACCTTGCCGGGCACTTGCCAAGAAAAAATACGATAATCATCAATAATTAGTCATGTGAATATAATTGCATTAGTAAATGGCATCATAGTGTGTTGAATCATACAGTGTCTTCATTCAATAAAGGGTTTAATATTTGACCAATGGTGGTTGCCTTTCGATTTTCTGGTTCTCAAAGTTTCGACGTGTACCACACTGGGATGAGGAATGCTGCGAATCCGATATGGTCCTGCGTATAGAAGTTCAAATTTACTGCACTTACCTTTTAATTTGCTGGATAAATAGTGTGTACGTACTAGTATTTTCTGTCCAATGTGAAAGTCTCGGCGTCTACAAACATGTTTTTGTTGTCTTCTTCGGCGCTCTGCGGCACGTTTGATGTTGTTCAGCGCAATGTCAATTATTTCGTGGTGTCTTAGTCGACGACAGGTAGGGAAGTTTACTAATTCTTTAATTTTGTTTGGTGGTTCAACGTTTTTCAGTATAACAGACGGAGATAGCATAGTGGATTCATTTGGAATGGAATTAATTACATCTTGGAATGAGAATATGTGTGTGTCCCAATCAATGTGTCATTTGTGGCAGTATATTCTACACAGTTTACCAATTTCTTCCATTAATCTTTCACAGGGGTTCGAAGTAGCATGGTACTTGGATATATAAATCGGAGAAATTTTTCTAGCTCGTAACATATGTCTCCATGTAGCAGAACGAAATTGTGATCCATTGTCAGAAATTACTTTCAACACATGCCCTACATGAAATAGAAAATGTTTTACAAATGCTTTCGAAACGGCTTTAGCAGTAGCTTTGCGTAACGGAGTGAAAGTAACAAATTTTGAAGTGAGCTCAACAGCGACAAAGATGTAGCAATAACCTCTATTAGTTCTCGGAATTGGACCAAAAATGTCTACAGCGGCCATATGTCTTAATTTAACAGGTACAATGGGATATAAAGGAGGAATATGCGAAGTGGTGTCTGACTTAGCTTTCTGGCAAATTTTACAAGACGCTAAAACTCGTCGCATACGTTTCTCCATGTTGGTAAAATAACAGGTTCTGTCTCAGTATAAGAAAACATTTTCGTGCTCCGTAATGTGCGTAACTTAAATGAGTGTACCAGATTAATTTGTTAACCAGTTCGTCAGGAATGCATAATAACCAGTTGTTGCTGTCAGGATGAGAGCGGCGAAACAGAATGTCATTGCGTACACTGTAATGGTTTCTAATCGTAACATTATTCCTATCTTGCCAAAGGTGTTAATTTCTTTCCACACGTTGTCTTTATTTTGTTCTAGTGCTATGTCCTGTAATGACGACGAAATAAAATTTTCAAATGCAACTTGTTGAATGTACATGACACTGAAATTTGCTTTGCAGAAGTTGGTTGCTACGTCTTGCTGATTGTTGCTCAGAGAACGTGACAGTGCGTCTGCTATTTCATTTTGTGTGCCGGGAATGTAAACTATTGTAAAATTAAATTCCTGTAAATAAAGTTTCCATCTGCTTAATCTGTCGTGAGTGAATTTAGCCGAAAGTAAAAATTGTATCGCTCTGTGGTCTGTGTAGACGGTGGTATGTCTGCCATAAAGAAAGTGCCGAAATCTCGTAAAAGCCCATACAACACATAATGTTTCCAGTTCTGTAACGGAATAATTTCGTTCAGCAGGTGACAGAATGCGACTTGCAAATGCGATGTTTTTAATTACTGTTGAACCATCTTCTTCAATTTCCTGGAAAATATGTACGCCTAAAGCGGTGTTAGAACTGTCGGTGGCAATGGAAAAATTTCTAGTAAGATCTGGGTGCGACAAAAGTGGAGCATTCAACAAAGCATGTTTCAGGTTCACAAATTCAGAATGTGCTTGCTTATCCCAAGACCAAATACTGTTTTTACCTGTTAATTGGCATAATCTAGGCGTGTCTAAAGCGGAGTGATGAATAAATTTACGAAACAACTTAATTAAGCCCAAAAAACTGCGTAATTGCTTCTTCGTTGTAGGAATAGTAATGTCACGTAGAGCTTGAAGTTTTTCCGGATCAGGTGCAATGCCTTCTGCTGAAATTACGTGTCCAAGAAATTTTATAGAAGTTTTACCAAAATGCGATTTACTGAGGTTAACGGTGCATGAAAAGTTTGTAACAGTCGTTTTAGAATCATATTGTGTTCAGACCAGTTAGCTTCTGCGATAAGAATGTCGTCTACATACGTCGTAATTCTGTCTTTAAGTTCGGTCGGAAGTATTGTGTTCAAACCGCGAATAAAAGCTGCAGAAGAAGTAGTTAACCCGAATGGTAATTTACAAAATTGATAACAGTCGCCAAAACAGAGAAAAGCTGTATATTTTCTGCAATTCGGATGAAGTTGAATCTGCCAAAATCCCGATTTCAAATCTAATGTGGAATAAATAGCTGTACCGTGAAATTTCTGTAGAAGTTCCTCTAAAGTCTGTGGTCCATCTGTTTCATTAATAATAATGTCATTAATGTGACGTGAATCAAGTACAAGGCGAAGTGAGCCATCTTTTTTCTTAACAATATGTAGCGGGTTTATATACGGACTAACTGCTGGTTCAATAATTCCTTGGTCAAGCATATCCTGCAAATCTTTTTTAACCTGTTCTCTGTGGATATATGGAATGGGATAATGCTTTGCTTTAAATGTGTCGTGCTGTTTCACCTGAAATTCATACATAAAGCCGGACATAGTACCAGGAATGTTGTCGAAAACTGGGGCTTGCTGTAAAAGAATTTTGCGTAGTTGCGTGCGTTCGTCGTCTGTATTTGCACTGCTTTGTTTAACCTTATCGGAAATCATCTGCATTACGTCGTAGTCAGCTTCGTCTGGAGTATTATAGTTGTGTACGTACGTATCAGTGAACAATGTGGAATTACAGTCAATGTTACGTGTTGCGGAAATGACCTCTGTGCGGTTAATTGTTTGCTCTTCCGCAGATAGTGAGTGCTGAAATTCTAAAGCAAGTTGTACATTTTCATCCTTTAACATTAAATAAGAATTCTGAAAATCAATGACTGCGTCGTGTTGTACCAAAAAATTCGTACCTAAAATAACGTCTGTTGTCAATAAAGGAACAATCCAAAAATTTGAGTGGAAAGTATGACCTGCAATACAAAATGATAAATGCGTCTGTAATTTAACGTCTACTCCTTTACTCGATACTGCTCCTTTCACTTTCGTTTTGCCTAATGGTAATGTGGGATAGGTATTCTCTTTGTTACACTAGTTAAAAGTTTCCTCATTTTAAATGACATAGGTGATCTGGAATCAATTACTGCTGAAAATTTCGATGAACCAATTTTAATTACGATGACAGGATGTGAAATGGTTTTTTGAACAAATGGTCTTTCCTGCAAGAGAGTGTCTCTGATATCGTCAAAAGTAATTACATTTTCGTGAACAACATTTTGCATGTCTAAAGTAGTACCTGTATTATTGGAAGATGCGACCTGTACAGTATCTAGTCAGATTCTATCTGATGTGTTACTATTTTCAGCTGGATGTTGTGGAATTTCTACTATTTGAACAGTTCTATTACCTCTTCCAGACGTATTACGCTCTGGATGATACCTACTGTCGGGTTCATTCATGAGAATAGGTTCTTGTGTATAATTTTGCTGTTGGTATGTCCGACTGTTGTTAGATGTACGCTGAAAATTGTTCTCATTATTTTTACATCTGTCGTAATAGTCATTCCTATACGGTGCATTGCGATAGGAATTGAAATACTGTGTTTTCTGTACGTAGTTGTTCCTTTGCTGCCGTGCATTACTATTTATTGGACCAGGGACTATACGTCCACGCGGCGAAACATTAAAGTTAGGTTGACCTTGTGCATTCCATTGTTGGTTAGGTATGCTAACCGGCTGACTTTCATGCTGTTGTGGTGGAAAACGTCTATTGTTACCAAAATGTGCTTCCTGTTGCTGAAAATTTTGACGATATTGATAATCAGAATTTTGTCTGTGATTTAAGTTCTGGTAGTTGTTCCTAAAGCGTCTGTTACTTTTCCTATTGAAATTACGTCCCTGATCATAATTACTGTTAGTTTGTTGACCTTGGTTATTATACGAAAAGTTTTTGTTTACAAAAGAATAATCTGATTGCTGCACTTCTAAAAGCTGCAACAGATCCCTGAACGCCGAAATATTTTCTTTTTGTTGACCCGTCAGAAGTGACACTCTTAATGACCATGGTAATTTAGAGATGCATAATTGAATAAGTGCAGATTCACTGTACAGTTCACTTAAGTACTGGTTTTGTTGGACCATATGCTCAAAAAATTGCGTGACACTGGCAAAATTGGAGTTCTCATAATTTGGCAAACTAATTAGTTGATCTTTAATTCCGCGCTGTGTCGTCTTCGACCAGTACGCTGATAGAAAAGCATTCTGAAACTCTCATACGAGTTGCCGGTTCGCCTTCCAAAAAACTGCAAATAAATTCGAGTTTGTGCGTTACGGGCCAAGTCGGTGGAAAAGCAAAGCTAAACTGTTGTATCCAATCCAGTGGATGAATCTGTGTTCTATCATTTTTAAACACTTTAAATTTTCTCACTGACAGAAAATGTTTGTAATCGAAATTATCGTCTCTGTATGATGGAACAGGATCAGGATTGTAAGAAAATCTATTGAACTGTGATTGTTCGGAATCTAAGTCCCGTACTCTCTGTAGATTACCCAATTATACGCGCTGCGCGAGTCTGACAAATGTTCGCAAAGTGGTGTCTGCTGTGACGTATTATTAACTGAAATATTTTTCATCTCTGTTACCTCTTGCTGTAAGCTTGACAATTTTCTACGCAAGGTGTTGTTAGACGAATCGATCTCATTAATTGTCTGCTGTAAATTTTGAAATTCAGGTGTTTGATTAAATGAAACCGGTGAAGTATCGTCTGATTTGCTGTCATTATTACCTTCAATGACGTCAGTATTTTTACCTGATCATCGGTTTTAGTGTCAGTGGCATTGATCTGTTTTTGCAATTTACGTGTAGTTTCATTCAGTTTTTTAACGTCAGCTTTGACGACATCAGAATCCTCTGTTAGTTCTAATTGTTCGAGTCTGTCGGTCACTGCTTGAAAATCGGTTGTGTATGTGTCTGTTTTCGATTTAAGATCCGAAATTTCGTCACGTAATTCTGTGTTCGACTGTTTGATGGTATTAATTTCGTCGGACACTGTGGCAATATTATTGTCTACATACATTTTTGCCTTCGCAAACATTTTACGTTTGTCTTCTTGTCTCTGAGCAGTGATTGTTTCCATTACTTGACGTTTGATTTTATTTTGATCCTGAATAAATTTGCGGAAACGCGTATCACTGTTTTGTATGTGAAGACTAAGACGTTCGTTAATTTGAGTGTTCTGTTGTTCGAATTTCGCGTCAATCTTTTCATCCATTGTGCGCGAAAGTTCTGCTGTCATTGCTTTAAACTCGTCGCGTAATTGTGTAGCTCTTTCAGAGCATTGTTTAGCGACTGTACTAATTTCCGCTCTAAGTGTTTCTGTTGCGGCTGTTTGCATTTCCCTTAATTCTTGAGCAACAGATTTAATTTCTTCGCTACTTTTTCTTGAACAAGCCTCAATTTCCTCGCGCAACTGTTCCTTAGTGTCATGACATTGTGCGGCAACGTCTCTAATTTGTTCACTAAGCTGTCTGGAACTGTTGTCTAATTTATCATTTAGCTGTTTGGAACTGTTGTCTAATTTATCATTTAGCTGTTTGGAACTGTTGTCTAATTTTTCATTAAACTGTTTGGAACTGTTGTCTAATTTATCATTTAGCTTTTTGGAACTGTTGTCTAATTTTTCATTTAGCTTGTCTTGTTTTTCGTTCTGTTGTTTGACCTGTTCACTAAGTTGTTTGAGATCTTCACTCTGTTGTTTGTTACCCTCACTAAGGTCGTCTTGTTTTTCAATAATTTGGTTAACTCGTTGCAGCAATAGTGCCATAATTTGATCCGAGCCAAAATTAGCATTTCTATTCTCACTGCTGTTTAGTGGTGTACCCGCAATTGTCGCGCTTTGTGTGACCATTTGGTCATTCTGCAATTTGCAAAAGGATTTGTCAGTCAAACGTACACTGTCAGTCACTATTCCGGAATTAAGTAAATCCGTCGTATCTTGTGTATCCTGTTCATTTTCATTAGACAAATTTGTGTGTTCATCACGTAAATTTAGTAAACCGGGTCTGTTAGGCTGGGCAGCGCTCATTACAATAGAGCGTCCCGCGTCATCGATTGTCGTCAAATCAACAGAGGACATAACCGAGTTCGTTTGTTCATCATTAAGTCAAAAGTCATCATTAGTGGTTGGAACGCATTGATTGTCAGTGAACGCAGGATTGTCATCATTACACTGCGTGTCACAATTACTATCGGTCACGCTGTTTAAGTCGGTAATTTCATTCAAAACACCTCGCGATACACTATTCACAGTCTTTCGCGGCATTTTTACAATAGTCAAAATTATTCACCAAATAAATAAGCACAATGCAAAAGCAACACACAAATACAACAGAGCAACGAATTGCCGTTGACCTGTAGAAAGAAAGTCACAAGATTAGTAAAACCGTTGCGCCAAATTCTAATTATATCTAAGCAAATAAGAGCAGATATCTGACTGTTTTTCAAAAGATTCTCAACGAAATACGATCCTGGACTGGGTGTCGCCAAGTGTAACCTCCCCACAAAAATTTAAAAGATATTATTTTAAATGCTAATGAACATTGAGCTAAGTGTAACCTCCCAGAGAAATTTTTGAAACACAATAATTGGATGTTAACTAGAATACAACCTAATGTAAGCTCCCACCAAATAAATTTAATGACAATAAAAATGAGAATCGCAATCTGACTCAAGGTGTAAGCTGTCACGAAAATAATGAAAAACAATTCAATGCTAATGAGACTTCAGTGACAATGTAAACTCAATTAAACCTAAATATCGGTCTTTGGCCCTGTGCAAAAAAAAAATCATAATTAATTTCTTACCTCATTGAAACTGCATGTCAAATTTCTGCTCTTATTGTTGGCCACGGCTTGGAGGAACTGCATCGCAAGTAATATATATATATATTTTTTTTTAATTTAACTGAAACTTTTCTTTAAAGGAAATGGAAGGGAATCGTTCGTTCAATTAAATAGTTCGTTTGTTAAAAATATTGCTTTGAAATCAAAATTATTATTGGGGCGATTATTGCACAAATTAGTTACAGTTAATTTACATTATTAGCTGAGCGCATTTAAAAATAATATACCTCATCCTGAATCTTGACCAGAGTGCCATGTCGACGCCCGCCGACTCCTCACACACAACTGCACTGGGCTGCTACTACCGACAGACTGCTGCTCGCAACTGTACTGCACGACGACTACTGACAGAGTACTGCTCGCAACACTCGCGCGGTCAAGCGCAGACTAGCCACGATAAATGGCTCTCTGGTCAGAGACTCTGCAATGCCTCGCCATCGCCGCCACACAACATACGTGTTTCAACCATTCAAATCGACGGCATTGCAGGGTCTTTTCCGTGCCAGGAATGTACCACATCGCGCGCAAGTGAACGAAGACTTAGACAGATTGACCGCTTTAGGTGTCATGGAAATAATTTCGTCCAGTCACTGGGCTAAAACATTAGTCATTATGAAGAAGCCGACGGCCATAATCCGTGTCTATGGTGATGACTCTGAGCTGCCAGTTAATTCATATGTACAGTTAATTCAAAGTCTGCGGTCGATACATACCTCTGTCTGCGGCCGGACGAACGTGTCACGAAGCTGCGGTTGCACAGTACTTTTCAAAAATAGATTCCTTGGAAGTACATTAACAGCTGCAAATACATGACAGATTTCGTCTGCTTCTTGATATCAATATCCCGTAAGGCCTCTACATTTAAGACCGAAGTGTTTCTGGCGTTGTAAGCACGCCGGCCATTTTTCAGTGCTGTTTGGAGCAAATTACCAAACGAATTAACTTTTACATCCATCACCTCGACGAGACTGTCGTTACCAGTCGCACCAGCGAAGACCATCTTCACAAACATCGCCTTTTGTTTCAGACATCGTGTGCCACAGGACTAAAGTGCAATTTGAAAAAGTCATACTTCTTGCAACCCTGTATAGAATACATTGGACATCTTATTTCTTATCGAGGGATTCAGCCGACCGACAGTCACACACCGCCTATTACGGCCCTTTCGCCCCGCGTATGTGAGAGGGTCCGAGGTATTTTTAGGCAAAGTCACGTATTGCTACATGTTCCTTCTGCAAGCAGCTTCGGTTTCGTTCCCTTGATGTCAACCGCTTAAGAAAGGTGCAGTGTTAGAGTGAACTCCTGCCTGAGACCACGCATTCCAGACCTTGAAGAACGTCGGCCGTTCTGCCCCGTGGTAGCCCCCTGTCAGCTGGTGCTGCATTTTGTGGTTGCAACTGACCCGTCGCAGTATCGCGTGGAGCTCGTATTGTAGTGGTGTTGCGCAAATGATTCATAACAGCCAGTTGGTTTTGTGTCAAAGACGCTTAATGATGGACAGAGGAATTATTCTCAAACATAGAAGGATGCGCTTGTTATTACGTATCCTATCAAGAAGTTTTATATGTTTCTCTACGATGTTAAGTCTCATTTTGTGTCTGATCACAAGCCGCTAGTGACTCTCTTTAGTCCCGTGGCACACTTCCCATATCACACAAGCCATAGACTTCAGAGTTGGGCCCTGTTCCTTAGTCGATGTAACTATGGTACTCATTTCCGCAAGTAACTTATCATTCAAACGCAGTCGCCCTTTCGCATTTACTGATGGGATCTGACCCTGGTTTCGATCAGGATGATGTTCTCTGCTTTTACATCGACAAGGTAACTTGGCGCACTGTGTATGGATTCTCTATTACCAGTTCTTCCATTACTCAAACCGTCGCTGTCGATCCCGTTCTCCATTCAACTATTGCGATATGTTCTGGAAGGAGGGCCACAAATCTCATCCACAATTATTTTCCGTTCAGACACAGACACGAACTCGTCGATGGCGAATTTTTGTTGTTCCCAGTGAAAGGCTGTTGTGCAAGAGCTCGTTAGGGTTTCTCTCGGAACGAAATAATTCACCTTCTGTATAAGGATCTTTGCGACGTCTCATCCACCAAGATGTGGCTAGTCGCCAAGTCTAATGGTTGGAATTAATGGTGAATTTGAACATTTAATCACTGCGTTATCTAAATGGGCTGTCTATCAGGCCGCTCCCCGGCACAGCTATTCGCGATCGTCTCGGCCATCATCCTTGCGAGTGGGTCCGTGTAGCCTTCGTAGACTCCCTCTTGGATGCTTGTTGATTGCTGGTCATTGACACTTATTCGCGTTTTACAGAGCTACCAACCTCCACTTCAACACGGCAGAGAACCTCACTCATATAATCTGAATCAAAGATCTGCCTCACACCCTCGTCAGTGACAACAGTACGCAATTTTATTCTCAGCATTTTTATGCTTTTTGTGCACAGCATGGTATGCACGACATACTTGCCCTTCTGTACCACCCTCAATCGAATACAGATGCAGAGCACCTCATCTGCACTTTTAAGACACATATAAAAAAATGTAATGGTAACGTCACAGCAGAGGAGTCCCTCGCACCATTGCCTAGTTCCTACAGGTACACACCCATCAGCGAGAAGGGGCAGCAGAGATACTGGGGTGTACCACGGCCCCACAGGCATAACACTACGCACACGGGACTCTAGTCGCGTTCACACCCAAGTGCGGTATTGCGGCAGTCATCCCCAGACCGAGCGGTCGTCGTGTCTTCACACTGTAGAAGGAAGACCGGCGGCTGGTACACCACCGTAATCCACAAGTGAAGCCCCAGACGCCGCCATCTCCTCAAACGCCTGTAAGATCATTCACTCCTCCTGCAACTGGTCTTCCTTCCTCATCACCGCACTCGACCGCCCATCCGCTGAATTTGCCCCCATATGACACTAGGCGTAGCTCACACTCCACTGTTCGTACTTATGGCTCTCCGCAAATTTCTAGGCAACCAAGCGATGCAGAAATATCAGTAATCACATGGCTATAACACATAAAGTGAGACTGGCCTAAACGCTTGCAGCGGCTCAGTGGAGACGACTATTACCTTACAGATGTGGACATACTTATCACAAAATAGACATGTGTGACTATCTAATATGGAAACATATCTCCTGTGAGCAGGGAAACGCTAATGATATTATAAACAAAGGTAACACTCAGAAGATTTATTATTATTACTACAGTCTCAGTTGCACATATTCCCTATAAATTACCGCTTCCAGTCATAGAGAATTATGAAAACAATCATTAATGCACTAGGATTTAAACAATATTTGTACAGTTGCATAATCTTTCAGATAATATGTCATCCATTGCTAATGACACAGTCTCCCAACGTGAACAAACTCAGACGGAAGCCTAGACATATATGAATAATTTATATGTCAAATCAGGTTCGCAAGATTTCAAAAATATACTGGTAAATATTTTATTGTTTTTATTAAGTTTCCTGGGACGTCAGTCGGTACTGTGGGAAGTTTGCATGCAGATAAATTATTAATTGCCATCTTAAATTTAAGATTACACAGGGCCTATTCGGAAAGTAGGGTTCGGTTGGTCGTGAAATAGAAACTACAGTGAAGATCAAAAATGTTTTAAGTGCAACAATTAGATAAACCTTCCAGCTACTTCTCTACATAGTCGCCGCAACGACTGACACATTTGTCATAGCGCTGTAGCATTTTTCCACAATACCGCCGTCACAGAAGGTCGCTGAATGTGTTTCCTGCCAATTCTCTATGCTGATCTGCAGCTTGTTGTCCGCCACAAGACGTTCTCTTTATAGCCAGCGGCTCATGTGAGCAAATGTGAAACTCAGAGGTAGCCAAGTCCCCACTGTACGGTGGGTGACCAAACACTATCAAAAATGCTTCAGGAGCGTCATCATTGCCCCTGCAGTGTGCGGCAGCGAAACGCCGTAAAGAAGGAAACGCATGAAGATAACGCTGTGTGGGCTGCATGAAATCAGGCGAAACCCCTCACGGGCACTCATACTTAGCAGAAGACACTATTTTCTAGCCACCTTTAGGTGCTCGCTGTGAGATAAGAACTAAAAAAGCTGAACTGACTCGATCGAAGGGCAGATCTATGCAAAACTTCATCAAACTTTCACTGTGGTTTCCATTTCACGATCAATCGGACCATACTTTCCAAGTAGCCCTCTCAGAACGCAATACCTCAAACTGTCTGCAACATGGTATGTTGTTTCCACAAACATATATGCAGCTGGAATCGGAGAGGTGTCAAGGTTCATTTTTAAAATTCTCAATAAAACTGGGTGGGAACTGTCGAGGGTTTTCTAGAACTAGGTGTCTTTGCCATTTTATTCACGCGTATGTCAACATCGCATCTCCCCCGCTCCCGTCCCCACCCTCATACCAAACTTTGTCCCTGTTAGTTCCAACCTGCAAATGACAGTAAAAATTCCGTGGTTCAACCACGTTCAAGGGGAATGCTGCCCTTAGAGAATGGTTGAAACTTGCTGGTCTTCTCAGCAGCGTCAGGGCCTCCCGTTGCTCATTGCACTGCGAACTGTCATTTTCAACCACGATGTGGGTAGGAGTCATCGCCCCAAGGGGAGGGATAGCTTCATTGACACGCTTTATGCAACCCCTGCGACCTTCGTTTTAATTCTGAGCGGCGGTGTGTCTGATGTGTGTTCCTCGGCCAAACACAAGAAAACTCTGTGATTTCAGTGATGGGTGTTGTGGTTGTGATCTCTATGGCGTCAAACGAAAGACTGACACGACCACTGTGGCAATGGACAGAAATGTGGTGAAATTTGGTGCGAATGTGACATCATTAACTCATCTTACAGCTTACGATCTTCTGAGCTGCGGCCTGTTTTAAAGTGTTATCGAGCCAGACTGACGTCGCAGGGAGCCAGTTTTTGCACCATTATCGAAGAAGGCTGTAGGCACTTTGAGTCAAATTTCAAATCTGTGTGTCGTAATGGGTTTTAATTATGGAATTTCGAAAATCTGATCCTTAAATTCTACTACACAGTGTATTTTGCCATGCTCACCTGTGCTGATTAACTTCTGGGTGATCTTCTTTTAGAAGTATACTTACTAGGTTGGTGCGGCTGAATTTTGGTCTTTTAAGGACAATCAGTACTGAAACTTCTTTATTTAAATGGGTGTGGCTCTATTTAAATTGCTGAATGAGTGACACCCACAACATCCTAGCGCAACGCAATCTGACTGCCCATAAAAAGATAACCTGACTTCAAATAATTAATTTAAAAGAATGGCCCTGACTAAAAAGAAATCCTAACAATAACCTAAACATTTCATTAAGCACGTACCTTCCAAAAATATTCGTTACGCCTACTACTGCATTACAGTGAGTGTCAATACCGCCAGGTAAATAAACGATTCTAACTACTAAAGTCACTAACTACTAATGGGCATGTGGTTGGCAAAGGAAAGATTTTCTTGCAAACCAAATAGTGTATTCTTTTTTTCTTTTTCTTTTTTACCTTTATAATGTGACATCCAGTTCAGACACGAATATAAATCGTAACTGACCTCTAGAGCAAAAGTATATAATTATGAATAATATTCTATCTCCAAGTCTAACATGTACAGATCGTTAGCATACGCTAAAACGTCAGACCTCTACCCTCCATCAATGCTAACTTCTCACATTTAACATCCATCACTGCTGGCTGTTCACCTCCAACTGCCCAACAGTACTTCCATCACTGCTGGCGACTAACTTCCAACTACCCAACACTACTGGCGATTAACTTCCAACAACGAGTCCAACCAGTCACAGAGTCTCTTACGAAGAAACTGCAGTCAGAGATCCAATGCTAAGCGCTACACAGCGCTGCCAAAACAGAAGCAGCCCACTTACAGTACCAGCAGTCATTTGCAATTTGATTCAGTGTCTATCATTCCGATCCCACCCTCTTCAAAGAGTAATGTTATTGTGCTGTACTTTACATTGAAAATATTTCCACGGCCTACGAAATACAGTAGACTTCTGGCTACATGCGCTGGCAGCAGCTAAATGGACCCTATTTAATAGACTTCCGATAAAATGAAGACTTTCACTAGTTTGTCTTCCTGGATCACCTCGGGACTTGCCTTATAATGTAGATGAATTCTGGTCCTAAATTTGTTCAACAAGATCATTATCTTGGATTTGTTACTATTTATTATGGCTGCTATTGTTGGACAGTACGCGTTCAGTAAATGTTGTGAGTGCTGTGTCTGGTCTTGTGTCGACACGAATATCCTCAAATCATCTGCAAACACTGTAAATACGATTTTCTTTCGTAATAAGGTCAGGTCTGGGAATGAGCTTTTAACTTTCGTTACCAGCGGTCCGACCGCAGTTGGGAGTTGGGCCACCAACAATGGGCACCACCGAGGGAATGACCACTTTATATGTTATGCCCCAGTTGGTTTTCCACTGGTCGTGATTTTTTGACTGGACCCTTCCAAAGATGATTCTCACAAGTGGTGACTATTTGTTGCAGGTACCTAACTTCCTTAGTGCTTTTAGAACAAATCCAAGAAAGATTCCATACAAAGCTTTCGGAAACTAAATTGATATCACGCACCACGTTGTTTCCCATATAACCGTGGTGCCTGTTAGGTCATGGTATTCATTCACGGTGTGTGCTGCGGAGGTGTGGTAATAACGTTTTTCATCACGATTCTTCTTCACTGCCCGGGCTAATAATGGACGGGGAGAAACCACATTGCTAAGGTAGTCATAGTCTGCAGCAAGCATAACGTGATCTGTTAAAAATCAGGGTTTCACTGATGACTACTTAAAGTAAAAAAAACTTTTATTTGCAAAACAAATAACTCGATGATCGTTGGCGGTTCTTTTTTGGCTACCTATATGATGGATCTCTCCTGGAATCTTTTAGGAAGCTGTTGGACTTTCTAAGGAACATTCCATATTCCAAAAATGAACAGCATAGAGTCAGAAGTGATGACACTTTCTGCAGGATCTGACCATCACTTTGCAGGACAATGCTCGAGCACGCTGAGTGCAAGCTGTTACAGATTTGTTTGACTGACGGGGCTGCTAAGTGCTATACCAGCTACTCCACCCCCCGGACTTAAGCCCTCGTGAGTTAAACTCGATTTCTAAACTGAAGGACACTCTTCGCGGCATGCGCTTCAGAACTGCTACTAAATAGTCGGGCAATAGACCGCGCCGCTCGAACTGTCCACACAACTGGGACTGCTGAGAGTATCCTACGACTTGCACATCGCTGACAACGGGTTATACACAATGCTGGTGACGACTTTGAAGGGCAGTAAAACTTTTAAACGCGTATCTATTTTGCACGAGCTGTAAATAAATCGTTACGTATCACTGTTAAAATTCCATCCCTCTTGATAACACTTCCGTGAATACTTAGCTGGCAGAAGTGTTGTCCGATTCTGCCAGAACGTCAACAATAACAATTTGAAATACTGATTCGAGGTTGTCATCTATGTCTACTGCAGTATACAACTCAGGGAAACGTTGCAGCACTGCGCTTTTGATATAAGAGTACTGTTATGTTGCGTCATTTCGTATCTAGTGTTCTTTTTTATTTTATGTTTTGTCCTCTCCCATGTTAGGATTAAGCGGTAAGGTGACGTCTTTTCCTCTTGGATAATACTGTCACCTCTAGACCTCACATCAAGATCTTCTAGTTTTCGTCTCTGCATTCACATATGCTTCGTCTATATCTATTAGTGATTATGTCTCGTGTGTCTTGGCGCAATTCTCAGAGACACATGAAATAAATTTCTTCTCACTTTTATTGTAACCATATTGTGTTCTCAATTTGTGTAGTTTGCATTTTGCATGCTCCATCCACCATTTTAATCTGCGGGTTTATTTCTTTACGCTAGTGATGTAGGCATCGTGTTTCTACCACGGGTATTTCCTCGTCTCTGGCTAAGGTGGTATTTAATTTCTATTATGGTTTCCCACGAAAAGCTGTCCCCTTTCGTAAAATGACTTTGGTAATATAAGTACAGTAGTTGGAGAAATTTGTAGGTCACATTCCTAACGTTGTGATGTTACGTAATAAATCTTGTGAGATGTAAATCCTGTCTTTCCTTCTCGCTGAAAGACTGTTCACTTAGGTGTATAATAGTAAGTCAGCGTTTGTTGCATCCCACGTGTAGTGGTTAATAAAAAAAGAAAGAAAATGAGAAGAAAAGAAAAGGAAAAGGTTGAAAATGTGGGATGAAATGGTGAATAAAAAAAAGGGGTTTTATAATCGTAAATGACCGTGAAAAAGGGAAAGAATGAATAGCAAATCGGACTTCGTATTATAGAAAAGCTATCGGACTTCGTGATTCGGAAAAGCTATTGTTGGGGTGGTCCTTGTGGCGTTTTTGAGCAAAAGTTAAACCAATTTCCACTACAAAAATTATCGAAAAAGAACAGAGAATAACAAAATGTAACTGACAGGGGGAAATGGCGTAGCTTAGAGTTAATTCTTTACCATGTTAACATGTCTTCTTGTTTCGCGCGGCGTCCAGGTCTTCAAAAATCTCCTACTACACTTCTACGTGAAAAGTCTGCTCCGAAATCTTGCAATAAGTTTGCCCAGGAATTTCTAATGTACACAAAACCGTCTTGATATTCAATGCAATTTATTTTAGTTGCTTCTCTCCATCCTCCGAATCTCATAACAACTTCCACAATGTCTACACATTAATAAGTTTTTTCGTCTTAATCAGATCACGTCTGGCTTAAGCTTCGGCTATCAAGAGACAATTAAGAAACGAATAGAAAACAAAAAAAGAGTTACAATTTTAGTATTTTCTCTGCCGTCGAGCGCTCATACCGCTGCGACGGGATATTTTTTATCTGAGGGAACGAGTGTAGCGCGGCGAAATTCAAAGTCCCGCTACACACGTGTCAGTCATACTTAAATTTATAACCATATATTCAAGTTCCACGTATATATCTAAATTTGGCTTTTGATATTTTTTACAAACAACATAGTTAAAATCACCATCAAATACGACTCTCGTCCACGTCGTTGGGTCGGCATCTGAGGCCGAGCGGTTCTAGGCGCTTCAGTCCGGAACCGCGCAGCTGCTTCGATCACAGGTTCGAATCCTGCCTCGGGCATGGATGTGTGTGTTCTCCTTAGGTTAGTTAGGTTTTAGTAGTTCTAGCTCTAGGGGACTGATGACCTCAGATGTTAAGTGCCATAGTGCTTAGATCCATTTGAACCATTTGAAGAATAGAAAAGTAGTACTAGCGAATGGGAGAGAACGACATTTGTAACATGCATATTCTATACTTCAGTTGACCTATGTATGTCAATTGAAGAATAGGATACTAGTGCTACGGAAGACAAGAATATCGCCATACCTAACATTTGTATCCTGCTCTTCAGTTGACCTGTGGATGAAGATCTGAATCCAATATTGTGACTACCAACATGATGCTGATAACCCCAATTCCCCAAATCCGTATGTGAAGAAAAACCATCTGAAATTACTACGGAACCCTCTACAACATCATCTTCAATTAATGTAACCAAAACTTCCTTCGTTCGATTACGACCTACTTTAAAAATTACTTCGTCACATTCTTGACCTGAAACTACAGCCCCCCAAACCCATAATCTTACAGGAGGTTCCCCCTGTTGCACTGCCTTCTGCCAAAATGCGACTCGTCGATTTCGACTGTAACACCAGGCCCCCCAACGGCCCTCTATACTTTAAATATTCCCCACAAACGTCCCTACAAAAAGAGTACCAATCTACAACTGTACGCTCACTCACACGACATTCATGCATGCACAGCCACACAGGATACTTCGAACACCAACAGTATGTAATTTTTATGATATCCCTCAAGGCGAGCTTAGATTGCTCGATCCATGTTCCTCGTCTAAAAGACCGCCACTCACGAATAAGTCGTGAGTACGGCGAGCGGACACACTGATCAGGTGCATATGTTCACCGCGCTCACGACATCGAACATAACCGGCAACAAGACCATACATTTGTAAAAATCGAATCGTGGCCATCATGTCTACACCCACTGCCTCCTTTAAATCATCCAGGTTCATTGGAACTGATAAATCCATACGTACAAACGAAAATGAAAAATTAAAAATTCTCAGAAAATTAAAAACTATTAGCCCAAATTATCTCAAACTCACTAAGATTGAAATTAAGTACCGAATGAATTGCAAACAACCAATATCTTAAATCAATGAACATAAAAACATTTTACACAATATCTAGCCCTGTCTTTTAAAACCACATTCAATTTTTTTAATGAACAATGATAGCGTTTATCCGCAGCAGACAACCGATTTATTATCTATGGCTGGAAAGTAAAGACATTAATATCTATGAGAAACCTATGACGTCATTGGTCAAACCCAACGGGTTGTATCCCGTGTTTCAGCAGACCTTACTCATCTGATGCCTTTATTGACGGTACTGCACGTAACACGCTTCAGACAGAATTTTTCAGTGGCGGCAGTCGTTTACCCGTAAGAAGTAGTCAATGAGTCTCTGTTTCGTTTGTGGTTCAGTTGTGGTTGTAGGTACTTTGAGGTACTGGTTCAATTCGTGAGCTGGAGCAATGGAATCAGTTGCAGCATTCATTTCGCCTTCACCAAGACCACGGAGGTTATTTCATATGAGAGCTGATCACTTCTGCTAACGGTTAATGCGTGGGCATGCCTGAGTTTTGCATTTCTCACGACTTGACTGACTCTCTTCAGTTTTTAAATAATATTATTTTCGGGGATGGGGCGTAGATTGCATTTCTGATCTGCAGAAACTCCACTATGTACTACTACGAAAGAAGCCACTGTAGAGGAACTTCTTTTTTGTGTAATATGTTCGACTTGCCTCACTCGATGCCTAAATTCGCAAGTATATAGTTTAATAGGTCTTTGAACACTAAATTTGGGGATCCGGAAGGCATCAAGTGGAAACCTTGTTCGTTATAATCGGATAGTACTCGTAGTTTTGGACACGAAAGCAATAGCGTGGCTGACAACATTACATGTACCAGTGAAAGTAAATAAAAGTTATCAATGTACTGTTGGAGTACGACAAAATGGTGGTAATGTAAGAGTTACAGCCCCCTACATTTCACATCATGCAGTATGCGCAGTATCTCAGGAAAAAACAACAAGGGACCGGAGACCGGAAATTTGTAGGTCGGTGCAGCATTTACTCCCAGGAGTATATACAAAATTGTAGCGAGTACACCCAGTAATGTGTATTTTCAGTGGCTAATACGTTTTACGATATGTATTATTTAGAATTTTAATGTGCAGGAGGAAGGACTTCTGGATTCACAGGAACAATTGTCTAGCTGTAACTGCGACATCAGCATGACCATACGAGCACAGAAGATGTGTTATCAGATGTTTGAACTCTGTCTGATGCCACCCGCTCTAAACAGCATTAATCGACCTTTCTCATATCAGTTCTTCCGAGCGTGTTCTATTAAGTGTGGTGGGCGTCCGCAGAATAAAGTTCCTGTACAACTATGGAAGTATTGATTGTTTTGATCCAAATATGCAGCACTCATCAAATTTTGCAGGTGACACACACAGACTCTTGCTCCACAAAACCGTGTTTGGAAGGAAGAACTCTGTTGATATACCTACGAATAACTCCAAAGGAAAACCGGCCGCTACCAAGTAACCAATCCAGGCACACAGCAAGATTGTTTCAGTTTAAATATCATTCAAAACGTGATCTATATGTTAAACTGTAATCCTGTCCTCCACTTTCCAATATCACATCGCAATCATAGCCATGAAAGAGATTTGTATCTGTTTCCACAGTAGTCATAACGCTCCATTCGTGCCTTTCACTTCTAAATAACAACGATTTCTTTTCAAGTCAACTAACACTGCAGTAGAATTGGCATCTGGAAAACTACTTTGGATCAATTGTTAAGTACTAGAAGGCTGAGGTTATGTATTACTGATAACATTGAAATTTATCCACAGATATCATTATCATGTATCCACAACCATATATCAGCATCGTTAGAAAGAGGCTTAGTATATAACAAATAAAATTTCGTTTTTATTTCATCAAAAGTGTCATAAGAACAAATGATATATTTCACTGACATTCAGAATCTTGCGACACGAATCATGGTGTAGCTAGCAACAGGATTGGTGGCAGGACGCGTGTTGTATCCCACAGCAGGGCTGGTGACAGAACGCATGTTGTATCTGGCAGCAGGACTGGTAACACAGCGTGTGCTGTATCTGGCAACAGGATTGGTGGCTTGATGGGTTTTGAATCTGGCAACGGGACTGGTGACACAGCGTGTGCTGTATCCGGCAACAGGATTGGTGGCTTGATGGGTGTTGTATCCGGCAGCAGGACTGGTGACACAGTGTGTGCTGTATCCGGCAACAGGATTGGTGGCTTGATGGGTTTTGTATCTGGCAACGGGACTGGTGACTTGATGAGTGTTGTATCTGGCAGCAGGACCGGTGACACAGCATGTGCTGTATTGGGCAACAGGATTGGTGGCTTGATGGGTTTTGAATCTGGCAACGGGACTGGTGGCTTGATGGGTGTTGTATCTGGCAGCAGGACTGGTGACACAGCGTGTGCTGTATCTGGCAACAGGATTGGTGGCTTGATGGGTTTTGTATCTATCAACAGGACTGGTGATAAGATGCATGCTGTTGCAGGCAATGGGGATGGCGGATGCTATTCGTGTGGAGGCTGACGACGATGCTTTGGACACCACCTGCCCTAAAGGTAATGAGGCTACACGTTTTGTGGATAGATGGGCTTCTTGTGATGTAACTTCTGTTTTGCCTGGTGATGAGGCTCGAAAAATTGCTCTTGTTGTGGGTGGTGACGCCACTTCGATTATAGGTGTCGACGCCACTTGTGTCATGCCTGATGAGACATGTGTTGTAGATGGGGACGTGGCTGGAGATGCCACGTGTTTTGCAGCTGATGGTTCAAGTTGTGTTGTGGATGGCATTACAGCTGACGACGCCACTTTTGTTGTGGCTTCCGTGGCAACTCCTGGTGTGGCTGGTGAAGGGGCTGGTGCAACCACTTGTGGTGCAGCTGGTCGTTGAACTCGTACTGTGGATGGCGACGCAGGTGGAGACGCCACTTCTCTTGTGGCTTCTGCTGGCTCTCCTCTTGTGTCGGGCAACGTGGCTGGCGAAACCTGCAGTGTTGCAGCAGGCGACATGGCTGGTGACGCCGCTGTTGTTGCTAATGCTGGCTCCTGTCACAAAAAGATATAATGGATGATGTTAAGACGTTGCTAAATGTGTTCCATGTGATACAAATTGAAAGAAGATCTATTCACAATAATTTAAATCATTAAACTAACATGAAATATTGCCAGTTCTTTGGTACATCTCCTCAGTACATATTTAAATAGAACGAAAAGAATAATTTTCTAACAATCATTATTGTGACATTATAAATATTGTGAAATTATATTGGTATATAAGTTATTCTCGGACATTTTATTTGTTCAGGTGTGGATAAATAAGAGCTTGTTATTCTGCGTAGTAATCTAAACACAAGCAAAAGACGATCACTGCTTGAAGTTCCACACAATGAGCCACTCTCATTCACAACATGACGTTGTGATGTGTCCCAATCGCTTGATATGGATCATACCTGTAAGCTCACTTCAGCACTTACGAGGAGAGAGGCGAGGACGTCCATTTCCACTTCGCAGGGTTTCATGGTGGTCTGTGTGCTGCCAACTTATCCTGACTATCCAAAATAATATGACCGAATATTTATTGGGCCCCCTCTGGAATACAATACACAAGCGGTTATGGATATAGGGGATTAGGCCGTCGTTCCAGTACGAGCACTGTGCTCTGTCGTCACATCTGCCAAAGGTAGCCTCCAATCCTGCTCTTCAGTCCGCATATAGTTCCCACCATTGCGTTCCGTGATGAGGAGTGGACATCGAAGGTCTTATCGCCGACTGCTGTTTTCACCATCATTCATGCTCCTTTCATAGCTTACGACAGCCAAGCAAGTTAACCATTTACGAAGCACCTGACATAGAAGACTACCCGTTCTCAAAGACGCTGAAGTCAGTGCATTTCCTCATTATTGACCCGTATCGTCGCTAGAATGATTCTTCATTTATTTCTGCTCCGTTTCCATACCTTCATTAGCGCACCACCTATTCCCAATCCCACGAGCGAGCTTTTAGTGTTGAGATACACAATGGGCATAATGTTCACGCAAATCAGAATAAGGGCTCTATATTACATACCGCAGAGATGTTTTCCTCATAATTTCCCCCTATTAATTTTGGCTATTAGTTCCTTATACCGTTGATAAATATAGAAATACGTTTGACACCTCATGTGAGTGCCACTTTTGATTCCCATCGATGTATAAGGACTAACCACTTAGCAGGAGAACAGCGAATCCCATAACTAAAGAAAGTGACATCTCTTACAAATAACAGTAAAGCAGTTAACGCTCAAATCGTAGTCTAAACGAAGCAGTAACTCAGAACACCATGTTTTATCCCAGCCACTTGCTAAGAAAGATTGGCAAGTTTCACAAAACACCTAATAGTGAGTGCACATGGGATCGATGAAAAATAGTGCTTTTAAATCAAGTTGGCTGCTCGGGCGATGCCTCTCAGAAGGCAGGCACCACGGCGCCCCTCACCTCCATGCTGTCCAGTGGGTGGCCAGGGGCGGTCTTCTCCTCCGGCACTCTCCCCTTCCCAGTGGAACAGCAGGGCAGCCACCGGCGAAACCGGCGAAACATCTTCTGCAGGAAAGAAACACACTAAATATTGTCCGACATTCGGTGTGAATGCGGTGCTCTTTCAACGCTTCACACTTCGAACAGACAATAACGCAAAGTTGTAACGGTTGTAACATACCTGTCCAATTACGCAGTTAGATGAGTCGATGGATAATTATTCTGTTACGTGGCATGAAACAGTATTATGTGAACTTCAACTCGGATTTTATTAAAGAAGATATCTCGAACCAGCACATACTACTTAATTACCCAGCACATTTGCTTCGAAAGAAAAAGCAGTTCGTGGATAGTCTTCTGACGAAATTCCAAACACCAAATTTCTCCTCCGAATTCGAAAATATTTTGTTGACATCGACCTATTTTGGGCGAAACGATCACCACTATAAAATAAGGGAAATCAGAGCTCGTACGGAAATATATAGGTGTTTATTCTTTCCGCGCGCTATACGAGATTGGAATAATAGAAAATTGTGAAAGTGGTTCGATGAACCCTCTGCTATGCAATTAAATGTTATTTACAGAGTATCCATGTAGATGTAGATGTAGTTCGGGAAAAATGTATGGAATTTTGACATAGGTTGATAATCCTTGATTAATTCTGCAGAAGAGTCAGACTGTTAAGTGCTGTGAAATATATTTAAAATCATACACGTCTGAGCTATTCTGGCCTGCGAGAACCTTGACAGGGAACTGAACAAATAACGGATGAGTCAGTGAATGTCAGCAACCGAATTTCTTCTAGGATTAAATCTTAAAAAGGGAAGCACACGACAAACGTGTATTTAACAGGAAAACCTTAATTTACCATGGACTGTTTGTACTGAATATTGCCGGTAAGACCGACTCAAAAACATATATGAAACGCACGATCATTTTAAATCAGGAGTGCCGTGGAAGATATGAATTACGCACTCACTAATATTAAGACTAACCATTCATATACAGAAACAAGTTGCTCAGTAATGTAATAAATGAAACATCTAAATTGGGTTAGAGAGAGAACAGCCAAGACGGTCGAATACTTTAATAGAAAATTATTCCAAAATTAATTAAAATAATTTCGCTAGACAGCTATGAAACCAATGAATCCTAACTACGTTCTACGTTTTTCAAACGAGTATGATGTATAGGCCAACCTCTATGAGCAATCGTTTAGTCTGAAAGCAAAATATCTTGTACTATTGTGTGTAGCTTGTACTATTTCCTAGGCGGTTGTATCAGCTTTATTTTGGACTACTTAATTTAATTCCATCCTGTGTGTGCAAACTTGATGTCTGTCTAACGGCGGACAATGACAGAAAGTACCACTTATTACATACCTTTTCCGAAGAACTGGTGTCCGGCTGAAAAAGTGGACGATTAGGCTTCTTCTCAGATGGTAATACGAAGCTTTCACAACTTTCTTCTTTAAGTTGACTGTTAAGTTACGGTTTTTTCAGAACACCTCGAAACAAGACTAGAGCGCACGAGAACTATACGGACTCGCAATGTTCCTGGGCAACAGCGCAGATCGCTTCATGCGACACTGCATTGTTGACAGGCAACCCAGATGAGGATACGTGCTCTGTTGTTAACTGACTGCGTCCTACAGTTGCTACACAACGTTTCAGTATCCATATTTTACAGCATTTTCATAATCGTGTCTCTATTCAACATAAGTGTAAATTTTGGAGTGAAATATCTAAAGGCAAAAATTATTGATTCAAATACGAAATACGCCAATGCGATTTCCGAATATACCTCTACATCTACATCAAACTCCGCAAGCCACCTAATGGTTTTTGGCGAACGGTACTTTCGGTACCACTATCTGATCGGAGGAACTCTGTTCCACTCGCGAATAGTGCGTGAAAAATTCATTCTTTCACGTACTGAACTACAGAACAACTTTTACGTCACTTTAAGTAGTCCCCTTTCATCCCCAATGTAAATATGTTTATCAATTTTATGTAGTAACGTATTGTCTTATACTATTAAATGATTCCTGAGCATTGCGTGGCTCGTGTTCCCGCCATCACGTAATTGACACCCTGTTTTTAGAGTACTTCCATCTCACTACATTAATTTAAATTACTGCTGTCACTGAGTTGCTGCTTTGACTGACCGTGAGCGGTGCTAGCAGCGCGTATCCATATATTGCCTGTCGTAGTATCTTTGATCGACTGCTGTTACCTCCCGGTAGTTGTCTGTCGTAAGGGAGTTTGGATTGCGAGTTCGGGTCTGCCAGTCATCTGCCACGCATCAACTGAGCCGGCCCACGGTCTTGGTGGATCGTCGGTCGGTCGTCGCGTTTGGGATCCGCCGATCGCTCATGAGTCGGCTGTGTGTGTGTGTGTGTGTGCGTGTGTGTGTGTGTGTGTGTGTGTGTGTGTGTGTGTGTGTGTGTGTGCATCGACTCCCGATCCGCGTCTTCATGCGTGATTAGTTATTGTTGGGTATCGTTCAGGTCTTCGTGCAAGTGTTTGTCAGGTTGTGTGTGTAGTTGGCGTTATTTCCACTGACGACTATTTTAGATGTTCTTGGCATTCCGCAGCGAGTTGGTCTGTTGCTAAGGATCAGGGAAGTTGTGTCCCCGCGGTGTAGTCACCTGGGCCCGTTGGCAGCCCCTGTGTAGTGTCGGAGTGTTTGTGGAGCTCACCGATCACTATAAGCTTCGTGGTCCACCGACCCAGGACGTCAAAGTTGAGTAGTGGTTTCAACTAACCAAGCCACGTTCTTTCATGTTGTGGTGCTTCGTTTCGGTGGTTTGTTGTTGGGGAGGTTTCCTGCGAGCAACGCCGATTATTTCTACTGCTGAAATTTAGCCGCTATGCGGTGCAATTAACTATTTTGGTTGACTACAATTCGGGTGCACCAATGGAATTTTCTGCCTTGTGGCCGTTAGTGTTCCGATTACCTGCCCTGGCCACTAACGAAATTCCATGCAGCGTCCAATATGGTATGTAATTTTGACAGCTAATGTATACTCCATTGTGGATTATCACGTTTATAACCTTTTCTCTTTGAGCTCTCATGTACTAATTGATGGGAAGCAAGTTGTTGTGTCGGTCGGTCCGTGGCTGCTGCCCCGGGTTGAGTTCCGACGGATCAAGTGTAGTTGGGCTCACCACGTGTCTCACCTAAGGGAACGAGAGCAGACCGACCCCCTAGAGGCTTCTGAGTGCCACCGGTGTTTAATTATCTGTTTTTAGCTGCTTAAAATTTAAGGCTTATGGTTATTTTTGTTTTTTCTTAAAAAAATTGCAAAATTAATTCTTTAATTCATCTTTCAAGCTTAAACATTGCGGCCTTCTTCCTTTAAAAGGTTGTGGTAATATATTTCAAAATTTTGAAACTTAATTGTGGCCTTTAGCCTTTGGTATTGCATCTTGAATGTGATTGTTCTATCTACCTTGCTGTGATGTTATTTAATTACTTTATTGCTGTCTTAATTGGAATTTTATCGTGTTGATTTGATAAGATTTCTTGTTTGGATTCCTACAGCCGTGAAAGAATTGCATTCCGTAAAGGTCCGGCTATGTACTGATTTGGTTGTAAAAGTGTTATTAAATTACAATAAATTACAATTAGAAGGCGAAACTGACCCCAACCTAATTTGCCCATTTACACAATCTTAATTACCTGTTCTGTCAGCGGGTTTAGCGGGCGTATTAATTCATTTATAGAGTAGCATTTTAATAGCTGTAGTCAACGACAGGGAAAGAGCCTAGATTGTATTGTATTTGTATCTAATTGCATACAAGACATCGTTAATAAAAATGCTAGCAACTTGCTTCTACAGACGTACACTGTCACATGGGAACCCTACCGCCAGTTTGCCTGCGAGCCCAACTTATAGTGTCGCTGTGGCCACTGAAGTACGAAAGCTAATTTCATTCTTATCCGAGTGTGAGCGATGCCGTGTGTTCGGGAAACGAAAAGAACAAAAAAGGTTCACTCTACTGATATTGCAACAATTACTGCAATTAACTCTTTCTAGTTGGTAGTAATATCATCGTTGAACTAAAAATTGTTCAAATGGCTCTGAGCACTATGGGACTTAACATCTATGGTCATCAGTCCCCTAGAACTTAGAACTACTTAAACCTAACTAACCTAAGGACAGCACACAACACCCAGTCATCACGAGGCAGAGAAAATCCCTGACCCTCATCGTTGAACTGCAATTTACGTATGTGAGTTGCGAAATATTCATTAAGAGTAATTCTAATGTCGGTGCAAATGCTTATGTCCAGATATAACATAGGAAATGACTATGAGAAGACTAGAGAAACTCAGAGGAGAAAATTGCTCTTTCACAATCATGGCGCCTGTCGCTTCACGAGTTTTCGATGTGAAAGGTACTGCCACCCACCGGCTCACATTTACAAATTTATAGACACAAAGACAACTCACACGTTTTGATGAGCGTTTCATCAGGGGAGACAATAATGTGCAAATGTAGCGGGAGTTAATGTCATGTCATGTCATGTAAAATAAATATCTTAATATAGGTTAATATAATATTGTCCTTGTTTTCTATATTTTCCCTTCCCGTATCAGAGAGTACTTTACTGGCTATCTTCAAACACTAAATAATACGCATAAAGAGGGAAAAAAGCAGGATCATATATCGGAGATGAGATGATCTTAGACTCCAGTGATGCATTGGGAGGCCCGTCCCCCCATACTTCGGTCAGTCTTTGAGGCGGCTCACTACAGAGAAATGCTCTCACAATTTACATGATGGTACCACTTAGGTGGTACTCCGTCATGTTCAAAAATGAAATACTGATAAAGCCAGATCCGTGATATTTTGGTAACGAAGTTCCGGTTATCGTCTTCTCCGCAAATATAACGGTCCGTAAACATGTTCTCGAAGAACGGCACAAAGCACACGAAGTTTTGGAGAGTCTCCGTCAGGCTTGTCTATGTTGCTGTGTACCCATAATCTTACGTTCTGTCGCTACTCTTGTTAAATGAAATTTACCCTCATCACTGAACACTAAACTTTTAAGGACATTGTTATCTTCCATCTCAACGCACAGACCGAATTTACAAATTTGAACACGTTATTGCCATCAGAATGGCTTGTTTGCAATTGAATACTGTATTGCTTCAAACTCAAATATCGTCCCAAATCTCGCCTTTCGGAATGGGAAACTCCTGATTGTTACTCAGACTAAACTGCTACGGAATACACTTAAAACAAGAAAGGAAAATTAGAGACCTATACTTAACACTCTGATGCATGCCCTGCGCCTTGGGGATGTTTACAGGGCGGCTCTCTGACAGACAAGAAGAGTGTCGAAATAATGACACAAATCGTAGGATCGCTTTAGTTATAGAAGATGCAATATCGAATTCTTGGAGAAAACCACGTCGCAAAGTCGTAAATGAATTGTGCCGGATGAAACGGAAAATGCAACACGCTGTTTGTTGCCTGTTATCTCTATCTTGATTTCGCGCTTGTTGGGTAATGGATGAGCGAACGTACGAGTTAGCTTCTCGAAGGAGAATTCCTGCTGCAGGTACATGAACCGGCAACTTACAGTAGTCACCAATGTACACTTTTAGCTTCGAAGTGGAAGTTAAATTTCATTCCAAGTTTCTATACTGTTTCGCGTAATAAATAAAGAGCGTTGGAGTCGAAAAATTATTCTGTTACAGCTCTCAGTTTGAGTGCATAATACCTTCTACACCTTTAACGAACGGAATTTTAATTCCGAAAATAAATTAAATAACACAGCACCATAGACAATAACATAGCGTGGGAAAATGCAACAATCAGGAAGCAGAGAAATAATAGAAAGTAGATCGCATGACAGCATTCAGGTATGCAAAGCAAGGGTTACTGGAACTGATGATTTATTTAAGCTTTTAGGAAACCATTCCTGAAAATCTGTAAATGTAGCTAGGCACCTTATCTTAACATGAACACAATGACCATAGGTTTAATTGTCATCTCTGAGGTCATGGAAGATATTTGTGCTGGGAATCAAGAGACTAACGGAATGGACCACGGCGTCCACATTCTTAGATGATTGTATTGTTTATCAGTTTAAAATCTAAAGAGTTACTGTCAATTCACGAATGCATAAGTGTTGTGGTAAAAAATGGGAAGTCCACATCATTTTCTCTGCGATCATAGCTCTGCACTGACATTATATCATCAGGAAATTACTTTTTCTCCGCGCTGAAGACAGGTTTGACTTTTCATGCGTTACGAGGAAATTTGCACCAGGATTGCTACTTAAGTAATAGCCGGAAGTCACAATTCCTGTTAGTAAAATCTTTAATAAGTAGTAAAAGCCAGGCTCTTTCTTTTTAACGTACATCTTCTCTATACTCTGTCGCCTACTACATTATTATATATCACACGTACAACAACGTTCTCAAATAGATAATTTTGCCTCAGCGATACGGATGGCCGTACCGTAGGTGCAACCACAACGGAGGGGTATCTGTTGAGAGGCCAGACAAACGTATGGTTCCTGAAGTGGGGCAGCAGCCTTTTCAGTATTTGCAGGGGCTACAGTCTGAATGATTGACTGATCTGGCCTCTTAACATCAAGCAAAACGGCCTTGCTGTGCTGATACTGCCTTCTACGGATCGGAGCGTCTAATGTCAGATCCCTTAATCGGACAGGTCGGTTAGAAAATTTAAAAAGGGAAATGGATAGGTTAAAGTTAGATATAGTGGGAATTAGTGAAGTTCGGTGGCAGGAGGACCAAGACTTCTGGTCAGGTGAACACAGGGTTATAAATACAAAATCAAATAGGGGTAATGCAGGAGTAGGTTTAATAATGAATAAAAAAATAGGAGTGTGGGTAAGCTACTACAAACAGCATAGTGAACGTATTATAGTGGCCAAGATAGACACGAAGCCCATGTACAGTAGTACAAGTTTATATGCCAACTAGCTCTGCAGATGACGAAGAAATTGTAGAAATGTATGATGAGATAAAATAAATTATTCAGGTAGTGAAGGGAGATAAAAATTTAATAGTCATGGGTGACTGGAATTCGACAGTAGGAAAAGGGAGAGAAGGAAACATAGTAGGTGAATATGGATTGGGGCTAAGAAATGAAAGACGAAGCCGTCTGTTAGAATTTTGCACAGAGCATAACACAATCATAGCTAACACTTGGTTCAAGAATCATGAAAGAAGGTTGTATACATGGAAGAATCCTGGAGATGCTAGAAGGTATTATATAATGGTAAGACTGAGATTTAGGAACCAGGTAAGACATTTCCAGGGGCAGATGTCGACTCTGACCACACTCTATTGGTTATGAACTGCAGATTAAAGCTGAAGAAACTGCAAAAAGGTGGGAATTTAAGGAGATGGGACCTGGATAAACTGAAAGAACCAGAGGTTGTACAGAGCTACAGGGAGAGCATAAGGGCACAATTGACAGGTATGGGGGAAAGAAATACATTAGAAGAAGAATGTGTAGCTTTGAGGGATGAAGTAGTGAAGGCAGCAGAGGATCAAGTAGGTAAAAAGACGAGGGCTAGTAGAAATCCTTGGGTAACAGAAGAAAGATTGAATTTAATGGATGAAAGGAGAAAATATAAAAATGCAGTAAATGAAAGAGGCAAAAAGGAATACAAACGTCTCAAAAATGAGATCGACAGGAAGTGCAAAATGGCTAAGCAGGGATGGCTAGAGGACAAATGTAAGGATGTAGAGGCTTATCTCACTAGCGGTAAGATAGTTACTGCCCACAGGAAAATTAAAGGTACCTTTGGAGAAAAGATAACCACTTGTATGAATATCAAGAGCTCAGATGGAAACCCAGTTCTTAGCAAAGATGGGAAAGCAGAAAGGTGGAAGGAGTATATAGGTGGTCTATACAAGGACGATGTACTAGAGGACAATATTATAGAAATGGAAGAGGATGTAGATGAAGATGAAATGGGAGATACGATACTGCGTGAAGAGTTTGACAGAGCAATGACTGACCTGTGTCGAAACAAGGCCCCAGGAGTAGACTACATTCCATTAGAACTACTGACGGCCTTGGGAGAGCCAGTCCTGACAAAACTCTACCATCTGGTGAGGAAGATGTATGAGACAGGCGAAATACCATCAGACTTCAAGAAGAATACAATAATTCCAATCCTAAAGAAATCAGGTGTTGACAGATGTGACAGTTTAATAAGTCACAGCTGCAAAATACTAACACGAATTCTTTACAGACGAATGGAAAAACTGGTAGAAGCCGACTTCGAGGAAGATCGGTTTGGATTCCGTAGAAATATTGGAACACGTGAGGCAATACTGACGTTACGACTTATCTTAGAAGAAAGATTAAGGAAAGGAAATCCTACGTTTCTAGCATTTGTAGACTTAGAGAAAGCTTTTGACAATGTTGACTGGAATACTCTCTTTCAAATTCCAAAGGTGGCAGGGGTAAAATACAGGGAGTGAATGGCTATTTACAATTTGTATAGTAAGCAGATGGCAGCTATAAGAGTCGAGGAGCATGAAAGGGAAGCAGTGGTTGGGAAGGGAGTGAGACAGGGTTGTAGCCTCTCCCCGATGTTATTCAATCTGTCTATTGAGCAAGCAGTAAAGGAAACAAAAGAACAATTCGGAGTAGGTATTAAAATCCAGGGAGAAGAAATAAAAACTTTGAGGTTCGCCGATGACATTGTAATTCTATCAGAGACAGCAAAGGACTTGAAGAGCGGAATGGACAGTGTCTTGAAAGGAGGATATAAGATGAACACCAACAAAAGTAAAACGAGGATAATGGAATGTAGTCGAATTAAGTCGGGTGATGCTGAGGGAATTAGATTAGGAAATGAGACACTTAAAGTAGTAAGGAGTTTTGCTATTTGGGGAGCAAAATAACTGATGATGGTCTAAGTAGATAGGATATGAAATGTAGACTGGCAATGGCAAGGAAAGAATTTCTGCAGAAGAGAAATTTGTTAACATCGAGTATAGATTTGTCAGGGAGTCGTTTCTGAAAGTGTTTGTATGCAGTGAAGCCATGTATGGAAGTGAAACATGGACGATAAATAGTTTGGACAAGAAGGGAATAGAAGCTTTCGAAATGTGGTGCTACAGAGGAATGCTGAAGATGGTATGGGTAGATCACATAACTAATGATGAAGTATTGAATAGAATTGGGAGAAGAGGAGTTTGTGGCAGAACTTGACAAAAAGAAGGGACCGGTTGGTAGGACATGTTCTGAGGCATCAAAAGATCACACATTTAGCGTTGGAGGGCAGCGTGGAGGGTAAAAATCGTAGAGGGAGACCCAGAGATGAATACACTAAGCAGATTCAGAAGGATGTAGGTTGCAGTAAGTACTGGGAGATGAAGAAGCTTGCATAGGATAGAGTAGCATGGAGAGCTGCATCAAACCAGTATCAGGGCTGAAGACCGCAACAACAACAACCCCTCCCCTTCACATGCGGGACAGCTGGTTAAACAGCAGCACTTCTTCCGGTTCGCATAGCTTGTAATTTGAACGTTGATGGGTGACCAGCTGCCTACGGTTAAAAGGCTCGTCCTTCTCTTATTATAACTGATTCGTTATAACATACCCAGCCTAGATGTTATTTGTCTCTTGGTCATCGTCAACAGCAGAAAGTTATGGCAGCTTCCGGCTCCCCTCGATGTAGCCCGGCCAAAGCAACGAATAGGCAGACCACTTCATATCTCCCAGTTTCTAATTTTATTTGGGAATTATCTCTTTTGATTACAATCTTACATAAAAATGTAGTTTATAATTATGGTTTGGATATAATAAAATAACAGAATATAAAATTAGTCTAGGATGCGTAAGGAGATTAAAAAAAGATAGGTCATAGGAAGGAACAACTATGGAGAAAAGGAAAGAGACCACCGACGATGTGTCTAACCAAGCCAGCGACATCGGGGTGCCTTCGAGTCTTGCAGTTTTGGTTCGAACTATTTCTTCTAAAACTACTTAGTTACATACTACAGATACGATTTACAAAACGGAAAGATATGTGTACTTCTTCAGTGTCACGTGTTTTTCGAATGTAAATTATTAGCTAAATTCTTAGTTTTACTGCAACTGTTTCCACGATATAAATTGATATTGTGTACGCAATGTCGTATGTGTTTGTTAATTACTATCTGTGTTGGTTAAATACATCTGCAATACAGATTTTACATGTCAGTGGAGGTATAATGACTGCCAGATCATTATAATAATTACGTTTACTATAATAATACAATTAATGCAGGTTTTACATATTTATTGCTATTAATGACCACAAAACTGTTACTGCTATTGTACTGTTCTAAATACCACGTTATCCTACATCATGTATAGTGTTGTCTACTTTCTGTGTCCTTCATGCATTGTCCGTGACACACAATCATTTATTAATATCCACTTACCTCTGTTCCTGATTGGCTGTGTCATACCACCATCGAGACGTAAGTGTTTGATGTTCCGCCGCGGGTAGGTGACAATGAAAAAGTATGAGTTCGGCTGAGGGCCACGCGGTGTATTTTGGGCTGCGAGCGTTACACTTCTGACGCTCAGTGAGTGTGTCCTGTCTCCGAGATCCGGGCAGGGAGTACAAATAACAGCACATTCAGCAGCAACCGAAGAAGACTGCTAGACCAGTAGTGGGAATACTGCGTGTAAAATGATATCAGCAACTCGTCACCACACATGAAAGCCTACAACTGATAATTACCCTTAAGAATCCTGATGAACATCTGGGACCCGTCTTTATAACATTGTCGAGAAGCAAAACAATTGAAAATATGTGACAGATATTCCTTCACGTTGGTGCCTGTGTTTATCTTAGTCACATACTACCCTGATATGCTGAAATAAATGTGGAGCAGCGCAGAATATGATACTTCCCATAGTTCAGGCTTATCTTGGTTAACTGCCCGTCTGGTTCGTCAGTACGATCTTGTTTCTATATAGTCGGCATACAGTGCACGCGATGTAGTGACAGTAGCTGGGTTCACAGGTTGCCATTTGTCTGTGTCTTATGGATTCGTTTATTTGTTGGGTTCGCATATGTATTATGCAGTGCCGAAGGCTATGTTTAGGATTTCATTGTTAGCCACAGGGGCACACTGTTTGCTGACCGAGATATGCTTTGCATGAAGGTCGATTCGGTACTGGCCATATCCTACTAAAGAAATGCATCATGCCTGTACTGGGGTGTGCATAGTGAATTTTCAGCTCTACTCGGACGTTGTGGAAAAAAGAGTAAATTCTAGAGCCGTTAACACTGGTTACCCATTCCCGCTGCCACGCACTCACTTGTCACTGCTCCAGTTGCCCCTAGTCCCTTAAATTATGATCCGTAATTTCCATTATTTGTCTACTTTTCCTCTCTTCAGCCAGTGTATCTAAACACGCTGACACATTGTTAGCTCACTCGGGTATGTTCTGAGTAATACGCATAGTGCCTCCACTAACGTTGTGCTGAAAGCCCCTATTACTCTCAGCAGAACAGTTCTTTGACGTCACGTAACAAGGTTATGTTCGTTATGAGAGAGAGTGTGACCATGTGCACGCCGCGAAATATACTACGGATCCATACAACGTACACTATGTGATCAAAAGTATCAGGATACCCTCAAAAACATACGTTTTTCATATTAGGTGCCTTCTGCTGCCGCCTACTGCCAGGTACTCCATATTAGTGACCCCAGTAGTCATTAGACGTCGTGAGAGCAGACTGGGCTGCTCACGGACTTCGAGCGTGGTCAGGTGATTGGTTGTCACTTTCGTCATACGCCTGTGCGCGTGATTTCCACACTCCTAAAGATGCCTAGGTCCACTGTTTCCGATGTGATAGTAAAGTGGAAACGTGAAGGGACATGTGCAGGACGAAAGTGTACGGGCTGTCCTCGTCTGTTGACTGACAGACCGCCGACAGTTGAAGAGGGTCGTAATGTGTAATAGCCAGACATCTATCCAGGCCATCTCATACGAAATCCAAACTGCATCAGGATTCACTGCAAATACTATGACAGTTAGGCGGGAGGTGAGAAAACTTGGATTTCATGGTCGAGCGGCTGCTCATAAGCCACACATCACGCCGGTAAATGCCAAACGACGCCTCTCTTGGTGTAAGGAGTTTAAACAATGGGCTATTGCACAGTGGAAAAACGTGTGGAGCGACGAATCACGACACACAGTGTGGTGATCCGATGGCCGGGTGTGGGTATGGCGAATGTCCGGTGACCGTCATCTGCAAGCGTGTGTAGTGCCAACAGTAAAATTTGGAGGCGGTGGTGTTATGGTGTGGTCGTGTTTTCATGGAGGGGGGTTTCAACTCTTGTTGTTTTGCGTGACACAGTCACAGCACAGGCATACATTTATGTTTTAAGCACCTTCTTGCTTCCTACTGTTGAAGAGCAATTCGGAGATGGTGATTCCATCTTTCAACACGACCGAGCACGTGTTCATAATGCACGTCCTGCGCGGAGTGTCACATGGCAATAACATCCCTGTAATGGACTTGCCTGCACAGAGTCCTGACCTCAATACTATCGTCACCTTTGGGATGTTTTGGAACGCCGACTTCGTGCCAGGCCTCACCGACCGACATCGATACCTCTTCTCAGTGCAGCACTCCGTAAAGAATGGGCTGTCATTCCCCAAGAAACCTTCCAGCACGTGATTAAACGTATGTCTGCGAGAGTGGAAGCTGTCACCAAGGCAATGGCGGGCGAACACCGTACTGAATTCCGACATTACCGATTGAGTGCGCCTCGAACTTGTAAGCTATTTTCAGCCAGGTGTCCGGATACTTTTGATAACACAGTGCAGGTTGTAGTGGAACTCTGTAAGCAGCTGTGTTGATGCATGAGAGTGGAACCCCCTGTTTTATGTATTGACTGAGCGGTAGTCGATCGCCAGTCTGTAACAGTAGGTATCTAGTTACGTGTTTTCTGTGGATATTTGAATTGTGCCGTTTTCTAATCCGGTCTCTCTGTAATTTTACTTCCGATAACATGCGGACTGTCATGTCTTTCTCAGGCATCACCTGCCCAGACTGTGTAGAATGCCTCTAGCTTTGGTTTCCAGAATTCTTAATGAGTTGGCTCACACCACTGACAACATATCATCAGCGTATGCGACATTACCGCAAATATGTACGAGTATACCCCCATCCTTTTTGTTAGAAGAAGATCGATGTAAAACGTGCGGTTGTCATTGTGCGCTAACTCGTATGCCTGGGTAAAAGTATCATCAATCGACTGATTTCCGCGGAACTCGTATTTTGTTCTAATGCAGTGTCTTAGATGACATATTCGTAGTTACGGGTGTTACGTAGTAAATATATAACTAATTCGTAAATGAAACGTCATCCGCCTAAACTTCAGGAGTTAAGTTCACTTTTAACCATGTTCTGTAAGAAAATTGCTACAACTAATCAACACTTTCAGTAGGAAAAGTACCTGCAGAATCAGTGTTGGAATATCTTGCTGTTCTAACATAACTGAATGAAACCTATGTGTATGGAGAAGGATGACTTGCTTATCGTAATGTTAATGGATATTACGAATTAATGTACGTATGAACTGTATGCTGATTACGAGACTGTGGCACTTACAGACACACACACACACACACACACACACACACACACACACACACACACACACGCACGCACGCACACAAACAGAGTGAATAAATGAAGCAACTGATCTCATCCACAGTGCCTAGACCACATGTACTAAATACATGTTGATTAGTGGTTAATATTTGTCATACACTGAAGTGCCAAAGAAACTTGTAGAGGCTTGTGTATTCAAATAAAAACTGAAAAACGAAACTCCACGCGAGCAGGCCACGAAGGTCCAACAGTACCGACAGGTCGCCGTGTCATCCTTAGCCCATAGGCGTCACTGGATGCTAATATGGATTGGCATGTGGTCAACACACGCTCTCCCATCCGTATGTCAGTTTACTATCTATTCAGATACAGATATATGTAAACAGGCAGAATACAGTGCTGCGGTCGGCTACTTAAAGGATGTGGCGCAGTTCTTAGATCTGTTACTGCTGCTACAATGGTAGGTTATCAAATATAAGTGTGTCTGAGCGTAGTGTTATAGTCGGCGCACGAGCGATGGGACATAGTGTCTACGAGGTAGCAAATGATTGGGCATTTTCCAGTACGACCAAATTCGCGAGTGTACCATGAATATCAGGAATCCGGTAAAACATCAAATCTCCGACATCGCTGTGGCCGGGAAAAGATACTTTAAGAACGGGACCAACGACCACTGAAAAGAAGCGTTCATTGTGACAGAAGTGCAACCCTTCCGCAAGAAACTGTAGATTTCAATGCTGTGCCGTCAACAAGTGTCAGCGTGCGAACCATTCAACGAAACATCATTGATATGGGCTTTCCCAGCCGAGGGCCACTCGTGTACTCTTGATGACTGCACGACACAAAGCTGTACGCCTCGCCTGGATGCGTCAACACACTTTCAAATTGTATGGAGTGGATGGACGTGTACGGGGAAGGAGATAACCTCATGAATCCATGGACCCTGCATGTGAGCAGCGGACTGGTGAGGCTGGTGGAGACTCTGTAATGGTGTGGGGCGAGTGCAGTTGGAGTGATGTGGGATCCCTGATACGTCTAGATACGACATTGACAGGTGTCACGTACGTAAGCATTCTGTCTTATCACCTGCATCCATTTATGTCCCTTGTGCATTGGGCAATCCCAGCAGGACAATGAGACACCCCACAAGTCCAAAATTCCTACAGTGTGGCTCCAGGAACACTCTTCTGAGTTTAAACACTTCCTATGGCCACCAGACTCCCCAGAAATGAACATTATTGAGTATATCTGGGATGCCTTGGAACGTGCTGCTCAGAAGAGATTTGCACGCCCTCGTACTCTTACGGGTTTATGGACAACCATGCAGTATTCATGGTATCAATTCCCCCCAACACTACTTCAGACATGTCACGTCGTGTTGCGAAACTCCTGAGTGTGCGCAGGGGCCATATATGATATTAGGTAGGTGTACCAGTTTCTTTAGCTGTTCATTGAAAGAAACTAAGGAGTGCTGAAGTTTTGTATTTAGGAGTTAGTAAATGTTTAACGTAATTAGATTATTCTACATTCTCAGTTCCATTAATTTAACTAAAGATCAACAGCAGCAACAATTGCAAGCTGCGGAATTTATCATTAGCACTTGTTGATATTATATTTAATATCACGAAATGGTGTGGCGGCAAATTTTTCGCAAGCTCCTGCTCTCCCGCCCTGATTGTTTTGTTCAACACCACTGGCCGGCTTGTATGCAACGTTGAGCGCCGCGCCGTCTGTGTCATCAACAAGGTCGCATTGCGTGCTATTCTCGGTCAGCTTCCGCTGTGCCCCTCACATTTAACATAGGATATTAATGTTAATAGTCATGGATATGAAGAAAATGCAACTAACACGCCGTTCATCAATGTACATATTAATGGGGTCCCACTTACGCATCCAAGAGGGCAAGGTTCAGCAGTCACGCTGTTAAATTGTAATCCTTACGTCCTTCTTGGTTCTCCTCCGCTGTCAGCAACTTCGCGCCGTCTTCTCAGATTTAATAGACAGCAGATTCCTAATCTCGCCAAGTTTACCGCGGGAACAACGTACAAGACTGTGGTGCGCCCAGCGATATTGCTATCAATTGACAGCGCGTTTACGGAACATTTGTTCGTTTTGGACGCTATCCGGGCTTTTCGATGTACGATATCCGATTCCGTTTATTTTGTGCCTGATTTTGTGCCTTATCAACGGCTGAATTATGTTTACCAGGAATATTGTGCCCTTTTCTCGCGGGACGCAAGAACGCTGCTACTTACGTAGTGCGTATACAATTCAAATCGACGGCATTGCAGGGTCTTTTCCGTGCCAGGAATGTACCACATCGCGCGCAAGTGAACGAAGACTTAGACAGATTGACCGCTTTAGGCGTCATGGAAATAATTTCGTCCAGTCACTGGGCTAAAACATTAGTCATTATGAAGAAGCCGACGGCCATAATCCGTGTCTATGGTGATGACTCAGAGCTGCCAGTTAATTCATATATACAGTTAATTCAAAGTCTGCGGTCGATACATACCTCTGTCTGCGGCCGGACGAACGTGTCACGAAGCTGCGGGTGCACAGTACTTTTCAAAAATAGATTCCTTGGAAGTACATTAACAGCTGCAAATACATGAAAGATTTCGTCTGCTTCTTGATATCAATATCCCGTAAGGCCTCTACATTTAAGACCGAAGTGTTTCTGGCGTTGTAAGCACGCCGGCCATTTTTCAGTGCTGTTTGGAGCAACTTACCCAACGAATTAACTTTTACATCCATCACCTCGACGAGACTGTCGTTACCAGTCGCACCAGCGAAGACCATCTTCACAAACATCGCCTTTTGTTTCAGACATGGTGTACCACAGGACTAAAGTGCAATTTGAAAAAGTCATACTTCTTGCAACCCTGTATAGAATACATTGGACATCTTATTTCTTATCGAGGGATTCAGCCGACCGACAGTCACACACCGCCTATTACGGCCCATTCGCCCCGCGTATTTGAGAGGGTCCGAGGTATTTTTAGGGAAAGTCACGTATTGCTACATGTTCCTTCTGCAAGCAGCTTTGGTTTCGTTCCCTTGAGGTCAACCGCTTAAGAAAGGTGCAGTGTTAGAGTGAACTCCTGCCTGAGACCACGCATTCCAGACCTTGAAGAACGTCCGCCGTTCTGCCCCGTGGTAGACCCCTGTCAGCTGGTGCTGCATTTTGTGGTTGCAACCGACCCGTCGCAGTATCGCGTGGAGCTCGTATTGTAGTGGTGTTGCGCAAATGATTCATAACAGCCAGTTGGTTTTGTGTCAAAGACGCTTAATGATGGACAGAGGAATTATTCTCAAACATAGAAGGATGCGCTTGTTATTACGTATCCTATCAAGAATATGTTTCTCTACGATATTAAGTCTCATTTTGTGTCTGATCACAAGCCGCTAGTCCCGTGGCACACTTCCCATATCACACAAGCCGTAGACTTCAGAGTTGGGCCCTGTTCCTTAGTCGATGTAACTATGGTACTCATTTCTGCAAGTAACTTATCATTCAAACGCCGTCACCCTTTCGCATTTACTAATGGGATCTGACCCTGGTTTCGATCAGGATGATGTTCTCTGCTTTTACCTCGACGAGGTAACTTGGCGCACTGTGTATGGATTCTCTATTACCAGTTCTTCAATTACTCAAACCGTCGCCGTCGATCCCGTTCTCCATTCAACTACTGCAATATCTTCTGGAAGGAGGGCCACAAATCTCATCCACAATTATTTTCCGTTCAGACACAGACACGAACTCGTTGATGGCGATTTTTGGTTGTCCCCAGTGGAAGGCTGTTGTGCAAGAGCTCGTTAGGGTTTCTCTCGGAACGAAATAATTCACCTTCTGTATAAGGATCTTTGCGACGTCTCATCCTCCAAGATGTGGCTAGTCGCCAAGTCTAATGGTTGGAATTAATGGTGAATTTGAACATTTAATCACTGCTTTATCTAAATGGGCTGTCTATCAGGTCGCTCCCCGGCACAGCTATTCGCGATCGTCTCGGCTATCATCCTTAAGAGTGGGTCCGTGTAGACTTCATAGACTCCCTCTTGGATGCTTGTTGATTGCTCGTCATTGACACTTATTCGCATTTTAAAGAGCTACCAACCTCCACTTCAACACGGCAGAGAACCTCACTCATATAATCTGAATCAAAGATCTTCCTCACACCGTCGTCAGTGACAACAGCATTTTTATGCTTTTTGTGCACAGCATGGTATGCACCACATACTTGCCCTTCTGTACCACCCTCAATCGAATACAGATGCAGAGCACCTCATCTGCACTTTTAAGACACATATAAAAAAATATAATGTTAACGTCACAGCAGAGGAGTCCCTCGCACCATTGCCTAGTTCCTACAGGTACGCACCCATCAGCGAGAAGGGGCAGCAGAGATATTGGGGTCTACCAAGGCCCCACAGGCATAACAATACGCGCATGGGACCCTAGTCGCGTCCACACCCAAGTGCGGTATTGAGGCAGTCATCCACAGACCGAGCGGTCGTCGTGTCTTCACACTGTAGAAGGAAGACCGGCGGCTGGTACACCACCGTAATCCACAAGTGAAGCCCCAGACGCCGCCATCTCCTCAAACGCCTGTAAGATCATTCACTCCTCCTGCAACTGGTCTTCCTTCCTCATCACCGCACTCGACCGCCCATCCGCTGAATTTGCCCCCATATGACACTAGGCGTAGCTCACACTCCACTGTTCGTACTTATAGCTGTCCGCAAATTTATAGGCAAGCAAGCGATGCAGAAATATCAGTAATCACATGGCTATAACACATAAAGTGAGACTGGCCTAGACGCTTGCAGCAGCTCAGTGGAGACGACTATTACCTTACAGATGTGGACATACTTATCACAAAATAGAGATGTGTGACTATCTAATATGGAAACATATCTCCTGTGAGCAGGGAAACGCTAGTGATATTATAAACAAAGGTAACACTCAGAGGATTTATTATTATTACTACAGTCTCAGTTGCACATATTCGCCCTAAATTACCGCTTCCAGTCATAGAGAATTATGAAAACAATCATTAATGCACTAGGATTTAAACAATATTTATGCAGTTGCATAATCTTTCAGATAATATGTCATCCATTGCTAATGACACAGTCTCCCAACGTGAACAAACTCAGACGGAAGCCTAGACATATATGAATAATTTATATGTCAAATCAGGTTCGCAAGATTTCAAAAATATACTGGTAAATATTTTATTATTTTTATTAAGTTTGCTGGGACGTCAGTCGGTGCTGTGGGAAGTTTGCATGCAGATAAATTATTAATTGCCATCTTAAATTTAAGATTACACAGGGCCTATTCGGAAAGTAGGGTTCGATTGGTCGTGAAATAGAAACTACAGTGAAGATCAAAAATGTTTTAAGTGAAACAATTAGATAAACCTTCCAGCTACTTCTCTACATAGTCGCCGCAACGACTGACACATTTGTCATAGCACTGTAGCAGTTTTCCACAATACCGTCGTCACAGAAGGCCGCTGAATGTGTTTCCTGCCAATTCTCTATGCTGATCTGCAGCTTGTTGTCCGCCACAAGATGTTGTCTTTATAGCCAGCGGCTCATGTGAGCAGATGTGAAACTCAGAGGTAGCCAAGTCCCCACTGTACGGTGGGTGACCAAACACTTCCTATCAAAAATTCTTCAGGAGCGTCATCATTGCCCCTGCAGTGTGCGGCAGCGAAACGCCGTAAAGAAGGAAACGCATGACGATAACGCTGTGTGGGCTGCATGAAATCAGGCGAAATCCCTCACGTGCACTCATACTTAGCAGAAGACACTATTTTCTAGCCACCTTTAGGTGCTCGCTGTGAGATAAGAACTAAAAAAGCTGAAGTGACTCGATCGAAGGGCAGATCTATGCAAAACTTCATCAAACTTTCACTGTGGTTTCCATTTCACGATCAATCGGACCATACTTTCCGAGTAGCCCTCTCGGAACGCAATACCTCAAACTGTCTGCAACATGGTATGTTGTTTCCACATACATATATGCAGCTGGAATCGGAGAGGTGTCAAGGTTCATTTTTAAAATTCTCAATAAAACTGGGTGGGAACTGTCGAGGGTTTTCTAGAACTAGGTGCCTTAGAGGTACCCTTTGCCATTTTATTCACGCGTATGTCAACATCGCATCTCCCCCGCTCCCATCTCCACCCTCATACCAAACTTTGTCCCTGTTAGTTCCAACCTGCAAATGACAGTAAAAATTCCGTGGTTCAACCACGTTCAAGGGGAATGCTGCCCCATATAGCCCTTAGAGAATGGTTGAAACTTGCTGGTCTGTCAGCAGTGTCAGGGCCTCCCGTCGCTCATTGCACTGCGAACTGTCATTTTCAACCACGATGTGGGTAGGAGTCATCGCCCCAAGGGGAGGGATAGCTTCATTGACACGCTTTATGCAACCCCTGCGGCCTTCGTTTTAAATTCTGAGCGGCGGTGTGTCTGAAATGTGTTCCTCGGCCAAACACAAGAAAACTCTGTGATTTCAGTGATGGGTGTTGTGGTTGTGATCTCTATGGCGTCAAACGAAAGACTGACACGACCACTGTGGCAATGGACAGAAATGTGGTGAAATTTGGTGCGAACGTGACATCATTAACTCATCTTACAGCTTACGAACTTCTGAGCTGCGGCCTGTTTTAAAGTGTTATCGAGCGAGACTGACGTCGCATGGAGCCAGTTTTTGCATCATTATCGAAGAAGGCTGTAGGCACTTTGAGTCAAATTTCAAATCTGTGTGTCGTAATGGGTTTTAATTATGGAATTTCGAAAATCTGATCCTTTAATTCTACTGCACAGTCTATTTCCATGCTCACCTGTGCTGATTAACTTCTGGGTGATCTTCTTTTAGAAGTATACTTACTAGGTTGGTGCGGCTGAATTTTGATCTTTTAAGGACAATCAGTACTGAAACTTCTTTATTTAAATGGGTGTAGCTGTATTTAAATTGCTGAATGAGTGACACCCACAACATCCTAGCGCAACGCAATCTGACTGCTCATAAAAAGATAACCTGACTTCAAATAATTAATTTAATAGAATGGCCCTGACTAAAAAGAAATCCTAACAATAACCTAAACATTTCATTAAGCACGTACCTTACAAAAATATTCGTTACGCCTACTACTGCATTACAGTGAGTGTCAATACCGCCAGGTAAATAAACGATTCTAACTACTAAAGTCACTAACTACTAATGGGCATGTGGTTGGCAAAGGAAAGATTTTCTTGCAAATCAAATAATGTATTCTTTTTTTCTTTTTTTACCTTTATAATGTGACATCCAGTTCAGACACGAATATAAATCGTAACTGACCTCTAGAGCAAAAGTATATAATCATGAATAATATTCAATCTCCAAGTCGAACATGTACAGATTGTTAGCCTACGCTAAAACTTCAGACCTCTACCCTCCATCAGTGCTAAGTTCTCACATCTAACATCCATCACTGCTGGATTTTCACCTCCAACTGCCCGACAGTACTTCCATCACTGCTGGCGACTAACTTCCAACTACCCAACACTACTGGCGATTAACTTCCAACTACCCAACATTACTGGCGATTAACTTCCAACAACGAGTCCAACCAGCCACAGAGTCTCTTACGAAGAAACCGCAGTCAGGGATCCAATGCTAAGCGCTACACAGCGCTGCCAAAACAGAAGCAACCCACTTACAGTACCAACAGTCATTTGCAATCTGATTCAGTGTCTATCATTCCGATCCCATCCTCTTCAAAGAGTAATGTTATTGTGCTGTACTTTACCTTGAAAATATTTCCACTGCCTACGAAATACAGTAGACTTCTGGCTACATGCGCTGGCAGCAGCTAAATGGACCCTATTTAATGCACTTCCGATAAAATGAAGTCTTTCACTAGTTTGTCTTCCTGGATCACCTCGGGACTTGGCTTATAATGTAGATGAATTCTGGTCCTAAATTTGTTCAACAAGATCATTATCTTGGATTCGTTACTATTTATTATGGCTGCTATTGTTGGACAGTACGTGTTCAGTAAATGTTGTGAGTGCTGTGTCTGGTCTTGTGTCGACACGAATATCATCTGCAAACACTGTAAATACGATTTTCTTTCGTAATAAGGTCAGGTCTGGGAATGAGCTTTTAACTTTCGTTACCAGCGGTCCGACCGCAGTTGGAAGTTGGGCCACCGACAATGGGCACCACCGAGGGAATGCCCACTTTATATGTTATGCCCCAGTTAGTTCTCCACTGGTCGTGATTTTTTGACTGGACCCTTCCAAAGATGATTCTCACAAGTGGTGACTATTTGTTGCAGGTACCTAACTTTCTTACTGCTTTTAGAACAAATCCAAGAAAGATTCCATACAAAGCTTTCGGAAACTAAATTGATATCACGCACCACGTTGTTTCCCATATAACCGTGGTGCCTGTTAGGTCATGGTATTCATTCACGCTGTATGCTGCGGAGGTGTGGTAATAGCGTTTTGCATCACGATTCTTCTTCACTGCTCGGGCTAATAATGGACGGGGAAAAACCACATTTCTAAGGTAGTCACAAGTCACAGTCTGCAGCATGCATAGTTGATGGCATTCATTCACGGTACGTGCTGCGGAGGTGTGGTAATAACGTTATTCATCACGGTTCTTTTTCACTGCTAGTGCTACAAATGGACGCTGAAAAAATCACATTTCTAACATAGTCATGGTCTGCAGCAAGCATAACGGGATTTCACCAACAATCAGGGTTATTTTAATTTTTTATTTTACCTCTGACGGTGATGGTACTACATCAGTCAGGCAGAAAACTTTTGCATAACATGGGCAGGTGGGGGTGTGCCGGTAGGACTTGTAGTTCCGTACCACCCTCTGAGGATCTGAAAGTTTCACTGATGACTACTTAAAGTAAAAAAAGCTGAATGCGTCTGCGAGAATTAAAAAAAGTTACCAAGAAAAGGCACTTTTTATTTGCAAAACAAATAATTCGATGATCGTTGGCGGCTTTTTTTTGGCTACCTATATGATGGATCTCTCCTGGAATCTTTTAGGAAGCTGTTGGACTTTCTAAGGAACATTCCATATTCCAAAAATGAGCAGCATAGAGTCAGAAGTGATGACACTTTCTGCAGGATCTGACCATCATTTTGCAGGACAATGCTCGAGCACGTTGAGTGCAAGCTCATACAGATTTGTTTGACTGACGGGGCTGCTAAGTGCTATACCACCTACTGCACCCCCCGGACTTAAGCCCTCGTGAGTTAAACTCGATTTCTAAACTGAAGGACACTCTTGACGGCAAGCGCTTCAGAACTGCTACTAAATCGTCGGTCATTAGCCGCGCCGCTCGAACTGTCCACACAACTGGGACTGCTGAGAGTATCCTAGACTTGCACATCGCTGACAACGGGTTATACACAATGCTGGTGACGACTTTGAAGGGCAGTAAAAGTTTGAAATGCGTATCTATTTTGCACGAGCTGTAAATAAATAGTTACGTATCACTGTTAAAATTCCATCCCTCTTAATAACACTTCCGTGAATACTTAGCTGGCAGAAGTGTTGTCTGATTCTGCTAGAACGTCAACAATAACAATTTGAAAAACTGATTCGAGGTTGTCATCTATGTCTACTGCAGATACATCTCATGGAAACGTTGCAGCACCGCGTTTTTGATATAAGAGTACTGTTATGTTGCGTCATTTCGTATCTTGTGTATTTTTTATTTTATGTTTTGTCCTCTCCCCTGTTAGGATTAAGTGGTACAGTGACGTATTTTCCTCTTGGATAATACTGTCACCTCTAGACCTCACATCAAGATCTTCTAGTTTTCGTCTCTGCATTCACATAAGCTTCGTCTATATCTATTAATGATTAAGTCTCGTGTGTCTTGGCACAATTCTCAGAGACAAATGAAATAAATTTCTTCTCAGTTTTATTGTAACCATATTGTCTTCTCAGTTTGTGTAGTTTGCATTTAGCATGCTCCATCCACCAGTTTAATCAGCGGGTTTATTTCTTTGCGCTAGTGATGTAGGCATCGTGTTTCTACCACGGGTATTTCCTCGTCTCTGGCTAAGGTGGTATTTAATTTCTATTATGCTTTCCCACGAAAAGCTGTTCCCTTTCGTATAATGACTTTGGTAATATAAGTACAGTAGTTGGAGAAATTTGTAGGCCACATTCCTAACGTTGTGATGTTACGTAATAAATATTGTGAGATGTAAATCCTGTCTTTCCTTCTCGCTGAAAGACTATTCACTTAGGTGTATAATAGTAAGTCAGCGTTTGTTGCATCCCACGTGTAGTGGTTAATAAAAAAAGAAAGAAAATGAGAAGAAAAGAAAAGGAAAAGGTTGAAAATGTGGGATGAAATGGTGAATAAAAAAAAGGGGTTTTATAATCGTAAATGACCGTGAAAAAGGGAAAGAATGAAAAGCAAATCGGACTTCGTATTATAGAAATGCTATCGGACTTCGTGATTCGGAAAAGCTATTGTTGGGGTGGTCCTTGTGGCGTTTTTGAGCAAAAGTTAAACCAATTTCCACTACAAAAATTATCGAAAAAGAACAGAGAATAACAAAATGTAACTGACAGGGGGAAATGGCGTAGCTTAGAGTTAATTCTTTACCATGTTAACATGTCTTCTTGTTTCGCGCGGCGTCCAGGTCTTCAAAAATCTCCTACTACACTTCTACGTGAAAAGTCTGCTCCGAAATCTTGCAATAAGTTTGCCCAGGAATTTCTAATGTACACAAAACCGTCTTGATATTCAATGCAATTTATTTTAGTTGCTTCTCTCCATCCTCCGAATCTCATAACAACTTCCACAATGTCTACACATTAATAAGTTTTTTCGTCTTAATCAGATCACGTCTGGCTTAAGCTTCGGCTATCAAGAGACAATTAAGAAACGAATAGAAAACAAAAAAAGAGTTACAATTTTAGTATTTTCTCTGCCGTCGAGCGCTCATACCGCTGCGACGGGATATTTTTTATCTGAGGGAACGAGTGTAGCGCGGCGAAATTCAAAGTCCCGCTACACACGTGTCAGTCATACTTAAATTTATAACCATATATTCAAGTTCCACGTATATATCTAAATTTGGCTTTTGATATTTTTTACAAACAACATAGTTAAAATCACCATCAAATACGACTCTCGTCCACGTCGTTGGGTCGGCATCTGAGGCCGAGCGGTTCTAGGCGCTTCAGTCCGGAACCACGCAGCTGCTTCGATCACAGGTTCGAATCCTGCCTCGGGCATGGATGTGTGTGTTCTCCTTAGGTTAGTTAGGTTTTAGTAGTTCTAGCTCTAGGGGACTGATGACCTCAGATGTTAAGTGCCATAGTGCTTAGATCCATTTGAACCATTTGAAGAATAGAAAAGTAGTACTAGCGAATGGGAGAGAACGACATTTGTAACATGCATATTCTATACTTCAGTTGACCTATGTATGTCAATTGAAGAATAGGATACTAGTGCTACGGAAGACAAGAATATCGCCATACCTAACATTTGTATCCTGCTCTTCAGTTGACCTGTGGATGAAGATCTGAATCCAATATTGTGACTACCAACATGATGCTGATAACCCCAATTCCCCAAATCCGTATGTGAAGAAAAACCATCTGAAATTACTACGGAACCCTCTACAACATCATCTTCAATTAATGTAACCAAAATTTCCTTCGTTCGATTAGGACCTACTTTAAAAATTACTTCGTCACATTCTTGACCTGAAACTACAGCCCCCCAAACCCATAATCTTACAGGAGGTTCCCCCTGTTGCACTGCCTTCTGCCAAAATGCGACTCGTCGATTTCGACTGTAACACCAGGCCCCCCAACGGCCCTCTATACTTTAAATATTCCCCACAAACGTCCCTACAAAAAGAGTACCAATCTACAACTGTACGCTCACTCACACGACATTCATGCATGCACAGCCACACAGGGTACTTCGAACACCAACAGTATGTAATTTTTATGATATCCCTCAAGGCGAGCTTAGATTGCTCGATCCATGTTCCTCGTCTAAAAGACCGCCACTCACGAATAAGTCGTGAGTACAGCGAGCGGACACACTGATCAGGTGCATATGTTCACCGCGCTCACGACATCGAACATAACCGGCAACAAGACCATACATTTGTAAAAATCGAGTCGTGGCCATCATGTCTACACCCACTGCCTCCTTTAAATCATCCAGGTTCATTGGAACTGATAAATCCATACGTACAAACGAAAATGAAAAATTAAAAATTCTCAGAAAATTAAAAACTATTAGCCCAAATTATCTCAAACTCACTAAGATTGAAATTAAGTACCGAATGAATTGCAAACAACCAATATCTTAAATCAATGAACATAAAAACATTTTACACAATATCTAGCCCTGTCTTTTAAAACCACATTCAATTTTTTTAATGAACAATGATGGCGTTTATCCGCAGCAGACAACCGATTTATTATCTATGGCTGGAAAGTAAAGACGTTAATATCTATGAGAAACCTATGACGTCATTGGTCAAACCCAACGGGTTGTATCCCGTGTTTCAGCAGACCCTACTCATCTGATGCCTTTATTGACGGTACTGCGCGTAACACGCTTCAGACAGAAGTTTTCAGTGGCGGCAGTCGTTTACCCGTAAGAAGTAGTCAATGAGTCTCTGTTTCGTTTGTGGTTCAGTTGTGGTTGTAGGTGCTTTGAAGTACTGGTTCAATTCGTGAGCTGGAGCAATGGAATCAGTTGCAGCATTCATTTTGAATACACCAAGACCATGGAGGTTATTTCATATGAGAGCTGATCACTTCTGCTAACGGTTAATGCGTGCGCATGCCTGAGTTTTGCATTTCTCACGACTTGACTAACTCTCTTCAGTTTTTAAATAATATTATTTTCGGGGATGGGGCGTAGATTGCATTTCTGACCTGCAGAAACTCCACTATGTACCACTACGAAAGAAGCCACTGCAGAGGATCTTCTTTTTTTGTGCAATATGTTCGACTTGCCTCACTCGATGCCTAAATTCGCAAGTATATAGTTTAATAGGTCTTTGAACACTAAATTTGGGGATCAGGAAGGCATCAAGTGGAAACCTTGTTCGTTATAATCGGATAGTAGTTTTGGACACGAAAGCAATAGCGTGACTGACAACATTACATGTACCAGTGAAAGTAAATAAAAGTTATCAATGTACTGTTGGAGTACGACAAAATGGTGGTAATGTAAGAGTTACAGCCCCCTACATTTCACATCATGCAGTATGCGCAGTATCTCAGGAAAAAACAACAAGGGACCGGAGACCGGAAATTTGTAGGTAGGTGTAGCATTTACTCTCAGGAGTATATACAAAATTGTAGCGAGTACAGCCAGTAATGTGTATTTTCAGTGGCTGATACGATTTACGATATGTATTATTTAGAATTTTAATGTGCAGGAGGAAGGACTTCTGGTTTCACAGGCACAATTGTCTAGCTCTAACTGCGACATCAGCATGACCATACGAGCACAGAAGATGTGTTATCAGATGTTTGAACTCTGTCTGATGCCACCCGCTCTAAACAGCATTAATCGACCTTTCTCATATCAGTTCTTCCTAGCGTATTCTATTAAGTGTGGTGGGCGTCCGCAGAATAAAGTTCCTGTACAACTATGGAAGTATTGGTTGTTTTGATCCAAATATGCAGCACTCATCAAATTTTGCAGGTGACACACACACACTTTTGCTCCACAAAACCGTGTTTGGCAGGAAGAACTCTGTTGATATACCTACGAATAACTCCAAAGGAAAACCGGCTGCTACCAAGTAACCAATCCAGGCACACAGCAAGATTGTTTCAGTTTAAATATCATCCAAAACGTGATCTATATGTAAAACTGTAATCCTGTGCTCCACTTTCCAATATCTCAGCCCAATCATAGCCATGAAAGAGATTTGTATCTGTTTCCACAGTAGTCATAACGCTCCATTCGTGCCTTTCACTTCTAAATAACAACGATTTCTTTTCAAGCCAACTACCACTGCAGTAGAATTGGCATCTGGAAAACTACTTTGGATGAATTGTGAAGTACTAGAAGGCTCAGGTTATGTATTACTGATAACATTAAAATTTATCCACAGATATCATTATCATGTATCCACAACCATATATCAGCATCGTTAGAAAGAGGCTTAGTATATAACAAATAAAATTTCGTTTTTATTGCATCAAAAGTGTCATAAGAACAAATGATATATTTCACTGACATTCAGAATCTTGCGACACGAATCATGGTGTAGCTAGCAACAGGATTGGTGGCAGGACGCGTGTTGTATCCCACAGCAGGGCTGGTGACAGAACGCATTTTGTATCTGGCAGCAGGACTGGTGACACAGCGTGTACTGTATCTGGCAACAGGATTGGTGGCTTGATGGGTGTTGTATCCGGCAGCAGGACTGGTGACACAGCGTGTGCTGTATCCGGCAACAGGATTGGTGGCTTGATGGGTGTTGTATCCGGCAGCAGGACTGGTGACACAGCGTGTACTGTATCTGGCAACAGGATTGGTGGCTTGATGGGTGTTGTATCCGGCAGCAGGACTGGTGACACAGCGTGTGCTGTATCCGGCAACAGGATTGGTGGCTTGATGGGTTTTGAATCTGGCAGCAGGACTGGTGACTTGATGAGTGTTGTATCCGGCAGCAGGACTGGTGACACAACGTGTGCTGTATCGGGCAACAGGATTGGTGGCTTGATGGGTATTGTATCTGGCAACAGGATTGGTGGCTTGATGGGTTTTGTATCTATCAACAGGACTGGTGATAAGATGCATGCTGTTGCAGGCAATGGGGATGGCGGATGCTATTCGTGTGGAGGTTGACGACGATGCTTTGGACACCACCTGCCCTAAAGGTAATGAGGCTACACGTTTTGTGGATAGTTGGCTGCTGGTGATGTAACTTCTGTTTTGCCTGGCGATGAGGCTCGAAGAATTGCTCTTGTTGTGGGTGGTGACTTCACTTGGATTGTAGGTGTCGACGCCACTTGTGTCATGCCTGATGAGACATGTGTTGTACATGGGGAAGTGGCTGGGGATGCCACGTGTGTTGCAGCTGATGGTTCAAGTTGTGTTGTGGATGGCATTACAGCTGGCGACACCACTTTTGTTGTGGCTTCCGTGGCAACTCCTGGTGTGGCTGGTGAAGTGGCTGGTGCAACCACTTGTGGTGCAGCTGGTCGTTGAACTCGTACTGTGGATGGTGACGCAGGTGGAGACGCCACTTCTCTTGTGGCTTCTGCTGGCTCTCCTCCTGTGTCGGGCAACGTGGCTGGCGATACCTGCAGTGTTGCAGCAGGCGACATGGCTGGTGACGCCGCTGTTGTTGCTAATGCTGGCTCCTGTCACAAAAAGATATAATGGATGATGTTAAGACGTTGCTAAATGTGTTCCATGTGGTACAAACTGAAAGAAGATCTATTCACAATAGTTTAAATCATTAAACTAACATGAAATATTGCCAGTTCTTTGGTCAATCTCCTCAGTACATATTTAAATAGAACGAAAAGAATAATTTTCTAACAATCATTATTGTGACATTATAAATATTGTGAAATTATATTGGTGTATAAGTTATTCTCGTACATTTTATTTGTTCAGGTGTGGATAAATAAGAGCTTGTTATTCTGCGTAGTAATCTAAACACAAGAGAAAGACGATCATTGCTTGAAGTTCCACACAATGAGCCAGTCTCATTCACCACATGACGTTGTGATGTGTCCCAATCGCTTGATATGGATCATACCTGTAAGCTCACTTCAGCACTTACGAGGAGAGAGGCGAGGATGTGCATTTCCACTTCGCAGGGTTTCATGGTGGTCTGTGTGCTGCCAACTTATCCTGACTATCCAAAATAATATGACCGAATATTTATTGGGCCCCCTCTGGAACACAATACACAAGCGGTCATGAATATAGGGGATTAGGCAGTCGTTCCAGTACGAGCACTGTGCTCTGTCGTCACATCTGCCACAGGTAGCCTTCAATCCTGCTCTACAGTCCGCATATAGTTCCCACCATTGCGTTCCGTGATGAGGAGTGGACATCGAAGGTCTTATCGCCGACTGCTGTTTTCACCATCATTCATGCTCCTTTCATAGCTTACGACAGCCAAGCAAGTTAACCATTTACGAAGCACCTGACATAGAAGACTACCCGTTCTCAAAGACGCTGAAGTCAGTGCATTTCCTCATTATTGACCCGTATCGTCGCTAGAATGATTCTTCATTTATTTCTGCTCCGTTTCCATACCTTCATTAGCGCACCACCTATTCCCAATCCCACGAGCGAGCTTTTAGTGTTGAGATACACAATGGGCATAATGTTCACGCAAATCAGAATAAGGGCTCTATATTACATACCGCAGAGATGTTTTCCTCATAATTTCATCCTATTAATTTTGGCTATTAGTTCCTTATACCGTTGATAAATATAGAAATACGTAGGACGCCTCATGCGATTGCCACTTTTGATTCCCATTGATGTATAAGGACTAACCACTGAACAGGAGAACAGCGAATCCCATAACTAAAGAAAGTGACATCTCTTGACTCTTACAAATAACAGTAAACTAGTTAACGCTCAAATCGTAGTCTAAACGAAGCAGTAACTCAGAACACCATGTTTTATGCCGGCCACTTGCTAAGAAAGATTGGCAAGTTTCACAAAACACCTAATACTGAGTGCACATGGGATTGATGAAAAATAGTGCTTTTAATTCAAGTTGGCTGCTCGGGCGATGCCTCTCAGAAGGCAGGCACCACGGCGCCCCTCACCTCCATGCTGTCCAGTGGGTGGCCAGGGGCGGTCTTCTCCTCCGGCTCTCTCCCCTTCCCAGTGGAACAGCAGGGCAGCCACCGGCGAAACCGGCGAAACATCATCTGCAGGAAAGAAACACACTAAATATTGTCCGACATTCGGTGTGAATACGGTGCTCTTTCAACGCTTCACACTTCGAACAGACAATAACGCAAGGTTGTAACGGTTGTAACATACCTGTCCAATTGCGCAGTTAGATGAGTCGATGGATAATTATTCTGTTACGTAACATGAAACAGTATTATGTGAACTTCAACTCGGATTTTATTAAAGAAGATATCTCGAACCACCACCTACTACTTAATTACCCACCACACTTGCTTCGAAAGAAAAAGCAGTTCGTGGATAGGCTTCTGACGAAATTCCAATCACCAACTTTCTCCTCCGAATTCGAAAATATTTTGTTGACATCGACCTATTTTGGGCGAAACGATCACCACTATAAAATAAGGGAAATCAGAGCTCGTACGGAAATATATAGGTGTTTATTCTTCCCGCGCGCTATACGAGATTGGAATAATAGAAAATTGTGAAAGTGGTTCGATGAACCCTCTGCTATGCATTTAAATGTTATTTACAGAGTATCCATGTAGATGTAGATGTACTTCGGGAAAAATGTATGGAATTTTGACATAGGTTGATAATCCTTGATTAATTCGGCAGAAGAGTCAGACTGTTAAGTGCTGTGAAATATATTTAAAATCATACACGTCTGAGCTAATCTGGCCTGCGAGAACCTTGACAGGGAACTGAACAAATACCGGATGAGTCAGTGAATGTCAGCAACCGAATTTCTTCTAGGATTAAATCTTAAAAAGGGAAGCACACGACAAACGTGTATTTAACAGGAAAACCTTAATTTACCATGGACTGTTTGTACTGAATATTGCCGGTAAGACCGACTCAAAAACATATATGAAACGCACGATCATTTTAAATCAGGAGTGCCGTGGAAGATATGAATTACGCACACACTAATATTAAGACTAACCATTCATACACAGAAACAAGTTGCTCAGTAATGTAATAAATGAAACATCTAAATTGGGTTAGAGAGAGAACAGCCAAGACGGTCGAATACTTTAATAGAAAATTATTCCAAAATTAATAAAAATAATTTCGCTAGACAGCTATGAAAACAATGAATCCTAACTACGTTCTACGTTTTTCAAACGAGTATGATGTATAGGCCAACCTCTATGAGCAATCGTTTAGTCTGAAAGCATAATATCTTGTACTATTGTGTGTAGCTTGTACTATTTTCTAGGCGGTTGTATCAGCTTTATTTTGGACTACTTAATTTAATTCCATCCTGTGTGTGCAAACTTGATGTCTGTCTAACGCCGGACAATGACAGAAAGTACCACTTATTACATACCTTTTCCGAAGAACTGGTGTCCGTCTGGAAAAGTGGACGATTAGGCTTCTTCTCAGATGGTAATACGAAGCTTTCACAACTTTCTTCTTTAAGTTGACTGTTAAGTTACGGTTTTTACAGAACACCTCGAAACAAGACTAGAGCGCACGAGAACTATACGGACTCGCAATGTTCCTGGGCAACAGCGCAGATCGCTTCATGCGACACTGCATTGTTGACAGGCAACCCAGATGACGATACATACGCTGTTAAGTGACTGCGTCCTACAGTTGCAACACAATGTTTCAGTATCCATATTTTACAGCATTTTCATAATCGTGTCTCTTTTCAACATAAGTGTAAATTTTGGAGTGAATATCTAAAGGCAAAAATTATTGCTTCAAATACGAAATACGCCAATGCGATTTCCGAATATACCTCTACATCTACATCAAACTCCGCAAGCCACCTAATGGTTTTTGGCGAACGGTACTTTCGGTACCACGGAGGAACTCTGTTCCACTCGCGAATAGTGCGTGAAAAATTCATTCTTTCACGTACTGAACTACAGAACAACTTTTACGTCACTTTAAGTAGTCCCCTTTCATGCCCATTGTAAATATGTTTATCAATTTTATGTAGTAACGTATTGTCTTATACTATTAAAAGATTCCTGAGCATTGCGTGGCTCGTGTTCCCGCCATCACGTAATTGACACCCTGTTTTTAGAGTACTTCCATCTCACTACGTTATTTAAATTACTGCTGTCACTGAGTTGCTGCTTTGACTGACCGTGAGCGGTGCTAGCAGCGCGTATCCATATATTGTCTGTCGTAGTATATTTGATCGACTGCTGTTACCTCCCGGTAGTTGTCTGTCGTAAGGGAGTTCGGATTGCGAGTTCGGATCTGCCAGTCATCTGCCACGCATCAACTGAGCCGGCCCACGGTCTTGGTGGATCGTCGGTCGGTCGTCGCGTTTGGGATCCGCCGATCGCTCATGAGTCGGCTGTGTGTGTGTGTGTGTGTGTGTGTGTGTGTGTGTGTGTGTGTGTGTGTGTGCATCGACTCCCGATCCACGTCTTCATGCGTGATTAGTTATTGTTGGGTATCGTTCAGGTCTTCGTGCAAGTGTTTGTCAGGTTGTGTGTTAGTTGGCGTTATTTCCACTGACGACTATTTTAGATGTTCTTGGCATTCCGCAGCGAGTTGGTCTGTTGCTAAGGACCAGGGAAGTTATGTCCCCGCGGTGCAGTCACCTGGGTCCGTTGGCAGCCCCTGGGCAGTGTCGGAGTGTTTGTGGAGCTCATCGATCACTATAAGCTTCGTGGTTCACCGACCCAGCGTCAAAGTTGAGTAGTGGTTTCAACTAACCAAGCCACGTCCTTTCATGTTGTGGTGCTTCGTTTCGGTGGTTTGTTGTTGGGGAGGTTTCCTGCGAGCAACGCCGATTATTTCTACTGCTGAAATTTAGCCGCTATGCGGTGCAATTAACTATTTTGGTTCACTACAATTCGGGTGCACCAGTGGAATTTTCTGCCTTGTGGCCGTTAGTGTTCCGATTACCTGCCCTGGCCACTAACGAATTTCCATGCAGCGTCCAACATGGTGTGTAATTTTGACAGCTAATGTATACTCCATTGTGGATTATCACGTTTATAACCTTTTCTCTTTGAGCTCACATGTACCAATTGATGGGAAGCAAGTTGTTGTGTCAGTCGGTCCGTGGCTGCTGCCCCGAGTTGAGTTCCGACGGATCAAGTGTAGTTGGGCTCACCACGTGTCTCACCTAAGGGAACGAGAGCAGACCGACCCCCTAGAGGCTTCTGAGTGCCACCGGTGTTTAATTATCTGTTTTTAGCTGCTTAAAATTTAAGGCTTATGGTTATTTTTGCTTTTTTCTTAAAAAAATTGCAAAATTAATTCTTTAATTCATCTTTCAAGCTTAAACATTGCGGCCTTCTTCCTTTAAAAGGTTATGGTAATATATTTTAAAATTTTGAAACTTAATTGTGGCATTTAGCCTTTGGTATTGCATCTTGAATATGTTTGTTCTATCTACCTTGCTGTGATGTTTTTTAATTACTTTATTGCTGTCTTAATTGGATTTTTATCGTGTTGATTTGATAAGATTTCTTGTTTGGAGGCCTACAGCCGTGAAAGAATTGCATTCCGTAAAGGTCCGGCTATGTACTGATTTGGTTGTAAAAGTGTTATTAAATTACATCAAATTACAATTAGAATGCGAAACTGACCCCAACCTAATTTGCCCATTTACACAATCTTAATTACTTGTTCTGTCAGCGGGTTTAGCGGGCGCATTAATTCATTTATAGAGTAGCATTTCAATAGCTGTAGTCAACGACAGAGAAAGAGCCTAGATTGTATTGTATTTGTATCTAATTGCATACAAGACATCGTTAATAAAAATGCTAGCAACTTGCTTCTACAGACGTACATTGTCACATGGGAACCCTACCGCCAGTTTGCCTGCGAGCCCAACTTATAGTGTCCCTGTGGCCACTGAAGTACAAAAGCTAATTTCATTCTTATCCGAGTGTGAGCGATGCCGTGTGTTCGGGAAACGAAAAGAACAAAAAAGGTTCACTCTACTGATATTGCAACAATTACTGCAATTAACTCTTTCTAGTTGGTAGTACTATCATCGTTGAACTAAAAATGGTTTAAATGGCTCTGAGCACTATGGGACTTAACATCTATGGTCATCAGTCCCCTAGAACTTAGAACTACTTAAACCTAACTAACCTAAGGACATCACACAACACCCAGTCATCACGAGGCAGAGAAAATCCCTGACCCTCATCGTTGAACTGCAATTTATGTATGTGAGTTGCGAAATATTCATTACGAGTAATTCTAATGTCGGTGCAAATGCTTATGTCCAGATATAACATAGGAAATGACTATGAGAAGGCTAGAGAAACTCAGAGGAGAAAATTGCTCTTTCACAATCATGGCGCCAGTCGCTTCACGAGTTTTCGATGTGAAAGGTACTGCCACCCACCGGCTCACATTTACAAATTTATAGACACAAAGACAACTCACACGTTTTGATGAGCGTTTCATCAGGGGAGACAATAATGTGCAAATGTAGCGGGAGTTAATGTCATGTCATGTAAAATAAATATCTTAATATATGTTAATATAATATTGTCCTTGTTTTCTATATTTTCCCTTCCCGTATCAGAGAGTACTTTACTGGCTATCTTCAAACACTAAATAATACGCATAAAGAGGGAAAAAAGCAGGATCATATATCGGAGATGAGATGATTTTAGACTCCAGTGATGCATTGGGAGGCCCGTCCCCCCATACTTCGGTCAGTCTTTGAGGCGGCTCACTACAGAGAAATGCTCTCACAATTTACATGATGGTACCACTTAGGTGGTACTCCGTCATGTTCAAAAATGAAATACTGATAAAGCCAGATCCGAGATATTTAGGTAACGAAGTTCCTGTTATCGTCTTCTCCGCAAATAGAACGGTCCGTAAACATGTTCTCGAAGAACGGCACAAAGCACACGAAGTTTTGGAGAGTCTCCGTCAGGTTTGTCTATGTTGCTGTGTACCCATATTCTTACGTTCTGTCGCTAATCTTGTTAAATGAAATTTACCCTCATCACTGAACACAACTTTGAAGGACATTGTTATCTTCCATCTCAACGCACAGACTGAATTTACAAATTTGAACACGTTATTGCCATCAGAATGGATTGTTTGCAATTGAATACTGTATTGCTTCAAACTCATATATCGTCCCAAATCTCGCCTTTCGGAATGGGAAACTCCTGATTGTTACTCAGACTAAACTGCTACGGAATACACTTACAACAAGAAAGGAAAATTAGAGACCTATACTTAACACTCTGATGCATGCTCTGCGCCTTGGGGATGTTTACAGGGCGGCTCTCTGACAGACAAGAAGAGTGTCGAAATAATGACACAAATCGTAGGATCGCTTTAGTTATAGAAGATGCAATATCGAATTCTTGGAGAAAACCACGTCGCAACGTCGTAAATGAATTGTGCCGGATGAAACGGAGAATGCAATACGCTGTTTGTTGCCTGTTATCTCTATCTTGATTTCGCGCTTGTTGGGTAATGGATGAGCGAACGTACGAGTTAGCTTCTCGAAGGAGAATTCCTGCTGCAGGTACATGAACCGGCGACTTACAGTAGTCACCAATGTACACTTTTAGCTTCGAAGTGGAAGTTAAATTTCATTCCAAGTTTCTATACTGTTTCGCGTAATAAATAAAGAGCGTTGGAGTCGAAAAATTATTCTGTTACAGCTCTCGGTTTGAGTGCATAATACCTTCTACACCTTTAACAAACGGAATTTTAATTCCGAAAATAAATTAAATAACACAGCACCATAGACAATAACATAGCGTGGGAAAATGCAACAATCAGGAAGCAGAGAAATAATAGAAAGTAGATCGCATCACAGTATTCAGGTATGCAAAGCAAGGGTTACTGGAACTGATGATTTATTTAAGCTTTTAGGAAACCATTCCTGAAAATCTGTAAATGTAGCTAGGCACCTTATCTTAACATGAACACAATGACCATGGGTTTAATTGTCATCTCTGAGGTCATGGAAGATATTTGTGCTGGGAATCAAGAGACTAACGGAATGGACCACGGCGTCCACATTCTTAGATGATTGTATTGTTTATCAGTTTAAAATTTAAAGAGTTACTGTCAATTCACGAATGCATAAGTGTTGTGGTAAAAAATGGGAAGTCCACATCATTTTCTCTGCGATCATAGCTCTGCACTGACATTATATCATCAGGAAATTACTTTTTCTCCGCACTGAAGACAGGTTTGACTTTTCATGCGTTACGAGGAAATTTGAACCTGGATTGCTACTTAAGTAATAGCCGAAAGTCACAATTCCTGTTAGTAAAATCTTTAATAAGTAGTAAAAGCCAGGCTCTTTCTTTTTAACGTACATCTTCTCTATACTCTGTCGCCTACTACATTACTATATTCCACACGTACAACAACGTTCTCAAATAGATAATTTCAGTACTCTGTACTGAGACAAGTTGCTCACCTGAACACCCGAGACATTATACGATTTCTTTCTATCTCCCATATCCTCCCCCGCCCCCCCCCCCCCCCCGCCCATGAACCATGGACCTTGCCATTGGTGGGGAGGCATGTTTGCCTCAGCGATACGGATGGCCGTACCGTAGGTGCAACCACAACGGAGGGGTATCTGTTGAGAGGCCAGACAAACGTGTGGTTCCTGAAGTGGGGCAGCAGCCTTTTCAGTATTTGCAGGGGCAACAGTCTGAATGATTGACTGATCTGGCCTCTGAACATTAACCAAAACGGTCTTGCTGTGCTGATACTGCGTTCTACGGATCGGAGCGTCTAATGTCAGATCCCTTAATCGGACAGGTCGGTTAGAAAATTTAAAAAGGGAAATGGATAGGTTAAAGTTAGATATAGTGGGAATTAGTGAAGTTTGGTGGCAGGAGGACCAAGACTTCTGGTCAGGTGAACACAGGGTTATAAATATAAAATCAAATAGGGGTAATGCAGGAGTAGGTTTAATAATGAATAAAAAAATAGGAGTGCGGGTAAGCTACTACAAACAGCATAGTGAACGTATTATAGGGGCCAAGATAGACACGAAGCCCATACCTACTGCAGTAGTACAAGTTTATATGCCAACTAGCTCTGCAGATGACGAAGAAATTGAAGAAATGTATGATGAGATAAAATAAATTATTCAGGTAGTGAAGGGAGATAAAAATTTAATAGTCGTGGGTGACTGGAATTCGACAGTAGGAAAAGGGAGAGAAGGAAACATAGTAGGTGAATATGGATTGGGGCTAAGAAATGAAAGAGGAAGCCGTCTGTTAGAATTTTGCACAGAGCATAACATAATCATAGCTAACACTTGGTTCAAGAATCATGAAAGGAGGTTGTATACATGGAACAACCCTGGAGATACTAAAAGGTATCAGATAGATTATATAATGGTAAGACAGAGATTTAGGAACCAGGTTTTAAATTGTAAGACATTTCCAGGGGCAGATGTGGACTCTGACCACACTCTATTGGTTATGAACTGTAGATTAAAACTGAAGAAACTGCAAAAAGGTGGGAATTTAAGGAGATGGGACCTGGATAAACTGACTAAACCAGAGGTTGTACAGAGCTACAGGGAGAGCATAAGGGCACAATTGACAGGTATGGGGGAAAGAAATACAGTAGAAGAAGAATGTGTAGCTTTGAGGGATGAAGTAGTGAAGGCAGCAGAGGATCAAGTAGGTAAAAAGACGAGGGCTAGTAGAAATCCTTGGGTAACAGAAGAAACATTGAATTTAATTGATGAAAGGAGAAAATATAAAAATGCAGTAAATGAAAGAGGCAAAAAGGAATACAAACGTCTCAAAAAATGAGATCGACAGGAAGTGCAAAATGGCTAAGCAGGGATGGCTAGAGGACAAATGTAAGGATGTAGAGGCTTATCTCACTAGCGGTAAGATAGTTACTGCCTACAGGAAAATTGAAGAGACCTTTGGAGAAAAGATAACCACTTGTATGAATATCAAGAGCTCAGATGGAAACCCAGTTCTTAGCAAAGATGGGAAAGCAGAAAGGTGGAAGGAGTATATAGGTGGTCTATACAAGGGCGATGTACTAGAGGACAATATTATGGAAATGGAAGAGAATGTAGATGAAGATGAAATGGGAGATACGATACTGCGTGAAGAGTTTGACAGAGCAATGACTGACCTGTATCGAAACAAGGCCCCAGGAGTAGACAACATTCCATTAGAACTACTGACGGCCTTTGGAGAGCCAGTCCTGACAAAACTCTACCATCTGGTGAGCAAGATGTATGAGACAGGCGAAATACCATCAGACTTCAAGAAGAATACAATAATTCCAATCCTAAAGAAATCAGGTGTTGACAGATGTGACAGTTTAATAAGTCACAGCTGCAAAATACTAACACGAATTCTTTACAGACGAATGGAAAAACTGGTAGAAGCCGACCTCGAGGAAGATCGGTTTGGATTCCGTAGAAATATTGGAACACGTGAGGCAATACTGACGTTACGACTTATCTTAGAAGAAAGATTAAGGAAAGGAAATCCTACGTTTCTAGCATTTGTAGACTTAGAGAAAGCTTTTGACAATGTTGACTGGAATATTCTCTTTCAAATTCCAAAGGTGGCAGGGGTAAAATACAGGGAGCGAATGGCTATTTACAATTTGTATAGTAAGCAGATGGCAGCAATAAGAGTCGAGGAGCATGAAAGGGAAGCAGTGGTTGGGAAGGGAGTGAGACAGGGTTGTAGCCTCTCCCCGATGTTATTCAATCTGTCTATTGAGCAAGCAGTAAAGGAAACAAAAGAACAATTCGGAGTAGGTATTAAAATCCAGGGAGAAGAAATAAAAACTTTGAGGTTCGCCGATGACATTGTAATTCTATCAGAGACAGCAAAGGACTTGGAAGAGCAGCTGAACGGAATGGACAGTGTCTTGAAAGGAGGATATAAGATGAACATCAACAAAAGCAAAACGAGGATAATGGAATGTAGTCGAATTAAGTCGGGTGATGCTGAGGGAATTACATTAGGAAATGAGACACTTAAAGTAGTAAGGAGCTTTGCTATTTGGGGAGCAAAATAACTGATGATGGTCGAAGTAGATAGGATATGAAATGTAGACTGGCAATGGCAAGGAAAGAGTTTCTGAAGAAGAGAAATTTGTTAACATCGAGTATAGATTTGTCAGGAAGTCGTTTCTGAAAGTGTTTGTATGGAGTGTAGCCATGTATGGAAGTGAAACATGGACGATAAATAGTTTGGACAAGAAGAGAGTAGAAGCTTTAGAAATGTGGTGCTACAGAGGAATGCTGAAGATGGTATGGGTAGATCACATAACTAATGATGAAGTATTGAATAGAATTGGGGAGAAGAGGAGTTTGTGGCAGAACTTGACAAAAAGAAGGGACCGGTTGGTAGGACATGTTCTGAGGCATCAAGAGATCACACATTTAGCATTGGAGGGCAGCGTGGAGGGTAAAAATCGTAGAGGGAGACCCAGAGATGAATACACTAAGCAGATTCAGAAGGATGTAGGTTGCAGTAAGTACTGGGAGATGAAGAAGCTTGCATAGGATAGAGTAGCATGGAGAGCTGCATGAAACCAGTATCAGGTCTGAAGGCCGCAACAACAACAACCCCTCCCCTTCACATGCGGGACACTGGTTAAACAGCAGCACTTCTTCCGGTTCGCATAGCTTGTAATTTGAACGTTGATGGGTGACCAGCTGCCTACGGTTATATGGCTCGTCCTTCTCTTATTATAACTGATTCGTTATAACATACCCAGCCTAGATGTTATTTGTCTCTTGGTCATCGTCAACAGCAGAAAGTTATGGCAGCTTCCGGCTCCCCTCGATGTAGCCCGGCCAAAGCAACGAATAGGCAGACCACTTCATATCTCCCAGTTTCTAATTTTATTTGGGAATTATCTCTTTTGATTACAATCTTACATAAAAATGTAGTTTATAATTATGGTTTGGATATAATAAAATAACAGAATATAAAATTAGTCTAGGATGCGTAAGGAGATTAAAAAAAGATAGGTCATAGGAAGGAACAACTATGGAGAAAAGGAAAGAGACCACCGACGATGTGTCTAACCAAGCCAGCGACATCGGGGTGCCTTCGAGTCTTGCAGTTTTGGTTCGAACTATTTCTTCTAAAACTACTTAGTTACATACTACAGATACGATTTACAAAACGGAAAGATATGTGCACTTCTTCAGTGTCACGTGTTTCTCGAATGTAAATTATTAGCTAAATTCTTAGTTTTACTGCAACTGTTTCCTCGATATAAATTGATATGGTGTACGCAATGTCGTATGTGTTTGTTAATTACTATCTGTGTTGGTTAAATACATCTGCAATACAGATTTTACATGTCAGTGGAGGTATAATGACTGTCAGATCATTATAATAATTACGTTTACTGTAATAATACAATTAATGCAGGTTTTACATATTTATTGCTATTAATGACCACAAAACTGTTACTGCTATTGTACTGTTCTAAATACCACGTTATCCTACATCATGTATAGTGTTGTCTACTTTCTGTGTCCTTCATGCATTGTCCGTGACACAAAATCACTTATTAATATCCACTTACCTCTGTTCCTGATTGGCTGTGTCATACCACCATCGAGACGTAAGTGTTTGATGTTCCGCCGCGGGTAGGTGACAATGAAAAAGTATGAGTTCGGCTGAGGGCCACGCGGTGTATTTTGGGCTGCGAGCGTTACACTTCTGACGCTCAGTGAGTGTGTCCTGTCTCCGAGATCTGGGAAGGGAGTACAAATAACAGCACATTCAGCAGCAACTGAAGAAGACTGCTAGACCAGTAGTGGGAATACTGCGTGTAAAATGATATCAGCAACTCGTCACCACACATGAAAGCCAACAACTGATAATTACCCTTAAGAATCCTGATGAACATCTGGGACCCGTCTTTATAACATTGTCGAGAAGCAAAACAATTGAAAATATGTGACAGATATTCCTTCACGTTGGTGCCTGTCTTTTTCTTAGTCACATACTACCCTGATATGCTGAAATAAATGTGGAGCAGCGCAGAATATATGATACTTCCCATAGTTCAGGCTTATCTTAGTTAACTGCCCGTCTGGTTCGTCGCTACGATCTTGTTTCTATAAATTCGGCATACATTGTACGTGATTTAGTGTCAGTAGCTAGGTTCACAGGTTGCCATTTGTCTGTGTCTTATGGATTCGTAGTGATATTCAGTTGTCGGGTTTGCATGTGTATTATGCAGTGCAGAAGGCTGCGTTTAGGACTTCATTGTTAGCCACAGGGGCACACTGTTTGCTGACCGAGATATGCCTTCCATGAAGGTCGATTCGGTACTGGCCATATACTACTAAAGAAATGCATCATGCCTGTACTGGGGTGTGCATAGTGAATTTTCAGCTCTACTCGGACGTTGTGGAAAAAAGAGTAAATTCTAGAGCCGTTAACACTGGTTACCCATTCCCGCTGCCACGCATTCACTTGTCACTGCTCCAGTTGCCCCTAGTCCCTTAAATTATGATCCGTAATTTCCATTATTTGTCTACTTTTCCTCTCTTCAGCCAGTGTATCTAAACACGCTGACACATTGTTAGCTCACTCGGGTATGTTCTGAGCAATACGCGTAGTGCCTCCACTGACGTTTTGCTGAAAGCCCCTATTACTCTCAGCAGAACAGTTCTTTGACGTCACGTAACAAGGTTATGTTCGTTATGAGAGAGAGAGTGACCATGTGCACGCCGCGAAATATACTACGGATCCACACAACGTACACTATGTGATCAAAAGTATCAGGATACCCTCAAAAACATACGTTTTTCATATTAGGTGCCTTGTGCTGCCGCCTACTGCCAGGTACTCCATATCAGTGACCCCAGTAGTCATTAGACGTCGTGAGAGCAGACTGGGCTGCTCACGGACTTCGAGGGTGGTCAGGTGATTGGTTGTCACTTTCGTCATGCGCCTGTGCGCGTGATTTCCACACTCCTAAAGATGCCTAGGTCCACTGTTTCCGATGTGATAGTAAGGTGGAAACGTGAAGGGACATGTGCAGGACGAAAGTGTACGGGCTGTCCTCGTCTGTTGACTGACAGAGACCGCCGACAGTTGAAGAGGGTCGTAATGTGTAATAGCCAGACATCTATCCAGGCCATCACATACGAATTCCAAACTGCATCAGGATTCACTGCAGATACTATGACAGTTAGGCGGGAGGTGAGAAAACTTGGATTTCATGGCCGAGCGGCTGCTCATAAGCCACACATCACGCCGGTAAATGCCAAACGACGCCTCTCTTGGTGTAAGGAGTTTAAACAATGGGCGATTGCACAGTGGAAAAACGTGTGGAGCGACGAATGACGACACACAGTGTGGTGATCCGATGGCAGGGTGTGGGTATGGCCAATGCCCGGTGACCGTCGTCTGCAAGCGTGTGTAGTGGCAACAGTAAAATTTGCAGGCGGTGGTGTTATGGTGTGGTCGTGTTTTCATGGAGGGGGGTTTCAACTCTTGTTGTTTTGCGTGACACAGTCACAGCACAGGCATACATTTATGTTTTAAGCACCTTCTTGCTCCCTACTGTTGAAGAGCAATTCGGAGATGGTGATTCCATCTTTCAACACGACCGAGCACCTGTTCATAATGCACGTCCTGCGGCGGAGTGTCACATGGTAATAACATCCCTGTAATGGACTTGCCTGCACAGAGTCCTGACCTCAATACTATCGTCACCTTTGGGATGTTTTGGAACGCCGACTTCGTGCCACGCCTCACCGACCGACATCGATACCTCTCCTCAGTGCAGCACTCCGTAAAGAATGGGCTGTCATTCCCCAAGAAACCTTCCAGCACGTGATTAAACGTATGTCTGCGAGAGTGGAAGCTGTCATCAAGGCTAAGGGTGGGCCAACACCGTATTGAATTCCGGCATTACCGATTGAGTGGGCCACGAACTTGTAAGACATTTTAAGACGGATATACCAGTAGGTATCTAGTTACGTGTTTTCTGTGGATATTTGAATTGTGCCGTTTTCTAATCCGGTCTCTCTGTAATTTTACTTCCGATGACATGCGGACTGTCATGTCTTTCTCAGGCATCACCTGTCCAGACTGTGTAGAGTGCCTCCAGCTTTGGATTCCCGAATTCATCATGAGTTGGCTCACACCATTGACAACATATCATCAGCGTATGCGACATTACCGCAAATATGTACGAGTATACCCCCATCCTTTTTTGTTAGAAGAAGATCGATGGAGAACTTGCGGTTGGCATTGTGCGCTAACTCGTGTGCCCGGTTAAAAGTATCATCAATCGACTTATTTCCGCGGAACCGGTATTTTGTTCTGATGAAATGTCTTAGATGACATATCCGTAGTTACAGGTGTTACGGAGTAAATATATACCTAATTCGTAAATGAAACGTCATCCGCTTACACTTCAGGAGTTAAGTTCACTTTTAACCATGTTCTGTAGGAAAATTGATACAACTAATCAACGCTTTCAGTAGGAAAAGTACCTGCAGAATCAGTGTTGGAATATCTTGCTGTTCTAACAGAACTGAATGAAACCTATGTGTATGGAGAAGGATGACTGGCTTATCGTAATGTTAATGGATATTACTAATTAATGTACGTATGAACTGTATGCTGATTACGAGACTGTGGTACTTACAGATACACACACACACACACACACACAGAGTGAATAAATGAAGCAACTGATCTCATCCGCAGTGCCTAGTCTACATGTACTTTATACATGTTGATTAGTGGTTAATATTTGTCATACACTGAAGCGCCAAAGAAACTTGTAGAGGCTTGTGTATTCAAATAAAAACTGAAAAACCAAACTCCACTCGAACAGGCCACGAAGGTCCAACATTACCGACAGGTCGCCGTGTCATCCTAAGCCCATAAGCGTCACTGGATGCTGGTATGGATTGGCATGTGGTCAACACACGCTCTCCCAGCCGTATGTCAGTTTACTACTTATTCAGATACAGAGATATGCAAACAGGCAGAATACAGTGCTGCGGCCGCCTACTTAAAGTATCTGGCGCAGTTGTTAGATCTGTTACTGCTGCTACAATGGTAGGTTATCAAATAAAAGTGTGTCTGAGCGTAGTGTTACAGTCGGCGCACGTGCGATGGGACATAGTATCTACGAGGTAGCAAATAACTGGGCATTTTCCAGTACGATCAAATTCGCGAGTGTACCATGAATATCAGGGTTCCGGTACAACATCAAATCTCCGACATCGCTGTGGCCGGGAAAAGATACTTCAAGAACGGGACCAACGACCATTGAAAAGAAGCGTTCATTGTGACAGAAGTGCAACCCTTCTGCAAGAAACTGTAGATTTCAATGCTGTGCCGTCAACAAGGGTCAGCGTGCAAACCATTCAACGAAACATCATTGATATGGGCTTTCCCAACCGAGGGGCACTCGTGTACTCTTGATGACTGCACGACACAAAGCTTTACGCCTGCCTGGGTGCGTCAACACACTTTCAAATTGTATCGAGTGGATGGACGTGTACCGGTAAGGAGATAACCTCATGAATCCATGGACCCTGCATGTGAACACGGGACTGTTGAGGCCGGTGGAGACTCTGTAATGGTGTGGGGCGAGTGCAATTGGAGTGATGTGGGATCCCTGATACGTCTAGATACGACATTGACAGGTGTCACGTACGTAAGCATTCTGTCTTATCACCTGCATCCATTTATGTCCATTGTGCATTCCGACGGACTTTGGCAATCCCAGGAGCACAATGAGACACCCCACACGTCGAAATTGCTACAGTGTGGCTCCAGGAACACTCTTCTGAGTTTAAACACTTCCGCTGGTCGCCAGACTCCCCAGACGTGAAAATTATTGAGGATATCTGGGATGCCTTGCAACTAGCAGTTCAGAAGAGATCACGACCCACTCGTAGTCTTACGGATTTATGGACAGCCCTGCAGGATTCACGTTTTCAATTCCCCCAACACTGCTTCAGACCTGTCACGTCGTGTTGCGGCACGTCTGAGTGCTCGTGGGGGCCCTATACGATATCAGGCAGGTGTACCAGTTTCTTTGGCTCTGCAGTGAAAAAACTAAGGTGTGGTGAAGGTTTGTATTTGAGAGTTAGCAAATGTTTAACTTAATTAGAGTATTCTACATTATCAGTTCCATTAATTTAACTGAAGGTCAAGAGCAGCAACAACTGCGAGCTGCCCGCATCTCGTGGTCGTGCGGTAGCGTTCTCGCTTCCCACGCCCGGGTTCCCGGGTTCGATTCCCGGCGGGGTCAGGGATTTTCTCTGCCTCGTGATGGCTGGGTGTTGTGTGCTGTCCTTAGGTTAGTTAGGTTTAAGTAGTTCTACGTTCTAGGGGACTGATGACCATAGATCTTAAGTCCCATAGTGCTCAGAGCCATCTGAACCAACTGCGAGCTGAAGAATTTATTATTAGCACTTGTTAATATTATGTTTAATGTCACGAAATAACGTGGCGGCAAATTTTTCGCAAGCTCCTGCTCTCCCGCCCTGATTGTTTTGTTCAACACTACTGGCCGGCTTGTCTGCAACGTTGAGCGCAGCGCCGTCTGTGTCATCAACAAGGTCGCATTGCGTGCTATTCTCGGTCAGCTTCCTCTGTGCCCCTCACATCGAAACATGCGGATATTAATGTTATTAGTCATGGATATGAAGAAAATGCAACTGTTTGTAACACACTGTTCATCAATGAGCATAGTAACGGGGTCCCACTTATGCTTCCAAGTGGACAGGGGTTCAGCAGCCACGCCGTTAAATTTTAATACTTACGTCCTTCTTGGTTTTCCTCCGCTGTCAGCAACTTTGCGCCACGTTCTCAGCTACAATAGACAGCAGATTCCTAACCTCGGCCAGTCCACCGCGGGAATAACGTACAATGCTGTGGTGCGCCCAGTGATATTGCTAGTAATGGACAGCGCGTTTACGGAAATTTTGTTCGTTTTGGACGCTATCCGGTTTTTTCGATTTGCGATATCCGATTCCGTTTATTTTGTGTCTGATTTTGCGCCTTATCAACGGCTGAATTATGTTTACCAGGAATATTGTGTCCTTTTCTCGCGGGACTCAAGAAGGCTGCTAATTACGTACTGCGTATACCATTCAAATCGACGCCATTACAGGGTCTTTTCCGTGCCAGGAATGTACCACATCGCGCGCAAGTGAACGAAGACTTAGACAGATTGACCGCTTTAGGTGTCATGGAAATAATTTCGTCCAGTCATTGGGCTAAAACATTAGTCATTATGAAGAAGCCGACGGCCATAATCCGTGTAAGCCGGCCGGTGTGGCCGTGCGGTTAAAGGCGCTTCAGTTTGGAACCGCGTGACCGCTACGGTCGCACGTTCGAATCCTGCCTCGGGCATGGATGTGTGTGATGTCCTTAGGTTAGTTAGGTTTAATTAGTTCCAAGTTCTAGGCGACTGATGACCTCAGAAGTTAAGTCGCATAGTGCTCAGAGCCATTTGAACCATTTTTGAACCATAATCCGTGTTTGTGGTGATGACTCTGAGCTGCCAGTTAATTCAAAGTAAGCGGTCGATACATACCCCCGTCTGCGCCGGGACTAACCTGTGACGAAGTTTTTCAAAAATAGATTCCATGGAAGGACATTAACAGCTACAACTTGATGACAAATTACGTCTGCTTCTTGTTATCAGTATCCCGTAAGGCTTCTACATATAAGATCGAAGTGTTTCTGGCCTTGTATGCACGACGGCCATTTTTCAGCGCTATTTGGAGCAAATTATCGAACGAATTCATTTTGATATCAATCACCTCGACGAGACTGTCGTCACCAGTCGCACCAGCGAAGATCATCTTCACAAACACAGTCTTTTGTTTCAGACATCGTGTGCCGCAGGACTAAAGTGCAATTTGGAAAAGTCATATTTCTTGCAACGCTGTATAGAATACATTGGACATCTTATTTCTTGTCGGGGGTTTCAGCCGACCGACAGCCACACACCGCATATTAAATCCCTTTCGCCCCACGAATATGAAAGGGATCCAACATTCTGAGGTAAAGTCGCGTATTGCCACATGTTCTTCCTGCAAGCAGATTTGGTTTCATTCCCTTATGTCAACTGCTTAAGAAAGGTGCAGCGTTAGAGTGAACTCCTGCCTGAGACCACGCATTCCAAACCTTGACGAACGTCCGCCGTTCTTACCCGTGTTTGACGACTATCAGCTGGTGCTGCATTTTGTGGTTGCAACCGACCCGTCGCAGTATGGCGTGGAGCTCGTATTGTAGTAGTGTTGTGCAAATGATTCATAACAGCCCATTTGTTTTGTGTCAAAGACGCTTAATGGCGGGCAGAGGAATTATTTTCAAATACAGAAGGCTGCGCTTGTTATTATGTATCCTATCAAGAAGTTTTATACTTGTATGTTTCTCTACAGTGTTATGTCTGATCACAAGCCGCTAGTGTCTCTCTTTAGTCCCGTGGCAAACTTCCCGTGTAACACAAGTCATAGACTTCAGGGTTGGATCCTGTTCCTTAGTAGATGTGATTATGGTATTTATTTCCGCAAGTAACTTATCATTCAAACGCAGTCGCCCTTTCGCATGTAATGATGGGATCTGACCCTGGTTTCGATCAGGATGATGTTCTCTGCTTTTACCTCGACGAGGTAGCTTGGCGCACTGTGTATGGATTCTCTGTTACCAGTTCTTCCATTACTCAAGCCGTCGCCGTCGACCCTTTTCTCCATTCAACTGCGGCGATATGTTCTGGAAGGAGGGCCACAAATCTCATCCACATTTATTTTCCGTTCAGACACAGACACGAAGTCGTCGATGGCGATTTTTTGTTGTTCCCAGTGAAAGGCTGTTCTGCAAGAGGTCGTTAGGGTTTCTCTCGGAACGAAATTATTCACCTTCTGTATAAGGATCATTGCGACATCTCATCCACCATGGTTGGAATTAATCGTGAATTTGAACATTTAATCACTGCTTTATCTAAATGCGCTGTCTATCAGGCCGCTCCCCGGCAAAGCTATTCGCGATGGTCTGGGCTGTCAGTCTTTTTAGTGGCTCCGTGTAGACTTCATAGACTCCCTCTTGGATGCTTGTTGATTGCTGGTCATTGACACTTATTCGCGTTTTACATAGCTACCAACCTCCACTTCAACACGGCAGAGAACCTCACTCATATAATCTGAATCAAAGATCTGCCTCACACCCTCGTCAGTGACGACAGCACGCAATTTTATTCTCAGCATTTTTATGATTTTTGTGCACAGCATGGTATGCACCACATACTTGCCCTTCTGTACCACCCACAATCGAACACAGATGCTAATACTTCATCTGCACTTTTAAGACACAAATAAGAAAATGTAATGGTAACGTCACAGCAGAGGAGTCCCTCGCACCATTGCCTAGTTCCTACAGGTACACACCCATCAGCGAGAAGGGGCAGCAGAGATACTGGGCTGTACCACGGCCCCACAGGCGTAACACTACACACACGGAACTCTAGTCGCGTCCACACGCCAAGTGCGGTATTGTGGCAGTCATCCCCAGACCGAGCGGTCGTCGTGTCTTCACACTGTAGAAGGAAGACCGTCGGGTGACACACCACCGCAATCCACAAGTGAAGGCCTCTAGACGACGCCATCTCCTCGAACGCCTGTGAAACCATATACTCCTGCTGCATCTGGTCTTCCTTCCTCATCACCGCACTCGACCGCCCATCCGCTGAATTTGCCCCCATATGATACTAGGCGTAGCTCACACACCACTGTTCGTATTTATAGCTCTCCGCAAATTTATAGGCAACCAAGCGATGCAAGCCATTTGGACGAAATATCAGTAATCACATGGATATAACACATAAAGTGAGACTGGCCTAGACGCTTGCAGCAGCTCAATGGAGACGACTATTACCTTACAGATGTGGACATATTTATCACAAAATAGAGATGTGTGACTATCTAAAATGGAAACATATCTCCTGTGAGCAGGGAAACGCTAATGATATTATAAACAAATGTAACACTCAGAAGATTTATTATTATTACTACAGTCTCAGTTGCACATATTCACTCTAAATTACCGTTTCCAGTCATAGAGAATTATCTTCAGATCTAAATATGAAATGAAAATAATCATTAATGCACTAGAATTCAAACAATATTTGTACAGTTGCATAATCTTTCAGATAATATGTCATCCATTGCTAATGACACAGTCTCCCAATGTGAACGAACTCAGACGGAAGCCTAGACATATATGAATAATTTATATGTCAAATCAGGATCGCAAGATTTGAAAAATATACCTGTAAACATTTCATTGTTTTTATTAAGTTTGCTGGGACGTCAGTCGGTGCTGTGGGAGGTTTGTATGCAAATAAATTATTAATTGCCATCTTAAATTTAAGATTTCTCAGGGCCTATTCGGAAAGTAGGGTTCGGTCGGTCGTGAATTAGAAACTACAGTGAAGATCAAAAATGTTTTAAGTGCAACAACTAGATAAACCTTCCAGCTACTTCTCTACATAGTCGCCGCAACGACTGACACATTTGTCATAGCACTGTAGCAATTTTCCACAATACCGTCGTCACAGAAGGCCGCTGAAAGTGTTTCCTGCCAATTCTCTATGCTGATCTGCAGCTTGTTGTCCGCCCCAAAATGTTGTCTTTATAGCCAACGGCTCATGTGAGCAGATGTGAAACTCAGAGGTAGCCAAGTCCCCACTGTATGGTGGATGATCAAACACTTCCTGTCAAAAATGCTGCAGGAGCGGTCTCCATTGTCCCTGCAGTTTGTAGCAGTGAAACGTCGTAAAGAAGGAAACGCATGACGAGAACGCTGTTTGGGCTGCATGAAATCAGGCGAAATCCCTCACAGGCACTCATACATGGCGGAAGACACTGTTTTCTTGGCAACTTTAGGTGCTCGCTGTGCGCTGAGAATTGAAAAGAGCGAAGTGACGCGATCGATGAGCAGATCTATGCAAGGTTTTTTAAAACTTTCAGTGTGCTTTCTGTTTCGCGATCAATCGGACCATTCTTTCCGAGTAGCCCTCTCAGAACGCCATACCTCGAACTGTCTGCAACATTTTATGTGGTTTCCACATGCACACACACACTCACACACACACACACACACACACACATATATATATATATATATATATATATATATATATATATATATATATATATATATATGCAGCTGGAATCGGAGAGGTGTCAAGGATCATTTTTAGGATTCTCAATAAAACTGGTTGGGAGCCGTCGAGGGTTTTTTGGAACTAGCTGTCTTAGAGGGACCGTTTGCCATGTTATTCACGCATATGTCTACATTGCATCTCTCGTACACCCCTCCCCACCCTCAACACATGAGGGAATGACTTCCATGCTACATGAGGGAGCTGTAGAAGGCGAAAACTGTTGAAGAAGATAAAGATTCTAATACATCCAGCAAATACTAGAGGATGTAGGTTGCAAGTGCTACTCTGAGATGAAGAGGTTAGCACAGCGGGCCGCATCAAACCAGTCAGAAGACTGATGACCCTGCAAACAAATTATTGTATTACGTTATGTTGTAATTATATTATCTTTCTGATGTGGTCTACGAACAGGGAACCAAGTGTGGGAAGAGGAGGAGGCTGACCAGAATTTGGAGGGAGGCCCAAAGAATGAACCACGACCTGATGATGGGGGCGAGGAGTCTGAAGGAGAAATTACAGAGAGCGAAAACGACACTCACTCAAGTGAGGATGCCAATGAGAATGAAACTAACAGCCAGAGATGTACCTCGTAAAGTATGGTGTCACCAAATAGCTCAAGAAAACCCCTGGCACGCAGAGGGTCAAAAGCAGGTCGTGAAACACCCTCAGACAGGCTCCTGGACGATGAGGAAGGCAAAGACTGGGAAGACCTTCGAGGTAACCCTCAGCCTTTCCACTACCCCAGAAATTGTTCAGATCGTCGTCGACCAACGAGAAGATGAAGAAGTGTACTAAAAGCTACGAGAGCAAGACGGACAAACCTGAAGCCGTGTCCTTGCTGGGTCTTCTCTTTCTAATGTGAAGGTTGAAAGCGGGAAGAACGAACCTGTAAACCTTCTGGACCACCGACAGGACTGGTGTTGAGATCTTTTCCATGTCATTCCTCTTGTATTGTCACGTTTGACCATCTCTGTGTTCGACAGATTCGTAGTGTACAGGTCAGACTCACTCCAATCCACGAAGTCTTTGATCTGTTCAACTTGAACGGCAAGGACAGTTGCATCCTCGGTAGCAACGTCAGCGTCGATGAGGAACTGGGGAGATTCCGTGGTCGGAGCTCTTTCATTGGTTACATCCCGTCAAAGATAGCCAATACAGCATCAATACCTTCATCGTGTACGACCACCTGCATCGTAAATGTTTGTACGTCCTATTTCATAGTTCCTGCACCATTGATGTGATTTGCTGTAGCGTATAAAAGTTACATAATGCGAGCTGCACGAAATCGGCCAGCACGCCTCAGCACGAAGAAATGTAATGAGAGCACGCACTTGGAAGGAGAGTCTGTTGTTCTAGGCATCTTCAAAATTGTTCAAATGGCTCTGAGTACTATGGGACTTAACATCTGCGGTCATCAGTCCCTAAGAACTTGAACTACTTAAACATAAGTAACCTAAGGACATCACACATATCCATGCCCGAGGCAAGATTCGAACCTGCGACCGTAGCGGTCGCGCGGTTCCATACTGAAGCACATAGAACTGCTCGGCCACAGGGGCCGACTAGGCATCTTCACATGCTTACTGTGCGCTCAGAACGTAGAAGCGATCATCGGACATAGTAGAGACACTGTGAATCGCATCTGCAAAAAGCTTCATTGTATTTTCACTGTGGTTTTAATTTCGCATCTCATCGTTGCCTGAAACAAAAATAACCATAGTATCAGCGTGAATGAGAGTCACAGGCATTTTTTCTGTTTGAAGATTAATAAATGAAGTAAATGGATATTATTTTTAGGGTTTCATAACTCACGGACGCTCAGTTTTGCGCCTGTCTGCTCGACTGTTGAAAACCCTTATTATCATGAATAGGAAGAAGTACCGTGTTTTAATGTGTGTCACACACTGAGATCTATGTTCTGTTGGTGATGTAATAAACGTAAACTACTAAGTAAATGCAATCAAAAGATACGGCCATTTATGTCACAAATTTACATACTCGTACACTGACTCATTAAAACCTGTAAGGTGGTTTCTGTTGTCCCAGAGTCTTGAAATTGGACAAGAAGCAAGGTTTCTTAACCAACTAAAGAGAAAAATTCCAAGATAATCTATTTGCTTTTATCTCACAAGAAAATTTTTTTTATGCGACTGCCTGTCTGTCCGTCCGACTGTTACGACCATTTTTCTCAGGAACGTGTAGACGTATCAAGTTGAAATTAATGTCACATACTAAGGTCTATCGGTGCATGGCGATGGAATAAATATAAACTTCCAAGTCAGCGCAAGAAAATGAAGCGCCCATTTATGTCACATAATTTGACACTCGCAAAATCACGCATCAGAACTCCAGCAAATGTCCCGTCGACCTAGGATCGTGAATCGTCGTGATATGTGTGCTTTCCCATGGAACAAAGATGCCATTCTAAGTTATTTTCAATCGTAAAACTACAGCAAAGAAAGAGCTGCTGCTTGGTGTCATATTTCCCTGCAAACGGAAAAGGATGGGTCACCAGTGAGGTTTGGTTACAGACTGGTTACAGATTGGTTCCATCCAGTCTGGAGCAGGAGGCCAGGCAAGCTGATCTTCTAAAGAATCATAGGATGTTGATCGTTAATGCTTTCCAGGGTCATCTGATTCCAGTAGTGGAGGGAGATATCTTGGAAATAAAAACAAATCACTTAGTCATCCCAGGAGGTATGACTTCGCAACTACAATTGTTTGATGCGGTTGTGAATAAGCCATTTAAAGACCATCTCATTCAGTTGCACTGCAACTGGTTACTTCAAGGTGATCAAGCTCTGACCCGTACTAGATAGCTGATGGAGCCTTCAATATCCGTAATTGAAGTTTGAATCTAGACTGCTTGCACACATATATCCAGTGCGTGAATTGTGAACGGTTGTAAGATTTGCTGAGTACCAAATGCGTTAGATGGGAATGTAGACCATCTACTGTGGTAATAAATGAAAGATACCCGTGTCAGTGACGGTGACACTACAGATTCTGTGGACCATTCCACTGAGGAAGACTAAGTGGACTCTATGTTTGACTAATGGAGGTCTTTATCTGATTCTATTTTTTTGTGTACCGGTACCTTTATTATGGCTTTCAGTTACCTGTAATAAGATGCAGGAAATGTGAAAGGCATTACACCATAATGTGGTCAAAGTAATTTAGTATGTTCTGAAGGTCAAAGCTCATTAGAAATAAAAAACCGGTTTCACAATAAAAGCTTTGAATAATAGCCTTTCTAATCACCTTGGATCAAAATCGTATATATATTTCCTGAGATATTATCATTTTTCAGCGGTTTTGTCCATTTTGATTTTTGTCGATTCCTCTGTCACGTATTACGCAACTAAAATATGTTAAATACAACAGTTACATATTTTTTCCAGGAAAGTCAGAATCCTCAACAAATAACGACATGGTCCTTATTTAAGATTTCACTGCGGCGTTGGGCAGAATTGTGGTGAAATTTGGTGCCTGTATGACATCATCAGCGGACCTTATACCTCACGTAAACTTCCTTCGTATGTGCCGAATCTTGTTGCTTGAATCGTCGCAACTCCGAGGGTGACGTCACAGGGAGCATTGCTTTCTTACCATCACAGAGGAAGTCTCTAGGTACCTTTGAGCCAGATTTAAAACTTACACCTCACATTGGGAAACAATCAAATAATTACGGTGTTTTGAGGAAGCGATCCTTTAAATTTGTTGTGCTCTCCCCCCCCCCCCCCCCCCCTCCCCCCCAACTCTCTCTCTCTCTATCTCTCTCTCTCATGGTCATGTATTTCGTATTGACATCTTGCTAGTCATCTTTGAAGATCAGGTTCTTCCAGGTAGTTCGATGTCCATCCCAGTCTGAGTGTCCCCCAGGCTATAGAGAATTACGGATATCGTGGAAATCGCTAAAACAGTTTGGATGTTTGAGATGTCCCGTCTCGTTACTATGCATGATGCTTTCTTCCATCGGTTACGTAAGCTGCGTAGCTAGTATATCGTGAGGATACTGAATGCCAGAGCTTCGTCAGTGTACTCTGCATATGACAAGACGCTCTACTCTTCCTTTACATGTACCACATTTTAATTAATATTCTTCAAAGACACTTTTCGATAGTATAAATGACCGTCTTAATCTAGGGGATCACACCACGTACGAAGTAATTTTGTATATTTTTCAGTATGAAATGTATTTCAGTTTCTGTTTAGTCCGCCTGGTTCGGAAGGGACTGTCTTTTAAGTTTCCAATAAATTTAGTCTCCGCGCGAGAATAACATTTTCCATTCCACTATAACGATGGAAAATCAACTTGATAAAATTCGATCGGCCATAGATATTCTTTAAGAGGTTTGTTGCGTAATATCGCAATACATCATTTTAAACTGTTTTCCTCTTAAATGTCAATTAATGTCTGACATGAAAATGTATAATTGTGGCTCTTCCAAATTTCTATGCCCACTTTAGTATCATACACATCTCTTATCTGAAACTGTTAATAAGTAAGCTTCACAGATTCCATTGCGGGAGTAAAGTTCGAGTAGGCCTACTCCTGTAGGTCTGTGATTACTTTTAAACGACTATCAAGATCAAATTTACACTCAAGTAATGAAATGAAAGTATGATGCTGCATTTTTCAAAATTCGTCAGTTTAAAAGAAGTTTTTCCTGTTCCTGATTTTCCAAGACATTAATTCTGACGCATCATAGCAGATGGTTGAACTGTTTGTACCTATTCCGACCTATTTACATGTATTCTTAAATAACGTGACCATTACAACTTACATACTAATGTTTACTGATCAGAATCAGGTTAGCTTCAAGACCTCTCCTTCCTTCAAATGGATCAATTACTGATTTTCAACGGTGTCTCTAACTAAGTGAAATTGCTACCATATTAGTCTTGTTCGTTGGTGCAGTTACTGCGCTACTGAATAGGCGTAGTTAACACACATTTAAGTAACACTCATTGTACTTACAGTGCGTTGGCATGAATACAAGCACGACACCTTCTTATAAACTGATATATTGTCATATATTCATTTCAAACATAAATTTACCAACAATATATAGAGAAGATGCTGACAATGCTGATCCGATGTTCGTGCCGTTGCGGACCGTCGACGCTCTTGTGATTAGAGACTAGTACTGCGGATTTTCTGCGCCGGTAGGACAATGATAATTCACCTGCCAGGATCTTGTCCATACGACATGAAACGGACAGATATATCACAACATTTCAATACGGTCAACACACTAAATTAAATAATTACATCATATACTATCACTGTGTACCTGATACCGCTTAAGCGGAAAATAAGTACGGTGCTGCTCACTAAATCTGGAGTCCACATCTGGCTCTGGAGGAACCAAGTCAAGTTGTAAGCCAACTTTCTGTCTCAGACGATATTTTCATGTTGTGAAGGTAAGCATGCGATAGACCAGCCGCTGAACTGATGCTAATGTCTGTTACAGTGGCAGATAAGTGGGACATTATCGGATGATATTTTAGTCATTTTGTGGCTGTGAGCTCAGCAACCATGTATGCAATTACATAAAATGTTACAGTCAGCCAACCGGTTGCACACATTTTTTTTTCAACAGGTTTACCAGGTTTTGATAGTTCTGAGGCTATCTCCATCATAATCGTAAAACTTACTTAGAAAAATATGTAAGATATGTATAATATACGTAAAATATATACGTATGTGAAAATTCTTAACCAGAACCAGAAAACTGTACTTATATGAAATCACATAACAACTTTAAAAGTTCAAGAGTCAATGAGTCAAGAATGAAAATCATAATTAAAAAGACAGACAGTTATCACAGAATAATAAAACCACGGTTGCAAGTGATGGCACAAGTTAACTGCTGTAGCTGGCTGAGACAGCACATACACAGCGCAAGAGGCATCAGAGAATACGCGATATACAAGCCGACACTGCCATGAGATGGACACGAGGGCAAGTAGTGACATCTAGTAACATAACTGCAAACTTACAAACATCTGCGTTAAGAGCAAAATGACGCGGATGAATAGATATAAAATTTTTATTATTTCGGTCATTAATGGAAACTCCCGGAGTGGTGATCCTGTTCTTCGTTTTATTATTAGAAATGTTACTTATTATGCTGGGTTCGTATCCATTATTAACTGTAATAGTTTCGATCAAATTTATTTCTGCTTCAAGATTTTCATTGGATAAGGGAATAGAAATAGCTCTATGGACAGCAGCTTCTAAGAGGCGACAGTCCACCAGCTACGTTTCGAGCCTCTCCAGGCTTTTATTTAACAAAAATAATATAAAATATTAATAAATATGTAAATAATATACATAAGTTCTGAAAAGTGGAATAATAATGCGGAACCACAAATATATCAGAGAACATTTAGTAACCAAAACATTTGCTCCATACTTCCTCGAAATGTACACCTCCAAATGTTAGAAATAGCTAGTTCAGTAGATAACTAACACGACAATGGAACGAGGTATCACACCCCTGACGTAAACTCGCTTCCTCTTCTTTAGCTGACATGATAGGCTACCTGTTAAGGAGTCAAGAACAACACCCCGTTGATCATTTCACGCAACAATCAGAGAAGTGAAATTTTCATTGCCCACACATCAACAATGTAACAGGAGTCTGATTTGAAATTCATACCATGTCTGACATAATAAGTGATGCTTCTATTGGCTCTACTGTAGAACAGCATATAAATGTATTACTCTCTTTTCAGTAGCCTGCATTCTCTCCTCCCACTTGCACACGCTAGCATCTTGTAGGCTGTTCAGAGCGTGGTGCAAGTGATTGTAAGTTCAATTATATGAAGTACTTTCTCTGTGGCTTGAAATCCACACCACACATCGTAGTTGCCGACAAGCAGGTTTAACTGCTCCTGTGATAAGCATTGCGGTGCTGAAATACCTCTACAGACAAGATCGCTATTTATAATTTTATTTATGATTTGTTTCTGCAAGTCTAATTTCCCACCACCGCATCCGTAAATCATATTGCTCTGATATTGAAAACATAATCAGATCACATATAATAAGGTGGAGTATACAGGGTGAGTCACCTAACATTACCGCTGGATATATTTCGTAAACCACATCAAATACTGACGAATCGATTCCACAGACCGAACGTGAGGAGAGGGGCTAGTGTAATTGGTTAATACAAACCACAAAAAAATGCACGGAAGTATGTTTTTTAACACAAACCTACGTTTTTTTTAAAATGGAACCCCGTTAGTTCTGTTAGCACATCTGAACATATAAGCAAATACGTAATCAGTGCCGTTTGTTGCATTGTAAAATGTTAATTACATCCGGAGATATTGTAACCTAAAGTTGACGCTTGAGTACCACTCCTCCGCTGTTCGATCGTGTGTATCGGAGAGCACCGAATTACGTAGGGATCCAAAGGAAACGGTGATGGACCTTAGGTACAGAAGAGACTGGAACAGCACATTACGTCCACATGCTAACACCTTTCTGTTGGTCTTTTTCACTGACGCACATGTACATTACCATGAGGGGTGAGGTACACGTACACACGTGGTTTCCGTTTTCAATTACGGAGTGGAATAGAGTGTGTCCCGACATGTCACGCCAATAGATGTTCAATGTGGTGGCCATCATTTGCTGCACACAATTGCAATCTCTGGCGTAATGAATATCGTACACGCCACAGTACATCTGGTGTAATGTCGCCGCAGGCTGCCACAATACGTTGTTTCATATCCTCTGGGGTTGTAGGCACATCACGGTACACATTCTCCTTCAACGTACCCCACAGAAAGAAGTCCAGAGGTGTAAGATCAGGGGAACGGGCTGGCCAATTTATGCATCCTTCACGTCCTATGAAACGCCCGTCGAACATCCTGTCAAGGGTCAGCCTAGTGTTATTTGCGGAACGGGCAGGTGCACCATCATGCTGATACCACATACGTCGACGCGTTTCCAGTGGGACATTTTCGAGCAACGTTGGCAGATCATTCTGTAGAAACGCGATGTATGTTGCAGCTGTTTGGGCCTCTGCAATGAAGTGAGGACTAATGAGGTGGTCGCCAATGATTCCGCACCATACACTTACAGTCCACGGTCGCTGTCGCTCTACCTGTCTGAGCCAGCGAGGATTGTCCACGGACCAGTAATGCATGTTCCGTAGATTCACTGCCGCTTCATCGGTAAACAGGTATAACTGCAACGCATTCTCTGTTAATGCCCATTGACAGAATTGGACTCGATGATTAAAGTCATCACCATGTAATTGCTGATGTAGCGACACATGAAACGGGTGAAAGCGGTGACGATGCAGTATGCGCATGACACAGTCCACCGGCTCTCGCAATGCCCCGTGTACTCATGTGTGGGTTCATGGCAACAGCAGCTGACACACCAACTGCACCCGCTTCTCCTGTGACAGACCTGTTACGGACCCGTTTGCGTGCTACGACCATACCTGTTGCATACAGTTGGCGGTAGATGTTTTGCAATGTGCGGCACGTTGGATGCTCTCTGTCCGGGTACCGTTCTGCATACACCCTGCAGGCTTCAGCTGCATTTCGTCGACACTCGCCATAGATGAGTATCATCTCCGCCTTTTCAGAGTTCGAATACACCATGGTCACAGTTCCTACAACACTACACTATCACAGACGTCTGGTAACACGGTGTACTACAGTTGGTCTGCGTGCGGAGACGAATGCAGAATAACAATAGCAGCAAGCGCTACATGCGGACACTGCGACAGCTAGACCAAATCACAACAGTGCACTAAACCCACACTCATAAACACGGTCGTCATCGTAAACATGTCCCTGCAGATGCTGCTCGCCGACTGTGGCCCGTGTTTGTTACAACACGCAACTGAACGTCGGAGGTTTCAAGCGTCAACTTTAGGTTACAATATCTCCGGATGTAATTAACATTTTACAATGCAACAAACGGCACTGATTACGTATTTGTTTATATGTTCAGATGTGCTAACAAAACAAACGGGGTTCCATTTTTTAAGAAAACGTAGGTTTGTGTTAAAAAACATACTTCCGTGCATTTTTTATGGTTTGTATTAACCAATTACACTAGCCCCTCTCCTCACGTTCGGTCTGTGGAATCGGTTCGCCAGTATTTGATGTGGTTTACGGAATATATCCAGCGGTAACGTAGGTGACTCACTCTGTATATTTTCACAAAATGGATTTACACAATATATGCTTTGCATATGCACCCAAATAAATCTCGATCTATCTACAGTACACAATGTCAAGACGTAACACATGATTCAAGCAATATCACGAAAATGATGTATCGTCATGTCAATAAGAAATAAGTTTTAGATAAAATATCATGCATGACACAAAGATTACACAAGCTCACGTTCACAGAACAGTAGAAAGAATATTGAGGGTCTCAAGTCAAAAGCAAAGATGGTACGAACCATGAGCAGGTGACGCTATAGTTGGAACCACACAGAAATACAATCGTAACATATAAAGCAAAAGAGAGAAGTTAAATCCACGAAGTACTTAAACAGTGAAATATACACATTTCTGTATGTATTAAACAACACAAATAATTCAAATCAGAGTATACTGGAGTAACAAAATTCATGTTTTTCTCCATAAAAAAATTAGTTGTTATATTTTTTAGAAAATTTCTGAATTGAGGTTCTTATAAATACATAAAGAAAATACTGTTTATCATTTGTACTACCCCGCTGGGTCTATAGTCAAAACAGATAGAAGGCAAGTAAAGTGTGATAATACATTGTCACTGAATAAGGCGAGGTGATAAGAATACAGAGCTCATGTGATAAGAATACAGACACAATGAACAAAGTCCATGTCGTAATGTAGGTAACAAAAGTAACAGCTAAAGTACTGCTTTCTTAAAATACCGTACACACACCACAGTGTTATAGGCTAACACCAGTACAGCACAAGGTATACGTGCTAACGCAAGGCGGTGCTCACAGTTTAAGTTTGGTGTAATAAGCATTAGCATAACCCAGACGTCGAGTGCAGTCGGCGTAACATAAAACTTTTTTCGTATTGACTAACCGATGTAACACATCGCGTTCCTAGAAGGACAAGTTACGACTTGGCACTACATATTGTAGATATGATGGAGATTTATTGAGGTGAACATAAGTTGTACATACCCATTTTGTTAAAAAAAGTACCCCATTTCATTATATCTGACCTGATTATCTATGCTTTACACATCCGCTTATAGAAACTACGACGTCCACAGCACGTGGTCGTGCGGTAGCGTTCTCGCTTCCCGCGCCCGGGTTCCCGGGTTCGATTCCCGGCGGGGTCAGGGATTTTCTCTGCCTCGTGATGACTGGGTGTTGTGTGATGTCCTTAGGTTAGTTAGGTTTAAGTAGTTCTGAGTTCTAGGGGACTGATGACCATAGATGTTAAGTCCCATAGTGCTCAGAGCCATTTGAACCAACCAGAAACTAAGATTAGGCGAAAAAAATAAGCGATCTCCGCTGTTGAATTTTTTCTGCCTTTGTTTCATGTTACTGTAGATCGGCCTCGTACATGATTGACGTCAAGGATATTAATTGCGGAACTGTTCAACACACTCGAGTGGCAGAAGTTACAACAGAGAAGTTTGCCGTTGAGATACCGAAAACGTACGTTCGTGAAAGGACTATGACGACGTACGGTTATTGAATGTTGCAGGAAACCAGGCCGAGGGGGCCGGAGGCGGGATAGTGGTGTCACGAGAAAAAGCTTCCACCATTTCAGCTATTGCAGTTTGGCTTGCGAAGTATAGATGTATACGTTGGAGTCTCCACCCGTCGTATTTTTGTCCAACCCCTGAACATGCAGAGGACAGATAGATGCTGCCTACAGATATACTAAAGAAAACTTGTGGAAAGAGAAGCAGCTTAGCAGCTTCATTAACGTTGAGAGCCGAGATGACAAGCCAGTTACGAACAAAGAAGGGAAAACTGAGGAATGTATAGAAGGACTATACAATGGAAAAGAATTCTAAGGCAATATTATAGAAAGAGAAGAGGATGTAGGTGAAGATGAAATAAGAGATACGATGTTGCAAGGGGAATTCGACATAGTGGTGAAAGGCCCAGGTCGAAACAAGACCCTTGAGAGAGACAGCGATGATAAAGCTATTCTACTCGTTGTGCAGGGTGTATGAAGAGATGCAAAAAATTCGCAGACTTGGAAACGGACGTAATAATTCCAATTCCGAAGAATGCTGGTGCTGACAGGTGTGAGTATTACCAAGGTATTAGTTTAGGAGGTCACGCTTGAAAAATACTGACAGAAACTGTTAGAACGGAAAAACTGTTACAAGCAAATATCGAGGAATATTGGTTTGGATTCCGCGGAGAAACAGATATACGCTAGACCATACTGACTCTATGACACAGCTTAAAAGATAGAATGGATAAAGCAAACCTGAGTTTGTAGCATTTGTAGATTAAGAGAAAGATTTTGAACATATGGACTGGAATATACTGTTTGAAATTCTGAAGGAAAAGAAAGGCTATTTCCAATTTGTAAAGAAAGGAAAGTGCAGTTATAACAGTGGACGGTCGTGACGGGGGAGGAGTGATCGACAAGCCAGAGAACTTTGGAGCCTATCCATCGTTATTCAATTTGCACATTGGGCAAGCAGAAAATATAACCAAGGAGAAATTTGTAAGAGGAATTAGATTGCAGAAATGAAAACGTCAATATTTGCTGATGACAGTGTATTTCTGTCGGAAACTCAGAAGGCGTGCAGGAGCAATTGAAATAAAGAGATTGTGTCTGGAAAAAGGGGCTATTAGTTCGATATCGATATAAGTAGAACAAGGATAATAGAATGTAGGAGAATTTAATATTGTGATTCGGATAAAATTAGAACAGGAAACGATACACTAAGTGTAGTCGGTGTGCTTTGCTATTTGGGCACAAAATAACTGATGACGGCCGAAGCAGGGAGGTTGTAAAATTTAGACAGGCTACAACAAAGAAAGCGTATCTGAAGCAGAGGAGTTTGTTAACATCTAATATAAGTTTAAATGTTAGGAAGTCCTTTATGAACAATAGCCTTGTACGAAGGTGAAACGTGGAGAATAAACAGCTCAGACAAGAAGGAAACAGAAACTTTTGATGTATCGTGCTACACCACAATGCTGAAAATTAGATAGGAAGGTCGAGTAACTAATGAGGACGCAGTGTATCGAACTTCAGATGTTCGAGGTATAACCTGACTAAATGCAGAAACCGGTTGACGAAACTTGAGGCGTCAATGCATCGCGAATTTTGTAATAGAGGGAATTGAAGGTGATAGTGGGGATGACGGTGGAGATTGTAGAGGGAGACCAAGAAGCGAATGCCGTGAGCAGGTCCTAATCACTGTATGTTGCAGTGGCTATGCAGAAATGGTGAGGCTTGCACAGGGTCGACCAGCGTAGCCAGATGCGTTAAACCAGTGTGCGGACTGAAGTGCACTTCAGCAACAGTAACAACGCGTAAATGCATTTTGTGATATAATATACTGTTCGTTTAGAATATACCACTTTAGAACGGTAAGACGTTACTAAATTTCGCCATAGCAACTAAGGTTCTACATCTACATCTACGTGACTACTCTGCTATCCACAATAAAGTGCCTGGCAGAGGGTTCAATGATCCAACTTCAAGCTCTCTCTCTAGCGTTCCACTCTCGAACGGCACGAGGGAAAAACGAGCACTTAAATTTTTCTGTGCGAGCCCTGATGGACGTTATAAGCTATTTTTCAGCCTCCGCCGAATTCTTTCGTGAATCGATCAGCTGTGTCTCGTTTAGAATTTTATTAGCTTCTAAACATACCAGATAGTGATTTACAGATTTATTTGTTTATTTGGCCTCCGGAAATTAAGGGCCGTTTAGCCAGCTAAAAGCTAAATAATAACATGCGGCATTTCATACTAATGACTTAATAGTGATATAACTATAACAGAGGGCCGTAGAAGCCTGAAGTTGATACACACGCATGTAAGATATTTCACCAAATGTTTTGGTAATGTGAAAGAAAAGATAGGAGGGCAAATAACAGCATTAATGACTAAAAATACTGTACTGGTACAAATATAAACAAAGGTAAACGTACACATTTAACGAAGGCGTTGATCATACTGTATATAAACTGAACTCGGTAGTTTAACAGTGTTAAGTGTTCTGCCACTACACGTTCATAGACAAAACTAAAAGAAAAGGAGCACTATCAACAAAATTTTCAGAGCCTAAGCTGAAATAATTATTTATACAAAATACATATTAACACGAAACGACATTGAACATAGTTCCCAGTACTGGGTTATTACCCGCACATATTCTGGTAGCATGTAAAAATTTAAATAATACATTCAGCATTAATCAAGAAAAGTAGAATGGTGATATTCGTAGAAAACTCTATTATCAGACGACGTATTTGTTGGTAGGAAGACTGTCTGTGCCTCTCCCACTTTGCACAAACAATAGCTTCTGTATTCCTAGTTCAGTCACAAAAGGGGTTGGATAATTCCAGTGCGATGGGAGTGCCTCAGAAAACTTTCAAGGTTCAACTGCATATGCAGACAGATACAGCCATCTAGGTAAGCGAACATCACAGAACCACGGTCTACACAGGATAACAGACTGAACACAGGCGTAAAATATTACGCAGAAAAATTGAGACACGTTCTCTTTTCACTGTTGAAAGGCGTTCTGTGTGGCCAGATGGTACAATACAGAGAGTGAAAGTTGGAGGTCGGCGAATGTTCCGGATTTTGTGTCTTCTTCAGCTAGAATATCAACTTCTTCATTATGAATTATACCGCTGTGATATTTATCCGATAGGAATTCTGTCGTCTGCCTTTACATTTCACAGTGGATGCATTGCCAAATGATTGCCAAGGTGAAGTTTATGGTTTGTGAATTGCACTTCTTCTGCTTTAGAGATTTTGAACCGTCGGTGTACACGTTCAAAACGTCTGGCCATTTCTGGTAAACAGGGGACATTATCTCACAATAGACGAGCGGATTTTCCGTTATTGATGTTCCGTTTAAATGTGAGTGAACCTCATGGGTAAGGACTGAGTAACTGTGCATGTCGATACAGATCGAAATTGTGCTGACGACTTTTGTTAACAGTTGACACCATGAAATTTCCAGGCAGATTAAATCTTTGTGGCGGTCCGAAACTTGAAATCGGGACCTGTCCTTTCGCAGGCGAGAGCTCCACCGACTCAGCTACCAACGCACGACTCACGCTCCGACCTGACAGCTTTCTTCCCATAGTTCCTTCTCTCCTACATTCCCGAGATGAATGAAACTTCCTCGACTAACACCCCTGGAAGAAAACGTATTGCGGAGACATGGCTTAGCCACAGCCTAGAGGATGGTTCCAGAATTAAATTTTCACTCTGCAGATGTGTGTACGCTGATGTAAAACTTCGTAGCAGAAAATTTTAACAGTGTGGAGGACGAAAACGCGAACTCGGGATTTTTGCTTTTGGCGCGAAAGTGCTCTACCGACTGAGCTACGCAAGCATGTCTCAGGACAGTTCCTCACAGGTCCACTTTCATCGAGATCCCGAGTTTCATACCAGCGCACACTCCGCTGCAGAGTGAAAAATCTAGTTCTAGCTGACTCCATAGTCTACGGCTCGTCACCAGGGTAGGGGGCAGGCACTACAGAGAGCATTCCCGTAAATAAAATCGATGGCCTCCTATTTGGAACGCAAAGGATGACTTAAAGAGGACATCATGTTACGAAGACACGTATCTCCCAGCAATTGCCTTCTAATACGTAAGGACATTTTAATGAAATTCTATTGAAAGAGCGTTCCCAGTGATAGTGCCCACAGTGCCTAAGCACTGTAGAGTACATCTAAATTGAAATTAGTCCAGTTTCCTCGGGATATCTTTACGCACGTTATGGAGCGCCACACTACCGTAGAAAAGTCTTCATCGAGTTAGGGCTTTGCACAACGTCAATTACAGGGTGTGATGACAGCCCCACGAAACTCCGCCGACTCATCGGGTAATTTAATGTTGTTCCACAGTCATTTCTTGCACTGTTATATGAGGGACCCATGACAATCGAGAACCGAGGACGACGCACAAAAATCAAGTCTGCAATGAGACTTGCTAATTTTCAAAATCTAAGATCATTCTGCCGGGTATCCGTGAGGAGGAACGCTTCGCAGATGCAAATATATGTAATTCATGAGCCGCGCGTCTTTGCCACAGAGTCAGTTTTTCACACGGGACTTGGCAGGGGAATGCACAGCATCACATTTCGCAAAAGGAGTGACTATACAAAAAACTTCCTGCGTCCTGAAGTATTTTGGGCGACGTGAGAAGAGCTACTTCCAGATCCATAGTATACTCAGCATTTAGTAGAGGACTGATTATTCTGCATGGGGGAAGCCATTGAATCACTGCGATGGTCCATTATTTTACTCAGGTAATTGATGAAAATCTTCCTTCCTGATCCATAAACCATTTTTCCTGGGACACCTAGAGCTCTCAGTCTGAGGAACAACACATCTATGTTTACATCCTTTGGGATCCCTTGATATATACGTCTGTCCTTCGAAAAGGCTGTCAAGATTGCTGTTGGCAAAAGTGTGATTTATCAACTGAGCCTTTCCCTCTTTTAAATCCAGAATAGGAAGTAGTCAAGAGAATTTATGATTCCAACCACCACTCTTATCGTTTCCGAATAGAAAAGGAAAGCTCAGCGCATTAGTCCAAAATGGCCCTGACTAATACCATTTCTCTTTTCAGGACTTGGGCAATTATGTGTGTTCTCCAGTCTTCGTCGACTTGTTTCGAACCGCAAAGTTGATTGTATGCACGCAAGAGTAGAAATAAGGCACTGGACGGCATGTTGCGTGTCATGGCGTAGTGTATATTATCTATGCCTGGAGAGCTATCTGTGGCTACGTGAATTCCCCTCCTAACGTAAACGGACTAACAAGGCAGCCATCACCCTTGAGGTGAAGTGGCAGACTGGAAGACGTACCAAACGAGGACAAATTCGACAAGAGAATTTTTATAACCAACGCTTATTCCTGAATTTATTGATTTTGTGCCATAATTAAGTGATACTACTTTACTTAGTTAATGCGAAGCAAACGATTATCCAACTTAGCTCCTCTTCACGTTTAAGGACTCTCTTAACATGTGCGTTTGTGGTTCATTGTTTGTTTTAAGGACTTGACGCAAGATGGCGTCGTTCCACTGTCTGAGAACAGATAGCAGTGTTGTTTTCGTTCTTCTAAAAGGCTTTCATGATATCTGATTATGTTGTCAAGGGTGCCTTTTCCCTTTCTAAATCCAAATTGGGAAGTACCGAAACAGGAGGTGGATTTTTGATACCCATAAAATTTTTCGTCCAGAGAATGGAAATACGTGTTGCATCCTTAACGTCATCAAATAGCATAGTGTAGGCTGTGTGCGGAGATAATGAGCAGGTGATGTGATTAGCTGATTCTTCTAGGATACTACTTTACTACTACTTTACTTTTACTTTACTTTACTACTACTTTACTTTTCGATAGGAAAGTAAAGAGGTCAGCGCTCTTGTCCATTGTTACATGGGGAGGAAGAGAAAAGTATGTGGGTGCAGTTTAGATGCACTGTGATCGTTACCTCAGGTCGGAAGTATCAGAACCATCTAGTCCGTTTAGGCGCACCATCTGTGGAAAAATCACTACAACAAAGTGTGGTGACAACAGCAGACCTGTTTCGATGTGGTACTGAGACCATTCTAGGAGGTCTATATTCGTAGTGTTAATACGTGAACACGAAAATTGGAGTACCTGTAATTAATATAATTGAACAAGAAGGCCAATGATTTTACATAATTCTAAAGGTACTTCGCCATAGATATACACAAAGAGAAAATAATGATTCTATGTAGCCGTTAAGGGTGGTAAAAGGAAATAGAAGCTTTTACATTCACAGCACTAATGTTACATTCTTTATCACGTATTAAAATCTCCAGTAACTGAACATCGAAAATTAAAGAGTTACCAAGCTCAGAACTGCACACCGAAAAGGTGCTATGGCAGAAGTAACACACGAAAATAACATTTTGTGAAATAGCATTCTAGGGGCTTTCATGTTTACATGATTCATTTGTACCAACACATGCATACCGTGCAACTACAATGCAACAGCTGCTATAGTTCGATGAAGTCAGAAGGTGAAAATCATCGTATCGTGGTAACAAAGTCTGTAAATAACGTTATATATTGGCGTCGTTATTTCGCTTACTTTTCTGTAAGAGTAACTGTGTGGTCATTTGTTGCCATTACCACAAAATTTTAAATAAGTTCCTAATTTTTAAAATCTTCATGTTGTATAACTACGACTTCCGACTTACCTTACTATTCGGAAACTATGTTTGTTTTAGGGTGTGCCCAGAAGGAGTAAGCCAACAGGTCATTGTGTAAGACAGAAAGCTATACACACACAATTTTTGCGTATAGAAACTAAAATCAATGTGGAAATTCACGATAATAAGAAATCTGTTTCATTGGACGATCATAAAATTAACACGTAAGCATTTAAATTTGAAGTACCCATTTTTAAAATGAATTATGCAAGGAGGCCAGTGCAGATGCGCACAACAGAAACAAATCATGTGTATACATAGCCATTAGGAGAGGTGAAAGGAAGTAGACACTCCACTCCGTCTTCAGGCCACGAGTGGCCTACCGGTAGCTGAGTCGGTAGAGCACTTGCCTGCGAAAGGACACGTCCCGGTTTCAAGTTTCGGCCCGCCACAAAGATTTAATCAGCTTGGAAATTTCCTGGTGTCAACTGTTAACAAAAGTCGTCAGCACAATTTCGCTCTGTATCTATATGCACAGTTACTCAGTCCTTACCCATGAGGTTCACTCACATTTAAACGGAACATCAATAACGGAAAATCCACTCGTCTATTGTGAAATAATGTCCCCTGTTTGCCATAAATGGCCAGACGTTTTGAACGTGTACACCGACGGTTCAAAATCTCTAAAGCAGAAGAAGTGCAATTCACAAACCAGAAACTTCATCTTGGCAATCATTTGGCAATGCATCCACTGTGAATTCTGCAGGAAGACGACAGAATTCCTATCGGTTAAATCTCACAGTGGCATAATTCATAATGAAGAAGTTGATATTCTAGCTGAAGAAGACACAAAATCCGGAACATTCGCCGACCTCCAACTTTCACTCTCTGTATTGTACCATCTGGCCACACAGAACGCCTTTCAACAGTGGAAAGAGAACGTGTCTCAACTTTTCTGCGGAATATTTTATGCCTGTGTCCAGTCTGTTATCCTGTGTAGACCGTGGTTCGGTGATGTTCGCTTACCTAGATGGCTGTATCTGTCTGCCGTATGCAGTTGAACCTTGAAAGTTTTCTGAGGCACTCCCACCGCACTGGAATTATCCAGCCACTTTTGTGACTGAACTAAGAATACAGAAGCTATTGTTTGTGCAAAATGGGAGAGGCATAGGCAGTCTTCCTACCAACAAATACGTCGTCTGATAATAGAGTTTTCTACGAATATCACCATTCTACTTTTCTTGATTAATGCTGAATGTATTATTTAAATTTTTACATGCTACTAAAATATAAGCCAGCACTGGGAATTATGTTCACTGTCGCTTCATGTTAATATTTATTTTGCATTAATAATTATTTCAGCTTAGGCTCTGAAAATTTTGCTGTTCTTTTAGTTTTGTCTATTAACATGTAGTGGTAGAACACTTATCTCTGTTAAACTCCCGACTACAGTTTATACACAGTATGGTCAACGGTTTCGTAAAATGTGAACGTTCACATTTGTTTATATTTGTACCAGTACAGTATTTTTAGTTATTGATGTTGTTATATTGCCCTCCTATCTTTTCCGTTACCAAAACGTATGGTGACAGATCTTACACGCATGTGAATCAACTTCAGGCTTCTAAGGCCCTCTGTTATAGTTATGTCACTATTAAGTCATTATTGTGTCATACCGCATGTTATTATTTAGCTTTCTGCTGGCTAAACGGTCCTTAACTTCCGGAGGCCTAATAAACAAACAAATAAATGTCCGAATTACTACCTGGTGTGTTTAAATGTTAATAAAATGCGAAACGAGACACAATAGATCGATTCATAGAAAGAATTCAGCGAAGGCTGAAAAATAGCTTATAACGTCCATCCTTACTCGCTATGGCGAAGTTTAGTAACATTTCACCCTTCTAAAGTGGGTATTTTAAGCGAACAGTATTTTATAACCCAAAATGGATTTACGCGTTGTTACTGTTGCTGAAGTGGCCTTCAGTCCGAAGATTGGTTTAACGCATCTGGCTACGCTGGTCGACCCCGTGCAAGCCTCACCATTTCTGCATAGCCACTGCAACATACAGTGATTAGATCCTGCTCACGGCATTCGTTTCTTGGTCTCCCTCTACAGTCTCCACCGCCATCACCACTATCACCCCCAATTCCCTCCATTACAAAATTCGCCCTGCATTGACGCCTCAAATTTGTAATTCGTCAACCGGTTTCTGCATTTAGTCAAGTTATACCATGAATGTCTGAAGTTCGATACACTACGTCCTCATTAGTTTCTCGACCGCCCTATCTAATTTTGAGCATTGTGGTGTAGCACGATACATCAAAAGTTTCTGTTTCCTTCTTGTCTGATCTGTTTATTCTCCACGTTTCACCTTCCTACCAGGCTATTGTTCGTAAAGGACTTCCTAACTTTTAAACTTATATTGTTAACAAATTCCTCTGCTTCAGAGACGCTAATCTTTGTTGTAGCCTGTCTAAATTTTATAACCTCTCTCCTTCGGCCGTCATCAGTTATTTTGTGCCCAAATAGCAAAGCACACTGGCTACATTTAGTGTGTCGTTTCGTGATCTAATTTTATCCGAATCAGATTATTAAATTCTCCTACATTCTATTATCCTTGTTTTACTGTAATTGATACTGAACTAATAGCCCCTTTTTCCAGACACAATCTCTTTCTTTCAACTGCTCTTGCACGCCCTCTGAGTTTCCGACAGAATTACACTGTCATCAGCAAATATCGACGTTTTCATTTCTTCTCGCTGCGATCTAGCTCCTCTTACAAACTTCGCCTTGGTTATATTTTCTGCTTCCCCAATGTGCAGATTGAATAACGTTGGATAGGCTGCAAAGTTCTCTGGCTGGTCGATCATTGCTCCCCCGTCACGGCCGTCCGCCAACTGCACTTTCCTTTCTTTACAAACTGAAAATAGCCACCAGCCGATGTGGCCGAGTGGTTCTAGGCGCTACAGTCCGGAACCGCGACCGCTACGGTCGCAGGTTCGAATCCTGCCTCGGGCATGGATGTGTGTGATGTCCTTAGGTTAGTTAGGTTTAAGTAGTTCTAAGTTCTAGGGGATTGATGACCTCAGAAGTTAAGTCCCATAGTGCTCAGAGCCATTTGAACCATTTTTGTAAATAGCCTTTTTTTCTAGCATTTCACCCTGATACCTTCGGAATTTCAAATAGTGTATCCCAGTCCAGATATGTTCAAAAGTTTTCTCTTAATCTACAAATACTACAAACGCAGGTTTGCTTTATCCAGTCTATCTTCTAAGTTCTGCAGGGGACTCGCACCTAGTGAGTACGTGGCTGGCAACGACGGGGCCCCGAGCTGAGTCCTGGCATTGCTTCCACTTACTTATGACAGGCTCCTCACTTTTACCTTTCCTGTCTGGACATCTCTTGTTTCTTCCGACCCTGACGCTATTAGGTTTCGAGGGCTAGGGGTCTTTCTTTTCCCAATCCTATACTTCCTCTGGTACCTGGCAGCAGCGGGCAACAGCATCGAGTTGATGCACAGAGCAAATGATGCTTCAGATGGATCAAGATCGAAGACTCACGGGCGAAACCAACCATAGTCTGGTTCTTCGGACATGATACCGCTATGTGGAAATGAAATGGAAAGACTACCACATTATTATATTTCCTGAACGTTGGAAGACGGAGGATAATGATGGCGTTTCCTAGAGTAAAATATTCCGGAGGTAAACTACTCCCCCGTTCGGATCTCCGGGAGGTGAGTATTTCAGGTGGTGTCATCAAAGGAGATGAACATTTCAATTTCTGGATTGGGACATGAAACGTGAGAACACTTCAAAGAGCAGGAAAACTGGAAAATCTGAAGAGAGAAATGGACATATGTGAAGTGAACATAATGGGTTTAAGTGAAGTGAGGTGGACAGATTGTGGTGAAATAGTATCAGGTAATTACACAATGTTTTATTCCGGTGGTGAAAGTTTTGAACGTGGCGTAGCAATAATGATGGGAAATGAATTAGTGCAAAGTGTGAATAAAGTCTTGTGTCATAGTAACCGTTTAATGTTTGTGAAAATGAGTGCAAAACCAGTAGACATTCTAATAGTCCAAGTGTACATGCCAACATCAGATCACGATTACGAAGAAGCGGAGAAAATGTATGATGGAATAGAAGACATCATTCAGTCTGAAGGAACAGGAAAAGTAAATACCATAATCATGGGTGACTGGAATAGTGTGGTTGGACAAGGCAATGAATCAAAAACATTGTTGGACAATATGGATTAGGAAAAAGAAGCAACAGAGGAGGAATGCTAGTGGAATTCTGTCACCGACATAATTTGATGGTGATGAACACTTGGTTCAAGAAAATGCAGAGTAAGCTGTACACATGGAAGGGCCCAGGAGATATGAACAGATATCAGGTAGACTACATACTCGTCAAACAGAGGTTTAGGGGCAGTGCGAAGGACGCCAAGACTATGCCGGCTGCCGGCATCGACTCGGATCACAACCTTTTGGTTGCAGATATCAACGCGTGGCTGAAGAAGATCCGACAGCGTGGGAGGAGAAAACAGAGGTGGGACTTGGAAAAGCTAAGAGAGAATAACGTGGCAGTAAGAGAATCTTTAGAGAAAAATTTTAACGAAGTGAGACACAAAAATACAAGTGCAAGTGCGGAAGATCAGTGGCAAAATGTTAAAATGGTTTTGTTAAATACTCTGAAGAGTGAAGTTGGGAGGCAAACAAAAAGAGCGAGAAAACCCTGGATCACCAATGAGATGTTGTGGAAGATAGAGGAAAGGAGGAAGTGTAAAAATGTTAATGAAGAAGAATACAGAAGGCTTAACAACGCCCTCAGGAGGAAACAGACAAAGCGAAGGAAAAGTACTTATAAGAAATGCGTGACGAAATACCAGAAAACGAAGGAACTGGGAGAAGGTGAGAACAAAAGTGTAAGGACGTTCGGAATAGAAGATTCTAGAGGACAAGTGGTTACTGAACAAGTGTAAGTGCTGAAAACATGAGAAGAATATATAAGGAAACTATATGATACAAAACATCGCCCAGATGATATCGACATAGAGCCAGAGGAAGCTATTGACGAAGATGAAAAAGGGCCCAGTACACTGACAAGGGAAGTAGAGAAGGCGATAAAGGATATGAAGAGTAGGAAAGCTACAGGAATGACGACATACCAATGGATTTGCTTAAAGAAATCAGAAATGAAAGTTTGAAAGTTGTGACACAACTCATAAACAAAATCAATGAAACTAGAGAATGACCTGAAGACTTTTTGGACGTCACAATGGTTACTCTTGAGATGAAAAAGCAAGCCAAGAAGTGTAGTGGTTATAGAACAATTAGTCTGATATCGCATGTGGCAAAGATCATTGCAAGAATACTAAATAGACGGTTGGAAAACAAAATTGAAGAAGTGATGGGAGAAGACCAGTTTAGTTTCAGGAAAGGAAAAGGGACCAGAGACGCCATTGGCATGATGAATGATGAGGATATTGTCAGAGAGAGTTTTAGCCGTTAACGAAGAAGTTTGCGCTTGTTTTATAGACTGGCAGAAGGCCTTTGACAGAGTCAATTGGGATATATTGATGAACATCCTTAAGGAAATAGGAATCAACTGGAGAGATCGCAGACTTATAAGGAACTTGTACCTGGGACAAAGGGTAAAGGTAAAACTGAACTATGGAGAAACAAACAGTGTGGAAATAGGAAGGGGAATGAGACAAGGATGTTGCCTGTCGCCAAGTCCCTTCAACCTGTATGGAGAAATGCTAGCGAGAGAAGCGCTGAAAGGATGCGGAAACTTCAAAGTAGGAGGACGTCTCATCAACATCATCAAGTATGCAGACAACCTGGTAGTGCTCGCCAAAACTCAGTCAGCTGCAACACATGATGAACAATTTGGTGGAAACGGGAAGAAAATACGGCATGGAAATCAACATCGAAAAATCAGAAGTGATGCGCATATCAAAACGTGAGAAACACTTGAAGATAACTGTTGGCAATCGGGAAATGGAAAATGTGAATCAGTTCAAGTACCTGGGAAGTTTTATCACAAAGGATGCCCACTGCACCAATGAAATCCGAGCAAGAATCGCCATGGCCAAAGCTGCTTTCAACAAGAAGAGGAGTCTGGTGACCAGCAAGTTGAGTTTAGCATTGAGGAAAAATTGATAAAGTGCTACATTTTGAGCATTGCACTGTATGGAGCAGAGACATGGACCGTAAGAAAGAAGGAGAAACAATACTTAGAGAGCTTTGAAATGTGGTGCTGGAGGAGAAGGGAAAAGATCAAGTGGACAGATTGCATAAAAATGACGATGTACTGCGAAGAGTAGGAGAGAAGAGAAGTATTCTGAGTACAGTTCTTCAGAGAAAGGCCAACTGGATTGGACATGTACTTTGACACGAGGGACTCGTACATGATGTCATCGAAGGGAAAATCGGATGAAACGTAGGACGAGGAAGAAGAAGAACTCAACATCTGGATGACATGAAAGATGGAAGGGGATACAACAGACTGAAGGCAGAAGCTGAAGACAGTGAACAGAGGAATCAGATATTCTCCGTGCGAAGACATGGAGCTGCAACTAGCCAGAATACTACATAATAATAATAATCTTCGAAGATATGTCGTAGAGTCAGTATGGGCTGGCGTATTTCTGCTTCTCTGCGGAATCGAAACCAATCTTTCTCGATATTTGCTTCTAACAGTTTTTCCGTTCTAACAGTTTGTGTCAGCATTTTTCAGGCGTGACCTACTAAACTAATACCTGGGTAATACACCTATCAGCACCAGCATTCTTCGGAATTGGAATTATTACGTCCGTTTTCAACTCTGCGATTACTTTGCAAGCCTCATGTACCCTGCACAACAAGTGGAATAGCTTTATCATCGCTGTCTCTCTCAGGGGCCTTGTTTCGACCTGGGCCTTTCAGTGCTATGTCAGATTCCCCTTGCAACATCGTATCTCTTATTTCATCTTCACCTACTACCTGCTCTCTTTCTATAGTACTGCCTTAGAGTTCTTTCCCATTGTATAGTCCTCCTAAACATTCCTCGATTTCCCTTCTTTGCTTAGAACTGGCTTGTCATCTCGGCTCTCAATACTCATGAAGCTGCTAAGCTGCTTCGCTTTTCACAAGTTTTCTTTAATATCCCTCTAGACAGCATCTATCTGTCCTCTGCATGTTCAGGGGTTGGACAAAAGTATGACGGGCGGAGTCTCCAATGTATACATCTATACTTCGCAAGCCAAACTGCAATAGCTGATGTGTTGGAAGCTTTTTCTCGTGACACCACTATCCCCCCTCCGGCCCCCTCGGCCTGTTTTCCTGCAACATTCAATATTCGTACGTCGTCATGGTCCTTACACGAACGTACGTTTTCGGTATCTAAACGGCAAACTTCTCTGTTGTAGCTTCTGCCACTCGAGTGTGTTGAACAGTTCTGCAACGAATATCCTTGACGTCAATCATGTATGAGGCCGATCTACAGTAACATGAAATAAAGAAGGAAAAACTTCAACAGAGGAGATCGTTTTTTTTTTTTTCGCCGAATCTTATTTTCCATAAAGGGATATGTTAAGCATACATAATCAGGTCAGATATAATGAAATTGGGTACATTTTTTTAATAAAATTGGTATGTACAACTTGTGTAAATACACCTCAATAAATCTCCATCATACGGGGTGTTCAAAATGTCCCTCCGCAGTGCCGTCGATTGTTAGCCGCGCGTGCCGTATGATTTTTCGCCTGCCTGGGTTACTTCCCTTCAAGTGGACTCTCTCAATATTCCACTGTTTCGTTTATATCAGCCAGCCTCAGTAGTATCGTTGGTGTGTGTCGTTACGTGTTGACGTGAACGTTTAAGTTCAGTTCCTTTGTTCGTTTGTTTCGTTTTTGTCACTGTTAAAATGCTAAACATTGAAGAACGTGTGCTTTTGTCGAATAGGTGGTCAAAGCTCGCGGTAAATACACAGTTTCAGTCCTTCAAACATTTAATTCAGTTTTCCCGGAGACAACACTCCCACATCTCGATACCGTGCGAGATTTGATTAACAAATTTCGAAGCACGGGTTCAGTGACAGATGAACCGAGAAGTGGTCGTCCTAGCGTTTGGTCTGAGGATAAACTACTCGATTTTCCGATAAAATGTCCTTGAGTCCGAACAAGTCAGTAAGAAAACTAGCCCAAGAAATCGACGTTAGTGTCGGAACGGCCCACACAGCTGCAAGGAAAAAATTAGAACTTTTCCCGTACAAGGTGACAGTCGCGCAAGAACTGAAAAACACTAATCATGGTACGAGACTGCATTATTGTCAATGGATCAAAAATTCCGTTCAGCAGAATGGAAGAGATATTCTTCATTAAACGTTTTTCACTGATTAGGCGTGGTTTCATTTATCCAGGTACATGAACTCGCAAAAATCTCGTGTGTGGAGTACTGCAAATCCATTGTGTATTCACGAGGATCCACTTCAATCTGTGAAAATAGGAGTTCGGATTGCAATTTCTAGATGTCAGAATGTGTGTCCCGTACTTATCAACGAAACAATAAACGCACACAGATACTGCAGTGACATTCTGTACCCATTATAGAGAACTTGTGTTACGTGAAATACTGAATGATTATTTTCAACAAGATGGTGCAACCGGGCATACAGCTCGTGTTTCAATGTCACTGCGTAGGGTTGTTTTTGGTGATCGCACAATTTCACAGGGACTTTGGCCTCCATGATCGCCTGACGTAACACCACCTGACTTTTTCTTCTGGGTTGCAGCGAAAGCAACTGTCTATGACAACCGTCCAAAATCCATCGATGAATTGAAAACTGCAATGTCCACTTTCACTGCTTCTGTTACAGAAGGGTCCTGACGGAGGTTCGAGTACTCCTTCGGGCATGGGTTTGTGTGTTTGTCTTTAGGCTAATTTAGGTTAAGTAGTGTGTAAGCTTAGGGATTGATGACCTTAGGAGTCAAGTCCCATAAGATTTCACACACATTTGAACATTTTTGTTACAGAAGAAATGTTACAACTTGTGTTTGGAAACACGATTAGACGATGAATTGTGTATTCAGCATCAGGAGGGACATTTTCAACATTTAATGTGAAAATCTGTAAGTAAAAATGAATATTCAATAAATTAATAACTTGTATTTCACTGAGTTTCATTCCGGTATATTCACTGCAGCATACGGCACGCAGAGGGAGTTTTTGAACACCCCGTATGTACAGTATGTAGTGACAAGGCATATCTCGTCTTTCTAGGAACACGATGCAAGTGATACATCGGTTTGTCAAACCTTTATTTGTAGAGCTTAAATCTATTGCACTAATCTGCCATATTAGAGTCTAGAGATTAATGGTAATTCTGAGTAAACTGTGTTCTGCAGGTGGGTTATTTTGTAGTCATTCTGTTGATCTTCTTATATTAGCTCTGAATATGAATGCTCGATTTTTGTAACCATTCTTTCTCATATGATTACAATGAATATAATAATTCCTACTATAGAGATTGTAGACCCAATTCTTGATACTACATTTCATGATGTATATGCGTCTGCGTAGTCTGAATATCGTCGTGGTACTCCTGAAAATCCTAAGAAGTGTTGAGGGAAGAGTGTTAAGTTTACTCCAATAAATATAATTGTGAACTGGATTTTTAATCATGTATTGTTTGTACTTAATCTAGTAAATAGTGGGTATCATTGAAAAACACCTCCTATAATTGCAAATACTGCTCCTATAGATAGAACGTAATGGACGTGTGCTACTACATAATATGTGTCATGTAATACAACATCAAGTGATAAGTTTGCTAGTACTAATCCTGTTAATACACCAATAGTAAATAGGAAAATTAATCCTGGAGCTCATAATAATGGTGGCTTAAACTTGGATTTAGTTCCATATAATGTAGCTAGTCATCTGAATACATTAATTCCTGTAGGTACAGCAATAATTATTGTCACTGATATGAAGTATGCTCGTGTGTCAACATCCATTCCTACTGTAAATATTTGGTGTGCTCATACAATAAATCCTATTAATCCAATTGATAACACGGCGTAAATTATACCTAACGTTCCAAATGATTCAATTTTTCCTTTTTCTTGACATACAATGTGTGAAATAATACCAAATCCGAGTAAAATTAGAATGTAAACTTCTGGGTGTCCAAAAAATCAGAATAGGTGCTGATATAGAATTGGATCTCCTCCTCCCGCAGGGTCAAAGAATGATGTATTTAGGTTTTGGTCTGTTAATAATATAGTAATAGCTCCTGCTAAAACTGGAAATGAAAGAAGAAGAAGAAGGGCTGTAATAGCTACGAACCAAACAAATAAAGGAGTTTGGTCTAAAGTTACGCTTTCTGATCATATATTAATTGCTGTTGTAATGAAGTTTGAAAGTGTTGTTAATAAAAATTCTCCATTTTAAACGAGACTGAACTGCATGTGATTGCTTTAGTCTTTAATTAAACTTGCATATGACTGCGTATTTAACTGAACTGAACTTTATCTGACTGCATGAGAATATTGTTGGAAAATTAATACTCAAAATACACAAGACCGTTTAGCCGATAATAAAACATATATTCAACTCAGCCGTAGTGCAATGGCATAAAATTGTCATTCTAGAGAACTTTACACATTTTGGCCCTGTTTGTTACTTAATAAAAATTCTGTCCTGATCTGAATAATTTGCCAACTGTGCAATGGAATATAGATTATTTTACTGTGATAAATGAAATTATTAGCTTTACTCATGGGAACTTTACTTTAATGTACCTTTTGGTTCAATGCAAGCACAGGATGCGAAGAACGACATAAAGTGTGAGATGAAACTCTAATTTTATCTAAAAAATATTTATTGTTCAAAATTTTAAGGCACATGGGAAAAACTAAAAAAACTTCTATAGCGTGGATTTACGATAAAGTTTTACAAAACGCTCATTGCATCAACAATGGGATTTCTATCTAGCTTTTAGACATTATTTAACCAAAGAAAACCTATTTTATTAATTATTCTTTCTAGTTTCCTCAGGTATGTGCCGAGTTTCGCTCAATATCTAGCTTATTATGTGCATAGCGCCAATTCTTACTCTGATGCTGTCACGACCCGGCTGCCTACTGCAAGCATGTAGCTCTGACTCGAAACACGTTGCTGTCTCTGCGCATCTCCTCACCACTTACTCAAACTTTTACCGTGTGCACCTAGCTCTGTTAGCTGTCAAAGATCTTACTACTCGAAGATGTACTACTCGTCCAACCTTGCGGTTGGGAACTATCGACATTTTTCACTGGCTCTATCCTGATCGAATCTCAGTGCATACCTTTAAAGTTTACTGCACCAAGAATTGATGATACACCTGCTAAGTGTAGTCAAAAAATGGCTAGATCTACAGATTCACCCATGTGTGCAATAGCTCCTGCTTGAGGGGGGTAAACTGTTCATCCTGTACCAGCACCTTTATCTACTATAGAAGATGTAAGAAGAAGGTTTATGAGGGTGGTAGTAATCAAAAACTTATATTATTTATTTGTGGGAATGCTATATCTGGTGTACCAATTATTAAAGGTCAAGTCAATTACCAAATCCACCAATTATAATAGGTCTTACCATGAAGAAAATTATTACAAATGCGTGGGCTGTAATAATAACATTATACATCTGGTCATCTCCAATTAGAGATCCTGGTTGACCAAGTTCAGCACTAATAAGTATTCTTATTGATGTTCCTACTATTGCTGCTCATGCTCCAAATAGAAAGTATAAAGTACCAATGTCTTTAGGGTTTGTTGAGAATTATCACTTTTGCCGTAAGATGGCTGAAATTTTAGATGGTAGACTGTAAATCTACTTATTAGATACTTTCTCTCTTACCATACTCTGGTCTTATATTCAATTATGATTCTAGACTGAAATTCTAGAGGTGTAAAGTTTTACTAAGGCCTAAAAGAATATTCTTGTAATTATAACTGTGAAGGTTATTAGTTTATTTAACTTAATTCCTTAGTACAATGAGATTAGGGTTGATGTTTAAATCAATCCAATTGTTGAAATTGTTATGGTTATAGGAAGAATAATTCTTGATTTTTGAGACTTAATCTTTATAGAGCTTGAATTTTCGGTATATGATATAATTAGGGCTGAGAATCTAATACACATGTAATAATAAAGTGTAATTGTAGTTAATATGACTATAATAATTATAACAGTCGTTATGTTGTTTTCTATTAATGATTGTATTACAATTCATTTTGGCAGGAATTCAAGAAATGGTGGTAAACCACCTACAGAGAGAAGGGATAAGATTATTATGAATTTAATTCCAGTTTTTATGTTTCTAGCTGAATAGATATGGTCTATGAAGAATAGATTTATTTGCTTGAATAATAAGACTATGATTAGTCGTAGTAGTGCATGAATAAGAAAGTATAGTTCCCAGATGTTTTCTCTGACTGTTAGAGATCGTAACGCTGCGCTAGCACATTCCCCATTCTGATAATACAACTTCACTAAAAGCGCCTTTTCAGGTAACGTCAACATGCTGCGACTGCTGGCGCATCTGATTCACTCTCTTATTACAGATTTTTTTGGTTGTAGTAAAACCCATGTCATTCCAAGCATGTGCGTCAATTTTTACATCTCTATCTACATTATTCCGTGGTCTATGAAGTGTTCAAATTTATACTTACTTTTTGATCACCCGGTACATAGATACGCGCTGCTAACACCGCCACCGCCTACGGTCAGGCAAAGTAGCAACTCAGTGACAGCAGTAATTTAAATTAACGTAGTGAGGTGGAAGTACGTTAAAAAAAGGGTGGAAAATACGTGATGGCGGGAACACGGCTCAGGAATCTCTTAATAGCATAAGGCAATACATTAGTGCAAAAAATTGACAAACATATTTTCAATGGTCATCAATGGGACTACTTAAAGTGCGTAAGAGTTGTTCTGTAGGTCAGTGCCTGAAAGAATGAAATTTTTCACGCACTATTCGAGAGTGGAACAGAATTGGAGGGATCAGGTAGTGGTACTGAAAGTACCCTCCGCCACACACCATAAGGTGGCTTGCGGAATATGACGTATATTCGGAAATCATTCTGGCATATTTCGCATTTCAAGCAATAATTTTTGCCTTTAGATATTTCACTCCTTAATTTACACTTATGTTCAAAATAGACTCGATTATGAAAATGCTGTAATATATGGACACTGTAACATTGTGTAGCAACTGTAGGACGCAGTCACTTAACAGCGTATGTATCGTCATCTGGGTTGCCTGTAAACAATGCAGTGTCGCTTGAAGCAATCTGCGCTGTTGCCCAGGAACATTGCGAGTCCGTATAGTTCTCGTGCGCTCCAGTATCGTTTCGAGGTGTTCTGAAAAAACCGTAACTTAACAGTTAACTTAAAGAAGAAAGTTGTGAAAGCTTCGTATTACCATCTGAGAAGAAGCCTAAACGTCCATTTTTTCCCCCCGGACACCAGTTCTTCGGAACAGGTATGTAATAAGTGGTCCTTTCTATCCTTGTCCGCCGTTAGACAGACATCAATTTCGCACACACAGGATCGAATTACATTAAGTAGTTCAAAATTACACATAAAGCTGCTACAACTGCTTAGGAAACAGTACAAGATACATAATAATACAAGACACACACACTATGCATTCAGACTAAACATTTGCTCGTAGAGGCAGGCCTATACATCTACTCGTTTGAAAAACATAGAACGTAGTTCGGATTTATTGTTTTCATAGCCGTCTAGGAAATTTCTTTAAATTAATTTTGGAATAATTTTCTATTAAGGTATTCGAACATCTTGGCTGTTCTCTCTCTAACCCAGTTTAGCTGTTTCATTTATTAAATTACTGAGCAACTTTGTTCTGTGTATGAATGGTTAGTCTTAATACTTGTGTGTGCGTAATCCATATCTTCCACTCCTGGTTTCAAATGATTGTGCAATTCATATAAGTTTTTGAATCGGTTTTACCGACAATATTCAGTACTAACAGTCCACGGCAAATTAAGGTTTTCCTATTAAATATACGTTTGTTCGTGTGCTTCTCTTTGTAAAATTTAATTCTAAAGGAAATGCCGTTACTGACATTCAGTGACTCACCCGATATTTGTTCAGTTCCCTGTCTAGGTTCTCGCAGGCCAGGTTACCTCAGACGTGTACGATTTTTAATATATTTAAGAGCACTTAACGAGCTGATTCTCCTGCAGAATTAATCAAGGATTATCAAGCTATATCAAAATTCTATACATTTTTCCTGAACCGAATCCTATCCATTAACTGTTTTTTTCTTTCGAAGCAAATGTGCAGGGTAACTAAATGGTAGGTGGTGGCTCGAGACACCGTCTTTAACAAAATCCCAGTTGAACTTCACCATAATACTGTTTCATGCTACGTAACAGAATAATTATCCATCGACCCATCAAACTGTGTAATTGGACTGGTACGTTACAACCGTTACAACTTTGCGTTATCGTCTATTGCAAGTGTAATGCGTTGAAAGAGCACCGCATTCACACCGAATGTCCGACAATATTTCGTGTGTTTCTTTCCTGCAGAAGATGTTTCGCCGGTTTCGCCGGTGGCTGCCCTGCTGTGCCACTGGGGAGGGGAGCGAGGCAGACCACCCGCCGGGTGAGAAGTTCACCCTTGGTCACCCACGGGACGGCATGGAGGTGAGGGGCGCCGTGGTACCTGCCTTCTGAGAGCCACCGCCCGAGCAGCCAACTTGATTTAAAAGCACCACTTTTCATCTATCGCATGTGCACGCACTATTAGGTGTTTTGCGAAACTTGCCAATCTTTCATAGCAAGTGGTTGGGATAAAACATGGTGTTCTGAATTACTGCTTTCTTTAGACAATATTTTGACCATTACCTACTTACTGTTATTTATAAGAGTCAAGAAATGTCACTTTCTTCAGTTACGGGATTCGCTGTTCTCCTGTTAAGTGGTCAGCCCTTATACATCGATGGGGATCAAAAGTGGCACTCGCATAAGGTGTCAAACGTATTTCTATATTTCTCAGTGGGATAAGGAACTAATGACCAGCCGAGGAGGCCGAGCGGTCCTAGGCACTTCAGTCCGGAACCGCACGATTGCTACGGTCGCGGGTTAGAATTCTGCCTCGGGCATGGATGTGTATGATGTCCTTAGGTTAGTTAGGATTAAGAAGTTCTAAGTTCTAGGGGACTGATGTCCTCAGATGTTAAGTCTCATACTGATCAGAGCCATTCGAACCATTTGAACCAAGCAACTAATGACCAAAATTAATACGGGAAAATTATGAGGAAAACATCTCTGCGGCATGTTATATAGTGGCCTTATTGTAATTAGCGTAAACATTATGCACATTGTGTATCTCAACATTGAAAGCTTGCTCGTGGGATTGGCAATACGTCGTGCGCTAATGAAGGTATGGAAACGGAGCAGAAAAAAATGAAGAATCATTCTAGCGGCGATACGGGTCGATAATGCGGAAATGCACTGACTCCAGGATCTCAGAGAACGGGTAGTCTCGTATGGTCAGGTGATTGGGGCAATCATTAGTAAATTGTTAAGTTGTTTGGCTGTCGTTAGCTTTGAAAGGAGCATTAATGATGGTGAAACCAGCAGTAGTCTACAAAAGCTTCGATTTCCTCTCCTCATCACGGTACGTGATGGTCGGAATTATATGCGGACTGTGGAGCAGGATTGGAGGCTACCTGTGGCAGATGTGATGACAGAGGACAGTGCTGGTACAGGCACAACGGCCTTATCCCCTATATCAATAACCTCTTGTGTATTGTATTCTGGAGACTGTCCATCGCCATATTAAATATTCGGTCATATTATTTTGATCATCAGTATAAGTTAGCAGCGCACAGACCACCATGAAACCGTGCGGAGTGGATATGCGCATGCTCGCCTCTCTTCTCGTAAGTGCAGAAGTGAGCTTACAGGCATGGTCCATATCAAGCGATTGGGGGACATCGCAAGGTCATGTTGTGAATGAGACTGTCTCATTGTATGGAACTTCGAGCAGTGATACTTTTTGCCTATTGTTTAGATTACTACGTAGAATTACAAGCTCTTAAGGATCCATACATTAACAAATAAAATGCACGAGAACATTTTATACACCAATATAATTTCACAATATTTATAATGTCACAATACTTATTGTTCAAAAATTGTTATTTCCGTTCAATTTAATTACGTACTGAGGTGATGTACCAAAGAACTGGCAATATTTCATGTTACTTTAATGATTTGAACTATTGTGAATAGCTTTTGAACGCATTACGGGAACAGCAGTGATCAATGTCTTGTAAATAATTACTATTAAAAACAGTCTTGATCACGATTTATTTAACACTACTGTGGTCATCTTCAGACCATTGAGTAGGAACCCCTTTCTGGTTGAAACTGGTCACCTTGTTAAATAAATCGTGATCAAGACTGTTTTTAATAGTAATTATTGTGAATAGATCTTCTCCCAATTTGTATCACATGGAACACATTTAGCAACGTCTTAACATAATCCATTATATCTTTGTCTCACAGCAGCCAGCATTAGCAACAACAGCGGCATCACCAGCCGTGTCGCCAACTGCAACACTTCAGGTTTCGCCAGCCATGTTGCCGGACACAGGAGGAGAGCCAGCAGAAGCAACAAGAGATGTGGCGTCTCCACCTGCGTCACCATCCACAGTACGAGTTGAACGACCAGCTGCACCACAAGTGGTTGCACCAGCCACTTCAACAGCCACACCAGGAGTTGCCACGAAGGCCACAACAAAAGTGGCGTCGCCAGCTGTAATGCTATCCACAACACAACTTGAACCATCAGCTGCAACACACGTGGCATATACAGCCACGTCCCCATCTACAACACATGTATCATCAGGCATGACACAAGTGGCTTCGACACCTACAATCCAAGTGGCGTCGCCACCCACAACAAGAGCAATTCTTCGAGCCTCATCGCCAGGCAAAACAGAAGTTACATCGCCAGCAGCCCATCTAACCGCAAAACGTGTAGCCTCATTACCTTTAGGGCAGGTGGTGTCCAAAGCATCGTTGTCAGGCTCCACACGAATAGCATCCGCCATCCCCATTGCCTGCAACAGCATGCATCTTATCACCAGTCCTGTTGCCAGATACAACACTCATCAAGTCACCAGCCCCGTTGCCAGATACAAAACCCATCAAGCCATCAATCCTGTTGCCCGATACAGCACATGCTGTGTCACCAGTCCTGCTGCCGGATACAACACACGCTGTGTCACCAGTCCTGCTGCCAGATACAACTTGTGTTCTGTCACCAGCCCTGCTGTGGGATACAACACGTGTCCTGCCACCAATCCTGTTGCTAGCTACACCATGATTCGTGGCGCAAGACTCTGAATGTCAGTGAAATATATCATTTGTTCTTATGACACTTTTGATAAAATAAAAACGAAATTTTATGTGTTATATACTGAGTCTATTTTTAATGATGCTGATATATGCGTATGGATAAACGACACTGTAATGTGTGTGGATAAACTTTAATGGTTCAAATGGGTCAAATGGTTCAAAAGGCTCTGAGCACTATGCGACTTAACTTCTGAGGTCATTAGTCGCCTAGAACCTGCGACCGTAGCTGTCCCGCGGTTCCGGACTGAGTGCCTAGAACCGCTAGACCACCAGGGCCGGCATAAACTTTAATGTCATCAGTAATACATAACACTATAGCCTTCTAGTACTTCACAATTCATCCTAAGTAATCTTCCAGATGCAAATTCTACTGCATTGTTAGTTGACATGAAAATAAATCGTTGTTATTTAGAAGTGAAATCACGAATGGAGCATTTTGACTATTGTGCAAACAGATAAAAATCTCTTTTATGGCTATAATTGTGCTGAGATAGTGGAAAATGGGGCACAGGACTACAGTTTTACAGATCGATCACGTTTTGAATTAAATTTAAACAGAGGCAATGTTGCTGTGTGCAACTAGTTTACCTTTGGAATTATTAGTAGGTATATCAACAGAGTCATTTCTCTCAGTTTTGTGGAGTAAGAGTCTGTGTCACCTGCAAAATTTGGCGAGTCCTGCATATTTGCATCAAAACACGAAAACGTCCATAGTTGTACGGGAACTTTGTACTGCAAACCCCCACCACACTCAATAGAATACACTAGAAAGAAATGATATGAGAAAGTTCGATTAATGTTGTTTACAGTGGGTTGTATGAGACAGAGTCCAAAGATCTGATAACACATCTTCTGTGCTCATATGGTCATGCCGATCCAAAAATTCTTCCTCGTGCACGTTAAAGTTCCAAATAATACATGTCGTAAAACGTATCAGCCACTGAAAATACGCATTTCTGCATGTACTCGCTACAGTTTTGTATACACTCCAGACAGTAAATGCTGTATATAGCTACAAACTTCCACTGCCCGGTCCCTTGTTGTCTTTTCGTGAGATGCTGCGCATACTGCTTGATGAGAAATATTTGGGGCTGTATATCTTACAATCCCACCATTCTCTCGTATTCCAACAGTATATTGATAACTTTTTTTTACTTCTTTCCAGGTACATGTAACGTTGTCAGTCACGCTATTGCTTTCGTGTTGTAACGAACAAGGTTTGCACTTGATGCCTACCTCATTCCCAAATTTTATGTTAAAAAGCTATTATACATATATACTTGCGAATTTAGGCATCGAGTAAGGCAAGTCGAACATATTGTACAAAAAAAAATGTAGAAACTCCTCTACAGTGGCTCCTTTCGTAGCGGTACATAGCAGAGTTTCTGCACATCGGAAATGCAATCTACGCCCCATCCCCGAAAATCATATTACTTACAAACTGAAGAGGAACAGAGTCAGTCAAGCTGGGAGAAATGTAGAACTCAAGTATGCGCACGCATTAACCGTTAGCAGAAGTGATCATCTGTCATATGAAATAACCTCCGTTGTCTTGGTGTATTCAAAATGAATGCTACAACTGATTCCATTGCTTCATCCCACGAATTGAACCGGTAGTTCACATTACCTACAACCACAACTGAACCACAAACGAAACAGAGATTCATTGACAACTTCTTACGGGTAAACGACTGCTGTCACTGAAAAATTCTGTCTGAAGCGTGTTACTTGCAGTACCGTCAATAGAGGCATCAGATCAGCAGGGTTTACTGAAGCACGGGAAACAACCCCTCTGGTTTGACAAAGGACGTCATAATTTGGTCTTAGACATTAATGCCTTTACTTTCCAGCCATAGATAATAAATCGATTGTCTACTGCGGATAAGCGTCATCATTGTACATTAAAAAGATTGAATGTAGTTTTAAATGACAGGGCTAGATATTGCACAATTGTTTTTTCGTTTGCACTGATTTCAGTAATTGGTTGTTTGCAATTGATTCGGTACTTAATGTCATTCTTAGTGAGTTTGAGACAATTTGGACTAATAGCTTTTTATTTTATGAGAATTTTTACTTTTTCATTTTCGTTTGTAGGTATGGATTTGTCTACTCCAATAAACCTGGATGATTTAAAGGAGGCTGTGTGTAGACATGATGGCCACACTTCGATTTTTACAAATGTGTGGTCTTGTTGCTGATTATGTTCGACGTCGTGAGCGCGGCGAACATATGCGCCTGACCAGTGTGTCCGCTTGCCGTACTCACGACTTGTTCGTATGGCGCTGCAGTAAAGATCGGCTGTGGCGGTCTTTTAGACGAGGAACATGGATGAGAAATCTAAGCTCGCCTTGAGGGATATCATAAAAATTACATATTGTTGGTGTTTGAGGTATCCTGTGTGGCTGTGCGTGCATGAATGTCTTGTGGGTGAGCGTACAGTTGTAGATTGGTACTCTTTTTGTAGGGACGTTGCATGGGGGCTTAATTAAATAAAATGCAAATAATTTTAATTTTAGTAGCTGAATGTCCGGATACGAAGTCGCGTAACCGGTTGGCCCAGACTAGTATTAGTACGCAATCTGACTGCATAGAATAACAACCAAGAATGAAAGGAAATTTCCGTTAACACAATTAATTAAGTCCCCAGCAACTATAAAGCTACGAAACAAAAACTACGAACAACAAAGCACAAGTGTAACTTTTTTGTGTGTGGAAGTGTGATTCAACGTACACATCTGGCACGGTTCTTCCTCAAAAAGACAAGATATTTTAAATACCATTGAAACTTCCCCTTTTGAACAATTACAAATGACTGTGCTTAACCTGACACACAATATTTTTTTAGCGCAACGCAATCTGACTTTCAAAAAATCCCTACGAAAGAATGGCCCTGACTAACATTAACCTATACGTTTCACAAAACACTTACCTCACAAAAATCTTCGCTGCTCAAGCTACTGCAATACAGCGAGCGCCACTCCTGCCAGCTAAATAAAAGATTCAAACTACTGAAGGCACTAACTACTGATAGGGATAGTTAGCAAATGAAAGATATTAATAGAGAACAAACAATGTATTTACCTTGATATCATCATATATAAATATAGCAGTTCATGACAAATTTCAAAACTCCGCCATCTCTCTCCCCACATCCACCACTGCTGGCGTCTCACCTCCAACTGCGCAACGCTACGCGCTGTTCACATCCAGCTGCCGCTGCCCAACACTACAATGGCAGACAACAATGCAAACTAGCCACAGACTGCACACAGCACAGCCAGTGATTTTCATATTGAGCGCTACGTAACGTTGCCAATAAGAAAACATAAACAGCCTACTTACATAGAGAAAACATAAACAGCCTACTTACATAGCCCCCATGCTCCCCACAAAAAATTTTACAAATTTTTTTTTGGGCAGTGGCCAATAATTATTTGATAAAATTTTTCATAATTACAATAACAAAGAAATCAAATGCACACACTTATTGATACAATGTTGGTCAAAAGCTAAAATTTTCTCACAGTCCATAAAGACAGTCCTCATCATTCGTCACAGTAAAATTGCAGTGTTTTTCTCAAAGTCTGAGCAGTAAAGGAAAATGCACACAGAAGTAGTGGATTTCCATGCAATCTTGAAGAAGTAGTATTGTCCTTCCAATCGAAAGACAGTGCTGACTCTTGACATGCAGACAGGTAATGCGCCACAACAGAGCAAACCCACAGCAGAGTCAGTCGAAGTTTTGAAGAATGTTGGTAGGTAGGTCATCACAGAGCAGACCCACTGTAGTCCTGGTAGAGATAATGGTATTGGTGGGTCATCAAAGATGCAGACCCACTGTAGTCCTTGTAGAGACGGCCAGCAGCCATCTGTTGCAAATGTGCAGGTGCACAATCACCATCGAAGAGTCTTGCGGACAATTTAGCAAGTCCATAAACCACCACTTGTGCACTCACAAAGTTTCTGGAATTGTCCTTAGATCCAGCAATGCTGTTATCCAGTCCCTTGCTGAATCATTAACACACATGCAAACACTATCAGTCCCTACTTCTCACATATTGTCCATATACTATGACCAACGGAAATGTGTGCAGTGAAATGAATGCTTACAAGTTACTTAGTTTGATAAACTGGTGTCAATTACAATTTTATAACATGAGAATACAATAACAAAGGTACAGAATACATCATTAAAAACATAACAATACAGATAACATTTGTAGTAAAACAGGCGTTACAAAAGAATGGAAATAACATATACATCAGTGTTACAGGAATTATGACATGAGTACATACATAAAAGATCAGAGTAACTTTCGAAACATCAACCTCAAACATGAGCATTAAAACAAAACAGAATAAATAATGTCTAAACATCTTTACAAAGAAAATAACACATTATTAATGCCAATTGTATTTGAGGATAACAGTATTCCTCATCATAGTGAATGTAACTTAGTATTAGAAAAGAAAAAAGTTCTATGAAACAGTACACAGAGACAGGAAGAAAACAAATACACAAGGGTACACAAACATATAGTGGGATAACACAAAAGGGAAAGGACAGGGTTTGTTTTACTGCAGTATTTTGCCAACAAAACTTTCTTTACTTCTCGGAGATCTCCCTTCGTTCTTCATTATTTCCAAAAGTCCTATCTATACTTGCTTTCTGTACTTTTCTCGTATAGCCTCTCAGTGCATTTCTTCAAATTCATCCCAACTCATTCTCTTATAGGCTACCCCCTCTTAAGCTAACTTAAATCTACTGAGCTCAGATGCTAAACTAAGGAAAGAGGCAATGCAGCAGCACAAAACAATTAATACAAACAGCAATGAAAAAAATGGAAATTGTCAAAGCAAGCAGCACTATTACAACTAATATAAGGCAATGAGCAGCAAACAAAAAATAAATCTGGCTTAGCAGAGTAACACAAATTAAAGTTCACACTAACTACTGATAGGGATAGTTAGCAAATGAAAGATATTAATAGAGAACAAACAATGTATTTACCTTGATATCATCATATATAAATATAGCAGTTCATGACAAATTTCAAAACTCCGCCATCTCTCTCCCCACATCCACCACTGCTGGCGTCTCACCTCCAACTGCGCAACGCTACGCGCTGTTCACATCCAGCTGCCGCTGCCCAACACTACAATGGCAGACAACAATGCAAACTAGCCACAGACTGCACACAGCACAGCCAGTGATTTTCATATTGAGCGCTACGTAACGTTGCCAATAAGAAAACATAAACAGCCTACTTACATAGAGAAAACATAAACAGCCTACTTACATAGCCCCCATGCTCCCCACAAAAAATTTTACAAATTTTTTTTTGGGCAGTGGCCAATAATTATTTGATAAAATTTTTCATAATTACAATAACAAAGAAATCAAATGCACACACTTATTGATACAATGTTGGTCAAAAGCTAAAATTTTCTCACAGTCCATAAAGACAGTCCTCATCATTCGTCACAGTAAAATTGCAGTGTTTTTCTCAAAGTCTGAGCAGTAAAGGAAAATGCACACAGAAGTAGTGGATTTCCATGCAATCTTGAAGAAGTAGTATTGTCCTTCCAATCGAAAGACAGTGCTGACTCTTGACATGCAGACAGGTAATGCGCCACAACAGAGCAAACCCACAGCAGAGTCAGTCGAAGTTTTGAAGAATGTTGGTAGGTAGGTCATCACAGAGCAGACCCACTGTAGTCCTGGTAGAGATAATGGTATTGGTGGGTCATCAAAGATGCAGACCCACTGTAGTCCTTGTAGAGACGGCCAGCAGCCATCTGTTGCAAATGTGCAGGTGCACAATCACCATCGAAGAGTCTTGCGGACAATTTAGCAAGTCCATAAACCACCACTTGTGCACTCACAAAGTTTCTGGAATTGTCCTTAGATCCAGCAATGCTGTTATCCAGTCCCTTGCTGAATCATTAACACACATGCAAACACTATCAGTCCCTACTTCTCACATATTGTCCATATACTATGACCAACGGAAATGTGTGCAGTGAAATGAATGCTTACAAGTTACTTAGTTTGATAAACTGGTGTCAATTACAATTTTATAACATGAGAATACAATAACAAAGGTACAGAATACATCATTAAAAACATAACAATACAGATAACATTTGTAGTAAAACAGGCGTTACAAAAGAATGGAAATAACATATACATCAGTGTTACAGGAATTATGACATGAGTACATACATAAAAGATCAGAGTAACTTTCGAAACATCAACCTCAAACATGAGCATTAAAACAAAACAGAATAAATAATGTCTAAACATCTTTACAAAGAAAATAACACATTATTAATGCCAATTGTATTTGAGGATAACAGTATTCCTCATCATAGTGAATGTAACTTAGTATTAGAAAAGAAAAAAGTTCTATGAAACAGTACACAGAGACAGGAAGAAAACAAATACACAAGGGTACACAAACATATAGTGGGATAACACAAAAGGGAAAGGACAGGGTTTGTTTTACTGCAGTATTTTGCCAACAAAACTTTCTTTACTTCTCGGAGATCTCCCTTCGTTCTTCATTATTTCCAAAAGTCCTATCTATACTTGCTTTCTGTACTTTTCTCGTATAGCCTCTCAGTGCATTTCTTCAAATTCATCCCAACTCATTCTCTTATAGGCTACCCCCTCTTAAGCTAACTTAAATCTACTGAGCTCAGATGCTAAACTAAGGAAAGAGGCAATGCAGCAGCACAAAACAATTAATACAAACAGCAATGAAAAAAATGGAAATTGTCAAAGCAAGCAGCACTATTACAACTAATATAAGGCAATGAGCAGCAAACAAAAAATAAATCTGGCTTAGCAGAGTAACACAAATTAAAGTTCACACTAACTACTGATAGGGATAGTTAGCAAATGAAAGATATTAATAGAGAACAAACAATGTATTTACCTTGATATCATCATATATAAATATAGCAGTTCATGACAAATTTCAAAACTCCGCCATCTCTCTCCCCACATCCACCACTGCTGGCGTCTCACCTCCAACTGCGCAACGCTACGCGCTGTTCACATCCAGCTGCCGCTGCCCAACACTACAATGGCAGACAACAATGCAAACTAGCCACAGACTGCACACAGCACAGCCAGTGATTTTCATATTGAGCGCTACGTAACATTGCCAATAAGAAAACATAAACAGCCTACTTACATAGAGAAAACATAAACAGCCTACTTACACCATTTACACTGAATTAATTAAATAAAACTGAAATACTATACTTGCACATTGAAACCAGAATTACATTCTAATACATGAACACAAGCCAGATTCTTTGTTGACTGAACCTGTGACCAAGAGGCATTATTGTTTAAGACATTTGAAATAAAAATAAAAAAAATTATTACCTTCATATATATTGACGAAACATACACTCTGATCATTACAACATCCGCAATCGAACAGCATCGGCTGTCTCGCCTATCAGAACAACTGCATACAACATGCTCACAACTAGTCACGGCTACATCGGAACTCCTACTGCCCACTTCTCAATATGCACTCTCCACGACGACTTCTCGACAAGCACTCTCCACTACGACGTCTCAACAAACACTGCCAGTGGAGGCGGCTGAATAATACTCTTTGGCGCAATCTCTGGCGCTGTGACTCAGTGTAGCCACCTTTCAACGTTTGTGGGGAGTATTTGAAGCATAGATGGCCTTTGGGGGGCTGGGTGTTACAGTCGAAATCGACGAGTCGCATTTTGGCAGAAGGAAGTACGATAGGGGGAACCTCCTGTAGGATTATGGGTTTGGGGGGGGCTGTAGTTTCAGGTCAAGAATGTGACGAAGTAATTTTTAAAGTAGGTCCTAATCGTACGAAGGAAGTTTTGGTTACATTAATTGAAGATCATGTTGTAGAGGGTTCCGTAGTGATTTAAGATGGTTTTGCTTCACATACGGATTTGGGAAATAGGGGTTATCAGCATCATGTTGGTAGTCACAATATTGGATTCAGATCTTTATCCACTGGTCAACTGAAGAGCAGGATACAAATGTTGTGTATGGCGCTATTTTTGTCTTCCGTAGCACTAGTATCCTATTCTTCAATTGACATACATAGGTCAATTGAAGTACAGAATACGCATGTTATAAATGTCGTTATCTCCCATTCGCTAGTACTACCTTTCTGTTCTTCAAATGGTTCAAATGGATCTAAGCGCTATGGCACTTAACATCTGAGGTCATCAGCCTCCCTAGACTTAGAACTACTTACAGCTAACTAACCTAAGGACATCACACACATCCATGGCCGTGCAGGATTCGAATCTGCGACCGTAGCAGCAGCGCGGATCCAGACTGGAGCGCCTAGAACCGCTCTGCCACAGCGGCCGGCTTCTATTCTTCACTTGTTCTATACAGCTAAACTAAAGAATGGGATACAAATTTCACTGCTCTTGATTTTCTTGTCGTCGCCAGAAAGACTATAACTTTCACTCGATACTATTAGCATCCAAGGCAAATAAAAAACAACATAAAAAAACAAACAAATATTGTATCCCATTCTGAAGCACGAGATATAAATTTTGTGTGTGTCGTCTCCTTGCGCCTTCGCGTAGTTCAAGTGAGGTACAATGTAAAGTACGTCAGTACGTCATTTTCCTCGCTTTCGTTAAGAGTATATATATATATATATATATATATATATATATATATATATATATATATATATATATATTTATTTATTTATACTGAAGAGTGGGATACAAATACTATGTACGTAGATCTTTCCGCCGTCGGTAGTACTACTATCTATGTAAGAACGGTCTATAGGTGGTAGCGGAGGCGAAAGAATGAAAGAATCTACACATTATGTAAAATTTCTATCGCGTACTTCAGTTGATCTATATAGTTCAGCTGAACAACAGGATACTAATGCCAACGAAAACGAAGAAATCGACGTACGTTAAATTTGTATCCCGTTCTGCAGTTAACCAACACAGCTCGACTGAATTCGAGATACAACTCTTATATATGTGACGTGAGGTATTCTATGCTACCGCTACTTCCATCCCTTCTTTTTCTCTTTAATTTCCACTGAAGTACTAGGACACAAACAAGCGATATCCTTAACATTAAGGTCGACGTATTACTCGCCTTGTTATATGTCTAAAATATTTTTTCCCTACTGTATTCCCTTGTTTCTGAACACTCCTCTCAGCTGTTACATCTTCGTAATAAATGATCTCTGGCAAATTCTGACGTCATTGGTCAAAGCCGACAGGTTTTATCCCGTTCTTCAGTAGCCCCGACCAGCATTTGCGGGAAATTATCTCATCACAGTCCAAATGATGAAGCTTATTATTGACCCATTTCTGTCCGCTGTAACCCATTATTTCAACCAAGTATTTTCCCTGAGGTTTGCATACAGAGGCTAGTTAAGCCATTTCTAAAAATGACGTTTCCACAGCACCAGCTGATTTCCTACCTATTTGTATTCTTCGTGGAATGTCTAAGGCCTTAGAACGTACAGTCTACGTCCTGGTAACAAACTGTCGAACTACAAACAACATACTAGACGAACACCAATCACGTTTCCGCCAACATCGCAGGTCAACGTTATCACTCAAAGAGATGCACAAGAGACAACTTCCATGTGGACCTTACTCTTCAGAAAGGCCTTTGGCACTGCTATCTGTGACATTTTATCTTTCCAAAATAAACTGCAGATACCACATCTACGTTGATTGCCTCCAGTACTACCTAAGTCCAAAAAGCAATAAAAAGCTTTCGAGAATCTCAACACCGACCTGTGCGTGCACTCAAAATGGGCGCAGGATATAGGGTTAAAACTCAACCCTCCACAACTCAAGAGGTACTTGTTGGGCATTCTAGGCTTGTTGGTCCGAAATATCGGACCGAAAGAGGTGGCGCAGTGGTTAGTATACTGGACTCGCATTCGGGAGGACGACAGTTCAATCCCACGTCCGGCCTTCCTGATTTAGGTCTTCGCTCCAGGCAAATGTCGGGACGGTTCCTTTGAAAAGGCACGGGCGACTTTCTTCCTCGTCTTTCTCTAATCCCATGAGACTGATGACCTCGCTGTTTAGTCTCTTCCCCCCAAACAACCCAACAACAATTCGAAACATCAGGAGTCCCTGCCATCTTGAACCCTACATAGGACAAATTCCAACTTTTCTCCTTCAGCGAAGTGTCTGGGAGTAATAAGTGATCAAAATCTAAATTGGACTGAGCACGTAACAGTAATGTGCACGAAGTTATTAGCATCTCTACGTGCCCAATAAAAATGTAAGGAGCTCTTCCTTTATGACCCCAAGATGAAACTTGTTTGCCGGCCGCGGTGGTCTCGTGGTTCTAGGCGCGCAGTCCGGAACCGTGCGACTGCTACGGTCGCAGGTTCGAATCCTGCCTCGGGTATGGATGTGTGTGATGTCCTTAGGTTAGTTAGGTTTAAGTAGTTCTAAGTTCTAGGGGACTGATGACCACAGCAGTTGAGTCCCACAGTGCTTAGAGCCATTTGAACCATTTTGAAACTTGTTTACATACTTCTGCTTCCAATTATTTATTACAGGGATGTTATCCTGCAAGCCTATCCTCACAGGCCTGGAACTGCTTATGAATACCTGTGTCCATTACATCTGTGGTGTTCGACTCTTTGATTACATATCACTATCATATGCACAGCTGCGTGCAGACAAGAGTAGGGGGCAGATGGCGGCGATGACGTAATCCAAGATGGCGGCCATGAGTCATTTGATGGCGTCATCCAAGAATGCGGCCGTGACAGCTGATGACACAAGTACCATTATTCAAGATATTGGCTTTTGGCGAGAAGTTTGAATTTTGGTGGGAAGATAGATCAATTGGGCTACGTCCACTACCCTAATTCCCCTCCCCCAGAAAATGGCGGGAAGTTCAAATTCTGTCAGGAGAATGCAACACACCACAGCTACCTCTACTAACCTAAGAAAATGGCGGGAAAATGGATCACTTTGGCTACCTTCACTAACCTAAGTCATCCGACCGCCACCTCTTCCTAGGAACTGGCAGGAAAAGGACACGGCCTGTGCTGGACATAAGTCTTTATTTCGCATGCAGTCTTTATTTAAACAATTTGATGCAGTTCTCCATCTAGTGTGCTCACCATAGGGTCTGGAGTCCAACTGAGCAAGTACACAGCCCTGCCACCAGGGACACAGTCATCCCTCCTGTTACGTAATCCTAGCTGGCGGCCTGGGGAAGGGAAAATGGCAGGAAAATGACCTGGCTGGTGCTGGGCTGCTTGAGAGAGAAAGGAGTGTACTTCATTTATTTTGGAACACTTAAATTAGGGACGGATTTTGATGTGTTGGTAAATGTGCCAACACCTTGTAGATAGAGGCGGCCTAAATGCACGCTATCTAACTCAGACGGGCGTGAATTCTGGAACAGGATAAGTAGTGAATTCTAATAAGAAAAGTATGCAGCTCCTCAAATACTTAACTTTATTCCATGTTGTGGTACATCGCTGTTGATAATACAAATAAGACTCTCTTCAGATACGGCTAATGGCGCCTTGCTAGGTCGTAGCCATGGACTTAGCTGAAGGCTATTCTAACTGTCTCTCGGCAAATGAGAGAAGGCTTCGTCAGTGTAGTCGCTAGCAAAGTCGTCGTACAACTGGGGCGAGTGCTATCCCGTATCTCGAGACCTGCCTTGTGGTGGCGCTCGGTCTGCGATCACACAGTGGCGACACGCGGGTCCGACATGTACTAGTGGACCGCGGCCGATTTAAGCTACCACCTAGCAAGTGTGGTGTCTGGCGGTCACACCACAGATTTCACTTAGTTCATTTATTACACATACAAAACACTCACTCTGACATGCTTGGAGTCACAATACACAGCATGCAGACCTGCAAACTACTCATAAATAATGCAGTACACTGATGTACAAACACGCAAACAGCTTGTAAATTACCGAAATAATGCAGCACACAGCATACAGACTTGTAAACTTCTCCTAAATCACCGAAATAATGAAGTGAACTGAAGTGCAGTCGTGAAAACGACTCCTAAACTATCAAAATGCATGAAAAATGCTCTGCAGACATGCTCATTACTCGTAAACTGTGCAAATAATGCACAGCACGGCCTACAGATCTGCTCACGAAATGATATGGAAGCCATATCATATCATATATCATATGACGGTAGTATCTGTTCCCGAAAGAACAGTTACCGTTGATGACCATGCAGCTTTGCTAGAAATGAAATGATAATTAAATGGACACCCTAGCTGCTAACAGGCGTTGATATACTTCATTGGGGACATGTTGAAAATGTGTGCCCCGACCGGGAACCGAACCCGTGAACTCCTGCTTTCGGGAACAGGTACTACCGCCGTGTACAGGGTGTTACAAAAAGGTACGGCCAAACTTTCAGGAAACATTCCTCATACACAATGAAAGAAAATATGTTACGTGGACATGTGTCCGGAAACGCTTACTTTCCATGTTAGAGCGCATTTTATTACTTCTCTTCAAATCACATTAATCATGGAATGGAAACACACAGCAACAGAACGTACCAGCGTAACTTCAAACACTTTGTTACAGGAAATGTTCAAAATGTCCTCCGTTAGCGAGGATACATGCATCCACCCTCTGTCGCATGGAATCCCTGATGCGCTGATGCAGCCCTGGAGAATGGCGTATTGTAGCACAGCCGCCCACAATACGAGCACGAAGAGTCTCTACATTTGGTTCCGGGGTTGCGTAGACAAGAGCTTTCAAATGCCCCCATAAATGAAAGTCAAGATGATTGAGGTCAGGAGAGCGTGGAGGCCATGGAATTGGTGCGCCTCTACCAATCCATAGGTCACCGAATCTGTTGTTGAGAAGCGTACGAACACTTCGACTGAAATATCCAGGAGCTCCATCGTGCATGAACCACATGTTGTGTCGTACTTGTAAAGGCACATGTTCTAGCAGCTCAGGTAGAGTATCCCGTAGGAAATCATGATAACGTGCTCCATTGAGCGTACGTGGAAGAACATGGGGCCCAATCAAGACATCACCAACAATGCCTGCCCTAACTTTTACAGAAAATCTGTATTGATGACGTGATTGCACAATTGCGTGCGGATTCTCGTTAACCCACACATGTTGATTGTGAAAATTTACAATTTGATCACGTTGGAATGAAGCCTCATCCGTAAATGAGGATTGACACATTGTTGGATGAACCATTCGCAGAATTGTACCCGTGGAGGCCAATCAGCTGCTGATTGTGCCTGCACACGCTGTACATGGTACGGAAACAACTGGTTCTCCCGTAGCACTCTCCATACAGTGACGTGGTCAACGTTACCTTGTACAGCAGCAACTTCTCTGACGCTGACATTAGGGTTATCGTCAACTGCACGAAGAATTGCCTCGCCCATTTCAGGTGTCCTCGTTGTTCTAGGTCTTCCCCAGTCGCGGGTCATAGGCTGTAATATTCCGTGCTCCCTAAGACGCCGATCAATTGCTTCGAACGTCTTCCTGTCTGGACACCTTCGTTCTGGAAATCTGTCTCGATACAAACTTACCGCGCCACGGCTATTGTCCCGTGCTAATCCATACATTAAATGGGAATCTACCAACTCCGCATTTGTAAACATTGCACCGACTCCAAAACCACGTTTGTGATGAACACTAACCTGTTGACATGCGACTCATTGCTCTACAGTACTGGCATCAAGCACATCAGTACGTAGCCGTACTGATGTGCTTGATGCCAGTACTGTAGAGCAATGAGTCGCATGTCAACACAAGCACCGAAGTCAACATTACCTTCCTTCAATTGGGACAACTGGCGGTGAATCGTGGAAGTACAGTACATACTGACGAAACTAAAATGAGCTCTAACATGGAAGTTAAACGTTTCCGGACACATGTCCACATAACATCTTTTCTTTATTTGTGTGTGAGGAATGTTTCCTGAAAGTTTGGCCGTACCTTTTTGTAACACCCTGTATAGTTAAAATATGGCTTCTTGGCTATTGACCTTCTTGTGCGAACGCACACACTGTGGCCGAACTCGTACAGGACTTGGTATATTAATCTGCCACGAGTAATGAGTGTGATAGGCAAACATCTATTAGGCGCACTACGAATGTAGTGGTGTAGACATGTTGGGAATGTGGGTGTCACAGGGAGCGTGCAAGGGATAAGCCCCTGCAGGCGCACTATCCTCTATGCATTTGGTGGCTCAGATGAATAGAGCGTCTGCCACGCAAGCAGGAGATCCCGGGTTCGAGTCCCAGTCGGGCCACAAATTTTCACCATGTCCCCAATGAAGTATATCAACGCCAGTTTGCAGCTAGGGTGTCCATTTAATAATCATTTCGATGATAAAAATGAGACATATACGTAAGAAACGCTAAATATCTCAAGAAAATGTCTCCTTCAAGTTGTAGATAGTATCAGCAATAGTCCAGAAATTGCTTCATTACTCGTTTCGAAACAGATAAATGAATTAATTGACAGCACGACATAGCAGTAACTACATTAGGGCTACTGTAGTGTTGTATAGAGTGGTATTTTTATTATTATTGTTAGAGTGTTAGACACAAAGCATTATCAGCCAGTTCAGAATTAAGGAGTACAGCAATCAAGTGATTTAAAAACAGTAAGTACAGTGCTCACATTATAACTTGATTGATTTTAAATGAGGTTGTATTGCGCAGGTCATGCATGTGCCGCAATAGACAAGAATAATTCAGGGGTAGTATGGTTTATAACGAGTGTCTACATTCCCTGTGGATAGTTAGCTTTCTGATCAGAGAAGGAGTTGTGAGTAGCACTTGCGGCGCACCACGAATTTCTTCGTCATTCATTCTAACTCACACACACACACATTTTAAAGATGAGACTGTTTCAAGAAAAGTCTTTCATCCTGCGGTTTAGTTGGTGATAATGTGGGGGAATGGGGGCGGAGACAGACACTTTGGCGATGGGAAGGGGGGGGGAGGAAGGCAGGGGTACTAGTTAATGTCTGATTGCACTCAGCGGTAATGGTCTAATAAAGGTTGGAAACCACTAATCTAAGCATTGCATCCGTCCGCTGTTTTGCAGCAAACTCTTACAAATACCAAGTGGTTCAAACTACCCACAGTCCCCCTAACATTACATTTTTATCGTATATTTGGAAGAAACTGATATTGTTCACCATAGAATAAGTTGTGACAATTTCCAGCTAAGTAATTAAACAACTGTAAAGTTAGAGCACCAAAGCGACATTTTCGTGTTGTGTGGTACAACAGAAAACATATAAAAATTTATTTTAGTGGGTGTTTCTTTAATAGGCAAATACGGAGAACTGAGGACAAAAATAAAATTTAAAAAAACACTTAGGAAGTCGCTCCGAAAAGTATGATTACATGGAGTGACAGTTATGGAAGCGAGTGAGAAATACTTAGTTCCTAACATGCACATGACGAATTTAATAGGTTTACAGGAAAATGTGGTCTTGAAACCTGTTTTACGAAATAGTAAGCTTTTCTCGAGGACACTCTGAGGTACTGTACGATCATGTAAAAATTTAGATACCGAGCTTATCCCTTGAGTAAGAATGAGGTCTTCAATCTAGGTAACAAATGTGCCAAGCAACCGAAAATAAAACATCTGTACTCTAAGACAAAAAGGAAATGGAGTAAATTCACAACGATTTTAAGAAAATACGTGAAAACTTGGGGCTGAGGACCGCTGAATCGACAAGTTTGCGGCGAGCAGAAAGCTTCAGTAAGAAAGAATTCGACAGATTCTGTGTCAAACGTGGCGAGCTGATGGGGAAGTTCAAGTTTATAACCACGTACGATCATATTAAAGCTTCTTTGCAACTAGAATGACTTTTTTTAAACATTATAATTTCATACCCGATACAACTCCGCAAAAATTTTAACGACTAAAATGCAAATGGAGAAAAAATATTAAAAAGTCAACGAAAGGCCTGTGTTGTTAGGACATGATGTTTTGTGATATCATTAGCCAACGCATCCTAGAATTGTCCGATGTGAAGAAGGTTCCAGTTCAAACTTCAGAAAATTGTGTAACACCAAAAAGGCTCTCGTGTCCGATAGTACCAGACCTCCCCTCACAGGAGACAGATTGTCGTGATGTGGGATGCGTCAAGTATTCTGACGTACATAGTAGGCAGTCGAAGGCGTACAGAGCTCCGTAAAACCAATGTAGGGTATGCAGAGCTCCGTAAAACCAATTTAGGGTTGATAAAACAGTTCTACACACCAAAACGTTATGGAAGTGAAGACAACAAAACTTTGTTAATTTGGTGTCATTGGCATGGAAGCTGCAACCGTTACCATCAATACGGATTTTTGTCGCGAAATATCGAGTCCCACATACTAGCAAATGGCTGCACTGCATGAGTATGCTGTCGTTTCTCGCTCTATCCAATACGCTCTCCGAGATGTTCGTTACCAAATTTTTCTCCCATTGTTTACGTGTAATGCATGATTTGGCAGGATCAGATACATGCGCCCATAATTTCAGCACGTGTACATTAGCTTTGTGGCCAGATTATGGCATGGCACGAATTACTATAAATAAGACAGTGGTCTTGTCTTTACGACTTTCGTAGTTCTTCCATGATGATTACCTGGTAATATACTTGCAGCTGATAATCTACTATTGATTGGTAAGGCAAAAAGTCTCGACAAAGCGTAAATAATATAGATAACTTCTGTAATAATTACGGTGAAGCATTTACGCCTCCATTAAAAGGCATGTTTATTATGCTTTATCTGTAAGACCAGGATAAAAAATGGACACCATATGTATGCTGCACTACGTGTTCGTCAAACTTGAATCCGCGGATGACTAGAAAAGTATGTCATGTCGCACATGGAGCACCAAGGATTTGGAGGAAAACCACCAAGAATACTTTTATTTCTGGACGTTTCCCCCTACAAACAAAGGCCTCACCGTGAAGAAAAGATGTACGTTTGTACATCGCAAATATACCCTCTGCAATTCGCCCAGTGCCTCATGCCAACGAACTTCAGTTCCTGAGCTCCCAGAAAATGCATCTGTGAGCTGTGATGGAAGATAACTGTGCTTTCATAGATGAGTATGAAAATTAGCTGCCATCAGCTTCAACAGATGCAAACTTCTCTCCAAGCACATAATCTTCAAATCACATGATGACACAAGGGGAAATCAGTGACATCATCAGGGATCTAGAATATTTGGCTTCACTTTCATAACAGTGGAAGTACCTACACGACTACGAGAAAGTGACAACCTTTCGCGCTAGTTGAATAGAATATGAACAGTCTTATTTTCTTTTTTAAAGAAAACATTCTGCAAAGACGTAATTCGTCTGATAGGCATAACATATGAAGCATTGTCCTGATCAATGGAGACTGTTCGTCGATGATTCGAAGACACAAATTCTCTAAGCAGTACTTTTACATAATGGCAATGAGTTTACTTTCACTTCTGTGGCGTATGCCTCCAATACAAAAGAAACAGATAAAAATAGGAGAAACGTCTTGCTAGGAGCAGATCACGCGAGATACCAGTACGAAGTGTGTGGGGATTTTAAAGTTATTGCCGTTTTGTTGGTGATGCAATCCGCCTACATCAGGTACTATTGTTTCCCTTGCTAGTGGGATAGCCGTGCTAAAGACAAACACTGTTGTCCGAAGTAATATCCCTGTGTGGGTAGACAACTCCTGGAATGAAATACATATTGTTTCGCTCCCAGCAGTACGGATAAAACTGGACCTTAGGAAAAATTTTGTAAATTCCTGCACAAACCATAAGATTGCTGGGTAAAGATGTAAAGGCAGATCTGTCATCATATCAGTGAGGGCAGAATTTCTAAAATCTGTTCCTGGACTGATTCAGTGTCCTTGTTACTGAACTCCGAGGGGTTTGGTGATTAACTGTTTCTGGAAAACGAGAAAGTAGATGTGCCTGTGTAACAAACGTCTGCGAATGCCAACGACTATGCTACGGTTCGTTCGCCTGGTGTAGGAGGCAGTTCGTACACCAACTCACGCCATCATCGTGGCGTGGAGCCACAACCTGTAGTAACAGTAAAGTCTGTTGTCTGATGAGGACTGACTGAACAGCGCAAAATACATCCGAAATGTGATGCAGCTCATTCTCTAGGAGTTCCTGCATCAGGTAGGTGTGCTCTCATAGTAGGTGCGTGTGCCTACTCTCACTTCTCGCTCCATCCAATACGCTCTCCGAGATGTTCATTACCAAATCTTTCTCCCATTGTTCACGTGTAATGCATGATTGGGCAGACGCTACCCCAAGTGCGTTGTAAACACCAATACGATAACTGTTTCAGACAGCAAGTGAAAGTGGCTTGGAAAACTACTTCCCAATAGAATGTCAGACACATCTAGTGTCTCCTACACGCAACACTGCGTTGTATCATGAACAGACCACAGAAATACTGACATTTCTTTTCCAGCAGAGTCTCTCTAGGGGAGTGCGACCCTGGGATTATGATCACATACACTGTATCACTCTCCTAACATATGAATAAAGTTGCATACGAGTACAATGTGACACAGTTGTATCCTAAGGTATGAAATCAACTACTCAAGTAATGTGACCAAAACGTTACTACTGCTTCCTTTTCAGCTGCACCTGTGCTCAAGAATGTATTCTCGTTGTTTGTCTATTAGCAAATACAAAACGTCTTTGACAAAACATATGAGGTGTGTTCAAAAAGTAATGGGAGTTATTGTTTTTCTTAAAGAATATTTATTTATTCATCAATTTCAATTTTTACTCTTGAAACTGTAATTCATTTGAGTCAGCGCTTTTTCCAGTCTCGGAAGCACTTCTGGAACTCACTTTTTGTGATGGTATTCATCTTCTTCAGGGATGCTGATTTTTGTCATCAACGACTTCCTTTCATGATTATCTTCAGCCTCGGGAACAGTAAAAATTCGCAGGGGGCCCTGCCCAGCGAATACGGTGGCTTAGGGAACATAAAATTCAGGAACTCGTGATACATCATCCCACTGTAATCTAAGAAAGCTGTGAGATGAAATTTCAATTTATTCGAACTATCGACCTTTTTTTGATCTTTGCTCTTCAGGTAATTTCCACTGGGATTATTGGGCCTTTATTTCGGCATCATACCCATATAACAATGTTTCTTCACCCGTTATGACCTTCTTTACAAGATCTGGTTCGTTGTCGACTTCGTTAAGTAATTCCTGAGCGATGACATCGAGATGTTTTTGATCGAAGTTCTACAATTTCGGAACAGATTTTGCAGCCACATGTTTAATGCTTAAAACATCCGAAAAATTTGCTTGGTACGAGCCAAAGGATATGTTGACATCATCAGCAACCTCTCAGACGGTGATTCTGCGATTTTCCAGAACAATTATCTTTACTTCTTCCACTTTGTTGTCAGTAACTGATATGCCAAGCCGTTCATGGTGATAGTCGTCTTAAACGTTGTCGTCTTAAATTTTTTCCTCTCTGATCCGTTTCTACCGCTCGCAAACTCTTGTCTTACTCATCGCAGATTCATGGAAACGAAACGTGTTATGTTTGTTTACGCGTAGCTTTGTGTTCGTAACGCAGGAGCTTTTGCATTACCTCATACTTATCTCTTTACAATTACGTGGAAATGCCGTCGTTTTAAATTCATATGTGACGTGATAGGAATTGATTAGTTTTATTTGAGGTCACATGCCTCCGTGTGTATGTATACTTTGTAGTCAGTAGGAAGGGTAAATGTTTTGTAGTTGCACTGCGATGATGTATATTCTTAATCTTCGTTTGCTTCATGATCAAAATATACACATAGACATACTAATAACTAACTCATTTCTTTGAGATGCGGCCCATTTTCTCCTTTGGTACCTATAACACCCGTCGTAAATCTCTTCTTCTTCTGCGCCGTGTCGATGCACTAGGCGCTGCAATATAAAAAACTTATAACTAACTTCAAAACTAATTGTGTTTCGTAGCTCATAGGCCACTCATATACCCGGTCATCACGTTTGTTCGGAGACGTTTTTCATATCTCATTCTCATTTGTTTATATATTTATTCACTTGCATTTTTTATTCTTTTTATTCATTTACCCTGCAAAGAAAGTTACTCTGACATCTCGTACGGTATCTTATATTTTGTTAGCTAACACGTCCTGTGTGTTCCGTTGTAATGATTTCTTTTAGTTCTAATTACACTGTATGTATCTTAGTATTGACGCAACGTCACATGTTGATATAATATTACATTTTTCCGTTCCCTGATAGTAAATATAGTTGTTATGTGTTATTAATTATTATGAAATTGAGTTTGATACTTGTGCAGCTTCGCATTTCTATTTGGTTGGGTCCACGAGGGAACAGCAACGGCTGCGCAGAAGCAAACCCGTTTCTGGCGTTCTGCGCATGACGTCACTGAGGAACAGCTCTTGGCGCGCGCGAAGTGTACGTATGAGCTTTTTGTTGTCGTGGTTCGTCCATGTTGTGTTTCGTTCGTGTTGTCGTTTACGTTTGGTTATCTTTGTGCAGTGAGAGTTTGTCTGAAGTATTTGAGTGTGTGGAAGCAATGCCAGGTTGTGCTGTTGTTGGCTGTAACTCTCACAATCGCAATACAAAAGGGACTGAAATAGTGTTGCATTGTCTCTCACGTGATGAAAGTCTGCAAAAGGTTTGGCTTTGAAAATGCTTTAGGAAAGATCCTGTGAACGTAGGGAACGCTAGAATATGCTCTCATCATTTCAAGGAAATGGATTATAACCGGGACTTACGTTCAGAACTGTTAAATTTACCGCGGAAACTAATCCTTAAGAATGATGTGTATCCGTCTTGCAATTTGCCTTGCAGTAGTAGCCCCAGTGATAACACACCGATTGCAGTAGAAGAAAGGAAAGAACGTTTTAACAAACGTGAAATTCGTAGAAAAAGCCTAGAGACTTTAAAGAAGCTCTCACCATTGAAGAGGAATGTTGACAAGTATACATTTACAGATGAAGTTCTTTGTAGTGATCCACATCAGAATTCTGTAGCGTCACTACAGAGGAGAAATGCTCATCTAAGGAACATGTGCATGAAATTGCGAGCACGTAATAAAGATCTTAGAGGTCAGCTGTCCTCAATGAAACGACGTCTGCACGAAGAAGAATTTAATAAAAAGGAACTTGTGTCTCGTGAAACTAATCGAATACTGGGCAAAATATTTTCACCCAATCAAATTAGAAGTTTGTTGCATGGTTCAAAACGGGTTCGATGGGGCAAAGAGGACATTTGTAAGTCTATTACTTTACGTGCTCTTTTGCAGAAGAGTTACAATTTCCTAAGAGAAAAACTCGGATATCCTCTACCTGCAGTGTCAACCTTGCGTTCTTGGATTAATCGCAGTTTCAGTTGCCAACCAGGAATTTTGAAGGATGTTTTAGTGATGATGAAAATGCAGGCTGCAACGCTGACTGACATGGGACGTATTTGTTCAAAAGGCTCTGAGCACTATGGGACTTAACTTATGAGGTCATCAGTCCCCTAGAACATAGAACTACTTAAACCTAACTAACCTAAGAACATCACACACATCCATGCCCGAGGCAGGATTCGAACCTGCGACCATAGCGGTCGCGCGGTTCCAGACTGTAGCGCCTAGAACTGCTTGGCCACTCCGGCCGGCTAACGTATTTGTGTTTTGTCATTTGATGAAATGAACGTTGACAGTAGAATTTGTTACGATCAGCAAGGTGACAGGATTCTTGGACCCCACAGTAATGTCCTTGTTGACATGGTCCGAAGCTTGTTTGCAACGTGGAAGCAGCCTATCTATTTCAGTTTTGACGTTCAGATGACAGCAGCACTCTTGAACGAAGTAATTGTTTCCCTGGCCAGCATTTGCTACAATGTTGTGGCTGCATTAGCAGGCATGGGTGCAAAGAATAGTTCTGTCTGGAAGGAGCTTGGCATTACTCATGAAAATACTTGTTTTCCACACCCGTGTGATTCTCTGAGACGTGTGTGGGTGTTCCCCATTTGCTCAAACTCTTAAGGAACCACTTGCTGGATCAAGGAATAATGTTGGAAAACAAGGCTGTGACAAAAACTGTCTTCGAGAAACTGTTAGTTTTGGACAGTGGCGAGATGAAAATACGTCCCAAGTTACCTCAGCAACACATTACAGTGAAGGGCAGAGAGCGACAGCGAGTACGCTCAGCAGCTCAGCTGCTATCAAATACAACTGCACAGGCGATTCGGTATTTGATGCCTGAAGGAGGACACGCCAGTGATTTCATACAGATGGTGGATGAGACTTTCGATGTACTCAATTCAAGGAGAAAAGAAAGTAATAAATCACTAGCCTGTGGATTTGGTGTCAATTTTCAAGCCCAAGAACAGTCCCTAGGTAAATTTTCTAAGTGCTGTGAGAAGATCCGTGTTGGAAACTCAAAGCATCTCCTACACTTCCAGAAAGGATTTGTGAAAACTGTTCAGTCACTTTTGGGTATGCTCAGTGACTTAGCTGTTTACAATATTGAATATATTTTTACAGCAAGATTAAATCAAGACTGCTTGGAGAACTTTTTTTCACTTATAAGAGGCCTTGGACGTTTTTATGATCATCCATCGCCAGTCGAGGTAAAGAGCCGGTTAAGACTGTTGTTGTTGGGAGCAAACGCTCATGATATTCCACTTTCAAATGCATCGTCTGTTGAGCGAGATGAAGAAGGAAGATTCGTGACTACAACTGTTTCTGGCAATATCCTGCCTGATATGTCTGAGGCGTTGGCAATGGTTGAAGGGGAGAAGGAGATAGAAGATTTAGATTTTGGAGTAGGAGAATCCTATGTGCCTCCAATGTCACTGGCTTCTGATTGTAGCACTGAAGGATTTAAATATCTTACTGGATATGTAGCTTATCGATGCAGACAGTATGACAGATCACTGGCCACACGCACTGGAGAGTTACTGACACTGCCTGAGGAGACATCGAGAGGATGGCTGGGCATGGTTTCTCGTGGGGGTTTGCTTGTGCCTTCAGAAACGTGGCTCGAAACAATTAGCAAATTTGAATTAATTTTTGCCCAGATCCATGGACACAACAGTTTGTCCAGGGAAACTGGTGTCATCAAGAACCTGTGCGCTATACTTACCGAGCGATTCCCCGCTATTCACCCAGAAATCATTAAAATTTACGCTAGGACGAGAACATTTATCCGACTGCGTTGGCTGTCTGTAAAGGACAACTCGAAGAAAGCACTTGCCGCTCAGCAACGGAAAGCAAGGAAGTGGTATTTGTCATCGCTTTAGAATGTAAATAAACAATATTTGTGAAAGTTAAGTAATATATAAACTTAGTGATAGAAGTGAAGGTCCTCTGACTGTGTTTGTTTCACAACTAGCAAGACTCTACACTGACAGTGTCATAGATTGGCTTATTGTTTCCCACACTACGTACTAACTTTGCTGAATGGCGAACTCGGTAAGTTAAATTACCACCATTTCCTGTAAATCGTATTTTCCAGCACTTTTTTGATTCAATGCCCTTTTATATAAGTGAATTTTAACAACTAGGGCAGACATTATACATCCACCTTGATAAAAATATAAGCCAAAGGTCTGAGGTGTGAGAAAATTAAGAATGTGTGTGTGTGTGTGTGTGTGTGTGTGTGTGTGTGTGTGTGTGTGTGTGCGTGCGTGTTTGTGGCAGTTCAGGTAGGTAATTCAAATGCTTCCTACAAATAAGGCAATTGCATAATTTCGTGAGTGAAAATGACATGATGTAAACAGAATATAAATGAGCATTATATAGAGCTTGTCTACAAGTTAACACTTTTCCCAGAGCCAAAGTTAGAAAATTGAATGCTCATTTCGAACGTTAACTTCGCAGAGAACTGCAAAACAGACTGTACTTTGCACTTATTTTTGTATAGTTTGATCTGTAGACGCTTTATTTAACTAAAGTCAACACTCAGCAGTGTATGTTTAAAAGTTGGACAAGCTACAGAATATAGCAGTAACTTTCTAGAAATAGCAGAATAACAATTTACCTTTTACTATTTCTGTAGAAACTGAAACATTTCACAAATACATCGCGTGAATGCGCGGGCTGCGATTTGTAGTGCTGTTCCAGAGGCAGCGGCGGTTCCTTCGTGACGTCACAGCCTCAGCCAATGGCAGGACAGAACGCTTACTGCTCAACCTTATTTTTTTACGGACCTTGGTTGGGCCGCGAGTTAGCCTGTTGCTCCTGCACAAGATCAATGTCTCTTCCCTAGTACTGACATAAGCATGCATTGCTGAGCACGCACAGCTGAGACGTATGCTGCTCCAGTTTGCATTTCGCTTCGCGTGAAGCTGTGTTTTTACACTTCCTTCTAGTCAAATGTTTGTCTTCGCCTACAAAACAAGAAAATTACTTAAATCTATACATATTTCACTCAAAAATACACATAATAATTTTTTTTTACTTATAAAACTATGACATTACCTATAAATATATTTTATGACAAGGAAACTGCTGTGATATTGGGTGACTACTCGTGAAAAGATTTTAAGTCTTTGTGAGGATGGAAACCTTTGTCTCTCCTTGTTCTTTCATATACCAACCTGTAAGTTCCAGGATAAGGTATTTTTGCAATAATATAGGGCCCTGAGTATAGTAAACGCAATTTTTTATTTAGCTTACCGATCTTTGTCGATTTAGGATGTGTTCTCAAGAGGACACGTTGCCCTTCAAAAAAATTTGTAACTCGTTTTAACTTTCTGCCGTATGTTCTCTTTCTGTATATTGCTCTATTCTCCAGTGTGATTACTGCTTGCTTGATTTTATCCTGTAAAGTTAACTCTCTAGTAGGTAATTTTGGTATGGGTGATTCCCATTCGTCAGTTTGTTCTGTGTTAAACATCTGTTCATTAGGAGTGAAACCTGTGGAAGAGTGGCGGAGATTGTTGCTATTTGCATTAATGAAGTCACGTATTCAATCCATCGTGAATGCTTATTATTAGCGTATGACCTTATAAATCTATTAAATTCTTTAAACTCCTTCTCCATAGGATTTGATTCTGGATGGAAAAAACTTACCAAGATGTGTTTAATGCCCTGTGTATTCATGAATTGTTTCCATTTTCTTCCTACGAAATTGGTTGCATTGTCTTTTAATAATACTTTAGGTCTACCTACTCTTCGTAAGTAATCCTCTTCAGTTCTCTTCATCATGCTACTGGCTGTAAAGTTTGATGTATTTTGTGAAAATATCATAAAGAGCTATTTTGTAGTTGACACCTCCGTTTGCTCTGGGTTACGGCCCTTTGAGACCCAGAGAAACCATTTACAGTGAAGCTTTGGTTAAAATGGGGTGTAGTTCAGCAAACTTTGACATATTGTATCGATTTGGTCTTTGGCAAATACCACACTTTCTTAATATTTGTGAAACACGTCGTCGCAAATTAGGAAAGTAACAAAATTTGGAAATCTTGTCTGCACATTTTGTTACTTCGTGGTGTCCGCGTACTTCGTGTTTTTGTTTCATAAATTCTTCGAAATATTTCTCTCGAAGGCATACACACCAATGGTTAGAACTTTCGTGCTTCCGGTGAAACAAAACGGCTTTGTATAACTGATACCATTTACTTACCTTATGGTTTATATTCTGGTTAAGATTTTGTATTACCTCTTTCGACCTATTGTCCTGATGTAGTATCATTCAGATGTGTTTACAGAAGTTTTTGTAGTCTGATTTTTGTGTGTTACTTTGCATCAATAATGTTCGGATTTCTCATTCGTGTTCAGAAAGTCCACTGAACTCGTCTAGTCCCTGCGGTAAACTGGATAGTGTAACTACAATAAGATTCTGTCTGCCTTTTATGTATATTATTTCAAAATTGAATTCCTGTAGGTACAAACACCACCTCGCTAGTCTTCGGTGTAACAGTTTACATGTTAAGAGAAACGATATTGATTGGTGATCAAAATAGACTTCAGTGTTTTTACCACAAAGAAAACACTCAAATTTCTTAAATGCCCAAATTACTGCTAAACTTCCCAGTTCTGATACGGAATATGATCTTTCTGCCTCTGATAAAGTTCTGCTGGCAAAGCTAATGACTTTGGGTACTGTTTTCCCTTCTTCTTCTTGTATCTTGAACAAACATGCCCCCAGCCCCTGAGACAAGGTGTCCGTGCTTAAATAAAAGTCCTTCGACATGTCAGGATGACTGAAAATGTTTGCTGATATTAATGCATTTTTAATTTTGGTAAAGTCCTCCTGGTATCTCTCATCCCATAAGCAAGGTTTATTTATTCCTAGATATGCTTTCAATTGTTTTTTGTTCCTTGGGGCTGGACAATTACGTATGGCATCTAGTTTCTTTGGGTCTGGTAATACACCCTGTTCTGATATGACATGTCCTAAAGGTTTTAGATGTTCTTTGCCAAAGTCAGATTTTTTAAGCTTTTCTGTTACTTTGTACTCTGCAAAGCTCTGAAATAATTTTTCCATTATACTAATGTGCTCTGCCTAAGTTGATGTGGCTATTAACATATCGTCAACATAAATGGTAACCTTACTGAGCAATTCTGGTCCTAAGACACTATCCAAAGTTGATATAAATGCGCCTGCGCTAATGTTTAAGCCAAAGGGTAGAACTTGAAATTCCTAACTCCTGCCATTGCAGACAAATGCTGTGTATTTTCTACTCTCCTCATGTAACTTCATTTCCCAGTAGAATTTTTTTAGATCGAGGGTGCCAAAATATTTGGTGTTATGAAATTTTAGTAACTGTTCATCTAAATTATCTCGTTTTGTTCCTATTGATACTAGGATTTTGTTCATGCCTCTAGCGTCTAAAACTAGTCATACTCATCCATCAGGTTAGCTAATTCGTAGTATTGAACTGCAATATGGTGAAAAGGATGGCTGTATGATTCCCCATTTGCACATCTGACTTGTTTACTACTTAACTGCTTTACGGTCCGCAGCTTGTGGTCGTGCGGTAGCGTTCTCGATTCCCACACCCGGGTTCCCGGGTTCGATTCCCGGTGGTGTCAGGGATTTTCTCTGCCTCGTGATGACTGGGTGTTGTGTGCTGTCCTTAGGTTAGTTAGGTTTAAGTAGTTCTAAGTTCTAGGGGACTGATGACCATCGATGTTAAGTCCCATACTTCTCAGAGCCTTTTGAACCATTTGAACTGCTTCACGCTTTGTCCATGATATGGGATAAAACACAACACAAAACGTTTCGTGAGGATAGACTTAAGTTTAAGTTCATAATCTTTGATTACTCCTGGATTCTTATTAAAAACATTTGCATACTTAAAAAGGTCAGAAAGTTCTTGACATTGTGCAGTATCTAGGATATTTGATTCGTTCAATTTTTGTTCCTCTATTTCATGGTTAACTTCAGTGTCGGTATTGTGTTAGTTATCACATTTGTTCAAAAAATATGTAGTGGGATATGAAGACTGTACAGTGACATTTGATTCTTGGTTTACGTTTTCATACCTCTCCGGTGTGTTAATCAGGCTGATAGAAAATCTTTGGTCTTTCACAAAAAAATGGCACTTACCATTACCTATGTCTATTTGAGTTTTGTAAGTTCTACATGTGTCCATACCTATCGAGTTGGTTAACTGTAAGTTTCTCTACTATTAAAAAATTACACTTCACAGAAAATTGTTCAATGTGCACGATGATAAGAGTTTTGTGTTTTACTAATTTGCTTTTGCCATCAGTCGCAGTTTGTACTTTGCAATTTTGCTGTCAGAACAGGAAATTTATTCTGTCTTTGTAACTCAGTAAAAATGTTTCAGATATTCTATTATCCATAGGCCCAGTGTCAAGTATTAACTGTGTGTCTATACCAAAAATTTTCACCCTGATAACTGCGTGCACCTGTTCTTCTAGTGTATTTTTCGTCTATTCTAGTTCATGTTGGTATAGATCGTCTTTTATGCCTCCTTGCTCATCGAATCATACGAAACATGTTTGAAAACCTGATTTGCCCCAATCGCTTGTAAGATCTATATTATGGGGCTCAACTATGACCGATTCGAGTTTTCCTGCAGTGTAGTCTGATCTTCTTCTGTGCACGGAACAATTACTGTCAGTTCTACTGTGTGATAGATTCTCCAGTTTGTATAATTACCAGCTCGTGACATACTTTCTCATGTGTTCATATGGCTGTTGTGAAATGTAGCCGTATTGTGATTTTATTGCGCAAAGGTTGGCTGCACTATGGTATGTGCTATGATATTGTTGTTGCCGCTCGCTGGCCATTTGTACGGCTGACTGTTCTTATTTTCACGCAGTGCATAATTTTGAGATAAGGGATTGAAATTAGCTTGTGGATGGTAATCGTTGCTGTTATACGGAAAGTTTTGTTTAAATCTCTTGTTCTTGCTTTTTTCATTCCCTTGGTTAATGTATCCTTGCGGTTGCGCGTACCAACTTTGCTGTATGTTCACATCTGGCTTTTTGTATTGAAAATTCGAGTTATGTTGTTGTGGTGTTTGGCTGTCTGATGCTCTATTTGTTATTACTCACTTCTCATATATTAGGTCGCTTGAGTCTAGAATGGATAGAAAACATTCTGTGCTGTGCTCAGGTGTAGTAACTAATTTTTCACGAATGTGTGATGGCAAACGACTTTTTCAAATTTTTAAAACATCGACATGAGAAATAGGATTCGTCCAGTAACATTTTTTATTGAGATGCTTCACAAAATACCCTGACAAGGCACCATATTTGCTATTAAAAAACGCGGAGTTACAAACCTCTCGCCTGTTTGAAATCAATCCTATTGTTGAAATTATTACGGTTACAGGAAGAATAATTCTTAATTTTTGAGACTTTATCTTTATAGAGCATGAATTTTCGGTATATGATATAATTAGGGCTGAGAATCTAATACATATGTAATAATAAAGTGTAATTGTAGTTAATATGACTATAATAGTTATAATAGTTGTTATGTTGCTTCCTATTAATAATTGTATTACAATTCATTTTGGTAGGAATCCAAGAAATGGGTGGTAAACCACCTACTGATAGAAGGGCCAAGAATATTATGAATTTAATTTCAGTTTTTATTTTTCTAGCTCAATAGATATGGTCTATGAAGAATAGATTTATTTGCTTGAATAATAAGACTATGATTAGTCGTAGTAGTGCATGAATAATAAAGCATAGTTCCCAGATGTTTTCTCTGACTTTTAGAGATCGTAACGCTGCACTAGCAAATTCCCCATTCTGATAATAGAGCGTCACTAAAAGCGCCTTTTCAGGTAACGTCAACATGCTGCGACTGCTGGCGCATCTGATTCTCTCTCTTATTAGAGCTTTTTTTGCTTCTAATAAAACCCCATGTCATTCCAAGCATGTGTGTCAATTTTTACATCTCTATCTACATTATTCCGTGGTCTATGAAGTGTTCAAATTTATACTTACTTTTTGATCACCCGGTACATAGATACGCGCTGCTAACACCGCCACCGCCCACGGTCAGGCAAAGTAGCAACTAAGTGACAGCAGAAATTTAAATTAACGTAGTGAGGTGGAAGTACGTTAAAAACAGGGTGTCAAATACGTGATGGCGGTAACACGAGCCGGGAACGGTTCAGGAAACTTTTAATAGCGTAAGGCAATACATTAGTGCAAAAAATAGACAAACATATTTTCAATGGTCATCAATGGGACTACTTAAAGTGCGTAAGAGTTGTTCTATAGGTCAGTACGTGAAACAATGAAATTTTTCACGCACTATTCGCGAGTGGAACAGAATTGGAGGGATCAGGTAGTGGTACCGAAAGTACCCTCCGACAAACACCATTAGGTGGCTTGCGGAGTATGACGTATATTCGGACGTCAGTTTCGCATATTTCACATTTGAAGCAATAATTTTTGCCTTTACATATTTCACTCCTTAATTTACACTTATGTTCAAAAGAGACACGATTATGAAAATGCTGTAATATATGGACACTGAAACATTGTGTAGCAACTGTAGGACGCAGTCACTTAACAGCGTATGTATCGTCATCTGGGTTGCCTGTCAACAATGCAGTGTCGCTTGAAGCGATCTGCGCTGTTGCCCAGGAACATTGCGAGTCCGTATAGTTCTCGTGCGCTCTAGTATTGTTTCGAGGTGCTCTGAAAAAACCGTAACTTAACAGTTAACTTAAAGAAGAAAGTTTGAAAGCTTCGTATTACCATCTGAGAAGAAGCCTAAAAGTCCATTTTTTCCAGCCGGACACCAGTTCTTCGGATCAGGTATGTAATACGTGGTCCTTTCTATCCTTGTCCGCCGTTAGACAGACATCAATTTCATACACACAGGATCGAATCACATTAAGTAGTTCAAAATTACACATAAATCTGCTACAACTGCTTAGGAAACAGTACAATATACATAATAATACAAGACACACACACTATGCATTCAGACTAAACATTTGCTCGTAGAGGCAGGCCTATACATCTACTCGTTTGAAAAACATAGAACGTAGTTCGGATTTATTGTTTTCATAGCCGTCTAGCAAATTTCTTTAAAGTAGTTTTGGAATAATTTTCTATGAAAGTATTCGAACGTCTTGGCTGATCTCTCTCTAACCCAGTTTAGCTGTTTCATTTATTAAATTACTGAGCACCTTTTTTCTGTGTATGAATGGTTAGTCTTAATAGTTGTGTGTGCGTAATCCATATCTTCCACGGCACACCTGGTTTCAAATGATCGTGCAATTCATATAAGTTTTTGAGTCGGTTTTACCGACAATATTCAGCACTATCAGTCCACGGTACATTAAGGTTTTCCTATTAAATATACGTTTGTTCGTGTGCTTCTCTTTGTAAGATTCAATTCTAAAGGAAATACCGTTACTGACATTCAGTGACTCACCCGATATTTGTTCAGTTCCCTGTCAAGCTTCCCGGAGGCCAGATTAGCTCAGACGTGTATGATTTTTAATATTTTTAAGAGCACTTAACAAGCTGATTCTCCTGCAGAATTAATCAAGGATTATCAAGCTGTATCAAAATTCCATACATTTTTCCTGAACCTAATCCTATCCATTAACTGTTTTTTTCCTTCGAAGCAAATGTGCAGGGTAATTAAATGGTAGGTGGTGGCTCGAGATACCGTCTTTAACAAAATCCCACTTGAACTTCACATAATACTGTTTCATGCTACGTAACAGAATAATTATCCATCGACCGATCTAAATGTGTAACAGGACAGGTACCTTAGAACCGTTACGACTTTGCGTTATCGTGTACCGCAAGTGCAATGCGTTGAAAGAGCACCGCATTCACACCGAATGTCAGACAATATTTCGTGTGTTTCTTTCCTGCAGAAGATGTTTCGCCGGTTTCGCCGGTGGCTGCCCTGCTGTGCTACTGGGGAGGGGAGCGAGGCAGACCACCCGCCGGGTGAGAAGTTCACCCCTGGTCACCCACTGGACAGCATGGCGGTGAGGGGCGCCGTGGTGCCTGCCTTCTGAGAGGCATCGCCCGAGCAGCCAACTTGATTTAAAAGCGCTATTTTTCATCAATCCCATGTGCACTCACTATTAGGTGTTTTGTGAAACTTGCCAATCTTTCTTAGCAAGTGGCCGGGATAAAACATGGTGTTCTGAATTACTGCTTTCTTTAGACTATATTTTGAGCGTTACCTACTTACTGTTATTTGTAAGAGACAAGAAATGCCAATTTCTTCAGATACGGGATTCGCTGTTCTCCTGTTACGTGGTCACTCCTTATACATTGATGGGGATCAAAAGTGGCACTCGCATAAGGTGTCAAACGTATTTCTATATTTCTCAGTGGGATAAGGAACTAATGACCAGCCGAGGAGGCCGAGCGGTCCTAGGCACTTCAGTCCAGAACCGCACGATTGCTACGGTCGCAGGTTAGAATCCTGCCTTGGACATGGATGTGTATGATGTCCTTAGGTTACTTAGGATTAAGTAGTTCTAAGTTCTAGGGGACTGATGACCTCATACTGCTCAGAGCCATTCGAACCATTTGAACCAAGCAACTAATGACCAAAATTAATACGGGAAAATTACGAGGAAAACATCTCTGCGGGATGTTGTGTGGTGGCCTTATTGTAATTAGCGTAAACATTATGCACATTGTCTATCTCAACATTGAAAGCTCACTCGTGGGATTGGGAATACGTGGTGCGCTAATGAAAGTATAGAAACGGAAATAAATGAAGAATCATTCTAGCGACGATACGAGTCGATAATGCGGAAATGCTCTGACTCCAGGATCTCTGAGAGCGTGTGGTCTCGTACGGTCAGGTGATGGGGACAATCAGTAGTAAATTGTTAAGTTGTTTGGCTGTCGTGAGCTATGAAGGGAATGACGGTGAAAGCAGCAGTAGTCGACAAAACCTTCGATTTCCTCTCCTCATCACGGTACGTGATGGTCGGAATTATATACGGACCGTGGAGCAGGAGTGGAGGCTACCTGTGGCAGATGTGATGACAGAGGACAGTGCTGGCACAGGCACAATGGCCTTATCCCCTATACCCATAACCTCTTGTGTATTGTATTCCGGAGGCGGCCCATCGTCATATTAAATATTCGCTCATATTATTTTGGATCATCAGTATAAGTTAGCAGCACACAGACCATCATGAAACCGTGCGGAGTGGATATGCGCATGCTCGCTTCTCTTCTCGTAAGTGCAGAAGTGAGCTTACAGGCATGGTCCATATCAAGCGATTTGGGGACATCGCAAGGTCATGTTGTGAATGGGACTGTCTCATTGTATGGAACTTCGAGCAGTGATAGTTTTTGTCTATTGTTTAGATTACTATGTAGAATTACAAGCTCTTAAGGATCCATACATTAACAAATAAAATGCACAAGAATATTTTATACACCAATATAATTTCACAATATTTATAATGTCACAGCATTTATTGTTCAAAAATTGTTATTTCCGTTCAATTTAGATATGTAATGAGGAGATGTACCAAATAACTGGCAATATTTCATGTTACTTTAATGATTTGAACTATTGTGTATAGAACACATTTTGCTACGTCTTAACATCATCCATTATATCTTTGTCTCACAGGAGCCAGCAACAACAGCTGCATCACCAGCCGTGTCGCCAACTGCAACACTTCAGGTTTCGCCAGCCACATTGCCGGACACAGGAGGAGAGCCAGCAGAAGCCACAACAAAAGTGGCGTCGCCAGCTGAAATGCCATCCACAACACAACTTGAACCATCAGCTGTAACACACGTGGCATCTCCAGCCACGTCCCCATCTACAACACATGTCTCATCAGGCATGACACAAGTGGCGTCGTCACCTATAATCGAAGTGGCGTCACCACCCAGAACAAGAGCAATTCTTCGACCCTCATCGTCAGGCAATACAGAAGTTACGTCGCCAGCAGCCCGTCTAACCACAAAACGTGTAGCCTCATTACCTTTAGGGCAGGTGGTGTCCAAAGCATCGTCGTCAGGCTCCACACGAATAGCATCCGCCATCCCCATTGCCTGCAACAGCATGCATCTTATCACCAGTCCTGTTGCCAGATACAACACTCATCAAGTCACTGGTCCCATTGCCAGATACAAAACCCAACAAGCCACCAATCCTGTTGCCGGATACAGCACACACTGTATCACCAGTCCTGCTGCCGGATACAACACCCATCAAGCCACCAATCCTGTTGCTGGATACAGCACACTCTGTGTCACCAGTCCTGCTGCCGGATACAACACACATCAAGCCACCAATCCTGCTGCCAGATACAGCACACGCTGTGCCACCAGTCCTGCTGCCAGATACAACATGCGTTCTGTCACCAGCCCTGCTGTGGGGTACAACACGCGTCCTGCCACCAATCCTGTTGCTAGCTACACCATGATTCGTGTCGCAAGATTCTAAATGTCATTGAAATATATCATTTGTTCTTATGACACTTTTGATGAAATAAAAACGAAATTTTATGTGTTATATACTGAGCCTATTTTTAATGATGCTGATATATGCGTATGGATACACGACACTGTAATGTGTGTGGATAAACTTTAATGTCATCAGTAATACACAACGTTATAGCCTTCTAGTACTTCACAATTCATCCTAAGGAATTTTCCAGATGACAATTCTACTGCATTGTCAGTTGACATTAAAATAAATCGTTGTTATTTAAAAGTGAAAGGCACGAATGGAGCATGTTGACTACTGTGCAAACAGATAAAAATCTCTTTCATGGCTATAATTGTGCTGAGATATTGGAAAGTGGGGCACAGGACTACAGTTTTACAGATCGATCACGTTTTGAATGAAATTTAAACAGAGACAATGTTGCTGTGTGCCTAGATTGGATATTTGGTTGCAGCTAGTTTACCTTTGGAGTTATTAGTAGGTATATCAACAGAGTCATTTCTCTCAGTTTTGTGGAGCAAGAGTCTGTGTCACCTGCAAAATTTGGCGAGTCCTGCATATTTGCATCAAAACAACCAAAACTTCCATAGTTGTACAGAAACTTTGTACTGCAAACCCCCACCACACTCAATAGAATACACTAGAAAGAACTGGTATGAGAAAGTTCGATTAATGCTGTTTAGAGTGGGTTGTATCCGACAGAGTCCAAAGATCTGATAATATATCTTCTGTGCTCATATGGTCATGCCAATGTCGTATGTGCATGTGAATCCAAAAATTCTTCCTCCTGCACGTTAAAATTCCAAATAATACATGTCGTAAAACGTATCAGCCACTGAAAATACACATTTCTGCGTGTACTTGCTACAGTTTTGTAAACACTCCAGACAGTAACTGCTGTATATGCATACAAACTACCACAGCCCGGTCCCTTGTTGTCTTTTCCTGAGATGCTGCGCATACTGCTTGATGAGAAATATGGAGGTCTGCAGCTCTTACAATCCCACCATTCTGTCGTATTCCAACGGTACATTGATGACTTTTTTTTTACTACTTTCCAGGTACATGTAATGTTGTCAGTCACGCTATTGCTTTCGTGTACAAAACCACTATCTGAATATGACGAGCAAGGTTTACACTTGATACCTTCCTGATTCCCAAATTTAATGTTAAAAAGCTATTAGGCATATATACTTGAGAATTTAGGTATCGAGTAAGGCAAGTCGAACATATTGTACAAAAAAAAATGTAGAAACTCCTCTACAGTGGCTCCTTTCGTAGCGGTACATAGCAGAGTTTCTGCACATCGGAAATGCAATCTACGCCCCATCCCCGAAAATCATATTACTTACAAACTGAAGAGGAACAGAGTCAGTCAAGCTGGTAGAAACGTAGAACTCAAGTATGCGCACGCATTAACCGTTAGCAGAAGTAATCAGCTGTCATATGAAATAACCTCCGTTGTCTTGGTGTATTCAAAATGAATGCTACAACTGATTCCATTGCTTCAGCCCACGAATTGAACCGGTAGTTCACATTACCTACAACCACAACTGAACCACAAACGAAACAGCGACTCGTTGACTACTTCTTATGGGTAAACGACTGCTGTCACTGAAAAATTCTGTCTGAAGCGTGTTATTTGCAGTACCGTCAATAGAGGCATCAGATCAGCAGGGTTTACTGAAGCACGGGAAACAACCCGTCGGGTTTGACCAAGGACGCCATAAGTTGCTCTTAGATATTAATGCCATAGATAACAAATCGATTGTCTGCTGCGGATAAGCGTCATCATTGCACATTAAGAAGATTGAATGTAGTTTTACAAGACAGGGCTAGATATTGCACAATTTTTTTTTTTCGTTTGCACTGATTTCAGTAATTGGTTGTTTGCAATTCATTCGGTACTTAATGCCACTCCTAGTGAGTTTGAGACAATTTGGACTAATAGCTTTTTGTTTTATGAAAATTTTTACTTTTTCATTTTCGTTTGTAGGTATGGATTTGTCTACTCCAATAAACCTGGATGATTTAAAGGAGGCTGTGGGTGTAGACATGATGGCCAGGCTTCGATTTTTACAAATGTGTGGTCTTGTTGCTGATTATGTTCGATCTCGTGAGTGCGGTGAACATATGCACCTGACCAGTGTGTCTGCTCGCCGTACTCACGACTTATTCGTATGGCGCTGCAGTAAAGATCGGCTGTGGCGGTCTTTTAGACGAGGAACATGGATCGAAAAATCTAAGCTCGCCTTGAGGGATATCATAAAAATTACATATTGTTGGTGTTTGAGATATCCTGTGTGGCTGTGCGTGCATGAATGTCGTGTGGGTGAGCGTACAGTTGTAGATTGGTGCTCTTTTCTGGAGACGTTTGTGGGGAATATTTAAAGTATAGAGGGCCGTTTTGCGGCCGGGTGTTACAGTCGAAATCGACGAGTCGCATTTTGGCAGAAGGAAGTACATCAGGGAACAACCTGTAAGATTATGGGTTTGGGCGGCTGTAGTTTCAGGCCAAGAATGTGACGAAGTAATTTTTAAAGTAGGTCCTAATCGAACGAAGGAAGTTTTGGTTACATTAATTGAAGATCATGTTGTAGAGGGTTCCGTAGTGATTTCAGATGGTTTTTCGTCACGTACGGATTTGGGGAATAGGGGTTATCAGCATCATGTTGGTAATCACAGTATTGGATTCAGATCTTTATCCACTGGTCAACTGAAGAGCAGGATACAAATGTTGTGTATGGCGCTATTTTTGTCTTCCGTAGCACTAGTATCCTATTCTTCAATTGACATACATTGGTCAATTGAAGTACAGAATACGCATGTTATAAATGTCGTTATCTCCCATTCGCTAGTACTACTTTTCTATTCTTCAAATGGTTGAAATGGCTATAAGCACTATGGGACTTAACATCTGAGTTCATCAGTCTCCCTAGACTCAGAACTACTTAAAGCTAACTAACCTAAGGACAACAAACACATCCATGGCCGGTGCAGGATTCGAACCTGCGACCGTAGCAGCAGCGCGGATCCAGACTGAAGCGCCTAGAACCGCTCTGCCACAGCGGCCGGCATCTATTCTTAAGTTGTCCTACATAGCTAAATTAAATAATGGGATAGAAATTTCACTGCTGTTGGTTTTCTTGTTGTCATTAGAAAGACTATAACTTTCACTCGATACTATTAGCATCCAAGGCAAATAAGAAACAACATAAAAAACAAACAAAAATTGTTTCCCATTCTGAAGCACGGGATATAAATTTTGTGTGTGACGTCCTCTTGCGCCTTCACGTAGTTCAAGTGAGGTACAATGTAAACTACGTCAGTGCGTCGATTTCCTCGCTTTCGTTAAGAGTATATATATATATATATATATATATATATATATATATATATATATATATATATATATAGGTCAGCTGAAGAGTGGGATACAAATATTATGTACGTAGATCTTTCCATCGTCGGTAGTACTACTATCTACGTAAGAACAGTCTATAGGTGGTAGCGGAGGCGAAAGAATGAAAGAATCTACACATGATGTAAAATTTCTATCCCGTACTTCAGTCGATCTATATAGTTCAGCTGAACAACAGGATACCAATGCCAACGAAAACGAAGAAATTGACGTACGTTAAATATGTATCCCGTTCTGCAGTTAACCAACACAGCTCGACTGAATTCGAGATACAACTCTTATATATGTGACGTGAGGTATTCTATGCTACCGCTACTTCCATCCCTTCATTTTCTCATTAATTTCCACTGAAGTACTAGGACACAAACGAGCGATATCCTTAACATTAAGGTCGACGTATTACTCGCCTTGTTATATGTCTAAAATATTTTTTCCCTACTGTATTCCCTTGTTTCTGAACACTCCTCTCAGCTGTTACATCTTCGTAATAAATGAACTCTGGCAAATTCTGACGTCATTGGTCAAAGCTGACGGGTTGTATCCCGTTCTTCAGTAGCCCCGATCAACAGTTGCTCGAAATTATCTCATCACAGTCCAAATGATGAAGCTTATTATTGACCCATTTCTGTCCGCTGTAACCCATTATTTCAACCAAGAACGTTCCCTGAGGTATGCACACAGGGACTAGTTACGCCATTACTAAAATAGACGTTTCCACAGCACCAGCTGATTTCCGACCTATTTGCATTCTTCGTGGAATGTCTAAGCCCTTAGAACGTACAGTCTACGTTCAGGTAACAAACTGTCCAACTACAAACACTCTACTAGACGAACACCAATCACGTTTCCGCAACCATCACAGATCAAACAACAATTCGAAATATTGCGAGTCCCTGCCATCTTGAACCCTACATAGGAGAAATTCCAACTTTTCTCCTTCAGTGAAGTGATGAAAATCTAAATTGGACTGAGCACGTAACTGCAATGTGCACGAAGTTATTAGCATCTCTACGTGCCCCACAAAAATGTAAGGAGCTCTTCCTTTATGACCCCAAAATGAAACTTGTTTACATACTTCTGCTTCCAATTATTTTTTACAGGGATGTTATCCTGCAAGCCTATCCTCACAGGCCTGGAACTGCTTATGAATACCTGTGTCCATTATATTTGTGATGTTCGACTCTTTGATTACATATCACTATCATTTGCACAGCTGCGTGCAGACAAGAGTAGGGGGCAGATGGCGGCGATGACGTCATCCAAGATGGCGGCCATGAGTCATTTGATGGCGTCACCCAAGAATGCGTCCGTGACAGCTGATGACACAAGTACCATTATTCAAGATATTGCCTTTTGGTGAGAAGTTTGAATTTAGGTGGGAAGATAGATCAATTTGGCTTCGTCCACTAACCTAAATACCCTCCCCCAGAAAATGGTGGGAAGTTCAAATTCTGTCAGAAGAATGCAACACACCACGGCTACCTCTACTAACCTAAGAAAATGGCGGGAAAATGGGTCACTTTGGCTACCTCCACTAACCTAAGTAATCCGACCGCCACCTCTTCCTATAAACTGGCAGGAAAAGGACACGGCCTGTGCTGGACATAAGTCTTTATTTCGCATGCAGTCTTTATTTAAACAATTTGATGCAGTTCTCCATCTAGTGTGCTCACCATAGGGTCTGGAGTCCAACTGAGCAAGTACACAGCCCTGCCACCAGGGACACTGTCATCCCTCGTGTGACGTAATCCAAGCTGGCGGTCTGGGGTAGGGAAAATGGAAGGAAAATGACCTGGCCGGTGCTGGGCTGCTCGAGAGAGAAAGGAGTGTACTTTCTTTATTTTGGAACACTTAAATTAGGAACGGATTTCACTTAGTTCATTTATTACACTGATACAAAACACTCACTCTCACATGCTTGGGGTCACAATACACAGCATGCAGACCTGCAAACTACTCATAAATAACGCATGAAAAATGCTCTGCAGACATGCTCACTACTCGTAAACTGTGCAAATAATGCACAGCACGGCCTACAGATCTGCTCACGAAATGATATGGAAGCCATATTTTAACTATATATGACGGTAGTATCAGTTCTCGAAAGAACAGTTACCGTTGATGACCATGCAGCTTTGCTAGAAATGAAATGATAATTAAATGGACACCCTAGCTGCAAACAGGCGTTGATATACTTCATTGGGGACATGTTGAAAATGTGTGCCCCGACCGGGAATCGAACCCGGGAACTTCTGATTTATGGAACAGATATTACCGTCATATATAGTTAAAATATGGCTTCTTGGCTATTGACCTGCTTGTGCGAACGTACACACTGTGGCCGAACTCGTACAGGACTTGCCACGAGTAATGAGTGTGATAGGTAAACATCTATTAGGCGCACTAAGAATGTAGTGGTTTGGACATGTTGGGAATGTGGGTGTCACAGGGAGCGTGCAAGGGATAAGCCCCTGCAGGCGCACTATTCTCTGTGCACTCGGTGGCTCAGATGAATAGAGCGTCTGCCACGCAAGCAGGAGATCCCGGGTTCGAGTCCCAGTCGGGCCACAAATTTTCAACATGTCCCCAATGAAGTATATCAACGCCTGTTTGCAGCTAGGGTGTCCGTTTAATAATCATTTCGATGATAAAAATGAGACATATACGTAAGAAATGCTAAATGTCTCAAGAAAATGTCTCCTTCAAGATGTAGATAGTATCAGCAATAGTCCAGAAATTGCTTCATTACTCGCTTCGAAACAGATAAATGAATTAATTTACAGCACGACATAGCAGTAACTACATTAGGGCTACTGTAGTGTTTTATAGAGTGGTATTTTTATTATTATTATTAGAGTGTTAGACACAAAGCATTAACAGCCGTTCAGAATTAAGGAGTGCAGCAATCAAGTGATTTAAAAACAGTAAGTACAGTGCTCACATTATAACTTGATTGATTTTAAATGAGGTTGTATTGCGCAGGTCATGCATGTGCCGCAATAGACAAGAATAATTCAGGGGTAGTATGGTTTATAACGAGTGTCTACATTCCCTGTGGATAGTTAGCTTTCTGATCAGAGAAGGAGTTGTGAGTAGCACTTGCGATGCACCACTAATTTCTTCGTCATTCATTCTAACTCACACACACACATCTTAAAGATGGAAGTGTTTCAAGAAAAGTCTTTCATTCTGCTGTTTAGTTGGTGATAATGTGGGGGAATGGGGGCGGAGACAGACACTTTGGCGATGGGAGGGGGGGGGGGGAGGAAGGCAGGGGTACTAGTTAATGTCTGATTGCACTCAGCGGTAATGGTCTAATAAAGGTTGGAAACCACTAATCTAAGCATTGCATCCGTCCGCTGTTTTGCAGCAAACTCTTACAAATACCAAGTGGTTCAAACTACCCACAGTCCCCCTAACATTACATTTTTATCGTATATTTGGAAGAAACTGATATTGTTCACCATAGAATAAGTTGTGACAATTTCCAGCTAAGTAATTAAACAACTGTAAAGTTAGAGCACCAAAGCGACATTTTCGTGTTGTGTGGTACAACAGAAAACATATAAAAATTTATTTTAGTGGGTGTTTCTTTAATAGGCAAATACGGAGAACTGAGGACAAAAATAAAATTTAAAAAAACACTTAGGAAGTCGCTCCGAAAAGTATGATTACATGGAGTGACAGTTATGGAAGCGAGTGAGAAATACTTAGTTCCTAACATGCACATGACGAATTTAATAGGTTTACAGGAAAATGTGGCCATGAAACATGTTTTAGGGAATAGTAAGCTTTTGTCGAGAACTCTGAGGTACTGTACGATCATGTAAAAATTTAGATACCGAGCTTATCCCTTGAGTAAGAATGAGTTCTTGAATCTAGGTAACAAATGTGCCAAGCAACCGAAAATAAAACATCTGTACTATAAGACAAAAAGGAAATGGAGTAAATTCACTACGATTTTATGAATATACGTGAAAGCTTGGGGCTGAGGACCGCTGAATCGACAAGTTTGCGGCGAGCAGAAAGCTTCAGTAAGGAAGAATTCGACAGATTCTGTGTCAAACTTGGCGAGCTGATGGGGAAGTTCAAGTTTATAGCCACGTACGATCGTATTAAAGCTTCTTTACAACTAGAATGACTTCCATACCCGATACAACTCCTCAAAAATTTTAACGACAAAAATTCAAATGGAGAAAATAATATCAGAAAGTCAACGAGAGGCCTGTGTTGTTAGGACGTGATGTTTTATGATATCATTAACCAACGCATCCTAGAATTGTCTGATGTGAAGAAGGTTCCAGGTCAAAATTCAGAAAATATTGTAACAACAAAAAGGCCCTCGTGTCCGATGGAACCAGACCTCCCCTTACAGGAGACAGATTGTCGTGATGTGGGATGCGTCAAGTATTCTTGTCGTGATGTGGGATGCGTGAAGTATTCTGACGTACATAGTAGGCAGTCGAAGGCGTACAGAGCTCCGTAAAACCAATGTAGGGTATGCAGAGCTCCGTAAAACCAATTTAGGGTTGATAAAACAGTTCTACACACCAAAACGTTATGGAAGTGAAGACAACAAAACTTTGTTAATTTGGTGTCATTGGCATGGAAGCTGCAACCGTTACCATCAATACGGATTTTTGTCGCGAAATATCGAGTCCCACATACTAGCAAATGGCTGCACTGCATGAGTATGTTGTCGTTTCTCGCTCTATCCAATACGCTCTCCGAGATGTTCATTACCAAACCTTTCTCCCATTGTTCACGTGTAATGCATGATTGGGCAGGATCAGATACATGCGCCCATATTTTCAGCACGTGTTCATTAGCTTTGTGGCCAGATAAGGGCATTGTACGAATTACTATTAATAATACAGTGGTCTTGTTTTTACGCCTTTCGCAGTTCTTCAGTGATGATTACCTGGTAATATAATTCCAGCTGATAATCTACTATTGTTTGGTGAGGCAAAATGTCTCGAAAAAACGTAAATAATATAGATAATTTCTGTAATAATTACGGTGAAGCATTTACGCCTCTATTAAAAGGCATGTTTATTATGCTTTGGCTGTAAGACCGGGATAAAAAATGGACACCATATGTATGCTGCACTACGTGTTCGTCAAACTTGAATCCGCGGATGACTAGAAAAGTATGTCATGTCGCACATGGAGCACCAAGGATTTGGAGGAAAACCACCAAGAATACTTTTATTTCTGGACGTTTCCCCCTACAAACAAAGGCCTCACCGTGAAGAAAAGATGTACGTTTGTACATCGCAAATATACCCTCTGCAATTCGCCCAGTGCCTCATGCCAACGAACTTCAGTTCCTGAGCTCCCAGAAAATGCATCTGTGAGCTGTGATGGAAGATAACTGTGCTTTCATAGATGAGTATGAAAATTAGCTGCCATCAGCTTCAACAGATGCAAACTTCTCTCCAAGCACATAATCTTCAAATCACATGATGACACAAGGGGAAATCAGTGACATCATCAGGGATCTAGAATATTTGGCTTCACTTTCATAACAGTGGAAGTACCTACACGACTACGAGAAAGTGACAACCTTTCGCGCTAGTTGAATAGAATATGAACAGTCTTATTTTCTTTTTTAAAGAAAACATTCTGCAAAGACGTAATTCGTCTGATAGGCATAACATATGAAGCATTGTCCTGATCAATGGAGACTGTTCATCGATGATGCGAAGACATAAAGTCTCGAAGCAGTACTTTTACATAATGGCAATGAGTTTACTTTCACTTCTGTGGCGTACGCCACCAAAACAAAAGAAATAGATAAAAATATGAGAAACGTCTTGCTAGGAGCAGATCACGCGAGATACCAGTACGAAGTGTGTGGGGATTTTAAAGTTATTGCCGTTTTATTGGGGATGCAATCCGCCTACATCAGGTACTATTGTTTCCCTTGCTAGTGGGATAGCCGTGCTAGAGACAAACACTGTTGTCCGAAGTAATATCCCTGTGTGAGTAAATAACTCCTGGAATGAAACATATATTGTTTCGCTCCCAGCAGTACGTATAAAACTGGAGCTTAGCAAAAATTTTGTAAATTCCTGCACAAACCATAAGGTTGCTGGGTAAAGATGCAAATGCAGATCTGTCATCATATCAGTGAGGGCAGAATTTCTAAAATCAGTTCCTGGACTGATTCGGTGTCCTTGTTACTGAACTCCGAGGGGCTTGGTGATTAACTGTTTCTGGAAAACGAGAAAGTAAATGTGCCTTTGTAACAAACGTCTGCGAATGCCAACGAGTATGCTACGGTTCGTTCGCCTGGTGTAGGAGGCAGTTCGTACACCAACTCACGCCATCATCGTGGTGTGGAGCCACAACCTGTAGTAACAGTAAAGTCTGTTGTCTGATGAGGACTGACTGTACAGCGCAAAATACATCCGAAATGTGATGCAGCTCATTCTCTAGGAGTTCCTGCATCAGGTAGGTGTGCTCTCATAGTAGGTGCGTGTGCCTACTCTCACATCTCGCTCTATCCAATACGCTCTCCGAGATGTTCATTACCAAATCTTTCTCCCATTGTTCACGTGTAATGCATGATTGGGCATACGCTACCCCAGTGCGCGTTATAAACATCAATACGATGACTGTTTCAGACAGCAAGTGAAAGTGGCTTGGAAAACTACTTCCCAATAGAATGTCAGACACATCTACTGTCTCCTTCACGCAACACTGCGTTGTATCATGAACAGACCACAGAAATACTGACATTTCTGTTCCAATAGAGTCTCTCTAGGGGAGTGCGGCCCTGGGATTATGATCACATACACTGTATCACTCTCCTAACATATGAATAAAGTTACGTACGAGTACAATGTGACACAGTTGTATCTTAAGGTATGAAATCAACTTCTCAAGTAATGTGACCAAAACGTTACTTCTGTTTCCTTTTCAGCTGCACCTGTGCTCAAGAAAGTATTCTCGTTGTTTGTCTATTAGCAAATACAAAACGTCTTTGACAAAACATATGAGGTGTGTTCAAAAAGTAATGGGAGTTTTTGTTTTTCTTAAAGAATATTTATTTATTCATCAATTTAAAATTTTACTCTTGAAACTATAATACATTTGAGTCAGCGCTTTTTCCAGCCTCATAAGCACTTCTGGAACTCACTTTTTGTGATGGTATTCAGCTTCTTCAGGGATGCTGGTTTTTCTCATCAACGACATCCTTTCATGGTTATCTTCAGCCTCGGGAACAGTAAAAATTTGCAGGGGGCCCTGCCCAGGAAATACGGTGGCTGAGGGAACACAAAATTCAGGAACTCGTGACACATCATCCCACTGCAATCTAAGAAAGCTGTAAGATGAAATTCCAATTTGTTCGTACTTGTCGACCTTTTTTTGATCTTTGCTCTTCAGGTAATTTCCACTGGGATTATTGGGCCTTTATTTCGGCATCATACCCATATAACAATGTTTCTTCACCCGTTATGACCTTCTTTACAAGATCTGGATCGTTGTCGACTTCGTTAAGTAATTCCTGAGCGATGACATCGAGATGTCGTTTTTGATCGAAGTTCTACAATTTCGGAACAGACTTTGCAGTCACATGTTTAATGCTTAAAACATCCGAAAAATTTGCTTGGTATGAGCCAAAGGATATGCTGACATCATCAGCAACCTCTCAAACGGTGATTCTGCGATTTTCCAGAACAATTATCTTTACTTCTTCCACTTTGTTGTCAGTAACTGATATGCCAGGCCGTTCATGGTGGTAGTCGTCTTAATCGTTGTCGTCTTAAATTTTTTCCTCTCTGATCCGTTTATACTGCTCGCAAACTCTTGTCTTACTCATCGCAGATTCATGGAAACGAAACGTGTTATGTTTGTTTACGTGTAGCTTTGTGTTCGTAACGCAGGAGTTTTTGCATTATCTCATGCTTATCTCTTTACAATTACGTGGAAATGCCGTCGTTTTAAATTCATATGTGACGTGATAGGAATTGATTAGTTTTATTTGAGGTCACATGCCTCCGTGTGTATGTATACTTTGTAGTCAGTAGGAAGGGTAAATGTTTTGTAGTTGCACTGCGATGATGTATGTTCTTAATCTTCGTTTGCTTCATGATCAAAATAGACACATAGACATACTAATAACTAACTCATTTCTTTGAGATGCGGCCCATTTTCTCCTTTGGTACCTATAACACCCGTCGTAAATCTCTTCTTCTTCTGCGCCGTGTCGATGCACTAGGCGCTGCAATATAAAAAACTTATAACTAACTTCAAAACTAATTGTGTTTCGTAGCTCATAGGCCACTCATATACCCGGTCATCACGTTTGTTCGGAGACGTTTTTCGTATCTCATTCTCATTTGTTTATATATTTATTCACTTGCATTTTTTATTCTTTTTATTCATTTACCCTGCAAAGAAAGTTACTCTGACATCTCGTACGGTATCTTATATTTTGTTAGCTAACACGTCCTGTGTGTTTCGTTGTAATGATTTCTTTTAGCTCTAATTACACTGTATGTATCTTAGTATTGACGCAACATCACATGTTGATATAATATTACATTTTTCCGTTCCCTGATAGTAAATATAGTTGTTATGTGTTATTAATTATTATGAAATTGAGTTTGATACTTGTGCAGCTTCGCATTTCTATTTGGTTGGGTCCACGAGGGAACAGCAACGGCTGCGCAGAAGCAAATCCATTTCTGGCGTTCTGCGCATGACGTCACTGAGGAACAGCTTTTGGCGCGCGCGAAGTGTACGTATGAGCTTTTTGTTGTCGTGGTTCGTCCGTGTTGTGTTTCGTTCGTGTTGTCGTTTCCGTTTGGTTATCTTTGTGCAGTGAGAGTTTGTCTGAAGTATTTGAGTGTGTGGAAGCAATGCCAGGTTGTGCTGTTGTTGGCTGTAACTCTCACAATCGCAATACAAAATGGACTGAAATAGTGTTGCATTGTTTCTCACGTGATGAAAGTCTGCAAAAGGTTTGGCTTTGAAAATGCTTTAGGAAAGATCCTGTGAACGTAGGGAACGCTAGAATATGCTCTCATCATTTCAAGGAAATGGATTATAACCGGGACTTACGTTCAGAACTGTTAAATTTACCGCGGAAACTAATCCTTAAGAATGATGTGTATCCGTCATGCAATTTGCCTTGCGGTAGTAGCCCCAGTGATAAGCATTTGCTACAATGTTGTGGCTGCATTAGCAGGCATGGGTGCAAAGAATAGTTCTGTCTGGAAGGAGCTTGGCATTACTCATGAAAATACTTGTTTTCCACACCCGTGTGATTCTCTGAGACGTGTGTGGGTGTTCCCCATTTGCTCAAACTCTTGAGGAACCACTTGCTGGATCAAGGAATAATGTTGGAAAACAAGGCTGTGACAAAAACTGTCTTCGAGAAACTGTTAGTTTTGGACAGTGGCGAGATGAAAATATGTCCCAAGTTACCTCAGCAACACATTACAGTGAAGGGCAGAGAGCGACAGCGAGTACGCTCAGCAGCTCAGCTGCTATCAAATACAACTGCACAGGCGATTCGGTATTTGATGCCTGAAGGAGGACACGCCAGTGATTTCATACAGATGGTGGATGAGACTTTCGATGTACTTAATTCAAGGAGAAAAGAAAGTAATAAATCACTAGCCTGTGGATTTGGTGTCAATTTTCAAGCCCAAGAACAGTCCCTAGGTAAATTTTCTAAGTGCTGTGAGAAGATCCGTGTTGGAAACTCAAAGCATCTCCTACACTTCCAGAAAGGATTTGTGAAAACTGTTCAGTCACTTTTGGGTATGCTCAGTGACTTAGCTGTTTACAATATTGAATATATTTTTACAGCAAGATTAAATCAAGACTGCTTGGAGAACTTTTTTTCACTTATAAGAGGCCTTGGACGTTTTTATGATCATCCATCGCCAGTCGAGGTAAAGAGCCGGTTAAGACTGTTGTTGTTGGGAGCAAAGCTCATGACATTCCACTTTCAAGTGCATCGTCTGTTGAGCCAGATGAAGAAGGAAGATTCGTGACTACAACTGTTTTTGGCAATATCCTGCCTGATATGTCTGAGGTGTTGGCAATGGTTGAAGGAGAGAAGGAGATAGAAGATTTAGATTTTGGAGTAGGAGAATCCGATGTGCGTCCAATGTCACTGGCTTCTGATTGTAGCACTGAAGGATTTAAATATCTTACTGGATATGTAGCTTATCGATGCAGACAGTATGACAGATCACTGGCCACACGCACTGGAGAGTTACTGACACTGTCTGAGGAGACATCGAGAGGATGGCTGGGCATGGTTTCTCGTGGGGGTTTGCTTGTGCCTTCAGAAACGTGGCTCGAAACAATTAGCAAATTTGAATTAATTTTTGCCCAGATCCATGGACACAACAGTTTGTCCAGGGAAACTGGTGTCATCAAGAACCTGTGCGCTATACTTACCGAGCGATTCCCCGCTATTCACCCAGAAATCATTAAAATTTACGCTAGGACGAGAACATTTATCCGACTGCGTTGGCTGTCTGTAAAGGACAAGTCGAAGAAAGCACTTGCCGCTCAGCAACGGAAAGCAAGGAAGTGGTATTTGTCATCGCTTTAGAATGTAAATAAACAATATTTGTGAAAGTTAAGTAATATATAAACTTAGTGATAGAAGTGAAGGTCCTCTGACTGTGTTTGTTTCACAACTAGCAAGACTCTACTCTGACAGTGCCGTAGATTGGCTTATTGTTTCCCACACTACGTACTAACTTTGCTGAACGGCGAACTCGGTAAGTTAATTTACCACTATTTCCTGTAAATCGTATTTTCCAGCACTTTTTTGATTCAATGCCCTTTTATGTAAGTGAATTTTCACAACTAGGGCAGACATTATACATCCACCTTGATAAAAATATAAGCCAAAGGTTTGAGGTGTGAGAAAATTAAGAATGTATGCGTGTGTGTGTGTGTGTGTGTGTGTGTGTGTGTGTGCGTGCGTGTTTGTGGCAGTTCAGGTAGGTAATTCAAATGCTTCCTACAAATAAGGCAATTGCATAATTTCTTGAGTGAAAATGACATGATGTAAACAGAATATAAATGAGCGTTACATAGAGCTTGTCTACAAGTTAACACTTTTCCCAGAGCCAAAGTTAGAAAATTGAATGCTCATTTCGAACGTTAACTTCGTAGAGAACTGCAAAACAGACTGTACTTTGCACTTATTTTCGTATAGTTTGATCTATAGACGCTTTATGTAACTAAAGTCAACACTCAGCAGTGTATGTTTAAAAGCTGGACAAGCTACAGAATATAGCAGTAACTTTCTAGAAATAGCAGAATAACAATTTACCTTTTACTATTCTGTAGAAACTGAAACATTTCACAAATACATCGCGTGAATGCGCGGGCTGCGATTTGTAGTGCTGTTCCAGAGGCAGCGGCGGTTCCTTCGTGACGTCACAGCCTCAGCCAATGGCAGGACAGAACGCTTACTGCTCAACCTTATTTTTTTACAGACCTTGGTTGGGCTGCGAGTTAGCCTGTTGCTCTTGCACAAGGTCAATGTCTCTTCCCTAGTACTGACATAAGCATGCATTGCTGAGCACGCACAGCTGAGTCGTATGCTGCTCCAGTTTGCATTTCGCTTCGCGTGAAGCTGTGTTTTTACACTTCCTTCTAGTCAAATGTTTGTCTTCGCCTACAAAACAAGAAAATTACTTAAATCTATACATATTTCATTCAAAAATACACATAATAATTTTTTTTTACTTATAAAACTATGACATTACCTATAAATATATTTTATGACAAGGAAACTGCTGTGATATTGGGTGACTACTCGTGAAAAGATTTTAAGTCTTTGTGAGGATGGAAACCTTTGCTCTCCCTGTTCTTTCATATACCAACCTATAAGTTCCAGGATAAGGTATTTTTGCAATAATATAGAGCCCTGAGTATAGTAAATGCAATTTTTTATTTAGCTTACTGATCTTTGTCGATTTGGGATGTGTTCTCAAGAGGACTCGTTGCCCTTCAAAACAATTTGTAACTCGTTTTAACTTTCTGCTGTATATTCTCTTTCTGTATGTTGCTCTATTCTCCAGTGTGATTACTGCTTGCATGATTTTATCCTGTAAAGTTAACTCTCTAGTAGGTAATTTTGGTATGGGTGATTCCCATTCGTCAGTTTGTTCTGTGTTAAACATCTGTTCATTAGGAGTGAAACCTGTGCAAGAGTGGCGGAGATTGTTGCTATTTGCATAAATGAAGTCACGTATTCAATCCATCGTGAATGCTTATTATTAGCGTATGACCTTATAAATCTATTAAATTCTTTAAACTCCTTCTCCATAGGATTTGATTCTGGATGGAAAAAACTTACCAAGATGTGTTTAATGCCCTGTGTATTCATGAATTGTTTCCATTTTCTTCCTACGAATTTGGTTGCATTGTCTTTTAATAATACTTTAGGTCTACCTACTCTTCGTAAGTAATCCTCTTCAGTTCTCTTCATCATGCTACTGGCTGTAAAGTTTGATGTATTTTGTGAAAATATCATAAAGAGCTATTTTGTAGTTGACACCTCCGTTTGCTCTGGGTTATGGCTCTTTGATATCCAGAGAAACCATTTCCAGTGAAGCTTTGGTTAGAATGGGGTGTAGTTCTGTAAACTTTGACATATTGTATCGATTTGGTCCTTGGCAAATACCACACTTTCTTGATATTTGTGAAACACGTCGTCGTAAATTAGGAAAGTAACAAAATTTAGAAATCTTGTCTGCACATTTTGTTACTTCGTGGTGTCCGCGTACTTCGTGTTTTTGTTTGATAAATTCTTCGATATATTTCTCTCGAAGGCACACACACCAATGGTTAGAACTTTCGTGTTTCCGGTGAAACAAAACGGCATTGTGTAACTGATACCATTTACTTACCTTGTGGTTTATATTCTGGTTAAGATTTTGTATTACCTTTTTCGACCTATTGTCCTGATGTTGTATCATTCAGATGTGTTTACAGAAGTTTTTGTAGTCTGATTTTTGTGTGTTACTTTGCATCAATAATGTTCGGATTTCTCATTCGTGTTCAGAAAGTCCACTGAACTCGTCTAGTCCCTGCGGTAAACTGGATAGTGTAACTGCAATAAGATTCTGTCTGCCTTTATGTATATTATTTCAAAATTGAATTCCTGTAGGTACAAACACCACCTCGCTAGTCTTCGGTGTAACAGTTTACATGTTGAGAGAAATGATATTGATTGGTGATCAAAATAGGCTTTAGTGTCTTTACCACAAAGAAAATACTCAAATTCCTTAAACGCCCAAATTACTGCTAAACTTCCCAGTTCTGATACGGAATATGATCTTTCTGCATCTGATACAGTTCTGCTGGCAAAGCTGATGACTTTGGGTACTGTTTTCCCTTCTTCTTCTTGTATCTGGAACAAACATGTCCCCAGCCCCTGAGACAAGGTGTCCGTGCTTAAATAAAAGTCCTTCGACATGTCAGGATGACTGAAAATGTTTGCTGATATTAATGCATTTTTAATTTTGGTAAAGTCCTCCAGGTATCTCTCATCCCATAAGCGAGGTTTATTTAGTCCTAGATATGCTTTCAATTGTTTTTTGTTCCTTGGGGCCGGACAATTGAGTATGGATCCTGTTTCTTTGGGTCTGGTAATATACCCTGTTCTGATACGACATGTCCTAAAGGTTTTAGATGTTCTTTGCCAAAGTTATATTTTTTAAGCTTTTCTGTTACTTTGTACTCCTGGAAATAATTTCGTCCAGTCACTGGGCTAAAGCATTAGTCATTATCAAGAAGACGACGGCAATAATCCGTGTTGTGGTCACTTTGAGCTGTCAGTTAATTCATATCTACAGTTAATTCAAAGTCTGCGGTCGATACATACCTCTGTCTGCGGCCGGACGAACGTGTCACGAAGCTGCGGGTGCACAGTACTTTTCAAAAATAGATTCCTTAAAAGTACATTAACATCTGCAAATACATGACAAATTACGTCTGCTTCTTGTTGTCAATATCCCGTAAGGCTTCTACATTTAAGACCGAAGTGTTTCTGGCGCTGTGAGCACGCCGGCCATTTTTCAACGCTATTTGGAGCAAGTTACCCAACGAATTCACTTTTACATCCATCACCTCGACGAGACTGTCGTTTACCAGTCGCACCAGCGAAGACCATCTTCACAAACATCGCCTTTTGTTTCAGACACCGTGTGCCACAGGACTAAAGTGCAATTTGAAAAAGTCATACTTCTTGCAACCCTGCATAGAATACATTGGACATCTTATTTCTTATCGAGGGATTCAGCCGACCGACAGTCACACACCGCCTATTACGGCCCTTTCGCCCCGCGTATTTGAGAGGGTCCGAGGTATTTTTAGGCAAAGTCACGTATTGCTACATGTTCCTTCTGCAAGCAGCTTTGGTTCCATTCCCTTGATGTCAACCGCTTAAGAAAGGTGCAGTGTTAGAGTGAACTCCTGCCTGAGACCACGCATTCCAGACCTCGAAGAACGTCCGCCGTTCTACCCCGTGCTTGACCTCTATCAGCTGGTGCTGCAATTTGTAGTTGCAACTGACCCGTCGCAGTATCGCGTGGAGATCGTATTGTAGTGGTGTTGCGCAAATTATTCATAACAGCCAGTTGGTTTTGTGTTAAAGACGCTTAATGATGGACAGAGGAATTACTCTCAAACTGAGAAGAATGCGCTTGTTATTACGTATCCTATCAAGAAGTTTTATATGTTTCTCTATGGTGTTAAGTGTTATGATGTGTCTGATCGCAAGCCGCTAGTGTCTCTCTTTAGTCCCGTGGCACACTTCCCATATCACACAAGCCATAGACTTCATAGTTGGGCCCTGTTCTTTACAAGGGAACCTTCCCATCGCACCCCCCTCAGATTTAGTTATAAGTTGGCACAGTGGATACGCCTTGAAAAACTGAACACAGATCAGTCGAGAAAACAGGAAGAAGTCGTGTGGAACTATGAAAAAAATAAACAAAATATACAAACTGAGTAGTCCATGCGCTAGATAGGCAACATCAAGGAAACTACGAGTTCAGGTGTGCTGTCGTCGCGTGGTTGGCGTGAGCAGCTTGGGAACGAGAGGTCCTTGGTTCAAGTCTGCCCTCGAATGAAAATTTTCCATTCTTTATTTTCGCAAAGTTGTGGTCTGTCCGTTCGTTCATTGACGTCTCTGTCCACTGTAACAGGTTTAGTGTCTGTGTTTTGCGACCGCACTGCAAAACTGTGCGATTAATAGACGAAAGGACGTGTGCCTCTCCAATGGGAACCGAAAACATTTGGTCGCAAGGTCATAGGTCAACCGATTCCTCCACGGGAAAACACGTCTGATATATTCTATACGACACGTGACGGCATGTGCGTCACATGACAGGAATATGTTGTCGACCCACCTAACTTGCACACTTGGCGAATGGGTAAAAAGATTCTTCTACCTTGCCCGATTTAGGTTTTCTTGTGGATGTGGTAATCACCTCCAAAAAAGTGATGAAAACATAAGAGTTTGTCACATAAACTGCACCAAATGAATGCAACAGTTTCACAGTCGCACAGTTTCCCCTGTGCTCTGTCAAAACATATGTTTTTAACGTTTTCAAATACTTCCGTTTGTAGACCGTCAAATCCTGCACATGTCCAAGCAAATCTGAACATGTCCTGGAATTTTGGAGAGTGAAATTGATTATGTGTGAGTGCCTGAACTTTGATAATTGACACACGATCACGTAAACAATACTGCTCTGTGTACCTGTGCAGCTTCGCTAAATCATAGAATCTTTTCACAAAGTATTTCTTTTGCCGAAAACCTCTCATCGGACGGACAGATAATAATTGTCTGAAAATAAAAAAATTAAACTTCTCACTCGAGGGAAGACTTGAACAAAGGACCTCTAACTCCGCAGCTACTTACGCTAACCACGGGACCACGGCGCTACTGAGCGCACAGTTTCCCTGACGTTGCCTATGCGAAGCATAGACTGTTCAGCCTGTATATTTTGCTTATTTTTTCCATAGATCCACACAACTTCTACCTGTTTTCTCGATTGATCTGTGTTCAGTTTTTCAAGGCCTATCCACTGTGCCAACTTATAACTAAATCTGAGGGGGGTGTGATGGGGAGGTTTCCTTGTTAGTAGATGTAACTATGGTATTCACTTCCGCAAGTAACTTATCATTCAAACGCAGTCGCCCTTTCGCATTTACTGATGGGATCTGACCCTGGTTTCGATCAGGATGATGTTCTCTGCTTTTACCTCGACGAGGTAGCTTGGAGCACTGTGTATGGATTCTCTATTACCAGTTCTTCCATTACTCAAGCCGTCGCCGTCGACCCCTTTCTCCATTCAACTGCGGCGATATGTTCTGGAAGGAGGGCCACAAATCTCATCCACAGTTATTTTCCGTTCAGACACAGACACGAACTCGTCGGTGGCGATTTTTTGTTGTCCCCAGTGAAAGGCTGTTCTGCAAGAGGTCGTTAGAGTTTCTCTCGGAACGAAATTATTCACCTTCTGTATAAGGATCATTGCGACATCTCATCCACCAAGATGTGGCTAGTCGCCAAGTCTAATGGCTGGAATTAATCGTGAATTTGAACATTTAATCACTGCTTTATCTAAATGCGCTGTCTATCAGGCCGCTCCCCGGCAAAGCTATTCGCGATGGTCTGGGGTGTCAGTCTTTTGAGTGGCTCCGTGTAGACTTCATAGACTCCTTATTCACGTTTTACGGAGCTACCAACCTCCACTTCAACATGGCAGAGAACCTCACTCATATAATCTGAATCAAAGATCTGCCTCACACCCTCGTCAGTGACAACAGTACGCAATTTTATTCTCAGCATTTTTATGCTTTTTGTGCACAGCATGGTATGCACCACATACTTGCCCTTCTGTACCACCCACAATCGAACACAGATGCAAATCCATCATCTGCACTTTTAAGACACAAATAAAAAAAATGTAATGGTAACGTTACAGCAGAGGAGTCCCTCGCACCATTGCCTAGTTCCTACAGGTACACACTCATCAGCGAGAAGGGGCAGCAGAGATACTGGGGTGTACCACGTCCCCACAGGCATAACACTACACACATGGGACTCTAGTCGCGTCCACACCCAAGTGCGGTATTGTGGCAGTCATCCCCAGACCGAGCGGTCGTCGTGTCTTCGCACTGTAGAAGGAAGACCGGCGGCTGGTACACCACCGCAATCCACAAGTGCAGGCCTCTAGACGACGCCATCTCCTCGAACGCCTGTGAAATCATGTACTCCTGCTGCATCTGGTCTTCCTTCCTCATCACCGCACTCGACCGCCCATCCGCTCAATTTGCCCCCATATGATACTAGGCGTAGCTCACACTCCACTGTTCGTATTTATAGCTCTCCGCAAATTTATAGGCAACCAATCGATGCAAGCCATTTGGACGAAATATCAGTAATCACATGGCTATAACACATAAAGTGGGACTGGCCTAGACGCTTGCAGCAGCTCAATGGAGACGACTATTACCTTACAGATGTGGACATATTTATCACAAAATAGAGATGTGTGACTATCTAAAATGGAAACATATCTCCTGTGGGCAGGGAAACGCTAATGATATTATAAACAAAGGTAACACTCAGAAGATTTATTATTATTACTATAGTCTCAGTTGCACATATTCACTCTAAAATACCGTTTCCAGTCATAGAGAATTATCTTCAGATCTAAATAGGAAATGAAAATAATCATTAATGCACTAGATTTCAAGCAATATTTGTACAGTTGCATAATCTTTCACACAATATGTCATCCATTGCTAATGACTCAGTTTCCCAACGTGAACAAACTCAGACGGAAGCCTAGGCATATATGAATAATTTATATGTCAAATCAGGATCGCAAGATTTGAAAAATATACTGGTAAACATTTTATTATTTTTATTAAGTTTCCTGGGATGTCAGTCGGTGCTGTGGGAAGTTTGCATGCAGATAAAATATTAATTTCCACCTTAAATTTAAGATGACACAGGGCCTATTCGGAAAGTAGGGTTCGGTCGGTCGTGAAATAGAAACTACAGTGAAGATCAGAAATGTTTTAAGTGCAACAATTAGATAAACCTTCCAGGTACTTCTCTACACAGTCGCCGCAACGACTGACACATTTGTCATAGCACTGTAGCAATTTTCCACAATACCGTCGTCACAGAAGGCCGCAGAATGTGTTTCCTGCCAATTCTCTATGCTGATCTGCAGCTTGTTGTCCGCCACAAAATGTTGTCTTTATAGCCAGCGGCTCATGTGAGCAGATGTGAAACTCAGAGGTAGCCAAGTCCCCACTGTACGGTGGGTGACCAAACACTTCCTATCAAAAATGCTTCAGGGGCGTCATCATTGCCCCTGCAGTGTGCGGCAGCAAAACGCCGTAAAGAAGGAAACGCATGACGATAACGCTGTGTGGGCTGCATGAAATCAGGCGAAATCCCTCACGTGCACTCATACTTACAAGGGAACCTCCCCATAGCACCCCCCTCAGATTCAGTTATAAGTTAGCACAGTCGATAGGCTTTGAAAATCTGAACATAGATCAATCGAGAAAACAGGAAGAAATTGTGTGGAACTATGAAAAAATAAGCAAAATATACAAACTAAGCAGTCCATACGAAACATAGGCAACATTAAGGACGATGTGAGCGCAAGAACGCCGTGATCCTGTGGTTAGCGTCAGCAGCTGCAGAACGACAGGTCCTTGGTTCAGTTCTTCCCTCGGGTGAAAATTTTTTATTTTCACACAATTATCAGAGTTCAGGCACTCACACATAATCAATTTCGCTCTCCAAAATTCCAGACATGTTCAGATTTGCTTGGACATGTGCAGGATTTGACGGTCTACACACGGAAAAATTTGAAAACCTCAAAAACATATGTTTTGACAGAGCACAGAGAAAACTGTGCGACTGTGAAACTGTTGCATTCATTTGTTGAAGTTTATGTGACACACTCTTATGTTTTCATCAATTTTTTGGAGGTGATTATCACATCCACAAGAAAACCTAAATCGGGCAAGGTAGAAGGATCTTTTTACCCATTCGCCAAGTGTACAAGTTAGGTGGGTCGACAACATATTCCTGTCATGTGACGCACAGGCCGTCACCAGTGTCGTGTAGAATATATCAGACGTGTTTTCCTGTGGAGGAATCGGTTGACCTATGACCTTGCGATCAAATGTTTTCGGTTCCCATTGGAGAGGCACGTCCTTTCGTCTACTAATCGCACGGTTTTTCGGTGCGGTCGCAAAACACAGACACTAAACCTATTACAGTGAACAGAGACGTCAATGAACGAACGGACAGATCATAACTTTGCGAAAGTAAAGAAAGTAAAAATTTCAGTCGAGGGAAGACTTGAACCAAAGACCTCTCACTCCGCCGCCGTTCACGCTAACCACGGGACCACGCCGCGCCTGTGTTCATATCATCCTCGATGTTGCCTATATTACCCATGGACTACTCAGTTAGTATATTTTGCTTATTTTTTCATAGTTCCACACAACTTCTTCCTGTTTTCTCGATTGATCTGTGTTCAGTTTTTCAAGGCTATCCACTGTGCCAAATTATAACTAAATCTGAATGGGGTGCGACGGGGAGGTTCCCTTGTTAGCAGAAGACACTATTTTCTAGCCACCTTTAGGTGCTCACTGTGAGATGAGAACTGAAAAAAGTGAAGTGACTAGATCGATGGCCAGATCTATGCAAAGCTTCATCAAACTTTCACTGTGGTTTCCATTTCACGATCAATCGGACCATACTTTCCGTGTAGCCCTCTCGGAACGCAATACCTCAAACTGTCTGCAACATGGTATGTTGTTTCCACATACATATATGCAGCTGGAATCGGAGAGGTGACACGATTCATTTTTTAAATTCTCAATAAAACTGGGTGGGAACTGTCGAGGGTTTTCTAGAACTAGGTGTCTTAGATTGACCCTTTGCCATTTTATTCACGCGTATGACAACATCGCATCTCCCCCGCACCCGTCCCCACCCTAATACCAAACTTTGTCCCTGTTAGTTCCAACCTGCAAATGACAGTAAAAATTCCGTGGTTCAACCACGTTCAAGGGGAATGCTGCTCCATATAGCCCCTAGAGAATGGTTGAAACTTGCTGGTCTGTCAGCAGTGTCAGGGCCTTCCGTCGCTCATTGCACTGCGAACTGTCATTTTCAACCACGATGTGGGTAGGAGTCATCGCCCCAAGGGGAGGGATAGCTTCATTGACACGCTTTATGCAACCCCTGCGGCCTTCGTTTTAAATTCTGAGCGGCGGTGTGTCTGAAATGTGTTCCTCGGCCAAACACAAGAAAACTCTGTGATTTCAGTGATGGGTGTTGTGGTTGTGATCTCTATGGCGTCAAACGAATGACTGACACGTCCACTGTGGCAATGGACAGAAATGTGGTGAAATTTGGTGCGAATGTGACATCATTAACCCATCTTACAGCTTACGAACTTCTGAGCTGCGGCCTGTTTTAAAGTGTTATCGAGCCAGACTGACGTCGCAGGGAGCCAGTTTTTGCACCATTATCGAAGAAGGCTGTAGGCACTTTTGAGTCAAATTTCAGATCTTTGTGTCGTAATGGGTTTTAATTATGGAATTTCGAAAATCTGATCCTTTAATTCTATTGCACAGTGTATTTTGCCATACTCACCTGTGCTGATTAAGTTCTGGGTGATCTGCTTTTAGAAGTATACTTTCTAGGTTGGTGCGGCTGAGTTTTGATCTTTTAAGGACAATCAGTACTGAAACTTCTTTATTTAAATGGGTGTGGCTGTATTTAAATTGCTGAATGAGTGACACCAACAACATCCTAGCGCAACGCAATCTGACTGCTCATAAAAAGATAACCTGACTTCAAATAATTAATTTAAAAGAATGGCCCTGACTAAAAAGAAATCCTAACAATAACCTAAACATTTCATTAAGCACGTACCTTATAAAAATATTCGTTACGCCTACTACTGCATTACAGTGAGTGTCAATACCGCCATGTAAATAAACGATTCTAACTCCTTAAGTCTCTAACTACTAATGGGCATGTGGTTGGCAAAGGAAACATTTTCTTGCAAACCAAATAATGTATTCTTTTTTTTTGTTTTTACCTTTATAATGTGATATCCAGTTAAGACACGAATATAAATCGTAACTGACCTCTAGAGCAAAAGTATATAATCATGAATAATATTCAATCTCCAAGTCGAACATGTACAGATTGTTAGCCTACGCTAAAACTTCAGACCTCTACCCTCCATCAGTACTAAGTTCTCACATCTAACATCCATCACTGCAGGATTTTCACCTCCTACTGCCCGACAGTACTTCCATCACTGCTGGCGACTAACTTCCAACTACCCAACACTACTGGCGATTAACTTCCAACTACCCAACATTACTGGCGATTAACTTCCAACAACGAGTCCAACCAGCCACAAAGTCTCTTACGAAGAAACCGCAGTCAGAGATCCAATGCTAAGCGCTACACAGCGCTGCCAAAACAGAAGCAGCCCACTTACAGTACCAACAGTCATTTGCAATCTGATTCAGTGTCTATCATTCCGATCCCATCCTCTTCACCCTCTTCAAAGAGTAATGTTATTGTGCTGCACTTTACCTTGAAAATATTTCCACTGCCTACGAAATACAGTAGACTTCTGGCTACATGCGCTGGCAGCAGCTAAATGGACCCTATTTAATACACTTCCGATAAAATGAAGTCTTTCACTAGTTTGTCTTCCTGGATCATCTCGGGACTTGGCTTATAATGTAGATGAATTCTGGTCCTAAATTTGTTCAACAAGATCATTATCTTGGATTTGTTACTATTTATTATGGCTGCTATTGTTGGACAGTACGTGTTCAGTAAATGTTGTGAGTGCTGTGTCTGGTCTTGTGTCGACACGAATATCCTCAAATCATCTGCAAACACTGTAAATACGATTTTCTTTCGTAATAAGGTCAGGTCTGGGAATGAGCTTTTAACTTTCGTTACCAGCGGTCCGACCGCAGTTGGGAGTTGGGCCACCGACAATGGGCACCACCGAGGGAATGACCACTTTATATGTTATGCCCCAGTTAGTTTTCCACTGGTCGTGATTTTTTGACTGGACCCTTCCAAAGATGATTCTCACAAGTGGTGACTATTTGTTGCAGGTACCTAACTTCCTTACTGCTTTTAGAACAAATCCAAGAAAGATTCCATACAAAGCTTTCGGAAACTAAATTGATATCACGCACCACGCTGTTTCCCATATAACCGTGGTGCCTGTTAGGTCATGGTATTCATTCACGCTGTATGCTGCGGAGGTGTGGTAATAACGTTTTGCATCACGATTCTTCTTCACTGCTCGGGCTAATAATGGACGGGGAAAAACCACATTTCTAAGGTAGTCACAAGTCACAATCGGCAGCATGCATAGGTGATGGCATTCATTCACGGTATGTGTTGCGGAGGTGTGGTAATAACGTTATTCGTCACGATTCTTCTTCACTGCTCGGGCAACAAATAGACGCGGAAAAATCACATTACTAACATAGTCATGGTCTGCAGCAAGCATAACGGGATTTCTGCTTCACTGATGACTACTTAAAGTAAAAAAAGATAAATGCGTCTGCGAGAATTAAAAAAAGTTACCAAGAAAAGGCACTTTTTATTTGCAAAACAAATAATTCGATGATCGTTGGCGGCTCTTTTTTGGCTACCTATATGATGGATCTCTCCTGGAATCTTTTAGGAAGCTGTTGGACTTTCTAAGGAACATTCCATATTCCAAAAATGAACAGCATAGAGTCAGAAGTGATGACACTTTCTGCAGGACCTGACCACCACTTTGCAGGACAATGCTCGAGCACGTTGAGTGCAAGCTGTTACAGATTTGTTTGACTGACGGGGCTGCTAAGTGCTATGCCACCTACTGCACCCCCCGGACTTAAGCCCTCGTGAGTTAAACTCGATTTCTAAACTGAAGGACACTCTTGACGGCAAGCGCTTCAGAAATGCTACTAAATCGTCGAGCAATAGACCGCGCTGCTCGAACTGTCCACACAACTGGCACTGCTGAGAGTATCCTACGACTTGCACATCGCTGGCAACGGGTTATACACAATGCTGGTGACGACTTTGAAGGGCAGTAAAAGTTTGAAACGCGTATCTGTTTTGCACGAGCTGTAAGTAAATACTTACCACTGTTACTGTTTCTGTCCTCGTAATAACACTTCCGTGGATAGTTAGCTGGCAAAAGTATGGTCCGATTCTGCCAGAACGTCAACAATAACAATTTGAAATACTGATTCGAGGTTGTCATCTATGTCTACTGCAGTATACAACTCATGGAAACGTTGCAGCACTGCGCTTTTGATATAAGAGTGCTGTTATGTTGCCTCATTTCGTTTCTTGTGTTCTTTTTTATTTTATGTTTTGTCCTCTCCCATGTTAGGATTAAGCGGTAAGGTGACGTCTTTTCCTCTTGGATAATACTGTCACCTCTAGACCTCACATCAACATCTTCTAGTTTTCGTCTCTGCATTCATATATGCTTCGTCTATATCTATTAATGATTATGTCTCGTGTGTCTTGGCACAATTCTCAGAGACACATGAAATAAATTTCTTCTCACTTTTATTGTAACCATATTGTCTTCTCAATTTGTGTAGTTTGCATTTAGCATGCTCCATCCACCAGTTTAATCTGCGGGTTTATTTCTTTACGCTAGTGATGTAGGCATCGTGTTTCTACCACGGGTATTTCCTCGTCTCTGGCTAAGGTGGTATTTAATTTCTATTATGCTTTCCCACGAAAAGCTGTTCCCTTTCGTAAAATGACTTTGGTAATACAAGTACAGTAGTTGGAGAAATTTGTAGGCCACATTCCTTATGTAGTGATGTTACGTAATAAATCTTGTGAGATGTAAATCCTGTCTTTCCTTCTCGCTGAAAGACAATTCACTTAGGTGTATAATAGTAAGTCCGCGTTTGTTGCATCCCACGTGTCAGTCAAATTTATAACCATATACTCAAGTTCCACGCATCTATCTGAATTTGGCTTTTGATATTTTTTACAAACAACAGAGTTAAAATCACTATCAAATACGTCTCTGGTCCACGTTGTTGTGTCGGCCGCTGTGGAACAGCGTCAAAATCACCATCAAATACGACTCTGTTCGACGTCGTTGTGTCGACCGCTGTGGCCTAGCGGATCTAGGCGCTTCAGTTCAGAACCGCGCTGCTGCTACGGCCACAGGTTCGAATCCTGCCTCGGGCATGGATGTGTGTGTTCTCCTTAGCTTGGTTAGGTTTAAGTAGTTCCAAGTCTAGGGTACTAAAGACCTGAGTTCCCATAGTGCTTAGAGCCATTTGAGCCATTTGAAGAACAGAGAAGTAGTACTAGCGAAAGAGAGATAACGACATTTATAACATGCGTATTCTGTACTTGAAATTGACTTATGTTTGTCAGTTGAAGAATAGGATACTATTGCTACGGAAGACGAAAGATGGCGCCATACACAACATTTGTATCCTGCTATTCAGTTGACCAGTGGATGAAGATACGAATTCAGTGTTGTGATTAACAACATGTTGCTAATAATCCCTATTCCCCAAATCGCCATACGAAGAAAAACCATCTGAAATCACTACGGAACCTTGTACAACATGATCTTCAATAAATGTAACCAAAACTTCTTTCTTTCGATTGAGAACTACTTCAAAAACTACTTCGTCACATCTTGAGCTGAAACTACGGCACCCCAAACCCATAATCCTACAGGAGGTTCCCCCTGTTGCACTTCCTTTTCCCAAAATGCGACTCGTCGATTTAGACTGTAACACCCGGCCCCCCAAAGGCCATCTATACTTCAAATACTACACACAAACGCCCCTACAAAAAGAGTACCAATCTACAACTGTACGCTCACCCACACGACATTCATGCACGCACAGCCACACAGGATACCTCAAACACCAACAGTATGTAATTTTTATGATATTCCTCAAGGCGATCTTAGATTTCTCGAACCATGTTCCTCGTCTAACGGACCGCCACAACCGATATTTGCTGCAGCGCGATACGAGTAAGTCGTGAGTACGGCAAGCGGACACACTGGTCAGGCGCATATGTTCGCCGTGCTCACGACATCGAACATAACCGGCAACAAGACCATACATTAGTAAAAATCGAATCGTGGCCATCATGTCTACACCCACAGCCTCCTTTAAATCATCCAGGTTCATTGGAACTGATAAATCCATACATACAAACGAAAATGAAAAATTAAAAATTCTCATAAAATTAAAAACTATTAGCCCAAATTATCTCAAACTCACTAAGAATGAAATTAAGTACCGAATGAATTGCAAACAACCAATATCTTAAATCAATGAACATAAAAACATTTTACACAATATCTAACCCTGTCTTTTAAAACTACATTCAATATTTTCAATGTACAATGATGACGCTTATCCGCAGCAGACAATCGATTTATTATATATCGCTGGAAAGTAAAGGCATTAATATCTAAGAGCAACTTATGACGTCCTTGGTCAAACCCGACGGGTTGTTTCCCGTGCTTCAGTAGACCCTGCTGATCTGATGCCTCTATTGACGGTACTGCAAGTAACAAGCTTCAGATAGAATTTTTCAGTGACAGCAGTCGTTTACCCGTAAGAAGTTGTCAATGAGTCGCTGTTTCGTTTGTGGTTCAGTTGTGGTTGTAGGTATTGGTTCAATTCGTGAGCTGGAGCAATGGAATCAGTTGCAGCATTCATTTCGCCTTCACCAAGACCACGGAGGTTATTTCATATGAGAGCTGATCACTTCTGCTAACGCTTAATGCGTGCGCATGCCTGAGTCTTGCATTTCTCACGGCTTGACTGACTCTCTTCAGTTTTGGGCGTTTGGGGCGTAGATTGCATTTCTGATCTGCACAAACTCCACTATGTACCACTACGAAAGAAGCCACCGTAGAGGAGCTTCTTTTTTTGTGCAATATGTTCGACTTGCCTCACTCGATGCAAAAATTCGCAAGTATATAGTTTAATAGCTCTTTGAACACTAAATTTGGGGATCAGGAATACATCAAGTGGAAACCTTGTTCGTTATAATCGGATAGTAGTTTTGGACACGAAAGCAATAGCGTGGCTGGCAACATTACATGTACCAGTGAAAGTAAATAAAAGTTATCAATGTACTGTTGGAGTACGACAAAATGGTGGTAATGTAAGAGTTATAGCCCCCTACATTTCACATCATGCAGTATGCGCAGTATCTCAGGAAAAAACAACAAGGGACCGGAGACCGGAAATTTGTAGGTAGGTGCAGCATTTACTCTCAGGAGCATATACAAAATTGTAGCGAGTACACCCAGTAATGTGTATTTTCAGTGGCTGATACGTTTTACGATATGTATTATATAGAATTTTAATGTGCAGGAGGAAGGACATCTGGTTTCACAGGCACAATTGTCTAGCTCTAACCGCAACATCAGCATGAGCGTACGAGCACAGAAGATGTGTTATCAGATGTTTGAACTCTGTCTGATGCCACCCGCTCTAAACAGCATTAATCGACCTTTCTCAAATCAGTTCTTCCTAGCGTATTCTATTAAGTGTGGTGGGCGTCCGCAGAATAAAGTTCCTGTACAACTATGGAAGTATTGGTTGTTTTGATCCAAATATGCAGCACTCATCAAATTTTGCAGGTGACACACACACACTCTTGCTCCACAAAACCGTGTTTGGCAGGAAGAACTCTGTTGATATACCTACGAATAACTCCAAAGGAAAACCGGCTGCTACCAAGTAACCAATCCAGGCACACAGAAAGATTGTTTCAGTTTAAATATCATTCAAAACGTGATCTATATGTAAAACTGTAATCCTGTGCTCCACTTTCCAATATCTCAGCCCAATCATAGCCATGAAAGAGATTTGTATCTGTTTCCACAGTAGTCATAACGCTCCATTCGTGCCTTTCACTTCTAAATAACAACGATTTCTTTTCAAGCCAACTACCACTGCAGTAGAATTGGCATCTGGAAAACTACTTTGGATGAATTGTGAAGTACTAGAAGGCTCAGGTTGTGTATTACTGATAACATTAAAATTTATCCACAGATATCATTATCATGTATCCACAACCATATATCAGCATCGTTAGAAAGAGGCTTAGTATATAACAAATAAAATTTCGTTTTTATTTCATCAAAAGTGTCATAAGAACAAATGATATATTTCACTGACATTCAGAATCTTGCGACACGAATCATGGTGTAGCTAGCAACAGGATTGGTGGCAGGACGCGTGTTGTATCCCACAGCAGGGCTGGTGACAGAACGCATTTTGTATCTGGCAGCAGGACTGGTGACACAGCGTGTGCTGTATCCGGCAACAGGATTGGTGGCTTGATGGGTTTTGAATCTGGCAGCAGGACTGGTGACTTGATGAGTGTTGTATCCGGCAGCAGGACTGGTGACACAACGTGTGCTGTATCGGGCAACAGGATTGGTGGCTTGATGGGTATTGTATCTGGCAACAGGATTGGTGGCTTGATGGGTTTTGTATCTATCAACAGGACTGGTGATAAGATGCATGCTGTTGCAGGCAATGGGGATGGCGGATGCTATTCGTGTGGAGGCTGACGACGATGCTTTGGACACCACCTGCCCTAAAGGTAATGAGGCTACACGTTTTGTGGATAGATGGGCTGCTGGTGATGTAACTTCTGTTTTGCCTAACGATGAGGCTCGAAGAATTGCTCTTGTTGTGGGTGGTGATGCCACTTGGATTGTAGGTGTCGACGCCACTTGTGTCATGCCTGATGAGACATGTGTTGTACATGGGGAAGTGGCTGGGGATGCCACGTGTGTTGCAGCTGATGGTTCAAGTTGTGTTGTGGATGGCATTACAGCTGGCGACGCCACTTTTGTTCTGGCTTCCGTGGCAACTCCTGGTGTGGCTGGTGAAGTGGCTGGTGCAACCACTTGTGGTGCAGCTGGTCGTTCAACTCGTACTGTGGATGGTGACGCAGGTGGAGACGCCACTTCTCTTGTGGCTTCTGCTGCCTCTCCTCCTGTGTCGGGCAACGTGGCTGGCGATACCTGCAGTGTTGCAGCAGGCGACATGGCTGGTGACGCCGCTGTTGCTAATGCTGGCTCCTATCACAAAAGGATATAATGGATGATGTTAAGACGTTGCTAAATGTGTTCCATGTGATACAAATTGAAAGAAGATCTATTCACAATAGTTTAAATCATTAAACTAACATGAAATATTGCCAGTTCTTTGGTACATCTCCTCAGTACGTATTTAAATAGAACGAAAAGATTAATTTTCTAACAATCATTATTGTGACATTATAAATATTGTGAAATTATATTGGTGTAAAAGTTATTCTCGTACATTTTATTTGTTCAGGTGTGGATAAATAAGAGCTTGTTATTCTGTGTAGTAATCTAAACACAAGCAAAAGACGATCATTGCATGAAGTTCCACACAATGAGCCACTCTCATTCACAACATGACGTTGTGATGTGTCCCAATCGCTTGATATGGATCATACCTGTAAGCTCACTTCAGCACTTACGAGGAGAGCGGCGAGGATGTGCATTTCCACTTCGCAGGGTTTCATGGTGGTCTGTGTGCTGCCAACTTATCCTGACTATCCAAAATAATATGACCGAATATTTATTGGGTCCCCTCTGGAATACAATACACAAGCGGTTATGGATATAGGGGATTAGGCCGTCGTTCCAGTACCAGCACTGTGCTCTGTCGTCACATCTGCCACAGGTAGCCTCCAATCCTGCTCTACAGTCCGCATATAGTTCCCACCATTGCGTTCCGTGATGAGGAGTGGACATCGAAGGTCTTATCGCCGACTGCTGTTTTCACCATCATTCATGCTCCTTTCATAGCTTACGACAGCCAAGCAAGTTAACCATTTACGAAGCACCTGACATAGAAGACTACCCGTTCTCAAAGACGCTGAAGTCAGTGCATTTCCTCATTATTGACCCGTATCGTCGCTAGAATGATTCTTCATTTATTTCTGCTCCGTTTCCATACCTTCATTAGCGCACCACCTATTCCCAATCCCACGAGCGAGCTTTTAGTGTTGAGATACACAATGGGCATAATGTTCACGCAAATCAGAATAAGGTCTCTATATTACATACCGCAGAGATGTTTTCCTCATAATTTCATCCTATTAATTTTGGCTATTAGTTCCTTATACCGTTGATAAATATAGAAATACGTTTGACACCTCATGCGAGTGCCACTTTTGATTCCCATCGATGTATAAGGACTAACCACTGAACAGGAGAACAGCGAATCCCATAACTAAAGAAAGAGACATCTCTGGACTCTTACAAATAACAGTAAAGTAGTTAACGCTCAAATCGTAGTCTAAACGAAGCAGTAACTCAGAACGCCATGTTTTATCCCAGCCACTTGCTAAGTAAGATTGGCAAGTTTCACAAAACACCTAATAGTGAGTGCACATGGGATTGATGAAAAATAGTGCTTTTAAATCAAGTTGGCTGCTCGGGCGATGCCTCTCAGAAGGCAGGCACCACGGCGCCCCTCACCTCCTTGCTGTCCAGTGGGTGGCCAGGGGCGGTCTTCTCCTCCGGCTCTCTTCCCTTCCCAGTGGAACAGCAGGGCAGCCACCGGCGAAACCGGCGAAACATCTTCTGCAGGAAAGAAACACACTAAATATTGTCCGACATTCGGTGTGAATGCGGTGCTCTTTCAACGCTTCACTCTTCGAGCAGACAATAACGCAAATTTGTAACGGTTGTAACATACCTGCCCAATTACGCAGTTAGATGAGTCGATGGATAATTATTCTGTTACGTAGCATGAAACAGTATTATGTGAACTTAAAATCGGATTTTTTTAAAGAAGATATCTCGAACCACCACCTACTACTTAATTACCCAGCACATTTGCTTCGAAAGAAAAAGCAGTTCGTGGATAGGCTTCTGACGAAATTCCAATCACCAACTTTCTCCTCCGAATTCGAAAATATTTTGTTGACATCGACCTATTTTGGGCGAAACGATCACCACTATAAAATAAGGGAAATCAGAGCTCGTACGGAAATATATAGGTGTTTATTCTTTCCGCGCGCTATGCGAGATTGGAACAATAGAAAATTGTGAAAGTGGTTCGATGAACCCTCTGCTATGCAATTAAATGTTATTTACAGAGTATCCCTGTAGATGTAGATGTAGTTCGGGAAAAATGTATGGAATTTTGACATAGGTTGATAATCCTTGATTAATTCTGCAGAAGAGTCAGACTGTTAAGTGCTGTGAAATATATTTAAAATCATACACGTCTGAGCTAATCTGGCCTGCGAGAACTTTGACAGGGAACTGAACAAATACCGGATGAGTCATTGAATGTCAGCAACCGAATGTCTTCTAGGATTAAATCTTAAAAAGGGAAGCACACGACAAACGTGTATTTAACAGGAAAACCTTAATTTACCATGGACTGTTTGTACTGAATATTGCCGGTAAGACCGACTCAAAAACATATATGAAACGCACGATCATTTTAAATCAGGAGTGCCGTGGAAGATATGAATTACGCACGCACTAATATTAAGACTAACCATTCATACACAGAAACAAGTTGCTCAGTAATGTAATAAATGAAACATCTAAACTGGGTTAGAGAGAGAACAGCCAAGACGGTCGAATACTTTAATAGAAAATTATTCCAAAATTAATAAAAATAATTTCTCTATACAGCTATGAAAACAATGAATCCTAACTACGTTCTACGTTTTTCAAAGGAGTATGATGTATAGGCCAACCTCTATGAGCAATCGTTTAGTCTGAAAGCATAATATCTTGTACTATTGTGTGTAGCTTGTACTATTTCCTAGGCGGTTGTATCAGCTTTATTTTGGACTACTTAATTTAATTCCATCCTGTGTGTGCGAACTTCATGTCTGTCTAACGGCGGACAATGACAGAAAGTACCACTTATTACATACCTTTTCCGAAGAACTGGTGTCCGGCTGGAAAAGTGGACGATTAGGCTTCTTCTCAGATGGTAATACGAAGCTTTCACAACTTTCTTCTTTAAGTTGACTGTTAAGTTACGGTTTTTTCAGAACACCTCGAAACAAGACTAGAGCGCACGAGAACTATACGGACTCGCAATGTTCCTGGGCAACAGCGCAGATCGCTTCATGCGACACTGCATTGTTGACAGGCAACTCAGATGAGGATACGTGCTCTGTTGTTAACTGACTGCGTCCTACAGTTGCTACACAACGTTTCAGTATCCATATTTTACAGCATTTTCATAATCGTGTCTCTTTTCGACATAAGTGTGAATTTTGGAGTGAATATCTAAAGGCAAAAATTATTGCTTCAAATACGAAATACGCCAATGCGATTTCCGAATATACCTCTACATCTACATCAAACTCCGCAAGCCACCTAATGGTTTTTGGCGAACGGTACTTTCGGTACCACTATCTGATCGGAGGAACTCTGTTCCACTCGCGAATAGTGCGTGAAAAATTCATTCTTTCACGTACTGAACTACAGAACAACTTTTACGTCACTTTAAGTAGTCCTCTTTCATGCCCATTGTAAATATGTTTATCAATTTTATGTAGTAACGTATTGTCTTATACTATTAAAAGATTCCTGAGCATTGCGTGGCTCGTGTTCCCGCCATCACGTAATTGACACCCTGTTTTTAGAGTACTTCCACCTCACTACGTTAATTTAAATTACTGCTGTCACTGAGTTGCTGCTTTGACTGACCGTGAGCGGTGCTAGCAGCGCGTATCCATATATTGCCTGTCGTAGTATCTTTGATCGACTGCTGTTACCTCCCGGTAGTTGTCTGTCGTAAGGGAGTTCGGATTGCGAGTTCGGGTCTGCCAGTCATCTGCCACGCATCAACTGAGCCGGCCCACGGTCTTGGTGGATCGTCGGTCGCTCGTCGCGTTTGGGATCCGCCGATCGCTCATGAGTCGGCTGTGTGTGTGTGTGTGTGCGTGTGTGTGTGTGTGTGTGTGTGTGTGTGTGTGTGCATCGACTCCCGATCCACGTCTTCAGGCGTGATTAGTTATTGTTGGGTACCGTTCAGGTCTTCGTGCAAGTGTTTGTCAGGTTGTGTGTGTAGTTGGCGTTATTTCCACTGACGACTATTTTAGATGATCTTGGCATTCCGCAGCGAGTTGGTCTGTTGCTAAGGATCAGGGAAGTTATGCCCCCGCGGTGCAGTCACCTGGGTCCGTTGCCAGCCGCTGTGCAGTGTCGGAGTGTTTGTGGAGCTCACCGATCACTATAAGCTTCGTGGTTTACCGACCCAGGTCGTCAAAGTTGAGTAGTGGTTTCAACTAACCAAGCCACGTTCTTTCATGTTGTGGTGCTTCGTTTCGGTGGTTTGTTGTTGGGGAGGTTTCCTGCGAGCAACGCCGATTATTTCTACTGCTGAAATTTAGCCGCTATGCGGTGCAATTAACTATTTTGGTTGACTACAATTCGGGTGCACCAATGGAATTTTCTGCCTTGTGGCCGTTAGTGTTCCGATTACCTGCCCTGGCCACTAACGAAATTCCATGCAGCGTCCAACATGGTGTGTAATTTTGACAGCTAATGTATACTCCATTGTGGATTATCACGTTTATAACCTTTTCTCTTTGAGCTCTCGTGTACTGATTGATGGGAAGCAAGTTGTTGTGTCGGTCGGTCCGTGGCTGCTGCCCCGGGTTGAGTTCCGACGGATCAAGTGTAGTTGGGCTCACCACGTGTCTCACCTAAGGGAACGAGAGCAGACCGACCCCCTAGAGGCTTCTGAGTGCCACCGGTGTTTAATTATCTGTTTTTAGCTGCTTAAAATTTAAGGCTTATGGTTATTTTTGCTTTTTTCTTAAAAAAATTGCAAAATTAATTCTTTAATTCATCTTTCAAGCTTAAACATTGCGGCCTTCTTCCTATAAAAGGTTATGGTAATATATTTTAAAATTTTGAAACTTAATTGTGGCCTTTAGCCTTTGGTATTGCATCTTGAATATGTTTATTCTATCTACCTTGCTGTGATGTTTTTTAATTACTTTATTGCTGTCTTAATTGGATTTTTATCGTGTTGATTTGATAAGATTTCTTGTTTGGAGGCCTACAACCGTGAAAGAATTGCATTCCGTAAAGGTCCGGCTATGTACTGATTTGGTTGTAAAAGTGTTATTAAATTACAATAAATTACAATTAGAAGGCGAAACTGACCCCAACCTAATTTGCCCATTTACACAATCTTAATTACCTGTTCTGTCAGCGGGTTTAGCGGGCGTATTAATTCATTTATAGAGTAGCATTTTAATAGCTGTAGTCAACGACAGAGAAAGAGCCTAGATTGTATTGTATTTGTATCTAATTGCGTACAAGACATCGTTAATAAAAATGCTAGCTACTTGCTTCTACAGACGTACACTGTCACATGGGAACCCTACCGCCAGTTTGCCTGCGAGCCCAACTTATAGTGTCGCTGTGGCCACTGAAGTACGAAAGCTAATTTCATTCTTATCCGAGTGTGAGCGATGCCGTGTGTTCGGGAAACGAAAAGAACAAAAAAGGTTCACTCTACTGATATTGCAACAATTACTGCAATTAACTCTTTCTAGTTGGCAGTACTATCATCGTAGAACTAAAAATGGTTCAAATGGCTCTGAGCACTATGGGACTTAACATGTATGGTCATCAGTCCCCTAGAACTTAGAACTACTTAAACCTAACTAACCTAAGGACAGCACACAACACCCAGTCATCACGAGGCAGAGAAAATCCCTGACCCTCATCGTTGAACTGCAATTTATGTATGTGAGTTGCGAAATATTCATTAAGAGTAATTCTAATGTCGGTGCAAATGCTTATGTCCAGATATAACATAGGAAATGACTATGAGAAGACTAGAGAAAATTGCTCTTTCACAATCATGGCGCCAGTCGCTTCACGAGTTTTCGATGTGAAAGGTACTGCCACCCACCGGCTCACATTTACAAATTTATAGACACAAAGACAACTCACACGTTTTGATGAGCGTTTCATCAGGGGAGACAATAATGTGCAAATGTAGCGGGAGTTAATGTCATGTCATGTAAAATAAATATCTTAATATAGGTTAATGTAATATTGTCCTTGTTTTCTATATTTTCCCTTCCCGTATCACAGAGTACTTTACTGGCTATCTTCAAACACTAAATAATACGCATAAAGAGGGAAAAAAGCAGGATCATATATCGGAGATGAGATTATCTTAGACTCCAGTGATGCATTGGGAGGCCCGTCCCCCCATACTTCGGTCAGTCTTTGAGGCGGCTCACTACAGAGAAATGCTCTCACAATTTACATGATGGTACCACTTAGGTGGTACTCCGTCATGTTCAAAAATGAAATACTGATAAAGCCAGATCCGAGATATTTAGGTAACGAAGTTCCTGTTATCGTCTTCTCCGCAAATAGAACGGTCCGTAAACATGTTCTCGAAGAACGGCACAAAGCACACGAAGTTTTGGAGAGTCTCCGTCAGGCTTGTCTATGTTGCTGTGTACCCATATTCTTACGTTCTGTCGCTACTCTTGTTAAATGAAATTTACCCTCATCACTGAACACTAAACTTTCAAGGACATTGTTATCTTCCATCTCAACGCACAGACCGAATTTACAAATTTGAACACGTTATTGCCATCAGAATGGCTTGTTTGCAGTTGAATACTGTATTGCTTCAAACTCAAATATCGTCCAAAATCTCGCCTTTCGGAATGGGAAACTCCTGATTGTTACTCAGACTAAACTGCTACGGAATACACTTATAACAAGAAAGGAAAATTAGAGACCTATACTTAACACTCTGATGCATGCTCTGCGCCTTGGGGATGTTTACAGGGCGGCTCTCTGACAGACAAGAAGTGTCGAAATAATGACACAGATCGTAGGATCGCTTAAGTTATAGAAGATGCAATATCGAATTCTTGGAGAAAACCACGTCGCAACGTCGTAAATGAATTGTGCCGGATGAAACGGAGAATGCAATACGCTGTTTGTTGCCTGTCATCTCTATCTTGATTTCGCGCTTGTTGGGTAATGGATGAGCGAACGTACGAGTTAGCTTCTCGAAGCAGAAATCCTGCTGCAAGTACATGAACCGGCAACTTACAGCAGTCACCAATGTACACTTTTAGCTTCGAAGTGGAAGTTAAATTTCATTCCAAGTTTCTATACTGTTTCGCGTAATAAATAAAGAGCGTTGGAGTCGAAAAATTATTCTGTTACAGCTCTCGGTTTGAGTGCATAATACCTTCTACACCTTTAACAAACGGAATTTTAATTACGAAAATAAATTAAATAACACAGCACCATAGACAATAACATAGCGTGGGAAAAGCAACAATCAGGATGCAGAGAAATAATAGAAAGTAGATCGCATGACAGTATTCAGGTATGCAAAGCAAGGGTTACTGGAACTGATGATTTATTTAAGCTTTTAGGAAACCATTCCTGAAAATCTGTAAATGTAGCTAGGCACCTTACCTTAACGTGAACACAATGACCATAGGTTTAATTGTCATCTCTGAGGTCATGGAAGATATTTGTGCTGGGAATCAAGAGACTAACGGAATGGACCACGGCGTCCACATTCTTAGATGATTGTATTGTTTATCAGTTTAAAATCTAAAGAGTTACTGTCAATTCACGAATGCATAAGTGTTGTGGATAAAAATGGGAAGTCCACATAATTTTCTCTGCGATCATAGCTCTGCACTGACATTATATCATCAGGAAATTACTTTTTCTCCGCGCTGAAGACGGGTTTGACTTTTCATGCGTTACGAGGAAATTTGTACCTGGATTGCTATTTAAGTAATAGCCGGAAGTCACAATTCCTGTTAGTAAAAGTCTTTAATAAGTAGTAAAAGCCAGGCTCTTTCTTTTTAACGTACATCTTCTCTATACTCTGTCGCCTACTACATTACTATATTTCACACGTACAACAACGTTCTCAAATAGATAATTTCAGTAATCTGTACTGAGACAAGTTGCTCATCTGAACACCCGAGACATTATACGGTTTCTTTCTACCTCCCATATCCTCCCTCCCCCCTCCCCCCCCCCCCCCCCCATGAACCATGGCCCTTGCCGTTGGTGGGGAGGCATGTTTGCTTCAGCGATACGGATGGCCGTACCGTAGGTGCAACCACAACGGAGGGGTATCTGTTGAGAGACCAGACAAACGTGTGGTTCCTGAAGTGGGGCAGCAGCCTTTTCAGTATTTGCAGGGGCAACAGTCTGAATGATTGACTGATCTGGCCTCTGAACATTAAGCAAAACGGCCTTGCTGTGCTGATACTGCGTTCTACGGATCGGAGCGTCTAATGTCAGATCCCTTAATCGGACAGGTCGGTTAGAAAATTTAAAAAGGGAAATGGATAGGTTAAAGTTAGATATAGTGGGAATTAGTGAAGTTCGGTGGCAGGAGGACCAAGACTTCTGGTCAGGTGAACACAGGGTTATAAATACAAAATCAAATAGGGGTAATGCAGGAGTAGGTTTAATAATGAATAAAAAAATAGGAGTGTGGGTAAGCTACTACAAACAGCTTAGTGAACGTATTATAGTGGCCAAGATAGACACGAAGCCCATGTACAGTAGTACAAGTTTATATGCCAACTAGCTCTGCAGATGACGAAGAAATTGAAGAAATGTATGATGAGATAAAATAAATTATTCAGGTAGTGAAGGGAGATAAAAATTTAATAGTCATGGGTGACTGGAATTCGACAGTAGGAAAAGGGAGAGAAGGAAACGTAGTAGATGAATATGGATTGGGGCTAAGAAATGAAAGACGAAGCCGTCTGTCAGAATTTTGCACAGAGCATAACATAATCATAGCTAACACTTGGTTCATGAATCATGAAAGAAGGTTGTATACATGGAAGAATCCTGGAGATACTAGAAGGTATTATATAATGGTAAGACAGAGATTTAGGAACCAGGTTTTAAATTGTAAGACATTTCCAGGGGCAGATGTGGACTCTGACCACACTCTATTGGTTATGAACTGTAGATTAAAACTGAAGAAACTGCAAAAAGGTGGGAATTTAAGGAGATGAGACCTGGATAAACTGACTAAACCAGAGGTTGTACAGAGCAACAGGGAGAGCATAAGGGCGCAATTGACAGGTATGGGGGAAAGAAATACATTAGAAGAAGAATGTGTAGCTTTGAGGGATGAAGTAGTGAAGGCAGCAGAGGATCAAGTAGGTAAAAAGACGAGGGCTAGTAGAAATCCTTGGGTAACAGAAGAAAGATTGGATTTAATTGATGAAAGGAGAAAATATAAAAATGCAGTAAATGAAAGAGGCAAAAAGGAATACAAACTTCTCAAAAATGAGATCGACGGGAAGTGCAAAATGGCTAAGCAGGGATGGCTAGAGGACAAATGTAAGGATGTAGAGGCTTATTTCACTAGCGGTAAGATAGTTACTGCCTACAGGAAAATTAAAGATACCTTTGGAGAAAAGATAACCACTTGTATGAATATCAAGAGCTCAGATGGAAACCCAGTTCTTGGCAAAGATGGGAAAGCAGAAAGGTGGAAGTAGTATATAGGTGGTCTATACAAGGGCGATGTACTAGAGGACAATATTATGGAAATGGAAGAGGATGTAGATGAAGATGAAATGGGAGATACGATACTGCGTGCAGAGTTTGACAGAGCAATGACTGACCTGTGTCGAAACAAGGCCCCAGGAGTAGACAACATTCCATAAGAACTACTGACGGCCTTGGGAGAGCCAGTCCTGACAAAACTCTACCATCTGGTGAGCAAGATGTATGAGACAGGCGAAATACCATCAGACTTCAAGAAGAATGCAATAATTCCAATCCTAAAGAAATCAGGTGTTGACAGATGTGACAGTTTAATAAGTCACAGCTGCAAAATACTAACACGAATTCTTTACAGACGAATGGAAAAACTGGTAGAAGCCGACCTCGAGGAAGATCGGTTTGGATTCCATAGAAATATTGGAACACGTGAGGCAATACTGACCTTACGACTTATCTTAGAAGAAAGATTAAGGAAAGGAAATCCTACGTTTCTAGCATTTGTAGACTTAGAGAAATCTTTTGACAATGTTGACTGGAATACTCTCTTTCAAACTCCAAAGGTGGCAGGGGTAAAATACAGGGAGCGAGTGGCTATTTACAATTTCTATAGTAAGCAGATGGCAGCTATAAGAGTCGAGGAGCATGAAAGGGAAGCAGTGGTTGGGAAGGGAGTAAGACAGGGTTGTAGCCTCTCTCCGATGTTATACAATCTGTCTATTGAGCAAGCAGTAAAGGCAACAAAATAAAAATTCGGAGTAGGTATTAAAATCCAGGGAGAAGAAATAAAAACTTTGAGGTTCGCCGATGACATTGTAATTCTATCAGAGACAGCAAAGGACTTGGAAGAGCAGCTGAACGGAATGGACACTGTCTTGAAAGGAGGATATAAGATGAACATCAACAAAAGCAAAACGAGGATAATGGAATGTAGTCGAATTAAGTCGGGTGATGCTGAGGGAATTAGATTAGGAAATGAGACACTTAAAGTAGTAAGGAGTTTTGCTATTTGGGGAGCAAAATAACTGATGATGGTCGAAGTAGATAGGATATGAAATGTAGACTGGCAATGGCAAGGAAAGAGTTTCTGAAGAAGAGAAATTTGTTAACATCGAGTATAGATTTGTCATGAAGTCGTTTCTGAAAGTGTTTGTATGGAGTGTAGCCATGTATGGAAGTGAAACATGGACGATAAATAGTTTGGACAAGAAGAGAAGAGAAGCTTTAGAAATGTGGTGCTACAGAGGAATGCTGAAGATGGTATGGGTAGATCACATAACTAATGATGAAGTATTGAATAGAATTGGGGAGAAGAGGAGTTTGTGGCAGAACTTGACAAAAAGAAGGGACTGGTTGGTAGGACATGTTCTGAGGCATCAAGAGATCACACATTTAGCATTGGAGGGCAGCGTGGAGGGTAAAAATCGTAGAGGGAGACCTAGAGATGAATACACTAAGCAGATTCAGAAGGATGTAGGTTGCAGTAAGTACTGGGAGATGAAGAAGCTTGCATAGGATAGAGTAGCATGGAGAGCTGCATCAAACCAGTATCAGGTCTGAAGACCGCAACAACAACAACCCCTGCCCTTCACATGCGGGACAGCTGGTGAAACAGCAGCACTTCTTCCGGTTCGCATAGCTTGTAATTTGAACGTTGATGGGTGACCAGCTGCCTACGGTTATATGGCTCGTCCTTCTCTTATTATAACTGATTCGTTATAACATACTCAGCCTAGATGTTATTTGTCTTTTGGTCATCGTCAACAGCAGAAAGTTATGGCAGCTTCCGGCTCCCCTCCATGTAGCCCGGCCAAAGCAACGAAGAGGGAGACCACTTCATATCTCCCAGTTTCTAATTTTATTTGGGAATTATCTCTTTTGATTACAACTTTACATAAAAATGTAGTTTTCAATTATGGTTTGGATATAATAAAATAACAGAATATAAAATTAGTCTAGGATGCGTAAGGAGATTAAAAAAAGATAGGTCATAGGAAGGAACAACTATGGAGAAAAGGAAAGAGACCATCGACGATGTCTCTAACCAAGGCAGCGACATCGGGGTGCCTTCGAGTCTTGCAGTTTTGGTTCGAACTATTTCTTCTAAAACTACTTAGTTACATACTATAGATACGATTTACAAAACGGAAAGATATGTGTACTTCTTCAGTGTCACGTGTTTCTCGAATGTAAATTATTAGCTAAATTCTTAGTTTTACTGCAACTGTTTCCTCGATATAAATTGATATTGTGTACGCAATGTCGTATGTGTTTGTTAATTACTATCTGTGTTGGTTAAATACATCTGCAATACAGATTTTACATGTCAGTGGAGGTATAATGACTGCCAGATCATTATAATAATTACGTTTACTATAATAATACAATTAACGCAGGTTTTACATATTTATTGCTATTAATGACCACAAAACTGTTACTGCAATTGTACTGTTCTAAATACCACGTTATTCTACATCATGTATAGTGTTGTCTACTTTCTGTGTCCTTCATGCATTGTCCGTGACACACAATCATTTATTAATATCCACTTACCTCTGTTCCTGATTGGCTGTGTCATACCACCATCGAGACGTAAGTGTTTGATGTTCCGCCGCGGGTAGGTGACAATGAAAAAGTATGAGTTCGGCTGAGGGCCACGCGGTGTATTTTGGGCTGCGAGCGTTACACTTCTGACGCTCAGTGAGTGTGTCCTGTCTCCGAGATCTGGGAAGGGAGTACAAATAACAGCACATTCAGCAGCAACTGAAGAAGACTGCTAGACCAGTAGTGGGAATACTGCGTGTAAAATGATATCAGCAACTCGTCACCACACATGAAAGCCAACAACTGATAATTACCCTTAAGAATCCTGATGAACATCTGGGACCCGTCTTTATAACATTGTCGAGAAGCAAAACAATTGAAAATATGTGACAGATATTCCTTCACGTTGTTGCCTGTGTTTATCTTAGTCACATACTACCCTGATATGCTGAAATAAATGTGGAGCAGCGCAGAAAATATGATACTTCCCATGGTTCAGGGTTAACTGGCCGTCTGGTTCGTCTGTACGATCTAGTTTCTATATAGTCGGCATACAGTGTACGCGATGTAGTGTCAGTAGCTAGGTTCACAGGTTGCCATTTGTCTGTGTCTTATGGATTCCTAGTGATATTCGTTTGTTGGGTTCGCATGTGTAGTATGCACTGCAGAAGGATATGTTTAGGACCTCATTGGTAGCCACAGGGGCACACTGTTTGCTGAGCGAGATATGCCTTCCATGAAGGTCGATTCGGTATTGGCCATATCCTACTAAAAAATGCATCATGCCTGTACTGGGGTGTGCATAGTGAATTTTCAGCTCTACTCGGACGTTGTGGAAAAAAGAGTAAATTCTAGAGCCGTTAACACTGGTTACCCATTCCCGCTGCCACGCATTCACTTGTCACTGCTCCAGTTGCCCCTAATACCTTAAATTATGATCCGTAATTTCCATTATTTGTCTACTTTTCCTCTCTTCAGCCAGTGTATCTAAACACGCTGACACATTGTTAGCTCACTCGGGTATGTTCTGAGTAATACGCATAGTACCTCCACCGACGTTGTGCTGAAAGCCCCTATTACTCTCAGCAGAACAGTTCTTTGACGTCACGTAACAAGGTTATGTTCGTTATGAGAGAGAGAGTGACCATGTGCACGCCGCGAAATATACTACGGATCCACACAACGTACACTATGTGATCAAAAGCATCAGGATACCCTCAAAAACATACGTTTTTCAAATTAGGTGCCTTGTGCTGCCGCCTACTGCCAGGTACTCCATATCAGTGACCCCAGTAGTCATTAGACGTCGTGAGAGCAGACTGGGCTGCTCACGGACTTCGAGCGTGGTCAGGTGATTGGTTGTCACTTTCGTCATACGCCTGTACGCGTGATTTCCACACTCCTAAAGATGCCTAGGTCCACTGTTTCCGATGTGATAGTAAAGTGGAAACGTGAAGGGACATGTGCAGGACGAAAGTGTACGGGCTGTCCTCGTCTGTTGACTGACAGACCGCCGACAGTTGAAGAGGGTCGTAATGTGTAATAGCCAGACATCTATCCAGGCCATCACATACGAATTTCAAACTGCATCAGGATTCACTGCAAATACTATGACAGTTAGGCGGGAGGTGAGAAAACTTGGATTTCATGGTCGAGCGGCTGCTCATAAGCCACACATCACGCCGGTAAATGCCAAACGACGCCTCTCTTCGTGTAAGGAGTTTAAACAATGGGCGATTGCACAGTGGAAAAACGTGTGGAGCGACGAATCACGACACACAGTGTGGTGATCCGATGGCAGGATGTGGGTATGGCGAATGTCCGGTGACCGTCATCTGCAAGCGTGTGTAGTGCCAACAGTAAAATTTGGAGGCGGTGGTGTTATGGTGCGGTCGTGTTTTCACGGAGGGGGGTTTCAACTCTTGTTGTTTTGCGTGACACAGTCACAGCACCGGCATACATTTATGTTTTAAGCACCTTCTTGCTTCCTACTGTTGAAGAGCAATTCGGAGATGGTGATTCCATCTTTCAACACGACCGAGCACCTGTTCATAATGCACGTCCTGCGGCGGAGTGTCACATGGCAATAACATCCCTGTAATGGACTTGCCTGCACAGAGTCCTGACCTCAATACTATCGTCACCTTTGGGATGTTTTGGAACGCCGACTTTGTGCCAGGCCTCACCGACCGACATCGATACCTCTTCTCAGTGCAGCACTCCGTAAAGAATGGGCTGTCATTCCCCAAGAAACCTTCCAGCACGTGATTAAACGTATGTCTGCGAGAGTGGAAGCTGTCATCAAGGCAATGGCGGGCGAACACCGTACTGAATTCCGACATTACCGATTGAGTGCGCCTCGAACTTGTAAGCTATTTTCAGCCAGGTGTCCGGATACTTTTGATAACACAGTGCAGGTTGTAGTGGAACTCTGTAAGCAGCTGTGTTGATGCATGAGAGTGGAACCCCCTGTTTTATGTATTGACTGAGCGGTAGTCGATCGTCAATCTGTACCAGTAGGTACCTAGTTACGTGTTTTCTGTGGATATTTGAATTGTGCCGTTTTCTAATCCGGTCTCTCTGTAATTTTACTTCCGATAACATGCGGACTGTCATGTCTTTCTCAGGCATCACCTGCCCAGACTGTGTAGAATGCCTCTAGCTTTGGTTTCCCGAATTCTTCATGAGTTGGCTCACACCACTGACAACATATCATCAGCGTATGCGACATTGCCGCAAATATGTACGAGTATACCCCCATCCTTTTTGTTAGAAGAAGATCGACGTAAAACGTGCGGTTGTCATTGTGCGCTAACTCGTATGCCTGGTTAAAAGTATCATCAATGGACTGATTTCCGCGGAACTCGTATTTTGTTCTAATGCAATGTCTTAGATGACATATCCGTAGTTACGGGTGTTACGTAGTAAATATATGACTAATTAGTAAATGAAACGTCATCCGCTTACACTTCAGGAGTTAAGTTCACTTTTAACCATGTTCTGTAAGAAAATTGCTACAACTAATCAACGCTTTCAGTAGGAAAAGTACCTGCAGAATCAGTGTTGGAATATCTTGCTGTTCTAACAGAACTGAATGAAACCTATGTGTATGGAGAAGGATGACTTGCTTATCGTAATGTTAATGGATATTACTAATTAATGTATTTATGAACTGTATGCTGATTACGAGACTGTGGCACTTACAGACACACACACACACACACACACACACACACACACACACACGCACACAAACAGAGTGAATAAATGAAGCAACTGATCTCATCCACAGTGCCTAGACTACATGTACTTTATACATGTTGATTAGTGGTTAATATTTGTCATACACTGAAGCGCCAAAGAAACTTGTAGAGGCTTGTGTATTCAAATAAAAACTGAAAAACCGAACTCCACTCGAACAGGCCACGAAGGTCCAACAATACCGACAGGTCGCCGTGTCATCCTTAGCCCATAGGCGTCACTGGATGCTGGTATGGATTGGCATGTGGTCAACACACGCTCTCGCATCCGTATGTCAGTTTACTATCTATTCAGATACAGATATATGTAAACAGGCAGAATACAGTGCTGCGGTCGGCTACTTAAAGGATGTGGCGCAGTTCTTAGATCTGTTACTGCTGCTACAATGGTAGGTTATCAAATATAAGTGTGTCTGAGCGTAGAGTTATAGCCGGCGCACGAGCGATGGGACATAGTGTCTACGAGGTAGCAAATGATTGGGCATTTTCCAGTACGACCAAATTCGCGAGTGTACCGTGAATATCAGGAATCCGGTAAAACATCAAATCTCCGACATCGCTGTGGCCGGGAAAATACTTTAAGAACGGGACCAACGACCACTGAAAAGAAGCGTTCATTGTGACAGAAGTGCAACCCTTCCGCAAGCAACTGTAGATTTCAATGCTGTGCCGTCAACAAGTGTCAGCGTGCAAACCATTCAACGAAACATCATTGATATGGGCTTTCCCAGCCGAGGGCCACTCGTGTACTCTTGATGACTGCATGACACAAAGCTGGACGCATCGCCTGGGTGCGTCAACACACTTTCAAATTGTATCGAGCGGACGGACATGTACGGGGAAGGAGATAACCTCATGAATCCATGGACCCTGCATGTGAGCAGGGGACTGGTGAGGCTGGTGGAGGCTCTGTAATGGTGTGGGGCGAGTGCAATTGGAGTGATGTGGGATCCCTGATACGTCTAGATACGACATTGACAGGTGACACGTACGTAAGCATTCTGTCTGATCACCTGCATCCATTTACGTCCCTTGTGCATTGGGCAATCCCAGCAGGACAATGAGACACCCCACAAGTCCAAAATTGCTACAGTGTGGCTCCAGGAACACTCTTCTGAGTTTAAACACTTCCTATGGCCACCAGACTCCCCAGAAATGAACATTATTGAGTATATCTGGGATGCCTTGGAACGTGCTGCTCAGAAGAGATTTGCACGCCCTCGTACTCTTACGGGTTTATGGACAGCCATGCAGGATTCGTGGTATCAATTCCACCCAACAATACTTCAGACGTGTCACGTCGTGTTGCGAAACTCCTGAGTGTGCGCGGGGGCCATATATGATATTAGGTAGGTGTACCAGTTTCTTTAGCTGTTCATTGAAAGAAACTAAGGAGTGCTGAAGTTTTGTATTTAGGAGTTAGTAAATGTTTAACGTAATTAGATTATTCTACATTCTCAGTTCCATTAATTTAACTAAAGATCAACAGCAGCAACAATTGCAAGCTGCTGAATTTATCATTAGCACTTGTTAATATTATGTTTAATGTCACGAAATGACGTGGCGGCAAATTTTTCGCAAGCTCCTGCTCTCCCGCCCTGATTGTTTTGTTCAACACTACTGGCCGGCTTGTCTGCAACGTTGACCGCTGCGCCGTCTGTGTCATCAACAAGGTCGCATTGCGTGCTATTCTCAGTCAGCTTCCGCTGTGCCCCTCACATCGAAACATGCGGATATTAATGTTATTAGTCATGGATATGAAGAAAATGCAACTGTTTGTAACACACTGTTCATCAATGAGCATAGTAACGGGGTCCCACTTATGCTTCCAAGTGGACAGGGGTTCAGCAGCCACGCCGTTAAATTTTAATACTTACGTCCTTCTTGGTTTTCCTCCGCTGTCAGCAACTTTGCGCCACGTTCTCAGCTATAATAGACAGCCGATTCCTAACCTCGGCCAGTTCACCGCGGGAACAACGTACGATGCTGTGGTGCGCCCACTGATATTGCTAGTAATGGACAGCGCGTTTACGGAACATTTGTTCGTTTTGGACGCTATCCGGGCTTTTCGATTTACGATATCCGATTCCGTTTATTTTGTGTCTGATTTTGCGCCTTATCAACGGCTGAATTATGTTTACCAGGAATATTGTGCCCTTTTCTCGCGGGACGCAAGAAGGCTGCTAATTACGTAGTGCCTATGCCATTCAAGTCGACGGCATTACAGGGTCTTTTCCGTGCCAGGAATGTACCACATCGCGCGGAAGTGAACGAAGAATTAGACAGATTGACCGCTTTAGGCGTCCTGGAAATAATTTCGTCCAGTCACTGGGCTAAAGCATTAGTCATTATCAAGAAGACGACGGCAATAATCCGTGTTGTGGTCACTTTGAGCTGTCAGTTAATTCATATCTACAGTTAATTCAAAGTCTGCGGTCGATACATACCTCTGTCTGCGGCCGGACGAACGTGTCACGAAGCTGCGGGTGCACAGTACTTTTCAAAAATAGATTCCTTAAAAGTACATTAACATCTGCAAATACATGACAAATTACGTCTGCTTCTTGTTGTCAATATCCCGTAAGGCTTCTACATTTAAGACCGAAGTGTTTCTGGCGCTGTGAGCACGCCGGCCATTTTTCAACGCTATTTGGAGCAAGTTACCCAACGAATTCACTTTTACATCCATCACCTCGACGAGACTGTCGTTTACCAGTCGCACCAGCGAAGACCATCTTCACAAACATCGCCTTTTGTTTCAGACACCGTGTGCCACAGGACTAAAGTGCAATTTGAAAAAGTCATACTTCTTGCAACCCTGCATAGAATACATTGGACATCTTATTTCTTATCGAGGGATTCAGCCGACCGACAGTCACACACCGCCTATTACGGCCCTTTCGCCCCGCGTATTTGAGAGGGTCCGAGGTATTTTTAGGCAAAGTCACGTATTGCTACATGTTCCTTCTGCAAGCAGCTTTGGTTCCATTCCCTTGATGTCAACCGCTTAAGAAAGGTGCAGTGTTAGAGTGAACTCCTGCCTGAGACCACGCATTCCAGACCTCGAAGAACGTCCGCCGTTCTACCCCGTGCTTGACCTCTATCAGCTGGTGCTGCAATTTGTAGTTGCAACTGACCCGTCGCAGTATCGCGTGGAGATCGTATTGTAGTGGTGTTGCGCAAATTATTCATAACAGCCAGTTGGTTTTGTGTTAAAGACGCTTAATGATGGACAGAGGAATTACTCTCAAACTGAGAAGAATGCGCTTGTTATTACGTATCCTATCAAGAAGTTTTATATGTTTCTCTATGGTGTTAAGTGTTATGATGTGTCTGATCGCAAGCCGCTAGTGTCTCTCTTTAGTCCCGTGGCACACTTCCCATATCACACAAGCCATAGACTTCATAGTTGGGCCCTGTTCTTTACAAGGGAACCTTCCCATCGCACCCCCCTCAGATTTAGTTATAAGTTGGCACAGTGGATACGCCTTGAAAAACTGAACACAGATCAGTCGAGAAAACAGGAAGAAGTCGTGTGGAACTATGAAAAAAATAAACAAAATATACAAACTGAGTAGTCCATGCGCTAGATAGGCAACATCAAGGAAACTACGAGTTCAGGTGTGCTGTCGTCGCGTGGTTGGCGTGAGCAGCTTGGGAACGAGAGGTCCTTGGTTCAAGTCTGCCCTCGAATGAAAATTTTCCATTCTTTATTTTCGCAAAGTTGTGGTCTGTCCGTTCGTTCATTGACGTCTCTGTCCACTGTAACAGGTTTAGTGTCTGTGTTTTGCGACCGCACTGCAAAACTGTGCGATTAATAGACGAAAGGACGTGTGCCTCTCCAATGGGAACCGAAAACATTTGGTCGCAAGGTCATAGGTCAACCGATTCCTCCACGGGAAAACACGTCTGATATATTCTATACGACACGTGACGGCATGTGCGTCACATGACAGGAATATGTTGTCGACCCACCTAACTTGCACACTTGGCGAATGGGTAAAAAGATTCTTCTACCTTGCCCGATTTAGGTTTTCTTGTGGATGTGGTAATCACCTCCAAAAAAGTGATGAAAACATAAGAGTTTGTCACATAAACTGCACCAAATGAATGCAACAGTTTCACAGTCGCACAGTTTCCCCTGTGCTCTGTCAAAACATATGTTTTTAACGTTTTCAAATACTTCCGTTTGTAGACCGTCAAATCCTGCACATGTCCAAGCAAATCTGAACATGTCCTGGAATTTTGGAGAGTGAAATTGATTATGTGTGAGTGCCTGAACTTTGATAATTGACACACGATCACGTAAACAATACTGCTCTGTGTACCTGTGCAGCTTCGCTAAATCATAGAATCTTTTCACAAAGTATTTCTTTTGCCGAAAACCTCTCATCGGACGGACAGATAATAATTGTCTGAAAATAAAAAAATTAAACTTCTCACTCGAGGGAAGACTTGAACAAAGGACCTCTAACTCCGCAGCTACTTACGCTAACCACGGGACCACGGCGCTACTGAGCGCACAGTTTCCCTGACGTTGCCTATGCGAAGCATAGACTGTTCAGTCTGTATATTTTGCTTATTTTTTCCATAGATCCACACAACTTCTACCTGTTTTCTCGATTGATCTGTGTTCAGTTTTTCAAGGCCTATCCACTGTGCCAACTTATAACTAAATCTGAGGGGGGTGTGATGGGGAGGTTTCCTTGTTAGTAGATGTAACTATGGTATTCACTTCCGCAAGTAACTTATCATTCAAACGCAGTCGCCCTTTCGCATTTACTGATGGGATCTGACCCTGGTTTCGATCAGGATGATGTTCTCTGCTTTTACCTCGACGAGGTAGCTTGGAGCACTGTGTATGGATTCTCTATTACCAGTTCTTCCATTACTCAAGCCGTCGCCGTCGACCCCTTTCTCCATTCAACTGCGGCGATATGTTCTGGAAGGAGGGCCACAAATCTCATCCACAGTTATTTTCCGTTCAGACACAGACACGAACTCGTCGGTGGCGATTTTTTGTTGTCCCCAGTGAAAGGCTGTTCTGCAAGAGGTCGTTAGAGTTTCTCTCGGAACGAAATTATTCACCTTCTGTATAAGGATCATTGCGACATCTCATCCACCAAGATGTGGCTAGTCGCCAAGTCTAATGGCTGGAATTAATCGTGAATTTGAACATTTAATCACTGCTTTATCTAAATGCGCTGTCTATCAGGCCGCTCCCCGGCAAAGCTATTCGCGATGGTCTGGGGTGTCAGTCTTTTGAGTGGCTCCGTGTAGACTTCATAGACTCCTTATTCACGTTTTACGGAGCTACCAACCTCCACTTCAACATGGCAGAGAACCTCACTCATATAATCTGAATCAAAGATCTGCCTCACACCCTCGTCAGTGACAACAGTACGCAATTTTATTCTCAGCATTTTTATGCTTTTTGTGCACAGCATGGTATGCACCACATACTTGCCCTTCTGTACCACCCACAATCGAACACAGATGCAAATCCATCATCTGCACTTTTAAGACACAAATAAAAAAAATGTAATGGTAACGTTACAGCAGAGGAGTCCCTCGCACCATTGCCTAGTTCCTACAGGTACACACTCATCAGCGAGAAGGGGCAGCAGAGATACTGGGGTGTACCACGTCCCCACAGGCATAACACTACACACATGGGACTCTAGTCGCGTCCACACCCAAGTGCGGTATTGTGGCAGTCATCCCCAGACCGAGCGGTCGTCGTGTCTTCGCACTGTAGAAGGAAGACCGGCGGCTGGTACACCACCGCAATCCACAAGTGCAGGCCTCTAGACGACGCCATCTCCTCGAACGCCTGTGAAATCATGTACTCCTGCTGCATCTGGTCTTCCTTCCTCATCACCGCACTCGACCGCCCATCCGCTCAATTTGCCCCCATATGATACTAGGCGTAGCTCACACTCCACTGTTCGTATTTATAGCTCTCCGCAAATTTATAGGCAACCAATCGATGCAAGCCATTTGGACGAAATATCAGTAATCACATGGCTATAACACATAAAGTGAGACTGGCCTAGACGCTTGCAGCAGCTCAATGGAGACGACTATTACCTTACAGATGTGGACATATTTATCACAAAATAGAGATGTGTGACTATCTAAAATGGAAACATATCTCCTGTGGGCAGGGAAACGCTAATGATATTATAAACAAAGGTAACACTCAGAAGATTTATTATTATTACTATAGTCTCAGTTGCACATATTCACTCTAAAATACCGTTTCCAGTCATAGAGAATTATCTTCAGATCTAAATAGGAAATGAAAATAATCATTAATGCACTAGATTTCAAGCAATATTTGTACAGTTGCATAATCTTTCACACAATATGTCATCCATTGCTAATGACTCAGTTTCCCAACGTGAACAAACTCAGACGGAAGCCTAGGCATATATGAATAATTTATATGTCAAATCAGGATCGCAAGATTTGAAAAATATACTGGTAAACATTTTATTATTTTTATTAAGTTTCCTGGGATGTCAGTCGGTGCTGTGGGAAGTTTGCATGCAGATAAAATATTAATTTCCACCTTAAATTTAAGATGACACAGGGCCTATTCGGAAAGTAGGGTTCGGTCGGTCGTGAAATAGAAACTACAGTGAAGATCAGAAATGTTTTAAGTGCAACAATTAGATAAACCTTCCAGGTACTTCTCTACACAGTCGCCGCAACGACTGACACATTTGTCATAGCACTGTAGCAATTTTCCACAATACCGTCGTCACAGAAGGCCGCAGAATGTGTTTCCTGCCAATTCTCTATGCTGATCTGCAGCTTGTTGTCCGCCACAAAATGTTGTCTTTATAGCCAGCGGCTCATGTGAGCAGATGTGAAACTCAGAGGTAGCCAAGTCCCCACTGTACGGTGGGTGACCAAACACTTCCTATCAAAAATGCTTCAGGGGCGTCATCATTGCCCCTGCAGTGTGCGGCAGCAAAACGCCGTAAAGAAGGAAACGCATGACGATAACGCTGTGTGGGCTGCATGAAATCAGGCGAAATCCCTCACGTGCACTCATACTTACAAGGGAACCTCCCCATAGCACCCCCCTCAGATTCAGTTATAAGTTAGCACAGTCGATAGGCTTTGAAAATCTGAACATAGATCAATCGAGAAAACAGGAAGAAATTGTGTGGAACTATGAAAAAATAAGCAAAATATACAAACTAAACAGTCCATACGAAACATAGGCAACATTAAGGACGATGTGAGCGCAAGAACGCCGTGATCCTGTGGTTAGCGTCAGCAGCTGCAGAACGACAGGTCCTTGGTTCAGTTCTTCCCTCGGGTGAAAATTTTTTATTTTCACACAATTATCAGAGTTCAGGCACTCACACATAATCAATTTCGCTCTCCAAAATTCCAGACATGTTCAGATTTGCTTGGACATGTGCAGGATTTGACGGTCTACACACGGAAAAATTTGAAAACCTCAAAAACATATGTTTTGACAGAGCACAGAGAAAACTGTGCGACTGTGAAACTGTTGCATTCATTTGTTGAAGTTTATGTGACACACTCTTATGTTTTCATCAATTTTTTGGAGGTGATTATCACATCCACAAGAAAACCTAAATCGGGCAAGGTAGAAGGATCTTTTTACCCATTCGCCAAGTGTACAAGTTAGGTGGGTCGACAACATATTCCTGTCATGTGACGCACAGGCCGTCACCAGTGTCGTGTAGAATATATCAGACGTGTTTTCCTGTGGAGGAATCGGTTGACCTATGACCTTGCGATCAAATGTTTTCGGTTCCCATTGGAGAGGCACGTCCTTTCGTCTACTAATCGCACGGTTTTTCGGTGCGGTCGCAAAACACAGACACTAAACCTATTACAGTGAACAGAGACGTCAATGAACGAACGGACAGATCATAACTTTGCGAAAGTAAAGAAAGTAAAAATTTCAGTCGAGGGAAGACTTGAACCAAAGACCTCTCACTCCGCCGCCGTTCACGCTAACCACGGGACCACGCCGCGCCTGTGTTCATATCATCCTCGATGTTGCCTATATTACCCATGGACTACTCAGTTAGTATATTTTGCTTATTTTTTCATAGTTCCACACAACTTCTTCCTGTTTTCTCGATTGATCTGTGTTCAGTTTTTCAAGGCTATCCACTGTGCCAAATTATAACTAAATCTGAATGGGGTGCGACGGGGAGGTTCCCTTGTTAGCAGAAGACACTATTTTCTAGCCACCTTTAGGTGCTCACTGTGAGATGAGAACTGAAAAAAGTGAAGTGACTAGATCGATGGCCAGATCTATGCAAAGCTTCATCAAACTTTCACTGTGGTTTCCATTTCACGATCAATCGGACCATACTTTCCGTGTAGCCCTCTCGGAACGCAATACCTCAAACTGTCTGCAACATGGTATGTTGTTTCCACATACATATATGCAGCTGGAATCGGAGAGGTGACACGATTCATTTTTAAAATTCTCAGTAAAACTGGGTGGGAACTGTCGTGGGTTTTCTAGAACTAGGTGTCTTAGATTGACCCTTTGCCATTTTATTCACCCGTATGTCAACATCGCATCTCCCCCGCACCCGTCCCCACCCTAATACCAAACTTTGTCCCTGTTAGTTCCAACTTGCAAATGACAGTAAAAATTCGATCTTGCTCTACCCTAAGGGGGCAACCATTTTCAACAGGAATGCTGCCCCCTTATAGCCCTTAGAGAATGGTTGAAACTTACTGGTCTGTCAGCAGTGTCAGGGCCTCCCGTCGCTCATTGCACTGCGAACTGTCATTTTCAACCACGATGTGGGTAGGAGTCATCGCCCCAAGGGGAGGGATAGCTTCATTGACACGCTTTATGCAACCCCTGCTGCCTTCGTTTTAATTCTGAGCGGCGGTGTGTCTGAAATGTGTTCCTCGCCCAAACACAAGAAAACTCTGTGATTTGAGTGAAGGGTGTTGCGGTTGTGATCTCTATGGCGTCAAACGAAAGACTGAGACGTCCACTGTGGCAACGGACAGAAATGTGGTGAAATTTGGTGCAAATGTGACATCATTTACCCATCCTACAGCTTACGAACTTCTGAGCTGCGGCCTGTTTTAAAGTGTTATCGAGCCAGACTGACGTCGCAGGGAGCCAGTTTTTGCACCATTATCGAAGAAGGCTGTAGGCACTTTGAGTCAAATTTCAAGTCTGTGTGTCGTAATGGGTTTTAATTATGTAATTTCGAAAATCTGATCCTTTAATTCTATTGCACAGTGTATTTTGCCGTACTCACCTGTGCTGATTAAGTTCTGGGTGATCTTCTTTTAGAAGTATACTTTCTAGGTTGGTGCGGCTGAGTTTTGATCTTTTAAGGACAATCAGTACTGAAACTTCTTTATTTAAATGGGTGTGGCTGTATTTAAATTGCTGAATGAGTGACACCCATAACATCCTAGCGCAACGCAATCTGACTGCTCATAAAAACATAACCTGACTTCAAATAATTAATTTAAAAGAATGGCCCTGACTAAAAAGAAATCCTAACAATAACCTAAACATTTCATTAAGCACGTACCTTACAAAAATATTCGTTTCGCCAACTACTGCATTACAGTGAGTGTCAATACCGCAAGGTAAATAAACGATTCTAACTACTAAAGTCACTAACTACTAATGGGCATGTGTTTGGCTAAGTAAAGATTTTCTTGCAAACCAAATAATGTATTCTTTTTTTTTTACCTTTATAATGCGACATCCAGTTCAGACACGAATATAAATCGTAACTGACCTCTAGAGCAAAAGTATATAATCATGAATAATATTCAATCTCCAAGTCGAACATGTACAGATCGTTAGCATACGCTAAAATGTCAGACCTCTACCCTCCATCAATGCTAAGTTCTCACATCTAACATCCATCACTGCTGGATTTTCACCTCCAACTGCCCAACAGTACTTCCATCACTGCTGGCGACTAACTTCCAACTACCCAACACTACTGGTGATTAACTTCCAACAACGAGTCCAACCAGCCACAGAGTCTCTTACGAAGAAACCGCAGTCAGAGATCCAATGCTAAGTGCTACACAGCGCTACCAAAACAGAAGCCGCCCACTTACAGTACCAGCAGTCATTTGCAATTTGATTCAGTGTCTATCATTCCGATCCCACCCTCTTCAAAGAGTAATGTTATTTTGCTGTATTTTACCTTGAAAATATTTCCACGGCCTACGAAATACAGCAGACTTCTGTAGATGAATTCTGGTCCTACATTTGTTCAACAAGATCATTATCTTGGATTTGTTACTATTTATTATGGCTGCTATTGTTGGACAGTACGTGTTCAGTAAATGTTGTGAGTGCTGTGTCTGGTCTTGTGTCGACACGAATATCCTCAAATCATCTGCAAACACTGTAAATACGATTTTCTTTCGTAATAAGGTCAGGTCTGGGAATGAGCTTTTAACTTTCGTTACCAGCGGTCCGACCGCAGTTGGGAGTTGGGCCACCGACAATGGGCACCACCGAGGGAATGACCACTTTATATGTTATGCCCCAGTTAGTTTTCCACTGGTCGTGATTTTTTGACTGTGCCCTTCCAAAGATGATTCTCACAAGTGGTGAGGATTTGTTGCAGGTACCTAACTTCCTTACTGCTTTTAGTACAAATCCAAGAAAGATTCCATACAAAGCTTTCGGAAACTAAATTGATATCACACACCACGTTGTTTCCCATATAACCGTGGTGCCTGTTAGGTCATGGTATTCATTCACGGTGTGTGCTGCGGAGGTGTGCTAATAACGTTTTTCAGAACGATTCTTCTTCACTGCTCGGGCTAGTAATGGACGGGGAGAAACCACATTGCTAAGGTAGTCATAGTCTGCAGAAAGCATAACAGGATCTGTTCAAAAATCAGGGTTTCACTGATGACTACTTAAAGTAAAAAAAGCTTTTAGTTGCAAAATAAATAATTCGATGATCGTTGGCGGGTCTTTTTTGGCTACCTATATGATGGATGTCTCCTGGAATCTTATAGGAAGCTCTTGGGCTTTCCAAGGAACATTCCATATTCCAAAACTGAACAGCATAGAGTCAGAAGTGATGACACTTTCTGCAGGACCTGACCATCATTTTGCAGGATAATGCTCGAGGACGTTGAGTGCAAGCTGTTACAGATTTGTTTGACTGACGGGGCTGCTAAGTGCTATGCCACCTACTGCACCCCCCGGACTTAAGCCCTCGTGAGTTAAACTCGATTTCTAAACTGAAGGACACTCTTGACGGCAAGCGCTTCAGAAATGCTACTAAATCGTCGAGCAATAGACCGCGCTGCTCGAACTGTCCACACAACTGGCACTGCTGAGAGTATCCTACGACTTGCACATCGCTGGCAACGGGTTATACACAATGCTGGTGACGACTTTGAAGGGCAGTAAAAGTTTGAAACGCGTATCTGTTTTGCACGAGCTGTAAGTAAATACTTACCACTGTTACTGTTTCTGTCCTCGTAATAACACTTCCGTGGATAGTTAGCTGGCAAAAGTATGGTCCGATTCTGCCAGAACGTCAACAATAACAATTTGAAATACTGATTCGAGGTTTTCATCTATGTCTACTGCAGTATACAACTCATGGAAACGTTGCAGCACTGCGCTTTTGATATAAGAGTGCTGTTATGTTGCCTCATTTCGTTTCTTGTGTTCTTTTTTATTTTATGTTTTGTCCTCTCCCATGTTAGGATTAAGCGGTAAGGTGACGTCTTTTCCTCTTGGATAATACTGTCACCTCTAGACCTCACATCAACATCTTCTAGTTTTCGTCTCTGCATTCATATATGCTTCGTCTATATCTATTAGTGATTATGTATCGTGTGTCTTGGCACAATTCTCAGAGACACATGAAATAAATTTCTTCTCACTTTTATTGTAACCATATTGTCTTCTCAATTTGTGTAGTTTGCATTTAGCGTGCTCCATCCACCAGTTTAATCTGCGGGTTTATTTCTTTACGCTAGTGATGTAGGCATCGTGTTTCTACCACGGGTATTTCCTCGTCTCTGGCTAAGGTGGTATTTAATTTCTATTATGCTTTCCCACGAAAAGCTGTTCCCTTTCGTAAAATGACTTTGGTAATACAAGTACAGTAGATGGAGAAATTTGTAGGCCACATTCCTTATGTAGTGATGTTACGTAATAAATCTTGTGAGATGTAAATCCTGTCTTTCCTTCTCGCTGAAAGACAATTCACTTAGGTGTATAATAGTAAGTCCGCGTTTGTTGCATCCCACGTGTCAGTCAAATTTATAACCATATACTCAAGTTCCACGCATCTATCTGAATTTGGCTTTTGATATTTTTTACAAACAACAGAGTTAAAATCACTATCAAATACGTCTCTGGTCCACGTTGTTGTGTCGGCCGCTGTGGAACAGCGTCAAAATCACCATCAAATACGACTCTGTTCGACGTCGTTGTGTCGACCGCTGTGGCCTAGCGGATCTAGGCGCTTCAGTTCAGAACCGCGCTGCTGCTACGGCCACAGGTTCGAATCCTGCCTCGGGCATGGATGTGTGTGTTCTCCTTAGCTTGGTTAGGTTTAAGTAGTTCCAAGTCTAGGGTACTAAAGACCTGAGTTCCCATAGTGCTTAGAGCCATTTGAGCCATTTGAAGAACAGAGAAGTAGTACTAGCGAAAGAGAGATAACGACATTTATAACATGCGTATTCTGCATTTGAATTGACTTATGTTTGTCAGTTGAAGAATAGGATACTATTGCTACGGAAGACGAAAGATAGCGCCATACACAACATTTGTATCCTGCTATTCAGTTGACCAGTGGATGAAGATACGAATTCAGTATTGTGATTAACAACATGTTGCTAATAATCCCTATTCCCCAAATCGCCATACGAAGAAAAACCATCTGAAATCACTACGGAACCTTGTACAACATGATCTTCAATAAATGTAACTAAAACTTCCTTCTTTCGATTGAGAACTACTTCAAAAACTACTTCGTCACATCTTGAGCTGAAACTACGGCACCCCAAACCCATAATCCTACAGGAGGTTCCCCCTGTTGCACTTCCTTTTCCCAAAATGCGACTCGTCGATTTAGACTGTAACACCCGGCCCCCCAAAGGCCATCTATACTTCAAATACTAACCACAAACGTCCCTACAAAAAGAGTACCAATCTACAATTGTACGCTCACCCACACGACATTCATGCACGCACAGCCACACAGGATACCTCAAACACCAACAGTATGTAATTTTTATGATATCCCTCAAGGCGATCTTAGATTTCTCGAACCATGTTCCTCGTCTAACGGACCGCCACAACCGATATTTGCTGCAGCGCGATACGAGTAAGTCGTGAGTACGGCAAGCGGACACACTGGTCAGGCGCATATGTTCGCCGTGCTCACGACATCGAACATAACCGGCAACAAGACCATACATTAGTAAAAATCGAATCGTGGCCATCATGTCTACACCCACAGCCTCCTTTAAATCATCCAGGTTCATTGGAACTGATAAATCCATACGTACAAACGAAAATGAAAAATTAAAAATTCTCAGAAAATTAAAAACTATTAGCCCAAATTATCTCAAACTCACTAAGATTGAAATTAAGTACCGAATGAATTGCAAACAACCAATATCTTAAATCAATGAACATAAAAACATTTTACACAATATCTAGCCCTGTCTTTTAAAACCACATTCAATTTTTTTAATGAACAATGATGGCGTTTATCCGCAGCAAACAACCGATTTATTATCTATGGCTGGAAAGTAAAGACGTTAATATCTATGAGAAACCTATGACGTCATTGGTCAAACCCAACGGGTTGTATCCCGTGTTTCAGCAGACCCTACTCATCTGATGCCTTTATTGACGGTACTGCACGTAACACGCTTCAGACAGAATTTTTCAGTGGTGGCAGTCGTTTACCCGTAAGAAGTAGCCAATGAGTCTCTGTTTCGTTTGTGGTTCAGTTGTGGTTGTAGGTAATGTGAACTACCGGTTCAATTCGTGAGCTGGAGCAATGGAATCAGTTGCAGCATTCATTTCGCCTTCACCAAGACCACGGAGGTTATTTCATATTAGAGCTGATCACTTCTGCTATCGGTTAATGCGTGCGCATGCCTGAGTTTTGCATTTCTCACGACTTGACTGACTCTCTTCAGTTTTTAAATAATATTATTTTCGGGGATGGGGCGTAGATTGCATTTCTGATCTGCAGAAACTCCACTATGTACCACTACGAAAGAAGCCACTGTAGAGGAGCTTCTTTTTTTGTGCAATATGTTCGACTTGCCTCACTCGATGCCTAAATTCGCAAGTATATAGTTTAATAGGTCTTTGAACACTAAATTTGGGGATCAGGAAGGCATCAAGTGGAAACCTTGTTCGTTATAATCGGATAGTAGTTTTGGAGACGAAAGCAATAGCGTGACTGACAACATTACATGTACCAGTGAAAGTAAATAAAAGTTATCAATGTACTGTTGGAGTACGACAAAATGGTGGTACTGTAAGAGTTACAGCCCCCTACATTTCACATCATGCAGTATGCGCAGTATCTCAGGAAAAAACAACAAGGGACCGGAGACCGGAAATATGTAGGTAGGTGCAGCATTTACTCTGAGGAGTATATACAAAATTGTAGCGAGTACACCCAGTAATTTGTATTTTCAGTGGCTGATACGATTTACGATATGTATTATTTAGAATTTTAATGTGCAGGAGGAAGGACTTCTGGTTTCACAGGCACAATTGTCTAGCTCTAACTGCAACATCAGCATGACCATACGAGCACAGAAGATGTGTTATCAGATGTTTGAACTCTGTCTGATGCCACCCGCTCTAAACAGCATTAATCGACCTTTCTCATATCAGTTCTTCCTAGCGTATTCTATTAAGTGTGGTGGGCGTCCACAGAATAAAGTTCCTGTACAACTATGGAAGTATTGATTGTTTTGATCCAAATATGCAGCACTCATCAAATTTTGCAGGTGACACACACAGACTCTTGCTCCACAAAACCGTGTTTGGAAGGAAGAACTCTGTTGATATACCTACGAATAACTCCAAAGGAAAACCGGCTGCTACCAAGTAACCAATCCAGGCACACAGCAAGATTGTTTCAGTTTAAATATCATTCAAAACGTGATCTATATGTAAAACTGTAATCCTGTGCTCCACTTTCCAATATCTCAGCGCAATCATAGCCATGAAAGAGATTTGTATCTGTTTCCACAGTAGTCATAACGCTCCATTCGTGCCTTTCACTTCTAAATAACAACGATTTCTTTTCAAGTCAACTAACACTGCAGTAGAATTGGCATCTGGAAAACTACTTTGGATGAATTGTGAAGTACTAGATGGCTGAGGTTATGTATTACTGATAACATTAAAATTTATCCACAGATATCATTATCATGTATCCACAACCATATATCAGCATCGTTAGAAAGAGGCTTAGTATATAACAAATAAAATTTCGTTTTTATTTCATCAAAAGTGTCATAAGAACAAATGATATATTTCACTGACATTCAGAATCTTGCGACACGAATCATGGTGTAGCTAGCAACAGGATTGGTGGCAGGACGCGTGTTGTATTCCACAGCAGGGCTGGTGACAGAACGCATGTTGTATCTGGCAGCAGGACTGGTAACACAGCGTGTGTTGTATCCCGCAGCAGGACTGGTGACACAGCGTGTGCTGTATCCGGCAACAGGATTGGTGGCTTGATGGGTGTTGTATCCGGCAGCAGGACTGGTGACACAGCGTGTGCTGTATCCGGCAACAGGATTGGTGGCTTGATCGGTGTTGTATCCGGCAGCAGGACTGGTGACACAGCGTGTCCTGTATCCGGCAACAGGATTGGTGGCTTGATGGGTTTTGAATCTGGCAACGGGACTGGTGACTTGGTGAGTGTTGTATCCGGCAGCAGGACTGGTGACACAGCATGTGGCAACAGGATTGGTGGCTTGATGGGTTTTGTATCTGTCAACAGGACTGGTGATAAGTTGCATGCTGTTGCAGGCAATGGGGATGGCGGATGCTATTCGTGTGGAGGCTGACGACGATGCTTTGGACACCACCTGCCCTAAAGGTAATGAGGCTACACGTTTTGTGGATACATGGGCTGCTGGTGATGTAACTTCTGTTTTGCCTGGCGATGAGGCTTGAAGAATTGCTCTTGTTGTGGGTGGTGACGCCACTTCGATTATAGGTGACGACGCCATTTGTGTCACGCCTGATGAGACATGTGTTGTAGATGGGGACGTGGCTGGAGATGCCACGTGTGTTGCAGCTGCTGGTTCAAGTTGTGTTGTGGATGTCAGTACAGCTGGAGACTGCAGTTGTGTTGTGGCTTCCGTGGCAATTCCTGGTGTGGCTGGTGACGCGGCTGGTGCAGCCACTTGTGGTGCAGCTGGTCGTTGATCTCGTACAGTGGATGGTGACGCAGGTGGAGACGCAACTTCTCTTGTGGCTTCTGCTGGCTCTCCTCCTGTGTCGGGCAACGTGGCTGGCGATACCTGCAGTGTTGCAGCAGGCGACATGGCTGGTGACGCCGCTGTTGTTGCTAATGCTGGCTCCTGTCACAAAAAGATATAATGGATGATGTTAAGACGTTGCTAAATGTGTTCCATGTGATACAAATTGAAAGATGATCTATTCACAATAGTTTAAATCATTAAACTAACATGAAATATTCCCAGTTCTTTGGTACATCTCCTCAGTACATATTTAAATAGAACGAAAAGAATAATTTTCTAACAATCATTATTGTGACATTGTAAATATTGTGAAATTATATTGGTGTATAAGTTATTCTCGTACATTTTATTTGTTCAGGTGTGGATAAATAAGAGCTTGTTATTCTGCGTAGTAATCTAAACACAAGCAAAAGACGATCATTGCTTGAAGTTCCACACAATGAACCACTCTCATTCACAACATGACGTTGTGATGTGTCCCAATCGCTTGATATGGATCATACCTGTAAGCTCACTTCAGCACCTATGAGGAGAGAGGCGAGGATGTGCATTTCCACTTCGCAGGGTTTCATGGTGGTCTGTGTGCTGCCAACTTATCCTCATCATCATCATCATCATCATTTAAGACTGATTATGCCTTTCAGCGTTCAGTCTGGAGCATAGCCCCCCTTATAAAATTTTTCCATGATCCCCTATTCAGTGCTAACATTGGTGCCTCTTCTGATGTTAAACCTATTACTTCAAAATCATTCTTAACCGAATCCAGGTACCTTCTCCTTGGTCTGCCCCGACTCCTCCTACCCTCTACTCCTGAACCCATGAGTCTCTTGGGTAACCTTGCTTCTCCCATGCGTGTAACATGACCCCACCATCTAAGCCTGTTCGCCCTGACTGCTACATCTGTAGAGTTCATTCCCAGTTATTCTTTGATTTCCTCATTGTGGACACCCTCCTGCCATTGTTCCCATCTACTAGTACCTGCAATCATCCTAGCTACTTTCATATCCGTAACCTCAACCTTATTGATAAGGTAACCTGAATCCACCCAGCTTTCGCTCCCATACAACAAAGTTGGTCGAAAGATTGCACGGTGCACAGATAACTTAGTCGTGGTACTGACTTCCTTCTTGCAGAAGAGAGTAGATCGTAGCTGAGCGCTCACTGCATTAGCCTTGCTACACCTCGCTTCCAGTTCTTTCACTATGTTGCCATCCTGTGAGAATATGCATCCTAAGTACTTGAAACCGTCCACCTGTTCTAACTTTGTTCCTCCTATTTGGCACTCAATCCGTTTATATTTCTTTCCCACTGACATTACTTTCGTTTTGGAGATGCTAATCTTCATACCATAGTCCTTACATTTCTGATCTAGCTCTGAAATATTACTTTGCAAACTTTCAATCGAATCTGCCATCACAACTAAGTCATCCGCATATGCAAGACTGCTTATTTTGTGTTCACATATCTTAATCTCACCCAGCCAGTCTATTGTTTTCAACATATGATCCATAAATAATATGAACAACAGTGGAGACAGGTTGCAACCTTGTCTTACCCCTGAAACTACTCTGAACCATGAACTCAGTTTACCGTCAACTCTAACTGCTGCCTGACTATCCATGTAAAGACCTTTAATTGCTTGCAAAAGTTTGCCTCCTATTCCATAATCTCGTAGAACAGACAATAACTTCCTCCTAGGAACCCGGTCATATGCCTTTTCTAGATCTATAAAGCATAGATACAATTCCCTGTTCCACTCATAACACTTCTCCATTATTTGTCGTAAGCTAAAGATCTGGTCCTGACATCCTCTAAGAGGCCTAAACCCACACTGATTTTCATCCAATTTGTCCTCAACTAATACTCGCACTTTCCTTTCAACAATACCCGAGAAGATTTTACCCACAACGCTGACTAAAGAGATACCTCTGTAGTTGTTACAATCTTTTCTGTTTCCATGTTTAAAGATTGGTGTGATTACTGCTTTTGTCCAGTCTGATGGAATCTGTCCCGACTCCCAGTCCATTTCAATTATCCTGTGTAGCCATTTAAGACCTGACATTCCACTGTACTTGATGAGTTCCGACTTAATTTCATCCACCCCAGCTGCTTTATTGCACTGCAATCTATTGACCATTTTATTCACTTCCTCAAACGTGATCCTATTTCCATCATCATTCCTATCCCATTCTACCTCGAAATCTGAAACATTACTGATCGCATTTTCACCTACATTGAGCAACTCTTCAAAATATTCCCTCCATCTGCCCAAGGCATCCACAGGATTCACCAGCAGTTTTCCTGACCTGTCCAAAATGCTTGTCATTTCCTTCTTACCTCCCTTTCGAAGACTGCTAATTACACTCCAGAATGATTTTCCAGCAGCTTGACCCAATGTCTCCAACCTGTTTCCAAAGTCTTCCCAAGATTTCTTCTTGGATGCTGCAATTATCTGTTTGGCTTTTTTTCTTTCTTCAACATAACTTTCTCTGTCTACCTGAGTTCTACTATGTAGCCATTTTTTATACGCCTTCTTTTTCCTTTTACAGGCTGCCTTGACTGTGTCATTCCACCAAGCTGTTTGCTTCCTCCTACTTTTACACACTACTGTTCCAAGACATTCTTTAGCCACTTCTAGTACTGTGTCCCTGTACCTTGTCCATTCCTTTTCCAATGACTGTAATTGACTACATTCAACTAACTGGTACCTTTCTGAGATCGCTGTTATGTACTTGTGCCTGATTTCCTTATCCTGAAGTTTCTCCACTCTTATCCTCCTACATATGGACCTGACCTCCTGCACTTTCGGCCTCGCAATCCCAATTTCACTGCAGATTAAATAATGATCAGTGTCATCAAAGAATGCCCTGAATACACGTGTGTCCCTCACAGCCTTCCTGAATTCCTGATCTGTTATTATATAGTCAATGACAGATCTGGTTCCCCTGCTTTCCCAAGTATACCGGTGAATGTTCTTATGTTTAAAAAAGGAGTTTGTGATTACTAAGCCCATACTGGCACAGAAATCCAAGAGTTGCTGCCCGTTCCTGTTGGCCTCCATATCCTCTCCAAATTTACCCATAACCTTTTCATACCCTTCTGTTCGATTTCCAATCCTGGCGTTAAAATCACCCATGAGCAGAACACTGTCCTTGTCCTTTACTCTAACAACTACATCACTGAGTGCCTCATAAAAACTATCCATCTTATCTTGATCAGTCCCTTCACAATGCGAATATACTGACACAATCCTAATTTTCTTGCTAGACACTGTCAAATCTATCCACATCAGTCGTTCGTTTACATACCTTATTGCAACTACGCTGGGTTCCATTTCTTTCCTGATGTAAAGCCCTACACCCCATTGTGCTATTCCTGCTTTGACCCCTGACAAGTAGACCTTGTATTCTCCCACTTCTTCTTCTTTCTCACCCCTTACCCGAATGTCACTAACAGCTAAAACGTCCAGCCCCATCTTACTTGCAGCCTCTGCCAGCTCTACCTTCTTATCCTGACTATCCAAAATAATATGACCGAATATTTATTGGGCCCCCTCTGGAATACAATACACAAGCGGTTATGGATATAGGGGATTAGGCCGTCGTTCCAGTACCAGCACTGTGCTCTGTCGTCACATCTGCCACAGGTAGCCTCCAATCCTGCTCTACAGTCCGCATATAGTTCCCACCATTGCGTTCCGTGATGAGGAGTGGACATCGAAGGTCTTATCGCCGACTGCTGTTTTCACCATCATTCATGCTCCTTTCATAGCTTACGACAGCCAAGCAAGTTAACCATTTACGAAGCACCTGACATAGAAGACTACCCGTTCTCAAAGACGCTGAAGTCAGTGCATTTCCTCATTATTGACCCGTATCGTCGCTAGAATGATACTTCATTTATTTCTGCTCCGTTTCCATACCTTCATTAGCGCACCACCTATTCCCAATCCCACGAGCGAGCTTTTGGTGTTGAGATACACAATGGGCATAATGTTCACGCAAATCAGAATAAGGTCTCTATATTACATACCGCAGAGATGTTTTCCTCATAATTTCCCCCTATTAATTTTGGCTATTAGTTCCTTATATCGTTGATAAATATAGAAATACGTTTGACACCTCATGCGAGTGCCAATTTTGATTCCCATCGATGTATAAGGACTAACCACTTAACAGGAGAACAGCGAATCCCATAACTAAAGAAAGTGACATCTCTTGACTCTTACAAATAACAGTAAAGTAGTTAACGCTCAAATCGTAGTCTAAACGAAGCAGTAACTCAGAACACCATGTTTTATCCCAGCCACTTGCTAAGAAAGATTGGCAAGTTTCACAAAACACCTAATAGTGAGTGTACATGGGATTGATGAAAAATAGTGCTTTTAAATCAAGTTGGCTGCTCGGGCGAGGCCTCTCAGAAGGCAGGTACCACGGCGCCCCTCACCTCCATGCTGTCCAGTGGGTGGCCAGGGGCGGTCTTCTCCTCCGGCTCTCTCCCCTTCCCAGTGGAACAGCAGGGCAGCCACCGGCGAAACCGGCGAAACATCTTCTGCAGGAAAGAAACACACTAAATATTGTCCGACATTCGGTGTGAATGCGGTGCTCTTTCAACGCTTCACTCTTCGAACAGACAATAACGCAAAGTTGTAACGGTTGTAACATACCTGTCCAATTACGCAGTTAGATGAGTCGATGGATAATTATTCTGTTACGTAGCATGAAACAGTATTATGTGAACTTCAACTCGGATTTTATTAAAGAAGATATCTCGAACCACCACCTACTACTTAATTACCCAGCACATTTGCTTCGAAAGAAAAAGCAGTTCGTGGATAGGCTTCTGACGAAATTCCAATCACCAACTTTCTCCTCCGAATTCGAAAATATTTTGTTGACATCGACCTATTTTGGGCGAAACGATCACCACTATAAAATAAGGGAAATCAGAGCTCGTACGGAAATATATAGGTGTTTATTCTTTCCGCGCGCTATACGAGATTGGAATAATAGAAAATTGTGAAAGTGGTTCGATGAACCCTCTGCTATGCAATTAAATGTTATTTACAGAGTATCCATGTAGATGTAGATGTAGTTCGGGAAAAATGTATGGAATTTTGACATAGGTTGATAATCCTTGATTAATTCTGCAGAAGAGTCAGACTGTTAAGTGCTGTGAAATATATTTAAAATCATACACGTCTGAGCCAATCTGGCCTGCGAGAACCTTGACAGGGAACTGAACAAATACCGGATGAGTCAGTGAATGTCAGCAACCGAATTTCTTCTAGGATTAAATCTTAAAAAGGGAAGCACACGACAAACGTGTATTTAACAGGAAAACCTTAATTTACCATGGACTGTTTGTACTGAATATTGCCGGTAAGACCGACTCAAAAACATATATGAAACGCACGATCATTTTAAATCAGGAGTGCCGTGGAAGATATGAATTACGCACACACTAATATTAAGACTAACCATTCATACACAGAAACAAGTTGCTCAGTAATGTAATAAATGAAACATCTAAATTGGGTTAGAGAGAGAACAGCCAAGACGGTCGAATACTTTAATAGAAAATTATTCCAAAATTAATAAAAATAATTTCTCTATACATCTATGAAAACAATGAATCCTAACTACGTTCTACGTTTTTCAAACGAGTATGATGTATAGGCCAACCTCTATGAGCAATCGTTTAGTCTGAAAGCATAATATCTTGTACTATTGTGTGTAGCTTGTACTATTTCCTAGGCGGTTGTATCAGCTTTATTTTGGACTACTTAATTTAATTCCATCCTGTGTGTGCGAACTTCATGTCTGTCTAACGGCGGACAATGACAGAAAGTACCACTTATTACATACCTTTTCCGAAGAACTGGTGTCCGGCTGGAAAAATGGACGATTAGGCTTCTTCTCAGATGGTAATACGAAGCTTTCACAACTTTCTTCTTTAAGTTGACTGTTAAGTTACGGTTTTTTCAGAACACCTCGAAACAAGACTAGAGCGCACGAGAACTATACGGACTCGCAATGTTCCTGGGCAACAGCGCAGATCGCTTCATGCGACACTGCATTGTTGACAGGCAACTCAGATGAGGATACGTGCTCTGTTGTTAACTGACTGCGTCCTACAGTTGCTACACAACGTTTCAGTATCCATATTTTACAGCATTTTCATAATCGTGTCTCTTTTCGACATAAGTGTGAATTTTGGAGTGAATATCTAAAGGCAAAAATTATTGCTTCAAATACGAAATACGCCAATGCGATTTCCGAATATACCTCTACATCTACATCAAACTCCGCAAGCCACCTAATGGTTTTTGGCGAACGGTACTTTCGGTACCACTATCTGATCGGAGGAACTCTGTTCCACTCGCGAATAGTGCGTGAAAAATTCATTCTTTCACGTACTGAACTACAGAACAACTTTTACGTCACTTTAAGTAGTCCCCTTTCATCCCCAATGTAAATATGTTTATCAATTTTATGTAGTAACGTATTGTCTTATACTATTAAATGATTCCTGAGCATTGCGTGGCTCGTGTTCCCGCCATCACGTAATTGACACCCTGTTTTTAGAGTACTTCCACCTCACTACGTTAATTTAAATTACTGCTGTCACTGAGTTGCTGCTTTGACTGACCGTGAGCGGTGCTAGCAGCGCGTATCCATATATTGCCTGTCGTAGTATCTTTGATCGACTGCTGTTGCCTCCCGGTAGTTGTCTGTCGTAAGGGAGTTCGGATTGCGAGTTCGGATTGCGAGTTCGGGTCTGCCAGTCATCTGCCACGCATCAACTGAGCCGGCCCACGGTCTTGGTGGATCGTCGGTCGGTCGTCGCGTTTGGGATCCGCCGATCGCTCATGAGTCGGCTGTGTGTGTGTGTGCGTGTGTGTGTGTGTGTGTGTGTGTGTGTGTGTGCATCGACTCCCGATCTACGTCTTAATGCGTGATTATTTATTGTTGGGTATCGTTCAGGTCTTCGTGCAAGTGTTTGTCAGGTTGTGTGTGTAGTTGACGTTATTTCCACTGACGACTATTTTAGATGTTCTTGTCATTCCGCAGCGAGTTGGTCTGTTGCTAAGGACCAGGGAAGTTATGTCCCCGCGGTGCAGTCACCTGGGTCCGTTGGCATCCCCTGGGCAGTGTCGGAGTGTTTGTGGAGCTCACCGATCACTATAAGCTTCGTGGTTCACCGACCCAGGACGTCAAAGTTGAGTAGTGGTTTCAACTAACCAAGCCACGTCCTTTCGTGTTGTGGTGCTTCGTTTCGGTGGTTTGTTGTTGGGGAGGTTTCCTGCGAGCAACGCCGATTATTTCTACTGCTGAAATTTAGCCGCTGTGCGGTGCAATTAACTATTTTGGTTGACTACAATTCGGGTGCACCAGTGGAATTTTCTGCCTTGTGGCCGTTAGTGTTCCGATTACCTGCCCTGGCCACTAACGAAATTCCATGCAGCCTCCAACATGGTGTGTAATCTTGACAGCTGATGTATACTCCATTGTGGATTATCAGGTTTATAACCTTTTCTCTTTGAGCTCTCATGTACTAATTGATGGGAAGCAAGTTGTTGTGTCGGTCGGTCCGTGGCTGCCCCGGCTTGAGTTCCGACGGATCAAGTGTAGTTGGGCTCACCACGTGTCTCACCTAAGGGAACGAGAGCACACCGACCCCCTAGAGGCTTCTGAGTGCCACCGGTGTTTAATTATCTGTTTTTAGCTGCTTAAAATTTAAGGCTTATGGTTATTTTTGCTTTTTTCTTAAAAAAATTGCAAAATTAATTCTTTAATTCATCTTTCAAGCTTAAACATTGCGGCCTTCTTCCTTTAAAAGGTTATGGTAATATATTTTAAAATTTTGAAACTTAATTGTGGCCTTTAGCCTTTGGTATTGCATCTTGAATATGTTTGTTCTATCTACCTTGCTGTGATGTTTTTTAATTACTTTATTGCTGTCTTAATTGGATTTTTATCGTGTTGATTTGATAAGATTTCTTGTTTGGAGGCCTACAACCGTGAAAGAATTGCATTCCGTAAAGGTCCGGCTATGTACTGATTTGGTTGTAAAAGTGTTATTAAATTACAATAAATTACAATTAGAAGGCGAAACTGACCCCAACCTAATTTGCCCATTTACACAATCTTAATTACCTGTTCTGTCAGCGGGTTTAGCGGGCGTATTAATTCATTTATAGAGTAGCATTTTAATAGCTGTAGTCAACGACAGAGGAAGAGCCTAGATTGTATTGTATTTGTATCTAATTGCATACAAGAGCAACTTGCTTCTACAGACGTACACTGTCACATGGGAACCCTACCGCCAGTTTGCCTTCGAGCCCAACTTATAGTGTCGCTGTGGCCACTGAAGTACGAAAGCTAATTTCATTCTTATCCGAGTGTGAGCGATGCCGTGTGTTCGGGAAACGAAAAGAGCAAAAAAGGTTCACTCTACTGATATTGCAACAATTACTGCAATTAACTCTTTCTAGTTGGTAGTACTATCATCGTTGAACTAAAAATGGTTCAAATGGCTCTGAGCACTATGGGACTTAACATCTATGGTCATCAGTCCCCTAGAACTTAGAACTACTTAAACCTAACTAACCTAAGGACAGCACACAACACCCAGTCATCACGAGGCAGAGAAAATCCCTGACCCTCATCGTTGAACTGCAATTTATGTATGTGAGTTGCGAAATATTCATTAAGAGTAATTCTAATGTCGGTGCAAATGCTTATGTCCAGATATAACATAGGAAATGACTATGAGAAGACTAGAGAAACTCAGAGGAGAAAATTACTCTTCCACAATCATGGCGCCAGTCGCTTCACGAGTTTTCGATGTGAAAGGTACTGCCACCCACCGGCTCACATTTACAAATTTATAGACACAAAGACAACTCACACGTTTTGATGAGCGTTTCATCAGGGGAGACAATAATGTGCAAATGTACCGACAGTTAATGTCATGTCATGTAAAATAAATATCTTAATATAGGTTAATATAATATTGTCCTTGTTTTCTATATTTTCCCTTCCCGTATCAGAGAGTACTTTACTGGCTATCTTCAAACACTAAATAATACGCATAAAGAGGGAAAAAAGCAGGATCATATATCGGAGATGAGAAGATCTTAGACTCCAGTGATGCATTGGGAGGCCCGTCCCCCCCTACTTCGGTCAGTCTTTGAGGCGGCTCACTACAGAGAAATGCTCTCACAATTTACATGATGGTACCACTTAGGTGGTACTCCGTCATGTTCAAAAATGAAATACTGATAAAGCCAGATCCGAGATATTTAGGTAACGAAGTTCCTGTTATCGTCTTCTCCGCAAATAGAACGGTCTGTAAACATGTTCTCGAAGAACGGCACAAAGCACACGAAGTTTTGGAGAGTCTCCGTCAGGCTTGTCTATGTTGCTGTGTACCCATATTCTTACGTTCTGTCGCTACTCTTGTTAAATGAAATTTACCCTCATCACTGAACACTAAACTTTGAAGGACATTGTTATCTTCCATCTCAACGCACAGACCGAATTTACAAATTTGAACACGTTATTGCCATCAGAATAGCTTGTTTGCAATTGAATACTGTATTGCTTCAAACTCAAATATCGTCCAAAATCTCGCCTTTCGGAATGGGAAACTCCTGATTGTTACTCAGACTAAACTGCTACGGAATACACTTATAACAAGAAAGGAAAATTAGAGACCTATACTTAACACTCTGATGCATGCTCTGCGCCTTGGGGATGTTTACAGGGCGGCTCTCTGACAGACAAGAAGTGTCGAAATAATGACACAGATCGTAGGATCGCTTAAGTTATAGAAGATGCAATATCGAATTCTTGGAGAAAACCACGTCGCAACGTCGTAAATGAATTGTGCCGGATGAAACGGAGAATGCAATACGCTGTTTGTTGCCTGTCATCTCTATCTTGATTTCGCGCTTGTTGGGTAATGGATGAGCGAACGTACGAGTTAGCTTCTCGAAGGAGAAATCCTGCTGCAAGTACATGAACCGGCAACTTACAGCAGTCACCAATGTACACTTTTAGCTTCGAAGTGGAAGTTAAATTTCATTCCAAGTTTCTATACTGTTTCGCGTAATAAATAAAGAGCGTTGGAGTCGAAAAATTATTCTGTTACAGCTCTCGGTTTGAGTGCATAATACCTTCTACACCTTTAACAAACGGAATTTTAATTACGAAAATAAATTAAATAACACAGCACCATAGACAATAACATAGCGTGGGAAAAGCAACAATCAGGAAGCAGAGAAATAATAGAAAGTAGATCGCATGACAGTATTCAGTTATACAAAGCAAGGGTTACTGGAACTGATGATTTATTTAAGCTTTTAGGAAACCATTCCTGAAAATCTGTAAATGTAGCTAGGCACCTTATCTTAACATGAACACAATGACCATAGGTTTAATTGTCATCTCTGAGGTCATGGAAGATATTTGTGCTGGGAATCAAGAGACTAACGGAATTGACCACGGCGTCCACATTCTTAGATGATTGTATTGTTTATCAGTTTAAAATCTAAAGAGTCACTGTCAATTCACGAATGCATAAGTGTTGTGGTAAAAAATGGGAAGTCCACATAATTTTCTCTGCGATCATAGCTCTGCACTGACATTATATCATCAGGAAATTACTTTTTCTCCGCGCTGAAGACGGGTTTGACTTTTCATGCGTTACGAGGAAATTTGTACCTGGATTGCTATTTAAGTAATAGCCGGAAGTCACAATTCCTGTTAGTAAAAGTCTTTAATAAGTAGTAAAAGCCAGGCTCTTTCTTTTTAACGTACATCTTCTCTATACTCTGTCGCCTACTACATTACTATATTTCACACGTACAACAACGTTCTCAAATAGATAATTTCAGTAATCTGTACTGAGACAAGTTGCTCATCTGAACACCCGAGACATTATACGGTTTCTTTCTACCTCCCATATCCTCCCTCCCCCCTCCCCCCCCCCCCCCCATGAACCATGGCCCTTGCCGTTGGTGGGGAGGCATGTTTGCTTCAGCGATACGGATGGCCGTACCGTAGGTGCAACCACAACGGAGGGGTATCTGTTGAGAGACCAGACAAACGTGTGGTTCCTGAAGTGGGGCAGCAGCCTTTTCAGTATTTGCAGGGGCAACAGTCTGAATGATTGACTGATCTGGCCTCTGAACATTAAGCAAAACGGCCTTGCTGTGCTGATACTGCGTTCTACGGATCGGAGCGTCTAATGTCAGATCCCTTAATCGGACAGGTCGGTTAGAAAATTTAAAAAGGGAAATGGATAGGTTAAAGTTAGATATAGTGGGAATTAGTGAAGTTCGGTTGCAGGAGGACCAAGACTTCTGGTCAGGTGAACACAGGGTTATAAATACAAAATCAAATAGGGGTAATGCAGGAGTAGGTTTAATAATGAATAAAAAAAATAGGAGTGCGGGTAAGCTACTACAAACAGCATAGTGAACGTATTATAGTGGCCAAGATAGACACGAAGCCCATGCCTACTACAGTAGTACAAGTTTATATGCCAACTAGCTCTGCAGATGACGAAGAAATTGAAGAAATGTATGATGAGATAAAATAAATTATTCAGGTAGTGAAGGGAGATAAAAATTTAATAGTCATGGGTGACTGGAATTCGACAGTAGGAAAAGGGAGAGATGGAAACATAGTAGGTGAATATGGATTGGGGCTAAGAAATGAAAGACGAAGCCGTCTGTTAGAATTTTGCACAGAGCATAACATAATCATAGCTAACACTTGGTTCAAGAATCATGAAAGAAGGTTGTATACATGGAAGAATCCTGGAGATACTAGAAGGTATTATATAATGGTAAGACAGAGATTTAGGAACCAGGTTTTAAATTGTAAGACATTTCCAGGGGCAGATGTGGACTCTGACCACACTCTATTGGTTATGAACTGTAGATTGAAACTGAAGAAACTGTAAAAAGGTGGGAATTTAAGGAGATGGGACCTGGATAAACTGACTATACCAGAGGTTGTACAGAGCTACAGGGAGAGCATAAGGGCACAATTGACAGGTATGGGGGAAAGAAATACATTAGAAGAAGAATGTGTAGCTTTGAGGGATGAAGTGGTGAAGGCAGCAGAGGATCAAATAGGTAAAAAGACGAGGGCTAGTAGAAATCCTTGGGTAACAGAAGAAAGATTGGATTTAATTGATGAAAGGAGAAAATATAAAAATGCAGTAAATGAAAGAGGCAAAGAGGAATACAAACGTCTCAAAAATGAGATCGACAGGAAGTGCAAAATGGCTAAGCAGGGATGGCTAGAGGAAAAATGTAAGGATGTAGAGGCTTATCTCACTAGCGGTAAGATTGTTACTGCCTACAGGAAAATTAAAGATACCTTTGGAGAAAAGATAACCACTTGTATGAATATCAAGAGCTCAGATGGAAACCCAGTTCTTAGCAGAGATGGGAAAGTAGAAAGGTGGAAGGAGTATATAGGTGGTCTATACAAGGGCGATGTACTAGAGGACAATATTATGGAAATGGAAGAGGATGTAGATGAAGATGAAATGGGAGATACGATACTGCGTGAAGAGTTTGACAGAGCAATGACTGACCTGTGTCGAAACAAGGCCCCAGGAGTAGACAACATTCCATTAGAACTACTGACGGCCTTTGGAGAGCCAGTCCTGACTAAACTCTACCATCTGGTGAGCAAGATGTATGAGACAGGCGAAATACCATCAGACCTCAAGAAGAATACAATAATTCCAATCCTAAAGAAATCAGGTGTTGACAGATGTGACAGTTTAATAAGTCACAGCTGCAAAATACTAACACGAATTCTTTACAGACGAATGGAAAAACTGGTAGAAGCCGGCCTCGAGGAAGATCGGTTTGGATTCCATAGAAATATTGGAACACGTGAGGCAATACTGACGTTACGACTTATCTTAGAAGAAAGATTAAGGAAAGGAAATCCTACATTTCTAGCATTTGTAGACTTAGAGAAAGCTTTTGACAATGTTGACTGGAATACTCTCTTTCAAATTCCAAAGGTGGCAGGGGTAAAATACAGGGAGCGAATGGCTATTTACAATTTGTATAGTAAGCAGATGGCAGATATAAGAGTCGAGGAGCATGAAAGGGAAGCAGTGGTTGGGAAGGGAGTGAGACAGGGTTGTAGCCTCTCCCCGATGTTATTCAAGCTGTCTATTGAGCAATCAATAAAGGAAACAAAAGAACAATTCGGAGTAGGTATTAAAATCCAGGGAGAAGAAATAAAAACTTTGAGGTTCGCCGATGACATTGTAATTCTATCAGAGACAGCAAAGGACTTGGAAGAGCAGCTGAACGGAATGGACAGTGTCTTGAAAGGAGGATATAAGATGAACATCAACAAAAGCAAAACGAGGATAATGGAATGTAGTCGAATTAAGTCGGGTGATGCTGAGGGAATTAGATTAGGAAATGAGACACTTAAAGTAGTAAGGAGTTTTGCTATTCCGGGAGCAAAATAACTGATGATGGTCGAAGTAGACAGGATATGAAATGTAGACTGGCAATGGTAAGGAAAGAGCTTCTGCAGAAGAGAAATTTGTTAACATCGAGTATAGATTTGTCATGAAGTCGTTTCTGAAAGTGTTTGTATGCAGTGAAGCCATGTATGGAAGTGAAACATGGACGATAAATAGTTTGGACAAGAAGAGAATAGAAGCTTTCGAAATGTGGTGCTACAGAAGAATGCTGAAGATGGTATGGGTACATCACATAACTAATGATGAAGTATTGAATAGAATTGGGGAGAAGAGGAGTTTGTGGCAGAACTTGACAAAAAGAAGGGACCGGTTGGTAGGACATGTTCTGAGGCATCAAGAGATCACACATTTAGCATTGGAGGGCAGCGTGGAGGGTAAAAATCGTAGAGGCAGACCCAGAGATGAATACACTAAGCAGATTCAGAAGGATGTAGGTTGCAGTAAGTACTGGGAGATGAAGAAGCTTGCATAGGATAGAGTAGCATGGAGAGCTGCATCAAACCAGTATCAGGGCTGAAGACCGCAACAACAACAACCCCTCCCATTCACATGCGGGACAGCTGGTTAAACAGCAGCACTTCTTCCAGTTCGCATAGCTTGTAATTTGAACGTTGATGGGTGAGCAGCTGCCTGCGGTTATATGGCTCGTCCATCTCTTATTATAACAGATTCGTTATAACGTACCCAGCCTAGATGTTATTTGTCTCTTGGTCATCGTCAAGAGCAGAAAGTTATGGCAGCTTCCGGCTCCCCTCGATGTAGCCCGCCCAAAGCAAGGAAGAGGCAGACCACTTCATATCTAACAGTTTCTCAGTTTGTTTGGGAATTATCTCTTTTGATTACAATTTTACATAAAAATGTAGTTTATAATTATGGTTTGGATATAATAAAATAACAGAATATAAAATTAGTCTAGGATGCGTAAGGAGATTAAAAAAAGATAGGTCATAGGAAGGAACAACTATGGAGAAAAGGAAAGAGACCATCGACGATGTCTCTAACCAAGGCAGCGACATCGGGGTGCCTTCGAGTCTTGCAGTTTTGGTTCGAACTATTTCTTCTAAAACTACTTAGTTACATACTATAGATACGATTTACAAAACGGAAAGATATGTGTACTTCTTCAGTGTCACGTGTTTCTCGAATGTAAATTATTAGCTAAATTCTTAGTTTTACTGCAACTGTTTCCTCGATATAAATTGATATTGTGTACGCAATGTCGTATGTGTTTGTTAATTACTATCTGTGTTGGTTAAATACATCTGCAATACAGATTTTACGTGTCAGTGGAGGTATAATGACTGCCAGATCATTATAATAATTACGTTTACTATAATAATACAATTAATACAGGTTTTACATATTTATTGCTATTAATGACCACAAAACTGTTACTGCTATTGTACTGTTCTAAATACCACGTTATTCTACATCATGTATAGTGTTGTCTACTTTCTGTGTCCTTCATGCATTGTCCGTGACACACAATCATTTATTAATATCCACTTACCTGTGTTCCTGATTGGCTGTGTCATACCACCATCGAGACGTAAGTGTTTGATGTTCCGCCGCGGGTAGGTGACAATGAAAAAGTATGAGTTCGGCTGAGGGCCACGCGGTGTATTTTGGGCTGCGAGCGTTACACTTCTGACGCTCAGTGAGTGTGTCCTGTCTCCGAGATCCGGGCAGGGAGTACAAATAACAGCACATTCAGCAGCAACTGAAGAAGACTGCTAGACCACTAGTGGGAATACTGCGTGTAAAATGATATCAGCAACTCGTCACCACACATGAAAGCCAACAACTGATAATTACCCTTAAGAATCCTGATGAACATCTGGGACCCGTCTTTATAACATTGTCGAGAAGCAAAACAATTGAAAATATGTGACAGATATTCCTTCACGTTGGTGCCTGTGTTTATCTTAGTCACATACAACCCTGATATGCTGAAATAAATGTGGAGCAGCCCAGAATATGATACTTCCCATGGTTCAGGGTTAACTGCCCGTCTGGTTCGTCAGTACGATCTTGTTTCTATAAATTCGGCATACAGTGCACGCGATGTAGTGTCAGTAGCTAGGTTGACAGGTTGCCATTTGTCTGTGTCTTATGGATTCCTAGTGATATTTATTTGTTGGGTTCGCATATGTATTATGCAGTGCCGAAGGCTATGTTTAGGACTTCATTGTTAGCCACAGGGGCACACTGTTTGCTGAGCGAGATATGCCTTCCACGAAGGTCGATTCGGTACTGGCCATATCCTACTAAAGAAATGCATCATGCCTGTACTGGGGTGTGCATAGTGAATTTTCAGCTCTACTCGGACGTTGTGGAAAAAAGAGTAAATTCTAGAGCCGTTAACACTGGTTACCATTCCCGCTGCCACGCATTCACTCCAGTTGCCCCTAGTCCCTTAAATTATGATCCGTAATTTCCATTATTTGTCTACTTTTCCTCTCTTCAGCCAGTGTATCTAAACACGCTGACACATTGTTAGCTCACTTGGGTATGTTCTGAGTAATACGCACAATGCCTCCACTGACGTTGTGCTGAAAGCCCCTATTACTCTCAGCAGAACAGTTCTTTGACGTCACGTAACAAGGTTATGTTCGTTATGAGAGAGAGAGTGACCATGTGCACGCCGCGAAATATACTACGGATCCATACAACGTACACTATGTGATCAAAAGTATCAGGGTAACCTCAAAAACATACGTTTTTCATATTAGGTGCCTTGTGCTGCCGCCTACTGCCAGGTACTCCATATCAGTGACCCCAGTAGTCATTAGACGTCGTGAGAGCAGACTGGGCTGCTCACGGACTTCGAGCGTGGTCAGGTGATTGGTTGTCACTTTCATCATACGCCTGTACGCGTGATTTCCACACTCCTAAAGATGCCTAGGTCCACTGTTTCCGATGTGATAGTAAAGTGGAAACGTGAAGGGACATGTGCAGGACGAAAGTGTACGGGCTGTCCTCGTCTGTAGACTGACAGACCGCCGACAGTTGAAGAGGGTCGTAATGTGTAATAGCCAGACATCTATCCAGGCCATCACATACGAATTCCAAACTGCATCAGGATTCACTGCAAATACTATGACAGTTAGGCGGGAGGTGAGAAAACTTGGATTTCATGGTCGAGCGGCTGCTCATAAGCCACACATCACGCCGGTAAATGCCAAACGACGCCTCTCTTGGTGTAAGGAGTTTAAACAATGGGCGATTGCACAGTGGAAAAACGTGTGGAGCGACGAATCACGACACACAGTGTGGTGATCCGATGGCAGGGTGAGGGTATGGCGAATGTCCGGTGACCGTCATCTGCAAGCGTGTGTAGTGCCAACAGTAAAATTTGGAGGCGGTGGTGTTATGGTGCGGTCGTGTTTTCATGGAGGGGGGTTTCAACTCTTGTTGTTTTGCGTGACACAGTCACAGCACAGGCATACATCTATGTTTTAAGCACCTTCTTGCTTCCTACCGTTGAAGAGCAATTCGGAGATGGTGATTCCATCTTTCAACACGACCGAGCACCTGTTCATAATGCACGTCCTGCGGCGGAGTGTCACATGGCAATAACATCCCTGTAATGGACTTGCCTGCACAGAGTCCTGACCTCAATACTATCGTCACCTTTGGGATGTTTTGGAACGCCGACTTCGTGCCAGGCCTCACCGACCGACATCGATACCTCTTCTCAGTGCAGCACTCCGTAAAGAATGGGCTGTCATTCCCCAAGAAACCTTCCAGCACGTGATTAAACGTATGTCTGCGAGAGTGGAAGCTGTCATCAAGGCAATGGCGGGCGAACACCGTACTGAATTCCGACATTACCGATTGAGTGCGCCTCGAACTTGTAAGCTATTTTCAGCCAGGTGTCCGGATACTTTTGATAACACAGTGCAGGTTGTAGTGGAACTCTGTAAGCAGCTGTGTTGATGCATGAGAGTGGAACCCCCTGTTTTATGTATTGACTGAGCGGTAGTCGATCGTCAATCTGTACCAGTAGGTATCTAGTTACGTGTTTTCTGTGGATATTTGAATTGTGCCGTTTTCTAATCCGGTCTCTCTGTAATTTTACTTCCGATAACATGCGGACTGTCATGTCTTTCTCAGGCATCACCTGCCCAGACTGTGTAGAATGCCTCTAGCTTTGGTTTCCAGAATTCTTCGTGAGTTGGCTCACACCACTGACAACATATCATCAGCGTATGCGACATTACCGCAAATATGTACGAGTATACCCCCATCCTTTTTGTTAGAAGAAGATCGACGTAAAACGTGCGGTTGTCATTGTGCGCTAACTCGTATGCCTGGTTAAAAGTATCATCAATGGACTGATTTCCGCAGAACTCGTATTTTGTTCTAATGCAATGTCTTAGATGACATATCCGTAGTTACGGGTGTTACGTAGTAAATATATAACTAATTCGTAAATGAAACGTCATCCGCTTACACGTCAGGAGTTAAGTTCACTTTTAACCATGTTCTGTAAGAAAATTGCTACAACTAATCAACGCTTTCAGTAGGAAAAGTACCTACAGAATCAGTGTTGGAATATCTTGCTGTTCTAACAGAACTGAATGAAACCTATGTGTATGGAGAAGGATTACTTGCTTATCGTAATGTTAATGGATATTACTAATTAATGTACGTATGAACTGTATGCTGATTACGAGACTGTGGCACTTACAGACACACACACACACACACACACACACACACACACACGCACGCACACAAACAGAGTGAATAAATGAAGCAACTGATCTCATCCACAGTGCCTAGACTACATGTACTTTATACATGTTGATTAGTGGTTAATATTTGTCATACACTGAAGCGCCAAAGAAACTTGTAGAGGCTTGTGTATTCAAATAAAAACTGAAAAACCAAACTCTACTCGAACAGGCCACGAAGGTCCAGCAATACCGGCAGGTCGCCGTGTCATCCTTAGCCCATAGGCGTCACTGGATGCTGGTATGGATTGGCATGTGGTCAACACACGCTCTCTCATCCGTATGTCAGTTTACTATCTATTCAGATACAGTTTTATGTAAACAGGCAGAATACAGTGCTGCGGTCGGCTACTTAAAGAATGTGGCGCAGTTCTTAGATCTGTTACTGCTGCTACAATGGTAGGTTATCAAATATAAGTGTGTCTGAGCGTAGTGTTATAGTCGGCGCACGAGCGATGGGACATAGTGTCTACGAGGTAGCAAATGATTGGGCATTTTCCAGTACGACCAAATTCGCGAGTGTACCGTGAATATCAGGAATCCGGTAAAACATCAAATCTCCGACATCGCTGTGGCCGGGAAAAGATACTTTAAAACGGGACCAACGACCACTGAAAAGAAGCGTTCATTGTGACAGAAGTGCATCCCTTCCGCAAGAAACTGTAGATTTCAATGCTGTGCCGTCAACAAGTGTGAGCGTGCAAACCATTCAACTAAACATCATTGATATGGGCTTTCCCAGCCGAGGGCCACTCGTGTACTCTTGATGACTGCATGACACAAAGCTTTACGCCTCGCCTGGGTGCGTCAACACACTTTCAAATTGTATCGAGTGGATGGACGTGTACGGGTAAGGAGATAACCTCATGAATCCATGGACCCTGCATGTGAGCAGCGGAGTGGTGAGGCTGGTGGAGACTCTGTAATGGTGTGGGGCGAGTGCAGTTGGAGTGATGTGGGATCCCTGATACGTCTAGATACGACATCGACAGGTGTCACGTACGTAAGCATTCTGTCTTATCACCTGTATCCATTTATGTCCATTGTGCATTCCGCCGGACTTTGGCAATCCCAGGAGGACAATGAGACACCGCATACGTCGAAATTGCTACAGTGTAGCTCCAGGAACACTCTTCTGAGTTTAAACACTTCCTCTGGTCACCAGACTCCCCAGACGCGAAAATTATTCAGCATATCTGGGATGCCTTGCAACTAGCAGTTCAGAAGAGATCACGACCCACTCGTAGTCTTACGGATTTATGGACAGCCCTGCAGGATTCACGGTTTCAATTCCCCCAACACTGCTTCAGACATGTCACGTCGTGTTGCGGCACGTCTGAGTGCTCGCGGGGGCCCTATACAATATTAGGCAGGTGTACCAGTTTCTTTGGCTCTACAGTGAAAAAACTAAGGTGTGGTGAAGGTTTGTATTTGAGAGTTAGTTAATGTTTAACTTAATTAGAGTATTCTACATTATCAGTTCCATTAATTTAACTGAAGGTCAAGAGCAGCAACAACTGCGAGCTGAAGAATTTATTATTAGCACTTGTTAATACTATGTTTAATGTCACGAAATGACGTGGCGGCAAATTTTTCGCAAGCTCCTGCTCTCCCGCCCTGATTGTTTTGTTCACTACTGGCCGGCTTGTATGCAACGTTGAGCGCCGCGCCGTCTGTGTCATCAACAAGGTCGCATTGCGTGCTATTCTCGGTCAGCTTCCGCTGTGCCACTCACATCTAAACATGCGGATATTAATGTTATTAGTCATGGATATGAAGAAAATGCAACTGTTTGTAACACACTGTTCATCAATGAGCATAGTAACGGGGTCCCACTTATGTTTCCAAGTGGACAGGGGTTCAGCAGCCACGCCGTTAAATTTTAATACTTACGTCCTTCTTGGTTTTCCTCCGCTGTCAGCAACTTAGCGCCACGTTCTCAGCTATAATAGACAGCAGATTCCTAACCTCGGCCAGTTCACCGCGGGAACAACGTACAATGCTGTGGTGCGCCCACTGATATTGCTAGTAATGGACAGCGCGTTTACGGAAAATTTGTTCGTTTTGGACGCTATCCTGGCTTTTCGATTTACGATATCCGATTCCGTTTACTTTGTGTCTGATTTTGCGCCTTATCAACGGCTGAATTATGTTTACCAGGAATATTGTGCCCTTTTCTCGCGGGACTCAAGAAGGCTGCTAATTACGTACTGCGTATACCATTCAAATCGACGCCATTACAGGGTCTTTTCCGTGCCAGGAATGTACCACATCGCGCGCAAGTGAACGAAGACTTAGACAGATTGACCGCTTTAGGTGTCATGGAAATAATTTCGTCCAGTCATTGGGCTAAAACATTAGTCATTATGAAGAAGCCGACGGCCATAATCCGTGTAAGCCGGCCGGTGTGGCCGTGCGGTTAAAGGCGCTTCAGTTTGGAACCGCGTGACCGCTACGGTCGCACGTTCGAATCCTGCCTCGGGCATGGATGTGTGTGATGTCCTTAGGTTAGTTAGGTTTAATTAGTTCCAAGTTCTAGGCGACTGATGACCTCAGAAGTTAAGTCGCATAGTGCTCAGAGCCATTTGAACCATTTTTGAACCATAATCCGTGTTTGTGGTTATGACTCTGAGCTGCCAGTTAATTCAAAGTAAGCGGTCGATACATACCCCCGTCTGCGCCGGGACTAACCTGTGACGAAGTTTTTCAAAAGTAGATTCCATGGAAGTACATTAACAGCTACAACTTGGTGACAAATTACGTCTGCTTCTTGTTATCAGTGTCCCGTAAGGCTTCTACATATAAGATCGAAGTGTTTCTGGCCTTGTATGCACGACGGCCATTTTTCAGCGCTATTTGGAGCAAATTATCGAACGAATTCATTTTGATATCAATCACCTCGACGAGACTGTCGTTACCAGTCGCACCAGCGAAGATCATCTTCACAAACACAGTCTTTTGTTTCAGACATCGTGTGCCGCAGGACTAAAGTGCAATTTGGAAAAGTCATATTTCTTGCAACCCTGTATAGAATACATTGGACATCTTATTTCTTGTCGGGGGTTTTAGCCGACCGACAGCCACACACCGTATATTAAGGCCCTTTCGCCCCACGAATATGAAAGGGATCCAGGCATTCTGAGGCAAAGTCGCGTATTGCCACATGTTCCTCCTGCAAGCAGATTTGGTTTCATTCCCTTATGTCAACTGCTTAAGAAAGGTGCAGCGTTAGAGTGAACTCTTGCCTGAGACCACGCATTCCAAACCTTGACGAACGTCCGCCGTTCTACCCCGTGCTTGACCACTATCAGCTGGTGCTGCAATTTGTAGTTGCAACTGACCCGCCGCAGTATCGCGTGGAGCTCGTATTATAGTGGTGTTGCGCAAATGATTCATAACAGCCCCTTGATTTTGTGTCAAAGACGCTTAATGATGGACAGAGCAATTAATCTCAAACAGAGAAGGATGCGCTTGTTATTATGTATCCTATCAAGAAGTTTTATACTTGCATGTTTCTCTACAGTGTTAAGTCTGATCACAAGCCGCTAGTGTCTCTCTTTAGTCCCGTGGCAAACTTCCCGTGTAACACAAGTCATAGACATCAGGGTTGGATCCTGTTCCTTAGTAGATGTAATTATGGTATTTACTTCCGCAAGTAACTTATCATTCAAACGCAGTCGCCCTTTCGCATGTAATGATGGGATCTCACCCTGGTTTCGATCAGGATGATGTTCTCTGCTTTTACCCCGACGAGGTAGCTTGGCGCACTGTGTATGGATTCTCTGTTACCAGTTCTTCCATTACTCAAGCCGTCGCCGTCGACCCCTTTCTCCATTCAACTGCGGCGATATGTTCTGGAAGGAGGGCCACAAATCTCATCCACATTTATTTTCCGTTCAGACACAGACACGAAGTCGTCGATGTCGATTTTTTGTTGTCCCCAGTGAAAGGCTGTTCTGCAAGAGGTCGTTAGGATTTCTCTCGGAACGAAATTATTCACCTTCTGTATAAGGATCATTGCGACATCTCATCCACCATGGTTGGAATTAATCGTGAATTTGAACATTTAATCACTGCTTTATCTAAATGCGCTGTCTATCAGGCCGCTCCCCGGCAAAGCTATTCGCGATGGTCTGGGCTGTCAGTCTTTTGAGTGGCTCCGTGTAGACTTCATAGACTCCCTCTTGGATGTTTGTTGATTGCTGGTCATTGACACTTATTCGCGTTTTACAGAGCTACCAACCTCCACTTCAACACAGCAGAGAACCTCACTCATATAATCTGCCTCACACCCTCGTCAGTGACGATAGCACACAATTTTATTCTCAGCATTTTTATGGTTTTTGTGAACAGCATGGTATGCACCACATACTTGCACTTCTGTACCATCCTCAATCGAACACAGATGCAGAACACCTCATCTGCACTTTTAAGACACAAATAAGAAAATGTAATGGTAACGTCACAGCAGAGGAGTCCCCCGCACCATTGCCTAGTTCCTACAGGTACACACCCATCAGCGAGAAGGGGCAGCAGAGATACTGGGGTGTACCACGGCCCCACAGGCATAACACTACACACATGGGACCCTAGTCGCGTCCACACGCCAAGTGCGGTATTGTGGCAGTCATCCCCAGACCGAGCGGTCGTCGTGTCTTCACACTGTAGAAGGAAGACCGGCGGCTGGTACACCACCGTAATCCACAAGTGAAGCCCCAGACGCCGCCATCTCCTCAAACGCCTGTGAGATCATTCACTCCTCCTGCATCTGGTCTTCCTTCCTCATCACCGCACTCGACCGCCCATCCGCTGAATTTGCCCCCATATGATACTAGGTGTAGCTCACACTCCACTGTTCGTATTTATAGCTCTCCGCAAATTTATAGGCAACCAAGCGATGCAAGCCATTTGGACGAAATATCAGTAATCACATGGCTATAACACATAAAGTGAGACTGGCCTAGACGCTTGCAGCAGCTCAATGGAGACGACTATTACCTTACAGATGTGGACATATTTATCACAAAATAGAGATGTGTGACTATCTAAAATGGAAACATATCTCCTGTGAGCAGGGAAACGCTAATGATATTATAAACAAAGGTAACACTCAGAAGATTTATTATTATTACTACAGTCTCAGTTGCACATATTCACTCTAAATTACCGTTTCCAATCATAGAGAATTATCTTCAGATCTAAATATGAAATGAAAATAATCATTAATGCACTAGAATTCAAACAATATTTGTACAGTTGCATAATCTTTCAGATAATATGTCATCCATTGCTAATGACACAGTCTCCCAACGTGAACGAACTCAGACGGAAGCCTAGACATATATGAATAATTTATATGTCAAATCAGGATCGCAAGATTTGAAAAATATACCTGTAAACATTTCATTGTTTTTATTAAGTTTGCTGGGACGTCAGTCGGTGCTGTGGGAGGTTTGTATGCAAATAAATTATTAATTGCCATCTTAAATTTAAGATTTCTCAGGGCCTATTCGGAAAGTAGGGTTCGGTCGGTCGTGAATTAGAAACTACAGTGAAGATCAAAAATGTTTTAAGTGCAACAACTAGATAAACCTTCCAGCTACTTCTCTACATAGTCGCCGCAACGACTGACACATTTGTCATAGCATTGCAGCAATTTTCCACAATACCGTCGTCACAGAAGGCCGCTGAATGTGTTTCCTGCCAATTCTCTATGCTGATCTGCAGCTTGTTGTCCACCACAAAATGTTGTCTTTATAGCCAACGGCTCATGTGAGCAGATGTGAAACTCAGAGGTAGCCAAGTCCCCACTGTATGGTGGATGATCAAACACTTCCTGTCAAAAATGCTGCAGGAGCGGTCTCCATTGTCCCTGCAGTTTGTAGCAGCGAAACGTCATAAGAAGGAAACGCATGACGAGAACGCTGTGTGGGCTGCATGAAATCAGGCGAAATCCCTCACAGGCACTCATACATGGCGGAAGACACTGTTTTCTTGGCAACTTTAGGTGCTCGCTGTGCGCTGAGAATTGAAAAGAGCGAAGTGACGCGATCGATGAGCAGATCTATGCAAGGTTTCTTAAAACTTTCAGTGTGCTTTCTGTTTCGCGATCAATCGAACCATACTTTCCGAGTAGCCCTCTCAGAACGCCATACCTCGAACTGTCTGCAACATTTTATGTAGTTTCCACTTGCACACACACACACATACACACACACACACACATATATATATATATATATATATATATATATATATATATATATATATATATATATATATATATATGCAGCTGGAATCGGAGAGGTGTCAAGGATCATATTTAGGATTCTCAATAAAACTGGTTGGGAGCCGTCGAGGGTTTTTTGAAACTAGCTGTCTTAGAGGGACCGTTTGGCATTTTATTCACGCATATGTCTACATTGCATCTCTCGCACACCCCTCAACACATGAGGGAATGACTTCCATGCTACATGAGGGAGCTGTAGAAGGCGAAAACTGTTGATGAAGATACAGATTCTAATACATCCAGCAAATAATAGAGGATGTAGGTTACAAGTGCTACTCTGAGATGAAGAGGTTAACACAGCGGGCCGCATCAAACCAGTCAGAAGACTGATGACCCCGCAAACAAATTATTGTATTACGTTATGTTGTAATTATATTATCTTTCAGATGTGGTCTACGAACAGGGAACCAAGTGTGGGAAGAGGAGGAGGCTGACAAGAATTTGGAGGGAGGGCCAAAGAATGAACCACGACCTGATGATGGGGGCGAGGAGTCTGAAGGTGAAATTACAGAGAGCGAAGACGACACTCACTCAAGTGAGGATGCCAATGAGAATGAAACTAACAGCCAGAGATGTACCTCGTAAAGTGTGGTGTCACCAAATAGATCAAGAAAACCCCTGGCATGCAGAGGGTCAAAAGCAGGTCGTGAAACATCCTCAGACAGGCTCCTGGACGATGAGGAAGGCAAAGACTGGGAAGATCTTCGAGGAAACCCTCAGTCTTTCCACTACCCCAGAAATTGTTCAGATCGTCGTCGACCAACGAGAAGATGAAGAAGTGTACTAAAAGCTACGAGAGCAAGACAGACAAACCTGAAGCCGTGTCCTTGTTGGGTCTTCTCTTTCTAATGTGAAGGTTGAAAGCGGGAAGAACGAACCTGTAAACCTTCTGGACCACCGACAGGACTGGTGTTGAGACCTTTTCCATGTCATTCCTCTTGTATTGTCACGTTTGACCATCTCAGTGTTCGACAGATTCGTAGTGTACAGGTCAGACTCACTCCAATCCACGAAGTCTTTGATCTGTTCAACTTGAACGGCAAGGACAGTTGCATCCTCGGTAGCAACGTCAGCATCGATGAAGAACTGGGGAGATTCCGTGGTTGGAGCTCTTTCATTGGTTACATCCCGTCAAAGATAGCCAATACAGCATCAATACCTTCATCGTGTACGACCACCTGCATCGTAAATGTTTGTACGTCCTATTTCATAGTTCCTGCACCATTGTTGTGATTTGCTGTAGCGTATAAAAGTTACATAATGCGAGCTGCACGAAATCGGCCAGCACGCCTCAGCACGAAGAAATGTAATGAGAGCACGCACTTGGAAGGAGAGTCTGTTGTTCTAGGCATCTTCAAAATTGTTCAAATGGCTCTGAGTACTATGGGACTTAACATCTGCGGTCATCAGTCCCTTAGAACTTGAACTACTTAAACATAAGTAACCTAAGGACATCACACATATCCATGCCTGAGGCAGGATTCGAACCTGCGACCGTAGCGGTAGCGCGGTTCCAAACTGAAGCACATAGAACTGCTCGGTCACAGCGGCCGACTAGGCATCTTCACATGCTCACTGTGCGGTCAGAACGTAGAAGCGATCATCGGACATAGTAGAGACACTGTGAATCGCATCTGCAAAAAGCTTCATTGTATTTTCACTGTGGTTTTAATTTCGCATCTCATCGTTGCCTGAAACAAAAATAACCATAGTATCAGCGTGAATGAGAGTCACAGGCATTTTTTCTGTTTGAAGATTAATAAGTGAAGTAAATGGATATTATTTTTAGGGTTTCATAACTCACGGACGCTCAGTTTTGCGCCTGTCTGCTCGACTGTTGAAAACCCTTATTATCATGAATAGGAAGAAGTATCGTGTTGAAATGTGTGTCACACACTAAGATCTATGTTCTGTTGGTGATTTAATAAACGTAAACTACTAAGTAAATGCAACAGAAAGATACGGCCATTTATGTCACAAATTTACTTACTCGTACACTGACTCATTAAAACCTGTAAGGTGGCTTCTGTTGGCCTAGAGTCTTGAAATTTGACAAGAAGCAAGGTTTCTTAACCAACTATAGAGAAAAATCCCAAGATAATCTATTTGTTTTTATCTCACAAGAATATTTTTTTTTATGCGACTGTCTGTCTGTCCGTCCGACCGTTACGACCATTTTTCTCAGGAACGTGTAGACGTATCAAGTTGAAATTAATGTCACATACTAAGGTCTATCGGTGCTTGGCGATGGAATAAATATAAACTTCCAAGTCAGCGCAATAAAACGAAGCGCCCATTTATGTCACATAATTTGACACTCGCAAAATCACGCATCAGAACTCCAGCAAATGTCCCGTCGACCTAGGATCGTGAATCGTCGTGATATGTGTGCTTTCCCATGGAACAAAGATGCCATTCTAAGTTATTTTCAATCGTAAAACTACAGCAAAGAAAGAGCTGCTGCTTGGTGTCATATTTCCCTGCAAACTGGAAAAGGATGGGTGACCAGTGAGGTTTGGTTACAGACTGGTTACAGATTGGTTCTATGCAGTCTGGAGCAGGAGGCCAGGCAAGCTGATCTTCTAAAGAATCATAGGATGTTGATCGTTAATGCTTTCCAGGGTCATCTGATTCCAGTAGTGGAGGCAGATATCCTGGAAATAAAAACAAATCACTTAGTCATTCCAGGAGGTATGACTTCGCAACTACAATTGTTTGATGCGGTTGTGAATAAGCCATTTAAAGACCATCTCATTCAGCTGCACAGCAACTGGTTACTTCAAGGTGATCAAGCTCTGACCCGTACTAGATAGCTGATGGAGCCTTCAATATCCGTAATTGAAGTTTGAACCTAGACTGCTTGCACACATATATCCAGTGCGTGAATTGTGAACGGTTGTAAGAAGTGTTGAGTACCAAATGCGTTAGATGGGAATGTAGACCATCTACTGTGGTAATAAATGAAAGATACCCGTGTCAGTGACGGTGACACTACAGATTCTGTGGACCATTCCACTGAGGAAGACTAAGTGGAATCTATATTTGACTAATGGAGGTCTTTATCTGATTCTATTTTTTTGTGTACCGGTACCTTTATTATGGCTTTCAGTTATCTCCAATAAGATGCAGGAAATGTGAAAGGCATTACACCATAATGTGGTCAAAGTAATTTAGTATGTTCTGAAGATCAAAGCTCGTTAGAAATAAAAAAACAGGTTTCACAATAAAGGCTTTGAATAATAGCCTTTCTAATCACCTTGGATCAAAATCGTATATATATTTCCTGAGATATTATCATTTTCATCTACATCTACATCTACATTGATACTCCGCAAGCCACCCAACGGTGTGTGGCGGAGGGCACTTTACGTGCCACTGTCATTACCTCCCTTTCCTGTTCCAGTCGCGTATGGTTCGCGGGAAGAACGACTGTCTGAAAGCCTCCGTGCGCGCTCTAATCTCTCTAATTTTACATTCGTGATCTCCTCGGGAGGTATAAGTAGGGGGAAGCAATATATTCGATACCTCATCCAGAAACGCACCCTCTCGAAACCTGGCGAGCAAGCTACACCGTGATGCAGAGCGCCTCTCTTGCAGAGTCTGCCACTTGAGTTTATTAAACATCTCCGTAACGCTATCACGGTTACCAAATAACCCTGTGACGAAACGCGCCGCTCTTCTTTGGATCTTCTCTATCTCCTCCGTCAGACCGATCTGGTACGGATCCCACACTGATGAGCAACGGTTTTGTCCATTTTGATTTTTGTCGATTACTCTGTCACGTATTACGCAACTAAAATATGATAAATACAACAGTTACATATTTTTTCCAGGAAAGTCAGAATCCTCAACAAATAACGACATGGTTCTTATTTAAGATTTCACTGCGGCGTTGGGCAAAATTGTGGTGAAATTTGGTGCCTCTGTGACGTCATCAGCGGACCTTATACCTCGCGTAAACTTCCTTCGTATGTGCCGAATCTTGTTGCTTGAATCGTCGCAACTCCGGGGGTGACGCCACAGGGCGCCATGCTTTCTTACCATCACAGAGGAAGTCTCTAGGTACCTTTGAGCCAGATTTAAAACTTACACCTCACATTGGAAAACAATGAAATAATTACGGTGTTTCGAGGAAGCGATCCTTTAAATTTCTTGTGCTCCCCCCTCCTCCCTGCCCCCAACTCTCTCTCTCTCTCTCTCTCTCTCTCTCTCTCATGATCTTGGAAAATGTGTCTGCTCTTTGTATTTCGTATTGACATCTTGACAGTCATCTTTGAAGATCAGGTTCTTCCAGCTCGTTCGATGTCCATCCCAGTCTGAGTGTCCCCGAGGCTATAGAGAATTACGGATATCGTGGAAATCGCTAATACAGTTTGGATGTTTGAGATGTCCCGTCTCGTTACTATGCATGATGCTTTCTTCCATCGGTTACGTAAGCTGTGTAGCTAGTATATCATGAGGATACTGAATGCCAGAGCTTAGTGTATTCTGCATATGACAAGACGCTCTACTCTTCCTTTACATGTACCACATTTTAATTAATATTCTTCAAAGACACTTTTCGATAGTATAAATGACCGTCTTAATCTAGGGGATCACACCACGTACGAAGTAATTTTGTATATTTTTCAGTATGAAATGTATTTCAGTTTCTGTTTAGTCCGCCTAGTTCGGAAGGGACTGTCATTTAAGTTTCCAATAAATTTAGTCTCCGGGCGAGAATAACATTTTCCATTCCACTAAAACGATGGAAAATCAACTTGATAAAATTCAATCGGCCATAGATATTCTTTAAGAGGTTTGTTGCGTAATATCGGAATACATCATTTTAAACTGTTTTCCTCTTAAATGTCAATTAATGTCTGACATGAAAATGTAATAACTGTGGCTCTTCCAAATATCTATGCCCACTTTAGTATCATACACATCTCTTAGCTGAAACTGTTAATAAGTAAGCTTCACAGATTCCATTGCGGGAGGAAAGTTCGAGTAACCCTACCCCTGTACGTCTGTGATTACTTTTAAACGGCTATCAAGATCAAATTTACACTCAAGTAATGAAATGAAAGTATGATGCTGCATTTTTCAAAATTCGTCAGTTTAAAAGAAGTTTTTCCTGTTCCTGATTTTCCAAGACATTAATTTTGACGCATCATAGCAGATGGTTGAACTTTTTGTACCTATTCCGACGTATTTACATGTATTCTTAAATAACGTGACCATTACAACTTTCACACTAATATTTACTGATCAGGATGAGGTTAGCTTCAAGACCTCTCCTTCCTTCAAATGGACCAATTACTGATTTTCAACGGTATCTCTAAATAAGTGAAATTGCTACCATCTTAGTCTTGTTCATTGGTGCAGTTACTACGCTACTCAATAGGCGTAGTTAACACACGTTTAAATAACACTCATTTTACTTACAGTACGTTGGCATGAATACAAGCACGACACCTTCTTATAAATTGATATATTGTAATATATTCATTTCAAACACAAATTTGCCAGCAGTATATAGAGAAGATGCTGACAATGCTGATCCGATGCTCTCGCCGTCGCGGACCGTCGACGCTCTTGTGATTAGTGACTAGTACTGCGGATTTTCTGCGTCGGTAGGACAATGATAATTCACCTGCCAGGATCTTGTCCATACGACATGAAACGGACAGATCTATCACAACATTTCAATACGATCAACACACTAAATTAAATAATTACATCATATACTATTACTGTGTACTTGATACCGCTTAAGTGGAAAATAAGTACGGTGCTGTTCACTAAATCTGGAGTCCACATCTGGCTCTGGAGGAACCAAGTCAAATTGTAAGCCAACTTTCTGTCTGAGACGATGTTTTGATGTTGTGAAGGTAAGCATGCGATAGATCAGCCGCTGAACTGATGCTAATGTCTGTTACAGTGGCAGATAAGTAGGACATTACCGGATGATATTTTAGTCATTTTGTGGCTGTGAGCTCAGCAACCGTGTATGCAATTACATAAAATGTTACAGTCAGCCAACCGGTTGCACACAATTTTTTTTTCAACAGGTTTACCAGGTTTTGATAGTTCTGAGGCTATCTCCATCATAATCGTAAAACTTACTTAGAAAAATATGTAAGATATGTATAATATGCTAAAATATATACGTATGTGAAAATTCTTAACCAGAACCACAAAACTGTTCTTATATGAAATCACATAACAACTTTAAAAGTTCATGAGTCCATGAGTAAAGAATAAAAATCATAATAAAGAAGACTGACAGTTGTCACAGAATAATAAAACCACGGTTGCAAGTGATGGCACAAGTTAACTGCTGTAGCTGGCTAAGGCAGCACATACACAGCGCAAGAGGCATCAGAGAGAACACGATATACAAGCCGACACTGCCATGAGATGGACACGAGGGCAAGTAGTGACATCTAGTAACATAACTGCAAACTTACAAACATCTGCGTTAAGAGCAAAATTACGCGGCTGTATAGATATAAAATTTACTGAATAAGGCGAGGTGATAAGAATACAGAGCTCATGTGATAAGAATACAGACACAATGAACAAAGTCCATGTCGTAATGTAGGTAACAAAAGTAACAACTAAAGTACTGCTTTCTTAAAATACCGTACACACACCACAGTGTTATAGGCTAACACCAGTACAGCACAAGGTATACGTGCTAACGTAAGGCGGTGCTCACAGCTTAAGTTTGGTGTAATAAGCATTAGCATAACCCAGACGTCGAGTGCAGTCGGCGTAACATAAAACTTTTTTCATATTGACTAACCGATATAACACTTACATCGTGTTCCTAGAAGGACGAGTTACGACTTGGTACTACATATTGTAGATATGATGGAGATTTATTGAGGTGAACATAAGTTGTACATACCCATTTTGCTAAAAAATGTACCCCATTACATTATATCTGACCTGATTGTGTATGCTTTACATATCCGTTTATAGAAACTAAGATTAAGCGAAAAAAATAAGCGATCTCCGCTGTTGAAGTTTTTCCTTCTTTATTTCATGTTACTGTAGATCGGCCTCATACATGATTGACGTCAACGATATTCATTGCGGAACTGATCAACACACTCGAGTGGCAGAAGTTACAACAGAGAAGTTTGCCTTTGAGATACCGAAAACGTACGTTCGTGTAAGGACCATGACGACGTACGATTATTGAATGTTGCAGGAAAACAGGCCGAGGGGGCCGGAGGGGGGATAGTGATGCCACGAGAAAAAGCTTCCACCACATCAGCTATTGCAGTTTGGCTTGCGAAGTATAATTGTATACGTAGGAGTCTCCGCCCGTCGTATTTTTGTCCAACCCCTGAACAAGCAGAGGACAGATAGATGCTACCTACAGATATATTATAGAAAACTTGTGAAAGGCGAAGCAGCTTAGCAGCTTCATGAATATTGAGAGCCGAGATGACAAGCCAGTTACGAACAAAGAAGGGAAAACTGAGGAATGTATAGAAGAACTATACAATGGAAAAGAATTCTAAGGCAATATTATAGAAACGGAAGAGGATGTAGGTGAAGATGAAATGAGAGATACGATGTTGCAAGGGGAATTCGACATAGCGCTGAAAGGCCCAGGTCGAAGCAATACCCTTGAGAGAGACAGCGATGATAAAGCTATTCCACTCGTTGTGCAGGGTGTATGAAGACATGCAAAATATTCGCAGACTTGGAAACGGACCTAATAATTCCAATTCCGAAGAATGCTGGTGCTGACAGGTGTGAGTATTACCAAGGTATTAGTTTAGTAGGTCACGCTTGAAAAATACTGACAGAAACTGTTACAAGCAAATATTGAGGAATATTGGTTAGGATTCCGCGGAGAAATAGATATACGCCAGACCATACTGACTCTATGACACAGCTTAAATGATAGAATGGATAAAGCAAATCTAAGTTTGTAGCATTTGTAGATTAAGAGAAAGATTTTGAACATATGGACTGGAATACACTGTTTGAAATTCTGAAGGTACCAGTGTAAAATGCTGGAAAAGAAAGGCTATTTACAATTTGTAAAGCAAGGAAAGTGCAGTTATAACAGTGGACGGTCGTGACGGAGAAGGAGTGATCGACAAACCAGAGTACTTTGAAGCCTATTCATCGTTATTCAATTTGCACATTGGGCAAGCAGAAAATATAACCAAGGAGAAATTTATAAGAGGAATTAGATTGCAGAAATGAAAACGTCAATATTTGCTGATGACAGTGTAATTCTGTCGGAAACTCAGAGGGCGTGCAGGAGCAATTGAAAGAAAGAGATTGTGTCTGGAAAAAAGGGCTATTAGTTCGATATCAATATAAGTAGAACAAGGATAATAGAATGTAGGAGAATTTAATAATCTGATTCGGATAAAATTAGATCAGGAAACGACACACTAAGTGAAGTCGGTGTGCTTTGCTATTTGGGCACAAAATAACTGGTGACGGCCGAAGCAGGGAGGTTGTAAAATTTAGACAAGCTACAACAAAGAAAGCGTATCTGAAGCAGAGGAGTTTGCTAACATCTAATATAAGTTTAAATATTAGGAAGTCCTTTATGAACAATAGCCTTGCACGAAGGTGAAACGTGGAGAATAAACAGCTCAGACAAGAAGGAAACAGAATTTTTGATGTATCGTGCTACACCACAATGCTGAAAATTGGATAGGAAGGTCGAGTAACGAATGAGGACGTAGTGTATCGAACTTCAGATGTTCGAGGTATAACCTGACTAAATGCAGAAACCGGTTGACGAATTACAAACTTGAGGCGTCAATGCATCGCCAATTTTGTAATGGAGGGAATTGGAGGTGATAGTGGGGATGGCGGTGGAGATAGTAGAGGGAGACCAAGAAGCGAATGCCGTGAGGAGGATCTAATCAATATGGGTTGCAGTGCTATGCAGAAATGGTGAGGCTTGCACAGGGTCGACCAGCGTAGCCAGATGCGTTAAACCAGTGTGCGGACTGAAGTGCACTTCAGCAACAGTAACAACGCGTAAATGCATTTTGTGATATAATATACTGTTCGTTTAGAATATACCACTTTAGAACGGTAAGACGTTACTAAATTTCGCCATAGCAACTAAGGTTCTACATCTACATCTACGTGACTACTCTGCTATCCACAATAAAGTGCCTGGCAGAGGGTTCAATGATCCAACTTCAAGCTCTCTCTCTAGCGTTCCACTCTCGAACGGCACGAGGGAAAAACGAGCACTTAAATTTTTCTGTGCGAGCCCTGATGAACGTTATAAGCTATTTTTCAGCCTCCGCCGAATTCTTTCGATGAATCGATCTGCTGTGTCTCGTTTAGAATTTTATTAGCTTCTAAACATACCAGATAGTGATTTACAGATTTATTTGTTTATTTGGCCTCCGGAAATTAAGGGCCGTTTAGCCAGCTAAAAGCTAAATAATAACATTCGGCATTTCACACTAATGACTTAATAGTGACATAACTATAACAGAGGGCCGTAGAAGCCTGAAGTTGATACACATGCATGTAAGATATTTCACCAAATGTTTTGGTAATGTGAAAGAAAAGATAGGAGGGCAAATAACAGCATTAATGACTAAAAATACTGTACTGGTACAAATATAAACAAAGGTAAACGTACACATTTAACGAAGGCGTTGATCATACTGTATATAAATTGAACTCGGTAGTTTAACAGTGTTAAGTGTTCTGCCACTACACGTTCATAGACAAAACTAAAAGAAAAGGAGCACTATCAACAAAATTTTCAGAGCCTAAGCTGAAATAATTATTTATACAAAATACATATTAACACGAAACGACATTGAACATAGTTCCCAGTACTGGGTTATTACCCGCACATATTCTGGTAGCATGTAAAAATGTAAATAATACATTCAGCATTAATCAAGAAAAGTAGAATGGTGATATTCGTAGAAAACTCTATTATCAGACGACGTATTTGTTGGTAGGAAGACTGTCTGTGCCTCTCCCACTTTGCACAAACAATAGCTTCTGTATTCCTAGTTCAGTCACAAAAGGGGTTGGATAATTCCAGTGCGATGGGAGTGCCTCAGAAAACTTTCAAGGTTCAACTGCATATGCAGACAGATACAGCCATCTAGGTAAGCGAACATCACAGAACCACGGTCTACACAGGATAACAGACTGAACACAGGCGTAAAATATTACGCAGAAAAATTGAGACACGTTCTCTTTTCACTGTTGAAAGGCGTTCTGTGTGGCCAGATGGTACAATACAGAGAGTGAAAGTTGGAGGTCGGCGAATGTTCCGGATTTTGTGTCTTCTTCAGCTAGAATATCAACTTCTTCATTATGAATTATACCGCTGTGATATTTATCCGATAGGAATTCTGTCGTCTGCCTTTACATTTCACAGTGGATGCATTGCCAAATGATTGCCAAGGTGAAGTTTATGGTTTGTGAATTGCACTTCTTCTGCTTTAGAGATTTTGAACCGTCGGTGTACACGTTCAAAACGTCTGGCCATTTCTGGTAAACAGGGGACATTATCTCACAATAGACGAGCGGATTTTCCGTTATTGATGTTCCGTTTAAATGTGAGTGAACCTCATGGGTAAGGACTGAGTAACTGTGCATGTCGATACAGATCGAAATTGTGCTGACGACTTTTGTTAACAGTTGACACCATGAAATTTCCAGGCAGATTAAATCTTTGTGGCGGTCCGAAACTTGAAATCGGGACCTGTCCTTTCGCAGGCGAGAGCTCCACCGACTCAGCTACCAACGCACGACTCACGCTCCGACCTGACAGCTTTCTTCCCATAGTTCCTTCTCTCCTACATTCCCGAGATGAATGAAACTTCCTCGACTAACACCCCTGGAAGAAAACGTATTGCGGAGACATGGCTTAGCCACAGCCTAGAGGATGGTTCCAGAATTAAATTTTCACTCTGCAGATGTGTGTACGCTGATGTAAAACTTCGTAGCAGAAAATTTTAACAGTGTGGAGGACGAAAACGCGAACTCGGGATTTTTGCTTTTGGCGCGAAAGTGCTCTACCGACTGAGCTACGCAAGCATGTCTCAGGACAGTTCCTCACAGGTCCACTTTCATCGAGATCCCGAGTTTCATACCAGCGCACACTCCGCTGCAGAGTGAAAATCTAGTTCTAGCTGACTCCATAGTCTACGGCTCGTCACCAGGGTAGGGGGCAGGCACTACAGAGAGCATTCCCGTAAATAAAATCGATGGCCTCCTATTTGGAACGCAAAGGATGATTTAAAGAGGACATCATGTTACGAAGACACGTATCTCCCAGCAATTGCCTTCTAATACGTAAGGACATTTTAATGAAATTCCATTGAAAGAACGTTCCCAGTGATAGTGCCCATAGTGCCTAAGCACTGTCGAGTACATCTAAACTGAAATTAGTCCAATTTCCTCGGGATATCTTTTCGCACGTTATGGAGCGCCACACTACCGTAGAAAAGTCTTCATCGAGTTAGGGCTTTGCACAACGTCAATTACAGGGTGTGATGACAGCCCCACGAAACTCCGCCGACTCATCGGGTAATTTAATGTTGTTCCACAGTCATTTCTTGCACTGTTATATGAGGGACCCATGACAATCGAGAACCGAGGACGACGCACAAAAATCAAGTCTGCAATGAGACTTGCTAATTTTCAAAATCTAAGATCATTCTGCCGGGTATCCGTGAGGAGGAACGCTTCGCAGATGCAAATATATGTAATTCATGAGCCGCGCGTCTTTGCCACAGAGTCAGTTTTTCACACGGGACTTGGCAGGGGAATGCACAGCATCACATTTCGCAAAAGGAGTGACTATACAAAAAACTTCCTGCGTCCCGAAGTATTTTGGGCGACGTGAGAAGAGCTACTTCCAGATCCATAGTATACTCAGCATTTAGTAGAGGACTGATTATTCTGCATGGGGGAAGCCATTGAATCACTGCGATGGTCCATTATTTTACTCAGATAATTGATGAAAATCTTCCTTCCTGATCCATAAACCATTTTTCCTGGGACACCTAGAGCTCTCAGTCTGAGGAACAACACATCTATGTTTACATCCTTTGGGATCCCTTGATATATACGTCTGTCCTTCGAAAAGGCTGTCAAGATTGCTGTTGGCAAAAGTGTGATTTATCAACTGAGCCTTTCCCTCTTTTAAATCCAGAATAGGAAGTAGTCAAGAGAATTTATGATTCCAACCACCACTCTTATCGTTTCCGAATAGAAAAGGAAAGCTCAGCGCATTAGTCCAAAATGGCCCTGACTAATACCATTTCTCTTTTCAGGACTTGGGCAATTATGTGTGTTCTCCAGTCTTCGTCGACTTGTTTCGAACCGCAAAGTTGATTGTATGCACGCAAGAGTAGAAATAAGGCACTGGACGGCATGTTGCGTGTCATGGCGTAGTGTATATTATCTATGCCTGGAGAGCTATCTGTGGCTAAGTGAATTCCCCTCCTAACGTAAACGGAATAACAAGGCACCCATCACCCTTGAGGTGAAGTGGCAGACTGGAAGACGTACCAAACGAGGACAAATTCGACAAGAGAATTTTTATAACCAACGCTTATTCCTGAATTTATTGATTTTGTGCCATAATTAAGTGATACTACTTTACTTAGTTAATGCGAAGTAAACGATTATCCAACTTAGCTCCTCTTCACGTTTAAGGACTCTCGTAACATGTGCGTTTGTGGTTCATTGTTTGTTTTAAGGACTTCACGCAATATGGCGTCGTTCCACTGTCTGAGAACAGATAGCAGTGTTGTTTTCGTTCTTCTAAAAGGCTTTCATGATATCTGATTATGTTGTCAAGGGTGCCTTTTCCCTTTCTAAATCCAAATTGGGAAGTACCGAAACAGGAGGTGGATTTTTGATATCCATAAAATTTTTCGTCCAGAGAATGGAAACACGTGCTGCATCCTTAACGTCATCAAATAGCATCATGTAGGCTGTGTGCGGAGATAATGAGCAGGTGATGTGATTAGCTGATTCTTCTAGGATACTACTTTACTACTACTTTACTTTACTACTACTTTACTTTTCGATAGGAAAGTAAAGAGGTCAGCGCTCTTGTCCATTGTTCCATGGGGTGGAAGAGAAAAGTATGTGGGTTCAGTTTAGATGCACTGTGATCGTTACCTCAGGTCGGAAGTATCAGAACCATCTAGTCCGTTTAGGCGCACCATCTGTGGAAAAATCTGAAGTCACCACAACAAAGTGTGGTGATAACAGCAGACCTGTTTCGATGTGGTGCTGAGACCATTCTAGGAGGTCTATAATCATAATGTTAATACGTGAACACGAACATTGAAGTACCTGTAATTAATATAATTGAACAAGGAGGCCAATGATCTTACATAATTCTAAAGGTACTTCGCCATAGATATACACAAAGAGAAAATAATGATTCTATGTAGCCGTTAAGGGTGGTAAAAGGAAGTAGAAGCTTTTACATTCACAGCACTGATGTTACATTCTTTATAACGTATTAAAATCTCCAGTAACTGAACATCTAAAATTAAAGAGTTACCAAGCTCAGAACTGCACACCGAAAAGGTGCTATGGCAGAAGTAACACACGTAAATAACATTTTGTGAAATAGCATTCTAGGCGCTTTCATGTTTACATGGTTCATTTGTACCAACACATGCATACCGTGCAACTGCAATGCAACAGCTGCTAGTTCGATGAAGTCAGAAGGTCAAAATCATCGTATCGTGGTAACAAAGTCTGTAAATAACGTTATATATTGGCGTCGTTATTTCGCTTACTTTTCTGTAAGAATAACTGTGTGGTCATTTGTTGCCATTACCACAAAATTTGAAATAAGTTCCTAATTTTTAAATTCTTCATTTTGTATAACTACGACTTCCGACTTACCTTACTATTCGGAAACTATGTTTGTTTTAGGGTGTGTCCAGAAGGAGTAAGCCAACAAGTCACTGTGTAAGACAGTAAGCTAGACACACACAATTTTTGCGTATAGAAACTAAAATCAATGTGGAAATTCACGATGATAAGAAATCTGTTTCATTGGACGATCATAAAATTAACACGTAAGCATTTAAATTTGAAGTACCCATTTTAAAAATGAATTATGCAAGGAGGCCAGTGCAGAGGCGCACAACAGAAAAAAATCATGTGTATACATAGCCATTAGGAGAGGTGAAAGGAAGTAGACACTCCACTCCGTCTTCAGGCCACGAGTGGCCTACCGGTAGCTGAGTCGGTAGAGCACTTGCCTGCGAAAGGACAGGTGCCGATTTCAAGTTTCGGCCCGCCGCACAGATTTAATCAGCCTGGAAATTTCATGGTGTCAACTGTTAACAAAAGTCGTCAGCACAATTTCGATCTGTATCTATATGCAGTTACTCAGTCCTTACCCATTAGGGTTCACTCGCATTTAAATGGAACATCAATAACGGAAAATCCACTCGTCTATTGTGAGATAATGTCCCCTGTTTACCAGAAATGGCCAGACGTTTTGAACGTGTACACCGACGGTTCAAAATCTCTAAAGCAGAAGAAGTGCAATTCACAAACCAGAAACTTCATCTTGGCAATCATTTAGCAATGCATCCACTGTGAATTGTGAAGGAAGGAGACAGAATTCCTATCGGTTAAATCTCACAGCGGCATAATTCATAATGAAGAAGTTGTTATTCTAGCTAAAGAAGACACAAAATCCGGAACATTCGCCGACCTCCAACTTTCATTCCCTGTATTGTACCATCTGGCCACACATAACGCCTTTCAGCAGTGGAAAGAGAACGTGTCTCAACTTTTCTGCGAAATATTTTACGCCTGTGTTCAGTCTGTTATCCTGTGTAGACCGTGGTTCTGTGATGTTCGCTTACCTAGATGGCTGTATCTGTCTGCCATATGCAGTTGAACCTTGAAACTTTTCTGAGGCACTCCCATCGCACTGGAATTACTTCAACCCGTTTTGTGACTGAACTAAGAATACAGAAGCTATTGTTTGTGCAAAATGGGAGAGGCACAGTTGATTAATGCTGAATGTATTACTTAAATTTTTACATGCTACTAAAATATAAGTCAGCACTGGGAATTAGGTTCACTGTCACTTCATGTTAACATTGATTTTGTATTAATAATTATTTCAGTTTAGGCTCTGAAAATTTTGCTATTCTTTTAGTTTTGTCTATTAACATGTAGTGGTAGAACACTTATCTCTGTTAAACTCCCGACTACAGTTTATACACAGTATGGTCAACGGTTTTGTTAAATGTGAACGTTCACATTTGTTTATATTTGTACCAGTACAGTATTTTTAGTCATTGATGTTGTTATATTGCCCTCCCATATTTTCCATTACCAAAACATATGGTGACAAATCTTACACGCATGTGAATCAACTGCAGGCTTGTATGGCCCTTTGTTGTAGTTATATCACTATTAAGTCATTGTTGTGTCATACCGCATGTTATTATTTAGCTTTCTGCTGGCTAAACGGTCCTTAACTTCCGGAGGCCAAATAAACAAATAAATAAATGTCTGAATTACTACCTGGTGCGTTTAGATGTTAATAAAATGAGAACGAGATGCAATAGATCGATTCACATAAAGAATTCAGCGAAGGCTGAAAAATAGCTTATAACGTCCATCCCTACTCGCTATGGCGAAGTTTAGTAACGTCTCACCCTTCTAAAGTGGTAGATTTTAAACGAACAGTATTTTATATCGCAAAATGCATTTACGCGTTGTTACTGTTGCTGAAGTGGACTTCAGTCCTAACACTGGTTTAGCACATCTGGCTATGCTGGTCGACCCTGTGCAAGCCTCACCATTTCTGCATAGCCGCTGCAATCCATATTGATTAGATCCTGCTCACGGCATTCGTTTCTTGGTCTCCCTCTACAGTCTCCACCGCCATCCCCACTATCACCCCCAATTCCGTCCACTACAAAAATCGCCCTGCATTGAGGCCTCAGGTTTGTAATTCGTCAACCGGTTTCTGCATTTAGTCAGGTTATACCATGAATGTCTGAAGTTCGATACACTACGTCCTCATTAGTTTCTCAACCTTCCTATCTAATTTTCAGCATTGTGGTGTAGCACGATACATCAAAAGTTTCTGTTTCTTTCTTGTCTGATCTGTTTATTCTCCACGTTTCACCTTCGTAGCAGGCTATTGTTCATAAAGGACTGCCTAACATTTAATCTTATATTAAATGTTAACAAATTCCTCTGCTTCAGAGACGCTTTATTTGTTGTAGCCTGTCTAAATTTTATAACCTCCCTGCTTCGGCCGTCATCAGTTATTTTGTGCCCAAATAGCAAAGAACACCGGCTACATTTAGTGTGTCGTTTCCTGATCGAATTTTATCCGAATCAGACTATTAAATTCTCCTACATTCTATTGTCCTTGTTTTACTTTAACTGAAACTGATCTAATAGCCCCTTTTTCGAGACACAATCTCTTTCTTTCAACTCTTCTTGCACGCCCTCTGAGTTTCCGACAGAATTACACTGTCGCTGCGATCTAGCTCCTCTTACAAACTTCTCCTTGGTTATATTTTCTGCTTCCCCAATGTGCAGATTGAATAACGTTGGATAGGCTTCAAAGTTCTCTGGCTTGTCGATCATTGCTCCCCCGTCACGGCCGTCCACCAACTGCACTTTCCTTTCTTTACAAACTCAAAATAGCCGCCGGCCGATGTGGCCTAGCTGTTCTAGGCGCTACAGTCCGGAAACGCGACCGCTACGGTCGCAGGTTCGAATCCTGCCTCGGGCATGGATGTGTGTGATGTCCTTAGGTTAGTTAGGTTTAAGTAGTTCTAAGTTCTAGGGGACTGATGACCACAGATGTTAAGTCCCATAGTGCTCAGAGCCATTTGAACCATTTTTGTAAGTAGCCTTTTTTTTCTAGCATTTCATCCTGATACCTTCGGAATTTCAAATAGTGTATCCCAGTCCATATGTTCAAAATTTTTCTCTTAATCTGCAAATACTACAAACGCAGGTTTGCTTTATCCAGTCTATCTTCGAAGTTCTGCAGGGGACTCGCACCTGGTGAGTACGTGGCTGGCAACGACGGGGCCCCGAGCTGAGTCGTGGCATTGCTTCCACTTACTTATGACAGGCTCCTCACTTTTACCTTTCCTGTCTGGACATCTCTTGTTTTGTCCGACCCTGACGCTATTAGGTTTCGAGGGCTAGGGGTCTTTCATTTCCCAATCCTATACTTCCTCTGGTACCTGGCAGCAGCGGGCAACAGTATCGAGTTGATGCACAGAGCAAATGATGCTTCAGATGGATCAAGATCGAAGACTCATGGGCGAAACCAACCATAGTCTGGTTCTTCGGACATGATACTGCTATGTGGAAAGGAAATGGAAAGACTACCACATTATTATATTTCCTGAACGTTGGAAGACGGAGGATAATGATGGCGTTTCCTAGAGTAAAATATTCCGGAGGTAAACTACTCCCCCATTCGGATCTCCGGGCGGTGAGTATTTCAAAAAAATGGCTCTGAGCACTATGGGACTTAACCTCTGTGGCCATCAGTCCCCTAGAACTTAGAACTACTTAAACCTAACTAACCTAAGGACATAACACACATCCATGCCCGGGGCAGGAGTCGAACCTGCGACCGTAGCAGTCGCACGGTTCCGGACTGAGCGCCTTAACCGCGAGACCACCGCGGCCGGCGAGTATTTCAGGTGGTGTCATCAAAAGAGATGAACGTTTCAATTTCTGGATTGGGACATGAAGCATGAGAACACTTCAAAGAGCAGGAAAACTGGAAAATCTGAAGAGAGAAATGGACATATGTGAAGTGAACATAATGGGTTTAAGTGAAGTGAGGTGGACAGATTGTAGTGAAATAGTATCAGGTAATTACACAATGTTTTATTCCGGTGGTGAAAGTTTTGAACGTGGCGTAGCAATAATGATGGGAAATGAATTAGTGCAAAGTCTTGTGTTATAGTGACCGTTTAATGTTTGTGAAAATAAGTGCAAAACCAGTAGACATTCTAATAGTCCAAGTGTACATGCCAACATCAGATCACGATTACGAAGAAGCGGAGAAAATGTATGATGAAATAGAAGACATCATTCAGTCTGAAGGAACAGGAAAGGTAAATACCATAATCATGGGTGACTGGAATAGTGTGGTTGGACAAGGCAATGAATCAAAAACATTGTTGGACAATATGGATTAGGAAAAAGAAGCAACAGAGGAGGAATGCTAGTGGAATTCTATCACCGACATAATTTGGTGGTGATGAACACTTGGTTCAAGAAAATGAAGAGTAAACTGTACACATGGAAGGCCCCAGGAGATATGAACAGATATCAGGTAGACTACATACTCGTCAAACAGAGGTTTAGGGGCAGTGCGAAGGACGTCAAGACTATGCTGGCTGCCGGCATCGACTCGGATCACAACCTTTTGGTTGCAGATATCAACACAAGGCTGAAGAAGATCCGACAGCATGGGAGGAGGAAACAGAGATGGGACTTGGAAAAGCTAAGAGAGAATAACGTGGCAGTAAGAGAATCTTTAGAGAAAAAATTTAACGAAGTGAGACACAAAAATACAAGTGCAAGTGCGGAAGATCAGTGGCAAAATGTTAAAATGGTTTTGTTAAATACTTTGAAGAGTGAAGTTGGGAGGCAAACAAAAAGAGCGAGAAAACCCTGGATCGCCAATGAGATGTTGTAGAAGATAGAGGAAAGGAGGAAGTGTAAAAATGTTAATGAAGAAGAATACAGAAGGTTTAACAACGCCCTCAGGAGGGAACAGACAAAGCGAAGGAAAAGTACTTATAAGAAATGCGTGACGAAATAGAAGAACTACAAAGAAGAGATAGGTACGACCTCATGTACAAGAAAACGAAGGAACTGGGAGAAGGTGAGAACAAAAGTGTAAGGACGTTCGGAATAGAAGATTCTAGAGGACAAGTGGTTACTGAACAAGTGGAAGTGCTGAAAACATGAGAAGAATATATAAGGAAACTATATGATACAAAACATCGCCCAGATCATATCGACATAGAGCCAGAGGAAGCTATTGACGAAGATGAAAAAGGGCCCAGTACACTGACAAGGAAAGTAGAGAAGGCGATAAAGGATATGAAGAGTAGGAAAGCTACAGGAGATGACGATATACCAATGGATTTGCTTAAAGAAATCAAAAATGAAAGTTTGAAAGTTCTGACACAACTCATAAACAAAATCAATGAAACTGGAGAATGACCTGAAGACTTTTTGGACGTCACAATGGTTACTCTTGAGATGAAAAAGCAAGCCAAGAAGTGTAGTGGTTATAGAACAATTAGTCTGATATCGCATGTGGCAAAGATCATTGCAAGAATACTAAATAGACGGTTGGAAAACAAAATTGAAGAAGTGATGGGAGAAGACCAGTTTAGTTTCAGGAAAGGAAAAGGGACCAGAGACGCCATTGGCATGATGAATGATGAGGATATTGTCAGAGAGAGTTTTAGCCGTTAACGAAGAAGTTTGCGCTTGTTTTATAGACTGGCAGAAGGCCTTTGACAGAGTCAATTGGAATATATTGATGAACATCCTTAAGGAAATAGGAATCAACTGGAGAGATCGCAGACTTATAAGAAACTTGTACCTGGGACAAAGGGTAAAGGTAAAACTGAACTATGGAGAAACAAACAGTGTGGAAATAGGAAGGGGAATGAGACAAGGATGTTGCCTGTCGCCAAGTCCCTTCAACCTGTATGGAGAAATGCTGGCGAGAGAAGCGCTGAAAGGATGCGGAAACTTCAAAGTAGGAGGACGTCTCATCAACATCATCAAGTATGCAGACGACATGGTAGTGCTCGCCAAAACTCAGAGTCAGCTGCAACACATGATGAACAATTTGGTGGAAACGGGAAGAAAATACGGCATGGAAATCAACATCGAAAAATCAGAAGTGATGAGCATATCAAAACGTGAGAAACACTTGAAGATAACTGTTGGCAATCGGGAAATGGAAAATGTGAATCAGTTCAAGTACCTGGGAAGTTTTATCACAAAGGATGCCCACTGCACCAATGAAATCCGAGCAAGAATCGCCATGGCCAAAGCTGCTTTCAACAAGAAGAGGAGTCTGGTGACCAGCAAGTTGAGTTTAGCATTGAGGAAAAATTGATAAAGTGCTACATTTTGAGCATTGCACTGTATGCAGCAGAGACATGGACCGTAAGAAAGAAGGAGAAACAATACTTAGAGAGCTTTGAAATGTGGTGCTGGAGGAGAATGGAAAAGATCAAGTGGACAGATTGCATAAAAATGACGATGTACTGCGAAGAGTAGGAGAGAAGAGAAGTATTCTGCGTACAGTTCTTCAGAGAAAGGCCAACTGGATTGGACATGTACTTTGACACGAGGGACTCGTACATGATGTCATCGAAGGGAAATCGGAGGAAACGTAGGACGAGGAAGAAGAAGAACTCAACACCTGGACGACATGAAAGATGGAAGGCGATACAACAGACTGAAGGAAGAAGCTGAAGACAGGGAACAGAGGAATCAGATATTCTCCGTGCGAAGACATGGACCTGCAACTAGCCAGAATACTACATAATAATAATAATCTTCGAAGATATGTCGTAGAGTCAGTATGGGCTGGCGTATTTCTGCTTCTCTGCGGAATCGAAACCAATCTTTCTCGATATTTGCTTCTAACAGTTTTTCCGTTTGTGTCAGCATTTTTCAGGCGTGACCTACTAAACTAATACCTGGGTAATACACCTATCAGCACCAGCATTCTTCGGAATTGGAATTATTACGTCCGTTTCCAAGTCTGCGATTACTTTGCAAGCCTCATGTACCCTGCACAACAAGTGGAATAGCTTTATCATCGCTGTCTCTCTCAGGGGCCTTGTTTCGACCTGGGCCTTTTAGTGCTATGTCAGATTCCTCTTGCAACATCGTATCTCTTATTTCATCTTCACCTACTACCTGTTCTCTTTCTATAGTACTGCATTAGAGTTCTTTCCCATTGTATAGTCCTCCTATACATTCCTCGATTTCCCTTCTTTGCTTAGAACTGGCTTGTCATCTCGGCTCTCAATACTCATGAAGCTGCTAAGCTGCTTCGCTTTTCACAAGTTTTCTTTAATATCCCTCTAGGCAGCATCTATCTGTCCTCTGCTTGTTCCGGGGTTGGACAAAAGTTTGACGGGCGGAGTCTCCAATGTATACACCTATACTTCGCAAGCCAAATTGCAATAGCTGATGTGTTGGAAGCTTTTTCTCGTGACACCACTATCCCCCCTCCGGCCCCCTCGGACTGTTTTCCTGCAACATTCAATAATCGTACGTCGTCATGGTCCATACACGAAAGTACGTTTTCGGTATCTCAACGGCAAACGTCTCTGTTGTAGCTTCTGCCACTCGAGTGTGTTGAACAGTTCCACAACGAATATCCTTGACGTCAATCATGTATGAGGCCGATCTACAGTAACATGAAATAAAGAAGGAAAAACTTCAACAGAGGAGATAGTTTTTTTTTCCGCCGAATCTTATTTTCCATAAATGGATATGTTAAGCATACATAATCAGGTCAGATATAATGAAATTGGGTACATTTTTTTAACAAAATTGGTATGTACAACTTGTGTAAATACACCTCAATAAATCTCCATCATACGGGGTGTTCAAAACGTCCCTCCGCAGTGCCGTCGATTGTTAGCCGCGCGTGCCGTATGATTGTTCGCCTGTCTGGGTTACTTCCCTTCAAGTGGACTCTCTCAATATTCCACTGTTTCGTTTATCTCAGCCAGCCTCAGTAGTATCGTTAGTGTGTGTCGTTACGTGTTGACGTGAACGTTTAAGTTCAGTTCATTTGTTCGTTTGTTTCGTTTTTGTCACTGTTAAAACGCCAACCATTGAAGAACGTGTGTTTTTGTCGAACAGGTGTTCAAAGCTGGCGGTAAATACACAGTTTCAGTTCTTCAAACATTTAATTCAGTTTTCCCGGAGACAACACTCCCACATCTCGATACTGTGCGAGATTTGATTAACAAATTTCGAAGTACGGGTTCAGGGACAGATGAACCGAGAAGTGGTCGTCCTAGCGTTTGGTCTGAGGATAAACTACACGATATTTCCGATAAAATGTCCATGAGTCCGAACAAGTCAGTAAGAAAACTAGCCCAAGAAATCGATGTTAGTGTCGGAACGGCCCACACAGCTGTAAGGAAAAAATTAGAACTTTTCCCGTACAAGGTGACAGTCGCGCAAGAACTGAAAAATACTAATCATGGTACGAGACTGCATTATTGTCAATGGATCAAAAATTCCGTTCGGCAGAATGGAAGAGATATTCTTCACTAAACGTTTTTCACTGATGAGACGTGGTTCCATTTATCCGGGTACATGAACTCGCAAAAATCTCGTGTGTGGAGTACTGCAAATCCATTGTGTATTCACGAGGAACCACTTCAACCTGTGAAAATAGGAGTTTGTATTGCAATTTCTAGATGTCAGACTGTGCGTCCCGTATTTATCAACGAAACAATAAACGCACAGAGATACTGCAGTGGCATTCTGTACCCATTATAGAGAACTTGTGTTACGTGAAATACTGAATGATTATTTTCAACAAGATACAGCCCGTGTTTCAATGTCACTGCTTAGGGTTGTTTTTGGTGATCGCACAATTTCACAGGGACTTTGGCCTCCATGATCGCCTGACATAACACCACCTGACTTTTTCTTCTGGGGTGCAGCGAAAGCAACTGTCTATGACAACCGTCCAAAATCCATCGATGAATCGAAAACTGCAATGTCCACTTTTACTGCTTCTGTTACGGAAGGGTCCTGGCGGAGGTTCGAGTACTCTTTCGGGCATGGGCGTGTGTGTTTGTCCTTAGGCTAATTTAGGTTAAGTAGTGTGTAAGCTTAGGGATTGATGACCTTAGGAGTCAAGTCCCATAAGATTTCACACACATTTGAACATTTTTGTTACAGAAGAAATATTACAGCTTGTGTTTGGAAACATGATTAGACGATGAATTGTGTATTCAACATCAGGAGGGACACTTTCAACATTTAATGTGAAAATCTGTAAGTAAAAATGAATATTCAATAAATTCATAACTTGTATTTCACTGAGTTTCATTTCGGTGTATTCACTGCGGCATACGGCACGCGTGGTTAAATCATACGGCACTGCGGAGGGAGTTTTTGAACACCCCGTATGTACAGTATGTAGTGAGAAGGCATATCTCGTCTTTCTAGGAACACGATGCAAGTGATACATCGGTTTGTCACTAATCTACCTTATTAGAATCTAGAGATTAATGGTAATTCTGAGTAACTGTGTTCTGCAGGTGGGTTATTTTGTAGTCATTCTGTTGATCTTCTTATATTAGCTCTGAATATAATTGCTCGGTTTTTGTAACCATTCTTTCTCATATGATTACAATAAATATAATAATTCCTACAATAGAGATTGTAGACCCAATTCTTGATACTACATTTCATGATGTATAAGCGTCTGGGTAGTCTGAATATCGTTGTGGTATTCCTGAAAATCCAAAGAAGTGTTGAGGGAAGAATGGTAAGTTTACTCCAATAAATATAATTGTGAACTGGATTTTTAATCATGTATTGTTTATAGTTAATCCAGTAAATAGTGGGTATCATTGAAAAACACCTCCTATAATTGCAAATACTGCTCCTATAGATAGAACATAATGGAAGTGTGCTACTACATAATATGTGTCATGTAATACAATATCAAGTGATGAGTTTGCTAGTACTAATCCTGTTAATCCACCAATTGTAAATAGGAAAGTTAATCCTGGAGCTAATAATAATGGTGGGTTAAACTTGAATTTAGTTCCACATAATGTAGCTAGTCATCTGAATACCTTAATTCCTGTAGGTACAGCAATAATTATTGTCGCTGATGTGAAGTATGCTCGTGTGCCAACATCCATTCCTACTGTAAATATTTGGTGTGCTCATACAATAAATCCTATTAATCCAATTGATAACATGGCGTAAATTATACCTAACGTTCCAAATGATTCAATTTTTCCTCTTTCTTGACATACAATGTGTGAAATAATAACAAATCCGGGTAAAATTAGAATGTAAACTTCTGGGTGTCCAAAAAATCAGAATAGGTGATGATATGGTATTGGATCTCCTCCTCCCGCAGGGTCAAAGAATGATGTATTTAGGTTTCGGCCTGTTAATAATATAGTACTAGCTCCTGCTAAAACTGGAAGTGAAAGAAGAAGAAGAAGGCCTGTAATAGCTACGGACCAAACAAATAACGGTGTTTGGTCTTAAGTTATGCTTTCTGATCGTATATTATTTGCTGTTGTAATGAAGTTTACTGCACCAAGAATTGATGATACACCTGCTAAGTGTAGTCAAAAAAATGGCTAGATCTACAGATGCACCCACGTGTGCAATAGCTCCTGCTTGAGGGGGGTAAACTATTCACCCTGTACCAGCACCTTTATCTACTATAGAAGATGTAAGAAGAAGGGTTATGAGGGTGGTAGTAATCAAAAACTTATATTATTTATTCGTGGGAATGCTATATCTGATGCACCAATTATTAAAGGTACAAGTCAATTACCAAATCCACCAATTATAATAGGCCTTACTATGAAGAAAATTATTACAAATACGTGGGATGTAATAATAACATTATAAATCTGGTCATCTCCAATTAGAGATCCAGGTTGACCAAGTTCAGCACAAATAGGTATTCTCCAAATAGAAAGTATAAAGTACCAATGTCTTTATGGTTTGTTGAGAATAATCACATTTGCGCTAAGATGGCTGAAATTTTAGATGGTAGACTGTAAGTCTTACTTTACTTTACTTTACACGTGGCTAAGGCCTTATCGACCATACACCTGCTCTACGAGCCTCTTCCAATTATTTCTATCCAGGGAAATTGTTGTCCAATCAGAGTTGATGCCCATCCTAGCTGCATCTTCCCGGATATTCTCCATCCACCTAATTCGAGGTCTTCCTCTTCTTCTCTTTCCTTCTAATTTCTTAGTGGATGCTATTTTGGGTAGTCTGTTCTCCGGCATCCTTGCTACATGACCAGCCCAGTTCAGTCTTCTCTTCTTTAACATTTCCACAATGGTACTATGTTTGTACAGCTCCCGTAGTTCTTCATTTTTCCTTATCCTCCACTCCATGACATTTTCATCGAAGATTGGTCCAAATATTTTTCTTAGTATTTTTCTTTCAAATATCAACAGTTTTTCTTCATCTTTTCCCTGAATGTAATAGCTTCACATCCATATAATGCTACTGGTACAATAGTTGACTGATAAAAACGGATTTTGAATTCAGTACTAAGTGATCTCATCCTTAAAATTTTGATACAGCTGTAAAAAGTTCTATTAGCTGCTGCTAGACGGGCGTCTATTTCTATTTCTGCTCTATTGTCTCTGCTAAAAAGACTCCCTAAGTACTTGAAGTGGTCAACTGCCTTGAAAGTGAGACCATTTACGGTCAGTGGTGTATTCTTTTGGAGTTTTTTACTTATGACTAGATATTCTGTCTTTTCTTCATTCACATGAAGTCCAGCTTTCTCAGCTATTTTGTAATAATTTTGCATCATCCTGATTAATTCAGCTTTTGAAGTGCTTATTAAGGCTACATCATCTGCATAAGCAAGTCTAGTAATGTTCTGTCCCTCCAGTTGGATCCCTTGTGGATTAGTTTTGGTGAATTCTCTATCAATCTTCTCTAAGATAATATTAAATAGAATAGGTGAGATGGCATCCCCTTGTCTCAGTCCAGTGTACACCTTAAAATTTTCAGTCTCTCCTGCAGGTGTATTAACTTTGCATATGGTTTCTTCCAAACACATTTTAACTAATTTGATTAATTTTAATGGTATTTCAAATTCTTTCATGGTGTTTAAGAGTGTCTGTCGGTGTATGCTATCATAGGCCTTCTTGAAGTCTATAAATTGAATATGGATATCTACATTAAATTCCCATGCCTTCTCATTTATTTGTCTCAATGTGAATAAGTGATCCAAAGTGGATCTGTTAGTGCGGAAACCACATTGGTAGTCCCCAATCAGTTCTTTGGTTATAGGAATCAGTCTGTGTAGTATACACATCGACAAAATTTTATACATGACATCGAGTAGGGCAATTCCTCTGTAGTTATCACAGACAAGGGGATCATTCTTCTTAAAGATGGGGCATATAATTGCAGTTTTCCAATCGGCCGGTATGTTTTCTGTCTCCCAAATTGTTTCAATTAAGGAATGTAGTTCTATTTCCAATTGTGGTCCTCCATTTTTTAAAAGCTCAGCATATACCTGGTCTTCCCCACAGGCCTTGTTGTTCTTTAATTTCTTTATTGTTTGTCTTATTTCATTTACTGATGGTGTGGTGACTTGTATATCAACTGTATCTGGTTCTTCAAATGTAAAGTAATATTGTGGATCATTGCAGTTGAGCAGCTGTGTAAAGTATGTCTTCCATGTTTCTTGTATGTCATTCTTGTTTGTAAGTATTTTCCCATTATGGTCCTTTATAAACTGTTCCCTTTTAGTGAATTTTCCCAAGGACTTTTTTATATTCTGGTACATCTGCCTTGCTCTGTGATGCTTGAAATCATCCTCCGCTTCTCTTACCATGTTGTTGTAGTGTTTTCTCTTCTCTTGTCTTAGAGTTCGTTGTGTTTCCTTGCGGATTTTATAGTATCTCTCCTTTAGTGTAATATTGTCCATGTCTTGTAACCATGCCTGAGATATTTTCTCTCTTACCATACTCTGGTCTTATATTCAATTATGATTCTAGACTGAAATTCTAGAGATGTAAAGTTTTACTAAGGCCTACAAGATTATTCTTTTAATTATAACTATGAAGGTTATTAGTTTATTTAACTTAAGTCCTTAGTACAATGAGATGAGGGTTGATGTTGAAATTAATCCTATTGTTGAAATTATTACGGTTATAGGAAGAATAATTCTTGATTTTTGAGACTTAATCTTTATAGAGCATGTATTTTCGGTATATGATATAATTAGGGCTGAGAATCTAATACATATGTAATAATAAAGTGTAATTGTAGTTAATACGACTATAATAGTTATAATACTTGTTATGTTGCTTTCTATTAATGATTGTATTACAATTCATTTTGGTAGGAATCCAAGAAATGGGTGGTAAACCACCTACAGATAGAAGGGATAAGAATATTATGAATTTAATTTCAGTTTTTATGTTTCTAACTGAATAGATATGGTTTATGAAGAATAGATTTATTTGCTTGAATAATAAGACTATGATTAGTCTTAGTAGTGCATGAATAATAAAGTATAGTTCCCAGATGTTTTCTCTGACTGTTAGAGATCGTAACGCTGCACTAGCACATTCCCCATTCTGATAATACAGCTTCACTAAAAGCGCCTTTTCAGGTAACGTCAACATGCTGCGACTGCTGGCGCATCTGATTCTCTCTCTTATTACAGCTTTTTTTGCTTCTAATAAAACCCCATGTCATTCCAAGCATGTGTGTCAATTTTTACATCTCTATCTACATTATTCCGTGGTTTATGAAGTGTTCAAATTTATACTTACTTTTTGATCACCCAGTACATAGATACGCGCTGCTAACACCGCCACCGCCCACGGTCAGGCAAAGTAGCAATCAGCGACAGTAGTAATTTAAATTAACGTAGTGAGGTGGAAGTACGTTAAAAACAGGGTGGAAAATACGTGATGGCGGGAACACGAGCCGGGAACGGATCCGGAATCTTTTAATAGCATAAATCAATACATTAATGCAAAAAATTGACAAACATATTTTCAATGGTCATGAATGGGACTACTTAAAGTCACGTAAGAGTTGTTCTGTAGGTCAGTACGTAAAAGAATGAAATTTTTCACGCACTATTCGCGAATGGAACAGAGTTGGAGGGATCAGGTAGTGGTACCGAAAGTACCCTCCGCCACACACCATTAGGTGGCTTGCAGAGTATGACGTATATTCGGAAATCAGTTTGGCATATCTCGCATTTGAAGTAATAATTTTTGCCTTTAGATCTTTCACTCCTTATTATGATTATGAAAATGCTGTAATATATGGACACTGAAACATTGTGTAGCAACTGTAAGACGCAGTCACTTCACAGCGTATGTATCGTCATCTGGGTTGCCTGTCAACAATGCAGTGTCGCTTGAAGCGATCTGTGCTGTTGCCCAGGAACATTGCGAGTCCGTATAGTTCTCGTGCGTTCTAGTATTGTTTCGAGGTGTTCTGATAAAACCGTAACTTAACAGTTAACTTAAAGAAGAAAGTTGTGAAAGCTTCGTATTACCATCTGAGAAGAAGCCTAAACGTCCATTTTTTCCAGCCGGACACCAGCTCTTCGCAACAGGTATGTAATAAGTGGTTCTTTCTGTCCTTGTCCGCCGTTAGACAGACATCAATTTCGCACACACAGGATCGAATTACATTAAGTAGTTCAAAATTACACATAAAGCTGCTACAACTGCTTAGGAAATAGTACAAGATACATAATAATACAAGACACACACATTATGCTTTCAGACTAAACATTTGCTCGTAGAGGTAGGCCTATACATCTACTCGTTTGAAAAACATAGAACGTGGTTCGGATTCGTTGTTTTCATAGCCGTCTAGCGAATTTTATTTTATTAATTTTTGGAATAATTTTCTATTAAAGTATTCGAACATCTTCGCTGTTCTCTCTCCAACCCAGTTTAGCTGTTTCATTTATTAAATTACTGACCAACTTCTTTCTGTGTATGAATGGTTAGTCTTAATATTTGTATGTGCGTAATCCATATCTTCCACGGCTCTCCTGGTTTCAAATAATCGTGCAATTGATATATGTTTTTGAGTCGGTTTTACCGACAATATTCAGTACTAACAGTCCACGGTAAATTAAGGTTTTCCTATTAAATATACGTTTGTTCGTGTGCTTCTCTTTGTAAAATTTAATTCTAAAGGAAATGCCGTTACTGACATTCAGTGACTCACCCGATATTTGTTCAGTTCCCTGTCAAGGTTCTCGCAGGCCAGATTAGCTCAGACGTGTATGATTTTTAATATATTTAAGAGCACTTAACGAGCTGATTCTCCTGCAGAATTAATCAAGGATTATCAAGCTATATAAAAATTCCATACATTTTTCATGAACCTAATCCTATCCATTAACTGTGTTTTTTATTTCGAAGCAAATGTGCAGGGTAATTAAATGGTAGGTGGTGGCTCGAGATACCGTCTTTAACAAAATCCCAGTTTAACTTCACATAATACTGTTTCATGCTACGTAACAAATAATTATCCATCGACCCATCACACTGTGTAATTGGACTGGTACGTTACAACCGTTACAACTTTTCGTTATCGTCTTTTCCAAGTGTTATGCGTTGAAAGAGGACCGCACTCACACAGATGTCGGACAATATTTCGTGTGTTTGTTTCCTGCAGAAGATGTTTCGCCGGTTTCGCCGGTGGCTGCCCTGCTGTGCCACTGGGGAGGGGAGCGAGGCAGACGACCCGCCGGATGAGATGACCGCCCCTGGTCACCCACAGGACAGAAAGGAGGTGAGGGGCGCCGTGGTACTTGCCCTCTGAGAGGCATCGCCCGAGCAGCCAACTTAATTTAAAAGCGCTATTTTTCATCAATACCATGTGCACTCACTATTAGGTGTTTTGTGAAACTTGCCAATCGTTCTTAGCAAGTGGCTGGGATAAAACATGGTGTTCTGAATTACTGCTTTCTTTAGACTATATTTTGAGCGTTACCTACTTACTGTTATTTGTAAGAGACAAGAAATGCCAATTTCTTCAGTTACGGGATTCGCTGTTCTCCTCTTAAGTGGTCAGTCCTTATACATCGATGGGGATCAAAAGTGGCACTCGCATAAGGTGTCAAACGTATTTCTATATTTCTCCGTGGGATAAGGAACTAATGACCAGCCGAGGAGGCCGAGCGGTCCTAGGCACTTCAGTCCGGAACCGCGCGATTGCTGCAGTCGCAGGTTAGAATCCTGCCTCGGGCATGGATGTGTATGATGTCCTTAGGTTACTTAGGATTAAGTAGTTCTAAGTTCTAGGGGACTGATGACCTCAGTTGTTTAGTTCCATACTGCTCAGAGCCATTCGAACCATTTGACCCAAGCAACTAATGACCAAAATTAATACGGGAAAATTAGGGGGAAAACATCTCTGCGGCATGTTATATAGTGGCCTTATTGTAATTAGCGTAAACATTATGCACATTGTGTATCTCAACATTGAAAGCTCGCTCGTGGGATTGGCAATACGTGGTGCTCTAATGAAGGTATGGAAACGGAGTAGAAATAAATGAAGAATCATTCTAGCGACGATACGGGTCGATAATGCGGAAATGCACTGACTCCAGGATATCAGAGAACGGGTAGTCTCGTTCGGTCAGGTGATTGGGGACAACCGTTGGTAAATTGTTAAGTAGTTTGGCTGTCGTGAGCTATGAAAGGAGGTTGAATGACGGTGAAACCAGCAGTAGTCGATAAAACCTTCGATTTCCTCTCCTCATCACGGTACGTGATGGTCGGAATTATATGCGGACTGTGGAGCTGGATTGGAGGCTACCTGTGGCAGATGTGATGACAGAGGACAGTGCTGGTACAGGCACAATGGCCTTATGCCCTATAACCATAACCTCTTGTGTATTGTATCCCGGAGGCGGCCCATCGCCATATCAAATATTCGGTCATATTATTTTGGATCATCAGTATAAGTTAGCAGCACACAGACCACCATGAAACCGTGCGGTGTGGATATGCGCATGCTTGCCTCTATTCTCGTAAGTGCAGAAGTGAGCTTACGGGAATGGTCCATATCAAGCGATTGGGGGACATCGCAAGGTCATGTTGTGAATGAGACTGTCTCATTGTATGGAACTTCGAGCAGTGATAGTTTTTGGCTAATATTTAGATTACAACGTAGAATTACAAGCTCTTAAGGATCCATACATTAACAAATAAAATGCACGAGAATAATTTATACACCAATATAATTTCACAATATTTATAATGTCACAATATTGATTGATAAAAAATTATTATTTCCGTTCAATTTAAATATGTACTGAGGAGATGTCCCAAAGAACTTGCAATATTTCATGTTACTTTAATGATTTGAACTATTGTGAATAGATCTTCTCTCAATTTGTATCACATGGAACACTTTAGCAACGTCTTAACATAATCCATTATATCTTTGTCTCACAGCAGCCAGCATTAGCAACAACAGCTGCATCACCAGCCGTGTCGCCAACTGCAACACTTCAGGTTTCGCCAGCCACGTTGCCGGACACAGGAGGAGAGCCAGCAGAAGCCACAAGAGAAGTGGCGTCTCCACCTGCGTCACCATCCACAGTACGAGTTGAACGACCAGCTGCACCACAAGTGGTTGCACCAGCCACTTCACCAGCCACACCAGGAGTTGTCACGGAAGCCACAACACAACTGCAGTCTCCAGCTGTACTGACATCCACAACACAACTTGAACCAGCAGCTGCAACACACGTGGCATCCCCAGCCACTTCCCCATCTACAACACATGTCTCATCAGGCATGACACAAGTGGCGTCGGCACTTATAATCGAAGTGGCGTCACCACCCACAACAAGAGCAATTCATCGAGCCTCGTCGTCATGCAAAACAAAAGTTACATCACCGGCAGCCCGTCTAACCACAAAACGTGTAGCCTCATTACCTTTAGGGCAGGTGGTGTCCAAAGCATCGTCGTCGGCCTCCACAGGAATAGCATCCGCCATCCCCATTGCCTGCAACAGCATGCATCTTATCACCAGTCCTTTTGCCAGATACAACACTCATCAAGTCACCAGTCCCGTTGCCAGATACAAAACCCATCAAGCCACCAATCCTGTTGCCCGATACAGCACATGCTGTGTCACCAGTCCCGCTGCCAGATACAACACCCATCAAGCTACTAATCCTGTTGCCCGATACAGCACATGCTGTGTCACCAGTCCCGCTGCCGGATACAACACACGCTGTGTTACCAGTTCTGCTGCTGGATACAACACTCATCAAGCCACCAATCCTGTTGCCAGATACAGCACACGCTGTGTCACCAGTCCTGCTGCCAGATACAACACCCATCAAGCCACTAATCCTGTTGCCAGATACAGCACACGCTGTGTCACCAGTCCTGCTGCCAGATACAACACCCATCAAGCTACTAATCCTGTTGCCAGATACAGCACACGCTGTGTCACCAGTCCTGCTGCCAGATACAACACCCATCAAGCTACTAATCCTGTTGCCAGATACAGCACACGCTGTGTCACCAGTCCTGCTGCCGGATACAGCACACGCTGTGTTACCAGTCCTGCTGCCAGATACAACATGCGTTCTGTCACCAGTCCTGCTGCCGGATACAGCACACGCAGTGTCACCAGTCCTGCTGCCGGATACAACACACGCTGTGTCACCAGTCCTGCTGCCAGATACAACATGCGTTCTGTCACCAGCCCTGCTGCCAGATACAACACCCATCAAGCTACTAATCCTGTTGCCAGATACAGCACACGCTGTGTCACCAGTCCTGCTGCCGGATACAGCACACGCTATATCACCAGTCCTGCTGCCAGATACAACATGCCTTCTGTCACCAGCCCTGCTGTGGGATACAACACGCGTCCTGCCACCAATCCTGTTGCTAGCTACACCATGATTCGTGTCGCAAGATTCTGAATGTCAGTGAAATATATCATTTGCTCTTATGATACTTTTGATGAAATAAAAACGAAATTTTATGTGTAATATACTGAGTCTATTTTTAATGATGCTGATATATGCGTATGGATACACGACACTGTAATGTGTGTGGATAAACTTTAATGTCATCAGTAATACACAACGATATAGCCTTCTAGTACTTCACAATTCATCCTAAGTAATCTTCTAGATGCTAATTCTACTGCATTGTCAGTTGACATGAAAATAAATTGTTGTTATTTAGAAGTGAAAGGCACGAATGGAGCATTTTGACTACTGTGCAAACAGATAAAAATCTCTTTCATGGCTATAATTGTGCTGAGATATTGGAAAGTGGAGCACAGGACTACAGTTTTACAGATCGATCACGTTTTGAATGAAATTTAAACAGAGACAATGTTGCTGTGTGCATAGATTGGATATTTGGTTGCAGCTAGTTTACCTTTGGAGTTATTAGTAGGTATATCAACAGAGTCATTTCTGTCAGTTTTGTGGAGCAAGAGTCCGTGTCACCTGCAAAATTTGGAGAGTCCTGCATACTTGCATCAAAACAACCAAAACGTCCATTGTTGTACGGGAACTTTGTACTGCAAACCCCCACCACACTCAATAGAATACACTAGAAAGAACTGTTATGAGAAAGTTTGATTAATGCTGTTTAGAGTGGGTTGTATCAGACAAGAGTCCAAAGATCTGATAACACATCTTCTGTGCTCATATGGTCATGCCGATGTCGCATGTGGATGTGAATCCAAAAATTCTTTCTCCTGCACGTTAAAATTCCAAATAATACATGTCGTAAAACGTATCAGCCACTGAAAATACACATTTCTGGGTGTACTCGCTACAGTGTTGTATACACTCCAGACAGTAAATGCTGTATATACCTACAAACTTCCACTGCCCGGTCCCTTGTTGTCTTTTCCTGAGATGGTGCGCTTACTGAGAAATATAGGGGGCTGTAACTCTTACAATCCCACCGTTCTGTCGTATTCCAACAGTATATTGATAACATTTTTTTACTTCTTTCCAGGTACATGTAATATTGTCAGTCACGCTATTACTTTCGTGTACAAAACTAATATCTGATTATAACGAACAAGGTTTGCACTTGATGCCTTCCTGATTCCCAAATTTAATGTTAAAAAGCTATTAGACATATATACTTGCGAATTTAGGCATAGAGTAAGGCAAGTCGAACATATTGTACAAAAAAAAATGTAGAAACTCCTCTACAGTGGCTCCTTTCGTAGCCGTACATAGCAGAGTTTCTGCACATCTGAAATGCAATCTACGCCCCATCCCCGAAAATCATATTACTTACAAACTGAAGAGGAACAGAGTCAGTCAAGCTGGGAGAAATGTAGAACTCAAGCATGCGCACGCATTAACCGTTAGCAGAAGTGATCAGCTGCCATATGAAATAACCTCCGTTGTCTTGGTGTTTCAAAATGAGTGCTGCAACTGATTCCATTGCTTCAGCCCACGAATTGAACCGGTAGTTCACATTACCTACAACCACAACTGAACCACAAACGAAACAGAGACTCATTGACAACTTCTTACGGGTAAACGACTGCTGTCACTGAAAAATTCTATCTGAAGCGTGTTACTTGCAGTACCGTCAATAGAGGCATCAGATCAGCAGGGTCTACTGAAGCACGGGAAACAACCCGTCGGGTTTGACAAAGGTCGTCATAAGTTGCTCTTAGATATTAATGCCATTACTTTCCAGCCATAGATAACAAATAGATTGTCTGCTGCGGATAAGCGTCATCATTGCACATTCAAACAAATTTTTTTTTTTTTTCGTTTGCACTGATTTCAGTAATTGGTTGTTTGCAATTCATTCGGTACTTAATGCCATTCTTAGTGAGTTTGAGACAATTTGGACTAATAGCTTTTTGTTTTATGAGAATTTTTACTTTTTCATTTTCGTTTGTAGGTATGGATTTGTCTACTCCAATAAACCTGGATGATTTAAAGGAGCCTGTGGGTGTAGACATGATGGCCACGATTCGATTTTTACAAATGTGTGGTGTTGTTGCTGATTATGTTCGATCTCGTGAGTGCGGTGAACATATGCACCTGAGCAGTGTGTCCGCTCGCCGTACTCACGACTTATTCGTATGGCGCTGCAGTAAAGATCGGCTGTGGCGGTCTTTTAGACGAGGAACATGGATCGAGAAATCTAAGCTCGCCTTGAGGGATATCATAAAAATTACATATTGTTGGTGTTTGAGGTATCCTGTGTGGCTGTGCGTGCATGAATGTCGTGTGGGTGAGCGTACAGTTGAAGATTGGTACTCTTTTTGTAGGGACGTTTGTGGGGAGTATTTGAAGTATAGAGGGCCTTTGGGGGGCCGGGTGTTACAGTCGAAATCGACGAGTCGCATTTTGGCAGAAGGAAGTACGATAGGGGGAACCCCCTGTAGGATTATGGGTTTGGGGGGCTGTAGTTTCAGGTCAAGAATCTGACGAAGTAATTTTTAAAGTAGGTACTAATCGAACGAAGGAAGTTTTGGTTACATTAATTGAAGATCATGTTGCAGAGGGTTCCGTAGTGATTTCAGATGGTTTTTCGTCACATACGGATTTGGGGAATAGGGGTTATCAGCATCATGTTGGTAGTCACAATATTGGATTCAGATCTTTATCCACTGGTCAACTGAAGAGCAGGATACAAATGTTAGGTATGGCGATATTTTTGTCTTCCGTAGCACTAGTATCCTATTCTTCAATTGACATATATAGGTCAGTTCAAGTACAGAATACGCATGTTATAAATGTCGTTGTCTCCCATTCGATAGTACTAGTTTTCTGTTCTTCAAATGGTTCAAATGGATCTAAGCACTATGGCACTTAACATCTGAGGTCATCAGTCTCCCTAGACTTAGAACTACTTAAAGCTAACTAACCTAAGGACAACAAACACATCCATGGCCGTGCAGGATTCGAATCTGCGACCGTAGCAGCAGCGCGGATCCAGACTGAAGCGCCTAGAACCGCTCTGCCACAGTGGCCGGCTTCTATTCTTCAGTTGTTCAAATGGCTCTGAGCACTATGGGACTCAACTGCTGAGGTCATTAGTCCCCTAGAACTTAGAACTAGTTAAACCTAACTAACCTAAGGACATCACAAACATCCATGCCCGAGGCAGGATTCGAACCTGCGACCGTAGTGGTCTTGCGGTTCCAGACTGCAGCGCCTTTAACCGCACGGCCACTTCGGCCGGCTCTTCAGTTGTCCTATACAGCTAAACTAAAGAATGGGATACAAATTTCACTGCTCTTGATTTTCTTGTCGTCGCTAGAAAGACTATAACTTTCACGCGATACTATTAGCATCCAAGGCAAATAAAAAACAACATATAAAACTAACAAATATTGTATCCCATTCCGAAGCACGAGATATAAATTTTGTGTGTGTCGTCTTCTTGCGCCCTCGCGTAGTTCAAGTGAGGTACAATGTAAAGTACGTCAGTACGTCGATTTCCTCGCTTTCGTTAAGAGTATATATATATCTGTGTAAGAACAGTGTATAGGTGGTAGCGGAGGCGAAAGAACGAAAGAATCTACACATGATGTAAAACTTCTGTCCCGTACTTCAGTTGATCTATATAGTTCAGCTGAACAACAGGATACTAATTCCAACGAAAACGAAGAAATCTACGTACGTTAAATTTGTATCCCATTCTGCAGTTATCCAACAATGCGATACAACTCTTATATATGAGACGTGAGGTATTCTACGCTACCGCTACTTCCATCCCTTCTTTTTCTCATTAATTTCCACTGAAGTACTAGGACACAAACGAGCGATATCCTTAACATTAAGGTCGACGTATTACTCGCCTTGTTATATGTCTAAAATATTTTTTCCCTACTGTATTCCCTTGTTTCTGAACACTCCTCTCAGCTGTTACATCTTCGTAATAAATGATCTCTGGCAAATTCTGACGTCATTGGTCAAAGCTGACGGGTTGTATCCCGTTCTTCAGTAGCCCCGATCAGCAATTGCTGGGAATCATCTCATCACAGTCCAAATGATGAAGCTTATTATTGACCCATTTCTGTCCGCTGTAACCCATTATTTCAACCAAGTATTTTCCCTGAGGTTTGCATACAGGGACTAGTTAAGCCATTTCTAAAAATGACGTTTCCACAGCACCAGCTGTTTTCTGGCCTATTTGCATTCTTCGTGGAATGTCTAAGGCCTCAGAACGTACAGTCTAGGTCCAGGTAACAAACTGTCCAACTACAAACAACCTACTAGACGAACACCAATCACGTTTCCGCAAACATCGCAGGTCGACATTTTCCTTCAAAGAGATGCACAAGAGACAACTTCAATGTGGACCTTACTCTCCAGAAAAGCCTTTGGAACTGCTGTCTGTGACATTTCATCTTTCCAAAATAAGAAGCCTAAATTTCTTGAAAAATATAGTGCAATGGTTTCCCTCATGACCGACATCTCGCCAGCAATGCTTCATATTCGTTACCATAAGTCACAATTGAGGAGGGTACTATCAGGTGTCCCCCAGCGTTCGGTATTAGGTCCAACATTCTCATCAGCTTTCTGTTCAGTTTTATGCTACTGCAAATACCACATCTACGTTGATTGCCTCCAGTTCTACCTAAGTCCAAAAAGCAATAAAAAGCTTTCGAGAATCTCAACACCGACCTGTTCGTGCACTCAAAATGGGCGCAGGATATAGGGTTAAAACTCAACCCTCCAAAACTCAAGAGGTACTTGTTGGTCATTCTAGGCTTGTTAGTCCGAAATATAGGACCGAAAGAGGTGGCGCAGTGGTTAGTATACTGGACTCGCATTCGGGAGGACGACAGTTCAATCACGCGTCCGGCCTTCCTGATTTAGGTCTTCGCTCCAGGCAAATGTCGGGACGGTTCCTTTGAAAAGGCACGGGCGACTTTCTTCCTCGTCTTTCTCTAATCCCATGAGACTGATGACCTTGCTGTTTGGTCTCTTCCCCCCAAACAACCCAACAACAATTCGAAATATCAGGAGTCCCTGCCATCTTGAACCCTACATAGGAGAAATTCCAACTTTTCTCCTTCAGCGAAGTGTCTAGGAGTAATAAGTGATGAAAATCTAAATTGGACTGAGCACGTAACAGTAATGTGCACGAAGTTATTAGCATCTCTACGTGCCCCATAAAAATGTAAGGAGCTCTTCCTTTATGACTCCAAGATGAAACTTGTTTGCCGGCCGCGGTGGTCTCGCGGTTCTAGGCGCGCAGTCCGGAACCGTGCAACTGCTACGGTCGCAGGTTCGAATCCTGCCTTGGGCATGGATATGTGTGACGTCCTTAGGTTAGTTAGGTTTAAGTAGTTCTAAGTTCTAGGGGACTGATGACCACAGCAGTTGAGTCCCATAGTGCTTAGAGCCATTTGAACCATTTTGAAACTTGTTTACATACTTCTGCTTCCAATTATTTATTACAGGGATGTTATCCTGCAAGCCTATCCTCACAGGCCTGGAACTGCTTATGAACACCTGCGTCCATTACATCTGTCGTGTTCGACTCACTATCATATGCACAGCTGCGTGCAGACAAGAGTAGGGGGCAGATGGCGGCGATGACGTAATCCAAGATGGCGGCCATGAGTCATTTGATGGCGTCATCCAAGAATGCGGCCGTGACAGCTGATGACACAAGTACCATTATTCAAGATATTGGCTTTTGGCGAGAAGTTTGAATTTAGGTGGGAAGATAGATCAATTGGGCTTCGTCCACTAACCTAAATACCCTCCCCCAGAAAATGGCGGGATTTTCAAACTCTGTCAGAAGAATGCAACACACCACGGCTACCTCTACTAACCTAAGGAAATGGCGGGAAAATGGGTCACTTTGGCTACCTCCACTAACCTAAGTAATCCGACCGCCATCTCTTCCTAGAAACTGGCAGGAAAAGGACACGGCCTGTGCTGGACATAAGTCTTTATTTCGCATGCAGTCTTTTTTTAAACAATTTGATGCAGTTCTCCATCTAGTGTGTTCACCATAGGGTCTGGAGTCCAACTGAGCAAGTACACAGCCCTGCCACCAGGGACACAGTCATCCCTCCTGTGACGTAATCCAAGCTGGCGGTCTGGGGTAGGGAAAATGGCAGGAAAATGAAGTGGCCGGTGCTGGGCTGCTCGAGAGAGAAAGGAGTGTACTTTCTTTATTTTGGAACACTTAAATTAGGGACGGATTTCACTTAGTAGATCAATTGGGCTACGTCCACTAACCTAAATACCCTCCCCCAGAAAATGGCGGGAAGTTCAAATTCAGTCAGGAGAATGCAACACACCACGGCTACCTCCCCTAACCTATGAAAATGGCGGGAAAATGGGTCACTGATACAAAACACTCACTCTGACATGCTTGGGATCACAATACATATCAAGCAGACCTGCAAAATACTCATAAATAATGCAGTACACTGATGTACAAACACGCAAACAGCTTGTAAATTAGCGAAATAATGCAGCATGCTGCATAGAGACTGGTAAACCACTGCTAAATCACCAAAGTAATGAAGTGAGCTGAAGAGCAGTCGTGAAAACAACTCCTAAATTATCAAAATAACGCATGAAAAATGCTCTGCAGACCTGCTCATTACTCGTAAACTGTGCAAATAATCCACAGCATGCCCTACAGATCTGCTCACGAAATGATATGGAAGCCATATCATATCACATATCATATGACGGTAGTATCTGTTCCCGAAAGAACAGTTACCGTTGATGACCATGCAGCTTTGCTAGAAATGAAATGATAATTAAATGGACACCCTAGCTGCAAACAGGCGTTGATATACTTCATTGGGGACATGTTGAAAATGTGTGTCCCGACCGGGAATCGAACCCGGGAACTTCTGCTTTATGGAACAGATACTACCGTCATATATAGTTAAAATATGGCTTCTTGGCTATTGACCTTCTTGTGTGAACGTACACACTGCGGCCGAACTCGTACAGGACTTGGTATATTAATCTGCCACGAGTAATGAGTGTGATAGGCAAACATCTATTAGGCGCACTACGAATGTAGTGGTGTAGACATGTTGGGAATGTGGATGTCACAGGGAGCGTCCAAGGGATAAGTCCCTGCAGGCGCACTATTCTCTGTGCATTCGGTGGCCCAGATGAATAGAGCGTCTGCCACGCAAGCAGGAGATCCCAGGTTCGAGTACCAGTCGGAGCACAAATTTTCAACATGTCCCCAATGAAGTATATCAACGCCTGTTTGCAGCTAGGGTGTCCATTTAATAATCATTTCGATGATAAAAATGAGACATATACGTAAGAAACGCTAAATATCTCAAGAAAATGTCTCCTTCAAGTTGTGGATAGTATCAGCAATAGTCCAGAAATTGCTTCATTACTCGCTTCGAAACAGATAAATGAATTAATTGACAGCACGACATAGCAGTAACTACATTAGGGTTACTGTAGTGTTGTATAGAGTGTTATTTTTATTATTGTTATTAGAGTGTTAGACACAAAGCATTAACAGCCAGTTCAGAATTAAGGAGTGATTTAAAAACAGTAAGTATAGTGCAATGGACAAGAATAATGCAGGGGTAATATGGTTTATAACGAGTGTCTACCCTCCCTGTGGATAGTTAGCTTTCTGATCAGAGAAGGAGTTGTGAGTAGCACTTGCGATGCACCACTAATTTCTTCGTCATTCATTCTAACTCACACACACACACATTTTAAAGATGAGACTGTTTCAAGAAAAGTCTTTCATTCTGCGGTTTAGTTAGGTGCTAACTATGGTGATAATTTGGGGGAATGGGGGCGGAGACAGACGCTGCGGCGAGGGGGAGGGGAGGAAGGCAGGGGTACTAGTTAATGTCTGATTGCACTCAGCGGTAATGGTCTAATAAAGGTTGGAAACCACTAATCTAAGCACTGCATGCGTCCGCTGTTTTGCAGCAAACTCTTGGAAATACAGTCTTTGGCAAATACCACACTTTCTTAATGTTTGTGAAACACGTCGTCGTAAATTAGGAAAGTAACAAAGTTTGGAAATCTTATCTGTACATTTTGTCACTTCGTGGTGTCCGCATACTTCGTGTTCTTGTTTGATAAATTCTTCGATATATTTCTCTCGAAGGCATACACACCAATGGTTAGAAATTTCGTGCTTCCGGTGAAACAAAACGGCTTTGTATAACTGATACCATTTACTTACCTTATGGTTTATATTCTGGTTAAGATTTTGTATTACCTTTTTCGACGTATTGTCCTGATGTTGTATCATTCAGATGTCTTTACAGAAGTTTTTGTAGTCTGATTTTTGTGTGTTACTTTGCATCAATAATGTTCGGATTTCTGATTCGTGTTCAGACAGTTCACTGAACTCGTCTAGTCCCTGCGGTAATCTGGATAGTGCATCTGCGATAATATTCTGACTGCCTTTTATGTATAGTCTTCGGTGTAACAGTTTACATGTTAAGAGAAATGATAATGAATGGTGATCACAATAGACTTAAGTGTTTTTATCCCAAATAAAACACTCAAATTTCTTAAACGCCCAAATTACTGCTAAACTTCCCAGTTCTGATACGGAATATGATCTTTCTGCCTCTGATACAGTTCTGCTGGCAAAGCTGGTGACTTTGGGTACTGTTTTCCCTTCTTCTTCTTGTATCTGGAACAAACATACCCTCAGCCCCTGAGACGAGATGTACGTGCTTAAACAAAAGTCCATAGACATGTCAGGACGACTCAAAATGTTTGCTGATATTAATGCATTTTTAATTTTGGTGAAGTCGTCCTGGCGTCTCTCGTCCCATAAGCAAGGTTTATTTAGTCCTAGATATGCTTTCAATTGTTTTTTTGTTCCTTGGAGGTGGACAATGACGTATGGCATCCAGTTTCCTTGGGTCTGGTAATATATCCTGTTCTGATACGATATGTCTTAAAAAATTTACTTGTTCTTTGCCAAAGTTAGATTTTTTAAGATTTACTTTTACTTTGTACTCTGCAAATCTCTGAAATAATTTTTCCATTATACTGATGTGCTCTGCCTAAGATGATATGGCTATTAACATATCGTCAACATAAATGGTAACCTTACTGAGCAATTCTGGTCGTAAGACCCTGTCCAAAGCTGATATAAATACGCTTGCGCTAATTTTTAAGTCAAATGGTAGAACTTCAAATTCATAACTCCTGCCATTGCAGACAAATGCTATGTATTTTCTACTCTCCTCATGTAACTTTATTTGCCAGTAGGATTTTTTTAGATCTAGGTTGCCGAAATATTTGGTGTTACGGAATTTTTCTAACTGTTCATCTAAATTATCTGTTTTTGTTCTTACTGATTCTACGATTTTGTTTATGCCTCTAGCGTCTAAATCTAGTCGTACTGATCCATCAGGTTTGCTAACTGGTAGTATTGTACTGCAATATGGTGAAAAGGATGGCTGTATATTTCCCCATTTGCACATTCGACTGATTTTCTACTTAACTGCACACGATTGGTCCATGGTTTGGTGTAAAACATAACACAAAATGTTTCATGAGGATAGACTTAAGTTTATGTTCATAATCTTTCATTACTCCTGGATTTTTATTAAAAACATTTGCATATTTAAAAAGTAAGTCAGAAAGTTCTTGTCGTTGTGTAGTATCTAGAATATTTCAAAAAATGCTTCAAAATGGTTCAAATGGCTCTGAGCACTATGGGACTTAACATCTGAGGTCATCAGTCCCCTACAACTTAGAACTATTTAAACCTAACTAACGTTAGGACATCACACACATCCATGCCCGAGGCAGGATTCGAATCTGCGACCGTAGCAATCACGCGGTTCCTGACTGAAGCGCCTAGAACCGCTTGGCCACCTCGACCGGCTATAGAATATTTGATTCGATCAATTTATGTTCTACTAATTCATGGTTAACTTCAGTGTCGGCATCATGTTCGTTATCACATTTGTTCAAAAAATGCATGGTGGGATATGAATAATGTACAGTGACATTGGGTTCTGGGTTTACTTTGTAATACCTCTCCGGTGTGTTACTCAGGCTGATCGAAAATCTATGGTCTTTCACAAAGAAATGGCACTTACCATTACCTATGTCTATTTGAGTTTTGGAGGTTCTAAATGTGTCCATACCTATCAAGCAGTTGACTATAAGTTTGTCTAGTATTAAGAAAGTACACTTCACAGAAAATTGTTCAATGTGCACGATGATAAGAGCTTTGTGTTTTACTAATTTGGTTTTGCCGCCGGTGGCGGTTTGTACTTTGCAATTTTGTGCTGGCACAACAGGAAATTTATTCCGTCTTTTGAATTCAGTAAAAAATGCTTCAGACATTAAATTAGCCGAGGACCCAGTGTCAAGTATCAACTGTGTGTCTATACCAAAAATTTTCACCCTGATAACTGCGTGCACATGTTCTTCTAGTGTATTTGTCGTCTATTCTAGTTCATGTTGGTGTAGATCGTCTTTTATGTCTTCTTGCTCATCGAATCATACGAAACATGTTTGAAAATCTGATTTGCCCCAATCACTTGTAAGATCTATATTATGGGGCTCAACTAAGACGGATTCGGGTTTTCCTGCAGTGTAGTCTGATTTACTGAGCATGGAACAATTTCTGTCACTTCTACTGTTTCTATCATTACCAGTACGCGAAATACTTTCTCATGTGTTCATATGGCTGTTGTGAAATGTAGCCGTATTGTGATTTTGTTGCGCAAAGGTTGGCTGCAGTATGGCATGTGGTATGTTGTTGTTGTTGTTGCCGCTCGCTGGCCATTGGTGCGGCTGACTGTTTTTATTTACACGCGGTGCATAATTTTGAGATGAGGGATTGAAATTAGCTTGTGTATGGTAATCGTTCCTGTTATACGGAAAGTTTTGTTTAAGTCTTTTGTTCTTGCCATTTCCTTTTCCGTATCCATTACCGCGGTTAATGTATCCTTGCGGTTGCGCGTACCAACTTTGCTGTATGTTCACGTCTGGCTTCTTGTATTGACAATTAGAGTTATGTTGTTGTGGAGTTCGGCTGTCTGATGCTCTACTTGTTATTACTCGCTTCTCATATATTAGGTCGATTGAGTCTGGAATGGATAGAAAATATTGTGTGTCGTGCTCAGGTTTAGTAACTAATTTTTCACGAATGTGTGATGGCACACGACTTTTTAAAAATTTTAAAACATAAACATGAGAAATAGGATAACGTGTTTTATTGAGATACTTCAAAAAATACCCTCACAAGCTACCATATTTGCTATTAAAATGGGCGGGGTTAAAAACCTCTCGCGTAAGTCTCTTCTGTACGCCTTCTGACCAGTATTTGTCAAGAAGTGCCGTTCAAATTGTAAGTATGTGACACAATGCTCGGCTACCTCGGTCACCCACAAAAGTACATCGCCTTGCGTGTACCCAACAACAAACCTGTTCTTCTGTGCTTCCGTCCAATTTCTAGGAAACACATGTCGAAAAGCACTAATAAAAACAACAGGATTCATCTTCCTACTTTCACTCGTAAATGTTGGGAATTGACGGTGTCTTAATAGACCTTCCTCAGAAAATATAGTGGACAAGTTTTTTGCATTTTGTGCTGTGTTTACATAGCTATCATAATTATTTACATTTCTCATAGGTACTGGTTCTGGCGTTATGCCAAGTCTGTCATTACTACTGGTAGTGTTTGTAGGGTTTGCATTGATCTGTGTGCATACATTACTTTGGTTTGCTATGGATGGCTCTTTGTTCATGTGTACAACTTGTGTCTCTGTAACACATTGATAGGTGTCTACATTGAGTCACAGCGCCAGAGATTGCGCCAAAGATTATTATTCCGCCGCCTCCACTGCCGCAGTAGTAGTTCAGAGGATGTCGAGAGCAATCGTTGTTCTGCTGGGCGAGAGAGTAGACGATCTGAGTGTTGACTGAAATGTTGTACTGTTCGGTTGGTGTAATGTATAGATAGAAGAAGATGCAATTGTCAGAATATATTTGAGAAAGGAGATGGGCTTTTGATTTATGATGCTGGTGTAATGGAATATTTTCGTCAATATATAATGAGGTAAAAAGGTATTACAGTTTTCTTTAATAACAATCCCTCTTGCTCACAGGTACAGTCAACAAAGCATCTGGCTCGTGTTCATTTATTAGACTTGTAATTCTGGTTTCTACGTGCAATTATAGTATTTCTGGTTTTTCAATTAGTTCATTGTAAATGGTGTTTAAAATATTTTGTAGTATTGAGAAAGAACCGAGCCAGATTCATGTACGTTGAGCCACACTAGCACACACAGAACAGTTACACTTGTGCTTTGTTGTTTCGTAGCTTTTATAGGTGTAGGGGACTTAATTAATCAATTCTGTTAACGGAAATTCCTTGTCATTCTTTAATTTTATTTTATGCAGTCAGATTGCTTGCTAATAATAGTCAGGGGCAACCGGTTACGAGACTTCGTAGCCGGTCACACAGATAGTAAAATTATTACATTCATTAATATTAATCTTTTCTTTTTGATTAAGCCCCCTTTGAACATTCGCCGAAGTAGTTGCGTATCCTGTACTCCGCCTTCCGGCGTAGCAAAATACATCTTTTCCGACGCTTCCAGTGGTCGCGCTAGTGTATTTTATCATTGGTTTTTAACTTTTGTCGTAGTGCATTGGGGCTTTTCCCTATGTGTCTATACAAATGACGAGCTGCGCGTTTAAAGTAGTATTCTAAGTAGACTGTAAAATGATTATACAGCCTGTATTGTACATCTCGAAGTAGGACCACGAGAACGAATTGAAGAGACATTACTTAGCGAACGGAGACGTAATGCCAGTAATTTTTTTTTCTTCGCCTCTCCTAGAAAATGGAAAAAGAAGGGTGGGGCAAAAAAACGTCACGAAATACAATTTTCCTTGCGTTTATCAGGTGAGTATTGTTTATATACGTATGTACATGCGTATCTGGATTGCAAGTGAGACAGCGTAGTACAGTCAGGCATAAAACGACAGTCACCGCTGCGGAATATCTTTCCAGTAGCGTTCTCGCTTACAGCAGAACCGTTTTCACATTGGACCAATGAAGAGTTCCGCTTTCATGGACAATACGCTGTTGTTGGTGGAAATTACGCGCCTAGGGCACGCCTGGTGTAAATTATTTACTGCAGCGACTCCCTTTGTGTGGCTAAAAGGAGTGATCCATCTCTCCACTGTGTTTGTTTGCGGGACATTCCCAGCTCTTTTGTTGCATCAAACTAAGTTTGTTCGTAAAAGTCATACCGGTAAGCTTTCTCCTCTGTCATTTTATGCCCCGCTGCCTGTTGGTTGAGCAGACAAAGTTTTCCATTTAATCAAAGACGTATTTTCATACACTATCAGCTACCACGTAAACTGAGTTGAAATGTGCAGTAATTCTTGTAATGATTTTGAATATAAATAACTACTTTCATTTTAGACTTCGTGTAATAATGCATTTGGTAGAAAAGTCTCATTATGCGTGAAGTCATCGTAAATTTTAAATTAAATTGTAAATTAAATACTACTTTTATTTTAGACTTCGTGTGATAATGTATTTGGTAGAAAAGTCCTATTATGTGTCAAGTCATTCTAAATTTTCTTGTACTTCTTTTACTACACAATCTAGATATTACATAACATATAGCAACCATCATATTAGGCTTCACGCAATAGCTACCGGTGCTTAAAGACTGCATAAATTAAATTTTTGGATAACAGTTTATCGGTATCTTAAGACCAAATCATTTAATATGTTTGACAATGAACTTTCGAAATGTCTATATTCATCAATACATTACACACTGAGTGTGAATTATTTGCATTACGTGAGGTTAACACCGAATCACGCTACTACTCGTAAATACACTAAAATTTTTACGTCTTTAGATAACTGAAAATAAGAAGTTAATTGCAGTTGCTTCATATATAATAGCGTCTTTTAATTAGTAGAATGTATATTATTACTTAGAAAAACATTGGTATGTATTTTTAAAGAAATGCATACAGGAAATAAGAGATATATATCATTATGGACGTATGGTTCTGCCTTGAACAAACAAAAATTCTCCTAGTTTAACATCCAAATATGTTTTGGTGAAGTTCCACCATCGTCAGTGGATTCACTCACTTTCTGTCACATAACAAAAGGAAATTTTGCATGATATTACATCCAGTTTTGAGATCATGGTATTTAGATTTATAGAATTATTAACAGAAAAAATTCTACGAATCTAAATATCACGATCTCAAAATTGTAAATTACCATGCAAAATTTATTTATATGTTATTTTAAAGAAACTAAATTAAATGCACCAAAACGTAATTGGATGTTAAACAAGGAGAGTCCGTATTTGCTGCTGGCGTATGCGTGTTTCTATAATTATGTATAACATAACAAACACGGAGAAAATGTTAGCTTCAACCACAAGTTGAATGTCTGACTTATTCAAAAGTAAGCATGGGGTATATGTGACAGATCAATACCGGGATGACACTGCAGTTATTTTTGATGGTCACTTGTGCGATGGACACACTTGCTCTCACTTTGTTGGTGCTCGATGTAACTGAAGTTGCAAAGTAAATCTCCAAAACATTAGCCCAAAGATAAGTGGAATGTGTTTTTCATCAACGCAGTCACGAAATTTTCGCCTTGTTTGTGTTACGACAGCAATAACGATAACTTCCACAAGCTAGTGATTCTTGCAGAATGTTGTGTTTGGCACACATGCCTAACATTAACGCCTAAAACGATGTTTATCATACGATATTAACTTGACATGTTTTACAAGAACTGAATATGCGGCGTTTTCAGCGGGAGCACAAGTGTGTTCAGTTACCGAAATTGTGTCAGACGCAAATAACACAAATACCGATGTTTGCCCATAGATATCAATATTCAGGAGGTTATGTATAATAATGCATATTTCACAACGAATTTTTGACCAGTAAGTATACTGCGCGAAAGAAATAAAGAGTTACTTTTTTGAAACCCCGTCATTTTCACCCATTGCCACGTAGAAGAGCTATATTTGGCTTGAAGCTGCCTATCACCTTCCTCTGTAACGATACAAAACAGGTGTTCCTTGCGCCGAAACCTCGGGCTGGAGTCGTTTCAAACACCAAGGTGTCGGCACATGTGAAGAAAAGGCCAGAGCTCGGAAATTCATGAAGGGTGTGAGGTGGTTTAATGAGATCACATGGCACTAATTTCACCACAATTCTACCTAACGCCAAATTTGACGTGTTCCACGATGGGAAGGTCGTGATGCATCCCTCAACCACGTCTCAACTGTTGTCTTGACAGTTCTGCGATGAAGGTCATAGCCGCGATGCCTAACTTTAAAACCATGCGCTTTTCTTACAGATGGCAGAGGAAAATGTTTCAGAAACACCACCGCTCAGAACGTACATGGAAAAGTCTCAGGGGGGTGACATAAATGGGTCATTGTAACCACCCCTTTGCTTCAGGCGTTCATTCCCACACATTTTACGGTCGGAAACGACAGCTCGCAGGGCGATGAGCAATAGAAGGACATTCTTGACAACCTTTGACAATTCCGACACCTCTTGACGATTCACCCCTACTCAAACGACGTCGTGAGGCTGCAACCCCACTGAACGTTTTTGAGCCTTTCAGAGTGTAGCGTGAGTGCAGTTTTTGCTCTGATATACAGCGTTAATCCACTAGAGACTGTGAAACGTCCCCTTTGAACAATTATACATGACTGTGTTTAAACTGACACACAATATTTTTTAGCGCAACGCAATCTGACTTTCAATAATCCCTACAAAAGAATGGCCCTGACTAACATTAACCTATAATTTTCACAAATCATTTACCTCACAAAAATCTTCGTTACTCGAACTACTGCAATACAGCGAGCGCCACTACTGCCAGCTAAATAAAAGATTCAAACTACGGATGGCACTAACTACTGATAAGCATAGTTAGCAAATGAAAGATTTTAATAGAGAGCAAACAATGTATTTACCTTAATAGTCATAATAAGTATAGCAGTTCATGACATCCAGTCTTACAAATTTCAAAACTCCGCCATTTCTCTCCCCACATCCACCACTGCTGGCGGCTCACCTCCAACTGCGCAATGCTACGCACTGTTAACATCCAGCTGCCCAACACTACAATGGCAGACAACAATGCAAACTAGCCACAGACTGCACACAGCACAGCCAGTGATTTTCATACAGAGCGCTATGTAACGTTGCCAATAAGAAAACATAAACAGCCTACTTTCAACTGTTCAAAACCGTTCGACGGAATGTGAACGTTATCCGAAGCAGCAAAAAGTGTTTATGCATGTTCAGCCCTCCTGTTTCATGCCCACCGGCGGCTTAGTCATGGAAGAGTGTGACATTGACACGTGTACGAATAAAACGACAAGAGGTCGCTGTAAGTTCTCCCATCAGTGCCACCAGTACCACTTTTGTGTATTTAAAAACGTATCTGTGCAGAAACAGCCGGTGTCCGATTGCTAGACACCTGCTAGAAAGCAATTACTTCGAGACACAACACTTAAGTGGCAATCTTGCTCTGGCACCTGCTAGTGGGAATGCAGACTCTGATTGGTATTTATAGGTTGCCTACCAACAGGCGCCTAGGAACAGGTCAAAAGTTATCGTTTCTTAGGTACATTTTTCATGTGGCCCACGAAGGTGCACAGGTGATACAGAGGGTAGCGCCGAACTGCGGTGTCTTAGATGGACCCTTTGCCGTTTAATTCATGCGTGTGTCAATGCGGCACATTACTGTGACCATGCCACAGGTGGGCGTGGACACTATGGCCGAAAATACGCAAACACTCTTTCCCGCTTCAGATGACGTCCGAATTTCGTCCAGTGGTTTTGAACCAACCATAGCGGTTTCACCCTAAATATCAGAAGAAAAACTTCATTCATTCTACACTCCAAAAGGGTTAGATCACATTAAATGGGATTACAGCTATGTTCGTCTAGAAGGGTTGAATATCCCAGGAGGTGTCAACAGTGCCAAAGGGTGCCAAGAACGTCGACCTTTTGCTGTCGTTTTCGTCTCCGAGATCCGTCGGAATCAACGTGGCAACGGAAGGGATGATTTCATTGAAACCCTATATGCCAATCCCTGAGGCCTTTTTGTTTAGATTCTGAGTGGTGATATCTCTGAAATGTTTTCTTTGGCCACTCATAAGAAAACCGAGTGATTTCAGCGCAGGTCATCGCGATTCTGACCTCCGTCGCAGATGTGTCGCGAGAAGAGATGAGATGCGGGTAAGGGAGCGTGTGACGGCCTTCCTATCATGTGACACGTCCACCAGGGCGTCGGGCAGAATTGTGATGAAATTTGGTGCCGATGTGACCTCACTTAGCCGCCTTACACGTCACATGAGCTTCTGAGCCCTGGACTTTTTAAATTTTTTTTTCACATGTGACGACACCTCGGTATCTGAAGCGTCGCGGAGCGCGTGCGTGACATCGTAGGGCGCGACACTTTTTCACCATTACAGAGGAAGCTTATAGGTACCTCTGAGTCAAATTTTACACTTCTGTGTCGGTATGGAGGAAAGTAACGCGGTTTCAAAAAAGTGACCCTGTAATTCTTTTTCTTAGTATATATACCGACATCGAGTAACACGTTATAAGAATTTGTGTAATTTTTACAATATTTTTACAAATTATACTTATTTTCAGGGTATGTTTCGTTTATAGTCATCAGGTCCCGGAATGTGGTACATATACAGTGGAAACATAGTTCTCTGCCCTTTAGTTGCCGTAAAATCACTTTTGAAGCTACTTTCTTGCTGGAATTATTACTTCTTATTTCTCTGAGTTTCCTACACCATTCAGTTTCTCTCGCATGCAAGTTTAAATGATTGAAATGGCTCTGAGCACTGTGGGACTTAACTTCTGAGATCATCAGTCCCCTAGAACTTAGAACTACTTAAACCTAACTAACCTAAGGCCATCACACACATCCATGCCCGAGGCAGGATTCGAACCTGCGACCGTAGCGGTCTCGCGGTTCCAGACTGTAGCGCCTAGTCAGATGAGTACCGATTTCAGTTAGTAAGAGATGACAGTAGAGTTGGCGTGTGGCATGGACCAAAGTTGTCAAGAAGGCACCGTGCAAGCTAGTGGTGGCTGCATAATTGTGTGGACTGCGTTTACATGAATGGACTGGGCCCTCTTGTCAAACTGAACCGATAATTGACTGAAAATGATTATGTTCAGCTGCTTGGAGACCACTTGCAGTTGTTCACATATTTTATGTTCCCAAACAATGATGTGAATTCTCACTGTGCCACAATTGTCGGCGACCGAGTTCAAGAACATTCTGGACGATTCGAGGAAATGATTTAGCCGCCCATATCTCCCGACACGACTCTCACCGACCATTTATCGGACATAATGGAGAAGTCAGTTCGTGCACAAAATCCTGCACGGGCAACACTTTCGCAATTGCGGACGACTATAGAGGCAGCGTGGCTCAGTACTTCTGCAGGGGACTCCCAACAACTTGTTGAGTCCATGTCACGTCGAGCTGCTGCACTACGCCGAACAAAAGGAGTTCCAACGCACGTTTAGTAGGTATCTCAAGACCTTAGTTACGCAGTGTGTGAAAAAATATGTGGGATGGGTAACATGAAACTTGTATCATATATACCGCGGAAATGGAAAGTGCTGTTGACGTGCGATTTTCGCAGAATGGAGTGGTAGTCAGCGGCTCAACAGATTGTAATGACACTTAGTAAGTGTATTTTTTGTGCATGAACCATGGACCTTGCCGTTGGTGGGGAGGCTTGCGTGCCTCAGCGATACAGATAGCCGTACTGTAGGTGCAACCACAACAGAGGGGTATCTGTTGAGAGGCAGACAAACATGTGGTTCCTGAAGAGGGGCAGCAGCCTTTTCAGTAGTTGCAAGGGCAACAGTCTGCATGATTGACTGATCTGGCCTTGTAACAATAACCAAAACGGCCTTGCTGTGCTGGTACTGCGAACGGCTGAAAGCAAGGGGAAAACTACAGCCGTAATTTTTCCCGAGGGCATGCAGCTTTACTGTATGATTAAATGATGATGGCGTCCTCTTGGGTAAAATATTCCGGAGGTAAAATAGTCCCCCATTCGGATCTCCGGGCGAGGACTACTCAAGAGGATGTCGTTATCAGGAGAAAGAAAACTGGCGTTCTACGGATCGAAGCGTGGAATGTCAGATCCCTTAATCGGGCAGGTAGGTTAGAAAATTTAAAAAGGGAAATGGATAGGTTGAAGTTAGATATAGTGGGAATTAGTGAAGTTCGGTGGCAGGAGGAACAAGACTTCTGGTCAGGTGACTACAGGGTTATAAACACAAAATCAAATAGGGGTAATGCAGGAGTAGGTTTAATAATGAATAGGAAAATAGGAATGCGGGTAAGCTACTACAAACAGCATAGTGAACGCATTATTGTGGCCAAGATAGATACGAAGCCCACACCTACTACAGTACTACAAGTTTATATGCCAACTAGCTCTGCAGATGACGAAGAAATTGAAGAAATGTATGATGAAATAAAAGAAATTATTCAGATTGTGAAGGGAGACGAAAATTTAATAGTCATGGGTGACTGGAATTCGAGTGTAGGAAAAGGGAGAGAAGGAAACATAGTAGGTGAATATGGATTGGGGCTAAGAAATGAAAGAGGAAGCCGCCTGGTAGAATTTTGCACAGAGCAATACATAATCATAACTAACACTTGGTTTAAGAATCATGAAAGAAGATTGTATACATGGAAGAACCCTGGAGATACTAAAAGGTATCAGATAGATTATATAATGGTAAGACAGAGATTTAGGAACCAGGTTTTAAATTGTAAGACATTTCCAAGGGCAGATGCGGACTCTGACCACAATCTATTGGTTATGACCTGTAGATTAAAACTGAAGAAACTGCAAAAAGATGGGAATTTAAGGAGATGGGACCTGGATAAACTGAAAGAACCAGAGGTTGTACAGAGTTTCAGGGAGAGCATAAGGGAACAATTGACAGGAATGGGGGAAAGAAATACAGTAGAAGAAGAATGGGTAGCTTTGAGGGACGAAGTAGCGAAGGCAGCAGAGGATCAAGTAGGTAAAAAGACGAGAGCTAGTAGAAATCCTTAGGTAACAGAAGAAATATTGAATTTAATTGATGAAAGGAGAAAATACAAAAACGCAGTAAATGAATCAGGCAAAAAGGAATACAAACGTCTCAAAAATGAGATCGACAGGAAGTGCAAAATGGCTAAGCTGGGATGGCTAGAGGACAAATATAAGGATGTAGAGGGCTATCTCACTAGGGGTAAGATAGATACTGCCTACAGGAAAATTAAAGAGACCTTTGGAGATAAGAGAACGACTTGTATGAATATCAAGAGCTCAGATGAAAACCCAGTTCTAAGCAAAGAAGGGAAAGCAGAAAGGTGGAAGGAATATATAGAGGGTCTATACAAGGGCGATGTACTTGAGGACAGTATTATGGAAATGGAAGAGGATGTAGATGAAGATGAAATGGGAGATATGATACTGCGTGAAGAGTTTGACAGAGCACTGAATGACCTGAGTCGAAACAAGGCCCCCGGAGTAGACAACATTCCATTCGAACTACTGACGGCCTTGGGAGAGCCAGTCCTGACAAAACTCTACTATCTGGTGAGCAAGATGTATGAAACAGGCGAAATACCCTCAGACTTCAAGAAGAATATAATAATTCCAATCCCAAAGAAAGCAGGTGTTGACAGATGTGAAAATTACCGAACTATCAGTTTAATAAGTCACAGCTGCAAAATACTAACACAAGTTCTTTACAGACGAATGGGAAAACTAGTAGAAGCCAACCTCGGGGAAGATCAGTTTGGATTCCGTAGAAACGCTAGAACACGTGAGGCAATACTAACCTTACGACTTATCTTAGAAGAAAGATTAAGAAAAGGCAAACCTACGTTTCTAGCATTTGTAGACTTAGAGAAAGCTTTTGACAATGTTGACTGGAATACTCTCTTTCACATTCTAAAGGTGGCAGGGGTAAAATACAGGGAGCGAAAGGCTATTTACAATTTGTACAGAAACCAGATGGCTGTTATAAGAGTCGAGGGGCATGAAAGGGAAGCAGTGGTTGGGAAAGGAGTGAGACAGGGTTGTAGCCTCTCCCTGATGTTATTCAATCTGTATATTGAGCAAGTAGTAAAGGAAACAAAAGAAAAATTCGGAATAGGTATTAAAATTCATGGAGAAGAAATAAAAACGTTGAGGTTCGCCGATGACATCGTAATTCTGTCAGAGACAGAAAAGGACTTGGAAGAGCAGTTGAACGGAATGGACAGTGACTTGAAAGGAGGATATAAGATGAACATCAACAAAAGCAAAACGAGGATAATGGAATGTAGTCAAATTAAATCGGGTGATGCTGAGGGAATTAGATTAGGAAATGAGACACTTAAAGTAGTAAAGGAGTTTTGCTATTTAGGGAGTAAAATAACTGATGATGGTCGAAGTAGAGAGGATATAAAATGTAGACTGGCAATGGCAAGGAAATCGTTTCTGAAGAAGAGAAATTTGTTAACATCGAGTATAGATTTAAGTGTCAGGAAGTGGTTTCTGAAAGTATTTGTATGGAGTGTAGCCATGTATGGAAGTGAAACATGGACAATAACTAGTATGGACAAGAAGAGAATAGAAGCTTTCGAAATGTGGTGCTACAGAAGAATGCTGAAGATAAGGTGGGTAGATCACATAACTAAAGAGGAGGTATTGAATAGGATTGAGGAGAAAAGAAGTTTGTGGCACAACTTGACTAGAAGAAGGGATCGGTTGGTAGGACATGTTTTGAGGCATCAAGGGATCACAAATTTAGCATTGGAGGGCAGTGTGGAGGGTAAAAATCGTAGAGGGAGACCAAGAGATGAATACACTAAGCAGATTCAGAAGGATGTAGGTTGCAGTAGGTACTGGGAGATGAAGAAGCTTGCACAGGGTAGAGTAGCATGGAGAGCTGCATCAAACCAGTCTCAGGACTGAAGACCACAACAACAACAACAATTCAGACAGTGTCGGGAAGGTAGAAAATTTCTGTGACTGGGTAAAAATCACAGAGGGAGTCTCACAGGGTTTAGTTTTGGGTCCATTCCTACTCCTTATGTATAGGAATGACCTTCCACTTAATATTCAACAAGATAAATCGATAACCAGTGCCGGTGGTAGCTTTTTGTTTTACCAGACGTCTGACGCGTTTCATGTGACCCACCGCGAATATCTTTCCGGAGCTGACCTTTTCATCTCAAAGCTGCAATTGCGCCCCATGTTCTCAATTGTTTCCTGAATGTATTCCAATTTCTGTCTTCCTCTACAGTTTTCACCGTCTACGGCATCCTCTACTACCATGGAAGTTATCCCCTGATGCCTTAACAAATGTCCTATATTCTCTTCCTTCTTCTTCTTAGTGTTTTCCGTACGTTCCTTTCCTTGCCGATTCTGTGGAGAACTTCTTCATTCTGTACCTTATCCTTCCACCTCATATTCACCGTTCTCCTTTAGTATCACATCTCAGAGGCTTTGTTTCTCTTCTCTTCTGGTTTTTCTACAGTCCGTGTCTCACTACAATAGTGCTGAGCTCCAAACGTTCTCAGAAATTTCTTCCTTGTGTTTCATATTATCAAACTTTTGTTGGCCAGGAAGGCATTTTTCCCCACTGATGTTCTTCTTTTTGTGGCCCCCTTGCTCCATGTGTCATAGGTTATTTTACTGTCTAGGTAGCAGAATTCCTTAACTTCCTCGCTATTCTCATTTCTGCAACTCCTCAGTACTTCCGTTTCTCTTCGATTTGCTCTTATATCCATATTCTATCGCCATTAGACTGTTCATTCCATTCAACATGTACTTCAGTTCTTCTCCACTTTCACTGAGAATAGCAATATCATCAGGGAATCTTATCATTGATTTCCCTTCACCCTGAATTTTAATCCCACTCTTCAACATTTCTTTTGTTTGCCTCATTTCTTCTTCTTTCAGAATGAGATTTTCACTCTGCAGCGGAGTGTGCGCTGATAAGAAACTTCGTGGCAGATTAAAACTGTGTGCCGGACGGAGACTTGAACTCGGGAGCTTGGCCTTTCGCGGGCAAGTGCTCTACCATCTGAGGTACCCAAGCACGACTCACGCCCCCTCCTCACAGCTTTACTTCTGCCAGTACCTCGCCTCCTACCTTCAAAACCTTACTCTACGCTGCAGAGTGAAAATCTCATTCTGGAATCATCCCCCAGGCTGTGGCTAAGCCATGTCTCCGCCATATCCTTTCTTTCAGGAGTGCTAGTTCTACAAGGTTCGCAGGAGAGCTTCTGTAAAGTTTGGAATGTAGGAGGCGAGGTACTTTTGCTTGTTCTTTGTTTAGATTGAACAGTATGTGCGGAAGACTACATTCCTGTCCTGAACCCTTTTTCATCCAAGCACATCGTTGCCTTATTGTTCTTCGTTCTTGTACATATCGTACCCCTATTTTCTCAGGATTTGGAACATGTTGCACCATTTTACATTGTCGAACGCTTTCTGCAGGCCGACAAATGCTATGAACATGTCTCGATTTTATTTCAGTCTTACTTCCATTATCAACCGCAACGCAGAACTGCCTCTCTGGTACCTTTACCTTTCCTAAAGCAAAACCGATCGTCATCTAACAGATTCTCAGTTTCCTTTTCAATTCTTCTGTGTATTAGTATTGTCAGCAGCTTGGATGCGTGACCTGTAAAGCTGATTGTGCGACAACTGTCGTACTTGTCGGCTCTTGCAATCTTCGGAATTGTGTGGACGATGTTTTTCCGGTTGTCAGGTTGTATATTGCCAGTCTCATACATTGTACATACCGACATGAATAATCGTTGTGTTACCACTTACCCCAATGAGTTTAGAAATTACGATGGAAGATTATCTATGCCTTCTGACTTATTTGATCTTAAGACTTCCAAAGCTCTTTTAAATTCTGATTCTAATAGTGGGTCCCCTATCTCTTCCCTGTCGACTCCTGTTTCTTCTCGTATCACGTGGTCAGTCGTCTCCCCCCCCTCTCCCCCCTCTCCCCCCCCCCCCCCCCCTTGTAGAGGCCTTCAATGTACTCATACTCTTTCCACCTGGCCACTCTCTCCTCTCCATTTAACAGTGGAATTTCCATTGAGCTTTTAATGTTGCCGCCCTTGCTTTTAATTTCAGGGAAGGTTGTCTTGACTTTTGTGTACGCTGAATCCGTGCTTCCGACAATCATTTTCTTTTCGATTTTTCACTTTTTCATGCGGCCATTTCGTCTTAGTTTCCCTGCTCTTCCTATTTATTTACTTCCAAATTGACTTGTGTATTAGTCTTATAATAAATATCCTTAGAGATAAAGCGACAAAAGAGTTAGTAAATAATATTTTCCAAATAATTATTAAGTGGTTCTAGGAAAATGGACTCTTCTTAAATTTTGAAAAAAAAATACTGCATTTAGTTTCTTATAACAAACAGTCATACCATTGACAACAGGTGTAGCACATGAGCAGAAGTCAGTAAGTAGGATACATATTAAACTTCCTGGATTTGCCTGACACTTTACAAGCATGTCTCTGAGTTTGCTGGGTATCTCTTGTCTAATGTACCTTATAAAGGACTCCAAATATTACAGCAGTACTCTAGAAAGGAGGTCACTCTAGCGTCTTGCAAGTGATTTCTTTTACAGGTGCACTGAGTTTTTCCAGCTTCTTCTATTCACTTTCCCTAATACTGAATGTACGTATCGTACTTCACGTATGCAGGTGCCCGACCGAGACTCGAACTCGGGACCTTTGCCTTTCGCGGGCAAGAGCTCTACCATCTGAGCTATCGAAGCACGACTCACGCCCGGTACTCACAGCTTTGCTTTTGCCAGTACCTCGTCTCCTACCTTCCAAACTTTACAGAAGCTCTCCTGCTATATCTCATTCAGGATACATATTGATGAAAACTTGAAAACTAGAAGGGGCCTATTACTGAGCTTCTCAAACAATGAAGGTCAGCTTTCTTTTTTCTTCGCATAATTGCTAGTCTTGGAAACAAGCGTTTCAACCTCTTCACATATTGTGCATATTTCCACTCAATAATCTTCTGGTGATACTCATCACATAGAAAGACAATATTTACTGCACAAAAGCGAACAGAGAGAATTATATACGTATGGCGTTCACTCACGGACGTCATGTAAACACGTCTTCAAGCAACTAGGCATTTTGCCGGCCGGAGTGGCCGTGTGGTTCTAGGCGCTACAGTCCGGAACCGCGAGGCCGCTACGGTCGAAGGTTCGAATCCTGCCTCGGGTATGGATGTGTGTGATGTCCTTAGGTTAGTTAGGTTTAAGTAGTTCTAAGTTATAGGGGACTGATGACCTCAGAAGTTGAGTCCCATAGTGTTCAGAGCCATTTCTGAACTAGGCATTTCAACTGCACCTTCACAATACATATTCTCGCTAATGAAATTTGTCATAAATAATGCATCACAACTTAAGAACAACAGTGATGTACGTACCTGCAGCACGTCAAGGAAAAATTACTTTTATTACCCGTTATTCAAGCTGTCAGTGGCTCAGAGAAGAGTCCAATATTCAGGAATAAAATTTTTGATCATTTGACGAATAACATAAAATGTCTGACGGATAGCGCATCAAATTTTAAGTGCAATTTAAAATCATTTCCCCTGACCAACTCCTTCTATTCTATTTGAAGAATTTCTAGTTAAAAACTGATATGGTATCCATAAAAATATTTGTTTTTAAGTATAGTTGCAAGGTCGAGAATAAAATGATGTGTTCATTAATGTTAACACTAATCATGTATATATACCTTGTGACTCGTTTCATATCATTTCGAGAAAAGAATCATATAGGTGATCTATGGAACATCTAACTAACCACGCGAGCGCAGACGAGTGTAACAGCTAGTTACTACTACTTGTGTATATCCATCCCGCCAACCTGCATACGTGAAGTACGATACGTACATTCAGTATTAGGGAAAGTGAATAGAAGAAGCTGGAAAAATTCAGTACACCTGTAAAAGAAATCACATGTAAGACGCTAGAGCGACCTCGTTTCTAGAGTACTGCTGCAGTATTTGGAGTCCTTTATAAGGTACATTAGACAAGAGATACCCAGCAAACTCAGAGACATGCTTGTAAAGTGTCAGGCAAATCCAGCACCTTCCATGAAAACCCTGACATGATAAGCAAATCCAGTAGTATGTCACATAGCTCCGAATGAATCGTGACATTAAATTAACCAAAGTAATACGAGTAACGAGTGAGCAAATAGAGCCCTCCAGAAGAACAGTATAGATCTTACGATAACACAAAAAGGGCCACCACAGCCGCAAGTTTTAGCGTGAGACTTTTTCGCGTCTCTGTTACGTCAGGACCACCCCCCAGCCCACGTTAAAAGATAGAGCCCTCCAGAAGAACAGTATAGATCTTACGATAACACTAAAAGGACCACACCCGCTGCAAGTTTTAGCGTGAGACTTTTTCGCATCTCTGTTACGTTGCAAACCTTAAAAACATTGCCCCACCACGAAAAGTATAACGTTTCTCATTGGATAGACAGAATTTTTGTAGACGGAGCATAGGATTAACATTGAGACCCTGATTGGTCAGATGAAAACACAGCCAGATAGTTTTTTTAAAGCAACTTCGGTAAATAGTAGTAAGGAGAAGTTGGGAGAGAGTTGCTTCCGAGACGGCGAGGTGAGCGGAGCTGTGCTGCCCGCCGCCCCCTGACGAACACCGACAAGGTAATGAACGCACGCGATGCTGCATAACAGCGCATAAAACTTCACTCAGAACTGCAGAAGTCTCATCTGTTACACCCCCTTTTTGCGTAATACTAGTGTCGATCGTCAATTAAAGCTCATGGTGTTCACATTTGCCACTTGAAGCAAAAATCTGAAACGCGATGATTTTTCTGTTATATGGTTATTGAGAAGCCACATCAGCCGCTGTAATTTACGACAAGTTAGATAAGTAATTGAAGATAATTGAGGGTCACTGTAGACCATTTTGATAGTTTTCTCTCTTGTGAAACTTAATTTAAACCTAGATTATAGATGTGATATGGCACAGGTCATCCTTCGATCCATTGTAGAACTTGAAAACCCACTCAGGGAATATTCGTTCACATTTTTGTTGAACGCAGTTGGTTTTTATCAACCTGTATTAAAACATTTCCTTTTATCAATAGTGCAATTTATAAACAATGTTTTGTGAGTAGAATAAAATTTCCAATGGTAAACTTAAATGCTTTTTTGACATTATTTTACCAGCTAACCAAAAATAGGAAAGCCTTGAACCCCTTCCACTAAATTTAGTTAGTATTAAGATTCTTTTACAGAGAGTGCAGTGGAGCTGACGCTGAAATCATTAAGTATTTGGTTATACCATCGCTAGTCTCACTGAACTCTTCTGAACTCTGCATGTCATGTGTGGTCTGGCGTCTCCTTACCAGCAACAGGCCCCAGGTTCAAACTAGACAATTCCCTAAAAAACACGCTCAGAGCGTCGTTGCGCGAAAGTGGTAGGGAGACAAGATATAGAACAAACAGACACCACGCAGAATGTTGGACCCGCCAACCTGCATACGTGAAGTACGACGACGTACATTCAGTATAGGGGAAAGTGAACAGAAGACGCTGGGAAAATTCAGTGCATCTGTAAAAGAAATCACATGCAAGACGCTAGGGCGACCTCGTTTCTAGAGTACTGCTGCAGTGTTTGGAGTCCTTTATCAGGTACATTAGACAAGAGATACCCAGCAAACTCAGAGACATGCTGTTAGGATCTTAGCGGGTCAACGTAGCCCGTGCTACAGTGCAACAGAAATGAGACTCCTTTTGCAGAAAGACGACGTTGTTCTCACGAAACCCTACTGAGCAGAATCTGAGAACCTGTATTCGCAGACGATTAAGTGATCATCATGCCGCCACCACGGTATACTTAACACACAGAGAGACATGTAGGGCGCTTACTAAAGCATAGACTTACTTTTTTTTTGTTTTTTTTTTTTTTTACATGCGGCATCTCTTTATCGACCACACCTACTTTCTCGTCTCTTCCATTACTTTCTGTGTAATGCGTGTTTGTCCATTCGGGGGTGGTCCTAGCTGCGTCGTCCCAGTTGTATCGTCAACTAATTTTGGGTCTTCCTTTTCATCTTGTCCTAACGAATATTGCAGGTAGTTCATTCTCTGACATTCTTGCGATGTGACCAGCCCAACTTAACATTTTTATTAGCATTTCGACGATGTTATGATCTGTGTACATCTCCTGTTGTCTTTCATTTCTTCTTAGCCTCTCTTCCAGCGGTTCCCAACCTCAGGGTATTTAATCCACGAGGGCCAAGATGAAATTTTCTGAGGAGTAAAACAAAAGGTTCGAGTGCATTTCGGTCATGAAATTGAACTAGTTTAAAAACATAATTACTTTTATCACTGTGTCATAAGATTACGTAAGCCATCAATTTTCTTTTTCCAAATGCTAGTTTTAGCACAGGACACAATGTGACGAAGGTTACAAGTCGTGAAACGTATGTGTGAAAATTTTCCTAACGTAGCCCACCCACTATACATTCACCCAGTTCTTCGTACCAGGCATCTATCACAGATATACATTACATATACTTAAATATCTCATGAAAATGCTTTCTTCGAGTTGTAGGTAGTTCACGCAATGAACTTCAAATTGCTTCATTACTCATTTCGGAACACATAAACCAACTAACTGACAGCAGTAACTGTATTCCGAAATAATTGTCGTAAAGGAGCGTGACCATAAGTTAAATGTTTATTTGAAACTACAATAGAGAGGCCATAGCCACAGTACACAAAATTTTTCTTTAAAAAAAGCGTTTATATTACCGTCGTCATTTTCGAATGTAAAACATCAGTTGGAGAATATATAATGCGAATTGTGACCGTACATCTGACAACAATTACGAAAAATAATGAGACCAGGCAACCGAGGCAATGGTGGTACAACCAAGTCACTACAAGTAATGCTCATTTTTGCCCAACCGTTCATTCTATGTCCTAATGTAGAACACATAAAACTATACCAGGGTAAAAATTGCCAAAGATTCTTGCAATGTTTCCTGCCGTGACACAACGATCGTATAGCTGATATAAATTCACAAGTCGAAAGTGTATCAAGCTCAGCAATCTTCCATATGGAATGCAGCGCATAATTTTACTACGTTCCGAAAGAAGAATATCAAAACACGCTGTACGCTCATGTAGGACTGACGAGTAGCGTACCAGTCCTACATGAGAATACAGCGTGTTTTGATATTCTTCTTTCGGAACGTAGTAAAATTATGCGCTGCATTCCTTATGGAAGATTGCTGTGCTTGATACACTTACGACTTATGAATTTATATCAGCCATACGGTCGTTGCGTCACAGCAGGATACATTGCCACAAACCTTGGTGGGACCTGTGACGTTGTGGGTCCTGTAACTGCTGCGGAAAATCGGTTTCAGACTTTGTCGGCAGAGGACGTTGCCTAGCCGTTCACTGACGTCCTTCACATCTGGTAAGAGCACTAGTGGACTCTTCTCTTGTTTTATATCTGTTGGCCTCGGTCGCCTTTCTTATAATGTTATTGCCATAACCGTTAGCGCAAAACCTATGGTGTAGCTGCCTCAGTTCTTCTTTGATGTTTTTAGTGTCACTTACCCGGTACGCACGGGAATTCAGAGAGTCAGAACTTTTGAACAAGGTGAACTCCGCGTGAAGTTGCCGATTTGTGTGTTGGCTTCCGCTACACATTGTGTCAAAATGCACCATACGCAGCTCTACACTGAAGCGTCAAAGAAACTGATAGAGGCACGCGTATGCAAATATAGATATACGTAAACAGACAGAACACGGCGCTGCGGTCGGCAATGCCTATATAAGACAAGAAGCGTCTGGCGCAGTTGTTAAATCGGCTACTGCAGCAACAATGGCAGCTTATCACGATTTAAAGTGAACTTGATGTTATAGTCGGCGGAAGAGCGATGGGACACAGCATCTCCGACGCAGCAATGAAGTGGGAACTTCGCCGTACGACCATTTCACGAGTGTACCATGAACATCAGGAATGCTGTAAAACATCAAATCTCCGACATCGATGCGGCCGGAAAAAGATCCTGCAAGAACGGTACAGTGACTACTGAAGAGAATCGTTCACCGTGACAGAAGTGCAACCCTTTCGCATATTGCTGCAGATTTCAATGCTGGGCCATCAACAAGTGTCAGCGTGCGAGCCATTCAACGAAACATCAGCGATGTGGGGATTCGAAGTCAAAGGCCCACTCGTGTACCCCTGATAACTGCACGACACAAAGCTTTACGCCTCTCCTGGGCCCGTCAAGACCGACATTGGACTGTTGATGACTGGAAACATGTTGGCCGATCGGACGCGCCTCATTTCAAATTGCATCGAGCTGATGGGCGTGTAAAAGTATGCAGACAACCTCATGAATCCATGGACCCTGCATGTGAGGAGGGACTGTTCAAGCTGGTGGAGGCTCTCTAATGGTGTGGGGCGTATTCAGTTCGGGTGATATGGGACCCCTGATGCGGCTAGGTACGACTCTGACAGGTGACACGAACGGAAGTATCCTGTCTGATCACCTGCATGCATTCATGTCCATTGTGCATTCACACGGACTTGGGCCATTCCAGCAGGACAATGCGACACCGCACACTTCCACTACTGCTACAGAGTGGCTCCAGGAACAGTTTCCTGAGTCACTGGCCACCAAACTCCGGAGACAAGAACATTATTGAGCATATCTGGTATGCCTTGCAACGTGCTGTTCAGAAGAGATCTCCACCCCCTCGTGCTCTTGCGGATTTATGGACAGCCCTGCTAGATTCATGGTGTTAGTGCATTACTTCAGACATTAGTCGAGACCATGCCACGTCGTGATGCGGCACTTCTGAGAGCTCTCGGGGGCTCTACACGATATTAGGCAGGTGTACCAGTTTCTTTCGCTCTTCAGCGAACATACCTCCAAGATCAAAAAAGGTACACGCCGTCGTTTTCAGTTCCGTTCGTGAACGGCAGATTCTTATGCAGGCTGTTTAAATGCTGAGAGAAGGCTCCCAACTCCGCCTCTCTGCATGGTCAAATAACGAATGTGTCGTCTGCATACCGTAGCCAGCAACGGGTGCGTAACGGTGCAGAATCTGGGGTCGTTTGCTCAAAAGCTTCCATGAAGATGTCCACAGTGAGTGGGGACAGGGGCGAGCCTATTGCCACTCCACCCAATTCCCCTTAATTTTGCCACTTAGCTCGCCGAACTTTAACCTAAACGAGAATCATTGTGATCATCTCGATCGACTGTTCGCGCCATGGATCCTCAATCAAGAAACTCAGCAAAGCTGTTCACGGGACTGGAGTCGGCAAGGCTCCATATACCTGTCATAATCTTCCAGAACCTTCTTCATTTCCTTTCTGAACGTCTCACAGCCGTCTGCGATGCAAAAAGTGGTTTCAGGCTTTTGGCGAGCCGCCAGATTAATCTGACTGAACACTATTGTTTTTTCATCATCCTGACTGCTTCTGTTTTGGAAGTACTTATTAATATTACATCACCCACGTAGACAAGTCTAGTAATATTCATACCTCGCTCGGTACATGAATGGAAAGCAGAAAATCGGTAACACGAGGTCAATCATAAAGTTTTAATTATCACTTCGAAAAAATATTTGTACATAATTATTATTATTGTTATTATGATTACTATTATTCTTTTTTTTGCAGTTACATATTGGAATTTCCGACCCACAGCACCGTAACACTCCACTAGACGAGTCAGAAAAATCAGTGTAGGCCATTGGTAAAGTGGCGTATCGTGCGGAGATTCGCTTCCTGCAATTTGAAGGGGAGTATCAACGGTGCAACAAATCATGTCGAGTTGGTGGACGTACTGCAACAATCCAACATATGACACAGTGGTTAGATGGCGTACAAGCTTCCAATGGGGCGAAACAAGCCTGTATATGTGTGACAGACCATCCCTCTGTGAAGAAACGGGAATGGCAAGAGAATAAGAGGCCCTGGTGCCCGAAAAACAGCGTATCACGATATCGGAAAAACTTAAAATCAGTTACGTCGAACTTCCGTGGTCGCTGTGTCTACCACTGCTGACACCCATTAGCTGGGCACACGAGCGGATTTCCGCCAAGGGCCAGAACCGCGGCCCAGTTCCGCGGGTATCCCTGACGGACCTGGCCCGCCGATATGTGGACCATCGTTCCCCACTAACGTGCAAACCCTGGCCGTGGGATATAGCTCTCCAATCTGCCCGCAAGGCGGATCCGGTCGTGTGTCGAGGCAAATCGGCGAGCTGTCGCGATTTAGGCGCGGATCCAGGACTGCTATGCATGCACGACAGATCAGAGGCAACAGGAGGTGATTTTAAGAGTTGCGACTACGTTTCAACACTAGTTAGTTGTACAGCGCGGCGTTTTATAGCCATTTTTTTTATTGTACGAGAGAAAGACGATGTTACGGAGAAAATTGTTGCAGTCGCCGGTTGTTTGAGCCCTTGTAAAGTGCAGTGATTCATAATACCTGTAAAGTAATGGGCACAACGCAGTAATGGGTAATAGTCTACAATAATGAACATAGTACAAGCAACATTTTGTTTGCGCTGTTTATAGTGGTGGTTTATACAACTCATCTCTCTCCCCTCACCCTCCGCTTACCTTCATTTTAAGAGAACTACAGCTTTCTCAAGTTATTTCTGAAGTTATTGAAGGTATTTTGAATTTGTCTCTGCAACTTCGACAAAATACATACCTTTTTTTTACCAAATGTGTTTCGTTTTATTGAATTAAGCATTGTCAGTGGTCTGTAATGCATTCACAATCTGGCATCTAAAGATGTTAATGTCACGATATACAAATTATATTGATGTTACGATATATTATGTCATATTTTCACTCACATCAAGAAACGAACTGTGCTTGCGCGTTTTAGATCTATTCTGTTGTTTGGCACTTTTGTTAGTTTTTATAACACTTTTGTCCACGCTTGGAATACTATCAAGAAATATTTCCAAAGTTTGTTAGTGTCCCCTATTTTTTACATTCTTGTTCGTGTAATCTTCATGTGTCAGTCTTCACGAAAAAGGTATTTCACGGAACAATTGTATAAAAGTATAAGTTTCTGGATGTAGTCATTGGTCCACCCCCTGTACTATACTGATAGCAACTATATGTTGCATTCACCTGAAAAACACTCGGTCACTAGTGGCGAATTTCGCATGTCACCTAAATTTCTCTTGTTGCCACGTTCAAATTTGCTTCTTTTAGAATAACAAAGCAACATTTACACAATGTCACTTCGCTAATGTCCTAATGCAATTGCAGTTGTGATAGAATACTGCAGGAGACGTTTATCAGAACAATAACAGAGAACAAATCAACGCAAAAGCTTCTAAAATGCACAATCTCAGTGTAGTTATAAAAGTGTAATTTCTTCACTTATCTTGTTGCAAAGCCACACCAATTCAAATTTCACCAGATATCGATGCCTCTTCAAAAGTTACATAACTCCATTGCAAAACTCTCCAGTTATTCGTATATCCTGAGAGATAAGAAAGTTCCACTTGTTCAAAATATGGTAAAATACTCTCCTCTTTCCAAACTATCGTTTGAAAAAATCTCGTTTCGATATCTCAAACCGTTTATAAGGTATGAGGTGTGTTTTGAGTATTTCATTCTAGCTGTATCTCTGGCTCATGCGATCGTAAATGAGTGTGCCACATAACAATTTTCTTAAGACTGGTGATAGAGACCTCCTCTCAGGTCTGAAGAAAAATTTAATATGTTAGCTAAATCTGATATACAGCAATATATGGTCTAATATGCACCAACCGCAAACTCATAGCGCCACCTATTTTTCATTGCAAGAGACAACGCAAAATATCACAATAACTATGACCATTAGTGAACTGATAGGCACTTCATCATGAAGCTGACATATAAAGCTACAACTGACTTCAAAATATATTTTTTTACCAAATAATTTCCTTAAAATTGTGTGAGAAATATTGCAAGGTAGCCAACGTGAGGACGTCGTTCTGGCAGAGTAGTGCGTCAGCAATCAGGCCCCGCCTCGCCGAAAATTCACAGATCTGGCTCAACGAGATCCGTCAGAAGAATCCGCCCGTGTGTGTATCTGCTGAGAGGCCTGATCGGAAGTTCCCTTAAATACGGGTAATGGTCTGAAGGTAATGGCTGAACTAACACATAGGTGGGGACTGCAGGTCTTCAAGAACCCGCTGGAAAATTCTCTGGTGTGTGGCCAGCTAATTAAAATGGCAGCCAGCCGAACCGAGGAGCAACACAAACGTGTCATGCGAATCGAGATGAATTTCTTGGCCACGTAATCATCATGGAACAAGGAGAAAGCAGTCAGTGGAAATTGTGGATTTATCACTGTCGAAATAGACGAAGATCCAACCATTATAGCGCAAAGTACTGCAGAGTGGTTTTTGGGACTGCAGTGGTGTGGCGCTAACAGATTACACGCTCGTACAGAGCACACTGCCGAAATCTCCTGACACATTATGGGTGGCTGTCAAGACGAAGTGTCGCAGGAATCTGTCCAAGAGACGTTTTCGCTCCATGACAAAGCCCCACATTATTCTGTGCAGGACAGTCGCGCGTACTGCGTCTTTTGATTGTTAAATTTTGCTCCCCTCCGCCATCCCCCCCCCTTTTTTTATTCTTCTGGTACGGCAAAAGTAACCCCTTCTTCCTTCTTCAGATAAAGAGACCATTGTGTGTCAGGCGTTTTCAAAATGATGTCGAGATGATATCAAAGTGGAGCTACTTCTGAACAGCAAAAATACAGAATCCTATGTCCAAGGTCTCCATTAAAGTCATCCACAGTTGGGAAATGTGTGAAGCATTGAAGGGTGAATATGCAGAGAAGTACTAACGATTTCACCAAGTTCCATAGGTTCAGCTAGATTTTCTCGAGAAGATAACTAAAACTTCTTCCTTGCCTCCTGTATTGGTACAAAACGCCCCTACTGATCCGTTTTATGCAACCCGCACCACATCTGTATGAGGAACGGTATCCAGACTGGCGACAGCCACGTAATCGACATAAATTCTCTGTCAGAGCTTTGGGTGATTGATAGCAAACGGAATCACACTGTAGAAAGTGCAACTGAGGATATGCCATGGGCTATACGGATTTTTGGATCAATATACACCTTACTTCTGCCATACTTATCCTACTGTCTCCTATGTGTCCTATGTAATTATCGGTTTCGTCATATGGGCTTTGGTTATCTCTGTCAGTTTATTCCGTTTATAGTACTTAAACTTTCGCAAATTGTTTTTTATAAATTGTTTCATCGTCCAAAACCAAAATTAACAGGAGATATTAAAATGGGAAGTTTGCAGGTAACAACTTTGCTGTATATAACTCAATGAAAAGATTAATATGCAGGATGACTGAGTTGCCCTGTCGATATCGTTTTATGCAACACCACATGACAGAACAATGTTGCTGGCCAGTCCTCTCTTGAGATGTGAAGAACAGTGTCAAGATGTCGCAGAATGACTGGTAAAGGAGTCTTAGATCTACCGTACAAATTTTGTTTATGGTACTACTTTAGTACATTAACGTGGTGGGTCTTATATTATTCTTTTCATTGGATTATATGACAGAAAGTTATTAATTCCACGCTTCCCATTTTGATGTATCCTGTTAATTTCGTTGTTTCTTATGGTGAAGCACACTTTATAAGGAAACGTTTCTGAACCATTAATGCTAAGCACCATAAACGGAATAAACTTAGGAGACAACAAAAACCTGTATGACTACAGACCGTGTAATTTGACCCCTCCTTCCTACTTCCATCTATTGTCCACATTAAAGTCTTTTATGAAGATTTGAGAGGAGCAAGGATTACAATAAACTTTCTAGTTTACGTAGTTTGTCATGTTGAGTTGGCTCCGGTTTTTCTTGTCTAAGGGTCTGATTCTTGAAGACTGTAAATGTCACATAAGGTCCTCACGGTTGGTTTGAACTAAAGAAATCTGAAGATTGTTGTTGCAGCATTTTTAAGTAAATATATTTTCTCACATTTTACTATATATCAAACAGTAATTTGATTTTTCGTATCAGCAAAGCCGAAATTACAAAAAATAACAAAAATACGTCCCATCACATCAGAGGCAAGCTTGAGACTCCCTCACTCTGTGGAAAAAACAACTTTCCAAAGGGTTTACAGTTTTTCTTAACAAATGATTTTCCATTATCATTTCATAAATAAATCCAGAAATAAACATACACTATGTGACCAAAAGTATCCGGACAGCTGACTGATAATGACTTACAAGTTTATGGCACCCTCCATCGCTAATGCTGGAATTCAATATGGTGTTGGCCCACCCTTAGCCTTGATGACGGCTTCCACTCTCGCAGGCATACAATCAATCAGGTGCTGGAAGCTTTCTTGGGGACTGCCAGCCCAATCTTCACAGAGTGCTGCACCGAGGAGAGATATCGATGTCGGTCGGTGAGGCCTGGCACGAAGTCGGCGTTCCAAAACATCCCAAAGGTGTTCTATAGGATTCAGGCCAGGATTCTGTGCAGGCCAGTTCTTTACAGGGATGTTTCTGTCCTCTAATCACTCCACCACAGGCCGTGCATTATGAACAGGTGCTCGATCGTGTTGAAAAATGCAATCGCCATTCCCGAATAGCTCTTCCACAGTGAGAGGCAATAAGGTGCTTAAAACATCAATGTAGGCTTGTGCTGTGATGGTTCCACGCAAAACAACAGGGGATGCAAGCTCCCTCCATGAAAAACACCACCACCTAATAACACCACCACCTCCGAATTTTACTGTTGGCACCACACACGCTGCTAGATGACGTTCACCGGGCATTCGCCATACCCACACCCTGCCGTTGTGTACCGTGATTCGTCACTACACACAACGTTTTTCCACTGTTCAATCGTCCAATGTTTACGCTCCTCACAGAAAGCGAGGCGTCGAGTGGCATTCACCTGCGTGATGTGTGACTTATGAGCAGCCGATCGACCATGAAATCAAAGTGGATCCTGATGTAGTTTGGAATTCGTGTGTGATGGTCTGGATAGATGTCTGCCTATTACACATTACGACCTTCTTCAACAGTCGGTGGTCTCTGTCAATGACCAAACGAGGCCGGCCTGTACGCTTTTGTGCTGTACGTGTCCCTTCACGTTTCCACTTCACTGTCATATCGGAAACAGTGGACCTAGGGATGTTTAGGAGTGTGGAAATCTCGCGTACAGACTTATGACACCAGTGACATCCAATCACCTGACCACGTTCGAAGTCCGTGAGTTTTGCGGAGCGCCCCATTCTGCTCTCTGACGATGTCTAATGACTACTGACGTCGCTGGTATGAAGTACCTGGCAGTAGGTGGCAGCACAATGCACCAAATACGAAAAACGTATGTTTTGTGGCGTGTCCGGGTACTTTTGATCACATAGTACAGTAAACAGTACAGGATTATGTAGTTAATAATATAAATTTTAAGTGTGCAAATATTTTGTAATTTCAAATGATTCTAAAAAAAATAATTTATCTGTACATTCAGAACTAGTACTTACTGATTATAACATTGAAACTAAAATATTTTATAAAGTAATTCCTTTTCATAAATTTTAGCTTGAGATATAACATACTGTGTATAAAATTATACGAACGTTTACAGAAAAGCAAGTCAGATAATACTGGCCTGTCCAAAAATGGAAAATTATACTGGTATCGACAACTACTGTTGAGGAAAGGTAATGCTAGATTAGGATGTGCCATTATAACCGCTAATTACACAAAGAAAGATTGGAGACACTTGGATATGTATGGCGGAATTAAGGTGTATCTTGGCCATGTATACCTCACGCCCGGTCTTCACTTGCATTTTTTACGGTATGTTTACGTTTCCTAACAGTCGCCCGAAACTATGAGAGGGAACATATTTCGATCACGTGACTGGATACCGTTCATGATATAGATATACAGGGTGATCAAAAAGTCAGTATAAATTTGAAAACTTAATAAACCACGGAATAATGTAGATAGAGAGGTAAAAATTGACACACATGCTTGGAATGACATGGGGTTTTATTAGAACAAAAAAAAAAACAAAGTTCACAAAATGTCCGAACAGAAGGCGCTGGACAGCAAAACTGCTATGGTGACGGCTGAGAGGTACGCTGATATTGTACAGAATCGCTTCATCCCCAGCCTGGCTGATAAACACCTGCTGGAATGTATTATGTTTATGGAGGATGGCGCTCCACCCCATATTGCTAGACGCGCGAAAGATCTCTTGCGCGCGTCGTTTGGTGATGATCTTGTGCTCAGCCGCCACTTTCGTCATGCTTGGCCTCCCAGGTCCCCAGACCTCAGTCTGTGCGATTATTGGCTTTCCGGTTACCTGAAGTCGCAAGTCTATCGTGATCGACCGACATCTCTAGGGACGCGGAAAGACAATATCCGACGCGAATGCCTCACCATAACTCCGGACATGCTTTACAGTGCTGTTCACGACATTATTCCTCGACTATAGCTATTGTTGAGGAATGATGGTGGACATATTGAGCATTTCCTGTAAAGAACATCATCTTTGCTTTGTCTTACTTTGTTATGCTAATTATTGCTATTCTGATCGGATGAAACGCCATCTGTAGGATATTTTTTGAACGTTTGAACTTTTTTGGTTGTAATAAAACCCCATGTCATTCCAAGGATGTGTGTCAATTTGTACCTCTCTATCTACGTTATTCCGTGATTTATTCAGTTTTCAAATTTATATTGACTTTTTGATCACCCGGTAGAATGGGCAGATTAAAACAGATCAAGAGGGGCAGCTGGACCAGCCACCATGTAGTCGTCGAGTTCGTTCGTCGGAACACCCTGTTTTTCTCCTTGTCTGAAGCCCTTCCCGTGGCCGTTGATGTACTGTAACGTGCAGTTCAAGTCGACTTCGCTATGCGCGTGTGTGTGTCTGTCTGAAAAGTGCTCCAGCCTTCTCGTCGCAGAGCGAGTCCTCGTGCTTTACGTCAGCCAAGAATCTGCCCCGCTACTGCTGGCGAGCGCATGTATATATATTATTTCCTGAATGGCGCCTGATGCTCTCGGAAAAGGGCACTTGAGCGAGTCGGGGCGAAGGGCCGTGCCGTGCGGCTGCAGCCCGCGATGTGCCGAAACGGATCGCTTCGCAGCCGAGCAGCGACGCCGGATGCCAGACGTAAAACTGCGGGACGCCAAGTTCCCAAACTCAATACATTCTGCTCGCCGCTGCGGCCAACATATTGTTCTGGTCCTCGTCACAGGTTTTTGGAGTAAAGTTTCATTACTGGAAGAGATTGAGAAAAAGTTTTGATTGCCACCCAAATGGTGCGCCGCAGTTGTTGACTTCGTTCGCTTTCCTCCTCCGCTCTGTCTCTCTCGCTCGCAGCCGCGGACTGTTTCCTCCTCCCGCCCCCCTTTTCCCTCCCAACCTTACTCCCCCCACTACAGCTTTCTTTCCCTGCTGCAGGCACTCCCCACGTGCTCAGACTGTTACCGACGAACTCTTAAAATTCGGCCACGCCGAGTGCCTGCTCGTCTGCCATCTCTCTCAACCGCTCAAGTTTTTAAAACCCTCGTTATATCGGACGATGAAATAGTCAGCGCGGGTTTCGTTCTGCCCTCGGATGAAAGACCTCGAAGAGAGGCCGGCTGCGAGTGGGAAAGCCTCATTCAACGTTTTCCGAGAACAGCCGTAAGCTCCACGTTGAACTTTATTCACTAGATTCCACAGTGCTGCTTTACCGAGACATATCTTTCGAGAGCCATGTAAAACAGTTTTTCCTTTTGGTAAGAAATTTCGTTATAGAAATTAAAGAGCCTCTGCCGTATACTTGATATGCATACGTCTCAGTATAATAGCTGTTCATTACGTGTAGCGTTCGATAGCTAATTTATCTTATAAGACCTACAGTCTCCAGCAGACGCTGTGATATTCAGTTCAGTTCTTCCTTCCTCTTCAAGTGCCGCATGCTTCTCTTTACGTAGACATTCGCTTTACTCTTAAAAGACTAAGTGAAATGGAACAATAGTTAAAACATTCAACTTCCATTTAGGTGGAGCAAGATGCATAGCCTCGCTTGCCCATCCACGTTTAGGTTTTGCATTGTTCCCTTGAAGTCGAAGCAGCTGAATGGGTTGAAAATAAATAAATCGGCAGGTCCTGATGGGATTCCAATTCGGTTTTACAGAGAGTACTCTACTGCATTGGTTCCTTACTTAGCTTGCATTTATCGCGAATCTCTTCCCCAACGTAAAGTCCTGAGCGACTGGAAAAAAGCGCAGGTGACGCCTGTATACAAGAAGGGTAGAAGGACGGATCCTTAAAATTACAGACCAATATCCTTAACATCGGTTTGTTGCAGGATTCTCGAACATATTCTCAGTTCGAGTATAATGAATTTCCTTGAGACAGAGAAGTTGCTATCCATGCATCAGCACGGCTTTAGAAAGCACCGCTCCTTGGAAACGCAACTCGCCTTTTTTTCACATGATATCTCGCGAACCATGAATGAAGGGTATCAGACGGACGCCATATTCCTTGACTTCCGGAAAGCGTTTGATTCGGTGCCCCACTGCAGAATCCTAACTACGGTACGAGCATATGAGATTGGCTCCCAAATATGTGAGTGGCTCGAAGACTTCTTAAGTAATAGAACCCAGTACGTTGTCCTCGATGGTGAGTGTTCATCGGAGGTGAGGGTATCATCAGGAGTGTCCCAAGGAAGTGTGGTAGGTCCGCTGTTGGTTTCTATCTACATAAATGATCTTTTGGATAGGGTGAATAGCAAAGTGCGGCTGTTTGCTGATGATGCTGTGGTGTACGGGAAGTTGTAGTCGTTGAGTGACTGTAGGAGGATACAAGATGACTTGGACAGGATTTGTGATTGGTGTAAAGAATGACAACTAACTCTAAATATAGATAAATGTAAATTAATGCAGATGAATAGGAAAAAGATTCCTGTAATGTTTGAATACTCCATTAGTAGTGTAGCGCTTGACACAGTCACGTCGATTAAATATTTGGGCGTAACATTGCAGAGCGATATGAAGTGGGATTAGTGCCGGCCGGTGTAGCCAAGCGGTTCTAGGCGCTTCAGTCTGGAACCGCACGACCGCTACGGTTGCAGGTTCGAATCCTGCCTCGGGCATGGATGTGTGATGTCCTTAGGTTAGTTAGGTTTAAGTAGTTCTAAGTTCTAGGGGACTGATGACCTCAGATGTTAAGTCCCATAGTGTTAAAAAAAAAAAAAAAAAAAAAAAAGTGGGACAAGCATGTAATGGCAGTTGTGGGGAAGGCGGATAGTCGTCTTCGGTTCATTGGTAGAATTTTGGGAAGATGTGGTTCATCTGTAAAGGAGACCGCTTATACAACACTAATACGACCTATTCTTGAGTACTGCTCGAGCGTTTTGGATCCATATCAGGTCGGATTGAGGGAGGACATAGTAGCAATTCAGAGGCGGGCTGCTATATTTGTTATTGGTAGGTTTGATCATCACGCGACTGTTACGAAAATGCTTCAGGAACTCGGGTGGGAGTATCTAGAGGAAAGGAGGCGTTCTTTTCGTGAATCGCTACTGAGGAAATTTAGAGAACCAGCATTTGAGGCTGACTGCAGTACAATTTTACTGCCGCCAACTTACATATCGCGGAAAGCCCACAAAGATAAGATAAGAGAGATTAGGGGCTCGTTTAGAGGCATAGCGGCAGTCATTTTTCCCTCGTTCTGTTTTGGAGTGGAACAGTGAGAGAAGATACTAGTTGTGGTCCGAGGTACCCTCCGCCACGCACCGTATGGTGGATTGCGGAGTATGTATGTAGATGTAGATGCAGAGATGAGTAAGGCCAGTACTGGGAATATTCCTTGACGTCGACCTGTCCATCCCCCTTTATCCCTGTCAGATGAGCTAGTGCTCAGCTACAATGGCGTCGAACTCGGTGAGGCTCTAGTAGTCCTCAGGGTTGAATGAAAAGTAATGCCTCCGCCTTCGTTAATTGGATTTGGATGGGAATATTTCAATAAATCAAACGCAGAATGGTTCAAATGGCTCTGAGCACTATGGGACTTAACTTCTGTGGTCATCAGTCCCCTAGAACTTAGAACTACTTAAACCTAACTAACCTAAGGACATCACGCACATCCATGCCCGAGGCAGGATTCGAACCTGCGACCGTAGCAGTCCCGTGGTTCCGGACTGCGCGCCTAGAACCACTAGACCACCGCGGCCGGCTCAAACGCAGAAGTAATCCTTATAATGTGATCTTTAATTACCAATATTCACTTTTCCGCATAATCACCAGCCAATTGTATACGTTTCTGCTGACGATGTACAAGTTTTCTGAAGCCGTCACGAAAGAAGTCGACACTGTTTCCGCAACCACAGTCTCACAGTTCTCTCAACATCTTCATCAGAAGCGTAATGATGTCCACAGAGGTCGTCTTTCACTATCGGGAACAGATGGGAGTCGGACGGTGCTAAATCTGGAATGTATGGACGATGCCGTACGGTGGTGAGATTCAGTCTCTGAAGTTCTGTTGTGGTGGCACGTGAAGTGCGTGGTTTGCCAAGCAAAGCAATAATGTGTCCCACACGTTCTTGTGAAATGCCGATTGTGCTTGCAATTCCTCTCTGAGTGGTACGACGGTCGTCCTGAAGCAATCTGTCAACATTTTGCTTGTGATGAAACTTGGTGGTTGCTGTCACAGGACGTCCAACTCTCTTTCTTTCGCCCCATCATCTTTAAACTTACTCGCCCAACGACGCACAGTCCTCACATCAACAGAATCACCATAAATTGCTTTCATTCTCTGATGAATCTCCTTTGGGGTAACACTTTCTGCTGTCAAGAATCCAATGACTCCACGTTGCTTAAATCGCATTGACCGACAACTGCACAGGGCTCCATACATTACACTGTAACAACACGACCGTTCAATTCTAAGGCTTCCTGCCAACTGGATCTGTAGAGAAGAGGGTAGGAACAAGCCAGGACCTGCCGCATACCAATGCTGCCAACTGTTGGAGAGTTACGAAGGTGGAGGCATTATTTTTCAGTCGACCCTCGTATATATATATATATATATATATATATATATATATATATATATATATATATATATATACTGGGGTACAGTGGGTACTGGGAGATGAAGAAGCTTGCACAGGATAGAGTAGCATAGAGAGCTGCATCAAACCAGTCTCAGGAGTGAAGACCACAACAACAACATATATATATATATATATATATATATATATATATATATATATATATATATATATATATATCTGGAACAACAATAAATATTCTAAAACGGTTTTCACAAGCATGAACGTAAGGCAGGGGCTTAGGAAACGAAATAAAATGCGAAATTTTAAAACGTAAACAAATACTAGGTTCAACACAAACTTGTGTATCTTTAAATCGACACACCCTAGAATTTTGTATGCAATCAGTAGCATGAAAAATTACAAAAATAACGGCGTTGGTTGTATCGCAATACGACAATTATATCCCGAGAAATTGGGAAGCAAAGTTTATGCTTGAAATAAATGTAGTGCACAGCTAGGTCACGTCCTGAGACTCAAGCATGCACCTCACGCTGCCGGTAATCGTGATGTGATTGACGTACTACGTCAATGCAGTGTTAATGTATGGTGTGGTATTGTATGACAACACATCATTGGCCCATATTTCATTGATGGCACTACTAAAGGGGGACAGTTTAGCGCCTTCTTGAGCTCTACCTTACTTGAACTGGTCCACCTCTTATAATGTGTCAGATAATACAGTATCAGTTGTATGTTCTGCACATTATGTTCACTGTAGTAAAATGACAACTAGAGGTAAAATTAGTGGCAACAGACGTGGTTTCACGTTTCTAAACATCATAAGTTCCGAAATACATGTCACTGCACCAAGAACTGTACGGGAATGACATTGAATCACGCATTTCATTCTGTCGTTTTGCATTTCAGCGGTTGCAAGGTAGTCCAGTATTTCTAAGCAATACGTTGTTTACGGACGAGGCTTCATTTACAAATCATGGTAATGTGAATCTGCAGAACATGCACTACTGAGCAGTGCAAAATCCCCACTGGATTCGCTAAGTTGCTCATCAATGACAGTGGAGTGTCAATGTTTGGAGCGGTATCATTTCTAACAGTATCGTAGGTCCGTATTTTTACCGCGGAACATTTAATGGACAGCGATATGCATCATTTCTTCAAAACACGCTAGCGCTTCTCATGGAGTATCTAGGATTGGAAACTCGCCTATCATTGTGGTTCCAACATGATGGATGTCCCGCACACAATGCAAAAGTTGCCAGAGACGTTCTAGATGGGACGTTTCCAAATAGATGGATTGGGCAGGGAGGTACTGTGCGATGGCAAGCAGGGTCCCCCGACTTGACGCCATTAGACTTCTTTCTCTGGGGTGCATCGAGAGACAGAGGGTATCAGGAACCCCCAACGACAGTAGAGGATATGCAACGTCGTATTACTGCGGCGTGTGCGGCAATATCTGTAGAAACTCTACAATCTGTGCAACACTCTCTCGTTACCCGTCTGCAAACGTGTATTGATGTAAATGGAGGGCACTTCGAACATATCTTGACGTGACACAGTTTCATTGGTCAAGATGCGGGTGAATTTTCTATGCTGGATGTAATGCAGAACAATACAGTTTCTGTGGGCGACAGGGCACTAGTAAATGTTTTTAGCAAAGTGAATTCAAGTGTGTTATCTCTTATTGTAGCTCTAGTTGTCATTTCGCTAGAATAAACATACATTTACAATCTGAAAAACGTAACTTTGCGTTGGACGTGTTACTTGTTTATTTTTGTAGGTTGTGCATAGCTTCCCATTGTGTGGGCCCCTGGCACAGTCAGCGTGAGGTGCACGCTTGAGTCTCAGGACGTGCGCTAGCTGTGCGCTTCATTTATTTCAAGTGTCAACTTCACTTCGCAATTTCTCGGGATGTAATTGACGTATTGCGATGCAACCTACGCCATTATTTTTGTGATTTTTCATGCTATTAATTGCATACGAAATAATAGGGTGCGTCCGTTTAAAGATACACAAGTCTGTGTTGAAAACAGTTTTTTTTTTACGTTTTAAAATTTCGCATATTATTTGGTTTCCTAAGCCTTTGCCGTACGTTAATGCTCGTGAAAACCGTGTTTGAATATCTATTGTTGTTCCAGAGATATTTGAGGTGGCAGAGTTAGGTGAGACACCCTGTCTATATATTACTTTTGGTGGCCAGTTATCGCAATAGCTACATGTAAATTATAGCGACTAGCGAGAAAACGGCTTTCTGTATGCTGCACATGAATTTCTAATTATACATCCGAACAAGTTTCATTTTTTTAACACGACGTCCTCATTCAGAGTACTAGTATATTACATGATTTTTCGAGTACGTGTTTTTATATTTAAAGTAGTTTGTGTAAATATTTCTAATAAAATGAAAAGCAACTTACAGTAAAACATCCAATTCATTACCTGAAGATCATGCAGTTTTCCCCAGTGTGGAAAACCGATTGAAAGTCTCAAAAATGTTCAAATGTGTGTGAAATCTTATGGGACTTAACTGCTAATGTCATCAGTCCCTAAGCTTACACACTACTTAACCTAAATTATCCTAAGGACAGACACACACACCCATACCCGAGGGAGGACTCGAACCTCCGCCGGGACCTGCCGCACAGTCCATGACTGCAACGCCTAAGACCGCTCGGCTATTAAAGTCTCACTTTTTCGTGTGGTCACAGTAATTTCGTAATGTCAGTTGCTATTCTTGGTGTCTAGTATGTCACTTGTTTCTATAAGTGATGACAACTTTACCAATATTTTTTTTGTTTTTACTTGTTTTCTGATTGTGTGTGTGTGTGTGTGTGTGTGTGTGTGTGTGTGTGTGTGTGTGTGTGTGTGTGTACAGATGAGAGAGGACTTGTCTGTCATTAGAATTGTGCTCACCTGTTGGTATGTTTGTCTATAATGTAAGCGATTAATGTACATAGTGAGTAGCTTGCCAAATTTATTTAATAGCACTTTACCTTCTGCCTTTGTTTTGCATATGTGATAGTTTTATTCCTTATTTATTGCAACCATATTTATGTATTCATGTCTTAATTGCAGATGACCTGTGACTCTTTTCTCTTAAATGTTCTGCAGATGCTGAATGGCTTGTACCGTGCGTCGAGGCTCTGATATGCTCTTTGAGCCGTGTGTCGAATGATATGTCCGTTTGTCGTAAGCGTGTTGCATAGTAATTAGTATTTTCTTACCGTCTGGTAGATGTCTGTGTCTTTCGTTATGTTTGGGACGTATTTTTGGGCTGTATTATCTGTTCTGAAAGCTATTTTTATGCCATGTCTTATTTTAAATGTTACTCATTTTGTGTGCGGGTTTGTGCCTGTATGCCTGTATGTCATCGAGTATCACTTTAAAACACTTTCGAGATGTCAATGGAGCCGCAAAACTCAAAAACCTTTCAAGTACATTGCGACTACTCAATATGGCACTGCTACCTCACATTCGTCAACCCCTGACAATAACTCAAAGTGGCTGCAGGGAGGGAGTGTACAGATGCTTTCGACACTTGAATGGCCACAATCTCTGCTCAAAGAGTCTGCAGCACATTTCAACCCGGCAGTGAGGCTCATACGCGAATCTCAGACCTGAAACGGAATTTATAGAGCGCTGAAAATATACAAGCAACAACACCCACTGTAATCAACAGGGACTGGTTTCGATTCACCCACATATTAAATAACAGGAAAAAAATTAAAACTAGAAAGATTACCAGAACTCTTACTGGAACAAGATCGGGAGCATAAGTATTCACTTTACAAACAGTAGCACAAAATGGTTCAAATGGCTCTGAGCACTATGGGACTTAACATCTGAGGTCATCAGTCCCCTAGAACTTAGAACTACTTAACCCTAACTAACCTAAGGACATCACACACATCCATGGCAGAGGCAGGATTCGAACCTGCGACCGTAGCGGTTGCGCGGTTCCAGACTGAAGCGCATAGAACCGCTCGGCCACAATGACCTGCAAACAGTAGCACAATATATTACGTATCCTGTTGCCATTTACTGCTGTTCTGTAAGTGTTAGAACCAGTCCTTTCAACAAGATTGATGTCCAGGTAAACGAACCATGAGAATTGTCACTGACACGCTACAATCAGCACCAGTTCTCTGACTTCTTGTCTTCTTTAATAAAGTTCATTAATGTTAAATTTAGATCATTTTGACATGTAAGGACTTGTAAATGGATAGCATGGAAATATCCACTGAAACTAATCACGTATACAAGTAAGAGAACGACGGGAATTTTTGCTCATGGCAGGAGATCAATAAGCACTCCAGATTAAATTTTACTTTGAACTTCCCCTCTCCTTACCCCCTCTCTAGATCCCTCTTCCTCCCCTCATCTACACGCCCTCTCCCGTCTCTCTCTTCCTTTTCCTCTTCACCACCCTCCTCACTTTCTATTTCACTTCTTGGAAGCAGGTTCAAAAAATGAAACCGCCAATCTCAAATATTCCTGTGACGGGGACAGGAGACGAGATCTAGAAAATAAAGCCAGTGTGTTATTATATGGCGTCATTCCTATCGAGTGGCAAAGGTAATTGAGTAAGTGTGTTATTATATGGCGTCATTCCTATCGAGTGGCAAAGGTAATTGAGTAATGCCTGCGTGCCATTTTTCACCAGACATGCGCTTTGCTTGCCTGAACAAAGTCAAGTCCTTACACATGTAGTGTGTTACGAAGTCAGCCATTTCACGAAATCCATTACGTGATATAATCTAGACAGTTACGCCCATGCATGAAGACGGAAATTCTGCCTGCTATGCAGGCATTAGTTCTCTCATGACTGTTCCAGATCACAAAAAAAAAAACACTGAAATATGAAGCTCAAAATATGATAGAAGGTTTTCATTAGACTGCCCCAATACATCACTTACATATCTTATACATCCACAAGATCTGTGTATTCCACTACATTATATGATGGCTTAAAAATTCAGTTTATGTTTATATGCTACTTGTGGATTGCAATTACAGTTCCATAATACATCTACAATCAGCGTATTACAATATCTCTTCTCTAAAATGGCCCCACGCTACAGTGCTCAATATCATCGAGTTTTAAATATTTATAGTCTTTTGCCAGTAATGTCAATTTCGATTGCTTCGTAGCGGAAACAGCATGTAGCTTAAACAGAATTATATGTCGAACAGCCATTTTATCAGCATAAGCTAATACACAGTTTCAGAAATCGTCAGTGTTAAATTCATTAGCTGCTGAGTATTTCATGCCTTCCGCTCTCCACATTCCGTTTTGTGCTTCAGTTTCGTGTACATACATTTTTGATCTCAGTCCTTTGAACTCTGTAATAATGCCCCTTGATATTGCATCTTTCATTTATCAATCCGTGGGATGTCATCAGTAAAAATGTAAATGTCGTGTGACTAGTGTTATTATCTGGGTAATACGATATGTCAAACCGGACATGCTCATTACTACAGAAATATCACAAATATGTGAAGTAGTTACACGAAATATTAAGCTTCCTGTGTCTGTGTAGTACATTTTAACATTTTTTTCCTCACATTTCTTCAACATCTAATGGAAATCTACAAAAAGCCTCTTACAAATACCTAAAAATAGCCATTCCTACGACTGTGGGCCTATCAAAAACAATGTTAAGTCTACACAATTTTCCTGAAATACGACGCTGAGCTTAAAATTTAGTCCTACAATCAGAGTAGTAGCTCTATATCAACCCTCCCAGCTTACCACTAGCTTCGCATCACTAATTTTTCGTACATTCTTCATAGTTTCGCCAAAAACACTAACATTCATAAGTTTTAAAAAATTCTTTTTGAATTCATTTTTGTATTCATACGTTTTTCAGTATTAATATCAATATACAGTTTTATCCAGGGAGCTTTATCTAATGATAATATCTAGTGAATCTTGCCTACGATAACATTACTGTTGAGGAACTCTTTTAAGTTTCTGCAGTGAATCGTGTAACTTTAGATAGCAAGATGTTGAAATCAGCTTCTTTGGAACTCCTGGCTTACTGATACTAGGTGATGGAATCCCTGTTTTCTGGACATAATGGTACCTCAAAGTGAAGTTCTTGGATATTTTTCTGGATACTAATACCTATTACTAAAATGTAACCTATATCTGAATCATTTGGTAAATTCATTACACCATAACTGTCAACCATTTCAGAAGATAGCCATGCAAAATCTGAAAATGGGTCGGTGTTGTATCACCGCCCATATGTAGGAACTGTTAACGTCAAGATCTGTCATATAAGATTCTTCGTTATTTTCATTATAACCAGCGATGAACCTATTGTTTGCAACAGAATGTCTGCCCAAACAGTGAACAATACTACCTCTCACACCACACTCAACGAACTGTAATTGTTTCTATGTCCGCAATAAGCTGTAATTTTATGTTAGCAGTTTTCAGTAAAGCAATCAACGCTAAGCCAGATGAAGTCACATAATGGACTGTCTTCTTTTAGGTTTCTTATTTCGCCATGGGGATTTTCTCTTCCTGGAGACTGGGCGTTTGTGTTGTCCTCATCAATTCATCATCATCATCATTCGTGAGAGTGGCTGGACTGCACTGTGTAAAAAATTTGACTGTGTAAAAATTGGGACAAACATCATCATATTCCGCCATCAGGGAAAGAGGTCATAAGTATATGGTAGACAGTTCAACAAATAATAATAAAATGTATATGCACTTCGTACAAACCGTCTCAAAAAAGTAATGTAAGAATGAACGGTGCATATTAGTTAGCTAGGTGACAGACCATCGACAAAGACTGACAAATAAGTAAACTCCATAAATCGTCTATGACAGATATCTGGATGGTACTTTCAAAACAGACATGGGCTATTTTGAACCCATCTTTACCCACTGTGAAATTCAGCTCCGGCTTTGTTGATCACACCATGTTCCATCGACAGTATTACTAGCGCAATCTAAAACACAAGTTTCTGTAAAGAAAATATGAGTGCTTTGTGACTTTCAGCGCACACAATCATGAGCAACTTCTACGATATTCAGTAGCTCTTTCGTTGAACGTCGATCTCGGTCTCTGAATGCAAATACGAAGAGTGCACTACTCGTAACTGTAACCATGTCATCTTTAATACTTCTTTGTCACAGTAACGGAATCGAAGAGGACCATGTCTCATTGTATTCAGTTAGTCATAAGTATACAGTTGCATATAAGAACATCCTCTTTGGTCACAACGTACCCATCAGTTTCTGTGAATATTCGGATAAGCCTAGATATAGTGTCTTCTTCGCAAATCAAGTTCATTTCTGCCTCTGATATGTGGTATCACCCATGAGAACATGCAATGCATTGCACAAGTTTCTCTCAGCTTCGTGATCTCTGTCTTTGTAACTGTGTATCTCCACCGCCACTCGTTTTCAAAATTTTAAACGAGAAATTCCGTTAATAAAGGTTGGAAGAACACGACAGGATTACAATCTCAATTCAGGGAGCCGTATTTGTGGCGCAAGAGAGGCTCTTAAAAGCATAAAGATAAGAAAAATGTACGCCTTGTTTTTTTCATGAATAGCTAATGCAAGTTTATCTCCACACTACCCACATCAAATTTATTACTAAGCACACCTGGCGAAGCCAAACGGACAAATTCTGAAAGATAAACTCAACCAATGAGCGATGGCGTGAATTCCAAAAATCTTCTTCGTGGTTTTTACGTAACGAATAAATTATGCGTTTTCACTTGAATGATGTGCTTCCTGGTATACTAGTCTGATTGTAATCGAGGCAGAGAGTGCACCCAACAGCAGAATTCACAGGATCTGAAGACGCCTGGGTCAGCCGTCGAAATATTCTGCGTTTAATGGAAACAAAACAAAGCACACTATGAAACAATCATGCCAAGAAATTAATTATACCAGTCAAGATCGCAAGGCATCTATATTAAACAGTGGTCGGTTTCGACCACCCCGTGATCACCTTCAGACCTACAACTGTAATATCATTCAGGATATAATATGGAGGGGTACATAAAAGGAACTTAAAATTAGCTATATATTTACAAATGATTCATATACTCGTATCGATGGACATGGCTGTGCATGGAGCAGGAACCGCTGAATGACGAAGGTCAATGTTGGAGATAGACAGCATGATGTCAGCGTTAGTCGATCAGGTATAAGTCGAGAGAATTATGCATAAAAAGATGTATTTATTAGTAAATAGAACGTCAAAATTACGTAGAATAATTTTGTAATAAAGAAGAAACAGCTTGTTAATACAATTATTGTCAAACAACTAAGAGCTTTAAAAAGGAAACAAATAAACGTCACATTCGTTGTGTCGAGAAAATCTGAGAGCTCACTTGTTTTCAATTATTGACTGCAACGTACGTCTAGGGTTTCTTTAATTCAGTAGGCAGATAATAGCGATCCTCTTCAGGCCATATCTCAGCTACGACACGTCACTCGCTCAAACATGTGTGTTGTGTTCTTCAGCATACAGACAGGATTAATGTAGCCCTCCAAGTTAGTCTATCCTGTCCAAACCTTTTCAAATTTGCATGACTATTGCAACCAATATCCAGTCGAAAATGCGTACTGTACTGCAGTTTCTACCCTCCATTACCAAACTTACGATTTCTTGATGCCTCAAGGATGGATCCTATCAAATCCTATCAAAAGCTTCTGTTATGGACAGCTTCTCGCTCATGTTTCACTGCTGTACAAGGCAACAGTTCAGACTAAAACCTCCAGAAGCGGACTTTCTAACACTTAAATTTATATTCGATGTTAACAAATTCATCTTTTTCACGAATGCTTCCCATGGTACAGCCAGTCTGCATTTTATAACAGGTCTACTACAGCCATCAACAGTTACTTTGCTACCGAAATATATTCAGAGAGTAAATGATACACTACTGGCCATTAAAATTGCTATACCGTGAAGATGACGTGCTACAAACGCGAAATTTTACCGACAGGAAGAATATGCAAATGATTAGCTTTTCAGAGCATTCACACAAGGTTGGTGCCGGTGGCGACACCTACAACGTGCTGATATGAGGAAAGTTTCCAACCGATTTCTAATACACAAACAGCAGTTGACCGGCGTTGCCTGGTGAAACGTTGTTGTGATGCCTCGTGTAATGAGGAGAAATGCGTACCATCACGTTTCCAACTTTGATAAAGGTCGGATTGTAGCCTATCGCGATTGCGGTTTATCGTATCGCGACACTGCTGCTCGCGTTGGTCGAGATCCAATGACTCTTAGCAGAATATGGAATCGGTGGGTGCAGAAGGGTAATACGGAACGCCGTGCTGGATCCCAACGGCCTCATATCACTAGCAGACGAGATGACAGGCATCTTATCCGCATGGCTGTAACGGATCGTGCAGCCACGTCTCGATCCCTGAGTCAACATATGGGGACGTTTGCGAGACAACAACCATCTGCACGAACAGTTCGACGACGTTTGCAGCAGCATGGACTATCAGCTCGGAGACCATGGCCTCGGTTACCGTTGACGCTCCATTACAGACAGGAGCGCCTACGATGGTGTACTCAACGATGAACCTGGGTGCACGATTGGCAAAACGTCATTTTTTCGGATGAATCCAGGTGCTGTTTACAGCATCACGATGGTCGCATCCGTCTTTGGCGACATCGCGGTGAACGCACATTGGAAGCGTATATTCGTCATCGCCATACTGGCGTATCACCCGGCGTGATGGTATTAGGTGCCATTGGTTACACGTCTCGGACACCTCTTGTTCGCATTGACGGCACTTTGAACAGTGGACGTTACATTTCAGATGTGTTACGACCCGTGGCTCTACCCTTCATTCGATCACTTCGAAACCCTACATTTCAGCAGGATAATGCACGAACGCATGTTGCAGGTCCTGTGCGGGCCTTTGTGGATACAGAAAATGTTCGACTGCTGTCCTGGTCAGCACATTCTCCAGATCTCTCACCAACTGAAATCGTCTGGTCAATGGTGGCCGAGCAACTGGCTCGTCACAATACGCCAGTCCCTACTCTTGATGAACTGTGGTATCGTGTTGAAGCTGCATGGGCAGTTGTACCTGTACACGCCATCCAAGCTTTGTTTGACTCAATGCCCAGGCGTATCAAGGCCATTATTACGGCCAGAGGTGGTTGTTCTGGGTACTTATTTCTCGGGATCTATGCACCCAAATTGCGTGAAAATGTAATCACATGTCAGTTCTAGTATAATATATTTGTCCAATGAATACCCGTTTATCATCTGCATTTCTTCTTGGTGTAGCAATTTTAATGGCTAGTAGTGTAGAAACGACATGTCGGCTGAATAAACCACTGTCTACATGAGTTAAGATGCTGTACTATTTCGCGTAGTTAAATGTAGTATCCAGTATTAGGGTTTAATGAGCCTTCTACGATAATCTCAACAGGAACTCATTAATACAGTAGGCCGTTTTCGCAACTACGTCTTGACTTTCGCACATAGCTGTTTGCAATCTTATAAAGCGATATAACCTCAAGACGTTCAAGTTTACAATAGACAGAGATTATGATTTTTCGCACTATATTTCAACAGGCTCCTTTCCTAAACATTCCTCAGATATCTCCAGAACGAAATTTTCAATCTGCAGTGGAGTGTGCGCTGATATGAAACTTCCTGCCAGATTAAAACTGTGTGCCTGACCATGAGTCGAGCTTGGGTAGCTCAGTTGGTAGAGCACTTGCCCGCGAAAGGCACAGGTCCCGAATTCGAGTCTCGGTCCGGCACACAGTTCTTATCTGCCAAGAAATTTCATATCAGTGCACACTCTACCGCAGAGTGAAAATTTCATTCTGTAAACATCCCTCCAGCTATTGCAAAGCCATGTCTCCGCAATATCCTTTCTTTCAGGAGTGCTAGTTTTACATGTTTCGCAGGAGTGCTTCTGTGAAGTTTGGAAGGCAGAAGACGACCTACTGGCGGAATTAAGGCTGTGAGGACGAAGCGTGTATCGTGCTTCGGTAGCTCAGATGGTAGAGCATTTGCCCACGGAAGGCAAAGGTCCTAAGTTCGAGTCCCGGTCCGGCAAACAGTTCTAATCTGCCAGGATGTTTCATTCCTCAGGTGTATCGAGAGAAAAAACCGCTCAAACAGAGAGCAACTTGAGATTTGCTCTCATAACACCAGAAAGATTACTAGGCGAGCTGCGGAAATATCTTGGAAAAATGACAACGCCCACCAAGAATTCCGCGCATAACAGTGGACGACTGCTTGCTGAACCACACTAGAATCATGGAAATGGCAGTATCTACTTATAGTGATCTTATAAATGTTGCAGTTCTTCTTATTTCCGTGCTTACTAAGAAAACCGGAGAGTAATTCCGCCTTATTCAAGACACCTTTGTAGTTTTCTTTTCACGAAGCACTTTTTGCGCTATGTTCAGTGGGTTTGTTTGTTTATTTTCCATTTGCAAAAATTTTATTTCATGTTAACCTCTACAGAAACTATTCGTACATAATATTTTCACTTTCAACATGAGCGATTATTGTCAAATATTTTACATTGTTGTGAATACAGTACAGAGTTGAGGCATGTATCACAGAGCTGTAGCATTCTATGTCGTTTACTTAAGATATGTCCAAAGGTTCTTGTTCCGTAGTACATTTGGAAACACAGTGGATTTGTTTATAAACCTCACATGAAGCTATTGGATGTTAGTCTTAGTAGCTTTAGGTCTACTAAGCAATCTACAGCTTGTCATCTGCAAACAGAAAAACGTTATTTTATTTTTCTGTTTATTATGCATTTCCAGCCGAGAATCACCATGTATCGTATCCAAAAATCAGTAGCCCAAGGAAAGAAAATAGTAACACATCGCTGTGACACACACACACACACACACACACACACACATACACACACACACACACACACTCACACACACACACACACACACACGCACGCACATGAACTAAACACCACGAACGTCAACAACACTTCAGACCCGCGCGCCTCAGTGCCTCTTCCCGAACAAACATGTCACGCAACAAATGAACACTACAAAGCCGCAACAGAATGCAATGGCGGCGAAAACTCTGTGCTTAGCGAACAAATCGTAGAAAATGCACGTGTTATGACAAAATCAATAGAAATAAGCGTGTCGCCTTGTCAGAAACAAAGTAAAATCGCCACAACATCAAAAACTGTAAGTAACAGGCTAAATAACGCGATACATAGTGATTCTATGTCGGACATGCATGATAAACATCAAAATAAAATAATGTATTGCTATTTTCAGATGGCAAGCTGTAGACTGCTTGTAGACCTAAAGTACTGGGATAACGTCCTATAGGTTCATGTGAGGAATGTGAATAAATGCATACATCAACTTTATCTACATAAGTACCACAAAACATTTAGACATATCGTAAATAAACAACACAGAATGCCTCAACTCAGTAATACACGTCTCAACCCTATACCGTAAAGAGACCAACGTTAATTTTTTTACAATAATCGCTCATTTTACAAATTTAAATATTCTGTACCAGAATTTTCTTTGAAGATTAACATGTACTAACAATTTTGCAAAAGGATATTAAACAAATAAACCCACCGAAGATAGCACAGAAAGTGCTGAAACCTGTCTGGGTAAAAATGACACTACAGAGGCCTCTTGCATAAGTCGGAATGCCTCTCCAGTATCTACCTGCGCGATAATTCGAAACCCTGTAGGTTATTTACATCATCGACAAAGCTAGAAGAGTGAAAATCTACTAAGAATATTTAATGAAAGGCAGATGCTGCTCTAACAAAACAGAAAAAAACTGAAAGGATCTAAAGGTCTAGAACAATATTCCGTAATATACTAGGCTTATCTCAAGAAGTTAGAGCCTCAGCAGGAGTGAGATACAATTGTACTCATGGGTGAATGAAAGAGTAGTGTCAGTAAGGCCTAAATTAGGCGTATAGTAGCTAAGTAAGGCGTGGATCTGCTCCCAAGAAGAAAACAGCATGGAAGATGAAGGGAATTTCGATGAAAGGCTGCAACGAGCAGTAAACGCTATTATGAACAAAAACAACTACATTATCATTGGTGGTGACATTAATCGAAGACTAGGAAGTATTGCAATATATAACGTTATGGGGAATAATCGCGAAAATGTTATGAATAACAATGGAAACTCCCAAGGCAATTCGCATGCTTGTGTAATTTCCGTACTATGAATACATATTTCAAGCATAATAAAGTAAATAACACAACTTGGGTAGTTAGAGTATGGAAATTAATAATAGATTACTTTCTGGGAAATTACAAAAAGTCTCTAACATTTGCACGTGTAAGAGAAGACAGAGGAGCAAAAATTAACACAGATCGCTACGTGGTAATATCAACGGTAAACATTAAAGCCAGATGGTTGAAACTTTAGCCTGACAAAAATATTCACAAAAACTCCTTCAGAACCGGTCTTGGAAGACCCAACGGTACTGACTGACCGCCGTTTCATCCTCAGCCTTAGACGTCACTGGATGTGGATACGGAGGGGGATGTGGTCACCACGCCGCTTTCCCCGCCGTTGTCAGTTTTCATGACCGCAGTCGCTACTTCTCAGTCAAGTAGTTCAAAATAATCGCAAAAAGCAGTGGAAATTCTGTCTTCTCACAGCAGCTTACGTTACGAAATTATGCATGGACCGACTGAATAAATATTATGCTCGAATTAAGAAGAGTACACATCTGCAACAAGAACGGAAGGACATCAAAGCTATTGTAGGAAATGCCGCCTCAAATACGGGTAACACCCATGTTTAAGAAAGGAGGCAGCAAACAGCTTGCGAGTTATATGGGCATTCTTTTTTTATTAACATTACAGAGTGACCTACCACTTTGGTATGTGTAGTGGGTCGACTGCTATTACAAAATAGACAATTTTCAAAATTTTAGTACTTTTCTTGTTTTTTATGTAATTAAATTGTTAGTTAAAAAAGGAAAAAAACACAGGTCACATAAAGTGCAATTGGGAAAAGAAGGGAAAAAACTAATTTTACTATATTCTTAAGAAGAAAATAGTGCACAAAAGGAAAGATTCAGAGAGCAAAAGAGGTCCCTTTACCTAGCTATTTCAAGTGGGAGGACATATTCTGTTCTGCTGTAGGTAGTACTATATGTATGTTTGTTGTGATATTAACTCTACGTGATTTGTGAATAAGGTATGACAGTATTATTTGTTACCACAACTGTTTCCTCCACTTATCTGCGGCGTAAGGGGCAGGAGAACCTCGAGTCTTTTTACGTTGTGCGCTTATGTTTGTGTATTTACGTCTTATTATACTGCATATGTACGTTTATGCACATTTCTATAAAGCTCACATGTTTCACAGTTTACATCTTATACGTTTAACTAATTACACAATTATATGTTTGAAAATAATGACCCAAAGAACTAAATAATTACTTGTTGTGTAACCAGGAAAATTCGTCGCTCTTTTCTATTGCTAACTCATTTCTAAATTCTATGTATGTATTACTTGTAGTATTGTTGAAGTGGTGTATTCTGCTACTATGCAGTATATGTATTTGGTGATATTGGAGTGTGCATGGCATCATCTCTGTCTATATTTTCAATTGTTTCCATATCATGTTTGAATCTCTATTGTCCCAAGCATCATGGTGCAGGGCGTGCTTCGGGTCTTGATCTTGTATATGGTCGTTGCTGTTTATAAGTGTTGTGTAGCGTTCTTTATGTTTCACCAGTGACGCGGTTAAGCATGCTCCAGTTATCTGGGTCTCTTAAGGCTTGCCCCGTATCTTTGATTTCTGACGTCGGCCTACGTGTCTGAGTGTGTCACATTTTAGTGGTATGTGTTCGAGGGATACATGACATGAACTACGATGGCACAAAGGTGTTACATCAATCTAACACCATCTGGGACTATATCCTCAAAGAGACAGTGGAGATCCGGCTGCATGGCGAACTAATAAATAAAGACAGCGGTTTAGCCGGCCGAAGTGGCCGTGCGGTTAAAGGCGCCGCAGTCTGGAACCGCAAGACCGCTACGGTCGCAGGTTCGAATCCTGCCTCGGGCATGGATGTTTGTGATGTCCTTAGGTTAGTTAGGTTTAACTAGTTCTAAGTTCTAGGGGACTAATGACCTCAGCAGTTGAGTCCCATAGTGCTCAGAGCCATTTGAACCAAAGACAGCGGTTTCCAGTTAAGCAAGGCCAGAGATCCAGCCTTGAGTGTGATTAAAACGCAACGACAGTCTACGCGGAAATCCGCTCCTGTCAGGACACCTGAAGAAAAAGAAGCAGCATTGTCTCCGAGACGGCAGAGTTCCGTAAGCGGCCGTAGCCGCGGAAGGACTGCGGCCCATGATCTGTCTCGGGGCGCCGCGCTTCCCCCACCACCCAGCGCCGCCCTTCCCCCACCACCGGCCGCGAACCGCTCGGATGCGCCCAGACGGATGCTGGGGGAGGGGGGTGGAGATTATATAAAGTAAGCATCCATCAGAGATCAAGCAGACTCCAAGAACGCCTGAAGATGGCAAGAAGTCGGCTTGCCGAAATATCGCGCCTTTTGGACAACGCTACTAGGCTGAATACCCGAGAAATTTTCAAGATTTCTGTACGCCAGGAAAACATCAGATCACACAACGAAGAGACAGTTTTGACGTTGCGCTTGGTAATGGAAGCGAACTGAAGAAAAATGAAGGCACTCTCGTAGGATTTGTCGACCAAGAAAAAAAGCGTTCGACTACGTAAAATGGTGCAAGATGTTCGAAATTCTGAGAAAAGTTCAAGTAATCCACAGGGAAAGTCGGGTGAAGAGCAATATGTAGAAGAACTCCGAGGAGACAATAAGACTGGACGACCAAGAACGAAGTGTTAGGACTAGGAGGGGTGTAAGACAGGGATGCAGTCTTTCGCCTATACTTTTCACTCTCGTATACACAAAAGGAGCAATGATGGCAATAAAACAAAAGTTCAGAAGTAAGATTAAAAGTCAGAGTGAGCGGATGTCAAAGTTAACATTCGCCAAAGAGATTCCAATCCTTAGCGATAGTGAAGAATTATGGGATCTGTTGAATGGAATGAGCAGTCTGTTGAGTTCACAACATTGGCTGAGAGTAGATCGGGAACAGACAAATGTAATGAGAAGTAGCAGAAATGAGGACGATGAGAACTTAACGTCATAATTGGTGATCAGGAACTCGACGAAAAAGGAATTCTGCTACCCTGGAAGCATAAAACCGATTATGGACAAAGCAAGGAGCAAATAAAAAGCAGATAGGAACAGGCAAAGAGGGAATTCCTGGCCAAGAGAATTCTACTACGTGCCTAACGTAGGCCTTAATCTGAGAAAGAAATTTCTGAGAAGGCACGTTCGGAGAACAGCATTTTATGAAAGTTAATCGCGGACCGTGGGAAAACCGGCACAGAAGAGAATCGAAGAGTTTGATATGTGTGCTGCAGAAGAATGTTGAAAATTAGGTGGACTGATAAGTTACGGAATGACGAGGTTTACCACAGAATCGGCGAAGAAGTGAACGTATGCAAAACACTAACAAGAAGAAGGGATGGGATTCGGGTACAAGTGTTAAGACATCAGGGAAAAAAGTTCATGGTACTAGAGGGAGCTGTAGACGGTAAAAATCACAGGGAAAAACAGAGATCGGAATACTCGTACAACCAGCATTTATCTGAGGACGCTGGGTGCAAGTTTTACTCTAAAATGAAGAGGTTAGTTCAGGAGAGGGAGATGTGGTGGGCCACATGGAAATAGTCACGAGTCACATTTCTTAAAACACATTGGTGAATGCAAACTTGGATTTTATATAGAGTAAATTTTCATTTGTTTTTAAGTTTGGGAGATATCTTGCTATTAGGCTCCTTAAAACAATTAAATAGCACAAGTAGACCTACTTCTCAAATTTTTGGACGAGTGCTTTTCAAATACCGTTTTTCTCTGAATTCTAAAAGCGTGAAATCTATACCAAATAGATATAGTAACCGATGTCAGCATTATATTAAAATGTTTCATATATTTTATTATTAATGTGAGTTGCGTTTTTATTTGAAGTAAGTATTGTTTTAAAATTCCAGTCTGGTAAACTGACATACGGCCGGGAGAGTGGTGTGCTGACTACATGCCCCTGCATATCCGCATCCAGTGACGCCTGTGAGCTAAGGATGACACGGCGGCCGGTGGTACCGTTGGGCCTTCATGGCCTGTTCGAGCGGAGTTTAGTTTTAGTTTTTTATTATTTTTTAATAAATGAAAAACATAAATAATTTAATATCAACTTTATTTTGACATGAGAGTTTGTATTTTAAGCTACTTTTCAACACAGTTTACATCTATATTAAGGCGCTTACCGTGTCGTAAGATGAGCTACTGAAATCCAGCCCCTTGACCTTTTAACCAGTGCTACACTGACGCGTTGACATCATCATCTTCCTATAGCGCTTACAGGCAAGGTGCTTCTTTAAGTGGAAGAACAAGTTTTTGTAATCAGGTACTACGTGAGTGCTACACGGAGGGTGATCAAATTGTTTCCAACCATGCGACGCAGTGAAATCTTAAGTTATGATGATGTGATGTGCCAAATGGTCAGGCATTGTTGTGCAGCAAAAAGGTCACTCTTCTGAGCATGCCATGCCTTTTGTTTGGGATTGCACGACGGAGTTTCTTTGGAATATTAGAAAACTGTCTGCATTGACTGTGGTATCCTGAGACAATAAATCGAAAGGCCAAACGTCCTACTTATCCAAAAACACAGTGCACACAACCTTACGGACTGAAATAGATTGCTGGAAATTTCGTTTTTCGGGGCATGTTGAATGTCTCCATTTAAATGACTGTTTTGATTACGGTAAACCGAGACCAACGCGTGTTTAGTCATCAGCGACAATTTGGCTTAAAAACTTATTGTCGTCGACACAGTACCCCTGGAGAAAGGTCATTTCACTGGCTAAACGATTTCATTTATGGAACTCAGTCAGCATTTGCGGAACCCAGTCGGCTCACAACTTCGGATACTTAGCGCTCTGTCACACTTTCATACACAATACTTCTTGAAATGAGAGGAGCAGTATGAGATAATGATGAAATCGTGGAGCGTCTTTCTTCTTTCTTCAGCAGGTCTTTAGTAATGACCGTCGGTCACCCACTTCGTTTCTCGTCGTGCACATTCGTGTGGCCATCTTTAATCACTCTACACGATTTTCTGTCCATTACCGCAGTCACAACGTTTCCTCTATGCATTTGGTTAATCCGCTGATGAATTTCGGTACCGTTTCGCTCTTGCAATTAAGAAAAGAACAACAGCATTTATTTGCCAATGTATGGCAGTTTCATTCCGATGAGCTATTTTAAACAGCATTTTTAAATAAACGTCCGTGAAATCGGCAGCTAACGTAATGGCGTTTGTGGTTCAAATGGTTCAAATGGCTCTGAGCACTATGGGACTTAACATCTGTGGTCATCAGTCCCCTAGAACTTAGAACTACTTAAACCCTAACTAACCTAAGGACATCACACACATCCATGCCCGAGGCAGGATTCGAACCTGCGACCGTAGCAGTCGCGCGGTTCCGGACTGAGCGCCTAGAACCGCTAGACCACCGCGGCCGGCCGGCATTTGTGGATGGACGATATTTGTAGGATAAAAAGTAGTTATAATTAAACTTTGTAACTAACCTGTTTCTACGGGTTATTACGTTGAGATTAGGGTCGCCACCGACTCTAACCATACAACTAATCAAAGATTTGGCCGAGTCGGAAAATAAATTAATTTGATCACAAACCAAAAATTCATAAAAATGCGTACGTCGTTATATCGCTCATAGGGGATGCGATGTAATTAATACTATTGCCCGTGCACTGTTCACGAGAATCAAACACTTAAAATAAAACAGAAAATGCATGAACACTGTGCATAAGATCAGATCCCAGCAACACACCTGAAAATAAGACTTAATCTAAAGCATTTGTTTTAAAATAAAAGGGGAAACTAATCACTGGACCTGTGCGTAAGGAAACGCGTTGGATGTGCTAACGGGAAAGCTATGAGGTGAGTGGCTTAGGTGCAAAAACGTAACCTCGGAACACAAGAGAAAATTGTGGATAAAATCATTTACGCCTAAGATATGGATGTGAGGCATGAACACAATTCCTGATATAATTAATTCCTAAAACGCTAAAGAAAAGCATCGATACATTCGCCATTATATTCTACACCTAAAATCATTGGTGTGAATCATTCATACAACTGCTGTTGCCTGATAACTGATCGCAATAACTCGTGAAACGGTACACGTTTCGCAGTACACCCGCGTGCCCACGTGGTTTGTGGAGACGCAATTTCTAGGTATGGTGGCCAAGTCGCAACATATCACATCACGCAATCACGAACAGTTAACATTCTTTAAAACAAACATGAGATGGGAGAGTTAGTGATGACGGTAGCCCAACAAACTCTTAATGTTCAACCACGTGGTTGGTTCCCCAGGGACGAAAGACACATTAAGCAAGGAAAATTTACGAGAAGGCAAAGCTATTAATATTTAGAAAAGTAAAAGCGCATACAGGCACAGCTGAAGGCAAACAGACGTTCATATAGAAGCGAGTTCTCACTTATTATCGACACCTTTGTGTGGCGCTCTTCCGACGGATCCAAATCTGCTATAGAAATTTACTAAAAGAAAAATCTGCCAAAGTTTTGCATTCCTTGCTGCGACAAGGCAAAGCAATCTCTCAAGAGTTGAAAAGCGAGACCAAAAGCTAACAGCTCTCCTCTCGCCAAGTAACAACGCGCCAAGCGGTCAGTCTAACTCACCTTTCTTCGACTGGAGCACAGTTGTGGACGCTTCCCGTACCGGCGGCAGACTGCCTCCCTTTTTCTTCCCCAGCCTCTTCCACGCTCCGCGTGGCCCGGAAAACCCAAAGATGGCATTTCCGCCACCAACCTAACGCAGGTGGATTTCTCACAAGTAGTGCAAACCTCTTTGACCACTTGACCACTACAAGAGTTGGCTATTCTGTGCAACTGTTGCTGAATCTGTATGACTATCGCAGACTTTCTGCAGCAGACTACGCCACCGTCTAGCAACGTGACACACAACCACATTCATTCAGTCACACCACTATGAGAGTTATGAGAAAAGAGAAACAAGGAAAAGAAAGAGAAACGGTAGTGAAAATGGGCTACCGGGCCAATGAAAGGTGGCTACAGGACCCATTCAACTTTCCCAAAGCTGAGCCAGTGCAGACGCAAAATCACATACCGTATTTGTATAGAACTTTACAGGAATCATGTTCAGACTGTGCACTGCAGGATTTGCGTTGTTAGTGGTGTTAGTATGATGACTTGCCATTTGACGCGGGTACTGGAACGGCGACATAGCATCGAAACATAAGCATCAGTGTGCATTACAACTGCAAACAGTCAGCATGAGTCTGAACAAGGTGAGCAGGGCTTTACACGCAAAATTGTCGTATCGGTTCTGCTGCTCTTTGCGGCCAGCCGGAATGGCCGAGCGGTTCTAGGCACTATAGTCTGGTACCGTGCGATCTCTACGGTCGCAGGTTCGAATCCTGCCTCGGGCATGGATGTGTGTGATGTCCTTAGATTAGTTAGATTTAAGTAGTTCTAAGTTCTAGGGGACTGATGACCACAGCTGTTAAGTCCCATAGTGCTCAGAGCCATTTGAACCATTTTGCTCTTCGCGAGTATCGACGAATTAAATAAATACGGAGAGGTCCACTATCTGTACCAGGGTTGAAGGCCACGGTTCAGAAGTACGAATTAACTGTCGATTTGGAATTTCCTCCTGGGAGAGGCTGATGGTCAATTGTGCCACAGATTTTTGAGTGAGTTACTGTTCCCACGGCTGAGAATGCTGGACGCCATGTGCGATCTTCAAGTAGTGCAGGAGCTGCCTCATGACAGCTGAACATTCCATCGTGGTGCGCCGTTGCTTCAGGCAACATAGCACGAGGGGGTAGTGCCTTGGACGGAGCTCGTGTAGTAAGCATTTCTGCCGCTAGGCGTTTACAGCACAACTCATTGCCAGTTCAGTGCCGCCTGTTTTGTCGACCTGGCTTGTTCTGTTCACCTGCAGTGATTGTTTTTGCCAGCGTTGCTTTTTCTTGTATCGTTTCTTAGGATGGCAAGTTTAAGTGAACAATGTGCAGCTGTGAAATTTTGTTTTTTACTCAGTAAAAATGCTGCTGAAACTGTTTTAATGTTGAAAACAGCTTACCAAGGTGACGCTATGGTAAAAACTCAAGTAAACGAGTAGTTTGCTCGATTTAAAAATGGCGACATGTCGACTGATGACAAATCTCGTTCTGGACGTCCATCAGCTGCCCGAACCAACTAAAATATGCAACAAATTCGAGACTTCGTACTCACAGACTGTCTACAGACAATTGATCAAGTGTCAGAAATTAGTGGGATGTCTTGAGAGTCGGTTCAGCGAATTTTAACGGAAGATTTGGGCAGACAGGAGACTGGTTCTTCCATCACGACAACGGATCTGCGCCACACAACCGTCTCGGTTACACAGTTTTTTTCTAATAATGACAGGGCTCCGCTGCCCCATTCACCTTACTTCCCTGACCTGGCTCCAAGCGATTTTTTCTTATTTCTACATGTGGAAAGGGACATGAAACATCACTGACTTGACAACACTGAAGTCAAGAAGGAAACGAGGGAGGAGTTTTCAGCCATTTCTAAAGGTGATTGCAAAAAAGGTTTCGAACAGCAGAGAAACCTGTGGGACAAATGTACACTGAAGCGCCAAAGAAACTGGTATAGGCATGCGTATTCAAATGCAGAGATATATAAACAGGCAGAATATGGCGCTGCGACTAGCAACGCCTGTATAAGACAACAAGTGTCTGGCGCAATTGTCAGATCCGTCACTGCAGCTACAATGGCTGGTTATCAAGATTTAAGAGAGTTTGAACGTATTGTGATAGTCAGGCACGAGCGATGGGACACAGCATCTCTGAGGAGCGGTGAAGTCGGGATTTTCCCGTACGACTATTTCACGAGTGTACAGTGAATATCAGGAATCCAGTAAGACATCAAATCTCCAACAATGCTGCCGCCGGAAAAAGATCCTGCAAGAACAGGACCAACGATCGTTCAACATAACGGAAGTGCAACCCTCTCGCAAATTGCTGCAGATTTCAGTGCTGGGCCATTAACAAGTGTCAGCGTGCGAACCATTCAACGAAACTTCATCAATATGGGTTTTCAGAGTCGAAGGCCCTCTCATGTACCCTTGATGACTGCGCAACACAAAGCATTACGCCTCGCCTGAGCCCGTCAACATTGAAATTGGACTGTTGATGACTGGAAACAAGTGTATGTGTATGTGTATGGGTATGGAGACAACCTCATGAATCCACGGAACCTGCATGTCAGTAGGGGACTGTTCAAGCTGGTGGAGGCTCTGTGATGGTGTGGGGCGTGTGCAAAATTGGTTCAAATGCCTTTGAGCACTATGGGACTTAACTTCTGAGGTCATCAGTCCCCTAGAACTTAGAACTACTTAAACCTAACTAACCTAAAGACATCACACACATCTGTGCCCGAGGCAGGATTTGAACCTGTGACTGTTGTGGTCGCGCAGTTCCAGATTGAAGAGCCTAGAACCGTTTGGCCATACTGGCTGGCAGGGCGAGTGCAGTTGGAGTGATATGGGACCCCTGAAACGCCTAGATACGACTCTGACAGGTGACATGTACGTGTACGTAAGCATCCTTTCTCCCCATCTGCATCCATTCATGTCCATTTTGCATGGGAATTCCAGAAGGACAATGCGACACCCCACTTGCCCATAACTGCTACACAGTGGCTCCACAAACACTTTTCTCAGTTCAAAGACTTCCACTTGCCACCAAACTCCCCAGACATGAACATTATTGAGCATATCTGGGATGCCTTGCAACACGCTGTTCAGTAGAGACCTTCACCTCCTTGTACTCTTACGGATTTATGGACAGCTCTGCAGCATTCGTGGTGTCAGTTCCCTCCAGCACTACTTCAGCCATTAGTCGAATCCATGCCATGTCATGTTGCGGCACTTCTGCAAGCTCATAGGGGTCCTACACGATATTAGTCAGGCATACCAGTTTCTTTGGCTATTCATTATATTAGTTACAATGGAGAGTATTTTGAAGGAAACAAAGTTTTTTGTAAACAATGTTAAAATACATAGCTTTCTAAAAACAATTCGGGTTTTTGTGGGGTACCCTCTCGTGCAATCTCTAGTGTGGGTCCAGCTGTCACGGATACAGATGGTCGCCACATTAAGCAACGTTTCTAACCTGAAGTGTAAATATGGAATGCAAATAACACATGTTACCCTCTCATGCGTTTTTTTATTGGTTATCCATTATTTGTGTTCCGCATGTCCTTACAAATGTTTCCACAAACTTTCATTTCCTACGACCACTCGTTTGTCATGGGGGCTCTCTGAAATACTGAAAGTTTAATAACTATCCTATACTTGGAGAGCATGCACAGAACGTTGACCACTTAGCTCTAACAACCATATTTCAAACCGGCCACATATTATCGTAGGCATCTGTGGCACATTAAAAATGATGTTTAAGGCAAGTTTAATGTAGGGGAGGAAGGAACACATCCTGCCCGCCGTCCCCCACCTCAGCTGAGGACCGAGCTTTGTATTCATATCCGCAACACCTGTTTTCAGATATGGGCAGCATTTACTGTAAAAGAATTTGCCACACGCGCGGCAAGGGAAAAGAGTGTGCGGTCAGTGTTTGTCCCACCTGCCGCCTGTAAACATAAACAAAAGCCGCACAGTGTGGGCCGCACCGTGCTGGCGGCCGCGTCGCTGGCAGAGCCGCGCGGCACCGCAGCGCCGCCGGGACAAATGGCGGCCGCCGCTGATGGCGATGACGTCACACAGAGAGGGCGGGCTGCGGGCTGCGGCGCGGCACGTGGCCGCGGCCGCAAATGGACGCGGCGGGGCTCGCACCTGAGGGACGCAGCGCGGCTGCCAACGAAAAGCGCACCGGGGAACACTGAAACTACTGGCACCACCCATCTGCTTTGACCTGTGGCGTCATCCAAATGGCACACACAGTCATTCACTGAAAACCTGCACATACAGTGGCTAATGGTTAGGTGGTCACCGTATTCTTCCCGATCGAAATCAGGATGCACAACTGATCAGAGAAAAACTTAAAAGTTGATATTTTAACATTCACATACTAGTCCCTTAAATGATAGCATACTGCCCATCATCCACCAGGACTAAATATTGTTTTGCTGTCTTATTGTGGCCACGTTTTTAGCTTCAAAACGTTCTGTAGCAAACAGCTGGGCCCTGAAATTTTATTCCAGTTTTTCTTCAAGCTGATTAAGGACAGTATGATACATTCAGGGTGGCAAATTACTGAGCCACATGAAAACAAAAAAGAAAATGTTTATCAGTTACAAACTACAGTGTGCACACACTTTATTCAACACGAAAACTTCACTACAGATATTCGTATTTAGATTATGACATGTTTTACATGCCTGCCATCATTGGCGATGATGTTGCGCAGATGAATAGCGAAATTCTGCATGATCTGCTGAAGTGTCGGAACATCAATGCTGCCTATGACCTCCATACGGGCTGTGTTCAGGTCCCCAATGGTTTTGGGTTTATTGCTGCACCTTGTATTTAATATAACCCCACATAAGGGCCGGCCGGGGTGGCCGAGTGGTTCTAGGCACTACAGTTTGGAACCGCACTACCGCTCCGGCCGCAGGTTCGAATCCTGCCTCGGGCATGGGTGTGTGTGATGTCCTTAGGTTAGTTAGGTTAATTTAGTTCTAAGTTCTATGGGACTGATGACCTAAGATGTTAAGTCCCATAGTGCTCAGAGCCATTTGAACCCACGTAAGAAATCGCATGTGTTCAGATTCAGAGAACATGGCGACCAACTGAGGCCTGTGCCAGTGGTCTCTGGATACCCCAGAGAATACGGTCCCCAAAGTGCTCCTCCAGGACATCACTCTCCTGCTTCGATGGGGTAAAGTTCCGTCTTGCATGGACCAAATCTTTTCGAAATTAGGGTCACTTTGGATAATGGTGATGAAATCACCTTCCAAAATCTTCACATACCATTCGGTAATCACCATGCCATTAAGGAATATCGCATCAACTATTCCGTGACTGGACACTGCACACTACACAGTGACACGTTTAGGGTGAAGAGACTTCTTGATAGCGAAATGTGGATTGTCAGTCCCCCAAATGCGCCAGTTTTGCTTATTGGTGAATCCATTGAAATGAAAGTGGGATTCATCGCTGAACCAAACCATACAGTGCATACTATTTCCCACCACGCCCCGCAGCCAACCATGCAGTTTGAACATCCTAACACGAACCGTCCAGAAGTTATGACGACTTTACTTCATATAGTTCAGTAATTGCCACCCTCTATGTAGAGTGCGGCATAGAGATGACATACTAATTTAGAGCTCCTTCAAATATTATGTGCAGGAAGACTGTGCATCAATGGGAAATGAACTGGCTTATGCGGAAGATCATCTTTGCTTAGTATATGGTCAACAGTTTGAGTCCAGTTCTCTAAGTCAGTCAAAAGGTTCTTTGTCAACGTGCGGCTCCCGGGTGGGTCCTATGACTATGTAATATTGTCTACTTGCACTTCAGTTTGTGGACACCTCTATGTACATTGTTGTAATCATTTTTGAAATATTACGACAGCACTACGTAACAGTAAATGGTTGACGGTCACATCAATAGAGCCTGAAAAGCATACTGATTATAATAAAACGTTTTGATGCTGCATTGAAGGGTAATTGCTGGAAAGGGTCAGCTATATTTCTCTTAGAATAGACGTGACCAGTGACAACATAATCAGTAGCTCTTCTTCACACGGAATAAGGTAGCCATCTACATTACAGTGAGCACTGATAGATGCTTTAAAATCGACATGAATGTAAACTTTGCTGTTAGACGTCGCCCACTGACTAGTTATTACTGCTCTGTAAGAACAGCCAATGCCGCTAGAGGATCTAGTTCCGGTTTAACTGCTTCCTCTGTAGTAAAAGGCATGGGATTAGCACAGAATGAAGGAGGAGTAACTGTAAATATAAATGTGTACTTTAAAGTTTTGCCTGACGCGGATTAGATTCAAATAAATCATTATTGTCGTTGCATTAAGTGGCCACATCAGTGAACAAAGATTATACTAAATAAATCTCGTTTTTGAATATCCAAACCGGAAGGGCATATAGACGAAGATATCGTACACACATTCGTTGGATCTGCCAACTCTGAATCAGACTGTGTGAGGGTACAGATATCGATACTGTTCCGTCGTATCGAATCCGCTGTTACTCATCTCTGGCAGATCACAGCAGCCAAGTGGCACGCGCTGCCCCGAGATACAGTGGGTGTGGTTTCGGCGGCTGCGCGCGTGAATGACTCAGTGTAGTCTGAGGGCGCCTATTGACCATGGAGCAGCGAGAGCCAAGCGAATAATCGTGCGCCGAAACAGGGGAAGTATGCGGCTGACTTGCGTTTTCGTACGAAATAAGAAAACAGAAAATGTTTCGCGGCGACTGTACTGAAAATGAAAGACACTGGAGAGGGGTTCGCGAAATCGTGCGAATTTTACAGAGGTACAAATGTTCTTTAGACATCGCAGGGACATTACTGTCTAAACCCGAAACGTAATAAATTCAATGCATCTAATACAAACCGTAATTTCAAGAAACCATTCTCACAACTTTTACCGTTTTACTGAACTAGGTATGAGCATGTGTGGGAACAGAAGACTGATGAGGCATTTTTTTTTTTTTTAAGGAAACTCCTCAGTTACTGCCCGACACCCATGTGGAGCACGTGTTGATCTCACCACGGACTTCTAGACTGAGCCACACACAACTGATTTCATCAAAGTGTACGGTCCTGAAGATGGCGTTGACGCAATGCCGAAACTAGTAGCGAAGTAAATAAAAAAATCTTAAGTACAGCTCGAGGAACTTCATTTTAATAAAAATTATACCAGCTGTGTCCCACCTTCATCCAGTTTAAATACGGATGTACGAAGATAAGGCATGTGTCACATAGTCACTTAGTTACAAACTTTGTTGTGTGTGTGTATGTGAATTCCTAAGGGACCAAACTGCTGAGGTCATCGGTCCCTAGACTTACACACTATTTAAACTAACTAACACCCATGACCGAGGGAGGACTCGAACCTCCGGCGGGAGGTGCCGCACGATTAGTGACATGGCGCCTCTAACCGCGCGGCCACTCCGCGCGGCACGAACTTTGTTACTGAGACACGTGTACCTAGGAGATAAGGCTAGCTACTAATGTGGTAAAACAATCAATACTCCCAGGCCATACTAAAATTGCAGAAGCTAAAACAATTCGGTATTCAGAACTAACATTTAACCCAATATAGTAAGTAGGGCCCCTTAGAGTTGTTAGCTCCTAGCCTGAGCTAGACTTTAGGCTAAACCACGGACCATTTTGTCACCACGTTTCAAAACATAATGTAGGGGTAAAATATCATATCATTAGTATTCTCTTCTGTGTCTGTTCGCGCACATAATGCGTCGCGTTGCAAAATATTGTTATGTCACAGGTGAAAGTCGATGACTAATACCAGGAGACTCACACAGTGCTCGTTGCACTGCCATTAACACCACAACACAGACTACTGCGTTTTGAGAGATGCCGTGAATGGGAAGCGTAGATTGCTAAGGAATAGCACCGCATCGTATTCAGGTATAAATCGCGGCCCTATACTACCATCGTCCAGGTGTATGACGACGATCTGGGGGGAGAGGTCACATTCTTCCAGTGCTTTGTTACTCCCTGCGTCACGGTGTAGAGATCCGTGGCGTATCACTTCACGTCGCGGCTGGTAGTGATTCAGAGTACTCGGCCGACACAGTGGTACGTCACGGTCATCCTGCAGCCTCATGTGTTACTCTCCATGCTCCAGTATCGTCGTGTCATATTTCAAGAGGACAATGCTCCTCCACAGATGGCATGTGTCTCTATGAATTTTCTTTGCGATGAAGAGATACTTCCATGGCCAACACTATGCCCGTATCTGTTACTGATAGAACATGTGTGGGAGCACCTCGTACGTCAACTCTATCCCAATGCCAATATCCAGGATATCAAAGAGCAGTCACCACAGTGGTTGGACAGCATGCCTCTGGAGAAGACACAGCGGCTCTATAACGCTCTTCCCACCAGAATCTGTGCTTTCATCGCTGCCAGAAAGGGTGCAACGTCATACTCATAAGTGGGATAATACTGCCAAGTTCTTGGTTAATTTGACTCGGTTTTATAATCACTAAATCTCAAACCCTCTCAACCCGTGAAGTTTCATTTCTGTTTCTCCTCCATCCCAGTTGTCTCACTTTCTTTGTGAGGCAGTGAATACTGGGCAAACAGTGAGCACCATAGGAGATCGCTGTCTGGAACCCCGGCGGTACACTCCTAAAATGTCTGCTGTCGCACAACGCTGCTTGTCAGAGACTTACACGACGGAACATAAACCCACCAGGATTTTAAAACAAACATCGAAATACTGGGACAGTGCCACTGGAGCGGCCATCGAAATTCAGTCCAGGGACAATCTACTCCTCTGGGACTGTGGTAATAGACTCATCAAGGCTTTTCTGTCATCAGTCTTCTGACAGGTTTGATGCAGCCCACCACCAGCTCCTCTCCTGTGCCAACCTTTTCATCTCGGAGTATCGCTTGATCCCTGCGTCCTCAGGTGCTAAACATGCTTCTGTTTCTGTCCTCCTCTATAGCTTTTACCCTCTAAAGTTCCCTCTAGTACCATCCAAGTTATTCCCTGATATTTCCACAGATGTCTATCATACTGTCTCTTCTCTTTGTCAGTGTTTTCCACATATTCCTTTCTTCTTTGATTCTGTGCAGAACCTCCTCATTCCTTACCTCATCAGTCCACGTAATTTTCAGCATTCGTCTGTAGCACCACATCTCGAATGCCTCGAGTCTCTTCTGTTCCGGTTTTCCCGCAGTCCATGTTTCACCACCAGAGCTGTGCTTCAAAAGTACATTCTCAGGAATTTCTTCCTCAAATTAAGGCCTATGTTTCATACTAGTCGACTTCTCTTGGCCAGGAATGCCCTTTTAGCCAGTGCTAGTCTGCTTTTGATATCTTCCTTGCTCCGCCCGTCACTGGTTATTTTGCTGCCTAGGTGGCAGAATTCCTTAACTTCATCTACTTCGTAACTATCAATCCTGATGTCAAACTTTTCGCTGTTCTCATTTCTGCAACTTCTCATTACTTTCATCTTTCTTCGATTTACTCTCAATCCATATTCGATACTCATTACACTGTCCCTTCCGTTCAGCAGATCATGTAATTCTTCTTCAGTTTCACTCAGGATAGAAATGTCATCAGAGAATCGTAACATTGATATCCTTTCGCCTTCAGCTATAATTCCTCTCCTGAACCTTTCCTTTATTTCTATAATTGCTTCTTCCATGCACAAATCGAGCAGTAGGAGCGAAAGATTACATTGTTGTCTTGCACCCTTTTTTATTCGAGCACTTCGTTCTTGGTCGCCCACTCTTACTATTCCCTATTGGCTCTTGTACATGATGTATATTACCCTTCTCTCCCAATTTCCTCAGAGTTTCGAACATCTTGCACCATTTTACAGTGTCGAACTCTTTCTCCAGGTCGACAAATCCTGTGAAAATATCTTGATTTTTCTTTAGTCTTGCTTCCATTATCAACCGCAACGTCAGAACTGCCTCTCTGGTGCCTTTACCTTTCCTAACGCCGAACTGAGCGTCATGTAACACATCTTCAATTTTCTATTCCATTCCTCTGTAAATTATACCCTGTTAACAACTTGGATGTGTGAGCTGTTAAACTGATTGTGTGATAACTCACGCACTTGTCAGCTCTTGCAATCTTCGGAATTGTGTAAATGATGTTTTTCCGAAAGTCGCCAGACTCATACGTTCTACACGCCAACGTGAATAGTCGTTTTGTTGCCACTGCCGCCAATAATTTTAGAAATTCTGATGGAATGTTACCTAGCCCTTCTCCCTTATTTGATTTTAAGTGTTCATAACCTCTCTCAAATTCCGATTGGCGCGCGGGATTAGCCGGGCGGTCTAGGGCGCTGCAGTCATGCACTGTGCGGCTGGTCCCGTCGGAGGTTCGAGTCCTCCCACGGGCACGGGTGTGTGTGTGTTTGTCCTTAGGATAATTTAGGTTAAGTAGTGTGTAAGCTTAGGGACTGATGACCTTAGCAGTTAACTCCCATAAAATTTCACACACATTTGAACATTTTTTTTTTTGAAATTCCGATTCTAATACTGGATCTCTATCCCTTCTAAATCGACTCCTGTTTCTTCTTCTATCACATCAGACAAGTCTTCCCCCTCATAGAGAGATTCAATGCACTCTTTAAACCTATCCGCTCTCTCCTCTGCATTTAACAGCGTAGTTCCCGTTGGACTCTCAATGTTACCGCCCTTGCTTTCAATTTCACCGAAGGTTGTTTTGAGTTTCATATATGCTGACTCGGTCCTTCCGACAATCATTTCGTTTTTGATTTCTTCACATTTTTCGTGCAGCCATTCCGTCTTAGTTCCCCTACATTACCTATTTATTTCTTTCCTCAGCGACTTGTATTTCTATATTTCTGAATTTCCCTGGACGTTCTTGTGCTTCCTTGTCTCATCGATCAACTGAAGTATTTCTTCTGTTATCCAACTTCTGTGATTGCCCTTTTTAGAGATGTCCGTTCCTTTTCAATTGTATTATCTACTGACCTATTCCTTATTCCAGTATGTATAGGCTTAGAGAACTTCAAGCGTGCCTCGTCATTCCTTAGTACTTCCGTATCTCACTCCTTTGGGTACTGATTCTTCCAGACTAATGTCTTAAACTTCAGCCGTCTCTTCATCACTACTACATTGGGATCTGAGTCTATATCTGCTCCTGGGTACGCCTTACAATCGAGTATCCGATTTCGGAATCTCTGTCTGACGATGATGTAATGTAACTGAAATCTTCCCATATCTCCTGGCCTTTTACAAGTATGCCTCCTCCTCTTGTGATTCTTGAACAGTGTATTCGTTATTACTAGCTGAAATTTATTACAGAATTCAATTATTCTTTCCCCTCTTACGTTCTTTGTCCCAAGCTCATATTCTCCTGTATCCTTTTCTTCTACTCCTTCCCATGCAACTGCATTCCAGTCCGCCACGACTATTAGATTTTCATGTCTCTTTATGTACTGTATTACTTGTTCAATATCGTCATATACTTTCTCTGTCTCTTCATCTTCAGCTTGCGACGTCGGCATGTGTACGTGAACTATCGTTGTAGGTGTCTTTTTCTGTCGATTCTGATGAGAACAAACCTACATTCCTATTCACAACGACTCCTACTCCCGTTATACCATGTTCATATTACGCTACAGTGATCTGATTATATATCCTTGCCTTCTTTCCATTTCACTTAATTGACCCCAACTATATCTAGGTTGAGCCTTAACATTTCCCTTTTCAGATTTTCCAGCTTCCCTACCACGTTCAAGCTTCTACCATTTCACGCCCCGACTCGTAGAACGTTATCCTTCCGTTGCTTATTCAATCTTGTTCTCATGATCACCTGCCCCTGTACAATCCCCTCCCGGGGATCCGAATGGGTAACTATTCCGCAGACTTTTGCCAACGGAGAGATCATCACGACACTTTTTCAATTACAGGCCACATGTCCTGTGGATACATATTATGTGTATTTAATGCAGTGGTTTCCACTGCCTTCTGCATCCTCGAGCCGTTGATCATTGCTGATTATTCCACCTTTATGGGTAGTTTCCCACCCTAAGGAAAAGAGAATGCTGTCATCTATGGCCTCATCTCCGCCCTCTTTGGCAAGGCCGTTGGTAGAATGAGGGTGACGTCTTATGCCGCCAACGCTGATTATTATTATTATTCAAAATTCGTCGTAACTGCCGTCTGCTTCACGTCTGCTGTGCAGCGAGCTACGTTAATTTAAGTATTAATTGTATTTTTCTTACTTGTCACTTCTTCTTCCGTGTGTTTTTGCTTTTAGGAAGCTTTAATTGTCGAGTGCTAGTAATAGTGTTCCATAGATTTCATGTTTGTTTTGAATACAGCCAGAGAGAGTCCCTTTAGTCAGCCACAGTGCCAGTAGTGCTAGTGTTTGTTTTCAATACAGTCAAGAGACAGGTAGTGGTATTTTCATTGTTTTCTACAAGAAGTGTCTAGTAACCACAGTTTAGTCAACTATCAGCCGCCTTTAGTGAATTAGCAGTCTAGTCAAAAGTCGATTAACTCTCTACAGTAAATTGTTTCTTAGGATGGAAAGGATGTGTGACTGCTGTATATGGACGCAGGAGGAGCTGGCCGCTGTTCGCGAACAGTTGAACGTGTTGATGGCCGCGGTCAGCCATCTTCAGGCTGCTGCCTCGGAGTGTAGCGGAAGTGGGGAGTCTGGTGCGTAGCATGGTACACCCCAGGTGTTACATGCTTCACCCCTGCTGTCGAGACATCTTCGCGGGTACCGGGCGCGGTTGGGCCACCCTCCCCCCAAGGGGAGTGGCGGGTTCAGCGGCGTTCGCAGCGAACGAGGCGGAGGGTCAATGTGGAGGCTGGCCGTGTGGCATCGCCTGCTCTGCCTGTGAGTGGACATGTGGCCGCTCCTTGAGCAATGTCCAAGCAGACACGCGGGGGGGAGGGGTTTATTAGTTATTGGGAGCTCCAACGTTAGGCGGGTGATGGAGACCCTTAGGGAAATAGCGGAAAGGTCGGGGAAGAAAGCCAGTGTTCACTCTGTCTGCTTGCCGGGGGGTCTCATCCGAGATGTGGAGGAGACAATGCCGGCGGCGATAGAGAGCACTGGGTGCACCCGACTGCAAATTGCTGCTCACGTCGGCACCAATGACTCCTGCCGTCTGGGTTCAGAGGCCATCCTCAGTTCATACAGGCGGTTGGTGGAGTTGGTGAAGGCGGAAAGCCTCGCTCGCGGGGTGGAATCTGAGCTATTTGTTGTATCGTTCCCAGAACCGATCGCAGTCCTCTGGTTTGGAGCAGAATGGAAGGCTTAAACCAGAGGCTCAGACGATTCTGCGGAGATCTCGGGTGCAAATTTCTCGACCTCCGCTATCGGGTGGAGAAATGCAGGGTCCCCCTGAATAGGTCAGGCGTGCGCTACACTCAGGAAGCGGCTACAAGGGTAGCGGAGTACATGTGGAGTGCACATGTGGGTTTTTTAGGTTAGAGAATTCCCTCCCTAGGCCCGACAAGACGTCTCCTGAGACGCGGCGAGGTAGTAGTAGGCAAAATGCAACGGGGAATAACAATATTAATGCGCTAATAGTAAACTGCAAGAGCGTCTATAGAAAGGTCCCAGAACTGCTCTCATTAATAAACGGTCACAGTGCTCACATAGTACTAGGGACAGAAAGTTGGCTGAAACCAGATGTAAACAGTAATGAAATTCTAAACTCAGATTGGAATGTATACTGCAGAGACAGGCTGGACAGTGAAGGGGGAGGCGTGTTCATAGTGATAAGAAGTGCAATAGTATCGAAGAAAATTGACGGAGATCCGAAATGTGAAATAATTTGGGTGAAGAATACAACAAAGGTCACGGTTAAAGCAGGCACAAACATGGTAATTGAATGTCTCTATAGGCCCCCTGGCTCAGCCGCTATTGTGGCTGAGCACCTAAAGGAAAATTTGGAAAATATTTCGTGTAGATTTCCCCACCGTGTTATAGTTCCGGGTGGAGATTTTAATTTGCCGGATACAGACTGGGAGACCCAAACGTTCATAACGCGTGGCAGGGACAAAGAATCCAGTGAAATTTTCTTAAGTGATTTATCTGAAAACTACCTTGAGCAGTTAAACAGAGAACTGACTCGTGGTCATAACATACTAGACCTTCTGGTGACAAATAGACCCGAACTATTTGAAACAGTTAACGCAGAACAGGGAATCAGCTATCATAAAGCAGTTACTGCATCAATGATTTCAGCCGTAAATAGAAATAGTAAAAAAGGCAGGACGATTTTTCTGTTTAGCAAAAGTGACAAAAAGCAGATTTCAGAGTACCTGACGGCTCAACACAAAAGTTTTGTCTCAAGTACAGATAGTGTTGAGGGTCAGTGGACATAGTTCAAAGCCATCGCACAATATGCGTTATATGAGTATGTGCCAAGCAAGATCGTTAGAGATGGAAAAGAGCCACCGTGGTACAACAGCCGAGTTAGAAAACTGCTACGGAAGCAAAGGGAACTTCACATCAAACACAAACATAGCCAAAGCCTTGCAGACAAACATAAATTACGCGAAGCGAAATGTAGTGTGAGGTGGGCTATGCAAGAGGCGTTCAATGAATTCGAAAGTAAAGTTCTATGTACTGACTTGGCAGAAAATCCTAAGAAATTTTGGTCTTATGTCAAAGCGGTAGGTGGATCAAAACAAAATGTCCAGGTACTCTGTGACCAAAATGGTACTGAAACAGAGGATGACAGACTAAAGGCCGAAATACTAAATGTCTCTTTCCAAAGCTGTTTCACAGAGGGAGACTGCACTGTAGTTCCTTCTCTAGATTGTCGCACAGATGACAAAATGGTAGATATCGAAATAGACGACAGAGGGATAGAGAAACAATTAAAATCGCTCAAAAGAGGAAAGGCCGCTGAACCTGATGCGATACCAGTTCGATTTTACACAGAGTACGCGAAGGAACTTGCCCCCCTTCTTGCAGCGGTGTACCGTAGGTCTCCAGAAGAGCGTAGCGTTCCAAATGATTGGAAAAGGGCACAGGTCATCCCCGTTTTCAAGAAGGGACGTCGAACAGATGTGCAGAACTATAGACATATATCTCTAACGTCGATCAGTTGTAGAATGTTGGAACACATATTATGTTCGAGTATAATGACTTTTCTGGAGACTAGAAATCTACTCTGTAGGAATCAGCATGGGTTTCGAAAAAGGCGATCGTGTGAAACCCAGCTTGCGCAATTCGTCCACGAGACTCAGAGGGCCATAGACACGGGTTCCCAGGTAGATGCCATGTTTCTTGAATTCCGCAAGGCATTCGATACAGTTCTCCACAGCCGTTTAATGAACAAAGTAAGAGCATATGGACTAACAGACCAATTGTGTGATTGGATTGAAGAGTTCCTAGATAACAGAACACAGCATGTCATTGTCAGTGGAGAGAAGTGTTCCGAAGTAAGAGTGATTTCAGGTGTGCCGCAGGGGAGTGTCGTAGGACCGTTGCTATTCACAATATACATAAATGACCTTGTGGATAACATCGGAAGTTCACTGAGGCTTTTGCGATTGATGCTGTGGTATATCGTGAGGTTGTAACAATGGAAAATTGTACTGAAATGCAGGAGGATCTGCAACGAATTGACGCATGGTGCAGGGAATGTCAATTGAATCTCAATGTAGACAATGTGCTGCGAATACATAGAAAGAAAGATTCCTTATCATTTAGCTACAATATAGCAGGTCAGCAACTGGAAGCAGTTAATTCTATAAATTATCTGGGAGTACGCATTAGGAGTGATTTAAAACGGAATGATCAGATAAAGTTGATCGTCTGTAAAGCAGATGCCAGACTGAGATTCATTGGAAGAATCATAAGCAAATGCATTCCGAAAACAATGGAAGTAGGTTACAGTACATTTGTTCGCCCACTGCGTGGATACTGCTCAGCATTGGGGGATCCGTACCAGATAGGGTTGATAGAAGAGATAGAGAAGATCCAACGGAGAGCAGCGCGCTTCGTTACAGGATCATCTAGTAATCGCGAAAGCGTTACGCAGATGACAGATAAACTTCAGTGGAAGACTCTGCAGGAGAGACGCTCAGTAGCTCGGCACGGGCTTTTGTTGAAGTTTCAAAACATACCTTCACCGAGGAGTCAAGCAGTATATTGCTCCCTCCTACGTATATCTCGCGAAGAGACCATGAGGATAAAATCAGAGAGATTAGAGTCCACACAGAGGCATACCGACATTCCTTCTTTCCACGAACAATACGAGACTGGAATAGAAGGGAGAACCGATAGAGGTACTCAAGGTACCCTCCGCCACACACCGTCAGGTGGCTTGCGGAGTATGGATGTAGATTTAGATGTAGAAAAGTAGTGGTGTGGTTCGAACCCGGGACCGCGGACGTTTTGATTACTAATCAGAGAAACTACTCCTTTTTGTATCTCATTCTGTTCGTTAATGTTTTTTGCATTTATTCAGGGCGACGTCCCATGACGCCCGTTCTAGTTCATCCTCAATCCGTTCACTCAGTTTTTTTTTTTTTTTTTTTTTTTTTTTTTTTTTTTTTTTTTTTTTTTTTTTATGACCGAAGCCGCTGAGGTACCCTGCCAGCACCCTTCGACCACCACGTTGTTTACGAAATAAATACTGAGCTGAGAATACATGTATTGATTTCAAAAATGCGTTGGATTTCGTTTATCGAACCCAAGCACAGATAACGCCATATTGTACAGCATTGTACAGCTATAGGATTCCACCAGCTTGTCCACCTAGTCGTCGCTCTCCGGATAAACCAGCACCGACAGCGTGATCTGGAAAACAGAAGTTTCCGCAGGTGCAGAGACGTCCTCCTTGGCATGTTCACGATATCCTCCTTACTCGCCCAGCCAGCTCCAAACAGTCCCTTCGTCCACAGTGCTTTGTAGCCGAAGTATATTGCCGGCGGCCCTCTTTCAACGGCAACCACCAGATATCTCTCCCCGCCCGCTGCCGCAGCCTGCAGCACTACAGACGTACTCGCGAGTGGGGCGCGAGGTGTCGACCTTCCCACGTGGCTCACAGTGGACAGAGAACCCAGTACACTGATTCCTTGCATCCCTAATTTACTTTTATACCTCCTGGGAAAGGCTGTACTGTTACAGTGAACTACGACTGCCCAGAGCTGTGTGCCTTTGACAAGCGCTCAGAGTCGTGTCATCCTTTCCCACATTGGGCCGGTTAAAATTGTTTGTCGTTGCATGAACAAGTTGCACATGTGTCTTCCATTCCCTCTTTGAAATGACTAATGGTTCACTCTCCCACTCATTTTCGCTAGTCGCAGCTATGCCTTCTGGCTGAAAGATTGCCCAGTTTTCCGAAAGACTTTCAAAAATGGCTCTGAGCACTATGGGACTTAACTTCTGAGGTCATCAGTCCCCTAGAACTTAGAACTACTTAAACCTAACTAACCTATGGACATCACACACATCCATGCCCGAGGCAGGATTCGAACCTGCGACCGTAGCGGTCACGCGGTTCCAGACTGAAAGACTTTCTGTCTTTGGTAACGGTCTCGTTAATTTTGTTACTCTGACAGATACCACATGTTTTCAGGGACATGTCTGAAAGTTACTGAAACCTGGTAGTGAAGGAAGGCAGGATTCGGTTACGATTGTGGACGGGGCAGTAATCAGTTACTATTGGTTTCCTTTTGCAATTACAAACATTTATTTTAAAACGGTAATTCCAGACTCTGCAATAAATAAAGATATCACACGTTATTAGTGAAAGAATAAACAACTGTGTACTTAAAAGTGCTTTCAGTGCGTTACAATTTACCAAATGAGCATAATATATAGACAGAGCAAATAATGTTTTAAAAACAAGCCAATGTGTTCCCAATTAGAATTTTAAGGTAAGTAACCACAGTCATGGCTGAAGGCCTTTAACGCCAAGAACGGCAATTATAAAAAAATTTAACAAACACATTGTAAACAGTAATGCAATAGCAAAGGTTAATTTAAAAAGACAGGCAACTGATCACCAAACGGGTGAGACAAAATGACGGTAAACTTGGTAGCGCAACCATTTAAACCTGCTGTAGCGCCAAGAATGGCAATTATATAAAAATTCAAAAAAACTTACAGTAAAACAACAAATACAACAGCAAAGGCTAATTTAAAATGACAAGCAACTGATCACCAAACATGTGAGACAAAATAATGGTAAACTTGGTAGTACAATCATTTAAACCTGCTGCAACGCCAAGAATGGCAATTATATAAAAAAATTTAGAAACAGACAATAAAACAGCAAATACAATAATAAAACACAGGGGCCAGTCACAGACGGTGCACCAGGAATCGACCTCTGAGTAGGTCCAGCAAAAACCATTTTCGCGACCGATGAGATAGGCAGCCAAGAGTTGCATTCACTTCACAAGATGGTAACTCAGACTATTGGCATCTAACGAATAACTAATGATAATCTTGCAGAGGCTACCTGACGTCCAATAAACCAAATGCTAAGATGTAAAAATACGCCAAAGCCAGAACCGGCGGTCTGGACATCGTCCGCAGAATACTGTGCTTAGAGCGCCCGGAACGAGAAAGCCATCACTACCACCAGAGTAGAATAATCGCCAACCAACCGATAATCAAGAAAGCTGTCAAAACTACATGCCTCACCGGACAGCAGCGGCAAGGCGAGGAAACGTACACTGCCGTTACATACACTAACTCCCAGGTCAGGTAACTGGGGCGTTACCGGCCACGAGGCAGGAAAAATACCGCTGATTGAACCTAAGAAATAGTAACAAACTGAATGCAATAAATAGTAATTAGAAGTCCAGGAAATCTAATCAGATCCGCCTTCCCCAAGCACACCACTCGCTGCTCTTTGCCTCAGCAATGTTACAAGCAGCAACACGAACCCAAGTCACTGGAGAATCGCAGGATTTCACAATGGTGGAGGTTTCTCAACTTGAATCCAAATGCACTCAACTTAAAGCTTACAGGATCCGGTCTACGACGAGGTCGTGCACCCTCGTGCCCACAGGCCTTCGAACCGGCAGTCCACGCGCGCCACCAGTGGTCCCGGCGTGTTCTCGCACTGCGCGTACCTGGGTTCCCCTGAGTCCCCAACCGAACTGCCCACTGACTCGACCCGAAAGAACCGCGACGTCGCCCCAAAGATAGGGCCATAGTTACTACATATCGGCAAGTGCCGCTGCTGCCACTAGCGAACAGGCAACGTTTGCGAAACGAAGTGTCACCAGTCAACACGAGAAGAAGACAAACAACCGCAACCATGTCAACTAAACGATACCGTCTGGCCTCCAACAGAGGACGGAAACCTACAAACAGCACCAACGCGAGCTGCAGCACCTCTCAGTTATCACATTTGGAGGAGGCATAATGTCACACAGGGACATGATGGACCATCTGCAGTTCACTACTGATTTATCTGCTCTTGCACGGAGATACACATACACAGTGTTTCCCGAAACCTTAAGTTCATCATTGACATTTTATAGCCAAAAGTATTGCCCCATTTTCCCTTTTACAGCTGATATATAACCGATGAATTTTAAATTTTTTATAGTCATCAATCTCCTGACTGGTTTCATGCAGCCCGCCACAGATACCCACATTTACAACCTACATCCTCAATTATGTTCTGCTTGTTACATGCAGGTTGTTTCCGTTAGAACTTGCAAAAATTTAACGCGACGTACAGGATGCTCCACTGAACAATTTGAGGTAGAGAACTTGGGGTCGGAGAAGCCAGATTAAGGAGATAATAGGAATAGAATCGCGTTACAGTGTACTTTTTATTTACATTAGATACAGTTAACGGGAAATACCATCACTGACACAATAAACATACCATTTGTATTGCATCTTACAAAATGTGCTGTAACTGATGGCCATGAACCTGAATGCAAGCATTACATCTGACGCACCCTCACTGGTGTTGTTCGAATCAAATAACAGGCAGCTAAAATTCTGACAACTAATTCCATCTCCGTATCCACTGGGCTCTCAAACACAAGTGGCTTTAGACATCCCCATACCTAACAATCAAGGGGATTCAGGGCATGTGACCTCGCAGGCCATGGAACAGGACCTCCTCTCCAGAATGAGATTTTCACTCTGCAGCGGAGTGTGCGCTTATATGAAACTATTCTGGCAGATTAAAACTGTGTGCCGGACCGACACTCGAACTCGGGACCTTTGCCTTTCGCGGGCAAGTGCTCTACCATCTGAGCTACCCAAGCACGACTCACGCCCCGTCCCCACAGCTCTAATACCACCAGTATCTCGTCTCCTACCTTCCAAACTTTACAGAAGCTCTCCTGCGAACCTTGCAGAACTAGCACTCCTGAAAGAAAGGATATTGCGGAGACATTGCTTAGCCACAGCCTGGGGGATGTTTCCGGAATGAAATTTTCACTCTGGCAGATTAAAACTCTGTGCCGGACCGAGACTCGAACTCGGGACCTTTGCCTTTCGCGGGAGAGGTTCTGTAAAGTTTGGTTCAAAATGGCTCTGAGCACTATGGAACTTAACATCTATGGTCATCAGTCCCCTAGAACTTAGAACTACTTAAACCTAACTAACCTAAGGACATCACACAACACCTGGTCATCACGAGGCGGAGAAAATCCCTGACCCCGCCGGGAATCGAACCCGGGAACCCGGGCGTGGTGTAAAGTATGGAAGGTAGGAGACGAGGTACTGGCAGAAGTAAAGCTGTGAGGACGGGCGTGGGTGCTTGGGTAGCTCAGATGGTAGAGCACTTGCCCGCGAAAGGCAAAGGTCCCGAGTTCGAGTTTCGGTCCAGCACACAGTTTTAATCCGCCATGAAAGTTGCAGGACCTCCTCTTCCAATCCAGCGAACAGGAAAAACAGCATTGAAATGGTTGCGTACATCCACACTGAAGCGACGTGTTGCACCATGATATTCTATCCACATCCTCTCACGAACAACGAAAGGCACGTTCTCCAACAACTCGGTAGAAATCTTTGCACGAGCCTCAAGTACAGGTGCCCATTCAGACCTCCTAGTAACGAGGATCATTTCCTTGCAGAAAATAAAGAATGTAGACGTACCAGCACATTATGTGAAAACTTGTACGCATGTTAGTTCTAAATTACCTGGAACAAGACAAAGTGGTAGGCAAGGTTATTTCCATTTCTCCTTAGCCTGGCTTCTCCGACCCCAGGTTCCACACCTCAAATTGTTCAGTGGAGCATTCTCTTTGTCTTACGCAAACACCCTGTATAACTTCCTGACCTAAGTACTCGCCAGGTAGCCATTGCGTCCGCCAGAATCAGAACATCGGGGGGAGAAGAAGTTATCCAGTGTGGATGCGATCGGCCAGTCTTTTCCCAATCCTCCTAAAAGGATTGTGGCGGCAAAGTATATGGATGGCTTAAAGGTTTGTGATTTTTTATGATGACCGATGTTTCCCGACCCTGCTGCAGAGAGGTCCTGTCAGGTAACAGCATCTCACAGAAACTCTGTTAGAAGGAGCAGAAACAAGCCAATGAAAATGCTACATTCTCATTCTGCTTCTGATTAGCTGAAAGGCCTGAATGTTAAGTAATTTCGTAAAGGGCTTTACAGCTCGCTAATTAGCCGAGTAAGTCAGCAGCCCTCGACAGTATTGAATGGCAGCACTGGGCCCTGTGGGGTGGAGTCCTTGAGAGTGAATTATCCTTACTGATCAGTATAGTCTGTTGGGAGGACAGAGGTCTCATATTAGAATGTGGAGACATGAACTACCTGAAGGTAGCGTATGAAAACAATGAGCTGGAATTATCGAGATCCCATAGAAGAAAATAAGTTTCATTTTACCCTGAGGAAACTTGTGGTGGTTCCACGTGTGTCCTTCGCCCTTTTATGATGCATAAATCGCCTATCCTTTTTTAATTTCTGAGTACATTTGCCACCTTTTATACAAAAATTTCAGCCAAGAAGCAATTTATAACGCAGCCTGACTACATTTTGCAAACATATCCAGCAGTAGCGAGAGGTTACTTTGCACAACGGAAAGAAGTAAATGCTTGGGGTGAACCAATGCGGATTCCTTCCTGGGAAGTCAACCATAGATTAAATATTCACCTTAAGTCAAATCCTCGCTTTTGACAGTTTTCACCGCTGGCGCGGCTGCAATTCTTCGCCTCACAGAGGGCAGCTCTTCCGTAGCTCGCGCACGTGCAACGGCCAGTTCCCCTCGGTATAAAGAAGCCGCCGAACCTGAGGTCTCTTCACCTCCGGCGTCATTGTGCACTCAATCTCACCTGAAGATGGCGGCCAGATGGTCCGCCGAAATGTCGTGTTGTCGTCAGGACGATGGAACCCGGCTGTAAACCCGTGAAAATCATCAGTAAACGAATACGGAGTTGGCACGCATCACCTCTTTATAAAGCCGCTTATGATAGCATAAATAGAGAGCAGTTATATCAACCTCTAGATGAACTGGGAATATGGAGAAAGTTGGTAAGGCTGGTGAGAATGATATAAGCGAAACACAGGGTAGTGTAAGAATAGGAGGAATGATGTCCAATACATTGAGTATTAAAAATGGAGTGCGACAAGGGGATGCATTGGCACGCCTTCTCTTTAATGCCGCTCTGGAGAAGGTGATGAGAAACGCAAACCTTCTGAATAGGGGAACGATCTTCTATAAATCAGTGCAGATACTGACCTACGCAGATGACACGGATATAATAGCAAGAACCCGAAAAGCAATGGAAGAGACAGGCCAGTAGGAACATTGGGTTGGTTATTAATGAACGAAAAACAAAATATATTGCAGCTGGAAAAGCACATAGAGAAAATATGCCAAATGCAATAACAATGGGCAATTGTACATTTGAGAGAGCTGAACATTTAAAGTACCTGGGCTCGACAGTTACCCATCTAAATGATACCTCCTATGAAATTAAGCAGAGATTAATACTAGCCAACAGAGCCTACTTTGCCCTAACAAGACTTCTATCCTCAAGTCTCCTGACTCGTACCACGAAATTAACTATGCATAAATCACTTATACAACCAGTGCTCACATATGCCTCTGAAGCCTGGGCATTAACAACTAAAGATATTGAAACACTGGATGCGTTTGAAAGAAAGGTACTTAGAAGAATTATCGGCCCAATCGGTGAAAGTGGAAGATGGAGGAGGAGATGCAACCGCGAGTTGTATGTCGTATACAAAGACCAACCCATCAGAAGGATAGTGAAATCATCGAGATTGAGGTGGGCGGGACATGTGGCTCGCATGAATGATACAGAAGTACCAAAAAGAATATTACAAGGAAAGCCAGGAGGGCAGAGAGGACGTGGTCGACCAAGAGCCAGATGGGAAGATGTATTAATAGAAGATCTTAGGAAGATGGGCTACAGAAACTGGAGAGTATTGGCAAAAGACCGAGAGAAATTGTAGAAGTGGCCAAGGCTCATCATGAGCTGTAGAGCCAAGAAAGAAAAAAACTTGAGATCAGAGTTACTTCTAGAAATTTCGTAATCTGATTCGTGAACGTATAATTGATCTTCTTTGCGAGTAGAACAACAGCGAAGGGCATGTCTGACTGTCTCTGATAGCCCAACACGTGTCCATACAAAACTTGAAGTATAGAGATATAAAACAACCATGTCGACAGTTATCTGGTAAGTGGTAAGTAGTCTTGGTGACTACGCACCATTACGTACAAAGGATGGACAAAATTATGGAAACACCGGGAGAAATACGTGCTTGAACATAAATGCAGACGCTGGACAAGCCCGCAGGCTGTGCTGTCGTATTTGTGCATAAACGTTACCTACCCAACAGCCTCGATATGTTGCAAGTGCCAGTCGTGGCCAGAACACCGTTCTGTGCAGTTGTGAGTCCATTACGTCACAGCTAAGTGAATTAAAATGTGGGCAAATTGTGGTTGATTGCATAGTGGGCACTTCCGTGACCAAGGTAGCCGAGGTTGTTGGCGTTTCAAGAAGCACCATATGGAAGATTTATACCGCATACAGGCTACGCGGAAAAACATCGTGCGCTAAGTCACAACATGGACGAAAGGTGTGTTGACTAATCGTAACGGACGTTCATTGAAGAGGATTTTGACGAAAAATAAGAGGACGACAGCTGAAAAAGTCGCTGCAGCGAGGAATCCCACCCTCACGCACACTGTCAACAACAAAACAGCAACGAAGGGAGGTCCGTAAGCAGGGATTTGCATGCGGGGCTGAAATTCCAAATCACTAATCAGTGATGCAAATGCTCGTAACAGGGAAACGCGGCGCCGAAGTCATGAAACGTGGACAATGGACAAGTGGAAGAATGCCATTTGATCGAATGAATCTTTTTTCACACGGTTTCCAGCCTCTACCTGAGGGTTTACGTCTGAATAAGCAACATGGCGGCATTCGGTGACGATCTGGGTGGCCAGTTCGCGGTATTCCATAGGCCCCACGGTTACTTTGTGAGGACGCATTACTTTCAAGGATGATGTGACCATTTTGGCTGATCAGGTACATTCCAGGGTACAATCTTCTTCCTCTGATCACCAGAGGAAGACCTCGGTATTAGTGAGCCTTTGTGGTCTGCTTTCGACAGAAGAGTGCTCGATCTCTATCCACCTACGTCGTTGTTCCATGAACATACTACAGTGTTTGACAGGAAGAATAGTATAAGATTTCCTTGAAAATCGTAAACGAACTGTTTTTATCCGTTCCGAGACGACAGGAACCTGTTTCGAATGCTAAGAGTTTTCCTACATCGTATTGGGCATAGTAATGTACCGTAATTTTGGTATGTCCATTTTTTGTCCACCTTCTTACCTGTAAACTACGCAAACAGCAGAAAAGGTTCCTGCTGGCTGTAGTTTTGAAACAGCTCATGCTGTTTGGAGTTCGGCTTTGCACTGATTAATATTCCTGATGAAGGCAGAAATCTGATTAAGGCAGTCACATTTTTGGACATGAATTTAACAAGTGGGAAGGAATTAAAAATAAATCACGGAAGCTTTAGTTAGGTTCATGATTATTAAGATTCAGTTCATAGGCGTTCATGCATGGAACGCTAAAACTGTTGAGGCCTCCACAAAAGAAAAATTCTAGATACATCAGGAAACCCTGAAATGAATGAAAGGGTCATGTAGTCAACATGCCTGTCTTATGAATGAACTAACCAAAAACAGACGCTATATCACGTGCATCGATAGCAAACTACATCTGCATCTAAATCTACACTCTGCAAATCACATTTAAGTGCCTGGCAGAGGGTTCATCGAACCACCTTCACAATTCTCTATTATTCCAATCTCGTACAGCGCGCGGAAATAACGTACACCTATATCTTTCTGTACGAGCTCTGATTTTCCTTATTTTATCATGGCGATCGTTTCTCGCTGTCTAGGTCGGCGTCAACAAAATATTTGCGCATTCGGGAGCGCTGTGAGCAGTTTCCGTTCTCTGCTATTCGTTGTTCTGAAGGACGCGTCAGCGGTCTAGTCGCGCTCAACTAAACTGCCTGTACTTGGTGAACGGCAGCGGATAAAACAAACTTAAAACTGCATTGTGTTAACACATTCGTCTGTCGAAAGACAACAGGAACGAACACAATGAAAATAACTTGTCTTTTATGCGCTAAAAATTCAGCAGAGCGTGTAGGAGGCAACGGATTTTTGTTTTACATTCACTTTTGATATGTTCTTGTACATGAAACCGTCGAAAATGAAAATAAAAAAGTTGTGTTACGATCTGAAAACTGAAGCGAACGTGTCATACATTAGAGATTAATACGTACTTCTTCAGAGATGCGTTCAAACTTAAAATTAAACTGTCGTTTTACGGTCTAATTACTTGAATGTGTAGCAGACAAAAAAACACGTTCGGTATTAATACGTGAATCTATAGGAAAGCGTAAGAAGTGAAAATGAAATAGAGATTTCGGTGCACGAACTAATAACTAAATACAAAATGGCTCTGAGCACTAGGGGACTTAACTGCTGAGGTCATTAGTCCCCTAGAACTTAGAACTACTTAAACCTAACTAACCTAAGGACATCACACACATCCATGCCCGAGGCAGGATTCGAACTTGCGACCGTAGCGGTCACGCGGTTCCAGACTGAAGCGCCTATAACTAAATATAGACGAACAAACACAGAACTGGATTTTCTATTACATAATTTTAGAGACTAGTGTGGAAAAATCAAATTTGTTTTATAATCTAATAGTTAACGTGTAAAGCATTAGGGTCTGTGTAGCTAGATGGTGCATAATAAATGTACACAATACCTTTAATCCATGTCAGGGCTGGACAGTTTTGTACTACAGCTACTGCTCTCACCATCGCTCTTTCTAACGGTATTGGCAAAGCTTTTACGTATTTATCGACAGAACTGAACTACGTTATTTATTAACGTATGTTTCCGCGATAACTATACAATTCAGCAGACGCCAAGAATACGCATCAGTTGTAATACACTACAGTATCAGCGCCGAGCGGCCTGGGTCATTCGCGTATTGTTTAGTATTGTCGGGCGCCTTCAGTCACGTCTGCACGTAAACGACGTTTTGTTCCGCGCTCTGCCATCGGCAATTGTAAAATAAACAGGTAATCCGTAGTTAATGTGCTCTAAGTTATAATAAAAATCATGTTATAACCTCAAATTTTTAAAACTAATATGAATAAATAACAAACTCACCAGTCAGCAAAGTTTGCGTCGGGCTTTGACGGCAGAAAACTCGTTGATCACATCTTCATAGTTCAGACGGTTATCGGTTAGGAAGTGGGCTTGGATGTGAAGAATAGACAAGGCGTCCAGACAAAGTAGAATGTAGGTACGATTTCAGTCTTTTAAGAGCCGAAAACGAGTGCTCTGCTGAACAATTTGTAAGTACCATACATAGAAATATTCTAAGAGCAATATGAACATTCGGAAACACGGACTGTAACCTCGCTTTTCGTAAAAATTTACTCATTTCGACTGGTGTATCACTAATCTCAGAAGATTTCGAAAGTTCTGCTAAATGTATCCATTCACTAGGGAAGTAAGGCTCTAAATCTGTGTCATATGACGCGCGGAGTTTCGTTGCACGTTCCGCAATATCGTCAAGTGAACTGTTCTTAAGGTTACTGAAAACTGTGAAGGAGTCCAACAGTGTTCTATAGCTTCCCTTCCTCCTCACGAATTCGCTGTACAAGTTGTCGAGTACTGGGAGAAATGTTTTGACTCTAAATTTTTCCTTTCCAGTCAGAAAAACTTCTTCAGAGTCCGCTTCTTCGTTATCAAGAAGTTCGCGTTTTTGTGATGTTTTGTAGGTGCATTCATAGTCTATATCAGTCGCAATCTCCATAGATTTGTTTGCATAATAGTCGAACATGCCACGAATAGATGCAATAAATCCTACAAGTGATTCATATAATTCATTCACTATTTTAGTATCAATATTTACACTTTGCAATTTCAGATTTACACTATTAAATCTCTGGAGTATGTCCTTCCAAACTGTCATCATGAATACTGTTTCTAGCCTCCTGAGTTGATTCAATAAAGCTGAAACCTCATTTGGCACAAATGGTTTTTCAAACGTATCATGGGCAGTATGTGTGGGGGCATTGATAACGCTCTCCCAGTTTTCATTTACACTTACACACACTTCCTCTCTTGCTGACCAACGTGTTTTTATTAAATTTTTTACGATTTTGCTTAGTGGTTTCATGAAAGAAAGAAGTTTATTCCAGCGCAGTGTAGAAGCAGAGAAAAAATTATAAGGGTTTTGCACTACATTGAAAATTGAACGTGCTTCCCGACAACAGCTTGCAGTGCTAGTGCCGACTAAATTCAAAGAATGTGCTGCACAAGGCACATAATGCGCTTTCGGATTTCGTTCTTTAATGCGTGCCTGCAAACCAGTGTAGGTTCCTGACATATTGCTTGCGTTGTCATATGACAGGCCTCTACAGTCAGTAATATCAATGGAATTTGTAGACGGGACTTTTAGTATGGCCTCAGCTAAGTTTTCGGACTTGTGCCCCAGGTTTGGTAAAAACAGAAGGAAACGTTCAACAGGTTCACCATTCTCGTTCGCATATCTCAATATGAAAGATAATTGATCAATATATGAAATTTTTCGCAGTAGAATCTACTATTATAGAGAAATATTTGGTCTGTTTTATTTCCATTATGATAATTCTTTTTATTCGTTCAGAAAGAAGCTCTATTATTTCATTACAGATTGTTGAATAAAGATAACATTTATATCTCTGCCCTGAATTTCCATATTGTTCAATGTGCTCTGCAAGAAAAGGATCAAACTCGGCTATAAGTTCAAGAGACATCATAAATTGACCATTATGTAATGAATGGAATCTTTCAACGTGTCCATGTGTGGGTAGTCCACGACTTGTTAGCTTCTTCACTATTGCAAACACCCTTTTCAACACACTGCGTCAGTACATTTTTTTCTGTCTCAACGTATGACTCGAAATGGCTAGCTATTGTTCAAAGTGACTTTCTTCATGTTAAGAGTAATAACTCAGAATTTTTGTGTTTGATTCAATTCTCATGATGAGATAAAATATTAGAAATATTTTTCCAATCTGCAGTACCATTAGTTGCAATCGTGGCCTTACCTCCAAGGAATTTACATGGTGCACAAAAAACAGCAACGGTGCTACAGGAGTATACCAGAAAATCACGCAAAGTTGATTCACCATTTAAAAATTTACGGTAAAATACATTTTTTTTTCAAAGATCTGGTTTTATCTCGTGTCGATCTTCTTGGATTAGAAAAATCACCGATACAATTTTGATTAATGTCATGTTGAAAGAGAATGTTGGTTATTGATTCATTGACACACCATTGTACATGATCATCACTAACGAGGTTATTTCTGTTTTAATGTCTGACTTGACACTTTTTTGCGAAACTGGAATTCAGGAACAATTTGCTTTTCTTAATTTTTAACTTTTGTTTCGTCTGTATTTACTTCTTTTACAACAGCTGCAGTGCCAGAAATATCATCCGTACTACTTGAAGTCGAACCAGCAACATTTTTTGCGAAAAATTTATCTACTCTGCCAAGCGTTTTTAGAACGTTGGCTTCTCGTTCTCGACTTTCCTTCGATAATTGCCGAAGTGCCGCCCCACTTCATTTTGCACGTTTGCTCTTTTCACTGTTATTCATGGTAAGGGACTTACAAAATCCTCAACCAACAGTTAAAACAAAAGAAAAAAGTTCGTAAAAGGAAAGAAAGAAAGACTGTATCCAGTTCCAGTCGTGCTACACCACACATGAGGACAAATCTTTTTACTTCAAACACGACACACGACCACAAAGATTTTTTCCTTTAAACACGGAACGATGAACTGACCAACTAGAATTACTCGACGTTACTATGCTATGAAAGAACGACAATGCAGAATAATTTAATTTCATTGACGCCAGTTTCTATGTTGTCAGTGAATAGTAGAAGCACACCTGCCGGCGGAATTCCTCTCGTAAAGTAAACGGCACAGTCCCTTTTTTGGCTACTGTTTACCGCGTCGCAGGAATTTTAGCTGGGACACAAATATGTTCTGAATATTCTTGACACTGTCTTTCGAATTTAAAACGCAAATAATTTTCGCAGTTTCTTGCAGTGAGGTGTGCTGGATCGACTCTCATCCCACTTACAACATTTTAGAGGTTTCTGTGGGCAGAGAAGAGAACTACAAAGTTTGGGTAGTGTTGTTGACAGTTGATGTGGTGTGTTGCCATTTGTGTGAACACTGCTGTTATGTCTACACGCAAATGCACCTTTTGTTCCAACACAAAATAAAAATAACCTTTCCTCGAAGGAAAAAGCTTAGTTAAGAAATTTAATACAAAATTTGCAATGCCACGTACTATTCGATTGCACAGAGTGGGAAGTTTGATATCGTGCTGGCTGCAGCGCAATAAATGAGGCACACGAAAGTTGGTTTCTTCTTCTTTTTTCGCCAAAAAAAGTAAATAAGTAAAGAAATAAAAATTTGTAACTGTTGTGAAGTGTATTTCACACATTATTATATAGTCTGCTTATTTTCTTTTCATATAAACATGTGTTTAAAAATGTAAAACATTCCCAGTATCAACATGTTTTGTTGAACGGGTGTCATTCAATCAAAACTCAGATATTGAAGACCACAGAGCTCTCACATTAATTACAGTAATGGAGGGTTGACTTGATATTTCCCTGTAATTTCTACAAGTAATGTAAGTAGAGTCGGGTTTTACATACTGAGACCCACACATGTTACAGGATTTAAGAAACTGCTGATCAGTTTATCACAGCTTCTCGGGGATCCCGGTATTTTCACGGGGAAAATATGGTAGGATGATTAAGAAGCCAACAACATTCTCGGAATGATAACATTTCAAACATTGTATTATAGATTGCTGTCCTGACAGCTTACCTCAAAATATTTTGAACAATGATGAAGATGATACCAGACAGAAACCCAACGTTAAATTTCCATTCAGCCACCAAGTAAACTATGTATATGTCAAAGCTTATGTTGTCGAATTTCGTTCTTAAGGCTTATTTAAACTAGAAAGTTATTTAACAATATTAAAAATTATTGACGTTTGTAAGTGCAGTTATTTTGAAACTTAAAAGATTAAATAGAGTACAGAGCAAAATATGCCGCCCCCCGTAGTGTAGCGTCCCTATATGTAAATCCGCCAGTGTTGCCGACGACTTACACGCCCGAGAGGTAACCAACTTATTTCCCGGCAGCGATTTATTTAACAGATAGCGCGCCCACAAAGTGGAGCAATCTCCTATTTCCTCCACAAGGGCAAAGAGCTGTGGAAGACAGTTTACAGACCATGGTCTGCAAAATTTGAAATATTTTCGCTATCGAGCGGTTCCTTTCGGAGTTACGGAAGAGAAAGACCGCATTTACTATGAACCACTTAATCACTGATCGGCTATCAATGATAATAAAGAAACATGGGTGATCTATTATGCTGCCACTGACCTTAATACGACGTCTGTTCAAAAAATTCCGGAACATCCGTAATTCGCGCGAATGGTGTGTTGGAGTGAAATGTGGTTGGCATCGCTGCTCACGCCTGTGTTTACTATGTAACTGCCGGATGTTTCATTGTTGTGTGTCTGTTAGCTATTGTTCAGTGCTGTATTTAGTAGAACGTTGAGTCGCACATTTTGCGAATTTCGAGATGGCAGAGTTAGACGAGTAGCACGTCGGCATTAAATTTTGCTTGAAACTCAAGGAAACCTTTTGCAGAGAAACGTCAAATGATGCAGGATGCCAACGGTGATGAGTTCTTAAGCCTACTCAGTGTGACGGACGGTTCACACGGTTTACAAATAGCCGGGCGGAAGTCACAAAATTACCCACGTTCAGGACGCCCTTCGACGTCCTGCGACGACGCTCACGTCAGGAAAGTCAACGACATTGTGCGTTCCAATCAGAGACGGACTGCCCGAGAGATTGCAGAAGAATATAACATTTCAATTGGATTACACTACTGGCCATTAAAATTGCCACACCACGAAGATGACGTGCTACAGACGCGAAATTTGACCGACAGGAAGAAGATGCTGTGATATGCAAACGATTAGCTTTTCAGAGCATTCACACAAGGTTGGAGCTGGTGGCGACACCTACAACGAGCTGACAAGAGGAAAGTTTCCAACCGATTTCTCATACACTAACAGCAGTTGACCGGCGTTGCCTGGTGAAGCGTTGTTGTGATGACTCGTGTAAGGAGGAGAAATGCGTACCATCAAGTTTCCGACTTTGATAATGGTCGGATTGTAGCCTATCGCGATTGCGGTTTATCGTATCGCGACATTGCTGCTCGCGTTGGTCGAGATCCAATGACTGTCAGTAGAATATGGAATCGGTGGGTTCAGGAGGGTAATACGGAACGCCGTGCTGGATCCCAACGACCTCGTATCATTAACAGTCGAGAGGCATCATATCCGCATGGCTGTAACGGATCGTGCAGCCACGTCTCGATCCCTGAGTCAACAGATGGGGACGTTTGCAAGACGACAACCATCTGCACGAACAGTTCGACGACGTTTGCAGCAGCATGGACTATCAGCTCGGGGACCATGGCTGCTGTTACCCTTGACGCTGCATCACAGACAGAAGCGCCTGCGATGGTGTACTCAACGACGAACCTGGGTGCACGAATGGCAAAACGTCATTTTTTCGGATGAATCCAGGTTCGCATCCGTGTTTGGCGACATCGCGATGAACACACATTGGAAGCGTGTATTCGTCATCGCCATACTGGCGTATCACCCGGCGTGCGGCGTGATAGTATGGGGTGCCATTGGTTACACGTCTCGGTTACCTCTTGTTCGCACTGACGGCATTTTGAACAGTGGACGTTACATTTCAGATGTGTTACGACCCGTGACTCTACCCTTCATTCGATCCCTGCGAAACCGTACATTTCAGCAGGATAATGCACGACCGCATGTTGCAGGTCCTATACTGGCCGTTCTGGCCAGCACATTCTCCAGATCTCTCACCAATTGAAAACGTCTGGTCAATGGCGGCCGAGCAACTGGCTCATCACAATACGCCAGTCACTACTCTTGATGAACTGTGGTGTCGTGTTGTAGCTGCATGGGCAGCTGTACCTGTACACGCCATCCAAGCTCTGTTTGACTCAATGCCCAGGCGTATCAAGGCCAGCGGTTGTTGTTCTGGGTACTGATTTCTCAGGATCTATGCACCCAAAATGTGTGAAAACGTAATCACATGTCAGTTCTAGTATAATATATTTGTCCAATGAATACCCGTTTATCATCTGCATTTCTTCTTAGTGTAGCAATTTTAATGACTAGTAGCGTATGTCATAAAATCCAGACACAGCACCTTGGAATGCATCGTGTTGCCGCCCAAGTTCGTCCCACGACTCATGAGTCAAGACCAGGAAGATCTTCGCCTCGCTGTCTGTGAAGAACTTTTGGATCGCGCAAAAGAGAATGAGATGTTCCTTAAGAGAATCATAACTGGTAATGAGACGCGTATCTGCGGTTATATTTACACCAAGTTTCAATCTTCACAGTGAGTAGGGAAAGGTTCTCCAACACCAAATACAGCTCGTCAGGTCAGGTCAAATGTGAAAGCCATGCTGATAGTTTTCTTTGACTTTGAAGGATTAGTTCATCATGAATTCGTGCCACAGTGACAAACCGTTAATCGATGGTACTGTCGGGACGTGTTGCGACATTGGCGAGAAAATGTGAGAAGGAAATGGCCTGAAATGTGACGAGACAATTCATGGCTCTTGTATCACGATAATGCAGCCGCGAAATCATCCCTGCTGGTGATTGAATATTGCACAAAAAACGAAATCACTGTGCTGCTTCATCCTCCGTTCCTTCCATACCTGGGCCCTCCGGACTTTTTTTACTTCCAAAGTTGCAAATCCTGTTGAAAGGACGAAGATTTGCAACGACAGACGAGGTATAAGAAAATTCTCAGACGACGCTTCGCACGATCCAGCAAGAGGCGTACCAAGACTGCTTCCGGAAGTGGAAACGAGGTTGGGAGCGATGTATCAGTTGTAGAGGAGAGTATTTCGAAGGAGATCGTGCACAATGAGTAAAAGGTAAGCCTAGAAAACTTTGTGGACAATGTTCCGAAATTTTTTAATCACACCTCGTACATCTCGCAGTTCGTTCGTAATCACCTTTTTCTAGATTGCCTGAAAGATGTTTGAACTGCTCGTGGGCATCCACAGTATAAGAAATCGTGTCTAAACAGACTATGACAGTGTGTCACCCCAAACTTTTTCCATATGCGCTCACAACGAGAACCCAGCATTGTACGACTGTCCGATTGTCAAGCCAGCGTTTAATTTCGGGTACGGGAAGCATTGCGCTTTGGGAATGCTATATTAAAAACGTTACTTTGTTTCCGGCATGTATGGATGCAGATGTATAATTGTAATCGGAATATTTTATCTATAGACAATAACTCTGTCGCTGCTATTTCAATATTCTATAGAACGCCGATGGCCAGAATTGTACAATTCATTTTTTTGTTTTTGTCATTTTGTTATGCAGGGTGAGTTACGTAACACCCATTTAAGTTCATGATCAATTCAAGACACAGAGATGAGATTTCCGTCAAATGATAGTACACAAAGAGGCGCGTAATTCTGAAACGTCACTAATACTGCAAATTCTTGCGCCAGCCGAGTCACTGTAACAACTACAGTTCTCTCTCTCTCTGTCTCTCTCTCTCTTTTCTTTTATTTACCACCAAGAGTCTGAGACATATGCTGAAGCTGAGACGCAAGGTGACTTTCACGAAAGACTTTAAGAAGAAGAAAGGTTAGATTATTACTAAGATGTTTTTCCTGTTTGCAAGACAGAATTAGTCATCTACTATTTCTGTAAATATAAGTGTCTGACAACTTCAAAGAGCTATCCAGTTACGTTAAAAAACCCACAGGGTGTCCAACAAAAGGCTTCGCAATTTTAAAATTATTCAACACGTAAACCAAAGATCGATAGAAGGCTTTACCAAACTGTTGTGAATTTATACAGACGTTTCGAAGTAGCAGCTACAAAAGCTGCGACCACATGACGCTGTACCCACTACAGTTCCTATCGGCGTGCATAAATAATATACTTGTCCTCAGCAAGCCATATTTGCAGTCACGACACTATTTTTTTAAAATTTCCACCACTCGCAGTAAAGAGGTGGCGGCGAACGAAGAATGAAATTTGTCACCACATATTGTGATGTGCAAGACTTATTTCGTTCGACGCCACATTGGGCGACTTGCACGCCGGTCGTGAGGATGAAATGGTGATAAGGACAACACGACACCCAGTCCCTGAGCGGAGAAAATCTCCAACCCGACCGAGAATCGAACCCGGGCCCGCTTGCATGGAAGGCGAGCACGGTACCACCCTGCTAAGCAGGCGGACACCACATACTGTAGTTGTCCCAAAGGAAAAGATTCAGTCGCCTCACTGATGGACGATTCGAACTCGTTCATGGTGCTGGGATGGTTCCGGCAGACAGTGCCTTTCAGCGTCCCCGTCAAGAAAGTAGTTACAAAGAGTCAGAACGTGTGAATGCGGACGACAATGTAAGCCTGCGCCGATAAATTAGGGATAATCCAAAGCAACAGCTATGTTCCCCCAATATTCTTCAAGAAAGCAAAACACCTTGTCAGGGTCATTGTTAAAAAATATATCGGCTCAATCGATAATAAATTTAAAACATCGTGGCTACTTCCCTTGATGTTTTAATTCAATTATCAATTTTTGTGGCTGGTGCATGTTCCATTTTAGCGAGTTTTAACAGGTTCTTTTACTTTTTATTATTTTGATAATGGAAGTTTGACTTCCGAAACGCGTCAATCTTAGTGTTTTACACTATAAACAAGTAAGTGGTTGAGCCGATATATTTTTTGACATTGACATTCACAACCACAACCTCTGATCCAGTATGGATAAAATCAAAACCTTGTCAGGGTGATGTGTTCAGACACCATGTTGCATGAACCAATCGGTGTCTGGCCTGTCCTTCAAAGCTTCTGTTTTACGATTAACTGATCCAAAATGACAAGGCAGCGTCACTAATTATCGATACTCGCGTGTAAAATGTGCCAATAATGAGTCTGCTGCATAGCGCAACCCAAAAAGCAACTTTGGGACTATACAGTGGTTTCGTTTCACACAACTGGGGATTTTCGGAACCCCAAAACCGCCAGTGTTACTTATTCACGAATCCATTTAGGTGCAGATTTGCTTCATATGTGAACCAGATGCAGCCAGCATCAAACGCTTCATTATCGAACATTCTTCGCAACGTCAGCCACATATGTCGCATAGGTGCAACTATGGCCTGGTGACTGTCGCCTGATGAACAAAGTAAGAGCCTGTGGAGTATCAGACCAGCTGTGTGGCTGCATTGAAGAGCTTTTAGCAAACAGAACACAGCGTGTTGTTATCAATGGAGAGACGTCTACAGACGTTAAAGTAACCTCTGGCGTGCCACAGGGGAGTGTTATGGGACCATTGCTTTTCACAATATATATAAATGACCTAGTAGATAGTGTCGGAAGTTCCATGCGGCTTTTCGCGGATGATGCTGTAGTATACAGAGAAGTTGCAGCATTAGAAAATTGTAGCGATATGCAGGAAGATCTGCAGCGGATAGACACTTGGTGCAGGGAGTGGAAATTGACCCTTAACATAGGCACATGTAATGTATTGCAAGTATATAGAGAGAAGGATCCTTTATTGTATGATTATATGATAGCGGAACAAACACTGCTAGCAGTTACTTCTGTAAAACATCTGGGGGTAGGCGTGCGGAACGATTTGAAGTGGAATGATCATATAAAATGAATTTTTGGTAAGGCGGGTACCAGGTTGAGATTCATTGGGAGAGTGCTTAGAAAATGTAGTCCATCAACATAGGAGGTGGCTTACATAACACTCGTTCGACCTATACTTGAGTATTGCTCATCAGTGTGGGATCCGTACGAGATCGGGTTGACGGAGAAGATAGAGAAGATCCAGAGAAGAGCGGCGCGTTTCGTCACAGGGTTATTTGGTAACCGTGATAGCGTTACGGAGATGTTTAGCAAACTCAAGTGGCAGACTTTGCAAGAGAGGCGCTCTGCATCGCGGTGTAGCTTGCTCGCCAGGTTTGGAGAGGGTGCGTTTCTGGATGAGGTATCGAATATATTGCTTCCCCCTACTTATACCTCCCGAGGAGATCACGAATGTAAAGCACGGAGGCTTTCAGACAGCCGTTCTTCCCGCGAACCATACGCGACTGGAACAGGAAATGGAGGTAATGACAGTGGCACGTAAAGTGCCCTCCGCCACACACCGTTGCGTGGCTTGCGGAGTATAAATGTAGATGTAGATGTAGATGTAGACTTTGGGTGACTTTGAATTTTGAATGAAAACATGTGTAGAGTGTTTCTCAGTGTATTACGCGTGCTAGAACATTCGTAAGACGCGTTTCCTCGGATGTTGCTAAATAAATCCAGGAAACGTGGCCACAATTTCACTAATAAATTCAGTTGGCCTTTTGGAACATTAAGTTGTTCTTGAAAACTGAGGTCTTGTTGCTGACCTGTGATAATCCAGCATCAGAAACAAACCTTGTTCAGTGGAATAGATGATTTCAACATCTTTCTTCGGTACACACATCTCGTTTGTCGTCTCAACATTGTAACTGATCCCTCTGAACTTTGGAGTAATATTTATGGGCTCTGTGCATCTGCAAGCTTCTGCAACAACTACTTAGAAACTTTTGTATAAATTTTCTACCTTTCACAATAAATGTACCGTGTGTTTCATTCTTCTGTCGGCAGTTGTCTTCTTGTTATTTAATTTGAAAACCAGACAGTTCTCTGTTGGACACCGTGTATATCTCGGTTGATGAAAGAGTTAGGAGTAGTGACCATGCAACTCATTACAAGCGCCCTCCTCATACTACATTTACCAAAATACCTAACTCATACTCCTTACGATCATAATCAAAATATCACTGATGCACTCGATAAAAATAGTCTTGGTCGTACAGTAACAATGAAATACTATGCCAGTGTTCTTTCTGTAACAATTTAATGATACAGATAGTCGTTTTACCGGTATAGTAACTCTCTGTAGATAAATATTGATGCATCTTATTTCTGTTTACACATAAGCGACTGCACTGAAACTTCTGGTATGATGTTAAAAACCTACTCATACTATAGCCGTTTTTATGGAGCGTCAACTAGTACGGCGGGTCGGATGAGGATTTTTATCTACATCATTGCTCCAGAAAGCCAGAGCAGCCCAGACGCTCATACATCACCTGTTTTTAATAACTGAACTAGTTCCAAGGCAAGCCTTTAAATCACAATTTTCTCAACTTAGAATAGCAGTCTGTAATGTTTTTGCTTCGTCTAGCAAACCTGAACACATGATACATAATTTTTGCCAAAATTAAACTGCAGAAAGTTCTAATAGAGCACTTATCGTGAATTTAAGAGCAGAATGTGTAAAAATAAAAGTTATTCAAGTTCCTTTTTCTCTTTAGAGCGAATCACCTAAAACTTGCACCGCAAATCTTGCAGCAATAGAAAGTGCTAGTAATGTGCGGTATTCAAAGAATGGATTGGTACTCAGGGGCTCGTATCGTTAGCCAGTCAACAGAGTAGAATAACACCCAGAAAGCATTTTTTGCTCAGGCATACACTTTTTAAAAAAATCGAACAATGTCCATTGACATCAACAAACTAAAAGTAATGTAAATTAGAATTTCAGTGGTGTTTGTTGCAGGATTGTAGTGCGAGTCGTTTACGAGATATCCTATTTTGAAAAGTTCCGACACTGGCACTTGTACAGAATTTGTGATAGCGTACGCGAGAGAACAACTCAAATGCATACACTAATTATTTCGATTCTGACCAATAACAAGACAAATGACGATTACAGGTTGTGTTCAAAATTACCACCAGGAGCGGCTACTAACATTTCAGTGGAGATGTCCGTGCAGGCTGCAATGATACGTTGTCGTATATCATCTGATGTAATTGGTATGTCCTTGTAGAAAAGGTCGTTCAGCTTTCCCTAAAGAAAAACGTCTGTAGTCCTCAAATCTGCGGAGCGCACCAGCCAAGGTACATGTCCTCCGTATCCAACGATTCGGAGACAATTCGTGAAGACTGTAAGGTGTCAGGCAAATCCAACACCTTCCATGAAAACCCTGACATGATAAGCAAATCCGGTAGTATGTCACATAGCCCCGAATAAATCCTGACATTAAATTAACCGAAGTAATACGATCAACCAGTGAGCAAATGGACAGACTAACACAAGAACGCCTAAATGCATGTCATACCTTCCCACCGTGAAACAGACGCAGTTCCGAGGGATGAAACGAGAACAGAAGCCGAGAGCAGAACCGTGTTCAGCTATAAGGCCCTACGATAAGGGACGGACACCCACGTCGCCAGCCAACCACCAGGACCACCCCCCCGCCCATGTTAAAAGATAGTCCTCCAGAAGAACAGTATAGATCTTATGATAACACTAAAAGAGCCACACCAGCTGCAAGTTTTAGCGTGAGAAATTTTCGCGTCTCTGTTACGTTGCAAACGTTAAAAAACATTGCCCCACCACGAAAAGTATAACGTTTCTCATTGGATAGACAGAATTTTTGTAGGCAGAGCTTAAGGTTAACATTGAGACCCTGATTGGTCAGATGAAAACACAGCCAGATAGTTTTTTTTAAACCAACTTCGGTAAATTGTAGTAAGGAGAAGTTAGGAGAGAGTTGCTTCCGAGATGGCGAGGTGTGTGGAGCTGTGCCGCCCGCCGCCCCCTGACGAACACCGACAAGGTAATGAACGCACGCGATTTTTGAGCGCATAAGGCTTCACTCAGAACTGCAGAAGTCTCATCTGTTACATCCCCTTTTTACGTAATACTAGTGTCGATCGTCAATTGAAGCTCATGGTATTCACATTTGCTACATAAGTTAAAATCTGAAACGCGATGATTTTTCTGTTATACAGGGTGTTACAAAAAGGTACGGCCAAACTTTCAGGAAACATTCATCACACGCAAGTAAAGAAAAGATGTTATGTGGACATGTGTCTGGAAACGCTTAATTTCCATGTTAGAGCTCATTTTAGTTTCGTCAGTATGTACTGTACTTCCTCAATTCACCGCCAAGATTTTATACGGGATATTCTGCCTGTGCTGCTAGAACATGTGCCTTTGCAAGTACGGCACAACATGTGGTTCATGCACGATGGAGCTCCTGCACATTTCAGTCAAAGTGTTCATACGCTTCTCAACAACAGATTCGGTGATCGATGGATTAGTAGAGGTGGACCAATTCCATGGCCTCCACGCTCTCCTGACCTCAACCCTCTTGACTTTCATTTATGGGGGCATTTGAAAGCTCTTGTCTACGCAACCCCGGTACCAAATGTAGAGACTCTTCGTGCTCGTATTGTGGACGGCTGTGATACAATACGCCATTCTCCAGGGCTGCATCAGCGCATCAGGGATTCCACGCGATGGAGGGTGGATGCATGTATCCTCGCTAACGGAGGACATTTTGAACATTTCTTGTAACAAAGTGTTTGAAGTCACGCTGCTACGTTCTGTTGCTGTGTGTTTCCATTCCATGATTAATGTCGTTTGAAGAGAATAATAAAATGAGCTCTAACATGGAAAGTAAGCGTTTCCAGACACATGTCCACATAACATATTTTCTTTCTTTGTGTGTGAGGAATGTTTCCTGAAAGTTTGGCCGTACCTTTTTGTAACACCCTGTATAATTATTGAGAAGCCACATCAGCCACTGTAATTTACGACAAGTTAGATAAGTAATTAAAGATAATTGAGGGTAACTGTAGACCATTTTGATAGTTTTTTTCTTTTGTGAAACTTAATTTAAACCTAGATTATAGATGTGATATGGCATAGGTCATCCTTCGATCCATTTTAGAACTTGGAAACCCACTCAGGGAATATTCGTTCACATTTTTGTTGAACGCAGTTGGTTTTTATCATCCTTTATAAAAATATTTTCTTTTATCAATAGTGCAATTTATAAACAATGTTTTGTGAGTAGAATAAAATTTCCAATGGTAAATTTAACTGCTTTTCGACGTTATTTTACCAGCTTACTAAAAATAGGAAAGCCTTCAACCCCTTCCACTAAATTTAGTTAGTATTAAGATTCTTTTACAGGGAGTGCAGTGGTGCTGACGCTGAAATCATTAAGTATTTGGTTATATCATCGCTAGTCTCACTGAATTCATCTGAACTCTACATGTCATGTGTGGTCTTGCGTTTCCTTACCAGCAACAGGTCCCAGGTTCAAACTAGTCAATTCCCTAAAAAACACGCTCAGAGCGTCGTTGCGCGGAAGTGGTAAGGAGACACGACTTAAAACAGACACCACGCAGAATGTTAGAAGACATTCTGTAGTACTTCGTGCATTACGGACTGGAGAGCCATAATGTTGGTACCAAAGGTTCCTCCTAGTCTGCAGAGGAACGTCTTCTAGCATCTGTAGGAGATGGTCTGTTAGAGAGGGTGCGATACTTTTGGGCACTCAGTGTTCCGTGAAAAACGGGTCTATGAGCTGATGATTCAGTATCCCGCACCACACGTTTACATTCCATGTATGCAGACGTTTGAAATAAAACAACTCTTTTGTTTTACATTCCTGTTTTGAAAGTTCTGTAATTCCAATGTTATCTAATAAGTTATTTCGGTAATACATTAAATCTCATAAAATGTATTACTCCATTTGGTTACTAGTAGGTCATACTTGTCCAATATATGTTCGCAATATTTAGCATTTACAAATGAAGCCATAATTAAGAAAATTTAGGTTAGCATTGTTATCTTTCAGTATTTTATATAATATGATGTATATCCTATGTAAAAGTCTTTTCTATTGTATTCACCAGTTTCAGCATAAAATAAGCAAGGTTTTGTGGGTAGTTACTCATAAAAATGTTAACCTTCCAATTGTTAATTTCATAAATTTACACTGTAGTTTTGTTGACTTGATTGTTAGCAAACGTATAAATAGAAATAGGACAAGACTCGAGAATGGTCAGTTGGAGACAATTTTGAGACGTAACCACTGTGTCGCATGTCTGTGCAATAATGTAATTGTTGTAATACAGTATTGCGACTATGTGGCCTGTAATGTGGAATGGGCTTCCACTAAGAAGAAATGGTGCAGCTTGTGATAAATAAACCACTATAAAAACGACTTGGTACCTGGATGTTTTCATGGAATTCACGTAACTTGATCCAGTTAGCAGATGAAATGGACCGAGGAAACGACTACTTCAGCAGCAGCAGCAGGAAGCAGATTACTCCGAGTTACACCGAACTAAGGTACGTATCAGAAATCAACTGAACTATATAAGTAACACTGCACAACTAATTACTAAAGTGTCATGTTTTGGAAACTGTTCCAGCAGTAAACATTTGCATTTGTCTCAAAGTAATTCTTTGAGTGGTGGAGGCCAGTGTGATCACACGTTTCTTTACTTCTATGGAACAGAAGAATAACAACAAATTTTGAGGTTTTTTTGTTTAAATCAAATAATCTCTTTTCGATGTTGCAAATTTGCGCCCCAGCAAAATTTCAATGTCTTCCCCACGTAACGTAACATAGCAGTTTCGTTTCACGTTCCATCTGACAAAGCCAACGAGGGTTGCCGGCAGACCAATAGTGCATATTTCGGCCGTTTACCTGGCCATGATTGGTAAATGTGGCTTATTCAGTAAACAAGATGCCTGATACACCTTGAGTATCCTGTCTTAGTGCCAATGCACAGAAGTTACCACAATTCTCGTAATCGTTTCCATACAGCTCTCGATGGAGAATACCTAGGACACTTGCCTGAAGCAAGCCCTTCCTCGTGCGACTGCGCGGGTGCTAACCTGCGGATCAACTGCAGTTGCAGCAAGAACATTAATCTCCCCTTCTTCCCTTGTCATCTGTTTCCCTCTGTTGCGTTGTCTAGGTGTTACACTACCACTTTCACGGAACTGGTTGAAGAGGTTGATAAATGACTGCCGAGATGGTGGACGTCTGTTGGGATATCTAACCGCTTACACTGTACGAGAACGAACTGCGTTCTTCCCACACCTTCCACACAGCATGCTAATGTTGGCTTTTTCTGCATTGGTAACTCTCATCGTCCACTCACGACCTACTGCCTGGACTGTCACACAATAACTGCCTGACAAGTCGTAGTGCACTCAAATAACACACAATCGCACTGTAAGCAAACACAACAACATCTTACCCGGCAACTACGTATGTTCAATGGCACAAAGAAGTGTCGGTGTGGAAACTTTTCAAAAAACGATACCTCGTAAACGATTCGCACTAGGATCCTGCAACAAACACCACTGTTATTATAATTTACCTTACTTTTAGTATGTTAATGTCAACGGCATTGTTCCATTTTTAAAAAAGTATATGTTTGCACGAAAATCCATTGTTAAGTATTATTGTAATCTGTTGATTGGCTAGCAGGGCGAGCCCATAACTATCATACCATTCTGTGAAAACACATGACCAGCACTTCCCATTTCTGCAATATCTGCGGTGCACGTTTTAGGTGATTCATCATGTATATATCAAATTAAATTTTTATTCCACGTGCATATCAACTATTACAAAGACAGAACGGAATTCCTTGGAAAAAATGGACGCAACACCCGTTTATTGAACTTTCTGAGAAGACTAGACATAATTCACTGTACTGAGGTGCATTGTAAGAGCCCCTTTCTAAATCCTGTTTACTGTGAAACACAGACTACTGGCCATTAAAATTGCTACACCAAGAAGAAATGCAGATGATAAATGGGTATTCATTGGACAAATACATTATACTAGAACTGACATGTGATTACATTTTCACGCAATTTGGGTGCATAGATCCTTAGAAATCAGTACCCAGAACAACTACCTCTGGCCGTAATAACGGCCTTGATACGCCTGGCCATTGAGTCAAACAGAGCTTGGATGGCGTGTACAGGTACAGCTGCACATGCAGCTTCAACAAGATACCACAGTTCATCAAGAGTAGTGACTGGCGTATTGTGACGAGCCAGTTGCTCGGCCACCATTGACCAGACGTTTTCAATTAGTGAAAGATCTGGAGAATTTGCTATCCAGGGCAGCAGTCGAACATTTTCTGTATCCAGAAAGGCCGTTACAGGACCTGCAATATGCGGTCGTGCATTATCCTGCTGAAATGTAGGGTTTCGCATGGATCGAACGAAGGGTGGAGCCACTGGTCGTAACACATCTGAAATGTAACGTCCACTGTTCAAAGTGCCGTCAATGCGAACAAGAGGTTGTAATTTTTCCTCCTATCTACGTAATTCTGTAGCTCTCAATTCGTTCGAGCAATCAGTCATTCATGGTAGGAAACACAGTCATAGCTCAGTCACTCAAAATGACTCTGAAATTTTACTTGTTAGAATGAAATCAGGCGATGATTCTTCTTCTCTGCAGGCTCGTGCTTTGCGGCAGCCTGCTAATCTGTACAAATAAAATGCCTCGTAATTTTGAGAGCGTTGTATAATCAGTCGGGAAACCTCTAATCAAGCGGATATTTGGCTTTGATGAAGTTTAACCTTCCGAAGAAGTAATGGAGCTTTTGGATTATTAAATGCAGGTTTGTATCCAGTCTTTCGGAAATTCCCTTCTGATTAACAACTACGGAATACATCGATAAATATCATTAATTCTCAAATTTCCAATACACACCTTTTATTTGAAGGAGCAATCTATATATATTGTCTTTTTAATCGTACAGTTTCGTCTCAGTTATCTTCTGTCATAAATCTCAATAATCGGATTACAGTTCTTCCAAACCAAGCTCAGGCTAATCGGCACGAAGACAATCTCGGAAGCTCCCTTTCTTTTTTTTCTAACAACCACCAGAGAGAGTACAACAAAGAATACTTATGCGCTCATGGCATAGCTATTGTATGAACTACTTTTCGCATGGATTCTGCGAGTATGAAGATAGAAATTTAGTAAACGTCATTCAAGGGTAGAATTGTATCTGAATAATTCATCGAATATAAAGAGATATTACAAGGTGACCGGGATGTGTAACCAATGGCACCCCATACCATCACGCCGGGTGATACGCCAGTATGGCGATGACGAATACACGCTTCCAAAGTGCGTTCATCGCGATGTCGCGAAACACGGATGCGACCATCATGATGCTGTAAACAGAACCTGGATTCATCCCAAAAAATGTTGTTTTCCCATTCGTGCACCCAGGTTCGTCGTTGAGTACACCATCGCAGGCGCTCCTGTCTCTGATGCAGCGTCAAGGGTAACCGCAGCATGGTCTCGGAGCTGATAGTCCATGCTACTGCAAACGTCGTCCAACTGTTCGTGCAGATGGTTCTTGTCTTGCAAACGTCCCCATCTGTTGACTCAGGGATCGAGACGTGGCTGCACGATCCGTTACAGCCATGCGGATAAGATGCCTGTCATCTCGACTGCTGGTGATACGAGGCCATTGGGATGATCCAGCACAACGTTCCGTATTACCCTCCTGAACTCACCTAATCCATATTCTGCTAACAGTCATTGGATCTCGACCAACGCGAGCAGCAGTGTCGCGATACGATAAACCACAATCGCGATGGGCTACAATCCGACGTTTATCAAAGTCGGAAACTTGATGGTACGCATTTCTCCTCCTTACACGAGGCATCACAACAACGTTTCACCAGGCAACTCCGGTCAACTGCTGTTTGTGTATGAGAAATCGGTTGGAAACTTTCCTCATGTCAGCACGTTGTAGGTGTCGCCACCGGCGCCAAGCTTGTGTGAATGCTCTGAATAGCTAATCATTTGCATATCACAGCATATTCTTCCTGTAGGTTAAATTTCGCGTCTGTAGCACGTCATCTTCGTGGTGCAGCAATTTTAATGGCCAGTAGTGTAATGATGTATTCCTTGTTTCCCCTGCAACTCTTCACAATCCGGCTCACAAGCCATAACCTTACTCTTCAGTCGTTAGCTGCTACAAATCAATTACCCAGAAAGATGGGTTAGAAAAGAAACATGATGTTTGTGGCTCAGTAACTGTATAGTTCTATGAGAAATCTAGAAGCCGTCGTCATTACCCGTACGCGTTACAGCATCACACCTACATCTGTACTCCTATCCTCTCTCAAAAATGCACGACTTCCTGATATTGGGCTAATATCTTAATACATGCAATGAATGCCGAAGTCTTAATTCGAAAACGCTTTATTTGCACAAATATTTCTTGCTGCCGTACTCTAGCAAGTAATAAATTCTGAATGGTGGTATTCTGAGCTGAACATCGCTTTTGTCTGTCGGCTTGGTAGCTGCAGAGCTTTTCTTCATATCATTACAATCATATGATATTACCGAATCCTGTACGAGTGTCACTCAACATCCTTTCCTTGGCGCGGGATATTTGCGCTAGCGTCTCCTGCAGAAAATATATCAAGGACCGCCGCCTGAAACTATCCCCCTAGTTAACCTGAGGAAGTTGAGTAGTGGCCCACTGTAATATCAGCTAAACCGTTCGGTTCAACTTTTCACTGGGTTGTTATCTCACACAGAGGCAGGGCTTTCTATTGGCTCGCTGCAGTGTAGCGTTATGCGAGCCTCTCAGAAGCCAATCCGACTAACTATTTTTATAATTGTTCTACTTTTGATTATGAAAACCTCATAAACACATATTTTCAGTCGCCTAATTTTTTAAACTTTTCATTCTTCGTATTTGCTCTAAGTTTTACATTCTTTAATGCTGATTTTACGTGATCGCCCCATTTCATACTATTTGTTAGTGTTATTAGTTATACGCACAGCTAACACCATCAAACGCATATTATAAACGAAATTTGTACGTATACAGTCTGACGGACATGATTTCCATAACAAGAAAGGGTTTACGTATGTATAGCCAGAGACAGAAGGTTCTCAGTGGCCGCAAGAAGTAGCTACATGCTTCTAACAGCTGGTAGCAAACAACACAAAACATCACAAGCATATTCTGTCCTCTTCAGATTCATGCACGGGCCAGAATCGCAACAAAAAACTGTGTCAATGATGATGAAGTTTCTACAAACTCTGCAGTCAAAACGGATAACACTGATTTAAAATTTTTAACACTTGGACCACAGCTATCTCACAAACGACACCGCCTTTCTGTAGTTGAATATAGGGCAAGACTAAGTGGAATGACTACATAAAACATGTAGTAGGAAGAGCGGACACCAGACAGATTCGTAGGATGAACCTTCAAGACAAATAGCTTATCCACAAGAGAAATGGCTTACAAGGCGCTTGTTGACCAATTCTTGAGTATTATTCATCAGTCTGGGACGCTTATCAGGTAGGATTGATAGAAAAGAGAGAGAGAAGAAGAGATGAGAGAAGATCCAACGAAGAGGGGCGCGGTTCGTGACGGCATCGTTTGGTCGCTGCGAGAGCGTTACGGAGATGCTCAACGAACTCCAATCGCAGACACTGCAAGAGAGGCGTTGTGCATCAAGGAGAGGTTTACTACTAAGCGCTTTCCGGGAACAGTCGGACAACGTATCACTTTTATACATCTCGCGTAGGGACGACGACGAGAAAATTCCAGAGATTAGAGCTACTACAGAGATTTACTGACAATCATTCTTCTCACGCGCCTTCGCGAGTGGAACAGGGAAGGGGGATCAGTTACTGGTACCGCAAGTACTCTCCGCCACACACCTTTAGGTGGCTTGCGGAGTACGACGTACAGAAGATGTAGACGTAGATGTAGAAACACACAAGACATCTTCTCACCAGAAGACTGATACAATGTAATTCGTTATTGCAAGACAAACAACATCTTTGCAGTAGCTGAAATGAATCTCAATGATTATTGTCTACAATGCCTTGTTGAGACCCCATAGCAAATCACAAGAAGATTGTTGTGGCTTGCCATACGGTGGATTCGATTCGAGAGGTTACTACCTTACACTGTACAATATATGACCACGTTTTGCAGGCATTGTGGAGAAGTCTACAGCAGGCGCCAACTTTAATTTGCAAATATAAACCAGGATGCCCTATACTCAATAAAGTATATTCCTCCTCTGAACCATGGCTACTACGAGAACAGCTAGTGACCACTCGCCAGGAATGCAACAGTCAATTATCAGAGAACTGATGTCTTTTATTGTAGCAGCTGGCCGCACTGGAAGTTAAAGTGAAATAGTGAATTTTTTCAGTTGAAAATAAGACTAATTCCTTAAAAATACAAACTTCACTTTGATATCTATTTCAGTGACTATCTGTGTTGTGTTTTCATCACATCTGTTCACAAAATTATAATTACCACAATAACACAATGATAAATATAAATTTGTGTTACAACCAAAAATGAATTTTCAATATGCATTTAATTTTAGTCTCAGTTTTCTCAGTTTCTGTTCCACTGTAGTTAGTCGGTTTGGCCTCTGAATACCATTATTTATATTAAATGGAGAAAACATAACGGGCGTTCAAAAAGAAACGAACCAGGGTCTGGAATGCACAAACTGGTGACATGAGGCGGTGTGGTTCTGACCAGAGCGAGGAAGTTCACAGCCCGTCGCTAGAGGGCACGCGTGCACATCACGTGACTGTACAGAGCTATGGACCGCGTCACCTAGGAGGGTGCTTACGTGCATATAAGGGGATCAGAAAGGAAGCGTGGTGGCTTTGTTATGCCCATCCGGCTTGGATCTCCGCCCCCCCTACCTTTTATCAATCCCTCCAAATCCTTGAACGTCATGCTCTCCGCCTATCGCATCCGTCTCCCCTCCCCCACGCGGATCCTGTACGATCTCATCCCCTTCCCCCACCTCCTCCTTTTCCTTGAAAGGATACAGATCCTGTACATCTCCCGCAAACTCGATCCTCCTCACCCGCTCATCTCCCCGATCCTCTCCCACCCCCGCCCGCTGCCGCACCTGTATTCCCACGTCCCGCCCGGTCTCCATCTCTCCACCCTCCTTACCCTCTCCCAAGGTGGCTTCCACCAGCTCCCCCTCCCTGATGATGTCCTCCTCCCCTCCATCTACCCCTCCTAGCAACTACTTTAATCCTCCCTCCCTCTTCCTGTATCTGTTCCTTTGGGCACCCTCCATCCCTCCCCCCCTTCTCCCCTGGGCCTCCCCTCCCCTGTCCTTCTACTCCTCCTCCCCACTCCTCAGCCATTGGCATCTCTGTTCTCCCCTCTCCACCCTCTCCACCCGCCCTCACCCTTCTTCCCCTCTTGGCAGGTCCCCGCACTCGCACACGCTACGTGGACTTTCGCACACCGGAGATCATCGCCATCTGTGTCTCGTGTGTGTGACGCTTTTCCATTCACTTGTGCCATCGGATTCATCAGTGTTCTGTGCGCCGTGTCAACGTGTTTTCAGTGTCTTTCTCGTCGAGTGTGAACGGCTATGTGTTCTTTGTGTGACTGTGACCACTATTTTTTGCCTGTCACTATGTTCATTTTCCTTCTCCGTTCTTGTACTGTGATTGTCAACTCTATGGCTGAAGAGCGGCGTAGCATGCTGCTGCCAGCTTACCTGATTGTTCAGGTGTTAAAATAACAATAAAGTAAAAAAAAAAAAAAAAAAAAAAGAAGCGTGGTGGAGATGAGCACAGCGCATTAGAGATGGGCAAACTGAAACACATAACTGTTTCGAAACAAATGAAACAGTACGATGTAATGTTTCGATACGCTGTTTCAAAACAGTTTGTGTTTTGTAATCTAATAAACCTACACATTTTATCATATTGAATGTCTACTGTATAAGTATGTCCATATAAACACAAATGAGGTGCGAGAGCGCTACACTTGGGCGTCTTGGCAGTTTCGTATTTCCTGCAGCAAATGCGCTGCTTTCGTGTTGTGTGACTTTCATACTTTTCGATTGGCTGAAGACAGCCATAGCTGAAGACAGAACGACCACCACGAACGGAACTGGAGGTGGGAGCAAACTGCAGAAACAACGGATATGCTACTGGGATTCCCACATTCAGTTTACATGCGCACAAAGGGAATCATTGTGGATAATAGGCACAGTAACTATAGACTAACAAATAACGCCAAATAATTCGAATAAATAACAACATATAACAGAAAAAAAAATTTTTGTCTTTCAAGGTGTTTCGAACCGTTACTATAAATTCACCATGCTTCCCAGCCCTTCCCGTTCACCATTATACTATCAGTGATATGTCAAACAGATTGCTTGCAATTATACCTACATCAAATTTATGTATATGTCTAACAACTGTCACTCTGCACCTTTTTTCATTCAAAATATTGTAGACTTACTTGCGTTTCTTAATATGATTACTGTACATGAAAAGAGAAGTGTATGTTATATAAAAAAAGTGTAATTTAATCGAATGATTTTCACATATTTATTATTTTGAATGTGAATAGTATGCGTTGTTTTATTGTTTGGTTAGTGTTTATAAAGCAGATGTTACGCCATTTCGTAATAGGACAGTCAGCTAGAAACAAAGCTTTATTTTCTGATATCTTAAGCTTCATGCTATTGGTTGTCAAAAAGATTTCGACACTCTTGAAAGTGTTTCATGAAGTGTTCTGTTGTGTTTCAGTACCTGTGCCGAGCGTGAATCTCGTACGACACAGAGCGGAATGAAACATCACTGTTTCGATACAATTAGTCCGTTCCAAGCACAGGTGGACTGAAACAGCCTTATTTTGAAACAACGATACAGTTTCTGTGTCTGGCTGGAGATCGAATCTAGTGCGGTTATCCGAGACAGGGGCGGAATGAAACATCACTGTTTCGAAACAGTGAATCACAGCCGTTCCGAAACACTGAAACAGTTCCACGTATCTATACACTGTATCGAAACATAGAAACAGTGGCCAAGTCTACAGCGCATGCGCGGCAGCAGAGAGCGGGAAAACAGAAGTCCACGTTGCCGTAACTGCATTGCAGCGTACTACAGTCAGGCTCGTTCCCCTTTGGTAGATTGTATTATACCTTCAAATCTATGAGGGGAATAATAAACATTAAAACCAATTTCGATCAATCGTCATGAGAGAAGTATTAATTCATGTCATGATGTTGCGTCCACTGCTCATCAGATTTACTCTGCGTGACGTCGGGAGGCGAGTCAGCTGACACAGCTTTGTGTAGACATGAAGTACAATTTTTCTCAAAATGACAATTTTCTAACGATAAGGTCATTAAAACTGCTTGCAATAATTGCCATTTATTGCGATTTGAACTGCATTATAAGTAAAAAATTTAATACACAACAAAATTCACTTCAACCATGAACCGAAATCATTATATTTGCTTGACAACTGCTTCCACTCAATAGAATTTTTAAAAATGTGTAAGGTGTGTGTGTGTGTGTGTGTGTGTGTGTGTGTGTGTGTGTGTGTGTGTTTGTGTGTGTGTGTGTGTGTGTGTGTGTGTTGACTATAGTTAAGTGTAATCGCTGCGTGTAGAAAAGAATTAGTCGTAGGAAAGACTAATGTAAAAGACTGTCGTAAAAATTCTCAGTAAGTTGTCATACTTCCACTGTTAACAGGCATTGTGAGTGTAAACTAACACGTTCGATATTACAGTGAGAGACCGCATTTATAATCCACTGAACAAGCGAACACTTAACCATCATCTGTGAATAGCTCCAGAGAATGCTGACCGATAGCACCGACAACCACCGATATCTCGACAAGTAACAGTCACTGTCATTTTAGGACCTTATCCAGCTCGTGCCTCGAAAATGGCAAGATGTTTGCATGTGGAAATATCATGCGACGAATTTATCCAGCTGCATTCTCACGTGTTAGTGAAGCATACAACATGATGGGAGAAGCTTAACTTTCCCTTGAGCAATATTTTGAATGGCATAGTCTCCATAATTAAAAGGATACAAAGTCTTAATCAAAAAGGCTAGGAAGTTCTATTATGTATGCATCCGATATGGTGACAAACGCATTTTTTGAACCACGAACCTTTAAAACGAAGAAATATTCTTACTTTTTTCCAAAGTCTGTATCGTAATACCACCATCACTTCTATTTGAGTTTGTTTCTGAACAACCAGATTGTAAATTTACGATGATATATTCAAGGCTTATATCCATCATCACGTCCCTGCCAAATTCTTCTTTCTTGTAAATTTACGACGATAGGTTCAAGGATTTATCCACCACCACTTTCTTGTCAAATTCTTCTTTCCGAAGCTTTTCAGCATGCCTCACGGATAGTGCGCACCCTGCAAGTGGAATGTTGTCTATTGCCTCATTGTCTATTGTCTCATGAACAAACAGTTCATTGTATGTTATCTTGATGTTTTGTTTTTTTATAACACATAGCCTTAAAACCCTTTGCCCAAATTAATTCTATGGGGCTACACTGAAAATGACACAGGGTTAAACCCAAAACTGTTTAACCCCTTTCACTTGCAAGGAAGTCAAGTTTGTACGTTCTGTCACGTGACTTGTATAAATTAACGAGCTGCAGGAGATTGGCACGAGCCTGGTTTATACGGTGCTTAATATTTTTATTTTTAAGTCAGAGAAAAATATCTGCTTTTCTGGTGTTTGTACTTGATGTTTTATGTATTACAGCTGAATTATAATTGGCAATGACCTACTTCAGAGCAAGGTATGACAAGAATTATGAATCACGTCACGAAAATGACAGTGTTCATTTCCGAATGGTTATCACTGCTGTTTTTCTTACACATAAATACAAGTTTATTCTCAGAAACAAATCCAGAAGAAGAGTCAGCATGCAGAATAATTATCAGAGAACCTATTCTTATGAGGACTTTAAAACGGTCAGTACCATCACTCATTGTCCAGCAGATCTTCTTCGAATGACTCTAATTGACCCATGCTTCATCAAGGAAATACACTGCTGAACTACCTCCAAAAGCTTGTGCAATGTTCACATTGAGCATTTATAATGTTCTTAGTAAAACTGTTTGAGTTGCTCTTTCATTTGACACATCATTTGTAACTGTAAGTTTAACATAATAAGTATTATAAAGCGTAAAACCCCGATATTCATTTATAAACACCCTGTAGTGCTTGGTAGCGCACCAATTTGCAGCAATACGTCAGCTGCAGCCAGTGGGATCTTACTTTAGGTAAAAATGTTTATGACATGAAAATGAAGTATAAAACTAACATTACAGTTATATTTACATGATTATACAAGTGCTGCTGTTTAAATAAATAGTGCAGGTCATTAATAAAATTGTTTAGCTTTAAATAAACTTTAAATGCAAGTGCACCAATACAACAGGTTGTGCGAACATTGAACGCCAACTAGTGGTGCAAGTTAGCGTTCAACGTTAGGACTATACATCATTTGCACGTCATACCTTAAGCCGGCCGGTGTGGCCGAGCGGTTATAGGCGGTCGCAGGTTCGAATCCTGCCTCGGGCGCGGATGTGTGTGATGTCCTTAGGTTAGTTAGGTTTAAGTAGTTCTAAATTCTAGGGGACTGATGGCCTCAGATGTTAAGTCCCATAGTGCTCAGAGCCATTTCGAGCCACGTCATACCTAAAGTAAGGTCCCATTGGCTGCAATTGACACACTGCAGGAAATTGACGCGCCATCGAGCACTATTTAACGCGTGGCAGTACAGCCCCTAGCAGCACTCAACACACAGCCGCTGAACACGTCGCCAGCTCCAGCAAATGGGCAAAACATCACGCTACTTTAGTTTGATTTTCGTAAATTTTATGCAAAACTGACTTCCCTAATTACTATACACTTTTATAATCTCTACACTGCAATCAATCTGAAGATGGCCTACTACACGTGCCGAAACCGGTCATTTTAAATAAACGATATTTTGCGATCGTGACCGTTTCTTCATAAGTAGTTGTCACAAGTAAGGTCGCTGACATTCCCAACCATTTTGGTTAAAATCATGTTAGACAGGTGTTGCAGTATGTCTGACGGTTACCGGCAATAGCGTTTTCTGTGTTCTGTTGTAGTTCTTCCAGCGTGTGATGGTTATTTGAGTGTACCTGACTCTTCAGTTTTCCCCACGGGAAAAAATCGCAGGGAGCGAGATCAGGAGAACATGGTAGCTAGGAGAATCCACTGCCTGTGCTGGTTGTGCTCTCTTCATCGAACAAGTTATGCACTCGTGACGCGAGGCAGGGCACAAACATTTGACAGCAACCAACTGGTTCCAGCGTTTCCTGTGACGGACACTTCTCCTGTTCATTAGCAAGGGTCAATTTCGCGCCAATCGAACAAATTTTTTCCAGACCAGCTTTATTTTTCCCATCCCTTAGAGTGCGTATGGTACAGGGTTGAAAATGAATGGTAATTATTTTTCAACAGGCAGAATTAATTTTAGTAAGAGATAAGTTCGTGATGTGAAACAGCGACATCTTCAGTGTGTCACTTGCTAATTCGATACTCGGTAAGCGTAATTTCTTGATAAATCGGACGTCAATACCTCAAAAATTTCGTTAAACCGAACGTCAATATCTTTAAAAAAGCTCGATAAAGAGAAGAAATCATTTGCGGTTTGGGACACTCAATAAATCGAAGCGATTGCCACGACAGACCGCACCAAAACCACTCTACAGTTCGAACTCTTTGGCTATCTAACACTCGGTAATTCTAATTGTTTCGTTAATTTTTCAGAGAATATTGCGACAGAAATTTTGATATTAGAATGAAATTCAAGCTGTCTAAGGAATTTACGATCATGATAGCCGAGATTTTCGCCTTTTTTCGACCCCTTCATTAGTGTGAAAAGCACTTCAGTTCAAAGTTCGTCATTCTTTCTGATTCCATATTACCACTTGAACTATCAAGACATCTGCATAAAGGATAATCCAACTATACCATAGCATATGACATCACGAATCTAATATTACAGATCATAAATATGAATCAGGAAGTTACCCTGTGCTGGGTAAAAGCACACTATGCAGTGCCTGCCAATGAAACGATAGATAATCAGCAGTCTGAAAAGAAGCGAGCGGACATATGCAGTTACCATACACGGATCTTTAATGTTATTAAATCAACACTCTGAAAAATCTATAGTGGAGCCCGGCAAGAGGCCTCCAAATAGAAACGCAAAGACTGTGCCAAAGTAAACACTCGCAGCAGAGCAGATGCGAATACAGTAAATCTTGCGCTCATCCCTTTTGCAGTAATTAGCTTCAGATACGAAATGACATAAAAAGGCAAATTATTCGCCTCACAGTTGTATAATAATTTGGTCTGGGCAGCAGTAATGTACAGTAAACACATTATACAGAAAAAATAATATTATTCTATCTGCCAACGACTTTACAAGACGGCGTGAAAATAAGATAGCAACAAGTGGAATGTCTCACTAGAATGATCACTGCCAACATCTCCACGGTATCCTAGACAAACAACAGACAGTACAGTACAATCTACACGGATACAGAACGCATTATAGAATCTACACGGTAAACGAGTAAATAAGCAAGAGGAGCAATGAGTTATCACAAGGTCGAAAAGCACACAAAACTGTTGTACAAAGAATGGAAACAGTTCACAGACAATTTTATTACAGCGGTACAAGGTCGAAAAGCACACAGAAACTCCTGTACAAAGAATGGAAACAGTTCATAGAAGAAAGATCAACCAACTCAAAAAAATCCAGACACAACATAATACCTTTACACACAGCCACGAAAAACACACACACAAATTCTACACACGATTAGTGAACCTTACGGACGCACAGTTGTTGTTGTTGTTGTTGTGGTCTTCAGTCCTGAGACTGGTTTGATGCAGCTCTCCATGCTAATCTATCCTGTGCAAGCTCCTTCATCTCCCAGTACCTACTGCAACCTACATCCTTCTGAATCTGCTTAGTGTATTCGTCCCTTGGTCTCCCTCTACGATTTTACCCTCCACAATGCCCTCCAATGCTAAATTTGTGATCCCTTGATGTCCTACCAACCAATCCCTTCTTCTAGTCAAGTTGTGCCACAAACTTCTCTTCTCCCCAATCCTATTCAATACATCCTCATTAGTTACGTGATCTACACACCTAATCTTCAACATTCTTCTGTAGCACCACATTTCGTAAACTTCTATTCTCTTCTTGTCCAAACTATTTATTGTCCATGTTTCACTTCCATACATGGCTACACTCCATACAAATACTGTCAGAAACGACTTCCTGACACTTAAATCTATACTCCATGTTAACAAATTTCTCTTCTTCAGAAATGCTTTCCTTGCCATTGCCAGTCTACATTTCATATCCTCCACTTCGACCATCATCAGTTCTTTTGCTCTCCAAATAGCAAAACTCCTTTACTACTTTAAGTGTCTCATTTCCTAATCTAATTCCCTCAGCATCACCCGACTTAATTCGACTGCATTCCATTATCCTCGTTTTGCTTTTGTTGATGTTCATCTTATATCCTCCTTTCAAGACACCGTCCATTCCGTTCAACTGCTCTACCAAGTCCTTTGCTGTCTCTGACAGAATTACAATGTCATCGGCAAACCTCAAAGTTTTTATTTCTTCTCCCTGGATTTTAATACCTACTCCAAATTTTTCTTTTGTTTCCTTTACTGCTTGCTCAATATACAGATTGAACAACATCGGGGAGAGGCTACAACCCTCTCTTACTCCCTTCCCAACCACTGCTTCCCCTTCATGTCCTTCGACTCTTATAACTGCCATCTGGTTTCTGTACAAATTGTAAATAGCCTTTCGCTCCCTGTATTTTACCCCTGCCACCTTTAGAATTTGAAAGAGAGTATTCCAGTCAACATTGTCAAAAGCTTTCTCTAAGTCTACAAATGCTAGAAACGTAGGTTTGCCTTTCCTTAATCTTCCTTCTAAGATAAGTCGTAAGGTCAGTATTGCCTCACGTGTTCCAACATTTCTACGGAATCCAAACTGATCTTCCCCGAGGTCGGCTTCTACCAGTTTTTCCATTCGTATGTAAATAATTCGCGTTAGTATTTTGCAGCTGTGACTCATTAAACTGATAGTTTGGTAATTTTCACATCTGTCAACACCTGCTTTCTTTGGGATTGGAATTATTATATTCTTCTTGAAGACTGAGGGTATTTCGCGTGTCTCGTACATCTTGCTCACCAGATGGTAGAGTTTTGTCAGGACTGGCTCTCCCAAGGCTGTCAGTAGTTCTAATGGAATGTTGTCTACTCCCGGGGCCTTGTTTCGACGCAGGTCTTTCAGTGCTCTGTCAAACTCTTCACGCAGTATCGTATCTCCCATTTCATCTTCATCTACATCCTCTTCCATTTCCATAATATTGTCCTCAAGTACATCGCCCGTGTATAGACCCTCTATATACTCCTTCCACCTTTCTGCTTTCCCCTCTTTGCTTAGAACTGGGTTTCCATCTGAGCTCTTGATATTAATATAAGTGGCTATCTTTTCTCCAAAGGTCTCTTTAATTTTCCTGTAGGCTGTATCTATCTTACCCCTAGTGAGAAAAGCCTCTACATCTTTACATTTGTCCTCTAGCCATGTCTGCTCAGCCATTTTGCACTTCCTGTCGATCTCATTTTTGAGACGTTTGTATTCCTTTTTGCCTGCTTCATTTACAGCATTTTTGTATTTTCTCCTTTCATAAATTAAATTTAATATTTCTTCTGTTACCCAAGGATTTCTACTAGCCCTCGTCTTTTTACCTACTTGATCCTCTGCTGCCTTCACTACTTCATCCCTCAGAGCTACGCATTCGTCTTCTACTGTATTTCTTTCCCCCATTCCTGTCAATTGTTCCCTTATGCTTTCCCTGAAACTCTGTACAACCTCTGGTTTAGTCAGTTTATCCAGGTCCCATCTCCTTAAATTCCCACCTTTTCGCAATTTCTTCAGTTTTAATCTACAGTTCATAACCAATAGATTGTGGTCAGAGTCCACATCTGCCCCTGGAAATGTTCTACAATTTAAAACCTGGTTCCTAAATCTCTGTCTTACCATTATATAATCTATCTGATACCTTTTAGTATCTCCAGGATTCTTCCATGTATACAACCTTCTTTTATGATTCTTGAACCAAGTGTTAGCTATGATTAAGTTGTGCTCTGTGCAAAATTCTACCAGGTGGCTTCCTCTTTCATTTCTTACCACCAATCCATATTCACCAATTACGTTTCCTTCTCTCCCTTTTCCGACTACTGAATTCCAGTCACCCATGACTATTAAATTTTCGTCTCCCTTCACTATCTGAATAATTTCTTTTATTTCATCATAGATTTCATCAATTTCTTCGTCATCTGCAGAGCTAGTTGGCATATAAACTGGTACTACTGTGGTAGGTGTGGGCTTCGTGTCTATCTTGGCCACAATAATGCGTTCACTATGCTGTTTGTAGTAGCTTACCCGCACTCCTATTTTTTTATTCATTATTAAACCTACTCCTGCATTACCCCTATTTGACTTTGTATTTATAACCCTGTATTCGCCTGATCAAAAGTCTTGTTCCTCTTGCCACCGAACTTCACTAATTCCCACTATATCTAACTTTAACCTATCCATTTCCCTTTTTAAATTTTCTAACCTACCTGCCCAATTAAGGGATCTGACATTCCACGCTCCGATCCCTAGAACGCCAGTTTTCTTTCTCCTGATAACAACGTCCTCGAGTACTGCCCGCCCGGAGATCCGAATGGGGGACTATTTTACCTCCGGAATATTTTACCCAAGAGGACGCCATCATCATTGATCCATACAGTAAAGCTGCATGCTCTCCGGAAAAATTACGGCTGTAGTTTCCCCTGACACACAGTTAACAGTAAAGAAAGACACCTGTTGGAGAAAGGATTAAAATACAATGTAATTCAGAAATAGATGAAGATTACTTGAAAATCTGATTATAGAAGCAGGAAGTGTTTTGACAAGCGAAGATAGGAATGAAAATAGCAGTGTCAAGAAAGGATTAACTAGAGAACTAGTATAAAAGAAATCCAGAATATAATACCCAGTATAAAAACACGACAACACAAAAACAACAAAAACACAGACTCTGCAACACTCAGAAAACTTAGGAGAAAACTTCAAAATGAAAATGTTATTATTTGAAAAGCAGACAAGGGGAACACAGTAGTACCAATAGACAAAGAACAATACATTAACAATAACACAAGAATTCATCTCACAAAATAACATTACAAAATTAAAATCGGACCCAACAAACAGATTCCAGACAAAAGCAAAAAACACTCTGAAAAATATTGACATCATACTGGCTAACACAGAGAAAAGAAAGTTGATACAGACCAGTCCCACTGCACCGGTCCTCTGAAGCCTACCAAAAATCCACAAACTGAACCTTCCTGTGGGGCTATTACTGGCTTTCAGAAAATCCCCTATATTTTCAAGCTTGCAGGTTACATTTTAAAATTACTGTCTGAAAATTTCAAAGTACAGGAAGGCAGAACTATTAAAAACACTACACAGCTAATACAACAAATAAAAGGTATCAAAATCCCAGACACAGCAACACTCCTCTCATTTGATATAGTAAGCATGTATTCCAACATACCAGTACGAGAAACAATACAAATTATAGATAAGAACCTGAAAACGTATAGTCAACTCCCTGATGAACAGATTAAGGAAATACACACGCTAATAAAGCTCATAACAGAACAAAATTACTTCCAATTCAATAATGAATTTTACTTACAAGAAGATGGATTACCAATGGGGTCCCCAGTTTCAGGAGCCTTAGCAAATATTTTTATAAACCACATTGAACAGATCATTTTCACAAAAACAGTAGCAAATGAATACAACATATTATACTGGTTCAGGTATATGGATGACATTCTTTGCTTAATAGATGAACCACAAACAAAAACTGAAAAACTACATACTGACATCAACAAGATAGATAAAAATATAAAATTCGTAATTGAAAGAGAACAGAACAACCAAATTAACATTCTGGATATAACAATTAATAAACAAAACAATAAGTATATGTTTGAAATTTACTGTAAACCTACAGCAATGGACATTATCATTCCCCAATCCTCGAACCACCCACATCCACAAAAGCAAGCACCACTTCGAAACATGCTCCATAGACTCAACACAGTACCACTCACCAAAGAAAGCTACCAAAAAGAACTGGACATAATAATGCAGATAGCACAAAATAATGGTTACAATAATAACACAGTCACAAAGATAAACAACAAAATTAAAAGCACAATAAAAGCAGAAAACTCTAAACCACAGACAACAACACATCAGAACCAAACACAAACATGCACTCCCATAAAGGCTACATAGGATAATCAGAAAAAGATGAAAGAAGACACAAGATGGTACACAATGACATACAAACACAAACTCACCCATAAAATCACCAACATTTTCAAAAGACAGCGAATAAACATAGTATACACAACAGATAATTCTATATCAAAACTACACTCCAAATCTGATAAAAAACAGAGACATATACCAGAAATCAGGTATATATCAACTACAGTGTAACACTTGTGAAGGCACATACATAGGACAAACAGGTAGAACATTTGATGTCAGATACAAAGAAGACAAGAGAGCCTGGAAATATGGGACAAACCACTCCACATTTGCAGAACACCTAAGAGAAAATGACCACAAACCAACCACTAGAGAAGATGAGATGTTAATAATTAGAATCAACAATAAAAAACACCTCCTAATCATGCAGGAATATTACCACATACAGAAAACCAAAGCAGAAGGGAAAATCCTGTTGAATGACAATAATAGAATAACGTTCGCAAAAAGGATTAATATAATAATACTGTCCAATATAATAATAATAGAACCCAACATCTTTACACTCACTCATCCATGAACCCCTCCACAAAATATTGAAACGAAAAGTCAAATCAGCTGTCACCAAAGTTTTCAACCATTTGCTAACAGCTAGTACACCCCACAGCCCCAACCCCCCCTAAAAAAAAAAGACTCGTCGGCTCTATCCTCCTCTCTCTCTCACTCATACACACACACACACACACACGGTATAAACATCATGAATAGAAGTTAGTCTCGAAAATATACTTCGTTAGGTCGGCAACAAATAGGTAAACACACCAAAGAGGATGAGACACGTAGTGGAGTCGCAATATTTACGCTGTGAAAAGCAATGTACGACGAAATAGTTGTATCGAGTGACAAAAAAACAATAGTGCACCACAAAAAAAGGAGTGAGGAACATGGTGAACAGTGCGAGGAAGGCCAGAGCACAAAGTTGTGATTATATGGCAGTGATAAAAGTGGTAGTGCGACCTCCGGACCAGATGTGAGGAAACTCAGATCAGCAAATCGTAAGTAATTACCTTTAAAAAAATTGCGAAGTGAACTGTTTAATAACCTAAAACTAACAAAACTCTATCGTTACAGGTCCCACTGATGATGCCTTAGAACAGGAAAAGGCGAAACGCATATGGGATAAATAAAGTAACTAGCAGCAGGAAAAGGCAGTTTTATTTACAAAACGGATTATATGCATTTGCATGTTGCATATGCATTTGCACATTTGGCTCCTTTTCAAGGGTTATTGCTTATTTTAACTAAAAACTAGGGACGCTGCGTATCTTCGCTATATGTTTACAATACTTTAAAAATTTAGACGGGCGGTCTCTAGCTCGATCTACTTTTCATGTCTCACAGATTAACCGCGACCCAAAACTGCGTGCAGTCGCTAACCAAGAGACCACTCCCTAGCGAAAACATTACAGAAGAGGAACAGGAACGGGCAGACAGAGCCAACGCTCCTGAATCCGCGCCCCCGGTCAATCCCCTCCGCAGTCTTGCCGTACGCATCGGCAAGAAGTAACTTAAACTACGCAAGCTGTTAGTCGCACGTCCATTGTTTCAGTTTAGCTTTCTATTTACTTGTACACAGTTCAACGTGTTTACGACGTGTATTGTGTAACGTGTTGTGCGCCATGCCGCCCGAAAAAAGTTATGTCGTTTCGTGGATAGCTGACCATCCTGAAACGTTTACATATGACGCAATTGTTCTACATTGTTGAGTTTGCGAGAAAAACGTTTCGTGCAAAAAAAAAAAATTGTCAAATAGACAAGCATATCAAGAAAACTCTTCATATCGCAGGAACACAGAAGAAAGGACTACAACAACGTCTGACAACAGCAAGTTGCAGTAGCAGGGATTTGTCCAAAGGTAACCAAAAAAGTCCGTTTAACATTGGATCTATGTGAAGCATTCATTGCAACCAATATTCCTCTTCACGAACTTATAAACCCTATCTTCAAGACTTCCTGCGCAAATACTGCTTGAATCAAAATATGCCAGATGAATCAACATTGCGTAAAAATTACATACCGACAATTTACGTAAATTTTATGGACGAAATATGCAGTGAACTTAAGGACAGCATTATCTGGAATTCCGTTGACGAAACTACAGACACTTGTAATTACACTGCAAATTTAATTGTTGGTGCTTTTTTTAAAAAAAAATTCTTTTTCTTCCTATTCAGCGGCTTGCAAATCACTCTACGATCGCCAAATTTGTGAATGAGCGTATTAGAAAAATATTTCCAGAATCTTCTGCAGATGAAATGGTGTTTGTATGTATTTCAGAAGTTGCTCCCTATATGATCAAAGCAGGATAAGCTCTCCAATTTGATTCATGTGACGTGCTTTGCTATGGAGTACATCGTCTTGCTGAAGAAGTGCGTTCCACGTTTGTGAATGTAAATAAACTGATTTCATCCACAAAGAAAGTGTTTCTAAAGGATCCTGCTCACATCATGACCTACAAAGAGATACTACCAAACGTGCCTTTACCTCCCGAACAGTGGTAACTTGTTGGGGTACGTGGGTCGAAGTTGTGTATTTTTACAATGAACATTTCGAGGCCATTAGAGGGGTAGTACAGAGGCTTTGGCAGTTTGCCAGTGCAAGGAAGCTTTTAATGATTTCGGTATTAAAAAGACATTGCTGTGATTAGCACTCATTTTTCCCATGTATCTGCAAGTATTAAAAAGCTTGAAACTCAAGGTTTGGCGTTGAATGAATCTATTCAGTTAATGGATAAAATTATTATAGGGAACTCCTCATTGAAGGAGATACTCCCAAGAAACTTAAGGCAAAGTTTGAAAACATTTTAAATAATTACCCAGGCTTAGAACCCTCGTGCCAAATTGATAGTTTTATTAATGGGACGGGTGAACTTCAACAGAAACAATAAATGCCAACACAGCAACCAAATTCAAACACTGCTCAGTTACTTCAGTTGATGTAGAACGGTCCTTTTCTGCTTATAAAAACGTTTTGAGTGACCGAAGACACAATCTTACTACAGAACATTTGGAACAGTACTTGGTCGTTTATGCTTACAATAGCAATAAATGTAAAATAAATTGTAAATTATGCTTTTGTCCAATAGTATTAATTAAAAGTTAATGCCGTCCAAAAAAAATCATGATTGTATGTTGTTTTTTATATAAAATATTACGGAGTTTTTGGTTGTGCCCCTCTGCACGCAATATATCTCGAAGTTGGTCAAGTACATATCGATTGTTTCGCTGCGACACACTCACATAGCATCCGCCTGTTACCGACAACAATCGCAAAGAAGGAACAATTCTTGAGACCCGGTGTGCGTCCCCATTTTGCAAATTTTTAGAAAATAATCCCAGAAAGGCCCCCTTCGTAACCTGTACCAGGAAGTATTCAGAAAATGATATCAGCGTTCTAAATGTACCGATTTTTCGCGTGGCCGGCGCCCTTCCTCGTAAATGATATGCACAGGTTCGACTTTGAGATATAATGCACGCAGTAACTACCATGTATTTTTATTATCTGATCTTGGATGTTTCTACACATTTCATGCATTTTCAAGCATTTTTCATGCATCATTCCATGCAGATTTTAAGGTTTTTATGATGCATGTAATCCTGTCGCTAGTTATCACTAACGTAGAGTGATCTCACAGTGGCCTCCGCATGTTTTCGAAATGAAAACAATAACGATAAACACAGATAGCACCATGGCCACGCCATGCAAATACACTTATGGAGAAACAAAATTTATCATAACCTCGCTGTGATTCATTACAATAGCTGTGCCAGACCAATTTCACTGATGCCACCGTAGAACAACGTACTGTATTTTAAGCGGTCAAAAACGTGACAGGTAACAACAGCCACACAACTGAAATTATGGCACACACACAAGCTCGCATCACTTTATGCCCTGGAAAAAATGGCTCTGAGCACTATGGGACGTAACTTCTGAGGTCACCAGTCCCCTAGAACTTAGAACTACTTAAACCTAACTAACCTAAGGACATCACACACATCCATTCCCGAGGCAGGATTCGAACCTGCGATCGAAGCGGTCGCGCGGTTACAGACTGTAGCGCTTAGAACCGCTCGGCCACTCCGGCCAGCTATGCCCTGCACTGTGTCGTCGTACCGAAATTCTGCACCACTCTTCCCCCCTATCTTTGAGCTGATGTCTTGTTCTTGATACCGAAAGACGCCGTCTGCTACCACAGCTCGACACTGTCAGCGTTACAGATGCACACGACCTGCACTGACCATTGCATTTCACTGCTGCTGCTTTTAAAGATGCTCTCAGTTCCACGACACTCTGCTTCGCCACCGTCTGGTTTTCTCGGTAGCCGTCAAAAAACTCCAAGAAATTTCGACCCAGCAACGCTGCTGCAAAACAAGTCCAGTCAGATAACCGTACAAGGACCCGGCGCTGCCACACGGCTCTTCCGCTGCTGCCCACAGTGACCTCTGGCGCTGACTGAGGTTGATGCCTCCATTTCAGTTGCAAGTTCCGACAGCCAACCACTGTAACACAACGCCCCAGCAAGGCTCTGTGCATCGCTGCCTCTGCCCTCTAGCCACCACATACACGTTCTGGTGAGAGTACAGCGCCGGACTCACATAGGCACGGCAGGGTGGGCAACAGGGGAGAGAAGTGTGAAGCAAAACACCCATTTAATGGCAGGATACCGAGCGATGTGGCGCAGTGGTTATCACAATGGACTCACTTCTGGAGGAAGACGGTTCAAACTCGTGTCCGGCCATCCTGACTTAGTTTTTCCGTGCTTTCTCGAAATCGTTTAAGGAAAATTTTGTAGGGAGCACATTGTGCTCATGCGGAAGCCATCTAGATGCTTGTAAAACAATAAACTGGTAACCAAGATCGGAGGAATTGTTTTTATTCCATGTTTACCTGTTTCGGCGAAACTAAAGCCACCATCATCGGATCTAGGGAGAACACAAAACACTGTAAAAGTGGGCTTGGATTCCACTTATATAACATGTATACATATAAATTTAGTTACATACCTTAGCACACATACAGGTTACAACATCACGGCAAACAATGGTGATCTAATAGTTGCCTGTAACACGCAGGCCTTACAAAATTGTCGTCAGTAGCACATAGGCGTCCAACAGAGATGACATTATAAACGTTGAGTGTGTCCATCACATACAAGCACAAGCTAGGTACTACCGGAACTCCAGCTCTGTTCTTACACTTCAGGCCGCGTCGCGAGATGACGCTAGCAGAAGAGGCGCCAATGAATGTCACAGCTCGCGTCATGACAGGCTCTGCATGTGTGGTAACACTACGTCACTAGGGCTTGTACATAATTCTAGAGATTACTGTATCACGTAAACATATACAAAACTTATGAAAGCTGCAGACCTACGCAATTGCACATCTGCCTGGGCACATATCGAAGAGCAATTGCAAATTTCATGAGAACTGCGAAATTATAAAAATGTACATCTGTCTGGTCCTACACGGAATAAGATACAATCATACATAGATATTTTATGGAATCTGCTGGGTTATACACAAAACGTCAGTCTGGTATTTTTTTTTTTTTTTTTTTTTTTTTTGGAATCAGTCTACTGACTGGTTTGATGCGGCCCGCCACGAATTCCTTTCCTGTGCCAACCTCTTCATCTCAGAGTAGCACTTGCAACCTACGTCCTCAATTATTTGCTGTATGTATTCCAATCTCTGTCTACCTCTACAGTTTTTGCCCTCTACAGCTCCCTCTAGTACCATGGAAGTCATTCCCTCATGTCTTAGCAGATGTCCTATCACCCTGTCCCTTCTCCTTATCAGTGTTTTCCACATATTCCTTTCCTCTCCGATTCTGCGTAGAACCTCCTCATTCTTTACCTCATCAGTCCACCTAATTTTGAACATTCGTCTATAGCACCATATCTCAAATGCTTCGATTCTCTTCTGTTCCGGTTTTCCCACAGTCCATGTTTCACTACCATACAATGCTGTACTCCAGACGTACATCCTCAGAAATTTCTTCCTCAAATTAAGGTCGGTATTTGATCTTAGTAGACTTCTCTTGGCCAGAAATGCCTTTTTTGCCATAGCGAGTCTGCTTTTGATGTCCTCCTTGCTCCGTCCGTCATTGGTTATTTTACTGCCTAGGTAGCAGAATTCCTTAACTTCATTGACTTCGTGACCATCAATCCTGATGTTAAGTTTCTCGCTGTTCTCATTTCTACTACTTCTCATTACCTTCGTCTTTCTCCGATTTACTCTCAAACCATACTGTGTACTCATTAGACTGTTCATTCCGTTCAGCAGATCATTTAATTCTTCTTCACTTTCACTCAGGATAGCAATGTCATCAGCGAATCGTATCATTGATATCCTTTCACCTTGTATTTTAATTCCACTCTTGAACCTTTCTTTTATTTCCATCATTGCTTCCTCGATGTACAGATTGAAGAGTAGGGGCGAAAGGCTACAGCCTTGTCTTACACCCTTCTTAATACGAGCACTTCGTTCTTGATCGTCCACTCTTATTATTCCCTCTTGGTTGTTGTACATATTGTATATGACCCGTCTCTCCCTATAGCTTATCCCTACTTTTTTCAGAATCTCGAACAGCTTGCACCATTTTATATTGTCGAACGCTTTTTCCAGGTCGACAAATCCTATGAAAGTGTCCTGATTTTTCTTTAGCCTTGCTTCCATTATTAGCCGTAACGTCGGAATTACCTCTCTCGTCCCTTTACTTTCCCTAAAGCCAAACTGCTCGTCACCTAGCGCATTCTCAATTTTCTTTTCCATTCTTCTGTATATTATTCTTGTAAGCAGCTTCGATGCATGAGCTGTTAAGCTGATTGTGCGATAATTCTCGCACTTGTCAGCTCTTGCCGTCTTCGGAATTGTGTGGATGATGCTTTTCCGAAAGTCAGATGGTATATCGCCAGACTCATATATTCTACACACCAACGTGAATAGTCGTTTTGTTGCGACTTCCCCCAATGATTTTAGAAATTCTGATGGAATGTTATCTATCCCTTCTGCCTTATTTGACCGTAAGTCCTCCAAAGCGCTTTTAAATTCCGATTCTAATACTGGATCCCCTATCTCTTCTAAATCGACTCCTGTTTCTTCTTCTATCACATCAGACAAATCTTCACCCTCATAGAGGCTTTCAATGTATTCTTTCCACCTATCTGCTCTCTCCTCTGCATTTAACAGTGGAATTCCCGTTGCACTCTTAATGTTACCACCGTTGCTTTTAATGTCACCAAAGGTTGTTTTGACTTTCCTGTATGCTGAGTCTGTCCTTCCGACAGTCATATCTTTTTCGATTTCACATTTTTCCTGCAGACATTTCGTCTTAGCTTCCCTGTACTTCCTATTTATTTCATTCCTCAGCGACTTGTATTTCTGTTTTCCTGATTTTCACGGAACATGTTTGTACTTCCTCCTTTCATCAATCAACTGAAGTATTTCTTCTGTTATCCGTGGTTTCTTCGCAGCTACCTTCTTTGTACCTATGTTTTCCTTCCCAACTTCTGTGATGGCCCTTTTTAGTACTTCCGTATCCCACTTCTTTGCGTATTGATTCTTCCTGACTAATGTCTTGAACTTTAGCCTACTCTTCATCACTACTATATTGTGATCTGAGTCTATATCTGCTCCTGGGTACGCCTTACAATCCAGTATCTGATTTCGGAATCTCTGTCTGACCATGATGTAATCTAATTGAAATCTTCCCGTATCTCCCGGCCTTTTCCAAGTATACCTCCTCCACTTTTGATTCTTGAACAGGGTATTCGCTATTACTAGCTGAAACTTGTTACAGAACTCAATTAGTCTTTCTCCTCTTTCATTCCTCGTCCCAAGCCCATGTTATCCTGTAACCTTTTCTTCTACTCCTTCTCCTACAACTGCATTCCAGTCACCCATGACTATTAGATTTTCGTCCCCCTTTACATACTGCATTACCCTTTCAACATCCTCATACACTTTCTCTATCTGTTCATCTTCAGCTTGCGACGTCGGCATGTATACCTGAACTATCGTTGTCGGTGTTGGTCTGCTGTCGATTCTGATTAGAACAACCCGGTCACTGAACTGTTCACAGTAACACACCCTCTGCCCTACCTTCCTATTCATAACGAATCCTACACCTGTTATACCATTTTCTGCTGCTGTTGATATTACCCGATACTCATCTGACCAGAAATCCTTGTCTTCCTTCCACTTCACTTCACTGACCCCTACTATATCTAGATTGAGCCTTTGCATTTCCCTTTTCAGATTTTCTAGTTTCCCTACCACGTTCAAGCTTCTGACATTCCACGCCCCGACTCATAGAACGTTATCCTCTCGTTGATTATTCAATCTTTTTCTCATGGTAACCTCTCCCTTAGCAGTCCCCTCCCGGAGATCCGAATGGGGGACTATTCCGGAATCTTTTGCCAATGGAGAGATCATCATGACACTTCTTCAGTTACAGGCCACATGTCCTGTGGATACACGTTACATGTCTTTAATGCAGTGGTTTCCATTGCCTTCTGCATCCTCATGTCGTTGATCATTGCTGATTCTTCCGCCTTTAGGGGCAATTTCCCACCCCTAGGACAAGAGAGTGCCCTGAACCTCTATCCGCTCGTCCGCACCTCTTTGACAAGGCCGTTGGCAGAATGAGGCTGACTTCTAATGCCGGAAGTCTTCGGCCGCCAATGCTGATTATTTATCGAAATTTAGGCAGTGGCGGGGATCGAACTCGGGACCGAAGACCTTTTGATTATGAATCAAAGACGCTGCCCCTAGACCACGGGTCTACCGAATGTATATATAAATTTTAAGAACATTACAGGGTTACACAGTGCATACCCGTCTGGTCATATATAAAAATACCAATAAAACTGTTGTGTACATAGTTCCGCGTAGTCAGCGCGTACACAACTTCCCCACTAGAGCGCGCCCCACTAAGCACAACAGCGCAGCGCTCGTCCGTCTCCGCACTACGAGATGGCGCTATCTTAGAGACGGACCAAATTCTGCATCCGCCGATCCACGTATTAATATGTAACGCAGCCAATGAGATCGCTGCTACCGTAGAACCTTTTCTCCTCGCGGATCACACTCGCGCAGTGATACCTGAATGCTCGAGGTATTATAACGAGTGTACAGACCTCCGATTAGTCAGTCTCCATTAGTCTGCATTAGTCTGTAGTCCAGTTTCAGTCTGCGCCTAATAAGATTATCATATTCCTGTACATAGCCAAGTTACATAATGTCTATGATTTTTATTATTTTAATAAATGTGTGTGAAAATTAATCAAGTTCTGTTTAAAGTGGGTCACCGTCAATCTGCTACTCTAAGCGTGGAAGTGACATTTCTATCGTCTGACCTAACGGCAGAAGATAAACACACCACGATAAGACCACGAGACATATTGCTGACACTCGCCAACTTCGTTAGAGTGACAAGTCAAATAATCTGATGGTGTGTGTACCGAAGGTCTTACAGTACACACACCACAAAAACACACGTTGCGTATGAGCGCAGATTTTTCCGGACATATTAAATGCACATCTGCCTGGTTACATACAAAACATACCGAAAAGAAATGCAAATTTTCTGAGACTGCAGAGTTACACAAGTGTACATCTGTCTGGTCATATATAGCCTAAGGAGGAGGAGGCTATTAGTGTTTAACGTCCCGTCGACAACGAGGTCATTAGAGACGGAGCGCAAGCTCGGGTGAGGGAAGGATGGGGAAGGAAATCGGCCGTGCCCTTTCTAAGGAACCATCCCGGCATTTACCTGAAGCGATTTAGGGAAATCACGGAAAACCTAAATCAGGATGGCCGGAGACGGGATTGAACCGTCGTCCTCCCGAATGCGAGTCCAGTGTGCTAACCACTGCGCCACCTCGCTCGGTATATGGCCTAAGGTATGTAACTAAATTTATAAGTATACTTTCTATATAAGCGGAATACAAGCCCACTTTTACAGTACTTTCTGTCCTCCCTAGATCAGATGATAGCGGCTTTAGTTTCGCCGAAACTGATAATCATGGGATAAAAAGATTTCCTGCGATCTTGGCTACCAGTTTATTGTTTAAGGAAAATGCCGGGATGGTTCCTCTGAAAGAGATCGGCCGACTTCCTTCTCCATCCATCTCCAAATCCTTGTCGACGGGACGTTAAACACTAGCCTCCACGGCAGAATGCTACGGCTATTTCTTGGCGTATTTTTCAGGCCAGAAGGTAAGTCATCAGAGGTGCGAGCCATCACTTGTACGTTTTGTTTGCTGCACGTCTTTCAATTGAATATTTTTAAATATAAAATCTTAGATTAAGAGAGTGAGCTAAACAAGGTTGCTGCATGTAACTTACCTACAAGGCGGGTTATTTACACGGTCTTGAAACCGGGACAAGAGCTTAGCACAAATTCGTGCAGTCATAAAATCCATCCAGTGTTCAATTACGCTTGTTAGCCATAACATTATGACTACTGGTCTACTATCGATATAAACCCATACCAGCGATAGCAGCGTCACATGACGAGGAATGACTGCTAGTCAGATACACGAACAGTGCGTGTAGTATTAGTATGCGTGCTGTCAGTGCGTAGAATGGGGAAGCCGCGTGATCAATCTGAGTTTCACCGAGGGCAGATTGTCATGGCATGGAGGCTCGGCACGAGCAGTTCGGAAACTGCACGGCTTTTCGGGTGTCCAAAGACTGCTGTGGTGAGTATCTTCAGCACGTGGCGAAACCGCTGTGAAACGATGTTCTTTGTGGGGTTGGACGCCCACCCCTCATTACAGTTGTCGGACGTCGTAAGCTGGTCAGACTGGTAAAACAGTACTGGCGGCGAAATGCAGAGGAACTTTTTTAATTTATTAACAAAAAATATTAAGTTTTTCTGCAGAAATTTTTTTTTGTGAACTTCCTAACGGGGAAATATTAATGAATGTAGTACCAGAGGTGGCTTTTTATGTTATGCAGAGTCTCTGAAAATTTCATTCATTTATCTATGATAGTTTCTGATATAATAGGGCATATGTACTGAAAATTTTAATTTGCGGGAAAGTGACTTTAAAGAAACAACTTTTGAAATTTGTTACTTACAGTTAATTAAAACTGTCGTGGTTCATGTGATGGCCCTTCTTTGGCCTCTAGCGGGTCTTCCAGCTTCTTTTTCACCTTCCTGGATGATTTTCTCGCTTTCTTGGCTATATTAGATGCAGACCTGTCTGCATCGGCTATCCTCATTTTATCGCAGTGTTGCAGCCCAGTGATCATATTTTCACCAGGATTAATTCCCAGCTTTTGCAGTACCCAACACTTTCCAATATTACCACAATTGAATGCAATAACAGCATCATCAACTCCTTGTTTCATTGTATGCATGCCTACAAATACAGTTTTAGGAAGGCGGTTCCAAATTGTGCTGTTGAAACATTCATTTGGGTTCTGTGTCTGCCCATGCAGAGATTTCCTTAGAAGATCAGGATGAGCCAAGTCTCTGAAAATAGGTTTAATTGCTGTAATAACAGCAGCAGGAAGGAATGCTAGTGAGAATAAGATTCTCCACTTGCCTGAGCCCTATTGTTTGCACCTCGAATTTTCTGCTGATGGACGCAATCCATGATATGGCTTATCATCAGCAGAGGACTTATGGAAGAATATGGCGCAAACATCTCTCTTCATTTTCTTTATTTCTCCTAATTGTCTGCCCATAGTATACAAGTTTTCTATTTCAGTTTTAGTTAACCGACCATCTCTGTTCAACACTTTTCCATCTTCTAATTTTTTTCCCTCTCATATCAACAGTTAGATTTCTCAGCCTTGTTCCCAAACGTTTTTGAACATGGCCTACATATTCTATTTTGCTAATAATGGTATCTCCATATGGCTTGGAGTTGACAGTGGTTGGGTTGATAGTGGGTGACAGAAAAGTGGGCGTGGCACATAAACACACGTGGTAGGAAAATGTTCTTTAAATGCTCGAAAAAAAAATTTACAGCAAAATCATTTTCAGAGTACTTAAACAAAACCTTAATCTATCGAAATATGACGAAAACCGAAAATCGATTTTTTTCGACCTGAACCACGGTGTGGTCTCCTTAATGCTGAGCTGAGTACAAATGTGTCTGAATAAATAGTGCACCGAACACTCCTGACAATGGGCGTCCGCAGCCGACGATCCATGCAAGTGCCAATGTTAACACCACGACATCGGTACCTACGATTGAAATGGCACGTGGCCGTTGGCACTAGACCTTCACGCAGTAGCAGAGCTTTGCATAGCCCGATGAATCTCGATACCTCCTCCATCTTGCCGATGGAAGGGCGCGAATCCGTTGACTTCCAGGGGAACAGCTCTTCGGTACCTGTGCGACGGGACGGAGACAGGCTTACAGCGGCTCCATTATGCTCGGGAGAACATTCACTTGGGCAGCCATAGGTTCAGTGGAGCTCGTAAAAGGCACCATGATGGCCAAGGAGTATCGCAGACTGGTTGCAGACCACGTGCACCCCTTCATGGCGATCGTGTTTCCCGACGGCAGTGGCATTTTTCAACAAGACAATGCTCAAGGCCAGGAGTGTGATGGACGCGCGCGCGCAGATGTGGTACTAGCTCCCTCCAGCGACCTACCAAGCCCGCATTGCTTCCAAGCCACGATGTGTTATCAGTGCCTAAGGTCCACATACCAGCTATTATGTGTTCATAGAGTTCTGGGTAAACATTGTATATACATTATTACACTGACGTGGAAAGGATCGCAGTACCAAGAACAAGCTGTGCGACGTAAACGAAAGTTGATGGGCGTGTTTCTTCTTCTGAAAGATGATGTCTATTCAAATTTCGCGCCAGTCGCATTGCACGTGACAACTAATCGTGGAGACATTTAGTTTTTTTTTTTTTAGGTGTGGGTGGTACGACTGGACCTGTCATTGCTGAATAAATATCTTTTAAGCCATATCTTTTACTAATTATTTGCTCCCTCATTATAGAGAATAGCATGATACAGAACAGCTTTTCTGTCTTACAGCTCCTGTAAGCTACAGTCTGCAGTAACTGGATTCTCAAGTCCGTGTGGTCCACGAAATTACCAGCATCTTAAATCGATTGCTGGGTATTAATAAATTCTAGTGGAAGGTTTTGACCAACCAGTAAAATTTAGCACGCAACGGATAACGCAGTATTTCTTTTTTGAACGACTACGGAAGGTACCTATACGGGGCTTACTAGGAAATATATATAGCTTTCATTTTTTTTAATTTCGTCACCCAGGATTCGACAGAGCTACTGATTTTGAACTATTCTCTATAATGAGAGAGCAAATAATTACCAAAAGATATGGCTTAAAAGATATTTATTCAGCATCAATGGCGTTTAAACTACTGGACTTATTTCTGTTGCAATGAACATGATCACAATTGGTCTCTCCAGTAGACATCGTTTAGTTCCGCCACTTAATTATGGAATGGGAGACAGGAGCGCAGACCTGGCTACAACACAGTTTTCCACAAACACACAATTACACCGAAACCCATGCTTATTGTATTAAATTGCTATTGGGCACGCAAGAAAAGTTGAGCAAAGACGCTACAAGTGAACTAGGTCAGGTTGGGAGAGAATTTCAGAAGTCTTTGTCAAGTCAAAGGGGATTAAATCGAAGGGCATTAAAATCAGATCCTTTGCTAAATGTACAGGCTTAAACCGTGTAAAATCCGTAATAAACAACAGTGCCAACAAATCAAATAGTTATGGAGGAGCACACGTAACGTTATCACTTCACACGTGGCCAAGTTTCAGTGGGCAACAAAAATCCAGAAAAATACGGAAACACAAGATTATTCTTTCGCTGTTTACACTCGCGCAGCATCGTATGGTTATCCATTGTTTACAATACATTTTCAGGCCGAAACTACACAGTCAATGTGGCGGTTACTCCAAACTACCACGTGACGCGAAAACAAGTCCACAATGTAACACATAGAAAATAAATAAAAATTCCCCAAAATATTACTGAAAATGCAAGTGCAGATTAAAACACATTTAATGAGTGGATTTCCGTTAAGCGGAGAGCAATAATAATGACCGTGAGCTTAAGGCCTATGGTGTTGACGTGACCAAAGTCCAAATGTAAAGTTCAACTGAAATGTGAATAAACTGTGAAAAATAAACTCTCTTATGGGGGGTTTAGTGGTTATCTTGCATCTGATTTGAACAACTGGCCTTCATTATTGAACAGATTTCAGACAATCTAATACCTTTGTTACTTTACCAAATCGAGAGCTGCGTCTCCACATCTGTTCAGTGAAGCAAGAGACCTCGCCTAACCGAACTTCGTTCAAGAGGTGGTGGTGGTGGGGGGGGGGGGGGATGGGGGGAAGATTCGCCAACCTAACAGAGCCGAACCGCGAGACTTCGCGAGCTCTTTGACCCGACTTGCCCACCATCTTTGCTAAACTTGCTCACGTTTAGGGGATTGGTACTATCCTACCACAGAACCATTCTACACATGCACAGCTACGACCTTTCACCAAGTTTTCTGCTACATCATTAACTATCTCAATCACACAAACCAGGCCGCATAAAGGAATGGCAACTAGGAAATGTGGCATACGTAATATGAATGAATGACTGAATAAATAAATAAATAAACACTTGGTTCATTCTATCCTGTATGTTACCCTAGTAATTAACTTCTCCTGAATAAAAAAAATCACTCGCAATAGTTCTAATGTGCCAGGATTTATTCAAGAAAATATGGAACGGGACAACAAGTTCCGTTTCGGCATAACGGTGACACAAACAGCGCCACTATGAGAATGCATATCACGTTTGGTAATTTAAATACACGCTGTAACGGTCGTAAGCGTTAGCTACTTTTGTGATTGGTCGTACTGTGTTGATGTTGGTCACGAATCCCTTTAATACGACGACAACGTCGTTATCAACAGCTCAGTGTATGAGCTATGTCATGTAGTAGGGCTACGATAAACTGGACGTTCCTTCCGCGATAATGCATAACCGTCCCTGTACTGACCGACCAAGTGCAGCAGGCATGGATCTGGATCCCACAAATTGAGATACGGCATCTGAAAACAAAATACTTGCACTTGCACATTTGCATCCTTGCATTCAACATTCTAGCGGTTACGCCACTTATTAGTGTACCAGCATTTCACATTTGCAATGGCTTATCTGACGCTTACATTAACCTGTAATCGTGAAATGTTAATCACTTAAGTATGTTCCCTAGACAAACGTATTTCTGAATTTTCTTACCCTAGATTAATTATTTTTTGCTGTTGCCATTTTTTCACGTCAGTGTATTTAGCTGCACGAAGTAAGATAAACCTTTCCTTCACTATGACTTTATAGATTATAATCAAATAGCGTAATAATATAATTTCCTAGGTCTCAACTGTATGTAGAAGAGGCTATTTTTATTCAGGACACGTTCCAAAATGCAGGTATGCACGTCATTCGAATTTAATAGAAGGAGAAAAATTGTGTGGAGAAAAAGGGATAATGCATAAACAAAAAATATATATGGAGGGTGTATTTCAATAGTGGTACAAGTCCGTTACCTCCACTTTTCTGTCTATAATGCTTCTGAAATTAATGAGCCAGAAAACAGAAAGCAAGGTTCATATCTAGCAAGAAGCCATATGCTTGAATATTTCTGGTACCTCAACTGCAGATTTTTCAGCGCTCATTTAACTTTAGGACTCTTTATCTCAATATGAACAAACATGGACTTGTACCACTATTGAAATAAGACCTTCCTTTAGTGTCATAGCCTATAGTATAATCTTTGTCCTTTTTGCTATAAAGATAATAGAGATAGTATTCTCTCCCTGTTCCTTTGTGAGCGCGATTCGATGAACACCTCTGTATTCAGGTCCATTGTTAAAGTACTAATATTCAATCGGTTTCAGAATATATATTGTTATTGTTAAATGATAGTATACGTTATGATTTGAAAGATTAGCGCTCCCTGTGTCAAATACTTTCAGATTTCAGCTTTTAGCGCTGCGGAGAAGAAAAGCAATCTCGACGCGCGGCCGCGGCTAACGGCCGCAATAAGCGCATTTCAATTTACAGATTTTCTTCCACGGGATCACGTTGCAGAGGAGCGCCGCAGCGTTAATTTATTTCATTTCAGCTAAAGTGCTGCCCTAGCAGAGAGCAGTGTATCTCAAGTAGGTACATAACAGTAACTTAATCTTAGCTGAACTAACTAACCTATTTGCTTACGAAGCGTGCAAATAATTTCAATTACAACCGTGCTTGAGGCATGTTAAGGAAGTTTATTAATAATAACAACAACTTTTGCGTCTGAGTTTTTCCAAGCCCTGAGATTATCTTGAAAGAGCTAGCTGGATTATTTGTGGACTTATACAATACGATCAAATACGGAAGCTGAGGTAACTGTAGTTCATCTTATAAGGAATACCTCTGCACGAGTTGCCCGAAGATACCTTCTACTCAATAGACCTCAAACAATTAACAATCAAAGCATTAATAACGAAAGTTAAATAAATTAAAACGCCTTCGAAAAATTGAAAAATTTGACGCCTAGTATCGCGGGGCTACATAGTGGATGTATTTGCGTTATTAGTCTATTGATCTATTGCATTATTATTGTGTTCAGTGTTATTGTGTATTGTATGTTGCACTTCTATTTGGAATTAATTATGTGTCTGTATGTATGTTGCATGTAATTGGTTCAAGACAACACTGCGGCCAAGAAATAGAGAAATTCTTAGCCGGCCCACAAGTAAATTCAGGTACGACAAAGGTTTACGCTCCCATACGAATCCTAGTGAGACGTGCAGTGTACAGAAAGTATATGGTACAGTGTAGTGTAGGTGTAGAAGTGAATAAAACTAAAACATCTACACACTCACCCTGTTCACACAGTAGAAACTTTTACACGGTAGTTAGAATTTTTTTTTTTTTGTGCAAACTCCATTGTGATTTATTTGTGGCTTGTACGTGAAGCTACCATGGGTGAGCCACATAAGAATCTTGACTCACAAACTAGTCAAGATCTAAATGTAGGTGATAATGTTAATGAAACCAATGTAGACATTGTACCAGAGGAAGTAGACGCCGAAGATCGGGAGATACAGTTCTGAAAGATGAAGTAGATGCTCCGTCCTCAATAATTTACAAAAAGACTGTAGACACGGGGACTAAGACTCCAAAAAGAGACTTTGAACCTCAGCATATTAGGCAACATAGTGTTCCTGCATGTTCACCCATACCTGATCCGTTCGCAGAATTGCTACGCAGACTACAAGAACATGACCAGGAAAGGGAAGAAGAAGAAAGTTTACACGAACTCGAAAGAGAAAAGCGTGAAAAAGAAAGAGAAGAAAAGATTATTGCCGAAATAAAACATTTTAGAAGTGAATACAAGGATTTACCAAAATCAGTACAAAACATGTCCGAACAGTTAAAAAGCTTTGAACAAAGATCACAGGTCGGCTAAGGATTAAGTAAATTATTTAAATGAAGGCTTTCAGAATGTTGTTATTGACGTAGATAAATCTGTTGAGAAAGTTTTCTGAGGAAACTCAGAAACATGAACAGATATGTGATGCATGGCTGGAACAAAAAGAAAATTAAGTACCCCAGCGCATTGACAGTCAAATTAAAATTAGTGCACAGCGTTTTGATAGGCCTTTCGCAAGAGCTAGAGGCAGCTGTAATTTCAACGCGGTGCCTGGCAGCAAAACACACGAACAGTTGCTTGGCAACGCGATATGCTACTACCCAAAATAACAGCCCAACAAGAACTCAAAATGTCAATCGAATTAAGGATACTGCATCTCGTGATATACATGGGAACGCCAGTCACAAACTAGTCACCAAGCTAGGTCAGTATCCAATAATGAAAACTATCCGGCTATTAGCAGAGAGGCAGAGCCTCAAGGTACTAGATAGGAAAATAGAAGAGAATTTGATCAAACACTTCTTGCCGTTTACGGGAGGATAGAAATCTATACACCCAGTTGTGTTCATCAAAGGATTTAGAGACATTCTACCCAGGACGTGGAATGAGAAACAAAACTTTAGATTCATCCCATCTAACATACAAGCTCTTGTGACACGCATAGTCAATTTGAAAAGGCGTTTGTTGCAAGGTACTGGTCGTTCAGCATTCAAGAAAGATTGCTAAACCAGTTTACAGTCCTGACTGGTATAATGCAAAACAAGGCTCTTTGAGAGCATAGTTTGACAGATACATAAACAAAACAAGATATTGGGACGAACCAATTTCGGATCCAGACATAATTAGGCTATTGAAACCAAAACTACCTGCACACATTCGTGAGCAATTAGTCAACTTGACAGAAAGAGATCTGAATCAGTTCCTTTCGGTCACAGATTCAACTGGTTTAATACAAGGAGACGTAAAAAATAGGGGCGACCACTCAAAGGGTGGCTCGTCTCCTCAAAAGAAGGACAAGCGAAACCATTCACCATCAAACTTCGGTAATGGCAATAGTAATGATAGTGGATGTCGGAAGAATGAACATAACTGCAATGGAAACAGACAAATGAACGCTAATGGTAATCACATATACAACCGTAAATGGGGACACGAAGACAGAAATAATTCGAGCCCGAACAGAAACAATAAGTGGAAAAAATACTATACAAAATAACTATTCATACAATGTAGGCTTTCACGGCCGGCGTTGTCTTCAGTTGAAACTTCGGATGATAAAAAACAACTCTGCAAAACGGAAGCTTATCCACCCAGATTTTATGGACTCCCAAAGGTACATAAACCACAGGCCCCGTTGAGACCGATTGTGAGTGCCATAGGATCTCCAACTCAAGAGGTGGCAGATATCTCGCCTGCTTGCTGCAACCACACATATGCAGAACCGACAGTTACACTAAAAGCTCGGCGCATTTTATTGAAAAACTGAGGGAGATTGACGTCAGCCCAAGTGATATTCTTGTGTGCTTCGATGTATTGTCATTGTTTACCATGGTGCCTGTAAACGAAGCTATTTCATATATAGCAGATATTTTTACGACTGACATAGTGGGTTTATTTAGACATTGCCTGACGATAACTTATTTCCAGTATAACAACGTGTTTTACGAACAGATCGACGGGATGGCGGAGGGAAGCCCTCTCAGCCCAGCTGTTGCCAGTTTGTTTATGAAGATCTCCGAACAGCGAGCGCTGCAGACTGCCATTAAAAGCCTGCTAAATGGTACCGCTATGTTGATGACACATTTGCAGTGTGGACTCATGGTGAAGAAGAGTTGGATATCTTCTTGGTGCACCTGAACGGCATTAACCCGAAGATACAGTTTACGATGGAGAAAGAGAGCAACGGTCGACTCAATTTCCTGGATGTGTCCGTAATTAAATGGGTGGATGGGACTCTGGGCCACAAGGTATATAGAAAAAAACTCTCACACGGATCGATACCTCCACAAGGAATCAAACCATCATCCTAGGCAAAAATAGAGGTGTCATGAAAACCTTAGCGGACAGAGCCAACAAAATCTGCGAGCCGGCTTACTTACAAGATGAACTGAATCACCTACGGTCAGCCATCATGAAAAACGGATATACCAGCAAGGAAATTGATCGAGCCCTCCATCAAAGAAGAAAAGAAGCCAGAAGTCCAGAGCAACAACGGTCACCTACTTGAAAAGTTTTCCTACCGTTCAGTAATAAGGTCACGGACTGTATCGGGAAAGTGCTGGCCAAGTATGGGATCGAAACAATCTTCAGACCCACCAAGAAGATTAAGGAATATTTAAGAACTGCAAAAGACGCCCGACATCTCCTAGCAACACCTGGGGTATACAAAATTCCATGCAGTTGTGGACAAGTACATATTGGAACAACGAAAAGAAGTGTAAACACCCGCTTAGCCGAACATAAAAGAAACTGTCGCTTAGGACACATCGAAAAATCGGCCGTAGCTGAGCATGTATTTCGAGATGGGAATCACGAAATTATATTTAATGAGACAAGCGTTCTATCACGAACATCCCATTATCATGCGCGCATGTATAGAGAAGCATTAGAAATTCACAAACACCGTAAAAATTTCAATAGCAAAGAGGAAGTTTTAAAGTTCGACAAAATATGGATGTCGACGTTGCGCCAGCAGAATGACAATCGATTATTCTTAATCGAGAATGATGACGAATTCCAAAGATAGGCATACCGACGGCATCACGTGACGAATGGTGGTGGCCTCTAGGCACTCTATAAATGCGAGAGTACCTGGAGCCTCAGTGGCAGTAGCCGGACGACCTCGGAAGATCCAGAATGAGATTTTCACTCTGCAGCAGAGTGTGCGCTGATATGAAACTTCCTGGCAGATTAAAACTGTGTGCCCTACCGAGACTCGAACTCGGGACCTTTGCCTTTCGCGGGCAAGTGCTCTACCATCTGAGCTACCCAAGCACGACTCACGCCCCGTACCCACAGCTTTACTTCTGCCAGTACCTCGTCTCCTACCTTCCAAACTTTACCGAAGCTCTCCTGCGAACCTTACCGAACTAGCACTCCTGAAAGAAAGGATATTGCGGAGACATGGCTTAGCCACAGCCCGGGGGAAGAAGTGCCTGGCAGATACTGCCAACGCATTACAGTTATGTGCTGAAGGTTAAGTGCGTTACACATCCGAGACACACAGCTGAGCTAAGGGGTCTATTACTCAGATAATGAGGAAAGAACAGTACGTCAGATACAAGAGGATTTATTCGAAAATTTGAGAATCTGATTACCTCACCAATGAACAGCAAACACAACTCGCAGACTTGCTACCTAATTGTGCTGCAGTGTTCTCTGACACACCAGGAATAGTAAAAGGGTGCCAATATAAGACAGTATACCCACACGCTACATACAGCCATGCGAATTACTTTGGCCCTTGGTTCGAAAAAGATTCCGTCAATAGAGAAATCTGTAAGATGATAGAATGGGGAATAATAGAGCCTTCACTATCACCTTACAGTAATCCTCTCGTAGCTGTAGCGAAGGCTGGAAACAACACCCGCTTGGTACTGGAGGCCCGAGAGAACAACAGAATTATTATTCCGATCAGAACTCGACCTGAGAACCTTGAGGTATGAATCCAATAGTTCTACGGAATGAAGTATCTCACCTTGATAGATATGAAACAATCGTACTGGCAAATAACGCTCACTGAGTGTTCTAGAAAGTACACTGCTTTCATATTCGATGGTAGAAGCTATAAATTCAGAGTACTACGGTTTGGCTTAAGTGTAAGTGTAAGTGTCTTTACTACTGCCTTAGGTGCAGTACTATGCACCGAGTTACTCGACAAGGCAACCTTGTATGTTGATATTTTGCTTCTAGCAACAGCGACGTAGGAAGAACAAGTAGAAATTCTAGATGTAAACATCAACGTCGGAAGATAGACAGTTCCAAAGAGACTCTTTTTACATACGTTACAAACAATAATATGTGTGTAGCAAGAATAATGGAGTGTGATCCATCCCTTCGAAAGTTATCTCCAGGTCGTTTTTTCCTGTACGAACCGCGCCCAAAAGGGGGAATCTATTTGAAACGGCCTAATTTATAAAATCGCACTATATACACTTTTTTTAGAAAATGCATAACCTTAGATTTGAAAATGTAACAAAATTTGATCCTAACGCACACTGAATGCAAAGAGACATTAATTAGTGAACGAAATGTCAAGCGAGTCAATGTAAACAATATTTATGTGAGTAAAAAAATGAAACAAATCGAAAAACACTGTAGAAGTATCGTTAGCAACGGTATATGTACTTAAACAATATTTATGTGAGTAAAAAAAGAAACAAATCGAAAAACACTGTAGAAGTATCGTTAGCAACGGTATATGTACTAACGACCCTTCTAGACGGCTTTGTGTTGTTTTTCCTTAGTGTTATAAGAAAATTAATTAATTAATTAATTGTATTGAGAAAAAGGAATAATGTATAAACAAAGAATATATATGATGTCGTAGCCTATAGTATAATCTTTGTCCTTCTACGTATAAACATAGTAAAGATAGTATTCTCTCTCCCTCTTCCTTTGTGACCGCCATTCGATGAACAACTCTGTATTTAGGTCCGTTGGTAAAGTACTAACATTTCATTCAATGGGTTTAAGAAAATTTATTATTATTATTAAATGATAGTACATGATTTCATTTGTAAAACTAGCGCCACCGAGAAGAAAAGCAATCTCGACGCGCTTCCGTGGCTAACGGCAGCAATACGCGCATTTCAATTTATAGATGTTCTTTCACAGCATCACGTTACAGAGGAGCGTCGCAGCATTAATTTATTTCATTTCAGCTAAAGTGCAGCCCTGGCAGAAAGCAGTGTATCTCAAGTTCGTGCATATCAGTAATTCAATCTTAGCTGGTCTGACTACCTCATTTGGTTACAAAGTGTGCAAATAATTTCAGTTACAACCGTGCTTGAGGCATGTTAAGAAAGTTTATTAATAATTATAACGGTTGTGTCTGAGATTTTCTAAGCTTTGAGATTATCTTGAAAGAGCTAGCTGGATTATTTGTGGATTTATAGAATACGATTGAATACGAAAGCTCAGATAACTGTATTTATCTCATAATGAATACCTCAGCACGAGTGGCTCAAATCTGCCTTCTACTGAATAGGTCTCAACCAATTAACAATCAAAGCATTAATAACCAAATTCAAATAAATTATAATCCCTTTAAACATTAAATACTAACAAAAGAATTGGTGAAGCAAGGAGCATAAGGAAAACACTGATAAGAAGAAGGGACAGGATGGCATGACATTTGTTAAGACATCAGAGAATAACTTGTGTGATACTAGAGAGAGAGACAGAGGGTAAAAATTGTATAGAAAGACAGAGTTTGGAATACAGTCAACAGGCGGTTGAGGACGTAGGCTGCAAGTTCTACTCTGAGCTCTGTGATGAATTTGGCACAGGAGAAAAATCCATCAAAGCAGGCAAGAAAGATATATCTCAAGTATTGCCTGAGAACTTGTGACACCAAACGGCTGTTTGTTATAACGAAATGTCCGAAATGGATGAATGAATGGAGATGTTGGTATGAACGCACGACGGCAAGCTCTTTAGCGCCCGATACGTCCGAAATGGTGTACTAATCACTAAAAATAGTTTTCGAAGATAACCTGTACATAAGTAAAAATAGTCACCAGTGACATGTAATTTAGAAAAATAATGGCCTCTGGCCAATCATATCAACAATTGCTCTCGTCAAAGAATTTGGGAACACATGCGTTGTGCGTGAAGCATTTTCTTCGTTTCGCCACAGATGGCGCTCCAATCGAACAAATAGAAATAGGTACACAATCGCATGCTGCTGCTGCTCAGTGGCTCTTGAATGTCCAATGGCCTCTGGGACCCCAGCTCCATGTTGCGAGGGTAGGACAGGCCAGCATTTCATAACTTCTAATTGGAAATCCCATTCTCAGAGTTTTCTTTGTCCGACATATTGAACAGAAGACTACTCTACGTGCCACCGTGGCCATGTGGCGAACTATGACGTATCATAATAGGCAGTACACTGAGACTCGAGGTCATGTATCGTGCAGAGCTAGAACAGGTAGCGGCTCTAAACATTACAATGACTGCCCAGTGTTTACTGCGTCCACATCTGCCTATAATTTGGAGAACAGACGTGCTAGTGGATGATCAACGTTGCAACCATAGGAGGAAAAACTGAAATGATCCTGATTTACCGAGAATGTAGGATAAACATTGAGGCTGCTGATGCCTTGCATGCTGAACGTTTTCCAGAGAGAGTTCGCTCTCGTTCGTTCTTTTACAAAGTTGTGAACGCCTTTATGTCTGATGGCAATGTATAGATCGGCAAAACGAAACGAAACAAACGTGTTACAGGAGAAGCTAATGAAATAGCTGCATTAGTGGCAGTGCACCACGACCCACGGATAAGTGCCCGGCAATTACACCGCGATCCCGGTATGTCCATTGGTCGTATTGTCACAATACTGCATCGTCATACGTGTCATCCATACCACGTGTCACTGGCTCAAGAACTTCATGATGCCTGTTTCCATAAGTGGGTAGTGTTTTGTGAATGGGCAATTCAGAAAATGCAAAAGACCTCATGTTCTTTGCCGAGGTACTATTTTCCGATGAGTCTACATTCACAAACCGTGGTAGCGTCAACCAGCACTGGTTACGACAAGTTGACTATCAATGTCCTTGGTCGGTAAACGTATGGTGTTCCTTATTGTTCCGTATTTTATCGACGGAACGTTGAATGGACGAAAATATGAACGTTTTTGGAACAGAGACTACTGGTGTTACTGCAGAATCTTGCCATGGACATTCGACAACGTATGTGGTTTCAGCATGACGGTTGCTCAGCATATTAAGCAGCTGAAGCACGGGAGGTATTAGACCGTGTTTACATAGGACAGTGGATCAGTAGAGGTTGCGCTATTGTAAGATATGCGCGCAAATGGATAAAAACTTCTGAACTGTCTACTCAAGCCCAGGGTGTTAAACAGACATTCTATATAGATATGAATCTGGCCCTGTAAGGGAGCTAATATTAGCAGCAGATCATAACAAATTAATTAGAAATGTTGCTGTCACGTAACTAGAATGCATGAATTAATAAAAGTGAAAGTTTGGGATGTATTCTAGAAAGACAAAACAGCTGTTCTCTTTTTCATTCTACATACAATTTATCAACTGTGCTTTCAGGGGCCAAGTGATACACAACAATCATGTTCAGTTACTTTCAATAACAAAATATTTAACTCTTGGACATATTTAATTGGCAATTATTAAACCATTGTCTCTACAAATAGAAATGTTATCACAGGCAAGAATGATCAAAAATCGTCATCTATTAAATTTACTTCTACGATATCGTAGCTGGTCAATGGACTAAGTTGGTGGAGAATAAATTTACCTTTTAAACCAATGAAAAACTCTCTCATGCGCTCAATGTGAGGGTAGGTTAGTATCCTAGCTTTTGATACTCAATGGTCAAAGTGTACGCAGGTTGGAGTGAGCAGAATCTCGACTCAAGATTTACTGTGGCCTAATATGTGATTGTACTTTACCAATCGGGATCTGCAACGGTGTAGTCTCCATGCTGGATCTGAAACGCTAATTCCCTACTCTGGCCTTGACTGAATTCAATCAGTCTCAACTTTCCTGCGCTCCTTAGAACGTTAACGGTTCCCTAGTCGAAATAATGGCTATTGTACACTTGCTAAGGGTTGGAGCGACATGCACAATTTCATTGCCCACAAAAATTCCCACTATCTGTCACCACAATACGTGAACCATATCGTCCACACTTCGCAGATGCAAAGCTCTCAACGCCCTCGCTATTTTCCACACACTTGTGCGGTCTGCCGTGAGATGACAGAGATCCAGCTATTTTTTAGTTATCAAAATGCTTTTATATAATGGCGATTTCACTACCATGTCGCGTTTGCGTCGCCCAGTATTGTTTCAGCCAACTGCCATCTAGCTAGCGGAGAATTTTTATTTTTCTTGCCGGGTCGCCACAGGCCCTGTTAAAGACGTGCAGCCACTTACCCTCTGTCGCGGCCATATTTACGTTAAAAGGAATAATGTATTGTTCTGGCCTTATCCCTTTCTGCACTGAAGCTCGGCGTTCTCTTGTAGTTTTCCAGTGCCATTAACCACCTGCTTGGTTCGTCTCCAAAATGCGTTTCGCTTTAACTTATATATGCATGCCTCTGTCCTTATATTGTTAGAGGTGTTTTGTTAGTTTTCGGTACATGAGATTACTGCAGTTGCTTTTTGTTGATAATATAATTTTCTGAGGATCACATAGTGTATCGTACTGTCGTTATGGACCAAGCTCATGTAAGGGCCATAAAATCTGGGTGCCTTACACATGCCATCCGTTTCAAATTAATTTTGTGTTGCTGTGATCAGTGTTAAGGCATTGCTCATTGCAGTGAGAAATTATAAGCTCAATTAATTTTAATCATTTTCCACCTACTGGTCTATCTTATGCTAGATGATTTCTTTTGAATATTCTAATTTTTTAATTTGAAATGTATTGCTTTACACGGCATTTTCTATTTAAATTACCATTATATGACTTTACAGTCCTTTAGAGCAGTTTTTTGATTAGTCATAAAACATTTTTCTCTCCATTACTTGTGGTTAACTTTTATTAAAATGGTTCATCCACCCTTTACATTGTCACTTTACAATAACTTCAGGCATTCCACAATTTCTCAAACATTCCTGATATTGAAGATTATGAAAGATGAGTGAAGTTAAGGAAGCGTTTGTTTCTCTCAACAAGTAAATACTACACAAATATTACAATTTATCCTCATAAAGTAACATATATTTATATATGTAACATAATTAATATTTTTGCTTAAGACAAACTTTATATTCATTGACATTAATAATCATTAAAAACACATATTCCAAAATATACACAAATTCTTATTTATTTTGTATGGACATTTACAAATTACACATGAAATGCAAAATATAAAAGATGGTACGTTTATGAATATACTTTAACAATTTTCAGATTGAATTACAAGATACAAGTGAAGCACATAAAGTACAAATTCGCAGTGGTACAGGTGCAACTGAATATTTACAGGAATCTCAACTTCTTACTGAAGTTATTATCTTTTCCACCCCTTAAAATGGTACAATGACCCTGTCACACACATCACTTTCTTTATTCATGCACTTTACACTTTTAACTTTGGGCTGGGTTTGTTTCCCAATGCTTCTGTCGATCAGTTGTGGTTGATGCTACTAGACAGTGGTAGATTGCATGATGTTGGTGAAGATTGTCGACATTTACAGTTTTGAGTTTTCAATCAAATATGCCATTACATGGTCAGTTCCATTTGGCATAGTATTGACGACTAACTGCTCGTCCAAAGCAGTGCCATGATGTGATAACATATGTGTCCTTGTCCTTTACTGGCGTCCTTGCTATCGAGGTTGATGAGTGTAGTCCCTCGATGATAGGTGATTGCTGCAGATTGATGTTTGATGTCCCCATTATGCATACCAACCTTTGGTTGGTTTGATGGTTAGAATCAAATAACTGCCACAGTTTTGTTGAATATTGCTTTCTGTGGATTCTGCCAAATCTCATACTGGTTTAAGGTAAAGTATTTAGAAAGGAATCTTGCTGTCTTCTGCCCTCATCTTGGGACCCTTTCTTCTCTTCGTTTCTTGCTGTATCTTCATGTCTTCTTTCTTGGAACTTGCAGGAATAGGGATAGGATATGTTATTCAGTGAAAGTTATTTGAAGGATTACCAATTATACTGTCATGAGACATGATCAAGTTTGAACAAATAACTTCCGAAGTGATATGTCTGTTTTCAGTTTTCAGCTTGTCCATTTGGTATTTGAGAGAAATTTCTGAGTTTATTTTTCCAGTTGGTTGTACTATGGAGCTGTTTCTGAGAATTTGCTATTGTTAGTTACTTCTATTGTGTGTAACCTCCGAACATGGGGTCGTTTCCCTTGCCTCGCAGGCGTGCATCCTTTGTCCTTTGCTGTTGCTGGTTTTCTCTGTCCTCTTGCTGTTGAGGTGAAGTGTGTGACAATGTTCAACTTACACCTGGCTCAGTCTCTGCACTAATGTGAAGCCTGAGTCAGTAAATTCCTTCCTTCAGTCTCCAATTTTTCGCCAGTGCTATATTGTACAATCGTATAACCTCTCACACTCAGACCTATAGCTTCCTACCGACTATCCGCTTCTATCATCAGTTTGTCTTCCTTCCCCAGACGACTGTAGTAATGTGAATTCATCTGTTCTCTGTTTCACCTACCACTACTTACAAGATTCTTTGTCTAAATTTGCAATGAATTTTATATGGAATTATTACATGAAAAATACAATTAATATTTACATATGTGTGTCTCAGTACTTTACACAAAATTTATCATTTACATCTCAAGTTATTTTATTTTATAATGGTTCCTTTACTTCATGAATGAGCACAGATTGATGATATGTAGATTAGTTAGTTAGTACATCATGCCATTAGTTTTCTTTTATTTTTTGACCTGCTTTAACAATTTAAATGATTAGTATTACTGTACTTGTTTTTAGAATAATTACTTTTTTATTGCTCGTCCTGTCTGCCTCTTGAGATCTGCTGTTACCTGAAACATATCCCCTTTTTTTGTATTATCTGTGATCCATTTATATTAATGTCTTCATGGCTAACTGCTGTCTAACCACTGCAAGAATTATCATTCGTTATAAGCCTTAAGGTGGTTGATGTGATGTACACCTATATTTTTCCTGTTCTTGGGTTCACCAATTCTACTGCATTTGCATGAACCACTTCATTAATTAACATGGGTCCCCCAGAAATGGGATAAAATTTGTGACAAACCTGTTTTCCTTTATTAGATAATGAGTGAGTTCTAACAAGAACCAATTGTCTCCCAGTGAATACCTTTGTGGATGCGTCTCTGTCTACTCTGAGCTTCCTTTTTGCAGCTGCTCATTCGATTTTTCGAGTACTAATTTTAGTATGTGATGGTCTTCTGGATGGGAGGAACTGTACCACTTTTTTTTACCCTAACCACTGGTTTTTATTCTTGAGTACAGTGACTGGCGGTAAGTGTGTAGTACTGTGTGGCATTTCATTAATGATAGTTTGTAACTGATGTAAATTTGCATCCCATATGGTATGTCGTGAACTATAGTACAACCGACACCACGTCCCAATATCCTTCATTGTTCATTCTGAACTATTGGCGCTTGGTTTGTATCTGAATATGAAGATGGGTTTAATTTTATGTCTTTTTAAAGTTGCCAACCAAGGTTTAGATGTATATTGGGGCCCATTATTTGAAATCAACCTTTCTACATACCTTGCCTGCTTGAGGAAATCACATTACTGATCGTAAAACCAATTGCATGTTTCAAAGGATCCAAAGTGACATACTTTGAAGTTAACTCTAAAACTACAAGTATGAACGTGTTCCCATCCCTTGTCCTTGGTACTTGTCCCATCAAATCTGTTGCTGCTAGATGTTTTAGTTTTTTCGGTATTATAGGTGATAATGGTGGTCTAGTCTGAAATGTAAAGTGTTTGGCTCGATGGCAATCCTTACATTTTTTGCGTGTTTGCCGAATACGTCTTTCCATATTGCGGAAATGTGCTATCTCTTTAAGTTTCATAAAATATTTCTTCGCCCAGAAATGCCCATTACTTAAGTGAGTGTCCATATATACTTGTTTAGAGTTCATCAGGAACACATACTGTCCATAAACTTGTACTTGGGTCTCGTCTGCAGTACAGCACATCATTCTACAGCAAAAAATGCTGATGAATGTCAACCGAGCTCTTGTCTTTCGACATATGTTTGACCCTTAACATTTCTGGATCTTTGTTCTGTTCGCTTGAAATGTTTGAGAAAGCTGTTGTTATATAGTTTTCAAATGGAACTCCTCTTATATAATATATACCAATTTGGTCTTCATCTGCACAGAACTTGATGTTACTTGGGGTTGTACCATGTGGACACCGAGAAAGAAAATCTGCTAATGTATTTGCCGGTCCTGGGATATGTTTTACACAGAAATCATACTCTTCCAACATTAAAATCCACCTTGCTAGCCTGCCATGTGCCAATTTTGCTGTGAGTAAAAATTCAGGAGCTTCATGATCTGTATATACAATAGTTTTCCTCCCGAATAGAAAATATCTAAACTTTCGGAAACCTCAGATTACCGCTAAAGCTTTCAGCTCTCTGTCCATCTTGTTCGTAGTGTTGAACTAATACTACGCCTAACCCAGTCTTGGCGATGTCTGTTTCCATACAAAAACCTTGCGTAAGATCTGAGAGTGACAGTATCGGTGCTTACGCTAACGCCTTTTTCAACTTCTGAAATTCTTGTTCTGCAGTATCATCCCATATCCATGGAGTGTTATTACCAGTTAAACTGAATAGTCGGGATGTAGCCAGAGTGTCTATACAGATGAACCTTTTAAAAAATGTTACTAATCCCAGGAAGCCTCTGAGTGTCTTCCTATTATATGATGTTTCAAAATTTCTTATTGCCTATAATTTTTCTGGGTTCAGTTTTATTCCCTGTGCAGATATGACATGTCCGAGGAAGTTTATGTGTTGTGTTTCAAATTTGGATTTTTCCAAGTTTGCTGATACTCCATGTTCTTTAATTGTTTTCAGTAAAGCATCCAAAATTTCATTATGTTTCTCCGACGATGACTCTGCTATGAGGATTTCATCAACATAACATGTCAATCGCACCTGTAACTCCGTAGGTAAAATACTTCCTAGACCTCGAATAGAAGCTGCGGATGAAACGTTGAGTCCGAAGGGGAATATTTTAAACGGATAACACCTTCCAAAAGCAGTACATGCAGTAAATTTTCTGCATTCTGGAGCTAATTCAATTTGCCGAAAGCCACTTCGTATATCGAGTGAGGAGAATACTTTTACATTATGAAATTTTTGGAGCAAATCTTCTAGTCTCTCGGGACGATCTGTTTCTGGAACTATGATTGTGTTAATTTGTCTTTAATCTAACACCAAACGTATCATTCCATCCTTCTTTTCCACAACACGTAACGGGCTGTTATAAGTTAATGGTACCTGCTCAATAACACCATCTTGTTCCATCTTATTTAACTCCAAGAATACAGCACGTCGGTAACTCAATGGGATTTATATGGAACTACTCTAAAAGGCTTATGGTCCTTAAGTTCGAATCTGTATTGTAGATCTTAAATTGCTCCTGGTTTCGCTTCAAATACAATCTCATGCTTGCGTAATATTCCATCTAATTCCAACCTTTACTGATCTGTTAACCACTCTAGACTTCATGTTTTTTTTTCTCGATCTCTGTGTAAATGTCTTCGAGTATTCCCAAATCCATAGGCCCTGATTCGTTCTTTCTTAGATATCGCGGGTTATCCTGACAAGCAATATCTCAATCTACTTGCATTTGTAAATGTGTATAAGTTCCACACATTTCTTCATGTCTCAAGTTTTCCTTGAATTTGTAGGTGATTTCTCCTAAACTGATACTTCCTCAGCCCATACCCAACACAGCTTTATGTTGATTGAGGAAGTCAGCTCCGATAATCATATCGACTGATATCTTTGGTATTATGACAAAACTAGTTTCTATTACTTAACCCTGGCAGTAAAATGCAAGTCTTGTCTGCCTTATGACATTCGACGAACGTCGCATAATTTGTCCGTGTACTTTGACCTTCCGTGCTTTTAACACTAATAAATCACTCAACGATTGAATAACGGCTCTGATATCGCTGTTAATTCACTCCAAATTTTACGTTAACGACAATACCCTTGACTGGTACACGAAGTATCGGAATTATCTGTGAAATACTCTCGCCTTCGACTTCCTCCATTAATATGTCCTCAATTACTTCGTAATTTAACCGATGTTTGTGTGTTTGTTCCGTCACAGCTGGATGTTTATGGGCATCCATAGTTGCGTCATTTTCCATCAACATTTGATGGTCTTCATCGAGAGGTTGGGGTGAAATTTTTCCCTTCTTTAAATTTTCCAGCTTTAGTTTCGTTCCTTCCAACTCAACTTCTACCGTAACCAATGTAATTCTTAAATCCTGATTTTCACACCTTGCTACTTTCTTTAAGTTTTTCTCCTCGTCACACATCCTCGAGATCGTGTTTAATTTGGATTTTAGAGCCTGGCAAGTATTTTTTAAGTGTGACAGTACTTCACACTTCGATTCTAGGGATTTGTCAGATTCTACATTAATTATGTCTGTACTCGCACCCTGATTCAACTCGTTATCATATTTGTTCTCTGCCGCTGAGAGTTGCAGATTCAAATTTTCAGCTGTGTCGTTATTTATTACGATGCTGTTTCCTGTGTTTGGTGTGATGATTACATAGTCTCGATAATACTGCCCTACTGTGTCCTCATATGTGCCAAAATTGTATACCTTTGAATCTGATATATCAGACTGTTCACGTACTTTATTATCTGGTTCGTTTTCTGATCCAGACGAATCATTTGCCTTATTTTCCTCTCCATTATCGACTTTTTCTTCCCGAGTTTGTTCGATTCCCTCTATCCACAACGCCTCAGACTCTTTCTGCTTTTCTTCCAAAGTTTTGTGGAAGTATTTTAGTATATCTCGTAGCGTGTCGAACTTTCGATCAGGTGTACTTATCCGTAGGTCCGTCTTTTTTCTATGACCTATATTAGCCGTATTTTGTGGGTTAATCCTATCGTCTTGATCAATCGTAGCGTTATTCTCATCGTCAGTGTCAATCCACTCCATCTCGTCCCAACACTTCAGCTGTGACTCCCTCCCTATTCGTAGTATCTGTACTGATACCTTTGATGATCTTTCTGTCGTTCCTGTTCCCAATTCCGATTCTTGTACATCACACCTTAACCTATTTATTGCTGCGGTCACCTTGTCATTCGTTTCTGTAGAAAGTGTATTATCTGCTTGAGTTCCTAACGTCAGTCAATCCTCACGCTTCCCAGGATTCGGTGGTCGTAATTCAACCTCCATCTGTGGTTCATTTATCTGGTAATTACCCGAAGTGTTTGCCTGTAGCTGCGTTCTCGCACTACCTCCCCATCTGCTTTCTCTCCATGGACCTAGCGATCGCTGATTAAAATCATTCTGTCGGTTATCCCGAGTTCTCCAGTTTCCATTCCTATCTATTTTCCGCCAGTTCCAACCATTATTAAAACCATGTCCATTACGCTGTGGTCTAGTGTTTCCACTACTCCCATTTCCGTAGTTATTCCCGTTTCGTCCAGAATTCAGTCCCAATACCGACCTACCATAGCTACCATTATTATTATTCACTTTACTATTACGTGTTCTTTCAAAATTATTCTGTCCTGAATCGCGACGTCTTTGAGCGTCGTTTTCTCACATGAATTCTACTTCTCTCAAAACACCTTTGAAAGTTTATACATTATCGCCCCCACGTCCTATCAAGGCTTGTTAATACTTCACTGGCAGTTTCGTTTTACGTATTTGAATCAGTTTTCCGTCGCTATATGGTTTATCTAAGTATTGGTCCCTTTTAGCCATATTCTCAAATAATTTGACTGCTCTTTTCGCAAGCGAATTTTCGAATGAGACATTTTGTAATAATTCATAATTTATCCTCATCTGACCCTCAGGTGACCAATGTCTTGCTATAAATGCAGCTCTAAACGAATCATACGAATCGCAAGTTTCCGCTATCTTCTGCACAGTTTCAGCAACACTCCCCTCTGTATGTGCACAAATGAAATCTAACTTATGTTTTAATGGCCAATGTGTCGTTATTCCTACTTTAAATTGTTCAATAAATGTGTCGGGATGGAGAATATTTGCATCTTCCTTATAGTGCTGGTATTTCCGTACAGTAAGAAAGTGGTTATCATCAAAACCTCTCGCTTCTCTCTGTGATGTATCTTCTGGGTTTTGAAGACTGGAATTCTGTCCTAGTTTTGCATCAGATATACGCAAACGTGTGTAACTTGGTTCATTCTGTGTCATTTGTGCCATAGAATCACTTGCATATGTCATTGAGCAATATGCGAGCATAACGCCTGCTACCGGCTCTGTGTCTTGACGTGTAAGCAATTCTGGATCGTTAGACGCCATACTGTAACCCGTCGATATTCGTTCTACAGGTTGTGGCGTTGCATAACGTGTCTCAATGGTTTGACCAGCGTTGTGTCACGCTTTGTGCTTGACGTACCGAACCTTGCTGCAAACTACACTCTTGTATTCTCGATTGACCTGTTACTCTTTCTTGAACAAGTGGTCGCAGTCCACACTGTTCCCAACGATTACCGTGATGTTCTGTCATACGCTGGTTTGGACTAATTTCCAGTTATCGGTTTGCGGTTTCGGACTGACAACCACGTGTGCCTTTCCGTCTTACGTCACACATAATTTCGCGTACCCTTTCTGTCGTATTACCGACAACTGTTGATTTTGCAGTATTCATAGTAGTATCTACCGACACTAAAGTAGATTCTGTTGTCGTCTGCGACTCCCCACTAAAGGCCTGGCCAGACAGAATGCGGCCTGGCCGTCCGGCCTGTGGCCTTGAACCGCAGCCGGCAGGCCGCACTGTTGAGTCGCTCGTTACTGTACGGCGGCGGTCACACAGAGTGCGGCTCTGACGCACCGGCATGCGGCCTGCCGCACCGGCCGACGCCGGGTTCTCACAGATTACAGATTCGCCGCAAGCCGGAGCGGCTGCTTGTCTCCGTTGGCACACTCAACCGCTCTGTGGTCACACTAGAAGCAGCGGCGTGAGGCGGTTTTTGTCTTGCAGCTCGTAGTGCATGCATCATGGACACAGAAAGACTTATGGAGGAGGTGAGACAATACAACTTTTTGTACGATACACGCGATCCTGATTTGGAGGTAGAATACTTTTGCCTTCGATATACTCTTGATAGAAAGCTGAATAGTGTTGTCACTGTGACGTCCATAATTTCCAATATCAACTACTGTAAAGTCGACAGTATGGATCAACGATCGGCAGGAGAACCAGCGAAAAGAATTGTTTGTAACAGAAGATCTGGGGTCCACTATCCTTCGGGCATTTTAACCTGATATGCTTTCCGTCTATGCTTCCAAGGCAGTTCGGAAACCCCCAGTTCTATAAATCCTTCTTCAGATTTCTTCCACATCTCTGTTGTAGGAGTAGGTAAATACTTGGGCTGTAGAACAGTCCATATTCCCTGATACACTTCTTTCACAATATCTGAGACTGTTGAACGTCCTAACCGAAAAGAAAACGCTATGGTCTGGTGACTGTCGCCTGTAGTCAAGTATCTGGAAAATATTAAAATCAATTATGCCGATAGAACTAATAGATAAGTTAACTACCAAAGGTATGTTTGTTTAAATTCAATGACAATGTTATGAATACAATGAAACAAAACAATCTATTAAGTAGAAAGTTCTCTCTAGCGGGACATACGGAACTAGATGTTACTATGTTTCCTGTATTCGTAAACACTGCAGATAAATTTATCACTCCACTCGTAACTACGTTGTGGGATAGCACTTTCTTCCGCCGAACCTTTCATATGATACTGCAAAACTGAAATGGAATAATTTATTTGACTCCTATTTCAAGCACAAAGAGGCCACAAACGGTAAAACTCACCTCAAACAAACGGCTTGTCTGTGCCTTGTATCAATTGGTTACCTCCAGTTCATTGCGCACTTCTCGGTGCTACCTTTTTATCAGGCGATGCATTTCCTCGAAACATTCTCGCGACATACGAAAATATTTGAAGAACCTATCTTCGTCAGACTCTAGATCAATACACAGACCATGGTAGTCTCATAAGCTTTCTCTCTTGCTATCGATGTCGTGCACCCAACATCTCCTCTTCTTGGTGCAATTTCGTATTATCGCTAGTGCAAGCTACTCATTTCTGCAATTTAAAAAAAAAAATGAACTCGCACAAAGATAACGTGTCCTGCGTGAAGATTCCAAATCGTCTAACGCAAGACAATCGCGCTACGCATGCAAGCTTAATAATGGGCTTCGGCCCTTTCCACGGTGTAACAGCTGACGCATCAAGAGTCGCTGCGGCCGGCCGGCCGGCCGTTGCCTGTGTGGCGTCGCTGGCCGCTGACGGGCCCGGCCTCCCGCTGCGCCGTCCGTCGCAGCGGCAGGCCGGATTCTGCCTGGCCAGGCCTTAAAAAACGCTTTCTACGTCACCTCGACTGTCGATCGAACGTAAAACTTCCGATCTCAGCCGTTGAAATTGATGTTTGTTTTTCTCCTGTATTTTTGAAATACGAGCACCGAGTTTCTTTATGCTGCTTTTGTCGTTCTTTTGTGAGACGTCGTCTCAGCAAACATGTTTCGCTTTCGTCGTCGCTTTGATGGCAAAAACTTCGACCTGTTTTTTTAACCTTCTTAACACTTTGTTGCGTAACTTCAAGTAACGTAATCATGTCTGTTTGGACAGTGCCAAAGTCTGTTCTCAGTTGTTTGTGCCCTGTAACGACCGTTTGAAGCGTAATTATTTGCTTCTTTAGCTTCAGTTCGTATTTGATCTAATTGGCCTTGAATATTATCACGCGTTTTTTGTATTTCCTTGTTAGTTTCTATCAGCCCCAATGTTAAGCGCCCATCTAACTCTTTTTACCTTTGTGTTATACACCCTTCTAATTATTTTTGCCCTTGTGATATGCACCCTTCTATACGCCTTTCTGATTCCTGAGATTGATGTAAAAAACGCTGCAACATCCCAAATACACTACTGGCCATTAAATTTGCTACACCAAGAAGGAACGCAGATGATAAACGGCTATTCATTGGACAAATATATTATACTATAACTGACATGTGATTACATTTTCACGCAATTTGGCTGCCTAGATCCTGAGAAATCAGTACCCAGAACAACCACCTCTGGCCGTAATAACGGCCTTGATACGCCTGGGCATTGAGTCAAACAAAGCTTGGATGGCGTGTACAGGTACAGCTGCCCATGCAGCTTCAACAAGATACCACAGTTCATCAAGAGTAGTGACTGGCATATTGTGACGAGCCAGTTACTCGGCCACCATTGACCAGGCGTTTTCAGTTGGTGAGAGATCTGGAGAATGTGCTGGCCAGGGCAGCAGTCGAACATTTTCTGTATTCAGAAAGGCCCGTACAGGATCTGCAACATGCGGCCGTGCATTATCCTGCTGTAATGTAGGGTTTTGCAGGGATCGAATGAAGGGTAGAGCCACGGGTCGCAACACAGCTGAAATGTAGCGTCCACTGTTCAAAGTGCCGTCAATGCGAACAAGAGGTGACCGAGACGTGTAACCAATGGCACCCCATACCATCACGCCGGGTGATACGCCAGTATGGCGATGACCAATACACGCTTCCAATGTGCGTTCACCGCGATGTCGCCAAACCACGGATGCGACCATCATGATGCTGTAAACAGAACCTGGATTCATCCGAAAAAATGACGTTTTGACATTAGTGCACCCAGGTTCGTCGTTGAGTACAAGATTGCAGGTGCTCCTGTCTCTGATGCAGCGTCAAGGGTAACCGCAGCCATGGTCTCCGAGCTGATAGTCCATGCTGGTGCAAACGTCGTCGAACTGTTCGTGCAGATGGTGGTTGTCTTGCAAATGTCCCCATCTGTTGACTCAGGGATCGAGACGTGGCTGCACGATCCGTTACAGCCATGCGGATAAGATGCCTCGTGTCATCTCGACTGCTAGTGATACGAGGCCGTTGGGATCCAGCACGGCGTTCCGTATTACCCTCCTGAACCCACCGATTCCATATTCTGCTAACAGTCATTGGATCTCGACCAGCGCGAGCAACAATGTCGCGATACGATAAACCGCAATCGCGATATGCTACAATCGGACCATTATCAAAGTCGGAAATGTGACGGTAAACATATCTCCTCCTTACACGAGTGATCACAACAACGTTTTACCAGGCAACGTCGGTCAACTGTTGTTTGTGTATGAGAAATCGGTTGAAAACTTTCGTCATGTCAGCACATTGTAGGTGTCGCCACCGGCCGCCAACTTCGTGTGAATACTCTTAAAAGCTAACCGTTTGCATATGACAGCATGTTCTTCCTGGCGGGTAAATTTCGCGTCTGTAGCACGTCATCTTCGTGGGCTAGCAATTTTAATGGCCAGTAGTGTATGTTGGCTTTTTCATCTCCACCACTTTCGCGTGTTGCCATCTGATGTAACCGTTCCCAATCTCGTTTTTCGTGAACTGTTTCCTTCAGTTCTGAACATAGTGTAGGAGCACTAACACTCGTTCTTTCATGCAATTGCAAGCCTGATTGATTGAATGATTGAGTCTGGTTCAATAAGCTGTAAATCACTATCTACAGAGTCAGATTCTGATTCATTAGCAACCCCGTTCTCATGTCCATTCTTTGGACCATATTGTACATCATGTGTTGCATTTTCGGTCTCATTCGGTATTTCTACGTATTCTGTCTCGTGTTGTCCACACTGATCTACCTGCTGCATGTCCAACTCGATCCTATCAAGATCTTCCATGACTTATCTTTGTCTTAATCTATTATTTTCTGCCATTTTGAGCGTTCCTCTGAGTATTGCTGTTTGCGAATTTTGCGACTACGCGTTAACATCTGATTGTAAGATTTCATTCTACCACAAAATATCGTCCATGATCCTATATTCAATCCGTTTTCTCGTCGTTTATAGCCTTCCAGTGTAATGCAGGAATTAGCCATGAAAACAAAAATACAAATAGATCACAGATAATACAAAAAATACAGATATGTTTCAGGTAACGGCAGATCTTAAGAGGCAGACAGGACAAGTGACAAAAACGTAATTATTCAAAAAATAAGTACAATAATACTAATCATTTAAATCGTTAAAGTAGGTCAAAAAATAAAATAAAACTAATGGCATCATTTACTAACTAACTAATCTACATATCATCAATCCATGCTCATTCATGAAGTATAGAAACCATTACAAAATAAAATAACTTGAGATGCAAATGATAAATTTTGTGAAAAGTACTGAGGCACACATATATAAATATTAATTGTATTATTTATGTAATTATTCGATGTAAAATTCATTGTAAATTTAGACAAAGAAATTTGTAAGTAGTGGTAGGTGAACAGAGAACACTCGCAGAGCCACGTTACTACCATCGTCTGGGGAAGGAAGACAAGCTGATGATAGAAGCGGAAGATCGATAGGAAGCTATGGGTCTGAGTGTGAGAGCTTAAACGATTGCACAATATAGCACTGGCGAAACATCGGAGACCGAAGGAAGGAATTTACTGACTCAGGCATCACATTAGTGCAGAAACTGAGCCAGGTGTATGTTGAAGAATATTGTCCCACGCCTCACCTCAACAGGAAGAGGGCAGAGAAAACCAGCAACAGCAAAGGACAAAGGACACACGCCTGTGAGGAAAGCGATAAGACCCCACTAGAAGCGGCGACACACAATAGAAGCAACGAACAATAGCAAACCGTGGGAAACAGCTCTGTAGTACAACCACCTGGAAAAATAACCTCAGAATATTTTTCTCAAATACCAAATGGAGAAGCTGATAACTGAAAACAGACATATCACTTATATGTTCAAACTTTATCATATCTTATAACAGTATAATTGGTTATCCTTCAAATAACTTTCACTGAATAACATATCCTATCCCTATTCCTGCAAGTTCCAAGAAAGAAAACACGAAGATACAGCAAAAAACGAAGAGAAGAAAGGGTCACAAGATGAGGGCAGAAGACAACAAAATTCCTTTCTAAATCCTATACCTTAAACCAGTATGAGATCTGGCAGAATCCACAGAAAGCAATATTTAACAAATCCATGGTAGTCATTTAATTCTAACCATCAAACCAATGAATAGCAGTCAAACCATCAAGCAGAGTATGCATAATGGGGACATCAAACATCAAACTGGAGCAATCATTGAGGGGCTACACTCATCAATCTCGATAGCAACGATTCCAATAAAGGAGAAGGCCACATCTACATCCATATTCTGCAAGCAACCTGACAGAGTATGGCGGAAGGTACCTTGAGTACCTCTATCGGTTCTCCCTCCTATTCCAGTCTCGTATTGTTCGTGGAAAGAAAGATTGTCGGTATGCCACTGTGTGGGCTCTAGTCTCTCTGATTTTATCCTCATGGTATCTTTGCGAGATATATTGTAGGAGGGAGCAATATACTTCTTGACTCCTCGGTGAAGGTATGTTCTCGAAACTTCAAGAAAAGCCTGTACCGAGCTACTGAGCCTCTCTCTCGCAGATTCTTCCACTGGAGTTTATCTATCATCTCCGTAACGCTTTCGCGATTACTAAATGATCCTGTAACGAAGTGCGCTGCTCTCCATTGGATCTTCTCTATCAACCTTATCTGGTATGGATCCCACACCAGTGAGCAGTGTTCAAGCAGTGGGCGAACAAGTGTACTGTAATGTACTTCTTTTGTTTTCGGTTGCATTTCCTTGGGATTCTTCCAATGAGTCTCAGTCTGGCATCTGCTTTACCGACGATTAATTTTATAAGGTCATTCCATTTTAAATCACTCCTAATGCCTACTCCCAGATAATTTATGGAATTAACTGCTGCCACTTGCTGACCTGCTATGTTGTAGCTAAATGATAAGGGATCTATCTTTCTATGTATTCGCAGCATATTACACTTGTCTACATTGAGATTCAATTGCCATTCCCAGCACCACGCGTCAATTCGCTGCAGATCCTCCTGCATTTCAGTACAATTTTCCATTGTTACAACCTCTCGATACACTACACCATATCCGCAAAAAGCCTCAGTGAACTTCCGATGTTATCCACAATCATTTATATATATTGTGAATAGCAACGGTCCTATGACACTCCCCTGTGGCACACCTGAAATAACTCTTACTTCGGAAGACTTCTCTCCATTGAGAATGACATGCTGTGTTCTGTTATCTAGGAACTCTTCAATCCAATCACACAATTGGTCTGATAGTCCATATGCTCTTACTTTCTCCATTAAACGACTGTGGGGAACTGTATGCAACGCCTTGCGGAAGTGAAGAAACACGGCATCTACCTGGGATCCCGTGTCTATGGCCCTCTGAGTCTCCTGGACGAACAGCGCGAGCTGGGTTTCACACGATCGTCTTTTTCGAAACCAATGCTGATTCCTACAGAGTAGATTTCTAGTCTCCAGAAAAGCCATTATACTCGAACATAATACGTGTTCCAAAATTCTACAACTGATCGACGTTAGAGAAATAGGTCTATAGTCCTGCACGTCTGTTCGACGTCTATGTTATCACAAATTGCATTGCCTTGGAAGAGCAGTTTGTCGTCAAAACAGTGGAACATGGAACTGACCACACAGAACTATAAATGTGGACAATCTTCAGCAACATCACGCAGAGTCTACAACTGACTAGTAGCATCAAGCACCACTGATCGACTGCAGCATCGGGAAGCAAACCCAGCCCAAAGTTCAAAGTGTAAAGTGCAGGAAGAAAGAAAGTGGTGCATGTGACAAGGTCATTGTAATATTTTAAACAGTGGAAAAGACAATCACTTCAGCAAGGAGTTGAGACGATTGTAAATATTCAGTCTCACCTGCACCACTGCGAATTTGTGCTTTATGTGTTTCATTTGTAGTTTGCAATTCAATTTGTAAATTGTGCACGGAAAAGGTTAATGCACATGAACTGTCTTCTCAAGCCCAGGGTGTTAAACAGAGATTCTATAGAAATAAGAATCTGGCACTGTAAGGCAGCTAATATTAGGTGCAATCGTCACAAATTAATTAGAAATGGTGCTGTCATGTAACTAGAATGCATGAATTAATAAAAGTGAAAGTTTGGGATCTATTCTAGAAAGACAAAACAGCTGTCCTACAAAATTACGTGTTGAGATTGATCACAGCAGCACAAAATTGATTCGGAAGGGACAGCATGTGTAAGGCGTCCGGATTTTACGGACCGCACATGAGCTTGGTCAATAACGACAGTACGATACAGTATGAGATCCTCAGAAAACTAGATTATCAACAAAAAGCAATTGCAGTAATCGCATGTGATGTCGAAGTTGGCAGTACCACTTTCGAACATTTACTTCAACTGGAAAAGTGGAGTAGCCTGAGTCGCCACCTGCTGTCACAGTGGCTCATCGAGTAGTCCCCTGTTCGAAATGTCGAAGGAATGAAACATTGCCAATGGGATTTGCAATCAGAATCCTACCCTCGCAGCATGGAGGTGGCGACCACACGCCATTGGGTATTCAAGGCCCACTGAGTAGCATGTCGTAAGTTGTGATTGTGTACCCATTTCTGTTCGTCCGACTATAGCACCATCTGTGGCGAAACGAGGAAAATGCTTCAGAAAAAACGTATGTAGAATCGTAAACTGCAATAAAAAATGGAGGTTCCCTTTGAAGATTTCAAAGTTACTCCCAGTGCCTACACACGGGGTGCGGTAGTGGGTCGAGTGTGGTATCATTGGATGCCCCTCTCCGAGATAAACGAGTTGGAATTATAACTTTTTTATCCGATGTGTAATCTTCTAGATATTTCAGTGTCTTTACTTAAAATGAACACCATGAATAAGCGATCCATTTGGCCTCTTAACTACTAACATGGGCGTCGCCCACTCGCTAAACGATACTGGGAATACTACTCCAGTATTCTGCAAACTATCTAATTCGGCTTTAACTTGATCGCACAAGCCGAAAGGCACTGAATGTGCTTTACAAACCTTTCACATTGCTGATTCCTTTCAGGAAATGTGGTCTTCTAACTCTGTTGCACGATCTACTGTGAGTCCAAATAGTTGCTTATACTGCACATATAATGTGTCAAGATCTGTAAATGGTACCATGGCTGAAATTAGATTCTCTTGGTCTTGAATTTGGAATACAAAAATGATGAAAACCTTGTGGCATTTATGCCACATTGCGTTCCGCTTTTATTCCTACATTACATTGTAGACTGCAGTGTATAGAGCAGAGCTGCATCAGTAGCCGGTAGTAGGTAGCTGACTTCACACCACGCGACACCATATGGTCATGTTGTGTGGGAATATGGAACTTTCGAGAGACTTCCTTTTACCGGAGCAGTGGTGAGTAACTGTTCAGATGGGGCGCCTAGTCGGTTATCGCTCACAATTTGCTTTTGCAGATTACTATTAAATTTTAACTTCCAACCATAACGGTGGTCTTGCTTGTAAAAAGAACACCCATTTAATAATGTTGACAACTTTAATACGAAGGTCGTTCAATAAATAACGCCTCACATTTAAAAAAAAAAAGCCATTAATATACATGGACAAACGTCCTGGTTGGTGCTTTTTTCATGTTTTCCGTGGGGGCCGGTGAAGTTTCGAACCACTCTGGCAGATGGCAGAGCCGTAGTACAGCGTGTAAGCAGGCTGTTTAAGTTTTTATATTGGTAACGCCACGTAGCGCTCTGTATGAAAATCACTGGCTGTGCCGTGTGCAGTCTGTGGCTGGTTGGCATTGTTGGAATATTCGCCATTGTAGTGTTGGGCAGTTGGACGTTAACAGCACGTAGCGTTGCGCAGTTGGAGGTGAGCCGCCATCAGTGGTGGATGTGGGGAGAGAAATGGCGGAGTTTTTAGAGCGGATGATCTGGACGTGTGTCCATCAGAGACAGTAAATTTGTAAGGCTGGATGTCATGAACTGCTGTATATATTATGACTTTTGAACACTATTAAGGTAAATATATTGTTTGTTCTCAATCAAAATCCTTCATTTGCTACCTATGCCTATCAGTAGTTTGAATCTTTTATTTAGCTGGCAGTAGTGGCGCTCGCTGTATTGCAGTAGTTCGAGTAACGAAGATTTTTGTGAGGTAAGTGATTTGTGAAAGGTATAGGTTAATGTTGGTCAGGACCATTCTTTTGTAGGGATTATTGAAAGTCAGATTGCGTTGCGCTAAAAATATTGTGTGTCAGTTTAGTGTTGATCAGAATAGGTAAATGTCTGAGTACGTTCAGTTCTGCTCAGCTGTTTGAAAATCAAATAATGTAAGAGGTTTGTCAGCACAGTAATTCATTAATTTTTCTAAGGGGACGTTTCAAGCGTCAAAATGGCGTCTACATACGACTTGCATTACAAGCAGCGTGCTGTTATTGAATTCCCATGGGCAGAAAAAGAAACCGTGGTGAACATCTATAAACGCTTGTGTGGAGTGTATGGCGATGTTCCAGTTGACAGGAGTACAGTTGGGCGATGGGTAGAGATAGTTACAGCTTCAGGAAATGCAGAAGCAGAGCTCCATGATCAGCCACGCTCGGGACGTCCTGTCACAGCCACTGCTCCAGACGTGCTGAATAGTGCGGGTGCCGAATGGCGCATCACAACTCGACAATTGGCTATACAGTTGTAGGTCAGCATTCGAAGTGCGTCTGCAATGATAGAGACTCTCGGATATTCAAACAAGTGCTCACGATGGGTTCCACGAATGCTCATAGCGGACAACACCATTCAAAGAAAGGCCATTTCATCTGAATTGGAGGAGCGTTTTGAGACCGACAGAGATGCCTTTCTGTCACGGATCGTTACGGGAGACGAAAGCCGGGAGCACCACTTTGCTCTGGAAACGAAAAGGCAGTCCATGGAGTGGCATCACCCTCATTCACCACAAAATAAGAAATTCAAGACTACCCCTTCTGTCGGAAAAGTCATGGTGGCAGTCTTCTGGCATTGTGATAGCGTCATTCTAGTGGATGTGATGCCAAGAAGATCAACTGTCAATTCAGAGGCATACGTGAAGACTGAATAAACTCAAGAACTTTTTCCGACGTGTTCGATCGGACAAGAATCCAGCAGAAATTTTTCCATCACTCGGTGGAGAACAGGAAAATTAATGACGGTGTTGGAGGTGTATTAAGGAATGATAGAAGCAGTGTGCAATCTTGCTACGTACTAGCAGCTTTAAATATGGCATCCAGCAAAGAGGGACAGAATAGTACTAGTAGTGTTACAAGTGGTTATAGACTTTCCGTTTAAGGAACTTTCCGGATTTGTTTCTAGATAGAGGATTCGATTTACCAAATGAACTGCAAAACATTCTATCATTCTGTTTGTATCTTCGGGTATCAATCTGCTTGTTGGTATTAGTTGTCCTAAATACATAGATACTTCGTTTCTTTAAGTTCGTCGTTCATGCTATATGCTACTGTATAGGCATACTGATTGTACCTTGCTTTGGTCTTCGATCCTACTGTCATATGTGCTCTATTCAATCGCTCCAACTGTTTATAAAGTTGTTCTGGTTCCGAAGCCAAGGAAACAACATCCACAGGTTCAGATATAAGACGTTTATGTGTCTTTTTTTAAATCCCACTTACTGATCTGGTGACCCTTTCGACGGCTACAGATAACATGTCTTGATGAAAGAGTGTATCCTTGCGTAAGTCTGTGCTCAGTCCTTGACACCTCACTCCAAAATGGCGCAAGAAACTCTGTATAAAAACATAAAATAACCATACAAATTAGTGAGATATTTCCAACTGAAGGAGCGAATGGGTGGCATATAATGTATCCGCTCATGTAAAATAATTACTTAAAAGTGGCTTATTCCTGGATTATCAAACTTTAATAGGGAATAATTATTGTAAATTTCCTGAACAACTAGTCACCTCAGAGAGATCCATTAAGTGCGACTTCGATGGCACATTTGTTTAAATGAAGAATAATGTTGCAAATAAGTGCAAAAAAAGTTGTTTCGAAAGGTCTGGTAAGCGAAAAACATTGTCAACTACCTGACCTGGGGAATTCTGTTCTGCCTTAAAGCCAATAAATAATCAGATTTTGGATGTTAAGTTCAATTTCTTATTAGGAAATAAAAATAAAAAAATTAAATATATTAATGGATCTTTATTGTTTATGTTTTTGGTGCATAGCTTCCACTCTTCAATTAAGTACCTTGTGATACGCATCATTTTTTGTTTTATTATCAGGCACAAGAACAAACGACGCAGATGGTCTTCCAACTCGTGAACATGCCACATATAACTGACCACGTGAAACACATGATATTCCAGATTTAAACCACAAACTTTCAAGGATTGGCATTGTGATTTGTTAATGGTCATGGCGAATGCAAGACGGATCTGAAATTGAAGTCTTTTAAACTCAAACGGTATATCGGTTGGGATCATCGGTATCCTCGGAATGAGAACTTACTCACCCTCAAATTTTCCTTTGAGTATCGTCGCGTAAATAACATTGTTCATCAATTTACTTACCACCAAATGCGTACCGTTGCACAGTTTTGGTTGGTTTATGTTTCGAAGCATGATTACTATGGAGCCAACTTTTGGGTTTTAGGCGAAAATTATGCGTTGGTAAGCCAGGCACATCCAAGGAGTTTAAAAAGCTCAGCTTTTTGGTACAGTTTGCATGTTAAATACCAAATAAATTGATAGGTAGATGCAGAGGCCGTGTTCTTATTTCGAATCTGTAGCGAAGTTCATAGAGTCGTGAGTTCCTGAGATGTGTAGAAAAATGTAGCAGTTTCTCAACCAAATCCTACGAATATGTTTTTAACAATTTGTTTTCTAAAGAACTCTGGGTCTTTCTTAGTCATATAATTGAAGCATTATTTCAAAAGTTGGTGTTATTCATTAAAAATAACGTATTTCCTGCAATTCTTGTAGGAAAGGCCAATGACTGGAGTGTTTCCCCAGAAGCCAAAAATCTTAATATGAACGCCAGTCTATGTCTGAAAGTAAACAGAAGCTAAATACATTCTGGAAGTTTTTGCTATTACGAAACTTTCTGTAAAATACAGGATGGGCACAAAGTCTTGCCCTGATTATAAGAATTTGTAAGAGCATATCCGTTTGGCATAGTAAGTTAGATTTGATGCCATTCCATAGGTTAGTGTTACTAGTTTTTTTTAAGACCACTTACTTTAGTAAACCTCAGCGTGTGCTCCCTTGGTAGCTTGGAGAATGTCGAGGCGGTATTCCAGTTCCCGCCAGGTGTTCCGTAACATGTGTTATGTCACAGTACCCACAGCAGCTTGTATCCTAGCCTTCAGTTCATCGACGTCAGCAGCTGGTGTGACGAAGACTCTCTCCTTGATACAGCCACAGAACAAAAGTCAAGTGGGGTAATGTCTGGAGAGGAGAGTAATGTCCGGATCGGTGGATTGGAAGAAACGGTCCAACACCCTGGCGACCCCACTCTCCAGACATTACACCCCTTGACTTTTTTTTCTGGGGCTGTATCAAGGACAGAGTCTTCGTCATACCAGCTGCTGACGTCGATGAACTGAAGGCTAGGATACAAGCTGCTGTGGGTACGGTGACAGAACACATGTTACGAAACACGTGGCGGGAACTGGAATACCGCCTCAACATTCTTCGAGCTACGAAGGGAGCACACGTTGAAGTTTATTAAAGTAAGTGGTCTTAAAAAACTAGGAACGCTAACGTATGTAACGGCATGAAATGTAAATTCTTATGTCAAACGGTTATTCTGTAATAAATTATTATAATCAGGGCAAGACTTTGTGCTCACCCTGTATATAGACCTGTCTCTCGTTTCACGGACTGTCTCATGTTTGTATCTTACCGGTAAATATCTCTTTTAATGATGGTGAGCAGCTTCGGAAAAAAATATCTACCTTTGGAATGAAATTAGGAAACGAGTCTCTTTCTTAAAACTTATGTAAAGTACGTTACTTTAGAGTGACAGAAGTCAAACAGCATCGATAGTATGGATACTGTGCATGCACAAACAGACGTTAGGCACTGTACTTCAGCTATATTCAATAACAAACCGAAAATGGTATGAAAATTCACTTGAGTTAACAAATAACTTCCACTAGTATCTGGCTCAGATTGTTGTACAGCATTATGTACTGTTCCTCTACCAGCAATTCGCTGTTGAAGCCATCGACCAGTTCCGATCTTCAACACGAATTTCTTCGCTCTTCTTTGACAATCGCTAGGGGTACTAAAGCAACTATTAAACGTGTGTCCATTTTCGTACAGACACTGTATGGTTTGCGAGCCAAATAAAGCCTATAACGGCCGCTGGAGAGCGCTGAGAACGCAGATTACGTTAACTGTCTCGTTCCGTGTAGCGACGTCGCTGCTACTCGTGAGGTCCGCGTCCACGTACGCGACCAAGTCAACGCTGGCTGCCTCGTCCCGTATGAGGACGGCTCTACTCAGCCGTTCTCAGCCCGTCTTGATGGCCGACGCAGTTCTCCCACCCACACAACGTGAGCCTTTCTCCTCACTGCTTTCCTTGCAGCGCACTACATCCTTTCAAGTGTGGTTAGCCCCTTTTAAATGTTGCTTTTCGAATAATTAATAATAATATACCCAAACGTTTAATAAATGCTAAAAGCCATTAAAATGGGGATCGGACAGGGCACACATCTTCAGTTTTATCGGGCTTTCATGTGTTCGCAGCTGGACTACAGGTGCACGGTGTATGGGTCAGCGAGGACCTCTTATGTGCGAATCATTGACGCTGTCCACCGTGAAGGGATTTGGCTGGCCACGGGTGCTTATTGGAACCAGCCTCTGTGCTGAGGCGGGTGACCCGCACTTCCCATCCGGCGCCAGCTCCTCATGGTGAGTCAGACGTGTAAGTTCCTCGCAGCTCCAACTTCGCCCGCACACCATACTGTTGTTCGTCCGCCTCTGGAGCGACTTTTTTCTAACCGTCCAACGATCCACAATTCCATTTGGGATCCGCATGCAGCGTGTGCTGGAATCACTCGATGTGAAGCCAGTACGACCCCAAATCCGGGGTTTTTGACTGTTTGCCGCCCTGGTTACTGGAGTGGCCCAGAGTGATTACAGATTTGGTGCGGTACAGGAGAGATAGCACTCCTGCTTCTAACAATTTTAATAAACATTTTTGGAACAGCGATCAAAATATTTAATTTTTTTTTTTTAAATTCAGTCTTGATCGCACCACGTATGCTACAAGAACATCGGTCATATCACATGACCATCATCAGACCTGTAATTTAATTTAGAAAGTAATAGAAACCTTACTAGATTGACAATAAAATATGACAAAATGCTTATAAGGATAAAAAACAATAAGACTTCTTATACCCATGGCATCCTTCGATGATGGTAGGTGGAGCACTCTTCTCAGCTGCTGTGATGTCAACTGGTGCCAGCAAGTGACGGGCATACGCTTAAGTACGAAGATGCTCCGCTTACCTCATCTCCCTCTACCCCACATCAACCAATCAGTGTAAAACGGGCTCGCATAATCGTCAAACCGTAAAAAAACAAAGTACAATAATAACAATAAATAGTTATGTATAAAATATCTCTTGACAACCATGGAACTACTTAAGTATTATATAAAATATCAATTAAAAGCTTTAATATAACTGTACAGACGATGTATACTCAGTGTGTCCTCTATGGGCTAAAGTGGTACTACCACAATGGTTTCAAAGTCAACGATGTTGTGAAGGTGTTTGGCATTACGGCGTCATATCGATATGTGAGTTGTGACTCGACTGCTAGTATACACCTATGCCAGATTCAGTCTGTCTGTCTTACATTAACTTTATTTGCCACTCGTGATATATGTAATAATGGCATGATCAGCTACAGAGTGCTATGATATTACATACACTTTTTAAAAGTTATAAAAACTGATTTATTAAAAATGGAGTCATATTTCGTAGTATTTCTAGTTGGAAGTTTAAGATTGTGATACAAATATTTACGTACTGTTCTAAGGTACATTTCTGCCATGGATACAACTGAGTCCTATGATTTTCTGAACAAAAGAGTACATACGTGTTCATAGAATTTCCTCAGAGAGATCATAAAAATGTTTTTCACGAAAATCCAACTGTTCATTGAGAAGCACTGACGGTTCATCTCTATAATGGGCATACATCTAGATCTCCTCCAAAATATTTAATAATAAGCCTTTATTAGCGTAATGAAGGACTTGCAAATTCTGTCGCACCGCCCCTTCGGCATGCTTATTAAAATTTATGTGATAGCCGAAGACTGATTTTGCTCGTGCAGTACCAGATGTATGATTTTTGTATCGTATAGTAAAGCTCTGGCATGTTTGGCCAACGTATATTTTTCTACAATCACCACATTGGATCTTGTTTTCAATGTGATATTTTCTGACATTTTATCTCAGTACCACAACAGTGTCCCTGTTTTTACGGATGTGTCTCAGCATGGGGACTCGGTTGGTCCTCAAGGTCAGACTTCCTCCAAAATTTACTCTCTCCGATGTAGAATTATATGCTATCTTGCGAGCCCTGGAGCAGATGACACGTTCTCCCAGTGTTAGATTTCTCGTCTGTTCAGATTCTCTGAGCGCCCTTTACTCCCTCCAGCGTTTGTACCCAGCAGATAAAGTAACGCAGAATATGCAGGATCCCCTCCTCCATCTACAACGACTGGGGAAGGAGGTATGTCTCTGTTGGGTACCAGGGCACTTGGGAATTGCGGCGAACAAAAGGACGGATCGAGCAGCCAGGGACACGTGTCCTTCTCCTCAGGTATTTCGGTGTGCAATCCCCCTGGATGCTATCACATCACTGTTGAGGTACAAAGTGATGTGTCGGTGGGAAGACGAGTGACTGGAAGTGACCGACAACAAGCTCCGTGTCGTCAAGCCCACAACTCGGCCGTGGCGGACTTCCTCCCAGCCACGCCGACCGGAAGAGGTCCTTCTTACTCGTCTTTGCGTAGGCCACAGTCCTATGACACACGGCTACTTACTCCGGCGAGAGGACACTCTAATGTGCGGTGCTTGTGGTGTGCAGTTAACGCTGCACCACATTTTATTGGACGGTATTTTAATGCTGTCCAGCGGATCTGCAGTCTATTCTATGTAATGATCAAACGAATGTGGTTCGAGCTTTAAAGTTTTGTGTATCGTCCAGCGTTTTTAGGAAGATTTTAGGGAGATGTTTTTAATGTGTCACCAGGGTGGCTGGTTCACCCAAGTTTTATGTAAGTGGTCACCCAGTCGCATTTCCCTGTGCTTTTCCTTTAGCTCGTCTGTGTTTTGTTTTCTCTGTGTTTTAATTTCTTGATTAGCTATCTTCCCTCCTAATTGATTTCAGAGCATGTGTGAGTGCACGTGAGGTAGAGTGACTGTGTGGTCAATTCGAGTGCACGCGTGCACAACAATTTCAGTTCTTGTCCACATTCGTTTGTTTTAAAAAGTGTAAGGGCTATGATTACCTCGCCATTGGGCGCACACACGATCCAAATTAGTTTTTACTCTTCATATAAAGAATATTCCAGAGAATGTTTATACATTGAAGCTTTATAAAAGACACTCTGTAAAGCAAGTTGAAGGCAGTCGTCTTAATTTGTTTTGACTCTTTAAAAGCAGGAACTGGTCTCTCGTTCTCTCTCATTTGTTACTGATTGCTGTCTCATACGATGTAAATGTCGCTTTTGTTTAAATAATTATATCAATTTAATGGTAACAGCCGTGTTTGAATCAAGAAACCTACTTTTATCTTCCATTAATGGCGCATCTCAGTTTATTATTTTGCATTTTAGAACGCAGGAGAGTTGCCGACGAATTGTTTGACGGCCACATCTGAACCGTACTATTGTTCAATCAGCATTTACTTTAGCAAACTTTTATTTCAGCGCCCCTGAGATCTCTTTCACCGAGCTTTTCTATCAGCATCCGGGCAATGTAATAACGCAAACTCTGTCCTTTTGAGATCGGTCACTGGCCTCTGAATAATGCCGCCGGTCAACGTCCTCGTCGGTCTGACGGGAATCTGATGCTAGATGGCGAAATGCAAATTAATTAATAAGTAAGTAAAAATTTTCTTTGCGCCGCTTCACCGTTTCAGAAGCTTTGCCACAAGCAGACGTGCTTAAAAGTCTTGTAAAATCACTTACTAACTGTTTAACAATCAGTAAGTTTCTTTTGGGGAGTTAAATTAATTTCAATCGGGAATCTTTAAAGAAGATATCAGAAACTAACTACCACAGCTAATATTAAACTGAGTATTTCAAACTAACTCCCCCACTGAACAAAAAATTGAAATATAATATTTTAATATTAGTAATATTATATCTTGTTAAAATGTTCCTTGAGGCGACTAGCTGTAAAAGTGGAAAACATTCATCCTAGATTTCTGTAAAATTTGTGTGCGTGCTTGTGTATGTGTGTGTGTGTGTGTGTGTGTGTGTGTGTGTGTGTCTGTGAGTGTGTGTGTTTGTGTGCTCCAGTGTATCGCCCCATTTAATTTTATGGCATCCTTTGCCCACAGCTACATCCTCAGTTCAATATGATGAACACGGTTCTGATAGGCTAATTCGAACTGTGTCTTCACGCATATAGCCACAGACGTCCGAATCACTTGTGCAAAAGACAAATGATATTTCTGCCGATTCATGTTGAATAGCTTCACAGCACAGCAACACATCCCCCTTCCCCCCCCCCCCCCCCCCCCTCCGTCTTCCATCCATGTCGTCTTCTCTACTCTTCACCCCCACATTACCGCAAATTCTGACATTTTCGCCTTCTTGATGTAATCGAATGTCTCGATTATCCTATGTTCCTGAACTTGTGATATAATGCGAACCGAAAGAGAATCCACCGCGACAGATTATTTGCAATGAGGTTTCTGTTTGAGTAGGGTATTGAGTCCACCGCAGAGTGTTTCCAGCATACACGGCACGCCCAGTAAAGCGTAGATTTTAGATAGAGTTTGAACAGCTGATCCACTGCTGAACGGAGTGAACCTGCACCGGTCGTTGTTTGCGTATGTGCTGCGTATGAAAGTGGGTAAACACGGTGCCTTTTGTTTTGTTCGGCGTCCAATACTTGCCACACAAATCCCGAAGGCAGCGTTGTGTGGATGCCGTCGTGTCAGGCTGCTAGTCTGTTGGTGCAGGCCCATCGCCCTTGCCGTAAACAACGGTGTTGTGTAGCGCGAGCACGGGAAAATATTTGCTCTATTCTGCCAACATGCCCTTGTCTCAAAAATGACATTGGTGTGAAAGAACGTGCTTCGCTGCATTGAATCTCTGACGAAACTGATGACAGCTGACTTCAACATATCGATCTACATTCACGTCCCTACTTGAAAATTCTCCCAAAGTGCTCGTCGTTGAAAATGGTTTGCATTTCGCTTTGAGACGACGCCCATAGTGCTCGTATCATAGTGAACTGCACTCACAGCTGTACTTTGTCCATTGTACGTACAACCCTAGCGTAAACAAACGCACGCCAAAGTGTCAGTCGTCATCTGCGGTGCTGTAACGCTACCAGAAAAAGGGCCTATGTATTAGCTGACAAAGCGTCCTGAGGATCTGGGCAGGGTGGCAACATCGTCATCTTTACGCCCGCGAAACGTGGTGCGGAGTCAGTAACAGTTTACACCACAGTGATGTTATAAGTGGAGTACTACTACAAAATACACGCCTAGGACAAAAACAGAAAGAAGCCCTACGGTACATCTTAACTTTAGTTGCTCGCGACGTTTTGTTGGCTGTATCCCTGCCTTCCACGGAGATGTTTCTAACTCTCTCCTCTGTGTCTATCAATTCGTCATCTGCCGTTTTAGTCACGTATAATAATGACAGACCTTCCCTACTGTGCTTACTAATATGATAATAATTTTTCTCCAGTCATCTTGTCCGAAAGCAGCGAAAGCATTAGCCGTTACTTCTTTCAGATCCGAGTCGAGGTGCGTGACATATTACATTTACGCTTATTATTCTTTGCAAGATTCCAAATCAGCTCTACAGGTCTAAGACATTTTGTCGAAAGCTGAATTTTGTGGGCGTGCCCATGTACGAAATACAGGTTGATTCTTGCAAAGAAGAAAACAGCAACCGGCCGCTATTGACAGAGCTACCTCTTTACACAAATAGAGATGTTGCTGGTTTCGAACCGATAGGTTGATCTTCAGACTGCTGGTCACGTATCTATAATCATTCGTTCAAGTATATATAAGCTTTTGGCTCTTCATTCACTATTGTGCTGAAAGATTCTTGGGATAGTGGTGCCCCATAGTGCAAAACGATGCTAGAAATGACCTATTTAAACGTGACTGTTCTTAATAATCACCGCACGCAGTATAAACAATGTAAACAAATATATATATTGAATAATTGCTTCATATACTCTACAGTATTTCTTGAACATTGGCAAAGAAGACTGCAATAAAATGAAGCAGTCTTTTCAACGGAAATTAAGTGTAGCTACAACTACTAACCTCACAGGTTTGTTTGCATTGTGTCCGATCGTTATTAGGGATAGTTACGTTTGAACAGACCATTTAAAACATCGTTTTTTATTATAGGCCACCACCATCCCAAGAAACTTTCACCACGAGGAGGAATTAAGAGCCAAAAACTCACATAAACTTTAAAAAATGAGTTTATAGATGTGAACAGCCGTCTGAAGATGAACCAGTTCGTTTGAAACCATATCGGCGCTATTTGTATAAGCAAATAGCATTATTAACAGTGGCTGTTTGCTGCTTTCTTCTTTGCTATAATCGACCAAATGTACAGGATTTCGGTCTCGATGGGGAGGCAGGAGTCAAGGAGAAACAAATCCATTTTCCTGCAAAATTTTGTCAACGAAATAATCAGGAGAATGTTGCTGTCCCTTGAATGATGCCAAAAATTCAACTTTCCTTAGATCTAGCTCATAATGTGCGTGGCTACTTGTCAGTAAGAACTGTTTCACTTTATTGCAATTTTATTGTCATTTATATTAAACCACGTCCTGTAAAAATAGTTTGTAAAAATATTAATCTTTATATTTCTTATACACAGACAATGTCCATTCACCAATTTCGTAGAGGCTGCAGGTCACCATGAATACATAAACTGATTTTCACTTCTTCATTGATGTGTAACCCATGTAGCTCTCACTAGCAAGACTCTCTCTGCCCGTGAATCGCACGCACATGTTGTTCCCCGCGAGTTTATACTGCACGGAAAGCTATACAGGAATAGACCCACACGTCCGATGTAGAAAAGCAAAAAGCGGGTACACTAAATTATAGAACATAACATGCCTTTCCCAGAGACTTTAGCCATATAGCGAATACAGCTATGCGCTGGGTATCTAGACCATCCATCATTCGATTCCTTTTTTGTCATGTTTTTGGCGTAGAGTGTCCACCAGACCATTAAATTTGACCATAAAAGTTATTATGAATATTCACACAAATTGTGTTTATTGGCACTACCTATTTAGCCAATTTCAATAGCACTATGAAACAAGAAACAATAAACAAAGCTACATTTGTCAACACTGAATTAACGTCAACGGCTCGGATGCCGGAAGAGAATGTTTTTATAGCATTCCAACGATAGAAGAGGCGGAAGGCATCTCTGCGGGGCAGGCAGAACTCAGAGCCTGGGAAAGGCAATCTGCCTAGGAAATGATAATCCAAAATATTACTCAGCAATTTTGTAAGCTGTGAGGTGGCAGCCCCATCACCAAGCTTAACTTGCGCAGCGCTCTTAACGCAGCCAGAGGATTCTATACCTACTGGCTCACATCAACGATTTGCCTCGGATAATGGATTCAAAGGAAACGGACATAGGCTATGGAACAGGAATTCGCGAGATGGAAACAAGAAAAACTGCTTCACATTTGGGACATGGAACGTTCGTAGTCTTAATAAACCAGCTGCGGCAGCTACTTTGATATCTGAATTGAAAACATACAAGACAGACATTGTAGCTCTACAGGAAGTTAGGTGGCTTGGAGAAGGGACACACATTGAGGATAATTGTGTCATTTTTTATGGGGGAGATAAAAAACATCATGAATTTGGTACTGGTTTTGCTGTTAAGAACAGGATTGTTAACCGGGTTAAGGAATTCCATCCCATTAACAAAAGAATGTCTTACATAAATATCAGGCACCAATGGTACGATATAACGTTCTTAAATGTCCATGCACCGACAGAAGATTCAACTGAGGATGAGAAAGATGAGTACTATGAAGAATTAGATAGAGTAGTCGAATGCGTTCCAACAAGAAATATGAGAATTATCTTAGGGGACTTTAATGGAAAAATTGGTAAAGAGGATATGTTCATCCCCACAATGCGAAAACATAGCAAGCACTCGACCACAAACGAAAATGGATTAAAAATGATCAACTGTGCACTGTCAGAGAATATGAGAATTTGCTCGACTTTCTTCTCTCACAAAGATATACACGAAGGTACATGGTGCTCTCCAGATGGCAAAACAGTGAATCAGATTGACCATGCTATGACAGATCAACGTTTCACTTCATTTATAAGAGATGTCAGAACGTACAGAGGAGCTGAAATTGGCTCAGACCATTTCCTAGTGGCAGGGAAGATGAAAATCAAGATGATTTGGAATCAACGAAAAGCTACACCAAAACCTAATATAGACATCGAACGACCGATGTTAAAGAAGCCTATGCGATTGAAATAAATAACAGATATACAGCATTGCAAGAAGCTGAGGAGGAAAATAGTCTCGAGAAGGCTTGGGAAAGAAAAAAGCCTATAGTAACAGATGCAGCAGAAAAAACACTAGGCAAGAAAAAGAAACCGAAGAAACAGGAATGGTTCAACGAGAAGTGTCATAGAGCAGTGGAAAGGAGGAAAGAAGTCAAGATGCTGTGGCTGCATAATAAGGAGAGTGAGGACAGGAGAGAGACCTTCAAGGCGGTTAGAAGAGAAACAGCAAGAGTTCTACGAACAGAGAAAGGGAAATATCTAACTGGAGTACTAGAATCTATAGAAGTGGAAAGCAGGAATGGAAACTCAAAGAAGTTGTTTCAGTATACAAAGAAACGTAAAAGAGGTTATCAAAGTGAAAACCTATTCATAAAAGATAAAAATCAAAATATGCTAACGCAGCTGGAAGATATCCTCGAAAGATGGAAAGAGTATTTCTAAGAAATGTTAAAGTGCACTGATCCGCACATAGCCTTCAATTACGCAATGTCTAAGAGTGACAGCATTAATAATGACGAATGTAGAATCACAGAACAGAAAGTGATCCACACCATTCAAAAGCTCTAGGCAGCAGGTGCGGACCAGATATCACCAGAGATGTTAAAAGAGGGCGGAAGAAAACTACACAAAGAAATTTGTAACCTTATCACAACGATCTGGAAAACTGAAACACTGCTGAAAGATTGGAAAACTGCAATAATTTGTCCAATAAACAAGAAAGGAAACAGAATGGAATGTGGAAATTACAGAGGAATCAGTTTGCTGAACGCAGCATACAAAATCCTGTTAATGATCATTCTGGAAAAAAGTAAACCTTACGCAGAAAACATTATTTAAGCTAACCAGGCTGGATTTCGAACAGACCGTTCCACAACTGGTAATTTGTTTACAGATCTTTGAGAAATACTGGGAATTTAACAAAAACATCCAATGTCTCTTCATTGACTTCCAGCGAGCCTACGACAGCATCCACGGAAGTAGCCTCTACGACACATTACGAGAATTTAGAATACCCAGTAAAATCATTAGGATGATACAACTGTGCATGGATGGCTTCTAGGCAGCAGTGAAGTTCAGAGGATCCATATCCCCCACCTTTCCAATTAAAACAGGTTTACGACAGTGAGACGCTCTTTCATGTGTCCTCTTCAACCTTGCACTAGAAAAGTGGTTCGGAAGAGTAATTTAAATCTATACAATGGTCTCCGATTCGGACACAGTGAAGTAAAACTCCTGGCTTATGCAGATGATATGGTGTTGCGGAGTGAAACTGAAGAAGAACTGAAAGACATGTACAGATCTCTCAGGCTTTTGATTAATCAAGAGAAAACCGAATATATGGGAATAGGTCGAGTCATAAACCCAAATCCTTACTTTGAAATTGACCAGCATTCTAAATTCAGAAAAGTTCTCCAGTTTAAATACCTTGGATCACGTTTCAACAGTAAAAATATCATAACAATGGATATAAATGAAAGAATAGCCTCAGGGTCAAGATGTCTGCACTCACTAAGCAACCCACTCAAAAGTAAAGTTTTGTCAATTACCACAAAGAGGAAGATATACAACACTATCATCTGCCCCACAGTTCTGTACGGCTCAGAAAGCTGGACGCTTACAAAGAATGAAAGAGAAAAACTGAATGTTTTAGAAAGAAAAGTAAAGAGAAAAATCTGGGGACCTGTGTTGGAGAATGGTGTATGGAGAATTCGAAAGAACAATGAAATTTATCAGTTAATGAAGCAACCCACAATCATCCAGAAATTAAAAAGTAGGACACTGCAATGGGCTGGACATGTGGCTAGAATGGAAAACAACAGAATCACCAAGATAGCATTTGAAGGAACTCTCCAGGCAACAAGACCATTGGACCGACACGGTACAAGGTGGAAACATGACATAGAGAAGGACATCGCAGCGTTAGGAATTTCCACAGGGTGGAGAGAGGCTGCGAGAGATAGAAGACGGCGGAAGCAGAACGTTGATGCAGCGCGGGGTCTACAGGGCCTGTGATCGCTGAGAAGAGAGAGAGAGAGAGAGAGAGAGAGAGAGAGAGAGAGAGACAACTAACTTCACACCAAGTAAAGTCTAAACTCCGTCCGAACAGGCTTTGGAAGGCCAAACGGTACCGAGCGACCGCCGTATCATTCTCAGCCAATAGGCGTCACTTGATGCGGATATGAAGGGGCATGTGGTCAGTACACCCCTCTCACGGCCATTGTCAGGTTTCGTGGACGGAGCCGCTACTTCTCAGGCAAGTAGCTCGTCAATTGCCCTCGCGAGGGCTGAGTGCACGCCGTTATCCAACAGTGCGCGACACAGCCGTGTGTTTTGTAACGTCGGAGGCCATCCAACCATTGTTGTAGCTTCCCTTGAGACTACTGCAGAGATGGGTGCGCCGATTATGGCGCACCCTGTGGCTGCAGCGGACAGAGGAATGGCACCATATAGCCTTCTGAAACGAGTGCAGAATCACGATGGATGTATGCGTGAGTGGACGTTCCGAGGCCAACGACCGCTGTCAGATTACATTCATCATCGTCACGTAGCGGCAGCACCTGGCGTCATTTGTGGGGTAGCGTTGGATATAGAGCACTGTCACTACTGGCTCACAGAACTGGTAATTTTTACAGCAGGTGTTACATATGTAATGTATTAAGACCAATGACTTCAACCTGTCTTCGAAGTCTCTATGATGTTATTGTTCAACAAGATAACGCAAGACCGCATGTCGCCCGTGCTTTCCTGACTTACTTCGATACAGAGGTGTTCGATTGCTGCATTGACCAGCACATTCTCCATATCTCTCATCCACTGAAAACATCCGGTAATGGATTGCGAAGATACTGGTACGCCAGCACTCGCCAACCTATGCGGCTGACGGACTCTGACAAATGACGTGCTCACATTTCTAATTCAAGGACAGTTCGATGTTGGGTGATTTCGCCTTAGAACCGTTGTTGCTCCCAGAGACGGCAGCTCCATGTGCTAAACTTTGATTCCTGTGTACTCCCAAATCACCTACATGTTTTCTTCCTACTGTACTGTACACGCACAGTGACTAAAATTTCGTTTTTCTCCCTCCTGGTATAGCAGTTTTAATGGTCAGCAGTGAATTTTGGCGTCGAAAATTCTACAAACCTTGCGGGGATACATGTCGGGATGCGCGTGTGTGCGTCCTCCCTATACTTCAGATAAAGAAAGGAAACAGTAGTAATCAAAAATCAAGGAGTGTCGAGTCTGAAAAAATTTCATCCCGCAATCTGATACGGGTTTAGGACCATCTGACAACGAACTGTAGATCAGCTTACTCATTGTTACAACAATTTTATTTCGAATTCTTTCAATCTTCAATTTTGATGTCACTTGTAAAATAGGAATCGGAGGTAAAAAAGAAACATTACTACAATTGTTCCTGAAATACTGAGGAAGCTAAATCTGGAAACCGATTTCGGCCCTGTTCATATTGAGGGTAGTTGTTAATTTACTCGAAATGGTGGCACCTGTTAGAAAATCTTCAGGTTTTAAACGGTTCCGTCTTTTTCCACGTGGAGGCGTACGAACACAGTGACGACCACTTTTCTGATTGTTAGTACTGAGCCGGAATGAGAAACTACTCTCAGCAAAATATGTATACATTTCCCTATGAGAGAGCGGGTAGTCTTTGGCTTTTCTTCCTCCACATAAGTTAGCAAGAGCCCAAGAGCACCCATAGCGCCGAGTGTCCCCCCCCCCCCCTCAGGGAAAGGGAAAAATATAGTGTGGTCAGACGTTTTTCTTTAACAGGGTCGAAACCGGAAATTTTTAATGGCTACTTACAACTCGGCATTAGTCTTCCAAAACATTACAAATACTCCATACCCGCACGCCTACTCCTACCCCCTCTAGACTGTCGTATGCGTGACCTTGTAACAGCCTATTTTTACGGGTCGAAGGCTCGCTAGAGGGTGTCGCCACCGGACTCATAATAGGCTGAAACCCCGCCACCTCAGCCCTTTTTCTCTCAGCTTTAATGCCAACCAAAAGACGCAGCCTCTTCTCCGTCTCCGACACATTTTCCTACAGGCACTTGGCACCGTGTATTCAGTAACACACACGCGGGCAGTGGGGGTGCGATAATCTCAGGCTACGGCCATAGTCGGAGTCACCTGCCACGCGCTGAGATTCCACTGTGACCTCCCCTTCGTCACCTGAATCGCCATCTTACTGTTTAGTACACGCTCTCAGGCTTAGGCGACTTTTTTCCAGTACTGTCCATCTAGCGCATCTCTATTCTTTGTGTAGCTCACATAAATTACCATCTAATTGTGTTGTTTCTATGTAGTTTAGCTAAGTTTTCTATTCACTTACTTTTCTTTAGTAATGCTTAACGTTAGTAAAGACTGCTCTCGCCTGAGTATGGTGAAACTATAACCTCTCATTACATCCATGTTTTCAAAATGATGGAGCACAGCAGTCAGCCGTCCTTTCCTTGCGTTCTTGAACGAACTGTTCAAATGGCTCTAAGCACTATGGGACTTATCATCTGAGAGCATCAGTCCCCTAGACTTAGAACTTCCTAAACCTAACTAACCTAAGGACATCACACACATCCATGCCCGAGGCAGGATTCGAACCTGCGACCGGCGAACGAACTGTGACAGAAGCCAGAATAACAGGGGACGGACGTACTAGGACATGCTTCGATACTGTGAAATAGTACATTGATAATGGCTGGGCCGAAATCTAGATTTGTTTTATAAAGCGTGAAAGGAAAGGACGACTGATTTTGCTCCATCGTTTTGAAAGTCTTATCACAGTCGTTGAGTGTATCCACATTCCTAATGGAGGGTAACTTGACATTCATGTTTTTCTCTTAAATCTGCTATTGGTTTTTCTTTTGTGTTATGACCTTTCCCGCCAATCTTATTTAGTTTCGATAATAGTCAAGGACGCCTTAAACGTTTTATGCCGTCGGAGACTGAACAAATAACCATTATCAGGACCATAGCGGTGTGATGATCTTTAGCGCCACTGCAACTGGAGCAAGTAACCTTCATATTAGCAGCCTGGGACGAGAACGCTCCTTACAGACAGAAATGGGGACCAGAATGAGCTGATGCTGACTCCATGTACAGTCGTGCTCAAAAGTATCCGAACGACCTGAATTGCATTTCGCCTGATTCGCATGCAACCCACATAACGCAGCTGTCTAGCAGGTCCACTAATCGCTCCTTGGTACAGTCGTTTGCCTACTGAAAATGGTTCCAACAAGTCACCACTAGAAAACACTGCTCTGTGTCGCAATAACTCAAGATGTTAAGTAATACCACGATACTACAAATATCAGGCAACACCTTATCGCAGATAAGACTGTCCTTCAGGCTCGTAAGCTCACACTAATTACAATAAATGACATACCTGAAATATTACCACTCGCTTTAATACCTCAGATAGGTAATGCAAGTAATAAGTTCGTCGTATTCATCATTTTCTCTTCAAAGTAACATACCGTACTTATTAATTAACACAAAATGACATCAAAAATTTAAGTTATTCATGAGCAGCTTGTTGATAATATGTATGAACTCCAAATGACGCGACGAACCGTCTCGTTCTGCATATGGATTCAAACCCAGGTCATGCAGACTAAGCAAAGATTTCGTGACTGACGGAAACTAGCAGTCATTCCTGATTAGGCATACAGAGAGTGCTATACCTCGACTTTAGACAGTATCAGTTAGCAAATGCCAACTTTAAATTACATAACGCAAACGTTTTTAACGGACGCGAATTCCTACCCAGCATCTATTGTCCTTGTTAATGAACTACGAGAGATGTTAAATATTGCTTCTTAACAAGTAATTTACTTGAAATGCTGTGAGTTAAAGCCCTGTGTTGGACACGAATTCGAACCCAGAACGTAATCGGACTGATATCGAAGCACAATCAACTGTGACATTTCGGATTTTCACGGCAGTTTTAACAGAAATGACGAGACGAAACATTAATTTTTTCCTTCCCAGGACTCCAACCCAGCACCTATCGCTGTTATATTCTAGAGAAAACGAACGTTAAATATGGGTTTGTTGCACGAGCAGCGACATGTGAGCATGTTTGAACTAGAAATAATAAGATGAAGAGTTCAGCGCTGACTGGGAATCGAACGCCACACATATCGTTGTTGACTACACACAAAGAGACGTCTGCTACCGAATTTTTCTCCACCAGCAGCTCGGAATAACATCTCGAACTTACAGTGATCTCGCAAATAGTTCTGTGTCTCACTGGGAGTCAAAAACGTCAGATATCGCTAGTGTTGACAACGAATGAAAAATACATTAAAAATCAAATTTATTATCCACCAGCAGATAGGTGTTCTCATGCTACAGCTTGATAATACGTAATGAAATCTTTAGTGCCGGGCCAGGATTCGAACCCATTTACGCGCAATATGTGGAGATGTTGAGGAATCTGCAGTTTTGAACAAACAACAAATTGTAGCCGAGCTGTGTTGTCACGAAGGGATCAAATTCCGCGTTAAGGGCGATCTGAGTTGCATTCCCTGTTCAGAACCAATTTTATCGACATACAGAAGCTCAGATAAAAGATGGAATAAGTGTCCTGTGAGCCTACATACATTTGTTTCGTCACTAGAAATAAATAAATAGTATAATAAAGGTTACTGGTGATAGAGTTTCTACATGTCGCCACTCCAGACTTTATTGTGGTCGAACCTAACGTCTACTTGGTAGAGAAGGAATATCATTTTTAATGTGAATTTCAAACCACAATTCGTTTATATCTTCTTCACTCGGTGTAGCCAGAAGAGAATGGAATCTGTCTCTCCCTATCCAAAGTCATTGACAGAAGTTGGGATTGAACCCAGACCATAGGTATACGAACGTATCGTCAGTCCAACAGACCACCACATCCTCTTGCCTGTGGCTGGTTTTTCTATCGTAACGCCGTTGCGCCACACTGGATGAGAATTTTGTCACACAGGCTCCTTGTGGTAATTTGCAGCATGTTCAGTAAATTCGTTTACTTGGTTGACCGAATCACCATGAACAAGCTTTCTCGGCTACCCAGCGCCTACACTCGACTCTACTTTGTTATCACCGAAATAAAACCACGTAAGTGCCACCTACACAGAACTGCCAACAGTGTAGGATGCAGAAATTTAAATAGGAAGTGTTCCTTTCCACTTGAGCTAGTGTATTGCGTTATCTGTTTGTTGAAAACATCGTGCAGTGCAAAAGAAAAGATGTAACTGTTTGTCTCTCAGAAGTCTAGACCCGGCCATATTCATTATGTCACAGCGCTGTGGAATGCAGAAGTTCTGGAGGAACTGTTTTTGAGTTATGGAGCTGTTGTAGCTATGTGTCAGCTAGTAGCGTAATGGTAAGTGTCGCCAATTCGAGTATATTCATAACTACATTTTTTAAAACATAATTCTACTGTCTGCTGAAGTTATCAACTTAATGGAACTTGTAACATAATTCCCCTCACTTCTCAACCCAACATAGTCGCATGTGGAAAAAGGGCTAACTTCCGCGACATTTTGTTCTTTTCAGGTTTAATAAACAGCCAGGCAGCAGATGCATGTTGAAACTTTTGTATTATGCATGGGGAGAGCGCATCGTGCCAAAATACGTCGGAAAAGTATTTTCTACATTAGCTGTCGTCTGGTAGTGGCATTTTATTTTTCTTCAAACCTTGTTTGACATCTTTAACTCAAAACAAGTTTTCTACATGCATGTAATCAATACACTGCATGTGCATTGTCAGACTGTTATAGAAAACATCAGAGAATTCGCATATATCGTTGATGATTAATTTCTCTATCATGTTTACTATTGTTTTAACGACACTAAAGGAAACCTAACGAAAATTGTGAACTGTATCATAACAAATGAAATAAAACTACCCCCGATAACCTTACGAGAAAAGTCTGTTTTAATAAAACTGAGTATCTGTACACAAGCGTGCCTCTATCGACACGAATTAGTAAAGTACTACTCACTTAGATTTTGATTGGGTCTGTGTTTAATTGGTATGCTGTGTCATACTCAAGAAGTATGCGAATGTATTCCTAGAAACCCAAAATTTGCATGTCACCAGCGGGAAGAGGCGTTACCTGCTGTGGAGCATTGTAAGTTTTTCACCATTGCACTATGAGCCGAGAGTATTTTCTTGCGATTTCCTTATCGATGTTTGATCTCACTGCTTGTAGCTCTTTCACAGAAGGGATACAAAATCTACACTCAGTGAGACTGGAACTGCGAACCATAACAGACGCTTTTTGTAGGTCAGCACGTTACCACACAGCTGGCGAAGGCTGATGTGTCTCACTCCCCTCTTACGAGACCAATAGTGGCTAGAAGTCGTAAACCGCTATTTAAAGGACGAGATTAGTTGCGATTTACACGTGCATCGACTTTCCTGGGCTGAAAACCGTAAATTTACAATCATTTGTTACATCTCAAGCGATAATAACTAATATTATTCAATGGAAATGACAGATAAAATCAAGTGAACTTTGAGGCCTAATTCCGTGCACACCAGGAAGTAACTCGTCGATCACAGAGTTGCCAAACATACGTTGCCTTGTTGCCAAATCTCAGTTACAGTACCAGTAGGAAGAAGACGAACCGATGTGATCCTACAGCAGACTGGGAAGTGACCATAACTGGTGTCTCCAAGTCGCGGCTGCTACGGCCTGGAATACGTAATCCGTTTGATTCGCATTTCTGTAACTAGGTTTAGGGACTGTAGCGTAGTTACTAATAATACTCAGAACTGACTGCAAACTAAGCATCATAAGTCAGTAACTCTCATAGTTGTTTTTATATTTCTTTCGTAAGTGTACTCAAAACTAAGAAACTCATTCGCAGGCGTTTTCGTGCCTCGCTGATAGTGGAGCACAACAAACAAATAAAAATAAAAAAGAATGTGTGTGTCTACATGTGTGTGTGCGTTTGTGTGTGTGTGTGTGTGTGTGTGTGTGTGTGTGTGTGTGTTTGTGACAGAGAGAGAGAGAGAGAGAGAGAGAGAGAGAGAGAGAGAGAGAGATTAAAAAGGATGAGAGAGAGAGAGAGTAAAAAATTGTTGTAAATAAATTGAATCATGGTATGTAAAGAAATCTTTCATTAAAATGACACGTTCCACATCATTACGAAATATCGTATTCATGATCTATGGAACAAGAATTAATCTAATCTAATCTCATCATATCACATTGATGACTAGCCATGAAGAGTCATGAAATACCGAAATTTTTGCCAATACCAGTAACCAAATCTGAAGTTGAAAATGAAAGTTGACAATTTTTGTAATAAACTGGGACTCCTATAAGACCATTTCGTCCCTGTTAACTAACCACGAAAGATGTCTGGTCTACCTCCACTCTGAAGTAACAAAGTATGCATGCATTTAAAGATGAAGTGCATTATGTGAAGTTCTGTAATGGAGATGCGAACCCAACTCGTAAATGTTACGTATCGGTTTTTCTTAACACCTGCTTGGTGTTTGAATCTAAAATATGGATACAAACTTTTGTGCCTAAGCGACAATCGAGCTGCTCACCTGCCGTGTATCCACGAATATAGCTTAAGTATCAGTTGCTTACTCACCAACAGCAAGACGTGTGCGTGTTTGACCAGAAATAACGACAACACATGAACAGACATTAAAAATGCACGTTAATTTTCACTAGCAGGCTTGAAATGAAATTATGAATATTTTTGTACTGGATCAGGATTCGGACCCACATACTTACCTTTGGAGGAGAACTAGAGAAGATTGCAGTCTTGGGAAAAGGAACGAAATGATTGAACTATACTGTTCCGAGAGATTCAGATCCTCAAAGAGGAGATACAAATTCGAATCACAGTCCAGCACCAAATTTTTCAACGTCTCTAGTTCAATCAAGTACAAGTAAAATAAGAGCCCTGTTCCTTCAAATGGCTCTCGGTTTATCAAATAAAATAAAATTTTCTAATGTAAGTAAGTTTACTGGCGACTGTATTTCTGTTTACCATGACTTTCGCTATGTCATTGGCTCTGCCCAGTTGATAATGAAGGAACGTGATGTTTAATGCGGATTCTGGATTATAACGTTTTCTCTAGAGGTTACCAGAGGTAAAGTAAATCTGTTTTCGCCTCATAAAAGTAAATGCCTGAACCCACGCGTTGCACCTGTGATAGTTCGTTCCACCAGACCATTGTGGCCACGTTTCCCAGCCCCAGGAGTGTGCTGTAACGGAAGATGTGCTTAGCTTACAAAATTAGTCACGGTGGAAAAAATGCGAGTCTATTAAACGGTTAAGTAGAAGCAAGCTTCTGACGCGGAGATTATGCTGTTCTCATGTCACCAGGATGAAAAAGACTCCTCTAGGCATCGTAGGTTCGATGTGAAGCCATTTTGAAATTTCCACAAATTCAGCAAATTTCTTAGTTCGAGAAAATCCACTGGGAAGTGTGAAGTTACCGGATAATTCGATTATTACCGTCATTATTACTATCATTTTCTTCATACCGCTGCTGGAACACTGTACTTGAAGATCATTTGATGCCTTTTGGTCACTATAGAAGTAGTTTCCCAAGAACAGGTTCTTTCCCTGTCTACGGAATCCTTTTCATGTTAATATCAAACATCAGCAATTACTCGTAGATTACATTAAAACTAAAGTAATTGATGAAGCCGTTACTTGATAACAAAAACGCGCTGCCTTTCTTCATTTACTTGCGCCTAGAAATGGCTATCGAGTACTACCAAACGAAAAGGCAAAAGATCTTACTGCCTTCCGATATACGTCGCTGTCAGTTCTTCCACATGATTTGGTCGACATGACCTGTTTCAAGTTGTGTATGACAGACAACGTTTTAGAAAATCAATTGTTTTCCTTTGCAATAAACAGAAAGTATTTCATTTTAAGCTATCCAAGTACAAAATGTTCGTAATATTAGTTGAAATTTAATATTCGCTTCTGTAATGTAGGAAAGCATTTCACAGTTGCAAAAGTCGCATACGACTCATTGACCTTACACTTACTCGCTGACCAAAAATTCTAGCTCAGAGTGACACCATATTAAGTAACCTAATGTAGCGAAGACTGTTTGCCAGTGCTCTTTCTAACTGGAAAATACGCAATACACTCATTTAGCTCCATAAGTACACTGTAACAGTAATTTCTGTGTGTATGCAATGCATACGGATTGTAGAATTTAGTGGTGTTCTCTCTTCCACTTCTGTATACAATATGCCTGACCTAAACGTGCGCCGGTCGGGGTAACCGAGCGGTTCTAGGCGCTACCGTCGGGAACCGCGCGACCGCTGCGATCGCAGTTTGGAGTCCTGCCTCGGCCATGGATGTGTGTGATGTCCTCAGTTAGATTTAAGTAGTTCTGAGTTCTAGGGGCTGATGACTTCAGACGTTAAGTCCCATAGTGCTGAGAGCCATTTTTGAACCTAAACGTGTCCTTTATCATTACAGGCCCTGAGCAGTGCAACATCGTACTGACAAAAGTAATGTGCTTATACTGACAACTTGACTTCGTTTTACCTGATTTTGTAATAATTTAAATAAAACAACGGGACCCTTCAGTGAGAGACATTTCGTCCCCCTTTTCCTTCTGTGAAAAACAGTAATTTCTGTGTGTATGCAATGCATACGGATTGTAGAATTTACTGGTGTCCTCTCTTCCACTTCTGTATACAATATGCCTGACCTAAACGGGCGCTTTATCATGACAGGCCCTGGGCAGTGCGCCGGCCGAGGTGGCCGTGCGGTTAAAGGCGCTGCAGTCTGGAACCGCAAGACCGCTACGGTCGCAGGGTCGAATGCTGCCTCGGGCATGGATGTTTGTGATGTCTTTAGGTTAGTTAGGTTCAACTAGTTCTAAGTTCTAGGGGACTAATGACCTCAGCAGTTGAGTCCCATAGTGCTCAGAGCCATTTTTGAACCTGGGCAGTGCAACATCGTACTGACAACAGTAATGTGCTTATACCGACATCTTGACTTCATTTTACCTGATTTTATAATAATTTAAATAAAACAACGGGACCCTTCAGTGAGAGACATGTCGTCCCCCTTTTCCTTCTGTGAAATTTCTCGAGATGCTTTTCGTCTTCCAACCAGCGAAATGAGGCAGTGTGCGGCCGGTAAACGATTCACAAATTACGATTTAGTGCCGTTAAGACGATTTATTTAAACATCACAAGCCTGCACATAGATGCAATCGATTTCGAGGTGCAAAGTGTTTGTTATCTTACTTTCGTGACAGGTGGGCATAAGTGATTTCCAAAGACTTTTTATTGTACTGAAATAAATTTTTGTCACATAATAACAAGGTACGTGTTTTATTCGTATATATTTTGTAACAAACTGTAATCGTGATGGAAGATTATACACCTGAATGTTTGACACAACTGGTAGTAGAAGACGCTGCATATTAACCAAACTACGCGCCTCCTCTCCGTATCCTCCTATGACACGAGCACGGGATTCTCGCATATCGCTACAGAGCTCTTCCTAGCACAGCTGAGAATTCGCTACATCGTCACAAACATTAGGCAACACTGAGACAGGGCAATCACTTCCGCGCATGGTACTGAATTGACTCGCTAAATTCACTTGATATTCCCTTTCCATTTGAATGACTCATGCTGTATAATCCTCATGTAAACTAAGACACTGAGACAGAAAATTCAATTTTTTGGCTAGAGAAATGCTATTCTTCACATACGTGAAAACGTTTATTATCTTTCACGATGCGTTATGACGCTGAGCGACCAATACCATGATGAGAGTGCCGTGCCAGCAGCAATGTGTCCATAGCCCCGTGGTACCCTCCGTGTCTCGTGTTGCAACGGTTCAAGGAGTCGTCAGTTCTAACCGTGGTAGGGGCCAGCGTGTGCGAGCTTTTTTCCTGATGTATTTTATGGAGCTGCGAATTTCCAGAAAAAATTCTGTAACGAAATCGGAAGAAAACCTTTACACATCAAATGCTCTTGGTAGCTCGACTCAGTAAGTTGTGTTAATGGTCATAGATCTGGGCTTTCTGACTGCCAAGCTGCTTCGCAATACCAGCGTCTCTGAAGAAATTCGAATCGACCATCAGCAATACGAATTTCAATATTGTTCTTCACTTAAGACTCACATGCCAGGGTGATAAATATGAAGGAAATGAACCTCTTGATTACCATAGGGCCTCTATGCTGAATTTCCACATAGCAATTAGGAACTCTCTGCAGACATTTGCTAACAGCGGCTCTAGCAACTTACTTTTTCTCTGAGTAGTTTCAAATATGGGCAATTTTGTCGCCTTAAATCCAATTGAATATTTTAAATATCAGTTGTGAACAGCGTTCACTTCTCCATTAATTAATGTATGTACCTCAAAAGAACCAATTTGCCTGAGTAGCTATAGAGCAGGTTTTGATAGGTATTGACACAATCTTTCGCATCCGTTTACCATAGAGAATCAAAGAAAGAAACCAAACACATTACATTGCATTTACTCTCTGTGCCTTGACTAATACATATGAATCCATTATAACAATAAATTATTTGAAGAATCTCCTGTGAAAGGAAAAAGAACAGAATGTGACGCTTTAATTACAGTGCACCGGATCTGAAACAATGAAATTAATTCTGTGCCACATTGATGTATTGCATTCAAGTGTAATTAAATAATCATCAAATAAAAACGGTTTTGTGTCTCCGTTTCTATCAAGAGTGAAACACAAATCGTAGACAGATTTTATGGGTCACCACTCACCAACATTAAAGCATTTTACATGGTCGAGAGGACGGAGTGGAGCAGACGTTGTCGGGAGAAGGCGAGACAATGCAGTGCCTCAGCCCTCGCCGGTAGGCAGTAAACGGGTCCCAGAGAACTCAGACGCATGCAGTGTTCAGAGGCAGATGGTCGGCAAAGAAATCTTTCGCCAAAACATTGTTGAACCAAACTGTTATTACCAGTGTGACAGAAAGCGAAATATATTGTAGATTCGCTTGAATTACACTCATAGCTTCAGCACCGAGAGGAAAGGAGCGATAAAAATTTTGTAAATGTGTGCTTTCGGTCGCTAGCCGTCATATTAGCTAGTCTCGCGTTTTACCTCAAGACTACGGTCGTAGTCAAGCATAGTGTACTAAGACTGAAGTCGAGGCGTCTTCTGGGAAGTGCCGCAGTCTACAATGTTGCCAGATCGAGGATATTGCCGGACATACGATTCTGAGAGGAGCATGACTGTATTGTACACCTTTCGTGAACGACTCGGAGGTCAATTTTTTGCTCTAAGACTGTATCTACAAGACATATTGCACGCTGAAGACCCAGAAGAATTAAAAAAAACAAAAGTAGTTTATGAGAGCAACGTTAACTATAGCGTTCAAAGTATTCATAGTATTGTATACGTGAGTGTATACGCCTTCCAATGACCACTCAAGAATGATAAGAATACATAGTCTAGCTTGAATATTATAAATACGCCTCAGTTTGCGGATAAACTCAGACTTAGGTTGATTATCATTTTGAATATTAACAGTACTGTACCCATTAGCGTTAAACTTGTTTTCAACCAATGATTCCCACAGCTACAGGAACACAACTTGTGATACTTCTTAGACCAAATACTTACACAGTGCTATTAGACGAAAAGATCAACTTGACAATCTGTGGGAAGTTTGTTTTACAATCTTCGTACCTGGATAATAAGCTTTTTCCTATTTGAGATGTCTCTGAACGTTGCTGCTTAAGACGATTTAAGACGAACCTAAATTCCATCAGCTACGACAATGTTTAAATAAATCGTCTTAACGACACTAAATCGGGGTTTGTGAATCGTTTACCGGCCGTACTCTGCCGCATTTCGCTGGTTGGAAGGCGAAAAACTTCCCGGAAATTTCACAGAAGGAAAAGGAGGACGAAATGTCTCCAACTGGAAGGTCATGTTGTTTTATTTAAATCATTACAAAATCAGGTAAAATGAAGTCAAGTTGTCGGTATAAGCACATTACTGTTGTCAGTACGATGTTGCACTGCCCAGGGCCTGTAATGATAAAGCGCCCGTTTAGGTCAGGCATATTGTATACAGAAGTGGAAGAGAGAACACCAGTAAATTCTACAATCCGTATGCATTGCATACACACAGAAATTACTGTTTTTCACAGAAGGAAAAGGGGGACGAAATGTCTCTCACTGAAGGGTCCCGTTGTTTTATTTAAATTATTACAAAATCAGGTAAAACGAAGTCAAGTTGTCAGCATAAGGACATTACTGTTGTCAGTACGATGTTGCACTGCTCAGGGCCTGTAATGATAAAGGGCACGTTTAGGTTCAAAAATGGCTCTCAGCACTATGGGACTTAACGTCTGAAGTCATCAGCCCCTAGAACTCAGAACTACTTAAACCTAACTGAGGACATCACACACATCCATGGCCGAGGCAGGATTCCAAACTGCGACCGCAGCGGTCGCGCGGTTCCCGACGGTAGCGCCTAGAACCGCTCGGTTACCCCGACCGGCGCACGTTTAGGTCAGGCATATTGTATACAGAAGTGGGAGAGAGAACACCACTAAATTCTACGATCCGTATGCATTGCATACACACAGAAATTACTGTTACAGTGTACTTATGGAGCTAAATGAGTGTATTGCGTATTTTCCAGTTAGAAAGAGCACTGGCAAACAGTCTTCGCTACATTAGGTTACTTAATCTGGTGTCACTCTGAGCTAGAATTTTTGGTCAGCGAGTAAGTGTAAGGTCAATGAGTTGTATGCGACTTTTGCAACTGTGAAATACTTTCCTACATTACAGAAGCGAATATTAAATTTCAACTAGTATTACGAAAATTTTGTACTTGGAAAGCTTAAAATGAAATTCTTTCTGTTTATTGCAAAGGAAAACAATTGATTTTCTAAAACATTGTCTGTCATACACAACTTGAAACAGGTCATGTCGACCAAATCATGTGGAAGAACTGACAGCGACGTATATCGGAAAGCAGTAAGATCTTTTGCCTTTTCGTTTGGTAGTACTCGATAGCCATTTCTAGGCGCAAGTAAATGAAGAAAGGCAGCGTGTTTTTATTTATCAAGTAACGGTTTTATCAATTACTTCAGTTTTAACGTTATCTATGAGTAATTGCTGATGTTTGATATTAACATGAAAAGGATTCCGTAGACAGGGAATGAACCTATTCTTGGGAAACTACTTCTATAGTGACCAAAAGGCATCAAATGATCTTCAAGTACAGTGTTCCAGCAGCGGTATGAAGAAAATGATGGTAATAATGACGGTAATAATCGAATTATCCGGTAACTTCACACTTCCCAGTGGATTTTCTCGAACTAAGAAATTTGCTGAATTTGTGGAAATTTCAAAATGGCTTCACATCGAACCTACGATGCCTAGAGGAGTCTTTACATCCTGCTGACATGAGAACAGCATAATCTCCGCGTCAGAAGCTTGCTTCTACTTAACCATTTAATAGACTCGCATTTTTTCCACCGTGACTAATTTTGTAAGCTAAGCACATCTTCCGTTACAGCACACTCCTGGGGCTGGGAAACGTGGCCACAATGGTCTGGTGGAACGAACTATCACAGGTGCACTGCGTGGGTTCAGGCATTTACTTTTATGAGGCGAAAACAGATTTACTTTACCTCTGGTAACCTCTAGAGAAAACGTTATAATCCAGAATCCGCATTAAACATCACGTTCCTTCGTTATCAACTGGGCAGAGCCAATGACATAGCGAAAGTCATGGTAAACAGAAATACAGTCGCCAGTAAACTTACTTACATTAGAAAATTTTATTTTATTTGATAAACCGAGAGCCATTTAAAGGAACAGGGCTCTTATTTTACTTGTACTTGATTGAACTAGAGACGTTGAAAAATTTGGTGCTGGGCAGTGATTCGAATTTGTATCTCCTCTTTCGAGGATCTGAATCTCTCGGAACAGTATAGTTCAATCATTTCGTTCCTTTTCCCAAGACTGCAATCTTCTCTAGTTCTCCTCCAAAGGTAAGTATGTGGGTCCGAATCCTGATCCAGTACAAAAATATTCATAATTTCATTTCAAGCCTGCTAGTGAAAATTAACGTGCATTTTTAATGTCTGTTCATGTGTTGTCGTTATTTCTGGTCAAACACGCACACGTCTTGCTGTTGGTGAGTAAGCAACTGATACTTAAGCTATATTCGTGGATACACGGCAGGTGAGCAGCTCGATTGTCGCTTAGGCACAAAAGTTTGTATCCATATTTTAGATTCAAACACCAAGCAGGTGTTAAGAAAAACCGATACGTAACATTTACGAGTTGGGTTCGCATCTCCATTACAGAACTTCACATAATGCACTTCATCTTTAAATGCATGCATACTTTGTTACTTCAGAGTGGAGGTAGACCAGACATCTTTCGTGGTTAGTTAACAGGGACGAAATGGTCTTATAGGAGTCCCAGTTTATTACAAAAATTGTCAACTTTCATTTTCAACTTCAGATTTGGTTACTGGTATTGGCAAAAATTTCGGTATTTCATGACTCTTCATGGCTAGTCATCAATGTGATATGATGAGATTAGATTAGATTAATTCTTGTTCCATAGATCATGAATACGATATTTCGTAATGATGTGGAACGTGTCATTTTAATGAAAGATTTCTTTACATACCATGATTCAATTTATTTACAACAATTTTTTACTCTCTCTCTCTCTCATCCTTTTTAATCTCTCTCTCTCTCTCTCTCTCTCTCTCTCTCTCTCTCTCTCTCTGTCACAAACACACACACACACACACACACACACACACACACACACACACACACACACACGTAGACACACACATTCTTTTTGTTTTATTTGTTTGTTGTGCTCCACTATCAGCGAGGCACGAAAACGCCTGTGAATGAGTTTCTTAGTTTTGAGTACACTTACGAAAGAAATATAAAAACAACTATGAGAGTTACTGACTTATGATGCTTAGTTTACAGTCAGTTCTGAGTATTACTAGTAACTACGCTACAGTCCCTAAACCTAGTTACAGAAATGCGAATCAAACGGATTACGTATTCCAGGCCGTAGCAGCCGCGACTTGGAGACACCAGTTATGGTCACTTCCCAGTCTGCTGTAGGATCACATCGGTTCGTCTTCTTCCTACTGGTACTGTAACTGAGATTTGGCAACAAGGCAACGTATGTTTGGCAACTCTGTCATTGACGAGTTACTTCCTGGTGTGCACGGAATTAGGCCTCAAAGTTCACTTGATTTTACCTGTCATTTCCATTGAATAATCTTAGTTATTATCGCTTGAGATGTAACAAATGATTGTAAATTTACGGTTATCAGCCCAGGGAAGTCGATGCACGTGTAAATCGCAACTAATCTCGTCCATTAAATAGCGGTTTACGACTTCTAGCCACTATTGGTCTCGTAAGAGGGGAGTGAGACACATCAGCCTTCGCCAGCTGTGTGGTAACGTGCTGACCTACAAAAAGCGTCTGTTATGGTTCGCAGTTCCAGTCTCACTGAGTGTAGATTTTGTATCCCTTCGTGAAAGAGCTACAAGCAGTCAGATCAAACATCGATAAGGAAATCGCATGAAAATACTCTCGGCTCATAGTGCAATGGTGAAAAACTTACAATGCTCCACAGCAGGTAACGCCTCTTCCCCGCTGGTGACAAGCAAATTTTGGGTTTCTAGGAATACATTCGCATACTTCTTGAGTATGACACAGCATACCAATTAAACACAGACCCAATCAAAATCTAAGTGAGTAGTACTTTACTAATTCGTGTCGATAGAGGCACGCTTGTGTACAGATACTCAGTTTTATTAAAACAGACTTTCGTCGTAAGGTTATCGTGGGTAGTTTTATTTCATTTGTTATGATACAGTTCACAATTTTCGTTAGGTTTCCTTTAGTGTCGTTAAAACAATAGTAAACATGATAGAGAAATTAATCATCAACGATATATGCGAATTCTCTGATGTTTTCTATAACAGTCTGACAATGCACATGCAGTGTATTGATTACATGAATGTAGAAAACTTGTTCTGAGTTAAAGATGTCAAACAAGGTTTGAAGAAAAATAAAATGCCACTACCAGACGACAGCTAATGTAGAAAATACTTTTCCGACGTATTTTGTCACGATGCGCTCTCCCCATGCATAATACAAAAGTTTCAAGACGCATCTGCTGCCTGGCTGTCTATTAAACCTGAAAAGAACAAAATGTCGCAGAAGTTAGCCCTTTTACCACATGCGACTATGTTGGGTTGAGAAGTGAGGGGAATTATGTTACAAGTTCCATTAACTTGATAACTTCAGCAGACAGTAGAATTACGTTTTAAAAAATGTAGCTATGAATATACTCGAATTGGCGACACTTACCATTACGCTACTAGCTGACACATAGCTACAACAGATCCATAACTCAAAAACAGTTCCTCCAGAACTTCTGCATTCCACAGCGCGATGACACAATGCATATGGCCGGGTCTAGACTTCTGAAAGACAAACAATTACACCTTTTCTTTTGCACTGCACGATGTTTTCAACAAACAGATAACGCAATACACTACCTCAAGTGGAAAGGAACACTTCGCATTTAAATTTCTGCATCCTACACTGTTGGCAGTTCTGTGTAGGTGGCACTTACGTGGTTTTATTTCGGTGATAACAAAGTAGAGTCGAATGTATGCACTGGGTAGCCGAGGCAGCTAGTTCATGGTGATTCGATCAACCAAGTAAATGAATTTACTGAACATGCTGCAAATTACCACAAGGAGCCTGTGTGACAAAATTCTCATCCAGTGTGGCGCAACAGCGTTACGATAGAAAAACTAGCCACAGGCAAGAGGTTGTGGTGGTCTGTTGGACTGACGATACGTTCGTATACCTATGGTCTGGGTTCAGTACCAACTTCTGTCAATGACTTTAGATAGGGAGAGACAGATTCCATTCTCTTCTGGCTACACCGAGTGAAGAAGATACAATGGAATTGTGGTTTGAAATTCACATTAAAAATGATATTCCTTCTCTACCAAGTAGACGTTAAGTTCAACCACAATAAAGTCTTGAGTGGCGACATGTAGAAACTCTATCACCAGTAACCTTTCTTATACTAGTTATTTATTTCTAGTGACGAAACAAATGTATGTAGGCTCACAGGTCACTTATTCCATCTTTTATCTGAGCTTCTGCATGTCGATAAAATTGGTTCTGAACAGGGAATGCAACTCAGATCGCCCTTAACGCGGAGCTACAATTTGCTACAGCTCGGCTACAATTTGTTGTTCGTTCAAAACTGCAGATTCCTCAACATCTCCACATATTGCGCGTAAATGGGTTTGAATCTTGGCCCGGCACTAAAGATTTCATTCCGTATTATCAAGCTCTAGCATGAGAACACCTATCTGCTGGTGGATAATAAATTTGATTTTTTATGTATTTTTCATTCATTGTCAACACTAGCGATATCTGACGTTTTTGTCTCCCAGTGAGACACAGAACTATTTGCGAGATCACTGTAAGTTCGAGATGTTATTCCGAGCTGCTGGTGGAGAAAAATTCGGTAGCTGACGTCTCTTTGTGTGTAGTCAACAACGATATGTGTGGCGTTCGATTCCCAGTCAGCGCTGAACTCTTCGTCTTATTATTTCTAGTTCAAACATGCTCACATGTCGCTGCTAGTGCAACAAACCCATATTTAACGTTCTTTTTCTCTAGAATATAACAGCGATAGGTGCCGGGTTGGAGTCCTGGGAAGGAAAAAATTAATGTTTCGTCTCGTCATTTCAGTTAAAACTGCCGAGAAAATCCGAAACGTCACAGTTGATTGTGCTTCGATATCAGTCCGATTACGTTCTGGGTTCGAATTCGTGTCCAACACAAGGCTTTAATTCAAATGGTTCAAATGGCTCTGAGCACTATGGGATTCAACTGCTGAGGTCATTAGTCCCCTAGAACTTAGAACTAGTTAAACCTAACTAACCTAAGGACATCACAAACATCCATGCCCGAGGCAGGATTCGAACCTGCGACCGTAGCGGTCTTGCGTTTCCAGACTGCAGCGCCTTTAACCGCACGGCCACTTCGGCCGGCCCAACACAAGGCTTTAACTCACAGCATTTCAAGTAAGTTACTTGTTAAGAAGCAATATTTAACATCTCTCGTAGTTCGTTAACAAGGACAATAGATGCTGGGTAGGAATTCGCGTCCGTTAAAAACGTTTGCGTTATGTAATTTAAAGTTGGCATTTGCTAACTGATACTGTCTACAGTCGAGGTATAGCAGTCTCTGTATGCCTAATCAGGAATGACTGTTAGTTTCCGTCAGTCACGAAATCTTTGCTTATTCTGCATGACCTGGGTTTGAATCCATATGCAGAACGAGACGGTTCGTCGCGTCATTTGAAGTTCACACATATTCTCAACAAGCTGCTCATGAATAACTTAAATTTTTGATGTCATTTTGTGTTAAATAATAAGTACGGTATGTTACTATGAAGAGAAAATGATGAATACGACGAACTTACTACTTGCATTACCTATCTGACGTAATAAAGAGAGTGGTAACATTTCAGGTATGTCATTTATTGTAATAAGTGTGAGCTTACGAGCCTTAAGGACAGTCTTATCTGCGATAAGGTGTTCCCTGATATTTGTGGTATCGTGGTATTACTTAACATCTTGAGTTATTGCGACACAGAGCAGTGTTTTCTAGTGGTGACTTGTTGGAACCATTTTCAGTAGGCAAACGACTGTACCAAGGAGCGATTAGAGGACCTGCTAGACAGCCGCGTTATGTGGGTTGCATGCGGATCAGGCGAAATGCAATTCAGGTCGTTCGGATACTGTTGAGCATGACTGTACATTGATGAGCCAAACTACGAGTATTACTATTTAAACGTCCCCTTAGAAAACTTAGCGAATTACTGTGCTGATAAACCTCTTATGTTATTTGATTTTCAAACAGCTGAGCAAAACTGAACGTACTCAGTGACATTTCTCTCTTTACTTATTCTGATCATCACTAAACTGACATACAATATTTTTAGCGCAACACAATCTGACTTTCAATAATCCCTACAAAAGAATGGTCCTGACTAACAATAACCTATACCTTTCACGATCACTTACAAAAATCTTCGTTACTCGAACTACTGCAATACAGCGAGCGCCAATACTGCCAGCTAAGTAAAAGATTCTAACTACTGAAGTCACTAACTACTGATAGGCATAGTTAGCAAATGAAAGATTTTGATAGAGAACAAACAATGTACTTACCTTAATAATCTTCAAAAGTCATTGTATATGTATCAGTTCATGATATCCAGTATTACAAATTCACTCTCTGATGTACACACATCCAGATCATCCGCTCTCAAAACTCCGCCATCTCACCCCCACATCCAGCACTGCTGGCGGCTCACCTCCAACTACGCAACGGTACGCGCTGTTCACATCCAGCTGCCCAACACTACAATAGCAAATATTCCAACAGTGGAAATCAGCCACAGACTTCACACAGCACAGTCATTGATATTCATATAGAGCGCTACGTGGCGTTACCAACATAAAAACCTAAACAGCCTACTTACACTATCACTGCCCACCGCGTATTTGGGTCCCACCCGCTAGTGTTACGGGTACGCGACGCAGTAAGGATATGTAAGAGGAGAAGAGATGAGTGTACGGACAATGCGGAACACAGTGCCACTATGGCTGCAGTACATTAGGACATTGTTTTCATAAAACAGATCTGAAGATGGACATTATAGACCGAAACTGGTAATCTGTTGACAAAAAGTTTGTGACCGTAGACGTAAAGCAAAGGAAATTTATTCTATATTCGGGTTACTGTTTTATTCGGGACAATGTCCAAGCTTGTGAATACGGAACACAACTGTGGAAATCCACTGACGTAAGCGAATTATACAGGCACAGATATTTATGGCCTGGGACCTGAGAACGAGCATCTCAAAAACGGCGAAGCTAACCGTCAGTTCGCATACTGCTGTCGTGAGCATCAACGGAAACTGTTTAGGGTGGCAAAACCACGAATAGGCGACAAAGTCTTGGACGTCCGCGCTTCATCAGAGAACGTGCATATCAGAGGCTTGCTCGCTCTGTAAAGCACGATGGTGGAGAGCTGGTGCACATCTGACGAGGGAGTACAGTTCTGGTGAATGCAGTAGGGTTTCGGGAGACACCGCTCAGCAGTCATTGCTGAACGTGGAATTCCGCAGCAGACGACGCCTGCCTGTGCACGTGTTGCCTGATCGACACTGTTAGTTTCCAGTCAAAGGGCTCCCGATCGATGGAATCGCGTCACCTAGTCGGATAATCATGTTTCTTGATAAATCAACTTTGGTGGTGACGTCCGGATAGGTCATCATCCAGGAGAACGGCTGCTACAAAGATGCACCGCGTTAAGGACGCAGTCCGGTGGGGGCAGTATTTTAGTATTGGGAACATTCACCTGCGCTTTCACGGGACATATGCTAGTAATCGAAGGCACTTCTACAGCTGCGGACTCCGTAAATATTGTTATGGATCAGATGCATCCCTCGATGCTTGGTGTAATTGCTGATGGCGATGACATTTTCCAATAGGATAACTGTCCGTCTCACAAGGCTAGAATCTTGCTACAGTGCTTTGAGAGGTACGATAGTTAACTCACGTTGATTCTTTAGATACCAAATTCGCCCGGTCTGAGGCTCTGCAACTGATCTGTTACGCTATTTGGTGGCAACTCCTCACCTACAAATCACCAATCTGTAATTTACGGGAATTGTGTTACGTGTGCACAGATACCTGGTGCCATTTACCAAGGACGTGGTACATCCATTTTACTCACAAGGGAAATACCCCATCGCACCACCCTAAAATTTAGTGGTAAGATCGCCCAGTGGATATCCCGTCAAAACCTGAACACAGATCAAGCACTAAAACAGGAAGAAGGTGTACTGAACTGTGAGAAAAAAGGAAGATAGAAACAGTCAACGCTCAAAGGACAAGAAGTGCAACAAAGAGCAGCCTAAGACATCAACGGCGTCGTGGGTATCTAGATTAGTCGTACTGGGAGTAGAATCAGATAGGGGCCGTCTGAGGTGTACTGAACTGTTACGTGGGCGAGCCGTGTTCAAACATCCCTCTTGCCACGTACGTTTTACAACATTATGAACTGTCCGTCCGGTCATTGAAATGTTTGTTCTCTTTCTATAGTCTTGGCAGTTGTCATATTATATCTTGGTTATAGATTATGAGTCTTGTGGTAAGAATACGTTACCGTCGCAAGTAAATGTGATGAATAGTGAGAGCAGGCGAGATACCACATATAAGTCTCAGAAATGAAAACAACAAATAAACGGGCGTGAACTATTTTTACAACAAAGTAATTCAAGAATCAAGACATCCAAAACGAAAAGCAACTTCAAAAACGTTAAAAACGTATGTTTTAACAGAGCACAGAGAGACTGTGTGACTGTGAAACTGTTTTGTTCATTTGTTGCAGTTTATGCGACAAACTATTATATTTTCATCATTTCCTCGGGATTGATCACAATTACATTCATAAGAATACCAAAATCGGGCAAGGAGGCATATCTCACTCACTTACCAGGCGTACAAATTAGGTACGTCGGTAAGAGATTCCTATCATATGACACACGTACTGTCACTAATGGCATGTTTTCCAGTGGAGGATTCGGCTGACTTGTTGCCTCGTCATCAAAGGTTTGCAAGTCCAATTCGAAAGCCATTTACTTTCGGCTGCTAGTGGAGTAGTTGTGCAGCATCAACTCATTATGGGTCCCTACCTTACAGATCGCTGTTGGAAACAGACATTACACCACGACACAGACAGAAATTTGAATAAAGCGAAGAGCGAAAAAAAAAAAGAAGAATTGGCACGAGGGAGGCTTGAAAATCACCTTGGTAGTCCACCACCGTAACCAATTACCAACGATGCCAATCTTCTTCTTGGTTGCTCTATATTGCACTTCTTGTTCTTGGACCGTTCACTGTGTGTTTTGTTTTTTTTCACAGCCCTTCCTGTGTTCATGCTTGATCTGTGTTCCGTTTTTGACGGTGTGTCCACTATGCCATTTTACCACTAATTCTGAGGGGCGTACGATGCAGAGTTTCCCTTGTCAGAATACCAGCTGTATTGCGTTCTGAAGGTGGACCAATACTCAACCACGCAAGTGGCAGAATATATTTGGTTCATCAGCGCATATTCCATTTCTATGACTCCACGGTTCAAACTGCCTTAGGCCAGCATAGCTCACGAGCTGCCACAGACGCTGTGAGTGTGTGAGTGTGCGTGTGTGTGTGTGTGTGTGTGTGTGTACAGTCAGTCTCCCCCACCATGCTGCATCCCAGGTATTCTGTCGTGGCAATCACACAAAACATGTGTGCACCACAACAGCACTTTGCCACAACAAATACAGAAACCAGAGACGGAACGGCAAACCTAATTTATGTCATCGTTGCTAATATTATTCGTAACAGCTCTCTCTCCACTCCGGGTCGATCTTGGAAACCACTTGATAACATCAAAGGGTTACCGTATTTATTCGAATCTAAGCCGCACTTTTTCCGGTTTTTATAATCCAAAAACCGCCTGCGGCTAAGAATCGAGTGCAAAGTAAGTGGAAGTTCTGAAAAATGTTGGTAGATGCCGGAAAAAAAGTGGAAGACGAGCTTTTTCCTCTGCCGAGAGTTTCGACCACTGCATTTTCATACATTATCCAACGAAGTAAATACAAACTCAGTATTGTTCATCTTCGAATATAGCAGCCTTTCAATGTACTACGAAAATCCGACTGGCGAGACTGTTAGGGATGTTTGTCAATATGGCCAACTCTACGTTCTGAATGTTTTCCTACCTGTGACAAGAGATGTTTGCTAATAGCAACTTTTATGAATTGTGAATCACATGCAATATTCTCTTCAGCATAAGAATAATACCAATGTAAACATTTTGCCATGTATTCTTCCGTGTTTGCTGCTATCTCATTTAAATCCTGTCTGCCTAATAAACTACAAAACTAGAGTGAGACAACAGCAAACGCGAAAGAATATACATATCATGTCATGTTTATATTCGTATGATTCTTATGCCGAATAGTGATGCAGTCAGAAATGAAGCACGGCAACTGACTAGATTTTTGAATCTAAGATGACTCTAATTTCTGTGCAGAGTGTAACGTACAAAAGAGGCGTCTGCAAAGACTTTCAAACGGAGAAAAGTTTTCGCTAAACTCCTGTTCAGAACATCTTCTGTCATACGCAGTCTATTATTTGGTACTTGCTGATCATTGTCAAAGAAAGCAGCAGTGTAAGTACCATCAAACAGCAGTCTCTTGCCATTGTTTCGCTAATGAGACAATTCCTCTCTTTTTTTTAACTGTAAGCGGCGGTAGCGCGCACAAAAGCAAGCCATGCCGGGAGCGGCGACAGGCCGTAAACACTCATAATTCAATGCGACAAACAATGCATGACACAGTACAATAATGTAGTTTCAGCTTAGAGTGACGTAAACACCTATAACAAAGAGAACGGCACTTATCAGATCAAAGCAAAATAAGCAATTAATTCAAACCAGACCAAGCACGTGAAAAAGGAAGGGGTACCCCTATAAATACCGACGGAGTGCCTCAGTCATAGCAATGGCTACCTCGTAAAGCTTAATTACTAAACTTAGGACTCGAACCAAACTACTGTAGCTGTATCTTCTTTATTCATTAGACCTAAATTGTGTCTCATATTACAATTTACTAACTTTGTTTCGATTTGGAGGTGCGGTCTGAAAGTCCGCAGCTCGTGGTCGTGCAGTAGCGTTCTCGCTTCCTACGCCTGGGTTCGCGGGTTCGATTCCCGGCGGGGTCAGGGATTTTCTCTGCCTCGTGATGACTGGGTGTTGTGTGATGTCCTTAGATTAGTTAGTTTTAAGTAGTTCTAAGTTCTAGGGGACTGATGACCATAGCTGTTAAGTCCCGTAGTGCTCAGAGCCATTTGAACCATTTTGCGGTCTAAAACTTTTCTCTCCCCTTGAATTTCCAGTCTCAAATTTCTGGTGAGGCTTAGATTCGGGGATTTTTTTTCCCTTGATTTCGAGTCTCATTTTTCAAGTACGGCTTAGATTCGAGTGCGGCTTAGATTCGAGTAAATACGGTAACTGTACTAGCATTAAAAGGTCTTAAAAGTAAGTATTGCTAATGCATTGACAATGTACTAACAAGAAAACGTGTGCTCTAGAAGAATAAAAAAAAGAAAGGAACATATAGTTTTCTCAGTATGAGTATTTTTACATGGTAACAAATAATTTTGATGTTATGCAAACGAAAACAGACCACGTTCGCCAAGACGGTTGAATGGCATCTCTTGAGGGCGCCGTTTGTTTGACAGACTCAGTGTGAATCAGATCCCCGATTTCGACGTTTTGTAAAATATGCAGTTCCTTCCTATCCCGTGTTCTCATAGGCCACAGCATCATCGATCGTTTTACGAGACGTGTGCTTAATAGAGGCGGTTTATCGACACAGCATGTGTAGCACATGATACGGACCGCGCGCTGTCAGTCCCTCTGCACCCGCGCTTCCCAACTTTTCAGGGGAAAATTAACCGTTAGCGTTTTTGGACGTATAATAACGTTGACTTTTAGGATTACATGGGCATTACTGTGTAGTATTTTAATGCACTTGCAATAACAGCAATGACCCGCACGCTCGCCCGATTTAGCACCAGCGGATTTTATTTTGTGGCGATATCTAAAGAATTACGAGTGTCACCGAACCAACACCGACTCAAAGGAAGGCCTCGTCGCTTGTTGGTGACGTCACGTCAGCTAGGCACGGCGAACGCCAGTCTGTTGCAGACATACTCATAATGGTGGTGTCTCCCTCTCTGGCACGGGAAAATGTGAAACTATTGGCGGTAGTTGAGCAACACACATTCTTCTGAGAGATTTCTGCAATCAATTAATTGTGCAATTCATTACACTTCTTAACAAACAGTGTACTCCTGAACTTAAATTTCCACATGTTTTAAGGATTGACATACAAAAACAACTTCATGGTCCAGCAGCAACAGAATTCGTGCTTCTTTACCTTATTTGTAAATCTGAGAAAGTTACGTTTGTACTGGGTTGCTTTTACAAGAAACTGTGAACATATTGGTGCTCTTCTTTAGGTAACTTGGTTGACTGTGGGGTGAGGAGCACTGAATGTTAATCAAATATCTTGCGATTGTACACGTTGGGGGAGGGGGTGGGGGACAGAAGAAGAGGCAAAAGAGAGATACTTGTTTTATCAAATAATTTTTTTTTTCTTATAAAGTTTCTCCTTTTAGTTGGAAGAGGGGAATATTTATGTTTTCTAATGCGCATGTTTAAAAAAGTTTAAGGTATTTTCGATGTATGAAGCTATTTTGTTTCCTGTTTAGAATTCCTTTCGTTGAAAACGACTGTAATCTAATGACTGGAAACAGTTGGACATTTACACATGTAAATTAGTTCACATTTCCAGTGACGATGTCAAACGAAAATAAATAAATAAATAAAAGAAACGAGTTAATTGTAAGGGGGTTGGGGTAAGTTTTGATAACAAAATGGATCAAGTAAATATAGTTACTTGGATGTAAAATTTTCGAAGCTTGCAATGGGGCAAAGCATCTTCTCATATTGATCTACGGTTGTTTCGACAGGATTCAGTAATACAGAACTAAGATCTTCATTTGAAGTTTTATGATAGTAAGAAAATCTTTCATCTAAATAAAACTGCAGAATTCAAAATAATACCAAACATTTTGTCAAAAAATAAGAGATTTATAGTGATAAGCACGCCCCGGCGTTTCTGCCTGCAACAGACCTGGCGTTCGCCGTGCCTAGCTGACGTGACGTCACCAACAAGCGCCGAGGCCTTTCTTTGAGTCGGTGTTGACCGAACCCACAATCCCAAATGACTAACATGTCGCTCTGTGAAAGCGGAAGTTTTACGTCTCGTTCCGCATGTAGTTTAGAAGTCGCATTGTGTTGTGCCTTCAGGAAAGTGGGAACTCATCACACTTAAATGAATATTCCATCATCAGAACATCAAACCAAAGGTACAGAGATACTGAATAAAACGTGTTTGGCTATCAAGAGAGCAATGCGTTATGCCTTCAGTGGCTACTGTAGCAGAATATTGTCAAGTGATCTTTCACAGAAAAAAAAAAAGTGTGAAATCTTATGAACTGCTAAGGTCATCAGTCCCTAAGCTTACACACTACTTAACCTAAATTATCCTAATGACAAGCGTACACACCCATGCCCGAGGGAGGACTCGAATCTCCGCCGGGACCAGCCGCGTAGCGCCTTAAACCGCTCGGCTAATCCCGATCGGCAATCTTTCACAGAACCCAAAGAAATTCTGGTCGTATGTAAAAGCTGTTGGTGGCACCGACGTTAGCGCCCAGTCCTCAGTGAACGAGACAGGAACTGAAACTGATGGTAGCAAAGCAAAAGTTGAAATGCTTAACTCCGTTTTCATATATTCCTTTACAAAGAAAAACCCTGGAGAATTGTCCCAATTTAATCCTCGTACCACTGAAAAGATGAATGAGATAAGTATCAGTGGCAACGGCGTTAAGAAACAGCTGAAATCGTTAAAACTGAACAAAGCTTCAGGGCCCGATGGTATCCCTGTCAGATTCTATACTGAATTTGGAGCTAAGTTAGCCTCTCTTATAATTGTAATCTATCGCAGATCCCTCGAACAAAAAAACATGCCCAGTTGTTGGGAAAAGCGCAGGTCACATTCGCCTACAACGGGAGTAGTAGAAGTGATCCACTAGACTGCCGCCCAATATCCTTGACATCGATTTGTTGTAGAATCTTAGAAAATATTCTGAGCCCAAACATAATGAGGTATCTTGAACAGAACGAGTTCCTGAATGCCAACCAGCACGGATTTCGAAAACATCGATAATGCGAAACTCAACTCGCACTTTTCTCACATGACATACTGAAAGCTTTGGATAAAAGCAACCAGGTAGATCCATATTTCTTGACCTCCGAAAACCTTTTGACTCAGTACCATATCTACGCTTATTGTGAAAAGTACGACCAAGTGGGGATCAAATGAAATTAGAGACTGGATTGAGGACTTTCTGGTAGGGAGGGCACAGGATGTTATCTCGGATGGAGAGTCATCGTCAGACGTAGAAGTAACGTCGGGTGTGTCCCAGGGAAGTGTGTTGGAACCATTACTGTTCACGTTGTATATTAATGACCTTGCGTACAAAGTTAATAGTAATACCAGGCTTTTTACAGATGATGCACTTATCAATAATGAAGTACTGTCTGAAAGAAGCTGCGTAAGTATTCAGTCAGATCTTTATAAGATTTCAAAGTAGTGCAGAGATTGGGCCGGCCGCGGTGGTCCAGCGGTTCTAGGCGCGCAGTCCGGAACCGCGCGACTGCTACGGTCGCAGGTTCGAATCCTGCCTCGGACATGGATGTGTGTGATGTCCTTAGGTTAGTTAGGTTTAAGTAGTTCTAAGTTCTAGGGGACTGATGACAACAGATGTTAAGTCCCATAGTGCTCAGAACCATTTGAACCATTTTTTGCAGAGATTGGCAACTTGATTTAAATGTTCAGAAATGTGAAATTTTGCCCTTCACAAAATGAAAAATCGTAATATCCTATGACTGTAATGCAAATAAGTCACTGCTGAAATCGGCCACACACAAATACCTGGGTGTAATACTTTGTAGGCATATGAAATGGTATGATCACATGGGTTCAGTCGTGGGTAACGCTGGTGGTGGACATCGGTTTATTGCTAGAATACTGGGGAAGTGCAATCAATTTACAAAGGAGGTTGCTTACAAATCACTCGTGCGACCGGTTCTAGAATATTGGTCAACTGTGTGGGCCCAGAACCAGATATGCCTGACAGGCGACACTGAACGTATACAAAGAAGGTCAGCACGAATGGTCACAGGTTTGTTTAATCCGTGTGAGAGTCTCACACAGATACTGAAGGATCTGTACTAAAAGCCTTTTGAAGACAAGTGTAAACTATACAGAGAAAGTCTATTAGCAAAGTTTCAAGAACCGGCGTTAAGTGATGACTCTAGGAATACGCTACAGTCCCCTACGTATCGCTCACACAGGATCGTGAGGATAACATTAGAATAATTACTGTGCGCTCCATACGTGAATGGAACAGGAAGAAACCCAAAGAACTGGTATAATGGGACGTACATCTGCCATGTACCTCACGGTGGTTTGCTGCGCATAGATGTAGATCTGTCTGAATACAACCAATTTTATAGAGTATGTCGCATCCATCCCTAAAACTTTGAAAATTTCTAGCCCACTAACTAATATTCACAGAAACTTCGTTTCAATTTATTTATAAAACTGTCGATACATTTTATAATTTCACCTTTTCGTATGTTGCTGCACCTTGATACAAGATTTACTTTGCAACTGTACATCTACAGTACGTTAAGATTCTTTATCTCTGTACTCTTTGACCGACAGCTACATTTTTGCAGCGCGTGCTTGTTCACTTGTGGCGACATTGTAAACAGCTGTATGTAGATGTGCACTGTGACTACGCATGGTGGAGCTGGTCTTCCCATTGTTAATGGTAATCTGTGACTTTTAAATTGTCTATTACTGCTACCACTCTATGTATTTTGTGCTGTAGGTAATGCTCTTTGACGACCGTTAAATGTATATCTAGCCATTGATTGCTATTTATTTTTAGCGCTGCAGTCATGGACTGTGCGGCTGGTCCCGGCGGAGGTTCGAGTCCTCCTTCGGGTATGGGTGTGTGTGTTTGTCCTTAGGATAATTTAGGTTAAGAAGTGTGCAAGCTTAGGGACTGATGACCTTAGCAGTTACGTCCCGTAAGATTTCACACATATCTGAACATTTTATTTTTAGCGAGGATGAAGTATCCTCGTCTGCTGTAGGTAAACACTGTTCTTGAGAAAACATTTGTATAGACTTTCATATTTTGCCTTTCATTTAGTTCCTGTTTTGTTATGCTTAGATCAACTTGAGGACGATCCACGCTCAAAAGTATTTGAGTTAATACTAATACAGTGCAGTTTTAAAATACAGACTGGCGCAATGATATCTATCATGAAATTTATCGAATCTGTGCTGCTCACCCAGAAGAAGTTTAGTTCAAGTTTCACCAATCCCGGTGCTGCTTTTTGCCTAATTCGGATCTGGTACAGAAGATCTCCTCCTCAACCAACCTCTTCTGCTGTTTTATCACAGAATAAATGCGCCAACAAGCCCAGTCCAAATGGAGTACATGGTGGACAAAATAGGTCGTGTGTAAGGAGAAAGTGACGGTCGAGAAAGCTGAAATCATGAGAGGGACCAACTGATGTTTTATGCCAGCTGCGTTCCATGTATTGAAGAAGCAATGTAGTCAGCCATCAACAGCCACAAATGATGCAAACTGCGTGAAACCAAATCGTCAGAATAGAAACTACATCGGAGGCCGAATCTCTAAAACAGTGTAAGCACAAAGCTGCACAAGAAACTTATATCAGTCTTAATCGAAATAAATAAAGGGCCAAAAACTTCGTCCAGAGGAAAAATGATGAAATATTGGTTCAAATGGCTCTGAGCACTATGGGACTCTGAGGTCATCAGTCCCCTAGGACTTAGAACTACTTAAACCTAACTAACCTAAGGTCATCACACACATCCATGCCCGAGGCAGGATTCTAACCTGCGACCGTAGCGGTCGCGTGGTTCCAGACTGTAGCGCCTAATAACCTGCGACCGTAGCGGTCGCGTAATTCCAGACTGTAGCGCCTAGAACCGCTCGGCCACCCCGGCCGGCGAAATATTGGAAAACAAGTTGTTGTTGCTGTGGTCTTCAGTCCTGAGACTGGTTTGATGCAGCTCTCCATGCTACTCTATCCCGTGCAAGGTTTTTCATCTCCCAGTACCTACTGCAACCTACATCCTTCTGAATCTGCTTAGTGTATTCATCTCTTGGTCTCCCTCTACGATTTTTACCCTCCACGCTGCCCTCCAATACTAAATTGGTGATCCCTTGAAGCCTCAGAACATGTCCTACCAACCGATCCCTTCTTCTGGTCAAGTTGTGCCACAAACTTCTCTTCTCCCCAATCCTATTCAATACTTCATCATTAGTTATGTGATCTACCCATCTAATCTTCAGCACTCTTCTGTAGCACCACATTTCGAAAGCTTCTATTCTCTTCTTGTCCAAACTATTTATCGTCCATGTTTCACTTCCATACATGGCTACACTCCATACGCATACTTTCAGAAATTACTTCCTGACACTTAAATCAATACTGGATGTTAACATATTTATCTTCTTCAGAAACGCTTTCCTTGCCATTTCCAGCCTACATTTTATATCCTCTCTACTTCGACCATCATCAGTTATTTTGCTCCCCAAACAGCAAAACACCTTTACTACTTTAAGTGCCTCATTTCCTAATCTAATTCCCTCAGCATCACCCGACTTAATTAGACTACATTCCATTATCCTTGTTTTGCTTTTGTTGATGTTCATCTTATATCCTCCTTTCAAGACACTGTCCATTCCATTCAACTGCTCTTCCAAGTCCTTTGCTGTCTCTGACAGAATTACAATGTCATCGGCGAACCTCAAAGTTTTTATTTCTTCTCCATGAATTTTAATACCTACTCCTAATTTTTCTTTTGTTTCCTTTACTGCTTGCTCAATATACAGATTGAACACCATCGGGGAGAGGCTACAACCCTGTCTTACTCCCTTCCCAACCACTGCTTCCCTTTCATGTCCCTCGACTCTTATAACTGCCATCTGGTTTCTGTACAAATTGTAAATAGCCTTTCGCTCCCTGTATTTTACCCCTGCCACCTTTAGAATTTGAAAGAGAGTATTCCAGTCAACATTGTCAAAAGCTTTCTCTAAGTCTACAAATGCTAGAAACGTAGGTTTGCCTTTTCTTAATCTTTCTTCTAAGATAAGTCGTAAGGTCAGTATTGCCTCACGTGTTCCAGTGTTTCTACGGAATCCAAACTGATCTTCCCCGAGGTTGGCTTCTACTAGTTTTTCCATTCGTCTGTAAAGAATTCGTGTTATTATTTTGCAGCTGTGACTTATTAAGCTGATAGTTCGGAAATTTTCACATCTGTCAACACCTGCTTTCTTTGGTATTGGAATTATTACATTCTTCTTGAAGTCTGAGGGTATTTCGCCTGTTTCATACATCCTGCTCACCAGATGGTAGAGTTTTGTCAGGACTGGCTCTCCCACGGCCGTCAGTAGTTCCAATGGAATATTGTCTACTCCGGGGGCCTTGTTTCGACTCAGGTCTTTCAGTGCTCTGTCAAACTCTTCACGCAGTATCATATCTCCCATTTCATCTTCATCTACATCCTCTTCCATTTCCATAATATTGTCCTCAAGTACATCGCCCTTGTATAGACCCTCTATATACTCCTTCCACCTTTCTGCTTTCCCTTCTTTGCTTAGAACTGGGTTTCCATCTGAGCTCTTGATATTCATACAAGTCGTTCTCTTATCTCCAAAGGTCTCTAATTTTCCTGTAGGCGGTATCTATCTTACCCCTAGTGAGATAGGCCTCTACATCCTTACATTTGTCCTCTAGCCATCCCTGCTTAGCCATTTTGCACTTCCTGTCGATCTCATTTTTGAGACGTTTGTATTCCTTTTTGCCTGTTTCACTTACTGCATTTTTATATTTTCTCCTTTCATCAATTAAATTCAGTATTTCTTCTGTTACCCAAGGATTTCTACTAGCCCTCGTCTTTTTACCTACTTGATCCTCTGCTGCCTTCACTATTTCATCCCTCAAAGCTACCCATTCTTCTTCTACTGTATTTATTTCCCCCATTCCTGTCAATTGCTCCCTTATGCTCTCCCTGAATCTCTGTACAACCTCTGGTTCTTTTAGTTTATCCAGGTCCCATCTCCTTAAATTCCCACCTTTTTGCAGTTTCTTCAGTTTTAATCTATAGGTCATAACCAATAGATTGTGGTCAGAGCCCACATCTGCCCCTGGAAATGTCTTACAATTTAAAACCTGGTTCCTAAATCTCTGTCTTACCATTATATAATCTATCTGATACCTTTCAGTATCTCCAGGGTTCTTCCATGTATACAACCTTCTTTCATGATTCTTAAACCATGTGTTAGTTATGATTAAGTTGTGCTGTATGCAAAATTCTACCAGGCGGCTTCCTCTTTCATTTCTTACCCCCAATCCATATTCACCAACTACTTTTCCTTCTCTCCCTTTTCCTACTACTGAATGCCAGTCACCCATGACTATTAAATTTTCGTCTCCCTTCACAATCTGAATAGTTTCTTTTATTTCATCATACATTTCTTCAATTTCTTCGTGATCTGCAGAGCTAGTTGGCATATAAACTTGTACTACTGTAGTAGGTGTGGGCTTCGTATCTATCTTGGCCTCAATAATGCGTTCACTATGCTGTTTGTAGTAGCTTACCCGCATTCCTATTTTCTTATTCATTATTAAACCTACTCCTGCATTATCCCTATTTGATTTTGTGTTTATAACCCTGTAGTCACCTGACCAGAAGTCTTGTTCCTCCTGCCACCGAACTTCACTAATTCCCACTATATCTAACTTCAACCTATCCATTTCCCTTTTTAAATTTTCTAACCTACCTGCCCGATTAAGGGATCTGACATTCCACGCTCCGATCCGTAGAACGCCAGTTTTCTTTCTCCTGATAACGACATCCTCTTGAGTAGTCCCCGCCCGGAGATCCAAATGGGGGACTATTTTACCTCCGGAATATTTTACCCAAGAGGACGCCATCATCATGTAATCATACAGTAAAGCTGCATGCCCTCGGGAAAATTTACGGCTGTAGTTTCCCCTTGCTTTCAGCTGTTCGCAGTACCAGCACAGCAAGGCCGTTTTGGTTATTGTTACAAGGCCAGATTAGTCAATCATCCAGACTGTTGCCCTTGCAACTACTGAAAAGGCTGCTGCCCCTTTTCAGGAACCACACGTTTGTCTGGCCTCTCAACAGATACCCCTCCGTTGTGGTTGCACCTATGGTACGGCTATCTGTATCGCTGAGGCACGCAAGCCTCCTCACCAACGGCAAGGTCCATGGTTCATGGGGGGGGGGGAAACCCGTATTAAACCAATTTGTCTAGAAAGTTGCCTTCGCCCAGACTGCTCCAAAAACTACACACCCCTGTTCAGCGATTAGTGCGATCGCTGCTTAAACGAAACATACGCCATGTTTCAGACAAATTAATTTCCCCTCTCACTTGCTTTCGGAAAAGAAGGCCCATTTGTATACTCTTGCGATTGCACGACACAAAACTTTACGCCTCGCCTGGGCCCATCAACACCGACATATGACTGGAAACATGTTGCCTGTTCGGACGAGTCTCGTACCGAATTGTATCGAGCGGGTGGACGTATACGGGTATGGAGACAACCTCAGGAATCCATGGACCCCGCATGTCAGCAGGGGACTTTTCAAGCTGGTGGAGGCTCTGTAATGGTGTGGGGCGTGTGCAGTTGGAGTGATATGGGACCCCTGATACGTCTAGATACGACTTTGACAGCTGACACGTAAGCAAGCATCCTGTCTGGTCACCTGCATCCATTCATATCCATTGTGCATTCCGACGGACTTGAGCAATTCCAGCAAGACAATGCGACATCCCATACATCCAGAATTGCTACAGAGTGGCTCCAGGAACACTCTTCTGAGTTTAAACACTTCCGCTGGTCACCAAATTCTCCACACATAAACATTATCGAACATATCTGGGATGCCTCGTGCTGTTTAGACGAGGTCTCCACCCCCTTCTTACTCTTACTGGTTTGTGAGCAGCCCTGCAGGATTCATGTTGTCAGTTTTCTCCAGTACTACTTCAGACATTAGTCGAGTCATTCCACGTCGTGTTGCTGCACTTTTGCTTGCTTGCGGGGGCCCTACACAATGTCAGGCAGGTGTACCAGTTTCTGTAGTAGTAGTAGTTGTTGTTGTTGTTTTGGTCATCTATAGATTACTTTTACAAGGACGCTGGACATGATTGGGAACACAATTTGAGAACAACATTAAAACATAGTTCATTTATACAGTCCTTTACATACAGGGTTATTACAAATGATTGAAGCGATTTCACAGCTCTACAATAACTTTATTATTTGAGATATTTTCACAATGCTTTGCACACACATACAAAAACTCAAAAAGTTTTTTTAGGCATTCACAAATGTTCGATATGTGCCCCTTTAGTGATTCGGCAGACATCAAGCCGATAATCAAGTTCCTCCCACACTCGGCGCAGCATGTCCCCATCAATGAGTTCGAAAGCATCGTTGATGCGAGTTCGCAGTTCTGGCACGTTTCTTGGTAGAGGAGGTTTAAACACTGAATCTTTCACGTAACCCCACAGAAAGAAATCGCATGGGGTTAAGTCGAGAGAACGTGGAGGCCATGACATGAATTGCTGATCATGATCTCCACCACGACCGATCCATCGGTTTTCCAATCTCCTGTTTAAAAAATGCTTCTGCCTTAGCCTTTTCCGCAAGATTTTCCAAACCGTCGGCTGTGGTACGTTTAGCTCACTGCTTGCTTTATTCGTCGACTTCCGCGGGCTACGCGTGAAACTTGCCCGCACGCGTTCAACCGTTTCTTCGCTCACTGCAAGCCGACCCGTTGATTTCACCTCACAGAGGCATCCAGAAGCTTTAAACTGCGCATACCATCGCCGAATGGAGTTAGCAGTTGGTGGATCTTTGTTGAACTTCGTCCTGAAGTGTCGTTGCACTGTTATGACTGACTGATGTGAGTGCATTTCAAGCACGACATACGCTTTCTCGGCTCCTGTCGCCATTTTGTCTCACTGCGCTCTCGAGCGCTCTGGCGGCAGAAACTTGAAGTGCGGCTTCAGCTGAATAAAACTTTATGAGTTTTTCTACGTATCTGTAGTGTGTCGTGACCATATGTCAATTAATGGAGCTACAGTGAATTTATGAAACCGCTTCAATCATTTGTAATAGCCCTGTACTTACAGGTGTAATTTGACAAGGATGTGCTTTATATCAGAAACCAAACCTCATTTGCCTGAAGTAATTTAGGGAAAACATGGAATACAGAAACCCAGATGGTCGGATAAAGACTGGAGCCTCCACTCGTTCTAATAAGAAGCCAGTCTGTTTAAAATGGTGCTGCCTCGTTCGATTTACCTCATAGTGAACAACATTTATTTACAAACAATTTATTAAATACTGTAAAAGCTGAGTGATAACATTGTTCATTCAATTTTCACTCGCAGTCACTGTAGACACTATACACTACGGTCGTAGGTTCGAATCCTGCCTCGGGCATGGATGTGTGTGATGTCCTTAGGTTATAAAGAGTGAGACGTTGAGCTCAGAAAGAGGATAAGGTGTCAATATTATACATTGCGTAGCTTTGGGAGTAAGATTTTCCAGAAAAGAAAAGAAAATAAAAGAAAAAAAGTGTTACGTCAAATGGTAGATGCTGTATTATCACTATTATTTATTTCTGTTACATTTTGTAGCAAACCCCTACTCCGTGTTATCCAAGTTATTCTTCACTGTATAGATTGTATTGCTTAACAGGTACTTTTCAACTGTCATTTAAATAAGTTTGTAATAGTAATCTATAAGATCTCTTTGGCCAATTTATTGTATAGTTTTATTGTTTGGGGTAAAATGCTGTTATGAGTTTTTATATTTATTCCTTCTTGGTAAAAATGACTTTAGTCTCGCTCTTGTTCCATGGTCACAGGCTGAGTTGTTTGTACACTAACTACTAATGTTATTTTTATACCTACAATTTTTTATTAAATGTATTCACATGGTGTAGTTAACGAGATGAAACGTGCAAAATTCGGCAACAATATTTCAATAAATACAGACTAATTAACATACCGAAATTTTTATTCCATCAATACATTCCTTTCATTTCCTGTCTGTCAGATTTCTCGAAGGAATACCGTCAGTTGTTGAGTTGCTACAACTCTTTCAACAGTCCTCACACTTACCTAAAAATGTGTTTTCAGTATTACTGCAAAGAAGGGCCACAATACAGTGAGCAGACTGTAAAAAGTGCAATCTATCCGTTCTTTCGGTAGTCTGTGGTCCTGATTCGCCTGCCATTCTGATGACTTCATGACCGTTTGTCAATCAGCACAACCTTGGTCAAAAAGCGTGAACCAAGGACTGTCTGCAGATGAGCTTATCTACTACAGGTAGTTGAATGCATCGAAGTTCAGAGCCCAGTCAGCGTTGCTGGCCACGGCTGCTGATACTGTGACAGTTTCACACATGTAGAGATGTAACGTGGAGCCAAAGACTTTTCACACTCGTTGGCTTCGCCCACACGCACCTAAACTGCCACGTTCCAACCTAACCCAGTTCTCGTCTCAAAATGGGCAAAGCTAACTGGAACTGGTAAAACAAAGCAGATTATCAGAGACATGCGACTGGTCACAGCTTTTTTAACCTTCCGACATATAATTTTGCACATGTACATTTCAGAAATGGAGATAGGCAGGAAAGTGCGGTTTGTGGCATAATGTTCACACACAGCTAAAGTTCTTGTTTCTCTTTGATTTTTTTCAGATTAGTTAATGATTAAAATGGCCATCCCAGCAGATGACACACTGTGTGGAATTGTTCATAGACAAAATATGACACCAGAGTACAATGGAACCTAGGGCAAATTACAGAGGCATACCACCATCGCGTCCGACCACCAGGCAGTTGTACGCCATGTTCAAAGAACCTGGAACTCTGACGAAGAGGACGATTTCTGGGCGTCCGTGCACGAGTCACGCAGATGTGGGACGGATACAAAAGGCATTTATTCGGATTCCGCTGAATCATTTCGTCAAGCGTTGTGACAGTTGCACTTGCCACCAATCACGGTGAAAAGGTTGCAGTTGAGATTATGTCGCATCGACAGTGACGCATACTAGCTGAAAAAAGTGATGTTCACAGAAGTTTGCGTTCATGTGTCTGGGAAGGTAAAAAAAAAGCAATACACAGATCAGGGGCTTTGACACCCGCACTTCAGAGTGGATATTGTATGCAATGGTCCGAAGGTATACGTGTGATTTGGTCTGCTTCATGACCGTGCGGAGGGATCGTTTTACCTTGCGGAGATTTCAATAGCCTCGATTGGTCATCTGGACATGTTAGAACAGTTTGCACTTTCACAAGTCGAAGAACTGTAACGCAGAATGTTGCAGTATGAGGGTGTCCGTCCTCACTGAAACATCATTCGTGGGGAAGGCTTTGGCTGATACATTTCCAGGACGCTGGACTGGAAGCAGAGGACACATTTCCTAACACCCAAGGTCTCCAGACATAACCCTATTACAATTTTTTTCCTTCGGGCTTTGTGAATAATGTATACAAGATCTGGGTGCGGGTCCTCCAGGATCTGCGAGTTCGCGTCAGACAAGACACGTTAATGAGGACGTACTAGACTGGACATGGATCTGGAATATCACCTTGCGTATACAGGTGATGCACTCACTGGACTCTGTCAAATGGCCACTGTTTATGGAAGGGGTCCTAAAGGAAATGCGCCCCTGATCGTTGAATATGCAGAAACTGGGATCAATTTAAAAACTGAAATTATGTATTGGGTAGTGTGGGATCCTGTCGACTCGTCATGTATAGGGTGCCTAAGGTATGCTGCGTTTCGGAATGCTATACAACAACTCAATCAAATACTAAGGTTGAACGAAAAGTAATGCCTCCATCTTCATTAATTGGGTTTGGACGGGGATGTTTTAACAAATGAAACGCAGAAATAACCCTTACAATATGATCTTTAATTACCAATATTCACTTTTCCAGATAATCACCAGCCAATTGGATACACTGCTGCCAACGACGAACAAGTTTTCAGAAGCCGTCAGGAAGAAGTCGACACTCTGTTTCCACAACCACAATCTCACAGTTCTCTCAACGTCTTCATCAGAAGCATAATGATGTCCCCGCAGATCGTCTTTCATTATCGGGAACAGATGGTAGTCAGACGGTGCTAAATCTGGACTGTATGGAGGATCCCGTACTATGGTGAGATTCAGTCTCTGAAGTTCTGCTGTGGTAGCTCGTGAAGTGTGTGGTTTGGCATTGTCATGCTACACGAAAACATTTCCCTTTTCCTTTCGGACCCTTGTTAGCAGTCGTTTCAGAGTTCGCAGCGTTGTAACGTAACACTCTGAATTTATTGTCGTTCCATGATCAATGAAATCAACATGGATAACACCATCTGCGTCCCAGAACACTGTGGCCATGATTTTTCCAGCTGACGGCTGCGTCTTGAATTTCTTTTTCTGGGGCGAGTCTTTGTGTCGATATTCCATATACTGACGTTTCGTCTCCGGGTCGTAATGGTGTACCCACGTTTCGTCTCCTGTCACAATTGAATGGAGAATTCAGTGACTGCACGTTGCTTAAATCGCATTGACCGAGCATCTGCTCAGTGTTCCACACTTTACATTGTAACAACACAACCGTTCAATGGCTCTGAGCACTATGCGACTTAACATCTTAGGTCATCAGTCGCCTAGAACTTAGAACTAATTAAACCTAACTAACCTAAGGACATCACACACAGCCATGCCCGAGGCAGGATTCGAACCTGCGACCGTAGCGGTCGCTCGGCTCCAGACTGTAGCGCCTAGAACCGCACGGCCACTCCGGCCGGCCACAACCGTTCAGTTCTAAGGCTTGTCGCCAACTGGAGCTGTAGAGAAGAGGTTACGGAACAAGCCAGTACCTGTCGCATACCAAGCTGACAACTGTTGAAGAGTTACAAAGGTGGAGGCATTACTTTTCAGTCAACCCTCGTAACATTAATAGTTTTATTTCAAATAAGAAGATTGACAATACTTAAGTTGGGTCGGCCAGTGTGGCCGAGTAGTTCTACGCGCTTCAGTCCGGAACCGCGCAACCGCTACGGTCGCAGGTTCGAATCCTGTCTCCGGCATGGATGTGTGTGATGTGCTTAGGTTAGTTAGATTTAAGTAGTTCTAAGCCTATGGGACTGATGACCTCGGATGTTAAGTCCCATAGTGCTTAGAGCCTTTTCAACCATTTGAACTTAAGTTGGAATATACAATGGTGTCGCAAGCGATGGGCGACATGCTACGTGAATCCGAATCCTTTGCTGTATGCAATGTTCAAGAAAGTTTGTCACACAGTTGTGGATCACTACTAAGTGCTAGACCTGTCCATATACTGTCCTAATACTCTGCGAATACTGAGCGACCAAGGCTGGGAGGTCTCGCAGAGGTCGCTCCTGTCGTGGCATGGTTTCGTCAGCGGGCTATTGCCTGACGCCGCCTCACCACCTTCTCTGGTCTTGCGTTCTTCCTCTTCGTTTCGGCGCTTGTGGTTATGTCAGAACATTCCTCCCCCACAAAGCGACGGACCGTCGTCGTGTAGGGAGTGCGACCACGGCGGGGGAGGCAGGAGCGTGGGCGCACCGTTGGGCCAGAAGCTGTGGCTGCAGTGGACGTGTAGCTTCTAGCCATACCCCGCCGTCCGGCCTGCGCTCTAGCGGAAACGTCCCCCGGAAAACGACCAGAAGGGTACGCGTCCACCTCCTGCTGCCATGAACCAGATGAAGAAGCCAGCGACTGCTGCGGTATGGGCGGGTCCATCTCCATCGGTAGGACGAGAGGGATCGGAGGAGGAGAAGTCTCCGTCTCCATGGGGTCGTCTCGCGGTGTCGTAAGGACACGATCTGGCGACTGCTGTGGCCGCACTCTCTTCTGGACCCGTGAATCTGGGGGAAGAGGCACTGAAAGATGATCGTGTACATGACAGGGGCGAAGTTCGATGGCGACACTCCAAGCCATCAGGACCTGAAATAAGATACGAGTACGCATAAGCGCAAAGTCGACTGACTACCTCGCCTCGCGCCCACCGTCAGATGCCGCTAAAAATCTTGTAAAAAACATTATCATGTGACGCGAAGCGATACTTGTGGCCTTCTTGCGGTGCCGCATGCTGAGGGGGCTGTAGCAGGTGGAGCAGTGTCCGATAGCGGCGGCTGTGAAGCAATTTCGCCGGCGATGGTCCATCTCGTGGGTGCGAACGATAAGAGGCGAGAAACAGTTGCAATGCTTGATCTCTGACGTGTGCTGAGCGAAATTTGGCCATCTGCTGCGTGAATGTTCTAACAAAACATTCCTCTTCGCCCTTTGACTGTGGATGGAACGTGCACTGATTAGATGCTGTATGCGATTGCGTTCACAGAATGTTTCAAATTCGTTTGGCGTGAACTGAGGCCCGTGTCTGACACCATTACTTCAGGTAAACCTTCTAGGCAAAAAAAGCGATGACAACACCTGAATGGTGCTACGGGACATTGAAAGTTCATTGGCACCGCAAAAGGAAACTTGCTATATGAGTCAACAACAGTTAACCAACGAGTGACCCAAAAAGGTCTCGCGAAGTCTATGTGCACACGTTGCCATGATGATAGCGACTTAGGCCAAGCAGAGAATTTTTGTGGTGGAGCAGACTGATATTCCGCACATGCGTGACACTGTGATGTCATCTGTTCTATTTGGACGTCCATACCCTGCCACGTAGAGTGTCGACGCGCCAACTGTTTCGTACGAACGATCCGCCAGTGTCCTTGGTGAAGTAACTGCAACACTTCTTTTTGCAAAGCTTTAGGCATCAACACAAGTGACTGTCCACTGTCATTCTGAACAAGAATCACACCTTTCTGTACAGCGAGGCTGTGCCGACGTGCGAAGTATCATTGCACTACAGACTTCTTTATCCTATTCAATGAGTGAGGCCAAGAGGTGCGAATGTATCTTAGCAAAATGTTCAAATCTGGATCAGCTTTCATGGCCAGCGCAATTTTCTTGTAGTTCAGCAGAAAATACAGGAGCAATTCAGAATCCTGAGCATACATGTGGCAACAAAATGCAGCAGAAGCGTCAAAGTCGGTATCAGAGTCAATCGGAAAACGTGAAAGGATGACACACAATCTCGCACTAGTACTGAGACAACAACAAAGCCCATCTTTGCAATTTTTGGGCAGTTCGTGCAGGAACCTGTTTCGTCTGATGAAACAAGGACTGCACAGGCTTGCGATCCGTTACTAAGTAGAATTTTCTGCCGTACAAATAGTGCTGGAATTTGGTGACACCATACACGATAGCCAAAGCCTCTTTTTCAGTTTGTGAACAGTTAAACTGAGCTTTAGACAAAACTTTTGATGCGAAAGCAGAAGGTCTGTCTTTATCACCAATTCTGTGCGAGAACACTGCATCGATTCCGTAAGAGGAAGCGTCAGCTTGCAATACAACTGGCTTGTCAGGATCAAAGTGAACTAAGCATCGATCACTGAGCAATGCATCTTTAAGTTTTTGAAAAGTCTCTTGGCACTCATGTATCCAAATAAAGGGGACTTTCTTGCGACGCAAGCGATGCGATGGAGCTACGATTTGCGCAGCATTTGGTATGAACCGAATATAACAGTTCATTTTCCCTAAGACTGACTGCAATTCTGTGATATTGCGGGGAACAGGCAAGTCTCGTATGGCTAACAAATGCGTTGCGACTGAAGAGGATGTACACCTTGACTGTTTATGACATGACCAAGATACTGCAACTCAGGTTTTTAAAAAATCACACTTGTCCTGTCTACACTTTAGTCCTGCCTCAGATAACACACGAAACAAAGCACATAAATTTGCAATATGTTCTTCAGGTGTGCGACCTGCTACTACAATATCGTCCAAATAGTTTGAACAGGGTTGGCACTTGCGCAGTCAGCTGTTCCAAATACCGTTGGAAAACGGCGGGTGCGGAAGCACTGCCAAAAAGCAAACGCAAGTATTTAATCAAGCCCAAATGAGTATTTATAAGACACAATTTTTTGAGATTCTTCGTCAAGCAGTATTTGAAGATATGCGTCGCACAAATCAATTTTTGAAAACAAGCGTCCAGCGCCTAATTTGCATGAGATCCTCTGGGCGTGGCAATTTCAGTCTGTGGGTTGACTGAAGACTTAAAATCAACACAGAGGCGAATGCGACCTGAAGGTTTGGGGAGCAAAACCAGTGGATTTGCCCACTGACAAGTTGACATGGGCGCAATAAATCCGTGATCTTTCGAGTCTTTAAGTTCAGCAGCGACTTAAATTTTGCAAGGCTGAGCATTGTCTTCCAGAGTAATATGTGCAACAAAACTGTTAGCTTTGCCTAAACTTTCAGAAAAGAGTTCCGAGAATTCTTTTAGCAAGCTAGCAACACTGTCTTTTGCATTGAATACAGACCCTGACAACACGTCCTGAATGTTAAAGCCAAACAAATCAGAAGAATGAAGGCCAAATATGTTCTCACATTCGCGTGATTGTAGCTCTGTAAACGTCACTGTTAATGTATGCGAGCGATACATGGCAGGCAACGTACATGTTGCGAGAATAGGAATTTCTTGTCCATTGTAAGCTGTCAGTTTTGTGCTCGTTTTAGACAGGCGTGAAAAGCCTAATACCTCATATGTGTGACGATTTAGCAATGTGACAAAGGCACCTGTGTCCAATTGAAATTTGACACGTTTCCCACAAATAAGTAAATGAACAAAAATTTTGTTTGAGTGGCATATCACTGAAGGAACTACACACCTGCCTGTTGCAGACTTTGAATATACTGCATTAACGACATGAGCCTTGGGACTAGATTTTTGCGAGTGGGCCAAATTATTATGTTTGTTCCATTGCAAACATACGGATATCACATGTCCTTTACTACCGCAGGCGTGACAATGAGCTGTCGGGAGGGGCAGTCTTGGAGTTTGTATCGTGAATAACACCTAGGGCAATACTTAATGCTGTTCGCCTGTGTGTCCGCCTGTGTAACGAACTGTTTACGCAGCATGGAGAAGTGTTGTTTACTCGGCTTGGCTAGCGCAAGTCGCCAGTGCGGAATGGGGCGATCTCAAACAAGGGGCTCAACCCAGCAAATAGCTGGCTGCTCAAATGTATGAGCTGACAAGGCATCAGAATAGTACTGATCTATTATTTGCACTACCTGCTGAAATGATGGATCGGACTGGCATCACGCAACATGACATCTGAATATAAACCACCACAAGCACATTTAAATTTGCATTACCTTGTCATACCTTGCAAATCTGTTACCCACTCGCGATAAGATTTTTCTGGCCGATTCTTGCAATTAAAGAATTGATACCTAGCTGCTACCACATTCACTTGTTGTTCATAATAATCTGTTAGTGAGTCTAACACTGTGTCATAAGCAAGTTCACTCAGAGCGGCGTTAGGAAAAAGTGTTTGTAGGAGCCTAAACACTGCACTTCCTACTGTTGATAATAGATATGGAAGTTTCACAGTACATTTGAGTGATTGCAGGGCACTCTCACTTCTGACTCAGTGTAGCGAATACGATCTACTGTGATTTGACTTCATACATTGTGATGAAATGGTGGGCAGTAGTTTATGGTTTTGTTTGCATTCTCTAGGGAAGGAAATACGGTAAGCCTTACCTACGTTCAAAGGAACAGGGTGCCAACTTAAACGACAGCAGTAAAACCACAGCATTGGTGGGCCGACAATGCGAGTTTTTTCTGGAGAAAGGCGAGGAGACATTTCCAGACGGCTGCGTGCCGTGGTCGCATTGTGCAGAAACACTTAAAGATGGCACTGGACGACAGGCAGACGTCCAGGTATACGGCCTAGCGCCGAAAAGTCGCCGACAGCGCATTGTAAGCCAAGAATAAAGCAGAGGATAGGCCTTTGTTAGGGAACAAGCCGCCAAAAGGAATGTAAACGTTCTGCAAATCTCCATGGGACAGGGAAACTGGCGTCCAGATGTCCAGACTCTGTTTCAAAACATGTTTTGTCAATGCACGAATATGTTTGGAGTTTATGGCCATTCTTTACTAACTTTGAAATGGACGCAACAGGGGACATAACAAGCTGTTTATGGAAGGCTGTGCTTCCATCCTGTATTGTGTTAGCAAAAGACACAGCAAACATGTGGGAAAGAGGCCTTTTCTGCCAATTAACTTTAGAGTCTCTGATTGGTCAGATCGGTTTGCAGTGCAAAGACCATTCCCTGAGCTTAGAATGCTGGGCGCCAGATCATGATTGGCTTGTGCGAAAGTGGGAGAAGCCAAAAAAGATAAATGTGCTTTTGGAACCGAGCTGAGGAGGAAACACAGAGGAAGGAAGAAGGGTCACTCTTGTACAAGTCTCTTGTACTGGCGCTTCGCTAGTAAAGAACTGCAGGTCTCTACCTAAACAATAATTCTTGTGCCCTTAGCTAGTGTGCGACTTAGAGCCTGTGCCAGTCACCTTCTGACCCATCATAGGTACTGCTTATATCATCACGGTCACAGTGAATGACGCGTGCGTGTGCTTATTTGTCTTGAGTCAGCCGTCTAAACATTTGGTGTATTCCGACAAGCACAGTCATGGCACGGAATCAAATTGGTTTGCCAGACCAGCAAATGGGTCCACCTGCACACTGGAATCCATCAGGGACTCAGAGGCTCATAGGGAAGTACCTGCGTTGTGAATTAACCAAACGCGAGACCGAGCACTTGCATTTTTTGGGAACGCGCATCGAACAACAGATTGCCACTCTCCATGAATTCGGTTGCTGAACACATCGTGGTGTGCCGCCTTGACCAACAGGACGGCAAAGTATTTGCTGCTTCGATTTAGGGCTATAATATATATTTGTCAGCACCCTGTTCTTTCGAACCATATTTTTCCTTTTTTTTTTTTTTGTATGGTAGAATGTAGATGCTTGGTGGTGGCATAGTTTGATGCGATAAGCTGGATTCATGTGTATGAAATGAGATAGAACAAGTAGCGTTCTGGTTAGTGCCGTATGTCGATTCCCAGCAGATCACTTTGTCCACCATAGATCTGATGTTAGTAAGGCGTTTGTCAAATACAAAATTTTTTGTATGATGTTTGTTTAATAATTTTGTTGTCTTGTCATGTTTAAGATCAATACATCGATTGTGAATTAGACTACAACTTCTCCCTGGGTTCTCATTAACAGTTCCTTCGCAATTTATGACAGTCTAGATCTGAAACATAAGGAGTGGCTTTTTCACTTGGTGTCCACTGTGTGGATCTTTTACTTCATTAACATTAATCATCTTTCATTTGGCGAACTCCTGGCAGGATCTCGGTTCTTGGCACTTCTTTGATGCTGTCAGTTTGCGTAATTGCCGATCTGGTAAGCATTATTAAGAAAAATATGGTTCATTAGTATGTTGTAGATATTTAATGCTCTGATTGTGTTGTTTATGTGTTTACTTGTTTTATTTATAGTGCATTTGTGTCAGCGACTTCTGTGTCATTTGTCGACCCATTTCCCGCCGTTGCTAATGGCGTTGTCGCATTATTTTTGTGGAGTTTACTATTGTATTTGCTTTCCATTTGGTTGTTTTTGATTCCGAATCTCATGCACTACTGTCTTTGTATTATACTGCGTATATCTTGTGAGTTAGATAATAGGTTGTCCACGTGTCGCACGAATAAGTGAAGTTGTTGTTAATTGAGAATTTGAATGATAACGAGAAGCAGGGTAGACAAGTAGACTGGGAGCGGGAAATAAAGCATATGTCATGGACGAAGAGCCAAAGAAATAGTTGAGGCACAGTTTGAACGTAGGGAGGCAGTGCTGTTGAATGGAATTAGCAACAACGGGGTCGCACAACAAGGAAATTAGGGAGACGAAAGCGATATGTCTTTTCTTGAGGGAACAGACAATGTCAGATCGTGTGTGGTAGAAGATGTGAGCATACAGCAAAATATCAAGGCAGATGTGATTGTTAGAAATCTGGACAGGGAAGACTGGGTGGTATCAGAACGCAATGATGAGGACACAACACCGGATAATTCATGTATGAGTTCAAATGATCACGATACGGTGGGAAACGAAGAGGACTTCAATCTAGTGGCTGGGAACGGAGAAGAAACTTGATAGACTAAAAGGAATGGAGGAGAAAATTAACGAGACGAGGACGGACATAAAAAATATCGGTGCTCAGCTAAATCAAATGCGGGAGGAACACAAGTCATGGGCAAATAAACTTCAGGATGACCTATGGAAAGTAAACATCAAGGCAATCAAAGGTTTAAAGATTGCACATGATGCTAAGAGGACGGCAGAGAGTGCCAAGACAGTTGCAAGTTTCGCAAGACGAGTAGCAGCTGAAGCATCGAACGCGAGTAAACCCATAGAATTCCAAGGATGAGAGGCGGTGATCGATTTGAACAAGAAGGTCGAAAGTGTAGAAAAGCGACAAAATGACATGGAGGAGCGCATCGACACAAAAATACGTGAAGCCACCGATTTTCATGCAACAGCGGCTATGGACAAATTAGAATCTGAGCTGCGCTAATTAGGGACAGGTTCAGAGGTAACAACTGCAACTCCAGTGAGCGCGACTGAAAAGGTCCATTTCTACTTTCATTCAAAGCACAACAGGAAGTGATCAACACGTGCATGGAAAAGAAATTGGAGGAGGCTCTATGGAAACAAATTCAAATGTGGCCAAGTGCGAATGCAACAGCATCTGAAACAAATTCAGCTGGGACGGTTAACTGTATACCGTTAGCGGCAAGCAGAGGATATGGTGAGATGAAGGTCGCTGCCGGCCACTGTGGCTGAGCGGTCCTAGACGCTTCAGTCTGGAACCGCACGACCGCTACGGTCGCAGGTTCGAATCCTGTCTCGGGCATAGATGTGTGTAATGTCCTTAGGTTAGTTAGGTTCAAGTTGTTCTAAGTTCTAGGGGACTGATGACCTCAGATGTTAATTCCCATAGTGCTCAGAGCCATTTGAACCATTTGAACGTCGCATTTTCTCGAAGCCAAGGAGGGAGCACAAATGAGGGGACGTCGAACGAGGACAACTAAAGGTCAGATATTTTCCGAAGGACGGAAGTTGTCGATGAAATGCCATTTGATTTTCAACGCCTCCTACAAGTCCGAAAGTTCTAAATTTTCGGGGATGAGGGTAATTTTACTCACCCACGGACTTGGATATCACAATTTGACATTTCTTTGCCACCAAATTGGCCATTAAAATACAAGCTGGACTTTATTTGCAGACACTTGTAAGGGTCAGTTGCGGATAAAATGCGCGGAATATCAGCAACGTGTAGAAGTTACCAGGAGTTCAAGGAGAGCTTCCTAAATATCTACTGGTCCAAGGAGACGCAGGAACGCATAAAATACGAGATGATTGCTGGGAAAGAAGTCTAGATCTGAAACATAAGGAGTAGCTTTATCACTTGGTGTCCACTGCATGGATCTTTTAGTTTATTAACAATAATCTTCGTTCACATTGTGGACGATGACATGGGGTTCAAATTGGAACAACCACTCGAGCCAGTCCTCGTCTTGTTCGCAAAACTGTCGAAAAGGCGGTGTAGCAGTAGCTGTTGCTGTAGTTGGTGCTTGTTCCGTCCGGCGCGCAGCTGCACCGTGTTGAGTAGTGCAGAAATCCGCTGTGTCTGGAACTGAAACATCTGCATTAGCTGTGTGTCAAGATGGATCAAACGGCTCTAAGCACTATGGGACTTAACATCTGAGGTCATCAGTCGCCTAGACTTAGAACTACTTACATCTAACTAACCTAAGGACATGACACACATCCATGCCCAAGAGAGGATTCGAACCTGCGAGCGTAGCAGTCTCAAGGTTCCGGACTGAAGCGCCTAGAACCGCCCGGCCACAGTGGCCGGCAGCTGTGTGTCATCTAACGCTTGCAGCTGTGGCGCCTGAGCGGGGGGCGGGGCAGGTGGGGTGCGCGTGTTGAAAGACACAAATGCAACAAACAGATTAGGTAAGCAATCAAAATAGGCAAAGTAAGTTTCAGCAACACCCACCTGAAAACACTGATTAGCGAAAACGACAAGAAACTGTTAAAGTAAATGAGTGCCCCTGCCAAGTAAAGACAGGAGGAGATTAAGGCGCCAGCAGAGACCACAAAAAAGTCCATGGTCGTCAACCACTGGGTTCGGTGGATACTTGTCGCCAAGTGTGGGGTCCTGCACACTCGTCGCGTATAGGGTGGCTAAGTGATGCCATATTCTCGGAATGCTATACAAGAATTCAAGCAAATAGCAAAAAAATGGTTCAAATGGCTCTGAGCACTATGGGACTCAACTGCTGAGGTCATTAGTCCCCTAGAACTTAGAACTAGTTAAACCTAACTAACCTAAGGACATCACAAACATCCATGCCCGAGGCAGGATTCGAACCTGCGACCGTAGCGGTCTTGCGGTTCCAGACTGCAGCGCCTTTAACCGCACGGCCACTTCGGCCGGCAAGCAAATAGCATTAATAGTTTTATTTCAAATAAGAAGATTGACAATACTTAACTTGGAATATACAATGGTGTCGCAAGCGATGGGCGACATGCAACATAAATCCGAATCCTTTGCTGTATGCAGTGTTCATGAAAGTTTGTTGTGGATCACTACTAACTGCTATCGTAGCACTCTCTGCTGGGCCTGTCCGTATACTGTCCCAATGCTCTGTGGATACTGAGCGACCGAGGCTGTCAGGAGCGGTGCTTATGCTCCCTTCCTGCAGAGGTCGCTACTGTCGTGTCGCGGCCCTTGTCAGCGGGCTGTTGGCTAAAGTCGCCTCACCCCCTTCTCTGGTCCTGAGTTCTTCCTCTTCGTTCCGGCGCTTGTGGCTAAGCCAGATCGGGTAGCCCTGGCAAATGAATCGTGGTGTGATCCTATGAACGCTGTTAAGAAACAGAAGTTAGCCAGGATCGCTGGCCGTTCTAGGGGACTGATGACCTCAGATGTTAAGTCCCATAGTGTTCCGAGCCATAAGCCAGGATCATCGAAATACTGATAAATTATAGATGAAGTTATGAATCAGAATTTATTACAAAAAGACAGGTAAATAAATAACATAACACGCAAGTTGATTACCACTCTCCTCTGCCGGAGATTTTATGCTGTACACATAAGAAACACAAAACTATGCCACCAATATGAAGACCGAACACATAAACAATTGCGGTGTTGGGATGGGAGTGTTGACTGGTGACCACCATATGAAAAATATCATAGACATTGAATTCGCGATGCTTTAATAAAACTGATGGTTGCCGCAAGCTCTACTGTAATGCAACTCATTTGGAGAGGAAATGCATAACCGTTTGCTCGAAGAAAGATCCGTACCCAAAGACTGAATAGTTGCATAGGTCACACCAATATTCAAGAATGGCAAATTTGCAATCAAGACGGATTTTAAGTAACTTTATAAAATCACTGATTGCTGTTATCCCATAAGACATTATGTATGTTTTTGCAAAGGCAGCAGCAGTAATCCACTAAATTACAGGCCCATATTGTTAACGTCGATATGCAGCAGGATTTTAAAACATACCGGGTGATGAAAAAGTCAGTATCAATTTGAAAACTGAATAAATCACGGAATAATGTAGATAGAGAGGTACAAATTGACGCACATGCTTGGAATGACATGGGGTTTCATTACAACAACAAAAAATACAAAATTTCAAAAAAATGTCCGACAGATGGCGCTTCATCTGATCAGAATAGCAATAATTAGCATAACAAAGTAAGACAAAGCAAAGATGATGTTCTTTACAGGAAATGCTCAATATGTCTACCATCATTCCTCAACAATAGCTGTAGTCGAGGAATAATGTTGTGAACAGCGCTGTAAAGCATGTCTGGAGTTATGGTGAGGCATTGGCGTTGGATGTTGTCTTTCAGCATCCCTAGAGATGTAGGTCGATCATGATACACTTGTGGCTTCAGGTAACCCCAAAGCCAATAATCGCACGGACTGAGGTCTGGGGACCTGGGAGGCCAAGCATGACGAAAGTGGCGGCTGAGCACACGATCATCACCAAACGACGCTCGCAAGAGATCTTTCACGCATCTAGCAATATGGGGTGGAGCGCCATCCTCCATAAACATAATACATTCCAGCAGGTGTTTATCAGCCAGGCTGGGGATGAAGCGATTCTGTACAATATCAGCGTACCTCTCACCCATCACGGAAGCAGTTACAAAACCAGGATCACGCATTTCCTCGAAGAAAAAAGGCCCGATAACAGTAGATGTGGTAAATCCAACCCATACCATGACTTTCTCGTCGTGCAATGGAGTTTCGACGACAGTTCTAGGATTTTCGGTAGCCCAAATTCTGCAGATGTGGGGGTTGACAGACCCTCGGAGCGTTAAATGAGCTTCGTCGGTCCACAACACGTTACTCAACTAATCGTCATCTTCCACCATCTTTTGATACGCCCACACCGCCTCCGCTTCACTAAATCGCCAGGTAACAGTTCATGATGCCGATGGATTTTGTACGAATAGCATCGGAGGGTACGCCTAAGTGCCAACCAAACAGTAGTGTATAGAATGCCAGTGCGAAGTGCGACTGCACGAGCGCTGACTTCCCCGTGCATAGACGAACCCGCTACAGTCTCCATTTCTTCCTGAACTGTCTCAGCAGCATTAAGCCGTATGCTCGGTCGGCCACTATGGGGTCTATCGTCTTCGAACTTCGAAATCATTCTCACCACAGCTGCATTTGTCAACGGACATTTACCCGTTCGAATCCCCTTCCTGTGGCGATAGGATGGTAACGCTGAACCAGCACATTCCCCATTCTGATAATACAGCTTCACTAAAAGCGCTTTTTCAGGTCACATCAACATGCTGCGACCGCTGGCGTATCTGATTCTCTCTCTCTTTTTTCTTCCTTTATTGTATTTCAATGCCCCATTGGGGTGGGCTGGCAGCAGCATATGCGCTGCTTTTCAGCCAAAAGACATAGAACAAACAATAGAAGACATTTAAAAATAACATGGAAGAAAACATGGTGAACATAGATACAGAAAAGGGAGAATATCATGGAAGACAATAGACAAAATAGGGGCGACTGTAAAATGGAGATAAAAGCATAAAAAAGTTGCACATACAACAGAACCACACACTGGGACAATTAAAAGAACACAAGGCACAGTATGACCGGAGCAGAAAAGTATCGATGGATGGCGTCACATAACAAACACTGACAGTAACACTAAGTACACAGCCAGCACACAATTAAAACCACACCTCTCGACACACAGGAGAAACAGCACTAAACGCAACACTGACGTGGCTCACTGACGATGAGCAAAGTAGAGGATCTGTCAGACGCAAGGAGGTGAGGGAGACTGGAAGAAGGGAGGGAGGGGAAGAGAGGGGGGAGATGGGAGGGGGGCATGCCAGAGAGGGCCAGGTAGGGAGGGATGTGGGAAAGAGGCAAGGATGGGAGCAGGGTCTCAGGGGGGGAAGGAGGAAAATCCGCTCTAGGGAGAAGGAGGGGAGAGGAAGAAAGGGGACCCTGGGGAGGGGGGGCGGTGACATGGCCAGGTTATAGTTGAAAGGAAGGGTAGATGTCACGGCGAAGTTCATCATCCGGGAGGGGGAGGTGCCGTAAATTGCCCTGATGGAGGGTGTGGAGGTGGAGAGAGGGAGGGATACAGCGATAGAGGTGCGGCAATGGGTGGGGGCTGGAGAGGAAGGGGGAAGCCAGGGGGTGGGTAGGATCAAGCCTGCGAACAACGTAAAGGATGCAGAGATGTTGGAGGAACAGGAGGAGGTGGGGAAGGGGATGAGTTCATACAGGAGCCATGTGGGGGAAGGAGGGCAGATACGGAAGGCAAGGCGGAGCGCATGGCGTTCAAGGATTTGGAGGGCCTTGTAAAAGTGGGTGGGTGCGGAGATCCAGACAGCGTCAGCATAACAGAGGATAGGACAGATGAGGGATTTGTAGGTGTGGAGGATGATGGAACGATGCAATCCCCATGTCCGGCCAGACAGGAGTTTCAGGAGGCGGAAGTGGGAATGGGCTTTCTGGTCTGGAGGTGAGGCGTCCAGGTGAGGTGGCTGTCGAGAGTGAGGCCAAGGTATCTCAGGGTGGGGGTGAGTTGGATTGGACGGCCATAAAGGGTGAGGTAGAAATCATGGAGATGGAAGGAGTGGGCGGGATTCTCTCTCTCATTACAGCTCCTTTTATACACGATTGTCATGCGCAGTCACTGACGTTTTGATGTCAAGTGTTATCTGTCAGACATATTGTGAACTTTGTTTTTTTTGTTCTATTTAAACCCCATGTCATTCCAAGCATTTGTGTCAATTTTTACCTCTCTATCTACATTATTCCGTGGTTTATTAAGTTTTCAAATTTATACTGACTTTTTGATCACCCAGTATATTGTGTTCGAATATTATGAATTACATCGAAGAAAACGGTCTATTGACATACAGTCAACATGGATTTAGAAAACATTGTCCCCGTAAAACATAGCTAGCTCTTTATTCACATGAAATGTTAAGTGCTATTGACAAAGGATTTCAGATCAGTTCCGTATCTCTGGATTTCCGGAACGCTTTTCACACTTTACCTCACAAGTGGCTCGTAGTGAATTTGCGTGCTTATGGAATATCGTATCAGTTATTGTGACCGGATCTGTGACTTCCTGTCAGTGTGCTCACAGTTCGTAGTAATTGACGGAAAATCATCGAGTAAAACAGAAGTGATTTCTGGCGTTCCCCAAGGTAGTGTTTATAGGCTCTTTGCTGTTCCTTATCTATTTAAACGATTTGGGAGACAATCTGAGCAGCCGTATTCGGTTGTCTGCAAACGACGCTGTCGTTTATCGACTAATAAAGTCATCAGAAGATCAAAACAAACTGCAAAACCATTTAGGAAAAATATCTGAATTGTGCGAAATGTGGCAGTTGACCCTAAGTAACGAAAAGTGTGAGGTCATCCACATGGGTGCCAAAAGAGGTCCGTTAAACTTCGGTTACACGATAAATGGGTCAAATCTAAGGGCCGTAAATTCAACTAAATACACAGGAATTACAATTACGAACAACTTAAATTGGAAGGAACACATAGAAAATGTTGTGGGGAAGGCTAACCAAAGACTGCGTTGTGTTGTCAGGACACTTAGAAAATGTAACAGACCTACTAATGAGACTGCCTACACTACGCTCGTCCGTCCTCTTTTAGGATACTGCAGCGCGGTGTGGGATCCTTACCAGATGGGACTGACGGAGTATATCGAAAAAGTTCAAAGAAAGGCAGCTCGTTTCGTATTATCGCGAAATAAGGGAGAGCGTGTCACAGAAATGATACAGGATATGGGCTCGAAATCGTTAAAAGAAAGGCGTTTTTCTTTGCGATGGAATCATCTCACGAAATTCCAATCACCAACTTTCTCCTCCGAATGCGAAAACATTTTGTTGATACCGACCTACATAGGGAGGAACGATTACCACGAAAAAATAAGGGAAATAAGAGCTCGTACGGAAAGCTTTAGGTGTTCATTTTTTCCGCGCGCTATTCTAGATTAGAATAATAGAGAATTGTGAAGGTGGTTCGATGAACCCTTCGCCAGAAACTTAAATGTGATTTGCAGAGTATCCATGTAGATGTAGATGTGCTGAGCCAAAGCCAATGAATATTGAACAGATCCTCTGACTCATTCCCTGAAATGAGGCCGGCCGAAGTGGCCGTGCGGTTAAAGGCGCTGCAGTCTGGTACCGCAAGACCGCTACGGTCGCAGGTTCGAATCCTGCCTCGGGCATGGATGTTTGTGATGTCCTTAGGTTAGTTAGGTTTACCTAGTTCTAAGTTCTAGGGGACTAATGACCTCAGCAGTTGAGTCCCATAGTGCTGAGAGCCATTTGAACCAACCTGAAATGAGAACTTAAATACGCCTAATGAATGATGTAAGCACGCCAAGCGTTGAGGACAGGACAGCGTACACTTACCACTGATTAGCGTGTAGAGATGCTGTTACTCAAGACAGCCCTGAGGCGACCAGTGTGAGGTGATGTATGTCAGAATAGCATCCTCCAAGTTGACCTACTTCCAAAAACAATCGCCCAGACGAAAATCAAAATCGAAGTCCGAAAACTTAGAGTGAATTCTGGAACCCGAAAGCTCGCATCCGGATCCTCGCCCCAGAAGAACGCAGGTCAGCACCAGAATCGGAGGAAGGATGCCAACTATCCCCCCTCCAGCTCATTTCTAAAGCTTGCTACCCTCTCTCTTCGTAAAAGTTATAATTCTTGAATCAGGGAATCTGTTTGAGTTACATGATTTTAACAAATTCTTGCTGAACTTCAACTCTTCACAACATTACAAGAGCGACCAGTGAATGGAAAGCCGCTGGCTTGCTCTCCCACCAGACAGTCTCTGCTGAGTCCTCGCCTTTCCATAGCCTGGAGCAAACTTTCCACGACTTGGCGACGGCCATGCACTACGGCAAACATAAAAAACCTAACAGCGTCAGTGAAAAAGATCTACGCGCGAAGCATGCAACAGTTACTACCGCCACACCTCAGAATAAGATCTGTCAGAGAACTGGCGAAAATTCTGGTCCTGAGTAAAATCGCTAAGCGGGTCTAATGCTTCGATTCATTCCCTTGTCGACCAGTCTACTGCGATAGTTGAAGACAGCAAAATGAAAGCCGAAGTTTTAAATTTCACACAGGAGAATCGTACAAACGTATCGTCATATGACCGCCGGAAAGACTCCCGTAGAGACGACATAGTAATACGCATCCCTAGAGTAGAGAAATAACTGAAAAATTTGAAAGCAAATAAATCATCAGGCTTGGATGGAATCCCAATCTGGTTTTACAAAGAATACGCTAAGGGGTTGGCTACTTACCTTTATCGTGAATCTCTCGCCCAACACAAATTCTCAAGCGACTGAAAAAAGCGCAGGTGACTCCAGTATATACACTTTGTGATGAAAAGTATCCCGACACCCCCAAAAACATAAGTTTTTCATATTAGGTGCATTGTGCTGCCACCTACTGCCAATTACTCCATATCAGCGACCTCAGGAGTCATTAGAGATCGTCAGAGAGCAGAACAGGGCGCTCCGCAGAACTCATGGACTTCGACTGTGATCAGATCATTGGGTGTCACTTGCGTCATACGTCTGTATGCGAAATTTCCACACTCCTTAACATCCCTAGGTCCACTGTTTCCGATATGATAGTGAAGTGGAAACGTGAAGGGTCACTCTACAGCACAAAAGCGTACAGGCCGACCTCATTTGTTGACTGACAGAGACCGCCGACAGTTGAAGAGGGTCGTAATGTGTAATAGGCAGACATCTATACAGACCATCACACAGGAATTCGAAACTCCATCAAGATCCACTGCAAGTACCATGACAGTTAGGCGGGAGGCGAGAAAACTTGGATTTCATGGTCGATCGTCTGCTCATAAGCCACACATCACGCCAGTAAACGCCAATCGGCGCCTCGCTGGGTGTAAGCAGCGTAACATTGGACGATTGAACAGCGGAAAAACGTTGTGTGGACTGGCGAATCACGGTACACAATGTGGCGATCCGATGGCAGGGTGTGGGTATGGCGAATGCCCGGTGATCGTCATCTGCCAGCTTGTGTAGTGCCAACAGTAAAATTCGGAGGCGGTGATGTTATGGAGTGGACGTGTTTTTCATGGAGGGGGCTTGCACCCATTGTTGTTTTGCTTGGCACTATCACAGTACAGGTCTACATTGATGTTTTGAGGACTTTCTTGCTTCCCACTGTTGAAGAGCAATTCGAGGATGGCAATTGGATCTTCAACACGATCGAGCACCTGCCCATAATGCACGGCCTGTGGCGGAGTGGTTCACGATAGTAACATCCCTGTAATGGACTGGCCTGCACAGAGTCCTGACTTGAATCCTATGGAGCACCTTTGGGACGTTTTGGAACGCCGACTTCGTGCCAGGCCTCATCGACAAACATCGATATCTCTCCTCAGTACAGCACTCCGTGAAGAATGGGCTACCATTCCCCAAGAAACCTTCCACCAACTGATTGAACGTATGCCTGCGAGAGTGGAAGCTGTCTTCAAGGCTAAGGGTGAGACAACACCATACTGAAATCCAGTATTACCGATGGAGGGCGCCATGAACTTGTAGGTCATTTTCAGCCAGGTGTCCGGATACTTCTGATCAGGTAGTGTAAGAAGAGTAAAAACTGCATCCGCAAAATTAGAGGCCAATGTTCCTAACTTCGGTTTGCTTCAGATTTCTTGAACATATTCTCAGTTCGAATGTAATAAACTTCCTTCAGATTAAGAAGCTTACATCCACGTATCAGCATGGTTTTAGAAAGCATCACTTGTGCGATGCTCAGCTTGCCCTCTTCTCACATGATATAGTACGAACTATGGATGAAGGGCAACAAGCAGATTCCATGTTTTTTGATTTCTGGAAAGCATTTGACACGGTGCCCCATTGGAGGCTGTTAACGTAGGTACGAACATATGGAATAAGTTCATAGGTATGTCAGCGGCTCGAAGACTTCGTAAGTAATAGAACCCTGTAAGTTGTCCTCGACTGCGAATGCTCATCGGAGACAAAGGTTTAGTCAGGAGTGCCCCAGGAAAGTGTGGTAGGAGCGCTGTTGTTCTCTTCATACATAAAGGATTTGACGGACAGCATGACGTGTGGTGTAAGGTGTCGAAGTTGAATGACTGAAGGAAGATACAAGAAGACTTTGACAAAATTTCTAGTTGATGTGATGAATGGCAGCTGGTTCTAAATGGGGAAAAATATAAGTTAATGCGGACGATTAGGAAGAACAAACCTGTCATGTTCGGATACAGTATTACTAGTGTCTTCCTTCACACGGCCAAGACGATTAAATATCTGAGAGTAACGCTGCGGAGCAGTATGAAATGGAACGAGCATGTGATAACTTTGGTAGGGGTGGCGAATGGTCGCATTTAGGAAGCTGGTGCGACCTATTCTTGAGTACCACTCGAGTGTTTGGGATCCACACCAGGTCGGAATGAAGTAAGACATCGAAGCAATTCAGAGGCGGGCTGCTGAATTTGTTACCTGCAGGTTCGAACAACATGTAAGTGTTGTAGAAATGCTTCGGGAACTGAAATGGGAATCCCTGGAGGGAAGGTGACTTTTTTTTCCAGAAACACTATTCAGAAAATTTAGAGTACCGGCGTTTAAAGCTGATTGCTGTACGACTTGGCGCCGCCAACATACACAGCGCGTAAGGACCACGAAGATAAAATTCAAGACTTTGGGGCTCATACGGAGGCGTATGGCCAGTTGTTTTCCCTCGCGTTATTTGCGAGTGGAACAGGGAAGGAAATGAGTAGCAGCCGTAAGGGCACCCTCCACCACGCATCGGCCGGTGGCTTCCGGAGTATCTCCGTAGGTGTACATGTAGATGAACTGACGTCTGTAAAGTAACATTCCCACGAGTTGGCGAAAATGTCTGCTGGCAGTTCGTGCAGCTTAACTGTGTCTGCTTTGTGCTTTGTCCGGTTGTTTGTCGCACTGCGCCCAGGGTGGGCGTCGAAACTGCAGACGGCGCTTCAAAGTGAATCACTCAGGACGCATGCTGTGCCATCGACTATCGTAGTCAAGTGGGCGAACTACGGTGCCATGCCGCCGCCTCAGTGACGCCTCTCCACGTTCCAAGAGACGGCAACTGTGAACAGACAGCCCCGGGGAACTTTTAACAAAAGCGAGACAGGTATCAGGCGGGTACATCAGACAATCCGCCGTCGTCCTCTATTCAGTAACGCCCATTCCTAGAAAACGCGTCTGGCAGCGCCGCCAAACGTGGTCTACCGAGAGGACAGTCGGTCGCGCCCTGTGGAAATTGCAGTGGCTTTAGCCTAGGCAAGACCAGTAAACCAGGAGTAGATGTACAGTAAGAATCCAGTACTAAATTAATATGGTTAGTATGACAATCAAGATGTTTGTAATGTGGCAATTATCTCTCCCACATGTATTAATCAAATTTAAAAGACACGATGTAACGGATAAGAAGAACTTCGTCACACCCTGAATTACGTTAAATGACTTATTAAAAGATAAAACGGCGCTCAGGGACTATCCTAACGCAGTTTTAAAAGTTGTATAAATCAATTTGGAACACCTTGTGTACTAAAAGTAAGAATCAATAACACCTTGTCTGACATCTTTTCTACTAATGCCGGCGTGAGACAGAGATGCAGTCTCTCTGCACTATCGTTCAGTACGTATAGTGAGCACATTATGAGCGATGTTCTTCAAGACTATGTAAGCGGTCCATGATTAAGGAATTTGTTGCTTGCGCACTCGAGCAGATGTAATTTCGATGGATTGCTCATGCGTTGCCTGCGATGTGTAAGGTATAAGAGAATCTCAGACCAGAGAGCAGTGTTGGCTGCAGTAGGAACTGCGTAGCAGATGTAGTAGCAGTAGCGATCAGTCGTGTGTATCGAGTTGGCTGGGCCGGTCGTGTGGGGCGATGGCGGTGCCTGAGCGTTGTAGTATAAGGTAAAGCAGCCTCGCGTATATGTGCTATTGTAATATCAAGTCCCATGTAAATGTTTTTCAAAAACCTCTTAATAATAATCTTTCTTATAAAAATTAACTTTTGACAATCATTCATCTCAATTTAAAGAATTTACTAATTTCTCCAATCCATTGTCATCCCGATTATTGTAAAGAAAAATCAGTGTTTCCTTTTATACATGACAAATCTATCGGCCAGCATTGCACTGGGCTGTGCCAGAAAAATTTCTTACAGGAGCAGATGTATACGCGTTATCCGGCGACCTTATTGAGGTAAGAATTTTCAATTTATTCAGTATGATCTTTCAGGGCCATGGCGCAGCACTGCTGACGTCCAAAATTTACCAGTTTAAAGTCACAGTCAATTATTGAAAGGTTATCTATGAGTCACATTTTTTTGTTAGGAGATTAGTCACATTTTATTGTTCCAAGGTTACGGAATTTATCTGTTGGGAGGTTACACTGAATGTGAATGATATAAATAATTATATTTTTTGCTGTTGGGAGGGTATTAGATTATTTATCTGTTGGGAGGTTACAACTAGTATAACAGCATCGTTGGAGGTGGCAGATAATCTCGGATATTCAGGTGCCACTCTGATAATTGCAACAGACGAGCATCAACTGGTAACTCCCATGCCAAGGTTGGCGGAACGAAGCAGGGAATATGCTCTTGAAGGCAACAGCATAGAGACCAAAGAGATTATTTTAGATCGCCCTAATCGCGACAGGCGAACATAACAATTCACCTGGAGTATTTAGGATCGGTTGTTACTGATACTGAGGACTGCGAGCCTGAACCCCGTAGGCGCATTTCGCTCGCGAGAAATTCTATGGTAAACGTTTCTCGTATCTGGAAGGACGGCTCCACCACTGCTGAGACAAAAATCATCCTAGTCCAAACTCTGATCTCCCTAGAGCAGAAACTTGACCGATGAAGACAGCTGATCGTCGCAGTATTGATGCTCTGGAAATGTGGAGCTACAGGAGATTACTTCGAATACTATAGAGAGCACATTGAGCTGATGAATCGATCCTCAGGCAGCTTGGCATCAGAACAAGGCTGTCGACACTTGTTAATCAAAACCTGTTGAAGCATTTTGATGGCGTTGCCACAAGGCACTGGAGAAAAGAACGATAGTGCGAAAAAGTCGATGGCTGAAGACCTAGAGGACGGGCACCACTATGGTGGGTGTGGCGTCTAGGAAGCCTGCATACTCGGACCGGTATACAACCACTCAGGCCAGTCGTATTAACGAGTTTTGTTACAAAAAGAAAATTGTAATACATAACTTTTGCAATTACACAGATGTGTCGCTGGCAGAGGGCGACATGCAAAATAATTGAATCTTCTTAACTACATCCCAAGTCTGTGCTACATAGAGAGTACCAGTGAAGTGAGGCTGCTTAGAACTGGGCCATCACCAGTCAGTCGTGGCGCTTTATATCTTCTTCTGTAGGGGGCCGCTGCTGTCGAGTTATCATCCTAGAGAAGGTCTGATCAGCGTGCAATTGGCTGACTTATGCTCACAGTTTTCTCTTCCCTGTCGTTCCCGACTGGCGGTCCAGAGCATGTCTTTACACTGTAACAGTGGGTAGACCAGATTAATAGCTTCACCGGTATGGACCTACAGCAAGGAAATCACCATGTCCAAGACAGATGTTGCGGCCACATGTAGTAAGCATTGCTTCACGCATTGGAGAATGGCAAAACAGGGGCAGCCGGAGATTGCGGCATTGCGAAGTAGGCGCGGCACAGATAGCCTTGCTGACAGTTGCAGTCTACCAACCGGCTGACGCAAGGACGCACGCAGACCGAGCGCCGAGCGAAGCGTGGAGAGTGCTGAGTAACGGAAGTGAGGCCAGCACGCTAAGTTACGCTGCAATATACTGCAGGAGTAATAACAAGAAGCTGCCACCGAGGTAAAAGACGTCCGGATATAAATAGTGGAGCGCAGGCAGCAACGGACAGAAGCCACTAGGAAGCAGTTCGGATTTGAGGACGGACGTGGTCCGTGTCCGAATGTTCAATTCTCATAGGTGACGATTCTGGAAGTCTGTTTCAGCTCGCAAAAGCCATCCGTTCGCCGCCAGATGTCTACTTCAGCTCTGGGGGTTGGCCCGAGTCCGGTCGGCACCACGGCACAGCGAGAACTTCCAGCAGGACCGGCCGCAGCGCGGTCTCGGGTACAGGCGCCGCCGGGGTCTGACGCCCGGACTGCACGGCAACCCCGCCCCACGGCGCGTGGTCCGTCCATGACGGGAGCTCGCAGACATCGCGACTGACGGCTTCCCAGCCGCCGGTGCAGCAGGCGGTGGCAGCTGACCTCACGGCGACGCGGCTCCGTGGGGGTGCTACTCATACTGGGCTGCCGAGCGGCGACGAGTTCATCTCAACCACAGGGCATCCTGACTTCAGCGGAGCACTGGTGGCGCGCGTTGCGAGCATTGTCGGAGAATCTATACAGCCGCAGCCAGGCGGAAGGATCCGCAAGGCTGGGCAGCGACGACGAGGGAGAAATTGTAAAGAAAGCTCAATAAATAATTGTAAAACTCCACGCCGTCTCAGTCTTTGGCGCAGCCACTGTGTCTGCTGCTAACAAGTACTGCAGAAGTCTGACATAACACAGAGCTACATCGAGACCGGTCCTTAAGGGGCTCACCACGTGATGCTGTTACACCCTTTCTTAGGGTTAGACCAAAATTCCCAACAACACGTTTCATAAACGCTCTGCTACACTGCTAGTCAGGAAACAAATTCTTAGTGTGCCCGTATGCTACCTGCGAGAAGCGACTTACCCCAGCCAGTACCAAAGGCTGCGCAGAATTGTCTCTCCGCACAAGTGTCCCAGCCACGGGGCGCTCGCCCTCCAGGAGCGAACCTCCGGCCACCGCCAGGCGGCTAATGAGAACAGCACAGCACAGCCCAGCCCAGCCCAGGGCACGCTGCTCCTTAATGGCCGCCGTGGCCCGCTAACCGCCGCCATTAGCGCGGTGCGCACTCACTCATTGCCGGCTGGTTTCGCCGCTGCTGTTCCGTAAAGCCCCGCCCAGCGGCGACGCGGGCATAAATCCCCCCCGGCCGCGGCGCGGACGCCTCTGCGGCTTCCGGTCACGCTCGCAGCTTTGTCTGGCGCCAGATGAAATGGCACGCCACTGGCGCCGCGCAGTAACTTATATTAACCCGCGGACGAGCGCCGCCAGCCGCTGCGTGCTGCGCCATCGTCCGGCATTAGCTGCACTCCATTCTCTCTGGGCAGCCCACGCGCTTGTTCTCCTGGCGACGAAGCGAGCCATCCGTTTATCCGACCGCCCTGGGAGCTGCAAGTGCGTTAAAATGTAACACATTCGGGACATGTCACTACGACAGCCTGCTAGAGTAGTGTGCACTTGAGAAGTGACTGATCGACATTCATCGGTAGAGCGCTGACAAATAACGTGACACCGCCGCAGAAGCGCGTTTTCGAGATGAGCACTATACAAATCCATCCCATCATTCTGCAGGAGCGACCGCCTCAGGTGGCTGTAGCGTTCCGGCCTGCACACTTGTCGGTGATCTCTCATTACTGACTCACTGAGGGCCAGCTAATGCACTCGTACCATCCTGCAGGGCAGCGCTTCAACAGCTTCCATCACTGATGTAGCCTCAATGTACACTGATTGGAGATATGGGATGATGTGGCACCTCTCACACTTCCCTTGTACTCTTGCTGGTGTTCTCCAGTAGCTGGGAGTCAGCCAGCATTCCCTGTACCAATAGTTGTGTGGCACTTTCCATAAGACCGCCTCCGAGTTCACAGCTGTGTGCGCGTCTGGGCAGACGTCAGAGTGGTCCGTGGGTCTCTACTAGCTTTTTCAGCAGTACTCCTAGAGCAGTGGACCCACACAGTCACACCCTGTGCACAATGCTGAGATGGCACGTATCAAGGTGTAGGAGGGGCAGCATCAGAGGACGAAGGAGCATACCCAGTTGCTGCCTACGCGCAGCTCACTGGGTCTATGACTGTCAACTGTCAATCAGTGTGGGGAAAGGGGGGAGGGAAGCGGGAAACAGTGTGAGACCCAATGGGTAGTGGGAAATAGAGCAGCTTTCATAATATGTTACTTAAAGGTCCAAACATGACTTTCCACTACCCATTTCAGGAAGTATAGAATGGAGGGCTGAGAATATGTTTTATGCCATTGGCCCACAAAACTCTTTCAAAGAAGACTCCATGAATTGGGGCCTGTTATCAGAGACCATAGTGTGAGGTAAACCTTTGAGGACCAGAATCTGGACCAAGGGCGTGAGGTTGGCATTGGTCATATTGGTACATATGGATACTTTGAGTAGGCATCCACAATGAGCATATCGACCCTAAAAATGGGCCTGAAAAATCGAGATGGATGCGGCCCCAGTGATGGTGGGATTTAGGCTAGTGTACAGATGACTGTGGAAGTACTGCCTAGAGCTTAGCACACACTATGCAGCCATGAACCATTCTCTCCATGGCAATATTGACACCTGGCCTGTACATGTGTTGACGAGCCAATGCTTTCATGTGGGACATCTGCCAGACTGCCCAGTGCAGCAATCTCGTTTCTACAATTCGGCTGGAATGATCAGCCCATGTGTGTCAGTCTCAGTATCCAACAGAACGATGTCGTCGACAAGAGAGAGCCTGTGAGAAATGAGTTTATTACGTTTGAACTCGGTGCCAACCAGCAGATGGGGTAGGCTGGCCATTCCCTGGTTACATGTCAGAGGTCCTGCCTGGCAGCAGCGACACATGAGTCCACAATGGGGAAACTATCCAACATACGTTGTCATGAAGTCTCAGTGTGTTTGAAATCAGAGTCCGGACCAGTGGGTAGATGGAATGATGTATCAGCGTTGGAATGTTGTGCTGTGGGTTGATATCAGATGGTATAATTGTATGCACTCAGGAAGAATGCCCAGCGCTGGAGGCCTTGAGATGTTCGCTCCAGCAAGTCGGAATGTGACTAGAATAATGTAACGAAGGGCTTGTGGTCCGTAATTACAGAGAACTTCGCCCCAAAAAGGTATACGTGATATTTTTAACAGCAGAAACCCTAGCACAAATACGACCTGTCAGTAGTTGCGCTCTGCAGGGTTAAACGTCTTGGAAGCGTATGCATTGGCTGTTTGGATCCATCCTCACTCCTGTGTCGCAGAGCCACTCCAATGTCATTAGCAGATGTGTCGGCCATTGCAAGCAACAGACGTCCAGGGGAGAAAGGCGTGAGAAAAAGGGTGGATTTCAGCGTCGTTTTTAATTTGGGTAAAAGCTGTTCACAGGCAGTGGTCCAGTTGTAGGGCAATATCCTTTCACGCAAGTGATTGAGGGTTTGCACAATGTGGGCTGCCTATGGGGGGAACTTGGAATAATAGTCGACTTTGCCCAAAAGCACCTGCAGTCTGGTAAGTTCCTCAGTTGGGGAAGGAATCGATAGCGGCGACATTTCGATCAGTAGGCCTGATTCCGTCTTTGGTGAGCCAATGCCCCATATACTCTACGTCCAGTTGAAAAAATCGTCACTTCTCCAAACGATAGTGCAGACCTGCCTCCTGCTGGATTATAAAGAAGGTGCAAATGGTCCTTGCAGAAGGTTTCTGTAAAAACAAGACCACCCAGATAATTCACACAAGCTGGAATGTGTTGTGTCACTTGTACCAGACACCACTGGAAAACAGCAGGGCCAAATGAGAGTCCCTTGTCCTTATTTATAATCTAAGGGGCCTGTTAATAACAACAACATTCTGAGATTCCTCATCTAAGGGAAAGTGAACGTAAGCATTAGAAAATTTGGTTTGGGGAATAGGATAAGTTTCGAGCAGCGATTGAGCAATGACAGAAGCCTTGAAATCCCCACATAATCGAAGAGAATCATTCGACTTACTGATTATGCTATATTTCACATGCTCGATAACACCAGAAGCCCGGAGATGTTCACGTTCCTGCTTCTGCGTCGTATATAAGACCGCTGGGATGGATCTGGCACGATAAGAACGAGGCGTGGCGTCTGGCCAAAGGATGATGTGCGACTGAAAATCTGAGTCTCACCACAAACTCGGCTTGAATAGGGATGCAAACGCCGAGCAAAGATCGTCCAGTTTCTGCAAAGGTACTGCAGTGGCCACGACGCTGGCTTCATCTGATACACGAAACCCAAACAGTGTAAAGGCGTCAAGGCCAAAAATATTGGTAGCCAATGGTCAGTCGACAACAAACAACGTAATAAGCTGTGTAACGTGCTTTTAGGTTGCTATGATCAAGAACTACCCACAGAGAGAACTACATCTGTCCCTGTAGGCCACTAAGAGCCACGAAGGCAAAGACAACTCAGGCGAGCCCAGACGCGCATATGTTGCCAGACTGATCAAAGAGACGGTGGCCTCTGTGTCCACCTGAAAACGGAAGTCCTCGTTATAAGCGTGGAGCGTGAGAAACGGCTTCTGCATGAAAGGGCAGTGCAGTGGTGAGCCGCGCGTGGCTCACGCTCGTGCCATCTCTTATTTTACATCCGGCTTTTTTTTGTGTTGCCACCTCGTTATGTTAGTTCCAATTTCTGTTGTCACTGAGTTGCTGTTTTGTCTGCCCGTCAGCAGCAGCAGCAACTCACGTGCTATCTTTGCTGCACTGCTGTTACTTCCCGGTTGTCGTCTGTCGTGGAGTCAGTTGGAGGGCGCCAGGAGCGCACTTCGGACCTACCAGTCGTAGAACTGGAACGCGTTCAGTCGGGTTGCAACAGCAGTGAGGCCTGCATGTCCATGGCTCGCCCGACCGTTGCTGCAACGCACCACTTGAGTCGGGGACGGTCGGTCGTCCTATTGGATGACGTGAATTGCCTCGCCGATCGCTTATGGGTTGGCTGTGTGTGTGTATCGGGCTCCCGATTTGTCTTCGTGATTGCACAGCCACTGCTGAGTGTCGTTCACGTCTTCGTGCAAGTGCGGAACGAACCTATTAAACACACACGTATTGATACACTGCATAGGGTAGTTCAAAGTTTCATCACCTCTACTCTAGGAGAATGATCGTATCCCACGTACTATACTGTAAATCGCAAGAAACGCCCCCTGTGGTCCTGTTTAGTTGTTTGAAACACGCTTTGTACACTGCCAAACATTTTGTTTTTCTGCCATGACTTCGAGGCCTGCGCCAGGTTCTATACTGACATTAAGAAGTTCTGATCCACGGGCTTTTGCAGGAAACTAGATGCTGCACGGTGTAAATCATGTTTTTAGGGCTGATACCATAACATGCCACACATCTGAAGATTTTAAATAAAAGACAGCTACAACATAAGTAAACCGGAAGAGTTTGATCGCGTTGTGTAGAGTATCCAAATTACAGTCCGAAGGTGATTACGAGCTCTACGTTTAGACTCATCTCTCTCACTGACGGAATAGCTGATAACTACGTTCCGTTTCGACTCACTCATCATATTGCATTCATGTACGCGATCACTATTTCGGTGCTACCCACCCCAGAAGGTATAGCCCAGATACAAAAACTCTCGATCCAACTCAAACAAGCATTGCCACTAAATCATTATTTCGTAACCAACAGCATGCCAGCGGACGGATGGGATGGAAAAGAAACCACCGATGTACTCTAATAATATGCATCAGAGTTGATAGTCTGAACAATTTTAACACTTTTAATTTCAACACCGACCAATGCTGTGACAGCATGGCCCCCCCAATTTCAGTATCACAGCAAAACCATCCATTCTCTACTTGGCGAGTATCATTGCGAACATGGATAGATGACTACCCACCACGCCCATTCACAGTTAATTCTCGAACACTTAAATCATCAAAGTATACAAGACAGTGCTCCACATATTTCTAAGACCTCGAGCATAGTACTTAATTTACGATCCATCTCTCATCGTATGGGAGTCACAGAGCATTCTCAACTAAATTATTGTTCTAGAGTCGAGGATCTGTACGTGGAAGGTATTGGTAAGAGAGAGAGAAAACACACGCACTCCTAAGACTACAACGTTCTGCACTTAAAAACAGGCTATAATGTTAGATCGATTACCTTTCCGGCCTATCAGACATACATCCTTCTTCACAGTTTCTCTACGCTGAACTATCTTACTGAATCGTAAAACGAAAAAAACTACTTCCGTAAAACATTTACTTTGCATCATACGAGCACAATACAGCTTTGCGAAGACGTATAGTGTCCGCTGTTCACATCCTATCACAGTTCAGAAATTATAACCCGCCTGCATCAGGCCTATATAAAATGATAGTTAGTAGCGGTGGATACATCCTACAAGGAAACAGATAAACGTATAGCAGCAGCGTCCTACATGTGAAAATTACAAGTCATTCGGCCACTAACTCTGTAAACACAACATATGTCAGGCAAATGTGAATACAGGGATTGTAGCGCGTCGCAAGCTCATACCGATAACTTAGTTATGAGGCCGAAGACTCGATTTTACACACACGAGATGCGACAGGGGCGATCACATAAATCAAAGCTCGTTTAGAGGAGTGTGTCAAGTTCCTTCACACATGAGATGGAAGTCCTCCGATGACAGACAGGTTTACCGTTAACTATCGCAAGTAGACAGTGCTTTAAAACACATACGGAACACGTAGCTGTATACAAGTAGAACGCAGGCTTTGTCACGTGACTGATGCATCCAGACAGAACACTTGAAAAAGAAAGCGACCTCGATCAACTTATCATTCTCTAGAATGAATCTGTCAGCCATTAAATCGTACCTCGTTACAACTCCATCTCAATCGATCACCCGATCCACTCTCTGTTATCCTTTAACGCAGATTGAAGTAAGTTTAGAAATGAATCGTTCTCTGTCATCGCAAAAACCATCAAATACAGTAGTCAACTCGCGTGTATCACTGGTAGTTCAATAGACATACAGTATAATGCTGCCTCCCTTATTCCCTTCGTTTCTATGTCCACGTTTTCTCGGATTCCTCCTGTTGTCGCATGCGATCATGACATAACATCTGTGTTCTAAAATTGATCGTAAATATAGCACAGCTGCCACCACCTAGCCCAAACGCATTGATCGGGACTCGTAATACAGCACCGTACTCGACTGTATCCAGTCACCTCCACATTCGGAGAGCGTTTGCTCTGCTTTCTGTGTGTCTGTGTACATGCACGCCTCGTGGAGGGAGGGATACAGCAATAGAGGCGCGGCAACGGGCGGGGGGTGGAGAGGAAGGAAGAAAGCAGGGAGTGGGGAGGATGAAGCCTTTGGACAGTGTGAAGGATGCAGAGATATTGGAGGAAAAGAAGGAGGTGGGGGAAGGGGATGAGGTCGTACAGGATCCATGTGGGGGAAGGAAGGCAGATACAGAAGACAAGGTGGAGCGCATGGTGTTTGAGGATTTTGAGGGCCTTGTAAAAGTAGTTGGGTGCGGAGATCCAGGCAACGCTGGCATAACAGAGGATAGGACCGGATGAGGGATTTGTAGGTGTGGAAGGATGCAATCCGCATGTCCAGCCATACGGGAGTTTCAGGAGGCGGAGGCGGGAACGGGCTTTCTGTTGGATGGTCAGGAGGTGAGGGGTTCAGGTCAGGTGACGGTCGAGGGTGAGGCCAAGGTATCTCAGGATGGGGGTAAGCTGGATGGGACAACCATAAAGGGTGAGGCAGAGGTCATGGAAGGAGCGGGTGGTGCGGCCAGTGATGATTGCCTGGGTTTTGGAGGGGTGGAGACGAAGGAACCACTGGCTGCACCAAGTGGTGAACTGGTCAAGGTGTGTTTGGAGGATGCGTTGGAACCGTTGAAGGGTAGGATAGAGAGCCAGGAAGGCGGTGTCATCAGCATTGGTGCGATTCTCCGTACTGGGAGACTTTGCAGTTTAACTCCTTACGAGTTAAGACGAGCCTGTGAACAAGTGTTTGCATAATGACTCCCGCAATAGTTTCAGTGTGGCCCGAGTCGCTTTGCTCAAACAATCGACGATTTTCTGCAAGAGAAAGAGCGAATTTCTCTGTCTACATTTGCCTATATCAAAACTACTGGCTACGCATTTTCTTTCTGGCCAATCAGAGCGTTCGTACTTGTTATAACTCCACTCAGTAGAGGTTTTGTAGCCTATTACAGGCGTCATTCGTTCGTAGGTAAGAATTTAACTTCTGATATGTAATACTGAGATAAACAGCTTTTCATTCATGCGAGTTCAAACATAGGTGGCTACAATGGGTCAGAAATGTTTTGAGTTGAGTTTCACAGGACGTTTATCGGCCGTCTCCAGCCCTGTTCCTGTAGAAAGGCTTTCCGAGAGATGTTTTTAAAAGCAGGGACAAGGGTGGCTTTTGCTGACGGCCTGCACAGTGGCTCCAGCAGTTTGTCCGCTATATGTCCCGCTGTGTAGGTTTCGGCCTAACAGTGAGACGGGCATTGCCATCATATAGTTATCCTTCCCTCAGAACTGCATTTCGTACTTCGGGTCTGGGAAATTACTTGCTTGCAATTACTAGTGTGAGCGTTCGTGGTTTATGTTCACGAAATGCTGGCTTGTTTATTCGCTTTGTCTATCAATAATTCGTGCATTTTCGCGTAACTATGAGGTGCGACATGTCGATTTAAGGGGAGATTTACAATGTTTTGGTTCAAAAAATCGATTTTTAATTGTATTTTTGGATCCATAAAAGTATTTAGATTCCACCCCTGAAACGGTTTTTCCGAATACAGAACGGAAATGTTTGTTATTCGCGGTTGAACAAAAAAAAAAAAAAAATGCGCCTCCCTGAAATCGGCCCTTTTCACGCACCAGATTTTTTTTCTTTTGGAGAACGAGTTATTGTACCGGTGCTTGGGAGGGAACACACAAAATTCAAATGAAAGTTTGAATGCGTGTGTTTGGAAGTCAGCCCGCAAGAATTTGCATTCTGGTGCGAAGACTGTGGAGATTGCGACTTTCCTGGCAGTGAGCAGCTTCAACGAAAGGTATTCAGCAATTCTGAAGACCACGACAACGATGGACGTCACCCTGGGACTCTATTCGACGCAGTTCGCCAAGCATTCGGACGACCACCGGATTCAAGCGGTCGAAAACCACGTGTTACCGGCCGTACGAGCGGCTCTGATGCAGCGCAGGATGGCCCAGATCGAGCAGAACGCCCTCTTTGAGGAAGATGAAGGACTAGTTTATGGACCCGGAATAGCAGATTGAACGTAAGTTGCATAATATTGCATTTATATGTAGTCAAAACTTCAAACGCGGTTTTCTCGATATGACTTTTTTTTTTATCGCGCGGTATGGTAACTTCAAATCTACTGAACCGATTGGCATGATTCTTTGTTTCCGACGACGCTAACTAAATTGTCTAGGTGTTGTACCACTTTTATTCCGATCCATCAACTATAAATATTTTTACTTGGCCGACAAAGTCGAAAAATCGATGAAAAAACCCTATGTTTTTCAAATGGCACCATTTTGTTTCCTATGGTCCAAGAAACTTAAGCGAGGTGCAGCTCCTAAAGAATCTTATATAGTTGGCTAACGTCAACTCAATTTTGATTTCAGACGAGCCGGATGACCTGCGACATACCACGCGTGGAGGTCTACATCGAAATTTTGTTTCGTTCCGACGGCACTTTCGCCTTTCCTCTTCGACATTTCCGGCCGAAAAAATTGAAGTTTGTAGAGGAAATATCAATAAACATTCTAACAAAATTTGACATTGATATCTGTAACACATCCAGAGAAAAAATTCTCAAAGAACATTTTTTTTCAGGCCAAAAATAGTAAACCTCCCCTTAACCGGAATTGTTTCACGAATTCAGTGTAAGGTGTGATATCTATTTGACACCTTACAAGTCAATAGTGTTTGTTCTCTCAGACATATACATAAGAATCAGAGTTGTTTTATGTATCGTTTGGAGAATTGTAGGTGGCAGGTTTACTGGTCGATCCTGGAATCCATCTATGCTTCAGCAGGTATTTCGTCTGCTGAAGGGTGATAAAGTACTAGAAGCGTGGTGGGAGTCTCACGAATGCCTGGTGCCATACACAGAGCAAATGACGTTATTTTATTGAGGTTCTAATAATTGTACCACAATGGCCTATAACGGCCTTGCCTAAAATCAACGTACCTGTTTGCACACCTTATACCGTTTGGGATAAATACATATTCTCTATAAGCGTCCCTAAACTGACGAATTAAATCATCCAAATTAGACTTATAATACCACAGTTCTTCCAACACTAAAACAGCTGCAGAATAATTAAGCTTGTTGCCATAGAAGGTAATAGCAAGTTCATCAATCCTCTGTTGACTATTAGGAATAAGGAAGGCGAGGCGTAGGTCGTCCGGCTAATTACGAATGTGTTCCCAGTTGGCATAAAAAACTCCAACGCAGACATTAGCTGTAAACAAATACTTTTATTTAGAAAGTTAAATTGCCTTTCCTCTTACAAAATGTCATATAAACTCTATTTCTTACAATAAATGTCACATATTTTACTTCACTCTGCACATTATCGTTTCTCTCGGGTTCATCACCAGCAATCTGTAGTCCAATGTAAAATGGATTTGTACCTTGAAACAACCTATTCTTAACTTTACATTCTTTTTCCAGATCTGTGCAAGACTTAACTTTCGTTATATGTGCACTTTGTTCTGGTTTAGAATACGTTACAAACTTAAACCTATTCCTTCTTGTATATTTACGCCAAGGTACACCAGATGCTTTCTGCGGATTCAAATCAGATGCTCCCATTTTATTACTACATGCTATACGAACTTTCTCCAAAGCACCCTGATCTTCAAATATCTTTTTGTTAGCTTTATCATCAAGTGTTAGTCTTTCGATTCTAACATTAACCCTATACACGTATGTTACTGTTGTATGAATAATTACTGAACCATATTTGTTACCGAAAAACATAAATTCGCGGTAATATCATAATGTTGCATAATGTTAAGAATTAACCTGGTATAGTTATTAGACATCGTGGCTTGGTTATATTTTTACCCAACGAATTTAGTATAGGTGACGAAGCACTTATTTCCAGATTGGAAATAATCTACTTACAGTCGAAGTATAGCCTGAGCAAGGTCCTAAGTTCCAGTTCCACTGCGGAACTCGCTTTTTATTCCAGTGCTAATCTGTTGTCGCAAATTCAACCATCTATTCTCAAACGCATGACAGGAGGTGACTACGAAGGAAGCTCGTAAGTCACCCACGCGCCGCACAGACTGTGAAGTCTTGCGCTCCAGCGGCGCCTGCAGCGAAGCGTGCCGACGCAGACGGCCGCGCGTAATGACTGGTGGCGACCGCCGCTGTTACGGATGGTCCGCCGCTGTTTAGCCGCCCCTGTCTCTTCCCGCGCTGTCGGCTGCTCGTCGCCGCCGGATTGATTTGTGCGGGGCGCGGGCGCGCAGCGTAAATTAGCGATTGTTGCGCGCGGTGCGTTTTCGAGCGCACCGGAATTATGGCGGCGGTCCGGCCGGGTCCAGTAAATCAGCCCGCGCTTCCAGAGCTCTGCACGCGCTGATAAAGGGCTGGTAGTTCCGCGTGTGCAGTGCCGCCTCTGGCCGCAGTGGATGCGCGGGGAGCAAAGCCCCGCACTCGGGTTCGAACCGAAAGCGCCGACTTCCCACAAAGAACGACGTGAATCGTTGCGGAATAGGATGTATGCAGCGCACGTCCCAAGCGACAGATGTGGCGTAACAGTGGCGGTCGCTACCGTGCATGCCCGTGGTTCTATGGATAAGTACAAGGCTACAGTTCTGGCAGTCCCGGCTTTGGACAGCCATCAGTTCACAACTTTGTCCTGTCACAGAAGAATGGAAAAGAAAATTGGGGATCTTTTAGATGACGACCAGTTTGGCTTGATAAAGGCACCTGAGGGGCAATTGTGACGATGCAGTTCATAATGCAAGCAAGACAGAAGGAAAATCGAGACACGTTCATAGGATTTGTCAGCCGGAAAAAAGCGTTCGACAGTATAAAATGGAGTAAGATATTCGAAATCTTGAGAAAAATAGGCGTATGCAATAGGGAAAAACATGGTTGAAATGGCTCTGAGTACTATAGGATTAACATATTAACATCGGAGGTCATCAGTCACCTAGAACTACTTAAACCTAACTAACCTAAGGACATCACACACATCCATGCCCGAGGCAGGATTCGAACCTGCGACCGTAGCGGTCGCGCGGTTCCAGGCATAAGCGCCTAGAACCGCTCGGGCACATCGGCCGGCATGCTATAGGGGAGTACGAGTAATATACAATATGTACAAGAACCATGAGTAAACACTAAGAGTGGAAGATCAAGAACCAAAGGATGTAAAGCAATGGTGTAGTCTTTCGCCACTGCTGTTCCGTCTATACGTCGAAGAAGCAGTGACGTAAATAAAAGAAAGATTCAAGAGCGGAATTAAAATGCGAAGTAAAAATATATCAACGATAAGATTCACTGACAAAATTGCTATCCTCAGTGAAAGTGAAGAATAATTACAGGATCTGTTAAATGGAATGAACAATCTAATGAGTACAGAATATGGACTGAGAGTAAATCGAAGGAAGACGAAACTCATGAGAAGTAGTAGAAATGAGAACAGCAAGAAACTTAACACAAGGATTGGGGATCACGAAGTACATATAGTTAAGGAATTCTGCTACCTAGCGGATTAGCACTGGCAAAAAGGGCATTCCTGGCCAAGAAAAGTCTACTAGTATCAAACATAGACCTTAATCTGTCGAACAAATTTATCAGAATGTACGTTTGGAGTACAGCATTATATGGTAGTGAAACATGGACTGTAGGAAAACCGGAACAGAAGAGAATCAAATCATTTGAGATGTGGTGCTACAGGCGAATGTTGAATATTAGGTGAAATGATAAAGCTAGGAATGAGGGGGTTCTGCGCAGAATCGGAGAGAAAAAGAATATATGGAGAATGCTGACAAGAAGAAAAGAAAGGAAGATAGGACATCTGTTAAGTCACCAGGCAATAACTTCTACGGTTCTAGAGGGAGCTGTAAGTGCAAAATCTGTAGAGTAAGACGAAGATTGGAATACATCCAGCAAATAATCGAGGACGTAGATTGCAAGTGCTACTCTGAGATGAAAAGGGTGGCACAGGAGAGGAATTTGTGGCGGCAAAAAAAGCAACAAACCAGTCAGAACACTGATGACCCAAACACAAAATATCCCTACTTTCAGTTTTACAAATGGCTTGTTAATGTGATGAATATCTACACTACTGGCCATTAAAATTGCTACACCAAGAAGAAATGCAGATGATAAACGGGTATTGATTGGACAAATATATTGTACTAGAACGGACATGTGATTATATTTTCACGCATTGTGGGTGCATAGATCCTGAGAAATCAGTACGCAGAACAACCACCTCTGGCCGTAATAACGGCCTTGATACACCTGAGCATTGAGTCAGAGCTTGGATGGCATGTACAGGTAGAGCTGCCCATGCAGCTTCAACACGATACCACAGTTCATCAATAGTAGTGACTGGCGTCTTGTGACGAGCCAGTTGCTCGGACACCATTGACCAGACGTTTTCAGTTGGTGAGAGATGTGGAGAGTGTTCTGTCCAGGGCAGCAGTCGAACATTTTCTGTATCCAGAAAGGCCCGTACAGGATCTGTAACATGCGGTCGTGCATTATCCTGCTGAAATGTAGGGTTTCGCAGGGATTGAATGAAGGTTAGAGCCACGGGTCGTAACACATCTGAAATGTAACGTCCACTGTTCAAAGTGCCATCAATGCGAACAAGAGGTGACCGAGACGTGTAACCAATGGCACCCCATACCATCACGCCGGGTAATACGCCAGTATGGCGATGACGAATACACGCTTCAAATGTGCGTTCACCGCGATGATCGCCAAACACGGATGCTACCATCATGATGCTGTAAACAGAACCTGGATTCATCCGAAAAAATGACGTTTTGCCATTCGTGCACCCAGGTTCGTCGTTGACTACACCAGCACAGGGGCTCCTGTCTGTGATGCAGCGTCAAGGGTAACCGCAACCATGGTCTCCGAGCTGATAGTCCATGCTGCTGAAAACGTCGTCGAACTGTTCGTGCAGATGGTTGTTGTCTTTCGAACGTCCCCATCTGTTGGTTCAGGGATCGAGACGTGGCTGCACGATCCGTTACAGCCGTGCGGATAAGATGCCTGTCATCTCGACTGCTAGTGGTAAGAGGCCCTTGGGATCCAGCACGGCGCTCCGTATTACCCTCGAAAACGCACCGATTCCATATTCTGCTAACAGTCATTGGATATCGACCAACGCGAGCAGCAATGTCGCTATACGATAAACTGCAATCGCGATAGGCTACAATCCGACCTTTATCAAAGTCGGAAACGTGATGGTACGCATTTCTCCTCTTTACACGAGGCATCACAACAACGTTTCACCAGACAACGCGGGTCAACTGCTGTTTGTGTATCAGAAATCGGTTGGAAACGTTCCTCATGTCAGTACGTTGTAGGTGTCGCTACCGGCGCCAACCTTGTGTGAATGCTGTGAAAAGCTAATCATTTGCATATCACAGCATCTTCTTCCTGTAGGTTAAATGTCGCGTCTGTAGCACGTCATCTTCGTGGTGTAGAATTTTAATGGCCAGTAGTGTATTTGCGCCGTGTATCGGAGCCCTCCATAACACCAGGTTATAGGAATAATCGCAACGGCGAAACGTGCCAAGACCCATATGTGGGTGGACGCACAAGACCGAAAGCAGAGAAAGAGTAGAGTAGGAATTAATAAGCAATAAATCAAGTACCAAAGTCAGCAGCCTTTGGCAATGTACGAGGATCGCTCAGTAAAACTGCAACACATTTTTCTTGGCCACTATCAGGTGAAAAAATACGGAATTTCATTTAGGACACAGTGGAATATTCTCTCTTCGGCCTCTACAGTTTCATGAAGTTCCGATACCTGGCGGAGCTATAAGCAGCCTTCAAAATGGCGTCTCTTACGGAGGTGCATTCCAAGCAGACAGCAATCATTGAGTTCCTTTTGGCGGAAAACCAGAGCACCACAGATATTCATACGCGCTTGCAGAATGTCTACGAAGACCTGGCAGCGAAAATGGTTCAAATGGCTCTGAGCACTATGGGACTTAACTTCTGAGGTCATCAGTCCCCTAGAAATTAGAACTACGTAAACGTAACTGACCTAAGGGCATCACACACATCCATGCCCGAGGCAGGATTCGAACCTGTCAGCGTAGCAGTCGCGCGGTACCAGACTGAAGCGCCTAGAACCGCTCGGCCACCAGGGCCGGCTCCTGGCAGTGAATAAAAGGACGGCGAGTCGTTGGGCAAGGCGTCTGTTATCGTCACATCAAGATCGCGTAAATCGCTCTGAATTCCCGCGTGCCGACCGGCTTCATACTTGTCTGACTCCTGCTATGTTGGAACGTGCGGAACTGATTGCACATTACGAGGCTTATCGTGAGAATTATCTGTCGTAGGTGAAGGAACACGGGTTTATCACTTCGAACCGAAACAAAACGGCAATCCATGGAGTGGAGCCACACAACCTGTCCTCCATATAAAAAGTTCAAAGCCACACCCTCAGTTGGTAAACCCATGGCGACGGTCTTCTAGACGGACTTATTCCGTTTGATGTCATCCCTCATGGTACAACGATCAACTCGGAAGTGTATTGTGCTACCATCAAGAAACCGAAAAAACGACTTCAGCATGTTTGTCGCTGCAAAAATACAAATGAACTTCTCCTTCTCCATGGCAGTGCAAGACGTGATACAAGTCTACGCACACGAAAGAGCTCCCAAAACTTCATTGGACTGTTCTTTCTCATCCACCCTACAGTTTGGATCTCGCCCCTACCGACTTCCATCTGTTGGGCCCAATGAACGATACACTCCGCTGGACGCAGGACATGTATGATGGAGAGGTTACTGATGCAGCCTGATGCTGTTTCGGATGTCGACCAGTGGAGCAGTACTGTGCGGACATACAGGCACTACCAGTAAGGTGTCCTAGTGTCGTCGCAATGAATGGAGACTATGTTGAAAGATAGGGTTTTGTAGCCAAATAAGTGGGGAATAATATGATGTATTGGAATCCTCAATAAAAGCAATCTGAGTTCAGAAAAAAATGTGCTGTACTGAACGCCTCTCGTAGAGCCTGCGGGTATATCCATTATTAACTTATTAATTTTAGTTACAGGTACTTAGAAATTCAACGGCATATTAAACCATTAATGAAATTTCGAGATGAATCAAGCTTTATAATAATGTCGTCATAAGATGCTGAGGAACTGGAATCTGTAAACAGAGAATGACTTCCATCATTTTGAGAGGAAAGGTCATTGGATCTGACGCGATATCAGTTCGTTTGTTCACAAAGTATGTGAAAGAAATCGCCCTTCTCCTAGAAGCAGCGTACCGCAGACCTCAAGAGAAGCGAAGAGTTCCTAACGACTGGAAAAAAGCATTCTAGTTTTCAAGAAGGGTCGTTAAAGAGAGGCACAGAACTATAGGCCTATATCTACATCTACATCTATACTCCGCGAGCCACCTTACGGTGTGTGGCGGAGGGTACTTATTGTACCACTATCTGATCCCCCCTTCCCTGTTCCATTCACGAATTGTGCGTGGGAAGAACGACTGCTTGTAAGTCTCCGTATTTGCTCTAATTTCTCGGATCTTTTCGTTGTGATCATTACGCGAGATATATGTGGGCGGTAGTAATATGTTGCCCATCTCTTCCCGGAATGTGCTCTCTCGTAATTTCGATAATAAACCTCTCCGTATTGCGTAACGCCTTTCTTGAAGTGTCCGCCACTGGAGCTTGTTCAGCATCTCCGTAACGCTCTCGCGCTGACTAAATGTCCCCATGACGAATCGCGCTGCTTTTCGCTGGATCATGTCTATCTCTTCTATTAATCCAACCTGGTAAGGGTCCCATACTGATGAGCAATACTCAAGAATCGGACGAACAAGCGTTTTGTAAGCTACTTCTTTCGTCGATGAGTCACATTTTCTTAGAATTCTTCCTATGAATCTCAACCTGGCGCCTGCTTTTCCCACTATTTGTTTTGTGTGATCATTCCACTTCAGATCGCTCCGGATAGTAACTCCTAAGTATTTTACGGTCGTTACCGCATCCAATGATTTACCACCTATGGCATAATCGTACTGGAATGGATTTCTGCCCCTATGTATGCGCATTATATTACATTTATCTACGTTTAGGGAAAGCTGCCAGCTGTCGCACCATGCATTAATCCTCTGCAGGTCCTCCTGGAGTACGTACGAGTCTTCTGATGTTGCTACTTTCTTGTAGACAACCGTGTCATCTGCAAATAGCCTCACGGAGCTACCGATGTTGTCAACTAAGTCATTTATGTATATTGTAAACAATAAAGGTCCTATCACGCTTCCCTGCGGTACTCCCGAAATTACCTCTACATCTGCAGATTTTGAACCGTTAAGAATGACATGTTGTGTTCTTTCTTCTAGGAAATCCTGAATCCAATCACAAACCTGGTCCGATATTCCGTAAGCTCGTATTTTTTTCACTAAACGTAAGTGCGGAACCGTATCAAATGCCTTCCTGAAGTCCAGGAATACGGCATCAATCTGCTCGCCAGTGTCTACGGCACTGTGAATTTCTTGGACAAATAGGGCGAGCTGAGTTTCACATGATCTCTGTTTGCGGAATCCATGTTGGTTATGATGAAGGAGATTTGTATTATCTAAGAACGTCATAATACGAGAACACAAAACATGTTCCATTATTCTACAACAGATTGACGTAAGCGAAATAGGCCTATAATTATTCGCATCTGATTTATGACCCTTCTTGAAAATGGGAACGACCTGCGCTTTCTTCCAGTCGCTAGGTACTTTACGTTCTTCCAGCGATCTACGATAAATTGCTGACAGAAAGGGGGCAAGTTCTTTAGCATAATCACTGTAGAATCTTAAGGGTATCTCGTCTGGTCCGGATGCTTTTCCGCTACTAAGTGATAGCAGTTGATTTTCAATTCCGATATCGTTTATTTCAATATTTTCCATTTTGGCGTCCGTGCGACGGCTGAAGTCAGGGACCGTGTTACGATTTTCCGCAGTGAAACAGTTTCGGAACACTGAATTCAGTATTTCTGCCTTTCTTCGGTCGTCCTCTGTTTCGGTGCCATCGTGGTCAACGAGTGACTGAATAGGGGATTTAGATCCGCTTACCGATTTTACATATGACCAAAACTTTTTAGGGTTCTTGTTTAGATTGTTTGCCAATGTTTTATGTTCGAATTCGTTGAATGCTTCTCTCATTGCTCTCTTTACGCTCTTTTTCGCTTCGTTCAGCTTTTCCTTATCAGCTATGATTCGACTACTCTTAAACCTATGATGAAGCTTTCTTTGTTTCCGTAGTACCTTTCGTACATGATTGTTATACCACGGTGGATCTTTCCCCTCGCTTTGGACCTTAGTCGGTACGAACTTATCTAAGGCGTACTGGACGATGTTTCTGAATTTTTTCCATTTTTGTTCCACATCCTCTTCCTCAGAAATGAACGTTTGATGGTGGTCACTCAGATATTCTGCGATTTGTGCCCTATCACTCTTGTTAAGCAAATATATTTTCCTTCCTTTCTTGGCATTTCTTATTACACTTGTAGTCATTGATGCAACCACTGACTTATGATCACTGATACCCTCTTCTACATTCACGGAGTCGAAAAGTTCCGGTCTATTTGTTGCTATGAGGTCTAAAACGTTAGCTTCACGAGTTGGTTCTCTAACTATTTGCTCGAAGTAATTCTCGGACAAGGCAGTCAGGATAATGTCACAGGAGTCTCTGTCCCTGGCTCCAGTTCTGATTGTGTGACTATCCCATTCTATACCTGGTAGATTGAAGTCTCCCCCTATTACAATAGTATGATCACGAAACTTCTTCACGACGTTCTGCAGGTTCTCTCTGAGGCGCTCAACTACTACGGTTGCTGATGCAGGTGGTCTATAGAAGCATCCGACTATCATATCTGACCCACCTTTGATACTTAACTTAACCCAGATTATTTCACATTCGCATTCGCTAATAACTTCACTGGATATTATTGAATTCTTTACTGCTATAAATACTCCTCCACCATTGGCGTTTATCCTATCTCTGACGTCGATCTGTTGTAAATTTTTGAACAGGTTCAATGGCAAGGGCACCGGAAACTACTTTTTAGCGTTCGAAGTGGGCTCCGAAAATAATGATCGTGCTCCTAAAGTAACTATCATGTGAAACCTATCTCTCTCTGTTCGTCCACGAGACCCAGAAAGCAATAGATACAGGCGCCCCAATAGATGCTATATTCCTTGACTTCCAGAAGACCTTGGATACAATCCCACACTGGCACCTAATGAACAGAATACGAGTGTACGGAATATCAGACCAACCCTGTGATTGGACCGAAGAGTTTCTAGCAAATACACCACAGCACGTCATTCTGAACGGAGAGAAATCTTCAGACATAAAAGTAATGTCGGACGTGCCCCAAGGGAGTCTTACTGAACCATTACCTTTCACAATACACACAAATGACCTGGTAGATAACGTCGGAAGTTTCATGAGGGTTTTCGCGGATAGTGGTGTTGTACATAGAGAAGCTACGACGCCGGAAAATTGTAGCGCAATGCTGAAAGACCAGCAGAGGATCGTCGTTTGGTGAACGGAGAGTAGCAACTGAGCCTCATCATAAACATAAGTATATTAACTGCCAGGGTCATGTACGATTATATGAACGCAGGACAACAACTGAAAGCAGTTACTTCCATGAGGCGTCCAGAAGTATGCTTACGGGGCGATCTGAAGTCTAATGGCCACAAAAAATTAGCCGCGGGTAAGGTAGATGCTAGACTGATATCCATTGGAAGAATCGTCAGGAGAGGTAGTCCATCAACCAAGGAAGTGGCCTACAAACCAGTCGTTCGATCAATACTTGAATATTGCACGTCAGTCTGGGATCCGTACCAGATAGGACTGTCAGAGGAATACCCACAGAGGTGCAGCACGCTTCCTTACAGTTTCACTTGGTAAGCACGAAAGCGCCACGGAGATGCTCAGCCAGCTACGGTGACAGACGCTGCAAGAGAGGCGTTCTGCATCGCGGTGTGGTATGCTACCAAAGTTCTGAGACTGTACGTTCTTTGAAAAGTCAACCAACATGTTGCATATATCTCACGAAAAGATGACGAAGACGAAATTAGCGATTCGACCTACAGGAGGGCTTACCAGCAGTCGTTTTTCCCACCAACAGTACGTAACTGGAACAGGAAAAGGAACAACTGGCAGAGACCCTCTGCGACACACCATAAGGTTGCTTGTGGAGTAATAGTGTAGACTCAGAACCAGTAAAAAATATTCATCTTTTAAACGGCGTATTCTTGCTTGTGAGAGAGGCGTAGAGATGCAGTGAAACCACCGTTCCGATGTGTGGGACCTTGCCCGTGTAGGAAACCACTGTGGGAAAAACGATGTGCTCAGTTGATATTGAAATATACCTTCTCTTTAGAAAAAATTACGAAAAGAAAAATCTCCCAGTTAAGGAACATTTAAAGATGCGTGTAATTAAAAAGATTCGCATACGCATTTTATTATTTCAAGAAGGCACATTCCAACAGCGACGGGATTATTTCTCATTCTTTCAGTTTCTCTGAGTAGCTGCAGTAAGAAAATTTAATTATTTGAAGATTAAAAAGCTTTATTACTATTTTCCCATTGCCGGATGTTCAGGCCAATGCGTTGTGAATGGCTTCCCTATTTGTTCACTGACTTTCGACAGCAAAACGTCAACAAAATTCGTACACTGTAATAGTGTAAAGATATTAATACTATCGGACTTCGTCCCTTGCAAAGACAGATTCTTTTTCTACGGCGAGAATGATTAACGACAGGGTCAACATGAAGCTCAAATCGTTTCATCATTGAACAAAGCGGTTGCAATCCTACTGAAGTCAGCCTAAGGCGCAAGTTTACAGTTCTGATTAATTCTGATACGGACAATGGTTATTTCAAATATGTCTGCTAAATAAGACACTGTTATATGAATTAAAGTAGTAATTATTCATTAAACCATTTACAGTACAAGAGCTTACATCTTGCATCCATCCAATCTGAAGACAGAACAGAGAGAGAGAGAGAGAGAGTATTCAGGAGACAATTCAAGTATTCTAACATTTTATTGTTCAAAAAGATACATGAAAAGACATGTAAACAGCATCTTAGAATGCGATAAGACATCTCAGGTGGTTTACTTATTTTTAGCATTTCGTATATGAGCGGTGCAAAATCAGTGACATTTTCTTGAATTTGAAAAGGTGATGTTGTACCGTGTGCCAGCAAGCAGGCTCTAGCCCGTCAGCCTCTGACGTGGTTGGCAATGAAGCTGTTTTTTGAAGACGGAAGACTACCAGTGTGTGGCGTCAACCTGCCAAAAACGTCTGGTCGGTACCACGTCCGCCTCTGAGTGTTTGAACTACGAGACGGTCCAGCAGTCCCAGCCACCGTCACGGTTCGTCAGTGCATTTGCTACAGGCGCTCACCGCTGTGCGGCGGTACTAGTTTAGCTGTTCATTATTTTGAACAGAACGTAGAAATGTCCTTCGATTTCATTTGCCGATTCGCTCACTCGGTGAGCACGAGAAACTCATTCTTCGAAAGCGTCAGGCATGTGGTAAGATTCACCAGCATCTCCCCTCCCCCCCCTCCCCCCTTTGTCATCGTGATCTGCTCCTCTTGGTTCAGCATTCTCGCTACGACTTTGCTTTGATTCAATACATGTTCGCTGTGTTGTTTTGTTATTGCATAACATCAATAAACACGATCCTCGGCTATATAATTGTTCTGTCTCATTCTGATTTCACAATACACAGGGGATAGGCAAAATAATGTGAACATTGTTAGTAATAGGATGGTTGTGTTTGACGGTCAACAACGCAGGTAAGGCACGTGTCGCGCTGGACTGCGCGTGTTCATTACGGACTAGGCACCAGTGCAGGTTGTTTACGAGTAGTGCACACTTCGTATCTGCAATCAGAGGCCGACGTCGACGTGCAATGGAAGACCTAATAGAGCTACAAAGTGGATAGATTGTGGGGGCCCGATTAGCTGGAGCGTCAGTAACCAAGACAACCAACTTACTGAATGTTTCGAGAGCAACTGCTGCAAGTGGAGGAAATCAAGTTGGGTTGGGTTGTTTTGGGGAAGGAGACCAGACAGCGTGGTCATCGGTCTCATCGGATTAGGGAAGGACGGGGAAGGAAGTCAGCCGTGCCCTTTGAAAGGAACCATCCCGGCATTTGCCTGGAGCGATTTAGGGAAATCACGGAAAACCTAAATCAGGATGGCCGGACGCGGGATTGAACCGTCGTCCTTCCGAATGCGAGTCCAGTGTCTAACCACTGCGCCATCTCGCTCGGTCGAGAGCAACTGTTCCAACGGTCATGACAGCCTACACAAAACATGGAAAGACATCATCGTGCAAACATAATACTGGGCGCAAACCAAAACTAAATGACAGATATCGTCGTACGCTAACACCAATTGCGTTAAAACAACACAAAACTACGGCGGTTCAGGTGACTGTAGAGCTCAATAGCCATCTTCTATACCCCATATCTATCGACATTGTCTGCCGAGAACTCCATTAAGCGAATATTCATGGACGAGCTGCTATACCGAAACCATTAGTGTTCGACAACTAACGTAAAGAATCATAAAACATGGTGTCAGGAGCATAAATCCTGGACGACCGATCAGTGCAAATACGTCTTACGGCCCGACGAGTCAACGTTTTCGATATTTCCAACATCGGGTCGGGTTTACGTCTGGAGAACGCCAAAAGAAGCCTATACAATCCTGCCGGCCGCTGTGACCGAGCGGTTCTAGGCGCTTCAGTCCGGGACCGCGCTGCTTCTACGGTCGCAGGTTGGAATCCTGCCTCGGGTATGGATGTGTGTGATGCCCTTAGGTTAGTTAGGTTTAAGTAGTTCTAAGTCTAAGGGACTGATGACCTCAGATGTTAAGTCCCATAGTGCTTAGAGCCATTTGAACCAACAATCCTGATTGCTTGATTCCAACGGTTAAGCATGGATGTGGAAGTGTGATGCTGTGGGCAGCCCAGCCATATCACGGTATTCTGCTGGTCCCATTATTACTCTCAAAGGCCGTGTTACAACCAACTACTACGTGAACATTTTAGGTGATCAAGTGTACCCCATGATTCAAGTTTTGCTCCCCAACGATAAGGCACCCATTCACACAGCCAGGAAAGTACAATCGTCGTATGAGGTGCATGAAACTCAACTGCAGCGTCTTCCCTGGCCAGCACAGTCCCCGGACTTGAACATTATCGAATCCTTGTGGGCGGTATTGGGGCACAGACTCGGGAGTAGATTTCCGCCTCGCTCGTCACTGAACGAGTTAGAAGTGGCTCTGATCGAAGAGTGGCATAACATTCGACTGGAGACTATACCTTAATTATATGCCAGTACTCCAAGAAGAATCGTAGCTGTATTACGGGTATATGGGGGTCCAACCCCATATTAATAAACCATTCCAAAGTAAGTACAGGTGTTCACATCATTTTGCCTATCCCCTGCATCTCTGACTTTTATTATTATTGTTGTGAGTTACTCTCACTTTTTCCTAGTATCCATACAAATCAGGGACGTTCGGCAAGTAAGAGCTGTGCCGACGCCTTACACGGCGGGATACTGGGTCGGAAATCGTAGTGGACTGTTAAAATTTCCCGCGCCAAAAAACTGGGACGTATTCTTTTCATTTGCAAAGCCTGGTGCTGCGAGAACTGCAGAAAACAGCTGGGTGAGTGGGCGCACCATGATGAATTGTGGGTTCTCTACGGGGTATAAAGTGCGACTTAACCGACAAAATTCCCAACGGTGTTCTGGAATATTTTGGTATAAGCGACCCGTGGTCTCCGGTGGCTTGTCATTTCTTACCGTCATTTATCTTTGTATCTCTAAGGCACTGCAAATATCTGCACAATAGGGCACGTGTCGACGCTGTGCGCTGTATGTTTTATTTGGAAACCAGCTTGTCCCATGTATCCATGGTGCTTGTTGTTGATAGCAATAATGCTCACTTTACTCCTCACCCTGTTGAGGGAAAGGACAAAAACACGGAAACAATGAAAACTCAAGGCGCTACCATGCCTAAGACGGTGTAGGAAATTCGTTAGCAATCAAAACAGCCTCCAACCGTCTCGGAGTGGGTTCATACATTTCCTGTTGTGGTTTTCAACGGAATCGTATACCACTCTTCGTGCAAAGTAGTTGCAGCTTCAGGTAACGACGACGGAGACGTACGGCGATCACGCACCGTTCTCTCCAAGGCAGACCACAGAGGCTCAATAATATTGACGTCTGCCGACTTTCGTGGCCAGGGTAAATGCGACAATTCATCCTCGATCTCATAAAAATAGTTCTGTACGACGTGAGCTTTGTGAACAGGGACTCTGTGATCTTATGACACACATCACCACTGTCTATTATTTGTGAGTGTGCTTGCGTCTTTCGTCTACTCCTCGCGCCTCAGTAGTGTGTTTACATTTTGCGGCGTGCACTGCAGCTGTACCGGTTATAAAGCTAAGTACTGACAAACTTGTTTGTGCTCTGTAATAGAGTTATTAAATTTAGTAGATTTCAGCGGTGTTGCGCGCCGCTTGTGGTGAAATAACGACTTAATAAACTTTTGTAATCGTTCGCTCTCTGTGTTTTAAGAGTTTTCTGTGCGTTGAAGTCGTTTAGCTAATTTCGTGCTTTAGTTTTCAACTGATGTTTATTATAGTTTCTACCAAAGTATTTCAGTAAAATTTGCATTCAGTGTTTTAACTTCGCTTAGTTTTACAGTGGCCGTTTGCATATTTTGCTTTTAGCTAGTAATTTTGTGAAGCTTTGTTGATATTGGTATTAGCTGTGGTGTAGTAGTATTAATACAAGTAGTTGCTTTCTTAGTAGTCAGAGAATTTCGAGACCATTATTGTTAGTTCTTAAATAGTTCTGCTGGTGTAACTGAACTTTGGTAACGTAGACGTATAGCTTTTTTCAGTAACTGTAAAATTTACCATGAGTGAGAAGTGTGGGCTCTGTCGTAGGTTTGTGAGTAGTGGGTTGCGGTGTGGGATTTGTTCAAAGTATTTTCATTGGGGGGAATGTAGTGGGGAAGCCAGTAGTCATTTTAGTGAGATCCTCTCCTGGGATTGCAGAATCTGCAGTAGAAATAAGTTGATAGAGGAGCAGGAGCGTAAGATCTGTGCCTTTCAGGTGCATTTACAATGCGCAAAGGGGGAACTAGATAGGTTGAGGAGGGTGAAGGGTGGTGGGGAATGGGAACTGGCAGTTGGCGAGGAGGCAGCTAGGAAGAGGAGGTATTCGGACAGTTTTACTTTGCATTCATGTAACAGATATGACCAACTGTCAGAGTTGAGTGGAGAGGAGCCTCGTGTAGCTGTAGATGTAGGGAACTTCCTAGCAGTTCTCAGCAATTAGGAGGCCTAGGTTAGTTGCAAAGTCTAGAAGAAAGAACGTTCTGCTGTTAGGTAGTTCCCACGGTAGAGGTGTGTGCCAGCAGTTGCAGGAAGTGTTGAGGAGTGAGTACCAGGTCACCAGCATTGTGGAGCCTAGTGCAGGATTGGCTCAGGTGACTGACAGCGTAGGGGAGTTATGTAGGAATTTTACGAAAGAGGATCAGGTAGTGATAGTGGGTGGAGCAGGGAGCAGTCTCGATAGGGACGGGGAATATGATGTAGGTGGTGACTTGGTTAAGACAGCTACTCGAACTGGTGGCACTAGTGTGGATTTCGTGCAACTGTCTCAGGGTCATGATCGGACTCACCTTAATGCGGCTGTTAGGCATGTTAACGTGGGGCTGGGGAGGGCACCGATGTCAGAGGGCATGGGTCACATCTCAGTGGTTCCAGCTGGGTCTATCAGTAGATCGGGGATGGCCTGCACCTCAAGAGGTATGGGAAGGGGAGGCTGGCTAAGCTTATAGGTGACAGTGTAGTGGGTGGTGGTGGTGGTGTCACTCATAGAATTCCTGTAGTAGTTGGTGTTAGAGCTGCACCTTTTTTAGTTTGAAGTCAGCTGATAGGTATACCTGCTTAAAGGAAGTCCCCCTAACTAAGGACTCACCTTCAGAGGATGTAATGTTTCAAAGTAGAGAAGGAATTAGCATATTTCATGAAAATATAAGAGGTATTAGAGATAAAGTGAATTGCTTGTAGATGTCGACTCTGAAATTATTGGTATACCAGAGCACCACTCAAATAATTTGACAATTCAGAGGCCTCCTTTACCAGGCTACAGATTAGCTGGCTGTTTCTCAAGGAGTTTCTTGTGGGGTGGGGGAGTGGATCTGTATGTAAGAAACAGTATTCCATTTGAGTCCACTGCACTGAACAGATATTTGAATGTTGTGCAGCTTTAGTTGAATTTAGTGAAACTAAACTTCTAATTGTTGGTGTTTATAGGTCCCCTAACTCCGACATCAGAGCATTTATGCTGAAGCTAGAGAGGGTTCTTGATTCACTTCGTAGGAAGTATCAGAACCGAGTTATACGTGGTGACTTCAATATTAATTCTGTATATGACTGTGCAAGAAAAAGGATGTTCGTAGATCTCTTAACTTCATATGATCTGATGCAAACAGTGTTTCTCCCAACTAGGGTGCAGGGGAACAGTAGCACAGCCATAGACAATATTTTTATTCATTCTTCATTACTAGATGGACATTCTGTAAGTAAAAGCATGAATGGCCTTTCAGACCAAGATGCACAAATTTTAACACTAAAAGGCTTTTGCACTCAAACCAATGTCATATTCAATTACAAACTATTTAGGAAAGTTAATCCAACAGCAATAGAGAGTTTTTTAAAACTTATCAAGGAACAAGAGTGGCAGGATGTTTATAGTGCCAATAACACAGATGATAAATACAGTGCTTTCCTTAACACATTTCTCATGCTCTTTGAGAGTTGCTTTCCATTAGAACATTCTAAATGGGGTACTAGCAGTAATGGGCAGCCCAGGTGGATGACTAGTGGGATAAGGATATCATGTAGAACAAAGTGGGAATTATATCAAAATGTTAGAAGTAGTCACAATCAAGCTACAGTAGCTCATTACAAACAGTATTGTAAGGTGTTTAAAAATGTTATTAGGAAGGGAAAGAGTATGTGGTATGCAAATAGAATAGCTAATTCACAGGATAAAATTAAAACCATATGGTCAGTTGTGAAGGAAGTGTCTGGTCAGCAGCACAAGGTCGACGATATAAAGTCAGTTCGCAGTAAAAATATTTCTGTTACTGATAAATCAGATATTTGTACGATATTTAACAATCATTTTCTGAGCATTGCTGGTGAATTAAATAAAAATTTAGAATCTAAAGGGAATCATACAACTTTCTTGGCAAATGCCTTTCCGAGATTGATGTCTGAAATACTCCTCTGTGATACAGACAAAAGGAAGATTGAGTCAATAATTAAATCACGGAAGACTAAGGACTCTCATGGTTATGATGGAGTATCTAGCAGAGTATTAAAGTACTGTGCTGAAAATGTTAGCCCTGTATTTAGCCTTATTTGTAATGTTTCCTTTAGGAATGGTCAGTTTCCTGAGCGATTAAAGTACTCAGTTGTAAGGCTGCTTTATAAAAAGGGAGAAAGGGACTAATGTAGATAGTTTTAGACCTATCTCTATGTCATCAGTGTTCACAAAAGTTATTGAAAAGGCTGTGTATGTAAGGATAATTCATCATTTTATATCATACGATTTGTATCAAATGTACAGTTTGGCTTTAGAAGTCGTTTAACAACTGAAATTGCTATATTCCCTTTTCTCTGTGAGGTACTGGATGGGTTAAACAAAAAGTTTCGAACGTTTAGCGTATTTTTTGATTAAACAAAGGCATTTGATTGTGTTGATCACACAATATTGCTCCAGAAGTTGGACCATTACAGAATAGGGTGAGCAGCTCACAATTAGTTCATCTCTAGCGACAGGCAGCAAAAGGTCATTATTCACAATGTTGATAACAGCTGCGATGTGGTATCTGAATGGGGTACTATCAAGTGGGGGGTACCCCAGGGATCAGTGTTGGGACCACTCCTGTTCCTTATTTATATAAATGATATGCCCTCTAGTATTACAGGTAACTCTAAAATATTTCTGTTTACTGATGACACTAGCTTGGTAGTAAAGGATGTTGTGTGCAACATTGGCTCGGTTTCAAATAGTGCAGTACATGATATAAGTTCATCGCTTGTAGAAAATTAACGCTAAATCACAGTAAGACTCAGTTTTTACAGTTTCTAACATACAATTCTACAAAACCTGACGCTTAATTTCACAGAACGGGCATATGATTAGTGAAACTGAACAGTTCAAATTTCTAGGTGTTCAGATAGTAAGCTGTCGTGGAAAGCCCACGTTCAGGATCTTGTTCAAAGACTTAATACTGCCATTTTTACTATTCGAACGGTATCAGAAGTGAGTGATACTTCGACACGAAAATTAGTCTACTTTGCTTATTTTCATTCGCTTATGTCGTATGCTGTTATATTTTGGGGTAACTCTTCGCATTCTACAAGGATATATTTGGCTCAGAAACGGGCAGTTCGGGCAATAAGTGGTGTAAGTTCACGAGCCCCTTGTCGACCTCTGTTCACGAGTCTGGGTATTTTGACATTGGCCTCTCAATATGTATACTCCTTATTGTCGTTTCTTGTTACCAATATTAGTTTATTCCCATGAATAAGCAGCTTTCACTCGGTTAATACTCTTCAGAAATCCAACCTGCATTTGGATCGGACTTCCTTAACTCTAGTGCAAAAAGGTGTGCAGTATACTGCTGCATCCATTGTCAATAAGCTGCCACTCGAAATCAAAAATCTTAGCAGTAATCCACGCGCTTTCAAACTGAAACTGAAGAGTTTCCTCATGGATCACTCCTTCTATTCTGTCGAGAAGATCCTTGAAAAATTAAGCTGATTCTTATTGTATTACTGATAGCGTTTACTTAAACTTATGGACTGACTTTTACCAGGTTCATGAACATTTATTTTTATCTGTTATTACTTTTATGTTGTAATTTCATGTACTGACACGTTCCATGACCTTGGAGAGTTGCTCCTCAATTTGGTCCTACGGAACTTGAAGTGTAAATAAAAAACATCACACCTGAGTGCCTGATAGAGGATTCATCGCACCACCTTCGCAATTCCAATCTCGAGCAGCGCGAGGAAAAAACTAACATCTATACCATTCCCTTATTTTATTATGACGATCGTTTCTCCCTATTTAGGTCGGGGTCAGCAAAATATTTTCGCATTCGAAGGAAAAAGTTGGTGATTGTAATTTCGTGAGAAGATTCCGCCACGAGAAAAGCGCCTTTGTTTTAATGTTGTCCGCCCCAAATCTTGTATCATGTCCGTGACACTCTCTCCCCTGTTTCTGGATAATACAAAGCGCACTGCTCTTTTTTGGACTTTCTCGATGTCCTCCATTAGTCCTATCTGATAGGGATTCAAGACCGCGCAGCAGTACTCCAAAAGACGACGGACAAGCGTAATGTAGGCAGTCTCTTTAGTAGGCTTGTTACATTTTGTAACTGCTCTGCCAATAAAACACAGACTTTGGTTTCCCTTCCCCACAACATGTTCTATGTGTTCTTTTCAATTTAAACTGTTCGTAATTATAATTCCTAGGTATTTAGTTGAATTTGCTCTCTTTACATTTGACTGATTTATCGTGTAACCGAAGTTAAACGGATTCCTTTTAGCATTCACGTGGATTTATTATTTCGGGTCAATTGCCAATTTTCGCGCAATACAAATACCTTAAGTAAATCTTTTTGAAATTTATTTTGATCTTCTGAAGACTTCACTACACGATAAACGATAGCATCATCTGCAAACGACACAACACGACTGTTCAGATTGTCTCCTAAATCGTTATATAAGGAACAGCAGAGGGCCTATAGCACTACCGTGGGGATCGCTAGAAAACATTTCTGTTTTACTCGATGACTTTCTGTCAATGACTACGAACTGTGTCCTCTCTGACTGGAAATCACGAATCAGTCATAAAACTGAGATGCCATTCCATAAGCATTCAATTTCACAAGCAGCTTGTGTGGTACAGTGTCAGAAACCTTCTGGAAATCTAGAAGCACGGAATCAATTTGAAATTCCTTGCCAATAGCACTCAACACTTCGTGTGCATAAAGAGCTAGTTGTGTTTCGCAAGAACGATGTCTTTTAAATCCATATTGAATGTATGTCAATACACCATTCTCTTCGAGGTAATTCATAATTTTGAACATAACATATATGTTCCAAACTCCTGCTGCATATCGACGTTAATGACATGGACCTGTAATTTAAGTGGTATAGCCTGTGCAACTTTCCAGTCTTTGGATACGGGTCTTTCTTCGAGCGAGTGGTTGTATATGATTGTTAAGTATGGAGCTGTTGCATCAGCATTCTCTGAAAGGAACCTAACTGGTATGCAGTCTGGACCAGAAGACTTCCTTTTATTAAGTGATTTAAGTTGCTTCACTACTCCGAGGATATCTACTTTTAAGTTACTCATGTTAGCAGTTGTTCTTCATTGGAATTCTGGAATATTTACTTCGTCTTCTTTAGTGAACGAATTTCGAAGAGCTGTGTTTAGTACTCCTGCTTTCGCAGCGCTGTCGTCGATAGTGCTTCCATTGCTACAGAGCAGTTAAGGCATAGCCTTGCCGCTAGCGTACTTTACAAAGACCGAATCTAAGCTATCATTTGCAACAAACTGCGTAGCTGTGTCTAGCATAGTTCCTTAGAAACACATTTTGGTAATCAGCAAAAGACTTTATCTTCACCCTGTAGTTTTGGGTGTTAGTAACAGCTCCTTTTGAACGAAACCTCTTTGTGTCTTGTGTTTTTCTTGATACTATTTCTTTCTTGCATTGTCGTTATTCATCTATTCTACTTCCAAGCTAACAAAATTCGAGCACCATTTCAAGACCGTCTTGTGCCAGTTTAACATTAATGTTTCCAGAAGGTCTGTGCGATATGCTTAGGCAGCTGTCTTTAGGTAGTGCAACTGTGTAAGCCAGCCTGGCAGTTTGAGGGATGGAAATGTATTCTGTGGGAGCCACAGGATGGGGGTTTCCATTTCTGTTGTTTATTTTCCCGTAGCCGTTAGTGCTTCTGGTTTTGCCACTCGGCTTCGCCCACATTAACAATGGCGCCTGTTGCCGCACATCATAACATGTAGCCAGTTGGAGCGACATTATCTTAGATTTCCTTTGTTTATGTTTATATTGTATGTATCGACTAACATACGTTCCATTTCATTAAGCACCCCACTCTATCCTTGATCACTTTCAGCTATTACTGCCGTATTATCAGCAAACCATATCATGCTCATTTTCTACCCATGATAATATAACTCCCACGCTGACATAGTCCTTTGCTTCCCTCACTGTTACTTCAATATACAAATTAAATCAATGACCAGTCCTGGATACTACCTTCTTGATTGTGGACACTTGAATCATTCCATCAGTGTTGACTACATAAAGAAAGTCGAGTACCCTTTATTCCTGTAGTTGCAATGGGAGATGGCAAACATGATATTCTGATATGGTTTATCCAATGGCGTAAAATCGTCAATCATGCATCTTGTATGCCAGTAGTAGGGCCCTAAGGCTTCCAGCGCACTTTGTTTACGCTCTGAACCTACCACGCCAACCCCCATGGCCTCCTGCCACACTGAACGACCTGAATTTTGCATAAAGTGTCGGCATGATCAGAAGTATTCGATTATGTATCAAAAATAAGTATAGTTATTGACAATACTGGGGTATGTTGGCACTGGTAATCTAACTTACAAGTTAAGCTGCACTTGCCAATGGGCGTAGTTCACTCTCTGTAGCGCACTTTTTGCAAGGCTCAATGGACACTAAAATTGAATGTTTCCACAACCAAAGTATCTGTATTATTTATCAAAAATACGTAAGCACACATATAATGATATTTCCATACCAAAAAATACAGTATTTCTATATATAAATAAATTGGCCACCAATGGCGACCATGGACTACCTGTAGCAACACCATCAATCTGCTCAAAACATTCGTTATTAAATAAAAATGTGTTGTTGCCATTACATTTTTGAACATAGCTGATAAAGAAATTTCAGCTCTGTTCAGACGCGTGATGACCACCTCTGTGGGAAAAGAGGCAACTGAAATTCGCTTAGCGACGAATTTAATTAATAGAGATAGCAGCTTTGGCTTGGATAAGTCATGGAACCTAGCGCTTTTTGTTATAGAGGTACAAAGGTATCGCGACAGGAGCTGAATTTACGCGGATGCTCGTCCGAAATTCTATGGACCAATCATTGCCCCCCGAAAACACAAAGATGCACAATATCTTCAATATGTGAGTGTAACATGGTCAATAATCACCTATGAAAATTAAAGGTAAAGGTCCACATACATAGAGCACATGTATGCAATACCATGGCAGTGGTGTACTAATGTTTACATGCCTAAAAAGGTTTAATAAACAGATTAGGGGAGTGTGTACCTAGAAACGCATGATGTTTTTTGGTCAGCGTTCCAGTCTAGTGACTGATTTTAGAATCACATCAAGTGTCCACTACAGACTGCCATAAGCAGTTTCCACATTTTTCAACACGTTGCTATATATAAGCTTATGCTTTTTGTAAATTTGTAAATATTTCTAGTTATACACATTTAAGTGCTGTATAATGCAGTAAATTAGTTTGGAATATATTGTTGATTCTTCAGTAACAAAATTCTACACCAGATAAAATTATATGTATTTTTAAAAGTAGTTACCTAAGATGTGAACGATAAAAGCATACTTTGCTGGTCATGCACCAACTTCTACCTTTAAACAAAAGGTCTTACAATGTGGAACATTAGATATTTTCAAATTTAACAACTTTCATTACGTCTTAACAATTTTAACTGTCTTGAAAATGGAAATTTGTAGTTTCCAGTAGCTCCTGTTTAAAAATGTATTTTACTTGTAACAGGTTTCTGTTAATACTTCTGCTTAATTTTGTTTCCATTACTGTTTGTTGGTGCATAGTAGAGTCTTAATGTAACAGACAACTAAATATGCAACTGACAAGATATTCTCGGCTGCAGATCTTTTAAATTTCAGATGAATATTTGTTCCTAAGTACATGAGCATCTCATATGTTGCAATGTATTTTTACATCTGGAAGAACTTTTATTTTCTTTTGCAATTTCAGGAAAACACCGTGGCACTCAAATAATGGAGTAATAAAATATAGAAACTTCTCTTACAGGGCAGGCTATAGGCGAAGGTCTGAAAAGTGTCCCAAGCTCTCCCTACTAATTAGAAACGAGCGTAGTATGATCAAGAAGACTTGCCAAGACCAAAAATGAACAAGTTAAAACTGTACTTAAAATCACCATCTTTTAAGACATTCCAGAAACAGTCTTAGAAGATCTTATTTTAGATGTCAGTCGGTGCACTCAGAATATATTCTGGCTGGTCTCCAAACGCACTATAAATCTCGTGCTCTTTTAAGTAACCAAGCTGTCCTCCCTTCTCGCTTCTACGAAAAATTGCTAAGGAGCTTTCAGTGTAATTTAAATTGGGTTTAGGTGTCTGAAGATGGTACCCAATCAAAGATATATAAATGTCACTGGTGTTAATGTATTCTCTAAATCTAACGGCAAAACTTCCACCTGTTTGTCCTGTTTAAAATATTTTTCATTCTGCAAAGTTAATTTTGTAAATCCTTCAATGCAAGTATGGTATGGTATGCTGGACACAGTATTACATCGGCTTACCCAGCACGTTGTTAACATTCATATTTTGGTGTTTTGGAATTGTCTAGCTATTCCATGAGACACAGATCCACCATAGGGTAAAGTCATGTATTTAGTTTTAACCTACTCTCCTTTTTGTAACGTAGTTTCATCGGTTGCATTGCAGCTACGTCTTCTGAAGCAAACATGTTAGCCAACAATTATGGTTTGAAGCCATTACTCACTGCAATGTGTCTAAGGATCTGGACTTGACTAATCAATTAATAATGGAAGGAAAAAATACCTTCTTATGGGGAATTATTGTGGTGCCGTTATCAGTACAGATGGGCTTGCTGTAGATGCTAAAACTATGAACACTATTATCATTCTTGACAGATCCAGAAATTTAATCTTTTTCTTTAACTCCATACTGAAGGTAATGTTAATGCACACACTATTAAGCTGCACTAATATAACTAAAATATCGCTGATTGATCCTCTGATCAGGAATGATATGTCGTTCTACCATAACATTCAGTTTCACTAGCTGTAATGGGAATGTTCTTCATGAACTGACTTTTCAGATGGGTACCAAAAATTTCAGCAAGCGTAGTCAATATACAACTGCCCATTGCAATGCCACCCAGTTGGAGAAAAGTACAAAGTTGAACTTAAAATAGTTATAAGAGTATCAGACATAGTGAATTAATGTTGTCATTAAACTATTCTATTCGAGATTTCTTGTGTTACGTAGATTCTCTTCGATGACCTAAATAATGTATTGCATTGGAATGTTAGTAACTAAGTAAACTATCTCAAAAGATAAGATTTACCAATAGTGGGAATAGGAACATGTTTGATTTTGGTCATTAGTTCAAGAGAGCTTTTCACTATATAGATTTCTTCATATACGTAATATCTGAAGCAACTTTCTACTTTTTTGCTTACTTTCTAAACAAAGCTATTATATAAATGACAATGGGTCAAATGGGAATAATAGTTTTCTGTATTTTCATTTGTACACATATAGTTCAGCTACATGTGTTTATTGCCAAGACAGCTTTTACTTCTTCCTCTAAAATACTGAAATCACTCTTCTTATAGCTTTTCTAATCAAGCTATAACATTTATTAGCTGTTCCCTCGTGTAATTTTATGATACCATTTGTAGAAAAGAAATTGTGTACTTTATTAACACAGTCATCTTGGTTGATGACAACTGCACTCTTCCCTTTGTCAGGTTAAAAGGTGATTCCATTGTTTTCAGCTAGTTACCTGTTGAGTTAGCAGACTGTCCGGATTTTTTTTCTTATGCAGCTGTTTCTCTCTCTCTCTCTCTCTCTCTCTCTCTCTCTCTCTCCCTCCCTCCCTCTCTATCCAAATCTCTCTGTTCAGTTATAATCTTCACGACTTTAATTGTGATTCTACTCTGTTCCAAGAACAGTTTCTAACAAGGGGAGGCCGCCAATTGTGAAATTCAGATTCGATTCATACTGCACATAATAAAAGCTCATGGCCAGAGGTGTAATGTGGCAAAGCACCAAGATGCACTTCTCAGCCGTTGTCGAGAAAATCGACAGTTAAAAGAAACCGTTGCAGTGAAATACTCTCTACTATTAATAATTCTCTACAGTGTAGTGGCGCAGCGGTAAGCGCTCTGGTTCGTAATCCGAAGGTCGCCGGATCGAATCTCGCGCTGTGCAATTTTTTTTAAGTATTTGTTTTTTATAATTATATATATATATATATATATATATATATATATATATATATATAATTCCCGGCAATCAATTGCAACAATTATGCATATAATAAGTTGTTGAAAGTCGTTTGTCGTGGAAATCATTATGTTTTCCGCAAACAAAGTTGTATTTCACAAATGTTATTAATTGTCTTCATAATGTTAACCACGCATAGTTAACGGTAGACTTAGAAACGATATTCCGAAACGAATACGTATAGCGTAAGTCAAACGTTCGAATTAGAATAGAGACCCCACGAACACAAATTTGCTGTGGCACGTATGAAATATAAACTCCGTTACTCGCTCGTTACACTTGAATGACAGATGTTGAATGGGCCGAAACGAGCCGCCGCATAACAGCGTAGTTGCCTGCTAACTTCGAAAGAAGGTAGATGCGGTCCCTAGCGCAACTTATAACATTGTCGAAAACCAGTGCGGACGGGAGAGCTTTGGTACACCCTGTTAAAAAAAAAGGAAAAATGGAGGCGGTACAATTGGAGAGCGATCCGCCTTCACCAACATGCATGAGCAATTCATTAATACTTTATATATATATATATATATATATATATATATATATATATATATATATATATATATATATATTAATTACTAAAAACTAATAATAAAAAAAATTGCATGGCGCGAGATTCGATCCGGTGACCTTCGGATTACGAACCAGAGCGCTCACCGCTGCGCCACGACACTGTAGAGAATTATTAATCGTAGAGAGTATTTCACTGCAACGGTTTCTTTTAACTGTCGATTTTCTCATCAACGGCTGAGAAGTGCATCTTGGTGCTTTGCCACATTACACCTCTGGCCATGAGCTTTTATTATGCGCAGTATGAATCGAATCTGAATTTCGCAATTGGCGGCCTCCCCTTGTAAGACAATTTTGGTGTTGCCAATTATACTTCTGACCTAGCTGCCTTTCATAGTGGAGGCTTAATTACATTTTAGCCTCTTATTTAAAATCTGAGTGTCTCTGTTGATAAACACAATTACTCAGAAGTTAAATGATTCGTACTTCAATTAACATCCCATATTCATTCCTCATTCATTCAGACAGAAAAATAAATGAAAATGATAGAGTCCAGCAAATAAAATAATGGTAGCAGTTTCAATTAGTTACATAAACTTTTAGTCTTTTCATTAAAATATTGCTTACATTATTATTTAAGCATCAGGTATTTAGTTAACATTCTTCACTGACTTCCACACAATGCTTTATAACATTTCTGAAAGCAATTCATCTAGGAATGTGTGTTTTAGATAATTTTTTCTATACTAAAAGTTACATAAAATAAAAACGTGAAAGTCATACTATGGTTGACTGTCATTCTTACAAAAGTTTACACAAAGTTAAGCAACAGTTAGGTTGTTAGAACAGCCCTGTTTAATAGGAGATAGCATGTATGCAGTGTCTGATCTGTGTTTGGTCCCTGTACGTGGAACATACTCGAAGAGTCAGCTAATTCACGTGCAAACATACGTTACTCTCAATGTGCAAAAGTGTTCTCTGGAGCCTTGACTCATTATGTGTGGTAAGAAAGCTTTTGTAAGGTTCCCTACCGTCACTGCATATTGCTACATCTCACTGCATTATCTATAACGACCTCATCATGGGCATATTGCTACATCTCACTGCATTATCTATAACGACCTCATCATCTATGGGAAATGGAACCCTATCCTTCCTCTATTTTGGAAAAAATAGCTACTTATACTACGGGATAAGAATAAATCCTGTGCCCCAGGAGGATTAGTCATTTCGACGCCAAAATAGTCCTATACCTTACTGTGTAGTCGTATTCTTGTTCGCCCATAGTAGCTCGAATTCACTTAACCCTACCACGTATAGTACAGTTTAGACTCGATATAAAGCCTCAAAATTTCGGAGGTTGTCCAGCGACATTGGAGTATTTTGGTATAAGGAACCTGTGATCTGCAGCGGGTCGCTAAAGATAACTTGCATTTCGTTTGGTTTCTTACCCACATCCTAAAAATAACAGAACGATTCACATTAAGCCATCGCGCCAGTTTGCGACTGTCCTGCTTCCATTTTTCCCATGGCCCTCCAACGCAGAGACCCTGGTAGGCGTCTTCTCCGTGCCATACTGCACCGTCTGAGACTGTGATTTGAGACTACCTGGCAATCACTATCCCGTCTGATAGGCGCCCTGACGTCATCTTTGGCGTGGTTGTCTGTTGACCAGAATGCCATCTTCCGAGCAGGACACGATGTTACTGACATCTGTTGACAGTTTCTATCATTATGTAGTGGATTAGACACAGGACGGGGAAATAGTGGTTTGTTGCTTTAATTCTGGACACCAGTGTAAATCCTAATTGTACTTACACGTTGATACGTGCAATAGCTATCAGAAAAAAAAAAACACGACAAACTTGACGTCGCCGTACTGTTCAAGTGTTGATATGAGAATAAATATAGCTTGGCTTTCAAATGTAACCAGGGCTCAGGTAGAGTATAAGTAGTACAAAAATTATCATCACTTTCTGCAACATTACATACACTGAACTCAATGCCCCGATCACTACTCAAGATATCATATCTACACTCCGCACGAAACGCAACACCGCTCCCGGTGCGACCGTGTTACCTATCGTCACCTCTGTGAAGCTCCCACCTCCTTCCTCTCCATCCTGGCCAGACTATACGATGTGGTCTTGTCCACTGGCTTCTACTCCGACCTGTGGAAAACCTCCCGGATCCTAATGTTCCTCAAACCCGACAAACCGCCACCCGCTGTCTCCTCCTACCGTCCCATCAGCTTTACCTCGGTCTTCAGCAAGGTCCTGGAATCCATCCTCACCTGACGCATCCACCAGCATCTCCCCAGCATGGCCTCCTTCCCACTACTCAATGTGGCTTTTGGCCGTCCTTCTCTGCCGATTACCTTCTCCTTCACCTCACTCACCTCCTCTACAAACAACTCAACTCCCATTGCTCCAGCATCTTCTTCTCCCTCGACCACACGAAACGCAACACCGCTCCCGGTGCGACCGTGTTACCTATCGTCACCTCTGTGAAGCTCCCACCTCCTTCCTCTCCATCCTGGCCAACTACCGTGTATGGCATTCCGGTCTCGTCTTCAAGCTCCAAATCTTCGCCCTTCCTATTAACTACGTCCGTCTGATCGCCTCCTTTCTTTCCCACCGTCCTTCCTATGTCACCATCCACAACACGGATTCCTACACCTTCTACCACTCCGCCAGTGTGCCCCAAGGTTCCGTCCTCTCCACTCTTCTCTACCTTCTCTACATGGTGGACATGCCGTCGCCTTCACCTCCCTTACATCTTCTCCAGTACGCCGATGACACAGCCTTCCTTGCCCTCGCCCCCAGCCTACAACGCTCCCAGCACATCCTCCAATCCCATCTTGACCAGTTCACCACTTGGTGTAACCAGTGGCTGCTCAGGGTCAATCCCAGGATGGTCATTGTAGGCAAAACCACCCCTTCCTTCTGTCTCCTAGATTTATATCTCACTATCTACAGCTGTCCTACCAACCTCACTCCCACCCCCAAGTACCTTGGCGTCACCCTTGACCATCACCTCTCCTGGAACCCCCATCTTCGGACGATCCAAGCCAAGGCACACTCCTGACTCCGCCTCCTCAAGCTCCTTTCTGGCCGCACATGAGGTCTTGACCCTTCCACCATCCTCCACACCTATAAATCCCTCATTCACCCTATCCTCTGTTATGCCCATCCCACCTGGAACGCCGCCCCTCCTACCGTCTACAAACCCCTTCAAAACCTGGACTGCCATGCGCTCCGCCTCGCCTATCGCATCTTCCTCCCCCACGCGGATCCTCTACGACTTAATTCCGTTCCCACACCTCCTCCTTTTCCTTGAACTGATACGGATCCTTTACACCTCCCACAAACTTGATCCCCCTCACCCTCTGGTCTCTCCCATCCTTTCCCACCCCCATCCACTGCCGTGCCTGTACTCCCACATCCCACCCGCTCTCCATCTCTCCATACTCCATACCCTTGCCCAAAGTGACTCCCGCCAACTCCCTCTCCCTGATGATGCCCTCATCCCCTCCATCTACCCCTCCTACCAACTTTGATCCTCCCCTTGCTCCCCCTGTGTTTTTCCTCCAGGGCACCCTCTTTCCCTTCTCCCCCTCCTCTCTTCCTCAGTCCTTCCCTCCCCCATCCCCAGTCTTCTACACACACACTTACCCTCTCCCCTCCACCTCCCTTCTCCTCTCCTACTGGCATCAACCTCCTCCCGCTCTCCCTCCTACCCTCACCTCTGGCAGGCCTCCGGCTTTTTCGTGTGCACGGTGCATTTTCATGTGCCGGAGATAGTCGCCAGTGCTCGTGTTTGTCTTTGCGACGGTGCTTCAGTGTCTCTCCGTTTGTGCTCCTCCATTCACATGTGTAAACTCTGTCTTCACCATTGTGTACAGTGATGAATGTTTTTATCCAAACAGTACGCCTGTGAAAGGCTTCATTTATTTTACTATGTCTGTCTCCCGTTTTTATCCACCATGTTTGTTTGTTTTTCTGTCTTTCTGTTTACTGTATGTGTTCTCTATGGCCGAAGAGCGGCATAATGGGCCGCTGCCGGCCTACCTTTATTGTAAAGGTGTCGAAATAACAATAAAGAAAAAAAATCAACACTTTCCGGGGGACTCGGTAGAAGGAAACCACTGGTACATAGCTTAGCTCTCTAGACCAGCTAAAAATAACACGGTGGCGACAGGATACCAGAGTAAGAATAATTGACAAGAGCCCCCAAACAGTCTGCAACAATGTCACCATTTCACTGCAGGCGCTGCCAGAGCACGCTCCACAGAATTCCGAAACAGCACACAGTCTCCCGATCTGCTGCTCAGGATGCTGTCAGAACACTCCGAGACACACGCGCCTCTAGCAGTGGCAAGCCACACCATGCTACTACGCTAGTGACAGCCACCTCACTCACTCTACAACCGACTGCCCGGCCGCTGTCGTCGCAGTCCGAGTGACTCGCCGCGCCTCGCTGAGGGCCACCATGCCACACAACGCATTGCGCTACTCTCGGAGGGAACCCCTCGGCAACACGCACTAGACCAAACAGCCTAGCGCTCGCTGCACAAGAAAATCTCTGACGGGAAAATCTCAAGAGAACGAGTGAATTATCCAACAATCAGAAGGCGCAGCAGAACCATCGCAAGAGAATTTGACAGAAGCAAGCCGGACTGCTCAGTCTGACAACAGAGCAGCAGGTAAGAATGAGTACAAAGTTTGGTAGTGGAAGAGTTACGATTTGGGCATGTAACGTAGCAAAATATTACGAGTTGTCATCTTGCATTGAAAGCTTACCTTGATGTGGAGCCGGATGGAGAGGAGACGTTGGTTCTCACTCTCGCACAGATGACTCTGACTACTGGTCCGGGCGAGTGGTGTATTTGGCTAATGCTGTGTGCAATACGTTGCACATACTCTCTATGAATCTGAAAAAGTACTATTAAATATTAATCGAGCTTTTGCATACTTAGTGTACCGAATTCTATGAATAACACAAGCATACTGCTAAAATTTCACATCACTAACTTCAATACTTCTGGAGATAGAAATTTTTTCCTAATAGCCGTTCTGGCATTGTGAAACCGGAGTTAGGGACTGTAACGTGTTCATCTGTAGTACCAATTGAAACTACAACCGAGAGGATAGGTTCACATAATCGAATTTCCTTTAGTTTCGTTACCATAATTTCCCGGCGTAATTAAAAATAATTTGGAAAATTATCATTTCATCGTGTTTTGCTTGAGTGAGTGTTTTGGAGAGAGTGAGAGAGTGAATGAAGGACATACGTAAAGTGATAACGTGATACTGTATTAAAACTACTTAAGTGTATGCTTGAGAAAGTTGCCATGCAATAGGGAAATTAGTGACATATGTCCGAGTGAGCTTTATTTTGTAAATGGCAGCCACAATGAGAGTAGAGTGTTAAATTTATTAGTAATTCATTTTGTGGGGAGGAACCGTATTTTTCTTTTCATTAAATTTTATTTAGTTTCGGAATTACGAAATTTCTAGCCTAAATTATTTGTGGTAATCAGATTGGCTGATATTAGACATACGGCTAGTACAGAATTGTTCGAAATGATCTGATTGTTTGCTTAACATAGTAGCCAATAAGAATTCAACGTTTCCCGCGCGTATGAGCACGACTTTGTGGCTCAGATCTAAGAGTCGAGATAGTCGGTCGGGTGCCGTCTTCAGGTGAATATCTATGTTAATCCGCGCTGATCAAATTTGTACCAAAATGAAGCTATTCGCACCTCTGATCGGTTCTCATGCTGCTGACGAAAAAACGACTACAGTATTGTAAAATTTAATGTTTCACCCAAATAATGGATCTGTCCTCGTTTCTGCTACAAGGAAAAAGTAGTTTGAAGAGAGCGATATCTTGCCCTGACCTACACGTAGCTCGCATTTGAGCAATGTTGAAAACCTTTAGGAAACACGTACAAGACATGTGTATGAGAATGGAATGCAATCTGATGCCGTATGTGAACTTAAAAAAACTATATAAGAAGTGTCGGCGACAATTTCACTGCAAGTGTTAAATCCAGCCTAGTCGTCAATTCTGAGACGTCCAGGAAACCTGCTTTCCCGGATTCCTAGACAACACTCAAACAAATCGTATTAATGAGCTTTATTATAAAATGAAAAAATACAGAACTTAACTTTGTGTACACAGATGTGTCGCAAGCAAAGGGCGACAGACAAAATAAGAAATCTCTTAAGTATAACAATTCCCAAGTTCGAGCTACATAGAATGTACAAGCAAGTGATTAGTTTTGACGCTTCTATACAAGTCGCTAGTCATGAAGCTACTCTTTAACTGGGCAGCGACAGTACGGCGCGGCGCTTATGTCCTCTCCACATAGGGTCCGCTACTGTCGCGTTGTCGTCCTGGAGAGGGGTTGGTCAGCGTGCAAATTTGCTGACGTCTTCTCACAGCCGTCTCTGCTCTATCGTTCCTGACCGGTGTGCTGGCGCTTGACTTTATGCCGTAAGAGCAAGAACTACTAACCCTAACGCAATCGATGCCGGAGAGAATTTTTGAGGCAATTAGGAAGAACACACACTCGACAAAGTACTAACAATGTAATAACACAACAGGACACTGAGTGCCTTCATACCCATTTTCAATCACGAAACGTGAACGTCTTATTTTGTTACACGTTTTATAAAAGAAACTATGTAATTCCTTCATGACTGTTATGTCTTATACATTGTACTGTTACTTTCGTAGGAACCCTGCCTTTATACTGATATCCACTATTATTTCCACTTTTATATACTTGGTGTGTAACACGTAAAAGCAGCCCCTTAATAAGTTGACATGTCAGTGTGATGGTTGTTTTTTCCCTGTGTAGAATAATCTTCCCACAAGCACGTCACAAGCTTTACGAGCTGACGTTTTCTGCATAGTCGAAACTTAAGCTCTAGGTGGATTACGCCTTTCAGTATAGACTAATCGTTTTGCGTCCACGCATCCACACTTCAACACCCGATCTTCTACCCAAATGAAAATAAGCATTAACAGCTTGCCTGTGCCACGCGTACGTAGAAGTATTACCCAGTCTAAAAACATAGGACTTGTAGTAGCAGTAATTATTATTCTGTAAATGACGTAAATACTGGTGTAATGTTGTTCAGTACACAGTACTCAGTCACCAATAGAAGTATCTGCACTTATACCCATTACAGACTGTGTGTATATATATGATTGGTAAATCATAGAATTAACTGGTGAAACTGATGAGTTACCATCACAGTGTGGTAAGTATTTCTTAACTTTCTTGTTATATGCATAGATTTCGAACTTTTACCAAGAGGCGTTGGTAAATCGTAGGCTGTACGCATACCCACTGGTAAAACAGTATTCATTAAAAAAAAACAGCTTAGCAATTTATTGAAATAGTTTGTATTTATTGTAAATTTATGTAGTTTAAACATTCGTGCATTCCTATGTGATTATAATGAACAATATTCCTTATTAGTGAAAAATGTTGTAAAAAAAGGTACTTCGAGAGCGTTAATTTTTGTTACAACCAGGCTGATGATTGTGGCATTTCGAATTGCATAATACGAAAGACGATTTACACAAGCGTTTTTTTAGGTGAACACTTTTTTAAGCAATTGCACTTTTTGAACCCTTGTCCTCGAACAAAAGATTGTATGGCAACCACTTCCCGGAGACTAATTTCTTCTCTTGCTACTTCTATGTTGAAACTTCCTGGCAGATTAAAACGGTGTGCCGGACAGAGACTCGAACTCGGGACCTTTACCTTTCGCGGGCAAGTGCTCTACCAAGCACGACTCACGCCCCGTCCTCGCAGCTTTACTTCTGACAGTACCTCGTCTCCTACCTTCCAAACTTTACAGAAGCTCTCCTGCGAACCTTGCGGAACTAGCACTCCTGAAAGTAAGGATACTGCGGAGACATCGAACTATGCACCAGGTGCAAAAAGTCAGATTCATCAACTTCTGCATTTTGTCTAAAGCGTATTTCACTGCGCAGGTATTTCCAATCCCCGAACTAGTAGCGAAAGAGATCATGTCCACTCTTACCAATTATTTATGGCGAGGAGACATATTAGGATTGGTGCGACTACCGTTATACTGGATGTCAGAAACGGGGGCCTCGGTTTGGTGGATATTCGAAATAAAGCGTCTGCTCTGTTCCTCAAACGGACTTTCCATATACTCAGAGAACTTCCAAAATGTATAACCGCAAAGCTCTTTAAGGCTGTGACACCCCATAGCCTGCAAGCACCGATTGATGTGCGAAGGATTAATGCCTGTCTGAAGTATGTGAGGAACTTTTTCCTCGAAGCAAGTTATCTTTGTGACGAAAGCAGAAGCAACACATGTATCACAGCGGGCGACATCATACTTGAAAAGAAGTTAAATGAGGGCAGAAACAAAATTGAAAAGATATTCCCTAATTGTGACTGGAAAGCTGTATGGCGGAACATCAACTAGGCCGGGCTATCTACAGACGCTATTTCCGCATGGTACAAAACAGTTAACAATGTCATCAGCACCAACGAGAGACTATATGGGATCGGTTTAAACCAGACACACCTTCGTGGAAAATGCAATCTGGTGGATACACTCATCCATAGATTCACCTGTTGCGGCAATGTGAATAACTGGAATTGGATCAGGCAACAAATCGCCTTTCTCACCAGATCCTCTACGGAATATATAACGCCATCGCTCCTCCTGAGACCAGACTGACATACTTTCCGAAATTAAAAACCAACGCCATTAGCTGGTTACTGGGAAAATATGTTAGTTATGTCATCAACAAACTTGGGTCGGACAACGAGATAGAATTCCGCGTTTACATGAAGCGTGAATACGCAAAAATCGGCACGTATCGCACGCAACCACAAGAAGCACTACGGCAACATGCTGGAGATCATTTTTGAAAGAATGGGTGTCGGTTAAATATGTGGAAACACTACAACACCATGAACGAGAACGAACAGAAGAAAATTAAAAGTCACTTGTGTTCTTATTATTATTTAGTATTACCTTGCTTCCGAAACTTCTATGTTACACGAAGAGATTTTTTTTTTTTTCAAAACATTTTGTTCAGAATTACTCGTGTTCGACTTCCAAAGTATTTGTGTGATTCAAGAAGAATTGTTAAGTTTTATCAGTGTCAGTTTCTACTCAGAGAAGAGGTTTCTTTGTCTTTCTTACATCGGAGAATGGGAGTTTTGTGTTAAGATTTCTGCACACTTAGTGCTATGACCCAACAGGGAACATGAGACAAGGGGTGGGAGGGGTTTGGTCCTCGACGCACTGGCAGTGCCGTGAAGAGACCCCACTGCTAGTGCGGCGTGTACCACGCCCTGACCATACTAAAAACAAAAAAAAATTAAAAAAAAGAACAACTACTGTATATGATTAATGCGTTGTAAAGAAAAAAAGTTGGTAGAGCACTTGCCCGCGAAAGGCAAAGGTCCCGAGTTCGAGTCTCGTTCCGGCACACAGTTTTAATCTGCCAGGAAGTTTCGTATCAGCGCACACTCCACTAGAGAGTGAAAATCTCATTCTGGAAACATCCCCCAAGCTGTGGCTAAGTCATGTCTCCGCAGTATCCTTACTTTCAGGAGTGCTAGTTCTGCAAGGTTCGCAGGAGAGCTTCTGTAAAGTTTGGAAGGTGGGAGACGAGGTACTGGCAGAAGTAAAGTTGTGAGGACGGGGCGTGAGTCGTACTTGGGTAGCTCAGTTGGTGGAGCACTTGCCCGCGAAAGGCAAAGGTCCCGAGTTCGAGTCTCGGTCCGGCAAACAGTTTTAATCTGCCAGGAAGTTTCATATCAGCGCACACTTCGCTGCAGAGTGAAAATCTCATTCTGCATCCTTCTAGGTTGATAAAATTTTCCTTGCACAATTTAAATTGGTTCCTAGGGTACAATGACTTCAGTTCACCACCTTTGGTACCACGTTGCTAAAATTCGTCATTCCGAATATTTATCACTACTGATATTACAGATTTTGCATCAATTTTTGCCCTGTTTACATCCGGTACTTTAATTCTGACATTCTGTCCAACTGAAGGTTTTGGAATTTTGTTACATGAGGCTGCTTTCATTTTGTTTGGCTGCAATTGAAGACCTACTTTGGCAGCTTCTCGGATCAGTTTCAGTTTGTTAACACTGTCGGAAGCTGTCAGCATCTCGTCACAACCATCAGCTGGTGCCGGTGTCTCGTTGTTAACTGTCGTCAAATCCTGTGTCTCTGGTGCTTCCTCACCTGCTGCAGCCGCAGCCGTTCCTTCTGTTCCAGTACTTGATTCACTGGCATCAATTCCTTGGCCGTCATTTGCAATTTCCTGTGAATCAGTGGAAGTGGTGTTTAAAATTGTTTCCAAGTCTTCGTCAGTGTTTGTATTTTTTATTAAATCACATGGAACGACTGAGGTCGCAATGCCCATTTTCATTGGAACCCCAAACATGGCGTCACATGGTGAACATCTGACCCCTTCATGATAAGCCCTATTTTTCATTGTTTGCACAAACCTCAGTTCTTCAGACCATTTTGAAGTTTCATTTGTGTCCATCCAAGCTGATAACATATCTTTGATATCTTGATGTGCACTCTCGACTGATTCCTGAGACTGACTGTGCCTCGGCTTCCCGTGGACTATCTTCATATCACTCTACGACCCACGTAAACTTTGAATCACTTGGTTACAAAACTCTCTTTCATTATCAGAATGTAGGATACTTGGGGCAACAAAGGTGGTAAAAATGTCCAAAAGACGATATGCTACTTCATCAGCCCTTTTCGAAGTTAGTGAGTGGAGCATTACAAATGGTTCAAATGGCTCTCAGCACTATGGGACTTAACATCTGAGGTCATCAGTCCCCTAGAACTTAGAACTACTTAAACCTAACTAACCTAAGGACATCACATACATCCATGCCCGAGGCAGGATTCGAACCTGCGACCGTAGCGGTCACGGGCTTCCAGACTATATCGCCTAGAACCGCACGGCCACTCCGGCCGGCCTTCTACTAGGGTTCGTCCCAATGTCCTGTAGGTTCAGGTCCTCCAAATCTTGTGTACGCTCAGTCCGCCGTCTCCATGCACGTTCGCCTGTCTGAAAGGACCCATTGTCACACAAATGCCCAAAAAGGGCTCGAAATGTCGTGTGATGTCGTTGGTGTCTTTGAGGGTAGTTTTTTGGTGTAGTCGTTCTGCCCTTCGACCGTTTCCATCTGCTTGGCCGTACACAAACACCATCTCGGCCTGTACCCAACATGAATACCGCACCATTCTGCTGCTTACAGTACGATGCGTCAGTGCTTGGGTAGCTCAGTTGGTAGAGCACTTGCCCGCGAAAGGCAAAGGCCCCGAGTTCGAATCTCGGTCCGGCACACAGTTTTAATCTGCCAAGAAGTTTCAAAAAACAAGTAATTATTTAGTTCGTCGCTAGCGGCCGTGCGAAGCGGAGGTCCTATACTTCCGCCTGTGCGGCGTGTGAGAGTGTTTGTTTACTTGTGGACTTAGTCTGCGCGCGGGCTAGTAACAACGATCATGGCGAACAAGTACAGGAAAACTACATTACGATTCAATTCCTGCAAAGGCTACGAACGACCAAAGGCTTTAGCAGTGGAACGATTCATTCGAGAGGAAGTCAAGATACCGCCAAACGATATTGTCGGAATTCCTGTCCATCATTAGTCCCATGGTGTATGTTAAGATGGTAAATGACACGGCGTGTGAGAGAATTCTACAGGCGACAAAAGCAGGTCTCCGATTTTGCCATAGTGACGGGAACGTCGGTACGGTAACTGTAGAACATGCTGGTCTGGGTGTACGGACAATACGTGTTTTTGAGCTGCCATTTGAGCTCCCCGCTGAAGAAGTTATCGAGGCTTTTAAGCCATACGGCACGCTACATGGTCACACGGCAGAACGCTGGACACAATTCGCCACGTACACCGTTCTTAACGGAGTGCGACAGATCACTATTGATCTTCAGAAACATGTACCGTCCTATCTGACAATTGGTGGTTGTCGGGTGGTGGTGATTTACGATGGTCAACCACGTACATGTTCTGGCTGTGGCCAGGAGGGACACCTCAGGTCGAACTGTATGCAACGGCGGATTACGCAACTGCCTTCAGATGTGCGGGAGCCATCGCCGGCGATGACAGTACTACCGATCACCTATGCCAAAGCCCTCACTGCGTCCGCTGATGACCGAAAGGACACAGCCCCGGTGGAAGATCAAGATGGCACTCTCCGAAACCTTGTCGCAGACGTCGGGATGACAGAGGATGCTGCTCCATCGAGCATACAATCTACGGCGACAACATCAGATGAGACCGAACTCCCGCCAAGCACACCGACAGTACACGAAGCAGTTCCAGCCACTACGGATGCTGTTCCGTCTGGAACGCACTCTGAGACGACAACATTAGTTTCGACCGAACTCCCGCCAAGTACAACGATGGGACTCGAAACACTCCCAGTTCCTACGGGTGCTTTTCTGTCGGGCAGCCGTGATTCCCTACAATCTGGGGACACGGAAGGAAGATCACGCAAACAACGTTCCCCGAAAAGGAGGAAACGGCGGCGTCGCACGACATCTCCTCGGGATGACTCCCCTCGCCCCGACGACGATGTGCATGTGGACCAAGACGACACAACAGCCTCCGCGAAACGGGATGAGGCAACGGGAACTGTTCGATCAGACCCACTGCGGTCTGTCACATTGACGGTACCGGGACGTGGTGATGCTGAAGAGGAATCACAGCCAGTTGTCTCTCCAGACGCAGATGCTGTGGCTATGGACACGAATATATCAGTGCCTGAAAAGATGTGGTATGACCATATTGAGGAGGCGCCGGACGTCATACGGAGGCAGCCGGCACTCACGAAGACGGCCTAATAATTGCTGAAGGTGAAGGGAGAGGGGCGAGAGAACGTCTTCTAACTCAGCCCCCAGCGCCGATGCAGGGAGATGTTGTTGCGCCTCGACAGAGTGGAATTCAACGCCATGCGAACCGTATTGCGATATTAAATATAAATCACTTGCGTTCACCGGCCAAAATACACCTACTGAAGGAAACGATTTGGGCATCTGATGTGGATATTGCTTTGCTGCAGGGAGTCCACATAGCTGCACTCCCATACATCGCAGGCTACCCATCCTATTCGTCACATGGAGATCACAATGGGAGTGGGGTGGCAGTTTACGTGCGAGACGGCTTCCCAGTGGAAAACGTGTGTTATCTTCCGTCGGCCAGGGGAATGGCTTTCACGACGTTTGGGACACGTATCATCAATCTTTATGCACCGTCGGGAAATAATCGGCGGCGGGAAAGGGCGCGATTTTATGCAGAAGACATTGCCCCACTATTCCATGGACGTTATGAATGTGTAATAATTGGTGGAGATTTCAACTGTGTTCTCAGCCAGAAAGACCAATGGCCGCAAGCAAACATCAGCCAGGAGTTGGGAATCATTGTCAACGACCTTGTACTTAGTGACAGTGGGAATTACGACATGGAGCTGCAACGGGATACACCTATGTGACAAGTCATTCGGCGAGCAGATTAGATCGCATTTATATCTCACGGGCTCATGCAAATGATGTCCAGGACGCGGAACGCTGGCCATTGGCACTTTCCGATCACAGCCTTACATCTGTACGGTGCTTCTTCCCCGTAGAGAGGTGTGGAACAGTAAGGCCCCGTGGAAACTAAACATTCAACATCTACATGATCCCGAATGCCGTCAACGGATCCTTGAGACATGGACGATGTGCGACCGAAGGGTTGGAAGGTATACGACGATGCTTGATTGGTGGCTGACTTGTGCTAAACCGGCGCTTCGCCGTGCGTTCATTTCATATAGCAGGGAGATGGCAGAATGGCGCCGCCGTACGACCGACTTTTATTTCGCATCACTGCGCGACCTGGATGATGGTCCACCGGGACAGGACATCTGGATCGAACGCAAAAGGATAAAAAGCTAAACTAGTGGCTTTAGCTCGGAAACATCTTCAGGGAACCATGGTGCGCATCAGATGTCACGATACGATAAGGCACGAGATTCCTTCCATGCACCACGTCGTGAATGAACGAAAGCACCGACGACGCGTTTTGGTACGGGAATTAATTACCCGCGAAGACCTTTAGGGTGACGCGTCAAGCGGACATTGTCTCTGCATTCGTCGACCATTACCAACACATCTATCGGGAAGAAGCAGCCCCTGCGATGACCTCGACCGTATAGCCACGTACGTCTGCCGTACACTGACGGTGGAAGCCGCGGGAATCTTACTGGAAGCGACTAGCTGTGAGGAAGTACATGATGCGATCGCACAAGGTGCGTTGAATCGGTCCCCAGGCATTGATGGGCTTCCTGCTGAATTTTATCGAGAATTTCGCAACGAAATGGCACTGCGATGGACGGAAATGTACAACGAGATGTTAAATTCCGATGCGCCTATTCCACCGGCTTTTATGGAAGGCCTCTTGGTGCCAGTACATAAACCGAAGCCAGGAATTACGGTCACACGTTACCGCCCCATCACCCTGCTTAATGCAGACTATAAGATCTTTGCACGGTTGCTAGCATCACGATGTCGTATGTTAATTCGTAGCGTTCTCTCTCAAGAACAGACGACACCGGGTGGATCGGTGAATGTGCAAACAGCTACTGGCGATGCCGTGATGTGATAGCGCTGGCGGAGGAGTGCCGGCTTAAAGCGGCGATGGTGGCGGTTGATTTTGATAGTGCTTTTGATAAGGTGCGCCACAACTATCTGTACTCTGTACTGGAACAAATGGGATTTCCAGACCGTTTGCTGGTCTCATTAGAAGGATTTATGGGGGCGCACAATCCTTGGAACAGGTTAATGGGCGTATAGCAGGGCCCATTCAAATTCGACGATCCATTCGCCAGGGCTGCCCTCTTTCGATGCTGCTGTTCGCGATAGCGTTGGAACCACTAATTGGGAGGCTAACCAATTCTCTTTCTGGGATGGAACTACGGGGCTACACCTTCAAATGTCGTGCCTATGCGGACGACCTCCTGCTGCTCGTTCGTTCTGAGGAAGAGGTGAAGACAGTACTTAAACTGTTGTTGGACCACAGTGTGACGGCGAGTAGTGCAGTGAACATGAACAAATCGGCGGCAATGCCGGTTGGAAGGGGCCTTACGCCGGAAGAAATCAGTCCGTTTCCTTATATGCAACGATTCCGCTATCTCGGCATAGACTTTACCTCATCTGTAAAACATACTGCGGCAGTTAACTACCGACGTATATTACAGACAACACGTACCATGGTCCGACAACATCTCCTACGGCGCCTTGATCCTTTGCAGTGAGTCGAGTATCTGAACACTTATGTAGTTTCTCGAATGGTGCATATTTCGCAGATCCTGCCCCCACCACTCATGCTCGGACGTCGACTTCAATCAGCACTAGGCTATTTTGTGATGATTGGATCGCCCCTCAAGGTGCGATACGAAACGCTCATGCTCCCTACAGACAAGGGGGGACTCGGATTTACGAATGTTCACTGCCGAGCGACGGCGCTCCTTGTAGCCACGATGTACAAGCAATGGCGTAGCGGGCGTGATTCCCTTACATCCCGCCTACTGGATCTCCTGGTTCCAGCGTCCCTCACACCTCCGGTGGCAGTGGGCAACATTACGCCACATTTTGCGCATGTCTCAACATTTACCGTGGAACTTAGTTATATCAGAGACCGCCATGCGCGAAGGATTTTTATGTTTGGCTGCTACGACGGATAAGTCGTAATGTCATTGAACTCAAACACCCCAGGTTGCATTGGCCGAAGATTTGGAGACATGTGCACCAAAAGTACCTTCCTCCCTTCGTTCGGGCACTGTGGTTCTCTGTCGCCTGTGGCAAGTTCTACACCAACCAACGTCTCCATGCAATTGGGCTAGTGGACACTCCACTATGCTCGAAATGTCGCCAAGTGGATGACGACCATCACCGCTTAACTTGTATCGCGGTGGAGGACGTCTGGCTCCTAGGAAGACAGATGGTAGCTTGCTACCTCCGTGTGACCCCGCAACATATTACACCTGCTTCCTTCTTACATCCGGAGAGTGACTACTTTCCGGCGACTAAATCACAGTCGATCATCTGGGTCAAAGGTTGGACGATCGCGTACCTCTATGGGGATGCTGCCAAGTCGCGACTTGACTTTTGGTATTTCTTGCAGCAAGCCCACAATGAGGTTCATAGATTGTCACACTATCGGAAAACCTTTGCCAACTATCTTCAGGCAGTCTTCCTCGACCCCCCACGCAGTTGGGATGTGCCGGGTGCAGTCGGTGTGCACATTTGACAGCTGATAATGAACCTCACGCTTCTCTCACCACTCAATATGTAATGCACATACTGTACGATGAAATGATCTACATGTTTCTTTCAACAGACTGACCTTTATTGAAAAAAAAATAAAAAAATAAAAAAAGCGGTTCTTGGCGCTTGATTTTGGAACCGCGCTGCTGCTACGGTCGCAGGTTCGAATCCTGCCTTGGGCATGGATGTGTGTGCTGTCCTTAGGTTAGTTAGGTTTAAGTAGTTCTAAGTTCTAGGGGACTGATGACCTCAGATGTTAAGTCCCATAGAGCTCAGAGCCATTTGCAACACTCGAGGAACACACGGCACGTGATCAGAGGTGCTCCCCTTCGTCAGCGCCGTCTCTCGAGGCAATGAAGCATCTCACACATGTTTACAGAACCTTTTTTTTCTCCATTTCCAGTCAGGAATCCGTCCCTGAAGTTCGTCGCTTTTATTAATGTTTACCCAAGTCACGTTAGACGTAACATCCCCTACATTTCGTGAACAGTCACACATATCGAAACGTGGTTTACGGAAAATGTTGGTACGTCTAGAGTCACATATGTTTTTGTTTGGTTAATGTGTTTAGTACTGATATCAACTGAAATATGGAAGTCAGTACGTTTTTTTTTAATGGAACCCTAAACTTTTTGTGACTGCATTCTACAGCTGTTAAGAAGACAATTACAGTGACAAAACGTTTATTAATGTTGACATCAGTTGGCACGGTAGCTCAGCGTGTTCGGTCAGAGGGTTAGCAGCCCTCTGTAATAAAAAAACTGAGTTAATCGATCAACAAGGAACTTAAACGGATGTCTTACGACGTCCGCCCCGAGCAGATGCAACGAACGAAAGCGAACAATATGAGAATTAAAAAAAAAAAAAGCAGGCGTCTCTGACAAGGGTGCGTTGTTGTACGTCGTAAGGTAGGTCTGTGCCACGAGAATAAAGCTTTATTTCCGCTTGAACCAACTTGAGACCTAGATACCGGTTCACCTACGAATGTTGTTTATGGAAATACGACATAGGCTAGAATCTCGCGTATCACAAAGGGGTTAGGGAAACTATTTTACGAGAGCTGAAACAAAGATATTAACTGTTCATTTTTTAAAAATAAAGACGTCTTCTACGCAACATAAAGCAACTACTGTATTAAATTTCTAAATGTTAGAGGGAGGATTTGACTTCTCTTTTCCTGTACATAGCTGTGTGATTCTTAGTGGTAAATACATGATGTCGGATAACTGTCTCTATCTACACTACTCTAAATCATATCATATGGGATACATTCGTTGAACTAAACAGTTCATTACAAATACTTTGGTGACCACCTGTACACCGCAAAATACTCGTAAATATTCTTCTTAATCAAACGTGGTTTCATGCTGAATATAGCAATACACACTGTCGACTTATTTGACATTGCAAAGCAATTTCGCACACACACAAATGAAATAAAAAACTGCTAGCAACGATTTGGTAACCACCCAAACCACTTTGTCTTCCAAAAAAATAACTTAATCCTTTATTTAAGCGTGGGTTTAAACTTTTGACCATGAACTGTAAGGCACATTAGCTATCATCGTTCGAAAGGACGATGAACAGTTGTAATTACAGTGGTACGATAGATCATGCACTGGTGATTCGACGACAACATCGTCTGGCGTAATTGGGGCTTCGCCATAAACTTCTCCTTTGAGTGTCTCCCAAAGAAAAAAACTGAGAGGGGTCAAATCGGGGGACCTCGCAGGCCATTTGACAACAAATTTTCGTCCTATCCAGCGTCCAGGGAAGTTCTCATCCAGAATTTGTGTTGCAACACGGGACGAGTGAGCTGGGCAACCGTCGTGTTGCAGCCACATACACTGTCGAATATCCATTGGTACCTCTTCTAGAAAAACCGGCAGAATGTTCGTCAGAAAGGGTGCGTGCAGATGTCCGTTTAGAACGCCTGAGATGTAGTAAGACCCCACAATGTAATTTCCTATCATACCGCACCATACGTTTACGCTCCACGGCCGTTGATGTTGCATCTGACGAAGCCAGTGTGGGTTTTCGGCTGGCCAGTAGTGCATGTTACGCAAATTTACATTATCCTGGTTAGTAAACGTTGCTGCATCGGTAAAGAGCACACGTTGGAAGAACGTAGGGTCGTCTCTCAGTTGCTGAAGAGCAAACCGACAAAATTCTGTACAACGTTTGAAACCACGACCGCCGAGTGCCTGATGTAGGGACAGATGATAAGGATGGAAATTCTGTCGATGCAGGGTGCGAATGGCATTCATCTGGCTGTTTACACGTTCCTTGGCGATATGTCTCTCACCACTGCGCGGATTCACTAGCGTCGTATCCGTAACAGCTTCTTCGTGCTCTCTGTCAGTTACAGTCTTCTTTTTTTACCCTCTTTTCGACGCTGAAGCAGCCTCTCCGCACTAGCGTCTTAATAATTCGTGCAACAGCCTGGAGCGTCGAACACTGGCGAGCCGGATGGACAGCCCTGTACCGCTGTAGTGTTTTTAAGGAATTTATTTTACATTCACCACAAAAATTAGTACATCCAACCTCTCCTCATTGGTGTACATGTCTGCACGCAACGAATGTTGAAGCAGATTAGATTAGATTAGATTAGATTAGTACTTGTTCCATAGATCATGAATACGACACTTCCTAATGATGTGGAACGTGTCTTAAAAAAGGTGTCTATACAAGATATTACATTAGACAAAATATTACATGACACTCAATATTTTTAATTTTTTTGTGGGGGTTGGGAAATTACGCACTTACTATATCCAAAAATTCTTCTAATGAGTAGAAGGAGTTGCCATTAAGAAATTCTTTTAATTTCCTTTTAAATGCTGTATGGATATCTGTCAGACTTTTGATGCTATTAGGTAAGTGATCAAAGACTTTTGTGGCAGCGTAATTTACCCCCTTCTGAGCCAAAGTTCGATTTAACCTTGAGTAGTGAAGATCATCCTTTCTGAGCGGCCTGCAGTGCAGACCAGTAAACAGGCAGATGTACTGACGCTTTCACACAACGTAGCACGAGAGCTCCGCTTGGTGGTGTTTGCACCGCTAACGCCGATTTTGGCCACCGTGCTCTCAAATTGTAGGACATTTCTAGAATTTTTTTACAACAGGCTTTAACCTCAACATTAACAAACGCAGTATCACTATAATTGTCTTCTCAAGAGATATCGAATTTAGTTATAAGAAATATACTGTTCTGTTTAAAAAAAACTACTTAGTTCAATATGTCAGTTGATACAAGCCGTAAAACATTAACCAAGAAAAAACATACGTGCCCTCTCGATGCTCTAATATTTGCCGAAAACCGTGTTTTTCGATATGTGTAACCGTTCATGAAATAAAAGGTGTGTTACGTCTTACATGAATCACCCGATGCTCACACACACACACACACACACACACACACACACACACACATGCGAGGGGCGTTTGAAAAGTCCGTGCAAAGTCCGAGAGATGGCACCACCGGCACGTATCGAGGTCATGTTTAGTTAGTAGCATCTTTGGAAGGAACGCACACCAAGTTTCAGCCACATTGGTCTATTTCTTTGTGTCTGGCATTCGTGTGAATCAAGGAAGTCGAGTGATTGTCAAAAAATGGACGAAAAAGAATTTCGTGCGGTGATTAAGCATTAATTTATGAAAGGCAAAACGCCTAGTAAAGAGAAGCTTGATAAACATTAAGGTGATTCCGCACCTTCGATTAGAACAGTTTATAAGTGGTTTCAAAATTTTCGAGTGGCCATATGGGCACAAGCGATGCTGAACGTTCTGGACGCCCTGTAGGGGTTACGACTCCAGAAATCATCGATAAAATCCATGATATGGTGATGGATGACAGAAGAGTTAGGATGCGTGAGATTGCTAGCGCTGTGGGCATCTCGAATGAACAGGTACATAATATTTTGCATAAACATTTGGATATGAGAAAGCTATCCGAAAGATAGGTTCCGCGATTGCTCACGCTTGACCAATATCGGAATCGTGTGAAGTGTTGCAAGGATGGTTTGCAGCTGTTCAGGAAGAATCCGCAGGACTTTAAGCGTTGTTTCGTCACTGTGGATGAAACATGGATACATTACTATACTCCTGAGACCAAACAGCAATCTAAACAATGGGTTACCAACGGAAAATTTGCACCAAAAAACGCGAAGACCATTCCTTCAGCCGGAAAGGTTATGGCAACTGTCTTTTGGAATTCGCAAGGGATAATCCTCATCGACTATCTGGAAAAGGGTAAAACTATTACAGATGAATATTATTCATCGTTATTCTATCGTTTGAAAACCGATCTGCAAGTAAAACGCAGACGATTGGACCGTAAAAATGTCATTTTCCATCACGACAATGCACCAGCACACACCTCAACAGTTTTGTCGCCAAATTAATGGAAATAGGATAACAACTCGTTTCACATTCTTCAGACTTGGCTCCCTCGGACTACTGTTTGTTCCCCAAGTTGAAGGAATGGCTGGCGGGACAAAGGTTTTATTCAAACAAGGAGGTGATCGCTGCAACTAATAGCTGTTTTGCAAACTTGGACAATTCCTATTATTCGGAAGGGATCAATAAATTAGAACAGCGTTGGACGAAGTGTATAAGTATAAAAAAAGGTTTACCCCAAACATGTAAGTAGTTCTTATTTTTGCACAGACTTTTCAAACGCCCCTCGTATATATATATATATATATATATATATATATATATATATATATATATATATATATATATATGTGGGTGTGTGGGATCAATCATGTAAGCAAGACACACACACACACTTTCAAGCGCGCGCGCGTGAGTGTATGTGTGTGTGTGTGTGTGTCTTGCTCCACAGGAGGAACCATCGCCGTCTTTCACGGTGGAACGCACGGCAAGGCGGACCTTAATGGTGACAGTAAATGCTCCAGTTTACAGCAGGGAGCGGGGCGGTACTGCGAAGGCTGGTGCATCTCTACGGCCCCCTCAAATCACGCAATTCGTGCCGTGGCGTGGCACGCTATTAAACTTCAGAGATCGTTCAAGGCGCGCGGAAAATGAGATTCCGGACAGCTCCTTGCGACCTCGGGGGCGACTTTAATAACATTCCCCGGGTCACCGGAACATGTTCCCGCGTTTCCGTAACGGTGGGCGCAGAGCGTCTGTTTTTCACAAGGCGCAAAAGAGATAAGCCGGTGAAGAGGGTTATATCTCACACCGATAAGGATTTTTATTCCGCTGAGACGGCGAGGACGCAAAGCCGCAGGGCGCAACTCCCAGGAATCTCTTTTTCCGAGACGAGCAGATTTTCGTGGACGACGCTGTTAACTGTGGGAGATAATATCCAGATTAATACTAAAACTTTGCGGCACTCTGTGTTTTTCGGCCCCTTATCTGATACAAGATCCCCTTCTCCATGGCGTAGCTCACAGAAAAGAATGCTTCTTTAATTACAGCAGTACAATAAAAAACATGTAATAACTTGCTCCTTCTTTCTCTGTCAATGATAACGCTATAAATCATGTCTCCGCTCATTGAATCTGGTCAGGTGCTAAACGATGTCTTATAAATCAAATGAAGAAGCTACAGTGGTAAAATAATGTGTACATTTTATAGTTTATTGGCCCATCCATGCAATTTTCCTAGGGATCCAGGGGTATTAGTCCTGGACGAATTTGAACGGGATTTTATACCATTCTCTGCAGTCACATTACCACTAACAAAAATTTTGAGATTTTACTAACGGGCCGCAGCCACGGTGAGTGCGAGCTGCCAGCAGAAGCAGTTACTCATATAGTAACCCAAAAAAACTTCTTAAACAAACCGTCGGCTCCTAACATAAAATCGATGACTGAGTCGATCTGAACGCTGCAATTCTGGCGTAAGGAGAGCACTATTGCTTCAGCTGAAAAGAAAAACAAAAGTACCTAAAGATATCTTTACCTTCACAATTTTTACGCTTCGTATCACAGGAAAATCCTTATAAATATTCTAACACATGCTCAGTAAACAGTCGCAGAGTATTTAATTATGTAAAAACTGTTATCTGAATTATTGTTCCAATTAATATTTTATAATACATTCAATTGTTACTGTTAATGACAGAGTGGGCGATACATGTTAGCAATAAGGGCAATGGCAAGAAACAGAGTGATAGTATTTTCGGCCTCTCTTATATGTCGTATTTCATAGACTAAATTCATTTACATTTGTTACTAAATTAGCAATGAAGTCAGTCCATCAAGCCTGCACAGTCACAGGTGCCGTCATGGTGATGCTGCATCTTACATCTTCATGAAGCATGAGAAGCGTAGGTGTTAACACGTCACTCTCAACATTTACACAAAACTAAAAATATAAACCTTACAATCTGAGTTACTATCCGTCTTGTGTGGTGGAAACATTTGCATGAAAGACTGTAAAAACACAGTTGGACAGTCTACATGTAACTCGTCCTATGCGAGAAGAAGAAAAATGGTACCTCGGAATTCAGCTGCCGTTGCTCTCTCGTTCAAGAGAGAACATACCGCGATATTTTTCAGCTGCTGTTGCGCAACGTGCATAAATGAGAAAGCATCATTTGAATAACATTCAGGAAGACAGATTGAACATTCTATAATGTATTTTTATTCGCCTGAGTATTGTAAAATTTTAGAAATACAGTCAAAAGGTGTAAAAATGAAATTTATGACAGTGGCTCCTAAATGCGTAAAAAGATTCCCAAATGCGTGATAATGGTATCCTAATCCTGTGAATGGTATCCTAATTCTGTGAGACCAAAAACAATGAACATGAAAAACACAAAGCCACAACTTGCTAAATTTACATACTCTGCCAATATTGCTGACATATTAATGTGATGTGAGAGACCTACATGGAAAAATCCACAGAAACGTGTGTTAAAAATTTAAAAAAAAACTAAGCAAGTAAACCAGTTACTAAGACTAATACAAAAAGAGAAACCAGATGTCGTTTTGTTGAAATAAAAACGGTAATCGGCACGCACTAAAAAATTATAAACGACATCTTCATAATTACCGCCAAGACCTTCAAATTTGTTCTGGTACCATTCAAGACAGAAACAACACTGTGTCCACTCTGCTCCAGTGCGACTGTGTACATCACGTTCATAGTCCAAATTACACAGGGAACATGTGGTGTTGTCTTGAGATTTGGCGCTTCCTCCCCCGCTTCTTCCCCAGTTTCGGGATCAGCATTGCATGTAGTTGGAGATTTCTATGATCTTGGGCATACTGTAACTTTCTGCGAGTGTCCCTGACTGAGGATGGTTCACATACAGGTGAGTGCAGTATTTTCTCTTCCTGCGAGGTCTGATTAACTTCAGCAACCGGTTTATTGGAGATTGATGAGTGTGCTAGGGCCTCTGGTGGAATTTCATCTAAGGGTGTGTCCCAGCGTTAGTCTTATTATGGCATAACAAGGTTTCCTTCACAATGTCTTCCGCCAATTTAGCAACATAATAATTTAAGAATATTACTTATGTACACCGACTGAAAAAAATGTACCATCAAAATAATTAATGTATAATAATGAGATTTTTGGGACTACATTTGTCTAGGTAACATATTTAAGTGATTAACGTTGCAAGATAACAGGTTGATGTAGGCACGCCATTAGCCATTGCAAACATGAAATATTAGTACATTAATAACTGGTGTAACCGCCAGAATGTTCAGAGAAAGCGTGCAAATGTGAATGCCTTGAGTTGTACAGGTGCCGGATGTCAGTTCGTGGGGTGCACTTCCATGGCTGTTACACTTTGTAACTCAATACAGCCACGTGGAGTGGAGCATGGGTTAGTTAGTTTAAGTAGCGTGTAAGTCTAGGGAGCGATGACCTCAGCAGTTTGGTGCCTTAGGAATTCACTCGAATTTGAACATTTTAACACTCAATACAGGGGCGGCTAATACTGGTTGTGGGTAGTAGTGGGACACACTCTGCATTGTTGCCAAATTTATTCAAGATAGCGCATCCAAGATGGTGGTGACAGATGTGGCAATGTCACAATTGCGTCATGGTGGGAAGTTCAAATTTTGGTTGGAAAATAGGTTAATTGGGCTACATCCACTATCCTAAGTCATCCAACCACCACCTCTTCCTTGGAATTTGCGGGAAAAGGACTCAGTCTGTGCTAGGCTGTTGGACAAGACAGGCGTAAGTCTTTATTTTGCATTCAGTTTTTATTAACAGTTTGAGGTGTCATAGGCAGCAGCTCCATCCAGTGTGTTCACCATCAGGTCTGGAGTCCATCTGACGTAGTACGCAGTACTGTCACCAGAGGGCGCTGTCATCCCTCCCCCTCTCCTCTTCCATGAAGTAATCCAAGATGGTGGTTGGGGAAAAATGGCGGGAAAGGACTCAGTCTGTGTCCAGTTACTGGAGAGGAAGGAGTGTACTTTAATTGTCTTCAGGGATGAATTCCACGTAGTTTATTTATAATACTGATACAAAACACTCGCCCTGACTGTCTTGGGGTCACAATAAAGAGCCTACATACCAGCAAACCGCTCGTAAATTACCGAAATAATGCAATACACTGATGTACAGACAATGGAACAACTCGTAAAGCCGGCCGAAGTGGCCGTGCGGTTAAAGGCGCTGCAACCTGGAACCGCAAGACCGCTACGGTCGCAGGTTCGAATCCTGCCTCGGGCATGGATGTTTGTGATGTCCTTAGGTTCGTTAGGTTTAACTAGTTCTAAGTTCTAGGGGACTAATGACCTCAGCAGTTGAGTCCCATAGTGCTCAGAGCCATTTGAACCATTTTTGAACTCGTAAATTGTCAAAATAATGCATGTAAAACGCTCTGCAAACACGCTCAGTAATTGTAAACAGTCGAAATAATGCACTGCACAGCCACCAGACATGGTCACAAAATAATGCAGTACACTGATGTGCAGACACCTTCACTACATGGAAAACTCTCAAAATAATGCATTTATAGCACTCTTCAAACACGCTCACAAAGCTTAAACAGCCGAAAGAATGTAGTGCACAAACACTCATTGCATGTGAAAACGCTTTCGAACTATCGGTAAGAAATTTGACAGCAACATATCAGTGAAATGTTCCCTACAGAGTGTTATATCCTAGCCAGTAATCCCATCCTCTTCGCCAGCTTTGTGGCGGCGTTCGTAGCGACAAGCAATTCGCTGTAGAAACGGCTTACGAAGTCACCGCCACACTTTTAATAGCGGGCCGACCGGTCCGCTGGAACAGTGAACAGAAAGATGAAAACCCAAACACTCTGATTAAATAAAAGTCGGTGCTTATCTTTATTAACGAAGATACAGAAACACAGTGTTGAACTCCGTGTCTACAGAAATCTGTCTAGTTCGAGTCGGAGCGGCTAGGTCAGCGTCGGCTGACGACAGACAACAACTCTGCTGCGATGAACACACAACTGACTAGCAAGTACACAATTCGGTGGCGAGTATACAACTGAGCGGCGAATACAGAACTGTCCTGGCGCTCGCGACTCCAGCGCTTAAGAAGCCAGAAGCCAGCGGTGGCGCGCGCAGACTTGCGGCGATTTCCTGTATCGCTGGCGCTGCTTATGCGGACGGCGTCCGGACTTTGATGTTGCCAACCTTTTGGCAGCGGGCTCGGGTGGCATTACTGGCTAGGATATAACACAAGAGGACCAAGGCGCGCACGCCTGGGTGGCGCATGCATACCTGGTAACGAGTTTACCTGCCCAGTATGACTGCTCTACTGATGCATCGCCTTTGTATCTGTGGATCCAGCACTGGCCTAATTGCTGAGTGAGATGTTTGCCTAGTGACATCATCGCAGGTGCAGCTAAAAGGTTGTCAGAGCTATGTAAATAACAACCAAGTCTTCTTCCGAATGTGCTACAGAAATCTTCTGAAATGTTTTCAAAAGCTGTTTGTGAAAATATCCCATAATAACACAGGATGCATTGTTGCTAGCGATCCTAATGGGACAGCCTGTCGATTACATATCGGTCCCTTCCTGGAAATCATAACATCCAGCTTTCAACATATGTCTCAGAAACGGTAACCGTTCTCAGTTGACAGCCAAATCTCCCTCTGGACAGATGCATACTACAGTCACACCTGGAGAGGGTAGTGAAGTGTTTACCTGGCCACCATGGCTGCTGCGCTGTCAAATCACCTTTGTGCCTGTGGGTCCAGTGCCAGCCTAACTGCTGAATGAGATGTTTGCATATCGACCCCCCTTCACAGGTGCAGCTAAAAGCTTGTCAGTGTTATACTGATGTCTCATGTCTATGTAAATAACAACCAAGTCTCACTCGGGACGTTCTATTGGAATCTTTTGCAATGCTTTCAGAAACTGTTCACGAAAATATCCCAGAATAACACAGGATACATTCTTCCTAGTGATCCAGTGGGTTCACCCATTACATACCAACCCTTCCCACAGTCGCTTTTGTTGTAGGAGTTTTCGAGATGTCTCAGCTTGTCTGTATGGAAATTCTTCTCCTAACAGGACCTGTTTACGATAATATCCCAGAATAACACGAATGCATTCTTCTAGGAGCCACACGGGGTAGCCACGCGGTCCGAGGCGAATTGTCACGATCCGTGCGGCTCCCCCCGTCAGAGGTCTGAGTCCTCCCTCAGGCATGGGTATGTGTGTTGTCCTTAGAGTAAGTTACTTTCAGTTAGATTAAGTAGTGTGTAGGCTTAGGGACTTATGACCTCAGCAGTTTGGTCCCATAAGACCTTACCACAAATTTCCAAATTTCCATTGTTCCTGATGGTCCTAATGAGGCACCCCGTCCATCACATGTTACCCTTCCCAGAAATCATAATGTCCTACTTTCAACAAACGTCTTAGAAATGGTAAACGTTCTCACCGCTAAAAGCTTTCATCATGTCTGTGATTGCTTGCAAAACACCATTAATCATAAAAGCATTCTTGTTATTTGGAAAGAGAGATGATGGTCACATCAAATGAAGCTGTCTCATTGGTCGTCTCAGTCTATATTTAAACCCACAACCAACCTCCATTGTCCTCCATCCACTGCTGTCCGCCTTGTTGTGCATACCTTCATTTCTCTCTCTCTCTCTCTCTCTCTCTCTCTCTCTCTCTCACTCTCTGTGTGTGTGTGTATGTGTGTGTGTGTGTGTGTGTGTGTGTGTGTGCTTTTTTCTCCCCAATATGAAGAGAGATAGCAGTAGCAATGATTCAGAGTATAGTCGCAAGAGGTTCTGGAGGCAGGATTACCAAGTGAGTAAATAATTTTTATTTTGAGTGTAGATTTTCGTGTGTATGTTAAATTCGTCTTATTAATTCCATCTCCTTGTTATAGCACAACTCCAGGATTTTATCTTGGATTATGAGGAGAGATGGGAGGGGGCTGAACCATGGCAGAATCTTGAATTCCAGTCTCCTGTGATGAGTTCAAAGCCAAGATTGCCTTGTGAGTATAATTTTCACTGAAATTTGTTCTTATATAGTTGCGACTCAAAAGTTTGTTATTTCATACTTGTTTTTTTTTGTTCTATATGTCTTGTTTGTTGTTGTAGGCGAGACAGATCAGTTGCCAGATACCAATTCTGACGACAATAATGACAGACAAAGGGCCACTGAAATAGAGGCAGAAAGACATCATGAGCTGGCCCTGTTAGATGATGATGATGATGTTGACTTCTTTGAGGGTCTGGTGGAGTCACCTGATGACGTGTTCATGCCTTGCAGCCAGAGCAAAAAAAGTAATTACTCACTCTGCTTATAACCTTGTGATCGTCAGTATTTTTTTTTTTTCACTGCACCAGCAGTGGTAAGCAATATACTTAACTATTACTTTTTTATCTTGTCTTGTACAGTGGTCACGTCTCTGCAGCCACAACACAGCGTGGCACGCACACTGGTGGTGGCCAAACCTTCTTCCTCGCCAAAGTGACGCCCGGTAAGGCATGCATCGCCTATAAGGGCGCCGCTAATTGCTGCGAAGGAAGCCGCTCTGGCGTCCGTGGGCCAACCAACGAGCTACCACCTCAAGTTATCGGGTTGGGTCTGCAGCAACAGCAACAACAGCATCAGGAACCATCGCCACAGCCTGGCTGTTCCCATTGGTCTGATCCGGTAACACTGCAGCATTCTCCTACGTCATCATCATTATCATCCTTACCATTATCATAGCAGCCTCGTCAGAATTGGCGTAAACGCAGCCTATGTGTGCCTCGGCGCATTACGATTTGCCCCTCCCCAGCGTCATCATCAATGGAGTGGACACAGAGTAGTATTAACAGTAATAGAGAAGATCCTGTGGTTAGTGGCAATTCTCTCTCGCAACCTTTTAGTGAAGGACATCTGGTCAGTGATATCATACCGCAGTTAGAATACTCGATGATCGCTGACCCCTTTGAGGAGCGAATCTCGTTCATGAGGACCAAGAACCCAGCAGGAGGGTACTATGATACTGCTGGTTTTCTGAGGCCATGCCTTCCTGTTGAAATGGAGCTTCTCAAAGTAGTCAATGATTCACAGTATCCCGCCATTAAAGTATCGAACTTGATTCTCGTGTTGAAGAGACAACTCTTCATTACGTTTTCGATGGAAAATGATAATGCAGAGCACGTCAATTGCCAAGTGGCCATCCATCTTGAGTGCTATACTGGCCCAGTTTTCCAAGATGGAAGTCAGAGGGTCAGCAAAAGCACTCAGCTGAATATAACACCTGGACATCCATACACTTATCTATGATATGGTAAATGGAGGGTCTAGCTATCTCAAGCCCCCTAAATGAGCGGACATGCCTTAATGTCGAAAATAAAACAGATCAGGCTTGTTTTGCATGGTGAGTCCTGGTTTGCGAGAGAAATTACAATTAAAAAGATCATCCTGAGAGTCCCAGTACATACCATGTAGGTGATTATATTCGTGGATGTTATAACTTTGATGTTATCGAGTTCCCTGTCAAGACCCAGGACAAACTTAAATTTGAGGCGCACAATATTGGAATATCAGTTCATGTTTATGGCTTGGACAAGAAAAGCAAGTCCGATGAGCACGACAAGCATATTGTCGTCGGCCCCCTCCATTTCTCATAATTTGCCAGTGGGCGCGAGTTGCCTGTAAACATGTTACTCTTCTCTGAAGGTGATAATTATCACTATGTTTGGATCAAAGACATGTCTCGACTCCTTTCCACCAAATTGAGTAATCGTAATGGTAAATAGCATATCTGCTTAAGGTGCCTCAATACCTTTTCCTCAGACAAGCGGTGCATCTAGTAGATGGTGCTTCCAAGAATCTGGTACGTGTTATTATGCCTACTGAGGAAAACAAATTCATAAACTTTAAGAATGCTCACCACCATGCCCGTTCGTTTTCACTTTTTGAGGTGGGTGGGGGAGGGATGTCCCCACTTTCACTGATTGTGGTGTATGTAACACCTTCTACACTGCGCAATATCTCCTGTAACAGCTGATGCTTGGGCTGAAACAGTGTTTTTGAGAATACACAATCACATTCAAATCGGAATCCATCAATGTGTATTAGCAGCGTCATGAGGACACTAGTCTTGCCACAACTGGATGGATCTACAACAATTGCTCGTATATTATCAGGAAGGACTATTCCTTTCTTCTTCTTCTTCAGGTCTTCTGTTGCATCTTCACAGGATCAGTCACCGACAACAAAGTCCTTGCGATAAGGATGTTTCACCCACTTGGCCCATGATACTATGTCAGGTACTGACAAGTAGTTGGCGTATATAGGAAGATACACTTGAAGGGACAGTAATAGTATGTGTAGCCACTATAGCTCAATCACTTAACCAACTGAGCTATAGTCCCTCCACAAACAAATCAGCTATATATTTTTACCCATGAACTGTAACTTTATCATTCATTTTGTCAATGACTGATGAGGAGATATCTGGGGCATTTGTCTGCTGTTGCATCATTATAGGCATAGCACTGAAACATAATGATGATATTAATAAGTGTATTACTTGGACTATAATGAGAGAGGTATGAAATAAAACACAAACACAGTTTGAGATTATATATACATACATTATTATTTATTTAAATATCTTACATCAGATGTAGTGTTTCAAAAAGTTACAGGCTATTTCTTTGTTGTCTTCTTCGCGCCCGTACAGTATTTACCAAAGCTTTTTGATATGCAATAAATTCCTCAAGTATTCTTTCAAGCCACTGGATGGCTCACAATACTTGGGTTTTTCACACGCACATTTAAACTGTTTTTCTTTTGGTTCTGCATGCATGTGCAAACAAAGGTACTGCTTCAAATCATCAAAATGTACACTGTGCACAGGTAGGAAGTTTACAAAATGATTGTATGCGGAATCTACTCTCAGCAACCAATGACTCAGTCTCTCCAATGCAAGGCATAGCGCAGTATTCAGAGATGCACTATAGATACACTCACTTGTCATGCGATTTCACACATAGTGCAGTCATCATACGTTGTTGTAATAGTGTCACACCAGTAAGGCAAATGTCCGCAGGATGACTTGGATAATACTCTGTAGTCATCTGCTGATTGATGTAGGGCTGCATGACATATTTCGTCCCAGTCGAACTCAGAAATAGGTACTTTAACATCCTTCGATGCAGTTTCAATTTCTATTCTCACTTTCTAGCCCTAATCATGATGTGCTTTCATACCCACGTTTACACCTTTCGTTCCACTGGGAGTTAAATTGTATGTAGAACTGAAAAACATGGGTACACTTGATACCTTCTTATCCACAGCAACCACACTCTGTGCCTGCACTAGCAGGAGGATGTTCTGCTGAGATGGGTTGTATTTCAGTGATCAGTACTGTCCACCATCTTGCTGTTGCTTAGGATTACCCTCAGCGTTTGATGTACTGGGGGCAGACTGCATGTCCTCATCACACAAATAGATGAGTGGGACAGACAATGACAGTTCCTTGTCCTGCTCCAGCAAGTGGACTATGTGTGCTACAGGATCCTGTTTGGTCGCTACAGGTTCACACATGCTGGAGGCTGTTGCTGTCGCAGGTTCAGAGATCAGTGCAGGTCTCGGCAAGATGGCAGCTGAGGTTGTTGGAGGTCCAGAGCTTCCAGAGGTGAACATGTTGGCGCTCACCCCTACAGGCTTGGACGTGTCGAGGGATACAGCTGAACAACGAGGAGGAAGTTTTATATATGGACCAAGACATTAAAACAACCAATAGTAATAATAATAAAGCCAACCTCAGACAGAGATTAATATGGGGTACTTACTTTTCCATTTCTTCCTGTTCTGCAGGGCTGTGCTGCATTGTGGATGCTGTTAATGCTTCATGGTTCTGCTGCTCCTGCTGGCTGACTGAGTGAGACTCAAGATGCAGAGCTGCTGAGCCTGTCGTTTACCCCCTCCAAAGAAGTTACCAGATACTGCCATCCTGGTGCCTGAAGTCTAACACATGACCAGATTCAGGGTTCCCATTGGTTCCTACCTTTTTACTGGACCGGCATCTTGGATTACGTCATGGGGCAGGATAGGGGGAAAGGACGACAGCTCCCTCTGGTGGTGGTACTGTGTACTAGATCAGTTGGACTCCAGACCTCATGGAGAACACACTGGATGGTGCTACTCCCTTTGACAACTCAAACTGTTTAAATAAACAATGCATGCAAAATAAAGACATGTCCGTCCTATCTGGCATCCCAGTACAGACTAAGTCCTTTTCCCACCAATTCCAAGGAAGAGATGGTGGTTGGATGACTTAGGTTAGTGGTGGTAGCCCAATTGACCTACTTCCCTACCACAATCTTCCCACAATTTTTCCTGTCATTTTCATGGAGGGGGGTGGAGGGAGGTTAGTGGAGGTTGCCCAATTGACCTATTTCCCAGACAAAGATTCCGCCATGACGTCATTGCGACGGTGCCACATCTATCGCCGCCATCTTGGATCCGTCATCTCGAATAAATTTGGCAACAATGCACAGTGGGGTGACATCCTCTTTGTTCCAGTACTGCGGATGACACAGGAGTTGTCTATCACGAATGAGAGTTGATGCCACGAATGTGCTCAACTGGAGACAGATCCAGTGATCGAGCAGGCCAAGGCAGCATGTTGGCACTGTGTAGAGCACGCTGGATTACAACAGCCATATGTGAACGAGCATTAACCTGTTGGAAAACATCCCTTGGAATACTGTTCATGAATGGCAACACAACAGGCTGAAGTACTACATTGACATACAGATTTGTAGGGTGCTCGGGATAAACACGAGAGTGCTCCTGCTGTCATACGAAATCTCATCTCAGATCGCAACTCCAGGTGTAGGTCCAGTGTGTCCAGCACACAGGCAAGTTGGTTGCAGGCCCTCCCTCAAATGGCCTCCTTCTAACCAACACATGGCTATCACTGGCAGCGAGGCAGAATCAGATTTCATCAGAAAACACAACAGACCTCCACCCTTCCCTCCAATGAGCTCTCGCTTGACACCAATGAAGTCGCAAATGGCGGTGGTTTGTGGTTGGTGGAATGCACGCTACAGGACATCTGGTTCGGAGCTGTCCTTGAAGTAGCCGATTTGTTCGTTGTGTCTCTGTGGTGCCAATTGCTGCTCAAACTGCTGCTGCAGATGCAGTAAGATGCGCCAGAGAGGTACAGGGAACACTATGTTCTTCCTTCTCGGTAATGCCACGTGGCCATCCAAATCCCGGTCCTTCCGCGACCGTAATCTGCCATGGCCATAGCTGCCAGCAACCATGTTCAGTGGCTACATTCCTGCCAAGTCTTTCTGGAGTATCGCAGAAGGAATACCCACCTTCTTGCGGCCCTATTAGACGACCTCGTTCAAACTCAGTCAGATGTTGATTATGGCGTCTTTGTCATTTTAAGGGTGTCCTTCACTAACATCAACTCACCACATGCAGTCTCAAAGATAGCTAACGCCTAGGACCGTTACAGAGTTTATTTAAAGGAGACCTGATTTGCGTCCTCAAAGTGACGCTACTACCGCCAGTCGTATTGGCATTGGAATGGATAATACATTCACATACAAAGCACGACTACCGACTGTCTTTTATGTCGCTCAACTCCTTCTTAGTGTTGTGATTTTTTTCCTTCAGTGTAATTAACTGTCTATGCACCTCACAGTATTTGTATGTACGCGAATGTTATCGCCTCTTTTGTCTGCATTTACTACGGTAAACCTAGTTAAGTAAGAGGCCATATTGCAGAAAATGCGAAAATAAGGTATGAAATGAGAAAGCTGTTCCTGAACTGGGTAAGCACTAGATTATTATAATAAGGGTATGCATTAATTCCCTTGAAGTTTGTGTACGTTACCAAGCATTATTAACGTTTTTACATAGATGTTTACAGTGTTCTCAGAAAAAGAAAAATGGACAATACACCGTTTCCCGTGAAACTGTACAAAACACATTAAATTTTGGAAAGTCCTCATGTTGTACACCTTCATGTGGTTGTTCCGTATCCCATATTCTCACATTATGACGGTTCACCTTTCCATTTAAATGGAATGTTGCGTCGTCTCTAAACGCTAAGCGTGGAAGAAAACTGTCATCCTCCATCTTGTCAAGAACGAAATCGCAGAACTCCACACGTTGTTGTTTGTCACCTTCGCGAAGAGCTTGCAGCAGCTGAATTTTGTATGGTTTCATGTGTAAACCTCGACGCAATACGCACGAGACGGACGTCAGGGGTATGTTGAGTTGTCGAGCTGCACGGCGAACGGATTTCCGTGAAAGTATGGCGGATGCGTTCGACGTCTGTGTCATATACTCGGGGACGGCCCGGCGATTTGCCTTTACATAAGCAACCTCTTTCTCGGAATTGTTCACGCCATCGTCTAATGCTGTGTGCTGCAGGTAGATCCACAACAAGCCTAGTACGAAAGTCACACTGAACAGTTGTTACTGACCTGCACTGCACAGACGTAAAACACAAATAGCTTTCTGTTGTCCCGACACCACTTTTACTAGACTTGAACTGGGCGCATACTGCTGCTACCTAGCGGGAACCGTGTAAAACTCCAGAGTCTGCTTTTTCTAACAGTACGTTGTTCACGCACGTATCTCAAATAACGCAATAGTTATGATTTTTTTTTTTAAATCAGATAATTCTTTTTGATACACCCTGTATAATATTTTCATTTTTTTCGTACGTAATAAGACACACAAATTTGTTTCCATTTGGTTTTAGATGCATCCTCTGTATTATATAGCTGTTTAGAAATGACTTGCCAATACCTTTTTCAAAATTCTCAAAGAATGAATGTATCTTATTTGCTACGAGGGTTAAATGAAAAGTAATGCCTCCACCTTCGTTAATTGGGTTTGCACGGAAATATTTTTATAAATCAAGCGCAGAAATAATCCTTAGAATGTGATCTTTAATTACCAATATTCACACTTTCACATAATGACCAGCCAACTGGATACATTTCTGGCAACTATGAACAAGTTTTCTGAAGCAGTCACGGAAGAAGTCGACACACTGTTTCCGCAACCCAGTCTCTTTGTTCTCTCAAAGTCTTCATCAGAAGCGTAATGATGTCCCCGCAGGTGTTCAAATGGCTCTGAGCACTATGCGACTTAACTTCTGAGATCATCAGTTGCCTAGAACTTAGAACTAATTAAACCTAACTAACCTAAGGACATCACGCAAATCCATGCCCGAGGCAGGATTCGACCCTGCGACCGTAGCGGTTGCTCGGCTCCAGACTGTAGCGCCTAGAACGGCACGGCCATTCCGGCCGGCCCGCAGGTGTTCTTTCATTATCAGGAACAGATGGTAGTCAGACGGTGCTAAATTCGGACTGTATGGAGGATGTCGTACGGTGCTGAGATTCAGTCTCTGAAGTTCTGCTGTGGTGGCACGTGAAGTGTGCCCAGATCTTCCGATAGCCAGGCAATAATGTGATCCACACGTTCTTGTGAAATGCCCATTGTGCTTGTAATTTCTCTCTGAGTGATACGACGATCGTCCTGAATAATCTGTGAACATTTTACTTGTGAAACTCGGTGGTTGCTGTCACAGGACGTCCAACTCTTTTGTTTGTCACGCAGGTCAGATGGCCCGGCCTCAATATCTTTAAACTTACTCGTCCAACGACGCACAGTACTCACATCAACACAATCACCATAAACTGCTTTCGTTCTCTGATGAATCTTCGTTGGGATGACACCTTCTGCTGTCAAGAATTCAATGACTGCATGTTGCTTAAATCGCATTGACCGACCGTCTGCGCAGGGTTCCATACTTTACACTGTAACAATACAACCGTTCAATGCTAAGACTTCCCGCCAACTGGAGCTGTAGAGAAGAGGCTACGCAACAAGCCAGTACCTGCCGCATACCAATACTGCCAAGAGTTACGAAGATGGAGGCATTACTTTTCAGTCAACCCTCGGATTAAGGATTACGTCAATAGGAAATTATTGCATCTCCTTTTCAGTTTTTTTTGCGGCCTACATTGTGTTCGTTGCGATAAGATCGAAATATCACGGCTGGACTCGTTACAAAATAAAGACGAATGAAGGAATAATCTGCTGATTCAGAAGTAATCAAAGCGAGCGACCGCAGACGAAGTACAGCCGCATAGGATGGCGCGAGGTCGCAACAAAGGCGGCAGCGGAGTTCCCACGCTGCAGTCACATTTGTTTGTCTCGTTCGCTGCTCTGCAAATATTAAGCTCCACCTCCGGTCCCGAGTTTCCCTTCAAGAGCGTTTTAAACTCGCCGCAACTTTGCATAAGTATCGAAATTTGCATATCCGCGCCACAAATACGGCTGAAAATTGCCACCCCAGAATCTGCAAGCAGGGCCGAACCTTTGTAACAAGAGCGCCCTCTGAATGTAACGGCGGGGACTTTAGAAAAGATAATTACTGGTCTGTCCGCAACAAACTGAGAAAAGAAAAAGTTTAAAAGGGTGAATAAAATTCTCGTAAAAGCGAAAGAAGACCCGCGCTCACCTCGACACCCTGTGGGCTTTCTTACGTAGCAGAGATCAGTTGTCTGAGAAACAGTACCCACGAATTTTTTTCTTATAAGGATGTAGACGACGTTATGTGGCTTCATCTGTAATCAGATGCTTATGACGCACAAAGGGGACAGCCAGAGATCAGATGTGAGTTTTTCAATTAGCAGGACTTTCGGAGTCCTCTTTTTGCTTCTAAAGAAAGAAACACCCTAAAGCACAATGAGAGACGAGGGGAGAACTGCCGAATGTTGATCGGTTTCTGCGACGATAGTTCGGCAATAGAATCTACTGGCCTTCTTCTTCTTCTTCTGCACTTCAGGGTTTAGGCACTTGTACTTGTTCGGTCTCCAGTTTTCACTGCCGCCTCCTCCTGAATATTCCTAGTCCCTCTTCCTCTTGGCTGGTAAAGAATGTCTTGACGCAGGCTTCTCTCTATACTCTTTCTCTCTGGGTGATGTTTCCATAAGATGTCGTTTTCTTCACTCTTTTCATTGGCATTATAAACATCTAGTTCCTTCCTAATATCCTCATTGTAATAAGGTCTTCCTTGGTAACACCTCCAACATTCCTAAGAAATCTCAATTCTCGTGTTTGTAACTTTCTTTCATCGTGTTTTTATGGTTCCACATCCCACTCCTTCGCATCCTCTTGTCGTGTGATCGCAGGGTGGCGGGAGGTGGGTGGGGGGGGGGGGCAGTGGCGTTGGGGGCGGGGGGGGGGGGGGGGGGGAGCGTCACTGACACTGAAGCGTTGTCCATTTAAACCACACAGGTGTAGCCACGGTTTCATAAAATTTTAATTTTGTTTCCTTCCGTATATTGTTTTGGAATATTTTGTTTATCATTCTGTATATTGACTGATATTCCTTGATCATACTTTCCATATCATGATCCAAGTCATAGCTTATATCGCATCCTAGAAAATTAAACCTGGATATCTACACATGTGGCAGATTTCCTATTTTTGAGTGGGTTGTCTACTTCCCATGACGGACCATGATTCACATTTTCATTTCTGATATACGAATGTATAATTATCTAAATTTGCATATGCGCGCCACAAATACGGCTGAAAATTCCCGTCTGATGTAGTTTCTACACTGCTTTTTGTAGTTCATCTCCACTTTTTCCAAAATTTTTGTATCATCTGCATAAATAATATTAGCATGTTTATTTTAATCCGTATACCCGTGTGTACTCTGCGTGTCCAGCTCTTAACAAACTCATTTACATACACATTAAACAACGTTGTCTATAGGGTACAGCCTTGTACAATTACTTATTGGTAGTGATTTCTTCGTTTTGTTATTTTTGCGTCCTTGTACAAACATTTTATAGTTCCAATGACATGAGTCGGGTATTAAGCTTTAGTCATAATGTCCCATAGTTTCTTCCTCTTCATACTGTCTAAATCTCTTTCGAAGTCAGCAGAAACTATAGATGTCTCTAAATTGATTTCTCATCGTCTCTGAAATTGTTTCATAGTAAACATATTATCACTGCATGAACAACCTTTCCGGAAACCATTTGTTCTTCTAATAGTAGAATATTTGTTATGGTTTTTATAAGGTTGTTGACTATTTTTACACATATTCTATAGGCTGAGTTTAGGCGAAGAGCTCATCTGTACTGGTTGTATCTTTGTCCGTTTTTACAAATTGCTATCACTTCTGATGCTTTCCAAGAGTTCGGTACTTTACACCAGTGTCAACATTCATTAACTAAATGTAATACTCTAAAATCACAAAAGGAACTCGCATATTTTGAAATTTACCTCTGGTCCACATGCTTTCCTGCTCTTCATAAGAATAGTGCATGTGATGTTACTCGTATTTATATATATTTGACGATGCTGGTGCTGATTCCGCATTTAACATTTGACGATGCTACTATGGCTGCAGTACATTGGGACTTTGTTTTTATGAAACAGATATGATGATGGTCATTAAAGACCGAAACCGGTAATCTGTTAACAAAACGTTTGTGACCATAGACGTAAATTAAAGGAAACTTATCTCTACGGAACGTCGGTGTGGGGGCTAGACAGCCCCACACGACGCAAAAAGAAGCAGGTCCTGCAGGACACTGGATACTGCACGTGCACTGACACACCACGGCTGTGACTGCCCGCGCCGAGACGAACAGGGACACCATCGATGAAGCGATTCGGAAGCGTTCTCAAACCTTCGGCCAAAGTATTGTTTAGTAAAGCCTCGTCACCAGTTTTGTAAAGACCTTGTCGCTCTGCTGTGGAGGCCGAGTTGCCGCTGTTGTTACGGTAGGCCGAGTGTGTGAGTTCGTGAAATGGATTCTTGTGCAGTAAACCGCTAACACAATTCGTCCCTGCCATTATTACACAGCTGTGCCCCAGGGTTAATTAACAAGCAAAGTTCTACAACACTCCAACAAATTAGCAACCAAGTCACACAAATGAGTTAAAAAGGTTTGCTTATCTTTGTGACCTGTTGAAATTACGAATTCTGTAACACTGTTTGTAATACAAGACAAAAAAGGCCGTTATTGGCTAATTGCAAATAATCGTAGGTAAACTTCTCAGTACATGTTGTTGTTGTTGTGGTATTAAGTCCTGAGACTGGTTTGTTGCAGCTCTACATGCTACTCTATCCTGTGCAAGCTTCTTCATCTCCCAGTACCTACTGCAACCTACATCCTTCTGAATCTGCTTAGTGTATTCATCTCTTGGTCTCCCTCTACGATTTGTACCCTCCACGCTGCCCTCCAGTGCTAAACTGGTGATCCCTTGATGCCTCAGAACATGTCCTACCAACCGGTCCCTTCATCTTGTCAAGTTGTGCTACAGACTCCACTTCTCCCCAATTCTATTCAATACCTCCTCATTAGTTATGTGATCTACCAATCTAATCTTCAGCATTCTTCTGTAGCATCACATTTCGAAAGCTTCAATTCTCTTGTTGTCCAGACTATTTATCGTCCATGTTTCACTTCCATACATGGCTACACTTCATACAAATACTTTCAGAAACAATTTCCTGACACTTGAATCTTTACTCGATGTTAATAAATTTCTTTTCTTCAGAAAACCTTTTCTTGCCATTGCCAGTCTACATTTTATATCCTCTCTACTTCGACCATCATCAGTTCTTTTGCTCCCCGAATAGCAAAACTCCTTTACTACTTGAAGTGTCTCAATTCCTAATCTAATTCCCTCAGCATCACCCGACTTAATTTGACTACATGCCATTATCCTCGTTTTGCTTTTGTTGATCTTCATCTTATATCTTCCTTTCAAGACACTGTCCATTCCGTTCAGCTGCTCTTCCAGGTCCTTTGCTGTCTCTGACAGAATTACAATGTCATCGGCAAACCTCAAAGTTTTTATTTCTTCTGCATGGATTTTAATACCTACTCCGAATTTTTCTTTTGTTTCATTTATTGCTGCTCATAGTACATAGCAAATGCAATTTACAGCAACTGTCTGTTCACTGCTAAGAGTTCGTTAAACGACGTTCCCCGTCTGTCAGACCTGGACGATGATCTCTAATAAAGTGTTCGAGAGCTGCTCTTCTGTCTTCCGAATAGGTTTCTGTTCGTTGTCGTCCGGTCATTGGCGGATTGTACTCGGCCGTCAATTCGCCGAGGCGGAGCCGATGTCGCCATCCTCAGCGCTGCCCGTGGCGATGGTGGACCTCGCGCTAGTGGCGAGTCTCTATGGCACTGGCGCCAGCTCACATCTTTGCGCCTCTGGAGGTTTTGCTCTGGCTGTGTCTTGTTCGGACGGCAGGACGTATTGAGTCTCGATGAGATACCACTAGTTATCTGGGAATCCCAGATCACGCTTACTCTGTAAGATTAATACCCCCTTCAGTTGATACATACCTGACGAAGTAGGTTTGCAGAGCCGAGAGGACCTCCACAACCTCTCCAAAGCAGGACATACATGAATAAATGCTATCCTATCTAACGCAACAGGATAAGAAAAAAGTTGCCAGGGTACTTGACCCTCAGTGCAAGGAAAAGCCGGGCCTTTTGGATTCCCAGGGACGCGGTACAGTACCCACTGTTCCCACTCTTTCACTGTTGTACGTCAAGAATTTCAGACCAGTTAGCCTTTTGAGTCACCTTTATAAACTGTTCGTACATATGATTCTGAATAGAATCCTACCAGTAATAGACCCTCTTCTCATACCCGAAGAAGCAGGATTTCGACCAAACAGAAGCTGCACAGGCCAACTTTTGAATCTACCCAGTTTATAGAGGATGGCTTTGAAACCCGACAAGTAACGGGCGTGGTCTTCGTGGATCTCACAGCAGCGTATGATACTGTCCATCATCGGTTACTCCATGCAAAACTATACAATATGATCAACAACGCCCACCTCGTTAGACTACTCAGCACCCTCCTCCAAAACCGCAGGTTTTTTGTTGAATTTCAAGGACAACGCAGTCGCTGGAGAGCGCAGAAAAATGGTCTACGTCAGGGAAGCGTCTTGGCTCCACTTCTCATCAACATCTATACCAACGACCGGCCATTGACCCCAGGCACAAGGAGATTCATATATGCAGATGACCTAGCCCTTGCTACGCAGAACTCATGCTTTGAAAGAGTCGAAAGAAACCTGACAACAGCACTTAGAACACTGTCAAGCTACTACAGTCGGAACCAACTCAGACCAAACCCTTCGAAGACACAAGTGTGTGCCTTTCATTTAAGGAGCAAGGAAGATAATCGTGAATTACATATTGCATGGTCAGGCATCCAACTCCAGTATCATCACGCACCTAAATACTTGGGAGTCACTCTCGATAGAACTCTTACATTCAAAACTCACTGCAAGAAGACCAAAATGAAAATCTCCGCTCGAAACAACCTAATTCGCAAACTAGCGGGGACACAGTGGGGATCAGATCCACAAACTATTCGCTGTTCTGCAATGGCACTGTGCTTTTCTACTGCTGAATATGCTTCTCCAGTCTGGTACAGGTCATGTCATGCCAGACAAGTAGACATTGCTCTCAACGAAACCTGCAGGTTGATCACAGGTTGCTTAAGACCTACCCCAACTGATAAGCTCTACTGCCTGGCTGGAATAGCGCCACCATGGATACGCAGAACAGTGGCTGCCAACAAGGAGAGACTGAAAGTGGAACAGGACAGTGCCCATCCACTGCACGGACATAATCCACCACAGCAACGGCTGAGATCGCGAAAGAGCTTCCTGAGAACATCCGAGAAGCTCACCATTTCACCAGAGAAGGCAAGGCTGGAGTTTTGGAAGAAGTCGACGCCTCACCTGCAGACGCCAGAAGCTGAAAAACTACCACCTGGACACAACGAGAGCTGGCTAGTGTGAAAATCTTTAAACAGATTACGATCAGGAGTTGCACGATCCAGAGACAACCTGAAGAGTTGGGGCTTCATAACAGAAGATACGTCCTGTGATTGTGGACAAGAACAAATCACAAGCCACGAGCTCCAGTGCCTTTTGTGCCCTACATCCTGCACAAAGATTGATCTGCAAGCCACTCCAAGCGCCTTGGAGGTTGCAAAGTACAGGGCACATGTAATATAAATACAATTTGTATATATATATATATATATATATATATATATATATATATATATATATATATATATATTGATGTGTATGGCTACTGTAAATTTGTATGTCTCTGATTCGAGAATAATAAACCGTTGTACGTTATCCAGGCAGCTATTCTACTTACGGCCGAGGAGGCCAATATGGAGCTTACCTTATCCGCAGACTAAAGCCTCCCTAACTGAACTGTGGCAGAGTGACTATGTAGAGAAGAATTAACTCATTCACGAAGTGCAACGTTCGGGGCTTGATTTTTCCAGGACGGTAATTTCAACTTTATCACCACACGTCGCGCGCTGGCACGCTCTGGGTATCAGCAGGATGGCGCCCAGTGAAGTGGGGCAGAAGCGCCCCCTGCACTGCGGCCGCGACAGCGGGAGTGTACCGGCGGCGAAGGTAACTCGAGTCGTGTCGGCGGCCGGAGCTGGCGCGGCTCGTTTCGCCAAACTTAGTTGGCAGCGCCTTGCCTTAAGCACCAAACTAACCGGGATAATTATACAATTTATAACTGTCTCCTGCTGTTAATTATTTCCGTGACTTAACTGCCTCCTAACGGCGCCACTAAATCATCCAGATACAGGCGCCGCCCGCCAGCAATCCGAGCGGAATAAGCAAACAATTGGAAACAAAGGAGCCACGCGAGCCGGGCGGCGGCGCCTGCTGAAAACTCGCGCGGCCTCTGCCGAAACAGCGTAAATCAGAGCGACCGCCAAGCGGCAGTCCGACGAACACGGCCCGTACTAAGCCGCCCATCTCCTTGCATCTCCCACTCACAGGCGTAGGTGCTTACAGTAGCTGCCAGCGAACCTAACAACGCTTCGCAATTGCTAAATATATACATGAATTGTAAGTACGTCCTGCTCTTCTTCTCCCTCCCTTCTCTGCCCACCTCCTCTCCCCCTTCTCGTTGTCCATCTCTTCCTCTCGCCCCTCTCCTTATCCATCTCCTCCCCCTCATCTCTTTCACTGTCCATCTCCTCCTCACCCCTCTCCCTGTCCGTCTCCTTCTTACCTGTCTGGCCATTTTCTCCCCCTCTCCCTTTCTGTCAATCTCTTCTTCCCCATCTCTCTCTGACCTTGAATATTGTTCATCGTTGTTGCAAACGAAACCGTATTTGGGAAATAGAATCACCCAAAATGAATGAGTAAATCAGTTGCGACCATTAATATAAGGTGTGCAGGAAAGGCATCTCCAGGTGCTGGGTCTCTGAGGACAGTAGCTTCACTGACAATGTTTCAATTTGTGAACAGATGGAATTGCAAAGTTGTGGATGATTCAGATTCCATAGTAATATTCTAATTACAAGTCGAAAAGCCATAAACCTAATATCCCTCTTTCCTCTTAAAACTGGCTTCGACAAAGAGAATAAAACTGCACACAACTGCGTATACAATTTCTTTAAAATTATATAAAAAGGAGAAAGGCCATATGTTGTCTAATGCTTTAAATGCCCTTATATGTAAGTTAAAACTAACTATGAGAAAAAAACGAATCTGCATTTTCTATTTTGCATACAGTTTAAACAGAAAATTTGTTTATTGTTGTCTAGGTAAAACATATGGCCAATTTCCATCAGAATGTTAATAAAGTATCTTATAAAAGCTTTAAGTAAAACGGTAAAAAACTTGTCGAAATTTTTGCTAACAACATTCCCCTTTATATATATTTACTTATGCACTACATATATTAAAAAAATATACAGCCAGTGTCTGCCCAAAAGTTTATCAGAGCATTGTGTAAAAATTTCTAATACATCGGTCAAGAACTTATTGAGAATGTTGCTTACTATATTTCCCCTTTATATAATAAAAATATATTTATTTGCCATATATATTTAAAACATGTACATTATGTCGATCTAAACATTTGTTACAGTGTCATGTACAAATTTTAATTAAATAGGCCAAGAAGTTTTCAAACTTTTATTAACCACCTTTTTGTGTGTGTATAGTCTGTCCAAATTTTTATTACAACATCATATAAAAATATACATTTACATACCAAAAGAATTACAAAAATAGTGTCTGCCCAAAAGTTTATCAGAGCATTGTGTAAAAATTTCAGAGGAATCGATCAAGAACTTTTCGAGATTTGTGCACACTGCATTTCTCATTTATTGATCAAACATATTTAAAATATGTAGCTCATGTCGACCTGAATTTTTATTACAGTATCAGGCAAGCATTTGAATTAAATAGGCCAAGAAGTTTTTCAGACTTTTGCTAAAGAGTGTTTTGTATGTATGAATAGCCTATGTCTGTCCAAATATTTATTACAGCATCATGTAAAAATTTCAAATAAATTGGTCAAGAACCTTTCAAACTTTTGTTCACAATGTTTTCCCTTTATGTATTACAAACATATTTATACATCATGTATATTTAAAAAATATGCAGCCTATGTCTGTGCAATACTTTATTGGAATATCGTGTGAAAATAGGAAAAAAATGGTCGAGAACTTTTCGAGATATTTACTAACAACTTTTCCCCACCTCACGTATTACATATATATTTATGTAGCATTGTTTGTCCGAATATTTATTAGAGTATACAGTAAAAATTTGAAGTAAATCGGTCAACAACTTTTTGAGCTTTTAGCTAACAACATTTTTTCTTCATGTATTATATATACATTTATGTACTAGTCATATTAAAGAAATATTTCTTCTATGTCCATAAAAATATATTAGAGTATCATATAAAAATTTGAACTGAATCTGTCAAGAACATCTCGAGATGTTTGCTGTGTGTGTGTCTGTGTGTGTGTGCGTATGTGTGTGTGTGTGTGTGTGTGTGTGTGTGTGTGTGTGTGTATGTGTACTGAAAACTAAGTCCATCACAAAAACTTTTCGAGATCTTTGGTAACAACTTTAAACTAAGACTAGTCTGTATATAATATACTAGCATAGATATAAACCACCTATATTACAAAAATTTGCATCTTATATGTCTGAATGTTAGTTAAAGTATCATGTAAAAATTTGAAGTAAACCAGTACATATTAAATAAATATGTAGCCTATGTCCTTTTGACCATTTGTTAGGGTATCATGTAGAAATTTCAAGTAAGTCACTCAAAAAGTATTGGAGATTTTTGGTGACAATGTTAACTGCCGACTTACTTTTACATAGTAGTATAGATATATGTTTTATATACTACACGTATTTTAAAAAAAGGGGAATCTAAGTCCGTGCAAATGCTTATTAGAGTACCACATAAAAATTTGAAGTAAATCAGTCGGAAACATTTCGAGGTTTTGCTAATTACATTTCCCCTTTATGTAATATTTATTTACAATATACATTAAAAGTATGTAGACTATGTCCGTCGGAACGTTTATGAGAGAATCATGTGAAAGTTTGATGAAGATTGGTCAAGAATTTTTCGATAATTTTCCTAACAATATGTCTCTTTAAAGTATAGATATATATTTATATACTAAGTATATCTCACTAGGTAGCATATGTTCATCAGTACGTTTGCTAAAGTCTCATGCAAAAATATGAGGCAGTTTCGTTAAGTAAGCCGGCCAGAGTGGCCGAGCAGTTCAAGGCGCTTCAGTCTGGAACCGAGTGACCACTACGGTCGCAGGTTCGAATCCTGCCTCGGGCATGGATGTGTGTGATGTCCTTAGGTTAGTTAGGTTTAAGTAGTTCTAAGTTCTAGGAGACTGATGACCTCAGAAGCTAAGTCCCATAGTGCTCAGATCCATTTGAATTTAGTTTCGTTAAGAATTCTTCTAATTTATTGTTAACAACCATTTCCATTTACAGAGTGTATGTATACTCATATGCCATACATATTTGAGTTATGTGTAACCTATGCTGGTCTGAACGTTTTGTTACACTATTTTGAAGTAAATTGGTCACGAGCTTCTCCATTTTTTTGTTGACAAGGTTAAACTGCGGCTTGACTATATAAATATATGTATTGAAAATCAATAGCTTATGTCTATCCATAAGTTTATTAGAGTACCCTTTCAGAGATTTTTGCTTAAAACGTTTCTCTTTCATATAGTATCTACACTGAGGCGCCAAAGAAACTCATACATATTCAAATACAGAGATATGTGAACAAGCAGAATACGGCGCTAAGGTCGGCAGCGCCTACATAGGACAACAAGTGTCTGGCGCAGATCTTAGATGGGTTACAGCTGCTACAATGGCAGGTTATCAAGTTTTAAGTGAGTTCGGACGTGGTGTTATAGTCGGCGCACGAGCGATGGGACACAGAATCTCCGAGGTAGCGATGAAGTGGTGTTTTCCCGTACGACCATTTCACGAGTGTAATGTGAATATCAGGAATCCGGTAAAGCATCAAATCTTCGGCACCGCTGCAGCAGGAAAATGACCCTGCAAGAACGGGACCAACGACGACTGAAGAGAATCGTTCAACGTGACAGAAGTGCAACTCTTCCGAAAATTGCTGCAGATTTCAACGCTAGGCCATCAACAACTGTTCGATCCATTCAACGAAACATCATCGATATGGGCTTTCGGAGCCAAAGACGAACTCGTGTCCCCTTGATGACTGCAAGACACAAAGCTATCGCCTCTCCTGGACCCATCAACACCGACATTGGTCTGTTGCTGACTGGAAACATGTTGCCTGGTCGGACGAGTCTCGTTTCAAATTTTATCGAGCGGATGGACGTGTACGGGTATGGAGACAACTTCATAAATCCATGGACCCTGCATGTGAGCAGGGTACTGTTAAAGCAGGTGGAGGCTCTGTAATGGTGTGGGTCGTGTGCAGTTGGAGTGATATGGGACCCCTGATATGTCTAGATACGATTCTGATAGGCGACACGTACGTAAGCAACCTGTCTGGTCACCTGCATCCATTCACGTCCACTATGTATTGCGTCGTACTTGGGAAATCCAGCAGGGCAATGAGACACTCCACACGTCCAGAATTGCCACAGAGTGGCTCTAAAAACACTGTTCTGAGTTTAAACACTTCCGCTGGGCCTCAAACAACCCCAACATGAACATTATTGAGCATATCTGGGTTGCCTTGCAACGAGCTGTTCAGAAGAGGTCTCCACCCACTCGTACTCTTACGGATTTACGGACATCCCTGCAGGATTCATTGTGTCAATTCCCTCCAGCACTACGTCAGACATTAGTCGAGTCCATGCCACGTCGTGTTGCGGCACTTCTGCGTGCTCGTGGGACCCTACACGCTATTAGGCAGGTATACCAGTTTCTTTGGCACTTCAGTGTAGTACACTGGTATTTTTCTTGTTTGAGGACTGTGTGTATTGGCGCAGTGTACTTATTACAGGAAATTGTGGAGAGCTGTTAAGTTAAGATGTTGGTAACTGTTTTTGGTAAACTGAATTTTACAAATTGCGTTAAATTTGGTTAACTAACTGTAAATGGTCGCGTGAGAACTTAAGCTGATTATTTTCTGCGTGAGCTTTGCTTAAATTGTTATCAAATGCTGTCGAAATTCTTTTAGTAGACTGATATAACCAGTGGAAGTTTGATGGCAACTGTCCTCTGGAACTGTTAGTGTATAGATTACTGTAAAAGAAGTGTCTTCTGGTATTGTCTGAATATGTTTTTAATTTCAGCTTAAGGGACTGAAATGCACTTTTTTCAATGGAGGACGATAAAAAATTGCTTTATAATATTGCTTACATTTTATGGGTATTGTCTTTGGATAAGATCTCGTAAGTGAGGTTTATAAAACAAAACCAAAGGATTTCAGTGCAAGATTGAACTGATTAAGTAATGATCGCAGGACCTTAAATAAAGGAAGAAACTAACACTCGCCTTAGGCAAATAAATGAAATGGTAGGACACGGTGCTGACTGCTCAGCCAATGTATAAAAAAGTTTGCTGAGCTATTGGAAATTAATAAACTTTTGTAATAAGGAGTGTTCGACTTTCAATGTAAAACCAGTCCGCTCCACCTTCCCACTAAATCCGTGTCTCTGCCCAAGCAGGAAGGAATACCATTTTCTATTATACAAAAATATTTGTAGGTGGTAGTTCAAGATACAGTTTTGTAGAAATTTCGGACAGGGGAAAACAGCCCACTGAGTGACGTAAAGAAATATCTGAGAAGCGGGAGTTTTGTGCTCGGCTTTCTCAGACTTGTATGTGCCGAAGGAAGCCCATTGGATAACTGACGAAACTTTTGCTAAGTTGGGCTGTTTTAAGAAAATATATCATTGAACAATGTTTAACGAAGCCTTCTGACAGACGGAGTATTCTTTTGCGCATGTTATATGCAGAGAACTGAGGAAAGATTTTTTGGGCAGAATAGGAGAACGCGGAAATGGATGAAGAAGAGGCCATACTTCAGTTTTTGAGGTTCAGCAGATAACACGTCGATTGAATGATTAATGGCTGGCAAGAGACTCCAACGTGTGCAGAACACAATGCTCCAACTCATAACCTACGTGAGACTCTCTCGCAGAGTAGGCTGCCCTGGTAGAAAAACAGCTAGGCCTTTTTATCGGTCCATTGCTTCTAAACTTAGACTCGATGCTGGCAGTGATTCGAGGGCTTATCCAACATACCGTCTTTTGCACGTAGATTTCACATGACTTCCTGGCACGATGGGGCTAATCAACGAACACTCGTCCACAGAGCTATGGATTTGCGAGAATGACCTGCTGAGACGTTGGCTATCCATGACCCACCAGACTTTGCCAAATCAGTCTACCTCCGATTTAATCGTGATGGAATGTTCAAAATTGGTGCTTCGTCTAACATTCTAATTTATTATTCAAGTTAATGCATAATTATTTCTTTCCTGATTATATATGTGCGTACGAGCAACGATTCTAATAATTATGGATTCAATTTGTCAATGTGAAATTTATACAATTTTACTTTAGTATTAACATGTATGGTATTCTATTCTCTTGTGTTCCCTCCATTACTTCTAACACTCAAGATCGTTACTCAGTGACCGAAATCTACACTCCTGGAAATTGAAATAAGAACACCGTGAATTCATTGTCCCAGGAAGGGGAAACTTTATTGACACATTCCTGGGGTCAGATACATCACATGATCACACTGACAGAACCACAGGCACATAGACACAGGCAACAGAGCATGCACAATGTCGGCACTAGTACAGTGTATATCCACCTATCGCAGCAATGCAGGCTGCTATTCTCCCATGGAGACGATCGTAGAGATGCTGGATGTAGTCCTGTGGAACGGCTTGCCATGCCATTTCCACCTGGCGCCTCAGTTGGACCAGCGTTCGTGCTGGACGTGCAGACCGCGTGAGACGACGCTGCATCCAGTCCCAAACATGCTCAATGGGGGACAGATCCGGAGATCTTGCTGGCCAGGGTAGTTGACTTACACCTTTTAGAGCACGTTGGGTGGCACGGGATACATGCGGACGTGCATTGTCCTGTTGGAACAGCAAGTTCCCTTGCCGGTCTAGGAATGGTAGAACGATGGGTTCGATGACGGTTTGGATGTACCGTGCACTATTCAGTGTCCCCTCGACGATCACCAGTGGTGTACGGCCAGTATAGGAGATCGCTCCCCACACCATGATGCCGGGTGTTGGCCCTGTGTGCCTCGGTCGTATGCAGTCCTGATTGTGGCGCTCACCTGCACGGCGCCAAACACGCATACGACCATCATTGGCACCAAGGCAGAAGCGACTCTCATCGCTGAAGACGACACGTCTCCATTCGTCCCTCCATTCACGCCTGTCGCGACACCACTGGAGGCGGGCTGCACGATGTTGGGGCGTGAGCGGAAGACGGCCTAACGGTGTGCGGGACCGTAGCCCAGCTTCATGGAGACGGTTGCGAATGGTCCTCGCCGATACCCCAGGAGCAACAGTGTCCCTAATTTGCTGGGAAGTGGCGGTGCGGTCCCCTACGGCACTGCGTAGGATCCTACGGTCTTGGCGTGCATCCGTGTGTCGCTGCGGTCCGGTCCCAGGTCGACGGGCACGTGCACCTTCCGCCGACCACTGGCGACAAGATCGATGTACTGTGGAGACCTCACGCCCCACGTGTTGAGCAATTCGGCGGTACGTCCACCCGGCCTCCCGCATGCCCACTATACGCCCTCGCTCAAAGTCCGTCAACTGCACATACGGTTCACGTCCACGCTGTCGCGGCATGCTACCAGTGTTAAAGACTGCGATGGAGCTCCGTATGCCACGGCAAACTGGCTGACACCGACGGCGGCGGTGCACAAATGCTGCGCAGCTAGCGCCATTCGACGGCCAACACCGCGGTTCCTGGTGTGTCCGCTGTGCCGTGCGTGTGATCATTGCTTGTACAGCCCTCTCGCAGTGTCCGGAGCAAGTATGGTGGGTCTGACACACCGGTGTCAATGTGTTCTTTTTTCCATTTCCAGGAGTGTAGATATGCTAATAAACACAAGATGTGACTGACTGTTGTACCTTCTTTCAAGAATCGAAAAAAATATAGTCATTGAGCACTTACAGGTTCCAAACGCACTTAAATTAAAAAGTTAGAGGGAACGTCCATTTAGTTTTAAATCTTAGGACAGATTTTCGAGGGCCATTCTATTCACATCGTTCAATGCGTTGCGTAACTGAATCATTTACGTATCTGGGGAGCTAGGCCAGATCAGCCACTGCTGTTGACTTTTTCAGCAAGAAGGTATGCTGGCTCGGTTAGCGTTACAAACTTAAGACATAATTTCAAACTTTATCTATTCATCTTATGGTGTTGCAGTTCTTATTTCCTTGCTTGCTAGAAGAGTTTGATGAGGAATTTCGCTTATGCAAGACACCTCCGTAGTTTTGTTTTACCAAAACATGTTTCAGCACTTTTGCGCTATCTTCAATGGGTCACTTTAATTTCCTTTCTGTAAAGTTATTATATATTAACGTTTAGACAAAACCTTTAGTACAAAGTATTTACATTTCTGAATGAAGTGATTGCTATCAAATATTATACATGGTTTGTTTACAGTTCACAGTTGCGGCATGTATTATTGGGCTGATGCAGTGTGTATTTTTCATTAAAATATGTCAAAATTTCTGGTTTTATAGCTTATTTGCAAAAAGGGTGGACGTATTTAGTTACCTTACATGACGCTGTTGAATGTTTATTTTAATAGCTGTAAGTCTGCTTTACAACCTACAATTGTCATCTGCAAACAGCGAAATGTAATTTTTATTTTTGTTTATTATGCATTTCCGAACTAAAATGAGTTGTTGTGGGTGTGTAGTATTAATTTCTTTCGTGGCATATTTGACTGGGTGGGGCGCGCAGGTTTCAACAAGTGTTGTTGGCGTTTATGGCGTTTATTGTGTTTGGTGTATATATATATATATATATAAGTGTGTGTGTGTGTATGTGTTCAGGGCAGTGAGGATGAGGTACGTTCATGTGGAAAGGCATCTAGAGTGACTGTTGTGCAGTACAGGGGAGAGCGGAAATTTCGTTCTAGGGGCCGATCATGCGATGTTTTGATGTATCATTCATATAGTGCTTCAGTTGTGGCAAAGAGGATTTTATTGCACAATGATGTATATTCATTTAGTACTTCCTTTCCTTGGGCTACTGATTTTTGGATGTGGTAGTTTTTCTATTAATTTTTGGTGTAGGTTGTTACTGGTTTTTAGAATGTTTGTCAGTTTCAGTGTTTTTTTGGATGGTGATTCTGGATGTCAGGTGATCCGCCAATGTTGAGTGTGAACTATTGCTTTTCAGTGTTTTGAGATGTTCTGTGTAGCTGGTACTGAAATTCTTGCATGTTTGACCAACTTATACAAGTTGACAGCAGTCGCAAGTTAGTTGATATATACCAGATGGGTGAATTTGTCGGTGTTGGTGGTATTTCTTCCAAGTCTGTTTTGTAGTGTGTTGGTTTTGTATACTATCTTGAGTCCTTGTTTCTTTAGTATATTGCTCACCCTGTGTGTGACTTAGTTGTTGTAAGTCATTATGTGCTATTTGCTGCTGACTGTCTATCGATTATTTCTATGTTGTGTTGTGTTTGTTTGTGTGTATGTTTCATGAAAATGTGTTGCCTGTTTCCGTATATTGTGGTTTATTTTATCTCCTCTCTTTGCATCATACCCATTCTCCTGTGCAACTTGCTTAATTGTCTTCAGCAGTTGTGTGTAATCATGTTTGTTCATGGGTATTTTGTTCAGTCTGTGTACTAAATATCCGTAGCTTTGTGAGTTATGGGGTGACATGGGGTAATTGGACTGGTTATGAATAATGGTGCTGGTGATTGTGGGTTTCCTGTAAATTATGAACTAATGTTTGTTGTTTCTCTTGTGTATGGTGAGATCTAGAAATTAAGTTTTTCATCCGTTTGTGTGTCAGTGGTGAACTATATTTCTGGGTTGATGGTGTTTATGGACTCATGGAGTTGTTTTATGTGAGGCTGTGATTCATCTAGTAGACAAATTATATCGTCTACATATCTGTACCAATATACTATTTTGCACTGTTTTGGTATTATTATTTTGTTAAAAATTTGCTTTTATATCTGATTGAGGAAAATGTCATCTGAAGCACAACAGACAAAACGTAATGCTGAAATCATGTGGATGAAGCAATAAATCCGATCTTTGTATACCAAAAAACAAGAGCTGAACAGAGAACTAGACAGATTGCATACAGAACTAGCAAATCACATAAAGTATCCATCGTTTTTGATGAATTAATACACAGAGTTAGAACATACACAGATACCATAATTGAAAGAAAACATGCAACACAACAAAAGAAACTCACTGAAATGATAAATCACACAAACACTTATCAATCACAATACAACAAACACACCTTTTACAAAAAAAAGTGAGTAACCTAACAGATATAAAACTGTCTGAACAAGAGAGCAACCTGCTTGAAAAGGATCCCAAAAATAACATAAACACAATGGTGTCAACAGGACAATGGAGAATATCATAATGGAACCTGATCATATCACAAAGCAACAAGAAGAACTAAACAAACCTGAATTCAATGCAAATCTAACTAGAGAGCTAGTTCCTGAGAAAATAAGAAACATAATCAAAGTGAACAAAAGCACTATAAAAGAAAACACAATGACAACTGAAGAATAAACCTACAGAGAACTATAGAAAAAATTAATGCAAGAAAATGTCATTATCATAAAGTCGACAAGGGAAATTTGATAATAGACATAAAAGGACAGGAATTCATTGACAAAACATTAGAATTCATCCAGAGCAACAACATCACAGAATTACCTAGTGATCCAATAAATCAATACCAAAGAATCTTACAGAAAACTCAGAAAAACATAGAAACAATTTTTATGAACACAGAGATTAAAAGGATGATACAGAAAACCCCCAGGACCCCCACTGTAATATCATTGCCTGAAGTTCACAAACCTGGAATTCCTATTTGTCCATTCATAAACTTTACGAACATACACACACACACACACACACACACACACACACACACACACACACACTGCTACAGACAATATACAAACACACTGAAGACAGAAGTCTAAAAAACTCAAATGACTTAATAGAGAAAACACAAAACGAAAACGTGCCAAACACAGCATCATTAATTTCATTTGACATGATTTCCATACGCACACGAATTCCAGCAGAGGAAACTATCATCATAGAAAGAAACCTCCAACTACAAGGAAACATTCCTATGACATACAAGCAGCACCACCCATACTCAGGCTCATCACAGAGCAAAACTACTTCACATTCAACAACAAATTTTACTCTGAAGAAGATGGACTACCTATGGGATCCCCAATCAGTGGCCGTCTGGCTGACATTTTCCTCAGTCAGATAGAAAAGCAGATCTCTGACAAAATTGTAATACCAAAACAGTACAAAATAATATTGGTAGAGATATGAAGACGATATAATTTGCCTAATAGATGAAGCACAGCCTTGCACAAAAGAACCAAATTCCAAGTCCGCGCCGACCGCGACGTGGAACAAATCGGCTATCTGTACAATCTGGCAACACCGTGGGCTGCGCAGTTCAAGGAGGAAGTCTTGCTTCTGGTAGAGTTGTCCTGCCACGTGTACGCCTGGGATCCAGCGGTAAACAGCGCATCGTGTGCATGCAATGTCTTCCAATCGAAACCGCTTGTTGTCTAAATTTTTACGGCGCCATTCGTCTAAATGCCGAAGTACTGAGTGTAATGGTGGCACAGCTACAACGTATTACACGGTCTGAATACCGGCAATAAGGGTTCCGTCCAATAAGATTTTTATGAAAGGTTTCTCGGCTGACGGTCTGCCCTCTGAACGCCGCATGAATCACAGCCCTGCAAGATCCATAAAATGCTTTACTGTATTTCAGTTGGTTCAAATGGCTCTGAGCACTATGGGACTCAACTTCTGAGGTCATCAGTCCCCTAGAACTTAGAACTACTTAAACCTAACTAACCTAAGGACATCACAAACATAGATGCCCGAGGCAAGATTCTAACCTGCGACCGTACCGGTCTCGCAGTTCCAGAGTGTAGCGCCTAGAACCGCACGGCCACTCCGGCCGGCGCTGTTTTTCAGTAATGCTCCACAAAAAATGCTTATAATGTGTGTAATTCGTTTCAAGTTTTTCTCATAATCCCTACGCGAGATGTACGTTGGTCACAGCATAATGGGCGCAGTCTTCTGCGAATACATGTTCCTTAAATTTACCGACAGGGTTTAGCGAGGACTACATCGTCTTTCTTGCAATAAAACAGGGGAAAGTTTCTTACACTTTTCCATCTCCTAATTTGTGCTACCATAAAATTCATACTTTTGTGTTAGCATGTAACCTCCCCCTCACTTATCGACCTTAATGACAGTGAAAAATTAAACCGCGTGTACCTAATGGAAATTTGTGAAAAGCAATCGTCACCGAAGTTAATCTGTCGGTAAAGAGGGAGAGAGGGAGGAAAAGGTTACATCTAAATGAAAGGAAAAATGCAAATGAAATTGGTGGAAATTAATTTTGAGAAAAGGGTAAAATTAATAAAGAAAGGAAATGAGCGGTCGTCACGTTAACAATTAATTGGCGTTAATTAGATATTTGAGATTTGGGCAACATTACGGTCGCCAGTCCTATGGACAACTACTATAATAACTGAAAAAGAAAGCTTATTGCACATATAATTAGCACTAAAAGCGTGGCAACTGAAGGTTGACATGTCTTGTGTGAAAACTGAAAGTTTATCAGAAGTAATAAATTTTGCTACACTCTGACTTAATTTAGCAAAAGAATTAATAAAACCGGAAAATTGAAAGGTAATTTAGCGACTGAAATTAATAGTGAGCTTCGATTCTGAAGCACATCGAAATTCAGTAAAATACGGTTAGTCTTGGGCTACCTCAACAATCATTTCAAAAGCTACTTGAATCTATGCAATTTAGAAATAAGAGATTTAACTTTGAACTTGAATTAAATGATTCTGAACAATTAACAATAGTAAAATTTAGTACGTACCAAGCTGAGCTGCAGTCACAGGTAAACTAAAATACGGTAACAAAACTTGCACTCTTAATTTGTGCTTGTGTAATCTAAATATTGTAGGCAGCTATGAATACTTTAACTGAACTTTGAAATTAACACAGTGAAATGGAATGATATTACTTTAATGTTGCCGTTTGAATTTCAACGACACTCGGGTTCATTCCGGAAAAGGAAGGGACCTTGCTTGGTAATGCAATTGAGACAATGAGCAACAAATGTTCATGCTAAGTTGCTGTAATTTGAGTTATGAAAATTGAACAGTTTGAAAAGCTGAGGTTTGCCATACAGTTCTAAAACTTTACGTGCTTCCAGTCTTCCTTTTTGGTTGATTGAAGGTTTGAAGCTGTCGATCGAGGAGGTGGCGACAGTCACTCATTGTCGGCCGTCGCTGTTGCAGAAGCTGGATGTTGGCGCGCCTTCTTCTCGACCCGGTCACCAGGCGAAACGGGCTCTTGATGTGCGCCAGCTAATGTTTCCCGTCCGCGACACCGTGTCAGAAACTATTATAGCAAGTCGAGCGCAATTACATGCTGCCAAACCCCGAAAGCGCGGCAACTCGCGGGAGCGTCACACAACACACCTGCTCCACTGCACTACTCCAGCCAGACTCTCTGCTCGCGCTCCGCGCGGCAGAGTTAACACTCTCAAAGATCGTAAACACTTTGCTTCTCCACACGACCTATCGATGTATTCGTTCGATAGCATAGTTTTCCCTAGGCAAGACCCAGCGTAAAAATACAAATAGTATTTACAAAAAAAAAAAACAATTATACATCGATATAAATGCATATATATACAAATAGTAAAACAATTACGATATACAAAGACACAGAAACGTCATATCTTCAGGTAACAAAATAAGGAAAAAAAGGAAAGTACAATAGATGGAAATAGGAGGATATGCATTTAAGGCGTTACAAGCAGAAGAGCCACCGTGTTACGAGTGGAGGCCGAAATGCACGCGTTTTAGCTCACGCAGGCTGGCGTGAGGAGGGAAGAACTATACTGACGTGAGGTCTGGAACATGATAAGGAATGAGAGTTCGAAAACGGACGTAATTAGTTTGATACTTAACTTCAATCCATTAATGATGAACGTCGCTCTTGACGGTACATGATTCACAATATTATCTGTTCAGAATACATTCTTGAAGTAATTATAGTAAATGAATATGGCGCCTTGCTAGCTCGTAGCAAATGACGTAGCTGAAGGCTATACTATACTGTCGTCTCTGTAAATGAGAGCGTATGTAGACAGTGAACCATCGCTAGCAAAGTCGGCTGTACAACTGGGGCGAGTGCTAGGGAGTCTCTCCAGACTAGACCTTCCGTGTGGCGGCGCTCGGTCTGCAATCACTGATAGTGGCGACACGCGGGTCCGACGTACACTAACGGACCACGGCCGATTTAAAGGCTACCACCCAGCAAGTGTGGTGTCTGGCGGTGACACCATACATACCTATTGTACTATCCGAATTACGTGCTTCTTGGAGACATTTTGATATCTATGAGAGCAGTGTTTTGAGGAACAGGTAGTCTGAAGACAATGTTGATATTGTTATACTTTTCATCTAACTTTTTGTGTGCATGCCGAAGAGAGTTACTGTTATAAGTAATATTGATGAATATACACGAAATAACTTTAGTTTTGTCAAGAATCTGTGTTCGTTGTGGCTCGTTTGTAAGACACTGACAAAGAGAAAATGACAACGTTGCCTACAATGTACCGCTATTAATTTCCTTTATTATACCGTACAGTTTAAGAAACATGCCCCCGTAGTGTGATTTATACAATTCGTTTAGCATTATTAGTGGAACATAATGTTTAGAAATGATATGGTGAACTTTCTAATGCTTTAACTATCCTAAGTTATTAATCAAATAATTATGTTGTTTCAGACTATGCCAACAGCTGTAACGTATATCCGTTCACACAAAATGTTATTAAGCTAACAATGAAGAGGCTTGATGAAAATAAAAACGAAAATGCACTAAGAACATAAAAATCTTTGGCCGCAGTAAAGTGTTTTCCAGCTAAGTTGAAAACGAGGTGAAAGAGCATGTTCTTAGATTTAAAGAGATGATGTTCGGTTTAAGCACATCGGAAATAGGGAAAGTTGCGTTCTATATTACAGAACAAAACTATTTACCCACAGTTTCAATGCAGGAGACGCCTTGTAAGGTAGAAAGTGGGCTGAACATATCCATCTAAAGAAATACCCAAAAATCAGAAGTAGATAATGCAAGCTCAAAGAAAAACATTAATACCTAACCAAGTAGCATGTGAATTAAGGAGCAGTACATGTAAAGAGAAAGCTAACCGAAGGAAAAAGAAGAAATCTAGAACAGCAGCTCCAGCTGTGAAAAGGGAGTGTTTTGGAGACTCTGTAGGAAAGCCGCCACAGAAATTATTCGTGCAACAGAGGGATAGTACGGCGACTTGTGCGAGAAAGATCGAATGGTTAAAAATTGTTGACGTATGAAATTGAAAATGTGATTCATGCAAAGTGCGCATGGGTGGGCGAAGGGGTGAAAAAGTTACATTGCAGTACCTGAAAATTGTGATATAAGAACTAAAATCTTAAACTTAGACTAATACATATCTTTAAGCTCAGGGACATAGTTTATATCTTTAAGCTCAGGGACATAGTTTATAAGGATGGTACAATTTATCCACCTTCTGGTACAACTTAGGAAACCGGATTTTTAATATCTACTACTTTCAAATATTTAGAAAATTAAGTGCAGTATATTTATTTTTCTAAGAATTTCGAAACTTTAAATCAGATACCAAGAACAACATCCTCCAGTTGATGATGGCATTGTTTACATAATTATGTACGATAAATAAAAGCCCACGCCTACTACAGTAGTACAAGTTTATATGCCAACTAGCTCTGCAGATGACCAAGAAATTGAAGAAATGTATGATGAAATAAAAGAAATTATTCAGATTGTGAAGGGAGACGAAAATTTAATAGTCATGGGTGACTGGAATTCGGCAGTAGGAAAAGGGAGAGAAGGAAAGGTAGTAGTTGAATATGGATTGGCGGTAAGAAATGAAAGAGGAAGCCACCTGGTAGAATTTTGCACAGAGCATAACTTAATCATAGCTAACACTTGGTTCAAGAATCATAAAAGAAGGTTGTATACATGGAAGAAGCCTGGAGATACTGACAGATTTCAGATAGATTATATAATGGTAAGACAGAGATTTAGGAACCAGGTTTTAAATTGTAAGACATTTCCAGGGGCAGATGAGGATTCTGACCACAATCTACTGGTTATGACCTGTAGATTAAAACTGAAGAAACTGCAAAAAGGTGGGAATTTAAGGAGATGGGACCTGGATAAACTGACTAATCCAGAGGTTGTACAGACTTTCAGGGAGAGCATGAGGGAACAATTGACAGGAATGGGGGAAAGAAATACAGTAGAAGAAGAATGGGTAGCTTTGAGGAATGAAGTAGTGAAGGCAGCAGAGGATCAAGTAGGTAAAACGACGAGGGCTAGTAGAAATCCTTGGGTGACAGAAGAAATACGGAATTTAATTGCTGAAAGGAGAAAATATAAAAATGCAGTAAATGAAGCACCATCTGATAGTATCCTTGTGAAGCACCATATTTCAACAGATTCTATTCTCTTCTAGTCTAAACTGCTTATCGTCCATGTTTCACTTCCATATATCGCTACACTCCTTACAAATACTTTCCAGAAAAGACTTCCTATCACTTAAATCTACACTCGATGTTAACAAATTTCTCTTTTTCAGAAACGCTTTCCTTGCCATTTCCAGTCTACATTTTATGTCCTCTGTACTTCAGCCATCATTTTTTTTCTGCCCAAATAGCAAATCTCATCGACTGCTTTAAGTGTCTTGTTCCCTAGTCTAATTCCCTCATCGCCACCTGATTTAATTCGACTGTATTCCACTATCCCTGTCTTGCCTTTGCTTATGTCAGTCTTTCATCCTCTTCTCGTGACGCTGTCCATTACGATCAACTGATCTTCCAAGCCCTTTACTGTCTCTGACAGAGTTAGTGTCATCGGCGAACCTCGAAGATTTTATTTCTTCTACCTGAACTTTAATTTCTACCCCAAATGTTTACTGCTTTGCTCTGTGTACGATTAACATCGGGGATAGGCCACAGCCATGTCTTACCTTCATTCGCAACTTCTGCTTCCCTTTCATGCTCCTCGCCTCTTATAGCTTCCATCTGGTTTCTGTACAAGTTGCAAATACCGTTTCACTCCCTGTATTTTACCCCGGTTACCTACAGAATTACAAAGAGAATATTCTGGTAAACATTGCCAAAACTTTTTTGTCTACAAATGCTATAAATGTAGGTTTGCCTTCCTTAATCCATAATCTATTGCCTTGCTCTCCGGAACTCAAACTTACATTCCCCGAGGTCGGCTTCTACCGGTCTTTCAGTCTTCTGTTAGGAATTCGAGTTAGTATTTTGCAACCATTACTTATTAAACTGATAGTTCGGAGGTATGGGGAGACTAATTAGAGCGCATAAGAGTGCTTTAAGACAAATAAGTATTGGTTAAATTGAATAACATTCACAATTAGTCAACACCCGTTAAATGTAGTACCCTACTATTACACGACTCAGAGCACAGAATCGTTTTTGACTCATAATTTTATAGTATAATTATCTATCTGATATCTTACCCCCTCACTTGACCGATTGCCACAGCATTGAATGTTTTTTTACTCATAATTTTATAGGATAATTATCTATCTATCTGATATCTTACCCCCTCACTTGACCGATTGCCACAATATTGAACGAACATTTAAGAAAAGACAGTGTATAAAAACGTACACCGATGAGCCAAAACATTATGACCATACGTGTACCAGTGTGTTGGCCCAGCTTTGGAGGGCGGTATGCCAGGGAATCTGCGTGTCATGAATTCCACAAGTCCTTTGTAGGTTTACGGATGTATGTGGCACCAAATGGTTACGTATAGGCCATGCAATTCCCTTAAAGGACGGACGCGGAGCTGGATGCCGATAGCAGCCCAGATGGATTCCATCAGGTTGATATAATTTACTACTCATGACCTCAGTGTCAGTTAACTATCACGTCCTCACACCACTCTAGCATGATTCTGGCCTTGTGAGACGGACTGCTATCCTGCTGAAGCATACCATCGCCGCTGGGGAAGATATCAAATGTGAAATGACGCAGGTTGTCTGCAGTAAAGTTCACGTGGTCCACACATTCCAAATTACCTCCGACGTCTACCACAGGTCCCGTGGAAGCGCAGCTGAATGTGCCCCACAGCATCCTCTAGCCTGCGTCGGTGGCGCAGTTCGTCTTTGTAACATCTGTTCGCATGGGTGACGGCATATCTGGATATGACCATTCGTCTGGTGGAGCAAGAAACGTGATTCATCCGACCATGTGATACGTTTCCATCGATCCACGCTCCGATCTCAATAATCCCATGCGCATTGTAATCGTAATTGACGATATTCTTGTATCAACATGTAGGGGCGTCTGAAGTGGAATTCCATTTCGAGAAACGTGCGCGGAGCGGTGCGTTACAAAACACTTGCTCCTGTAGTATAATAGTAGGCAAGAGTGTTGTAGGAACACTTTAGACTTTCACCTCCAGTCAGCCCTGTAACAGAAATTTAACATATTTTCTTACTTCATTTTGAAATGATAGCATTCGCTATATAAGTGCTGCAGTATTTTTTTGGAATTACAAAAACTATCCCATAAAAGTAAGGCTTTTACAAATGTGACAATACTGTTCCCACATACAACGGCCGGCCGTTGTGGCCGAGCGATACTAGGCGCTTCAGTCTGGTTCAAATGGTTCAAATGGCTCTGAGCACTATGGGACTTAACTGCTGAGGTCATCAGTCCCCTAGAACTTAGAACTACTTAAACCTAACTAACCTAAGAACATCACACACATCCATGCCCGAGGCAAGATTCGAACCTGCGACCGTCGCGGTCGCGCCGTTCCAGACTGTAGCGCCTAGAACCGCTCGGTCACTCCGGCCGGCTTCAGTCTGGAACCGCGAGACTGCTGCCGTCGCAGGTTCGAATCCTGCCTCGGGCATGGATGTGTGTGATGTCCTTAGGTTAGTTAGGTTTAAGTAGTTCTCTAAGTTCTAGGGGACTGATGACCTCAGCTGTTAAGTCCCATAGTGCTCAGAGCCATTTGAACCTTTTTTAGATACAACACAGTCATGTACCTAGGAACAAATAGCCTGTTCAGATATAGAAGTATTGCAATCAAGAAAATCTTGTCTATAGGAGTTTAACAGTCTTTGTGTTACATTATTACTTTATTACATATCAATAACCAGTAAATTAAACCATATTTACAAAGTTAAAAACATTTCGAAGCTGAAGCTATTGGCGATTAACACAAATTTCTGTTTTCGAGACATGAAAATTGTTAACGGATTAAAGAAACTCTGTTCGTCTGCTAATGTGTTTCATAGTAAAGAAAGCTTCCATTTGACGGTACAAGATGCACGAATGATCGAGTACAGCTTAACAGTTCACATGTTATGTAAGTGCACTGTGCAATACAATTAAGGGCCACTTGTTTGAAACCACATGACTGTCTTCCATAGCGAAGTAAATGATAGAAATGTGGCTCAAAGTGCCTGCACCGTTCCTCTGTGATGGTGCAAAAACTGTGACATCAGCCTCAGATTCACCGACGTTTCAAACAGCGAAGTGCTGCACACGCGACAAGAGGGTGCAACATTGAAATACGCGTGAATGAAGTGGCCTCCCCCTCAGTTCATCAACGCCATGGGTGCCAATTGAACATCTTTGTTGAGCTCTTTAGAAAAATCCCTGTACAGAGATACTAACTCACCGATCCCTACCTGCTGGGAGGACAGGCAACCTGCTACATACTTGCGCCTACTGGCTGCAACCAAAACGAAATCAGAGGGGTGTCGAAAGGATTGCCTATCTGGCCGGCTGGTAAGGATCGGTACAGTCTCTGTACAGAGATCCTTTTAAGCTGCCCAACAAATGTGCGCAGATGACTCCGATGATTTTGCTGTAGTGGCGGGACGGGAGATGGAGGGGAGGGGAGGGAGGTCTTAGAGGGACTCTGCCGTTTTTCCCACGCACCCTCCCATTCGCACTCCACAGGAGGGCGCGAAAAACAAGTGACTAAAAGGTGTAAACAACCTTTACTGCTTTAGATCATGATCAAATTCCATCTAATGACTTTGAACCGTCCTTAATATTCCACCTTTTATACTAAAACAAAACCTGTGGTCACGCTACACTCCAAAGACGTTAGATCATGCTAAATGAAGCTGAAGCTCCACGATGTCCTTAGAAAATGGTTTAATAGTGTGAAGGTAAAACTTCCTGGCAGATTCAAACTGTGTGCCGGACAGAGACTCGAACTCAGGACCTTTTCCTTTCGCAGGCAAGTCCTTTACCGTCTGAGCTATCAAGCATGACTCAAGACACTTCTGCCAGGACCTCGTCCCTACCTTCCAAACTTCGCAGAAGCTCTCCGCAATATCCTTTCTTCCAGCAATGCTAGTTCTGCAAGGTTAGCTGAAGAGCTTCTGCGAAGTTTGGAAGGTAGGAGACGAGGTACTGGCAGAAGTGAAGCTCTGAGGAAGGGTCGTGAGTTGCGCTAGGATAGCTCAGACGGTAGAGCACTTCCCCGCGGAAGGCAAAGGTCCCGAGTTCGAGTCTCGGTCCGGCACATAGTTTTAATCTGCAGGAACTTTCGTATCAGCGCACACTCCGCTGCAGGGTGAAAATCTCATTCTAGTGTGGGGGTAGTCATCAATGGCCAAATGTTGTACATAGCGCTGCGAACTGTCGTTGTACAGAGCGAAATACGTAAAAATGAGCCGGCCGCGGTTCTGGCGCTGCAGTCCGGAGCCGCGGGACTGCTACGGTCGCAGGTTCGAATCCTGCCTCGGGCATGGGTGTGTGTGATGTCTTTAGGTTAGTTAGGTTTAAGTAGTTCTAAGTTCTAGGGGACTTATGACCTAAGATGTTGAGTCCCATAGTGCTCAGAGCCATTTGAACCATTTGTACGTAAAAATGAACGCCCCCAGGAAAGCAGTGGTTTCATTCACGCCCTTTATGCCACCACCTGAAGCCTTTTCGTGTCGATTCTGAGCCGTGGTGTGTCTGAATTTTTTTCTTGACACATTCATAAGAAAATACCATGATTTCAACACTGGGCGTCGCGGTTCTGACCTTCATCACAAAGGCGTCAAAAGAAGGGGTGAAATGTGGGTAAGAAGGGCTGTGACTACCTTCTCAGCGACAGACATGTCCACTGTGACGTTGGGCAGAATCGTGGTGAAATTTGGTACCAATGTGACGACATTAACTCACGTTACATATCACATGAACTGAGCTGTGGCCTTTTTTTCGCGTGTGTCGACAAAAGTGATGTGCAACCTTCCCGAACAGAAAATAAAATTAAAATGATTAAATTTAGATAATTAAATTCTGATGGATGAAAACTAATAAATCTTAACTCATGAAAAACTGATAAATTTTTGACGTAAGCAGCGCTACGCCATGACTCTGTGAAATCAATCTGAATCTGTCCGTGAGAAATAAACTGAAAAATTCTTACCTCGTGATGGTGTCGCCGGATAACGCTGTCTATATATCTGCTGGCCTATCTACTAACGCTGGATAACATTGTCTGAGATCTGAATTACGAGAAAAATTGTCTTTACTTATTGACACAGTTGCACAGCTGGTCATCTGATTACTAAAGAGCACATGACTATGATCTGACAAAAATTCTGAAATATTTCAGTTTAGATAAATGACTGGATTGGGATTGGCAATGACTTTGAAACGTCCCCTTTGAACAATTATACGAGTACATGACTGTGCTTAAACTGACACACAATATTTTTAGCGCAACGCAATCTGACTTTCAGTAATCCCTACAAAAGAATGGCCCTGACTAACATTAACCTATACCTTTCGCAAATCACTTACCTCACAAAAATCTTCGTTACTCGAACTACTGCAATACAGCGAGCGCCACTACTGCCAGCTAAATAAAAGATTCAAACTACGGAAGGCACTAACTACTGATAGGGATAGTTAGCAAATGAAAGATTTTAATAGAGAACAAACAATGTATTTACCTTAATAGTCATAATATATATAGCAGTTCATGACATCCAGTCTTACAAATTTCAAAACTCCGCCATCTCTCTCCCCACATCCACCACTGCTGGCGGCTCACCTCCAACTGCGCAACGCTACGCGCTGTTCACATCCATCTGCCCAACACTACAATGGCAGACAACAATGCAAACCAGCCACAGACTGCACACAGCACAGCCAGTGATTTTCATACAGAGCGCTACGTGGCGTTACCAAAATAAAAACCTGAACAGCCTACTCACAACTTAAGGGGAAAAATAATTACATTCTGAAAATTTTTTACGTTCTTGATAAGCGTCTACAATCCATTACACGGGAAAATTGAATATATTACAAATCTGGGTCAACTGGTGCTGACGAATCACAAAAGAAAAGACTGAAACAAATTCATATTAACATCTCAGACAAATGACTTAACTAGCGCATGCCAATAGAAATAATAAAATTTACCTTACAGTAGATGGTTGACTTAATTACATTGTTGATTTTTCTTTATATTAACAATTACTAATTTTTTCATCATCATCTCATTCCATGGTATCATTTAGCTCTGCGGCTGATAACAAATATTATTCAGTTTCATATAATAAAATTTTACAATTTGTTCTGCACTGTGACTTTAACAACTACTAACCGTAAAATTCGCTATACCAGCGACAGACTACAACTACACTGTAGCAGCGAGCAACTGCGGCAGAGACTGTTCTGACCTGCGACCCTATTGCAGCTCTCTTTTGACAGGAGCAAAGATATTTTATATCTAAGGCAGTGCCTGTGAATTGTCGTTCTAGCAAGTGAGCAATACGTCGAGATTACATTTGCTCCACCCGGGTGGTAAACCCCTTACAACCTCGCTGTTTCTAGCGTCGCCAAGAAGAGGGGGACCTAGCAGGTCGTCACGCTTCTGCACCGTAAGAGGAAGGTTGTAGGTGCCTTGGAGCCAAATTTCAAACTTCTTCCTAGCAATGGGACACACTTCCGGTTTCAAAAAAATTACCCTTTAATTGTACTGAGTATAGTTTTAACAATACGCATAATTTTACTTACCATAAAACCCCGTAACTGAAAAATCAACAGTATCCTCAAAATAGCTACAGAATACTATACACCACGTGCTATATTTACACACGTTACACAAAACACAATCACACGTCTCACGCTTATGCCATATAGTGTTATATTTTGGGGTAACTCTTCCCATTCTAAAAGGATATTTTTGGCGCAGAAATGGGTGGTTCGGGCAATAAGTGGTGTAAGTTCACGAACCTCTTGTCGACCCCTGTTCCCATTCTAAAAGGATATTTTTGGCACAGAAACGGGTGGTTCGGGCATTACTTACCATAAAACCCCGTAACTGAAAAATCAACAGTATCCTCAAAATAGCTACAGAATACTATACACCACGCGCAATATTTACACACGTTACACAAAACACAATCACACGTCTCACGCTTATGCCGTATAGTGTTATATTTTGGGGTAACTCTTCCCATTCTAAAAGGATATTTTTGGCGCAGAAATGGGTGGTTCGGGCAATAAGTGGTGTAAGTTCACGAACCTCTTGTCGACCCCTGTTCCCATTCTAAAAGGATATTTTTGGCACAGAAACGGGTGGTTCGGGCAATAAGTGGTGTAAGTTCACGAACCTCTTGTCGACCCCTGTTCGCGAATCTAGGTATTTTGACATTGCCTCTCAATATATTCCCAAGAATAAGCAGCTTTCACTCAGTTAACACTCGGCAGAAATCAAACCTGCATTTGGATCTGACTTCCTTAACTTTTGTGCAGAAAGGTGTTCAGGTTACTCTTGCATCCAATTTCAATAAGCTACCACTCGAATTAAAAAATCTTCGAAGTAATCCACACGCTTTCAAATCGAAACTAAAGAGTTTCCTCATGGGTCACTCCTTCTATTCTGTCGAGGAATTCCTAGCAAAATTAAGATGATTCTTGTTGTACTGTTGATTGCGTTTACTTAAACTTATGGACTGACGTTTTCGGTTTCATAAACATTTTACTTTTATCTGTTATTACGTTTGTTTCGTAATTTCATGGACTGACGCGTTCCATGACCTTGGAGATTTGCTCTTCAATTTGGTCCTACGGAACTTGACGTGTAAATAAATAAATAAATATCTAAACTTCTTGTAGATAATGATATTAACATAGTTCTAATCGAGGAAACACACGCTCCAACTATGGAATACCTGTGTAAAAGACAGGATCCATGGCTACGATCTTATGGGTGCTACATATTTCAGTGTGTACGGTGTTGTCACCTATGTAAGGAGCAGTATCGAGCATGCTCGCCTCATTTCGACACATACAGAAAATGATATCCATTATGTTCCGATACAAGTGGAGGAGACCGTTACAAATAATATTTGCAAGCCACCAAATTTGCCGTGGCCACTGGATGTTCTGCCAATTACTGACCACCCGTCGATTTATGCTGGAAATTTTAATAGTCACCATGCTCATTGAGACGAGACAACGAGTGTGGTATTGCGCTCAACGACTAGGCTGAAAACGAAAATCTATACCAGGTTTATGATGCTAAAGATTTGGGAACTTTCAGATCGGTTGCTCGGCCAGGAGATTACAAACCGGATCTCTGCTTTGTGCCCCGGGACTGCAGAAGGCACCCAGTGCCTATATCGAGAGAAGTCATATCTAATTCCCCACACAGCCAGCACAGGCCTGTAATCCTCGATAAGGGGCTCTCTGTCCCAATAACGAGATGTGTACCGCGACCCAGGTGGAGTTTCCGCACGGGTGATTGGCGCCGTTTTCCTGACCATCTAGATAAATGTACCTGATTTATTCCACCAGAACCTAAAAACTAACTTCGATTTGTCTGGGCTGTTCTTACTGCTGGTAAGAAGTTTATCCTTAGCAGGTACAGAAAGGACCGTGTACCAGGGTGGAATGAACATTGTCAACAACTTTATGAACAATAGAGCGAAACTGGCGACATCAATATTGCAGACGACCACCTCCAAAGTCTTGACGCTGCTAGAAGAGTACGATGGTGCGAGATGATAGAAAATGTAAACTTTAAACGTCAAAGAACAGAGGCATGGAGTCTTATTTGTAAGCTTGACTGAGCCTCCAATAAACCCTGTCAGGAGTCTGGTATTTCAGGTAACCAAATCGCTAACCATATACTTGAAACATTTCGATTATCCCGTGACGAAGAACATGCTTCCAAAATAAAACGAGAACTCACCTCTCTAAAAGCTCAGTGCCCAAACGAATCCAGTTTCTCGTCACCAGTTACGCTGACTGAATTGGATGAGGCCTTGAAACAAACTAAACATACTAAAGCACCTGGTCTGGATAATATACACCCATAATGTCTGAGAGACATGGGTAATGGTGGAAAAAAGTGGCTGGTCCACTTCTTCTCCAACATCCTAGATAGTGAACCACTGTCCAACGAGCTAAAGAGAACAAAAATAGTGGCAATTTTGAAACCAGGTAAACCTGCTGACCACTCTCAAAGTTTCAGACCAATTTCCCTTTTGAGCTGTGCTTGTAAACTCTTGGAGAGGCTCATTTATAATGGAGTTAGTGGCTTCGTTCTGGAACATGTCCCATCTGAGCAAGTGGGTTTCAGGCCACAGAGAAGTTAATGCGACCAGATACTGGCCCTAACAACTTTCATAGAGGCTGATTTCCAAGAAGACGTAAAGACATCTGTCATTGTCGTAGACCCAACTGCAACATATGACAGTCTGGAGATAGGGCTGATATACAAATTACTAAAAACAGTCCGATGCCGAAAAACTGTAACTCTCAACAAAACCATGATAAACAATAGATATTTCCGTGTTTACTTGGAAGAAAATGTGAGCAGCGAGACGAAATTAAGTAACGATCCGCCACAGGGCTCCGTATTAGCCCCTTTGTTATTCAACCTATGAACGCCCCATCTGCGCAATACCGGGTGAACAAAATTCTGCTACGCGGACGATATCGCTCTTTCTTGTAGAACCAAAGATCTCGGACAAGCTGTGACAATTCGCATAGAAGATCTAGCCGTTATGAGCTCCTACTTTAGAAATTGGCGATTTAAACCCAGTACAAGTAAAACGAAGTATGTACACTCCGTCTGAACAACAAACAAGCTAACGTGGGGCTCAGAGTGAAACTTAACTGAAAGTTACAAGCACCTGTAGTACTTGAAAATACTGCTGCCAGGATAAAAACTCCTAACAATATTATTCAAAAATTGTGTAGAATGACTTGGGGAGCTTCAGCAGATATCTTGCGCATCTTCCGTTGCACTAGTCTTCTCAGCAGTCGAGTATTGTGTCCTGGTGTGGCTAAACAGCTGCCACACCAACTTGATAGACCAGTAGAACCAAACTATGCGGTTAATAACTAGGACACTCCGACCAACACTGATTTATTGGCTTCCTCTGCTGAGCAACGTTTATCCACGCGCAATCCTTAGGAGCGAGACCTTGCTTAGGGAATACTGCAAGTTACAGGAGAACCTGGAATTACCCATACAAGAAGACATACCAAGTTTACGACGAAACAGACTCTGTTCAAGGAACCCAGCATTACGGCAAGTAGAGCAGCTAGATGCCAGTAATACCGGGATGACAGCTCTGTGAGATCAGAACTGTTGCAAGACGTGTATATTCTATTGTCTATTGTCGAACTACCATTTATGAAAGATGTATATATTTTATTAATAGGATTAACTAGGAACAATTAATAATTGTCATGTTGGAAATAATTGTGGTAGCTGGGAATGTCTGCACCAAAGTATTGTTGGCAAGAGAGCCCGCACAATGATATAATTTTAAAAAGGGCGGGAGAGACCGCGTATGGATACATTTTAAGAAAAGAGCGGGAAAGACCGCGCATTGATACATTTTGTAATGGTAGCAGGGATTGTCTGCACCAGAAAGCATTGTTGGCAGGAGAGGCCGCACTTTAGCGTTCGTAGGAAGTCAGTAGTATGCGAGAAGTGAAGCGAGTCGGTAGCAGGTCTGAAACGAGAGGTTGAGAGGAGCGGTGTGCCTGCCAGCCACTAGCTATGATTTACAAGAGATTATAAACGGATGTACAGAGACATCAGCTAACTATTATCATAAGATGAACTAATATTACTGAATTATTTTTTTGAGAAACTCAAGAGTACTGAAGGTATGTTTACGCAATGCTAGTTGTAAGATTATTGTAAAAAGTAAGTCTCATTTGAACGTTTATAAAATCATTTCATTCAGAATATAATTAATTTTTCCCAGCAATATTGCATTACTGATTATAATCCATCCCAAAAACCATCAACGTAAAGCTTTGCAAAATTTTATTGTTGTCAAGAAAAAGTTTAACTATGAAATACGTAACTTCAGTCAAATTAATTAAAGAATAACGTCAGCTTTGCTATTAAAGAATAACGTCAGCTTTGGTAATAAATACAGCCACTTATTATGACAGCCCACCAGCAGCTAATAGAGAATAGTAAACCAGAGTAAGTATATTCATGTCGCAGTTCGATGTAGCAGTCAGATGGCGATCCACTAACAGTAAAATAGGTAAGGAACAGTTTTGGGTTATTGTAGATAACGACTGAGGGCCACGGCGACGACACATTCTATGTTTCGTCGAAATAATCAGAAAATAACTTTTAATAAGCAGCATTTAAATTTGTATGCGAAGACTGGGAAAGAACCAGACAATGGAGGACACTACAGATGAATACGCCTTGTGTTCCTATCAGGGGACTTGGGGCGACCTCAAGAAATCTCATGATATGGCAGTTATATGGATTAGGAATTTAGATATTAACATTTAGTTAGTTTTATATGTAGTCTTGTATTTTCGCATTCTCGTTACATACGTACACTAATGTTGTATACCTGTACTTTTAAACTGCGTGTGAGCAATATGAATAAATAACTGGATTAATATACATTGAGGTAACGTAAGTCATGGGATACCTCCTCCTATGTTGTCAGACAGCCTTTTGCCTGGCGTAGTGCAGCACCTTGACATGCCAGGGACTCAAAAAGTCTTTGGAAGTCCTTTAGAGAAATATTGAGCCATACTACCTCTACAGCCGTCCATAACTGCTAAAGTATTTCTGGTACATGATTTTATGAACGAACATGACCCTTCGATTGTGTCCCATAAATGTTAGATGGGATTCATGTCGGGTGATCTGGGTGGCCAAATCATTCGCTCGAACTCTCGAAATATTCTTCAAACCAGTCGGGAACAATTGTGGCCCAGTGACCTCGCGCATTGTCATCCACAAAAATTGGCTGCGAATGGTCTCCAAGTTGCCGAGCACAAGAATTTCCGTTCAAGATAACGACTAGAGTAGCCAGCATGTTCTCCAGACATGAACCCTATTGAACATGCCTGGTACAGATTGAAAAGGGCTGTTTATGGACGACGTGACCCACCAACCACTCTGAGGGATCTACGCTGAATCGCCGTTGAGGAGTGGGACAATCTGGACCAACAGTACCTTGTTGGACTTGTGGATAGTATGCCACGACGAATACAGGCATGCATCAATGCAAGAGGACGTGCTACTGGGTATTAGAGGTACCGATGTGTACAGCAGTCTGGACAACCACCTCTGAAAGTTTCGCTGTATGGTGGTACAACATGAAATATGTGGTTTTGATGAGCAATAAAAAGGACAGAAATGATGTTTATGTTGAATAAAATGTTCTCGGGTTTCCAACCGCGTCAGTTGCTTAAAACTACACGAGCTTTCGGCCAAGCACTCCTTGGCCATTGTCAAGTGTTATGACTGCCAGTGGGCTATTGGTGCGCTCTTATATACGCTAGCTGCCGGCTGTGACGTCACTGGTGCCCGTGACATTGCCATATATGGGCATGTTTTGAGTAGCCTTCGGCGTGCCCTCTTCAACCGCGCGATCGCTGGATCCCACGCAGCACTGAGCTACAAGCCACCGTCTCTATTCAGGGTGTTTGCGGTAATTTTTATTTCAATAGCTTCCTTTATTAAACTGTCCCAGAAGCCGTTAGTGCGAGCCACTACAGAGGTATCGTCAAATCTTATGTGGTGACCGTTTTCTAACGCATGCTCAGCTAACGCAGATTTCTCTGGATAGCGTAGGCGACAATACCTCTCATGTTCTTTCCTGCGTTGTTCCACAGTGCGCACTGTTTGTCCGATGTACTTCTGGCCACACTCCAGGTGTTCTGAGACCTACTGCGTCTTTAACTGGTCTCAGTAATTGACCGATTTTCGTTGGAAGCCTGAAGATTGACTTGATCTTGTGTCTTTTCAACAGGCGGCTTATCTTGCTGGACACACAGCCACAGAATGGCAGCAAAGCAAGTTTGTTTTCCTGCTCTTGTGGTCTTATTTTGATATTTCCCAGAAACCACTTCTTTCACTTGATGGGCGCTGTAGCCGTTATTCCTGGAAACCTTGCGTATGTCGCTCAGTCCTGGGGCAGGTTATCGTCGTCTGATATTACTCTTACACGATGCGCCAATGTTCGTGATACTGTGCGCTTCTGTGCTGGATGATGATGGCTGGTGGCGTGCAGGTACAGGTCTATGTGGGTGGGTTTTCTGTAGACGCTGTGGCCAAGGCACCCATTTCGTTTAAGGTGGAGAAGGACGTCGAGGAAGTGCAATGCATTATCTTTTTCCACCTCCATGGTGAACTGGATATTACTGTTGATGCCACTGAGATGTTCCAAAAACTCGTCTAGTTTCTTGCGTCCGTGTGGATATTGTCATAGATACTGCGCCATTGAAGCCGAAGCAGTTAGCGTATATAAGGGCGCACTAATTGCCCACTGGCAGTCATAAAACTTGACAGTTCCCCACCCCGGGTTCGATTCCCGGCGGGGTCAGGGATTTTCTCGGCCTCGTGATGACTGGGTGTTGTGTGATGTCCTTAGGTTAGTTAGGTTTAAGTAGTTCTAAGTTCTAGGGGACTGATGACCATAGATGTTAAGTCCCACAGTGCTCAGAGCCATTTGAACCACTTAGCCAATTCCCCACAGTCGTTTAATGAACAAAGTAAGAGCATACAGACTATCAGACCAATTGTGTGATTGGATTGAAGAGTTCCTAGATAACAGAACGCAGCATGTCATTCCCAACGGAGAGAAGTCTTCCGAAGTAAGAGTGATTTCAGGTGTGCCACAGGGGAGTGTCGTAGGACCGGTGCTATTCACAATATATATAAATTACCTTGTGGAAAACATCGGAAGTTCACTGAGGCTTTTTGCGGATGATGCTGTGGTATATCGAGAGGTTGTAACAATGGAAAATTGTACTGAAATGCAGGAGGATCTGCAACGTATTGAGTCATGGTGCAGGGAATGGCAATTCAGTCTCAATGTAGACAAGTGTAATGTGCTGCGAACACATAGAAAGAAAGATCCTTTATCATTTAGCTACAATATAGCAGGTGAGCAACTGGAAGCAGTTAATTCCATAAATTATCTGGTAGTAGGCATTAGGAGTGATTTAAAATGGAATGACCATATAAAATTAATCGTCGGTAAATCAGATGCCAGGCTGAGATTCATTGGAAGAATCCTAAGGAAATGCTATCCGAAAACAAAGGAAGCAGGTTGCAGTACACTTGTTCGCCCACTGCTTGAATACTGCTCAGCAGTGTGGGATCCGTACCAGATAGGGTTGATAGAAGAGATAGAGAAGATCCAACGGAGAGCAGCGCGCTTCATCACAGGATCATTCAGTAATCGCGAAAGCGTTACGGAGATGATAGATAAACTCCAGTGGAAGACTCTGCAGGAGAGACACTCAGTAGCTCGGTACGGGCTTTTGTTGAAGTTTCGAGAACATGCCTTCACCGAGGAGTCAATCAGTATATTGCTCCCTCCTACGTATATCTCGCGAAGAGACCATGAGGATAAAATCAGAGAGATTAGGGCCGATACAGAGGCATACCGACAATCCTTGTTTCCACGAACAATACGAGACTGGAATAGAAGGGAGAACCGATAGAGGTACTCGAGGTACCCTGCGCCACACACTGTCAGGTGACTTGTGGAGTATGCATGTAGATGTAGATATAGACAATGGCCAAGAAGTGCTTGGCCGAAAGCTCGTGTAGTTTTAAGCAACGGACGCGGTTGAATACCCGCGAGCATTTTATTCAATGTTATCGCCGTGAGACTCTGCATTCAGATGTTTGTGTTGTCTCTATTCCAGTTTTCTGTACAGGTTCCGAAACTCTCGGAACTGAGGTGATGCAAAACTTTTCCTGATGTTTGTATTATCATCCTTCGAAACTGGCGCAATTCCTCTCGCAATTGGTACTTTCTACGTTCTGTTGTCCACCCCTCACCCCATTAATGACGTCAAACCTCAGCTAATGCAGCCTCAACCGAACTGTGAAGTGAAGTTCGAGATGTAATCTTACGGCTCCGAGGCCATAAATGTGAGAAAGTGAAGTGGTGAGAGGGCAGCACGGAGGCCGAGGCTGCGGCCTCTGGGAGAAGTGCAGAGGCAGCACGCGCCACTGCGGCACTCGCCTCCAGTCTGCCGACGCAGCGGGTCAGGCCGCGCCGCCACTTGCTGCTGCTGCTGGCGGCCGAGCGCCCGGGGCAGGAGCTGCGGCGCGTCACAGGCCCACGGCGCTCGTTTAACGCTTCCTTGTCCACTAAATCAGTACGGAGCAACTCTTAAAAACATTCGAGAAAATTGATTTTGGTGCTTTCCAACTACCGTTACGAGTATAACATTTGATCTCATAGAACTGATTCGTCCACAGATAATAATGAGCGTATGGTATTGGTGGCCGGGAGACCCCTCGAGGGGCGGTTCGGCCGCCGCTCCACAAGTTCTTTAACGCCACTACGGCGACTTGCGAGTGAATGAGGATGAAATGATGATGAAAGGCACACAACACCCAGTCATCTCGAGGCAGAGAAAATCCCTGACCCCGTCGGGAATCGAACCCGGGACCCCGTGCGCGGGAAGCGAGAACGCTACTGCAAAACCACAAGCCGTGGACGTCCATAGATTATTGTTGTTATTAATATTATATTATTGTTATTATTATATTATCATTATTATTATTATTTATCATTAATTCCTGTCGAAGGTCGCTATGTACCTTCGAATAGAGAAATTCTTTAGCTTTATTAAATTCTATAAGCTTTTCTGATTACGTTGACACACTTACGGAAAAGAAAAACCTACACGAAGAAGTGCTTGTGTGAGGTAAACGAAAGTTGGTAGGCGTGTTGCTACTTCTGAAAGATGTAGTCTATTCAAATTTCGCGCCAGTCGCCTAAGAGTCGGGCTGGTAGGACCACTACGAGGATGCAAATCAGGTTTGCTTTAAATACGCGCTGTAAGGTCGTAAGCGTTAGTTACCTTTGAGTTTGGAGGTACAGAGTTAATACTACTCAAGAACGCCTTTAAGACATCGATATCGTCGAAGTAGAATGTAGCCTGGGAATGGCAAGGGACGCGTTTCTGAAGAAGAGAAATTTGTTAACATCGACTATAGATTTAAGTGTCTGGAAGCCGTTTACGAAAGTATTTGTATGGAGCGTAGCCATATATGGAAGTGAAACGTGGGCGACAAATAGTTTAGACAAGAAGAGAATAGAAGTTTTCGAAATGTGGTACAACAGAAGAATGATGAAGATTAGATGGGTAGGTCACGTAACTAATCAGGAGGTATTGAATAGAATTGGGGAGAAGAGAAATTTGTGGCACAACTTGATTAGGAGTTGGGATCACTTGGTTGGACATATTCTGAGGCATCAAGGGAACACCAATTTAGTATTGGAGGGCAGCGTGGAGGATAAAAATCGTAGACAGAGACCAAGAGATGAATACACTAAGCAGATTCAGAAGGATGTAGGCTGCAGTAGGTACTGGGAGATGAAGAAGCTTGCACAGGATAGAGTAGCATGGAGAGCTCCATCAAACCAGTCTCTGGACTGAAGACCACAACAACAAACACCAACATCTACACCTGATACTCCACAATCCACCGTATGGAGCCTGGCGGAGGTTCCTTGTACCACTCACTACTAGTCATTTCATTTCCTGTTCAAGTGGCAAATAGAGTGAAGGAAAAACGACTACCTATATGCCTCCATGTGTAATTTAAATTCTCATATCTTAGTAATACTTACGCGCAATGTATTTTATTTGTTGTTGTTGTTGTTGTCGTCTTCAGTCCTGAGACTGGTTTGATGCAGCTCTCCATGCTACTCTATCCTGTGCAAGCTTCTTCATCTCCCAGTACCTACTGCAGCCTATATCCTTCTGAATCTGCTTGGTGTATTCATCTCTTTGTCTCCCTTTACGATTTTTCCCCTCCACGCTGCCCTCCAATACTAAATTGGTGATCCATTTATGCCTCAGAACATGTCATAACAACCGATCACTTCTTCTTGTCAAGTTGTGCCACAAACTCCTCCGCAATTCTATTCAATACCTCCTCATTAGTTATGTGATCTACCCATCTAATCTTCTACATTCTTCTGTAGCACCACATTTCGAAAGCTTCTATTCTCTTCTTGCCCAAACTATTTATCGTCCACGTTTAACTTCCATACATGGCTACACTCCATACAAATACTTTCAGAAACGACTTCCTGACACTTAAATCTATACTCGATGTTAACAAATTTCTCTTCTTCAGAAACGCTTTCCTTGCCATCGCCAGTCTACATTTTACATCCTCTCTACTTCGACCATCATCGGTTATTTTGCTCCCAAAATAGCAAAACTCCTTTACTACTTGAAGTGTCTCATTTCTTAATCTAATACCCTCAACATCACCCGACTTAATTCGACTGCATTCCATTATCCTCGTTTTGCTTTTGTTGATGCTCATCTTATATCCTCCCTTCAGGACACTATCCATTCCGTTCAACTGCTCTTCCAAGTCCTTTGCTGTCTCTGACAGAATTACCATGTCATCGGCGAACCTCAAAGTTTTTATTTCTTCTCCATGGGTTTAATATCTACTCCGAATTTTTCTTTTGTTTCCTTCACTGCTTGCTTAATATACAGATTGAATAACATCGGGGAGTGGCTGCAACCCTGTCTCACTCCCTTCCCAACCACTGCTTCCCTTTCATGCCCCTCAACTCTTATAACTGCCGTTTGGTTTCTATACAAATTGCAAATAGCCTTTCACTCCCTGTATTTTACCCCTGCCACCTTCAGAATTTGAAAGAGAGTATTCCAGTCAACATTGTCAAAAGCCTTCTCTAAGTCTACAAATGCTAGAAACGTAGGTTTGCCTTTCCTTAATCTAGCTTCTAAGATAAGCCGTAGGGTCAGTATTTCCTTACGTGTTCCAATATTTCTAGGGAATCCAAACTGATCTTCCCCAAGGTCGGCTTCTACTAGTTTTTCCATTCGTCTGTAAGGAATTCGTGTTAGTATTTTGCAGCCGTAACTTATTAAACTCATAGTTCGGTAATTTTCACACCTGTCAACACCTGCTTTCTTTGGGATTGGTATTATTATATTCTTCTTGAAGTCAGGATATTTCGCCTGTCTCATACATCTTGCTCACCAGATGGTAGAGTTTTTTCTGGACTGGCTCTCCCAAAGCTGTCAGTAGTCAGTAGTTCTAATGGAATGTTTCTACTCCCGGGGCCTTGTTTTGACTTAGGTATTTCAGTGCTCTGTCAAACTCTTCACGCAGTATCATATATCCCATTTCATCTTCATCTACATCCTCTTCCATTTCCATAATACTTTCCTCAAGTAAATCGCCCTTGTATAGACCCTCTATATACTCCTTCCACCTTTCTGCTTTCCCTTCTTTCCTTAGAACTGGGTTTCCATCTGAGCTCTTGATATTCATACAAGTGGTTCCCCTTTCTCCAAAGGTCTGTTTAATTTTCCTGTAGGCAGTATCTATCTTACCCCTAGTGAGATAAGCCTCTACATCCTTACATTTATCCTCTAGCCATCCCTGCTTAGCCATTTTGCACTTCCTGTCGATCTCATTTTTGAGACGTTTGTATTCCTTTTTGCCTGCTTCAGCTACTGCATTTTTATATTTTCTCCTTTCATCAGTTAAATTCAATATTTCTTCTGTTACCCAAAGATTTCTACTAGCCCTCGTCTTTTTACCTACTTGATCCTCGGCTGCCTTCACTACTTCATCCTTCAAAGCTACCCATTCTTCTTCTACTGTATTTCTTTCCCCCATTCCTGCCATTTGTTCCCTTCCGCTCTCCCCGAAACTCTGTACAACCTCTGGTTTAGTCAGTTTATCCAGGTCCCATCTCCTTAAATTCCCACCTTTTTTGCAGTTTCTTCAGTTTTAATCTACAGTTCATAACCAATAGATTGTGGTCAGAATCCACATCTGCCCCTGGAAATGTCTTACAATTTAAAACCTGGTTCCTAAATCTCTGTCTTACCATTATATAATCTATCTGAAACCTGTCAGTATCTCCAGGCTTCTTCCATGTATACAACCTTCTTTCGTGACTCTTGAACCAAGTGTTAGCTATGATTAAGTTATGCTCTGTGCAAAATTCTACCAGGCGGCTTCCCCTTTCATATCTTAGCCCCAATCCATATTCATCTACTACGTTTCCTTCCCTTCCTTTTCCTACTGTCGAATTCCAGTCACCCATGACTACTAAATTTTCATCTCCCTTCACTACCCGAATAATTTATTTTATCTCATCACACATTTCATCAACTACTTCATCATCTGCAGAGCTAGTTGGCATATAAACTTGTACTACTGTAGTAGGCATGGGCTTCGTGTCTATCTTGGCCACAATAATGCGTTCACTATACTGTTTGTCGTAGCTTGCCCGCACTCCTATTTTTTATTCATTATTAAACCTACTCCTGCATTACCCCTATTTGACTTTGTATTTATAACCCTGTATTCGCCTGACCAAAAGTCTTCTTCCTCCTGCCACCGAACTTCAGTAATTCCCACTATATCTAACTTTAACCTATCCATTTCTCTTTTTAAATTTTCTACCCTACCTGCCCGATTAAGGGATCTGACATTCCACGCTCCGATCAGTAGAACGCCAGTTTTCTTTCTCCTGATAACGACGTCCTCTTCAGTAGTCCCCGCCCGGAGATCCGAATTGGGAACTATTTTGCCTCCCTAATATTTTACCCAAGAGGACACCATCATCATTTAATCATACAGTAAAACTGTATGCCCTCGGGAAAAATTACGGCTGTAGTTTCCCCTTGCTTTCAGCCGTTCGCAGTACCAAAACAGGAAGGCCGTTTTGGTTAGTTTTACAAGGCCAGATCAGTCAATCATCCAGACTGTGTGCCCCTGCAACTACTGAAAAGGCTGCTGCCCCTCTTCAGGAACCATATTTTATTTACTTGCTACAATTAGACCATTAGACCACCATCTATGTACGTTTGTGGGTAGCATCATTACTAATACAATTCTAGTAATGTTATTACTACTGTGACGGTGTGTTAACAACTGGTATTTCTTTTTAGTTCTTTGTTAATATAAATAGAGGCTATAAAATAAAATACGATTGGAAAACATAAATAAGTAATCATTAAAGAGCATACAAAATAGTAAAGAAAGGTGTGAGAGAAGTTAGTGAAAGAAAAAGCTAGTCCCTAAAATCGTAGCTGTTTCAGTGACGAGGGCTCGGGAAAACTTCGAGTCTGTCGTCACTGAAATAGCTTTACAAGTATTTCGTTTTACAACCGATAACTTTTGTTTTACATAATAGTTTTCATTGTGTTATGAATTAATTCTAATCTAATGTTAATTAAACAGTTTTTACACTATTATTTGTTCTGTTGTTAAGTTGTGCTACAGCACATTGGTCTTTTGACTTTGTATGATTAATTACATTAATATTTGAATGTCAAGTTCACTTTTTCTCTCTGTTGTTTCATTAGATTCAGTGTCTGTTTAGTGCCACGTGTTTTGTTCTCGTGTTTGTGTTGCGTTTTGTCTGTAAGCTTCATGAACGGTTTGAGATACGTCATCTGCTAGTCTGTTCAGGATGTGCCATTTGCTCCGATGTGTTATTGTGTTTCCAAGGTCTTGTATTTCTACGTTCGGTCTCAGGTCTGTTAATGTGCTGCAGCTGAGAACTACATGCTCAGCGGTGCCACATTCACAACATACACAAGCGTCAGTTTCTTTTAGACCTACACGATGGGGATGGGCAGCATATGGGCCACGTCCCGTCAGGAAATGGATCATTCCTCTTGTGGGATCAATGTATTTTAGTCTTATGCGTTCTCGCATATTAGGGGAAAAAGAGTAGACACGTCTCCCCTTGTCTGTCTGGTCCTATTCCTCCTGCCATGTCTCACTCCGCCATATGTTAATCTGTCTTCGGTCTATCATGTTGTGTCCAGGTATGTCTTGTATTTTGTCTGGTCTACCTTTCTTTAACCAGTCCGTCACTGCTCCGTGACGAATAGTAATATCAACGGGCCACACATGCATGACCACACATAGTGCTATGGATGTTGTTGTAAATGCTCCGGATATTCTGATGAGCACGCTCATTTGTCCGCGTCTTACAATGTTTTTATATGTGGTCAGTCTAGGGCAGTGCGCCCAGGTGCTCGCAGCAAAAGAAATCGTTGATTCAGAGTGCCTGTGATAGATGCGCGTAATCTGTAGTGGAAATATAAATTGGATCGTGTTAAGTCTAGCTAATTTATTCACTAATTTATCTTGCGTGTTCATTGAAGTTTAATTTATTATCGAGATGTATTCTGAGATATCTAGTCAACTCCCTGTTCTGAACTGAGATATTGTTTGGTTTTATTATAGGCTTCCTTTTAAGAGTTCCTTTTAATAACAGGTACACTGTTTTGTTAGCTGCTACAGACAGTTTATTATTTGTACACGAGTTGTTAATACTTTCAAGAAGCTGTGTGACCTTTGTTTCTAATTCTAGTCTTGAATTTGCTGACACTTAAACCAGCAGGTCGTCAGCGTATGCCACCTCTCCTTTTACACTGTAATCCCCATTTATTTTATTCAATAGAGGTTCGATGGTAATGTGCCAGAATACTGGCTCGCAAATGGATCCTTCTGAATATCCTTACGTATTCTTTTCGATAACCTTCCGGTGGCCGGTCCTACATTCAACTATTCTGTGCTTGCACTAGTGGCTCAAATGGCTCTGAGCACTATGGGACTCAACTGCTGTGGTCATAAGTCCCCTAGAACTTAGAACTACTTAAACCTAACTAACCTAAGGACAGCACACAACACCCAGCCATCACGAGGCAGAGAAAATCCCTGACCCCGCCGGGAATCGAACCCGGGAACCCGGGCGTGGGAAGCGAGAACGCTACCGCACGACCACGAGATGCGGGCGCTTGCACTAGTGTACCAGACTATTTATTATACAAAGATGATGGAGTCCCTGTATCTCTTTGTCTTCCGAAGAAAGCCGGCCACGAGGTTGTCAAAAGCTCCACCAATATCTGTCAATACAGCCGCCCGATATTTGTCGTCAGTTGTCTGTATTATTTCTATTACTCTATTTACTGCGTCGTCTACAGGTCTGTGTTGTCTGTGGTGATTTAGTCCACTAGCTGTATGTGCGATTGTAGTCTGTCTCGTAGTAGTCTTTCTTGTATTTTCGCTAGGTCGTTAAGGCATATGGGTCCGTAGGTCTTTGGATCAGTCTAGTCTCCATCGTTTAACTTTTTAATTATTACTGCGTTGTCAGTTTTCCATAATGTTTGTATTCTTCCCTGTAGTAATGCGTCGTTTGGTGAGTCTGTTAGGTAAGGTTTAATTTGTGGAGCAGCGTTTTTGATCGCTCCCTAGCGAATGCAGTCTGGGCCAGGGGCTTTCCTATTTTTTTGATCTTCCGATTGCCAAGGCAACCTCTTCAAGTGTAAAAGGATCAGTGACTACGTTATTCGCATATTGTTCTGTTACTTGTCTGCCTAAGTTTGTATGTTGTCGGTCGTCTTGCGTATAGTCGTCATCGGGAAGGAGTTTACTCAAAACGTATTGAGCAGCTTCTCCATACTTTTGTGAACATGCCATCCTGTCTTCTAAGCATTGACTGTAGTACTGGTGTCTTCAAACGCTTTGTTTGTAACTTAAAAGGTGCTCCCCAGATGTTGTTTTGTGTGTTGGTCTTTGCAATTTCGTCCCAGTGATTTTGTCTGATCTTCTGGAGTTCGTTTATTGTATCGTTGTTTTGCATCTAAGTAATGTTGTAGTCTAATGGTTCTTTCCTGAGCTGTCTTAGCTTTTTGGTAGTAGCGTCGTTTATTCCCTATATCTTTTTTCAGTCTTGCTAATGTAATCGACCGTGGCACTACTTGTTTTTGTGTGATTTGTGTTGTTGGAATTGCTTGCTTTTGTGCTTGTGCTAGAATATTTATGATGTCTGCACGATAATCAGTACTGCCTTGAATTCTGTTTAGAGGCTCGTTCTCAATTATCTGTTTAAGTTTATTTCAATCTACTTTAAGATTAGTCGTTCCTGTAGTGCGTTGTGTATGTTCGTGTTACTAGTTCTCGTGTGTATTACTATTGCATTGTCGTCGCTTTGGACTACGTCGTCTAAAACTTTCCATTCTCTAATCTGTGTAATTGACGAAGTGTTCACAAGTGAGATGTCTGTTACTTTTATTTTCCATATTATTGCAGAAGGTCGGCGGTTAACCATGTTTATTTATAACAAATAGATTGTATTCATTTATTACGTTCACTATTATGCCATTTTTCGTCTGTTCTATCTGCGTGCCGAAGAGTTGAGCATACACTGATGTCTGCTAGAATCATTGGTCGTTTTCTAGTTGCAAATCGTGCTATGTCTTTAATTCCGCCTGCGAAGGGCTCTACGTCAAATGAGTACTGCGCATATACTAAGGAGATAAAGTATCGTGCATATACTGAGGAGATGAAGTATCGTTCCCTAGCGTTGTTGTTGTTGTTGTTGTTGTTGTGGTATTCAGTCCTGAGACTGGTTTGATGCAGCTCTCCATGCTACCCTATCCTGTGCAAGCTTCCTCATCTCCTAGTACTTACTGCGACCTACATCCTTCTGAATCTGCTTAGTGTATCCATCTCATGGTCTCCCTCTACGATTTTTACCCTCCACGCTGCCCTCCAATGCTAAATTTGTGATCCCTTGATGTTACGAACATAACTTTGTCATTACTGTAGCTGTGATTTTTATGTGTATAGTATAATTATTGCCTTGCTGTCCGGTCTTCTGTTTATCGTCATACAGTGCTTTGGAAGGTCAGGTACTTCGCCATTACGTAAGTTGTTGCAGGCTCACTACATCAGCATCTACTTCTTCCAAAAGCTTCAAAAGCTCTTTAACTACTCATAAAATTTAATTGTAATACAAAATATCTAGGACCGTTCATGTGTCCTTACAAGATCTTTGCATACCTTGTCGAAGTTAATTCCTTCATTCTTCCTAGCACATACCTGTCCAAATAGCTGTAAGGGTACGTTTTTGTCTGTTGGCATATTTTCAGATGGTAGGATCATTCGGTCAGTTTTCCCTGTCATCGGGAAACATATATTGTCTCCATTTTTATGATTTAATCTCGTTATTATTCTAAGTGCTGCTTGGAATTTATCTCTTCGTTCTAGTCTACTGAGTTACAAGTTATTCTCTATTTTACTGTAATCTATTGTTCGTTATTTTACGTTATCCGTGACATTTTTGTCCGTTTCTTTTAGTTCTGTGCGTTCTTTGTTTTGTAGCGTCCTACTCTGTGTGATGATTTGTTATGGTGAGACGTGTTGTGCATTTTCTGCCTGTATTGTCCTTGCTTTTTCTTCTGATTGTATTTGTGTCTGCAAGCGCTCGTGCTCATCATTTATATGTTCTTTGTCTTTTTCGTCATTCCCTTCCATTGCCCGTTTTTTTCTGCTTCTCTGTTAAAAATGCTATGTGTTTTCCCTCCACATGTGAAGGGTATAGGTTTCATATATTTTTCACATTTGGTTGTGTTGTATTTTTGTTTAGTTGTGGTCGTTATTTCGTCACCATTGGTTTTGTTACTTTCACCCGATCGACTTTGCTTTTGCTGTTCTAAGTGCTTTGAGTACTGTGCCGTTTCTTGTGTATTTGCTTTATTGGTGCTTGGATGACAATGTTTACGATCAGGATTGTCTGTGCTGTTTGTGTGTATGCACTTCTTGCTTGTAACTGATTACTTCCTCTCTTAGTTCTCATAAAAACGGCTGTTTGAAACGTTGCCCATTCAAAAATTTCATCTTTTAGGTGCCTTGCTATAGTATAGTCCATGACACATTGTAGGCATGGATCTTCTGTGAAAATTACTCATATTGTATGTAGGCTACACACTATCGCCTTGTAAAAGCAAAAATCTAGCCCTTAGTGTAACCTCAAGTAGATTGTTCAAAGTTATTTTGCGTCTGGAGCCTGTCTTGAATCTGATTTTGACTTCTTTCTGAACTTCTTCTCTTGCAATATGCTCATTGGGGTTTATTTCATAAATATCGTCAAGGGATTCATCAGTTAGTTGTGTAGGAACCATATGATTTGCTGTTAATGGTGGCCTTAGTTTCCGTGGCTCTTCGCATCGAATGTCTTTTAATTGTGCGGTTTTAGCAATAATCTTCTTTTAGTCTACCAAAGTTCCTGTTTCCAGAATCGCCGTGCTTTCTGTTCCTTTGATCGCCTTGATCCTTACTTGTCCTGCCTCGGATTTAATTTTTTGTAACAGTATCTCCAACAAGTGTGGCATCTTTATTCCTGACTTGAAAAATAGTACACTTGTTTGTTTCGCCTTTGCGTTTTGGGTACTTTCTTCTATCTTATTCTTTGGCTTTATGTTTTGACCTGATGCTGTTACTGCTGTGAATGACATGGGAGTAGTTTTGCACTCATTCATTAGTCTTTAGTTTTCTGGCTTCAGTTCAGCAATTTCGTTTTACAGCCGTCTTAGTCGAGAGCGTCAGGGTCGTTCGCTCCTGCTAGATCCCTGCGCAGTCTGTAGTTGTCAATTCGAAGCTCTTCGTTTTGGCCATATAATTTCGACTTGCCAATTGCCAAGGAACTCGCCACCAGCAAGATCTGCCGCCTCCGCCAGCTTTTGCCAATTTATTTGCTGCAGTGTCTGCGTTTATAAACACAGACGCGGAGCTAAGGCATTTTTAGAGCTTACTACCTCTATCTTTACAGACGAATGAAAAAACTAGTAGAAGCCGACCTCGGGGAAGATCAGTTTGGATTCCGTAGAAATGTTGGAACACGTGAGGCAATACTAACCGTATGACTTATCTTAGAAGAAAGATTAAGGAAAGGCAAACCTACGTTTCTAGCATTTGTAGACTTAGAGAAAGCTTTTGACAATGTTGACTGGAATACTCTCTTTCAAATTTTGAAGGTGGCAGGGGTAAAATACAGGGAGCGAAAGGCTATTTACAATTTGTACAGAAACCAGATGGCAGTTATAAGAGTTGAGGGGCATGCAAGGGAAGCAGTGGTTGGGAAGGGAGTGACACAGGGTTGTAGCCTCTCCCCGATGTTATTCAATCTGTATATTGAGCAAGCAATAAAGGAAACAAAAGAAAAGTTCAGAGTGGGTATTAAAATCCATGGAGAAGAAATAAAAACTTTGAGGTTCACCGATGACATTGTAATTCTGTCGGAGACAGCAAAGGACTTGGAAGAGCAGCTGAACGGAATGGACAGTGTCTTGAAAGGAGCGTATAAGATGAACATCAACAAAAGCAAAACGAGGATAATGGAATGTAGTCGAATTAAGTCGGGTGATGCTGAGGGAATTAGATTAGGAAATGAGACACTTCAAGTGGTAAAGGAGTTTTGCTATTTGGGGAGCAAAATAACTGACGATGGTCGAAGTAGAGAGGATATAAAATGTAGACTGGCGATGGCAAGGAAAGCGTTTCTGAAGAAGAGAAAATTGTTAACATCGAGTATAGATTTAAATGTCAGGAAGTCGTTTCTGAAAGTATTTGTATGGAGTGTAGCCATGTATGGAACTGAAAAGTGGACGATAAATAGTTTAGACAAGAAGAGAATAGAGGCTTTCGAAATGTGCTGCTACAGAAGAATGCTGAAGATTAGATGGGTAGATCACATAACTAATGAGGAGGTATTGAATAGAATTGGGGAGAAGAGGAGCTTGTGGCACAACTTCACTAGAAGAAGGGATCGGTTGGTAGGACATGTTCTGAGACATCGAGGGATCACCAATTTAGTACTGGAGGGCAGCGTGGAGGGTAAAAATCGTAGAGGGAGACCAAGAGATGAATACACTAAGCAGATTCAGAAGGATATAGGCTGCAGTAGGTACCGGGAGATGAAAACGCTTGCACAGGATGGAGTAGCATGGAGAGCTGCATCAAACCAGCCTCAGGACTGAAGACCGCAACAACAACAACAACTCCCTCTTTCCGTTATTAGTCACAGAAGAAAACTCGACAGTTCTTAGTGGCAAGCAGTCAGCCGGCCGCGGTGGTCTAGCGGTTCTAGGCGCTCACTCCGGAACCGCGCGACTGCTACGGTCGCAGGTTCGAATCCTGCCTCGGGCATGGATGTGTGTGATGTCCTTAGTTTAGTTAGGTTTAAGTAGTTCTGAGTTCTAGGGGACTGATGACCACAGATGTTAAGTCCCTTAGTGCTCAGAGCTATTTTTTTTTTTTTTTTTTTTTGTCTAGCAGTCAGATTCTCACTTACTAATACAGCGGACAAAATATAAATCTTAAGACACTAAAAGGTCGCGTTGTAGAGGGCGCGGAGCCTCCAGCGCCCTACTGCGGCAGCTGTCGCGTTTAGCCGTATAGCGCACTCAGCGAGAATAGCTGCAAACAGCTGTTGGTATGCTAAGCTGTAGTCGCGGGTGGCAGGGACGCCTGGGCAGCTGGGAACGACCCAGCACTGGTCGCTGGAATCCGCACGCGGTTCCCTCAGCTCGGCTAACCGACTGACTGCACTTCAAAACTTTGGTCACTTGCCTCATTTAAACTTTCTATCTCTTTCAAGTATCATGCACTACGTCAAATATCACGTCTGTCAATTATGAGAGTAAATACCGACAGCTAAATGCCACTTCTACCACACGGGAACGACGTCTCAGCGCGGAGCCGATATCAAGCTATAAGTGCAATGTATGTTGGAGGCCGGGGAATCGTTCTGCAATCAGCTTCAAATGACGAGTCTAGGAATTTTCTCAATAGTGTTTCTCGAAAAAGAGTGTCGCCTTCCCTCTAGGGATGCCCATTTGAGTTCCCGAAGCATCTACATCTACATCTACATTTATACTCCGCAAGCCACCCAACGGTGTGTGGCGGAGGGCACTTTACGTGCCACTGTCATTACCTCCCTTTCCTGTTCCAGTCGCGTATGGTTCGCGGGAAGAACGACTGTCTGAAAGCCTCCGTGCGCGCTCTAATCTCTCTAATTTTACATTCGTGATCTCCTCGGGAGGTATAAGTAGGGGGAAGCAACATATTCGATACCTCATCCAGAAACGCACCCTCTCGAAACCTGGCGAGCAAGCTACACCGCGATGCAGAGCGCCTCTCTTGCAGAGTCTGCCACTTGAGTTTATTAAACATCTCCGTAACGCTATCACGGTTACCAAATAACCCTGTGACGAAACGCGCCGCTCTTCTTTGGATCTTCTCTATCTCCTCCGTCAAACCGATCTGGTACGGATCCCACACTGATGAGCAATACTCAAGTATAGGTCGAACGAGTGTTTTGTAAGCCACCTCCTTTGTTGATGGACTACATTTTCTAAGCACTCTCCCAATGAATCTCAACCTGGTACCCGCCTTACCAACAATTAATTTTACATGATCATTCCACTTCAAATCGTTTCGCACACATACTCCCAGATATTTTACAGAAGTAACTGCTACCAGTGTTTGTTCCGCTATCATATAATCATACAATAAAGGATCCTTCTTTCTATGTATTCGCAATACATTACATTTGTCTATGTTAAGTGTCAGTTGCCACTCCCTGCACCAAGTGCCTATCCGCTGCAGATCTTCCTGCATTTCGCTACAATTTTCTAATGCTGCAACTTCTCTGTATCGGTAACAAATCTAGCAGCAACAATCCGACCTGGCACCGATCCTTAACACTCGAACAGTACTCAAGAATAGGTCGACTAGCGTCCTATATGCGGTCTCCTTTACAGATGAACCACACTTTCCTAGAATTCTCCCGATAAACCGAAGTCGACCATTCGCCTTCGCTACCACAATCCTCACATGCTGGTTACTTTTCATATCGCTTCCCAACGTTACGCCCAGGTATTTAAACGACATGACTGCGTCAAGCAGAATACTACTAATGATGTATCCAAACACTACGGCCTTATTTTTCCTACTCATTCTCATTACCTTACATTTTTCCACCTTTAGAACTAGCTGTCATTTATCACACGACTACAGATTTTGTCTGCCATGTTGTATCGTTCTACAGTCAACTTCGACACCCTACCGTACATTACAGCATCATCAGTAAACAGCAGCAGATTACTTCTCACTCCACCCGCCAAATCATCTATGTACATAGAGAATAATAGCGGTCCTGTCACACTTCCCTTTAGGCAGGTAAACATGGATCATCTCGTCGACCTACGCCCAGTACTCATCTGGTACAGAATCTTTTGCTCAAGTAATAAAAGATATTGCTCGATTTGAAAATGGCAGACACTACTTACCTTAAAAGACATAAATGCTGGTCAACCCTCTGGCACTCTGACGGAACAGGCGCCAGAGGACAAATAACAATCGACGTTAGAAACGAATGTAATCTTTTCGTTTTAAACAAACCAGGCCAGCCGCCAACTTACCACGGAAATAGTCGAGTAGGCAGCAACATAGACATTTCTTTGGCAAACAGCGCATCATTAACTCAGGTTGAGAACTGGCAGGTGCTCCACAAGAGAATACTTAGTGTCCATAACGCAATAATTATATACACTACAACAAACACACACAGACGCATTACAACAGCCAAAGTTGCTGCTACGCAAAGCAAACTGCCAAAAACTAAGCCATGTGATTGAACAGTTTCCTCTGTGTCACCGAAGGAAGCACAGATTACAGAGCTCACGTCCTTACAAACGTCTTACAGAGAGCACAAGCTACAACAATATCCTCAGCACGCGACTCACTCAAACAGAGGGCGCCATGGTGAGCACTGTTAACAAGACTGAGGATGGACACCCGTGATAAACGACGTTATTACCAAAAATGAAAGACAGCACAGGAGAAAGAAATTAGACTTCAACATTATCGTGGCGCTGAAACACGATACAAAGACGAACTACATAAGACCAGGAAGGATCACTTAGGACAAACTTACAGAACATCATCTGGAGGGGGGGGAGGGGCGTTTAAACTGCAGACTGATCATATAAAGACTCCGACAGTAATATCAACACAGAAGAAACCAGATGATACAACCATAAGAGCCTGGAGGTGCACAGCACAGTACCTCAACAAACTACTTCCCGACGATCCCTACACTCAAGGCAACCAACTTCTCACCGCCCTTCGCAGTCTACTTTATGACAGATACCAAAACGAAGGTATCATCATCCCTTTACTCGCGAGGAAGTAGCACTGGCGATACACAAAATAAAGAACAAAAAGACTCCGGGCCTTGATGGCATCGATCCCGAAACCATCAGACAAGCTGCTCCACTTTTCGTACCATATCTGACAAACTTACTGAATGATGCTATACTAAGACGAATACCGAATATGCCGTTGCAATCAAGAAAGCGGAGGACAAAGACCCGACTGACCCTAAGACACACAAACAAATATGCTTCATTAACATTCTCGTAAAGGTACAAGACAGATTTCTTTGCGACAGGCTTCAGTCGCGCCTGCAGCTCTTCGGCCTTAGCCCACGTCAGTTTGGTTTTCGACCACATAACGATGTGATGACGTAGTAAATAGGGCCATAGAAGTGACACAGACAATACGTGACAAATATGTGGTAGCACTCGTAATTGACGTAGCTGGTGATTTCGACAGCCTTTGGTGGCCGGTGCTGTTTTCAAGACTTAGAAAGATGATTCTTCGACTGATTCTGTACAACAGCCTTAGAGATTATTGTAAAAACAGGATAGTGGAATGGAAGAATGATCGCCAAAAGAGGATAACACAGTATCCATATGGGGATCGATTTTCTGGGACATAGCCATAGAAGCACTACTGAATGCACTAGAAAACGACATGGCTAACAGGGTGGTTGCGTACGCTGATGAACTTGTGGTCGTGGTATCTGCAAACTCCAGGTCCCAAATAGAGTAAAGCCACACGGCCACTCGCGTTCATCGGTGAATGGTGCACGAACAACAAACTTATAGTAGCTATAACCAAAACTGTTTACCTACTTCTAAGAGGCACATTTAAAAGAAACCCATTTATAAAGTTAAACAACATATCTATAAAAAGGGAAGCTTTGACAAGATACCTCGGTGTTCATATTGACGATCATGCCACACTGACAATTAACAAAGCGATGAAACTCATGCATAAACTTGCAGGACTGAACACTATAAGATACAGACTGTTCCTTCAAACAATGAGTACATATTACACAGCACTCTTTGAGTCAATAATTTGTTTTGCGGCCAGTGCTTGGACACATAGATTATGCTTAGACACGCATAAAACCATTGTGAGGCGCGCCCAGAAGAGTGTTCTACTCAGAATCTCAGGTGTTTTCGGCGGACCTCGCTTGAGGCACAATGTGTGGTACTAGGGGTTTTCCCTATATATATTACAATTCGCCAGAGAACAGCTGCCTACTGGCTGAAAAGAGGAAGACGCGACAAAATAAGAGAAATAACTGCACAAGACATAACCGACAAATGGAGATTAAACAAGTGGAGATTTGATACATGGCAGACAGAATGGGACACAAGTGAAGACGAGTCTACTCTTTCTTCTCCAGTGTACATGAGCGGATAAATCTGAAGGGGGTACATAAATCCAACACGCAGCATAGTGCACTTTCTCATGGACCGTGGCCTGTATCCTGTGCATCTCCACAGGTTTGGCCCAGAAGAGACTCACACTAGTGCCTGTGGTGAGAATGGCACACCTGAACACACAGTGCTCATCTGCGATGCTCTAGAGCGCTTAAGACCGAGTATAGTTGAATTTAAAAACAACTCAACAACACCGTGAATAACTACGTGCATGTCAGCAAGGTCATGCACAAGCTACTTTTACACAAACATGAACATTATCTTAATTATTAATACAACTTTTCTACACTTTGGATCATACATTTATTGTATTCTGACCACTCAACATACACATACACTGGATAACCTCGTCACAAAAACAATAAAACAAAATCTTTTTTTTTCAATTCAAAAATTTTAGTTTCCCTTTCTAACTTGACTAATTGCCATCCAGGCAGACCAATTGCCATCCTGGCAGTGTCGCCATTCTGTAAGGTTTTGAGGAAAGAACAACAACTGTGTAAGCTGTAAACATTTTTGGTTTAATGTTGCAATCTTATCACAGAAATATATGCATTTACAAAATTTACAATGTGATAATATTACAACAGTTGTCAAACGAATGCATCTCGTCCTCAGAAAGTGAAATAATCCTAAACACAACAATGATAAATTTTAACTAGAAGTTGCTTTACAAAATTATTCTTACAACCACGTCATGATGTTGGCCAGTTCTACAACAAATCATCAGTCTGGTTCAAAGTTCAGTACTATTTAGGAAGACAAGCAAGTCTATGGACGATGGTTAGTTTTCTGATAAGTTGAGCGAAAGATTACCCGAAGTCGCTTGAGTTTACAGTGGACGCAAGCTGGTGAACCAACATGTTTACGCCTCTGCTCATGGTATTTACCTTAGCTGCGATGAGCTGTCGTTTGCATGGCTGCTGTCGCCCTCTGAAATTCCTATAAAATCTAATTAAGCCTTTGCTTATTTTTCCAGCAGAAACTCTGCCTATGTTTCTCATTATGCTAGAAAACATGTACTCATCCCTGGTCTTGGAATATGGCGATATGCATGCGCATGGCTGGAGTACCATGCATATTAAAGTGCACTTTCAGTCCTCATAAAAACAATTAAGTAACTCGCTGGTTCGTTTCTCCACAATTGGAGCTCAACGACGCTACAGCTAATATCTAGCTGAATGTCAGCCGCAGAGAACACAGTGTTCACACAAATTTCTCCTCTGCATCGTACAGAGCCTTATGCACCCCATACTGCGCTTGATGCCAGATCACAGAAGAGTCCCCGGAAAATCTGGCTCTTGTCTTTCTCGCAGCCGAACTGTCTCCCCACCTGGGTTCTTTCGTTCTCCATGTCATGGCTTTTTTCGACCAATAGGATCGTTTCTCTTATTTTGTGGAAACTCTCTCTGCCAATCGCAAGGGCCCTACCATTAAACTGCGTCGAAATCTCGGCACTTTAATCCTCCCTAGTTCGTTTTCGACAATCGGACGTTTGGTGCCCACTCCAAACGCCTAAAAGTTACATGAATACATCACATGTTTACCATTCACTGTTAACGTGATCAACTGCATCACTGGTTTTGTTCATATCCATTTGTAATTCCGAAACACAGTTTTCTAACGCTTTTTTTCTGTCCTACTTCTGGGTGCCCGTTACTTGCTCTCCAGTATACGTCACCTGTCCGGTCGCTGTGTCCAGCCATGGGACGCCCCCTAAGAGCTTTTCGTAGTGCCTCCTGTGGTGCGGCCTCTGCTTCTGCCCGTGCTTGCTTCCACACAAAACGTTTCCTCTCACTACTTGTTTCACCTTCTGCTCATTGGCATGCATTATATAGGAGCAGTATGTCCATACCGTTGATTGAGTGTCATCCCTTTTTCATTACTTACTTATAAGCAAATCCGCTCATTACAGCTGAAGTAGGTTAAGTGTCATATTCACCTTCCTGTTACGATGTATAAAACTCTTATGTAAGGTGCGAAATTGACCTTCATTATTCTGCCACCTTACAAGACAAGGTCTAGTAGAAATCCCTGCATAACAAATGTGGTATTCAATTTAATTGATGAAATGCGAAAAATGCAATTAATGAAGCAGGCTGGCGATGACAAGAAGAATGCTGAAGATTAGATGGGTAGATTCTGAAATTAATGAGGAGGTAATTAACAGAATTGGACAGAAAATAAATTTATGGCACAGCCTACTAGAAGAAGGGATCAGTTGATAGGACACATTCTGAGCTAGCCGGGGTGGCCGAGCAGTTCTAGACGCTACAGTCTGGAACCACGCGACCGCTACGGTCGCAGGTTCGAATCCTGCCTTGGGCATGGATGTGTGTGATGTCCTTAGGTTACTTAGGTTTAAGTAGTTCTAAGTTCTAGGGGGCTGATGACCTCAGCAGTTAAGTCCCATAGTGCTCAGAGCCGTTTGAACCATTTTTGACACATTCTGAGACTTCAAGGGATTACTAACTTAGTACTGGAGGGAGGTGTGCGGGGATTAGAATCATACAGGGAGACCAAGAGATGAATATAGTGAGCAGATTCAGGAGGATGTAGGTTACAATATTCAGAGATGAAGAGACTTACACAGGATAGAGCAGCATTGAGAACTGCATCAAACAAGTCCTATGAATGAATACCGTAACAACAGTTACAAACTGAACAACATTATTAGCATTTCCTTTCCAATTACACCCCTTTGTTCCAAGTTATTATCGTGTTATGTTCAATAATCCATTTAAACCATTGTGCACGTAATAATTATTTGTATTGTCTATTCAATGTTGGAGTCATGTCCATGGGTTTAAGAATAAACTGGACTAAACTGGACTTTATTCTGACCTTTAGTTTCATTTCATAATTTGACGAATGAACCATTTCTCATTGTTTCTACGTGAGCTCTGGTACCCATATTACGTGTTTAATTGGTCCACCCCCTTTCAAGCTCAGATTTTCGGTAGTATCCATTGCACCACTTTCTCTTAATATTCCACATGGAGAGCGATCTGTTCACTGTAAAGGTCATTGGGTTCAGATCTTGATAGCATTACAAGGGTGTGGTTAAAACTCAACAGGAATCTCACAATTTCAGTGTTGCTTGTCTTATATCAAAATATTATCTTAATATCTCACAGAAACTGTATGTCAGGTACCAAGTACAAAGTGGTAGCATTAGTGTGATTGATGATCAATTAAAAGACCATTTAAATATGCTTGAATTTGATTTTGTAAGAGATTTTTCTTTCCCCCTCCCGTCCTCTGCCACGAAACTATTATGAGGTCCCTCTCCACCCTATATGTCCGATCCTGGATTCGATTTTGTTTGCAGGCTTAACTAAGTAAAACTCGTCCTTTACTAAAAACTTACTCCCTCTGAGGAGTTGAGGTCATTATGAGATTGTGGAGATACTGCATGGGAAGTGTCAGTGTGTGTGATGTTCGGTGGAAGTTTTAACGATGAGGACACTCTTTCTCCTACTACCAATATGGCAGTAATACAAGAAGATACTATTGAAAGGACAATATGATCTGTTTTTCTCATCTGAGTCAAGAAAAAATTGATTAAAACCTTTCAGTTCATTTTTTTACTTCTTCTTTAAGTCCGATAGTCCTTGATCATTATTTGCCTTTCCTAATTGCTAAATTTATCGCATTTGCTTTTAACTAATGTATTCCATTATTTTCAGTACTTGGCTAAAACATTTTTGCATTTATGCTAATATATTTTGAATCCATGACTAAAAAAATGTAAGAACGAAAGTGACTATCATGATACGTCATCGTCAAGTAACATAGTTCGACGAAACTTGGACCATACCCAGAACGAACTTTTACAGTATACTACAGAAGGTAACTGTAAGAAATTCTCTATCAGACGGAAAGGAATGACACTTTTATTCAAAGCCCATATTACTGAAGTCACCGCGATTCATATGGTCCCCTCGGCATTACGAACGGCGGATCACGGTTCTTAATAGTGTGTGTGATCAGCACAGATGGCAGTGCTTGCCCTGCAGCGTGCTCTCGTCCTGGCCACGAGGCTGGTAAGGAGCGTTCCAGTCCTTCACCAGCGCCGTTTACAAATGCTGGATGATTGTCGGTGCATGTGGGCCTGCTGCAAAACGTCTCCCCAACGCATCCCACACATGCTCCATAGGATCTAACTCAGGAGAAAGGAGGGGCCAGCCCATTTGCCGAATATCTTCTCATTCCAAGAGCTCCTCCACCTGAACAGATTGATGCAGTCATGCATTGTCATCCAAAAGAATCGTCAGAGCCGAATGCTCCCCTAAAAAGACGCTCATGAGGAAGGAGTACCAGTACACCTCCTGCAGTATGCTGATGACACCGCCTTCCTTGCCCTGGCTCCTACCCTTCAATGGTCTCAATGCCTTCTCCAGAATCACCTTGAGCTTTTTGCCACATGGAGCAACCAGTGGCTCCTGAAACTCAATCCTACCAAGACCCAGGCAATTATCGTAGGTTGTACCACTCGCTCCTTCTGGCTCCTTGATTTCTCCCTTACCATCTGTGCCCGTCCTTTCCGGCTCTCCCTCACCCTCACCTACCTTGGCCTCACCATTGACCATGACCTCACATGGATCCCTCATCTCCGCTCTATCCAATCCAAAGCCCACAACTGCCTCCAACTCCTAAAACTCCTGTCTGGCTGGACATGGGGGTTGAAATCCTCTACCATCCGCCACACCTACAAATCCTTCATCTTTCCCATCCTCTGTTATGCCAGTCCCAGCTGGATATCTGCCTCCCCCAAATTTTATAAATCCCTCCAGATCCTCGAGCACCATGCCCTCCACCTCACCTTCCGTATATTCCTCCCACTCTCCATGTGGATCTTCTAAGACCTGATTCCATCCCCCCATCTGCTCCTCTTCCTTGAACATATCTGCATCCTCTACACATCTTGCCACCTTGATCCCCCTCATCCCCTGGTTACTCCTCTCCTCTCCAACCCCCGCCCTCTGCTGCGCCTTCACCGTTGTGTCCCCCCTAACCTTCACATCTACACCCTTCATCTCCTTTCCCAAGGTGGCTTCCGTCAACTCCCCATCCTGGATGATGCCCTCTCTCCCTCCATTTATCCCTGCTATCAATGATCCTCACCTCTCCCTCCCTTCCTCTGTCCTTCCCCACCCTCCCTCTTCCCCTCTTCCATCCTGTTTCTCCCCACCTACTCTCTCTCTGCCTCCCTCTCTCTCCCTCCCTTCTCTCCCTCGAGTCCTTTTTGCTCTCCCCTCCACTACCTTTCCCCCTCTTTCTCACGTCCACCCACCTTCCTCCATCGGCTCCTCTTTTTCTTTCTTTTCCTCTTCTTCTCCCTTTTCCCCCTCATAGGTCCAGATCCTCCCCAACCTCTATCTGCGGCCGTGACACCTGTATAGTGCTGTTATAAGTGAGTGTTCAATGTTGTGTGTCCCCTGTCACTGTTGCAAACAGCCACCATGCTGTCGATAGTTGTGTTTTTATCTCATGTGAACAGAAACCAGATTGTAGCCATTTTTAATTGTGCATGTATCCTTCCTGTGTGTCTTCATCCTCATAGTCAACGCCGTGTTTGTATTTTAAGTTCCGCAACTTTCCGCCATTTTACTGTTATTAACAAAGTCACCATTTTATCGTCTTTTTTATTGTTTGCTCCCTCACCATTGTTTTGTTTAACTTTCTCTCGGCTGTAGAGCAGCGTATTAAGCTGCTGTCAGCCTGCCCCGCCCCAGTTGGGGGAGGGGGGGGGGGACTCGAAAATCAATAAAGAAAAAAAAGAAGGCGTACAGTGTTACAGTAACATTGACCGGTGAGTACCGTTTTCAAAGATTTGGTGGGCAGTACACACACATAACATTACGCCTCCCCACATCAAAACACCTGAACCACTAAAACGATCGTGTTCAACAATACTGGACGTATGCGGATATGGCGAAAGCTGCGAACACGTAAAGATGGATTGTAAGTAATCTATGTCTGTCTAACAGCACACTTCGGGAGAAGGTATGGGTCCTGATGTAACATAAGAGATAATTTCAGCTGAAATTGTTCGAAATTAACCACCTCTTTCCATATGGTTCTTTTTACTTACATTTACTTTATCGGCTTTCGTCGTCTGTATGGAGTTTCCGCATTTGTTTCCTGTTTAGACATATTTACCAACATCATTAACAAGTATTACAAATCACAACCAACTGTTATTCGTAGTGACATGAGATGTTTTGTGGGGTATGACTTCCATGTACCACTTCGCATTACTAGGGAACTGCTCCACTTACTTTTTGGTTCAAATGGCTCTGAGCACTATGGGACTTAATTTCTGAGGTCATCAGTCCCCTAGAACTACTTAAACCTAACTAACCTAAGGACATCACACACATTCATGCCCGAGGCAGGATTCGAACCTGCGACCGTAGCAGCAGCGCGGTTCCGAACTGAAGCGTCTAGAACCGCGAGATCAAAGAAATGGCACATTACAGGTTAGCTGAGTCACGATTTTCTTGTAACCTATAGTCATTTCATCGCTTTTCTTTAATAACAAAAAATTGCTAGTAAGCATCAGATGCCCCGAATTTCTCTAAAAGAAGTCACGTACATTGATCACTCAGAACATCATGACCACTACCTAATAGCCTGTATGTCCAGCTCTGGCTCGGATAACAGCTGTGACGTGTCGTGGCATGGAAACCGTGATGCCTTCGTAGGTAGCACATCCCAGATGTGTTCGATCGGGTTCAGATCTGACGAGTTTGGGGCTAACACATCAACTGGAACTCGCCACTGCGTTCCTCGAAGCACTCCATCACACTCCTGGCCTTATGATATGACACATAACCGTTTTGAAAAATGCCACTGCCGTCGGGAAACATGATCGTCATGAAGGGGTGTACCTGGTCTGCAACCAGCGTACGATACTCCATCGCCATCATGGTGCCTTGCACGAGCACCACTGGACCCATGGATGACCATGTGAATGTTCTGCAGAGCATAATGGAGCCGCCGCCAGCTTGTCTCCATCCCGCAGTACAGGTATCAAGGAGCTGTTCCCCTGGAAGACGACGGATTCGCTACCTCCCAGCGGCATGATGAAGATCCTATCGGGATTTATCAGACCGTGCAACGCTCTGCCACTGTGCCAACTTCCAGTGCCGATGGTCTCTTACCCATTTCAGTCATATTTGCCGATGTCGCTGTGTTAACATTCGCACATTGATTAGTCGTCGGCTGCGAAGTCCCATCGTTAGGAGTGTTCGGTGCACTGTGTGTTCAGACATACTTGTACTCCGCCCAGCATTAAAGTCTGATGTTAGCTTCGCCACAGTTCGTCACCTTTCTTATTTTACCAGTCTGCCCAGACTATGACATCCGACATCTGTAGTAAGGCGTGGCCACCCAGCCCCGACACATCTGGACGTCACCTTGGTTTCGGCACTTGTTGAAGACACTCACCACAGCAGTCATCGAACACTTGACAAGTCGTGCAGTTCCATAAATGCTCGTGTCGAGCCTCCGGGCCATCCAATGTGCCCTTGGTGAAACTCTGACAGATCGCACCTTCTCCTTTCAACACACGGGCAGCGCGCTCATTGATACTACATCGATCTTGCGTTCGTCTGACTAGCAATCATTCCTCGCCAGCAGACGCTGCTATCATCTGGACCGGTTCATATCGATAGTAGGTCGGAGGTCATAATATTCTGGCTGATCAGTGTACATGCACAACAACGTGAAGTTTTGTTCGCTACACAGCCAAATAAATGAACGCAGAACGTAGGAACCTTGGCTGGAATTCAGTACCTCGGCCTATATTATTTAACATACCAAATAAGGCACCACAACCGTAGCCGAAGAGAAGACCAAACCGACATGACGCTAAAACGTATAAAGCAACAAATCTCTTTCGCAATGCAGAAGAAGCCAATTCTGCAATTGTTGCTACATCTGATCTACAAAGAGTAAGAACCTAAAACGCAGCCATCTTTTGCAGAAAAAAATAATTGTATTTACAGAAACATTGTTGTATTTGAGAGTCGGGAGAAGTTTAAGAATGTGCGAATCAGTAGTCTAAATGCAAAATTGTTGCGTTTCAAAAAAGAAGAAAGGAAGATTAGGTTTAAAATCCTATCGACATCGAAGGCAAGGATGTGGAAGGAAATTTATTGATTGTGCCTTCTCAAAAGAACCAGCCCAGGATATGGCTGGAGCGATTTAGGCATATCACATAAAACGAGATCGCCAGTCGTGGACTTGAACCGCCGTCCTCCGGAATGAGAGGCCAGTGTCAGTCGCTGCGCCACCTCGCTCATTGTTAAATTTCAAGGAAAACGCTATGGGACTAAGAACTGATAGCAACAGAAATACACGTTTTCATGCATGAAATGCTGTGTTTATATTCTTTCGCTTTCAGCGGAGTAAAGTGAAATTATAGATATATTCGAAAGTACATTTCCTGACGAAAAAGTTGTAGCTTACGTCATTGAATCACTGAGATTCCGCTCGTTTCACTTTTATTTCACGAGCATTTTGTGTGTTGATAATTTACTAATGCTTGGGACGCAAAAAGGTTCGGATGGAATGCCAGTTTGGTTTTTCAGAGTACTCTACAGGACTGGCCCCTTAGCCAGCCTGTATTTATCACCAATCTCTGGTCCAGCCCAAAGTAGTAAGCGCCTGGAAATAAGCACAAGTAACCCCTGTATATAAGAAGGGCAAAAGAATATACCCACAAAGTTACACCCCAATATCCCTAACATCGGTTTCCTGCCGAATCCTTGAGCGCATTCTCATTTCGAATATAATAATTTTTTTTGCGACAGAGAATATTATACATGAAGTCTTCACGGGTGGTCAGCCGAGTAGCGTCGTCGTCTCGTAGCAACGTTTCGATGGAATGCGTCTCCATCATCTTCAGGCAAAGTGTCGGGATATCGTCGGTCGCGGGCTTCTCGCTCTTCACCCAACTGGATAGTGCCTGACTATCTCTAGGGCACGCAAGTTAAGTGCTTTGCTCTATTCCTGCACTTCGTAATGTGTATTTCAGGTGTTCCTATTGTTAGTGTTTGTCCTATTGTACGTTGAGCATTTTATGGTGGTTAATATACTTCACTGTGGCGGTTTTTCACTGCCTTAGCAGGTCGGACCATCTCGCTGTGCCCCTTCTGTGTGGTTTGTTCCCGAGATTCAAGACAAGCCTATTTTCGGACTGCTGTGACTTTTCGTAGAAAAGTCGGGCCATCTGTCTAATTCTATCCTTAATTGTCTGTACTCCTGTGATATTATGTAGCTCCCTAGTTGGGAAGTCACGAGGGGGTTTCATGATCATCCTAAGGATTCTACCCTGGAGGCCCTGCAATCTTCGGATGTGGCAGTCTGCCGCATTGCCCCACACGACTGCCGCATACTCCATTACCGGCCTTAAAAGGGCGAGAAACAGCGAAATACCGCAGCGTGTGGATAGGGCTGTCTTCGGGTTCAAGATCTGGTAAAGTGATCTCAATCTTCCATAGGCTTTATGTTGTGACTTGGCGAGACAGCCAAGCCACTATGAGGAAGCCGAAAGGCACGCGTTTAAGCTCACGCAGGCTGGCGTGACGTCTGGAACAGGTAAAGTAATTGAGACTAGCAAATAAAGTACGTAGCTTCTGGAATATTTAACTTTAATCCATAATTGGTGAACATCGGTCTGACGGTACATGCATCACAAGATAAATAGCAAATGATAATGGCGCCTTGCTAGGTCGTAGCAAATGACGCAGCTGAAGGCTATGCTAACTATCGTCTCGGCAAATGAGAACGTAATTTGTCAGTGAACCATCGCTAGCAAAGTCGGCTGTACAACTGGGGGTCAAGTGCTAGGAAGTGGCTCTAGACCTGCCGTGTGGCGGCGCTCGGCCTGCAATCACTGACAGTGGCGACACGCGGGTCCGACGTATACTAACGGACCGCGGCCGATCTAAAGGCTACCACCTAGCAAGTGTGGTGTCTGGCGGTGACACCACATTTTACCCCTAGTATCCCTTATGTGTGGCCCCCACGTGAGGCGTCTGTCGAGGGTCACCCCGAGCTGCTTTGCAGTGCGGGTCCATGGGATGGGGCCTCCCATGATCCCCACCGGCTGTAGGTCGATGGGGATCTTTTTCCTCGTGAATATGATTGCCTGGCTTTTTCCGGCATTGTATTTAAGGCGCCACTTTGTGGCCCATGTGCCTAGAGCGTCCTATGCCGTCTGCAGGCGGCGGCGCATGAGGTTCGCATTCGCGCTTATGGTGTACAGCGCGGTGTCGTCCGCGTATAATGCGAGCGAGACTCTGTCCAAAGTGTACAGGGAGTACAGTAAAGGTCCGAGAACAGAAACCTGCGGTACTCTCGCCTGTATGGGCCTTGCTGTGGATATGCCCGCTCCTGCACGGACATTGAACGTTCGTCCACTGAGATAGGACACGATGAGATGGACGTGTGGGTCGGTACCCCCAGTGTGAACAATCTGTATAGGAAGCCCTTGTGCCATACACAGTCGTGGGCTGATATCTCTGCTGGACCAATCTCCGCTTCCCGCCGCCAGCCAGTTACGCGCCCGCGGAATCGCCTGATGCACCTGGAGCGGCCAGTGGTGGGAGGAGGGGGGGGGGGGGGGGAGACACTTGTGCGGGGTTCGTGTCCCGGAGTCCGTCTCTGTCTGCTCTGTCCATGGCCCTTGGTGGAACGGAACGTTCTTCTCTGATTTTCCTGATTGCAGGCTCCCAGGCTGTGCTGAGATGGTAGCCACTGTCGCTGTTCATTAGGTTGTCGTGTAACCGTATTTCTATGGACTCTCTGATTACTGAGTCCCAAAATCTGTTTGTGTCCTCGAAATCGAAGGTGTGTTTCTCGTCAATACTATGTTCCGCCACAGCAGATTTGTTGGTCTGACCCATGCATACATGCCTGATGTGTTCACTGCGGCGCTGTGAGATGCAACGCTGCGTCTATCCTATATATTGCGTCCCACATTCGCATCCGATCTTGTACACACCTGGTTCCGTCAGACCTAGTGGATCCTTTGTTGAACTGAGAAGGTCTTTGATTTTTCCCGTTGCGCGAAAAGCGGTCCAGCAGAGATATCAGCCCCAGACGGACGATATCCCGACCCTTCGCCTGAAGATGATGGAGACACATTCCATCGAAACGTTGCTACGAGACGACGACGCTACTTGGCTCACAACCCGTGAGGACTTCATGTATGAAATTCGCCGAGAAAGCCTGCACTCACGTATAAGAGAATATTATGTCCACGAGTCATCAGGGTTTTAGAAAGCACCGCTCGGGTGGAAGTCAGTTTACCCTTTTCTCACATGATATACTGATAACTGTGGATGAAGGGTAACAGACAGGTTCCATATTTCTAGATTCCCAGAAGGTGACTGACACAGAGGCTCACTGCGGGCTGTTAACGAAGGTACGAGCATATGGAATAAGTTCTCAGATATTTGAGTGGCTCGAAGTTACAGAATCCAGTATGTTGTCCCTGACGGCGAGTATTCATCAGAGACAAGGGTATCGTCAGGAGTGGCTCAGCGAAGTGTGACAGGACCGCTGCTGTTCTATGTATAGATAAAATGATTTGATGGACAAGGTGGGCACCATTCTGCGGTTGTTTGTTGGTGACGCTGTGGTGTACGGCAAGGTGTCGAAGTTGAGTGACTGTAGGAAGATACAAGCTGTTTTAAACAAAATTTCTATTTGGTGTGATCAATGGCAGCTAGCTCTAAATGTAGAAAAATGTAAGTTAATACGAATGATTAGGAAAAGCAAACCATAATCTTCGGATACAACAGTAGTAATGTCCTACCTGACACAGTCACGTAGTTTAAATATCTGGGCTAACACTGCAAATCGAGATGAAATGGAACGAGCATGTGAGAACCGTTGTAAGGGACGCGGATGGTCGACTTCGGTTAATTTGAAGAATTCTAGGAGAGAGTGGTTCGTCTGCTATGGAGGCCGCATATGTGACCTGTTCTTGAGTGTTGCTCGAGTGTTTTGGATCCGTACCACGTTGGGTTAAAGCAAGACATCAAAGCAGTTCAGAGGCGGGCTGCTAGATTTGTTACCGGTAGGTTCGAACAACGCGCCAGTTTTAAGGGGATGCTTGGGGAACTCAAATGGGTATACCTGGAGGGATGGTAACGTTCTTTTCGAGGAACGCTACTTAGAGAACCGGCACTTGAAGCTGCCTACCACACGGTTCTACTGTCTCCAACATACGTTGCACGTAAGGAGCACGAAGTTAACATACGAGAAGTTAGTCGTTTTTCCCTCGCTCTGGTTAAGAGTGGAAGAGGAAAGGCAATGACTAGTAGTGGCATGAGGTACCCTTTCCACGCGCCATGAGATAGATTGCGGAGTATTTATGTAGCTGTAAATGTAGATATAATAAAAATCTCTTAAATTAAGTAGAAGAATCATAAAAAACAAACAGCTATCTTGCCACTGGCTTCCTCGCCACTAGGGACGTTGGTGGCGCTACTGCTGCCAGACGGTAAAAACTCTCTCATCAGTGACTGTCGCGTCGGTGCAGTTTAGAATGTGATATGAGTCTTTAATAACGATTTTCGGATGTTGTACCATGTAGTGGTGCACCCTGTACCAAAGATTATGCCATATTACGTCGCCCACACGTGATGATGTTATCTACACTCATGCTCATAAATTAAGGGTAATGCTGATACATGGTGAAATAACGCCCTGGTGGGCGGTTTGCGGGTTTAAATCACCTCGGGGTACGACCATGCGGTGCATCTGACCTGCGGTCGTCACACGGTGACGCTGGCATCAGTCCACATACGCAGAGGTGTGTTGGTGCATGTCAGAGTACGGTGCAGCGAGTAAGCGTGCAGACCTTTTCAGGCCTGCCAATGGTGGCTGTGTGTTGCAAATGGCTCAAAGAATACACATTGATGACGTTATGAGGGTTAGAATACTAGGGCGACAGGAGGCTGGTCAAACACAGCAGGTCGTAGCACTGGCCATCCGTGTGCTACAAAGTGTGATCTTACAATTATGGCAATGATTCCAGCAGACAGGAAACGTGTGCAGGCACTACAGTACGGGACGCCCACAGTGTACAACACCACAAGAAGATCGTTATCTCACCATCAGTGCCCGCAGACGGCCGCGGAGTACTGCAGGTAGCCTTACTCGGGACCTTACGGCAGACATTGGAACACTTGTCTCTAGACACACAGTCTACAGACGACTGAACAGACATGGTTTATTCACCCGGAGACCTGCAAGGTGCATTCCACTGACACCTGGTTACAGGAGAGCCCGTAAAGCCTGGTGGGAAGAATACAGTACATGGTCGTTGGAACAGTGGTCCCAGGTTATGTTCACGGACGAGTCCAGGTATAGTCTGAACAGTGATTCTAGCCGGGTTTTCATCTGGCGTGAAGCAGGGACCAGATACCAACCCCTTAATGTCCTAAAAGGGACCTGTATGGAGGTCGTGGTTTGATGGTGTGGGGTGGGATTATGATTGGTGCACGCACACCCCTGCATGTCTTTGACAGAGGGACTGTAACAGGTTCGGTGTATCGGGATGTCGTTTTGCACCAGTATGTCAGCCTTTTTAGGGGTGCAGTGGATCCCACCTTCCTCCTGATGGATGATAACGCACGACCCCACCGAGCTGCCATCGTGGAGGAGTATCTTGAAACAGTAGATACCAGGCGAATGGAGTGGCCTGTCTGTTCTCCAGAACTAAACCCCATCAAGCACTTCTGGGATGCTTTCGGTCGACGTCCCGCTGCACGTCTTCAAACCCCTACGACACTTCAGGAGCTCTGACAGGCACTGGTGCAAGACCTCCTGATCCAGAGTACGCCAACCCGTTGTGCGGCCTGTGTATGTGTGCATGGTGATCATATCCCATATTGATATCGGGGTTCACGCGCAGGAAAGAGTGGCGTTTTGTAGCACATGTGTTTCGAGACGGTTTTCTCAATTTATCCCCAATACCGTGGACTTACAGATCTGTGTCGTGTGTGTTCCCTATGTGCCTATGCTATTATCGCCAGTTTTGTGTAGTGCCACGTTGTGTGTCACCATATTCTGCAGTTATCCTTAATTTACAAGCGTGAGTGTATTTATTTGGACGAAATACTCGAAAATTTGAAATTTTCCCCAGCCTATAACATTAGAGCGGGCAAATGAGCGGTTCATCCCCGTGAGCCCTGTCGGCTAGAAGTCCGCTTGCCACTTGTCCGCTAAAATCGCTATTTGTGATCGACACGTGTGGCAAGACGGCAAAGTGGGCCTATTTTCTTCCTGTCGTTAGTGTTGTCGGTGTCGAAGCCTCTTTGGCGTTCGTGATAGGATAAAACTAGTTAGGGGGAACTGGCAGAGATGGAATTAAGATTCTCAAAACGAAAATCGATCTAATCTCATCGCCTTAATCTACGTTAGGAAGCTGATTACTTTTTTACGGAAACACAAACCGGTCCTCAGTGTCTGTTTTGTAATGCCTTGCTTTGGTAAGAAAAAAGGTGAAAGAAGTTGGTCTCCAGCAGTAAATAGCAACGACGCAATGCGTCCTACGTCGCGTTAATCTGTTGGCAAAATGTGCCAAAAATAAGTGGCGTCATGGAGTTTGTTGTAAAAACAGTGAATGAACTGAGATCTCACGGTTTGGGACACTGGCGGTTTAAATCCTTCCTGACAGAGATGGTGTGTGATTACGGCGACGCGCTGTATTTCTGTGAAGCATGCTGGTAGCGTCGAGGTGGTGTTCTACATCTTTTCTTCAGTTTGCTTAAAGATCGTTACATTACTCAAGGACACGAATGAAACGCCGGCGAAAGAGTCTGATGGCCTCCAATGGATATTAGATCATGCATTTCTTACTGACCTTACAGAGCACATGAATTCCAAATTTCCAGAGTAGACATCGACTAAACATCTATTTTTTTGACACCGTTTTGGGTGCTAAAAGAAAATCACTGATGTGGATAAAGCACCTTTCAGAAAGGTAACTTGGGCATTTCATGAACGTTGCACTAGTTAGGAATGAAATAAATCTTGAAAATATTTGAGCATTTTGATGAATTTGATACGGTGCTGCAGGAATCGTTAGAAAAACTTTCATAAGAGATTCGGTGACATAAACTGATTTGCTCTTGGTTTTAGTACTTCTGCAGCTCCTTTTGCAGCGGACGTTGAAAGTGTGCCCTCTGAATACAGCTGCAGCTCATCGACTTTCAGTGCAGTCGTGTGCTCAGAGAGAGCTTTCGCATTGCAGAAAATACTGATACGTTTTGGAGGAACATACATTGAAAACACGCCCCGAACTTGTTCCGAATAGCTGTTCGAGTCTGTGCTATGATCCGGACTACATATTTGTGTGAAATTGTTTTTTTAACAATGAAACTAACGAAAGCGAAGCTTACGAACAGTCTGATTCACGTTCTTCTGACGGAGCAATTCAACTGAAGACCAGTAATCTCACTCCAAACATCCAGATGCGGGTATGAAAATATTTAAGGACAACATTAGAGTGATAAAAATAGATGCTTTCTTTCTTTTTCATAAGTAGTAGGCAAGCTCCAAACATAATACTTCTCAGTAAGAATATTCGTATTAATAGACGTTTAATGAAATAGCCTATGTTCTTTGCTTGCATCTTTATGTCGCCAGGAAACTTTGTCGACGAGATTCATATTTTATTCCCTTCTGTTGACATCCCTGACCTGTACCCCCCTCCGTCCGTTCACCACTGAACTGAACGGCAAGTTTCGTACTGATTTTAACAGCTATCAATCCGTGCAGTGTGTTACTACGCGGCGTTGCTATTCTCATTATTGCATTACGCAGTGAAATGATTGTTTCCTTTTCGCTATGTTGTGCCTCCATCGAAATGCAGGCAGTCGAAAGCCTTTCTTTTGTCCGCTGGTATCATTTGGACGTGTGTACCTGCTTTAATTTATTTCGGTCGAAGCTGGAACTGTACATTAGCGCTCAGAGAGGAGTGGAGCATGAAATATGAGCTGGTAGCACAGGGAAAAATATCAAAAATAAAACTTCAATAACTGACAAACAGAGGAAAACAGTACTACTGTTACAACCTAATAATTGACATACGAAGTTTTATGTGACGAGATGGCTCATGAAAGCACGCACACTAGCGTAAATTTATTTGAATTTCTTCACGACAGACTCGTTATAAGCTGTTATTACTTTTCAGTCGATGCCACTTTTATGTAATACAAGATTGGTCTTTAAGGCTACAATTCCGCTAATACAGTGTGAACTGTGTGACGTGGTCGATATTACTGCTGTTAGTAAAATATCCTCGTATCGATATATCGAAATTTTTTAATACTTTATCGATAAACTTTACATCACATTGCACGAAATATCGATATCGCCGATATTTTTAGTTTATATTACATTTTTTCGCAATTTTTGAAATTGTTCCTTTGAAATTGTAGTAGAGTATAATTTTCTTGCTCTGTGTGAAGGAGTCTTACTGCTTTTTGAGCTCTCATCACGTCAAGTCTTCCTCTTTGACTGTGTGAAACAAGATTAGGTGGCACAAAGGAGTACAATTGCACTGGAGGGACGGTGGTGTGAGTGGAATAACAAAATTACCGATCTGAAGAAATGGCACACCAGTTGCGTTAAAAAATAATTTTTAACGCAACTGGAGTGCTATTTCTTCACATCGGCATTCTTATGCTGAAAATGGTAAACAAAAATTTATATTACAAGATTGATCTTTGCTGTGGGCGGAGACGTGTGATGGGAAATGCTGACGTAGTCGGCGCTCGGCGCTGCAACGTTTAACTTCTCCAGGCAATTTTGAGGCTACAACTGCTGTGTCACTGGCGTTTGCAGGAATGAAAAATCAGGGAAGTCGACATGAAGTGTTCTGGAAAAATCCGATATGTGACGGAATCGAACGAGGGACCCAACGGACACCTTTTATTGAGCCACTTGCAGTTACCTTTGTTAGCAAAGTGGTTATCGCCAAGCGCGAACGTGCATCGGTTTCTCTACGGTTCTTGTTCTAAAAGGGATAAGCAGGCTGCTAGCTTGTTGATGTACAGAATCTCTAATAATAAATCAATACATTTAATATACTACACCTCTAAAACCGGCAGTATATTTACAATCTGCAGCGAATATTTTTTTAGGCCAGTACATCGATGTTCACTGTTCATATACTGGTAGCTTCAATCGCTATATCGAGTGCGAATAATGCCACTTTCTAAACATCGATTTATCGGATCCCCGATATCTTTTCATTTATCAACAGTCCTAGTCGATACCTCGTACCTAGCGATCTTGAGCGCCATCTTTGGGTATCTGGAGAGCTCTGTCGGAGAAATGGAAGAGGTGACTCTCGGCCCGATGGCTGGAGGGGGGGGGGGGGGGGGGAGGTCTTGGACAGAACGGCGCAGGAGGTGGGGGTGTACAAGTGATTTTGGTCAGCGTGGGCAGCTTTCACCGTATACCCGTGTTCCAGTAGCGGGCCCCGTGTGTTGGCGCTGACAGCACAAAGCTCTGCGGCAGTTATTGCGGCGTGCCAGCCGTTACTAGTACATTCCAGCCGGACCTTCTGATGAGTAGTTTGACCGGACATTTGCCCGCCTTGCATACCACACTTGGTCGAAGATAGAGCTTGGGATTTGCCAATACCTGTTTTAATGGTGAACGTTCTTTGACATTTCTGTGGCACTCGATCTAGCTGGTGCCTTTTGTTTGCTCTGTACCGGTTTAGTGATTATTGATTGCTTGGTGCTCAACTCTTCGCCGTCCGTTTTGGAGTTCTGTTCGGTAATGTCTATTTCTGAACTTTCATCACGTGTGCTCCACCCTCTCCCTTGTAGGCAAACTACTGGGTCTACTGAGGGTAATTCCTCTTCAACTAAAAAGACAAATAATGCAGGGAGATCGTTTTAGCTTAAGCCCTTTTAGTGGTGTTGGTGTTTAATTTCTTTTAAAGGGTCTTGCGACCTGTATGTGTTGTTTTATACTTTAACCTTTCAGCTTTTGTTAATCAAGAAAGGGAGCTCCCCTTCGTAGTGGTAACAACTGTTGTGCGGAAGCATTAGTAATTTGTAATTCTTGTCAAGTTTTAGTTAATAGTTGCCTGAGGAATCCTTCGGACATACTGAAGGACTTGTTACTTTCTGGCGTGGTTAACTTAAATTTTCTAGCCGAGCATTTATTCACGGTTGAGGTAAGCGGTAGCAACCTGAAAAGATACTTTGCATTGTCTGGCGCGCTTGACTATCTTTCATATGAAAGTATTTAGAGATTAATGTTCGTGTTTTAATGCTGTTAAATTTGTCGTGTCCGCTTCTGCTCTATCCTTGAGAACAACCGAGTTAGGCGCGCAGCACACTGAACTCGCGATTTGCCTAGATCGCTTCAGGCAAATAGCGGGATGGTTCGTTGACAGGGCAAGGCCGACTTCCTTCTCCGTCGTTCCCTAATCCAGTGGGACCCATGACCTCGCTGTTTGATCTCTCCCCCAAATAAATCAACCAATCAACCTTGAGAGCAGTGTCTTTTGAGATGGACCCTGCTTTATCAAAGAGAGCTATTATGTCTGTGGTAGCCATAGTTAACTTAACACCTTGCCGCCATGGATCGGGTGCTCGAGGTCTACCTCTTACTTTCATGTGCCATCTGAGTTTTTGTACCCTGATCTCACACCGGACTGGTTCCACATAATTTATAGACTGTGGTCTAAGGAACCTCTTTGTGCAAACTGATCTGCCTGAAATTTTTGAAGCCTACGGGTATATGCACTGAAGGCCAAAGAAACTGGTATAGGTATGCGTACTCAAATACAGAGATATGTAAATAAGCAGAATACGGCGCTGCGGTCGGCAACGCCTATGTAACACAACAAACGTCTGGCGCAGTTGTTAGATCGGTTACTGCTGCTACAGTGGTAGGTTATCAAGATTTAAGTGAGTTTGAACGTGGTGTTATAGTCGGTGCACGAGCGATGGGACGCAGCATCTACGAGGTAGCGATCAAGTGGGGATTTTCCCGTACGGCCATTTCAAGAGTGTACTGTGACTATCAGGAATCCCATAAAATATCAAAACTCCGACAGCGCTGCGGCCTGCAAGAACAGGACCAACGACGACTGAAGAGAATCGTTCAACGTGGCCGAAGTCCAACCCTTCCGGAAATTGCTACAGATTTCAATGCTGAGCCATAAACAAGTGTCAATGTGCGAACCATTCAACGGCACATCATCGATATGGGCTTTCGGAGCCGAAGACCCACTCGTTTACCCTTGATGACTGCACGACACAAAGCTTTACGCCTAGCCTGGGCTCGTTAACACCGACATTGGACTGTTGATAACTGGAAACATGTTGCCTAGTTGGTCGAGTCTCGTTTCAAATTGTGTCGAACCGATGGACGTGCACGGGTGTAGAGACTGTTCAAGCTGATGGAGGCTCTGTAATGGTGTGGGGGACTGTGCAATTGGAGTGATATGCGACCTGTGGTACGTCTAGATACGACTCAGACAGCTGACACGTACCTAAGCATCCTGTCTTATCATCTGCATCCATTCATATCCATTGAGCATTCCGATGGACTTCGGCAATTCCAGCGGGACAATGCGACACCCCACACGTCCAGAATTTGGCTCCAGGAACACTCCTCTGAGTTTAAACACTTCCGCTAGCCATCAGACTCCCCAGACATGAACATTATTGAGCATATCTGGAATGCCTCGCAACGTGTTGTTCAGATGAGATTTATTTATTTACTTATTTATTTACACGTCAAGTTCCGTAGGACCAAATTAAGGAGCAAATCTCCAAGGTCATGGAACGTGTCAGTACATGAAATACAACGTAAAAGTAATAAGAGGTAAAAATAAATGTTTATGAACCAGAAAAAAGTCAATCCACGAGATTAAGTAAACGCAATCAGCAATACAACAAGAATTAGCTGAAATTTTCAAGAAACTCCTCGACAGAATAGAAGGAGTGACCCATGAGGAAGCTCCTCAGTTTCGATTTGTAAACGCTTGGATTACTGCTAAGATTTCGTATTTATAGTGGTTGTTGTTGTTGTGGTCTTCAGTCCTGAGACTGGTTTGATGCAGCTCTCCATGCTACTCTATCCTGTGCAGATTTCTTCATCTCCCAGTACCTACTGCAACCTACATCCTTCTGAATCTGCTTAGTGTATTCATCTCTTGGTCTCACTCTACGATTTTTACGCTCCACACTGCCCACCAATGATAAATTTGTGATCCCTTGATGCCTCAGAACATGTCCTACCAACCGGTCCCTTCTTCTCGTCAAGTTGTGCCACAAACTCCTCCCCAATTCTATTCAATACCTCCTCATTAGTTATGTGATCTACCCATCTAATCTTCAGCATTCTTTTGTAGCACCACATTTCGAAAGCTTCTATTCTCTTCCTGTCCCAACCATTTATCGTCCATGTTTCACTTCCATACATGGCTACACTCCATACAAATACTTTCAGAAACGACTTCCTGACACTTAAATCTATACTCGATGTTAACAAATTTCTCTTCTTCAGAAACGCTTTCCTTGCCATTGCCAGTCCACATTCTATATCTTCTCTACTTCGACCATCATCAGTTATTTAGCTCCCCAAATAGCAAAACTCCTTTACTACTTTAAGTGTCTCATTTCCTAACCTAATTGCCTCTGCATCACCCGACTTAATTCGACTACATTCCATTATCCTCGTTTTGCTTTTGTTGATGTTCTTCTTATATCCTCCTTTCAAGACACTGTCCATTCCGTTCAACTACTCTTCCAAGTCCTTTGCTGTCTCTGACAGAATTACAATGTTATCGGCGAACCTCAAAGTTTTTATTTCTTCTCCATGGATTTTAATACCTACTCCGAAGTTTTCTTTTGTTTCCTTTACTGCTTGCTCAATATACAGATTGAATAACATTGGGGAGAGGCTACAACCCTATCTCACTCCCTTCCCAGCCACTGCTTCCCTTTCATGTCCCTCGACTCTTATAACTGCCATCTGGTTTCTGTACAAATTGTAAATAGCCTTTCGTTCCCTGTGTCTTATACCTGCCACCTTTAGAATTTTGAAGAGAGTATTCCAGTCAACACTGTCAAAAGCTTTCTCTAAGTCTACAAATGCTAGAAACGTAGGTTTGCCTTTCCTTAATCTATTTTCTAAGAGAAGTCGTAAGGTCAGTATTGCCTCACGTATTCCAATATTTCTACGGAATCCAAACTGATCTTCCCCGAGGTCGTCTTCTACCAGTTTTTCCATTCGTCTGTAAAGATTTCGCGTTAGTATTTTGCAGCTGTGACTTATTAAACTGATAGTTCGGTAATTTTCACATCTGTCAACACCTGCTTTCTTTGGGATTGGAGTTATTATATTCTTCTTGAAGTCTAAGGGTACTTCGCCTGTCTCATACATCTTGCTCACCAGATGGTAGAGTTTTGTCAGGACTGACTAATTCCCACTATATCTAACTTCAACCTATCCATTTCCCTTTTTAAATTTTCTAACCTACCTGCTCGATTAAGGGATCTGACATTCCACGCTCCGATCCGTAGAACGCTAGTTTTCTGTCTCCTGATAACGACGTCCTCTTGAGTAGTCCCCGCCCAGAGATCCGAATGGGGCACTATTTTAGCTCCGGAATATTTTACCCAAGACGACGCCATCATCATTTAACCATACAGTAAAGCTGCATGCCCTCGGGAAAAATTACGGCTGTAGTTTCCCCTTGCTTTCAGCCGTTCGCAGTACCAGCACAGCAAGGCCGTTTTGATTATTGTTACAAGGCCAAATCAGTCAATCATACAGACTGTTGCCCCTGCATCTACTGAAAAGGCTGCTGCCCCTCTTCCGGAACCATACGTTTGTCTGGCCTCTCAACAGATGCCCCTCGGTTGTGGTTGCACCTACGGTACGGCCATCTGTATCGCTGAGGCACGCAAGCCTCCCCACCAACGGCAAGATCCATGGTTCGCAGGGGGGGGGGGGGGATTATAGTGATAGCTTATTGAAAATGGATGCAGTGGTATATTGCATACCTTTCCTCACAAGAGTTAAGGAAGTCCGATCCAAATGCAGGTTTGATTTCTGACGAGTATTAACTGAGTGGAAGCTGCTTATTCTTAGGAATAAGCTAATATTGTTAACAAAAAATGACAGTATGGAATATATACATTGAGAGGCCAATGTCAAAATGCCCAGATTCCTGAACAGGGATTGACAAGAGGCTCGTGAACTTACACCGCTTATTGCCCGAACCGCCCGTTTCTGAGCCAAAAATATCCTTTTACAATGGGGTGAGAGTTGCCCCAAAATGTAATACCATACGACATAAGCGAATGAAAATAAGCAAAGTAGACTAATTTTCGTGTCGAACGATCCCTCACTTCAGATATCGTTCTAATGCTAAAAATGGCAGTATTAAGTCTCTGAACAAGATCCTGAACGTGGGCTTTCCACGACAGCTTACTATCTGAACACTTAGAAATTTGAACTGTTCAGTTTCACTAATCATATGCCCGTTATGTGAAATTAAAACGTCAGGTTCTGTTGAATTGTATGTTGTTGTTGTTGTTGTGGTCTTCAGTCCTGAGACTGGTTTGATGCAGCTCTCCATGCTACTCTATCCTGTGCAAACTTCTTCATTTCCCAGTACTTACTGCAACCTACATCCTTCTGAATCTGCTTAGTGTATTCATCTCTTGGTCTCACTCTACGATTTTTACCCTCCACACTGCCCACCAATGATAAATTTGTGATCCCCTGATGCCTCAGAACATGTCCTACCAACCGGTCCCTTCTTCTCGTCAAGTTGTGCCACAAACTCCTCCCCAATTCTATTCAATACCTCCTCATTAGTTATGTGATCTACCCATCTAATCTTCAGCATTCTTCTGTAGCACCACATTTCGAAAGCTTCTATTCTCTTCCTATCCAAACTATTTATCGTCCATGTTTCACTTCCATACATGGCTACACTCCATACAAATACTTTCAGAAACGACTTCCTGACACTTAAATCTATACTCGATGTTAACAAATTTCTCTTCTTCAGAAACGCTTTCCTTGCCATTGCTAGTCTACCTTTTATATCCTCTCTACTTCGACCATCATCAGTTATTTTGCTCCCCAAATAGCAAAACTCCTTTACTACTTTAAGTGTCTCATTTCCTAACCTAATTCCCTCAGCATCACCCGACTTAATTCGACTACATTCCATTATCCTCGTTTTGCTTTTGTTAATGCTCATCTTATATCCTCCTTTCAAGACACTGTCCATTCCGTTCAACTACTCTTCCAAGTCCTTTGCTGTCTCTGACAGAATTACAATGTCATCGGCAAACCTCAAAGTTTTTATTTCTTCTCCAAGGGTTTTAATACCTACACCAAATTTTTCTTTTGTTTCCTTTACTGCCTGCTCAATACACAGATAGAACAACATTGGGGAGAGGCTACAACCCTGTCTCACTCCCTTCCCAACCACTGCTTCCCTTGCATGTCCCTCGACTCTTATAACTGCCATCTGGTTTCTGTACAAATTGTAAATAGCCTTTCGTTCCCTGTATTTTACCTCTGCCACCTTTAAAATGTGAAAGAGAGTATTCCAGTCAACATTGTCAAAAACTTTCTCTAAGTCTACAAATTCTTGAAACAAAGGTTCGCCTTTCCTTAATCTTTCTTCTAAGATAAGTCGTAACGTCAGTATTGCCTCACGTGTTCCAACATTTCTACGGAATCCAAACTGATCTTCCCCGAGGTCGGCTTCTACCAGTTTTTCCATTCGTCTGTAAAGAATTCGCGTTAGTATTTTGCAGCTGTGACTTATTACACTGATAGTTCGGTAATTTTCACATCTGTCAACACCTGCATTCTTTGGGATTGGAATTATTATATTCTTCTTGAAATCTGAGGGTATTTCGCCTGTCTCACACATCTTGCTCACCAGATGGTAGAGTTTTGTCAGGACTGGCTCTCCCAAGGCCATCAGTAGTTCTAATGGAATGTTGTCTACTCTCGGGGCCTTGTTTCGACTCAGGTCTTTCAGAGCTCTGTCAAACTCTTCACGCAGTATCGTATCTCCCCTTTCATCTTCATCTACATCCTCTTCCATTTCTATAATATTGTCCTCAAGTACATCGCCCTTATATAGACCCTCTATATACTCCTTCCATCTTTCTGTTTTCCCTTCTTTGCTTAGAAATGGGTTTCCATCTGAGCTCTTGATATTCATACAAGTGGCTCTCTTTTCTCCAAAGATCTCTTTAATTTTCCTGTAGGCAGTATCTTCTTGCCCCTAGTGAGATAAGCCTTTACATCCTTACATTTTGTCCTCTAGCCATCCCTGCTTAGCCATTTTGCACTTTCTGTTGATCTCATTTTTGAGACGCTTGTATTCATTTTTGCCTGTTACATTTACTGCATTTTTATATTTTCTCCTTTCATCAATTAAATTCAATATTTCTTCTGTTACCCAAGGATTTCTACTAGCTCTCGTCTTTTTACCTACTTGATCCTCTGCGGCCTTCACTACTTCCTAGGCGCTCAGTCCGGAACCGCACGACTGCTACGGTCGCAGGTTCGAATCCTGCCTCGGGCATAGATGTGTGTGATGTCCTTAGGTTAGATAAGTTTAAGTAGTTCTAAGTTCTAGGGGACTGATGACCACAGATGTTAAGTCCCATAGTGCTCAGAGCCACTTGAACCATTTTTGAACCTTCACTACTTCATCCCTCAGAGCTACCCATTGTTCTTCTACTGTAATTCTTTCCCCCATTCGTGTCAATTGCTCGCTTATGCTCTCCCTGAAACACTGTACAACCTCTGGTTCTTTCAGTTTATCCAGATCCCATCTCCTTAAATTCCCTCTTTCTTGCCGTTTCTTCAATATTAATCTACAGTTCATAACCAATAGATTGTGGTCAGAGTCCACATCTGCCCCTGGAAATGTCTTACGATTTAAAACCTGGTTCCTAAATCTCTGTCTTACCATCATATAATCTATCTGATACCTTCTAGTATCTTCCATGTATACAACCTTCTTTCATGATTCTTCAACCAAGTGTTAGCTATGATTAAGTTATGCACTGTGCAACATTCTACCATGCAGCTTCCTCTTTCATTTCTTAACCCCAATCCATATTCACCTACTATGTTTCCTTCTCTCCCTTTTCCTACTGTCGAATTCCAGTCACCCATAACTATTAAATTTTCATCTCCCTTCACTACCTGAATAATTTATTTTATCTCATCATACATTTCATCAATTTCTTCATCATCTGCAGAGCTAGTTGGCATATAAACTTGTACTACTGTAGTAGGCATGGGCTTCGTGTCTATCTTGGCCACAATAATGCGTTCACTATGCTGTTTGTAGTAGCTTACCGCCGCTCCTAATTTTTTATTCATTATTAAACCTACTCCTGCATTACCCTTATTTGATTTTGTATTTATAACCCTGTATTCACCTGACCAAAAGTCTTCTTCCTCCTGCCACCGAACTTCACTAATTCCCACTATATCTCACTTTAAGCTATCCATTTCCCTTTTTAAATTTTCTAACCTACCTGCCCGATTAAGGGATCTGACATTCCACACTCCGATCCGTAGACGCCAGTTTTCTTTCTCCTGATAACGACGTCCTCTTGAGTAGTCCCCGCACGGAGATCCGAATTGGGGACTATTTTGCCTCTGGAATATTTTACCCAAGTGACGCCATCATCATTTAACCATACAGTAATGCTGCATGCCCTCGGGAAAAATTACGGCTGTAGTTTCCCCTTGCTTTCAGCCGTTCGCAATACCAGCACAGCAAGGCTGTTTTGGTTAGTGTTACAAGGCCAGATCAGTCAATCATACAGACCGTTGCCCCTGCAACTACTGAAAAGGCTGCTGCCCCTTTTCAGGAACCACACGTTTGTCTGGCTTCTCAACAGATACCCCTCCGTTGTGGTTGCATCTACGGTATGGCCATCTGCATTGCTGTGGCACGCAAGCCTCCCCACCAATGGCAAGGTCCATGGTTCATGGGGGGGGGGGGGGGGGGCGGGGGGGGGAATTGTATGTTAGAAACTGTAAAAACTTAGTCTAACTGTGATTTAGCACTAATTTTCCACAAGCCATGAACTTAGGTCATGTACTGCACTATTTGAAACCGAGCCAATGTTGCACACAGCATCCTTTACTACCAAGCTCGTGTCACAAGTAAACAGAAATATTTTAAAGTTACCCGTAATACTAGAGGGCATATCATTTATATGAATAAGGAACAGATCCACACCTCGTCGTACTCTTTCTGAATTGCGGACAGCTCTGGAGAATTCATGGTGTCAATTGCCTCGAGCACTTCTTCAGACATTAGTCGAGTCGTGTTGCGGCACTTCAGCGTGCTCATGTGGGCCCTATACGGTACAAGGTAGGTGTACCAGTTTCTTCGTCTCTGCAGTGTATACTGCGTTGTTTTAATAATAAGGGTTTAATGCATGAAGCTACAAAACTGCTTTTGTAATCCTGCTGGAATATAACGCAAAATTTTGATTTTAAATATAAACTTTTCCTAATGTTGAACTGTTTTAATAATAAAAGAATTGAATTCTGGCAGCTAATAAATGTTTTATTGTCAAAAGAGTGGAAGTTATGAATTTTTTAATATATAGGGAACTGTATTGTGCTAATACATTTTAAATTTTATCAAGATATTACCTAAAAGAAACAGTGTTCGATTTGTTGCCCAGTCTTTCCACTAGGACCTTTTTATTGTGTCCTCTCTTTAATTAAGGTGCTTGTTAGGCCATATTGCAATGCACGTATTATTTCAAGTTGTTAGTATGCATTGCATTGTCCGACTGTAATAATTACGGCAACGCAAAGAATACCAACGTGACTAAAGATTCGAACGTCGGTTACCGATGGCGTATTTATCAGCAGCCTTCAGTCCCGTGCACGAGTAAGGAAACACGAGTTGCGCGCATTGTTCCCACTCGGAGATACACAGCGACCATGGGCAGTCTCGGGCGTAGTTCAAGCGCCCAGTTCCACAGTATAACGTGTTGTTAAGGGGACATTGTCCGTGACATTCGTCGAAATTTGACATTTTCTATTTTCTACTCCACAATGTACTTTGGACTTTCCTGATCATTTTGGTATATAATACATTAAAATCAGACAATTGAGAGACCTTCAAATGTGGTGTCACCGCCAGACACCACACTTGCTAGGTGGTAGCTTTAAATCGGCCGCGGTCCATTAGTACATATCGGACCCGCATGTCGCCACTGTGTGATCGCAGACCGAGCGCCACCACAAGGCAGGTCTCGAGATACGGACTAGCACTCGCCCCAGTTGTACGGACGACGTAGCTAGCGACTACACTGACGAAGCCTCGCTCATTTGCCAAGCCGATAGTTAGAATAGCCTTCAGCTAAGTCAATGGCTACGACCTAGCAAGGCGCCATTAGTAAAATTCCATGTATCTAAAGAGACTCACTTGTATCGCCACAATCTCCAGCTGTACCAAAAGGATGGATTAAAGTTAAGTATTCCAGAAGCTACGTACTTTTCTTTATAGCATTCATTACGTATCCTGTTTCAGACCTCACGCCCATCTGCGTGAGCGTAGCGCGTGCCTTTCGGCTTCCTCTCATTGTGTCTAGGCTGTCTTGTCTAGACACAACACAAATGATATATTGAATGTTGACGTGCGACTGTCAAATTTCGCGGCTACGCATATACTGTCACTGTTCAGCAGTCATGTCTTGGGAACTACATAGTCTGGAAGGCTGTGAATTGCTTTGTTTTGTATCTACTGATACGTCTCAGAAGTTGGCACTACGAATAAGCATATCAATCCTTTGTTTCTGACACTAGTTTTCATTGGAAGCAGTGTGATTATCGGCTATTTTTGTAGTAAGGTAACTTCTATTGCCTTTTATACTTAAATAAAATGACCAAGCGTAAAATTTAGAGAAGATGAAAAGAGCTGCGTGGAGCACTTTCTTTCATCGAGTACCAACCGATGAAAAGCCATGTCATGCTTTGTGCCCACCTCCACCAAACACTTGGTGTAAATATAGGCAAGCTGAATTTTCTGGCACCTGCATTTATTTACACATAAGCATTCTCTTCCTTTGGCAGTAATGGAGGCAATCAAACCTATTTACAGAGGAATTTGAAGCCATTTTGACTATTTTTCGACCGTGACTGTCACGGTCGAAAAATAGTCAAAATGGCTTCAAATTCTTTTATACCAACAAGCCAAGTTGATCGAATATTTCAGGCTTAAAAAAACATTATAATGAAAATACTGAACTAAGCATAAAGTTCAACAAAGTCTGGTTGAAAGAGGATTTGACTCCCAAATATGTAAAACTAAAAACAAACAACAGTTCTTTCTCTGCCAAATTGGCTCAAATCAAAAAATATGGTTGAAATTTGAGGTGAAGCAGCAGTACAAAAATAAAAACCACTTAAATATGTTAGCATATAAATTTCACTTAGAATTGCTACTACTCACCCACCCATGTACCTTTCTTCCAGCATGTCATAAAAGAAGCTCTAAACCAAAATTACAACAGAATTAAAGCAACACATATGAAGAATAAACCACTAGAACCGCTAGAATCACAGCAGGTAAGCCTGCACGGAATAGGGCAGTGATGATGCTGACCAGTGTTAGGCGAGCGGTGGTAGTTTCATCTGGTGACTTCAGTTTTATATTTTATGAAAAGAACGACCATGAGAGCAGTTTTTCACTATTTTTTATTGGTGGTGACAATGATTTTGTTCAGATGGTCTGCCTCATGTGCCATGATGTCCATGTGGTTTTATAAATGTCAATCCACATTTCAGGTATGTGGTTCTGTAACAATTGTAATGTAAATAGTTAACTCATGTAAGTCCTCACTCAAACCTGTTATGTTATACCTTCACAGATCCGATGATGGCACCTTCAGAGTGCTGAAACTGGTCATCTAGTAAACGATATTGAAGCGATCGTGGCTTTTCAATTATTTTAGAAACAGAATGATCGCCCCGCGACACACCAGGTATTCACTGCACATATGAAGAAACTAGGTCAACTCAGACAGTCAAACACTTACCTCACTTACAACACTAAACGCCAGACGTGCCACAAATTTTCCCAAGAGTAGTCAATTCTACAAACTTACATTTTAGCAGCGACTGATGCTGTAATAACTTTTAATTGTGGGAACTATGAAAGACTCAAGGTTCTGGAGAAGCTAGGGGTAAGATTTGGACAGAACACAGCTAAAGGACTGTGGGAACTGAATGAGCTTTGTGTACGTGAAGCAGAGTTAGCTGCTCAGCAAATGACAAAAGAAGCAAGAAAGAAAATGAGGCGGCAAGCACTGGGCTGTTGTGACACTGAAGAAGACACAGACTATGGGCCAGGGCAATTCTAGTGCATGAAAGCCACAGAAATGTAAGTCTGTATAGGAATTTGTAATAAAAAAGCTTTAAACCTCAATATCTCTGAACTACATTTTTTACAATAAATGACCCATTTTGAAAAAAGTACTGATGGTAGAGACATGAAATTTTCATAACATGCCAAGTGTGAGGTTCAACACATATGGAACTAGAATAATTAAAAATATCCTGAGCTGTTTTGTTTTTATGTTCATTTATTTACAAAATTCTGTCAAAAAATTGAGTGTTTGAAAAAAAAAAGATAACATGCCCCACAATACAATTTTAGTAATGTCTAGTTCAGTGTATCTAGAAAGGTGCATTCAATAATTTATGGAAAAATGTAACTTTGTGTCTTAAATAGTTTCCAAGATAATGGGTCACAAAATTCGATAGTTTAATATTGGCGGCATAGGACATACAATGTCCCCTTAAGAGCGACTTGTATTGCACTCTTTGTACACGACCCATCTGCTGTCTCAGCATGGGTTATATGGACTTCATGTAATCCCCAGTGCTAACGATGGTATATTCCGAGAGCCCGCGACGGCGCACACATTCGAACAGTATTCTGCCCATCTGCAGCAGCTGTAGGAGAAAATTTCTCTGAACCCGTTTCCGTTTCGATGGCACAGCAGAAGTTGAATTTACTCCGAAGGAAAAATAAAATGTTCGCCCTCCCTCCTCACTCCTTTCGTCCGAAATTTTTCATGTGCATTCAGTTCTGTGTACTCACGAGAATCTCCCCATTAAGTGGTCACTTTCTTCTTAGTCGCCATTAGTTTAATAGAACTGTTTCGCTCGCTTTAGCGCTAGAAACTTTTTTTCCCAGCAATAGCGGTCACGGCTGAAAGTTTTTCCCCTGCTCGCTCGCGCAGGGTGAAGAAGAAAAAGAAACGAGAAGGTCCAGTCAGTTCCGCAAGAAAAAGGACGCAAAAAGGAAAACACGGCCGCTTCATTGGAGACCTTCCAACAGCGCAGCGCCGAAAAGCGGCAGATAAGAAACAACTGTAACGAAGATGGCGAAATTTATTGCACCAAACGCCGTTGTTAAATGAATGATCTCATCTCGCACTCCATTTAGTCTCTATTCCCGTTTTAAAACGTACTGCAGCAGTTTCTGTTACTTCCTTCCGCTATGGCCTCTTGCTTGGAAATACGCTTCTTTGAAAGTACGTTGAGATGCAACAAACAGAAGTAAAAATTATGCCTATTTCAGATTTAAAGTGTAGAATACATTTAGGAAATGTTCACTGCTAAATTACGAACTAAATTACAGCACCACCTGTGTCCCTGTTTTCTAGTTTTTAATCAACTGTACGTAGAAGAATATTATCAGAAAATCTCTCATAAAAACTAAGTAATTTCTGGCCATATGAAGGGCAGCCACTGGAACCAAAACTAGTGACACAGAAACAGAAGTTACAGTAGCAAAGCAAAAGCATAAACGCTTAACTCCGTTTTCAAATGTTCCTTTACAGAGGAGGATCCGGGCTTGTATACTGTCGAAGCTTGCTTCCCGCACCATCGCGAGGAAGAAGAACGTTAGTGTCAGAGACACCGAGAAAGAACTAAAATAGCTTAACTTCAACACGGATCCATAGGGGGGGGGGGCGGGGGGGGGGAGGAATAATTGTCAGACAACACAGCATTTGCAGCTGAGTTAGCTCCTCTTTTAACTATAGTACAGGGCATCTCAAAAGGTACATGTGTTACAACATCCAAACTAATTAAGATGTTCTGGTGATGTTTGGCTTCTGGGAGACATTTTTTTAGCCAAGTTTCTATGCCATTCAATCAATTTCAACTTGTGCGTCTTTGGCGGCACCCACAACATCGAGTCTGTATTCAAGCTCTACCCACACTTGGCGCAACATATGCGCTCCAGCTGTGACAATGGCAGCAGTGATTCTGTTCTTTAAATCATTGATGTGGTTGACAGGCATTTGGTAGACTCTGTTCTTGACATATCCCCATAGAAATAACTCTAACGGTGCCATAACACAATGAAGTTGTAGTGTACATTTTGAGATTCCCTGTATACCGCACATTCGTCGAACAAAAGACTTGAAAAGTGTCTGTTTATCTGTACTTTCATTTTCTCCCACAATATTTTGCTTTTCTTAAATCTTTGTAAGACTTTGCATGTTCGTTCTGTGTTGAGCTTCGATTAGTCGAAACAAGCTCTTTATGCCATCATTGTCTGTCTCCACTGATGCATTTCATATCTTTGGAGGCTCTTTTGCACCATCAGGCAATGGAAAACGTTCGCGGGTGTGGAAACTCGAAGCGATATACGAGGGTTATTCGGAAAGTAAGGAACGATCGGTCATGAAAAGGGCACCACAGTGAAGATCTGATGAAGTTTTGCACAGCTGTGCTGGGCAGTGTCTCTAGTATGCCCGTCGATTGCGTTACGTCGTTCTTTTTAGTTCTGAGCACACAGGGAGCACATATTGGTACATAGAACAATAGTGTCTTTGGTGAATTTCGTATCGCTCCAGTACCACTTGTTCTGTTTGTTTGCACACACATCAGAAAAGAACACGTCTTAACAAGATGTTCTTCGTGTTAAATAATCCCGTGTTGTATTGTACTGTATGGAACTGGGAACCTAGAAACGACGGAGAGGCTTCGTCCCCGCCGTAGCCCTCAATGGTTCACAACCCCACAACAGGCTACAGCAGTCCACTCACCCCACCGCCGCCCCACGCTGAACCCAGGGTTATTATGCCGTTCGGTCCCCAGGGGACGTTAACAAATCACTCCTCTTCGGAAACGATTTTCTTCTCATGGCCAGTCTAGACTTTATACCCTCTCTACTTCGGCCATCATCAGTTACTTTGTTTCCTAAATACCAAAACTCATCTACTACTTTCAGAGTCTCGTTTCCTAATGCACTTCCCACAGGATAAACTGATTTAATTCGATTACATTCGATTACCCTCGTTTTGCTTTTTTTGACTTCCATCCTACATCGTGCCTTCAAGACACTGTCCATTGCGTTCAAATGCCCTTCCAAGTCCTTTTGCTGTCTCTCACAGAATTACAATGTCATCGGCAAGCCTCAAAGCTTTTATTTCTTCTGCCTGAACTTAAGTCCCTATTGCAAATTCTTCTTTTTTTTCCTTTACTGCTTGCTCAGTGTACAGACTGAACGACATCGGGGAAAGCCTACAAGCCTGTATGACTCCCTTCTCAACCACTGCTTTCCTTTCATAGCCCTCGACGCTTATAACTGCCGTTTGGTTTCTACACAAATTGTAAGTAGCCTTTCGCTGCCTGTATTTTACGCCTGCTGCCTTCAAAATTTCAATGAGAGTATTCCAGTCAACATTACCATAGGCTTTCTCTTGTAAGCCTAAGAATGCTGTAAACGTAGGTTTGCCTTTCCTTAACCTATCTTCTAAGATAAGTCGTAGGGTCAGAATTGCCTACCGTGTTCCTACATTTCTCCAGAATCCAATTTTTCCATTCGTCTGCAAAGAATTCGTGTTAATATTTTGCAACTGTGACTTATTAAACTGATAGTTCGGTAGTACTCACACCTCCCAACACTTGCTTTCCTTGGAATTCGAGACTTCTTCTTGAAGTCTGAAGGTATTTCGCCTATCTCACACATCTTACTCACCCGTTGGAAGAGTTTTGTCATGGCTGGTTCTCCCGAGGCTCTGAGTAGTTCTGACGGAATATCGTTTACTCCTGGGGCCTTGCTACGAGTTAGGTCTTTCAGTGCTCTGTCAAATTCTTCTCTTCGTATCATACGAGTATCTCGCATCTCATGTTCATCTACGTCCTTTTCCATTTCTATAATACTGCCTTCAAGTTTATCTCGCCTGAAAAATTTAATACCCGAATTTCCCCTGTTAAATCAATTTTCCTCGAGGTTCTAGACCTCCGATGTGTTGCGAATATACGAACATTCTAATGATAAGGTCAGAATATATTTGTGAAACCCACAGGGCATGTTATAAACAAAGTCACAAGATTGTGCAGCCGTTTGGTTCAATTTGCTCCGGGTCGAAATAAAAATACGATCTTCCTCGGCGCCCTCGAGTTGGCGCCACAGTGGAAGAGCCAATCTTTGAGGTTCCGATGCACGCCCGCCCCCGTCGCAACCAAGTAATGGGAGAGATCACGTCAGCCTCCACTGTAAGGTTGGCTGCGCAGATTACGCTTTAGAAGCGCAAGCACTCCTCCTAGGTAATAAAACAATCGGCGATACGCCTCCAGCCCCACTCTTATGCAGTCTCTCGCATCGTCCGCTTGGTGTTCATTATTCGCGAAAATTGGCGCAGCATTCTGCTTATAACATATTTTGACCTTCATCACATTGGAGTCAGACGCAGAGCCGTACCGAGGTGATCCTCCGCCATTGGCAGAACTCCCTAGCAGAAGCAATCGTTCTCAATTTTTTCTATACAGATTTAGGAAATTTTGTAATTTGCAACGTAGATTTAATAATGTAATATTATTTAAATCAGCTACATAGATGAAAAATATTAGATACAACAAATTAAATGTATCATAGTAGTAAATACACGCATCAAAAAAAGTTTTGCATCACTTCAGTTCCCAGAACCCCAGAAGATAGACGTTGGCTGTGGATATTGTATCACAGACACAGTCCCTTTGACTGTTCAGAGATGTCACTAAACACGTCCAAAGATGTATACAACCATGCATGAGCAGCGCCTATTTGACGGAGGGGGTCCGACAGCCGATCAGTTCCAGTCATTCCACCACGAAGGAGGTACACGGCTCGTGTTGTGTGTAGTCCAACCATGCCTCAGCGGTCAATACCGCGGTTTTATCGCGTCCGCAGTGTTACTTGGTGTCAGGAAGGGCTCTCAGCAAGGGAAGTGTGTCCAGGCGTCTCAGAGTGAACCAAAGTAATCTTGTTCGGACATGGAGCAGATACAGATAGAAAGGAACTGTCGATGAACGCCTCGCTCAAGCTGCCCAAGGGCTACTATGGATTATAGCTCGGAGGAACCCCGACAGCAACGCCACCATGTTGAATAATGCTTTTCGTGAAGCCACAGGACGTCGTGTCACGACTCAAACTGTGCACAATAGGCTGCATGATGCGCAACTTCACTCCCGGCGTCCATGGCGAGGTCCATTATTGCAACCACGACACGATGCAGCGCAGTACAGATGGGCCCAACAACGTGCCGAATGTACCGCTCAGGATTGGCATCACGTTCTCTTCACCGATGAGTGTCGCCTACGCCTTCAACCAGACAATCGTTGGAGACGTGTTTGGAGGCAACCTGGTCAGGCTGAACGCCTTAGGTACACTGTCAAGCGGGTGGAGCAAGGTGGTGGTACCCTGCTATTTTAGGGTGGCATTATGTCGGGTCGACGTACGCCTCTGGTGGTCTGAAGGCGCCGTAACGGCTGTACGATACGTGAATGCCACCCTCCGATCGATAATGCAACCATATCGGCAGCATATTGGCAAGACATTCGTCTTCAAGGACGACAATTCGCGCCCCCATCGTTCACATCTCGTGAATGACTTCCTTCAGGATAACGACATCACTCGACGAGTGGCCAGCATGTTCTCCAGACATGAACCCTATCGAACATGCCTGGTATAGATTGGAAAGGGCTATTTATGGACGACGTGACCCACCAACCACTCTGAGAGATCTACGCCGTATCGCCGTAGAGGAGTGGGACAGTCTGGACCAATAGTGCCTTGATGAAGTGAATAGTATGCCACGACGAATGCAGGCGTGAATCAATGCAAGAGGACGTGCTACTACCGGCGTGTACAGCAATCTGGACCATTACCTCTGAAGGTGTCATTGTATGGTGGTACAACATGCAACGTACGGTTTTCATGAGCCATAAAAAGGGCGGAAATGATGTTTATGTTGATCCCTATTCCAATTTTCTGTACAGGTTGCGGAACTCTTGGAACCGAGATGATGAAAAACTTTTTTTGATGTGTGTAAATAACAAATTGCGTAACTTTCTAAAACAATTGAAAGTAAAACTAAATCTGTCGTTTTGTTTATGGCAGCTATTGTACGCTGATTTTAGTGTGACGTATAATAAAGTATAGATTTTATTTGCTCAAAAAAAAAAGTTCAAATGTGTGTGAAATCCTATGGGACTTAACTACTAAGGTCATCAGTCCCTAAGCTTACACACTACTTAACCTAAATTATCCTAAGAACAAACACACACACCCATGCCCGAGGGAGGACCTCAAACCTCCGCCGGGATCAGCAGCACAGTCCATCATTGCAGCGCCTGAGACCGCTCGGCTAATCCCGCGCGGCTTATTTGCTCTTCATAAATTGTTAATAGCACACAAATTATTAACTGTAAATGAAATAAAAATGGCTGTAATTGAGTGCTGAGGACACATTTCTTTCAAAGAAATGTGTTTTTATTATAATTTTAGTTTCTATTTTCTTGCTTTGAGTGAAGCAAACTTGCTAATTATGTCACTGGAACTGAAATGGAACACGTGTCGTATTTTATCGACAAGATGGCTGAATTTGATAATCTGCTTCACCTATACCCAACCTTAACCCTGCAGTAGTTGCGTGATTTCTTGTTACATTACTGATCACGTCGGTCACAGCTGCTATTTTAACAATGATGAAACAAAATAGGATACATGTTTGCATATATCACATAACTTATTTTAGTAACAACAAACAAAAGTGAATACATATTTCAATAAAAATTAGTAATAAGTGAAGTTTGTGAACTATACTTTGCAAGACCTATGTACACTATACGATCAAAAGTATCCGAACACCCCCAAAAACATACGTTTTTCATATTAGGTGCATTGTACTGCCAGATACTCCATATCAGCGACCTCGGTAGTCGTTAGACATCGTGAGAGAGCAGAATGGAGGTCTCTGTTGAACTCACGGACTTCGAACGTGGTCAGATGATTGGGTGTCACTTGTGTCATACGTCTGTAAGCGAGATTTCCACACTCCGAAACATCCCTAGGCCCACTCTTTCCGAAGTGAAAGTGAAGTGAAAAAGTGAGGGAGACGTACAGCACAAAAACGTACAGGCCGACCTCGTCTGTTGACCGACAGAGATAACCGACAGTTGAAGAGGGTCGTAATGTGTGATAGGCAGACATCTACCCAGACCATCACACAGGAATTCCAAACTACATCAAGATCCACTGCAATTACTGTTAAAGTTAAGTGAGAGGTGAGAAAACTTGGATTTCATGGTCGAGCAGCTGCTCATAAGCCACACATCACGCCGGTGAATGCCAAACGACGCCTCGCTTGGTGTAAGAAGCGTAAACATTGTACGACTGAACAGTGGAAAAACGTTGTGTGGAATTACAAATCAAGGTATATAATGGCAAGGCGTGGGTCTGGCGAATGCCCGGTGAGCATCATCTGCCAGCGTGTGTAGTGCCAACAGTAAAATTCGGAGGCTGTGGTGTTATGGCGTGGTCGTGTTTTTCATGGAGGAGGCTTGCACCCCTTGTTGCTTTGCGTGGTACTACCATAGCATAGGCCTACACTGATGTTGGGGACCTTCTTGATTCCCACTGTTGAAGAGTAATTCGGGGATGGCGATAGCATATTTCAATACGATCAAGCACCTATTCATAACGCACGGCCTGTGGCGGAGTGGTTACTTGACAGTAACATTCCTGTAATGGGCTGACCTGCACAGTGTTCTGACCTGAATCCTACAGAACACCTTTGGGATGTTTAGGAACGCCGACTTCGTGCCAGGCCTCACCGACCGACATCGATATCTCTCTCCAGTGCAACACTCCGTGAAGAATGGGCTGCAATTCCCCAAGAAACCTTCCAGCTGTAAGTAGCCTGTTTGTATGTTTGTTTGCAGGAAGCGCTATAGACTGCATTAATATCACTGAAAGCGCTCTGCGCTGGCTGCAGTTGCTGCGTGCTGTGTTTGCTGTAGTTCGTGTCATATAGATTTTCTGTAAGTGACTTACGAAATGTATGGACTATTGTTAGGATTTCTTCTAATTCAGGGCCATTTATTGAGTTAATTAATTCCAGTCAGATTGCGTTGCGCTTGAATATTGTGGGTCATAAATGAATAGGATAAGTTTGAGTTGTATTTGTCAGGGAAAATTATGTAGGTCAGTGTTGCAATGATAAAAACTAACAAAGAGACAGTACGTTCAGTTTCACTCTGCAGTTTAAGAAGGTTCAGTTGCACTCATCAATTTCATATCAGCAATTTAAGTAAAAACGTAGTAACCTCACAGCATCTGATTGAACGTATGTCTGTGAGAGTGGAAGCTGTCATCAAGGCTTAGGGTGGGCCAACACTATATTGAATTCCAACATTACCGATGGAGGGCGCCACGAACTTGTAAGTCATTTTCAGCCAGGTGTCGGATACTTTTGATCACGTAGCGTATAAACCTCGCTAATGCAACAATTAAACCAATATTTTCAAAGTTATTTTTTGACACAAGTATTGTATCACTCTGCACTTACCAAACAATTGACACGAACCTCCTTCAAATGATTAGAGTGCGTCCACTTATCACACCTAACAGACCACTTTCTATGTAATTTGCCCATGATCTACCACACTCGCGTTTCGCGGTACAGGCGGGTGTGTGATTATAAAGCGTAACCGAGCACCTTTACCCAAGCAATACCATTCATTTTCATCATTATTTATAACGTCTTCTTCATTCTCTAAAATCTCGTGCTCAGAGTCCGCAGCTCGTGGTCTTGCGGTAGCGTTCTCGCTTCCTGCGCACGGGGTCCCGGGTTCGATTCCCGGCAGGGTCATGGATTTTCTCTACTTCGTGATGACTGCGTGTTGTGTGTTCTCCATCACCATTTCATCATCATTGACTTGCAAGTCGCCGAAGTGGCGTCAGCTAAAAAGGACTTGCAATACGGCGGCCGAACTTCCCCGCATGGGGCCTCCCGGCCAACAATCCCATACGATCATTTTTCTTGCTCAGAAGCTGAATGGTGGTCACTGAGCACCGCATTCTCTTCTTCATCTTCAGAATCATCGGAGAAAATGAGGTCATTCTCTGCATTACCATGTTCGTCAAACGAGGACAACAATGTCATTACATCTGTAGTTCCTCAACATCGCTCCATTTCTGTGGTACAGACATTTCGAATATTATCAGTAATCATGAGAGTAACGATTCAAAGAAAATATAAAAATGAATAAAGACATGAATGCAATGTGAAGGATATTATGCAGTATTTAGTACAAATCTAGAACATAGCTAAAATCAGTGTCAACAGTATATAACACAGAACTTAAACACTGAAAAATAAATAATTTGCCTATCTAAGTGGAAATGGAAATGGTAAAATCAGTAGTGGCATGGGGAACAATTATCAATCAGAGCACTCAGTATAGAGAAACTTTTTTTATACTCCATAACAGTAGCCACGTTCAAACAAGAACGGTGAAAAACTGACCGTTAAAGTGGAAGCTATACAAAACTACACAGAGTCACGTCTGTGGACAACCCATACGGACGAAACATAACAAAAAGAAAATCGCTGGGTGACATGTCACCCGCCCGACTGCTCAAGGGTTAAGTAGTTTTTCTGTCGTCTTTGATATGCTGAAGTTGAATTCACAAGATGCTTCAAGACACTGGAGTTATCACAAATATCCTCAGAGCTATTTCGACGTTTGGGCAAGCAGCTCGTAACCTGTACTTTGAAGAAAAACGTCTTTAAAACATTCAAATCGGAAGCTACGTCGGTGCTCTACATCTGCTGGACGGCCGCTGTTTCATTAACTAGCTCAGCTGTATCGATATTTCTGCTATATTTGACATAAAAAGCCGCTGAATATTTTCCAAATTAAGGTACAGAGTTTTATTTGAGGCAATCCTGACAGAAAATGAAAGTGAGATGAAATGGTGTGTTGTATGTGAGTTCTGTCTCTCATTTCCCTTACTGTTCTATCAAATACTATTAAGCACTCTAGCATGAAAAGTTTCACTGCAGTCCTCGATTGGAAGAAACAGGCGAAAACCGAAATCCTTCGTCAAATGACATAATTATTTGCTTCAACACCCGCTCGCCTACATGCCATAGTGAAGTAGCAGCAGCAACTCCATTGTTGAACTAGGCTAGTTGCGTAGACGGCAACTGTCTGAACCTCACACTCAGACCACAGACATACACTATTAGACACCGTAGCACTGGTGTCACTGAAGTCAGCACTTCAGAATCGTAATATGGCGCCGAGCGCAAAGGACGTGTAAATAAAAAGCTTTTTATTTACTGATAAAACAGTGGTAAGAATTGTTGATAAACCCATATAACTACGTTACCTTTAGACTTTTGACACAATGGCCAATAAATTGCGTCGTGTACGACTGTAATTTTTCATATAGCAGAGAGAAGGCGCACGGAAAGGAACATGTCTCAAGGCAAGCATAACTAGAAACATCTTATGTATTTTTTCTTTTGTACTACATATGAGCCTAATAATAACGTTACAGTTTGTCTTATCTCAAGTATGGGGAATGTTTAAATACTCAGAGTTCATATATGTTTCAAGGTATTTAATAAATCTAGCATTAAGAAATGTAGCTTAATGATGCGTTATTAACCAGTTTTGAATAACTTCGGCTTTTCTTTGAATACTATGTTCGTTATGTCGTGCTCCTGTAAGCAGAACGTGCTATCTGTCGTTGATAACAAGTGTCTTCATTCATTTGAGTGTTCTTATGAAAACTACAGTCTGCTTTAAAAACACTGTGTCCAAAATTAAAGCAATAAACTGCTATTTCCCCGTCCTGTGTCTGATTCACAATATAATCATACAAACTGTCAACAGATGTCGTTACGATCGTGTTCCGTACGAAAGATGGCATTCCGATCAATAGACAACCACGCCAACAATGACGTCAGGGCATCTATCAAGTGGAGCAGTGTTTGCTGGGTAGTCCCACATCCATGCGACCGCTACAGTCGCAGGTTCGAATCCTGCCTCTGGCATGGATGTGTGTGATGTTCTTAGGTTAGTTAGGTTTAAACAGTTCTAAGTTCTAGTGGACTGATGAGCTCAGATCTTAAGTCCCATAGTGCCCAGAGCCATTAAAAAATTAAGTCCCACATCCACAATCGCTGTATACACAGTCACAGACGTTGCAGTATGGCACGTAGAAGACGCCTACAGACTCTCTGCTGTGGCGAGCCATAGGAAGAATGGATGTAGGAGGGTAGCAAACTGATGTGGCCGATGGCTTACTGTGAATCGTTCTGTTGTTTCTCGGATGAGGCGACAGTTTATAGAGACCGAAACTGTATCCCAGAGACCGGGACTGGGTCCATCACGTGTGACATCAGAAAGAGTGTACCGTTATTTGGCTGTAAGGGCACGACGGTACGACCTTAGTACTGCACTGCAGCTGGCATCTGACCTCGCAGCAGCCCCTGGACGTGTTAAATCGTGGCAAATGATGTACAGAAAGCTTCAGCACAGTGGCCTTTATTGTTGGAAAAGTGCTGTCTGTTTACCTCTGGATTGTCTTCACAGAAGGGAACCTTTAGAGTGAAGCCGTCAACCTGCCACCTGGACGATTTAACAGTGGGCCAATGTTCTTTTGACAGATGAATCCCTATTTGGTCTGGAGAGTGATTCTCGACCGACTCTTATCTGGAGAACTCGTGGAACACGATTTCGGCATCCAAACATTGTGAAAGAGACCGATATCGAGGAGGATCCCTAATGGTGTGGGTAGGGACTATGTTGACCACTCGAACATCTCTTCATGAAATTGTATGGGTGAATCAGCAATATTTAAGTGTTGTCAGAACCATGAGGAGGTCTCGGGATCTCATGCGCGGCTGTCGCGAGGTACCGTGGGGCCAGACTTGGTATTAATGGGCGATAACGCTCGACCTCATAGAGTATGGGTGGGTAATGGGAGATATTACACGCATGGCGTGGCCTGCTCGCTCTCTCGATTTGAATCCCGTAGAGCATATCTGGAATTCGCTAGGGAAACGGGTTACATCACGTCAGCATTCACTCTCCAAGACTTGCGAGCAGCTATGCAGGAAGAATGGTCGTTATTGGCTCAAAATAAGATTGATGACATCATTCACAGCATGTCCCGTCGTTGCCAGTCCTATATTGGTGCCATAGGTGGTCACACCCCCGTACTGAGCACATTAACTAGTTGTCAGAATGTGAGTGCAAATCCGTTAAGTTGAAAAAAAACACGAAGAACATTTTTGTCTTTTGTTATGCATGTTACAGTTGATTACGTTCTGTATTCTTTACACCGTTTCTACTTTGCTATCACCTGTTTATACTGTTCTGTGAAAAAATGAACGCAACCTTGCAAAATTTCCGTTTGTTGCTTTAACGTAGGACACCAGTGTATGTGTACATGTAACTTGATGTTCTTCTCATGACACGATTCTACACTGTACTTTTAAACTAAACTATTACGCAAAAATTTATTCAACTGCAGAACTCGCTTAGACCACCTCCTAAAGCTTAGATCATTTCATTTCAGACAATCATAATGGTACCATACACATCCTTTCTGACATCACCATCTTACATCACCAAAAATCACACTTCAGTAAAAGACGCGCCTTTGCCAGTCTAGTAATGTATGTCTGCGTGTTAGATATCCCATGCGATGCCAGTAGTGGAATTAACCTGAAGTCACCTGAGTCTGCATTGTTGCCATATGTATTCAAGATGGCAGCTCTCCCTGATGGTCCCCCCACCTCCTCTCCCTGGGATGTAGATGTGGCAACATCGCATGACATCACCACCCCCACTCCTCTCCTACATCTCCTACCCTCCCCCACTTGCCCTCCCCCTCACCAACTCCTCTTGTAAAATGATGGGAAAAAGAGTCAATCAGTCCTGAACTGCTGGAGAGGAAGGACGTAAGGTATGGTCTTCATTTATTTATTTATTTTGGTGGGAAATGTGTTCTTGGTGGTACTATGCAACTACTATATTACCCTAAAGCCCCCCCCCCTCCCATCTGATGCACACCACTCCCCCTTTTTCTGACTGCACGTGTTCATATGTTCACCTTGAATTTTGAAGACTAACTGCTCACGACCACAATACCACCACAAAGGGGTCCTCGAAACTATCATACAGCTGCCCCCACTTTTCAGCCGCCCCCACTTGTGAAAAGGCGCAAAAAAGGCTGGAGTGGAAGGTACTGTCTTTGCTTTTGGTGAGAAATGTTTTCAGTTGATACGATGTTGGCGTTGGACAGAGAGGAGTTTAGTAAGCATACAGCTGAGGACTGCATCCATAGGCTCCTACATTAAGAGTAGAAGGAGCTGATAATAAGTGACTGTAGCAGGATGGACTGAGGATGCATTTCGCAACTCATACTGATTACTGCCTGGGCTGGAGCTGTTCATGTTTTTTTTTTATTTTATTTTTTTTTTTTTTTTTTTTAATGGGTTGTCAATCGACAGTGCAGCAAATAACTTTGACCTATTCCACTACCTCAGACTGAATGAATGAGAGGTATTTGTCTTGGTGTATGGGACTCAACTGAGGATGCTAGAAAAGTGTTTTGTTCCCCCTTCTGATCAGGCATGTGGCATATGTTCACCTCGTGGTGTGCCCTAGTACACAATATCACTCGATATTGGTGAGGAACTGCCCAACAGCTGCTGCCAGAAGAATTGCCTAATACATATCTACAAGTGTGTAGTTGCTGCAGTGCTTGTACACAGGTATGTGATAAGAAGTGATAGGAGAGCAAACTATCACTAAAGTGTAGGAAGAGTAGCCTCCTACTGATCCACAAGTGACATAGCTGCTGAGGAAGCTATACACATACATAAATACGTGGTAAGAAGGGACAGTACAGAAAACTATCACCGAAGTGAAGGAAGGCCAATACATGCTATCACAACCGACAGAAAATAATACTTCATTGCTCTAATGACACATCGAAATTATCATGAAAGAAACACCACTTGTAAACAATGAATCATAATGCAATATGTGCACTGGGAATTGACACAAATCATTGTAATAACACAACTACCTCCAAAACCGATCGCAAAAGATCTCGCCAGGAGAGAGTGGTGGCAGCTGTACATGTGTTCACCTTGATGGGCAGATGCACACTAACCAACTTAGGAGCAGTCTTACCTCCACTTCTACTTCCCCTCCTCCATCCCTCTCTTCCTCCTGTAGGTAGGGATACCGGTATTCAAGGCCTGTTCCAACCTGTCGCTGATCCATCTGCTGGCAGTAATACACTGTTTCCAGTCTACAGAAATTAGTCACAGACGGACAAAGGGCTCAAGAACAGGATGCTACCTGCAAGCTGTTAAACGTATTTTTCGGAAAGACTGAGCTCCCTGGAACAACTGTGAAATACATGACTATTCGTCACGTATGGAGAACTGAACGGTCAACAAAGGCATGCTCTCAAATGTTGTGGATGTGCTGGCACTGTCTGAAAATGGTCCTCAGCTAAGTAAAATCAGTCTCCTGTAGGAAAAACATTAGTCTGATCAAAGCTGCTCCTTGATGCTTCTCAGTGCTGATACCTCCATTCCTCCCTCATACCTATACCCACCAGAAACTTTTAGTACTGAAATATGGTCTCCTGTGCGTATGAGATTTAGTATTACGCATTAAACAAATGTTACTTCCAGTTAAGGTTTCCCAGAAAAACGTTTCTACATCAGTTCAGCTAATATGTTAGACTCGCCAATGCTACTGTTTGGTGCTTCTCTTGGTCTATTCCATACTTCACAGTCCTTCAGCAAGTGTATTACACTGGTTAAACCAACTCGTTGGCGCTTCTCGCCTCTGATATCTTCATACATATACCCTCTGGAAAGCTTATTGGTCGCTCTCTCGTTGGATTTAGTATTACTTGATAGATGTTCATAATAGCACGTTAAAAAAATTGATGGGACAATTGTTTTGCTCCATAACCTACTCCACGTGAATTTGACTATGGAGTTCACTAGAAATGCCGTCGTAAATGTGCTTACAGATTGTGCGCAAAGATTGTACAGCAAATGCAAGGTCTGCGTCAATGGCAGCAGCCAACGAGCTAGGCCTCAACTGCCAGGTGAGTGACGTCTGTAGCTGGCTTACCACACAGACACGTACTGCATGCGAGCTTGCAGTTAGGTGGTCTCCAGTACCCATTACCAAAACGTCATCTTCGAACACGATTCTTGTGATAAAAAAGTTTGAAAACACCGTCCACCTATTCCATCAAACACACTACAGCCCTGGTTCTCTAAACGATGCTCTTTGGCGACTTCGTCCTATTCCACTATCCGAGAGGTCTTGCAGAGAGTCAGTTTACAATACAGCCTTCGAAAACCACATCCACTAAGAAAATCTCTAAAATTACAAAACTTACCGAAGAAGACCAGTAGAGGGTTCTCGTGTGTTTTAGTTGCGAAAGCGTTTTTATGCACTGCTTTACTCCACCATCCATTCTCTATTTAGACACTGATGTATAAACCGACATGAACACCGACAGATACACGCCACAAGATCAACTGCTCTCACATCACGATACAGAGGTGGTGTTTCTTCCTGATAAAATGTGGAAGATGGAAACTCGATGAGTGTAGATCGTTTCCGAAGGAGTTGAGCTCCACACTTCTCTTTCTGCAGAGACATCATTTAACTGCTTACAGTAGTTTGGTGACACGTTGCAACTGCTGCTGTCTTACTATAGATTTCTCAAGAAAAACTGATGCTACCCACACCACAAGAGCATCCTTGAACAGACTGATCGCTAGTCTCCTACCAGAATCATTTCACTGTGATTAAATTATCATCCGCTAGAAAAGCGATGCTCTCCGTTTTGTGATGATGAGTGATTAAGGACCAATATCAGTTGCGTAGGAGAGAGAGAGAGGGGTACACCACAAAATAACACGGTGTTATGCACAATTCCCGTTGCATATCTTTGCGCAGTGCGTTCATTCTGGATGATGTCGTGCATTAAGGTCATGGCTTTCTGTTTACAAATCACTGAGGTGTTGCTCGCACACTGGAAAGTGAAGATATTTTTTAATCTAAGGAATGGCCTGTATGTTCACAGGATGCCGGAAGTCGGTGTTACTTATGGACAAGAGGACACCCTCACCGGAGCTGTGCACAGAAAGCTCAGTGTCTCATGGTGTAAGGGTTAGTAGAGTAGATGATGTTTGCTAATAACAAAAGATGTGGAATCTTAATTAGATTACAGCAGTGTGAAGTGCCTAATGTCACGGGCCAAAGTACTGTTACCCTGGTTAATTTAACAGTGTATTCAAACCAGCTGCTTGCAATATGCGGGACTATAGGATAGTTAGTAAACGCAGTCGTTATGGGGCGTAAAGTTGGGTGACTTTCCGACCTTTCACACAGCTGTATGTCAATGAAATAATATAGAAATAGCGCAGTGTTCACGGACACACAATTTCGTTGTACTGCGCCTTTATGCATGTTTTAATGTCTGGGGAAGACCGTATTTTTATTGTCTGTGTGTGTGTGTGTGTGTGTGTGTGCGTGCATGCGCTGAATACCAAGATGAATTTCGTGTACATGAATACTATGCTATCTGACGAGACTTGCTAACTGAATCCCCGTTTCTATCGAGAACGTGAAAGTTTTGGCGTCATTCCCAACATTTTACTCCGCTGGATGTTACGAAATAACACATGTTTTCCAAGAAGATTTTCGTTCACTACAGTGCGCTGTTATAAGCGATGGAGGAACATGTCTTAATGTTTGGAAAATACCGTATTTTTACCACGTGTAGATATCTGTGCAAAATACCGTGTATATTTTAGAGCGCTTGGTGGGATGTAAGAATTTGGGGCGGGGGGTTCATGACACTTGGCAGCTATCTTCCAGTAATGTTAAACGTTTGGCGCCATGTACACGTGATTGTGATCTCTCTGCGTGCTCCTCACGTGACCCAGGTGCCGGTCGCAGCAGCCTGGCGCTCGCTGCATTCTAGCTTCTCCACCCCCACCCCACCCCCCAGTACAAGGGTTACCGCCCACTGCTGTCTGCATGGGAAGACTCACTCGGACGATGACGGAAAGGCACCACGCATGTCGACAGCACAGTCGCATGTTCTCATCTTTTTGTGCGACACGTATTAATTACGTATGAGGCGATGGTAATATGTCGAGTCAGTATGGAAGGTTCATATGTTTTGTAGTTTCGCGTAATGACAGCGTGTTATGTGAAAGGAATTCTGGAGTAGGTTGTAATATTGCTACCTTAATTTGCTATGCTGATATCGGTGCTAATTGACAATGAAAGTGGGTTAAAAGCCGTGATCTGTCTGGGGAGAAGTTAATCTTGCATTACTAAGCAACTGTTTCACGACTGGGTATCTAGTCTAGGTTTACCAAGCAGACTAACATTAATGATAATCTTTTAATAGTCATACAAAACCGGTAATATATATATATATAAAAGGAGAATTTAAATAAAAAGAAAGAAATCAGTTTATATTTGGAAATTTATTTTAAGATTGATCATCGAAATTTCAGCATATTAAATTCTATTCGTAACAAGCTGGTGCCTTATTTAGGATGGTGAAAATCTTACGGAACACATCAAATATGGAGCCAAGATTGGGAGACTGCATACGACACTGCATTCATAAAATAACTCACGAAGAACATTGAAACATAAGCAAGAAGAAATTAACCACAACCAACAGATTCAGTTTTTTACCCAAAGAAATTACGTTCATACCACAATCCTGTCCGTCATATACCACACACTGGTATACTAAATTCATATTAACTCTTTGTGAAGTCTTCGCAAAAAGAATAGCTGATGGCTACTTTGATGATTACACCACATGCTCCACGTGGTCAACTTGGTTTACACAAAGCGTACAACTCCACAATAATTTTGATAATTAAAATACATTAGATCGAAAAGCAATTGACAAAAGCAAAACCTTGAACTGGTTACTAACGTCTTACTATTAACCTGATGGGTCAAACAGTTATATAAGCACGTGGTACTGGTCTCGCAAAGTACACTCCACGTGGGTTGAACATAAAGAAAAGCATAAAGAAAAGTTGCTATATTGTAAAATATTGTCAAGACGAGACGTTATAATCACACAAGCATTCACATTTAAGATTGATGAACTTAGTTAGAGTTACTGATCAACACGTGGTTCCACTTTACTCGCAAAGTAATGACAAAGCAACTACCCCAAAATAATCTGAACTTCACACGAGAATTACACTACGCTGCAATTTAAGATAACCTTAGATATTTTAGAGCTAAACCCGAAATAAAGATGATTAAATTTTCAGTTACGCTGAACTTAACAAATCCATTGTCCTACGGACTTAGCAGACACGCGCTTAGCCGGAGATCTTACCACTTCAGACGCTCGCCACCGCCAGACTGCAACTGCCTACTGCCGAGCGTGCTTCCTGAGACTGGCTCACAAAGACAAACGGAAGTGGCCAGAGGGGCAGCTTCCTATACCAACATGACAACGGACGGACAGAACCATACTAAGGATAGAAACCTCTCTGCTTTAAGAAAGCGTAGCTACCTGTTCCGACGTTGGTCCTACTGTTCTCTAGCAGACAGCCTTGTCTGCTACCCTCAAGCATGCAACTACAAACACATTTGATCATTCATCCTCTCACACAGAAGGGAAGGGGGATGACAGTATCTTATCATATACAGTATATAACAGAAAGCGGATGTAGGTTCCGTATGAGACTGTGTGACATGAAATTACATATAAACTGTGTTTTAAAGTGTAGTAGTGTGACAGATCGTTCTTGTTTACGTGTAAAAGTAACACGTTCCACTACTCAGTCTCCTCCCAGATAGTCAGAAACGCCACAGTAAATTTAGAAGAGGAATTTACTCCATAAATGACAACAGATTTAAGAAATTAAACATGAAAGGAATCCAACAGAGACCTTTCATAACCCCAACGCTCCGGGAAAAGACTGTGCAGGGAATTTTCTGGCCATGCTAGGACATTCCCAAGCAGGCTTCTCACACCCTACTTAAACCAAAAGTGTAAAGAAAAAGCAAAAGGTCACCAGCTACTTGCTAAAACAATAATTTCAACAAATCTTTAAAATCTACTAATTTCAAACAGAAAAAAAAGAACACAATCTGTGACACCTATTTAAAAGGTAGTGTAGACCTAATTCGGTCAGCAAGTAAAAACAATGGTTCCTGTGTCATTAATATGAAAACAATTTCTGGTTGTTACCCTTATGGAGTTCACCAGTATTTGCTCATTGCAAGAGCCAACTGATCACAGGCAAATTTATGACTGTTTATTAACAAGCAAAATTTATGAAAATACCAAAGGTGCCACAGCAATTAAAAACGAACATGAAATAACATCGGTATTATAAAGCAGAACATTACAATGCATAATCCGCAAAAGCAAAAGTTGATAAGAAAAAAAAACATGTTTTACAAAGTGGTTATCGCAAAAAAAATTCTATATCTTATAAAACTAATAGTTTGTAGAATTAACATAACTATGTGGCATTAATTTAATCACTCTACTATATTTCAGTTAGTTAGCAAACAATGAGCACTGTGTCATTATACCGAAAATACAAGTAATTATGTGATTGTTACCCTTAAGGGGTTCCTCACTATAAATATGCCCCATGCAAAGGCTAATTGATCACAGTCCAATGAGAATGAATAGCAATCTGACTGATAAACTATGCAATGCCACATGAATGAATTTACGAAACAAAATAACACAAATCTAATACATCACACAAGAACAAACATTGATCAATAAAACAGTACAATAGTCAATATCTAATAAAAAACACCAATAAATAAAACACCTGCAAAATACAAGAGTCAAAGTCTAAACTAAACAATAAATAGAACACCTGCAAAATACGAGAGTCAAAGTCTAAAAAAAATTAATAAATAGAACACCTGCAAAATACGAGAGTCAAAGTCTAAAAAAAAATTAATAAATAGAACACCTGCAAAATACAAGAGTCAGTCTAGTAAACACCAATAAATCGAATCCCTGCAAAACACACGAGTCAAAGTTTCTGTGACAGAAACACACGTATATGCATTGAACTAAGAACCGTATAATCACTGTTCACTGATACACTCACTAGTTCCACTGTTCCGAGGCACAATATAAGGGGGGGGGGGGGGGGAAGGGGGTGCGTCGCCGCCGCTATCAGTAGGGATTTTTTTGTCCATCTGTTGCGTGCAATCCCGCCGTCTCTGCCCTCTCATGAAGTTTCTCTTGGTGGTCTGTGTCACGTACATCTCGATTTGGTTCCATGTTTGTGTTGTCAAATTGGTGCGGTATCCTCGATTGACAAGCCAGGTTGATTTTCCTGGGCAAGGATGGCACTTAGTGGCTCTTCTTTTGTGCCACCCTTAGCGACCAGAGAACATCGAACCATGATTTACTGTCGCTTGACAGTGGGCATCCGTCAGGAGATGTTGATAGGCGTCATTGAAGTCTGCCAGTTTCTCTGGACAGTATGTGTCAAAAGGCTCCACGCCCTTTGTGTTGTTACATTCTTGAGTTATCCCCAATTGGCTCGCCGGTTTGATATTCCTGGGCAAGGATGACACTTAATGGCTCTTCTTTTGTGCCACCCTTAGCGACCAGAGAACATCGAACCATGATTTACTGTCGCTTGACAGTAGGCATCCGTCAGGAAATGTCGATAGGCGTCGTTGACGTCTGCAAGTTTCTCTGGACAGTATGTGTCAAAAGGCTCCACGCCCCTTGTGTTGTTTCACCGCGGCCGTCTCGTCACGGTCGCGTGCGTGTGGTGCGTTGCCAGCAGATGGATTTCCGCGCGGTGGACCGCTCGCCCATCTCAGGTCATCGCCTTGAGGTAGGGTCGCCGGGGCGGCCGCCCATTAGCTCCAGGTGCAAGGGAAAGTGTTTGCCGCATGCCCTTCTTTTGTGGTCGACCGCGCTCCCGAAGTGGCCCGGTTGACAGCGTCCCCCGCTGGGAAACCCGCCAGTTTACAACTAGTCCGGCTGCTCCCGCTGTCTCGTAAGAGTTTTGCCGGTTCGCTTTCACGTTCTCAACTGCATTCACAAAAAATTTTTTTATCATAGTTATGTGATTACACAATGTCATACATAATACCACTTAGTATTGTCTTTCACAATTTTTAAGAACAAAAGTGAGACTTATTCTCTCTCTCTCCTTTTTTTTTTTTAATAAAAAAAAATTACATGAATCGACAATACAAAAAAATAAAAGTTAAATGACTTGACAATATTAAAAAATAAAAGTGAAATGACTTGACAGTGTAAAAAATTAAATTTAAATGAAGTGACAATATCATATTTAAATCCACATCACTAATGTGGTTCACTTACATTTTAATAAATCCAATGCTACTTATTAATTCACTAAAATGAATAGGATTATGCCTTGTGCAAGTATAGGTCAGGACAGCATAGGGTTTACATGTTATTTACACACACACATACATGCACACCTGTTGTCTATTCTACAAACTAACTACCCATAAACATGCATTACTCAATATTCTACTTCTATCCACTACTTAGTTAAGCCAATAAGCTACTTCAATGCTATTTCAACACCGTGTATATACCACTACAACATTGTTCTAATTCGTCCTCTTCTTGACGCTCGCGGCATACGTCTTGTCACATGATAAATATGGAGAAACTTTCCTTAAACATACACAGTAAAAAGAAGAATGGTTATTTACACACCAAAACATTTACACCAGTTCGCACACCTGAAAAGAGACTCGCAATTATACATTTATCATACTCATATATTCACACATAAAACAGTAAGAAAATTTCATCTAAAATTACGTTATCACAAGAATTAATCACACAGATGGCTCTGAGAACGGTAAAAATATTTTAATTATACAGGTTATACTACATTTTCTTACCCATTTCGTCCCTTCTTTAAGTTGCCTTTCGCTTCCAAATCAGTTATTTCGCCTGTGGTGGTTATTCTGGACTCATTTCTCATGAATGGCAAAATTGTGGTCACCTCTATTCTGTAAAACAGTTTCATCTTAACATGTTGAACTCACAACAGACACAAAATATTCGAATCCTCCTGTAGTTTAAATGACAAATGTTTTGCTTCATCCTTATTACCTTAAACCAAGCTTTCCTTCGGTCCCATAATCAAAATTATTTAATCATCCTCTACCTTCAAGAGGGAAATTTCCTCAGTACAAATCATATAGGCTGCAGTGCATCCCGCACCAGCGAAAACGGTAAGCTGTAATGCTCACAGCATCAGCAAAAATACATAAACGTCGCTTTTCTGGGACAAGTATTAACGCAGAATAAGTTTTCAGGCTCTGGCTCAACATCAATCAAGACTACCGAAAGGATCCATATTTCCGTTCCATTCTCCATTTGCTGAAAAACTGCTCGTATTTGACTACCACAATAATATTTCAGAGCCACGTAAATTACACAAACCACAATTCTTCTTTCACCTTGAAGGGAATCAATATACTTAGGAAATCCACAGACAGCACTTTACGTACTCAGCTATAAAGAACAAAAAAGACATATATCATCAATATTAACATATCATCGCATATTGGGAAGCCAATGGTTAAACAATCGTATTATCGCGTCCTGTTTTCAAGATTCCAGATTTACTCATTCCTTTCTCAGAGTTCTCCTGTCTTAAAATATTCATACAGCACGCATACTATAGTAAGAGATCCTCATTTATACTGACAGATATAGAATAGTAATAGATAGATAGTAGCACTGAAAGCAGAAAATCGGAAACAAGGCTACTAACAGCTGGGGACCTGGGTTTGCCAGACCCATAATACCCACAGATCGGATATTCCCCTGAGTTTCGCATTAATTCAACACAGATCTTGCTTCTCTCAGGAGCGGCTCTTTTCAATTTACACACACAAAAAAAAACAGCATTTCACTCGTTCACAAAGAAACCTTTTATCTTCACGTTTGAATCAAACTAAATCCTAATTGCACAAGGAAAGAAAAAAATTAAAACATCACTTCAATCAATCACATAGAAACATCTTTATCATTATTTTTACCAACATATTATTCAAAATGCATACGTCACAAATTTATACTAATCAATTCTTTCTCCTCACCGTCCTCTCTACTTCTCACTGTCCTTTCTACTCATTTGCCACGTCGCTCATTTGTTCTGATTGGGCGCCTTCTGCGCTGATCATTTGTCATTGCCGGTTTTGTTCATTTCCATTTGCTGGATTATGTCTAGGATTGGCCGGCCGAATTTCGACATCATGAGGTGCTCCCCCTACAGTCCTATTCCCACCGTATTCATCGTAGTATCGATTCTGGTTGCCGTACCTGTAGCGTTCACGATCTTGTCTACGTCCTCGATCATTTCTGTTGTTCCACCTGTGTTCGCGACTGTCACCCCAGTTTCTATACGGCCGGTCCCGATTATTGTTCCGTTCGCGTCGCGACGACCAGTCACGCCGTTGATTAGTAATACGGCCACGACTGCGGTCGCGCTGCTGTGCCCCGTAATATCTTTGTGCCTGATTAGGCGGGCATTCTGCTGTATTATATTCCAACTCTTGGAGAAGTGTTTTAAACGTTTCCACGTCCTCTTTGCATCGTCCCGCAAGAATGACGTGCCGCAAGTGCATCGGCAATTTGGTGATGCATATCCTAATTAGTTCCGCAGGCCCGTATGGATCGTATAAAAATTGATTTGCCTGCAGCATGTGGTCGAATAGGCGTGCAGGGCTGCCGAAACCAGACTGGTTCAAATTTGGCAGCATAATTATGCCATGTTTGACCCTATCTTGTGCCGCTTCCGACCAATAGGCGGACAGAAAGGCTTGTCGAAACTCTCGAGTGGAGTTGCAGTGACGCGCTGCCGACCTCATGCGAATCGCCGGTTCGCCTTCCAAATAGCCACACATATATTCTATCTTATGTGAACTTGCCCAGTCGGGAGGAAGACAGAACTCAAATTGCTCGAGCCATGCTCGTGGATGTATTCCTTTTTGCGAATTTCGGAATATCTCAAACTTTCTTACCGTAAGGAAATGTTTGAAATCAAATCCCCGCATTTCCTCCTGTCGAGGCCCTTGAATGTTTCTATTTTTCTCATGTCTGCCCCTCAAATTACATTCTTCCCTGTCGTCAAAATCTCCCTCGTGGCCGGAATCCCTCTCTGCACTGTTCGTACGGCTATTTTTAGTGCTATTGGCGAGTTCGGAATCACACGCCATGCGGTTTTCCAGATGCGCCACGCGTTCTTGTAATTCGCCTGTTACAGCTTTGTGTTGTCTGTTCACTTCAAACTGTCCCTTCTGAAATCTAAGAAGCGAACGCACTTCTTCGGTCTCTGCGGCCGCTACCGTTGTAGTACTGTTCTCGCTTTCCGTCAGCTTCATCGTGCCTACAGTGTCCGCTAATGCCGCAATCTTATCCTCAATTTGTCTCTTGTCCTCCGCCCCAGTCTGCTTCAATTGTTCTACTTGCTGTTCCAACGCGTGGATCGCTAAACTGTTGTCCGCTATTGTGTTGCTAACGGACGTGGGACAATGCGTTTCTGCCTCTTGGACCCTCGAGAGTACCTGCTGGTGCTCCCTTTGGCATTCTTCCCTCAGCTCTTGGAAATTCCTAAGTAGCCGTTCTTCGCTTTCTTTAGATTCGGCATCGCCCCTCCGCTTGCTCTGTTCTAAGGCTTGCAGACGATCATCGATTTGTTCAAATGTACGGCCTAATTCTTTCATAATATCACTTTTTATTTCACTTGCCAGATTGTTTATTCTTTGTGAGATATCATCAGACACTCTCTGCATCGACTTGTCGACTTTATTTGTCTGCTGGATTAGTTTTTCGTCTATTTGTTCGCCTAGCTCGCGGATAGATTTTTCAGATGACTCTTTTTGTTCTCGGAACGATTTTTCAAATGATTCTTTATTTTGTTGCAATAAGGTTTTCATGAGTTCTGCCAAATCAATTTGGTTAGTAGGAGGCAGATTTATTTCTGGCTCTGCTGTGAGCCCGTTCGTCCTGTTTTGCATTTCGTCTGAAGTATTTCCCATTGTATTTTCGGAACTGCCCGACGCATTAACATTCGAAATCAAATTATTATCTCCTTGGTCCATGTTGCTTAAGTTGTCGGACCGCTTACTTTTAGCTTGGTTACGTGTCTGCATTAGTGCAATTTATACCCGGTACGCGACACACTAATCAAGATAAATGTGTCCCCCAAAAATTACGACAGTCACACGAAAGATACCCAACCTAGTACGCACTTTTTCACACGCAAAACAAATTTTTATCTTTGATCGAAACAGTGCAATGTACAAGCGAGAACAAAAAACACACACACATATAAAACACACAAATATAGAAAACAAAACAAGACAAACAACACAACGCCGATCAACAACGCCGTGAATCTTTTGAACGTCTGCTAGGAAACAACGCAGAAGTTGTTTTAGCGCTGTAGGGAAAAAAAATTAAGATTATAACACGCTCGCAATCTAACGTTTCAGAGATTCCAGAGTCTAGCGGAATCACAGAACAGGGTCGCCATGTGTAATATTGCTACCTTAATTTGCTATGCTGATATCGGTGCTAATTGACAATGAAAGTGGGTTAAAAGCCGTGATCTGTCTGGGGAGAAGTTAATCTTGCATTACTAAGCAACTGTTTCACGACTGGGTATCTAGTCTAGGTTTACCAAGCAGACTAACATTAATGATAATCTTTTAATAGTCATACAAAACCGGTAATATATATATATATAAAAGGAGAATTTAAATAAAAAGAAAGAAATCAGTTTATATTTGGAAATTTATTTTAAGATTGATCATCGAAATTTCAGCATATTAAATTCTATTCGTAACAAGCTGGTGCCTTATTTAGGATGGTGAAAATCTTACGGAACACATCAAATATGGAGCCAAGATTGGGAGACTGCATACGACACTGCATTCATAAAATAACTCACGAAGAACATTGAAACATAAGCAAGAAGAAATTAACCACAACCAACAGATTCAGTTTTTTACCCAAAGAAATTACGTTCATACCACAATCCTGTCCGTCATATACCACACACTGGTATACTAAATTCATATTAACTCTTTGTGAAGTCTTCGCAAAAAGAATAGCTGATGGCTACTTTGATGATTACACCACATGCTCCACGTGGTCAACTTGGTTTACACAAAGCGTACAACTCCACAATAATTTTGATAATTAAAATACATTAGATCGAAAAGCAATTGACAAAAGCAAAACCTTGAACTGGTTACTAACGTCTTACTATTAACCTGATGGGTCAAACAGTTATATAAGCACGTGGTACTGGTCTCGCAAAGTACACTCCACGTGGGTTGAACATAAAGAAAAGCATAAAGAAAAGTTGCTATATTGTAAAATATTGTCAAGACGAGACGTTATAATCACACAAGCATTCACATTTAAGATTGATGAACTTAGTTAGAGTTACTGATCAACACGTGGTTCCACTTTACTCGCAAAGTAATGACAAAGCAACTACCCCAAAATAATCTGAACTTCACACGAGAATTACACTACGCTGCAATTTAAGATAACCTTAGATATTTTAGAGCTAAACCCGAAATAAAGATGATTAAATTTTCAGTTACGCTGAACTTAACAAATCCATTGTCCTACGGACTTAGCAGACACGCGCTTAGCCGGAGATCTTACCACTTCAGACGCTCGCCACCGCCAGACTGCAACTGCCTACTGCCGAGCGTGCTTCCTGAGACTGGCTCACAAAGACAAACGGAAGTGGCCAGAGGGGCAGCTTCCTATACCAACATGACAACGGACGGACAGAACCATACTAAGGATAGAAACCTCTCTGCTTTAAGAAAGCGTAGCTACCTGTTCCGACGTTGGTCCTACTGTTCTCTAGCAGACAGCCTTGTCTGCTACCCTCAAGCATGCAACTACAAACACATTTGATCATTCATCCTCTCACACAGAAGGGAAGGGGGATGACAGTATCTTATCATATACAGTATATAACAGAAAGCGGATGTAGGTTCCGTATGAGACTGTGTGACATGAAATTACATATAAACTGTGTTTTAAAGTGTAGTAGTGTGACAGATCGTTCTTGTTTACGTGTAAAAGTAACACGTTCCACTACTCAGTCTCCTCCCAGATAGTCAGAAACGCCACAGTAAATTTAGAAGAGGAATTTACTCCATAAATGACAACAGATTTAAGAAATTAAACATGAAAGGAATCCAACAGAGACCTTTCAAGGTTTCCGAGCACTCATGGACGTGCTGTAGTTCTATAAACCGGACGCGCAGGTACAAAGGTATTGTCTCCAGCTCTAAAGAAATCTTTTTCTGAAGGCTCTGTAGGTGAAGAGTTCTCCTGGTAACTTTATTTCATCCATGAGCAATTTCTGTGGACTGGAAACGCTATATCACTGTCAAACCACCCTCCACATCAAAGCAAAACCACAGCCTGTTTGCTAGTACCAGCAGCAAGTTACAACAGGCAAGCAGACTGGACACACCAGAGTGATGGTAAGGGGATGGGTGGGAGGGAAGAGGATAGGAGGTTGCTTCTCCTAGTTTCCTCTACCGGTCGAATTGTGAACTTACTTATTTGCTCCTCTGATACCTAGGGGAACACTTGCAGATGCCTCCACTCTTCTGGATGAAGGATTTATTACAGTGATTTTTCGTGATTTTTTTCGCTGTTATGGTCGTTTTCGGGTATTAGCACTGTGTATTATGATCTAAAAGTGGAGGGTGTGGGTGTGTTTCATGACAAATTGGAGGGCGAGTTATGGTTTCTCACGACAATTTAGAGATGTATTTCTTTTAAAAGATCGTCCTGATGCATTTTCCATCAGCTGTTACCGCATGATCTGAGTGCTTCGAGCAACAAGGCTGTTTGCCAGTTGAGTTATAAGATCAGTATATTTGTAGCTTTTCGTTGCAGGTAAGGTTTTCGAAGGCTGTGTTGTTAATTAACTCACCATGAACCCTGTGGGACAGTGCAATAGGACGAAGTCACCAGAGAACATAGTTTAGAGAACCATGGATGTAGTGTTTCGTGGAATGGGTAGTCGGTGTTTTCGAAATTTGTGTCATGAGAATTGTGGTACGACGACGAGGTTTTACATAGCAGGTGCTGGGCACTGCCTAACAGCAAGCTTGTGCACTGTACACGTCTGTGTGGTTCGCCAGCTGCAGGCGTCACTCACCTGGCAGTCGAGGCCTTGCTCACTGACGCAGTCATGGACTCAGGTCTGGCAGGTATGCACACATTCACTGTGCAATGTTTTGCGCAATCTCCTTCATCAAATTCATGTAGACTAGGCTATACAGAAAAGCATCACTCCCTCAATTTTTTTCGAAAGGAAACACCAAAGACTGATTTTACTTAGCTTGGGAGCACTTTCAGTGCTGACCTGTCCAAAACATTTGAAAGCACACTGCTTGGGACTGGCCACTTTGACATCCATGTTGAATAGTCATGTATTTCGTTATTACCCCAGGGAGGCCAGTCTTTCTGAGAAATATGTTTAACGGTTTGCAGGTAATGTGCTGTTCTTGAGTCTTTTGTCCATCTGTGACTGATTTATGCAGACCAGGAACAGTATATCACTGCCAGCAGATGGATCTCTTCGTGTAACATCAGCGACAGGCTGAAATAAAGCTTGAAAACTGCTATCCCCATCTTGGGAGGAGGAGAGGGACTGAAGAGCTGAGGTAGGATATGAGCTAAGATTGGTTCAAAACTGGTTAGTCCGTGTCCACACATCGAGGTGAACACATATGCAGTTCCCACCACTCTCTAAACTTTCTAATGACGAGATATTTTGGGATCAGTCTTGGTGGTAGTTGTGTTACAACAATGAATTTTCTCAATTCCCAGCGTGTGTGTGTTGCATTATGATCTGTTGTTTATGAATGTTTTTTTTTTTTCACGACAATTTCGATGAGTAATTAGAGCAGTGAAGCATCTTCCATCAGTTGTGGTTGTATGTAGCGGCCTTCCTACAATTCAGTGATAGTACTACTCCATCCCTTCTTAGCATGTATGTCAGTGTGTGCGCAAGTTCCACAGCAGTTATATCGCTTGTAGAGCAGTAGGAGGCAACTCATCCTACACTTCAGTCATACTTCGCTATCCTGTTCCTTCTTACCATGTATTTACCGTATGTGTGTACAACATCCTCAGTAATTATTTCACTTGCAGATCGGTAGGAGGCTATTCTTCCTACACTTCAGTGTTATTTTACTATCCTGTCTCTTCTTACCATGCATGTATGTGTGTCTACAACTTCCTAGGCAGCTAGTTCACTTTTAGATCGGTAGGAGGCTACTCTTCCTACACTTCAGTGATGGTTTACTATCCAGTCGCTTCTTAGCACGTATGTATGTGGGTGTACAACTTCCTTAGAAGCTACTCTTAGAGGCTACTCTACATTTCAGTGATAGTTTACTGTCCTATCTCTTCTTACCATGTATCTATGTACAAGTACCTCAGCAGATATACACTTGTAGATCGGTAGGAGGCAGTCCTTCCAGCAACAGATCTAGAACAGTTCCCCACCAATTTCGAGTGGTATTATGTACTAGGGCAGGCCCCAGGGGAGGAGGTGTGGGACTCCCAAGTAAGCCCCGTAAACCAAGGCAAGCACCTCCGATTATTCAGTCTGGGGTAGTGGAATAGGATGAAGTTGTCTCCAGAACTGCAGATTGACTGTCATTAAAGAAAAAAAAAAAGAATAAAACACTAACAGCTCCAGCACAGGCAGTAGTCTCTTTGAGTTGCGAAATGCATCCCCAGTCCCTCCTGCTACGTCACCATTATTTGCTGAAAAATGTTCCTCTTACAGCCATTTTTATCTGCTTGTTCCATTCCTCATGTAGGAGGCTATAGATGCAGTCCTCAGCTGTATGCTTACAGGTAATACACCTATTGAACTCCAACACCAATATCTCATCAACTGAACACATTTCCCGCCAAAAATAAAGACAGTACCCTCCACTCCATCCTTTTTCTCACCAATTCGCAATTGTGGGTGAGGGAGCAGCAGAAAGTGGAGGAAGGTGGAGGTGGCTGTAGTGTAGTTTCGAGCACCCTCTCGTGGCGGCATTGTGGTCTCAAGTAGTCAGTCTCCTATCTTCAAGATGGACATCCACACATGTACGATCAGAAAAAGGGGAGATGGGGAGCAGCAGATACTGGGAGTGGGTGGGCTGGTGGGGGTAGCTGTAGGACAATCTAGCAGCAGGATATCACCTCCAAGAACACATTTCCTGCCAAAATAAATAGACTGTATCTTATGTCCTTCCTCCCCAGCAGCTCGGCACTGAGTAACCCTTTTTCCCGACAATTCGCAAGTGGGGGAGGGAAGGGGAAGTTCCGAAGGTAGGAGGAGTGGTGATGGCAATGTCATGCCACGTTTTCACATCTATGCCCCAGGGAGAGGAGGTGTGGGACTCCACAGTGACAGCTGCCATCTTGAATAAAATTGGCAACAATGCAGACTGGACGGACTTTGGCTTTATTCCACTACTGACAACTGTTTGGCAGCATGCTATTTCTTTATGATGTCACTTGGAAGAAATGACACTAATTACAGCATGTGTTTACAATCGCTGGCAGAAACGAGATGTATGCAGAATGGGAGAACTCATGTAAGCTTATTGCTAACGCCGTCCTTTGTAACGAGCCTTGATTATTCTCATGACCAACGAATGTCTAGCCTTCCTTTGTTAGGGTAGTTTTCCTTGCGTTTTCTCCAGTTAGAACTGTCGAGGGACTGGAATGAACATGTTCATATATCACTTTGAAACGTCCTCTTAGAAAAATTAATGAATGACTGTGCTGATACTGATACACAATATTTTTAGCGCAACGCAATCTCACTTTCAAAAATCCCTACAAAAGAATGGCCCTGACTAACAATAACCTATACCTTTCATGAATCACTTATCTCACAAAAATCTTCATTACTCAAACTACTGCAATACAGCGTGCGCCAATACTGCCAGCTGAATAAAAGATTCTAGCTACTGAAGGCACTAACTACTGATAGACATAGTTAGCAAATGAAAGATTTTGATAGAAAACAAACAACGTATTTACCTTAATAGTGTTCAAAACTCATTATATATATATATATATATATATATATATATATATATATATATATATATATATATATATCAGTTCATGACATCCAGTCTTACAAATTTACTGTCTCTGATGGACACACATCCAGATCATCCACTCTGCCGTCTCTCTCCCCACATCCACCACTGCTGGCAGCTCACCTCCAACTGCGCAACGCTACGCGCTGTTAACAGCCAACTGCCCAACACTACAATAGCAAATTCCAGCAATGCAAACCAGCCACAGACTGCACACAGCACTTCCAGTGATTTTCATACAGAGCGCTACGTGGCGTTACCAACATAAAAACCTAAACAGCCTACTTACAACATGTATTCTTCTTTATTTAAATTCTTTTTCTTACTGAGAACAAGCTATCATCACTTGCAGTCCGACACTGTGGGGTGATGGTTTTTCCACCCTGTAAAGCAGGATCAGCCAAGGCGTGGGAAACTACAATCGGTCACCGCGTGTGGGGCACGCTCCGCCTGTATCACCCTTGCTTGTTCCTTCCCAGAAGTACATGGTACAGTGCGACATTTTATTTAGTATTTCTGTGTGGCATTTTTCTGCCGGCACAGCTCTCCTCAGTTTGTCAGAACCGTGGTGTCAAAGCTGTTTATCAGGATGAGAATTTTGAGTATATACTATGCAGTCGCATAAGCGACAGGTACTGCAATTTTCTATGAAATGATTTTGTAACACCATGCATAAAGAATCTAAAGACTTGGCTGACAACGAAGAGCCAAGAATTACAACGATCGACAGATAGGGATTCATTGTTCATTATATCAAGGAGCACTTTGCGCTAAATTTGCTGGCATGTAACATGTATGAATGTTAAAATTTCTGAGGTCGCACACATTATTCCATTGTCAGTTGCAACTGTTTTCGACGGAAATGAAGAAAATAGATGGAGGCGTTGTATATTACTGCAAAGTACGTTGGTTAAGTCAAGGGGCTGGTGGAAACGATTTTTCGGTTTAAAACTCGCTGTTGTTGAATTTGTGAAGGAAAATAATTGTGTAAATTAAAATTAGACAACCGGAATGGATTGAAGACGTCGAATTTTAAGTGGACTTGACTGCACATTGCCTAGGTAAGACACTTCAAGGTGGGTAATGCATTTAAAAAGGAGAAGGCGGTATAGAATGCTCATAATTTGACAAACCCAGATCATTTCCCTAAGCTGGTTGCCAATAAAGAAAACGCGAGGTTTGAAGGATTCATTGAGACCTCAAAAGCATTACAAACATAATTTCCTAAACCTTTTGAGGACACTATCAATCTCACATCTGTTTTCACGCTGCTTTCGAAACCACTTACCGTTGCAGTTAAAAGCGCCCCAGTGTATGTGCAGATGTAATTGCCTGATCTGCAAGGTAATTCCCATTTTAATGACAAATACTTTTATGTTAAAACCGTCCTTGACGTCTACATTGCTTCCCTCAGGTGGAGTTTCCACATCTCCATAAAAAGAGTCAAAAGTCCTACAATATTTTCATCGACATATTTGTGTGAAAGACCTTTTTTCGTATTTTAAAGTGAATAAGTGACAATTACGTGGCTACCTGAACCTCAGAATCCTTGAAACTGTCTACATCTGCCCGTATACCGACAGTTTGTGCCAGATAAAAATTACTTCAGTGCGTCAAAAATAATTAAACAACGCCAAAAATTTGTTTTTGTGACTTATGTTGTTGAGAAATGTGCAATACAAAATGAAGACGTACTCAATGTGACTGCACCTCCATTTATATGCGGCATGTTCGTAGTTTCACCATCTTCCCCCTCCTCCCTCTCATCAGATCATCAGAAAGCGTGGCCTGTTGGGGGGGAGGGACTGGGGGGGGGGGGGGGGGAAGCGGAGCTGAGCGCTATGGCATGACGAAATCTTGGTCGCCCCTGCTATACAGGCTCTCTCTCGTTTCCTCGTCTTATTGAGAAAGTATAACAAAATTAAATGAAATTTTTGTAATTCTTCATACATTTCTCGGCTGAGACACCAGCTACAGGCTCCGATCTCTCATTCTACCATTCAACGAGACAGGATGATCTTTTCAGGTAGTTATCAGAATGCGGAGGGTGGAACTAACGGTTAGCTGATTATCACCTACATTAATATAGCACGAATGAGATTCCATCATTTTCCTTTAATCTCTTTTGGTGTTGATCCTATTGAGCCGGTCTTACCTCCTCTTCAGTCATTATGTGCCACACGGTTACTGTGGACTTGGTGGCAAACCCTTATACAAGTCACAAACTGACTAGCAGCAAATTGTAATCTACCCCTCTTTCCTGATGTTGTTGCTACTATCCACTGAGGTAAAGTGTTTTCAGAAGATTTGCAAGGAGTAAGATGTACAATAAACTTGTTACTTACCTTTTCTCGCACAGTTGTCTCCAGTTCTTCATGTCTAGGATTCTGATTCTTGAAGCTGAAATTCTCACATGTCAGGTTCTCATGGTTCAGTTGATCTAAATAATTTTTAAGAATGTCGTTGCAGAATTTGTGTTTTTACGTTAATTTATTGTGTCAAATTTTACTACATCACACTGTCTTTGAAATTTTCGCATTAACAAAGCCGAAATTACATTGTTCGCCTAAAATATAAAAATAAGTCTGATCACATCAGATGCATGCTTACAACTCCTTCAGTCTGTGGTAATAACAATATTCCAAAGGGTTTACTATTTTTCTTGACAAATAAATTTCTAGTGCTTTAGATTATTATTTTATAAATGAATCCAGAAATAAACATAATAAACAGTACTAAATGCATAATTAATAATAGGGATTTTAAGTGTGCTAAATAATTCGAAATTTTCAAAAGTTTCTAAAAAAAACTATTTTAACTGCACATTCAGAGCTAGTACATATCGAGTGTGACAACGAATATAAAGTAATTCCTTTTCATAAATTTTATCTTGAAATATAACATATTGTTTACAAAATTATATGAAATTTTTCAGATAAACTCTGAGATATACTGACCTGCAATTTTGTCATATGACAACATGATGGAGACCGTGGCTGTTGTTTGAAGACAAATGTTGATGGTGTTAGCACAGCAACCAGCCACAAATTTACTTTCAGTTCCTTTATTCAAAGGGTACCGTTACCAGTTTCGAATCGTTGTGATTCATCCTCAGACGGTTTACACGCTTTCTGTATGACAAGTGGTGTGTTTTTTTTACAGATTAATTGTCCTAAAATATAAATAATATATAATTATAAACACACCACACACAGATGGTTGCGTTACAGATTTTCATTGCATGTGACTTACGTAAAACGTTGGTGTGGAGTGTTTGTTTTCATAACATTCGTCCATCATATGTAAATGCATTCCCACTGCATTCTTATTGTTGCACACGTAAATAGTTCTCACTGAACACTTTAGATTTGTCACTGAGAAGGTTTCTACCATGCACAACATGTTTTGATACATACAAAGAGCTTACAAACATATGAGTATCAGTATCACAGATGCTATGATATATTGTAACATTTGACAATGATGTCCTACGTTTGGGAAGGATCATATATTCATTTACTTAACTATAATGCCTTTTACACTAGTACAGAGACATTGAATTTTTGAGTTGATATTGTTCAATTAATTATAAAGTTTTTTATGTATGTATAGAACTGTATGGGTAAAATAGTATATTATTTATTTATATTTAGCATCATGAGAATTATAGTAACATATAAATTTGCTACTTGATCTGCAGATAGGTGTACTAATATTATTTGCTTTGGAGGTTGGAAAATAATTTTCGGAAATTTTTCAGGAATATTCATAGTGGCTCCTTTTTCTGCTAGATGCAAAATTTTTAAGTTGTCCTCAATGTTTCCCACTAAATGGTTTTCTTCAGCAATATGGGCTGCAAATGCTGATTTGTTCAAGTTACCAAAATTCGAAAAAAGTTACTGGGATCGACTACTACTGTTGAGGAAAAGTAATGCTAAAAGAGGGTGTCCTTCACACACTATAGTCATAATTAAACTTCCTGGCAGATTAAAACTGTGTGCCAGACGAAGACTTAAACTCGGGATCTTTGCCTTTCGCAGACAAGTGCTCTACCATATGAGCTACCCTAGCACATCTCACACCCCGTCCTCACAGCTTCAGTTCTGCCAGTACCTCGTCTCCTACCGTCCAAACTTCACAGAAGCTCTCGTGTGAAGTTTGGAAGGTAGGAGACGAGGTACTGGCAGAACTGAAGCTGTGAGGACAGGCCGTGAGTCATGCTGGGGTAGCTCAGATGTAGAGCACTTTCCCGCAAAAGGCAAAGGTCCCGAGTTCGAGTCTCGGTCCGGCACACAGTTTTAATTTGCCAGGAAGTTCCATATCAGCGCACGCTCCGTTGCAGAGTGAAAATCTCATTCTGTAGTCATAATTATCTGCCATAAAAGCTGAAAATAAAATCGTTGTTCAATGTGTGTTGACCCCATCGCTCTCCACCCTTTCCCTCCCTCCTCTTCCTCTCCCCTCTCCTCTCTCCCCCTCCCACCCTTCGCCCAGCTTCCTGCATCTCAGATGTTAAGTACGCTCATGGCCATTGGAAACTTGGAAACACCTTCACAGACCTTTGTGTTTGTTCCTGGAGTGGAGACGGTGGGCGGGGAGGGGGGGGCGGGGGGGAAAGGTGTCTCAGTAATCGATGTATGCTGTACTAAACACAGTCCACAATGCTTTGGTTAGCTCGCTGGCTAGAACGTGTGCAAATACCCCACCACGACGCACAACCGCTCCGTTACCTCATTTGGACTCCACTAGGTTCGCCACTCAGAAGCACAGTTTCCTCTTCCACTGTACACGTTCGCAGGCAGATAAACCCTCCAGTTTCCAAAGTTCCATCGCATCCAAGGTGAGGCGACTGAATTACCTGCAAATCCCAACTGCACGCAGAGGTGCACTACAGGTCACCGTCCAATCGCCGCAAGTTAATGGAACTGCGCATGCGCGCGCCGCGGTAAACGGGCAGTTGGCTGTGCCGTCGCGCCTGAACTTGGACGCATGTAACGACCTGCGGGAACCCCGGGTGGACGATTCGCGCCGTTCCTATGCTAACGCCGCTCCGATAAGCTGCCCCAGCGCCCTCCCCGAGATAAATTGAAATCCTTATGGTCTACATGCTACGACGAGCAGTACGCATGTGCGAGCACCCTCTCTCCTCCTCTCACGTTACTAAATTTTTCCTTCCTTTTTTTATGTTGTTAATTTCAGTTACTCATTTCCTGTGTGGCCGTAAGTTTCTTTTGCATTTATTTCCTTTATAGATCAATAAATTCTTAGTTTCGCCAGTAACATACAGTTTGTCGTTCTTCCAATCATTGTTTCTCGATCCACACACACACTAGGCGAAACAAGCAGCATCATAAAACAGAAACTAAATTTTAAGCAATGAGCAGCATTATACAAAGTAATGCTGCCCATCGCCTGAAGTTTAATTAGCAGTGTTAAAAAACGTGTTTGTTGCACAACATAAATGAGCAGTGCTCAGTTTAACAGTTTCTCAGCAAATGTCATTACCTCACAAAATTTAGCATTATAACCATTTAATCCGTAGTGTTATGTATTTTAATTGTTTATTCTGCTTAACATTGTTCATTATGTAAAGTGTAGTTTCAGCGTTAAGAAACAAGTTTGATGCACAGTGCTCCATGCAAGTGATCTTTGCTTAAAATGTTTGCTTACAGAAGACCTAGTGTCCCTTTCGGACGCTAGTCAAGTTGTTTCCTGACGATGCTCTAATAAGCCGAAAAAAATAGTTTGAAATAAACATAAATCAATAGAATAAAATCAGTGAGCTTGCTTTTCAACCTTAAAGATGGAGTTCTTCTACCAAGACATAACAGAATAATACATAAATAAGATAAATATAATTATAATATAATAATAATAATAAGAGATACCAATAAATTGGATACTATATCCTTGCTTGCTTTCTGTCATTCATCGTATTATAAACTTGACTTAAAAATCAAGTTTATAGTGCACTGAATGGCAGAAAGCAAGCAACTGCAGTATTCCTTGACTTTACAAAGGCTTTCCATCCGGTCAATCATGAATTACTTGAAGGTAAACTGCTACAATATGTGAATGAGGGAAAATACAATCTCTGATTTAGATCATATCTCTCAAACATATTAGAAAAAGTTGCAATCACCTCAGAAAGTTTTGGAAGCATACAGTCAAAGGATTAAGTCGTAAGACAGAGCATTCCTCGTGGTTCTACGCTTGGTCAGCTTATATTTATCAGTAATACGTTCCAAAGCATTCAAGAAGGTCTGTCAGTAATGGTTGCCGATTACATCAATATACAATATTCGAATCATTGTGACAATGAACTCCACAACACGACTTCTGATGCAAACTCCAAGTTGGTAAACTGGTTAAATACAAATAAACTGTTCCTGAACAAGGGCAAAAATGTGTATATAAATTTTCGCCCATCACATGTAGTTTCATCAGGGACAGATGATGTCAGATTCGACAATGTACGTATAAATCAAGAGGTAAGCACTAAATTCCTTGGAGTGGGGGTACTACTCTACGGTAGGACACACATACCAGAAGTTAGTGAATAGACAGAGCAGTTTGTGCTATGCGTTACACGCCTGTACAAAATCAGTGACATCGAAGCACTAAACTGTTCATAGTTGGAACTTGTATACTGAACACTCACATATTGCATTTCATTTTGGGGCGTCTCACACGGAGATATATTTATTATGCAGAAGAGAATAATTGAGACAAGTGCCTCTTCCCTCCACCACTAAACATCTATTTCTGGTTCTCAGTATCCTGCTAGTGCCTTTTATTTGCACTCTCTAAATAGTTTGTTTATTCATGAAAATTTACATATTTTTACAATAAAAGGCTAAAGACACCCACCATCATCGAATCTGTCATTCCAGTTATGTACCTACAATAAAGTCAACGGATATGTAACGGGCACAGCAGTGCAAAGCGCGTAGGAGCTCTTCCATACAATATACTCCGTGAAAGCTGAAAGTCGAATAACAAAGGATTCAGACTAGCTGTTGCTTCAGAAGAACTGCTTCAACACAGGTATATTACCTTACGTAACCATAAGCTTACAGCTGCTTAGTTCATTGGACAGAAGTAATTGTTGTTTTGCTTATTAGGAGTCTGAAACGGCCAAGTTTAATATTTTCTTAAATTAGGGTGCCCATCTCATTTTCATTGAAAAAGGGGACATTTAAAATAAATTAGAGAAAAACCTGGGACAATGAAGAAAAAAAACGGGACATAAATATTGTATTGACTAAACATACAAGTTTACCTTTACAATGTGCACTCAGATGATCCCAAATCACTTTTTACAATTATTCTGCCTCACTATCATCATACTTTTCACTTTTATGTACTTTATCAAGAAGTACATTTTCGTTTGAAATTGCATCTTAAAAGTCAGTACACGATACACCATTATAGACAATGAGCAAGGCACTGACTGTTTCAACTTTCATTCTGTTTTTTTTTTTTTTTCATCTGACCACAAAGAGTTCGCCGGCCGAGGTGGCCGAGCGGTTCTAGGCGCTACAGTCTGGAACCGCGCGACCGCTACGGTCGCAGGTTCGAATCCGCCTCAGGCATGGATGTGTGTGATGTCCTTAGGTCAGTTAGGTTTAAGTAGTTCTAAGTTCTAGGGGACTGATGACCGTAGAAGTTAAGTCGCATCGTGCTCAGAGCCATTTGAACCACAAAGAGTTCACTAGCGAAAACACGCGTTCCACAGCAACATTTGACCCAGGAATTGCCAGACAAAACTCCACCAAATGAATCATGTTTTTCATGTTAATGTGTTTACTTTTGAAATAAGCAAATATTTAACACCACGCTGCACTAACACTTTCTTTGCCTCCTTCTTCGGTTTTTATGAAGTTCTGTGCACATGAAAATTCATCTAACAGTTCGTCTTCATCAACAGGAAAATTTGGTAGAATACTTTTAACAAAAACAAAACAATCCTGAATATCCTTCCACTGTAGCTGCTCCTTTTCAGTATTTACCCAGTCAAATGCTTTAAAAGGTGTGAGAAATGATAAACACCATTCTTTAATAAACTCAATGCAAGAGTCATAGAAGATGTCAGCACAAATATAAATTTGTTCTACAGTAATTTCACCCTCTTCTTCCAGCTTTCTTAGAGTCTCATGTACAAAGGATGTGAGAAATCTTTCAGATTTTCTACATTCTGAAGCAAATCTGAAGTTTCTCGAGCTAAATTAACCAATTCGAGCACTTTCACCGTGATGCCATTTTCAGGGTGAAAATACCTGATAAGGAGAGGAACCAAATTCAAATCCAGATGATTGGATGTATCAATCATTACAGAAATGGATCGATCACTTTTCAGTTCATTTAAAACCTGCTGAGCTGCATACGGAGCAATGACATTTGAAATGATTGCATTACATTTTGTGTGTCCACATGTGAATTTAGGATTGAAAAGTTTTTTAACAGCTGCTGTAGTACAGTCCATTGACTTAATGCTATGGCTATGCATTGCACTGTGGTATGCAAACGTAGTTTCTTGTGCTGCCAACTGCCTATCCATTTCTGTTACTGATTTTAAGTTTACATAGTAGTCACTCACGCATTTATTTGCTCTTTTCGTTTGATCACTCATGCGATGTTTCTTCGTCTTCATGTGATTCACAATGTCAGACCTTCCACCATGACCAATAGCAAATTTTGATCTGCACAACGTACATTCTACAGTTTCTCCACTACCAGTGATAAAAGGAAACAAGCTTTTTATATTGCTGTTAAAATTACACTTTCGTTTTGGCATAATGAAACAGTCATTGCACAGTGCAAAACATTAACAGTGTGGTGACGAAAGCCAGAGAGCAAGTATCAGTGGTGTAGAGTATCTCTGGACCGAAAGGACGGATTCAGTGGATCGATTTAGAAGAGAAGAATCGTCGTTGTTATTCGTAACCTATAGTGCGTTTAAAATTACTTGCGATTTTTGAGAGTTCGGTACATGTTTGGGGTATGCCGAAAGTCATCACACGCTTCCTAGCGTAAATAATTGCGCAGTTAATAGCAAGTCAAACAACCAATAGCGTAAAATACTCTAGCCAAGCGGAATCATAAAAAAACGGACATTTCAGCTTCCCCAAAAAAAGTTTCGGGACAGCGGGACATTTTGGTAAAAAACGGGACTGTCCCGGGAAAAACGGGACGAATGGACACCCTATCTTAAATGCCATTAGTTTTTAACTGATTTATTTCATTTGAGAGATGTTAACTGTTGTTTTTTCTTTTTATGAGTCTATTATAATATAACTGTAATTCTGACTTGTTACATACCCATTTTTTCTTATGATGAGTCAATTGCAATATTTACAAAAATTTTAATTGTGGCTTGACCCATGTTCATGCGCAGCAACCCATAACAGGACTCCTGTGTCAATAAAAATCATATTTAATCAAAAAATTATTTTTCTTCCAATGGGTTGGTTGGTTGGTTGGTTTGGGGAAGGAGACCAGACAGCGTGGTCATCGGTCTCATCGGAATAGGGAAGGATGGGGTAGGAAGTTGGCCGTGCCCTTTCAGAGGAACCATCCCGGCATTTGGCTGGAGTGATTTAGGGAAATCACGGAAAACCTAAATCAGGATGGCCGGACGCGGGATTGAACCGTCGTCCTTCCGAATGCGAGTCCAGTGTCTAACCACTGCGCCACCTCGCTCGGTCTTCCAATGGGATGGGCGCCGTGATTGATCACTACGTTAGGTGGAAAGAAAAGAGAACCTCTACAAAGCTCATCATACTTTCTTCGTAACTACAACAGACAGACAAAACAAAATGGACACCCCAGCTTAACCCACTCATTTTCGGAGTTAATTTCCTAATTTATCTGCAACACACAGACTTCGTCTTTCGTTTTCCCTTGTCCTAGAACCATAGAGTAGGTGCAAACGAGAGACACGCACACCTCATCCACTTCTACGTATATGCCGGTAGCTGTGCTGTGCATCATCTAACTGCAAAGATCATCGCTGTGCGCTTCCTCGTCTTAAAATGGTAAAAAAAATGGCTCTGAGCACTATGGGACTTAACATCTTAATTCATCAGTCCCCTAGAACTTAGAACTACTTAAACCTAACTAACCTAAGGACATCACACACATCCATGCCCGAGGCAGGATTCGAACCTGCGACTGTAGCAGTCCCGTGGTTCCGGACTCCAGCGCCTAGAACCGCACGGCCACCGCGGCCGGCCTTAAAATAGTAGCAGAAATATGCCACTCTTTAGGAGTGGTTAATATCTACAGACACTCATTACACGCTGCAGAACTCCTACAACTTTTGTTTACTTTTTGCAAGAATACCAAGGAGGAGGGCAATCGCCCTGATGCATAAATTGAAACAGCAGACGAATCATTCAAGGAGCTAAAAGAAGAACCAGCCAATGCAACACAGCTTCATAGCCTCCTCATCATTTAACAAATCTTCCATTAATGTTAAAAGCGGACGCTTCTGTTCATGTGAAAGGTGCTTCTTAGCACCAGCTGAAAGAAGGTTCACCTTAACTACTTGCATTTTCCCTTGGTTTCTCACAGACACACGCCATAACTATAGTAACTTACCTACGATCGACAGTTGCTGGTCAGAAGCCAAACACTTTCATTATCTTCTGAAAGACGAAGAATTCACAATATTCTCAGACCACAACCCATCAACATTAGCTGTTTACACTGCTGTGTGCATTACATAGCCATCGACTTTATTATAGCTACATCATTGGAATGACAGATCTGTTGACGATGGGTGTCTTTAATTTTTACATACTATTTATGTAATTCTTAAAATGGTATGGCTTTTGGTACGATTGATTTCATTGATGTGGTAAGCTCTTGATGTTAGGGGCCATAACGTTTACAAATACACGTACGGATTGTTGCTGAAACATTTGTATTGGAGATGTTAGATCGCTTTATTAACTGACTGTTTGCTTGTGCGAAGTTTGTTTCTTGTCCTTCTGATGAAGACAGATTTAAACCCGTTGAAACCGTGGCTAAGGTTAGCTGAAAACCACCATTCAATGCAACTGGTTAGCTGTCTTATTCTCCTGGCATTTTTAGAAGATTGTCAACCCTCTCGCCCTCATATATAGAGGGTACAGGTGCAGATCACGCACTGGTTTCATCGGGTTCGGGATTTGAGTCTGAAATTCATTCCTAATTATCTTGATGACGTTGTGGTTTACAGCAAGTCATTTTCCGGACACCTTGAACACCTAAGGCAGGCCCTGGTGAGGTTGAGAGAGATGGGGCTTACTGTCAGTGATTTTAAAGTTAATTTCGTCCACCAAGATATCATTTTTTTGGGCCCCAGTTATCAGGTCAGATCATTCGTGCATTAGGGCCATCTATAGTTACTGCCCATCTAAGATCAAGAAGGGCATGACTCAGTTTGTTGAGATGGCAAGTGATTTTAGAAAGGTCGTCCCAAAATTCACGGGATTAGCTGCGCCCCTGAGTGAGTTGTGGCAGAAGGCTGAGCTGATCAGGTGGACTGAAGCCAACAGGCGGCGTTCGAGGTGTTACAAACTGAACTGCGCAACGCTCCCCTGTTGGTGGTGTCGGACCTCGAGGTGTCGTTCATCATGCAAACAGGCTCTTCGAACTCACTAGTCACATCTCTACCACTACAGGAGCAGGATGGTGACCATAAGCCATTAGCATATGCACGCAGGTCTTTCTTATTTGACCTATGAGTTTGAGTCCCTCATGGCACTTTCCGCTCTTGAAAAATTTAGATTCCACCTGCAACATCAGGAATTCCTGCTTGAGACAGATAAACAGATGCTCTTTTGGGCCATATTGCGTTCTCACAAGATCAGTCGAATTATGCACTGGGCAGTATTCATTTCCGCATGTGGCATGCTGTGATCTGCAGAGAGGGATATTTTATTATGGCGTAAAGTGGGAGAGGGAATTAAAAATTTGTCCTCCGCGGGAGTTGGTGTCAGTTGTGTTTACATATTGTCATGCTTCCATGCTGGGAAACCATTTGGGGATTTACAAGATGATCCATAAGACCAGTAGACATTGTCTTGGCCATATCTGTTTAGGGACGTTAGGATGTTGGTGAACCAGTACTAGGCTTGAAAGAGGGCCAAGCCTAATTCAGACAGACATAAAAGTCTCCTCGTCCTGAGTGTCCAATGAATCGATTATTTATAGATTATGTTGTTTCATTACCTTGCACTCTGTCAGAGCACAAGTCAGTTTCCGTAGCTGTGGATGGCTTGTCCCGTTTTACCTTGTTAGTGCCCAGTGAAGAGGTGATGCCAGAAACCAGCATTCGACATCATACCAAAATCGTGTCTAGCTTTTGTGTCCAGGCAATTTCTTACATTGTTTCCCGCATAACATAACGCATGCCACATGTCAAATCCTTCAACACCACGAGCCATGAAGCTCGTCATGCTACTCCAGTCTCCTCAATGTTTTCCTGTTCTTTAAATTCACCACTGTCTAACATTTGGTCCATCAAATTTGTTGCCAGATGAGATCACCCCAGAAATTATTAAGAGCAATTGGCGAAGGGCCAATTTAGACATATCACTTGTAAATTGCTGCATTATCGTCTGACACACTGAACCATGTTCTAGCAGTCTCATGATTTTGGTATTATAGATGTAAAGGGAAAAGACAACGTAATAGATGATGCTTTATCATGACTTCTGCAAGGTCTGCCAGAAATTAAGGACCTTGTGGAACAAACCTATCAATTTAAAATCAAGCAAATGAAGGATAATAACTACAGGCAAACATATGGAAGAATTATAAGATAATGATGCCAGATGGAAAAAGGTAACGATACTCCTCATGCAGGAAAATAATAATAAGCCATGGCACCATTATAAACTTAAAAAAGGCGTGTTCACTGTTGGAGAAATGTTCTCGCTGACATGTGGTGTATCCGTACACGTACTGCATGTCAGGATGCTCTGATCTGGCATATGCACTATGTATGGGGACACTCTAGTGCAACAAAATTTTGCGAGAAACGAAGCCTGTAATATTACGCTCAAATATGTTATGGAGTGCTCAGCAAACACTAAAAACTTGTCTGATTTGCAAAAAGGTTAAACTGTCAAATCAGTGTTGTAGAATGAAAGTACATTCAGATACACACAAAACCTAATTTTGTCTGTAGTGACCTAGCAAGTCCTTTGCCACTTGCCTGTGGAGGAGTGAAATATACAGCAGGTATGCATAGTATCTTTACTAAGTATGTTAAATTATGCACTGTCACTACTCCAATAATTAAATGCATACTGAATGGTTGTATTCTCATGGTGGATAAGTCCACTGCTCCATTGTTGTAGAATGCATCAGATTTTAATTGTAAAGAATGGAGAGAATTTCTGCAAGATCAAAAAATATAGCAAATTTCAATCTCAAAATTTAATCCTCGGGGCTGTCCCACAACGACGATTTATTGTGAATTCACCCTGGTGAGTTTCCAGAGAGCACACACATTCATAAATGTATAAGCTAGAAAGTATCATTATTTTAACTCTTTAAATATCTACCTGCATGGCTGTCTATGGGGATCTCCTTTCATTATTCTGATAGCCCTTTTTTGAAGTTTGAAAGATTGTTTTGCCATACCCATATTTCCCCAGAAGATCGCACCATATCTAATCAAGCACAATTGGTGCACAACAATGATTCAATGCTACAACAGTATCAAACCATACTTAGCACATAACAGCATTTATTTAGCTTCTTATTCAAAACTTCTAGATGACTCTCCCACGTCAAGTACTCATCCACCAATATGACTATAAATTTTGTGAATGGGGCTTGTGCAATAACACAGTGCTTTCAACTTTTATGCTGCTTCTAGCTTTATTTCTAATACTAGTGAAATTCGTCATACTCTTCTTCCCTTATTTATGATCAAAGCGTTAGCCTTAAAACCATTTTCCTACTTTATTTACCGAGCGAGGTGGCGCAGTGGTTAGACACTGGACTCGCATTCGGGAGGACGACGGTTCAATCCCGCGTCCGGCCATCCTGATTTAGGTTTTCCGTGATTTCCCTAAATCGCTCCAGGCAAATGCCGGGATGGTTCCTTTGAAAGGGCACGGCCGACTTCCTTCCCCATCCTTCCCTAATCCGATGAGACCGATGACATCGCTGTCTGGTCTCCTTCCCCAAAAACAACAACAACAACCCTACTTTATTTACTGTCTTAGAGGCATTCTGCTGTAGATTATCATCAGTGTATCCTTTCACAGTAATGTTCATGTCATTGGCAAACGTCATACGTTGAACCCTGGGGCACTACATATCTAGATTGGTTTAGCTAGATTGTTTGTACTCTCTGTTGTCTATCAGATAGATAAGATTTGAAATATATGAAGGCCAGCCCCCAGACACCATAACAATTTAGTTTCATAAACAGTAAGTCGTGGCTGATTAGTTCAAATACTGTGAAGAAATCTAACAAGGAACACCTTGAGTGTGAGGTTGCAAAACACCAATGACGTGTGCAGCATTCAACACCAGACATGTTGTCTACCACGCAACCATAATATTGGCTGCTAATGGCAACAGGGAGGGGGGGGGGTAATTGGAGGTTCCTATAGTGAGCACAGGATGAGGTTACGGACTGTAGTTGATGTGCTTAGTCGATGAGTGACTCACAGCATAGCTACAGTGCAAGTGGTGTTGATACAAAGCAGAACAATGATAATGCCAAACACAGCAAACATTCCATTATATCTACTACAGTTACCAAAGCTGACAATTCGTTACAAAGGAACGCAAGGAGTTTCGCACAGTGAGAAAGAAGAGACAGATGAAATATTAGCGTTTCTGTAAGATGATTCGGTAGAGTGTGTGGTACCATATATGCTAGACTCTGTGGACAATTTACATGATGATACATGCTTAAGAACTGAAAGCAATATTGAAATACGTGTTGAGCCACGTAGTTCATGACCCTTGTCAGACAGGGAGCCAGATATCCTGTCTCCAGTGAAATGTATTTAAGGACAATCATTGTCCAAGAAGTTGGCACTAATCATAATTATATACATGGAGGATCATCCACAGCATAGTAAAAAAATCAATTATCAACAGCTTTAGAATAAATCTGCATCAATATGACATGGAATTGCATAAGAAAAACTGCAGATATGCAAGGGAGGACAAGATGCACTTGCTACAAAAACAGGTGTTTGAGCATTTCGAGGATGCTCGACACAATTTACAGGACGTGCATGATAGTGACCTGATACAATGTGCACGTCAAATTGCGCACAACGTAGATTACAGTGATTTCAAGAGAACACTGGATGGCCGCAAAATTTCAAACAATGCTACAGAATTGGAAGATGTAAGATAAAGAAATTTCAAACGAAGTGTCAAGTTGATAATGCACAGAAAACTATAGACTCAGCCCAAAAATTTGTAGATGAGGTAAACAGACTTATTGCATTATTCAGTGAGGAATTTGTGTTCAACTCCGACCAATCGGAATTTGAGGCGAAATGCATATGACAGGAATCCTGGAAATTACTTTTGCCAATAGAGTTGTATCAAGGTCAACTAACATTGATGCCTTAACGCATTTGCATACAATTATGCTGACTGTTACTCTGGATGGTAAATTGGCTGGAAAGTTATTTATTGTGCTCTGCCCGTATGATTTTTTTATTTTTTTTATTTATTTATTTTTTTTTTATTTATTTTTTTTTTTTTTTTTGCATGATCATGCAAGGGCAGTAGGGTATACACGTCATACCAATCAAGAGTGGGAAAACGGCCGTTTTTGGCCAACAGGTGATAAAAATAACTTGATGATCAAAATAACTTGCTTTTGCTTGATTTCTGGTCTGTGTATAAAAACCATACTCCTTTAGCGCAAACTGTTCCTCCTGAAAAGTGTGTGACACTTGTAACGGAACTGAAATGATGGTGGGCTGACAGTAATTTGGAGCCCGCGCGTCGGAAACGGGCGCGCTGGTGTGAGACTGCCAAGGAGTGCACCCTGATGCCATCTATTGGCGAAACTGGGAATTAGCGCTGTCTCAGACAATGCACAGAGCTCTCGGAGTCAAATGTATTCTTTTTCTTGGTAATAATAAGTTATTACTGTATGATTTAATGTTATAAAGAGCTGGTAGTAAATTATTATGACTGGTATGAACTCCAGGGTAATGAATATAAATATTCTTAAATACTAAATGATTTCGGTGAAAAGGTGGTAGGGGAACGCCCCCACTCTTGGTGGTACGAGCGTAGCTAGAGGTAGCTGGAGACACAGGGACGGAACAATGGAATGGCCTGGGGAGTGTTGACGTGAGCGGACGTGCATAACTGTGCTCACGCAAAAGTGACTCTGCAACAGCGAAAAGGAGAATATCGTCGCCGTTTGTGGAGTGGAACGCGACGAATGGTTGTCAAAGCCGTCTCTATGCCACTGGTGCTGATTGTAAGAGTTCCTGCGCCCAGATTTTATGGCGGACGTGCAGTAGCTTATACGAGTGCTGCAGCTCGTAGTTCCAGCCGCCATTAAGGGCATGAGGCATGAAGAGCTGCGTTAGCCACATGCATCCCACCACCAGCACCGACACGTCTACCCAAGGCAAGACTGCTTGAAATTGTTAAGTCGAACTTTGTATACATGTAAAAGGAGAATACCAGTTTTCTTTTGTGCAAGTGCAGAAGACAGAATATAGTAATGAGTAAAATTACGACGCATGTTGTTCATTGTAAAGTGTAGTAACCTGAAACATAGTGTAGTGAAATCAGACTGAGGCCACCATCGCCTCTTTCATTTACAATTCTTTTGGTTGTAGAATACTTTAGCATATAAGAATGTTGAAAAGAGCAATGGTCATACCAGAATGAGTCGCCTATTTATAGTTTCTTAAATTTTTCTGAGTAACCTTTCAAGTAAAGTCACTTAACTAAGTCTATATCAATTGTCCAAAGAGTAATATCCAAAATCATTAAATAAGTTGAAGGATAGAATTTTATTAACCTAAGTTGCATAAATTGTCTTGGTGGTAATTACCAAGCCAACTCACAGAAATTGAGAGAGTATTTGCTTTGTAGAATCACCTAGAATGATCAGAAATAGTAATATTCAGAATTAAGAGTAAAATTCAACTCAAGCCGTTTCACTTTGAAACGAGCCAAAAAATTGATTTATTCTTTTGCTCCTTCAGAGCTGGCGACTGTAGTTATAAGTATTTTCAGGAGGATTCGACGGTAAGTCTGCTGCTCTCGTCGTGCTGATAGGATTACCCACTGCTGCTAGCAGTGGTGATTGGATACATAAGCTCACTACCAAGTTAAGTGGGTCAGGTAGGCAGTGTTACCGTGTGAACTGTAGGGCACTGTAGGCCGTGGATCGAACCCGTTCAATCACCACAGCTCTTTGAGAAATAGTCTGGTTAGGAGTGTACTAATCCAATAGGTAAATACTGGCGAGTAACGGTCAAAAATGTATACGCAAGTGAATTTAGCAAGGTCCATGTAGCACCTAGTTAATGTGGTGTAATGGCGAGGGTAGGAGTGGAGTAAAAGTGAGCTGAGCTTGTGGCAGCTGTGCTGTCTTCAAAGATTAATAACGTGAATCCACAACTAACTCTTACCATTAGGGCTGAGCTATTTACGGTTAAAATACGTAGCAGTAAGCGCAAAGGCGTGACAGCTACAAGTCCGTATTGGCTTTATACATACGGAAGTAGGAAGCGGGTCATTCTGTCAGTGGAGGGGTTAAAACAACGGAGTCACATGAGAACATACCCCATTTACTAATGGAAAGATTCGGCGGTTCGGTCGCATGTGGCGACCGTGACAGGACCTACCAAGTTTGTAGAATAATGGCTGCAATAAAAGTGTTTTATATAAACTTGTAGTTTCAAGAAAATTTTAAATTTAAAATTCTGTTGTAGACAAATATACCACAATCGGTAAGTTCAAGACGACAACCTGCAAAGCAGCAAAAGAAAGTCCAATAGTAGAAGTTAAACAAGTAATACTTGGTTTAATAAACATTTCTATTAGGCACGAAATACAGCAGCTTAAGATGGAGTCGAATAGTAACAAGCAAGACGAAAACATTACAAGGTCAGACCCAGAATTAGGGACCATAGATACTGTTGTAGGGTTGGAAAATCCTATAGATGAATCAACACCCACAAAACAGGAGGAACGGGAAGTGAAACCAAAGGTAGTGAAAAGTGAACCCAATGTATCTGTGGATGCAAGTCACAAGGGAGAGGATATGGAATTAAGACGTTTGTTAAATAGTATGATGGCGCAAATTCGAGAAGGGAATGCTAGTTTGAAAGCAGAAATGGCTAGTCATATATCCCAACTGGATGAAAACCTATCTGGTAAAATAAAAGCCAATTTAGATATTTTGAATACGCAAAGCCAACGTATCACAGAGGTAAACAAATCGGTGAATAGCATTAGGGCTGAAATAACAAATGTTCAGAGAAAAGTCACAGAAATAGAGAAAAGATTTGATACCGAAATTCAGAAAATAGAGAAATCAGTGGAACCTTTGATTAGTGAAAAATTACAACCGATAATTGAAAGTAAATTACAGGTGATAGTACCAGTTGTAAAGAAAGAGATTGTTAAAGAAACGGCAGCTGATATTGAAACACTGCGCAATACCATGTTGAGTTTTGATGCATGTGTGCAGGAGCAGGAAAATACACTGCGTAATGAGATAAAATTGTTAAGTCAGCAAGTTCAGAATCAGACGTTTCTTAACTGTAGTGGTATCCCATTGGTAATGCAAAAATCGGAAATACTGAGTAGGGAGGAAAAATACGATCCTCAAAAGAAACAAGGTGGATGGCATCCAATGGATTTTATAAAAAATTGTGAACGTGTCTTACCAACAGACATGTCGAATAAAGAAAAAATTAATTTAGTAATAGACGCTTTAGCAGGTCATGCTAAACGTTGGGGATTGAATTTGGATATCGACAATTTGAAGTTTACAGACTTCAAAGAAAAGTTCCTTGAGGAATTCTGGGGCACACAACAGAGGGATAGGTTGTGGAGAGAATTCGTTGTCGCCAGAATGCCAGAACATGGGCGTGGGTTCATGAAAGAATACTGTGAAGGATGGTTCAAGCGTTTGGAGTATCTTAAAGATCGTAGATCAGAATCGGAGATAGTGTGGGAGTTGTGGAAAAAGCTACCTGACGATTCAAAGCGTTATGTAGGAGGCACTCATCGAACATTCGATGAATTTTTAGAAAAAATCGAGAATGAAGATAGGTGGCGTGAAACTAGAGAGTTTCGAGGTTTCAGAAATCAGAATGGAATAGTAAAAGGTGGTAGGAATGAACCGCAAATTAACATGATGAGAGGAAGAGGTCGAGGAGGTAACTCTCAGCGAGGGAGAGGACACTATCAGGGAAACGGGATGCATTATCAAAATCAGGAAAACTAAATGCCGCGCAGGTCAAGGGCCTAACGCGCGCGGAAAGAAAGAAATGGCCCAAATATAGGGAAGATCGGAGTAGTCAGTACTATAGTAGGATAGTGCGTCGTTCGCCTGAAGAGCAGTTACATAAACGAAACTTTGCGAAGTATAATGCAGGGATACAAACAGAGGAGAGAGAGCAGGGAGGAATTATTAAGGGAAATGCAGTAGGAAAAGAATATCGGTCGGATGTGATGGCTCACGTAAATGAAATAAGTACAATTCGAGGTCAGAGTGACGAATTGATGAAGGAAGAGTCAGAGAAGGCGTTGTTTGTCGGTAGGGATGGCAACTGTGCAGAGAGGCAGGGGCAAGGTAGGAGTGATGTGACTTATGGTAAAAGGTTCATACGAATAGTCGACGAATCGCATCGAGAAGTAATTAAAGAGGAAAGGGTGGATAAGAAAAAGGGGCATAGTGCAGAGACGCATGCCGATTCAGAAATTACCTCGTATGCAGAATATGTACATCAGCTCAAAAGCCAGCCAGCACAATTAGAAAGATCTTCCACTCAAGTGATTAATTTGGACCCGAATATGACAGTGTTAGAGAGCCATACCGATTATGATGTGTACCTAGTGACAGCAAGAGTACATGACTGTGATGAAGATTCTTTTAAAGAAATTAGAGAAAGTGTATCTAACCAAGAGAAAGAGTGTTGTGATCCCTGTAGTACTGAAGCAAATGAGTTGAGTGAGACTGGAATTCCATTAGTAGGGGAAAATAATGAAAGTAAGAGTGGCGAATGTACTATCCAACAAAGGGAAAGTAGAGAAATGGATTATAATTTGCAAGAATTATTTGAAACCGAAGAAGGTCATATTTCTAAGGAGGAGGAATTATCGTCAGAATCATCAGAAAGCATCCAGGGAGAAAAAGAAGTAGAGGAAGTTTCCGATTCTGCAACCGAGAGTTCAGGCATGACAGATTCGAATGAGAACGAGATGGCATTAAAGAGCCTAGACGAAGGACTATTGGAAAAAGTGGTGAAAGAATTTAGGATGAAAAGGAGAAAGAAACCTCCAGATGGAATGGTCAGCATAAAAACCGGAAAAATAATATGGCAAGACTTGGCGGCGGAAAAGGATTTATTATGGGAAGATAAAGAAAGTATGAAAGAGGACAATAGGATGCAAACAATCCTACCCATTAATATATGTGGATACGATTTATATGTATTGTTGGATACGGGTGCTCAAATAAGTGCTATTTCGCACGCATTTTTTGAGATGATCAAAGAGCAACGAGGAGTAGTCATGATGCCAGTAACAGGTGTTAAAGTGATAGGGGCGACAGGGAAATGTAGTAAACCTGTTAAACATCAAGTGATGATGGAATTTAAGATAAAAAACAAGCAATTTTCGAATGCATTTTTAGTAGTTCCAGAGCTCAGTGCCGAGATCATTTTAGGCATTGACTGGTTAATAAAACAGAAAGTAATTATAGATTGTGACAAAGGGATAATAGTTTGTAAAGTTGATAGTGCGGTATTAGAAATACCATTTGAATCATCTAGAGTAATGGAAGAGAACCAGCTGAGATGGGTAGAATTTAGAGATGATCATGATTCAGGAATAGGTCAAAAATTCGATTGGTGTCTGGTGAGGCAGATAGTTGAAGATGGAAATAAGGAGACACTCCTTCGAAATGTAGTGAATAAAACGGAAGGACTATCTGATGACCAAAGGGAGGATCTATGGCAAATTCTGAAAGAAAATCAGGAGGTATTTTCAGAAAAACCGGGACGAGTGATAAATTATGAGTACTGCATGGAGGTAGAGGAGCATGAACCTTTCTTTAAACCACCATATAATGTACCCTTGTCTAAGAAAGAAGCAGTTCAAAAAGAAATAGATAAAATGGTTTCATGTGGGGTCATTGAACGGAGTTCTAGCCCATATAATAACCCACTGGTGATAGTAGGTAAGAAGGATGGAAGTGTACGAATAGTGATAGATGCTCGTACTCTGAATAAAGTAGTGAAGAGGGAGTTGGATCGTCCAGAGAATATAGATAATTTATTGCAGAAGTTTAATGGTGTAAAGTACATGACTAGTTTAGACCTAACTGCAGGATACTGGCAAATCCCTTTAAGTGAGGAGTCTAGGAAGTACACGGCGTTTTTATTCAATGGCAAATGCTACCATTTCACAGTGGTACCATTTAGCCTAAATACTTCCGTTTCAGTGTTCATTCGGGCTTTAGACAAAATTTTAGGGAGTGAACTTAGTTCGCTAATCACGGTTTATGTAGATGATCTGTTAATTGCTACAAGGACATGGGAAGAGCACATGGAGTTATGCGACAGGGTGTTCAAAGCTTTAATTAAAGGAGGAATGACCCTGAACTTGAAAAAATGCGAGTTTGTGAAGAAAGAAATAAAGTTTTTAGGTCACATAGTAACACCAGAGGGAATTGGAAAGGATCCCGATAAAGTCAAAGCAATAAGAAATTGTCCGGCTCCCAAGAATAAAAAACAACTAAAGTCATTTATAGGACTTTGTTCCTTTTATCGTAAGTATGTGGATGATCAGGTGTTCAATAGCCCACATCTGAACAACCTACTTAAGAAGAACAGTGTGTATATATGGACTGAGGAATGTGAAACAGCATTCAACCAGCTAAAAGACAATTTGGCTAAAAACATAAAGTTATGGCACCCTGACCTGTGTGAACCATTCCACATGGCAACAGATAGTTCAGATTATGGATTGGGAGTATCCATATTTCAGGAGGTAATGATAGATGGGGAAAAAACTCATAGACAAATTGCATTTGCGAGTAGAACCATGTCTAAGTACGAAAGAAACTATACTGTTTCAGAGAAGGAGGCTTTAGCTATAGTATGGGGTTTTAGGAAATTTCAACTTTTCTTATGGGGGCATAAGACTGTGGTCCATACAGACCACAAAGCTTTAATATTTTTGAAGGACTGCAGATTGTTACATAACAGGTTGACCAGATGGGCGCTGTTTTTACAACAATTTGATATAGAGATCAAGTATGTTAAAGGGAAAGAACATGCAGTACCGGATGCTTTGTCGAGATTACCAGAAGGATGTGAGACACCAGAAAGTGTAAAGAATAGGGAAGATGTTTTTGAGGTGAATTACTTCAAAAAAGCGGAAGGAAGAGAAAAAATTAGGGAAATATGTCGGAATATGCGAAGATATCAAAGTGATGATGATGCACTCAAGTCGGTAAAGGTCAAGTTTGACAATCCGGATGCAACTAACATAAGGGCTTCATATAAAATACATAAAGGTGTACTGTATCTTCAAAGATTAAATAATCCAGGGAAGTGGAGAGTATGTTGGCCAGAACAACACACTGAAGTGCTGATAGATTATGTTCACTTGGCATATGGCCATTGTGGTGCACGGAAGTGTACCGATAAGTTAGATGAATGCATTACCTTTAATAACATAGCACGAAGGGTAGCACAGAGGATAAGATCATATGATCTATGCCAAAAGGCGAAAGTAACAAATGCAACTAATCAAGGGCCCATGCAATCAATAAAACCTGATGAAGTATTAGAAATAGTAGCAGTAGATATCTTTGGACCATTACCGAAAACCATGGGGGGTTTTGTGTACATATTTGTAGCAGTTGAACTTTTCTCAAAGTATATAAAGCTATATCCCTTGAGAAAAGCTACTGCCAGAGCTGTGTATGATAAAATGGTGTGTGACTATTTTGTGAAAGTAGGGAAGCCAAAGAGAATACTATCAGATAATGGTGTTCAGTTTTGCTCAAAAATGTGGAAGGATGGGATAACTGAGAAACAGGTAGAAGTGGTACATATCTCAGCTTATCACCCATCAAGCAATCCGGCAGAAAGATATATACGTGAGATAGGTCGGTTATTTAGGACGTACTGCCATAGTAACCACAAGAAGTGGGGCATGTATGTGAGTGAATTCGAAGAAATCATGAATTCATTAACAAACGAGAGCACTGGATTTACTCCAGAAGAAATCCTGAAAAAGACGAGAAGTAAAAGTCTAGTAGAAGACCTACTAGAATTTCCAGATAGAGTTGAATTAGATTATGATAGTAAAAAGAACTTAGTAAAAGACAAGATGAGAAAACAAGAAGATGCGAGAATTCGTCGTCATGACGAAAAAGTAAGGAATCCTAAATTCAAAATAGGTGATCTCGTTCTTGTGAAAACACATGAAAAGTCAAGTGAAATTAATAACGAGATCAGCAAATTTAAATATATATATATAATGGACCATTTAAAATAGTGTCCATACCCAATGTGAATGCTTATTATTTAGAGTACCCATTAACAGGCAAACGCCTGGGAGTAAGAAACATAGTGGATCTCAAAAGGTATGAACCACGAATTCCACCAGATTGAAATTAAATATATAAATAAATATTAAAGTAAACCAATATGTAAATAGTTTTGTTTCTTTTGTTCTATGTGAAAGGTAAATGTTCACTAAAATATGTTGCAGTATTCTAATGAAACTTCTAGTTTAAGTAGAGACTAAACAGACTAGGAAAGACTGAGCTTCTAAGAAAGCCTTAATAGATGTGTAAATAAGTGTTGTGGAAGAGGTAGAAAAGTGAGGAGGTAAAGTGAAAAGGACGGGCTATAAAGTAATAGGCGCATAACGTGTGTTTTACTTGCCTGAGATAAAAGAAGTGTATTTAAAATTTTTGTAAAAAAGATGTTTAAAGTGTACTGTGTTTAGATGTAAGAAAATTGTAAAGAATATATGTAAATCATTTATGTAATGTTTAGCAGGAAAGATAGAAAGAATTGGTGTTTAATTTTAAATAAGTAATATAAGTACCGAGGTGTATCAGTAAAAAAGGGAAAACCCTTGGTAAAAAGCTTAACGAACATTTCAGATTCATTATAGGAGAGACTTCTTATTGAATTATCACTGTTAGATACTTCAATAAGAAGTGGGGCATGTGTAACGGAACTGAAATGATGGTGGGCTGACAGTAATTTGGAGCCCGCGCGTCGGAAACGGGCGCGCTGGTGTGAGACTGCCAGGGAGTGCACCCTGATGCCATCTATTGGCGAAACTGGGAATTAGCGCTGTCTCAGACAATGCACAGAGCTCTCGGAGTCAAATGTATTCTTTTTCTTGGTAATAATAAGTTATTACTGTATGATTTAATGTTATAAAGAGCTGGTAGTAAATTATTATGACTGGTATGAACTCCAGGGTAATGAATATAAATATTCTTAAATACTAAATGATTTCGGTGAAAAGGTGGTAGGGGAACGCCCCCACTCTTGGTGGTACGAGCGTAGCTAGAGGTAGCTGGAGACACAGGGACGGAACAATGGAATGGCCTGGGGAGTGTTGACGTGAGCGGACGTGCATAACTGTGCTCACGCAAAAGTGACTCTGCAACAGCGAAAAGGAGAATATCGTCGCCGTTTGTGGAGTGGAACGCGACGAATGGTTGTCAAAGCCGTCTCTATGCCACTGGTGCTGATTGTAAGAGTTCCTGCGCCCAGATTTTATGGCGGACGTGCAGTAGCTTATACGAGTGCTGCAGCTCGTAGTTCCAGCCGCCATTAAGGGCATGAGGCGTGAAGAGCTGCGGTAGCCACATGCATCTCACCACCAGCACCGACACGTCTACCCAAGGCAAGACTGCTTGAAATTGTTAAGTCGAACTTTGTATACATGTAAAAGGAGAATACCAGTTTTCTTTTGTGCAAGTGCAGAAGACAGAATATAGTAATGAGTAAAATTACGACGCATGTTGTTCATTGTAAAGTGTAGTAACCTGAAACATAGTGTAGTGAAATCAGACTGAGGCCACCATCGCCTCTTTCATTTACAATTCTTTTGGTTGTAGAATACTTTAGCATATAAGAATGTTGAAAAGAGCAATGGTCATACCAGAATGAGTCGCCTATTTATAGTTTCTTAAATTTTTCTGAGTAACCTTTCAAGTAAAGTCACTTAACTAAGTCTATATCAATTGTCCAAAGAGTAATATCCAAAATCATTAAATAAGTTGAAGGATAGAATTTTATTAACCTAAGTTGCATAAATTGTCTTGGTGGTAATTACCAAGCCAACTCACAGAAATTGAGAGAGTATTTGCTTTGTAGAATCACCTAGAATGATCAGAAATAGTAATATTCAGAATTAAGAGTAAAATTCAACTCAAGCCGTTTCACTTTGAAACGAGCCAAAAAATTGATTTATTCTTTTGCTCCTTCAGAGCTGGCGACTGTAGTTATAAGTATTTTCAGGAGGATTCGACGGTAAGTCTGCTGCTCTCGTCGTGCTGATAGGATTACCCACTGCTGCTAGCAGTGGTGATTGGATACATAAGCTCACTACCAAGTTAAGTGGGTCAGGTAGGCAGTGTTACCGTGTGAACTGTAGGGCACTGTAGGCCGTGGATCGAACCCGTTCAATCACCACAGCTCTTTGAGAAATAGTCTGGTTAGGAGTGTACTAATCCAATAGGTAAATACTGGCGAGTAACGGTCAAAAATGTATACGCAAGTGAATTTAGCAAGGTCCATGTAGCACCTAGTTAATGTGGTGTAATGGCGAGGGTAGGAGTGGAGTAAAAGTGAGCTGAGCTTGTGGCAGCTGTGCTGTCTTCAAAGATTAATAACGTGAATCCACAACTAACTCTTACCATTAGGGCTGAGCTATTTACGGTTAAAATACGTAGCAGTAAGCGCAAAGGCGTGACAGCTACAAGTCCGTATTGGCTTTATACATACGGAAGTAGGAAGCGGGTCATTCTGTCAGTGGAGGGGTTAAAACAACGGAGTCACATGAGAACATACCCCATTTACTAATGGAAAGATTCGGCGGTTCGGTCGCACACTGCAATTCATACTACATGGAACCACTGGACAAATTCAGTATCTGAATGTTTGTTTCCTTCCTTGCGTATGAAACATATTATCATACTATCTGCAGCTACATCTTAAAGGATTATCAGTTTCATGATAAGTTCCACGACAGAGTGTTTCACATTCGGTTGCATGCCACCACATTCCATAAGTTCTCAGCAGCCCATTACACCAATACATGTACGTATTCTTCGAGAATGGATACCTAGCTGAAAATCCTTCACCGTTTGTAGCTACCAAGGAGTTTTCCATCGTTCTTGATGGTGCGAAACTTTGTGATGACTGTGGGGCGTCATTTTTTATTCATTGTTCATGGCGCAAGCTAATGCCTTCTTTTGAACATTTCTGGAATGTTGTCGATGTCTATTTTGTGAACTGTTGTACATACATCCCTTAGGATGTTGATCCCTGCACCTCCTGGACACTCATTTTGTGTCGTCCTTATGATGCATATGGTGAGTCGTAGGCAGCTAATATTTTTCCTGTCATAATTGTTAACACAACACTGGCAAATAAGCCTGAACTTGCGACCTCGCAGTAAGGGTTCATTTTAAGAATATTGGAAGGTGGCTACACTGAGTCACAGCGCCAAAGATTGCGTCAAATATTATTGTTCCGTCGCCTCCACTGGTGCAGTAGTAGTTCAGAGGATGTCGAGGGCAGTTGTTGTTCTGTTGGGCGAGAGAGTAGATGCTGTTCGGTTGGGGTAATGTATAGATGGAAGAAGTTGCAATTGTCAGAGTGTATTTGAGGAGATGGGCTTTTGATTTATGTTGCTGGTGTAATGGAAAATTTTCATCAATATATAATGAGGTAAAAAGTTATTACCGTTTTCTTTAATGACAATGCCTCTTGCTCACAGGTACAGTCAACAACGCATCTGGCTCATGTTCATTTAATAGACTTGTAATTCTGGTTTCTATGTGCAATTATAGTATTTCTGGTTTTTCAATTAGTTCATTGTAAATGGTGTTTAAAATATTTTGTCATATTAAGAAAGGACCGAGCCAGATACATGTACGATGAGTCACACTACCACACACAGAACAGTTACACTTGTGCTTTGTTGTTTGGTAGCTTTTATAGCTGCAGGGGACTTAATTAATCAATTGTGTTATTGCGTGTTAATACTAGCTAGGGCCAACCGGTTACGAGACTTCGTAACCGGTCACACAGCTACTAAAATTATTGCATTTATTCATTAATATTACTAACTAAGCCCCCATGCAATATCCCAAAGCTTCATTCGTTCATATCAAAGGCATTTAGCACCATTTAATGAATTGAAAGACTGTCATTTCTGTTGTTTTATTCTTCCTAAACCTATTTTGAATTTTAGTCAATATTTTACTTTTTTTCAGGAAGTCATCTAGCTTTTTCATGCATTGCTCTTTTAATTACTCTGGAAAAACCTGTGAAACATATCATGTAAAAGATGTATTATTTTTCACTTTCTTCCTTACAATGAAATAACTAATCTGTATGAGAACCATGTCATAAAATATATATGTAATGTCAAATACTAGATAATGAATATTGGTTGTAATTCAAAGACAGTGTGTAAGATAAAAGTTAAAGAAAATCTGTAAAACTCAATCAGTTTTTTGTAAAACAAAAGATTGGCAAGTGACGCCTTCCTCTTCTTGTAACTCGCTTCTGATGTTGCCCACAAACCTATGGGGGGGGGGGGGGGGGGGGAATGTGTGATTGAGCTCCAAAATTTGTCTAACTTATTGAATACAAATTATATAGACAGTAAACGTGTTTTTCTTGATTGTACGAACCTCTTAGTAATGACATATTAATTTTATTGTGTGAATTTTATGTTGCAGACAAATGTGTCAGTAATTGTGCGCACATTGTCTGACGGCTGAACGACTGATAGCTTTATCACCTCATGTCATTTAAATATTATGTCCTTAAAATGTCGAACCTGAATATTCTTTTCTATGAAGTCTGAACTAATACTCACTACTACCTTTTACATGGTAGTCAGTTTAACATTATTTGGTCAAAAATGCCTTGAAAGAATGACGATGTACAATAGCCACCATGGCCTCATAAATCATAAGAAACGTAATTAGTGATGGACTACAAAATTCAATGAAGGTGATACAATATAACGAGATAATTAATTACTAATTGATATGTGTTACGGGGATCACCTGTGGTCTAGGGGTAGCGTCTATGATTCATAATCAAAACGTCTTCGTTCCCAGGTTCGATCCCCGCCACTGCCTAAATTTTGATAAATAATCAGCATTGGCGACCGAAGACTTCCGGCATAAGAAGTCAGCCCCATTCTGCCAACGGCCTTGTCAAAGAGGGCGGAGGAGCGGATAGAGGTTCAGGGCACTCTCTTGTCCTAGGGGTGGGAAATTGCCCCTAAAGGCGGAAGAATAAGCAATGATCAACGACATGAGGATGCAGAAGGCAATGGAAACCACTGCATTAAAGACACGTAACGTGTACCCACAGGACATGTGGCCTGTAATTAAAGAAGTGTCATGATGACCTCTGCATTGGCAAAAGATTCCAGAATAGTCCCCCATTCGGATCTCTGGGAGGGGACTGCCAAGAGGGAGGTTACCATAAGAAAAAGATTGAATAATCAACGAAAGGATAACGTTCTACGAGTCGGGGCGTGGAATGTCAGAAGCTTGAACGTGGTAGGCAAACTAGAAAATCTGAAAAGGGAAATGCAAAGGCTCAATCTAGATATAGTAGGGGTCAGTGAAGTGAAGTGGAAGGAAGACAAGGATTTCTGGTCAGATGAGTATCGGGTAATATCAACAGCAGCAGAAAATGGTATAACAGGTGTATAATTCGTAATGAATAGGAAGGTAGGGCAGAGGGTGTGTTACTGTGAACAGTTCAGTGTCCGGGTTGTTCTATCAGAATCGACAGCAGACCAACACCGAAACACCGACAACGATAGTTCAGGTATACATGCCGACGTCGCAAGCTGAAGATGAACAGATAGACAAAGTGTATGAGGATATTGAAAGGGTAATGCAGTATGTAAAGGGGGACGAAAATCTTGTAGTCATGGGGGACTGGAATGCAGTTGTAGGGGAAGGAGTAGAAGAAAAGGTTACAGGAGAATATGGGCTTGGCATAAGGAATGAAAGAGGAGAAAGACTAATTGAGTTTTGTAACAAGTTTCAGCTAGTAATATTGAATACCCTGTTCAAGAATCACAAGAGGAGGAGGTATACTTCGAAAAGGCCGGGAGATACGGAAAGATTTCAATTAGATTACATCATGGTCAGACAGAGATTCCGAAATCAGATACTGGATTGTAAGGCGTACCTAGGAGCAGATATAGACTGAGATCACAATGTAGTAGTGATGAAGAGTAGGCTGAAGTTCAAGACATTAGTCAGGAAGAATCAATACGCAAAGAAGTGGGATACGGAAGTACTAAGGAATGACGAGATACGTTTGAAGTTCTCTAACGCTATAGATACAGCAATAAGGAATAGCGCAGTAGGCAGTACAGTTGAAGAGGAATGGACATCTCTAAAAAGGGCCGTCACAGAAGTTGGGAAGGAAAACATAGGTACAAAGAAGGTAGCTGCGAAGAAACCATGGGTAACAGAAGAAATACTTCAGTTGATTGATGAAAGGAGGAAGTACAAACGTGTTCCGGGAAAATCAGGAACACAGAAATACAAGTCCCTGAGGAATGAAATAAATAGGAAGTGCAGGGAAGCTAAGACGAAATGGCTGCAGGAAAAATGTGAAGACATCGATATGATTGTCGGAAGGACAGACTCAGCATACAGGAAAGTCAAAACAACCTTTGGTGACATTAAAAGCAACGGTGGTAACATTAAGAGTGCAACGGGAATTCCACTGTTAAATGCAGAGGAGAGAGCAGATAGGTGGAAAGAATACAATGAAAGCCTCTATGAGGGTGAAGATTTGGCGGATGTGATAGAAGAAGAAACAGGAGTCGATTTAGAAGAGATAGGGGATCCAGTATTAGAATCGGAATTTAAAAGAGCTTTGGAGGACTTACGGTCAAATAAGGCAGAAGGGATAGATAACATTCCATCAGAATTTCTAAAATCATTGGGGGAAATGGCAACAAAACGACTATTCACGTTGGTGTGTAGAATATATGAGTCTGGCGACATACCATCTGACTTTCGGAAAAGCATCATCCACACAATTCCGAAGAAGGAAAGAGCTGACAAGTGCGAGATACAGAAGAACGGAAAAGAAAATTGAGAATGCGCTGTGTGACGATCAGTTTGGCTTTAGGAAAAGCAAAGGGACGATAGAGGCAATTCTGACATTACGGCTAATAATGGAAGCAAGGCTAAAGAAAAATCAAGACACTTTCATAGTATTTGTCGACCTGGAAAAAGCGTTCGACAATATAAAATGGTGCAAGCTGTTCGAGATTCTGAAAAAAGTAGGGGTAAGCTATAGGGAGAGACGGGTCATATACAATATGTACAACAACCAAGAGGGAATAATAAGAGTGGACGATCAAGAACGAAGTGCTAGTATTAAGAAGGGTGTAAGACAAGGCTGTAGCCTTTCGCCCCTACTCTTCAATCTGTACATCGAAGAAGCAATGATGGAAATAAAAGAAAGGTTCAGGAGTGGAATTAAAATACAAGGTGAAAGGATATCAATGATACGATTCGCTGATGACATTGCTATCCTGAGTGAAAGTGAAGAAGAATTAAATGAATTGCTGAACGGAATGAACAGTCTAATGAGTACACAGTATGGTTTGAGAGTAAATCGGAGAAAGACGAAGGTAATGAGAAGTAGTAGAAATGAGAACAGCGAGAAACTTAACATCAGGATTGATGGTCACGAAGTCAATGAAGTTAAGGAATACTGCTACCTAGGCAGTAAAATAACCAATGACAAATGGAGCAAGGAGGACATCAAAAGCAGACTCGCTATGGCAAAAAAGGCATTTCTGGCCAAGAGAAGTCTACTAATATCAAATACCGGCCTTAATTTGAGGAAGAAATTTCTGAGGATGTACGTCTGGAGTACAGCATTGCATGGTAGCGAAACATGGACTGTGGGAAAATCGGAACAGAAGAGAATCGAAGCATTTGAGATATGGTGCTATAGACGAATGTTGAAAATTAGGTGGACTGATAAGGTAAGGAATGAGGAGGTTCTACGCAGAATCGGAGAGTAAAGGAATATGTGGAAAACACTGATAAGGAGAAGGGACAGGATGATAGGACATCTGGTAAGACATGAGGGAATGACTTCCATGGTACTAGAGGGAGCTGTAGAGGGCAAAAACTGTAGAGGAAGACAGAGATTGGAATACGTCAAGCAAATAATTGAGGATGTAGGTTGCAAGTGCTACTCTGAGATGAAGAGGTTAGCACAGGAAAGGAATTCGTGGCGGGCCGCATCAAACCAGTCAGTAGACTGATGATCAAAAAAAAAAAAAAAAAAAAAAAAAAAAAAAAAAAACGTGTTACAATAAAGACCACACTATGTCATCACATTTGTGACATATCTTTCCTAAGGCAAACCTTGACCCATGCATAACATACTTTTAGCTCAATTTAATTATTGTTCTCATGGTATTGTCTGTCAGGAAGGAGGGATGTGTTACAATTGTCAATAGCAACACCAGTCTGTAATTATTTATGACAGCTGTACTACCCTTTTTGTAGAGTGGCTTTATTATGAACAATTTTAGTTTTGATGGAATCTCCCCTACCCTCAAAGAATTTTTAATGGTGTCTGGTAGCTGAGAATTTATATTGGTGAAACCACATTTGATTACCTTGGCTGGAATTCTCTCAATATCACTAGACATTTATTTTTTTAAATTTATTAATAGTATTTCCAATCTCAGATGATGTTATTGAGTACAAGAACATCGTCTTTTCACAAGTTGGTACTTTCATGTTTTTCGTGTTAGAACTGCACGTACTTGTGATAAGGTTTGGTACTATGTTCACATACTGTTACTGAATATGCTGGAAATATTTTGAGCATTTCTATCACTTTACCCTCACTTTTGATTTTGAAATTTTACATTTTCCTATGCTCTTGTTTATAACATTTCAAATCGAGTTTGATTTATTGCTTCCCCTGTTAATACGAGGGCAGTTCAATAAGTAATGCAACACATTTTTTTCTGAAACAGGGGTTGTTTTATTCAGCATTGAAATACACCAGGTTATTCCCCAATCTTTTAGCTACACAACACTATTTTTCAACGTAATCTCCATTCAATGCTACGGCCTTACGCCACCTTGAAATGAGGGCCTGTATGCCTGCACGGTACCATTCCACTGGTCGATGTCGGAGCCAACGTCGTACTGGATCAATAACTTCATCATCCGCGTAGTGCCTCCCACGGATTGCGTCCTTCATTGGGCCAAACATGTGGAAATTCGACGGTGCGAGATCGGGGCTGTAGGGTGCATGAGGAAGAACAGTCCACTGAAGTTTTGTGAGCTCCTCTCGGTTGCGAAGACTTGTGTGAGGTCTTGCGTTGTCATGAAGAAGGAGAAGTTCGTTCAGATTTCTGTGCCTACGAACACACTGAAGTCGTTTCTTCAATTTCTGAAGAGTAGCACAATACACTTCAGAGTTGATCGTTTGACCATGGGGAAGGACATCGGACAGAATAACCCCTTCAGCGTCCCAGAAGACTGTAACCATGACTTTACCAGCTGAGGGTATGGCTTTAAACTTTTTCTTGGTAGGGGAGTGGGTGTGGCGCCACTCCATTGATTGCCGTTTTGTTTCAGGTTCGAAGTGATGAACCCATGTTTCATCGCCTGTAACAATCTTTGACAAGAAATTGTCACCCTCGGCCACATGACGAGCAAGCAATTCCGCACAGATGGTTCTCCTTTGCTCTTTATGGTGTTCGGTTAGACAACGAGGGACCCAGCGGGAACAAACCTTTGAATATCCCAACTGGTGAACAATTGTGACAGCGCTACCAACAGAGATGTCAGTTGAGCACTGAGTTGTTTGATGGTGATCCGTCGATCATCTCGAACGAGTGTGTTCGCACGCTCCGCCATTGCAGGAGTCACAGCTGTGCACGGCCGGCCCGCACGCGGGAGATCAGACAGTCTTGCTTGACCTTGCGGCGATGATGACACACGCTTTGCCCAACGACTCACCGTGCTTTTGTCCACTGCCAGATCACCGTAGACATTCTGCAAGCGCCTATGAATATCTGAGATGCCCTGGTTTTCCGCCAAAAGAAACTCGATCACTGCCCGTTGTTTGCAACGCACATCCGTTACAGACGCCATTTTAACAGCTCCGTACAGCGCTGCCACCTGTCGGAAGTCAATGAAACTATACGAGACGAAGCGTGAATGTTTGAAAATATTCCACAAGAAATTTCCGGTTTTTTCAACCAAAATTGGCCGAGAAAAAAAATGTGTTGCATTACTTATTGAACTGCCCTCGTATATGAATAATTCCTTAGCCTTTCTGCTGCCTGTAAAACATTCCTACGGACCCTTCTGTATTTTCTATAGTACAGTTATACTGTTGCATTCATTTTGGCATGTCTGCTTAGTTAGGTTTCGAGAGGTGATAGCTGATTTCTCAGTCCCTTGTGTTACCCTTTTGTATGGCTTCTCGTGTACTTTTATTCTTTTCTAATGGGATGATTTCTTTGGTGTGTTTTATGTTGCTGCCTTTGCCTTTGTATTTTTGTCACATAACATATATTTTCTATTGTGTTTTGTGTGTGTTTTTGGTAAACTAATAAGGTGTAATGGTAATACTGCTCATATTTAATTGTGGAGCACCGTGGCAAACGACAAACACATCAAACACATACTCCAACAGCTGCTGCCTCTTTGGGACAGTTGTTCTGTACCTCAGAGGAAGTCACTACCATTTGACAAGCGACAATAAATTTTGGGCAAGTGCCAGGCACTTCACGTGGTACGCAGCTTGCAGACAATTCACCAATAAGTTGCACCGCGTCTTCTGTGTCTCATGGAAAATTTGTCGCCCTACCGTACATCTCACAACAACCAGATCTATGGTTTTGGCTCATAGAACTTTCATTTACTACCTATGATATCACTCCTGACAACCTGTAATTCATAGTGCTAATCGGAACATTAAGCTCTCAGACCTTGTTGTTATTCAAGCCACAAAGGATTTTAAGGTATTGGCTGCCATCGATAATTGATTCATATCAATGGGGCAAGCGGCAAATTTGTGCCATACCGGTATTCAAACCTGGGCCTCCTGCTTATCAGACAGATGCGTTGACCACTACGCCATCCAGACACAGTGGTCACCATAACTGCACGAACACCTCCAGTCATACCCAAATTTTCAACTTCCGCCACACGCTACTCATGTAGTGCCCCTGCTTATTAGCCTCATTACTCGGCACCTCGTCGATTCCTGTAAGAGTTCGATCTTGGTGTACATTTGATGGACCATTACAAAAGTTTTATTGTAAACAAAGTACATGTCACACAGGTAATGCCACTGGTTCTATTGCAACACAATCAATAGCTTCCAAAGAAACGAACTTGAGTCTTCCTGAAATTAGTGCTCAACGGATCACTGTTGTTATTATCTGACATTGTGCATAAAAGGCCACAGTTGTTCAATACACACAACTTAAGGACAATGTCTTCGTCAAGTGCATACTCCCACAGATATTCACATCCAATAAGCCTTGCAAAGTGAAGTTACGAACAAGAAATTGCCTTCTATGCTCTGGCATCATGTTTGGCACTAGTTTCCAAAGCTGAAGTGTCCGAGGCAACAGTGAAACAAGTGTGGGTTAATCATGTGCCCTTTGTGATCAAAAGTGCTGTGGTTGCGAGTAACATCTCAAATTTAGACTCGCAGTTACTCTTGCTGACCAAATATACAATATGTAATTATACACTGGAGAGCCAAAAAAACTGATACACCCGCCTCAAATCGTGTATAGACCCCACGAGCACGCAGAAGTGCCGCAGTGTTACGTGGTATGGACTCGACTAATGTCTGAAGTAGTGCTGGAGGGAACTAACACCATGAATCCTGCAGGGCTGTCCATAAATCCAGAAGAGTACGAGAGGCTAGAGATCTCTTCTGAACAGCACATTGCAAGGCATCCCAGATATGCCCAATAATGTTCATGTCTAGAGAGGTTGGTGACCAGCAGAAGTGTTTAAACTCAGAAGAGTGTTCCTGGAGCCACTCTGTAGCAGTTCTGGACGTGTGGGGCGTCGCATTGTCCTTCTGGAATTGCCCAAGTTCGTCAGAATGCACAATGGACATGACTGGATGCAGGTGATCAGACAGGATTCTTACGTATGTGTCACCCGTCAGAGTCATATCTAGACGTAACAGGGGTCCCATATATCACTCCAACTGCACAAGCCCCACACCGTTACAGAGCCTCCACCAGCTTGAACAGTCTCCTGCTGTCATGCAGGGTCCATGGGTTGATAAGCCTGTCTCTATACCCACACACGTCCATCAATTTGATAAAATTTGAAATGATATTCGTCCTATCAGGCAACATGTTTCCAGTCATCAACAGTCCAATGTCGATGTTGACGGGCCCAGGTGAGATGTAAAGCTTTGTGTTATGCAGTCATCAAGGGTTCACGAGTCGGCCTTCGACTAAGAAAGCCCATATCGATGAAGTTTCGTTGAACGGTTCGCACGCTGACACTTGTTGATGGCCCACCATTGGAATCAGCAGCAATTTGAGGAAGCATTGCACTTCTGTAACATTGAACGATTCTCTTCAGTTATCGTTGGTCCCGTTATTGCAGGATCTTTTTCTGGCCGCAGAGATGTCGGAGATTTGATTCCTGATATTCACGGTACACTCGTGAAATGGTCGTACGGGAAGTCCCCACTTCATGGCTACCTTGGAGATGCTGTGTCCCATCGCTCGTGCGCCGAGTGTAACACCACGTTCAGACTCACTTAAATCTTGATAACCTGCCATTGTAGCAGCAGTAACCGATCTAACTGCGCCAGACACTTGTCTTATATTAGCATTGCCGACCGCAGCGCCGTATTCTGCCTGTTGACTTATCTCTGTACTTGAACACGCACACCTATACCAGTTTCTTTGGCGCTTCAGTGAATAATAATGAAAGTGGGGCCCCACAATTGGGCATGGCTTCTTGAGCATATTTACAGGTGATGCCCCTAGAGAGGAGCAGTCTCCACCAACAGAACTAGTTAGCTCAAAACAGTGCAACTTCAGTGCTCCCCAGCAGCAGTTCCAGTTAGCTCCAGCAACCCTCAGCCTGCCAAGTGATGTAGCACTCGCCGTGATCTTAGAAAATGCCGCAGACAGTGCTGATATCCTTCCCGTTTTTGACAACTGGCTAGAAAATGCAACCCTCCATGCAATTACCCAAACGAAGACAGTGATCAATCGCAAGACGGCGGGTTTCTTCCATGTATGGGAATTGTTACTGTATCAGGCACGATTGATCAACCTTCTACTGTTCACTGTTTTCCTACACCACATCGCTTGTACGTCCAGGACACCTGCAGTGGGTAAATTGGTTTAATGGAGTCATGATCAGACTTCAGTCTTCTACCAGTGAAACTTGAAGACCGATCTTCTGTTACCTCCTGACTCACTGCTGTGAGTATCTATAGGAGATCTACTTTCGGACAATGAAGCGAGGTGGTAAGCTTGGGTTTCATGAAGAACTTGCAGTGGACCTTTCTGGCTGCCGATATCACTGAACATATTGCTGGATCAGAATTTCTACATTTTCACATGGACATGTCCACATGGGAGGCTCTACTCAGAAGAATGGTGAGGCACTTTATGGACATACTATCTGTTCAAGCAATACTCACGGAATGAAAAGGCGACGCTTTTGCATACAGCAGCACCCGAAGGGATACCCGTGTTTTTGTCTGTCGACATCGTTATTAAAAGAACTTCTTACCATAATTAAGATTGTTAGCGAATTACTTAAGAAAGTGATGATCTTGGAAGAAGAGATAATATGCATTAGCGTGGACAATGATGTGTTATGTGCTCTAATTTCTAACTGCACTGCTAACCTCAAGATGGCTCCAGTTAAATTACATACCGTAACATACCTCTCTGGCAAACTTCGACCGTTCCCTCCACCACTCTCCAGAATATTGGATAACACTACCTATGACGTTCCAAGTACACCAGCACTGCCAGCTGCTTCAAATCCCACTGGCTGATACCCAGGAAGTGTGCCGCAGCAAAGAAAGAATTTGAAGACTTAATGTCTGCAGGGATTGTTCAAAATTCATATAGCCCATGGGCATCTCCCTTACATTTAGTAAAGTCCTGGCTCCACACTTCCACGACTTTACAGCCACATCAGCAGGTGCTCAGCTGTTCAGTGTCATAGATTTCCATAAAGATATTATCATATACCATTGGCCCCAGCAGATATATAGAACATGGAAGTCATCACACCTTTCGGCCTCTTCGAATATGTCAGAATGCCATTTGGCCTGAAGAATGCAGCTCAAACACGGCAGCGTTTCATCAGCGAATTGCTTTGGTGCCTGCCCCTCTGCTTTGCATATCTGGATGAGGTGCTAGTTTTCCCCAACTCTGCTATGGAACACCGTAAACGTCTGCAGATTATTTTTATTTTTGATACATTTTCCTGTTATGGATTGCAGATCAGCAAAGACAAGTATATGCTTAGACGGACTATCAGGTGACCTCCTCTGGTGTCTAGTCTTTACAATCTAAGGTTGAATTGATTCAGTCTGTGCCTCTCTCAGGCTGTTTTTTGGGTATGGCGAACTTCTGCAGGTGTCATCTGCCCCATGCTGCGACGGTACAAGGACCCTTCACTGCTGTGCTGTTGAGTCCAACTTCACAAGGACAAAGCTCCGTCATACGAACCTCACCAATGTTATCAGCCAGCGACCCAACGGACTTGACGCACCCCATGCTCATGCTGTTACAATGGATGCAACACACCAATGAACTGCTGATCTAGTGGCTGGCGACGATCACTGCTTCGGCACCAATCTGCGCGGGGCAACTAAAACAGATTAATTCAATCCACCAGACGATCAGGCTGACACCCTTACTGTATCCGGCTTTTTAACGGAAAATCAAGCCCTAGGCCTCCTACATAGCATAGAAGGCGAAACATTTCCTCGTCCGTGTTACTGAAGGTGATATGCAGCAATGCGCATTCTTGCTTGCCAATGCTCATCCTTCTATTTATTATCTGATACAGCTAATTGCACCTGGAAACGGAGCCTATACCACGCTCAAAGTCAGCCTCATTGAATATTTTTATGTCCAAATTCATGTGGTGGCTGCTAGGCATAAATTTTTTAGCTGTCACAAACTCCTTTCAGAATAGTACAGGGAATGCATAGCCCTGCTCCAAGATCTATCCCAAGAGTGCCGTATCCCGGTTTCCAACGTATAAACAAACAATGCTGGCAATCTTATACATCCTCCCTTTTTTAAGATATGGTGCTTGTCCATGAACCTGATGACGTCCTATGCCAGGACTTACTAAAACTGAAGGACTCTTAATTGGACGCCTGCTTACCAAACATATGTGCATTTTGAGAATCAGTATGGTCCATGGCCTCCTTACGGGACCCAGCTTTGGTTTCCTCTTATCATATGTCACCAAAAACCTAGCAGGCTCCCAAACATGACAAAGAGCCACCTGGTCATGGCCGACCCCCCATCTTCGATCTCGCAGCCAATGTTTCATCAAACATCAGTGTCAGCAGTTTCCAAAAGGGAAAGTGCACCACGTGTGGAAAGCAAAGACACAAGGCAAAAGTCTGCCATTCCTCAGTCAAAGAGTCAGTGGATTGGACTTATGCGAGCCCCTGCAGCATCCTCTGTTCCACAGTGACCACGAGCCATCTGAGGCTGTATTACCTCATTCCCTGAAGTTACTGGTCATTATCAACACCCATGACAGTGTCTCAGCCGACTTGCAGATGACCCTGGTCAACCGCAATATTTATCGCCTGACCCACATATAATAAAGTGGGTGCAGCTCTACTCTACCCTTCCTCTACACCCCACAGGAGATTTAGTAACAACTTCATCAAAATTGCTGGTTGTTTTAATGCCAGGGTCCAATATGGGGTTACAGCCTTAACAGCATTCATACTAGCTGTTGCCGCCCCAGGTGCTTCAAACCTCCTAGTTATGGGCCTGTTCACTGCACTTGGCCTTGAAATGCATAATGCAGCTGCCACGGTACATAAGGCATTCTTCAGCCATAGATGCTCTTCTTAAGTGTTTTCCATTTTGGGACATGCATTAGCCTCTTATCATAGGCGGTTCATAAGCTTTTTGAGGTGCAAAACCTTCCTTTTGCGCTGTAAGACATCCTGGGCAATGAACTCTCCTTCAGTATGAAGAAATCCCGACACTATTTCCCAATGACCAGTGGGTGACACTCATAATCATCGTAGAGAAACCTAATGGGGTGGTGAGAATTTATGGGACTGCAAAGTCATAGTCAACGTGCAATTCGTTGTCGATGTGTCCCCATCACAAAGGTGGAAGATGTTATGACGAGACTCGTGGGGGAAAACAGTGTTTGCGAATATCGAGCTGAAGGACACATACCTACAATTACCTTAGGATGTCGCCTCCCGAAAAGTGCCTGTTATTAACACACTGTGTGGATAATTCCAGTACAATCTTCTGCCCTTTGGTACCACCAGTGCACTGACCATTTCCCAACGGTATCTCGAACAGCTGTTGCCGAAGCTCACAGGGAACGTTAACTATCTCAACGACATTCTAGTGGTTGGCGAGGATACAACAGACCTCACACAGAGCTTAGAAATCTTGTTTACCACCTTCGAGAAACTGAACTTCGATTGTAATATAGGCAAATGTGAATTCTTTATCCGGCAAGAGGAATTTCTTTACACATCATTAGTCTTTTTGGCATTCGCCCTACAGCACAATACATGGTCACGACATGGAAACTGCTTTTGCCCCCAGACAAGTCCCAGTTGAAGTCAGTGCTTGGCCAAATAAATTATTACTGTCATTTCATTTCACATGCCGTGGTACTGCCATTTCGTAACTCTCTGAAAAAGAATGTATCATAGCAGTAGTCCTCACAATGTAACAAATCCCTTAGAGACCTAAAACAGCCACTACTTTGGTTAACCTACCTCACTGCATATAACCTGGCACTAGCTCTCCTCTTGGCAGTGAACACATCAGATCATGACTTAGGCACAGTGTTCTCCCACATCTCCAGTGGGGTAGACCATCCCACCATGTTAGTCTCAAAGACATTGAATTCTACCCAGAGGAACTACAGCTAAGTCTAGAAAGAGGTGTTAGCAATAATTTTCGGCATTAAGAAATTTCGTGACTGTCTATGAACACTCCTTCAACTTAATGACTGACCACAAATCTTTATTACATAGCTTTAAAGCTTCAGCGGCAGTCACTACCAAAATCGAAAGACAGTTGCAGTGACGAGCACTATTCCTGTCAAAATACTCCTATGACATTCGTTACCAGTCCACTGCACAACATGCCAATGCTGACATCTTTTCATGCCTGCCCATAGGTCACGGCCAAGACTTCAGTGCTGATTCAGTTGAGCATTTCCATGTGGACACCAACGCCAGAGACATCGTTGCCCACCTACTTTTGGACATCCGCCTGGTCAGCCATCTCACTGCAAAAGATCCTGTACTCTGGGCCATAGGCACCACATCTAGCTGGGATGGCCTGGAAACAAGAAGGCACTACAGCACTACGAAATCCAGGTTTTCTGGGGATACCGCCACGAGCTCTCCACATTCAGAGCATAGTTCTCGTCCAATGGGACAACAGGTGCATTGTTGTCATTCCTCAAGCACTCCAGCTCTAATATCACATTTTATTGCGAGAATAACTGTGTTAGATACTGTACTATGTGTAAGAACCAAAGACGTTACTCCTTGAATAAGAAAAGCGAACATTATCTTTGTACTATCTCCGACTTTTATTATCTCTGTTGTTGAGTGTAATGTTAATGACACCGATTTTGTTTTTCTCTGAATTTATAATTGTAAATATTACGTATTACAACACGGTAGTGGGAGTAAATGTCGAATTCCAGGAAGAAATAAACTGGCGCTCATCTCTGATAATAAAATAGGTGAGACTCAAACGTAAATATTACCGTTTCTAGTCATTCTAATTACTATAGACACTGTCAGCTACACTACGTCGACGTGGAGTTGGGGAGAGGCTGGGGAGACTGACGAACTAACCTACAAATAAACACGGCGACTTTCAGCGGACTAAAGAGCTTGCAACAAGAAATCTGCCACAGTCCTTTACCAATATACACTGAAGAGCCAAAGAAACTGGTACATCTGCCTAATATCGTGCAGGGCCCCCGCGAGCACGCAGAAGTGTCGCAACATGACGTGGCACGGATTCGACTAATCTCTGAAGTAGTGCTGGAAGGAATCAACACCATGAATGCTGCAGGTCTGTCCATAAATCCGTAAGAGTGCGAGGGGTGGAGATCTCTTTGAATAGCACGTTGCAAGGCATCCCAGGTATGCTTAATAATGTTTATGTCTGGAGATTTTGTGGGCAGCGGAAGTGTTTAAACTCAGAAGAGTGTTCCTGGAGCCACTTTGTAGCAATTCTGGACGTGTGAGACATCGCATTGTTCTGGGGAAATTGGCCAAGTCCGTCGGAATGTACAATGGGCATGAATGGATACAGGTGATCATACAGGATGCTTACGTACGTGTCAAACTGTCAGAGTTGTATCTAGACGTATCAGAGGTCCCCATATCACTCCAACTGCACACGCCCCACACCATTACAGAGCCTACACCAGCTTGAACAGTCTCCTGTTCACATGCAGACTCCATCGATTTCTGAGGATGTCTCCATGCCCATACACGTCCATCTCCTCGATGCAATTTGAAACGAGACTCGTCCGATCAGACACCATGTTTACAGTCATCAACAGTCCAATGTCAGCGTTGGCGGGTCCAGGCGAGGTGTAAAGCTTTGTGTCGTGCAGTCATCAACGGTACACGAGTGGACCTTCAGCTCCGGAAGCCCTTTTCGATGATGTTTCGTTGAACGGTTCGCGCGTTAAGACTTGTTGACCCTCCCAGCATTGAAATCTGCAGCAATTTGCGGAAGGGTTGCCATTCTGTCACGTTGAATGATTCTCTTCTGTCGTCGTTGGTCCCATTATTGCAGAATCTTTTTCCGGCCGCAGCGATGTCAGAGATTTGATGTTTTACCGGATTCCTGATATTAACGGTACACTCGTGAAATGGTCGTAGGGGAAAATCCTCACTTCATCGCTGCCTCGGAGATGCTTTGCTCCTCGCTCGTGTGCCGACCACTTTCAAACTCACTTAAATCTTGATAACCTGCGATTGTAGCAGCAGAAACCGATCTAACAACTTCACCAGATGCTTGTCTTTTACAGGGTGAGTCACCAACTGTTGCCACCAAGAATAACTCCGAAAGTATGATAGGAGCCGAAAAGTTTGTGGGACAAAAGTTGCATGGGAAAACGGGGGCCATAATATGACATTGGCTTTTTGTTGCTAGGTGGGGTCGCTTCAGAGATATGAAGGTCAACTTTGTTGTTTTTTTAAAATGGGATGCTATGGTTTGGTACTTATTATCTGATAGCGGCTATCGAGACGAATCCAGTGATGTGTAACAGTGAGGTCTTTGAAGGTCAACGAAGGTCTAAAAGGTGGCATGAACGTCCATTTACAGAAGGTGTTCGAAATGATGACCGTTGGTATCAATTCATTGCTGCAATCTTCTTATCATGAATTGGGTGGTATTCCTTATTAGATCGGCACTTATCAAAGCACATGCTCTGACAATTCTCTCTCGCTTATCTTCAAGTGAAGTTGGAACGTCTTTATAAACAATGTCTTTTACGAATCCCCACAAGAAAAAATCCAGAGGCGTCAATCTGGCGAACGAGCCGGCCATGACACATCTCCTCCGAGTCCAATCCAACAATTTGGGAATTCTCTGCAACTCATTTCTAGCCATCAGCGAAAAATGTGCTGGATACCCATCGTGTTGATACCACATTATGTTCCTTGTTCCTAAAGGTATTTCTTCCAATTACAGACCTAATGCTTCTTGCAGGAACGTGGTGTACTTCCTTCGATGAAATAGGGGCCTATAATTCTGTCCTCCAGAATCCCACACCATACATTCATCGACCTAGGTTTTGGTGTGCAACTTGCCACAGCCAACATGTATTTTCAGTTGCCCAATAATGCATGTTAACATTTCCAGGGTTCCTGAATGTAGCCTCGTCAGTAAATAAAATCAAATTAATAAATGTGTCATCCCTCTGAATCTGAAGTTGAGTCCATCGGTAGAATTCAATGCGACACATATAATCCGTACCAATTAATTCTTGTTGGAGACTGATGTGATAAGGGTGATATTTATGGCGATGCAGAACACGAACAACACTAATCTGCCTCATGCCAGATTCCCTTCCTTTTTGACGCGAACTAACACAAGGATCTCGAATCACAGAGGCAAAAGTACCAACTTCCGCTTCCTCGTAGTAACTTTCCTATGCCGGATATGTTTCCAATGCGTTAAAGATCCAGTTGTTCTCAATTTGTCATACAGATATTTAAATGTACGACGTGTAGGGTGAGTACGTTGAGGAATCTTTCTGTAAGTCTCTAGCTCTCACTGAATTTCGTTGGCGTTCTCCGTAAATGAGAAGCATATAAACTTGCTCTTCGAAGGAATACATCATTCACATTCGCTTGATTCGACGATACTAGTCTTACCATTCCTGTTAGTGTTGTATTGCGAAACCGTCGAACGGCGCTTACATGTCAATGACACGTTACACATCATTGGATTCGTCTCGATAGCCGCTATCAGAAAATAAGTACCAAACTATAGCATCCCATAAAAAAAGTTGACCCTCATATCTCTGACGCGACCCCACCTAGCAGCAAAAAGCCAACGTCATATTATGTTCCCCGTTGTCCCATGCAGCATGTGTCCCACACACTTTTCGGTTACTATCATACTTTCAGAGTTATTCTTGGTGGCAATAGTTAGTGACTCACCCTGCATAGGCGTCGCCGGCCACAGCTCCGTATTGGCTCTGAGCACTATGGGACTTAACTCCTGAGGTCATCAGTCCCCTAGAACTTAGAACTACTTATACCTAACTAACCTAAGGACCTCACACACATCCATGCCCGAGGCAGGATTCAAACCTGCGACCGTAGCGGTCGCGCGGCTCCAGACTGTAGCTCCGTATTCTGCCTGTTTACACATCTCTGTATTTGAATAGGCATGCCTGGTACAGTTTATTTGGCACTACATGACAAAACACACACATGGCGCCGAGCGAGGTGGCGCAGTGGTTAGACACTGGACTCGCATTCGGGAGGACGACGGTTCAATCCCGTGTCCGGCCATCCTGATTTAGGTTTTCCGTGATTTCCCTAAATCGCTCCAGGCAAATGCTGGGATGGTTCCTCTGAAAGGGCACGGCCGACTTCCTTCCCCATCCTTCCCTAATCCGATGAGACCGATGACCACGCTGTCTGGTCTCCTTCCCCAAAAACAACCAACAACAACACACATGGCAAGTTTAGTTTCAATGGAAATTTCAATACACCATCTGAAAACAAAGAATACATGATAATATTGCCTATAAAACCACAAAACACAATAAAGATAACAATATACGTCAATAGGTACTGATTCTGTTATGTGAAGGCCACTGGCGGGGGAGGGGTGCTCACCAAACTGCTCCCCCTTCATCACAACTTTGACGACACAATGGCGCTGACATTACTTCCTCGGTCTCTTCTTGTGTATCCTGTCAATGCAAGCAGGCCACACCTGCCCTTCGCTGTTTCCCTTGGCCCACCAGCACTGCATTCTGGAGCCATGTACATTTCTATTTCGGCAGCCTCTTCTTAGACACTTCATGCCTCACAGCTATCGACGTTTGTGGCGAGGATGATTTCCATTTCCTCCACCCACACTATTAAGGTTTTTTTTCTCTTTGAGGGTTTCCAGGGACCATCGTTACAGATAACACCCTGCCGTTCACTTCTGCCAGATTTACCAACGTCCACACCACTAACGTATCGCTCTCTTGCATACTGCGCACTTTCACCCTGCCTCGAATGGATTGGCAGAAAGATTTGTAAGTACCTTCAAGATCCAGATGAGTAAACTCTGTCAATAACACTGCCTTGATGAAGCTGTTCTTATTGGGCAACTCCTCAAGAGGGTACTTTCTCCGCTGAAAGGCTCCAGGACCATTCTTTTCAATTCCAGCTGTCTTCATTCGCGCGCACACACACACACACACACACACACACACACACACACACACACACACACACACACAAGCCACAGTGGTCAATTCACTTTCCCACCTGACCTGCAGCCACTGTTTCTCATTACATAATCATGTGTGGGTCATTATGTTCAAATGAGGCCACACTTGTGGCTATCAGCCTCCATCACTCAACTACTTGGCCATGGCATGGTCGAAGTCGAGTTCACAGGTGGTTCCTGATACTGCAAACATGTCAAGCGAGTGTGGCCGCGTCTGGTCCCTATACCACCAGCAGAGAATCTTACATAGTTTTCTTTTGCAGGCACCCAGACCGCCAGGATTCTGCCAACAGAAATTGCACAGCCAGCAACTGCTTATGAGGATTTCATCAGGTCTTACCAATCAAAAGACATCCCAGTCTTCAACTACACAAGTGGACCAGCAATCTGGATATCCTTACCCTCTTGGGGTTGGTGGACATGTACACTGTAGAAGAATCAGACAACTGCCTGCATCTCTCCTCCTTCATACTTCTGGGGGGGGGGGGGGGGGGGGGGGATGGGATTGCTGTGGTGACACAAACAGCAGGCACCGACAGCTACCAGCACGACATATCATGGCGGCGGTACCAAAGCTTGATCACCAACAGACTGTGGCAAATAAAACCAGAGAGCTGTACCACCAGACCAGCAGAGAGTGGCAGCAGTGAGTGGGTCAGCATGCTAAGAGGCGTGCAGCTGTAATTGCTGTGCACTGGTTGAACATTTCCTACTTTCACGGAAATCAGCTGGAGCCAATCACAAAATTGGCGTATCACTCTATGAAGCAATTATTTAAGCTCATGCTCCAGCTCCAGAAGTCAGTTCCAGGGCTGTGAACAGCCCTGGGGAGACTTTGCCATGACTTAACTCACTACAATGCAGATGCCTCTCCTCTCTACGTGTCACTGAGAGACTGAACTCTGCCAATGTAATGGTACTGAGCCGGGAGGCCTCAGCATACTCCGCTTCACTACTTCTTCACTACTTCGCCACTGTTGGTCTTAGTGCTTGTAGTATTTGCACAAACTTAGACAATTTATCTGGTTCTCTTGTTGGGACTTCATCAATGAAATATGACCCCAAAAATTCGAAGTGTTGTGATTATCTTACAATTTTTGTACTTTAACATCTGCCTAATACTCCGGACTAACTGTTGTTCCTGCTTCAGAACTTAACTTTGTTCAAGTAACTAGGAAACTTTAAGTTACACTTCAGACTTTAATTTGGTCAAACTTACGAACTTTAGCTTTGTGAAACTCGGAAGTGGGTTTTGTTGCTGAACACTCACTTCAAGAACAGCCACGTTTGTTTCTTTGGAAGTTACTGATTGTGTTACGAAAGAGGCTGTGATATTACTTGTGTGAAATATACTTTGCTTAAAATAAACCTTTTTGGTGGTGCATCTGATGTATTTATGTATTTGTGTATTTTCGTGTAAAATTTCCATTGGGACTGAGTATATCACTGTCTTATACAACAATTCCGCCATATGGAATTTATCGGCCGTTTACTACTGATGTTCGCCATACGCGAAGTGCTGATAAAGTTGTAGCCGACTATTTGTCTAGAATAAACGTGATTTCGGTGGGCGTCGACTTCCCAAGACTGGCTACAGCCAAGACACTAACGTAAACCTTGGTAGTTTATCAAGTAATCAAATACAAGGTTATGTCTGCAGAAGCAACCAACGACCAAATTCCTTGTGTAGTGTGATATTTCTCACAATTGCTCACGCCCTTCTGTTCCATTGTGTTTTAGGAAAAAAGGTGTTAATGTCATCCATAGACTCGCTCATTTTGGAGCCTATGGCACTATATAAATGGTGACAGGCAGATGTCTGCGGCAGAGTGTGAGACATGATTGCAAGTTGTAGGTAAAAAGTTGTTTGGCTTGTCAACCTGCTAAGCAATTGGTTCATTCAAGAAATACACACAATCTTTTCTCAAGTTCATATTGGCGTTGCACCCCAGTGCAAGACAGCAAGTACCTCTTTTCAGAAATTGACAACACACCAACTGGAAGTAGTACGCATCATGGATATTTCAGTAGAGACTGTGGCACAAACATTTCTAAGGGCCACCAATTTTAGTCCTTGTTTCGTGAAGTGGCAAATTTACGTGGTTTTATACATCACCGTAACACCAAGTACCATCTGTCCAGTAACAGCATGGTGGAAGGTTGGCACCAAATCTTCAAGTTGGCCCTGACGTGTCGTGATTCTTCTTGGATGACAGCCTTGCTCTTTGTGCTGCTTGCTTAGCATGCAGCATTCAGAGCTTGTGTTGGTGCATCAGTGGCGGAATTTGTGTATGGAAAGACCATCAGGCTTCTGAAACTTCCTGGCAGATTAAAACTGTGTGCCGAACCGAGACTCGAACTCGGGACCTTTTCCTTTCGCGGGCAAGTGCTCTACCATGTGAGGACGGGGCGTGAGTCGTGCTTGGGCAGCTCAGTTGGTAGAGCACTTACCCGCGAATGGCAAAGGTCCTGAGTTCGAGTCTCGGTCCGGCACACAGTTTTAATCTGCCAGGAAGTTTCATGTCAGCGCACACTCCGCTGTAGAGTGAAAATTTCATTCTAGAAACATCCCCCAGGCTGTGGCTAAGCCACCTCTCCACAATATCCTTTCTTCCAGGAGTGCTAGTTCTGCAAGTTTCGCAGGAAAGATTGTGTGAATTTTGGAAGGTAGGAGACGAGGTACTGGCGGAATTAAAGCTGTGAGGACGGGGCGTGAGTCGTGCTTGGGTAGCTCTGTTGGTAGAGCACTTGCCCGCCAAACGCGAAGATCCCGAGTTCGAGTCTCGGTCCGGCACAAAGTTTTAATCCACCAGGAGGTTTCATATCTCCGCTGTAGAGTGAAAATTTCATTCCATCAGGCTTCTGTCAGAATTCTTCAGTAAACAGTGGGATTACCCACCTTGAGAACCTCCCTTCTTAACACAGCAAATCAAGAACTACATTTCCAGTTTCAACCATCCACAGCACCCCATCTCACAAACCCACCAATTTTCATTCGCAGACATCTCACAAACCCACCAATTTTCATTCGCAGAGACCTCAGCACCCGCTTTCACATTATGCTACGCAGGTACTCCATCAAGGCCCCTTTGCAACCAACTTATAGGGGTCTGTATCCAGTTTTGTACCATAGTGACAATATTAGTTAATGCTAAACCTACCAAGGTTTTGGTGCAACACGTCAATCCAGCCTAGTTTCTCCAGGTGGACAACACTGTATTTCAGTCCCACTATTATCACCCAACGCCTAGTCTACAGCGTGCAAGAGCTGATGTGCTTACTCCATTTCTGGACAAGTCTGTTCAGCCACCACCTACACCAACAGACACAGCTACTACTGTGGCTATGCTGTCACTGCACCTGCCCAGACAGGACACTCACTCCGTTTCTTCAGCATTACGTGCATGAGGGCTGGCGGAACTGTCCAGCATAAATATCCATTCATCCTGCGAGCTCTGGTCTAAGGAATGGGGAGCGGGGAGAGGGAGAAGCGGAGGGGGCTATCTGGTGGTACAAAATGTCGGCAGAAAGTGTGAAATAACTTGGTTTTGTTACCTATTGATAACTTCTTTGGTGTTTTTCCTGTTGCTGCCTTTTTCTTTCTGTTTCTGTTGCATAACATGTATCTCCTATTGCGTATCAAATGTGTGTTTATGATACACGAGTAAAATGTTTGTTACTAGCACTGCTCACATTTAATTGTGGGTCATCGTTCCCACAAATTAAAGGTATTTTACAGTCAGTCTCCAGGTATCAAGCACTGTATTCATGTCATGTATTTATGTCTAAGTGTGTGTCAAAAGTTTCTGTACGTGACACACCCATGTAAGTGTGATCTAATCTGACACGAATGAAATGTGTGGTTGTTTACTAATGAATGTAGCTTACTGATCAGATGCGTATATTGAGACTCCTGACTGTTTAATAGTTGGTAACTGTATAATCAGAATGATGATGCAATAAACATGAAAATATTGAAAGCTGTGTGCTGCACTGTAGTGAACATAGTTTAGTGCCTGCACACGCTGTACATGGTACGGAAACAACTGGTTCTCCCGTAGCACTCTCCATACAATGACGTGGTCAACGTTACCTTGTACAGCAGCAACTTCTCTGACGCTGACATTAGGGTTATCGTCAACTTCACGAAGAATTGCCTCGTCCGTTGCAGGTGTCCTCGTCGTTCTAGGTCTTCCCCAGTCGCGAGTCATAGGCTGAAATGTTCCGTGCTCCCTAAGACGCCGATCAATTGCTTCGAACGTCTTCCTGTCGGGACACCTTCGTTCTGGAAATCTGTCTCGATATAAACGTACCGCGCCAGCTATTGCCCCGTGCTATCCATACATCAAATGGGCATCTGCCAACTCCGCATTTGTAAACATTGCACTGACTGCAAAACCACGTTCGTAATGAACACTAACCTATTGATGCTACGTATTGATGTGCTTGATGCTAGTACTGTAGAGCAATGAGTCGCATGTCAACACAAGCACCGAAGTCAACGTTACCTTCCTTCAATTAGGCCAACTGGCGGTGAATCGAGGAAGTATAGTACATACTGACGAAACTAAAATGAGCTGTAACATGGAAATTAAGCATTTCCGGACACATGTCCACATAACATCTTTTCTTTATTTGTGTGTGAGGAATGTTTCCTGAAAGTTTGGCCGTACCTTTTTGTAACACCCTGTATAAACCTAGATGAACCGAAAGTGGATAACCAAATTGGGTAAGTCTTTGTATGAGATACCCAATTATAGCTGTGCATAAGATTAAAACTCAAAATTTATCATTACATTTCAAATTAGAAGACACAAAGCTACAACTGGCAAAGAAGCAAGTTAGCTAAATAATTATCAAATGACAAAATCATAGATACTATTTTATGAAGTTGATTTCTGTTTATGTGGGGGTTGCCAAAACTCACCCAAAGTTTTAAGAAGGAGAAATTTCTTGAAATGAAAACTTTGCAAACTAACAAATTTTTTATAAAACTGGGCATTTTTGGCACGAGAAAAAGACTACAAAACTATGGTACTGAATTTTGGAAATAAGTTTAAAACATTCTGGAATACAATATTTTTTATATGAAAAACGCTGAAAAAAAAGATGTTTGTTGAGAAGAGGAGAATGAAGGCTCTCAAATGATCTCAATTCAAGAACAAACAGTTATTTGTTTACTGAAAATTTCTCCTTCAGATGGCGAAATCGTAAAACGTAAATGGATTCCTGCAGTACCATATCATGAAATGTGAGCAATGAGGCAGCAAGAAAAATAAATAAGTAAATAACAATATGCCCTACCACAAATCGTTTCTGTATTTATTTCCATTGCCTTCTAAAACAGTACACAACAATCAGTTCTCCAAATTTTCTTCACTTTGTTTACCAGACTGAAATTTTTGTACTTAGAAAATGACCTTTCTACGTCACAAGAAACGACAGGTGCATACTTGAGTGACTAAGTTTCGCACAAAGTCAGATCAGACTGAAAATCTTTTTACATTTTCGCAGAAAAATATCTTTTTTGGTCGACATTAGAATCTCATAACCAGGATACGGTCTGATAACTTTGTTCCTCTTACCTTTTGCCGCAACACCCGTTTCTCTATTCTTCGACCTCCTCAATAATTGCCAGAGGTTCCACCTTCATTACTGCCACAGACAAATTCCCAAGATCTGATTTGATAAAAACCCAGTCCAATCTGTTTTCCGGAAAGCACTTCCGCATCTTTAACGCTAGAACTGGCTGCATACATGGCATCAATCGCGTTGGTACCACTGAAACCATTTGAAAGTATAGGTATTCCTTCGTTAGTATCCTGAGTATGTGGAGTCTAGTAACTCTTGGTGCTAAAGAATTAGCTAAAGAAGAAATTTTGTGTTGTCAGAGCTGGCGCTGCGAGACTTGTTACGTAATTATTTTGTTTAGAATATGGCAAGAAAGCGTGTAACCAACGTGGAACCTGTATGGCTTATGAATGAAGATCCAGTTTTAGACAGATGTAGGCAGTATACACGACGATGATACTGATGAGGAAGAGGAGGTAATTACTCATAACACGGAAAGTGAATAAGAGCACGAGTCAGAAAAGAAGGACGATATTAATTGTGGATTAGATTCTACTGGTGACTGGTTTGTGCGAAGGGACAAAACTTCTCCACAAGCAAAGCGATGAAAAAAAATATTGTAAAAACTTTTCCAGGATCGAAGGCTATTTGCAGGAGAGCAACATCTAAGATTTCTGGGTTCAGTAAGGTAAATAGCACGTCAATGATTGATAACATTGTAAAATATACAGACAAACACATTATGCTCAAACCAGAACTTTCTGATTATCATAGAGAAAGAGATAAAAAAGAAATGCTGGCAGCCCTTGGTTTAATTTATGTTTTCAGAATGAAGAAAGTTAACCACATGCAGGTAATGGAGTTGTGGAATACCGATGGATCAGGAACCTACGTTACAAGAGCTGTGGTGAGATACAAGCGATTCCTTTTCCTGTTACATTGTATTCATTTCAGCGATAAAACAACCAGAGAAGAGAGGACATATGATAAGTTGGCTCCAGTACTTGCAATTTTGGATGAGTTTGTGATCAGCTACACAAATACGTACAATCTCGGTGCGTTTGTAACCACTGATGAGAAACTTCAAGCTTTTAGGGGTCGTTATGGATTTATACTGTATGTTCCCAAAATACCTGGCAAATACTGCACTAAGATATTTGCACTTTGTCATGCGAAAAAATTTTTACAAGCAACCTTGAGGTATATTGTGCCAAGCAGCCTGAAGGCCCTTATGCTTCAGAAATAGTTTAAAAGCTAATGAGTCATATAAAGAGATTCGAAAACGCTTGCGTACATTGACACGCATAAAAGGAATAAATGAAAAATTCACTTGGAATTCTTTCCTAAGAAAGACCGAACGCCAGATTTGTCCCTCTTCGGATATCAAAGCGATGTAATATTGGTTTTGTATGTGCTGAAGAAGAATAAGGCGGTTCTGATGCTGTGAGCTACGCATGATTCAGGTAGTATCGCCGAAGATTCTCGAAAGCCAGATACTGTGTCAGACCACAATGCCACGAAGAGGGGCATTGATACAGTCGACCAATTGTGTGGCACGTAACTTGTACTCGTATAATGAGAAGGTGGCATTTGGTAACTTTTTTTTCTAATCGACACTGCAGGTATCAATACCCAGATGATTTTTTTTAACTAAAATGGAGAAAATCATTGGGCTGCAAAAAGGATTTTTCTAAAGAACCTGCCTATGGTCTTATGAAGCCACATCTAAAAGAAAGAGCCAAAATTCTCAGCGTTCCTAAGGATACTTTGCTGTTCCTTCAGAGGTACCGGAAAAAATAAGAGCAGATTGAGGAGCCTTCTTCTAATAAACGAAGATACTGTGCTATTTGTGGAAGGGTCGAGGATATTAGCATAACAATAAAGTGTGTTTCATGTAAGAGTGTTGTCTGCAGTAAGCATATGACTTATTAGTTACACATGGAAAAAATATGGAATTGCAACTATAAACTCAGACGATTCGTGATCTAACTCTTTACTTCTCTCGAGTTACCGAGTGGTGAACATGGTCTGTCTGTAATCTGTTACAATACAGTTTCAGTAAGAATTTAATATGGATATATCGTTTTCAGTGCTGACCAAGAAACATAATTTTCTATATATTTAAACTGAATCGTTAGTTTCTTAGATAAATATCTGTCTTTATTATAAAAAATACCATTAACACCCATATTAAAAAATGAAACATTCTTTTGCATTAAAAGTGATCAGCAGTCTAAACTACATATTTTTTGATTATATATCTAACACTATTAGTTGATATTTTCAGATGTGGTGATAATATATTTTTTATATTAATTTGATAAAAAATTAATATTCGGTATTATTAATATCAGTTTCAGTAACAGTATATTTGCACATTAAAAAATAAACTAATTAATATCAATACTGATCTGAGTTCACCGCAAAATTATTTTAGAGCCGAGTAACGTTAAGTGACGCAATCAAATGCGCCTGCTGGAGAGTTAATGTAAACTGTGACTTCGAAAGTGTCTACGACCCAAAGCCGGAGAAAAAAATTGAGGGACCATACCTTAACGTTTTTCAATAGAAAGAAGTAAACAGATGTTAGCTTCAATGAATTTGCGGTGACTTATGGTCTCTTACAGACTTAACTTTATCAAAAGTATCACAGTAAAAGATGGCAATATTTATTCAGAAACTCCATCAGGTTAAAATGGGTTGTGATGTCAAAGCTAAGTTTGGTAGTATAGCTCTAAATGTGGCAACACGGACAGGTGGTTTCGGGAATACCTTCGATAGGAAAAAACATTTGCACGTGACTTAACGCTGTCAAAATTATCAAACCTTTATACTTCGTGCATCTATGTATGTTCTTTGTGGACCATGTCAGCATATTCACATCGTCGTATTTTGGACACACTGTTTCAGCTACTCGATGTAGTGCACGGTCTAAACGTGTAACATGTAAGGGTAATAGAACCCTTTTCTATTTAAATTTATTGGTACGAGGTACATTAACTTTTACCGAGCCGAACTGGATGCTTGAGCTCACTATGATATTTATAGACTGTAACAAAATTCGCGAAATTACCCCTGTTCTGAACCTTTGGCGTCACGTGGAGAAGAAAAACCATCGGTAAAAGGTGCCATCATGCGAGTTACTGCAATATAAGCAATGAGGCCAGAAAAATGATGTAATTTGCGAAATAAATATCTAAATCTATGAGGTTATGCCAATTAAATCCTAGAAATATGCATTCGCTCTCCAGATGGCCAAAACATGCTTTTACACAGAATTCCAGGATGTAATATCACCAATACTTCTTTAAAGGGAACATTTCCATGTGAACTACACTTTTTTCCCTTGAAGTTTTGCATATTGGCAAATACATGGTGAGAAATATGTTTAACCAGTGAAAACTGTAGGAAATTTAACGCTCCGCAATAGTGGTCGTCAAACTGCGTCCCGAACCAAGTAATCGTGCGATCCGCGGACGTGAGATCCTGTCTCAACCGTATTTTATAATAATGTGCATCTAGTGACTAATGGCTGACTTCAGAAATGTAACGCTGAGAGCTTACTAATAAGAGTGAAATTTTCCTGTTCGGCAAGAAAAATACTTGCAGAGAAGGTAATATGTTAAGATGTGTTTAATTTTAATAGAAGTTGGTGATTTCGGCCGTGAGCTGAGTAAATTTGGCCGCTTATTAGGGGCAGAGGGGTAAGTAAGTAGTGTGGCCATTAGCGCGTTTAGAGGAGGTGTCAAGTAAAACGTTTCATTGTTTCTCTTCTAACAAGTCACAGTCGTGCGCTACTCGTGCCGATCCGGTGGCGGATACATTAGTCAGCCCGCACTTTGTTCGTTCGTTCCTTTCGTCAGTCGACTCGACTGAAACGAGTTATCGAGAAAATGTATTTTCCAATGTTTATATCATAAGATGAGGTTGTCTTGTATATGTGTATAATCAGTTGAAATAAAACTTTCTTAAACTTTGCATGTGACTTGATTATTTTTTATTATGGTAAAAGTAATGGAAGCTGAAGATATCTTTAGTGCCCCATCCTTGAGGTTTTTCTGTGTCCGCCACTGTGCCAATCAGCTGTTATGGTATAAATTTCAAATCGAAGTAGCATGGATTTGTGAACGTGCATTATAGAGACGGTCATCTTCGCATGTGGTACATATCTGCAGCAAGGAATATGAAATTAAAATAAGGCTGCTTTAATATAACGCAATGAGTAGAAGAGAAATGTCATTAAGAATATTCAGTCAATCTGTGAAACCGTGTCTCATACTGGATAACACATTTACAAATAAGTACAATCGCTGTTATCAATCAATTAATCATCCGCTCACACAGACAACAGAACAACACTTCGCCAGGCAATTACAGTTTCAGAACTTTGGGCTCATTAGGGGGAGGTTAGCATTCTGAAAAACAGAAAAGTCGGCACGAAGTGTTCCAAATGGTGCCGACTTTCAGCGATCAGAACTTGGAGGCTAGCGGACAACTTAACCTGCTATTATTGTAGATAACTATTGGGGACTGATAACTTACTAATTTATCTAGGTTACCAATTAGTAATGAGATCGGTACTTAAGGGGCCCGATGTGTCACCTGACAGTATCAGTATGGCCCTTGAACAAAAAAGTTCGACGACCATTTCTCTAGAAGAAAGGTCAGAGGGCTTTTTGTCGTAGACTGTAACCCTAAGTTAGCACAAAGGTCGAAAACTTGAATTATGCGCCATAAATGTTCTATATTCAACAAAGCCACTAAAGCTTCACTTAGTAAGTATAGTTCATACAATAGTGTGATATACGAGTACCACATCAGCTAATTCCATATCCTTTACCTCCTCTATGATGGCGCAGACCATATAAGACCCGAGCCTTCCAAAAGTACAATACAGTTTTTGAACGCTGGACTCTTTTACATCATTCAGACCTTTTTTTCTTTATTGTATTTCGATTCACACCCCCCCCCCCACCCCCAGAGGGGAGGGGGGGCTGACAGCAGCGTAATACGCCGCTCTGCAGCCTAAAGATAAGTTAAGAATAATAATGAGGAGATATAACAATAAAAAGCGGGGATAAAACGGTGACTGTTTAAAACTGGTACATGGCGGAAAAGTTGAGAAGAAAACATAAAAAGCAAAGCGGTCAGTGATGCTGATTAAAAACACTTGGAAATACACAGCCACAATTAAAAACCACAGCGACAGTCAGGTTTCTGTTCACAACACTTTAAAAAGAGGACGCACAACACTGAACACTCATGGAAAACACTGCACTATAGAGTATGAAGGCATATGGGTATAGCGGGGGGGGGGGGGGGGGGGGAGTACCCGGACGGATGAGGAGGGGAAAAGAGGGGCAGCTGATGGAGGAAGAGGGTATAGAAAAAGGGGGAGCAAGGCAGACTTGAGAAAGGAGTGGGGAAGACAGTGGAGGGGAAAGAAAGGACTCAGGGGGAGAGAATGGAGTCAAGGAGTGGGTAGGTGGAGAAAAAACAGGATGGAAGGGGGGAGAGGGAGCCTCGGAAAAGGACAGAGGGAGGGAGGACGGGAAGATGAGGATCATAGTTGATACGAGGGATAAATGGAGGGCGAGAGGGCCACCCAGGAAGGGGAATTGATGGAAGCCACCTCGGAAGAGGAGATTATAAAGGCACATTTGCATGCCGAGCGTGAGTTTCCTCGGAAACGCGAGATATTAATTAAATAAATAATCAGTGACAAATAAATAAAGCCTATGGCACACAACTGCAGCGCTGTGTCGCTGATAAAACAAAAGTACATTTTCGTTAGTCGTATGTTTGATTAAAAAAAAAAAAGGAAGAGCTCTCGTTGAAGTGGTGCGAGAAGCACGTATTTTAGTTTATTGTCTGGCACACCGCCATATTTCATGATATAGAAAATTACTGCGAGTTGCAACCATACTAGGCACTCGATTCTGTAAAGAATTTATATTTATAAAAGTAAGTAGGATTATGAACTGTAGGCTTATTCATTGAATATATCTGATTTAACTAACTGTGTAATTTTTTGTTTAGTAGACAATCACCTCTGTACGACGTTTTGGCATGGCTGGCAAATTATTGTAATATTGAGATTTAGTTTATGAGTCCGCACCTACCGCAGCAGTCTTTGGAAACGATTTAATTACGAAGTCCGATTATTTCAGTTTTATTTCACGGTCAAGTACGAGTAACATTGCCTTTAGGAAAAAGCCATTGTCAAGCGTCTGATACCGAATAATCAAAACCTGACGACTCATAGGAGAGCCAATCATACAGATAAAAATAATTAATATTTTATTTTATTTTATTTTATTTTATTTATTTTATATTGGCGACTGCGTGTCGGACTTGTTATTTTGTCATTTGTTACATTGTTCTCTTTGTTACATGTGAAAAATCAACCTTCTGGTCCTGGACTTGACTATATGAGAAATAAAAAAAAAAATCTGAAGATATTTGCCAATTATAAAATTTTGCGGGAAGACGCAAAGAAGCTTCCAGCAAAATAAGGTAAGACGCAGCATCTTTGCATTAGCAGGCTTGACCAGACGTATAATTCAGTGTATTAGCTTTTCAGTAAAATTCTGTAGTGTTTCTTTTCCGCATAACAGTTTCAGTGATAAATTCCATTCTCAGTATTTTTCCTTAAACAATAACGTATGCAACAATACCAATACACGAGTGTACAATATGGCCGACTTCTGTACGATATCATGTAACATGGCCAGCAGCCATTACCAATAATCTCAAATTCAGTTTATATTTTTAAATTAACAGACAGCCATTGTTGCTACGACCGATTCATGCTCAACTGCATTTTATTTTAAAACCAGTGTCAAACATTAATTTCTTGAAATATATAGCACGTGTGGCATGGTAATAACTAGAAAACAATACGCAAAAATGGAACAGCAAAGACGTACTATTCAGACGCAATCCGACTCGGACGAGAGACAAATGTTAGAAAATGACTTTACGACAGCAACCGGTAGTGACGATACATCAAATATTGACGCAAGTGTCAACGGAAATTTTGACAATAGGCCGTCCACCACAAAAATTTCAAAGTCTCAGTCAGAGCCCATGTTAATACATGACGTCACGTCTAATGACGCGGCGGGGGCAGAGACCTTGCAAACAGTAAACATTGCCAACATGTTACAAATGCTAATGAAACAAAACGCAGAAAATATGGCAACCTTAAGGATGCAGAACGCGGAAAACATGGCAACCTTAAAGACACAAAATGAACAGTTAAAGACACAAAATGACGAAATTAAATCTGATCTCATAGCAATCAAGGCATGTAATGACACTTTGTGTAAACGTGTGGAACTTATAGACGCCACACTGACCGAACAGATGACTGAACTCAGTACGAAATTTTCCAAGCTTAATACGAGACAAGAAAAGACTACAAATGACGTAGCACTTTTACAGAAACAATTAAAAAACCTTAATGTCACGTGTGAAGCTCTTACTGAACAAATTCAAACATATCCTTCAGTACACGACAACCTTGAAAAACGAATTACTGACGTGCAGAATAAATTTGACGATGTTGAACAACACCTGACTGACATCTTACAATCTGATGCCACAGCTCATTTTCAAAATATTAATAAAGAATTTCATGATTGGGTAGTCAACAAAGACAAACATTTTGATAGATGCTTACGTGAAAATTTACCAACAATTGTGCACGACTCCGTAGCGCAATACATTACTAATAACAAACAGCTGATCAGTGACGCAGTACAATCCGTCACTGCACCCATGAGACAATTCACCGATCAACCACAGTCTGAATGTAACGAAAATATCAGTCAAAATGTACAGTTCAGAAATCAATATACATTCGAGTATGACGCACACATACCGCACACAACATACACACAAGAACAAAACACACCACGACAACAACACATACCACAACGTGCAAACACAAACACAAGGTATTATCATGGTAAACCACAGCAACATTATCGTAATTACTCGCCAGCTGAGCATTGCAGTAATTACAGTGGAACAAATCCATATCATAATGCAAAGGAAGAAGAAAGCTTAATAAAACACAGGCAATTTCAGGCTTTTATCCCAGAGAAACGAACCATTCATCCGGTGATTTTTCTTAAATCTTTTAGTAACGCATTTCCACGCACTTGGAGTGACCGGAAAAAGATTTCATATATTGTCGGTTACATCCAAGGCGATGCAGCTGTCTGGGCATACAGTCAAGCTGACGTATGTACCACGTACAGTGAGTTTGAGCGTGCCTTTCTGAACAAATTCTGGTCGCAATCCGTCCAGGAGCGACTCAGGAGACAAATTTTAGAACCTGAAACTTTTAACAGTAAAAATGGTAACTTACGCAGATATTTTGAAAAATACTTGAACATGGGACATTTTTTAGACGAACCAGTCGCAACGCGTGATCTAAATTTACGAAATAACGGCAGTGCCGTAGTTACACAGACGCTTCTGCGCATGCGCGCACTCTGTTTTGCCAACATAAGAACTTTTTCGGCGCACGCGCGTCATTCAAATTTTGTGTATAATATACAGTATAATGTAAGTCATGTAAATAGTTGTAGATAACTTAGATTTTCTTGTGCCTTTAGGTGAATTGCTCGCCTGCAGGTGTGTCCTTTCGCCTCGCAACTCAGGGGGCAATATAAAGGCACATTTGCATGCCGAGCGTGAGTTTCCTCGGAAACGCGAGATATTAATTAAATAAATAATCAGTGACAAATAAATAAAGCCTATGGCACACAACTGCAGCGCTGTGTCGCTGATAAAACAAAAGTACATTTTCGTTAGTCGTATGTTTGATTAAAAAAAAAAAAGGAAGAGCTCTCGTTGAAGTGGTGCGAGAAGCACGTATTTTAGTTTATTGTCTGGCACACCGCCATATTTCATGATATAGAAAATTACTGCGAGTTGCAACCATACTAGGCACTCGATTCTGTAAAGAATTTATATTTATAAAAGTAAGTAGGATTATGAACTGTAGGCTTATTCATTGAATATATCTGATTTAACTAACTGTGTAATTTTTTGTTTAGTAGACAATCACCTCTGTACGACGTTTTGGCATGGCTGGCAAATTATTGTAATATTGAGATTTAGTTTATGAGTCCGCACCTACCGCAGCAGTCTTTGGAAACGATTTAATTACGAAGTCCGATTATTTCAGTTTTATTTCACGGTCAAGTACGAGTAACATTGCCTTTAGGAAAAAGCCATTGTCAAGCGTCTGATACCGAATAATCAAAACCTGACGACTCATAGGAGAGCCAATCATACAGATAAAAATAATTAATATTTTATTTTATTTTATTTTATTTTATTTATTTTATAAGATGAAGGGTGTACAGGTGGAGGGTAGGGGGGACACAACAGTGAAGGCAGGGCAGCAGGCGGGGGTTGGAGAGGAGAGGAGCAACCAGGCGATGAGAGGCATCGAGTCGGCGGGAGTTCTACATCTACATCTACATCCATACTCCGCAAGCCACCTGACGGTGTGTTGCGGAGGGTACCTTGAGTACCTCTATCGGTTCTCCCTTCTATTCCAGTCTCGTATTGTTCGTGGAAAGAAGGATTGTCGGTATGCTTCTGTGTGGGCTCTAGTCTCTCTGATTTTATCCTCATGGTCTCTTCACGAGATATATGTAGGAGGGACCATTATACTGCTTGATTCCTCGGTGAAGGTATGTTCTCGAAACTTTAACAAAAGCCCATAGCTACTGAGCGTCTCTCCTGCAGAGTCTTCCACTGGAGTTTATCTATCATCTCCGTAACGCTTTCGCGATTACTAAATGATCCTGTAACGAAGCTCGCTGCTCTCTGTTGGATCTTCTCTATCTCTTCTATCAACCCTATCTGGTACGGATCCCACACTGCTGAGCAGTATTCAAGCAGTGGGCGAACAAGCGTACTGTAACCTACTTCCTTTCTTTTCAGATTGCATTTCCTTAGGATTATTCCAATGAATCTCAGTCTGGTATCTGCTTTACCGACGATCAACTTTATATGATCATTCCATTTTAAATCACTCCTAATGCGTACTCCCAGATAATTTATGGCATTAACTGCTTCCAGTTGCTGACCTGCTATTTTGTAGCTGAATGATAAGGGATCTATCTTTCTATTATAGAGGACGCAGACATGTTCAAGGAAAAGGAGCAGATGGCGGAAAGGAATCAGGTCATAGAGGATCCATGTGAGGGACAGAAGGTATATACAGAAGGCGAGGCGGTGTGCATGGCGCTAGAGGATCTGAAGGGACTTATAGAATTTGGGGGGGGGGGGGGGGGATAGCCAGGCAGAGGATGGGACGGATTTAGGATTTGTAGGTGTGGAGGATGGTAGAGGGGTTCAATCCCCATGTCTGGCGAGAGAGGAGTTTAAGGAGACAGAGGCGGTTGTGGACTTTGGATTGGATAGAGCGGAGATGAGGGATCCAGGTGAGGTGACGGTCAATGGTGAGTCCAAGGTTGGTGAGGGTAGGGGAGATGTGGACAGGATGAGTGCAGATGGTAAGGGAAAAATCAAGGAGCTGGAAGGAACGAGTGGTACAACCTATGAGGATTGCCTGGGTCTTGGAAGGATTGATTTTGAGGAGCCACTGGTTACACCATGTGGCAAAAAGGTCAAGGTGATTCTGGAGAAGGCATTTGGACCATTGAAGGGTAGGAGTGAGGGCAAGGAAGGCACTGTCATCGGCATACTGCAGGAGGTGGACCAAATGGGGGAGGGGGGTTGGGGCATACCTGCCTTGTACAGGAGGTATAGGAGAGGGGAGAGGACAGAGCCCTGGGGCACACCCACAGAGGGGTAGGAGTTGCGTGAATCGGCGTTATGGATGGTAACATAGGAGGTGCAGCAGGAGAGGAAGGAGGCAATCAGACGGACATCGTTGATAGGAAGGGCATAGGTCTGGAGTTTAAACAGGAGACCGGGGTACCATACATGGTCGTAGGCGTTTCAAGGTCTAGGGAGACAAAAATGGCAGAGCGATGGGAGTTAATCTGGAGGGGAAGGAGATGAGTGAGGTGTAGGAGTTGGTCATCAGCAGAGAAGGAAGGTCAATAGCCACATCAGGTGTTGGGGAGGAGGTGGTGTCGGTGGAGGTAGTGATGGATGTGCTGAGTAAGGATTGATTCCAAGAGCTTGCTGAACACCGAGGTGGGACATATAGGACAATAGAAAGAGGCATCAGATGGAGGTTTGTTGGGTTTGGAGAACATCAGGATACGGGAGGATTTCCATAGGTGGCGGTAGAAGCCAGTGGCAAGGATTACATTGGAGAGGAGGCAAGGACTCCAAGGAAGGAGGGAGGGCAGTTTTTGAGATGGCAGTAGGTAACACGGTCACGGATGGGAGTGGTGTTGTGAGGCTGATGTCCTGTGTAGTGATGGGAACGTTAAGTCCTGATGGTGGTGTGTGGCCCAAGTACTGGAAGCTAGGAGCAAGGGCAGGAGGGAATAATCAAATTGGGGATCATCTGGAATGGAAAAGACATCAGATAAGTGGGAGGTAACGTGGTTGGCCTTACTGAGGTTGTCAGGAAAGGGACGATCATCAAAGAGCAGAGGGTACTGTGGGGTAGGGTGGTTCCCAGTAAGGCAGTGGAAAACAGACCAGTACTTGGAAGAGTTTATTGGGAGCCTGGCGTTGAGTTGTGTGTATTGCTGTCGCCAACCACAGTGTTTCTTCACAGTAAGCATGTCACGGATGTGTTTTTGTAATTGGCAGTGGTGGGTGAGTGTGTCACGAGTTTGGAGGAAGGAATGGTAGAGGTGATGCGATTCATGAAGGACAAGGACAGCCTGTGGGAGCAGGGACAGGCAGTGAGGGTGGATGACTTTAGTAGGGATATGGGTGGTGACAGCATCAGACAAGGTCTGGAGGAGGAAGGCAGCAGTTTGAGAGATGTCATCGGAAGATTGGAGGGTAGGGTCATGGCGTTCGACCTGGTTGTGCATAGACTCCCGGTAGGTATCCCATTTGGCGCAGGAGTAGTCATGGACTAGTTTAGGAGGAATGTCAGCGTGAGGAACATGGAGGGGATGGCGACCATCAGAGATAGTGAGGAGGACGGGGGCATGGTCACTGCCAATTAGGTCAAGGACATCCTTAGTGATGTGCCCAAGGAGGTTGGGAAAGGCTAGGATCACGTCGGGAGTGGTGTTGGATTCGGGTCAGGTGTGCCGTGTGAGGGGAACCAGGTCCCCCTGGAGGGTGGTGATAAACGGATACCGCCACTGGAGTTTGTCAGGAACAGATGTGGATATTGGGTCTGCGGCAATCATGTAGGCCAAGAAGGTGCAGACAATGCTGCCTAGGAAATCGTATGGGATGGGTGTTTGAGGGCAGATGTAGATGGTGGCACATGTGACAGTAAGGGTGGGGTAGAAGAGGCTGAGGGTGAGATGCTCAGCAGGATTGTTGAGGAGAGGTTGGGGCCAAACAGGGAGGTGCTTCATGTGGCCAATAGCAACCATGCCATGCACCAGGGGCAACAGGTTATCAGTGCAGTGGAGGGTGTAAGGGACTGTGGAGACGGAGATACAGGGTTAAATGAAGGTCTTATTTAGGATGAAGGCATCCACACAGTGTTGATGAAGGGTGTGGAGGAAGAGAAGTTTGTAGGTGGGCAGGGAGTGGATATTATGGTAAAGGATGCTGTAATGTTGTCACACCATGGTAGGATGAGGATGGTGAGGGGGTGAAGGTGAAGTGGGCCTGGTTGCGGGAGTAGGTGGCATAGGTGATGAGGTGGAAGATGGAACAGGCAGCAACAGCAATTTGGTGTGGGGACATTGGAAAGGGGGGGTCTTTTGGAGGACTATGATGACAAAGCAGATGATGACCTCTGCAGTAGGGGTAGGGCGGAGCGAGCTGTTCGGTGGATGGGGTCATCGACGGGGCAGACAGCGACAGAGAGCTCAGGGGTCACAGGGGAGGTTTCGCTTTACATTTCGAGGAGTAGGTAGGATAGGGTTTGTTACAGGTATTACAGGAAGGGGGAGAGGCGAGGTTGGGGCAGTTTTTCAAGAAGTGGGAAGCTTTGAAGTGGGGACAGGTGGGGGTCTCTTGCAGGTGGCAGTGACATGGTCTTTGTACTTTAGGCAGCGTTGGGAGCAGTAGGATTCGAGAGGGGAACAGGAGGAGTCCACTTTATGACGTCTGTTGTAGATAGGGCTCCCTCTGTAAGCAGGCAGTCAATGGAGGAGGAGGATTCAGTGAAGAGGTACATTAAGTAAGTCAGCCCGGCATCATTAAAGATGCGACAGGCTGAGTGGATTTCAATGTCAGGATGCGAATTTAGTTCCACCAACACCTTAGCATCCGTGGTCATGGGGCTAAGCTTGGTGATCGCGGTAGTGAAGGTTACCAGACATTAGGGACATTGAGGCTGTCGGGAATAGGATGGGGTGTGGTAGGGGGTAAGGGTGGCTCATAGGTGATTGGATACATGAGATTTTGGAGAGGAGATCGTTGTGGGAGGAAGCATTGGGGGATTTAATGAGGACCAAGACCTTTTCAGGAATGAGAAGGCTGATAGGGGTATTGGGGAAGTATTTATGGATGGCCAGGGTGAGGGTGCGGGAGTCAAGGGGGTCAGTATTGGAGAGGACAAAGGTGTGGGTAGAAGGGGTTGTAGGGGTGGAGACTGGGCTCACATCCATGAGGGTGGGTGGGTCACGGGGATCGGGGGTTTCCTTTGTGGAGATGGTGTGGGCAGGCTCAACATTAGGGCATTTAGCAGGTTTCTTGGACAGGACAGGGTGAGGAGGGGGGTGGGGGTGAGTTGCAGGGAGAGGTGGCAGGGGGCAGGTCCTCCATGAGGGGCAGGTGATGCAGGGTGTGGGGGCATGGGTGTCACAGAGACTGTGGCATGGCAGGTGGAAATCTGTGCCAGTTGGGAGCCTGTGCATGGGAAGTCTGAAGATGGCGGTGGGGCGACAGCTAAAGGTGAGGGAGAGTCAGGGGAAGTACAGCTGAAAGCGGTGCAGGAGTGGGTTGGACAGGGGGGAAGGGAGGACAGGGAGGGGGTGGCGGATGAGCTCCATGTAACGGTTGTTGGAGCAGCCGAGGGGGAGGACAAAATGATGGAGGTGGTGGGGTGGGACATGGTGGTGGTATGCAAGTGGGGGGTGACAGCGCTGGCGGAAAGGATGAGAAACGGCAGTGGCAGCGAGGACAGTGGGGCGGCAAAGGATGGCGAGAGCATTGGTGGCAGCTGCCTCCACCAACCTCCTTGGGCGTATCACCATCGACATCCTTGACCCCACAGGTAGCAATCACCTCCCCGTCCTCCTCACTATAACGTCTGCTCAGCACGCCCCTCTGCCTCCCCACCCTGCACCCCCTCCCAAGGTCGTCCATGATTGTGCCAACTGCAATGCCTACAGGGAATCCATCGCCATCCAGGTCGAAAGCCACCCTCTTACCTATCACTATCCTGATGACATCATCTACGCCTCGTCCTTCCTTCAGAAGGTAATTACTGACGCCATGGAGGCCCATGTTCCTACTAAAACCATCCACCACCACCGTCCCACTCTCATTCTGTGGGCTGTCCCCCTCCTCCCGTATCCCGCCGTCTCTATCGCTCCTTCCTGTGCACTCGTGACAGGGATACACTCATATGCCACCGGCAAATACAGCGACATGTCTGGAATCTTATTACAGCAAAGAAATGCCAGGACTGGCGCCAGACCAGCACATGACTCAACGGCAACCTCTCTATCAACTCCTCCAAGTACTGGTCCACCTTGCATCGCCTTACTGGTTCCCATTCCGCTCCCCACTACTCCCTTCTCCATAACGACCATCCCCTTCCTGACAACTTCAGTAAGGCCAACTACTTCGCTTCCCCCCTTTCCGAGGTCTTCTCCATCCCAGATGATCCCCACTTTGATTATTCTCTTGTCCCCACCGTCACGGGATGTGCCGATACCTCAGTCGCTCCACTTGCTCCTAGTCTCCAGAACTTGGGGCAATTGCCCCCCTCTGATATCAACACTCCAATCACAGCACAAGACATTAAACTTAACCTCCGGTCCAAACGCAACACGGCCCCTGGTCATGACTGTATCACCTACTGCCACATTAGAGAAAGCCCCTTCTCCTTCCTGACTGTCCTTGCCCATCTCTATAATGTCATCTTTTCTGCTGGCTTCTACCCCACCCTGTGGAAGACTTCCCACATCCTCTTATTCCTCAAACCCAACAAACCCCCATCTGTCGCCTTTTCCTATCATCCCATCTGCCTCACCTCTATCTTCAGTAAGGTCTTCGAATCCATCCCCTCCCGCCATATCCATCAACACCTAAATCAACACCACCTCCTCCCCCTTACCCAGTGTGGCTTCCAACCCTCCTTCTCCACTGAAGACCAACTCCTTAACCTCCTTCACCTTCTCTCCCTCCAGCTTAACTCCCGTCGCTCCGCCATTTTTGTTTCCCTCGACCCCCAAAATGCCTATGACCATGAATGGCATCCTGGTCTCCTCTTTAAACTCCAAGCCTACGCCCTGCCTATCAATTTTGTCTGTCTGGTCAGATCCTTCCTCTTGCACCATCCTTCCTATGTCACCCTCCACAACACCAACTGTGGTGCCACCGCCAGACACCACACTTGCTAGGTGGTAGCCTTTAAATCGGCCGCGGTCCGTTAGTATACATCGGACCTGCGTGTCGCCACTGTCAGTGATTGCAGACCGAGCGCCACCACACGGCAGGTCTAGAGAGACGTCCTGGCACTCGCCCCAGTTGTACAACCGACTTTGCTAGCAATAGTTCACTGACAATTACGCTCTCATTTGCCGAGACGATAGTTAGCATAGCCTTCAGCTACGTCAATTGCTACGACCTAGCAAGGAGCCATAGCATTTGATAATTAATATTGTGATGCCTGTACCGTCAGACCAATGTTCACCAATTGTGGATTAAAGTTAACTATTACAGCAACTGCATCCGTTTCCTACGTTCTCATTTCCTTGTAATGTTCCAGACCTCACGCCAGCCTGTGTGAGCTAAACGCATGCCTTTCGGCTACCTTACAGTGGCTTGGCTGTCTGGCCAAGTCACTACACCAACTTCCATATCTTTTATCCCACTGCTGGCGTCCTCCAGGGCTCTGTCCTCTCCCCTCTCCTTTATCTCTTGTATATGGCTGATATTCCCAAGCTGACCCCATCTGTCCATCTTCTTCAGGATGCTGATGACACCGCCTTCCTGGCTCTCTATCCTACCCTTCAAAGGTCCCAACGCACCCTCCAAACCCATCTTGGACAGTTCACCACTTGGTGTAACCAGTGGTTCCTTCGACTTAACCCCTCCAAAACCCAGGCAATCATCATAGGTCTCACCACTCGCTCCTTCCGTCTCCATGATTTCTACCTAACTCTTTATGGTCATCCCATCCAGCTCACTCCCACCCTGCGATACCTTGGCCTCACCCTCGACCGTCACCTGACCTGAACCCCTCACCTCCTGACCATCCAGCAGAAAGCCCATTCCTGCCTCCGCCTCCTGAAACTCCTGTATGGCCAGACATGGGGATTACATGCTTCCACCATCCTCCACACCTACAAATCCCTCATCTGTCCTATCCTTTGTTATGCCAGCGTTGCCTGGATCTCTGCAGCCACCTGCACCTCCAAATCCTCGAATGCCATGCACTCTGCCTTGCCTCCCATATCCACCTTCCTTCCCCCACACAGCTCCTGTATGACCTCACCCCCTTCCCCCACTTCCTCCTTTTCCTCTTTTCCTCCAACATCTCCGCATCCTTTAGACTGTCCGCAGGCTTGATCCCCCCACCCCCTGGTTTCCTCCTTCCTCTCTATCCCCCGCCTATTGCCTCGCCTCTATTGCTGTATCCTTCCATCTCTCCACCTCCACACCCTCCATCTCCTTCATCAGGGCAATTTCCAGCACCTACCCCTCCCAGATGATGAACTACACCATGACATATACCCTCCCTTCAAACTCTAACCTGGCCTTGTTCCCCCCCCCCCCCAACCCCAGGGTACTCTTTTTCCTCTCCCCTCTTTCTCCCAGAGCAGATTTTCCTTCTTCCCTCCCTGAGTCCCTGCACCCCCTCCTCGGCTGTTTTCCTCTCCCATCACTTCCCTTCTGAACCCTCTTTCGGCGCGCCCCCACCACATCCCCCTTTCTCTCCCCTCCTCCTCGCCTCCTTTCCCCTTCTTCCCATTTTCCTTGTCCCCCCCCCCCTTGTAGATCTTCCCAGGTTTTTATTCGTAATGCTGAAAGGCATAATCAGTCTTAAATGATGATGATGATCAGTGTGCTATGTTAGTGTTGTGCTTCAGTGCAACTATACAGTGTCATCTAGTGATGTGGGTTCTAATTTTGTGCTCGACCTGTTTATCGTCCATGACAGTTACTTGCTATGCCGTCCATCATGTGGCTGTTTACTCGTTATATGGACTTTTATGCTCCGGCCATACTTTGCCTGCTGCCTTTTAATGTACTGTGTGGTAATTTTTTTGTGCAACATACATTTTTAGATTTTTATCTCTGATTTACAGTCACCGCTTTGTATGTCTTCTTTTCTTCTGTTCCGCCTTTTTTGTTTCTATATTCCGTCATGTTATCTCCTTTATATTGCTTTTAAATGCCTTCCCGTCTAATTATGTCTCTTGGCTGAAGAGCAGCATGGCCGCGCAACTGGAATTAACAGACTCTGAACGCGAAATGGTAGTTGGAGCTACAAGGCATGGGACATTCCATTTCGGAAATCGTTCGGGAATTCAGTAGTCCGAGATCCACAGCGTCAACACTGTGTCGAGAATACGAAATTTCAGGCGTTAACTCTCACCACGGACAACACCGACGGCCTTCACCTAACGACCGAGAGCAGCGGAGTTTGCGTACAGCTATCGTTGCTAAGAGACAAGCAATACTACACGAAATCAATGCGGGACGTGGGACGAACGTATCAGTTGGGGTAGTGTGGCGAAATTTGGCGTTAAGGGGCTGTGGCAGCAGACTGCCGACACTGGTGATTTGTTAACAACACGACATTGCCTGCAGCTACTCTCCTGGGCTCGTCACCACATCGGTTGTGGCCTGGCCACATTAGTCCCGATATTCAGTTGGTAAAAGCTGATTGTAGGGTTCGAGTGTGGCACAAACTCCACGAAGCCATGGAGCCAAGTTGTCAACAAGGCACTGTGCAAGATGGTGGTGGCTTCATAATGGCGTGGACTTTGTTTACAATGAATAGACTGGGTTCTCTCGTCCAACTGTACCGATCATTGACTGGAAATGGTTATGTTTGGCTACTTGGAGACCATTTGCAGCCGTTCACGGAGTTCACGCTCCCGATCAACGATGGAATTTTTGTGGATGACAATGAGCCATGTCACCAGGCCACAGTTGTTCGTGATTGGTCTGAAGACCATTCTGGGCATTTCGAATGTGTGATTTGGCCACTCAGATCGTCCAACATGAATCCCATTGAACATATGTGGGGCATAATCGAGAGGTCAGGTCGTGCACAACATCCTGCCTAGGCAACACTTTCGCAATTATGGAGGCAACATGCTCCATTATTTATGCAGGGGACTTAAAACAACTTTTTGAGTCCATGTTACGTCGAGTTGCTGCACTATGCCAGGCAAAATGAGGTCCAACACGACATTATGAGGTATCTCATGAATTTTGTCACCTTAGTATATACATACTCGGAAAAGAAAATTCGTAAACTAAACTCGGAAAAGTAAAGATGTACAGACATACCACAGAGAAACATACTCCACTCAAGGACACAAACAAAAATGGAAAACACCTGATAGACTTTTGCAAAAGCCACGACCTCGCCATTATGTCAACAAAATTCAAGAAACCAACACGGAAACTTACCACATGGAGATTCCCCAGCCGAAAGCAAGAACTACAAATCGACCACGTAATAGTCCAGAAAGAGTCACAAAAAGAAATTTTGAACATAGACACGCGTAAAGGCTACTTCGACTCAGACCACCACCTACTACAGATCGGGATTCGTCTTTATCCCAAGAAAAAGCTCCAGAAGAACAAAATTGTTAGACCAGATCCAGACTAGCTTACTTTAAACCAGACACAAATATTAGACAGAATTAAAATGGGGAAAACGACAGACTGGACACAACTTTCAGGAAGAATCCGTGAGGTCATGAAACTAGCAGAAGCACCATGCACAAGGAAACAACCGTTGGTGGAACCACACATGTGACCAAGCTATTGACCAACGAATCAGGGCTTGGAAAAAATTTAGTAGCCATAAATCCCAAGAGAATTGGATTAACTTCCTGAAAATACAGAAACAATCAAGCAAAATCATTCGCCGTGTGAAACGACAGTATGATAAACTGCGACTCACGGAGATCGAATCGGACTTCATGAAGAACAATACAAGAAACTTCTACAGAACGTTCTGAGAAAATATGAATGGATATCAACCACCCAACTTGTGTTTCAGGAGAGCGGATGGAACCCTAGAAACCAATACCAAAAACAATTGTGACATTCTGGCAAAGTACTTTGAAAAACTCCTCAACACAGACCCCCTATGGAAGAAATAATAACAGAAACAAGCAAGTACAATTCAGATAGTGAACCTCCAACTCTAGAAGAAGTTAAAGAAATAATCAAGTCACTCAGGAATCGAGAGCACCAGGAGAAGACGGATCATCGCGGAAATCTGGAAGTTACAAGACCCAGAACTCACCAAAGACATCCACAGGATCTTGGAAGATATCTGGAAGACCATGAAAATTTCTGACGACTAGAAAACTGCCCTGATACACCCACTACACAAAAAAGGTGACAAGACTGACCCGAACAACTACAGAGGAATATCCCTACTACTGGTCACATACAAGATCCTCTTTAAAGCTTTACTAAACAGACTAGAATGCCAGACCGACCACTTGATTGGGGAATATCAAGCAGGCTTCCGTAAAGGGCGGTCTTGTGCGGGACAAATTTAGAACCTGAAAATGATTTTACAACTCAAACAAGACCTGATCATTACCTTTGTCGACTTCAAAAAGGCGTACGACCCTATCGACCGGAAAACTCTCTTCAAAATTCTAGCAGAATACAAAGTAGACAACAAAACACGGACTATCATAGAGCAAACTTTGACCAACACGACCTCCAAAGTAAAGTTCTGCAGGAGAACTATCAGAGCCCTTTGAAATTCGCACAGGTGTCCGACAAGGCGATGGCCTCTCACCTCTCCTTTTCAATCTGGTGTTAGATAAGGTCATAAAAGAATGGGAAACATCACAACAGGGGATAACCTTAGGAAACCTACAGATTAAATGCCTGGCTTTTGCAGACGATTTGGCGATTGTCACGAAAGGTATAAACGAAACAAAAGATTCTATTGTAAACACTATACGAAATCGCTTCCAAAACTGGACTACAGATCTCTTACAAAATGACACAGTTTATGTGCACAAAGAAACTCTCATCTCTGACCGGAAGGTACGGCACGATTTACAAAACGACAAACTTCAAATACCTCGTTGAAACACTACAAATGAGCGGACATAACAGAGACTCAAACGAAGAAAGAAAACCTATCTGGACAAGGCATACAAAGTAGTGTGGAATCATTACAACAAGAAGTCAATCTCACAAAAAGCCATAGTACGCCACTACGACACGGTGGTGCTCCCCGAGGCACTATATACAACAGAGACCACACTAATCCTAGGGCATACACGTATCAGACAACTAGAAAACGTAGAACGGAAAATACTTACGCAAATACTTGGCGCAACCAACAACAATGGAATATGGATCAAGAAGCCCACAGAGGAACTATACAAACATACGGAGACGAACACAGAAGAGATTAGAAAACGCAGACCACAATTCTATGGACACCTATACAGAACGCCATCACACTGACTGACCAAACAGATCTTTGACTTGGTAACCGCTGGAAACAACGAATGGGTGACAGAGGTAAAAAACGACCTGAACCAACTCAACATAACAGCAGACACAATAAACGACGGAATAAAATTCAGAAACATCATTAAGAAAAGTACACTACATGAGATACGCTGTGACAAACGAGCTGGCGTAAAATGGACCGAAGAACGCAAGCAAGATCACAGCCGGAAGATGAAAGAAATATGGGCAACCAAAAAGGCAATCAAGACGAAGCCGAAGACACGAAGCCGACAAGAAGCATGGACAGAGGACCGGAAACAGAAACACAGCGAGCGAATGAGGGAAGTTTGGGCATCAAGGAAGGCAGCAAAAGGAACTGGCCATGTAGTTTAGTCCAACTGCACTCTTTAAGGGCAAAACACCTATATATATAGTAAGCACAGTCTATTGCGCATGTTCTCAACAACAAATCGGGATAGTCACGTGATCTTTGGACAACACTGCTTGTGCACAATTTGCGGTAATAGCGAAACTTGGATATTAAAAGTATTCGCCTTGTTTTATATGCGTTTCTGAACGTTTGAGTTAAGTTATGCACGACAGTCTGATTTCTTCCAGTTTATGCAGGTTCACAAACCCTTGTGTATAACTAAGAAGTTTTGCATGAAAGAGTCTCCTGTATAGTGTCATTGTAACGTAATTAATTAGAATAGATTTGACAATATGAGTCATTGCAAACAGAAAACGCAAAAAATTACTGTTGACTGTTATTTCTTATCCTGCTTCTGAAAAATCGTATATGAAGTGGAATCTGAGCTATGATAATGTGGCGAGAAAGCACAGTACCATTACCTATAAGTGAACTCCAGTTCCTGGTATCAAATTTTTAAGATATCTGTAAAACGCGTATAAAATGTTTCACGGTACTTCTCAAGGCGATCCCTCTGTAGCAGCAAAGTAATAACACTAAGCGCTATACAGTCTAATATGTGTCGTCCCAAAATCACGTCACTGGAGCTACAGGACATGTTTCGGACAGAATTCTCGTTCTGCTCATCCGAATGCATTGAATGCTCACTCCGCTCTATGAGCGGTTAAGCCGAATAACGTCGTATGAAGTTGGTTGGTTGAAGATGTCATCAGTTGCAACTGCAGCGTCCGTGGAATTGCGATGTAACGCCTTTCGAACTATCAGGACATAGGACGTTCATCTCCGTGTACGAGTTTCAGAAAATGTTACTATATTTACGTGTGTTACACGACTGGAAGGAAATTTTAGAAACAAATGTACTTGTAAAAATACTTTCAGACCACTCATACGCACTATACGTAGACAAATGAGCGCACTATGCACACAGGAAAATACTGGTCAATTGAATACCAGATAGATTCTAATGTCCGATTCCACTCGTCGCCTTTGAGCAATGACGTCGTACGTAAGGAAAAGACGCTACGTATAGTCAATCTATGAAAACAACAGACCATACCCGTAAAAAAACGAATGTAGCATACGATAAAATTGCCATCACATTACACGTATTCACTTAGTCTTGTATTATATCGAAATGAATTGAAGATAACAAAAATAAATAAGAACATGAATTAAAAACAAATTTTCGTGTCTGATCATTCTTATTCTCGTAATTTATACGAGCAGGAAAGCTAGGAGAGCCTTGAAACTGCATTACACTTGTAGCGATCACAATTAGCAGTGCAGCGCAGTGCAGTGCACTGCAGTTCGGTTCACAAGTGTCACACACCGTAAGTATTTTATTTTTCGCGGATAAATTAGTTCCGCGCCGGCCGCCAGGGGCGCTGTGTTGTGTCCGTAACACCGTGCCGTTTATTCTTAGTATATAGTTTTTACATGTTATTGTTTTCTCCATGTTAGTTCTTAAGTACCTTTTTTTAACTTAGTTCTTGAGTAACCAGTCAACAAGTCACTTATTCGTTTTCGCGCGAGTCTTGCCTTGACATACACTGCGTCTAAAAGGCGTCCTGTATTAATTGCCGAACGAACGAATAAAGATCTTGTCATCTCAGCATTGGAGATATCGTTGTGTGTTATTTATCGCAAACTAACAGGCTAAGTGGTCGGACGGGCCGGTACTTGGCCCTACGGCCAAACTAGTGACCCCGACTTGTTTTATCGCCTGCCTGACGCACAAAAAAAAGTGATAATTTAAGATGACGGAAAATCTGACCGCGGCCATCCTGCTGTGTCCAGACTCGCCATTAGACTACCACCCATTTGGCCTCACAATCCAGCGCTATGGTTTGCGCAAGTTGAAGCTAGTTTCTTATACTCTGGACTAACCGCCACTGCCAAGTTTGCACTGATCCTGAGCCAGCTCGATCGTAGTACGTGGCTGAAGTGCAAGACGTGATTACCACGCCGCCAGAGAGTAATGTCTACGACCGACTCAAGGCAGAACTGGTAATTTTCAAGAATGGTTGCCTATCGAAGTCGCTGGTTCCAAACGAAACATATCGAACGTGCGATGGTAAATCGATCATGCGACCCCGGTGGCGGGCGTTGTGATCAATTATTTGTGATCGTTATTTTTATCTGTTTTCCGTCGTTCCCTTACTTGCTCTAAATTATATACCTCCGCGAATTATTTGTGAGTTGCTAGGGAAACCCAGACGATTTATGTCGTTACTGAGTGGAATGTCTGATGTTCTTGACGTTTCTTCGGCGGATTCTCTCACATGGAAGAATCTAACTCCATGTTTATGCAGCGTAGAAAATTGTTCGACTTTTTGTAGCAAATATGTAGTACTACCAGACAAGGAAAGAATGGACTGTGTAGACTGTGGTGGTGCGAAATGTGTAAAACTCCGTAAGAACAGTTTCGATGCTGAAATACCGTTACAATTTCATTGCGGACAGTGCGGAAAACGAACGAGTATCAGGAAGAATACATGATTCGACTCTTCCAAATTATCCATCCAGATCACCGTAATGGACTTTCACATGACGACCACACCGCCGTCGAGTAAAGTAAGTCGTCTCCTTTGCATTTAAAGGTAAATTTGTAACGTTCTTCTTTTGTCGTTGCTGTAGTGACCAACGTAAACATACTCACAACGCCCGCCAGAGTCGCATGATCGATTTACAATCGCACGTTCGATAAGTTTCGTTTGGACCCAGCAACTTCGATAGGCAATCATTCTTGGAAATTACCGCAGAACTTCTCCGTAGAGCATGAGCTTCGCAAGAACTAGATTTAGGCCTATGCCAAGCGTTTGCGCGGGATTTCACGATCGCGGACGTCGCCGAGCCGATTATAGGAGAGGACTTCCTGATGCATTACAACCTTGTGCCTGACATCGCCAACACACGCCTGGTCGACCAAACCACTGGACTGACGGCTGCAGGATTGCGGCGCCACGCAACCATCCAGTCCGCCAAGCTGACTGAAGCAGCAGACAGCGAGTTGGCCGCCTTACTTCAGGATTTTCCGGCGCTGACAAAACCTCAAGGTATAGTGCGCGCAGATTACCGTGGCCGGTAGATGCGCAGAGGGCAGGGCACACGTGGGGAGAGTGGTAGTGGTGGAGGCTGTGGGCAGGCACTGTAGGGGAAAAGGAAACGTTAGCGACAGCCCCAGACATTTGCACAAGCCCCGCCCATTTACCCCCCCCCCCCTCCACACCAACTAAGAGCGCATCAATATGATCTTTGGTAGTCCTCGTCGCTGTCGTGTTTTTGTTCATCGTTTTTTGTTTCATCGCAGTTGTTCATACTAACAGTGTTGCACTGTTAGTACTTCTTAGCAGTTTGTGTAATACTGTCAAAATGAAACATAGATATGCACTCTCAATAAAGTTATCATACATAAGGTACCTAATCTTGACTGTTGTGGCCAACTGCTGTCAAAACTGATATCTAACAGACATTAAAGTACGATAAGATATAAGATGTGTTGGAATGACACTGACGAAATTATGTACATATGTTTAACAATAGGCAGCTCTAAAGCTCTCAAACACTGAAGAAGAACTCAAAGTGATCTCGTGTCTGCTATAAGCAAACAGTCATAAGAGATCACAAGTAAAAATTCACCCATTACACAGGCAAATATTAATGAAGAATGTCACTGTATAAATATCTGACTGCTTGCATTCCGCATTTCTACATTATCCCACTCTTATATTCCTTAGTCTTAATGAGGTAATCAGAAACAAACCAAGACATCGACTTTGCCTTGTTTATGCACAACATTGACTTTAGACAATCGAGATAATGGACAGCATCCTTGGCGATTCTACCAATTAATATTTCCCTACAGAATTTCTTACACTACACGAGGTGACGGAAATTTGCGCTCACTGCAACTAGCAAATATCAGATTTTTTTGATATAGTGCAGATGAAAGCTCATGAAATAAAAAAAGACAGTGTGGATACCATTTTTATTTTTCTTTCTTATCGATGATTTTTCAACTCGCATATTCAATGAACATATTTCTAAATCTTTTCACAATGGTACCGGAAAAACTGCATTTCGTACTAACTGCTGATTTTCTCCCTTGTTATGACAGGCATATCTGTGATACGAACAACTTTGGTGTTGGAACATGCGGCAGACCATGGGCAGAGCTTAGAATATGGATTGGTATGGAGGAGGGTGATTGGGCGGGACTTGTGCACCATCCAGGGCTGTCGCCAACGTTACGTTAGGGGAAATGCCAAAGGCTGGAGGGGAAGTGCCATCCGAAACTGGCGCCTACGCTCACATTTTCTGTAAATATTAAGTAGCGACCCTCCACATCCACACTTGCATGGTCACCATTCGAAAAGATCTACTGTCGTCTCAGCTTTGGTTAGGATCTGAAAAGAATTTCGCCGAAAATGCAACGATTTATTTTCGCCTGGCTTGATAACCAGTTGTGACTTTCAGAGAAGCATCATGAGTGTCGAATTTTGAGTCAAACTGCACATTCCTCTGGTTGCCATGTTAAAATTTGCTTCTTTCGCCAAAACTCATTGGAGTATACACAGTCTCGCCTCACAAACATCTCGTGCAGACGAAATGGTGAAAGAATTCTGAAACAGTGGTTTATTCTGTTTATTAAGTGAGAAAATGAGGAAAATTAAGGTCAGGAACTTATAATAAAGCACAACCTCGGTACAAAATAAATGTTTAATAACTTCACTTATGTTGTTCCAAAACCCATAGCATTTCTCGTTTCACTAGCTATTAATGGCCCTTAAAAATTACGTTCTTTCATCGAGAAAGTCTGTAGTTAGTGGAATAACACAGCAGATAATGAAGTTTTTCATAATTACCCTACCGCAAAACACTCTCCTCTTTGCGTGTTCTAATTTTCCAAAATCTCATTTCGATATCTCAAACCGTTCATGAAATATCAGGGATGTTGTGGATATTTCACTCTGGCTTTATCGCTGTCGCGGTGCAATCGCAAATGATTGCGATACGTCCAGATCAATTTTCTCGAGATTGGTGACAGAAACCTCCAGCCAAATCAAAAGAAAAATTCAATGCGTTAGCTAAATTTCGTACCCAGCAATATATTATGTAACATGCACTAAACGCAAAATCATAGCGACGCCTGTCTTTCTTTGGAAACTTTCTCCAATTTCACGCCCTGTCTTACTTCCACTCAAATGTGACAATAACTATGAACCAGTAACTAAATGATGGACACATCATAATGAACCTGACATATAAAGCTACAAGTATAGCAAAAATGAAATTTTTTACCGAATAGTTTGTGTAAAATCGTTCGAGAAAAACTGCAGGGCGTGTGCCTCGATTCTGTATTCGCTGAGTGGCCGGAAGGTGGCAGACACTCGTCGGCCTCCCCTCCTGAACAAACGAATGAACTCGCCCAGCGATTTGGACCAAATCTGGTCACTGTGCATCGGCCACCGTATGCCTACGGAAGTGAAGCATAGCACCACTGAGGGGTCGCCATTATCCTGTAGACCTCGACGGTTATCTCTGGGTCACCAAGTTTGATAGTATGATTCGAGAGCGTATCATGCGACTGTTCAGTAGCCCTTGGTCATCGCCGTTACATCTCGTGCCTAAGAAGTGCGGTGCGTGGCGTCTGTGCGGGGCTATAGAGTACTTAACGCCCCTACAGTGCCCGATTGTTACCCAGTTCGTTGCTCTGCGATTTCAACTACGCGATGAGTGGTGCACGCCTGTACAGCGTGTTGGACTGCGCCAAGGCATACACACAGATACCTGTCGCCAAACAAGACATCCCGAAAACGGCCATAATTACGCCATTCGGCCTGTTTGAAAGTAAATTCATGACTTTTGGCCTCAGGAACGCTGCGCAGACATGGCAGAATTTATCGATTCAGTCTTGCAAGGTCTGCCATTCTGTTTTGCTTACCTTGACGATATATCAGTGTTTTCAGTCTGCCCAGGAAGACATCGCCAGCATCTCAGACATGTTCTTAATCGGCTAGATGAATACGGCATCATTCTCAACACAGCAAAATGTATTTTTGGTCAACCACCGAATCTCTCCATCTGGCTCCTTACTATTACATGACAAAGTGGAAGCCATCCTACAGATCTCACTGCCGTCCACAGTTAAGGAGCTGCGACGATTTTTGGGGTTGTGGAATTTTTACCGCAGACATTTACCACATGCAGCGGATGTTCAGGAACCATTAACGGCTGTGCTGGCAGGTCCGAAATGCAAAGGGAATGCAACAATACAGTGAACGGAACGCGTTTGAACGGGCTAAACAATCAATAGCGGACACTGCATCGTTGGCACATCCCGACGCAAGTGCACCATTAACATTGGTTGTAGATGCAAGCCTGACTGCTGCAGTTTCAGCGTTGCAACAATACAACATTGACGCATGGCAATGCCTAACTTTCTTTTCAAAGAAATTTTCGCTGCCTCAATGTAAGTGGAGCACCTATGATAGAGAGCTCTCAGCGATACACCAGGCAATCAATTACTTTCGTCCTCAGCTGGAGGCCCTTGAATTCACTATACTCACAGACCATAAGCCGCTGACATATGCCTTTCGACAGAACAATATTAACTGTTCACCAAGGAGCACAACCAATTACTGCGTATCGCACAACTCAGCACGAACATCTAGCATATATCCAGAATCGAGAATGTAGTAGTGGATTGTCTATCCCGTGTCAGCAGGGTCTCCACCATAGAAGGTGCAGAAGCACAACTTACAGACCCGGAACTACAAGAGCTGTTGCAGGAACACAAGTCTGCATTGAATGTGGAGTTAGTCAACGTTCCTCGCACAGACATCAAATTGTACTGTGACGTGTCCACAATCAAACCACGACCGTTTTTACCCACAAGATTCAAGAAAAACACGTTTAGATCTTTGCATAACCTGTGCCATCCTGGAGTGGAACTACAATACACCTAATCTCAGATCGCTTCGTGCGGCCAGGGATGAAGGAAGACTGCCTTGAGTGGACCCGATGTTGTATACAGTGTCAGCGCAGTAAGGTCGACCAGCATGTGCACGCACCTATTGGAAACTTTCCTGAAACCACCACCTGTTTTACATATGTACACATTGACATCATGGGACCTAACCTTCAAACGGCCATCGATATTTGCTGACGATGATCAACCAATTCACGCGTTGGCCAGAAGTGGCCCCAGTGGACAATGTCTTGGTAGAAAGTTTTACGTATGCCTTCATATTATACAGGGTGTCACGATTTGGCAGTCCTTAGCACATTACCACAGATTGTGGTAAACAATTTGAATTTGATTTGTTCGCAAAGCTAACAGCGTTCTGTGTGACGAGCCACCACAACACAACCAGCTACCACCCGGCCAGAAACAGCATGATAGAGCATTGGCACGGGACTTTGAAAGCAGCCCTGATGTGCCAGGATGCTGGGTGGACAGAAGCTCTCCCGATGTTTCTGCTTGGCTTACGAAACTCACACAAGCTAGATCCAGGTTCCTCTGCAGAACTAGTACATGGAGAGTCGTTATGACTGCCTGGCGAATTTGTAGACGTGACTACACAGCCTGTTACAGACCCATCTGCCTCCGTCAGGCGCTTTCTTGATCATGTCAGGAAAATGCGACCTCCGCAACCGTCTAGGCACGGAATTGCTGCCACCTTTGTACGCAAAGACATCACGACATGCACTCACGTTATGTTATGAACTGGTGGCGTCAAACTTGCCCTCCACGCACCTTACATCGAATCATCAGAAGAGCAGGACGCACACTGGATATTCTTGTCAGTGGACAACGAGCCACTGTTAAAATTGACAGGATCAAACCAGCCTACTTCTTCAACGAGAAACACCCCACTGAGACTCGGCGAACACAGCTTCACCCCGAACTTGGTGTGGCAACAGCAACTCTGGCACAAGCACTGACCAGGTCGTCAGCTCCAGGGGACCAGCGCATCACAGCTCCAGGGAACCAGTGCACCACGAGGTCTGGAGCCCTATTCCGTATCTTTCGCCATTTTGCCGATCGGTCCGGTACGCGAGTGAACCGAATGGCTTTTGTCGAAGGAGAGCCCCAACATTATTCTTCAAGCATTTTGGAAGCTATGCCGAACGGTCCTCATGAACCGAAACGCTGTTGTCACTTCTCCACACGCCAACCAATCAAAAGTAATCTGCCTCAGATCCGCGCATGGGCACTGCAGCACCACAGCGGCATGATCCCGAAGCAGCTAGCAGCCAACACAGGCGCGCTATTCTTCACAGTACTGAAAACTGAGGTTAGAGTACGTAAGACTATTCAAATTTCGCTATGTGCTTCCATTAATACATGATAACGATACAATATTGACTATGTTCTGGAAACCGTCATAAATGTCACATTATGTCATTTTATTCTCACTCACAACAACGTCTTGTTTTGGATTTTACGTTTCAGAATATGAGTTAGAAATGGAGTTTAGTACCACATTGTACAAATACATGTACAGAAATACCCGAAAAATTCGTCATTTTTTCTGTTTTCCGTCGTTCCTTAGTTGCTTCAAAATTCATGGAGGTACATTCCATCTATGCAACTAATTGAAAGCAGTTTGTTTATCACCATACGCGTTTCGCTTCTTTTATTCGTGAAGATTCTTCACAAATAAAAGAAGCGAAATGTGTATGGCAGCAAACAAACTGCCTTCAATTTGTTGCATAGGCGGAACACATCTCCACGAACCCGAAAAATTGTTTAAGGGAGTTTCAAAGAATAATAACATGCATAAAATGTGGTTGTAACTCGCTCCTAGAGATACAGATGATTTTTTTTTTAGATTTTTTTATTTTTATTTATTTATTTGGTCCTGTTGATTACATATTATACAGCTAGTGTACAAGTAATATAGGACAAGTCAATTGATGCAATTGCAGTAGTACATTAACATTTATACATCACATTGCACAGACATTGGTTTATTTTACAATAACAATTACTTGCTTGCAGTATTGAAGCCTGCATTATGCCAAAAACAGTTTAAGTGATTGTTTAAAATAGTAGAATAAGTGACAGTGCATATTTTTATGCTACTGACATATATAAGGAAGTAAATTTTCTTCATGGTCATGGTTTGAATGAATACAAGTTTTAACTGCATTCCTTAAGAAGAGGCTTAAGTGAATGCTCAAGAGAGTGGGATACATGGGAGTTCACATTTTCTCATAATGAAACAGGTAAATTTACATTTTATCACCACAATTTTGGTTAAACTACAAGTAACAGCATCACACTTTATCTTTAAGGGAGTGCTTTTCTTAGGCAGTTTCCCCCACTCTTGTACATCATAACTGTAAGTACTCATTCATTTTACAAAAAGTTTGTTCGATGAGAAATAATTTTAGCTTCCTTTTGAAAACCTGCATTATTTATTCCCTTTTTTATATTGATGGGGAACTTATTGAAGATCTTTATACCTGACTCAGTAACTCCCCTATGTACTTTAGTGAGAGATGCAGAGCCTTGATGAAAATTTTTCACCTGTCTTGTGTCATGGTTGTGGATGTCACAATTTTTCTGAAACAGTTCCCTGTTGTTGGCTACAAATAACATCAGTGCGTATATATACTGACCTGTGATGGTAAGTATCCTGAGAGATTTGAAGAGACCTCTGCAAGTTGTCCCATTAGGGACCCCACATATTAGCCTCACTGCCCGTTTTTGTATTCTGAAGACTTTTTCAACACTTGCAGCATTTCCCCAGAAGATTATGCCATAGGAGAGAACAGAATGGAAATATGCAAAGTATGACAACAACATTATTTCTCTGTCTACTAACTGATGGAGAGCTCTTAGTGCAAAGCACGATGAGCTAAGTTTCTTGACCAGCTGATCAATTTGTTCTTTCCATCTTAGGTGACTGTCTATCTGGATACCTAGGAATTTTGTATGTGTGGTTTCATTAACTTTGTGATTGATAACATGTATTTCAGGAGTTTTAATTTTTTTATTTTTTGTCAGAAACTGTATCAAATTGGTTTTTGAAATATTTAAGGTTAGGCTATTCACAGTGAACCATTTGTGTACTTGAGTAGAGACTGTCATGGCTGTATCCTGCATTGTTGAGTTGGGACCTTTTACGAGGATACTTGTATCGTTGGCAAACATTACTATTTTTGCTCTGTTGTTAATTGTGACTGGTAGATCATTAATGTAGATCAGGAAAATTAATGGTCCAAGAATTGAGCCCTGTGGGACTCCATACTTTATATTTCCCCAGCCTGATGTTAATGCTGTTTCTGTCCCCCTTAGGACAACCCTTTGCTTCCTGTTCTGTAAGTATGATTCTAACCAAGTCAAAGATTTGTCTTTAATGCCATAATGTGGAAGCTTTTTTAAGAGTGTGTTGTGATCTACACAATCAAATGCCTTGGCAAGGTAACAAAATATCCCCACTGGATACCTTTTGTAATTTAGTTCACCCAAAATTTCATGTGTTAGGTTAAATATAGCTCTGTCTCTGGAGGAGCCCTTACGAAAGCCGAACTGTGTAAGAGCCAGTAAGCCATTTTGTGTAGTGTGACAATAAATCCTATCATACACTATTCTCTCAAATACCTTTGAGAATACTGGCAGCAGGGAGATGAGCCGATAGTTGGATATTTCATCCCTTGCTCCACTTTTGTGGATTGGCATCACTACTGCATGTTTTAATCTATCTGGGAACACACCAGTTTCCATAGATTAGTTACACAAATAGCACAATATATAACTGATTAAGTCTGTGCATGATTTTAGAATCCTACTTGATATGCCATCATATCCACAGGAATCTGAATTTTTGAATAATTTTATGGTTTTTTCAATTTCTTTAGGGGTTGTACTTCTGAAATGAAGTGCTACTTTAGATGTTATTTGCATGTGGTTAAGTAGTCCAATAGCTTCTGTGGGAGCCTGTTTATTATGGTTCATTGTTTTTTCAGCTACAGAGAGAAAAAAATTGTTGAAATCTGAGGCTCCAGCTTTGTGTTTGTTATTGTCAGGTTTTATGTTCCTATTTGTCTCACTTTTTATGATGTGCCATATGGATTTTATTTTATTGTTTGAGTTGCTAATTTTTTGTGCATAGTGCAACTGTTTGGCCTTCTTTATTACACTTGTTAGAATTTTACAGTATTTCTTGTAATGTAACTTTACTGCTGGGTCTGTACTAGTCCTCTGTTGTACATACAGATCTCTCTTTTTGTTACATGATATTTTTATGCCTGTAGTTAGCCACTCTTTCCTTTTACTACAGGTTGGTTTGATTTTAATCTGTCTTTGGGGGAAAGAAGCTTCAAAATGTTTAAGGAATAAGTTCAGGAATGAGTTGAACTTCTCATTCACTGTGTCAGTCTGGTATACTTCTTCCCATTGTTCATGGGATAAACTATTTCTGAACATGCAAATAGGTTCAGCATTCATTGATCTAACGTGTTTAACTTGGTTACAATGGCCGTGTGTTGTTTTTCTGCTGGCAAGTTTTAGGGTTGTCATTTGACCGTCGTGATCAGACAGACCATTTGTTAGTGCCCGTGTCATCACATCATTGTAATTTGTGGGATTTAGGAACAGATTATCAATCAGGGTCTTGCTGTGCCCATATACTCTTGTTGGGAATGAGATCATGGGGAGCAGATTGAAGGTTAACAGTAGTGATTCTAATAGTTTCTGGTTGTTATTTTTTGTGAGTAAGTTTATGTTAAAGTCACCACATATGATGCCATTACTATTTTTTCTATAAAGTTTAGTAAGAACTGTTTCTAGCTGAAAGAGAAATTTTTGAATGTCTCCTTTAGGTGACCTGTAAACTGTTACAATGATCAGGAACTGTGTTTCAAGCTCTAATTTGACTGCACAACATTCGAAGTGCTGTTCAATACAATATTTAGATACATCTATAACTTGTGACCTAATAGTATTGTGTGTGTAAATTGCCACACCGCCTTGTCGTAAATTGCTCCGACAGTAGGAAGAATCAATTTTATAACTATTTAAATGTAGCTGATTATTTTCTGTGGCTTCCAAGTGATGTTCAGTTAGGCAGAGCACATCAGGAATAATTCCGTATGTGTCAGCTGTTTCTTGCAGTGAAAGCATCAGCTCTTCTTTTTTATTCAAAAGACTTCTTATATTCTGATGAAATATTTTTAAACAATATAGCTTATCAATTGTATTTTTAACTGGTTCCTTACTGTTAGTTTTCACACAAGTTAAATTATCAAAAGGTACAACATTTACACTGTGCTCTCTTCTGTTCTTTAGCCTAAAAAAGATCTTATCTGAGTATTGACTATTACTGGAATGTGTTGTTGTGGAAAAAAATCACTATTTTTCTTTTCTGTGGTTGGTGATGAAACAAATTTTGTCATTACTGTTGAATTTGTAGTAAAACTGTTCCCTGTGCTTATTTCAATTAGTTTTTGTGCTAGGAACTTTTTCCCAAGACTGTTCAAATGAAGCCCATCTGAGGTATGGAATCTTCGACCAACACCACTTACATCTAGAACATTTACATTTTTAAACTGTTTACATACGTTTGAGAGCTGTTCATTTGCAAGTTTGATCTCTCTGTTCACACAAGACGGCTGATGTAAGTCGTACCTCTGTGGAATATTAACATATATTACATTTGTGTGTCCTAGATAACACAAGCACTTCTTTAGTTCTTGGCAGGCTACTGATGTTTCATTCCGGTACACGTCATTAGAGCCACCGAGTAGTACAATGAAATCCTTGGATGACAACTTACCGATTTCTTCTGAATGTATATACGTACATATTTGAGAGAGAGATGCTCCAAGCTTGACAAATCCTGTTGCCTTCACAGTTTCAGCAGTTTCATTTATACGAGAAGCAATCTCTCGACCGTGACTATCGGCAAGAATCACAAGTTTCCTCGGAATGCCATAATGTGATTTATGTTGACAGATGGTTTTCGGGAGAGGAACAGCACCTTCACACGGAACTTGACGATCTCCTTGTTGAAGTTCAGATGCGGTAGTGCTTCCAGGAAGAATTACTGCAGCATTCGATGATTGAGAACGTTCTGTAGGAGCTTCAAGAGCATCATCATTACTGTCTACATCGAGCACTTCAAATCTATTTGTTAGCGGCCCTGCTTAGTATATCGGTAGGCCTACACGTATTACACTTCCACGTTGAGCTGTCCACCTTTGCGCATCGAAAGTGGAATTTTGTGTCACATTTTACACATACTATATACCACTTTTAGCGGTTTTCCCGCATTTTTTACAGTTGGTATCATATTTGTTACCGCTGGTTCTAATATCAATATCAATTGCAAGATTACTGTTTGTTTTATACTCACATTGATTGTTATTGGTATATTTGCATTTCAGGGCGTGTACCTCTTTTAGCAGCATAGCAATAATTTCGACTTTGCAGTCGCTCTTCTGTAGTGCTTTGTCTAGGCCATATTCATTACACTTTCTGCAACACCATAGTTTTCGTCTTGGATCTGCCTTTACACATGCGAAATGGTATACAGTTTTAGAGTTTATGCACGTTATGCCCTTCACGGCGAGCGATTTGCAGTAGCAAAGTCTTTGTATTTGCTCTCGCGATTCGTCAGACGAGGTACTAGCTCCATGTGCGGTTTCAGTTTCGCAATTTTGGGCCACCCCAAGTCTTCCTTCCGAAACGTCTTTAATAACAAAACACGCGATACACATATCATCACGATATACATCAAATTTTTTACATGTTAAGCACTTTTTAACGTTTATGTTGAGTTTATTCCGGTAGTTAACACAACCACAATTTACACTCGGCGCCATCTTGACTTGTATGATACATGAATGATTTGGTTCATAAAAACTAAATTTAAAAAAGAAAACGCCTTTTCGAGAGTGTGTGGCGAGTGCAGCTATATAAGTTCATTGTAACTTATAACATGCATCTGATGAATCAAAATGTTTCATATATGGTGGTATAGTCTAAAAATATCGTGGCGGGAATATTTCAAATCTGTTGACTGTTGGTAAGGATTCGATCGCAAATAAATACTTGTGACAAGCTAAAGTATAAAGACGATTGCTGCTAGTTTCATTCGCAGTAATTTAAGTTGTGCTCTTAGATTCCTGTCGGACCACGCACTCGGAAATCGCTACATATTCAGAAAAAAAAATAGTTAATTGTTTGTGACAAGAAAAAGTATAAATGTCACTGTCAGTTGCCTCATGCACAAACATTTCATCTTTCATTTTTTACACATATGGAAGTCACGAAATCGAAGATACTCATTACAGAGAAAGCGCGCTTTTACGTGTAAATAACAACGAATATATCAGAAAAATATTTAACTTCTTCTATTAATGAAGTCTCAAAATGTGTTACAAACATGAAGACAAAAAAGGTAATTGAAGTACACAGGAGTATGCGAACCCACGACCTTTGATTCGTCTGCCCACTGTGCTACTACAACTAGCTTTTGTCCCTTGCTTTATTCCAGTAATTCCTGTCGAGAGAGACGCAGACTGACTTTGTTGCCAAATGATGCAGGCGTAAGCCATAAATGCATGAAATTTTGGAACATTTCCTCTATAAGGCTTCACAAAAATCCCTTGCATTGTTACTTAGAAGTTCTAAACACGTTTCGATATTAATAAGTAAACCATTAGCAGAAAGAACTACGCAAAGTCACTAGTAATTTCAGCTAACACTCGTGTGATATATGTAAGCAGAGACGACCTTTTGAAATTTAATGATTTTTTAAACTCTTAATTACTTACAAATAACAGGTATTTTGTGAGAATATTGACCAAACTGTTCTTTTAAGTTATAATCATTCACAATAACAACAATACGCACCATATTTCTAACAAAGGAAAACCGTGTACTGTGGACTCTTCCACCCGGACATTCCTGGTGATTCTTCTAGAACACAATCACTAAATCCGAAGCTAAAGCCGCTCAACGTGTTTAAAATAACAAATTCTAAGGGTATGTAAATCACACCTAACCGATCAAGAGGGCCTTACCGAAATCCAAAACGTCTCAGTATAGTTGTCGTAAAATCGGTAGGAGGATTGATCGGTAACAGGTCTCAGAAGTTTACAGAATAGTAACTTCAGATAAAGAACACTGCCGAGGCTAACCTACTGCACCGATTGGTATGAACGATACAGAATAGGGCCCTGTAAGCAAAAGTTCAAAAGAATCACATTGAAAGTGGAGCCGATCAAGCAATATTTTCTTTCATTTACATAAATTATTGTTGCACTGTTTACTTTTGTTGTAGTGTTTTATTTCTGTCATATGACTTTAGATTTGCCTTACTTCGCTGACTGCCCATTCTTTCTCTCCTTTCCTGTGTTTTAGATTGCATTCTAAATTGCAAGCGCAGAGATATCCAAGCCACACTGTATCAAAGGTCTCATTCCTACACAACACACAGCTAAGTAACAGCGCTGATTGGGGGTGCAGCATCTCATGTCCTTAATTTCTCTCACCGATAATTATTATTCGTTGTTCACATTTCCTCCCCCTTTAAAAATGTTTCTGGCTAGAACAGCTGGAAAAAGCGGTGATGTGGGCGTGAGTTTTGTGTGTATGAATGTATGAATGTTGCTTCCTTTCTGAAAAAGGATTTGGCTGAAAATTTATGTGAACACTCTTCTTCATCTCGTCTGTCATCTGATGCAATAATGACCGCAGAGGAACTATAATGGGTTGCTTCAATCAACTATCGCACTTGCTACAGTACACTCTTAGGTGTTATTACAGCCACTCTTAAAGCCAACAAATGTGAAAGCAAAAAATCTGGTTACGATGACAGACTGATCTGTAGCATAGCCAAAGGTCTACGTTATATCGGAATGCAACAGTTTGGTTGTGAGTCGGTGAAGCCAACAAATGTGAATGAAAAAAATGTGATTGTGGTGACAGATTGATCTGTAGTGTAGTTAAGGATCTAGGTTAGACTGAAACGCAACAGTTTGGTTATGAGTTGGTGAAGTCAATGGATGTGAAAGCAAAAAAATACGGTTGTGGTGGCAGACTGATCTGTAGCATAGCCAGAGGTCTAGGATAAGTTGGAATGCGGCTTAGCCAGAGGTCTCGGTTAGGTTGGAATTCAACAGTTTGATTGTGAGCTGCAAAAGCCAATGAATGTGGTAGCAAAACATCTGATTGTGGTGACAGAGTGATTTGTGGCATAGCCAGAAGTCTAGGTTATATCGGAAGATATGTCTTTGTTTGTTACTTGGCAAAATCTACCAATGTGAAAGCTAAACACTTGACCATCGTGATAAAGTTATGTATTGCTTATGGCACAGCAATGAAATGTATAACCTTGTGTGTCATGATTAATCAGCTATTTTGCAAATATGTCACGATTTCCGCTAGTGTGGATGGACAGAAAAGTAAGGGCATAACTTCAACTGACAGATGTAACTATTCATTATAACCAAAATTATAAATTTCCGTTTTCATGAAAATGCTCATTTTTTAGCAGAGTTGTTGTGATTACTTGGCAGCACACCTTTAGTGGTCACTCTGGATGAGTCAAGTGTTACATTATTGTTTGACATGTGTGGATACCATATTGAGTACTGTGGCATTTTAGAAAATTTGGTCCCATTCAAAGGTGACTGTCATTTATCTAATCATAGTTCAGTCTCCAACATGGAATTCTGTGACTGCTTCTGGATGATGATGACGATGGCATTTGGTTTGTGGGGCACTCAAATGCGTTGTCATCAGCACCCGTACAAATTCCCAATTGTTACATGGTCCAATTTTTTCACAATCCAATTTAGCCACTGTCACAAATGATGATGATGATGATGAAATCATGAGGACAACACAAACACACAGTCCCCAAGTGCCTTGTGGATGAAGTTCCTTTTTGTAGCCTAATGAAAGCTGAATGATGGTCTTGGTTGGTGGTCCACAATGTCCTTCCTCAATCATTAGAATGCCCTAGATGCTTTGCACCATGCAGTTTCTCACCAAATGAGGACTCCTTCCATTGCTGGCAATGGTATCAGGTACAAAAGGGTTGTAGCATGGTTGACGTGCAGTGCACATTCAAACACAGGTGTTGGAATGGTACTTGGTTTGGTGATTCATGAATGGTAGTCCAGATAATCTCAGACTTCTGCACCATGTGGGTTTCCGTGTGTTATACAAAGATGGGGAGACTTGGCTTCCTTCTATCCTTAAGTGTGTATTGAGTGGGAAATGAACAATTCACAACAGTTAGGGTGATCAGGAGTCATTATTGAAATAGACAAGGCGAAATTTGGGAAAAGAAAACACAACTGTGGCCATGAAATTGTAGGAAATTGGGTGTTCAGTGGAATTCAGCAAGGGTTGAAAAAATGCTTCCTTGAGCCCTGTGAATTTTGGACAAGGAAGTGTTGTTCAGAATAATAAAACAAAAGATCAACCCTGGAGTGATTATTGTTAATGATTGCCTCAGTTCATATAACACTCTAAGTACTGAAGGTTTTTAGCACCTTAGATGCACCATACTCTGAACTTTGTACATCCAAAAGTTCATTCCGTTTACACATGAAATGTGGAGAGAATGTGATGGGACTTCAGAGATGCCATCCCACGATACAGTAGAAAGACCAAGCATTTCATGAGTTACCTAGCTGAGTTTATGTTACATCAAGCTCATCATCAGTTTTTTGTTGAAGAAGTTAGACTTCACACTCCCGGCAGAACTGTGATGCACTAGTTCTTCCACAGAATACTGCAATCATGACTAGTGACTAAAAAAAATGGTTCAAATGGCTCTGAGCACTATGGGACTTAACATCAATGGTCATCAGTCGCCTAGAACTTAGAACTACTTAAACCTAACTAACCTAAGGACATTACACAACACCCAGCCATCACGAGGCAGAGAAAATCCCTGACCCCGCCGGGAATCGAACCCGGGAACCCGGGCGTGGGAAGCGAGAACGCTACCGCACGACCACGAGATGCGGGCTAGTGACTAAAATTCCATGCTTTTTGGGAAAACTGACACCTTCACATACCTCAACATTATGTTACATCATTGTTTTGCTTGGTACTGTACATTTTGTGTATTACATTGTAATACATATCTTATTCATGTTTCATGCTTAAAATTTTGTCATCATTTGTGTGTTGATTATGTGCTCTGATTCTGTGTTCTGATTTGCTAAGGAGGTCACATGCTCTGTGTCCTGATTGTGTAACAAAAGGACATCACACAGCACAATCTCAATTTCACAGTTACTGAAGCTATCGTGCCATATTAGGTGATTTCATAGTTAAACTTGTTAATTGCACAAATTTGCAATTCCAGTCCTTCAGTGCATCAAAGCTCTAATCATGATACTTCCTTTTTTCATTGGTTTGTTGAGCTATGGTGCCAGGAAGGCTGATGCCAATATATAAAAATTCTACCATTTTTCTTCCTTTCATAGATTTACATATTTTTTGGATAGAATATTCTTTGAGCAACAGGTCTATTGTCATAAATGTATTGTTTTGTTTACAGTGAGTCATTTTTACTGATAACTGAAGTACCGACAGGTTACTTATTACTTGTTTCATCATAGCTACAAGAAATATAAAGCAAAACTTTCTAGTGGTTTATATGCAGTTCAGAGTATTAATATAATTTTCTAGAAATAAGATTAACATTGTTCATGACATGGGAGTAATATACTTGTTCAGTTGTATTTACATCAATGAATAACATGTTACATCCATAAGATTAAAACAGAAACATACTATGATGTCTGTGAATTCCTTGGTGTTGGCTGGCTATATTACAACCAATTGTCAAGATAAGCGAAACTGAATATTTCTAAGTGTGTATACTGTAAGAGGAGTGAGATTATCTCAGTACGCTGTAACTGCACATGAAAAAAGTAAATTTAAAACTCAACATTACACAGTGAATTTTTCCTATATTGAAAAAATGAGATCAAATTGTTATGGTAGGAAATGTAGGCGGAGGCTGGGGACTACTCAGAAAAGCTATAAAAGTATGTGTGCAAGGAACTGGAGTGCATCAGAAAGATATGTGAGCTGGTGAGGGACTGCGAATGAAACTCTTTCATTGACATAAATGCCAGTCTATTGGGTGGCTGTACTGCAGACTGAATTAGAAATGGTGGACGTTCTTCATGAACTGACAGTGAAAATGTTTGGTAATTGAAAATACAATACTTTTATGTGCTGTGGTAACTGGTGCTGATCCTCATTTTGGTTATTTGCAGTATGGAATTTACGTTACTGAAACATTGAAGAATCTGGAATCCTCAGTGAATCTACTTAGTTAAGCTCCATTTTTCATACAAGTGTTCATGAGTAATATTCATTAAACCATGATGCCATTTGCTGGCTGACAAGAAAACAATTAGCAGTGAAATGGAAGTTATCTCAAAGGTCCACAATTTCCAACATAACGTATCACTTCACTTTCTACTTTTTTTAGTAAGTCCCCTTAGCGAATGAAACAAATAGATTGTTGTAAAGCCTTTGCAGATAGGGCTTTCACCTCCCTAGTTTTTCATAGCATATCCATATTTTTTTATTAGGATTACAGGTAAACTGTATGCTACTGTAAAAATATACATGATGATGACAATATTATGAATAGGGTAGATTGCTACTTGCAGTTTAGTGGAGATGAGTCACAGATAGAAACAACAAAATGACTATTAAACACAAAATCTTTCAGCCAAAAAGGTCGTTATTGGAATTAGACAAAGTAAAAACCCTTACACATAATGCAAATGCAACTCACACACGGATCACCACTGTCCTTGATTGCTGAGGCCGGACAGTGACCGGCAGTGCATGATAGGAGAAGCAGTCTGGGTGGAGACAGTAGAAGGAGGCTGGGGCAGGGAGGGGGAGGGAAAGCAGTGTAGGCATGGGGGATGGTAAAGTGCTGTTTGTGGAAGCATAAGGGAGTTTCAAACAAGCATTGTGATTACCATGAGTTAATGGAAATAATTTTATCATGGTCAGATTAATTTCTCTTTACACAATATGTGTAGGTGATGTTTGTACATTAGTTGGTGGGTTTGTTGATGTGGTGGAAGGGAACGAAACAGCAAGGTCATTGGTCCCATCGGATTAGGGAAGGAAGTCGGCTGTGCCCTTTCAGAGGAACCATCCCAGCATTTATCTGAAGTGATGTAGGGAAACTATGGAAAACCTAAAACAAGATGGCCAGATGCAGGTTTGAACCATTGTTCTCCCAAATGTGAGTCCAGTGTGCTAACCACTGCACCACCTCGCTCCATGTCCAGTAGCAGATTCTGTGCAAGGATTGCAAGTGATAATTTGATTGTCACAAAGAGGCAATTGGTGTAAAGTGCATTATGGTTGCAATCATATAAAGAAAAATAAAAAATCTGTAAAGTACGAAATTCAAACATCATTTCTGTATGTATCCACTTTCATGAAATGTCACTTGATCTATGGAGACAGGTGATCTTGATGCCTACAAAAGTGCAAAATTCACAGTCTTGGTCCCATTCCAGTTTATTTGAACTGGTAACCAGTTCCATATTTACAATCAGGATCAGATAAATGTGATGTAGAGGATGAATACTTGTAAACTCGACCAAGCTACTTTTCTATGATCTGATGTGACTGATGTTTTTTTTTTCTGAAACTTTTTACTTGTCATTGTTTGAAAATTTTCTGTCACCAATATTTATGTAATACTGTGGTAGTGGCACACAAATGACTGGAGTTCTCATTCACAAAGTACTTTGTCTTCAGATACAGTCATACAACATACTATGTTTCTTGTGATGCTACCATAAGAGGGGTCAATCTAGAGACTTCAGACAAGAGACTGCTTAAAATATACATCCAAGCTTGATGTCCTATTCTACAGCATTGTTCATTAGAGTTCAAGCAATCTTCTGTCTGGTGTATTCCTTGGAGCTGCAGTTGGCAATGCAAACTCTCTTCACTTGTTCCAATATCACAACATCGGTTGCTGTGATCCCAACACCACACTTAGCCCAACATATACCTCAGACAGAATGTGCACAAAAGCAGAGAAAAATACCTACAACACATAAGTGAAACACGAGCTCTTATAACATCATATAACATTAATTAATACCAGAAATAACACTGTAGCTGTACACATTTACTCATTCACATAGATCATGAAGAGAGCAGAAATTTTAGTGTGATAAATTCATGTATATTTCAGGAATTTAAGTCTCAGATTTTCTGCACCCTTTCAGTGCCACACACCAGGCCATGCTAACTATGCAAATGTCTGATAAATAGTCATAAAGCTCAGCTATTAACTCAAATCTAATTTTACTTTTAATGAAATCTGAAGCTGCTAACTCTTCTTGCTACAAATTCCCATGTCAGACACGTACTTGCATCTAGTGAACAGTTAATACAACTGTTTTAAACATTTTCAGCTATTCCATAAAAACTGTAAATATAAAATACCATCTAAAAGAGCACTGGTTTGTCTCTCTGAGTACTTTTGTGATGACAGCTTAAAGTATTATCACACACACATTATTTTGCTCTCTTATGGATGAAATGCTTGAAGGTACAGTACTTTTTGATATTCAGAACTTGTTACATTGGAATGTAGGCTTCCAGGAATGGAAGGAATGAAGAAATGTAGTGCTTAGTAAATACGTAGAAACTTTGTGTAAAATGCTAGTGAGCTGTTCCACACTTGCTTCAAATCTTATGGTTTATTATAGTATTACATACTTTGTCCCTAGAAACTGCAGAATCAGAAAAGAAAAACAGCTTTAATATTATTTGTTGCACTTGCATTAGTTTTATTTTTTAGGGGCTCATTACACATGCAAAAAATAAATCTGTATTTTTTTCTGCCATAAATTTAACAACCACTGTAATGTTTTAGCAGTTTCACTTGCACAAAAATAAGAACCAAATTTAAATTTCCTACTTCACAAATTGTGCTTGACAATTTCTGGTATACGGGGTATCCATAATTAAAGCTCAGTTTCAAAACACTATAGAAAGAGAACCACTGCTCAGCATAATGTCATATTTGTGCAGCATATTATTGGCATTTTGGGAACATCAAGGAACAAAACAAGACAAAAATTTGACCAATAGAATGCACTATAAGAATCAAAATAAGCTAACCATCAGACACGCAGTGTAGGGCTGTTTCTCTGTTTGCATCAGAGATGCCCAAGATGACTGTCTCCCTGAAGGATCATGCACTGCTGGTAAAGCTCTTTTACAAGAATGGTGACTGTGCACCAGTAACCCTGAAGTAGTCCCAGATACCCAAGATTATGAGAAAAGGCATTGGTTCGATGTCTGCTAAGGGTTTGAAGAAAATGATTACGAAATTCGAAAAGACAACATCTTTTTAAGTGCACTGTTTCAGAGGGAGGAAAGCACTTGATCCAGCATCTATTGAACATGTGGTCACAGCATTGTTGGAGGGGTCAAGCAGTAGTACGCAAACATGCAGTGCAAGGGGCATTGCCCGAACATTGGACATAACCTGCTAACATGGTGCATAAAATCCTACAAAACATCCTGCATTGCTATCCATACAAAATCACCCATGTTCAGAAGTTGTTTCCTGCTGACCTGCAAGCAAGACAAACATTTGCTCTGGAATGTCTTCCTACCATGGAAGTGGACAAGGAATGGCCATGGAATATTTTGTGGACAGATGTAGCCCATTTCCATCTTCCAGGACATCTCAATCCGTAGAATATGGGCAACGAAAAATCCACACGTGCATCAACAGGTACAGAGGGGAAGAGCCTTTTATGTTAATAATTTTAGTGTAAGACTTGGCTTCTCCTCTGGCTTCAACAGCATGCTTGGATTGCACAAGGCTAGGGGTGGGGAATCAGCCAAGGCCTTCTCAAGGGGACCATCTCAGGATTCACATTAAGGAATTTAGAGAAACCACAGAAAACATAAATCAGAATGGCCAGACAGAGGGTTGAGCCCCACTCCTACTGAATGGGAACACAGCGTCTTAACCACAGGCACCTATATGACAGTTTGTAGAGGGGAGCCGAGACCTGGAGGCCAGGAGTACTTTCAGTATTTTGGAAGACAAATGGTGACTTTAAGTGGCCATAAAAAAGTTCCACCTCAGTTTAAATGATAAATTACACACATTGAAACATTGTTTTGTTGCACTCACTGAAGCCGCACATAACATTATTTCTTTCACAAAACTTCACCACTTTCTTTTTCAGTCTCACTCCAAGTTGCTGGATGTATCTCAGACTGATAAAAAACTAGCAACAAAACATTCTTATTTAAAAGCACACAGTAATAATAATCCACACACAATTCAGCAGTTTGTATTAGTCAGTTTCATATTCCCTGGATCATTTGCACAATAAACCATAATGATGTGGAACAAAACATTTTACATTCACATTACAAAGTAACTTGTAAATATGGCTACATGCTGAATATTTATGAGTCTTTCTTCATTTTATTTATTTTTATTATTATTATTGTTATTAATACTATACAGATGTGAGTTAGTGATTTCCAAATACCACTTTTCACACATTACAACAATAGAAAATCATCTATGAGATAGAAGGAATTGTCAAAGAGGAACTTTCTCAGTTTATTTTCAAATTTTACTTTGTCGACTACAAAGGATTATTGTTGTATGACCCAGCACATTTACAAAATGTGCTTAACTTCTTACTTCTTTTACTCTTCCGACCCTTTGACTAAGTAAAACCCATCCTATAAAAAAAGTCATTTTTTTCAAATGCTAGAGCACAGCAATCAGTCATCCTTTTCTTGCTTGTTTTATTCAGCAGATCCAGATTTTGGCTAGTGCCTAGCCATTATCAGTGCACCATTTCATCGTATCAATGCATGTTCTAGTCCGTCAGTTCCCAGTTGTTCAAGCTGAGAAAGTTATTCAGAATTTGAAACATGATTTGGAAGAGAAAGGACTAACTGCTGATGTCACTTTAGAATACATTACCCGTGTGAAGGAGGAACTGAAAACTGAAGAGCCTGCTGTGGATAAATTAACTGACTTAGGACGTTTAGTTATTTATCCAGACCTCATCAGTATCAGTGCAGAGTGTGGGTTGTACAGTGTTCAAGGAATGGCGACCATTCAATACACTGATGATCCAGTTTCTGCAACAATCATCAATGACTTTCCCTAAACACATTCTAATGAAATCTGCATTTCTCTGTTTCTTTCTGGTCCCACGCTCTCCCACAGCAAAGCCTACTGAATCAAATGAATGTCATTCATTACTCAGTGTTAAGGTTGTCTTTAGCACAAAAAGGGATGCACAATGCCACAAAAAAAATTTTGATTACTTAGCTAGTGATGTAAAGTGTCTGACAGACAGCAAAGTAAAACTTGAAGGGGAAAAAAAAAAAAAAAAAAAAGAAACCCTGAAAATTTTCCTCCTTGTCAGCTAATTCTGTTCCATAGAAGAATTAAGAATTTATATTATTGTAATGTCTAAAAGGTAGTGGATAGGAATTACTAACTCACATCTGTATATTTAAAAAACTGATAAATGTTCAGCATTCAAGCATATTTACAAATTAATTTGTGATGTGAATGTAAAAGGACTCATTCGACATCATTACAATTTATCATGCAGAATGATCCACGGAACACAAAACTAACTAATGAAATACTTGCTCCCTTGGTTTCTACCATCCCCACTATCTTTTCTTCAACACAACATATTGAATTTATTGGACTCTCAGCTTCCATGTCTGCTTCCAGTTCCGCAGTTATGCAGCTGAGCAGTTTGACTCACGTTCCTAACACCCTGGATACCGCACATTCTTCTACCTCTGAGGCAACAAAATTATATCTTGAAACAGTAATATACCATCATTATGGTGTCAGTACACCATCAGATTGCTCCATATCCCCTTCGAGGATCACCTATGCAATCTATGCCTGACATTACACACTCTACAAGCAGAAAGAAACTCAATTTTGAGAGTTATCTTTATTATCTAGTTCCTATATCTAAAACTAAAACAAAAATAAGAAAGCAGATAAAGAAAAGTGTTCTAAAATCACCACCTGACACTTGGCAATAATGATATTCTCGTAAGAGAATGCAAAAGAAATAGAGAAGAAGAAAGGAAAGGAAAAGAATAGAACCAGAATAAGGGGAAGAGAAGTAGGCCTAAGGAGACAAACAGGGCACAAGATTGAAGCGAATGAAGAAAATGAACCAAAAGTATGGAGAATGTGATGAAGAAGAGATTAGTGATGTCAAGGATGACAATCTGAAAAACATTGGATGCGAATATTACTCAAACTGGTTTCACTTAATGTGCACTGAACAGAAAGAATCATCATGTGACAGTCTCTCCTAAATGTTCATATAAATAAACATTAACCAGTAAAATATTGTGTTAAAGCAACTCTGACATATTTTCTTATAATTTTATGCTGACTGACTATTGGCAGGCAATTGGCTGACTACTGATTTTTTAAGGGTGAGCACTGGAGAATTCTGTTGAAATGTTTTGAACTTAGTTTTTAACTCATCCTGTGTGTTTCAGGAGAACAATGAATTAAGTTTCATTTATTTATTTATTCATCCAAGGATCACCTCAGAATGACAGAGAAATTGTCAATATAATACAGTGCCATCAATGGGCCAAAATACAGGGTGATTCTAAAATCACTATACATTTCAGTGATAGAGTAAGTCACTGTACATTTCAGTGATATAGTAATGGAATATTTGTTTCTTGCAGGTACTATGACAGAATGCTAACCAAAGAAGAACGAAACACTGTTGTTTCTGTTCGTCTTCGTGGAATGACGTATGAACAGGTGCGGACAGACTTTGCCCATCGATTCTGGAAAACAGGCCCCATCAGGCTTGCTATCAAGACCCTAGTCAATAAATTCCAGCATACTGGTAGTATTACAGATGAAGAACGTCCAGGGATGCCGGCCATAGTGCCAGACATCGTGCAACGTGTGCAGGATGCAATCATACGTAGCCCTTGTGCATCTACCAGGAGACATAGTATGGAGCTTGGTATTCCTCAAACCACTGTATGGAGAGTTCTTCATTACAAGCTGCACAAACATGTGTAGCATATTCAGGTTATACGTAAGCTTGAAGTGGAGGACTATGCAGCCAGACAAGCTATGTCTCATGACCTGCTACAAGCTGTGGAAAATGATAATTTGATGCAAAATGTCTTGTTCAGTGATGAAGCTACATTTCATACCTGTGAACATGTGAGCAGACACAACTGCAGGATCTGGGCAGGCGAACAGCCAAGTGTGCTGCAGGAGTGGCAACGGGACACAGCGAAAGTGAATGTGTGGTTAGGGCTAACGAGGTGAACAGTGTATGGGCCCTTCTTCTTCGCAGAACAAATTGTTACTGGAACCACATATCTAGATACGTTGGAACAATTTTTGGAGCCCCAGTTGATATCTGATGGGATTATGGATACTGTTGTTTCTCAACAGGATGGTGCACCACCCTATTTTGCCCTTGTTGTTCGGGATTATCTGAATCAAGCATTCCCTGACAGATGGATTGGTCATGCCTCTGCACGGATGTGGGCAACCCACTCTCCTGACTTGACACCCTTAGACTTTTTTTGCATGGGGGTTTATCGAGTCTAAGGTATGCCAGATGAAGATCTGCAGCATTGAACAATTAACACAGCAGATTCGAGCCGCAGCTGCTGAGATTACACCAGATGTGCTTGGGCAGGTTTTTCAGTCTGCAGTGGAGCACTGGAGGGGTGTGCCTAGACATGCAAGGTAGTCACATTGAAACGTATTGAAATTATGTCCTATTGTAACATAAGTTGTAGTGCCGTTACATATTGGTTAATAAATTTGTTTAAGTACAAAATATATAGTGACTTTAGAATCACCCTGTATAACACAAAGCATACATGACATGCTTTTAGAGGATAGGACAGGTAGCCTACAGGGATAGAATAGGTGGTCAGCTGTGACCTTCATTAAGGAATCATTTGCCTTAGTGATCCAGGAAAACCAAAATCAGGATGGCCAGACAGAGCAGCTCCATTCCCCCGAGTATGAGGTTAGTGTCCTAACAGCTGCACTGTCTCATTTGGTGTTCCTTAAACAAGTAATGTTTTTCATTTTACATACAAATTGTCTCATGCAGCTTGCAATATAAAACACATTTTTCTTCTCCACTGCCCACACACTCAGGACACCCATGATGACTCTTGGATTGCCTCCAGTCACTTGTTGTGTAAAATGTAGTTCTGCTCTTCACTACCACTAGCACTAAGATACCCATTGATGGCTCTTGGACTGAGAAGATGCTGCTGTGCCCTTGGCTTAATTCAGGACTCCATAGTCAGCTGTGTACTACTTTCTACCTGAAAAACTACGTCAACAGACATTACTATCATGCATTACATGTCTTGATACATGATCACTGTGAAAGCAGTAAAACATAATCAAGTACTGAAATGTGACAAGATGCTGTAGTTATCCCTTTTCATTACCATCCACTACTCTGGGTTCTCTAAGTAATCTTTAATTGTTTAATATGCATTACTTGTGAAAATACAGGGTATGATCTACAAATAGTAGGAGACTGAGTTAATTTAAATTTTTTTATTGAACTAACTGGTACAAACCCTTAGTATTCCTCAAAGTAGCAGCCTTGTGCTTCGAAACAATGCATATAATGTGATTTCCACTGCATGTACACTTTCTGGAACTCGCTTTCCGTTGTCCTCTTTAGAGATGCCGTCACGGCATTTTGAATATCTTCTATGCAGCCAAATTGGTGTACCTTGAGTTCCCGCTTGAGCCGGGGAAAGAGGAAGATGTCCGCCAGTGACAGATCTGGACTTTAGGGAGGGTGAGGCAATGTGGCAACCCTTGGCCAGGTGTTCCAACACCTGCAGCATGCAGTGGCACAGCGCATTGTCATGGTGCAGTTTCCAACAAGTGGTGATGTCTGGCCACACTCAGAGGATGCATTTGTGTAACCTTTCAAGCACTTCCATGTAAAATTTAGCATTCACAGTTTGTCCAGGTGACACAAACTCATGGTGAACCACACCATGATGGCCAAAAAAGCAGATGAGCATGGTTTTGAACCTTGACTTGCTCATTTTGGCTTTCTTCAGATGCGGGGAATTGGCGATGTACCAGTCAGTGCTCTGGTGTTTGGTCTACAGTTTGTACTTAAAACACCACAATTCATCACCAGTAAATACATTGTGAAGAAAATTTGGGTTTTCGTGGACACAGTTCAGAATTTCCCAGTAAATTTGCACATGATTCAATTTTTGTTCATCACTCAAGATTTTTGGCACAAACTTGACACACACCTTTCTCATGGCCAAATCCTTGGTAACAATTTTCTGGGTGGTATCATATAAAATCTCCAACTCATCAACCAGTAGACGAATGTCTAAGCTCTGGTTGGAGTGCAGAAGCACCTTCACTTTGGCCACATTTTCATCAGTCCTTGAAGTTGATAGGCGACCAGCATGCCAGTCACGTTCGAGGAGCTCCTGCACCTCCAGAACAGCTTGTGCCCTCAAAGACTGTTGAGTGGCTCAGGGCATATCCCTGTAGGTGTCCTTAATCAATCCAAGGGTCTCCATGGTGGTTTTCCCGATTTTCATGTAGAAGTTGATGGCATAGCGCTGCTCGAGATTTTTCACCATCTTGAAATGCTACCACACTACTGAATGAAAGACCACAAAAAATTGACATGCTCACTCTCTGCTTCCCTGCAGGTGACTGGAAAAAATATCTGAATATCTCTCTCTCCAGAAGGCTCCCCACTATCACACTCAAGTGGTCCGAACCCCCTCCACTGCTTCATTCGCATTACAGAAATTCATACCTACTACTTATTGATCACACTCTGAATATGTCAACAGTTTTTAATAATGTTTAGAATGACTAGTTATTATGGTTAATATATGTATTAACTAGCTGACTCCTGGCATAGTAACCCTAGTTTTTTGAATTTAACTTTCAGTTTTAGTTTTTATGATGAGAAGTGCATTAAATGTGGCAAAGTGTGTTTAAACATGGCGCAAATTTAAACATTAGATTACATTACAGGTCAGTCTGCCACTACAGCCTTTATTTGGGGTTCAAGAAAATAACATTAAACAAATACTTATATCATGCTTTCATCCCCAAGGAAATTTGCCAGAATGTATTTTTTGAGCATTCAGCCGGTTCATTAGGACATATGCAAACAATAATCAAGCTAGATTATTAGAATATTTAAGTCTTTATGAGGAGATATTCTGACAGTCTGCCACTTTACAATACATGAATTACACCAATAGAACTCATAAATAATGTGATTGAGAGCACTGTATGGATTGATCTCTTCATCTTGTATGCAGAGATATGAGTTCCTGGAAGGAAAAAGTAAGGAGAGTTTTAACTTCACTTACTCAACAAGCAACTCTAAGGAAGATCTATTATGGCAGAGAATTATGACAAGTGCAGAAGTACCACATAGTAGATTATATTTTGCTGAAAACTCACCAAAAGCTGTCACTTCTTTGAAAGAAAAACTGCAAATGGTAGCTGTTATACATGGGTCCCTCTAAGATTACAGGAATTCCACATGAGGGGAGTTATTTTCTGACACACCCTAGAACCAATAAGATTGAGGGGTTGTATGCCCATCATGATCTGAAGAAATACTTTCACAATTGAAAAACAAGATTGCCCTCACTGAATAAATGTTTAGAACTAAATTTAACTGTTAGTTATGAGTTGAATCTTAATTAGCAAGTGATAATGATAAAAGAGTTGATGATATTTCAGACAATTAAGCAGAGACTTAAAATAGTCATATTAGAAAGAATTAAACATACCAGAAGAAAGTTTAGAACAGTGATGGATAAATGAGTACTGATCTGACTTATCAATTATTTCGGTGGAATGCGTTATATTGCTAGGCACTGCTCTGACTGGAGTACTAAACTTGTTAGCAGATATATATAATTATGTAAATAATAGTTGTAAGATGATTTAAAAACAAACAAACCCTGCAGTGTTACTAGTTACTAATTATTAGTTGGCCACAATATTATTACACCTTAGAGTGAGGGTGCTTCAGTCAGCTTATTGTGACTTTTTTACATGATATTTCATGTGAACACAGAGGACCACTTGATAGCGTATGCACAGCTGTCCTGACAACACTCGCAGTGAGTTGCATTTTCCTTAGTTGCCACTGCTCTTGTTTACTGTAATGTCATCACATGTATTCTGTAATAGACACGGAATGCCAAGTGCAGTAATATCATGGTCAGATAGTACTTGGTGAGTACACAATAATGTTGAGCATAAGCAGTAAAATTATAATGAGTAATTTAACTATGTAGATCAAGAAACAAAATGACGTGCCTTATTTCTTTAAGACAGTTGCATTTAATAATTAAGAAAAAAGGTAAATACATTTTCTGTAAGATACTAGCATGATGATGGTTAGCTAATGAAACTGTAACACAGGTTTATTCATTCAAATAATTCTTATGTTGTTATGTTGTGAACACTTTATTACAAGATCATTGTATGTAGTGGTCAAGCTACATGTATAATCACTGAAAATATCTAATCAGCACTTCTGGAATCCATAAATAAAGGTCTCAGCTCAATATAAATCCAGTATAGATGCCAATCTGAAATTATTCAAAAATTTATGTTACCACAGGTAGTGGTAAAAAAGGATTTCAATATATTACTCTGTAAAACCTTGTCAATGTTAGTTTTAAGTAAAGCAAGCAAGTTTTGCAGGAATATAATTTTGTTGTTTCTTGTGTTTTTGGAAATTGCTCAGCTTTGATCTGTGATTTTTCCTTTGTGTTTAGTTTCCCTATCCAACTGTTTCATGTGATCCAACAATGTGATACTGTATGTGAAAACATGAGAGACTAGAAAAAATGAGTACCCTATTGTGCCTACTGTTCATTGGCAAACTTTTCTACCCAAAGTCTAATCATTCACCTGGGTCCAGTCTCATCTCACAACGCCACCACATCAGCCAAATCCTCAGTCTGTCATGTCCGATCATTCTGCAACAATGTTCAACCTACAACCATAGCATAACCAATATGAACCATTTTCATCTCAATTTTGTAAAGCAAGAATAAAATTCATACTATGTAACATCTGTAACCACTGATGTAATAATACGACATTCACAAGAATTCCCCAACAGTTACTTGTTTAAAGTATAAGGAGAATATTGAATTCTAGACATTAAAGCAAGTGTTAAGTACATGATGTGTTACTTTAGATTAGATTAATTGTTCATTCCATAGACCCATAAAAGGGGGAATCCTCCTGGGCGTGGAACATATCAAAAATGTAACTAGAAAAACTTGAGTTTCATTAATTTTAATGATCCTCAGTCAACAAACAGTAAAATTATGTACATGAAATAAATTTAAACTTCTAATATTTACAGGTTTAATACTTACATCTGCTTTCATTAAATCCATCATTCAGACATTTGCTAATTTCTTGGCTATTACAACCAAGTATTCCGCCCCTCGTGGTCTCGTGGTAGCGTTCTCGCTTCCCAAGCACGGGGTCCCAGGTTCGATTCCCGGCGGAGTCAGGGATTTTTCCTGCCTCGAGATGACTGGGTGTTGTTGTGTCGTCTTCATTATCATCATTCATCTCTCTTACGGTTGGAGGAAGGCAACAGCAAACCACCTCCATTAGGACCTTGCCTAGTAAGGCGCTGCGGGTCTCCCCCATCGTTCCCCTACGCTCTGTAAAGAAGCATGGGACTTCATTTCCATTTTTTTCATTGTCAAAAATTAAAGTAAATTATTCATTTCAGTGATTCTCAGTTAAGAACAATCAGATTATGTACAAGATTTAAAACTAAACTTCCACTATTTACAGACTTAAGACTTTCATCTGCTTTCCATACATCCATCATTCACACAGTAGGTAGTTACTTGGCAGTTACAACCAAGTATTGTCAAAAATTAAAGAATAATAAATTTTCATTAAAATGGTCTACTGCACTTGTTGAGAAACTCATGGATGGAATAGAAGGAGTTGGCCACTAAAATTCTTTTAAATTATGTTTAAATTGTGCCTTGTCTGAAACTAAACTCTTAATGGTTGCTGGTAACTTATTGAAAATATGTGTTGCTGAATACTGGACTCCTTTCTGGGCAAGAGTAAGTGATTTTAAATTTTTATGTATATTATTCTTATTCCTAGCATTGATACTCTGTACTACACAGTTGGTTGAAAAAAGAGATGTATTATTTACAACAAACTTCATTAAGGAATAAATATACTGAGAAGCTCTGGTTAATATGCCCAATTCTTTGAATAGGTTTCAACATTATGTTCTTGGATTTACACTACTCTTTACTCTTATTATATGCTTCTGTACTCTAAAAATTTTTTCTCTGTTTGTGGAGTTACCCCAAAAGATGACACCATATGACATAATGGAGTAAAAATAAGCAAAATATGCCAGTTTTTTTTTTTAATATATTTATATCTCCTATGTCTGTCATCATTCGCATTGCAAACACTGACTTGTTTAGATGATTTAGCAGTTCATTAGTATGTTGCTCCCAACTGAATTTATTATCAAGTTGTAATCCCAAGAATTTTACACTCTCAACTTCTCCTATTTCCATGTCAACATATTTTATTCACACACCAGAAGGAAATCGCTTGGAAGTTATGAACTGCATATAGTGGGTCTTTTCAAAGTTTAATGACAGTGAATTGGCTATGAACCACTTATTAATGTCAGTAAAAATTTGATTAGCTGCCCTTTCTAAATTTATATTTGATTTACTATTTATTGCAATGTTTGCATCATCTGCAAATAAGACAAACTTGGCATCTGGTAATGTAACAGATGACAGATCATTAATATGCACAAGAAACAGTAGTGGACCTAGTATGGAAACACTAAGTTGAAAACACTAAGTTGCGCATAGTAATTGCTTTCTTGAAAGCAATTCTTCAAGAAAAAACTATTGTACTATTTATATCAGTTGTTTTAGACTTTCATGTTAATGTAAATAAAAAACTGTGTAACTTCCTACTGAATGAAATGCCACAATGCAACTTTTACAACTTACATGTACCATGTTCGGTCAGTGCTGTTGGGCTCTTTAGAGACCTGTTTCGATGGAGTTTAGAGTTAATGAACCATGTTACATGAAAGTAAAGCCCCACAAGACTATTTCTGAATAGCTGCTTCCATATTAATGCCAATAATTTCAAGATGGCAGTATGAGTTATTATTCTGGTGTCATACATAGGTATTGTTATTATATTTCTGCCACAATTTCTGATGTGAATTATGACATTGTTATGTAAATAAGAGAGACATGATTTGCCTCCTACCTTTTATCACTGCTTCTTCTTCTTCTTCTTCTTTGTTAGTTTTCTTGCTCAAACCAACTTAGCATGTAAGAATCCTTGTATTAATATTTAAGATAATGAATAATAGTAACTGTAATCTATACCTTTGTCTATGTTTCACTTTTAAAGCTCTGTGTTAACCCTTGTCAATGCTAATAACAAGCCTTGTCTTTTTCAGTATAATTAAAGTTGGGAGGAGATCAGTTTTGTAACATGTCAATTTGATCCAACCATGCACCGTTATGTGCAGATTTGCTTTACTCAGAAAAGCAGAACATTTGCAGTCTAAATTTATTTCATGAAGTCCAATCTATGCTAATCAAAATTATTTCATGAAATATTTCAAAAAAGCCATTCTCTATATTTCATGTATAATTATATGATTTTGGCCTTAGGCCATTTTCAAGTATCTAAAATGGAAGCATTATACGTTATATACATTAGTGACTCTTGTGATTCTGAATTAGCAACAAGTCATATCTGTAGATGTACTAGGTGCATTATAACTTACTTTATGGATGATTTTTAAATTTGACATGCTTCCTAGTGTGGTTGAAGACTGTGGGGCACCCATTGGGCACACACTTTGCACATGTGCAGTCATTCTTTCATGATGGTGCGAACACTTCCGATACTCAGCTGACCATGGTGGCTATGGCTTTCACTGTCACTCAGCGGTCCTGGGTAATGAATGCATCCACCACCTGAATGATGTCATCAGTAAGGCAGTGTGATACTGCAGACTGTGCATCATCGGCTAACAACACCTGTCCTTCCCTGAAGCACTTGTGCCATGCCTTGACCCTTGCAAGAAACATGCAGTGTTTGCCTTACACTTTTGACATGCATCGATGAATGTCTGTTTCTCCTACTCCTTCTGCTGTCAGAAAACAAACAACACCTCTTTGCTCTTCTGTTGACACCTCCATGTCACTGTTTTCAATGCGAATGACAGCATTGGACGATTGATGCATGCTGCTGTTAGCTCTGTATAGTCACGTGACATGCATGTGTGCCCTCTAGTGATGGGCTGTTAACTTCCACGCTCTGGTTGGAACCACACCTCATTACACACACCACGATATTACCCTCCCGTCACTGGTTTGCACTTTCCAGACTCCGGGTCGTCTCTTTTTGAATGCCCTTCATAAATTATGCCATGTATGTTGTTGCTGTTATGACTCCATATTATGTTCATAAAATAAATCTGAGATGGTTTACATTATTTCAGGAACATGTTACTTTTGAGCAGTTGTTGCAAAGCTCTTGTATATATCGCTCATGTTTTAATGTATTTAACACTAGGAAGATTATAATTATTTTACAGAAATTTGTTAATTAACCTGCATATGCTTTTGTTCTCAATTACATATAATATTTGTTCACCACTGGTAAAAATATGTGTGTAATTTCTTTAAACTAACTTGTAAATATTTGTTCTTTTGTTGTGGGAGCATGTCATTTTTGAATAGTTGGTACAAAGATTTTTTTATTTGAAATCTATTACAGTACTTTAAAGAAACAGTACTGAAAACTATGAGAGTCAAGTAAAAACTGCTATATAGTTGTGTGATGTTTGCATTACAGTCGTATTTTTTAATGATTATAGCGACGATTTTACATTCTATGGATCTGTAATGCTTAGTCACAGAACTGGTAAGAAGCTGTCTAGGAATTTCCCATTTGGAAGGTCTTTTTGCTCATTTAAAACTCTGTCTGACTGATCTTTTATATGGATGTAAATTTAAATATCTTCAATTACATCCATGTTTTTTTTCTTCCATTACAGCTATGATTTTTCCTTTCTATTACTTATGTAATATTTGCAGTGATCCATCTATATTAGGTATTTTGTGGTTGGTGTCTTTTAAATGTATAGCAAAAGTGGATGGGTTATTGTCACTTATTGTTGCATGTTCTTTAAATCAGGTACTGACTTTTCTTGAGCATTCTTCACAGTTAATTTTGTAGATTCCTGATTGCGAAAACAGTTCTGATTTAGTTGGTATGCGTCTCAGTAATCATTGTAGATTGTTAGTGGTCCTGTAACTGTTGTATAATTTTATATTCTTGAAACATCAAGTAATTGTGTTGGAAATAATTGGTAGATATGACCATACAAGAACTTTATTTTTCTGTGGCTTTTTTTTGTCTCTGGTTAAATTTCAAAACAAAAGCATATGAATGTTAATTAGTAAATTTCTGTAAAATAATTATAATCTTCCTAGTGTTAAGTACATTAAAACATGGACCTTGTATATAAGAGCTTTGCAACAACCTCTTGAAAGTAATGTGCTCCTAAAATAACATAAAACATCCCAGATTTATTTTATGAGCGTAACATGGAGGCACAGCAGCAACGACGTACATGGCATACTTCACTACTAAAAAATCATCCATAAAGTAAGTTATAATGTGCCTAGTATATCTAAATATGTGACTTATTCCTATATAAAAATCACAAGTGTCACTAAATCAAACAATGGAAAATCCAGGATGGAATGTGACGATATTATGAAACAGAAAGTTGCTACTCACCATATAGAGGAGATGCTGAGTCGCAGATAGACACAACAAAAAGACTCTCAAAATTAAAGCTTTTGGCCAATAAAGCCTTCATCAACAATAGACAACACACACACACACACACACACATACACACACACACACACACACACACATATACACACACACACACACACACACACACACACACACACACACACACACACACACAACTGCAGTCTCAGGCAACTGAAATCACACTGCCAGTGTCACTGCAAGTGTCACTAATGTATCCAGTGTATAATGCTTCCAGTTTAGTTACTTGAAAATGGCCTAAGGCTGAAACTGTACAATCGTACATCAAATAAAGAGAATGACAGCTGACGGTATCGTGAAATCTTTCAAAAAAATTCATGGCAGCTACAGACTGTATCACACTGAAAATTATGCAAAATTATTTGTTGCATTGTGTTTAATACAACCACAAGCTGCAGTCACTAAACCTATTTGTTCACCAACAATGGTTTGGCACCTGACTACCAACACATCCAGTGAACAAATCAAAGTAGACCATTCACAGTAGAAATTTTAATGTAGCAGCATTACTCAGTTTAATTCTGATTTATGCATTTGATTCCTGCAATGGTCACTATGCCTCATCATGACTTCCAAATAATCAAGATTCAGAAGAATGTTACATCAGCAATTTTCTCAATTTTAGTTTCTCTCTCTCTTTTTGTTATTACAGGTGACTTACAGATGAACGGGCATAGATAGAGTGTGTAGACTGGTAACACACAATATCCTGTTGCAGAGCATCCTCTACAACGTGAAGTCTTGATCTTGGTACCTGTTTCACCACATATTCCATCTGGATTCTTTCCCCAGACCAGTTTTCTTGGAACTCTGTAGGTGGAGACAGGCATTAGAATATGTTCTTGGTTCTCACCATCCACCTGGCATTAATTTATGTCAGTTTCTTTGGTCTCAGCTTTTCTTCTCAGTAACTATTCCTTTATTCACTTGCTTTTAATTTTCTATGGTTTTTATTTTCTGATCTGTCTATTTTTCCCTGCCTCCCACCTTTATCACATATAATATACTTAACTCTCCACTCTTATTAACTCATGCACAGTGTTTCTTCAGTAATCTCTGATTAGTTTATTGCTCTATCTTCCACCTTTAAGCTCTCAGCTATTCAAATATTTTCCCCAACAATCAGCCTTTTTTTTCTCATCCCATTTGGTAAGTCTCCCCTTACCTGGAGATCTCCCAATTTCCTAACTCTCATCAGATTTTTCCTTCATCCCTCTTCTTTTCCCTTCAGCTTTTCTGCCAGAAGGAGGCACAACTGGCTCCAGAAGATTGCACATTTCCTTAAACTTTATATTGTTTATATGTTTTCTCCTGCTGCCACTTTGTGAGTAGATTTTTTTTATCTATCCAGTTATATCATATTTTCAAAAATTGATTAGTTCTGTTGATACACTAAATTTTCTGGCTCTCACCACACAAAAGTAAACACAATTTTCAGGAAACCAACAACTATGAGTATCACCACTCACAATCTATCAAATCATCCACTGGCACAAAAGCAAACAAGCTTCAGATTAATGCGCCACAGATTAAACAGAACACACATAAGCAAGTGGAAGTACACACAAGAGCTAAACAGAATAAAACAAATAGCATTGTAAAATGCTTATGATACCCATATGAAGCAGAAACTAAGCTAACAAACATGCATACAGGAAAAGAATGGACAGGCCACATATACACAAGAACTTACACAACACAGAAGAACACAGCACATAGATGATGAGGACACATATGACACAACAGTGCAATGACACACACACAAAACAAAATGGCATATACTCACATATAATAATAAAATAGCTCACAGAATAGGCAATATATTAAAGAAACAGGGACCTCAAATAGGATATAAGACAGACAACACAACACAGGAAACACTCGCAGATAAATTCAAATGATTATGCAGATATGAACTCCTTTGCAACAGTTATCAGTTACTGCACACACAAAAAAAAAAAAAAAAAAATTGCAGGAACTTTAAAATAAAACACCTCAGAGCTATAAAAAGCTGCCATAGCACATTTGCTGACATCTAATAGCCCACAACCACCTCCCAATTAAAATAAAAACAAATTTAAAACTGCTAAAATCCAGCCATAGCCTATACCATAAACTAACAACATAAGAAAACTTCCACATACAGGAAGCAATAGCAGAAGGGCAAAAAGGTTAGAAATGAGTACACTACACTATGCAAAGCCACACAAGTTAATGCACTGAAGAAACTTTACTGAAAAGACAACAGTGAATGACAGCGAAGCTGATGGTTTTGTCGACTTTCACATTATCAGTATTTGAGATGCAGAATATATATAGTGATATGTAGACTGAATTAATTTGATTTGAAAATAGCGTACTCCTTTATTTTTATGAAAGATTATCTGATCGTAACTGCCAATACATGAAGTACTTGTAGGCATTTTATTTCTTGATAATTATGTCTTTTGGGCTGGCAGTTTCACAGACAGACAACAGATAAAAAGAAGCCAATGGGCACCATCAACTTAATGCAAGTTGTAAAGATGACACAGACATCAGGTAGGACAGTGTTTGGTGAAGACTGCTGTGGCCACCGGACAGGAAGAGTAATGCCCAGTGCAAGCCGACACAATGCTGACAAGAGGTAATGCTGTCATTGGAATTCTGCACGGGATGAGTACTGCTCCCATGTTCCTAAAGATTTTACATGTTGTGAAGGCATTTTAAAGTACAGTAAAGGTCCCAGAACATGGGCAACAATGAGCCTTTGGTGGCAAATGCAGAGAAGGTAATGCCGGAGTGACAATAGGAGAGCAATATATTGATGGACACTAAACAGGCTCTGTGACAGCTACAGGTATTTATGGCTCTATGCTGTCAGCAGAACACAGCAGGCAAGGTGTGAGGGTTCTGTAAGTATGAGACTACAACTTTCTCATCCCAAAAATACCTGTAGCTGGGCCCTTGTATATATAAAGCAGATAGGAATCTTTGGAGTGTCATAGGAAATATCATGTTAGTGCACTCCTTTGAAGAACTGGCAGGACAGAGCCAAAACACATCCCTTTCTTTAGCTGTAGACCTCTGCACATGAAAATGCAGGAATTTCATTGGTCAGCCTAGTCTGGCACAGTAGTTTTGGAAAATTATTGAGAAGTGGGAGGATGCTCCACAAGAATTAAGTCTTGTGATTGACTGACGGCTTGTGAGAGTCTAGGATTCGCTCTTGAAGAAGGTGTGACAGTAACGAGGGAAGACAGGATGAACTAAGGAGACACCTCATCTGCTGCTAGTGAGAGAATCACTTTGAATTCTGCTCACAGAATTCAGTGTGAAGAGCAGTCATTTCGTTTTGCAGCTCAGCTTTACTGACCTACCTATCAGTTCCTCGTCTTGAATCTCCACCAGCCTCAGTTACCTGTAACTGTTTCATGTTGTTGTGATAATTTGTTAGTGAATAGGATATTACTGAATATGTTCATGTTACATTCCAGTTCAACTACTGCACTCATTTTGTGTGAGGACTTATAAAAGCAAACCAACTTATGATAACTTTGATTTTCATTTAATATGTATCTCACCTGGTTACAAAATTAATTTACAATGTCACTAGTCCATCACCCTTTTCAAGTTCATAGGGGCATAATTTAGCATTAATAAAAAAATCCTTGCACAACAAATGATAGTTTACAGTCTTCATTGGGTGTCTACATACCAATACAGATTAATTAGCTAAATACATAGGCAGTGGGTTAGTACATTTTTGGTGTACCATGCAAGGATCATGACCATGATTGGAGACTTTGTGATGTAGTCAGAAATAAAAACTTGCTCTGTTAAATTTTCAGTAGTATGTTTAAAACATTTTGCCTAACAAAATGCCTATAGAACAAAGAGCGGGATAAAATTTTTGTCTATTAAAATTAGATTGCTTTATAATCAGATTTCTAGAGATATATGAGGCACCTCCAGAAAGTAAGTTTCCCTACTATTTTAAAACAAGGCCAATGTAGCTACATGAAAAATTTTATTCGCAACAGCTACAGAAATGCTTGCACTATTTTTAACATAGTCACCAAAAGAATTGTTGTCATATTGTGGGATCAACTTATTTTTTACTGTGTCATCGAAGTCTGTCACCTCTGAATGGAACCAGCGTGTGACAATCATCTTCAGTTCTTTGTTGTTGTCAAAATGCTAGCCAGAGGTTAGGAATTTTGTAAGGTGCAAGAAAAGATGAAAATCACTGAGAGCAAGATAAGGGCTGTATGCTGGACGATCTGTGCAAAACAGTTGCTGTTCACCATATGGGATGAGCATTGTCATGGGGCAACACAACACCTGTAGTATGCATTCCACACCTCTTGTTTTGAGTGGCACATTACAGTTTCTGCATTGTTGCACAGTAATGGTCAGTATTCACTGTTTCACCTCTAGGCAGGAAGTCAATGAGCAGATTGCCTTTATTGTCCCAGAACAGCATCCACATCACTTTCTGCATTGACACAGTCTATAGAATTTCGCTTGGACTGGAGATCCACTGTAATTCCAATGTGTTAAACACTGCTTGGTTTCTAGGGTCAAATGAGAAATCCGTGTCCCATTGCCCAAGACGATGCTGCCGAGGAACTCATCTCCATCATCATGAACTGCTGCAGTGTTGCTCCAAAGCATTTTGTTTTGTGCTCAGGTGTCAGGTTGCTTGGCACCCACCTGGCACATAATTTCTTGAACAGGAGGTGCTTAGTGACAATTTCATGCAACAAGGATAACAATATCTGCAGAAAATGGCTGATGAGCTCAATAGTTGTGAAGCGACAGTTCTCGGGGATGTGCCTACGCCACCGCAACCAGGTGATCATTGATGAGGGATGATCACCCACTGTGCTCTTCATCATAGATGCTTTGATGACCTTTGGAAAAAAGCCTACACCAACAACACACCATCTATTTGCTCATGATGTTCTGCCCATAGATCTGACAGAGCTGACAGTGAATTTCAATGGGTGCTATGTTTTGTGCATTAAGAAATCTTATCACTAACCGACCCTCACAGGTGGTGGGAGGATGAATAAGAGACACCATTTCAGGGTATTCCTCCCATGGTACTGTTGTGCATGCAAAATTTTCCTAGCTAAGTAGGCCTACTTTAAAGGAAACAACATCAGGAAACTCACTTTCTGGATGCACCTCATAAATCCGTGTTTGTCATAGAATTTCTGCTGGTGCAAATTAAATAATCCATGTATGTGATATTTCAGCTTTCTCTAGTTTGTGTAGGTTTTGTTCCTCATCCTATTTTGAATGAGTTTAATATTTTGTATACCTGTATGTGAGGCATTTTGAATACGTGTTTGAATGAGGACTCAGAGTCGATGACAGCAGCTATGGAGTTAAGGTAATGGAAATTTCAAATATGGAGTGAGATCAAGATATGGAATTATCAGGAATGGGGGAGGAGCAGGAAGCATTTCCCACAGAAGTGTCCATCTGTGAATAAAATTGAACAGACAGAGAATTTCGATCAGAGGGTGCTATCAGATATGACAGGGAGAATGAGAAAGAGGACCCCATGGGCCACTTTACGACATGAGGGTGTGGCTGAAAGAATCAGAAATATCCAGGTAGAAGGGAGCAGCAGTGCAGTTTCACCACTGCAGGTGCATACTCAACTGCATTCTGGAGCATCAACTCCCAATAGAAGAGATGAGAAAAGTAGCTCAGAACTTACTTTATTGCAATTTTTGCAAAAAAATGGAACAGAAAAGTGAGACAGCGAGAAAAGACATCTTACATGAAATGAAGATAACTAGGAAACAGCAGAGGGGAAATTGGATATTTTGAGCAAAAATTTGAAAGAATTAAAAGGACTAATGATGGAAAGAAAGGGTGGGGCTACGGAAGCCAAGAAGGTTCTGGAAACAAAAAGCTAACTTGGGCCCCATTGTCAGTCTGCAAGTAAGGGGCCCATGAAACAAATAAAAAATGGAGCAGAAATTACACAAATACTGACACACACAAAAACAGTCTAGTGAAGCAAACAGTAGCTATCTTAAAGATGTGAACTGTCCTGTTAATATTATATCTGTTGAGAAAGAAGTATGTTCACCAGATAAGGCAAAATATGCAAATAAGGTAAGTGAGCAAATATAAATTGGAAAAATGGGTACAGAAGAAATTAAATATATTAAAATTCTATAGCAGGCTAGAGACATGTCATTTGTTAAATGCTGAAGTAACTGACTTTTGTGATAATTTTGGATTTCAGAAACTAATGCAAGAACTGGGAAAGAAAAAACTGAATACTGTATTAATGAACAGAAACTTAAGTGAAATTGCATATTTAAACAGCAGTTGTGTAGGGAATGATGACTTTGGTAATTTGTGTGGTGTATTGATGATGTTTGTTCTAATATTGAATATAATAAATTGAAGGTAAATGATGACGAGTATAGTAATGAGGATGAAAAGTAGTCTGTTTGTTTTAAAGAATTGTAGACCTTAGGTATTAGTAAGAAAATGTGTAGTAGTGGCTGTGATGATGTAGAGGTATCCAAGGACGCTGTTAAATGATAAGGGATGTTCATGGCAGTATCACTGTAAGTAAAACTCTTTATTTAATTACTGATAAGGAGGCATGTATAGATGATCATACTAATTCAATTACCAGTTATCAGTGATGGTAAGCTGCTCAATGTTATGAATAAAAATGAATCTTTTTTGTATAATATGTGGTTAAATAATAATGGCATTGAAAAAAATGAAAGCTTTAGAAATATGATAAAAAAGTCTATGTTCAACTTTACATCCAGCCTGATGGCATAAAATTAAATATGTTACTTTAAAACAACTCAAAGATAAGTATGAGAGAAGGAAAGTTGCTACTCACCATATAGTGGAGATGCTGAGCCACGATAGGCACAATAAAAAGATTCACACAATCATAGCTTTCGGCCATTAAGGCCTTTGTCAGCAGTACACACACACACACACACACACACACACACACACACACACACACACACACACGCAAGCACAACTTACATACACATCTGCAGTCTCAGAGAGCTGAAACTACACTGCGACCAGCAGCAGCACTAGTGCATGATGGGAGTGGCGACTGGGTGGGGCGAAGGAGGAGGCTGGGGCAGGGAGGGAGAGGGGTAATATGGTGGGAGTGGTGGACTGTGAAGTGTTGCAGTTTAGACAGAGGGTAGGAGAGGAGGTGCGGATGGGGTAGGGAGTAAGTAGCGGAAAGGAGAGAAATAAAAGTAAAAATAAAAGAAATTAAAAAACTGGATGTGGCAGTGAAATGATGGCTGTGTAGTGCTGGAATGGGAACATGGAGGGGAGTGGTTGGGTGAGGACAGTGGCTAACGAAGGTTGAGGCCAGGAGAGTTACAGGAACGTAGGATGTATTGAAGGGAAAGTTCCCACCTGCACAATTCAGAAAAGCTGATGTTGATGGGAAGGATCCATATGGCACAGGCTGTAAAGCAATCATTGTGATGCAGGATATCATGTTTCCATCCTGGATTTTCCATTGTTTAAAGATAAGTACCATAGTGCTGATCTCTCTGAAACAAGTAAGTGTACATGGCTTGATGAAATTCTCAGTGACAGTGATAAGTGTCTGTCTTAATTTGATGAAAGTGTACCAAGGCAATAAAAATGGGAAAACAACAGTGATTTTGGAGGCTTTAATTTTGGAGAGGTAGAAGATGTACTGTTACATGAGGATACTATGACTGATAAATGTACTGGTGTTTGTTGTCTGTTCATTAAAGTCAGAATAGGATCATGTGAAGGCAGGTGTCTTGTTGACACAGGCAGGCAAGTTTTGGAGTCTCTGATCCCTTAAGTAAAAAATTAAAACATAATGAGGTCTATGTAGAATTACCTGTAATTGGAGTACGGATTAAATGTGCAACTGGGAAACATAGTAAAATGGTTAAAAGTCAGGCTTCAATAACTTCCACAATTGAGGGAGTAACTTTTACACATGGATGTTTAATCATTCAAGATTCAATGAGGATCTCATCCTTAGCATGTCATGTATACTTAGAGTGAATGCAGATTTTGATTGGGAAGGGTAGAACTTTATCAATGCACCTGATGGAGATTGCATTTATACTAATTTCGTAAAGACAACTATATCTTCTGAGGAGGATGAAATAAATAGTATATAATTATTGAAAGATAGGTGGATTTGTAGCCAAAGATATGCCATGTTTATATACAAATGAATCAGAATTTAAAGAACTTGTAGACACTAAGATTTCAGAAGCAAAAGGGTTAACTGATAATCAGAAATCAGCATTGGAATCTTTGTTGTGAGAGTATAGTGATATGTTTAGTAATATTCCAGATACAGTGAGAGGATATCAGTGTACTTTACAGCTAAAACCACACCAAACGTTTTTCATAAAGCCATACTGTGTACCTTACACTAAGAGGGCTGCAGTTGAGAAAGAGTTGCATAAGATGGAAGTGTGTGATATCATTGAGAGAACTGTTGGCCCATATAACAACCTGTTAGTCATTGTTTCAAAAAGAGATGGAGGAGTGAGATTGGTTTTGGATTCTAGGCATTTGAACAAGTATTTGTACAAAGAAACAGATTACCCTGTAAACACTGATGAACTATTACACAAATTTAAAAATGGATTTAACTTCTGGATTTTATGAGGTATCTTTAGCTCCAGAATCATATAAATATACTGCCCTTATTTACATTGGTAGATGTTATCAATACTGTGTAGTACCTTTTGGTTTGAACTCATCTGTAGCTAAATTTATTAGAACATTAGACTATGTACTTGACCAAGACCTGGTAGGAAAACTTACTGTTTGTGTAGATGACATTTTGGTGACTGGACAAAGTTGGGAAGAACATTTTGAATTTGTTAATGGTATAATGTAATGTTATCTTAAAGAAGCAACTTGTTTTTGTGTATCTTCATACACTCCTGGAAATGGTAAAAAGAACACATTGACACCGGTGTGTCAGACCCACCATACTTGCTCCGGACACTGCGAGAGGGCTGTACAAGCAATGATCACACGCACGGCACAGCGGACACACCAGGAACCGCGGTGTTGGCCGTCGAATGGCGCTAGCTGCGCAGCATTTGTGCACCGCCGCCGTCAGTGTCAGCCAGTTTGCCGTGGCATACGGAGCTCCATCACAGTCTTTAACACTGGTAGCATGCCGCGACAGCGTGGACATGAACCGTATGTGCAGTTGACGGACTTTGAGCGAGGGCGTATAGTGGGCATGCGGGAGGCCGGGTGGACGTACCGCCGAATTGCTCAACACGTGGGGCGTGAGGTCTCCACAGTACATCGATGTTGTCGCCAGTGGACGGCGGAAGGTGCACGTGCCGTCGACCTGGGACCGGACCGCAGCGATGCACGGATGCACGCCAAGACCGTAGGATCCTACGCAGTGCCGTAGGGGACCACACCGCCACTTCCCAGCAAATTAGGGACACTGTTGCTCCTGGGGTATCGGCGAGGACCATTCGAAACCGTCTCCATAAAGCTGGGCTACGGTCCCGCACACCGTTAGGCCGTCTTCCGCTCACGCCCCAACATCGTGCAGCCCGCCTCCAGTGGTGTCGCGACAGGCGTGAATGGAGGGACGAATGGAGACGTGTCGTCTTCAGCGATGAGAGTCGCTTCTGCCTTGGTGCCAATGATGGTCGTATGCGTGTTTGGCGCCGTGCAGGTGAGCGCCACAATCAGGACTGCATACGACCGAGGCACACAGGGCCAACACCCGGCATCATGGTGTGGGGAGCGATCTCCTACACTGGCCGTACACCACTGGTGATCGTCAAGGGGACACTGAATAGTGCACGGTACATCCAAACCGTCATCGAACCCATCGTTCTACCATTCCTAGACCGGCAAGGGAACTTGCTGTTCCAACAGGACAATGCACGTCCGCATGTATCCCGTGCCACCCAACGTGCTCTAGAAGGTGTAAGTCAACTACCCTGGCCAGCAAGATCTCCGGATCTGTCCCCCATTGAGAATGTTTGGGACTGGATGAAGCGTCGTCTCACGCGGTCTGCACATCCAGCACGAACGCTGGTCCAACTGAGGCGCCAGGTGGAAATGGCATGGCAAGCCGTTCCACAGGACTACATCCAGCATCTCTACGATCGTCTCCATGGGAGAATAGCAGCCTGCATTGCTGCGAAAGGTGGATATACACTGTACTAGTGCCGACATTGTGCATGCTCTGTTGCATGCGTCTATGTGCCTGTGGTTCTGTCAGTGTGATCATGTGATGTATCTGACCCCAGGAATGTGTCAATAAAGTTTCCCCTTCCTGGGACAATGAATTCACGGTGTTCTTATTTCAATTTCCAGGAGTGTATTTTCACTGTACAATGACTGTTCCATAAAACTTTGGGTGTGCAGCAACTAAATTTCACTTCTTCCACCATCATGACATCTTTGTAAGTTTATCGCAGAAAGTTGCCAGATTCCATGATTTGTCCAGCCTGAAGCCGCTATCTCTATTAATTAAATTCCTTGCTAACCAAATATCAATTCCTTCTTTCACTACTGAGTCCCAGAAAGATGAAGTCGAGGCTAAAAATTTGACATTATCATTCATCATTGAGTGCCCATGTCAATACAGTGCTCTGTCACTGCCTATTTATTAGGTTGTAACAGATGGGTGTACCTGCGGTGCCCTTGCGCATCTCTCATGGACTGTACATGTCACCTGTCTGATGTATGAACGGCCACACTCACAGGGGATCTTGGAAACCCTAGGCTTCTGAAGCACCAAATCATCAGTAACAGAACCCAGGAGAGCTGCTGCTGTCTTTGGTGGAGGAAGAAAAATCGCTTTCACTTTGTGATTGTTGAAGATCTGTCCTATTTTTGACAATAGGCTTCCAACATATGGCAGAAAATCCATGGATTTAAAACTTTCCATGTCTTTTTTTGCATTCCTTATGTCCACTGTTGGTTTCATTTGTAGCACCTCATGTATCTGGTGTGTAGAGTACCCATTGGCTTCAAAAACTCTTCTCAAGTGTAGAATCTCACATCCCCCAGACTGCTTTTGTCTGCAATGACATGTGCTCTGTGCACCAGAGTTCTGAGAACATTCACCATCTGCAAAGGATTGTGACAGCTATTTGCACGTAAATATGAATCTGTATCGATCACTTTCCAATATACCGCATGTCCCAAAGTGCCTTCCACTTTTGGATGTTTTGGTACAATGCAAAGATGTTTGCATTGTACCAAAACATCCAAAAATGGAAGGCATCCATCTTTTTTTATTTCTGTCATGAGCTAAATTTGTCTATGGATGGAATTCAGATGATTTAAAAATTATTTTAATTTGTCTTCACCATGGAGCCACACTACAAACGTTTCATCAACCTACCTCCAAAATGCTGTGGGATTCAAGCTAGAAGATTACAACTCCTTCTCCTCGAAGTCCTCCATAAAAAAGTGTGCCACCAAGGGCAACAACAGACTACCCATGTTAACACTGTCAGTCTGTTTATAAAATTCATTATAGAATAAAAATATGTCAAAGTCAAAACATGTTCAAACAAAGCTGAAATCTCTATAGCAAAGGTTTTGTCAGTGATTCTGAAAGAGGACCCCCTGTGAACAACGACACTACATTGAAACAGACTAACATATCAGAACTGTTCAGTCTGAGTGATTTTAGTTAGCAAATGAAGTCCACAGAGCGCATTTTCCCACTAGAGGCCTTAATAGTGACACTCAGTATTTGGCACACCCTCCCAGGGAATACCACCTTATAGTAGGAGCCTTCAGTGCCAGCTGGGAGGGTTTGCGTACTTCGTTGAAGTCGAGAACTATACTGGCAGTAGCATAGCTACTGGCAGGGTTACCCAAGCCGGATTGGTCTTGACTGAGGAGACAGACAAAATAGGGCAGTGAGGGCTTTAGAGGTGTAGTGAAGCCAGCTTCCCTAAAAGAGTGAACCTAATACAAATCCTGGTCCTCCAGATTGGGGGTTGGACAAAGGGCTAATAACCCCATTCTTATGGAAATTCAACAAGAGCCTCAAAAACTGGGTGGAGAACATGTATCATGAGCCTGGCAAAGGAAACAGATAAAGGATCTTTCAGCAGCATCATGGAATGTGGACACAATGCTTCAGCCTGGAAAAATTAAGGAAATAGCCAATGAAATTTTAAAATTTAAATATGATGTCATAGGGCTACAGGAAATAAGATGGCAAGGGAATGGGCAGAGAGATAAGCCTGATTACTCATTGGTATATGGTGGACCAGAAGAAAGAACAGGCCAACTTGGAACAGGGTTTATAATAATTAGGGAAGTTAGGAAAAGCCTTCTAGATTTTGAGCCCATAAATGAAAGGATGTGCAGACTCAAGACTAAAAGTGAAATTTAGGAATATATCAATAGGGAATGCACATGCACCAACAGAGGAAAAAGAGGATATTATTAAAGAACAGTTCTACAAGGAGTTGGAAAAAGTATGCTGCAGAGTTCCTAAATATGACCTGATGCTAGTAAGAGGAGATTTTAATGCAAAAATAGGGAGGAATGAACATCCATGTGGAGTTTCTTGAAAATATTCACTAATTGAAGAAAACAATGAGAATAGAGACTTACTATGCCAGTACAACTAAATGAATACCCCTAGCTGTGTACAGGCATTGATATAAGTCAACAGGGACAGTTGAAAAAATGTGTACCCCGGCAGGGACTCGAACCCGGGATCTCCTGCTTACATGGCAGACGCTCTATCCATCCGAGCCACTGAAGGCACAGAGGATAGTGTGACTGCAGGGACTTATCTCTGGCATACCTCCCGTGAGACCCACATTCCCAACTTGCTGTCCCACACTACATTCATAGTGCCCCTGCCCATTATACTCATTACTCGCAGCTTGTTGCCAATTCCCGTAAGAGTTCGGGCACTGTTTGTGCATCCGCACAGAAGAAGATGGACAAATGGCTCGTACTTTCAGACATGTCCTAGAATCATATTTCGAGATTATGGTTCGTTTTATGATCTAGGAAAAGAAAAATACTTGTCTCATTTTAGGAGGTGGGAGGCAGAGGGCTTCTCTGATGAACTGATCTGGAGAAAATTGTTATTCTTTTTTGTTTTCACCATTGGAAAGTTAAAGACTGCAAGCTCTCGGAAAGGGTGAGAATGTTTTTACCACAAGTTTAGTTTACTGTGGGGGCGGGTGATTTCATTTCCGTGATACACAGAGCACAACGTCATGGTAATTAACAATTGAAAGGTTCAAATCTTAGCACAATCACTAATAATAACAAGAAATATATTGTTGTTGTATGGAGTGTAGTCATGTATGGAAGTGAAACGTCGACGATAAATAGTTTCGAGACGAAGAGAATAGAAGCTTTCGAAATGTGGTGCTACAGAAGAATGCAGCTCTCCATGCTACTCTATCCTGTGCAAGCTTCTTCATCTCCCAGTACCTACTGCAGCCTACATCCTTCTGAATCTGCTTAGTGTATTCATCTCTTGATCTCCCTCTACGATTTTTAACATCCATGCTGCCCTCCAATACTAAATTGGTGATCCCTCAATGTCTCAGAATATGTCCTACCAACTGATCCCTTCTTCTAGTCAAGTTGTGCCACAAGCTCCTCTTCTCCCCAATTCTATTCAATACCTCCTCATTAGTTATGTGATCTACCCATCTAATCTTCAGCATTCTTCTGTAGCACCACATTTCGAAAGCTTCTATTCACTTCTTGTCGAAACTATTTATCGTCTACGTTTCACTTCCATACATGGCTACACTCCATACAAATACTTTCAGAAACGACTTCCTGACATTTAAAATCTATACTCAATGTTAACAAATTTTTCTTCTTCAGAAAAGCTTTCCTTGCCATTGCCAGTCTACATTTTCTATCCTCTCTACTTCGACCATCATCAGTTATTTTGCTCCCCAAATAGCAAAACTCCTTTACTGCTTTAAGTGTCTCATTTCCTAATCTAATTCCCTCAGCACCACCCGACTTAATTTGACTACATTCCATTATCCTCGTTTTTCTTTTGTTGATTTTTATCTTATACCCTCCTTTCAAGACACTGTCCATTCCATTCAACTGCTCTTCCAAGTCCTTTGCTGCCTCTGACAGAATTACAATGTCATCGGCAAACCTCAAAGTTTTTATTTCTTCTCCGTGGATGTTAATACCTATTCCAAACTTTTCTTTTGTTTCCTTTACTGCTTGCTCAATATACAGATTGAATAACATCAGGGATAGCCTACAACCCTGTCTCACTTCCTTCCCAACAACTACTTCCCTTTCATGTCCCTCGACTCTTATAACTGCCATCTGCTTTCTGTACAAATTGTAAATAGCCTTTCGCTCCCAATATTTTACCCCTGCCACCTTCAGAATTTGAAAGAGAGTATTCCAATCAACATTGTTAAAAGCTTTCTCTAAGTCTACAAATGCTATAAACGTAGGTTTGCCTTTCCTTAATCTTTCTTCTAAGATAAGTCGTAGGGTCAGTATTGCCTCACGTGTTCCAACATTTCTACGGAATCCAAACTGATCTTCCCCAAGGTCGGCTTCTATCAGTTTTTCCATTCATCTGTAAGGAATTTGCATTAGTATTTTGAAGCTGTGACTTGTTAAACTGATAGTTCGGTAATTTTCACATCTGTCAACACCTGCTTTCTTTGGGATTGGAATTATTATATTCTTCTTGAAGTCTGAGGGTATTTCGCCAATCTCATACTTCTTGCTCACCAGATAGTAGAGTTTCGTAAGGGCTGGCTCTCCCAAGGCTATCAAAAGTTCTAATGGAATGTTGTCTACTTCGGGGGCCTTGTTTCAACTCAGGTCTTTCAGTGCTCTGTCAAACTCTTCACGCATTTCATCTTCATCTACGTCGTCTTCCATTTCCATAATATTGTCCTCCAGTACATCGCCCTTGTATAGACCCTCTATATACTCCTTCCACCTTTCTGCTTTCCCTTCTTTGCTTAGAACTGGGTTGCCATCAAAGCTCTTAATATTCATGCAAGTGGTTCTCCTTTCGCCAAAAGTCTCTTTAATTTTCCTGTAGGCAGTATCTATCTTACCCCTAGTGATATAAGCCTCTACATCCTTACATTTGTCCTCTAGCCATCCCTGCTTAACCATTTTGCACTTGCTGTCGATATCATTTTTGAGACGTTTGTATTCCTTTTTGCCTGCTTTATTTACTGCATTTTTATATTTTCTCCTTTCATCAATTAAATTCAATATTTCTTCTGTTGCCCAAGGGTTTCTACTAGCCCTCATCTTTTTACCTATTTGATCCTCTGCTGCCTTCACTATTTCATCCCTCAAAGCTACCCATTCTTCTTCTACTGTATTTCTTTCCCCCATTCCTGTCAATTGTTCCCTTATGCTCTCCCTGAAATTCTGTACAATCTCTGGTTCTTTCAGTTTATCCAGGTCCCATCTCCTTAAATTCCCACCTTTTTGCAGTTTCTTCAGTTTTAATCTATAATTCATAACCAATAGATTGTGGTCAGAGTCCACATCTGCCCCTGGAAATGTCTTACAATATAAAACCTGGTTCCTAAATCTCTGTCTTACCATTATATAATTTATCTGATACCTTTTAGTATCTCCAGGGTTCTTCCATGTATACAACCTTCTTTCATGGTTCTTGAACCAAGTGTTAGCTATGATTAAGTTATGCTCTGTGCAAAATTCTACCAGGCGGCTTCCTCTTTCATTTCTTAGCCCCAATCCATATTCACCTACTATGTTTCCTTCTCTCCCTTTTCCTTCTCTCGAATTCCAGTCACCCATGACTATTAAATTTTCGTCTCCCTTCACTACCTGAATAATTTCTTTTATCTCATCATACATTTCATCAATTTCTTCATCATCTGCAGAGCTAGTTGGCATATAAACTTGTACTACTGTAGCAGGCATGGGCTTCGTGTCTATCTTGGCCACAATAATGCATTCACTATGCTGTTTGTAGTAGCTTACCCATACTCCTATTTTATTCCTGCATTACCCCTATTTGATTTTGTATTTATAACCCTGTATTCACCTGACCAAAAGTCTTGTTCCTCCTGCCACTGCCCGCATCTCGTGGTCGTGCGGTAGCGTTCCCGCTTCCCATGCCCGGGTTCCCGGGTTCGATTCCCGGCGGGGTCAGGGATTTTCTTTGCCTCGTGATGGCTGGGTGTTGTGTGATGTCCTTAGGTTAGTTAGGTTTAAGTAGTTCTAAGTTCTAGGGGACTGATGACCATAGATGTTAAGTCCCATAGTGCTCAGAGCCATTTGAACCAACCTCCTGCCACTGAACTTCACTAATTCCCACTATATCTAACTTTAACCTATCCATTTCTCTTTTTAAATTTTCTAACCTACCTGGCCGATTAAGGGATCTGACATTCCACGCTCCAATCCGTAGAACGCGTTTTCTTTCTCCCGATAACGACGTCCTCCTGAGTAGTCCCCGCCCGGAGATCCGAATGGGGGACTATTTTACCTTCGGAATATTTTACCCAAGAGGATGCCATCATCATTTAATCATACAGTAAAGCTGCATGCCCTCGGGAAAAATTATGGCTGTAGTTTCCCCTTGCTTTCAGCCGTTCGCAGTACCAGAACAGCAAGGACATTTTGGTTAGTGTTACAAGGTCAGATCAGTGAATCATCCAGACTGTTGCAACTATTGAAAAGGCTGCTGCCCCTTTTCAGGAACCACACGTTTGTCTGGCCTCTCAACAGATACCCATCCATTGTGGTTGCACCTACGGTACAGCTATTTGTATTGTAGAGGCACGCAAGCCTCCCCACCAACGGCAAGGTCCATGGTTCATATATACAGTAGACAAATCTGAAATAGAGAATATTATTTAACTCTTATTTCCTTATTAATTAGTGACATCTTCACTTATATAGCTTTAGGTCTAAGTGTGTACTGTTTGTTATTCTCCTACCAGGTTCACTGTATCCACTGATATGGTCATGTTGGTTATGTTTGTGGTTCATGTTCATTTTATTGTGTCTTTTATTTACCTTTATATAAACTCGCTTTCTGCAGCTTACTGCATAGATCATAACTATTAAATAAAAATAGTGTCTCCTAAGGCCGTGCTCATGTCGTGCTGCTACACTTCCTTATGTCTCTTCATTTGTTTCTATGCTTCTGTCAGAGTATCAGAGTATGCTAAAAATGTATAAATATTTGGGTCCTGCCTTTCACTACAAAACAAAGTTCCTTGCTGGTTCTTCTCAAGTGACTTGTACTAGTATTCTTCTGTAGGTTAGAAGTGGTTATTTTCCTCCAGTTCCAAAATTTAGACCTGAGCACTCCTGTATTTATCCTAAAAATAAAGTTAAACTACTATGCTTAATAGTATTCATATGTTCAGAACTGTTATCCTTTATTGGCATAAAGAGTAATATCAGCATTGAAAGTTGCATGGATTATACATATTTATGAAAAGAGAAAGAAAAATCTACTTGCAACCATTCCTCTATTCGGTTCCTTTAAGGTGGTCAATTTTCTGTCCACTCATCTTGATCAACCTATAGTAAAATACTTTGTGAGGTCCAAGCCCATAGACTCCAGAGTCGTCTACTACTTATCCTAATCTACAGTGATCAATGTACAAACTTGCCTGACAATTAAAAGTGCATTATTGAAGCAAAGCGCATTTCCTCATTTCTTATCTGCTGGTCACAAATGTATCCTAGCCCAATTTCATCTTTATAATCTGGCATCATTTGTCACAAAAGTGTAGTAATTTTTGTTTTACTTAAGTACTGTGTAAAAGACAGAATAACACCAATATGTTTTTGTTGTGATTTTGTTCTTTAATCTTGTGCTACAATCTATAGCCTTATTTTCTTCTTAATATTTTTAGGTCTTAGTATTACCAACACAAGCATTGTCGCTACCATTACTTTTCTTTACATTTTCCTACTGGAAATACTTCTTCAGGTCACAGTTTGTGTACAAACCTTTTATCTTCCCATCTGTGGGTATACAAGAAAATAGCTTCCATCATTCACTATTTGCACAATGCAAAAAGGAGCAGTTATACATCAATTGCCATTTCTTATTTTTCTTTTGTAACAATGATAGTTTGCAATGGATATTTAGCAGTACACTATACCCAGCAGAGAATTAATTAACCCTGTGAAGTTTCTTGTTATGATGAATCTTCTAAACCTTGGCACCTTCTGTTAAAACTATTAATACTAGCCTTACCTTTTCTTCAAGGGATACTTCCTCCCTAGGCATACACAGAATTGGTGTAACACACTTATTCTTTTCCTTGTTTTTGTGTATTAGATGTTATGGTGTATATGGTGTGTGGCGACGTCATTTATCCACTGCGCCAAAAACAGCAGGTGAAAGCTGCACCTGATAGATATTTATCTTTGCCGTAGTCGGCTTGGTTATGAGTTGTTTATTCTTGTTAGTTTTTTGATCTGTGCTTGGAAAATAAAATGTTTTCTCATCTCATGAAAAAGCTGTTACTTCATAAAATATAAAGGCTCCCATAGTGGTGACCCCGATGTGATCGTAGCAGAAGCATAAGGAAAATATATATACCGACGAGAATAATGAATTCAGAGACAAAAGCATGGGGTAGTGGAATCAAGATTGAAGACTACGCTCTGTTCGACCAAGGATCGCGGCTCATGCCCTTTGATTCGCCACAAAATGGAATGACAGATGTTAACGCAAAAGATGGAAGTACCTACACACGACACGGAAATGTTAAGCTTTCCGCATTCTGGCCGACGCGCCCCCAGCTTTGGTTTACGCAGGCTGAATGCATATTTTGGCAGCGTGGGGTGTCTAACAACATTGACAAATTTAATATAGTGGTTTCACATCTAAATTTAGAAGTAATAGAGCAAGTGGAAGAAACCTTGTTGCAACAAAATTACTTTGTGCTAAAGGAAGCTCTCATACAGCATTATACGTTGTCACCAGATTTGCGACTACAAAAAATTTTCACATATGAAGATTTGGGCGACAAGACTCCATCACAAGTATTCAAAACCTTACGTACATTAGCCGGCCTGGAACTCCTATCTGAAGAGTCTTTACGTCTAATATGGCTCCATAAACTTCCTGCCAACATCCGTGCCGTCATTGCAGCAGAAACAGACTTACCATTGCAAGTCTTAGCAAAAAAGGCAGACACCATCGCAAACACCTTAACCGAAGTTTCTGCATGTTCCGAATTCAACTACAGCCAGGATAGAGGCCCAAGAACGTGTAGTGTGATGGAATCTGACGTCAGTGAGCCAGGAACATGCAATAATACTTCCCAACAGCAGTGCTCATCGACCGAACCCGCCATACAGCAACTGGCAGCACAAGTGACAAAACTCAATGTGCAAGTAACTTCACACCACCAGCAGCTACGAAGTCGCAGTTGGAAAAGACGAAGAAATGCTATCCAACAGGATTTGACAGATCAATGGTGCTGGTACCACAGACGCTTCGGTAACACTGCCCGTCAATGTATTCAACCCTGCAGCTACCCAAACTTAAAAGGCGGGCGTTAAAGGGCGCTAATGTTTGTCAACAACAACATAGGCACCCGAGTCATAGCGTGATTCAAAGAGGTGAAAACGCCATGGTATTTGCAGTCAACCAATCACACCGATTGTTCGTGTTGGACCTCTCTTCAGGTGAGAAGTTTCTGATTGACACAGGTTCAGAAGTAAGTGTTTATCCAAGAAAGAGAGGTGATATACTCACGACAGCAACACAACATGTGCTGACTGCGGCAAACAATTCCAGAATATCTACCTATGGTGAGAAACAGTTGGCATTACATCTGAATTCAAACTTCCATCCAAAATGGACTTTTGTGGTTGCTGATGTGCCGAGTCCTATAATTGGAGCGGACTTTTTACGGAACTTCCGACTTATGCCCAACCTGGTTAACCATCGTTTGGTGACATTCCCACAGAAGGGACATTGCCTACTGCATCTTCCGCGTCGGTTCAAGTACAGTGCGATGTGCCCGTGTCTTTCCGCACGAAGATTTCTGGCTCCTCTACCGCGTCATCCGCATCGGGATATTGTGATACGAATTCTTACCCGCAACTAAGCGGGGCGCACACATGTGCATCACGCAAGAAGTCACCCGACAGTCGTAACGATTCGTATACTGTAGGCAATATCAGAGCACTGTCGGAGGAATCACTTTTTTGTAAACTGCTTCAAGACTTTCCAGCACTTACCGAACCCGTCAACGCAACCAGGAAATGCAGACACAATACTCAACACCACATCAGCATGACACAAGGTCAACCCGTTGCCTTCCGCCCGCGGCGTCTGCCTCCAGAGAAGCTGCTCGCGGCGTGAGCTGAGTTCGACAGACTTCTAAAAACAGGTATTGTAAGTAGGTCTGATAGTTCATGGGCATCTCCAATTCACATGGTCCATAAAAAAGACAATTCGTGGAGAGTATGTGGAGACTACAGGGCGCTCAATGCCTGCACAATTCCCGACCGCTACCCAGTACCCAATGTGACTGATTTTGACAGTACGATTAGCAATGCCAAAATATTTAGTGTGATTGATTGCGCCAAAGCATTTTCCCAGATTCCCATGGCTCCATCTGACATTAAAAAAACAGCAGTTATCACACCATTTGGTTTGTTTCAGTACAGTTTTGTGCCATTTGGCCTCAGAAACGCTGCCCAAACATGGCAAAGATTCATGCATGAAGTGCTTCGAGAATTACCATTCGTATTTTGTTATATGGACGACATTTTAGTATTCTCTGGTTCTGTATATCAGCATGTCGAACATCTGCAGCAGCTTTTCCGCCGTCTGACAGAGTACGGCATAATTATTAACGAAACACAGTGCATGTTTGGAAAACGCGAGGTTAAGTTCCTGGGATATTTGGTTTCAGCAGCAGGCCTGTCACCTTTGCCTGAGCGGGTTGAAGCAGTACAACAGATGCCCCTTCCCACAACTTACAAAGGACTTCGCAGATTTTTAGGCATGCTCAACTATTACAGACGTCACTTACCTAAATTAGCTGCCACCCACGAGCCACTCACAACGTTACTTGCAGGTAAAAATACAACAGGAAATCGTAAAATTCCATGGAGTCCAGATGCTGAAGCAGCTTTCCATGACTTAAAGAAATGTCTTTTCCGGGCAACACTACTGGGACATCCAAAATTGAGCGCTCCTTCAGCGCTCATGGTTGATGCAAGCCAAACAGCAGTGGGTGCAGCGCTAAAGCAAGAAGTTGATGGCAGATGGCAGCCGCTCGCATTTTTATCTAAAAACCTGACTCGACAGCAGCAAAAATGGAGTGCTATTGACTGTGAGTTGCTTGCTATTTACTTAGCCATAAAGCATTTTCGCACATCTGTCAAAGGGAGGCACTTTGCAATTTTTACCGATCACAAGCCGTTAGTAGCTATATTTCAACGAGACACAGAGCTCAATTCACCACGTCAGTGCAGGCAAGTCGAGTACATTGCATAGTTCACACCTGACGTGCGTCACACTTCAGGAAAAGACAACCTGGTCGCAGATTGCCTGTCTAGGAATTGTGCCAGTTTAAATTCAATTTGTTGGACCGAGTTAGCATCTAAACAACGAGAAGATCCTTTCTTGCGCCGTCTAATAGAGGAACAGAGAACTGCATTGCAGCTCAGATGTGTGTCTGTCCCAAATGTTCCAGACGGAATTTGGTGTGATATAGCAACAGGAAAGGAGCGACCTTACATACCAGAACAATATCGTCGCAAGATTTATAGTGCACTACATAACCTATCACATCCAGGAGTACGAGCTACAGCCAAGTTAGTTTCCTCCAAAGTAGTGTGGCCTGGAATACAAAAAGATTGTCGTGCATGGGCGCGTGCATGCCTAACATGCCAGCGTAATAAAATCAGCAGACATGTCTTTGCACCTATTGCTGACTTCCCGACGCCATCTGCAAGATTTTCACATATACATGTGGACATTGTGGGCCCACTATCATGCTCTTCAGAACAACGCTATTTGCTCACAATCATTGATCGTTTTACCAGGTGGCCAGAAGTAGTTGTAATACAAGGCATTTCTGCGGAGTCGGTTGCAAAAGCACTGTTGCATTCATGGTTCTCCAGGTTTGGCGTTCCGCAAAACATAACAACAGATGGCGGAAGGCAGTTTGAAAGCCAACTTTTCTATGGACTTTTACTGCTGTGCGGGTGCAACCACCTACGCACCACACACTATCATCCATCTAGTAATGGAACGGTGGAACGACTACACCACACGCTCAAAGCTGCATTAATGTGTAGTTCCACTTCATGGACTGAAGCACTACCGCTGGTCCTACTCGGATTGAGAATGGCCGTGAAGGAGGACTTACAATGCTCTTCCGCAGAATTGGTTTACGACGAGCAACTGAGGGTTCCTGGAGAATCTATCGTTCCAGCATCTACACAGCCATTTGCCCCTGAGCTATGCATGCAATTTGCGAGACAACTCAGCGTTAGAATGAGAAACATCAAACCCACTAACCCTATCAGACATGGAGACCGGAGAGTGTTTGTACATAAAGACCTGCAAGCAATGTCCCACGTGTGGCTTAGGGATGATACGGTGCACCCGCCGCTTGTTTCGCCTTACTCTGGACCATACAGGGTAATCACAAGAGGAAGCCACAGCTTCAAAATCGATAAGGATGGTAAAGAAGAGACAGTCTCAATTGAGCGGCTTAAACCTGCTTACACCGAAGAGGGTACACTCCTCCCTTGGTCTGCAAAATCACCCTCAAACGTGGAGGCCAAAGAAACAGCAGATAGTCTCGCCGAGCCCTCGGTTTCAGAAGAGGACAACGAAGCAGCAAGTGCAGAACAGGAGCAGCCATTGCCTGCACCAGATGTTTTCATGAGAGCAGGTAGCAAAATCAAGTGCAAGTTTCCCCACATACCTGGTGCACGCGGTTTCAAAAGGAGGGGGGCTGATGTGGCGACGTCATTTATCCACTGCGCCAAAAACAGCAGGTGAAAGCTGAAGCTGATAGATATTTATCTTTGCCATAGTCGGCTTGGTTACGAGTTGTTTATTCTTGTTAGTTTTTTGATCTGTGCTTGGAAAATAAAATGTTTTCTCATCTCATGAAAAAGCTGTTACTTCATAAAATATAAAGGCTCCCATAGGTGTATTGCCATATTTACTCGAATCTAAGCCACACTTTTTTTCCGGTTTTTGTAATCCAAAAAACCGCCTGCGGCTTAGAATCGAGTGCAAAGCAAGCGGATATTTTGAAAAATGTTGGTAGGTGCCACCACAACTAACTTCTGCCATCGAATATATGTAGCGCTACACAGGCATGCTTTGTAGGCATAAAGATAAATACTAACACCAAAACCTCTGCATCAGTAAATAAATTTAAAAAAAAAAAAGGTGGAAGACGAGCTTTTTTTTCTCCACCCTGAGTTTCGACCACTGCATTTTCATACATTATCCAATGAAGTAAATACAAATTCCGTATTGTTCATCTTCGAATGTAGCAGAATTTCAATGTACTACGAAAATCCAACTGGCCAAACTGTTTGGGATGTTTGTCAATATAGCCAATTCTACGTTCTGAATTTTTTCCTACCTGTGAGGAGAGATGGTTGCTAATAGGAACCTGATGAAATGTGAATCACATGGAGTATTCTCTTCACCATAAGAATAATACGAATATAAACAATTTGCCATGTAGTCTTTCATGTTTGCTGCTGTCTCACTTAAATCCTGTCTGCCTAATAAACTACAAAACTAAAGTGAGACAGCAACAAACGTGGAAGAATGTAAGTATTGTGTCATGTTTATATTCGTATTATTCTTATGTCTAATAGTGATACAGTCAGAAATGAAGCAAGGCAACTGACTAGACTTTTAAATCTAAGATGACTCTAATTTCTGTGCAGAATTTGATGTACTAAAGAAGCGGCCGCAAAGATTTTCAAATGGAGAGAAATTTTCGCCTAACTCTCGTTCAGAACATGTTCTATCATACGCAGTCTATTATTTGGTTCTTGTTATCATTATCAAAGAAAGTAGCAGTGTAAGTAACAACAAATAGCAGTCTCTTGCCATTGTTTCACTAATGAGACGATTCCTCTCTTTTTTTTAATTGTAAGCGGCGGTAGCGCGCACAAAAGCCATGCCGCGAGCGACGACAGGCCGTAAACACGAACTATCAGAATGTGACAAACAATGCATGACACAGTAAAGTAATGCATTTTCAGCTTAGAGTGACGTAAACACCTATAACAAAGAAAACAGCACTTATCAGATCAAAGCAAAATAAGCAATCGATTCATACCAGACAAAGCACGTGAAAAAGGAAAGATACCCGTATAAATACGGACGGAGCGCCTGACGCATAGCAATGGCTACCTGGTAAAGCTTAACTGCTAAGCTTATGACTCGAACCAAACTACTGTAGCTGTATCGTCATTCATTCGATCTAAATTGTGTCTCATATTACAATGGACCTACTTTGTTTCGATTTGGAGGTGCAGCCTAAAACTTTTCTCTCCCCTTGAATTTTGAGTCTCAAATTTCAGGTGCGGCTTAGATTCAGGATTTTTTTTTTTTCTTTATTTCGAGTCTCATTTTTCAGGTGCGGCTTAGATTCGAGTAAATACGGTATGCAATGGAATGTTATCAACAATCTGCTCAAACATATCTCGTTTGATGTATTCATAGCCAGCGAATGTGCATTATTGGTGAACTTCATTTTATCCACTGCTGGATTTCGATTTTCTCATTGCAGCTTCCCACACAAATTCAGTACCAGATTTGACTGCTGTTAAGTGTTTTTCTCCTGATTACATTGCGCTGGTTTCCCTGATGGTATTGGCACTGTGGATTCTGAGAAGTCCTATTCGTATTGTACTGTGGGCGACTATTTGGTGATTGTCCCCACTGACTTCTATTGTTCTGATCATTCCAGTTGCCATTACACTGGTCCAAATAACCCAGGGTGACGCTTGTCATCATCCCTACATCTTCTTTTATAATTCCGAGAGCTGTTGCCAGTCAGGCCAGGCACTGACATTGGCACAGCCTGCTGTGCCAACAAACACAAGTGGACGTCAGGTGCTCATCGTGATTGTTGCCATTATACTGCCGTTATACGCTGCCTTCACCATTATGATACCCATTCTGGTTATGATTGTTATTACTAATCTTCATATCTTCGTTTACAAGGTCAACAGAATTGAGGACCAACAAAAAGTGTTCTAAGCTAGTTTCTGTGACCTGTACTACTTTTTCTCTAATGTGAAATGGAAGTTATCTGTTCAAAATGTGTAGAACATCACTAAGAACCATGGGTTCATCTGAGAAATGAGTCTTATGCATGTACTTCTTGAAGTATTTTGTAAATGCTTACTGCCTGGTGTTGTGTGGCTCTGGATTAAATACTTGTTTTCTTAATCTTTCCTATACACAACACAACTAATATTTTGCAAAAAATGTATTTTCAAATTTTATGCTATTGTGTGACAGCTCTTTGCCATCTCAGATGCCCAATGCTTGGCCTCACCTTATATAAAACGTAATACATACTGGATCTTTTGTTGTTCAGACCAAGTAGGCAACACACTTCTAAAAGCTTTTATGAAAATAAATGGATGAAAAGATTTCTTTTCTGGGATGAACATATGTAATTTTTTGTTTTAGAAGACTTTTTTCTAGTATAACTGATGAAATTGTGGTGTCTGCCCACCATTTTGTACAACAGCATTTCATGGTACTATGTTCAACTAGCTACTGTTCTTGTGCACATACATTTGTATGAGAAACTGGACTATGAAATTCATCATTACTCTTACCTGTATAGCTACTATCATTCCTTGCTTGCTCCTTAATGTTATTCCAGTCTTCTTTTATTTCTCTGATTAGGTTCCTATTTGTGTTTGGACATGATCCTTCCACTTGGGTAGATCTTGTGTAAGTGTTCTTTGTATCTGACCTAACTCAGTTTGTATCTTTAATAGTGACATACCATGCTGTGTTTACACATCAGTAATCATTTGCTCAACAGCCTTCTGTAGCTCTGTGTCTAACCTGCTACCAGTTAAAATCTCTTTCTCTCATAAAAAAATCATCAACTTGTTTTTCATGTTTTATTGCTATGTCTTCTTCTTGTTTGTCTGCATATTGAACTGTGGACTGCAGTGCTGTGTGTTCTAACAGCATCGTATCAAAATCATTTACCAGTTTTTTCATATGCTCTGGCGTGTCTCTTACTGTACTTTCCAGTGTTGAGATGTCAATAGTTATTCCTTCTAAGCTGTTGCATATCAATTCACTGATGTGATTCGCAACATCTGTTTTTGAAGTGTTCTGCATCTGAGTAAGATTAATAATATTGTTGGTGAAAGCCTCTGATCTTGCTGAAGTGTTGTCAAGTCTCTCATTATTTTTGTCAAATCTTTAATCAAGATTTTGATTGTTTTCATCAAATCTTTTATCAAAATTTTGATTGTTTTCATCAAGTTTTTGATTTAGTAAAGCTTCTATTCTTTGATACAATTGTACAAAAGGGTCAGGTATAGGGTTTGCTACTTCAGAACTAATATTGCTCACTGACTGACGTTGTGTTACATCACTACTGTTACCCTGAAATTTTCAACATTAGTCCTAGGTGTATTATCTTATGGCCCAGTTCACCAACTTCAACAGCGGCATCAAGAATAGGAACTTGTATAGCAGTGAATTAGGAACTGTATTACTTCTCTTGTATTATGAATTGCATATACTGAAGAGATTGCTTATGTTGCATGTCACTCTTCGCTCGTGACACATCATTATAAATTTTTCAAAGTCAAGTATTCTCATTTATTTTCTGTAAATAAAATTCATTAATATGATTTGCTTGAATCATTGTCTAGTGATCCAAGAAAACAGGTTTCCTAGGCACTCCATATTTGATGAGAAGGCAGGACCTACTGTGCACGGTCCTAGAGTTCAGTACATGATAGACAATACAGAGTCTGAACAAACCATCTTTTTTGGGCACAAGTGTAATATGAGAAGTCTAAAGGCTGTCAGAAGAATGTACCATCCCTGCTTGCAACAGTTCCATAATAGCTGCTTAGCTGCCTATACATCTGAAGGGCACATGCACTTAGGTCTGTGGTGAACTGTTGGACCATTGGAAGTCACAATATGATGCACTGTCCTGTCCTGAACTGCACATGCATATGCACGGAAGTGGGATGTGATAGGGTTGATGACACAGTTTACTAACAGTGCGGGCAGTGCTGTACTGACCTTGGGGAGACAGTTGATACATGGTGGTAGGAGCTGGTGTGGTGGAGCGTGGGCTGCATGTGAGCTGAGGCTGTCCAGGGGGTTGAGGGGAGGGGCAGAAACCTGTGCATCATCTGTCATCCTGTTTGTTGACATTCTGCTGCATGGAGGCATTCTCAGGCTAGTTGCTCTTCTGTAGTTACACTGTAATTACACCATTGATGTGGCACTTAAGGTCTGCTTATCAGTGTGAAGCCACTGGCATTTACTGTGACAGTCAGCATACCATTCATGTGTAGTTGGTATATATGGTCCATTAGCATGACATATTCATGAAGTACATGTCATCGACATGATGCTATTGGAGTAGGCATGGGGCAGATATGAACAGTTTAGGATGGTTGAGGTGGAGAGGCGCTGAATACTAGCACTAGTGGAATGATGAATGAGAGCAGCATGAATGATGTCTGGTGAGAGCCGGCAAAAGCATTAGAAATCCATGCCGATGACTAGCTCTGTGGTGTCCATGATGTACAAGATCCAGGTGCATTGCAGGGTCAGTGAAAGGTACACAGTGCAATTGGTGATAACATGGCCATAATTTCTGCCATTTGCTGAATGTAGGCTTAAGACTGTTGTTGATGTCAGTGTTGATATGCTGGGTCATAGCAGGGAGCTGATGTCCACCCTGTGTCAATTGAGAAGTATTGATGCATCGAGTGGTCGATCACAAAGAAGTGTACCTGTGTGAGCATTGCCATGATGTCCACCTGTGCAGTGTGTGAAAGCCATAGGTAATTTGTTTCTCCTGCACGGATTGGTTCACCTATATAGGACTGCTGGTGATGTTTGAGTAATTGCAGGGCTTGAGACACTTACAGGCAGCACCGCCAAATGAGCTGTGAAACAAGAAAACCATTGATCAGTGAGCAAAACTGGTATCTAGTGTGTTGTTGATATGCGGTGTGGGTTGGGTGACCAAACCATGGCGGGGGTTGCCAACCATCATGGGGGGTGTGTCTGTATGACTTATCATGGCAGTTTAGGAGACTCAGGTGTACTTTCAGCACTACTAGCCACAACATCCTTGCACTTACTAAAGCTTTGACAGTGGTAGATCACTGAAGATGTACAGTTTGCCAGCATGAGTCAATCTTCTAATGGAGTTGCCTCGTGGTTGATCATTGCGAGTTGTAGGTTGGTCAATAACTTCACTAGCCAAAGGGACTACAGTGTTTTGTCTAGCGTAAGAGACAATGGTTGCATGGAGTTGGTGCTAAAGTCACAATGGTATGTCATCCTGGAGTTGTTGCTCATACATGAGATAATGAAGCTGCTATTCTGGCATGCATGATAGTCTCTGTAATAGTGCAGCTTTCACTACACTATACTTATTCCTAAGTGGCAGGATCAGGATGATGTCCCTAATGAGTGTGGGCTGTGCAGCTAGATAGTATAGTATGTGTACATACTTCTTCACATTGTCGGAAATTCTGAAAATCTCAAGAATTCAGTCCACAGTCAAGAGCCATTATACCGGCCGGCTGAGTGCTGTCAAATGGCAGTAGTTTTAAATGTGTGCCTGACCATGACCAAGGCAATAATACAAGCAAGTGAACAGTCCCATCAGTTGATTTGTTATACAACATGGCTGCCAGATCTACACAGAACACAACTGGTTGTGGTAGAATGGTAGTGGTTACTCAGATCTAATGCACAGTGCAGAGCATGCAGAAGGCACAAACCTGGTATTGTACATAGTTTGTGGCTGTTGCTGAATGGAGGCAGAATTGGATCTGGTATTGTCCTCAAAGTCTAATAATAGGTTCAGAGCACACAGCCAGTCGAAGCAGTGTTAGCAACAGAAACAGTACACTGTGGAACGATACACTCAGTTTTAATCATACGATTAGCACATTGATAAGACCACACTTCCTGCACTGCAATCCTTGATCTGTTGCTCACAGAAATTGGTGCATGGGATGGCCACATTGTTGCTGTATGACAGTCCAGACTGGACTTTTCCAAACACCAAATGGATGCAGGTTCCACAGCAGATGTGCAGTCACAAATGTAAGAATTATCAGTTGACTGACAGGTTGATTGGATACTACCAGTAATACATGTTATGTTATGCAGTATAAGAATGTGCTCAAGTTTAGAAGAGTAGTTAGCCAAACCCAGAGAGAAATGTACGTAGTAGAACAGTTCATGATGGAAGGGACCATCCACAGTATGAAGTCATTGTAAAGAACCTTTTAAAGAAATAACACTCAAATCAATTGTAGTCATATGTAAAGGCTGTCAATGGCACCAATGGCAGTGCTAGAAACTCAGTGATGAGACAGAAACAGGAACTGACAGAAGCAAAGCAAGAGCAGAAATGCTGAACTCAATTTTCAAATGTTCCTTTACTAAGGAAGGTACAGAAGTACTTATTACCTCAGTTTATTGCTTCATATCACTGCAGATATGTGTCAGTGACACTGAGAAACAATTAAAAATCATTAAAGTGAAACAAGGTTGCTGGGCCCAATGGAATCACTGTCAGATTCTATATAGAATTTGTAGCTAGGTTATTTCTCACTCTTACCATAATACACCACAGATCCCTTGAAAAAGAGAACTGTATCCAGTACATGTAAGAAAGAACAGGCCACATCCATCTGCAGAACACCACAAGGAAAGTTGTCCAGGAGTATTGACCCAATTTAATTTTCACACCATTGTAAAGAGGATTGTTATACAATGATGAGCCAAAATACGATGATCACTGCCCACTGTGAGATCAAATGCTGCATGGTGGTGATGCAGGCATATGCCTCTGTAAGGACAATATATAAGTAGATCAGAGACAAAAGTGCAATCATTTTTTTTGTCAATATGGGCTATAAATTGGGAAGTCCACTGACATGAGTGAGTTTGACAAAGGACAGATAGTTGTGGCCCAGTCCCTGGAAATGAGTATCTCAGAAACATCACAGTTGGGCAGCTATTCACAAGATACTGTCCTTAGCATCTATGGAATGTGGTTGAAGAGTGGTGAAACAATGAATGTGCAAAAAGGTTCATTTTATTTCATTTATTTATTGGTTCTGTGAATCTATGGCCATACAAAAGATGTTAGACCATTCCTTAATTACTATACACTTTTCTTGAAATGTTTTTCATAACATCAGTTTATCAAGACAATATTTTACAATATTTTATTTTATTTTAATTTTTGTATAGAATCAGTGCTTCATCAAGTAATCATTCACTGTTGATTTCAAATTGTTCATGTCCATTATTATTTTTGTGGAATTTGGTAATGCATTATACAGTTTGATGCCAGGATGGAGTGCACTGTACATTGTTGAACGTAGGTCTCTGTGTCAGACAACCCCAATGTTCTCCCATGATGACACAACAACACATCAATTATCATTCCAGTGGACAGGTGTTCATCAAGCTGTGACCCTGGATCAATGGAAACATATCACATGGTCAGACAATATGTTTCTTGTCACACCAGGTCAATGATTATGCCAAAATATGCTGTCACACAGGTGAATGGCAGCTTGGAACATGCACCACAGCACAGACAGAGTTCGGGGAGGGCAGTATTATACTATGGAGAACACTGGCCTGGGCTTCCGAGAGACCTACTGTAGTGATTGAAGACACTATGACAGCTGTGAACTACGTGAACATTATTGCAGCCGAATGTATCCCTGCATGCTTCATGTCTTCCCTGAAGGCAATGGCATCTTCTGGTTGGATAATTGTCTGAGTCACAGGGCCAGAACTTGTTACAGTGGTTTAAGGAACATGATAGCAAACAAACACTGATGTCTTGGCAACCATATTAGCCTGATCTGAACCTGTCGGATCATGTCAAGGATGCTAATGGGTGCCAGCTCTGCAGCAAGTGCGTAGTCGTATGTCTCTGGAGACCTACTCAGGACTTGTTGACTCTATGCCATGCAAGAGATGCTGCTGTATTTCATTCCAAAAGTGTAAAAACAAGCTGTTATACAAGTGGTTATAGTTTTTTGATTCATCATTATAGATTGTACCTGTGGAGTTGAGAAAAATCTGCATTCTGTAAATTCAAAGAAACACCAGGCCATGATGAAATCTCCATCAAATTATATACAGAATTTACAGCTGAGTTAGTCTTAATGCACTGTAGACCCCTAGATCAAAAATATGTGCTCAGTAGCTGGAAGAGAGCATCCATGACATATGTCTGTTGTAGTATTTTAGAATATATTGTAAGCTGAAATGTACTGAGGTATGTCAAACAGACTGACCTCCTCCATGCCAACCAGCATGGATTCTGAAAACATTGGTCATGAAAACCCTAACTCATACTCCAAGAGAAGAATTTGCCTTGGCCCAGCTTTGCCACGAGTTCATCCGCCCACAGAAAGATATAGGGTTGACAATGGCCTGAGCATTCACCATTGGCTTAAAGTTTCCACAGAGGCCAAGGTGCCGTTGTGTTTCTTTGTGATGACCAATGGTGTGCCCCACAAACTGCTGAAGACTTCATGTAATATATTCACATTTGAAAATACGAACATTCATCATCTGTGTAAGGGAATGGTGAAAACAAAAATTGTGCCAGACTAAGATTTCAACCCAAATTTCCCACTATACATGAGTGGACACCTTAACTGCTTTGACTATCTGTGCAAAACTCACAGCCAGACCCACACTTTCTCTTGCATCACAACTGGTACTTGTACACACATTATGCAATTCCCATACAGGAGAGGACATTTTAACTGAAAGTCACTACCTGGTATTGGTTGATAAATATGATATTGCAACACATAATAAGCATTAATGGAGATGAGCTGTTCAATGTAGCCAGTCAGTGTCCCATGTAAGTACAAAAGACATGCGGCCCAGATCAATGAACAGGTAGCAATATTAATGATAGTTTTGGAAGAGCCTAGCTGGAACTGAATGGTGTGACCATCAGTCGCAAATTCGACAAGTACTGCCAGATCACTGTGTAACAGAACACAAGACTCTGCATCATCCACAGCCATTGAAGAATCAACTCACGCTATGTCATCCAAAGGACTGGAGGAAGAGGAGTACATGATGCTGTATTGGAGACATTGTAAACAAACCTGTGATGTGGCCTGACTTGCAACAAAAGGAGCATACTGTATCGTGATAGTAGAACTGCTTTTGGTCATGTGTCACAAAGCAGTGGGAGCAAGCTTGCACTTGAGGAGCAATTGAAGACATGTCTCACATTTGAAGCATCACCCAAGGGTCCTGTGTCTTGCAGCAGTGGGTATCCTGTGGGAGAGGGCCTCAAGCTCCTGGAGCTGCCTGGCCAAAACACAGCAGACTCTGTGCACTCAAGTGCTTGTCCTGGGGCCTGGGTTTGCTCAAACTTGTGGATGAGAGACAAGCATTCACCCAATGTTGGATTATAGAGACAGATGGGACCTTTATGGAACTCTGTGTAGGGAGTGTGGACAACCAAAATATCATGGACAGTAACATCAGCATAAGAAAGGCCACAGTCTTTACTTTTGCACTGGAAGTGACATTCATGAGTCCAGGTCCTGCAGAGTACTTAACCATTCTTTATGTGATTTCCAATGAATGCTTCATGGAAGTACAATAAAAATTATGACAGATTGTGGAAACCAAAAGTATATGCTGGACATAGGCACCCAACCTTTTCTTAATGTCTGAGCAAATCGTCATCCGGTGTCCTGTCTGGGAAAAGCTGCTGCATTAGCTACTGCACTGAAGTGCCGGCATTTGCCAAAGAAAAGCCCACTTGATAACATCACTGAGGGTCCCATGGACTGTGATACGCTGCTCCAGTTGGTCAATGCAAATCGCCCACAGTTCCTGAGACAGATCAAAGGGATCAGATGTCTGAGGCATGCACCAAACATCGGTGTAATGCTGGTCCCGGACCCTAAGTGGTGCAAGAGGAATTTCTGAATTACACTCATCTTTTGAGAGAAGTGGTGTGAGCCACAAGGCATGTAAGAGACCTTGTGGTTGCATCATCTGAATGAGGGTACACACAATGAGATTGTGGTACATGTCAAAACACCACCAGCATTTACCCATGGACAAGCAACCAAGGAGCATGCAATGAAGACCACAAGGTGAAAGAGTGAAGCAAAGACCAGATGAACACTGCTCCAGAACTGAGCCATAGAATTTTCTATGGAGGCCTAGTCAACCAAACATTGATAACAGAAAAAAAAATATACAAAATATAAATGTCCACACCAGAAAAAGTGCAGAAGAAGCATAGGCTTTGAATCAGTAGAGACTATGCTACAGTTGTGACATGGCTGTATCTTTCCTGTAGCAAGTTACCCCAATGCAACTGCACCAGTGTATGACATTTTCTCCTGTTCCCCGGGGTTTGGGCAATGTACAGCCATTAATTTTGAGTGTAGCTCACTAACATCAATAGGGGGTGGCCATACACCACCACTCTTTAGCCCAGCAACACAACATAATAATGTTAATACCAGAGCCGAATATTAGCAGTAAGACGATTAGCAAATAATTTAAAAAAGGTATATTGAGGTTGGACCTGTTGGTTGAAATCCTGAAGGGTAAGAAAATTTCTTGAAACAGATAATCTTTAAGTTTTGTATAAATCCCTTCTAAGTATTTTCTTTAGAGAAGTACAATGTATGCAAATAGTGGCCACAAACAAATAACTCATTGAGTAACTGAACACTGTCTGTCATCAATGCTACTTTTGGTATTACTTTGTGCAGATGTAGCATTATACCCAGCAGCACGCGCTAAATCACAACGTACAAGTCCCGGTACATGAAAATAACATTCATGGCAGACACTACTGCAGCATTACTGGCTCCAGATGAAATACCTCACCAACACTCCAGATGCAAGATGACAGGCAAAAGGACATGAGATCTGCCCCACACGTTTATTTAAAGGTTCAGTCACATGACCACTCCTCAATTCAGTGGAGGTGCTTTCATCCTGACCTCTACTCTTAAATTTCCAAACTATTTGATATAATTATTTATGATAAAACACATGAAAATCTTTGCAATCATTTTCCAATGTCTTAACAAACTCATTTACACAATGTTTTAACAATTTTAAACAAATCTGAAACACATACGATATCACATTTGGCACTCTAGTCAGAGCACTAACTTGACCAATTTTATAAATCATAACTACAATTTGACAAACGTCAAAAGTTATTGGGGTATTAAGCAAAGAAACTCATGTTGATGAGATCATTTGTGTCTCTGTGGAAGAGTTCATACTTAAGGCACTATTTAGGTAAAGAAACTAAATAGTTTATATGTTATATGTTTTTCATTTTTCATTTCATTTCATTTTATTATCTACCTGTAAATCATTTACATGATGTAGGAATTGTCACAACAAAGTTATCATACTAGTACAAGTACTACAGACATAATAATGGAATATCACTTTCAAGGCATTTTTTAAAAGTACAAATTTAGACATACAAATTAACATTTTTGGCAATAAATTTACACACAATCAAAGTACTCGTCTACATCATAGAAAGTTTTGCTTAAAAGGTAATTTTTAAGCTCAGTCTTGAATTTTACTTCATCTATTATTTCCTTCATGTACACTGGCAGAGCATTGTAAAGTTTTATTCCAAAATAACTTACATGCTTTTGGGTTTGTGTTGTCCTTACCCTTTCTACATACAAATTCTTACGAGTTCTACTATTATAATTATGGCAGTCCTCATTTGTACGTAGATTTTTCATATGTGCTCTTGTACACAGAATGCTTTAAAAAAATACAGTGATGGTTAGAGGTCTGCACAGATAAGAAAAGTGCAATCCGCATCCACACCACAGCCGCAAGATCCTAATCTGCAACTGCATCCGCATCCGCAGCAATTAATCCGCATCCGCAAGTTCCTTATCCGCATCCGCATATATTTAAGTTTTGAATGAGTAATTAATAGTAATAGACAGTAGTATTTAGAATTATTGTATGTAATGACATAGTTATTGTTAGGGTGCCATTTCTGCGACAACTTAACTACTTTTGACTTCTTAAATCACAGGAAATGCTCTATACCTACTCTAAAGCAGACCCTTCCAAACGGGAAAGCATTGGCGCTCTGGAGCACACACAGTAGTGGCTCGGATCTCGTGATATTGGAAACACTATTTTAAAAAATAAAATTCAACGTAATAGTACTAAATGATGAAAATGCATGTATAGAAACAATTATATTTCACTGCTCTTGTGCCAAGGCAGCTGAAAATGACGATGGTTTTAAACAGTTACTAGCACATTGCATCATTTACTGACATTTTTTTGTACTCACTGCTTGGATGTGTCAAATTTTGAAGCCATTCATGTCAGCTGATGATTATATTATAGCTTACGCGTTCAGTCCTCGTCATTTCTGGGTGAAAATATTTACAGTATTAGGACTACACTGCAAAACGCTGGCACACCTGTGAAAAAGTTAAACTGCCAGCAATAATAGACTTTGTCTGGAAGAAATAACTCGTCTTCCGAAGAGTGACAACAAAATCAGTGGTTATAGAAATTAGCAGTCCATTTAGCTTCAGCTAAAAATACGATTGAAATCTCTTACCTCACCTTTTGGCTGATTTATCAAATTAAGACATAGCGATAAATGAAATGTCTGTTTCATTCTCAACCAAACAAAGTTTTTCACACTTTAAAACATCAACATTGGTCTAAATTACCAAGACAAAATTTGCAGTAAATTTCGCAGTTAATACTTTTAATGTTAAAAAATAATTTTTTTCAGAGTTTAATGGAACTGCAAATGATTTCAAGATGTCTATATAAAAACCACTGTCCCATAACTTCAAATGTTAGGCACTGTTCCCTGTTATGCAATACCGAGTTCCAGTTAAAATGTTCAATTTTGTTACGAATTTCAGCCCTTATCTTTACTAATTGGATGGTAAATTAAAAGACACATTATTATTTTGGATGATTTGAATATCTTGTAAGTTTTCAGTGTGATCAGAATAATCTTTCACGGGCTATCCCAGTCACAGCTTGTTGGTGGTCGTGAGCCATAGTTTGAAGTCCCACTTGTAATTAATTACAAGGCCCGCCATGCCACCACTCCCGCCGGGCTGTTTCACTGTTCATAACGAGCGACAATGCTCGGCGGCTGCAAATGTTACTGTAGTGCAAGCTAAAATTTAGGTAGGCACTTATGAGATCATCATTGCCTAGTTTAATAATATTGACATGTTAGCTGTTGAATGTTCTTGTTGCGAAGAGTAAAAACTTTAAATTGAGCTCTTTAATATGAAAATTACAACAAAACAAATTGCTTGTTAAATATTTCCTTCTTCTACCTAATGCTACTTAAATGTTCTTGTTAGGAATAGTAAAAATACTAACAATATGTCGAGGAAATTCTTTACTATAAATATTACAATAAAACTCACAGGCTTCAGATTAAATATTTTCATCTTCTGCTTGCTTCTGATTCAAATTCTGTAAAAGAAAGAATTAGATGAAAAAAAAATTGTAACTAATTCAGATAAGCCCAAAAAATGCAGTGAAGTAAGAGAAGCTGTACAAGTACCTTTTTACTTTGGAAGATTACTATGCAGGAACATGATGTCATCAATCGTCTGTGGCTTCAAAGACGTGCGTCGGTCCTGCATTATTTGTCCTGCACTAGAGAAGCTTCTCTCAGATGGCACGCTGGATGCTATAATGCAGTGCACGAAGTATGCGAGTTTGGAAAGACGCGGATAGACGTTTTCACGTCCATGCCACCAAGCTATCAGGTCGATGCCTTCCAAATATTGGACTTTATCATTCATATATATGAGAATTTCATCTGACACATAGTCAAAATCTCTCGTCGATTCATCTTCTGAGGAATCTTCAAATTCATTAAAAAGTACGTCAGACTTCTGTTTTTTTGCAGGAATTCCAGATGTTGTTTCCTCCTTATCTTTTAACTGTGGACAATTTCTCGCAACATAATTTTTTGCTTCCTTTACAACTTCATCTTTTTCGGCACTGCTAAGAAATTTTAGGTTTTTATATTTTGGATTTAAAAACGTTGCAAGTTTATGGGTTACTGTTATGTCCCATTTGCTGATCAAAATAGATTTGGCTGTACTCTTTAAATCTATCAGAAATGGGCTGTCGCCATCATTTATTTCAAGGAAGGAGAGAAGTTTAAACTTCCACAACACACATAAATAAAGCATAGGGGTTTTGGAGGCTTCGAGATCACAAGAAGCTATTTTAAATGGTGTCAGAAAGGTTATTATATCTTCCAACATCCTCTTGTCTATAGAATCAATCAGATTATCTTGATTCTTTTCTCTGACAAAATTGACAGAACTTCAAGCCATTATGAATTAATAGACTCAAACATATCCTATTTACTGTTCCATCGTGTGTCTATATCTCCTTTCAATGACTTCTGAAGGCGATTCTGAAGACCAGATCTTTTAAAGAAGGCATAGCTCGACAGGAATTTATTGGTCGCTGCACGTCACTCTTCTCATCATTCGCGTCTCCTCGAGTCGTGTGCTCCAGCACAGTATTAAGAATGTCTGCTGAGCACGAGAGCCTCTCGTATTGGCAAAGTGCTGCCACAATATTTGGACCTCTATGCGTAACGAACACGATGATATTCACAGTACTGAATAAATCGAATGACCGTAGTATCTTAATTAATATAAGTTTAATGTTTTCTTCTGTTTTTTTAATCTCCCTCTCAAAATTTCTGGTGCACAACACTCGAGCCTCAAGTTACACTTCTTCATAATTAACATAATGTGCAGTCACTCCCATATAGTTTATTTTGCAGTACGAATCAGTCCATAAATTGACAGTTAGTGCTCCACTTATATATCTCTGAATATATCTTCACTTTTGTGGAGACAGTTTCACGCAGACCATCAGCCGTTTCCTACAAATTTCTGGATATGGTGGTTGGATGAGGTAGCAGTTCCTTAGCACTCACTGGATCGTACTTGGCCCCCACATCAATAAGAAACTGTGCCGTCTCGAGAAACCCAGATCCACATGCAACTTCAAATGGTAAAATGTCTTTGCTGACAAGATTGATAAGTTTTTCTGTCGCGACTGTCTTCAAATTTGACGGAACTTCAGGAACTTTCACGTCTCTCTTGGTATTTAAATAAGCAATTATGCTACTTTGTCCAGCCTCACACGAATGTTTTAGCAAATTTGAAGTTCCACTTTTGTGTCCAGTGTAGGACTATACTTTTTTACATGCAAAACAAGCCATTATATCTTTTATCTTTTCGTTGCCATCAAATACGTATCCGAATTTTTTCCAAATGGGCGATTTCAATTTGTTTTCCTTCACTGATGTAAAATCAGCTTTTTTCACCTTACACGAAATTGTATCCATCGATATGGTGTTCATTTGAAGAAAGAACTCTCACTGATATTTGCTACGATGCATGTTGTCACTTGGGCGCTACAAAGCGGTAATTGAAGGCAGCAGAAAATTGCAACGGGCACCTGTCTGGTAGACAGTGGGCAGGTTTGCCACCCAGAGAGAACTTCACAGGCCACACAAAAGACACGGTCGTGGAAACAGATTAGGCGCAGGTCTCTTGGGTACAGCTATGTCGGTCGTAGCCAGGGGCTGAGGACAACAAACATCCGCTCTACCCAGGCCCTGCAAGATTCCAAGAATGTCAACAGACTTGAAGTTTTCAAGTAACATTGCAACATACGCACTGGGCAGATGCCTTGCTCATTATCCGCAGATGACCCGCGGATATCCGCGCCGGTCGAGATTTTATCCACCAAGTAACAAATACCGCGGATATCCGCATCCGCGCAGACCTCTAGTGATGGTATTGTGAGTATTTGCAATTCTTTGAAAAGGGGCCTACAATGAGTTCTTGGAGAGTTATGTGTTATGATTCGTATTGCTCTTTTCTGAAATTTGAAGATATCTGTTAAGCTTCATTTAGTTTTACCCCAGAACACTATGCCGTAAGACACGATGGACTGAAAGTAAGCAAAATACACTAGTCTAGTACTGTCTGTGCTGCATACTCTAGATAATATCCTCAATGCAAAACATGCCGAATTGAGCCTGTGGGATAAGTACTTGAGATGGTCTTTCCAGCTTAAGTTTTGATCAATGTGCATGCCCAAAAACTTTGTGGATTTTACACTCTCTGTCTTCTTATCCATTAGTTTTAACTGGAGGTCTATATCTTGAGTTGCTTTGCCATACTGTATATAATTTGTTTTACTTAGATTAAGTGTTAACTCATTAGCATGAAACTAATGTTGAATTTACTTCGGGACTGTATCAGTTGTGGTGGTTAATGGTTTTTTATCATCACTTATAGTTATGCTAGTGTCATCTGCGAACAACATTATTTTGATAGAAATATTAGGATTTTTTATGTCATTTATATAAAGCAAGAATAATAAGGGACCAAGAACACTGCCCTGTGGGACACCTATTTCCAATTTCTTTGCATCTGAGACCCACTTGATTATCTGATTTTTATGTTCTGCGATGATTTCTACCACCTGAGTTCTATCTTGAAGGTAAGATTCAAACCACTGCTTCACAACTCCCCTTACACCTATTGCCTCCATCTTGTTTAACAGAATTTTTTGATTTACTGTATCAAAAGCTTTAGATAAATCTAAGTTAATTCCCACTACACATTTTTTAGTGTCGAGACTCCTGACAATCTCTTTGGTATAGGCATGGATAGCTGATTCTGTGCTGTGCCCCGAACGAAAGCCATGTTGATTGCAGTTTAGAAGTTTGTGAGCATCTAAGTAATTTATGAGTCTGGTTTTCATTAATTTCTCTAGAATTTTTGAAAATGATAGGAGAAGGGATATTGGTCTATAATTTTCTACCTTGTATGGATCTCCTTTTTTAAACAGAGGTTTAACCTTTGAGATTTTCAACCTCTCAGGAAACACACCTCCGCTGAAAGACAAATTGGCAATATGTACCAGGGGCTTTATAATTTGTTGGGCAACTTTTTTTATTATTGACACAGGCACTTCATCCACAACTGCAGACATTTTTGATTTTAGACGCCTTATCACCTTTAATATTTCATTATCATTTGTGGGAGTTAACAACATACTACTGTCTACTTTTGGGGCTGTTAATTTCTCATGTTCAGTAAAGTTTTTACTTAATGACACTGGTACACTTAAAAAGTAATTATTAGTGTAATTTGCCAGAGTTTCATCTTTTAATTCAATATTTTCACTATTTTTGAGTACTATTTTCTGATCCTTGAGGTCCGTACCTGTTTCCCTTTTCACAATTTCCCAAATAGTTTTTGATTTATTGCCTGATTTTCTTATTAATTTATCATTACTTAGTAATTTTGCTTTTTTAATTACTTTTCTATATATTTTTTTGTAATTTGTTACATGTTCTTTAAACTTGGGATCAGTCCAACTTTTCAGTCTATAGTTAAGCATTTTCATGGTCCTGGAGGAATTTCTAATACCTGTTGTGATCCAGGAGTTAGCATATGTATGCCCATATGTGTTTGTTTTGACACGTTTCTTAGGAAAACACATTTCAAAATTCAACATAAACAGGGAAGAAAAAACATTATATGCAGTGTTTGTGCTAGTTTGTAACAGTACTTCTGCCCATTATTGGTTAGTCAGTGTATTTATGAAGTGACTGCAACTATTTGTGGAGAAGGTTCTTTTGTACATTTGGTATGAACTATTTTTGGTTACAGGGGTTATGGGAAATTTAAGGATGAGTGCATGTGATCAGATATTCCTAGGTCAACATTTATTACATCTATATTTATGGCATCTATATTTGTGAAGATATTATCTATGAGACTTTTTGAAGAGTTTGTTATTCTTGTAGGGTTAGTTATATAAAGATACAAACTGAAGCTCTGTAAAATGCACTTTCAGTCAATAAGTTGACATTAAAATCTCCACTTATAATTATTGTTGATTTTTTATGATGTAATATTTTGAGCAATGCCTCTAACTTATTTCTAAAAATTTCAGGATCACCACATGGTGATCTGTACACTAACATTATTATTAATTTACTCTTTTGCACATTCAACTGTATTGCTGCAGCCTCAAAATGTTTTTCTTCACTCAAGGATTCAGTTACAGTCACATTTTTAACCTTTACTCCAGGTGTTACATAAATGCAAACACCACCATGTCTTGTTTCCTTCCTGCAATAATGACTTACTAATTTGTATGGGGAAATGCAAATATTTTCTAGTTCATAACTCATGCACCACTGTTCTTGAATGCAAATACAATCTATACTAGCTTCACTGGCTGCAATCTCAAGTTCTAATATTTTATTTTTAATGCATTGTATGTTTAGGCTCATTTTTTTTTTAAATTATTGAAATTAAAAATTTCAGGATCACCACATGGTGATCTGTACACTGACATTATTATTAATTTACTCTTTTGCACATTCAACTGTATTGCTGCAGCCTCAAAATGTGTTTCTTCACTCAAGGATTCAGTTACAGTCACATTTTTAACCTTTACTCCAGGTTTTACATAAATGCAAACACCACTATGTCTTGTTTCCTTCCTGCAATAATGACTTACTAATTTGTATGGGGAAATGCAAATATTTTCTAGTTCATAACTCATGCACCAATGTTCTTGAATGCAAATACAATCTATACGAGCTTCACTGGCTGCAATCTCAAGTTCTAATATTTTATTTTTAATGCATTGTATGTTAAGGATCATTATTTTTAAATTATTGAAATTAGATTGAGAGGAGTTTGTACTTATGTTTCCAAATGTTACCGGCTGTTCCTTGCTGAGGCTGGGTACCAAAAATCCTTAAGAATTACACGTTTCCTGCTCCTTGTATTTCTTACCCCTGGACGTGCCACCATACTTGTTGTATCTGTAGTTGTAGATGCTGTTTCAGTGGATGCTGGAGGTGTTTCTGAAGCTGATGATTCAGTAGATGTTGGAGACGCTGCCAGTTTTGATGCTGAGTCCGTTTTTGTAACTGATGTTCCAATTGATACTGGAACTTTTGCTGAAACTGTATTTTCGTTTAACTCTTGAACTACAGTTGGCACTGACGTTACTGTGGATGTTGAAGCTGCGTATGAAGCTGATAAATGATGCTTCGATGGTGTTGATTTTTCTTCTGTTGATGATATCTGAGTGGCATTTTGTACCACTGGTCTTGCCTCTGTTCTTCTGATTGATGGACTAGTCACAGATTCTGGACTTGATTTTGAACCTGCTGATGATAATGGATCAGCTGTTTTTGATGATTTCGACGCTACTGACAATTTGGCTAATGTGGCTGCTGTGCTGGATGGCACTTCAGATTTTTTTACTTCTTGTAACGTCAAAGAATCTTCTGTTGCTACCAATGATTGTGGGACATCAGCTCTTCCTATTTCCACTAATGTTGACACTTTAATAAGGCCGTTTTCAGACAGTGTAATAGTGTTTCATTCTACTTTGGAGTCTTTAATAGCATTCGATATTTCAGCACTCATGGCTTCTTTCCCTTTCATGTTTCTGTGAAGTCCATGCTCTGTAAAATGCTCTCTGCAATCACTATTTATCCTAACATATGTAGCATTAGGATAACCTCGACACATCTTAGTGAAAAGTCTGTTGGCGGTAATAATCTCAGTATTCACGCAAGAGTTTTCCATGAGATCATACCTATGAGGGATACTGACAACAAAAAATTTCACTTCAGGCATTTTACAAATTACTTGCTTTAAAACTGTTGTAGCACGTCTAGTTTCATTGTGGTATACATCGTTGGCACCTACAATTATCATGCATGTGCTGCCATTCGTCATAGATTGATTACAGCTATTTAAAACTTCACATAGTGGTGCTCCTGGTTTGATTACACCAGTTACCTTGAATCCTGTTTTCTTAGAACTCATAATTTCGGCTACACCTCTTCCATGGCTGTCTGCTAGAATAAGGATTTCATGTCTATTTTCCAATGTGTGTTTTTTGTTTTGTTTACAAATAGTTGTTTAATTTAAAGAAATACTCTGTTCATTACACTGCAGCATTATCCTCTTTCATCTGGTGTATCATGAGTGTGACTTTCATGTTGGATTCAGTTGTTACAATTTACTATAAATGGCAATGGTTGTAATGTCAAAAACTCTTTAACTATAAAAGCTTCAGACATGGATTTATGTTCAATGAGCTCATCCCAATGTCACAGTTCCAAATAGTGTCATTGGTTTTTCTCCATTATGCTTATAATGAATTTTAATGCATTTTCATTAAAATCATATTGCTGACATTTCAAGCCTTGTTCCCATGACCACGTCACTGGAGCACACAACTCTAACCTGTCTGGAAAAGCCCCAATGACTGCTGGGCTTCCTGGCTTGCTAGCCTCCTTTACTTTCACTCATCTTGCCTGCCACAGCCGTCTGATTGCTTGCCACCGCTTGCCACCCCAGCACACATTCACACCAGCCCACAGCCGACCTATCAAGTTCAGTCCATCCTGCAGCAACCAAACCAGCTGCTTGTAATGCCACATACCAAAACTTCAAATATCACTCACCTGCTGAATGATATATGAAGTGACACCATATCTCACTAATCACATAACATCAAGTAATACCAGTTTTCCAGATATTTAACTGTAATAAAGCTTTTGTAATAATTTTCTGAGTAGTGAATAAATCAGCATGAGCATTATTACTAGCAAACAGATACACATATTAAATTAAACATAATTGATGTGTCTTTACCTAAACAAGCTATTAATAATTTGATAATCAAGTCTTTGAATAGGCCAGCACACAAAATTATTTTACATTAAATAAATGCCCATGATAGTCTTTGTACACACAGCACTCTAGATTAGAATATGTTATCACTTTCACTTTTTTCTTCACACATACACACACGCCACTTGCATCAGATTGATGCAACTTGATTCTTGTGTCCAAGGCTGTCTTGACACAGCTGTACAACTTGCGCGCTTGTCGGCATACAGCCAGCAGTCCTGTGCCACCCATTGTCAGCCAAGCCATATCCATTCAGAAGTCCCAATGAGTGAGCGCACAATATTTTTTACCCATGACTCACCAATGCTCAGGTTATAGAAACCCTTCTCTGGTTCACCATGTGTCCTCTGTGTTTATATCTCAAGTGAGACTTATCAAGGCTACAATACAAATGGTTAAATTTGTATTAAAACAGCAGAATAATCCCATATATTAATAGATAATAAACAATTCATTTCAAATTTTGAGAAAATTCTTTTGCATTCCATAAGTTACCCATGATACTAAATGACAAAGTAAACAATTAGTTCTGGCTTTCACATCTGCACAAATACCCACCAAACTAGAATGACCTAATCCAGAATCCGCTGCTTTACATGATTCTAAATGTGAACATTACATTTACATACTGGCAAAAGAGAGAATGTTCAATGTACTGTACCTACCTTAGACATCTCATCCGAACGCACATCCATGCATATCTTCTCCTGAACAGTAAAATTCCTATAATCCTCATTTAAATGAAATTTCTGCCATCAATTCCACCATATCAGCTGTGCAAATCATGTTACACAACATATACATACCATACAGAAACACTTAACAATGAGAAACCCCAAAAATTACTTATAACTATGCAATATGGTAATAAATATACACATTGAGCACATTGAATTCTCTTTATTCACTTTTCAATATACCTCCACAGCTCAGTTATATTTCACAAGCCTGAAGGTTTCTTTGATATTGGGTACACAAGTCTGTGGACACTGGGATGTGGGCACTCTGTTACTTCAAATGGCCCATGATACAATTCAAACAATTTTTTGGTTTCTATGGCAATTTCACTAGACTTTTCTTTAGTTCTGATTAACACACTATCTCCCTTTTTAAATTTAGCTGTCCTATCTATTCCATCACTTTTCTTCTTTCTTTCAGAATCCTTCTTTAGCAAATGTTGATTAACTAGTGCCTCCCTCTCTTTGGTTAAAAGGTTAGCTGAAGGCATATTATTAGGTTTTTTCTCAACATCACATCATATGGAGAGAAACCAGTGGCACTACTTTGAACTGTATTCATAAGATCTTCAAATACAGTCACATATTCCATAAAAGTAATGTGTTTTTGCTGCAGTAGATCCTACACAACCTGCCAAGTTTCTGCATGCAGTTCTTAGCAGGATTGCTTGCTGGGTGGTACACCAATATCCTTAAGAGTCTGATGCTTGCCCTTTCTGTAAATTTGTCCCACACTTTGGATGTAAATTGTGCTCCACTGTGTGATAGGATCTTTTCAATGCTCCTGGTGGCCAGGCACAGAACTACTTCATAGCAGTTAACTTGCTATGCAAACACAGCACTGGCCCATACTGCACTTCATGTGAGTTCAGGGAAGCTAACACACAGGGTGACAGGGTGCTGCATCAGCCCAGGCCCCCTGAAGTGTGCAGGCCTACATGTTTGGATCCAGATAGTTCAGCAATAGCAAAGGCAAAATTTTATTTGATGTTATGGGAAAGCATAATGTGGCCATCTAAAAGCTGATGGACCTCGGCATTGTACTAGGTGCCAAAGAAAGACAAAGCCTGGTGTGTATCACTTGCTTAACTCTTCAACAGTTCCTGAGAGATACCCTGCAACTGCTGTTAAGGGACTTTAATTATGCACTACATGGTGACACCATTTTCACTCTCTTGGACTTCACAAAAGCTTACACCCAGGTACCTGTAGCTGCAGAAAACGTAGCAAAGACCATCATAATTATGCCTTTTGATTTATACAAGAGACCTTCATCTTATGCAATGCAGCTCAAAGATAGAAGCAATACTACAGCTACCCATGCCAGCTACAGTCAAGGAATTATGACATTTCTTGGTTATGCTTAATCTCTAGGTGATACCTTTCCCATGCAGCAGAATGAAAGAAACCTCTTGACAGCAGCACTTGACATTCACTATGTTGTCTTTTTCTAGTTTATTAACTACACTCTTAATTGTGGCTCTTTTTAGAGGATACAATTTCACATGTTTGGAGACTAGATCTACAGCTAAAAGTATGTATTTCAGTCCATTGTGACCTGCTGGTAGGGTCCAAAAAAATTCATAGCCAGTAACTCACCTGCTCTTCTGAGGATGATATTCTGCATTTCTCCCTGAATAACTACTCTGCTAAGCTTCACACTTTGACATCGGTCACAAGCAGCCAACTGTTTCCTTGACATATTCCTGCATTACTTCTAAGCATTTCTGCACTCCGTAGTGCCCATGGCTGTGATGAATGTAATGGATTAATGTTTCTACCTGTTCATATGGAAACCACAGCTTCCATTCTTCCCTGTCTAAACTTCCTTGCCTAAATAGTACAGCTCTATAAATCTTTACATCCAAAACCAACTTTAATGAATGTCAGTGTTGGATTCTGAATTTGGAGCCTGTACATATCTTTGCATATTGCTCTCATCTCCTTCTTTACCTCTGCACCTTTAAAATACACTATTTGAAACTTTTTGTTGGACTTCATTTCTTTCTCAACACCTGGTAGCCAGAAAAGGCATCTGCCACACTGTTGTCTGTTCTGTTATATACTCAATGCAATATCTAAATTGCTACAGAAAAATGGTCCAGCTCATTAACTGATTGTTAAACAGTTTACATTCTTGGGAGTAGCTTAAAGCTTTGCGGTCAGTAAAGACAATGACTTCCCTGCCTTCCAGATAAATCCTAAATTTTTGGAAACCAGGTAGCACTGCCAATAACTTCTTTTCTGATATCCCATACATTAGTTCATGCTTAGCACCCAGTTTGCAAATGTTATAGTTCTTTTCTCTAGCTTTGTATCTATCATTTTCTCCTGGAACAGTACTGATTCTACACCATAATCTGAACTGTCAGATGCACTGCAGAAAGACAGTGACATGTCTGGATAATATAATACTTCAATATTAGCTAAGCTGCCCTTGATAGCTTCAAATTCCTTATCACACTAAGCAGACCAACGCCAGGTAACTTTCTTTTCCAATTGCCTCCATGGATTTGATGAATTCATACTGTAATCACTGATGAATTTTTGACAAAATGTACACAGTCCCATAAATGACTTCAGTTACTTCCTTTTTGTTGATTTTTACACACAGCAATAGCCTTATCTTCTCTTTGTTATGTAGTATACCATCAGAAGTTAACAGATGACCTAAGAAATGACAATTCTGCCTGCACAAATTCCCATTTATTCATGTTAAGAGTCATCCCTCCTTTATATACAGCTTTGAGCACCTCCTCCAATAGTTGGCAATGTTCTTGCCATGAGCTGCTGATTATCAGAATGTCATCAACATACACAGTAGATTTTCTCAACAGATCATATCCAAGAATATGATTTAATGCTGTGACAAACACAGCCACCAATACAGATAATCCAAATGTAAATGCACTAAACATACATGTTTTCCCTTCAAATAACAAAGCAGTATACTTCCTACTGTCTTCAGGTAACCTCACCTGCTGAGAACAAGAAGTTAAATCTACAGCAGACATGAGCTGTATATTATTAAATTTTTTTGCAAAAGTTCATTCATGTTTTCTGGTTGGTCATTCTCTTCTACAATTATTTTGTTTGGTTGGCTTGGGGTATAAAGGGACCAAACTACAGGGACATCAGTCCCTTTTTCCTGATGCAAGGACGGCTCAAGGTACGAAAACACCCAACACCACACCTAAAAAGAAAACAAATGGAATGAACAAAAAATGGAGAAAACATACACCACAAGGAAAAGTAGAAGAAGGTATTAAAACCATAGAGCAGATGGTCTGGGCTGGCTGATCACAATAAAAAAAGAGGATGAGCCAGCCACTCTGCAACACATTAAAATGTCCACCCCAAAAAGACAAGGTGAGATGAACACATGTAGGGGAAAGACGACCACCAAGACAAACAAATGCAAAGAAAATGTGACAGAGTTAAAATGGAGGGAGGGTGGCGGCCTCTGAGAGAAGGCTAAATGCCCACCCTTAGATGGTACGATAAAAAAAACCCTAATGAATAAAACATAAAACTAAATCTCCTGTTGAGGCATTGTCACCCAACACCGAAGGTATGGTGCTGGGAAGGTTAAAAGTCCGCCACAGGGCAGTTAAAAGTGGGCAGTCCATCAAGGTGTGGACGACAGTCATATGTGAGCCACAGTGACACCAAGGTGGGTCCTCACGATGGAGGAGGTAGCCATGTGTTAGCCACGTACGGCCAAGGTGGAGCCAGCAGAGAGAGGCCCACATGGAGGACTGCCACACATTTGTAGTCTCCTTAATGACACACAGTTTTTTTGCTTATTGAGACTATGCCATTCCATCTCCCAAAGCTGAAAAATCTGGCAGCATAAAAACAAATGCAGGTCAGTTATTGGAATGCCAATCTCCATAAGCGGTTTTCCGTGTAGCCTGTTTGGCCAGTCAATCAGCAAGTTTGTTGCCTGTGATTCCGACGTGTCCTGGGGTCGACACAAACAACACTGAACGACCGGACAGTTCCAGGGCATAGATGGACTCCTGGATGGTTGCTACCAAAGGATGACGATGGTAGCACTGGTTGATTGCTTGTAGGCTGCTCAAGGAATCAGTACACGGAAGAAATGACTCTCCAGGGCATGAACAGATGTGCTCAAGAGCATGAGATATAGCCAGTGAAAACACTGCAGGCATCTGACAAGGAGAGCTGTCCAGTGTGTCCTCCATGAACATATGCAAAGCTAATGTGGCCATCAGCCATCGAGCTGTCAGTGTAAACCACTTCATGGTCCTGGTACATGTCAAGAATTGAGAGAAAGTGACAGCGGAGTGCCGCTGGGTTAACTAAGTCCTTAGGACCATGTGAAAAGTCAAGGCAAAGCTTTGGCCTAGGTGTACACCATGGAGGTGTACATGAATGGACTTCAAGTATAGGTGGTAAAGGCAAGGACTCCGTTTCAGACAGAAGAGATTGGATGTGAACCGCAATCGTAAACCCTGTCCTGGGACTCCGATGCGTAAGATGAACCACTGTGGATGGGAAGAGGAGATGATAATTTGGATGCTCAGGAGAACTACAAATGTGTGCAATGTAACTGGCGAGCAGTTGTGCATGCCTAACTTTCAATGGAGGGACTTCAGCTTCCACCAGGACGTTGGTCACCGGACTCATCCTAAAAGCTCACATTGCCAGGCGAACACCACAGTGGTGCACTGGGTTGAGTAAATACAATGCTGAGGGTGCCGCCAAACTGTAAACCAGACTCCCATAGTCAAGGCGGGATTGAACAAGGCCTCTGTAGAGCTGCAGCAGTGTAGAGTGATCTGCACCCCAGTTCATGTTGCTCAGGCAACAGAGGGCATTGAGGTGCTGCCAGCACTTCTGCTTAAGCTGATGAAGGTGAGGTAGCCAAGTCAATTGAGCATCGAAAACCAATCCTAAGAATCAATATGTCTCCGCTACAGTCAGTGGATCATCATTAAGGTAAAGTTCTGGTTCTGGATGATCAGTACGACACTGACAGAAGTGCATGACAAACGACTTTTCGGCTGAAAACTGGAAGCGTTGTGCTAGAGCCTATGACTGTGCCTTGAGGATGGCTCCCTGTAAGTGCTGCTCAGCAACACCAGTACTAGAGGAGCAGTACAAAATGCAGAAGTCATCTGCATACAGACAAGGTGAGACTGGCAGCCCGACAGCTGCTACTAGACTATTAATGGCCACTAAAGATAGAGACACACGCAATACAGAGCCCTGTGGGACACCATTCTCCTGGATACAGGGAGCATCATGGGAGACACCAACTTGGACATGGAAAGTAGGGAGAGATAGGAAATTTTGGATAAATATAGGGAGCGGGTCCCGGAGATCCCACTCATATAATGTGGCAAGGATATGACGTTGTAAATCAAAAAAGATGGCAACCAGGTGTTGGCATCTGGAAAAGGCTGTTCATATGGCACACTCAAGGGAAATTAGATTATCAGTGGTAGAGCGACCCTGTTGGAAACTGCCCTGGTATGGAGCCAGTAGGCCAACACGACTACCGACTTACTAAACATTCTAACAGCTTACAATGAACATTGATGAGGCTGATGGGTCAATAGCTATCCACATCAAATGGGTTTTTACCAGGTTTGAGCACTGGAATGATGGTGCTCTCCTGCCATTGTGATGTAAAGACGCCACCACACCAGATCCAGTTGACGTGACGAGGAGATGTCGCTTGTAGTCGGACAAGACATGTTTGATCATCTGACTGTGGATTCGCTCTGGCCCAGGAGCTGTGTCATGGCAATGTGCCAGGATGCTGAGGAGCTCCCACTCTGTAAATAGAGCATTATAGGGTTCACTGTGACATTCAGTGAATGAGATGGCTTTCCTTTCCATCCACTGTTTGAGGGTGCGAAATGCTGGGGGATGATTCTCCAATGCGGAGGCTCCAGCATAGTTCCCAGCAAAATGCTCGGCAATTGCATTTGTGTTGGTAGATAACACGACATTGATGTTAATGCCAGTAACACCTGTTGGGGTCTGGTACCCACAAACACGTCTGATCTTTGTCCAGACTTGGGAAGGTGTCATATGGCACCCAATGGTCGAGATGTACCTCTCCCAACACTCCTGTTTCTGTCTTGTAATAACCTGACGAACACAGGCATGGAGCCATTTAAAAGCTATTAGATGCTCTACGGAAAGATGCCACTTATGTTGCTGTAGAGCTCGCCAATGCTCTTTAATGGCCTCCACGATTTCTGGCAACCACCAAGGTACTGACTTTCGCCGGGGGGCATCCTAAAGAACAAGGGATCGTGTTTTCCGGCGCAGAAATGATCGTTATAGTGACCTGCTCAACTACCACATTGATGGTACCTTGTGGGGGAGATTCAGTGGTGACAGCAGAAGTGAAAGCTTCCCTGCTGCCTTGTTTAAAGCCCACCTTGGTAGACCTCCAGGGGAATGGCGCTGGGGGAGTGACAGGAAGATGGGAAAGTGGTCACTACCACACAAGTCATCATAGGCTCTCCAGTGGACAGATGGGAGAAGTCCTGGGCTGCAGAGGGATAAATAAATGGCCGAGTAAGTGCCATGAGTCACACTGAAATGTGTGGGGGTCCCAGTATTCAAGAGGCAGAGGTCGAGTTGAGACAGGAAAGTTTCGACGTCTCTACCTCGGCGAGTAATGCCATCTCACAAGGGGTTATGGGCATTAAAATCTCCCAAAAGTAGGAAAGATTTAGGGAACTGATGAATCACTGCAGCCCATGTGTTCAGGGGTACTGCACCATCTGGAGGAAGATATAAGTTGCAGACATTTATTTCCTGCATTGTCTTATCCTGACAGCCACAGCTTCAAGAGGGGTTTGAAGAGGCACAGGTTCACTGCATACTGAGTTCAGTACATAAATACAAACTCCACCTAACACTATATTATAGTCACTATGGTTCTTGTAATATCCTCTGTAGCCACGGAGGGTAGCGGCCCACATTGCTGGGAACCAGGTTCCCTGGAGGGCGATGCAGAAACCAGGTGTAAAGCTTAACAGTTGCCGTAGCTCAGCCAGGTGGTGGAAAAACCGCAGAAATTCCACTGCAGGATGACGTTGCCGTGAGGCTGGGAAGGCATGAGGCATGCAAGGAGGCAGGTTACGCCTCAGGGTCACCTGCTGCCACCGCTTGAGTATTTGTGTCCATTCCTATTGTGGATGAGGCATCAGTGAGATCCAGGTCCTCAGGGGATGCTGAGATCTCCACCTCACCACAGGTGCAGAATTGGTAGGGAGTGGTGGCGTCCTTTCCCTTAGCAGACTTCTTTGTTTGCTTGCTCTCTCGTTTCTCTGTAAGGGCTTGCAGGGAGGTCTTCTCCAAAGTACCTCTCTGGGAGACACCACCTTGACGAAACACTGTCCATGCGGGTGGAGAGGCTTGCGTATCTGTGTGAAGCTGAGGGCTATGCCAAAGGTAGAGGACCTACTGCCGGAAAGGCCTCAGCTGATGGATCAGACTAAGTGTGTCCCACAACATCCCATCATCCCTATCCACTCCTAGTACTTACCCAGTTCCCTTTCCCAACCCAAGGTGTGATGTGATCTGTGCCAAAGGGTGCATGGCTCATGGGAATATGTGTCGCAAATGGAGCCTCAGGGATACCGGGCAACCTTCCTAAGTAGCCTTACACTGTGTGGGGTATTTGTCAGGTGTGGACCATGTAGATCCTCAAATCTTGGGGAACCAATAAAGACATGACTTAAGAAAATAAATTAAAACAAACTGAGTCCTCAGACACCCAAACATCGGGGTCAGGACTGATGGAAGGCATTCCCACTACTGAATCAGGGTCTAGACCTGAACCAGAAGTAGGAACTGTAACCGAGAAGTTGGACCAGATCAAGATTTAAACCTTGTCTGGGACCTAGAGAAGGAAACTACTCAGGGAACAGAGAAAAAAGGAAAAGGGAGGGAAAGAATGGCTTCCTAAAGACAAGTGGAGGGAATTAAAGGGACTTGAACCTAAGACCCCCACATTAAAGGGGATACGCAGACCCCCAAAACGTCAAAGAGATGCAGCAAGAGGATAAGGGAGGAATCTAAGACTCCCTCCTCCCTGGATAAGTGAGCCCAGAAAAAACCGGGGCAAGAAACAGGGTTTTTAAGATGGCATTTAACTGGGAAGGCTATCCACTGGTGGCCATCACCTTGCAGCAGGAGGAACAGATGGTTGTCTTTGAAAAGATTGGGGGGGGACGCTGGTCCAGGACCCAACTTCAGGAGGGTCTATCTAGATCGTGGTGCCCTCATTTTTGTCTGTGAGGGGGTGCACACGGTGGACTGTTTTAAGGACAAGGTGCCCATGATATCCCCATGGGAAGATGCAAAGCTGCTGGTTAAGATGGCAGAGGAGCTTCTTAAGACCATAAAGGTATCAATATGGATACCAAAGATCCTTAAGGATGTCTCTCCTAAGACTCTGTTTGAGAAAATAGAGGCACAGAACCCAAAAGTCTCGACAGAAGACTGGAGAGTGATCAACCAGAAAGTTGTACCGGAAGGACAAACCCTGGTGGTGGAGCTCGAAGAGAAGTCCATTAAGGCGATGCAAGAGCAAGACCTGAAATTATTTTTAGGGCTCTCGCAGGTCAGCGTCAGGGTTATCAAAGACCTCAAAGACAATTATGGCACCACGATGGAGACTGGAGGTGCTGCAGATTAATTTGCAACACAGTAAAGGGGCCTCTGCTGCCCTGAGCCACTGCCTGGGGAGGCAGGAAGTGGACGTGGCCCTGATACAAGAACCCTGTTTATATAAAGGGAGGGTATCAGGCCTCGGTGGCACTGGACGTAAGCTGATCTATGCTAGAAATCTAAGAAACTCAAGAACATGCATCTATGTAAGAAATGGAATTTCTTTCATGTCATTGATGGATTTCTGCTCCAGGGACCTAGTGACCACTAGAATGCAGCAATGTGAGGAAGGTATCACAAGGGAAATTGTCTTGGCCTCAGCATACCTTCCTTATGCAGACAGCTCTCCTCCTCCTTTGGAGGTGAGGAGACTGGTGGAGGCTTGCCATCGGCAAGGTGACCGACTGTTGGTGGGATGTGACACCAATGCCCACAACCTGGTGTGGGGCAGCAAGGACACCAACAGTAGAGGTGTGTGTGTTCTTGAATTTCTTTTAGGTAACAACTTGGAGGCCTTGAATAGGGGCAATGAACCTACATTCAGAAATAGCAGAAGGGAGAGGTAACTGACATAACCTTTGCTTAAAAATGATGGGCAACTATGTCAAACAATGGCATGTGGTATTAGAGCCATCCTCATCGGACCACATGTACATTAAATTCAAGGTTGAAATGGGAAACACACAGAGCATGGCCTACAGGATTGCCGCAGTGACCTCATATCAGGTCAACTGCACAATCACCAAGAAGTGCACAAATAGGAGTGTGCCTTGGTGGAATAATAACTTGGAAATACAAAGAAAACAAGTACGAAGACTGTTTAACCTTCCAAGACATGAAGGACAATGGGCAAAATATTGTGATGTCCTTGTCAAAAAAACCTTGCGATCAGACAAGCAAAGAAGCCATCCTGGAAGGCATTCTGTGAGGAAGTGGAGAGCATGGCTGCTCACATCAGACTTCACAGAATCCTCACTTGAGTAGCAACCAATTCAGGAGGTACATTGAGGAAGGAAGATGAGGAATGTGCAAAGACAGTACGTGAGACACTGGAACTGCTCCTCAAAACTCACTTTCCTCAATATGTGAAGATGGTATCTGTGCTTTCAGACATGTCCGAGAGAAAAGATACCATCTTCATATAGTTAAGGCTAACTGGCCATTGACCTCCTTCTTCTGTGCAGATGCACACGCATTGCCCGAACTCTTACGGGACATGGCAAGATTGTCTGCCATGAGTAATGAATGTAGTGGGCAGGGGCACTAAGAAAGTAGTGTGTGGACATTAACTTGGGAATGTGGGTCTCATGGGGAGTGTGAAAGTGATAAATCCCTGCAGTCTCACTATCCTCTGTGCCCTCGGTGGCTCAGATGGCAGAGCGTCTGCCATGTAAGCAGGAGATCCCGGGTTCGAGTTCCGGTCAGGGCACACATTTTCAACTGTCCCTGTTGATGTATATCAACACCTGTCGGCAGCTTAGGGTCTTGATTTAATTATCATTTCATTCCTCAATATGTTCTGCCAGACAACACGGACCAGAATGTGATCCCGGAGAGACAATGGTTCTCAGGCACTCGAAGAGAGGACCGGGAACTGGCCAAGGAGTGTGTGGACTTCAATAAAATTCAATGGGCGGTGGGAACATTCCAACCATTCAGGTCACCTGGCCCAGATGGAATCTTTCTCCTGCAATAGACAGGAGAGAATCTCATAAGAGTACTATGCAGGTTATTCAGGGTTAGCCTAGCAGTAGGAATCATTCCAAATGCTTGGAGGGCAGTGAAGGTTGTCTTCATTCCAAAGCCAGGGAGAACTGATCATACCAAGGCCAAGGATATGGGACCAATCAGTCTGTCGTTCATTCTCAAAACATTGGAAAAACTGGTTAATGTATACATTGGGGAGAGGAGGCTAATTAGGGCCCCTCTACATTCAAACCAACATGCATACCAACCAGCTAAATCATGCGAGACAGCTCTCTATCAACTTGTTGGGAGGGTGGAGAAAGGACTTCACTTCCAAGAAATAGCTCTCTGCATCTTCCTGGATATCAATGGGGTCTTCAGTAACATGACCTTCGATTCAATGGTAAGGGCAGCAGAGGTGCACGACGTAGGGACCATTATATCTAGGCGGACCAGGGCCATGCTTAGTGGAAGGAAGGTAGAGGCTACCATGATGAATGAAAAGATGATGATTAACACCACTAGAGGTTGCCTACAAGGAGGAGTTCTGTCCCGTTTATTGTGGAATTTAGTGGTGAACGAACTCATTGAGGAACTAAATTCCAGACAATGGCTCTGCACAGGATACACAGATGACCTTGTCATAGTAATACTTGGCAAATTTACTGACACAGTTAGAAATATGGCACAAGGAGGACTGAACATTGTGCAAGACTGGAGTATTAACCAGGATATGTGGTTTAATCCTAAGAAGACTGTTGTGATGCCATTTATGAAGAGGCATATCCAACACTCAAGTTTGAATCCAAAACTCTTCAATGAAACTCTACCTGTGAAGGGGACAGTGAAATATCTAGTCGTAACCTTAGATGAGAAACTAACATGGACCCCTCACATTAAGAGCATCTGCTCCAAGGCGAAAAGTACTCTAGTGAGTACCAGAAGGGCTTGTGGTAAAAACTGGGGCCCAAGCCCCAGAGGTATGCACTGGATATACACCACAGTGGTTAAACCTAGGATTTCTTACAGGGCTGTAGTGTGGTGGAAGAAGGTAGAACAGTGGGTTGCAGCTAAGGAGCTTGCTAAGGTGCAGAGACTGACCTGCTTAGCCATAATATGTGGAATTAGCAGCACACCAACTGCTGGGATGGAAGCCATGCTGGACATGCCTCCAATACACATTTGGAGTAAGATGGACGCAGCAGCTGGGGCACACAGACTTAAAACTGGCAAAAACTGGATCTCATCGGGATATCCAGAATCACACACTAACATAGTGAGTGAGGTAAATATAGGAATGGCTGGGGAAATGTCTGCCAACTATATAACAACTCCCAACTGCTACAATAAGCCTTACAATATAATAATTAGAAGCAGGTAGCAGTGGGAAAAAACAGTTCGACACCAAACGTGGGACATTGTTCAGTTCACCAATGGGTTGAAATCAGACCAAGGTGCTGGGGCAGGGGTGTACAGGGCTCAGCCAAAACTGGAGGGCATCATCTCTCTAGGAAAACTGGCCTCTGTATTCCAAGCTGAAATTACTGCAATCACAGCATGTGTGGAGGAGAATATGCATAGGTGCTACAAGGACACCTACATCTCTTCAGACAGCCAGGCAGCCCTAAAATCACTGGCAGCTCCTGCAATGAGATCTAAGATAGAATTGGAAGGAAAATCAGCATTGGCCATATTTTGTTGTTTTATTGTCAGCAAATTTGATTTTCGGTCACTTAGTGACCATCCTCAGTGCTAGAAGTTAAAAATTCACATAACGATCAGAGAGCATAAAACCGAAAATCACAGCTACACCTGCATATGAACATAACAGTTGGTAGTAACATACCTGTAATACACAATTAAAATTGGTAGGCACTGGTATCAAGCTATAACCACAAGCTTAGAGTGATCACAAACTAATAAGGCTGCTTACATGCACCTGTACAGCAGACCTCAGTGTGACAGGGCTTGGAACACCCTCTATGTGACGTGTCACGTGAAGACTTAATATTAGTGGTTTTGCAAGATATTAACACAAAATACCTCTTGTGCATTTGTGACTCATGAAGTAATTCAAATTTAAAATGTACATAAAAAAACCTAGCAGACAAAGGAAGAAGGAAACATCTAAAATACACTGACGTGTTGTTTTTTAAAAAAACATCTTACAAAACATAAAACAGATCAATAATAAGTTGTCAGAGTGCAGGACAAGTAAAGGAGAAAAAGAAAAGGAAAAAGAATAATATATGAATAACATGAAATGAGGTATAACACAGATTTTTTTAAAAAAACATATTACCCACCATCTGGTGTGGGAAGTTAGAAGTACATTCGTGATTTACATAAACTGTTACGTTAAGACTAAAGAGTCAAATATATAAGAATAGTAATAGTACAAAAACACCATTACGTAATAATTAAAATGATAACAAGATTGTTTGTCTACACCTTCAAAACTTTTTTATAATGAATATTGTGTTTCACAGCATTTTAATTATTATGTAATGGCATTTTTGTACTATTACTATATTTATATATTTGACTCTTTAGTCTTAACGTAACAGTTTATGTAAATCACGAATGTAGTACTTCTAACTTCCCACACCAGATGGTGGGTAATATGTTTTTTTAAAAAAAACTGTGTTATACCTCATTTCATGTTATTCATATATTATTCTTTATCCTTTTCTTTTTCTCCTTTTGTCCTGCACTCTGACAACTTATTATCGATCTGTTTCATGTTTTGTAAGTTGTTTTTTAAAAAACAATACGTCACTGTATTTTAGATGTTTCCTTCTCCCTTTGTCTGCTAGGTTTTTTATGTACATTTTAAATTTGAATTACTTCATGAGTCACAAATGCACAAGAGGTATTTTGTGTTAATATCTTGCAAAACCATTAATATTAAGTCTTCACATGTCACATGTCACATAGAGGGCGTTCCAAGCCCTGTCACACCGAGGTCTGCTGTACAGGTGCATGTAAGCAGTGGCCTTAGTTTGTGATCACTCTAAGCTTGTGGTTATAGCTTGATACCAGTGCCTACCAATTTTAATTGTGCATTACAGGTATGTTATGCTCTGTTTATTGAGCTCCCAAAAGCAAATAACCTAAAGCCTCCAGAAGTGTGTATAAAAAGGGATTTCAGTAAAAGTAAAATGGATTTATTCCGCAGTAAATTAAGTATATTAAGCTGGCCTGTAGACTACAATAGTTCAAGCTCGATAAACTATGACAAATTCTTAAATTGTTTCTTAGAGGTATTTAATGAATCATTTCATCGTAGATATAAGCAAAAGAAGGTTAATGGTAAACTCAAATGGATTACAACAAGAATAAAGATCTCTAGTGCCAGAAAGAGGGAGCTCCACAATGAGTTAAAATCAAACAGAAATCCAGATTTTGTTATTTATGTCAAACAGTATAAAGCTGTATTTAGGAAAGTTGTAGCAGCAGCTAAAAAAGTGGCAAATAATAAATTCATACGAGAACACAGAAATAAGACAAAAGCAGTGTGGTCAGTTGTACAGTCTGAACTAGGAGCCAAAGTAAAAATTCATGAGATTTTGAAAATTAGACATGAAAATGAAATTATAGTAAACCCTGTTCAGATGTCAAGTTGTTTCAATGAATTCTTCCTAAACGTAGTAAGATCGGATGTGGCTATGACATTCTATCAGGGCATCACAAATTTGGAAAACAGCCAGAACACATCTTTTAAACAATTTGAAAAAATAACCCAAAGGGATGTGGAAAATGAAATACTGTCTCTAAAAAACAAAACCTCACATGGGTGGGATGAAATAACAACATCTGTAATCAAGTATGTGTATGATATTATTTCCCAACCACTGTCAACTATTATAAATCAATCTTATGAACAGGGAAGCTTTCCAGAGGTATTGAAATATGGTGAGATCAAACCTCTATTCAAGAAAGGATCGACAGAAGATATGGGGAATTACCACCCTATCTCTCTCTTGCCGGTCTTCTCTAAAGTGTTTGAAAAGATTGCAGCAAAACAAATTAATAACTTTCTTACTGTAAATGATATAATTTTTAAAAACCAGCTCGGATTCCAACAGGGTAAAAGCACTGCGAATGCTATAAATGAGTTTATCCAAAAAATATGCTCCACGTTAGATAAAGGTAGAAAGGTCACAGGTATATTCTGTGATCTGACTAAAGCTTTTGATTCAGTGAACCATGCATTACTCCTCCACAAATTACAGATGTATGGAATCAGAGACACTGCTTTAAAATGGTTTAGCTCTTACCTGTCAGGGAGGAAACAAAGAGTAATTTTAACTTCAAATGGAACCAATTATTCATCAGACTGGAAAACAGTTCCCCAAGGAGTCCCACAAGGTTCGATATTGGGTCCCTATCTGTTTCTTTTTTATGTAAATGACCTACCACTTGCTATTGATGTTCATTCAGTCTTATTTGCTGATGATACATCAGTTCTAATTGAAAATGAGGTATCTGAAAATATTCCAGAAAAAGCCAAAAATACTTTAGAAAAACTTGAATCTTGGTTCTATCAAAATGGACTAAAACTAAATGTAACTAAAACCAAAATGATGCAATTTGAAACTAAATCAGTAGAAAGGAGTGAAATAAAGATAACTTGCAATGATCAGGATATCACAGAAGCAAACCACGTGAAGTTCTTAGGCCTAAATCTTGACAAAAATTTAAATTGGAAGGTACACATAGATTACTTAGCAAATAAACTGAACAACTTAGCATTTGCAATGTGTATTTTGTCAGGTGCCACAAACATGGATACCAGAAAGATAGTTTATCACTGCTACTTTGAGTCAGTTATTCGTTATGGCATAATCTTCTGGGGAAATTCAGCAAATGTCACTAGGCTCCTAGTATTACAAAAGAAAGTAATTAGAAACGTGTGTTGCAAAAAAACGAGAATCCTGTCGACCACTGTCAAAAAATTTAAAAGTACTATCTATCCCCTCACTTTACATATATGAGATGGTGGTGTTCCTATATAGAAATCAACATACACTAGACAATTTCCGTTTTGACCACAACTACAGCACTCGTCACAGAGATAACTTCAAACTTCCAACACATCGTTTAAAACTTTATGCCCAAACGCCAGAGTATATGGGGTTAAAAATTTTCAATAAAATAAAAGGCAGTAATATATTTAAAATGGAGATTGGTTCACTGAAAAGATTGCTCTTTACTCTCCTGGTGGAAAAGTGTTATTATTCTGTCGATGAATTCATTGAGGACAGCTTCACAATCTGAACACAGGGATTGTAATACATTTATTATTTTATGCACATGTGTAGCTGTAACTTAGAAATGTAAAATATAATGTAAACTTTTGTATTTCTCTTAAAAAAAGTTTCTTTTGTAAACCTTGACATGTCTCCTGTACATCAAATCAAATGATTTGAAAATTGTATGTAATGAGATGAATAAACCACATAACATAACATAACTGTTATGTTCATATGCAGGTGTAGTTGTGATTTTCGGTTTTATGCTCTCTGATCGTTATGTGAATTTTTAACTTCTAGCACTGAGGATGGTCACTAAGTGACCGAAAATCAAATTTGCTGACAATAAAACAACAAAATACGGCCAATGCTGATTTTCCTTCCAATTCTATCCACTATTTAGTCGTGCTGCACACAACACGCCATGGAGTCGCCAATCAATAAAGAGATCTAAGATTGTTGCAGAATGCCACAGGGCTCTGGTGGAGCTAGGGGGAAGCCTAGTTTGGGTCCCCGGCCACTCAGGTATCTGGTGGCAATGAACAAGCTGACAGATTGGCCAGGATGGGGGCAATGACTCCATTAATTGGACCAGAACCTGTCCTGACAATCACCAAGGCTATGATCAAACTAGAACTACAGAAATGTCTCAGGAAACAGCACATATAATATTGGGTCAAGGTCTGGACTGATGACCAGCCATGGAAATTTCAAAAAACACCTACACACAATGGGTACAATGGAAGAAGACCCTAAATGTAGGATCTTTGATGAGGGTGAAGAAACTGCATCATACCTAGTCTTTGAATGCGTGGCATTGGAGGGCAAAAGATACAGAATCTTCGGAACAACGATCCCTGAAGAAATTGTGTCTAACAAAAAGCTGGTAAAGGGACTCCTTGCACTATTTAAGGACTTTGGTTGGCTTTACTAGATATACAGGGAGCAATACCACATAATAAACTCAGTTTTGGTGTGGGCAGTGGCGGGCTAGGCCTAAGCTGTTTTAGCTTCCTTGTCAAAATACCATACTATACTATCTCCGAAGTAGCTTCAGGCATGGAGGAAGACCATGAAGCTCTTTGTCCAGCAGCTTTAGGCTCCTTTAGCCACTGGCAAGTGTCCATTGTGGCATTAGTGGAGATCTTGGGAGAGAGGGTCTCAAGGGACCCCTTCCACATGAGAGGAGCCAGAGGAGGCTGTTGCTTCTTCAACTGGTGGGAGGGAACTGACGTCCCCTGTGTTTGGCAGGGAGGGGGGGGGGAGGGGGAGGGGATGGGGGGGAGGGGACCTACTTTGGGAGCAATGGAAGGAGATTTTCCCCCTACCACCAAGGGGCCAGATGTATTCTGGAAGCCCAGAGGGCCCACTGTTCGTGACACACAATGTGGTACAACTGGTACTTGTGATGGCGATGGTAATGTAGCTGCAGGGTATGTGGAAGTCATCCGGTCCAGAGTCTTGTACTCCATAATTTTCTGCTTCTTTTGGAGTACTGTGCAGTCTGCTGAGCAGGGGGAGTGTTGCTCTCCACAGTTGATAGAAACGGGAGGAGGGGCATTGGGAATATCTGGATGCAGTGGAAGTCCACAGACTCGACATGTGGTGCTGGAAGTGCAGCAGGAAGACATGTGCCCGAATTTCCAGCACTTAAAGGTCCACATTGGGGGAGAGACGTATGGTTTAACATCACAGTGGTAAACCATCATCTTGACCTTTTCAGGCAATGAATCACCCTCAAAGGCCATGATGAAGGTACTGATAGCAACCCTGTTGTTTTTGGGTCCCCTGAAAAAACGCCGGATGAAATGAACACCCCACCATTCTAGATTGGCAAGGAGCTCATTGTCAGACTGCAAGAGGAGGTCATGATGGAAAATAATCCCCTGGACCATGTTGAGGCTTTTATGGGAAGTGACAGAAACAGGAATATCACCCAGCCGGCCACAAGCGAGTAGTGCCCATGATTGGTCTGGGGATGCTGTCTGAACCAAGACTGTGTCACTTCTCATCTTCAACAACACTGTCACTTCTCCAAACTTATCCTCAAGATGTTCAACAAAAAATTGAGGCTTCATAGGCAGAAAGGAGTTCCCATCCTTTCTGCTACAGACTAAATACCAAGGCGAGTATGGCTCTCTTCTTTCTGTAACCCTACATTCCTCCCATGGTGTAGCGAGGGAGGGAAATGATTTAGCATCGTATCTGTCAGTATTGTACTTGATCTTCCCCTTCTTAGAGACTGCTGGCGCCATACGGTCACCAGCAAGAGATGACTTAGACCGCTTCATTGTGGGTCATCCACCTGATGCCACCCACTCTAATCAGGAGCTCTTCCCACGGGTGCCACCCGGCCACAGCAAAGGCCACCTGACATTATGGCTGTTGCCAGGAGTCATGACCCAGAAAGACAGGCATCTACCCCATGGCACATGTGGGGAGTTTACAGCTCAGTCATCAACAGTGCGATCCCTTTGTTGTCAGGGAGCTACCACCAAATGGGTACATGATGGCCCCACCACAATGGACTGACTACCGTGCTGGATATTGGGTGCAGAGAAATCCAATATTGTCATGGAGGTGAAAGGGGACAGGAGACAATAGAAGAAGATGACACACCTCGGAAAGTATCCTCACTCAAATAGTTGGATTGTAGGTGGAGATGCAAAGCCATGACAAGAGGTTCAGGAGATCGAATCTAAGGACACTATGGATAACTCATGCGCCCTGTAAAGCATCCTTCTCCATATGGACCGCACTTCTGTAGAATCTGGAAAGTGGCAGGCCAACCCATAAAATGGGAGATGAACTTATAGGGACGAAAAGTGTGAAACTCCTTTTAGTCGCCTCTTACGACAGGCAGGGATACCTCGGGCCTATTATAACCCCAGACCCGCAGGGATAATTACTTTGTTCAGTCTCTTCACATCTAACACAATCCTCACAGAAACATCTTTCTTTTTCACTGTAACAATTGGGTTACTGTACACACTCCTGCCCAACTCCATTACCTTCCAATCTAGCATTTTCTTCATTCTGGTGCTTACTGCTGCCTTGTCTGCCACAGAAATAGTGAAAGGTTTAACTCCAATTGTTTCATGGGGCATTACCTTTAAATGATATTTAAAAGCAACTACTTCCCAAAGCTTATCTGGAAAAACACATCTTTATATTTACTCAATAATTCCTTGAGCAATGAGCATTGATCCTATGAAAAATGTTTGATCTCTTTTATTTTATCATTTATTTGTTCTAGAGAACATGCTTCCCCACTATACTCATTCTCCCTTTTTGGGCGAGCCATCACTTTACCTCCTGCCAATTCGTTTCTAAATTTAACTCTTTTTCTGCTACCTCTGCCATTACATTCCAGAACTCTGTTACAATAACACTGCAGCCATACTCACTACGAAAATTCATCCTGAGAATAATGTTCACAGCAAGGCCAGCCACCAAAAAGCAATCTATATCGAATACTGATCCTCAATCTTAAAATCTAATAGAATTACTATCTTTACTGGCGTGCTACATTCCCCAGTTGAAGTCTTTATTTTAACCCCAGGTACAATCAATTCCACCAAATTCTACTTTTTAACTGTTGCCAGAATGAGTCAGATACAGCTGACACTAGACGCAGAGTCTAACAATGCAATACTTTCTACATTACCCACTTTGACATTAATAATTGGTTGAACTTTTTCAATAATTACCATTTTAATTCAGTCGCTTCTAGCAGATCTGCTTTGGTGTCTTCCCTGCTCTCTATATCCATTACATGAGCTCTCCATTCCCATACTCTATACCTGCATCTTCCTGAAACAAATCCTTAACACTTTCCCTTATATCCTATTCTCCCCTTAACAACAATTTTCCTTGGCACTTTAAATTTTAAATTACCTCATTATCCCATTCCTCATAAATTAAGATTTTATGAATCTTACCATAAGATACCCAGTCATTAAGATGATACTTGGCTTTCTCCTTTCCCATCCAGTCCCTACTAATATCCTTATTCAGAACCATCTGACTAACTTCCATAAAAACATGTGCCATAGCTTGTTCCTCAGGACAAAACTCAACAACATTTTCATTACTGCAGTCAGCATCATCACTCACTAACTCATCATTACAACACACAATATTATCAGGAGATCCCACTGGTACAGTCATAGCATTTTCATATACATCATCACCAACTGCTTCACCATGTGCACCACCAGAACAGGCACAACATCATTATTGTCACCAGCAGCACTTTTTCCACTTTGAGCAGGCTCACATAGATATTAGTATCTGAAGAACTTTCCTCATTACTCATCTCCATGTCCATAAACTGATTACAAATAATTTTATTTTTGTTTCCTTTGCCCCTCATTTCCACATCAATACCCGTTTCTACTTCTGGCAGAGCATCTGCCTATATTTCAAAATTATCTGTAATTTTCATTGAAGCTAAATCCACTTAATTTTCTTCATTATCTTCCAGTTTAAGCAATCTGTTTCTGGTAACAATTTCCCAATGCCCAGGTACTTCACGAGGTGGTGGAGTGTCATGGTGTACCGATGGGTGGCTTGTCGTCATCTGTACTGGGCCACTGGCAGCTGCATCTCATGGAATACATATGCTAGCTTTACTTGGTTCAGTGAGACAGCTGTCATCTTGCCATTCACCAGAATGTCTATTGTTTGTGCATGTCCCTGGAGAACCTCATACAGGCTGGAATATGGGCTTGAAGCAGAGGTTTAATGCCTTCTATGTAAAGCATCACATGAGTTTATTGCTTGAGGTTTTGGTGCATACAAAAGTGTGGTGTATACCATGTTGCAAAGTCTGCGGTGGTTAGATTTTGGACACATACTGCTTTAAACACCATAACAAATCTGGTTGATCTTGCATGGTCCTCCTGACTGTTTCTGTGTCAACAAAATCACTAGGCAGGCTCAATGTTTCACTGTTAACTAATTCTGCTGCTGAAGCATTGATGTTGTCCATAAGCTGAGTAATCCCAGGAGGAGTGCCAATGTCCAAGAGTTGTCATGGCACATTAACACTGCCTTCATACAATGGTCATCCTGTTGACAGAGTTGATCATTCTGTTGCTGGCCGGGTGGTTTGGTCTTGTGATGGGTGTATACACAAAACTTGGCCAGCTGGGTGAATAGGTCTGAACCAAACTAGCATCTGTGGTCAGTAGTGACACCCAATCTCACCAACCACGCCAATGCAAAAGCAGAAGCCAATGTCTCGGCTGTGATACTGTCCATCGTTACTGTTTCAGGCCAGTGGGTATAATGGCCAACAAAAGCTGCTGCCATCATATGGGGGGAGTGGACCAACAACATCCAAATGCACATGGGCAACACATGATGGTATCTGGACAGTTGTCAACTGGAGCATGTACATATCAAGACATCTAGGATCGTTGCCACTTGAGACAGGATTTGACCCACTCATGGATCTTCCTGCATGCCTGGCCACACATAGCACTGAGACACCAGATGCATTGTTGGTCACACACCTGGATGGCACAACTTGAGAATCGTGTTGAAAGCTTGTCTTCTGAATGCTGGTGTCAGGAAAGAATGAGGTTGACCACATTAGATATCTTTGTACAAATGTGTACCTTTTCATGGCACACCCATGAGCTGGAACTTCATTGCTGATGCAGGGTCATTGGCATACTTACTGAACACCTAGCCTTTCTGATGCACTAGTGAAAGTGCAAGAAAATCTGTTGGACTCAAGACACTGGTGACTCACAGCAGACAGTTCACAATAACTTTGTTGATTCCAGATAAATGTCTAATGTCTGTTGTGAAATGGGGCACAAATTCGAGATGATTAAATTGCCTGGGTGAGCAGTTGGCACTGTTCTGACTGAATGCAAATGTCGAGGGATTGTGGTCCATATAGATTTTAAGGACTCATGCTTTGACGTGTAGATGAAAATATCTGCCTACCTGGTACACAGCAAGGAGCTCACACTCATATGTACTCCATTTTCTTTACGAAGGGGACAGTTTGTGGGATTGGTGGTTGCCAAGCATTGTCCACTCACTGTTGGAGTGCTGCACCAATGGCTGGCTGGCTTGCACCCATGACAATAGATAGTGGTGCATCAAGCTTTAGGTGCACTAAAAGCACTGTCAGCTATTCTCTTCATTGCAACCTTGAATGCAGAGTACATATCTATCCAGTGCACAAGAAATATGCCGCTAACATTAGGACCTGACAATGCTGCTGTCAAAAGTTCCTGTGACTGCTGCATGGGGAAGGTGTTGCCTGTAGAAATTAAGTTTACCCATGAAATGTCATAATTCCTTCACTGTAGCTGGCCTAGGTAGCAGTATTGCTTCTACCTTCTCAGTTAGAAGACGGGAGTATGCAACTGAGATCTTATGAAGAAGAAACAACACTTCTGCCAGTCTAAAAAAACACTTGGCTACATTCAGCATGATTCCATATTGTTCTAGCCATTTGAAGACCTCATGCATGTGCTGTCAATGTTGTTCCAAATCGGCGGAGGACCAGGACATCGTCGAGATATGCAATGCAGAAGAGTAGTCCTTGAAGAATGGTATCTATGATTCTCTGACATAATTGAGTTCCACTGCATAAGACCAAAGTCATAAACATGCTCTCATATAAACCAAAATGAGTGATTATGGTGGTCTTTGGTATGTCTTCTGCAGCTACAGGTATCTGGGTGTAAGCTTTTGTGCAGTCCAAGATGGCGAAAATGGTGGCACCATGTAATCTGTAATTAAAGTTCCTTAACAGCAGTGCAGGATATCTGTCAGGAACTTTTCAAAAGTTAAGTACACAATAGGCACCAGACTTCACATTTCTTTGGCACCGAGAGCAATGCCGAGGACCACTGCTTTTAGATGGCCATATTATGCCTTCCCGTAACACCAAATCAAATTTGGCCATTGCAATTGCATAGCTGTCTGGGGTCAAACATCTAGGCCTGCACACATCAGGGGGTCTGGGACGATGTAGCAACCTATGCAGCAGCCTCCATGCGCGCACGCAAATTGCAGTGATGGTCCAGTTTCATGTGTGCATAGCAATTGAGTCACTATAGAGTAGCTCCATGCCTGGCCACCAGGGCACTGGATCACATGTGCAAGTCATTTCTCTGTGCACATGTCTACTCTTATATTTAAATTTATTTTTTGTTGTTGTTCATTTTGAGTACTCTCTGACACCATGCCATGAAGTTTTCCAATGTTCTTTCTGATTAAAAATGGTAATTCTGTATGGAGGTTAATGCTTCAATTGAGTTATACTTGAGTTTAGTGTACAAGTCTGTCTCGGGTGGTGCGCTAATGGTGTCTTACATCCCGGCTGCAAATCTGTGGTCCAATTGACTTTTAATAAGGGCAAACTTAGTCGTGTTGGCACTACTCCTGCACAGCAGAAACTTGGGTCTGCTTGCTCAAACCAGAGGACATGATTGTCAGGCAGAGCGGTGGAAGGCGAAAGGCCAACCTTTAAGCTGTGTGATCTTCGACAGTTGCACAATTCACTGCAGATCTGGTGCAGTACTGCTCCTCCTGATCACATCAGGGCCACAATTTTTATTTATTCATTCATTTTTTTAACAGAAGAACAGATTTCATGAATTCCAACATGTAAGGCTATTCTCCACATGTAACTCATGGATAACTCAACTGAAGTGTTAGCCTGCTTACAGAGTTACAATTTCTAATCAGAAAGGACACTGGAAAACTTTGTAGTATGGTGTCAAAGAGTAGTTGAAATGAACAACAACAGATAATAAATTTAAATCTAAGAGTAAATGTGCACATGGACAAATGAATCGTATGCACAATGCAGCACTCCAGGTGGCCTAGTTTGGAGCTACTTGGTAGCAATTCACTTGCTATGCACACACAACACTACACTTACACTGCACAACACTTTACTTCATTTGAGTGCATGGAGGCTGATACATAGGGCACTACGCTGCAAACATGTTAGAAAGATTTTATATGGAGTAGTTTCTGTGTAATTAACATAAATGTAATCTGCATTGTTTATTCAAAGCATTTGACAATATTCCTTTAATAATGGAAGAACTATGGTTGATTTTGTATCACATTCTATGCATTTCATTTGTAATCACCAGATGATGATGTATTGTTGTAACTGCTGATAACTTTTGTAATTGTAATTGGTGAGTTTGCTGTATGTAACAATGCACTGATTGTTATAAAAGGTATATAAAGAATGTTAGAGGGTGAGCAGGAGTGGCCAGTTCAATGTAAGATTTTGACAAGAACTCTGTGACATAATAAATAGAACACCTCAAACAAGTGTCTTTACACAATTATTGAGAATCATTTTTTACTTAACAAACTTCAAGGAAACAGCATCTGCAGCAAAGCCTCAAGAACATCAAGAGCAAGATAAGTTGACAACATTAATTACTGTTCTGAAGATACTAAGTTACACCACCAAATTACAAAGAACTTTACTTAGAGCTACCATTTATGTAATGTAAAGACGATTAACTTTCAGTTTATTTTCTTTTCGGGACAACATTTCTTTTATACCCTTTGTCACAGTTACGCTGCAATATGGTGGTACAAGCAGGGATAAAGATGTAATTCATGTCAAAGTGCTAAAGTTAATTTGTAATTGGGTAGATAAAAAATCTACTACCCAAGCGGCTGCAGGAGAACACACATACTAACAAAAAAATTAAGCGTTCAGAGCCAGTGGCTCCTCCTCCTGGCAGAAGGGTTGAAGGGATAGGAAGAGAGGTGAAGGAAAAGGACTGGAGAGGTTTATGACAATGAGGATGATGATGATGATGATGATGATGATGATGATGATGATGTTTGGTTTGCGGGGCGCTCAACTGTGTGGTCATCAGTGCCCAGGAGAGGTTTAGGGTAAGGGTTAGTGTTCAGGGAAGTCAAGCCGAACCCTGGGTCAGGGGAGACTTATTGGACACTATATTCTCAAAAACTGTTTATTTTCATTGTTATAAAGTTAATTTGTGAATTTCATATGTGTAATTTTGACATCAAAACTGAAAAACAACTTTATCTGGACAGTAAATTTTTGGACTGGATCATGGAATCCTTTGGAACCAAAAATTATAAGGATGAGGAAACAAGACTGTGGAATCGATCAACTTGTTCATCAATTCACACAATTTTTTTAAAAATCCGTCTTTTATTCTACATGTTTGAAAGTCTTTCAGTGTGCAGATACATCCTTTAGGAACAATATTTTCATTTCTCCACATAATTTTCATCCCTCTCAACTGCCTTACGCCATCTTGGAAACAGCGCCTGTATACCCGCACGGTAAAATTCTGGACCAACCTGTTGGACTACTGTTTGGCAGCGTGCACAAGGGAGTCATCATCTTCAAACCTTGTTCCACAAAGAGAGTCTTTCAGTTTTCCAAAGAGATGATGGTCACGTGGAGCCAGGTCAGAACTGTAAGGCGGGTGTTTCAGTGTTGTCCATCCGAGTTTTGTGATCGCTTCCACGGTTTTTTGACTGACGTGGCCGTGCACTGTCGTGCAACAGCAAAACATCCTGCTTTTGCCGATGTGGTCGAACACGATTCAGTTTCTTCAGTGTCATCACATATGCATCAGAATTTATGGTGGTTCCACTTGGCATGATGTCCATAAGTAAGAGTCCTTCGGAATCAAAAAACACCGTAGCCATAACTTTTCCAGCAGAAGGTGTGGTTTTGAGTTTTTTTCCTTGGGTGCATTTGCATGATGCCACTCCATTGATTGCCTCTTTGTCTCTGGTGAAAAATGATGGAGCCATGTTTCATCACCTGTCACAATTCTTCCAAGAAATTCATCTCCACCATTCTCGTACTGTCCCAAAAGTTTGTTGCATACCGTTTTTCTTGTTTCTTTGTGAGCCACTGTCAACATCCTGGGTACCCACCTGGCACAAACCTTTTTTAACACCAACACTTTCAGTATTCTGCAAACACTTCCTTCCCCTATCGCAATGTAGTGTGACAATTCATTCACTGTGATGCGTCTGTCAGCAGTCACCAATTCGTTAACTCTGCACATTGTCTGGAGTGTGTGCAGCACGAGGCCTGCTGCTGCGAGGACAATCCTCAATATTGCCGTGCCCGTTTTCATCACGTAACCTGCTTGCCCACCGACTAACTGTACTGCGATCGACAGCAGCATCTCCACACACCTTTTTCAATGTCTTGTGGATGTTTCCCACTGTCTCATTTTCACAGCACAGGAATTCTATGACAGCACGTTGTTTCTGACAAACGTCAAGTGTAGCAGCCATTTTGAAGACATGTTATGACAGCGCCGCTCACGGGAACAGGTTGAACTAAGTTTGAAAACAAGCTGGAAGGATGTATCTACACACTGTAAATCTTTCACACACGCAGAATGAAAACTGTATTTTTACAAAAATAGTGTGCATTTCTTTTGGAGTGACCCTCATATATGAGCTACACTTGTTCCATCTTTTCTTCAAAACGGTCATGTCAGCTTTTGTTTGGAGAGTGTTTTCTTCTTTTGCTTGTTTTGTGTATTATTTGCGAAAAATATTTTATGGTGTGTGATACAAGTAGGGCTAACAATCAAGAGATGGAGGATGTAGAAAATTTGACACAAGATAATGAAGAGGAAGTTTAGGACAGTATTAGCAATGTATAATCAGAAGGGGAAAGAGCAGGTGGAGATTCAGACAGTATTGGTTCACCTTTTCTTGGTTGTTACAGTAGCAACCTTTTTAACACACTTGTGAGGCTCACTGGGAAGAAATTAAGAAATCAAAGACAGAAGCTAGACAAAAGGAGTGGGAAGTCAGATAGCCAAGTTGAGGGAAAATAACATGAAAAACAGAGTGAGAAATTAAACAAAAACTTGGATTGTTTATATAAAAATTTAGAGGAGCAAACTCAAGCACTAAAAATATTCAAAAGTATTTAGATGATGTCAAAATTCAGGGAGACAAAACTGTAGAGGCAACTGAGGAATTAGAAGTAGATCTAAATGATTTCAAAACATATGCAAACACACAGCATAGTAAATTTGAAATCTGTATTATATCTGTAGAAAAAAAAAAAAAACTGAGAAAACTGAAGACAAATGGATTAAAAAGAAGAGAGCATTGACAAGAGCCTACTACTAATCTTGCATTTCATGATTAAAAACGAAAGTAATAGCTTTAATTTAAATTTGAGTGAAACCGATAGATTGTTTGTCAAAGAATTATCAGTTGTAAAAGGTGATGTTATTGCACATGTCGGCAATATTTCAAATGTTATGGTGAAAGTAGATGAAGTTGAGGAAAATGTTGCAACTAGAAATTTATGTAGTAACAATGGTAATACTTGCAAAAGTATAGGCATAAAGAATTTCCCAGGGAAAAACAAAATCCATGCAGTGGACTTCATTTGCCAATGAAAGAATAATGTATGTCTGACAACTTGAAAATTAAGTATGTAAAGAAGTTTTTAGCTGCAATGGCACTATCATGGTCTAATTAGAACATATGTACAGATATGGCCTTATCAGAATTTGAAAAACGTTTTCGGAACAAATTTTGATCAGAAACCAAACAGGCTAGGATTAAATCAAAATTTTTGAATGGACCATGTGTCAGAGAAGGTAGTATTCATATGAAAGACTTCTGTAAACAACAACTTAAAACACTTTTTTGTTTTGAGTCATAAGTCTTCTGACTGGTTTGATACGACCCGCCATGAATTCCTCTCCTAAGCCAACCTCTTCATCTCAGGGTAGCACTTGTAACATATGTCCTCAATTAGTTGCTGGATGTATTCCAATCTCTATCTTCCTCTACAGTTTGTGCCCTCTACAACTCCCTCTAGTAGCATGGAAGTTATCCTCTGATGTCTTAACAGCCTGTCCCTTCTCCTCATCAGTGTTTTCCACATATTCCTTTCCTCTCCAATTCTGTACAGAACTTCCTCATTTCTTACTTTAGGAGTCCACCTAATTTTCAACATTTGTCTATAGCACCACATCTCTAACGCTTCAATTCTCTTCTGTTCCAATATCCTACAGTCCATGTTTCACTACCATACAACGCTGTGCTCGAAATGTACATTCTGAGAAATTTCTTCCTCAAATTAAGGTCTGTGTCAGATACTAGTAGACTTCTCTTAGCCAGGAATGCTCTTTTTGCCAGTGCTAGTCTGCTTTTGATGTCCTCCATCTGTTATTGGTTATTTTGTTGTGTAGGTAGTAAAATTCCTTAACTTCATCTACTTTGTGACCATCAATCCTGATGTTAAGTTTCTCACTGTTCTCATTTCTGCTACTTCTCATTACTTTCGTCTTTCTTCAATTTACTCTCAATCCATATTCTGTTCTCATTAGACTGTTCATTCTATTCAGCAGATCATGTAATTCTTCTTCACTTTCACTCAGGATAGCAACGTCATCAGCAAATCAAATCATTTATATCCTTTCCACTTGAATTTTAATTCCACTCCTGAACCTTTCTTTTATTTTCACCATTGCATCTTTGCTGTACAGATAGAAAGACTACATCCTTGTCTTACACCCTTTTTAATCCAAGCACTTCATTCTTGGTTACCCACTTTTATTATTCCCTCTTGGCTCTTGTACATATTGTATATTACCCATCCCTCCCTATAGCTTACTCCTATTTTTCTCAGGATTTTGAATGCTTTTTCCAGGTCAACAAATCCTATGAACATGTCTAGATTTTTCTTTAGTCTTTCTTCCATTATCAACTGCAATGGTAGAAATGCCCCTCTGTTGCCTTTACCTTTCCTGAAGCCATACTGATCATCATCTCCCACATCCTCAAATTTCTTTTCCATTCTTCTGTACATTATTCTTGTCAGCAACTTGGATGCATGAGCTGTTAAGCTGATTGTGTGATGATTCGCACATTTGTCAGCTCTTGCAGCCTTTGGAATTATGTGGATGATATTTTTTCAAGTCAGAAGGTATGTCGCCAGACTCATACATTCTACACACCAACAAGAACAGTCGTTTTGTTGCCACTTCCCCCAACGATTTTTTGAAATTCTGATGAAACGTTATCTACCCTTCTGCCTGTTTTGATCTTAAGTCCTCCAAAGCTTTCTTAAATTCTGATTCTAATACTGGATCACCTATCTCTTCTAAATCTACTCCTTTTTCTTCCTTTATCACATCAGACAAATCTTCCCCCTCACGTAGGCCTTCAATGTAGTCTTTCCACCAGTCTGTTTTCTCCTCCGCATTTAATAGTGGAATTCCCATTGCAATCATAATATTACCACCCTTGCTTTTAATGTCACCGAAGGTTGTTTTGACTTTCCTATATGCTGATTCAGTCCTTCCAACAACCATGTCTTTTTAAATTTCTTCACATTTTTCATCCAGCCATTTTGTCTTAGCTTCCCTATACTTGCTATTTACTTCATTCTTCAGCGACTTGTATTTCTGTATTCCTGAATTTCCCTGAACATTTTTGTACTTTCTTCTTTCATCAATCAACTGAAGTATTTCTTCTGTTACCCATGGTATCTTCACAGTTACCTTCTTTGTACCTATGGTTTCCTTTCAAACTGCTGTAATTGTCCTTTTTAGAGATGTCCATTCCTCTTCAACTGTACTACCTACTGAGATATTCCTAACTGCTGTATCTACTGCCTTAGAGAACTTCAAGCATATCTCATCATTCCTTAGTAGTTCTGTATGCCACTTCTTTGCATATTGATTCGTCCTGACTAATCTCTTAAACTTCAACCTACTCTTCATCAGTACTAAGTTGTGATCTGAGTCTGTATTTGCTCCTGGGTAAGCCTTTCAATCCAGTAGCTGCATTCAGAATCTCTGCCCGACCACGATGTAATCTAACTGAAATCTTCCCGTGTCACTTGACCTTTTCCAAGTACACCTCCTCCTCTTGTAATACTTGAACAGAGTATTCACTGTTACTAGCTGAAATTTATTACAGAACTCAATTAATCTTTCTCCTCTCTCATTCCTTTTCCCAAGCCCATATTCTCCTGTAACCTTTTCTTCTACTCCTTCCCCTTCAACTGAATTCCAGTCCTTCTTGACTACTGGTTTTTTATCTCCTTTTATGTACTGTATTACCTTTTGAATATGCTCATATGCTTTGTCTATCTCTTCATCTTCAACTTGTGACATCAGCACGTGTACCTGTACTATCATTGTCAGTGTTGGTTTGCTGTCGGTTCAGATCAGAACAACCCTATCACTGAAATGTTCACAGTAACTCACTGTCTGTCCTGTCCTACCTTCCTATTCATAATGAAACCTACTCCCATTATACCATTTTCCGTTGCTGTTGATATTACCCAGTACTCATCTGACCAGAAATCTTTGACTTCTTTCCATTTCACTTCACTGATCCCTACTATATCTAGATTGAGCCTTTGAATGTGCCTTTTCAGATTTTCTAGCTTCCCTTCCATGTTCAAGCTTCTGACATTTCATGCCCTGTCTTGTAGAATGCTATCCTTTTGTTGATTATTTAATCTTTTTATCGTGGTCATCTTCCTTGGCAGTCACCTCCCGGAGATCCGAATGGGGGACTACCCCAAAATTTTTTGCCACTGAAGAGATCAATTTCAATTTCTCAATTACAAGTTGCATGTCCTGTGGATACACATTGTTGTTGTTGTGGTCTTCAGTCCTGAGACTGGTTTGATGCAGCTCTCCATGCTACTCTATCCTGTGCAAGCTTTTTCATCTCCCAGTACCTACTGCAACCTACATCCTTCTGAATCTGCTTAGTGTATTCGTCTCTTGGTCTCCCTCTACGATTTTTACCCTCCACGCTGCCCTCCAATACTAAATTGGTGATCCCTTGATGCCTCAGAACATGTCCTACCAACCGATCCCTTCTTCTGGTCAAGTTGTGCCACAAACTTCTCTTCTCCCCAATCCTATTCAATACTTCCTCATTAGTTATGTGATCTACCCATCTAATCTTCAGCATTCTTCTGTAGCACCACATTTCGAAAGCTTCTATTCTCTTCTTGTCCAAACTATTTATCGTCCATGTTTCACTTCCATACATGGCTACACTCCATACGAATACTTTCAGAAATGACTTCCTGACACTTAAATCAATACTGGATGTTAACAAATTTCTCTTCTTCAGAAACGCTTTCCTTGCCATTGCCAGCCTACATTTTATATCCTCTCTACTTCGACCATCATCAGTTATTTTGCTCCCCAAATAGCAGAACTCCTTTACTACTTTAAGTGCCTCATTTCCTAATCTAATTCCCTCAGCATCACCCGACTTAATTAGACTACATTCCATTATCCTTGTTTTGCTTTTGTTGATGTTCATCTTATATCCTCCTTTCAAGACACTGTCCATTCCATTCAACTGCTCTTCCAAGTCCTTTGCTGTCTCTGACAGAATTACAATGTCATCGGCGAACCTCAAAGTTTTTATTTCTTCTCCATGAATTTTAATACCTACCCCGAATTTTTCTTTTGTTTCCTTTACTGCTTGCTCAATATACAGATTGAACAACATCGGGGAGAGGCTACAACCCTGTCTTACTCCCTTCCCAACCACTGCTTCCCTTTCATGTCCCTCGACTCTTATAACTGCCATCTGGTTTCTGTACAAATTGTAAATAGCCTTTCGCTCCCTGTATTTTACCCCTGCCACCTTCAGAATTTGAAAGAGAGTATTCCAGTCAACATTGTCAAAAGCTTTCTCTAAGTCTACAAATGCTAGAAACGTAGGTTTGCCTTTCCTTAATCTTTCTTCTAAGATAAGTCGTAAGGTCAGTATTGCCTCACGTGTTCCAGTGTTTCTACGGAATCCAAACTGATCTTCCCCGAGGTTGGCTTCTACTAGTTTTTCCATTCGTCTGTAAAGAATTCGTGTTAGTATTTTGCAGCTGTGACTTATTAAGCTGATAGTTCGGTAATTTTCACATCTGTCAACACCTGCTTTCTTCGGGATTGGAATTATTATATTCTTCTTGAAGTCTGAGGGTATTTCGCCTGTTTCATACATCTTGCTCACCAGATGGTAGAGTTTTGTCAGGACTGGCTCTCCCACGGCCGTCAGTAGTTCCAATGGAATATTGTCTACTCCGGGGGCCTTGTTTCGACTCAGGTCTTTCAGTGCTCTGTCAAACTCTTCACGCAGTATCGTATCTCCCATTTCATCTTCATCTACATCCTCTTCCATTTCCATAATATTGTCCTCAAGTACATCGCCCTTGTATAGACCCTCTATATACTCCTTCCACCTTTCTGCTTTCCCTTCTTTGCTTAGAACTGGGTTTCCATCTGAGCTCTTGATATTCATACAAGTCGTTCTCTTATCTCCAAAGGTCTCTTTAATTTTCCTGTAGGCGGTATCTATCTTACCCCTAGTGAGATAGGCCTCTACATCCTTACATTTGTCCTCTAGCCATCCCTGTTTAGCCATTTTGCACTTCCTGTCGATCTCATTTTTGAGACGTTTGTATTCCTTTTTGCCTGTTTCACTTACTGCATTTTTATATTTTCTCCTTTCATCAATTAAATTCAATATTTCTTCTGTTACCCAAGGATTTCTATTAGCCCTCGTCTTATTACCTAATTGATCCTCTGCTGCCTTCACTACTTCATCCCTCAAAGCTACCCATTCTTTTTCTACTGTATTTATTTCCCCCATTCCTGTCAATTGCTCCCTTATGCTCTCCCTGAATCTCTGTACAACCTCTGGTTCTTTCAGTTTATCCAGGTCCCATCTCCTTAAATTCCCACCTTTTTGCAGTTTCTTCAGTTTTAATCTACAGGTCATAACCAATAGATTGTGGTCAGAGTCCACATCTGCCCCTGGAAATGTCTTACAATTTAAAACCTGGTTCCTAAATCTCTGTCTTACCATTATATAATCTATCTGATACCTTTTAGTATCTCCAGGGTTCTTCCATGTATACAACCTTCTTTCATGATTCTTAAACCAAGTGTTAGTTATGATTATGTTGTGCTCTGTGCAAAATTCTACCAGGCGGCTTCCTCTTTCATTTCTGTCCCCCAATCCATATTCACCTACTATGTTTCCTTCTCTCCCTTTTCCTACACTCGAATTCCAGTCACCCATGACTATTAAATTTTCGTCTCCCTTCACAATCTGAATAATTTCTTTTATTTCATCATACATTTCTTCAATTTCTTCGTCATCTGCAGAGCTAGTTGGCATATAAACTTGTACTACTGTAGTAGGTGTGGGCTTCGTATCTATCTTGGCCACAATAATGCGTTCACTATGCTGTTTGTAGTAGCTTACCCGTATTCCTATTTTCCTATTCATTATTAAACCTACTCCTGCATTACCCCTATTTGATTTTGTGTTTATAACCCTGTAGTCACCTGACCAGAAGTCTTGTTCCTCCTGCCACCGAACTTCACTAATTCCCACTATATCTAACTTTAACCTATCCATTTCCCTTTTTAAATTTTCTAACCTACCTGCCCGATTAAGGGATCTGACATTCCACGCTCCGATCCGTAGAACGCCAGTTTTCTTTCTCCTGATAACGACATCCTCTTGAGTAGTCCCCGCCCGGAGATCCGAATGGGGGACTATTTTACCTCCGGAATATTTTACCCAAGAGGACGCCATCATCATGTAATCATACAGTAAAGCTGCATGCCCTCGGGAAAAGTTACGGCTGTAGTTTCCCCTTGCTTTCAGCCGTTCGCAGTACCAGCACAGCAAGGCCGTTTTGGTTATTGTTACAAGGCCAGATCAGTCAATCATCCAGACTGTTGCCCTTGCAACTACTGAAAAGGCTGCTGCCCCTCTTCAGGAACCACACGTTTGTCTGGCCTCTCAACAGATACCCCTCCGTTGTGGTTGCACCTACGGTACGGCTATCTGTATCGCTGAGGCACGCAAGCCTCCCCACCAACGGCAAGGTCCATGGTTCATGGGGGGGGATACACATTATATCTCTTTAATGCAGTGGTTTTTGTTGCCTTCTGCATCCTCATGTCGTTGATCATTGCCAATTTTTCCGCCTTTAGGGGCAGTTTCCCGCCCCAAGGACGAGAGAGTGCCCTGAGCCTCTGTATGCTCCTCCACCCTTTTTGACAATGCCATTGCAGAATGAGGGTGGCTCCTTATGCCGGAAGTCTTCGGCTGCCAATGCTGATTAATAATCAAAATTTAAGTGGTGGCCTGTTTCAAAATCGGGACCGATGACGTTTTGATTACTAAACATAGATGCTACCCCTAGAACATGGGAGCATACACTTTTACACTTAGATAAACCATTACATGAGATAGCAGAATAGACGCATTAAAGAGACGAGTCCCACAAAACGTACAATGGGGGTTGGTATATGGACCAGATGATCCTACTGAACAATTTTTAAAATATGTTAATGAACTATATATGTCATGGGAAAAAGTGAGAGACAGAGGGAATGGCAAAGAGAACATGGATTTTATCAGAATGGGGGGTGGCCCAATTGTCATCATGGAGACTGAGACAGAAGGAGGATAAGAGATTATCATTGGAATGACAGATGCAGGGGTGATGATAGGAGAAATAATAATAGGAATGATAGATGAAGGGACAATGAAAGGGGTGATGAGTAAAGATACAGACAAGGGGAGAAGATTTGATGGCCAGAATTTTGAAAATACAGGGCTATTACAAATGACTGAAGCAATTTCATAAATTCACTGTAGCTCCATTCATTGACATATGGTCACGACACACTACAGATACGTAGAAAAACTCTTAAAGTTTTGTTCGGCTGAAGCCGCACTTCAGGTTTCTGCCATCAGAGCGCTCGAGAGCACAGTGAGACAAAATGGCGACAGGAGCCGAGAAAGCGTATGTCGTGCTTGAAATGCACTCACATCAGTCAGTCATAACAGTGCAACGACACTTCAGGACCAAGTTCAACAAAGATCCACCAACTGCTAACTCCATTCGGCGATGGTATGCGCAGTTTAAAGCTTCTGGATGCCTCTGTAAGGGGAAATCAACGGGTTGGCCTGCAGTGAGCAAAGAAACGGTTGAACGCGTGCGGGCAAGTTTCACGCGTAGCCCGCGGAAGTCGACGAATAAAACAAGCAGGGACCTAAACATACCACAGCCAACAGTTTGGGAAATCTTACGGAAAAGGCTAAAGCAGAAGCCTTACCGTTTACAATTGCTACAAGCCCTGACACCCGATGACAAAGTCAAACGCTTTGAATTTTCTGCGCGGTTGCAACAGCTCATGGAAGAGGATGCGTTCAGTGCGAAACTTGTTTTCAGTGATGAAGTAACATTTTTTCTTAATGGTAAAGTGAACAGACACAATGTGCGAATCTGGGCGGTAGAGAATCCTCACGCATTCGTGCAGCAAATTCGCAATTCACCAAAAGTTAACGTGTTTTGTGCAATCTCACGGTTTAAAGTTTACGGCCCCTTTTTCTTCTGCGATAAAACGTTACAGGACACGTGTATCTGGACATGCTGGAAAATTGGCTCATGCCACAACTGGAGACCGACAGCGCCGACTTCATCTTTCAACAGGATGGTGCTCCACCGCACTTCCATCATGATGTTCGGCATTTCTTAAACAGGAGATTGGAAAACCGATGGATTGGTCATGGTGGAGATCATGATCAGCAATTCATGTCATGGCCTCCACGCTCTCCCGACTTAACCCAATGCGATTTCTTTCTGTGGGGTTATGTGAAAGATTCAGTGTTTAAACCTCCTCTACCAAGAAACGTGCCAGAACTGCGAGCTCGCATCAACGATGCTTTCGAACTCATTGATGGGGACATGCTGCACTGAGTGTGGGAAGGACTTGATTATCGGCTTGATATCTGCCGAATCACTAAAGGGGCACATATCGAACATTTGTAAATGCCTAAAAAAACTTTTTGAGTTTTTGTATGTGTGTGCAAAGCATTGTGAAAATATCTCAAATAATAAAGTTATTGTAGAGCTGTAAAATCGCTTCAATCATTTGTAATAGCCCTGTAGAAGGGATGATTTGGTAAACTAGACTGCGCCTCATGGGGAGCCTGTCAGTTTGGGCGGGAAGAAATAGATACTAAAATCAGGCTAATAATAATATTTGGAAGGTAAGAGATAATTTTCAGAGGGTGTTCCACAGTAGTGGTTACAGTAGTTTGCACCAGGTAAATAGGATAGAGTCTAGTATGGAATTTTGGAAATATATAGTAAGGGAAATGAAAGCAGAAGAAAATAGGAAGCAGAAATTTGAAACTGATTTTGATGATGGTGTCTTGACAAATTTATTTGATGAATACTGTAGCTAGATGATCATGGTGACGAGTTTGATCTTGAGAGGTTAATGGGTAATGAAAATATTGTCCCGAGGTTGAATGTATGGAGACAGAGAATCATGTACTTCGTGGGGAAGAATATAGGATAAGCAGTAGCCATGAACACTTGTTCTATGAGTAATGATAATATTGATGATGATTTAGGTAATGATGCTTTTGAAGTGGAAAGTTATGATGATGTTATGCTTTGTGAAGAATTAGATAGAATGATTTACGTTGAAATTAAAGAGGAAAGGGTGATGAAAGATGATGATAAGACTGCAATTGTAGGTCTTGATGAAGATTTAGTGAAGAACAGGGAAGTACATGATGACCTGCTTATACCATTCAATATCAATGAAATAGTGTCATCTTGTTCTGATGGTAGTAAGCAAGATGAGTTGGTCAGTGATGAGATTTTGAAAATTACTTGTGGTTATTTTGATAATGTTGGTAATGGTAGTAAAATACATGCTGTATTGAAAGGAATTTGTCAGGACATCCATCCCGAGTATGTGTATGTGTGTGTGTGTGTGTTGGAGGGGGGGGGGGAGGGGGGGGGGGGGTGAACAGCCAGTATATTGCAATGTAGTTTTGGAAAGCTTACAGCCTGTGGAGAGTGGAGAATCTGTAGAGAAAGAAAAAGGTATGGATTTCAAAAAGATAAGGGAGGATTCGTTACGTGAAGACGAAAACAATGATGTACAGAGGAGTCCATATATGTGTGTTAAAATGATATTTGGAGTGGTAATTTCCTGGTCAACACTGGGTCCTATTGTGGAATATCAAGAAAGCTTAGGGACAGAAAGAAAGATGGGAAGAATTTTGATGAGTTTCTAGTAACTGGAGTTAAGACTGAAAAAACTACTGGCAAAAGTAGTAAAGTGACTACAAGACAGGTTTTATTGTTTCTTAAAATAATTGATTGTTTCTGTGCAGGGATGTTTAGTTATTGAAGATTTAAATGAAATTTTAATGCTGGGAATAAACTGGATTGTCAAAGCTGAAGTTAGCTTTAATTGGAATGAGATTAAATTAACATTTACTAATCCTAGAACAGGAATTGCCGAGGAGACAAGATATTGTGACAATAAATAATAGTAACAGCTTTCAGATCCAGGGGATAGTGGAATTTGATGACAAAGGATACTATGATGAAGGTGAAGGATTTTGTGATGGGGAAATAAATAATGTTTCTTAAAGTGAACTTGTGGCAGAGAAGATAGGAGAAGCTGAAGCTTTGAGTAGAGGATAAAAGGGAACTAGGAAAATGTTTATGGGAATATAATGATATTTTTGATGAGAGACCAGTAGAGTGAAGAATTATCAATGTAAACTCATGCTGAAACCTCATTACGCCTTATGGTGTACAATTTTGTCAAAGAAAATCAGTTGAGAGGGAGTTGCAGAAAATGCAAAATTGGAGGACAGGGAAAACGGGTTGTAGCCAGAACAAACCTTATAGTATACTCACTTATAAAAGAAAAGTGGTGAAAAGGAAACTACAGTTGACGAAGAAGTGGTCATTGGTGAAGACCCTCAGGGGGATGCAGACTCATTCGTGCACCATGCATGTAGCAAATACAAGAGTGCCAGCCACATGATATTAGCTGCTGCAGTAACACATTTCTGATGCCAGGTGTTTTTTTTAGATTATTTTCTAACTTGTACACCTATGTACATACGGGTTTCTTTTTGTTTTGTGCACTCTGATGTCTGGATTGCATATACTTGGTAGAGGATAGAGCTTTGATTATGAAAATGTATTTGGTTTTTCATGACACACGTGTACTGATTTTATAACATTTGTACTAAGGAATAATTTTGCTGTGCTATGATGAGATTATTCTGCCCACACTATGTCATACGCACTTACACATTACATCTTTTGCCTTCTGAAAGTTCTTGATTTGCGGAATAACTATACACTGTCATTTGTCTGGTAAACTACTTGGTTCATCCATCTGGGACTTCAACACCTTTTTATCAAAATGATACGCAGTATCAGACCAATAACCATGAATAGAGTCTTTTGTATCTACTTTAAGTTCAAAACCTATGAAGTGGATCAACATACACACCTTGAACACACAGTTATTTACGACTGGAAGATTTGTTTAGCTATGTTCAGCACAATGGTACACTGATGATTACAGATACTGTTTATACACTGTGACACTTTGAATATGTAAAGAGGAAATGAGGTTATGTTTGTTAGTTATGCTGCTATACTTTGAAATATACATTCTGAAATGTGAAAGAGGTTAGAATTATCATTGATCATTTGGCCACAAGAGAATGAAGAACATACACTGATGTAGACATTATTCTTACGATTACTTATTCTGCACTTACTAGTAACTTTGATGTATTGATACACTTATTGCCACAAAGATGTACCTGCTTCTATGAACAGTATTTTTTGCTGATGTATAGCACTGTTGAGAGATGGTATTGATTATGGTGTGGTGAGAAAACTTTACATTGGAAGAAAGGCACTATGATACACAACTCGAAGTGTAACGTGGTAGTATTGTCACAGAAGAAGCTGAGTAGTGCAGTCGCCGTAGTGTAGTTGTTATGATATTAGATTGTTGAATGGAGGGTCGTAAGTTCAAAACTCATGTGGACTGTACTATTTTAATTTCTATATTCGGTTTGAGTAAATTCTAGAAATATCCACAAATGGCAAGAATCATTGTATTGGAATGTTCTGTAGCTCTATATATACCATATGTGTTCTGGCCGGAGGTAGTTCACTCCACGCTCTTGTATGTGCAAGTGCTGAATAAAACTTCATTAAGTGCAGTTAGTATTCATCATTCATCTACTTACACCTTCCTCTACATGACATTATTCTGGTGGAGGAGCCGGGTATTGGAACGTCTGCTACTGCACATTATCGACAACACAGTGGCTCCCATCACGCCATGACAGAGCTGCGGTTTACATGGCGAGAAACCCGAGTTTGAGCTGTATTCAACAGATCGCAAGTTATCGGAGACAGAAGAAGAAGAGGACATCATGACAACAACTGTGTGCCACCACATTAGACATCCTTCCAGGTTCTCTGGTGATCATGGCCAAGATCCAAACAAGTGGCTGAAGGTATATGAGCGTATAGCCAAATTTAACAAATAGGATGACACCGTGTGTTTGGCTAATGGATTTTTCTACTTGGAGGGCACTTCCAAGCAATAGTATGAGAACAACGAGGAGAAGTTCACCAGCTGGAAAGTATTCCAGGCGGAACTGTGCAAGTATTTCGGCGACACACAATGACCAAAGTGCAAGGCTGAAGATAAATTAAAGTGCAGGGCACACTGTCCAGGAGAGACGACAGCATCCAACATTCAAGATGTCTTGGAACTGTGTAAAATAGTGGATCCTCAAATGAAGGAGGAAGATAAGGTTACACATCTCATAAAGGGTGTTGCTGAGGACATGTATCAAGCCCTACTCCTGAAGGAGGTTTCGACAGCAGACGACTTCATAAAATGGTGCCAGTATATTGAGACAATGCATCAAAAAAGATATACATGCAAGAAGTTTGAACGGCTTCCAAACGTTGTATCGATGTCTGTGATGGAGGAAGAAGCCGATTTCACAAGTGTTCTTCATCAGATAGTGAGAGAGGAAGTCAAGACGGCACTTGGATTGCATGGCGAACAGAAAAATGAGAAGCTACAAGAGGTCATAAGGGAGGAAGTGAAACAGACATTGAACACACTCTCTCGTCCTTCATTTCCCTTTAAAACTGTAAAACAGTCAAGACCCAGGTGAAGTTACATTCCTACAATGCCGCGTGAGGAACCCGTTTGGGCACCAAGGAAGACTGATGTCTGGAGGACCCAGGATAACCAACCAGTACATTTCCACTGCGGATGACCGGGACATGTGGTGCGCAATTGTCAAGAAAGGAAGCGGATATTTGATGCCGCCCGCGTCAGAAGACAGCAAACCAATCTTAGCCGACGCCAACTCCAGGACAACAAAGATGAACAAGAAGATGTCTGTGTAGGACGACATAGGTCACCATCTCTTCAAGCTAGCCACTGGAGAGGATGCTCCCCAACAAGCCGATCAAGGTCTCCATCACCGTTTAGAAGCTCCAGCTGATCACCTAGCCATTGCAACCTGGAAAACTAAAGGGTGCAACCTTCCTTGGAGGTGGGGCTGCCGAAGAGAAAAATCCTCCACCATCGATCACTACGAAAGTGATAGGAAACTACGTTGATATTCTCACAGATGGCCGATCAGCCCAAGCTCTTGTGGACTCTGGAACACCATATTTAGTCATTTCAGAGAATTACCGTCGCCAGTTGCAGAAAACCATATTCATCGACAACAAAACATCTCTGCTGAAGGTGGCTAATGGGAAATGTGTAAAACCTACAGGAAGATGTGTCATTTGTGTGGGTATAAGTGGCCAACCACAACCATCAGAATTCATTGTCTTACAAGAGTGTAATCTTGACATCATTCTTGGATGGGACTTTTGAAAGTTTCTCAAGTAATTATAGATTGTGGTCGCTCGAAAATTATGCTAGTCGAGACGAGACATTGCGGACAAGAAGATGCGCATCAGTGTGTGTGGAGCCTGTGTGTGCTGGATGAAGTGATCATTCCTGCAGTCAGCACTAGAAAGGTAGTTGTCATGTGTCGTGCCATGCATCAACCCATGGATCTTGTAGTGGAATGTAAGAGAAGCATACCACTGAAGAATAACTTGGTCATCCCAGCCTCTGTTGTCTCACTTAAGAACGGATTTGGTGAATTGTATATAGTTAGCTGCCACCAAGAACCGCAGATCCTTCCAAGATGCACGTGCATAGCAAACGCTGAGCCATTTATTGCAGAACAGCTGAGCATCATAGAAACCTCCCATGCCGAGTCTGTGGCCGAAATTAGCGCTACCATTACGAGACAAGATCTTCTAGCTCGTCTATCACCAGATCTCACTAAGGAACAACAGAAGAAGTTGCTTGCCATTCTTCAAGAGTTCTCTGAATGCTTCAATCCACAGGTGAAGAGCAAATTAGACAAATCAATGGTGAAGCACCGGATTAGCACTGGATACCATCAACCAATAAGCCAGAGAGCATACTGTGTGTCAGGAACGGAACGTCAAATAATTCGCAACAAGGCAGAGAAAATGATGAAGAATGGATTCATTCAGCCTTTGCAGAGCCCATGGTCATCACCAGTGGTTCTGGTCAGGAAGAAGGATGGCAGTTGGCGCTTTTGTGTTGATTACAGGAAGCTTAATAAGATAACTAAAAAGGATGTTTACTCTCTTCCATGAATTGACAATACACTAGATTGTCTGAAGGGGGCTAAGTTTTTCTCAACCATGGACATTTACTCGGGATACTGGCAAATCGAAGTAGATGAGGCAGATCGTGATAAAACTGCATTCATCACCCCTTAGGCCCTGTATGAGTTTCAGATAATGCCATTTGGCTTGTGTAATGCACCAGCAACTTTTTAATGAATGATAGATAATCTTCTAAGGCACCTGAAGTGGACGATGTGTCTTTGTTATTTAGATAACATTATAGTGTTCTCAGAGACATTTTATGAACACACAAACAGACAGAGGGTCGTTCTTAAGTGTCTCCAACAAGCCGGACTGAAACTTAATCCAAGAAAGTGTCTCTTTGGAGCAAAAGAATTCAAAATACTTGGGCACCTTATGTCAAACAAAGGTGTGTGGCCAGACCCAGAAAAGATGAGAGCCATAATGGAATTTCCTATTCCTAAAAGTATTAGAGAAGTGAGAACCTTCCTTGGATTGTGTTCTTATAGCCGTCAGTTTATCGAAGACTTTTGTATCAAAGCCAGGCCACTCCAAGAGTTGTTAAAAGCCGATGCTAAATTTATATGGGGTGGTGCTCAACAAGATTCTTTCAATGTGCTGTGAAAAGCTCTGACGACTGACCCTGTACTTGGTCTGTATGATGAGAGAGCACCTACAGAACTCCACACAGGTGCCAGTGGGTATGGGATCGGTGCTGTTCTGCTGCAGATTTCGGATGGAAAAGAGAAGGTTATACCCTATGCTTCTAGGACACTTACAAAAGCTGAGAGAAACTACTCAACTACAGAAAGAGAATGTCTTGCTGTGATCTGGGCCATGTGCAAATTTCGTCAGTATCTCTATGGAAGGCCATTCACAGTTGTTACAGACCATCATTCACTTTGTTGAAACTTCCTGGCAGATTAAAACTGTGTGCCCGACTGAGACTCGAACTCGGGAGAGCACTTGCCCGCGAAATGCAAATGGTCCCGAGTTCGAGTCTCGGTCGGGCACACAGTTTTAATCTGCCAGGAAGTTTCATATCAGCGCACAATCCGCTGCAGAGTGAAAATCTCATTCACTTTGTTTGTTGACAGGTCTTAAGGATACAACAGGACAACTCGCCAGGCGAGCACTATGTCTTCAAGAGTATGACATTACCATAGTGTACAAAAGTGGAAGAAGACACCAAGATGCTGACTATCTCTCAAGAAACCCTATGCAAGACCATCAAGACTTTGATGGAGATAGCGACTGTCTCGCAGCATTCCAGGATCTCTCTGCTGAGCAGAAGAAGGACACCAAGATATCTCAAATTATGCTTGCCTTAAATCAGTCAAGAGGATGTGAAAGGACGATTTAAGGTAGTTAATGGATTACTTTGCAAGAAAAACTTTCATCCGTTTGGAAAGAGGTGGCTACCATTGATTCCTAAACACATGCGCTTAGATGTTCTACAGAAATTCCATGATACACCTGAAGCCAGACATTTATGATTTATTAAGACATATGATAGGATCTGCAAGAGATTTTTCTGATCAGGTTTATTTAGAAGTGTCCGTCACTGTGTGTCGGACTGTACTGTGGAGTGCGCCAGAGGAGAAACGCAGTTCCTCAGAAACCACCTGGCCGACTCATGCCAATTCCACCAGTTGAAACGCCTTTACAGCATGTTGGGATTGACCTCCTCGGACGATTTCCAATGTCTGCTAGTGACAATAGATGGATTATTGTTTGCACTGTTTATCTGACACACTATGCCATTACAAAAGCCGTGAAAACAGCAGAAGTATTCGAGGTAGCCAAATTCATCGAAGAAGACATTTATTAAAACACGGTGCCCCAAGGTCATTAATGGACACTGTGTTTCCATTACATCCTGATGATGTGGACGACGACTACATTGGCCCGCGCTGCGGGGTCAAGAAAACGATCGCCGAAGGTATGACGCAAGCCAGATCGCCGAAGGTATGACGCAAGCCACCGCCCTGTTGTCTACCAGTCTGGCGACCTCATCTGGATCTTCACTCCTGTTCAGAAGGTTTGTCTCTCTGAGAAGCTCCTCAGGTGCTACCTCGGACCTTATGAGGTTGTAAGACAGCTGTCTGATGTTACTTATGAAGTTGAAGATTTTGAGCCTTACACAAGATGATGAAAGATCAGAGATACGGCCTACGTCCTTCAAATGAAGCCCTATAAGGATTCCGCAATCCAGGGTAAATTCGAAGCTCCAGCAACAGGCAACAAACAGAAAGGCGATGAAGAACGTAGCGGCAAGGGAAGTTCTAAGAAGATCACTGCCAGGACGAACATCAGTCATCGGGATTCGGAGTATGCAGGACCGATGACTCATTCCCGGACTAGGAGGACATAACACCAAGATGCTGTTCTCTTAAGGAGGGAGCAATGTCGCAGAAGATACTAAGTACTGCAGTCATTGTAGTGTAGTGGTTATGATACTAGACTGTTGCATGGAGCGTCGTGAGTTCAAAACTCACCTGAACTGTAAAATTTTAATTTCTATATTCGGTTCGAGTACATTCTAGAAGTATCCACAAATGGTAAGAATCATTGTACTGGAATGTTCTGTAGCTCTATAAATATCTTATGTGTTCTGGCTGGAGGCAGTTCGCTCTGTGCTCTTGTATGTGCAAGTGCTGAATAAACCTTCATTAAGTGAAGTTGGTGTTCGTCATTCATCTACTTACACCTTCCCCTTCATGACATTATTGACACATGCTTTGATACAAAGCTGATCATTAATGTCACTGCACTGCTCTGTACTGATCACTGTGCTTCGATAGTGCACAACACTGAGTAGGAAATGTAGGTTCTGCTTATTTGTTACCCATGTTATTAGAATTATGTTTTGAGGCATATAGAGAGCAGTGTAATTTCATTTTTGGTTTTCTGTTTGAACATTTATTGATTAGGTAACCACACAGCAATATAACCAACATTTAGATGTAACTGATATTATTATGTCTAGTAGTAGACAACTTTACCTGGAATGGTGTCATTCAGGACATTGGATTGGAAGAGCAGGAGCAGAAGAAGAACTTTATCACCTGTGGCCTTCCATGTCTCCAAGACCTCACACCTAGCGAGGTTACATAAAAGACCACATTAAAATCCCTCTTATGCCTGACACTATCGAAATTCTGTGACTTGGCATTGTTGAAGCTGTGCTTTTGATAATGAGAGGCTAGCTGCTTCATATATGGCAGTAAAAGAGCCACCATTTTGATATCGGTCGTGTAACATATGGTGCTCACATTGAATGTATAAAAATTTGAACTTTTTTTCTTTCCAGAAATGCTGGAATTGTGTTTCTATCTTTTGTAGTTTGGAAGGAATAAATATCTGAAATCTGTTCCTTCTTTTTTAATAGCCCTTTATTGCTGAATGGAAGGCTATATGGCAAGTTGGACAGTGAGATGCCATCAGGGGGTGAAAACTCACATTGCTAAAGCAAAGGAGGTATTCAATAGAAAGAGGAGAGTATTATGTGGCAAACTTTATGGAAAAGACTTGGCAAGTGTTTTGTCTGGACTGTGGCACTCTATGGTCTGGAAACATGGTCATTGAGATGAAAGCATGAGAAAAGGCTAGAAGTATTTGAGATGTGTATGTGGAGAAGAACGGCGAGGACAAGCTGGATGGCAAGAATGAGTAACCAGTGTGTTGGAAGATGTTGGTGAGAGGAGAAAACTGCTGCAAGTTATAAGAGAAAGGAAGATGAACTGGATGGGACATTCGATGAGATGCTTTGAAAGGTCTAGTTCATGGGAGGAGATTAGAGAGGAAGGTGGTGATCCAAGAGGGTATGTGACATAAAGGGAAGTGGAAAACACACAGACCTGAAGACAGGAGAGTTTCATGTGAAAATCAGTCTTTGGACAGAACACTAATGATGATGATGACGATGATAATGAATAACTCTGATTAACATACTGTCAACTTACAGTGCAATTACTAATTGTAACAACACCTAATTACTTAGTGATTGCTGAAACTCATAAAGCAAAATCTTATTGATGATGTAAACAAAGCAATTATTCATACTACTGTAATATGTACTGAAATTCAGTTCACAGCAAAAAAATAATGTACGCATCCTTGAAAACAGAAACATGTTAGGAAGATTTGGGATGTAGTAGTATCTGTGTAATTAACAAAAAATGTAATCAGCAGTGTTTATTCAAAGCATTTCTGACATTTCCTTAACAGAAGAATTGTGGTTGATTTTGTATCACATTCTATGTATTTTATTTGTAACTACTGGATGATGATATTTTTTGTAATTACCAATAACTTTAGTAATTGTAATTGGTGAGTTTGCTGTGTGTAACAATGTACTGACTGTTATAAAGGGTACACAAAGAGTGTAAGGGGGGAGCAGGGGTAACCAGAATGATGTAAGATTTTGATGAGAATTCTGTGACATAATAAATAGTACACCAGAAACAACAACTGTTTTTACATAATTACTGAGAACCATGCAGTTCTCTAGCCCATTTTCACTTAGCAAACATCCAGGAAACAGCATCAGCATCTTCAGCAAAGCCTCAAGAACAAGGTAAGTTGACATTAATTATTATTTGAAGATATTGAGTTACATCCATCAAATTAAAAGAACTTTATTTACAGCTACCATTAACATTACAAAAAAGATGATTAACTTTCCATTTATTTTCTTTTTGGCACATTTATTTTATCCCCTGTGGTGCAGTTACACCGCAACTGTCAGCTTTACATGTTTCTCTCAGCATTCTTCCCGTAATTTCTCTAAAACACTGCGATCAATTCATTGTTTATGATTCTGCGGTATAAAACTTTCCATCTATGATCTGCGACAACTAGTCTGTATACTTGCGTCAAAATGAAAATATGCTTGAGGAAACTATTAACATTTTGAGACAGACCTGCTGGCCAGTATTTCCCTTTTAGTATTGGAAATGTTCACACATACGAGGGTTGGAACTTAAACAGTGGTAACTATTTATTCACAACTGATACAAAAGAGTTACATGTGTGTCCCTGATAATATCCTTCAAAGTAGTCACCAGCGTTGTGCAGAACCCGTTACCAGTGATGTGGAAGGCGTAGTATACTGTTGATGGTGCGAATGGAGCAGTCTAAAGTTATGGTGATTCTCATGTACAACTGTGATGGTGCTATCCCAACACATTACGTTCCTCCATGGCAGACCGTCAATGCACAGTATTACTGTTCATTTTTGGAGCATCACCTCCGACCAGCTTTGCAGAAGAAGCGGCGACACTTTCTGCGCAACCCACCCATCATGTGTGGGTGCATACAGTGCAAGCTGTAGCTGCTCTGTTCGGTTGATGGGACTGGGAAGTACTGTAACATCCACCATACTCCCTGGACTTAAGTCCTTGTGATTTTGATTTGATTCCGAAGATGAAGGAATCACTTCGTGGCATTCGCTTCAGAACTGCTCCAAAGATTCGACAGGCAGTAGACTGCTCCATTTGCACCATCAACAGAACAAGCTCTGCTAATGGTATGCTACGCCTTCCACATCGCTGGCAACAGGTTCGACACAACACTGGTGAATACTTTGAAGGACAGTAACAGGTGCAAACATGTAACTCTTTTGTATCTGTTGTGAATAAATAGTTACCACTATTTAAGTTCCAATCCTTGTAGAAATACATGACACTAAACTATCTTTCAGAACTATTAGTTCCCTCCTTGGGGATGAGACAGGGATAGGTTGGAGAAAGTTGTTAAAACATCAATGCATATAACCCAGACCACAAGATGATGGATTACATGTCATCAGGACGAAGAAGGACAAATATAAAGATGTATCAACATTTAACCATCACTGTTAAATAGACCACTGAGTATTGGTTTTACCATTAAAACACTGCAGGTTGTTAGGTCTAAAAACAATCTGTTAACGGCTGTTGCATAACGTCCTTCAAATATATTGGGGGATTTTAGTGTGGAAAACAAATCCAAAGTTGGACATCAACAACTCTAGTTGCCATCAATCAGTACTATCTAACAAAAAATCAAAATTAAAGTCACAGCAAACATGCATAACCTTAATACAACTGTTTCTAACTGCTTAAAGAATCTTAAGATACTTCCTGCTGGTGGCCTGCAAACTAACAGTACTGCAAGCTTGTTTTTCCTGATTTACTATTTCCTTATACCTGTAACTTCATCCAAGCTCCAGTATTTTGCTTTGCTTGTAGCTATTCCAATGATAACTAGTAAACCGACAGATTGGAACTGAAAATGGCATCTCAAACCACTGGTGCAACAAACTGATGGAATTTATTGCTGGAGAGGGCAACGAAATCTGTTAATAAGAACAATGCCATAGCTGAAAGATCATTTCACAAAAAATATTTTTATTGAAAGCACAAAGAAAATGAGATCAGAGGTAACATTTGGCAACAGTAAGCATAAAGTAAGTACATTCACTGTTCATATCACAGTACTAAATATATGCACATAAAAATATGATAAACAAAATTTGATTCATTTATGATTTATACATACATCATAGAAGACAGAATGTTCTGCCCTCAACAATATTCTCTTATTGAATTCAGAGTACAGTAAGACTGATTTCCATGCTTGATTAATAAGATTGTACTGTATGTGTATTCAATATTCAAATACAATAATTCAAGATAAACAAACACATCACAACTACAAATACTCTTTGTTCAATACACAGCATTGATGCTACAGACGTGTTTCTTCAAATTAATACAGCTTTTGAAACAATTGATACCTGAGCAGGCAGTGTAAGTTACCATTTTTTTTTTTTTTTGTTCCACCAAATATAAGTGACTTCACTAACTCGAAACATTTTTCTTAAAGGCAAATAAGGTCATGATTCTCTAATCTGAGACATGGTTGATTTCCTTCACTATCTAGGGACACTGCCACAGATCAGAAAATCAGCACGAGAATGGAAACAGCTATCTGTTCTACCACTCTATCCATCATACAGTGCAGAACAGAACTTTTTCATGAGATTAACCCGGCAGTAAACTCAGCTGGTCTGTCAGACCATGGAGAAATCTTCACATTAATACAATGTCTGAATATTGGTTAAAAGAAGTCATCTTGTTGGCACATATAAATGATAACAGTAAGAGTCATCTGATGGTAATTAAAAATCGAAGTAATCTGTAAGGGTCTGGAAGAACAGCTACGTGTTTTGTGACGTTTGTGCGTCCCATTTCCAGGCGCGTGCACTGCCGGGTTAAACAACCACCCCATAAAAATAAATCTTGTTCCAATAATGATAAATCAATTAGAAGCAGCATAGTTGACTGCATAGCTCAACAATGGCCTTCAAGCATTTGAAACAAACTAGGTATTTTATTGTTGTGGCCTGTCAATCCTTGGTTACGAGTAATACTGTAAAAGTGATTTGAGGGTGGACTACAGGAACATAACTCTATGACATTGAGGAAAATATAAATAACATTCCATGTTCTGTGCTAAAAGTGCATATTGTACTGAAAATTATAAGACCAATTTTAGCTGCATCAAGCAAGTGCATGTACTGTGCAGCAGCAATACACTTTACCACAGAAGGTATTATACAATAAATTGAAAAAAAATCACACTTTCATGAGCGAAACACAGTCTTGACCAATTTTTTTAAACTGCAGTCTCAGATGAATTAGGCAATCCTCAGAACCGAAATACAGGTGGGCTGTTTCTACCACAAACATCATCTTGTGCACATCATTACAACCATAAATCATGACCACTCATTTTCCCTAAATGTAGCCTGTAATAACCAGTACAGTACATGAAACGAAGTTCTCCCTACCTTATGTGCAGAAAACCACAAAAGATAACATAAAAATTGAGTATATATGAGAGTGAGTTGGACTGGAAAAGGAAGTGGTAGGTATGATGAAGCCAAAAAGAATGCAGTGATATTCTCATATGAAGACAGTGGGTTTGAATAGCATTCAAAGAGAAAATACATTACAAATTTGTAGACGATGATAATTCATAATAACTGTCACTACAGAACAAACACAAGCTCACAGTTAGACAACCTCCTTTCTAATGTTTTAATGTGGGTAAACTGGAGAGATGGCACTATAGACATATACTACCACAAGTACTCAGTGAACTGATGTAAATTACATAAACAGCAAAACAAACAACTGCCAATAGCGTATTTATAACATAAACGTGCAGTAAAAGGGATGTGTAAGCCACTTCACCAAAATACCAACCATAACTTGAGGAAATAAATCACCTTAAGTAAATGCTGTTACAAATCCACAACACAGTCTAAAAATCACATATCATGCCAGATATTTTTTCAAAAAATACGACAGTAACAACAGTTCATTTTACTGTAATCAAATACATTTCAGAACAGATCAACTGTAGCAAAGGTAAGGCATCAAACGGGTCATTGGCAGCTTTTTATGTGAATAAATAATTTGGAAGTTACATTCCATGCAACAAAAAAATCAATAAAGTCACTACCCTCAAATTCCTGTGCTGCATATGACAAGCTGCATTTACACAGACTTATGGCTGATTTCATTTGACAGTCATGTAGCATGCATAATGTAACAAAAGATAAAAGTCCACATGACGTATGTAGTCTAAAACCAGAAAAAAACTATGATGTAAGCGTAGTCAAATTTCTAATCCATATCAGATTTTAATGTATTTCTTCTAGAATCAACAAAAGGAAAACCATCTGAGGATGCCACAACAATGGTAAACAAATATGGGAAGTACAAAAAAACCATGTTCCTGCAAGAAGGCACTTTTAACTCATCATTAAAGTAGAAAACAGGACTGGCTGAAATAAAAAGTGACAGGCAAGACAACTATGTCACAAGTGAATAACGAACAAAGAAAAAGGACTGCAAATTAAGAGAAGAAAAAAAATCATTATGGTGAAATGTTTTGTGAAACAATTTCTCTACAAGTATAAAATAAAATAGATGACAGAAACATTTGAAACATCTTTGAATGATGCTCAAAATCATGTACAGCAGTTGAGATGCTCATAGGTTAGTGACATAAGGAAACTACCCAGTGAACTATCCTCTAGTACTCTTTCAATTTCTGTGTTAAACTTTGAACTTTACATTCTCAGCCAGCACCTCACCTCCTCATTTTGAGAATCATTCAAATGTTCGTCAAATGTTTCTGTAGTTTATTTTATTTCTTATTTTAAGACAAATCATTTTACGAAACATTTGACCTCTTTCTTCTTTTTTCAAAGTCTTTTTCTTTAATTTTCAAGTTTTGCTCAGAAAGCATGAAATAATTTATATAAATCAGTATTCTGTTATTATTATTATTATTATTATTATTATTATTATTATTAAGAGTATATAGATCAAGAGAAAGCAGAGAAATTTCAATCTATGTTGTGATCTGATATTCTTTTTTACACTTCATTTATGTAGCTAGCAGCAGCTGCTTGTGAGAGATTTCAATTTTCCATTAAATCAATTACTAAATTTTTCTTGAATTACCATGCCTCTTCTTTCAAGCAAATAAATATTTATTTTTGCAAAGTTAGACCTCATAATTGTCAAAATTTGATATCCTATTTATGTATTCATGTTCCTCATTTGACTATGAAAAATCAGATGAAAATCCATTGTGTAATTTCTAGGGATCTCGTTTATGCTCTGCTCAAACATATGACCAAAAATTTAAAAGAGAGATGAAAAGACAGGAGATAAATTTAACACAGAACAAAAACATATTCAAAAAATAATATAACACACTGTTTGTTTTTGTTTAAAATATGATGTTCGATATTTCTTCTGGGTCACATATAATTGTTCTCTCATCCACATCAGCTTCTGTTGTATTACATTCAAAGTTTAAATGTGCTCTCAAAACATTATACACATTTTAATTCCAACAGGCAGAAAGGCTGGACAGTATTTATCTTCAGGTCACTGATAATGACAGCTTTTGAAACAGAACACAGCATTCCTAGCCTTTGGACCAATAGGTCCCTCACTCAAGGAGGACTCCCTTCCACCTCATGATAGGTGAGTCCCTCTCAGCCTGTGGTTTGAGTGACCCACATCTCTCTTCCAGCCAATTCCTCCCAGAGGAAGTAATCTACAGTTACTAAAGTTAATACTGCTGTTTTTATTTTGAGTCTTTGTGTTGGTAGTGCCGAAAGTTGTACCTTCTGAAGGTTAGTAACCAGCCTGTCCACCTTTTTGCAATTTTAATAAATTTCTAGATTGAATCTCTCTTTTTATACACTCCACTCATAACAATTCCTCAAGCTTCCACTTTCTCCCTCCCTTCTCCACTTTCTTCATGTCTGCCATCTCTTCTCCTTTTCCCATATTTCATTGCTTTGATTAGTTCATTTCTTTCAGCTCACATTTAACCTACCCATTTTCTCTTACCAACAGTTTCTATTATTTCTCTCAAACATTTTTTTTCCTCCAAACAAATGACACTCAAAGCAGCACATCAGGTATCCCCCAGTTTTGTTTTCTTCTCCCACCCCAAGGTGTGTATGTACCAGTCTCTCTTTCTCAGATAGGATTCTATGAGATCTCAATACACCACTGACACTTCACTTTCTTTCCTTTCGTCCTCCACTAGGTGAAAAATAAAATCTCAGCTTACAACCACTTGAGACACAGTGCTTGCTATGAGTTGGTTTTGTTCACAAGACGGTAAATTACAGTTGAAATAGGGATATCTTTTATGATTACTGCCTTTTATAAACTATGGCTAGTATCTGAGGTCTTCAACAATTACATACAAGTATGGATATGCACAATAGACGTATTACACAGCAAGTAACAGATATAAACAGAAACTGTTTAGACCAATGGTGACCAATTTTTCTCATCATTACTCATTACTGAGCAATAAATCTCTTTATAACTAACCAGAATGCTTGTAAAAGTGCTCCAGAAATGCTGTCCATTCTTGGTAACTGTATGGAAAACCTAAACAATGGTTCAAAAAACAACTTTTTTTTTATCTCATTGAAAAATCTACAAAAAGGATTTCTGAGGTGAAACAAAGGAATTTAGTGGACATTGTTTTCTAAAATCTCCAAGTTACATGAATCTACAATTACAATGCAGCTATGAGCAGAAATATTTTTGTAACAGCTAACTGTCCATAACAACAAAATACATTTTTATCTGTACTGCATAACACTGCCCAAATCTTCTCAGCTGATTTTTTATTTCAGAAACATGAACTACAGTGTCATGTTTTCACTGCACTCCATAACAGAGATGTAAATGAACAGAACTTAACATCAAATAGTGTAGCTGTAATGGGCTGTGTAACAACACAGCAAACCTCCTGCAGAATTTTTGTTAAATAGTCAGTGAGTCTTAATTTTTGCATCTGCTCAGAAACAATTGTTCCATTTACACATTCCAATGTCAGACAAATAAATTATACACTCTTCTTCACAGTTGGTAGTAATGAAATAATACCAATAAATGCACTGTTGACCACTGTACATACACAAACACATTAACGGAACAAGTGCGAGGTCGAAATTTAGTGACCTAACCACTGAGATGTTTGAAATGGAACTTTGGCCAACATGAACACAGCACACATTTTTATTATTTTACTTTTATACAAATGCAAATCACATGAATTTTTTTAATATTTTTGTGAAAGAAAATAAATCAGAGCATAATGAAATGCTGACTCATCACACACACAACAGAACATTCACTGCTTATTTCTAACTTCAAAAAACATTGTTTAGAGTTATCTCAATCGTGCTGAGGTGAAATTTACAATTCTAAGTTTGTTTGCATAAATTCCTTAATGAAAGCTGGGACATTATATATAATATCTTACAGATAAAGGCATCTGTCAAGCATTGTCTTTGAAATTTCATGTAGATACTTCACGAACTGAAAAAACTAACAATACATAATGTGCAGGAGCTATGCCTAAATAACAGAAAAAATTAAGTTCTGCTAAATAAAAATAATTATCAGAAAAGCAAAACTATTTACTATGGTTATCACAAATGAAATAATGATATTTTATTTAAGATAAAGTGGGTCTTAATATAGTAAACACATGCAGTGTAAATGTTCTGACCAAGGCAGAAGAAATTTCAACAAGTTCAAAGTAACACTCTGACTTAACACAAGTTTTGGAGCAGATTGGCACATGGTGTAAAGAATATTACTACATTCTGATTCTGGAAAATGAGAAAAATCAGTGATGACACCAACAAAAGCACAATGAGAGAGGAGGATATTACTGAGGAAAAAATCTAATCCAGATCATTTTTTTTTCAATCATGCTGCTCTGATTCCATTCATGTACCTGGAACGGAACTGTTATCATATGAGAAAAGATCTAGTAATGTATCAACCAATATGGCAGAAATATACACTCCTTTTTATATATACAATATGGCATTGTATCATGATGCATTTCCATGATTCACTTCTAATTTTTTTTTTGGTCCCATTTTTTTTTACACATCTCTTTCTCCTCATTCCATCAATAAACATGTATTTTACAACAATTTTTGTTTATCCTTTCAACTGTGATTTTTTTTAAATTTATGATTACTCTTTGAGAAGCTAAACTTTTGTACAAATTGTCTGCTAATTACAGAAACAATCGCACAGACAACTCATCACTTTGGTGATTAGCAAACAATAAAGGTCACAGCTTGCATAATACAAATAAAACATTTGGTAGATTAAGAGAGACACTGATATAGCCTCATTTAGCTGGTTTAGGTAGCAAATATTATATGGAAACTTATTTCTTTTCATTTACTATTCTTTTCAGATGTGAGACGAACAGAAGATAACTACAGGAGATTTTTATCACAAATTCACTGTAGGTAATTGGTGTGTCCTTTATAGAATACAAGATGCCTTCGACCAGATAATATTACCTTGGCCAGTCGCAGAAACAAATTATATTACAAAATATCAGTATTTATCTACCTAGCAGACTATGAAGCTTAAAGCATTCTCACTCATGTCTCAAAACATTGAATTCAAGCAAAGGAAAGTCCAGGATGGAAGAACAACAGTATTATGAAAAGGCTAGACTGCTATTCTCCAAAGAGGAGACACCGAGTAGCAGACCAGCACAACAAAAAGACTGCTGTACATAAAAGCTTTTGACCAATATGCCTTCTCCTGAAGTAGAAAACACTTACACATATTCTCACTAGCACAACTTACACACACATGACCACTGTCTCTGGCCATTGTGGCTGGATTGCAACTGCGACTGATGGGAGCAGCAATCGGGGTGTTGGTGGTGGAAGTATGGAGGATGCATGGGGCGGGGATATCAGACTAGGTGTGGGGGGAGGTGTAGTGCTGCTTGTGGGAGTGTGAAGAGAAGGGTGAGGGAAGGATAGGGGTGTTAGGTGTAGTTTGGTGATCTGGAGGGGGGTGGGGGTGGAAAAGGAGATAAGAAGAGAAGGGGAAAAAGACCAGCGGGTGCACTGGCGGAGTAGAAGGCTGTGTAGGGTGGAGTGGGAGCAGGGAAGGGGATAGGTTGGTGAAGGACAGGAGAACTGGTGAAGGTTGAGGCTAGAGAGTTACGGGAATGTAGGATATACTGCAAGGAAAGTTCCCACCTGTCTAATTCAGAAATGGTGGTGTTTGTAGGAAGGATCCAGATGGCACAGGCTGAGAAGCAATCTGTGAAGTGAGGCAAACAGTGTTGGACAGTATGTTCAAAAACTGGGTGGTCCAGCTAGCCATCCCTTGGCCTTAGTTTGTCGGTGGCCATCCATGTGAACAGACAACTTGTTATTTGTCATACCCATAGAGAAATCAGCACAGTGTTACAGTTTAGTTTGTAGATCATATGGTGTGGTAGTTTTGACAACCTCTCTTCATGCCCTGAAATGTGGAATATCCTACTCACTAACCTTCCCACCCACCCATAGTAATACTCCTCCATCCAATGAACCTACACAAAATCCTTTCCCATCCCTACTTCATTCTTATTCCCAACCCCATGCTTCATGGCTCATATCCCTGCAACAGACCTAGATGCAAGACCTGTTTCATACATCCTCCACCCACTACCTACTGAGGTCAGGTTGCAGGCATCTTCTATACTGTCAAAGGTAGGGCTACCTGTGAAAATAGGCATGTGATCCTTAAACTAAGCTGCAACCACTGTGCTGATTTCTACGTAGGCATGACAACTAACAAGCTGTTCTCTGCACGAATGACCACTGCCAAACTCTGGCCAAGAGACAGCTGATCCACCCAGCTGCTGGACTTGCTGCCCAACACAATGTGCTTCACTTAAATGAGAGCTTCACGGCCATTGCCACCTGGATTCTTCCTACCAGCACCAGTTTTTCTGAACTTTCCCGGCAGCTGATCCTAACCCATAACCCTCTAGCCTCAACCTTCACTAGTCCCACTAGCCTCCACCTACTATCCCCTTCATTGCTCCCACTCCAGCACTACACAGCCTTATACTCTGTCAATGCATCTGCTAGTCTTTTCCTCTCCCCTTCATTAGTCCTTTTCCACTCTCCCTGCCCCTCCCCATACTGACTGCACCTAGAAACCCAATCCTGTCCCCACCCCTACCCTGCTATCCCTCTTTCTCCCTGGCTCATACCACCTCCTTACCTCCATATACCACACCTGACTGCTGCTCCCATCAGTCGCAGTTGCAGTCTGGCTGGAGACAAGTGATCTCGTGTGTTAGAGTGTGTGTGTGTTTTCTAATTCGGAGGAAGGTCTTTTGACCAAAAGCTTAAGTATATAACAGTCCTTCCATTGTGCCTTTCTGTGACTCAAGGAGGGTAGTACTCTTAACATTTTCATAATATTCTTGTTAAAACACTGAATTCAATTTACGTACATATGATCTAATGAATAAAGAAAAATGAATAAAATACATCAACAATGAATTCAGATAAACAAATATGAGATAGCCAGAGCTGACATTACTGCTAACAGACAAACAAACCAAAACTTCAGGAAGGCTTAACTTCTGGATCTGCAGGTTCCTTCTTCACATGAGAAAGAAGTTAGGAGAGGAAAGAAAACAGGGGTGAGAGGAATGATATCAGATCATAAGTCAGGATGAACTCTCACAAGGTACATGAAAGAAAGGAGATTGAGGATGAAAGGAATGTGTTTGGTTGAGTAGCCAGATCTTTAACAGCACAGTTGCATTAGCCTTAACACTTGTGTCCTTTCTCCATTCAGCACTGGAGATGCTCTTAACTTGTCTTTGGTAATGTCCCCCCTTTCCTTACTATCACATTGAAAGAATTCATGGTTATAAAAGATTTGAAATTTCTTGTTTTACAATTCTTCACAGACAGGACCAAAATGATATCTCCTGGAGGCAAATACCGAACAGGGGGGCCTACTTCTTTCTCTGTGTGAATTCAATACACATGGCTAACAAAATGAAAACAAAAAGGAAGAAAATTTAGGTTTTAACATATTGTTGACATTGAGGTCATTAGAGATGGAGCACAAGCTCGGACTGTTTCAAGGATGGGGTATGAAATTGGCTGAGTACTTTCAAATGAGCCATCTCGTCATTTGCCTGGAGCAGTTTAGGGAAATAACGAAAACCCAAATCAGGATGGCCACACACAGGTTTGAATCGTCTTCCTCCCGATTGAAATGCCACTGTACTAACCACTGCACCACCTTGCTCGGTGAAATTAAAACAGTTTTGTATTGTGGTGGTTACCATATACTGCAACACAGTAACAACTGCAACTAAACCATTTTAATTAGGAAATTAATTTTTTATATTTGTGATGACTTAATGAAAAGTGTTGCATCTACACTTCAAAACTGGAATTCCCTTTCATGTGAAACGAGTTACCACCCGATTGTACACAATTAAGTAACTGAATTGCGTTTAACATAAAGAGATGTTAGTCACTGATTTTTTTGGAGGAAAATAGACTCCTTGGGAAGTTTTTTCTGTCCAAAAAATGTTTAAGCAGTAATAGCAATAATAACTGGACAGTCTATCTTTATACATGTATCTGAACATCAGATGTCCTCAGTAATCCTGAATATGAAATTCCTCATTCCCCCACATATGGATACTATCCAACCTACTTCTCTCCCACCCCTCCCACCATTATACAAGTAAAATAAAATATTTAAAGAGCTACTATCTAACCTATTCCCCCCCCCCCCCCCCCCAATATGCAAATAAAATATTTATCACGGAACTTTCACAAACATCAACAGCTTCTTGTTAACTAACAGTGCCAGTTCCACACTCACATTTTACAGTAACCCAGATCTAACAACTGCAGCAAATTTCTTTCTTTAAATCTATGATTTATAATGAAGAGCACATTTTTTTGTACTGAAGTAGAAGGTTTAAATAGTTCCATAGGAGAGAAAATTGCAGATTAGTACTTACTTCAGGAGTCAAAATGTCTATACTACCGATACAAATGTACAGGTGATAACACAATCCTAGCTTTCAGAACTAATAGTTCCATCCTCGCAGAAGAGAGAGGGATGGGTTGGAGAAGATTAAAAAGGAAGGGCAGGTCACTCAGATCCCAGGATGACACAGACCCACATGCAGCGAAGATGAGGGTAGACAAAGTGATGCTCATTGATGATGTTCATCTCTTTTTTCTGGCATCCATTCCTTCTCCGTAATTGTAGGGTGCAGTGCTTGACTGCACTACAGGTGGAACCCTCTCATCCTGTGGGCCAAGTAATGTGCCCTTCCTCTTTATCCTTCCACAAGCTATCCCTCTCTCCTTCCCAAGGAAAGACAGTTTCGAAAGCCATGTAGTGTTCTCACTCTTAACCTTTTATGTGTCTGTCAGCCATACTAATCATTTTGCCTCAATACAGTATGTACTGGCCAACAGTTCTGTCACATAATTTATTAATTTTCTTGATTGAATTTTCTTTTGATACAATTAGGTGATACTATCACAAGGGAAGTCATGGCTCATAATAAAGAGAAGCTGTAGACATAGAGGTATATGCCACAAAAATAAAAATTCAATGGCATACATGTGTAAGATCATGTGATACTCATTTACTGAAATGGGTTAATGATGTAATAATACTGAAGGAGTAAAAATGAGCATTAGAACAGTTCTGCAGAAATGTTTCTATATAAAGCAAGGAGCATGTTTTACTTCACTGTGTGATACATAATTCATCTCTGAAACTAACTGATATTATTGCACGTGCTCCTTATAGATAAGGTCAGCAACTGTAGCTGGATCTACAGGTGTGACTGACTCAATAAGTTAAGAAATGTTAATGATACAATGCTTATTCAGATGTCAGTGTCTGAGCAGTGCTCACATAGCTCTACAGATAAAATTGCATTTGGGCCAATGAAAAAGGTGAACTTCATCAGATATAAAGATCATGAGACAATATTTCCCACTGTTATATCTATTTATATTGAGTCAGCTACCAATTAACACTAAAGGCTGATTAAAAAATCTGTCATAGACTAATTTCACTCACAGAAAAAGCTGTGTCACTCGGATTTTGCCCCTGCCAAAAGGAAAGAGACATAAACCAAGATACAGAGAGAGATTGTAGTTAGTCAGAAAGCCTCTTTTATTTCAGCATTTTTGTTTTAGAAAGGATCTCTCTCAACTGGTCCCGTGATTCAATAAATCTGTGAATGTACAACAATAAATTGCTATTTATGAGATGTCCAGCCTGTAACAGATACAGTTACTTTCTGTGGGTGTGGCAGCAGCCACATAAAAACACACAACATGACATATTCACAAAAATTAAAAAAAGAATTAAAATAAATGTAACAGTGTCTCATCAGCACTACAGTGCTTCTGATGTCTTCAAAACAAGACATGGAAACTTCAGAAATGCAAGACGGGCAAGAGTAATTCACATTTAATCTTTAAGAATGCTCTAAAATACCTATAACCTTTGGTCTGAAATCATTGTAAGCCTTTATGTCACAATACAAAAACACAAACAATATGATGTTTGAAACGGTATTACAGTAATTCCTCATTTTCAAAAGAAAAATTTGTCTGTTCTGTAATAGTGCCTATCACACTCTACAACAAAATTGAGAATCATTTATGTGAATAAAGTACAAGTACAAAAATATGACAAAAATTATGTGATAGCCTATTATCCTCCACTATTGAACATCAGATGACACACATGGGAAGGGAGAATAATAAAACTAAGTACATTATTTGAAATTTGGAAGATACTACTTCATCAGGTTTCTGGAAATAGATATACTTTTTTTTCAGTATGAAAATATTAAGTTAAATGTTATAATTTAAATTTATGATGTCCTTATTTAAAATATTTCCATTTTGGAATCTTTATCAAAAATAAACAACTAAATAAGGATCAGAAGTACAACTGCACCATAACAGTACGCCTTCTAGCAAGGTAAATAAGTGCCACACTTCACTATTATCACAATTTTCACAGAAAAATCAGTCAGTATACGTAAATTTATAAGACTGGAATGCTTCTTGAATAAATGCATGAGGTTAAGAAGCAGTGTAAGATCTCATAGGACAGGTACAATCTGCAATAACTCTCACAATAATTTAACATTAACACTTGAAAGATCTCTCTTTTTAGTACACATGCACTCACACTTACACACTCTCTCTCTCTCTCTCTCTCTCTCTCTCTTCCTCCCTCCCTCTCCCCCACCTCTCTGAAAGACCTGAGCATACTTATGTATTCTTAGGATACTATCATTCTGCATTCTCAACAACTACTTTGGCCAACCCATCATTACTTTCTGCATAATATGAGTTGTTTAGCTACACACATTAATTATAAACTTTCTTGCTATAGTTTAACTCTCAGCTAAGATGTGAAAATTTTTTGTCATAATGACAAGCAAAGAATGTGTGTGTACGATTTTACAAAAGTTAAAATTAATTAGCTTTGTCACAAAGAAAATACATATGTAGTTGTTACATATCCTGCCTTACATATATGTTCAAGTCCATATGCTGTCTTCAGAGTACACACCAAAACTCTTTCTCAAAACACAAATAGAGAATACTATCCAAAATTTCATTGTGCATTTATGTAACCTACACACTGACAAAAAGCAGTCACAATGACAAAAAGCAGTCACAATGACAAAAAGCAGTCATCACAAAACTTTCAACACACAAATTTTTATACTTATATTCTAGTGTTTTATATACATATTTCCCCTTGACTGTATAACAACAATTTCATTCCTAGCACAGAATACATGCAGATACTCATGAAATACATAGTTATACATATTAAATGCACATAGACTAGTAACAATGCAAAGACATTACAAAGAAGGGCAAATGGAAAGTCATTTAAAATTAAACTTGTGTAACAATTCAAAGAAAATTTTTGGGGTAAATAAGCAATCTCTGGACACATCAATTCTCTATACTGTCCATTTACCAATGCAAACTACTGGCTATTTTGGTATCTTCAAGCTATAAATAATGACTATTATCCTTAACCAGTAATGGTGAAAAAATGTCAACATATGGACACACACACACACATACTATATACATATATAATATATATATTACTTAACAGGTACATATGATCAAAACACATGCATAAGCAACTGCTCTTTTATGATTTAAGTAATGACAAATACTACACACAAATCTGATTTGGTCTATAGAGCTAGAGCACAAAACAGTTTTCTTTGGACCAGTGTCCAACATTAAAGTTTCAATAAACTCTAGTTTCTTCAAATTATGAATGGAAGAAAGTTCTTTGAAATGATTTTAAAAACTGCATTTTTTGTTGTAAATGGCTATCAGTAATGTAAGTAATAATCAACCACACATGGATGGCTTCCACACTCTGGCAAAAAACTTCACTTTTATGTCATACCAATAATAATCTCCTAGAAAACTGGTTTTCAATATATGCTGGTAAATACATTTCTTGCCAGCATGTGTCATTAGTATTAGTCATACTAAATATTTACAAAGTCTTTGGTAAGCAGGAAATGTTATATCTTTGACAACTACGACAACTGGACCCAAATAGAATCCATGATGGAATGAATGAATGTGAAATTTGAAAGTACTACTCTTCTTTACACACTTGTACAAACGAATTTATTTTTTTCCCGCTCTGAGCCATTTTAAAGACAAGTTCCTCTGGTTTTACTTACAGTGCCACACAGGTCCAATCAAATGTTCTTTTTTTTCCGGATTTTTCTTGGTTTTCAAATCACATTTTATTTTATCATAAATCATAGCTGCCAAGTCATCATCAAATTTATACAGCGAGCTTTCATAGCAAGTGACATACTGATAAAGGTTAACTGAATATGTGACATTTCACGCGATAACATTGCCCAAAACTTCAGCACACACAAAGTTAAATATAATAAAAAACATTTTCTTTACCTCCTTACATATGCAGCAACTGTAAGAATTTGAACCAGTAGCAATTTTGTCAACCCTTGGTTTAAACTGAGGAGTATGAAACTTTGTTGCAACAAATTAATAACATCACAATTCAAATGTGGTTATTCCTATTATGCAGATTTCAGACAATGTGTTCTGATTTTGTTTAAAAATGTACACCAGACGGCTGACATCACATAAAAATTTAGCAACATCAAATATAGGAGAAAATTGCCTGTTGGCAATTACAATTACAATGTGATAAAAATCATTCAAATTCATATTTTTAAGGTTTGAAGTATGTGACAGAATGGAAGACACAAACAACTGTAGCTTTGTCATCTCATAATTACTTTGTGCCAACTTGGGAAATTGTTCCGTGCACCAATGGATCACCTGCTGTTGTGCCCCACTGAAGATTAATCAATTTTCTTCATCACTGGTCATATTATTTAATTTATATGATGTTTGAGTGATAATATAATGAAAAAAGAAAATAAAACCACAGTGTGTATTTGCACAAAGTTTCACTTTATGTTTTCCATGGCTGTATGACAAATATCATTCTGCAACATGTGATGTCGAGAGCACATCGAACGAGTAATTGTACATTACTCTTGTGGTCTGGTACAATGTGACTTACTATATTACTGATTGTGAATAACATCGCTTGTGTCATTATTTATCGAGGTCTGACTTGGGTTTTCAAAGCCTGTCCCTCATCCTTGAAAACTTAATTACCAATATTAAAAAGTCAAATAACATATGAAATTCAATATAATTTAATGAAAACACAAGTGGCTTTTTTTCCCATTGTATTATCTCTCAAATGTTGTATAAATTAGGTAATGTGACCAGTGATGAAAAAAATATATATATAGATTAAAAAGTAAGTAGTAATGGTATTCGAATCATCGCCTCGCCCACAACCTGCCTCCTAAGAATGGACACCAACCGCTTGACCGCAATCACTTCTAGCTACTGGCACATTCGCACACATTAGTGCACTTTACCACTTGCACATTATGTTGTTTGAATGGCCCACTAAAGGCGTACAAAGTCTGAAGCAAATCTGTGATTCCATCATGGCCTCCTCTTGTTAGTTAAGTGCACAGACTACTGGCAATGCACTGCTAAGTAATATATGCAGATGATTTGAATTTTAATAGAGAACAGTAAATAAAATTAGGATTTATTAAAGACTATTAAACAAACTTGTATAAGGTAAAGGAAAATTAGGATTGTAATGTACCATCAATAACTTGGTTAGCAGAGACTGAGCACAAGCTTGTTAGCTTCGAAGGTACATTGCTGGTATTCACCTCAGGCAATAACAGGGAACCATTTTACAATTGAATCTGGATGGCCAATTAGATATTTGAAGCTTGTGTCAAAAAAGCACTGCATTCTTTGTTTACCCACGTTTAAAGTAGAAAAATTCCATTAGTACTTACAGCATGTTGTATGATCCATACTCAATCTGTAATTCTTTTATAAAACCAAATAAACAGTTGTCGTATCTACCAGAATGCAGATGGAATATGTTGCAATACATAAAAATAACTTCAATTTGAAACATAAGGTAGCAGCCTTTTGTTTTTTACCAAAATACTCACTAATGTTGTGGTGTTGCACTATTAAACTAACAAGACTTAATTCTGTTTAAGTGTTAGTATACACATCACGTGTGAAACAGTTGACCAAAATAAATAAATAAATAAATAAAATAGAAAAACAATAAATAACAAATTTTAGATTAGTACCTGCAGTTCCATAAAAATCTTCATGAATATGTATGTACATATTGGCACAATTTCTTATGTAAATATTGGCACTTCATTTATATCGTAGCCATAGAAACTTTTAGAAAGACAAAAAAATAGCTTTCCTCATTACATACAAAAATGGTGATTTCTTTCATAATTCACATTCATTCATTCACGACACTTGACAATTCAAAATGTGCTAAATTCTCCAACTATGATAACAATGTTTTGTCTAAATAAAAACTATCTTACAATTTTATAATAAAAATTTATACCTCAAAATTCAGTATTAGGGATGGGCAGTGGGACAGAAAAAATGACGAGAGCCAAAAGTACCAGTAATGTTGGTAGATAAGTATTCACGTAACCCAAAAAAGATAGAGGTAATAAAGATGTCTTTACAGTCATTTTAGGTATTTATCAAGATATGTGGCACAACAAAAGGGGACCTTTAATGCACACATAAATGAAAATACTGACATCTTCCTTTCTTGAATTGTCATTACAGTCAATGGTTAGACTGAAATAATACGAAAGTAAATCATTCCAATTACTTAGTAGCCTACTTATATTCATTCCACTTATTAAATTCATACCAGTTCACTTCATTCAGCACCCTTTACCTACTGAAAGACTAATCTCAAATATTATTTCCAGTCAGGTCCTCCTCTATTTAATATTTTCTCATTTGAACAGCACTTACACAGTTGAAGTGAATCATGTCTCACATATTTTTCATTTACCTTCACTATATTAAATCATGGTCACAACAAAAACAATCTCTTTTTATATTTTTGTTCTCAATATAACAGGTACATTGCTTAACAAATATTTATAAATATACTAATCAATTTTGGTCCCAAAAAAGTATAGGACAACAATCATTTAAACAAACAGGTGTCAGATGTTCCATAATATCAGATTATGACTCACAGATAAGCTGGGCTATGGTTACGTATTGGACATCCCCCCCCCCCCTTCCCCTGAAATCTTGGTTGTGGTGACAGACCAATCTGTAGTGCAGCCTGAAGTCTAGGTCAGGTTGGAAGGCGAATTTGGTTGCGAGTTGGCGAAGCCAATGAATGTGAAAGCAGAAGATTGTGGTAACAAATTAATTGGTAGGTAACAAATTAATTGGTAGTGAAGTCTAATGTTTATATCTGCACAATATTGAAATATGCAAGGGGAGTCCAACACGTAACTTTTACCATAAGCTGTAATTGATGTTCCCCTTTTATCCTATACTGTTTTTCTGTATAATATGAATCACTTTTCTGATTAGATTATAACTCCACTGAACAACTACTTGCATTGCTTGATTATACTTGATTGCACAAAGTAAACATACAAAACAAAGCAAAGTGGTGTACAGCTCATAAGTATATTTTGCAGTGTTGGTACCAATAACCACAATGGTTATTTCAAAAATGGTGCCTTATCTTCTCTGGACAAAGCCTCTTTCATTCTTCTCTGCACTTTTAATGGTACAAACAACAACTTCTTATAGCAGAGACCATAACATACATACTTTCAGTTGTTGATACAGTAAGAGTAGGTACTATAAGTATAAGAAAATATGTCAACTGTCTAATGTAGATTCTACAAAAGCATATATACTTAAAAAGAAACAGCATCCAAAAATATAATAAGGAATCAAACATAAAAATATCACATAAATGTACAAATCAGCATAGCAAACAATCTCTTCACATCCCCAAGTACCAATACCTGCCAGCCGCCAAGTAAACTGATGCACACCTCCAAGCAAGTGGAGAAAAAAGGTCACAATTAGCAAATTACATATTATATAGGCCCCAAACATAAGTTACTTTTGTATTTATGACTAGAGAAAAATAAAGCTTACAACACGATTTTTGAACACTTCAGGTATCACATTACAAGATTATACTTCATATCCAACAACCATATAGCTACAAGACTCAAGTTTCTATAAAATGAACTAAACCTCCAACATCATCGACATGTATCAGAATTGCTAACTCATTATATGCCAATTTGGAAGTAATTCAGACACACGTACAGATGAATGTTTAGTTATATTATATAGAATAGTTTCCCCACTTGCCAAGATTGCACCCCATACACCAAAGGTACCATAGTCTATAATTGAGTGGTTGCAAGCAGCCATGGTGGCAAGGTCTTGACCTGGGCTGGTGACACCTGCTTTGCTCACAACAAATACATCAGTGTGATCTTTTACCAGGTTATGTCGACACCAGCTCGGATCATCACTTACCACCAAGAATGCAACACCACTCCTGTACCTCTCACGAAAATAGCCCATTGCATTATGAAAATATTCAGGACCTGCTAAATTCATTTTTCGTGTTCTCCACAGATACTGCCGATAGTCTGTCCTCCTCACATGAACACCAACAAAAGTTAAATTGCTATTGTTCATCAATTGTGTAGCAGTTCTAAGAACGTTTTGACTGGCATCTGCATATTTCTTCTTAAACTTAAATTCATGTCTTATGTCATCAACCCACGAAAGCACTAGCTCTGGTAAAATGGAAAACCTAGGCAAAAGAATACTCTGGTTTGTGTACATCCACCAATCTGGGGACTTGATAATTCCATCCCATTTTGCTGGGCAATGAGAGACATAAAAAAGCGGTGGTATACTGAGATCATCAAATATTTCGTCAAGCACTTTACGAATGCACCTTGGTACATACGGTTCCAATCCTGTTCTCCTTGCTACTGCCCATACTGAAGCATATTCCCACATCTGGTTTCCAAGGCGACCACCTTGAGAAACAGTAACAATGCCATCTTTCGGACAGTGATACCTTCCTGAACGTGTACGTGATAGTTTTAGATTGTACGTACAAAGCGACTGCTCGTAATCACCCAAATATTTCATTACCTTTTTCTTCGGTTGCGCCTGATAGACGGGAAATATAAACAAATGTACGAACACGATCGTACACATTGCACAAAATATAGACAAAACCAACAAATTTTGGTTCAGTCTTGTCATACCGCATCAGCTTATCAACATAGCTGAAGAAACAGTATACGTTTATTCAGGTAGGCAACAGGTAAAACATTTCGTCTCTGCAGCTAACGCTTGTCCACATATTAGAGGCAGTGATTTATGCCGCTCCATACTGATCAAACTTTATATTGTTGTCGCACAGTCCAGCACTCTTTTAACATTGTAAGTTGCACTTGTCCGAAAGTGAAACATATTTCAAGCAACAGCTACAAATCAATACGCATCAAACGAAGTAAATATTACGCACCACGCACTTCCACTGTCAGTGCTACCAATGGCATACTTCATGATGACAGTGACACTATCAAGTTGTATTGTTGTAGAGTATGTCCTGAAAAACAGTCTTATTTTTCTCAACAACGGGAGATACAACAGGAATAGTGATAGGAAGGAAACATCCGCTGAAATCCAGATCCTTTAGAATATAAGATGTAGACACATCATCTGGTAAATTTCCTCTTTGATAGTTTAAATTATTTTTATCTGAAAATTTAAGATGTGTACAGAATTTTAGTGTGAACAGTCCCATCTTTGTAAGCCAATACAGACTATTCTTGCTCAAAACATTGCAACTGAGTAGAACCAGTGATGGGGGAAGAAAATGAAAATTTACGATATAGCCTGACAGACCATTCTGATAGGGCATGTACTGAATACAGCTTCTGAGTTATTTCGCAAGTGCGCGAGTAGCGCTTGAATTAATTGCTGGCGTGGACAGCGTCATGTATTTAAATCATAGATATGTTACTCAACTGGGCTTAATCGCAAAGATGTTGGCAAAAGATATGACAGGACGATGGCAGTCAGCACAACATAACAGAGTGTCTCGCAAATTCACGTAACTAGCGAGAGCGTAACAATGGTAAAATGGCGAGTAGACGTTCTATTTTGGCTACCACAATAGACTCTATACCTTCTACCTCAAGTGATCCTTTGAGGGAATTGTTCGAAGCGTGTAAGACAGGTGATATTGTACGAGTAAAGAAGTTGGTGACGCCGCAAACAGTCAATGCTCGCGACACAGCTGGAAGAAAGTCGACTCCATTGCATTTTGCAGCAGGTACGACCAACGATACTTTATTGGATTAAAAATCATAACAGACTGATTACCATACGCTTTACGTTTATTTGCAAACTTCACAGACTCTGTTGAGTTTGAAGTTACACATTTATCGATATTGTGCTTGGTATAACTACCGTTATTTCGCTAGAAACACTAGAACTAAACTTTCATCTGACGGAAGACAGTTGGTTGGCAATGGATGTCAGCAGTATATCTTGACGGAATTTGCCAGATGAAGCAAACTCTCTATTTTTCACACCATTAAGATTATGTCAAACCACTCAGTTCTGTGTTTAAGTTTTGATTATTGATTAGGACAAACTGTACATTTCCAGAACCAACGCTAGCGTTGTGTATATGCCAAGTCGCGCTTGTAGACCCTAAAAGCCACCTTTAATTGCAACCATGTAACTCATATTTGACATAAACTAAAAGTTCTAATACACGGGAAATGTGTGTTTCGATTTATTTAAGGTACTGTACACATGTAGTGGAAAGCCCTTGTCAACTGTCATTGTGTGATACACTAAAATATTACGAATGCCTGCTCCAGAGCTAGGACTATGTTTGTGACAGTATGAACCAGATACGTTGTTGTCCAGCAGAATTTGCAGAGCAAACAAAATTGCTTAGACGATAAATCTACACCATAAAACTTCCATCTCTTTTTCTGTGAAGATTTTGAGGCTCTTCAGATTGTATATTAAGAAGTTACACGCACTAAAAGAGAACAGGACATTGCCTGTTAGAAATGCCATTGGCAGTTCTGGAAGTACCATGCTGTTTAGTGGGCATATTCCAGGATTTGTGTTGGAGTCATTGTAAATTTATTGGCTTTTCAACATTTATCATTCTTTAGCCGCTTTTTGTTCTGAGAAGTTCTTAGTTTCGATAGAATGGCACATCACATAGTTTTGGTGAATAAAAATACGGTAAATAGACATTAGAATAGAGATGACACATATTTTGGTATTGTGTTTGTATTGTTTAAGAATATGATATTGAGGAGTTTGTTCTTTAAATGCTAAACAGTTGGAACATGATTATTCACACAGGTCTGTAATTTTTTCCTTATTCACACAGATCTGAAATTTTTTCCTCTAAACTACTCCCCCGCCCTCCCCCCCCTTTATGCCTGTCTCATTTCATTTGTTCATCTCACACATTGAGCAAGTCAAACATCGTACACAGAAAATTTTTATCGCCCCTCCCCCAAAGAAAGGTTTTGAATTTGAGGGACTAGTGTAGCAGGGGATACAACCCGTCGGCTTTGGACATTGACGTCACAAGTCGCCAATCGAGAAGCGATTCTTCTTAGTGTTGTAGCTCCCTTCGGTGGCTGATTAGTGTGTTTTGGCTTTTTAAAAAAAGTCTCACGAGATAGAATAAACAGATCCACCTTATTAAGCAATCAGTAAAAAAACGAAACTGAAACATAACAGCAAAAGCGAAAATGGTAAACTGCTATCTGGCGACTTGTGACGTCATTGTCCAAAGCCGACGGGTTGTATCCCCTGCTACACTAGACCCGAATTTAATAACAATTTCTAATTTTTCTATTTCTAACATAACACTGGAAAAATTAAACACACTCAAAACAAAAATAATCCTCATCCCCCCTTCCCAAAACATTCCCGCTCTAACAAAACATCCTAAACCAGATTAAAGAATGCTGCCCACCCACCGCCTCACCACATAAATTTAACTTCCAATCTTTGGCCTATAGACCTACTTTTTCCCAACAACCTTAAAAAAAGAAAAAGAAAAACACCCTGAAATGGACAGTAGTTTTCAGCTAAACTCTTCTTCCAGCAGTATTCATCAAGCTGAAACTGCAAGATGGAGGAGTCTCTTCCTTCTCCCTGGAATAGTTTCACAGACCTCCAGAACCCACTCATAATATTGGCAGAAGCCCCCATTACATAATCTCTGAATTCTACAATATGATTCATCACTAAGTGTTAATAACGTCAAGTACCTAAATCCTCAAGAAGATAATGAATATGAAGTAAAAGTAGAACCCTCCACACTGTAATCACATATTCCTCAGTTAATGAAACCACAACCCATTTTGTACACATTTCCCCCCCCCCCCCCCCACCCCCCACCATTACCCCCCAAAAAAACATCAACATACCCCCTGAAAAAATAGCCCCTTGGACCCAGGTCCCTACATCATCACAACAATTCCCCTACATAACTACCCCAATGCAGACGCTGTGCTAGCAGTGTAAACACTGTAATTGCTCGTAGATGACTGCCCTTAAGACTCTTATGCTGCCATCTTCTGATCTGAGGGGAAGAGGTAAAGATAATGGTGGGGGGAGGGGGTGGAATTCATATGATGAAATATAATAAATTTGGTCAGTTTCATTAATTAACTGTACTGCTGACATTTCAACATTCTGCTATGAGGCCATATAACTGCAGAAATTTAATTGTAGTGGCACGTTGTTGCCCATAACTGCAACTAGTGTATGACTTGTAAATTTTGTCTAAAACTAGTAACAAATCAGCGAAAGAAAATTAAATTTGTAATATGGCAAATTAACAGTTCCAAAGACGAAAAGAAATCTTGGCAGTAATGAGCCACATTAAAATAACTCAATGACAAGTCAACAAAAACTGCCAAATCGCAGGGTGGCACACAGCACTATGTATAGTGGCTCACTAACGCCACTTATAAAACTTCTAAAAATAGGTATTCATCTGTAGAGCACTATCACAGACAACAAAATGCCATCTAAAACATGACAGATTCCAAACATGGTGTACTGTAACATAACGTAACATAGCTATGTCACAGATCAAAGCTTATATGTGGTACTGCAAGCTTCTGTTGACCCAAGGATTCTTTACACTTGTCAGCTGTTTGGAAGTTTTCACTGAGGTGTTAGCATTTTTGTGGAGTGCTTGCACACTGCTGAAGCAGACGTCACTTCGTCAAAGCTGTTGTTTCACTAGACAGTTCTTGCTTGCTCAATCTGTATCCAAAATTGGCTATCATAATTTTCTCCATTTGTGACTAGTCATAACTTTTGGAGAGAATGTTTAACCTCCTCCTTCTGTGGCTCTACAACTCATGACGAGTCTTGTCTTCTTCACCTATCTCCTTCCATTTATCCCCATCTCTCGCTAGCATTTTCCAGTTCCTTTAGCCATCTTCCGAATGTCTTCTACGACTCCATCATCTCGTCTAGTTTTTGGTAGACTGCATTCTCTCTGTCCATCCGTCTTTCCTTGTAAAATTTTTTTTTGTATTTCTGTATCATTCATCCACGCCACATGTCTAGCACACCTCAGCGTAGATGTCTTCACAATTCTTCTAAAAGGCTGGTGTTTGTAGATAGTGTACAACTCATGGTTATATCGCCTCCACCATCTTTTCCTTTCACAAATTGGGCCGATAATTCTCCTGAGTATCCTTCTCTCGAGTGCATCCAGCGATTCAGCATACTTTGCTGTCAGAGACCAGGTTTCAGAGGCGTATGTAATCACTGGCCTGATCAATGTTAGTTTTGTGGCCCTAGTCAGGAATCTTGGAGATATAAGCTTTTTTAAGCTGAAATAAGCTTTATTGGCTGCATATGAGGTATCGTTTACACTGGTTACAATTGAACCCAGGTATATGTAATGATAGACTCTTTCAAAGATATAACTACCCATTGTTATTTTGGCATGTTCACCCTGTGTACTCTCCCAGCAGCTAGGTATTTTGTTTTCTGCTCATTGATATTTAGTTCTAGATTCTTGCCGGCCTGTTAAAGTGCAGTGAATGTCTCTTCCATTGCTGTCAGAATTCTTGCTACTATGTCAGTGTCGTCCACCTAGGCCTGTATCTGCACAGATTTATGAGAAATCATTCCCCTATTAAAGATATTTGCTTCTCTCATCACCTTCTCCAAGGTGGTGTTGAATAGAAGGTATGCCACTGCATCACCTTGCCATACTCCATTTTTAATTTCGAAAGTACTGGACAACATTGCTTCAGTTTTTATACCATCTTGCGTTTCTCTCACTGTCATCCCTACTACCCTCATCAGTTTTTTTGGAATACCCAATTAACCTAGAACTTGATATAGTTGCTCTCTGTCTATGCTGACATACACTGTTTTAAAGTCAATAAAAAGATATCTTCTGATCCCATATTCCTTTGTTTTTTCCAGAATTTATCTTAGAGTAAATATCTGGTTGATAGTTGACTTACCGGGGATAAATTCACATGGATACGGCCCTGTTTTGCTCACTATTATTGGCAGTAGTTGGTCGTACCGTATGCTAGAGGCTTTTATGTCCCAGATTAAGCAATGTGATCCCTCTGCTGTTACTACACTTTATCTGGTCTGCTTTCTTATATATAGAGTATATAATTACATCTTTGAGGCATTTCCTCTTCTTCCCGTGTTAGTTTAATGAGTTTCAGGACGTTAATTTCCAATTTAGAGCCTCCTTGCTTGAAACGTTCTGCTAGAATGCCGTCAGTTCCTGCCGCCTTGTTGTTCTTTAATATCGTCACTGCAGTTCTTACCTCTTCAAAGTTAGGTGGGTCCACACTGTTATCTGGGTCCTCTTCCTCCTGTATTTCTGTTGCGTTCTGTGTTACAACTGGTCTTGGATTAAGAAGTTTGTGAAAGTAGTGACACTTCTCCTACTCTTCACTTATAAGTTCACCATTCTCATCTTTTATTAATCTTATTCCACCCTTGAAAGGTTCCTGTGCCTTATTCTTCTCCCTGTAAAATTTCCTTGCCTCATATGTACCTCTCAGAAGCTTCATTTCATCAGATTTTCCTTCATTCACTCCCTCTTTTCCCTTTGATGGATCCTTTACTCAATTTTCCGTTTTTCTTTATGCTCTTCCATTATCCCTCTGCTACAATGTGGTTGTAATGTCCTTCCACATGCGTCTTTTTTTTTTCATTTGTTACTGTTTTACATTCACTGTCGAACCACAAGGTTTTTGCATGCCTTATGCTGTTCCCAAGTATCTTTTTTTCTGCTATCATTTCCCATTGAGAATGTTTAACCACTTATTTCAATTAATTCTTTGTGGGGAATAATGTACAATGGCCGCAGCAACATAGACGAAACCAGTAAAGGTCTAGGTCAAGGCCAGTGGCATACCTACGTAGTAGTAGTAGTAGTAGTAGTAGTAGTAGTAGTAGTAGTGTTGACAGCATTCACCATGAAGGGAACGAAAGGGAATGTGTCTGCTAGTTCTATGCAGCCAATGAGAGAGCAGCGAACAGACAAAATGTTAAATTTTCACATGAGCAAACTTGATTTCTCTCAGAAATGTACTGCACTTTTCCTCATCCTTTCTGGAAATCTGTCTTCCATTCACCTTTCCCTACTACAAAGTTTACATGGTCATTCCTTTTTCATGTCACATCAAGGTATTTGCTTTTATTATTGAAATGAAGTCACATGTTCCTAACATCTACCATTAATCTAGCAGTTGGTTATTGTTGAGTTATTATCTTTGTTACGCACATTGCCTTGACTTTATCCATGTTTAAAAAGACTCACAAACGAAAAAATTTGCTCAAACTAACCAATAAATTGCTTATTAAATTGAGAACATTAGGTATCACCGTATGCCTCCTTATGGCACACTTGATGTTACTTTCATCTCTGAACATAGGCCATCCAGAACTGTTTATTGTACTGTATTAGTCAAAAATTCATTGATCGAATCACATATATGTGAAGATGCTGCATACGATTGTACATTTGTTATTAGTCGACAACATGGTAATCTACAACGACAAAAACTGCCTGTTCATTTGCATCTGCTATTTGCGAGATGTTGTGTTTAAAGAAAGAAAGCTGTGCTTTCTCTTGAAACCTTCTTGATTCCTTGAGGAAAATGTGGTTGACCCAGATTTGACATAATCTTTGGGCTTAAAATATGCTCTGAGATCCAGCAACAGGAAGAACTTAGCAACATTGGTCTGGAATTTTATGTGTCCATTCTTGCAAACAACAGTAATTTTTAAGCACTTCAAATCAACAGAAAATTTCTGGATAAATTAACTAAGGAAAGTGTAAAATCTAATAGGAATCCTGTCAGGGCCACTGACATGTTCATTTTGTTTAGTCTTAAATATTGTTTAATACCGTGAGCGGTTATGTCTCTGTGGTTGGTCAAACATTGATGTGGTAGTATCCGTATTTTTAAATTCAAACAAAATGTAATTTATTTTCTTTCTGTCTGTCATTTTCGGTATTGACACTAGACTGATCTATGAAATAATGGACGGAAAATTTGGATTTGTTCATCAGCTGTACATGATTATAACTCTTGTTGTTTTTGTATATAGGCTTCACACATCGCTCTTCTCTTTTTCTGTCTCAACATTTGACGATTTTGTGGTTTTGAATCAAATGTTATCAGTTCCTATGATGTACAAGTCGTCAGTCCGCCCCTTCCCCCACCCATCGCCGCCTCCTCTCCTCCCCACCTACGGGTCCGGGGGTTAGAATAGGCCCTAGGTATTCCTGTCTGTCGTAAGAGGCGACTAAAAGGAGTCTCACACCTTTCGGACCCCCCCCCCCCCCCCCCCTTCCCCCAGGGGGTCCACAACTCTTTTGTGGACACGTGCGTAGCGAGCACGGGACCCCGAGCTAATGTGGCCCTCCTTCCTTTCCGGGCTGCATACCTTCCCTTCCCATTCCGCATCCCTCCCCCCCCCCCATCTTCCGCCCCCCCCCCCCCCCCCTCACCTCTGGCTCTTTCCTTCCCTTTCTCCCCCTCTGGGAGTATGGTTTGTGCCTACGTCCGGAGACGGACGCTCGAAACTGTTCCAAATTCCTTGCTTTCTACACTTACAAGTCCTCGTCCTTCCTCTGTCCTTCTCTTTTCCTTCCCTCTTCTCCTTGCCCTTTTCTCCGCTGCGGCGTTTGAGACCCCCTCTTCTTTCCTTTCCCTTTCTCTTTTTTCCTCCCTGTGCGTCTCTGAAGGCCGACCCACGCACTTCCATGCGTAGTCGGTGACGGGGTAACGCGTAATTCCCCGCCCCGGGTAGACAGGTAGGACACGTACGTACCCCCTGGTAACGGCCAGGCCCAGGGAGGGGTGATTACCCGAGCTGATACCTTCCGAAAGTGCCGATTGGTCCCTCCGTCCGTTTGTCGGGAGGTGTGACCTGAGGTGTGAACAATCACCTAAGGCGGGTGTGCCCTCGGTGAGGGCCCCCACAAGGGAGGAGCGTGCCATCGGAGACGCCGGTAATCATGGGGGATTCTTCCGCAATGGTTTCCTCACCTTCCACTATGTCTGCTCACAAACGTAAGTTCACTGAGTCTCAGCCACAGACAGTTCTTCCATCGTTGCCACAGTTCCTTGTTGTTTCTCGGTCTGATGAAGGTCACGACTTCTCCACGGTCAACCCTTTCATTATTCAGAAAGGTGTCGACGCAGTTGCGGGTCCTGTAAAGTCTTGTTCCAGATTACGGAATGGCACCCTGTTGTTAGAAACACACAGTGCCCTCCAGGCTCAAAAATTGCTGCGTACTTCTCTGCTCCACACCTTCCCTGTCCGGGTGGAACCGCACCGTACTTTAAATTCCTTGCGTGGAGTCGTTTATACACGCTCCCTCGATGGATTGTCTGACGAAGAAATTCGGCACTACCTGTCTGACCAGGGCGTCACGGCTGTTCATCGGGTTATGAAAAGGGTTGACTCGAACATCATTCCAACCCGCACTGTCTTCTTGACATTTGACAAAGTTCAACTCCCATCAAAAATCAAAGCAGGCTATGAGATAATTTCCGTTCGCCCTTATGTCCCAAACCCTACGCGTTGCTATCGATGTCAGCGGTTCAATCACACCAGCCAGTCCTGTTCCAATCCGGCCAAATGTGTTACGTGTGGCAAGGACGCCCATGAGGGTGCTTGTCCACCTCCATCCCCTCGCTGCATCAACTGTATGGGTGACCACGCTGCTTCCTCTCGAGATTGCCCCGTTTTTAAGGACGAAAAGCTCATCCAGGAAATAAGAGTGAAGGAAAAGGTGTCGACCTTTGCTGCTCGAAAATTATTCGCCAGTCGACAGCCCACCGTGCCTCAGAAAGGAAAATACAGCTCTGTCCTTGCTTCTCCTCGGCCAACAAAGGAGGCGGCCACGCAGACTTGCGACCTCACCTTTAGTACCACGGTCGTCAGATTGGCCAGCGCAAAGATCACCCGTTCAACCTCACCACTTTCGCCTGCCCACTCAATGGCTCACCCTTCGTCGGGTTCTGCTAAATCTCGAGCCCAAAAGTCAGACGCCAAGTCTTCGAAAAAAGAGCATTCTCATGAAGAGTTTTTACGTACCGCAACTTCACAACCATCGGTTCCTCCTTCATCTAAACATCATACTTCCAAGAAGGCTACGAAGAAACACAGTTCCTCTCCTTCTCCGCCAAGGCATGTCCCATCTACAGCACCACCTGGCGGCAATCGCCCTCGCCCGTCTTCTGTGTCGCCGAGGTGCACTGCTGGTGGCCGGTCAACCGGCCGATCGCTGGTGGCAGGAGCTGCTCCTGACCAACCTATGGATCAGGATCTTCTGCCTTCGACTGAATGCCATTCCATGCTGTCGGTCGCAAGCTCTGAGCAGTCGTTGAGTTGACAGCACCCTTGGTCACGTTCCTCCATTTCCTGTTCACCCTATGTCCATTATCCACTGGAATATCCGCGGCATTCGAACCAATCGGGATGAATTGTCGATCCTCTTACGATCCTACTCGCCGGTCATCTTCTGTCTTCAGGAAACAAAGCTGCGTCCCCATGACCGCTTTGTTCTCCCTCATTTTCAATCCGTCCGATATGACCTCCCCCCTGTTGAAGGCACTCCAGCCCATGGAGGACTCATGATTCTGCTCCATGATACTCTCCATTATCACCCACTCCCCTTAAACAGTTCCTTCCAAGCTGTCGCCGTCCGTCTTTCCCTTTCTGGATACATGTTCTCTCTTTGTACGGTATACATTCCATCGTCCACACCAATGGCACGAGCTGATCTCCTTCATCTTCTTGATCAGCTTCCACCCCCCTATTTGCTGGTTGGGGACTTCAATGCCCACCACCCGCTTTGGGGATCTCCGCATCCTTGTCCACGTGGCTCACTATTGCTAGACGTCTTCCACCAAGCGGATCTAGTCTGCCTCAACACTGGGGTCCCCACATTTTTGTCTGCCTCCACGACAAATTTCTCTCATTTGGACCTTGCGGTCGGTACTGTTCCGCTAGCTCGACGCTTCGAATGGTTCGCCCTTGCTGATACACACTCGAGTGACCACTTTCCATGTGTTCTTAGACTGCAGCCTCAACTGCCATATATGCGCTCGCGACGCTGGAAGTTTGCCCAAGCCGATTGGACACTTTTTTCGTCTCTAGCCACATTCGATGACCGTCGCTTTCCCAGCGTCGACGATGAGGTCACACATGTTACCGACGTTATTCTCACAGCTGCGGAACGTTCAATACCACGCACCTCCGAATTGCCCCGGCGCCCCCCAGTTCCTTGGTGGAACGAGGCATGCCGTGACGCAATACGTGAGCGGCGACGTGCTCTTCGCATTTTCCGTCACCATCCAACTTTGGCCAACTGTATCCGATATAAGCAGCTCCGTGTGCGATGCCGTCGCGTCATCCGCGATAGCAAGAAGGCCAGCTGGAAATTCTTTATTAGCTCATTTAACACCTTCACTCCCTCGTCGGAAGTTTGGAGTCGGCTTCGACGGTTCTCAGGCGCGCCTAGTTTCTCCCCGGTCTCTGGGCTCACTGTCGCGCATGATACCTTAGTGGACCCCGTCGCAATTTCTAACTCATTGGGTCAGCACTTTGCTGAGATTTCGAGTTCTTCAAATTACCCGCCAGCGTTTCTCCCGAAGAAACGTGCAGCGGAAGTGCGACATCTTTCTTTCACCTCTCAAAATCACGAAAGCTACAATACTGTTTTCTCCATGCGGGAACTCCAACATGCCCTCTCTTCTTCTCGCTCCTCCGCCCCAGGATGGTATCCATGTCCAAATGTTGCTGCATTTATCAACCCATAGTCTGCGTTACCTCCTTCGCCTTTATAATCGAATTTGGACCGACAGTACCTTTCCCAGGCGATGGCGGGAAGCTATTGTCGTTCCCGTTCCGAAACCTGGAAAGGACAAACATCTCCCCTCTAGCTATCGCCCCATTTCTCTCACGAGTAGTGTATGTAAGGTTTTGGAGCGTATGGTGAATTACCGTTTAGCTTGGTGGCTGGAATCCCGCAGTCTTTTAACACCAGCCCAATGCGGATTCCGAAAGCATCGTTCTGCAGTTGACCATCTTGTTGCTCTCTCCACTTATATCATGAACAACTTTCTCCGGAAACGCCAAACAGTAGCAATATTTTTTGATCTGGAGAGAGCATACGATACCTGTTGGAGGACAGGCATCCTCCGCACACTGTTCTCTTGGGGCTTTCGGGGCCGGCTGCCCCTTTTTCTTCGCGAATTTATGGCAGAGCGCATATTTAGGGTGCGGGTGAACACTACTCTCTCCCGTACTTTCTCCCAAGAAAACGGGGTACCCCAGGGCTCCGTGCTGAGTGTTGTACTGTTTGCCATCGCCATTAATGCAATTATGGATTGTCTCCTTCCTGATGTCTCGGGCTCCCTCTTTGTGGACGATTTTGCGATCTACTACAGCTCTCAACGGACCAGCCTTCTTGAAAGACGTCTTCAAGGATGTCTCGATCGCCTCCACTCGTGGAGCATCGAAACCGGCTTCCGTTTCTCACCCAGTAAGACCGTTTGTGTTAATTTTTGGCGACGTAAGGAGTTCCTTCCGCCCTCCTTACATCTAGGTCCTGTCAACCTTCCGTTTTCCGATGTCGCTAAATTCTTGGGTCTTATGTTTGACAGAAAACTGTGCTGGTCCTCCCACGTTTCCTATCTTTCGCCTCGCTGTCTGCGTTCCCTTAACACCCTCCGTGTCCTGAATGGTACCTCCTGGGGAGCGGACCGAGTGGTCCTTCTCCGCCTCTATCGCGCCTTAGTGCGCTCGAAATTGGATTATGGAAGCATAGTCTACTCCTCTGCTCGGCCGTCTATTCTTCGGCGTCTCGACTCTATCCACCACTGTGGATTACGTTTAGTGTCTGGAGCTTTTTACACCAGCCCTGTGGAAAGCCTTTATGCTGAGACTGCTGAACCTCCGCTGTCCAATCGGCGGGCAGTCCTTCCGAGTCGTTATGCTAGCCATCTGTCTTCCATGCCTGCTAATCCAGCCCATGACCTTTTTTTCGACACCTCCTTTGATGTAGGGTATGTAGGCCGCTCCTCCTCCCTACTACCCCCGGGAGTCCGCTTCCGTCAACTGCTCCATTCTCTTTCCTTCCGCTTTCCTAAAACCTTCTTGACAACTAGGGGTACAGCACCGCCTTGGCTCCGTCCCCGGATCGACTTGCTCCGAGACCTATGTCGATTTCCCAAGGATGGTACCCCTACACTTGTTTACCGTCGGGCATTTGCTGCTCTATGTGCACAAATGACGGACGCCACATTTATTTACACCGACGGCTCGAAAACATCGTTAGGTGTAGGGAGTGCCTATATTGTTGGCGACACCCCAAATCACTTTCGGCTTCCCGACCAGTGTTCGGTTTATACTGCGGAGCTTTACGCTGTTCTCCAGGCTGTCCACTACATCCGCCGCCATCAACGGATACAGTACGTAATCTGCTCAGATTCTCTCAGCTCTCTCCTAAGTCTCCAAGCTCTTTACCCTGTGCACCCTCTGGTCCACCAGATTCGGGACTGTCTGCGCTTGCTCCACCTGGGGGGCGTCTCGGTGGCGTTCCTCTGGCTCCCGGGACACGCTGGTATCTGTGGGAATGAGGCAGCCGATATAGCGGCCAAGGCTGCAGTCTCTCTTCCTCGGCCAGCTATTCAGTCGCTTCCCATTACCGATTTACGGAGCGGTTTATGTCGCCAAGTTGCTCATTTATGGCATGCGCATTGGTCAACACTTCCCCATAATAAATTGCGGGAAGTGAAAGCCCTTCCTTGCGCTTGGACCTCTTCCTCCCGAACGCGTCGTCGGGAGGAGGTAATTTTAGCTAGACTCCGGATAGGGCACTGTCTTTTTAGCCATCGACACCTTTTAAGCGGTGATCCTCCCCCACTCTGTCCCCACTGCTCTCAGCTGTGGACAGTCAGACACCTTTTAATTGAATGCCCCTATTTTAATCCGTTACGCTCCCGTCTACAGCTATCGCCTGATCTGTCGTTGATTTTAGCAGATGACACGCGCTCAGCTGACCGCGTTCTCCAGTTTATTAGTGACAGTGAAATGACGTCAGTCATTTGAAGTTTTTTTTTTTTTTGGGGACAACCAACCCCTTTCTATAGTGGATTTTTAAGCATTCCTTCTGCCTTTAGTTTCTCAAATTTTATGACTTTGTTCCCATTGCTGCTGGTTTTAAAATTCGTTTTTTCCTGTTTCCTACGTCACGGGCTGGGCGCTAATGACCATAGAAGTTTTGCGCCCTAAAAAAAAAAAAAAAAAAAAAAAAAAAAAAAAAAAAAAAACCTATCGGCCTTTATGTGAATTGTCCCCCGTTGGGTTTGACCTCCATTCTTCTAAATTCTCCCGAAGCGTAAGCCCAATGGGGAAGGGTGCCTTACATGGTGCATCGTGTCCATTATGCGCTGAGACCTATCGCATTCTTTGTCGATGTGGATCTGCACTTCCGCTCATTCTCCAACTGTGGGGCGAGGTCACCCTCCTGGGTGCATTTTCCTCCATCCACTGTGCAGTATTGTTTTTTGTGCTGATGATAATAAGACTTGTTTGAACCTGATATCCAGCACGGTAGCCAGTCCGTTGTGGTGGGGCTGCCGTGTACCCTGTTGGTTGTAGTCCCCTGACTACATAGGGATCGCTCTGCTGATGCCGATGCCATTAACTCCCAACGTATGCCAAGAAGTAGATGCCCGTCACCCTGGGGCATCAGGACTCCCTGCAATGGCCATCCTACCAGGTGGCCTTTGCTGTGGCTGGGTGGCACCTGTGGGGAGAGCCCCTGGTTGGAGTGAGTGTTATCAGGGCGGATGACACGCCATGAAGCGTAGTTCTTCATATCTTGCTGGTGGTCAAACACCAGCAGTCTCTAAGCAGTCAAGGTCTACCTTCAGTGCTAAGATATACGACCTCATCTCGTGTGGTAGTGACCACTTCCCATCTTCCTCTCACTGCCCCGGCGTCAGGCATACCAACGCCTGCCCAGATGGGCGTCAAACAAAGTAGACGGAAACTTTCACTCTGTTGTCACCATTGAATCTTCCTCACATGGGAAGATCGATGTGATGGTTGAGGAGGTGACTACAACAATCCTTTCTGCAGGAGAAAACGTGAACCCTGGCTGTTTAGGGTGCCCTTGGCGAAAGGCAGTTCCTTGGTTGTTGCTGGAAGTCACGGAAGAAATTAAGGAGCGTCGGCGAGCTCTATAATGGTATAAGCGGCACCCTTCCCTGGAGCACCTCATAGCCTTTAAACAGCTTCGTGCCCGCGTTCACCAACTTATAAAACGACAGAAGCAGGATTGTTAGTCGAGATATGCCTCGACCATTGGGTGCCATACATCACCTCCTCAAGTCTGGATGAAGATGAGATGTCTTTTTGGGTACCAGATCCCAACAGGTGTCCCCAGCATTAACATCAATGGAGTGTTATCTACCGACACATACGCATTTGTCGAGCACTTGGCTGAGCACTATGCTCGCGCCTCTGCGTTGGGGAATCTCGCTGCCCCCCCCCCCCCCCCCCCTCGTAGTCCTGTTGGTCAATGAACCCTATAATGCCCCATTTACAAATTGGGAGCTCCTCAGTGCCCTTGCATGTTGCCCCGAAATAGCTCCTGGGCCAGATCGGATCCACAGTCAGATGATTAAACATCTCTTGTCAGAGTACAAGCGGTAACTCCTTGTCATCTTCAACCGGACTTCCTTCCCCGTCCTTCCCTAATCCAATGAGACCGATGACCTCGCTGTTTGGTCTCATCCTCCAAACAACCCAACCAACCAACCAACCTTCTGCAAGGGTCACTCTACCACTGATAATCTTGTGTCCCAGGAGTCTGCCATCCGAACACCTTTTTCCAGAAGTCAACACCTGGATGCCGTCCTTTTTGATTTACGGAAAGCGCATGACACATCCTGGTGATATCATATCCTTAGCACATTATATGAGTGGTCTCTCTGAGGCTCGCTCCCAATTTTTATCCAAAATTTTCTGTCACTCCGTACTTTCCGTGTCCAAGTTGGTTCCTCCCATAGATACCCCCCATATCCAGGAGAATGGGGTCCCGCAGAGCTCTGTATTGAGTGTATCTCTGTTTTTAGTGGCGATTAATGGTCTAGCAGCAGCTGTAGGGCCGTCTGTCTCACCTTCTCTGTATGCAGACGACTTCAGCATTTTGTACAGCTCCACCAGTACTGATGTTGCTGAGCAGTGCCTACAGGGAGCCATCCACAAGGTGCAGTCATGGGCTCTAGTCCACGTTTTCCAGTTTTCGGCTGCAAAGTCGTGTCTTGTGCACTTCCGTCAGCATCGCACTGTTCCTCTGGAACCAACACTTTACCTTAATGACGATCCACACTCTGTAGCGGAGACAAAACGTTTCTTAGGACTGGTTTCTGACGCCCGATAGACTTGGCTTCCTGACCTTTGTCAGCTTTAGTGAAAGTGCTGGTAGCACCTCAGAACCCCCAAGAACAAGGAAATTGCGGTGGCACCCACACCACTGCTACCTACAAGGTCATTGTCTGAGAATGAGGTGTAGGTTCTGGCATCTCCTGAGGACCAAGAGCGCGCCGGACCCTCAGACACAATGGATATAGACTACTCAGGAACTAAGTTGGTAGCAGCAGGTGACCCTGAGGCATAAACTGCCTCATTTAGCATTTCATGCCTTCCCTACCTCATGATAACATTGTCCTCCATTGGAATTGCTGCGGTTTTTTCCACCACCTGGCTGAGCTATGGCAACTGGTAAGCTTTACACCTGCTTTTTGCGTTGCCCTCCAGGAAACATGGTTCCCGGCAATGCGGACCCCTGTCTTCCACGTCCATAGGGGATATTGTAAGAAGCATACCGAATATAATAGTGTGTCAGGTGGAGTTTGTGTCTACGTCCTGAACTCGGTATGTAGTGAACTTGTTTCGCTTTATACTCCTCTTGAAGGTGTGGTTGTCAGGATAAGATGGCTGCACTGATTCATCAACTCCCTAAACCTTTCCTTCTTTTGGGGGGTTGTAAAGCCCATAACCCCCCTGTGGGTTGGCACCATACATACTGGTGGAGGTAGAGAGGTCGAAAATCTACTGTCTCAGCTCGACCTCTGCCTCCTAAATTCCACGCATTTCAATGTGGTTCATGGCACTTATTCGACCATTGATTTATCACTCTGCAGCCCAGGACTTCTCCCATCTGTCCACTGGAGAGTCCACGATGACTTGTGTGGTAGTGACCACTTCCCCATCTTCCTGTCGCTCCCCCAGCCTCATGCCAATGGACCCAGGTGGGCTCTAAAAAAGGCAGACTGGGAAGCTTTCACCTCAACTGTCACCATTGAATCTCTCCCACATGGTGCCATCGATGTGGTGTTTGAGTGGGTCACTAGAACGATCGTTTCTGCAGCGGAAAATGCAATGTCTTGTTCCTTAGGGTGCACCCGGCGAAAGAGGGTACCTTAGTGGTCGCCGGAAATTGCTGAGGCCATTAAAAGAGTGTAGGCAGGCTCTAAAGTGGCATAAGTGGCACCCATCTCTGGAGCACCTAATAGCTTTTAAATGGCTCCATGCCCGCGTTTGCCAGCTAATAAAAAAATGGAAACAGGAGTGTTGGGATAGGTATGTGTCGACCATTGGGTGCCATACATCACCTTTCCAAAACTGGGCAAAGATCAGACGTGTTTTTGGGTACCAGACCCCCAGCAGGTATCCCTAGCATTACCATCGATGACCTGTTATCTACCGATGCAAAAGTGATCGCAGAACATTTTGCTGAGCACTATGCTCGAGCCTGTGGGTCGGAGAGTTACCCGCCAGCCTTACCCAATCTCTAATGACGGATGAAAGGGAAAGTCCTGTCATTTTCTACACGCCACAGTGAACCCTATAACACCTCATTTACAGAGTGGGAGCTCCTCAGTGCCCTTGCACATTGCCCCATCACAGTTCCTGGGCTGGATGGTATCCACAGTCAGATGATCAAACATTTCTCGTCTGACTACAAGCGACATCTCCTCATCATCTTCAACCAGATGTGGTGCGATGGCGTCTTTCCATTGGAATGGCAGGAGAGCACAATCATTTCAGTACTCAAACCCGGTAAAAACCCACTTGATGTGGATAGCTATTGGCCCATCAGCCTCACCAATGTTCTTTGTAAGCTGCTAGAACGTATGGTGTGTCGGTGGTTGGGTTGGGTCCTGGAGTCATGTGGCCCACTGGCTCTATGCCAGTGAAGTTTCTGCCAGGGTCACTCTGCTACTGATAATCTTGTATCCCTCCAGTCTGCCATCCGTACAGACTTTTCCAGATGGTTACACCTTGTTGTAGTCTTTCTTGGTTTACGAAAAGCATGCGACACGACCTGGCGACATCATAACTTTGCCACATTGGGTGAATGGGGTCCTTGTGGCCCGCTCCTGAGTTTTATCCAAAATTTCCTATCAGCAGCTGTAGGGCTGACCGTCTCACCTTCTCTGTATGCAGACGACTTCTGCATTTCATACTGCTGCTCCATTACTGGTGTTGCTGAGTGGCGCCTTCAGAGAGCCATCAACAAGGTGCAGTCATTGGTTCTAGCCCACGGTGTCCAGTTTTTAGCTGCAGAGTCGTGTGTCATGCACTTCTGTTGACATCGTACCATTCATCCGGAACCAGAACGATCCACTCACTGTAGTGCAGACATCGATTCTTAGGACTGGTTTTCGACGCCCGACAGACTTGGTGTCCTCACCTTTGTCTGCTTAATTGGAAGTGCTGGCAGCATCTCAATGCCCTCCACTGCCTGAGCAACAGGAACTGGGGTGCAGATCGCTCTATGCTGCTGCAGCTCTACAGAGCCCTTGTACAATCCCACATTGACTATGGGAGGCTGCTTTTCGGCTCGGCGGCGGCCTCAGCATTGCGTTTACTCGACCCAGTGCACCACTGTGGCATTCGACTAGTGACACGAGCTTGTAAGACGAGTCCAGTGACCAGTGTCCTGGTGGAAGCCGGAGTCCCTCCAATGAAGGTTAGCCGTGCACAACTGTTTACCAGTTATATTGCACACATTCGTAGTTCTCCTGCGCATCTGAATTATCATCTCGTTTTCCCAACCACTGTGGTTCATCTCCCACATTGGTGGCCAAAGTCAGGGCTCTCGATTGTGGTTCGCATCTGCTCGCTTCTGTCTGAACTGGAGTTCTTCCCTTTACCACCTCTACTCGAGGTCCTTTCACGTACACCTCCATTGTGTAAACCTCGGCCGAAGCTTCGCCTTGACCTCTCACATGGTCCTGAAGTCTCAGGTACTCCCGCGGCTCTCCGCTGTAACTTCCTCTCAATTCTTTACATGTTACGGGGCTCACAAGTGATTTACACCAACGGCTTGATGGCTGATGGTCATGTTGGCTTCGTCTACATTCACAGAGGCCATATTGACTAGCATTCTTTGCCCGATGGCTGCAGTGTTTTTACTGCAGAGCTGGTGGCTATATCTCATGGTCATGAGCACATACATTCATGCCCTGGGGAGTCGTTTCTTATATGTACTGACTCTTAAGCCATCTACAAGCTATCGACAAGTGCTACCCTCATCATCCTTTGGTAGCGAGCATCCAGGAGTCTGTCTATGCCCTGGAATGGCAGAGTCGTTCAGTGGTGTTTGTCTGGACCCCAGGTCACATTAGAACCCCAGGCAACAAACTTGCCAATGGGCTGGCCAAACAGGCTACATGGAAACCACCTATGGAGATCAGCATTCCAATAACTGACCTGCGTTCATTATTACGCTGCAAGGTTTTTCGGCTTTGGGAGACGGAGTGGCATAGTCTCAGTATGCACAACAAGCTCCACACCATTAAGGAGACTACGAAAGTGTGGAAGCCCTCCATGCACATCTCTTGCAGATAGTCTGTGGTTCTCTGCCGGCTCCGCATTGGCCCCATTGGGCGACTTACGGTTACCACCTGCACCGTAAAGACCCACCTCAGTGTTAGTGCGGCGCCTGGTTGACAGTGAGCCAAATTCTTTTGCACTGTCCTAGTTTGGCTGCCCTGGGGCATCATCTGAAGTTACCAGACTCGTAATCATTAATTTTGGCAGACAATGCTTCATCGGCTGATTTGGTTTTATGTTTTATATGTAAGGGTGGGTTTTATCATTTGATCTAAGTTTTAGCATGTGTCCTTTGTCCCTCAATGTCCTCCACCCTAGTGGTTTTAGGGTGGTGGTTTTAAAGTGTTGCAGAGTGGCTGGCTTATCCTTTTATTTTCGTGGTCAGCTAGTCACGGTAATCTGCTCTCCTGTTTTATTCTCTTCTATATGCTTCTTGCATCTCTCTGTGTTTTTTAGTGTTTGTTGCTCTTCTGTCGTTATTGTGGTTTTTCCTTCCTTTTGGTATTGTGCTGTATGTCTAGTTTGCTTTATTCTTTCCCTTGTGGAATTGTTAAAATAGGAGCAAGAGGCCAATGACCAAGCAGTTTGGTCCCTTCCTCTCCCTCCCATTTTAAACCATCCAACCAACCTAGTTTCCTCACTCCAATCTGTCCTTATGACCTTTATGTCTTAGGTGACCATCATACAAGTTAGAACTGGAGGTGAAATAGCCTAAGAGTATTTGAGGACTCCTACATTTTGGAATTGGAATGTAGCACTTAATTTTTCATGAACACTTATGGCTTTTCTGAACTTTTCCTTTTGTTTCTCCAAAAGCCCTGCACACTTTCCCTTTGTTTCTCCAAAAACCCTGCACACTTTCCCGCAATTGCATGTAGATGACTTCATCTTTACTTGAGTAAGTTTGGAAGCAGTCTGTACCATTTTCTGTTTGTACGGTGAAAGAAGAACCCCCAACAATTAAAGTAAGCTTTTTTCCAGGCTCTTCGTGTGTCTACCACATATACCGTAATGTTACAGTTTATGTTATGTATTAATGACTTAACAGATATTTACGAATAGCGGTGACAGCTCACTGAAAGGCATGCACGCACGCTTTCTCACATTCACATGCATGTCCTCCTACATCGTGCTTAGTCTACTGCCACCTCTTTCCTGCCCCCTGCACACACTTGACTTCATACGTTGTGCTTAGTCGACTGCTAACACTTTCCTGGCCCATGGTAAGTGTACTGGGGGTGGGGTGTGGGGTGAGAGATGGAGAGAGGCAGGAGGCAGAGAGGGGATTGGAGGGGAAGCATTTAGCTGCTAATGGTAGAGTGGGCATCCATCTGTGAGCTAGCTAAGGATGCAGTTAGAGGGTGCTGGTGGCAGACAGTTGGGCACGAAGTTTCATAAACCCACTGGGTGGTCCACTTTGTTTTTGCCAACAGTTTGGCAGTGGCCGTTCATTCAAGCTGACAGGTGGCATGTTGTCATACGTCAAATGCTGTGCATTGGTTGTAGCAGAACTGACGTATAACGTGGCTGCTCTCACAAGTGTCCTGGCTTCGAATGGGGTAGGACAAGCCTTTGATGGAACTGGAGTAAGTGTTGGGAGGGTGGCTTGGGCAGGTCTTGATCTGGGTCTTCCACAGTGGTATGATGCCTGTGGCAGGAGATTGGGGTGGGAGTGACATGGGGTGGACTAGAATGTTGTGGAAGTTGCATGGTTGGCAGAATACCACTTTGGGAGGAGTTGGAAGTATTTTGGGTAGGACGTCCCTCATTTCAGGGCATGATGATAGATAATCAAAGCCCTGATGGAGGACGTGGTTAAGTTGTTCCAGTCCATGGTGGTATTGGGTGACAAGAGGCATGCTACTTTGTGGTAGGTTCTTAAGATTCATCTGAGGATCAGTTGTGTGTGAGGATGTGGCATGAGAGATCTGTTTGTGAATTAGGTCTGAATGGTGTTACCTGTCTGTGAAGGGCTTTTGAGGCTTACAGCATACTGGATGAGGGAGTTCCTGCCACTGTAGATTCATCTACCACATGTGGCCAGGCTGTATGGAAGGGGTTTTTTTGGGTGGAAGGAGTGGCAGCTGTCAAAGTGCAGGTGCTGTTGGGAGTTGGTAGGTTTGATGAGGACTGAGGTGTGGATGGACCCCTCTGAGAGGAGGAGATCAATGTGTAGAAAGGTGGCACGATGGGTGGAAGAGGACCAGGTGAAGTTGATGGGATAGAAGGTGTTGAGGTTGTGCAGGAAACAGGATAAGGTGTCCTGCCCTTGTGTCCAGATCATAAGAATGACATCAATAAACCTGAACCAGACCAGGGATTTGGGGTTTTGGGAAGCTAGGAATGTCTCCTCTAGTGGGTCCATGAAGAGATTGGCATAGGAGGTTGCCATGTGGATGCCCATGGCTGTTGTTTGTGTACCTTCCCATCAAATGTGAAGTAGTTATGGGGTAGGATGTAGTTTGTAAGGTGTATGAGAAATGAAATGGTGGGTTTGGTATCTGGAGGGCGTTGGGAGAGGTAGTGTCCAATTGTGGCAAGCCCATGGGCATGAGGGATGTTTGTGTATAGGGAGGGTGCATCAACAGTGAAGAATGGGAGTCTGGGAAGTAAGGTGGTGGGATGGTGGAGAGCCAGTCCAGGAAGTGGTTGGTATCTTTAATGTGGGATGTTAGGTTTTGGACAATTGTTTGGAGATGTTGATCAACAAGAGTTGAGATTCTTTCGGTGGCGACACAGTAGCGTGCTCAGGATTGTTAGGTTTGTGGATTTTGGGGAGCATGTAGAAGATGGATGTGTGGGCTGCTGTTGGGGTGTGGAGGGATTTGGATTCCGGGGAGAGGTTCTGGGAAGGGCCTAAGGATTTCAGCAGGGTTTGGAGAGTATATTGGACTTCTGGGACACTTCGGCAGAGCTTGTAGGTGGATGTCGGACAACTGGCAGAGTTCAAATGGCTCTGAGCACTATGGGACTTAACATCTATGGTCATCAGTCCCCTAGACCTTAGAACTACTTAAACCTAACTAACCTAAGGACATCACACAACACCCAGTCATCACGAGGCAGAGAAAATCCCTGCCGGCCGTGGTGGTCTCGCGGTTCTAGGCGCGCAGTCCGGAACCGTGCGACTGCTACGGTCGCAGGTTCGAATCCTGCCTCGGGCATGGATGTGTGTGATGTCCTTAGGTTAGTTAGGTTTAAGTAGTTCTAAGTTCTAGGGGACTGATGACCACAGCAGTTGAGTCCCATAGTGCTCAGAGCCAGAAAATCCCTGACCCCGCCGGGAATCGAACCCAGGAACCCGGGTGTGGGAAGCGAGAACGCTACCGCACGACCACAAGCTGCGGACAACTGGCAGAGTTCCTCAGGCAGGTAATCACTCTAGTTCATCTCAGCAGTGGTGTAACCTGTGTCTGCTGGGAGGATGATCAGGTCAGGATCTATTTTTAGGTTAAGTAGGGCAGTCCTTTCTTCTGTTGAAATGTTGCATTTTTTAGGGAGGGACCGGGAAAAGAATGGTGATGCCAGTTTGGAGATTAGGAATTCCTGGATGGTGACCAGGGGATGGTTAGGTGGGGGTGTGGGAGGGTCACCATTGGATGGTGATATGAATTGGGACAAGCTGTGTTTGATGTTGGGATTCAGTTGGCTTTGTTTGGAGATGTTTGGTGGCAGAGAAGTGTTTCCACTGTAGGGAGCAGGAGGAGAGTAGGTCTTTTGCAAGTCCAACAGGGTTAAACCTGGGAGGCCTTTGAATAGGACTGAACCTTCTGTGGGGCTGAGGATTTAGGTGGAGAGGTTAACAACAGTGTTTTGGGATTGTTTTCGCTCTAACAGATTTTGTGGAGTATTGGTATGGGGTTTTAGAGGATGTGATAGGTTGAAAAGGTTGGTTAGGTAGGATCTGGGTGCTGTGAGGGGTTGACAAGAAGGAACACTGTTGGTAGTATGTGGGTTGGATTGTGGTACCCCACAGAAGTTTGTCCTGTCCAGAGGCCTCACATTCATCTGTACTCCCAGGTTTCACTGTGTTAGTCTTGTGAAAGACCTACTCTCCTTCTCGTGCTCCCTACAGTGGAAACACTTCTTTGCTGCCAAGCTCTCCAACCAAAGCTAATCAATCCCAATTCATACCACCATCGAACAATTACCCTCCCACACTCATACCTAACTGTCTCCTAGTCACCTCCCAGGATTTCCAACGTCTAACCTGGCCTCGCCATCCTTCCACAGGTCGCTCTCTAAGAACAACAGCCTTTCAGCAGAAGAAAGGCTTGCCCTACACAACCTAAAACTGGTTCTTGACCTGATCATCCTCCTGGCAGACAAAAGTTCCAATGCTGTCATGATGAACCAGAGTGACCATCTGGCAGAGGACATCCGCCAGTTGTCAGACACCTCCACCTACAAACTCTGCCCAAGTGCCCCCATCCCAGAGGTCCAATATAACCTCCAATCCCCGTTGAAATCCTTAGGCACTTTCCAGAACCTCTTCCCAGAATCCAAATCCTTACTCAACCAAACAACAGCCCACACACCCACTTTTTACATGGCCCCTAAAATCTACAAATGTAACAGTCTTCAGCACCGCATTGTGGCTGGTTATAGTGCCATCACCAAAAGAATCTCGGCCCTTGTTGATGTTATCTTCAGAATGTGATACAAGGCCAGGGCACCTTATCCACATTCATCCACAACCTCAACACATTATCTTTTATTCACTTCACCTGGTCCTCCTCCATCCATCGTGCCACATTCCTAGATGTTGATCTCCTCCTCTCAGATGGCTCCATCCACACCTCGGTCCACATCAAAGCCACTAATCACCAACAGTACCTGCCCTTCGACAGCTGCCGACCATTCCACACAAAAAATCCCTTCTATACAGCCTGGCCACACATGGTAGACACATCTGCAGTGACGATAACTCCCTCGTCCAGTATGCTGTAGGCCTCAAAAGGTCCTCACAGACAGGCAAAACCCTTTAGATCTAATTCACAAACAGATACCTCATGCCACATCCTCACACACAAATGATACTCACATCAATCCCAGGAACCAACCACAAAGAGGCATCCCCCTTGTCACCCAATACCACCCTGGACTGGTACAAATTAACCATGCCCTTCATCAGGGCTTTATCTATCATCGTTCCCTGAAAGGAGGGGCTTCCTATCCAAAATACTTCCAACCCCTCTCAAAGTGGTGTTCTGTCACCCATGCAACTTCCACAACATCCTAGTGCACCCCTGTGCAACTCCCACCCCAATACCCTGTCACAGGGATCATACCACTGTGGGAGACCCAGATGAAAGAACTGCCCAATCCACCCTCCCAACACTTACTCCAATCCCGTCACAGGCTTGTCCTACCCCATCAGAGGCAGGGCCACTTGTGAGAGCAGCCATGTTATATACCAGTTCCACTACAACCACTGCACGGTGCCCGCGCACTTGCGCTTGGTCACACGTGCGGGTGCACGAGCGCCCACTTGCGCTTGGTCACACGTGCGGGTGCGCACGTGTGTGTGCACCCTCGCTCACACGCTCTTGCATAGTTTCCCTACAAGCTTGACAAAGAAAGTGCATTCCGCAAGCTAGCCAAGCTCTGTACCTTTTGCTTGTGTATATCTCGACAATGCAGCGCCTTTTGTTGAGTCGTCTCCTTTATTCCTAAATAATTCGTAACTCTCAACCAGAACTTTACGTGTGTTATAATGACTTGACAGATAGTATTATGTAGTTTCAGTCTCAGATTGTTTGCAGGGAAAGCAGTCATCTATGTGGAAATTCTATCACTTAAAAATCAGTGTAATATTCAGTAAGAGATTGACAGAAAATCAGCATGGTAGAAAGACTAACATTCAAACGGTTTTATGAAATAGTTTCTAGTTTGCTGCCCTTATATTGAAATCTCTCTTTTTTATTGAGTTTGACATTTCCTTTGGGATTTTACTTATTTTGCCTTCCAATTGTTTCTAGAATTCTAATTTTTTTTCTATCTGTACATTGATTGGGGCATGGCAATTGATTAAAGTGTAACATTTGTTTGCATTATAAAATGTCTGTTCTTCATACATGTCCGACAGAACAGACACCATTTTGATCCAGCAGCCATTATGAATTAAGACACATTGTCTGTGAGTGGGCACTGATTTAAATCAATGGGCAAGGGACACTACATTCATAATGTGTAGATAAATTGAGAATTTGGGTGTGATGGGAGATGTACTAGTGTAGTCCATGCAGTAGAGATGACCACTGTGTCCGGATGGCTTAGTGGTCAGAGCATCTGCCTAGTAAGCAGTAGACCTGAATTGGAATGCTGGTCCAGCACAGATTTTTGCGAAAAGTCTAGAATAGGTCCGGTGGCATGCTTATGTGTGTCGCACACGAATGTTGTCAGCATGTGCTGTGAGATATGATGACAAGGAAAGTGTCAGCTGGTACGCAGCCCAAGCGAGAGCAGCGAACAGATGATGTGTTTTGAATACATTCAGAAGAGAAATTGAAACATTGCTGTAAACGAGATTATAAATGTAAGGATAATGTCGAAACCAGTGATGTAATGGAAAAAACCATGAAATATTTCTCTGCTCTGTGTTGCTAGTTTATCTGCGCGAACACACTAAGTGCATCAATGTTTTTTTTAATTAAATCATGGGAGGAAGTAGATGGATCAGTGTTTTTGATTTAAATCGTGGGGGAGGTAGATCAAATCTTTTAAACCACTGCACTTCATACCATGTGCTGAATCAATCACAGAATACATCTCTGTAAACTCCCTAATGCACCGAAAAACAGAAAACAAGACAGTGATTTCAGTTTTGGCGCTAACAATACATTGCCTGTGATCTGGCTTCTCATTGGTAATTTGTGAGTATCATCCCATTGGCTACGTGAAACTGACATGTTTCCAACTTATGAGCTGTAAGATAAGCTTCACCGTGGCTGTCGTTGGCCCTGATCTTGACTGTACCCCAGTGTTCAACTTCCCCACTGATTTAAATCAATACTCACTTGCAGCCAATGTCCGCAATTCCTTTGTGGCTTAAATCTTACAGAGACTGAATTGCTGTCCAGTATGTACCTTCAGGAGGCAAAATATGTAGTAATGCCAGTAGACACTTGTAGAAGTAAAAATGAGATTCTACCTTGCTTTGAGAACAAATAGTTCCTTCCTCAGGGAGGAGAGACAAATATGTGTGGAAAGGTGAAAAGGAAGAGCAGGTCACTCCGAATTAAGAATTAGTTGCCAAACATGCTATAAAACCTGACAGAATGGACTTAATTGCTTGCTACACCACACAACATTCTACCCGATACTATAGTCTGATTAAAATTACTTATTAGTTGATACTTCACATGTTGGGCTGGTTTTCTCCAATCAGAGTGCTCTACCTCACATCCGAACAGTTTGCCATTGCTAGACTGCCTCAACAAATGGTCAGTTCACTTCCAATTCCTTGTCTGGTTTTCCGTCTTGATGTGTTTGGATTCTAAAACATGAGCCTGGCCCTTATACATTGCATTTCATCAGACATGAGACCTGCACCAAAAACAACACACACTCAATGATGGTGACGATATATGCACTATCAAGGAATAGGTACAGAGCTATAACAAAAAAGTAGTGTTGTAGCGCATGGGTTAAGTTCCAGTCGTAATGAATAGAAGGTCGTGGTTTAAAATCTTTGACAGGTGCTACTTTTTTTCATCTTTAATTCTTTGTAATGTCATTTTCATCATCACATTGACTTCTTTATTTGCTCTTATTTTTTTATGGTTCCTTGCCTCAACTGGTAAGGTACCCTTGTAACCTCACTTTGTTGCCCATCTGTCTGTCCAATTATTAAGAACCCTTTTGTCGGGACTAGATAGACGTATCAAGTTGAAATTTGTGTCCCTTGCTAAGCTTTATGGTCTCTTCGCGGTGTAAAAAATTTAAGCTTTTAAGTCGTGACAGGCACAAGATGCAGCCACTTACGTCGTGTATTTTGATACTCGCAAACTCGCCCATCAAAACTTATTGGGTACTTCCCTTTGACCTGGAAGCTTCAAATTTGGCAAGAAGCAAGGTGTCACACTACAAGGAAAGGAAAAAAAATCCAAAAATTTCAATTTGTAATTATAATATATGAAAAATATTTTTTTTCTCAGTCTCAGAAGTCTTGGACAAGAAATTCCAGAATATTGATATCGATAACAGACAAAAATGGTCATGTCTCTCAATTTGCAGGACAGATGAACTGTTTACATAGATGATTAAGTTTGTACAGAATCCTCGGTGCACAAGTCCTACTCATGCTTATCTATATTTTCTTCCTATCATTGTCTTTTTTCGAATCTGCTTGTTTTGCCTATAACCTGTAACTGAGTACCACCCAGGACTGCTCATTGCTTGGTATTGCATCAGATCATGTAGCCAATGTGAGGACAGTTTCAGTTAACCAATGAAAGTGAGAAATTACAGCTCGCTTTTAGTACTGAAACTGAAATTTTTTGTCATGAGTTTAGCTTTAATAGCCGGAAACAAAGCGACTTTTCATGCTTTCCCAGCAGATCTGTTGCAAATACGCTTCTCGGGTTTGCTGCCGGATCGTATTGTGTAACTCGCAACTGCTCAAAATCATCAGGTGGTGGTAGCTGCTGCTGTCACAGCTGCAAGGCACAACTGACGATAATTGCATGGTGGCATCGAAATTTATCGTGCTGGGAGCAGGCAGTACTTGTGCATGGGAAGACACTCGTAGTTGGAGGAAAGCAGCGCTCCTGGTGCCCCCTACTAGGAGCCGCGGAATGGCCATCTGTGCTTGAGCTATGGGCAAGGACTGTGCTGCCGGACGCTCCTGCGGTCAAAGGCTGAACTAAATCTCAGAAGCGCATTGCGTCGTGTGATGAATCGGAAGTTCTTTTTTTCCCTGTTTTGATTTAATGGCATCCAGTGCTGGATTCCAGGTGGTGCTTAGTTGAAAACCTGCACCCCTGTAAATAAGATTGTCTGCCGCACAGATATGTATGGCCTCCTTAACAACAGAGTCCCAGAAAGATGACACTGGGGATAAAATTTATGTTGTTGATAAAGCATATGATGTCCCGTGTCCAGGCAAAGCTCCGTTACCGCTGATTTATCAGGTTGCCACAGGCGTGTATGACAATGGTGTTCGATGCAACATTCTTTTATGGTTTGGCATGTCTGTCCAATATAAGATTTTCCACATTTGCATGGGATTTTATACACACCATATTTCCTAAGGCCAAGGTCGTCGTTGACTAAGCACAACAAATTCCTCAGTTTTGCTGGTGGCCGAAAAGCACACTTCATGTTGTGCTTTCTGAGGATCCTTTCTATTCTCGAAGACATGCAGCCAAAATAGGGCAAGAATGCTGTTGCAGTAGGTGCCTCCGCACCTTCATTTACTCCCTGCTTCGAGTTCACTTGGAACAGAATGCATGGCGTATCTACCTATTGGAATAGCCATTCTGTTGGAATACTGTTCTCAGGTGTTATAACTCACCAGATAGACTTCTGGCATCTGAGACTAAATGTGCTGTATGCACCAAAGAGCATAGGACACTGCACCATTGTGCAGGATGATGAGAACTTGTGGCCTGCGAATATAGCTCCGTATGAGTTGATTTGTGATAGATACTGCGTCCCAGTGTACAATCAGCTTTTTTTCTGACTATGGCGTCCAGGAATGATAAGGTGCCTTCCTTTCCACTTCCTTTGTTAACTGTAAATTGGGCTGGAGCGAGTTCAGATTATGGGGAAAAATAGGTAATGTCTCTGTTCTGTGCCCCCTGCGGGCCTGAGGGTTAGAATAGGCCCTAGGTGTTCCTGCCAGTCATAAGAGGCGACTAAAAGGAGTCTCACCTTTAAGCCTTTATGTGCATGTCCCCTGTAGGGTATGACCATTTTTCAAAATTTTCCCGAAGAGCGAGCCAATTGGGGAAGGGCGCCTTACATGGTGCATCATGTCTATCATGCATTGTTAATCTTTCTTGTCATGGAATTGCAGTCCCACTCATCCTCCATCTCTTGGGCGAGGAGACTATCCTGGGTGTGTTTTCCTCCACCCACTCTGCAGTGTCGTTTTCTGTGCCGACAATGACCATGGAATTGTTTGCACCTCATATCCAACACTCCAACACGGTAGCCAGTCTGTTGTGGTGGGGCCATCATGTACCCTATTGGTTGTATCCCCCTGACTACACAGGGATCATTCTGCTGATGCCTGCGCCGTTAGCTCGCCACGTATGCTAAGGAGTAGATGCCTATCACCCTGGGAGCATCAGGACTCCTGGCAATGGCCATCCTGCCAGGTGGTCTTTGCTGCAGCTGGGTGGTGCCCGTGGGGAGGCCTTCTGGTCGGAGTGGGCGGCATCAGGGCGGATGACACACCATGAAGCATACTAAGGCACCTCTTGCTCGTGGTCGGCTGCCAGCAGTCTCTAAGCAGGCAAAGTCTAACTTTAATGCTAAGAAATATAACCCCAAGCCATTCCCCTCCCTGGCCACACCGTGGGAGGAACGCCAGGCTAAGGATGGCAGTGGAGCTTATTTGCCCTGGTACCTCGTATGTACAGGAGTTGGTGGGGGACCTTTCATGTCCATGAAGCTTCAGTTTTCGTGGAAAATTTGGAGGACAAGTTTGAGGAGGTGGAGGGCTTGTCCAAAATGCACTCTGGGTCAGTTTTGATAAAAACGGCATCCTCTGCCCAGTCACGGGCATTACTCGCTTATGACAAGTTGGGGGATGTTTCTGTTACCATCACACCACATAAGAGCTTAAATATGCTCCAGGGTATTATATTCCACATGCACCTTCTTTTGCAGTCTGATGACAGGCTGCATGCCAATATAGAGCGAAGAGGTATTCATTTCATCCGGCGCGTCCATTGGGGTCTGAGGGATAACCAGGTTGCCACAAGTCCTTCGTCTTGCTTGGCCTTTGATGGTGACACATTACCTGAGAAGGTCAAGGTGATGGTCTACCACTGTGACGTCAAGCCATATATCCCTCCCCTATGTAGTGCTTTAAGTGCTGGAAGTTCGGCCATATGTCTCCCTGCTGTACTTCCAGCATCACATGTCAATATTGTGGGGTCTATCTCATCCCAATAATCCATGTGCCCCCCCTCCCATCTGTGTCAGCTGTGGAGAACATCATTCACATTGCTCGCCAGACAGCAGGATTTTACAGAAAGAGACGAAAATCATGGAATGTAAGATCCTGGATGGACTGACCTACACTGAGGCTGAGGAAATTTGAGCACCTAAATCATATGGCTATGACCACCTCATACGCCGCTGCTACGAGAACAGTTCTTGTCCCATCAGTTCCGCGTATTACAGTTGGCTCTCAGAGCAAGAAGGCTACATCTGACCCCTTGATGGTGGGGGGAACTCTTACCCCCCCCCCCTCCCCCCCGCCCCACCTACCCTCCACCGCCCGCTCGCTACCCTGTTACTCCCGCACCACCTACCTTGGGAGCACTGCCCCCCCCCCCCCCCCCTCCTTTCCCAGCCATCAGGGACACCAGTCAGCTCCTCTCACCAGGAAGGGGTCCCTTGGGTCACTCCCTTACCGGGTTTCTGCTAGTGGGAATGATGACACTCGGTAGTGGCTGAAGAGTCCAAAACCAGCTGGTCATAGGGCTTCATGCTCATTCTCGGTCCCAGAGACTGATTCAGTGAAGTCCTCCCAGCCAGGGAAAACCAAGGAGCAGCGAGAGAAATCCAAAAAGAAAACCCCTAAGACCAAGGCAATGGCACCCACACCACCTCTACCTACAAACTCTGTGGCTGAGGATGGGGTGGAGATTCTGGCATCCACTGAGGACCTGGATCTCTCCGGACTGTCAGACACAATCAATATAGACTGCTGAGGCAAAAAGTCAGTGGCAGCAGGTGACCCTGAGGCGTAAACTGCCTCATTGAATGTTCCATGCCTTCCCAGTCTCACGATGATGTCATCCTCCATTGGAATTGCGGCAGTTTTTTCCACCGCCTGAGTGAGCTATGGCAACTGTTGAGCTTTACACCTGCTATCTGCATTGCTCTCCAGGAAACCTGGTTCCCAGCAATGCGGACCCCTGCCTTCTGCGGCTATAAGGGATATTACAGGAACCGTAGCGACTATAGTAGAGTGTCTGATGGAGTTTGCGTATATGTCCTAAACTTGGTCTGTAGTGAACATGTGCCCCTTCAAACCCCTTGAAGCTGTGGCTGGCAGAATGAGGAGGATGCAGGAAATAACTGTCTGCAATGTATATCTTCCTCCAGATGGAGCAGTACCCCTGAATACATTAGCTGCACTGATTGATCAACTCCCTAAACCTTTCCTACTCCTGGGAGATTTTAACGCCCATAACCCCTTGTGGTGTGGCACCACGCTTACTGGCCGAGGCAAAGATGTCGGGACTTTACTCTCTCAGTTCGCCTCTGCCTCTTAAATACTGGAGCCGCCACACATTTCAGTGTGGCTCGAGGTACTAACTCGGCCATTGATTTCTGAATTTTCAGCCCAGGACTTCTCCCATCTATCCACCGGAGAGCACATGATGACCTGTGTGGTATTGACCATTTCCCCATCTTCCTGTCACTGACCTGGCATCAGACCTATGGACGCCTGCCCAGATGGGCTGTAAACAAGGCGAATTGGGAAATTTTCACCTCTGATATCACCGTTGACTCTCCCTCACATAGTAACATCATTGTAATTGTTGAGCAGGTGACTAGTACAATTGTTTCTGCGGCAGGATACGCGATCTTTCGCTCTTTAGGGTTCCCCTAGCGAAAGACAGTCCCTTGGTGGTCGCCTTAAGTCGCTGAGGCAATTTGTCGGTGAGCTCTACAGCGGCATAAGCGACACCCTTCCGTAGAGCATCTGATAGCCTTTAAGCGGCTCCGTGCCCATGTACGCAAGCTTATAAAATGATGGAAACAGGAGTTTTTGGGAGAGGTATGTGTCGACCATTAGGTGCCATATGTCACCTTCCCAAGTCTGGACTAAGATCAGACGTCTTTTGTGCTGCCAGACCCCAACAGGTGTCCGTGCCGTTACCGTCAGTGGCGTGCTATGTACCGACGCAAACGCTACTGCCGAGCACTATGCTAGAGCCTCTGTGTCGGTGAACTACCCCCCAGCGTTTCATACCCTCAAATTGTGGATGGAAAGGAAAGTCCTGTCATTCACTACACACCACAGTGAATCCTATAACGCCTCATTTACGGAGTGGGAGTTCCTCAGCGCACTTGCTCAGTGTCCTGACACAGGTCTTGGGCTGGATCAGATCCACAGTCAGATGATTAAACATTTCTCGTCTGACTACAAGCACCATCTCCTCCTCATCATCTTCAACCTGGTCTGGTGCAATGGCGTCTTTCCATTGCAATGGTAGGAGAGCACCATCGTTCCAGTTCTCAAACCCAGCAAAACCCCGCTTCATGTTGGTAGCTATTGGCCCATCAGCCTCATCAACGTTCTCTGTAAATTGCTGGAACATATGGTGTGTTGCCGGTTGGGTCGGGTCCTGGAGTCACGGGGCCTACTGGCTCCATGCCAGGGCAGCTTCCGCCAGGGGTGCTCTACCACTGATAATCTTGTCCCCCTCGAGTCTGCCATCCGAATAGCCTTTTGCAGATCTTGCCATCCTTTTTTGATCCACGCAAAGTGTGTGACACCACTTAGCAACATCATAGCCTTACCACATTACACAGGTGGGGTCTGTGAGGCCCGCCCCCAATTTTTATCCAGAATTTCCTGTCGCTCTCTACTTTCCGTGTCCAAGTTGGTGCCTCCCGTAGTTCCCCCCATATCCAGGAGAATGGGGTCCCGCAGGGCTCTGTATTGAGTGTATCACTGTTTTTTAGCAGCCGTTAATGGTCTGGCAGCAGCTGTAGGGCCGTCCGTCTCACCCTCTCTGTATGCAGATGACTTCTGCATTTCGTACTGCTCCACCAGTACTGGTGTTGCTGTGCGGCACCTACAGGGAGCCATCCACAAGGTGCAGTCATGGGCTCTCGCACACGGCTTCCAGTTTTTGGCTGCTGTCGGCGTCATACCGTTCAGCCGGAACCAGAACATTACCTTAATGACTATCCACTCACTGTAGTGGAGAAATATCGATTCTTAGGACTGGTTTTCAATCCTCAATTGAGTTGGTTATCTCACCTTCGTCAGTTTAAGTGGAAGTGCTGGAAGCACCTCAATGCCCTCTGCTGCCTGAGCAACACCAACTGGGGTGCAGATCGCTCTACTCTGCTGCAGCTCTGCAATGCCTTTGTTCAATCCCGCCTTGACTACGGGAGTCTGATTTATGGTTCGGCACTGCCCTCAGCATTGCGTGTACTTGACCCAGTGCACCACTGTGGCATTTACCTAGTGACGGGAGCTTTTAGAACGAGTCCAATGACCAGTGTCCTGGTGGTGGCTGGAGTTCCTCCCTTGCAGATCCACCATGCACAAGTACTCGCCAGTTATGCTGCCCACATGCATAGTTCTCCTGAGCATCTGAATTACCGTCTCCTTTTTCCACCTGCGGCAGTTCATCTCCCGCATCGGTGGCCCAGGTCAGGTCAGGGCTAACAATTGTAGTTTGCGTGTGATCCCTTCTGGCTGAACTGGAGTCCTTCCCTTTACCACCTCCCATCCAGGTCCGTCCACATACGCTCCATGGTGTACACCTAGTCTGCAGATTCGTCTGGAACTTTTGCATGACCCTAAGGACTCAAGTTACTCCTGCTGCTATCTGCTGTCACTTCTTCACGGTTCTTGATGTGTTCCGGGGCTCTGAAGTAGTTTACACGGATGGCTCAATGGCTGATGGTCATGTTGGCTTCACCTACGTTCACAGAGGCCATGTTGATCAGCTCACCTTGCCCAATGGCTGCAGTGTACTCACTGCAGAGCTGGTGGCCATCTCTCATGCATTTCAGTATATCTGTTCATACCCCACGCAATTGTTTCTTCATTGTACTGACTCCTCGAGCAGCCTACAATCTATTGACCAGTTCTACCCTCGCCATCCTTTGGTAGTGTCCATCCAAGGAGTCTATCTATGCCCTGGAATGGTCACATTGTACAGTGGTGTTTGTGTGGACCCCAGGACACGTCGGCATCCCAGGCAACGAACTTGGTGACAGGCTGGCCAAACAGGCTTCTGGAGATCGGCATCTCTGAACTTGACCTGTGTTCTGACTTACACCGTAGGGTTTTTCGACTTTGGGAGACGAAATGGCATAACAGTACACACAACAAACTGTGTGTCATTAAGGAGACTATGAATGTGTGGAAGTGTTCCATGCGGGCCTCTTGCAGGGAATCAGTTGTCCACTGACGGCTCCGCATTGGCCATGCTTCGGTGACCCACAGTTACCTCCTGTGCCGTGAAGACCCACCTGAGTGTCAGCGCAGTGCCGGGTTGACAATGGCCCATATTCTGGTGCACTGTCCCACCTTGACTGCCAAGTGACGAAATCTTGAGTTACTGGACTTGTTGCCGCTAATTTTATCTGACGACGCCTCATCGGCTGGTGTAGCTTTACTTTGTATTTGTGAGGGTGGGTTTTATCATTTGATCTAAGTTTTAGAGCATGTCCTTTGGCCCTCTGTGTCCTGCACCCTAGTGCTTCTAGGGTGGAGGTTTTAATGTGTTACAGAGTGGCTGGCTTCCTTTTTTATTCTCATGCCCAGCCAGCCATGGTAATCTGCTTTGTTGCTTTAATCTCTTCATCCCGTTTCTTGCGTTTCTGTGGTTTTCTTGTTGCTCTTAATCATTCTTGTGATTTTTCCTTTCATTCCTGTTTGAGCTGTCAGTCTAGTTTTGGTTGTCAGTCTTTTTTGTTTTATTCTCACACTTGTGGCATTGTTTTATTCGGAACAAGGGACCAATGACCTAGCAGTTTGGTCTCTTGCCCCCTCTTTCAAACCAACGAATCTGTTCTGTGGGGCCACACCACAAAAGTATCGTCTACATGCCGCCAGAAATAGGAAGGTTTGAGACTTGTTGCCCACCATGGGAGACAGAGGACTTCCCATGATGATACCATCCACTTGTTCAAAATAAACGTCATTGAATAAGAAATAAGGTGATGTAAGCACATATTTAAATAATGTCACAGCATCTTTCTCAAACTGGCTGCTGACAAACTCTAATGAGTCCTGCAGAGGTACTTCTGTAAACAAAGATAGAACATCAAAACTAACCAAAACATCTGGCGCTTGTAGCTGAAGTGTCTTCAGGCATCCTATGAAGTCCTCTGAATTCCGGATATGGTGCTCACACTTGCCTATGAGAGGTCCTAACTGTGTAGCAAGATGTTTGGCCAGAAAGTAAGTAGGAGCTCTAATGTTGCTCACTATTGGGCGAAGAGGAGTCCCATCCTTATGTATCCTAAGTAGGCTGTACTGTCTTGGAGGAACTGCAGCCTGTTGGCATGGGCTTTTAGTCACTTTAGAAGGAATGGAACTCTTCTTGAGAAGATGTATAAAGTTTTTCCTCTGGATTTTACCAGTCGGATCATCTCTTAGCTCGCGATAGGCAGGCTCGTCGAGTGGCACATTCATCTTGCTGTTGTATTCAACTCGTGAGAGAAGGACGGTGGCATTCCCTTTGTCGGCAGGTAAAATGATGAGTTCTTTGTCCGCTCCAAGTCTCTTAGAGCCTTCCTAGCTGAGCAGATGTTGAACTTGCTCGGTGGGGTTCGTGTTAAAATACGGCAGGTGTCCCTCCTAATGACTTCTGCAACGTCACTTGGAAGCTTCAAAATTGCCTGTTCTATGCCAGCTATGACATCTCGGATTGAAGCTGTCCGTGGTGTTGGTGCATAGTTTAAACCTTTCTTGAGCACTGCAACAGCTGTGTTGTCCAGGATTCTATCTGTGAGATTAAACACGGTGCGTCGACAAGGTGCATTCCCTACTTGCTGTTGGGCCTGGAGACAAGAATATTTTGACATTTGGTCGACCTTGGCTTATTGTTTTGACCAGTCAGGTAGCACCCAGGTATCACTGTCTACCTAATCCCAGGATAACGCTGAGAGTTTCAAAGAGATCTTCAGATGCACTGATAGCAATTTTGTGGACACCATGTGCAGTTCTTGTCTTGTATAGCGTACCCCTCTGTCACTAGGGCTGCAATCACCGGTTGTTTAATTCTAACAGCAGCTGCAGGTTCATTATGATGTTTAAATTTAGCAAACGTTGGCACAGTTTGCTTGTCATGGCATCTCAATAAAAATGCCATAGTGCACAGCAGTCTATCTCTCTTATTACATAACTTGTCAAACTCATGTATGTTGTTGGCCATATCCTCCCCGTAGAGGTACCAGCTGTGACTTTTTATACTTTCCCGACGGATCTCTTGCAAGTATGCTTCTCGGGTTTGCCGCCGGATCGTATTGTGTAACTCATACAATATTTCATCGATGCAATTGCTCGACATCATCAGGTGGTGGTAGCTACTGCTGTCACTGCTGCAATGTGCGACTGATGATAATCGTGCAGCGGTGTCAAAATTTATCATGCCAGGAGCAGGCAATTTGCATGCGCGGGAAGATGCTCTTAGTTGGAGGAAAGCGGCACTCCTAATACCCCCTGCTGGGAGCCGCGGAAAGGCCATCCACATGTGAGCTATGGACAATGACTCTGCCGCCGGACACTCCTGCGGTTAAAGGCTGAACCACATCTCAGTACTCCTGCGGTTAAAGGCTGAACTAAATCTCAGTAGTGCGTTGCGTAACTTGATGAATAGGCAATTCTTGTTTTCCCTGTTTTGATTTAATGGCAGCCAGTGCCGGATTCCTGGGGGTGCTTAGTTGAGACCTGCATCCCTGTGGATAAGATTGTCCACCGTATGGATATGTATGGCCTCCTTAACAACACTCCCAGAAAGATGACCCTGGGGATATGATGTCCCTGTCCCCAGAATGGCTATCCCGGGAAGCAGATTCTCCAATCTGGAGTCAGCTGACTGACACAGGGTGGTTATTGGTACCTCTGAAGAAATATATGTCTGTTCACCAAATGAACTCGCGTGGCATATCACACAGGGCAGACTTAGAGCTGCTATCGCAATTGCAATGTCCAGTTGTTTTATGCCACCAAGGAACCTCTTACATTCCACTCCAGTATGTTTCGTCATTCCTTCTGAGAAAGGAATTCCAGCTCACAGGGAAGTAATGATGCTCATACGGGACAACATCCATAGCCAAACCATTTCATTGAAAACACTACTACAAGCTGTTGCTGTCTGTCTTTCTCCCCTGGTTATACCTTTTGTCTTTGTAATATCTACACACACCCATCCTCTGATCTTACCAGGGCAGACATACTGCGGCTTACCAGTCCGCTCCCACTCAGGGGGCTTAGCATTTAGTTGCTGGGTACGGGCTTGGTGACGCCGGGGTCCCTGAGCTGGGGAGTGGGAAGTGCCACCAGTCCTCAATACCGTTAAGCTCTGAGCGTGCTTCAATGACCACCATAAGACGTGACGGTGGAACATTGTACGGTACAGAGCCCGGTGATCTTGGCTTAACTGGCTGGGTCGTGAGGATGGTATAAGCCTCTATAAAAAAAAAAACTCAATCTCAAGGTGTGCTGCGTGCCGAGGAGACGCATGGCTTTTGAGGTACAACAGTTGGTAGCAGGCGACCTCTGGGGAACCTGCCACCCCTCGGTTGTATTAGGCTTACCCAGGCAAGCGGGGCTCTGTCTGGGTGGACATTCCTTCCCCTGGCTGCTCGTGGGACCACCATGAAACAAAATACGAATAGTGAGCAAGCACGAGTCTCTAAGAAAGGAAAGTTCAATGCTTTACAGTATGACCCTCAATTGTTCCCTTCCCTGTCCACACCAGGGGAGGAATGGCGGTCGAAATTACCTGGTGAGACATATTCTCCTCGATTTCCGTGCAAATCTGGAATGCCGCGGTGTCCCCATTGTACAGTGTGTCTTCAGGGGACCTAAAGATAGTAGGGTCGCCACTGGCACCTTCATCTTGGCTTTCGAGGGAGACACCCTGCCCGAGAAGGTCAAGGTGATGATATATCGATGTGATGTTAAGCCTTACGTCCCTCCTACCATGTGCTGCTTTAAGTGCTGGAAGTTTGGGCATATGTCATTGAGATGTGACGCCAACCCTACCCGACGGGATTGTGGACGTGCCTCCCACCCCAACGTCCCGTGTTCACCGCCCCCTGTTTCTGTCAACTGCGGACAGAAACATTCACCTTGCTCGTCAAACTGCGCTGTTTATCAAAAAAGAACGGAAGATTATGGAGTATAAGACTTTGGACAGGCTCACTTACACAGAGGCAAAACGCAAGTACGACCGGCTTCACCCTGTACGCATTTCATCGACATTTGCTGCAGCAGCTTCGATATCGCCATCCCTGGCGACGAGCCCCCAAGCTCAACCGCTTTTTGCGGGCCCTGCAGCCCAGCCGTCTATTCCTGGCCCCCCCCCCCCTCCCCAGGTAGTTGGGGGAACACCCTGTTCCGTTGCTCCCCTGTTATCAACATCGGGAGTAACAAACCTTCCTCCTTTGGGGACTTCGGTCCCCACCTCTGAGCCAGAGAAGTGTCCGCCTCCTCTGGCTCCCCTCGCGCGGAAGGGATTGCTTGGTGCCCTCCCTTCCACAGTAACTGCCCCTCCAGATGTCAGCCAGTGGCTGAAAAAGCCACCACCTGAGGGCCGTAGGGCTTCCAGGTCTTCCTCGGTCCATGAGACTGGGTCGGAAATGCCCACCCAGCCTGATAAACCGAAGGACAAATGGGACCCTACCAAAAAGAAGAAAAAGCAAAAGGAGAAGGACATAGAGACAGAAAAGTTCACCACTACACCTGAAGATGATGTGGAGCATCTAGCGTCCCCTCAGGAGCTAGATGGTGCTCGACCCGCAGCTCCTATGAAAGTTGATCAGGCTACTTCACAGTCGGTGGCAGGAAGCGCTTCTGAGGCCTAACTGTTCCTAGTGCCCCAGTGCCACTTCACACGGCTCGCTAGGCTGTGGCTGTTCGAATCTGGGCAGGAATGGAGCTTACCGTCTGTTCCCTCTACCTTCCCCCGGATGAGGTTGTCCCTCTTGCCGACCTAGCTGCCTTGTTCGCCCAGCTCCCGCTGCCATTCCTCCTTTTGGGGGACTTTACGACCACCGCCCTTTATGGGGAGGGGCCCAGATCTCGGGCCAGGGTAGGAACGTTGAGGCTCTCTTGGCAGAGCAGGACATTTGCCTCCTTAATACTGGTGCTCCCACATATTTTAGCTTGACTCATGGCACATACTCAGCCATTGACCTCTCTCTTAGTAGCCCAGGTCTTCTTCCATACCTCCTTTGGAGGGTCCGTGTCGACCTCTGTGGTAGCGACCACTTTCCTATCCTGGTTTCTCTTCTTCAATCCCAACCCCCTTACCAGCTGCCACGATGGTGTCTTCATGGAGCTGATTGGGCAGCCTACACCTCAGCTACTATGGCCATCACTCCGCTTCCTGGTGACATTGATTTGGCGGTGGACAAGGTCACTATGGCCATTGTTTCTGCTGCTGATGCAACTGTCCCCTGCTCTTCCAGTACCCTAAGGCGTAAGTCAATCCCTTGGTGGACATCAGCGATTGCAGAAGCTATCCGGGACCGCCGGCGAGCCCTGCAATGACACCGGCGTCATCCTTCCCTAGAGAATCTGGTTGCCTTTAAACGGCTGCGGGCCCAGGCTCGGCGGTTAATCCAGGGGAGCAAACAGGACTGTTGGGAACGATATGTTGCCACCATAGGTTCTCGCACGTTCCCATCTCAGGTGTGGTTGCGGCTTTGGCGCATTTTTGGCTTTCGCCCTCATGCGTCTGTCCCTTGCCTTTCTCTTCGGAGTACACTTGGTATTGACCCAATTGCCATCGCCAAACATCTGGCAGAGTACTTCGCTCGTATTTCCGTGACAGCAGGCTACAGCGCAGAATTCCGCACCATTAAAGAGCAGGCTGAGCATATGAAGTTGTCATTTTGTACACACCGTTGGGAACGATGCAACGCCCCATTGAGTGAATGGGAGTTCCAAAGTGCCCTTGCAGCTTGCCCCGATACCTCTCCAGGTCCAGACCGAATTCACAACCAGTTTCTTCGCCATCTCTCGGCACACTGTCAGGGTGAATTATTTGCCCTGTTTAACTGCATCTGGATGGAGGGCGTTTTCCCAACTCGTTGGCAGGATAGCATTACCATCTCAGTGCTGAAACCGGGTGCAGATCCGCTGGTGGTTGATAGCTATCGCCCTATCAGCCTTACCAATGATATGTGCAAACTCCTGGAACGGATGGTGAGTCGGCGGCTCATGTGGATGCTCGAAGCTTGGGGCCTCTTAGCCCAGCAACAGGGGGGCTTCCGTCAGGGCTGCTCACGATCAACAATTTAGTCTCGCTAGAGTTGGCTATTCACACAGCTTTTACTCAGCGAGAACATCTAGTTGCAGTTTTCTTTGATCTTCGGTAGGCGTACAATACCACCTGGCGCCATCATATCCTTGCTACGCTGCACGAATGGGGCTTACGGGGTCCACTTCCGATTTTTCTACGGAATTTTCTCTGCAATCGCTCCTTTCAGTTTAGAGTTGGCACTTATTTTAGCTCCTCATATTCAGGAGAATGGTGTCCCACTGGGCTCGGTTTTCAGTGTTCCCCTCTTTTTGGTGGTGATTAATGGTCTTGCGGCTGCGGTGAGCTCATCGGTCTGTTCCTCTCTATATGCCGATGACTTTTGTCTTTATTACAGTTCCCCAAGCATCAGTGTCGCTGAACGGCGGGTGCAGGGAGCTATCCATAAGGCACATTTTTGGGCATCCAACCATGGTTTTCGGTTCTCAGCTTCTAAGACCCAAGTGATGCATTTCTGTTGTCGTCTAACGGTCCGCCTCCATCCAGGACTCTACCTTGCTAATGAACTTCTTTGTATTGAGGAGACGCATCGCTTCCTTGGCATGCTGTTTGATGCTCAGCTCACTTGGACACCTCATCTTCGCGAGCTTAAACAACAGTGCTGGCGGCATCTCAACATCCTTCGCTGCCTCAGCCACACCGTTTGGGGGACTGCATGAACAACCCTCCTCCAGCTCTATAAGGCCTTAGTCCAGCCCCATCTCGACTACGGGAGCGTGATGTACGACTCGGCAGCACCTTCAACGTTGCAGATCCTCGACCCAATTCTCCAGTGTGGCGTCAGACTGGCGACAGGTGCCTTCCGCACTAGTCCAGTGACTAGCCTTCTTGTAGAAGCTGGAATCCCTCCCCTACGATTCTGCCGACAACAGTTGCTTGCGTTGTACATCGCCCGCATCCATGCCTCTCCCGACCACCCAAACTGCAGGCTCCTTTTCCCATCTTCTGCACTCCCCTCTCCACTACGGCGGCCTAGGTCGGGTCTCCCAATTGCGGTCCGCGTTCGTTCCCTTCTCTCGTCACTAGAGTCCTCTCCCCTTCCTCCATCCTTCCGGCCCTCTTCTTCTACCCCTCCTTGGTCCCTCCCTCACTTGCAGCTTTGCTTGGATTTGTCCTGCAACTCCGTTACACCTGCCAGTCTTCGTCAACAATTCCTGGCTCTTTTTGCCTCGTTTCGCGATGCAGATGTAGTCTACACCGATGGTTCTGTGGTCGATGGATGCACTGGGTTTTCTTTCATCCACGGCGACTACGTTGAGCAGCATTCCCTCCCTTGTGGGAGCTGTGTTTTCACGAGAGCCTTCTTGAGGTTGCTGCTCAGAACTAAGATGCCCCAGACGAATATTTGTGCCTGTGTGGTTGTGGACTCTCATAGTATTTGTTGTGTGCCCTTAAGCTTGGTACACAACATGTCTCTCCTAGGGTGGAGAGGGGGGCTTCATGAGTGTCCTGCTTTGTTGCGTGCCAACATGTGTGTTTGGTTAGTGCAAGTATGTTGCTCCCCATGGCAGTTTCCTATGGGACCACGAGAAACCTACACAAACTGTGGTGAGAGGCAGCTGGTCAAACATTTGCCATGTCGACTTCTGTAGGCTGGTGAGAGGTGGGAGGCACAGTGTCCACTATGTGGTGCAATATGGCAGCCATTCAATGGGAATTGATTTTAGTGTACCACTGCCCCCCAGGGTGTTCCATACAGTTTATATATAATGTTGTTCCTAGTTTGTATCTTCACTGCAGTAGTTTCAAAATGCTTTTCGTAGGGCAGTGCCCGGTCCAATGTAACCCCTAGATATTTTGGTTGCACATTGTGATGAAGTAGTGTATTCAGCAAAACGGACCTGGAGCTCTCTATTCATTGCTCTGTTGTACATATGAAAGCAAGCCATCTCTGTTTTGGTGGGATTTGGTTTCCATCGCCATCTACCATTGCCAGCATGTAGTCTTTGACTTATCCAAACCTAAGAGATCTGGTTTCTGAAATAGCGGAGATACACAGGTTAAACAGGTGTGGGGTGAGAACAGATCCCTGAGGTAGTTCATTGTTTAGCAACTTTGAAGAGCTTGTCCTGTTGCCCAGTATGATTCAAAATGACCTGCGAGCAAGCATGCTACACTATGTGATCAAAAGCATCCAGACAACTGGTTGAAAATGACTTAAAAGTTCGTGGCGCCCTCCGTCACTAATGCTGGAATTCAATATGGTGTTGGCCTACCCTTAGCCTTGATGACAGCTTCCACCCTCTCAGGCATACGTTCAATCAGGTGCTGGAGGGTTTCTTGGGTAATGTCAGCCCATTCTTCACAGAGTGCTATACTGAGGAGAGGTATCGATGTCGGTCAGTGAGGCCTGGTGTGAAGTCGGCATTCCAAAACATCTCAAAGGTGTTCTATAGGATTCAGGTCAGGACTTTGTGCAGGCCAGTCCATTACAGGGATGTTATTGTTGTGTAACCATTCCACCACGGGCCGTGCATTAGAACAGGTGTAAATTGTGTTGAAAGATGCAATCATCATCCTTGAATTGCTCTTCAACAGTGGGAAGCAAGAATGTGCTTAAAACATCAATGTAGGCCTGTGCTGTGATAGTGCCATGCAAAACAACAAGGGGTGCAAGCCCCCTCCTGAAAAACATGACCACACCATAACACCACCGCCTCCAAATTTTACTGTTGGCACAACACACACTGGCAGATGACGTTCACCGGCCATTTGCCATACCCACACCCTGCCATCAGATCGCCACATTGTGTACCGTGATTCGTCACTCCACACAACATTTTTCCACTGTTCAATCGTTCAATGCTTGTGCTCCTTAAACCAAGAAAGGCGGCGTTTGGCATTTACCGGGGTGATTTGTGGCTTACGAACAGCTGCTCGACCATGAAATACAAGTTTACTCACCTCCCACCTAATTGTCATAGTACTTGCAGTTGATCCTGATGCAGTTTGGAATTCCTTTGTGATGGTCTGGATAGATGTCTGCCTATTACACATTACACCCTCTTCAACTGTCGGCTGTCTCTGTCAGTCAGCAGATGAGGTCGGCCTGTACGCTTTTGTGGTGTTTGTATCCCTTCATGTTTCCACTTCACTATCACATTGGAAAGAGTGGACCTAGGGATGTTTAGGAGTGTGGGAATCTCGCATACAGACGTTCGAAACAAGTGACACCCACTCACCTGACCTTGTTCGAAGTCCACGAGTTCCTCGGGGTGCCCCATTCTGCTCTCACACAATGTATAATGACTACTGAGGTTGCTGATATGGAGTACTTGGCAGTAGGTGGTAGCACAATGCATCTAATATGAAAAACATGTGTTTTTGGGAGTGTCCGGATACTTTTAATCATATAGTGTATTAAAAAGGTAGACTGGTTTTCTGTTTGGGATTATTTTAATGAGTGCAGAGAAGACTGTCTCTTCAGACTGTGTTGCAAGTCGCTGAGATATATATAAATACAGTTGATATTTTTAAATTCATGTGGAAGTCTGTAGTATGTAGGCTGTGAGTGACATTATGTGGTCTGTCGAGTTTTTTCATGGGCGAAAAATTATCCCGTTTGGGGACTTAGATTGAGAATTAACAGTTGCTTCGAAATCTCCACAGATGCGAAGTGAGCCTTTCGGTTTCTGTGCAGCTGTGATCGAATTTGCCCATTGGTTGCTGGTTATGTTTTTTATAATCTGATTCTGTTAAAGATGGTAGAGTTCCTGCTTTACTTTGCCTTTCAACGCACAAGGGATATTGTGTGGTTTGAAAGATTTTGCCACTGCATTCAGTTTCAGCATAACATGTGCCTTGCAACCTTTTATATGCTGTTTATTTCAGAAAAATATCATCATGTTTTTTCAACAGCAGATTTCACTTTCCAATTAGAATGTCAGTTTGAGTTTGATTTGCTCCCACGTAAACGGTGACTCCCAATATACTGAAGTGATTCAGTCCTAGTAAATTCATCACTTTATTTGGATTTGCAACTACAAATCTAATCTATTTCATAAATTATTTATACATTACATGTTGAAAATTGTTCTTTCACTGGAAAATTGCAATTATAGTTCAAAATCTCAAAACTTATTTACTGAGTGTTTCAGTTGAGTAACATGTAGAGCCTGTGTTTGACGTGTCTGGCAGAGCCTGTGTTTCACGTGTCTGGCCATGCTGATCGCATAGCCGTGCCAGCTGTTAAGGTGTAATGAAGACATAAATGTCCTCACACTGTATTGCTTCAGCATATACATGCATTTGTTTGTATTCACAAATCAATGGCAGACAGTCTTGTAAAGGTGGATTTGTTAAACTAAGCAAGACCTTCTTTAATTTACTGTCATGGGAGTGTGTGATAATCATGTCATGAATTAGTGAATCTACGTCATGTTTCTTAATTTAATCGTATTCACAATGAAATTTAAAATTCAGAGTCAGGTCAAGTAATTGAATAATCCGCTTTCTGTTGCTTTAATTTGACTTCTTGAAACACTGAAAAAAATCTGTCTCTGGCAGCAGTAGCACCACGAACTAGACACTCGAAACATTTTCAAACATTTCCTTAATATCAGAATAGAAAGTCAAAGGTTTACATGTAGGTGAGAGATTATAAAGAATTTGAAATACAGTGGGGCCAACATACGATAGTAAAAATAATTTTCATTCAGCACCACATGAAATCTGACACATAGTGTGTTGTTGCTGCAGGTGCTGGATATAGTTTTTCGAAGATCCGCTTTCTGATCAAGCACCAGAAAGGGTGACGGGGTGGCATCCTGATGTGCAGTGGCTGTATGCGGCATTCAGGCTTGCCTCCTGCAGTGTAAGCGTGCCACCATGGTCTCCTGGGTGGTGGAAAGTTGTTGCGATAAGTTGTGCATAAGCTGAAGAATGAGGTCCGGTTGCTACCTGTGTGAAAAATAAGTGTAGAACAGTTTACAAAATTCACAAAAATCTTCGTGGGAAGGAAATGGGACATTAAATGCTGATGCACCTGATATCCAGCACGGTAGCCAGTCTGTTGTGGTGGGGCCGCCATGTACCCTGTTGCTTGTAGCCCCCTGACCACACACGGGTCACTCTGCTGATGCCTGCGCCGTTAACTCCCCTTGGGGCATCAGGACTCCTGGCAATGGCCATCCTGCCAGGAGGCCTTTGCTGCAGCTGGGTGGTGCCCGTGGAGAGGGCCCCTGGTCAGAGTGGGTGGCATCAGGGCAGATGACATGCGATGAAGCGTAGTCCATCATCTCTTGGTGGTGTGAAACACCAGCAATCTCTAAGCGATCACGAGCTCAATTCAACACACGGAAGTACGACCCCAAATCATTCCCCTCCGTGGCCACACAATGGGAGGAATGTCAGGCTAAGGATGGCAGCGGATCTTATTCGCTCCAGTACCTTGTATGCTCGAGAGCTGATGGGGAATCTTTCATGACAATGAAGGCTCAGTTTTTTATTGAGCATTTAGAGGACAAGTTCGGGGAGGTGAAGGGCTTGTCCAAAATGAGGTCTGGGTCAGTCTTGATCAAAACAGCATCCTCTGCCCAGTCACAGGAGTTACTCGCTTCTCGCTTGTGGCAAGCTGGGGGGGGGGGGGGGGGGGTTCTGTAACCATCACGCCCCATAAGAGCTTAAATATGGTCCAGGGTATCATATTTTACAGAGACCTTCGTTTGCAGTCCGATGATGAGCTGCGCACCAATTTAGAGCGGTGAAGTGTAGATTTCATCCGGTGCGTCCACCAGGGTCCAAAGGATAATGAGGTTGCCGCTGGTGTCTTCATCTTGGCTTTTGAGGGTGATACATTGCGCAAGAAGGTCAACGTGATGGTCTACTGGTGTGACGTAAAGCCCTGTATCCCTCCCCCGATGCGGTGCTTTATGTGCTGGAAGTTCAGCCGTATGTCTTCCCGCTGTACTTTCAGCATCACATGCCGAGATTGCGGACGTCCATCACATCCCAATACTCCATGTGCCCCGCCTCCCATCTGTGTCAACTGCAGAGAGCACCATTCAACTTGCTCGTCTGACTGCAGGATTCTCCAGAAAGAAAGGAAAATCATGGAGTACAAGACCATGGACCGACTGACCTACACTGAGGCTAAGAGAAAATTTGAATGCCTGCATCCTATGTATATGACATTGTCTTACGCCGCCACTAAAACAGTTCTGGCAGCATTAGCCTACTTTGGGAGCAATACACCCCCCCCCCCCCCCCCCCCCCTCCCAAACCTTCGGGGACATCCATCCCCATTTCTAAGCCAGAGAAGCGTAAGTCTTCTTCGGCTTCTTTCGCTAGGAAGTGGTCCCTTGAGTAACTCCCTTCCCAGGTTTCTTCTAGTGGGAGAGATGACACCTGCCAGTGGCTGAAGAGCCCAAAAGCAGCTGGTCGTAGTCCTGGAGACTGAGCCAGTGGAGTCTTCTCAGCCAGGGAAACCCAAGGAGCAGCGAGAGAAATCCAAAAAGAAAACCCCTAAGACCTAGGAAATTGCAGTGGCACCCACACCACCTCTACCTACAAACTCTGCGGCTGAGGATGGGGTGGAAATTCTGGCATCCACTGAGGACCTGGATCTCTCCAGACTGTCAGACACAGTGGCTATAAGACACAATGGATATAGACTGCTGAGGCAAAAAGTCAGTGGCAACGGGTGACTCTGAAGCATAATCTACGTCATCGAATGTTCCATGCCTTCCTAGTCTCCTATTTTGAAAGTTATGTGCCGGGTGTGGTTCTCCCTACTTAATAAAACTATGTGACAAAAAAAGGATTACCAGGCAGCTTTTAAGAAAACTATTTTTGGAATCATTGTAATTATGATTCATATTAATAGAATATACAAATTTAATGACCTCGATTTCACCCAGACTTCTGCCCACAAATTTCCGCAGAAAACTGGTGAAGAGATTACTTACAAGGACTAATTTAGGCAAAAATAAAACCTAACTATATGTGGAGACTGCGTTGGCTGCTGTCGATATTACAATTGAAACCACAGGAGAGAATGACTGTCGAGGCAGATTTAATCTATCTTATTTCAGAGATAATGCGCTTACCAACTCCCATCTCATGCTGCCACCTAGTAAAGTCAGGATACGTGGGGGCGAGCTGGGACGAGTCATGAGAACAGGTAGGGGCACACCTGGAATAACCAAGGAAGGCGCAGTCAAGATTCCTAGCGGGCACAACCCTCTAACAACGAAGGATGACTCGGTCACATACCAGGAGCAATTTTGGGTGACACAATCACAATTTCTCGCCGGTATGTTTCTCTAATAACCTCTAAGTGGGGGATGATAGAATAGTGTAAAAAGTTGGGGGAATTCGGTCCAGGACAATTTTATTACAGAAGAAACACCGAAAACAACTCGGGATCTGATGCTCGTCACTCCGCCTGTTAACACAGAATGTTAACGTTCCTGGGAGATGTACAACTTTATGTCCTTTACATTGTACTTTCCTTTTTCTGACCCAGTCGTAGTATTCACTAAAAATAATGTCTTGGGATGGATTACCGTTTGAACCTGGTATGGTCCTTCATACTTTTGGAAAAACTTAAGTCTCTCTTTCTTCAGGGCAGAGCTCTGAAGATGCTGTTTCACAAGGACTAGATCATCGACCTTGTACTGCGGTTCTACAGCTTTCTCATTATGCTTACTCACTCTTTGTTGTGCCTTTTTACCTAAATTTCTAGAAACTATTTCCTGATTCAGTTTGTAGTTGACAGTAAGTTGTCCAGGCCAAGTAAAACATTTAATGAGAGGTTCTCGTACAATGGGTTTGCCTATTACTTTCATAGGTGTTAATCCAGTTGATAAATATGGTAATTCATTCAAAGTAAGTTCAAAGTCTTTAATTTTTGTTGCCCATAAAGTATGTTTTTCAGGGCAGTAGGTGGCATAATTTCCCAATTTCTTTCATAACTCATTCACACGGATTCGAAGATCGGCTATAGTTGGATATTAATACTTGTTGAATAGAAATTCTTTAAATTCATTACTAACAAATTGTGGTCCATTACCTGTGAGAAATCTTTTTGGTTTTCCCACCTTTAGAAAGTAATGCTGCAAACAGTGTATAGCTGTCCGTGTATTTGCTCTTTTGATAGGATATAATTTAACATATTTTGACCAGCACTCTGTGATGACCAAAATGTCTGACACTCCTCCTTTTCCTTTAGGAACTCGTCCAAAAAAATCTGGTGCTGTAAGATCCTGTAACGATTTAGGAATAATTGGATACATTTTGTATTTAGCATGAGTGTTACTCTCTTTTACCTTCTGACAAATTTCACAAGTCGTAATTAAAGATGCTACATTATGCCCTAGCTTCTTAAAATAATAGAACTTATTCATATGAGCTATACACTTTTTTGTTCCAAAGTGTCCATATCCTGTATGAATATACCACAGAATTTTGTCTTCCATTAACTTCGGAATGCAAATGCACTGACGTTGCGATGTTATACTGTCTCTCCAAAACAAATTATGCCCAGTAATTTTCCACTTTCCTGCTTGATTAGGAGCTAAGGAATTCCTGATACACATAGCAAACATTTCTGTAAAATATAGGGATTATGATGGATGTTTTCTGTTATTCTTTGGGCCATCTCTTGTACCCTGGTGTGCGGATATTCTACTGTCATAAAATTAATTGCAAAAATTACACCGGGTCCCTCCATCTGTTTTAACTCTTCCATGCCTACTGGTAACCTAGACAAAAAATCCGGTATAATATTCTCAAAACCTTTTACATACTGTATCCTAAGGTCATATTCCTGTAGGAACAACATCCATCTTATTAATCTACTATGTAACAACTGACTACTCATTAAAAAAGATAGAGCATGATGATCGGTATAGACATGGGTTTCTGACCCCCATACTAGTGTTTGGAATTTTTGGATACTCCATACTATTGCCAATAATTCTTTTTCAGTAGCTGTGTAGTTTAATTCTTGTTTATTAAGACTGCAGCTAGCAAAAGCTATGGATCTATGATTTACATTATCTAGACACCACCCTCCTTGAAAACGTTCTGCTGCGATACCATAATCAGGCGCATCGGTTGAAATTTTAAATGGCTCACCAATACTTGGATGATGTAATATGGGTGATTCTACCAGTGCTCTTTTTACATTTTCAAATGCATCATTTGCATCTTGATCCCAAACCCACAGTATTCGCTTTTTTAATAAACGTAAAATTCTTGGGTCGTTCAGTTCTTGACCTCGTATATACCGTCTTTAGTATCCGGCCATTCCTATGAATCCCTTCAACTGTCTTACATTTCTAGGGAGTGGACATTCTTTAATAGCTTTTATGCGCTCAGGATCCAGTCCAATTGCCTGCAACCCCACAATATGCCCTAGAAACTTAAGCTCTTGTCGTGCAAAGTGCAATTTATACAATTTCACTGTAATACCTTTTTCTCAAGGTTAGACAGTGTTCTTCCCATGTAGCTGAGATTATGACGATATCATCTACATATATTATTAAATCGTTCAATAAATCTCTTCCTAATGCCTCATCCAGGGCACGTATAAATATGGATACTGAGATATTTAGTCCGAATGGTAACACGTTGAACTGATATGATTTACCATCGAACAGAGACCCCGTATACTTCTTCGATTCAGGAGGTAGCCTAATTTGCAAATATCCCGCCATCAGGTCCATCATGCTAAAAAACCTTGCTTTTTTAAACTTGAATAATAATTCATTGATGTTAATTGGTCTGTCTCATTCTGTTCTATATGCTTATTCAATGTATGTGCGTCTAGCACTAATTGCACACCTCCTGTAACCTTTTTTACCACCACAAAAGGGTTATTCATGATGCTAGAACTACGTTCTATTATATTGTTGTCAATCTTTTGTCAATTTCCTCCTTAACTGCCTCTTTCAAATTTACCAGTATTGGGTATGGCTTACAGAAAAATGGAGTTTCACCTTTGATTTTAATCTTACATCTGTAAGGTTAATACTACTTCATGTTCCATTAGAATTGTATATAAATCTGGTTTTAGATCACTGGTTAATATTAGAGATTCATTTACTTTGTTTTGTATGTCAGCTCGATATGATAAGCGATTTACATTATCGATCTCTGGTGACAATCGTGCAGTAGCAGTTAATCATAAACATTGACATTCAGTTCTTTGTCTTGCAATGTAATTATCGGTTACAAATGTTATCCAACATTTACTGTCATCTTAACCAAAACAAAGATTTTCCTCGAAATTCAATACGACGTTAAATTCTAATAACCAATCTAGGCCAAATGAAACATCCCTATTAAGATTTTCTACTATTATGCTAAAAGTATTGGATGAAATCTGATATTTCTGATGTGGCAGTTCACTTGGGTTTCATGTTTCACAACGTTACTTTTCGTACCAGTTACACCAACTATGTAAACTCCAGTTATTGGTGCCGGCTGCGGTGGTCTAGCGGTTCTAGGCGCTCAGTCCAGAACAGCGCGACTGCTGCGGTCACATGTTCGAATCCTGCCTCGGGCATGGATGTGTGTGATGTCCTTAGGTTAGTTAGGTTTTAGTAGTTTTAAGTTCTAGGGGACTGTTGATCACAGATGTTAAGTCCCATAGTGCTCAGAGCCATTTGAACCAGTTATTGGTAACAGCAGTAAGTGATGTATAGTCTGTAATGTGTTAAAGAACGTGCTAGAAATGAGTGACACCTCACTTCCTGAGTCTATAAATATGTTAACTTCAGAAGTCTTCACGGTTACTGCTATTATTAGTTGTGGATTGCTAGTAGTCAAGCTTGGTTCTCCCAGTAACAACCATTCTTTTGTAGGTATTTTGTGCGTGAAATTAACATACTTATTATGAACCAGGCCTCCTGGTGTATCTCTACAAACTGGGCCCTGGCCCTGGACCCAGATCGCACTGCGTTTTCCCCATTATTAGTAATCACTGGTTGCTTACCAAATCGGGGTACTATGTTACTACTTTGTGCTCTAGTATTACGTGGCACAAATTCCTGTGAATTTACTGGACTTAAATTCGAAGGTGGATGCTTCTTCTGATAATTATCGTAGCCATTATTTCTATTGTGCTGGTGTACTCTAGCTAAGTTGGCCTCTTTTAATTATTATTAATATGTCATTTGTAATTCTGATTTTTCACTTTGGTGTATGTTCTTGTGGCGGTCCTTATTTAAGGGCTCAAGTGCGTCCACAAAGGACAGCAATTCTTCTACTGTTTTCCAGCTGCTACACAAGATGTCTTTTCTAGCATAGATAGGTAAGCGTCTGATTAAAATTCGAACTAACCCCTTTTCTTCCATTGGATTATCTAAGTACTTCGCCTGTGTTAAATGCCTTTTGAAATACTTTGTCATTGTTTCCCATGTATTATTGTAATACTTCGGGTTCCATAAATCGGATATTAGTTTTTCCTGCGCACTAGCGGACCAATATTTTTCCTTAAATTTCTTCTGGAAGTTTCCCCAAGAAGAAAAGTTCTCGATATTTACAGTACCACACTCTTTGGCTTCCCCTAAAAGGTACCCAACAGCAAATTCAATCTTTTTCGAATCTTCCGAGTTCTTCGGCAAGCTTTTCAGAAAATGAGTGGGATGTACTTTCCCATGCAGCTTAAAATTAGGGAATTATCTAGATACCTCTGAATTGGCTCCCCATTGTAAATCCGTCATTACCTCACTAGTCAATACCACGTTAGGAGAAGTCATCCTGTTATCTACCTTGTCCTGAATAAGTTCGAAGTTTGAATTCTTTCCATAATTCACCCACATGGGCTACGTTTCTTGGTATCATTGAGTTCAGAAGATAAGACAGGAGATACATTCTCAGAGATTACTCTCGTGGCAACTTTTCGGTCAGTTATTTCCTCTACCTGTTCCTCCAGAGTACTTATATTTATTAAGTCTGAGGTTGCTAGTTTCTCTTTAAAGTTTCTTTCCATGTTATCTACTCAAGTGTTAACCCATGCAGTTTGCGATTGGACTATTGGTATTAACTTATTATGCTTTTCAATACTCTCTCTCAAATTGTGCAATCTTTGCTTTACAGCATCAAATGTAACATTACATACATTTTGAATTTATCCTAACTTCTCACTAAGTTCAGATTCTACGTTATTAGATTTATCTTCAATATCAAATGCAAACTTCTTTTTCAAATCCTGAAATTGCTCGTTCTGTCTCTGATTAAAGTCAGTGAACAGTTGATTTATGTGACTGCATAGAGAACTAGTTAGTTCACCTTTCAAATATATTTTAAAATTTTCTACTTTAGTAGTTAAAACATCAAATTCAGTTTTCAAATTTCCCATGCCTTCACATAAATGGCTAAATTCCGTACTTTGTTCATCTACTTTAGCACTTAACAACCACTAAGTTTCATTCTGAAAATCAAATTTATTATTTGAGTATTCACTGAATCTAATTTAAGACATTGAGCATTTAAAGTTGTATTTAGTTCCATTCCTAAAGAAGCATTTTGGGCGGTTGAATCTGTCCTCCGGTCTTCTATTTTATCATTGAAAGTTTTGATCAAATTCACTATTTCAGACCAGCCCGCCACCACCTTACTCACTTTCATTGCCATGGCTGGTCTTGAAGTTTCTCCAACTAACCGTACGGTTTCCATGGTTTTGCCAATTTTAGATCTCGTGAGCATTTAAAAAAATAATTCTAAGTATAAGAAATACACAAATACAGTCTATTGAACAGTTTATTCAGCTTTGTACTCAAACGATTATTGTTTTACACTCACACGGTGTAGAGTTTTATGCTGTGTCGGTAAGCGGTTGTGGAATCAGCACTGGTGAACAGCAACTGGTGCCGGTGTCATCAGTTGCTGGTTTCTGCATCGGCATTGTCGTGATGTAGAATCAGCATCAGTGAACAACAACTGGTGCGAGTGGCGTTGGTTGTTGGTTTCCATGTCAGTGGCGCCGCGATGTGTGTGAGACCTGTATACTCCCCACACTGAATCTTCTTAGTTGAATTATTCTCATTGTACCACTTCAGAGTCTAATATATCAAGGTCTTCTTTCCGTTCTTTTAATGTTATTACTTCCCTACGTCTTTCCCTTTGCTGCATTCACAAATTTTCTTTTTCCTTTGGTTTCTGGGCTAAATCAAATTTCTCATTATGGTTTTCTCATCTTGTTTTACTCGGTTGCTATGGCAACATGCAACATCCCCTTTTCTTATTTGCGTCTCTAATTCCCGTTTTTTTGGGTCCTGTGTAGGTCGCCACATTCTAATGCTTTAGACAACAAGAAGCGATGTGGAGCTGGTTTGCAAACTTCCCAGCCCTCTCCCATAGGTTGGCTTACTTGGTATGCACAGCTGACCTTCATCTCTGGCTAGACGGCCACATCGATCTCCAAAAACTTCTCCAAAAAATAATGGTGGTTAAGGGAATTCCTCTCTCTCTCTCTCTCTCTCTCTCTCTCTCTCTCTACTCTTGCGAAATTATTTGGTACTCGAAGAATACTTTTAGTTCGGTCATGGTATATTTCAATTTCCACAAGAAACAAATTCACCATTTCTCAAATAAATACTCGAACTCTTGCGAGTCAACCAAGTCGTCAAACATTAGACACTATTAAAATACATTTACAACAGGGTTGGTTTAATAACCACTTGAAAATATGTACATGTCATGCTTCTAGCAAGTCCAACACACGAATTACTTAAAAGTCTAATCTCATTTTTTCATTTGTCCTTAACAATCATCACTGTCACTAAACCAGCAAAGAATAGCACGGGCTCTTCTCTACACATACACTATGGGTCATACAGCAGGTACTTGTCAGCCGCCGTTCGGCCTCCGCGTCCACGTTTTGCTCGTGACTGTTTTTAGACCTGCACACACAAACACGCAATGCGCAGTAGGTCGGATTCGTCTTCTCACACTTCTGTTTAAAATATCTTGGGCTCAAGGCGGAGGAAGGCCAAGTGGTTCTAGAATTTATGCGGAAATTCTCGAAGCACTACAGTAGCTCTGGACATAATCGTAGAATAGAAATTTTTGACTTTGAAATCCCCCTTACAACCATGTTGTTGCGGCTTCTGTGGTGTGTTTTGACTCCAGGAGGATGTTTGGAGTGGAAGGAGGATGACAGTTTTGCAGTGATGATGTCAGAAAAAGTTGTGCATTCTTGAGTGAGAAATGACCAAATACTTTTTTTCTTTTGATGTTTTGGGAAAATAATGTGAAAAATTATTGAGGCAATCATCCCACTGACGAACCATTTGATAAAACATTGTGTCCTGCTGCATGAATAAGTCTGTAACTGCCTGCTGCATTTCCTCATACAACAAGTATTGTCGAGCTTTCAAGGCCTTTTTTGAGGCACCATAGGTGTGATAATCACATGGGGAGAGTGTTCAGGATTACAGGGCAAGTGCTTAAGTGTCTCCTGCTTGAGCTGGCATAACTTCTGCATCACGACATTTGTGATATGGGAATGTGCATTATCATGAAGCAGCAGCACCTCTTGCCACACCATTCCACAACGGTGGTTTTTGACGGACATGCTGCGCCATACACATTCGTCATTCTCAGGTGGATGTCTACCAATGTTTGCCCCTCAGCAATTAAGAAAAGAATAACAGCATGTTGGTTCTGTTTGTACACATTTGGTAATAATGTTTCCATAGGCCACATTTCTGCATTTACTACATGCATTTTGGAAAGACACGAATGCGACACTGGTTCCTTGTCTACATGCTGTGCTTACACTTCCACATTGGTTGCGCAACATTGCATGTACGCTGCAGTAATGCCCTCAAATGGAAACTTTTCAGTCACCCCTTATATTATAGAAAATTCAATTTGCTTTCACTTTTGAAAAATCTTTGTCGTCATGTTACTTGTACGCAGATCACATTTCATGCTTCTCAGAACAGTCTTTCATTGTGTTGCTATTATTTTTATCTAGTAGATGTACCACACAGTTTTCAATCTTTCATTTACAGCTATCTGTCTCCTTGCCAGATACCTCAGTGTTGAAGGTATTTGTCATTATGTTGGGAATACCTTACCGTAGCATTTGACTTTTTTCTGATCTAATTATGATTAGCTAGTTCTTTGTCAAACATATTTAGACATTTGAAAGTGTTGTCTTCTGTGATGCTAGTAGTGAAACTGACAGTTCTTGCTGAAGTGATTATATCTGGAAGCTGTAGTGTCAAAGATGTAAGTAGAAACCATCTGTGTGTTCAGGCTCGATAAATACTCCAACCCCTGGAAACATCATAAATTTTCTTGTTATTTGCTGTCTTGGAAAACTTCAATATCTGTGCATGTCTGTTTTGCAGGTGCACAAGGATTGACACTAAATCCACTTTTGTTGCTGTTAAGATTAATTGGTCTGCCCTCGTATATCGAAATAGCTGAACTAGGTAAAACACAGGAAAAGCAAATCTGTATTGCACAAGTCCTGGTGACACTGTTATAAATAGTACATGAGAAAAAAGAGTGCATGAGAAAAAATCAGTCAATGAAACAGAATATTCTAACCTCTTCGGTGTTTATATTGACACGGACCTAGAAGTCATGTTTAGATTTTAACATTTAACCCTTTGAGCCCCGTGGCTTCTGTCTGAAACCACCTTCTTTCTCTCTTCCTTTCGCCATGTTGAGGAGATCATTAACAGTGAATGTAAGTACATCTAAGCTATTGTGATGTAAACTTAGGTTTGGATTACTGCTTTTGTATTATCGAAATTAAACCACTGGGACAGTATGCGTTTAGGATACAAAACTAAATTTTAGACCCATTTTTGCTTCTTATTTAGAACTGTAATTTGTTTTAGGCATTATGAGTTCATGGAAGTTTTGAGGTGTGGGTTTCTGTTTAGGAAAAGTACACATTACCTCTCAGATATATCACATGAAATGATGAGAGGCTCAAAACTGTATGTCCCAGTGGTTCCAAAGTGAAACCACATCTTTAAAACAGCTGATTGTTTCTTTTGCCTCTTTCATCTTATGTTCATTGCTTAGTATGATACAGATTAATTTTGTGAAAAATTTTACATTTATGTTCCAAGGGGCAACCACCTCTGTAAAGCAATTGTTTCCTTTTGCCAATTCCTTCTTCTTGTATTTGTTGATTACTGTAATTAATAAAGGCTTGTGAATAATTTTAAAATTAATGTCATTTTGATATTGTTTTGGATACAAAGGGCTAAGCTATGCTGCTTTTACACTACAGATAATAGCAAACTTTGGAGATAAAACTGTGAAACAGGTTGCTTCCTTTTCTCAGCTTCACTGAATATCTAGTGGCATTATATTCTAATGTTATTCTTCAGTGATGATGAAAGTCTCCATTACACAGAGGCATATAAGAAGGTTAATGTTTAGTGTCCACCTAGAATCTCTTTCAACAGTTGGACACACTGATAACAGCTGCATATTACATTTACATGTTAATGAAGTTTGTTGTTAACATCTTACCACAGTTTGAAAGCCACAATAACATTCATAAATTTAATACAAATAGAAGCAGTAGCGTAAGTTATCCGCCTTTCAGCCTTTGTGTAGCACAGAAAAGGTTTAAGTATTGAGCTGTGAAAAACCTTTGACCTCTTAAAAATGATGTGAAGAATCAAGTTGACAATAAAATCAACATTAAAAATTAACTAAGGGTAATGTAAGAATAATGCAAGAGACAACCTCATAAATAATTTAGTTCGCTCATGGGGCAACTTTGTGTGTGTGTGTGTGTGTGTGTGTGTGTGTGTGTGTGTGTGTGTGTGTGTGTGCTGCATTTCAGGACAACTGTTTTGTACTTCAGCTTGTCTGTGAACATACCATGAGAATAATTTTGATGTTTGATCACAAAATGATATGGGGTTTACTGTTCAGTACATTGTGTTTCATGTATCTGTGATTTGGTATGTTCGTAAGTTACTTGATAATGATAAAAATTTCTGTGTAGACCATTAATAAATAAAGTTGAATATTGTACAGCCTATAATGGACAACGTTGTCACTTGAAAAACAATGTAAATGGAAAACATATTCTCATGTTTTTCACTGAAAACAATGTATTACATTTGTAAACTGCCTGACATGTTGCACTTGTAACGAACGCAGTTGTGATGATGTATCTGATAGTCACCTCCATTCTCATAAATAGCTCCCAGCTGTGTACACATTGTGCCCAGTTCTTTTAGGACTGTTAAAATGAAAAATAAAAGTAATGGATTACCTTCACAAAATCAATGTGTTTATTCAAAATATTCTCCCCCTGGATCAAAACACAACTGAAATCTTTTTAAAAGTGTTATGAAACAGTCACTGTAGTCCTTTTTTGCAGTTGTATTCAGTACTGCAGTCAACTTGTCTTATATGTCCTTAACTCCATCATAACAGTGTCCTTTGATTGCCAACTTTAAGTTGGGGAACAACCAGAAGTTGGCTGGGGCCATATCTGGGGAATACGATAGGTGAGCCAGGACAGATCTATTTGGTGGTCAAAAACTTGTACACAATCTTTGCTTTGTGGGCTGGATTGTCATAATGGACGAGCAACCAGGAACCTGCCTCTTGGTATTTGGGTTGAATTTAATGAATTTGTGCCCAAAAAAGCTGGAAAATTCAAGAAATCTTGATGTCAGACATATACTGTTACATTCACAGCCAGAATGCCTGCTGTAGCAACACTGGCACTGCGATTGTGTTCACAGCTGTTTCTGAAACTCCGGGGATTATATCACTGCAGCTTGCCACGAGACAGCATTGCAGTTTGGAATTTCATACAAGCTGTCCTAACAAATGTGGGACCCACTGTGTATAGACTTTGCAGGGTTTCAATGCACTATATGCTGACACACATTTTACCATGAGTGAGGTGGTTGCTCAGTCAACTGAAACTAGGCATCACGTTTTAATTTTGTATATGGTGCTTGGTCTAGATAAATACAAAAAATAAAATATGTTTTTAATTTAATTACTATTGTCCACGACACATACAAATAACTAAATTTACAAATCTTTGATCTATTATGTTATTGTGTCTAGGAGATTCATCAGATGTCTTCTGAGTTTTTCTTTTGCGTGATAGATGTTTGCATGCTCAGGGAATTTTGTTAAAAATGTGGGAGGGCTTTAAAATAAGTACTGTCACAGGTCTTGGTTGCGGTGTGATCTTTCTTAGGATCAAGGATGGTTGGGTCGGGGGGGGGGGGGGGGGGGGTGGTTAAGAGAAGGTGAACATTGTGTTCAGGAACCTACAAAAGATTTGAGTGCTGTTTCATAGGGGTGATGCCACATTATGCAGATCCAGTTACTTTTTCTTAATATAGGAAATAAAATTTTGCAACATTCAGAAATTTGTGTATACGAGGAAGCTTTTCATAGATCTCCTTGTATGAGGATGGAACTTTCAGCTGATTTTCATTACACTACATATGCATTCATCTTTTTTCTGGAGGTTAGACTATTAGTAACACACCAGTTTAAGAAATTATGACTGTTTTGCTCAAAAATATTAATAATTTCATCATTACAATAATGTCATTATACCCTTCTCATCCCCTCTTTCAGTTTTTCATATGTTCCTGTTGAGTTACATTGTATCTTTGTGATGTTACTGCTTTATTGACATTCATGTGAAACAAACTTGCGTAGGCTATGGTCGCCGAGATGTGGTGGAGTTCTTATTGGCTGCAGGAGCATCCATACAAGCACGTGATGATGGTGGCCTCCATCCTTTGCATAATGCATGCTCATTTGGACATGCTGATGTCGTGAGACTGTTGTTAGAAGCAGGTGCAAATCCAAATACGCGAGACAACTGGAATTACACTCCTCTTCATGAGGCAGCAATTAAGGGAAAAGTGGATGTCTGTATTGGTAAGTTTTTTTGTGAATTTGAATGTCTATACAGAATTTACAAATAGAGTAGTCATTTGGAATTCAGCTTGTTATTTAACAATCTGTATCTCCAAATTGAAGCTTGTAAAACCTTTTTTGCTTTATAAGTGCCATATCATAAAATAGTCAGAAGTATCAGTATAAATCTTCTGCTTGTAATTATACAGAAGATTAGTGTACATAACTTTTTGGAAAGATGAGTTAAAAGGCAAATGCTTAATGGAAAGCTGAAACTGACAACCCACAAAATTCACTTCCCTTTTAGTTATATTGCAAACTGCTGTGGATTTGTTTGTAGAATTTGAGATATATTCATAATTTTATTTGCACATAGATGTATGAAGTTTCCTCTGAGCACCTCAACTTGTTCTTCATAGATTTCCAAGAAATATGTATTTTGCTGTAAACTAAATAAATGTTATCAATATTGAGTGAGGGTTGACAATGTTTAAGCCCTCGATTCCCATTCAAGAGGAGTTTGGCTTGTATTCGTGTTTGACCATTCACATTTATGTTTTCTTTAATTTCCATAAATCACACATGGCAAGTGGTAGGATGAGTTATTTGAAAAGGCTATGGTCAGTTTCCTTCTCCACCATAGTCCAGTTCAGGTGTGTGCACCATTGTTAATAACAGGGCATTACATCCTAATCTTCTTTCTTTCTTCTTTGTCTTTTAATTTGCTTTACGGAAATTGAAATATGATTCAAAATGTCATCTTAGAAAATCGGGTGTTCTGCCAGTAACCTGCATCATACTTGCACGATGTTTCGATCGCGCAACTCACACCCTTCATCATGTGCTCCCAGAGGCTGAATTCAGTGCGGAACGGGTCCAGTATTTATGCCTAATGCCTATGTGGGGCTAGGCCCTCTGTCATTGGTCTGTGTACAAGTGTGCTGAGCCAAAGAATTGTTTTGTAAATACACTATGAGTGACCTGGGTGCCCTGTTATTTAAATATTACTTTGTCAAGAAATGTGTATATTTTACAAGAAAATATTTGCATTTGTGTGATAGTATATGTTTAAATAGACAGTCTGTTGTCGTATGGAATAAAAGTAATGCTTATTCCGTCGGTGGGTCATAAAACTCTTAACGTATTCATTTTCATTCTATGAATCCCTTAGATTGAATTAAATTGAATTTTATTTGATCCTGTAGGATTACATGGTGTACAGTGAAATACATGTAATATCGGAGAATACAGAAACCTTCTTTATCACGTACTTCCTTACTATCCTAATGCCATTGATTATAATTAACAATATTTACAAATTTAACGTGGACAGTACTCATCAACACTGCAAAATTCCTTTTCCACCAAATAGTCTTTTAGGTTCTTTGAAAACTTAGTGTCATGTACATTGTCTTGCAGTTTTTAGACAGACTTTTCTTAGTAATTTGACACCTGAGTACTGGGGTCCTTTATCAAGCATTGTCAGTCGATGGGGCATGCTTTGTATGTCATTCTTCCTACATTTGTTGTGGGTGTGTACACTAGCATTTGTAGTCCACTCTGCACTATCTTTTGTGACATACAGTATAGTTTTATATATCTACAAGTAGGAAAAAGTTAAGATGCCTAGTCTTTTGAAGCAGTTTCTGCATGTTTCAGAAGTCTTTCTTCTTAATATGATTCTGACCTCTTTTTTTTGTAATGTGAACACCCTATTTATGTTTGAGTTTCCCCACACTACCACTCCATACCGCAGGTGTAGTTCAAAGAGTCCATGGAATACTGTGTACAGAAGCTGTTTGTGTGCATACTGTGCTAGCTGCCTCATTAAAAATATGACGGAGCTGAGTTTCTTACAGACAGAATTAATATTTTGTTTCCATTTCAGCTTGTTATCCACAATAATACACAAGAATAGTGGATTATGCTTGTTTTAGTCTCGTTTCATCCACCTTTAAAAGCCATGTGCACAGCCTTCTCTTTATTTCTGAACACTGCATACATAGTTTTTTTTTTTTTTTTTTTTTTTTTTTAGGTTTATAGCAAGTCCATTTTCCTGGAGCCATTGAGCTGTGGTGTTTGCTGATATGTATACTTGTCTCTCATGCTGTGCCACAGTTTGGTCATTGTTCAGTCATGTCATCTGGATACAATATTTTCTTCTCTTTCTCTTCAACGCCTGTGTCATTAGCAGATGGGTTAAACAGCAATGGCTCCATTACCGATCCCTGCGACGCTCCATATTAGATGCTTTTGGATTCTGACTGATATGCACCCCCTATTGATACATATTGCTTCCTGTTGCATTGGTATGATTCTATCCACTTATGTGCTTGCCCTCAAATACCACAGTTTTCCAATTTTCTTATCAGTATTTCGTAGTCAATAGTTTCGATGATTGGGAGATAAAGAAGCTTGCACAGGATAGAGTAGCATGGAGAGCTGCATCAAACCAGTCTCAGGACTGAAGACCACAACAACAATAACAACAACAGTTTCGAATCTTGTGGAGAGATCCAGAAAACCCCCAGGGGGCTCGCCACTTTTCAGCAGGTTTGTGCTTGGCTACCACGGGGCCCCAGCCTTTGCAGCATCTTTTCCCTTCCGTGCTGCGTATCTATCCTCTTGCTATTCTTTTTCCCCTCCCTTGGCAAACACGTCTGGGGTGTTACTGGGAATGTTCCGCATTTTGCATCACTGACATAAGAATAGTCTCGCCACTGTTTTTCATTCCCTTTTCATTTCTTTGTTTCCCTTCTCCTATCTTTCCTCCACTTCAGAGTTTGAGATTCCTCTTTTTCTTCTTCCTCCCTGTGCATTCCTGAAGGCCGGCCCACACATCTGACATGTAACAAGTGACTGGGTAACGTGTAATTCCCAGCCCCGGGTCAACAAGTAGAGTTCGCACATACTCTCTGATACGGGACAGGCCCAGGGAGGGGTGACTGCCTGAGCTGCTACCTACCCAAATTTTCAGTTGGTTCCTCTGTCAGGTGTTTGGGAGGTGTGACCTGTGGTGTGAACAGTCACATTAGACGAGTGCACCCCCTTGTGAAGGGAGCCCCCATTTGGAAGGAGTGTGCTATCAGAGATGTTGGCAATCATGGGGGATTTTCTCGCAATGAGCCAGTCATCTTGACAATCAATGTCTATGAAATGTAAATGGAATGAGGCTAACAATTCAAAGACCCTTCCAGCTGTGCCACGGTTCCTCATGGTTTCATATTCTGAACACGGTCAATACTTCGCAACGGTAAATCCGTTATTATTCAGAGAGGTATTGCTGCTCCCGTTTACAGAATGGCACTTCGCTTTTGGAGACCACTTCTGATTCTCAACTGCTTGCTACCTCGTTTCTCCACGGCTATCCTGTTCGTGTCGAGGCCCATAGAACTTTGAATTCTTCCCTTGGTGTTATTTATACTAGGCTGCTTGACGGTCTGACTGAGATCGAAATCTAATCATACCTCTCTGATCAAGGTGTCATTGCCACCCATCAGGTGATGAGAAAGGTAGATTTCTCCTTAGCACCCACACACACTCTTTTTCTCACCTTTGATAGAATGATGCTTCTGTCCAAGATTAAAGCAGGCTATGAAATTATCGCAGTCCAACCATACATTCAGAACGCGATGTGCTGCTACCAGCATCATCATTTCTACCACTTTAAAACATCTTGTCAACACCCAGCCAAATGCATAATCTTTGGTAGGGATGCGCACGAGGGTGATTGCCCACCTCCTTCTCCCTGCTGTATCAACTGCAATGGCAGCCATGCTACCTCCTCTTGAGATTGTTCCATGTATCTTTATGAGCGGGCTGTCCAGCAGATCGGGGTAAAGGAAAAAGTGCCTTACCCGGTCTCTCGCAAGTTATTGGCTAGCGACAAACCCTGTGTTCTACTGTCTGGCACTTACAGCTTTGTTCTTGGTACCTCTCACTGCATGAAGGACATGGCCACACAGACATGCAACCTCAAATTCAGCTCTGAGTTTGTGAAATCACCCTGTGTCAAGGTAGCATCGCTGTCCCCTCGTCCAGCTGTGCAACAAGCCACCACACTCTCACCTCAAGGAGCAAAGCCACCAGCTACACAACCAACAGGCTGGAATGGATAGAAGGAGTACTCCCATGAAGACTTCCTACGTCCCTACAGCCAACCAACACCTGTGTCTTCCTCTGCTGACAGGGAAAGCTTGAGAAAGTACAACAAAGGCAAGTGGTCTTTTCCTTCGCTGACACGGAGATCCTCTACGATGGTGTCACCACTTGATACCTTTGCCCAGCTGGCCTTCGTGTCTCCGGTTCGCACCACTAACCATTTTTCTGCATTGGACTCCACAGACCGTTAGCACAAGGAAGCTGATGCTTCTGTGGACCTCGTGGAGCAGGATCCTCCTGCTTCTGTGCCCTGTAGCAGCGAGTCTTCACAGGCTGGCACACGACAGCCACCAAGGTGACACCCCTTCTTCCTCATCATGACTCTCCTCCAATGCAACATTCGCAACCATGCTGTTCAGAAAGTTACGAACCTCTTCTTTCACCTCGTCGTCGGAGCTGAATCGCTGGGACCACAATTAACGCTGACAGGTACTGTGAGACTCTGAAAAAACTCAAATGGGCAATTCAGAACCAGAGAAGAGGAATGTTAAGCAAGGGCGTACACATTCTCCATGACAACGCTCGCCCACAGATCGCTCGACAAATCGTTGCTCTCCTGCAACAGTTTCAGTGGAACATAATCACCCACCCACCCTACAGTCCTGACTTGGCGCCCAGTCCTGACCTGTTCCCTTGGTTAAAAGAACATTTGGCCGGAAAGTGATTCAGCTCCGATGACGAGGGGAAACTTAGAGGTTCATAACTTTCTGAACGACATGGTGGGGAGCTGGTATGACATGGGCATACAAAAACTGCTACAGTGTCTACAAAAATGCATCGACAGAAATGGTGATTGTGTCGAAAAATAGCTAAATGTTCAAGCTGTAAACTGATGTAAACCATTGTAGAAATAAACAGGTCTGTGTACTTATAAAAATTGGAGACCTTACTTTTGGGATTACTCTCATACTTCCTGGGGTGCAGATCAAATCACCCTCCTCAGTTTGTACTGGTCCCTTGTCTGTTCGAATTTTAGACTAAGGTTGCTTTGTTGATGCATCTGCACATCCATCCCTCTTACGCTGTCTCAACACTGTCCACTATCATGCCATCCGTTTGGCTGCTGGCGCCTTTTACACTAGCCCACTTGAGAGTCTATAAGCTAAAGGTACTGAACCACCATTGTCCTACCGCCGTGACTTTGTCCTCAGCAGGTATGCATGCTGTTTGTCTGTAGTGCGTGGCCACCCTTCTTATGCCTCCTTCATCGATGACTCCTTTGGTCGCCAGTATGGGGCACTTCCCTCTTCTCTGTTACCTCCTGGAGTCCGCTTTTGGCACTAGATCTGGCAGCTTAACTTCAAACTACCTGCTACTTTCCCGGTGGGTGTGAACACCTCACCACCTTGGCATGTTCACCTTGGCCTTCATTTGCTTCCTAAGGACACTACTCCAGCCTTGCTGTATTGCCTTCAGTTTCATGACCTTCTCATGGAACTTGGTGATAGTACCTTTGTGGACGCTGATTTCTCTCGAACGACTGTGATGTTGGGTGTGCCTTCGTTATTGGCACCGACGTTTTGCGGTATTGGCTTCCTGCACACTGCTCAGTATTTACAGCCGAGCTCTTCGCCTTGTATCAGGCCACGGGGTACATATGGTGACACAGGCTTTTAATTGCATTCTTTGCTCACCCTCTCAGCACCCTTCAACGTCTCTGTGTGCTGTACACTGCCCACCCCTTAGTGCAACGGGTCCAGGAAAACTGTTACTTGCTCATTCTTGAAGGAGCCACTGTGATGTTTATGTGAGTTCCTGGTCATGTCGGTCTGCCAGGAAACGAGGCTGCTGACGCTGCTACCAAGGCAGCAGTCCTCGTACCTCAGCCCACTAGTTCCTATGTTCCCTCTGATGATCTCTGCGTTGCTGTCTGTCAGGAGGTGATGTCACTTTGCCATTGCCATTGGTCATCCCTTCATGTGCATAAGCTCCAGATTACTAAGCCTCTCCCAGTGGCTTGGATGACCTCATCTCGGCCTCCTGCCGGGTGGAGGTCATTTTAACTAGGTTGCTTATTGGGCACTGCCTTTTTAGCCATCATCATTTGTTAAGTGGTGCTCCCTCACCACATTGTACACATTGCGCCCAAGTTTTAACTGTCTGCCATTTCCTGACGGAATGTTCATTTTTTAACTATTTACATTCCACCTTGGGTTTGCCATCTGAGTTATTGGCCGTTTTAGCAAACGACGCACGGGTTGTTGACTGTGTCTTACTTTTTATCTGTTGAAGCAATATGGCGAGGGTCATTTAATTTTTAGTTCTGGACCTTTGTTTCTGTATAGCGTCTTTTATTGCCCTTTCTCCATGTCTGTTTTTAGCTGTCTTCTCTTCTGTTAATTGGGATTGACATAGTCATTTTTTAACTCATCTTTGTCTTTGTGTTTTATAATTTTGACTTGGCTGCATATGACAAACAAAACAAAGATTCAGAAACATTGCAGATACAACTTGTTTTTCATCCAAGGACTGTATAGTGTATTCTGTCTGACTGCCAAATGCGGATGCCGTGGATTTACTCTTTCTGAGACAGTGCTGTGATGGTATGAGAATGTAGTATTTGTCCAGATAATCACCTAATCTATTATACATAAACATTTGAAGGATTTTTGAGAAACCTGATACCAGTGAAACTGGCCTTAAGTTGTTTGGGTTGTCCTTATCCCCTTTCTTGTATACTGGTACCACCCTGCTTATATTTAGTTTTTCTGGAAAAATGCCATCTCGGAAAGAGCTGTTTGCTATGTCCAGCAATGGTGAGATTATTTGCTCACTTACTTGCTTTATTACATGATTCAATATTTCATCACCACCAGCTGACTTCTATTTCTGTGTAGTTTTCCTCAGTTCATCTCCCATGACTGGTTTCAAGAATATGGTTCTGCTTGATTTTTGTGATAACTTTGTAACTTTCCTTTGTGGGCTATTTCTTTCCAATTTTAAGTTCGCTACCACATTTATATAGTTATCATTGAGTATGTTAGCTGTTCTTCTACCATTTGTAACCACTGCGTTGATTTTTATTGACCTGATACCTGTTTCTTTGATCCAGCTTTTTCTTGTCTTTCACCATTAATTGCATTCCAAGCTGCCTTTGTCTTGTTCATTATGGTAGCATTCATTTCTCTTGATTTTGCCTCTCGTATTGTTTTTCTATACTTCTTTTGTAGCTTCACCCTCCATCTCAGATCCTGCAGCTTCCTACGCAATTCTATTATTTCACCGGTAGTCCATTTTGTCTGCTCCTGCATCTTTTCTTGTCTCTTTACTTTGGGGAATGCTACATTAAAATGGTGTTTAATTGTTGTAATAAATGAGTCATATTTTTCATTCACATTCTGCACATCTAGGGCTGCATTCCAGATTTCCCTGCTTAATATTGTTCTAAAAATGTTAATATTTTGTTCACTGATGGTGAGATTATGACGTGATTCAGTATTTCATTATCACCAGTTGACTTCGATTTTTGTATAGTTTTCCTCAGTTCATCTTCTATGACCGGTTTCAAGAACATGGTTCTTTGCCCATAATCCCTCTACAGCCATCATACTGGAACTAAGTGAGGTCAATTCTCCAAGTTAGATGCTCTTTGGTTGTTTATTTTTGGTTCAGGTATTATGTCCTTATTTCTGCAGCAGAAGGTCAGCTGTCCACGATTATAAGATACTTCTGTTCGGACTACATATGACTCATAGTCAGAACTACTAATATGAGTAATGATGTCAATAACTGTGTGACTTCTAGAATTCACTCTTGTTGGTGCAGATATTGTTGCCTCCAATATTGTATTGTATTAACAATTCTTCAGAATCTGGTTGTGGTTTTGATTCTTTTGCCATGTCAATATTGAAGTCTCCACATATAACAATGTTTTTGTTCATATTCATTTTTAGTAGGTTAGCCGTTCCCCCCCCCCCCCCCCCCCCCCCCCCCCCCTCCCCCAAGAAAGATGCTGATCTTACCACTTGGTGATCTCTGCACACAAAACAATATGAAGTCATCAGTCCCTACACCAGTACTTTCAAAGTCTCTTTCTCTAGATATAGGTAGTCTCATGCCTTTACTGTTTGTAGTCTTTAGGGTTTTTTCCTGTTTTACACAGATGATGTGACTTTCCAAACAAAAGCGCTGGCATGTTGATAGGCACACAAACATACACACAAAATTCAAGCTTTCGCAACCAACGGTTGCTTCATCAGGAAAGAGGGAAGGAGAGGGAAAGACAAAAGGATGTGGGTTTTAAGGAAGAGGGTAAGGAGACATTCCAATCCCGGGAGCGGAAAGACTTACCTTAGGGGGAAAAAAGGACAGGTATACACTCGCACACACACACATATCCATCCAGACATATTCAAAGCCAAAGAGTTTGGGCAGAGATGTCAGTCAAGGCGGAAGTACAGAGGCAAAGATGTTGTTGAATGACAGGTGAGGTATGAGCGGCGGCAGCTTGAAATTAGCGGAGGTTGAGGCCTGGTGGGTAACGAGAAGAGAGGATATACTGAAGGACAAGCTCCCATCTCTGGAGTTCTGACAGGTTGGTGTTAATGGGAAGTATCCAGATAACCTGGACGATGTATCACTGTGCCAAGATGTGCTGGCCGTGCACCAAGGCGTGTTTAGCCACAGGGTGATCCTCAGTACCAACAAACACTGTCTGCCTGTGTCCATTCATGCGAATGGACAGTTTGTTGCTGGTCATTCCCACATAGAAAGCTTCACAGTGTAGGCAGGTCAGTTGGTACATCACGTGGGTGCTTTCACATGTGGCTCTGCCTTTGATCGTGTACACCTTCCGGGTTAAAGGACTGGAGTAGGTGGTGGTGGTGGTGGTGGTGGTGGGAGGGTGCATGGGACAGGTTTTGCACCGTGTGCGGTTACAATGGTAGGAGCCAGAGGGTAGGGAAGGTAGTTTGGGGATTTCATAGGGATGAACCAAGAGGTTACGAAGGTTAGGTGGACGGCGGAAAGACACTCTTGGTGGAGTGGGGAGGATTTCATGAAGGATGGATCTCATTTCAGGGCAGGATTTGAGGAAGTCATATCCCTGCTAGAGAGCCACATTCAGAGTCGGATCCAGTCTCGGAAAGTATCCTGTTACAAGTGGGGCACTTTTGTGGTTCTTCTGTGGGAGGTTCTGGGTTTGAGGGGATGAGGAATTGGCCCTGGTTATTTGCTTCTGTACCAGGTTGGGAGGGTAGTTGCAGGATGCGAAAGATGTTATCAGGTTGTTGGTGTAATGGTTCAGGGATTCCGGACTGGAGCAGATTCGTTTGCCACGAAGACCTAGGCTGTAGGGAAGGGACCATTTGATGTGGAATGGGTGGCAGCTGTCATAATGGAGGTACTGTTGCTTGTTGGTGGGTTTGATGTGGACGGACGTGTGAAGCTAGCCGTTGGACAGATGGAGGTCAACGTCAAGGAAAGTGGCATGGGATTTGGAGTGGGACCAGGTGAATCTGATGGAACCAAAGGAGTTGAGGTTGGAGAGGAAGTTCTGGAGTTCTTCTTCACTGTGAATCCATATCATGAAGATGTCATCAATAAATCTGTACCAAACTTTGGGTTGGCAGGCCTGGGTAACCAAGATGGCTTCCTCTAAGCGACCCATGAATAGGTTGGCGTACGAGGGAGCCATCCTGGTACCCATGGCTGTTCCCTTTAATTGTTGGTATGTCTGGCCTTCAAAAGTGAAGAAGTTGTGGGTCAGGATGAAGCTGGCTAAGGTAATGAGGAAAGAGGTTTTAGGTAGGGTGGCAGGTGATCGGCATGAAAGGAAGTGCTCCATTGCAGCGAGGCCCTGGACGTGCGGAATATTTGTGTATAAGGAGGAGACATCAATGGTTACACGGATGGTTTCCAGGGGTAACAGATTGGGTAAGGATTCCAGGCATTCGAGAAAGGAATGGGATTACCTTGGCAAACTTTTTATGTGGTGTTGTCTGAAAGCTGACGCAGTCCCTCAGCCACATACTCCCGACGAAGGGTTCCACTACCGTGGTACTTGATCGTCGGGAGTATGTGGCAGTGGGACTGCGTCAGCTTTCAGACAACACCACATACAAAGTTTGCCAAGGTAATCCCACTCCTGATATCCAGGCAGAGCTTCAAGGAATCCTCAGTACCTTTGGCCCCCTACAAAACCTTTCACCTGACTCCATCAACCTCCTGACCCCACCGATACCCCGAACCCCTACCTTCTACCTTCTTCCTAAAATTCACAAACCCAGTCGTCCCGGCCGCCCCATTGTAGCTGGTTACCAAGCCCCCACAGAACGTATCTCTGCCTATGTAGATCAACACGTTCAACCCATTACATGCAGTCTCCCATCCTTCATCAAAGACACCAACCACTTTCTCGAACGCCTGGAATCCTTACCCAATCTGTAACCCCTGGAAACCATCCTTGTAACCATTGATGCCACTTCCTTATACACAAATATTCCGCACGTCCAGGGCCTCGCTGCGATGGAGCACTTCCTTTCACGCCGATCACCTGCCACCCTACCTAAAACCTCTTTCCTCATTACCTTAGCCAGCTTCATCCTGACCCACAACTTCTTCACTTTTGAAGACCAGACATACCAACAATTAAAGGGAACAACCATGGGTACCAGGATGGCTCCCTCGTACGCCAACCTATTCATGGGTCACTTAGATGAAGCCTTCTTGGTTACCCAGGCCTGCCAACCCAAAGTTTGAGACAGATTTATTGATGACATCTTCATGATCTGGACTCACAGTGAAGTTGAACTCCAGAATTTCCTCTCCAACCTCAACTCCTTTGGTTCCATCAGATTCACCTGGTCCCACTCCAAATCCCATGCCACTTTCCTTGACGTTGACCTCCATCTGTCCAATGGCCAGCTCGACACGTCCATCCACATCAGACCCACCAACAAGCAACAGTACCTCCATTATGACAGCTGCCACCCATTCCACATCAAATGGTCCCTTCCCTACAGCCTAGGTCTTCATGGCAAACGAATCTGCTCCAGTCCAGAATCCCTGAACCATTACACCAACAACCTGATAACAGCTTTCACATTCCGCAACTACCCTCCCGACATCGTACAGAAGCAAATAACCAGGGCCACTTCCCCATCCCCTCAAACCCAGAACCTCCCACAGAAGAACCACAAAAGTGCCCCACTTGTGACAGGATACTTTCTGGGACTGGATCAGACTCTGAATGTGGCTCTCTAGCAGGGATACGACTTCCTCAAATCCTGCCCTGAAATGAGATCCATCCTTCATGAAATCCTCCCCACTCCACCAAGAGTGTCTTTCCGCCGTCCACCTAACCTTGGTAACCTCTTAGTTCATCCCTATGAAATCCCCAAACCACCTTCCCTACCCTCTGGCTCTTACCCTTGTAACTGCCCCCGGTGTAAAACCTGTCCCATGCACCCTCCCACCACCACCTCCTCCAGTCCTGTAACCCGGAAGGTGTACATGATCAAAGGCAGAGCCACGTGTGAAAGCACCCACGTGATTTACCAACTGACCTGCCTACACTGTGACGCATTCTATGTGGGATTGACCAACAACAAACTGTCCATTCGCATGAATGGACACAGGCAGACAGTGGTTGTTGGTAATGAGGATCACTCTGTGGCTAAACATGCCTTGGTGCACGGCCAGCACATCTTGGCACAGTGTTACACCGTCCGGGTTATCTGGATACTTCCCACTAACACCAACATATCCGAACTCCGGAGATGGGAACTTGCCCTTCAATATATCCTCTCTTCCCATTATCCACCAGGCCTCAATCTCCGCTAATTTCAAGTTGCCGCCACTCATACCTCACCTGTCATTCAACAACATCTTTGCCTCTGCACTTCTATCTCGACTGACATCTCTGCCCAAACTCTTTGCCTTTGAATATTTCTGCTTGTGTTTGTATCTGTGTGGATGGATATGTGTGTGTGTGTGTGTGTGTGTGTGTGTGTGTGTGTGTGTGTGTGTGTGTGTGTGTATACCCGTCCTTTTTTCCCCATAAGGTGAGTTTTTCCGCTCCCGGGATTGGAATGACTCCTTACCCTCTCCCTTAAAACCCACATCCTTTTGTCTTTCCCTCTCCTTCCCTCTTTCCTGACGAAGCAACTGGTGGTTGCGAAAGCTTGAATTTTGTGTGTATGTTTGTGTTTGTTTGTGTGTCTATCGACCTGCCAGTGCTTTCTTTTGGTAAGTCACATCATCTTTGTTTTTAGATATATTTTTCTTTTGTTGACTTATACGTTGTGGGCTGCATTCTGAAAGCATATTCTGTAGCCCCTTCTTTTTTGCATAGTTCCTATATTTTGCTTTTTCAATTGCAGTAATTGGTTTTTCACCCCCATCAGGCCATATTAGTTTTCCTTTCTTCTAATTATTTTGCAGACATCTGTAAACATTGTGCCGAGTGTTACGGACCCCTTGTCTGTTTAAATTCATGCCATCCATCCCTAGTCAGTTTTCTCTCAAAAAATTTGTTTGGGTCTGTGAGAACAGCACCAAAACGATCTCACTGTTCTTTGACAGCATAATTTATTTTGGAGATGTATTTGTCATGCACTGACCTTCTTTTTATGATTCCGCTAAGTATCAGCCGGGATCCCGCATAGACACTTCTTGCCGAATGAATCATTTTTCTTATTTAGTTAATAATTTCTTTGTCACTGCTGCTTCTTAACGAATTTGTTCCAATGTGTATAAAGACACCACTGTAATTATTCTTGGTTCCAGAATCCGGTTTTGTATTTGTCTGCTTTGAATTTACCATGTTTTTAAAATACTTGCCGAGTTGTTTGTTCTAATTCCCGGTCTGATGTCGATTTTAAATTGAGGACAGCAATATTTTTCAGTAGTGAGACACCAAGTATTAGAAACTCATTTTTGTCCCTTTGCATGGCTGTGGTGCCCTCTTTTATTGTGTGTCACTGTCTTCCATTTATATTTATCTACAGATTTTTGGCTTGCTGAGTTTGTCGTGACATTGGAAATGCTAGATGTGTTGTTGTTTTTAGCATTCATAGGCGCACTTGTATTTTCACCGTTTTGCTTTTCTGTTTGTTGTATTTCACACACACACACACACACACACACACACACACACACACACACACAGAGGACTCCTTTTCTTGCATTAATCTATCGTTTTCTTTCTTTATAGTGAATAGTTCTGTTTTTAGTGTTCCAATATCACTTTCAAGTAGCTTTATAATTTCGTTTTTTGAATCCACTGCCCTTAAGAGATTGGCTGTTTCATCACATAAACAGCCGTGGCATCTCCATGAAAAGTCATCATTGATGAATTTCAAATTTCTTGCACTTTTCATGTAACAAGAAGTTGCACTTTATGCACAAAACACCTTTCATCACTCGCTTTTCACACTCCCTACACGAAGAACTGTTTATTTTTTGCCCTTTTAACAAGACCGAAGTGTCACTACAATTTCCTATTGGCACTATGACATATTGTACAGTTTCAAAGGCTCTTTAATCTCTAGAATTGTAATAAGGATGTATACTCTGTATTAAAATATGTTGAATTCAGTTATTTGTGTGTTGGCAGATTTTTCGTTTTTGCTGTGGATATTTGAAGAGAAGTCACAGAATTGTCCTTTAATTGCAGCACTACTGCAGCATGGGGCAGATGCTTCAATCCGTAATACAGAAGGTAAAACTGCATTGGAGCTTGCTGATAGTGCAACGAGACCTGTACTCACGGGAGACTACCATAAGGAAGAACTTCTGGAAGCAGCACGCTCAGGTGCCGAGGATCGGCTTTTAGCATTGCTCAATCCGTTAAATGTTAACTGCCATGCCAGTGATGGCCGACGTTCAACACCCCTCCACCTAGCTGCTGGTTACAATCGAGGACGTGTAGTTCAACTTTTACTGCAGAATGGAGCTGATGTGCATGCCAAGGATAAAGGGTAAAACAGGAGATTTTTATTTCAAGCATATTCTGAATTGCTTATCATGTGATATAATTTTGTTCTGCATTTCCAGGTTCAGAATATATTTTCAGAATGACTATGATATTTTATTACATTGTACAGTATTGTAAGTTTATTCATCAGCAACTTGTTTATTTTGTTCCCCTGTATGTCTACATATACCGCCTTTCCTCGTAATTTCTTTGTTTCTGGTCTTCTTCAAATCCTATGTCTACAGATTTGAAGAGGGAAGTGTTGATGTTACTGCATGCACTGTGTTTTTTAATTTTGTGTGACTCGCGAAGTACAGCTATTTTGAACATAATTTCACACAAAGTGTTCTTTAGTTTCAAACCAGACTGTTATCTCAAGCAGGTCTAAAACAATACCTGTGCAATGTTTCAAAATAGTTGGTGCCTATAAACAAGAGCTGTAAGATGATTAGAATGAAGAAGTGTTAATGTTAGGAAAGAGCATAATAAAATAGTACTGGAATTGCTTGAAAAAAAATCAGTATTCACAGTACAGGTTGATGTAATTAGCATATACTTTAAGGTATTTCACCATTCCTAAGTGTTGTCATAGGAGTCAATTTTTGTTTTTCTCAGAAAAAGCAACCACTAGCAATTTATGCGTAACTGCTTATATTACCCTCATCTTGAATAATTGCTTAAATTTTAATACCCATTGGTTGAGCGTTTTCACTAACGGTCTTTGAATTTAGTGTTTTGCTCTTTCATACTCACTTGAACGTGCCACTCCCAAGTATTGTGTGCATGTGTATGAATATTTGGAGCTGGCAGGCTGTGGTTGAACAAGGCTTAGGGGGGAGGGCAGAGCAGGGGAGGGTGAGGGAGCTGGTGTTATTTATGTTGTACTAATGTCAGTTGATGGAACTAGAAAATCCTCCCTTCCCAATTAAGCAATACTTTCTTCAGATTAACAGTTAAGTCTGCTAAATAATTATCCATTGACAGAATCTTAATAGTTCACAGTGCCTTCTAGCAAACTCAAAGCTAATTTGGCATGTATTATTCTCATAGGTAAGGTGAATCTTAAGATAAAATATTCAACAAATGGTTCAAATGGCTCTGAGCACTATGCGACTTAACTTCTGAGGTCATCAGTCCCCTAGAACTTAGAACTAATTAAACCTAGCTAACCTAAGGACATCACACACATCCATGCCCGAGGCAGGATTCGAACTTGCGACCATAGCGGTCGCTCGGCTCCAGACTGTAGCGCCTAGAACCGCACGGCAACTCCGGCCGGCAAAATATTCAACAACATTAGGGATAGGGCAGATTGTTATTCACCGTAAAGGTTACCCATTGAGTTGCAGACAGGCATAATAAAAAGACCGTTACACGTTACAGCTTTCAGGCAGAACTCAACACAAGATGATTACTTTTTCAACAAAGCAAACACATGTGCATTCGCACGAGAGAGAAAACCTCGTGCACACATGACTGGGTACCAGGGCACACAGGCAATGCGGGGAACGAAAGGGCAGATGTAGCAGCCTAGGGGGTGTGTTGTGACCCTCAGTTATTTCAGTGTGCCATCCCCCCCACACACTATCGCCTTGCTGTTGCGGTACACAGCCATACATTGATGGGAGAATGAATAGCTGAAAGTTGCAGATGATAAACTGTGTCTAGTAAAGCCCACTATGTGGCCGTGGCATACCTCCTTACTCGAGGCCCTCCTTACTTGTATTCTCGTTGGCCACAGCGCTCTTCTGCATGGCTTCTTGATCTGGCACGATGATTCTCCAATGTGCGGTGCTTGGGGCACACAGGTCACTGTGCACCACATTTTACTAGACTGTGTTTTATTTCCAGACCAGAGGGTAGCTCCAGGTTTGCCAGTAGAAGTGCCCTCTATTTTCAGTGATCAAAATATGTGATGAGACTTTTAAGGTTTAGTGATATGTCCAACTCGTCTTCAAACATTTAGGGAAATATTCTGAATGTGTTAACAGGTCGACTGGCTGACCTGCGTTTTTTGTAAGTGGTCAGTCTGTCACATATCCCTGTGCTGTACTTTTAGCTCCTCTGTTGTTTTCCTTCTATTTTCTACCCAGGTGCAGTACCTTTCACTGTTTCTCCTTTGCTTTACATTATGTGATACGGAGTGATTGTGTGGATCAATGGGAGTGAGTGATTGAATGAGTGGGTCAACGGTTTTATCCCTTTTAACGATATTCGTTTCTTTTAATATTATAAGGGCACACTGTTGAGTGGCCATTAGACACAAGAAAGCAACAGCAATGACACATACAACTGCCACTGCCGGCAGCTCTAGTGGTGAAGCAGATATAAGCAGGATTTTATTCTCTCGAAAGTCTTTTCTAAAGTTGCCAGACTATAATCAGAATTTTAAGTTTCTATCAAAATAATAAAAATGTGGTAACTCAGGGTTTTAAGTTAAGGAGTTAAGAAATACAACAGTCAGCCACTTTTTTTGTGTATATATTCTATCTATATCAAAATAATAAAATTTCATAAAAAGTAGCTGGTTGCTGTATTTCTTAAAATAATATAATACACAGCCACAGAATCCAGCAACCAGTAAAATGGATATATTATAATTCCATGTTAAGCATTTTCACTAAGTGACTTAAAATGGAACATTCACACAGCACAGGATTACATTCACAAAAATTTTCTTAATTATAAACCAAACATTGCTGAGTAGTCACTTGCTAGTAAAATCAGACCAAAGCATTTATAAAAACAGCAAAATTGTGTTTTTGTTTGTGGAAAAATTAAAGAATTAAAACTGTTAAAGTAGATGTGTTAAATAAATACAGTTTAAATACTGGATGTTCCAGAATGGCACTCCAATAAAACATTGTTTTTGTTTTAAGTGATTTTTCATTCAATACAAATGTTTTTCATGAAGCTAACTACATTTTCATAAACAAAAGGTAACTGTTTACATAATGAACAAAACATTGTAGTTGGAAACAGCTTAAATAAAATTTCATGACTTACGTGACATATACTATGATTTGAATAAATTAAAAGATAGAAAGTTACATTGTTTTCTAAAAATACTTGTCATGAAAATTATGTTCCCACTAATGTTTCTGTTTTAAAGTGAATGTAGTAGGTTGACTAACTTCCTGCCATGTTATGGTTCGTAGTTCTAAGTGACAGAATTGTTCTCATTAATTTTGTAAACAAATAAGAACTCTAGTGTACCACATGGTTCAACAGAAACCATGTATCAATCATTTCTAAACTAAAATGGTATCAGATACTTCAAATCCAAAAGTGGCATCAAAGAATTCATTTTGTCTAACTGGCCTAAATTGTGGTACTTCGTAATTTACTTTCAGATCAATTTAGTTATGTTGTAGACATGTATTATTGCATGATATTGTCCAATTGCAACACCATTATGATGAATAAGGCAAAAAAATTACTTTAGGCAACAACAAAAGTTTGGAAATGGTTAAAAGTTTCATGGAAAACTACATTATCTACCAAAAAGTGAAAGTCCAGAATGGAATAATGACTATATTATGAAAAGGATAGCTTGCTACTCACCATACAGTGGAAATTTTGAATTACTGAGAGGCACAGGAAAAAGACAGGTGAAAAAGGAAGCTTTTGCCCAAAAGGCCTACTTTTGAATTAGATGGCATACATACAAACATTTGTGCAAACCCAACTCCCACACACGTGACCATTGTCTCTAGCTGCTGAAGCCAGACTGGCCAAAAGCTTGCTACTTTAGCAGTCTTTCTATCGTTCGTATCGGTGACTTAATGTTTCCATTATGTGGTGAGTAGGAATCTATCCTTTTTGTATTGTTAAAATTATCAACATAAATGTTACCACCTAACAAACTAGAAATTAAAAAAAAGTCTTATTATTATTTTCTGCTGGCATTGAAATTACCATGAATTGTCAGGTTATCGTTGAATCATTTCAGAAAAAGTCTGCTTTGCTTCATTTGTTCAAGATATGGTTCCCTGCCTCACCGAAATTTCTTTCATTAGCTATATTTGCAGCGGGAACACAAAACTGTTTTCTCATTGAAATAGATAGCTTGAGAAATAAACTGCTTCCACCAGTCTAGCATATCATCGTCATCACAACTATCCAGTGTGGTTAAATATAAAGCAACCTCATTGGTAGATTGAATATCAGATGGCCCACAGTCTGGCCTCTCTGAAAACAGGGACTTCATTTTTTTGGCTGGAGAGCATGGGTAACACACTCTAGGCAGCTCTAAGTAAATATCATAAAAACCGAGTAAGAAGTTTGTCACATTATAGTTTTATTCTAGCATACATGGAAATAATATTCCATCACAGATTAGTGGATGCAGTGTGTGTGTTCTAGACAGAGAATCAGGAGCAACGACGAACATCATCTGCCCAAGGGCAAAGATTTTCTTCTGTTCATTAGTAAAGTCACAGATTGCATTGGGAAAGTTTTAAGGAAGTGTGTGGTGGAAACTATTTTCACATCCACCAGGAAAATAAAAGACTATTTAAGATCAGCAAAAGATGAAAGACACCCTTTGACTACACCGGGGATATATAAAATTCCTTGTAGTTGTGGACAGGTTTATATCGATACCGTAAAGAGAACTGTGAACGCCCGTCTTGTTGAACATAGGAGGAATTGCCGTCTGGGTCACACGGATAAATCGGCCGTAGCGGAACACGTTTACCAGGAAGGTGATCATGAAATAAAATTCAGTGAGAAGAGCGTCATTTCCATAACCTCGCATTATTATGCATGCATGTATAGAGAGGCTATCGAGATTGATAAACAGTGTAATTATTTTAACAGGAAAGACGAAGGTGTTAAACTGGATAAAATTTGGATGTCAGCATTGCACCGCAAGTGCGACAATCTATTACTTTCTATCATGAATGTTGGCATTACCAGAGACAATCTCATAGCAGACGCCACGTGATCGACAGTGGCACCCTCTGTACTGCCTATATAGTCAGCGCTTCCTCAAGTTCTCTTTGCAGTTCGCCGCTGTACTTCAGAGGAAGTCTCCCGCAGTTGGAGACAAAATGTCAGTGGAGAGTTTCGTACTTCGACCACGGCCTATCAGCCCGGAAGTTTTAAGTGAAGTGCCTATATATCTTCATGCTCTGCATTGCAATGACTTATCTGTTTATGCATCCCTAACAGTACACTAAATTGTAGGATATTTCTTGCCTTCTATCACTACTGTTGCATCTTTCAATGTGTCCAAATGTGTACGTGTTTTTTTGCAGTATTGTTGTTGCACCAATACATTTTTCGGAGAAGCCCTTCTTCGCAAGAATTTCCATGATTTTCACTTACTGCCTAACTACAAACTGTAACATTCTAACTACCTGTTCCACCTAGTCTCCATTTCTTGCTTCAAGCTTGTCTTTAACAAATTCTAATTATCCATTTTCTTCATGAAACAGACAGTATGGCAGCGTAATTCGTAAAATAAACCACTGCAACCTCATTCATGAAACAGAAAGTGTGCTGGGCAGCATAAATCATGGAATATACCACTGCAGCCTCATGTTTCAAGTAATTGTCAACAAAAAACCTGTTTCAGGGCTGTGTTCAAAACTTGTAATGCCTGTGTATGCTGAAAGGATTGCATTGCCTTTGCATATATTAGCATCTCGGTCTGTGACAAATGAAATCTTAAGATGCTGGGGATTTACTCCTAAATTAAGTAATATTTTCCAAGTATGGTTATACATATCCTGAATGCAAAAGAAGTTGGCATAGCAATGTTTGGGGAGAGATTTTCATTAGTGATTGGCAAGGATGGAAATTACATTGACTGTGTGTGCTGTGCCACACACACTGCATTCCTGTTTTACTTCTCTTATGCCAGATCTTAAAGCACATATCTGCAGAACATGACAAAGTGCATTACCAGCTCCAGAGGAAGTTACTGTTATTAAAACTTGTAGAAATATGTACCAAAGATTTTCATCTATTTACATTAGTATCAGATTGAGAATCTTGTGCTTTATGTCAGGAGCTTCAAAACATACAGAATTTATACAGGTGGATGTCTCCGACATTCTTCTTCATTCTACGGGAGTGGAACAGAACACTGAAAGACAAGCTGAATACAGGCAAGTATGATGCCTAGCATTGTCCGGACTGTAGGTGAGAAATCAAGTGTATTTACAGCAGATACATACTAGAAAAGTTGTTACCTACCTGTTGCTGCACACTTTGTCGGTCTAGATTGGACACTGCAAAATAGGGATTGGAAACACCCATTTCCATTCTCATTAGTTACCAATGAAAATCTCTCCCGAACACTGCTCTGCCCACAGCCTTTTGCACTGAGAACATAGGCCTGGTCTTCCAAATCAATTTCCTGTTTCACACTTAGTCTCATGTTTATGTGCCATGATCGAGCAGCAGGTAGTTGAGGGACAATCATGTAATCGGAGTAGTGGTAGAGTGTCAGGTCATTTGTGTATAGGATACTTCCGTGAGTGTGAAGAAAGTCGAATGCAGTTGCTCCCTCCCATCCAAAATGCCTACATTGACATCTGCCAGACTTTCCTGGAACTACATACGCCAAGCAGTTAAAGTGCATAGAAACACCAGATGCAGATCTCTATAATGTTCCCACCATTTTAATGAGAAGTGGCAAGAAGAGAACTATAGATCTACCCTCCTGGTTAGAATGAAATTGTGTGATTCAGAGCTAATAGAGATCAAATTAAAACAATGCTAACTTCAAGCAAACTGGTCAGGGCAATTGTATGTATAGTGTGGCATATGAATCTGTGATACTAACAGTTCCATAGTGCTGTTTTGTGACCTAGCAACTGCAGTAAGCCACCAGGTGGCACTTGAGCAGGTAGCAAGAGCAACATTGTTACAAAATTAATGTGAACACGTTTTAAGTAACAGTAGATTTTTTCATTTAACTGTTCTGTTCTTTCACTATCTTTAACTCGGATTCCCATTTTTTCACTCTTAGTGTTTACGCATATCTATTTCGTCTCAAATTGTATCCTGAGTGTAATTCCAACAAATGAAGTGAAACAAGAGAGGAAAGCATGCTACACAGCCAGGCCTGCAAATTCATGCATTTGATGAGGAAGTACCTCGAGAAAGTAAAGAAGAAGGGATCTCTAATTTCTGCATATCATGTTCTGAAGTGGACAGCTTTGAAAATAAGGAAAAGCAGTGTTGTAACAGTAGGGAAAGAAAACAACAATTAAGATAGTGATGAGACTGCTACAACAAAGTTAAACACACAAGGAAAACAAACAGCTGAGGAAGTAGAAAATGACTCCCATGAGTGATACAAATGAAGATTTTTGAAGCATGTCAGTACAATAAAATTTTTTCAGGATTTGTGTCGCATCAATTCGCAGTAAGTCCACATTATTTTGGGAGGTATACTCTCTTACAGTATTCTGCAGAAGTCCCAGTTCCTCACAATCCATCTCGTTATACTATTATTTGTGTCAGTTAACTTTTAAATCACCACAGAAGCCACTTCACAACAATTTGTCGACTGCCCTGTATAAATACAGGCTGCTTACACTTGTTGCCTCTTACTGCCCAATGAATAGCAGTATGTTGCTTCCTTCTTATTACTTCTAGAACAGGTCAATGTGCTGCACGAAAGGCAAAACTCCTATCTCCATTCACAAGATTGGCTGTCGCACATATTTCGGTAGCCTCTGTAATAAGTGTCCAAGAAACCACTCATTGGATAGATGAGACATCTTCTTGAAATTAAATGTGTACTCCTCCATTAAGCTATACCTGTTGTTGTTGTGGTCTTAGTCTAGAGACTGGTTTGATGCAGCCCTCCATGCTGCCCTATCCTGTGCAAGCTTCTACGTCTCGAAGTATCTACTGCAACATACATCCATCTGAATCTGTTTAGTGTATTGATCTCTTGGTCTTCCTCTACGATTTTTACCCTCCACACTGCCCTCCAATACTAAATTGATGATTCCTTGATGCCTCAGAACATGTCGTACCAACAAATCCATTCTTCTAGTCAAGTTGTGCCACAAATTCCTCTTCACCTCAATTGTATTCAGTACCTCCTCATTAGTTACGTGATCGATCCATCTAATCTTCAGCATTCTTCTGTAGCGCCACATTTCGAAAGCTTCTACTCTCTTCTTGTCCAAACTATTTATCGTAAATCTTTCACTTCCATACATGGCTACACTCCATACGAATACTTTCAGAAAATACTTCCTGATACTTAAATCTATAATCGGTGTTAACAAATTATTTCTCTTCTTCAGAAATGCTTTCCTTGCCATTGCCAGTCTACATTTTGTATCCTCACTACTTTGACCATCATCAGTTATTTTGCCCCCCAAATAGCAAAACTCAGTCTCATTTCCTAATCTAATTCTTTCAGCATCACCTGATTTAGTTGACTACATTCCATTATCCTTGTTTTGCTTGTGTTGATGTTTATCTTATATCCTCCTTTCAAGACACTGTCCAGTCCATTCCTTCAACTGCTCTTCCACGTACTTTGCTGTCTCTGACAGAATTACAAGGTCATTGGCAAACCTCAAAGTTTTAATTTCTTCTCCATGGATTTTAATTCCTACCCCAATTTTTTCTTTTGTTTCCTTTACTGCTTGCTCAATATACAGATTGAATAACATTGGGGATAGGCTACAACCCTGTCTCACTCCCTTCCCAACCACTGCCTCCCTTTCGTGCCCCTCGACTCTTATAACTGCCGTCTGGTTTCTGTACAAATTGTAAATAGTCATTCACTCCCTGCATTTGATCCTTGCCACCTTCAAACTCTGAAAGAGAATATTCCAGTCAACATTGTCAAAAGCTTTCTCTAAGTCTACAAATGCTAGAAACATAGGTTTGTCTTTCCTTAATCTATCTTCTAAGATACATCATAGGGTAGGGTATTGCCTCACGTGTTCCAACATTTCTACGGAATCCAAACTGATCTTTCCCGAGGTTGGCTTCTACCAGTTTTTCCATTCATCTGTGAAGAATTTGTTTTAGTATTTTGCAGCCGTGACTTATTAAACTGATCGTTCAGTAATTTTTACACCTGTCGACACCCGCTTTCTTTGGGATTGGAATTATTATATTCTTCTTGAAGTATGAGGGCATTTTGCCTGTCTCGTACATCTTGCCCACCAGATGGTAGAGTTTTGTCATTGCTGGCTCTCCCAAGGCTATCAGTAGTTCTAATGGTATTTTGTCTACTCCCGGGGCCTTGTTTTGACTCAGGTCTTTCAGTGCTCTGTCAAACTCATCACACTGTATCATATTTCCCATTTCATCTTCATCTACGTCCTCTTCCATTTCCATAATATTGCCCTTGTAGTGTAACAATGTAAGTTTCTTATAAATGATTTTCTTTCGACATATGGCCATGTGTAGACTTCGTCACCTACGTCAGTTACAACCCACTTCAAAATTATTTATATTCCTTTTAAATTGTCTCAGAATGGTTCTTGAATGAAACTGTAAAACATCATCTGAGTCGTATGCACAGAATTACGTCACTCGGGCCAATTGTTTTGCGTAAACTTTTTCAATTTTAGATGTCGTTTGTTTCAGAAATTATATTGATTCACGTTATCTGATTTAATCGATATTAGAACCAATTTGAATAAACTTTTTGAGATTCAAAATCGCGATGAACGCTGTCAAAATTCAATAATCTTGTCAAATATATTATTAATTCATTCACATAATTCTTCATAAATAAATCCTCGGAACACGTATTTCAACTTTAGTAGCATCCACTAGTTTATTATCTTCCTACATACAGACGTGAACCTGAGCCTTGAAGAGACAAAACTAACATTTTCAATAAGATTAAACTTCCTATGATATCATTGTTGTACAAAACATTACAAATTCTCATTTATTTGATTTTTAGAAGCACGACGCAACAACTCGGTTTCAGGATCTTCTGTTGCTCTTTGGCTGTCGACCCGCGACGTATAGTGGCCAGCAATTTTCTCTCTGGTCCCGGCAGCGAAGATGCTGTCTCCGTTCGTTGCGCCGCCCTCTCCGTACATGAAACATAAAAAAAATACAAAACTTTAAACAATTCACAACCATTACAAATATTACAAAAATACATAAACAAAACTAAATTAAACTTATATTCACCTGCAAACTGGGCTGACACTGGTGGATGGGTGACGCTTCAATTTCGTCCCACTACACCCTCCAGTACATCACCCTTGTGTAGACCCTCTATGTACTCCTTTCATCGTTCTGCTTTCCTTTCTTTGTTTAGAACTGGTTTTCCATCTGAGCTCTTGATATTCATACAAGTGGTTATATGCCTCTACATCCTTACATTTGTCCTCTAGCGCTCCCTGCTTAGCCATTTTGCACTTCTGGTTGATCTCATTTTTGAGACATTTGTGCTCCTTTTTGCCTGTTTCATTTACTGCATTTTTATATTTTCTCCTTTCATCAATTATATTCAATATCTCTTCTGTTACCCAAGGATTCCTACTAGCCCTCATCTTTTTACCTACTTGATCCTCAGCTGCCTTCACTATTTCATCTCTCAAAGCTACTCATTCTTCTTCTACTGTATTTCTTTCCCCCGTTCTTGTCAATTGTTCCCTAATGCTCTCCTGAAACTCTCTACAACCTCTGGTTCTTTCAGTTTATACGGGTCCCATCTCCTTAAATTCCTACCTTTTTGCAGTTTCTTCAGTTTTAGTCTACACTTCATAACCAATAAATCGTGGTCAGAGTTCACATCTGTCCCTGGAAATGTCTTACAGTTCAAAACCTGGTTCCTAAATCTCTGTCTTACCATTATATAATCTATCTGAATCCTTCCCACCGAGCGAGGTGGCGCAGTGGTTAGCACACTGGACTCGCATTCGGGAGGACGACGGTTCAATCCCGTCTCCGGCCATCCTGATTTAGGTTTTCCGTGATTTCCCTAAATCGCTTCAGGCAAATGCCGGGATGGTTCCCTTGAAAGGGCATGGCCGATTTCCATTCCCATCCATCCCTCACCCGAGCTTGCGCTCCGTCTCTAATGACCTCGTTGTCGACGGGACGTTAAACACTAATCTCCTCCTCCTCCTGAAACGTTCCAGTGTCTCCAGGCCTCTTCCATGTGTAATACCTTCTTTCATGACTCATAAATCAAGTGTTAGCTATGATTAAATTATGCCCTGTGCAGAATTCTACTGGGCGACTTCCTCTTTCATTCCTTACTCCCATTTGATATTCACCTATGACTTTTCGTTCTCTTCCTTTTCTTCTATTGAATTACAGTCCCCCATGACTATTAAATTTTCATCTCCCCTCACTATCTGAATGATTTCTTTTGTCTCACTGTACATTTCCTCAATCTCTTCATCTTCTGCGGAGCTAGTTGGCATATAAACTTGTTCTACTGTGGTAGGCAAGGGCTTCGTGTCTGTCTTGGCTACAATAATGTGTTCGCTATGCTGTTAGTGGCAGCTTACCCGAACTGCTATTTTTGGTAGCTTACCCGCGCTCGTATTTTTTTTTTAAATTAATTATTAAACTTACTCCTGCATTAATCCTATTTGATTTTGTATTTATAATCCTGTATTCACCTAACCAAAAGCCTTGTTCCTCCTGCCACCGAAATTCACTACTACCCACTATATCTAACTTCAACCTAACCATTTCCCTTTTTAAATTCTCTAACCTACCTGTCCGATTAAGGTATCTAACATTCCACGCTCCGATCTGTGGAACGCCAGTTTTGTTTCTCCATATAATGACGTCGTCCTGAGTAGTCCCTGCCCAGAGATCCGAATGGGGGACTATTTTACCTCCGAAATATTTTACCTAAGAGGATGCCATCATCATTTAATTATACAGTAAAGCTGCATGCCCTCGGGAAAAATTAAGACTGTAGTTTCCCTTGCTTTCAGCCGTTCGCAGTACCAGCACAGCAAGGCCATTTTGGTTAATGTTACAAGGCCAGATCAGTCAATCATGCAGACCGTTGGCCCTGCAACTACTGAAAAGGCTGCTGCCCCTCTTCAGGAACCACAAGTTTTTCTGGTCTCTCAACAGATACCCCTCCATTGTGGTTACACCTACAGTACGGGTATCTGTATCGCTGAGGCATGCTATTCTCCCCACCAGTGACAAGGTTCATGGTTCGTGGGAGGAAGCTATACCTATTCAGAGTCAATTTGTGTCTCTGTCCACGTAAACAGTCATATTTGAGACTTTGGAAGCCCATTGTTGAAACATTTCCAATGCCTGAGAATGAATGTGTGTCTAAAGGGCAAGTGCTGTGGTGGCAGAGGGCATTTTTGGAAGGCCAGAATGATAGCAATGATGACTTTAGGACATCTCTCAACATCAAAAGGTGCAGACAGAGTGACTTGTGCATGAAATTTTGATTACAGACCAAACAATGAAAACTGATTGATTCCTTTGACTCCTGGTATATCCAAAACAATTGTTCATGAGATTGTAATCAAATAATTGGAGATGAATAAGTTTGTGCAAAACTGATCCTGAAAATTTTTACCAACAACAGAGTAATCATTTATGCCAAACTTTTAGAATTGTGCTGAAATTATGGTACTTTTGTGGGCAATATTATTACTAGAGATGAGCCATGGGTTTTTGAATACAAACCTGAGGTGGGGGGAGAGAGAGAGAGAGAGAGAGAGAGAGAGAGAGAGAGAGAGAGAGCACTTTGAGTGGCACACCTTGCAGTCACCATGCTCCAAGAAGGCACACATGAGCAGATCAATAGTGAAGGCAGTACTCAATGTATTTTCCTATGCTAGTGGTATCATTCACCATGATGCCTACAGATCTTCCAAATCTAGCTGGCAAAAATGTATTGATGCAAGAGGGGTCCTATTTTCAAGAATTTTGATACATTGTATTGTTATGATCTGTAAAATCAATTTTTATGGACTTGGTGCCATTACTTACCACACATGCCTTTGTACAGAACACAGTATTGTGAACTGTGATATAGCTTGACAACCTGTACTGGAAGCAATAAGGCAGGAATGACAAGCTAAGTTACATTGGACAGCGATGGACAATGATTGAGAGCTGGTGGCCTCATAAAATTCACAGGGTCAGTGGCAGTTAAATTTGTGTTTTCATTTACACATCTGCTGTGCAGTTCACGCTTCAGTGCCTGGCAGAGGATACATCAATCCACTTTCACACTATTTCTGTTCAATTCCACTCTTGTACAGTCAGCAGGGAAAACAAATACTATGATCATCATTTCACTCTATGTAGGTTGCCATCAAGAAAGTATTTTTGTATTCAAAGGAGAAAGTTTAATTTCAAAACTTTGTGAAAAGATCTTACCAGAGCAAAATATGCCTTTGTTTTAATATGTGTCATCCCAACTTGTGTATCATGTGACACTCTCACCCCTATTTCACAATAATACAAGACGACCTGCGCTTCTTTGAACTTTCTACAGCAATACTTTAGCAGAAGATGGACTAGAATTTCTGTGGGCAGTATGTTTTTCAATTTGTTGCCTTCTAAGTGATCTGCCAATGAAAAACATGCCTATCTTGTCATCCAGAGAAAATGGCCCTGACACAAGAAAGCTGGGGTGCTGCATGGGATACACTTCTGCTCCAATGTGGAGATGTGATGCTTACTGCGCAAAACATTTCTCTATCTTTGTAATAAAAAAGTGTGTGTGTGTGTGTGTGAGAGAGAGAGAGAGAGAGAGAGAGAGAGGGGGGGGGGGGAGGGGGCGGAGGGAGAGGGGGGGGGGGGGAAATGTGGAGAGGGAGAGGGGGGGGGGGTTGCCCTTGTTCAGGATGTAGTAATTAAACACCATCTCTTGCACACCATTGCACTTGTTTTGCTAAATGTGTATATATAAGATTTCAATACCAAGTATTGAATTGCTTCTGGTAATAAGACATTATCCCCACCACCACCACCACCACCAATCAAACTCCAGCATTTAGAATTTTGTATCTGTTAGAATTCAGAAAAACCTACCTGTAGGGTCAGGTATGTACTGTATTTTCACATAGTTGTTCAAATATTTTGACTTGTTTCATGAATTATTTCTCAGTTTGGCCTTGTGGTTTAAATTTTACTTTCTCTTTATTTCAGTGGCCTTGTACCATTGCACAATGCTTGCTCTTATGGGCATTTTGAAGTAACAGAAATGCTCATAAAACATGGGGCAAATGTTAATGCAATGGATCTCTGGCAGTTCACTCCATTACATGAAGCTGCATCTAAGTCTCGTGTAGAAGTCTGCTCCCTGCTCCTTAGTGAAGGAGCTGATCCGACACTCCTGAACTGCCACTCAAAATCTGCTATTGATGTAGCTCCTACAAGAGAACTTCAGGAACGACTATCTTGTAAGTTAAAAACAAATTTATTTAAGATAATTGTCAGTGTAATGTTTCCAAATGTATGAGTAAATGTGATGTTTTAGCACACCATTGTGTGTGTGTGTGTGTGTGTGTGTGTGTGTGTGTGTGTGTGTGTTTGTGTGAGAGAGAGAGAGAGAGAGATGACAGAATAGGGTATTGAATCAACCATATAAATAAAATTATTATCCAGCTGAGAGATAGCAATATTGTTTCTGTTATCTTAAATTTTAAAATGAAACTCATGTGTGAAATGAGAGAAAGTAAAATAATAAAGCAGTTGAGAGGGTGGTGACAAAACTGTGCTTATGTAACAATTACATGTTTATTGTTTGGTGTATTATGGTGTGTACAGTTTGTGTCCCGTATTCTTATGGAAGATAATATGGATCAAAGACAGAACAAAATGTTCTGTAAACTAAAATTCAAATATGAATACTTGTTGAGATATGTGCATTATGACCTACAATAGTCATCTGTCTTTCTTACATATTCTTCAGCCCTCCTGAAAGAATAAAGAGTACACCTGGCTTCCGTCATATTTGATAACACGCATTGTAACGTCAGCATGGTGTACATTGGTTGTGGCATATACCAATGCCTTCAAATGTCCCCATACCCAAAAATCTAAGAAATTAAGATCAAGTAAAGAGGATGACCATTCTACTGGACCACCTCAACTAATCCATTGCTCATTAAACACTTTTATTAAGTACTGTTGTATAGGGCTTAGAAAATTGAATGGGACCCTATTGTGTATAAAGCACAAGTTTTTGCCCCGGTTCAGAAAAATCGTAAATCTTTGGCTCCATATACCCTACCAGGCCTTGTAACACACAAAATATGAATAACATTAATTCTGTCTAGTGGCTGTTCTACTTATCACACACCGAGCGAGGTGGCGCAGTGGTTAGCACACTGGACTCGCATTCGGGAGGACGACGGTTCAATCCCGTCTCCGGCCATCCTGATTTAGGTTTTCCGTGATTTCCCTAAATCGTTTCAGGCAAATTCCGGGATGGTTCCTTTGAAAGGGCACGGCCGATTTCCTTCCCAATCCTTCCCTAACCCGAGCTTGCGCTCCGTCTCTAATGACCTCGTTGTCGACGGGACGTTAAACACTAACCACCACCCAACTTATCACACATAACAGCAACTCATCCTGAGACACTAAGGAATAATAAATATTGTAATGGACGGTGTATGTGGGGGAGGGGGGGGTGGGAGGAGGAGGGGGAAGGGAGGGGAGATAAAGCTCATAGACCGAGATCCAATTTTGGCTAAGTAAACAGATCGAAGTGGATGTAGATTGCAGCAGTTCCACAGAGATGGAAGATGATTGCACAGGTTAGACTAGTGTGGAGCTGCATCAAACCAGTCTTTGGATTGAAAGCTGCCACCACCACTATCACTACCACTATAGTATTGGCTGTGCTAGAGTTTGGTTAATGCCTTCAGCAGAACCAGTTCTTCATACCATTGTTTCAGAATCATCATGTGTACTTCCAAAACTCACTGCTCCATATCCAGTGTGTGAACTGTGTGAGATCTGCTGCAATCTTTTATCTTCATTGTGAATGGTCCCACAACTGCAAGTCACAGAAACAATCTACAGATCATTTTTTCAGATGAAATGTGCAGATGAGGATGACTTTCTGTCTATGTGAGACGAGCCTGTGTGTTAACCCTTTTGAGGATTGGGCAGCTAGGGTGTAGTTTAGCTGTCTAGTACTGTGGTTTTTTTTTTTTTTTTTAATTTATTTTTATTTTTTATTTTTTTAAAGCAGGTTCTACTGCATACAACTTAAGTTAGTCTATTACATTTTGAAAAGAGAGTTTTTCTGATGAAATACTGCAAAGAAACACCTTTCTTGTATTGATATATAGTTTTCACAGCAGCATTAATTCCCCCGCCCCTCCAAATGCAGGTAGTATTAGAAGTTGTTGGTACCAAAAATAAAACTGTTGAAAATGTAGTTTTTGAAACTGAAATTGCATCGTTATATTTGCCATGGTGTGAAAAATTTAAAAGCATTTTGTAAAATGAAGACATAAGTCACATTCCTCACAATAGTAGCTAGTATCTTTTCTGCCACCTTCCCAGAGACTTGCTTTGCAATGATCTGCACAGACCTGAGATTTTGTGTGAGGCCATTTCGACATTTCTATGTTGTTGTTGTGGTCTTCAGTCCTGAGACTGGTTTGATGCAGCTCTCCATGCTACTCTATCCTGTGCAAGCTCCTTCATCTCCCAGTACCTACTGCAACCTACATCCTTCTGAATCTGCTTAGTGTATTCATCTCTTGGTCTCCCTATGCGATTTTTACCCTCCACGGTGCCCTCCAATGCTAAATTTGTGATCCCTTGATGCCTCAAAACACGTCCTACCAACCGATCCCTTCTTCTAGTCAAGTTGTGCCACAAACTTCTCTTCTCCCCAATTCTATTCAATACCTCCTCATTAGTTACGTGATCTACCCACCTTATCTTCAGCATTCTTCTGTAGCACCACATTTCTAAAGCTTCTATTCTCTTTTTGTCCAAACTAGTTATCGTCCATGTTTCACTTCCATACATGGCTACACTCCATACAAATACTTTCAGAAACGATTTCCTGACGCTTAAATCTATACTCGATGTTAACAAATTTCTCTTCTTCAGAAACGCTTTCCTTGCCATTGCCAGTCTACATTTTATATCCTCTCTACTTCGACCATCATCAGTTATTTTGCTCCCCAAATAGCACAACTCCTTTACTACTTTGTGTCTCATTTCCTAATCTAATTCCCTCAGCATCACCTGATTTAATTTGATTACATTCCATTATCCTCGTTTTGCTTTTGTTGATGTTCATCTTATATCCTCCTTTCAAGACACTGTCCATTCCCTTCAACTGCTCTTCCAAGTCCTTTGCTGTCTCTGACAGAATTACAATGTCATCGGCGAACCTCAAAGTATTTACTTCGTCTCCATGAATTTTAATACCTACTCCGAATTTTTCTTTTGTTTCCTTTACTGCTTGCTCAATATACAGATTGAATAACATCGGGGAGAGGCTACAACCCTGTCTCACTCCCTTCCCAACCACTGCTTCCCTTTCATGTCCCTCGACTCTTATAACTGCCATCTGCTTTCTGTACAAATTGTAAATAGCCTTTCGCTCCCTGTATTTTACCCCTGCCACCTTCAGAATTTGAAAGAGAGTATTCCAGTTAACATTGTCAAAAGCTTTCTCTATGTCTACAAATGCTAGAAATGTAGGTTTGCCTTTTCTTAATCTTTCTTCTAAGATAAGTCTTAAGGTTAGTATTGCCTCACGTGTTCCAACATTTCTACGGAATCCAAACTGATCTTTCCCGAGGTCCGCTTCTACCAGTTTTTCCATTCGTCTGTAAAGAATTCGCGTTAGTATTTTGCAGCTGTGACTTATTAAACTGATAGTTCAGTAATTTTCACATCTGTCAACACCTGCTTTCTTTGGGATTGGAATTATTATATTCTTCTTGAAGTCTGAGGGTATTTCGCCTGTCTTATACATCTTCCTCACCAGATGGTAGAGGTTTGTCATGAATGGCTCTCCCAAGGCAATCAGTAGTTCCAATGGAATGTTGTCTACTCCCGGGGCATTGTTTCGACTCAGGTCTTTCAGTGCTCTGTCAAACTCTTCACGCAGTATCTTATCTCCCATTTCATCTTCATCTACATCCTCTTCCATTTCCATAATATTGTCCTCAAGTACATCGCCCTTGTATAAACCCTCTATATAATCCTTCCACCTTTCTGCCTTCCCTTCTTTGCTTAGAACTGGGTTGCCATCTGAGCTCTTGATATTCATACAAGTGGTTCTCTTCTCTCCAAAGGTCTCTTTAATTTTCCTGTAGGCAGTATCTATCTTACCCCTAGTGAGACAAGCCTCTACATCCTTACATTTGTCCTCTAGCCATCCCTGCTTAGCCATTTTGCACTTCCTGTCGATATCATTTTTGAGACGTTTGTATTCCTTTTTGCCTGCCTCATTTACTGCATTTTTATATTTTCTCCTTTCATCCATTAAATTCAATATTTCTTCTGTTACTCAAGGATTTCTATTAGCCCTCGTCTTTTTACCTACTTGATCGTCTGCTGCCTTCACTACTTCATCCCTCAGAGCTGCCCATTCTTCTTCTACTGTATTTCTTTCCCCCATTCCTGTCAATTGTTCCCTTATGCTCTCCCTGAAACTCTCTACAACCTCTGGTTCTTTCAGTTTATCCAGGTCCCATCTCCTTAAATTCCCACCTTTTTGCAGTTTCTTCAGTTTCAATCTGGAGTTCATAACCAATAGATTGTGGTCAGAATCCACATCTGCCCCTGGAAATGTCTTACAGTTTAAAACCTGGTTCCTAAATCTCTGTCTTACCATTATATAATCTATCTGATACCTTTTAGTATCTCCAGGATTCTTCCAGGTATACAACCTTCTTTTATGATTTTTGAACCAAGTGTTAGCTATGATTAAGTTATGCTCTGTGCAAAATTCTACAAGGCGGCTCCCTCTTTCATTTCTTCCCCCCAATCCATATCACCTACTATGTTTCCTTCTCTCCCTTTTCCTACTGACGAATTCCAGTCACCCATGACTATTAAATTTTCGTCTCCCTTCACTACCTGAATAATTTCTTTTATCTCATCATACATTTCATCTATTTCTTCATCATCTGCAGAGCTAGTTGGCATATAAACTTGTACTACTGTAGTAGGCATGGGCTTTGTGTCTATCTTGGCCACAATAATGCGTTCACTATGCTGTTTGTAGTAGCTAACCCACACTCCTATTTTTTTATTCATTATTAAACCTACTCCTGCATTACCCCTATTTGATTTTGTATTTATAACCCTGTTATCACCTGACCAAAAGTCTTGTTCCTCCTGCCACCGAACTTCACTAATTCCCACTATATCTAACTTTAACCTATCCATTTCCCTTTTTAAATTTTCTAACCTACCTGCCCGATTAAGGGATCTGACATTCCACGCTCCGATCCGTAGAACGCCAGTTTTGTTTCTCCATATAATGACGTCGTCCTGAGTAGTCCCCGCCCGGAGATCCGAATGGGGGACTATTTTACCTCCGGAATATTTTACCCAAGAGGACGCCATCGTTTAACCATACAGTAAATCTGCATGCCCTCGGGAAAAATTACGGCTGTAGTTTCCCCTTGCTTTCAGCCGTTCGCAGTACCAGAACAGCAAGGCCGTTTTGGTTATTGTTACAAGGCCAGATCAGTCAATCATCCAGACTGTTGCCCCTGCAACTACTGAAAAGGCTGCTGCCCTCTTCAGGAACCACATGTTTGGCCTCTCAACAGATACCCTTCCGTTGTGGTTGCACTTACGGTACGGCCATCTGTATCGCTGAGGCACGCAAGCCTCCCCACCAACGGCAAGGTCCATGGTTCATGGGGGGGGGGGGACATTACTATAGATGGAATAAATTTAGGAAAATGTCTTGCACTTACTCTTTTTACAGGTGAACCATTTTGAGTGGAAGTTGATTAACCAGGCCTTTTTTGTTCATCAGAGCCACTGCTAATTCAGTAATGAATTCAACAGGGTGTTTGCTAGTAGGCCTTGACTTTTTATTTAAAAACATAGGAGTTTATGATGAAAATGTGAAAAGAAAGCTTTCTTCCACTACTTTGCTTTGTCTCAAAAAGTTAGTTGCCAATTTGCTATAATCCATTCATCATAAGAGTAAACCTGGTGTAAACAATGCACTACGTATCCTTCCACATTTGCTGGAACCTGTTTCACGTGGGACTGCAGCCGAGCCGTCTCAAGTACTTTAAAGTACAATAATGAGGGTACGTTTTGTGGTGTGCGCTATGCTCACATCGACTTAGTGATAATACGGGACAATAGCGTTACCAGCACATTTAACTTGGACGGCACTGGCCAGTCAGCTGGTACAACTAGCCTGCAGTGACATGGCCAGCTGCAGTTTAACACGTTAAAAGAGACGAACAGAGGAGCAGTACAACTTCGAATGATGTTTAATTTTTAAGCAGAATGAAATAATACACTGCAAATCTCCCACAATATGCTCCGTAGACCACTAGACAAAAACTGCAACACGTTATCATTTTTAGGTAACATACTATTGTAGTTATAAACAAGAATAATGAAAATTCCTGACTTAATGACAGGGTAATTTTTCTGCATAAGTTGTGTGTAACGTGAGGGAGTATTCAAGGATTTCACTGTATAGTTAAATACTGGAGACACTGAAGATATTACTTACACTCATTCATCTGGTAATCTCTCAGCTCCTTCCTTATCCGAATCCAAGAAATGCATTTCAGTTCTGGAAGTGTCACCTGCAACGTTGATAACGAGCCTATCGACAACAGAATCCATGAAGCCAACCAAACGCAGCATTTTCTCTTCTTTTATGATGAACCATTCTATATCCCGCCAGCATTCGGCAGTGATGTGAAAAAGCTGCGTTCGTTAGTTCAAGTATGTCTGGCACTCAGCTGTCTTGTTACTTCTTGGGCTAAATCCCGTAACTTGGCTCCAGATCATCAGTTCTGTTGGGTTCATATTGTAACGGTACAGTAGCAAATGTAAAAATGCAGCATTTGTATGATTCACTTGATGCTGTGAAAATGATTGATTTTCGTATTTCTACGATACTTACTTACCTCTGTGTTATAAAACAATGGACATAGTCCGAATAAAGAGGATTTGGTTGTTCAATTTAGCCCTACAACATTAAATTGTTTTCTTAATTTAAGCAACTTTTATGAACAGTCTTACATAAAACATCAATAATTACAATTTGTATTTGAAATGGAAGCAGGAATTTCGCATCCAATATGTAATTAGAAGCAAGAAGACGTGCGTTGTTCATAAAAAGTGATGATATTTTATAATTACGAGATTTAGGTATTTCAAACTGAATGAGGGGAAAAAAATAATACTGGGGAGATTTGAATGAATGAACCATTACCTGAATTTAGTTCTTTATTCCATTACGCTACCGACTGCACTACACATTCGTTGTTGCTTTGTGTCTCAACTGCAACACATAAAGCGCTGGTAAAATTCAAAGCCGATTATCCCTATAAATTTATCAAAAATATTTAGAACAGCCTATTTCTCAGCACTTTTTGGCTGTATAAGACATGCGTGTTTCACCACAGAAGAGAAAGCAGCCTCACCCATTTTCATACTGCACATTAACAGTGTGACAATCGGAGCCCAAAGCTGCAGAGGCTGTGACTGTACATGATTTTTCAAATAAAGACTATGTAGCCAAAGTGTGATAAAGAAAAACTTTGATGGCTGTCAATACATTTGAATATCTTAAGTTTCATTTAACGTAATGTAATAATAAGATATCTAATACGTAAGTAGGACATACTTCTAAGAGCGTAACAACACCAGTGTAAGTATGCTACGGCTTCTGACCAATCATCGCGTTTGTGTTTGTTTACATCAGGTTTTTTCTTATGAGTTGCTGTAGTTCACACCGGTCTTGTTTTTATTATAATCCAAAATAAAGGTACGTTTCATCTATCATTCCTAATTTTGTTCAGATTTTGACATTGGATGCAGCTGTTTTGTGTATTGTCATCAAGAAAAATACATTCCTAGTGTCTTCCCATAGACAGACAGCAAATGGTCTTGTCTGCAAAAGCAAGGTGAGTAGCAGACAACAATTGATGCATTCTGTGCTGCATGTGACCTGACCTTCTGAGGTGCAGCACGTGGTAACAAGGTGAATGTCAGTGCTATGTAACAACTAACACTCAGTGTTGTCTGTATCCCTTTCCCGACAATACAAATGACAAAATCTGCCATCTGCGTTTTTCATGGTAGTATGAGCATCATAGAGTACCTTTATACAGATGATGGACATAAGACAAACATTACAATACATTAAAAAAGCTGAGAAATGGTGGATGTAAGTCCTACACTGCTCATCTTTTTGGAGTATAATTTGTGCAACATAGCTCCTGTGTCATACGTCTCCAAAGTGTTGTTGCCATTAGGTTAAATACAGCAGAAACCAATGACCACCTTTTTGCATGTGAAATAATAGGACTATATGTTACTGTTTAAATTGTTCACACTCCACGGAACAATTACTCTTGTTCCGGTACCAGCACAGCTTCGGTGTGGTATGTACAGAATGGCTGATACAGGAAATGGTTGTAAGTGCTATGTCCGACTCCAGAATTATTGTTGTAAGTGCTATGTCTGACTCCAGCATCACAGTCACAGGTCTAAGTACAGAGGCAAACACAGCAAGTTAGAAATAAGAATTGACTGTCAACAGGACGACGGGGTACACCATTGAGTTTCTCGACATGAGAAAAATGTCCCACACATCAGCAATGATTTGTTCATGACACATGTTTGGACTTCTAGTTTTGCCAGTTATCATTTCCTGTAAAAATATGAGAAACTTTTTTAAAAACTTTTTATACTTAAAGAAAATCCACTTGTATGAATATGCACATGATTGATTAATTATAATAGAAGTACCCTTTTCATTTCACTGTTCATTGTCAGTCTCCGTAGTTGTCTCCTTCTTGCTTATGACACCCAATAAATGCAAGGCTCTCATTGGAGAAACATTTCCTGTGCCTGTTTCCTTCATTTTGGCAGAAAAAGTACCTGCTTCTGACATAGTACATGACATCGTAGATCATTGCAAGTTGGATCTTTGTTGTTTTACATTCAATTAACATGAACTCTGATAGTAAATTTAAAAGTGAGTATCAGTAAATGAAAACTTTTCTCTTTGTGCAGATAGCATATTTGTGGAGTCATTGATGGCTGTAAATCTCTGATTTTCATTCTGAAGCAGGGCTTCACAGGAAATGTGTTCTACAAGCAGACAATTAGCGCAGGTCTGTAAGCAGCAAGTACTGTACCCTCACCATCATCACAAGGAATAGGGTGGCAATCAGTGTGGAGTGTTGTTTAAATGAGGAAATTAATCCTGAGGGAAATGCTTGGAGAAATATAGAATCTCTCTGTATTCCCTGTTGCATTTTAGATTAGTTACTTCAAAGTGCAGATCAGCATGAATTCGGTTCCAGGCTTTTTCATTTTTCCACGCAGTTGCTCTACAAATGCCAATTTATTTCCTGACGTGATTGGCACTCCGCCTGGAGGCATGTAAATTACTAAATTCCATGGCAGACCTCCATTCTCTACACTTTCTTCATTGCTGCTAGGACTGTGACATCCAGTTTTGTGTAAGTGATATCTACACATAGAGTGCTAAAGACTATGCAAAAAACTCTTTTAAGATTTTGCAAACTGTTTCTGAAGGCCGTCTGGGATAATCTGTGTTGGGCATGTGACTGTCATGTTACCGTACAAAATTGTTGTACCTGAAGTTGACATATATGTTCAGCTGTAACTACCAAGTATTGTTTTATTAAATCATCATCCCTCAAAGGCCACAAGGACTTTGGTAAAATTAGTGAAGTTTTGTAACTCATTTGAGTGACACACACACACACACACACACACACACACACACACACACACACTTGATATTTCTACCTTCTCTTCAGGGAGCTTCCTCTTGAGTTTTAAAACTTTTTGTACACACTCAGATACTTCACATTTTCCATTTTCATATTCTTTGACATGGTAAGATATGTGGTGTCTTTGTAAATTGAATTTCCTGAAAGTATTCAGTGCCTTATGGCACACTAAACACTTTGTCAACCCATCCTTTTGTGCAAAAAGGAAACATTTCTCACCCTGTGGATTGAAATGTGGAGACATTGTCAGTGTTAAGCAATATTGACTCATCATTGCTGCTATACGATGGCACTGCATTCAAAACTTATTCTTCCCTATTTCACTGTTTGTTGTTCTCCCATGTTGTTGCGATGTCGTGATGAACTCACATCTGCTCACTCCCCACTATGCTGCAATTACTCTGTTCGCAAGCAAGAGCATGAGAGGGCATGAGTGTTCGTGTTCAAAATTGACCTTTTAAGCCATGTTCTAAAATGTAAGCTTTCTAACTGTTAAAACTTGCACATTATTTTGTGCAGGAAGTGTGGCAGTGACCTTTGGGTGTTAGTGATGTAGCACGATTACAGTTGAAAATCAGTCAGACCTCAGTGTCTGAAGATGACAGTTGGCGCGTGCGCGCGCGTGTGTGTATGTGTGTGTGTGTGTGTGTGTGTGTGTGTTCCTAAAACCGATGGAGGACTTCGTCCGATATCCTGGCTTACTTTGAAATAAATGTGCGTGTCTCTCAGTATTTCCTCTATGCGGGGGATAGCAGTTTATTCAAATATAACTTGCGAAAGGTTAGGGAAACCAGTAACATAGCCAATCATCTTTAAGTTTGACATTTTTGTTTTTAATTTGAATGCTATAAGAGTAATTATTTCCATTGTGCAAGGGTCAAAGTATTACTACTGGACTGGCTGACTGAACTTCTATGTCCCAGGCAGCTACCTTCTTTAAGGTGCAAATACTAGTAGTTACAATTGAGAGACATAATTATAAACAAACTTTTAAAAAGTTCTTAAAATACTAGATTGATGCCTACATTTGGAAATGATGTAATGATGATGAAAGTCAAAAAATTATTTTGAACAGTGGAAGTAATTCAGTAAACCTCACTAATTTGGCATTAGCAATAAAATCGGACTGGCTTTTTTTCACAAAGTGAAACAGTGCCTTACTGCCTGGAGTCATTTGCACTAAGCCCATTTATTGTAAAAATGGTGAACCCATCCCCCCCCCCCCCCCCCCCCCCCCCGCCCTTCCCACCCCATTCACTTCACCTGTGGCTAATAACAAGTAACAAATGTGTCATTGTTCGCCACAAGGATGCAACAAACTCAAAGCATGTTGTGTTGCTTCATGAAACCCACACGACAAGTTGTGTTAAATTCTATCTCTGTGTGATCGTTTTAAAATATATTGAGGTGTCACACAGGACTGTAGTGCAGTAACCAGGGTGAGTGTTAGGAGTACTAAAAAATTTTTCAGTTTATAAGAAAAACTCAGTGTGCTTCAGAAAATCTAAGGCGGTGTTTCTGCCCCGGGTTTAAAGAGAGTTTGGTATTAGTAAGCCAGATTTTACGACATCTATAAGATTAACAATAAAACTTTGGATTTTGTGCTAAACCAAAGTGAACTGATTGGGAAAACAAAACTTTACTACTGGACCAAGCTGACTATTATTGATTGTACTCTGTACACCTGATGCAAGCAACACTGTATCGGAGTTTCTGTATGAGGAGTTGAACTGCAGGTTGCAGCAGAGTGATTTGTAGGTAAATTAGGTCAGACAGTTTTCAAGGATAGTTCAGGATGGTTATTCATAGTCATTAATAGGCACTGTATCACTATCAGAAAAGTGTGGCAAAAGTTTAAGTGCAGATGTTCCAGGTGTTAAATCATTTCCTGAAGAATTATAGACCATTGAGGGAAATTTATTTTTGGTATAGGTCTATAGCCTGGATGAAACTGGCTTGTTTTGGAAATCCATCCCCAGCAATAAAAAGTCCCCCAGGACAGACAGTTCAGCAACTGGACATAAAATAAGAAATGAGTCACTGGTGTTTTGTATGCTAATGCTGATGGTTCATGCGGTTTGAAATCATTGATAGCTGAGAATAAAGTAAAAGTAAAAAGAAAAGTAAAAATGGAATCCAAATGTGCAAAAATGTATTGATTTTGGCAAATGCTTCTGCTCATTCCCCTGATGTGTCTAGTAATGATGGGTGGGTTAAGTGTATGTCTGTTCTTCCATCTTACAGATCAAGAAATTATTCTTATGCGGAAGCATCTTTATGAGTGCAAGCAACTTGATGAATAAACGTATGGTGTTCTCCATTGGATGTTTTCCACTACTGAAAACAATGGCAAAGGCATTATAGACTCGCATTCAGGAGGACAACTTATCGCACAGGATGAGACGGAAAGACTGATTGTTGCAGGTCAGATTGGAACCCTGAGAACTTAAAGGTGGAAGACAGGGTAATACGCAGGAAAGAGATTGCTGCTTAAACATCATGCATCAGTTAAGTAAGAATGAAAAGCTAAGTGCATTGTACACAACAGAGGTGAAAAATAGTCAGGTAAGACAATGAAAGACGTAGAAAACTAAAACCAAGTAAATAAAAGAGTAGTTACTGTGAAGAAATGCTGAGACTGAAGAAATTAACATAAATTGGGGCCAGGTGGGTGGCGAGAACCAAGGACATGATGTAGTGCTAGTTCCCACCTGCAGAGTTCTGAGAAACTGGTGTCAGAATGGAAACAGGCACAGAGGTCACGATTGTCATGTTGTAGAGTATGCTCTGCAACAGGATATTGCATGTTGCCAGTATACACTCTCTGCCTACACCCATTCATCCTAATTGATAATTTGGTGGTAGTCATGCTGATTTAAAAGGCCGAACAGTGTTTACATAACAGCTGCTATATTACATGTACATTTCACAGGTGACTCTCCCTGTGATAGTATGTTTTGCCAGTTACAGGGCTGCTATAGGTGGTGATAGGAGGGTGCATATGGCAAGTCTTGCAGCGGGGACAGTCACCAGACCAGGGTGGGAGTCACAGAGTAGGGAGGTGGGTACAGAAGGAGCATAGGGTCTGACAAGCATATTGTGGAGATTGGGAGGTCGACAAAAAGCTATTCTAGGTGCGATGGGTAAAATTTCATACAGAATGCATCTCATTTTAGGGCTTGATTTTAGGAAGTCATGGCCCTGTCAAAGTAGCTGGTTAACACACAATATTGAGTCACCAGTGGTGTGCTCTGATGTTGTGTTTTGGAGGGATCAGCAGCAACAGGATTGGATGTGATGGCTTGGGAGATTTGCTTTTGAACTAGACTGGCGGGTGATTACGTGCAGTGAAGACTGAGATGAAAATGGTGGTGTTTTACTGTAAAGAGTCTACATCTGAACAAATACGTTTGCCTCGGATGCCAATGCTGTATGAGAGGGAACGTTTGACATGGTAAGGATGGCAACCGTCAAAATGTAAGGACTGTTGTTTTTTGGTAGGTTTGATGTGGACAGAAGTGTGTAGCTGGTCTCCGGTAAAGACGAGATTGACATGGGATTCTGAATAGGACCATGTGAAATTTAATTGGGAGAAGGATTCAGAGATTCCAGGGATCTTAACTGGTCAGCCTCACCATGAGTCCATACGGTAAAAATGTCTTCAATATATCTCAAGCAAACCAGGGGCTGAAAACTTACGGATCCCAGGAAAGCCCCCTCCAAGTGACCCATGAAATGGTTGGCATAGGAAGGAGCCATCCTGGTTCCCATGGCTGTACACCTGATCTGTTTGCATGTCTGCCCCTCAGAAATGTAGTAGTTGTTGGTAAGTATAAGGTTGATTAAAGTGAGTAGGAAGGATGTCATAGGTTTGGAATCAGGTGGGCACTGACTGAGGAAATTGTTCAGCAACAAACAGACCATGTACGTGGGGGATGTTCCTATAGAGGGAAGTGGCATCAGTAATGACAAGCAAGTTGTGTGGTGGGAGTGAGATGGGCATGGATTTCAGACGATCAATGAGATGGTTGGTATTTTTGATGTAGGACAGAAGTTTTTGTACTATGGGTTGCAGATGCTGATCAACTAAGGCAGATATACAGGGTGATCAAAAAGTCAGTATAAATTTGAAAAGATGATGTTCTTTACAGGAAATGCTCAATATGTCCACCATCATTCCTCAACAATAGCTGTAGTCGAGGAATAATGTTATGAACAGCACTGTAAAGCATGTTCAGAGTTATGGTGGGACATTGGCGTCGGATGTTGTCTTTCAGCACCCCTAGAGATGTCGGATGTTCACGATACACTTGCGACTTCAGGTAACCCCAAAGCCAAGACTGAGGTCTCGGGACCTGGGAGGCCAAGCATGATGAAAGTGGCGGCTGAGCACACGATCATCACCAAAAGACGTGCGCAAGAGATCTTTCATGTGTCTAGCAATACTTTTTTTTTTCATTCTAATAAAACCGCATGTCATCCCAAGCATGTGTGTCAATTTTTACCTCTCTATCTACATTATTCCGTGGTTTATTAATTTTTCAAATTAATACTGACTTTTTGATCACCCGGTATGTTCAATGAGTCGTTTGAAGTCAGCAACTATAGGACAGCCAGAATGATTGTGTTTGTGGATGTTAGGAAGAAGGTAAAAAGTGGGAGTTGCTTGATTTGAGTGGGGCGAGAAATTCTATGGATTTAGGTGTTAGTCATTGTGAGGGGCCTGAGGTTTTAAAGGAGGACAGCAGGTCAATTTAAATCACAGGGATTGGATCTTGACAGGATATGCTGTATGTAGGGATATCAGACAGCTGGCGTAGGCCTTCACTAACATACTCCTTTAAGTCAAGTACTACAGTGCTGGATCCTTTGCCTGCTGGTGGGACAATGATGGAGTTATCAGCTTTTAGGGAGCGTAGAGCCTGGAGTTCTGCAGAGGACAGTTTGGGGTCATGTTGTAGGGACCTGAGGAAGGGTTATGAAGCAATGCTGGATGTGAGGAATTCTTGGAAGGCTTGGAAGGGATGATTTTGAGGTAGTGCTGGTGGATCAAGTTGCGATTGTGGTTTCAACTGTTCAAGGCTGGGTTCAGTGTCAGGTTTTCTATTGGAAAGGTTTTGTGATTGGATTGCAAAGTAATATTTTCAAGGGATATTATGTGTAAATAAAAGTGGGTCCTTCACCAAAGCAGCATGGTCAAATGCAGGTTTAGGGCTGAAAGTGAGACTGTTAGATAATATAGATAATTCAGGAGGGTAGAGTGAATTAGATGAAAGGTTAAGGACACTGTAGTGTTGTGACTGGTTCTCGTGATTATGTGTTATTCTTGGTCTGGGAGGCAGTGGGTGGTGGCTGTGGGATGTCAAGGACATTGGCTAAGTTTGATTTGTAGGAGAGGACTGGTGGTTGATAGTGTGGCTGTTTTGGGAGCTGCAGAGGGATGGGAAGTGGAACACCACTCTTAAGGTAGTTTAGGAGAAGGTAGGATATCTTTTTGAGGTGGAGTCTGGCATGTTGTCGCAGTTTGAAGTTGGCTTGGCGGATTATACCATCCGAGGAAACACAAGGGACAGATAACTGCAGGATTTTGCAGGAGGAGAGAAGTCTGGTGGAGTGGAAATTGGCTGATGAGGCATATAGGTCACATAGTAGCCAGTTAAGAACAACAGATTACTGTATTTGGAACTGTAAATGTTTAAACTGTCCAGCATACTAAAAAGATTGCTACTTAATGTAAAGGAAACTCATTAAGTTACAGACAGGCACAACACAATTAAAAGACACTTACATAATTCTTATGGCAACAGCCTACATCAGAGAAAGAGAAACACCCACCATTCATACACACAAGCAAGCACACATCTTGCACATGTGACCGCCAACTGCGCCACCTCAGGCCAGAATGCATGTGTGATGTAAGCAGCAATCCGAAGTGGTCAGTGAAGGTGAAGGGATAGTAGTGTATAGGTGGCGGAAGAGTTGAACGCTGTCCGGCAAAGTGTGCAGGGACTATAATGTCAACAGGCACAGTGTCAGAAGGTTATGGCCACCACCAAAATGTGGCCAAGAGCAGTGTAGGCTATCATGCAGCTGAACATAACATGCTTGATTTATATGGCTGCTTCGCTACCCAAGCCACCTCCATCCTCCCCTCCACCACCAGCTCTTCTGAACTGTGCAGATGGTAGATGGTAGTTGGCCTTACAACACACTCTCTGCTCCCATGATTATCCCAACCTCAACCTACAGTAACATACTGCCCCCCTCCCCCAAACAGTTTCCACCTCCTCTGTCCTATGATTTCTTCCCCATTCTCATCTCCCAGCCTGTTTGTTTGTCACCCTCTGCCAACGCATCTGCTCAACTTTCCCCAACCTCTCCTTTTTTGCTCTTTTTTTCCCCACTTCCCTGCCCCACAACCTCCTGACCTGCACCTGTCGGCATTCTAATCCCTGCACACTCTGTCAGACAGTGTTCGTCTCTACCTCCACCTGTACACTACTATCCCTTCCCCTTCCCCTTCCCCACCCCCTCTAGATTGTTTCTTGTATCCTGCGTGATAGTTGCATTCTGGTCCCACCTGCCAGAGTCGGTGCGCTTGTGTGCATGAGGTGAACTTGCTTTTCTGTATGAGTGGTGAGTGTCTCTCTTTCGCTGATACGGCTGTGGCCAAAAGATTTACGTAAGAGTCTTTGCAACTTACTGTACCTTCTTTATGGTAAGTAGCAATCTATATTTTCCCACATTGTTTATGTTCCTACCTGGTGTTTCCATTATTCAACAAATGAGAAATTTGGACACATTTATTGACTTTATCAGATTGAGTCTGGATTACCAAAATTATTACATTGCCCAAAAATAAATGTGACAAAAACGATAAAAAAGTGTGTCAACCACACTCTTATTTCTTAAAGCCATTGCCAACAGATGCTGGTGCATGACATGATCAGGTAGTTGTGATTCTTTGTGTGCTATGGGCTTATTGTTGTTGGTCCAGATGACAGCAGCAAATATATATTCTCATTACAGTGCAGGCTTTCATTTTTGAATAGATACAGCAATGTGTTGGACAGTAATGTATACTCTAATGAGCCAATTGTTGTAGCCACCTGTTAATAGTAATTTGGTCCACCTTCAGAACGCAGTAGAGCAGTCCAATCAACAAAGAAAAAGTAGAGGAAAAATTCTTTTCATCACCACAAATTTTTGTACTGTATGAGAGGGGGGTGCCATGAACAACATACTAAAAATCCTGACCAGTAGGATTTGAGTGTTGGGGTGAGGGGCATTTAAAGGTCACTTCGTAATTTTCTTCTTCAATAACTTGAAAACTGCAACTTCTAGCAAAAATATTTCACAGTACAAAATTAAACTAGATTAAGCTTCTTCCTACAAATAGGTCCTATTAATTTTTCTCTAGAATGAAAAGTATAGTGTTGTAGGTGATGGTAAGGTCACAGATTGTTGAAAGTATTGTTTTTACGGTATGAATTAATGTTTATCTTAAAAATTAGGTGTGTTAAAAATAATTATTTAATATATGTGCTGTGTGTAATTGCAGTAGTCATATTAAGGGATAAACTGTGTTCCTGTAGGGGGGACGGGGGGGACTGGGGGGGTGCTTAACAGTGTGGAGAGAGAGGATGTGTAGGGTAGAAGCGCAGTGGAAGGTATGCTACCAGATTGTGTTCATACATTTCTACCCACTACATCACAAGAAGCAACTACATGGTTTTTCACAAACTTCTATGCTAGTGGTGCAGTGTGCAGACATGACCAGCAGTGTATTTATTTTCTGCAAAATGCGTTAACACTACATGGAATGCAGATATAAGTTGCTAATAATAATAACACAAGAAATGTGTATAGAGAGAATCTAGGTAAGTCACTGCACACTGTTCTACGCTGCTAAAGGGGAAATTGATTCTAAGTCGTCTTGCACGGCACTGTAGTGTTCTTCCGGAAAAGGCAACTTACTCCAGCATGAATGTATCTAGATTTACTGCCACCTACACTCCATCCTGGACATTCTGCACACTGTGTCACCAGTGCTTCGTATGGAGCACTGTGGAGGGTCGGTATAACTTTGTGAAAAACTTTGTAGTTACTTCTTGTGTTATAGTGGGGGACATAGAGTGGAGAATCACCTGTTCAATCTTCAGTTTGCAGACCTATGAAGGAGGGAAGTGCAGGAACACAATCCTTTCCTTGCGCTTCTACCCCACACATTTGCACCCCCCTCCACCCTATTACATCTCCAGAACATAATTTATTCCTTAATATGGCTGTACTGCTCGTAGACATGGTACACACAGTAAATATTTGTTTTTAACACACTTAATTTAATTTAAAGCTAAACATTAATTTTATATCTTAAAATCAATACTTTTAGTAACTGCAGTTATTCCGTCCTCTGCAATGCAGAAACTGTTAGACCTAGAGAAAAAAATTAACAGGACCATTTTGTAGGAAATTTATTATAGTTTAGTATTGTACTGGGAAATTTTTTGTTAGAAGCCACAGTTTTAGACTTATTAAAGAAAAAATAAAAAAAAATACACACACATTATCCAAAAAGAAATGTGACAAAAAATGATAAAAAAAAGTGTGTGTCGACCACGCTCTTATTTCTTAAAGCCATCACCAACAGATGCTTGCATGCACCCGCATTTTTACGTTTCAGGAGCTATGTGGCACCAGATGTCTACACAGTCACTGGGTGCCCAAAAATTATTGGCCAGTGGTTTATTCCCATGGAGCTGGTGCCCAGTAGTGTCCCAAATGTGCTCCATTGGGTTCAGGTGAGGCGAATTTGATGACGAGGATATGAATGCGAGTTCACTGTCTTGCTCCTCAAACCACTGTAGCATGATTCTGGCCTTGTGGCATTGACAGTTATTCTGCTGAAGGATTCCATTACCATCTAGCATGATTCTGGCCTTGTGGCATAGGCAGTTATTCTGCTGAAGGCTGCCATCACCATCAGGGAAGGCATCAATTATGAAGAGATACAGGTGGTCCGCAACAGTATCACCTGATACACACAGCTGTCATTGTGCCTTGTGTAACTACCATTGAACCTATGAAAGCCCTGGCTAATTGCCCTCCATAGCATAATACTGCTCCTATTGACATGCATATGTGGCATGGTGGGGGTTTCGAGGAATGATTGAATATCTGGACACGACCATTGACCTAGTGTAACAAGAAATGTGATTCAGCCTACCAGGTGACATGTTTCCATTGCTCCACTGTGCAGTCTCAGTGATACCATATGCACCGCAATCATAATTGAAGATTACATTGAGCGATCACGGGAACACCGAGCCCCATCTTCAACAATATTCACTGAACGTTGCGCTCTGAAAAATCTGTGCCCACACCACCTTTGCACTCTGTTTTCGGATCACCATCTATCCTGCTTTGCAGAGGAGGTAAAGCTCCGACCTCCACGTTCTGTGCTGAGATGTGGACGTCTAACAGCTTTTCGCCTACTCATGGTTCCTCTGCCCTTTAACCGATTTTAATAGGCTCGCATGACCTAGCGTTTGAGCAGCAAACCAGATTTGCCTTTTTTGGATGCTCAGTCCCAGGTACATGCTCATAATTTAACAGTTTCCCCATTTGCTCCTCATCATCGTTGGGATACTGGAATGATACTGTGGCACCAGTCATCATCCAGTCTCATGGTGTGCGGTGGTCAATATGTTTTGGTTCACCAGTGAAATTAAGTTTGTTCAGTGTAACATTTGGATGTGTATTGTAATGTAAATTTGTGTAATCTTATTATTCATTTGTGTGATATCTTTACATTATTGTATTTAAGAATTTTAATTTCAAAAAGTTTCGTTTTTTATACAAGTTCACATATTTTCAAAATTTTATTTTATTTAAAAAATACTATTTTTATTACACTGAAACATTACTAATTTAGAATTATAAATTTAAGAATCCATCTGGCAATTTAATCATAGATGTAACCTCCCACAAGGGTGTTAACACCCCTTCCAAATTTACTTCCAGCCAAGGCATGATTATACTCCAGGAGCTAAACAATCCTGGAACAGTGATGCATCTAGGCTATCAGATTCTGGAGAGCCTAGACCATCATATAAGAAAAAATTGGTGCTTCCTAGAATTTCTGGCAAAAGGTCTAAGAAAAAACATGCTAGCCACATTGGACATCAACACTTTACTAAAGACAAGGAAACCTTATACAATTGACAGTTGTATTAAACAGATGCAGTACTCTTACTATCATGTTGGAAGCTGGACATTGAGATGAGAACGCATTTGAGTTAGAGGGTTACAGGGTTTATAAAGGGGACCCAACCATAAAGAATAAATAAAAAGTCACAATGCATGGAACAGCTTTCGTGATTAGATGGAATCTAACAGAATCTGTAACGAATTTCACATCCCCATCAGAGTGAATATCGCTTCTCTTGCTTAGATCAGTGAGCAACGGCTATAGCATCATAAATCCAGACATACATACCAACAGTAAGAAAAAATCCAGATAAAGTCAAACAGTTGTGATGAACACTAGAAAATGTGACATCAAAAATACCAAAGCACCAGATAAAACTATTCATAGCTGACTTCAGCGCACATATCAGCTGAATATGTCTGACAACAGAAATGAATTCGTTAAAAACTTCACACAAAGGAGTTGCGAAATTGTGATGACAATAGAGAAGCAATGATAGAAATTGTGAAAGAACAAGAACAACAACCAAGGAGGAAGAAATGTAGGTGCTGCGACAAGATATGTGACAAAGTGCTAGAATGTGGACTAACAGTTCAGAAAAATGGAACTCCTGCAAAAAAGGAAAGCTACTGGAACACATTCATTGAGATCAGAAAGCTGATGTCAAAAATTTTTAGAGCAGAGAAATGGAAATATGACAAAAAAAAAAAAAAAAAAAAAGAAAAGAAAAGAAAAAACAAAAAAAACTCGGGAAAGAAGATACAAATGTCAGACAGTACAACACTAGGGACTTTAACAAAGTTTTGAAAGAAGAAATAACAGAGTACACATTGATGAGCCTTTACTGCAAAGATTCAAAAGGGAAAATTAATTACCATCAACAAAGAGAACTGCAAGTTACTAGCAAAATACTTCAAGAATGTTCTAAACTTTGAGAAACAAATAGGACGACTAATTTTCTGACAACCTCTACAGAAAACCCACCACCTTGGCCAACTGGGTGCCAGATGGGATAAGAGTTGAGATGTGGACACTGGAAGGGAAGTGCGCAGTGGAGACCATTTGATGTTGTCGAAGATTCCTGGAGAAAAGAAGAATATTGGATGATTGGAAACAGGCCATAATTCATCTGCTACATAAGAAGGGAGACAGGGCAGACACCAATGAGGCATATCTCTACTTCCAGTCACCTATAAAATTACATCCAAATCTCTACTGACAAAAGTAAGAGTTCAAGCAGAACACACAATTGGTGAATGTCTGGCAGGGTTCAAAGGAATAGATCTTGCCCGGTGCAAATTTTAACTTTAAAGCAATCGTCACGCTCAGAACATTACTGAACCTTAACACAGATGTTGCCTTCATTGACTTAAAAAGCTATGATTCCATAGACAGACAGAATTCCTAACACTTTAAGAAGCAGGCTTTGACAAAACTACCAGACATTTAGTCATGCAGGCGCATGCGCGCGCGCGCGCGCCCCCACACACACACACACACACACACACACACACACACACACACACACACACACCACTTCAAATGTTGCATTGCTAGGAGAAGTTTCTGAACCCTTCAGAATTGACACAGGAGTTAGGCAGGACGGTGGGTTCACACCAGTTTTCTCCACTTGGGTATTAGACAGAATCGAGAGAGATTGAGATAGAGATTAGGAAGAGAGAAATATTGAAGGAGTCTTTCCGAAACAAGGAAGAGGAAGGATGAAAGTGAAACGTCTGGCTTTTGCCGACAATATTCCAACAATTTCTAATGACAAAGAAGGCACAAAGATAGGGACAGAAATACTTCACAAAATTGTAGCCAAAACCTATGGTATCATACGTCTTTACCAACCCCCCTGGCGACTCACAATTAGCAACAAAAACATGTTTCCGACAGACGCTGATAGCGGTCATGTGGGTACCCAGTGGATACAATGATACTGAGTCATACCTTCAGCGGCTCTGACTATGAGCACCTTCTGCCACTATGATATAGGATGGTTGGTGGCAGCTTCACATCCCATTCTCAGTCACAGCTTTCGACAGTCTACAGTCTTAGTCAGCCTTCAGCAGTTCACTCAAGCATTAGTAGCAGAAGCCTCACAGTGCGCAATCCTATTTAGTTTGCTTCTTGTAATAACTAGATTTTATTACCATTTGTTCTTTTGTAAAGTTTCTTCGCAACACTTGGAGAAAGCTATAAGTTAAGTAAAACTTCTGTTCATTGTATTTATATGTTTGCTAATCATTTCTGCTCGTGTCCAGCTATGCTACGAGGACAGCTGCTGCACCACTCTGTAGCCCATCTGTCCTTACTGCTGTGTACAAAGTAGTACACAGCGAAACCAGATTACAAATATCGTACGGAAAAATATAATGCACTGAACATAACGACAATAGAGAAAAATATCTACAGACACAACATTAAAAGAGTTGATATGTTTAAGTATTTGGAAGAAGGGATACATTCGAATGGATTAGATAACACCACAAATAAAGAAAGACTAAAGAAAAAGAAAATAGCATACAAACTCAGCCAAAACAGAGACTACATGAATATAATCCCAGAAAATAACTTACTCTATGCAGCATTAATTGAACTAGAAGCTCTACACAGATCTGAATGTATTACACTGAATAAAAGAGCTAAACAAGAACAACTAGAAAAGAAAGTAAGGAAACTGTTTAGAAAAATTTAAGGACAAGTAAAAAATAAGGATTACAACTGGGTGAAGAGGAGAAATGAAAATTTAAATAATGACACAATCACAGACACAACGAGGAAGAGGAGATTAAAGTTTTACAATAATATTTATAGAGTGAATGACAACAGCTTAACCAAGGAAATTTTCAGTTTCCTTTTCAAATTAAAAAAACTGTGCAGACTGGCTGGAAGACAAAAGAAAGGATTTGAGAAGACTTAACATCACAGAAGATTCCATATAGAGCAGGGAAAATTTCACCATGCTGACCAGTACTGTAAAATTTCATATCCAACAGCTAAAAATGCAACCTAGGACATTGATGTCAAATGATCAGATAGGCCACCTGCCAACGCATGATTTAGTTCAAGGAAGATCAGACAAAAAGGATTGCATGCTGTTTAAGCAGTCTAGAATTGACCAAATTCTGTAAAAAATAAATAAATAAATAAATAAATAAATAAAAATATTTAAGAAACAAATCATACCTTTGGTAGAACAAAAAGATTGCAATGTAACTTAAAGGATGCTGTTTCATTATTAACTAGCCCACTGATAATGAGTCGTGTCCTTATACTCAGTGAGGTGGTTCAGGTATTTGACCTTGAACCCTGCTGCATGTTATTCGCTATCACAGAGTGAATGACACTTGCAGACTCGCGTAACGTCCCAGTACACAGAATCAAAATAAGGCCATCATATGGAAGATACAGTTTAATGTGCCACGCTATTCTACAGAAAAATTGCTCCAGAATGAGATAGCAGTTTGCCTTGGGTGACACTGTAAGGAAGTTGGAACACCATATTTATCTGCATTTGTCCTTGCAGATATCAGAAACTTCTGAATCATCACATTTACATGCGACACAACTTCTGGAAGACAAAAACCCAATTTCAAAAACCATTTTTTCTGTTGTGTTTATATGTTTGACATAAATGGATTTTTCTAACCCAGTTTAAACTGGTTTTCATAGCATCAGTGTTTTACACATATGGTGTCTGTAAATCAAGACCCCAATTTTGTTTCCTTAATGAGATGAGGCATTAATAATTTCATATTATTTTTCGACTACCTTAGCGCCTGCTCTTCTTCGCTCACATAGGCTGAATTGTCTGCACGGATTTAATCTTTTTTATTCGAATTTTTACGTTAACAAATTGAGTACCTTTTAAACTTTTCACACTAATTAAGACCATAGAAGCATGATCTTTTCCGAATGTACAGGGTGATTATAATATAAGTTAAACTTTGAAACCGCTGTAGAAATAACACCACTGGTCAGAATGACGTCAGATTGCAACGGAATATTATCGAGGAAGGGGGAAGAAAAGTAAATAGTTACAAAATGTAGAAATAGATGGCACTGTAAGCATTGTATTTTAATAGTGGTCGACGACAAGTGACAAATGAATCATACAACAATGGCCTAAGGTGTACGGTTGACGTTAAAAACACTGTACTACTCAGTGTGTGTTGGTGTACAGGTGTGATACTGTTAGTTACGTAAGTCCATCCACCACAGCAAGGTCATATCACATCAGATGGAAAAAATCAGTTTTTAATTGTCCTGAGGCCAAAAACCGCATAAAAACCATCACTCACATTGGTTTTTAATTTTCCTGACGCCAAAAACCACATAAAAAGCATCAATCAAAATTAAATCGGATTATTAATTTCAATGTGACTGGCAGAAAACATGTTCAGTATACTGTCCACCGCTTTCTGCAACAAATTGAAATTGAGTAACAGCATGTTCCACAACTGATTGAAGTGTTTCCGGGGTCACGCAGTGCATGCGTTCAGTGCAGCTAAGTTTGCAGTCTGAACACTGAACACAACATCTTTCAGATAGCCCCACAGCCAGAAACCACACAGATTAGGATCAGGTGATCGGGATGGCCAGGCTGTAGGGAAATGGCGGCTGATAATTCTAGCATTTACAAAATGGCGCTTCAGCAGCTTTGCAGTGTTTGGAGGTGTGCCATCTTGCATAAAAATGATCACATCCATGCTGTTGGAGAGCTGGAATGACGTGGTTGCACAAGAGACACTCATAGCACTTACCAGTGACGGTACAGGTAACAGGACCGGAAGCACCTGTCTTCGAAAAAATATGGCCCTACAATAAATGATGCTGTAAACCCGCACCACACAGTGACCTTCTTGGGATGAAGTGGTACTGGTTGATTTGCGTGTGGATTTTCTGTTGCCCATATTCGACAGTTCTGTGTATTGGCCATATCCTGTCAGATGGAAGTGGGCTGTGTCTGTCCACAAAATCTTCCACGGCCAATCATTGTCCACTTCCATGTGAGTAAGAAATTCTAAGGCTAGGGTCTCTCTTGCTGGCAGGTCAACAGGAAGCAACTCGTGCACATGGGTAATTTTGAATGGATAGCAAAGAAGGATGTTTCATAGGATCTTACGCACCAGGCTCATGGCTCTGTCCAGTGTTCGGGCAATTCTCCATGCGCTACACATTTGCATACTGCCACTCGTGTACTCCTGCATTGCTGTGGCCGCTGCGTCCACCGGTGTCAAATCAATTCATTTCCTTCCTCTACCGTGTCGCACACCAAAAGGACCCGTCTTTTCAGATTTCCAAATAATTTTCTCCAGACCCATGGCAGTCATTGGACCAACGCCTTTTTTTTAAACCCTTCAGTGTTTGGAAGTTCTGCAGAGTGACGTGTGCACAGTCATCATTCTTGTAATACAGCTTTACAAGCAGAGCATGGTCCCTTCATTGAGTCAGTCATGGCAAACGTCGCAGATGTGAAAGGAGGAAAAGCAGTGTACCCAGCTTGTTTTTACCAACTTCAATGAGTCGCGCACATGCCAGGTGTTCTCATTTATGTATTCTGACACATACAGCACCATCTATTGTTCAATTTTCACTCATGTTTTTTCTTCTGCCATACGTTATCACCCTTTTCTGATAATATTATGTTGCAATTTGATGTCATTCTGACTAGTAGTGTTATTTCTACAGTGTTTTGAAAGTTTAATTTTAATTGTAATCACCTTGTACTTCTGACCAAAAAGCAATTCTGGTAGCTGGAGTCCAAAGTTTTTGTTAATCATGCCTTTTGCATCCTTGTAGTAATATTTCCGTAGAAACTTTCAACCCTTACACATTTCTTTATATCTAACTGATAAAATGAAATACCAATTGTTATTGCTGTAAAATTTTTTTAATATAACAAAATATTTTCTGTACTGTTTTCATCCCATTTTACCCCCTTAGGTTTGACTGTCCAAAAACAGTGAAACACATACTTTTTTTTTTTTTTTTATTTCCAACAGAGAAGCCAAATACAAATTTTCATAATTACTTTCATAACAAAATAATTTCATAAAACTTTTCATCCCCTTTTTCACTTCCTTAGTGGGTCAAATTTTCCAAAACACTGAAACAAGTTATTATTATTATTGTGTGTGTGTGTGTGTGTGTGTGTGTGCGCGCGCGCGCACATGCGCGTGTGTCTGGAAGTAAAAGCTTTGGAAACATGTTGTGTAATCTGGAGAAACAGTTGAAGAAAGTTAACCCATTGTAATGATTTTTGTGATATGCCAGTACTCAGAATTTGCGGTTGCTTAATGCTCAATATGATTCAGTTAAAAAAAGAGACTAGAACCCACTTATTGAAATGCTGTAGCTTAAATCAGTCTATTACCACAGTATTGAATCTGCTGGTATTACATATAGCAGTAAATGTGTAACTATTGTAAAAAGCAGATATTGTATTTTCTGGCCATGAATGATCATTACAATTGGTTATCAACTGTGCTGCAGTTAACAGTTACAGCATTTATCCTCATGTTTTCGTGTTTGCTATTTACTTATAAGTTTGTTATACAAATCTTAAAGTTTCCTAGTTAACCTAATCCTTTTCTTCCCCACTCAGCACGTGCGTGCTTGTGTGAGTGCGTACACACGTGCGCGCACACACTCGCATGCGCACACACAAATTGTACTCCGTGTATGATCTGTCATCCTGATGCATTTACATTGTCAACTTCACCCCATAAGTGACTTCCAGTTGCCGTTCGTGAAGTTAATTACTTTCGTGGTCCTACTATGCAGTGTTGCAGAACCATACGATTTGACTTCTTCACCTTGTTAAAACGAGCTGGTCTGGAAGAGAACTCCAGTCTGACCTAGCTACTAAGTGACGTAAACAGCTTAGCGGTAACTCTTTTGTATTTTACACCCATTGTATACAGCTTCAATTGCAGTGATGAGTGAACAGATCACTTTTACTTTGTAGCCCATTACAGTTACAAACATATGTCTTGCTTTGACATTTGCAATTGAGAGTGGCATTTCTTATCATTATTCTTTGCTTGTTTATTACTGTTTACATTCTTGTATGCATCTTTTTGCTGCTTGACCTGCAAGGCACTGCCAAACTATGACATTCGAAGAACAATCACTGGGCCATAGCAGGTTTATTCGCCATCCACCTTGCCAATTTCTGGAGCTGACAAGACGTACAGTTCATCTGCACATATGTAAAATGAGGGTGTGCACAGTAGGATGTTCCGCACTTAACAACTACCTAAACTAAGTTTTCACTTTTCACGAACAACTGTCATCAGCCTAAGAGGAAAAAAGTGGAACATGTTATTCCTAAGAATCTCACATTTCACCACAAACACACACGGTCCAGTGCAACAACTCATACACACTTTCTCTCCCTCCATCGCTCGCTCCTACCCGTACTCTCATACCTCATTCATTGAATTTTTGAACAATGGGGGGAAAACTGTTTATTTACAGTGGTGTCTTAATATTTTGTTGTAGCATTTAATGTCAATGGATTGTTTCAGCAGTGTATTTACATTTATTCCATTTCAGATGAGTTTAAAGGTCATTGCTTACTAGAAGCAGCGAGGCAAGCAGACCCAGCTAAGGTGAAGAAGTATTTAAGTCCAGATGTTGTCAACTTCAAACATCCTTACACTGGTGATACACCTCTTGTAAGTATTTTCTGTTTGTTTATTCATCATGGCTCCGTTTCAGATCTTATTAATAACCTGTGTTTATATAATTACAACATCGTTGAAGCACAGAATAAAAGTGCTATGATGTGCAACATATTAGAAAGCACAAAAGCAGTTAAAAACATATAATCACAATTATTTGTGTGGTACACATTCTGTGAAATGAAATATGGAGGGGGGGGGGGGGGGGGGGGAATAGCACACTATTACGTAGTTGGGTATTTGATATGGTTTCTGCTAGTTATGTGTCAGATTAAATATTATCAATGCCAAACAGTGCTAAATAACCAAAGTAGATGGTATGAATAGGAATATGCTCCTGCTCCGTGTATATTGATTGTTCTGTGATGTGGCCTCATGCTGTATATGGCCACATGAAGTGTAGTCAGTATCATGGTCAGAGTGCTGCAGTCTGAGTTGGACAGAACAGTGAAAATTTTAAATCCAAACAAAACCAATATCTCTTTAGAATTTTAATAATTTCTGGGCAATAAAGGAAGTTAATGGTTTCTGCTTTGAGTAAAATATATGAGATACACAACAAATTCCATTTATGGAAAAATGTTGTCTGTAATACTGAAGGAAACACAGACAGGTAAATGTTGGAATTATTGCATCGTCTTTATGACATCTGATGCTTCACAATTATAGATAAGAACAACATTTTAAAAATGGAGGATAGAAGCAAAGTTTTGATAGAACAAGGGCCAGTGAGCGGTTTGATGAGTGGTTTGATTTCTAGAAATGGAAAGTATAGAAAACTAATTCTGATCAAATTTTCAGCGGTAAAAGGGGCAATAAATGAAAACCAGCATACATTTAAAACATTTGTGGCAACAGACAAAACCTTTGGCAATGTTCAGTAGAATAAGATGTTAGGAATTCTGGTAAGAATTGGTAGGACAGTCTGTACCAGTACACATACTCGTGCCCTCCCTCCCTCCCTCCCCTCCCTCCCTCCCTCCTTCCCTTCATCTCCTTCCCTTCATCTCCCACCCTCCATCTCCACCTCTCCCCCTCCCCATCAACACGTCCCCATCCCCTCCACCATCTCCTTGCCTCCCTTCAGCACTCTCTGCCACCAATGCCCCAACTCCTGCTCTTTGATTGTTTGAAAGCTTGCAAGCTCATGAGGCAGAGGAACCTTAATATTTTGCTCTCCCCCAAGATCAGTCCCGCGTTAAAAAGCAGGGTTACAGGTGTACAGTGCCTATGAATTCACGCAAATGTGCTGTCATCCTTTTTTTGAAAAAGGATTTTATCAGAGAAAATGAATTTAAGACATTCTCCAATATCTTAAGAGTTCAGCTAAAGGAAATACTTGCAACTTATCAAAGCTATAAAGGATGGCATAAGAAGGTCGGGAGGGAGGGGGTCAATGAGTATTAGCAGTGTGTATGGTAAAGACTTCAAACATTTCACAAGTCGTTAATGTCTTTGATACAAAGATTACTCATCATAATACGGGGGGAGGGGGTGGGGGGATTTTATGCGAACCTTTTAAAAATACTGTGATTTAGTCAAACAATGGAAAATTTAGAATTGAATCTATCAATATTATGAAAATGATAGTCATGTTGATAAATTGGGTTTCTGCCGGTTATTCGCGGCTTTCCTGCACGATATTTCAACTGCGTGACTCGTAGATAGGCACAAGAAAAAGACCACAAAATGAGCTTTCGGCCAACAAAGCCTTTATTGAAAATTCACACACACACACACACACACACACACACACACACACACACACACACACACACACAAACAAACAGGACCACAGTCTCTGGCAGCTAAAGCCAAACTACAAACAACACCACATGGTAACCAGGTAGGGGTAAGGAGGAGGCTGGTGCAGGATGGGGGAGGGATAGCAGGGTAGGGGTGGGTATAGTAAAGGCAGCTAGGTGCAGTCAGGAGGTTAGTCGGTGGGTAGAGGGGGGGATGGGGGGGGGGGGAAGTAGCAGAAAAGAAGAGAAGTAAAAAATACTGGGTGTGTTGGTGGATTAGAGGGCTGTGTAGTGCTGGAATCAGAACAGGGAAGGGGCTAGATGGGTACGGGCAATCACTAATGAAGCTTGAGGCCAGATGCTTTATACACTCCAAGACAAAAAACAATAATGCATTGTGAAGGAATTATCCAAATGGGACGGAAATCGGTTGATGTGATGTATCTATACAGACAGACAAAGGATTATAATTTCAGAAAAATTAGGGGATTCATTCAAGAGAAAGAGCTTGACAAATTGAGCAAGTCAGTAAGGCACTGATTCATCTCTGGCCTTTATGCAAGTAGCCTTTTGGCTTGGCATAGATTGATAGAGTTGTCGGATGTTCTCCTGAGTGATATTGTGCCAAATTCTGTCCAATTGGTGTGTTAGATCGTCAAAATCCCAAGCTGGTTGAAGAGTCCTGCCCATAATGCTCCATATGTTCTTTGTTGGTGAGAGACCTGGTGACCCTGCTGGCCAATGTAGGGCTTGACAAGCATAAAGACGAGCAGTAGAAACTGTCATGATGTGTGGGCAGGCATCTTGCTGAAATGTAAGTCCAGGATGGCTTCTGCGAAGTGGAACAAGAAGGGGTGTAGAATATGGTCGATGTACCGCTGTGCCGTGTGGGTGCTGTGGATGACAACTGAAGAGGTCCTGCTATAAATGAAATGGCACCTGAGACCATCACTCTAGGCTGTCGGGCCATGTGGCAGCAACAGTCAGGTTGGCATATCACTGCTGTCCGGTGCATCTCCAAATGCATCTTCCCTGGTCATCGGTCAGTTTGAAGCGAGATTCATCACTGAAGACATTTCAACTCCAATCAGTGAAATTCCAGGCCCTATATGCCCAACACCAGTTTAAATGGGCTTGTTGGTGTTCAGAAGTCAATGGTAGTTGACATCCCTGACTGTCGCACGCCATATAGTCTTATAACCAGGGGCGATAGTCTGGGGTGCCCTTTCATTACATAGCAGGACTCCTTCGGTCACCATACGCAGCACCCTTGCAGAACAGTGATACATCAACAGTATTCTTTGCCCCTTTTTGTTGCCCTTCAGGGCAAGCTATCCTGAGCATATGTTTTAGCAATAATACCTGCGTGCACACAATGAGAGGTACTACTGCTCGTTTTCCTGCTTGAGAAACGTACCTTGGCCAGCAAGGTCACCGGATCTCTGTTCCATTCAGAACATTTGGAGCATTAGGGGCAGGGCCCTCCAATCAGCTTGGGATTTGTCACAGCTCCTCTCAGGAAGATATCCAACAACTTTATGATTTTCTCTGATAGTAATCATTTGCTTGTGTGTACAAGTACATCACATCTACCGATTTCCATCCCATTCAAATAATTTCTTTGTGGTGCATTTTGTTGTTATTGTTTTTAGTGTAATTTAAAAATATGAAAAAAAAAATTTATTGTGTGTGATGATGTCTTCTTCCAGACTACATAAATGTTTTAAATTTTACAGTGAAACTTTAAACCCAAATAGTTTAGGTTGAAGTACCCTCTCTCCTTGGTAATATATATCATTCAAAATGTGTTAGTATTGTTAGGATTAATGTAGCAAGTGTAAAATTAATTGGTAATGACAGCAAATTAGAAGCAGATTTGGGAGCATATTGAAACCAGCAACTATAAGCACTTGAATGGTTAGGATTGTTTATATTCTGAAAGAATACAAAAGTGGGGTACAAACTTCAGTTAAATAAGGTCTAAGTCCTTGGTTGTAAGATGGAGAATGTGTGATTGCTACCCATTGTGATACAGATCATCTTTTATTATAATTTCAGATTGAAAATTCTTAGAGCTGCTATAAAACTTAAGTGTGTGTGTGTGTGTGTGTGTGTGTGTGTACGTACTCTTTTTATTTTTATTCCCATGAGCTACAATTATACCTCTCTCTCTTTCTTTCACAGCATTGTGCTGTTGCTTCACCTTATCCTAAAAGAAAGCAAGTCATGGAGACACTTATTCGGAAAGGAGCTCATCTGAATGAAAAGAATAAAGACTTTCTTACTCCATTGCATATAGCAGCTGACAACTCACATTATGATGTATTAGGCGCACTGCTAAGCCATGGAGCAAAAATTAATGCCGTCGATGGATTAGGACAGACAGGTATTTAGTTGAACTCTTCAGTTAAAGGAATAAGAACACATTTATTAAAAACTGTTTGTTGTAAGAAGATACTGTGTTAATTTTCCAATGACAGAGAAGCTTATAGTAAAAATCACATGAAAGTGTGGTCTAACACTACGTATGTCGCAATGTGCACAGAGTCTAATTCTTCTGACAGTATGTAAAGGGCTCATAATTCTATGCTATGTGTTTTCCTCATAAGACAGTAATTTTATTAATAAAAAGCTGTTTAGTAGTGCACATATGATTTATTATTTATCTTAATTCAAACTTAGGAGAAACAGTGATTATTCATTATAAATGTGGGGTGAGAGGGGAAACATTGCATAAATCTGAACTATTAACAAATTTGATTGAAGTTTCTTGGTTCACAAATTTGAATACAATTGGCCCTCTATATTGCATACAGAATTTTCTATGCCTTTTATTCAGTTTTATATTGCATTCATAATTATTTACTAAATGTTTGTTCAAATATTATGAATGGTTTACAATATTTTTTTAAATAAGTAAAAACTTAGCTTCTCATCTGAGTGTTGTAAAACGGCATGAAAACTGTTCCATAAAATTTTGAGCAAACTGCCAAATGTCTGCAACTTGCTGCCACGATATTTCGGTGCAGAGTTTCTGGCCATCTTCAGGTGAATACTGACGAAAATGCACTGAGCTCATGTATTTAAGATCCTGCCATCATGTGCATGGTTTATCCAGCTCACGTCGTGCATATGCAACTTAAGCACATGCAATTCTGTTGCAAATCTGCACTGCACTACATGCCCCCTCTCATGAAAACTTGCCATACACATATCAAATTTTCTTCATACCGTACAATTACAGAACAATGCTGGCTATGAGGAGGTTTTTCTATGACAGGATTCCATGCAGAGTTTAACTGAAAGCTGCCATCTAAATTAATAAGGGACACTGATAGCCGTTTTTTGATGAGGTGAGCTTTCACCATAAAGGGCATGCGGCGCAGTGCTCAGACTAGCAGCAGTAGCACATGCACTCAAGCAGCATGTGGACAATGCCAACTGAATACATCACAGAAGTGCCAGTGGGGTCTTAAAGACGTGAGGTCAGTGCATTTTCATTAGTGTTCACCTCAAGATGGCAAGAAGACTCTTCACTGAAATATCATGGCAGCAAGTTGGAGACATCCAGCAGTTCACACACAATTTTATGGAACAATGTGTTTTGTCTGTGGTTAGTTTTGCTATCCCATTAGTAGAAATCACAATGGCTATAGTTTACTTCTTCAAATATTATTGCTTATTAGTTTTATTTAACAGACCTACTGTATACTCATACAATGGAAAATCCAGATTGGAATAACAGTGTGTGGTTGCCTGCCACCATTCAGCACCTCCTGTATGTGATGAGTGCAAATCTATATTTTTTAAAAATAATATGGAAAGGGTAGACCACTATTCACCACATAGAGGAGATGTTGAGTGAGCAGACAGACACATTGATAAAGACTTCTAGGTATTATTAGCTAAGGGACTAAGTCCCTTATCAGATATGTACAAAACAAAACACATGCACAGCTCATCCACACGTCACTGGATGCTAGGGCCAGCTGCAACCACATCCGAAGCAAGCAACAACCATTGCCAGAATGAGTAATGGGGGTTCAGATGGGGGGGGGGGGGGAGGGGGGGACAAGAATGTGTGTGGACAGTGCAAAACCACAATGAGAGAAGTGGGAATGATATCCCTCATTTCAAGCCATGACGAGAGTTTGTCGGAATGCTGGTGGAGACTATGATTCAAATGCTGGGTGGTACAGAGTCCTGAGGAGGGGTGCTACTATGTGGCCCAACATTGGGTATATGGTGCATGGTTGGTGGCTAGGGAGCCTAGGCATGAGAGACCTTAAATGTAAATTGAAGGGGAACACAGCTGTCAGCTGCAGTGGGACGTTACACAGACTCAGCGGCGACATGTGGAAAGTGTATCAAACAGGAATTTGAACCCAGGATCTCCTGCTTACTAGGCAGGTTCGTTAACCACTGCGCCATCCAGAACACATCATTATCGCAGATGTGCAGATTATTTCGGCGTGCATCATGGCTGACTCACATTCCCAACGAATGCCACCTGTCAGTCATTCCCTGTCCATTGACTCCATGTTTGCTACTCTGCGATTCCCACAGGAGGTTGGACATATTTGTGCATCTGCACTGAAGAAGGTGAATCCATTGCCCAGCTAGGCGTATCAGTTGTATGAGTGCGTGCTGTCTGCTCTTTTGGACGTGTCCAAAAGAACAGACACCGCACAGAATCTGCAGCTGTGGAACATTAAATGTGAATTGGAGGGGATCACTGCTACCAACTCCAGCGGAACATTAAGAGGAATCAGCAACAATGAGAGAAAATGTATAACAGACTGGGATTCAAACCTGGGATCTCCTGCTTACCAGGTAAGTTCATTACCTAATTTGCCATCTGGGACATGTTCGAAAGAACAGACTGTGTGCATTCATATAATTGATACGGTCAGCCAGGCATTGGGTCCACCTTCTTCAGTGCCAATGCGAAATACGTCCAGTCTCCTGTGGGAATCTCAGAGTAGCGAACATGGAGTCAATGGACAGGGACTGCAGATAGGTGGTGTTCAGTGGGAATGTGGATCAACCGTGAGGCATGCCAGGATAGTCCGCGCATTTGCAGTGATGCTGTGTCCTGGATGATGCAGTGGTTAACCCGCCTGCCTACTAAGTAGGAGATTCCGGCTTCGAATCCTGGTCTGGTACACATATTCACTCGTTGCTTCTGATTCTGCGTAATGTCCCACTGCAGCTGACAGAAGATCCCTTCAATTTACATTTAATGTTTCAAAGCTGTAGATTCTGCGTGGTGTCTTTCCTTTCAGTCACGTCTGAAAGAACAGACACCATGCATTCATATAATGAGAGACGTATTTCTGGACTAGGTGGGGATTCTGATAGCTGGAAGTATTCTTTGAGATGACCCATGAATAGATTGGCATAGAACGGTGCCATGTGGGTTCCCATGGATGTACTGCAGATAATGCCTTCAAAGGAGAAGTGATTGTGGGTGAGGATGTAGTTGGTCATGGCATCGAGGATGGAGGTTATAAGTTTGGAGTCAGAAAACGAGCGTTCAATAGCAGGCTGTGGTCATTGAGGAGGTTGCTGTAGATGAAGGTGGTATTGATAGGGATGAGTAGGGCGCCATGCTCCAAAGGGACGGAAACTGTAGAGAGTCATTTGAGGAAGTGGTTAGTGTCTTTATATAGGAGTGTAGGTTATGGGGTGTAGGCTGAAGATGTTGATCCAGAAAGCAGAAATTCCATATGTGGGGGTGCTGTAAGTAGCCACAAATGAGTTTCTGGGGTGGTTGGGTTTGTGTGCTTCAGAAAGCATGTGGAAGGTAGGAGTGCAGGGAGTGTTGGGGGTGAGAATGGAGGTAGACACAGGGCTCTGGGACGGGCCTAGGGATTTGAAGTTGGACTGAATATGCTGCCAGATTTCTGGAAAGGGCTTACTGTGGCATGGGTTACAAATGGACGTATCTGACAACTGGCTGAGTCCCTCTACCAGCTAATCCCTGCATTTCATAACCACAGTTGTGGAGCCTTTGTTGGCAGGTACGATTAGCTTGATCTGTTTTTAGGTGGTAGATTGCAATTATTTGTGCAGAGTTGTGGTTGGTGCCCTTGCTAGGGATTTGAGGAAAGATGACAAGGCAAGGTTAGAGGTTAGGAAATTCTGGAAAGTGAACATGGGTTGATATTTGTGGGCAATGGGGATAGATCATATTTAGATGAAATAAATTGATTAAGGCCAGGTTCATACTGGTTTTTAGATAGAAAGTCCGAAATGTAGGGTTAGTGGCAAACGTTTTTCCACTGTGGGGACTATGAGAAAGAGAGGAGCTTGTGGTCATGTCCAGCATGATTTAATATGGGAATGGGGCAAAAGATAAGGCCTTTGGAAAGGACTGCTACTTCTGTGGAGCTGTGGCCTTTGACTACAGGGTGTGGGCCTGTCTAGTCTCTGGGTTCTATAGGTGGCAGGAGGGATTCTGAGGATGTGCAAATGCAGTGTGTCTGTAAGATAGGGTTTGGCGACTATGAGAGGATGCAGAGGATGGGAGGCTCTTGTAGTGGTGGTGGTTAATGTTAGTCCAAGATAGGAATGTGAGATGAATAGCTTGGACAATTTTTTGAGGTGATGTGCATGCTGCCCTAGTCCCTGGAGGGCAAGGGTTGTATCTGAGAGATGGAATGCAGGAATTTGGGATTGCAGAGCAGGAGGGCTGTGTGGGTGGAGCAGTAGTTGTTCAGTGAGGGTGATAGACTCATGGAATTTAAACAGATGGATTGCTATGTGGCAGGGCGGGGTGCAGACAGAGATGGGTAGTTTAAGAGTCAGGTCATTTTGGGAGATTCCATGAGCTAGGCAACAACGCTGGAATAGTATGAACAACTGGGTTCTGGCTAGGGATAAGATAAATTTTTCTGTATTGGTGGAGATGAAAGGAGCAAGAACCCATAGTGGAGGATAAAGAATACACTGCTTAAGATAAGTTTGGAATACTATCATAAAATTTAGTCTATGATACTAGAGGTCTCATTGACCTTTGCATTTCATGCATTATCCAGTTAGTCCATATACTGAACAGTGTTTACTACTGGCATGCTTTGTGGCCATTTCCCAGTCATGTAAATGTACCGCTACCGCAGTGGTACAGCATGAGCAGACCAGTATCAGCAACAGCTTCTTTCAGTTCGTATTCAGCGCTGCAGTAACATGCCACATAGACACATACAACACTTTGATAGAGGCCGATCATGGCTTTACTTTCAATGCGTCATACACAGAGAGATGTTGCCGATCGGTTACATGTCACTCACAGTGGTGTGTCTTAAGGTGTTGAGAAAGTACAGAGAGAGACGGGAAACGTGAATGATAGAGCTCGCAGAGGTCGTCCTTGTGTGACAGCACCAATGCAGGGTCATTCCCTCCAACTGTCAGCTCGCAGGTGCCCAACATCAACTGCCAGATACATTGGAAATGACTTTTCCTGGGCAACAGGGATTCGTATCTCAGACCAATCACTGCATAGAAGATTGCATCATGGTGGTCTTCATTCAAGATGGCCATTTAGAAGTTTTACACTGAACCAAAGGAAGTGACGCAATCGAAGAACCTGGGCTCTTGCACATCAACATTGGACCATTGCAGAATGGAGTAATGTCACGTTTGCCGCCAAGACCAGGGTTGCTTTGTGACTGGACACTAGAGGTGTCAAGGTTTATAGAAGCACTAGATGGCACCAGGAATCGTGGTATGTTCAAGAAGTCCATCTTTTTGCAAATGAAAGTGCAATGTTCTGGGCAGCAATAATGATGGAATGACTGACCTCTCTAATTCCCATCTATGGCAATTTGACATGTCCCTGTTACCTTCAAGAGGTCCTATAGGTGATTGTAAGGCCCTGCAGATGTGAAGTCGGTGACAACTTCATGCTAGTCGATGACAAAGCCAGATTGCACTGTACTCTACCAGTCTCTTGGTATGTTCAAAGATGCAACAAACATTGAATGCATTGGCCATCACAGTTTCCAGATATGAATGCACTTGAGGATGTGTGGGACCTGTTAAAGGTGACCACCTGACAAACTTCAGAACCTCACTGAAGCTGCCATTGAGGAGTGCCACCTCATACTCAAAGATAAACTTGATGCTCTCATCCCAAGCATGCCTCACAGAGTGGAAGAACCTCGTCCGTTTGCGGGGAGGACAGACTCACTGCTAAAGACTAATAATCGTCGTCATGAGCTAAACATTTTCAATTTTTTTTTTTTTTTTCTCCAGGATTTACACTTAGGAGAGATCCTGCTTTGTTTTGTAATGATTTTTTGTAACTGACCAAAATTGTGCTTGTTTTCAGGAGGAGGAATTATATTTATTTTGATAATACGGATGTACTATAAGAAATTGTAGTCCACTCTGATATTCCAAACTTCTGTTGATTTTGTGTGTGTGTGTGTGTGTGTGTGTGTGTGTGTGTGTGTGTGTGAGAGAGAGAGGGGGGGGGGGGGGGGAATACCACAATTACCCGAAGATAAAGAAGAATATGAAGTATAGTGAAAAAAAAGTATGAAAACTGAGTAAGTGCAGGAAAAATGAAATAAAATTAACATGAAAACAGGGTTATATCAAAGTGAAAAAACCAATAAGAAGGTGATAATACAGTGGAATTTTGGTTAGTGTGTGGGTGCCTGTCTTCATGTATGTTGCTTTTGTTTATAGAAATAACCGAACTCTAGAAAGCTGTAACAAAACACAGTGAAACCTGCTGTGGTGCAACACTTTTTTCAGGGACTGGCAGTTGACCCTCAATGTAAATAAATGTGCTGTATTGTGCATAAGTAGGTTGAAATGCTCATTATTTTTTTTTAATATAATTTCCAGTCAGTCACTGGAAATTGCAAAACCCATAAAATATCTGGTAATACACATCTAGTAAGACCTAAAGTGGAAAAATCCACGAACTGTTTGAAGAAGCAGCAGATGCTGGGGTGAGAGGCAGCTTACAAAACCTTTGTTCAACTGAATATTGCTTGTCTTTGGACCTATACCAGGTAAGATTGATTGAAAAGATATAGAAACTCCAAAGAATAGCAACAGTTTTGTTATGATTTGCTTCATAAATGTGAGTGCACCACAAAGATGCTTATCAAATTGTAATGGAATACACTCCAAGAGGCCATTATGCATCATTGAGAGGTTTACTGCTAAAATTCCGTGGGTCTTCATTCCAAGAAGAGTCAGGCTACACATTACTGCCTTCCACATAAATCTTGCCAATAGATCATGAAGGGAAATTGGAGAAATTTGAGCTCTTGTGAAATATAGGTGTGGATGGATCTGTACAGAGGTGGAAGATGTATTTATGACTGTATTGGAAATATAATGCACGTTAACCAGGTATATAGCCAAGCATATAGTTGATAGACGGACCAAGATATTTGTTTGTTGAAGTCCAAGAGATAAGAAAGACTAATGTAAGTAGGCAAATGTTACAAAACTCATAGAAGCAATAAGGTTGCATATAGCTGAAGAGTGAAATATATCTGGAACATCAAGAAAAAATTTGCGTTGGATTGGGTAATAAGAAATATGAAAGCAGTTGTTATAATTTTACACATTATTTTCATAAGGGTTTGTATTAATCTGAACGTTTCTGTGTATATTTTTTCCTATAATATTCCTCATTCTATATGTCACTTATATTGTTTACAGTGCATGTGATTTTGAAATGTCAGTCCTGTGCATAAATATATGTTACTGTTCTTTTCAGCTCTTCACCGATGCGCACGTGATGATAATCTTCAAGCTTGCCGCATTTTATTGTCGTATAATGTTGACCCAAACATTGTTTCCTTACAAGGATATACTGCTACACAGGTTGCTACGGAGAATGTTCTTAAAATTTTACAAGGTATGTTTTTTGGAATATAAATAATTTTTATGTTGCAAAGGTTTTTAATAAGTATGGATAATTTCTTATCATAAAATCATAGTATTTATTTTTCTGCTGTATTTTTAGTAAGGAGTAAGAGAGGAGCAAGAATGGTAACTTCTTAAGTTACAATAGAGGAATTCCACCCAGGATTTGGTTACTATTTTTTATCGCTTCTAGAATTGCAGAATTTCATTTGTTGTAGGCCATTTGCATTGTTTGCCAGGCTGTATGTTTCAGTGAAAGAGTTAAAAACTTTTAAACTGTCTGTTGAAAAGCTACTGTTATAGTGTAGATCAAGAGCAGCTGAGAATTCCACATGCTTGTGGCGCGTGCGTGGAGAGCTCTCTCATATGACCACACTCTGCCACTACTACAAGAAGCTGGAAGAAGGGGATACAGTGATCGTGCCACAGTAAATGGCAGTGCTGTCGTGCAAGGAACATTGAATGGCATGCGGCTTGGTTTCACATTTCTCAATTACATAGACCACAGACAAAACCAATTTTCAATATTATTTAACTGTTTTAGGTTTGCTCAAGACATAATAAAATTTACATGCAACAAAAACCATCAGCACACAGAGAGACGCAACTAGTTATGCAGATTTTTGTTACTCAGGTTGCCACATAATTGTGACTTGTCATGTTTCATAATAAAAATAAATCTTTCACATACATATATTGATTGAAACATTGATATGTCTGCAGCCTCATTATGGAGACATGTAAACTTTTCCCGAAAAAAACTTCGTAGTACTCTTGGATGGTTATAACATAAAAGAATTTGTCATTAAAATAGGAATTACTTCCATCTGTACATACACAGGGGCACTTTGAATTGAAATGGTAAAATGTGTCTCAAAAATAGCTCAGACACAGATTTGAGATTGTCAGTGTTCCAAAAACATTTAGAAAACTATTCCTCTAATTCACTCCTTTCAGTGCTACAGTGATGTCTTCAAAATTCACATTTTCTTTAACAAAAGAGAGCTTAGGGAAATGGACGGTGTTCTTTGTCAGATGTTGTCTCCTCCACAATGCAGTTCTTTTTTTAATATATTATGTGCATTGACTTTCCCCTTCAAATCAGAAATAAGTTACTTCTCTCCATGCAACATGTTGCTGTGGGTGTTCATATGTGCAGCAAAGTTCACGAATAATGTGAGGTGTGGAAGCCAGTCCGAATCTTCTAGTTTGCCTTAGTGCTTTCCTTTTCCTTCAGAAATTCTCGAATAATGGGTCTTAAATCGAAAAATTGTTCTAGGCATGCCCCTTGACTTAAGCAATGTACTTCACAGTTACACATAACATCTCCATACTGCCCGCCAGAGTGGCCGTGCGGTTCTAGGCGCTCCAGTCTGGAGCCGAGCGACCGCCATGGTCGCAGGTTCGAATCCTGCCTCGGGCATGGAGGTGTGTGATGTCCTTAGGTTAGTTAGGTTTAATTAGTTCTAAGTTCTAGGTAACTGATGACCTCAGAGTTAAGTCGCATAGTGCTCAGAGACATTTGAACCATCTCCATACTCTTTGTTCAGTTCCAGCAAAAATTTTTGAAATGGATGCTGCAGAAAGTTTCCTATTTGTACCACCAGTTTCATCATCTGTCCTATGCTTGCAAATTTTGGACAAACTGCATCTTGATTTACGAAATGACGACGACTCCCATACAGATCATCTTGTGATAATTGTAATTGTTCACTCTTTCATTGTCAGCTAAATCTTTTTGTGCGTCATAATACTATTCCAAAGTAAATTTGCATTGGCCATCAATTATGCGATTGCATAATATATATTAAGAATTCTCAACTGTCCCTTCAAGAAAGAACTGTAACTTTTATTCATATTTCAAGACTTGAGGTGATAGATTACTACATAGCCTCTTTTGAGCAATGGTACCTTATACTACGTGCAAATAGGAAGGAGGTAACAGCACTGACACTTCGATTCCTCCGAACTGAAAATCAATGTTATTCGTGTAGAATATTGAAATGTATTCGGCAAACTCTTAGGCCCTCCGTAAATTATGAAGTGGATCTACCTTAATTGAGATGCAAAATCCTACCCAGTTCTGACCATTACTCTCATCAAAAAAAAAAAAAAAAAAAAAAAAAAAAAAAAAAAAAAAAAAAAAAACTTGGCGATGTACCTGTCACATCACTTCCTATAAGAAACTTGATATTTTACAGGGATTACTTTTTCATTGGGACCTAATGTTACTGATAGATGAAGAACTACATGAACATTTGGAAAGGTGAGGAATTCTGTTCATACATCAATACGTTGAGGACAGCAACACTACAAGATAGATACCGGCACATTCATTTGCACTATTGAGGAGAGATTCTTACGTTTCCACTGCAGTGGAAGCCGTATTTCATGCTCATGATGTAGGTATTTATATGCCAGCACTTTAGGCATATGTCTTCCTGGTGGTGGAGACTTCACCACCCATGCCAGATTGCATTTATGAGGTTGTGGGAAATGTCTGTGATGTGATCATCCATGCCACTGGTGGTGCTATTCCCAATTCTTCAGGTCCTGGCCAGTGCTGTGGTGGACCAAAGGCATTGCAAAAGCTATTCAGGGTCATCGAAGGGCCCTGCAAAATCTCAAGTATTATCCTTCAAAGACCACACTCATAACTTTCAAACAGCTTCACTCTTAAGGATCACTATCTAATTAAATACAGTAAGAAGGAATGCTGGAATTGCTAAATCTCATCTTTAGTATCATACACCTCTTTATCCCAGATGTTGGCCAAGGTCTGTAGTCTCTGAGCCACCAGAGATCAACAACTACTCCAGATCTTTTCCCTCATGGTGGTATCTGAACTGATGCATCAATCTTTGCTGAACACGTTGCATCCCAGCTTGTGATAGTCAGCATCCTCTTCTTGCCCGGCTACATTTCAGATACAGAAAAGACTATTTGAAGAAATCAACCTATCCTTCATCATGTGTCACACCAAATTATATAATGAACCTTTCACTGATAGAGAGCTGCTTCAGGCTCTTGACTCATCACACGATACAGCCCCAGGCACTGATTAGATTCATAATCAGATAATACATCACCTGATGTACTCAGAGACTCCATCTGGTCAGGTCTTCAACCATATTTGCTTAGAAAGTGTTTTTCCTTCATAATGACAAAATAGTACCATTGTCCCAGTCCCTAAAATTGGCAAAGATCTAATATCTGTCAATAACTACTGTCCCTACTGTCCAATTAGCCTTGCTAGTGTGCGTTGCAATCTGCTTGATAGAATGGTAGGTCAGTGCTTATATTGGGTTCTCAAATCTTGAAGCCTTTTGACCCCTTGTCAGTGTGGTTTCTGAGAGGGTCAGTCTGCTTTTTGTAAATGCCAACATCACATTGCCCCCCATCTCTTTCTCACCCCCTCCCTCCCTCCCCCTCCCTCCCCCCCTCCCCCTCCCTACCTCCCTCCCCCTCCCTCCCTCCCTCCCTCCCTCTCCTCCCTCCTCCCTCCCTCTCCTCCCTCCTCCCTCCCTCCTTCCTCCCTCCCCCCCTCCTTCCTCCCTCCCCCCTCCCTCCTCCCTCCCCCTCCCTCCTCCCTCCTCCCTCCTTCCTCCTTCCTCCCTCCCCCCTCCCTCCTCCCTTCCCCCTCCCTCCTCCCTCCCCCTCCCCCTCCCTCCCTCTGTCCCTCCCTCCGACACAGTTTGACACGATCACATTTTACTTATCCTCCTTGAGTGGGGCTTAAAAGGCTACCCACTACTTTTTATTTGTTAATATTTATCCCCACAGTTGTTTTAGGTTAGAATTGGTGCATCACTCAGTTCTCCACAGGTTCAAGAGAATGGAGGACAGCGTCCCACAGGGCTCCATACTGACTGTTACTCTCTTCTGCATCGCCACCAGTGAGCTGGTGAACTCTGTTTGACAAATGATCAGTCACACACTGTTGTGCATTTCTGTTGTCGTACCACAATCAGTCCTGATCCAGAGCCGTGCATGGGAACTTCGTTTCGCAGACCCCATTTTCATGACACTTAGTGATAAAAACCTGACATATTCATGAACTGAAGACTAACTGCATGCAAAAGTTTAACCCTTTCTCTGCTACAGATGTGCTATCTGCATTCCAAGTAGCTTTGTTGTCGCTATACTGCTCGCCAAATGGTACTACCTATATTGAAAGACGATTTTCGGCCTCTGTGAAACAGTTACCATTTGATTTTAAGAAAACTATTGGCTGAAAAAAATGGATTTTTGCATATCTTACAGTCTGACATCTTTGTTTAATAAAGGATGGAATTTCTCTTTATTATTCATCACAGTTAATGTGCTGCATCAAATTAAGTAAAACATTGCACGATATTTTGAAGAGTTTGCAGAGGTAAAAACACACTGTGTAAACTTTGCATATGGTTGATTTTAGCTCATATGCTGTTGTGTATGAAATGTAAATGAGATTTCAAAATTTTATTAAAACTTGAAAATGAAACAATATTTAATTTCGTTCTTGAGTTAATGATTTTTCTATATGACCAACATTTGCACATGATGTACACAGTTCTGTCCATGCAGAGTTGGCAGCTTCCATGAAATACTAATGGTCCATTTTTAATAAAACTATTTGCTGCATCAAATTAAGTACAACATTGTCCAAAATTTTAGGTAGTTTGCAGACGTAAAAACGCATTGCTTAAACTTCCAATATGCTTGATTTTAGCTCATACATTACTGTGTATGAAATGTAGGTAACATACTGAAATTTCGTTTAAAACTGAGAGCAGAATGATACTTCATTCTTGATTTTTATAACAGCTGGATGGCTATGCACGACACGCCCTTTTGCGTACGTGCACATTGGGAACCGTGTAGTCACAACAATTGTTGTATTTCATAAACTATTCAAGATATCGAAATTTTTTTGCAAATAATAGCATGAAAAGAGGCACTTATGTTGTATGATAAATAATCAGAACTTTGTTATTCACCAAGATACGGAAGTAACTTGTCAGTTGCAGTGAGAGGCGGACAGAACGGGGTGTATAAACACTTTGACAACATTTAAGGAAAAACCCAGTGACCTCATTTCAACATTTCCTCAACATCTAGGGAGCACAGGAGTATCCACAGCAGTCAAAGGATTAACACTCTTTTTCCTTGCACATAAGTCTTGGGATGCAGCTCACACTATTCCATTCCATGTGTATTGGGCTCTGGTCTGGGTCTGATTGGTTTACAATTGCCACATTGATGGTGTCATGGCACCTTCAGCTTTGAAATGAATAAACTCAGTCCATCATTGTGGAGTAAGACTGACTGCTGGCACCTTTTGGAGTAGTCTGATAGGCAGTCTTTTTGCTGAAACCGGGAAGCCTGGATTTGCCTCCTCAGGTATGACACTATTAACTCTTGCTTGCTTATGCAATCACATACCTATAATTTCTTTTAATCATCTAACTTACAAAATTATTTCTGCATGCAAGGGGCAATCACATACCTATAATTTCTTTTAATCATCTAACTTACAAAATTATTTCTGCATGCAAGGGGCATCAATCTCCTGGCACCCACACTCTAGTGGTATTACCAGTTGGAATGTGTCTTGAGGCCCTCTGGCAGGTCCTCCACCTAACTCACTTAGAACGTGCTCTCTGTTTTTTCTCCCACATGCCCTGCATATCATGTGGGTATCCCACAAAATAAACTGGCCATCTGTTTGGCTAGAGAAGCAATTACTTGTCCCAGATTTGCTTGATAGTCTTGCTAATACCCTCTGCCTGTGGCGCGCTCCTTCCTCTGTCCACACCCCGCACCACGGTCGTGCGGTAGAACAGATTGCGATGGCGTCTGAGATGACGTCGGTGTGATGGCTCTGTCCGCCATGGTCATCACAACTATACGTTTGCTCAATTTACTCTTGATTAGCCCAATCGCTGGTTCCCAAGCCTTGCTAAGATTATAGCCACAGTCACGGTTTATGAGGTCGTCATTGGTGCGAATTTCGATGGCCTCTCTAACAACGCTGCCCCAGTATCTCGACGTCTGTACCAGAATCTTCATGCAATCATACCCCATAGCGTGATTTTCCGACAAACAATGTTCAGCGACCGCTGACTTGCTCGGATACATCAGTCGAGTGTGCCTCTGGCGTTCGCGGCATCGATCCTCGACGGTACGCATCGTCTGACCAATATACGACTTGCCACATTGACACGGAATCTGGTACACGCCGGCCTTCTTCAAACCGAGGTCATCTTTGGCACTCCCCACCAGTGCACGAGTTTTGTTCGGAGGACAAAACACAGTTCCGACCCGGTGTTTCTTCAATATGCGGGCGATTTTCCCCGAGAGTGCGCCTGTATATGGAATAAACGCAGTGCCTACCTCCTCCCTCGTGATTTCATCCATCTCCACAGGTCGTGCTGTAGTGGTTGGGCGGAGAGCACGTTGAATCTGCCACTCTGAGTACCCATTTTTTGAAATACAGTTCTCAGGTGTTCCAATTCCTGGGGTAGACTCTCTGCGTCAGACATGGAGCGCTCACTAGCAAGGCTTGGGAATCAGCGATTGTGTTAATCAAGAGTAAATCGAGCAAACGTATAGGTGTGAAGACCACGGCGGACAGAGCCATCACACTGACGTCATCTCAGACGCCGTCGCAATCTGTTCTACCGCGCGACCGTGGTGCGGGCCACGGACAGTGGAGGGAGCGCGCCACGGGCGGAGGGTATTTAAATCGGCCGCCGCCGCAACCGAACCCAGTTCCCTCTGAGCAGCCATAGCGTACGTTCACAGGAGCTCAGTCCGTCAGTTCGCCTCATGATGGCAACATGTATAATCACCGAAATATTGTGCCCGTTGGACACTGTAGACCGGCAGTACACCCGTGGATATTTTGATTATCTCCAATATTGGCGGATGATTCATGGACAGCTGGATAGGTTTTCCATTTCCTCTGTGAAATTGGTTTATATTTTCAGGTATAGCACTCTATACCACTTTCATGACGAGGACCGGGTGGTTAGTGTCTACCGCAGCATGCAGGGTTTGGGGCATCCTCGACTGTACCTCCTTTGCCAACTACCTTGGTCCCTACCTACCCCCGCTGCATTAGGTGGTAACATGTTGGAGAACGGAGTGAGACAGGGTTGTAGCCTATCCCTTATGTTATTCAATCTGTATATTGAGTATGCAATAAAGGAAACTGAAGAAAAATTTGGAGTATTAATTAAAGTTCAGGGAGGAGACATTGTGATCCTGTCAGAGACAGCAAAGGACTTGGAAGAGCAGATGAACAAAATCGACACAAGCAAAATAACGGTAATGAAAAGTAGTCAAATGCATAGTGATGCTGAGGGAACTAGATTAGAAATGAGACAATAAAAGTAGTAGATGAGTTTTCCTGTTTGGGCAGCAAAAAACTGAAGATGTCCAAAATAGAGAGAGTATAAAATGTAGAACGGCAAGGAAAAGAGAAGTGTTTCTGAAGAATAGGAATTTGCTAACACAGAAAATATAAAAATGCAGTAAATGAAGCAGGCAAAAAGGAATACAAGCGTCTCAAAAATGAGATCAACAGGAAGTGTAAAATGGCTAAGCAGGGATGGCTAGAGGACAAATGTAAAGAGGTAGAGGCTTATCTCACTAGGGGCAAGATAGACACTGCCTACAGGAAAATTAAAGAGACCTTTGGAAAAAAGAGAGCCACTTGTATGAATATCAAGAACTCAGATGGAAACCCAGTTCTAAGCAAAGAAGGGAAAGCAGAAAGGTGGAAGGAGTATATAGAGGGTCTATACAAGGGCGATGTACTTGAGGACAATATTATCGGAATGGAAGAGGATGTAAATGAAGATGAAATGGGAGATATGATACTGCGTGAAGAGTTTGACAGAGCACTGAACGACCTAAGTCGAAACATGGCCCCAGGAGTAGACAACATTCCATTAGAACTACTGATGGCCTTGGGAGAGCCAGTCCTGACAAAACTCAACCATCTGGTGAGCAAGATGTATGAGACAGGCGAAATACCCTCAGACTTCAAGAAGAATATAATAATTCCAACCCCAAAGAAAGCAGGTGTTGACAGATGTGAAAATTACCGAACTATCAGTTTAATAAGTCACAGCTGCAAAATACTAATGTGAATTCTTTACAGACAAATGGAAAAACTGATAGAAGCTGACCTCGGGAAAGATTGGTTTGGATTCTGTAGAAATGTTCAAACACGTGAGGCAATACTGACCTTACGACTTATCTTAGAAGAAAGATTAAGGCAAGGCAAACCTACGTTTCTAGCATTTGTAGACTTAGAGAAAGCTTTTGACAATGTTGACTGGAATACTCTCAAATTCTGAAGGTGGCAGGGGTAAAATACAGGGAACGAAAAGCTATTTTCAATTTGTACAGAAACCAGATGGCAGCTAGAAGAGTCGAGGGGCATGAAAGGGAAGCAGCGGTTGGGAAGGGAGTGAGACAGGGTTGTAGCCTATCCCCGATGTTATTCAATCTGTATATTGACAGAGTGTATACGACCCGGGACAACCAGGAAATCGGGAATTTTTTCATCCGGGAGAAAACCGGGAAAAACCCGGGAATTTTTCGGAATTCCGGGAATTTTTCATTGTTTTAGCTTTCGGTTAAATTTTTGTAATTTTGTCTGCAGAATTGATTTTCTAGCAAAGAACGTTATTGTATCCTGCTACTAGAGAATGATACTGCAGCAATAAAATATAAACGAGAGGGAGAAAATAAAACTTTAGTGGCAAAGGAAATGTGCAATTTACAACAAAACCCCGTGCATGCACAAGCGTCTGCAAATAGCAAGAATATGTCAAAGGCCGTAGGGCGCAGACTGTAATTCTTCGTAACAATAAACTGCTTGCTATGAGCATGACGTCACAACTGTTCACATTAGGTTCGTTTGACCAATTGCCAGCGGTCTGTTGCGCATGCACATTTGACGCGCTTGTAAGCAGTACCTTCTCCCGCTTCCCGCTACGGCGCTACTTGTAGTTTGGCTGTCAGCTGTATCGGTAGTAGCAGCAAGCAGCCAGATGCAAACGAGAAAAAGTTTACTCGCGCGCCCTAGCTGCCAGATTCGCGCTTGCACAGAGTTGTCTGAGTTGTAGTGGGGAGGGGATTAACCTGCACGTGACCCGTGTTTACGTTAAGTGATTTCGCCGCTTCTGTTCGTTTACAGCTCCCACGTCAAATGAAAGCAAAACGGATTTCTGTGGCCGTGAGCTATCAAGTGAATTAAAATACATTCACATAATTACGGAGGGCAAGAATATACTATTAATTTCAGTTTTCTGATTTTATTTTATTTCCAAGTTGGTAGCAGTCAAGCATTAATCACCTTGCAGAACAATGAAGTTATTTTTGCAAGTTTGCTAAAGAAATTTGGCTTGATCAATCTTTCCGCTGAGGCGAACATTTTATTTGAAGCGAAGTGTTTTTTAATTCTACAGTATTGTCTAGTTTCAACTGTTCGCTGAATTTCAAGTGCACGTTATCATCTTTTGCCATGTATGGCATTATGCCATAATAAAGAACCAAAAATGAGATCGTATAGTACTGGTACTCCAAGAAAATTTACATCCCAAAAACTACACTGAAAAGCTTAATATCAGATGGGACCTGCTTCATTGTGAATTTGGAAAAAGCCAATTTGCACTTCAAGCTGAATTATGTGTTTTAGTATGGTTTACGAAATTCCGATGCTCTTTGGAGTATCCTCTGATGCCCTGTTTCTTTTATGGTGGAATGTAAGCTCTCTTAGTGCTTTATACACACGGACATGCGGGCTTCCTACACCACTGCAGTTGCACACGCACAATAATGTCTGTTTTGTGGCACTCTCTGGCAACTGGTAAATCGAACCTATTTCTAACAGTCTCCGGATAGTATTGCGAACGGTGGTTAGAAAAGCATTACTTTCAAAGTAAATTTCTTTTTACCCAAGATGAATTATGTTACGTGTGAGAAAGTGGGATGGATATCTGAATCACAGAGCGTTCCAAACTGAACAGTTTGAGGACCAGCCACTTACAAAAATTTTGAGCCGCGAGACATTTATGTCACAATTTTAAATTTACTGGCACATTTGAGTGATGTATATTAAAGTATAACACACGCAAAAAAAGATCAATATTACATGTGAAAGCTTAGCTTCTGTTGTAGATATACGGTACTGTGTACATTAATGTAAACCGTTAACATTTCGTCTTGTGTGTTCGCGCTATGTAACAAGTGATGTTGCTATTGGCTGACTAAAACACGTGTACTATGCTCTGAATAGCTGCTGTCATCGGCTGGCGAGATCTCGTGGCTTGAGATATGACTCGCTTACAAAAGGACATATCAACCTCGGTTTCAACGCTCCGGAAACTAACACGCTGTGTTTGGTGCATTTCGAATTTATACTTTCATAATACGAAAATATGCAGCTTATATGTTGCTGCAAAACAAAGGTCTTTCCAAAACTTCTCTGCCCCGCCTTTTCTCTTTTTTCCTGGGAAGTTCTACGCGATTGTATAAAACGTTAACCATTCAAAGGATTGATAAGCTTTACAGTTCCGAAGGAAAATCTATGGAAAACGTACTGTCACTTAGCACGGAAAAAGTGTATTTTCGCCTGGGAAAAAGCATATTTTTTAAATGGGATATCCGGGAGAAATCCGGGAATAATCCGGGAATTTTTTTCCTTGTCCCCGTATACACCCTGATTGAGCAAGCAGTAAAGGAAACAAAAGAAAAATTCGGAGTAGGTATTAAAATCCACGGAGAAGAAATAAAAACTTTGAGGTTTGCCGATGATATTGTAATTCTGTCAGAGACAGCAAAGGACTTGGAAGAGCAGTTGAACGGAATGGACAGTGTCGTGAAAGGAGGATATAAGATGAACATCAACAGAAGCAAAACGAGGCTAATGGAATGTAGTCAACTAAATCAGGTGATGCTGAAAGAATTAAGTCGGGTGATGCTGAGGGAATTAGTTTAATAAATGAGACAGTTAAAGTAGTAAAGGAGTTTTGCTATTTGGGGAGCAAAATAAATGATGATGGTCGAAGTAGACAGGATATAAAATGTAGACTGGCAATGGCAAGGAAAGCGTTTCTGAAGAAGAGAAATTTCGTAACATCGAGTATTGATTTAGGAGTCAGGAAGTCGTTTCTGAAAGTATTCGTATGGAGTGTAGCCATGTATGGAAGTGAAACATGGACGATAAATAGTTTGGACAAAAAGAGAATAGAAGCTTTCGAAATGTGGTGCTACAGAAGAATGCTGAAGATTAGATGGGTAGATCACATAACTAATGAGGAGGTATTGAATAGAATTGGGGAGAAGAGGAGTTTGTGGCACAACTTGACAAGAAGAAGGGACCGGTTGGTAGGACATGTTCTGGGGCATCAAGGGATCACAAATTTAGCATTTGAGGGCAGCGTGAAGGGTAAAAATCGTAGAGGGAGACCAAGAGATGAATACACTAAGCAGATTCAGAAGGATGTAGGTTGCAGTAAGTACTGGGAGATGAAGCAGCTTGCACAGGATAGAGTATCATGGAGAGCTGCATCAAACCAGTCTCAGGACTGAAGACCACAACAACAACAACAACAACAACACTGAATATACACTGATGAGCCAAAACCTAATGACCACGTGTTTAATAGTGTTCTGGTCCCCATCCAAACATAATACAGTAGTGATTTTGCTTTGCTTGGATTCTACAAGACCTTGATTGGTTTCCAGAGATACGTATCGCCAGATGTATACTAACAGGTCATGCAATTCCTGCATATTATGGGACTTTGGTTTGTGGTTATCCATCCGGCGCCCTGTATGGTTCTAATGGGTACAGATCAGGGGCCTTCGCTGACCAAGACATCAATGTACGTTAACTATCGTGCTCCTCAAAACCTCTGTAGCACGAATCTGGCACTGTAACATTGGCATTTATCCTGCTGGACGATACCATTGCCATCGGAAAAGACTTCAAGTATGAACTTATGCATTTGGTCAGCAACAATGTTCACGAAGTTCACTGCTGTCATGATGCCTTTGGTTACTACCCCAGGTCCCATGGAAACCCATCTCAATCAGTGGCGCTGTGCACGTTTTGAGCAATCATTCGCCTAGATGACGGAGTCTAAGGGCAAATCCATCAACCTGGAGTAGCAAGAGATGCGATTCTTTCAACCAGGTGACACGTTTCTATTCATCCACAGCCAGAGCTCAGTAATGCTGTGCCCATGCCACTTGTAATTGATAGTGTCGTTGGGTCAACACAGGAACATATAGGGGTCATTTGCTGTGGAGCCCCATGTTCAACAATGGCATTTCAGTGTGCTTCAAAACACTTGCTCCTGCACCAGCATTGTACTCTGTCATCATATCTGCCACAGACTGCTGCCTGTCTTGGATTACATAGCAGATGATCCTCCGACATCTATGTTCTGTGATGAGATGTGGATGTCCAGTACCATACAGTTTACTCTATAACTATAATCTGCAAACTACCATGAGATGCATGCCAGAGGGTGCGTCTCATTGTATCAGTTATCAGTTATTAGCGTTTCTTCCTGTTCCATTCATGTACAGAGCACGGGAAGAATGATTGTTTGAATGTCTCTACGTGTGTAGTAATTATTCTAATCTTATCCTCATGATCCCTGTGAGAGTGGTATGTAGGGAGTTGTCGTATATTCCCAGAGTAACATTTAGAGCCAGCTCTTTGAAATTTTGTTAACAGACTTTCTCGGGATAGTTTACATCTATCTTAAAGAGTCTGCCATTTCTGTTCCTTCAGTATCTCTGTGACTTTAATCCCCTGCATTAAACGAACCTGTGACCATTCGTGCTGCTCTTCTCTGTACACATTCAGTATGTAGTGGTTAATAAAAAAAAATGGGAGAAGAGAGACCGTGAAAAAGGGAAAGAATGAAAAGCAAATCGGACTTTGTATTACAGAAACGCTATCGGACTTCGTTATTCGGAAAAGCTATTGTTGGGGTGGTCCTTGTGGCGTTTTTGAGCAAAAGTCAAACCAATTTTCACTACAAAAGTTATTGAAAAGAAACAGAGAATAACAGAATGTAACTGACAGGGGGAAGTGGCGTAGACGAGAGATCATCCTTTACCAGATTAACTTATCTTCTTTCGGGCGGCGTCCACGTCTTAAAAAATCTCCTTCATTTCAGCGTGAAAAAAATCTGCTCCGAAATCTTGCAATAGTCCAGGGATCACTAATTTATACCAATTAAAATCATCTTGATACTGTATGCAATTTAATTCACTTTGCTACTTCCATCCACCGAATTTCTTAATAACTTCCACAATGTCTACACATTACAATCAGATCAAGATTAGCCATTAAGTTTTTACGTCGGCATCCGATCACGCCTGCCGTAAGCTACGGCTATCAAGAGACAATTGAAAACGGATAGAAAACAAAAAAGGTTACAATTTTGGTATTTTCTCTGCCGTCGAACGCTCATACCGCTGCGACGGGATATTTTTATCTGAGGGAACGAGTGTAGCGCGGCGAAATTCAAAGTCCCGCTACAAGTATCTGTGTGGTAAGGGTCCCACAGGCTTGAACAATATTGTAGGATGGGCCACGTAAGTGATTAGTAAGCAATCTCTTTATTAATCTGATTGCACTTCCTCAGTATTCTACCATTAACATGAAATCCACCACCTGCTTTACCCGCAACTGAACTTGTGTGATCATTCCATTTCATATCCCTACAAAGCGTTACATCCAGGTTTTTGTATGAGTCGACTGATTCCAACAGTGACTCATTGATATAGTAATAGGATACTACATATTTTGGTTTCGTGAATTGCACAATTTCACATTTCTGAACGTTTAAAACAAGTTGCCAATCTCTGCACCACTTTGAAATCTTATCAAGATCTGACTGAATACTTATACAGCTTCTTTAGAAGGTACTTCATTACAGAAAACTGCATCATCTGCAAAAAGCCTGATTTTACTATAAATATTATCTACAAGGGCATTAATATACAACTTGAACTGCAAGGATCCCAACACACTTCCCTGGGGCACACCTGAGACTTGGGGGTGCGCTGATGACAGAAGGCATGAGTCACATTTCAGTGGTGTCGGTGGAGTCTATCAGCAGGACGGGTTTCACTAGACATGGCCTGCACCTCAACAGGTATGGAAAGGGGAGGTTGGCAAAGCTTATAGGTGACAGCATAGGTGGGGGTGGTGGGATCACTCATGGGAAAATTTCGGTAGTTGTGGGTGTTAGAGCTGTACCTTTTTTAGATTGAAGTCAGCTGACAGGTATTCCTGCGTAAAGGAAGTCTCCCTAACAAAGAAACCACTTTCGACAAAGCTTAGGTATCCGATTAATGGGGGAAGTTATCGAGAGGGTTGTATATACAAGGTTACTGGAGCATTTAAATTCACATAATTTGCTGTCAAATGTACAGTTTGGTTTTAGAAATGGCTTAACAACTGAAAATGCTATATTCTCTTTTCTCTGTGAGGTTTTGGACAGATTAAATAAAAGGTTGCGAATGTTAGGTGTTTTCTTTAATTTAATGAAGGCTTTTGACTGTGTTGACCACAAAATATTACTGCAGAAGTTGGACCATTATGGAGTAAGGGGAGTAGCTTACAATTGGTTCACCTCTTACTTTAAGAACAGAAAGCAGAAGGTAATTCTCCGCAATATTGAGAGTGGTAGTGATGTTCAGTCCCAATGGGGCACTGTTAAATGGGGCGTTCCCCAAGGGTCGGTGCTGGGGCCACTGCTGTTTCTTATTTATATAAATGATATGCCTTCTAGTATTACAGGTGATTCAAAAATATTTCTGTTTGCTGATGGCACCAGCTTGGTAGTGACGGATCTTGTGTGTAATATTGAAACATTATCAAATAATGTAGTTCATAAAATAAGTTCGTGGCTTGTGGAAAATAATTTGATGCTAAATTACGGTAAGACTCAGTTTTTACTGTTTCTAACTCACAATTCAACAAGAACTGATATTTTGATCAGACACAGTGGACATATTATAAGCGAGACGGGACAGTTCAAGTCCCTAGGCGTTCGGGTAGATAGTAAGCTGTTGTGGAAAGCCCATGTTCAGGATCTTGTTCAGAAACTAAATACTGCTTTAGTTACCATTAGAACAGTATCTGAAATAAGTGACATTTCAACACGAAAAGTAGTCTACTTCACATATTTTCACACGCTTATGTCATATGGTTTTATTTTTTGGGGTAATTCTTCTGATTCAAAAAGGGTATTTTTGGCTCAAAAACGGGCTGTTCGAGCTATGTGTGGTGTAAGTTCGAAAACCTCTTGTCGACCCCTATTCAATAGTCTGGGAATTTTGACATTGCCCTCTCAATATATATTTTCTTTAATGTCGTTTGTTATTGGCAATATTAGCTTATTCCCAAGAGTTAGCAGCTTTCACTCAGTTAATACTAGGCAGAAATCAAATCTGCATGTGGAATGCACTTCCTTGACTCTTGTGCAGAAAGGAGTGCAGTATTCTGCTGCATCCATTTTCAATAAGCTACCACAAGAACTCAAAATCTTAGCAGTAGGCCAAACACTTTTATATCTAAACTGAAGAGTTTCCTCATGGCTCACTCCTTCTATTCTGTCAAGGAGCTCCTGGAAGAGCTAAAAAATTAAGCAAATTCCAGTGTTACATTGTTGATTTTCTTTATTTAAACTTACGACTTGTCGCCCGAATATGTTTCTTATATTTCATTTTATCTGTTTCTACAATCATGTTATAATTCCATGTATTGACTCGTTCCATGACCATGGAGACTTCTTAATGTGGTCCCACGGAACAATAAATAAATTTCTACATCTGACGCTGACTTTCCATCTGAGATAATATGTTCCGTTTTCCCTACCAAAAAGTCCTCACAGAAATTTCACTTGATGCCCTTTATGATCATAGTTTTGACAATAAGCACAGGTACAGTACCGAGTAAAATGCTTTTCGGAAATCAAAAAACACTGAATCTACCTGGTTGCTTTGATGCAAAGCTTTCAGTATGTCATGTGAGAAAAATGCTAGTTGGGTTTCATGTGATCAATGTATTTGAAAACCATACAGGTCGGGGTGATGTCATAAGGCTAAAGATACCTCATTGTATTTGACCTCAGAATACATTCTGAGGTTCTGCAACAAATTGACGTCAGGGATATTGTTGCAGAAGAAGCCGAGTAGCGCAGTCATCGTAGTGTAGTGGTTATGATACTAGATTGTTGCATGGAGTGTCGTGAATTCAGAACTCACCTGAAGTGAAACATTTTAATTTCTGTCTTCGGTTCGAGTTCATTCTAGAAGTATCCACAAATGGTAAGAATCATTGTACTGGAATGTTCTGTAGCTGTATATATACCGTATGTGTTCTGGCCGGAGGCAGTTCACTCCATGCTCTTGTATGTGCAAGTGCTGAATAAACCTTCGTTAAGTGAAGTTAGTGTTCGCCAATCATCTACTTACACCTTCCTCTATGTGACATTACTCTGGTGGAGACGCTGGGTATTGGAACTTATGATATTGCACGTTATCAACAACACAGTGTCTACCATCCGGCCATGACAGAGCTGCTGATTGCGTGGCGAGAAACCCGAGTTCGAGCTGTATTCAACAGATCACAATCTATCGGAGACAGAAGAAGAAGTGGACGTCACGATGACAGCAACTGTGTGCCACCACATGAGACATCCTCCTGGGTTCTCTGGTGACGATGGCAGAGATCCAAACAAGTGGCTAAAGGTATATGAGCGTGTAGCCAAATTTAACTAATGTGATGACACTGTGTGTTTGGCTAATGCATTTTTCTACTTGGAGGGCACTTCCAAGCAATAGTATGAGAACAACGAGGAAATGTTCACATGCTAGGAAGTATTCCAGGCAGAACTGCGCAAGTATTTAGGCGACACACAATGACAGAAGTGCAAGGCTGAAGATAAATTAAAGTGCAGGGCACAGTGTCCAGGAGAAACAACAGCATCCTACATTCAAGATGTCTTGCAGCTGTGTAAGATAGTGGATCCTCGAATGAAGACGAATATAAGGTTGCACATCTCATGAAGGGTGTTGCTGAGGACATGTATCAAGCCCTACTCCTGGAGGTTTCAACAGCAGACAACTTCATAAAACGGTGCCAGTATATCGAAACAATACATCAAAAAAGAAATACATGCAAGAAGTTTGAAAGGCTTCCAAACGTCACATCGATGTCTGTGATGGAGGAAGAAGTTGATTTCACAAGTGTTCTTCGTCAGATAGTGAGAGAGGAAGTTCAGAAGGCACTTGGATTGCACGGCGAGCAAAAAACTGAGACACTTCAAGAGGTCATAAGGGAGGAAGCGGAACAGACATTGAAGCCAATCTCTTGTCCTGCGTTTCCCTTTAAAACGGTAAAAAAATCGAGACCCAGGCGAAGTTACATTCCTACAATGCCGCGTGAGGAACCTGTTTGGGCACCAAGGAAGACTGATGTCTGGAGGACCCAGGATAACCAACCAGTACATTTCCACTGCGGATGACCGGGACATGTGGTGCGCAATTGTCAAGAAAGGCAGCGGATATTTGATGCCGCCCGCGTCAGAAGACAGCAAACCAATCTTAGCCGACGCCAACTCCAGGACAACAAAGATGAACAAGAAGATGTCTGTGTAGGACGACATAGGTCACCATCTCTTCAAGCTAGCCACTGGAGAGGATGCTCCCCAACAAGCCGATCAAGGTCTCCATCACCGTTTAGAAGCTCCAGCTGATCACCTAGCCATTGCAACCTGGAAAACTAAAGGGTGCGACCTTCCTTGGAGGTGGGGCTGCCGAAGAGAAAAATCCTCCACCATCGATCACTACGAAAGTGATAGGAAACTACGTTGATATTCTCACAGATGGCCGATCAGCCCAAGCTCTTGTGGACTCTGGAACACCATATTTAGTCATTTCAGAGAATTACCGTCGCCAGTTGCAGAAAACCATATTCATCGACAACAAAACATCTCTGCTGAAGGTGGCTAATGGGAAATGTGTAAAACCTACAGGAAGATGTGTCATTTGTGTGGGTATAAGTGGCCAACCACAACCATCAGAATTCATTGTCTTACAAGAGTGTAATCTTGACATCATTCTTGGATGGGACTTTTGAAAGTTTCTCAAGTAATTATAGATTGTGGTCGCTCGAAAATTATGCTAGTCGAGACGAGACATTGCGGACAAGAAGATGCGCATCAGTGTGTGTGGAGCCTGTGTGTGCTGGATGAAGTGATCATTCCTGCAGTCAGCACTAGAAAGGTAGTTGTCATGTGTCGTGCCATGCATCAACCCATGGATCTTGTAGTGGAATGTAAGAGAAGCATACCACTGAAGAATAACTTGGTCATCCCAGCCTCTGTTGTCTCACTTAAGAACGGATTTGGTGAATTGTAGATAGTTAGCTGCCGCCAAGAACCGCAGATCCTTCCAAGATGCACGTGCATAGCAAACGCTGAGCCATTTATTGCAGAACAGCTGAGCATCATAGAAACCTCCCATGCCGAGTCTGTGGCCGAAATTAGCACTACCATTACGAGACAAGATCTTCTAGCTCGTCTATCACCAGATCTCACTAAGGAACAACAGAAGAAGTTACTTGCCATTCTTCAAGAGTTCTCTGAATGCTTCAGTCCACAGGTGAAGAGCAAATTAGACAAATCGATGGTGAAGCACCGGATTAGCACTGGATACCATCAACCAATAAGCCAGAGAGCATACTGTGTGTCAGGAACGGAACGTCAAATAATTCGCAACAAGGCAGAGAAAATGATGAAGAATGGATTCATTCAGCCTTTGCAGAGCCCATGGTCATCACCAGTGGTTCTGGTCAGGAAGAAGGATGGCAGTTGGCGCTTTTGTGTTGATTACAGGAAGCTTAATAAGATAACTAAAAAGGATGTTTACCCTCTTCCATGAATTGACAATACACTAGATTGTCTGAAGGGGGCTAAGTTTTTCTCAACCATGGACATTTACTCGGGATACTGGCAAATCGAAGTAGATGAGGCAGATCGTGATAAAACTGCATTCATCACCCCTTAGGGCCTGTATGAGTTTCAGATAATGCCATTTGGCTTGTGTAATGCACCAGCAACTTTTTAATGAATGATAGATAATCTTCTAAGGCACCTGAAGTGGACGATGTGTCTTTGTTATTTAGATAACATTATAGTGTTCTCAGAGACATTTTATGAACACACAAAAAGACAGAGGGTCGTTCTTAAGTGTCTCCAACAAGCCGGACTGAAACTTAATCCAAGAAAGTGTGTCTTTGTAGCAAAAGAATTCAAAATACTTGGGCACCTTATGTCAAACAAAGGTGTGTGGCCAGACCCAGAAAAGATGAGAGCCATAATGGAATTTCCTATTCCTAAAAGTATTAGAGAAGTGAGAAGCTTCCTTGGATTGTGTTCTTATAACCGTCAGTTTATCAAAGACTTTTGTATCAAAGCCAGGCCACTCCAAGAGTTGTTAAAAGCCGATCCTAAATTAAGCTGGGGTTGTGCTCAACAAAATTCTTTCGATGTACAGTGAAAAGCTCTGATGACTGACCCTGTACTTGGTCCATATGATGAGAGAGCACCTACAGAACTACACACATATGCCAGTGGGTATGGGATCAGTGATGTTCTGGTACAGATTTCGGATGGAAAAGAGGAGGCTATAGCCTATGCTTCTAGGACACTTACAAAAGCTGAGAGAAACTACTCAACTACAGAAAGAGAATGTCTTGCTGTGATCTCGGCCATGTACAAATTTTGACAGTATCTCTATGGAAGGCCATTCACAGTTGTCACAGACCATTATTCACTTTGTCGGTTGACAGGTCTTACGGATCCAACAGGACGACTCACCAGGTGGGCACTATGTCTTCAAAAGTATGTCATTACCATAGCGTACAAAAGTGGAAGAAAACACCAAGCCCTGCAAAGATATCTCAAATTATGCTTGCCTTAAATCGTCCAGAGGATGTGAAAGGACAATTTAAGGAGGTTAATGGATTACTTTGCAAGAAAAACTTTGATCCGTTTGGAAAGAGGTGGCTACCAGTGATTCCTAAACACATGCGCTTACATGTTCTACAGAAATTCCACGACACACCTGAGGAATTTATTAAGACATACAATAGGATTCGCAAGAGATTTTTCTGGCCAGGTTTATTTAGGAGTGTCCGTCACTGTGTGTCGCACTATAGAGTGTGCCAGAGGAGAAAGGCAGTTCCTCAGAACCCATCTGGCCGACTCATACCAATTTCACCAGCCAAAACACCTTTCCAGCATCTTGGGATTGACCTCCTCAGATGATTTCCAGCGTCTGCTAGTGGCAATAGATGGATTATTGTTTGCACTGATTATCTGACGCGCTATGCCATTACAAAAGCCGTGAAAACAGCCGAAGCATTTGAGGTAGCCAAATTCATCGTAGAAGACATTGTGTTAAAAGACGGTGCCCCAATGTCATTAATTACGGACCAAGGGAAAGTTTTTCAATCGAATCTTGTGACAAGAGATAAACTGTCAGTGCAACATTACTCATCACATGACGACTGCCTACCATCCGCAAACTAATGGGCTTACTGAATGCCTTAATAAGACCTTGGCCGACATGCTATCAATGTTCGTTAATGTTGAGCAGAGCAACTGGGATGAGGTGCTACCTTTCGTGACATTTGCCTACTACACTGCCAAACAAGACACCACAGGATTTACGCCATTTTTCGTGGTGTGTGGGCATGAGGCAATGACAATGGATGCTCTGTTTCTGTTACATCCTGATGATGTGGGTGGTGACTACATTGGCCAGGTTTTAACCAGAGCTGAGGAAGCTCGGCAGTTAGTTTGACTCCGCATGCTGCAGGCTCAAGAAAACGATCGCCGAAGGTATGACATGAGCCACTGCCCTGTTGTCTACCAGCCTGGTAACCTCGTTTGGATCTTCACTCCTGTTCGGAAGGTTGATCTCTCTGAGAAGCTCCTCAGGCGCTACTTTGCACCTTAGAAGGTTGTAAGATATTTGTCTGATGTTACTTATGAAGTTCAAGATTTCGACCCTAACACAAGATGATGAAAGATCAGAAATATAGTCCATGCCCTTTGAATGAAGCCCTGTAAGGATCCTGCAACCCAGGGTAAATTCGAAGCTCCAGTGACAGGCAGTAAGCAGAAAGGCAATGAAGAACGTAGCAGCAAGGGAAGTTCTAAGAAGATAACTGCCAGGACAAACACCAGTCATCGGGAGTCAGAGTATGCAGTACCGATGACTCATTCCTGGACCGGGAGGACATAACACAAAGACGCTGTTCTCTTAAGGAGGGAGCAATGTTGCGGAAGAAGCAGAGTAATGCAGTCACTGTAGTGTAGTGGTTGTGATGCGAGATTGTATCATGGAGGGCCGTGAGTTCAAAACTCACCTGAACTGAAACATTTTAATTTCTATCTTCAGTTTGAGTACATTCTAGAAGTATCCACAAATGGCAAGAATAATTGTACTGGAATGTTCTGTAGCTGTATATATACCATGTGTGTTCTGACTGGAGACAGTTCACTCCAAGCTCTTGTATGTGCAAGTGCTGAATAAACCTTCATCAAGTGAAGTTAGTGTTAGTCATTCATCTACTACAATAGTTTACAGTGAGAAGAGGGGCTAACTCAGCCACAAATTCAGTATAAAATCTGATTGGGAATCCATCGGGGCATGAAGCTTCGTTCAGTTTTAACAATTTCAGCTGTTTCTCAACATCACTGACACTAATATTTGATTCATTCATCTTTTCAGTGATATGAGAATTAAATTCGACAGTTCTCCTAGGTTTTCCTTTGTAAAGGAACATCTGAAATCTGAGTTAAGGATTTTGGCTTTTGCTTTGCTACCCTCAGTTTCAGTTCCTGTCTCATTCACTAGGGACAGGACACTAACTTTGGTGCCACCAACAGCATTTACATATGACCAGAATTTCTTTGCGTTCTGTGAAAGATAACTTGACAATATTCTGCTGCGTTAGTCATTGAAGGCATCATGTATTGCTCTCTTAACAGCCAAACATGTTTCATTAAGCATCTCTCCACCTGTAGCCATAAGCTTTGTTTTACACCTACTAGCAGCAATCTCTCTTTCTTTAGAAATTTCTTTACAGTGACTGTATACCATGGAGGTTCCCTCCCATTATGAACTGTTCTACTGGGTACATGTCTAGCTAATGTGTGATCAACAATTCTTTTAAACTTGAGCCAAACTTCCTCTACATGCTCCTAAAGTTTCAAGTTCCTCATTGAGATAAGACATTACTGATTTTTTCTCTAGTTTACTGAACATATATATCTCTCTGCTTGTTTTAGGTGTCCTTTGTACTTCCGTTATCATTGCTGCCACAACCATGTTGTGGTCATTGATACCAGTTTGGATGTTCACATCCTCAAAGAGTTCATGTCTATTTGTTGCCATTAGATCCAATATATTTCCATCACGTGGGGTTCCTACGTTTTACAGCCTCATTGGACCACTTCAGTCAATCATTTCCTGGTCCTCTTCTTGAGTAAGTGCATGTTTCGTTGTTTCTTAATTGCCTAGTATCTTTTCATTCGTTCTGACCTTTCTTGTCTTTCCTCATCTGTAAATACCCTTTCCATTGTGTGTCATTTGTCTACTTTTGATTTAAATCTTATTTTCTTGTCTTTCAGTTTCTTGAGATATTCTGTCTTGTTGTGCAAATCATCCAAGGTTATATCTAGTTCCCCCATATCCTCTTTAATTTTACTTGATCCATCCTACTTGTTGCTTCAGAATCCACAGTTTCTGCATAATTTTTCCTGCTAATCTGGTTTCTTGTACAGAAACCAAATGGCAGTTATAAGAGTCGAGGGGCTTGAAGGGAAGCAGTGGTTGGGAAGGGAGTGAGACAGGGTTGTAGCCTATCCCTAATGTTTCAATCTATACATTGAGCAAGCAGTAAAGGAAACAAAAGAAAAATTTGAAGTAGGAATTAAAATTCATGGAGAAGAAATAAAAACATTTAGGTTTGCCAGCAACATCGTAATTCTGTCAGAGACAGCAAAGGACCTGGAAGAGCAGTTGAACGGAATGGACAGTGTCTTGAAAGGAGGCTATAAGGTGAACATCAACAAAAGCAAAACGAGGATAATGGAATGTAGTGTAACTAAATCAGGTGATGCTGAAGGAATTAGATTAGGAAATGAGACACTTAAAGTAGTAAATGAGTTTTGCTATTTGGGGAGCAAAATAAATGATGATGGTCGAAGTAAGGAGGATATAAAATGTAGACTGGCAATGGCAAGAAAAGCATTTCTGAAGAAGAGAAAATTTGTTAACATCGGGTATAGATTTAAGTGTCAGGAAGTCTTTTCTGCAAATATTTGTATGGAGTGTAGGTGTACAGATGTGAAATGTGGACGATAAATAGTTCAGACAAGAAGAGAATAGAAGCTTTTGAAATGTGATTCTACAGAAGAATGAAGAAGATTAGATGGGTAGATCATGTAACTAATGAGGACGTACTGAATAGAATCGGGGAGAAGGGGAATTTGTGGCACAACTTGTCTAGAAGAAGGGATCAGTTGGTAGGATATGTTCGGAGGCATCAAGGGATCACCAATTTAGTATTGGAGGGTAAAAATCGTAGAGGGAGACCAAGAGATGAATACACTAAACAGATTCAGAAGGATGTAGGTTGCAGTAGGTACTCGGAGATGAAGAAGCTTGCACAGGATACAGTAGCATGGAGAGCTGCATCAAACCAGTCTCTGGACTGTAGACAACAACATCAACAACACTAATCTGGTTTCTGGTGTCCTCATTATGTGGCCAAAGAAAGAAATCCTCTTCTTACATACAGTATCTGTGATGCGATCCATTTCCCTGTACACTACTTCAGTCGGCACTATCCGCCATTGTCCTTCCTTCTGGTATTTTTTATTTATGCATGTTCTAGCTATTCTTATCTCTGCTTTTAGTATTTTGTCGACTGTGTTTCTCTAAGTGACTTTAACAAGTGTCTCATTTGCATATGTTACCTCAGGCTGAACCACCGTCTTGTAGTGTTTTAATTTTGTTTGAATTGATAGAAATATCTTATTATATATAGACAATGTTAGTTTTTGACCTTTTATCATTTTATTGGTTCTTTCTTGGCAAGCAGGTTTTTCATCCAAGTTGTGTTATAATCTCACCAGGATATTTAAATTGCTTCACTATTTTAATTTTTCTGTTGTCTACTGTTACGTGGTCTATTACTAGCTGATCTGTTACTATCATCTCGGTCTTCTCAAAAGATATCCGGATCCTACTTTTTGCACTATATTTTGCAGGCTCATTATTTGATTTCCAGCTTCTTGTGCATTATTAACTAGTAATGCCAAGTCATCTGCGAATCCCAAACAATTTAGGTTTATATCATCATTCTTGGTTCAAATTGTTCTGTTTTTATGATTCTTTTTATATCATTGTCTCATCAAGTATTCAAAAACAGAGTTGAAGAGCAGTGGTAATAGACCATCTCCTTGTCTTAACCCCGTTTTAATCGTAAATGGCTCAGATAGTTCTCCTCTGAATTTTACTTTGGACTTGGTGTTTGTAAGGCTTAATTTTATCATTTTTATTAATTTGGGATGAAGTCCAAAATTTCTTAGTGGGTCATTCCATCCCAATTCAACCAATTTGAGAAAATTTTCCAGCTGATAGTCTCAGATTTGGCTGAAATTTAGCACACCAATGCTACCAAGTGTGGAACAGTCATGTACAAAATTTTAATTTCCATGCCAATTAGTTCCAGAATTATGGCTTGTGAAAGAAGGTGGCGTGAGCCGGAAATTGCAACCCACATCTGGCAATCTATCTTCAGACCCAACTTCGGGTCTTAATAACTTTGAAACTATTCCATACAGTCCAGTGAAATTATTGCAAACCAGTAACATCCACTTAGAGAACGTTCACACTCTATGAATCAAAACACCAACAACATATTTCTGAGGGAAAATAAAAAATTCCAAAGTGTGATTAAAAAAATGTAATACGTTAAAAGGTACATATTGTAGGTGCCCTCTATGCCAAATACAATTCACTCAAAAAGGGTATCATTTATTATTTTATTTTTTAAAAAGCTTAATGTGGCCTAAACACACAGAACTCATTCTTGCCCATATCAGTCACACAAACAGAGTTACATGCACACGAAAATACAAAAATTTGAAAAATTACCTGAAAAAGGTGGATTTTCGAAGTGTGCTAGCACAAAAGGGACATGTGATATCCAAGCCAAATTTCAAACACTGCATAAGTAGACCATAATATAATAGGTGGCAAAATTTCAACTTGTTATTGCAAGGCATTTGTGTACAATAAAAGTTGACAGAGATGTATTTGGTTACATTTAACACATTTAGCGAGTAATAGTGATGATGCAGACAGCTTGTTTCAGTTAAAGCTGCAACAATTGTTGGGAACCATTAGGCAACAGAAAGTTAAACAATGGTAGTTTTCAGGGACAGAATGAGTCATTGTTAGGCAGGAACAACAAAGGAAACAATCAACAATTGCAGGTTACTCATGTTTTAAAGATTCTAGTTCAGACTGGTCAGTACAGTTGTGGAAATTCAGTATGGATGCAGAAGAGTGTACTAGTGGTGCTTTTGTTCAAACAAGTTGCAGTATTGGTAGAGCACAAGCATCTGAATGTCATAAAACAACATATGGAACAAAATGTGCCATTCGCTTTGTATTGTATGATCTGGGTGAATCGGACCAAGATTTGCTGCTATGGAGATCCTGGATACACCCTGTGGGCACAAGAAGCACAGTTTCAGGAAACTTTAGTGTTTGTTATCATCATATGAAGGTGTTTCTGGATAAGTATTCTTTCCTACAAAGAAGTTGTTTTGATCCATTTCCGATCCATAAGAAGACAGTGAAGTGTAGCCTCAGAGAATATTCCGACAATTTACATGACAGTGACGAAGAGTATCAGCCACCTACAACCACAGCGGATGAGCAATTAAATACTTCAGTGACTGCTCTTGGTTTGTCTCCCATGAAGACACACAAAGTTGGGAAAAGAGACTGGCGCAGCTATAGTAGAAGAAAACTACAAGAAGCTCAAATGGAATTAAAACACAAAATAGATGACACACTAATGGTGGAAGAGGAAGAACTATCTGCTCCAAAGGAACAAAAATCATGCCAGAAATGCTCTGATTTGGACAAAATTGTGCATGACTTGAAAGAAAAACGTGCTATATCCACATGCCAGAAAAAAATAGCTATTCTTACACTTGCCCCTTCCAGCTTGTCTATTAATTACACTGCAAAGGAATTCAATGTTTCTACACACATGGTAAAGCAAGCTAGGAAAATAAAAGCAACCCAAGGAGTGCTTCCACAACTTCAGCAGGCTCAGGGTAAGCAATTGAGTTCAGAAATAAAGGCGATAGTGTCGGAGTTTTATGAAAATAATGACTACAGCCGAATAATGCCTGGGGAAAAAAGACTATGTAACAGTGAAAATGGGAAATGTACGTGTACAGATACAGAAAAGACCGTTGCTATGCAACATATCAGAACTATATGTAGAATTCAAGGAAAAGTATCCCAATACTGAACTAGGTTTATCATCTTTTTTCAATCTTCGGCCAAACTGGGTTGTGCCTGTAAGAGCAAGGGACACACACAATGTTTGTGTATGTGAGACCCATCAAAATGCTAAGCTGATGTTTGCTGCTATAAGGGGTTCTGGTCTGGATTATAAAGGTGCAATGAAGCTGCTAGTGTGTGACATCGGTTCCTACCAGTGCATGATACACAGGTGTGAAAAGCGTCCTGGTAAGGCAAATCTTGCAGAACACATGAATAACAAACTGTATGGTGAACTCCTTATGGATGACGATGAACTTGTTTCTTATAAACAATGGACACACATGGATCACACAAGTCTTGAAACAAAGCAAAGTACAGTGGAAGATTTTGTTGAAATGTGTTGTCAAAAAATGGACAAACTGACCACACACAGCTTCACAGCAACAGCACAATCAGCTTATCTGCAGTTTTGTAAGGACAATTTGAAACAAGATGAAATTATAGTAATACTAGACTTTTCTGAAAATTATGCATTTATAGTTCAAGATTCCATCCAAGGATATCATTGGGACAACAGTCAAGCAACTCTCCAGCCATTTGTGATTTACTATAGAGGTGAATCAGGTGATGTCTGTCATGAACCTGTGCGTTTTTAGTGACTGTTTAATTCAATGCTATTGCAGTTCATGCCCACATTCGCACTGTCGTGGCGTATGTGAAAAACAAGTTGCCTCTCATACATTTTGCGAAATACTTCAGTGATGGGGCAGCTAGTCAGTACAAAAACTGTAAAAATCTCAAAAATTTATGCATGCCTTACCATGATTTTCAGATTCACACATAATGGAATTTTTTCGCAACAAGTCATGGTAAAAATGTATGTGATGGTATTGGCGCTACCATTAAGCGCATGGCATCATGAGCTAGTCTGCAGCACCCTACAGAAGGTCACATACTAACACCACTTCAATTACTTACCTGGGTACATAAAAATATCTCTGGCATACAATCATTCTATGTTTCGAAAGATGAGGTGAAGTCAGTTGGAGAGTTGCTAAAAAGCAGACTAGAACACATTAAAACTGTTGCAGGCACAAGGAGCCATCATCACTTCTCTCCAGCGGACTCTGACAATGTGCAGATGAGCAGACCGTCCGGTTATAACTATAGGTTCATGCACAACATGTGTCTTCACAGTGTGTCTGACTCAGGATTCGGAAGCAAAAGCAGCAATATACAACCAGGTTGCTATGTTGTTGTTGTTGTTTATGATGACAAATGGTACTTAGAATGTGTTGCAGAGTGGTGTGAAGAAGAAGGTGATGTATTTGTGAACTTCATGGCACCAGCAGGACCAACAAGATCATTTCATTGGCCACATTTGGCGGACAGGTGTTGGATTCCTTTTGAACATATTCTTATGACAGTTCCAGTTCCTACCACAGTGTCAGGAAGACAGTACAATTTGCCATTCAATGTACAGAGTACAGTAGCTAAGGTGTGGGGAAACTTCTGTTCGAAGCACAGTTGACTGGTTTTTACCAGTTAAGGTGCAGTAAACATTAATGATAGGTTGTGTTAATCTGTCTATATGTTGTCGCTTAGTGATTAAACAGTTGTGGGAGAGGATAAGGAGAGGCAGAACAGTTTATGATATGTTTCTACAAAATTGTATTGTGGAACAATGACCACATCACCAAATAAACCTGTCAACTTCCATTGTACACAAATGTCTTGCAATAACATGCTGAAATTTTGAGACATATATCATTATGGTCTACTTTTGCAGTGTGTGAAATTTGGCTTGGATACCACTTGTCCCCTTTGTGCTACCACACTTCGAAACTCCATGTTTTTCAGGTAATTTTTCAAATATTTGTATTTTTGTGTGCATGTAACTTGGTTTTTGTGACTCATATGGGTATGATGAGTTCTGTGTGGGTTTAGGCCACATTAAGCATACCACAAAAAAATGTATACCCTTTTTGAGTGAATTATACTTGGCATAGAGTTGTTGTTGTTGTGGTCTTCAGTCCTGAGACTGGTTTGATGCAGCTCTCCATGCTTCTCTATCCTGTGCAAGCCTCTTCATCTCCCAGTACCTACTGCAACCTACATCCTTCTGAATCTGCTTAGTGTATTCATCTCTTGGTCTCCCTCTACGATTTTTACCCTCCACGCTGCCCTCCAATACTAAATTGGTGATCCCTTGATGCCTCAGAACATGTCCTACCAACCGATCCCTTCTTCTGGTCAAGTTGTGCCACAAACTTCTCTTCTCCCCAATCCTGTTCAATACTTCCTCATTAGTTATGTGATCTACCCATCTAATCTTCAGCATTCTTCTGTAGCACCACATTTCGAAAGCTTCTATTCTCTTCTTGTCCAAACTATTTATCGTCCATGTTTCACTTCCATACATGGCTACACTCCATACAAATACTTTCAGAAATGACTTCCTGACACTTGAATCTATACTCGATGTTAACAAATTTCTCTTCTTCAGAAACGCTTTCCTTGCCATTGCCAGTCTACATTTTATATCCTCTCTACTTCGACCATCATCAGTTATTTTGCTCCCCAAATAGCAAAACTCCTTTACTACTTTAAGTGCCTCATTTCCTAATCTAATTCCCTCAGCATCACCCGACTTAATTCGACTACATTCCATTATCCTCGTTTTGCTTTTGTTGATGTTCATCTTATATCCTCCTTTCAAGAAACTGTCCATTCCATTCAACTGCTCTTCCAAGTCCTTTGCTGTCTCTGACAGAATTACAATGTCATCGGCGAACCTCAAAGTTTTTATTTCTTCTCCACGGATTTTAATACCTACTCCGAATTTTTCTTTTGTTTCCTTTACTGCTTGCTCAATATACAGATTGAATAACATCGGGGAGAGGCTACAACCCTGTCTTACTCCTTTCCCAACCACTGCTTCCCTTTCATGTCCCTCGACTCTTATAACTGCCATCTGCTTTCTGTACAAATTGTAAATAGCCTTTCGCTCCCTGTATTTTACCCCTCCCAACTTTAGAATTTGAAAGAGAGTATTCCAGTCAACATTGTCAAACGCTTTCCCTAAGTCTACAAATGCTAGAAACATAGGTTTGCCTTTCCTTAATCTTTCTTCTAAGATAAGTCGTAAGGTGAGTATTGCCTCACGTGTCCCAGTGTTTCTACGGAATCCAAACTGATCTTCCCCGAGGTCGGCTTCTGCTAGTTTTTCCATTCGTCTGTAAAGAATTCGTGTTAGTATTTTGCAACTGTGGCTTATTAAACTGATTGGCATAGAGGGCGCCTACAATATGTACCTTTTAACGTATTACATTTTTTTAATCACATTTTGGGATTCTTTATTTTCCCTCAGAAATATGTTGTTGGTGTTTTGATTCATGGCGTGTGTTCTCTAAATGGATGTTACTGGATTGTAAAAATTTCACTGGACTGTGTGGAATAGTTCCAAAGTCATTGAGACCTGAAGTTGGGTCTGAAGATAGATTGTCAGATGCGGGTTGCAATTTCTGGGTCACGCCACCTTCTTTTACAAGTCATAATTCTGGAACTAATTGGCAGGGGAAACTAATACTTTGTATATGAGTGTTCCACACATAGTAGATTTAGTGTACTGAATTTCAGCCAAATCTGAGACTACGAGCTGGAGCCCATGGTTGAACTGACATGGAATGACCCTAATATGTCCAGCATAGAAGATCTGTGGGTGCAATCATAAGCTTTTTGTCAAGTCTACAAAGGTTATGAGTAGTTGCTTCAGTCTCCTTTTGTAGGCATCCACTATTAATTTTAATCTGATGATCTGTTCAGGGCAGCTTCTCCAGAGTCTAAATCCTCCTTGATATTCTCCTAGCTCCTTTTAAGTTTATCTTTACAGCGATTGTAGAGAATTCTTGACAATATTTTATATGTGCAATCCAATAGGGAACTCCCTCTGTAGTTGTCCGGATTTGATTTTTCTCCTTTTTGTGTAAGGTGTGTGTGATAGCTGTAGTCCAGTGTTCTGGTAGCTCTTCTCTGATCCAGATTTTAACTGTACATTGACTTAATGTATCTTAATGGATTCTGCTGCATATTTCCAGAGTTCTGCGAATGTTTGATCTCCTCCACTTGCTTTGTAGTTCTTGAACTCGCTCAAAGCTTTGTAGTCTTCATGAATTGTCAGTGGGTTTATATTTTCTGGTGGAGTTTTTACTGTCGTTTCTGTGTTTATTTCAAGAAGCTCAGTAGGATCCTCGCAATTTAGTAGGTCGTTAAATGTTTCTGCTAAAATTTCTGAATTTCTTTTATCACTATGGGCCATCTTATTGTTTTTATCTTTTGGCGCTAGTGTTGGGGGATCATACCTTTGGAATTGTCTGCTAAATATTTTGTAGTAATCTCGTGAGTTTGTTTTCTGACTATTTGTTTCTATCATAGAAAGTATATCTTTTTGACATTGATATTTAACCCTCCTTAATGTTTTTTAAGTCATCTTTCTTTGTTTTCTGAGTTCCAAGAAAGATTCTTTTTTTTTTAAACCACTCTGATACCTTAACCAGGCGAGATGTCTATCTTCCATGGCTTTATCACATTTGTCATTCCACCACTGGTGTTTTTTCCCAGGATTTATTGGGGGGGGGGGGGGGGGTGTACTTGTTCAGCTATTTGTTTCAATTGGGGAATTATTTCATCCAGATCATCTGTCATTTTTGTATTCCTAGTTTGTTCTTCATATTCCTTGTTATTTATCAATTTATGAGGGTCATAGATTCTCTTTTTTTTGGGTTGGAAATTTTCTTTCTCGGTTGTGTGAATTTGATTTTTATCAAGTAATGATCTGATCCATTGTCAGTTCCTTACAAGACTTCCACATTGTAGATTTCCTTGTGGTAGTTCTTATCCATGCAGACATGATCCAACTGCCATTTTCCTTTTGTCTAGTCTGGATGTTTCCAGGTTTTAAGTTTATTTGGTCTTCTCATGAAGTATGTTGACTAGATCAAGTCATGGTTTCTACAGAATTCCACCAATGTCATGGCATTCTAGTTTGTTCTTCGTTGTGCTGGCCGTTTCCCTATTACATTTCTGTATCTCTTTTCCCTTCCTAATTGGGCATTAAAGTCTCCAATTAAAATTTTGGTGTGATTTTTGTTGGTGTTTGTTGCTGTCTGATCCAAAAGCTCCCAAAATCGATCCACATCTTTTTTGTGGTCTTTTCTATTATTTTTGTCATTAGTTGGGGCATGGGCATTTATTATTGTGTATGTTCTATTTGCCGCTTTTATAGTTAATGTTGAGAGCCTAGGAGATTGTGCTTTGAATTCTATTATGGATCCTATCATTTCGAGATTTACCATGAATCCTGTTCCAAATTGCTCTTTTCCCTGGTATTCCCTTGTAAATTCTACATTCTTGTGATTCCATTGGTTCTTGGTAAGTGTTTCTCATTTCTTGAAGTCTGGTTATCAGAATCCTCTGTCGATCCATTTCGTATGTCAAAATTTTGAGTTTACCTGGTTGTATGAGAGAATTTATATTGTGCTTCGCTATGTTACTTATCTGTCCTGTCTTGAGTCTAAGTTTTGGTCTGCTGTCAGTCTCGAGTATTTTCAGATGCTCTTACTCATGTAAGTTATCTTTCAAGTTTCTGCCCACTGTATTGGAATGCAGTCTTTCCTGGCTGTTGCCAGGCGGCAGAATTTTCCTTAAAAGATTTCCTTCCATGGTTGACTGTCAAAGGTGTTCAGTCTTGTGTGGAGCAAGCTCCGAGTTACAGCTACGGTTGTGAACCATAGAGGGGCCCAGTTGTTCAGGGTTGAAGGGTAGGCATTTCCTCTGTACCCTATAAATTCTGTGGTTTTCCCACCACTACTTGGGTGGCTGATTGCAGTGGTTTCCCTCCGGGCGATGGAGTCGCCACATCCCTATGCCAGAAGATAAGCACAGTATTTTTCATTCATGCCATGAGCACTGTAAACATCACTCCGGTGAGTGTCTCTGAGCAGTGTCCTAAAATAATCGATTTTTGGCTTATTGATTACCCTCTCGAGTTCAGATTTAACGGATTTTATATCCTGTTCAGTATTAACATTTAACAGAAGGAACTGCATGTCATGGTCTGAGAGGCCATTGACTTTTGGTTTTGTAATATAATTTTGTTCATTGGACTTTTCGATAAAGATATTATCAGTGGCTGTTTGTGAGTAATTGACTACCTTAGTTGGGAACTTTACAGTGGGAATTAAGTTGGATGATAGTGTTACTAACTCAAATAAGTTATTAATGGGAAAGTCTATAAGGAAATCTATGTTGAAGTCACCAGCAACCACTATTTCTTTGTGTTTGGTTGTTAAATGGGCCACTACAGCTTCAAGGTGGTTTATGAATAGATTAAAGTTACCTGCAGGTGCTTGATATACACTTAATGTTATGAAGGATTTTTTGTTAAATTCTACTTCTGTTGCTCATGCTTCCATATGCTGTTCTAGGCAAAATTTATGAATTTCTGTGTTCTTAAATTTATGACAGTTCCAGATGAATGTTGCATCTCCTACTTTCTCTATTTCTGTTCTACAAAGGTGAGATGCTAACCTAAATCCTGTAACACTTAAAAATTCTATACCAGTGGTCACATGATGTTCAGAGAGGCAGATTGTCAGCTGAGTTTGAGGACTCTAATTCATCTATGCAGATTAATTGATTAATTTTATTTCTCAGTCCTCGAATATTTTGATGCAGTAAAGATAACTGACATTTCACATTGACTGAGTTATAGTTGGGTAGAGTTGAAATTTCTGCTGATTGTTGAAAATTCTTAACCAACAACTGTTTATGCTGATGTAATAAGCTAGAATTATGTTTTTTGGTTTCTTTCTCAAACTGAAGGTTTGTCTCAATCCTAACCTCTCTTAAAAACTTGGTTTCTTTCTATCCTCCTTACCCTAAAAAAAGGGTCTTTTCTGAACCCTATAACCACTGGTATTTTATCACTCATGTCAGTGCCCCCTGCACCCCTCCCCCTTTAACTTTCCTGCTATTTTCCCAGCCCGTTTACCCTTCCCTTTCTTGTTGAGGTGAAGCCATGCCTAGTATAATCCCACCTATTGAGGAAATCAACAGGAACCACACCAATGTGTGACCCTGCATCCAACATAAGCAGCCATTCCAACTCCAAATTAACTCTCCGGACAGAAGAGTTCAAATGAGGTTGGTCATGGTGCCCAAGAACAGATACAAACTCAACACTATTATGCTTAGATGCTGATGCAATCTTTACCAGGCCACACTCTATACTGTGCACAAGATCTCTGTCAGTACTATTACGTGGCCCACCCACTGCAGCCACTGTGTCTTCCTTAGTGATCCTCTGTTATCTGCTCCAGACCAAGCTAGGTTTAAAAAAAATGGTGACCTGGTATTCTGATCCTAGTTCCATGGGAACTACCTAACAACAACTCTTTCTTTCTCTTTACTGATTTCCCTACATTCTTACTTTTCAATTTGCTGCTGAAAGTTAGTTGTGCCCTGTCTACACCTGCAAGTGCTTGAGGCTCACCAGTTTCTAACTGAAGCAACAGGTCAAATCTATTTTCCACATTCACCACAAAGCTGTCAGACAAAGTTCTAGGCCTGTTCTGCCTGTTGCCTGTTGCCTGTTGCCACTTCCCACCTCTCTTTACCATTCTCCCTCCTTAACCAGTCAAGATCTCCCTTGGCCTTGTCTAACTCAGTCTGAAGGGCAGCAATTTTAGCCTCCTGTTCTAGTATCTTCCTATCTCTACTACATATCCTGCAAAACCACTGGTGAGTCTCATTTACTTCTCCTACTCCCATGCCTCTACAGTCACCCACATGGAAAAAACTACAGCACCTGTCACACTGAAGTCCTGACCTAACAATTCTATGGCAAGTCAAGCACTTTTCACTCATGAGAATTGTAGTAGTTTAGTAATAATAAGTCAGTTTGTGGTATCACTGCCAGACACCACACTTGCTAGTTGGTAGCCTTTAAGTCGGCCGCGGTCCGTTAGTATACGTCGGATCCGCGTGTCGCCACTGTCAGTGATTGCAGACCAAGCGCCGCCACACGGCAGGTCTAGAGAGACTTCCTAGCACTCGCCCCAGTTGTACAGCCGACTTTGCTAGCGATGGTTCACTGACAAATTATGCTCTCATTTGCCAAGACGATAGTTAGCATAGCCTTCAGCTACGTCATTTGCTACGACCTAGCAAGGCGCCATTATCATTTGCTATTTATCTTGTGATGCATGTACCGTCAGACCGATGTTCACCAATTATGGATTAAAGTTAAGTATTCCAGAAGCTACGTACCTTTTTTGCTAGTCTCTATTCCTTTAACTGTTCCAGACCTCACGCCAGCCTGCGTGAGCTTAAACGCGTGCCTTTCGGCTACCTCCTAGTGGCTTGGCTGTCTTGCCAAGTCACAACACAGTTAAATTACAGATAAACACAAAAATATGATTCCACAAATTTGGCTTATACGCAACTGTATGTAAACAAAAAAAACAGTGCAAAGTTTCCAAAACAACAACGCAAACTTTACACAACTTTCCGGCAATGTGAGTTAAATAATGAAGAGGTACACTGCAGTTAAATTGCTGGAGAGAGCTAAGAACAATTAAATGAAATTCTATAGATTTGCTGCGGCAAAACATAAACAGAAATACGACTGTAACCTGACTGTACAATCTTTTTGCATTTCCTGCTACATTACATAAAGAAAAATGCAACCTTTAATGGTGCACTTAAAATGCACCCTAATACACCTATTTACCACGTAATCAGTACTAAACTAAATGTTGTTATAATCTAAAATGACTTATCTTTACGAGAACACCAAAACCCGTGCTAGTCGCCTGGCTGCAGGGCTAGGTAAATAAGCCACTTACCGTAAATATGTCTTGTTAAGTTGCAGACAGGCACAATGAAGACACATGAAGCTTTGGGTCACATCCTCCATGAGAAAAATAGAAACACACACACCATACATTCATACAAGCAGGCACTCCTCATGCACACGTGACCACCAACTGTGGCAGCTTGGGCCAGAATGCAATTAACACATGGGATAGTAGCAGCAGCCTGGAGGGATTGGGGAAGGGGTGGAAGTGTACAGTTGGGGGGAGACAGGAGCACTATCTGGCGTTGTATGCAGGGACTATAATGCCACCAGGTGCAACGTTAGGAGGTTGTGGGGTAGGGAGGTGGGGAAAATGGAGCGAGGAAGGAGTGTAATGGGGAAAGATGGATGGGTGCATTGGCAAGAGGTGGGAGATGAGAAAGGGGAGGAGGTGATAGGACAGAGTGACTGAAAACTGTTGGGAGGAGGGTATGGGAACATTATGTTACCATAGGTTGAGACCAGGATAATTACGGGAGCAGAGAATGTGTTGCAAGGATAACTCACAGCTGTGCAGTTCAGAAAAGCTGATAGTGGAGGGGAGGATCTGGATGGCTTGGGTAGTGAAGCAACCATTGAAATCAAGCATGTTATGTTCAGCTGCATGTTGCGCCACATGGTGATCTTCTTTGCTGTTGGATACAGTGTGGCACTGGCTGTTCATCCTGGTGGACAGCTGGTTGGTATTATACCAATGTAAAAAACTGTGTGATTGCAGGCTGCTTTCACAGGTGGCCCAGCCCCTGATGGAGTAGTATAAACCTGTGACAGTACTGGAATAGAAAGTGCTGGGTGGGTGGATTGGTTAGGTCTTGCTCCTGGATCTTCCACAGGGATATGATCCTTGTGGCAAAGGGGATGGGGGGATGGGGTGGTGAAATGGCATGGAAGATCTGTTTGTGGACTAGGTCTGGGGGATACTTCCTGCCTGTGACGCCTTGGAGAGACCCTCAGCATACTGGGCAACCCACAACTACTTCTCATTTGAAGGTAAGATGTACAAACAAACCTGTGGCATAATCATGGGCCCCGCATGGCATCCTGTTATACCAATCTGTTTATGGACCATCTAGAGGAGACCTTCTTAGCCTCCCAAATGCCAAACCCCTAGTCTGGTTCAGTTTCATTGAGAATATCTTCAGGATATTGACTCGGAGCAAAGACACACTACCTTCATTCCTTCACAACCTCAAAACCTTCTCTCCCATCCACTTCACTTGGTCTTTGTCATCCCAGTTTGCCACATTCCTAGACATTGACCTCCTTTTCTCTTGTGACTCCATCCCCACCTCTGTCCACATTAAACCCACTAATTACCAACACTACTTGCATTTCAACAGGTGTTACCCCTTTCACACCAAAAACTCGCTGCCATACACCTTGGCCACCACGGGATGGTGTACCTGCAGTGACACTTGCACACTATGCTGTGGGTCTCACCAAGGCCTTCACAGACAGGCAGTATCCTGGAAACCTTGTCTGCAAACAGATCTCCTGCGCCATTTCCCCTCACACCCCAAATATTCCCACCACCCCAAGAACCAGCCACAAAGAAGTGCCCTTTTGTCCCTTAATACCACCTCAGACTGGAACAGCTAAACCCCATCCTCCGTCAGGCCTTTGATTACCTATCATATCCTGAAATGGGAGACATCCTATCCAAGATCTTTCCCACCCCTCCTAAAGTGGTGTTCTGATGCCTACCCAACCTCCAAAACATCCTAGTCCATCTATATGCCACTCCAAATACCAATCCCATGTCACAAGGATCATATGCCTTTGCAAGACACAGGTGCAAGACCTACCCAATCCACCCACCCAGCAATTCCTATTCCAGTCCTGTCACAGGTTTATCCTATGCAATCAGGAGCCGGGTCACCTGTGAAAGCAGCCATGTCATTGACCAATTTTTCTGCAATTGTTGCACAGCTTTTTACATTGATATGACTACCAACCAGCTGCCACCAGAATGAACAGTCATTGCCAAACTGTGGCCAAGAGCAAAGTAGGCCACCCTGTGGCACAACATTCAGCCTGAACATAGCATGCTGTATATGAAAGACTGCTTCACTGCCCAAGCCATGTGGATCCTCCCCTTCACGATCAGCTTTTCTGAATTATTTGGGTGGGAATTACCCTTACAACACATTCTCCACTCCTGTAATTATCCTGGCCTCAACCTATGGAAACATACTGTCCCCACACTCTCCACCCATCAGTTTCCACCCCCTCTGTCCTGTCACCTCCTCCCCATTCCTGTCTCCCACCCTCTTTGATTGCCACTCTTTCCCAATGCACCCACCCATCTCTCCATTCTCCTCTCCTTTTTCACTCCCTTTTCCCCAACTGCCTACCCCACAACCTCCTGATGGATGCTGTGCCAGTTTACATTCTGGTCCCTGCTTCTCTGTGGCCACAACCATACACTGCTATCCCTTCCCCTTCCATCCAGATTGCTGCTTCCATTGCATGTGATAGTGGCATTCTGGACTGAGTTGGCAGTTGTGTGTGGGAGGTGTGCTTTCATGTGTGAATGAATGGTGCACATTTCTCTTTTTCTGGTGTAGGCTGTGGTTGAAGGTGTGTGTGTCTCTTAATTGTGCCTATCTGCAACTTAACATTCCATCTTCACAGTAAGTTGAAATCTGTCTTTTTCCTACATTGCAGATATTGCTATCTGGAGTTCCCTTTGTTTGAATATTAAGTTATGTCTCAGATCAAGTGAGTACAATGCTTGCATAAAAATTGTAAATAACATAGACCTGCAAGACCTTAACATTGGAACAGCTTCCTTATTATATTCCAAAAACTGGAATAGCAGTCAGATTGCCACAATAGCATAGCTAGTCTTTTTTTCTGTTTCAAAACACTGCTAACAGCAGAAAAAAGCAAGCAAGCAAGCTAGCTAGCTTCGCTTATGAGAAAAAAATTCAAACTGAAGTATATAGTATTGCTTCAAGATAACTTTCATACATTTCCCATGTTCAAATTAATTATAGGTGTCGCAAGTCAGTCATCTTGTTCTCTCATTTTGACAGTCAGCACTGTTCTCCATGTTTCTTAGATGCTGGTTCATCTTCATTATTTGACCTATTGCTTGGGACTGGAAAAAATTGTTTTCTGTTGGAATGTCGAAGCCAAACTACCTTCAGTGTAACAGGAGAACATTATGAATTGTTGAATTCTGTCTCATACAAACATTCAACAAAGTCTACATTTTTCACTGAAAACTGATTTTCCACTAAATTCTGAAGGGATTTGTATCCTTTCTTTAACATTTGAGTTATCTGTTGCCGAGTCCTGCCAAGTCAGTTATACATCACAGATTTTTTCCTGTGTCAGCACTGATAGTTTGTGAATACCTTCCTAGGATTGAAACACAACTCTTGGGCTGAATACACAGACTTGCCTGGATCTGAAGGATGAGGATAGTCAGCCTTGTTTGAAGGTACAATCCATTTTGATTAGTTCATCTCTGCCTGAAATATCTCTCTCTTTACATTATTCATAATTGTGCTGGTTTCTTCACCAGAAATTCCATTTGCCACAACAACATAGCTATTTTCCAGCTGTTTTTATTCCAAATATGGTTCATGGGAGGTAGGATACTTTGAATACTCTTAAGTGCACATTCTTGTTGATTAAATCATTTTCATGTTCTTTAATGAACATGGCCTACACAAGGACTGAATTTAAGTTTTCACTGGAAAGCAAATTAACAGTTAATTACTACATTAGCTAACTCCCACATGTATCAAGACAGAAGAATTTTATACGTCTTCAAAATATTTTGTTACATTAGTGGCTATGGAAAGCCAGGAGTTCCAATGCTCTGAACTGGAAGAGGAAATGCCTTTGGACCTCTCTGTCTTGTCCTTTAAAAACAGGAGATATGTTTTCTCTTCTCTTCCCAGTAGTCAGGAAAACACTCTTTAAGTTAATTCTGCAGGGTTCAGTTTGGAAAGATCTTTTGAAGGAAAAAACGAGAGAGAAAATTACAACCAAATTCACTTAGTGAGCCCAACATGGAATAGGGCTTAAATGGTCTCCTAAGATGTTTCAAAGAGTTGGCACATCTGTTTATGTACAGAGCACTTATAATAGCCTTTGCATTGTCGTATTGAAAATTATTGTCTTCCCCCCCCCCTGTGGGTCCGGGGGTTAGAATAGGCCCAAGGTATTCTTGCCTGTCATAAGAGGTGACTAAAAGGAGTCTCACACGTTTCGGCCTTTATGTGATGATGCCCTGTAGGGTTTGCCTCCATTTTTCAAAATTTTCCAGAAGAGCGAGCCAATTGGGAATGGGCGCGTTACATGGTGCATAGTGACCATCATGCGCTGAGACCTCTCCCATCCTTCATCAATGTGTATCTTCATTTCTCCTCATTCTCCAGCTGTTGGGCAAGGTCACCCTACTGGGTGTGTTTTCCTCCATCCTGTGTGCAGTTTCGCTTTCTGCACTGTCGATGATAATGGACTTCTCAGCTCGTTTGCACCTGATATCCAGCACAGAAGCCAGTCCGTTGTGGTGGGGCCCCCATGTACCCTCTTTGTTGTAACCCCGTGACCACACAGATATCGCTCTGCTGCGCCGTTAACTCCCCAAATATGCCTAGGAGTAGATGCCTGTCACCCTGTGACATCGGGACTCCCCATCCTTCTAGGTGGCCATTGCTGCGGCTGGGTGGCGTCCATGGGGAGGGCCCCTGATCGGAGTGGGTGGCCTCAGTGCAGATGACATGCCATCAAGCGTAGTACGTCATCTCTTGTTGGTGGTCGAACACCAGCAGTCTCTAAGCGGTCAAGGTTTACCTTCAGTGCTATGAAATGCAACCCCAAGTCGTCTCACCCCCTGGAACGCCAAGTGAAGGATGGCAGCGAAGCTTATTCACCCCGGTACCTCGTATGTACGAGAGTTGATGAGGAATCGTTCTTGTCAATGAAACTTCAGTTTTCGTGGAGCATTTGGAGGACAAGTTTGGGGAGGTGGAGGGATTGTCCAAAATGTGATCAGGGTAAGTCTTGATCAAAACGGCATCCTCTGTCCAGTCACGAACACTACTTGCCTGTGACAAGCTGGGGGATGTTTCTGTTTCCATCATGCCCCGTAAGAGCTTAACTATGGTCCAGGATATCATTTTTCACAGGGACCATCTTTTTCAGTCTGACAATAAGCTGTGCGCTGAATTAGAACAGTGAGGTGTCCATTTCGTCCGGTGCATCCACCGGGGTCCAAGGGATAATCAAGTTGCCACCGGTGCCTACATCTCTGCCTTCGACAGTGACACATTACCCGAGAAGGTCAAGGTGACGGTATACTGCTGTGACGTAAAGCCATAAATCCCTGCCCCGTTGTGGTGCTTTATGTGCTGCAAGTTCCATCATATGTTTTCCCGCTGTACTTCCAGCGTCACTTGTCGGGATTGTAGAGCCCACATCCCAATACTCCCTGTGCCCTGCCTCCCATCTGTGTCAGTTGCGGAGAGCACCATTCGCCTTGCTCGCCAGACTGCAGAATTCTACAGAAAGAAAGCAAAATAATGGAATACAAGACCCTGGACCGATCGAACCTACACTGAGGCTAAGAGAAAGTATGAGAGGCTACATCCTGTGCATATGACGTCTACCTACACCACCGCTATGACAACGGTTGTACCTCCTTCCATTCTGCTGCATACAGTTGGCTCTCAGAGCCGTCAGACTCCACCTGCCCCCTTGATGGTGGGGGCAATTCCCTCCCTGTTGCTCCTGCACAACCTACTTCAGGAGCAAAACCCCCCCCCCCCCCGCCCACCCACCCACCCACCCACCCAATTATTGGGGACATCAGTGCCCACTTCTCAGCCAGAGAAGTGTAAGTCTTCTTTGCCTCCTCCCGCCAGGAAGGGATTCCTTGGGTCACTCCCTTCCCAGGTTCCTACCAATGGCAAAGCTGACACCTGCCAGTGGCTGAAGCAACCACAGGTAGCTGGGTATAGGGCTTCACAGTTCTCCACAGTCCCTGAGACTGAATCAGTGAAGCCCTCCCAGCTGGACAAACCTAATGAGCAGCGAGAGGAACCTAAAAAGAAAATGTCCCCCAAGAACCAAGGCACTGCGGTGACACCCACACCACCACTACCTACAATCTCTGTGTCCAAGGATGAGGTGGAGATTCTGGCATCTGCTGAGGACCTAGATCTCGCTGTGCCCACAGACACAATGGATGTTGATCGCACAGTTACTCATCTGGTGGCAGCAGGTGACCCTGAGGCGTAGGCTGCCTCATTGAGTGTTTCATGCCTTCCCAGTCTCACGATCACGTCATCCTCCAGTGGAATTGCGGCAGTTTTTTCCACCACCTTATTGAGCTACAGCAACTGTTAAGCTGTACACCTGCTTTCTGCAGTGCCCTCCAGGAAACCTGGTTCCTGGCAGTGCAGGCCCTTACCCTTCGTGGCTACAGGGGATTTTACAAGAACCGTAGCGAATGTAATCGAGTGTCAGGTGGAGTTTGTGTCTACGTCCTGAACTCGGTAGGTAGTGATCCTGTATCCCTCCTGCATGCCTCCTCTTGAAGCTGTGGTTGTCAGGATACAGATGATGCAGGAAATAACTGCCTGCAACATGTATCTCCCTCCAGATGATGCAGTACCCCTGAATGTATTGGCTGCACTGATTGATCAACTCCCTAAACCTCTCCTACTTTTGGGAGATTTTAACGCGCATAACCCCTTGTGGAGTGGCACTATGCTTACTGGCAGAGGTAGGGAGGTCAAAAATTTACTGTCAGAACTCAACCTCTGCCTCTTAAATACAGGTGCCCCCACACATTTCAGTGTGGCACATCACACACATTCGGCCATTGATCTCTTGGTTTGCAGTCCTGGCCTTTTCCCATCTATCCACTGGAGAGCACATGACAACCTGTGTGGTAGTAACCACTTCCCCATCTTCCTGTCACAACCCTGGCATCCTGCCCATGGATACCAACCCAGGTGGGCTTTACAAGGCAGACTGGGAAGCCTTCACCTCTGCTGTCACCGCTGAATCTCCCCCACATGGTGCCTTCAATGTTGTCGTTGAGCAGATCACTGCATCCATCGTTTCTGTGGTGGAAAACTCAGTTCCTCGTTTTCTCTTTAGGGTGCATCTGGCGAAAGACAGTCCCTTGGTAGATGCTGGAAGTCGCTGAGACAATTTAAGAGCGTCAGTGAGCTCTACAGTGACATAAGTGGCACTTTCCATAGAACACCTAATAGCCTTTAAGTGGTTCCGTGCCTGCTTTCACCAGCTTATAAAATGACAGAAACAGGAGTGTTGGGAGAGGTTCGTGTTGACCATTGGGTGCCATACGTCACCTTCTTAAGTCTGGACAAAGATGAGACATCTTTTTGGCCCCAACGCAAATGCGATTGCCGAGCACTTTGCTGAGCACTATGCTCGAGCCTCAGTGTCGGAGAACTACACCCCGCCCCCCACCCCCCCACCCCCCACCCTTTCGCACCCTCAAATGGCAGATGGAAAGGAAACTGCTCCTGGACCAGGTAACTGATGACATCGCTTTTCAGTCTCATAATGCCCAACCTACCAATCTACACCTGTAATAATATATATTTGGTTAAACTGTCTACGACTGTAGGTTCAGAATTATTAATGCTTCCCAAGGACCCTGAATGCTGTGTACTCTGCGAATATTGAGCATATATTAATCTAGACATGTCACATGGAAGTATACAGTAATGAACACTAAAATTTATCAATTAATCAGAATTTAATTCACATTACCTGTTGACAAATTCAATAACAATACTAAAACATTACATACCAGTGAACATCATAGGCGTCACCAGCACTAAATTATTGGGGGTAGGGGGAGGGGGGTCTAACTAAATGGGAGATCCTGTTGAGAAAAGCTGAAAAAATTAGGACCTAAAACCACTATTTGGAGCGTTCAGGATACATCAACTGTGTACAGGGTTATTACAAATGATTGAAGCGATTTCACAGTTCTACAATAACTTTATTATTTGAGATGTTTTCACAATGCTTTGCACACACATACAAAAACTCAAAAAGTTTTTTTAGGCATTCACAAATGTTCGATATGTGCCCCTTTAGTGATTCGGCAGACATCAAGCCGATAATCAAGTTCCTCCCACACTCGACGCAGCATGTCCCCATCAATGAGTTCGAAAGCATCGTTGATGCGAGCTCGCAGTTCTGGCACGTTTCTTGGTAGAGGAGGTTTAAACACTGAATCTTTCACATAACCCCACAGAAAGAAATCGCATGGGGTTAAGTCGGGAGAGCGTGGAGGCCATGACATGAGTTGCTGATCATGATCTCCACCACGACCGATCCATCGGTTTTCCAATCTCCTGTTTAAGAAATGTCGAACATCATGATGGAAGTGCGGTGGAGCACCATCCTGTTGAAAGATGAAGTCAGTGTCGATAGCGGCCATTACTTCGTGCAAATAAAGAGCTAGCTGCGTTGCACAAGAATGATGTTTTCTGAAACCATGCTGATTACGTATCAATAGATCGTTCCCTTCGAGGTGATTCATAGTGTTTGAATACAGTATATGCTCCAAAACCCTACTGCAAACCGACATCAATGATATAGGTCTGTAGTTGGATGGATTACTCCTACTACCCTTCTTAAACACTGGTGCGACCTGTGCAATTTTCGAATCTGTAGGTACAGATCTATCGGTGAGTGAGCGGTTGTATATGAGTGCTAAGTAGGGAGCTATTGTATCAGCGTAATCTGAAAGGAACCTAATCGATATACAATATGGACCTGAAGACTTGCCCTTATCAAGCGATTTGAGTTGCTTCGCAACCCCTAAGGTATCTACTTCTAAGAAACTCATGCTAGCAGCTGTTCGTGTTTCAAATTCTGGAATATTCCATTCATCTTCCCTGGTGAAGGAATTTCGGAGAACTGCGTTAAATAACTCCGCTTTAGTGGTACAGTCGTCGGTAACAGTACCATCGGCACTGCGCAGCGAAGGTATTGACTGTGTCTTGCTGCTTGTGTACTCTACATACAACCAGAATTTCTTCGGATTTTCTACCAAATTTCGAGACAGTGTTTCGTTGTGGAACCTATTAAAGGCATCTCACATTGAAGTCCGTGCCAAATTTCGCGCGTCTGTAAATTTTAGCCAATCTTCGGGATTTCGCGTTCTTCTGAACTTCACATGCATTTTCTGTTGCCTCTGCAACAGCGTTCGGACCTGTTTTGTGTACAATGGGGGATCATTTCCATCTCTTACCAAGTTATGAGGTATGCTATTGCTACTATATCTTTGAATTTGAGCCACATCTCGTCTACATTTGCATAGTCAGTTCGGAAGGAATGGAGGTTGTCTCTTAGGAAGGCTTCTAGTGACACTTTATCCGCTTTTTTGAAAAAAATTATTTTGCGTTTGTTTCTGGTGGATTTGGAGGAAACGGTATTGAGCCTAGCTACAATGACCTTGTGATCACTAATCCCTGTATCAGTCATGATGCTCTCTGTCAGCTCTGGATTGTTTGTGGCTAAGAGGTCAAGTGTGTTTTCGCAACCATTTACAATTCACGTGGGTTTGTGGACTAACTGCTCGAAATAATTTTCGGAGAAAGCATTTAGGACAATCTCAGAAGATGTTTTCTGCCTACCACCGGTTTTGAACAAGTATTTTTGCCAGCATATCGAGGGAAGGTTGAAGTCCCGTATGAGTGGGGTATTTATTTGTTACGAGACTCAAATTTTCTCTGAACTGTTCCGCAACTATATCATCGGAGTCTGGGGGTCGGTAGAAGGAGCCAATTATTAACTTAGTTCGGCTGTTAAGTATAACCTCCACCCATACCAATTCGCGTGGAGTATCTACTTTGACTTCACCACAAGATAAACCACTACTGACAGACACAAACACTCCACCACCAATTCTGCCTACTCTTTCTTTCCTGAACACCGTCTGAGACTTCGTAAAAATTTCTGCAGAACTTATTTCAGGCTTTAGCCAACTTTCTGTACCTATAACGATTTCAGCTTCTGTGCTTTCTATTAGCGCTTGAAGCTCAGGGACTTTCCCAGCACAACTACAACAATTTACAACTACAATTCTGACTGTTCCTTGATCCAAGCACGTCCTGTATTTGCCATGCACCCTTTGAGATTGCAGCCGACCCCGTACTTTCCCGAGGCCTTCTAACCTAAAAAACCGCCCAGTCCACACCACACAGCCTCCGCTACCTGTGTAGCCGCCAGCTGAGTGTAGTGAACTCCTGACCTATTCAGCGGAACCCGAAACCCCACCACCCTATGGCACAAGTCAAGGAATCTGCAGCCAACATGGTCGCGAAACCGTCTGAGCCTCCACCCGGCTCTGCACCAAAGGTCCGCAGTCGGTTCTGTCAACGATGCTGCAGATGGTGAGCTCTGCCTTCATCTCGCAAGCAAGACCAGCAGCCTTCACCAAATCAGATAGCCGCTGGAATCCAGAGAGAATTTCCTCAGATCCAAAGTGACACACATCATTAGTGCCGACATGTGCCCCCACCTGCAGCTGGCTGCACCCTGTGCTCTTCATGGCATCCGGAAGGACCCTTTCCACATCAGGAATGACCACCCGGAATGCACACGGAGTGCACACTGGATTTCTTCCCCTCCTTAGCTGCCATATCCCTAAGGGGCCCCATTACGTGCCTAACATTGGAGCTCCCAACTACCAATAAGCCCACCCTCTGTGATTGCCCGGACCTTGAAGACTGAGAATCATCCTCTGAAACAGGGCAGGCAGCTGCATCTGGCTCAGCCAGAGAGAGTGCCTGAAACCTATTTGTCAGACGCACCGGGGAGGCTTTCTGATCAGCCTCCGGGGACGTCTTCCGCTGCCTGCCACACCTTGGAACGACCTCCCAATCAACCACAGTCGAGGACTCAGCCCCACTACGGGCAGCAACCGAGGCAACCACAGCGGCAGACCGATCTGGGGACAGATGGGACGAGGTTGATATCCCGGTGATACCCAAGTCCGGCTCCACACAGTGGTGCCCATTGGCAACAGCCTCAAGCTGCGCGACCGAAGTCAGCGCCGCTTGCAGCTGTGAGCGAAGGGATGCCAACTCAGCCCTCATCCGAACACAGCAATCACAGTCCCTGTCCATTCTAATCGATGTTGAACAACAGTTACTGAAACACGAGTCAGTGCCTAGATAACGCAAGGGAAACACGCAAAGAATGTATTAACTAACCTGTACAAATGCCTAACGACTGCGCTACAATCTGCCCGAATTTACAATTACAGTAACTAAAACTCAAAATTACACCTCCTATACGAAACTCACACGCAATTTAAGTAAGAATCTACGAAGTAAACACTAAAGCGCGATGCTACAACTCTCAAATACTATAATACGCCCAAAATGTATGAATTAAACAATGCAAGTACCCAAAAACACGTAAAGAAATTAAGAATTAAACTATGTAACAAATAAGTAAGCCAGGGGTATACGACTTGCTGCTGCAGCTGCTTATCCAACGGTGGCAGGGAGCACACTGGCTGTGACCAACCGACACTAACCGTTCAAAACAAAAACAGAAGGCAGACGACTACGCGAATTTACACTATTCAGGTACTAAAGCGCGATGCTACAACTCTCAAATACTATAATACACCCGAAATTTATGAATTAAACAATGCAAGTACCCAAAAACACGCAAAGGAATTAAGAATTAAACTATGGAACAAATAAGTAAGCTAGGGGTATACGACTTGCTGCTGCAGCTGCTTATCCAACGGCGGCAGGGAGTACACTGGCCTTTGAAATATACTACAGATTAAGGACTAGGTACCCAAGATGCAAATAGACTAAGTGCATGCACTATAAAGTAACAAAGCTGCCTAAACTAATGTGTATTGCTGTGTTATGAGTAAAGAAATACTTCATTAGTATAATGTCCACACCTGAAGTGACAGAAAATGTCCATCATTTCACCATTACCGTCATAATCAGGTAACCTTGGTCACGAAAGGAGGCTCCATTTATTTAGGAAGCAAATCTGTCACCGTCACAAAGCCCATTGTTTTCCCATTTGTCTTGAATCGGGCACATAAAGTGACATCTTGGACATCAGTTTATGCTCATTTTAAGGTTTATGTGTATCTGTCTCGATAAAAAGTCAAGATACAATTTTAACATTAAATACTATTAGTTACCAGTGTTAATAAATTGCTGCCCTCAAAATTATGAATTTTTTTTAATTCGGGAACTGAGGGAATGCCATATTTTGTGACAATTCGTTCAAGACAGCCAATTTCATAGTAAGCTGCAAAAAATCATTTATTTTGTGTTAACTGTTAATGTGGAATTTTCTTATCCCTTTCTATTGCTGATTACAGGATATACTTCTTAGCGTCTGTTTGTTACTTGATGTCGTAGTTCTTTGCTGTCATGCTGTTGGAACTGCTTGTGGCTGATAATTTTCCCTGTAAGAAACTAAAGTAATCAAAATGCCTGCTGTCACAATTCTAAGTATATAGTGAGCATTCCTGTATCTGGCTTGGAGTGGCCCCACCCCCATACAGGATGTGTGAACAGCATATCTGTGTTTATAGTTCTAGCATTTAGCCACATCTGTCTGTTTCCTCACATGCTATAGGCGGATGTTGAAAGGAAGGTGGATTGATCAGAATCAGCAAAGGAAGGAACACATGGAAAACGCTGATAAGGAGGAGGGACAAGGTGATGAAATATCTGTTAAGACATAAAGGAATAACTTCAGTGGTACTAGAGGGAGCTGTGGAGGCTAGAAATGTATGGGAAGACAGAGATTGGAATATATCCAACAAATGGAGTACATGGGATGCAATTGCTGCTCTGAGGTGAAGAGGTTAGCACAGGAGAGGAGTTAGAGACGGACAACATGAAACCAGTCGGAAAACTAGTGACTCAAAAAGAAATTGGTTTTAAATGAGAGCCATAGTGTTCATGGCAAACTTCATGTCTTTGCTGATAGGATTGCTAAATATTATTTATAATATATAAGTGCCATGTAGAGTCAAAAGCATGTTTTATCCTGCGTCACTCATCGATGGTGTCAGAAATCTGTCCTTTTTAAAGATTTAAGTGCCCCCCCCCCCCCCCCCATAAAAACAAATCACGTGGATTAAGGACTGCAGCCGGCTGTGCTTCAGGAGCTCCATAACCACTCCAATATGAAGGAATTGTTCAGACGGTGTCACACATAGATGCAGAAGTTAGTGAAAGCACCATCATGTGTGAACAACATTTTTGTACAATAGGCCAGACTAACTTCTTCAAACAATTCTGCTAAAGGAATGTACAGTAACTAAAAATATTACTTTTTTGTTAATCATGGTGGTAACATATGGGACACTAGGAGATGACTGATAATCCTTTACACAATATTGGCACTCTACAATTGTTGGTAATCCCTTATGTACATAATGTAAGGGCGTTCTGCTCAATCAACGTATTATCAGATGTCTTCCCTTGTGGAATAGGCTTCATCAGTGAAAATGATTTTTATTGAAAGATCCTGGTTTTGTATCTGCTGACTTATAATGAAATTGCAAAAGTTGAGCCTCTGATGGTAGTGTTTCAGCAATAACATCTGCCGCATCTGCATGTAAAAGAGGGTGGAACAGTACCCCCACAGCAGAGCTTTGTGATATTCCAAATACAGTTCAGAGATACTTGGTGCTTGTTTTTCATTGCTCTGCAACAGTTTGCCACAAATTCTATCCATCATTCACATTGTACATCAATTGGCTTCAGTCTCTTAATCCTAGAGATGCCACAAAACCACCTTGCTTCTCAAGTATTTCTCCACTGACTAAAATGTTTGTGTTAATGGGAGGTGCCTCTTGGGAAGTTAGTTTTGGTGCAGTGTCACACAGCTTCTACTCATCCATCTGCAATACCATAGATAAGTTCAGGGTGTATACGAACTGGGAGATCCGGGAATAACCCGGGAATTTTTTCATCCAGGAGAAAACTGGGAAAAACCCGGGAATTTTTTAGAATTCCGGGAATTTTTCATTTTGTTTTCAGTTAAATTTTTGTAATTTTGATTGGCGAGAACCGATACTCTAACAAAGGATATTACTGTATCCCACTACTGCAGAATAATACTGCAACAATAAAACATGAACGAGAGGAAAAAAACGAAAATAAAACTTAAATTGCAAAGGAAATGCGTCATATACAGTAACAAAACACAGTGCTCATACAAGCGTCTGCCAACAGCAAAATGTGTCAAAGACTATGTAATGTTCCATAACAACAAATTGCCTCCGATGAGCGTGACGTCACAACTGTTTACATTAGATTCGTTTTAGCAGTTACGAGCAGGATCATGCGCATGCGCAGTTGAGTAGTACCGTCTACTGGGAAAAATTTTACTGGAGCACCCAAGCTGCCAGATTCTTGCATGCGCAGCAGGCCCAGATCTAGGAGGGGGGCGGGGGGAAATTCATACTCTTGAGGGGAAGAAACCTTGTTTAACAAAGCGACTAGCATCCAGCGCACGTTAATCTATTGATTATTCATATGACTGAAACGCATCCCTGTCGGTTTTTGAACACATTCTGATTTCTGAATGAATCGAAAGTTGATTTGTGAATGTGTGCATAGTGTACATGATGTCTCTGTCAGGGGAATCCTCATCGCCTGTAGAAACAAACTTTCCTACAGACACAAGGGGCTATAGGAGCTGAGCGGAGTAAGGCCGAACGGATGAATTCCAACCGCTGTCTGATTGTGTGGTTGATTAGGTTTGCGAATGATGGGCGTTGTTATAATTACTAGCTAAATCCATAGATTCAGACTACAGGAGTGGAAATAAACGAATAACAGGTGAGAAAGATTACGTATTACCTTCTCTATGTATCCAAGAAAATGAAATATTGACAGAAAATTTTTGGCCAGATCTCTATACTAGTAAGGGTCAGTTGTACAGTCCCCAGCTAGCAGCCGCTGTCTGGAGGAAGCGCCGAAAACGCATTGTACGAACATGTAGCAACGCCTAACCGGAGAATAATCGCGGGATAACTAAACCGGTGATTATGGCAGAGTTAGTGGATTTAACCTGCAAATAAGCTTTGACATTGGCAGGAATAGTTACAGAATTAGTGATAACAAGACTGTTTGTTAGAATGAGGAAGGAGAAGAAACGGGGACACAACACACATTATGGAACAATATGACGATTCCAAGTTTGTATAAAAATTTCGTACTACTACTTTTTGAGCTCGTACTTGAGAAACTGGAGCATATGAATGAAGTGTGAAACTATTTCCTAATGTAAAGTAGTAGGCCTAATAGGCATTTGATATTGGTACTTTGTGAATTATATTCTGTCGTTACAAAAAAGACCATTTGTGCCAAAACAGTTTCGTTTATTTGGTGTGTATTAAAGTTGTTGCTGTATTAGAAAGGCCTATTTTGTTTTATCTAGCAGACAGTGACAGAATATACTTAATCAAATAGGGAAACAACACCAGTCTTGGGTCCTATTTGCATTAACAGCTTTTTCAGTATTAGGCGATGACGTTTCGACTTTTCATGTAGTAAAACATTTGACGAACTTTGATGAGGTAATAGATTCTTTTGCAGAAAGGAAAGCACGCCATGTAAAGCTGTAGCAAGATTAGAGAGAAAAAAATTCTAGGAGCTAAGGATTGAAGAAATGTGTGTTGTCTTGCTTGTCTCATGTCTTTACTGGGTTTATGTGTCCTATATTTAATTTTATGTCACACAAAGCAGCAAGTTGTTAGCTGACAGGGAATAAAGAGTGCAAATTTTCTGAAGGGTTCTTTTTTTAAAGAAAAGAGGCACAAGATGTCAAACCGGCCGATTGTAAGCAGGAGAGGCAGCACAGGACATTTTAATTTCCACTGCCCTGAATATGGTTTGATGGAATCCATAACAAAATATACACGTTTCAATTCCACAGAGCGAAGTAGAGTGACGTGCAATAGAAGAAAGCTGTGTGAAGAGGCGAGACACTGCCCTTTGGCACACTTACGAGCAAATAACATGTCTTGTATTCCCTCGAACACACATGTTTTATGCATCAGACTCTTCAGAAAGGTGTGCGCTGCAAAATGAATATATTTTTGAAAATTCGATTTTTTTTTAAATATTTGAAGTCCTATCTCAAACTCCCTGGTTCGGAAATATTGTAGATCTGGGGCTGATGCGCAGAGCGGTCTGAGTTACAGTGGGGAAGTGGGTAGTCTCCCGTGACTCATGTTTAGTGATATTGCTGTTTCTTCTTCGTTTATTGTTCTCACTGTGGTGTCACCGCCAGACACCACACTTGCTAGGTGGTAGCCTTTAAATCGGCCGCGGTCCGGTAGTATACGTCGGACCCGCGTGTCGCCACTATCAGTGATTGCAGACCGAGCGCCGCCACACAGCGGGTCTAGAGAGACGTCCTAGCAATCGCCCCAGTTGTACAGCGGACTTTGCTAGCGATGGCTCACTGACAAATTACGCTCTCATTTGCCGAGACGATAGTTAGCATAGCCTTCAGCTACGTCATTTGCTATGACCTAGCAAGGCGCCATTATCAATTGCTATTTATCTTGTGATGCATGTACCGTCAGACCGATGTTCACTAATTATGGATTAAAGTTAAGTATTCCAGAAGCTACGTACCGTTTTTGCTAGTCTCAATTCCTTATCATTTTTCAGACCTCACGCCAGCCTGTGTGAGTTTAAACGCGTGCCCTTCGGCCTCCCGTCCTAGTGGATTGGCTGTCTTGATAGTCCACAAAACTCACGTCAAATGAAAACAAAACAGATTTCTGTGGCTGGGAGCTATAAAGTGAATTAAAATACATTCACATAATTACGGAAGGCTGAAATGTGTTATTAGTTGCAGATTTTATTTTATTTCCACCTTTCTGACAGTCAACCATTAATTGCCTTGCAGAACTAAGAAGTTATTTTTGTCGGTTTGCTAAAGAAATTTTCTTTTATTAATCTTTCCCGCTGAGGCAGACAATGTATTTGAAATGAAGTGTTTAATTCCACACACTGTTCGCTGCATTTCAAGTGCACATTTACAACTTCTAGCACGTATGGCATTATGCCATAATAAAGAACCAAATATGAGATAACACAGTACTGGTACTCCAAGAAAATTTACATCCCAAAAACCACATTGAAAAGCTTAATATCAGGTCATGGCCTACTTAACTGGGAATCTGGACATACGAATGTGCACTTTAAATGTGCAAATTTTAGTATGGGTCACGAAATTCCAATGCTCTTTGAGTATCCTCTGATGATTTGTTTCTTTATGACATAATGTATGATCTTTTAATGTTTTACACGTACGAACATACGGGCTCCCTACGACAACGTAGCTGCGCAACTGCAGTGACGCCTGTCATCTGGCGCTCGCTGGTAACATGTGCGATAATGTACGATGGATTTCTTAAATCACAGAGAATTTGAATATCATTTAAAAATCAACTCTTTGATGACGAGCAATTTAGATGATTTTCGAGCCCAGAAGATCAGACGTTTCTGTCATTATTAAAAATTTTACTGACACATTTGTGTGATATATCTTAAATTGTAATACACGCATAAAAGACCAACATTGTATGTGAAAGCTTAGATTCTCTTGCAGCGTATTAATTTTACAGACCACTATTATATTTGAAAGCTTTGCGTTTCGTGTAGCAACACTATGTATATTAATTTAAACCATTAACTTTTTCTGTTTGTGTGTTCGCACTACTTAACAGTGATGTCGCTATTGGCTGACTACATCACGTGTCCTAAGCTCTGAATACCCGCTGTCATCGGCTGGTGAGATCACGTGACATGAGCTATGACTGGCTTGCAAAAGTGCATCGCAATCTCGATTTCAATGCTTCAGAATGTAACATGCGGTGTTTGGTGGAATTCGAATTTATACTTTTGTAATACAAAAATATGCAGCGTACTTGTTGCTGCACATCAAAGATCTTTCCAAAACGGGTTTTTTTCCCTATGTTTAGTTTTCTAAAGTGCCGGGAAATTCTACTCCCCATGTATAAAACCATAATCATTCAAAGGGCTTATACAGTTCCGAGATACAATGTACTGCCAGTTAACAGGGGAAAAGTATGTTTTCACCCGGGAGAAAGTGTATTTTTAACCGGGAAATCCGGGAATTTTTTTTCCTTGTCCGCGTATACACCCTGAAGTTGCATGTTGCCATATACCTGATTTGTGAAAATTACCACAGATATGATATTGCAAAGCATCCTTTAGCAGCTGTTGGTGCAGTGCATGTCGGCTAGAGTGAACAATGTAGCACTGATGTAAACAATGTTGTTCCTTAATTGGTGGAACTCTCTTTCCGATTGCAGTTCGAACTTCATGTGACGTGACACTGTACATTCAGTCACTGGTAGCAGTGTGTGATTCACAGCTTCTCATAGAATTGCTCATGCTGTACAATGAGGTAACTTTCTTGCCTTATCAGTCCAGTACTGCCTGATGCAAATCAAGAGAATAACTTGTGCAGGTCATGATGTTCTTCATTATTCCTTTAAATGACTAACATTATTTTCTTTTTTTTAAAAAAAAATAATAATTCCAAGAGGAAAAAAACAGTAGTTCTACACTTTTAGTACATAGTAGTATGCAGTCCTTTGAGTATTTTTCCTCATTTATGATTCACCCTAATTTATGGCAATATTGCCCTGGTACAGTCCATGGAATGGTACAGATGCTATGTGGGAAAAGACATTCTACACCTATGTGTATACTTCATAAGCCACTGCATGCACTCTACATTGTGGGTGGTTACTTTGTACAATTGCTATTCTTTCCCTTTCCTGTTTCACTCACAAATGGAGTGAAAGAAAACGAATCGTTTCTTGAATGAGATTTTCACTCTGCAGCGGAGTGTGCGCTGATATGAAACTTCCTGGCAGATTAAAACTGTGTGCCCGACCGAGACTCGAACTCGGGACCTTTGCCTTTCGCGGGCAAGTGCTGTACCAACTGAGCTACCGAAGCACGACTCACGCCCGGTACTCACAGCTTTACTTCCGCCAGTACCTCGTCTCCTACCTTGCCTATTCTGCCTTGTTCTGTCCTTGCAGTCTTTATGTAAGATGAACATTGGAGTCACTAGAATCATTCTGCAGCCTTGGTGCACAGAGTTGTATGAGCTGATAACAATTAAGTCGCTGATGATACTGTAAGTAGTTGTATTTTCTGGGGTGAGGATAGTGGTGATGTAAGCGATAATTTTTTGCTTCAGTGTGTTTGGTCACATGAACAAACTGGCTTTCTGGTCATGATAAACAGAAATAATTTAAATTATCTTCTGATGTTAAGCCATACGAACAATTGGTGGTGTTTCTGGTACCTATTCTGTGGAGTGGTTGAAGAAGTTACCCCGTTGTAAACACATCTTTATGATGGATATTCGGTGTTGTGTATCAGACATCGAATCCAAAATCCCAGTTTGTAGATTGTAGCTCTAATATCTTCTGTGTCACTATGTTTCTTTGCACACATTGTTTGACTTGCTACAAATTAGTGGTGTCATTTAATGCATTGAAATTGAGGTTAAAGATCTGTTTAGTGGTACACAGTGTAAACATTATTTTGTGGGTGTAATTGTATTTTTCAATATTTTCATGTGTTTTTTTTTTCCCCCACTTTAGACCCTCCATCAGGAAGCGCTGATGTGGAATGTCAGCTTCTGGAAGCAGCCAAGGCAGGAAACACAGACCAAGTACAAAGGCTTTTAACTTCCTATCCACATATCGTCAATTGCAGAGATCTGGATGGCAGGTAAGCCAACACAGAATTTGATATAATAATAAGTCGTCATTATCTGCTTCGTCCACCCATTCCCTTTGCACTTTCATAAGTTCATCTTCATATGCCACTACCAGAACCAACATCAACATGACCAGTAGGTATATTTTATCTTCTCCTTATAAACTACTGTGTATGCTTTCTGACAGTGGAGAAAATTTGCAGTACATTGAAGGAGAAAGCAAAGTAAAAACAATCCAACACAGGCATAAGCAACTTGCTATATCCATCATTGTCACATCTTATTTGATGGGTCAGCAAACGAGGCTTCAACACCAGTTACGGTTCTTAAACTTCTCTCCCTGTTCAGTACTGTCCCAGGTATGCCCCCTCTACCCATTGTCAGATTTCACCATGTGCTCATACCCGTGTCTTGAGATCTTCCTTTAGAAACTTGCTGAAGTGTGACCATTATTATAGTAAGAACAGTGTCATTTACACAAAGGATGAAACACTACTACTACTACTACTACTACTACTACTACAGCACACTTACTGGCAACAACATTGTACAAGTTTGTGAATGCCTAATTTCCAGTTTCAACTTTCAGTTGTGTTTTTTTACTATGTGCTGTTAGAAATACAACGGTTATACTTTAATGAGAAGTGAAGCTTACCTCCATTCAAGCGAAAATTTGTTATTCCTTAAAACAAATGTGGGCTAATTCTTCATCTTTCAGATTTGCAGCTCTTGTCTTTTCTTTCTGCGTCTTCAGCTAAATTATGGGATATAGGTTCCGCCATTTTGCAAACGCATTGTTTTTTTCTTTTTACCCAGATGTGTTTCAGCACCTCCTTGTCGTCATCAGTGGGGTTTCGAATATTGAAAAGTGTAAGAAGTTATTGTATTTTAGCTTGTAATTGATCTAACAAATTGAGGCCTCAAGAAAGTGGTTTTTGTAAACTGTGATTTTTACATTACATGGTTTTGCAGGACCAACTGTATGGTGTCCTGTACTGATAGCTTGTCATCTGCAAACCAAATGATGTAAATGTGAATTTCATCGGCTTGTTAACACATCCCTTGATTTTTTTTAAAAACGTGATTTTGGTGTGTCAAAATGTTTTGCCTGTCTACTTGTTACTACTCCTGTTTTGTTGTGACTTACCTTTCTTCTTTTGCATTCTAGGACACTGCACATACCTATAGATGTACTTTGTGTAATTTTATAATTTAACAACATTTTACTTTGCAAAAGGCAGTGAGTGCTGTGTTGTTGTGTTTCCTAAACCCGTCAATATGGATTTGTTCCCGAGAGAGTTTGGCGCCAAATTTGAATTTTGTTTTCTCTCACACCCCCACCCCATGCGCGCGCGCGCGCGTGTGTGTGTGTGTGTGTGTGTGTGTGTGTGTGTGTGTGTGTGTGTGTGTGTGCGCGTGCGCGTGCGCGTGCGTGCGTGTGTGTGCGTGCGTGCGCGCGCGCGCGCGTGTGTGCGTTGTTGTTGTTGTACTGTTGTGTCTTGCATGTGGTCATTGTTTGTATGTTGCGTTGATTGGTGTTGTGTGTGTTGCGCTTTTGTTTATTTTCTGTTTTTAAAATTTGTTAGTTTAATTTCTGTATCATGTGGGGCTTGTAACTATTTTCCTGTCTGTTTTATTGTGTTGAGCTCCTGTGTGTAATTCAGTTTGCTTACAGGTGTTCTGTTGAATCTGTGGAGCATGAGTCTGGAGCTAGCTTGCTTGCTTGTTTGCCACCGGGTGGTTCAATGATTGCAAATGGTGATGCTCGTGGTTGTCGGTTTCGTGAATATTGTGAAATTGCGGCTGGCAGCTCTCTCTCTCTCTCTCTCTCTCTCTCTCTCTCTCTCTCTCTTTTTTTTTAAGGTCCATAAAATTTTGTGTGTTGTCTTGTTTCTAATGTGAAGTGAATTTTTGAGTATAAGTTGTTTATTTTCACGTGTAGCTGTTGTATATGTGTGTGTCTGGTTCATCAGTCAATCATATTATGTTATCAACGTAACGGTACCAGTATATAATTGTATTTTTTTATTCTTATTATGTCTTTGTTGAACAGAAAATAATTTAGTGCTGTTATGGTCCTTAATATGGTTGCTATTTCCTTAATGTGTGAGACTGGTGTGTTTACTTGTTGTTTTAGTCTTAGTATGGTGCTGTTGATTGTTTCATTTACTGGAATACAAGTGTACGCTGATGTGACATCAAATGATATGAGACTTGCTGTGCCTGGTATGCCTCTGTTCTTGATTGTTTCTACTAGTTCCAGTGAGTTTTTTAGTTTTCTGTTTTCATAAGTGGATATGTTATTTAGTAATGTGTGTGTATGTTGGACTAAATGGTATGATGTAGATGACAAAACACTACACTAATGAAAGGCACATTATTTAACATATTAAAGAAACTTTACAGAAAAGGCAACACAAACAGCCAAGGGAGCTTAGCGCCCACACGCACACACACATATTTAAGTAAACAAAATTCAGATTCAGTGCTAAACTCTCTCTGGAACAAATGAATGCTGACAGGTTTAGGAAACACAACACCATAGTGCTCAATACATTTTGTGAATCAAAAAGGCATTTATGAGAAAGAAATTACACGAAGTACATTAATATGTATGTGCTTTGTCCTCAGAACACAAATGGAGGAGGACTAATCACAATTAAACGTGAGTAGAACAAATGTATGCGCAAAACATTTCGACTTGCAAAATCTTCTTCTTCTTCTTCTTCTTCTTCTTTTTTTTAAAAAAAAAAAAAAAATCGAGTGATGTGTTAACTCAACGATAAAATTAACATTTACTTCATATGGTATGTAGATGACAAGCTGTCGGTGTAGGACGCCATACAGCTGGTCCTGCAAAACCGTATAATGTAAAATCATGGTGAGAAACCAAATGAACAAAAACTTTCTTTAGGTCTCACTTTGTTAGATCAGTTACAACCTGAAATATATTCACTTTTTACAGTTTTCAAAAAGCAAAAACCCACTGATGATGGCTCGGATGTGCTGAAACGTGTTTGGGTAAAAAGAAAAAACAAAAACCCAGAACGTATACCCTAAAGTGGGTTAATTGCTTTGCACAGTGGCTAGTTTAAATAGTGAAGGTGTAGGGTATTATAAATTTGTAGACTATAAAGATCTTCAAATCCTTCAGTTTCATATCTTTTTATCTATTTCTGTCTTAGTGTCAGTGGAGGCAGTTAAACATTACAGTACTTGCATAAGAAGACTGAGCTCATTGTTTCTTCGGGTGCTGTGATGCCAGCCAGGTAAATTTACCAAAAAGTGCATATTCCAAGAAGTGTCACTCTTGTCAAAAGTTAATGACTTTTAAGCTCATTCAGCTTTAAATGTGAAGGATTTATATTTCAAGACAAATGCCTCCATTCTGTTAAAGATATAAAAGTACTCGTGAAACAGTATTTGCATCCAGAATTACTCCTTCATCTCAGAGTTACCAACTTTTCATTACCTCAAGCCTTGTGTGAAAGAATGATTGATTGATGTTTCATTGACAAACATTTTGAACTATGGTATGGAAGCTAATACAAGAAAGTTTGTAATGTGAGCCCACACTTACATCTGAAAATGATAAAGATAGTTGACAGTATCTTTGTCACAAAATGGCTAGCTTCTTCCAACAAAAGGAAATGATTCAGCTTTATTTTTTCTCCAAGCACCAAAAGCATTTGAGCAAGTAACTAGAAATGAGTGTGCATCATCTATGCCCCAGGCACACATGTAACAAAATAGTTCACAATTGTACAGCATTAGCACTTGTGCTACAGTAATCTTCAAAAGTCATACAATTTTCTCATAAATCTCAACTTGTGTTTCATACCATGTGAGGTGGCACAGTGGTTAACACGCTGGACTCGCACTAGGGAGGACAGTGGTTCAAACCTGCATCTGGTCACCCGAGCTTGTGCTCCGTCTCTGATGACCTCATTGTCGACAAGACATTAAACACTAATCTCTTCCTACTCCTTGTGTTTCATACAACAGCATATTTGACCCATTAAAGATGTGTTATCATAGGTGAGAGCTGAATTTAGTTCCTACGATGTAACTGCCTGGCAAATGGCAGCAAATACTGTTGTACCAGGGGCAAAATTTCTCTTTGTTTATGATATAGTTTGAATAACTTTTAGGTAACCACGTGGTCATCCAGACTGCTGCTGTATCGTGTCAAGTGTTTAAATCATATAAACAAAATACTGTAGATCATCTCTTCTTCGTATGAGTGATCAACTGAAGTGGTCTCATGTTTAGCAAACTCGATTTGCATTTGAGAGGGTGGTTCAAATCTCTGTCAGGTCATTTTAATTTAATTTCCTCAGGGTTTCTCAATTCACTTGAGACTAATAGCCTTTAGTATAACCTTCCATTTGTTAATCATTTTCTCAAACCAAGACATTGCTCTCAAATTGTAGTTTATTCTTCACAACTGCTCTGCCCACTTACAAGAGGACCTCATGACCTGGCTCTCTTTGATTTTCTTCATACTTACAGGATGTGGAGGCCAGTTCCTGGACATCAGTTTCCTAAAGCAACAAATGCAATTCTTAAAAAAAAAAACACTCCTGAAAGTTGAAGATATCAGAGATCTGTTAAGTACGAAACATTTTGTGTATGTAACAAAGTTGCCAGTAGTTAAGCACATGTAAAAGACTTCAAATTGTGAGGTCCATAGTTCGATTCTTGCTAGAAGCAATTCTTTCCTATTGTTTCAATTCTCTTTTTGTCATCAAATAGAAACATTAATTAACAAATATTGAACAATAATTTTAAGAAAAAGTAACATCATTCTATTTTTGAATACTGTTCACATAGAAATGCAGATATTCAAAATAAATTAACACCTAGCATGAAAATGTGAAATGTCAAATAGGAAATACAATTCTATGTTATTTCTAGCAATACCAGAGAAGGCAAGTTGCTACTCACCATATAGCGGAGATGCTGAGTCGTGATAGGCACAACAAAAAGATTCACACAATTATTGCTTTAAGTCATTAAGTCCTTTGTCAGCAGTAGACACAGTGGTGCAGGAGAGTCTATGCAGAATGAACGTTGGGAAGAAAAGCGTACATGAAAATTCAAATAACTGGTTAGGGCCAATCAATTTTGCGATTGCTCCAACAGCCTTCACCCATGAGAAGTCTCATGAAGAGACATGGAAATCACTAGATGGGGAAACCATAAACTAAATTGATCACTTGTTGATAGATATGAAGAAAAAGAAGAACATAAAAGATGTCAGTTCATACAGAGAAACAGATGGGGTTTACTTTCTACTTGTTAGGATGGTAAAACTGCAAATTCAATACTGGAGGAAACAAATGAGCAACAGCACACGACGTTTGATGTATATAAACTGTATCAGATTGAGATAGCTAGAAAGTACCATGTGTCTGTAAGGAATGTGTGCGAGACACTTTTGCCGAAGGAACAAAGTGACAAAGTGGTTGGTGTTGATATGAGTGGACCAGAATAAAGGAAGGGGTGTCGGATACAGCAGAGGAGGTGACGGGTGAAATGAAATGGAAGAAAAGAAATTGGTTTAATCAAATGTATGAGGAAACTGTAAAAGGAAGAAGAAAATCCAGTAACAGGTGGATAAACAGTGGAAAAAAATCATGTAGAATATGTGAATGTGAAATGAGACAAAACAAGAATATTGAGGGCAGAAAAGAGGAAACATCTGACTCCCGTGCCGAAAGAAAATGAGACAGCAGGTCAAAGAAACAGCAGTATACAAAGTATACAAAATATCAAACAAGTGGGAAATGGAAGAAGAGACAAGTCTCTAGTCATTAATGATAAAGATAGGCAGAGTTGAAAAAGAAATGATCCTAGAAAGTTGGACAGACTATGTTCTTAGTCTGTTAAATGCAGAAAACCAGAAGAGATGTTTCAGTAAACAGAACAAGAAAAGAACTATGAAGCAGTTGGTGTTAATGAAAGGGGTGTGAGAAAAACAGTAAATAGTCTGAAGAAGAAGAAGAAGAAGAAGAAGAAGAAGAAGAAGAAGGTACCAGGAGATGATCAAGGAGGGAGGAAAGACATGTTCAGGTGTTGAACAGACTAGTAAAAAAAATGGTTCAAATGGCTCTGAGCACTATGGGACTTAAAATCTATGGTCATCAGTCCCCTAGAATTTAGAACTACTTAAACCTAACTAACCTAAGCACAGCACACAACACCCAGTCATCACGAGGCAGAGAAAATCCCTGACCCGGCCGGGAATCGAACCCGGGCGTGGGAAGCGAGAACGCTACCGCATGACCACGAGCTGTGGACAGACTAGTCAAAATAAGGTAAAAAGAGAGAGAGACCAACAGAATGGGAGCTAGCTGTCATTCTACCAATCCACAAAAATAAAAGAAAAAAGACTTTAATAATTGTAAAATAGATTTCACTGCTGAATATGAGCTACAAGATCTTATCCTTAATAATAATGGAAAAACTTGAGCCATGAGCCAATGAAATAGCAGGGAATTACCAACCAGGTTTAAGGTAAAAAAAATCTGCAATTGACTATATATTTAATATGAGACAGTATTGGGAATTTAACAAACCAGTATTTAACACTGTCATAGACTTTTCAAAGATAGACAATAGTGTCCATAGAGTGAGCTTTTACAGCATCCCTAGGGAGTTTGGAGTACGTGAGAAATTAATCAAACAGTTAAAAACATTTACAGCAGAGGTGAAAGCTATAGTAAGATATCAAGGAGGAATATTGAAGGAAGTAGAGATACAAACTGGGGTACAACGAGGTGATGCTTTGTCACCCATAAAAAGTTGTGCACAAGACAAGAAAAGTAGGAAACAGCATCAGTCTGAATGGAAATCTGCAGATGCTAGTGTATACAGATGATATGAAAGTTATACCAGAGTTGTCAAGAAAAGAAGTGATAAAATAAGTGAAGAACATGTAAAAACGGTGAAGGGTGTGAACAGTAGTGCAGGGCAAGCGGGCTTAAGAATAAATCCAGAAAAGACAGAAGTGACGGAACTAATTAGAATGTGCTTAGGGATTTACAAGTGTGACAGACTAAGCTGAAGATAGCTGAGATCATATTTCAGCAGGTGAAATGATTTCCAGATAGAAGTAAACCAACAAATTGTTAATTTATGTAATAGCTTAAAACCAATCCTGAAAGCAAACATAATCTCAACAGAAGTTAAAATGAAATAATGTAATACAATAATTGCTCCAGTGCTGGTGCATGATATAAAAATACTGAGTACAACAAGAGTGATAGAGAACAACTGATTGTGTTTGAGAGAAAGATTTGTGGGCCAGTGAAGAGAGAAACAGGGTGGAGGAAACTAAAATATGAGGAAATGTACACTGTGATGAAGCAGACTAATATTATACAAAAAGCAAAGGTTTAACAACTACAATGGAGTGGACATGTTGCAAGATCAACAGATGATGTCATTCAAAAATTATTGTTGGTAGGAAGGCTAGAGGCTTTGCGCCTTTGGGGAAGAACGCAAACAAGAGGGAGAATGATTATGGGAAGACCTGCAGTAACAGGGGTTCACAAGAAACTGGTTGGAAGTTGCACAGAACAGCATCTGCTAGAGGCAGTTTGTAAGGTTGGCGCATGGTCTACACGGTCCCTAATTGCTGATTAAGTGAAGTGTTTTTCAAGGTGTGGTTGATATTGGAGATTAGGCTGTGATATGTTTGTGGTCATAGCTAATTTTGCTGAGGACAGGAAAATATATTTAGTGGTTGTGCAAAATATTATCTGTCTGTAGTCTCTGACAACTGCCTCTAGCCTTTGGCACACAATTAGTATTTCAAGTTGCAAGGCTGTTGGGGAGGGTTTTTTGATATGGGACATGTGACAGCTATAAAAATTGGGCTTTGAAGCACCATATGAAATGAGTTTAGCAGCAGATATTTAGATTCTGGAGACAATTTTTATGGGTCCTTTTCATAAAGATCTCATCAATGTATCTGAACCATAAGAGAGGTTTTATAAGAAAAGAGAAGTTACTATGGCTCATAATGTGGTTTATGAAGGAAGTGGCAGGTTTAGCATCAAGAGGCTGATGAAATGATAGTCTTCTGTGACAGCAAAGCCATCAGCATAAGGGATGTTGGTACACGTTGACATATCATCCACAGTGACAGGCAAAAAGTATGTTGTTAAGGGCACAGCAACAATGCAAAGGCCATGAAGAAAGTGGTTTTCCTTGATGTAACAAGGGAGATTGCACAAAGTTGGTTAGAGGTGTTGGTCATTGAAGGCAGAGGATGTTTGATGGAAACATTTAACCAGCTATGGTGGGTCATACATTAGGGAGATAATAGCAACTGGCTTTGTGGAGCTTTCAGGCCATGTGGAAGATGGGTAGTCACATGGTTGTCTGTGTGAGGAGTAAAGGTATTCATATGATAGAATTTGTGAGAAACCTAATGTTTCGAAGAGTCTTTAAAGATCACACTGTACTTCTGGGACAGGATTGTAGAGATCAGAGCATCAGAAAGGTGGCAGAGGCATTCAGCCACATAGTGACTGCCGTCCATAACCATAGGGCTGGAGACCTTATCAGTGGAGAAAAAATAGATGAGGATTAGTTTTTGGTCTTGAATAGCTCTTTGTGCTACAGCTGCGACACTGTACCCAATGGGAAGGAATTTGGGGTATGAATGTAACACCACCCCCATTGATACAGCTTAAGAACACAAGTTCAAAAGATAGGTTTATGCTAATATGCCCTGACAAATAATTATTTAGTAATGCAAGAAGTGTCATGTAATTTTGATGACATAGTATTCTGTGGAAAGACAAAACATGGCACATTTTGCTGCCCTTCTGTACACCAAGTTGGTGAAGATTTGTAAAGATATTGGGTTTACCACATTGATTTTTCAGCAAAGCCATCAACCAGTGTGCTCAATTGTGTTATATTGCCTTTGGTATGCCAGATTTGAACTTAATACATAGTGTATGTAGTCAGTAATGCACTTCCTAATTTACAGCAGAGGGTCAGAAAGTAACACCTCCTATTTCTTTTCTCCTTCATTAAGTTGGCAATCATGAATTAGATGCACTTCACAAATGTGTTCTACAGCATACTCCAGTAATAACATGCTACATCAACAAATGGCAGCACAGTTTAGAAAATAACTGACCACAATGTACATATAAGACAGCGTTCTGTGATTGAAATGCATACTGCAGAAGGTGGAATGTACAATCACATATGTGAAATGCTGAAGGCGGTGTATGGACATGCTATGGCAGACTTCAGCACTATTAAGCGACAGGTTCATTGCTATAAAGAAACCGACAAGCAAACACTGTTCGCTTGTGCAATATATAGCAGATGGCCAGCAACTGCAGTAAATTCACACAATATCCAGTGTGTCGTGATAACTGCTGTGTAACAACAGATAAATTTTCATCAGTTATCGATTGATAAAGGCAGTGTGAAGGCCATTATTGAGAAACTCGAGCACTCCAAGATTTGTGCATGCTGTGTACCAAACACATTGAACAACTAGAATAAAGAGGCAAGGAAAACTGTTGTGTCCAATCTGTTGGCAGTACCTCAGTTTGGGCCACCCAAAGAAGCTCATTGGGTGGCATCAGTTTGGTATCCAGTGAAGTCAAAACAGGCTCATTCAAGGGAACTGTTGTATTATAATGGGGGGAGGGGGGGCGCTGTTTACGTTTCATGGAACATTGACACACATTGAAACAGTCCATCACAGTAGGTCTATCTCCCAATGTATCAATAAGTGTCAAGTGCCATCAGTACTAATGTTTTGATTGTACACACGTTAAAGAATAGCAAAATTTGTTTTATACACACATTTGTTTGTTAATTTTTAATTCCTAAATGTTGAATAAAAATAAATTTAGATGCATATATGGCAAAGGGTCATGTATTGCTTTTTATCCTCTTTGCATACACTTTTTACTTGTAATATGTAGTAAACGTTGAGTCTCGGACACACACAATGAAAAGACTGCTATACATCTTAGGTTTCAACTAAAAGGCCTTCTTCTGAAGTTGAAAGCGTTCCCCCACCCCCTCTTCCCCCCTACACACACACGCACACACACACACACACACACACACACACACACACACACACACACCACTGTGTCTGTCTGGTTATAACTGCGTGTGATGGGAGTAATAATCCAGTGGCAAGGGGAAGGAGGCAGTGCTGCTGTTGTAGGTGCGTGCAGGGACATGTCAATGGGATGTTAAACACTAATCTCCTCCTCCTCCTCCTCCTCCTCCTCCTCCAGTCTGGTGATACTCTTATCCCATCAGATGCAGGGCTGCTTGTGAAAGCAGTCATGTGATCTACAAACTAAGCTGCAAACAATGTTCTGCTTTTTACGTAGGCATGATGACTAACAAGCTGTCACTCTGCATAAATGGCCACCAACAAACTGTGGCCGAGAGACAGCTGGACTACCCAGTTGCTGAACACGCTACCCAACACAATGTGTGCTTCACATCAATGTCTGCTTCACAGTCTGCACCATGTGGATCCTTCCTACCAATATGAGCTTTTCTGAATTGTGCAGGTGGGAACTCTGCCTGCAATATAGCCTATGTTCTGTAACACCCCTGACATCAACCTTCGGTAGTGCTTGTCCTCCACTTATCTATCCCTTTTGCTGCTCCCACTCCAATACAACACAGCCTTTTGTTTCACCAACACACCCCATCCTTTTCCCCTTTTGTATACTTCCCGCTATGTCCCTGCATGCTTCTACAAGCAGCACTACGTATTCCCCCACCCCACTTGCTTGAGTTGTCAGGATGGCATTCAGCTCTCCCACTTTGGTATCCTAGATTCAATGGGTCGGCGAGGGCTTCAGGAGACCATTGGAGTAGTAAAGTGGCTGCATCAAGACAGGTAACTGTTTGTTGTCCCAGTAAGCTGGAACAGTTGCAGGCCCTCGTCAGGTGGCACAGCCGCTGGTATGGCAGTGTGGTTTTATTGTGCTGCCAGCGAGATGATAAAGTCCTGCCCAGCCGAGGCATGAGATAGGATGTGGCAGGCATCCAGGGAGAGAACCCTGGATTGGTGGCTTGCTGGTGGTGACTGATGCTCTCCAGCTCCCCAGTGACTCGGTGGCCACGAGGGCTTCAGTTCAACCGTAGGTCCATCAGGCAGTGGCTGGATCTCCTAGGCAGGCAGCCCTGCCAGTAGATGGCAGAGCAGTGGTGACCTCATGGGTGGAGGCACACACTGTGACACTTGGCAACTCAATGATTCACACCAGAATGAGTTCAATGTGTTGTGGCTGCAGAAGTCACATATGCTGCATGCCAAAGTGTCTCTGGTTTTGGTAATTGTCCGGACACTGATCAGAGAACTATCCCCTAAACTTAACCTCTCTTTCCCCTAGAGACCAGTTCAGCATTCCTCCTGGAGGCACACCAGCTTATATTGTAGGTACCTTCAGTGTGTGTGTGTGTGTGAGGGGGGGGGGGGGGGGTCATTAGCCTGTGGTGGGACTACTCAAGCAGAACAGGCCTCAAAAGAGGGACCTGACAAAGAGGTCCCACAACTTAGAGGAAGGAGGGCTGTTTCTTTAGGGTTGTGTTGGGCATGCTAGCCGCGGGTTTCCTGAACTGGAGACTGGTCCATGCCACCAGACCTCTTCTGTTTTTGTAAACTCTGGGTGTTCTTCAGGGACCACATTATGTGTGGCAGTGGAACATTGTATGTTTTGGAGTACAGGGACCTGACTACACTGAAGGTACACACCCCTATAAGACAAATCTCAACTTCTAGGAGTGCTGTATGCTGAATTGCTGTTAAGGTAAAATAATCTCTAGCCGTCCACCTTGGGGCACTGGCCACCTCCTCCTCCTCCTCCTCCTCCTCCCTCCCTCCCACAGTTGTACAAGACTTGCTCAGGTGCTTGCAGCTCTGTCTGGGCCGACATTTTTTTTCCCCTAGCGGATCGTGGGATCCCTATTGGGCGGCCTCAGTACTGCATACAGGACTAGTGTACTGTCTGGTAGTACATACACCCACCCAATGGAGAGAGTTTGGATAGTCAGCCCCTCCCAGTAGTAGTCTCAGAATTATAGCAACAGAGCACTAGTCTGCCATAAAATTTTCATTGTAATCAAGAGAGCAGAAGGAACCTTTGAGAGAAGGCCTCCATTTTCTTTATTCACAATCCATTGGAGAGTATTACAGAGTCCTCAAAAAGCATTAAACGGCTTTATAATCAAAACACTAACAGTTGAAATGCCATGTCACATAAGTATCCACACTTCTGCAATGCAAGGCTTTAAATGACTACCCTGTTGTAGCTGAATTGCATAACACCTGCAACTTCTGTAAAGGCATGGTGACCTGCTCAGATATAATGGAGAGGGCCTAGAGGAATTATACAAATAATGTAGAAATGTGAGTGTCATTTAAATGCAGAAATATGTGAGGAGAGTCAATGGCACATTGGGAAAACTGCAACATTTATCCTAACATTCAGCATTCTGGAATTACCTGAACATATTCTTGCATGCTGTATCTATCTTCAAGTTCGACCATTTATTCCCAACCCAGTGCGATATTTTAAATGTCAAAGATTTGGTCATACCACTATGGCATATAACAGGGAGGGCTGTGTGTGGAAATTGTGGAGACCCAGCCCCTGTACACTTCCTACAAAATGTATAAACTGCCATGGGGATCACTTGGTATTGAGCAGGAACTGCAGCACCTATAACAAGGGAAGGAAAATTCTAGAGTTGAAATTTAGGAGATGCGTACCCTATGGTGAAGCTAAAAGAGCTTTCATAGCTCTGCAACCTCTGGTGTATGCTACTTCATTTGCATCGGCCCTTAAGAAGCCAGCCATCAAGTGTTATGCCTCCACACCAGACCACAGATGTGAGTAGCTGTACACGCATTTGTCAGTGTTGCAGGGGGAAAACTACACTTGACCCCCTAATCGCTCAGACATCATAATCAATACACTTGGAACCTCAGCCAGTATGCCTGCACACCATCGAAGGCACACTTAGCTGTCCCTCCCTACTCATGCAACCAACTCCTCCCATAAGTAAGGAAAAGTCATGCAAAAAGTCATTGAAAATCGAAGAAAGTGGCAGGTAAACCATTGGGTCAGAGAGTATTGTCCCTATTCAGTTTCTGATTTTACTGTTGGCGATATTGATATCCATGTGGGAGAAATAGAGAGCCAGGCACCGTATATATTCACTCTTATCTTTTGGATAAATCGCCCCTGCCAAGGGAGGGAGCATGACAAGGACAGTCGTTGCTAATCAGTGGCTCACAAAGTGACATCCGTATTGCAGTGGGACTTAAATGGATACTGATTTCACTTAGAAGAATTGCAAATCCTGCCTCCAGAGAGACCGTTCTGCATCTTACTACAACAAACTCATTTTAAAGTCACCCATAAGCCTGCATTAAGGGGCTGGAACAATGATCTTACTGGAGGCAGGGCTAAGGATGGGGTGGTTGTTTTCGTCAATGATAGACGCCCCTCCTCTCCTGTCCTTACCACGTCCCGATAAGTAGTTGCCATGGAAGTTCTCACACCAGCTAACATTACAGTGTGTTCTTTACATCTTCCACCTCATGATCTGTTGAGTGCAGGTGCATTAACAGAGCTCTTCTGCACCTCCCCTGCCCATTCTTCCTCATGGCTGACTTCAGTGCACACGTTGTGTTGTGGGGCTCAGGTACCATTTGCTCCAGGGATCAAATTATCAACTGCCTTTTCAATTTAGGGGGTATCTGCCTTTTAAACTCTGGTCAGATGGCACATTTTTATACAGCTACAGGCTCATCCTCAGCCATTTACCTTTGTTTTTGCGTTGCAGCTATTGCAGACTCAATTCAGTGGGAACTGGGCACAGATTTGCTTTCCAGTGACCACTTTCTAGTGTGGAGACACCTGCTGACACAGATGGTGGTCAACAGGAGACTGATACTTTAAAGGGCAAATTGGTTGTGATACAGTCAGCAGGCCATCTTCAACCAACAGGAATGTGCCCAGGAGATTGTGGACTATATGACCTATGTGATCCACTGAGCTGCCACTGATTCCTTTGCCCAGTCTAGCAACAACCTCAGACAATGGCTTGTTCCTTGGTGGAATGAAGAAATAAGGAATTTCAGGCAAGGGCAGTACACCTCTGCTTATGGCCTTGTTGAGAAATTGAGCCTTTATGGCCACTCCTAAAGACGTGGCTCAGGTTTTACCTGAACACTTTTTTACTGTCGCTGCATCATCTGGACAAAATCTTGTGTTTAGATGTTCCATAGGGCTGTGGAGATATGGCTCTGCTTCTTGTGTAATTAGGCAGTCTACCATCTTCCACTCTTTATGTGGGAATTGAAATCACTTCAGTCTGCACCCAGAGACACTGGTCCAGGACCGAATCAGATTCATTATATCATGTTACATCATCTGTGCCGTAGAGCCAAAGGCAGACTCCTATCCTCCTCAAACAGATCTGGTTTGATGGACGGTACCCCTCCACTTAGGAGCAGCGTTATTAATTCTGTTATGGAAGCCAGTCAAGGATTCTACCAACCCTAACAGTTACTGAGGTGCAGCCCTTTGGAGTAGTAGGGATAAGGCTCTTGAGCACCTGGTCAGCCACTACATCCTCGAATTCCAAGTTTCCTGTGCTGCCCCTGGTGCAGTTTTAGGTGCTATCATTCTCCCCTTGACAACATAAGTCTACTGGAGGTGGTGATACAGGAGTCCTTCTTACACCAAAACCATTTGGTTGGTTTGTTTTTTCCATGAAAAATTGTAAGTCACCAGTTAGAGGTACAACATCCTTGCCAACTTAATGAATGGGGACTGTGGGGGTGTCTGTCACTTCTTATCTAATCCTTCCTCGAGGACCAATGCATTCGATATTGTGTTGGTGCCTTGTGTACTGCTGTTTTCGGGAGACTGGAGTCTCCCAAGGCAGTGTATTCAGTGTCACACTGTTTGCAATTATTATCAGTGGCTTCTTAAGAACTCTGTTAAATGCTGTGTGGGGAGCTGACAGGTATCACCTCTTGCAGTTTTATAGGGTATTTGTCAAATCATGATAGATTATGGCAGAGTGGTTTAGGGATCAGCCTGTATTTCCTACCTCAGTATGTTAGACACTGTCTGCCATGAGGGCATTCAGATATTGACTGGAGCCCTTCAGACCAACCCAGTTCAGAGTTTGTGTCCACAGGCCACTACACTATGTTCAACAGTGCCTCCTTCTGGCCCAGTATGTCCTGAAAAGCTCATCATTGCCTCAGTCATTAGCATTTAGTGTGGTAGTCCATCCCAACTTTGAGTGGCTGTCCAGGAGCCGGCCCCATGTGACTAAGCCATTTGGGATACTTGCTACAAACTTTCTCACACATCTGGATATATCAGACTTCTAAATGTGAAGCCAGGAATGGAACAAATTTCCGCCTTGGCGGATCCAACACAAAGGCAAGAAGGTGGTCTTACGCTGGGTAACTGAACACGGGATACAAGGAAATGACACAGCTGATAAACCAGCCAACAGGGATTGTGTTCTGCTATGACATCCCATCCCCTTGCGTGCCTTCATCTCAGTGTCTGGTAGAATAATCATGTGTCAGAGGGAAACTGAATGGTTATAAGTGGTCACTCAAACCAACCATGCAGGTGTGGTGGACTTAATCCCAACCTCACCGATAGAATGTGTTGCTCACCAGACTCTGCGTAGGAGATTGCCCAACACATTTCCCACTTCCGGTGAGACGATCCACCATGTGCCACTTTCAAATTAAGCTTTTATGGCTACATATGTTTTATTCACTGAGATTATGGTAACCCCCAGTTTGGCTGTTGATCTGCGTGCCATCATTGGTGACACCATCATCAGTGTAACATGAGTTTTGAAAGTTTGTGAACTGTCAGACCTCGTACCTGTAGTGAAGTGCTGAGGGTGGGAAGTCAGTGTGCATTGGATACATAGCTTGCTCATGCAATTTGACATTTTTACTGGTTATTTTCTGTGTAATTGCTTTGTGCAGCTTTTTATAATTGCTAGTTGGACACTTATGCTTTATAAGCACTTCCACCTGTGGGAGCAGCTCTGTCGACCCAAGTGAATGGCATGATGATACTTTGTAAGGTGCTGAGGATCATGCTGTTGAGCATCCCACATCCATCATCCATGCAGTGTGTCATGCTACATGAGCTCTGCATACCACTGATATATTTACAGACCACAAGTGCTTCAGCAGCTACAACCTGTGCACTGCACCTTAATGCAACTCTTTAATACTCCACAATACTTCCTCCTTGATGTAACTCCCTAATACCAGGTACATTCTCCCATCATGCCATACATAATTTCAGACAATATTTATCTTACATAGATTTTCTGCTGTCTTGCCCACTGAACTTCAAGGGACCTAGAGCTGGCCAATGACCCATCTCATCCATGATATCTCAACACCTTTCAAGGCTGCTCTGAGCCAGTGTCAAAGTTAAAAATCTCAAGCCAAAATGTACTGCTTTAACACTGATGTACATTTTACTTTGTCAGCGCTGTACCACATCTTACAACTACCACATTAGAAAATAGAAGAAAGCAGGAGGAGTGTGTAACAGAAACGAAGAGGAAGAGAGGAACTTTGCACACAACTCTGGCATCAACACTGCTTGCAACAAACTGTGCTTACAGTGACCAACTGTGTACATTGGCCTAAACTTCCCTGATACCCGCAGCCTTCCTCGTTTCAACAAAGCACTCTCCCTACACTGCCAGGCATAATTCCCTTTTTGCCTATATACTCAGCGTATCATTTTGTGTGATTCAGGGATGGACCACAAGACATTGTAGGTTACACTGCATACACACAACTAATTTCATTTGTTCATCCCTTAGGCCCTTGTCAGGTACCACACCAGACTTTATACCTGACAAGAAAAATAGGACAGCAGGAAGAGGGCAAATCCAGGAATGACAGATGCAAGGAGTCCACGAGCAGTTATAGAAAGCACATGCTGCTACATACATGCATTACTGCCGACTCCAGAATGTAATGGCCTAGGGTGTAATGACCTCTACAGAAGAGCAGAAGAGTCATTCATCATGTTGTCAGGATAGCATTCCATTTTCCCACATGGGTGTTGTGAGTTTGATGGGTTGGCAAGGACTACTATAGGAGAAACTGTCTTACTGTCTTAGCAAGGCTGAGCAGCTTCAGATATCTGCATTTGTCCGATGGCACAGCCTGGTGTTGATCCACGGCATCTGTGTTTCACAGGCATGGTAGAGTTTCGATCTCATGAACTCCAACGGCCAGTGTTACGATCGGGGATGTCAGTAATTGTTATGCTGAACTTGACCAAGCGGTATGATGGCCTTGTGCTATGGCATACCTCGATAGAGCTGTCAGGAGCTGATGTGGAAGCATCTCCAGCTTGGTCTGGGTCCAGTATTTATCCATGCCAAATTAGGTGTGTTGTGTGGTATTTCAGCTCCAGAAGCCACATGTGTCACATGCTAAAGTATGCCTGATTTCAGTAATGGTCAAGGCACTTTCTGGAGGCAGGTAGTGACACCCAGTGAGTGACTGGCACAATGCTTAGCCAGCATCTTGCTGCAACTGTCCTGCTTTATGGCATTGAGCCCTATGCCTAGACCTGTGATGTTACAGTCACTATTTCCATTGTGGAAGTGGTATTTGAGAGAAATGTATTGTAATTTGACGCTTAAATTTTGTGGAAATCTTAATTGATTCTGTGATCCTGTTAGGAACAAAAGCACATTATGGCTGGCACCCACATCAACTATTTAGTTCATACTATGTCACATTGTTTTGCTTGATTTGTGAAATAGCAGGAATTGCATTTGCTGATACTACTGAAACTGTATAGACGATTACTATGCCAACACATACCAAAGCAGCAGATAATGACACAGGGGGATTTCAGAAATTGCAAGCTCTGGAAGTAAAAGAAAATGGCAGTGTTACAGAAATTAGTGTCAGTTTAGTCATAAATAATTTATACTGTTTGGCATTTGTTTATGTTTAGGAAAAGGAACCTGCTACCCTAAAGACCAAAACATTTTAGTATTATTTTGCCAACAGCCGTAAAGAAGACACATTAAGTTGTAGATAGGCACAATTCCAGGACATTTACACAAAGCTTTTGGCCACAGCCTTCATCAGCAAAAGAGAACCAAACACAAACAAGCAAACTTAATGCACAAGGGGGAAAGGGAGTGGAGCGGGGTAAGATAGGTGGGTGTGTTGGCAGAAGGCAGTAAACAGAGGCTGGGAGACATGTATGGAGAGGAGATGATAGGATAGAGGGGGTAGAAACTTTTGTGTGGAAGGTGTGGGGACAGTATGTTACTGTAGGTTTGAAGCTGGGATAATTACAAGTGTTATGAATGTGTTATAAGGATACCTCCCATATGCACAGTTCAGAAAAGCTGGTGGTGAAGAGGAGGATCCATATAGCTGGGGTAGCAAAGCAGCCATTGAACTCAAGCATGTTATGGTCAGTGGCATTTTGTGCCACAGGGCGGTCTCCTTTGCTCTTGGCCACAGTTTGTGGCAGTGGCCAAACCTCCTTGTGACAGGTGGTTGGTAGTCACACCAATATAAAAAATCTGTGCAACAATTGCAGCAAAGCTGGTAAATGGCATGGCTGCTGTCACAGGTCACCCAACTGATGGATGGGGTAGGATAAACCTGTGACAGGAATGGAATAGGAAGTGACGGGTTGGTGGATTGGGCAGATTATGCACCTGGGTCTTCCACAGGAATATGATTCTAGTGGCAAGGGATTGAGAGTGGCATATGGATGGACTGTTAAGTGGAGGTTGGGTGGGCAATGGAACACCATTTTAGGAGGGGTGGGAAGTATCTCGGGTAGGATATCGCACATTTCAGGGTATGGTGATAGGTAATCAAAGCCCTGGCAAAGTATGTAGTTCAGTTGTTCCAGTCCAGTGTGCTATTGGGGTGGTGGGAGGATTGGGGGTGTGAGGAGAAATAGTATGGGAGATCTGTTTGTGGACTAGGTCTGGGGGATAGTGCCTATCTGTGAAGGCCTTGGTGAGACACAGCGTACTTGGCAAGGGAGTTCATGTCATTGTGCAGACACCGTCCGCGGATGGCTTTATGGGGGGGGGGATTTTTTGTTGTGAAAGGGATGACAACTGTCGATATGCAGGTACCGACATCTTAGTCATCCGTCAAGGATCATATTCCTGTGGAAGACCTGCCCAATCCACCCACCCAGCACTTCCTATTCCAGTCATGTCACAGGTTTATCATACCCTTTCGGGGGCTGGTCCACCTGTGAAAACGGCCATGTCATTTCCCAGCTTTGTTGCAGGTGTTGCACCACTTTTTACATTGATATGATTTCCAGCCAGCTGTCCAACAGGAGGAATGGCCATTGCCAAACTGTGGCCAAGAGTAAAAATAGACCTCCCTGTGGCACAACATGCAGCTGAACATAACAGCTTAATTTCACTGACTGCTTCATTACCCAAGCCATCTGAGTCCTCCCAACCACCACCAGCTTTTATGAACTCTGGAGATGGGAATTACCTGTACAACACATTCACCACTCCCATAGCTATTCCGTCCTCAACCTACGCTATCAAACAGTCCCCACACCCTCCACCCAAAAGTTTCCACCCCTTCTTTGCTATTATCTCCTCTCAATACTTGTCTCCCAGCCTCTTTGTTTGCCAACACTCCTGCTTATCTTTCCTGGTCCGCGCCTTTTATCCCCACCTCTCTGCCCCACAACCTCCTGACACTGCACCTGTTGGCATTGTAGTCCCTGTACACTCCTCCAGGCAGCATTTGTCACTCTCCCCACCTACACACCACTATCCCTTCCCCTTCCCCTATCCCTCCATATTGCTTGCATCCCACGATTGTTGCATTCTGGCCCGAGATGCTGGAGTTGGCGGTCATGAGTGCATGAGGTGTGCTTGCTTGTGTACATGAATGGTGTGTGTTTCTCTTTTGTTGATGAAGGCTGTGGCCAACAGCTTTAATTGTGCCTGTCTGAAACTTAACATGTCTTCTTTACCGCAAGTAGCAATGTTTATCTTTTCGTAGATTGCTGATATTCCTAGTTGGGGTTTCCATTTGTTAGTGTTATTTTGTGTCTTTCTAGATGTTATTGTAGCATGTGTGGGTTTCACACGTCTTTATGTATGTAAACTGTTATTTTGACCTTAATTTTTGTTTTAGAAGGATGTACTTCAGTGCACTCCTATAAATCCAAGGATCTTGATTGTGCAACAATTTACATTTTGCAAATAAAAAGAGCCTCTATGTTTGGTTATATAGATAGATAAAAAATTACCAAAAAAAGGCTAATGCTTTCTAAAAGGCATGAAAAGTATTGAGAAAATTGACAGTTGTTTATTTTAGTTGTGTGTGTGTGTGTGTGTGTGTGTGTGTGTGTGTGTAAAAAAAAGGAAGTAAGTAGGGTTATATTACTTTGACTTCAGGACTTTTCTTCAGGCTATTATGTTGATGAATCTTTCTGAAAGACAGAAAGGAAAATAATTTGTGTGCTCTGTAAAGATATTTTCTTGGATGTGACTTGCAAAGAACTCAATTTCTCCCAACAGTTCTTCATTTAACAGGCATTCTACGCCTCTCCATTTTGCTGCTGGCTACAACAGAGTGGCTGTGGTGGAATATTTACTGGCACATGGAGCAGATGTCCATGCTAAAGATAAGGGGTATGTATTACTATAAGTTATGGATGTCACTGATATAAATAAATTTATTCCATAAGTGTAAATGGGATTAATTTATTATTATTTCCAGGGGACTCGTTCCGTTACACAATGCTTGTTCGTATGGTCATTATGAAGTGACTGAACTGCTTGTGAAGCATGGAGCTAGTGTAAATGTTGCGGATTTGTGGAAGTTCACACCTCTACATGAGGCTGCAGCTAAAGGCAAATACGACATAGTACGACTTCTGCTCAAGGTTTGGTTATTGTACTTCTGCTAAGAGTTTGATTATTATATTTAAAAAATTGGTAACATGTAAATTGTGGAGGATCTTTTAAGGATGGTGGTGTGACCTTAATACTCTCCAGCATCAAAAATTAAAATTGCAGACAGTGTCTCACAAGCCTAATCTACTTATCTACAGATAAATGGCCTGTTTCTCATTAGATATTATCCACCCACTTTTCCTTTAACGTGAAAATTTGAAATTTTGTTGAGGTGCGATCACAGTGATGGTATAGTGCAGAAGAGAGAAAGTAACACCTGCAAAATGCAGGAGCTAAATGAAAGAAAGTAATGCCACCATAAATAATGAATAAATGAAGAAGTTAAGAGTATTAAACTTCCCATGCATTGACTTCCAAGTACAGTGGATGTTTTAGATAACTGTCAGTGTGGCTGACTGCTTTCTTTCATGTGCCTTTCCGTGAAAGTTTTCCTACTCATATATATGCTTCAGTAAACTTTCTATGTTGCATATCATTATTATCAATCAGTTTGGATTAAATAGGCCAAATTACAAATTCAAAGTCCGTAGGAACCATTGAGGTTGCTCATACTGTTTTATGACAGTATTTTTATCTTTGACTAATACTAAACTGACAAACACCCATTTCTTGTGAAAGAGAAGGGGAGACAGTGTATGAATTATGATTTGCTATGTAAGAACTTAAAATTTCAGCATGGTGCCGATGCTAGCAAGAAGAATAGAGATGGTGCAACTCCTCTGGATCTAGTGCGTGAGGGTGATCAAGATGTGGCAGACCTTTTAAGAGGTAATGCAGCATTGCTAGATGCTGCCAAAAAGGGCAACTTGGCACGGGTCCAAAGGCTTGTCTCGTCAGAGAATATAAATTGTAGAGATGCTCAGGGACGAAATTCCACACCACTCCATTTGGCAGGTAAGAATCCTTTCATAACAACTTGTTCCTACATTCTATAATGGTGAAAATCCTTTTAATATATTTTGTTGATAAATGTGAACATAAAATTCAATGGTCATACCTACATAAAAAGTTGTGCAAAAAATAGAATAGAGCTGATGTATACAGGCTGGAGAAAAATTGTCACAAAATTATAACCCCTTATAGCTGATGCCAATAGGAACCAAAATTACTAAAGTTGTGTTGGTCGACAACACAACATTTTTAAACTATGGAAACTTGGTGCCACGCACTCCCATTAGCCGTGGGATTGCCATTGCCATTCTTCGGTTGACGCGCAGCACTATGGTTGCCGGAGTGCGTGACACCAAGTTTTCATTTTTTTTAAATTGTGCGTTGTTGACCTACACAACATTCATAATTTTGGTTCCTACTGGCATCAGCTATCCAGGGTTAAAATTTTGTGACACAGTTTTTCTCCATCCTGTATAACGACATGATGACAATTGCTAAAAATGTATGGGAGTTGGTTATACGTACTAATGCCTTCCTCCCCCCCTATCTCTCTCTTGTCTACTCCTCCCCCTGTAAAATTACATATAAGAAGAGAGTATATGTGGGAGAAGCAGTGTGTCTAAGGATTAAATGCATTGCTATCATAGTTAAAATGTACTGTGAGGAAGAAAATGAAACCTTATATTTCCATGTTTATACAATTTAATGATGTCAAATAACATAAATAATTCCTTAATTTATTTTTTAAGGTTCTCCGATGAACAGAGTTGCCGGATCTATAAATAGATAACTAAGATGATACAGGATCTGATGATTATACAGACATTTAAATATTGGTATTTCTGTTGAATATTCATTTTTCATAAGTACATTATTACAACTTTGTTGTTTGTAAAGGTAAATTACATATACTCATTATATTATTCGTTGTTATATATTTTTGTGTTACAAAAATCATCCAGTTTTAGAAGAAAAACCTCTATTACTTTTAAAATTTACTTTACAGGCGTCAGTGTTTTTCAGTTCTACCTACCTATTTATGCTTTTACATTGCTGTATCTCATTGTGTGTGGTAAGATTCAAAGCAGTTGTTACATTTCTTACAGTATGTCATTGGTATGCTTTTGTAACCAACAAACTGACAAAATCCTTGGGAATTACATATTGACACAAAGTGGTCCTTTTCCGTCATATCTTACTTCATGAAACACTCTTCTTGGTGTTGATAAGGGATGTCCCACTCTGCAGTTGGTAGCTGTTTTAGATACAGCAAGATATCATCGGAAACTCCCCAGAAATCGTGCTCCATAAACCATACGGAGTATAACAGTTGTTCACAACAGTCATATCAGTTATTCTTATAAAGAGAGCCCAACACCATTTCTTACCGCATTAAGAAATGGCATATTTCCCAACAAGCTAGTTAGGATGGCCTACTCCTCCCATATATACAGGGTGGTCCATTGATAGTGACCGGGCCAAATATCTCACAAAATAAGCATCAAACGAAAAAAACTACAAAGAATGAAATTCGTCTAGCTTGAAGGGGGAACCAGATGGTGCTGTGGTTGGCCCGCTAGATGGCGCTGCCATATGTTAAACGGATATCAGCTGTGTTTTTAAAAATAGGAACCCCCATTTTCATTACATATTCGTGTAGTACGTAAAGAAATATGAATGTTTTAGTTGGACCACTTTTTTCGCTTTGTGATAGATGGCGCTGTAGTAGTCACAATCGTATAAGTACGTGGAATCACGTAACATTCCGCCAGTGCGGATGGTATTTCCTTCGCGATACGTTACCTGTGTTAAAATGGACCTTTTACCAATTACGGAAAAGGTTGGTATCATGTTGATGTATGGCTATTGTGATCAAAATGCCCATCGGGCGTGTGCTATGTATGCTGCTCGGTATCCTGGACGACATCATTCGAGTGTCCGGACCGTTCGGCGGATAGTTATGTTATTTAAGGAAACAGCAAGTGTTCAGCCACATGTGAAACGTCAGCCATGACCTGCAACAAATGATGATGCCAAAGTAGGTGTTTTAGCTACTGTCGCAGCTAATCCGCACATCAGTAGCAGACAAATTGCATGAGAATCGGGAATCTCAAAAACGTCCGTGTTGAGAATGCTACATCAACATCGATTGCACCTGTACCATATATCTATGCACCATGAATTGCATGGTGACGACTTTGAACATCATGTACAGTTCTGCCACTGGGCACAAGAGAAATTACGGGATGATGACAGATTTTTTGCACGTGTTCTATTAAGCGACGAAGTGTCATTTACCAACAGCGGTAACGTAAACCGGCATAATATGCACTATTGAGCAACGGAAAATCCACGATGGCTGCGACAAGTGAAACATCAGCGACCTTGGTGGGTTAATGTATGGTGCGGCATTATGGGAGGAAGGATAATTGGCCCCCATTTTATCGATGGCAATCTAAATGGTGCAATGTATGCTGATTTCCTACGTAATGTTCTACCGATGTTACTAGAAGATGTTTCACTGCATGACAGAATGGCGATGTACTTTCAACATGATGGATGTCCGGCACATAGCTCTCGTGCGATTGAAGCGGTATTGAATAGCATAATTCGTGACAGGTGGATTGGTTGTCGAACCACCATACCATGGCCTGCACGTTCACCGGATCTGACGTTCCCGGATTCCTTTCTGTTAGGATGGTTGAAGGATATTTGCTATCGTGATCCACCGACAACACCTGACAGCATGTGTCAGCGCATTGTCAATGAATGTGCGAACATTACGGAAGGTGAACTACTCGCTGTTGAGAGGAATGTCGTTACACGTACTGCCAAATGCATTGAGGCTGACGGACATCATTTTGAGCATTTATTGCATTAATGTGGTATTTACAGGTAATCACGCTGTAACAGCATGCGTTCTCTCAAAGGTACATTTATCACGTTGGAACAACCAAAATAAAATGTTCAAAAGTACCTATGTTCTGTATTTTAATTTAAAAAACCTACCTGTTACCCACTGTTCATCTAAAATTGTGAGCCATATGTTTGTGACTATTACAGCGCCATCTATCACAAAGCGAAAAAAGTGGTCCAACTAAAACATTCATATTTCTTTACGTACTACTCGAATATGTAATAAAAAATGGGGGTTCACATTAAAAAAAAAAAAAAAAAAAAAAAATGCAGTTGATATCCGTTTGACCTATGGCAGCACCATCTAGCGGGCCAACCATAGCACCATCTGGTTTCCCCTTTCAAGCTAGACAAGTTTCATTCTTTGTAGTTTTTTTGTTTGACGCTTATTTCGTGAGATATTTGGCCCGGTCACAATCAGTGGACCATCCTGTATATAGTAATTCTTTACAAGCTGTGTCAGTTGGTTTTCCGCTTAGTTGTTTTATTCCACCTACTTGCAGAAGTGAGTGGCTCCACAGTATGAAATTGGTGCCAATCCAGATGCATTTATCATTGTTTGATTGACAAACAGGATTTCACCTCTTGTGTCAAAGGCAAAGTCATAATTGCTTTGTTTCTTGAAGAGGGCACTCTTCAGTTGTGTTTCCTCTCACTTTACCTATTGCCCTAAATCCAATGTTTCTTGGGTGCAGCAAGAGATTTTTGACTAGCGAAATAGTTTTCGAAGTACATAGTATGTCCCTGGGATTTTCAATACACTACCCTAGATCCAACACCAGGGTCAGTATTTGTATTTGTCACTTCATTGCCACATTACAAATCAAAATTGAAACAGTAATCACTGGAAGCATACAATGCCCATAGTTTATAGCCAGATCAAATTGGCTTGTCTCAAATGAACTGTTTTACTGTGAGATGGCCTTAATACTTCAATCATTTCATCAACACTCAAGTTTTCCAAAAATATATGAAACTGTTGTAAGAACTTGTTAATATTTGTAATTAAAGACATAACCATGAACTCTATATCATGTTTGTTGTCTTTAGCTTGATCATTATCATTGAAGTGAATTAGAGATTTCATATTCTGATATCTATTTTGTGAGGTAGCTTTCTTGCCTGTTTACTGTTCTAATCTGATGTCTTCAGACCAATGATGTGTTTCCGATGGAAATCTGTGATACCCTGACAAAAGTATTAAGCCTGGGAATACTCTCAGCTCTCCAATGTCGAAAGAGAAGTCGTATACATTTTTAAAGTGACTTGCTTATCACATTGATTTTCTCATGATATAATCAACTGAATTAAAATTCAATATATTTTCTCCAACTTCAAATGGCATGAGATCCTTTATTTTCTTTTTATGTCTTCTATAACTGCATAAGCTGAAATGTAATTTTTAGGTTTTGCCGCATATATTGGATTCAATTTACTGTAAGTTGGCAGTTGGCTGCAAAGTTTCTTCTGTTTTCTTGAGTTTACTCTATCTTTAGTGCCCATTACTTCATCATTCACAGTCCCCAAACTCATATTTTCAGTACTTTGAAAATGAATGTCCACCAACCCAGGAACATACAGAACATTTACAGCAGCTGTTGCACCGTTATCTTCCTCATCTCCATCTCTCAAAGCACCAGTATCTGGAAGAATAGCAACCACATTAACATTTTTTCATTGTCTTTATCAAAAACTAAATTGTTCGTCTTAATGTTTGCCAACCAACAATGTAGACCAGTAATGGCAAATTCTTTACTTGTAGTATTATTATATGAACCTTTTGCTGCGGAACCAGTTAACAGCACAAAAAAGTAAACATAGAAAGTTTATAAACAGTAATGTGCTGCATTTGCAATGATTGTGACCTCATTTTAAAATATAAGAAAAATCTCATTCTTTGATTAGTAATTTAAAAAAGACAATAGAGTCTAAAAATGATCAATGGAAGATAATGGGTTAATACGGTCTGCAAGGTCATTGTGCATAACATTAACAGGAATTGTCCAAGCAGACTTCCGTGGGGCATATCCAGTTATACTTTTACATCTGACGATGACTCTCCATCCAAAATAACATTGTTACCAAAAAGTCCTCGATCAAGTCACACATTTCACTTGATACCCCATATGATCATGCTTCTGATCTTAAGCATAGGTATGGCACTAAGTCAAATACTTTTTGAAAGTAACAAATACTGCATCTGCCTGGTTGCTTTGATCCAAAGCTTTTAGAATGCCGTGAGAAAACTGTGTGTTGGGTTTGACATGATTGATGTTTTTGAAATCCATGCTGATTGCCATGGAGGAAATAATTCTGTTAGAGACACGTCATTATGTTTGAGCTAAGAATATGTTCTAAGATTTTATAACAAATTGTTGTCAAGGATATTCAATGGTATTTTTGTGGATCACTTCAATTAAACTTCTTGTAGGTAAGTGTGCCTTTTTCCTTCGTCTGACTGCAAGGCATGGTTTTCTGTTAGAGGTATCTGCAATACATTGTAGTTAGAAGAGGGGCTAACTTAGCTGCAAATTCAGTATAGAATCTAATAGGGATTCCATCAGACCCTGTAGCTTTGTTCAGTTTTTACGATTTCAGGTGTTTTTCAACACAAGTGACACTATCACTTACTATTACTTATTTCACTTCTCTTTTCTGTGGTACAAGTGTTCCTTTGTAAAGGAACATTTGAAAACAGTTAAGTGTTTCAGCATTTACTTTGCTAACCGTAATTTCCGTTCTAGTTTCATTTGCTAGGGACTGGACACTTAACTTTGGTGGCATCAGCCATATGTCAGAATTCCTTTGGATTTAGTGAAAGATCATTTGACAATATTCTGCTACGGTAGCCATTAAAGGCTTCACACATTGCTCTTTTGACAGCCAAACACACTACATTCAGCAGCTCTCTCTCTCTCGCCCTCTTCTTTGTTTTACACCTGTTATGGAATAGTCTGTTTCTTTAGAAGTTTCTTTCTTGTGACTGTATACCATAGAGGACCCTTCCCATTATGAACTGTCCTACTAGGTACATATCGATCCAGTACATGGTCAACTTTCTTTAAACTTCAGCCATTGTTCTTCTACACTCTCCTGCCCTGTGCTAAAAGTCAAAAGTTCCTCATTGAGATATGACACTACTGATTTTTTGTCTAGTTTACTGAACATGTACAGGGGAAAATTAATAAAACTAACAAACTTAATGTACGGATTATTTAATGGAAATGGAAGAAAAAAGGTCCTATGAACATGTGTCTGGAAGGGAACGGTTGCATGCAGCAACAACAAATTGAACAAATTGTCCCAGAACACAGTACAGAGCTGCATCACATCCACATCACAACATATGTTTAAAGTGGTCTCCGTGGGATGCAGTGCAAGTGTTCTCACATCGCGTCAGGGATTGTCACACTTTTTTGCACGTTTTGGCCTCTCTCCAAATAGTGTCGCAGGCATCATGAACACGCTGTTGAAGGGTCTGTACTTCAGGAACTGCTTCAGCATACATAACGTTTTTAAGATGCCCCCAGATGTAAAAATCCAGGGTGTACAAATCTGATGATCTAACAGGCCATGCTGCAGGGTCTCTGTGCCCTATCCAACGTCCAGGGAAGATGATGTTGAGGTGTTGGCAAACTGTAAAGCGGAAGTGCGGTGGTGCTCCCGTCATGTAAGAACCACTTAACCTGTTATTTTGCCAAAGGTACAGTCTCGAGCAACTGAGGCAGAGTATTCCACAGCAAGTTCAGGTATGTTCCTCCATCGAGGCATTAGTGAATAATAACCAGTCCAAGTATTTGGTCCCCAAGAATCCCTGCCTACACATTGATGCTGAACTGATGCTAATGAGATGCCTCAACCATTACCCGAGGATTGTCTATAGCCCACAGATGATGATTATAAGGGTGATGATGCCAGTTCTGATAAAGGTTACCTTGTCATTAAAGAGGGCTGATGACAGAAATTCTATAATTGTGATGGTCTGTTGAAAACACCCTCGTCAGAATCCTTCCTGGAGAGGGAAATCCATAACTGATAACCCTAACACTCATTGCAGGTGATAGGGATAGTAGCAGTTGTCATGCAGAATACACATAATTTTATTTTGGCTTACACCTTGTTGGCGGGTCACTAGCCTGGAGCTTGTAGTGGTGTTTGTCTCAGTATCCGGCAGAACCTGGTCCTCCAGATCTGGTGTACGCACAGTCCATTGCTTCCCTGCACATTCTTCTGTCTGAAAGCACCCATGATAACACAAATGCTCAAAAAGGGCTTGAAGTGTTATGTGATTTGGTTGGTGATTGTGAGGGTACTTGTTTTGGTATAGCCGTGCTGCCTCTCGACAATTCCCATGTACTTAGCCTTAAACAAACACCATCTCAGCTTGTCCCCCAACGTGAATACTGGACCATTGTGCTGCTTACAGTACATTGCATCAGTCTCACAGCCTGCAACACACAAGGAAAACACAGCACATAGTCAGAGATGAGACCGATGACCTCGCCGTTTGGTCTCTTCTCCCCAACAACCCTCAGAGGAACTGTCATTCATCAGTGCCATCTACTGTGGCAGTGATGCATTTTCAGGTGCATGTTCATAGGACCTTTTTCCCTCCATTTTGGGTCAGGACTCTGTCCCTGCAGTTTGCCAGTTTTGTTAACATTCATTCTGTATAACTTTCTGCTTATTTCAGTTGTTCTTTCTACTTGGGTAATTGTTGTCACAAAGCATCATGTGGTAACTGACACCTGTTTCGATGTGGATAGCCTCAAAGAGGTCAGGTCTATTTGTCTCCGTTAGATCCAATCTATTTCCATCTTAGGTTGGGTTCAGAACTGTCTATTGTAGGTAGTTTTCAGAGAAGGTATTTAATAATATTTCAGGGGATGTGTTATAATGCCCACCACTAACAAAACTGTAATTTCCCCAATTGATTACTGGATGATTAGTCTCAGCTGATGGTTACAGTACAATAGGTAAAGTTACGTACAAGCCAACGGAGGTTTTAAGGCACTTCGTTTAATATTTCACTGATACTTCTGGATTTCCTACAGCTATCATTATCTGGATTGGATTGAGTGTCACCTAATCTAAAAAAAGAAAAGAAAAGGAAAGAAAGAAAGAAAGTGTATGCACCCCACACCCAGTCAGCTACATAGGTAGCAGCCTCTGATGTGTAGTGCACACCTGACCCTTTTAGGGTGACCTTACAGTTAACCCTATGGAAGTCACAGCCTAGCTTGTCACAGAAACCCTCAAGGTATCTGGTTTAGTCGCTCCACTCGACTCAGAACCAAAGGACCACAATCAGTTCTGCGGACAATGCTGCAAATTGTGAGCTTCATAGGAACTCCACTTGTGAGATTGGTCTTCTCAGCCTTCTCTGCCAATTGCTAGAATGACCCACGAATGATTTCGGAGCCCACACGACAGGCATCATTTGCTCCTGCGTGCACCACAATCTGCAGTTGGTTGCACCCTGTTCCCGCAATTGCTGCTGGAATATCCACTTCAGCATGTTGGATGAGGCCCCCCAGGCACATACACTGAGGACACCTGGTGTCCTTTCCTGTCCCTTGCTGCCATTTTTCTAAGGGGTACAACAGAACAAGGTGGCGCAGTGGTTAGCACACTGGGCTCGCATTCAGGAGGACATTCCATCCAGATTTAGGTTTTCTGTAATTTCCCTGAATTGCTCCAAGAAAATGCTGGGATGATTCCGTTGAAAGGGCACAGCACATTTTCTTCTCCATCCTTGACCCAATCAGAGTTTGCACTCCATCTTTAAACCCTCAATGTCGATGGGACATTAAACACAATCTTCCATCTTTTCTTAGGGGTACAATCATTTGCCATACAGTTGAAGTGCCGATAGTTAGTAGGCCTCTGTCCTCTGTCCCTCTTGACACTGTACAAAACAGTTTTCCCCAAACCAGTTGAATTAAGTCCCATTAGCTCAGTTTCAGTGAAATACAGCACCTCACATTTGTTGGTTAGGGGTATCAGTACAAAACCCTGAATCCACCCAGGTCCCTCTTCACCCCATATAGGATGCGTAGGTTACTAGATCTACCATTGAAATGCTATTCACAATCAAGTGCATGAGTAATGGCAGATCACGTACTTTCTCCAGAGGACACAGGATCCACAGGTGAGGATAGTACTTAAGGTATCTTTGGTACTGGTACCACAGGTACGTGACTTATCAGGAGCTCCTCCAACACATTGATTTTCAGCAATTGCCAATGATTTGACAGCAGGCAGGGCAATTTCCATTTCCTTACAAATGTCAACTAACTGATACAGTGTTAAGAGTACAGCATTCACAGTGGAGCTGCATTTTGGTTGGTGCAATGTATTACAGGACAGTGGAATATAACTTTGATCTAAGCCTGCTGATTATATTTTAATTTGTTATGCTAAAAATAGTAATTTCCTATAAGAATTGGACCAAATACCCAGATTTGTATTGAGGCAATATATTTGTATTAAGGCAACAGAAAAACCTGAGGCTAAAAATTACTGATTTCCTAAAACTTTTTGTGGTTAATTGTAGTGGCTAGTAAACTCAAATATCTACATCTACATACATACCTCGCAATCCACCATACGGTGCGTGGCGGAGGGTACCTCCTACCACAACTAGCATCTTCTCTCCCTGTTCCACTCCCAAACAGAACAAGGGAAAAATATCTGCCTATATGCCTCCGTATGAGCCCTAATCTCTCTTATCTTATCTTATCTTTGTGGTCTTTCCGCGAAATATAAGTTGGCGGCAGTAAAATTGTACTGCAGTCAGCCTCAAACACTGACTCTCCAAATTTCCTCAGTAGCAATTCACGAAAAGAACGCCTCCTTTCCTCCAGAGACTCCCACCCGAGTTCCTGAAACATTTCCGTAACACTCGCATGATGATCAAACCTACCAGTAACAAATCTAGCAGCCCACCTCTGAATTTCTTCTATGTCCTACCTCAATTCGACCTGATAGGGATCCCAAACACTCGAGCAGTACTCGAGAATAGGTCGTATTAGTGTTTTATAAGTGGCCTCCTTTACAGATGAACCACATCTTCCCAAAACTCTACCAATCAACCGAAGACGACTATCCGCCTTCCCCACAACTGCCATTACATGCTTGTCCCACTTCATATCGCTCTGCAATGTTACACTCAAATATTTAATCGATGCGACTGTGTCAAGCGCTACACCACTAATGGAGTATTCAAACATTATGAGATTCTTTTTCCTATTCATCTGCATTAATTTACATTTATCTATATTTAGAGTTAGCTGCCATTCTTTACACCAATCACAAATCCTGTCCAAGTCATCTTGTATCCTCCTACACTCACTCAACGACGACACCTTCCCGTACACCACAGCATCATCAGCAAACAGGCGCACATTGCTATCCACCCTATCCGAAAGATCATTTATGTAGATAGTAAACAACAGCGGACCTACCACACTTTCCTGGGGCACTCCAGATGATACCCTCACCTCCGATGAACACTCACCATTGAGGACAACGTAAAATAGAGTTATTATGGTAAATGTAGATAATGTGTACTCTTCTTTAAGGGAAAAGTTGATGTAACACGATATGTTAGTTACGATATCTGCTACAGTAACTAAATCCCAAATGCCAATATACTCCAAACTGGATTATGCACAGATCAATGGTAACTCCGAACAATTGTCAAAAATGCATGTTTATTTGCATTGATATACAATGAAATTTGGGGTAATCTATTCTTTGGCTCTAACTGCGAATCACAAACACTGATTTACTATGAAATAAATTATCCAGAACACTCATAAAAGTAACTTATGAAAACATAGTTTTGTAAGTGTCCAAAATTCTCAAAAATAACCTATTTCTTACATAATTATACAATGCAGTTAGAGAATCATTGTTTTGAATGAGCATAGGCGTACTGTGATCAAACGTTTTAAAAGAGCACAAATAAGTTCAAGCCTAAAGTTGATGATAACAGTAAGTGTTTTTTCACAATTTATCACAGTACAAAGAGGTATTGATATGGTCATTGAAAGATTATGCAGAAGCAATGTGAACAGTAAAATACGCGAATTTAGAATTTAAAATTTAAAATCTGGATACAAATATTACACTTGCAGTTAAACACAAAATAAAGTTCCAGAGTCGGCGTTAAAATGTGTGAATTGCATGGATTTTTTACTTAGCTCTTTTCTTGCCAACCTCTGCATCGGCCTGCTGAAGATGAGCACCATAGTGTTAATTTATCTTAGTCAAAATTGCGAAAATTTGCACATCTGCCTGTTGAAGGTAACAGAGCCAAGACATTGCTTTGGTGTACAGATTTGCAGTTACTGACTTGTTTATTTGTAGTACAATTCCCCCCTCTTTCTTCTTTCCTTAGATTTCAGACTGTACAGTCTGGCTTGTGCTGGAGATAAAATTCATGCTTACCTAGATTCAACAAGCTACCAAATAAGTGAAGTCTTGACAGTTACATCAAATGAAATGCTAACAAAATTACGGAATTACCAACAGCTGAATGTCCACTCTCAAACAGGCTTTTGCAGAGACTCTCCACTGGAACTCACTTTTCTTCTCCCCCCCCCCCCCCCTTTTTAGGCCATTGTCAAGGCAAGTGTTATTCTGTGGAGAGCAATGGGTCTCAGATGCAGGGGTGAAGCTGCTAGCTGCTCAGGATAATCGCCAAGTCAGCAGGTGGCAGAAAGCGTGATCAAACTGCAGAGCTGCTTCCTTCTTACAGTAATGCTGCTTCCATCACACTTTTTAATATGCACAAGCAATACAAATTCTCCACAAAATATGCATATTCAAAACTCACTAAAACTAGTAATAAGAATTAACTGTATGTTTGGTGTGAATCATTCGTCGGTGCTGTCAACATTGTGCAACATATCACTTCACAGAAGCGACATATTGTACCTCACTGTCTGCAGTTACAAACTGATTTGATACAAAGTGATGCATCTTCACTTTTTGTTGCTTTCTGGTGTCAAAAAATTCACTTCATTATTTTGAAGTGGTAATGAAATGAGATAAGGAGCTGTCTTTGACAGAATGAGTGTTTTTCAATACTTTTTTAGTTTTAGGTAATGGCTGAAAGCAATACTTGTAGTTCACTGGGTTACATTCGGTACCAAAAAGAGGGACACATAGCATTTCTCACATTTCTTCCACTGAAGAGTCGAAAAGTTTCGTAAACTAAGTGTGACTATAGCAGACAAAAAATTTTGCTTCTAAGCACACGCTCAACAAATGAAAAGTATGGCTATTTTCTGAGACTACAATGTTTGCAAGCAAGAATGGAAGAAAATACAAAGATGGCAGTGTTATGATAAAATAAAGTATTCATCAAAATTTTACTTAATATGCATACAGTTTTTATTGCGAGTTATTTGTTATCACACCTTGCCTATTTCCATTGCACATAGGTACATGAAATTGTAGCATCTATTTTTTGCAAAATCTACATCTATTTTCGTCAAACTTTGCACCTATTTTTCTTGTTTGTAAATGATTAGATGGACAATTTCAAAAGGTTGTCACAATACACGGGTGAAAATACACTGGTGAATACAAATAAATTATTAATTCTTTGGAATTGACTGCAAAAAATTGCTGATTCAAAGCTTTTTGACTGGAATGTTTGCATTTGTAAAAACTTGTAACACATTTTTCTTACAAAGTGGCCTTTGTTTCCTTCATTTGGCTGTATTTAACCTTTCAAAAACGGTTGTGCTGTTGAAAAGCAGCAGCATTTTCCGACCAGTTAAGTGAATATGTCTCGGGCATAAGGTGTTTCTGGACATTGTCTTTTCCTGCCCAGTTTGAAGATTAAAAAAATCCGCAGACTACTAATTTCGACTTCTTGCAGGCATTTCTAGCACTGCGAGCCATGCCTGACAATACTACAGATAGAACTGATGAGGCACTTAGCATAGAGGTAGAACAAAATATGTGGTAACTTGATTTTAATGTTGGGGAAGAATTTTGGTGCCGTTGAAAAACGTTACAGATCTTGTTTTCCAATCACTATAGTGCAAAGTGCGGGTACTATAGGCTGTATTCACAGATGCCCATAAGCGTAAACAGACTAGAATTTTGGCTGCCACAGAGGCAGGATCTGTGTGAGGACACAAACCCACCTCCATTTTGCTGGGCAGCAGCATGCAGCAGAACTGACACAGGGATCGCCAATTTCCTCTGGTGTTGTAAGGGTCATAATTGAAATCTGTGATGGACCAGGATTAGTTGCTTCACTTCTTTCGAAAGAAGAAAAGAAGACAACATAAAACACAAAGCATCTCGGGGCAGCTACCGCGCAGTTGCTTGTTCAGGTTACCAGAGCATTGTTAACAACATAGTTCAGGACCGACCTGTAGTGGTATTCGATGCAACTACAGTTCAAAGCATGCGCTCCCTGATTTGCCACGTTAAAACAGCCTGCATTACACTAGCTTTTGAGCTTTAGCAAAGAAACAAACATATGTAGTTTTATCTTGTAAAATGCTAGGTCCAATGGCTGAGTACTATGTTGCACTATGCTATGTGCATCTTAAACAAACCATTCAACCGTCCACATTGGCATGGCAGTAAATCATTGAGCACGTTGATACATCGTTGCATTTGTACATTACATTTTGCAAGTAGGTTCTTGCGCACATTATCTTTCCAAATTGGGCTTCGCCAGATGATGTACAACGCCAATAACTGCTTACATTTTTGATATAGTATGCAAATATATGGCTATTTCAAACTATCTATGATAAACAGCTCATTTGGATACAATTTTCTTTGAAAGAGCATCTATTAATTAATTTCACATTTTTAGGCAAAATTTGCATCTATTTCGCATTTATCATTAAATGAGAGTTTTCCAGTATCTACTTTTTCCTCTGGTATGCTAGAGTCACATTGCTCACGACCTCTTGTACTGTTGCTACTCCATTGCCCTGCAGCTGCCAAGGTCCTGTGTAATGAGCGAGTTTGATGCATGAACTGACAGCGTCTAGAAAATATAGTTTGATGAATTTTTCATAATCCCACCAATATTGTCGTAAACTGTGCGAAATATCCACTGAACTATGACAGTGCATCATACAAATAGTGTGTGATACTTTTTATCAAATTTTTTTGAACAATATTGCACATGAGACTTTGTCATAGGCTTAAGACACTTTTCAGGCAGATGTCACAAGTCTTCAGTTCTGCTATCACTTTATGCGGAGTTTCATAAGAAATTAGTCCCCCGCCCCTCCCCCCGCTATAGTACTAATTTCATACAGACTTTTGTAGACAGCTTCTGGGTTAAGATGCAGTTTACTTCTTATCAGATCATTAAAATAATGGCCTTCGTTTTGTAGGTAATTAACTGTAAAATCTGTATTTGGGTGTACATCCCAAAGCATCGTGAAAATGTTTTATAAACAACTTGAATAATAATGCAACTTAGTGTATAATTTTAGGCTGTTCAAATTGACCTACACTGAGAGAATTATTCATAGTTGTGTGTGATGATGTCAAGACAAATAACATCCCCCCCCCCCCCAAACTGTGTTTACCTCTTCTTGTAGTATTTTTCCTGCACCAGTTGGATGCAATCCACAGCCAGCTGCTTTAAATCAGCAAGTTATTTAACCATTTTGCTAAACTTCAGCTGAAATTTGCTGTCCACAGTGCCAAATAATTCAGCTTGTGTACCTTCTGTATTTCATTCAGTGTCTTGACATTTGGCTTCCTGTTGTATTCACCCTATATGGCAAGTAATAAAAAGTTTATGGAAGTTCTTGTCTTGGTCTTGAATTTTTTATCACCACATGCACTTTAACATGGTTGTTCTTGTACTACTTTGAGTTTCTCTCTCGTCTCCACTACCACTGTTGCTGTTATTGGTTACACAAGTTTGATTCTCACAGTTCCTCCAGTCTCTGTGTTTCAGTTGATGCTGCACATTTGTTTACAGTTCTTACAACTCCCCATGCTTTTCTGAAATTCATACAGTTGACGATAAATTTAATTTGTTGCTCTTGCTGTTCCTGATACATTTTTATTTGTTCTTGCTGTTCTTGGTAATTTTTCTTTATAGCCTTCTAGTCTTAGTTATCTCATAATCTACTGGGCTTCCTGTTTTGTTAATTATGCTGCTGTCTGTGCATACAGAGTTACTTAAGCACAAAATATTTACCGGTGTTTCCTATACATGAACTATTGTTACACATTCTTTGCACGAGTTGTTCAATACTTAGTTGTTATTAAAACTACTCACAGCTGTCAGTAATCAGTTGTAGTTTCATTATCTCTCTGTATGTACCAGAATATTTGGTCTTGATTATTGCAGCCACTGTTAGCAGTTCTTTGTTAACTCCCCCACTGCAGAACTTGTAATGTCAGTTTGGTGTTGATGTTGCGCATTATCCACATCTGAAGACACTCAGCGATGGGAGTTGTAAGCTAACAATTTGACTGGGTACTACACTTTGAGAATATAATGTCACATACCTTTTATAAAATTTTTGACACAGTACTGTGGTACTAATACATCTTATAAAAGTTATTGCAGTCCTAGATTTCAAAAAAAGATATGTCAAAGAACTTTGGCAATGTAACACAAATCTTACAGCAAACATTAGTTGGGTTGAGGGTATTAAGATTTGAAGGCTGAATTATTGATTCACTCTGAATTATCACAGATGTTTGTTCTTACCATCATCATCATCATCATCATCATCATGTATTCTGCCATAGGGCAGGGCTTCATGTATATCTCTCCATGCACTCCTGTCATTTGCTGCCCTCTTAATTTTCTCATGATTATTTCTTTCCTTATACTATCCACCATCTGGTATTGTCTGTGTCTTCTTCTTCTTCTTCTTCTTCTTCTTCTTCTTCTATTCACTGTTCCCGCCATGCACTCATCAATAAGCAATCTTCTCATCCAGTGTCCAAGCCGATTGTGTTTCCTCTTCCGGATTAACTTTAAAATTTCTCTCCCATCCCTCACTCATCTCATCACCTCACCTCCTCATTTCTCACTTCATCTACCAATTTCATCCCTTCCATCCTCTTCCAAATCCACATCGCAAATGCTTCTATTCCTCTTTCTTCCTTTTTCCTCAGTGTCCATGTCTCAGCTCCGTATAATGCCATGCTCCATATAAAACACTTTGCCAGTCACTTCCTTAGGTCCCTGCCCATGCACCCACATAAAAGCCACCTCCTCTTATTAAATGCCTTCTTCACAATTGCCACATGTGTTTTAATCTCCTTATTACATCTCATGTCATCCTTAATTATGCTTCCCAGATATTTGAAAACTAACTTGCTCTGTATCTTCCCATCCTACCTTTACACAGGTGTCCCACTCAAACCTTCCTGATTTCAAGGGCCCAGGAGAGAAAAACCACAGTAGATACAACATTGAGAAATCCACCACACTGTAGAGCATCTCAAGAAATTTATATTCCCACGTCAGGAATGCCAAGTATCGTCACCAAAGTGCAGCATGTTTGCATGAAGTGAAAATGATGACTCCACAGCAGCGCGCGCGCAAGCAGTAGTGTGGTTTTCAGAAACAAAATCGCTGATTACTGTTCAAAGAAATTCTCGTGTGTATGAATGTGATTCACCTGATGTGAAAATAATTAAGGATTGGTATAGGAAGTTTCTGGCAACAGGAAGTGTTCTGAAACATTCTGGCAGTGCACGTTATGGAGTATCAGAAGAGACAGTGGAGGACATGAGACAGACATTTCTCAGAAGCCCACGTAAGTCAATTCGTCAAGCATCTAGGCAACTTGATATACCTCGATCAACAGTGCATTGTCTAGTTCACTAGCGTCTTCGTATGTGTGCTTACAAAGTGCAAATTCTGCAACATCTGACGCCAAACGACAAACCACATCAACAACAGTGTGCTGCAGATATGCTGCAGGATATTGATATGGGTGCCGCCTTCCTGTTTATTCTCAGATGAGGCAACCTTTCATCTATCAGGAAGGGTTAATAGGCATAACGTTCGGATTTGGGGTTCACAAAATCTGCACGTTGTCATTAATCATGTTTGTGATAGCCCTAAACTAAAATTCTGGTGCAGGCTAATGCACAACAGGATTGTTGGAACGTTCTTTTTTGTGGAACGAACAATGAATGGGTCAGTGTATCTGGACATGTTGGAGCAGTTTGTGTACACTCAGATACAAGACTTGGAACCCAGCATCATTTATCAACAAGATGAAACCCTGCTGCATTGGTCAACGGCTGTTCGCAAGTTGGATCATACACGGAGGACCCATCGCCTGGCCAACACATTCACCTGACATTATGTCGCTTGATTTCTTAATGTGAGGATTCGTGAAGGACCGCGAGTATGCGACCTAAGTGGATGATATTTCTACGTGCTACATCATATCACTAATGCGTTTACAACAATAACAGAGGAAATGTTACAAAGAACTTGGAAAGAAATGGAATATAGACTCAATATTCTTCATGCTACAAATGGTTCACATGTAGAGGTGCGTTGATGATAAATAAATAAATTCTTTGAGATGCATTTTTCATTGTCATATCTACTGTGGTTTTATTCTTGGGTCTTTGAAACCAGGGAGGTTCGAGTGGGACACCCTGTATTTATTCTTACTTGCACTTACAACTTTCATTTTGTCTTTTTCTTATTAATTCTCATTCTGAAATTCTCGTAGGTCTTGCTTAACTATTTTTCACAATCCAGTCATAGTTTTTGCACTCTCTGCCAATAACGCCATATCGTCCGCAAATTGAATACATTCTATTCTCCTACCACCAGCCCACCCTTCTGTTTTTCATTTCAAATATTTCTGAGTAATATGCTCCAAATATACGTTAAATAGTTTTTTTTTTTTTTTTTTTTTTTTTTTTTTTTTTTTTTTTTTTTTTTTTTTTTTTTTTTGAGGGGGTTGGCTGCCTTGTCTCACTCCCCTTCCAGTTGTGCTTTCCTCTGTTGTCATCTAATTCCCCAGCTGTACTCATATATGCTATTGTAGATATAGGTTCTTAATCAGTCTTTTATTCCTCCAGTCGACACCATTCTTCCTTAGAATGTCCATCAATTTATTTCACTGTATTGTATCAAAGGCTTTCTCCAAATCAGTGTAAACTTCTCTTCTTCTTTCAGTGTATCTCTCACCTTTCTCGGCTGTCCAATTGCATCTCTTGTACCCTTCCCTCCATACTGTTTCTCCGCCATACTTTTTTCCAGACTTCCATGAATTCATCCATAGCAGAACTTTTGTTATCTCACATTTCTTGGCATTGTTTTCCTTCTCAATCGGTGTCATTAATGTCAAGAGAAAGTCATCTGACCGTTCACCTTTTTCATATGTCATATTACATAAGTAAGTTAGCTCTTTTACACTGCTACTCCCAAGGCTCTAAACAACTCTGCTGGTAATTCGTCAATTCCACTTGCTTCGTGATTCTTCATCTCTGTTATATTCTATTCTCTGTTCTATTTCTCTTTTCAAGATACAGCATCCTTTGTCCTCTTCTGTAACTGTCATCTTCTCTTCTAATTCAGTATCATTTGGTTTTTGATCAGCGTCATTTAGGCAGTCTACATAGTCTTGCCACCTTGCCAACACTAACTACTATTTATGAATCATAGTCCCATCACTTCTCCTTTTCTAGTTTCTCTACTTCTTACATCTCTCTTTCATTCCTGTCTTCATTGTGTATCCTGTTTCCCTCCTTAATTCATTATAAAACATTCTTTTCCCTTCCTCAATTCCTACTGACTTCTGTTTCCTTCTTTCTTCCATCTTATTCAACTTTGCCTTTGTTATCCATTCTTTCCTCATTCTTTCGAACTTCCTCATCCTTAAAACTTCTGCAGATTCTGTAAGGTTTTGTGTCATCCTCTTCCATTTCTCATTTGCACTCTCGTCATTGTGTCCTCTGTCCCATTTTGACACAAATATGTTCTTCAACTCAGCATCTTTACCCTCTTCCTTTAGTGTTATTTGCAAGTCCACCACCAAGCTGTGGTCCAAATCTGTGTCTGCTCCAGGGCATGCTGTGGCATTTTTTATGCAGCTTTTGTACCTCTCTGAAGTATGACATAAGCAATTTGGTATCTGTCATCATTAAACCTAGATATCCATGTATATCTTTAACTTCTGTGATGTTCAAATAATGTGTCCAATCACAAGAGAGTTTTCTCTACAGAAATTAACCAACCTTTCGTTTCTTTCATTCCTATTTCCCTATCCAAATTTTCCAACCAGTCCCTGTTCTTTTCCCTCTCCTACCTTTCAAATCCCCCATTAAGCTGATGCAGGCTTTTATTTTTCCTCTTTTCTTGTTCTGCTAATACCAAATCTGTATGAATCACACAAACTAACCCAAATGAATTAAAAAATATAGCTTTGATCACAGTGAGTTGCTGCCTCAGCCAATACAAGATTATCATCAGAACATGGACTAGGTTTAATAATGCATTAAATCATTATCACCTGCTTTTGCTTAGTTCTGATTATTGTCTTTACTATGAATAAATGTTAATGAGTATTACTTTTTTTTTCCAGCTGGCTATAACAATCTGGAGGTAGCAGAATTTCTTCTGGACCATGGAGCTGATGTTAATGCTCAGGATAAAGGTGGTCTCATTCCATTACATAATGCATCCTCTTATGGTCACCTAGAGATTGCAGCACTTCTTATTAAGTTTAATACTGTTGTTAATGCAACAGATAAATGGGGCTTCACACCTCTACATGAGGCTGCACAAAAAGGGCGCACTCAGTTATGTGCTTTACTGGTAAGTGTGTGAAACAGTTTTGAAAACAGTGCATATTATGTACCTAGTTGATATTTCACTGTGCAGTAGAATGAGTAAAACATCTTGACAGATTAAAACTGTGTGTAGGACTGTAGGCCACCCATCAAACCCTTCTGCAATGTCATACTTCACAAAAACAGTCATGAGTACTTTTTATAAAAATTTGCACCTCAAGATATAATTTGGTTGAATGTGTAGAATGAAAGATAGGGACATCCAGATCTTTTCGATAGCTGTCTATACATTGTTTATACCCATATATTATTTGTGCCACAGAAGCTGTGTTGCAAATAATGGAATGAGTAAAGGTAATACCATTTTGTCTGTGTGTGTGTGTGTGTGTGTGTGTGTGTGTGTGCGTGTGTGTGCGTGAGGGGAGGGGGGGGGGGGGGGCTCCTAGAGAGTTGTCAGGTGCAGTTACTCTAGTGTTTTGGCAAATAGTTGCAATTTCATTTTTGCAGTGTGTAAATGTGTAAATGGAGTCACCTTAAGAAATGTCTCACATTTTTCAGGCAATGCACATAGTGTCAAGAGAAAGCATCAGTTTATTTCCTGTCACAAACAGAATTATTTTAAATGCAAAATTTTACATTCCGATGCAACAAAGTGGTCTCCAGTTAGTCTAGTGTGATATTGTTGTATTGATATGTGTTAAGGGGCAGTAAAACATTGAGAATAACAAGTTCTGCAGCAGTGACTGAGCAGCACTGCTGCAAAGCAGCATCAAGCAGTGCGGACCAGGGTGGCACTCTTACAGTCCCTGTTACTATATATCAATAAGACGAATGTTGCACTAATTTGGGATCACTCTTCTGAATGGGCATGTAAAAAATAATTTCTTTTATTACAGAAAACAAACTGACACTTCCCCTCAACATATGACATTGTGTAAAAAATGCAGTGAACAGTATTTGGTTGAGCTAACTCCAGTTCAACCAAATACTGTTCACTGCATTTTGAGCTAACTCCAGTTCCTTCCCCCATGAACCATAAACCTTGCCGATGGTGGGGAGGCTTGCGTGCCTCAACGATACAGATAGCCGTATCGTAGGTGCAACCACAACGGGGGTTATCTGTTGAGAGGCCAGACAAACGTGTGGTTCCTGAAGAGGGGCAGAAGCCTTTTCAGTAGTTGCAGGGGCAACAGTCTGGATGATTGACTGATTTGACCCTGTAACACTAACCAAAACGGCCTTGCTGTTGTGGTACTGCGAACGGCTGAAAGCAAGGGGAAACTACAGTCATAATTTTTCCCGAGGGCATGCAGATTTACTATATGATTAAATGATGATGGCGTCCTCTTGGGTAAAATATTCCGGAGGTAAAATAGTCCCCCATTCGGATCTCCGGGCGGGGAGTACTCGAGGACGTTGTTATCAGGAGAAAGAAAACTGGCGTTCTATAGATCGGAGCGTGGAATGTCAGATCCCTTAATTGGGCAGGTTGGCTAGAAAATTTAAAAAGGGAAATGGATAGGTTAAAGTTAGATATAGTGGGAATTAGTGAAGTTCGGTGGCAGGAGGAACAGGACTTTCGGTCAGGCGAATACAGGGTTATAAATACAAAGTCAAATAGGGGTAATGCAGGAGTAGGTTTAATAATGAATAAAAAAATAGGAGTGCGGGAAAGCTACTACTAACAGCATAGTGAACGCATTATTGTGGCCAAGATAGACACGAAGCCCACACCTACCACAGTAGTACAAGTTTATATGCCAACTAGCTCTGCAGATGACGAAGAAATCGAAGAAATGTATGATGAAATATAGGAATTAATCAGATGGTGAAGGGAGACGAAAATTTAATAGTCATGGGTGACTGGAATTCAGTAGTAGGAAAAGGGAGCGAAGGAAACGTAGTTGGTGAATATGGATTGGGGGTAAGAAATGAAATAGGAAGCCGCCTGGTAGAATTTTGCACAGAGCACAACTTAATCATTGCTAACACTTGGTTCAAGAATCATAAAAGAAGGTTGTACACATGGAAGAAGCCTGGAGATACTGGCAGATTTCAGATAGATTATATAATGGTAAGACAGAGATTTAGGAACCAGGTTTTAAATTGTAAGACATTTCCAGGGGCAGATGTGGACTCTGACCACAATCTGTTGGTTATGGACAGTAGATTGAAACTGAAGAAACTGCAAAAAGGTGGGAATTTAAGGAGATGGGACCTGGATAAACTGAAAGAACCAGAGGTTGTACAGAGTTTCAGGGAGAGCATAAGGAAACAATTGACAGGAATGGGGGAAAGAAATACAGAAGAAGAAGAATGGGTAGCTTTGAGGGATGAAATAGTGAAGGCAGCAGAGGATAGAGTAGGTAAAAAGACAAGGGCTAGTAGAAATCCTTGGGTAGCAGAAGAGATACTTAATTTAATTGATGAAAAGAGAAAATACAAAAATGCACTAAGTGAAGCAGACAAAAAGGAATACAAACGTCTCAAAAATGAGATCAACAGGAAGTGCAAAATGGCTAGGTAGGGATGGCTAGAGGACAAATGTAAGGATGTAGAGGCTTATCTCACGATTGGTAAGATAGATACTGCCTACAGGAAAATTAAAGAGACCTTTGGAGAGAAGAGAACCACTTGCATGAATATCAAGAGCTTTGATGGAAACCCAGTTCTAAGCAAATAAGGGAAAGCAGAAAGGTGGAAGAAGTATATAGAGGGTCTATACAGGGGCGATGTTCTTGAGGACAGTATTGTGGAAATGGAAGAGGAGGTAGATGAAGATGAAATAGGAGATATGATACTGCGTGAAGAGTTTGACAGAGCACTGAAAGACCTAAGTCTAAACAAGGCCCCGGGAGTAAACAACATTCCATTAGAACTACTGACAGCTTTGGGAAAGCCAGTCCTGACAAAACTCCACTATCTGGTGAGCAAGACGTATGAGGCAAGCGAAATTCCCTCAGACTTCAAGAAGAATATAATGATTCCAATCCCAAAGAAAGCAGGTGTTGACAGATGTGAAAATTACCAAACTATCAGTTTAATAAGTCACAGCTGCAATATACTAACGCGAATTATTTACAGATGAATGGAAAAATTGATAGAAGCCGACCTCAGGGAAGATCAGTTTGGATTCCGTAGAAATGTTGGGAACACGTGAGGCAATACTGACCCTACAATTTATCTTGGAAGAAAGATTAAGGAAAGGCAAACCTACGTTACTAGCATTTGTAGACTTAGAGAAAGCTTTTGACAATGTTGACTGGAATACTCTCTTTCAAATTCTGAAGGTGACAGGGGTAAAATACAGGGAGCGAAAGGCTATTTACAATTTGTACAGAAACCAGATGGCAGTTATAAGAGTCGAGGGGCATGAAAGGGAAGCAGTGGTAGGGAAGGGAATGAGACAGGGGTGTAGCCTCTCCCCGATGTTATTCAGTCTGTATATTGAGCAAGCAGTAAAGGAAACAAAAGAAACGGAATGGACAGTGTCTTGAAAGGAGGATATAAGATGAACATCAACAAAAGCAAAACGAGGATAATGGAATGTAGTCGAATTAAGTCGGGTGATGCTGAGAGTATTAGATTAGGAAATGAGACACTTAAAGTAGTGAAGGATTTTTGCTGTTTGGGGAGCAAAATAACTGATGATGGTCGAAGTAGAGAGGATATAAAATGTAGACTGGCAATGGCAAGGAAAGCGTTTCTGAAGAAGAGAAATTTGTTAACATCGAGTATAGATGTAAGTGTTAGGAAGTCCCTTCTGAAAGTATTTGTATGGAGTGTAGCCATGTATGGAAGTGAAACATGGACGATAAATAGTTTGGACAAGAAGAGAATAGAAGCTTTCGAAATGTGGTGCTACAGAAGAATGCTGAAGATTAGATGGGTAGATCACATAACTAATGAGGAAGTATTGAATAGGATTGGGGAGAAGAGAAGTTTGTGGCACAACTTGACCAGAAGAAGGGATCGGTTGGTAGGACATGTTCTGAGGCATCAAGGGATCACCAATTTAGTATTGGAGTGCAGCGTGGAGGGTAAAAATCGTAGAGGGAGACCAAGAGATGAATACACTAAGCAGATTCAGAAGGATGTAGGTTGCAGTAGGTACTGGGAGATGAAGAGGCTTGCACAGGATAGAGTAGCATGGAGAGCTGCATCAAACCAGTCTCAGGACTGAAGACCACAACAAAAACAACAACAACTCCAGTTACACATTGGAGGAACAAAATTGCAAGTATCTACCAAAACAACAGACAAGATGCACCTGTCGACACTTAGGAGAAACACCTGCTATATATATTAACATCAAGGGAGAGATATTGTTTGAAAGCCCAGTAATGATTCTAATCTTGTTTATGTGTCTCTCAGCTGCTCCACGTCAACTGTATGGTGACTGGTCACCTTTACTGCTTCCACCATTTGTGTTCCAATTAGATGGCATTCCTAGCTGTATTCACAAATTTTGGAGACTGTAACATTAAGTTTCTTAAACTTGTATTAAAACTGGGCTACAATTATAGTTGATATTCAGAAGTTTTCCTTAGTTTTCATTTAGAAATGGTTAAGTATTTGTTGTGCCTAATTTACATTTTTTGTAGATGAGAAGCTCTTGTGAAGCAGACACCAACAACAAAAGAAAGAATTTAAACTAGTTAATGCAGAAACTATCAAGTGTATCTATGTTGCACATAGAACAAAGTATTACCCAGCAAAGTGAACTGGTTACGTGGCTAAGTTGCCAGCACTGTCATGTTTTCACTCAAGAAGCATGGAAGGGGAGGTAACTGTACCGTACACTCCAGTACTCTTACAGGTGGAAGGCTGTGACATGTTATACATCTTTACAAACCTCTGAATGTAATGGCCATTTAAGACAAGAACAGGAATGGAACATACAGTATTTCTCACTATAGCTTCTCACAACAGTTCACTGACAGGGTCTGTAAAACAGTCTTTTCCATTGATGATGCTGATTGCCATACCTGTGTCTTTTGAGTCTTCATCTGCTGTTTGTCACACTTCACAGTACCGACTTTGTGTTCGAATCTGTACTTACTAATTTCATTATATTTTCAGTTTCCTTTTGTCCTTCAAACTGTTTCCCACACACCCAGTCATCGCCACACAGATGTTTGCCGTGTTCAACAGCCTTTCAAGCCATCTTATGTCTGAACAGTGACAGTTAATACCACAGCAGCAAATCAAACTGATCTCATAGTCTAGTGATTAATGTTTTTCGTAGTAAAGCCAAGGTCCTGGGTTTGATTCCTGGCAACTGGGTCAGATACAGTAGAGCCTTGATTACCCAAACATCAGCCAACCAAATGTTCGACCAAATGACTGCTTAACTGAAAACGTGTTGCTCTTTGTATGAACTTCAAAACCAAGGAAAAAAACTGTCTTCATATTCTTCAACGGCTGGTACTTGCAAAATCAGATTAAAGGACGTATTGAGTGAAGAAGATTATGCTGTCGAAAAAGTTAGCACTGCAAACAAAACTGGGCTCAATTGGAAAGCTTTGCACAGAAAAACTCTTGCTTCACGCCATAACTTTGCAGCAACTGGTCCTAATATAAGCAAGGATTGTATTAATACTTTAGCTGTGCTCGTGCTACTGTTAGCCACCAGTTGCATACTTGTATGCTTATCATTGGTAAAAGTAAGAAACTGTGTTTTTTCAAACACATTAATATATCTGCGGTGCCTATTGTTTACCACTGATGAGAGAGGATGTAGATTGATAGCACAATGTTCATAGAATTGTTTGTGGAAGTTTTTGTACCCTCTTTTAGTCAATCCGTTAAAGAACAGTAAAAGGGTGAATACATTACTGCTCCTTGACAACCCATCAACTCATTTGTCATGTCATACCTGAAATGAAAAAGCGGAGTTCATGGAAGTGATGTTCCATCCACATAAAGTAACCTCCTTATTAAAACCCATGGATCAAGGCTTTATTGAACTTTCAAATTATATTACACAAAAAAATTGTTATGTAAGTTATTGACAGAAAGAAAAAATAGGAAAGAAGAAAGTCTGTTACAAAATCACAATAATATTGATTTGAAACATGTCGCCTACCTGACCAGAGCAGCATAGGGTAGCTTAACGGAACATAATTTGAAAAAAGCCTGGAATAAAATTTTGTGTATAGTGGAAATTTATCGAGGTCTAATTGAAAATGATGAAGAGAATTGTATGTCCGAAATGGTCAGTATCCTAAAAGAACTCAGGTGTTATGAATGTGATGAAGACATTCAAGGCTGAACAAGGCACCAAACATGCAGAATACCAAAATTGTAGACATTGTGGCTGATAAAATTAACGTCACCAGCTTCTCACCAAATAGTGGCCCAGAAAATTAACATCAAAGTATACGGCTGCTTGTGAAGCATTTACGTGTTTGGGTACTGCCTTGCAATGGTTTGAAAGGTAAAGATGATGGCGAGCACCAAGTGTCAGATATCTGTCCTGAAAAAAGTGTGGGACTTAGTTGCTCCTAAGCTGGCAGTCTTGTGTAGACAGATGAAAATTGTGGATTCTTTAAGGATTAATTCTATGCATTCCTATTGTGCTTGTTTTTGTAATAATGAGAAAGATTCATGATAATATATGTAGCTTTTATTTGTAAATTGGTAAATAAAAGTATACAGTTGTATCTGAAGAAACTGGTTTTCCAAACAGTTAGTTTTGATAATTGATGCTGTACTGTATCTGTTTGTGGTGGAATGGTCTGGAAGGAGATCCACTCAGCCTTGTGGCCCCAACTGAAAAGCTACTTGAATATAGAAGCAGCAGAAGTCACCAAAGTAGCATTACTCACAGAAAAAGCATCCGCTTTGGGACAGATATTTAAGTCCTGCCACACTTGACGACATGTCCCTCCTCCTGTAATATGCACACCATTGACTTAGTTAAGTTTTGCTTATCAACATTTACTTGTACTGTCCATTACCTTCTGTGTTGGCACTAACACACCTTTGTTGTCCTCATTGTTAATAAAATTATTGACATTAACAGCAAGTTGTCACAACTTCCTGCAAAGGTATTTTCTGCGTTTGATTTTTGTGATCACTTCTCAGACTCTTCTTTGAAATAACAATGCACACCACTTTGAACTGGAATGTGACTAAACCTAATCATATGACGAAGTTCCCACTACTGGCAAGTTACCAGTTCATCTAGCCAAGTATTATGTTTAAATTACTGTGTACTTTATTTTTGAACATAGAGAGCTTTTACTCATGATCAGAATTTAAAAAATTGTTATTTAAAAAAACTGTGGCTTCAAAAATAGCTGCTAACTGTTTCACGTCATTTTAAAGTTTATAGCAACATATGTATCTTTTGCAGCTGGCACATGGGGCCGATCCTTTTCTGAAGAATCAGGAAAGTCAAACACCATTGGACTTGGCATCTGCTGAAGACGTGCGATGTCTGTTGCAGGATGCAATGGCATCCCAACAAAATGTTCCTACAGTACCTGCATCTGCGCCTCCATCCCGTCCTCCCTCCATAGCTATGGGACCAACATCTACACCCCTTGCAGTTGCATTGTCTCCTCCAGCACCTACAGAGACTGTGATAATGCCCTCGGGTGCATCCATGACACTTTGTATCCCCATGTCACGGGGTTGTCTTTCGCCGATGCCTAATGCTGAAGGTTGTTGTTCTGCTGAAACTGTCAAACAGGAAGGACTGTCACAAGATATTGGGTCAATAACAACAGTTGCAGGATTCTTACAAAGGTACAGGTTTTTCGTGTTACATCTGCTCTACCAAATGAACAGCACAAGTTAAAACAAACACACACACACACACACACACACACATACACACACACACACACACACACACACACACACACACACACCATAAATTGGAGCATCCTGTGAATAACTTTATAGTGACTTAAGTTGCTGTTGGTTTATGGGATTGGGTATGTAAGTTGGTATAGCTGCTTTAGGGTCTCTCTCTCTCTCTCTCTCTCTCTCTCTCTCTCTCTCTCTCTCTCTCTCTCTCTCTCTCTCTTTCAAAAGCAAATAATTCCATGTTAATTTCATCTCACTATAGTATTCATTAATTGTTCCATGATGCAAAATATGTTTGTAGTGTTATGCCCATTTTCATTGGTGAATCGTAGCATAGTAATGCAGTGACCAACTACAGTTGTTGTAACCTATAAAGTAGATGTTATAATTAGATGACAGGTATAATCTTAATATTGAAAGTATACATAAGATATGGTATCGCTACATTTATACCCATTTCACATTCTCGTTTATGATTCCTTCTCCCCCAACTCATTAAATGTGATAAGTCCGAAGCTATTGGAATCTAAGTGAGAGCTGTTGTTGGCAGTTAGATGCACCTAAGGTAACGTCTTGAAGTCCTGTTATGCAATACACTATCATACACCAACAGCTTAACATTAATGTGGATTATCTTCACAGTCCTGCTCAAACTCTACATCAAATAATACCGCCATCACAGGTAAAGAGGATTTTTGTAATTGTTCTGCAGGACTGTCATAGAGATTAGTTATTACAAAAAATGTACCAGGGTGCAAAAGTAGTCCATTGTCTCAGATGGAATTTGAGTGATGGCATTATTAAAAGTATTTACACAAATACGAGGCAGTGTTTTTTTTCCAAATTCATCATTCAAAAAATACGGGGTTGTCTTATATTTGCAGATTAAAGTATTGCTGCAGTTGTCAACCATTGTTACATTGTTTAATAAATTAATATGGGGATCATTACATTTACAGATGAATTTTTGGATGTTTACAAATTTGTTATGAACAGTCCTGAAGGGTAGGAAATAGCAATCAATACTTGAATTTGAATAGGCTTGAGATTTCCCGATACGCTGAAGCACTCGATACAATGTCGACCTTGCTCAATCAATCACGACATTTGACTTGCTGTGCTAGTGCAAGGGGGACCAAGAAAATATGAACTAGCCACCACAACAATATAATGCTCTGCTTAAAGATTGACAGTTGACTGAAACACAGGAGGAAATAACAGAAATTCTATCAACTTACAAACTTTTGTTGTATTTGAACAGGATTGCGGTAAACATTGTCATACATGTATGGGTACCATAAACATATATTTATGCCGCTTTTGAAGTGAAGGTAACATTCAAAGGTGAAAATCTTGTCCTTCAAAACCCATTACATGATACTGGAATCCAGGTTAGTCTTTTAGTTTGTTGTGAGTGACAAATTAATAATGTACCAAATAGGTTACAAAAGAGAAATTCAATTGCTGCACATGTTAGAATATTAGAGAAAATTGTTAGAAGTTTTTAATCAGCTTTAGAATATGATTATGAAATTCAGATGAAATGAGAAGGAAAATTAACCCAGAATAAAGTGTCCAACAAACTTACTGCAATTGTTGCATTTGAATAAATTAAAGTGGAAAACCCCTTGTGAAGATGGTACAAATGGGCATCACTAGATTGTGGGATGAGCAAAAGATTGATAATTGAACTGAATAGTGATTGTGATCTATTATTTATGTATTAGTTGCTGTTTGTACATATGACCAGCACTCTAGAAGATACTGCCATCCATGTTTCACTGTCGCTCGAGCACAGCTCTATGGAAATTTGGAGAGGGGGCAGTTACCCAGCTTGGCTGAGAATTATGTGTGTGGAGAGGAGTGTTGAATAGGCAGAAATTTTATTGTGCAGCCAACCATGGGAATGTATAGTGCATACTTTGGCTTTTTATGAACATCTGCCACGTTTAAACTGCAGTTTGCTGGAATCCATTTGCACTCGGAATTGAATCAAATTCAAAATTGGACAAATACTCAACAATAGCACACATGTCTGCAGGAGACACTAAAGTCTAGATGGGATCTAGTGGCATACTTACTTATTTCGTACACTGAGTGAGGCGGAACAGTGTTTAGCACACTGGACTAGCGTTCAGTAGGATGACGGTTCACTAAGGGCCACCTGCACATTTCTGTACAAGCTAGACCAACTAATAAACAGCAGAACTTACGTTTTGACAATCACCATCTTTCCTCCCATACAGCCTTGGCATCCCAGGCAAACGTATCTGTTCAGATGCAGACTCTTTTCAGCAATACACCACCATTCTCGCCCCAGCCTTCACAGGATGTAATTACCCCACTAGTCTAGTTCTGAAGCTGATTTCCTGAGCCGTCACATCCAATCCTGGTACTGTAGACTCCTGCAAAAACCAACTTGGACTACAGCTCTTGTCACTCAGTACTATCCTGATCTTCAATGTATTAATTAACTACTTTGAAAAGTATGTGACTTTTTGTAATCATGCTCTGAAATGAGTTCCACTCTGACATTTTACCCTCCACACATAGAATAGCTTTAAACACCCCTCCCCCCCCCCCCCTCCCCCTTAAAAAAAATCACCCATGGTCTGACTCTATGCTCCTTCTGCACCCATTTCCCTACACTTCTGTTACTATCCTTGTGACCATACCTACTGTAAGACTTGTGCTAAGTACCCTCCTACCACATCCTATACCTTCCCTGTAACTGGCAAAAGATACACCATCAAAGGGAGAGTCAACTGTGAAACAACATGTGTTGTATACCAGCTGTTATGTAAACACTGTTCGACATTCTATATTAGTATGACCACCAAGTTACCAGTTATGGTGAAAGGAGCAAAGACAGAGAGTGTATACTGACAACACACTATTGCCTGTTGCAGAGCTTGCTCTACACCTTGACAGTAGTTACCTTGGTGCCCATCTCGTCACAAGTGTTATCTGGACACACACACACACACACACACACACACACACACACACACACACACACACGAGCAGGCAAGACTCAATAATCAGTAACAATATATTAAATGAGTGAGTACACCACTCAAGATTAACTAGCAACATAGTGTTGAGTTTTTCTAACAGGAATTAAGAAGCAGTTATTGAAGACGTCCATCATAACGTATCAGAGCATGGCAAAAAAAAAAAAAAAAACTACATTGAACAATCTAAAATACTACAGACACTAGTGTCTTGAAGGGGAGAAGGTGGCAGACATCATGAAAATATCTAAATATTGTTCTGTGTGTTCCTTCCACAAGAAATATGATGCAGGTAAAGAAACAGAACAGCAAGAAGCTCTCAAAGCTGTTTGTAGCAGGAATTATGTAGGCTCAAGGGATGGCATGGAAGCTGCTGGTATGAAACTCATTTTCCCTAGGTCTTTGCGAAAGTATGGAGTAAGATACACACAATTTTCAGGAGATAGAGATTCTAGTGCTTTCACGAATGTAAATGAAAGTCAGCCCTATGTAAAAGACTGTACCATTGAAAAACAGGAGCGCTTGGTTCATATTCAGAAGATGGGTGGATGATTTGGATGACTTGTTGCAGATAATAAAGGCAAGCTACTAGAGAGGATGGGGAGCCACTGGAAGGTAAAAAGACACTAACAAAGAAGGGAACTGACAGCCTGCAAGTCTATTATGGTGATGCAATTAGAAATAACCTCACAGATTTGGATAGTATGAGGAAGGCAGTATGGGCCATTTGGTTTCATTACTTGTTGACAGACACTACCATCTCAACATGGCCTATGTTCTAATGAATGTTGCAAAATTCTGAAAAGCAATGACAGTGGGGAAGCTTACAGCCATAAAAATAACCTCGTTTATGTGGTTGCAGTGGCCATTAAACCAACTTTTTGAGCACTGTTTTCACCAGAACTGCTAGAAGAATGCGGAACTCAAATGAAAGTTTCAGTGCTCTTATTTGAAAGAGATGGCTGAACACTGTGTTTCAAATTTGGTAGTGAAAATTTCTGCTTTAGAAGCTGCAGCAGTGTTTAGTGATCGGAATGTGGCAAGACCTTCCATCCTCAGCAAGTTGGGCTTTACAGCTGGAGCCTTTACTGAGCAGAAACTGCAGATCATCGAAGAGCAGCCAATCGTGAAGGCCGAGACTTCAGTACAGAACATAGAAAAAATTGCTACGCAAAGGACCACAGGAGCTAAAAGAGCTGCAGGGAATGATGAACAACAACTGGGATATGGGTATGGGCAGTAATAGCAAAGTCGTGATTTTTAAAAATTTTAAAACATTTCTTCTTCTTCTTCTTCTGCTTTTACGGCCTCATTGGACCACTTCAGTCAATCATTTCTGGTCCTCTTCTTTGGTATTTTCCCCTTCCGAGTGGCCCAGTATCTCTTCATTCGTTCCGATGCTTTTCGTCGTTCCTTATCTGTAAATACCCTTTTCATTGTATGTCGTTTGTCAATTTTTGGTTTAAATCTTATTTCTGTGTCCCTCGACTTCTTTAAATTTGGCGTTTTGTTCTGCAAATCATCCAGAGTTATTTCCAGTTCTTCCATATCCTCTCTTATTTCCTTAAGCCATCCTCCTTGTTGTTTCAAATTCCAGGGTTTCTCAATAATTTTCCTTGATAATCTGGTTTCTGGTGTCCTCAGAATGTGACCACAAAAAGAGATCCTTTTCTTTCGTATAGTATCAGTGATGGGCTCCAGTTCTCTGTACACCACTTCATTTGGAACTATCCGCCATTCCCCAGCTTTTTGATATTTCTTATTTATGCATGTTCTAGCAATTCTTCTCTCTACTTTTAAAATTTTGTCAATTCTGTTTTTCTGGGTGACTTTAAAAAGAGTTTCACTTCCGTATGTAACCTCTGGTTGAACCACCGTCTTGTAATGTTTTAATTTTGTTTTACTTGATAGACATTTTTTATTGTACGTAGACCATATTAGTTTTTGAGCTTTTATCATTTTATTAGTTCTTGCTCGCCATGCAGGTTTCTCGTCCAATTTATGTGTTATAATTTCACCCAGGTATTTAAATTGTTTCACTATTTTAATTTCCCTATTGTTCACTGTGATGTGATCTATTACAAGTGGATCCGTTACCATTATTTCAGTCTTTTCAAATGATATCTGGAGTCCTAATTTTTGTGCTATATTTTGTAAGCTTGTTATTTGTTTCGTGGCTTCCTGAATATTATTAGCTAGTAATGCTAGGTCATCAGCAAATCCCAAGCAATTTAGTTTTATTTTATCTTTCTTAGTTCCAATTTTAATATTCATAGGATTTTCCTTGTACCATTCTCTCATTACATATTCAAGAGCACAATTGAATAGCAATGGTGATAAACAATCTCCCTGTCTCAACCCTGTTTTAATCGTAAATGGTTTAGATATTTCTCCTCTAAATTTTACTTTGGATTTGATGTTTGTTAAGGTTAACTGTATCATTTTTATTAATTTAGGATGAAGTCCAAAATTCCTTAATATTTTGATCATTGAAGATCTATGGATGCAATCATACGCCTTTTTGAAATCTACAAAGGTTATGACTAGTTGTTTTTGCCTTCTTTTGTAGACATCCATAACTAACTTCAAGGTGATTATCTGTTCTGGGCAGCTTCTCCAGGATCTAAATCCTTCTTGATATTCTCCCAGTTCCAGTTCTAATTGATCTTTACAGCGGTTGTATAGTATTCTTGACATGATCTTATACGTGCAGTCCAAAAGGGAAATTCCTCTGTAGTTGTCTGGATTTGATTTTTCTCCTTTCTTATGTAATGGAGGTATTATAGCAGTAGTCCAATTTTCTGGTAATTTCTCTTCATTCCAGATTTTTACTATGCATTGGTGTAATGCTATCTTTACTGGTTCTGCTGCATATTTCCAAAGTTCAGCAAACGTTTGATCTTCTCCACTTGCATTGTAGTTTTTGAGTTCTTTCAAAGCTCTGTAGACCTCATTAATTGTAGGTGGATTTATATTTTCTGCTGGTGTTTTAATTGGGGTTTCTGTGTTTATCTGAAGAAGTTCTGGGGGACCTTTACAATTTAGTAACTTGTTAAATGTTTCTGCTAGAATTTCTGTATTTTTACTATTGCTATGGGCTAGGTTATTATCTTTATCTTTTAACATTAATGTTGGAGGATCATATCTTTGTAATTGTCTGCCAAATATTTTGTAATAGTCTCTTGAGTTTGTTTTTTCACTATTTCTTTCTATCATTAGAAGTATATCTTTCTGGTACTGACATTTAACTCTCCTTATTATTTTTTGTGTTGTCTTCCTTTGTTTTGTGAGTTCCAAATACGATTTTTCTGTTTTTTCATTTTGATGCCTTAACCAGGCTTGGTGTCGATCCAACACTGCTTCATCACATTCATCGTTCCACCACTGGTGTTTTTTCCTTGGATTTATAGGGGCAACTTGTTCAGCTATTTGTTTCAATTTGGGAATTATTTCTTCCAGATCATCTGTTATTTTTATATCCCTGGTTTGTGCGTCATAATCCTCGTTTTGTATCAGTTTATGAGGGTCATAGGTTCTCTTCTTCTTCTGGTGGGATTTTTTCTTTGCTAATGGGGTTAATTTAATTTTAATTTTTATCATGTAATGATCTGATCCGGTATCTGTCCCTCTCAGTACTTTCACATTGTAAATTTCCTTGTGGTAATTCTTATCCATGCAGACATGGTCCAGTTGCCATTCTCCTTTTTTCCAGTCTGGATGTTTCCAAGTTTTTAGTTTACTTGGTCTTCTCTTAAAATACGTCGACTTTGAGATCATGTCATGGTTTCTGCAAAATTCCACTAGTCTTATGCCATTTTTGTTTGTTCTTCTTTGTGCTGTCCATTTCCCTATTATGTCTCTATATCTCTTTTCCCTTCCTAACTAGGCATTGAAGTCTCCAATTAAAATTTTGATGTGATTTTTATTAATGTTATTCGTCATTTGATCTAAGAGCTCCCAAAATTTTTCTACCTCTTCTCTGTGTTCTTTTTTATTATTTTTATCATTTGTCGGGGCATGGGCATTTATTATTGTGTACATTTTATTTGCAGCTTTTAGAGTTAACGTTGAGAGCTTGGGAGGTTGTGCTTTAAATTCTATTATGGACTCTATTATTTTCAGACTCACCACGAATCCTGTTCCAAATTGTGGACACTGTTTCATGACTCTTTTCCCTGGTATTCCCTTATAAATCCTATATCCTTGTGATTCTATCGGCTCCTGATCAGTATTTCTCATTTCTTGAAGTCCGGTTATGAGAATCCCCTTGCGATCCATTTCATCCGTCAGAATTTTGAGTTTGCCTGGTTGTATGAGGGAATTTATATTGTGTGTCGCAATGTAGTTTATTTGTCCTGTCTTGAGTTTTGGTCGTCTGTCCGTTTTGGGTATTTTCAGATGCTCCGACTCATCCAAGTTATCTTTCAGGTGACTGCCCACCGTATCCGAGTGCAGTCTTCCTTGGTTATTGCCAAGCGGTGGATTATTCCTTGAAAGATTTCCTTCCATGTTTGACTTTCAAAAGTAGTCAACCTTGTATGGAGCAAGCTCCGAGTTACAACTACGGTTGTTAGCCATAGAGGTTGTTTAGTGTTTGGTCCGCGAGAGCTATTTTATTTCGCTCAAGTCCGCCGGTAAACCGGTGAGGACCCCCCTATCCGCCACGTGGGACGCGCCACGTCGGAGTATCACCTCTCCGCCTGCTACGACACCGTAGTAGGTTCGTGGTTTAAAACATTTCATCCAAACTTTAAAACTATATTTTTGCAACTTAAGGTTTTCTCCTTTCAGGAACTTATATACCAGAAACTATTGGAAGGATTTTAGTGAAATTTGGCACACCTATTCTTTTATATGGAAGCAATATTTAAGTGGAACAAAATTTTAAACATTTTTGTGAGAAATAATATCTGGAAAATTTGTCCATTAAAAATGTTCAAATCCAAAATGTCAGAAAATAATACACTGAAGTGCCAAAGAAACAGGTACAGGCATGTGTATTCAAATACAGAGATACGTAAACAGGCAGAGTATGGTACTGCGGTTGGCAACTCCTATATAAGACAAGTGTCTGTTGCAACTGTTATATTGGGTACTGCTGCTACAATGGCAGGTTATCAAGATTTAAATGAGTTTGAATGTGGTGTTGTAGTTGGCACATGAGCAATGGGACACAGCATCTCCGAGGCAGCCATGAAGTGGGGATTTTGCCATACGAGCATTTCATGAGTGTACCGTGAATATTAGTAATCTAGTAAAACATAAGTCCCCAACATTGCTGCAGCCAGAAAAAGATCCTACAAGAACGGGATCGACGACGACTGAAGAGAATGTGACACAAGTGTAACCCTTCTGCAAATTTCTGCAGATTTCAGTGCTGGGCCATTAACATGTATCAGCATGCAAACCATGTGACACAAGTGTAACCATTCCACAAATTTCTGCATATTTCAGTGCTGGGCCATTAGCAAGTGTCAGCATGCGAACCATTCCACGAAACATCACCCAAATGGGCTTTCCAAGCTGAAGGCCCACCTATGTACCCTTGATGACTGCACGACACATTGGACAGTTTATGACTGGAAACTTGTTGTCTGGTTGGACGAGTCTTGTTTCAAATTGTATCGAGTAGATGGACGTGTACGGGAATGGAGACAACCTCATGAATCCATGGACCTTGCATGTCAGCAGGGGACTGTTCAATGGGGTGGGCGTGTGCAGTTGGAGTGATATGTGACCCCTGATACATTTAGAGATGACACATACTTCAGCATCCTGCCTGATCACCTGCATCCATTCATGTCCATTGTGCATTCTGACAGACTTGGGCAATTCCAGCAGGGCAATGCGACACCCCCACACATCCAGAATTGCTACAGAGTGACTCCATTAAAACTCGACTTAATGCTGGCCACCAAACTCCCCAGACATGAACATTGTTGAGCATATCTGGGATGCCTTGCAATGTGCTGTTCAGAAGAGATCTCGATCCCCTTGTACTTGTATGGATTTATGGACAGCCTTGCGGGATTCATGGTGTCAGTTCCCTCCAGCACTACTTCAGACATTGGACAACTCCATGCCACATCGTGTTGCAGCAATTCTGCGTGCTAGCGGGGTCCCTAAATGATATTAGGGAGGTATACCATTTTCTTTGGCTTTTCAGTGTAGAAATAATTTACCGAAAAGTTACTGCACTTAATTATACATTTATATAATAGAAGGAAACATTCCACGTGGGAAAAATTATATATAAAAACAAAGATGAGGTGACTTACCGAACGAAAGTGCTGGCAGGTCGATAGACACACAAACAAACACAAACATACACACAAAATTCAAGCTTTCGCAACAAACTGTTGCCTCATCAGGAAAGAGGGAAGGAGAGGGGAAGACGAAAGGAAGTGGGTTTTAAGGGAGAGGGTAAGGAGTCATTCCAATCCCGGGAGCGGAAAGACTTACCTTTGGGGGAAAAAAGGACAGGTATACACTCGCACACACGCACATATCCATCCACACATACAGACACAAGCAGACATATTTAAAGACAGGCCTGGGGCTTTAAGGAGGGACTGTGGGTCGTTGGTATCACAGGGATGCCATTTCGTAAAAAACTCCATAATTTTCACCTTTTTCCTATGCTGCAGCTGCTGCATACACTGTACCCTTTAAATGAGATAACTCTGTTATTATTTCGTCAGAAGTGTTATGGGTGTCACAATTGTTTAATTTTTTTGTAATATATTTACTGCATCGTTAAGTCGGGAGAAATTCTGAGGCTCTTCTGTACCGTCCTCCAGTATCTTCTTCGCCGAAGTACTGAGATGCATGTTAACCTGTCTCAGAGATAGTAATTGCTTCTGTAGTGATGAAGTATTCATCAGACTTGCTGTGATTCACAAATAGTGCCTGCTCTTCAGGTAGATTCTGTTCTTTGTCATTAGGCAAAATATCATCAGTATTATCATTCCCATCACAATCATCGACTTCATTTCCAGATCAAGTTTTTCAGAAACAGTTCCGAGTGGTAGTATTCGAGACTCTGTGCCATGAAGCTGCAACATAGTGCATTGCCTATCAGAAAAAAACAAATCCATTAATAGTTTCCCAACAGTGTCTTTTGGCTCTGGTAATACAATAAGTAAAAAGTTGCAAATAAAAATTTAACTTGTAAAGTGCATATTTTCTTTTCTTCCCTTCCTCCAACGTTTACATACTTGACACCACTACAGGAGCATTTTGCAGTAATGCAACTTGAAATTATGTGTTACTCAAAGTTCAAGGGGCTGGAGTACACTTGTGCAATTCATTGTAAAGTATTCCACGGTCACTTTTCTTAAATAGGGATTAAGAGGAGGATTTAGTGCACACCTGTGTACAAACAATAAAATCTCCCAGCCTGCTGCACCCATTTTAGCATCTATCCTTCGAAGCCAGCTTTTGTTGTAATCCACAATTTCTTGTTATTATCGTATATTGTGGGAAATGTGACATTATGTTTAAAACAGAATGGCTCAGCTAATTTCTCCATCTAAAGTGGGATGCATCTTCTCACTGCTATCACTGTTAGCTCAAAACAGAACTGTTACATGTTGTTTACTTTGTTTCCGTCCAGGGCAGTTCTTGCCTTTGTATGCTGAATTGCATTTAGGCATTACATCCATCTCATCGACATTCGAAATGTTTGGAGGAACATATTGGGACATTGTTTCTTACAGACAGGTTTCTTTCCATCCTCGCACTGTTTCAGGATCGACACTATTGATTTCGCCACACACATTTGGACAACTGATACCATGTCTAACCTTAAATCTATGCAGCCAACCTGATGAAGCACTGAAATTTTCTATACTGAGTGAGACTGCCAATTCTGCTGCATTTTCACAAAGCATTGGGCCACTGACAGGAATGCCTTCTGCTCTATGTTGCCTGAACCACTGCAACAAACCATTTTCAACTACATCTTTGTATTTCTTGCTCTGAATGCTTATCTACTTACTAGTAGAAATTCCGAATACACCTGCATTGCCTTCAGTTTCCTTTACCTTCACTATGACAGAATTTAAGGTAGATGCAGCAGTATCCACTTTCATTATATTACTATTTTCGTGAATTGTGCATAATATTCATAGTTATTATGCCATAGAAAGGCTTTTTCATCTTTCTTTCACTCATGCTACCAGTTCTCAAGGTCATCAGAAATACAGCAATTATAGTACTGTAGCACATACAGTAGGGCTAAATAAAACAGCTACCGTTAATATGTGGGTTACTTCACTGAGTGCAAGTTAACTCATGAGCTGTGGTGCACTTTTGGATTTCTAAGGGATGCCCAAGAATTCTTATCCAATTGGGCCCTCTGCTGGCTCAACAAAAATCATGTAACTTTGGGAAAACAAATGATAGTTACACCAATAACCAATCTTTCCTATGGCTGTCACCAGTGCCATAACCAAAATTTTCATACTTTATACTCTTTTATATTGTAAAGTATATCTACAACATCCAATTTTTCTGATGATTGTATTGTTACAGTTTACACTGTTGTTAATATCTGGGAATATGTGAAACAATCTCAAGTTATGTCACATTAAAAATTAAGCATTAGTGAGCTGTGAGTGCTTGCAACAATATGATTTTCTAATTGGCAACACCCCCCCCATGAACCATGGACCTTGCCGTTGGTGGGGAGGCTTGCGTGCCTCAGCGATACAGATAGCCGTACCGTAGGTGCAACCACAACGGAGGGGTATCTGTTGAGAGGCCAGACAAACGTGTGGTTCCTGAAGAGGGGCAGCAGCCTTTTCAGTAGTTGCAAGGGCAACAGTCTGGATGATTGACTGATCTGGCCTTGTAACAATAACCAAAACGGCCTTGCTGTGCTGGTACTGCGAACGGCTGAAAGCAAGGGGAAACTACAGCCGTAACTTTTCCCGAGGGCATGCAGCTTTACTGTATGATTACATGATGATGGCGTCCTCTTGGGTAAAATATTCCGGAGGTAAAATAGTCCCCCATTCGGATCTCCGGGCGGGGACTACTCAAGAGGATGTCGTTATCAGGAGAAAGAAAACTGGCGTTCTACGGATCGGAGCGTGGAATGTCAGATCCCTTAATCGGGCAGGTAGGTTAGAAAATTTAAAAAGGGAAATGGATAGGTTAAAGTTAGATATAGTGGGAATTAGTGAAGTTCGGTGGCAGGAGGAACAAGACTTCTGGTCAGGTGACTACAGGGTTATAAACACAAAATCAAATAGGGGTAATGCAGGAGTAGGTTTAATAATGAATAGGAAAATAGGAATACGGGTAAGCTACTACAAACAGCATAGTGAACGCATTATTGTGGCCAAGATAGATACGAAGCCCACACCTACTACAGTAGTACAAGTTTATATGCCAACTAGCTCTGCAGATGACGAAGAAATTGAAGAAATGTATGATGAAATAAAAGAAATTATTCAGATTGTGAAGGGAGACGAAAATTTAATAGTCATGGGTGACTGGAATTCGAGTGTAGGAAAAGGGAGAGAAGGAAACATAGTAGGTGAATATGGATTGGGGGACAGAAATGAAAGAGGAAGCCGCCTGGTAGAATTTTGCACAGAGCACAACATAATCATAACTAACACTTGGTTTAAGAATCATGAAAGAAGGTTGTATACATGGAAGAACCCTGGAGATACTAAAAGGTATCAGATAGATTATATAATGGTAAGACAGAGATTTAGGAACCAGGTTTTAAATTGTAAGACATTTCCAGGGGCAGATGTGGACTCTGACCACAATCTATTGGTTATGACCTGTAGATTAAAACTGAAGAAACTGCAAAAAGGTGGGAATTTAAGGAGATGGGACCTGGATAAACTGAAAGAACCAGAGGTTGTACAGAGATTCAGGGAGAGCATAAGGGAGCAATTGACAGGAATGGGGGAAATAAATACAGTAGAAAAAGAATGGGTAGCTTTGAGGGATGAAGTAGTGAAGGCAGCAGAGGATCAATTAGGTAATAAGACGAGGGCTAATAGAAATCCTTGGGTAACAGAAGAAATATTGAATTTAATTGATGAAAGGAGAAAATATAAAAATGCAGTAAGTGAAACAGGCAAAAAGGAATACAAACGTCTCAAAAATGAGATCGACAGGAAGTGCAAAATGGCTAAACAGGGATGGCTAGAGGACAAATGTAAGGATGTAGAGGCCTATCTCACTAGGGGTAAGATAGATACCGCCTACAGGAAAATTAAAGAGACCTTTGGAGATAAGAGAACGACTTGTATGAATATCAAGAGCTCAGATGGAAACCCAGTTCTAAGCAAAGAAGGGAAAGCAGAAAGGTGGAAGGAGTATATAGAGGGTCTATACAAGGGCGATGTACTTGAGGACAATATTATGGAAATGGAAGAGGATGTAGATGAAGATGAAATGGGAGATACGATACTGCGTGAAGAGTTTGACAGAGCACTGAAAGACCTGAGTCGAAACAAGGCCCCCGGAGTAGACAATATTCCATTGGAACTACTGACGGCCGTGGGAGAGCCAGTCCTGACAAAACTCTACCATCTGGTGAGCAAGATGTATGAAACAGGCGAAATACCCTCAGACTTCAAGAAGAATATAATAATTCCAATCCCGAAGAAAGCAGGTGTTGACAGATGTGAAAATTACCGAACTATCAGCTTAATAAGTCACAGCTGCAAAATACTAACACGAATTCTTTACAGACGAATGGAAAAACTAGTAGAAGCCAACCTCGGGGAAGATCAGTTTGGATTCCGTAGAAACACTGGAACACGTGAGGCAATACTGACCTTACGACTTATCTTAGAAGAAAGATTAAGGAAAGGCAAACCTACGTTTCTAGCATTTGTAGACTTAGAGAAAGCTTTTGACAATGTTGACTGGAATACTCTCTTTCAAATTCTGAAGGTGGCAGGGGTAAAATACAGGGAGCGAAAGGCTATTTACAATTTGTACAGAAACCAGATGGCAGTTATAAGAGTCGAGGGACATGAAAGGGAAGCAGTGGTTGGGAAGGGAGTAAGACAGGGTTGTAGCCTCTCCCCGATGTTGTTCAATCTGTATATTGAGCAAGCAGTAAAGGAAACAAAAGAAAAATTCGGGGTAGGTATTAAAATTCATGGAGAAGAAATAAAAACTTTGAGGTTCGCCGATGACATTGTAATTCTGTCAGAGACAGCAAAGGACTTGGAAGAGCAGTTGAATGGAATGGACAGTGTCTTGAAAGGAGGATATAAGATGAACATCAACAAAAGCAAAACAAGGATAATGGAATGTAGTCTAATTAAGTCGGGTGATGCTGAGGGAATTAGATTAGGAAATGAGGCACTTAAAGTAGTAAAGGAGTTCTGCTATTTGGGGAGCAAAATAACTGATGATGGTCGAAGTAGAGAGGATATAAAATGTAGGCTGGCAATGGCAAGGAAAGCGTTTCTGAAGAAGAGAAATTTGTTAACATCCAGTATTGATTTAAGTGTCAGGAAGTCATTTCTGAAAGTATTCGTATGGAGTGTAGCCATGTATGGAAGTGAAACATGGACGATAAATAGTTTGGACAAGAAGAGAATAGAAGCTTTCGAAATGTGGTGCTACAGAAGAATGCTGAAGATTAGATGGGTAGATCACATAACTAATGAGGAAGTATTGAATAGGATTGGGGAGAAGAGAAGTTTGTGGCACAACTTGACCAGAAGAAGGGATCGGTTGGTAGGACATGTTCTGAGGCATCAAGGGATCACCAATTTAGTATTGGAGGGCAGCGTGGAGGGTAAAAATCGTAGAGGGAGACCAAGAGACGAATACACTAAGCAGATTCAGAAGGATGTAGGTTGCAGTAGGTACTGGGAGATGAAAAAGCTTGCACAGGATAGAGTAGCATGGAGAGCTGCATCAAACCAGTCTCAGGACTGAAGACCACAACACAACAACAACAATTGGCAACACAACACAGGGCACCGAAACTGTATCCCCTCCTCTTGCACTACCATGTTAATAGGCAAAGTATACTGATCCCCACCCACTTCTGAAACCAGACGTCATAACATGCGCACGTGTGTGTGTTTTGTCTAGTCTGATTAAGGGCTGTTTGGCAAAAAGCTTTATTTTACAGTATTTTTGTTGGCCTATCTGTGACTCAGCATCTCCGCTATACGGCGAGTAGCAACTATCATTTTTATAACATTGTCATTTTTCCATTGTTTGAAACTAAGGTCTCATATTCTGTTTCTTGAAACCTGCTTGTCCCAGGGAGTTACCCTCAAAGGAGTAACACCACTGAAAGTCCTTGTTTCTGGATGCAATCCTACTGTACACCATCCTCTCACAGTTTCAAATACAGCACACTTTTTCACGTACCCAGCTAATCTGTGACCTATATACATCACTGCCAATTTCCGCTCCACCAGACTTCTCTTCTGCCACAAAATCCTGCAGTTACCTGCGTCTCAAGTTCTGTTGGATGGTATCCACTGCCAAACTACAACAATAGGCCAGGCTTAACCTCAGAAAGCTGTCTTGCCTTCTCCTAAAATATCTCAACAGTGGTGTTTCCCTTCCTGCCCCTCTCCAGTTGCCTAAACAGCCGCATCAATAATGACCTCTACTATCCTACAAAGTGAACTTAGTCAACCTTCTTAACATTCCCCATCCTTCACCACTGCCTTCCAGAGCAATGGTAACTCGTGATCCTAATAACCAGCTACAACAGCTCAGCATTCTCTGCCTCGTCTATGACACTCTCCCCTCCTGAATTATCTATACTATCCAGTGGTCTCACTTACACCCCTAAAAGTACATTTACTTGTGTTGATTTTGGTGAAGAACAAACTTCCTTTCACACTTAATTTCAAATGGAAATATCACTTTGCAATCCAATCCCAAATCCTTTCCAACACCAAACCTGACACTGAACTCTGTCTTCAAAAGTTCCGACCACAATTCCAATTTGATCCACCACCACTACCTCAAAATCACCCCTTACAAACATTCAAAGAATGCCTAAAATCCAGCACTGCTTCACAACCCTTTCTCAGCTCCCTACAACATGATCCTAACTTGTCCTTTGCAGAACTCCAAGCTCTTTGTTCCCCAAAACATAATGACACCAACATGATCTTCCTGGCAGACAAGGGAACTACCACTGTGGTACTTGACCAGTGGGAGTACACTAATTGTCTGACAACTCTATTGACAGCATCTACCTCCAACTGACATACAGACACTCCTTAAAACATCAGGTCCCTCACAGGAACTAACATTTTAGTCCATAGAACTTCTTACGCCACCCAGAACACTTATTACCATCTTTTACCTTCTTGCTAAGATCCACAAACCTAATCATCCTGGCTGCCCTATAGTTACTATCTTCAAAGCACCCACTGAAGGTACATCTGCCTTAGTTGGTCAGTACCTGAACCTAATTCAAAGAATCCCCTTCTATGTTAATGACACCAACCATTTCCTAGATTGTCTGAAATTTGTCCCCATCCCACTCCCATCACACACATCACTTACCACCATTGATGCCATCTCCCTCTATACCAACATCTGCTATGTACATGGTCTGCCTGCTGCTAAACATTACCACAACCAGTAGACACCTGATTCCAAACCTATGACATCCTTCTCACTTGCTGTAACCAACTTCATACTTACAGACAACTGTTTTACATTTTAGGGACAAACATATCAGAGGAACAGCCATGGGACAATCTTTTCATGGGTTGCTTGTGTGGGACTTTCCTTCAATCTATAAGCTTTCAGCCCCCTGGTTTGGTTGAGATATATTGATAACGTCTTTGTCCTGTGGACCCATGGTGAGGCTGATCCGTTAAAAATTTTGCCATCTCCAAATACATTCTCCGAATTAAATTTCATATTGCCCTTGTCCATGTCCCACGCCACTTTCCTTGAGTCAACCTCATTCTCACTGAGGGTCAGCTAACACTTCTGTACGCATTAAACCAACTAATGAACAGCAATTCTTACATTTTGACAGTTACTATCCTTCCGTGCCAATTGTTCCCTTCCACACAGTCTTGGCATTTGAGACAAACTTATTATTTCAGATGCAGACTTTTTTCAGCAATACACCACCATTCTCACCTCACCTCACCTTCACTGGAGAGAATTATCCCACCAGCCTACTTCACAAGCTGATTCCCTGGGCCATCACATGCAGTCCTGGTACTACTGATCCCTCCAAAAAACAACTTAGAAGCACAGCTGTTGTCACTTAGTTCTATCCTGGTCTTGAATGTGTTAATCAGCTATTTCGACAAGGCTGTACCTCCTAAAATTATGCCCTGAAATGTGGTCCATTCTGTCTTGACATTGTACCTACCACATCTGGAATAGCCTTCCTTAGTTTCTGTAAATTTTGATTTCTTTTTACCTACGTCTTTGATTGGTTCCAGATATGTTTATACTTCTGCTGTTAGGAGACTCTGGTTTAATATAACATTTGCTTGCATCAGGCTTCTACAGGATGTATGCTATTACTATTATTATTATTATTATGTAGTCAAACTGCTTGTGCATACATTCTTCCAAGCTTTTCCATGTACACAGTTTTATTTTTTCTCTTTTTGAAGCCCATACTAATCGTCAGCAGATCATTTTGTCTCTGGAAATGTATGATCGTTTTGCCTCTCTTCATTTTTGTAGCTGAGAGCCAAATGTTCCACAGCTTTGTATACCAGTCCGTCTCTTACCACACAACTGAAATCTCTTTATCGACGGCAATTGCTGATTATTTTGTTCCTTGAATCAAGATGCCACTAGCCTTTATGTCGTTCAGTTGTAATATATGCTTGAATGAGAACTATAGTTTAATGGACGCCAGCAAGTCAATTTCTGCAACATTATTACTTGGCAGGGGTGATTTGTTAGTGAGAACACTAAGTTTAACACTGGAGTCAAATTTTGGTTGTACTCACACTTTTCATCACTCATTTTATCATAGAAATCTACAATTCATTGTTCCACTTATTTATGTTTTATATGACATAAGTGTAACATTTACACTGTACAGGGAATTCTTTGCCTGGACAAATCTGACTGACAGAATATATCTGAAAAAATTATGTAATGGTTTTATTTTAATGTAACTAATTATTATTGCCTGTTTTTTATGATTTGTTAACAAACTGAGTTATCACCTGCTATCGGTCATTTAAGGGACATTAGGAAGGTCCATTGGTTGCTGTGAAGCAGTTCCTTGCAACCAGTGGCTTACATACATCTTTCTTAATCTGTAATGCCTAAGATTAATTTTGTAGTCTAATGTTTTAGTGTTCTTATTAGTTATTAATTGTTAGCCAGAATAAGTTAAACATTCAGTGTTTTTATAAAATACTAGATGTTGGTGTGTTATTGGCATGTGAAAGTGACATGTATCCACCTACAACAGCATTTTAAATTTAATTGCAGTTGTCAGACACATTTTAAGGAGAATTCTGGCACATAAATAGTACAAAACTCACTTTTTTATTCTGAAGCACTGTATTTCGAATCATAGTGAGAGAATGGTGAATCAATCTAGGTGCATCTGTACACAGTAGTTACTTAAACAAACAAGGCCACTTCCATTTCCTGTTATTACTTCACATAAGGAAGAACTTACTTCTCAGCATTATTAAACCCAGTAAATGAAACGGAAATCCTTTCTAGAAATGTTGATTACACTAAATACCTTTTGTATACAATTCTGTTGTTTACATTTAGTATGGAATTTGGGGTGATTGCTGGGTACGTGCATTCATTTCTTAAGAGTAAAATAGATATATCATTCTGTATTGCAGTCTTGGATTAGAACATCTCCTCGAGTTGTTTGAACGGGAGCAGATAACTCTTGACATTCTGGCTGAAATGGGTCATGAAGATCTCAAACAAGTTGGTGTAAGTGCTTATGGGTACAGGCACAAACTTATTAAAGGGATTGATAAGCTGTGTGCGAGTGCTGGTGAGTATTTATTCATTAGACTTTTTAATAAATGCAGTCATGATCGCATTTAAGTTGTTCATTTTTATTTTTAGATTACCGGTTTCAATCATTAAGGGATCATTTTCAGATCTTACATTCCTTGAAGACGGCAGTGTTCTCCACACCTGCACAGGTACCAACGGTTCCAGTTGCTATCAAGGATTGTAAGATCTGAAGATGGTGTCTTAGAAGATCGAAATTGGTCATCTAAAAGTAAAAATAAACAACTTAAATGTGATCACAACTGTGTTTGTTGGTTAATTTATAGTATTTATCACTGTTTTTCTTGGAACAGTCTTCCAAAAAATTTCATTACTCTTTATTTTATTTTGTTTTGTTTTACATTATTCCACTAACATTATCTGTAATTTCTCTTAGGGTCACTGTGGATGACTCCTTCAAATCCTGGCACTCTATTGGTTGATCTTCTAGTTGAAGACAAAGAATTTCTAGCTGTTGAAGAAGAGATGCAGTCAACAATTAGGGAACACAGAGATAATGGTCATTCTGGTGGAGTTTTTTGTAGATATAATATTGTCAGGGTAATTACCCCTTTACCATAGTAATTTAAATACCTTATTTTCTGAAAATTCCCTCAAATTATGCCATCTTCTAACTACCTTTCAGTTGTTTGTATTTAAATCCTAACTTAATCTTAATTTGGTGCGTATGACAGGCATTTGCATTTGAAGGTAGTTGACTTTTAATATACAAATATTTTAATTTCAGATTCAGAAAGTGCAGAATAGAAAGCTCTGGGAGAGATATTCACATCGACGGCAAGAGGTGGCTGAAGAAAATGTGAATCAGCCTAATGAACGAATGCTTTTTCATGGATCACCGTTCATAAATGCAATTGTACAAAAGGGCTTTGATGAGCGACATGCCTACATTGGAGGCATGTTTGGTGCAGGTATGTATTCAGCAGTGTATTTTTAAAGGAATTAATATTGGTTATGGGATATTAGAGAGATAGCACACTTTTAGAAGTGTTGCCAAGTTTCTTATGAATTACACACTATATGATCAAAAGTGTCCGGACACGTGGCTGAAAATGACTTAAAAGTTCATGGCGCCCTCCATCAGTAATGCTGGAATTTAGTATGGTGTTGGCTCATCCTTAGCCTTGATAGCAGCTTCCATTCTCGCAGGCACCTTCAATCACGTGCTGAAGGTTTCTTGGCGAATGGCAACCCATTTGTCATGGAGTGCTGCACTCAGGAGAGGCATTGATGTAGGTTGGTGAGGCCTGGCACAGAGTCGTCGTTCCAAAACATCCTAAAGGTGTTCGTAGGGTTCATGTCAGGACTCTGTGCAGGCCAGTCCGTTACAGGGATGTTAATGTCGTATAACCACTCCTCCCCAGGCCATGCATTATGAATGGGTGCTCGATCGTGTTGAAAGGAGCAATCGCCATCCCAAAATTGCTCTTCAACAGTGGGAAGCAAGAAGGTGCTTAAAACATCAATGTAGGCCTGTGCTGTGATAGTGCCACACAAAACAACAAAGGTTTCAAGCCCCCTCCATGAAAAACATGACCACACCATAACACCACCACCTCCGAATTTTATTGTTGGCTCTACACACGTTGGCAGATGACATTCACCGGGCATTCACCATACCCCCACCCTGCCATTGGGCGCCTCATTGTGTACCTTGGTCCGTGACTCCACACAAAGTTTTTCCACTGTTCAATCGTCCAATGTTCATGCTCCTTACACCAAGCAACATGTCGTTTGTCATTTACTGGCGTGGTGTGTGGCCTATGAGCCGCTCGACCATGAAATCCAAGTTCTCTCACCTCCCACCTAACTGTCATAGTACTTGCAGTGGGACCTGATGCAGTATGAAATTCCTGTGTGCTGGCCTGGATAGATTGCTGCCTATTATGCATTACGACCCTCTTCAACTGTCTGCGGTCTCGTGTCAGTCAACAGATGAGGTCCCTTCAATATCACATCGGAAACAGTGGACTTAGGGATGCTTACAGGCATATGACACAAGTGACACTCAACCACCTGACCACATTCAAAGTGGAGCACCCCATTCTGCTCTCTCACGATGTCTAATGACTACAGAGGTCACTGATACAGAGGACCAGGCGGTAGGTGGCAGCACAATGCACCTAATATGAAAAACGTATGTTTCGATCACATAGTGTACAGTACCTACTGAAACTCTGTTGGTCACTTATTACAGCTGATTTATAAGAATCCACCAGGCTTGAGGCTTCTTAAGTGAACAGGAGGAGACTTGTAAATTAAACTTAATACATGGTGAACTTCAGTTATTAAATGAATAAAGTTTGATGTTTTTTTCTGCTCCATAGGTTATTGTAACACACTTTCTATGTACTGAGACCCCTTTATACTTTCAACGAGAAATCAGTGGACAGATTGTTTTGTAGGTGTGTCTTTAATTCTGTTAATGTTAATTCCAGGGTGTTTCCTTTGATAAGGATGCAACTAATTTCCTTCTCCCCACCCCCCCTTTCCCCATCTCTCTCATGATCTTGTCATCAGTAGTATTTTAAACCATAACCTTCCTTCCTTTATTTTTCAAGCTGTTCTTTCCTGTTCCTCATTGAACTTAAGGCCACACCTATAACTGACTGAGATCCCCAAGGGCCTCACCACTCTTTGAAGAGTTCGTGCTTGGCTACCACGGGGCCATAGTCTTTGCAGCATCTTTTCCTGTCTGTGCTGCATGTCTACCCTCTTCCTACTCCTTTTTCTCTCCCTTGGGAAACATGTCTGCGATGTTTTTGGGAATGTGTTCTGCATTTTCAGTAGCCTGACCCCAGAACATTTCATTTCACTGTTTTTTCATTCCGTTTTCCTTCTTTGTTCCCCTTCTCCTTCTTTGTTCCCCTTCTCCTATCCTTCCTCTGCTTTGGCATTTGAGGTTCCTCTTTTTATTCTTCCTCCCAGTGCGCTCCTGAAGGCTGGCCCACACGTCTGGCACCTGACAGATGACAGCGTAACGCGCAATTGCCAACCCCGGGTCGACAGGTAGGGTTCACGTGTACCTCCTGGTAAAGGCCACGCCCAGGGAGGGGTTATTGCCTGAGCTGTTACCTTCCCAAATTATCAGTGTTTGGGAGGTGTGACCTGGGGAGTGAACAATCACCTAATGTGGGTGAGCCCACCTCTGAGGACCCCCTCCTCCCCCATCCCAGTTGGAAGGAGCACCATTGGAGACACTGGCAATCCTGGGCGATATTCTTGCAATTAGCCAAACATCTCCTCCTTAGTCTACATCACAAAACGTAAATGGAATGAGGCTAACAAATCAAAGACCCTCCCATTTGCACCTCAGTTCTTTGTTGTTTCGCATACTGAAGACTCAGTCCTTTGCTATGGTAAATACATTTACTATTCAGTAAGGTGTTGATGCAGTTGCTGGCGCTGTGAAATCCTGCTGTCATTTACGCAATGGCACTTTTCTTTTGGAGACTACTTGCGATTCTCAAGCACAATAACTGCATGCGACTTCGCTCCTCCACAGCTATCCTGTTTGTGTCGAGACCATCAAACGCTGAATTCTTCACGTGGTGTTATTTACACTAGGCTGATCAATGGTCTGATCAAGACAGAAATCCAGACTTACCTTTCTGATCGGGGTGTCATTCCAGTCCATCAGGTGATGAAAAGAGTAGACGCATCCTTAGTGCCCACACACACTCTTTTCTCACATTTGTTAGAGTAGCACGGTGTGAAGTTATCATGGTCTCACCATAGATTCTGAATCCTATGTGTTGCTACCATTGTCATAGCTACAACCACACTCCCAATTTCCTCTTGACACCTGGCCAAATGTGTAATCTGTGATAGGGATGCTCCTGAGGGCGACTGTCAGCCTCCTTCTCCATGCTGTATCAATTGCAATGGCGACTATGCAGCCTCTTCTGGAGATTGTCCCAAGCATCTCGATGAGCAGGCCATCTGAGAGACCTGGGTGAAGGAAAAAGTACCTTACTCTATTGCTCACAAGATGTTGGATAGTCAGAAATCCAGCACTTAAAGTACTGTTCTTGCTACCTCTTGCGCCATGAAGGACATGGCCACAAAGACATGCGACCTCAAATTCAGCATCGCAGTTGTAAAATCCCCCCTTGCCATGCTAGCATCCCCGTTACCTTCTCCAGCAGTGCAACAAGCCACTAAATTTTCACCTCACGCGGCGAAATCATATGCTGCACAACCAGTGGGTTGGAAAGGACAGAAGGAGTGCTCCCACAAAGACATTTTATGTCCCCCCAGCCAGCAAACATCTGAATCGTGATCTGTCAACTGCAAAGGCTCCAAGAAATCAAACAAAGGCAAGCGCTCTTCTTCGCCAACCGGGAGATCCTCTTAAACGATGTCGCCATGTAGTACCCTATCCTGGCCGACCTTCGTGTCGTCATTGTGCACTGTCAGCTATTTGTCTGCCCTGGATTCTGCTGACTGATCAGGGGGGAGAATGCCAATGCCTCTGTAGATCTCATGGAGCAGGATCCTCTAGCCCATGCACCCTACAGCAGAGCATCTTCGAAGGCTGGCACTCAGCAGCCGCCGAGGTGACACTCCTTCATTTTTTTCCCTCCTCCCCTTTCCTCCTCATGACTCCAAAGGAGCATATGCTTTCCTGCAAAGGAACACACGACCTGAGATCCAACAAGGAGGAATTACAGCTACTGTTTGAATTACAGCGTTGACTTGCTCTTTGCCTTCAGGAAATAAAACTGCGTCCTCATGACCACTTTGACCTATCAAATTTCTTTCCAGTCTGTTTGACACCCTCCCTTCACCCCTCCGAGGATGGTATTCCCTTTCATGGGGGAGTCATGGAGTCATGCTGCTCATGCAGAGGACATTCATTGTCACACCATCTCCCTGAACACCCGTCCGCACACTGTTGCAGTCCAAATTTTTTCTTCCTCACTGCACCTTTTCCCTTTGCACCGTTTACATTCCTCCATCATTCGGTGTCACCATGGCAAACTTCCTCCAGCTTATTGAGAAACTCCCTCACCCCTTTTACTGCTCAGTGACTTCAATGCGCACCATTCCCCTTAGACTCTCCCAGAACCTGTCCAAGAGATGCCCTCTTGGCTGACCTCAATCAACCCGACCTCAACTGCCATAGCACTGGAGCACCCACATTCCTTTCAGGCTCGGTGCACACCTATTCCTATTTGGACCTCTTTCTACACTGCCAAGCTAGCCCGTCATCTCGAGTGTCCATTCTCTCTGACATGTACTCGAGTGACCATTTCCTGTGCCCTATCAGTTTGCTGACTCCTACTCCACCTACATGCAAACCCAAATAATAGCATTCTAAGGTCAACTAGAGGATTTACTCTTCCCTGGTGACCTTCGATGAATGACTTTTCCCCAGTTGTGGTGACCAGGTGCAGTACCTTACCAATGTTATCCTTGCCGCCACAGAATATTCCATTCCTCGCACTTCATCCTTACTGTGCCGTGTTGCAGTCCCATGGTGGACTAAGGGATGCCACGACACAATTCCCGCAGAGGACACATGCTCTCCACATTTTCAATCATCACACTACAATGGCAAACTGCATTCATTATAAACAGTTGTGTGTGCACTGTCATCTCATTCTTCGGGATAGCAAAAAAGCTCGCTGGATTTCATTTACTACTTCTTTTAACAGTTCCACCGCATCTTCCGTCGTGTGGGCCAACCTTCAACAGCTCTCTGGGATCAAGATCCATTCCCCAATTTCCGTCCTGACAGTAACAGATGATGTTGTAGTAGACCCTATTGCTATCTCAAACACCTTGGGCCGCTATTTTGCAGAGATTTTGAGCTCCACCCACTATCACTCTGCCTTCCTTCATCAGAAATGAGTGGAAGAAGCTCAAGCAATACCATTCTCTTCTTAGAATTGTGAGTGCTACAATGCTGCTTTTACTGTGACGGAGCTAGAACATGCTCTTGCTTCATCCCGACCCTCCACCCCAGAACTGGACGATGTTCACATTCAGATTTTGCAGAACCTTTCTCTTACAGGCAAGCACTTTCACCTTCATATGTGCAGTCGCATCTGGGCAGAAGGCATGTTCCTCAGATGCTGGCGTGAAGCCACTGTCATACTCATGCCTAAGCCTGGTAAGGACAAACACCATCCTTCTAGCTGCCTCCCCATTTTTCTCGCCAACTGTGTTTTCAAGGTAATGGAATGTATGATTCATGCCCAGCTGGTGTGGTTTCTCGAATCTCACAATTTACTAACCACGGCACAATTTGGATTTCGAGCACGCCATTCTGCAGTTGACCATCTCTGTCACATTTTCAATCAATGTCATGAATGGTCTTCTGTGGAAATGCCAGACTGGCTGTGTTTTTCGATTTGGAGAATGCCGACAACACCTGCTGGAGGACTGGTATCTTAATTACTCGCTTTTCCACTGACAAAATTTTATGTGTGAATTTCTGATGGCGCAGTAAATTTCTTCCACCATCTTTACGTCATGGGCCTGTTGCTCGTCTGTTCATTGAAACTAAGAAATTTCTGGGATTCAGGCCTGATTGGAAACTTTCTTGGTCTTCCCAGGTGTCTTACATGGCCACCCACTGTAGGCTGTCCCTCAGTGCCTTACGTGAACTCAAAGGTACTTCCTGGGGAGAAAATTGGACCACCCTCCTCTATTTGCATTGGTGCCTTGTCTATTCGGCATGTCAGTCCATCTTATGCCATCTCAATACAATCCACCATCGTGGCACCCGTTTGGGCATTGGCGCCTTTTACACTAGCCTGGTTGAGTCTGTATGCAGAAGCTGCCAAACTACCAGAGTCGTACCTCTGTGATTTTCTCCTCAGCGGATATGAATGCTGTTTGTCTGCCATGGCTGGCCACCCATCCTATGCTTCCTTCTTCGATGACTCCTGTGATCGCCAGTGTGGTGTGTGTCCCTCTTCTCTGTTACCTTCTGGAGTTTGCTTTTAGCTATTGCTGTGTAACTTCAGCTACCTGCCACTTTCCCAATGGGTGTGCACCCTACACCACCTTGGCTTTATGCGGCAGCCATTGTTCACCTTGGACTTCATCTGCTTCATAAGGACACTACTTGGGCTCGCTCTGTTGCCAAAAGTTTCTCAACCTCACAGAACTTAATGATAGTTCCTGTGTTTATGATCGTTCTTAGACTGACCATTTTGGATGTGCCTTCGTCATTGGCACGATGTTTTTCGATATTAGCTTCCGGAACACGGCTCAGTGTTTACTGCGGAGCTCTTCGCTCTGTATCAGGCCACGCAGTACGTCCAGCGACACGTGGTTTTCAATTGTGTCATTTGCTCTGACTCCCTCAGTGCCCTTCTGGGCCTTTGTGTGCTCTACACCGTCCATCCCTTATTCCAATGGGTCCAAGAAAGCTTTCACCTGTTCGTTCTTGAAGGAACCAATTTGAAGTTTAAGTGGGTCCCTGGTCACGTCGGTCTGACAGGAAATGAGGCCGCTGATGCTATTGCCAGGGCTGCAGTCTTCATTCCTTGACCCACTAGTTCTTGCATTTCCTTCTATTATCTCTGTGCTGCTGTCTGTCAGCAGGTGGTGTCACTTTGGCATCACCAGTGGTGTTCCCTTCATCGGAATAAACTCCAGTGGATTAAACCTCTCCCAGTGGCTTGGCTGACCACCTCCCAGCTCTCTCGCTGCAAGAAGATCATTTTAACTAGATTGCAAATTGGGCACTGTCTTTTTAGTCATCGCCATTTGTTATTTGGTGATCCCCCAATACTTTGTACTCATTGTCATCAGCCTTTGATGGTTCACCATTTTCCGACAGAATGGCCTTTTTTTAACCACTTTTGTTCTAATTTATGTTTGTCATCTGAGTTATCAGCTGTTTTAACAAACGGAGCAGAGGTTGTCGACCACATCTTACTTTTTATTCATCATAGTAATGTGGTGAAGGACATTTAATCTTCAGTTCAGGACGCTCATTGTCTTCGACGTATTTTAAGGCACTTTCTCGAACAGAAAGTCTCTGTTTTTATCTGTCTTTCTTTCTGTTGATTGAATTTAACATGTAGTCACTTTTAACTTAATGGTTCAAATGGCTCTGAGCACTATGGGACTTAACTTCTGAGGTCATCAGTCCCCTAGACTTAGAACTACTTAAACCTAACTAACCTAAGGACATCACAAACATCCATGCCCGAGGCAGGATTCGAACCTGCGACTGTAGCGGTCACGCGCTTCCAGACTGTATCGCCTAGAACTGCTCGGCCACCCTGGCCGGCCTTTTAACTCCTATTTCATCTTAGTATTATACAGTTCCGACGTGGGTGTGTATGGCCTTAGATGTTTTTGCACCCTACAAGAAAACATACCATAACTGACTGAGTAACCAGATTCAGCTGGCACTGATATGATTGTCATTGATGTCTGAAAATCATCATCATCATCATTGACGACAACAACAGCAACAACCACCACCACCACCACCATAGTTACCTGAACATTCTTCTGTAGGAGATGACGGACCTGTACCCACTAGCCTTCTGTGTTGCCTTCTTGTTGAAAACTACTTCACTTTAAGAATCAGCATGAAGGATGCTTTATAAAGTTTTTACAAAAGTGGTGGAAGAAAAACAGTTCTTTTGTGTGATTGTATTATCGTTTCTCAAAATATTTGCCTCTAAAATTTGTCTTTGTGCTTGCACTGAAACCAATACTAGAAGCATTTTTGTCCACTCTGTGGTGGTACTTAAAGGTTTTGGAAGGATTCAACATTTTCTTAAAGTGATGAAAGTCTGTATCCATGCATGCATGTATGTATTTATTCACACAAAGGAACAGGAAGAAGTTATTAGATGATGAAGCAGGTGAATATTTTGCATTCTTTTTCTGTGTCAAGTAATCAACTGTTTCAAGTATTGCGTAACAGCTGGCATTATGTTGATTTTTCTGATTTGATCAATGTCTTCTGGACAACAAATTGTGTACCATTCAGTATTAACTGTTCTTCAATCCAGTAAAGCTCCAGGTGCATAACTATCCAATGTACCCAAAGAAACATGATCATTTTCTTCTAAGTGATTTGCTAGTGAACCACTTTTGTTGGGTTAACTTCACCTTGGAACACTGTTTAGTTTCCAGCTCGTACAAATATATCCAAGTTTCATCTTCCGTAGTGATGATGTATAGATTTTGAATTTCCTGAATCACATTTTTCAAGCACTTTTTTACTCTAGTTGACATTATCCTGTGTTTCACCTTCGGTCAAATTGGGTGGAATCCATCAGGAACAGATCTTGTCTACAGCTAAATGTCCATGCAAAATTGAATATACTGCAGCCTTTACTGTACCAATAAAACCTCTTTTTTATGGTATGTCACATGCCAATCCTCTTCAGTTCTGTTACGGTTTCTATACATTTTGGTAAAACTGCTTTTAGTAGACTTCTACAAAATTTGTCACTGACAAAAGTATGAACGCAACAAAATTCTGCAAACTTAGATTTCTATGAAGGAGATTGATTAAAAAAATCAAAATCAAGCAATTCGACACATTGTGGTTGATTAAGCCTATAAAAAAAAATTTTAAAATCACCCAGTGAAAAGTGCACATAAAATTTCTATGTTTTGCACACCGTGGTTTCTTCAAATGCTCCATGGAAACATACTACTCAAACAACTTCTGAACTTCCATAGCTTAAGAATAAAAAAATTTTAAACACTAGTAATGGTAGCCTCAAAACAGTTTGGGACTGTACTGTACAAGTTCTGAAAGATGAAGTTTTGAGTTTCTGCAGGAGAGTTTTGTTGACTGGGTTGGAGAAGAAAGCTTAGAGTTTAACATTCAGTCAACATTAAGTTCATTAAACCTGAACTATTAGATAAGACTGGATAAAGCTTGGGGGCGGGGGGTACATTTAATTGTGGGGCCTAGTGAAAGGAAACAATGCAGGCATTCACCTGAGGCAATGTAAGAAAACCACAGATAAATAACATGAGAATTGGTCCAAGAAAAAATGCTTTGAATCACTTCACTTGGTTCACTTACATTAAAAGAATGCTGCTTGAGAAGAGATTAGTCTGGTGCACAAGTCAAACCAAGTTGTGAATCACTCTGAGATGATGCACTAGCATGGAAAATCCACATTAGAATTTGGCAACTACTTACTGTCATTTTTTTCTTTCATCTTGTTTCTTTTTTAAACTATTATTTTTTGAATTTAAAGATTGCTCCTTGTTGCTTAGCCACCTTCAGTTTGTAACATCTAAAGCATGCTAAAAGGTAACATATATTTTACATATGTAATTTTTGCGACTTCATGGTGCCATATAAACCTTTATTTTAAATAATCTGACGTAATAATGCAATGACACTAATGAGTAATGATGTAATATAACATGCAGATTTGGAATTTTTCTTTGGTATTCAAGAAATTTGGTAATTGAAGAATAAATTTGCAGTGGATTATTTCTTAAGGAGAACTGAAAAGGCTTAGATTTGATACCACCATGTTTCTCCTGAACTGATGAACTACAGAGTGTACATTTTTAATATTAATGTTGTTTTTTCAGAAGAAACAAATATTTATTTTTTCTTTCAGGCATTTATTTTGCTGAACACTCCTCAAAAAGCAATCAGTATGTTTATGGGATTGGAGGTGGTATTGGATGTCCAGTACACAAAGACAGATCCTGTTATATTTGCCACAGGTAAAATCAAACAAATTTTTTTGTTTTTGAAAACTGCAGCCTGATCTGTGTCTGTAGCTGAGCACAGCATAACAAAATTTTCAATATCGTGTATTGAGCTGTGTTATGGGTGTACTTAACATTATTCTAGTTGACTGTTTCCATAACAGATTAATTCCATCTTTCGTGATCTGAGAGAGATATGGAACTGAAGCACACACAACAAAAAATCAGATTTTAAGAGTAAAAATATCCTTCCTAATTTACAAGTTCAGTGAAATGTAAATTAGAAATCAAAGTGACACAGTAAGAGTATTTTAAATGAACCATTACTTCCTACCATCTGTTAACGCTTGAACTGAATTTTGCAGTAGTTTCATCTTCACCGTTGTTAACTTGAGTAATGCTAACAAAACCACTCACATTTGGGAATAGAAGTCCCTTCATGCAGCAAAAGTGAGAAAAAATGCAGGTTAACTATTTAGTGATTTTGTAGGAAATTCACCTTTGATATGTGATCAGAGGAGACAATAAAACTCTGTACACTGAGAACGTTGTACTGGTTTCCCTTCAAGATGAATAAATCTTTCACCTTTTACTAAAGATTTCCATGGAGGGGAACATTAAATGAGTCTATAACTAATTTTTCTTAGCGCTCAGCATAATTATGCTGCCCACATTTACAGTTCACCTCGCCGTCCAAATTACCGTCTCCTTATCCCCAACATGGCACTCCCAAAAAGGCAACCCAGAAGTGGGAATCCCCTCACCGTCCATGTCCAGTTGCTTGTTAATGAACTGGACACTTTCTCTCTACCACCTTCACTACAGCTCCACTTTTGTACATCTCCGTGGTCCATACCTTGGCCACGGCTTTGGCTGGACCTATTACAAGGCCCCAAAGGCTCAGTCCCATCTGAGGCCCTCCACTGATACTTGCTCTCCCTTCTCAGTGAGTTTAAGGGCTCAGAAATGTCCTACACAGGTGGACCAATGGTCGACCGTCTTGTTGGTTTTGCTTATGCTCACTGGCCATACTGAACAGTGCTCCTTGCCAGATGGCTGCAGTGCTTTCACTGCAGAGTTGGTTGCCATCTATCACACTCTGCAGCATATCCATTCCTGTGCCAGTGAGTCCTTTGTCGTCTGTAGTGACCCCTTAAGTAGCCTACAGGCTCTCGACCAATGCTTTTTGTAATGACTATCCAGCAGTCCTTGTGCCTTCTGCAACAGTGAAGGTTCTGTGACTTTCATTTGGACCCCAGGGAATGTCGGGGTACCGGGCAATGAACTTGCTGACCTCATGGCCAAACAGGCTACCAGTAAACCAACTCTGGAGATTGGCCTGACGGAGACCAATTTGTGATTGGTCTTCTGCCACCAAGTTTTCGCAATCTGGGATACTGAATGGCGCACTCTCAGTACACCAAATAAACTCCGTGTTATCAAGGAGACAACAAATGTCATCCATGCAAGCCACTCTCAGGGGATCTGTTGTACTTTTCTGGCTCGGCATTGGTCAAGTTTTATTCATGAGGGGAGGGGGTAGTCATACCATCTAAGGGTGGGGGTCTGGCCTTATCTCTGAGGCCTCCACCCTCCCTGCGATTTAACACTCTTGTCACCCGTTCTTTGTGTTTCGTTTACCTTGTTGTTCATCTTGCCTTGTCTTTTTGGGCTGGACATTTTAGTGTGTTGCAGAGTAGCTGGCTCATCCCCTTTTATTCTTCTGATCAGCTAGCCCAGACCATCTGCTCTACGGTTTTAATACCTTCCTCTGCTTTTCTTTGTGGTGTACATTTTCCCCCTTTTTTTGTTCATTTCTTTCATTTTCTGTTTCATTGTGGCTACCCATTACTTTTACCCCCTTTTTAATTTTCCAAACTAAATTTCGGTGTTTTACCTTGAGCCTTGTTTGCGTCAGGAAAAAGGGACTGATGACCCTGTAGTTTGGACCCATTATACCACAAACAAACACCCCCCCCCCCCTTCCACACACACACACACACACACACTCACTCTCTCTCTCTCTCTCTCTCTCTCTCTCTCTCTCTCTCTCTCTCTCTCTCTCCTGTACAGTTACATTATGCTGGCTGAGTACTCATTGTTGGGACTAACATTTCTACTGATCAAGGATGTTATTACCTATACTCGTAAGTTATTTACTTTCTCCCAGAACTTTCCATTTGACATTTTGATTTAGTTGTAAAAGAGAAGGTGCCCAAGAACTCAGTGACACAAGATGACAGCCTGGATATACTTTGGACAATTATTAGTGCCAAAGGGGGAGGAGGGGGAGGAATGGTAAAAGAATGGAGGAGGACAGTTGTAAAATATAATACCAGATCACAAATAAAAATAAATGTAAAATAGGGAGTTACGCTGCAACGACATAAATGGAGGAAAGCAGATGAAAATCAAATAGTCAACTAGTAAATAGTCACCTTAAATTGTTAACATGTGGCTTAAATCAAACCCACACTGTAAACTGAGGACTTATCTGTGAAATTCTGATGTACCAATTCTGAACCAAACAATCCAGGCTGTAAAGCAGCTACATAGCTCATTGTCTTGCATGGCATAAGGAACTGAGCCAAACTTAACAGTGTGTTATGCACATTCATCCATACATCTGCCAGTATAGAAAACTAAGCAATGGTTGTAATGCCTCCTATCCCCCCCCCTTTTTTTTTAAAGAAATATGTGCTTGGCTATAAATAGTAGTAGTTAAAGAAAGACATACATAAATAATTGTCAATAAGTGATGACTTGATTGTTCATCTTTCTGGAATTTCAACTCTTGTGTTCAGAACTCTCTCAAAATGTAAGGGGAAGTTAATGCTAACTGAAGTTTAAAAGACATTAAGCAGCCAAGTACCAGTGGCAGCAGTGGACCATATGTAGCCCAATCGGTGTTAAAATTGTGGGGTTTAGTAGCAGTACTAAGGTGCACATTGACCAGTTAAGACTCAAATGGAAATTGTGCGTTAATAGTGGGAGGGTAAAGGATGCACCATTTGAAACAATAACTTTAAGTGTTGTAGTACGAGGAGCAAATGTGTAAGTACCCTTGTTTTTTACTGGTTTGTATCATAGGTGATAGCTGGTTAACAAACTTCTAATACAGATGTCAGCACACTTTATAATAATCTGTTTGTGTGTTTGTAGTATAACAGTTGATAGGCAACACTATCCCTAAACTTGAAGTCGACTAGAGCCTTTATGCTTGCCTTGCAAGTACTGATAGGATCTGCATTCTCATTTACTTGCACACTTTTCATATAGCAATTAGATGTGTGTGTATGCCACACTACCTCTACTTGCAGTAAAGAACATTTGACACACTCCTTTTATTTCTCTTTTTTTATCTCGCAACATCTTTCCTTCCTTTTAACTATGTTTAAAAATATAACCATTTATCATATGCAGATAAGCTGCAAATAATTTTAGTTATTTTATGTTGTATAAACTATCATAGTCTGGTCCTTGTAGTGAGAAGTATTAATTATTTTTGAAGCTGACTAACAAGTCAGGATATCCAAAATTGTAAGCAATCTTTAATCAGTTATTCCATCGGCTATGTGATTACACTAATGGCTTTACGTGCTCTGCTTTTGCTTTTATCGCATTACGCCCATTTCTTTTTGACTGGGACAATGACTTCAAATTTCCATTTAGCCGCTTACTGAACACACACAATAATAGGTAAACACATTTTACTTTCCATTTTTGTATGTGTCTTCAGTCTATTTTTGATCACTTTCACTCCAAGGATCCTCACTGTTCTTTTGTAGTTATTCATGTTACCAATATTCACTGTTTTAATTGTGCACTCTGGAGGCTGATAAATTAGTATATTGGTAATTATGAAAGGACAGATTGCTACTCATTGTGAAGATGAGTTGTCGACAGACACAGTGAAGCGACTGCTACACACTAAGCTTTTTGGCCAAAGCCTTCTTCAGAACAGAAAGGAAAACACACACACACACACACACACACACACACACACACACACACACACACACACACACACACGCGCGCGCGCGCGCGCACCTCATGCACACAACTGCTATCTCTGGCCACTTTGGCTCGCTGCAACTTCTGTTGAACGAAATCAGCAATTGGGAGTTGGATGGAGGGGGGGGGGGGCTGCAGAGTATGGATAGAGGAAGAGAAGAGTGCTAGCTGGTGCGGAGCATGAAAGGACTAGAAGGCAGCAGCACATGCGTTGTCAGGGGCAGCATTGGGAGGCTGTGAGGAGGAGGGGGGACACAGAACAGAATGGGGAAAAAAACTATTGGGTCCGTTGGCAGGGGAGCCCGTAGTGCATCTGCAGAACTTGAGAAACTCCACTAAGTTCGCACACGCTCCTACATGTTGAAGCAAGTAAGTTTTGTGTTGTTGCTCTCTATTTTCAAGTTCTATCAAGGATATTGTTTCTCCTTGATGTTGATAGTACCAAGCTGTGCTGTGGCTCTGTATGAAAACTTATCATCTGAAGACTAAAGGGAGTATTGCCTACCATCAGTTCCTGAAAGATCCTGAACGGGCTTCATGGATGTAGAAGAAATGATAGTATTAACATTAACAGTGCTACTATCTGTAGCATGCATTTTGAAGACAACAACTCTTTATGCGATCTCCAAGCCGAGTTAATAAAACTTCAGCTAAAGGTCATGTTAAAGCTGACTGCAATTCCTGTGCTGCAATTTATTAAAGCCAGTCACGCTGCTGCTTCATTTTCTGTCCAGTGAAATGACAGAAGGAAAGATCATGAAACCTGTTAACGCACACTTTGCACACTAGCTGCATTGTCACTGGAGGGGGGGACACAGGAACGAAAAAAGGCTGTATTAGGGATGAAATGAAGAGACTTGATAAAAAATTATCATTGCTGAGAGAAAAAAAATTAGCATTTAATAGCTGAAAACAGTGTGCTGAGAACAAAAAACAAATTTGTGGCGTATGCATTAAACAGGCAGAAGAAGCAATGCCAAAGGCTTTAGTATCGGCAAAGTGCTAAAGTGACAACTAAAGTTTACAAAGTTTTAGAAAAAGTATTTAGGACACACAAATTAAATGTCTTGTGAAATCCAAGAAGAGCACCCTCGGGAGTCAGGAAGATATAAGCAAAGCCTTGCTCCTGTGCTCTCTGTTCAGAAAAACATGTATCAGAAACATAATGAGAATACCATTACTGGGATTTCCTGTGTTAAAAAATGAATTCTTTCCACTGTGTTCTTGGCTTTTTGACTGATGTGTTGTACTTGATGAGTAAGCAAGGAACAAGCTTAAGTGAGATGGAGTGTGTCTGTTTTACGCTTTGATGAAATGAATGTAGACAGTTGCATATGCTATGACTAAGAAACGGACATCATATAGGGGCGACATAGCCAGATAAAGGTTGTTATGGCATGTAGGTTATGTGGAACCTGTATATTATAATTTTGATGCTGTGACGAATTGGGATTTACTGGTCAGTATCATCAGAAAGATGCATAAAGCAGGATTTCTCTTAATTGGTATCGTATTTGATTTGGTGGCTAAAAATGGGAAAGTGTGGAAGGAATCCTGCATTGACTAAACAAAACATGTTTAGGTATCAGCTGATGTACCATATGTGGTGAAACTTTTGAGAAACTCTTCTTGGGTAGTGGTTTTTCATCAAGTGATGGAAAAGCAATAACAAAACACATAATTGAGCAGCTGTTGTTGAAAGATGATGGAGAGCTGAAACTATGTTCTATACTTCTGTGCATCATTTGACTTACTGGACATCATTTGACAGTTTCCAGAACAGATTGACAGGGCATTCATCTTGTTTGCAGACTCCTTTCCAGTTTATTTTGTAATGCCTGAAGAAAAAGACGCTGCAGTATTCTTCAGGTTGGTAAACAATGCTTTTTGAATTATGAATTAGGCAGTAGCTGTTGGCAAATAACCAATTTCAGTGCCTTTGGATTGTGTGTGGAGAAATGCGGAAGTTCTTCGAGGATTCTATTCCATCTGTGAAAGAAATGAGAGTAGTAAGTCATAAAACCTTACTCCCTTTCCAAAAGGAATTACTCACCTTGTTACGGTCAGTGCTGGATTCTTTTTTTCTGACTTAAAACATGGCTACAGTTTGAAGTAAATATTGACCTCAGGGTTCAACAAAGACTGCCTTGAAAACTTGTTTCTCCAGATGAGAGCAATTGGCAGGGCCTATTATTATCAGAATCGACAGCAGACCAACACCGACAACGATAGTTCAGGTATACATGCCGACGTCGCAAGCTGAAGTGAACAGATAGAGAAAGCGTATGAGGATATTGAAAGGGTAATGCAGTATGTAAAGGGGGACGAAAATCTAATAGTCATGGGCGACTGGAATGCAGTTGTAGGGGAAGGAGTAGAAGAAAAGGTTACAGGAGAATATGGGCTTGGGACAAGGAATGAAAGAGGAGAAAGACTAATTGAGTTCTGTAACCAGATCACAATATAGTAGTGATGAAGAGTAGGTTGAAGTTCAAGACATTAGTCAGGAAGAATCAATATGCAAAGAAGTTGGATACGGAAGTACTAAGGAATGACGAGATACGTTTGAAGTTCTCTAACGCTATAGATACAGCAATAAGGAATAGCACAGTAGGCAGTACAGTTGAAGAGGAATGGACATCCCTCAAAAGGGCCATCTCAGAAGTTCGGAAGGAAAACATAGGTACAAAGAAGGTAGCTGCGAAGAAACCATGGGTAACAGTAGAAATACTTCAGTTGATTGATGAAAGGAGGAAGTACAAACATGTTCCGGGAAAATCAGGAATACACAAATACAAGTCGCTGAGGAATGAAATAAATAGGAAGTGCAGGGAAGCTAAGGCGAAATGGCTGCAGAAAAAATGTGAAGACACCGAAAAAGATATGATTGTCGGAAGGACAGACTCAGCATACAGGAAAGTCAAAACAACCTTTGATGACATTAAAAGCAACAGTGGTAACATTATGAGTGCAACGGGAATTCCACTGTTAAATGCAGAGGAGAGAGCAGATAGGTGGAAAGAATACATTGAAAGCCTCTATGAGGGTGAAGATTTGTCTGATGTGATAGAAGAAGAAACAGGAGTCGATTTAGAAGAGATAGAGGATCCAGTATTGGAATCGGAATTTAAAAGAGCTTTGGAGGACTTATGGTCAAATAAGACAGAAGGGATAGATAAAATTCCATCAGAATTTCTAAAATCATTGGGGGAAGTGGCAACAAAACGACTATTCACGTTGGTGTGTAGAATATATGAGTCTGGCAATATACCATCTGACTTTCGGAAAAGCATCATCCACACAATTCCGAAGATGGCAAGAGCTGACAAGTGCGAGAATTCTCGCACAATCGGCTTAATAGCTCATGCATCGAAGCTGCTTACAAGAATAATATACAGAAGAATGGAAAAGAAAATTGAGAATGCGCTAGGTGACGATCAGTTTGGCTTTAGGAAAAGTAAAGGGACGAGAGAGACAATTCTGACGTTACGGCTAATAATGGAAGCAAGGCTAAAGAAAAATCGAGACACTTTCATAGGATTTGTCGACCTGGAAAAAGTGTTCGACAATATAAAATGGTGCAATCCGTTAGAGATTCTGAAAAAAGTAGGGGTAAGCTATAGGGAGAGATGGGTCATATACAATATGTACAACAACCAAGAGGGAATAATAAGAGTGGACGATCAAGAGTGAAGTGCTCGTATTAAGAAGGGTGTAAGACAAGGCTGTAGCCTTTCGCCCCTACTCTTCAATCTGTACATTGAGGAAGCAATGATGGAAATAAAAGAAAGGTTCAGGAGTGGAATTAAAATACAAGGTGAAAGGATATCAATGATACGATTCGCTGATGACATTGCTATCCTGAGTGAAAATGAAGAAGAATTAAATGATCTGCTGAACGGAATGAACAGTCTAATGAGTACACAGTATGGTTTGAGAGTAAATCGGAGAAAGACGAAGGTAATGAGAAGTAGTAGAAATGAGAACAGCGAGAAACTTAACATCAGGATTGATGGTCACGAAGTCAATGAAGTTAAGGAATTCTGCTACCTGCGCAGTAAAATAACCAATGACGGACAGAGCAAGGAGGACATCAAAAGCAGACTCGCTATGGCAAAAAAGGCATTTCTGGCCAAGAGAAGTCTACTAATATCAAATACCGGCCTTAATTTGAGGAAGAAATTTCTGAGGATGTACGTCTGGAGTACAGCATTGTATGGTAGTGAAACATGGACTGTGGGAAAACCGGAACAGAAGAGAATCTAAGCATTTGAGATGTGGTGCTATTGACAAATGTTGAAAATTAGGTGGACTGATAAGGTAAGGAATGAGAAGGTTCTATGCAGAATCGGAGAGGAAAGGAATATGTGGAAAACACTGATAAGGAGAAGGGACAGGATGATAGGACATCTGCTAAGACATGAGGGAATGACTTCCATGGTACTAGAGGGAGCCGTAGAGGGCAAAAACTGTAGTGGAAGACAGAGATTGGAATACGTCAAGCAAATAATTGAGGACATAGGTTGCAAGTGCTACTCTGAGATGAAGAGGTTAGCACAGGAAAGGAATTCGTGGCGGACCGCATCAAACCAGTCAGCAGACTGATGACCAAAAAAAAAAATTATCATCATTCCTTACCAGTGGAATTCAAAAGTGGTTTGTGTATCTTAGTTATGAACAGAAATATAGGTGACATTTGGTTATGCAATTCTTCACCAGTTCCAGCAGAAACTAATACAAACTATCTGACTTACAAGTTGCTTACAGGACTTGTGCCAAGCATTGAGGAAGCGTTATCAATGATTAAAAGTGAGCGATAAATGAGGGACATTATACTAGTTGACAAAATTGTTCCACCTTTGATAGAGGCTTCAGAGTGTCCTCTTGAAGGTCTGCCCTACATCACTGGATATATTGCTTTCAGGTGTGCCTCTATAGGCAAGTCACTTGGCCATCCTAGTGGCAACACAACAGAAGTGTCGAAAAATCTCGGTGGATTGGGAAAGTATCTCAAGGAGGCTTAATCATCCCTTCAGTTGAGTGGTTTGAAGTTGCTAAGGACTTAGAGGTGGTATTTTTGAAGTTTCATGGGAGCAGTCTGTGTAAAGACAGCAATATGGTTAGAAACCTGAATCAGTAAAGCCACAGAAGGCTAAATAGCAGAAAGCTGCACGCAAATAGAGAGCTTCTGCAGTTTACTCCAAATTGGATTAAGGCACTGGAATTATTCTTAAAAATGTTAAAAGTGAGGAAATTAATACCCTAGATTCAGTATTATCATGCTTAGTAATGTGTCAAGTACCTGGATGTAGTGTTTCATAATATCTGCATGAAAAAGATGTTATTGGACGGGGAAAAGGGGGGGGGGGGGGGGGGAGACCGTAAGTATCATATGTTGAGGCTGGGATAGTTTCAGGAATGGAGAATGTGTTGTAAGGATAACACCCATCTGCCGACTGTGACGAACAGAACGGGTTTACTAAACAGAAGGCTCATGTGATTGTTGCATTTCCAGTACTATTGAAAACTGTATAATGTATAAAAACAGACTGAAGGATGCCAGGTTGATTATTAACTAATAGAAAATATGGAACAGCAGAGTATAAATTTAGGGGATCCTCAGATCTATAGTTTCACTTTTGTCAGTACTAGAAGGACGGTGTAGAGTTTAATAGTCATAGTAAGTCCGTGTACAGGTAAGCTTCTATTGAACCCATGACTCATATTGCCCTTCAGTTTTCATAAATTAATGTTAGTTTGAGCAGAATAGTGCCATACACAAATGTGAGAATACGTATTGTGCTGCTGCTGCTGTGTCTCAAGAGTGATGTCACGTTCTATGTAGCACCCTTGGTGCGTTGGCAGAGGACGACACACAATGAGGATAAGGGTACATGATTTGGGGAATGATATAGGACGGCGGGGGGGGGGGGGGGGATGAAATTGTTGGATGGATGGTGTGGGAACAGTAGGTTATCATATGTTGAGGCCGAGATAAGTTTGGGAATGGAGAAAGTGTTGTAAGGATAACTCCCATCTGCACAGCTCAAAAAAGCTGCTGATGGAGCAGAGGATCCGGATGCTCCACTACCTGAGCTGTTTGAATCCTCCCCTCCACCACTAGATTTTCTGAATTGTACAGATGGGAGTTACCCTTAAAACAAATTCTCTGCTCCTGAAATTATCCTGGCCTCAACCTACAATAACCTACTGTTTGAAGCCTTCGACCCAACAGTTTCCAACTCCTCTGGCCTATAACCTCCTCCCAATTCATGTCTCCTCACCCTCATTGTGTGCCACCCTCTATCAGTGTGTCCACCAGTTTTTTCTCCCCTCTCTGCTGCCCCCCGCCGCCCCCTCCTCTCCCCCTCACAGCCTCCCAATGATACCCCTGGCAGCCCTGTCATGCTCTGCCAGATAGTGCTCTTCTATTCCTGTACACATACTCTGCTACCCCCATCCCCTCCCCCTTCCTACCCTACTCCAGATTGCTGCTTTCATTATACACAAGTTGCAGTCCAGCCATAGCAGCCAGAGATAGTGGTCACACATGCATGAGGTGTGCCTTCTTGTGTGAATGTGTGTGTGATTTTCTTTTTTAAGAAGACTTTGGGCAAAAGCTCAGTGTGTAGCAGACATTTAATTGTGCCTGTCTGCAAGTCAATGTGTCAGCTTTACATTGAGTAGCTATCTATCCTTTCATAATTGTTGGTATTCCAATCTGGACTTTCCATTGTTTAATATATTGGTAACACCTACTGGTGGTGCTACTTGGCCTAGTGTCACTACATAATTGTTCAACACACACTGGAGATGGCTCTGATGTGACGTTAGTACTCCATTCATGCACTAGTGTCTAGATATATTACACAGTTCAGCCCCTGTTTTGAGTTTGTGAGAGACCATTCATGCTTGTGTGGCAGTGGTGCATGAATGAAACAACTTTTATACTCCAAATAAAAAATGCTTTCACAAGTCCAGAAGTGTGTGACACACATTGAAGTTACTTTGTTATGCAGATAAGACGCAATTTTCTATTTTTAGAAATATTTATTCTGGTTGTGGACTACAGTAAAATGTTGTCACCATTAATTGGAATGAATATAGAAAAATTTTGTGAATTACTGGGAATTTGGCTGTGACTATGTCACAACTCATGTAATTTCCATTCTTCTCTAGGATGAGGTCTAAATTGGTGTAGTCTGTTAAAGGACAACGGAAATACAAATAAAGAAAATTTTTATAATTCACACTGAGACAGTAAAGCTATTTAGGAGGTGCAGCTACCAATATTCACTATAGAAATGCTTTAAACAGAAAGCTGTAATCCTAGCTTTCAGAACAGTAGAATCCTTTATCAAGGGGGACTGTGGGATTGGTTGAGGAATGGTTTAAAAGAGGGTGGAAGAGGGAGGAGGCAGGTGGTGCAAACACTAGACTGAGGACGACTTGCCTGTTAAGAGGAAAGAGGAGGAAAAGTGTCAAGAAAGTAAGAGTTCACAGATTGTATAATAGTAAGCACTCTGCCAATTTAATACTTTAGTATTTCAATTGGTGGTAGTGGTTTTCGTGCCTCCTGAAGATTATTTCTTTCCATTAGGAAGTGATACAAATGTACATGACTTCAAATTTTGTTTCAGAAGTTACGGCCACTGTTACTTTTCTCATTACACTGTTATAATCTTCACATGAAAATGAATTTGCTGTCTGGTAATTGACCCTCTGCAACTGCCGAAGGCATTTGAAACATTGTGTAATGTTACAATTCCTGAAGAAAGCTCACCATTTGTATGCAGTAGATAAACACTTTTGCTTTCACATAGACAAAGGTAGCGGCACGTGAAATTCAACTTCATTGCAACAAAGTTACTTTTATTAACTGAAATAAATTGAATTACTTTAGAATGGCTTGCATGTGTATTTACACATTTATTTTTCTAATGTGCCATTTGCTACATGATTTTGTTGTACATTTTTATTTTGTTTGACATAAATGTATGATAGAAATCATTATCACCATTTTCATTGTTGTCATTCATTTTTCATCCATTTTGGGGGTATAGGTCTCTTCCAGACTTTCCCTGTACAAAGTATCTTTGTCATCAGCCCAGCCTCCATTGGATCGTCCACTAGGTCTTTCCTTAACAGGAACCATCCAACCCAGAATATGTCTGATATGCTCATCTTTATCCAGATTCAATTTTCTTGTGCATAGCCACGCATTTTCATAAGAATTTCCCACTCCTGTTTTTCAGTTTCTGAAAGTTTCAGAGCACCTTTCTACAATCGAAGTCTCTAATGTATATTGTGCTTCCAGTAAAAGAACTGTTTTCTAATGTCACAATCGCACATTGTGCAATATTACTCTTTTGTTAGAGTGGTTCCACGTGATTTTGAATGCTGTTTGAAGTTTTGAGGACTCGCTCTACTGTCCAGCTGTGATGGTAGTATGACATGTACAAGTTAATTGAAGAAAGGTACCCATAAAATCATCCCAGAAGCCATCTATATTGAAATTTCCCTTCTATTTTGATGCATTATCAGAAAAAATAAATCTTCTACATTAAACCCAGTAATATAGTGATAAATTCACCTCATGCACGCACGACCACCAACTATAGCATATCAAGCCGGAATGCAACTATCACATGGGATGCAAGCAGCAATCTGGAGGGGGCGGCGAAGGGAAAGGAAGGGATAATAGTGTATGAGTGGTGTGAGGGACGAATGCTGTCTGGTGGAGTGTGCAGGGAGTGGACTGCCGACAGGTGCAGCATCAGGAGGTTGTGAGGGAGGCAAAAAAGGAACAAAAAAGGAGAGGGGCAGGGAAAAATGGCAGGATTCATTGGCAGAGAGCAGCAAATAAACAGGGTGAGAGATGAAAATGGGGAGGAGATGACAGGACAGAGGGGTTGAAATTTGATGGGTGCAGAGTGTGGGCACATTTTATTGCCGTAGATTGAGGCTGGGATGATTAGGCGAGCAGAGAATGTGGTATAAGGATAACTCCTATCTGCACAGTTCAGAAATGCTGGTGGTGGAGGGAAGGATCCAGATGGCTCGGGTAGTGAAGCAGCCATTGAAATCAAGTGTGTTATGTTCGGCTTCCTGTTTTGCCACTGAGTGGTCTACTTTTCTCTTGGCCATAGTCAGGTGGTGGTCGTTCATCCTGATGGCCAGCTGGTTGGCAGTGATACCAACATAAAAAGCTGTGCAATGATTGCAGCAGAGCTGCTAACTCTTGAAAGTTTTTCAAAATAAAGCATTGTCCTAACTTCAAAGTTTTCTTCTGAGCACTGCCTTCAGCACAATACACACAATTATAAATGACCACATTTCCTGCTGACACGGAAATTTGCTGGTCTACTAAATTATGAATGGGTTTGAGGTTTCCTTCATGCCTTGCTGATTTATTTATCCCTTCATTTCTCTCTAAAGATTCCTGCCTTCATTACCAAAAATTATTTTGCCTCCAATAATGAAGTAATCTACAAACTTGTTTGTAACGTAGAATAGAGTTAATAGTTTTATCAGATGAGATCACGTTTTTGATACTTTGGGCACAACAAATCATATCAAACATGATGTGGCGTGGAATGAATTGTAAAGTGGTTAATCAGTCAAACTGTATTTTTTGTAATACACAAGAATAAATATGAAGACCACCAAACACTAAAATTTAGCTTCACAAAAATGACTTGGTACCTGTTCAGGTTGATTCAGCCAGCTAATCACAGCACTGGAAAAATGATGTCATGCAAAAGTGTTTCTGTCCATAAAGCAGAACACTGAGTATGTTTACTGAGTATGTTTATTCCAATATTCATTTAGTATAATTTTTGCTTTGAGGGAAAGTCAGACAGTAAAGGGACCTTTGAGAAAGGGAGTACTTACTGTAATGATAGAAAACTGAAACATACATCATTTTTCTACATAACTTCCCTTCACTTCAATGCACTTTGTCTGATGTTTCACATGTTTTTTGATTCTGTCCAAAAAACAGTTTTTTGGTTGCACCTGGAATCAATTTTGCACTACATCAATGACTTCTGCATCAGTTGCCAATCTTCTTCCCCTTAGTGTGTTCTTCAGTGGTCCAAACGTGTGGTAATCACTTGGAGCCAGTTTGGACTTTATGTGGAAGTTTCTGCAGTTCGAATTCCAACTCCTTTATCATTTCAGACGTCCATTTGGCAGGATGTGGCCAAGTATCATCCACTTAAAGGATGACATCTTTTCATAGTTTTCCGCAGCGTTTGGATACGATCGCAGGTTTCAGTTTAATTCGCAACACATCACAATAATTCTCACTGTTCACAGTTTCACCTCTTGGGGCAAAATGAATTGCTACCACACCTTACATGTACTATAAATAGTGTTAGCGTAATATTACCAGCTAATGGTTGATGTTTAAATTTCTTAATTTCTGGTGATGGGTGTTTCCAAACAATGTCTGCAGCTTTATTTTCTGGTTCATAATGCTGTAATAATCCATTTCCATCTTGATGATAATGGGCCAAATGTTTGTAAGAGATATCCATACGTTGCGCCTTATTCTGCACTGATAATTCCTTCCACACACTCTCCGAAAATTTAGCCTGCCATATGAGATGGAATATGCTGAACCATGACTGATATGTAAAATATTGGCGATTTCGTCCACTGTGTTTCATCTGTTTTCCATCGCCATATCCTCAATGACTTCCAAATTGTCCGCATTTGTTGACGACCATGGCCTGCCTGATCTTTTCTCTTCACATAGAGATGTTGTTCCCTATTTGAAGCACTCTACCCATTCGTAGATCTTGCTTCACAATAAACAGCTGTCATCATAGTGTGCTTGCATTCAACAAATAATTTCTGCAGGTTCAACACTTTCTGCAAACAGTAAGTGAATCACTGCCCCTATTTCCTCCTTGGTGCAAATCAACTATGGAGCTACCCCCCTGCGGGTCCGGGGATTAGAATAGGCCCGAGGTATTCCTGCCTGTCGTAAGAGGCGACTAAAAGGAGTCCCTCCCCCTCAAGGGGGTAGTTAGCGGCTGCGTCAGGAGACGGACGGTTCCACGACCTATATTTGCGATCATTTTGGTTTTTCACTTCTCCTTTCTTCCTTCCTTTGGTTGGTTCCTTTCTTTGTTGTTCTCCATCTCACTGTCCTCCTTACTCTTTCCCTTGCCTTCTTCTCCTTGCCTTCTTCTCCTTGCCTTCTTCCCCTTGCCTACTTCTCCTTGCCTTCTCTGGTCTCCGCCTCGGCGTTTGAGACAGTCTGTCCTCTCTCTCCCTCTCTCTCTTCTTTTTCCTCTTCTTCCTTCCTCCCTGTGCGCGCGTGAAGGCCAACCCACATATTCGCACGCGTAGCCGGTGACGGGGTAACGCATAATTCCCCGTCCTGGGTAGACAAGTAAGGCACGCACGTACCTTCTGATAAAGGCCAGGCCCAGGGAGGGGTGATTGCCTGAGTTGATACCTTCTGATCATGCCGATTGGTCCCTCCGTCTGTTTCTCGGGAGGTGTGACCTGAGGTGTAAACATTCACCTAAGGCGGGAGTGCCCTCTGAGAGGGTCCCCACAAGGAAGGAGCGCGCCATCGGAGACGCTGGCAATCATAGGGGATTCCTTTGCAATGGATTTCTCTTCTTCTTCTCTCTCGACTTCTGCCCATAAACGGAAACTTGACCAGCCACCAGTGACAAAAGTACTACCGCCTGCCCCACAGTTCCTCGTAGTTTCTCGATCTGAGGACGGCAAGGATTTTTCCTCTGTCAACCATTTCGTTATCCAGTAGGGCGCGGATGCCATAGCTGGATCTGTCATGTCATGTACCAGGTTGCATAATGGCACCTTGTTACTAGAAACTGAGAGCGCCTTTCAGGCACAAAAACTGCTTCGGGCCACACTCCTGTACACGTTCCCTGTCCGGGTGGAGGCTCACCGCACTTTGAATTCGTCTCGTGGTGTGGTATATACTCGATCACTTGATGGGTTGACTGACGAGGAGATTCAGTCTTTCCTCGCTGAGCAGGGCGTGACGGCTGTCCGTAGGGTCATGAAAAAGGTCAACAATGACCTTGTACCGACCTGGACACTTTTCTTGTCCTTTGATAGTGTTCAGCTGCCGTCGCGTATCAAAGCGGGCTACGAGGTTATTTCTGTTAACCCCTATGTCCCGACACCTACGCGCTGCTACCAGTGTCAGCGTTTTAGTCACACTCACCAGTCTTGTTCCAATGTGGCTAAATGTGTCACTTGTGACAGGGATGCCCATGAGGGTGACTGTCCACCTCCGTCTCCTCGTTGTGTGAACTGTCAGGGTGACCATGCAGTGTCCTCCCGCAACTGTCCCATCTACAAGGAAGAACGCTGTATCCAAGAAATTCGGGTCAAAGAGAAAGTGTCCACATCAGCTGCTCGCAACCTATTTGCTAGTAGGAAGCCCATGCTGCTCCCAGCAGGAAAATACAGTACTGTCCTCGCCTCTCCTCGGACTACCAGGGAGGTGGCGACACAGACATGCGATCTGACCTTCAGCACCACGGTCGTCTGTTCGGCCAGTGCTAAGATCGCGCGGTCGACGTCTCCTCTTCCTCCTGTCACCTCTAAGACACAAGCACCTTCATCAGCTTCTGCCAAGACGAAGACCCAGAAGTCAGATGCACGGGCCTTCAAGAAGGAACCGTCCCGTGCAGACTTCCTATGTACCTTGAACTCCCAGCCGTCGACCAGTACTTCCACTGAACGACCTTCCAAGAAGGGTCATAGGAAGCACAGTTCTCCTTCTCCGCCACGGCGCATTTCTTCTCCTGCGCCACCCAGCGTTTGCCGCCCCAAGCCGTCATCCGTTTCGCCTGGCCGCACTGCTGTTAGCCGAACATCTGGCCATTCACCTGCAGAGGAAGCTCCCCCTCCCAGCCATCTTAACAAGATGGCCAATGAGCCTATAGGACCAATGGACGATGACTGTCCGTCTACTGATAGCGGCGGCAGTGCTCGCTCGAAGCCAGGCCCTCAGTGGCCTTCGAGGTGACCCCTTCTTTCATCTTCCTTTTCTTCTCACGATGGCACTTATTCACTGGAATATTCGCAGCATTCGCTCCAACCAAGAGGACTTGAAGTTGCTGCTCTGCTTGCACCGTCCGCTCATCGTAGCCCTCCAGGAAACGAAGCTACGCCCATGCGATCAAATTGCCTTGGCACACACCACCTCTGTGCGTTTTGACCTACCCCCTGTGGTAGGTATTCCGGCTCATGGAGGGGTTATGTTGCTGGTCCGGGATGATATTTACTGCGATCCCATCACATTGCTCACCGGCCTGCAGGCAGTTGCCGTCCGAATTACTCTCTCCACTTTTACATTTTCCATTTGTACCGTTTACACTCCATCGTCGTCTGCCATTACCAGGGCAGACATGATGCAAATTATTGCTCAGCTATCTGCACCATTTTTGTTAACTGGAGACTTCAATGCCCACCATCCCCTTTGGGCCTCTCCAGCATCCTGCCCGAGGGGCTCCCTGTTAGCAGACCTTTTCAACCAGCTCAATCTTGTCTGCCTCAATACTGGCGCCCCTAGTTTTCTTTCGGACACATCTCACACCTATTCCCATTTAGACCTCTCTAAATGTACCTCCCAACTTGCACGCCGGTTTGAGTGGTATGCACTTTCTGATACATATTCGAGCGACCACTTCCCGTGTGTTATCCATCTCTTGCATCATACCCCCTCTCCGTGCTCAACTAGTTAGAACATCTCCAAAGCAGACTGGGGGCTCTTCTCTTCCAGGGCGACCTTTCAGGATCAAACCTTCACAAGCTGCGATAGTCAGGTCGCACACCTCACGGAAGTCATTCTCACTGCTGCTGAATATTCCATCCCTCACACTACTGCTTCTCCACGTCGCGTACCGGTCCCCTGGTGGACCGCAGCATGTAGAGACGCTTTACGTGCTCATCGACGTGCTTTACGCACCTTTAAACGCCACCCTACAGTGGCGAATTGTATCAATTATAAACGATTACGTGCGCAGTGCCGTCGTATTATTAAAGAAAGCAAGAAAGCCAGCTGGGCTGCTTTCACAAGCACCTTCAACAGTTTTACTCCTTCTTCTGTTGCCTGGGGTAGCCTGCGCCGGCTATCTGGCACTAAGGTCCACTCACCAGTTTCTGGCTTGACAGTTGCGAATGACGTCCTTGTGGCCCCTGAGGATGTCTCCAATGCCTTCGGCTGCTTTTTCGCAGAGGTTTCAAGCTCCGCTCATTACCACCTTGCCTTCCTCCCCCGAAAACAGGCAGAGGAGGCTAGACCACCTAACTTCCGCTCCTCGAATCGTGAAAGTTATAATGCCCCTTTCACCATGCGGGAACTCGAAAATGCACTTGCCCAGTCACGGTCCTCCGCTCCAGGGCCTGATTCTATTCATATTCAGATGCTGAAGAACCTTTCTCCTGCGGGTAAAGGTTTCCTTCTTCGTACTTATAGTCGCATCTGGATTGAGGGAAATGTTCCCGCATGGTGGCGTGAGTCTATTGTTGTATCGATTCCTAAGCCGGGGAAGGACAAGCACTTGCCTTCCAGTTATCGACCCATCTCGCTTACTAGCTGTGTCTGTAAGGTGATGGAGCGAATGGTTAACTCTCATTTGGTTTGGCTGCTCGAATCTCGACGCCTACTTACCAATGTACAATGTGGATTTCGCAGGCACCGCTCTGCTGTTAACCATCTGGTTACCTTGTCGACCTTCATTATGAATAACTTCTTGCGGAAGCGCCCGACCGCGGCTGTGTTCTTTGATTTGGAGAAGGCTTACGACACCTGTTGGAGGGTGGGCATTCTCCGCACCATGCATACATGGGGCCTTCGCGGTCGCCTCCCTCTTTTTATTCGTTCCTTTTTAATGGATCGGCAGTTCAGGGTACGTGTAGGTTCTGTCCTGTCAGACACCTTTCGCCAGGAGAATGGGGTGCCACAGGGCTCAGTTTTGAGCGTCGCTCTCTTCGCCATAGCGATCAATCCAATAATGGATTGCCTCCCAGCTGATGTATCAGGCTCCCTTTTCGTGGACGATTTTACCATCTATTGCAGCGCGCAGCGTACATGTTTCCTGGAGCGCTGTCTTCAGCGTTCTCTTGACCTCTTTACTCCTGGAGTGTCGCCAATGGCTTCCGTTTTTCTGCCGAGAAGACGGTCTGTATTAACTTCTGGTGCTACAAAGAGTTTCTCCCACCGTCCTTACGACTCGGTCCCGTTGCTCTCCCATTCATGGAGACAACAAAATTTTTAGGTCTTACATTTGACAGGAAACTTAGCTGGTCTCCACGTGTGTCTTATTTGGCTGCCCGTTGTCCCCGTTCTCTAAATGTCCTCCGTGTTCTCAATGGTATGTCGTGGGGAGTGGATTTAACCGTCCTACTTTGCCTATATCGGTCGATCGTCCGCTCCAAGCTGGATTATGGGAGCTTCGTATACTCCTCTGCACGGCCGTCCATCTTACGTCTTGCGATCAGAGCATTTTATACTAGTCCCGTCGAGAGTCTTCATGCTGAAGCCGGTGAATTGCCACTCACCTACCGGCGCAATATACTGCTTTGTCGGTATGCCTGTAGGTTACTGTCAATGCCCGACCACCCGTCTTCTCGTTCCTTTTTTGACGACTCTCTCGACCGTCAATACAGGTTGTATGTATCTGCCCTGCTACCCCCTGGAGTTCGCTTTCGTTGCCTCCTTCAACACCTTGATTTTTCACTCCCTGCAGTCTTTAGAGTGGGCAAGAGCCACACGCCACCTTGGCTCCAGGCTCAGGTTCGCGTTCACCTTGACCTCAGCTCGCTCCCAACGGAGGTTACCCCCGGTTCGGTATACCACTCCCGTTTTTTCGAACTTCGTTCGAAGTTCATTAATATGACCTTCATTTATACAGATGGCTCTAAGACCAATGACGGGGTCGGGTGTTCTTTTATTGTCGGGGCACAAAGTTTCAAATACCGGCTCCATGGCCATTGTTCGGTCTTCACAGCTGAGCTCTTTGCCCTCTACCAGGCCGTTCTTTACATCTGCTGCCACTGACATTCTGCTTATGTCATCTGCTCCGATTCCCTGAGCGCCATCCAGAGCCTCAGTGATCCGTATCCGGTTCACCCTTTCGTGCACCGGATCCAACGCTCTCTTCAGCAGCTGGTGGATGACGGTTCTCCGGTTAGCTTTATGTGGGTTCCTGGCCATGTCGGTATCCCTGGAAATGAAGCTGCAGATGCCGCGGCCAAGGCTGCGGTCCTCCAGCTTCGGACAGCTTCTTGTTGTGTCCCTTCATCAGATTGTAGCAGGGTCATTTGTCGGCGCATTTTATCGCTGTGGCATGCCGATTGGGCTGCACTTACGGACAACAAGCTCCGGGCCTTGAAACCTCTTCCCGCGGCTTGGACGTCCTCCTCACGCCCTTCTCGGCGGGAGGAGGTAGTTTTGGCCCAGTTACGAATTGGACACTGCCGGTTCAGCCATCGCCATCTGCTGACGGCTGCGCCAGCGCCGTTCTGCCCATGTTGGCAATTGTTGACGGTCCGCCACATTTTAACGTCCTGTCCGGATTTTAATACACTGCGTCTTGATCTTGGCCTGCCATGTACTCTAGATGCCATTTTAGCAGATGACCCAGGAGCAGCTGCTCGCGTTCTTCGTTTTATCAACTTGACAAACCTGTCTAAGGACATTTGATTATGCTGTTTTTTTAATCCTATGCCTGTCAATCTTTTATCGTGTTTTCCCTTTTAGTTGCTGTTTTAAACTTGTGCCTCGCGGTGCATTCCTAACGCGGTCTGGGCGCTAATGACCATTGAAGTTGTGCGCCCTAAAACCACAAAAAAAAAAAAAAAAAAAGCCCTATGGAGCTGCCATGCTTCTCGGTCTGCTACAGTATGATGACTAATGTAGGAATAAGAGTGACACAGTGTGTGGAATTGTTGCAGATGGCAGTACTATAGCACTGGATACTAGCAGTGTTACAAAGCCCTAAGCAAGAAATTGCGAAAGTCCCTTTACCTTTTGACTTGCCTCATACTTTGAGAATGAAGCTGGTGTTGACTGGCTAGTCTGCTGTGTATCTGAAGTTCAGGTTAGGTTGAAAAGTGATAATTTGGCTGTGGTTAGAGAAAGCCAATAAAAGTGATTCCATAAGAAGCCATCTGTCGCCCTACTGTTGGTTCACAACAACACTGTGAATGAATTCTTGAGGAGGAGGAGGGCAAGTGGAGGCAGAGAAAGCAAGCTTCACCCGCTGACTCCAGCACATAGGCAGCCGAGGAGAGGAAAGGCAGTCATAAAGTGACAACTGTGATGTTTTTTGACGATTCATATCCAGTGCTGCAAGTAGCTGATAGAAGCAGTCAAGCAGATGTTGATTTACATGTTTACAGAGCTTAAGTTTCGTATTTCTACAGCTGCATCTACATATGTAATCTGCAGGCCATCATAATATGTGTGGCAGAGGGTACAATGTACTATTGGTCATTTCTTTTCCTAGTCCACTCGCAGATGTAGTGAGGAAAAAACAACTGTCTGTATGCCTCTGTACGAGCCCTAATTTCTCTTGTCTTGTCTTTAGACATTCCTTATGCGAAATGTACATTGGTGGCAGTAGAATGGTTCTGCAGTCAGCTGCAAATACTGTTCTCCAAACTTTCTGAATGATGTTAAACAAAAAGAAAATCAGCTTTCCTCCAGGGATTCCTATTTAAGTTCATGAAGCATTTCCATCTCTGGTGTGTTGATTGAACATTCTGGTAACAAATCTAGCAGCAGGTTTTTTTAATTGCTTCCATGTGCTCCTTTCTTCCAGCTTGTTGGGGCCAACAGGTGTAGCCTTGGGAGATGAGAAAGGGGAGGAGATGACAGGACAGAGTGGGGTGGAAACTGTTGGGTGGAGGGTGTGGGAACAGTATGTTACCATATGTTGAGGTCGGGATAATTATGGGAGTGGAGAATGTGTTGTTAGGATAACTCCCATCTGCGTAGTTCGGAAAAGGTGGTGGTCAAGGGAAGGATCCATGTGGCTTGGGTAGTGAAGCAGCCATTGAAATCAAGTGTGTTATGTTTGGCTGTGCGTTGTGCCACAGCATGGTCTACTTAGGTCTCAGCCACAGTTTGGTGGTAGCCATTCATCCTGGTGGACAGCTGGTTGGTTGTCATACCAATATAAAAAGTTGTGCAATGATTGCAGCAAAGCTGATAAATAACACAGCTGCTTTCACAGATGGCACAGCCTCGCATGTTGTCGGATAAATCTGTCACAGGACTGGAATAGGAAGGTTTTTTACTTGAGTCTTCCACAGGAATATAATCCTTATGGCAAGGGGCTGGGACCGGGAGTGGTGTAGGTATGAACTAGGATGTTTTGGAGGTTGGGCAGGTGATGGAACACCTCTTTAAGAGGGGTGGGATGCCTCTCATTTCAGGGTATGTGATAGGTAATAAAATCCCTGATGAAGGATGTAGTTGAGTTGTTCCAATGCATGTGGTACTGGTTGATGAAGGGGACACTCCTTTGTGGCTGGTTCTTGGGGCTGGTGGGAGGTTTGGGGGTGGGGGGTGTGAGCGGAAATCACACGGGAGATCTGTTTCCGAAAAGGGCTTGGTGAGACCCTCAGCAATACTGAGCAAGGGAGATTCATCACTGCAGATATCATCCTTGGGTGGCCAGCCAGTGTGGGAGGAGTTTGTGCTGTGAAAGGGATGACAGCTGTCAAAATGCAGGTGCTGTTGGTGGTTGGTGGGTTTAATGTGGACAGAGCTGTGGATTGAGCCATCAGAGAGCAAGAGGTCAACATCTAGGAAGATGGCACCCTGATTGAGGAGAACCATGTGAAGTGCCTGGGAGACAAGGTTTTGAAGTTGTGAAGGAACAAAGATCAGGGTGCCTTGGCCCTGAATCCAGATCATGAAGATATCATCAATGAACCTGAACCAGAATAAGTATTTGATGTTTAGCAAGGCTAGGAAGGTCTCCTCTAGATGGCCCATAAAAAGGTTGGCAGAGGAGGATGCTATGTGGGTGCCCATGGCTGTGCTGTGGATTTGTTTGCATACTTTCAAAGTTCTTTGATCCACTGGTTTAAACTTCACACTAGTTACTGCCCCACCTTCCCTGTGGAGCACGTGTTGATCTCACCGTGGACTTCTGGACAGAGCCACACACACCTGATTTCATCAAAGTGTACGGGCCTGAAGATGGTGTTGACGCTATGCCAAAACTAGTAGCGAAGTAAATAAAAAAATCTTAAGTACAGCCGAAGGAATTTCATTTTAATAAAAATTATACCAGCTGTGTCCCACCTTCATCCAGTTAAATATGGATGTACGAAGGTTAAGGAAGTAGGTGGTGTCTTTGATGTAGGAAGCTAGATTATGGGCAATGGGTTAGAGATGTCGGTTGATGAGGGCAAAAATGCTTTCAGTGAGGGCACAACAACCAGTCACAATGGGGCATCCAGGATTGTTGGGTTTGTGGATTTTGGGGAGCACTTAGAAGGTGGGTGCACGGGATGCCATAGGGGTGAGAAGAGAGATTGTTTCAGGGGAAATGTTCTGGGAAGGGCCTAAGGCTTTAAGCAGGGACTGGAGCTTTTATTGGACTTCTGGGATGGATTCAGTCTGGCAGAGTTTATGGGTGGAGTAGTCAGATTATTGGCAGAGGCCTTCTGCCACATAATCACTGTGATCCATAACAGCAGTGGTGAAACCTTTGTTTTTAGGTAGGATGATTAGATCAGGATTTGTTTTGAGGTTGTGTATGGCTGTTCTTTCTTCACCTGAAAGGTTTGTGTTCTGAAGGAGGGACCTTAAGAAGGATGGTGAGGCTAAGTTTAAGGTAAGGAATTCCTGGAAGGCAATCAGTGGGTGGTTAGATGGGAGGGTGGGAGGATCACAGTTGGATGGTGGTATTAACTGGAAGAGTTCAGTGTCGAAATTTAGGGTGGTTTTGGTTGGAGGGATTGGCAGCAAAGAATTGTTTCCATTGCAGGGATTGGGAGAAGGGGAGAGGTCTTTGACAAGCCAGCATGGTTAAATTTGGGTGTAGGGCCAAAGGTTATGTCTTTGGATAGAAATTAAACTTCTGTGGAGATGAAGGTTAACAATAGTGTTACGGGAATGTTTTGACACTGCAATTGATGGAGAGTTGGTAGGGAGTTTTTGTAGATGTGCCAAGTTGAAAATGTCAGCTAGGCAGGGTTTAGCTGCTATGAGGGGTGGATGAGGAGGAACACTATGGATACTATAGGGGTTGGATAGTGGTGCCTCGAGGCAGCAATGGAATGTAAGTAGGTTGGATAACTTACAGAGGTGGTGTCTGGAATGCTCCCACAAGTGCTGGAGACCAAGGAATTCAGTTTCAGAGGTGTGATGTATGGAGTAGGGATTGCAGAGTAATAGTACATTGCGGAGGGAGCAGAGCTGGTTCTGGCTGGCTGGCTGGCTGGCTGGTTTGGGGGAGTGACCAAACAGCAATGTCATCAGATATTGAAAGGATGGGGAAGGAAGTTGGCCATGCCCTTAAAAGGAACCGTGCTGGCATTTGCATGAAGCTACTTAGGGAGATGATGGAAAACCTGAATCAGAATGGCCGGCCGTGGGTTTGAACCATCATCCTCCCAAATGTGAGTCCAGTGTGCCAACCACTGCGCCACCTTTCTCAGCGTTTGTTCTGGGATGCCTGTGCCATGGAGATATATTTTTGCAGTATCAAGTTTGTGAAGGCCAGGGATTGGTGGAATCTGAAAAGGTGTAGGTCATTGTTAAAGGACGGGTGTGATCCAGAGAAATGAATCTTTACAGTTAGGCCATTTGGGGAGGATTCCATGGTTTAGGCAGCCTTTGAGAAACAGGTTGTGGGGCTAGGTTTTAACCAGGGAAAGGCCTACTTTTCTGAATTGGTGCAGAAAGCTGGAGCAAGGGTCCATTGTCAAGGAATGGTGTAAAGGAAACGGGAGTGACCCAGAAATCTACAAAATGTATTGATGGTTGTGAGAGGAGCTGGATATGCAAAAAGACACATAAAGATACATTAAAAATACTTAGACATACAGAAACATGCGCAGATATGAAAAAATATACTCAGGTACATAAAAATATGCAAAAATACGTGAAACTGCATATAAATATGTTAAAAACTCACAAAAATGTGGGTGAAAAGGAACAATGAGGTGTGTGTGTGTGTGTGTGTGTGTGTGTGTGTGTGTTATGCAGTAAGCAAAGAGAGAGGGATGGGGGATGGATTAGGTCAAGGATGAAAAGGAAGTACATAAGGATGAGAGATGAAGTGGAATCAGTAGCAATAAATATAATTATCATAGGAAAGCAAAAGATCTGGAAGAGAACCTGAGAAAATTCTGGTCTTACGTAAAATCGCTAAGCAGGTCTAAGGCTTGTTGACCAGTGTGATGGGGGCAGTTGAAGATAGCAAAACGAAAGCTGAAGTTCGAAATTTCACATTCAATAAATCGTTCACGCAGGAAAAGCGTATAAACATACCACAAACATACCATCATTTACCATCAGACTGACCCCCATTTGGATGACACGGTAATAAGCATACCTGGCATAGAGAAGCAACTGAAGGATTTGAAAGCAAATAAATCATCAGGTCCGGATGGAATCCCAGTTCGATTTTACAAAGCATACTCTACTACATTGGCCCTTACCTAGCTTGCATTTATCGTGAATCTCTCGTCCAGCAGAAAGTCCCACGCAACTGGAAAAAGTGCAAGTGATGCCTGTATATAAGAAGGTTTAAAGAATGGACCCTCAAAATTACAGACCAATATTCCTAACTTTGATTAGCTGCCGAATCCTTGAACATGTTCTCAGTTGGAATATAACAAACGTTCTTGAGACTGAGAAGCTTATGTCTACGAATCAGCATGGTTTTAGAAAGCATCGCTCATGCGACACTCAGCTTTCCCTTTTCTTACATGATATACTGCAAACAGTGGACGAAGGACATTCAGCAGATTCCACATTTCTGTATTTCCAGAAAGCATTTAATACAGTGCCCCATTGCAGGCTGTTAACAAAGGTACAAGCATATGGAATAAATTCAGAGATATGTGAGTGGCTCAAAGACTTCTTAAATGATAGAACCTGGTATGTTGTCCTCAACGGTGTGTGTTAATCGGAGACAAGGATATTGTCAGGAGTGCCGCAGGGAAGTGTGATAGGACCACTGTTGTCCTCTGCATACATAAATAACATGGCGAACAGGGTGGGCAGCAATCTGCAGTTGTTTGCTGATGATGTCGTAGTGTAAAATAAGGTGTTGAAGTTGAGTTTCTGTTGGAAGGTACAAGATGACAGACAAAAACTTCAGTTGTTGTGATAAATGGCACCTAGTCCTAAATGTGGAAAAATGCAAGTTAATACGGATGAGTAGTAAGATCAAACCTGAAGTGTTTGGGTACAGTATTAGTAGTGTCCTGCTAGACATAGTCAAGTCATTTCAATATCTGGGCATAATGTTGCAAAGCAATATGAGGTGGAACGAGTATGTCAGAATTGTGCTAGGGAAGGCAAATGGTTGAATTCAGTTCATTGGGAGAATATTAGGAAAGAGTTTTGCCTATAAAGGACACTGGTGTAACCTATTCTTGAGTATTGCTAGAGTGTTTGGGATCCATACCAGGTCGAATTGAAGGAAGACATTAAGCAATTCAGAGGCGGGCTGCTAGATTTGTTACCAATAGGTTCAAACAGCACATAAGTGTTAGCGGAGATGCTTCGGGAACTCAAATGGGAATACCTGGAGGGAAGGCAATGTTCTTTTTGAGAAGTACTGTTGAGAAAATTTAGAGAAATGGCGTTTGAAGGTGACTGCCAAACAATTGTACTGCTGACAATATATATTGTACGTAAGGACCATGAAGGTAAGATTAGGCCTCATACAGAGGCATACAGTCGTTTTTCCCTCACTCCAATTGCGAGTAGAACAGGAACAGTAATGATAAATAGAGGTATAGCGTGTGTGAGGTGTGCTAGCATGTGTGTGTGAACGATGTGCATCTCTCTTTTACTGATGAAGGCTGTAGCCGAAAGCTTTATTTAAGTGCCTTTTAATTGTACCTGTCTACAAATTGTGTCTTCTTTACATTAAGTAGCTACCTGTCATTTCCTAAATTGTAGTTTATTAGTTAGTTAGTTTCATGTTCCATGGATCATTCGCAGAATAAATCCTAATGATGCAGAGCGAGTCATTTCACATTCACATTGCAAATTGATTTGTAAATGTTCTACATTTAGAACATAAAGTGTTGTTATTAAATGTACTGAAGTGAATTAGTAATTCCTGTCCAACACCTTTTACACATTATTGTAATAGACATTCTTCTTTGGAGTGAGAGTTGGCAAGGAGAAACTTTTTCAGCTTGTTTTCAAAGTTTGCTTTGCTATCTGTCAAGACATTTTATATCATTGAGTAAATGATCAAAAATTTTAGTTGCTGCATTGTGCACCCTTATTTGTGCGCGAGACAACCTTAATGTGTAGTAATGAATATAATTTTTATTCTGGTATTGTAATTATACTCCGTCTTTAGCTTAAAACACTGCTGCCACAGGGACTTAAATCAGTCAATATAATCAACCGTCACTCGGAATTCTAAGTCCAGCCATCTGCCTGATCTGGAAGCAATGTAGGATGCGGAAGTGTGTGGAGGAAGTTCTGTCATTCTTCGCAAGCCATTACAGAGGTGTCTCAGCTCGTGGTCTAGTGGTAAACATTGCGCTGTGTAGAGATAAGAGTCGTGAGTATGAGACTCCTCAAAGCCATAGTTTTTAAATCATTTTGGGTGTCTGCAAAAGTTATATCTGATGGAACCTCAAAGATAATTCACTTCACTGTCTAAACCCCCACTAATAGCAAAAACTTCCAGATATAATTCCGCCAATGGCTGCGTCAAGACCAGAACAAATCAGCAGCCACTAGTTACCAACTATACGCAACATGCCACCCACTGACCAGGCAAACCCGGCGCCATGACTGTTATGATCTATCATTTTCTTATTTGCACCTCTAGTATTTATCTTGCAGTTACATAGTAGGTTTTGTATGCTTGAAACTTACGAACATTGTTAAAGAGTTGTAAATAGAGTCACAAGTGGAAAAAGTTCTAACATTTGACACACAGCATTTGCTACTGGGGTGAAGGCAACAGAGGCACTTCAGAAACTGTGTGTGTGTGTGTGTGTGTGTGTGTGTGTGTGTGTGTTGGGGGGGGGGGGGGATCCTTTTGTGAAAACACGTTAGAAAAGGATGTTCCTGTTTAAAGACAGATAGATGATTTTCCACATTCAGGAAGTCCGAATAATAAACATATGTGATTAACGGCGACCATTTAAAAATTGTGTGACATTTGCATTTAATTGATGATGTTCAGAAGTCAGGAGTAGAAGTACTTTTTACTCCAATTCAAAGCAACAAAAGTCAAAGGGGTGGCGTGCCCGCATGTTCACGCATTGTATGAATAGATAACATTAAGATTTAGAAGACAAACAGTAATAATAATTGAATTAAATATCATTGTGAAGTATTTTGATGCCGTGGCGAGTTACAAACCTGTGTCCTGTATATAACATTAACTAAATTCTTTGAGATTGTGACTAGTCACAAGTGCAGCAATAAGCAATGTCCAATTTGTTTGATGGCTGACCGATCAGCACTGCAGCAGATGCTATGATACAAACAGAAAGACCCCATCTTGACTCTGAATACAGTGTGCACACAACACTGTGTGCATGTTTGTTGAGTAACCAGTGTGTAACTCTTTCCACAGATTTGATGGAGCAAGTGGAACCATTATCATGTTGTTAGTCATCAGAATGTTAACCAGTAATAGACTGTCCACTTGCCTTTGATTACAAGAAAACGTAAGATGTGGTGATACCAAAATTTACACCAAAAGGAGCTTGTCCGCCCTATGTAGTAGTACTCAAGTAAATAATTTTTTTCAGAATTATATAATGCATTTCCTCCTCGCATCTCATAGCACTTGTTTTGGTATGGAGCGAGAAAATAAAATTTTAGAATTTTGAAGCATAATAAGACATGACATTTCCTTTCATGCATTACCACCGCTTGCTGGTTCTTATTTAAAACTTGTGGACATCAGGTCATTTGGCAGAATGAGTCTTATGTTGTTTTACTAATTATGGTATGGGGAACATGCAGAAATGGAGAGTACCCTTTACAGCAGTGAAGATCTTTGCACATATGTGCATACAGCATTGACTGCCAGATGGTGCAACTTTCCACAGAATTCAGGTGACAGGTAACACAACTGTCAGAATGGTTCAGATATCATTCTGTAAGTCATCAGAAGATGGACTGAAAGTCAAAATAATCTACATCTACATGACTACTCTGCAATTCACATTTAAGTGCTTGGCAGAGGGTTCATCAAACCACAATCATACTATCTCTCTACCATTCCACTCCCGAACAGCATGCGGAAAAAACGAACACCTAAACCTTTCTGTTCGAGCTCTGATTTCTCTTATTTTATTTTGATGATCTTTCCTACCTATGTAGGTTGGGCTCAACAAAATATTTTCGCATTCGGAAGACAAAGTTGGTGACTGAAATTTCGTAAATCGATCTCACCGCGACGAAAAACGTCTTTGCTTTAATGACTTCCATCCCAATTCGTGTATCATATCTGCCACACTCTCTCCCTTATTACGTGATAATACAAAACGAGCTGCCCTTTTTGCACTCTTTCGATGTCCTCCGTCAATCCCACCTGGTAAGGATCCTACACCGCGCAGCAATATTCTAACAGAGGACGAACAAGTGTAGTGTAAGCTGTCTCTTTAGTGGACTTGTTACATCTTCTAAGTGTCCTGCCAATGAAACGCAACCTTTGGCTCGCCTTCCCCACAATATTATCTATGTGGTCTTTCCAACTGAAGTTGTTCGTAATTTTAACACCCAGATACTTAGTTGAATTGACAGCCTTGAGAATTATACTATTTATCGAGTAATCGAATTCCAACGGATTTCTTTTGGAACTCATGTGGATCACCTCACACTTTTCGTTATTTAGCGTCAACTGCCACCTGCCCACCATACAGCAATCTTTTCTAAATCGCTTTGCAACTGATACTGGTCTTCGGATGACCTTACTAGACGGTAAATTACAGCATCATCTGCGAACAACCTAAGAGAATTGCTCAGATTGTCACCCAGGTCATTTATATAGACCAGGAACAGCAGAGGTCCCAGGACGCTTCCCTTGGGAACACCTGATATCACTTCAGTTTTACTCGATGATTTGTCGCATTTTGAATCATATTCAACCCAAAAGGGAATACTGCTTAAGGTATTATAGTGTGTTGAAGTTATTAAAATTCAGTGATGCCCACACAAATATTCTGATAGCTGAAAGGACCTGTTAGTGCACAACTATCAGGAATGAATTAAAATCAAACTCCAAGAACTTGAGAAAACTGTTTTGTTTACCTCTTATTGTTATTTTGGGTCTCAGTCTTAGGCATTCTCATTCATAAAGCACTTTATGTTTGTTTTAGCAAAGCATCAGTAACAGTTATATTGTAACAACTGTATGATCAGGATGATGCAGGTGCTCAGTAAATGTGGTGATCTTACACTGTCAGTTACTTTGAATGACATTAGTGGTGAAGCAGTTTCTTATGCTTCTTATGAACAACTACTCTGATTAAGATCTACTTACTTCATCCTGTACACTGATGTATGGCTAGGAACACCTGCCCCGCTAGACAGCCTCTTGTTTCCCCTCAAGAACAAGCAGAGAACAGAATCAAAAACATTTGAAAGGAAACACTCATCAGTCTGCTCAGTCTAAGTAAGAAGCACATGTCTATCTCATTACCACCAAGCAGGCACAGTGTTCCTTCTTGTGGTAATTACATTAAATCTGCAGGTAAATCCTTAACAAATATTACCTTCTGCTATGCAGCTGAAATGAAAGTCACTACATGTTTCACATGTTATAGTTAGTTAGTAATAAACTCCCTGCAATCCTTCTTCCACTGTTCTGGAACATACTTACCGTTTGACTGTTTGACTATATGGGTGGTACACTCTGATTCACGTGTGTTTGAAATGAACTGACGACATCACAAAACAATGACTGTGGAAAGGATGCCATTAAAATGTTATTACACAGATAGAAAGACAAATGTTCTTCAAATCCCTAATATTGTCTGAAAACCAAATTGTATATAAAATGCCATCCAGAACACATTTGGCAACTCAGTGATAGTCAACGGACTTGCAGGACTGGAGCTGAATTATCCTACTGTCTTCACCAGATGTTTATGTGCAACTTTCATGAAATGATGTGTGCATAATAACCAACAGTGAGGTGGAAAATTGCATTTTTGACTGCAAGAAGGTTGTTTTATGAGTAAATTATGATGTCTCTTGTCATTTATGTTATGGGAAACCTTACTATTTTGATCTTTGCCTACATTATAGCAATGAGAAATGTTCATATTCTTGACGCCTTGCTATCTGTGACTAATTTAATTTTCAATGGCTTCGCCAGATGTTTACGTGTAACTTTGATCAAATGTTGCATGCATAATAAGCAACAATGAGGTGGAAAATTGAATTTTTGACTGCAAGAAGGTTATTTTACAAGTAAATTATGATGTCTCTTGTCATTTATCTTATGGGAAACCATACTGTTTTGATCTTTGCCTCCATTATAGCAATGATAAATGTTGTTCATATTTTTGACGCCTTGCTATCTGTGACCAGTTTAACTTTCAATGGCTTTTTGAGCCCACATTATCTGTCATTGCATGTGTTTGCCTGCACGGTAGCCTTTTCTGGTTGGAACTTTATTGTTCATAGCTTACGAAGTTTCCCTGTGCCTGTTAACATTTTGCAATCAATGCTGTGTTGTTGTCTCTTCATTTCTCTCTTTTTGGGACAGTTCCAATGACAGCAGTCTGAAAAAAGATATTTTCTAAGCCTATAGTTAGTGAAAAGATGTGTTGCTTACCCATAACATTCACAGTATAAACACTGTAGTTGCTCCAAAAATGTGAATCATGTCCGGTGATGAGCATTTTAGTTTTCAGTCTGCTTAAGACAGAAAAACACAAATAATTGTGACAGTTATTGTTGTATGATTTGTTTGCAGTTGGTATATGTCTAAGTATTATTAGTAACTATGGCTACTCCCTAAACCTAGTTACAGAAATGTGAATAAGATTCAGTGACACTTACTTTTGGTATTCCAACCCTCTGCACAACTTCTTTGAGGCAGACACTGTAGGTACTTCACAGCTGACTCAAGGAACACATTAGCTGGATTCTTCCTACTAGTAGTATAACTTAATCTTGGCAACAACGCAGAATATGTTTGGCAGCTCTGTGAGTGATGAGGTACTTCCTGTATGGCACAGAATTTCTCTGTTTAATTCCCTTGATATATTCGTATCATTTTTTGTTTAACCTGAGTGATTTACACATAAGGTGCGAAATAAGGTTATCAATTTATGGTTGTCCAAGAAAGTCATTCCCTGTAGAAATTGCAACTGATCTCATCTTTTGCATTGCAATTTAGCTGTTGCAGCCACAACTGGGGCAATAAGGTAGAGCCAAATACTGTATCTCTTCGCTGTCTCTGAGATAACATGGTCACCTGTGAAGTGAATGCTGCTTTGATTCACATTTCCAGTCTCATTGAAGGCCAGACTTTTATCACTTGTGTGACAGAGCTGTAGGCAGCCAGATTGAAAATCAATAAGGAACTCTTACTTATTTTATTTATGAACTGCCACATTTCTGTGCTATTTGAGATTGACACAGGACAGCAAGTAAACATGGACCATTTTGAAGCCCAGTGTGAATGTCATGTTACTAATTTGGGCCCATATAGATTCATTCCTGTTTCGGGAGCCTTATTTTTTATTACAACAGAATTTCAGTATATAGTTTTCATTCATATTACTACAGTGTATTATATGATAGCTTTTCTATTATTTTACATCAGAGAGAAATCAATCATCAAGAGACTCTTCTCTCACATTATGTAAAACAGCCTGACAATGCTCGTGTAGTTTATCAATTCCACACCTATAAAATTCTACTGGATCTGAGTCAATGGTTTCTTAAAACATGTTTGGAGTGCATTTTCATCCAGCAAGGTATTTTCTTATCAGTTTATTGATAAGGAGCGAGAATGGTGAACATTTGAAGGTATAAAAAGTGTGTGGGGGATGATTTTTAAAGTGAACTCCAGGGTAGTTTTGTTTGTGAAATCAGCAGAGTGAATCATGTTATAGTAGGACCACATGATGCAATTTTGTGGGTCGTTTCCCTTACACTGTAACAGAAAGGCATCTTAGTCATTGGCAACAAGCACTAGCTGCGATAGGCACACCTTTCAGGAGGGGTTAGTAGTGCTCAATGCCCTTTTTGAACCACTGGCAAAATATTGTGTTCAGATAGCCCTTTGCTCCACTCTGTGTGTGTGTGTGTGTGTGTGTGTGTGTGTGTGTGTGTGTGTGTGTTTTAAGGCTCAACCAATAATTTGTTCTTAAAAAGTTAACATAAAGGCATCATAACTCATCACCAATAACAATATTGCATTTTAAATTCCCCATGAGCAAACTGATGATGGTCAAGCAAAAATGCAGCAATGGTTATCCGTTTGGCTGTTTTTGCTCTGAATTGGAGGATGCAGTACCCCTATCTTATCCGTTTGGCTTTTTTTGCTCTGAATTGGAGGATGCAGTACCCCTATCTCCACCTTCTGAACCTTGCCTATTAAATGCAAGTGTCACTTGATGTTTAAATGATCAGTTCGTCAGATACAGCACTCATCGCACACACAATACAAAGGTTCCAAGCTGCTCCTGTTGCCTTCACCTCTGTATTAAATCCATAGCGAATAATATGTCTGGAATGTTAGAACTTTTTCCACTTCTGACTCTCTTTTAAAATTCTTTAGCAATGTTCATTAGTTTGGAGCATGCAATATCCAGTAGGTACCAGCAAGACAAATACGAGAAATGCAAATAAGAAAATGATTGTTTGTAATGCACTCAAACACTTTAAAAAATCTGGGGATATGGACTCTGCCTCTTACCCTTCATCCATGGTTCACAGGATATTGTGGGAGAAAGAGGCAAGATGAGATTTGCATAAATGGTCCTTTTGAAATCGGTGCTGATTTGTCGACAGAAGCTTTTCTGTTTCAAGGAGTCTTATTATATTAAAACTTACACACAGTCAAGAATTCTGTAGCATACCAGTGTTAAAGATGTGTGTCTGTAATTTTGTGGGTCCCTTCTTTTATCCTCCTTACATGCAAGGAGTCCCATGCACTTTCTTCCAGTCACTTGGGACTTCGCACTATGTGAGAGACGTGCAGTAAATGTGAGCCAAGTAAAGGGTCATTGCCATAGACTTGTCTCTGTAAAACCAAATTGTGATTCTGTCTGACCTGGGGACTTCCTTGTTTTTTAACTTTTTCAGTTGTTTCTTAACGCTAGAAATGCCTATTTCTATATCCTACATACAAGAGTCTGCATTAGGGTCGAATGATGGTCTGTCTGTATGATCCTCATAAATCAGTGATTTTTTTTAAATACGAAATTTAAAGCTGCAGTCTTCCTTTTGCTGTCTTCTATTGCTACAGTAGAATTTTTTCAGGTTCTCGGCAAGATCCTTCACTAAGGTATGGTGGTGGAAGTTTCATATGCTTTATGCATTGATGTTTTTATACACTCAAATATTTCTAACATTTGTCTGTCAACATTTCCAAGTCCTTTTTTGACCTGAGTGTTCAACAATCTCTGGATCCTTGACATTTTCTGAATTTTGTTACTAAATCACGGTAGGTCTTTTCCATTCTTAATCCAATTACTCATCACACATTTCTCCAGAGCGTGATTTACAGTTTGGTGGTTTTAATATTTATACTCACGTACTGAGAAAACATGCAATTTTATTGAGACACTACATAAAAGAGCTCTCAAGAATTTGTCATTCTTTGTATAGTTTGCTGTGCAAAAGTTACGAGAAATGTGACATCAGCACTTTAAAAAACTGTTACCAGAGGGGAGTTAATTGGAAGTATGTCGGACATCATATCTAGAACCATAGTTCTTTATTTGCAAAATAATAATATGAAAATTTCAGCCTGGAGAAAAAAACCAAAATCAGTTACAAATATTAATGAACTGCGGCCATCAGATTTACATTTTGAAACGGGCACAAGGACAGCATCAAATTGTACAACATTCCGTAAAGACTGTTGATTTTGTATTAATGTCCACATGAAATTTTCCTGTTCCTGAGAAAAAGTCGTTACATATCCAAAACTTTTATTAGGAAAATCTAAGCAATGATGATAATACAAAGAATAATGATGATGATGATTTATTTCATTTTGCAAAGATTAATAAATAAAATGGAAAAGACGTCAGTCATGGCCTATCCACGGGAATTATTCTGACTTATACTTAGTTTCAAGTGCTGAAACAGTGATCACAAAAATGTTACATGTAGTCTGTTCCTCATTAATGACATAACAGATAATTATAGTTCTGGTTCTCCCCATTAACCATATTTATAGGGTGTGTACGCTCTGGCAGAACCGGGAAATCTGGGAAAAACCCGGGAATTGTTTCATCCTAGTAATACCTGGGAATCTTTTAGGAGCCTGGAAATTTTTGATTATTTTGGTTTTCAATTAAATTTTTGTAATTATGACTGATAAGAACTATTACTCTAACAAAGAATTTTACTTTAGCCTGCTACCACACAATAATATTACAGGAGTAAAACACAAACAAGAAAATAACACCAAAATAAAACTTTAGTTGCAATACTTCCTAACAACAAGCTGCTTTCGATAAGCGTGACATCACAACTGTTTACATTTTTACCTGGCCGCAGGAAAATATTGCGAATGGTGGTCTGAGAAACGTTACTTTCAAAGTAAATTTCCTTTTATGCAAGATGAATTACATGTTGTAATGGAATGTGTGATGAATTTCTTAATTCATGGAATGTTTGACTCTTTCAAAACCTAATACTTTGAGGACCAGCCACTTAGAAAAATTTCAGGCCCAGAAGACCAACCGTTTATGCCATCATTTAAAATTTTACTGGTGTCAGATATATCTCAGAGGGTACCGGTAACGCAGGCTAAAAAAGACAATGCTTCATATTTGCTTTGGTTCTTTATAGATTACAAATTATGCAATAATGATGGCAAAAAGTATAATCCTTCAGAAAAAAAGTGGAAAGTGAGTTCTTGAGCAATTTCACACATAATCATCTTTTCTGTAGAAAAGTAAAAATGCTTAATGGAATATGTGTTCGATCAAGTAAGCCATGAAATGTTCTGTTCACACCAGTGCAATTTACTGTCACGCTTGTCAGGAATATTCAGCTGCTGTAATTTAAGCTGTGCTCGTAGGATCCTGCCTAACATGCTCAGAAAAAACAGCAAAAATTTTTTTTACAACCAGTGAAAGTTTAGCTTTTCTTGATGAAAAATATCATCTAGCTGTAATATTTTGAAAAGCAAGAATACATATTATCATGCCATATTTTCCCAAATTCGAAGTTCTCTGCCAGACCATTCAGAACACTACTATGCTCTCGGTTTCTGTATTGTAGCATTGGCATCACATTTCATATTTTGGCATTCTTTGTTTGGAAACTACTTTGAGGAATTTGTATTTATACTTTCATAATAACAAAATATGCAGTGTACATGTTGCCGCGCATTGAAGATCTTCCCAAAAGTGATGCATTTTGCTCGGAGATCTGAAAGCTCTGTGCCAGTGCATAAAATGTTTACCATTCAAAGGACTGATACAATTTAAAGATCTGAGGGAAAATATATTGTCACTTAACACAGAAAACACATACTTTCACCCTGGGGAGGAAAAAAATGCATTGTTACCCAGAAAAAAGTGTATTTTTAACACACACATCCAGGAAAAATCCAGTTCTGCCCCCCCTTCCCCACATATACACCCTGATTTATGAAATGTAGAGCATCAGTGAATAATTTAAAAATAGTTGTTCAGTGTCACTGCTTTCAAGCAAATGTGTCTAGTCTAATATTCTAATGTTACAAAACAGAGAAGAGCAAAGTTATGCATGCTAAGATATCGGCAAAATAGTTTATGAAACACAGACTCATGAAATTTCTGCTTGAAGAGAAATTTTCTTTTTTATTTACAGGCATTTGTTGCTGTGCAGAGTTACTTTAGGGAAGTCATTCCTCCAATTTAGTGCAATGAAAATGGCCCATGCACCACCTGGTCACCACTCTGTAATGGGACGACCCAGTGCTGGTGGTCTGACGTTTCCTGAGTACGTTGTGTACAGGGGAGAACAGGTAAGCACTACATTAAACAGTGGAAAATCCAGGATGGACTGTAACAATATTATGAAGAGGATAGTTGCCACCCATCATATTCTGGAGATGCCAAATCACTGATAGCCACAACAAAGACTGTCGGAAAGTGAGCTTTTGGCCAACAAGGCCTTTGTCAAATATAGACAAAACACACACACACACACACACACACACACACACACACACACACACACACATGACCACAGTCTCTGGCAGTTGAAGTGTCTGGGTTCGTGCACACGTGTGTGTGTGTGTGTGTGTGTGTGTGTGTGTGTGTGTGTGTGTTTTGTCTATTTTCGACAAAGGCTTTGTTGGCTGAAAGCTCGCTTTCTGACAATCTTTTTGTTGTGCCTGTCTGGAACTTGGCATCTCACTATATGTTGAGTAGCGACTATCTTTTTCAAAATATAAGTACTATATTGGATATTCTTACCTGTCAGACTGTTTCCAAGATCCTAATGTATGTTTTGTTACAGGCTTATCCGGAATATCTCATCACTTACCAAATTGTGAAACCAGAGGAGAGCCCAACAAGTGGAGAACTAGAGAGCAGATGATTGGTGACTCTGGCAGGCAGTGGGCCAGTTCCCACTCCCTCTGAGACAAGGCCCCAGGACTGTTGCTGCAATGGTGGCGAGCTGTTGCAGTTTGCCCTGCATTGCTTGCACTGGCTGTCTGTGGCACAGCCACCTAGCATATGCAAGACTGATGACTGGAATGACGCAGACCAGTGGCCCACTTAGTGTGCTGTTGATCATGCTACAGACATTCTTACAATCCCAGCAGTATTTCTCTAACATTGCCATTATTTAAAGGAAGGGGAAATTTATATTATGGTTGTTACCAAAAATATAAATTAAGGAACTGAGATACTAGTGTTATTATTTGTTTTAAAAGTCCTTTTGATATATTCCTTGTTCAAAATAGTGAGCTTTCAGATCACTATTGGTCACAGATAACAATACATGAGACTTGTACAGGATTTAGAAATCTAAAAGGAGGAAACAAATAGCAAATATATTTCTCATTTATGCTGGTTAGTTTAGTGATGTCCCAAGATTTAATTACTCACTCCATTAAGAGAGGGGTGTAGTATTTGTGTTTTATTTGTCACTCATGGTGAACACTGCAGTGGAAAACTATCAGCCACCATACATGCACAGAAATACTTAATGTGCAAGCCATAATTTAAAGGTCTCGCTACTTTTAGATTTAACAGAATGATGCAGTTGGCTGATACATCATGTGGTGCATTAAAACACACCTTATGTGCTCATCTCTTCTGTCCTGATTTCAACCAGGTATTGTTTTTTGTGCTAAATGTTAGCACAAGGCAATTAAACATAGGTCTCTGTTATATTTATCAGTAACCTTGCTGAACATGATGACATTCATCTCATGGCTGTGAAAATTGTGCAGTTCTATTAGCACCATGACAGCCAAAGACTGCCCATCAGCTTTAGTGAATGTGTGCACTCTGGAAGTAGTCCCCAGAGACAGTGCCTTGTATGTGAGTAAAGTGTAATGTCCTTTTGTATAAGAAGTTGATGAAGTGTATCATGAGATGTGCTTTCCTGAATGAATGCGAACAAGCAGAACAATACTGAATAAACGAATCCTCCAAAGGAACTGACTCGAATCAGAGCACAATGCCATCTTCCGAGTGTGTGAACTCCCCTACTGATATACCAGTATCAGGAACATTCCCATATAGCTCCCACATTTTTATGCTGTAATGTGATAAAAGTAAATGACTGTTCATGCCAAATCTTAATTAATGAATATTACGTATTGGAAATGGATCACGAATCAAGTGAACAGAAATTTCACCTCAAGAAGTGTCCCATGTCATGGTGTGGTATTGTTGATGCCTTTACAAAAGTAAAGCTGTCATCAGCTTGAATGTTTGTTTGCGCACTGGCACACTTAACTAGACATGCCATTATTGGAAGTGGTATGCTCTTGTCTTTCTCCAGCCTTTGAACTGACTTACTCAGCCAGTTGTATGGGACCTTACAGTTTGATTTGGCCTTCAAACCATGCTGCAACTTGGCATTTTTTCATGTTTGCAAATAATTGCTGGAAGTGAAATGAGAATCCTAGAATTGCCTGGGGAATGAACCCTGGACATTTGGATTGCTTTTCTGGCACTGAGCCAAGTTAACATCTTTATGTAGCTAAAATATTTGAGAACTTATATGACAGCACTGACAGAAGAGTCTGTAGCAATCTCTTAATATTTGTGCAGGATTCATAGACTCCCATCAAGTGTCTTTTTACATAGTTATGTTACTACTTGTGTTGCTGTTTTATATGTTCTTATATTATTGGATATAATAAAAATGTTTTCATGCCGAACCCTATATTTAAAGAAATGCAGTTTCTATCAAATAACTCATTGTGCTGTATGAGGTGTGTGTTGTCAGTCATGTTCCTTCCATTTTTCTGGTGTTAACCCGCTTTAGCAAATTGCATCATTTTGAATTGATATTGATTGTATTAAACTAATGATTTGCAACAGTGAACACAGCCGTATAAACCAGAGAGATACCTAATGCCAGTAATAAGAAAATTAAATTAGTAGCTACCTAGTAGATAAAGTTACCAGTGACACATTCCCAGTATAGTGCAGATGTGGTGAAATAACATTTAACATTAAAACACTTGACACAAAAAAATACGTAACACAAAATAATATTGCAGTCCCAATAAAAGATTTGTAATGTCATATTATTTTTCTTTTAAAATGACACAAAAGATTTTTTCCTTCTTAAACAATCTGCCAGGCTCTGCCCCTTTTTTCTCTTGTACTGAGAAGAAGGGGGAAAAAAAAGTTTGTGACTGTTTCTGTTACCACTTGGCTTTGGTTATTGATGGTACTTTTCCAAAAGCCAATAATATATAGATTTTTAGTGTCTAGTATGTACCTATAAGAGTAATCTCCAGCAGAAAATCGAACTGCTGTACTGTAATAACATTTGATGAAGTCGAAACTGCAATGTTCTTACAGTATTTGTAGCCCCTGGTCTTTGTGTTCAGTGTTCAACACACAAAATCTTTCAGACTCAACAGATTTTTCCCCCCTCCAATTAACCTGCTAGTTATTTGACTACTTAGTTAGTAGACCAATCCATTTTCTGAATTCTATGTATGAACTTCTCGGGAGAAATTGACATACATTCTGGATTTTAAATATACTTTTTCATGCAAGCGGATTCCGGCAGATGACTGCTGTTGGGATGTATGCTGACAATGGCCACCTCTGATCGCACAGTTAATATCACACCTGTTGTGAAATGCTGAAGTGGCTGAGAGTAGATATGAAATACAGAGAGGTGAGAAAATTAGTACAAAGTACTGTTCATCATTATAATGTTGGACTGCATTCGGCGCACACTTAGACCATCTCCAAAACTCCAGCAGTGGAATGACTATCCCCCTCTAATTTCAGACAGCTGTTTGAGTATTCAAAATAACAACATGCAAAATGATGTCTTCCCTGTGATGCAAAAATACTTGAACAGAAATTCATTAAATAAATTACAATAAAAAATAGCCATATTGGTGCAATAAGTGTTTGACAAATTGGTGCTTATGTACATTAGTAGCTGGGTTTCTACATTTGTGTAAATAAAAGGATTTTCATTCGCATTCTGTTGCTGCTTCTTTCTTCCCTCTAAAGTTACCTTAATAATATACAACATGCATAAATTAGCTGTTGGCATGAGAAAACACCTCGCGTGCGCGCCCGCGCAACACACACACACACACACACACACACACACATACAAATGCACTATATATATCTAAAAACAAAGATGATGAGACTTACCAAACAAAAGCGCTGGCAGGTCGATAGACACACAAACATACACACAAAATTCTAGCTTCGTCAGGAAAGAGGGAAGGAGAGGGAAAGACGAAAGGATGTGGGTTTTGAGGGAGAGGGTAAGGAGTCATTCCAATCCCGGGAGCGGAAAGACTTACCTTATGGGGAAAAAAGGACGGGTATACACTCGCGCGCGCGCGCGCGCGCGCGCACACACACACACACACACACACACACACACACACACACACACACACACACATATCCATCCGCACATACACAGACACAAGCAGACATTTGTAAAGACAAAGAGTTTGGGCAGAGATGTCAGTCGAGGCGGAAGTAAAGAGGCAAAGACGTTGTTGAAAGACAGGTGTGAGCGGCGGCAACTTGAAATTAGCGGAGGTTGAGGCCTGGCGGATAACGAGAAGAGAGGATATACTGAAGGGCAAGTTCCCATCTCCAGAGTTCTGACAGGTTGGTGTTAGTGGGAAGTATCCAGATAACCCGGACGGTGTAACACTGTGCCAAGATGTGCTGGCCGTGCACCAAGGCATGTTTAGCCACAGGGTGATCCTCATTACCAACAAACACTGTCTGCCTGTGTCCATTCATACGAATGGACAGTTTGTTGCTGGTCATTCCCACATAGAAAGCTTCACAGTGTAGGCAGGTTAGTTGGTAAATCACGTGGGTGCTTTCACACGTGGCTCTGCCTTTGATCGTGTACACCTTCCGGGTTACAGGACTGGAGTAGGTGATGGTGGGAGGGTGCATGGGACAGGTTTTACACTGGGGGCGGTTACAAGGGTAGGAGCCAGAGGGTAGGGAAGGTGGTTTGGGGATTTCATAGGGATGAACTAAGAGGTTACGAAGGTTAGGTGGACGGCGGAAAGACACTCTTGGTGGAGTGGGGAGGATTTCATGAAGGATGGATCTCATTTCAGGGTGGGATTTGAGGAAGTCGTATCCCTGCTGGAGAGCCACATTCAGAGTCTGATCCAGTCCCCGAAAGTATCCTGTCACAAGTGGGGCACTTTTGTCGTTCTTCTGTGGGAGGTTCTGGGTTTGAGGGGATGAGGAAGTAGCTCTGGTTATTTGCTTCTGTACCAGGTCGGGAAGTCACCCAGAACCGCAGGTCAGGGGAGACTTCCGTACGGGATGAGAAGGAAAGACTGATTGTTGGGGACTGCATCGGACGGGATTTGAAAACCTGAGTGTGTAAGGGTGGAAGACTGGGTAATATGCAGACAGAGATTACTGCTTGAACATCAAGCATGAGTTAATAAGAGTGAAAAGCTAAGTGCATTGTTCGTAACAGAGGTGGAAGGGGGTGGTGAAAACTAGACGGGAAAGACAGTGAAAGATGTGGAAAACTAAAACGGAGTGAAGCAAAGAGTAGTTACAGTGAAGAAATGATGAGATGGAAGAAATTAACGTAAATTAAGGCCAGATGGGTGGCGAAAACCAAGGACATGTTGTAGTGCTAGTTCCCACCTGCGGAGTTCTGAGAAACTAGTGTCTGGGGGAAGAATCCAGATGGTGTGTGTGGTGAAACAGATGCAGAGATCATGAATGTCGTGTTGTAGAGCATGCTCTGAACAGGATATTGCGAGTTGCCAGTATACTCGCACACTCTCTGCCTAAGCTCATTCATCCTAATTTATAATTTGTTGGTAGTCATGCTGATGTAGAAGGCCGAACAGCATTTACATAACAGTTGGTATATGACATGTTGTCTCATAGGTGGCTCTCCCATTGATAGTATATGTTTTGCCAGTTACAGGGCTATTATAGATGGTGTTAGAACAGTGCATAGGGCAATAGTTGCAGCAGAGATGGTCACAGCGGTAGGAGCCATAGGGTAGGGAAATAGGTGCAGAAGGAGCATAGGGTCTGACAAGAACATTGCAGAGATTGGGAGGGCGACGCAAAGCTATTCTATGTGTCATGGGCAAAATTTCAGACGGAATGAATCTCATTTCAGGGCATGAATTTAGGAAGTCATGGATCTGTCGAAGTAGCTGATTAACACATTCCAGGCCAGGATAATACTGAGTCACCAATGGTGTGCTCGGAAGCTATTTTGAGGAGGGATCAGAAGTACCAGGATTGGGTGTGATGGCCCAGGAAATTTGTATTTTAACTAGGCTGATGGGGTAATTACATGCAGTGAAGGCTGAGGTGAGAGTGGTGGTGTATTGCTGTAAAGAGTCTGCATCCGACCAAATATGTTTGCCTTGGATGCCAAGGCTGTATGGGAGGAAAGTTAGACATGGAAGTACTGTTGTTTGTTGGTTTAATGTGGATGGAAGTGTGTAGCTGGCCTTTGGTGAGGATGAGATCAACATCAAGGAAAGTGGCATGGGATTCAGAATAGGACCATGTGAAATTATTTGGGAGAAGGTATTCAGAGATTCCAGGAATTTTGACAGGTCAGCCTCATCATGAGTCCATATGATAAAGATGTCATCAGTGTATGTAAACCAATCCAGATTTATGGAGCCCAGGAAAGCCCCTCTAAGTGACCCATGAAAAGGTTGGCATAGGAAGGAGCCATCCTGGTTCCCATGGCCATACCCCTGATCTGTTTGTATGTCTGCCCCTTAAAGGGGAAGTAGTTGTTGGTAAGTGTAAAGTTGATTAAGGTGAGTAGGAAGTATGTCATAGGTTTGGAATGAGGTGGATGTCATAGTTGTGGAATCAGGTGGGCACTGACTGAAGAAATGTTCAGCAGCAGACAGACCATGTACGTGGGGGATGTTGCTATAAAGGGAGGTGGCATCAATGGTGACAAGCAAGGTGTGTGATGGGAATGGGACAGGCACGGACTTCAGATAATCTAGGCAATGGTTGGTATTTTTTATGAAGAAAGGGAGTCTTAATACTATCTGTTGCAGGTGTTGATCAACTAAGGCAGATATACGTTTGGTGGGTACTCTGAAGCCAGCAACTATAGGACGGCCAGGATGATTGGGTTTGTGGATCATAGGCAGAAGGTAAAGGGTGGGGGTGCCATGGATTCGGTGGAGTGAGAAGTTCTATGGATTGAGATGTTAGTCTTGGTGGGGAACATGAGATTTTAGGGAAGGACTACAGGTCAGTTTGAATAATTGAATGTTACTAGTCCTTCATTTACAGCTCATCCAATTACTATTTTACAGCAAATATTAAAAAAAAAAAAAAAAAAAAAAAAAAAAAAAAAAAAAAACATTTTACTTAATATCAAATCATTTGCCCAAAAATATATGTACATCACTCTTTATCATCACACACAATAATTTTAGATCATTTTTAAATGACTTCAAAGAAACTGGAAGACAATAAAGGAGATCAGAGTTTTTAAATAAAATTTGCAGTGTGTCAGAGCCCTTGTCAAGGGATCGGCAATACAATCTTAAAGCTTGAAACATGTAAAAAACTAACTCTAGAGTTAGTAATGAGGAGAAATGGTCTGAAGCTCTTTGGTCTTTTACTTCATTGAAATCTCAAAATTATTTTAGTTTTCCAAAACGTGATGGTAGTGTTAATGTTGTGGGTCTAGTTCTGGTTTTATGGAGGTAATTAATGGGTTTCTGTGTGTGAATATATTGCCCAGCAACATACCCACACTAGCGCTTGTCTTTGTGATGGTTGTGGATTAACAGGAGGAGGACAAATACAAATAGTATGTGTGACTATATTTTGGTACAGGTGATCGGTGCAGGCATCTGTGGTTGACTAATCAGGTACTGAATAATGAAGTAAATACTTTATAAAATAAAAATAACCGTATAATTTATTAAGCTTATACAAATACAGATATTTTAGAACCTGGGACTGTTAACTGCTGTCTCGTGGGCCCCTACCACCACGGTACAGCGCGTCCGCAGGTTGCGGATAGGAGATATGGCCTTCAGATTTGAAGGGTAGCTGCGAATACAAAAAATAAGCAGTCTCGGACAGCCGGTGGGGAGCAGGCGATGGCATGATGAACCATCCCTGTTTCTTCATCTCTTACTATCAAATCTATTCATCAGGAATCAGCAACATTAATGGGCGTGGGTCCCTTTGAAGTAAAATATTCCGGAGATAAACTAGGTTCCCATTCGGATCTCCGGGCGGAACATACTTCGAAGAGATTCAGGCCGAAAGGAACTTGGGTTGGGAACATGGAGCGTTAAAAGTTTGAACAGGCCAGGAATGTTCCAGACATTATTAGATGAATTAGATAGAGACAATGTAGACATTACAGCTATTGAAGAAACTCGGTGGCAGGGGGAGGGTAGCATAAAGAGGGTTAACTATACATTTTTCTATGGAGGTGCGGAAGCTCATAGTTTTGGAACAGGTTTCGCAGTACAGAGAAAAGTGCTTCACGCAATCATAGATATAAGGTTCATTAGTGACCGACTATCAGCTATAGTGTTGTCAGACAAGTGGAATAGACTAGTAGTAATTAATGTACACGCACCAACTGAGGACACTGAAGAAGTTGTTAAAGACGGCTTTTATGAAGAGCTAGGTCAACTTTTGGATGAGTTCTCCTCGTACGATACAAAATTAATCGTAGGTGATTTTAATGCGAAGATAGGTAAGGAGGAAGCATTCTGCCCTACAATTGGGAAAGAAAGTTTGCATAACATTTCAAATGATAATGACGCAAGGGTGGTTAATTTTGCTGTTTCAAAAGACATGATTGTTGAGAGCACATATTTCAAAAGGAAGGACATTCATAAAGCAACTTGGGTCTCTCCAGATGGACACACCCGAAACCAAATTGATCATGTTCTTGTAGATCAGAGATGGCACACTAGTATAGAAAATGTTAGGACTTTCAGGGGAGCAGACTGCGATTCTGATCATTTTCTTTTAGTTGCCAAAGTTCACCAACAGCTATCTACAGCAACATCAACGTGTCACAATGCAGAACTTGTTAGGTTCGGCACTGACAAGCTAAATAATGAAAACTTTAGAAGAAGGTACATGATAGAAATTTCAAATAAGTTTGATGCTCTCAAGACACACAGAGATCAAGATGAGGATGTAAATAAACAGTGGAACCCTGTGAGGAATAATATCAAAGAGGCAGTGAAGGTCACAATAGGTACAATTAAGAAGAACAGGAGGAAACTGTGGTTTGATGAGGAATGCAAGAAATTGGTAGAGGAAAGGAGAAAAGTGCGATTAGATTGGGATAAAATGGGAGACAGGAAACGAGAGGAGTTCTTGAACATAAGAAGGGAAGTTGGTTGTAGGCTACGGCCAAAGTAGAGGGATTATTTGAACAATCAAATTTAAAAAAAAAATGGAAACAAACAGTAAAACAAAAAACATTAGAGAACTTTACCTAGACATAAATGGGTAATAGGAATTGGTTCAAGGCTAGGACAAATGCACTTTGAGGGGATGCCGGGGGAATACTGACAGACCCCAGTGCTATTTTAACTAAATGGAGGGCGTATTTTGAGCATCTATTAAATGTACACCAGGAAGCAGGAAATGAGCAGGCTTACGAAATACATACAGCAGAACCCCAGATACCTGAGCCAACATTAAAGGAACTAAGAGATACAAGCAACAAATTGAAAAACCATAAAGCACCAGGATCAGATTGCATAACTGCAGAATTAGTTAAAAATGAGGGACAGAAATTGGTGGAAGTAGTTCACAAAGTGGTAACTAAAGTATGGAACTCGGAGATGATACCTGAAGAGTGGCAGGAGTCGATTCTGATCCCAATATTTAAGAAGGGTGACAAAATGGATTGTATTAATTATAGAGGGATATTGCTATTACCAGTATGTTCCAAAGTTTTCTCAAATATTTTGCTAAGCAGGCTTACACCATACGCAGATGAAATTGTGGGGGATTACCAAGCTGGCTTTCGGAGGAACATATCAAATATAGACCAAATATTCACCCTGTGTCAAATTTTAGAAAAGAAATGGGAATACAGTAAACCAGTTCATAATCTTTTCATAGATTTTACAAAAGCATATGGTTCAGTATTGCAATCAAAATTGTACAGAATTCTTTTGGAACTTGGAATACCAAAGAAGTATGTTAGACTTACAGACATGAGTTTGAAAATCACAAAAGGTAGCGTACGCGTGGGGAAATTGGAGTCGGAAGAATTAGTATAGCAGACACCCCTCTAGCCATTTGTTAGTGGGCATGGGGGCTGAGAAAATGAAGTTGTGATGCTACAAGTGCAGGAGGCCAAGTTCTGGAACTAGTGAGGGTAGCTGTCATAAGCTTGAAGGCATAAGTTAAAGAGTGTTGTCTCCAAACATTTTTACTAATCATGATTTTACAGTACAGATTGTCCTTTCTGGTGAAGCAGAATGTGTCTTGATTCACACACTCGAGTGCAATAAGGAGTGTGGATGCAGTGCTCTGTCGGCAGCGGCCGTTGTACACATCAGGACCCAACAGCGAAGTTGTGCAGGAAAGCGGAAGAGGATTCTGCAGGTGCAAGCCTACTGGAGCTCACGAGTAACTTGTGGGTTTACCCCAATGTCCTAGAAGACAGATGTGTGCTTCAGCAAGTGTCATCAGCGTATTACCTGTGGTGGGTGTCATGAAGATGGAAGCCCATGACCCTGAATCAGCAACACAGCATACAGCCTGGGATGTGGTACACAGGTGACTGAATCAACAGGTTGAAAGTGGTAACTTGCAGTCATTTGGTGCGGCACTCACCAGGGGAAGGCCTAGGCTTGCTCACATCTTCTATCAGTCATGGAGGCAACCAAACAGCTGTGGCTAAGTTCCACATAAGCCAGTAAGCTGCGGTCTCGGAGGCAAAGTCTTCTCTCAGCAACTGCGGCACATCACTATTTGCCAACCAAGTTATCCTGTAAACTAATGAGACTGTCATTCCGTTGAAACCGGAGGTGCAGGTGGGAGGACCAGACATAGCCTGAGGCTTCTGAAATCAAGGTATTAGTTGTTGTGGTCTCCAGTCCTGAGACTGGTTTGATGCAGCTCTCCATGCTACTCTATCCTGTGCAAGCTTCTTCATCTCCCAGTACTTACTGCAACCTACGTCCTTCTGAATCTGCTTAGTATATCCATCTCTTGGTGTCCCTCTACGATTTTTACCCTCCACACTGCCCGCCAGTACTAAATTGGTGATCCCCTGATGCCTCAGAACATGTCCTACCAACTGGTCCCTTCTTCTTGTCAAGTTGTGCCACAGACTCCTCTTCTCCCCAATTCTATTCAATACCTCCTCATTAGTTATGTGATCTACCCATCTAATCTTCAGCATTCTTCTGTAGCGCCACATTTCGAAAGCTTCTACTCTCTTCTTGTCCAAACTATTTATCGTCCATCTTTCACTTCCATACATGGCTACACTCCATACGAATACTTTCAGAAATGACTTCCTGACACTTAAATCTATACTCGATGTTAACAAATTTCTCTTCTTCAGAAACGCTTTCCTTCCCATTGCCAGTCTACATTTTATATCCTCTCCACTTCGACCATCATCAGTTATTTTGCTCCCCAAATACTTTAAGCGTCTCATTTCCTAATCTAATTCCCTCAGCATCACCTGACTTAATTCGACTACATTCCATTATCCTCATTTTGCTTTTGTTGTTGTTCATCTTATATCCTCCTTTCAAGACACTGTCCATTCCGTTCAACTGCTCTTCCAAGTCCTTTTCTGTCTCTGATAGAATTACAATGTCATCGGCGAACCTCAAAGCTTTTATTTCTTCTCCATGGATTTTAATACGTACTCCGAATTTTTCTTTTGTTTCCTTTACTGCTTGCTCAATATACAGATTGAATAACATCGGGGAGAGGCTACATCCCTGTCTCACTCCCTTCCCAACCACTGCTTCCCTTTCATGCCCCCTCGACTCTTATAACTGCCATCTGGTTTCTGTACAAATTGTAAATAGCCTTTCGCTCCCTGTATTTTACCCCTGCCACATTTAGAACTTGAAAGAGAGTATCCCAGTCAACATTGTCAAAAGCTTTCTCTAAGTCTACGAATGCAATTTTCAGATGTGAAAATTACCGAACTATCAGTTTAATAACTCTCAGCTGCAAAATACTAACGCGAATTCTTTACAGGTGAATAGAAAAACTGGCAGAAACCGACCTCGAGGAAGATCAGTTTGGATTCCATAGAAATGTTGGAACACGTGAGGCACTTAGAAGCAAGATTAAGGAAAGCCAAACCTACGTTTCTAGATATTTATGATGGATATAACGCCTTCACTGCCAGCAATGCAGTCATTTGCCCTCATTATCTGTAGATGTTGGTGAACTTGCTCCCACAGTGGTGTCACTGTTATTGTCAGTGCAGTTACACATTTTCCATCAGCACTAGGACTCTGTGAAGCAGCTGAGCTCGGATGTTACGTGTTGCGGCTTGGTACTGCAAGGCTTGCAGAATGACATTGGGTGCTGTCATACTGCACCATTTGTACTCCTTGATCACGGCTTGGCTTGGTGTGGAAATATATTAAGACTGGCACCATACCTTTTGGCACTCTCTTCATGCCCAAGATACTGTCACTGTCATATGGTATGTGACAGACCTGCTTCTCCACCATGTGCATCAAGTAATAGTTTTTAAAAATTTATATGAGCACTATGGAATTTGATCTGCTGTGCAACAGCCCTCCTTTCTTTAATAAAATTTTCCCAAAATTTTTTAGGTGTCGCCCTAGAACAATTTCATTTTACATAGATTTCATCTTGGTTAACATCTCACAAGAATGAGTTACATTATGTGTTCCCACTTAAATCTAGGTTTTAGCTTCTAATATGGTCAAGATCTTTCTCATTCTACTTACTATAAACACATTACATGTATTGGTGCTCCTGCTTCTTAGTTATGGCATCAAGCCATTCTACAGGGACTGGGTGCAAAGATAGGTCCGGAGGACTGGCAGCTCAAACATAGGCAGAGTTTACAAGTTTCTATAAGAAATATGGCTATGCTAGTGGTAGGAACCCCTATAGTAATGATATTTGTGGTATTTTTTCTAAAAAATGTCAGTCATGTCTGAAAATCAGTTCCGTAGTAATACATTCCTTTTCTGTCCTTATAGGCTATCACCAGTTTACAATATTTCTTATTCTGTTGCGGTTTCTTAACCCATTGTTTTGATATATCATCTGGAAATTTGTCTTTAAAAGAAGAGTTTGCACTATGTTTTCTCAAAACTCAAATCCTTAAAACTGTACTTACTCAACAAATACTCAAAGTACTAAGGCATAACAATACACTGATCGGTAGCTCTAGTTCCTCCTCTTATTCCACAGTTACTTACAGATTGACTATGTGCTTTCTTATATCTTTCCCTTTTTCCAACCATCTTCTTTGTGCCTTTTGGGACTTTACTGTGTGATTGATCTTAGTGATGCCATACATAGTTTAGGTGGTTTTACTTTTCATTGTATTAGACCTGTGCTACGATGTAACGCTTGCATCCATCTCCTTTGGCTGAAACAATGTCTCTACAAATCCTATTGTGCTTTTAAGAACAATTACATGACATTTTTCATACCCTTGTTACTATAGCACTGAAAGCATCATCAAATTTACCCTGATCCTTGGGCACACATTCCTGAAAAGATTCAGTCTTGTCAGCTCGATCTTTATAAGCTTTTTTCCCCATTCTCCTCTTCTATCCATTTCGGTGAAAGTGGCTCCACACAAGTGTCAATGAACCTGCAACCTCCAGAAATAAATGCATCTGTACTATTTCATTAAACATAACACTCACAACACAACTAAATCACTAATAACTTCCTGTGCATCCTCCATAGCATCTACCTTGAAATCACTGTTTGCAGCTCTACTCTGCATGACGTGAAATTAGTGGCACTTGTACTTCTCTGTACATCTGACCCAGGCTCCACGGCCTCCAAACAATATCCATTATCATCAAATAGCATAAAGACTAACGCACTTAATTCAGTATCACTCATGTTGCTGCATACACACCCATTTGCTTCCCTACTGCACAGTCTTACTTTGTGTGGCACCTCAGATACTCCAGACTCCACATTTTACAAGATACTTGAGCTGATATGTTTACATTACTCTCCATTACTTCAACAGGGCCAGTAATTTGCGTATCAAGTAAACCTACAGGAACTTCCGTAACCTTCAATCCTTGACACATGTTTACACTGTCTAGTCTTGCACAAGCACTTTTCAACTACCATAAAGAAATATGTAATGCAAAAGGAGGTGAAACAATGTTCACACTTTAGAGTATACAACACACAAGAACTTACTCTTGTTCTTATGACATGTCATAACCTATCCACATTCCCTACAATCTAGTGACAAATGACCCCAATGCTGATGACTGAAACATATGACTGGTAGAGCACTTGTGTGCAGCAACTTGCACCAGAAAGGTTGCGAAATGTGCACCTGACAGGCGTTAAGTACAACTCAACAACAATTACCCTTAAAACCATACAGGTCAGGAAGTTCATGTGGATGTAAAAGAGTTAAGGTGAATACAGACTACTCTGACATGATGTGGGAATATGTGGGCTCACGTCATAATGCACATGATAGAAAAATGCAATACAGGGTTTTGTGTGCATACGTTTATATTGAGCTGACATGACGTGGGAATGCATTGGATGATGCAGTCCAATGCAACACGCCTTTATGATGTGTGGGAAGAATATCTAAGATCCAGATTTTTTGTCAGTAGTGGGAAGGTGTCAGAAGAGTCGAGTGATTTCTCTGTACCATTTCCAGTTATTACTTGAAGATTAAGGAGATGTTGATTGAGTACATTCAGTCGAATCCGGTGCAGTATGATCCTACAAACCAGAAATATTGTAACCACCGTCCAAGGAAAGAGGCTTGGGACCAAATAGGAGAAAAACTTGGCATTCCAGGTTTGTTAATACAGTTATTTTTCCATATATTTAATTAGTTTTTTTTCTTTTTTTACAATTTATAATAGTTCAATAGGTGTTATATTTGACATTGATAGGAAAAAAGTATTAATCAATATCAGTTAAAAACCAGACATGAATATAACAGATATTTATTATATAAATTAGATTACATGAATTTATAACTAAGAATTATAAAAAATAAAAATTGAAACTGAAACTAGGTTATATCAAACTTAAAATGGTCAGTTATAATGAATGCGCCTTTTAAATAAATAATACTGCATGTGTCATGGAGCAACTCTACCCTTTCGAATGGAATGCCATTGCCAAGGAGGAAAAAAGTATTAATCAATACCAGTTAAAACCAGACATGAATGTAACAGATATTTATTATATAAATTAGATTACATGAATTTATAACTAAAAATAAAAATTGAAACTGCAACTAGGTTATATTGAACTTAAAACGGTCACTTATAATGAATGCGCCTATTAAATAAATAATAGTAGATGTGTCATGGAGCAACTCTACCCTTTCGAATGGAATGACATTGCCAAGGAGAACTTGCTGAACCATAATCAGAAACGGAGTACTTTCTGAACTTACCTCTGGTGAAAGGCGCTTCTCTCACAAAATTTCTCCGAATGGATTTGAGGTCGGCTACACCATGAATGTGTTGCCTTCTATTTGGATTCGTTCCTCGAAAGGGGGAATATTGGTTGTATTCTGAAGCATGTTGTGTAGACAGGTGGAAGGTAAAACTATTATATCGACAGTTTCTGGTTTAGTTTCAATAAGCTTTATAAATATTCACCAGCACCCGGCTAGAGTTCCAAACACATTTTCTGCAGTCCGTCGAGCTCTTGAATGGTGGTAGCTGTATACCTTCTCTTCATCACTTTTAATGGCTGCTTTGCTGTATGGATGCATCAAATAGGTTTTAAGAGAGAGAGCTTCATCTCCAACAGTTACATAAGGAAACTTTCCCATTGGTGCTAGTAGCTCTTTGTCTTGTGGAACATCATATTTGTTGCTTTCAAATCTTTTCCTCATCTCAAATCACTCAAAAGTTCCCCCATCACTACTTTTGCCCTAAGCTCCAGTGTCAACAAGTGTGAATTTGTAATTTGCATCTACCATAGCCAATAAAACAATGGAATACGTGCCATTGTAGTTATAGCACAATGAACCAGCAGCAGCTGGACATCGGATTTGAATGTGCTTGCCATCCAAAGTTCATATGCAATGTGAATAATTCCCCTTCTCATCATAATCCTTGGCAACTGTTTCCATTTGTCTTTGTTTGGTTCTGTCATGTAAATCGGTTGTAGAGTTTTCCAAAGTACCTCAGAACACTCTTTAGCTATTTCTCCAATAGTTGAAAATCCAATCTGAAAAGAAAAACCCAATGTTCTGTAAGAATTTCCAGTTACCAAGTACCTGTGAAGAGTGAAAAAAGTATTACTCATTAGTTTGTCCTTTGCCAAGTAGGAGACCTTCATTGTCTTCGGGCGCCAAAGGAGAATAAATGAATGACTAATAGATAACTAAGGACTAACCTAGAATTCTAAACTAATTTCTCTGTTCTGGGTAATGAATGTGAAGACAATTGGAATAAACTATGGAATGCGTACATCCAGCTAAACACCGTGGACCCACAAAATGAGGTCAGGCAGCAAAGAGTGAGCAAATGGAAATTTGAAGATGAATTAGCTTTTTTGAATCCAACTCTCTTAACAAGAAAAAATCAAGGAAATGCTGGAGACAGCCCCAATAATGAAGATTATGATGGAAAATGGGAAGAGATTGGCTTATGTCTGATTGATGAAACAGACTCACAAGTGGTCTCGTCAGAAAGTTCTCAGTCCAACCCACCAAGAAACAACGTATTGCAGAGTGCAATCCCTACAATGGCGAAGGCCATCAACAATCCCACACACAGTGTGTCTGATTCTCCAACAACTTTTACTCAACCTTCAGTGAAGCCCTTAAGGCCTTATGTTGGTGTGGGACAGCCGAATTGTAAAGCTGTGGGCATGAGAGAACCATTAGGATGATTTTAAGTAATAAGTCTTTTATTGGCCACTTTTGCCTTCTAAAGGGTCACATAGGGAGGTGAGAGTGAACCAGGGTGTAGTCAGGGGCAAACTGTAGTTCGCACGGTTACGGAAAAGCGATGTCTGGAAAGACAAAGTCCACGGTGCCGCAGCACCGGGAAGGGCAGAAGATGTTGACTGCTACAGGGCACGTGATCAAGAGAGAGAGCCTGGTGGTGGGTGGTCGGGTACATCCAGCACGGCCATGCAGCTTTCTCAGACCTGATTGGTCAGAAGCTGAGAAACCCACGCAGGGGTGGCACAGAAATTTCCAGAGTGTGGCCTGCTCAGCGTCGCAGAGACGGAGTTACCTTGTCAGCACACGAGGGAGGTGCATGATTGAGATTCTTGCTGACTTGCTGTTGCCAGACCATACAACGGAAAAATTACAGGCAGCCGACGCTGCCGGCCAAGGATTGGCCGTAACGAGAAAAATAAAGTTACCTTTTGAGAGCGAATAAAAAGTAAAATAAAATACCCTACTGTCGGGCTACTACCACACTCATCCTTACTCACCTCCCCCTTCCGTGGGAGTGGAGAACGTATGTGATTTCACTCTGTATGATGATCAATTTAGGCTCCCACAGAAGACGGCAGGGGCCTTAACCTATGGGAGGGTGTAGAGACTTTAGAGACCTTGTAGGGGTCGCAAAGGGAATTACCCATGTCAACAATATTATGTGTATACAAGAATAAGGAATAATCATCATAAAACATCAAAACAAAATTACATTAATGAAACACATGAATGAAACACATTAGAAAATAATACTTTGAATGAGGCAAACATGCCGAGTATTCTTGTTTCTAGGATGAAGTTAAAGTATCTTTTTTGCGTAAATAAGTTGAAAATGTGAACGTATCACCACTGACATCACACGCAAAGATGAGTGGCACAAGGCAGCATGTTATGTTGTCCTCGGCGGGCAGTACGCAAGCTGCCGGTGGGAAGCGGGCATGGCTGCGGCCAAGCCCGTTCACTGGAACTCAGCGCAGTGGGGTATGAGGGGAGGTTCACATGTTTCAAGCACATTTAAAAAGGGAAGCACTTCACTGTACTACACAATCTTTCACATTGGTAGATAACACAGTTGCACTCCTAAAACTAAGGGAGGGCACTTGTCTGATAGGTTCTTTCTTCTAGTCACAGGTGACACTCACCCGAGGCTGGGGTTCTGGAACCATTGGAGGGGACGGTCTTTATCGTTCGCAAAATCCCTTTTTGTACAAGGTCCATATCAGTACAATAATAAGAATAGCAATGGCCGGGGTTATCGTGGCATTGGGTATAATGGTTGTATGTAGTTTAGTGGCTGTTTGCCATTCATTTAGGTGTGCTAACAGGCGATCATAAGAAATTTGCCCTTGCTCATGTTTTAAAAGGTCATCAATTGATGTTAAGAGGTAATCATTTGATATATTAGATAAAGCAGGCAAATCAGTTGACAAGGGAATCACGAATGAGCTTTCAGGTAGAAAAAATGTAAGTAAAAGGGCACGCATGCTAAATGAGTAAGCCATAGTTACATGAAAGGTTATTAGTACACTAATAATGTGGGTGGGGGGCAGCGCGGCAGCCACATTAAAGCGGCGCACGGCAGATGTGAGATTACGCGTGACATCATGCTAGATGTGTTGTTACAGTGGGTTATGTTTAAAATTACATTATGTCATAGTAAATTGGTTCCTAAATGACAGATACGTCACAACAATTACGTAGTTAGCCGTTATACATAAAACATATTCAAGTAAATTCAGTATCCTCAGTAGTGCAGAAATGCTAGCTTCTTACCCGGATCCTCCTATGTAATAGGCTTTAGTCAACAACGACAAGTGTTGACACGGTAATTGAGAAGGGTCTTAGCAATAGAGACATATGCATGTGTACAGCGGGAAAAGTAGCTTGGAACTCTGACGAGAAGTAAGAAGTCAAATATAAGATTGGGAGTGTTGGAGCTGAAGAAGAAAAGGTGACAGATCCCAAAGACAGGAAACAGAAAGTATAAGGAATTAAATTAGAAATGACTAAGTTGAGCGTAATTTTTGAAGGACTTTTCCTTTATGAATGTATAGTGCAAGGCGCATCGTTGACACGATGGTATCACCTACTTAACTGCGTATACGACAATGCTGCGATTCCAAGATAGCTGCTACATACTACTTCTTAAAACCCAGCATCTCTCACATAAAAAAAATAACTTTACTGTGCGACCAAATTCGCCATCTTCATCCTCTCACCGGTTGCAACTAAACTCGCCATCTCTATAACTGGGGTGCTGCCCTCATCGGGCCCAGCTAGTTGCTTAAAACTCCATCTATCCTTGGGTACATCGCAGTGTCCTGGGACATGTCATACAGTTAAATAATACTACTTCAGTAGTCAGAGGTCCTCCGGAAAATACAATGGAAGATTGATGTCAAAGAAGGCTCAAGTTCTGAACTGAGATTTCCGCTTACTGGTGGTTAGCTGCGAGCTAGACGCGGTTTGCGTCTGTTAGCGCATGATCAGCGGTCGTCAGATAGCATGGAACACTGTTCTCTTGAACTCTTCTTCGACATGATAGATTTAAGTCTAACTGCATTAGTTCACCTGAACTGAACAGTTATGTTTTGGAATATGCCTGGATAGTAAACTTCAAAAGGCATTGTTCTGTTGGAAATTAAAAGATGGACTATGTCGCAAAACTGAAAAGTGAAGGAATGACATAGACAGCTAGCGTTCTGCATGATTGCCAGTTGCGTAACGTCAGGTATGTGCCCTTGCAGGCTGTGCATGACTCTTCATGTGTTGTTCTATTGATAGTTGAAAGATGAAAGTGGGTAGGCCGCACAATGCCGTGAAATTGAAAAGTGAAGTAATGACATAAACAGCTAGGGTTCTGCGCTATTGCCAGTCGCGTCACACCAGGTGCGTGCTCTTGCAGGTTGTGGTTCTCTTGTTCATCCAACATAGTAGGTGTATGGCCAAAGTTTGCTCATCCTGTTAACATTATCTATCATGGGGGTAGGCATGTGGTATGTCCCTCCGAACAAACATCCAAATACAAATGAAATAAAACATGGTTACATCTTAAATTATCCTTCCAAAATAGTTTCTTAACTAGAATATTATTAATAAGCACTTAAATAATGGGTAATTCTCAGGAACTTACTCTGGCATACTTGGAATCCTACAATTTAAATAATTATCCCCATCATACAATAACACAGTGAAACATTGAAACACTAGGTTCATTGACACAAATACTCAATTACTAGTGCTGGTAAAGTTCTATCAAAATTCTCCAATAACTGACAATAGAACACAGACAAAATGAACAACAATAAAAAAGTACCTAGACAAAAGTAATTGGACAAAGTAATTAGACATAAGTAATTGGCAACCCATCCTAGTGACGCAACAGAAGCAAAAGTGCAAAATATTATTTCCTTTACACTAAACTCCCTTATTCTCCAGTGACATTTTGTAGCAAAATAAGTGTAAGTATTTTCCGTTATTCCCTTGTGTTGTCGTTTATATTTCCATACAGATTGAAGTGGCTTTGGTATCTCTACCTACAAGAAAGCTGTTGTTAAGTTATGTCAGTGTTATGAGTAATGCTGTGGAATAGTGCAATGTCTCAATACTTCCTTTAGCAAGGTTTAATTTAGAGTAGTTTTACATCTCCTTCTGCTATCAGATCAATAATTGCCATTAACTTCTTAAATATTATTAAACATTTGGTATAATATTTCCTGCATTATTTTGTACTCCTTGTCTCATACTACATAAATTTGATTGTTGGCATTCTTCTAGCCTTTTGTGCTGAGTTTTGTTTGTTGTTCCTTTTGTTACTTTCTTACCTACCTGCTTCCTTATACGGGTACTGGTACTGGTTGCCGCTCGCTGATGTCATTATAACTTACCGGTCGGCGCTTTTGTTTGTAATAAAATTAGAGTCCAGTTGTCATGTCTAGTGTGTATAGGTAGGAAAGTAATTTCCTTATTATTGGAAATGTGCGTAAAGTTACTCAAAGTATTTGTCATATAGTGGTTGAGAATTCTGTGTTTAGACTGGATGCTGCTCGGGGCGTTAAGACGCGACAGGTGTAGGATTGCAGGTTGCTGACAGTACAGCTAACACTACAGCTGCGACCGGTTTCAACTGGCTGCAACGGCAGTGCTGGCTTTCACACTGGGTCTGCCCTGATTAATACATACATAAAACACTCTCAATGATGCTGTGGCAACAGATTAAAAATTAATTTCAGTAATGATGGTGTTATCGAAGGTAAAAATGGTCTCTCATAAAGTGTAGATGTTTCGGGTACTTTTTGCTTTTGCTAACGTTGTATACCACGCTAGACAACACAGCTCAGACGCTGCCGGAATGCAGGGTGTGGTCTTTTTCAACAGTCGTTTCTTTTGCCTGGGGCTAGATACAAAGTAGATGAGAGGGTCTGGTACCAACAAGGGGAGGCGAGGGTGGAGAGCAGAATAGAACTTTTGTACGTGTGGAGGCTGGGTGGTGTCAAGTTCCCCTGTGCGGTCACTAAGGCAGTAGCTTATGTTGTCCACAACAGTTATTCATGAAAGATCTTCTCTTCAAGGGACTCGGATAACTCAATCATTAAAGTTCGCAGAACTATCATAATTATTTCACTCACTTAGATACTCTGTTCTTCTGAAATGTATGTAATGTATGGATTTTTATACTTCTGCATGGGTTGTAATGACGACTTGACTGTCTCAGACATCATTTACTTGGAACTTGTAGCTAATAACGTCTGAACTGGACACTGATGTTAGGACTGTTATTCAGGATTAACATTAACTTGGTTTTCACTTTTCTTTACTGTATTACACGATGGCATCTCAGACTCGTTCCTTTTGCTGACATGTTTCCCACACAGCGGTCGCTCACAGAATAAATATCACGGCAAGGTCCGCCTTCCTTGACGCCATATAGATCTGTTTATTAACCGTGAGAGTGGTAATACAACACAGCAGGAGACCGGTCTGTAATTCCAACATCTCCTATTTTTGGGGGTATAAACAATATTTACAAGGAAATATTTCTTTTCCCTCTTGGTTTTGTTCTTTACTGAAAATTCAAATAAACGACATGAATAGATATCCATTATTGGGTAACACTAGCAAAATCTGTAGAGCAACAGTAGGCTGGTGGATTTATTTTCATAACTATCTTCCTGGATTTAGAGGTTATGCTACAACATATGAATGTATGAAGGTGTAGCGTGGGCACTGGATCCAGTGTGGTTCTGAGGTATGTGGCCTGCGCAGCGAAGGGGGGAGTTGAGGAGGGGTTAGGGGAGAGGAGTGAGTGAGAGCATCTCTATGCAGAAGAAAGACAAAACATTGACTTAGGCAGCTGGAAGCAGGGCGAAGGAGGGGCTGCAGATGCGGGGCGCGGGGCTTCACAAAGCGGCAGGGAGGGGCGAAATCCTAATGGCTGCTCACTTGGCAGGGAGGTGGGAGGGGAGCAAAGGTGGTGTGGCGTCGCTAAACAGCGAGGTGGGGCAGGGCTTGCTATCTGCAAACAGCTGTGGCCGGCAGGCTCTGCCTGGCGATAATTTTCTCTTTGGCATTTAATATACAGAAACATGTAGCATCATAAACACTTATCTTGTTGTCTCTTTATCGTCGCATTATGAAAACAATAAAATAGCACTCGAGGAAAACTCCTTCTACTTTCAAAGTAACTTACTTGTTGTTTAACTTGGACGTACATATTCTTGTTATTATCGGCACGTGAACATTCAGCATAAACAAACATGTAATGAGGCGTATTTCAAACGGTAGGTAGATGGCAGCATGTTGTCACTGGTCTACTGGCAGTTACAAAAGTGTTTTACTATCATGTTTTTATGGTAAAGCCTTAACAGCTGTGTCTGTTCACTATTCACTAAAGCAACAGGTGAAGTGCGAATCCCTTTGACGTATACAAGATTAACTGATTCTTAACTTTGCATGTTCTATTGGCAATGACAACTTTCCCCTCAATTCCATTACCAATAAGTATTTGTGTTTTCAGTTCTCGACTGCTACAACAACATTACTGGAGACAATAAATGATACATGATAAAATGATTAAAAAAACTCGAATCACTTCCATCAACATGTGACATCCTAGACCCTGTTACCAATGGTTGCCAATCCATATGTATACTTATAACTAACATGCAAAACATAAATAACTATATAGCAATGACGGTAGTTTCCGTCAATTAATTTTCTTGCCTCACTCCAGACTTTTCCAGATGATTACATGTCATATTGGAACTAATCCCAGGAACGTAACTCATAGGGGTGTTTTGATCTTAGAGCGTATTTATGTGGCAGTCTGGGCAGTTGTATTACCGTCTTTCTTTTTTTGTTGGGTGGAACTACTGGTGCAGCAGGCTCTGTTTCACTATCGAGCAGGGATGGCTCAGACCCCTTGTACAACTTTAACCTGTCGAAATGAACGATCACTGTGTGTTCTGCTAACAGAATTTCCACATTTACTGGCGACGTAAGCCATGTGATACGGTATGGTCCTTCATACGTAGGTGTAAACTTCATTGTTCTTCCCTTTTTTACTACTGTATTGCATAACGTAACTAGATCTCCTACCCTGTAATTGGGCATTTTTGCTTTCTGATTATCCCTCTTTAACTGTTGAGCAGTGGCTTTTGCATTGTTCCCTCTCACTTTTTTCCAAATGGTTTTTAGACATCGAGCCAAACCTTTCACGTCTTTGGATTTAATTCCAGGGGCAGTTTGTCAATCTCAAAAGGTGAATTCATAGGTTGGCCATATTCCACTTCATAAGGGGAATATCCTGTAGCTTCATGGACCCAGCTATTATATGCTGATGTGACATATTGGACATACGTGTCCCAGTCAGAATGTTTTTTGTTGACATGATAAGAGAGCATGCGCATTACGGTGCGGTGGACTCGCTCCAGGCATCCGTTCACTTTTGGATGAAATGGAGTCATCCCACGTTTTGATTCGCAACAATCAACAGACTTCTGTAAATAATGCAGCCATAAAATTTGTGCCTTGATCTGTAAGTACAGCTGCAGGACTTCTATGGGGCAACACCAAGTGGGTGACAAATACACGAGCTACAGTTTCTGTGGACATATCCAGTATGGGAACGAGAATTAAGAACCTGGAAAAGTGATCTGTGATGGACAATATATATCTGTTATTTTGTGGACTCAAAGGAAAAGGACCAACAATATCTGCTGCTACTAAGGCCCAAGGCCAAGTGGCTTCGCGCACTTGCTGTAAGGGTATCTTTGTTTGGGGTGGCAATGACCTCTTAACACAGGGCAAGCAATTTTGTGTATACTTTTGAACGTCTCTCTGTCTGCATTCCCAGAAATAGCAGGCGGCTATTTGACAATTAGTGGTGCGAAGACCATTACGACATGCTTGCAGGCATCCGGCTCAATGCATTGGCATTTTGATGCAATTTGCCCGGTTTATGTTTTACCTCATTTTCAAATTCGCTCAGTTTTAAAGCCCAACAAGTTAACCTACTACTGGGGTCTTTTAAACTTAACATCCACTGTAATGCTGCATGATCCGTGATGACAGTAAACTTTCTCTCGTACAAATAGCATCGAAAATAGGTTACACCAAACATGAGTGCCAAGAGTTCCTTCTCAGTTGTACTGTAATTTAACTCTGCTTTGTTAAGCTGCCAAGATGCATAACCAGTTGGTCATTCTTCTCCATCAATTTCTTGTGGCAGGATGGCTCCTACAGCTTAATCGGAGGCGTCCATTGACAGAATGAATGGTCTTTCAAAATCTGGGTATGCTAGTACTGGGGCTCTAGTTAAAACATGTTGGATTTGTTGCATTGCTTCATCACATTCCTTGGTGGAGATAAAACTAGCTCCTTTTTTCAATAATTTAGCCAGGGGCTTAGCAATGGTAGCATAATTGTTCACAAAAGTCTCTAATAATTGGCATGGCCTAAAAATGACTGTAATTCTTTGATATTTGTTGGTGTTGGAAATTCCTTTACTGCTGTGGTCAAACGGGGATCCTGTTTGACACCTTCTTCACTTATTATACGTCCCAAATATTGTACCTGCGATTGGGCAAAGGCACACTTTTCCAGTTTCACACTCAAATGAGCCCCTTTCAACCTTTCCAAAACATCCCTCAGCCTTTCTGCACCTTCTTTGATGGTTTTAGAAAAAATGATAATGTTATCTAAATATACAAGCATGTTGTGGGTTTCAATCCATGCAACAACAAATCCGCAAATCTTTGAAAATGGCAGGTGCATTCCTCAAACCAAAGGGCATTCCTTCAAATTCATATAATCCTGTAGGTACAACAAAAGCAGTTTTACGAGGTGCATTCAAGTTCTAAGGCCTCCGATTTTTTTTTCTCCGTACTGGAAAGAGATAGAAACATGCGCATTGTTTTAAAATGAGGCCACGTTCATTGTCAATACGTCCCAGAGATGGCAGCACCATATGGCAGATGGAATTTTACTGCCAGCGGCGAGAGTGAGAACTGTTTTAATACTTAAAATGGTGACGTTTTCCTTACTTGAACAGCGTGCAATCATTTGTTTTCTGAATTTGCGTGGTGTGAAACCAATTGAAATTCATCGACAGTTGAAGGAGACATGTGGTGATGGAGTAATGGATGTGTCGAAAGTGCGTTCGTGGGTGCGACAGTTTAATGAAGGCAGAACATCGTGTGACAACAAACCGAAACAACCTCGGGCTCGCACAAGCCGGTCTGATGACATGATCGAGGAAGTGGAGAGAATTGTTTTGGGGGATCGCCGAATGACTGTTGAACATATCGCCTCCAGAGTTGGCATTTCTGTGGGTTCTGTGCACACAATCCTGCATGACGACCTGAAAATGCGAAAAGTGTCATCCAGGTGGGTGCCACGAATGCTGACGGATGACCACATGGCTGCCCGTGTGGCATGTTGCCAAGCAATGTTGACGCGCAACGACAGCATGAATGGGACTTTCTTTTCATCAGTTGTGACAATGGATAAGACGTGGATGCCATTTTTCAATCCAGAAACAAAGCGCCAGTCAGCTCAATGGAAGCACACAGATTCACCGCCACCAAAAAAATTTAGGGTAACCGCCAGTGCTGAAAAAATGTTGTTGTCCATGATCTGGGACAGCGAGGGCGTAATCCTAACCCATTGCGTTCCAAAGGGCACTACGGTAGCAGGTGCATTCTACAAAAATGTTTTGAAGAACAAATTCCTTCCTGCACTGCAACAAAAACGTCTGGGAAGGCCTGCGCGTGTGCTGTTTCACCAAGACAACGCACCCGCACATCGAGCTAACGTTACGCAACAGTTTCTTCGTGATAACAACTTTGAAGTGATTCCTCATGCTCCCTACTCACCTGACCTGGCTCCTAGTGACTTTTGGCTTTTTCCAACAATGAAAGACACTCTCCGTGGCCACACATTCACCAGCCGTGCTGCTATTGCCTCAGCGATTTTCCAGTGGTCAAAACAGACTCCTAAAGAAGCCTTCGCCGCTGCCACGGAATCATGGCATCAGCGTTGTGAAAAATGTGTATGTCTGCAGGGCGATTACGTCGAGAAGTAACGCCAGTTTCATCGGTTTCATGGGAGTAGTTAATTAGAAAAAAAATCGGAGGCCTTAGAACTTGAATGCACCTCTTATGGTGGTCCTGGGGTGAAACAGGGATTTGATGGTATCCAGAGCGTAAGTCAAGGGTGTTGAAATACTTTCAGTTGCCTAGTCAGTCTAATGTTTCTTTAATACGCGAAAGTGGATACATGTCCAGGGTCGTTACTCAATCCACTGCCCACATATCGACACATAGACGATAGGCTTTCTCTCCATTTACTGACTTTCTCGGTACGACAACCGTTGGGGATGCCCACGAACTTGAGGAGGGCTGAATGATTCCAGCAGCTAATTGCTGCTGAGTCGTATCTTCGACTACAGATTTCAAATGATATGGTATACAATATGGTTTTTGTGCAATCGGCCATGTTTCATCAGTCGGAATTTCGTGCTGAACCAAATCTGTGGTTGGTAGAAACTTCCTCTCTTCAAACAACCAACAAAGTTCCTCTAACACTGGTTTGCAACACCTTTTTCTCCTCAATGTTTAAATGACTCAACTTCTCTGTCAATTGATTCCTTAACGACGACACGACATAACGCACTTCTGTGACTGGACAGTTCTTTCTCCTCTGTCCCTTCTCATCTTTACTTTGTGGAATTTCAGCTCCTCCTACTTCTTCTAAGGTCTCCTGTCCACTAGCAACAATAGTACCTTTCGGTATTACAACATCTTTCATACCAAAGTTATCTATGCTCACTGGTATAGCACAACCTTTCTGTTTTCTTTACGGTCAATAAATACTTCTCTTAACATGAACTGATTGACGATCTAATACATCGTTGTGGGTGAGCGGATCCACTAGAATTTCTCCACTTCCGCCTATTATCCTTACAGGGTCAGTGGTTTTTATCACCCACATCCACGGTTTTATGTGAGACTGTGAAAGGCGCCTTTCACAGCTTCCTCGCATTTGATGGGTTAGTGCACTGCCGAAATGGTGAATTGCTTCACCAAACTGCACAGTTCGTGTTCGATAATTCACTAGCCCCTGATAACGGTACAAGAAGTTATTCCCTAATATGATATCAAAATCACCTTTCTGTAACCTCACCACTTCGATCTCTTGACTGTATTTATTCTTGTCTATATGCAGATTCACTACACATGAACCTGCAGGGACAATTATTTCGTCACCAAGGCCACTGATATGAAATCGGGATGGCAGTAGCACCCTTTGATCATTTTTATCTGCAAATAATACACTAATTTGTACACCAGTGTCAACTAAAATCTTAACTACTTTGTTCCTGAGTATGCCACTTAAACTAACATGTTCTACCTCTTTACTTTCTCCGGTCCTCACCGTGCGATCTGGTCGTGGGCGTGGGCGGGTGGCGGAGCCTGCCCCCCATGCATTTCCCAAGTTCGAACCCTCATTGCGGCGTTGGCCACGCATCTGGTTAGAAAATTGGGACTTTGTTGAACAGAACTTATTAAGATGACCTACCGTCTGGCAAATAGTGCAGAAAGGTGCGCGACAGCGAATTGCCGTGTGGTTGGGTCTCACACAATGCTGACAAAATACTTCCTCTGCTACTACCGGTACTGTATCTGGTGAACACGGTGCAGCAATGCAGAAACACAATACATCTTCGCGTACAATTGCCAAACGAACAGCTTCAAACAAATAGGCGGGGGAGGCTGCTTTAACTACTCCTCCGATGCGGAGATCAATACTGCGAACAAACACATCAATTGCATGTGCTTCTGTCTCCAAGTGCAAAATCATATTTTCACTGGCATTTTCACCTAGATTGTAGGCACGACAAGATATGGCTCATAGGTGATCTGCAAAAGCATCAAAATCCTCATTAGGCTTCTTCCTAAGGGTTGATAATTGATCTCTTTAATATCTGGTACCGCTGGCATTGGAATAATGCATAGTTGGTCTGCGAGCCAAAACTTCAAAGTCACACATATCACATAATTCGTCCCCTGTCTCTATAAACATTTGGGCTTCCCCTGTCAACTTTAATCTGGCTACGTTGACCAGTAGATAATCCGGCCAGGCACAAGTGTGACCCACATTGCGAATATTCTGTATGAACGTAGCCACGTTTTCACGGGACTTTCCAGAAAAGGTGGAAGTGAAATCAGCCACAGGAAAATTACTTACAGTTGCCATGTTAGCTGAAATTGTGGTAGTTGCAGTAGTGACAGAATTAGTACTCGTTGTCATGAGTTGCACATTTGTTACAGGCTTGGAGCTAGCCACAGGTACTGAAGGTCGTACACTGGCTTCCAGCATCTGTTTCAAGACACGGTTTTCTTGACTTTGTATGAACAATTGGTGCATTTGAGTATTAACAGCTTTGAGCGGGTCTTGCGAGGCTGGTACCTCTGCAGGAGTATCCCTTTTCGTCGCTCTCGTTCCCATCGGCATGTTTACAAAATTAGAGTGGTGTTAGTGACCCAAAAAAGGATTGTTACAAGAAAGAAAGGTCACAAATAACCTACTCCAGTGGCAGTGGAAGCATTGCGGCGCATTGGTGACGGTGACGGTGACGGTGTGGTGAAGCGGTTGCAGCGGGCGACGTGCCGGCAGCCGACATAAGTGCAGTTGGGTGGCTGCTGGACACTTGGGCGGCTTCTGACGCGTTGGCGGCTTCTGACGCGTTGGCGGCAGTTGACGCTGGGTCGGACGGTATGTGTCGATGGCAGGCCCCTGGCATGGACACGGCGGTAGTTGGTGTGACTGCGTGGTGGAGCGGCAGTGGCGGGTGACGTGTAGGCAGCAGACAGCTCACGTGGCTGGCTACCTTGGACTGCGTCACTCATTCCGGCAGACTCCAACGGCGACATCACCCATGTGTTTCTACGGCCATGGCCCATGCGAGGCGAACACGTCAGTCGGTCGTCGCATTGTATGCGCGAAATGCTCGACTCTTCGCCGGAAGAATTTGGAATAGTGGCAAATTCGCTATGGGAATGCATCCATACTTCTGACACCAGCTTGCAGGACAGCCAGATTGAAAGGTGGTGGGCGTGAAAGAACCATTAGGAAGATTTTATCTAATAATTCTTTTATTGGCCACTTTTGCCTTCTAAAGGGTCACATAGTCAGGCCTAGGGAGGCGAGAGTGAGCCAGGGTGTAGTTAGAGGGGAACCATAGTTCGCATAGTTAAGGAAAAGCGGTGTATGGAAGGACAAAGTCTGCGGTGCTGCAGCACCGGTAAGGGCAGGAGATGTTGACTGCTTCAGGGTGCGTGATCAAGAGAGAATGAGCCCAGTGGTGGGTAGCCGGGTACATCCACCACGGTCATGCGGCTTCCTCAGCCCTGATTTGTCAGAAGCTAAGAATCCCGCGGGGGCGGCATGGAAATTTCCAGAGCGTGGCCAGCTTAGCATTGCAGAGACAGCATTACTTTGTCAGCACATGAGGGAGGCACGTGAGTGAGATGCTTGCTGACTTGCTGTTGCCAGACCGTGGGACGGAAAAATTACAGGCAGCCAACGCTGCTAGTCGAGGATTGGCCGTAACGAGAAAAATAAAGTTACCTTTTGAAAGTGAATAAGAAGCAAAATAAAATCCCATACTATCAGGCTACTACCTGGCTAAAAAAAAAAAAAAAAAAAAAAGGAATGGTGGAGGAGCCGGGTAGAATAGTTCTATGCAGTTTAGTGGCTGTTTGTAACTTATTTAGGTGTGCTAACAGGCAATCGTAAGAAATTTGTCCTTGTTCATGTTTTAAAAGGTCATCAACTGATGTTAAAAGGTAATCATTTGATATATTAGATGAAGCAGGCAAATCAGTTGACAGAGGTACCACAAATAAGCTTTCAGGCAGAACAAACATAGGTAAATGGGTGTGAATACTAAGTGAGTAAGCCATAGTGGCATGAAAGGTTATTAGTGGCGTGATTACATCACATAAGAACGGTTTGGTAGATATCTCATATGTCTGTGACTGGAAGTTGCTTTCATAGCAATGAAGAATTAATATCGTGGTAGCACTAATAATCTGGTCAGGAGTCAACGTGGTGGCTACATCAGAGCGACACGTGACAGAAGTGAGATTAAAGTAGGTAAAGGACAGACTACCACAAAATTGAAAAGTTAAGAAGCGACATAGACAGCTGGGGTCTGCATGATTGCCAGTCGCATTATGCCAGATGCGTACCCTTGTGGGTTGTGCATGACTCTTTATGTGTTGTCCTGTTGATAGTTGAAAGTGGGTAGGACAGACTGTCATGAAACTGAAAAGTGAAGGTACGACATAGACAGCTAGGGTTCCGTGCGATTGCCAGTCGCGTCACGCAAGGTGCGTGCCCTCGGTATGAACACAACTTCCAGTCACAGATATATGAGATAGGAATCTCAAACAGCGGATCTTTGTTGTCATCATAGAAGAAATGGTTACAATTATGAAAGACAGCCAATGCTTGTGCTCTCAAGTACTTCTTAAAAGTGCATGCACTGCATCAAGTAACAACGTGGACGATGAGTGCAAACTTTTTCTCCTCAGCATGGCAAAAAATGTGAAAAAATTGTGTCCTGATGAGCAAATCAGAGTGAAGAGGGAAGTGAGCAACATTGATTTGGTGGCAGTGTTGCAAGCTGCACATGGAGCTCATTTCAAGTGAACCCTGGTTACCACAATATTCTTAATACAAATCCGTCATCATTCCATCAATCCTCCGCAACACCTGAGTTGAGTGGAGCGTTTCCCTGTTATCAGACCAACCAAGCTTAGGAGATTGTAGAATTAAGTTTTTGTCATTCTCTAGTACCACTTAATCCACTCTTCATCCTCTGTTAGTTGAGACATTAAATTTTGGAACTCCCCGAATTTGTCCCACCCCATATTGATAGGATACACCGATTCACTAGACAAGCAAATGGATGCAATACATATAACAGCCATTTCTTCTTTTTCTTCTTCCAGCATGTCAAAAACACGGAGTACATTCATGGTTGCATGTTCAAAAGAAACTGTCAGGAAATGCAGTGCACATGAAGTAGTTGTTTCATGTTACTATATATCAGGTCAATGTGAACACCGCTTCATGTCTGACATGGTCCCACGCCACGCCAGAGTAGTCTGTATTTACCCTTAACCTCAGGTTAAGATGAACATCCCTACAATCCACTATGCACATTGAATTACACAATTAAAAAAAAACCTATTACAAGGTAAACAAAATGCTTCTCTCATCTCCCTGTCTTGTGTGAAGTGTTGACTGCACAATGATTGAAGCTGCTGTGCCTATGTCAGAAATTGGTTGTAGCAGTGGTCAGCTACTTGAGATGCTAGTTGTAGTGGTGTTGCCATGAGACCCCCTTCTGTACGCCAGTTGTAGCAGTGGTCAGCCACTGGTTGTAATCTGCCTTCAGGCCATAATTTGTAGTGAGCATGTAGGCTGAGCAGGTGAGGTGGTGATGCTACAAGCACAGGAGCCTGAGCTCAGGAGTTGGTGAGCACAGCTGTCATACAGCCAAAGGCATGAGTTCAACAGTGTTGTCTGGAAACATATTTATTACTCATGATTTTACACAAAGGATTGTTTTCTCAGGTGAGGTGGAAAGTGTCCTGAGTGACAAACTAGGGTGCCACAAGGACTGAGGTTGCAGTGATCTGTTGGCTGTGGCCACATCAGAACCCAACAGTGATGCCGTGCAATAGCCAGAAGAGGAGTCTGCAGGTGTGAGCATACAGAGGCTCACAAGTAATTTGCGGGGCCTGACTCCAGCATTCTTGAAGACAGATGTGCACTTAAGCGAGTGCCAACAGCTTAATGTGTACCGTGAGTGTCGTGAAGGTGGATTCCCAAATCAGCAACACAGCATACAGCCAGAGAAGCAGTGCCATGTACAGGCAGGGAGATGGTACTCAGAAGCCTCAACCGACAGTTTGAGAGCAGTAGCTTGCAGTTACTTGGGACAGCCCTTCACTGGGGGAAAGCGCAGGCTTGCCCACATATTCTATTAGTGACGGATGTGATCAAATAGCAGTGCCTAAGTCCAGTGCAGTCGGCTCACCGCAATCTTGGACACAAAGTCTTCTCTCAGTGGCAGCATCAGCAGCATGTCACAATTTGCCAACCATCTTATCCTCAAACTAGTGAGTCTTTCATTCCATCAGGACAAGAGATGTATGTGGGATGACAAGACACTGAGACTGAGACTTCTGAAGTGGAAGTATTTACGCTGACATAACATCATCGCAGCCAGCGATGCTGTCATTTGTCCTTGATATCCATAGATGGCAGGAGAATTTCTCCCATCTACATCTACATGGATACTCTGCAAATCACATTTAAGTGCTGTTGCAATGAAAAACGCCTTTCTTTTAAAGATGTCCAGCCCAAATCCCGTATCATTTCTGTGATACTCTCTCCTGTATATCACGATAATACGAAACGTGCTGCCCATCTTTGAACTTTTTTTATGTACTCCATCAGTCCTATCTGGTAAGGATCCCACACCATGCAGCAGTATTTTAAAAGAGGACAGACAAGCGTAGTGTAGGCAGTCTCCTTAGCAGATCTATTAAATTTTCTTAGTGTGCTGCCAATAAAACGCAGTCTTTGGTTAGCCTTCCCCACAACATTTTCTGTGTGTTCCTTACAATTTAAATTGTTCATAATTGTAATTCCTAGGTATTTATTTGAATTTGCGGCCCTTAGATTTGACTGATTTATTGTGTAACCGAAGTTTAATGAATTCCTTTTAGCACTCAGGTGGATGACCTCACACTTTTCATTATTTATGGTCACCTGCCAATTTTCGCACCATTCAGATATCTTTTGTAAATCGTTTTGCAATTTGTTTTGAACTTCTGATGACTTTATTAGTCAATAAACGACAATGTCATCTGCAAACAACCTAAGACGGCTGCTCAGATTGTCTCCCAAATCGTTTATATAGATAAGGAACAGCAAAGGGCCTATAACATTACCTTGGGGAATGCCAGAAATCACTTCTGTTTTACTCAATGACTTTCCATCACTTACTACGAACTGTGACCTCTCTGACAGGAAATCACAAATCCAGTCACATAACTGAGACAATATTCCATAAGCACACAATTCCACTACAAGCCGCTTGTGTGGTACAGGCTGTTACACCAATAGTGGTGTCACAGTTATTGTCAGTTCCCCTTGCTTTCATAGTTTACATTGGCGCTAGGATGCCATGGGAGCTCTAATGCTACACGTTATGGCTCCATACGGCAAGGCTTGCAGAATGATATATTAAGTGCTGTCGTACTGGGCAGTTTGCATTCCCTGATAACGGACTGGCTTGGAATGGGAATGTATTAAAATTCGCGCACCATGTCTTCTGTAACACTGGCTCTCTTTGCATGCCCAAGATAGTGATGGTGGCACATGGTATGAGACAGACCTGGTTCTCCACCATCTGTGTCAAGTAATAATTTCATAAATTGTCAAGTAATAATTTCTTAAAATTTATATGCGCACCCAGGAATTGGATTTGCTGTGCAAAAAATGGTAAAGTGGTAGAATGTAAAATGCTTTATATGTTCCTGATGCAAGTCATTATTTGTTCTCAGCTATAGTGGGTGCATGTAACATCAAGAGAGTAACATTTGACAATAAAAGTGTTAGAATGTCAGAAAAATCCAGTGCTTAGATTGTCATGACAGGCTGTGTGGAAAAAGGACTGCATGTGTTGAATATTCGTGCTGTTGAACCAATAAAGAGAAATCAAGAGAACCTAGTGATACCTTCTGTAACATGCAAGTGTACCATGACAGATTGGGTCATCAAAACAAACAGTATGTGAGGAATATCATGAAGAAACATGACATCAATATAAAGGGTTGCAAGGATGAATTTTGTGTTGTTTGTACATTAGATAAGATGGACAGAATATCATTCAAATGACAAGTAAACCGTTCCACAGGTGCTGGTGAATTCCATGCAGATCTCAATAGAGCAATGAGTACAGAATCATTTGGAGTTGCTCAATAAATTGTTTTAAAGACATTTCAGAAAATTCTATCAAATTATCTGTTATAATACAAATGTGAAGCATATGTTGTGGTGTGCATAAACAATTTTGAAATGAAGCTCAAACCAGTGGATATGATGGCTGGTGGATATGATGGAAGCAAAGAATTTAATAACAAGAAAGTCAAGGAATTTCTCATAGATGCTGTTGTTGTTGTGGTCTTCAGTCCTGAGACTGGTTTGATGCAGCTCTCCATGCAACTCTATCCTGTGCAAACTTCTTCATCTCCCAGTACCTACTGCAGCCTACATCCTTCTGAATCTGCTTAGTGTATTCATCTCTTGGTCTCCATCTACGATTTTTACCCTCCACGCTGCCCTCCAATACTAAATTGGTGATCCCTCGATGTCTCAGAACATGTCCTACCAACTGATCCCTTCTTCTAGTCAAGTTGTACCACAAGCTCCTCTTCTCCCCAATTCTATTCAGTACCTCCTCATTAGTTATGTGATCTACCCTTCTAATCTTCAGCATTCTTCTGTAGCACCACATTTCAAAAGCTTCTATTCTCTTCTTGTCTTAACTATTTATCGTCCACGTTTCACTTCCATACATGGCTACACTCCATACAAATACTTTCAGAAACGACTTCCTGACATTTAAATCTATACTCGATGTTAACAAATTTCTCTTCTTCAGAAATGCTTTCCTTGCCATTGCCAGCCTACATTTTATATCCTCTCTACTTCGACCATCATCAGTTATTTTGCTCCCCAAATAGCACAACTCCTTTACTATTTTAAGTGTCTCATTTCCTAATTTAATTCCCTCAGCATCACCCGACTTTATTCGACTACATTCCATTATCCTTGTTTTGCTTTTGTTGATGTTCATCTTATACCCTCCTCTCAAGCCACTGCCCATTCCATTCAACTGCTCTTCCAAGTCCTTTGCTGTCTCTAACAGAATTACAATGTCATTGGCGAACCTTAAAAGTTTTTATTTCTTCTCCATGGATTTTAATACCTAATCTGAACTATTCTTTTGTTTCCTTTATTGCTTGTTCAATATACAGATTGAATAACATTGGGGAGAGGCTACAACCCTGTCTCACTCCCTTCCCAACCACTGCTTTCCTTTCATACCCCTCGACTCTTATAACTGCCATCTGCTTTCTGTACAAATTGTAAATAGCCTTTCGCTCACTGTATTTTACCCCTGCTACCCTCAGAATTTGAAAGAGTGTATTACAATCAACATTGTCAAAAGCTTTCACTAAGTCTACAAATGCTAGAAACATAGGTTTGCCTTTCCTTAATCTTTCTTCTAAGGTAAGTCGTAGGGTCAGTATTACCTCACGTGTTCCAACATTTCTACGGAATCCAAACTGATCGTCCCCGAGGTTGGCTTCTATCAGTTTTTCCTTTCATCTGTAAAGAATTCATGTTAGTATTTTGCAGCTGTGACTTATTAAACTGATAGTTCGGTAATTTTCACATCTGTCAACACCTGCTTTCTTTGGGATTGGAATTATTATATTCTTCTTGAAGTCTGAGGGTATTTCGCCTGTCTCATACATCTTGCTCACCAGATGGTAGAGTTTTGTCAGGACTGGCTCTCCCAAGGCTGTCAGTAGTTTCAATGTAATGTTGTCTACTCCGGGGGCCCTGTTTCGACTCAGGTCTTTCAGTGCCAAGATGGCCGCCGAGTAAGTGACACCAGAAACTATTTCCAGAAAGTTAAGTGATTTTAGACAGGAATATAATTTAGTTTAACACCGACAACAAAGTAAATACGTGCATTAGTGTATCGTTTAGTCTTGCCGTTAAAGGTTTCACTTTTCTTTGCGTATTTTTTCAGAAATCACGAAAAGATCGTAACTTCGCAAAGTCGCGTTTTGGCTTAAATTTTGTAAACGTGTTTGTTTCTTGTTTCACGGTAATTTGACTAGTTTCTTGGTAAAAAATACGTAAACTACCGTAAATAGCGTATAACTTCGTTGTTTTAATACAGATTTCAGAAAAACAGCGTAACTTTATATCAGAAACTTGCTTATATACATTTGTGAATAGACTTAATTCTTGTAACGTCTTTTTTTGATTTTCGGTAATTTAATTGATTTATTCTAGCTAAAGTATTATTTTTGCCATGAGTGAGAAGTGCCTGACTTGCCGTAGAATTGTTAGTTCTGGGGTTTGGTGTGATGGATGCAATAGTTTTTTTCATTGGGGGGACTGCAGTGGCGTGGGTGTCGGGAAAGTGGATCAGGCTCATCAGTGGTTATGTAGGATTTGCAGCAGAGATAGGAAGATAGTGGAACAGGAGGGGAAAATTGCTGCCCTTCAGGCTGAGCTAGATCAGGCTAGGGAAGATCTGGACAGGTTAAGGAGGGAGAAGGGTAAAGAGAGGTGGGAAGTGGCAACAGGTAACAGAAGGAACAGGCCTAGAACTAAGTCTGACAGTTTTGTGGTGAATGTCAAAAATAAGTTTGACCTGTTGCTTCAGTTAGAAACTGATGAGCCACAAGCAGAGGGAGGTGTAGACAGGACACAACAAACTTTCAATAGGAAATTGAAAAAGAATGTAGGAAAGTCATCAAAAAGGAAGAAAGTTTTGTTGTTAGGCAGTTCTCATGCCAGAGGTGTAGGCCAACTTCTGCAGGAGGAATTAGGACCAGAATACCAGGTCACAAATTTTTTCAAACGAAGTGCTAGTCTGGATCAGGTGATAGAGGATTTAGGTTCACTCTGTAAAGGATTTACCCGGGAAGACACCGTGGTTATTGTGGGAGGGCCAGGGAACAGTATCGACAGAGATCCTGGGTACAGCATAGAGTGTGACCTGGTAAAGATTGCGTCGGCATCGAGACACACCAATGTTGAGTTTGTATCTGTCCTGAGATGCCATGACCGGCCTCATTTGAACTCTTATGTTGGGAGAGTTAATTTGGAGTTGGAACGGCTGCTTGGGTCGGGTGGGGGGGCTCATATTGGTGTGGTTCCTGTTGATTCTCTCAGTAGGTGGGACTATACCAGGCACGGCCTACATCTCAACAGGAAAGGGAAGGGTAAGCTGGCTGGGATAATAGCAGGAAATTTAAGGGGGGGAGGCACTGCCATGAATGGTAAAATACCAGTGGTTACAGGTGTTGGAGCAGCACCTTTTTTAGGATAGGTAAGACAGAAAGATGTCAAGTTCTACGAGAGGACAGGATTGAAACAAATCTTCAGTTTAGGAAGAAATTAAACAGCACAATTCTAGCACATTGGATCACCAATCACAGCTGTCAATTATAAATTTTCACCAATCACCAGAAATTTTATCTCCACTAAGTTGTATCTCAGTCCTAGATAATTGCATTAATGAATTAAAGTCACCCAACCCAGTTGACATAATCTGCCTCTCTGAACACTATGTGACCACTGGTATAGGAACCAGGCCTAAGCACAATGAGAAACTCAGACAGGAGAGTACTGCAAATGTTAGAATAAGGAAAGGTTCTCATAAAAGTATAATTAAAAATAATGTAAGTATATTTCATAAAAATATTGGGAGTTTAAAGAATACAATAGATGAGCTTCTGGTTTGTTTAGAAGATTTAGAAGCTGAGGATGAAATAGATATACTATGCCTGTCTGAGCATCACATTGTTACTGATATGGATAAGGTAAATGTAAGTGGATATAAGCTCTCTGCACATGTAATTAGAGAAAATATGGAGAAAGGAGGAGTTGCCATATATGTCAAAAGTTATCATTGTGCAAAAAGTATAGAAACAAAAAAGTTTTGTGTAGAGAAACATATAGAACCATGAAACTTCCTGGCAGATTAAAACTGTGTGCCCGACCGAGACTCGAACTCGGGACCTTTGCCTTTCGCGGGCAAGTGCTCTACCAACTGAGCTACCGAAGCACGACTCACGCCCGGTACTCACAGCTTTACTTCTGCCAGTACCTCGTCTCCTACCTTCCAAACTTTACAGAAGCTCTCCTGCGAACCTTGCAGAACTAGCACTCCTGAAAGAAAGGATATTGCGGAGACATGGCTTAGCCACAGCCTGGGGGATGTTTCCAGAATGAGATTTTCACTCTGCAGCGGAGTGTGCGCTGATATGAGCGCACACTCCGCTGCAGAGTGAAAATCTCATTCTGGAAACATCCCCCAGGCTGTGGCTAAGCCATGTCTCCGCAATATCCTTTCTTTCAGGAGTGCTAGTTCTGCAAGGTTCGCAGGAGAGCTTCTGTAAAGTTTGGAAGGTAGGAGACGAGGTACTGGCAGAAGTAAAGCTGTGAGTACCGGGCGTGAGTCGTGCTTCGGTAGCTCAGTTGGTAGAGCCCGCGAAAGGCAAAGGTCCCGAGTTCGAGTCTCGGTCGGGCACACAGTTTTAATCTGCCAGGAAGTTTCATATCAGCGCACACTCCGCTGCAGAGTGAAAATCTCATTCTGGATATAGAACCATGTTCCTGTGAGCTTAAATTAAATAAAGGCACATTTATAATTGTAACTGTATATAGGTCCCCATCGGGAAATTTTCATCTATTTCTGAAAAATTTGGACTCCTTGTTGTGCTATCTGTCAGACAGGGGGAAGCAAATTATTATTTGTGGAGACTTCAATGTAGATTCTCTGAAAGAGGGTAATAGGAAAAATGACCTTGAAGTATTACTCGGTTCTTTCAATTTGACACCTGTTATTGATTTTCCTACTCGGGTGGTAAAGGATAGCAGCTCACTGATAGATAACTTCTTTATAGACCAAGATAAGTTTAACCAGATAAATGCTCAGCCTGTTGAGAATGGTCTTTCTGATCATGGTGCACAGCTAGTTACAATATATGACATAGCTCCATTCAGCAGTACTAAACAGTCCTCCAAAGTAGTATGTTCAGTCAACGATTTAACAATTGCAAATTTCAGGGAAAGCCTACAGAAGTTAGACTGGGATGAGGTGTACCTTGAACCCGATGCCAATTTAAAATATAATTTATTTCATGACACCTTTGTAAATGCATTTGAAAACTGCTTCCCCAAGAAAATAGTTAAATATACTCATAAGAAACCATGTAACAAACCATGGCTTACTAAGGGTATTAAAATATCTTGTAACCGGAAAAGGGAAATGTATCCGACAGCAAGAAAGAGTAGTGACCCAGAAACTATCAAACATTATAAAAACTACTGTGCTATATTAAGATAAGTTATTAAAAAATCCAGAAGTATGTGTATCATGTCTGAAATCAGTAACTCTGATAATAAAATTAAAACAATTTGGAATATTATTAAAAGAGAAACAGGTCAACCAAGAGCACAGGAAGACAGTATTACCATCAAACTGAATGAAAACTTTACGAACAAAAAGTCAGAAGTTGAAAATATTTTTAATAATCATTTTCTAAATATTGTGGATATAGTAGGAGCCAGGTGTTCATTAGAAGATGCTAGGCTGTTAATGGAAGAGGCCATACCTATGCAATTTGATACAATTGAAATCTCACCCACTTCTCCCTCTGAAATTAGGAAAATAATAAACTTGCTTAAAAGCAAAAACTTACATGGAATTGATGGCATTTCCAGCAAAATACTAAAAGCTTGTTCTCAACAAATAAGTAAGATTCTCAGCCACCTGTGTAATAGCTCTCTGGAACAGGGCATTTTCCCTGATAGACTGAAATATGCTATTGTTATACCTTTGCATAAAAAAGGGGATAGATCTGATGTCAACAATTACCATCCAATCTCCCTTCTAACAGCTTTATCCAAAATTTTTGAGAAAGTAATGTATTCAAGAGTAGCTTCACATATCTGTAAAAATGAAGTACTAACAAAATGTCAGTTTGGTTTCCAGAAAGGTTTTTCAACAGAAAATGCCATATATGCTTTCACCAATCAAATTTTGAATTATCTGAATAACCGAACACCACCCATTGGGATTTTTTGTGATCTCTCAAAGGCTTTTGATTGTGTAAATCATGAAATTCTGCTAGACAAGCTCAAGTATTGTGGCATGAGTGGGACAGTGCACAAATGGTTTAATTCGTACCTAACTGGAAGAGTACAGAAAGTTGAAATAAGCAATTCTCGTAATATGCAAAGATCAGCACATTCCTCAAACTGGGAACTAATCAAGAATGGGGTTCCACAAGGGTCGGTCTTGGGTCCTTTGTTGTTCTTAATATATATTAATGACTTGCCATTCTATATTCATGAAGAGGCAAAGTTAGTTCTCTTTGCTGATGATACAAGTATAGTAATAACGCCTGACAAACAAGAATTAACTGATGAAATTGTCAATAATGTCTTTCAGAAAATTACTAAGTGGTTCCTTGTAAATGGACTTTCACTGAATTTTGATAAGACACAGTACATACAGTTCCGTACAGTAAATGGTATGATGCCATCAATAAATATAGACCTTTATCAGAAGCATATAGCTCAGGTAGAATATTCCAAATTTTTAGGTGTGTCCATTGATGAGAGATTAAATTGGAAGAAACACGTTGATGATCTGCTGAAACGTTTGAGTTCAGCTACTTATGCAATAAGGGTCATTGCAAATTTTGATGATAAACATCTTAGTAAATTAGCGTACTACGCCTATCTTCACTCATTGCTTGCATATGGCATCATATTTTGGGGTAATTCATCACTGAGGTATAAAGTATTTATTGCACAAAAGCGTGTAATCAGAATAATAGCTGGAGTCCACCCAAGATCATCCCGCAGACATTTATTTAAGGATCTAGGGATATTCACAGTAGCTTCTCAGTATATGTACTCTCTTACGAAATTTGTTATTAACAACCAATCCCAATTCAAAAGTAATAGCAGTGTGCATAGCTGCAATACTAGGAGAAAGGATGATCTTCACTATTCAAGATTAAATCTATCTTTGGCACAGAAAGGGGTGAAGTATACTGCCACTAAAATCTTTGGTCACTTACCAAATAGTGTCAAAAGTCTGACAGATAACCAACAAGTATTTAAGAAGAAATTAAAAGATTTTCTGAATTACAACTTCTCCTACTCCATAGAGGAATTTTTAGATATAAATTAAGAAAAAAAAAGAAAAAAAAAAATTAAAAAATATTTAAAAAATACAAAAATAAAAAAGTTGTTATTTTAACTTAATTATGTTGTTAAATTAACTTAATTATGTCATGTATTGGGAAATTTGACTCGTTCCACATCATTACGAAATATCGTATTCATGATCCATGGAACTAGTATTAATCTAATCTAATCTAAAAACTCTTCACGCAGTATCATATCTCCCATTTCATCTTCATCTACATCCTCTTCCACTTCCATAATAATGTCCTCAAGTACATCGCACTTGTATAGACCCTCTATATACTCCTTCCACCTTTCTGGTTTCCCTTCTTTGCTTAGAACTGGGTTTCCATCAAAGCTCTTGATATTCATTCAAGTGTTCTCCTTTCTCCAAAGGTCTCTTTAATTTTCCTGTAGGCAGTATCTATCTTACCCCTAGTGAGATAAGCATCTACATCCTTACATTTGTCCTCTAGCCATCCCTGCTTAGCCATTTTGCATTTCCTGTCAATATCATTTTTGAGATGTTTGTATTCCTTTTTGCCTGCTTCATTTACTGCATTTTTATATTTTCACCTTTCATCAATTAAATTCAATATTTCTTGTGTTACCCAAGGATTTCTACTAGCCCCCGTCTTTTTACCTATTTGATCCTCTGCTGCCTTAACTATTTCATCCCTCAAAGCTACCCATTCTTCGTCTACTGTATTTCTTTCCCCCATTCCTGTCAATTGTTCCCTTATGTTCTCTCTGAAACTCTGTACTACCTCTGGTTCTTTCAGTTTATCCAGGTCCCATCTCCTTAAATTCCCACCTTTTTGCAGTTTCTTCAGTTTTAATCTACAGTTCATAACCAATAGATAGTGGTCAGAGTTTACATCTGCACCCGGAAATGTCTTACAATTTAAAACTTGGATCCTAAATCTCTGTCTTACCATTATATAATCGATCTGAAACCTGTCAGTATCTCCAGGCTTCTTCCATATATACAACCTTCTTTCATGATTCTTGAACAAATTGTTAGCTATGATTAAGTTATGCTCTGCGCAAAATTCTACCAGGCAGCTTCATTTCTTAGCCCCAATCCATATTCACCTGCTATGTTTCCTTCTCTCCCTTTTCCGACTCTCGAATTCCAGTCATCCATGACTATTAAATTTTCATCTCCCTTCACTACCTGAATAATTTCTTTTATCTCGTCATACGTTTCATCAATTTCTTTGTCATCTGCAGTGCTAGTTGGCATATAAACTTGTACTACTGTAGTAGGCATGGGCTTCGTGTCTATCTTGGCCACAAGAATACGTTCACTATGCTGTTTGTAGTAGCTTACCCGTACTCCTATTTTCTTATTCATTATTAAACCTACTCCAGCATTACCCCTATTTGATTTTGTAGATAAGGAAACAAAATTATTGATTTTTCCACTCTACACATACAAGGAAAATGGTATAGCTGAACACTGAAGTAGAATAATTGTTAAAGATTCACATTCAATGCTGAAGGCAAGTAAACTACCAAAAGAATTGCGGGCACAAGCTTCCATTACAACAATCTGTTTTAAATCATACTGGAGGGTCTTCCGTTCCAAAGAAAAGCCCTTTATTAGCTGTGGTACACTCAATCAGCAGGAAAACTTGATCACCTCCGAATTTTGATGATGAGGCTGTTTTTGGACAATTCGCATATGTCAATGACAAAGATGATTTTAGTCTGGATTCCTTCTAAAAGGAATGAAGTCTTTATTCGAAAAAAAAAAAAAAAAAATGGAAAAAAAAAAAAAAAAAATAAGAATTAAACCGGAAGCAGTTTGTAGCTTCCTTAGTGATCATTTTGAGTTTGGTATTTCCCAGCAAGAATTGTGAGACGTGAAAAATTTGTACCTGGTATCTGAAACAAGAAAGCAAATGTCATAGGCAGTCTGTCTCTAGAGGAAGTCAAAAAGAAGAATAATTTGGCACACTTGATTCTGGTGGAAGTCAAGTAGCAAATTATTATAACAAAGAATCAAAAGAACTCCTTGAAGCAGAAGGTTCTGAATTTTCTGAAGATGATAAACAGGACAATGGAAGACAATGAAGAAAACCAGCCTGGATGCAAAGTGGTGAATTCTTGATGCTAAAAATAGTTGGTACTTGTAGACATGAAGGTCCAAACTGTTTTTTGAAGGATTGCAGTCAAGTGAAAAGTGAAAATTGATGCACACTATTTATGAAGAAATATAATCACTTATGAGACACAGTATGTGGGCATCAGTGGAATGTCCTGTGAATGCAAAGCACTGCAGAATCACTGGATTCTATGTCAAAATGTTTCAGCTGATGAAAGTAATGAAGAAAGAGGATTTTTGAAATGTTGCTGCAGATCCTTGTTTGTTTTATTTCAAACACAATGAAAATAGATTTTATGTAGCAATTTATGTTGATGATTGGCTAATTGTTGGTAGTGATTAGGGAGAAAGTACTGATTTTCTGAGTTCCATACATTTATTTATTTTTTTTTTATTTATTTATGAGTTTGGTAGTTTTGTCAGCATAAAAATAAAGCAAAATGAAGATGTAGCAACTATGATAAAGGTGATGATTTGGGAATTTACAGTGATGCTGGCTTCACTGGTGTCTGATGGGTAAGTCATTCAACATCCAGTATTGTAACAAAGGTCTCTGTTGGAACAAATCCATAGAAAGAACCAGTTGGCTGATCTGACAAAGCCGCTTGAATGACTTTGGTTCAATTTATTGCATGTAGGAGATGAAACAGTAATTACTCATTTGTTTGTTTGCTCGATTTTCAGTTTTGAAGGAAATATTGTAATAAAAGGTAAAATGTTTAAGGGTCCAGTGTGAACTTTTATTCCATGGTATTTTTGAAATATCCTTGAATTTTATAGAAACCCCTTGTAATATATTTTTGTTGTCGAATTTATTTGTTTCCTGGAGTTAAAGTGTTTGTTAATGAAATTGTATTGCTTGAAATTTTAATTTTTGCAACAGTAGATAAGTGTTCACTCATTGTGTTTTTTCCCTGCTGCTTTCAGAGTTTTAGGGAGTATATTACAGTTGACATTGTCAAAAGCTAGTTTGTCATTTACAAATACTAGAAATATAGGTTTCCCAAGATAAATCGTAAGATCATTATGCCTGAGGCGTTCTTACATTTCTCCAGAAACTGACCTGATCTTCTCCAAGGTCAGCTTCTGCCAGTTTTTCCATTCTTCTGTAAAATACGTCAGTATTTTTCAACTTTGACTTATTTAAACTGAAGATTTGGAAATATTTACACATGTCAGAGGCTACCTTCTTTGGAAATGGAATCATTCTTCCACTTTTTTGAAGTCTAAGGATATTTCACTTGTCTCATATGTCTTTCATTCCAGATGGAGTAGTTTTTGTTGTGGTGGTTCTCCCAAAGATCCTGATAATTCTGTGGGAATTTTGTCTATTCCAGGTGGCTTGTTTCGACTTAAACATTTCAGTGTTCTGTTGAATTATTCTCGCAGTATACACATTCTGTATTTCTTTTTCATCTGCTTCCTTCTCCACATCATCTCCAAGTTTCTTGCCATTTTATGTCCCTTCTACAATATTCATTCCACATCTCTGTCTTCTCTTCTTTGCTTACTACAGGCTTGCCATCTAAGCTCTTCATATTTATGCTGCTGAGCCTCTTTTCTCCAAATTTTCTTTGTCTCTACAGAACATGTGCATTTTCTGTAATCTGGCATGCGTCTACAGCTTTGCATTTCTGATTTACCCACTCCTGTTGTGTGTTTTGAACTTTCTGTCAATCTTATTCTACACATCTATATCTCCTCTTGCTTAATGTATTTAAATTTTTGTATTTTTTATTTTCTCCTTTTGTCAGTTAAGTATGATTTCTCATATGTTGTCCAAGAGTGCAGACAGCCTTTGTTAAGCTTGTTGTGGTTAAAGCAAGTCCTCACTGATACAATAAAATTCTGACAAGACAAACTGTTCATTAAGAATTTTCTTCTTCTGTGAGGTACATGATTTTTCATGAATACACACTGCCACTGTATTTTCTCCTTGTTCACGTGTTCCCTTTGTATATAGGCTACATATGCTGCTCTATCTGTGAGACGTTTGTGATTACTGCTGCTCTGGAAGTCAGTTACTTTGATTCAGTACAAAGAGGAAGGCGGCTATTTCCAGCATATGTTCAAATCTGAAACTGATGTAGTTATTATTCCCATGGCATTTTAACTACACAAGATTTAACTGTTCATGTGTTTTGTGCTTGTTACTTCATAGTATTTTTATTGAACAATGTGACACAGTGGTCAGACTTTCGACTCAGGCTTGGGAGACTTACGTAGTCTGACTTATATTCTTTTGACTTGATGCCTTCAGCTCTCCCCACACGTTGCCCTCCTCCATGTTATCCTCATTCTTTTTCTTCCATGATGGCCCTGAGGATTCTAGGTCAGGGTTTGTCTCTCTACTGCTGTCTGATTTTTGTACTGCATATGTCCATCCCACTTCCATTTTTATCCCTTTATATGTATATCTATCGGCTTCTTTTTCATGTGGTGTCACAGCTAAGAATACTCTAAGGATTTCTGGTAAGCACATGTTTATAAAAGTATGTATTTTCTTTGTGATTCAGTTTTCTCATATATACAGTACCACTGATTTTATATTGCTCTCTAATATTCAAAGTTTTATTTTCTGGGAACACTCATTGCTTTTCCAATTGGGATACAGTTGGTGGAAGACTGCATTTGCTTTCTTGATCCTGCCACAGACATGTGAAGTCTTCTGCACCCTCTACAAGCTGTCCGTTTATTTGGAAATTTCTATTCTATTGACAGTATTATATAGCAGTAGAGATTTGATCTTTCCTCTATTTATAATTACTGCAATCCTTCCTGCCTGTTCCTACAGATATTTCAGATTGCCATCCATGTGCCTGAAGTTTTGGGAGAGGAGACACATCTTCAGAAAATCAATGTCTTCTAGTTGGTCTGTTATGCTCCAGCTTAATCCCTATGTTTTGCCTTCATTGGTCTTTCTCATTGTTTCATCTATTGCAGTTGAGAAATTGGCTGGAGAGAGAGAACACACCCCTGTTTACCCCTGATTTCATGCTAATAGTTGACGTCAGTTTCCCTTGGTGCATTACTGTGCAGAGGTACCTGTTGTACATTTATTGTATTATTTTGAAATCTTATCAGATATACTATAGTCTCACTAGGTTTTCCATGTGCTATTACCTCATTTTGATATAGTTTTCCATATTCTACTTCTTGGCACTGAACCAAATGCCTGTTCAGAGTCTATGAACACTTACATACAGACTAGTCATATACCAATGAGCCAGAACATTATGAACACTTGATTAATAGCATGTTGGGCCACTGTGCAAACACAATACAGCAGCAGTTCTGCTTGGTATGGATTATAAAAGTCCTTGACAGGATTACAGAAGTATGTGGCCCCAGATGTCTACACACAGGTCAAGCACTTTTACAAATTACGGGATGGTGGTTTATGGGCACACAGTTTGGGCTCGATATGTGTTCCAGTGGGTACAGATCGGGCACATTTGTTGGCCAAGACATCAATGTGAGTTCACTATAATACCCCTCAAACCACTGCAGCATGATTTTGACATTGCAACATGGACAGTTATCCTGCTGGAAGATGTCATCGCCTTAGGGGAAGACTTCAAGTATGAAGCAAAGCAGCTGGTCCGTAATAATGTTCACATTGTTCACAGTGCATGTTTTGTGCAGCAATTTGCCTGAATGATGGCATGTAAGGACCCATCTGTTGACCTGGTGTAACAAGAAATGTGATTCATTCGACAGGCGACAAATTTTATTGGTCCACAGTGAAAACTCAGTGTTGCTGTGTCCACTGCAGTCATAACTAATGATGTCATTGGGTCAACACAGGAACACACAGGGTTTGTGTGATGTGGAGCTCCATGTTCAACAATGGCCTTTGAACGATGTACTCTGAAACATTTGTGCCTCCACCAGCATGGTACTCTGTGATCAGATCTTCCACAGATTGCTGCCTATCCTGTATTACACAGGGGGGGAACCTCCAACCTTTAACTTTTGTGATGAACATGAATGTCCAATACCATATGGCCTACTGGTTATTTCAACATCCTTCAACCACTTTCCATAGGTGTTCACGACAGTAGTACGTCAACAGGCAACCACCTTCATTATTTCAGAGACACTCGTTTCCATCCGCAGTGCTGCAACAGTGTGTCCATTCTATATCAGTGAATTTATGCATTTGTGGCTCGTGTATTTGCTATAATGACTGCCCATTCATCTCTTCCACTCACATTCTTTCATTGCTGTGTCACATGCCTACAACAACATCAGGAGGCATTCAGCCTCGCAATGGGCAGTGGTCATAATGTTTTGGATCATCAGTGTATATTCTATACTCTGTTCAAGAATGAGTAGCAGTGTACTAAAATGATCTACATAGGATCGATTCCCATGAAAGCCAGCTTGTTCCCTTCCCAGACAGGTTTCGTGGTAGCCCTTCATTCCATTTAGATTGATTGGTGGCAGTTCTTTGTTAAGGATTGGTAACAAATTGATCACTCTCCAATTATTGTGCAAGTCTCCCTACTTTGAAAGTTCTACTGAGATGCCTGCCTTCCATTCTTCTGGCCTCACACACACACACACACACACACACACACACACACACACACACACACACACACACACACACACACACACACACACGCGCGCGCGCGCGGAGGCAGGGAGAGCGACTGGGGTTGGATGGCTAATGGCATGCAGGCAGGTGACCAATTTACTGGCTAAGAATGTGGGAGGGAGGAGTAGAGGTGTATGGGCTGGCGTGATTGTAGCGGCCGATGGGAAGCAACACACATGGGGACAGGAACTGAGAGGGAGTGACAGGATGGAGGAAGGGGAAGCTGTTGGGTGGAGGGTGTGGGGACAGTGGGTTACATGAGATTGAGGCCAAGACAATTATGGGAGCAGAGGATTTGTTATGACGATAACTTTTACGTACATAGTTGAGAGAAGCTGGTGAAGGAGGGATGAATCCAGATGGCTTGGATTGTGTACAAACCATTGAAATAGAGCATGTTGTGCACAGCTATATGTTGTGCTACAAGGTGGTCAACTTTGTTTTTGACAACAGTTTGGCAGTCGCTGTTCATCCTTGTGAACAGCTAGTTGGTAGTCATACCAGTGTAAAAGGTTGTGCAGTGTTTGGAGCAGAGTTGGTATAGGACAATGTTCCTTTCGCAGGTGGCATTGCCTCCGATCAGGTAGGATAAGCTTGTGACAGAACTGGAGGAAGAGATGCTGAATAGATCTTGCACTGGGTCCTCTGCAGGGATTTTGATCACTGTGGCAAGGGGTTTGGAGTGAGAGTGGTATACGGATGGACTAGGATGTTGTGTAGACTGGGTGGTTTATGGAGCAGTGGGTTGGAAAGGATCTTGGGTAGGAGTCCCTCATTTCATACCAGGATGAGAGATAATCAAAACCCCAGCGAAGGACATGATTCAGTTGTTCCAGTCTGAAGTGATATTGGGTGATGATGGGGGTACTCCATTGTAGTTGATTTTTGTGGTGGTGGTGGTGGTGGGGGTGGGGGGGGGGGGTGAGGAAATAACATGGAAAATCTGTTTTTGGACAAGTTTTGGGGTATTGCCTGTCTCTGAAGGTCTTTTTGAGGCTTTCAGCATACTGGGCAAGGGAGTTCTTGTCATTGCAGATACGAGATGTAAGAGAAAAGCAATGAGACTGGTTTTTTATCTACCAAAGTTTTTATTTTTTCAAACAACAACATTGTCCAATTCAGAGTAGTTCCTTTCAGCAGCTATACACCAGCAGAGAAGAAAGTCACATAGGCTCAGATCAGGTGAATAGGATGGCTGTGGAACAACAGGAATGCCTTTTGAGGTAAAAAATTCCGTAACCGTAGTGGCTGTGTGACATGGGGTGTTGTCATGATGTGGCACGCACTTGTCTACCATGTCCAGTCTGATGCAATTAACCCTTTTCGAGCCTTTCAAGGACATCTTTGTAAAATACTTGGTTGACAGTTTGTTTTGGAGAAACTAATTCTTTATGCACAGTACCCCTACTGTCAAAATGCAAATCAGCATTGTTTTGATCTTTCATTTGCTCATTCATGCTCTTTTCGGTTGAGGAGATGTCTCAGTGTGCCACTCCTCACTTTGCCACTTTGTCTCAGGATTGTGCTAAAAAATGCAGGATTCATCACATCTCCAGAATGAGATTTTCACTCTGCAGCGAAGTGTGTGCTGATTTGAAACTTCCTAGCAGATTAAAACTGTGTGCCCGACCGAGACTCGAACTCGGGACCTTTGCCTTTCGCGGACAAGTGCTCTACCATCTGAGCTACCAAAGCGCGACTCACGCCCAGTCTCACAGCTTTACTTCTGCCAGTATCTCGTCTCCTACCTTCCAAACTTTACAGAAGCTCTCCTGCGAAGCTCTCCTGCGAAAAGTTCCCGAGTTCGAGTCTGGGTCGGGCACACAGTTTTAATCTGCCAGGAAGTTTCTTCACATCTGATCACACAACTGGTAATTGGCAACTCTCTCAAGAAGATCAACACACATTTTGCCAATTGTCCTTCTGCTCAATTGTGAGGTATTTTGGGCACTATGTTGGCACAAACCTTTTACGTGTGCGATCTTTGGTCAAAATCTCGTGTACGGCGAAAAAGTTCAACAGGTCACACATCATCCTTACTGTTAAAAATCAGTCTGATCTCACAAGAACATGCATGCATTCGATATTTTCGTTGGTTTTTGAAATTGATGGTCTCCCAGAGCGAGGTTCATCTTCATGGTGTTCTCAGCCTTCTGAAAATGATTGGTGCCCATGAAAACTTGTGCTGTTGATAAGGAATGTTCCCTGTAGGCCTTCAATGTTTCTAAGGTCACACTTATTCCCAAGTTTAACACAAAACTTGATGACATGACATTGTTTTAAATTCTGCTGTTTCAGTTTTGTAACACACGAAAAAAACACAACTTCACTAATGGGTTACATAAAAATCATTTGATGGCTGCACAGAACTGAAATTCAGACTGAGAATCTGGAAGGTGTGAACACACCAATCTACAAAAGTAGAACAACACAGCATTGCCATATCGCTCACAGTGTTGTCAGTATCATTACTTTCTTTACACATCTCATATGTAATCAATGGGTGGCTAGGCTGTATGGGAGGAATTTTTTGGTGTGCAAGGGATGGCAGCAGTTAATATGCAGCTGCTGTTAGTGGTTAGTGGGTTTAATGTGGACAGAGGTTTGGGTGGAGCCATCAGAGAGATAGAGTTCAATGTGGCACATTGGGTTGTGGAGGACCAGGTGAAGTGGATGAGAGAAAAGGTGTTGAGATTGTGAAGAAGTGTGTGATGATCAGTCAACCTGAAGCAGACTAGGGAATTGTGGGAGACTAGGAATGTTTCCTCTAGATGGCCTATGAACACGTTGGTATAGGAGGGTACCATGCATCTTCCACTAGCTGTGCTGGGAATTTGTTTGTAAGCCTTCCCTTCACAAAAAATTGCTTGTAGATCAGGATATTGTTAATAAGGTGGTATGGTGGGTTTGGAGACTGAAGGACAGTGGGAGAGGTAGTGTTTTATAACAGCAAGGCCCTGGGCACGAGGGATGTTGATATACAGGGATCAGCATCAACAGTGATGAGTATGGATCCAGGAGGTAAAGGTATAGGGATGGCGGAAAATCAGTGAAGGAAGTGGTTAATAACTTTTATGTGGGAGGTTAGGTATCAAGCCCTTAGTAGGAGATGCTGCTCACGAGAGCACAATAGCCAGCTACAATAGGGTAACCAGGATTGTTGGGTTTGTGGATTTTGTGGAGCATGTAGAAGGAGTGTGTGCAGAGTGCTTTTGGGGTGGGGAGGGAGATATTCTGGGATAGTCTGTGGATTTCAGCATGATATGGCCGTTATGTTGGACTTCCAGGATGGGATCACCCTGGCAGCACTTGTAGGTGTAGTAGTTAGACAGCTGATGGAGGCCTTCCACCAGGTAGTCACTGCAACTCATCACGACAGTAGTGAAGTTTTTGTCTGCAGAGAGGAATATTAGATCTGGATATATTTTCAGGTTGTGTATGGCAGTCTTTTCTTCTGCTGAAAGGTTAGTGTTCCTAGGATGGGACCTGGAGGAACGATAATGACGCCACATGGGAGGTAAGGATTCCTGGAAACTGACTATTGAGTGGTTAGGACGGAGGTGGGTGTGTTAGGAAACAGGAAATGGTGCGGGAACTGGGTTCCCCTTGCCAAGTATGCTGAAGGCCTCACAAAGGCCATCACAGATAGGCAATACCCCCAAAACCTAGTCCACAATCAGACTTCTGCACACACCCACAAAGCACCCCCAAGAATCAGCTACAATGGAGTGCCCCCCTCATTACTCAGTACCATCCTGGGCTGTAACAGCTGTACCGTATCCTTCACCAGAGCTTTGATTATCTCTCATTCTGCCCTGATGTGAGGGACATCCTTCCCAAGTTTCTTTCCACATCTCCTAAAGTGGTGTTCCATTACCCATCGAACCTACACAACATCCTATTCCATCCCAATACCAACTGACAACCCCTTGCCACAGGGATTATAGCTCCGTGGAAGACCAAGGTGCAAGACCTACCCAGTCCACCCAGCCACCATCTCCTCCATGCCACCTGTGAAAACAGCCTCATCATATATCAGCTGTGCTGCAAACACTTCAGTTTTTTATGTTGCAATGACTGCTAACCAGATATCCAAGAGGACTAATGGTCATTGCCAAACTGTTGTCCAGAACAACCACAAGTGCTACAACACCTAGCTCAGCATAACATGCTCAGTTTCAGTGGCTGCTTCCCAACCTGAGCTGTCTGGATCCTTCCCACCACCAGTGTGTAATCATCTTGTGCTCAATCTCAGGTAACCCACTGTCCCTGCATCCTCCACCAAACAATTTCCCCTTACTCCATCCTGTCACTCCCTCCCAATTCATGTCACCATGGTGCCTTCAGTGTGTGCCGTTTCCCACCAACCATCACAATCGTGTCAGCTCATATACGTGTCAGCCCTCCCTCCCCCACATTCTTAGCGAGCAAATTGGCCACCTCCGTTTGAGCCACTAGCCATCCACCCCAGTCCCTCTCCCTTCATACACTCTACCCACCATTACCCCTATCACAACTGTCCATCTGCCACAAAATAGCATGGTGCTGTCAGTGTGGCTGGGACTAGGGGCATAGGGTTGTGTGTGTTGTTCTTACTGTAGCTCATAAAAGGACAAATCTGAAAACTAGAAATTTTTCTCTCTTTTGTGTGCATCTATTGACAAATCAGCGCTTCTGCATTTTGGTAACTGGTCTCCTTTAATCATACAGCATTTACTCATTGATAGGTTTTGTTTCAGCAGTTTTGGTGGAGTCTTGTCTGGCTTTGGGGCCTTATCACATTCCTTTTGCCTTAGTACAATCCTGGTCTCCTCTCTGTTAGGCACCGTACTCTTGATTCTTGCACGTATCATCCATATTCTTATCTTTTTATTTGGCATATGGCAAGTACTTTCCCCCCATGAACCATGGACCTTGCCGTTGGTGGGGAAGCTTGCGTGCCTCAACAATACAGATAGCCGTACCGTAGGTGCAACCACAACGGAGGTGTATCTGTTGAGAGGCCAGACAAACGTGTGGTTCCTGAAGAGAGGCAGCAGCCTTTTCAGTAGTTGCAGGGGCAACAGTCTGGATGATTGACTGATCTGGCCCTGTAACACTAACCAAAAATGCCTTGCTGTTTTGGTACTGTGAACGGCTGAAAGCAAGGGGAAACTACAGCCGTAATTTTTCCAGAGGACATGCAGCTTTACTGTATGATTCAATGATGATGGCGCCCTCTTGGGTAAAATATTCTGGAGGTAAAATAGTCCCCCATTCGGATCTCCAGGCGGGGACTACTCAAGAGGACATCGTTATCAGGAGAAAGAAAACTGGCATTCTACGGATCGGAGCGTGGAATGTCAGATCCCTTAATCGGGCAGGTAGGTTAGAAAATTTAAAAAGGGAAATGGATAGCTTAAAGTTAGATATAGTGGGAGTTAGTGAAGTTCGGTGGCAGGAGGAACAAGACTTTTGGTCAGGTGAATACTGGGTTATAAATACAAAATCAAATAGCGGTAATGCAGGAGTAGGTTTAATAATGAATAAAAAAATAGGAGTGCGGGTAAGCTACTACAAACAGCATAGTGAACGCATTATTGTGGCCAAGATAGACACGAAGCCCACGCCTACTACAGTAGTTCAAGTATATATGCCAACTAGCTCAGCAGATGATGAAGAAGTTGATGAAGTGTATGAAGAGATAAAAGAAATTATTCAGGTAGTGAAGGGAGATGAAAATTTAATAGTCATGGGTGACTGGAATTCGACAGTAGGAAAAGAGAGAGAAGGAAACGTAGTAGGTGAATATGGATTGGGGCTAAGAAATGAAAGAGGAAGCCGCCTGGTAGAATTTTGCGCAGAGCATAACTTAATCATAGCTAACACTTGGTTCAAGAATCATGAAAGAAGGTTGTATACATGGAAGAACCCTGGAGATACTAAAAGGTTTCAGATAGATTATATAATGGTAAGACAGAGATTTAGGAACCAGATTTTAAATTGTAAGGCATTTCCAGGGGCAGATGTGGACTCTGACCACAATCTGTTGGTTATGAACTGTAGATTAAAACTGAAGAAACTGCAAAAAGGTGGGACTTTAAGGAGATAGGACCTGGATAAACTGAAAGAACCAGAGGTTGTACAGAGTTTCAAGGAGAGCATAAGGCAACAATTGACAGGAGTGGGGGAAATAAATACAGTAGAAGAAGAATGGGTAGCTTTGAGGGATGAAATAGTGAAGGCAGCAGAGGATCAAGTAGGTAAAAAAACGAGGGCTAGTAGAAATCCTTGGGTAATAGAAGAGATACTGAATTTAATTGATGAAAGGAGAAAATACAAAAATGCAGCAAGTGAAGCAGGCAAAAAGGAATACAAACGTCTCAAAAATGAGATCAACAGGAAGTGCAAAATGGTTAAGCAGGGATGGCTAGAGGACAAATGTAAGGATGTAGAGGCTTATCTCATGAGGGGTAAGATAGATACTGCCTACAGGAAAATTAAAGAGACCTTTGGAGAAAAGAGAACCACTTGCATGAATATCAAGAGCTCAGATGGAAACCCATTTCTAAGCAAAGATGGGAAAGCAGAGAGGTGGAAGGTGTATATAGCAGGTCTATACAGGGGCGATGGTCTTGAGAACAACGTTATGGAAATGGAAGAGGATGTAGATATAGATGAAATGGGAGATTCGATACTGCGTGAAGAGTTTGACAGAGCACTGAAAGACCCAAGTCAAAACAAGGCCCCAGGAGTAGACAACATTACATTAGAACTACTGACAGCCATGGGAGAGCCAGTCCTGACAAAACTCTACCATCTGGTGAGCAAGATATATGAGACAGGTGAAATTCCCTCAGACTTCAAGAAGAATATAATAATTCCAATCCCAAAGAAAGCAGGTGTTGACAGATGTGAAAATTGCTGAACTATCAAATAAGTCACAGCTGCAAAATACTAACGTGAATTCTTTATAGACGAATGGAAAAACTGGTAGAAGCCAACCTCGGGGAAGATAAGTTTGGATTCCGTAGAAATGTTGGAACACATGAGGCAATAATTATCTTAGAAGAAAGATTAAGAAAAGGCAAACCTACATTTCTAGCATTTGTAGACTTAGTGAAGCTTTTGACAATGTTGTCTGGAATATTCTCTTTCAAATTCTAAAGGTGGCAGGGGTAAAATACAGGGAGCGAAAGGCTATTTACAATTCGTACAAAAACCAGATGGCAGTTATGAGAGTCGAGGGGTATGAAAGGGAAGCAGTGGTTGGGAAGGGAGTGAGACAGGGTTGTAGCCTCTCCCCGACGCTATTCAATCTGTATATTGAACAAGCAGTAAAGGAAACAGAAGAAAAGTTCGGAGTAGGTATTAAAATCCATGGAGAGGAAATAAAAACATTGAGGTTCACTGATGACATTGTAATTCTGTCAGAGACAGCAAAGGACTTGGAAGAGTAGCTGAACGGAATGGACAGTGTGTTGAAAGGAGGATATAAGATGAACATCAACAAAAGCACAACGAGGATAATGGAATGTAGTCAAATTAAGTCGGGTGATGCTGAGGGAATTAGATTAGGAAATGAGACACTTAAAGTAGTAAAGGAGTTGTGCTATTTGGGGAGCAAAATAACTGATGATGGTCGAAGTAGAGAGGATATAAAATGTAGACTGGCAATGGCAAGGAAAGCGTTTCTGAAGAAGAGAAATTTGCTATCATCGAGTATTGATGTAAGTGTCAGGAAGTCGTTTCTGAAAGTATTTGTATGGAGTGTAGCCATGTATGGAAGTGAAACGTGGACGATAAATAGTTTAGGCAAGAAGAGAAGAGAAGCTTTCGAAATGTGGTGCTACAGAAGAATGCTGAAGATTAGATGGGTAGATCACATAACTAATGAGGAGGTATTGTATAGAATTGGGGAGAAGAGAAGTTTGTGGCACAACTTTACTAGAAGAAGGGATCGGTTGGTAGGACATGTTCTGAGGCATCAAGGGATCACCAATTTAGTACTGGAGGGCAGGGTGGAGGGTAAAAATCGTAGATGGAGACCAAGAGATGAATACACTAAGCAGATTCAGAAGGATGTAGGCTGCAGTAGGTACTGGGAGATGAATAGGCTTGCACAGGATAGAGTAGCATGGAGAGCTGCATCAAACCAGTCTCAGGACTGAAGACCACAACAACAACATGGCAAGTATCAAACCACACAGGAAAATATTTTTTTTAATGATTCATGCATATATATTCCATGCACACAAAAATTCATAATTTATAAGTTAGTTAAATTTACAGCATTTATGAAGCACAGAAGGTCACAGACATACATCCAACTGCTGAATATATACGAGGTATGTTCAAAAGTAAGGTGACTTTATATTTTTATGAAAAAGTATTTATTTATTCATCAATATTCATGTTGTTCCCTTCAAAGTTATCCCTTTCAGATAAAATACTCTTGGACTAACGCTTCTTCCAATCCTCGAAGCACTCCTCAAAAACATTTTTTGGTACAGCCTTGAGTACTTCCAGCGATGCAGTTTTTATTTCCTCAGTCACTGAAAATATTCGCCCTTTCATAGGTCTCTTCAGTTTTGGGAACAGGAAAAAGTCGCAGGGGCCAAATCTGGTGAATATGGTGGCTGAGGCATGATTGTCACGTTTTTTACCAAAAAAATCTCTCACGAACAATGATGAATGAGCAGGTGCATTGTCATGATGCAAAAGCCATGAATGATTTTACCACAATTCCGGACGTTTTTTGCGTATTGCTTCTCACAAATGGCTCATAAAATCAATCCTCATTGACCATACGACCTTGAGGCAAAAATTCATGATGCACTACACCATGGTAATTAAAAAACAGTGAGCAAAACTTTGACATTTGATAGAACCTGGCGTGCTTTTTTTAGTCTTGGCTCTCTGGGATTCTTCCATTGGGATGACTGGGCTTTGGTTTCGACGTTATAACCATAATCCCATGTTTCGTCACAAGTTATGACCCTTTTGAGCAAATCAGGGTCATCATTGATGTCATTCAAAAGCTCCTGAGTGATGCTCGTACGATGGTTGTTCTGGTCAAAATTGAGAAGTTTTGGAACAAATTTCACTGACGCATGTCTCATGCCCAAAACATCTGAAAAAATTGCATGAGACAAGCCGACTGATATACCAACATCCTCAGCAACTTCTCTTATGGTAATTCGACAATTTTCAAAAACAATTTTAACAATTTTCTTCACAGCTTCGACATTACCATCTGTTAATGTGCTGGGCTGGGGTGTCCAGAGCGAGATTTGCCACTGACGCCTTCTCGGCCATCTTGGAAGAGCTTGTACCACTTGCAAACTCTTTTTTTTTAGGAGCAGCCTCACCGTATGCCACTGTCAGCATTTCAAGTGTTTTAAAGCACTTGATTCCATTTTTCACACAAAATGTGATGCAAATTCTTTGCTCCATTTTTTATAATAATCGAAAATAACTAAGCACACTAAAATAGTCTAACCTTTATATCTGTCAAAAACAAATTAAGTATGCTGTACACTTGAAACTGGGCACATATATTCAGGACATGTGTACCAACATAACAAAAAAAGATCGTTAATTGAATGTACGTTGCCCACGCAATTTGAAAAGTCATCTTACTTTGTGAACGGCCACCATACAACTGATTTCCTTGTTGCCATCAGGAACTTCTCCAGATATCCAGGGAAAAAAATCCAAATTATCCATTAGTTATAGGTGGAGACTCCAGTCTGGTATCCATTGACTGGGAAAATTACACATTTATCACAGGGGGCAGAAGCAAAGACTTGTATGAAGTTATTCTAGGATCACTCTCAACCTACAACCTTGAGCAATTGGTTAGAAAACCAACTCGAGATGGGAACATATTGGATATCTTGGTGACAAACAGACCTGATCTCTATGAGGAAGTTAATCTAGATGAAGGTATTAGCGACCATAATGTCATTGTGGCTTCTATGTCAGTGGAAGTTGCAAAAAAGGTCAAAGGAACAGCGTAGAGTTTTCTTGTTTGGGAAAGCAAATAAAAGTGTCATTAATGAATATCTTCATAGTCAGCTCCAAGCATTCACTGTGAGACATAAAGATATTGAGCTTCTATGGTCGGAATTTAAAGGTATTGTCCACCACGTGCTAGAGAAGTGTGTGTCTCGCAAAAATATATGGGAGGGAAAGGATCCACCTTGGTACAACAAACATATTAGGAAGTTGCTGAGAAAGCAGAGAAGTTTGCACAGTTGTTTTAAACATAGTCACTGCCCTGCTGACAAACAGAAATTATGTGAAATGAAACCAGCTGTCAAAAGGTCAATGAGAGATTCTTTTAACTAATTTGAAAGCAATATTTTATCTACAGATTCTAAAAATAACCCCAAAAAAATTTGGTCTTATGTAAAATCTGTGAATGCTAAAAATAATTCAATACCTTTTCTTGCTGACAGTATGGGTAATGTAGCGGATGATGGTAAACAGAAGACCAAAATTCTAAACATAGCTTTCAAAAACTCATTTACAGTAGAGGGCTGCAGCACCATTCCCCCTTTCAATTATTGAACAAATGCAAGGATGGCTGACATAGTGTTTAGTGTATCTGGGATTGTAAAACAGTTAAGATCATGAGACACCAGGAAGGTATCTGGCCCATATGGTATCCCCGTAAGATTATACGTTGACTATGCTACAAATATAGCACCATTCTTATCCATCATCTATCAGAGATCATTGGAACAGTGGAAAGTTCCATGGGACTGGAAGAAGGTCCAGGTCATAGCAATCTATAAGAAGGGTAGAAAATCGGATGCACATGATTACCAGCCAATTTCACTGACATCAATGTGTTGTAGAATCATGGAACATGTTTTGTATTCAGACATAATGACCTTTCTAGACTCCGAGAAGCTCATCTGCAGAAACCAGCCTGGTTTTAGGAAACAGCGGTCAGGCAAGACACGGCTGGCCCTCTTTGTGCATGATATACAGCAGGCTCTAGACACCAGCTCCCAGATTGATGCCATATTTCTTAACTTTCGAAAGGCATTTGACTCAGTTCTGCACAGTCACTTGCTCCAAAAAGTGTGCGCTTACGGTCTATCTGATGACACATGCGGTTGGATAGAAAGTTTTCTAACAGACAGCAGTTTGTCGTCCTAAATGGGGTGACTTCAACAGAAACAAGCGTAACTTCAGGTGTGCCCCAGGACAGCGTAATAGGTCCGCTGATTTTTATGATTTACATAAACAATCTGGTTGATGGTATTGACAGCGGTATTAGACTGTTTGCCAATGATTCTGTAGTCTGCGGGAAAGTAGTATCACACCAAAGTTGTGAATAAATCAATCAGGATTTCCAGGAAAAAATGACTGGCAGTTATCTCTCCATATTAGTAAGTGTGATCTAATGCATATAAGGCAAAAATCCCCATTAATGTATGAATACAAAATAAATGCCCAGTCTTTGGAAGCAGTAATATTTGTCAAGTATCTGGGTGTGACTATTTGAAATGATCTCAAATGGAATGATCTGATTACACAAGTAACGGACAAGGCAAACTCTAGATTGCAGTTTTTTGGTATAATCCTGAAGCGATGCAGTCCTTCAACATAGGAAATTGCTAACAATACGTTAGTTCGTCTAGTCTTAGAGTATTGTTTGTCTGTATGGGACCCTTAGCAGTTGAGTCTGGTTCAAGAGATTGAGAAGGTCCAAAGAAGAGTGGCAAGATTCATGACTGGTACATTTAGCCATCATGAGAGCATTACAAATCTCATAGAAAGTTTGAAGTGGGGCACACTTGCAGATAGACGACATGCTAAACGGAAGGGGCTGCTCACTAAATTCTGAAATCCGATCTTCACCAAGGATGTAGAGCATATATTATTACCACCAACTTTCAAATTGCACAATGATGACCATTCAAAGATAAAGGAAATTAAAGCTCGTACTGAGGTGTTCAGACAGTCGTTTTTCGCTCGCGCGATCCGCGAGTGGAACAGTGGGAGAAATATGACTTTGGTGCAAATTGTGCCCTCCGCCACACACTGCTTGGTGGCTAGCAGAGTATATATGTAGATGTAGATTTTGGGTGCACATGGATGATATAATATGAACAGTTTCTCGTTCTGCACCACAATCACAGCTGGGTGATGTTGGTAATCCCCATTTGTACATTGAGTCAGCACATCTTCCACTGTTTGTTCTTATTATGTTGAGTGCAGACCAGATCTTGTAGTGTTCTCCAAAACCTAGTAGCATGGACAGGATGCAAGGCATCTTAAGCTGTTATGGGGTAGCACTGTTCTGCCATATTTCTGTCCATGGTCTGCTGTTGCTCCATTGTCTACCAAAAATTTTTCATGTTGTAAAGGTGGACGATGGGAGTGCAGGAATGTCCTCATGTACAGGGAGATAAGGATCACCAGCTGTTTTTGTAACCTCCCACCTGAGAGCACACTCTCACTACAATAATGGGGGAGCTATAGGGCTGAGAATATGCAGCCAAAAGGTGGACTGTTTCTGATTGTTCCTGTGATGATGCATATAGTGTGGTTGAGCTGCATGTCAACAAATCTCATGTTTGGGCTGTCAACCCAGACTACAGTGCAATATTCTGCCACAGGGTACACCAGTCCAAGAGCAGTTTCTGCAAGATAATGTTTCACATTGTGCAACTGCTCTTTGGAGCTGTGTGTCCAGTCCGGGGTGATACCTAGATAACACAGACTTTTATTATGCCTCACCTTTTTCCCTTCAAAATATACCTTTATTTCCTTGTTAGTGAGCTGCTTGTTAAGGTGGAAACTTGTGACTTCTGTTTTGGCACCATTTGGCTGTAAACTCCAGTTGCAAAAGTATTTGCCAACAATTTGTAAGTCTTTGGTCAAGACAGATTCAGTAATTCCCAGGTCTTTGTGGTTGCAGCAAGAACTCAATTATCGGCATATCCATATTTCCCTAATATCGTCTTAGGCATGGCTGCTATATACAGGGAACATAGAAGCAAGGCTAGCTCTGATCGTTGTGGAAGGCCATTATTAATCTTCATTCGAGCACTCATCGTAATGCCCATTAGAACTTGGAAGCTTCTGTTACTTAACACAGCACTGGCGAGGCTTCATATTTTAAGATTTAGTTTGACTCACCAAAGTTTGAATATTAGCTACGTCTCCACATAGTTGCATAAGCTGCTGTTAAATTTACAAATGCACTTGAGGTCTTTTGTTTGTTTTGAAATTCTGCTTCAGTAAAAATTATAGTGAGAGAGAACTTGGTTGTTGCAGGTGTGGTCTGGATGGAATCCTGCCTGTTCAGCAGGCAGGTTTTGGAACTTTGGCTGATTCTGTTACATTACATAGTTTCTACAAGTCTATGTACTATGCTAAGTAAAACAATGGGTTGGTAACTTCACAGTTTGTCATTTTGTGCACCTGGTTGTAAGATAGCTATAATTTTTGCTGTTTTCAATCATGGAATATGTTACCAGTTTGGAGAATATTGGTAAAGAATGCTGCTAGTCTTTTTTTACCTAATTCCAGCTGTGGATTAGGAATTCTGAATAAATACCATAAAACCAGATGCTTTCCCTGCTTTCAATTCTTTGAGAGTTGTCATTATTTCCTTATTGCTGAATGGTGTAGAGTAGTCTGACTCAGGTTTACAGGGTAGTTTAAGAGTTTTCAATTCTGTTTTGACCTTAATTGTATGTGATAGAGTCTCAGAAGTTTTAGAGGTGGACAAATGTTATTTACTACTTGCTTAGGAGTAACAGCCTTCTTCATGCAGTCTGGTGGATTGGCACCTTCAAATTTCTTCAACAAGGACCAGGCTCTTTTGTTTGAGATGCGGAAGTCTAAGGTCACATCTGTTTCAGTCAACTTCACAGAGTGAGCTGTGTCAATACTGTGTAGAAGTTCATCAGCTATTTCACACTCACTGTTGTCACAAAGCTTTTTTAATAGAATTTTTCACTTTTCCATCCATTCAGATATATATATTCCTTGTGGAAGCCTCTTGGAATACATTTCTTTGCTATGGATAATACAGCTCCAATCAACCTCTTATAATTTGTGCTTTCTGGTGGGTTACATTTGTCCAGATTTTCATAAAATTCAGACCAATCATGTAGGTCTCAGAAATGATCTTTTGACAGGTATGCGTTTGCATATTTTGAGAAGCACTGGATGGTGTTGACTGAATGGGAAGTCGTCCAGGACTTTCCTTGACACTGGTATTGTTAGGCCATTGCAGTTGGAGGACACAAAACATAATTCAGTGTTGTGATCTGTTTTCCTGGTTCTAGAATGAAATGTACACTGATCTTTAACATCAAAATCAAGGTGGAGATAATGTTCTTCGGACCACTCTAACAGCATGTTCCCATTTTCATTATTACATTTATACAAATGTATAGTCCATGATTGCTGTTGAAGTCTCCCAAGTAAACTCTAGGGTAGTTGTGAGCTTTTAGTCATCATTCCCTGTCACTTATAGATATTCACCACAATTTATTTCCTCAGTTCTGAAAGGATTTTGTGAATATTATTCATGGTACTATTAGAGAGAGTGTGGACCTTTCCTATATCCTTCTGAATGTGTATTGCTGCACTATAAACCTTGTCATATACAGAATCAAGTGCAGATATTTTATCTCTTAAAATAAGCTTTTCAGTTTCTACATGAGCTTCCTAGATGGCTACCATATCAATTTCATTCTCATCTAGGATCTTGTGTAGAATTTGGTGTTTGGCTCTACTACTGTTGTCAGTGTTCAGTTGACACATTTTTAACATTGAGACCAAATTTTCTGTACAGGTGTTAGTCATATGAACTTCATATGATATATGCCAGGGGATCACTAGGATTGTCTGGCACCAATACTGTTAGTCGTTGAGTACCACCCAGGGGACACATACAGCTTAAGGGATGCTGCAGACATAAGTAACATCATCCTCGATTCTCATCTCTGACTACATTTTCAAGCTCTTCTACTGTCTGTTGTTCTTCCCCCACAGTATCTCTCTATGTAGCACTTTTTAAAGTTTTCATACCATTACAACTCTTCAGTTTCCTTTGTGAGCTGGGTTCCTGCCATGCTTTTCTCTGGGCGCATTATCAATCCCCTCTCCCTACCTAGCATTTTTGTGCTCTGGTATAGCTCCTTAATGTCTGGTTTTCTTGTGGCCTTATCAGCTAATTTTGCAAGATCATCTGTCCATGTCCTTCAGTTGGACCTCTCACTCTTTTTCACCTCTTAAGCTAATCTGGTATACTCTATGTGGAACTCAGTCTTTTGCCTCTTGGTTTTTGCAGTGTTCACTTCTGCTTTCATTGTTTTTCTCCCACTTTCATCCAGGTGTCCTTGCTCATCCAGTCTTTTCTTTTACTGTGCCTGAAGCTGACTGCCATTACAGCAGTTTGAAGAAACACTCAGCCATTGCTCTTCTACTCCATCATGTTGATTGCTTCATATCTGTTTCCCAGTTCTAGTCTCACTAGGGTCCTTTGGGTTTGACATATCTAACCAATTCTTTTGGAAATCAAATTTATTCTTTTTAGCTGTGATTTTCAAGCACACCTTAGCTAGCATAAAATGGTAATCACTGCCTGTATCACCTCCCATTTTTATTTCTAACATGTACCAATAACCTTTTCCATTTCTCAATAATGAAAAAGTGATTTATATTATTTTCCATTCTATCATTGGGTGACTCCCATGAAATGTTATGGCTTTTTTGTGTGGAAATAATGTTCCTATAGCTAGCTTGTTGTGTGCACCAAACAACATAAACAGTTCCATTTGCATTAGCCTCTCCAACTCCATGTCTTCACATTATGTGCTCCAATCCAAGATGGTCTGTGCCAACTTTTGCATTTGTCGAACAATGGAAAATCCAGGAAAAGGAAACAGAGAGAGAGAGAGAGAGAGAGAGAGAGAGAGAGAGAGAGAGAGAGAGAGGGGGGGGGGGGGGGGGGGTAGGTTTTACTTTACATTAAGTGTAAACTTATGATTTTAGTGGTAATACTTAGTTGCACAGAAGCTCATCTAATAATTTTTATATAATATTACAACGTTGCTCTGACTACATTCTGAAGATGGTACATTCTGGTAGTGAAATGATCAGAAGGACCTTGTGCCATTTGTCCTGTTAACTATTGCAGTCAATAGTTTGACTTAAATTAAAAACAATTGGCTGTCTTACCACAATGTAGTCAATGCTTAATGAATTAGAGCAACAAATTAAATTTTCAACTGTCTGGTGATGAGTATTCCCCCACAAAAGTATGTAGCATCCAAATACATACTTAGATGTGAGTGTCAATTTGGTGGCTCTAAGTAGAGAGGGCAAGTTCGTTTTGGTCTCAAAAAGATGGTGGGCTGCACCTCCCCTTGGCCTCAACTAGTACCTGTCCCCAGCATAGGTAATGCTATCTCCTTTTATTATAATCTCCTTGGCTCACTTAGTTGAAATGATAACGTTGCAGTTATGGGACGTATGCATAAAACTTTAACATAAATTTTCTCAGAAACTAGAGGCTGTTGCATGAAAAGCTGTTCGCTAGATACTAAGGACAAAACCCTCTATAACATACCCAGGACATATCAAAATTCATGATTAACAGGTCTGATAGTTCCCGTGTAAAGCTTGATGGTAGTATCTTCAAACAATGGAAATTCCAGGATGACAACAATATTATGAAAAGGAGAGACTGGTCTACACATTTTAGCTTTCAGCCTAAAGGCCTACACACACACACACACACACACACACACACACACACACACACACACACACACACACACAGAAGATACAATGCACACACACTCCAGAAGGAGGCCTTTTGACTGAAAGCTAAAATATATAACAGTCATTTTGTTGTACCTGTCTGTGACTCTCATCTTTATATGGTGAGTAGCAGTCTACCCTTTTCATAATATTGTTGATGGTGGCATTTGGTGGTAATGCATTGGATGGCACAGAACAGCTGTTTTCCTTTTCCACTAAACTTCTCTGATGACCCTCCATATGAAATGGAGCAAATCCTGTAATTGGAAAAATATTGTCAATAGGAGCTATTCTCAAAATACCCCAACACAATGTGTCCAGTCTCAGTAACTGTGACATCCCCTAGTTTGCCATGTCTGGAATTTTTCAAAACTGATGCTGCATATTTTGCAGCTGACAATCCGAGTGCAGTGGCTGGTGTGCGGAGGACGTGAGGCTATGCACCCCAATTAGTTCAAGTTAATTTTCATATAATGTTGTTTCTTGCATTCACTTTTTGTTTCATATCCTGACAGTGTTGTTTGATGAGATCTGGACAAGGAGGAAGAGAAGGATCTACAAATAGAAAAGGACTTAATGGAGAGAAGCAGAAGATACATGGAGAAAGATGACAGAAGATGAGGCACCATGTTTGGCTCAGTTGACTATAGAGACAGTGAGAGTAGCAGGAGAGTTGGGGAAAAAATAACTCTTGTGTGACGAAAATTGTGTGGAAAGAGAGGAGACCCCAGAAGACTGGAAGAAGGGAATAATTGTCACAATCTTCAAGAAAGGTAACAGGATGCGAAATGTATTAAGGAATCACACTGATGAGCCATTTACAAAGATCTTTGGGAAAGTTTTGGAAATATTAATTCAGACACAGAAACAGAAGGACGTATCAGAACAACAACATGGGTTCAGAGCAGGAAGGTCCAGGGGAGATCTAATTTTTTCTGTAAGACAACTACAGGAACACTGTTAGGAATATGGAATAGATTTACTGATTTCCAAGAAACTGAAAAGGCATATGATAGTGTATGTAGAAACAAGATATGGAAGTCCCTGGGGAACAGAGCAGTAGAAAAGCAGATTAAGCAGAGTACAAGGGAAATTTGCATTGGGGGTGTCATCTGTTCAAAAGTGGGAGGAGGGACATCGAATTGTCTGGAACAGAAGACTGTCTTGAGACAGGGAAGTGCCTGTAGGGTCAGCACACCCAGCTGATGCCTCTACTGTGTTCAGGGTGGTTGTAGGTTCTTGGATACAATGGGGGATGCAGTAACAGAAGAATAAGTAGTAAGACATGTATATTTAGTAATTTTACAATCCAGATGGCTTTTTCTATTCTCTGCTTGGTTCTGGGGGCAGATCCTAGTGTGTGCCTGCTACTGTGGTCCTCTGACTGACTCTCTGAGAAAATGTGGAGTGCTCGGTCCCTTCCATGGTCCCTCTCACCTTACAAGTCACATTGTGGAGTTGTCGGATGCTGTGATACCCAACACTATTGCCCTACCAGGGATTGCATGTTGTCTGTCGTGATGACCGATGCTACTGCCCATCAGGACTGCATTGTCATGATGTTCTGATGTTTGCTGATCCTGACGTGTCCTTCAACAAGCCAGTGGCAGGTCAGAGGCTCTAAAGTTAGTGCAGCTCTTGCCCCAGCTCGGTGTCATGGTTTATAGTCTCCTGAGTGGCTCATCAGCAGCAGTTGTCATTCTAGTCTTAAATATGGCACATGGCAGCTCACAAAGATGCAGTCATCCTCACTCTACAGCATAGTGGAGATGCAGTGGAGAATTGGAACAATCTTGCACAAACTGCTACCTAACACTAATCAGAGAACGGAGTATGAATGAATGCCATCGATCTTTCTGATTGAGTGCTTACTGGTCAGTCAGAGAGCATATTTATTATGATTTGGGAATGAGTTTTGCTATTAGACATAATTCGTAATGATTGAAATATCCTCTTTTTTTCCCTAGCTGTCAGCAGTCTTATCCTACTGCTACATTTCCTTAATGATTCATTTCGGTATGCTAGTCATCTTGACAAACCCAGGGGGAGTGAAGTTTTGAAGCAAATTGTGCTTATTTGCATAACATAATGATTATAAAGAATCTGCCTTGAGTGTTTGTAAATCTGCAATCTTTGTGATAACTCCACATGTGGCAAATTCTTTTTGGTGTGTGTGTGTGTGTGTGTGTGTGTGTGTGTGTGTGTGTGCGTGTGCGTGTGCGTGTGCGTGTGTGTGTGTGTGTGTGTGTGTGTGTGTGTGTGTGTGTATGTGTATGTGTATGTGTATGTGTGTGTGGTGCTTTGCACAAAATGGTGAGGTGATGTACAAATTACATAAGTGCTGGAAATATTTAGGAATATTTAAAAAATACAATCCTGCAACTTCGCAACAAAATCATGCAGAATTTTCGACGGCAACAACACACCAAAAATACTTTGCCACAATGGAATAATCAAAATCGAAAAAGGACGATAATGTAAAGTGTATCTTGCAAATCATGTGAGCAGCCATCTGATGATGAACTTGCCAGTTCGAAACCAGTAATGGCGCTATTTACCTAAATAAATAGCAGTATTAATAGTGCCTGGTTGCTGTTTTCTTCTTTGTAAGAATTAACCTACATTAATCCCAATCTTATAACAGTTTATTGCCACTGTTTCTGGTGAAAACACACAACTGATCCAATGATTACCCACTCTTTGCAAATGGGGCCCAGGCATTGATACCACTCTTCTGCACTCTGGGGCTTTCATCTGACCTAAGAACGACTCACTCTCACATGATCGTCTGTCAGTACATACCACTTGTGCTGGCCAAGTGGTGACTAGCTCTCTGATACATTGACTGAAATCTACTGCCAACATGACAACATGGTTATTTCTCTTCTCTGTAACCAACAATATTTTATGAGTTCAAACCTGCACCAATTTATTGACTCATTCCCACTTGACAGAATACAGATGTATACAATAACATTAGTACTGTGTGTTTAATCCAGTTGCAGGAAACTGTATTTCTATGTACACTCTAGCTTGGTCTGTATAAACCTTAATGCCAAACACATGATAAAAGAATGCTGTGTTGCTATTCATTAATGCGGCTATGTATTGTAACCCAGCTAGAAAACCTGCCTCTGCCTGTTGCAAACCCTTTAGAAACTGTTGTCGTGTTAGTAATACAATATTGTGGTGTTAGTAACATAGTACTTAATTGTCCATGTGTAGCATGGTCAATCACATCCTGCAACTGACTAATATCTAATTTAACATCCCCTATACTATTAACTAATTCGCTCAATAGTTTTGTCATTGTTCTTCATCTAATGTACTTAAATGTCACTGTATATGTTTTGGATCCCCTTTAAGTGATCCCTTGTCTGCTTCACATACAGTTGCAAATCTGTTTTTATCCCTTACATTTCTCTTTGTGATGTCCATTATCTCTTGACCCATACCCCTGATCTGTGTCATTTGCAAATCCACTAATTTTTCCACGTTACTCGCCATTTTCTGTGCCTCCCCTATGGTGCTGCGCAAATTTTCGACATCTTCCCTGTCAGCAGACCCACACACTGCCCTGAGCTGTTTACCCCCTGTATTCAACAAACCTCTCTTCACTTTTACCAGTGTCTTCAGACTGACTTCCGTCAGTTGCTGCAACTCAGCTTTTAACCCCTTACAAGAAAATTCTAGTTGTTGTTATTCACCCCATATGTCTGCTAACATATGATTCACTGTCACTTTATTAATCAAATTCAAAAACACATCTTGCAATTGACACATTCATTTCTTACCTCCCATCTGTTGAATGAAAGACTCAGTGACCACTTAGTCTTGTGAAAAGTACATCCAGTTGCCTCGACAATAAACCTCATGTTTCCAGCAATAGATTCTGTATGCTACTAGTCCCCTATTTTTGCAAGAGGATTAATGCTCACAATAACACATATGAGCATCATCATTGACATCAACTAGGAGAAAGAAATTGCCAATGAATCCTCCTCCCCCCTTTCTGAACAACAAAGGAAATTAACACAACTTTAATCAAAAGAATGTATATAAATACATCTACCCTATTCATTTCTAGGCCTAAGATTATATGTTATGTGACACCTTGCTTGCTGGCAGCTCCTTCTCTCCTTGCATAGAAGAAGATGTTTCCATTAAAGCATCAATTACGTCATGAAAAGGCTTTGCACAACTAAGAGGATGACAGAAATCTTAGCAGGCAACTGTAACTAGATATTCACTGGTGACATTATTTCTGTCACTTAGTATGGCCCCTGAAACTTGATTAGGAATTTCTTAGTCTTACCCTTTGGGGTGTATGGATTCACTAGCAAAACCCATTGCCCTACTTTATACTGCAGTAGCTTGTTCATTGCCAATCCCTTGTGCTCCTGACATTGTAATTCTTTCATATTTGTCTGTTTCACCTTCCGAAAAACTTCCTTTAATGTTCTTGTGAATTGTTTCACATGCTCACCTTCAGCATCTAACTTTGGCACTTGCACATCAAAAGATGATGACTTTTTCAGCCCGTACACCACCTTGTGTGGCAATAGCCCTGTCCCTGTGTGGACTTAATAATTATAGCTACATGTGTTGCAACTTAAATACATTCCCAGTCAAAGTGTTGACCATCACAAAGTAACTCAACACCTTCACTACTCTATTGTGTACTTGCCCCCATATGCCCATTTGCTTGTGGATGAAATGGACTGGCACACAGTTTCTTGACTCTTAACAATCAGCATAATTGCTTCATCAGATCAGACATTAAATTAGTTCCTTGATCTGTGATTATGGCCTCTGTCACTTTGAATCTGAGGAACCAGTTTCTGACTATAGCACATGCCACTGTACTTGTTTTTTGATCTGGTATCACCAACGTTACCAAACATCTCGAAAACATTGTCTACACATATTCGTTTCCACTAAATTCCTATTAAAGGGCACTAAGACATCAGTCTCTATCATTTGAAATGTTTTGTCTGATTCAGCTAACCTCTGAACCTGAATTGTTTGATGATAAGTCCGCACATAGTGCACATGGAATACTACTCTGGATGTACTGCTCCTCATCTTGTCATTGCATACTCCACCAAAATTTTTCTGCAACTCTTCTCTCTATTGCTCTCCTACCTCTGTGACCTTATAGTGTTTGATCATGTGCTTCATGCCAAACTTTAGCTTGAAGCACAGCAGGAATGATGAAGCACAGACTGCACTTCATCGATCTGCGGAGCAACCTGTCTTGTATTACAAACTGTGGCTGCTTGCTATAGAGCTGGCATTCCTCGTCAGCTGCTTGTGCCTTCTTCTTGACTTAGTCCTGACATGTATAACACCACAACTTCCCTACTCAACATATTTGTATTTACATACTTTACCCCCAGGTTTATGGATTTCTTCATACTGAAATTCAATCTGTTTAAAAGCCCATCTCGTAAGCCCCAGTAACCACTTCAAGGATGCATGGTATGTCACTACCCTGATCTTAAGCCCACATAAGTGGCAATGAAAATACAAAATGCAATATATCACAGCTAGTAATTCGTTCCCAATAGTTGAATAATTCCTCTCGGCTTTCTAAGCTGACAAGACACAAATGCTACTGAATGTGTATTCCCAGTGTGATCCCCAGAGCACTGTTGCTCATGTCACATGACAATATTAACTCCTTTGTAAAATCTAGAAAAATAACGCGTGGTCAGACATCAATACTTACTTCAAATTCTGAAATGCTCTCTCTCTCTCTCTCTCTCTCTCTCTCTCTCTCTCTCCCCCTCCCCCCCCCCCTCTCTCTCCCTCCTCTCTGCTCTCCAATGAAAAGTTACACCTTTCTTTCATAGTGCAGTCAGCGGTTTTGAAATCTCTGCAAACTTACTGATGAATGTTTGATTATAAGTAGCCAACACAATAAATTACTGCAATTGTTTGACTGTCTGTGGAGTTGCAGAATCACGTATGGCAAAAGTGAGGTTCAGATCTGTCCGTGCTTCAACCTCGCAAATAATATGCCCCATGTGGTGTCACCGCCAGCCACCACACTTGCTAGGTGGTAGCCTTTAAATCGGCCGCGGTCCGTTAGTATACGTCGGACCCGCGTGTCGCCACTGTCAGTGATTGCAGACCGAGCGCTGCCACATGGCAGGTCTAGAGAGAGACTTACTAGCACTTGCCCCAGTTGTACAGCAGACTTTGCTAGTGATGCTACACTGACAAATACACTCTCATTTGCCGAGACGATAGTTAGCATAGCCTTCAGCTACGTCATTTGCTACGACCTAGCAAGGCGCCATTACCAGTTTATATTGAGATTGTTATTAATGTACCATCAAGAGCGATGTACACCAATTATGGATTAAAGTTAAGTATTACATCAACTACGTACTTTATTTGCTACTATTAATTCCCTTAACTGTTCCAGACCTCACGCCAGTCTGCGTGAGCTAAACGCGTGCCTTTCGGCTACCTCCGGGTGGCTTGGCTGTCTTGCCAAGTCACTACACCCCAGGCAATTCACTTGTGTGTGAGAAAAATGACACTTGTTGATGCTAAGTATGAGACAAGCAGATCTTAACCTGTCAAACACTTCTTCCAGTTATTCTGCATTCTCATTAAAAACTTTAGAAAACTCTATAATATCATCATAAACCATGCACTTTTTGATGGATGAAGAGCTCCAGCCAACAACCACTCTGTTTTCCATCTGTCTTCTGGACATTTGTTGATCTGGTGGTACCCCTTCTTCAGATCCATCATGGGGGAAAACCTACATTATTCAAAGCTATGCAACATTTGCATAACATTCATAATTGGGTTCATTTATTCAAGTATTTGTAATCACAACAAAAATAGTACTTCCTTGATGCTTCTGGTGATTTCTTAAGAACAAGCACTATACCTGATGACCATGGTCTATTACTGCGCTGAATTATTTCATGTGCCAACTGCTGATCTATTAGTTGCTCCACAAATGGTTGTAAATGCTTTGCCAATCTGTTCACTTATGGTACACAGGTGCATGGTTCCCTGTCAGAGCCCAATGCTGCATTATCTGTGTAGCTAGAAAATGTCCTGCTTCTGACAAATCTTTGTTCTTAAATAATAATGCCTCCATCTTTACCCCTTTCAAGCGACCAACCTTATCCCATAATGGAGACACAGTGACACTTTGTTTGATATTGTGATCTAGTCTCACATTATCGAAGTCGTCCTAATACATAACCTCTACCATGCAACTACCAATCCCTTCAGTAGATCCACTTCCTCTTGCCCAAAGTTGTCCAAGCTTATTGGTTTCAATGCCCATTTACATCCCTCATATTTGCTGTACTCCTCTGAATAAAGGAATGCTTCTCATCCAACACAACATTACTTGGCAGAGGCTCTATCAAGCATAAAGCACGATGTGGCATGGCAATATCTACTAGTACCCAGATCAACTTTCCTGTACATGCTGGTACTCCGACATGCCTAACCACCTTTCATTTACTTGACTATCTCCAAGTATGGGAGAAAATCTGAAGGGATTGTGTTATGTAAATTATACCAGTGGCAAGAAACAATCAACACTTTCACTGTGCGAAGACAACAGCAATGAGAGCTGTGGCAGTACTGCTCAGTAACAGCTGGTACCATGAGTAATTTGGAAGTATATATTGTTGGTGTAGTGAAACAACTTAAGCCACTTACTAAAGGCAAATCTTCCAGTCCAAATTGTATATCAGTTGGGTTCCTGTGTCATTGGAATCTTTTTTGGTGGCATTTATGAATAGCATCCTCTCAGTTCACAATCCATGTTACTTCAAATAAAACACTCAAGCTTTTGATAGTTGTCTCCACCATCATGAGGAGTACAAAAAATATACTGTCAGGGTTGGCACTGTGTTTTGCTTATATGGATGCTATTATAGCTTCAGGAACCTTCCAGAGAGGGCTGAAGTGACACATGAAGTTGGGCAACTTGTAGCAGCTCCAATCATCCAACAGACCAATGACACTAGGTGGTGTGAGTGGCTGATGTGATGTTTGAAATTGTTGCATCCACATCCCTACAAGCACCAACATGCTTATATGGATGCTATTATAGCATCAGGAACCTTCCAGAGAGGGCTGAAGCGACACATGAAGTTGGGCAGCTTGTAGCAGCTCCAATCATCCAACAGACCAATGACACTAGGTGGTGTGAGTGGCTGATGTGATGTTTGAAATTGTTGCATCCACATCCCTACAAGCACCAATCATTTGTCTTTGTTTTGGCTTTTGCTTGATACCCAAAGCTTGCCCCCATGCCCCTGGTCTCTGCTAAAATTGTTACAGTTTATTCCAATCCCAGATGCCTCTTTTATAACAAAATCAAAACACAATGAAACATGAACCAAGACTCTCTTCTTTTCAAACTGTGTCTTATGTCCTTTTTCTATGCACCAATATCTCAAGCTCCCTTTGTATAATGTTTCTTTTGATCAATACAGCACTCAGTAACAGTGCAAATAGTTTGAGTTATATAGATGCTACCGAGTTCTCAGGGGATACCATACGCACTAGACACTTAAACAGCTAAGTCATCTTTAACGGAATGTAACATATCTTGTATATTGGAATCAGGGCAGAACACTGGTGTCAGTCAATGGTTCTGCAGCACACATTGTGACTTGCTGCTTGTTGCCCCATGGTACAACAGGAATGCAGCTGGCTTAGCCTCTTCTTTTAATTCACAAGACATCCTTTGTCAGTGGCACCTGAAACAGTCTGTAGTTTTTCTCTTGCTGTGACCACTCTCTCTAAAAATGCATCTCAAATTCTCCAATTGTCTGTGTTGTCATCAGAAATAATCTGTGCCCTATCTAGGAAATATTTTGAGGACCATCTTATGTACAGGGTGGTGAAAACTATCGCAATCAAAAAATTGGCAGTGTGTGTTGATTTCCTGTATACTGAATGACAAAGCTGCCCTTCTGCCTTTTGCTCAGATAAAACAACCAGGAGCAGTAGCTCACCATCCCTCTCCATCTCAGTAGCAGATTTAACGTTGGCATGGACACTGCTCATATGACTGAAGAATTACTGCAGTGCATTTTCACCATGAGGGCATATCAGGAAGGTGTCATTTATGTACCATAGGGAGAGAGACAGATGCAATGTTACAGACTTCAGAGCATGCTCCTTAAAGTGTGCCATGAATAAGTTTTGCAATAACTGCAGCCTGTGGGGATCCTCTCCTTGTCCCATCCGTCATCATAATATTTTTCAAGGTACAAGAAGTATACAGTTGTTAGGGCATGATGAAACAACTTGATGATCTAAGGTGGAAACTGTTGTGCCACAAGGTCCAGTGTGTCTCATACTGGTATCCTCATAAAAAGTGACATTATGTAATTAGGCAAGCTGGGCCCATTCTGGCATGTTATTTTCTGGAGTGGCGTCATCATAAATTATGTCATTGATGATTCATGGGTTTCCTCCACTCCCACTTCCCACCTTCCATCCACCAAGCCCCCTCTGACAAAGGCATATTGACCTATGTATAAATTGAAATGAAGTTCAAAATTTGGCAGGAAATTCAAAATTTTGGCAGAAAATTAAAAAAATAGCCCTACTGCGCTAGTGTGGAGATAGTGTTTGTTTTTATTGCTGTTATACTGAGTACAAATTGGTGGGGAATTCAAAATGATGCATTTTCATGCTAGTTGACCTGGAATACTGGCACAGTCTTGCTCTGATGTCATAATACTAGATGGCAGGCTTGGATAAAATGTGGACAGCATAAGATGCCAACCTGGGCAAAACATGGCTGACATGGAATAATGGTACAGCCTTAGCATAACTTAACAACCCAATACTTGGACTACTGGCACAGTGTTGCAATGATGTCAGAATACAACACAACAAACCAAGATGGTCAACCAAGAATACTGGCCCAGAGCAGAAATCCTGGCCCTGGTTCTTTGACATGACTATCCTGCTCAGACCTGTTGTGCTATTTGTGGTAGTATGGAATTCCAGCATACTGGCCCAGAATTGAAATACTGGGACAGGTTCTTTGTCATCAGAATCCAAGTTCCATAGTACTTGCACTACAATGTCTGAACAAATGATATTTGTGCAGATCCAATCCTGTCTGCTAAACTATATGACATGTTTTTGTGGACTACTATTCACTCAGAAGTGTGTGGTCACCACTTATCCTAAGGCTTGTCATGTGTGTCTTTATTTAAACACACACCAGGAGGGCAGACATCCTGGACATGCTCCCTGCCTTGACTTATTCCCCTAAGTTAAAGTTCATACAATACTTTGCAAGGAGCGTTCCCTTTCCACGATTGAGAAGTCTGGCACTGTGCACCACTCCTGCCCCAGAAGGTCAGGCAGAGCTGATAACCACGGGGTTACTGTACCTCCCAAGGCATAAAGAGTCCAGCAGCCAGTAGTCAGCTCACAATTTGTCAGTGACAGCTCTCAGCAGAGAGGAACATTGCGAACATACTACTGATTTGAAAACCTCTCGCTATAGTGGACAACTGTGTTGTGTTTCTGAAGTCAAAATAAAGACTATATTAAGGTGCTATGCTTGTAAAATTCACCACAGAAATAAATTGTGCACAATGTCTAAGATTTGCTGGACATACATCTAGTATAGCCCACTGCATCAGGATCATAAGGGAAAAGACCACACTTCCTGAAACCATTTTTCACTGTTTCAGGAGTAGCCTTTTCATTGAAAACAGTCTCAAGCAATGGGCCAAATACAGTTTTTGTTACAACTTTGTTACCAGTCTTTTGTTTCCAATTATATACAGCATCTCTCCATCCAGATTTCAGGGGACGAAATATTGCCACATCAGCTGGTTGAAGTGTATGAGTCACATTTGGATACAATGCAAATTGTATTATCCCATTGTCGGCACAAAACTTGGCAACTTTATATGATGTATGAGATTTGTGCCCACCTACCAATAAAATAACAGGAAATTTGACTCTCTCTTTCTTCAGCCATGGAAGGAAAATGTTGGCAATGTATTCAAAGTAGAGGGCCCCTGTCATCCAGCCTTTTTTTGATCGCCCAATGCCCCATTCACTGTTCAAATTCTCGGATATGTCCCTTGAAATTTTCTGTAGTGGAAATATGACCATTGGGGGGTACAGTGTCTCCAGCAGCATTGAAATTTGCCATTACAGTAATGGCCTCCTTTTCATTGCCACTTTTGACTTCATACAGATTGTCAAAAGAAATTGGACCCAGAACTTTCCCAGTTTTAGGACATCTTTTAAATCCTGTTTCATCTGCATTATAAATTCTTTTTGGTTCATTTAAAATGTCCAAATTATTACCCTGTTGAAGATGCTGATGAAGTTCATTGAACCACTGCCTGATATTTTCACCAGTAACAGATGCTCTGGCAGTATTTATGCTCTCAGTATGCCATTCTGATACATCAGGGTGACGTTTCATGAATGACTTAAACCATTTTTCACCAGGCCTTCCATCTTTGAATGGTGTAGGTCTTCCATCTGCCAAAACGATGTCACTCACAGTTTCATACAGTGTCCTTCGCTTTATTGGAAAGCCTTTTTTAGCGTTGGCATGGATCCAGCTAACCAATAAATTCTCTTCAGCCTCTGTCAAAACAGAACTTGGTCCCATCTTATGCTGCATATGTACTTTTCCTTTTATTTTGTTATGTAGCGTACTAAATGGAATATCAAAATGTTTTGCAGCTTTCCTGATACTACTGCTACCCGCTTGAACTGCTTCTACTGTACATTTTAAGTCTTCCTCAGAATACTTAAAAAATTCTTTTTTCGACTTATCTTCTTTTGGAGCCATTTATTAATTCAGTCTGCAGATTTCACTCCTGTAAATAGAGGAATGAAATTAATGACTAATAAAAAATTTATCTGTATGCCTCAATACTTGTTGGTTGATCATATGTAAACCAGTAGATGATCACCCCAATCAACTACTGGGAGCCATATAAATTTCACATTTCCATCAGTATGGGACAGAAGATAGGAATGCCTACTTGGTCCATGGTTAAAAGCAACTCTTTGTGAGAACATTCTAAAAAGTACCAGTAATTGATCATTATGACCAACTACTGGAAAACATGCTTTCATGCACTCCAGTAGTTGATATCCCCTCCTTCTAAACGACTGAAGCAATAATTTACACTTCCTTTATGATAAATGATACAATCAATCATTTATAATGAGTTATCTGTTAACACAGTTCATCATATTTCAGTTTTTAGTACTTGTATCAATAAATATCTGTATCACTGTAACCTACCGTACAATTAGTCTAGACGCTCTGACACTCCACTTCTCAGCACAGCACAAAAGGAAAGATTTTCTCAAAGCTATCAGTTCCCTCCAATTGTTGTAACAATAGAAGAAACAAGTTTGCCAACATATGTTCTTTATATGCTCTTACATTTTTAAAAGTGTCAGTGCTGCCAACTCTTATAATTTAAAGATTAGAATGAAACTGACCAACTACTGGGTGGTGATAAACTACTGGCTGGGGCACCCTATGACAGTATCCTATGACTATAATATCTGTGCGTCATTGTAGGAATTGGCCAACTCTTTGTAGGGATACCAAATGGGATGAACACACAGGATCATTAGTGGATACAGTAGGTGGTAGACTTCGGTTTATTGCTAGAATACTGGGGAAGTGCAATCAGTGTACAAAGTAGATTACTTACAAATAACTAGTGCAACCAATTCTAGAATATTGCTAAAGTGTGTGGACCCATACCAAATAGGGCTAGCAAGAGATACTGAATGTGTATGTACAAGGGCAACACAAATTGTCACAGGTTTGTTTGATCCATGGGAGAGTATCACAGAGATACTAAAGAAACTAAAATGGCAGACTCTTCGAGACAGATGTAAACTATCCTGAGAAACTCTACTAATAAAGTTCAAAGAACGAGGTTTAAATGATGATTCTAGGAATATCCTGCAACTCCCTACATATTATTCTCACAATGATCATGAGGATAAAATCAGAATAATTCCTGCAAGCACAGAGGCATTCAAACATTCATTCTTTTCGCACTCCATATGTAAATGGAACAGGAAGAAACTCTTAATAACTGCTACAATGCCATGCACTTCATGGTAGTTTGCAGAGTATAGATCTAGATGTACATGTGGAACTGAAGTACATCATTAGGCTGAGCGAAAATTTCCATGCTAACGTAGAAGCCATCCGGTAATGCATATTATTTTACAACAAGAGTTGTAATTTATAAAATCAAAGAACTTTGCCACTGCAACTGCAAATGTTTCCATGATTCTAATCATTTGTTTGGAGTAGGACCAGATGTTTACACTGGATTTCTAGGTCAGATGTCAAAAATCTTGACCAAAGTAGTATTGTTTCTACAGAAGATGGAAAACATAAGATTTACTGTCGGCTCTTGAAAATTTGGAATGGCTCTACAAAATAATTAATTTTCTAAGTTAAACAAGGAATTTCCTTATCAAAATACTTATCATCATCTGACAACTCAATAGGATTTTCTAAATAGTGCCAGGTGACGTATATACCGGGTGATCAAAAAGTCAGTATAAATTTGAAAACTTAATAAACCATGGAATAATGTAGACAGAAAGGTAAAAATTGACACACATGCTTGGAATGACATGAGGTTTTATTACCAATAAAAAGTTCACAAAATGTCCGTCAGATGGCGCTGGACAGCAAAACATAAGTGGCTGTGCATGACAATCGTGTATAAAAGGAGCTGTAATAAGAGAGAGAATCAGATGTGCCAGCAGTCGCAGCACGTTGACATTACCTGAAAAGGTGCTTTTAGTGAAGCTGTATTATCAGACGCGTGAAAGATCTCTTGCGCGCGTCATTTGGTGATGCTCAGCCGCCACTTTCGTCATCATTGGCCTCCCAGGTCCCCAGACCTCAGTCCGTGTGATTATTGGCTTTGGGGTTACCTGAAGTCGCAAGTGTATCGTGATCGACTGACATCTCTAGGGAAGCTGAAAGACAACATCTGACGCCAATGCCACACCATAACTTCGGACATGCTTTACAGTGCTGTTCACAACATTATTCATCGACTACAGCTATTGTTGAGGAATGATGGTGGACATATTGAGCATTTCCTGTAAAGAACATCATCTTTGCTTTGCCTTACTTTGTTATCCTAATTATTGCTATTGTGATCAGATGAAGAGACATCTGTCGGACCATTTTTGAACTTTTGTATTTTTTTGGTTCTAATAAAACCCCATGTCATTCCAAGCATGTGTGTCAATTTGTCAACCTGAACAAGGGCAAATGGAAATGTCCAATGAATGTAACTCCATCTTCTGGTGGAGTATGGGACTATGGCTGTTCAGTGTTCAATAAAAACAGTACCATTTGCCATTGTATAGGTTTATTTCTAGGCAAACAGTTTCGATGTTACTCTACATCATCTTCAGGTGTAAACTGTGGAGGCTATAACATGTAGTGGTTAATAAAAAAGAAAAAAAGAGAAGAGAAGAAAAGAAAAGGTTGAAAATGTGGGAAGAAATGGTGAATAAAAAGGGGGTTTTAAAATTATGACTACAAAGTCTTTCGCGACGGAGTCCTTGCATAAAAAGTTCTCGATTTACTTGCCGCGTCAAATTTGGATAAAATCCCAAGCTTTCGATGACTACCTCCGTCATCTTCGTCAGGGGTAAAACTGACTGTCGTGGACCGGTAGGGCTTCCGCTTTTATAAGCAGTGGATGGCTTCTCATTGGCTGGATGACGTCACGGTGAAACCGATGCGTACTGAGGTGGCGGCCTCTATATCCATAGATTTTGTTTGCATGCTTTATCCAGCGTTGCTTGCAGCGCCATCCATCGCAACAGGCGGAGAAGTGCGAGGAATGTAAGAAGTCTCCCTCTGCGCTCTTTCTATATCAATTGCGCACTTCCATGCAATGCTGAGTGCATAAACGGAATCTCTGTTGAAATTATTTTCACAGAGTCTAATTTCAACTGCTTCCCTGATGACAGAGTCCCAATAGTTAGAAGCGTGAGCAAGTAGTATTGTTTCATCGAATACAATCTTATGTTTATTTAACAAACTGTGCTTAGCCACCGCTGATTTTTCTAGATACCTGTATTTCAGGTGACGCTGATGTTCCACACTGCGATCAGCGACAGTTCTTATAGACTGGCCCACATAACTTTTGCCACACTCGCAAGGAATGCTGTAAATTCCCGGTACTCTCAGGCCAAGATTATCTTTCACGGGTCGCAGCATTTCCTTAATCTTCCTGGGTGGCCGGAAGACTGGTCTGATTCCTTGCCGGCTCAGGACTCTGCCGATCTTGCTGGTCGTTGCACCGCAGAATGGTAGCCGTGCGATGTGTTGGTCCTCTTGATCTGTTCGAACAGCGTCCTTTCTTGGTTTCTTCGCCAGAGTAGATCTGATATCACAATCAGAATAACCATTTTTTATGAATACCGTCGTCAGATGGTTAATCTCGGAGCCGAGATGATCCTTGTCCGAAATAGTCCTTGCTCTGTGTACCAAGGTGTTCAGCATAGCTCTCTTCTGAGCTGGGTGGTGAAAACTACGCGCGTTTAGATATAAATCTGTATGCGTTGGTTTTCTGTGCACAGAATGTCCGAGACGTCCATCTGATTTTCGCTCCACCAGTACATCTAAGAAGGGTAACTTTACATCCTTCTCCACCTCCACTGTAAATCTTATGTTCTGATGTATACCATTCAAATGTTCAACAAACTGCTGCAGTGCCTCATTGCCATGTGGCCAGATTAAAAATGTATCGTCAACATACCTGAAGAAGCAGGATGGACGTAAGGGAGCACTGTTCAATGCTCATTCTTCGAAATCCTCCATGAAGAAGTTAGCTATGGCTGGTGACAGTGGCGAACCCATGGCTGTTCCGTCAATCATTTCATAATATTTTCCACCATACAAAAAATAGGTGGTCGTCAAAAGTGTGTCGAAATAACTTCGGTATTTCAGGAGAGAAATGAGCAGCCAACATTTTTAACGTATCTTACACTGGAACCTTTCTAAATAAAGAGACCACATCTAGGCTGATCATGATGTCATTCGGACCTATCCTCATCTGCTTTATAATGTCAACAAACATTTTTGAGTTAGTAATATGATGGCTACAGCCATGGGTTCGCCACTGTCACCAGCCATAGCTAACTTCTTCATGGAGGATTTCGAAGAACGAGCGTTGAACAGTGCTCCCTTACGTCCATCCTGCTTCTTCAGGTATGTTGACGATACGTTTTTAATCTGGCCACATGGCAATGAGGCACTGCAGCAGTTTGTTGAACATTTGAATGGTATACATCAGAACATAAGATTTACAGTGGAGGTGGAGAAGGATGGAAAGTTACCCTTCTTAGATGTACTGGTGGAGCGAAAATCAGATGGACGTCTCGGACATTCTGCGCACAGAAAACCGACGCATACAGATTTATATCTAAACGCGCGTAGTTTTCACCACCCAGCTCAGAAGAGAGCTATGCTGAACACCTTGGTACACAGAGCAAGGACTATTTCGGACAAGGATCATCTCGGCTCCGAGATTAACCATCTGACGACGGTATTCATAAAAAATGGTTATTCTGATCGTGATATCAGATCTACTCTGGCGAAGAAACCAAGAAAGGACGATGTTCGAACAGATCAAGAGGACCAACACATCGCGCGGCTACCATTCTGCGGTGCAACGACCAGCAAGATCGGCAGAGTCCTGAGCCGGCAAGGAATCAGACCAGTCTTCCGGCCACCCAGGAAGATTAAGGAAATGCTGCGACCCGTGAAAGATAATCTTGGCCTGAGAGTACCGGGAATTTACAGCATTCCTTGCGAGTGTGGCAAAAGTTATGTGGGCCAGTCTATAAGAACTGTCGCTGATCGCAGTGTGGAACATCAGCGTCACCTGAAATACAGGTATCTAGAAAAATCAGCGGTGGCTGAGCACAGTTTGTTAAATAAACATAAGATTTTATTCGATGAAACAAGACTACTTGCTCATGCTTCTAACTATTGGGACTCTGTCATCAGGGAAGCAGTTGAAATTAGACTCTGTGAAAATAATTTCAACAGAGATTCCGGTTATGCACTCAGCATTGCATGGAAGTGCACAATTGATATAGAAAGAGCGCAGAGGGAGACTTCTTACATTCCTCACACTTCTCCGCCTGTTGCGATGGATGGCGCTGCAAGCAACGCTGGATAAAGCACGCAAACAAAATCTATGGATATAGAGGCCGCCACCTCAGTACGCATCGGTTTCACCGTGACGTCATCCAGCCAATGAGAAGCCGTCCACTGCTTATAAAAGCGGAAGCCTCACCGGTCCACGACAGTCAGTTTTACCCCTGACGAAGATGACGGAGGTAGTCATCGAAAGCTTGGGATTTTATCCAAATTTGACGCAGCAAGTAAACCGAGAACTTTTTATGCAAGGGTTTTAAAATTGTTAATAACCGTGAAAAAGGGAAAGAATGAAATGCAAATCGGACTTCGTGATTTGGAAAAACTGTTGTTGGTGTGGTCCTTGTGGCGTTTCTGAGAAAAAGTCAAACCAATTTCCACTACAAAAATTATTTGAAAGAGAACAGAGAATAGCAAAATGTGATTAACAGGGGAAACGACGTAGATAAGGGGTACTTTCATTACCATGTTAATATGTCTTCTCTCATGCGGCATTCAGGTCTTGTTCTCCAACAACCTCCTGCTACATTTCTGCATGAAAAAGTCGTAGCTGCTCCAAAATCTTGCAGTAAATTTCATCATCCAGGAATTACTAATGTCTACGAATGAATACCATCTTGATATTGAACGCAATGTATTTTATGGCTGCTTCCATCCTCCAAATTTCATACAAGCTTCCACAATACTATATGTCTGCACATCAATAAGTTTTTATGTCTTAATCAGACCAAGACTAATGAATAAGTTTTTACATCTGAATCATACCAAGACTAGCAAATAAGTGAAGCTAAGCTTTCGCTCTCAAGAGACAATAGCGGATTGAAAACAAAAGGAGTTAAAATTTTTGTACCTTCATTTTCTTATAAATATTTTCTCTGCCATCAAGACAGCTGCGGCGGTATAATTTATATCTGATGGAACGAGTGTACTGCGGCGAAATTCAAAGTCCTGCTACAAACAGAACAATAATTACATATTGAAATACAGAGCGAATTGACTAAAAGAATCAAGTGTTGCATATTACCATATTACTTTACTTAATGAGAATTACACAGTGAATGTTATATCAGAACAATGAACAATAAATCATATTGAAATGCAGAGTGTATTGCTTGAAAGCTGCAAGTGTTGCATGAAAATTTCCTTAATTAAAAGAACTCAGCCTTAATAAAACTCCATAATACACCATAATATACACTACCAGAACTAATTAGTTATTCATACATATTTCAAAATCTTCAGTATTGTCATAGACGTATTAATAAAACAGAAGTGTTACAGTAATGAAACCATCAGTCCAGCATATTTATTGTCTTCAAAACATATGACTATACGTGGCAGACGTTTGGTTTAGCCAGACAGTAGAAGAGAGGTAAGAGGAACCGGGAAATCATATGTAAAACAGTACCACTGTAAGGACTGGGACTACTTAAAATAAGTATGTACAAAGGAACAAACCAATAAAAGGCATTGAAACTAGTGAACCACTACAATTGCACTCAATGGTTGTAGATAATATTCTACATGGAGGAACCACAGGAATACACTACAGTGACAACAGTAAGAGGTAAAAATCAAAATACGCAAGGTAAGAAGTATCCTTGCACCTATGCAAGAGAGAGACCTTAGATACCACAACCTAAATTAGATATTACATACATTAAACTTATTTAACATTTTTATAACTTTTTACAACACCTTTACCAACAAATTCATACCACTATATTACTGGGGGTTATCTATGGAATAAAGAAATCAGCTGTAGTCCCATTAGAGGAAGTCACGCAAATACCATTATTATACTACAACACTATGGATATTAAGTATCCAGTAGCGCTCAACCAAAGCAGGATACTGTCTGTGCCATATAGATTGCAGGTATGTCAGGTAATGGAAGGGTAAAAGGAGCCGACAAATCATATGTAGAACAGTAACCTGATCATATACCAAGTGAAGTAAGAAGGGAGGAGTGGGGGTCTGCTATACGGACTGGGACTATTTAGAGTAAGTAAAATGAACTGCCATAGTTGTACTCAATGGTTGTAGATTATATTCTACATGGAGGTACCACAGGAATCCTCTATGATGATGACAGTAAGACATAAAACTCAAAATACACAAGATAAAATGTATTCTTGCATCATGCAAGATGGCTTCAAATGGCTCTGAGCACCATGAAACTTAACACCTGAGGTCATCAGTCCCCTCATCACGCAAGAGATATGTCTTGGATACTGTACCGTAAATTACATATGGTGTAAGTTCACTTTTTAATTTTTTTTTTAAACCACCTTTTCTAACAAATTCGTACCACTATATTACTGGGGAGTATCTATGGGATGAAGAAATCAACATTAATCCCATTACAGGAAGTCACGCAAATACCATTATTAGACTACATCACTATGGATATTAAGTATCCAATAGTGCACAACAAACCAGGATGCTGACTGTACCATATAGATCGTAGGGGAATGCAGAACAAGAGATGATCTCAAACCCATCCACAAGAAATAAGTCAAATGCGAATCCACATTAGGTTGAGATTAGCAAAGTACAAGATAATACATATCCTAACATATCATATCTGAATATCTTACTACTTAATTATGTAATTGTAGAAAAAATAATCACCACTACACAGAACGTCGTTACACATTAAAATGAAAATTGTATAGATATGACAGTTACAAACATCATTGAGGTACAGTAAAACCAAACAGACAGAACAACTACGTAATTAAACCCAAAGTACTCACATCCTGATGGTCTAACTACACAGAACATGTCATGTAAACCCACTACTATTTGTTACGTTGGGCCTACATTAACCCGTACTTGAACACACAGACACAAATCAATGTGAGAGGAGTCTACTCACCTGCTCCAATCCAGTAACCTTCGTGTTACAAATATAGCAGTGCCTTTAACTGGTCTCGTAATAGCTATTCTGAAGAGAGAGGTCAATATGATTAATGAAGTGATGAAATATAACAGAGATCAGGACCATGATCTTCAAAACATACTCACACAGGTATATATGCTCGCTGGACAACAGTCAGCAACTGTCACACCATACATTCAAACTCGAGGGCCAAAGATGACCTCATAACATGTTCCATACCCCTGTAAGATTCTACTACAACGAGTCGATATATCACAGTTCAGTTACTTATACAGGCCATCAGGTTTGCTATGGCCTGTTAAATGAGCAAGTAGGTGTTAGAATATATAATATCCTGTACTTTGCGATTCTCTACCTAATGTGGATTCGCATTTGTTTTATTTTTTGTTGACGAGTTTGAGATCACCTCTTGTTTTGCATTCCCCTACAATCTATATGATACAGTCGGCATCCTGGTTTGTTGTGCACTATTGGATACTTAATATCCATAGTGACGTAGTCTAATAATGGTATTTGTGTGGCTTCTTGTATGGGACTAATGTTGATTTCTTCTTCCCATAGACATAGTATGAAGGCTTTCACGACCGGATGACATATCTTCTGGTAAACCTTGCGGGATGTAAGGTCGTGGTCCATGAAACTCTTCAGCTCCTAACGTTTCGTCCAGTGCTTCGCTGGACATCTTCAGAGGGGTGTTTCTCCTCGGCAAGACTCACCGGAGGAGAAACACCCCTCTGAAGATGTCCAGCGAAGCACTGGACGAAACGTTAGGAGCTGAAGAGTTTCATGGACCACGACCTTACATCCCGCAAGGTTTACCAGAAGATATTTCCATAGACACTCCCCAGTAATATAGTGGTACGAATTTGTTAGAAATGGTGGTTGTAAACAAATTAAAAAGTTAACTTACATAATATCTAATTTATGGTATGGTATCTAAGACCTATCTTTTGTATGATGAGGGGACTGATGACCTCAGATGTTAAGTCCCATAGTGCTCAGAGCCATCTGAAGCCATCTTGCGTGATGCAAGGATACATTCTATCTTGCGTATTTTGAGTTTTACCTCTTACTGTCATCGTCGTAGAGGATTTCTGTGGTTCCTCCATGCAAAATATTATCTACAACCATTGAGTACAACTATGGCAGTTCATTTTATTTACTCTAAATAGTCCCAGTGTGCTCAGTGGACCACCCCCCCCCCCCCTTTTTACTTCACTTGGTGTATGATCAGGTTACTGGTCTACATATGATTTGTCGGCTCCTTTTACCCATCTTTTACCTGACATACCTGCATTCTATATGGTACAGTCAGTATCCTGCTTTGGTTGAGCACTATTGGATACTTAATATCCATAGTGTTGTAGTGTAATAATGGTATTTGCATGGCTTCCTGTAATGGGGCTGCTGTTGATTTCTTCATTCCATAGATACTCTCCAGTAATATAGTGGTACAAATTTGTTGGTAAAGGTGTTTTAAAAAAGTTATAAAAATGTTAAATAAGTTTAACATACTTCTTACCTTGCGTATTTTGGTTTTTACTTCTTACTGTCATCATCGTAGTGTATTCCTGTGGTTCCTCCAAGTAGAATATTATCTACAACCATTGAGTGCAATTGTAGTGGTTCAATAGTTGCAATGCCTTTTATTGGTTTGTTCCTTTGTACATACTTATTTTAAGTAGTCCCAGTCCTTACAGTGAACCCCCTCCCCCCCCCCCCCCCTTTTTTACTTCACCTGACATGTGATTATGGTACTGTTTTACATATGAATTGCCGGTTTCTCTTACCTGTCTTTTACTGTTTGGCTAAACCAGATGTCTGCCACATATAGTCATATGTTTTGAAGACAATAAATATGCTGGACTGGTGGTTTCATTACTGTAACACTTCTGTTTTATTAATATGTCTGTGATGATACTGAAGAGTTTACAATATGTATGAATAACTAATTAGGTCTGATAGTGTATATTACAGTGTATTATGGAGTTTTATTAAGACCGAGTTCTTTTAATTAAGGTAATTTACATGTAACACTTGCAGCTTTCAAGCAATATGCTCTATATTTCAAGATGCTTTATTGCTCTGATATAATATTCACTGTATAATTCTCATTATGTAAAAAAGGGCAATACTTGATTCTTTTAGTCAATTTGCTCTGTATTTCAAAATGTAATTATTGTTCTGTTATATCCTCCACAGTTTACACCTGAAGATAACATAGTGGAATGTCAAAACTGATTGTCTAGAAATAAACCTATACAATGGCGATTGGTATCGTTTTTGTTGAAAATGGAAATGTCTGTTGAATAGCATATTGCTGTACATCAGAGCAGCAAATCTGTGTTACACAATGTTGAAATCAATGACTCTTGACAGATTGAAAGGGATGGAATACTTGTTGTTATTCTGCCTCCAAAATTGAACAGCCAATTAGTGATACAGACCTTTGATTGTGTGCATCAACTCTATACTTCACACAATAAATTTCTAATATGAACTCTCAGAAAAGGTATATTTCTGACATATAGTACAACTATCCCTGGTAATATCCTGTTAAGGTATTCGCATTTCTACAACTCTCCCAAAACTACCACAACTTGGAAGCTGACCATTCCATACACATTTCTAATAAGCAGTGCAGCTTTTGAGTTCATAGACCATTTTTTCATCTTTTGTAAGAATAGCATGTATGTGCACACAGTACGAAAATGCTAATGGTGATTTAATGCCATCCAGCTGTTCATAAATGTACATCCAGCTAGCGAGTTCCATACATTACGGTCAAAAACTTCAAGACATGAAATTACTACCTTGAACAACATTGGACACCAAATTAAAAACTAATCCTGTATTACAAAACCCATTTACAGATTCCACCCAAAGGTGAATAACAGTGACTGTTCATGAAATTCATATCTAGTTGTAGTTCGGAAATTGTGGTATGTTCACATCATCCCCTCTAAAATGGCTGTCAGCTATGGTACAAGAATGTAATGAAACAGCAGTGGCTCATGAGAGCATCTGTTGCCTTCTTACCCATGACATTTCAGCAAGAGAAGCAGTCACCAGTGGTAGATTACATGACATTCATCACAAAAAACAGCCACTAGGCCACAACACACTGTATATTCGACACCAACCAGAAGCCAGGAATACTGACTTTGCATTCAAACAAATACTTTTCAACATAATCTGAAGATCAGTTTTAAGATATGTCCACCATAGATTGAGTCTCTCCATAATGATCCATATTGCAGAGTACAAGTTACACAGATTCACCACAACCAAATGCTTTATGTTATTTGACAGGTGCACATATATGTTCTCGCATTGCTCCATATGCAGGTGAAACAGAAAAGGGGATCGAAAAGTAGTGACATTAGATATTCTCCACAATGTGTTGCATGCTGGCTTCCTACCTGCCAAGAACATATTGCAGTAAGACAGCATATAAACCTTTAACTTCAAATTCAAATCACCAGAAACTGCACATTACTCCTATCTGATAAACTGCAAGGGTGTTCATGGTCTATCAACTCAAAAATTGCAGTGCTTGTCAGAAATGTTTATGTAAGGTTCAGCTTCCAAGTTGTGGTAGTTTTGGGTCTGCAGTAGAAATGTGAATAGCTTAACAGGATAATGCCAGGGATAGTTCTTCTGTACCAGGTGTACCGGTATGAAATGAGCATTTTTTTTTTTTTTTTTTTTTTTTTTGTGAAAATGAAACACTAATTTTGAATTGAAAAGTAAAAACATTTTATTCAAAGTACTGAGCATTGCTTTCTACACATTTTGACCACCTTTCTGGCAATTAGTGGACACCACACCAATAGAAATATTCGACTTTTGAAGCAAACCAATCAGACACCCAATTTTCGACTTCTTCGTAGGAATCGAAGTGTTCCTCAGCCAATGCGTGTCCCATTGATGAAAACAAATGGTGGTCAGAAGGGGCCAAGTCTGGTGAATACGGCAGGTGGGGTAGCAGCTCCCAGCCAAGTGTTTTGATTGTATCCTGAGCCAGTTTTGCTTTGTGTGCATGTGCGTTGTTGGGTAAAAAAATTACTTTGCCATGTCTTCTTTCCCATTTTGGTCTTTTTTCGATCAATGCATAGTTCAAATTGATCATTTGTTGTCTGTAGTGATTAGTATTCATAGTTTCACAGGGTTTTAGAAGCTTATGATACACCACACCTTTCTGATCCCACCAAACACTTGCCGAATCGATCTGGTTTTGCAGTCAATGTTGATGGCTGTCCTGGATTAACCCATGATTTTTCCCCTTTATCATTCTTAAAATAAATCCATTTTTCATTGCCAGTAACAATTTGATGCAAAATTGATTTTCTTTCATGTCTTTGAAGCAAAATTTGACAAATGATTTTTTGGTTTTCCATCCGTCTTTCATTCAATTTATGTGGCATCCATTTTCCACACTTATGGATCTTTCCCATAGCTTTCAAACGGTCAGAAATTGTTTGTTGTGCAACATTTAGCATTGCTGCCATTTGCTTCTGACTCAAAGTATCATCTTCATCCAATATTGCTTGCAATTTGGCGTCTTCGAACTTTTTTGGTGGTCTTCCACGTTCTTCATTTCTTACATCAAAATCATTATTTCTGAACCATTGAAACCATCTTCTGCATGTTGCTTCTGATAGAGCATGATCACCATATGCCTCGACAAGCATTTGATGCGAATCTGCAGCACTTTTTTTCAAATGACAACAAAAAAATTAATGCTTTCCGCAAATCATCACTTTCTGGTACAAAATTCGACATTGTTAACAAGATGAAAACATATGATGTTGTTTGTTCCATGACTTGATGTATACTAAATAAACCAAACAAAAAAAAAAAATTTAGGCTTGTTCACAACAAATGTTCCCTATCGACACATTTGTATCTTAACGCTCGTTTCATACTGGTACACCTGGTATGTCAGAAATATACCTGTTCTGAGGGTCTGAAGTTATAGTAGAAATGTAAAATTTATTGTGTGAAGTATCGAGATGGTGTACGCAACCAAAGGCCTATATCGCTAATTGGCTGCGCAGTTTTGGAAAACATCCTGTAGCCTTTATGTAAGCAGAATAACAATGTGCATTCCATCCCTTTCAATGTATTAAGAGTCATTGATTTCACCATTGTGTTAAAAGGGTTCACTGCTGCAATGTACACCAATAAGCTACTCAACAGATATTCCCATTTGCCTTCGTCCAAGTTGACATGAAACGAAGTAAGCAACTTGCTGTATGTATGTAAGTCATCTGATGCCATTTAGGAAATCTAGTCGAGTCTTTTGATGTGGAATTTCCTCAGTTTACATGGAAAATTAATAATTTTGTAGAGCCATTCCCATTTTTCGAGAACTGACACTGAATTTCATGCATTTCCTGACTTGTGTAGAAAAGTTACTGCTTTGCTGGAGGGGTTCTGATGTTCTGATGTCTGACTTAGAAATCCAGTGGAAACACCTCCCCCCCCCCCCTCCCCCTCCCCCTCCCCCCTCCTCCCCGTCCCACACAGACACTAAAAGATTGTTATCACGGAAACCTCTTGCAGTTGCTGTGGCAAGTTCAATGATTTTGTAAAGTACAGCTCTTAATGTAAAATATTACACACTGAGGATGAATTCTACATATGGCATGAAAAATTCAAAAAGTTTCAACGCCATCAGGAACGATCTCTTCTTGTGTAGCTTAGAATCAATGCCACAGTGTATACCGATATGTAAAATTCAGTTGGCTGCGGGCAGCTACCGGTATGTGATGGACTTGCATATGGGATGATGGTGATCTGTGGCTGCCAGCTGCTGACCACTAGCCTGCCTATCTGGGCACTGAGCTTGACTGATTCATATAGCTGTACACTAGTGATGGAAGCACAATGCTTTTCACCTCTTTCTGGGATAGAGTACTGGAGGCTGTTGACTGTGTATGGCACTTAGTAGATGGTGCAGGACTCTGATGGTGATGGCAGTTCAGTTTTTCGTCTTGAAATGACATGTACAAGTAAAGTATGGACAGCAATTCCCATAAAAAACATTGTACTTCGTTGTCATATGAGTACGGCAATAAAGCAGAAGCAAGTGCAGTTTCAATATATTCAAGATGGTGGCTCTCCTGGGGGGAGGGAAGTCTCTTCAGCTCCTCTCCCTGGGGATAGGTGGGGGAACATCGCATTTTTATTATAACCACCCCACTCCCCTCTCTGCACCCACTTCCACTTCTAACGCCTTAGACGACCTGGAGTGTGGTGTGAAATTGGATTGCATGCAAAATTCACACCATCTCTCACATCAGTTGGCTTACTTGATTTGCACAGCCGATCTTCTTCTCTGAATAGCAGAAGCAGAAGCAAGTGCAGTTTCAATATATTCAAGATGGTGGCTCTCCTGGGGGGGGAGGGTCTCTTCGACTCCTCTCCATGGGGATAGGTGGGGGAACATTGCATTTTTATTATAACCACCCCACTCCCCTCTCTGCACAAACTTCCACTTCTAACGCCAGATCCATCGATCTCCAAAACCTCCTTCTCCAAAGAATACTGCTGGTTAACGGAATTTATCAAACTCTCTCTCTCTCTCTCTCTCTCTCTCTCTCTCTCTCTCTCTCTCCCCCCTCATGAAATAAGTGGATACGTGCAGAATACTTTTAGTTCAGTTTTGACGTATTTTAACTTCCACAAATAACAAATTCATTCCATCTCATATAAGTATTAGAGTATTTGCAAGTCAACTACCCCATATTGCATTACACTTGATTAAAAAAATCTGCAATATATTTGTTCTGCAACCACATAATATATGAACCTGTCTTGTCTCTAGCGAGTCCAATACATGAAGTTCTTTCTTCTTGTTACAATAGTCAATGATATAAAACACAATTAGATACATCAACACTCCTTGATATTCCAACATGGCTTCCGTGGCGTGAGCAGCAAACACTTGTTGATGCCGTTCGACCATCGCATCTAACTTCTGCTCGTGACTCCTTTCCAGCTTACACACACAAATGTGTTGTGCAGTATGTACGTTCTCTCACACTTATTTTTAAAATATCGTGAGTTCGAGATGGTAGAAGGATGAGTGGTTCAAGAATTTATGAGGAAATTCTCGAATCACTACATACTCCCTTCTCCCACCTATGAGTTGGTAGGAAGAAAGTCTCTGTCTGTGCTGAGCTGTTGGAGAGGATGGATGTAAGTTACTGTCTTGGGAACTGTTAATATTTACTTAAATGTGTATTACCCTGCTGGAAGCATTTCCTAACTTTTGGTGTGGAAACTGAACTGATAATTACCCAATACATCCTTGCAGCTTGAAATTCAAACAAATACAGCTTTTAAAATTGGCAGGATGATAGAAAAACACTCTCGTGAAGAAACAGTCATCCACAAATAGAAAAACACTCAAAAAAATCGATAACTGAAACTTGTCATGATACACAGTGCTACAGATAAGAAAAATCCCATCGAAACTATAATCTTGCCTATTCATCAGAAAATGCTTTTTAACTTGCCATGTATCATGGAAAACTTCAAATTACACATAGAAAAAACTTGGGCAAAAACTGTTGTTCTAATAAAACACTGCTTAGAAGAGAGATAAAAACTTTGTCTGCGTGGGTATAAAAACACACATAGAAAAACCGCTTGATATACTCACCTATGTCCTAATGTACTACACAATGAAACTTCCTGGCAGATTAAAACTGTGTGCCCGACTGAGACTCAAACTCGGGACCTTTGCCTTTCCTGGGCAAGTGCTCTACCAACTGAGCTACCAAAGCACGACTCACGCCCGGTCCTCACAGCTTTACTCCTGCCAGTATCTCGTCTCCTACCTTCCAAACTTTACAGAAGCTCTCCTGCGCAGGTGTGTGTCGTGCTTCGGTGACTCAGTTGGTAGAGCACTTGCCCGCGAAAGGCAAAGGTCCTGAGTTCGAGTCTCGGTCGGGCACACAGTTTTAATCTGCCAGGAAGTTTCATATCAGCGCACACTCGCTGCAGAGTGAAAATCTCATTCTGGTACTACGCAATGTTTAAAACGAAACTAAATATCATGAAATGTGCCCTCTTCTTCCAATTGCATCCATAGAAAATCATACTTGTCATGATACACAGTGCTAAAGGTAAGAAAAATCTCATCTAAACTCACCTATAGATCACATAAAGCCCCTTAAACACACTGCAAAATATCACAGTAAACATGTAAGGTGACAGGCTGTGCACTCAGTGTACAAGTCCCCCCTATATCTGCTAGTTGCTGCAGCTGTTGATGGACTGACGTGGCGTGCTGGCCGATGCAAAGCGCTGCTGCACCGCCATCCCAGGAATATTGCCACATGGTTGGTGAAGGCTGACAGCCGAATATGTACCATGTGCTGAACTGATTTTTGGTTACCCCATGCCAGCTGTTCTGTCAGCCCACCTTAGTTCACTGCCCATTATCCCAGGGGACCGTCACTAACAGTCCCACAAGCCTCCAAAGGAGATGGGATAGTTCCTGTAGATGTGTTTCTGGAAGTGCTGCTCCTTTGTGTGTCTGTAGGTGGGAAACAAGTGTACTTTTCCCAAAATGTGGACCAGTACCACAGTGCAATTTATTTCATTGTCGGAGGTAATATGATCTACCAGCTCCATCGAAGAAAGGATATGCTTGCAAAGGTTCCCAGACCACCCACTGGAAGTTGGTACATCTCTGTATACTGGGAAAACTGGGACCTTAGCTTTGTCTGAAACAGACCAAAATATTTCACTGTCAAAGGCAATACCAACTCCTTCCAGGAGTTTGGACCACTTATAAGAGAAGCAGTAGGCTGTTACTTCCTCTGTGGGAACTTGCAGTTTTGTCTGAAACATGGCAATTTACCTCGCTAGCAATCTATTGGCTCCTTCTAAGAAGAAGACAACCCAGTAGAAGCCACAGGTCTCTGCCTCTCAAAGACAATGGTAACACCTGCACATTGACAGGACAAAGGCTCTTGATCTAAAAAGTTGAGACAGTTAAACAAGTGGACTTGTTCCAAATTGTTGGTCAGAGCTCCTGCAATTCTATTGGCTGTCACTAAAACAGGGGGAGCAGCTTCAGGTTACATACTGTCATCTTCAATCTGCCTCAATTCACAGCTGTGATAGATTGTCTCTCCATGATCACCACCAAGCATTCCTCACCTATTGGCAATGCCAGTGGAACACGCCTAAGACTGAATAAAGAAGAATTGCCATGTAAGTGCATAAAGTACACATTTTCCATCTTCAATAATTCAGATTTTGTTAAAACTTTGTATCGGTATAAAACTTCCTCAGCATCTATAAACTTGTAGATTGGTAGGAGGCTACACTGCCTTTAATGATAGTCTGTCCACCAGAAAAGTTTCTTTGTTGTTATTACAGCATTCATACACCAAATTCAAGAGGAATTAATTCAAGTGCTGAAGGCTGAAAGAGGATTGGTTGATTGGGGTTTACAGTTCCTTCAGACCATGGAACAGTGTTTCCACCAGCATATTAGTCATGTAAGTACATAATTTAGTGTTCAAATTTTGTAGTATACATTCACCTTAGGAGAAGTTTACAGTTGTTTTTTCTTGTTACAGAACTTGATCTTGACCAGACGGATCGGATGTTGGAGAGTCTCCTTCACAATAGTCCTGTAAGAACATAAAATCAAGTTTTGTTGTATATTTACAAAAAGTTTCCAGTTGTTATTTTCCATTGTTCTTGTTACAGCATCCATAGGTCAACTACAGCATGAGGATGGTAAGATGTGACTCCCTGAACCTCAGTTTCCCATGCTGCACTGGGTGGTTGAAATGGCATGTTAGCAGAGGTATTGCAAACTCCAGTGCCCTCCAATGCCTGATTGGGTGCACCAAGTCCCAAATGATACAGGCATCTGGAACAAAATGTTGTCTTGGGAAGATTGGGAATTAGGTTATTATTGTTATTATTATTATTATTATTATTATTATTACTACATAATTAATGTTCTTTGCAGCAGCAGCAGCAGCAGCATCAGCAGTAGTAGCAGCATGCAAGTATACCTACTTATAACATCCCTCTTCACAATTATACCATCACAGTATGCTGACACTCAAATGCAAAGACAGGTGGTACCACCAAAATGCTTTTTCATCTGGAATGCCTCACCCTGCTGGATGAGACTTGCAGCTGCACAGACCACTACCACCGCCTCTGCTGCCTCAATTCCTGGCTGCATCCCCTGCTGCCACATCCCCCTGCTGGGGCAGAAATGGAGTGGTATCATGGGGCACCTCAAGTGCTACATGGTTTGAAGATTTCAACTTAAGTGCTATATGAGACAAATTTTCCAAGTTGGAAGTTAGATGCTCAGGTCCAGCATTCGGCAGAGTAATACAACTCAACCGCCATATTGATGTCCATGGACCAATCAATGGAGGGTCCAGCTATGTCAAGTTTCTTGATGATGGCAGAGTTTTCTTAGGGCACTATACTCAAGAAAATGAAAGTCAACATAGAGCTTTTGACTGATGCTGACATGTTTCTTTTCTTTGAACAAATGATCCATGAAGGACTTTGCCAATGTGTGTACAAACACGCCAACATGAGTAACCCATGTAGGGGAGAGAGGTTCAGTGCTTCCCTTCATTCAAGTTACATCATGTGTCTAAGTGTGAATAACTTGTACAGGTAGGCCATGCAACAATTGCTCCTGACTGGTGAGTTTTGATGGCTGTCCAAACCTGAACACAGGGGATCATTTGAAACCATCCATAGTATGGCACCTGATTCTGGTTTAGGGTACGGTGTGGAGTCAGACCTCACAAACCCATATAGTTTACATGATGCGCGAAGTGATTAGTCATTATGTCCATAGCAACTAGTTTGACAGGGCGGCACCATCCCCAAATTGATGACAACACTGAGAAACATGCAGACACACGCCATGCAATACAGAAATCTCCTGCAATGTCTCAATTTAGGGATGGAGCTATGTGCAGTTAAGCACACTAACTCCTTCAATGGTAACCCTGGTTGAAGGAATATATTGATTTAAATACCAGAAAGAGAGCAGCTGCAAAAAAGACTTAGAAAAATACTTTTATATATTGATCAATAGTGCAATTTTCAACAATACAATGGAAAATTTGAGAAAACATCTTGAAAATCTTCTTAGGTTGTGTTGGTACAGGCATTAGGGCATTAGAAAGTGTATCACCAGACCAAAGTTCATATGGACAAACTATCTTCAACAAGAACTTAGTTGCTGTGGAGATGTTTAACACTGCAGTAGAGTTCATAAAACCTGTCTATGTGGGGATGTGCGTACTATATCTGTCCAGATTCCACACATACCAATTCCATTATGAGTTTGCAAAACCTGACTTCACTGATCCTATGTTACTTTTTATGGATACTGAGAGCTTCATCAGTTGGTGAAGAACTGCCATCCATATGAAGTAATGAAGCATCATGGGAAGGATTCAACAAGTCTTCATACATGGTCAGTAACCTTACAGTATTGTTCCACAGAACAAGGAGGTTATCGGTCTAATGAAAGACAAGGTGAATGGGTCACCAATTGTGGAGTTCATGCATCTAAGATCCAAGGCGCATACACATTGCACATTGGAGGATGCCACCCACGGGCACCGCAGGTGCTGCGCATGTGTTTGGCTTTGAGGGCATGAGGTGTACACAGTGCTACAGTCTTAAATTGGATTGTGATCATGACAATAAATGAGTCATTTGTGATGATAGGATTGAGATTCGCCCATACTCAAACTATTCATTTCATGAGAGTGGAGGTGTGTGTGTGTGTGTGTGTGTGTGTGTGTGTGTGTGTGTGTGTGGGAGAGTGAGAGTGAGTGAGGAGTGAGTCAGGAGTGAGTGAGTGTGAGTCAGGAGTGAGTGAGTGTGAGTGAGTGAGAGTGAGTGGAGGGGGGGAGGGGGGTATAGTATGGCTCATTTATAATCGTGTAGATATTTTTAGTGTGTATGTATGTGTGCGTGCATGCTCGCGTGTGTACAGTTGCTTAAATTTCACCTGCTGCAACCAGCCAGTCAGATCAGGTGTTAGTGCAGATCGATCCCAATTCATCTAGAAAATATTCTCGATCAGTGCTACTGTTGGGTGGACTGAGGGAGGTATTTTCAAGCTATTAGTAACAGTAACAGTGTGTAAGTTTAAAGTATCTCTGCACTGAAAATATTAGTACCACACTGTATCGAGTCATAGTTAATAGTGTCTCTGCATTGAAATATTACAACAAAATTGCATCTCAAGAATCAAATTATATCTGAAGATCTTTATTGTATCTCTGAGAGCTGAATAAACAAAAATTTGTTACTGTAAGTCTCTGTCTCTGTCTTTGTCATTGTTATTTACAGAAAACCTATCCCAATTGTATATATAAAGGATTGTCAAGACACAAGTGATATTAGTTTTAAACATGAATGCTACTAAGGAGGTGAAGCTTAAGATGAAGAATAATAAAATATACACTGAAGAAACTGGTACACGTGCCTAATATCGTGTAGGGTTCTTGCAGGCATACAGAAGTGCTTCAACACGACATGGCATGGACTCGACTAATGTCTGAATTAGTGCTGGAGAGAACTGATACCATGACTCCTGCAGGGCTGTATTTATACATAAGAGTGCAAGGGGGTGGAGATCTCTTCTGAACAGCACATTGCAAGGGAATGCTCAATAATGTTCATGCCTGGGGAGTTCAGTAGCCAGCGGAAGTGTTTAAAGTCATAAGGGTGTTCCTGGAGCTACTCTAGCAATTCTGGGTGTGTGGGATATCGCATTGGTCTGCTGGAATTGCCCAAGTCTGTCAGAATGCACAATTGACATGAATGAATACAGGTGATCAAACAAGATTCTTAAATACATGTCTGGATATGACTCTGACAGGTGATGTACCAGAGGTCCCATATCACTCCAACTGCACGATTCACACAGTTACAGAACCTCCATCAGCTCGAACAGTCCCCTGCCGACACGTAAGGTCCCTGGATTGACGAGGTCACCATGTCCATCCACTTGATACAATTTCAAATGAGACTTATTCAACCAGGCAGCATATTTTCAGCCATCAAGGGTCCTATGTCGATGTTGATGGGTCCAGGCGAGGCATAAAGCTTTGTGTTGTGCAGTCATCAAGGCTCCAAAAGCCCATATCAATGTTCCATTGGATAGTTTGCACACTGACACTTGTTGGTGGCCCAGCATTGAAATCTGCAACAATTTGCAGAAGGGTTGCACTTCTGTCATGTTGAATGATTCTCTTCTGACATTGTTGGTCCCGTTCATGCAGGATCTTTTTCCAGCCGCAGCAATGTCGGAGATTTGATGTTTTACCAGATTTCTATATTCATGGTACACTTGTGAAATGGTCATACTGGAAAATCCCCACGTCATCACTATCTTGGAGATGCTGTTTTCCATTGCTTGTGTGACTACTATAACACAATGTACAAACTCGCTTAAATCTTGATAACCTGCCATTGCAGAAGAAGTAACCTTTCCAACCACTCCACCAGACACTCATTGTTTTATGTAGGCATTGCCGACCACAGCACCGTATTCTGCCCATTTACATATCTCTGTATTTGAATATGCATGCCTAGACCGGTTTCTTTGGTGCTTCAGTGTACAAGGTGCTATCCAAAATTTTCGGGACTGGTGCTGCAATCTGTTGAAAACCTTGCCTGTGGACTAATGGTCACCATCACCCTCAAAGTAGTTCCCATCTGTACATACACACCGGTCCCAGCACTTCTGCCACTGGTCAAACATTTTCTGTAAGTCCTGTTCTTTGAGGGTGTTTATCACCACCAGCGATGCTTCTTGAATCCTCTCTAGAGTGTTGAACCAATGGCCTTCCAACTTGAGTTTCGGTTTTCGGAATAGCGCTAAGTTGCAAGGTGCCAAATCTGGTGAGTACAGTGGGTGGGGTACAACCGCCATATTGTTTTTTGCCGAAAAGGTCCTGGTGAGCAAGGACGTGTGACAGGGCAAGTTGTCGTGATGCAGCAGCCAGTTCCCTTGATGCCAAAGTTTGGGCTGTTGTCGCCGCACATTTTCACAGAGCCATCACAAAATGCCCCAGTAGTAGCGGAATTCACTGGTTGGATGGGATGAATTCTTTGTACACAATTCTCTTGGTATCAAAGAAAAAGGTGATCTTGCTCTTCACTTTGCTCTTCACCTGTCTTGCTTTCTTGGGTCTTGGAGAGCACGGGCTCTTGCACTGGGACAATTATTGCTTTGTCCCCCAAAACACTTGTTGAATCATTGCAAGGGTCTCCATAGCACGTTTTCTGAGATTTGCATAGAATTTGATTCACACGCGCTGTTCTGTTTGTGGATCCATCGTAAAATTGCCACACACCAAACACAGAGTATTACGGAAATCACTGTAGACATGCAACACATCCTCCAAGCTGAATGCCACTCGGCACACAGACTCATCAGATATGCAGCTCTTGCCACCTAGTGGTGCAAAGATCTGCTACTCCTATTTTACAGATGGCAGCACCAGTCCCGAAAATTTTGGATTCCACCTCGTATGTAATGTTTCCATGGTGTTATGACCGTATCTGCTTCCAGAGACATAATTATAGATACTATTGCTACAGCTCCTGTGTTGAGGAGTACCACAGGCATTATATCTAAATAACAACATGTTAACAATGTGTGAAAGGAAAGTACAAAGATTATGTGGTAAAAATCATTTATTTTTCATCCAACTTAAAGGTAATTTTACATTTTCATAAGCAGAGACAACACAATTTTCACTCTTCTTCTTCTTCATCATCTTCTTCAGTCGATTGAGAGTAGGACACTCCTAAAATTCCAGGTCTTGAATAGCAGCAAACTTGAAGATTCCACATATCCATGTGTTCTTTTCCTTGACTTTGACATTGCTATAGTGTCCATGTGGTCAAATAAAGCAACATCACCCTACCTTTAAAGGGTATACTAGAATCATCCCAGTGAATTCCATAGTAGAAACGTGTTAACTACGTTGCACTCCTCTATGTTTTAGCACACTTCATATCCTTGAAAGACCTTGTGATGCAACACTTCCTGAGAAAGTCTCTGTTACACTGGCATATTCTGTCTATGCTATGAATGCAACATCTTTAAATATGAACTGTCTGTACTCACGATCACAGAAACCATGAGTATGCACAATGATATTGGCGCTTTGGGATGACAATGTGAAATGCTCTGGGTATGGCACAGCACTTGTTCATTTATACATCTCATTGCACATCAGTGAATGGGCAATAGTTGATAACATGGTCATGTAGAACTACAGCATACACTGCAGTGTGTTCAGGGAATTTTGCCAAAGATTCAAATTCATTTGTAGGTCCACATTTAATTATCTCTTCTGTTTTGAGCAGTGTATTATGATAATTGGTGCCTGCTCCTTGAATTTTTGTGGGCTTATTAGACATCCTTCCTCTTCATAGTAAGTAGCACAGAATCTTGCATGCCTGTCAAATGCTATACTGTATACATTTTCATCCCATTGCAGTTGTAAATTATCAGTAGAATTTTGGAATCATTTGCTATATTTCCTCTTCTATTGGACTGAAATGCACCTATAATGAATGTGAGCATCCCCAAATGAACAGAGGTTTTAATAGCCCATGTTTATCTGCTTGCAGTCAGTAGGACAGGGTATTTAAAAGAGCCCATGAACAGACAGTTGAACTTTTAAAAGCTTCAAATGCTGCTCATTCAATACAGTGATGTGTGGCATTTTCCACATTATTTTTACTGATTGTGATCTTGTTCTCCTCTTGAGCTCCTTGAATGTTTGAGTTGTTATTCTTTGCACTCCATAGCAGAATAAGTTCCTGTTTAGCATTCATAACAATAAACTGCATGTCTTCAAAGTATCCCATAAGCAGTTGTAGAGGCAGTAAATCTCTTGTAATCTTCCACTGTTCTAACCACTAGCTTCTCTATGAAGCATCCAGCATTTTCTGAATTGTTCAAATCCAAGAGAGAAGCAGACACACATTTTAAGAGCTGATGCTATGTCTACGTTGCATGTACAGTCAATCCCGACCCTGTTAAGTTTGTATCGTATCTCATAAAACAGGAACACTAAAGCATTACATGTAAGGTTCAATGCCACTGTATCAGTACCAACCTTTTCATAAATGATAACACAAGATATATGAAACTTTAGCATGGAGGGTTATCTGAACTGTTACTGGGAGGTAAATAGCATAGTAGGGGTCTCAACGACCTTATATCCTGTTCCCACTGATGGAAAGAATTCATAAATTTTATACATCAATCTATTGTTGAGATAAGAGGTTTTTGCAATTTTGCACTGGGCACAGATTGTATTAACAGGAAGTTCATCCACTGGCTGGCTAGATCTGTAGAATTTATTAGGATTCTTCTTCAAAACCCGTCCTTTTGTGAAACCCAGTAGCCATCCTATTGAAACTTTCTGATTAAAATCAATCGTTGCACTCATTGTCTTTATTTCAGATTCAAGTTTATTGATGTTTGCACATTGCACAATCCTTTTTGCAGACTGTTTTAAAACGTCATTTACATCGTCAGTATCATATGCACCATGCTCTATCTCTACAATTTCTTTTCTGCCATTAATTTTCAGATGAAGTTTATTGTTAGCCTCTGTGATATTCCGAATGCAGTTGTATGTCCCCAGTCCAGTATTCCACTATCTACTGCTTAAATCAATCAGTGGGAAGTAATTTGCACATAATATGTGATTGTCAGTGATAATCATTCTTTTAAAGTCAGAGTGCATCTGAACCTCTATTGACATGTGGATGCTTAATGCACCTCCTTATATATGCTTTTTCATAAACATAGGAAGGAACATGATGCACAGAAGCCCACATGGGTAAATATTGAAGTCTTGGTAGTAATGAAAATTGTAGAACACATGTATTCTGTTTGTGAAGTATCATTGTAACTCTTCTGGTGTCTGCAGGCCACCAAATGAGTTGGAATAGTAGATGTAGTTCATATTTTTTGTAACATACGCCACCCATTGGGTTCCTGGTCCCCTGGCAACATCTCAGTTCACAGTTCCACATTCTCTGGCTTTCCACATGGTCTTCGGTAATGTATCCTGCATAAACACACTACAGAATCTTGGAATGCTGAATTTTTCTAGTTCTGTGCCTTTTTGACTGTTCTAATAATAGCTGCAGTACCACCACTCACTGAACCCATCGCTAAGAGACCTGTAAGGGCAGGAATGACGAAGGGGATAATTCCACCTGATGTCTTGGATATCGGCAGAACCCTGGGTGCTTTAACGGGTCATTTATGCTTCAGGGTGCTTTTAGCTGCATACATCACTGTCCTATGAGATTTTTATGTTTTGCATATGCAGTGCCGTAATCCAAACTTACCTTGTGAAGCATGTTAATCCCCTAATCACCAGACTTTTTGAAGCTTTGTATTAGGTCCACAGTAATTATATCCTAGAATGTGCCATTCGACTGGAGAATATCATCACTTCTTGTAATGTATCTCATACTGTGCATGTTATGCTACTGTGCTAGTTGTGCTCTTTGCACCTAATTATATAGCAAATCATTAGCATCAGTCCAGCTGTTTTGTGTTGCAAGGAAACCAAGCCATTAAGCAGTGTTCTATTCCTTCGACATCTTATGATGTACTCTATGAGAAACACAAGTAGTTCTGAGATCTTTTGCAATTTCTATGTGTAAACATGCCCTGAAATTTCAGTGCTACTGCTATCCTTTAAGATGTAAGTTCTGGGATTTGTTCACTATATTCTGGAAACAGTGAATATCTCACTTGACCAGTTTAGGAGGTATGACTTCTCAAATTCTGTCTTATGTTTTTAGATATGCACCACATCATTCACTTTAAATTTCTGTTTTGCGGGTCCAACATTTTAATACTATACTATACCGTATCCATGAGTGCATTATCATGAACACTGATTGCTGTCGTTTTCATTTTGCTATGTTTGGTTTGTTTCTTCTTTTAAATTTACAGGCTGCATGCCCAACATGTATGGTTTTTCACCACTCACACTGAACGTTTTGTCTGTTCTCACATTGCTGTGGTGGTTAATGAAATCAGCAATGCCATCATTGTTGTATAATTTCTTTGAGAGATCAAGGAACTAGTTTAAATGTTTCTCTCAGAGTCTGCTCTCAATTCAGATGTCCTAACCTTAGTAGTTATAACTTTTCTCAAAAAGCCTCCACGACACCATGACCTTATGCTTAGTGGACATCTTGTTATACACTAAACAGACTCCTTTGCAGGGTGCAGTCTAGCAACCTTTATAATTATATTATGAGAACGAAAGTTGTTACTCACCATGTAGCTGAGATGCTGAGTCACAGATAGGCACAACAAAAGGATTTTCACACTTAAAGCTTTCGGTCAACGGCCTTTGTCAACAACATACACATATACGCACACACACGACTGCAGTCACAGGCAACTGAAATCACACTGTGAGCAGCAGCACCAGTGCATTACGGTAGTGGTGACTGGATGTGGGAAAGGAGGAGGCTGGGGCGGGGAGGGGGAGGGATAGTACGAGGGCTATCCACAAAGTACATTACGTTTTGGAATTAAAAATAAATAAAGTCTTGGAAATTTTTTTTATTATATACAGATGAAAGCCACACTTAAATGCTACTTTTCTACATAGTTGCCATTTAAATTAAGGCACTTATCGTAGCGATGGACGAGCTTGGAAATTCCTTCGTCGTAAAATTCAGCCGCCTGCCCCTTCAACCACGTGGTTACCTCTTCTTGAAGCTGTGCGTAGTCACCAAAACGCTGCATAGCCAACCACTTCTTCATTGCTGGGAATAAGTGGAAGTCGCTCGGTGCCAGGTCGGGACTGTATGGCGGATGAGGAAACAACTCCCACTTAAAAGATTCGAGAACTTCATGAGTGGCATTTGCCGCGTGGGCCCCGGCGTTGTCGTGAATCAGCAAGATCTTTGAGCCCAACTTTCCCCTGCGCTTGTTTTGTATTGCTCTTCTGAAGTTGTGCAGAGTTTGGCAATACCTTTGAGAGTTTGTTGTAGTGCCTCTTTCCGGGAAATCCACAAAAATCGCACCTTTTCTGTCCCAAAAGACAGTCGCCATCACCTTCCTTGCCGACATTGTCTGCATGCATTTCTTGCGTTTTTGGGGGGAATGTGTGTGCCCCCACTGCATTGACTGCAATTTTGTCTCGCAGTTCACATGCTTAACCCATGTTTCGTCACCAGAAACGATGCGATCGAGTAATGAGTCGCCATCTATCTCGTAAGCGTCCAAAAACGTTAACGCTGCAGCCATTCGCTGATTTTTGTGAATCTCTGTCAAGATTTTTGGTATCCATCTTGCACAAAACTTGTGGTAACCAAGCTTTTCGGTAATGATTTTGTGCAACAAACTTAGTGAAATTTGTGGAAAACTCATAGAGAGTTCTGTTATTGTGAAATTACGGTTTTCACGGACCGCGGCATCGACTTTTTCGACAAGTTTGGCAGTCACTATGCTGGGTCTTCCACTTCGCTCTTCGTCCTGAACGTTATTTCGGCCATTTTTTAATTTTATGACCCATTGACGCACTCCACCTTGAGTGATTATGTTGTCCCCATACACTTCACAAAGCTGCCGATAGATTTCTATCGGTGTACAATTTTTTGCAGTCAGAAACCTTATTAGAGCACGCACTTCACACTTCGCGGCATTTTCAATTAACGCTGACATTTCAAACTGTCACAGTAACTCCCACGGAGTACAGCACAAACCTCTCACTAGCATGGCAGGATGCCGACTGAGCGGCGGAATGCCATGACACCAAGATGGCCACGCTAGCCCCGCCCCTAATGGACACAAATGAAAGCGTAATGTACTTTGTGGATAGCCCTCGTATGATGGGGATGGTGGACAGCGAAGTGCTGCAGGTTGGGCTGCAGGCAGGGGAGATGTGGGGAGGGGGAGAGGGGAAGTAGTGAGAAATAAACAAAAAATAAAATAAATAAATAAAAAAGACTAGGTGTGGTGGTGGAATGATGGCTGCGTAGTGCTGGAATGGGAACAGGGAAGTGACTCGATGTGTGGGGACAGCGACTAACAAAGGTTGAGGCCAGGAGGGTTATGGGAACATAGGATGTGTTGCAGGGAAAGTTCCCACCTGCACAATTCAGAAAAGTTAGTGTTGGTGGGAAGGATCCGTATGGCGCAGGCTGTGAAGCAGTCATTGAAATGAAGGATATCATGTTTGGCAGCATGCTCAGCAACAGGGTGATCCACTAGTTTCTTGGCCACAGTTTGTCGCTGGCTGTTCATGTGGACAGACAGCTTGTCGATTGTCATACCTACATAGAATGCAACACAGTGATTGCAGCTTACCTTGTAAATCACATGATTGGCTTCACAGGTAGTCCTGCCTCTGATGGGATAGATTATGTGAGTGGGACTGGAGTAGATGGTGGTAGGAGATGTATGGGACAGGTCTTGCATCTAGGTCTATTACAGGGGTATGAGCCAAGAGGTAAGAGATTGGGAGCACAGGTTGTGTAACGATGGACAAGTATATTGTGTAGGTTCGGTGGACGGCAGAATAACACTGTAGGAGGGCTGGGAAGGATAGTGGGCATGACGTTTCTCATTTCAGGACATGACGAGAGGTAATCAAAACCCTGGTGGACAATGTAACTCAGTTGCTCCAGTCCCGGATGGTACTTAGTTACGAGGGGAATGCTCCTCTGTGGCCAGACAGTGGGGCTTTGGGAGGTGGTGGGAGACTGGAAAGGTAAGGCACAGGAGATTTGTTTTTGTACAAAGTTGGGAGGATAATTACAGTCAGTGAAGGCTTCAGTGAGACCCCTCGGTATAATTCGAGAGGGACTGCTTGCTCGTCGCAACAGATGCGATGACCATGGGTGGCTAGGCTCCACAGAAGTGGCTTCTTGGTATGGAATGGATGACAGCTGTCACTGTGGAGGTATTGCTGGTGGTTAGTAGGTTTGATATGGACGGAGGTATTGATGTAGTCATCTTCGAGGTGGAGGTCAACATCTAGGAAGGTGGCTTGTTGGGTTGAATAGGACCAGGTGAAGCAAATGGGGGAGAACTTGTTGAGGTTCTGGAGGAATGCAGATAGGGTGTCCTCACCTTCAATCCAGATATCAAAGATCTCATCAGTGAATTTGAACCAGGTGAGGGGTTTAGGATTCTGGGTGTTTAGGTAGGATTCCTCTAAATTGCCCATGAATAGGTTGGCATAAGATGGTGACATGCAGGTGCCCATAGCCGTACCCAGTATTTGTTTTAGGTAATGCCTTCAAACGAGAAGGAATTGTGCGTGAGAATGTTATTGGTCATGGGGACTAGGAAGGAGGTTGATGGTTTAGATCCATTGGGCATTGGGAAAGGTAGTGTTCAGTAGCGCTAAGGCCACGGACATTAGGAGTGTTAGTGTTCAGGGAGGTGGCATCAATAGTGATGAGTTGGGCATCGTGTGGTAAAGAGACAGGAACTGTAGAGAGTAGGTGGAGGAAATGGTTGGTATCTTTTATTTAGGAGTTAGGTTCCAGGTAATGGGATGAAGGTGTTGGTCTATGAGAGCAGAGTTTCTCTCAGTGGGGGCACAGTAACCAGCCACAATGGGGTGTCCTGGGTGGTTAGGTTCATGGACTTTAGGAAGCACGTAGAAGGTAGAAGAACGGGGAATGGTAGGAGTGAGTAGAGAGGTGGACTCTGGAGAGAGGTTCTGGGATGGGCCTAAGGATTTGAGTAGTGGCTGCAGATGCTGCCGTATTACTGGAATGGGATCACTGTGGCAAGGTTGGTAGGTGGTAGTGTCTGACAGCTGGTGGGGTTCTTCTGCCTTGTAGTCCTTGCGGTTCAGAACAACAGTGGTGGAACCTTCGTCTGCAGGTAGGATTATGAGGTCGGGATCAGTTTTTAGATGGAGGACTCTGGTTCTTTCTGCAGATGTAAGGTTAGTTTGCATGTTGAGTAATTTGGGGAATTATGGTGAGGCAAGGTTCGAGATTAAGAAATTCTGGAAAGTTAACAGGGGGTGGTTTGGGGGCAGTGCGGGTGGATCACGGTTATATGGAGGACTGAACTGAGTTAGGCAAGGTTCAGTACTGGTCTTTGGTTGAGTCTGATTGGTCAGGTTGGTAGCGAAAAAATGTTTCCACTGTAGGGACTGGGAGAAGGAGATAAGGTCTTTAACAAGTCCTGCATGATTGAACTTCGGAGTGGGGCAAAAGGTGAGGCCTTTGAAAAGGACTGATGTTTCTGTGGGGCGAAGGATTCTAGAGGAAAGGTTCATGACTGTGTTGCAGGTCTGTTTAGGTTCTGGATTCTGCGTGGTGGTGGAAGGAAGTTTTGGAGGGTGGGGTAAGTGTAGTAGGTCTGTGATACAGGGTTTGTCAGCTATGAGGGGGCATAGAGGAGGTTTGGAGGTTGATGTAGAGGTGGTGGACAGTGGCACTCCAAGGTGGGAGTAGGAAGTGAGCAGGATGGATAGTTTTTTTATAGGTGGTGTCGTGCATGTTGCTCAAGTTCCTGCAGGGCAAGAGTTTCAATGTGTGGTATGGGTTCCATGAATTTGGGATTGCATAGCAGGAGAATCTTGCTGATGGAGAGAAGGTACTGCAAGGAGATTTGGGCTTGGTTGATATGGTTTTGCAAGACTATGTTGGTGAGGGCTAAGGATTGGCAGAATTTGAACAGGTGGAGGTCATTGTGGAAGGAGGGGTGCCAGCCAGTGATAGGTAATTTGACGGTAAGGTCATTGGGGGGGGGGGGGGGGGGGGGGATTTCATGTGCCAAGCAACAACACAGGAACAGTATGTGGGACTGGGATCTGGGTATGGATAAGGAGACTTTTCTGTATTAACACAGATGGAAGGAGCAAGGATCCATGGTAGTGAAAAACGCAAAAAATTACGTAAATAATGTAGAGTAACGTCCGAAAAATTTCGCAAAAATATACCTAAATACATGTGGAAATATAGGAAAAGGGTGAAATGGATGCAAACAGGGAAAAAATATGAAATATGAGAGAGTTGATGATAGCGATATGTAAAAACTCTTTTAAATTGGCGGGAAGTCACAAGGATCAAAGGTGAAATGGCACAGGGAGAGTGATCAATTTGAAAATATAGGATTAATTATATTTGCAGGAGTAATGTGGGACATAAGATGCTGCACTAACAATCAGCATGGTTTTGTAGCCGTTTGTTGTGAACAGCCGAGACGGTTGATACAATGTGGCTCATAAGTAGAGCATGCAGTGCGGTTTGTAAGGCGACAATATTGTTACATTCCATCCTGGAGTTTCCATTGTTTAACCTTTATTATTAAGTCATTTATGTTCTTTTCAAGTGGAGTAACCCTAGCATCTAATTCATGGATCAGTCTTAGAAGGGTTTGGATATACGTCTCTAGATCCTTAACATTATGTTCACGAGACTGAAATTTTCCATCTATGTATAAAAGAATTCTCTGAGTATGTATACCCATCCTTTCAGGTGGAATGCCCAGAATGCGTGCGAACTTGGCTATGGTGCGATGTACAAGGCCTGTCTAGGAAATATCTGACCTTTGGCCAGAAAAAATATTTCGAATACCTGACAGAGTTGGGACCCTAATCCCCTACAAAGTAGGCCCCTTGTGCTTGGACACACTTAGCAAATCGATCCTCCCACTGCTGGAAACACCTCTGGAAGTCTTATTTTGGAATAGTGTTCAGCTCTGTCATCGTGTTCTGCATTATCTCTTCTCTACTCTCAAAATGGGATCCTTTCAGTGGCATCTTCAGTTTTGGAAACAACCAGAAGTTGCAAGAAGCCATGTGTGGAGAGTAAGGGAGGTAATGTACCCACATCTTTCAGAGCTATATTTATAGGAAGATCTGGAAGTTGCATTATACTCACTGTCATTCAGTTTTCTTGTTTTATTAATAACAAGAAACCTATAATGTGTGTGGTTCCAGCAATCTCCACATATCTTTACAAATTCATTGAGTGACTTATCAACCCCTACTGGTAAATGTGTTTTAAATTCAAACTGTCTTTTTTGAAGACTGTAATGAGGTTTGCGTTTCCCTCACCAACTGTTTCTGGAATAATGTCCGACTGAAATAAAATGTCAACACCAATTAAACGACCAAAACAGAAATATTTAGAATTTAATCCTGGTTTTTCACAGTGACATCATCAAACATTAATACGGTATTTAGTTTCACTTTCTCTTGCAGGGGATTTCACTGCTTTTTACAGACTGTCGACTAGGTTAACACCATTGACACCTTGCAGTCATTGGTACTTGCAGTTTTGAAAATACACATATATGCTAAAAGCAGACTTCATCAGGGTGTGTTAGCAGTGACGAGAGAATATTTGCCTTGTTTCAGCTTGAAGGACATACAGTTATCACCCATATATTATTGGGTAAGAGAAACCCATTCTTCTTCTTCTGGTCTTCTTCCACACCATCAGAGGACCAGTCACTTACAACATAGACTTTGTGTTGATGATGCTTCACCCACTCTGCCGTGATAGTGACTACATCAGGTTTTGGTGTGCAGTGAACTTTATTTGTCGGTGCATTGCAGTGCTGCTCATTCTCCATCTCTTGGGCGAGGATGCATTCCTGGGTGCAGTTTCCGCCATGCACTATGCAGTGTCGCATTGTGCGCCGACGACATCCATGGACTCGTTTGCACCTGATATCCAGCACGGTAGCCAGTATATTGTGGTGGGGCCGCCATGTACCCTGTTGGCTGTAGCCCCCTGACAACATAGGGATTGCTCTGCTGATGCCTATGCCCTTAACTCCCCACGTATGCCAAGGAGTAGATGTCTTTCTGCCTGGGCCATGGGGATTAGCGGCAATGGCCATCCTGCCAGGTGGCCCTTGCTGCAGCTGGGTGGCGCCCGTGAGGAGGCCCTTGTTCAGAGTGGGTGGCATCAGGGTGGATGACATGCAATGAAGCATGGTACGTCATCTCTTGCTGGTATTCCAATGCCAGCAGTCTCTAAGCGGTGGAGGTCTACCTATAATGCTAAGAAATATGACCCCCAATCGTTCCCCTTCCTGGTCACACCATAGGAGGAATGCCGGACTAAGGATGGCAGCGAATCTTATTCTCCCTCGTACCTGGTATGTACAAGAACTGATGGGGAATCCTTTGTGTCCTTGTGTCAGTGGGAGGAATGCCGGGCTAAGAATGGCAGTGAATCTTATTCTCCCTGGTACCTGGTATGTACGAGCACCGTTCCCCTTGCTTGTTGGACTGTAGGATTCTACAGAAGGAAAGGAAAATAATGGAATACAAGACCCTGGACCGACTGACCTACACAGAGGCTAAAAGGAAATTTGAAAGGCTCCATCCCGTGCACATGACAACATCTTACGCTGCCACTTTCATTACTGTTACAGCCCCATCCGTTGCACCAATTCCAGTCAGCTCTCAGAGCTGTAAGACTACACCTGCCCCCTTGATGGTGGGGGCACTTCCCTCCCTGTTGCTCCCGCACCACCTACCTCAGGAGCATCACCCCCGCAACCATCGGGGACATCAGTCGCCACTTCTAAGCTGGAGAAGCGTAAGTCTTTCTCGGCTTCTCTCGCTCGGAAGGGCTCACTTGGGTCATCCCTTCCCAGGTTCCTACCAGTGGCAAAGCAGACACCCGCCAGTGGCTGAAGCAGCCACAGGTAGCTGGTCGTAGGGCTTCGCGGTCCTCCTCAGTCCCGGAGACCGAATAAAAGAAGCCCTCCCAGCTAGAGCAACCCAAGGAACAGCACAAGAAATCGAAACCGAAGACCCCCAAGAAAAAAGGAAATTGCGGTGGCACCCATACCACCACTACCTACAAACTGAGTCTGAGGATGAGGTGGAGATTCTGGCATCCGCTGAGGACCTAGATCATGTTGGACCCTCAGACACAATAGATATAGACTGCTCTGGCAATACCTCGGTGGCAGCAGGTGATCCTGTGGTGTAAATCGTCTCATTGAGTGTTCAGTGCCTTCCCAACCCCATGATCATATTATCCTCCAGTAGAATTGTGGCGGTTTTTTCCACCATCTTGCTAAGGTCCAACAACTTATCAGCCTTCACCCTTTCTTCAGCATTGCTGACCAGAAAACTTGGTTTCTGGCAATGCGAACCCCCGCCCTCGGTAGCTGTTGGGGTTATTATAAGAATCGGGCAGCTTATGCGAGGATATCTGGTGGAGCTTGTGTGTACATCCTTAACTCTCTTTACAGTGAGTGTGTACCTCTTCAAACACTTTTAGAGGCTGTTGCTGTTCAGGTGTGGACACCTCAGGCTGTTAAGTGTCTGCAGTATTTGCCTCCCACTCGATGGTGATGTCCCACAACACATATTGGCTGTGCTGATATCCCATCTACCGCCACCATTTCTCTTACTGGGCGATTTAAACACCCATAACCCTTTGTGGGGGGGATTGGTGGCAACAGGCCGAGGCACTGTTGTTGAGCAAGTATTGGCACAGCTCGATCTTTCTCTCTTAAATAATGGTGCCTCCACAAATTTCAGTGAGGCGCATGGCACTTACTCAGCTATCGTCCTTTCGGTCTGCAGCCCTGGCTTTCTACTGTTTGTCGAATGGAGTGTGCATGATGACTTGTGCGGTAGTGACCACTTTCCAATCTTTCTGTCACTGTCAGAGTGTCACTCTTCTGGGCTGACTGGGACTCGTTTGCCTCCATTGTCACTATTGAGCCTGTTTCTCATGACTCCATTGATGTGGTGATTCACACGATAACCACCGGGCATCGTTTCTGCAGCAGAATCTGCAATTCCCCATTCTTCCGGGTCCCCTCGGCAGAGGACTGTGCCTTGGTGGTCACCAGAGATTGCTTAGGCGACTAGAGATCGCAGGCAGACCTCCAACATCATAAGTGGCACCCACCACTCTAACACCTCCATACCTTTAAGCGGCTCCATGCCCGAGCCCAACGCCTTATTCTCCGACAGAAGCAGGAGTGCAGGTAAAGGTATGTCTCCACCACTGGCATCCGTATCTCTCCATTGCATGTTTGGACCAAGATTAGGTGGCTCTATGGATATCAGACCTCCCGACAGTGTACCTGGGCTTTCCCTGAATGGAGCAATCTGTACTGAATCTTCAGACACGATTGCAGAACTCTAACAGAGCATTATGCTCAGAGTTCCGCTACTACGAATTACCCGCTGGCCTTCCGCTCCCCGAAAGAGCGGTTGGAACATCGGAGCCTTTCATTCCATATGCACCACCCTGAATCATACAATGCTCCATTCAGTGAGTGGGAATTCCAAAGTGCTCTAGCTGCTTGCCCTGATATGGCTCCCAGGCCAGATTGCATCCACCATCAGATGCTCAAACACGTCTCGGTGGACTGCCAGCGACACCATCTCGACCTTTTCAACCGTATCTGGGATGAGGGTGAGTTCCCATCACAATGGCAGGAAAGCATCATCATACCGGTGTTGAAACCTTGCAATAACCCACTGGAGGTGGACAGCTACTGCCCCATTAACCTCACCAATGTTCTGCTCGAACACATGGTGAGCCGGAGGTTGAGTTGGCTACTTCAGTCTCGGGGCCTTCTAGCTTCGTCTCAGGGTGGGTTCCATAAGGGCCGCTCTGCCACCAATAATCTGGTCTGCCTGGAGTCTGCCATCCGTATGGCATTTGCCCACTGTCAGCATCTGGTTGCCGTCTTTTTTGACATGTGGAAGGTACACGATTCAACTTGGCGACATCACATCCTCAACACGCTTGATTGGTGGGATTTGAGGGGCCCACTCCCGACTTTTATTCAAAATTTTCTGTCACTTCGTTCCTTCCATGTGCAAGTTTGTTCCTCCCATAGTTCCTCCTGAGTCCAGGAAATGGGGTCCCGCAAGGCTCTGTCTTGAGTGTCTGCCTCTACTTAGTTGCTATCAATGGGCTCGCTGCAGCTGTGGGACCATCTGTATCAGCTTCTGTATGCTGATGAGTTTTGCCTGTATTACAGCTCCACTGGAAATTCAATTGCTGAACGGCAGCTGCAAGGCGCTATCAGCAAGTCACAGTCTTGGGCTGCAATGCGCGGCTTCCAGCTTTTGGCTGCCAAGTCTTGCGTCATGCATTTCTGCCGGCGTCGCACTGTTCACCCTTTGCCATGGCTTTATCTTGACGGCGAACCTCTTGCCGTGGTGGAAACGCATCGGTTTTTGCGATTGCGTTTTGATACCCGGTTGACTTGGCTCCCTCATATTCAGCAGCTTAAACAAACATGCTGAAGACATCTTAACGCTCTTCGTTGCTTGAGACACACCAGCTGGGATGCCTATTGGTCTACCCTTCTACGACTGTATTAGGCGTTGATTCAGTCCCGTCTTGATTATGGGAGCCTGGCTTATGTTTCAGCATCGCCTTCTGCATTGCAGCTGCTTTAACCCATACTTCATTGCGGGATCTGACTCGCAACTGGAGCTTTCCGCACAAGCCCAATCAACAGCATATTTGTGGAGGCTTGTGTCCCTCCATTGTGCATCCAGCATCAATGACTACTGGCCGCTTATGCTGCACATGTCTGTAGCTTGCCTGGGCATTCAAATTACCATCTCTTGTTCCCCAACTTGGTCATCCATCTTCCCAAATGGCATCCCTGATCAGGGTGTCCAATTGCGGTTTGCGTCCGGTCTCATCTCTCTGGGCTTGAGTTTTCCCCTGTCCCACCTCTTTTCCGGGCCCATATACATATACCCCTGTGGTGTGCGCCCCGCCCGTGCCTTCAGCTGGAGTGTTGTCGTAACTGCTGTCTGTGTCACATCTGCTGTGCAGCGAGCTACGTTAATTTAGGTATTAACTGTATTGTTTTTACTTGTCACTTCTTCTTCCGTGTGTTTTTGCTTTTAGGAAGCTTTAATTGTCGAGTGCTAGTAATAGTGTTCCACAGATTTAGTGTTTGTTTTGAATACGGTCACAGTGAGTCCCTTTAGTCAACCATAGCGCCAGTAGTGCTAGTGTTTGTTTTCAATTCAATCCAGAGACAGGTAGCGCTATTTTCATTGTTTTCTACAATAAGTGTCTAGTAACCACAGTTTAGTCAACTATCAGCCGCCTTTAGTGAATTAGCAGTCTAGTTAAAAGTTGATTAACTCTCTACAGTAAAGTGATTTCTTAGGATGGATACGATGTGTGACTGCTGTGTACGGACGCAGGAGGAGCTGGCCACTGTTCGCGAACAGCTGAATGTGTTGATGGCTGCGGTCAGCCGTCATCAGGCTGCTGCCTCAGAGTGTAGCGGCAGTGGGGAGTCTGGTGCGTCGCATGGTACACCCCAGGTGTTACATGCTTCACCCACTGTCCCTGCTATCGAGACATCTTCGTGGGTATTGGGCGCGGTTGGGCCACCCTCTCCCCAAGGGGACTGGCGGGTTCAGTGGCGTTCGTGGCGCACGAGGCGGAGGGTCAATGTGGAAGCTGGCTTTGTGGCATCACCTCCTCTGCCTGTGAGTGGGCATGTGGCCGCTCCTTCAGCAAGGTCCGAGCAGGCACACGGGGGGAGGGGATTATTAGTTATTGGGAGCTCCAACGTTAGGCGGGTGATGGAGACCCTTAGGGAAATAGTGGAAAGGTCGGGGAAGAAGGCCAGTGTTCACTCTGCCTGCTTGCCGGGGAGTTTCATCCGAGATGTGGAGCAGGCCCTGCCGGCGGCGATAGAGCACCGAGTGCACCTGACTGTTGCAAATTGTTGCTCATGTCAGCACAAATGACTCCTGCCGTCTGGGTTCAGAGGTCATCCTCAGTTCGTACAGGTGGTTGGCGGAATTGGTGAAGGCAGAAAGCCTCACTTGTGAGGTGGAATCTGAGCTAACTATTTGTAGTATCGTTCCCAGAACCGATCACGGTCCTCTGGTTTAGATCCGAGTGGAAGGCTTAAACCAGAGGCTCAGACGATTCTGCGGAGATCTGGGGAGCAAATTTCTCGACCTCCGCTATCGGGTGGACAGATGTAGGGTCCCCCTGAATAGGTCAGGCGTGCACTACACGCCGGAAGTGGCTACAAGGGTAGCGGAGTACGTGTGGAGTGCACATGTGGGTTTTTCAGGTTAGAGAATTCCCTCCCTAGGCCCGACAAGACGCCTCCTGAGATGCGGCAAGGTAGAAGTAGGCAAAATGCAACAGGGTATAACAATATTAATGTGCTAATAGTAAACTGCAGGAGCGTCTATAGAAATGTCCCAGAACTGCTCTCATTAATAGACGGTCACAGTGCCCACATTGTACTAGGGACAGAAAGTTGGCTGAAACCAGACGTAAACAGTAATGAAATCCTAAACTCAGATTGGAATGTATACCGCAGAGACAGGCTGGACAGTGAAGGGGGAGGCGTGTTTATAGCGATAAGAAGTCCAATAGTATCGAAGGAAATTGACGGAGATCCGAAATGTGAAATAATTTGGGTGAAGGTCATGGTTAAAGCAGGCTCAGACATGGTAATTGAATGTCTCTATAGGCCCCCTGGCTCAGCAGCTGTTGTGGCTGAACACCTGAAGGATAATTTGGAAAATATTTCGAGTAGATTTCCCCACCATGTTATAGTTCTGGGTGTAGATTTTAATTTGCCAGATATAGACTGGGAGACGATCATAACATGTGGCAGGGACAAAGAATCCAGTGAAATTTTTTTAAGTGCTTTATCTGAAAACTACTTTGAGCAGTTAAACAGAAAACCGACTCGTGGCAATAACATACTAGACCTTCTGGTGACAAACAGACCCGAACTATTTGAAACAGTTAACGCAGAACAGGGATTCAGTGATCATAAAGCGGTTACTGCATTGGTGATTTCACCCGTAAATAGAAATATTAAAAAAGGTAGGAAGAGTTTTCTGTTTAGAAAAAGTGACAAAAAGCAGATTACAGAGTACCTGACGGCGCAACACGAAAGTTTTGTCTCAAGTACAGATAATGTTGAGGATCAGTGGACAAAGTTCAAAACCATCGTACAATATACGTTAGATGAGTATGTGCCAAGCAAGATCTTAAAAGATGGAAAAGAGCCACCGTGGTACAACAACCGAGTTAGAAAACTGCTGCGGAAGCAAAGGGAACTTCACAGCAAATATAAACATAGCCAAAGCCTTGCAGACAAACAAAACTTACGTGAAGTGAAATTTAGTGTGAGGAGGGCTATGCGAGAGGCGTTCAATGAATTAGAAAGTAAAGTTCTATGTACTGACTTGGCAGAAAATCCTAAGAAATTTTGGTCTTATGTCAAAGCAGTAGGTGGATCAAAACAAAATGTCCAGACAATCTGTGACCAAAATGGTACTGAAAGAGAAGATGACAGACTAAAGGCCGAAATACTAAATGTCTTTTTCCAAAGCTGTTTCACAGAGGAATACTGCACTGTAGTTCCTTCTCTAGATTGTTGCACAGATGACAAAATGGTGGATATCAAAATAGACGACAGAGGGATAGAGAAACAATTAAAATTGCTCAAAAGAGGAAAGGCCGCTGGACCTCATGGGATACCAGTTTGATTTTACACAGAGTACGCGAAGGAACTAGCCCCCCTTCTTGCAGTGGTGTACCGTAGGTCTCTAGAAGAGCGTAGCGTTCCAAAGGATTGGAAAAGGGCACAGGTCATCCCCGTTTTCAAGAAGGGACGTCGAACAGATGTGCAGAACTATAGTCCTATATCTCTAACGTCGATCAGTTGTAGAATTTTGGAACACTTATTATGTTCGAGTATAATGACTTTTCTGGAGACTAGAAATCTACTCTGTAGGAATCAGCATGGGTTTCGAAAAAGACGGACTGTGATAGTTTCATAGCCTGCTTTGATTTTGGACAGAAGCACCACTCTGTCAAAGGTGAGAGAAAGAGTGCAGGTGGGCACAGAGGAGGAATCTACCTTTTTCATCACCCGACAGATGGCAATGACGCCCTGATCAGAGAGGTAAGACTGGATTTCGTCCTCAGTCAGACCGTTTAGCAGGCTAGTGTAAATAACACTACAGGAAGAATTCAGTGTTCTATGGGCCTAGACACGAACAGGATAGCCATGGAGGATCAAGGCGGCAAACAGTTGTTGTGCTTGCAAATCAGAAGTAGTCTCCAAAAGCAAAGTGCCATTCTGTAAACGAGAGTAGAATTTCACAGGACCGGCAATTGCATCAACATCTTTCTGAATAATAATTAAAGGATTTACTGCTGCGAAGGACTGACCGTCTTTCAGTACGTGAGACCACAAGGAACTGTGGTGCAACTGGAAGGGTCTTTGAATCATTAACCTCATTCCGTTTACATTTCATAGACGCTGATTGTGAAGATGACTGGGTCACTGCTAGAAAATCCCCCACGATTGCCAGCGTCTCCCATGGCACGCTCCTTCCAATGGGGGCCCACTTCTCACGGGGGACACCCGCATTAGGTGATTGTTCACACCTCAGGTCACACTACCCGAACACCTCGCAGAGGGACCAATCGGCAATTTGGGAAGGTAGGCCTGGCCTGTACCAGGGGTACGTGTGAACCCTACCTGTCGACCAGGGGCTGGGAATTATTCGTTACCCCGTCACGTGTTACGTGTGGGCCGACCTTCAGGAGTGCACAAGGAGTAAGAAGAAAATGAACCTCAAATGCCAAAGTGCAGGAACAAGAGGAGAAGGGAAACAAAGAAAGGAAAAGGGAATAAAAAACAGTGGTGAGACTTTCTTACGTCAGCAACAGACAATGCAGAACATTCACAATGGTGGGCTGGGTCCAAGACGAGCAGTGTGGAAGAGCAGCTGAGCTGAGAATCCAACGATCTGTACAACAAGAGGTAAGGGCAATGACGCAAAGGGCACTGAGCTTATAGAAACAGCCAATCTTCAAGAGGTGGATATAGGGCAAGCAAATAAGCTTGTTTTAAAAAACAAGACCCAAGAAATGGAACTGGGGGACTATGGTCAGGTGTTGGGCCTCAAGGTAGAGGTCTGGATCTGGATGGACTGTAGTATGGCATCAGAAATGTACCACCTACGATTTAAGGGGAGAGAAATGAAAACAGGGTGAGGAAGTCCATGTGGATGCGTCCCAGATGGCAGGCTGAGGCTGTCGATCTGCATAAGTTAACCAGGTGTGTACTAGCCCAGATGCAGAAATCATCCACATACAGAGCAGGTGTGACCAACAGGCTGACGGAGCCCATGAATCCATTAATAGTTATGAGGAAGAAAAGGAAACTTAATACAGAAACGTGTGGAACATCATTCTCCTGGGTCCCTGGTGGCTTCAGTGACCTCACTCATGCACTGTAAGTAAGACGTGATGTCACCAAGCTGTGTTGTAGGTCTTACAAAGACAGAAGGAAACTGCAAAAAGATGGCGACACTTGAAGAGGCCTGCAGAACTGGTTTCCAACTGAAGCAGATGATCAATCAGAGACTGCCCCTCCTGAAAACAGTATTGGTAAGCAGACAAAAGTTCCACAGATTCAAAGACCAAACAACCAATGAGCCATCATCTGTTCAAATAACTTGTAGAGGCCAACAAGGGGTATATCATAAGAGGAGGAGGGTGGCCAGATAGGAGGCTAACGCCGATGCTGTCACAAAATGGGTCGTAAGGTATTCCACGAGAACTTATGGATCCATAAGAAGGCCACCCAAGAGAGCAAGGCCTGGGATGGATGATGGCAGATGGTAAACTTGAGGGTTGTGGAGCATTGTCCGTGCCTGTGACAAAGGGATGAACCAGCTAAGGAGGAAACAAATGTTCGCCCACACAATTAGTTATATGCTTTGACTCAAAGACATTTAAAGGCAATAAGACTGACGAAGGGTGGGTGCCACGTAAGGTATTTCAAAGCTTGATCGCAATCACAGATAGCAAAGACAATGGCTGTGCTCCACTATGGGCCTGGTTGGCGGCAAAAAGGGTCTGTCAACAGGATCTGGTAATGCTGGCGGAAAGAATAATAGTATCTGACATATAGTGGACAATTTCATCAATACAACCTGATGAAGAGGGGTAAACACGAGATTAGAAGGTATATAGAGGCCAATCAATGTGATGGCAAGTTCAGCGGGATAACCTGGTCATCAGTGTATGAAAGGAGGATGTGAGGGGAAGTGAGTGCCAGATGAAGGGCAAATGAAGTGCCATACATAAGCAGCACTAGGGGAGCCATCAGGCACATGTCATGGTCCTTAATAATCTAGTCCATGAGGAGACCCCAAGTAGATGAAAAAGCACTGCCCCACAGGGGGTAATGGCCATCAAAATTTCCAAGGCGGAGGGAGGGTTCATACTATAGACATAATTTAGAAGGGGAACAAAACTTTAAGGGATAGCAGCAAACAAGAGGATAGTTGACTAGCTCATTAAAACAGCCCTAATGTTCCATGTTTATTTTAACATTTTTCACAAATAATTGTGGATTAGCTATTACTTGTTTCTGTACCACTATAATTTATATTGATGATCAATTTAACCAAAGATTTCTTTTTAAAGGTCACCCATTTTTGGACTTATAACCATTTCATATTCTGTTCAATCTACTTTTCAAGCAACTTCTTCCAAAAGAAAATATGGAATTCTTTTTGTGTGATTTGTTCATCAAGATGTTGTTGTTGTGGTCTTCAGTCCAGAGACTGGTTTGATGCAGCTCACCATGCTACTCTATCCTGTGCAAGCTTCTTCATCTCCCAGTACCTACTGCAGCCTACATCCTTCTGAATCTGCTTAGTGTATTCACCTCTTGGTCTCCCTGTACGATTTTTACCCTCCAAGCTGCCCTCCAGTACTAAATTGGTGATCCCTTGATGCCTCAGAACATGTCCTACCAACCGATCCCTTCTTCTTGTCAAGTTGTGCCACAAACTCCTCTTCTCCCCAATTCTATTCAATGCCTCTTCCATAGTTATGTGATCTACCCATCTAATCTTCAGCATTCTTCTGTAGCACCACATTTCGAAAGCTTCTATTCTCTTCTTGTCCAAACTATTTATCGTCCATGTTTCACTTCCATACATGGCTACACTCCATATGAATACTTTCAGAAATGACTTCCTGACACTTAAATCTATACTCGATGTTAACAAATTTCTCTTCTTCAGAAACGCTTTCCTTGCCATTGCCAGTCTACATTTTATATTGTTCCCACTTCGACCATCATCAGTTATTTTGCTCCCCAAATAGCAGAACACATTTACTACTTTAAGTGTCTCATTTCCTAATCTAATTCCCTCAGCATCACCCGACTTTATTCGACTACATTCCATTATCCTTGTTTTGCTTTTGTTGATGTTTATCTTATACCCTCCTTTCAAGACACTGTCCAATCCGTTCAATGCTCTTCCAAGTCCTTTGCTGTCTCTGACAGAATTACAATGTCATCGGCAAACCTCTCCATGGATTTTAATACCTACTCCGAGCTTTTCTTTTGCTGCCTTTACTGCTTGCTCAATATACAGATCAAATAACATCGGGGAGAGGCTACAACACTGTCTCACTCCCTTCTCAACCACTGCTTCCCTTTCATGCCCCTCGACTCGTATAACTGCCATCTGCTTTCGGTACAAATTGTAAATAGCCTTTCGCTCCCTGTATTTTACCCCTGCCACCTTCAGAATTTGAAAGAGGGTATTCCAGTCAACATTGTCAGAAGCTTTCTCTAAGTATAAAAATGCTAGAAACGTAGGTTTGCCTTTCCTTAATCTTTCTTCTAAGATAAATTATAGGGTCAGTATTGCCTCACGTGATCCAACATTTCTACGGAATCCAAACTGATCTTCCCCAAGGTCGGCTTCTACCAGTTTTTCCATTCGTCTGTAAAGAATTTGCATTAGTATTTTGTAGCTGTGACTTATGAAACTGATAGTTCGGTAATTTTCACATCTGTCCACACCTGCTTTCTTTGGGATTGGAATTATTATATTTGTTGTGGGTTGGCTGGAGAGCCAACACCGGGTTACAAGAAAAAGCCGAAAGGCACGCGTTTTAGCTCACGCAGGCTGGCGTGAGGTCTCGAACAGGACAAGGAAATTAGAATTTAGAAAAACGGATGTAGGTGGTGGAATACTTGACTTTAATCCATAAATGGTGAACGTCGGTCTTGACGGTACATTATTACAGTATCAATAGTAACTGGTACTGGTGCCTTGCTAGGTCGTAGCAAATGACGTAGCTCAAGGCTATGTTAACTATCCTCTCGGCAAATGAGAGTGTATTTTGTCAGTGAACCATTGCTAGCAAAGTCGGTTGTACAACTGGGGCGAGTGCTAGGAAGTCTCTCTAGACCTTCCGTGTGGCTGCGCTCGGTCTGCAATCACTGATAGTGGTGACATGCAGGTCTGACGCATACTAACGGACCGCGGCCAAATTAAAGGCTACCACCTAGCAAGTGTGGTGTCTGGCGGTGACACCACAATATTCTTCTTGAAGTCTGAGGGAATTTCGCCTGTCTCATACATGTTGTTCACCAGATGGTGGAGTTTTGTCAGGACTGGCTCTCTGAAGGCTGTCAGTAGTTCTGATGGAATGTTGTCTACTCCCGGGGCCTTGTTTCAACCCAGGTCTTTCAGTGCTCGTCAAACTCTTCACGCAGTACCATATCTCCCATTTCATCTTCATCTACCTCCTCTTCCATTTCCATAATAGTGTCCTCAAGAACATCACCCATGTATAGACCCTCTATATACTCCTTCCACCTTTCTGCTTTCCCTTCTTTGCTTAGAACTGGGTTTCCATCTGAGCTCTTGATATTCATACAAGTGGTTCTCTTTTTCTCCAAATGTCTCTAATTTTCCTGTGGGCAGTATCTGTCTTACCCCTCGTGAGATGAGCCTCTACATCCTTACATTTGTCCTCTAGCCATCCCTGCGTAACCATTTTGCACTTCCTGTCGATCTCATTTTTGAGACGTTTGTATTCCTTTTTGCCTGCTTCACTTACTGCATTTTTGTATTTTCTCCTTTCATCAATTAAATTCAGTATCTCTTCTGTTACCCAAGGATTTCTACTAGCCCTCGTCTTTTTACCTATTTGATCCTCTGCTGCCTTCACTATTTCATCCCTCAAAGCTACCCATTCTTCTTCTACTGTATTTCTTTCCCCCATTCCTGTCAATTGTTCCCTTATGCTCTCCCTGAAACCCTGTACAACCTCTGGTTCTTTCAGTTTATCCAGATCCCATCTCCATAAATTCCCACCTTTTTGCAGTTTCTTTAGTTTTAATCTACAGTTCATAACCAATAGATTGTGGTCAGAGTCCACATCTGCCCCTGGAAATGTTTTACAATTTAAAACCTGGTTCCTAAATCTCTGTCTTACCATTATATAATCTATCTGAAACCTTCTAGTATCTCCAGGGTTCCTCCATGTATACAACCTTCTTTCATGATTCTTGAATCAATTGTTAGCTGTGATTCAAGTTATGCTCTGTGCAAAATTCTACCAGGCGGCTTCCTCTTTCATTTCTTAGCCCCAATCCATATTCACCTATTACATTCCTCCTCTTCCTTTTCCTACTCTCGAATTCCAGTCACCCATGACTATTAAATTTTCATCTCCCTTCACTACCTGAATAATTTCTTTTATCTCATCATACATTTCATCAATTTCTTCGTCATCTGCAGAGCTAGTTGGCATATATACTTGTACTACTGTAGAAGGCGTGGGCTTTGTGTCTATCTTGGCCACAATAATGTGTTCACTATGCTGTCTGTAGTAGCTTACCCGCACTCCTATTTTTTTATTCATTATTAAACCTACTCCTGCATTACCCCAATTTGATTTTGTATTTATAACCCTATATTCACCTGACCAGAAGTCTTGTTCCTCCTGTCACCAAACTTCACTAATTCCCACTATATCTAACTTTAACCTATCCATTTCCCTTTTCAAATTTTCTAACCTACCTGCCCGATTAAGGGATCTGACATTCCACGCTCCGATCCGTAGAACGCCAGTTTTCTTTCTCCTGATAACGACATCCTCTTGAGTAGTCCCCGTCCGGAGATTCGAATGGGGGACTATTTTACCTCTAGAATGTTTTACCCAAGAGGATGCCATCATCATTTAATCATACAGTAAAGCTGCATGCCCTCGGGAAAATTTACGGCTGTAGTTTCCCCTTGCTTTCAGCCATTCGCAGTACCACAACAGCAAGGTTGTTTTGGTTAGTGTTACAGGGCTAGATCAGTCAATCATCCAGCCTGTTGCCCCTGCAACTTCTGAAAAAGCTGCTGCCCCTCTTCAGGAACCACAACGAGATGTAACACTGCCAATTCTGGCACCGTACAATCAGGAAATTAAAAAAAAAAAAAAAAAAAAAAAAAAAAAAAAAAAAAAAAAATTATTCCAGTTTTCTTCATACATTGGTAATTTCAGATGCTGATACTGTTGAGTGATATGATTCACTTTGGGAAAATCTTTACTAGATTTTTGTAAAGCAAAATAATGATTTAAAAAAATATGATCTTCAAATAGCAACTGGTAACGAAAAACCAGACAAAATTTTGCTGCTACCGATTTTATGTGATTGAATAAAACAGCTGTAAGAATTTTTTTTAAAATCAATTTAGCAAGAAAACTGATTTGACACTACATGTAAGAATACAACAGAGAATAAATTATTGTTTTTTTGTAATATTCCTCGTCCTCCTCCATCACATACCCAATCCCCTCTTGTCTCAAGGTAAAGAAAATAGAGCATGTTGTTATTTCACTTCTCAATTTTATTATGTATACAGTTAACAAAAAATTTGGACAAATCACTTTCATCTACAACAAATGTGATCAAGTCTTTCATATCATAAACATAAATATCACATATTCATTTCCTTGTGTTACAGACAAAATTGTTGTTTCACCATAATATATGTGGCAATCCTACTGTTTAATTTCTCTAAGTTACATTTAAAAACAGTTCAAAGAACATGAAGACATATCACAGAGAAAATGTTCTGCAAGGAATTAATCAGTTTATGTTGCTTTAAAAATTTACAGGTACAATTGTGGATACAAAAGGTGCACTAAAACTGGCACCTCCTTTTTTTTTTAATTTTTGCTTAATGCAAATAATTTGAATGCTGTATTGATAATCGTAATGTTTTTCATCAACATCTGTGCAATGTTTCAGTTCATTGTATTTCAACCCAATACGAGACTCAGCTAATAAAGAAATATGTGGCTCTGTCTCACTGGTTAAGCAGTGGACTAGAAATCAAATGTCTCAGGTTTTATCCCCTGATTTGTATGTATCATTTATGACTTCTTCCATCTCTGGCAAATGCTTGTTAAACTGAAAAATGCCTAATTGCATCAGGGTGTGGCGTCCGTGTTAACTGTGGAACCCCTGCAACGCGGTGGGTAAGTCAATAGAAAGTTTGGAGGGTGGCAACGGCACTCCACCTCCAACAACATTGTGACTAGTAAAACACTCTGGTGTTGAAACTTACTTTACTTTTTTTATCATTATACAGGGTTATTCTAAATTAGTTATATTAAGGCACCAGTAAATAATTTCTAAACCAATGACTGATTATTCTCCAGAGCTCTTCAAATCTCTAAAGCTTCAATCCTACACTTCCTGATATTGGTCTACTCCCTTGTTATGCATAAATAGTGAGTGTGTGAAGTAACACTGGAGACATAAGGATGTGAAACTTGTTAAGTATAGTGGTACGACAAAACACATGATGCTTCAGAATAGAGGTATCACAAAGCTCTACCTCATGCGAGGACTTTGAAAGCGTGGCACGATCAGTTTGTGGATTCAGGTTTTGTTGCACGCCATAAGAAAGGTCAAGGTCTCTCGTGCGTAACAGGCCACACTGTGGAAGCTGTGAGGGGGACATACGGGGTACCTATTGTGTGACGAGAGGAAGCCACGTGGAACATTTATAGAAAGCTATATGTCCTGTCAGTTTCACAACAGAGAAAAAATTATTTCAAGTAGGTAAATCTCCTTCAATATTTAATGTTAGTTTTAGGCATCTAATTTAGAATCACCCTGTATATATTTTTACATTTCTTGCGGGAAAAAAAGAGTTTAGCTACAATAATGCTGCTACAAATCACCATCTGAATAACAGATTATTCATTACTACACTAAACTTACATTATATTATAAACAGCACTGAAAAATAAATACTACAGTGGCTTAGATGGTAATTTTCTTCACGCTGATAATAAGTGGTCCTTCCAGATTGCTCTTATAAAAATGGAAACTAAGGCAATCTTTCATTAGAAAATAAATATACAACATTGCAAAATATGTTGAAATGAAGATCTTGCTCCAAAGCATGCTATGTACTGTAACTCCGCAAGCCAATTCAGTTGTGCAAATACAGTTCCTTTCCTGCAATATATTATCTTATTTACTTGACTATAAGACGAGGTTTTCCTCGAATTAGTAATCTGAAAAATAGAGAGAAGTCTTACACATTCACAAATTGAATAGTAGTTGCAGAGTTCAACATTTTTACTTTGTTTAAGAGCTTAACATCAGAGTGGTCTGGCATTTGCAGATGAAGCTTTGGCAACTGAGGTCATGCAGATTTAATCTGAAGAATTCTGCAGGGCAGGAGGGGGAGTAATGGCACCAGCTTGCCCAAGCACTACAATGAGTGTTGAGGGGGCAGTGGCGTGTACGAGTAACATTATGTAGCAAATTACAGGCATGTATCCTGCATAATGTGCTATTTATGAACATTTTATCACACTATAACTGCAGTTTTCCTGAATTCAATTTTAGTTAGAGTTGAACCCACTTTACAAATGGATGAATACTCAATAGTAAACATTTCTACACGAGCCAAATTAACACTACCAAAAATACGTTCACTCAGCACACTTGAAAAGTGGCACAACAGACGAAAAGTGACGTTCATCAACGGTGCTTAAGCTGCTGCCGCCCCACAGTGCTGTTTATTTGCAAGGTTGGCAAGAAGTTTCGAAGTGTACTGTTAATACAAAGCAGAACAATTTTGGCCAATTCAGCTGTGGGAATCAAGGAAATAATGTGATGTCGTTCAGCTTGTTCATACTATCAGAACTGCATAAACTGTAAATTATAGCAATCGATAATGGATACAAACAAAAGCAGTGACTGATGAGAAACATGGATACATGAAATCACAGTTCACAATTGGATCACACAGACAATACAACACTAATTTTAAGTTAATGATGATGCACAAAACAGATGCTACAAACAACATTGCAGCAGGAAGAAAATCTGTTGTCACAGAAGAGTATGTTCCGAGATGGCATCATATTACAAATAAATTAAGGAACACCAATTATTCATCCCAAACTCTCCGAGGTCCAATGCAGGGAGGGTTTCACGAAATGCAGGAGTACGTGCAAAAGAAATGCAATGAAGGCTTCCTCAATACTTGACGCATTAGCTGACAAATTGCACGAGACAGAGAGAATTGTTCCAATTGCATGCATTGCAGAATTCAAAACATGTACTGACTGGTGCGTGGTGGTGATTATGATGATGATGGCAGGGCCTACATTACAACACAAAACAATGCTAGCACGACGACCTCCCACAGCATCTGACAAAAATCTACTTTATTAACACTATCACATAATCAATTTAAGAAAATAGCACCACTATTTGCTATTCTATTTGGACTAAGCTGATCAGACACTTTTATTTTGATATACATCACCTCTTGATGAGAAGGGCATTCGTAGTCTTCCTGTAAGTTCTGACAATGAAAAGGACAGAATAATAGTAATGCTGAGTACACTAGCAGACTGAAGGAAGCTGCTCCATATGTGAGAAGAGAAACTACCTGCATGATTTCTCTTTAGATGTCAAGGAGAGGAATGGATGACAAATGGCCCGATGCTAGATCGGTGAATGTTACTTTGAACAAAATACCAGGCTCTTTGCATAACAGAAGGAAATATTTGAACTTTATTCCTTCAGGGGACACTTCACCCAGGAAGTTAAGGATCTGGTATCAAAGAACAACATACATCTGGTAATAATTCTTGGCGATATGGCCTCACGACTTCAAGTAATGGATACTGTCCTGAATTGACCTTTTAATGCTCACTTGTGACAGATTTACAATGAGTGGCTTGTATAGGGCCCTAATTCATCTCTAATGAATATATAATGAAAGGATTCAAAATGGCTCTGAGCACTATGGGACTTAACTTCTGAGATCATCAGTCCCCTAGAACTTAGAACTACTTAAACCTAACTAACCTAAGGACATCACACACATCCATGCCCGAGGCAGGATTCGAACTTGCGACCGTAGCGGTCGCGCGGTTCCAGACTGAAGCGCCTAGAACTGTTCGGCCACACACGGCCGGCCTGAAAGGATTCGAAAATATTATTATTATTATTATTATTATTATTATTATTATTATTATTATTAAAACAGTGGTATCACGTACTACTGGCTTAGGTTGTAAGTAAATATGGATGGAAGACAAAAATTTCTTTGTATCATTTATTTCTCCATACATTACCAAAATGTTGACAATAAATGGACATAGTTTACAATAGCTATAATGTTAAATTTTTTAGGCCGACAGTTTACCAATAAAACAGTTTGCAATTCCGATCAGTCAGAATACGTAAAATATAATTTTTTTTAACAAAGCCTCTTTTTCTTTTAAAAATAAAATAAAATAGGATACGGGGGGCAGGGGGGGAGGGGTAGGGGGGGGGGGTGTTATGTTAGTCAGGTAAATACAGTACATTATTGAGAGTATCTTTACGTAAAAGCCAGCAGGACTGAAGTCAATTTCATGGTCTACTAACTCAATTACATATAGTCAACGGGCTGGCTGATCACTGCACTCAGCCATATCTAAGCCTGTCATTCTATAATGGTGTACTAAAAGTACAATGTATATGTGTATTATCTCTAATTAAATGTGTGTGTGTGTGTGTGTGTGTGTGTGTGTGTGTGTGTGTGTGTCATATTGTGTAACCTTTCACAACACTGTTCATTAGTTGGTTCAGGAAAGGAACACGGACGAAATGGTTTGAAAAAATATTCATTTTTCTGTTTTGGAGATTTTCCGTATGTTGGTTAACTTAATTCTATCGCTAAAGGTCACACACATGCTGACGGTAATTGGAAAAGTAGCCCAAAACCAACTCCACAGAAGTAAAATTTCTTATACAGCCTCCCACATTACTACCCTTGCAATGTCACCACATATGAACCAGGTGCAAATAAAAACATTTATTACGCATGATGACAGTCAAGCTTCAGATTTTCAATGCCATGTAACATTGTTATTTCTATCAAACAAGATCTTCTCCTTCCCACTGTAAAATTTTCTGCAATTTTATGAGGACCAACACTCAAAACAGATACTGAGGTCACCATATCTAATTCTGAAAGCAACACATGGACATTAAAGAGACGACTGTTGTAGGACAAATAAAAGAGATGTACTGTACTTATCAGGTACACATCAAAGCTTTATCAATCATATGTAGCCAACTATTTACATATATTTAGTCATCTTAAGCCAAATCTCTGCATAAACTTAATTAGCTGATTTGATCTGATCATCACCGTAACAACTGTGTACTATTTCAGCTAACGTCTGAAGATGGTTTTAAAAAGATCGTAACAGAAAACGGCTGACAAAAGTGATTTTTCTTTACATCTAACTTTTACATTGAATACTTAATTTATTCTTCAGTTGTTGACAATTTCACACCTATTTGTTAAAATATGCAACACATACAACACAGACATCAGGTACTAAAAAGAAACTGAGTGATCTATTTCACCCGTCTCAGGTTACAAATTATGAGACTGCTCCTTTGACTTTAATGTCAATGACATGTCTCATTTTTCAAATCTCCATTGAGCAATGAAATGTTTAAGTTGGGTACAAATTAATCTTCAAAATATGACTTGCACCTATGAATGTTATCATCCAGTTCTTGGTCTGAACAGTGGCTGCTGTATATCAAATTCTTTTATTAAGTACTGAAAGAAAAAAAGAAATTATTATTTACATCAACTGATCAAAATTAATTAACAAAGATTAATATTAGCAAGGATCAAAGTTATTTCTGTTTGAGAATAAACTATTTCTGCTACCAATTTTTTTTTAACATCATGTTTCTTGTGCTTAGCTTGGCAGCTTCTGACAATTTATCCATCTTCAGTAGTTGACACACTTACACTCATGTATTAGTTGAGACTTTTGCCCTTTTCAGAGTTTGGTCATGAAAAATAAGTACATAGGTGTGACTTACTTAGTTTCCAAGTAATACACTGAAAAACGAAAGAAACTGGTACACTTGCCTAATATTGTGTAGGGGCCCCCGTGAGCATGCAGAAGTGCTGCAACACGACATGGCATGGACTCTACTGAAGTGACACCACGAATCCTGCAGGATCATACATAAATCCATAAGAGTACAAAGGGGGTGAAGCTCTTTCCTGCAATGCGTCCCAGATATGCTTAATAATGTTCATGTCTGGGAAGTTTGGTGACCAGTGGAAGTGTTTAACTCGGAAGAGTTTTCCTGTAGCCACTCTGTAGCAATTCTGGATGTGTGGGGTGTCTTAGTGTCCTGCTTGAATTACCCAAGTCCATCAGAATGCACAATGGACATGAATGGATGTAGGCTATCGGACACAATGCTTATGTATGTGTCACCTGTCAGAGTCATATCTAGACATATCAGGGGTCCCATATCACTCACTGCACACACCCCACACCAGCTTGTGCAGTTCCCTGCTGACATGCAGAGCCCACGGTCTTACGAGGTTGTCTTCACATCTATCTGCTCGATACAATTTGAAACGAGTCTTGTCTGACCAGGCAACATGCTTCCAATCAACAACAGTCCAATGTCGGTGTTGGCTCAGGCAAGGCGTAAAGCTTTGTGTTGTGCAGTCATCAAGGGTAAACAAGTGGCCCTCCAGTTCTGAAAGCCCATATCAATGATTCAATGAATGGTTCACATGCTGAAATCTGTGGCAATTTGCAGAAGGGTTGCTCTTCTGTCACAACTGAACGATGCTCTTCAGTTGTCGTTGGTCTTGTTCTTGCTGGATTTTTTGTGGCCACGGTGATGTTGGAGATTTGATGTTTTACTGGATTCCTAATATTCTCGGTACACTTATGAAATGGTCATACGGAAAAATCCCCACTTCATCATTACCTCGGAGATGCTGTGCCCATGACTCATGCGCTAACTATAACACCATGTTCAAACTCACTTAAATCTTGATAACCTGCAATTGTAGCTGCTGTAACCAATCTAACAATTGTGCCAGACACTTGATGTCTTATATAGGCATTGCTGCCCGCAACACCGTATTCTGCTTGTTTACATATCTCTGTATTTGAATATGCTTGCCTGTACCAGTTTCTTTAGTACTCCAGTGTATAATAGTGTTCTTTTAATTTATGGTGGGGTAGAGAGAGAGAGAGAGAGAGAGAGAGAGAGAGAGAGAGAGAGAGAGAGAGAGAGAGAGAGAGGGAGGGGGGGGGGGGGGGGATTAGCAATTTGTTGAAATTATGGAAAACCTGAATCTTGATGGGGCAAATGGAAATTTGAACTGCCACCCTTTTGAAAATAAGAGTACTGTGATTCATGACTGCAACACACTATCGTGTTTTTTTTTCATAGAGATACATATATAAATGACCTAGTAAAAATTATAATTATGCTTAACACAATACATCACACTAAAGCAACTATCAGCAGACATGGTTTAGGGTCAATGAGAAATAACTTAATATTCTAACAGCAATTCAAAATCTTCCACAACCATTACAAAGTAAGTAGAGTTAAGACATGACACTGATAGCAGCAGCTGCAAGAGTATGAGGATGAGGAGTAGGAGAAGTAATTAACAAAGGGGATTTCTCAAGCCTTGTCCACATGTACATCAAGTTCCTTTCACAATAAAGTAACATACACCACCTCAATGTGCTATATTAATTTCATTTCACACTCGTTAATAGATAGTACTATTATGACAGAAAAGGTAAAAGAAGTTCAAGAAAATGAGAAGATTGTGACATGAAAAAAGAACATTACAACAAAGAGATGGCAGAGAAAAAGATGCATGTGAATAGTAGCAAATGAAGGTGACAATCAAAAGGAATCTGCAATAATTATTTGGACAGAAATAGTAAACTAAAGGGAGGTTGTGAAATGCAAGCAAACAAAGAGAAATTTGTACTTTTTAAATGAGAGACTAGTTAAGAAAAATCACACTAGTTCAGGTGCCACTGGCTGCTAGGTTGAGTGGGCGTTGGTTGGTTGGTTTTGGGGTTTGAGGGGGGCTAAACATTGAGGTCATCAGTCCCCAGTTCCAAACAGACATACTTGTAAAAGGCCTATACAGTAAAAGCGTAACCTCTGCACCCACAGGGAGGGAACACCAAAGGGCACAGAGCTAAAATGAACACCGCAGTAACACAAAATAGAGGACACTTAAAAGGAGCAGAGCAAATGGTTGACTACAAATGAAGAACCTCTAGCTGAAAAGCATTGATAGAGGTACCAACACAACTCGTTACCATAAAAGACACTATTTTGGTATCCACATCACAATTAAAAGTCGCTGGAGTGGGTGTAGCCTGAGAAATCATGCAAGAGCGCCCACATTAGAGTGAAAGATAAAACCCAGCTGCACAGGTAAAACGTAAAACTGAGTCAGCTATAGAGGCATCGTCACCGAGAATTAAAGGAAGTGCAGCTGGTAAATTAATGGACTGCCGCAAGGGGGCTAAAAGGGGGCAGTCCCTCAGAAGATGGACCACTGTCAGCCCTGCATCACAGCGACACTTGGGCGGGTTCTCACGACAAAGGAGATAGCTGTGGGTCAACTGCGTATGTCCAATTCGGAGACGGTATGTCCAATTCGGAGACGGCAGAGAACAACTGAGTCCCTACGCGTGCCCCTCAAGGATGAGTTCCATACGGTCGTGGATGACTTGACCATGCGGAGCTTATTTGGCGTGTACAAGACAGACCATTCAGAGCTCCAGACATCGCGGACATTGCGATGCAGGGCCGACCGGAGGTCTCTTTCCATGAGACCAAGCTCCAGGGGTGGCGAAGTGGTGGCCTGCTTGACCAACCAATCGACACGTTCGTTTCCTGGAATGCCGAATTGGCCCAGGGTCCACACAAACGTCGCTGAACAACCACACTTGGCGAGAGCAAAAACAGCATCTTGAATACCGCGGACCCAAGGGTCCTGAGAAAAGCACTGGTCGAGTGCTTGCAATCCACTCAGGGAGTCACTGCATATGACAAATGACTCCCCAGGGCAGGAGGAAAGGTGATGAAGTGCACAATAAAGAGCAACCAGCTCCACAGTGAAAGCACTGCTCCCACAAGGCAGGAAATGCCGCCCAACGTAGTCGCCGTGGATGAAAGAAAACCCAGTGCGTCCATCGACCACAGAACCATCGGTGCAGACTACATCTGCATCGCGAAACGAGGCAAGAAGAGCCAGGAATTGTTGACGAAGACTGGCAGGTGGAACAGAGGACTTGGAGTCGCAGGACAAATCCAAGCAAAGCCGCAAGCGAGGGAGGGACCAAGGAGGGGTAGAAGAAGAGGGCTGGAAGGATGGAGGAAGGGGGAGAGGACTCTAGTGACGAGAGAAGGGAACGAACGCGGACCGCGATCGGGAGACCCGACCTAGGCCGTCGTCGTGGGGAGGGGAGTGCAGAATATGGAAAAAGGAACCTGCGATTTGGGTGGTCGGGCGAGGCATGGATGTGGGCGATGTATGATGCAAGCTACTGTTGTCGGTGGAATCTTAGGGGATGGATTCCAGCTTCTGCAAGAAGGCTAGTCACTGGACTAGTGCGGAAGGCACCTGTCGCCAGTCTGACGCCACAATGGAGAATCGGATCGAGGATCTACAACGTTGAAGGCGCTGCTGAGTCGTACACTACACTCCTGTAATCGAGACGGGACTGGACTAGGGTCTTATAGAGCTGTAGGAGGGTTGTTCGTGTAGCCCCCCAAACGGTGTGGCTGAGGCAGCACCATTGTTTAAGCTCACAATGATGAGGTGTCCAAGTGAGCTGAGCATCAAACAGCATGCCAAGGAAGCGATGCGTCTCCTCAATATGAAGGAGTGCATTGGGAAGGTAGAGCTCTGGATGGAGGTGGACCGTTTGATGACGACAGAAATGCATCACTCGGGTCTTAGAGGCTGAGAACTGAAAACCATGGTTGGATGCCCAAAAAATGTGCCTTACGGATAGCTCCTTGCAGCTGCCGTTCAGTGACACTGATGCTTGGGGAACTGTAATAATGACAAAAGTCATCGGCATATAGAGAGGAACAGACCGATGAGCCCACCGCAGCCGCAAGATCATTAATCGCCGCCAAAAAGTGGGGAACACTGAGAACTGAGCCCTGCGGGACACCATTCTCCTGAATATCAGCAGAGCTAAAATAAGTGCCAACTCTAACCCGAAAGGAGTGATTGGAGAGAAAATTCCGTAGAAAAATCTGAAGCAGACCCCGTAAGCCCCATTTGTGCAGCGTAGCAAGGATATGATGGTGCCAGGTGGTATCGTACACCTTCCGAAAATCAAAGAGAACAGCAACTAGATGTTCTCGCTGAGTAAAAGCTGTATGAATAGTCAACTCTAGCGAGACTAAATTGTCAATCGCTGAGCGGCCCTGACGGAAGCCCCCTGGGCTAGGAGGCCCCGAGCTTCGAGGATCCACACGAGTCGCCGACTCACCTTCCGTTCCAGGAGTTTGCACATAACGTTGGTAAGGCTGATAGGGTGATAGCTATCAACCACCAGCAGATCTGCATCAGGTTTCAGCACCAGGATGGTAATGCTATCCTGCCAACGAGTTGGGAAAACGCCCTCCATCCAGATGCGATTAAACAGGGCGAGTAATTCACCCTGACAGTGTGCCGAGAGATGGCGAAGAAACTGGTTGTGAATTTGGTCTGGACCTGGAGAGGTATCAAGGCAAGCTGTAAGGGCACTCTGGAACTCCCATTCACTCAATGGGGCGTTGTATCATTCCCAACGGTGTGTGCGAAACGACAACTGCGTATGCTCAGCCTGCTCTTTAATGGCACGGAATTCTGCACTGTAGCCTGCTGTCAGGGAAATACGAGTGAAGTACTCTGCCAGATGTTCGGCGATGGCGATTGGGTCAGTACAAAGTGTACCCCAAAGAGGAAGGCAAGGGACAGATGCACGAGGGTGAAAGCCAAAAATGCGCCGAATCCGAAACCACACCTGAGATGGGGAGGTGTGAGAACCTATGGTGGCAACATATCGTTTGCAGCAGTCCTGTTTGCTCCGTCGGATTAACCGCCGAGCCCGAGCCCGCAGCTGTTTAAAGGCAAGAAATTCTCTAGGGAAGGATGACGCCAGTGTTGTTGCAGGGCTCGCCGGCGGTTCTGGATAGCTTCTGCAATCTCTGGTGTCCACCAAGGGACCGACTTACACCTTAGGGTACTTGAAGAACAGGGGACAGTTGCCTCGGCAGCAGAGACAATGGTCATAGTGACCTCGTCCACTGCCAAATCAATGCCACCAGGAAGCGGAGCAATGGCCATAGTAGCTGAGGTGTAGGCTGCCTAATCAGCTCCACGAAGAGATCATCGTGGCAGCTGGTTGGGATTGAAGAAGAGAAACCAGGATAGGAAAGTGGTCGCTACCACAGAGGTCGTCGTGAACCCTCCAACTGAGGTATGGAATAAGACCAGGGCTACTAAGAGAGAGGTCAACAGCCGAGTATGTGCCACGAGTCAAGCTAAAATATGTGGGAGCACCGGTATTAAGGAGGCAAATGTCCTGTTGTGCCAAGAGAGCCTCAACGTTCCTACCCTGGCCCGAGATCTGGGCCCCACCCCATAAAGGGTGATGCGCATAAAGTCCCCCAAAAGGAGGAATGGCGAGGGGAGCTGGGCGAACAAGGCAGCTAGGTCGGCAAGAGGGACAACCTTATCCGGGGGAAGGTAGAGGGAACAGATGGTAAGCTCCATTCCTGCCCAGATTCGAACAGCCACAGCATCGAGAGCTGTGTGAAGTGGCACTGGGGCACTAGGAACAGTGGCAAGAACACACACACAGACACCGCCAGACACCCTGTCGTATTCTACGCGGTTCTTATAGTAACCTCGGGAGCCACAGAGGGAGGGGGTCCGCGAGCAGGAAACCAGGTTTCCTGTAGGGCCAGACAAGTGGGAGGGAAGCGGCACAAAAGCTGTTTCAACTCAGCAAGGTGGTGGAAAAAAACCATGGCAATTCCACTGAAGGATAATGGTATCCGACTGTGAAGACATGAAAGAACCGGAGAGGGTGGGGGTGGGGGGGGGAATAGGTTAGGCCTTAAAAGTGCTCGCCGCCACCGATTGCGAAGTAGCCTGATCAACTTCCATAGGAGCTGCTGGTCGAGCAACATCTAACTCCTGAGTGGACACTAGATGCTCCACATCATATTCAGGTGCTGCGGTGAACTCCTTTTCTGTCCTTCTCCATTTGATTTTTCTTCTTTTTGGTAGGGTCCCGTTTGTCCTTCGGTTTATCATGCTGGGTGGGCTTTTCCGACCCAGCCTCATGGTCCGAGGAAGACCTGGAAGACCTACAGCCCTAAGGTGGTGGCAAAGGGCACCAAGCGATCCCTTCCGCGCGAGGGGAGCCGGAGGAGGCGGGCACTTCTCCGGCTGAGAGGTGGGGACTGAAGTCCCCAAAGAAGGAGGGGTTGTTACTCCCGATGTTGATAACAGGGGAGCAACGGAACAGGGTGTTCCCCCAACTACCTGGGTGGCGGAATAGATGACCGGGCTGGAGGGCCCACAAAAAGTGGCTGACCTTGGGGGCTCGTCGCCAGGGATGGCGACATCAAAGGTGCTGCAGCAAACATCAATGAAATGCATACAGGGTGAAGTTGGTCTTACTTGCGTTTGGCCTCTGTGTAAGTGAGCCTGTCCAAGGTCTTATACTCCATAATCTTCCGTTCTTTTTGATAAACCAAGCAGTCTGATGAGCAAGGTGACTGTTTCTGTCCGCAGTTGACACAAACAGGGGGCAGCGAACACGGGACGTTTGGCTGGGAGGCACGTCCACAGTCCCAACAGGTAGGGTTGGCGTCCCATCTCGATGACATGTGCCCAAACCTCCAGCACTTAAAGCAGCACATGGGAGGAGGGATGTAAGGCTTAACATCACATCGATACATCATCACTTTGTCCGCCCCGGTAGCTGAGTGGTCAGCGTGACAGACTGTCAATCCTAGGGGCCCGGGTTCAATTCCCGGCTGGGTCAGAGATTTTCTCCGCTCAGGGACTGGGTGTTGTGTTGTCCTAATCATCATCAATTCATCCCCATCGACGCGCAGGTCGCCGAAGTGGCGTCAAATCGAAATACCTGCACCAGGCAAACGGTCTACCCGACGGGAGGCCCTAGCCACACGACATTTCCATTTCCATCATCACTTTGACCTTCTCGGGCAGGGTGTCTCCCTCGAAAGCCAAGATGAAAGCACCAGTGGCGACCATACTATCTTTAGGTCCCCTGAAGACACGTACAAAGTGGACACTGCGGCGATCTAGATTTGCACGGAGCTCGCCGTCAGACTGCAACAACAGGTCATGTTGAAAAATAAGGCTCTGAACCCTATTGAGGCTCTTGTGAGGCATAATGGAGACTGCAACATCACCGAGCTTGTCACAAGCAAGCAATGCCAGTGACTGTGCTGGGGATGCTGTCTGTATGAGGACTGCTCCAGACCTCGTTTTAGACATGCCCTCAACTTCTCCAAACTTGTCCTCTAAATTTACCACACAAAACTGAGGCTTTGTGGTCAGAAATGGGTCCCCATCTGTTCGGCTGCAAACCAGAAATCGAGGAGAATATGTCTCACCAGGTAATTTAGACCACCGTTCCTCCCCTGGTGTGGACAGGGAAGGGAACGATTGGGGGCTCATACTGTAAAGCATTGAACTTTCCTCTCTTAGAGACTCGTGCTTGCACACTATTCGTATTTCGTTTCATGGTGGTCCCACGAGCAGCTAGAGGAAGGAATGTCCACCCAGACAGAGCCCTGCTTGCCTGGGTAAGCCTAATACAACCGGGGTCTGGCAAGTTCCCCAGAAGTCGCCTGCTAGCAACTGTTCTACCTCAACAGCCATGCGTCTCCTCAGCGCGCAGCACACCTCGAGATTGAGGTTTTTTTTAATAGAGGTTTATACCATCCTCGTGACCCAGGCAGTTAAGCCAAGATCCCCGGGCTCTGTACCGTACAACGTTCCACCGTCGCGCCTTACGGTGGTCGTTGAAGCACGCTCAGAGCTTACGGTATTGAGGACTGGTGGCGCTTCCCAGTCCCCAGCTCAGGGACCCCAAGGTCGCCAAGCCTGTACCCAGCAAATAAATGCTGAGCCCCCTGAGGGGAATGATGATAAGAATGTAGATGTTAAATTAGAGATTTCAGGGTGCACATGGCATTGTAAGTAGAAGATTAAAAATACACACGAAAAATCATAAAAATGAAGTACTGTAAGCTAATGGCTCTACTTGTTCTATTGTATGGCAGTGAAGCACAGGTTATGAAAAGAGGAGTCTAGCGACAGTCAGGGTGCTGAAATGAAAATTTCGAAACAGTCAGAGGTTGCAATAAGTTACAGGATTCATAATGTCAACAACACAAATTGTGAATATTTTTGCAGTAAATGATAATAGAAAAACATACACAAAACCGGAAGGAACATCTAAAAAAAAAAAAAAAGAAGAAGGAGAGAGAGAAGGTTTCTAAAAATGGCCTTACAACACAATCCCACAGGAACGACAGACATAGGCTGTCCACTTTGAAAAGATGGAACTAATTCTTCAGTAACCTTTTTGGGTTGTCCTGCACTAAAGTTCTGCTTTTATTTGCTCACCTCATGAGAACATATAGTGAATGAACTAGTGTAACTCATTATAGTCATTAATGTTAATGTCAATGGCACTGACTGGGAAGAGGCAGGAAGTGCAAGATATAGTAGTAACTGTACCACATCGTGCTTGCAAACACTGCAAATATGCAAGAGAGTTCAGGTGGGTGGTGGCAGATAAGCACGTCTTACACGTGGCTCCCAAGAGGCACCCAAGCAGCTGAATTATCAGGCAAGATAGCACTGGTTAACATTTAAAACACTGTATGGTTGGTAGAATGTACATTTTCAAATTGCAGCAGTAAACCATTACTTTTACATTATCATTTAATACGTCCCTTCAAAAAAAAAAAAAAAAAAAAAAGGGGCAAGTGTCTATTCTGATGTCTTTGGTCCCATTACGCACGAAGGACAAACTGGAGACCCTGATATTGCATACAGTTATTTATTAATTATTTATACGTCAAGCTCAGTAGGACCAAATTGAGGAGTAAATCTCAAAGGTAATGGAATGTGTCATCATGTGAAATTAGAACATAAAAGTAATAACAGATAAAAATAAATGCTTATGAACCCGAAAAAAGTCAGTCCATAAGTTTATGTAAACACAATCAACAATACAACAAGAATCAGCTTAATTTTTCAAGGAACTCCTCGACAGAATAGAAGGAGTGACTCACGAGGAAACTCTTCAGTTTCGACTTGAAAGCGCATGGATCACTGCTAAGATTCTTGAATTCGAGTGGTAGCTTACTGGAAATGGATGCAGCAGTATACTGCACACCTTTCTGCACAAGAGTTAAGGAAGTAGGATCCAATTGCAGGTTTGATTTCTGCCAAGCATTAACTGAGTGAAAGGGGCTTATTCTTGGGAATAAGCTAGTATTGTTAACAAGAAATGACAGTATATTGAGAGGGCAATGTCAAAATACCCTGATTCGTGAACAAGGGTCGACAATAGGTTCATGAACTTACACCACTTATTGCCCGAACCGCCCGTTTCTGAGCCCAAAATATCCTTTTAGAATGGGAAGAGTTACCCCAAAATATAACACCATATGACATAAGTGAATGTAAATAAGCAAAGTAGACCAATTTTTGCACTTCAGACACCGTTCAAATGATGAAAATGGCAGCATTAAGTCTTTGAAGAAGATCCTGAACATAGGCTTTCCATGACAGCTTACTGTATAGCTGAACACCTAGAAATTTGAACTGTTCAGTTTCACTAATCATATGCCCATTCTGTGAAATTAAAACGTCAGGTTTTGTTAAATTGTGTGTTGGAAACTGTAAAAACTGAATCTTATTGTGATTTAGCGTTAGTCTGCAATGTGAGGTTACAACAGAAAATTGCACCCTGGATCATTTTGAGAAACTTCCGAGGAGTGATGGCGCACCAAATGTCACTGGGCTTCCCAGGTGGAGCAGCTTTAAATTTTGCTGAACCAATTTTACGTTCTGAATTTTTCCCCCATTTGTTAAATGCACTCTAACAATATATTCTCTCTCCAGTGAAACTAATGGGGTCTTGTAGCCATCAGATTGAGAAAGTTTTATCATATCTGTTGTGGATTATTTGCCATGGTGCTCTCCCTGTGGGCGTACCCCACACCCACGACAGCTGCCTGCCATGGTTAGTTTTTCCCATGCTCTACACTCCACAAGCACACACTCCTTGGCATGCTTGTGGAGTTTTCAGCTCAGGCACCAGCACTATATTCCCTGCACTGCCAGGGTGCTACAACTCTAGGTTACCTGGCATCATCACTGTTTTTAAACTCCAACATGCCACAGGGGCCTAACTATATATTTCCGAACAGGGGTTCCTCTTCAAGAGTAAGCAATTTCCCATTCTGCACAACATGCTAAGCATTGTTGGTATTTATTATACAAGGTGCAACCATGAAGTAAGTCCCACCCCCCTTTCTTTTTTTTTAACACAGACAACATCATTACATGAAAAGCTTTATTGGCAATAGGCACAAAACCCTGAATTCCAGTCACCACTTTCTCAAAAATATCATCTACTACTACAGATATGTAGATGATACCATCATTTTAATCAAAGACACTAAAGATGACATCAGTGAGTTGAACCAGTTATTCGACAGTGAAAACATAAAATTCACAGTTGAACACCAAACAGATGACACCACAACACCTATTACAATCCACAGCTCCTCTTGTCACTCCACAGCCCACAAAATGGCAGCATTCCAGTACATGATCAATAAAGCTATCCAATTACCATTATCTGAAGACAAATGTGAACAAGAAACTGAAATAATAAAACAAACTGCTATTGCAAATGGTTATAACAGCTCCACAGTAGACACCCTAAAACAGTCACTCAATAATGGCAAAGCAATCACAACACAAAAAACAAAAAGAATGTAACATCATCTATACAATCCACTTTCTTGTAATATTCATATAAGATTGCCAATGTCTTCAAATGAAAAGGCATAAGCATATCCTTTACCACAGACAACATTGGACAGAAGTTACCTCACATCAGCAGCACACAAAACACACTTCAACACACAGTTGTGGGCAAAATTAAATGTTTGGACTGTGCCTGCTTCTACATAGGCCAGACATGCAGATCATTTGAGGTTGGATTCGAAGAACACATGGCAGCACTAAAAACACAAAAAATACCACACATCAGCAATAGCCACCCACGTGCATGAAACAGAACACCATGTTAACAACAGGGGGCAACAAAACACCATGTTAACAACACAAGTATCAGCATCCTACACATGCCAAAAGGCAGAAAACTAGACATCCTTGAAAAACTCCAAACATACAAACACCAAACAATCCATCTTAAATGACAAAAATGGCAATATTTACAATAGTATCATCTCTGTTTCAGCAACAGCGCGCGCGTGCGCACACGCACACACACACACCCCTTAGTGTTAACCAATAAATATTTTGGATATGAATATAATAGAGGGAAAAATTCCACGTAGGAAAAATATATATAAAAACAAAGATGCTGTAACTTACCAAACGAAAGCGTTGGTATGTTGATAGAGACACTAAAAACACACAAACACACACAAATTTCAAGCTTTCGCAACCCAAGGTTGCTTCATCAGTAAAGAGGGAAGGAGAGCGAAAGATGAAAGGATGTAGGTTTTAAGGGAGAGTGTAAGGAGTCATTCCAATCCCGGGAGCGGAAAGACTTACCTTAGGGGGAAAAAGGGACAGGTATACACTCACATGCACACACACACATATCCATCCACACATATACAGACAGAGGCAGACATTGTAAATGCAAAGAGATTGGGCAGAGTTGTCAGTCGAGGTGGAAGTACAGAGGCAAAGATGATGTTGAATGACAGGTGAGGTACGAGGGGTGGCAATTTGAAATTAGCGGAGGTTGAGGCCTGGTGGGTAACGGGAAGAGAGAATATACTGAAGGGCAAGTTCCCATCTCCGGAGTTCTGATAGGTTGGTGTCAGTGGGAAGTATCCAGATAACCCGGACGGTGTAACACTGTGCCAAGATGTGCTGGCCGTGCACCAAGGCACGGTAATGATCCTCATTACCAACAAACACTGTCTGCCAGTGTCCGTTCATGCGAATGGACAGTTTGTTGCTGGTCATTCCCGAAGGCTTCATAGTGTAGGCATGTCAGTTGGTAAATCACGTGGGTGCTTTCACGCGTGGCTCTGCCTTTGATCGTGTACATCTTCCGGATTACAGGACTGGAGTAGGTGGTGGTGGTGGGAGGGTGCATGGGACAGGTCTTACACCACGGACGGTTACAAGGGTAGGAGCCAGAGGGTAGGGAAGGTGGTTTGGGGATTTCATAGGGATGAACCAAGAGGTTCATCCTAGGCTTCGTAACCTCTTGGTGACACAGTACTGCAACAGTTTCATTCAGATCAGAAGTCAGTCTTTAACGTCTCTACTGGATGAAATATTTAGCTGCCAGATCTGACTATAACGTATAAAGGCAAGTAATAATGGAATGTTTGAAAATATAATGAAGTTGCAGTTTGGAAATGAGACTGTCAAATTTGTTTTGGGGGAAAGCTAAGATGAGAAAAATGCAAATCTTTTATCAAAGGATAGAGTATGAAACAATACCTGCCAATCGTCCATTGTAATATCAATTATGAGTTGTTTCCTGGTGATGCCAGTTTTCTCTCTCCTGGCTATCTCAGATGAGCTCACTGGTACAAGGACTGGAACATTGTTTTCATCTGAAAAGAGAGATGCCAATTTCTTCTGAAATGTTAATTGCTTTCATTAGAAGATTAACTACTGATGCAGACACTAAAATAATATTTTAATTTTTCTACAACACAACATCCTAAGCATCCATACTAAGGTATTTCAAAATAGCAGTGCACTTCAATAAAAAATTATACTAACAAAATTACAAAAGAAATGCTGTCATGTAAATGTCACTTAACTCAAAAGATGACTGAAGACAGCACAACCAACACATATAATTTGGGAACTTCATAAAAGAGTAAACAGTTACAAAAAAGTTTACAATCATCCCGTGGGGTGACATCATTGACATGACAATGTTTTGAATTGTCACGAGTAGTGGGAAGGATAGAAAATAAACAAATGTTCACATTAAAGTTCTGATACTGAATTTCACAAATACTAGGAAATCCTACCTAAAGTCAGAAGCACCACACCATCTCTCACTAAAAATGATACGTGAAACATGTTTTCAACTGTTCTTGAAAATGACTTGGGGTCTACAACAAAATGGAAATAGGATACTGGTTTCTTGCTTTTACCACTTTCAGCATGAAGAACCTTTATCATACGCTGGAGCACTTTTTGAATTTCAGTCTCTTCCTTCTCTAAAGTTGTGACCTATGGAATCAACAAGAAAAAGGAACAGTTAAAATTTTCTTAGACATTACAGAAAGGCAAATGATACAATGTAACACAGTTTGACACAAACTAGCCACTACGAATAAAACATTACTGAAGTATCAATTCTACAATGAATTTCACAAAGCATTTCCTCTGAAAATGAAAATAATGAAAGCTAATTTACACGTACTTTCACTGTTTACCACAGACACTATTCATGAACAGCCTCAGCATTTAATTGCTGTAATTACCTACAGTGGTGCACCATTGTGGATTCAGCCCATAGCAACTGGGGAACAAACTAACAACTAGAGAGCACATCCACCTACAAACCTTACAAGAACCCATTCCAGAAATCCATCAGGATCTCCAGTCACTACTCAAATCCTTAGGCCCATCCAGGACATACCCCTGGAGTCTACTGCTCTGTTCACTCCTATCACTCCCCCACACTCCCACCTTCTACATGCTTCCTAAAGTCCATAAACCCTACCACCCAGTATGCTCATCATGGCCGGTTAATGTACCCCCACTAAGAGAAGCTCTGCTCTCATAGACCAACACCTTCAACCTATTACCTGGACCTACCCTCCTATATAAAAGATACCAACCATTTCCTCACCGGCTCTCCACAGCTCCTGTACTTTTACCACATGGTGCCCTGCCCATCACAACTGATGTCATCTCCCTTTACACTAACACCCCTAATGCCCATGGCCTTACCACTATTGAACACTACCTTTCCCAACACCTGAGATTCCAAACCAACAACCACCTTCCTACTCGTCATGACCAACTATATCCTCACCCACAATTACTTCTCCTTTGAAGGCATTACCTACAAACAAATCCGGGGTATGGCTACGGGTGCCAGCATGGCACCATCCTATGCCAACCTATTCCTGGGCCATCTAGAGGAATCTTCCTGAAACATGTAGAATACTAAACCCCTTATCTGGTTCAGATTCATTGATGACATTTTTGCCATTTGGACTGAGGGTGAGTACACCCTATCCACATTCCTCCAGAACCTCAACAAGTTCTCCCACATTTGCTTCACCTGGTCCTATTCAACCCAACAAGCCACCTTCCTACATCACTACCTCCGTACAGCCTAGCCACCAATGGTTGTCGCGTCTGCAGTGACATGCGATCCCCCTCTAAATATACCGATGGTCTCACTGAAGCCCTCACAAACTGTAATTATCCTGCCAACCTTGTACAAAAACAAATCTCCTCTGCCTTATCTTTCCAGTCTCCCATCATCCGACAAAGTCCCGCCACAGAGGAGCATTCCCCTGATAACTTAGGGGTATGGAGCAACTTAATTACATTCTCCAACAGGGTTTCTTGTCCTGCCATGAAATGAGTAATCTCCTGCACCCTATCCTTCTCACCCCTCCCCCAGTGGTACTCTATGTCCACCGAACCTACACAATATACTTGTCCATCCCTACACAACCCCTGCTCCCAACCCCCTTACCTCCTTGCCCATACCCCTGCAATAGACCTAGATTCAAGACCTGTCATACATCCTCCTACCACCACCACCACCACCACCTACTCCAATTAGTCATAAACATCACCTATCCCATCAGAAGCAAGGCTACCTGGGAAACCAGTCATGTGATCTAAAAGCTAAGCTGCAACCACTGTGCTGCATTCTATGGGGGCATGATAACCAACAAGCTGTCTGTCCGCATGAATGGCCAGTGACAAACTGTGGCCAAGAAACAAGAGGACCACCCTGTTGCTGAGCACACTGCCAAACATGACATCCTTTATTTCAATGATTGCGTCACAGCCTGTTCCTACATGGATCCTTCCCACCAACACCAGCTCTTATGAGTTGCACAGATGGGGACTTTCCCTGCACTATATCCTACATTCCCACAACCCTCCTGACCTCAACCTTCGTTAGTCATTGTCCTCTCCCATCCAGCCACTTCTCTGTTCCCGTTCCAGCACTACACAGCTCTCATTCCCCCATCGCACCCAGTCTTTTTACTTCTCTCCTTTTCTGCTATCCCCCTCCCTACCTCTCCTCCGCCCTCCGTCTAACCTCCTGACTGCACGTAGCTGCCCTACCATCTTTCCACCTCGTCCCTGCGTGCTCGCCAACAACAAGTCACTGTCCGCCATCCCTACCCTACTATCCTTTCCCCTCCCCGCCCAACCTCCTCCTTACTCCCACCCAGTCACCACTCCCATCATGCACTGCTGCTGATGCTCGCAGTGTGGCCTCAGTTGCCTGAGACTGCAGAGTGTGTGTGTGTCTATTATTTCGATGAAGAACTTACAGCCGAAAACTATTGTGTGTGTGTGTGTGTGTGTGTGTGTGTGTGTGTGTGTGTGTGTGTATTATTGTATTATTTTGATGAAGAACTTATGGCTGAAAGCTATATTTGTGACAGTCTTTTTGATGTGCCTATCTGTGACTCCGTATCTCCTCTATATGGTGCGTAGCAACTTTCCTTTTCACAATCATTAAATATTTATTTATATATGTAGGCCATTTAAAGAACTTACACACTGTTCAACTATCTCCAAAGTAGGTCAAAGATAACAGGTGCTTGTTACAAGTAAATAGAAGAGTAGTAACGACAGAAGAAGCATTTATGGCCAAAAAATTGCAACAAATTCACACATTAATGAGAGAATACATAAATCCAATGCAGAACTAATTGTATGGGATTCATTTCTCTAGGTAGCCTGGAGAATCTGTCTGGAAGCAATAGTAATTTAAATGCAACAAATTGAACAGAAAAATCTAGATGAAAACCATATACACAGGTCCAATGGGGGAAGTGGAACCAGACACACACTATTAACCATCAGAATATTAACCAGTGTCAGAGTGTCCACTCTATTTTGATTATTAATATTAATAATAATAATAATAATAATAATAATAATAATAACAAAATCACAAAGTAATATGAGGCTAGCAAAATTTAAGCAACATATAAAAGGAACTAAGGAGCTTTTCTGTATTCAAAAGTAGTACACAAATAAATAAGTTTTCTGCAAAGCATATAATTCATTTGCTCCTCTTATATTACAGCACAGCATGCTTCTGTCCATCGGTCTGTTCTCAATCATGCATTACTATGGCTCACGAATTCATATCTATGGATTTGCTGACATTGAGTTTTTCAGCAGAGTGAGTCTTATGTTGTTATACTAATTGTGAATTGTGATATGGGAGCGCAAGCTGTGAAGAAGAGTTATCCCCCATAACTGTGGAGATCTCTGAGTGTGTCTGCATTCAATACTAACTGCCAGCTGCTGAAACATTTTACAAAAATCATGAGCCAGGCAACAACTGTCAGACTGATTCAGAAATTATTCAGCAAGTTTTCAGAAGATGAACGGAAAGTCAAATTAACCTCATCTTCCCTGTCATAGTCAATCCAAAATGGAGTAATCTGTGCCAGCTGCTGAAACATTTTACAAAAATCATGAGCCAGGCAACAACTGTCAGACTGATTCAGAAATTATTCAGCAAGTTTTCAGAAGATGAACGGAAAGTCAAATTAACCTCATCTTCCCTGTCATATTCAATCCAAAATGGAGTAATCTGTAAGGTAATAACAATTAAATTTTGATCATTTTTGTATTAATATTCTAATAGACTAAAGGGGCAATTAGTGTGACACTATCATGATATTAATTGAGATCAAACTGCAATAACCTGAGGAAATGTGTAGTGATTCTACCCTTGCTCACTTTGATTAACCTCTTATTGTTATGGATTCTCTCTGTCTTAGACATACTGAAAATACAAAATCTCATTCATAATGTGCTTTTCACTCTTCTTGGTAAAGCATCACAGCAATTTTATTGTAATCAATGTGAGTAAATGATACTACAGTATGCTCAGAATGGTATGGGAGCTATATGAATGGGGTAGTGTTATACTGTAAATGCTCCGAGTCCGTTAGTGGTAGTGCACTCAACCTTGTGCTGACTAAGTAAAGGGAGAGTGCTGGAATTGTCGCTTCTTATGAGCAGCAGTTCTCATTAAGCTGTAATGTCGCTACACAATGTTTAGAGCGATTGGCAAGAATCTGTAGGGAAGCCACCATGAAATACTGCAATAGCAACCACGGGCCATTAAGTGCAGTGCAGCGACAAGAGTCAGAATGACAAATATGCAGAAGGTTTTGAGAGATGGGCTAACCATACTCAGTGAAAACTTGCACAATGCAGCAGTAATAGACGAAGAAGGCAGACGTCACCACACCAGAGTAAGACCCTTCTTGTGAGCTATGTAACCAGGGTCTGGATAGTAGTGGAACAAGGGCACCTCCAAGCCATATAAATACGTGAATTTTGAGAGATTCATTCCAAACCTAACAGCACCATTACAATGCCAGGTCCATGCCAGACTATGACATAAGCCATAGGTTTGAGGCCAGATCAAGCCAGCCAACACCTGCACAGAGTCTCCTCGCGCGACTTTATGCTACAGTGCCACTGACCTGTCTGGTCCCACCAGCCTGTCATCACCGCCACCACTCATCCTATCAAATGCCATTTGCACTCTACAGAGATGCCTACAACTGCCATCCATGGATGAAGATGATGATTCGATTATTGCAAGGGTACAGTTTCATAGACATGTTATGGGGTGAATGCTATCTTTTTGCTGTGTTTTTGTTTGACTGCAAGGTAAAGACAAGTCAAAAGGTTATGGCAGGGGTTGAGTTGTGCTTGTAAGTTCAGTATGTGACAGGTGAACGAAGATGATATTTTTTGAGAAAGTGCAAATATAAGTGTTAAGTTTTCACTCGATTGAGAAGAGCAATATGGGTGTCAAGAACAAGAGGTGTCACTCATTGTTTAGTAGTATATAAGCTGTTAACCATGAATAGTGATACAGGAGGTGAAACTAAGTTTAGTCACTGTTTCAATGTGTAGTAGTAATTATAAGCAGCCACTCAGGCGAGAGATTTACAAGCAGCCACTCAGGCGAGAGCAGTTGTAGCAAGAAGATATGATAGTGTTACGGTTACTGTTCTTGTAATCTGATTTTATTTTGTGCAGAGCAAGGAATATGGCTCAGTATTTATGCAAGAAAGGTAATGAGAAGTGTTAAGATAGTGGCATGTTTCATTTATATTTGCATAATTGATAAGAAGTAATCGGGTTGTGGTCAGAATGACAGGGACCAGGATTTTCAGTACCACAAGGACTGTAACAGGTGAGGTATTGAGAATTTTAAGAGAGTAGATTAGGTGAAAGTAGACAATGCAAAGCAGTCCAAGAGAATGATTTCCTGTGAAGAGTAGGCAAGTCCTCCGAGTCTTTCATGGTGGCATGTCTAACTAAGGCCAAAGTCAGGAAGACAGACATTATTAAAGGAATCTGGTTTCCCAGATGAAGTAGTGAAGAAATTAATGCCTTGCCACATCACCAGACCTCCCAGGCTTTATTGACTGCCGAAGATACATAAGAAACATGTTCCTCTTAGGCCCGTTGTTAGTGTAATCAGCTCGCCCAACTACAGACTACCAAAACATCTTGCAGGATTATTAGCACCAAAACTGGGATATTGTGAAAATCTTATTGCAAACTCGCAGACACTCAAGAAAATGAAAATAGGCTGAAATGACGTAACGGTTAGTCTGGATGAGTTGTCACTTTTTACAAGGGTACCAGAGCAAGACACGCTGGAACTTTTGGCCCAACAGTTTCGACCTGGACTTGTTAAGTTGTTCCATCACGCTCTAACGACAATGTACCTGTTTTACTGTGATGAATATTATGAAATGACAGATGACACAACAATGGGTTCACCACTGTCTCCTGCAGTCGCAAATTTCTTAACGGAGCACTTAGAGGAGCAGGCTCTGAACTCTGCAGTGTTGCGTTCATCTTGCTTCCACAGGTACATTGATGACACCTTCCTGATATGGCCTTACAATGAAAATACACTGCACCAGTTTGTGGATCACATGAACGGTGTCCATCCCAACATTAAATTTACGACTGAGATGCAGAAGGATGGCAAGCTACTGTTATTGGATGTTTTAGTTTAGCAGAAGGCAGGAGGCCAGCATGGTCATTCAGTGCCCAGGAAACAAACACACACTGATCGATATTTGAATGCCGATATTTTCACTATCCTGTAAACAAGAAAGCAGTCCTGAACATGTTAATGCACACAGCCAAAGTTATTTCTGATGATGACCAGTTACAGTCCGAATTGCAGCACTTGAGACATGTGTTCAGACAGAATGGTTATAGCAAGGAGACTTCACAAACACTTCCAGATGTCACTGAAGAACGCCTTGTGAATTGGCAGGAGAAGCCGAGCCGGTGGCTTTCCTGCCACACAGTGGGGCTATGAGTAGTAAGTTAGAATGTGTACTGCAGAGACATGGATTGAGACCAGTGTTCCAATCTGCCCCCAAGATTGGAAGTATGTTGCGCCCTGTTGAAGATGACATAGCTCTTCGTGTGACCGTGTGAATGGTGCACCTTGCGAGTGGGGCAGCATCTATATTGGCCAGACAATTCTCACAGTTACGGAGCATTGTACTGAGCACAAGAGACATATTAAACAAAGGGAGCTCAACAATGCAGCCACAGCTGAGCATTGCTTGAAAAATGGACACAATATATAGTTTGAGAACATGAGAGTCTTGCTGCATGCGTCAACATACTGGGATTCCATTATAAAAGAGGTGGGCAAGATTGGAATAAACAGCAACAACTTTGACACAGACCAGGTGTGCACACTGAGCAAGGCATGAGGGTGGATTTTGGATGTTGAAAGGAGATGATGACAGATGGTTAATGCTTGGAGGGAGGCGGAAGCATCAGTTTCAAACGTGGCACTGGCCCTAGTGCCACCTGACATCACTCGGTCCTGTGGAGGGCCGGAGATGCCACAAGCAGCCCAACTCACCTTCCACGCAAGCATCATTTCGGCCCTCTGATTGCTGCCAGTGGTCCTACTCTTTGCCCCCACCAGTCAGTAATTTTACTCCTGACGATAATGGTGGGGTTAGTATAGAAAGCTTGAGAATTTTATTTGAATTGACATGGCTTGAAAACCAAGAAGGTTTTATTAAGAGTAGGGAAAAATGTCACGAAAGGATGACAATCTTTTGAGTGGGAAGATTATGGTAACTGTAAATAATGTCTTAATAGAATTTCCTAGGATGTTATTGAAGACGCAAAGCAATTATGCCAAAGTTAAACAGAGTAATGTTGAAGTTGTTGTTGTTGTTGTGGTCTTCAGTCCTGAGACTGGTTTGATGCAGCTCTCCATGCTACTCTATCCTGTGCAAGCTTTTTCATCTCCCACTACCTATTGCAACCTACATCCTTCTGAATCTGCTTAGTGTATTCATCTCTTGGTCTCCCTCTACGATTTTTACCCTCCACGCTGCCCTCCAATACTAAATTGGTGATCCCTTGATGTCTCAGAACATGTCCTACCAACCGATCCCTTCTTCTGGTCAAGTTGTGCCACAAACTTCTCTTCTCCCCAATCCTATTCAATACTTCCTCATTAGTTATATGATCTACCCATCTAATCTTCAGCATTCTTCTGTAGCACCGCATTTCGAAAGCTACTATTCTCTTCTTGTCCAAACTATTTATCGTCCATGTTTCACTTCCATACATGGCTACACTCCATATGAATACTTTCAGAAATGACTTCCTGACACTTAAATCAATACTGGATGTTAACAAATTTCTCTTCTTCAGAAACGATTTCCTTGCCATTGCCAGTCTACATTTTATATCCTCTCTACTTCGACCATCATCAGTTATTTTGCTCCCCAAATAGCAAAACTCCTTTACTACTTTAAGTGCCTCATTTCCTAATCTAATTCCCTCAGCATCACCCGACTTAGACTACATTCCATTATCCTCGTTTTGCTTTTGTTGATGTTCATCTTATATCCTCCTTTCAAGACACTGTCCATTCCATTCAACTGCTTTCCAAGTCCTTTGCTGTCTCTGACAGAATTACAATGTCATCGGCGAACCTCAAAGTTTTTATTTCTTCTCCATGAATTTTAATACGTACTCCGAATTTTTCTTTTGTTTCCTTTACTGCTTGCTCAATATACAGATTGAACAACATCGGGGAGAGGCTACAACCCTGTCTCACTCCCTTCCCAACCACTGCTTCCCTTTCATGCCCCTCGACTCTTATAACTGCCATCTGGTTTCTGTACAAATTGTAAATAGCCTTTCGCTCCCTGTATTTTACCCCTGCCACCTTTAGAATTTGAAAGAGAGCATTCCAGTCAACATTCTCAAAAGCTTTCTCTAAGTCTACAAATGCTAGAAACGTAGGTTTGCCTTTCCTTAATCTTTCTTCTAAGACAAGTCGTAAGGTCAGTATTGCCTCACGTGTTGCAGTGTTTCTACGGAATCCAAACTGATCTTCCCCGAGGTTGGCTTCTACTAGTTTTTCCATTCATCTGTAAAGAATTCGTGTTAGTATTTTGCAGCTGTGACTTATTAAACTGATAGTTCGGTAATTTTCACATCTGTCAACACCTGCTTTCTTTGGGATTGGAATTATTATATTCTTCTTGAAGTCTGAGGGCATTTCACCTGTTTCATACATCTTGCTCACCAGATGGTAGAGTTTTGTCAGGACTGGCTCTCCCAAAGCCGTCAGTAGTTCCAATGGAATGTTGTCTACTCCAAGGGCCTTGTTTCGACTCAGGTCTTTCAGTGCTCTGTCAAACCCTTCACGCAGTATAATATCTCCCATTTCATCTTCATCTACATCCTCTTCCATTTCCATAATATTGTCCTCAAGTACATCGCCCTTGTATAGACCCTCTATATACTCCTTCCACCTTTCTGCTTTCCCTTCTTTGCTTAGAACTGGGTTTCCATCTGAGCTCTTGATATTCATACAAGTCTTTCTCTTATCTCCAAAGGTCTCTTTAATTTTCCTGTAGGCAGTATCGAAGTACCAGTTCAAATATCCAGAGGATTTGTGGAGTCTGAGGTAACAGGAATGAGTGGGGCCTTGTTATTTTAGTTACTACAGGGAATGTGCAAGATGATGATAGTTGTGTTGCGGATGATTTAGCAGAAACAGTACAGGTACATATAGTTCCCCAGAAACGGGGTGAAAAGAAGAAAAGTATGAGGAGTTTGTATAGAGGATAATAAAGTTGATGTGGCTCAGTCTGTTGAAGAGTATGCACCAGGCATTTAGAATGTAGCACAAGTGCAAATAATGGGTCACCACTTTGCAGGGCAAGCAGCTGACTTTTGCGACAAGCTCTTTACAGCACAGCCTAAGTCTGATGTATGCGACAAGTATGAAGTGAGTGATGAGTACAACATGAGCCTGAAAGTAAACGTTCCGATTAAACACCATGCCAAGGTTAACCTTCAGTGGCAGAAAGCTGTTGCCAGTGTAGAGCTGTCATGATGATTGCCTGTTGCACATGATAAACCAGTTAAACCATGTACAAGTACACTAAGGTGTAATTTGTATGAGAGAGTGCCACCAGGCAACCCTAAGCTTTTTGGATGAGCAGGAGTACCAGAAAACCAAGCATTTTGAGGGAAATTCAGTCTGCAATGAGCTCTACGGTGGGAGGAGTAAGTGGGGCTAATTGTTGAAGGGTTGTGAATGGTAGTGGTGTATGTGATTTTCTAGTGTGGATAGTTTTGGAAGTATGCTTGCTGGGACAGTACAGGGGGAACTGTTGTTGGAAGGACAAAGTTCTGAAAGTTGTTCCAAAGGGTTAAAAAACCACCAGATACACAGATGAGATGCCAAGTGTATGATTGCCCGTCCAACAGTGCGTACTTGTTTTGTAGATCAAAAGTAGAAGCAGTCACAGTGGAGAACAAGTGCTGAGCAAGAGCAGAGGGGTTGCGTCCTGCCCATGGAGGGGGGCAATGTAATGCCGCTGCCCAGTTTTTAGTTAGATTAGTGAGAATTTGTAGGGAAGCCACTGCGAAGTACTGCAGTAGAAACTGTGGATCAGTAAGTGCAGAGTAGTGATATGGGCCACAATAATAAATATGCAAAATGATTGTGAGTGAGATGGGCTAGCCATACTCGGCGGAAAACTGAACTGCACAGTGCTAATACTGGGGGCTCGATAGTAATACAACAAAGGTGCCTCCAAGCCATACGAATTTTGAGGCAGATTCATTACGAGTCCAGCAGCACCACCATGATGCCATATCCATGCTAGATGAGATGACAGGGCACCACTGACTGCACTGAGTCTCCTTGTGGGACTTGGTACCACTGTGCATCTGACCAGTGTGAAGAACTAAGTCACTGAGAGACAGCTGTTCCACACACAAATGCCATTGCAGCATAAGTAGAGAAACACTGCTGATGCCAGGGCTGCAGCTTACTGTTGGGCCACTGGCTGTTGTCTGACCTGGTTTCAGTGAACATCTCCTCACTGGGGCGCAAGCAGTTGCCACGAGTCAATGCCCACCGAGGTCAACGGAGTGAGGCACGTGCCTCACATTACTACCGACGTGATGTGTACTTTAAGTTGAATAAAACATTTCTTTGTCAGCAGTGTGTCTCTGAGGGGTGAAGGAAAATGACTGGAGATGTCTAGGAATAGAGGCAGATTTCAGGTGAGTCACCCGGAACCGTGGGTCAAGGCAGACTTACTGCATAGGATGAGAAGAAAAGACTGATTGTTGGGGACTGAATCGGATGAGATTTGAAAACCTGAGAGCTTAAAGGAGGAAGACAGGGCAATATTCAGACAGAGATTAATGCTTAAACATCATGCACGAGTTAATACGAGTAAAAAGGTACGTGCATTGTATGTAACAGATGTGGGAGGGGTAAGATAGTGAAACACGTAGAAAACTAAAACGAAGTGAAGCAAAGAGTAGTTACTGTGAAAAATACTGAGACTGAAAAAATTAACGTAAATTAAGGCAAGGTGGGTGGCAAGATCATGAATATGTTTTACTGCTAGTTCCCACCTGCGGGGTTCTGAGAAACTGGTGTCTGGGGGAAGAATCCAGATGGCACGGGAAATCTGCTTTTTAACTAGGCTGTTGGGGTAATTACGTGCAGTGAAGGCTGTGGTGCGAATGGTTGTGTATTGATGTAAAGGGTCTGCATCCCAACAAATGCATTTACCTCGGGTGCTATGGCTGTATTTCAAACCTTCCCTCTTGGATGCCTTGGCATTCAAGGCAAATCTTTTTTTCTTCAGAAGCAGACTCTTTATGGCAGTACACCACCATTCTCACCTCAACCTTCAGTGGATCAGTCTAGTTCAAAAGCAGATTTCCCGGGCCATCACATCCAATCCCTGTACTGCTGATTCCTCCAAAAACCAACTTCAGAGCACACCACTGGTGACTCAGTATTATCCTGGCCTGGAACGTGTTAATCAGCTACTTCGACAGGGCCATGACTCCCTAAAATCTTGCCCTGAAATGAGATCCATTCTGTCTGAAATTTTGCGCACCTCACCAGGAATAGTTTTCCATCATTTCCCCTAATCTCCACAATATTCTTCTCAGACCCCTATGCTCCTCCTGCGCCCATCTCCCTATCCTATTGTTCCTACCCTTGTGACCATGCCCACTGCAAGACTCGCTTTCTGTACCATTCTACCACCACCTTTAGCAGCCCTGTAACTGGCAAAACATGTACTACCAAAGGGAGAGCCACCTGTGAAACGAAATATGTCATATACCAGCTGTTATGTAAACACTGTTCGGCCTTCTACATCGGCATGACTACCACCAAATTATCAATTAGGATGAATGGGCATAGGCAGAGCATGTATACTGCCAACATGCAATATCCTGTTGCAGAGCACGCTCTACAACATGATAATTGTGACCTCGGTGCCTGTTTCACCACATGTACATCTGGATTCTTCCCCCAGACAACAGTTTCTCAGAACTCCGCAGGGCGAAACTAGCACTACATGCCCTTGGTTCTCGCCACCCACCTGGCCTTAATTTACGTTAATTTCTTACGTCTCAGCACTTCTTCACGGTAAATACTCTTCGCTTTACTCCATTTTAGTTTTCTATGTCTTTCACTGTCTTACCTGTCTATTTTTCAGCTCCCCCTCCCACCTCTGTTACGTACAAGGAACTTACCTTTTCCCTCTTGTTAAATCATGCATGATGTTTAAGCATTAATATCTGCCTGCACATTACCCTGTCTTCCACCTTTAAGCTCTCAGGTTTTCAAATCTCATCCGATGCAGTCCCCAACAATAAGTCTTTCCTTCTCATCCTGTGTGGTAAGTCTCCCCTGATCCGCAGTTCTGGGTGACTTTCCTGAAATCTACGCCTTTTCTTAGACCTCTCCAGTCCTTTTCCTTCACTCCTCTTCTTTCCCCTTCAACCCTTCTGCCTGAAGGAGCCACTGGCTTCAAAAGGTTGGCAATTACAACCTTCTTATTTGTGTGTTCTGCTGCTGCTTGGTGAGTAGATTTTTTTATCTTAAATTTGTTTGTCACTTGCTGAATGTGCATACAGTCGTCTTATAAATCTGTTTGGAATAAAAACTGTTTAGTCCTCAGCTTTTCTGATGAAGATAGCCACAGTTGGTTTCGAAACCTCGTAAAAGTAAAATTTTGTTGAAATCAGTTGGCTGTTTTATAATTAACATATTTTTGTATGGTTGCTGTCACACAACCACATTTAAAATAGTTGTTGGAATGTTGTGGGACCTGTGTTCTCCTTCAGCCCACAATACAGACTGTCAGGTACCACAAGGTGGAGGTACCTGCCGCAGTGGTGTCCAATGGGGATGTCAGTGATCCAGTCCAGTAGGAGAAGTCAGAGGTTATTTCTCACAATCTGTACTGTTACTCCAATTGGCCTAACAGCAAACAAAAAGCCTACAAAGTTGGTCTTTTAAAGAGGACAAAGTAAAGCACGAACATTTCCCTGCACCATAATTTATTTCGGAACCGCACAATTATAAGACTTGCAGTGAGCACCACTGAGGATCGTGTTGGCCGTATTTTTCTCAGCTGGATGGCACGTAAGAATACAGCTGATGCCTAACCAAGCAAAGTAATGGGGGTGAAATGGCCCACATCACATGAACACCATTTGTTGTCAATGTAATTGGGTTCTAGAACACCGAAACAATTCCAGAGTCTGCAATGGTGATTTTTTTCGTATTTTTGATAATTATTATTTATTGTAACATGATACGTATGAAAATCATATACATATTCAAATGCTTTTGAAAAATACACCATATCATGTTTACAAAATAAGTGAAAGACAAAGCATTTCTCAAGAGGCTGAACCCACGTAAATGTTCATAACAAACTGCTACTGAGGTTGCAGTCATTTGGCATTTCAATGACACTGTAACAACTTCAAAATTTAGAATTGTCCTGTAATAGAGCTTTCATGTAAAAACACAGGCAGAAAGTAATTTGATGGCAACACAGAATGCAAATTCACGAATGGTATTTTTGTTTCATTTGAATGTAATTCTACATTTTCGCGTTAGGTAACTCCACAAAGTGGGAGTGGTTATCTGATGCAGCATCCACTGCAGCGGAAAGGGGGGTGGGGGGGTGGGGTGGGGTGTGGGGGGGGTGAAGACAAAAACAACACTGAATAGTTTAACTAGCCGAAGCTATGACATGCTTGTGGGATTTTGACTTGAATTCAGTTTTATGTGTGACTCCCACATGTTTACCATGACTGGCTGGCACACGGCTAATGGCTCCAGAGTGGCAACCTGACAAAACTCTTGTTTTCTAAAACTGTCAGAACAAAAATAGGACATGGCAAAGGGTATTCAGATATTTTACAGACCACTGTCTGCATATCTTGCGAGTAACTGCTGGCTTCAGACTTGTGGTGGCAAGATTCCTGCTTCTGCTCAGAGGTTAGTTAACACGGCTTATGTGGAATGTTTCAACTGTTGTAGTGATTCGAGAATTTCTGCATAAATTCTTGAACCACTCAGCCTTCTCCCATCTTGAACACATGATATTTTAGATACGCGTGTGGGATGGTAAAATCCTACCTACTGCGCATCACATGTTTGTGTGTGCAGGTTTAAAATCAGTCGCTGGAAGAAAGTAGATGCAGCGGTCGAACGGCACTGAGAAGTACCTGTCGGACAATCCATAGATGTGTTAGTGAGTGTGTAAGGAAGAACCACAGAATCTATAAACAGCTCTGTGGTTATTGTGTCACTGACTATTGTTATGTGTGTGTGTGTGTGTGTGTGTGTGTGTGTGTGTGTGTGTGTGTGTGTGTGTGTGTGTGCGCGCGCGCGGGGGGTGGGGGGGGGTGGGGGGGGGGTAAGGGTTGAAAAAGTGTTCTTGTAGACTCTTGACTCAGCCTTGTGAGAGGCAAGATGTTTTTTGTCTCTCTTTCTGAAATTCATGGTGTCTACGCAGACTTTCTTTCGAATGTAAATTAATTTGTTTCTAACATATGACTGTATGAGAGTCTTACTGAAGTTACATATTATGATGAAAGTGAGAATTTTTATTGTGCTTGAAAGTCAAATACATCATTGATTGACGAAATGTAAAGCTTGTGTGGCAACTTATTACACCAGTAGAAAGAGGCTTGAAAGTTCCTATACCTAGCGTTATTTGATGGAGAAGTAGTCAAGAGTTTCCAGCAGCCAGCTACCCAGTAGAGAAGAGTGGCTGCAAAACCCCAAGTAAGTCATCTCGTAAAGAAGTGGAATGTGGTTTGGGGAAATAAATCAGTATAACCCAGACACACACTCACACTTTAAGTTGGCAAAACATTATACTGTCAACCTTATACCACTATGCTGTACAGAACTGAGACACAAAATAGCAATGGTGCAGTGATTAGCAGAAAGTCTACGTACAGGTACAGTGAGGTCTTGGGGCCTGTGGGTGGTGTTATAAAGTTTTTTGCAATTATGGAAAATGGAACACACAGTGCCAATCCCTGTAAGACTCCCATTTTCTGTTATGTGTAAGCCGCTAAGGGTCACACACCCTGATCACAATTAGAATGGATACATAATTTCCAAAGTCAGGCAAATAAGCAATCAACTTTTACAGGTTGTCTCATGGGAAAAACTGAATCTGTCATGACGCTAGACTAAATATCACTTTGTACTACACTGTTTATTGTACAATTTGCTATGAGCCTTTACTTACTGCCGTGTTTATTTACAACTGAGAACATGGATTTAACAGTAACTGAAAGTATTTCACAAAATGTCAACCACAGTTACTGAAATACAATGAAGAATGTGAATGTAAGCTCACCAGACAAATCATTAGTCACCCCAATGTAAAAGCACAGATGAAACTTAAGTCTTTACAGAGAGCGTTTAGATCAAGTCATGCTCAATTGCATGTAGATGCCTCTGTGTGGCCGAAAAGCAGTAATAATCAGTGAGACATTTGTTTCAAGCAGAAATTTTACATAAACATGCATAAATGTAAGGAAGTAACAGAGTGGCAAAAAGGTGCAATTGTGTTTGGCCGTGACCATAACCATATGGAGTGCCAAATTATTGGATTTCTTGGTGTTTTGCGGCAGACTGTAAAAACATACCTACAAGAAGTGATTTAACATATGTTGCCATGAAACAACATGTCACAATTATGGTTGCAAAAAGATCCAGAGTGACTGGAGATGTGTTTCAGGGCTTTTGAATCAAAAGCACTTCCCTACCCAACAGGAATTGCTGTAGGCAGTGAATGAAGGTCCATCCCCACCTGTTAGTGAGAGAACCATGGTGACTACTCAAACTTGGAGAAAAAGAGTTGGCTGAGAATTTCAGGTATGAGTACGAAGATGGTGTCAAGACACTCTTGATAAATTACTGGTGAGTGGGTGAGGGGCAGCACACCACAATAATGACTTTTCTTTCCTCACAGTTGAGCTATATACCACTGTAAGCAGTAGTTTAACCACAGCTTTTGAACATCAATATGATGAGAAGAAAAGTTGATACTCACCATATAACGGAGATGCTGAGTCGCTGATAGGTACAATGAAAAGACACACACACACTCACAAAGCTTTCGGCCATTAAGGCCTTCATCAACACAACACAACACAACACAACACAACACACACACACACACACACACACACACACAAACACACACCAACTCCAACTCACATACGACTGCAGTCTCAGGCAACAGAAACCACACTGCAAGCAGCAGCATCAGTGCATGATGGGAGTGGCGACTGGGTGGGTGTAAGGAGGAGGCTGGGCCAGGGAGGCGGAGGGAGCGTATGGAGGGGGGAGGGAGCGTATGGAGGGGGGAGGGAGCGTATGGAGGGGGGAGGGAGCGTATGGAGGGGGTAGGGAGCGTATGGAGGGGGTAGGGAGCGTATGGAGGGGGGAGGGAGAGTATGGAGGGGGGAGGGAGAGTATGGAGGGGGGAGGGAGAGTATGGAGGGGGGAGGGAGAGTATGGAGGGGGGAGGGAGCGTATGGAGGGGGGGAGGGAGCGTATGGAGGGGGGGAGGGAGCGTATGGAGGGGGGGAGGGAGCGTATGGAGGGGGTTGCAAACAGTGAAGTGCTGCAGGTCAGGTGAAGGGCAGGGGAGGAGTGGGGAGAGGAGTGGGGAGAGGAGTGGGGAGAGGAGTGGGGAGAGGAGTGGGGAGAGGAGTGGGGAGAGGAGTGGGGAGAGGAGTGGGGAGAGGAGTGGGGAGAGGAGTGGGGAGAGGAGTGGGGAGAGGAGTGGGGAGAGGAGTGGGGAGAGGAGTGGGGAGAGGAGTGGGGAGAGGAGTGGGGAGAGGAGTGGGGAGAGGAGTGGGGAGAGGAGTGGGGAGAGGAGTGGGGAGAGGAGTGGGGAGAGGAGTGGGGAGAGGAGTGGGGAGAGGAGTGGGGAGAGGAGTGGGGAGAGGAGTGGGGAGAGGAGTGGGGAGAGGAGTGGGGAGAGGAGTGGGGAGAGGAGTGGGGAGAGGAGTGGGGAGAGGAGTGGGGAGAGGAGTGGGGAGAGGAGTGGGGAGAGGAGTGGGGAGAGGAGTGGGGAGAGGAGTGGGAGGAAGTAGCAGGAAAGGAGATAAATAAGAAGACTGGGTGTGGTGGTGGAATGACGGTTGTGTAGTATTGGAATGGGAACAGAGAAAGAGCTGGATGGGTGAGGACAGTGACTATTGAAGGCTGAGGCTAGGAGGGTTACGGGAACATAGGATGTATTGCAGGGAAAGTTTCCACCTGCGCATATAATTAACACACTTTGAGATATTAATCTTTTTTTATAAATTTGTGGTATATAAAACACAAAAAATTTAATTTCAATGCTAGGTTAAAAACACTGATTTCTCTGAGAATTTATGAAATTCCAAGAATTCCCCAAGATTTACCCAGTCTTTCCAGGTAAAATGTAACTCCCTGAGAATTCCAGGTTTTACTGAATTGCAACCCTGAAGAATGTAGTGACAGGAACTGTGTGCAATGAACATTTGGAGTCCATCACTTTGCAAGAGGCCATTGCTTACACAGGCACATAAAGATGGCAACAGCAAAGTTTATAGGGCTGGAAGAATATAGACAGGTTTTCTGAACACTCCCCCACCCTATTACATTTTGACTGGCCTGCAAAAATCACCTGACCTGAAGCCCACAGAAAAAACTGTGGGACACATTGGAACATCAGGTGAAACATCAGCATCCCCACAATTTGGTGGAACTGCATGATCAAATCCTCAATGAGGGCCTTAACTTGGAAGCAATGAACCTGCATAACCTTGTAGACTCATTTCCTATCAAAATTCAGGAGGTTATCAAGACCAGGGGGGGAATTATACAGTATTAATGGTGTTCGCAATGATTTCTCTAGGGTTGAATAAATTTTTGTCCAATGGATTTTTATCTAAAATATTTAAAACTACATGTATCTAACTGAAATTTAAAGTGTGTGTTCACACAATAGTTACCTACATTTTCTGGGCGTTTCTTTTCACTCTCAACGTTTTCTGCTGGTTTTGGTCTCTGTCTTCTGACAACTTTTTGTGTTTCCTCCTCATTAAGTGTTCCATATAAAAATGGGAACGTTGGAACAGTCATACTGAAACATTTTTCACTGTATGAAAACAAAGAATCCATATGTCCAGGTTCCAGAAATGGTAACTGAAAAACAAAACACATGCATTTAATTTTTAACTTTCCCACCATAGTATTCTGCTACCAGTGTTATATTACACGACTTAATTTCAACAGTGTATTTTGTTGTACCAAATAATAAAACTAGGGTAGATCAAAGGCGGACATGAACTAAAAGTGGTCATGGGAATTTAGAATGTACTTTATGGGAAAAATCAAACAAGATAAGGTCCAAAATGGAATAACAACCATATGAAAATGATAAATTGCTACTCACCACATAGAGGAGGCATTGAGTTGTAGACAGGTGGAACAAAAAAGAATGCTAGAAATATATCGGCTTTCTGACAAAATCCTCTTTCTGAAGCAGAAAACGTACTCAGTCACGCGAAAATATGAACTCGCAAATCGTCAATGACGGCAAAGGGAAAGACCCGACATCACACAGTTGCTCAAAATCTTCTGTTCATGCTGTAAATAATCTTGCCTTTGGGGGTCCTTAGGAGTGACATGCTGTATTACGTTCTTAATTTAGTCACTTAATACTGGTTGTAAAAGCTTTGTAAGCAGGCTTTTACAGGATAATTGGCATCTGTCTTCAAATGTCTGCCAGTTCATTTCGAGCATTTCTATGATACTCCACCTATAAATTAAACAAATTAGATCATCCATGCCGCTTTTCTTTGATGCTGTCGATGACCTACCGAATGACTGTTTCCAGCTCAGAAATGGCTTTGGGGTTATTGCTATACACCTTGTCTTCAATATAGCCTCACATAAAGGAGTTGCAAGTGTTCAGACCCGGAGAATATTGCGGTCACTTAAGACCCATGCCAATGGCCTCTTGGTGCTGCAGAGCCAGAATGTGGTCCCTTAAGTATTCCTCCAGAACATCAAACACTCTCCTGCTTCAATGGGGCCGAACTCCGTCTTGTATGAATCACATCTTGTCAAAATGAGGGTCACTTTAGATAATGTGGATGAAATCATCTTCCAAAACTTTCAGGTACCTTTTGGTAGTCAACATGCCATCACAGAATATCACACTGATTATTCTGTGACTGGCCATTGCACACAACAGTCATCAATTGAGGGTGAAGAGACTTCTAGACCACGAAATGCAGATTCTCAGTCCCACAAATGTGCCGATTTTGCTTATTGACGAACCCACCCAAATGAAAGTAGGCATCATCAATGAACCAAACCATACTCAGTATATTAATTCGCATCATACCCTGCAGTTTGAACGTCCTAACACAACCCGGTCAGAGGTTATGATGATTTTATTTCGTACAGTTCAATAATTGTCACCCTGAACGTATGATAAATCAACTATGTGACTCACATTTAACAATATGTCACAGGTTACAAATTGTGGGACAACTTCATATGATCTTCCAATGCATTGGAAATGAGCCATAGAAAAATTCACAAAACACTGCTTCAGTAATTATGGCAGTATGTTAGAGTTTGCCGAGTGTGTCAAGAATATGGCAGGCTACATATTAAAATATAAGGCCCATGTATAAAATGTTAAAACCTGGCATGAAATTTCTTCTCAACTAATGGCTTCCTACACAAATAAGGAACAAATACATTTTGTGCCACACTTATAAGCAAAAAACAGTTTAAATTTGATATGACTGTCACTGAAATAAGTCCAGTGTTAATTAGCATCAAACTGCACTGCTGGCTTAACCAGGCAAAAATTCAACTTGTAAATGCACATAAGAGTCTTGCGGATGGGGTGTGGATAGCATTTTTCTTATCTGCACGGACATCTCACAATGCTGTCTGGCATGGAGATCATTCTGTTTAAGATATTTCATTATATTTGAGCTCATAATATGCTCCAAGATGTATAGAGAAATGTAAATGATACTGCACAGTAATTTTGCGGATTACTTCTGCTACCTTTCTTGTGGTTGCATGTGAACTCTATTTTACTGCAGTGAGCACAGCATTTTGTTCAAGGAATTGATTTTCATTTACACGTCAAGTTCCATAGGACCAAATTGAGGAGCAAATCTCCAAGGTCATGAAATGTGTCATACATGAAATTAAAACATAAAAGTAATAACAGATAAAAATAAATGTTTATGAAGCTGAAAAAAGTCAGTCCATAAGTTTAAGTAAACGCAATCAAGATTACAACAAGAGTCAGCTTAATTTTTCAAGAAACTTCGACAGAATAGAAAGAGTGACCCATGGGGAAACACTTTAAATGGTTCAAATGGCTTTGAGCACTATGGGACTTAACTCCTGAGATCATCAGTCCCCTAGAACTTAGAAGTACTTAAACCTAACCAACCTAAGGACATCACACACATCCATGCCCGAGGCCGGATTCGAACCTGCAACCGTAGCGGTCGTGCAGTTCCTGACTAGAGCCTAGAACCACTCGGCCACCCCAGCCGGCGGAAACTCTTCAGTTTCGATTTGAAAACATGTGGATTTCCGCTTAGATTTTTGAATTCGAGTGGTAGCTTATTGAAAATTGATGCAGCAGTATACTGCACACCTTTCTGCACAAGAGTTAAGGAAGTCCGATCCAAATGCAGGTTTGATTTCTGCCGAGTATTAACCGAGTGAGAGCTGCTTATTCTTGGGATTATAAGCTAATATTGTTAACAAGAAAAGACAGTAAGGAATATTATTTATATATAAAGGCCTCACACTCAAAGTTCCCATCTCTGGCTGCAACTCTTCCTTCCATCAGTCCCTATACCAGTTCCAAACTGAACAATCCATTGCCCTCAGCCACCTAATCCTTCACCTACACATCAACTCAGCCAAAGAACACACCCGTCAACTCCTATCCTTAATAAAAGTCCTTAATCTTTCCTCTCCCACATCCACACCGGCTGTTCAGAGCATCCTCCTACAGGTCAACCGTAAATTAGAACAGCATGCCACCCTCCACCTCAAAAAACTATCCAATCTCCTGGTTTCCCACCTCCGGAAAGGCAACTCACTCACCCTTCACAACCTTTCCAGCAAACCTCAACCTCCTCTCATTGCACACAAACCCAGTCTCTCCCATCTACTCAATCTCCCACTTCCAGCTCCACTCCCTCCAAAACCTCAAAATTCCGATCAACACAATCTGGAACCACAACACCCTAATTCAGTAGTTAACCTTTCCTCCAAACCTCTCTCCCAATCCGAAACCTCTGTCCTATCCAAAGGCCTCACCTTCAGCCCCACTCCCAGATTCAACCAAACAGCCCTCGTCAAAGATTTACTGTCCTACACTCGTACTCTCTGCTGGAAGTATCACTTTGCCACGAAGAAAAATGATCCTAATCCTACTCCTAATGATCCGACTCCTCAAGACACCATCCAAATTGAACCCTGCCTGGAACAGTTCCGTCCTCCGTCACAGCGGGACCCACCTCCTCTTCCTCAAAATCACCCTCTCCAAACTTTCCAGGAATTTCTGACTTCCAGCCTTGCGTCTCAATCCTTCTTAAAAAACCTTAATCCTACACCCAACATCACCACTGTTGAAGCCCAGGCTATCCGTGATCTGAAGGCTGACCGATCCATCGTCATTCTTCCGGCGGACAAGGGTTCCACGACCGTGGTACTTGATTGTCGGGAGTATGTGGCTGAGGGACTGCGTCAGCTTTCAGACAACACCACATACAAAGTTTGCCAAGGTAACCCCATTCCCGATGTCCAGGCGGAGCTTCAAGGAATCCTCAGAACCTTAGGCCCCCTGCAAAACCTTTCACCTGACTCCATCAACCTCCTGACCCCACCGACACCCCGCACCCCTACCTTCTACCTTCTTCCTAAAATCCACAAACCCAATCATCCCGGCCGCCCCATTGTAGCTGGTTACCAAGCCCCCACTGAACGTATCTCTGCCTACGTAGATCAACACCTTCAACCCATTACATGCAGTCTCCCATCCTTCATCAAGGACACCAACCACTTCCTTGAACGCCTGGAATCCTTACCCAATCTGTTACCCCCGGAAACCATCCTTGTAACCATTGATGCCACGTCCTTATACACAAATATTCCGCACGTCCAGGGCCTCGCTGCGATGGAGCATTTCCTTTCACGCCGATCACCTGCCACCCTACCTAAAACCTCTTTCCTCATCACCTTAGCCAGCTTCATCCTGACCCACAACTTCTTCACTTTTGAGGGCCAGACATACCAACAATTAAAGGGAACAGCCATGGGCACCAGGATGGCCCCCTCGTACGCCAACCTATTCATGGGTCGCTTAGAGGAAGCCTTCTTGGTTACCCAAGTCTGCCAACCCAAAGTTTGGTACAGATTTATTGATGACATCTTCATGATCTGGACTCACAGTGAAGAAGAACTCCAGAATTTCCTCTCCAACCTCAACTCCTTTGGTTCCATCAGTTTCACCTGGTCCAACTCCAAATCCCATGCCACTTTCCTTGACGTTGACCTCCACCTGTCCAATGGCCAACTTCACACGTCCGTCCACATCAAACCCACCAACAAGCAACAGTACCTCCATTATGACAGCTGCCACCCATTCCACATCAAACGGTCCCTTCCCTACAGCCTAGGTCTTCGTGGCAAACGAATCTGCTCCAGTCCGGAATCCCTGAATCATTACACCAACAACCTGAAAACAGCTTTCGCATCCCGCAACTACCCTCCCGACCTGGTACAGAAGCAAATAACCAGAGCCACTTCCTCGTCCCCTCAAACCCAGAATCCCCCACAGAAGAACCACAAAAGTGCCCCACTTGTGACAGGATACTTTCCGGGACTGGACCAGACTCTGAATGTGGCTCTCCAGCAGGGATACGACTTCCTCAAATCCTGCCCTGAAATGAGATCCATCCTTCATGAAATCCTCCCCACTCCGCCAAGAGTGTCTTTCCGCCGTCCACCTAACCTTCGTAACCTGTTAGTTCATCCCTATGAAATCCCCAAACCACCTTCCCTACCCTCTGGCTCCTATCCTTGTAACCGCCCCCGATGCAAAACCTGTCCCATGCACCCTCCCACCACCACCTACTCCAGTCCTGTAACCCGGAAGGTGTACACGATCAGAGGCAGAGCCACGTGTGAAAGCACCCACGTGATTTACCAACTGACCTGCCTACACTGTGATGCATTCTATGTGGGAATGACCAGCAACAAACTGTCCATTCGCATGAATGGACACAGGCAGACAGTGTTTGTTGGTAATGAGGATCACCCTGTGGCTAAACATGCCTTGGTGCACAGCCAGCACATCTTGGCACAGTGTTACACCGTCCGGGTTATCTGGATACTTCCCACCAACACCAACCTATCCGAACTCCGGAGATGGGAACTTTCCCTTCAGTATATCCTCTCTTCTCGTCATCCGCCAGGCCTCAATCTCCGCTAATTTCAAGTTGCCGCCACTCATACCTCACCTGTCTTTCAACAACTTCTTTGCCTCTACACTTCTGCCTCGACTGACATCTCTGCCCAAACTCTTTGTCTTTAAATATGTCTGCTTGTGTCTGTATGTATGGATGGATGGATATGTGCGTGTGTGCGAGTGTATACCTGTCCTTTTTTCCCCCTAAGGTAAGTCTTTCCGCTCCCGGGATTGGAATGACTCCTTACCCTCTCCCTTAAAACCCACTTCCTTTCGTCTTCCCCTCTCCTTCCCTCTTTCCTGATGAGGCAACAGTTTGTTGCGAAAGCTTGAATTTTGTGTGTATGTTTGTGTGTCTATTGACCTGCCAGCGCTTTTGTTCGGTAAGTCACCTCATCTTTGTTTTTATATATAATTTTTCCCACGTGGAATGTTTCCTTCTATATATATATATATATATATATATATATATATATATATATATATATATATATATATATATATATATATATATATATATATATATACTATCCATCTGAACACCTAGAAACTTGAACTGTTCAGTTTCACTAATCATATGCCTGTTCTGTGAAATTAAAACATCAGGTTTTGCTGAATTGTGTTTAGAAACTGTAAAAACTGAGTCTTACTGTGATTTAGCGTTAGTTTATTTTTTGCATGCCATAAACTTAGGTCATGTACTGCACTATTTGAAACCAAGCCAATGTTGAACACAAGATCCTTTACTACCAAGCTAGTGTCATCAGCAAACAGAAATATTTTAGAGCTACCCATAATACTAGAGAGCATTTAAGGAACAGGAGTGGCCCCAATACTGATCCCTGGAGCATTCCCCACTCAGACCCCACATCACAGCCATTATCAACAATGTGAATAATGACCTTTTGCTGTCTGTTGCTAAAGTAAGAGGTGAACCAATTGTGAGCTACTCCCCGTATTCCATAATGGTCCAAATTCTGGAGCAATATTTTATGATCAACACAATCAAATGCCTTAGTTAAATCAAAAAATATGCCAAGCATTCGAAACCTTTTGTTTAACCCATCCAGTATCTCACAGAAAAAAGAGAATATAGCATATTCAGTTGTTAAAATGACTTCTAAAGCCGGACTGTACATTTGATAGTGAATCGTGTGATATAAAATGATCAATTATCCTTACATACACAGCCTTTTATTGAAAAGGCTGTGTTTTGCAAACACTGATGGCATAGAAATAGGCCTAAAATTATTTACATTATCCCTTTCTCCCTTTTTATAAAGCAGCTTTACTACAGAGTACTTTAATTGCTCAGGAAACCCACCATTACTATAAAGGAAAAAATTACAAATATGGCTAAATACAGGGCTAACATGTGCAGCACAGTACCCGATCTACTGATATAGCCAACTGGCACCACTGAGATGTGACCCATGCCCTATGGCATCAGCGCCCTCCCCAGACCCATGTTAACACATCTAACATCTGCATTAATATGAAGCCGATCATGGCGCTGAAACGGTTGCATGAAATGCACATTAGTGCCACCAGTTTCAGTAGCTGTCATTACCAGGTCACCACCTACATCACATTCCCCGTCCTTATCAAGACTGTTCCCTGCTCCACCCACTATCACTACCCGATCCTCCTCCATAAAATTCCTACATAACTAAGAGAAAAGGTAATTTACATCCAAATTCCGACTACAGCCTGTACATCATGGCTCGGTAACTTGTGATTTCTGCTGTAACTCAATGCCACTGCCACTAATACCTGCATCACTCTTCTCAGCAGTGGGGAGAGAAAGTTGGACAAGACTCTCACATATTTCCTTTGTAAAGAAATGTTTGAAAGTGGAGTTTGGCATTTCTGATTTTGTATTGCTACCCTCAGTTTCTCTGTGTCTAGTAGCGCATCTGACAGTCTATATGTAATATCAAATAGTGTGTGTGTGTGTGTGTGTGTGTGTGTGTGTGTGTGTGTGTGTTTCTTTTTTGGAGAGAGAATTTAATAAGATTTTGGTACAGTTGTCATTGAAGGTGTCACATTGCCTTTTTGACAGCTACATGCATTTCATTTAGCATCTCTAAATCTACGGCCTTAACGCTTTGTTTTCCACCTACCGTGCAGTACTTGCTCTTTCCCTGCAGGTTTCTTTAGGGGACACACTAACATTGAGAGTCCACTTTCATAATGAACTGCTTTATTAGATACATACCTGTCCAGTGCTTAGTCAGCTATTCTCATAAATTTGAGGCATAATTCCTAAACTTGCACATGCCTACAGATAAAGGTCTTTAAGAACACTTAAGATTGTACTTTGGCAATCATTATTTCCACAACTGCCACATGGTCACTGACTTTGGTTACAACATGGGCGATCTCGGGGATAGCAGGTATATAAGTTACCTTTGGATCTAATACAATTCTGTCATGAGTAAGTTCCCAATCTATCTATTCTAGTTAGTTTTAAGAAAGAGCATTTAGTATTGTTCTGAAGGATGGCTTGACATCCCCCAACTTGCTAAACTGTTATGATGTCAACTGATTGTTGGGTGATTGAAGTATCCTCCAGTGATGACAGCAGGATTGGGGAATGTAAGTATAAGGGAGTTTAGAATTTCTCTGCAGTTTTTAGTTACATTTATGGTTGAGTCTGTTGATAAATGAAACTAATCAATTTTAAGTTTATGCCCATCGGATCTCACATGCAACTTTAGTTCATATTTCAGTAGTTTGAATATCTTGTCTGTTGTGACAAATACGGCACGTCCATTTTCTATTAGCCTACTGTTCTAAAATACACTTAGTTTTACTTCAAAATTCACAATGTCAGTTTTGGATTTTAGCCAGCTTCTGTACCTAGTATTGTATGAGCTTCACTGCTTTTAAAGAGTGTGCAGAATTATAGCATTTTGATGCGAATGCTTCAGGAGTTCACCACTAGGACTTTTAAAAGAAATGTAAGTTTTGCTACTCAGGCAACAAAATAACTGATGATGGTAGAAGAAAGGATATAAAATGCAGACTGTGAATATAAAGAAAATAATTTCTGAACAAGAGAAATTTGTTAATACTGAATATACATTTAAGAGTTTTCTGAAGTAATGTCTTGAGTGCACTCTCATATGGGGATGAAATGTGGGCAAAGTTTTGTCACAAACTGAAAATATAAAGGGAATAGTTGATATGATACATTTTGAGCCAACAAGGAATGGTAAATCTGGCAGTGAGGGGAAGTGTGGTGGTGTACAAATTGTAAAGGGAGATCAAGGTTTGACTACAGTGATCAGTAATTGGTAAAATTGCATTACAATTTCCTAGAAAAATAAGTTAAATTTAATTTTTCTGTTTCCTCCCATTTAATTTCAAGCTCTGCACAAAAGAAACATTTTATACAGCTCACTGTTTGAAAAAAAATCAATAATTCTAAATCTAACACAGGGAGGGGTTCAACTACAACCACAATGTAATTGCATATTGTAAAAAGCGATAATTAACTTCAGGTTCTGATTCTACAGGATGGTTATAATTAAACTTTAATGACTTGAGCCAATGTAGATGTAAAACTATTCACCACACAGGAACACAACTTTATATAAATGATGTTCAGACTGTGCACTGCACAATTTGCATTATTAGTAGTTTTACCCTCAGGACTTTCCACTAGGTGCTGGTACTGGTACGGCCATGTAGGTTTGAAACACAAGCATCAGTGCACATTACAGTTGCTAACAGTCAACATGGGCCTGGACGAGGACAGCAGGAGTTTACTCAAAGCTGTTTTATCGAAACAACAATAGTACCTCAGCTCTTCGCAAGTATCAACAAGTTACAGGAATACGGAGAAGTCCTCTTTCCATACCAGGGTTGAATGTGATTCAGAAATACGGATTAATTGCAGATTTGGGAATTTCTCTCGTGCCACAAATTGTTGAAGTTAGTGTTGCCTTGGCTGAGAATGCTGAATGCAGTGTGTAATGTCCAAGCAATCCACAAGCCGTGTCATGACAGCTAACATTCCATGGTCCACCATTTGGTTAAGTAGAGTAAAATGCATCAGATGGTCTATGTGATTTAAGTGTTATTTACAGGTATAAATTTAATGTGACTGTGACAGTATGTGAACACAGAAATTATCAAATCAGCATAAGACTGGAATACTTCGCATACGGGGAACCCTCTGTAAGTCATTTTCTGACACAGAAAACTTTGCAAGATGTAAAAAGGGATAAAAAAATTTTTGGATTAGGTGCCAATAATAAATAGTTTTTGAGAAAACGATGGTTTCACTGCAGGTTTTCAGTCTCCTTGTGGATGCAACGTTTAAATGCGTTGGTAGCATAATGGTTCTTTCACAGGTTCGAATTCTTGTGACCTATGTTCAAAATCATATTTTATGTTGTTCTTTTATTTATCCTTTGTTGTTGTGGAAGTATGTGACATCAATATTTTTATGACATTATAAAATATGCTGGAATTCTTATTAGAAGCACACTTTTATCATCACAGATCTTATATAACTTTACATTATTAGCAGTAACTGAAAATGAAGAACAAAGTTTAAATATTTGAGTTTCCTTACACAAAGGGTTGTTTGTTGATGAAATCAGAATAGTGACATGTTAATTAAAAGTAATGCCATTAAAACGTACACTGTTCTGTCGATGCAGCAGGTTATACTTTTAACTACAAGAGAAGAATTGGATTCTCTGATCACAGAGGTGCCCTATTCTCAGTGCACAGCAGAGGAAGATGACAAGTAGAAGTGTGACATTTGCAGGTTCCAGCTTTTGAGAAAATGCTTTAATATGCATGGTGGTTTGCTGCGAAATTACCGTCGGATTGCGAAGTATTTAGCAGTATTAACGAGGTTGCTTTTCCTATTGATATTCACACTGAAAAATGTGACTGCAGCATGTGTGTCTTTACACACTGATTGTGATGTTCCGAATTTTTAAGCTTTTTTTGTGATAAATGTCATGGGAATGCATTGGTTGGAAGTAAAAATGTAAGCAAAAATTGGAATATTAGAATTTATATGCTTTTTATTTTCAATTCATGTTAAAGACATAAACTTAAGACTGGATTTGAACATTTGCTGTGTGTGTGTGTGTGTGTGTGGGGGGGGGGGGGTGGGGGTAAAACTTCAAATGTGCTCTTATCCATCATGCTACCAACCCACTTTTTTCTGGGATTGCCTAATAGACTAATAAATTGGCATTGAAACTTTAACTGTCTCTTCTCAGAAATTACAGAGTGTTGGCACACAGCTGAAATAGATGTTCCTATATTTTCACCCTTCTTTCACCCTTTTCGGCTAAGTTTTGAAACAGTCCATTAAACCATTAAGTGCACCACAAACATTTAATACAAAAACTTATCTGTACAAAAATGAGCTTTCCATCAGTATTGTCCATCCACTTTATCAGGAAAGCAACAGATTTCCAAAAAAGTAACAATGACACAGATATAAAAAATGTAGTGGTGCCCACTACATTAGCAAATACATTGGCATAGGATCTGTTTGCATCACAATGCAGAACACAGGACATTCTCCTAAGCAGTCTCTTTATATCTCCATCAGTCTGGTTTACATTAGTTAATATCTTATGTTTAAGGTCCAAAATTGCAACGCTGTCATGGCAAGTAGAATCCGCAGCCAACTTCTGTAGCCCTCTGCAAGGACAGAATCATTTTAAATTCTTTATCTCCCACAGGGTGTATATATGGACAAGAAAAAAATTCCCGGATTTTTCCCGGATAAAAATACTCTTTCTCCCGGGTGAAAACACACTTTTTCCGTGTTAAGTGACAGTATAATCTTCCTCAGCACTGTTAAAGTCATCAATCCTTTGAATGTTTATTGTTTTATATACCAACGTAGAATTTCCAGGCACTTTAGAAAACGAAACTCAGGGGGAAAAACAAGTTTTGAAAGACATTTGATGTGCAGCAACATGCACGCTGCATATTTTCGTATTATGAAGGTATAAATTTGAATTACACCAAACAATGTATGTCACTTTCCGAAGCATTGAAATCGAGATTGCGGTGCGCTTTTGTAGGCGTCATAGCTCATTCACGTGATCTTGCCCGCTGATGACAGCAATAGGACACATGATATAGTCAGCCAAAAGCAAGATCACTCTTAAGTAGCGTGAATACACAAATAAGTTAATGGCTTAAATTAATATACACAGCATTTACATACAATATTAGTCTCGAAGATTAATAAGTTGGAAGAGAAGCTAAGCTTCCACATACAATGTTGATCTTTTTTGCACGTGTTAGACTTTAAGATATATCACACAAATGTGCCAGTAAAATTTTTTAATAACAACGCAAATGTCTCATCTTCTGGGCTCAAAGTTCTTCTAAATGGTCGTCCTCAAAGAGTTGATTTTTAAATGAGAGCCAAACGCTTTGTGATTTAAGAAATTCATCGTACATTCTCGCACATAGTTCATCTTGCGTAAAATGAAATCTGTCTTTAATGTAACGCTTTTCAAACCACCATTCGCAATATTTTCCTGCGACCTGTAACAAATAGGTTCGTTTCAGCAGTTGCAAGAAAGTGCCAGATAACTGGCGTCACCGTGCTTGCGCAGCTACGATGACGCAGGAAGCCCATATGTTCATATGTGTAAAACATTAAAAGATCTTACATTACGTCATAAAAGAAACAAGACATCAAAGGATACTTCAAGAGCGTCGGGAATTTGCAAACCATACTAAAATGCATAATTCGGCTTAAAATGCAAATCCGTATGTAAATTTTCTTGGAGTACCAGTACTCATTTATGGTTCTATATTAAAGCATAATGCCGTACGTGCACTTGAAATGCAGCGAACAGTTGAAACTAGCCAATAGTGTGAAAATAAACACTTCGTTTAAAATAAATTGACTGCCTCAGTAGAAAGGATTAATAAAAGCCAAATCTCTTTAGCAAACCGGCAAAAATAACTTAATTGTTCTGTAAGGCGATTAATGCTTGATGGTCAAAGGTGCAAATAAAATCTGAAACTATTAACATATTTTAGCCTGCTGTAATTATGCGAACGTATTTTAATTCATTTGATAGCTCCTGGCCACAAAAATCCGTTTTGTTATCATTTAACGTGAGAGCAATAAACGAAGAGGAAACAACAAAATCACTGAACGTAAACACAGGTCATGTGGAGACGACCCACCTCCCCACAACAACTTGGACTGCTCTGTGCATCAGCCCTGGATCTACGATATTTCCGAACAGGGGCAATATTAAGTAGTGGTGCCCAGCCACACTTCCGTAACCAGAAGCAGGAGAAGGTATTGCTCATACGCGACTCAACAGCGCACGTGCAAGAGCCCGCCCGCAACTGCTCTAACGAATCTAATTAAAACAATTGTCACATCATGCTCAGTGGAGGCAATTTGTTGTTATAAAGCATTGCATAGTGTTCCTAAAGCCTTTGACACACTTTACCATTGGCAGACGTTTGTATGAGCACTGTTTTGTTGTTGTATACGGCGCATTTCCTTTGGAACTTAAGTTTTATTTTCTTTTTTTTTCTCCTGTTCATGTTTTGTTGCTGCTGTATTATTCTGCAGTAGTGGAACACAATAATATCCTTTGTGGAGTATTGGTTCCTATCAGTCAAAATCACAAAAATTTAACTGAAAACTAAAACAATGAAAAATTCCCGGAATTCTAAACAATTCCCGGGTTTTTCCCGGTTTTCTCCCGGATGAAAAAATTCCCAGGTTTTTCCCGGATCTCCCGGTTGTCCCAGGTTGTATACACCCTGTCCTACAAAAATTAATGTATAGTATTTATCTCTCTGTATCTCCAAGCACGTAAATTAGAGCCAAATTTTTGTCAATTACATGCAAATGAAATTGTCTTTTCTAGGAAACTGGTTAAACTTATCACACAGTTTCTCTAAAACCACTGAACTCATTTAAATACATTTTTTGTAGATTAGCAACAAATCGTTCCATAGTTATGTGCCACATTAGCTTCAGAAAATGGCTTGTTCCTGCAACTCTGAGACTTCCGTACAATTTAGACCTCTACAGTATGTCAAAATTCTATTCTTAATTACAATTAGAGTTGCACTTATGGTTTACCTATTAAAAAAAGTTTGTGCCTTGAAATGTTGTCTACTTGAGAACTGGCAGGTAAAATGCTTTGCACAGCAACAGTGACAATACAGCGGAAGTAGAGAAGGTCAGAAGAGCTCCCATTAGTGTATTGGTGGCGGGACAAGTCCAGCTCACTAGCTGTTCAATTCCAACAACTTTAAATCTCATTGTAAAGTTGTTGACAACAAATTCTAACTCCCACAGCCTCAGTGATGATTAGCCTTAGTAGTTTGAAGTGTGGGCTACAATCAGTAGCTGCTCAAACAACACATTCCACTTATTTGTATGGCTGTGTTCAGCAACAGCTTTTTTTCTAGATTTCTGTACGTAATGTGGCACTGATGTTTATTACAGTGAAGGGGAAATGATTTAAGTAGACTGTCACATGTAGATGGCTCGCTGAATTGTGCAAAATCCAGGTTTGCGGACCATTCGGATGTGACATTGATCAATGTTGGACTGCATGGGAACTTGAGGACAGGCATACTTGTCATCAAGGTTCTAACTGACCACTTCTGATTCTACAGAGGAGAATTGTCATATTGTGCACCACACACATCCAAACCTTGTCACATCTGCAACTGCCATCTGAGAACAAGTAATCAACTCTGTGCAACATTCCGTGTCATCCTGCATCATTTGTCAGGGACTAGCAGCAGCTGGACTAGGTGGCAGCAGGAAGACTGGGAAAATTCCTGTCTGATGTGTAGCCTTCCACTTACACAACACAATTTGCCAAGTGTTTACACTATTCACTGCTATGTTCATAGTGAATATTGTAAACACTTGGCAAATTGTGTTGTGTCAATGGGAGGCCACACATCAGACAGGAATTTCCTAGTCCTGCTGCTGCCACCTAGTCCAGATGCTGCTAGTCTCTGACCATTGGTGCAAGATTACACAGAATGTTGCATAGAGTTTACTACTTATTCTCACATGGCAGGTGCAGATGACCCTACCAGGGCAAGTAACACTAAAAACAGTAATGTGTTCCAGTGGTAGTTCATACCTGCCATAGAGAATTTCACCTGTAATTATTTACATATCCATCAATGTTGTGTATGTGGACACATTTACACTGACTTCCAATCAAGTCTTCTGGGCACTTCACTTTTCTTCTCAGCCAATGTATATTAAATCATTTAGTACCAAAATGCCAGAAGTTAAAGTTGCATATACAAAAATAGAAATAAGGAAAAAAGTAAACTCACAAGTTTTTCAGAACATTCAAGTGTCTCAAACGTCCGACAATCGACATCCATGCTACTGGCATTAAGCTTCAGAGTATTTACAGCAGTACTAAGTACTTTCACATCAATGAGTGGCAAAGACACTTTGGTATTGTTCCATTTCAACTCTGAAAAAATAACATGTATAATAATAATAACAGTAATAATAATACGAACAACAACAACAATAAATATTAACAACAACCAAAGGAGGGAGGAAGGGAGAGGAGGGGGAGGGACAGAGAGAGAGAGAGGCTAAATAAAGAAATGCTTTCTTTCAGTAAGATATTTTCTTTATCACCCTTTATCAAGTCTTCCACCACAGGCCATGGACGTGTGCTTGTCAGTAAATTTATTTCATTACCGCATTTATTGGAATACATTGTACCACTTTTGTATGCTCCTGACTCCTGAGTCTGCTGCACCAGCTGTTGTGAAGTATAGCTTTTCGTGCTGTGAGAAGGAGACAACACACCAAATAACATTGTTTTAAAGGTTCTTGTGGACCCTGGAAAGCCCATTTACCAATAACTTAGTGATTTTACAAACTTTCTGGGAAAATGTTTAATCACTTTTGGATGTACCTGACATCTTGTGGTAGAACACTGTACCAGGTGGACAAAGAAAGCTAAAACAATCCGTCTGTTTTTGTGGGATCACTACTGTTGTCATTTGTGAAATTGGGAAAAATTCCTTTGTTTCTACAGTAGGAAATACACTTACCACCACAATAACAACTCACAAGAGTCGTGTGAGAGATTCATACCACCATAGTTTTTGGTCCTTTATCGCAAAAATAAAATTATCAAAAAATATAGTCAATTGATCACAATTCTAATATGATACAAAGAGAAATTAACTTCATTGAGTTCTCACGAAGAATGCAATCAAGAAAGAGTTAATGTATGCCAACCAGCTACTGTCTAACAAGTAGTGTTTTTTCCTTCTCTATACTGTAGTGAGGTACTTACCCGACAGCAGTTAACACACAAGCAAAAAGTTTTACGTCAACAGGTTTCAATATTTGTCACAGTGTTGCCATCATGTAATATACCTTTCTATACAAGATTATTTGGGTAAAGAATGCGATAAGGTAAATACTGCAAATCTGGAATAAATGCAACACTGGCTTTCACCTGTAGCTCATACATAAGCATGTTCACTTACAAACAAAATCTTTAGTATTATAATGCAGAAATTGTTCCAATGGAAAATCAGGCAAAATAAGGAAAAGTTGACCACTCACCTACAGTGTATCGATGCATGGGGCACAGAAACACACAACAGCTTTTACAAACGAGCTACCGAGTTATAGCTCTTCTTAAAGCAACATTACACACATTCACACACACAACCCACAGACACCCACCCGCATACTAACAAGCCCACAGTAAGACAAATATTTGTCCTGGTGGACTGTTAACAGAATATGTGTGTGTGTGTGTGTGTGTGTGTGTGTGTGTGTTGAGTGACAGTTAGCTGGAGGATGACAGAATATGTAAGAGGACGTGCTGAAAAGTAATGCCCCTGAATTATTTATTCTGTCCTAAATATCAGTTGAGGTATTATATCTCATGCACATTACTCTGCTGATTTTTCCCCTTCACTAACACAAGTTGCAACCCTCTGCTGCAAGAGGGTGGGTTGGTTGGTTGGATGATTAAAGGGACCAAACTACTATTGTCATCAGTCCCTTTTACCTTTAACAGAGAGGTCTACATGACTGTAGATCAGAGATGGCCTACCATGCAAAACCCAGGGGAAGAAAACCACAAAGTCTACCAAAGGTCAACAAAGGCAAGATAAAGGACACAAAAGAAGAAAGGGAGACATAAGAATAAAGGCATGCAAGGTGCCCCATCTACAGAGCACAGCTGAAAGCCCCCTAAAGCAGAGTGCAATGAGGGGACATATGCCCCTCACCCCTGAGAAAGAGATGGACACGTCAAACAGACAACATGAGAGGAAGGAGGGAGAGTAGAAGAGCAGGCAGGGAGAGGACCTGGCTGGACCACTAATCCCAAACAACCGAAGCCCTGTCTGGGCAGAGGAGGTAACAGAGTATTCTGCCAATCCCTCAATGGGCTGATAAGGTTAAGTAGCCATTCCTTAAAGAGAGTAGAAAAATCCCCCTTAACGAATAAAACATAAAACCAAGTCAGTCGCTGAGGCATCGTCTCCCAACACCAGGGGTAATGAGTCTGGGATACTAAGGAGTCTGCCACAGGGAGGCGAGGCTGAGACAGTCCAGCAAAATGTGGACCTTTGTCAAACGGAAACCATGATGACAGTGATGTGGCTCCTTGAGACAGAGGAGATGACCATGAGTTAGCCAAGTATGGTTGATGTGGAGCTGGCAAAGGACGATAAAGAGTCCTTGAGAGAGGCCTACATGGAGAATTTCAATGGATTCGGGGTCTCCCTTATCACCTGAAATTAGTTAGGTGAAGTCAGGGTGAGACATTCCGAATTCTGGATTCCTAAAACTTGATGGTGTAATAATGAATGGAGGTCTGTTTCCTGAATACCGAACTAAGAGTCAGATAACTAGCAGAGACCAAATTACTAGGTTTGATGTGTGTGGTCAGGCTATCAGCACACCAACTAGCTCTGCAGATGATGAAGAAATTGATGAAATGTATGACGAGATAAAAGAAATTATTCAGGTAGTGAAGGGAGAGGAAAATTTAATAGTCATGGGTGACTGGAATTTGTCAGTAGGAAAAGGGAGAGAAGGAAACATAGTAGGTGAATATGGATTGGGGGGAAGAAATGAAAGAGGAAGCCGCCTTGTAGAATTTTGCACAGAGCATAACTTAATCATAGCTCACACTTGGTTCACGAATCATAAAAGAAGGTTGTATACCTGGAAGAATCCTGGAGATACTAAAAGGTATCAGATAGATTATACAATGGTAAGACAAAGATTTAGGAACCAGGTTTTAAACTGTAAGACATTTCCAGGGGCAGATGTGGATTCTGACCACAATCTATTGGTTATGAACTGCAGATTGAAACTGAAGAAACTGCAAAAAGGTGGGAATTTAAGGAGATGGGACCTGGATAAACTGAAAGAACCTGAGGTTGTAGAGAGTTTCAGGGAGAGCATAAGGTAACAATCGACAGGAATGGGGGAAAGAAATACAGTAGAAGAAGCATGGGTAGCTCTGAGGGATGAAGTAGTGAAGGCAGCAGAGGATCAAGTAGGTAAAAAGATGAGGGCTAATAGAAATCCTTGGGTAACAGAAGAAATATTGAATTTAATTGATGAAAGGAGAAAATATAAAAATGCAGTAAATGGAGCAGGCAAAAAGGAATACAAACGTCTCAAAAATGATATCAACAGGAAGTGCAAAATGGCTAAGCAGGGATGGCTAGAGGACAAATGTAAGGATGTAGAGGCTTGTCTCACTAGGGGTAAGATAGATACTGCCTACAGGAAAATTAAAGAGACCTTTGGAGAGAAGAGAACCACTTGTATGAACATCAAGAGCTCAGATGGCAACCCAGAAGGGAAGGCAGCAAGGTGGAAGGAGTATATAAAGGGTTTATACAAGGGCGATGTACTTGAGGACAATATTATGGAAATGGAAGAGGATGTAGATGAAGATGAAATGGGAGATAAGATACTGCGTGAAGAGTTTGACAGAGCACTGAAAGACCTGAGTCCAAACAAGGCCCCGGGAGTAGACAACATTCCATTAGAACTACTGATGATCTTGGGAGAGCCAGTCATGACAAAACTCTACCATCTGGTGAGCAAGATGTATGAGACAGGCGAAATACCCACAGACTTCAAGAAGAATATAATAATTCCAATCCCAAAGAAAGCAGGTGTTGACAGATGTGAAAATTACCAAACTATCAGTTTAATAAGTCACAGCTGCAAAATACTAACGCGAATTCTTTACAGACGAATGGAAAAACTGGTAGAAGCGGACCTCGGGGAAGATCAGTTTGGATTCCGTAGAAATGTTGGAACACGTGAGGCAATGCTAACCTTACGACTTATCTTAAAAGAAAGATTAAGAAAAGGCAAACCTACGTTTCTAGCATTTGTAGACTTAGAGAAAGCTTTTGACAACGTTAACTGGAATACTCTCTTTCAAATTCTGAAGGTGGCAGGGGTAAAATACAGGGAGCGAAAGGTTATTTACAATTTGTACAGAAACCAGATGGCAGTTATAAGAGTCGAGGGGCATGAAAGGGAAGCAGTGGTTGGGAAAGGAGTGAGACAGGGTTGTAGCCTCTCCCCGATGTTATTCAATCTGTATATTGAGCAAGCAGTAAAAGAAATTAAAGAAAAATTCGGAGTAGCTATTAAAATCCATGGAGAAGAAATAAAAACTTTGAGGTTCGCTGATGACATTGTAATTCTGTCAGAGACAGCAAAGGACTTGGAAGAGCAGTTGAACGGAATGGACAGTGTCTTTAAAGGAGGATATAAGATGAACATCAACAAAAGCAAAACGAGGATAATGGAATGTAGTCAAATTAAATCGGGTGATGCTGAGGGGATTAGATTAGGAAATGACACACTTAAAGTAGTAGAGGAGTTTTGCTATTTAGGGAGTAAAATAACTGATGATGGTCGAAGTAGAGAGGATATAAAATGTAGACTGGCAATGGCAAGGAAATCGTTTCTGAAGAAGAGAAATTTGTTAACATAGAGTATAGATTTAAGTGTCAGGAAGTCGTTTCTGAAAGTATTTGTATGGAGTGTAGCCATGTATGGAAGTGAAACATGGACGATAACCAGTTTGGACAAGAAGAGAATAGAAGCTTTTGAAATGTGGTGCTACAGAAGAATGCTGAAGGTAAGGTGGGTACATCACGTAACTAATGAGGAGGTATTGAATAGGATTGGGGAGAAGAGAAGTTTGTGGCACAACTTGACTAGAAGAAGGGATCGGTTGGTAGGACATGTTTTGAGGCATCAAGGGATCACAAATTTAGCATTGGAGGGTAACGTGGAGGGTAAAAATTGTAGAGGGACGCCAAGAGATGAATACACCAAGCAGATTCAGAAGGATGTAGGTTGCAGTAGGTACTGGGAGATGAAGAAGCTTGCACAGGATAGAGTAGCATGGAGAGCTGCATCAAACCAGTCTCAGGACTGAAGACCACAACAACAACAACAACAACAACAACAGCAAGTTCATTCCCCAGGATTCCAATGTGGCCCAGGATCCAGACAAGATCCACAGTGTCCACACTGTTCAAGAGCATACAAGGAATTCTGGATAGCAATGACCAAGAAGGGACTGCGAGAGTAATGATGGTCAACAGCTTCCGAATTGCTCGCCGCAGATGAGAAAGGATTCAACAGAGCAGGAACAGATATATTCAAGAGCATGACAGATGGCTACCAACTCCGCAGTGACAACACTACAGCCATTTGGCAGGGAGCACAGTTCATTATGACCCATGTGAGTATAGGACTACGTGACCAGCAATCATTGAGCCATCAATATGGATTACTTCTGAACCCCAGAGCATGGCAAGGGTGGAGAAAACTTGGTGGTAGCAGGCCTCTGGATGAACTGAGTCTTTCAGACCTTTGATAAGTCAAGATAAAGCTTGACTGACAGGTGGACCTTGAAGGTGTGGAGAGTGGGCCTGGAGGATACGTAGTAGAGGATACAATTGGGGTTCAGACAAGAGGGAGCAGATGTGGATTGCGATTGTAATCCCTGATGTGGAATGCCATTGCGGGCCATGGATTTATGTGCTTAGAAAAAGGCAACAGTAGTTTGGATGCTTATTGTAGCTGAGAATGTGTGTAGCATAACTGACAAGCTGCTGTTGGTGCCTGATCTGCAATAGAGGGACTCCAGTGTCAACAAGTAAGCTGTTCACAGGACTAGCTCGAAAGGCTCGTGTCACACGGCAAGTCCCTCAATGGTGTATCAGATCCAGTACCCACAATACTGAGGAGCGATGGTGAACTGTAAGCCAGACTCTAATAATAAAGACAGGATTGTATCAGGGCTTTGTAAATCTGCAAAAGGGTAGTGCAATCTGCAACCCAGCTGGTGTTATTCAGGCAGTGAAATGTATTAAGGTGCAGCCAGTACTTTCACTTCAGCTGGCGAAGATGGAGAATCCATATCAACCAAGCACCGTAGACCAGTCCTAAAAAGTGATAAGCCTTCATCACATTTCGTAGCTGGTCGGTGAGTAAAGTTCTGATTGTGGGTGAATGGTACAACATCGCTACAGCTGCATAACATGAGTCTTGGCAGCTGAAAACAAAAAGACACAGCTTAGGGCTCATCCATGCACCTTTCAAGTGGTGCCCTGCAGTCAATGTTCAGCAACAACCACACTAGAACAGCAATAGTAGTGGCCAAAGTAGTCAGCACACAAGGAGGGTGATACTGAGGACCCCACAGCTGGTGCTAGACCATTGATGGTGAGGGGACACCCCATTCTCTTTGATTTGGGGGTACAAAGGCAAGCACCAACCCAAACCCAGAAACTACGGTGCGACAAGAAGTTCTGGATAAAAATCGGGAGTGAACCCTACTGTTGTAAAGTTATGAGGATGTGGTGCCATACGCCTTATGCAGGTCAATGAAGACAGCTATAAGGATGGCACACTCCAGGTAAACCAGCCTGTCGGTAGTGGAACAGTCCTGGCGAACACCACACTAGGACAGGGCCAGATCACTCCCAGGACTTGAGGAGTCAACACAACCAGCAACTTCCCATGCATTCAAGCAAATTACAGAGAACATTGGTGAGACAAATTGGGCAATAACTGTCCACCTCTAGAGGGAACTTACCTGGTTGCAGTACTGGGACAATGATGCTTTCTTGCCATTACGATGGGAGCTCTCACTGACATCAGTTGTGGTTAAAGAGGGCAAGTATATGGCACTGACAATCCACCAATAGGTGGTTGATCATTTGGCTGTGGCCATGGTCCGGCCCTGGGGCTGTATCAGGGTACTGGGCTAGGACACTGACTAATTCCCACTCACTGAAACGAGCATTATATGGCTCCAGGTGGTGTGTAGTCAAAGTTAATTGCTTTCGCTCCATCCACTGTTTTTGGATGCAACAGACAGGTTGATAATTCTCAAAAGAAGAGTCTCGAGTATAATGCGGAGCAAAATGATCGTTGACAAGAGTCTGGGTCAGGGCAAACAGGTAATATGAAGTAAGCCTGCAGGTGTCTGGTATCCAAAGAGAAATCTGATCTTAGCCCAAATCTGTGAAGGAGAGGTATATGGTCCACTGGTTGAAACCTACCATTCCCAGCATTCTGGCTTTCATTGTTTCATTCAGTGGCAGTCCTGGGCACAGATCTGATTATAGGTAATGAGGTGCTCCATCAATGGAGGGCCCACCTACGATCTCTAATGGCTTCTGCAATTTCTGATGGCCACCAAGATATTGTTTTCCATCAGGGTGGGCCTGAGGAATAGGGATCGCTAGGTCAGCTGCCAAAAGAATGGCAGTAGTTGTATTCTGGAGTGCCTCATTAGCATCTCCATGTAGTGGGGAGACAAGGGTGACAGCTGAGACAAAAGCACTTCAGTCTACACCGCTGAGAGCCCATCTGGGCAGGCACCCTGAGGACTGGCATTGAGGGAGGGACAGGAAGATTGGGAAGTGGTCACTACCATACAGGTCATCATGGACTCTCCAATGTATGGATGGGGGAAGGAAAGTGCTGCGGACACAAAAGTAAATGGCCAAGAAAGTTCTGTGTACCACACTGAAGTGTGTGGAGGCACCAGTATTCAAGAGGCAAATGTCAAGTTGTAGCAGTAAGTTTTTAAGGTCTTTACCGCAGCCAGTGATCTTTGTTCCACCTCAGAAAGGGTTATGGGCACTGAAATCATCAAAGATTAGCAGACATGCCAACTTTCGAAAGTGAAAAATCAGGAGAATTTTAGCGTTTATACTATTGTGAATTACAACACATCCCCAACAAAGTTGCAATAATTCAACACCTATACCTGGCGCACCCATATTGTTTCGCCATTTCAGAATCGGGAAACATTTTGCGAAACAAGGGCCCAGCGCGTTGGCACAGTTTATAGTCAAGTTATGCTCTACAATAAATTAGGTAAATAAAGCCTCGACATTTGTCACAGAATCTACATTTTGGGGTTCACACGAGAAGTTAAGTTTCTGGTTCCATTCTACACAGTGGACACTCTCCTTGTGGTTTTTAGTCTGCACATGTTGAAGAATGCCGCATTTCCCGCCATGAGCCACTGAAAAGTCACATCTACATACACTACAAAATGCGTAAGTTTATCCCTTCCTCAATTCACTTAAACATGGAAACTCTTCCTTATACACTGCGTCGTATTCCTTCGCCATTCTGCATGAAAAATAATCAACACTTCCATGATACACAGCCAGCAACTACTACAGAGTACACAAACCGCGCAGTAGAACCGAGAACACAATGGTCCTACGTTCTAGACAATGGTCTTGTAGCAATGATGCCAACCCTGGTGCACCGTTTCCCTCTACATTGCACTTCAAATTCTCCTAAATAATTTGTCACACCATCGGGTAAGCGAGCGGGGGGTGGGACCGGTAAAAGGGAGTCAAGAATGAAACTGTCGAGTGGAGGGGCGGGGAGGGGAGGGTAGTAGCCCTAAATATTTTCCCCTCTGAAACATTTATCCCTCTAACTTCCCCCTAGGCAGCTTAATTCCCCTAAATTTAGGGGGAAATCCCCCAACTTGGCAACACTTCCTTGCAGAAAGAGCAACACTAATCACTTCACTTGGAATGACTATCGACTACTCCTTGTCCACGATAACTTTACAATTGCGCTGATGCTACCAGAAGTGGAAGAAATTGGCACTGTTTGAAAGATATTCATTTGTCTCCAAACGCTGCCAACGATAAGTTCCTTACTTCCTTGTAGATACGAAGCGCGAGCTACGCCTACTGCCACTCCCAACAGCCACCACACAAATCTTCCAAGTTAACATAGACAAGTAGCAGCCGTACATTGTCATCCACCAATATATCGAAGGCGCAGGATTTTCAAATATAAGGAAAGCATTGAAACTGCTCTGAAAATCAGGAGATCGGTCTTCACAGTTGGGAGATCGGGAGGAAGAAGGAAAAATCAGGAGTCTCCTGCTTAAATCAGGAGAGTTGGCATGTATGGATTAGGAAAAGGGGGGAGGGGGGTGGGGGTGAGGGGAGGATCTGAGAAACCAATGCAAACAATATGATCCAAGACACTTCAGCATCAAGAAGGAGGTAAGCAACACTGCAAATGGTAATGTTCTGAAATGCCCTTACTGAACAGCCACAGCCTCCATAGGTGTATTAAGAGGCCCAAGTTTGCTGCATACAGTGTCCAGAACATATGTGCGAACTCCTCCTGACATCCTGTCAAAGGTTGCATCCATGAAGAACCATGGTAGGCGTTGCTAGAAACCAAGTCTCCTGAGGGCAATACAGAAGGCAGGGGCATTATGTAAAAGGTGCCTTAGCTCATCCAGGTGGTAGAAAAAGCTGCTTGTGAGGCCATAAGGGACCAAGGGGGTAGGTTAAGGGGTTATGGCATCAATACACATAGGTTCCAGGTTCTGTTGTTTGGTGCAAACCAAGGCGTCTGAGGCCGCTAGAATCTCTGCCTCGGACACAAGCACACGTGGGATCTGGGGTTGTGGGAGCCACCGGAATCTCCTCCTTGGAGGACTACTACTTATCTTTCCTCTCCTTAGAGGATTTGGAAGGTTAAGAGGGCTTCTGTGAATCAGTTTCAGGTAAAGATGATGATCGCAAAGTCCTTCGACCAACAGGCAGTGGCTTTTTCAGCCACTGGCTGGTATCCAGTTTAGTCTGGCTGAATCCTTGGAAGGAACTGTGGCAAGAGAAGCCAAAGGAAGGTGATTTGTCTCCAGCTGGAAGGTGGGGGACCAATGTCCCTGGTGGGTGGAAAGCCAACTATCCCAAAGTAGGTATAGGGGAAACAGCAAGAGGAAAGCCCCAACCATCAGGGGGCCAGGCATGGTCAAGTGGACCAGAGGACTCACCGTGGGAGGCATAACAGGCAGGAGTATCATTACCAAAGAAGGCGACATTGTCGTAGCTGTAGCATATGATACTGTTTTACATGGTGGGTGCAACCGCTCATACTACTATTTCATCTCTTGTCCAGGGTCTTATATTCTTGTATTTTCTTCTCTGTGGAAAATGATGCAATCTGGCGAGCACAGAGAATGGTGCTTTCCACAGTTGAGACAGATGGCAGGAGGCGCAAAAGAAACATTCGCGTGCAGCAGCCATCCACAATCCCTATAAATGGGTCTAGAATTGCAACCTGAAGACATATGCCCAAATTTCAAACACATAAAGCACCACATAGAGGTGGGGAGTAGGACTGTGTGAACATCTGGTTTCACAACGCATCAGTATACCGTCATCTTGACATTTTCAGACAATGAATCACTCTCAAAGGTCATGATGAAAGCACCGGTAGGAACCCTATTGTCCTTTGGCCCCCTATGCACATGATGGACAAAGTGCACACCCCACTGCTCCAAACTGGTGCGTAGCTCACCATCAGACTGCAACAGCATCTCTGTGGAAAATGATGCCCTGAACTATATTTAGATTATTAGGGGAGAGTGACAGTCATTGGTATGACTCTCAGCTCATTACAAGCGAGCAGTGCCCGTGACTGAGCAGGGGATGCTGCTCTGAACAAAACTAACCTACTTTTCCATTGTAGACATAGCTGCCATTTCCTTGAAATTGTCTTCTATGTTCTCCACAAATAATAAGGGCTTTGTGGCCAAGAAGGGATCCCCAGCAGTCCTTGTGCAAACTAAGTATTGGGGGGTATTCTCTGCCTGCTGCTAAGGCCTATATTCCTCCTACGGGGTAACCAGGGAATTTAACATTTTAGGGATGTATCTCTGTGCATTAAATGAGGACTTTCCTTGCACAGAGACTGAGGGGGCCATATGGCCACCAGTAAGATATGAATTCGTTCACTTCATTTGCACCTCATCTGCCACGGTGCCACCCACTCCGAAATGGGACTCCCCAGGCTCAGCAGCAGCTACCTGACCTTTAATCTATTGCCTTGAGTCCTGTGGCCCAGTCACAATGTGCACATACTATGTGGCATACATCGAGATTTTTGAGCTCCAACACCAACAGTGTGATCCCTGCATGGTCAGAGTGCTACCACCATGCTAGTACTTTACGAAGTAGGAAGTATAAATGGTGAAGCCATTCTTTGGGTCCTGATTCTCTGCTTGACCTTCAAGATGTAGCCCCTTCAACTATAGGATTCATGTTTTGATTCTCGTGTTCCTCGTCTTGAGCTCCAGTCTCTATTGTATCACTGTCAATAAAAGATTCCATTATCACTATCTACTGACAATTTCTTTTTCAGTATGTAAAGTATTCATATCACGAGAAACTAATACACGTTTCAATCAGCACTGCCACAATGGTGACCTTAGTTTCCTCCCTCTTTGAACTTCGAAAATTCTCATCCATCAGGAAATTTGCATCTTTGCCAACAGTTGTCTGGCAAGTCTCCCTATCGACAAATTGATAGGCATTGGTTGCCAGGCAGTAGCCTACGAATGTCAACTTCTCTGACTTCTTATCCCATTTCTTGCAGTGGTATTTTGGAATGTGAACCACTGTACTACAGCCAAAAATCCTTGTATCAAAATTCATATGGCATTTTATCTCCAAATGTGGTGGACAGAGAATGATTTGATAGTTACGCAGGTGCAGACACAGCTTCAGCCCAATACATCTTTGGCAAGTTGGCACAGAACATCACGGTACAGTCTTTCCTTAACCATTATTCAATTAGATTTCTCGGCAACACCATCTTGGTGTTTACTATTGTACTGAAAGCTGGTGGATGATACCTTCAAAAGTCCAAAATATTTTTAGTTGATGAACTAAAAATATTTTGCATCCAGTTCAGTCCGTTCCTTTCCATTGTAAGAGAACAACTTTTTGGTGTTTCTAACTATATGCTTTTCCACAATGACACTGAAGTTTTTAAATGTCTGTGTGACATCAAACTTTTTCTTCAAAAAATAGACACACTATAATAACAATAGTGAATGGTTGCCCAAAAAAATAAAAAACCTAATCGAGCAATGAGTCTGGTGACTTTTACAGTGCAGGCCGTTTTCACGTTTTCACCAATCCCGTCAGAACAACGTCATATGCAATAAGAAACTGCCGATTCCATACTCACTGACTGAACTGGGTGTAAAATGTGACAGTCATGCACAATCTGTAAGCAAATAGGCACCAGTGTCGTATATAGAGGGCACCAATCGACAACTAGAGTAGAGTTCCAATCAAAAGCAAAGTTTAATCGTGACATCCATAGAAGCCAGTGTCTCAGATGATCACCAGCTGACAGCAGGAACTGTGTGAATGAGAATTTTAGTCCATTAAAATTGTACGCTAAAGAGGACTTGTAAAAATTGTCGACATGTACCTCTGGATCGCAGTTCGTGGTTTTCTTTGTACATTTGCCTGTATGTACCAATATTTGTTCGTCACTTCCATTGTGACTGGTAACTGAACCTAAGGGTCTGATTAGAGCAACTGTAATTGGATCCTTTCACAATTTGTTGACTGGATACCATCATTAGATGTTACTGTGTGTGTACACTCCTCACAGTGTGTTAGGCCAGTGTGGGCATTTGTTCTATCAATTGGTTGGAGCACCTAGTAACTGTGTGAGGTTACAAGCCTCACCTGTCTTTTACATGTACATTGAGTGAGTCTTTTGATTCAAGTGATAAACCAGTGTGTGCTCTTTGGCATGTTTCTGTAAATATGTGAAGAAGCTTTAAAAGCAGACCAAAAGCCAACTCTGAGTCTCATTTCGTTATTACCACCTTATCTACCTCCTTTGCCCCACATCCCAGTGACTTTGTACTGTCTTCATCCACACAAACCCCAAAAAATCTCAGCTTTACCTCCATTGCTGTCCATAGCTGCTCATGTGCCTGAGATAGATGACCTGAAATCCCACATTACCTCCAACCTAACAGATTCGAAGTAAGTGTGCTGCAAACCATGTCCAGTTACAATAAAATTTATATCATGAAATACTGTCAATAAAAGTGAGAAAGATTTTCACTGACAGACACTGTCTCCATTGGCCCACCCAAATCAGAATGGACTAATTCTAAGATGTTTTTAGAATAACTTTTGTTAGTTCAGGGTGTATACGTGGACGACGGGAAAAAAAAAATCCCGCATTTCCCGGTTAAAAATACACTTTCTCCCAGATAAAAATACATTTTTTCCGTGTTAAGTAAAAATATACTTTTCCTCGAAACTGTAAAACTTGTCAATCCTTTAAATAGTTGTGATTTTATACACTGGCGTAGAATTTCCCGGCACTTTAGAAAATGAAAAAACACGTTTTAGAAAGATGTCTGATGTGCAGCAACATGCACACTGCATATTTTCTTATTACAAAAGTATAAATTCGAATTCCACCAAACACCGCATTTTACTTTCTGAAGGATTGAAATCGAGATTGTGATGCGCTTTTGTAAGCCAGTTGTAGCTCATGTGAAGCAATCTCGCCAGCTCATGACAGCGAATATTCAGATCATAGGACACGTGATGATGTCAGCCAATAGCAACATCACTGTAAAGTAGGGCAAACACACAAATACGAAAAGGTAATGGTTTAAATTAATATACATATATACATAGTGTTGCTACAAGAAAAGGAAAGAAAAGCTTTTACGTTTAATATTTGTCACTAAGATTAATAAGCTGTGAGAGAAGCTAAGCTTTAACACATAATGATCATTTTTGCGCGTATTACACTTTAAAGATACATCACAAAAATGTGCCAGTAAATTTTTTAACGACGCCATAAATGTCTGATCTTCTGGGCTCGAAAATATTCTAAACGGTCGCCCTCAAAGATTTGATTTTTGAATGAGAGTCAAATGCTCTGTGATTTAAGAAATTCATCTGACATTCAAGCGCACAGAGTTCATCTTGCGTAAAAGGAAATTTACGTTGAAAGTAACGCTTGCCAAAGAACCATTCGCAATATTTTCCCGTGATCTGTTAGGAATATAATCGTTTCAGCAGTTGCCAGAGCACGCCAAACAACAGTTGTTGCAGCGCTTGCGCAGCTACAATGATGCAGGAAGCCCGTATGTTCGTACGTGTAAAACATTAAAACCTTACATTATGTCATAAAAGAAACAAGACATTAGAGGACACTCCAAGAACATGGGAATTTTGTGGACTATACAAAATGCATAATTCGGCTTAAAGTGCACATTCATATGTCGAGATTCAGATGTAAATTGTCTTGGAGTACCTGTACTGTATTATCTCATGTTTGGTTCTTTATTAAGGCATAATGCCATATGTGCTAGAAGATAATGTGAACTTGAAATGCAGTGAACAGTTGAAACTAGCCAATAGTGTGGAATTAAATAAATTGGCTGCCTCAGCAGAAAAGATTAGTAAAATTCGAATTTCTTTAACAAACCGACAAAAATAACTTCATTGTTCTGCAAGGTGATTAACGCTTGACTGTCAGAAAGGTGGAAACAAAATAAAATCTGAAACTAATTACACATTTTAGCCTTCCGTAATTATGTGAATGTATTTTAATTCACTTGGTAGCTCCCGGCCACAGAAATCCGTTTTGTTTTCATTTGAAGTGAGAGCAATAAAAGAAGTGGAAACAGCAAAATCACTTAATGTAAACACGGATCACGTGGAGACTACCACCTCCCACTACAACTGAGACCACCCTGTAAATCAGGTCCGGATCTAGGATATTTCCGAACTGGGGCGATATTTGATAGTGGCGCTCCTCCCTCCCTTGAGCATTTGAGGTAGGACGCTGAAAATTTAAAAATCTACTTTTCAAAAAATCTTCATTTTGTAGCAAACATCTTTCTGAAGAGTCTGATACATAAAACACATATATTCGAGGGAACGTAAGACATGTTATTTGGTCTTAAGTGTGGCAAAACGCAGTGCCACGCCTCTCCACACAGCATTCTTCCATTGCACGTCTTTTGAATTTCACTCTGTGGAATTCAAACATGTAATATTTTGTAATGGAATGAGTGTCATCAAACTATATTCACGCCAGTGGAAATTAAAATGTCCTGTGGTGCTCCTCTTTAAAAAAAATCTCTGAATTAAACTGGTTGGGATTATTTGAAACCGACAGAACAAGAACTCTTCAGAAATTTGCAGTCTTTACTGCTGATTTGTGTGACATAAAATTAAATACAGGATACATAAAATGATTAAAGACAAGAGATAAGCAAGACAGTACACGTTTCTTCAATTGTTAAGTTCTAGCTTCTTTGCTCTCTAATCTTGCCACATCTTTATATGGCGTACTTTCCTTTTTGGGAAAGGATTTACTACCTCATCAAAGTTCGTCAACGTTTTGCAACATGGAAAAACGAAACGTTGTCTAATACTAGAAAAGCTGTTAATGCAAATTGTACCTAAGACTGGTGTGGTTTCTTGATCTGATTACGTGTATTTTGTCACTGCTATATAAAACGAAATAGGCCTGCCAATATTGCAGCAGTTGTTACACACAACAAATAAACGAGACTGTTTTGGCACAAATGGTCATTTTTATAACACGTTGGAATATCAAATGCCTATTAGGCCTACTAAAAGCAAAAAGTTTTGTGTTAGGAAATAGTTTCACATTTCATTCATACTCTCTAGTTTCTGAAGCATGAGGTCGAAAAGTAGTAGTACTAAATTTTTTAATAAATTTCGAATCGTCATATTCTCCCGTAGTTTGTGAGTGCCCCGTTTCTTCTCCTTCCTCGTTCTAACAACCAATCTTATCACTAATTCTGTAATTATTCCTGCCAGTGTCAAAACTTATTCTCTGGTTAATTTTGTCACCTGTTTAGTGTTCGTACAATGCGTTTTCCACGCTACTCCCAGAATAGAACTTTAGCGGCTGCTAGCCGGGGACTGTATAACTGGCCCTTAGCAGTGTAGTGGTCTGGCCAAAAATTTTCTGTCATAATTTCATTTCCTTGGACGCAATATTTGTTGCCCGTTATTCCTGTTAGTTGTTTTTTTCCACTCTGGTAGTCTGAATCTATGGAATTCACTAGTAGTTATAACAACGCTGATCATTTGCAAACCCAGTCAACCACATAAACAGCGACTGGCATTCATCCGTTCGGCTTTATTCCGCTCAGCTCGTATAGACCCGTCCCCATTTGTCTGCAGGAAAGTTTATTTCTAGATGCGACGGGGATTCCCCTGGCAGACATCACATACACTATGCACACATTCAAAAATCAACTTACAATTCTTTCAGAAATCGACTTAGAATTTGTTCAAAAATCAACAGGGATAAGTTCAAAATCATATGAGAAATCGATAGACCAACATGCGCTGGGTGCTAGGGGCTTTGTGAAACAAGGTCTTTTTCCTCAATAATATGAATACTGTTTTCAAGTTCAACAATCATAGGTTGACAATTATCAGGTAATCCAGGTAGAAGCAAAGTTCACACTCAGTATTCGCTAGCCAGGAATTTAATTTCATTTAACTTAAGTGCAGCCATTATGATTTGATCCACACTAGATGTCTACCAACTTGCGTCTCTCTAACTGAGTTGTGATTAATGTCTTAAGCAAGTCCACTCCACATGTGTGTCCAAAGTCTTCTAATGCAGGACTGCTTCTGCTGCATACTTGTGTCCCTTATATGGAAATAATGTCTTATCCACGAAGATTATAACCAGGGAATGTGCCTCTTCTGTGTCTTCTTCCAAAAACTGTTCAGTTTCCTTAGATCTGAAGGAGAGTTGTCGAGTAACTTTTGCACCCAGCCAGCTTTTTAGCCACTGACAGTCTAGGTGATGCTCTATCACTCATTTTCAGGTCTCTGTGTATAAAATAAAGAGCAGCTGGTGAAGACAAAAAGCCATCAACACACACTTAACTTTCCGAACCGACACTGTATTTCTATGCACGACTTTTGTTTTTAACATTTACAAAAACACTGCTTTCACACCTGTACCCATAATCTTTTTGATGAGAATTTTTTTGTATAATTAACACAATAGCTTTATAAAAGATTGAGGTTTTATTCAATGGAAAAAGCAGTACATGCACAACAGAAACCATATTTGTACAAACACAGTACAACCACAGAGTAACAGTGAAAACAAGGAGTAAATGGAAAACTCAATATTAGCAACAGCAACTATGACTATTAAATTCAACTTGGTAATACGTACAGATCATTGATTTTGAAAATCATAATAAGTTAATCATAAGTCCTTTTACTTACATATAAATACATTTGTTACATTAAACGGCAGTTTTATAAATAATGCTTCTTTAAATAGGTACCACCTGTTCAGTCAACACTTTAACAGTTGGTGTTTAAAAAAAGCATAATTTTATGAAATTTGTTGCCAGTTTCTCCACTGTTCCTATATCAAGATTATTTTTAATTATGTGCCTGCCTAACACTCAACATCTCGTGATTTTGTATTACTTATTCTATTAGCAATTTATGCAATAAACTTTACCTGATTCGATAATTTTCTGTGACTCCTCCACAAGATTCATTACTTCAGCAGCACAAAACTCGCCTCCATCTGCTTTTGTCACTAAAGAAAACAAAAAACAGAAATTATTGTAACGCTGACTGCTCAAAAATTCTGTCTCAAGTAAATAAAAGATATACATAATGTTAAAATAGTTAAGTTCAGACAGTAACTTCTCTATTAAAAATCTGAATGCTTATCAAGTTTGGCATCTAAGAAATCATTATCAGCTTAAGCTTTAACCAGTTCATATCTTGTACTAAACTTTGAGCAGTGGCAACCTTTACTGTTGTTTATCCATTTTGCTCTATTTATTCCCCTTGTTCAGTGAATGTCATTTCGTTTATTCTTTCCTTTCAATATATTTTTTTTTAATTACACAAGCATCAAATGGGAACTGAATATAGATGATCCAAAATTTGTGCACTCTGATGTCTAAGTGCGATTCCTTCCATGTTAACAGTACAAAAATGTCTTACAAAATTTTGTTCTGTGCTTGTTTTTTTTGCAGAAAATAGATGTCAAAGAAAAGAATTTCAGCAACACAGCAATCTCATGCAAGGCAAGCACCTTCATTCAATACTGTGTAACTCCGTTGCTCGGTTAGTGTAGTGAGCAGAGCTACATGTTAGAAGACTGAAGTTCGATTTTGATTTGTCCAATAATGCAGTAGCATGCATGTTTCCTAAATGATACCTATCCGTAAGTTCCTACATTCAGAAAGAGTAGCAAGCTGTAATATTTAAAATACAAAATCAACGATGGCATGTCTTCCACAAAACATACATAGTCTTCAGAGCAGATGTTCACACCAATCTTGCTGCATCTCCACACATTTATGACTCGCTGGATCATGCTCCCTCAACTCAGTGCATCATAGCTGCATCCACAATTACAAGACCAGCATGGACGAATGCTATTAAGTTCAATCATACATCATATCCATGGGAAAGTGCATGTAATAGTGTAACATGGTTACTAATGCACATCAACCCTCTTACAGGTGTTTTTGGTGGCACTTTTACACATGGAGTTATCCACTGAGTTTCTCAAACTGATGTAAAGGTTGCCTTGCCACTTTTGGTTATTGGGTGTAATTTATTGACACTTTAAAATTTTCTTTCATATGTGTGGCAGCAAGCAGGCTACAGGCTCTGGAACCTAGCAAGAGTTCATGTAGTGCCTACGTGACCAACCAAGCCTGTCCCTTCAGAACAGAAGCGGTTCTTTCTGGTTGAAACTGCTGACAAGGTAGCTTTCAGCTCTATGCTGAGTGCACTAAAAGTGGCCACCCCACCAACTACCCAATAGGGAGAAACGAGAAAGAGAGAATTTGATTGTTACTTGACCCATCCTGGGAGGCAGAGGACTGAATTTGCTTTTTGAGTTCCAGGCACGGTACAGAGTAGTGGACACTCTCGGCTTCTAGCTTTAAGGCAAAAAAGATGGCCTCATGCCAACTGCTTCCGTCTCTGCTCTCTTTGGCCAGCCAGTGGCTGACAAAAATTAACATTAAACACTTCCAGGCTGAGATGCCGTGGTCCATACATAAGACTGTATCCTGACGTTTTGCCTTCAACTGTGTAAGGCATCCTCCGAGAACAAGCAGTTTGCTGATTGTCCTTGTAGGATACCTTCCGCAGTCGAAGGCGAAATGTCAGGGGGGAGTTATGTATGGACCACAGCATCTCAGCCCGGAAGCGTTAAGTGATGACAACACCTGGCATGAAAGCCTTCATTCTATGAAATGTTAAACACCTTTCTCTCCTTCCTATCCATATTTTACTTACACCCACACTGGTGGACACTCTTACACTCCAGTCTGGACAAGCACTTTTGTACTCCATAAATTACAGAGAATACAATGATCTGCATTAATTATCTCTCTTCATTTCAAACTGTCTTGCTTCTGGTGCTTACACTCCATCCCTCTCCCATCTTTGATACTGGCCACCTCAACACCAGGTGTGGTCTGCACACCGAACATTCCCTGACAAAGCCAGCAGTGTGAAGATTTTCAGGGCACATTCGAAGTACTTTTGGACAAACAGAGCAATGACAAATAATTAATGGCTTGCAAAAGGCATCAAATAGCATATGATGTTTGGAGTATATGCAGAACTGTGCCCCTGGTACTCTTGTTCTGGCACGACTATTACACCCTGCAGATTGCTGCTCCTTACTCTTGCAGGCACTCTTCCTTTGGAGACAAACGGCTATGCATCCCGCCAGTGCCTCCTGTGCTTTTCTTCAGTGCTGATTGCAAACATTTTGTTTATAGGCTCAATGCTAACAAGCACCATGTGGGACCATTACCATCACACACAGGCAGCGCGCCCAGCAACAACAGCAGTGCTGCTATCATGTATTATCTTACGCCTGCAAACATGTGATCCTTGCAGAGTCTGCAGACATTATACCGCCGCAGCATACTTAACCCATGGTGCAAGCCACAGTGGACATCTGTAGTCGCAGCTTCAGTCTAGGCCACTGATGCTGGTTGCTATGCATCCCATCTATTGGACCACAGCTGACTCTGAACCACACCATACTGCTCTGTTACACTACTCGGAAGCATTCAGCACTCTCCCTGGGACCCAGTGCTATGTTGTGGTTGGGCACCTGAGTTTACAAGATGACCTATGTGGAGCACAACAAACTCCATTGCTGCTCATATCGATCAAGGACGATCATTTCTGCTATCATTTACTTATGTGGAAGTTTACTTTTTGGTGGCGAGACTGCAGTAAATATTGTCTAATGTGGAATCATCAATCACTGCATGCAATACAGACTACCATGCAATCTAAGGATGTAAAAGTAGTGACGAGGATTCTCAGTTTTTGTTCCACAATGCCGACTTTGTGTTTCACGGGGTCGTCTCCCTTTCGTGCTTCTCTGACTTGCAATCATGCGGTGGCTGCCCTTGGCTGTCTCAATACCACGTTCCAGTTACATACTATGCACCGCGACATCGAGGACATGCAGTGCAATGCCACATTTGCCCTGTGCAACAGTCTGCTCACCCAGCCCCATCACAGAAACCAATGCCACGGCCTGAGCAATCCTTCCCCAGCAGCACCTCACCCACTAGGCTGTTTCCCATTCTCCAACACTGATGCAGCAATGTTTGATGCTCCAGGGCTTCACTACCACTTTGGAGCTATGGTTTGCTTTCATCAACTATATTTAGTGTTCTTCTGTGGCCTGCGCCATCACTGAAAACTCCTTCCAATGAGCTCTTCTCCTTGCCCTGCCTGGCTTTTTGACCTATTGCCCTCTTTCGTCCCTTAATCCTGGAGTCGAACCTTCTAACCTTTCCTATGTTCAGTAGAGTGAATGGCTCCTGTTCAGTATGCTGGGCACAATAAATCCCGTGCCCATGTGCACTCTCCCCGTCCAGTGCTGATTCTCCACCCTCTCTGATCTCTTAGCTCAATACACCCATTTGTGCTTCCCGTTTAGACCTGTCATGTCTTCAGTCGCCTCCGGCATCATTGTTGCCAGTCCCGACACCAGCACTGTGCACCCCCTACTGCTGCACCACTGTCTCTGCCCATTCCTGCGCCACAGAGGCGACTGTTCTGTCACCAGTTCTTGTGACAAAGGCTCTAGTGTCACTGAGCCATTCACCACTGACTCGCCCAGTGCTGATTGTTGTGAGCCATGGCGTCACTCTCTCCAGTCAACACAGATACTGCCTCCAGCTCTGGGACTACCAACACACCTGCCACCAGTGCCTATGCTGTCTGCTCCAGCAGCACATTCTCATCCAGCACTGTCCCAGTGGCTGCTACCCTCTCTGGCTACAAGCCCAATGGCACTGCTATCCTCCAGCACCCTCAACTTTGGGGATGCAGCCATGGCCGGCAACCCTCATGTGGGTCATGCCCAATATCATTCTGCGTCCAATTCACCTTCTGTTCTGCCTTTGTTTTCTGCTTCTTGAGCCCTCTCCCCCCTCTTTTCCTGTGCCTCCTTTGTGCCTCTGCCCCCCCCCCCCCTGCACCTCGACGCACCGTTGGGCCACCACTGCCGTCAAATGAGCCCACTGTCTGTCTTTCGTGCCTGTTCTTCACACCTCTCATTTCCAGCAGCTTTCTTTGATACCAGGCTGTTGTGATCAACACACATGCGGCAGTACTGTTTTGCCACCCACGTCCTCACTCTGGTTGGCCCTTATCCTCTCATCCACAATCCTTCGCTTGTGTTTCAATTGGTGTCAGCTCTAGAACCCAAAAGCACACCACAATACGTTCCCTCGTTCTGTCTCACATAGATGTGACATCAGAGATTGCAATATGTTCTTTGCGTCCCCTAACTACCAAATCACATACCTTCATGATTCCTCCTATTTCCTTGGCACCATATCTCAAATCCTGCTTTTTTTTTTTTGACAGGGTAGACTCCAGTACAAACTGGACCTTCCACATGCCCTCATCCATCACTTCTCCAACTGCCACCACCTTCGGCCACCCCCGCATGGCTGCCGTGGAAGTTTTGACACAAGCATTTGACAAGCATCTCCAGCTGCCTTCAGCAGCCCAGCTGCCCTTCCACGATAATGACTGGTGGCACCTCTATTCCATTGCAGCCAGCGACGCCTAGTTTCTTCCTGGTGGGGGCCTCTCTTAAGGCCCTCCATAAACGATCAAATATATCTGACAAAATCGCTCTTATCTGGCCACGGATTTACCTAGCAAGCCTGTACACATTCAAACAATGTTTGTCAGTTTAACCTCACTTTGAAGCAGATGCTGTTCACGTTCGTGCGTATTTTGACAGTAGTGAGAATGACCACAAATGCAACCATAGCAGTTATGGCATTGACTTTGGCACTGTGTTTAAAGAAAAAGAAGAAAACACTACTCTGGTCGAGGGAATGGCTTAAAATGAGATTTGTCTATGAAAATCTGCTAAGGGAAATATTATTCTTAGAACCAGATCATTACTTCACAAACAGTGATACTTTTTAAGAACCTCCTAAAAGAGCAAACTTGTCTGTCAAGTTTGACCTTATCTTGCCACAGATGAAGCAGATGCTTTTTGTGTATTCTGTAATTAAACACTATCTGGAATGGCTACAAACATGGGTAAACATTTATTCTGGAATTTTATTTAAAGAATAAGAAAACAAGACACTGGTCCAATGAATGATTTAAAAAGAGAGAAAACTATACACATGAAACCCTGTTATAGGGAATGTTATGCCCAGAACCTGACGATTACATCAGCTTCCTGCTAATGCACAGTGAAATGTTTAATAATATTATGAGAAGGAAAGTTGTTACCATATAAAAGAGATGATATATCTCTCACAAGAGTGTCTTTTCTCCCCCCCCCCCCCCCCCCCATCTGCAACTCAGCATCTCTGCTATATGGTGAGTAGCAACTTCCCTTTCATAATATTGTTACATTCCATCCTGTGCAATATGTGGTACTAAAATAAGTACGGGAACCATAATTAAGAAGGCACAGTTAGTCATCTGCAAGAAATTGGTCATGAGAAGCCCCTGACTATACGAAGCAGCAGTGTCCCACAAAGCTTGATGGGCATTAAAATCCACAAGGAGGAAAGGAGGGGGGAGTTGCTGAATGAAGGTAGTTAGGGTAACAAGTGTAGGTAGCCTGCCAGGAGGGAGACAGAGATTGCAAACTGTTATTGCAGAGTCCAAATGAACCAAACGAGAACCACTTCCAGTGGGGTTCAAAGTGGTATCCACGTACTAACAATATCCATACGGACAAACATGTTGACACCACCTGAAGCCCTCAAAGGGCCTGCCACATTCCAAAAAAGCACCCAACACACAAAGGGGCAGTGATTGAGCATCAGTAACATGAGATTCCTGGAGAACGATACAAGATGCTGAGTAAAAGTCAACAAGGGACTACAACCCTGGGAGGTAGCAGTAGTATCCATTATAGTCCCACTGCATAATCACAGAGCAGGTATCCAAATGGGAGGCAAATGGACTGGAGCCGATCATGCCACCGGGCCACAATCCATCACCAACGTGGATGGGGTGACATCCATAAATAAGATGTCAGGCTGCGAGAGGCGAGTTGGCACCTCTGGGGGTGCCAGGGTGGGCCTTGTACTGGGATTTTTTTTTTTTCCTTATCATCATCATCATCATCGTCATCGTCATCATCGTCATCGTCATCGTCATCGTCATCATCGTCATCGTCATCATCGTCATCGTCATCATCGTCATCATCGTCATCGTCATCATCGTCATCGTCATCATCGTCATCGTCATCGTCATCATCATCCTCTTCACCGGTTGAGGTGGGCACGCTACAAAGGGAGAGACAGCTTCTTCAAGATCCAGAACCAAAAGAGTAGGTGAACTTGGGCACACAGACTGTGTGTGCCATGGCTGAGTTGTGGTAGAAGGCCTCTGGCATGAGAGATGCTGAGGGCACCCATCCCCAGTGGGCACCAAAGAAAGGGGGGGGGGGGGGGCAGCAGCATCCGCAGGTGAGGGCGTGGAAACCACAGGGGAGGGAGAGAACGGGGGCCAGGACTGGATAAGGAAGAGGGAGGAGAGGGAAAGGATATAAGAGAGGCAAAGAAGAAGTCATCGATACATGAAGTCTGGCAAATTTCTGATGAGCATCAGTGAAAAATAATCAATGCAGGTATTTATACTCTTTATCTTCTTTTCTTTCTTGTAAGCCAGGCAATCTGAGGAGTATGGAGAGTGACAGTCTTGACAATTTTCACACATGGGTGGTGGAACACAAGGGCTTCCCTCATGGAGTGGGTGTCCAGTCACGACCTAGAGGGTCTGCCGCACAGCTGAAGATGTGTGACCAAAATGCAAACAACTAAAAACACCTCACAAGTGGCAGGACGTACGGCTTCATGTCACACCGATAACACAAAACCTTGACCTTTTCTGGGGAAGGGGGTATCACCACTGAAAGCCATAATAAAGGCCCCAGTATCGATGTAGCTGTTCTTACGACCTTTCTGCACATGCTAAACAAAATGAACGCCCCGTCGTTCCAGATTGGACTGGAGTCCCTCATCAGTTTGAAGCATGGGGTCGTTATGAAAAATGACTTCCTGGACAACACTCAGAGACTGGTGAGGTGTAATGGACAGCAGGATGTCATCAAGATGATCACAAGCACGAAGAACTGCAGACTGGGCGGCAAAAGACGTTTTGATCAGCAGGGAGCCTGACCACAGCAAGGGCAGAGGGGGAGGAGCAAAGGGCGGAGGGGGAGGAGCAAAGGGCGGAGGGGGAGGAGCAAAGGGCGGAGGGGGAGGAGCAAAGGGCGGAGGGGGAGGAGCAAAGGGCGGAGGGGGAGGAGCAAAGGGCGGAGGGGGAGGAGCAAAGGGCGGAGGGGGAGGAGCAAAGGGCGGAGGGGGAGGAGCAAAGGGCGGAGGGGGAGGAGCAAGGGCGTCGGGGGAGGAGCACGGTGAAGAGAATGCAGCCTGGGAACAAAGAATGGGCTGCAACAGTTTGGGGCTCCATGGGCGCCACTGATGACAGAACAGTCAGGCCCCTTGGGGGAGTCTGGGAGGGAAGATAGGGTGTGCAACCTTAACAGAGCCCATTGCAAGCAGAACAGTACTGAAAATTTGTTGAAGCTGTGCTCTCACTGTTAACAAAGTTCATATCACAAGGCTGCTGAGCGAAGTGTATTCCAAGGTGGAGCCTCAAATGAGACTACACCGACAGTTCCTTCGAAGTGATGACAATTACACAGCAGACCATTTCCTCCAGCAATGCAACAACACCCATAATGTAAATTCGGCTGAGCTAATTGGTAATGTGAACTTTTAAGGTGACAGTATCTGCCGTAAACTCTGACGCCTCGTTCGAATTGATTCACTGCAGAATACTCTTACCTTGTGTATGTAAAGGATGACGTGAAGGGATCTTTAACTCAAACCCTCAGAGATTAGTTCAATTTCTGTGAAAAATGAATGGATAATGAACAATGGGAGGATAGTATAAGGAGAATGTAAGTGAGAACTGATGAGGTAATATAATTATTTGAATAAGTTTATTTTTACTGAATGAACACAGATTGTGTAATCAGGTAATAGCATCTAATAATAGTTGACATCACAACTACTTTGAAATACAAGTGGTAATAACAAAAGAAATTATTATAGATGCTTCTTATTTCAAACAAACTCTTCGCCATTTTTTCTTCTAATAATTTCCAGGTATGCAGCCGGATCCCGTCGACATTCTGCCACGATATTTCGGCCCAGAGACGTCCGGCCATCATCAGGTGAGTACACAACTGCTGACGAGCCCAGGTGCAGTCGCGGTATTTATGCCGAATCTCGCGCATGCGAAATGTACTGGCATCCTACAGCGCATGCGTCAGGTGTTGACATGCGCAGCATAGCCGAGTTGTACGAGCTGCCCTCGGTGGTGAAAATAAAGGTTCATCTAGTCATTGAGTATCGAATGACACTGTCGATTCCGCTGTGATTGTATAATTTTAATAACAGGATTCCAATTTTTATCCAGCTGAAAGCCGTTGTCACGATTTATAAGATTATTGGCAAGACGTATTTCCACTGATTCCTTGATTACGGAATCCCAAAAACCGGAAACCGGGGCTAAAATTTTTGTTCCATTGTATTCCATTGAATGTCCCAATGAAATACAGTGCTCTGCTACTGCTGATTTTGACGGTTGCCGCAGACGGGTGTATCTTTCATGTTCTATAAATTGTTCATGGACAGTTCTTGTCGTCTGGCCAATATATGCAGAGCCACATTCACAGGGAATTTTGTAGACGCCTGCTTTCTTCAGTTGTAAATCACCTTTAACGGATCCAACCAGGGCTCGGTTCTTTGCTGGTGGACGGAAGATAACCTTGATTTTATTTTTCTTCAGTAATCGGCCTATTTTCGAAGACACAATCCCGGCGTATGGAAGGAATGCAGTTGATTTAAAGTCGTCATCTGCGTCCTCAGTGCGTTGCTTCTTGTTATGATAGTTGCGCATGGCCTTCCTTATTTGGCGAGAAGTGTAGCCATTCTCTTTGAAAACCTTCTCCAAGTGTTCTAATTCTGCGTGGAGGTTTTCATCATCCGATATTATATGCGCTCGATGTATTAAGGTACTGAGAACACCGGCTGTTTGTGCTGGGTGATGGCAGCTTGACGCCTGGAGATACAGATCTGTGTGAGTCGGTTTCCTGTACACAGAATGTCCTAATGACCCATCAATTTTACGGTGTACTAGCACGTCTAGAAATGGTAAAGTGCCCTCTTTTTCAATCTCCATCGTAAATTTGATGGTCTCATGTAATGAGTTTAAGTGATGAAGGAATTTCTCCAGTTCCTGTCTGCCATGAGGCCATACAGCAAAAGTATAATCTACGTACCGCCAGAAGACCGTAGGCTTTAAAACAGCATACTCAAGTGCTCTCTCCTCAGCATAAATACCGCGACTGCACCTGGGCTCTTCAGTAGTTGTGTGCTCACCTGATGATGGCCGGACTTCTCTGGGCCGAAATATCGTGGCACAATGTCGACGGGATCCGGCTGCATACCCGGAAATTATTAGAAGAAGAAATATGCCGGGAAAATTTCAGAAGTCACATCTTCGCCATTTAATTTCCAGACCGAATGAAAGGCTTAACCCAACACGCCTCCACAATATTTCTAAGTGAAAAAGGAATATAGTACTTACTTTATGGGTGTTACCACAGAATTCTCCAGATGACGAGGACAAATCATCAAGATATTTAATTATGTGAATGTTGTAACTTTTATTTGCAGTCAGATTTAAAAGGAAAAAAAAAAAAAAGAAAAAGAAATATTTTAAATAAATTCTGTCAGATTCAATAATACAAATAGTTATAAAATTATTATTAAGTTATTAAATTATGTGTGTATTATTTTGTATTTGAAGTACCCGAATATACAACATCACAGTAAGCATATTATACTTTTGATTGCAAAATCACAACCAACAGTGAGAGAACTGTAGTCAATTTGTAAACATCATACCTTTAAGCAAGAGAGTATGGAGGCTTCTCAGGTAGCTAGAAAACTAACATCCAGCCTAACGTGGTCACCAGGAGGATAGTCTCAGTACTCAAATGATGTTCCCTTAAATGTGGATCATGCAGTAAATATTAACTATGAGTGGTATTATTGTCAGTTCAACTTGCTGCAGGGCGGGCAATTGATAATTGATCCTCAATAGTCTTCCTATACAGCCCTCTTCATAGGTTGTCTTACTTTTGTGAATGATATGCAATAGTCAGTGATATTCACAAGTTTCGTAAATTATCTTTGTTCGTACTCTGTAATAGTGAGGCAATTTGCTTTCACAGCAGAAAATACACAAAAATCTGCAAGCTGAATTTTTTGAAGATCTATCTATCTATCTATCTATCTATCTATCTATCTATCTATCTATGCTATTTTACAGCATGAGCAATCTCGTCAAATATGAAGTTTTTGAAACAGACATCAGCACTATGTTGGATCACGTTGGTATATTCACTATGTTTACATGCGACATCTTCTGAAAGACAAAAACCGAATTTTGGAAACCATTTTTAGCTCTCATATTTACATGTTAAGGTCTGTTGTGGACATGCAAGTGCTGATAAATATGGTGCCTGCAAAATAGCTGCTACAATTAATGATTTAGTAAGCACAATCACGATGTCTCTTCAATTAGATGAAGTGAAAACAGCTTCAGTCTAAAATTTCTATGTATACTTTACTTAGAAAAAGCCACTCCATCGATATTAGCCAAAAATTTTTAAAAACAAAACAAAACCTAGCAGTCCAAGAATGATTCAAAAATGGTTGCCTTTCCATGGGAGTGAAAATTGATTGTGGAATTTGAAAACTGGTAACCAGATGAGGATTTGCACAATCGATTTTTCAGTGTTTACATGACCTCCCGGAAGTCGTATTGGGCAATCTGTTTATGAAATCCGGTTTTGGGAGCCCCATGTGTAAATGGGCCAATTGTCCCACTTAAGCCAATACTGTAAATGGGCAAATCTGGTGATTCTGAATTACACACGCCAGTGAGTTTCGCTTTTCATGTTCTCTGTTATGGAAAAACCCAAAAGTGTTGGTGTATTCAGCCACAAAGACTCAACTCGTCATGAATTTTTCTGGAAGAAATATATATTAGACCTCTATATCATAAATCTTAGGAAAATAAGTACTTTCATTTTATCTTAATTTTTGTAAATTATATGCTGGAGACCCGGCAGATGTTTTCAGTTAAGCTCCCTCTTACTGTGTTGAAATTTAGTTGATACCCGCAATGGGCTTCTTTCGACTTACAAACTTAGGTCGCGCATGTCAAGGCACAGACACTGATTGCATTGTTGACGATTCCAAGCAACTTTATGGTGTGCGCATGCACGTGCTTTCTGCTTGAAGAAAGCGTACATCCTGCATTGCTTATGCAGAGTTTATCGCTTACCACCACAATCAGCAATGACAACTTACAACAAATGGAATCTAAATTCACTAAACAACTCGCTACGATCACATTTAATGCTCGCATTAGCTATGGCATTCACAGCAGAGCACTCTGAACATGTTGAACGCTCACTGGCTGTCAGAGAATGCATGACGTAGGTGCGCAGAACAAGCCTCAACTCTACTGCCATTGTGACTTGAACTGTAGAAAACCCATACCCGAAAACTTTTGAGAATGACACAAAATATTGTTTGGTTAATACGTTAGCAATCAGTGCAAACACAGTGGGCAATATTTTCCTGTGTGATGTGTAAAATTTTTTCAACATTCTGCATATTTTGCATCACTGTATTTCTAGTGTAAAATACGCATGTTGGCAACACTGTTTCCAGCACTCTTCTGTTTATAACAAAGAAGTGAGAACTTGCATGTAAAACATTCTGCATCAAGTTTTGTGTTTGGTTTGAACTTTTTGTTAGATACAATGTCAGTGAGAAAATACAGTAGTGAAAGAATGAGGGGTGTGGACTACGAAAGACACAAGAAGATAGTGTTTAACGAAAGTGAAAAACACTTCACAGTTGGTAGAAATCTGTCAGATGTATTGCAGAAATATTTTGATCCTCAAGTAATGGTATCATCATCACATCCATTGTGCAGGAATTGCTACACCCACTACAAGAAGAAATTTACTGACAACCACCTGAACTATCACCATCACACCTAATGTGAACCTGAAGAAGACAGCGCAGATGTTTATATTCCAGGGTGTGAAGTAGTTGATGCATTGAATATTAGCATTTCTGCTGTAGCCCCTGCTATACCCCTCTTAAACATCCAGGAAAGGTAAGGAGCACAAGAAGAAAACAGTATGCAAAAAGAAAAGTGGAAGCAATTGAAACAAGTTTTACACAAACATCATCTTCAAAACTTTCTGAAGTGCATACTGTAGATGCACTTGCTGCAGAACCTGAAGATAGTGATACGTGTACAAAATGTCATGTGTGGTTTCAAAACCTAAATAACAGTATTCCAGCAGCCACCTCAACTGAGAAGGTACAGTTACTGACACTGATACCACGTAGCTACTCTAATCAGCAGATACAGAAATACACACGTACTTCCTCACATTATTTGATTTCAAAAGCTCGTAAAATAAAGAATGAGAAAGGTATCTGGGCATGCATTGCGAGATGATACACTTACTGTTGCTCTGGAATATTACCTAAGTGATGAGAAAGATTGCAGCAGACAAAGTCCTAACCAGGCTGATATCTCTGTTAGTTAGAAAGGTGAAAAGGTAAAGGATAAAAAGATATATGATAAGATCAGTAAGTGAAGCATGTCTCCTAATGAAAAAAGGAAAACCTGAATTTAAAAATTGGGCTCTCAAAATTCTACTCCTTACAAAAAATGGATAAAATGCCAGCCAGTGAAGGAAGTACGTACAGTCTTGGACATAAAAACTGACTGCCGGCCAGCTGCCGCAGAGACTGGGTCGTTCACTTAACCTTCCTATAGGCACACCTTCTGGTAAGATGAGGGCGATCGTGCATATCTCGCAAACACCACTTACTGTTAATAAACTTTATGTCTTTTGAAACATTAAATTTTTATCATAAAAGTAATATTAGGTATTATTCATTAGTTATACAAACAAAAGCAAGGTAAAAAATTTATTTAAAAATAAAGTTATGTTTCATAACACACATTTTCTTCCCACAGCTTCTCGAGGTAATGATACTTACTTCCCGTGTACGCATGTCAAATTTATACACGATTATGCTTGAAATTATAGTTTCTCAGTTTACTTAAGTTATTTAGAAGTTGAAATACAATCAATGCAAACATTTATTGATCGATGTAAATAAAACATACTGTATATGTATCTCACATTTGAAACTGGTGATTATTTAGAAGCTGAAATACAATCATTGCAAACATTTTTTGAATGCTGTAAACAAATTAACTGTCCACATATTTCACATTTGAGGTGGGCGATTCTCATTTTCTTACTAAGTAAACTAGGCCTACATCTTTTCTTCAGAGGCTCCTGAGGTTTATCTTCTCATCTTCTTTGTTGCTGTTGGTGCTCATCTTCTGTGTGCGGCACATTTAAAACTTTTGTACAGAAGTCTCCAGTTACTTTGGTACATCTCCTTTTTACATGTTCCCGCACAAGATATCCGAGATATTTTCTTCTCTTGAGATTGGTGTTTCCTTTCCAGGTTATAAATGAATTTATGGCAGCAACGTTCATCATCGGGACGGGGGGTGGGGGTGGGTGGGGGACCACCAACAGAGGTCATCGCTTTGTGTTTCTCGCAACATTGAAAGACCCACAAAGTTTGTCGACAGTGTCAATGCCTCCTTTTGTTTGATTATAACAAGTTATGATTTCTGGTTTCTTGAGTTCACCTGTTACTTGGATTGTTCCATCATTGTGAAGGACATCAACAAAACATTCTTGTACCTTTTTGGCACATGTGAAACAAGTGTCGCCTCTTTGTCAAGACCAGACTTCAGTGGGGCTTTTGCTTGCTAGTCGCTGTGAATTCTGAAGGAATATGAGGCTTATTTTTACGTAAAGTGCAAAGCTATGAAATTTTTTTATGCCAATTCCGTTACCAAATCGTAACCTGTAAACCAATTGTCTGTAGTGATATTTCTCCCGCTGTAGAAAATGGGTGCTGCTAAGCTTCTCACGTCAGATGGTTTATTGTTTACACTAAATTGACCTTCTGGTTGGGTTCCAGCGTATATTTCCATATTATATGTATAAAATAGTCGAGAGTCAAGCAAAGCATACATTTTATGCCTTTTTTTTGGGCATATATTGTATGAAACCACATCTACCTCGAAAAGCTTCAAGTTTTTCAACGACTGTGACATTTTCACCAAGTGAATAGCATTTCTGGCAGTTCACAATGAATTCTTCAAAAATAATTCTTATAGGAGCTAGGCGGTCAGTTTTTCTTCATTCTCCTCTTGTTTCCATATCATCAAAACGAGTAGATTGCATCAAAAACTGAAATCTTTCTATACTCATGACAGTTAGGAAATCATCCATCTGCTACAAGTCGTCGAGATTCAGACCATTCGCATGGTACAACCCAGTGAGATAAAGCAACACGAATATGGCTTTCATTTCCACTGTGTGTATGTTGAGCGTCCCTTGGATGAGAATGGTTATCTTGTATTGCAAGAATAAATTTATGTTTTCTACAATACGTTCAATCTCTGTGTCAGAGATGAGGCATTTCCATAATCTAGAATATTAGTCACGTTTTTCGCAAGTCCGATTACTCCGGGCACACGAAGTAAAATATTTTGTTTACTTCATCTTTGCCTGTTCCTTGGCTTTTTTTTACCATGACAAAACTTTGATTATTATTATTATTATTATTATTATTATTATTATTATTATTTTTTTTTTTACTTTGAACAGCTTGAAGTTTCGATTTGGTGTTCTCATATTCGTCGTCTTCTGAGCTGGACTGAGCACACGTTGCCTTTAAAAATGTCCCTCTCTATCCGATACGTGCTCTTCTTCATCAATGTCACTGTCCTCTATGAAACTGCTGTCCTGATCATCCTCATCGTTGGTATCATGCAGAACTGCATTTATCACAGATCCAACATACAAAGGATCGTTAAATTATGCATCTTTGTCCCCCATAGTACCTAAGAAATAAATATGAAACGAAACTGAATAAATAATATAGTGCAAACATTGAAGCATCGAAGGGCGCACGTATCTGACACATACAATTTAGTTTAATTTCATTGTCGATTCGAGACCTGTAAATTCACCACGTACACTTCTTTAAATTATTAATAAGCATTAAAAATTTAACAATAAATAATGGAAAATTAAAAGTTAAAAACTTACACGAAGAGGCGCGCGTATTCCTCGGATACGAAACACGTGTTATTAGCTTGCAGCGGGGAAGACTGAATTAAGGTGGGGTCGAAAGAGGCCGCTAGAACAAAGGGGGGATTTCTCCTCTTCCCGCTTTCTAAGAAAAGGTAACGAACATTGCCGCTACGTATCTGACACATACGTGCGCCTATCGGAAGGTTACGGTGGCCAATAAAACCGACCGCCCATGACAACGGGAAAGTGTCAGGAGGAAGTGTTGTCTTCTTCCGAGATGTTGTCGCGTTGTGCGTACCCGTGGTCTAGTGGTAATCGTCGTGCAATGTAAACTTATAGTCCGTGTTCGCGTCCAACTGTGGTTTTTTTTTTTTACTATATTTCGGCCCGCGTCTAAAGTTACGAGTCTGAACATCAAGGATGATTCGCTTCGCATTCTATCCACCAGTAATGGCAAATACTTCCAGAAACAATTCCGCAGGACAGCTCGTGATTTCGTCGCGAGCAGAACAGCTTACACTCGAGTGTTTCCTCGCGCTGCAGCGGCTACCGCAGACGTCACCCACCGCCTGAAATCGGGCGCCACCCAGGTGAACGCGGCGCGACGCTGTCAATGTATCAACTGTCATTTTCGAATCTGAAGTTCTAGTTATCATCTTGCAGTTACGCATTGGATTTTGCATACTTGAAAATCAAGAACTACGGCTAAGCGTTGTAAAATTGGTTCGCAAGTGGGGAAAGGTGTAACATCTGCAGCACAATATTTACTTTTTGTATAATAGAGGGGGGAATGAACAGGAGGTAGCTCAAAGATCTAAACCGTGTGTGGAGCGAGTGCTTCTGGGAAAAATACACCGGAAAAAGATATTCTTGTTTTGCCAAAGATCGATCTGGCATGAATGATTTTCCACATTATGGAAGTCTCCACTACTGATATAAGTGAAGGATTACCATTTAACCGTCATGCATTTCCATTCGACAGGCAAGGTTCAGAAGTCTGGTGTAGGAGTACTGAATGCTCTAACTTGGAACAACAAAAGTCAACGGAGTGACTATTATTGCAGTTTTACTTAAACATCATCAGGTCGCTAATTGAGCATTCCTATGAAATGTTGTTACTGGTGACGAGTTATGATGCCTTTATCGTTAACTTCCTTAGAAGAAATGAAAAGCAGAGTCGCACCAAAAGACGTAAACTCGAGCAAAGAGTAGTGTGAACATGGTATTTTCCATCTGGTAGCTCCAAAAGTGTGTTTTGCACTACGAATTCTTCCCCCAAGGGTGTGTCCATCACAGCTGGAATTTGTTGCCAACAACTCGGTCGTAGTGTAAGAAAATCGATCGACATAACATAACGTGTGCTGCTTGCATGATGATACACACTGTTGATTTGAGAAACAAAACTATCCAGGAGATTGATAGGGAAGTCATCTCTCGGGCACTTTTTACCTCTGATCATATAAGTTACTCGTAAAATTTTACTTTTCCCACTCTTGATCGTTCAACCGTCAAGGCAATTCTTTTCTGGTGAAAATACCCTTCAAACTACACTGGTTTAATGACATCGTTAGAACCAGTAGGTTTCTACAGGCGTAGAATTTGTGAACTACTTTAGCATTATTAGATTGTTTTAGATATTGTGAAAGAAGACACTGTTGCTGATTAATTTCTCTTTGATGATTACTGTTGTGTTCAGTAAACTAATGGAAAATGCAATTAAAATATTCACTGTACTAACAGGAATTAAATTCAACTTACTACAGAAACATGACGACTGCAGTATCTTAATAAAGCATCAGTTGTCTTAAGACGATTATGCCTATTTTAACACCAGTAAGTCGGATATTATCGGCTTTTGACTTCGAATAGGTCTGTATTTATTTCATGTTCTGTACCATACTCAAATATTATGAAAATGTGGCAGTTCATAGATAAAATTATGTATTCACAAGAACAAAAAACATGTCGGCAGAAAACAAAAGTGGTATTACGAATTTGGCAGTACCATAAGATTTTCGCTCTGACACTAAGGGGGTACTGAAAGTAGCAAGACGAATTTTGCTCGAGAGTTGTCTTACGATTCCCTTATTGAATTTCTATCTGCCTGCTTGTAGCTCTGCAACAAAAGAATTAAGAATCTGGCTTTCAGCGAGTCTCAAAGCAGCTTGCATCTGGTAGGTAAGCAAGTTGTTGTAGATCGTTGTATTTGGTCGTTGCGGACGTCACATGACATTCGGTCAAGTTCGTTTGTTGATCCTTCCACTCTCTTTTTCTGACCGAACACGCTGAGCTACCGTGCCGGCGATAAATCACAACGTAAAAGACGAAAGTAGCTATATTTCCCATCTGGAGTGACTTTTGCGGACTCAAAAGCGTTAACTGATATCGTTACATCAAATCTCAAGAGGAAACCACTCACATTATTCAACTGAAATGACATAATATCAAGTGAATTAGCAGGATAGTTCTGTGCCATCAAGGAAGCAACTCTTCGGTCACAGAGTTGCCAAACATATTTTACGTTGTTGCCAAGTTACAGTTATGCTGCCAGGAAGGATACCAGCTGATGTGTTCTGTGAGTGACCTCTGAAGTGACTATAGCTGTGAGTGGCAAGAGCCAGAATATCCTCATTATATGTCATGAGTCTTATCCGCATTTCTGGAACTATGTTAGGAGCTAGAATGTAATTACTTGTAATGCATCGATGCACTGAGTGCAAACGAAGCGTCATAAATTAATTACTGCGACAATTACTTCTATTTTACTGTCTTAATCGGAACGAAACCTTGAAAGCGTATTCACCAGACGCGATTCACAGGTTTGGAGTTTCTCCAGTGGTTGAGTCGCCAACGTCTTTGCTGTACAATATTGTTATTGAGATCACTATCCTTGGCACACCTGCCAAAAGGCAGGCATGACCTGGCTTCTTGCTGTCAGCTTTTCTGATGGATATTCTGCCATTGCTCGAAATGTGGAGACTTAAGGTGAATTCGAATATTCCCTATGCCGACATTCTGATGTTTGTATTCTTCCAGCTCTAACATTCAAAAATATAGTTACATTAAGCGGCAGAATAGCGCCTGTGAACCAACAATTAATAATGCAGTCATTATAATTACTGGAATCTGACAAATTGTTGCGGCGTTTTTTTCCCAACAGCACTCATTCCACACACAGTTCAAATCTTTGAGCTGCCTCCTCTGCAATCACCCCTGTATTATACCAAAAGTAAATATTGTGTTGCAAATGTTACACATTTTTTCCACTTGCGACCCAATTTTACAACGCTTAACCATAGTTCATGATTTTCAAGTATGCAAAATCTAATGAATAACAGCAAGATGATAACTAGAATATCAAATGCGAAAATGACAGTTGATACATACACTGACAGCGTCGCGCCGCGTTCACCTGGGCGGCGTCTGGCCGGTGGCCGGTAGGCGCTGCAGTGCAAGGAAACGCTCAGGTGTAAGATGTTCCAATCGCGACGCAAACACGAGCTGTCCTGCGGAATTGTTTCTGCTAGTATTTGTCAGTACTGGTGGGTAGAATGCGAAACGAATCGTCTTCGATGTTCAATCAGACTCTTAACTTCAGACGCGGGCCAAAATACGGTAAAAAAAGATCCATGGACGCGAGCAAGCAACTAAGTTTACGAGACATACAAACAATACCGAGACGAAGGATAAACCACGAGAATGACAGAAGAGCAACGAACACTACAAGGAATAAAATAGGACAAGAAAAACACAGAGGTTCAAGAAATAGGTAGAAGAGAATAAAAAAGGAGAGCAGATTACTGTGGCTGGCTGACCACGGAAATGAAAGGATAAACCAGCCACTCTGCAACACATTAAAAAAGGCTGTTCCAGCTCGTCGGCTCCGTTGTGAGCCGCGGAGCGCTCCTTGCTCCAGGGAACCATGCCGCTCGCTGTGACCATTCAAGTGGGCCGGCACGTGGCACGGCTGGCTGAGGCAGGCGGCAAGGCAAGCGTTTTGATGTGCCAACTGCGTCTTAGAAGATCGACAACCGCATACTCTTAGATGCTAAGGCGTGGTGACATGCTGCATCAGGAAATACGATGTTCAGGAAATAAATAAGAAATAACTGTTTTACAAGAAATTGCATAGTAAATTTATTGGGCCTATGTAGCTTGACATTTTCTTTTCATTAGAAGATCGGAAATATCAGGCGTCAAAGTGTTCGCAGCGTTAATGCGGAGGATGGCCTTCATTGTTGCATCCTGAAGAAACGATCGTTCCTTACTTTTTACACTTTTCATTGCTGAGAAAAGCTGCTCGCAACAATACGTAGATCCAAACATGCACATGATCTGAGCGGCATTGTTATGAAGCTTGGGAAATGGTTCAAATGGCTCTGAGCACTATGGGACTTAACTTCAGAGGTCATCAGTCCCCTAGAACTTAGAACTACTTAAACCTAACTAACCTAAGGACATCACACACATCCATGCCCGTGGCAGGATTCGAACCTGCGACCGTAGCGGTCGTGTGGTTCCAGACTGTAGCAAGCTTGGGAAATGTTTTTTGCTGTAATGAACGATACCATCGTGACAAATCCAACGTATTATAGTACCTCTCTTTCAACAAAGTTGAATTTGCAAATCAATTACCTCCAATTGAAGTGACGGTGCCAAGTCATCGGTGGAAACTGAAAAAGGAGTGCTGAACACCTTAAGTTCCATTTCGAAACTAGTGAGGTCTCGGAATCGTGTTTCAAACGACTTGATGAGCTGCTTTAACTTTATTGGTAATCGCCGGAAGTAGTGCCTTCAGGTAGTTTTAAAGAAGCAAGACGATTGAAGAACGTTAAATTTCCATTACACATCTGCCTCTCAAATAAACGTAACTTTTCCATGAACGCTTTGATCTGGTCGTGCATGTCAACGATTAGCTGCCCTTAGCCCTGCAGTGACAGATTTAAATTATTCAGATGCATAGTTATATCAGCTAGGAACGCCAGGTCTGATATCCATTTTATATCTTTCAGACAACGCATTTCTTCCCATTTCACTTCGAGGAAAAGGGATATTTCCTCACGAGTGGCAAAGAAAACATCAAGAACTTTTCCCCGACTCAGCCAACGAACTGTACTGTGGTAAGGTATACCCCCATACTCCGCTTCCATATCTTTCAGGAATCCTTTGAATTGGTGATGATTCATACCGTGACGCCGCACAAAATTCACATATTTCACGACATCTATCATTACGCCACCTAGCTCTACTGTTTCAGCACACAGTGCCTCTTGGTGAACAAAACCATGAAGAGTCAAAATGTCTTTCCCAAATTCATCCCTGAGTTTATTTTTCAAACGAGAAGCAAAACCTTGGTGACGCCCGATCATCTGTGGTGCACCGTCTGTCGCTACAGAATGGAGCTTATCCCACGGCAAATTCATATTGTCCACTGATTCAAAAACAGCTTCAAAAATGTCACGTCCTGTTGCGGTGTAATCGAGTGGTACCACATCCAAAAGTTCTTCAGTTACTTGCAGCTCCATGTCGACACCTCGCACAAAGACTGCAAGTTGAGCACTGTCCGATATGTCGGGGCTTTCGTCAAGCGCTAGCGAAAACGCAACAAAGCTCTCCATCTTTTTCCTGAGCTGTGTCTCTAAATCCTCTGTCATGTCCAGGATTCGACGAGACATTGTTTGCTTCGACAGGCAAACCCCTCCAATTGCCTGCACCTCCATTGGAAACACATTCTGCAACTGCTACCATGCACGATTTTATGAGTGGTCCCACAGAAAATGGCTTGCCACTTGTCGCAATGATGTGAGCAACCCTGTAGCTTGCTCGAATTGCAGATTCAGTAGTGTTTTCTCCGCTCTCATTCACCTGAAAATCATAAACGCATTACAGAACACGAACTATGTTGCATGTTTTGATACCCTTCGTATTACGAAACCGTTTTTGAACTTACATCTCCTGGTATGTCGTTCTTAAGCCTGGCTACCAGTTCTCTGCGTGCAAAGCCTTCTACCTGATCGTAGTGCGCTGCGTAAAGACGTGAATAATGTCGTTATATATTGTACCTCTTCGCAGAATTAAATACTTTATGACATACAAGACATTGCGGACGACCATCCCTCTCAATGAATAGAAAGGTATCCTCCAATAGAGGTACAGGGCTCCCGCGGCTAGTCATAGCTGTCATTAAACACGGATTATTGCGTCAGTTGCGGCTGCATGCAGCCAGGGGGCGGTGGGTTCGCTTTCCCCCTCCACGCGGGCTCCGAGCTGCCGCAGTGAGCACTCCGGCTCCCTGGAGCTCGGTTGGAACAGCCTGCATTAAAACCTCCACCCTGAAAGCACTACAGCGAAGGACACTAAGGAACAAAAGACAAGCGTTAAAACTTACATCAAAGGAGAACACTCACTATAATGTATAAAATGTAAAACCAAATCAGCCGATGTGGCGTTGTCTGCTAAAAATCAATGATAACAAGTCCAGCAACCGAAGATGAAGATGCGGGGCAGCGAAAGGAGGACATAGCAGACTTAGGTGGGTCTTCACGGTGCAGGAGGTAGCCGTGAGTCGCCCATGCATGGCCAATATGGAGCCTGCAGAGAACCACAAGAGTCCCTGCGAGACGCCCTCATCAAAGACTTCCAAACACTCTGGGTCCCCTTAATGACTGGCAGTTTGTTGTGCATACTGAGATTTTGCCATTCCATCTCCCAAAGCTGAAAAACCTTGCGACATAACAACGAAAATAGGTAAGTTGCAAGGATGAGCATCTCCAGAAGTGATTTCCGTGTAGCCTGTTTGGCCAGTCTGTCAGCTATTGCATTTCCTGGGATTCCGACATGAGCAGAGGTCCAGACGAACACGACTGAATGACTGGACCATTCCAGGGCATAGATGGACTCCTGGATGGTCACTACCAAAGGATGACGAGGGTAGCATTGGTCGATAGCTTGTAGGCTGCTCAAGGAGGCAGTACAGAGAAGAAATGACTCCCCAGTGCATGAATGGGTGTGCTGAAAGAGCACGAGATATACCCACCAGCTCTGCAGTGAAAACACTGCAGCCATCGGGCAAGGAATGCTGTTCAATATGGCCTCTGTGAATGTAGGTGAAGCCAACATGACCATCAGCGATCGAGCCATTGGTGTAAACCTTTCAGAGCCCCAGAACACATCATAAATGGAGATGAAATGGCAGTGGAGAGGCGCGGGAGTAACTGAGTCCTTAGGGCCATGTGAAAGGTCCAGACGAAGCTTCGGCCGAGGTTTACACCATGGAGGTGTATGTGAATGGACCTCGAGTAGAGGTGGTAAAGGGAAGGACTCCAGTTCAGACAGAAGCGATCAGATGCAAGCCACAATCATGAGCCCTGACCTGGGTCACCTATGTGGTAGAAAACCACAGTGGTTGGGAAAACGAGACGGTAATTCGGATGCCCAGGAGAACTACGACTGTGTGCAACATAACTCGTGAGCAGTTGTGCATGCCTAACCTTCAAGGGAGGGACTCCAGCCTCCACCAGGACGCTGGTCAGACTCGTCCTAAAAGCTCCCGTCGCTAGTCGAACGACACAGGGGTACACTGGGTCGAGTAAACGCAATACTGAGGGCACTGCTGAACCGTAAACCAGACTTCCATAGCCAATCCCGGATTGAACAAGGGCTCTGTAGAGCTGCTGCAGCGTAGAGTGATCTGCACCTCAGTTGGTGTTGCTCAGGCAGTGGAGGGCACTGAGGTGCTGCCAGCACTTCCACTTAAGCTGATGAAGGTGAGGAAACAAAGTCAATTGGCCATTGAAAACCAGTCCTAAGAATCGATATGTATTCACTACAGTGAGTGGATCATCATTACGGTAAAGTTCTGATTCCTGATGAACGGTACAATGCCAACAGAAGTACATGATACATGGCTTTGCAGCTGAAAACTGCAAGCCGTAGGCTAGAACCCATGAATGCGCCTTGTGGATGGCTCCCTGTAGGTGCCGCTCAGTGATGATCTCATTCATGACCAATGCACATGCATGCTACACTAACAGCATGATAATTTATTACATAGCATCTAGAGGCCACACATTTCCCAAACATGTGTATGTGACTGATTGTGCAGCATCTCATTTTAAAAAACGCACTCAGCTTCATGAGTTTGGTCAACAATGTAATACAGGAATTAAGACAAAAAATGGAGATTTTCAGCAACAGGTCATGGGGAATGTGCATGTGATGAGGTAGGGGTTGCATCCCAGAGTGGCACATACATTGCAAGAACTGCTCTCCAAAAAATGTGTGAAATGCAGAGACCACATTATAAATTTGAAGACTTTGTAGTAAGCCACTTCATATCTTGTATGACAAGCAGTGGTGTGTGGGGCAGGTAGTAAGTGTTTCATCAGCGGCAAGATTTTTTAAAAAAAAAAAAACCACACTCTTCAATAGGGCACTGTTGACTGTTACATAGTAGGCAATTTTAATTCATGGAAAATCATGAAGTAAAATCAACACAAAGTACAATAATAATTTGTGAATAATATCATAAAAAAGCAAAATGGGTATAAATATTCTATACCTCATTTTTGTTATAAAATGCTTTTGAACAAAATTATGAATTTTTCTCCCACTCACTTGTAATGCTGTAAAGTAATTGTTTTGATTCAGAAATACCAGTTTTGCATGACACTTAAAATCAGTGATCAATTTAAATATGTGTCCATGACTTTTTGATCTTGAGAGTAGAGCTAGGTCTACCTAAAAAATATCGCACATTTGATATAGACAAGTATTTTCCACTCTGATTGTACATTCCTTAAGTACAATGTCCAACCAACATACCACAAAACGTTTAGAACATTTAGCATGGGGGTTTTGGAGAAAGTAACTTCTAAATAACCAAAAAATTTCAGATTCTTTCATTTTTACGTACAAATATTTTGACAGTTTAAAGATTTCATGCTTTAATGGCATAGCTGACAGTTAGTAGTCCTTCCACTTTATTATTTCTCAAGACAGTTAACATCCTGTGACTATGCATGTTTTCAAAACATAATGTTGAAATTCACAAAAATAAACAAATTTTCACAGTTTATTAAAAATAAAATAAAGCTCAGAAGTGTATATGTATTAACCATGTCTCATAATATTGGGAACAAAGTATTTATTGAAAATAAATTCAGATCCCACACTTTTGATTTATTAAAATTTTTCAATTTTCCCTTTCATTACGACATTTTCACAAGTACTCTCATTTAGAGAGGTCTGTGGCATTTTTAAAACAAAAATCACCAGAAAATCAAAATATTGTAAGTTTGAGAAGTATCATGTGGAAATTCAACATACTTTTTTTTCCCAGTAAACTTTGGAATAGTGATGTAACACATTCACAGACGCCAACTCCATGGGACCTGAGAGGGCCAGAGCCCCCTCAAAAATTCGACGTCCCACGATATTCAAAACGAGATCTTTGATCTACTAGGAAAGTCTATGTTTAAAAAGGTACTGGCTTCAGTCAAGAAGACTGAACATTTTTCTATTTTGGCTGATGAAACAAGTGATTCTTCGATTCACGTACAAGTGTCACTTTGTATTTGTACTGTCAATGATTCATTAATCATCAATGAAGACTTTATTGGCTTGCACAAGACCCCCAACACTGAATCACAAACTCTGTTTAGTATTTAAAAAGACTTTTTGCTCATCTTGAGTTGTCAATGGATAACTTAGAGGACAGTGCTATGATGGTGCCTTGAACATGAGAGGTAAGTTCAAAGGACTAAAAAAGTTAGTTTTGGATATATGACCAAACGCACCTTATGTGCACTGCACTACTCAGAGTTTAGACTGGACAGTTGTAGACAGTCTCCACCATCTTACGTCTATGGGGGAAATCGTGGCTTCAGCCAAGGACTTAATAAACACTGTAAGGGAATCCAACAAAAGATTAAGACTTTTCAGAAGCATACGCTGTGAGAGCGCTAATGACCAAGCTAATCTACGGCCCCTTTGCCCAACTCTATGGACTATGTGAGGTTCTAGTATCTTGAGAATATGGAAAAACTTTGAAGAACTTTTAGAGTTTTTTTGAAACAATTTTTGCAGAGGACAAAACAGAGGCAGGTTACAAATGTGCAGGGCTACCTTAAATCAGTGTTACAACTCAAGACATTTTTTTATGCCATGCAATGAACCCAGTAGAGGATGTCAATGAAAAAATTCAATGCCCCGATCTAAGTGTTGCTGATCTGGAAAAAATATATGAGGGCTTGATTTGTACAGGTTGTCCCACTCAAACCTCCTTGATTTCAAAGACCCAGGGGAAAAAATAAAACCACAGTAGATACAACAATGAAAAATGCACCGCATTGTAGAGCATCTCAAAGAATTTATATATTCCCACATAAAAAGGGTCAAGTATCGTCGCCAGAGTGCAGCATGGTCGCAGGTCATAAGTGCCCATGTCAAAACTGTAAAACATCAAGACAAGGAGAGGAGTTAATACCTATGGAAGAGAAGACAGCTAAAAACAGGGATGTGGAGAAAGGTCTATAAAATACGCCATAGAGAAACGGACGTCCAGAACTAAAATTAAATGGCCTTTGCCGTATTGCTATGAGTGATAAAAAGTAAAACGTGGTTGACAGTTCATGCATTGTTCGCTAAAATGGCCGACAACTCAGATGGCAAACACGAACAGGAACGTAAGTGGTTAAATAAAGGGCATTCTGTCAGGAAATGGTGGACAGTTAAAAGTTGGGTGAGAGAAATGGGGCAGTAGCCAGGTGTTTGTCCTTACTGGGCTTAGGTATGGGCGTGACAGCGACTTCATACCAGTGTTTGGGAAGCATGCCATCTGCCCAGATGCAGTTGTGTGTATTAAGCAGAAAGTGCATGTCCGCAAGAAAAAGAAGCCACATCATCTGAATGTGAACAGCGTCTAACCCTGGGACAGAGGATCAGGATGAAGTGAGTGCATGATCTAGTTCCCTCAGAGTAAAGGTGGCATTCAAACACGCAATTCTGGGAACAGTATCACACAAGCTGCCTGCACTCATTTCCGATGGAGGAAGGCAGGGTGATAGTGGGAGGAGCTCAAAATCTCTGCAAAATTGCGGCCCCACGTGTTGGAGATAGCAATAGGGCCCATTATGGCATTGTCTGCTACATTCAGGTCGGAAACTGGGGAATGGATCTTGGTCCCAGAGAGCTGTCGGACGCTGACCTACATGATAGAGGAGGGAGTGGAAATGTTAAAAGAACTAGTGAATGAAATCCAGCTAGCGTTTTCACTGTCCTGAAGAACGTGAAAACACTGTGCATGCATTTGTTTATAATGAATGCATTTTGCCATCAAACGATGACTGTTAAAAATGCTGAGAGAACATCTCTGTGTGTGAACTGCATCATTGCATGCCTCAGTCCACCAAGGAACCGGGACACAGCATGGTAAAGAGGAAGTTCGAGGAATGGAACTTTCTGCAGCAGTAAGGATAACATTTGAAAGGTATTCTACGTGGTCATCACAACTGAGGAGATCTTGTTCGTTGAAGGTCGCCAGGGAAGAGTAAAGCCTCCAAACGGCCTTAGTAAGCTGCCATTTAGGTGTGCACGTAGGTGGGATAGGAGTCAGCAAACGGATAGCATATGGGAAATGGTTGCTCGAGTAGGTGTCAGAGATAATGGACCACTTGAGATGATGGACAAGATGGGCAGTGCAGAAGGATAGGTCCAAATGAGAATAGGTGAGTGAAGAGTCTGAAAGAAACATGGCTGCTTCTGAGTTAAGGTAGAAGAGGTTAAACTGATTATGAAGGTCAGCCAAGAGGACACCTCTCTGACAGGCTCTGGGAGAACCCCACAGGGGATGGTGTGCATTAAAGTCACTGAGCAGCAGAAAGGGGTGAGGTAGCTGCCCAGTAAGCTGTAGGAGGTATGCCCTGGTGACATCAAATGGAGGGATGTCAGCGGAACAAAGGGAAAAGGTCAAATGAGGAAGGAAAAGGCAAACTGCAACATCTTTAAGATAGGCAGTCAGAGAGATGGGGGAAGGTCAAAATGGACAGGGAAGAAATGCTAAAGATCAAAGCAGTCATGAGGACACAGTTTTGTTTTCTGAAGACAGAGGACAAGTGGACACTGGGATTCTAAAAGCAGCTGTAAATCCTCTTTGTGGGATCGAAGGGAGGAGAGTCATGATGAGGAAAAAATGAAGGGTTGTCACCTTGCCAGCTGCCGAGTGCCAGCTGGTGAATACTCATTGCTACAGGGCACAGAGGCTGCTCCATGAGATCCATGGGAGCATCAGTTTTCTTCTGCTGTCAGCGTGCAGAGTCCAACACAGAAAAAACGGTTGGTGGTGCGCACCTGCGACACAGACACCAGCCGGGCAGGGGTATCATGTGGTGATACCATCGAAGATGATCTCGAATTAGCGAACGAGAAGATGTTTACCTTTGTTTGACTTCTTTGAGCCTTTTTGGGCAGCAGAGGACGACTCGGGTGTTGGTTGGCTGGAGGGACATAGGATGTCTTCAACTATTTCATCTGTCCTTTCCATCCTGCCAGTCGTGTAGCTGGTGACTTCGCCCCATGAGGTGAGAGTTTGATGGCTTGTTGCACAGCTGGAAGACGAAATGGTGATGCTACCATGACAGTTTGATGGCTTGTTGCACAGCTGGGAGATGAAATGGTGACGCTACCATGACACTGGGCAATTTCATAACCTCAGAACTGAATTTGAGGTTGCATGTCTGCGTGGCCATGTCCTTCAGGGAGCGAGATGTAGCAAGAACAGTACTGTAAGTGCAGAGGGTAGAACACCAGGTTTGCGACTGGCCAATAATGTATGAGTGACCGAGTAAGGTACTTTTTCCTTTAACTAGATCTCCTGGACAGCCTGCTCATCAAGGTACACGGGACAATCTCAAGAGGAGGCAGCATAGGCACACTGCAGTTGGTACAGTGGGGATGTACTTGAGAATGGTTATAGTTCAACAAAACTTCCCCACGACTGCCTTGTCTTTGAATAGTTTATTTGTGATTAAACCTTGGAAATCCAGAATAGAATAACAACTATCTGAAAATTATAGACTGATACTCCACACAGAGGCGGTGTTGAGTGGCAGACACATTGAAACGAGACTGCTAGATATTACTAGCTATCAGACTAAGTCCTTTATCAGACACAAAACTAACGCATATGCACATGCATACAAATAGTCACTTATCTCTAGGTGCTACAGCCCAACCACAATTGTGTATTGAGGTGAGCATGAGCAGCTGGGTTGGGTAGTGGTGTTACAGAAGAGCCAGGGGGGAGGGGGATGGGGGGGGAGGGGTCTCATCCTAACATCTCCACCCAAGCAAAAGAAGCTGTTCACCTCAGTAACAGTTCATGGCAAGATAGGTCTGACCAAAAGAGTATGTTCACTTTATTGTTCTGCAATGCTAGCTATTCAGTAGAGTCCCAGCTAATAAATGATGTATCATAAGCATTGAGTTTTGTTGTGTTAATAAACCCACACAGCTGTATTTCAGGTTGATTTAATATGCAACAAATTGTTTCATTCTAAATGAACACCTTCAGCTGATCTCAAGTTCAACAAGAGACGGATTAGGTAAGCCGCTAAAAGATGCACTTTATATACAGCAAGTAACTCAAACAAAAGAGTCACCATGTCTTTGTAACTCACTCCCAGTAAATGGCAGAAACCTGTCCGGTTCACAACTCAAAAACGTCTAATCACCACATTAATGCTGAAAGGCACATCCTGGAGTGAGGCAAGAACAATGAACGTCTTCATCAACCTCCTAGCACAGATGGCAAGCAGTACGCGAAAGGAAAGTAACATACTGCACTCTACTAGACAGGTGAGGCAAGGTCACTCAACGAAAGTTAGATATTCCATGAATCATTTTGCATGACACATTGCAATGATGTGGAATGAGTCGTCTCCTTGCAATAGACCTAAGTGTAAGACCTGATCCAAACACTGTCCCATTACCATCTTCTGTGAAAACACCGCTTGGCACCTGTTGACAGCAGTGTACTAATAGTACACTATAATACATCATTTTGAACAAGTGGTCAGCAGGAGATTACAATTCCAGACAAGCAAATTTTACTTGCTGGCGACACTGAGGGGATCACTTCCTGAGTGGTGCTGTGGACACTGGATTTATAGTGCACGCTACTGCTGGATGGTGATGACAGCAAGCTGTGATCTCAGGAAAAATACGCCTCACATAAATTAGATGTACTTGTACAAGGTGCATATGAGAATGGTGATGGTAGCCTGAACTCTATCAGGATGGATCAGAAAGAAATTCATTATCATTTTGACAGCAGTTAAATTTACTTCTAAATTCATGTTAATAAATTCTAAGCTGGGGTAGACAGGGGGGATAGAGGAAGCATGTGGCAGGCACAGATAGCAAGATAGGGGTAGGGTTGGAGGTAGGGGCTAGGAGTGGGGAGGGAGACTAGTGCTGCCTGTGAGTTTCTGATGTGTGCCATGCAAATGCCCAGTGGGCACGCCATTTATAAATGGGCATTTGCCTGGAAATGTGCAAGAAGCAGTTTTAAAAAGTGCTTCTCAAAGTTTTTACTGTTAGAATGTATAATTTACCAATTAAAATAAGAGATGGGACGATACTCTCAGTATTATAAGTTAGTAAATGTTTATATTTAAAAATATGTATGTCATTCATTGCCTTTATTATCAAGACTAAAAGGAGAGAGGAGAGAAGCACTTTACACACACAGCATTTAATAGCTGTGTAGTGAAAAGCCGGTATAAAGAAACATTGTCCTTGGGTAATTGCTTTATAATGCAACACGTTATAATCCACGTCAAATCTCTGAATATTGCTGAAGAATCATTTATTGATAACAATATTATTACCTAATGTATTAAACAAGTAGCATGTGTTTCTCGATAATAAATGTATTCTTAAATAATAAACCATTTTCAGTGGGGGAAAAAATTCTTTATTGGCAGATGTAGTGACATCTGAGACAGGTTCTAGTTTTCTTTACTTTCGTATGAGCGCTCTGCTGTGAAGATAAAATAAAAACACTAAAATAAAAAAAAAATATTTAATAAGACGCCGGAAACATTCAGTTCCACAACAGTCAATTCCTAGAGAATTGGCGATTCTTGGACTCGTGGAATCTGAATTGGCAGATGACTTACACTTAATTAAAATCATTACGGATGAACTTTTTTTCTAATATTTTTGTAGTCTTACAGTATAAGTAAACATACTATGCTTTATTTGAAGACTTACTTTCAAACTTGGGTTTCGTTTTCTTTTTTACTATGTACCACCCCAAGAACTGACCTCATTAAAAACGTATAGTTCATTTACAGTCCAATTCATTTTCCCCAAACTCTCAAGGAAATTTTTCAACTTGGATACCCAACCACTACAGAATTACAAAACCAGTGTTGCAAAACACCTTTTCCAATACAAAATAACACTTTAAATTTTTTTTTGTAAGTGCCACTAATCAATCTGCGCATTTATGAATTTTTGATATTTGCCCAGACATTTATCCAGGACATTTGCCCCAACTTATTAATATACAGGCATTTTACATCACTACCATGGGAGCAAGAAGGGACAGGGTGAGGACGGCGTACAGGGCTACTAAGTGCAGCATCGGGAGTCTGTCAGTGTGGGGGAGGAGGAGGGGAGCAGAGAGGACTACACAGGAGCACTGGAAGGCACGACAGAACGCGTGTGTAGGGCTGGAACAGGGGAAGGAAACGGGATAGGCAGGTAGACGAAAGGGACTAATGAAGGCTGAGAGCAGGGAGGGTTGTGGGAACGAAGGATATGTTACAGCAGGTGTTACCACCTGTGCAATTCTGAAAAGCTATTGTTTGTGGAAAAAATCCAGATGGGCCAGGCTGTACAGTAGTCTTGCAGTAAACTACATCTTGTTGGGTGGTATTCTTAGCAACTGAGTGGTCCAGCTGCCCTCTGCCACAGTTTGGCAGTGGCCATTTTTGCAGACAGACAGATTGTTAGTTGTCTTGCCCATATACAATGCGGCATTGTGATTGGAGCTAAGGTGGTACATCACACGACTGCTTTCACAGGTGTGTGCGTCTTCGCTGGGGTAGGAGACGCCTGTGACAAGCCTATATCAGGTGGTAGCATTGCGAAATATGGGACAGGCCTTGCATCTAGGTCTATTGCGTGGATATGAGGCAGTGTGCAATGGGCTGGGAGCAGGGATGGAATAGGGATGTATAGGGATAATGCATACGTTGGGTGGATGATGGAATACCATTGTAGGAGGAGCAGGGAAGATACTTTTCATTTAAGGGCATGCCAAGAGGTAGCCTAAACCCTGATGAAGAATGTGGTTCAGTTGCTCCAGTCTTGGTTGGTACTGACTCACTAGAGGGGTGATTTTTTGTGGCTGGACAGCACGTATGTGAGGTACAGTAGGTGACTGGAAAGATAAGGAGCGGGGGACCCCTTTCTGGACAAAGTGGGGTGGGTAATTTCAGTCTGTGAAGGCCTTTCAGACCCCTTTAATGTTTGCTGAGAAGGGCTGTTTGTCACTACGGATAAGACAGCCATGATGGGGTTGGACTGTATGAAAGACACTACTTGGAGTGGCAGCTGTCGAAGTGGAGGCATTGTTGGTATGTTTGATGTGGAGGGAGGTAATGATGTAGCTGTTCTTGAGGTGGAGGTCGACATCGAGGAAGGTGGCTTGTTGGGCTGGGAGGCCCACGCAAAACGAATGGGAGAGAAGGTGTTGAGGTTCTGAAGGAATGTTGATAGGGGTGCTCACCATCTGTTCAGCTCATGATGATTTCATCAATGAATCAGAACCAAGTGGGGGGTTTAGGTTTCTGAGTGGTTAGCCAGGATTCTTCTAGATGGCCCATGAATAGGTTAGGATACGATGGTGCCATGCCAGTGCCAAATGGTGTACCACTGGTTTGTTTGTCAGTGATGGCTTCCAAAGGAAAGTCATTGCGGGTGAGGATATAATTGGTAGAGGGGACCAGGAAGAAGGTTTTAAGCTTTGAGTCAATTGCATGCTGGGATTGGTAGTGCTCAACATCAGTAAGGTCATGGGCATGGGGGATGTTAGTATAAGAGAGGTGGGATCTACAGTGACAAACATGGTTTCGGGTGGTAAAGGAACAAGAACTGTTGAGAATTGGTAGAGGAAATTGTGGACATTTTTTACATATGATGGTATATAACAGGTATGAATGGAGCAACTGAATGACGTTCTGCACCAGGGTTTAGACGACCTCTTGTCAAGCCCCCCTGAAATGAAAATATCCGTCCCATACCCCCTCAGTGATATCCCATCATCCACACAACCTGTACAATACCCTTGTATGTCCCTTTTCCATGGCTGCTCCCAGCCTTTTGTGCCATGACTCATATTCTGCAATACATACAGATGCAAGACCTTTTCCATAAATTGCTGTACTACTGCCTGCAGTAGACTTGTCACAGGCATCTCCTACTCTAACAAAGGCAGGGCCACTTGTGAAAACAGTTGAGTGATGCACCAACTTAGTTGCAGACACTGTGCCACTCTATATATGGGTGAAATGACCAACAAGCTGTCTGTCTGCTTCAATGCCACTGATACTGATGAACTGTGGCCAACAGGCAGTTGGACCACCTAGTTGCTGAGCATGCTACCCAACAGTATGTGCTTGACTTGAGCAAATGCTTTGCAGCCTGTGGTACCTGGATTCTTCCTAACACCAGTTTTTTTGAAATGCACAATCCCTTTGGCCTCAATCTTTTAGAGTCCCTGCCCCCAGCCTAGCCTTCTTCCTGCCCCCACATACTACATTTCCCTACTCTACTCCCCCCCCCCCTCCCCCCTCAGCACAGCCTCAACATGCTGCATCTAACAACCCAATACCTAACGTCACCACATCCCTGTACGCCCTCACAGGCAGAATTAGCATCTTTCCCCATCTCTATCCTGCTACCCCACACCACCCTGCATCACTTCTGTACTCTACTAACCAGCCCAGCACAGATCACTGCTCACCTCAGACACAGTGAATTGCAGTCAGATCTGAGCTCCCCAGAGAAGCCACAGTGCCAATTTGTGAGTGACCCGTGCTTGTGTAAATGCGTGTTGTCTACGTCTGATGAAGGACTTAGTCCGATAGACGAATTATATCTAACAGCCTTATTCGTTGTGCTTGTCTCTTGAGTAGCTATCAATCTTTCACACTGTTGTTATTCAATCCTGGATTTTGCTAATAAATTCCCATTTTTCTGAAACGATTTTTTTCTTTCTACATCCTGCCTGTATTTTATCTACTTCTACATCAACAATCCAAAAGCCAGCAGATTGCGTGTTGCATAAGATACCTTCACTGCCAATGAATGACCCCCCCTTTCCTTGCTCCATTCATTAACGGCATATGGAAAGAATAAGAATTGGTAAACCTCTTTACTAAGCTCAAATTTTTCGAATTTTCTCACTGTGATCATTTCGTGAGGCACATGTAGGAGGAAGTAATATGTTGTCTGACTCTTGTCGGACATTATCTCTTGGAATTTCAATAATAGAACTCTCCTAGATGCAGAGCACTTCTCTTGTAGTGGCCGCCACTGGAGTTGAATACCTGTTTGACATTCATGATGACTAAAGAATGGTTTTATGAAATGTGCTGCTCTTCGGTCGATATACTCCATGCCTTCTATGAATCCTTTCTTTAAATGCTCTCAGACTGATGAGCAACACAAAGAATCAGTTGACAAGAGTTTTGTAAGCCACTTCCTTTGTGGATGAGTTACATTTCCCTTAGTTTCTTCATATGAATCTCAGTTGCTTGCTTTTCTTATTATTTCTTTTTATATCCTCTCTACTTTGGCCCTTATCAATTATTTGGCTGCCAAGTAGCAAAATTCATTCATGACTTTTAGTGTTTCATTTCCTGATCTAATTTGAATACTTTCCATTATGCTAGTTTCATTTTTGCTGGTGCTCATTTCATAACCTCTGTTCAAGACACTATCTATACTGATGAACTGCTCTTCCAAGTCCTTTGCCATCTTTGACATAAATGCAGTGTCATTCACAAACCTTAAAAGTTTTTATTTCTTCCACCAGAACTTCAATTCCCTTTTCAAGCTATGGTTTTCTTTACTGCTTGCGCAGTATACCAACTGAATAGCATTGGAGAGAGGGTACAACTCTCATTCCCTGTGTTAGTATGCCTCCCTTAAACTCGAGGCAATATTCTACGATGGGACACACAAGGGACTCGCAAGCAGTGTCCTTTGTAGAATGACTGCATTTTCTCAATATTCTACCAGTGAACCGAAGTCTTCTACTTGCCTTGCCTAAACCAATCCTACTTAACTCTGGTTCACATTCATACAAATTGTTATAACAAAGTACTCTTACAAGTTGGCTCATTCTTACTCTGCATTATTGATAGTACAGAAATAAGACATTGGCACTTTTTTTTCTTCATTTTGTGAAATGCATAATTCTACATTTATGTAAATTTAAAGCAAGTTGGCAAACTTTGCATCACTTTGAACTCTTTTGAGATCTCAAGGAATATTTCTGCAGCTTTTTTCTGACAGTACCTACTTCATTATATCAGCATCATCTGCAAAAATTTAAAAACCCCATGAACCATGGACCATGCCGTTGGTGGGGAGGCTTGCATGCCTCAGCGATACAGATGGCCGTACCGTAGGTGCAACCACAACGGAGGGGTACCTGTTGAGAGGCCAGACAAACATGTGGTTCCTGAAGAGGGGCAGCAGCCTTTTCAGTAGTTGCAGGGGCAACAGTCTGGATGATTGACTGATCTGGCCTTGTAACATTAACCAAAACGGCCTTGCTGTGCTGGTACTGTGAACGGCTGAAAGCAAGGGGAAACTACAGCTGTAATTTTTCCTGAGGACATGCAGCTTTACTGTATGATTAAATGATGATGGTGTCCTCTTGGGTAAAATATTCCGGAGGTAAAATAGTCCCCCATTTGGATCTCCGGGCGGGGACTACTCAAGAGGACGTCGTTATCAGGAGAAAGAAAACTGGCATTCTACGGATCGGAGTGTGAAATGTCAGTTCCCTTAATCGGGCAGGTAGGTTAGAAAATTTAAAAAGGGAAATGGATAGGTTAAAGTTAGATATAGTGAGAATTAGTGAAGTTCGGTGGCAGGAGGAACAAGACTTTTGGTCAGGTGATTACAGGGTTATAAATACAAAATCAAATAGGGGTAATGCAGGAGTAGGTTTAGTAATGAATAAAAAAATAGGAGTGCGGGTTAGCTACTACAAACAGCATAGTGAACGCATTATTGTGGCCAAGATAGACACAAAGCCCATGCCTACTACAGTAGTGCAAGTCTATATGCCAACTAGCTCTGCAGATGATGAAGAAATAGATGAAATGTATGACGAGATAAAAGAAATTATTCAGGTAGTGAAGGGAGACGAAAATTTAATAGTCATGGGTGACTGGAATTCGTCAGTAGGAAAAGGGAGAGAAGGAAACGTAGTAGGTGAATATGGATTGGGGGGAAGAAATGAAAGAGGAAGCCGCCTTGTAGAATTTTGCACAGAGCATAACTTAATCATAGCTAACACTTGGTTCAAGAATCATGAAAGAAGGTTGTATACCTGGAAGAATCCTGGAGATACTAAAAGGTATCAGATAGATTACATAATGGTAGAACAGAGATTTAGGAACCAGGTTTAAAATTGTAAGACATTTCCAGGGGCAGATGTGGATTCTGACCACGATCTATTGGTTATGAACTGCAGATTGAAACTGAAGAAACTGCAAAAAGGCGGGAATTTAAGGAGATGGGACCTGGATAAACTGAAAGAACCAGAGGTTGTACAGAGTTTCAGGGAGAGTATAAGGGAACAATTGACAGGAATGGGGAAAGAAATACAGTAGAAGAAGAATGGGTAGCTCTGAGGGATGAAGTAGTGAAGGCAGCAGAGGATCAAGTAGGTAAAAAGACAAGGACTAATAGAAATCCTTGGGTAACAGAAGAAATATTGAATTTAATTGATGAAAGGAGAAAATATAAAAATGCAGTAAATGAAGCAGGCAAAAAGGAATACAAACGTCTCAAAAATGAGATCGACAGGAAGTGCAAAATGCCTAAGCAGGGATGGCTAGAGGACAAATGTAAGGATGTAGAGGCTTTTCTCACTAGGGGTAAGATAGATACTGCCTACAGGAAAATTAAAGAGACCTTTGGAGAGAAGAGAACCACTTGTATGAACATCAAGAGCTCAGATGGCAACCCAGTACTAAGCAAAGATGGGAAGGCAGAAAGGTGGAAGGAGTATATAGAGGGTCTATACAAGGGCGATGTACTTGAGGACAATATTATGGAAATGGAAGAGGATGTAGATGAAGATGAAATGGGAGATAAGATACTGCGTGAAGAGTTTGACAGAGCACTGAAAGACCTGAGTCCAAACAAGGCCCCGGGAGTAGACAACATTCCATTAGAACTACTGATGACCTTGGGAGAGCCAGTCATGACAAAACTCTACCATCTGGTGAGCAAGATGTATGAGACAGGCGAAATACCCACAGACTTCAAGAAGAATATAATAATTCCAATCCCAAAGAAAGCAGGTGTTGACAGATGTGAAAATTACCAAACTATCAGTTTAATAAGTCACAGCTGCAAAATACTAACGCGAATTCTTTACAGACGAATGGAAAAACTGGTAGAAGCGGACCTCAGGGAAGATCAGTTTGGATTCCGTAGAAATGTTGGAACATGTGAGGCAATGCTAACCTTACGACTTATCTTAGAAGAAAGATTAAGAAAAGGCAAACCTACGTTTCTAGCATTTGTAGACTTAGAGAAAGCTTTTGACAATGTTAACTGGAACACACTCTTTCAAATTATGAAGGTGGCAGGGGTAAAATACAGGGAGCAAAAGGCTATTTACAATTTGTACAGAAACCAGATGGCAGTTACACGAGTCGAGGGGCATGAAAGGGAAGCAGTGGTTGGGAAAGGAGTGAGACAGGGTTGCAGCCTCTCCCCGATGTTATTCAATCTGTATATTGAGCAAGCAGTAAAGGAAACAAAAGAAAAATTCGGAGTAGGTATTAAAGCCATGGAGAAGAAATAAAAACTTTGAGGTTTGCCGATGACATTGTAATTCTGTCAGAGACAGCAAAGGGCTTGGAAGAGCAGTTTAACGGAATGGACAGTGTCTTGAAAGGAGGATATAAGATGAACATCAACAAAAGCAAAACGAGGATAATGGAATGTAATCAAATTAAATCGGGTGATGCTGAGGGGATTAGATTAGGAAATGAGACACTTAAAGTAGTAAAGGAGTTTTGGTATTTAGGGAGTAAAATAACTGATGACGGTCGAAGTAGAGAGGATATAAAATGTAGACTGGCAATGGCAACGAAATCGTTTCTGAAGAAGAGAAATTTGTTAACATCGAGTATAGATTTAAGTGTCAGGAAGTCGTTTCTGAAAGTATTTGTATGGAGTGTAGTCATGTATGGAAGTTAAACATGGACAATAACGAGTTTGGACAAGAAGAGAATAAAAGCTTTTGAAATGTGGTGCTACAGAAGAATGCTGAAGATAAGGTGGATAGATCACGTAACTAATGAGGAGGTATTGAATAGGATTGGGGAGAAGAGAAGTTTGTGGCACAACTTGACTAGAAGAAGGGATCGGTTGGTAGGGCATGTTTTGAGGCATCAAGGGATCACAAATTTAGCATTGGAGGGCAGCGTGGAGGGTAAAAATCGTAGAGGGAGACCAAGAGATGAATACACTAAGCAGATTCAGAAGGATGTAGGTTGCAGTAGGTACTGGGAGATGAAGCTTGCACAGGATACAGTAGCATGGAGAGCTGCATCAAACCAGTCTCAGGACTGAAGACCACAACAACAACAACTGCAAATATGTTGTTTTTAATATTGTCTGGCAGTGATAAAATAAAATATAAACAACGAGCATCTCACCCCACTTTCCTGAGGAATGTCTGAAGGTAATTTTACTTACATCAATGAATCTCCACCTAAAATAACATGCTGTCTTACTCCTACCAAGAGCTCCTCAATCCTATCACAAATTTTGTTTCATGCCCCTTATAGGCTAACCCTACTTTCATTAATAGTGTCAAACACATCTTAGAAATCAAGAAATACAGCACCCACATCATTTTCTGGATCCATGGCTGTTAGGATGTCGGAGAAAAGTACAAGATGGGTTTTGCATGATAGATGTTTTTGCAATATATGGTGCTTGTAACTAAACTTTTGTTACTTGAGAGGGCCCCCATGAAAAACAAGTGGTCACAGAATAATGAAATTCTGTAGAAACACTTGTAAGGATGAGCAGAATAGAAATAAATAGAATAAATCAATGAAGGAAACTATGTTTACGTTTAGATGATTGTCTGCATCATCGATAGACTGTAACAGCACTAGAGATTGCTCCACTGCTGCGTCAAACATCTTGCTTGGGACATTTGCTACCTCCCTCGCTATGCTCATCTTTAACCTCTAACGCGATACTGTCTCGTTGACATAACCCGTCCTTCATGTAACCCCACAGCCAGAAATTGCACAGGTTCAAATCTGGTGGTCACACAGTTTGGCACCATCAGCCAATTCTACACACATATTACAGAGTAGCTGAGGTGAAGATCTATGGTCGATATTTGCAATGAGTAGCAGCACTACTACTGTTGGTTTGATAAACAAGCATAACAAATAAAGCCCTGCTCACCTTGCCCAGGCACATGTTGACTGTCAACAACTTAATGCATACTGAACCTTGTGTTTCAACCCTATGGTGCCATACCAGCAAGTCAAGACACTGACAACACAAATCCTGCAGTCCACAGTCTGAACATCATCCTCATAAATTTGGTTACCCTTACAATAAATTGTTTTCACCTACACCAGTTCAAGTGGTGAAAGTTTATTTATAACCACACTGTACATGGTGGTTGAGACGAGGTAATTCTTTTCATGATACTTCAGTGTTTGAGCACAGAATACATTCTACAACTGACAGTCAATGAGATAGGTCAGCAGTTTTGTAGGTCTTCTGCTACCCTTGAGGTAGAATAGAGTGACCTGTGTCTTTGTCCAATTACTAGACACTGATTTTTCTTTAAGGATTCTACAGTGAATTATGTTTAAAATGGAAACTAGCTGCAAATTCCCGGTTACATCATGCTCAAGGACCTTGCTTGATTTTATCAGTTTCTGATGGTACTGCCACATATCTAAATAACTCACCTTTTCAGTGAGGAAACGGGGGCACTACGGTACAAATGTATCTTCATTACTAAAGGAAAATCTGAATATCGTGTTCAGTGTTTCTGCTATCTCTTTATTACCCTTAGTATTGGTTCCTGCATCATATGTTAGTGTCTGGACAATCATAGTCTGACAAGGGTGCATTACTAGCTGCATGAATTTCACTGCTAGTTCAGGTTAAAGTTTACCATACGTTGTTGGCCCACTGCATAGGTACGCAGCAAACATTATTAATGCAACATCATGTTTGGCTAAGGGCAGCCAATAGAAACAACGTATTGTGTACTTTCTGCTGTTACCTTTCACTGTGAAATAATAATTTAAATTGAACATATAGATATCACTGTGTTGACCAAAAAATTTCTTATAGTGACAAAGTTGAGTACGTCATATTCACGACACTGTGAAAAAAAAAAGCTCTTACTGAAACTTCCAATGCCCCCCTGGCAGTTAGCTCAGGTATTTCGAACCAGATTTCTCACTTGCATGTGAACCGGTTGCACGGCGAATAAACTAATTTACTCTACAATGATTAACTTACAGCTTCAATCTTTCATACAGTTATAGGCAAAGTTACAACATATGTCAACCATTATTTAACTATTTTGGAAATAGCACGATTAATTTTTCCATAAATAATTGTAACAATGAAAACCGTTAGTTGTCTGGTTTGTTGTTCGAATACGTACACAATGTTTCTTAAAAATACTGAAAGAGATAAATAAATTTGACATCTTCAGAAAAAACTATGCTTTGATATTTACTCACAGCATTCTTTAGCTTGACAATATAAGCCTTCGAGTACTTCTTTCTTTTTCTCAATATCTTGTATTCTTTCCTCTGTTAACGCCATGATCTTTTTGTTCTGAGGATCTTCGGAATTCATTTTGGTTAGAAAGATCAACTGCAGTCAAAACACACACCACAGATTACACACAGAGTTCTACAATTGCAGTGACCGAAGGGTTGCCAACTGCAACACAAAATATACTTAATGCGTATTTAAGACCTATATCAACTATGGTATATACAGCAGCAGCACCAGTTGCAGTGTATAATCAAAGAATACGTTTTTAGCTACTGTAATTCTTATAAAACGAAACAAATCAGTGAGTGAGTGTGGTGACCACAGTCAGTTATCGATATCATTCCAAGAGCTAGTGTACACTGTTGTCAAACCTGTTTAATTTGGCGGTAAAATAACTGAATTTCGTCTGCAGCACTCAGCGGGATCAGAAAACAAGAAAGCAGACAACACATTCGAAGAAAATGTCCCTGCGGACTTTGCGTGAAAGGAATTGTGAGAAAGAATGTGTTGTTCTTGTTGAGTAAGTGTTATTTTGATAAAGAATACATATATCTGTGAGCTCAGGTGTGGTTATAGAACTGGTATATTTTCCGGTTACTTAATCAAATACGGCTGTGTTTTGCCAGAGTCGCAAGCGTATCACATCTGCGCTGCTGATCTATTTCACAGAACAGCATATTATGAATATGTTGATCAGTTTAATGCGTTAGCTGCTACCAGGTTTCGGCCAACTGCATTCATCAATATCATACACGGAAATCAAACTGCCAATGATTCATATTATATTTGGTTGGTTTTGATCTTGGTTAATTTAATGTCTGTAAAGGTAGAATGTGTAATACAGTTGAGAACATGCCTATTATTTCTTTATATAAAAAACCTTTGATGGGTTCAGTTCTCTTATGCTTGCACAGTAGAGGATCTCATAAACCTACCAAAGAAGCCACGTTTCCCAGTGTCTTTACATCCACAATTTTTCTTGTAAAATGTATTTTAAGCAAACCATTAACGATGGAAAAAAATAATAATCATTTTAATGATGTGATATAAGACCAGGGCACTCATAACTGAACAGTTTCTTCAGAAGTTTTTGCTACTGTGTGTTTTCCCGATTCAAAAATAGTGGTATTTGTAGCTTAAACAAAGAAATATGAACTATGCAGAATGTGCTCGGAAAATACTTCATGTTTTGAAATGACAAGGAAACTTCTTTAGCACTTTGTAATTTAAAGTCCTCTATTTATTGGAATTGTAAAAACCAAGGAATGTAATGATTTTTGAACTGTATGTAATTATTTTGTTAGTTCTCTTGTACTTTTATTGTAATTTTTTGTAAGCACAGTTTTCACTCATTTTGGGTACCTTGCCAGGTGTCGTGATTCACAAATTTGGATCATTTTTATGTCTCAGTGTTGAACACTGTCAATTCATTCTCACAAAAAAGAAAAAAAAGTATTTAAAGAGAGTTAATTCTCGGTCCCCTGCCCAATCCAATGAATAGAAGAATAGAATTTTTTGTTTAAAATGTGTGGCAAGATAAAAACAAAGGCATGGACAAGCTGGAGCTAAAACAAGCAGTTTTGTTATAGTGCAGGGATTTCCAAACCAATATTTCCAATTAAATATATTTTAAGTGCTTCTACTCTCTTCCAGAGATACTGTGTTTGAGAATTTTCCAGGAAGATGGTTTTATAGTATTATCAAATCAATAAACTTTGTCATCTGTTGTGTGAAAAACAAGAGATGATAAATTTTTGTAGCTCTCTTCATCTAAATTAATTAGGTAGTTTACCATAGTGGTTTGCATGTATTCTTTATCACTTCATGTCCACAGCTCATGGTCTAGTAGTTAGTATTGTTGCCTCTGGATCACGGGGTCCCGCGTTAGATTCCCGGCTGGGTTGGGGATTTTCTCTGGGTGTTTGTGTTGTCCTCATCATTTCATCAGCATTGTCTTCATTCGTGACAAGTGGCTAGATTGGATTGTGTAAAAATTAGGACTTTGTACGGATGCTGATGACCGTGCAGTTGAGCACCCCACAAACCAATCATCATCATCATTTATCACTTCACATACCATTTAATGTAATAGTATGAGACTTCCCAAATATGTTGGAGATATGTATGATAAAACCTTTGTTGGCTTGGACAAGGATAGGGTTGGAAAGTTGTCATGAGCTTTTGAATAGAATCAACTTAGCAACCTAAAGAAGCAGCAAAAAGCTCTAACTCTGAATGCACAGATGGATATTTTTGCATCTACATCTATACCCTGCAAATCACTATGAAGTGCATTGTGGGGGGAATTCTGCGTTTTACCAAGTATTAGGGTTTGTCACTGTGTTTGAACTCCACACTTCCTGAATGAAAATTCTTTGTTGTAATGCTGTACTATCTCGCTCTTCATTTTGTTTTTAAAGGAAACACAGCAGTGTCAGACAGATTACTTATAGCAATAATTACTGTCTAACAGCAACATATTACAGATGTATGCCTAGTATATAAAACCTCATTCTGAATTAAAAATGTGGGATCTCTCAAGGTTTTCGGCCAGGGCTCAAGCCCAATGTCACTGAATTTTACTGATTTTTAATGATTGTTTTACTCCCATTCTACCGAGCGAATTGTCGCAATGGCTAGCACACTGGACTCGCATTTGGGAGGACAGCGGTTCAATCCCATGTCCGGCCATCCTGATTTAGGTTTCCCGTGATTTCCCTAAATTGCACCAGGCAAATGCTGGGATGGCTCTGACTGCTCTCTGCTTGTTGGAATGCATTTGTGTTGGATGCATTTTGAAGGCTACATGTAACGCCACCACTTATCATAACTTCATGAAACTATAGGGGTCAGGAGGAATATTACATAATGTCTCAACGCATTATGCATGTTTTCAACTGAAACTGTGCGAGAAAAAAATATTTCATTAGCTACTGAATGCCCCTTGTAATTTATAGGTTAAGTTTTGGGAATAAGCTTCTCTTGTTGGTGCAGTGTAAAGCACTGGGCTCATATGCAAGAGAAGTGGGGTGAAACACCTGTATGGCCATTCACTCCTGTATAGTGTTGCTAAGGTAAATGCTGGGGTGGTTCTGCTGAAAAAGACAAGCCAGTTTCCATGTCCAGTCTGACCTATGTCTGCACATGTTTGTACAAATTTAGGTGTGTTCGATCAGTGCTATCAATATGAAATCATCACATGCAAATGGCTTCCCAGTTACTTCCACCAAGTCTTATGAATACTCTCATGAATGCTCCCGTTACCAGCATATGCTGTTGGGAGGAATTGTTAACTATTAGATTGACTAACTGGAGTGTTTCCAGATCTGTTACTAAAGCACAGCATTTGAATAGCTGTCCAGTGCAGTAATCTTTTAGTTCTGTGACATGGGATTTCATTTCACTATTTGTCTGCATAGCCACTATCCTATTCCCTATGTTTGCATACAGTAATTTGGTTCTAATCCCTATAGGCTAGCAGTGGGGTAAATGACTGCATTGAACAACTGATTGGCCAGTCAAATGTTTTTCCACTCAGTTGCTGTCCTCCCCCCATCCCATTTGAATGAAACAACCAAATGTAGCTCCCCCTGCGGGTCTGGGGTAAGAATAGACCTGAGGTACTCCTGCCTGTCATAAGAGGCAACTAAAAGGAGTTTCACGTGTTTCGGCCTTTATGTGACGGTCCCCTGTAGGGTTTGACCTCCATTCTTCAAAATTTTCCTCAAGAGTGAGCCAATTGGGAAAGGGTACCTTACATGCTGCATAGTGTCCATCGTGCATTGAAATTTTTAACCCACTTTCTCCTTGCTGCATTGCAGTCCTGCCCATTCTCCATCTCTTGGGGGAGAACGCCTTCCTGGGTGCGTTTTCAAACATGCACCACGCACTGTCATTGTGATGACGATGGATTTCGTTCAGTAGCCATTCCGTTGTGGTGCGGCTGCCATGTACCCTGTTGGTTGTAGCCCCCTGACCACACAAGGATCACTCTGCTGATGCCTGCTCTGTTAACTCCCCACGTATGCCAAGGGATAGTTGCCCGTCCCCCTGGGGCATCAGGACTCCCAGCAATGGCCATCCTGCCAGGTGGCCTTTGCTGCGAGTGGGTGGTGCCCCTGGGGAGGGCCCCTTGTTGGAGTGGGTGTCATCAGGGCGGATGACACGTGATGAAGTGTAGTCCGTCATCGCTTGCTGGTGGTCAAACACCAGCAGTCTCTAAGCGTTCACAAGCTCAATTCAATGCACAGAAGTACGACTGCAAATCGTTCCCCTCCCTGGCCACAGCATGGGAGGAATGTCAGGCCAAGGATGGCAGCGAATCTTATTCGCCCTGGTACCTTGTATGTTCGAGAGCTGATGGGGAACCTTTCATGAAGATGAAGCCTCAGTTTTTTGTTGAGCGTTTAGAGGACAAGTTTGGGGAGGTGGAGGAATTCTCCAAAATGAGATCTGGGTCAGTCTTGATCAAAACAGCATCCTCTAACCAGTCACGGGTGTTACTCACTTGTGACAGGCTGGGGGATGTTTCTGTAACCATCACGCCCCATAAGAGCTTAAATATGGTCCAGGGTATCATATTTCATGGGGACCTGCTTTTGCAGTCTGATGACGAGCTGTGCCCCAATTTAGAGTGGCAAGGTGTACATTTCATCTGGCGTGTCCACCGGGGTGCAAGGGATAATCAGGTTGCCACCGGTGCCTTCATCTTGGCCTTCGATGGTGATACATTGCCCGAGAAGGTCAAGGTGATGGTCTACCACTGTGATGTTAAAGCCCTATATCCCTCCCCCGATGCGGTGCTTAAATGGTGGAAGTTTGGCCATATTTCTTCCTGCTGTACTTCCAGCGTCACATGTCGAGATAGCGGACGTCCATCACATCCCAATACTCTATGTGCCCTGCCTCCCATCTGTGTCTACTGCGGAGAGCACCATTTGCCTTACTTGCCTGACTGCAGGATTCTCCAGAAAGAAAGGAAAATTATGGAGTACAAGACCCTGGACCGACTGACCTACAGTGAGGCTAAGAGAAAAATTGAACACTTGTATCCTGTGTGTATGACATCGTCTTACGGTGCTGCTACAATAGTTCTGTCACCGTCAGCTCTGCCTTCCCCAGTCATCTCTCAGAGCTGGCAGACTACACCTGCCTCCTTAATGGTGGGAGGGGGCGTTTCCTCCCTGTTACTCCTGCACCACCTACTTCGGAAGCAACTTCTAAGCCAGAGAGATGTAAGTCTTCTTCCGCTTCTCTCGCTAGGAAGGGGTTCCTTGGGTCACTTCCTCCCCAGGTTTCTGCTAGTGGGAAAGATGACACATGCCGTTGGCTGAAGAGCCCAAAATTAGCTGGTCTTAGGGCTTCATACTCGTCCTCAGTCCTGGAGACTGAGAGACTGAGCCAGTGAAGTCCCAGCTGGGGAAACCCAAGGAGCAACGAGAGAAATCCAAAGAGAAAACCCCTAAGACCAAGGAAATTGGGGTGGCACCCACACCACTGCTACCTACAAGCTCTGCATCCGAGGATGGTATGGAAATTCTGGCATCTGCCGAGGACCTGGATCTCGCCGGACCCTGAGACACAATGAATATAGACTGCACAGGCAATAAGTCGGTGGCAGCAGGTGACTCTGAAGCATAATATACCTCATCGAATGTTCCATGCCTTCCTAGTCTCAAAATGATGTCATCCTCCAGTGAAATTGCGGCGGTTTCTTCCACTGCTTGGCTGAGCTATGGCAACCATTACACTTTACACCTGCTATCTGCATTGCCCTCCAGGAAACCTGGTTTCCGGCAGTGTGGACCCCTGCCCTCCGCAGCTATAAGGGATATTACAGGAACCGTAATGACTATAATCGAGTGTCAGGTGGAGTTTGCATTTATGTCCTAAACTCGGTCTGTAGTGAAAGTATGCCCCTTCAAACCCCTTGAAGCTGTGGCTGTCAGAATAAGGATGGCACAGGAAATAACTGCTTGCAATGTATATCGTCCTTCATATGGTGCAGTACCCCTGAATGTATTAGCTGCACTGATTGATCAACTCCCTAAACCTTTCCTACTTTTGGAAGATTTTAATGCCCATAACCCTTTGTGGGGTGGCACTGCCTCTGGCAGAGGCAGAGATGGTGAAACTTTACTGTCTCAGTTTGAACTCTGCCTCTTAAATACTGGGGCCGCCACACATTTCAGTGTGGCTCATGGTAGTTACTCAGCCATTGTTTTATCAATTTGCAGCCCAGGACTTCTCCCATCTATCCGCTGGAGAGCACATGATGACCTGTGTGGTAGTGACTGCTTCCCCATCTTCCTGTCACTACTCTGGTGTCAGGCCCACAGACGCCTGCCCAGATGTTCTTTAAACAAGACGGACTGGGAAACTTCGGGCTCTGCTGTCACCATTGAATCTTCCCCACACAGTAACATCAGTGTGATGGTTGAGCAGGTGACTACAACAATTGTTTCTGCGGCGGAAAATGTGATCCCTCGCTTTCTATGGTGCCCGAGGTGTAAGGCAGTCCCTTGGTGGTCGCCAGAAGTCGCTGAAGCAATTAAGGTGCAACGGCGAGCTCTACAGTGGCATAAGCGACACCCTTCCCTTGAGCACCTCATAGCCTTTAAATGCCAACGTGCCCGTGTTCACCACCTAATCAAACGACGGAAGCAGAAGTGTTGGGAGAGATACGTCTCGACCATTGGGTGCCATACTTCACCTTCCCAAGTCTGGGCAAAGATCAAACGTCTTTTCGGGTACCAGACCCCAGCAGGTGTTAAGGGTGTTACTATAAATGGCGTGTTACCTACTGATGCAAACGCGACTGTCGAGCACTTTGCTGAGCAATTTGCTTGAGCCTTCATGTCGGAGAATTAACCCCCAGCCTTTCGCACTCTCAAACGGCAGCTGGAAGGGAAAGTCCTCTCCTTCACTACATGCCACAGTGAATGCTATAACGCCCCATTTACAGAGTGGGAGCTCCTCAGTGCCCTTGCACATTGCTCCGACACAGCTCCTGGGCCTGATCGGATCCACAGCCAGATGATTAAACATCTCTCTTCTGACTACAAGCGACATCTCATCATCATCTTCAACTGGATCTGGTGTGATGGCATCTTTCCATTGCAGTGGCAGGAGAGCACCATCATTCTGATGCTCAAACCTGTGACAAGCCGCTTGATGTGGGTAGCTATAGGCCCACCAGCCTCACCAATGTTGTTTGTAAGCTGCTGGAACATATGGTGTGTTGGCTGTTGGGTTGGGACCTGGAGTCACGTGGCCTACTCATTCCTCAGTGGGGGCGACTTCTGCCAGGGTCGCTCTACCACTGATAATCTTGTGTCCGCCGAGTCTGTCATCCGAACAGCCTTTTCCAGATGGAAACACCTGGGTTTCATCTTTTTCGACTTAAGTAAAGCATACAACAAGACCTGGCGACATCATATCTTTGTCAAATTGTATGAATGGGGTCTCCGCGACTTGCTCCCGATTTTTATCCGAAACTTCCTGTCACTCCTTACTTTCCGTGTCCAAGTTGGTGACTCCCATAGTTCCATCCATATCCAGGCGAATGGAGTCCCGCAGGACTCCGTATTGAGTGTATCTCTATTTTTAGTGGCCATTAACAGTCTAGCAGCAGCTGTCGGGCCCTCTGTCTCACCTTCTCTGTATGTAGAAGACTTCTGAATTTCATACTGCTGCTCCAGTACTGGTGTTGCTGAGCATCGCCTAAAGGGAGGCATCCACATGGTGCAGTTATGGGCTCTAGCCCAAGGCTTCCAGTTTTCAGTTGCAAAGTTGTGTGTCATGCACATCTGTTGACGTCATACCATTCGTCCGGACCCAGAACTTTACCTTCATGATGATCCACTCACTGTAGTGGAGACATATTGATTGTTAGGACTGGTTTTTTCACTTCCCTATCTTTGTCAGATTCGGCAGAAGTGCTGGCAGCACCTCAACGCCCTCTGTTGCCTGAGCAACACCAATTGGGGTGCAGATTGCTCTACGCTGCTGCGGCTCTACAGAGCCCTTATTCAATCCAGAATTGACAATGGGAGTGTGGTTTATTGTACGGCAGCGCCCTCAGCGTTACATTTACTCGATGCTGTGCACCATTGCGGGGTTTGACTAGTGACAGGAGCTTTTAGGACGAGTCCGGTGACCAGCGTACTGGTGGAGGCTGGGTTCCCTCCATTGCAGATAAGACGTGCACAACTGCTCACCAGTTATGCAGCACACATTCATAGTTCTCCTGAGCATCTGAGTTACCATCTCCTTTTTCCACCTGTGGCAGTCCATCTCCCACATAGGTGGCCCAGGTCGTCTGGGCTAATGATGTGGTTCGTGTGTGGTCACTTCTCTCCAGAGTGGAGTCCTTTGCTTTACCACCTCTACTTGTGGTCTGTTCACGTACCCTCCATGGTGTATGCCTCGGCCGCAGCTTTGTCTTGACCTTTCATGTGGCCCTAAGGACTCTATTAACCCTGTGGCTCACCGCTGTCACTTCCTCATGATTCTTGATGTGTTCGGGGGCTCTAAAGTGGTTTACACCGACGGCTCGATGTCTGATGGTCACGTTGGCTTTGCCTACATTCACGGCAGCCATATTGAACAGCATTCCTTACCTGATGGCTGCAGTGTATTCACTGCAGAGCTGGTGGCCATTTCTCGTGCACTTCAGTATCTCCGTTCATGACCTGGGGAATCGTTTCTTGTATGTACCGACTCCTTCAGCAGCCTGAAAACTATCGACCAGAGCTGCCCTCATCATTCTTTGGTAGCATCGATCTACGAGTCCATCTATGCCCTGGAATGGTCTAGTCATTCAGTGGTGTTCGTCTGGACCCCCTGGTCATGTCAGAGTTCCAGGAAATGAACTTGTCGACAGGCTGGCCAAACAGGCTACACGAAAACCACTTCTGGAGATTAGCATCCCAGCAACTGACCTGCGTTCATTATTACGCCATAAGGTTTTTCAGCTTTGGTAGACAGAATGGCAAGATCTCAGTACACACAACAAACTGCGAGCCATTAAGGGGACCACAAATTGTGGAAGTCCTCGATGAGGACCTCTCACAGGGACTCCATGGTTCGCTGCCGGGTCCGCATTGCCCATGCCTGGGCGACCCATGGCTACCTTCTTCGCTGTGAAGACCCAAATCAGTGTTGGTGTGGTGCCTGGTTGACAGTGGTACATAGTCTTCTGCTCTGTCCTCCTTCGGCTGCCCAGAGACTTAATCTTTTCTTGCTGCACTTATCATTGATTTTAGCAGACTACACGTCATCAGCTGATTTGGTTTTACATTTCATCTGTGAGGGTGGGTTTTATCATTCAATCCGAGTTTTAGCACATGTCCTTTGACCCTCTGTGTCCTCCACCCTAGTGCTTTTAGGGTGGAGGTTTGAATTTTTGCAGGATGGCTGGCTTTTCCTCTTCATTTTCGTAGTTGGCTGGCCACTGTAATCTGCTTCCTTGTTTTACTCTTTTCTGACTGTTTCTTGCATCTCTCCGTTGTTTTCTTGTCCTCTTTTGTTCCTTTTAGTGTTCATTGCTTTTCCTTCGTTCTTGTGGTCATTCCTTTCTTTCCGTTTTGTGTTATATGTCTCATCTGTTTTATTCTCACACTTGTGGCATTGTTTTATTAGGAACAAGGGACTGATGACCTTGTAGTTTGGTCCCTCCCCCCCCCCCCCCCCCCCCCCTCCCACCCTCTCTTAAACCAACCAACCAAATGAAACTAGTCTCTCTGGGTGTGAATTTTTTTCAGTGAGTTGTCTCACATCAAGTGACACAAGTAGTTGATGCTTACACCTATTTTATGAATGTTTTCTCTCGAGCTCTCTCTTTGAGTGATTTCTCTTAAATATTTTTTCAGTCTTTCCATTCATGCGTGGGACAATGTTGTTAGGGTCAGAGGCATGGTGCTGCCACTGCTGGTAGGCAGGACCACCGTTGGTGTGAGCAAATGGCCCAATTGCTGGTGCAGTGCAGGGACTCATAGTAGCAGGTCACCTCCTCATGCCAGATGTGCTGCTGGTGACACTAGGAGGCTGACATGGAGTGTTCGGGGTACACGTGCAACCTAAGAGGGCTGAATTCAAGTGGTTTTTAATTAATGGACTTCATCATACCTTCTCAGTAAAATGGAAGACAAACGGCTGCTAAAATTTGTCAGTGTCCTTTTGTTCTTCTTGTATCTCTATGGGAAACTTCTATACTCAACTTCATATCCCCCCCCCCCCCCCCCCTCCCAGTGATACATCATCTTCATTATTGCATGTTAATTACATCTGGAACAACTCAATCCACAGCAATATGTTAATGGGTTTTAAATACTGAAAAGAAGAATAATCTATTTAGTATATAATTAAATGAATATGTACAACTCTTATTTTAACTTTGGCGTACCCCGAGATGTCTTCACTTACCCTGGGGCTAGGACTGCCCTATGATGCTGTGAGTACCACAATTGTGTACCACTGCTTTAGTTCAACTAAGGGCGCTGATGACCTCGATGTTGAGCGCCCATAAACCCCAACACACACACACACACACACAACACACACACACACACAGTTCAACTAATGAAAGTATTAGACTTGTTTCTTTCAGAAGAATGAATGGGTAGCTCAGTCACTAAAGGGTGATGTTATTTGAAAGAATGAATGTCTGTTTCAACTGACATGACTGGTTTCACTCGAAAAGGAAGGATGAATAACTGTTTTTGTTGTGTACAATTTTTTACACAGTGGTAAGGAAAGCTGGGCTACAGAGTGGTATCGCAACTGTGGTCATAGGGAAGCTGGACATAAGCAGAAATGATTAGTGAACAAGTTAACACAAAAAACAAAATATTTACGTAACTTGTATTTTTCCACATGAACGAAGACTCTTTGCAAATATTACAGCAAGAAATAAAGTCCAGCTGTCACAAATGTCAATTGGGAAGAGCCTTTCGCTGTATGAAGCATGAACGATGGTGTCGTAGCGCGGAGGCTCCAAGTGGAGGTGGGCTGAGCAGCTGCCAACAGCCATCCTGTATCGTGGCGGCAGAGGGCACTGTTGTCCAGAGCTGCTGGAGGCATGGCTTACTGGGTGCACACCATTGGATGTGACAGAGCCAGCGCGACCACTGTCAGCATCAGATGGTAACTTGTTATTCCGTTGCCAACTGTGGATTGCTGGTAGGGTGGTATTGATACATGATACCACAGTTTTCATTTGGTTGCTACCATGGACTGGTTTCACTCAAAAGGAAGCAATGAATGTGTAAGAATCCAATGGATACATAAAACACCCCCCTCCCCCCCTCCCCCTTGCTTCCGACATCTCTCAGGCCGCAGGCCAGAGGAGGAGGAGGAGGAGGAGCAGCAGCAGCAGCACAAGAAGAAGAAGAAGAAGAAGAAGAAGAAGAAGTTCCAGGACAAGGCACCTCCCCTCATCGTCCCTTGCCGCCCCCCCCCCCCCCTGCCGCCTCGTGGTGCCACAGAGGTGCCATCTCCCCCCTCACAACCTGAGTCTTATTTATGGATGCCACCCCATCCTCATTGACGATGACGGATGGTGACGTGGCAGCGTGATTGGCTCCAACCCGTTTGCCGCCCATTTGCATATCCATTTCGTGATCATTCAATGGAACTGTAATGGCTACTACTGTCGCCTCCCAGAGTTGCAATCCCTTATTGCCTTTTAATAGGTGGCTTGTGTCATTATCCAGAAATTTCATTTTACTGATGCTCACTCACTGTCTTTTCATGGGTTCTGTGCTTTCTGTTGGAAGGGGTTGGCACTTTGAGGGCTTCTGGGGATGTAGGCATGTTGGTCCATACAGGTATTGTTAGTAAGTTGATCCCACCTTGTACCACATTGGAAGCGGTTGCCGTTCGGGTCCATTTGGACTTTGCCATCACAGTCTGCAATCGCTATTGCCCTCCTGACAGGCCACCTACATCTTCTCCCCTAACTGCCCTCCTTCAGCAACTCCCCCCTCCCTTCCTCCTTTGGGCTTTTTATGCTCATCATCCTTTGTGGGGCAGTGCATCTTCCTCTAGTCTGAGGCTCTTATTGACCAATTTCTTGTGGACAACAGACTGTGACTTCTTATAATGGTTCTTGTACACATTTTAGTACCACATATGGCACTTTTTGTGCCATTGATCTTTCACTATCTTCCCCTCCCCTTCTTCCTTCCTTACACCGGTTACCACAGGATGACCTCTGTGATAGTGACAAGTTTCCATTGATTCTCTCATTCCCTTCACGCCCCCTGATGACCAGCTTACTGACTCACCTCTATATACCTCCCAGGTCGTGTTTTGCTCTTTGTCAAGATGCACTGATGAAGTCATCTGTGATCTGCGCTGCCGGAATTGTCGTTCCTCAAGCAATGGGCCCTGTTTGCTGCTCAGCCAGTTCCGTGGTGGAGCGCAGCTTATTGCCACTGATGTCCGTGATCGTCATCACACCTTGCAACACTGTAAGCAGCACCCGTCTTTCGCTGATTTTATTACCTTTAACCATTTTCGTGCCAAAGCCCGTTACTTAATCAAGTGGAATAGATGCATGTGTTGGGAATGCTTTGTCTCCTCTCTGGGTTCTTCTGTCCCTTCATCATGCTTGCTGGCTACACTCCACTCCTTCCAAGGTTGTCAGCAGCAGTCATCCATTCCGGGTCTTACCCTTCCAAGTGGCCTTTGTACAGATCCATCATGTCTTGCGGAACACCTCGGGACCCATTTTGTGATGGCATTGGTGTCAACCTCCTACCCAGCTGCCTTCCTTCTCTGGAAACAGTGGGCTGAACCTTCCTGCTTATGTTTTACTCCCTTGTCACGCGGAATCCTACAGTGAACCTTTTACTGAATGGGAGCTGCGTCTGGGTCTCCCTTCGTCCCATGTTTCAGCTCCTGGCCTGATTCCATCCATAACCGACGACTTCAACACCTCGTCCTCCTCAATGCCGATATCTCCTCCAGGTGTTTAACCATACTTGGCTCCAAGGCGTTTTCTCCTCTCAGTGGAGACACAGTATTGTGCCTCCTGTCTTAAGCCCGGCAGGGATCCATCAACCTTGATAGTTACTGGCCCATGAGCCTGACCATTGTTCCCTGTAAGTTGTCCGAACGGACAGTGTCTGTTAGCTCAATTGGATCTTTGAATCTTGGGACCTTTTATCTCCTTACCAGTGTGGCTTTCTGGAGAGACAGTCTCCCATCGATCGTCTGCTTTGACTGGAAATTTCACTTTGGCAGGCCTCTTCTTTGCACCGCCATCTTGTTTCAGTTTTCTTTCATCACAGTAATGGCTGCAACACAGCTTGGTGCTGTCACATCCTCCTTGTGCTGCATGAGTGGGGTCCTCCTAACTTTCATTTGGCAGTTCCTATCCCACCGGTCATTCAGAGTCCAGATTGGCACTGTTCTCAGTTCTCTGTGGACCCAGCAGAATGGTGTTTCACAGGACTTCATATTAAGTGTCCTTTTTCTAATCGCAATTAATGATCTTGTGGCCTCAGCAGGTTATCTCCCACTCGATGGCCTATGCAGAATGACAATTCCTGAGTGCTACCATCTAGTGTGCTTTCACCTGGGCACTCTCACACGGCTTTCAGTTCTTTCCCCTTGAGTTGAGGGTGGTGCATTCCTGTTACCGAACTACAGTCCATCCTGATTTGGAGCTCTACCTCAATGCCCAGCACATCACCATTGGTCCCCAGTCCCATTTCTCATGTCTTCTTTTTGTAAACAAGCTTACTTGGTTGCCCCATATCTGTTGTCTGGAAGTTGGCTCTTTGTGTAAATTCAATATTCTTCACTTCCTTGCCCACTCCTCTTGGGTTGCAGATCGTTTGACCCTTCTCTCCCATTATCGGGCATTAGTTTTGTCCCACCTGGATTATGGCTGTCAAGTTTAAGCATCAGTTGCCCCTTCCGCGCTGCTCCTCTTGAACCCAGTTCACTGTCACGATATCTGTTAGCCACCGGTGCTTGTCGCACCAGCTCAGCTGATAGTGTTCTGGTTGACATTGGGATCCCTCCTGTTTCAGTTGGATGGTCTCAGTTCTTGGTTTCCTATGCTGTCATTTTCCACTCTTCCACTGCTCACACTTCCTATTCTATTCTATTCTATTCTATTCGTTCTGTTCTGTTCTATTCTATTCTTTACTTTTCGTGGCTTTGGGCCATCGCCCGCCCTCAGATGGGTTTGCCAGTTGAGCTCTGCCTCACTTCTCTCTGCTGTGACTTCCATCACCCCTCCTTGTTCTCTTCCCCATGTTCTCTCCCAACCGCCCCCCCCTCTCCCCCCTCCCCATGCATGGTTAGTTCCTTGGCCATGGATTCGGATGGATCTTTTCTGGGGACCAAAAGCTTCCATCGCTCCAGTGGTGTTCTGTTGTTTGTTCTGAATGCTCGCACGGGAGTTTCAAGATGGAATTGCATTTTAAACCGTTGGCACTAAATCCACTGATCATGTTGGATATTCCTTAGTGTCTTCTGTTGGCATGGAACACCATCTCTTGCCTGTCACATGTGAGTTGTTTAATGTGGAATTGGTCACCATTTGGAGTCTCTGGGGCAACCTTCTCCTCCTCCTCCTCCTCCTCCTCCTCCTCAGCATTTGTCCTGCATGCTGGTGGGGTCCGGTGTTTTGACTCGTTGTTGCCACTTCTTGCAATCTTGTGCTTGATGAGGGTGAAGCCCTGAGATCTTGAGGTCTTCATGCAGGGTGTCAAGTCATCACTGCTTTGGTCGTCCTACTGGCTGTTTCCCATTTACATTTAGGTTGAAACTAGTCTTTGCCACTGTTGTCTCGTTTGCTCTAAGGACATTCCCACACCAACGTAGGCAGCTTTCTCTCATTTTGTCTACTATTGGTGCAACACAGTACAGCCTGCAAACTTCATTATTTGTGATGTTGTCATACAATGTTAATCCCAATCCCCACCTAAGCATTTCCGTCTCCATAACAGCAAGTATTTGCTCTACTTCCTTTGTTGAAGGCCAGCATTCAGCCCCATACAGTGCAACTGGACGGATTACTGAACGGTATACTTTTGATTTGAGCCCGTTTCAAATTTTCTTGTCACATAGTACTCCAGTAATGGAACGCCATTTGAGTGGCGCTGCTGAAATGGTTGGAGATTTCTGCACTGAGATTTCCATCGGCAGCAATTGTTGAGCCCAGGTACTTAAGTCCTTACTGTTGGGAGGTCAACACCATTGATTCTGATGGTTACAGAGTCGTTTAAGTCTGTGGATAGTTAATGTTTTCAACACATTGAGCTGTAGTCCTACATCTGATAGGTGGTCATTCCAGGCTTGGACTTGAAGTTGCAGATCATTCTTACCTTCACTGGCCAGTAGCATATCATTAGCATACAGTAATGTCCAGGGTGAGATTTCTGCAGGTTTCTTGTGACAGTATCCATGACAGTGATAAGTAGGAGTGGTGAGTGAGCAGATCCTGGAAGAATTCCCACAGAAATAGGGAAGTTGTCAGATAGTTCGGCAGAAATAGGGAAGTTGTCAGATAGTCCGGCAGCTGACTGTATCCAGCTCTTTGGGTTGTGGTAAAGCAGTCTGACCCACCTAACGAGCTCTTACAGGTACTCAATGCTCTCGCAAGGCAAGCCAAAGTAACTCGATTAAGGCAAAGTGAAGATGTTTTAACGTCTTGCAGTGCTTTTTGATAAGCAAGAGAGCTGCATGGATAGCATCTGTCATCCCACAGTTCTTCACAAAATCCACATTGATTGGTGGAAAGACTGATAATTTGTCGGATCCTTTTATCAATGATGTGCTCAAATACTTTCATGGTGTGTGACAGAAAGCGTATTGGGTGGTAGTTGTTACATTCATCTGAACTTCCCTTCTGCTTCCAAATTGTAACTGTTATGCTACATGTCCAGTTAGCTGGAATCTTTCCCTCCTCAATGATCTTATTAAAGCAATCCGTCAACCATTCAGCTGAATCCCTGTGTTTTGATTTTTGCAAGTCTGCAGGAAGATCATCTAGCCCCATTGCCTTTCCGTTTTTCACTTTCTGTAATGCTTCGACAACCTCATCCTTGGTGACTGGTGCATTGGGTCCCTCTATTGGAATTGGAGCTTGTAGAAAGTCCTCATTGCAAACTTCCTCAAAGTATTTCCTCCATCACTCTGCTACTTTCTTTCCGGTGGTGATACGTTTGCCTTCTTCTTCATTGATTCCACAGAATTTTTTAATGCCTGCAGTTTGTTTTGGCACTGCTTTACCAGCCGATAAATTTCTCATTCACTAGTAGGTGTTTCTAGTTTATCGCAGACTTCGCTGAAGTGGGCTGATTTTGCTGCCGCAACTGCCTCCTTTGCTGCATTCCTAGCATCATGGCAATCCTTCCAGTTTTCATCTGCCTTAGAGGCAAGGAACTTCTGGTATAGCTGCTTTTTATAGTGCACAGCCTTTTTCACCTCCTCAGTCCTGAGCCATGTTTGACGATAGATTTTACGTTGGTCTGGTTTTGTGGTGCCTAATTTTTTCTGGACCGCTGTTATGACATGGTCTTTCAGGGCATCCCATGTTGTTCCTATGTCAATAATAGGGGGAAGAGTGATGGATGAAATAATCTCTCTTTCTGTTTCTTTGTGTCGCCACCATTTAGTACGTGCTGGGCCATTGCCTTCTCTCTTCCTTTGGTTTGGAGGTTTGATGCGCAATTTGATAACTAGCAGGTGGCATTGTTTAGCAACCGTTTCGTATGGAATATCTTTTGCATCCAAAATGAAGTTTAGGTCGCGTCGTCACACAAGAATGAAATCTATCTGGCTCATGTTGTTACCACCGTAGTTAAGTTCAAAGGTGGGACCTCCTCTTCTGGAAGTAGGTGTTTGTGATGACTAGTTCGTGTGTTTCTGCAAAGTTCATATTCCCATCCCCATCTGCATTTCTATGTCCATCTCCGTTGGTATCCATCTGCATTTGAACCAACATGACCATTGAGATCACCATATATGATGAAAGTATCTTCAGGTGGCACTTCTAAGATTTTATCATCAAGCAATGTCCAAAAGTCCTCTTTTGTCATTTGCATGCAGCCTCTTTGCAGAGCACAATACGAAAATATGTGGTTGTACCTCTCATCCATAGCCAAGACAACTTTCATCAAACGGTCATCATATCGCTCTACTTTTGCTACAGAGTCCCGAAATTTCAAGCTAACAATTATCCCAACTCATTTGAATGATTTTGAGCTACCATTATAGACGATTTTATATCCAGTACCGATATCTGGTGATTTTGCTCCACTCCAGCTGGTCTCCTGCACTCTGCAGATTTCAATTTTATGCCTTTTTAATGCTGCTGCTACTTCACATGCTCTTCCTGTCATAGTGCCAACATTAAGAGTGGCAAATTTTGTTACTGGAGCTCGCGTGTTTAGCCAACCTCGCTCTGAATAAGTCACGCCATTCAGGCCTGAATGACGCGCGTCGCCTGAAGGGGACACCCTACCTTTTCCTTTCCTTTATATTTCGACATTGAGCCGTGATGATGTGATGGAAGTGTACCAGCGGGCCTGTCACGAGGGTCTGTCGCCGAACCATAGTTTTAAGCTGTGGGTCTAGTCCTTGATGAGCAAACGTCCGACTGCAGGACAGCAGTTTTCCTGGTGGTCCACAGGATGTAGTTCATTTCCCACCTATCACCCATATCTGGGAGGCATTCCACTATCCACCATCCAGGAATGTGCCCACTAGGGGTTACAGGCTCCCCTGAGGGGTCTCTGGGACACCATTGCTCTCCCCATTTCCATCCACCCCCTGCTGTTCTTTCCTCTTTTTGCTGTCCTCCTTTGTTTGCATGTTGAGTGGACTGTGCTGTTTGTGTTGTTGCTCCCTTGATATCTGACAACCTATATAGTGGGACTGATGTATTTTCTGTTTGGTCCCTTCCACCAAATCGACCAACCAACCGAACATAAAAGACTGAATCAGTTGTTCACATTTGGTTGTTCCTATCGCTACTGCAGATGCATGTGTGTTAAACATAAAACATCAGGAGGAATACCTTTAGATTTCTAGTTTGCTTTAGTGGTATGAGAAGATCATCTATTTTATTTAACAGCCTTCTTATCTTTTGATGTAAATATTAAAAGTTTTTTTTCTTTTACCCTTTGTGCCTCCAAGCTGTCATATTTTTCACACAAAGCCAACACCTACCACAGTAGGACAGCTCTTTATGTTGCTACTAGCTACGCAAGTAATGAAGGTGTTGATTTAATATACACTAATTGATCAAAACTACTTGGACACCCCACTTTAATGGAGAATTGACGAGTAGATGTCATGAGAGGTGGAGCTGCCAGTATAAAAGGGTATTGTGTTGTCAGAGAAACAGTAACCGCAGACTCGGTTGTTCAGGAGGGCTCAGTGACTTTGAGTGTACTAGTCATTGGATTACCAGAGTAACAGATCCATCAGGGACGTTTCAAACCTTCCAAAGTTTTAAAGTGGAAATTTTAAAGTGGAAATGCAAAGGAACAACCAAGCTAATTCATAGCCAGGCATACCTTGTGCTGACAGGCAGGGACTGTCTGGCATTGCGGAGGGTAGTTGTAAAAACTGGGGAAGGAATTGCTCACAAGTTCCAAAATGCTACCAGCTGTCTAGTTAGCACAGTGACTCTATGTAGGGGGTTAAGATTGGGTATAGTGGTCAAACAGCTTCTCAGGAGCCACACGTTTTGGTAGTCTGTGCTATGCAATGTTTGAGGTAAGGTGAAGATCTATGTGACTATACAGCAAATGGAAATGTGTGATTTGGAGTGATCAGTCGCACTATACTATGTGGCAGTTCAGTGGGAGGGTTTAGGTTTGGCGAATGCGTGAAGAACATTACCCGCCATTATGTGTAGTGCCAAAAAAGTATGGTGGAGGTGGTGTTGTAGTATGGTGGTGTTCCTCGTGACTAGGATGTGGTCCCCTTATTGTGCTCAAGAAAACACTGAACAGAGAAGGAAAGGAACACATTTTATAGCATTATGTACTGCATACAGTAGAGGAACTGTTCAGTGACACTGATTATTTGTACCAGCAAGACAGTACAAATCGTCATGAAGCAGCACCTGTGAGACAAAGGTTTATGGACGGCAACATTCCTGAAATGAAATGGAGTGGTCTGTGTGGAGTCCTGACCTGAACTCAATGGAACACCTGTGGGGTGAGTTTTTGACTATGCTCCAGACCCCAGTGTCCAACACCACTACCTTTCCTGGTTTTGGCTCTTGAGCATTAGTGGACTGTCATTCCTCCAGACATTGACAACTAATTGAAATTATCCCCAGTGGAATGCAAGCTTAAGTATCTGAATAATTTTGATCAGGTACTATGCATTCAGGTTTTTAAGGGAGGTGAAGCTTTAAATTGTGTGGCATTTGATAGAAGGAAAAATACTAGAACATGTGCTTCGGGAAAGTAATGAAAGGGTAAGCTACCAGGTAGAATTTCACACAGGGCATAATTTAATCATTGCGTACACTTCACTTAAAAATACATATTTTAATGCCAACTGCTTCAGTTCATATGTAAACAGTGTGTAAGAATATCAGTTTGTAGTGATTCATGTTAAGGGTGTGAACATTAGCTGTAGTTCTTCTAATATACATCATTTTACTATGTGTGCAGCTTTGCAGTTGTTCAGTGATGCAGTATTTTTACATTGAAACGGATCAGTTTTGTCAATACCATGTATACATTTCGGAGGATTTTAATGCTTGACATATGTTAAAGTGAAATCTTTGTTGTACCACCTGATTGTGGTTTTAATGCTGTAATTGCAAATGTGAAATAAACAATCTCTACATTCAATGGTGAATATGACATCCTATATAGTATTCTGAATGACTGTGAACCCCAAAGTAGTCAATCAAACATGAGTTGTTGATTTTTAGAATTTTCATAATGCCACTAATTTTGGTGGAGGATGTTGGTGCTGCTTCTAGCTGCTGAAAGTTTTGTGGAATGACATTTTTGAAATATTCTCTTGCTCCTTCAACTGAACCAATTAATTCTATTTTTGCTGCTACATTCAGAAAGTGCCTGTTAAAAATACTTGTGACTAGTAAGTTATCAGTCACTGTCATTTCTGTCTCCCATTTGATAATATATTGTACAGTTTTGATCTTACTATCTGCATTATTTATTGCTGACAGGATGTGTGTACGTTTGGACATTTTGAGTTTACTTAAAATACTGCAGTATTTTTTGTTGTGTGCAAGTAATACTGGATCTTTGACTCTCTTCCTCATACACCAGACTTTAATTCCCATAGTTATCCAGGGCTTAATTGTGTATGTTTGTTGTTTATATGGATTTTCTGGATAACTTTTTAGGATATCTACTTTCAAACATTGATACAAATCTGCTATGGAGTAAATTAAATTTGACATCAACATATATTTCTGCATATACCTCACCCCCCCCCCCCCCCCCTGTGGGTCCAGGGATTAGAATAGGACCGAGGTATTCCTGCCTATCATAATATCGTAAGAGGCAACTAAAAGGAGGAGTCTCTCACGTTTCGGCCTTTATGTGACGGTCCCTTGTAGGGTTTGACATCCATTTTTCAAAATTTTCCCGAAGAGTGAGGCAATTGGGGAAGGGCACCTTACATGGTGCATCGTATTCATCGTACCTTGAGATCTTTAGCCCACTTTCTCATCGTTGCACTGCAGTCCAGCTCATTCTCCATCTCTTGGGTAAGGACACCTTTCTGGGTGTGTTTCCCCACCATGCACTATGCAGTGTCGCTTTTTGCGCCAACAATGACCATGGACTTCTTTTCACCTCATATACAGCATGGTAGCCAGTCCATTGTGATGGGGCCTTCACGTACCCTGTTAGTTGTAGCCCCCTGACAACACAGGGATCGCTCTGCTGATGCCTGCCGTTAACTCCCCACGCATGCCAAGGAGTAGGTGCCCATCACCTTGGGGCATCGGGGCTCCTGGCAATGGCCATCCTACCAGGTGGCATTTGCTGTGGGTGGGTGGCGCCTGTGGGGAGGCCCCCTCATTGGAATGGGTGGCATCAGGATGGATGATACACCATCAAGCATACTACATCTCTTGCTGGTGGTCCACAGCCAGCAGTCTCTAAGTGGGCAAAGTCTAACTTCAGTGCTAAGAAATATGACCCCAAGTCATTCCCCTCCCTGGCCACACCGTGGGAGGAACACCAGGCTAAGGATGGCAGCGAACCTTATTCACCCTGGTTCCTCGTATGTACAAGAACTGATGGGGACTACTTTGTTTCGATGAAGCCACAATTTTTTGTAGAGCATTTAGAGGACAAATTTGGGGAGGTGGAGGGCTTTCCCAAAATGCAATCTGGGTCAGTCTTGTTAAAAACAGCATTCTCTGCCCAGTCGCGGGTGTTACTTGCTTGTGACAAGCTGGGGAATGTTTCCATCACCAACACGCCTCATAAGAGCTTAAATATGGTCCAGGGTATTATCTTCCACAGGGACCTCCTTTTGCAATTTGACGACGAGTTGCGCGCCATTTTAGAGTGTCGAGGTATTCATTTCGTGTGGCATGTCCATCTGGCTCTGAGGGATAATCAGGCTGACACTGGTGCCTACATCTTGGCCATCGAGGGTGACACCTTACCCGAGAATGTCGAGGTGATGGTCTGTCGCTGTAATGCCATATATTCCTCCCCCCATGCGATGCTGTAAGTGCTGGAGGTTTGGCCATATGTCTTCCTGCTGTACTTCCAGTGTCACATGTCGAGATTTTGGGTGTCAATCACATCCCAATAATCCATGTGCCCTGCCTCCCATCTGTGTCAACTGCAGAGAGCATCATTCACTTTGTTTTCCAAACTGCAGGATTTTACAGAAAGAGAGGAAAATTGTGGAATACAAGAACCTGGACAGACTGACCTACACTGAGGCTAAGAGAAAATATGAGCACCTACATCCTGTGGCTATGATCGTCTCAAACGCCACTGCTACGAGAACAGTTGTAGCTCCATCAGTTCAGTGTATTCCAGCTGGTTCTCAGAGCCAGAAGGCTACACCTGACCCCTTGATGGTGGGGGGCACTTCCACCCCCACCCCCTGTTGATCCTGCACCACCTACCTTGGGAGCACTGCCCCCCCCCCCCTATCCCACCCCAACCATCAGGGACACCCCCCCCCCCCCCCCCCCAGGGGGTCCACAACTCTTTTGTGGATACGTGCGTAGCGAGCACAGCTAATGTGGCCCTCCTTCCTTTCCGGGCTGCATACCCTTCCTTTCTGCATCCTTCCCCCCCCCTCCCCCCCCCCCCCCCATCTTCGCCCCCCCCCCTCACCCCTGGCTCTTTCCTTCCCTTTCTCCCCCTCTGGGAGTATGGTTTGTGCCTACGTCCGGAGACGGATGCTCGAAACTGTTACAAATTCCTTGCTTTCTACACTTGCAAGTCTTCGTCCTTCCTCTGTCCTTCTCTTTTCCTTCCCTCTTCTCTTTGCCCTTTTCTCCGCTGCGGCGTTTGAGACCCCTCTTCTTTCCTTTCCCTTTCTCTTTTTTCCTCCCTGTGCGTGTCTGAAGGCCGACCCACGCACTTCCAAGCGTAGCCGGTGACGGGGTAACGCGTAATTCCCCGCCCCGGGTAGACAGGTAGGACACGTACGTACCCCCTGGTAACGGCCAGGCCCAGGGTGGGGTGATTACCCGAGCTGATACCTTCCGAAAGTGCCGATTGGTCCCTCCGTTCGTTTGTCGGGAGGTGTGACCTGAGGTGTGAACAATCACCTAAGGCGGGAGTGCCCTCAGAGAGGGCCCCCACAAGGGAGGAGCGCGCCATCAGAGACGCCGGTTATCATGGGGGATTCTTCCGCAATGGTTTCCTCACCTTCCACTATGTCTGCTCACAAGCGTAAGTTCACTGAGTCTCAGCCACAGACAGTTCTTCCATCGTTGCCACAGTTCCTTGTTGTTTCTCGATCTGATGAAGGTCACGACTTCTCCACGGTCAACCCTTTCATTATTCAGAAAGGTGTCGACGCAATTGCAGGTCCTGTAAAGTCTTGTTCCAGATACGGAATGGCACCCTGTTGTTAGAAACAGTCATTGCCCTCCAGGCACAAAAATTGCTGCGTACCTCACTACTACACACCTTCCCTGTCTGGGTGGAACTGCACCATACTTTAAATTCCTTGTGTGGAGTCGTTTATACACACTCCCTCGATGGATTGTCTGACGAAGAAATTCAGCACTACCTGTCTGACCAGGGCGTAACGGCTGTTCATAGGGTTATGAAAAGGGTTGACACGAACATCATTCCAACCCGCACTGTCTTCTTGACATTTGACAAAGTTCAACTCCCATCGAAAATCAAAGCAGGCTATGAGAATTTCCGTTCGCCCTTACGTCCCAAACCCTACGCGTTGCTATCGGTGTCAGCGGTTCAATCACACCAGCCAGTCCTGTTGCAATCCAGCCAAATGTGTTCCGTGTGGCAAGGATGCCCATGAGGGTGCCTGTCCACCTCCATCCCCTCGCTGCGTCAACTGTATGGGTGAGCATGCTGCTTCCTCTCGAGATTGTCCCGTTTTTAAGAACGAAAAGCTCATCCAGGAAATTGGAGTAAAGGAAAAGGTGTCGACCTTTGCTGCTCGAAAATTATTCACCAGTCGACAGCCCACCGTGCCTCAGACAGGAAAATACAGCACTGTCCTTGCTTCTCGGCCAACAAAGGAGGCGGCCACGCAGACTTGCGACCTCACCTTTAGTGCCACGGTCGTCAGATCGGCCAGCGCAAAGATCGCCCGTTCCACCTCACCACTTTCGCCTGCCCACTCTCTGGCTCACCCTTTGTCAAGTTCTGCTAAATCTCGAGCCCAAAAGTCAGACACCAAGACTTCGAAAAAAGAGCATACTCTTGAAGAGTTTTTACGTACCGCAACTTCCCAACCATCGGTTCCTCCTTCTTCTAAACATCATACTTCCAAGAAGGCTACAAAGAAACCCAGTTCCTCTCCTTCTCCGCCAAGGCGTGTCCCATCTACAGCACCACCTGGCGTAAATCGCCCTCGGCTGTCTTCTGTGTCGCCGAGGCGCACTGCTGGCGGCCGATCAACCGGCCGATCGCTGGTGGCAGGAGCTGCTCCTGACCAACCTATGGATCAGGATCTTCTGCCTTCGGCTGAATGCCATTCCATGCTGTCGGTCGCAAGCTCTGAGCAGTCATTGAGTTGACAGCGACCTTGGTCACATTCCTCCATTTTCTGTTCACCCTATGTCCATTATCCACTGGAATATCCGCGGTATTCGAGCCAATCTGGATGAATTGTCGATCCTCTTACGATCCTACTCGCCGGTCATCTTCTGTCTTCAGGAAACAAAGCTGCGTCCCCATGACCGCTTTGTTCTCCCTCATTTTCAGTCCGTCCGATATGATCTCCCCTCTGTTGAAGGCACTCCTGCACATGGAGGACTCATGATTCTTCTCCATGAAACTCTCCATTATCACCCAATCCATTTAAACACTTCCTTCCAAGCTGTCGCCGTCCATCTTTCCCTTTCCGGATACACATTCTCTCTTTGTACTGTATACATCCCATCGTCCACACCAATGGCACGAGCTGATCTCCTTCATCTTCTTGGTCAGCTTCCACCCCCATATTTGCTGGTTGGGGACTTCAATGCCCACCAACCGCTTTGGGGATCTCCACATCCATGTCCACGTGGCTTACTATTGCTAGACGTCTTCCACAAAGCAGATCAAGTTTGCCTCAACACTGGGGTCCCTACATTTTTGTCTGCCTCCACGACAAATTTATCTCATTTGGACCTTGCGGTCGGTACTGTTCCGCTAGCTCGGCGCTTCGAATGGTTCGCACTGATGATACACACTCGAGTGACCACTTTCCATGTGTCCTTAGACTGCAGCCTCAACTGCCCTACATGCGCCCGTGACGCTGGAAGTTTGCCCAAGCTGATTGGACACTTTCTTCGTCTCTAGCGACATTCGATGACCGTCACTTTCCCAGCGTCGACGATGAGGTCACACATATTACCGACGTTATTCTTACAGCTGCGGAACATTCAATACCATGCACCTCCGAATTGCCCCGGCGCCCCCCAGTTCCTTGGTGGAACGAGGCATGCTGTGATGCAATACGTGAGCGGCGACGTGCTCTCCGTGTTTTCCGCCACCATCCTACTTTGGCCAACTGTATCCGCTATAAGCAGTTCCGAGTGCGATGCCGTCGTGTCATCCGCGATAGCATGAAGGCAAGCTGGAAATTCTTTATTAGGTCATTTAACACCTTCACTCCCTCCTCGGAAGTTTGGAGTCGGCTTCGACCGTTCTCAGGCACGCCTAGTTTCTCCCCGGTCTCTGGGCTCACTGTTGCGCATGACCCATTAGTGGACCCCGTCGCAATTTCTAACTCGTTGGGTCAGCACTTTGCTGAGATTTTGAGCTCTTCAAATTACCCGCCAGCGTTTCTCCCGAAGAAACGTGCAGCGGAAGTGCGACCTCTTGCTTTCTCCTCTCAAAATCGCGCAAGCTACAATACTGTTTTCTCCATGCGGGAACTCCAACACGCACTCTCTTCTTCTCGCTCCTCTGCCCCAGGACTGGATGGTATCCACATCCAAATGTTGCTGCATTTATCAACCCATAGTCTGCGTCACCTCCTTCGCATTTATAATCGAATTTGGACCGACAGTACTTTTCCCAGACGATGGCGGGAAGCTATAGTCGTTCCTGTTCCAAAACCTGGAAAGGACAAACATCTCCCCTCTAGTTATCGCCCCATTTCTCTCACGAGTAGTGTATGTAAGGTTTTGGAGCGTATGGTGAATTGCCGTTTAGCTTGGTGGCAGGAGTCCTGCAGTCTTTTAACACCTGCCCAATGCGGTTTCCGAAAGCATCATTCTGCAGTTGACCATCTTGTTTCTCTCTCCATTTATATCATGAACAATTTTCTCTGGAAATGCCAAACAGTAGCAATATTTTTGGTCTGGAGAGAGCATACGATACCTGTTGGAGGACAGGCATCCTCCGCACACTGTTCTCTTGGGGCTTTCGAGGTCGGCTGCCCCTTTTTCTTCGCGAATTTATGGCAGAGCGCACATTTAGGGTGCGGGTGAACACTACTCTCTCCCGTACTTTCTCCCAAGAAAACGGGGTACCCCAGGGCTCCGTGCTGAGTGTTGTACTGTTTGCCATTGCCATCAATCCAATTATGTGATTCTTGAGTTTCTCCCGGCATATTGATAGTCAAAATATCCACGGGTATGCTGCCGGTCTATAGTGTCCAACGGGCACAATATTTCGGCGATCATACATGTCGCCATCATCAGGTGAACTGACGGACTGAGCTCCTGTGAACGTGCCGGCACGGAGATCCGTACGCTATGGCTGCTCAGAGGGAACTGGGTTTGGTCGCGACGGCGGCCGATTTAAATACCCTCCGCCCTCGGCGCGCTCACTCCGCCGTCCGCACCCCGCGCCATGGTCGCGCGGTGGAACAGATTGCGATGGCGTCTGAGATGGCGTCGGTGTGATGGCTCTGTCCGCCGTGGTCATCACAACTATACGTTTGCTCGATTTACTCTTGATTAACCCGATCGCTGGTTCCCAAGCCTTGCTAAGATTATAGCCACAGTCACGGTTTATGAGGTTGTCATTGGTGCGAATTTCGATGGCCCCTCTAGCAACGCTTCCCAGTATCTCGACGTCTGTACCAGAATCCTCGTGCGGTCATACTCCATGGCGTGATTTTCCGACAAACAATGTTCAGCGACCGCCGACTTGCTCGGATACATCAGTTGAGTGTGCCTCTGGTGTTCACGGCATCGATCCTCGACGGTACGCATCGTCTGACCAATATACGACTTGCCACATTGACACGGAATCTGGTACACGCCGGCCTTCCTCAAACCGAGGTCATTTTTGGCGCTCCCCACCAGTGCACGAGTTTTATTTGGAGGACAAAACACAGTTCCGACCCGGTGTTTCTTCAGAATGCGGGCGATTTTCCCCGAGAGTGCACCTGTGTATGGAATAAATGCAGTGCCTACCTCCTCCCTCGTGACTTCATCCATCTCAAAGGGTTGTGTTGCAGTGGTTGGGCGGAGAGCACGTTGAATCTGCCACTCTGAGTACCCATTTTTTCGACATACAGTTCTCAGATGTTCCAATTCCTGGGGTAGACTCTCTGCGTCAGACATAGTGCGCGCCCTATGTACTAGAGTTTTAAGTACCCCATTCCTCTGTGAAGGGTGGTGGCAGCTGTCTGCATGCAATACAGATCAGTGTGCGTAGTCTTCCGATACACCCCATGACCTAGGGTGCCGTCAGCCCTTCTCCATGTACGAACAAACGGAGGGAGTCGCCATGGGTAGCCCACTCTCACTGGTGGTAGCGAATTTGTACATGGAGAACTTCGAGGAGGAAGTCCTGTCGTCATCCCTATGGAAACCTACTTGCTTTTTCCGTTACGTGGACGACACGTTCGTCATCTGGCCACATGGTATGGACAACTCCTTGACTTCCTTACACATCTAAACTCCATATACCCCAACATCAAATTCACTATGTAGACTGAAACGGAGGGTAAATTACCTTTCCTTGACGTCTTGGTCAAGAAAAGGGCTGACGGCACCCTAGGTCATGGGGTGTATCGGAAGACTACGCACATTGATCTGTATTGCACGCAGACAGCTGCCACCACCCTTCACAGAGGAATGGGGTACTTAAAACTCTAGTACATAGGGCGCGCACTATGTCTGACGCAGAGAGTCTACCCCAGGAATTGGAACATGTGAGAACTGTATGTCGAAAAAATGGGTACTCAGAAGAGTACTCTGAAGGGTACTCTGAAGAAACACCGGGTCGGAACTGTGTTTTGTCCTCCAAATAAAACTCATGCACTGGTGGGGAGCGCCAAAAATGACCTCGGTTTGAGGAAGGCCGGCGTGTACCAGATTCCGTGTCAATGTGGCAAGTCGTATATTGGTCAGACGATGCGTACTGTCGAGAATCGATGTCGTGCACACCAGAGGCACACTCGACTGATGTATCAGAGCAAGTCGGCGGTCGCTGAACATTGTTTGTCGGAAAATCACGCCACGGAGTATGACCGCATGAGGATTCTGGTACAGACGTCGAGATACTGGGACAGCGTTGTTAGAGAGGCCATCGAAATTCGCACCAATGACGACCTCATAAACCGTGACTGTGGCTATAATCTTAGCAAGGCTTGGGAACCAGCGATTGGGTTGATCAAGAGTAAATCAAGCAAACGTATGGTTGTGACGACCACGGGGGACAGAACCATCACACCGACGTCATCTCAGACGCCGTCGCAAACTGTTCCACCGCGCGACCATGGCGCGGACGGCGGAGGGAGCGTGCCGCGGGCGGAGGGTATTTAAATCGGCCGCCGCCGCGACTGAACCCAGTTCCCTCTGAGCAGCCCCCACTCTGTCCCCACTGCTCTCAGCTGTGGATGGTAAGACACCTTTTACTTGAGTGCCCCTATTTTAATCCGTTACACTCCCGTCTACAGCTATCATCTGATATATCGTTGATTTTAGCAGATGACACGCACTCAGCCGACCGTGTTCTCAAGTTTATTAGTGCCAGTGAAATGACGTCAGTCATTTGAAGCTTTTTTTGGGGACAACCAACCCCTTTCTGTAGTGGATTTTTAAGCCTTCCTTCTGCTTTTAGTTTCTCCAATTTTATGACTTTCGTTCCCATTGCTGCTGGTTTTCAATTTCGGTTTTTTACTGTTTCCTAAGTCACGGACCGGGCGCTAATGACGATAGCAGTTTTGCCCCCTAAAAAAAAAAAAAAAAAAAATCAGGGACACCAGTCCCCACTTCTCAGCCAGAGAAGTGGAAGTCTTCTTCGGCTCCTCTTGCCAGAAAGGGGTCCCTTCAGTCACTCCCTTCCCAGGTTTCTGCTAATGGAAAAGATGACACCCACCAGTGGCTGAATTACCCAAAAGCAGCTGGTCGTAGGGCTTCACGATCATCCTCAGTCCCTGAGACGGAATCAGTGAAGCCCTCCCAGCCAGAGAAACCCTAGGAGCAGTGAGAAAAGTCCATAAAGAAGACCCCTAAGGCTGTGTCCTATGTGCGCGTCAGAAGCAAGCAACAGCTTCAGGCGACAAAACTCTACTGCAGGTGTAGTTACGGAAGTGTCATAAATGAGTGACATCTGCGTCGCTGCCTGTCTCCCGCTGCAACTGGCGACGTTTGAATTCAAACATGTTTGAATCTTGTCACTTCAGCACGCGTGACAGAGTGTGACAGCCACATGTCTTCTCGTCAAAGCATTGGAGTGGACGCGACTGCAGCTATGAATTAGTTAACATCCGATTTCAAGAAAACTATTTGGTGAAAAAATTTGATTCTTCTGCAACCTGTAGCTTGATATCTGTAAATGATAAAGGTCTGTATTTATTTTCATTATTTGTCATAGTTACTGTGCTGCATGAAATTGAGTACATGGCTGCAAGAAATTTTTAAAAATTTGCAGAGGCAAAATCACATTGTGTAGACTTTCCGTATAGTTCATTTAAGGACATACATTATTGTGTATGAAATGTAACCAATATATCTAAATTGTATTTAAAGTTGAGACAGGAATGATACCTCTTTTCATTCTTGAGATATTATCGGCGCGTCCGAACCTTTCATGCCCTTCAGGAAATTTTGGAAATGACAGCACACAGAAAGGACTACTTCATCATGTGATTAACACTCGATACATTTTTGTAAACACGTGAGGAGAGCGAAAACAATACACTCTTTAACTTACACCATGAGGTTTTGTCCAAATTTTCATAGCCAAACAAAGGAAGAGAAACAGGTAAACAGGGTATCAGTGACCAGCATGAGGTGTAGTTTGGCATGAAAATATTTATCTGCTTGAAAGTAATCAGGGTAATTAATAGAAACTTAATTAATAAGCTGAGGAAAAATTCAAATATTTCACAAAAAGCTGCTGCCAAGCTATGTAAATGAAGTGTCAAAAATTTCATATGTTCAAGACCTAACTATTTTGCACATAAAAAGATACATTGTTGCAGTATTTAAATGTCAAAAAGGCTTCCTTCGAGTCAAGTATGTTAGGGAGGCTACCAAAGAGTCAGAAAAATCGTACTTTCTGAATAAAACTTTAAATTAAAAAATGAAAGAAATCAATCAAATATTTTATGAAATGATTGTGTAAAAGAAATAAGTAGATCAGAGAAACATTCTGCGTGCCTTTGAATGGCGCTCGAAATCATGAACAGAAAATGAGGTGCACCAAATGTTTCCCTTATATTTTTTATTTCATACTTTTAGACAAATCATTACACAAAATGTTTGACTTTCTTTTCAAAAATTTTGCAAGCTTTACTTTTACAGACTATTTAGAGTAATTGACTGCTGATGAATTACGTTCGTAATATCAAACATCTGTAACATTTCATGGTTCATTGTAATTTATTTGGCATTAAATGTGTGTGATATACTGGGATATGTGTGAAGATCAAGTTCTTTGGAAAGACCTTAAAAATATACTTAACGATGTAATGTAAACAGTATACATAAAACTTAGTATTCAGAATTGTAACTGAGTCAGTAAAAATAACGGCCCGGAATCGAACCCCTGACCTTGTCGTAACACGTGATCAAGAACTCTACACACTACCCCTACACCACAGCTAGCTTTTGTACATTGGTATCAATCTGTGGGTACTTACAGTTATATTTAGTGTAATTAGTCACATAGTAGCCATTCCTCCGCATTTATTGGCTGTTTTTGTATTTAATTTATTGATGAGATTTTGTATTTCATTTATTGATGATAGTTGAATGCTCCTCTGCTCATTCACATGTATTTGAAGAATTTGTCTGGTGATCTTTGTAGTTGATGATATTTACGAAATTCGGCATGTAGATTCCTCCCTTTGTAAATTTCATGCACAGCATTCCTTTTCACTTTATTTTCTTGTTGTTGTTGTTGTTGTTGTTGTGGTTTTCAGTCCTGAGACTGGTTTGATGCAGCTCTCCATGCTACTCTATCCTGTGCAAGCTTCTTCATCTCCCAATACGTACTGCAGCCTACATCCTTCTGAAACTGTTTAGTGTATTCATCTTTTGGTCTCCCTCTACGATTTTTACCCTCCACGCTGCCCTCCAATACTAAATTGGTGATCCCTTGATGTCTCAGAACATGTCCTACCAACCGATCCCTTCTTCCTGTCAAGTTGTGCCACAAACTCCTCTTCTCCCCAATCCTATTCAATACCTCCTCATTAGTTATGTGATCTACCCATCTAATCTTCAGCATTCTTCTGTAACACCACATTTCAAAAGCTTCTATTCTCTTCTTGTCGCCGGCCGCGGTGGTCTCGCAGTTCTAGGTGCTCAGTCCGGAACCGCGCGACTGCTACGCTCGCAGGTTCGAATCCTGCCTCGGGCATGGGTGTGTGTGATGTCCTTAGGTTAGTTAGGTTTAATTAGCTCTAAGTTCTAGGGGACTGATGACCACAGATGTTAAGTCCCACAGTGCTCAGAGCCATTTGAACCATTTTTCTCTTCTTGTCCAAATTATTTATTGTCCATGTTTCACTTCCATACATTTTCTTAAGTAAACCTAATTCTGTAGCCTTACTCTCCAGCTACAGTATTCTACAAGTTAGGGACGCTGCTTTATAGAAACGGTTGCTCGCACGCAGGACACCTAAGCTTTTTGCCTGATGATGGAGTGTCGCGTATCCAGAAGTTGCTCACTTCTGTCACTCACGTAGGATACAGGCTAAGACTCAGGACATTGCGGTGGCACCCAAACCACCACTACCTACAAGCTCTGCGTCTAGGGATAAAGTGGAGAAACTGGCGTCGGCTGAGGACGTAGATCTCGCTGGACCCTCAGACACAATAGATATAGACTGCTCAGGCAATAAGTTGGTGGCAGCAGGTGACGCTTAAGGCGTAAACTGCTTCATTAAATGTTCTATGCCTTCCCAGTCTCATGATGATGTCATCCTCCAGTGGAATTGCGGCGGTTTTTTCCACTGCCTGTCTGAGCTATGGCAACTGTTAAGCTTTACACCTGCTTTCTGCATTGGCCTCCAGGAAATTTGGTTCGCTGAAATGCGGATCCCTCCCCTCTGAGGCTGTAAGGGATATTGCAGGAACCGTAGTGACTAGAATTGAGTGTCAGGTGGAGTTTGCGTTTATGTCCTAAACTCAGCCTGGAGTGAAAGTTTGCCCCTTAAACCCCTCTTGAAGCTGTGGCCGTCAGAATAAGGACAACACGGGAAATAACTGTCTGCAATGTACATCTTCCTCCAGATGATGCAGTACCCCTGAATGTATTAGCTGCACTGATCGATCATCTCGCTAAACCTCTCCTACTTCTGGGAGATTTTAATGCCCATAACCCCATGTGGGGTGGCACCGTGCTTACTGGCCGAGGCAGAGATTTCGAAACTTTGCTGCCTCAGTTCGACTTCTGCCGCTTAAGTACTGGGGCCACCACAAATTTCAGTGTGGCTCGTGGTAGCTACCTGGCCATTTATTTTTCCATTTGCAACCTAGGACTTCTCCCATTTATCCACTGGAGAGCACATGACGAACTGTGTGGTAGTGACCACTTCCCCATCTTCCTGTCACTGCTCCAGCATCAGGCACACGGACGCCTGCCCAGATGGGCTTTGAACAAGGCGGACTGGGAAACTTTCACCTCTGCTGTCACTGCTGAATCTCTCCCCCACATGTTAACATCGATGTGATGGTTGAGCAAATGACTAGCACAATTGTTTCTGCAGCAGGATACGCGATCCCTCACTCTTTAGGGTGGCTGAGGCGTAAGACAGTCCCCTGGTGGTCGCCGGAAGTTGCTGAAGCAGTTAAGGAGTGTCGGCGAGCTCTACAGCAGCATAAGCGACACCCTTCCCTGGCGCACCTCATAGCCTTTAAGCGACTCTGTGCCTGCGATCGCCAGCTTGTCAAAAGAAAGAAGTAGGAGTGTTGGGAGAGATACGTGTAGACCATTGGGTGCCATACATCTCCTTCCCAACTCTGGACGAAGATCAGATGTCTTTTTGGGTACCGGACCCCATCAGGTGTCCCAGGCATTAACATCAATGGCGTATTATCTACCGATGCAAAAGCCATTGCTGAGCACTTTGCTGACCGCTTTGCTTGAGCCTCTGTGTCGGAGAATTACCCCAAGCCTTTCACACCCTCAAACGGCAGATGGAAAGGAAAGTCCTCTCGTTCACTACAGGCCACAGTGAACCCTATAACACCCCATTTACAAAATGGGAGCTCCTCTATGCCTTTGCACATTACCCTGACACAACTCCTGGGCCAGATCGGATCCACGGTCAGATGATCAAACATGTCTCATCTGACCACAAGTGACATCTCATCATCATCTTCAATCAGATTTGGTGTTATGACATCTTTCCATCACAATGGCGGGAGAGCACCATCATTCTGGTGCTTAAACCCGGTAAAAACCTGCTTGATATGGATAGCTATTGGCCCATCAGCCTCAACAATGTTCTTTGTAAGCTGCTGGAACATGGGTTGGGTCCTAGTCACGTGGCCTACCGGCTCTGCTGTGGGGGTGGCTTCTGCCAGGCTTGTTCTACCACTGATAATCTTGTGTCCCTAGAGTATGCCGTCCAAACATCCTTTTCCAGACACCAACACCTAGTTGCCATCTTTTTTTGATTTACGAAAAGCGTATGACCCGACCTGGCAACATGATATCCTTGCCAAATAATACTAGTGGGGTCTTTGAGACCTGCTCCAGATTTTTATCCAGAATATCCTCCTGTTGCTTCATACTTTCCATGTCCAAGTTGGTGCCTCCCATAGTTCGCCCCATATCCAGGAGAATAGGGTCTCACAGGCCTCCGTATTGAGTGTGTCTATTTTTAGTGGCCATTAGTGGTTGAGCAGCAGCTGTAGGGCCGTCCGTCTCACCTTCTCTGTATGCAGACAACTTCTGCATTTTGTACTGCTCCACTAGTACTGGTGTTGCTGAGCGGTGCCTACAGGGAGCCATCCACAAGGTGCAGCCCTGGGCTCTAGCTAACGGTTTCCAGTTTTCGGCCGCAGGGTCATTTGTTATGCATTTCTGTCATCGTAATACCTTTTATCTGGAAGCAGAACTTTACCGTAATGACGATCCACTAACTGTAGTGGAGACGTATTGATTCTTAGAACTGGTTTTTGATGCCCGATTGACTTGGCTTCCTCACCTTCATCAGCTTAAGCAGAAGTGCTGGCAGCACATCAGTGCCCTCCACTGCCTGAGCAACACCAACATGTGTGCAGATTGCTCTACGCTGCTGCATCTCTACAGAGCCGTTGTTCAATCCTACCTTGACTATGGGAGTGTGGTTTATGGTTCAGTGGAACCCTGAGCTTTGCGTTTACTCGACCCAGTGCACCACTGTGGTGTTTGCCTAGTGACAGGAGCTTTAAGGACGAGTCCAGTGACAAGTGTCTTGATGGAGACCGGAGTCCCTCCATTGCAGGTTAGGCATGCGCAATTGCTCTCCAGTTACGTTGCATATTTTTGTAGTTCTCCTGCGCATCTGAATTACCATCTCCTTTTCCCATCCATAGCGGTTAATCTCCCTTATCAGCAGCCCAGGTCATGGCTTCCAGTTGTAATTCATGTCCGATCCCTTCTTACAGAACTGGAGTCCTTGCTTTTACTACCTATACTTGAGGTCCATTCACATACTCCTCCATGGTATGCACCTAGGCCGCGGCTTTACCTGGACCTTTCACATGGCCCTGAGGACTCAGTCAACCCTGCGATTCTCTGCTGTCGCTTCCTCTAGATTCTCGACGTGTAGTGGGGCCATGAAGTGGTTTACACAGATGGCTTGATGGCCATGTTGCCTTTTCCTATCTTCATGGAGGACATACAGAACAGCAATCCTTATGAGATACCTGCAGTGTTTCCATTGCAGAGCAGACGGCCATATCTTGTGGTCTTGAGCACATCCGATCATGCCCAGGCGAGTCATTTCTCCTGTGTACGGACTCCTTGAGCAGCGTACAAGCTATCAACCAGTGCTACCCCTGTCATCCTTTGGTAGTGACCATTGAGGAGTTCATCTATGCCCTGGAACGGTCCAGTCATTCAGTGGTGTTTGTCTGGACCCCCAGGTCACATCAGAATCTCAGGCATTGAACTTGCTGACAGGCTGGCCAAACAGGCTACCTGGAAACTTCATATGGAGATCGGCTTCTCAGAAACTGACCTGCGTTCAGTATTACACCGCAAGGTTTTGTGGCTTTGGGAGACAGAATGGCATAACCTCAGTTTACTTAGCAAGCTGCGTGCCATTAAGGAAACTATGAATGTGTGGAAGACCTCTGTGCACACCTCTTACTGGCTCTGTGGTTCTCTGTCAGCTCTGCATTGACCATATGTGGCTGACACATGGTTACCTCCTCCGTCACGAGGACTTACCTTGGCCTCGCTGTGGCTCACGAATGAGTCGTCCACCTCTTGCTGGACTGCCCACTTTTAGCCCCTCTGCGGTGGACTTTTAACTTTCCCAGCACCCTACCTTCGGTGTTGGGCAACAATGCCTCAACAGCAGCTTTAGTTTTGTTTTATTCATGTGGGTGAGTTTTATCATTTGCTCTAAGTTTTAGCACATGTTCTTTGTCCGTGTGTGTCCTCAACTCTAGTGCTTTCAGGGTGGAGGTTTTAATGTGTTGCAGAGTGGCTGGCTTTTCCTTTTTATCCTCATGGTCAGCCAGCCATGGTAACATGCCTTCTTGTTTTAACCTCTTCTACCTGTTTCTTGCTTCTTTGTGGTTTTCTTGTCCCCTTTTGTCCATTTAAGTGTTTGTTGCTCTTCAGTCATTGTTGTGGTTTTTCCTTTCATTTTCTTTCGTGTTGTAAGTCTCATTGTTTTATTCTCACCCTTGTGGCATTGTTTCCTTCGGAACAAGGGACCGATGACCTCGTAGTATGATCCCCCCCACTATTTTTAACCAACCAACCTCACCCTGTACTATCTGTTTTAATGTACTCTTATAAATCTGTATCCTGTTCCCGTTAACAAGCATCACTGCTTTGTATGACCCTGCCTGAGGGCTGAAAGATTCTGCATTGTTTATTTCAATTAATTGTGCATCATGATCAGGGAGTCCATTAACAATTCTGTAGAAATTAATTTCTGTATCTGTGTCCTGCAAACTCGCTGCACAAAAGTCACAAAATTAATCAACAAAATTAGATTGAAACACCCAAATAATGATTCCAGTTCATTTTCCCTGTTTGTCTCTCTTAAGAAATTTACACTGAAATCTCCACACACTACTGTTTTTTGTCTGACAGGAAGCTCGATGAGGCATCCTGATTTCTCAGAAATGATTTCCTAGAGGCAATCTAGAAATAACAATCACAAGAAAAGTATTCTGCAATAACAACTCACAAGCACATGTCTGTGGGTTCTGATCTACATAAAACTACTTTTTGATTTTGAGTCCAATTTTTACATATGTTGCAAACTCCTCTTTTCATGTTCACTCTACATGTAAATGATGGTAGTTTGTGATCCCTTACATTCATATTTTCTCTCTCTGTGGTGATGTGGTATTCAGAGATACACAGAACATCTCATTTCACAATTTTGCACCTTTTTTTCTAGACGTACAAGAAGCGCATCTATCTTGTTTTACAGCCCCATGATGTTCTGATGAAGTAAATTAATTCTACTTTTATGGAAACTACTACATATATTATAGTCATGTTCAGTTCTGTTTTCTTTAAAGACTGTCTTTCTGTAGCCTGACTGTAAGCTAAAAAAAGTGTCTCACTGACTCCAGTAAGCCCAGGGATTTTGTCTGTTTTCATGTTCTCCTCCATGCTTTTTCTGGAAGATGCTCAGTTGATCTGTCCTTCCTCTCCTATTCAGGTGCAGGCCATGTTTGTATATCTCTATCTGTCAGTTGCAGCAGCAGGTACAGCACATACAGGGGTAGTCAAAAAGTTTCTGACCCAACAATGAAATTAGACATTTTTGTACAATTTATTTTTTTAATTTTCTACATAATCTCTTTGTAAGTCTGTGCCCTTCTCCCAGTGCTGCCTCTGTCTCTTTAATGTGTCCAGATAATAATTAAGGTGCAGCTACTGTTGTTTGAATAAGACAGTTCAATTTCATGATCAGTTTTATTAAAGATGACATAAAACCACAGCGTCTAAGAAATGCAATAAGTGCAGAAGGAAAAATTATATTTGTCGCTGAGGTAAGTCCGCAAAATGTTATACATTATTAGATTGTGCTGCAGTTCCAAGACTTTGTGAGATAGTTGTGGAGGTTGAAGGGCTGCTGTTATCACTTGGCTGATGTGTGTTGCACTCTGCTGCCGTTATTTAAGAAATGATTGTACTAACTTTTCTTTTGGCTTCTGCCTTATAAACTGGAGGTAAACTAGTTACAACTGTGCTGATGTGACGGAAAAATAAGTCAATATCATCATCTTTGTGTTCCATAAACGTTGTTAGTGAATTTTTGCCTAATTTCACTCCTTTCTTTCCACATTTTTAATATTGTATCATCATTACTACGAACTTTACTGTGTTTCCTTTTCCGTGCTGGCACATAACGTTCATCGTTTGTTACCACAGATGTTTCATCACTATTTTCTATTGCATGTGTTTCTGCTGTATCTTCTTCCTGTTATGCCAAAAGGTCCAGTTGATGAGTTCGATCTCTACTGTCTTCTTGGCTTTCTTGTATTGTTGTCTGTGATGATGTCAATGTAATATTTGTTTCTCCAGATGTGTGTTGTGGAACACTGTCAAGGAACGATAGCTGTTCGTGTCTTTTTGTTTTTGAATTTTTTGAGGCAGCAGAGTCTGTTCCTAATTTGCTTCTCGTCTCGAACCTCTGGTAACCATCCCTTAAAAATTTCCACTTCTTCTTACAGTCATAACCTACAAATAGAAATTATATTACCTGTATGTTTTCGTTTTCTTGCATATCATGAGTTGTTAAAAGTGTTTTGAGGATATTAAGAATAAGGCTGCTGCACATGTTGATGCCACCTTCTAATGAATTAGATTTCAGACATATTGAAGAAGAATTTTGGCTTAAATGGAATATACCTAATTGTGTAGGCGTTATAGATGGAAAACATGTTCGCGTAAGGACACCAGAGAAAAGTGGATCTCTGTTTTTTAGTTACAAAGATTTATTTTTTCAATTGTTCTGTTGGTTATTGTGGATGCAAATTGTAAATTCCTTAGCGTTGATGTCGACACTTATGGAAAAGAGTCTGATAACAGTATATTTCAGAAATCGGCTATGGGCAAGAAAATAGCCGCAAAGGAGTTTAATATACCTCCACCAAAATGTTTGCCAGGCACAACTGTGAAACTACGACATTTCCGGATCCCCCTGTGGGTTCGGGGGTAAGAATAGGCTTGCGGTATTTCTGCCTGTCGTAGGAGGCGATTAAAAGGAGTCTCAAATGTTTCAGCCTCTGTGATGGTCCCCTCTCGGGTTTGACCTCCATCTTTCCAAATTCTTCCGCAGAACGAGCCAATAGGGGAAGGGCACCTTACATGGTGCTTTTTGTCCATCGTGCATTGAGACCTCTAGCCAGCTTTATCGTCGTCGCATTACCGTCCCGCTCATTCTCCATCTCTTGGGCGAGGATGCGTTCCTGGGTGCAATTTCCACTATGCACTGTGCAGTGTTGTTTTTGTGGAGGCGACAACCATTGCCTTTATTGCACCTAGAAACCAGCACAGTAACCAATCCATTGTGGTGGGGCCACCATGTACCCTGTTGGTTTTAGCCCCCTGACAACACGGGGATCGCTCTACTGATGCCTGCGCCGTTAACTCCCCAAGTATGCCAAGGAGTAGATGCCCATCTCCCTGGGGCATCAAGACTCCCAGCACCCCCCTGCGGGTCCGGGGTAAGAATAGGCCCGAGGTATTCCTGCCTGTCGTAAGAGGCGACTAAAAGGAGTTTCAACCGTTTCGGCCTTCCATGTTATGGTCCCCCTTGGGGTTTGACCTCCATTTTTCAAAAGTCTACAGAAGTACGAGCCTTTTGGGGAAGGACACCTTACATGGTGTACCACTGGTCCTAAGTGCACTAAGACCTTGGCACTCAGCCTTGCACCGGCGTTGTAACCATACCCACTATTCCTCAAATTGGGCCTAAACGCCTGATGGGTTGTCCAAGTTACGCCCATAATGCATCTCCATCTGCACCAGCGATCATGATGGACTTTCCATGGCACCAGAAATCCAGCACGGTAGCCAGCCCGTTGTGGTGGGGTCGTCATGTACCCTCTAGGTTGTACAGGGATCGTACTGCCGATACCTGAGCTGCACCCTCCCCACGTCGGCCAAGGAGTAGATGCCCGTCTCCTTGGGGCATCAGGACTCCCGGCAATGGTCATCCTGCCAGGTGGCCCTTGCTGCGGCTGGGTGGCGCCCGTGGGGAGAGCCCCTGGTCGGAGTGGGTGGTATCGGGGCGGACGTTTCGCAGATGAAACGTCAACACGTATCAGGTCGCTCTGCGGCCGAGTCTTTCAAAAGAAAAGGTACCGTTTCTAGTTCTGGTTCTCCTGCCCTTTCCCCCTTGGCCACTCCATGGGAGGAGGGACAGGCCCGCCGGCTTGGGGCGAAGTACTTCCCCCGCTATTTGGTCTGTTCTCGAACCGATGGGGGGACGCTCGCCACCTCCAAGCCCATGTTCTTTGTTCAGCACATTGAGGACGTCTTCGGGGAAATCGAGGCTCTCAGCAAGATGCGATCCGGGTCCGTTCCTATCAAGACCACCTCCGCCACACAGTCGGCGGCGCTCCAGGCGTGCGACCGCCTAGGGGACATCCCAGTATCCATTGTCCCACATCTGGCACTAAATAGGACGCAGGGGGTTATTTTTCATCGTGACCTCCTGTTACAATCTGATGAGGAGCTCAGGGCCAACCTGGAGCGCCGCGGCGTGTATTTCGTCCGGCGAGTCCAGTGCGGCCCCAAAGACCGTCGCATCGACACCGGGGCCTTTATCCTCGCCTTCGAGGGGGACGTTCTCCCGGAGAAGGTCAAGGTGATGTGCTATCGGTGCGACGTGCGACCTTACGTCCCGCCTCCTATGCGCTGTTTTAGGTGTTTGCGCTTTGGGCACATGTCATCACGGTGTGAGGCTGAGCCCCTTTGTGGCGATTGTGGACGTCCTCTTCGTGAGGAACATACATGCACCCCACCACCTCGGTGCATTAATTGTCCTGGCGTCCACTCGCCTAGATCCTCAGACTGCCCCGCCTATCAGAAGGAGAAAAAGATACAAGAAATTAAAACTTTGGATCGGCTCTCTTATTCTGAGGCCACGAAGAAATATGACCACCTTCATCCCGTGCCATTGACCACTTCGTTTGCCTCAGTTGTGTCCACTCCTTCCACGGTATCCTCACCCCTATCCTGTCCCCCCTCCGCTTCCTCCGCCCATCAGGGGGCTCTGCCTCCGCCTCCCAAATCCCTCCCTTCCAAATCCTCCTCCCCGTGGCCCCCACCCCCTCTGCCCCAGGGGCCACCCTTCCTCCTCCTCCTCCCCCCACGCCACCTGAGAAGTGATCCTCTTCTCAGGCGTCCATCGGGGAAACGTTCCGGACCCCAGCTTCCGAGGTCCGGCGTTCCAAAACGGACCCCGCGCGTGAGGACCTTCTTCGGGTCCAGCCCACCATCCCTGTGCCTCCTCGGCCTTCCAAGAAGGCCTCAAAGAAGTAGTATCTATCCCCCTCTCCACCCCGGCGCGTTTCGTCTGACGCTTCATCCGTGAGTCGCTGCTCCCGGCCGTCCTCAGTTTCGCCGGGACGCTCTGCTGCCAGGCGCTCCGCCGGCCTTTCGTCGGCAAATGATGCGGCCCCTCCTACACAATCAGGGACAGCGGCCGCAGCTGGCGATGAGTCGATGGAACCGGATCCGCCTCCCGTCGGTTATAGCGTTGTTCCCTCGCAACCTGGCCCTCCGCGGCCGTCGAGGTGACCAGCTCTTCCCCCGTCTCATTCCCCCAACTTTTTGACTAGCGATGGCGTTGTTTCATTGGAACATAAGAGGTATTCGATCTAATCGGGAGGAATTACAACTGCTCCTCTGCCTGCACTGTCCGCTCGTCCTTGGTCTCCAGGAAACCAAGTTGCGCCCGACAGACCGCATTGCCTTTACCCACTATACCTCGGAGCGGTATGACCTCACCCCTGTGGACGGTATCCCAGCTCATGGTGGGGTCATGTTGCTCGTTCGGGACGATGTCTATTACCATCCCATCCCATTGACCACCCCACTCCAAGCAATAGCTGTCCGCATTACTCTTTCTGCTTTTACTTTTTCAGTTTGTACCATCTACACTCCACCGTCATCTGCTGTTAGTCGGGCTGACATGATGCACCTGATTGTTCAGCTCCCCCCGCCGTTCTTATTGTTTGGCGACTTCAATGCCCATCATCCCCTTTGGGGCTCTCCTGCATCCTGTCAAAGAGGCTCACTCTTGGCGGATGTCTTCAACCATCTCAATCTTGTCTGCCTTAATACCGGCGCCCCGACTTTCCTCTCGGACTCTACTCATACCTACTCCCACTTGGACCTCTCGATCTGTTCTACCACTCTTGCCCGTCGGTTCGAGTGGTATGTCCTTTCTGACACCTATTCGAGCGACCACTTCCCCTGTGTCGTTCATCTCCTGCACCACACCCCATCCCCATGTCCTTCGAGCTGGAACATACTGAAAGCTGACTGGGGACTTTACTCCTCCCTGGCGACCTTTCCGGACCACGATTTTCCCAGTTGTGACAATCAGGTCGAATACCTCACGGCTGTTATTATCAATGCTGCCGAACGTTCCATTCTTCGTACTACTTCTTCTTCACGTCGCGTTTCCGTCCCCTGGTGGAACGAGGCTTGTAGGGACGCTATCCGTGCTCGACGACGTGCTTTACGCACCTTTCGCCGCCATCCTACATTGGCGAATTGTATTGAATACAAACGACTCGGAGCGCAATGCCGTAGAATCATCAAAGACAGCAAAAAAGCTTGTTGGGCCTCTTTCACCAGCTCCTTTAACAGTTTTACTCCCTCTTCCGTCGTTTGGGGTAGCCTGTGCCGGCTGTCGGGCATTAAGGCCCACTCCTCGGTACCTGGCCTGACCTCAGGTAATGAGGTCCTTGTTGATCCTGTGGCTGTCTCCAACGCCTTTGGCCGCTTTTTCGCGGAGGTTTCAAGCTCCGCCCCTTCCCAGGAAAGAGGCAGAAGAGGCTCGGCGACCTTCCTTCCACTCGCTGAATCTAGAAACTTATAATGCCCCCTTTACTATGCGGGAACTCGAACGTGCGCTTGCACTGTCCCGATCCTCTGCTCCAGGGCCAGATGCCATTCACGTTCAGATGCTGGCACACTTTTCTCCAGCGGGCAAAAGCTTCCTTCTTCGTACCTACAATCGCGTCTGGACCGACGGTCAAGTCCCCAGGCGTTGGCGTGACGCTGTTGTTGTTCCTATACCCAAACCCGGGAAGGATAGACACCTTCCTTCTAGTAACCGCCCCATTTCTCTTACAAGCTGTGTCTGTAAGGTGATGGAGCGCATGGTTAATGCTCGGTTAGTCTGGATTCATGAATCTTGACGACTACTTACTAATGTCCAATGCGGCTTTCGTCGCCGCCGCTCCGCTGTTGACCACCTTGTGACCTTGTCGACATTCATCATGAACAACTTTTTGCGAAGGCGCCAAACGGTAGCCGTGTTCTTCGACTTGGAGAAGGCTTATGATACCTGTTGGAGAGGAGGTATCCTCCGCACTATGCACAGGTGGGGCCTACGCGGTCGCCTGCCCCTTTTTATTGATTCCTTTTTAATGGATCGAAAGTTTAGGGTACGTGTGGGTTCCGTATTGTCCGACGTCTTCCTCCAGGAGAACGGAGTGCCTCAGGGCTCCGTCTTGAGCGTAGCCCTTTTTGCCATTGCGATCAATCCAATTATGGATTGTATTCCGCCTAATGTCTCAGGCTCTCTCTTTGTCGATGACTTCGCGATCTACTGCAGTGCCCAGAGAACATGCCTCCTGGAGCGCTGCCTTCAGCGTTGTCTAGACAGCCTCTACTCATGGAGCGTGGCAAATGGCTTCCGGTTCTCTGCAGAGAAGACGGTTTGTATCAACTTTTGGCGATATAACGCGTTCCTTCCGCCATCCTTACATCTCGGTCCCGTTGTTCTCCCATTCGTGGACACAACTAAGTTTCTAGGGCTCACGTTGGACAGGAAACTGTGTTGGTCTCCACATGTCTCTTATTTGGCGGCCCGTTGTACACGTTCCCTTAATGTCCTCAGAGTTCTTAGCGGTTCATCTTGGGGAGCAGATCGCACTGTCCTGCTTCGCTTGTATCGGTCCATAGTCCGGTTGAAGCTGGATTATGGGAGCTTCATCTACTCGTCCGCTCGGCCATCCCTCTTACGCCGGCTCAACTCCATCCACCATCGGGGGATACGCCTTGCGACCGGAGCCTTCTACGCTAGTCCTGTCGAGAGTCTTTATTCTGAAGCTGCCGAATTACCATTGACCTACAGGCTCGACGTACTGCTGTGTCGGTATGCCTGCCGGCTGTTGTCTATGCCCGACCACCCCTCTTACCAGTCCTTCTTCGCCGATTCTCTCGACCGTCAGTACGGGTTGTATGTGTCTGCCCTGCTGGCCCCCGGAGTCCGCTTCCGTCGCCTGCTTCGACAATTGGATTTTGCCCTCCCTACCACCTTCAGAGAGGGTGAGAGCCCGACACCACCTTGGCTCCAGGCTCCGGGTCATATTTATCTCGACCTCAGCTCACTCCCGAAGGAGGGTACTCCGGCTGCAGTGTATTGCTCACGGTTTGTCGAACTTCGTGCTCGCCTTGCCGGTCACACCTTTATTTACACCGATGGCTCCAAAACTGACGATGGTGTCGGCTGTGCCTTTGTCGTCGGGGCCGCCACCTTTAAATACCGGCTCCTCGACCAATGTTCGAGCTTTACGGCCGAGCTTTTTGCTCTCCATCAGGCCATTCAGTATGCCCTCCGCCACCGCCATTCATTGTACGTACTTTGCTCTGACTCACTCAGTGCTCTTCAGAGCCTTGGAGCTCCCTATCCGGTCCATCCCTTGATTCAACGGATACGGCAGTCCCTCCATTCTTTTGCTGATAATGGTGGTTCTGTCAGCTTTCTGTGGGTTCCCGGACATGTAGGAGTGCCTGGGAATGAGGCTGCGGATGCTGCAGCCAAGGCTGCAGTCCTCCTGCCTCGGCCAGCCTCCCACTGTGTCCCGTCATCTGACGTTTGTGGGGATGTATGTAAGAGGCTTGTGTCGTTGTGGTGGGATGCTTGGTCATCCCTCCGAGGAAACAAGCTCCGGGCAGTCAAACTGCTCCCAACTGCTTGGACAACATCCTCCCGACCATCTCGGCGCGAGGAGGTCCTTCTGACCAGGTTGCGGATTGGGCATTGCCGGTTTAGCCACCGCTACCTGCTCTCCGGTGACCCGGCCCCGCAGTGCCCTTGTGGTCAGGAATTAACAGTGCGCCATGTTTTATTGTCGTGTCCCCGTTTTAGTCAATTTCGTGTTGTCCTGTCCCTGCCATCTACTTTACCGGATGTTTTAGCTGATGACGCTCGAGCAGCTGCTCGTATTCTGCGTTTTATAACTTTAACTGGCTTGTCCAAAGACATTTAACCTTTTTACTTATTTTATCTGCATCTTTGTCAGGTCCTTCTGGTGTCCCCCATCCCCTTGAGTTTTAACAGATTCCATGTGCTCTAACAACAGTGACTGGGCGCTAATGACCTCAGCAGTTGAGCGCCCTTAAACCCAACCAAAAAAAAAGGACTCCCAGCAATGGACATCCTGCCAGGTGGCCCTTGCTGTGGCTGGGTGGTGCCCGTGGGGAGGGCCCTTGGTCGGAGTAGGTGGCATCAGGATGGATGGCACGCAATGAAGTGTGGCACATCTTCTCTTGCTGGTGGCCAACCACCAGCAGTCTCTAAGCATTCGAGGGCTCACTTTAAAGCTAATGTTTATGACCCCATATCGTTCCTCTCCTTGGCCACACCATGGGAGGAACGAAAGGCTATGAATGACAGTGAAACGTATTCACCCCGGTATCTCATCTGTACCAGAGCTGACAGGGAATCCTTTGTGTCTGTGAAGCCTCAGTTCTTTGTAGAGCATTTAGAGGACAAGTTCGGGGAGGTGGAGGGCTTGTCCAAAATGGGGTCAGGGTCAGTCTTGATAAAAACAGCATCCTCTGCCCAGTCACGAGCCTTGCTCGCTTGTACAAAGCTGGGGGATGTTTCTGTTACTATCACCCCCGATAAAAACTTATATATGGTCCAGGGCATTATTTTCCTCAGAGATCTTCTTTTACAGTCCACCAACTTAGAGCGACGAGTTGTCCATTTTGTCTGGCGCGTCCACCAAGGTCCGAGGGATCATCAAGTTGCCACCGGTGCCTTCATCTTCGAGGGTGACACACTACCTGAGAAGGTCAAGGTGATGGTGTACCATTGTGATGTCAAGCCATATATCCCTCCCCTGATGCGGTGCTTAAAGTGTTGGAAGTTCGGCCATATGTCTTCCCGCTGTGCTTCCAGCAACATATGTCACGATTGTGGTCGACCATCCCACCCTGATACTCCATGTGCCCCGCCTCCCATCTGTGTCAACTGTGGAGAGCACCATGCCCGTTGCTCGCCGGACTGTAAGATTCTACAGCAGGAACGGAAAATAATGGAATACAAGACCCTGGATCGACTGACCTACACTGAGGCTAAGCGGAAATTTGAACAACTTCATCAAATACGCATGACGTCATCTTATGTCGCCACTGTCACTCCTGCTACAGTTTCCATAGCTGCACCACATACCGTCAGCTCTCAGAGCCGGAGGACCACGCCTGCCCCTTGACAGTGGGGGCCACTTCTCTCAATGTTGCTCCCGCACCACGTACCTCGGGAGCAGCACCCCCTCAACCACCAGGGACACCAGTCCCCACTTCTAAACCGGAGAAGCTTAAGTCGTCTTTGGCACCTCTCGCTCGGAAGGGATCCCTTAGAGGTCACTCCCTTTCCAGGTTCCTACCAGCGGCACAGCAGACACCCACCAGTGGCTGAAGAAGCCACGGGTCTCTGGTCGTCGAGCTTTGCGATCCTCTTCAGTCCCGGAGACTGACTTAAAAAAGCCCTCCCAGCAAGGGCAACCAAAGGAACAGCGCGAGAAAGCGAAATTGAAGATCCCTAAGACCAAGGCACCTGCGGTGGCACCTACTCCACCACTACCTACAAGCTCTGCGTCAGAGGATGAGGTGGAGATTCTTGCGTCCACTGAGGACCTCGATCTCGCCGGTCCCTCGGACGTGATGGATGTCGCTCCCGTCTGTACTCAATTGGTGGCGGCAGCTGACCCAGCAACGTAATATGTCTCTTCAGTCCCTTCACGCCTTTCTCAGCCATGGACAATGTCATCCTCCAGTGGAACTGCAGCGGTTTCTTCCACCATGTTGCTGAGCTCCGACAACTTCTCAGCCTTCACCCTTTCTACTGCATTGTTCTTGAAGATACTTGATTTCCAGCGATGCGAACCCCTGCCCTCCATGGCTATTGGGGTTATTATAAGAACCGGGCAGCATATGAAAGGGTATCTTGCGTCTGCATCTATGTCCTTCACTCTCTTCACCGCGAGTCTGTCCCTCTACAAACACCTGTAGAGGCTGTCGCTGTCCGGGTGTGGATGCCTCAGGCTGTTACTGTCTGCAGTCTGTATCTTCCACCGGATGGTGATGTCCCACAGCACATCCTGGCTGCGCTGATTGCCCAATTGCTGCCACCTTTTGTAATGGATCTGGGAGATGTGTTATTTTCTACCGGATTTGTCGATACCAAATTGTAAATCTTTTCTTATATTTTTGTCAGAATTTTTTTAGTGTAATTTGCATTATTATATGCTGATTTACTTATATTTTTGAGAATGACAGCATATTGATTACTATTAGTAGATGTGACGAAGAATATCAAAGAGACTGATTACAAGTGGAAGCTTGTGTGTTGTGTAAAATGTCTTTGACGCTGGAGTCGTCTTTGACTGTAGTCAGTCGGCATTGAACTCTTGGTGTGTGTTGATGGTAGAACAATGTGCAGGTCGCCGTCAAAATAATTTGCTAGTGAACAGAAAAAAATGAATTATGTTACTATTTTTTATATAAACTTTAAGAAGAAACCACATTCGAAGAAATGGTATTTGAAGCACAAAAAATGAGGCAAATGCATTGAACCAGGTCATTTCTGCAGCCGACAAAACTGCATTGTGGAATCATACTTCCACTAGACAACTGAAAGCAAGACAAATATCATCTTGTAACCATTTCACAGAAAAGTTACTGTCACGAAATATGCCAAATATAAGTAAATAAAAAATAGTGAGCATATTTCACTTTTCTGTTACTGGGCGACTTCAACGCCCATAACCCTCTGTGGGGTCGATCAGTGGCAACGGACAGCGGCAGCACCATTGAGCATGTATTGGCACAGCTCGACCTTTCCATTTTAAATGATGGTGCCTTCACACATTTCAGTGTGGCGCATGGCACGTACTCAGCCATCGACCTTTTGATCTGCAGCCCTAGCCTCTTACCGTCTGTCCAATGGAGTGTGCATGACGACCTGTGTGGTAGTGACCACTTTCTGATCTTTCTGTCACTGCCACAGCGTCTCTCTTCTGGGCACCCTTGCAGATGGGCTATGAATAAGGCTGACTGGGACTTGTTGTCCTCCATTGCCGCTATTGAGCCTCTTTCCAATGAAGCCATTGATGCGGTGTTTCACTCGGTCACCACCGGCATCGTTACTGCTACAGAATCTGCCATTCCCCGTTCTTCTGGGTCCCCTCGGCAGAGGACTGTGCCTTGGTGGTTGCCTGCGATCGCCGGGGTGATTAAAGATCGCAGGCGGGTGCTCCAGCATCAGAAGCAGCATCCCTCATTAGAACACCTCATCGAATTTAAGAGGCTCCGTGCGAAGGCCCGCCTCATCATTCGCCAACACAAGCAGGAGTGCTGGGAAAGTTACGTCACTACCATTGGCCTCCGTCTCTCTCCATTGCAGGTTTGGGCCAAGATTAGGCGCCTCTATGGCTATCGGACCCCTGTCAGCGTCCCTGCGCTGTCACTGAATGGAGCAGTTTTTACTGACCCCGACACAATTTCCAACTGCTTAGCAGAGCATTTTTCTCAGAGTTCCGCTTCTGTGAATTACCCACTGGCCTTCCGCTCCATTAAAGAGCGTTTGGAACGTCGGAGCCTTTCATTTCACACGCGCCATCCTGAAACCTACAGTGTTCCGTTCAGTGAGTGGGAATTCCAAAGTGCCCTAGCCGCTTGCCCTGATACAGCTCCCGGGCCCGATCTAATCCACTGTTAGATGCTCAAACACCTCTCAGTGGACTGCCAGCGACGCCTCTTTGGCCTTTACAACCGTATCTGGGTTGAGTGTGAGTTCCCGTCGCAATTGAGGGGAAGCATCGTCATCCCCATTTTGAAACCTGGCAAGAACCCACTGAAGGTGGACAGCTACTGCCCCATTAGCCTCACCAACATTCTTTGCAAGTTGCTCGAACGCATGGTGAGCTGGCGGCTTAGTTGGGTGCTCGAGTCCCGGGGCCTTCTGGCTCTGTCTCCGGGTGGGTTCCGTAAGAGCCGCTCTGCCATCGATAATCTGGTGAGCCTGGAGTCTGCCATCCGTACGGTCTTTGCCCACCGTCAGCACCTTGTCGCTGTTTTTTTCTTGACATGTGGAAGGCATATGATATGACATGGCGACATCACGTCCTCTCTACACTTGCTGCCAATTTTCATACAAAATTTTCTGTCATATCATACCTTCCGCGTGCAACTTGCGGCCTCCCATAGCCCCCCCCCCCGAGTTCAGGAGAACGGGGTACCGCAAGGATCTGTCTTAAGTGTCTGCCTGTTTTTAATTGCAATTAATGGGCTCGCTGCGGCGCTGGGAACATCTGTCTCAGCTTCCTTGTATGCTGGCAACTTCTGCCTCTACTATAGCTCCATTGGCATTGCAGCTGCTGAACGTCAGCTGCAGGGTGCTATCCGCAAGGTGCAGTCTTGGGCTGTAGCGCATAGCTTCCAGTTTTCGGCTGCCAAGACCTGCGTTAGGCATTTCTGCCGGTGACGCACAATTCACCCTGAGCCACGGCTTTATCTTGACGGCGAACCTCTTGCTGTGGTGGAGACACATTGGTTTTTGGATGTGGTTTTTGATGCCCGGTTGACTTGGCTCCCTCATACTCGGCAGCTTAAACAGATGTGTTGGCGGCATCTTAATGCTCTGCGATGCTTGAGCCGCACCAGCTGGGGAGCCGACCGATCTACCTTCTTACGGCTCTACCAGGCATTAATCCTGCCCCATATGGGAGCCTGGCTTATGGTTCAGCATCCCCTTCTGCGTTGTGGGTGCTGGACCCCATCCTTCACAGCGGGATCCGACTTGCCACTGGAGCTTTCCGGACCAGCCCTGTGAACAGCATACTTGTGGAGGCAGGTGTCACTCCACTGTGGTTACGGCACCAATGTTTACTGGCCGCTTATGCTACACATGTTTGTAGCTTACCCGGGCATCCTAATTATCGTCTCCTGTTCCCACAGTCGGTCGTCCATCTCCCAGAACGTCGGCCTCAGTCGGGTTGTACAATCGCGGTCCATGCCAGAGAGCTTTTCTCTGGGCTTGGGGTTTTCTCTCTTCCACCTCCTTTCCGGCCCCTCTGCGTACACCCCCGTGGTGTGTGCCCTGTCATGCCTTTGGGTCGAATTGCACAGGGCCTGGTCCCTCCTGAGGCCTTCCGCCGCCGCTTTCTTTCCATCCTTGCCGTGTATCAGGGCTCTGGCGTTGTTTACACTGATGGTTTTATGGTTGCTGGTCGTGTCGGTTATGCTCTCACTCTAGGGGACCATTACGAACAACACTCATTGCCGGCTGGCTGCAGTGTTTGCACTGCTGATCTGGTCGCCATCTCTCGTGCCCTAGATTATATCCGCTCCTGCTCAGGTGAGTCCGGCATTATCTGTAGCGACTCCCTGAGCGGTTTATGAGCTGTCGACCAGTGTTTCCCTCGCTCTAGTCTGGTGATGGCTGTCCAGGAGTCCCTCCATACTCTTGCCCGTTGCGGCTGCTCTGTGGTCTTTGTGTGGACCCCAGGCCATGTTGGAATACCGGGCGATGAACATGTTGATCGACTGGCCAAACAGGTCACCAGTAAACCATCTCTGGACATTGGCCTCCCGGAGACTTATTTGCGAGCTGTCTTACGCTGCAAAGTTTTTGAGCTTTGGGACACTGAATGATGCGACCTGACCACACCAAACAAACTCCGTCCTATCAAGGAGACGACGAATGTTTGGCAGTCCTCCATGCGAGCCCCTCAAAGGGACTCGGTTGTCCTTTGTCAGCTCCACATTGGCCACACCCGCTTGACACACAGCTCTTTACTGCACCGTGAGGACCCGTCTCTATGTCGCTGCGGGTTGGCTTTGACGGTGGTCCACATTTTGTTGGCCTGTCCCCTTTTAACTGCACTCAGGCAGACGTTTGCACTGCCTGATATACTCGCTGCACTTTTAACAGATGACACTGCCATGGCAGGCTTAGTTTTGCGTTTTATTCATGCAGGGGGCTTTTATCACTTAATCTTTATTTTGTGTTGAGTCTGGCCTTTTGCCTATGATTTTAGCCTGAGTTTTTTAGTGTGTTTCTTGGTGGTTGGCTTTTTGTCTCTATGGTCGGCCAACCATTGTCACACTCTGTGTGATTTTAATTCCTTTTGTCTGGTCTTTCTTGTCCTGTGTCATCTCTTGTTGTCTCCATTGTTCGTTTTTATTCTTTGTGGTTGTTTGAAGGTTTTGGAACAAGGGACTGATGGCCCTAGCAGTCTAGTCCCTTCAATCCCACAAACCAACCAACATTTCCGGATAGGAGACAAAGTGTTTGTGCTTAGTGATTGTATGATGAAACCTTATTCCAGAGGAGTTGCTACATCACATCGAGACAAACAGATCTATAACTATAGATTATGCCATGCTTGTTGAGTGTCAGAAAACGCCTTTGGGCTATTACGCCAAGTATTTAGGGTATTTTATAGTCCTATTGCTGTGGCGCCTGACGAGACTGACGACCTCGTTTTGTCGGCACATTGTTTACCCAATTTGCTACAAGACGGTTACCTTGAAGAAAATGGTATTCCATTTTATGGCTATAGTGTTAACGAAGCAACCAGCCAAAAAAAAAAACAACATGCATAGCTTTTCTGGTATTGGAGGATTTCTAAACAGCAGTGTTTTCGAAATTATAGACAAACTTAAAGATTTTTTTCATCAGTGAGTATGGTTCTGCGGTGTGGCAAGAGGCAGCAGTTAACAATGGGTTGTGAATAGCAATGGATTGTAAATAATGATTTATGTAAGACGAAACATATATACTATTGCCTTTTTAGCATATTCATATAATAATTGTTAATGAACATATGGATCTATTTGTTAGTAAATAATTGGTTGAATATATGTACTTGGTTTATTTATCTTTCACTAAAACATTTCTGTATTCGTCATGTCGTGTGCCACAAATTACAGAATATTTTGCCACACTGTTAATTAACTTTTCTTCATTGGAGTCCGAGAAACTCATTTTCACTGAATTGGGTAAGATCAGCCAGTAAAAGCAGTCACCAGTCGCTATGCGGTTCAGTGGCAGTGGCACTACTGGTTCCTGACCGGATGTGCAGTGTGCCACCAAAGCAGGTATACAGCGGCAGACGACGCTGCCATGTATCATTGCTCTTGAAGAAACTTGGTTTCCAGCGATGCGAACCCCTGCCCTCCATGGCTATCGAGGTTATTATAAGAACCGCACGCCGCACATTGCTAACAATGACAACCAGTGGTGCCGCCTGCAACTGGTCCGTGCAGTCTGCGGTGTGCGGTCATTTTCGGAATCGCACCTTTAGTGTCTTCCGCTGCAAAACAGTTGTTTATGAAGGTGATGGCCTCTTCATTTGACGAAAATTTAGCTGAGGGAACAAAAAGTCACTTGTAGCTTATTCTGGTGAGTAAGGAACGTGGCCATGCATCTGAAACTGCATTTTATGGATTTTTGCTATGGCAACCGCTGTGTTGCAAGACAACACAGAGTAAGCAATCGTGGCTGTCCAGGGGGCTCACCACTCTTCGGTGAGTTTGTGCTTGGCTATCATGGGGCTCCAGCCTCGGCAGCACCTTTTCCCTGTCAAGCAGCCTGTCTGTCCTCAATTTTCCCCTACCTTGGGGAAAATGTCTGGGATATTTTTGGGAATGTGTTCTACAGTTTTAATAGCTTGACAGTCTCTCCACTGTTTTTTCTTTCTATTTTACGTGCTCCATCTCCTATCCTTCTTCCACTTTGGTGTTTGAGGTTCCTCTTTGTCTCTTTCCTCCCTGTGCTCTCGAGAAGGCCGGCCCATGTGTCTGACACTTAACAGGTGACTGGGTAATGCGTATTTCCCTGTCCTGGGGCGACTGGAAAGGTTTGCACATACCTCCTGTTACAGGGGTGACTGCCTGAGCTGTTACTTTCCCAAATTCCCAAATGGGTCCCTCAGTCAGATGTTCAAGAGATGTGAGCTCAGGTGTGAACAATCACCTAAGGGGGTGGGGGGAGGAGGCCCAGTTGGGTGGAGTGCACCATTGGAGATGCTGGCAATCATGGGGATTTTCTCACAATGAGTCTGCATCTACTAAATGTATATGGAGTGAGGCTAAAAATTACAAGATTATCCCAGCTCCTCCTCAGTTCCACATGGTACCATACACTGAAGTAGGACAGTCCTTTACTTTGGTTAATCAGTTTATAATTTAGAAAGTTGTTGATGCAACTGCTGGCCCTGTGAAATCCAGTTCCCACTTGTGTAATAGTGCTTTGATTTCGGAGATGAATTATAAATCTGAAGCCCAACAACTGCTTGCAGCTTCACTCCTCCCTGGCTATCCTGTTCGTGTTGAGGCCCATCGAATGCCAGATTATTTTTGTGGTGTTATTTACGTAAGGCTGCTCGTCTGACTTAGGTAGAAATCCAAACTTACCTCTCTGATCAGGGAATCATGGGAAAAGTTGATGCATCCTTAGTCTCTATATGCACTCTTTTTCTCACATTTGATAAAGTAATGCTTCCATCACAGATCTAAGCAGGTTATGAAGTCATCACACCCCCCAGGGGGCTCGCCACTATGGTGGGTTCATGCTTGGCCACCACAGGCCCCCCACCTTTGCGGCATTTTTTCCCTGGGAATGTTCTGCATTGTTGGTCGCTGAAGTAAGAGCAGTCTCACCTTCGTTTTTCACTCCCATTTCCTTTCTTTGTTTCCCTTCTCCTCTCGCTCCTCCCCTTCGGCATTTGAAGTTCCTCTTTTTCTTCTTCCTCCCTGTGTGCTCCTGAAGGCAGGCCCACACATCTGACATGTAACAAGTGACCGGGTAACATGTGGTTCCCAGCCCCGGGTCGACAGGTAGGATTCGCATGTACCCCCTGGTATAGGTCAGGCCCAGAGAGGGGTGACTGCCTGAGCTGCAATCTTCCCAAATTGCCGATTGGTCCCTTGTCAAGTGCTCGGGAGGTGTGAACAATCACCTAAGGCGGGTGCACCCCCTTGAGAAGCAAGGCCCCAGTTGGAAGGAGCATGCCATCAGAGACGCTGGCAATCATGGTGGATTTTCTCGCAGTGAGCCTATCATCTTCCCAGTCAACGTCTACAAAACGTAAACGTAATGAGGCTAATGATTCAAAGACCCTTCCCGCTGCACCACGGTTCCTCATGGTCTCACGTACTGAAGACGGTCAGTCCTTCACCACAGTAAATCCATTCATTATTCAGAAAAGTGTTGATGCAGCTGCCGGCCCTGTGAAATCCTGCTCTTGTTTATGGAATGGCACTTTGCTTTTGGAGACTACTTCAGATTCTCAAGCACAACAACTGCTTGCTGTCTCGCTTCTCTTTGGCTATCCTGTTCATATTGATGCCCATAGAACTTTGAATTCTTCCCGTGGTGTAATTTACACCAGGCTCCTTGATGGTCTAACTGAGGCTGGCTTTCATTGCCATCCATCGTGTAATGAAAAAGGTAGATTCTTCCTTAGTGCCCACCTGCATTCTTTTGCTCACCTTTGATAGAGTGGTGCTTCCAACCAAGATTAAAACAGGCTATGCAATTATCACAGTCCAGCCATACATTCCAAACCCAATGCACTGCTACCAGTGTCATCGTTTCAACCGCACTAGAATGTCTTGTCGACACCCAGCCAAATGTGTCACCTGTAGTAGGGTGATGGTTCGCCTCCTTCTTCCCACTGTATCAACTGCAGTGGCGGCCATGCCGCCTCCTCCCAAGATTGTCTTCCGTATCCCGATGAGAAGGGCCATCCAAGAGATTCAGGTGAAGGAAGAAGTGCTCGCAAGCTATTGTCTAGCCGAAAGCCGTGCATTTTATGATCTGGCATTTTTTTCTTGCTACATGTCGCTCTGTGAAGGACATGACCACGAAGACATGCGACCTTAAATTAAGCATACATTTGTAAAATTGCCCAGTGTCACGGTAACATCCCCATCTCCTCTTTTAGCTGTGCAACAACCCACCAGACTTTCACCTCATGGGGTGAATCTTGATGAGCGGGTTGTCCAGGAGATCTGGGTAAAGGAAAAAGTACCTTACCCAGTAGCTTGCAAGTTACTGGCTAGTCGCAAACCCTGCATTGTCCCATCTGGCACCTATAGTTCTATGCTAGTTACCCCTTGTTCCATGAAGGACATGGCCACACAGACTAGCAACCTCCAATTCAGCTCTGACATTGTGAAATCACCCAGTGCCAAGGTAGCATCACCATCCCCCAGTCCAGCTGTGCCACCAGCTACACAACCGGTAGGCCGGGAAGGGCAGAAGGAGTGCTGCCATGAAGACTTCCTCCATCCCTCCAGCCAAACAACACCTGAGTCTTCCTCTAACTAGAAAGGCATGAAGAAGTCCACCAAAGGCAAACGGTCTTCTTCACCAACTCGAAGATCCTCTTTGATAGTGTTGCCACATGATACCTTAGCCCAGCTGGCCTCCGTGTTGCCGGTGGGCATCCCCAACTGTTTTTCAGCGTAGGACTCCACAGACTGACCGCACAAGCAAGCCGATGCTTCTGTGTACCCCAGGGAGCCGGATCCTCCTCCTTCTGTGCCCTGTAGTAGCGACTCTTCTTTGGCTGTCACCCGGCGGCTGCCGAGGTGACACCCCTACACCTGTTCCTCATCGTGACACCCCTACACCTGTTCCTCATGGAACGTTCATAGCATTTGGTCCCACAAAGAGGATTTACAGCTGCTTGTAGCATCGCAGTGTCACCTTGTATTCTGTCTTCAGGAAACAAAATTGCACCCTCGCTAAGGGGACGTAATCTAAAGATGTCGTGGTAATAAAGATATGGGGATAAAACGTGAAGTGTTCAATGGGCTAAAATCACCTTCATCGTAAAAAGAAAATGAGGATAAAACGAAAGAAGATGAACAGCTTGACCAAACTGCGCTTGCCAGTCAGCGAGCGCATGTGATGGTCCCCAGATCATCAGATTTACAAGTATGAAGAACAAAGTAAATGCGCGAAACCTTCAAAAAATTTTCTATTTTTTAGTAGGAGTTGGTCATTGAGGATGTTGTCTTTAACATGTAGCAGATGCTTAAAGATCTGCATTTCTTCCAAAACATCCAGTTTTAAGCCGTTAACCTCGGCATGAAGTAACTCGATATTAAGTGGAGGGCTCGGCGCATGAGCCATTTGCACAAGGTGTTCCACATAAGTAGAGCCCTTAGTACCGTCACCGCTTCTGGTAGGAATATGCTCTTCATACCCGAGACCCAGAGCTCGCCCCGTTTGCCCGAAGTAAAATTTTGGACAAGCCCCGCATGTAATTTTATATAGTCCTGATTGGGAGAGTTTATCGCTCTTACTCTGCAAGGAGTGAATTAAATTCCTATGTAAACTAGTATTAGTATAATAGGCTACTGACATTGTGGGCTCTGAGTAAACGCCCCAATTTGTAACTTACATTGCCTATGAAGGGATAGATATCGTTGCCACCTGTTTGTCATCTAATGCATCCCCTAGGGTGGAAGACGTAATATTATTTTTATTTATTTTCTTGTTATACATCTGTCTTACCAACTGAGGCCTATAGCCATTGTTTATAGCAATATTATCAAGTGTGACCAGTTCAGTTTCTACCGCATCTGGTGCAAGAGGGATAGCTGTAACTCGATGAATATTAGAATGAAAAAAGGCCATCTTATGGGCGTACGGATGGGCTGAGTCTGCAGGTATAATATTGTCGGAAAACGTGTTTTTCCGAAAAATATTAAATTCAATGTGGTTGTCAACTACAGTTAAAGTGAGGTCCAAAAAATTTAAGGACCTAGTATCGGATTCTCGCTCCATTTTGAACTGATATTATAGTGAAGCTCATTAAAAATCGAAAGAATATGGTTACATCATTTTGTGAACAATCAATGATTAATAGAATGTCGTCAACATATCTTCTGTAAAATTTTATTCTCCTAAGAATCTCTCTGTCACTAGCAAAAAAATCAGACTCTAAGTAGTTCATAAAAATTCCTGATAAAATCCCAGCTAGGGGGCTTCCCTTAGTCAAACCTGCTGGTTGTAAGTAAAATCTCCCATTAAATGTAAAGTAGTTGTGTTTTAAAACGATCCGTTGCAGCATCAACAACTCATTGACCTTTTTATCCAAAAGTTTTTTATGGTGACGTAAATTGCACTCTAGTATTTGCAGTGTGTGGTCAACTGGTACATTAGCGTATAAACTTGTTACGTCAAATGATACTAGTTTAGAATCTTCAGAACAAGATACCTCGCATAAACTAGTAGCTAAATGAATGGAATTTTTAACAGAATAGTTTTTATTAAAAACGAAATTTTCTTTAATCTCAGTATGGAAGTATTTCGCCAGCTTATGATAGGCACTTTCTGTATTGTCAACGATAGGGCGAATTGGGTGATTTAACTTACGAACTTTAAACTGGCTTCTCAATTTAGGGGGCGTGGGATTCATGTTTATCATCCCCTTCTTTCGGAACTCTCCTATCAAATTTTTAGTGTTTTGGATCCCAGTTCTAATTTCTTTTTGGAGAGTAATAGTGGGGTCTTTGTTAAGCATAACTATCCCGTTGTCATTGAAAAAAGCTTCAGTCTTGCCTATGTATTCTTGCATTGTGGATATAACTACGGAGTTTCCCATAGCGACTTTAGTGACAATAGCATCATTTTGTATTAGTTTGCGGTTAATACTCCTAAAAACCTTATTTGTGTTATCCTCTTTATGTGCACTGTGTGCGACCTTACTCATAATTTTGTAGGCCTCATAAGCCAATCGGGTTTGTTTCTCGTTAGGCATTTTGGCATAATCTAGACTGATTTTCAAGTCAACTACTGTCTTCTACAACTTTCAAATTTGCGGTGCTAAGCTGGAAATTAAATTTTAATCCTTTAGAGAGGAGAGACTCCTCTTGGGGCGTAAATACAATTTCTGTCTTATTAATGACCCGATCAAAGAATTTTTTAGGTTCAGCTGTAAAATTAGTGTGAATAATTTTGTTAGCACGTTCCTGCTTCTCAACTAAGTTAGCAATTTTTTTGTCATGTCTGTTGGCAATCTCTTTTATTTGTAGAGCCAACCACTCATTTGCCCTAAACCAAAAAGCATCTATTTTGAAAGTAACTTCGAAATTTCTAAGTACATCATATATGCTCTTTCATTCAAAATATCTTTCTTGGCATATAAATCGGAGATTCTAGCATTAAATACCTGGTAACGCAGCTTCTTTCTAAGGATTGGCATTTTACGGCAGGATTTACCTATGAAACCATTGATAAAACTTAGGGAGAGGTTGAGCACTCTACACTGATTAATAAAGTCAATAGCCATGCTTGCCTTAGCTCTTTTCAGAATAACATCTAAGTATCTACTTGCTGCATCTGACACCTCGGCTGGTACGACTTTAAAAACCTTCAACATCACAGCGTATCAGCAATCTTTGGTTAATATATTGAAAAACTAAAAACCCGCCTCGATTGCGAAAAAAGCACCTAGTGGTAAGTGTTAACCCAGGTTTCGGCGTAGATAACTAAACCTTCTTCAGAACGACAATAAAACCCACAAGTGCCTAAGAAGACCTGTGTCAATCATTAAAAGAACACCATTAAGTTAAATAGTGGTTTTGACTTTGTACATATGTACTGTTTGTGTTTTTCTTTTCTTTTTCATTTATAAATATATAGCTATGGTGTTCTTTTAATCATTGACTAAGGTCTTCTTAGGCACTTGTGGGTTTTATTGTTGTTCTGAAGAAGGTGTAGTTGTCTACGCCGAAACCTGGGTTAACACTTAACACTAGGTGCTTTTTTCGCAATCGAGGTGGGTTTTTAGTTTTTAATATATTAACCAACGATTGCTGATGTGCTGCGATGTTGAAGGTTCTCCCAAGACCTGTCAGAGAGGTGCCCTTGTGTCTGATCTTCTTAACCAACTTAACCTCTTCTGCCTTAACGCTGGAGCTCCCACTTTTCTTTCCGACTCCTCGGACACCCAGTCCCATTTGGACCTATCCTTCTACACTGCCCAGTTTGCCCATCATCTTGAGTGGTCCATCCGTTCAGATACCTACTCGAGCAACCATTTCCCATGTGCTATCCGTTTGCTGACTCCTACACCATCTGTGTGCTTGTTCAAATGGTGGCTTAGTAAGGCTGACTGGCAGCTTTACTTCTTACTTGCGATCTTCATAGAATAAGATTTTCCTAGTTGTCATGACCAGGTGGAATATCTCACAAACATTATCCTTACTGCTGCTGAACATCCCATTCCTCACATTTCCTCTTTACCACACCATGGCCCAGTCCCTTGGCGGACTGAGGCATGCCTTGAGGCAAATACATGCACGGAGATGTGGTCTCCGCGTTTTTAACAGTCATCCTATAGTGGCAAACTTCATTCATTATAAACAGATGTGTGCAAAGTATTGTCGCATTCTTCAAGACAGGAAAAAAGATAGGTGGATTTCATTCACTAGTTCTTTTAACAGCTCCACCCCTTCCTCTGTCATGTGGGCCAACCTCCAACGGCTCCCTGGGACCAAGATCCATTCCCCAGTTTCCAGCCTGACAGTAGCAAACAATGTCCTTGTACACCCTGTTGCTATCTCCAACACCTAGGACCGCCATTTTGCGGAAGTTTAAGTCTCTTATAACTACCACCACCCTGCCTTCCTCCATTGGAAACGAGTGGAGGAGGCTCGGGCAATACCCTTCTGTTCTTCAAATCGTAAGTGCTACAATGCTGCCTTTACTATGAGGGAGCTAGATCATTCTCTCGGTTCATCCCGATCCTCCGCCTCAAGGCCAGGTGCCATCCACATTCAGATATTGCAGCACCTTTCTCTTGCAGGCAAGCAGTTTCTGCTTAACACGTACAACCACATTTGGGCAGAGGGCATATTTCCTGGATGTTGGTGTGCAGCCACTGATATACCCATACTTAAGCCCAGTAAGGACAAAAATCTTCCTTCTAGCTACTGCCTCACCTCTCTTACCAGCTGCTTTTGCTAGGTGATGGAACATATGGTATGTTTCATGCCCCGCTAGTATGGTGGCCAATGTCTCGCAGTTTACTGATGAATGAACAATGTGGATTTAGAGCGGGGTGTTCTGCAGTTGACTACCATTTCATCACTATGTCCAACCATGTCATTAATGGCTTTCGGTGGAAATCGGAGACTGTGGCCATGTTGTTTGATTTGGAGAAGGGCTATGACACCTACTGGAGAGCTGGTATCCTGCATACTCTTCACATGTTGGGATTCTGTGGCAGCCTGCCCTGTTTCCTTCAGGCATTATTAAAAGATTGAGTTTTCAAGGTGCACATGAGTTCTGCCTTGTTGGACACCTTTTTCCAGGAAAACAGTGTCCCTCAGGGTTCTGTCCTGAGTGTCATCCTCTTTGCTATCGCCATAAACCCTGTAATGGCCTGTCTCCTGCTGGGCACCTCCGACTCCCTTTTCATTGACAATTTTGCCATCTATTGCAGTTCTCCATGGACCTGTCTCATTGAGCGGCATCTTCAGCAATGTCTTGATTTTCTTTAATCGTGAAGCATCGAGAATGCCTTTCGCTTTTCCGCTAACAAAACTGCCTGTATGAATTTCTGGTGACGCAATTGGTTTCTCCCACCATCTTTACATTTTGGGCATATTGCCCTTCCATTTGTTGAAACTGTGAAATTCCTGGGGCTCATGCTCGATAGGAAACTCTCTTGGACCTCCCATGTGTCTTACCTGGCAGCCCGCGGTACGCGGTTCGTCTGTCCTGCGTCTCCTCAATGGTACTTCCTGGGGTGACGATCGAACCACCCTCCTCCATTTGTACCAATCCCTTGTCCATGCGAAACTCGACTGTGGGTTCTTTGTTTACGCTTCTGCACGTCCATCCATGTTACGCAGTGTCAACACTATCCACCATCGTGGCATCCGTTTGGCCACAGGCGACTTTTACACTATCCCACTTGAGTGTCTGTATGCTGAAGCTGCTAAACTTCCATTGACTCTCCTCAGCAGGTATGCATGCTGTTTGTCTGCCATGGGTGGCCACCCATCTTATGCCGCCTCCTTCAATGATTCTCTTGATTGCCAGTATGGGGTGTGTCCCTCTTCTCTGTTACTTCCTGGGGTCCACTTTTGGCACTTGCTATGGTGGCTTAACTTCACACTACCTGCGCCTTTCCCGGAGGGTGTGAACCCTTCACCGCCTCGGCTTTGTGAAGGTTGGCCTTCGTTCACTTCCTAAGGACATTAAACCAGCCTCAGTATATCGCCTTCAGTTTCATGACCTTCGCATGGAACTTCATGAGTACCTTTGTATACACTGATGGCTCTCGGACTGATCGAGGGTTTGGGTGTGCCTTTGTCATTGGCACTCATGTCTTTCGATATCAACTTCCAGCACACTGCTCAGTATTTACAGCCAAGCTCGTCGCCCTGTATCAGCCATGGTGTACATCCAGCAACACAACCTTTTCAGTTGTGACCTCCACTCAAGACTCACTCAGTGCCCTTCAAAGTCTGTGTGCTTAGTGCACTGGCTCCAGGAAAACTGTCATTTCCTCACTCTTGGTGGAGCCAGTGTGATGTATCTGTGGGTTCCTGGTCATATCGGTCTGCCAGAAATGAGGCTGCTGACACTGCTGCCAAGGCTGCAGTCATTGTACTTCAGCCTGTGAGTTCCTGTACTCCGTCTGATGATATCTGTGTTGCCGTTTGTCAGAAGTTAATGTCCCTTTGGCATTGTCAGTGGTCCTCGCATCATGGGAATAAGCTCTGTCCAGCCCCCTGCGGGTTCGGGGGTAAGAATAGGCCCGCGGTATTCCTGCCTGTCGTGAGAGGTGACTAAAAGGTGTCTCAACTGTTTCGGCCTTTAATGTGATGGTCCCCTAAGGGGTTTGACCACTCTGTTTCTAAATTTTTCCGTTAGTGCGTACCATTTGGGGAAGGACACCTTACGTGGTGCATCTAAAAATCCATCTTGCCCTAAGATCTGGCACACCTGATTTTTCATGGAGTTGGACTTACATCGAGCTTCCGGCCACATCCACTGCAGTGTGTTCCGGGTGGCATACATTCCCTCCAATGTGCACTTCCATCTTTGCCCTCATGATGTACATGGATATTTCGACACCCGAGATCCAGCACGGTAGCCAGTCCGTTGTGGTGGGGTCGTCATGTACCCTCTTGGTGGTAGCCCCCTGACTACACAGGGATCGCACTGCCGATACCTGAGCTGCTACCTCCCCACGTATGCCGAGGAGTAGATGCCTATCCCTCTGGGGCATCGGGACTCCCAGCAAAGGCCATCCTGCCAGGTGGTCTTTGCTGTGGCTGGGTGGCGCCCGTGGGGAGAGCCCCTGGTTGGAGTGGGTGGCATCAGGGCGGATGACCCGCAATGAAGCGTGGTACATCATCTCTCGCTGGTGGGCCTCCACCAGCAGTCTCTAAGCGATCGAGGTCTAACCTCAATGGCAAGCAATTCAATCCAAGATCATTTCCCTCCCTGGCCACTCCATGGGAGGAACGCATGGCTAAAGACAGCAGTGGAGATTATTCACCCCGGTACCTTGTCTGTACGCGGGTCGATGGTGAATCTTTTATGCAAACTAAGCCTCAGTTTTTTGTGGAGCATTTAGAGGACAAGTTCAGGGAGGTGGAGGGCTTGTCCAAAATGCGCTCTGGGTCGGTTCTCATCAAAACAGCATCCTCTGCCCAGTCACGGCGGTTGCTCACTTGTGACAAGTTGGGGGATGTTTCTGTCACCATCACTCCCCATAAAAGTTTAAACATGGTCCAGGGTATTATATTCCACAGGGATCGTCTTCTGCAGTCCGACGATTAACTACGCGCCAACCTCGAACGACGAGGTGTTCACTTCGTCCGGCGCGTCCATCGGGGTCCGAGGGATAATCAGGTAGCCACCGGTGCCTTCATCTTGGCCTTTGAGGGTGATGTCTTACCCAAAAAGGTTAAGGTGATGGTTTACCGTTGTGATTTGAAGCCATATATCCCTCCTCTGATGAGGTGTTTTAAATGCTTGAAGTTCGGGCACATGTCATCTCGCTGTACTTCCAGCATCACGTGTCGGGATTGTGGACGTCCTTCGCATCCTGATACTCCATGTGCCCCGCCTCCTATCTGTGTTAACTGCAGAGAACACCATTCCCCCTGCTCGCCGGACTGTAGGATATTCCAGAAAGAAAGGAAGATAATGGAATATAAGACCCTGGACCGCCTGACCTACCCCGAGGCTAGACGGAAATACGAGCGGCTCCATCCTGTGGCAATGACGTCAACCTACGCCGCTGCTGCAACGACGGTTCTTCCATCTCCTGTGTCGTCCCATACGGTTGGTTCTATGATTGGTCAGCATCCAAAAGCCCCCTTGATTGTGGGGGGCCCTTCACAACCTGTTGCTCCTGCTCAATCTTCTTCAGGAGCAACACCCTCCCAACCATCGGGGACATCAGCTCCCCCTTCCCAGCCGGAGAAGCCTAAGACTTCTTCGGCTACTCTCGCCAGGAAGGGTTCCCTTGGGGACCTCCCTTCACAAGTTCCGACCAGTGGAAAAGCGGACGCCTGCAAGTGGTTGAAACAACCACCAGTCCCTGGTCGTAGGGCCTCTCGGTCGTCTTCTGTCCCTGAGACTGACCCAGTGAAGCCCATGAAGCCTGAACCACCGAAGGCACAGCGCGACAAGCAGAAAAAGGAGGTGGTCCCCCAGACCAACGCTATTGCGGTGGCACCCATCCCACCGCTTCCTACAAGCTCTGCCTCTGAGGACGAGGTGGAGATTCTGGTGTCCGCTGAGGACCTCGATCTCGCCGGTCCCTCGGATGCAATGGATAGCATTTGCACGGGTGCTCCATCGGAGGCAGCAGGTGACCCAGTGGCGTAATCTGCCTTCCCAGTCCCGTCACGCCTTTCCCAGCCATGGCCAACACCATGCTCCAGTGGAACTGCAGCGGTTTCTTCCACCATCTCGCTGAGCTCCGCCAACTTATCAGCCTTCACCCTTTCTTCTGCATTGCTCTTCAGGAAACTTGGTTTCCAGCAATGCGAACCCCCGCCCTCCATGGCTATCGGGGTTATTATAAGAACCGAGCAGCTTATGAAAGGGTGTCTGGTGGCATCTGCATATATGTCCTTCACACTCTGCACAGCGAGTCCATCCCTCTCCAAACACCTTTAGAGGCTGTCGCTGTTCGGATGTGGACGCCACAGGCTGTTACCGTCTGCAGTCATTACCTTCCACCGGATGGTGATGTCTCGCAGCATGTCCTGGCTGCACTGGTACCCCAACAGCCGCCACCTTTCTTGCTATTGGGCTACTTCAACACCCATAACCCTCTGTGGGGTGGGTCAGTGGCAACAGGTCGAGGCGCCATCGTTGAGCATTTATTGGCACAGCTCGATCTCTCGGTGTTAAATGATGGTGCCTTCACACACTTCAGTGTGGTGCATGGCACATACTCTGCCATTGACCTTTCAATCTGTAGCCCTAGCCTCTTACCGTCTGTCCAATGGAGTGTGCATGACGACCTGTGTGGTAGTGACCACTTTCCGATCTTTCTGTCACTGCCACAGCGTCACTCTTGCGGGCGCTCTAGCAGATGGGCTATGAATAAGGCTGTTGGGACTTGTTCTCCTCCACTGCCGCTATTGAGCCTCTCTCTACTGATGACATTGATGCGGTGGTTCAATCGGTCACCACCGGCATCGTTACTGCCGCCAAATCTGCCATTCCCCATTCTTCTGGGTCCCCTCGGCGGAGGGCTGTGCCTTGGTGGTCGCCTGAGATCGCTGAAGCGATTAAAGATCGCCGGCGGGCGCTCCAGCGTCACAAGCGACATCCCTCCATAGACCACCTTATCGCCTTCAAACGGCTGCGTGCGCGGGCCCGCCTCCTTATCCGCCAAGGCAAGGAGTGCTGGGAGCGGTATGTGTCCACCATTGGCCTCCATGTCACTCCATCGCAGGTCTGGGCCAAGATTCGACGCGTCTACGGCTATCGGACTCCTGTCAGCGTCCCTGCGCTCTCACTGAATGGAGCAGTTTGTACTGACTCCGACGTCATTGCAAACCGCTTAGCAGAACATTTTGCTATGAGTTCTGCTTCTGCGAATTACCCCCAGGCCTTCCTTCCATTAAAGAGCGGATGGAACATCGGAGCCTTTCGTTTTGCACCCACCACCCAGAATCTTACAATGCTCCATTCAGTGAGTGGGAATTTCGCAGTGCCCTAGCCCCTTGCCCTGATACCGCTCCTGGGCCAGATGGCATCCACTGTCAGATGCTGAAACACCTTTCAGTGGACTGCCAGCGGCGCCTCCTTGACCTGTACAACCGTCTCTGGGTCGAGGGTGAGTTTCCGTCGCAATGGCGGGAGAGCATTGTCATCCCCGTTTTGAAACCGGGCAAGAGCCCTTTGGAGGTGGACAGCTACCGCCCCATTAGCCTCATCAACGTTCTTTGCAAGCTTCTCGAACGGATGGTGAGCCGGCGCTTGAATTGGGTACTGGAGTCTCGGGGCCTTCTGGCTCCATCTCAGGGTGGGTTCCGTAAAGGCCGCTCTGCCGTCGACAATCTGGTGAGCCTGGAGTCGACCATCCGTACTGCCTTTGCCCGCCGTCAGCACCTGGACACTGTCTTTTTCGACATGCGGATGGCGTACGATACGACATGGCGTCATCACATCCTTTCTACGCTTCATGGATGGGGTCTTCGCGGTCCAATGCCGATTTTCATCCGAAATTTTCTGTCGCATCGAACCTTCCGCATGGAAGTCGCAGCCTCACATAGCTCCTCCAGAGTTCAGGAGAACGGGGTGCCACAGGGATCTGTTTTAAGTGTCTGCCTGTTTTTAATAGCAATTAATGGGCTCGCTGCGGCGGTGGGAACGTCTGTCTCAGCGTCCTTGTATGCTGACGACTTCTGCCTTTATTATAGCTCTATTGGCATTGCAGCCGCTGAACGTCAGCTTCAGGGCGCTATCCGCAAGGCGCAGTCTTGGGCTGTAGCACATGCCTTTCAGTTTTCGGCAGCAAAGACCTGCGTTATGCATTTCTGCCGGCGACGCACTGTTCATCCGGAGCCGCGGCTTTACCTTGATGGCGAACTTCTTGCTGTGGTGGAGTCACATAGGTTTTTGGGGGTAGTTTTTGATGCCCGGTTGACTTGGCTGCCTCATGTTCGGCAGCTTAAACAGATGTGTTGGCGGCATCTAAATGCTCTACGATGCGTGAGCCACACCCACTGGGGCGCCGACCGGTCTACCCTTACGGCTCTACCAGGTGTTAATCCAGTCCCGTCTGGATTATGGGAGCCTGGCTTATGGCTCAGCATCCCCATCTGTGTTGCGGGTGCTGGACCCAATCCTCCACAGCGGGATATGCCTTGCCACTGGTGCTTTCTGGACCAGCCCTGTGGACAGCATACTTGTGGAGGCAGGTGTCCCTCCACTGCGGTTACGACGCCAACAATTACTGGCTGCTTATGCTGCCCATGTTTTTAGCTTGCCCGGGCATCCAAATTACCGTGTCCTGTTCCCGCAGTCAGTCATCCATCTGCCAGAACGTCGGCCCCAGTCGGGTTATCCGATCGCCGTACGCGTCAAAGAGCTCCTCTCTGGGCTTGGGTTTTTCCCAGTTCCACCTCATGTCTGGGCACCTCTGCGCACGCCCCCATGGTGTGTGCCTCGCCCTTGCCTTCGGCTCGATTTGGCACAGGGCCCGAAGGACTCAGTCCCTCCGGAGGCCTTCAGATGCCACTTTTATTCCATCCTGTCCACGTATCGGAGCTCTGGAGTTGTTTACACCGACGGCTCGATGGTCGCTGGTCGAGTCGGTTATGCGCTAACTCTCGGGGACCATTCCGAACAACGTTCCTTGCCGGCTGGCTGCAGCGCTTACACTGCTGAGCTGGTCGCCATCTTTCGTGCCCTAGAGTATATCCGCTCCTGCTCAGGTGAGTCCTTCGTTATCTGTAGCGATTCCCTGAGCGGTTTACGAGCTCTCGACCAGTGTTTCCCTCGTTCTCGTCTGGTAATGGCTATCCATGAGTCCCTGCATCCTCTTGCGCGTTGCGGCCGCTCTGTGGTCTTCGTGTGGACCCCAGGCCATGTTGGGATACCTGGCAATGAGAATGTTGACCGCCTGGTGAAAGAGGCCACTAGTAACTCATCTCTGGAGATTGGCCTCCCGGAGACTGATTTGCGGGCAGTTTTACGCCGCACAGTTCTTTTGGTGTGGGACGCTGAATGGCGCAATCTGCCCATGCCCAACAAACTCCGTCCAATCATGGTGACGACGACTGTGTGGCGGTCGTCCATTTGGGTCTCCCGCCAGAAGTCTGTTGTCCTCTGCCGGCTGCACATTGGGCACACTCGGCTTACGCACGGCCACTTATTGTGCCGTGAGGACGCACCCCTATGTCGCTGCGGCTCCGTGTTATCTGTGGTCCATATTTTATTGGAGTGTCCGCTTTTAGCTGTGCTCAGGCAGTCGTTCGCACTGCCTGACACGCTCCCTGCCCTTTTAACAGATGACTCTGCTACGGCTGGCTTAGTTTTACGTTTTATTCGGGCAGGGGGATTTTATCATTTAATCTGAGTGTTTCTGTTTTATTTTATTGTTTTGTGTTGATTCTGGCCTTTGGCCTATGATTTTAAACTGATTTTTTAATGTGTTTCTAAGTGGTTGGCTTTTCCTTTTTTTTTATTTCTCTGGTCGGCCAACCACCGTCGCACTCTGTGTGATTTTAGTTCGTTTTGTCTGGTCTTTGTCTCGGTTTCTCTTGTTCTGTGTCATCTGTGCTTTCTTCTGTTAATCTTTTTTATTCTCTGTGGGTGTTTTTAGTACTTGGAAAAAGGGACCAATGACCGTAGCAGTCTGGTCCCTTTAATCACACAAACCAACCAGCTCCGTCCAAGCCTCTCCCAGTGGCTTGGACAACTTCCTCTCTTCCCTCCCACCATGAGGAGGTCATTTTAAGTGGGCTCTTTATTGGGCACTGCCTTTTTAGCCATTTTCATTTGATAATTGGCGCCACCCCACCACTTTGTACACATTATGCCCAAGTTTTAACTGTCCACCACTTCCTGATGGACTGCCCATTTTTTAACCGTTTATTTTCCTGCTTGGGTTTGCCATCTGATTTATCAGCCATTTTAGCAAATGACCATGTTTTACTTTTTATCCACCAAAGCAATATGGAAAAGGCCATTTAATTTTTAGTTTTGGACCTCTGTTTCTGTATGGTGTCTTTTTTTTGTAGCCCTTTTTCCATGTGCCTGTCTTTAACTGTCTTCTATTATGTCAGTTGGGACTGACATATAGTCATTTTTTAACTCCTCTCTGTCTTCGTGTTGTATAGTTTTGACTTGGACGTGTATGACCCCAGTTGTTGTTTGCTCCCTAAAACAAAACAACAAAAAAACAATATGAAGTCATCACAGTAAGATTGTACATTCGAAACCCAAAGCGCTGCTACCAGTGCCAATATTACAACCATACTTTCATATCCTGTCAAAACATGGCCAAATGTGTTCTATTTGATAGGGATGTTCATGAGGGCAATTGCCTGCCTCCTTTCCCCATGTCAATCACAGTGGCAACCATGTAGCCTCATCCCGAGAATGCTCTGTGTATCTCAAGGAGTGGGCCATCCAGGAAATACTGGTGAAGGAAAAAGTGCTGTAAGTTGTTGCTTTCAAGTTGTTGGCTAGTTGAAAGCCTTGCATTATACCATCTGGCACTTACAGTACTGTCCTTGCTACACCTTGCTCAATGAAGGACACAGTCACGCAGACTTGTGACCTCAAATTCAGCACCGTGGCTGTAAAATTGCCCAGTGTCATGGTAGCATCCCCATCTCCATCTCCTCCAGATGTACAACAAGCCAACACATCTTCACCTCCGAGGGCAAAATTGACAGCTACACAACCGACAGGCCAGAAAGGACAGAAGGAATGCTCCTAAGAAAACTTTTTAGATCCATGCAGTCAGCAGACATCTAAGTCTTCGTATGCCAATCACAAAGGCTCCACGAAATCAAGCAAAGACAAACAGTTTTCTCCTTTGCAGACTCAGAGAGCCTCTTCAATGGTGCCGCTGCGTGATATCCTCACCTGGCCACCCATGTTTTGCCGCTGCACACCACCAACAGTTCTTCTGTCCTCGAATCTGCAGGCCAACCGAGTGAGAATGCTGATGCCTCTGTAAATCTCATGGAACAAGTTCCTCAGACTTTACGCCCTGTAGCAGTGAGTCTTTGAAGGCTGGCATTTGCCCTCACCTTCCCCCTCCCCCTCCTCCCCTCCCAATCATGTCTCTTCTCCAATGGTAAGTTTGTGGCATTAGATCCAACAAGGAGGAATTATGGCTGCTCTTGGGATCACAGCGTCCACTTGTTTTCTGCCTCCAAGGAAACAAAACTGTGTCCTCGTAACCACTTTGACCTCGTGCATTTCTTTCCTGCCTACGTTGACCTTCCCACCAAGGACAACATTCCATCTTGGGGGAGGGGGGGGGGGCGTGGGAGTCGTGCTGTTCATCTGGGGTGACGTTCTTAGTCAAACCATCTCACTGAACACCTGGCTGCAAGTTGTTGTAGTCCGGATTTTCCTTCCTCGTTTCATCTTTTCTCTTTGTACCATCCACATCTCTCCTAGGGCAGAATTCCTCCAGCTTGTTGGGCACCTCTTCACCACTTTTTGCTGCTCGGCAACTTAAACATGCCCTTTGACACTCTTCCAGAACCTGTCTGAAATGTGCTCTCTTGGCTGACCTTCTCAATCAATTCAACCTCATCTGTCTTAACACTGGAGCCCCCACATTCCTTTCAGATGCCACCCACACCTGTTCCTATGTGGTCCTTTCAGTTCGCACTGCCCAGCTTGCAGTCATCTCGAGTGGTAAGTTCTCTCTGACATGTACTCAAGTGACCATTTCCCATGTGCTATCCATTTGCTGACTCCTACCCCACCTATGTGTAAACCCAATAGGCAGCTTTCTAAGACCAACTGCCTCCCTGGGAAATTTCAATGAATAACATTTTGCCTGTCCGGATGACCAGGTAGCATACCTTACAAATGTTATCTTTACCGCCACAGAACGTTCCATTACTCGCACTTCATATTTACCACTCGGTGTCCTGGTCCCCTAGTGGACCGAGCCGTGCTGCGACACATTTTTGTGCATAGATGTGCTCTCCACGTTTTTAACCATCGTCCTATGATGGTGAACTGCATTTGTTATAAACAGTTGCATGCACAGTGCCATCACATTCTTCAGGATAGCGAAAAAGGTATCTGGATTTCATTTAAAACAGTTCTTTTAACAGTACCACTCCCTCTTCTATTATGTGGGCCAACCACCAACGACTCTCTCTGACCAATTTCCATTCTCCAATTTCTGGCCTGACTGCAGCAGATGGTCATTGTGGGCCCCATTGCTATCTTCAATGTATGTTTTCTGTCTGAGTTATCAACTGTTTTAGCAACTGACATATGGGCTGTCTACCGCATTTTACTTTTTATCCACCATAGCAATATGGCAAAGGACATTTAATCTTCTGTTCAGGACCTCTATTATCTGTATGGTGTATTTTTTTGACCTTCCTCCAAGTGAAAGTCCCTGTTTTTAGCTCTTTCTTCCCTCAGTTGGGCTTAACACACAATCACTGTTAACTTCTCTTCTGTTTCATATTAATGTTCTAAGGTTTGGACAGGGTGCATCTTGTTCAATGGTTTCACATCCTCCCATGACATGTCGATAGTGTGTCTTTGCATGAACCAGTTGTTTTAGGTGGTCCTCATAGGTAATCCAGAGGGTTGCAGTTGCCATGTAATTGTTTGTCACTTACTTAGCTGTCAGGGTAAGTCCTTGCATTGCACCTCTCAGTATTACAAAAGGTACTGGAGCTGCAACAAGTAGAAAAACAGAAAACACAAGCTACCTCTTATTTGCAGTGGCACATTCTATCGACAGTCGGGATTAAAGTTCGATATAAAGTACAACCACCAGAAGATGTGCTGAGAGAAATTATGTGCCTACCAGGAAATCAAAGTAGCTTTCAGTGGACATATTTATCTTAAAGTGCCATTGGTGGCTGGTCTAAATTGTAGTGGGAGCATTGTCATTGTGAATTCTATTCCAGATGTCTGTAAATAAGGCTGAATGTTCAACCAACAGATTGGCATTTTGTTTTAAAGTTCTCCCACTGTTGGTGACTGGCAGGCAGTGGAACCTACAGATATTGAAAAAAGTATGGTTTTATGAACTGCCTTTGAAGCATCCTCCATCTGTCAGTATGAAAAGCACAGCATTCTAAGATGATATGATGTATTCTCAAAACTAAGATCTTCATCAGCTGTCTGTACCGTGCAGTTTTCCTCCTTGAGCTTATGGATCGTAGATAGTCATCCATTTGTAAAGCTTGGAATAACAATTGGATGGAGAGATTGGATTGCTAATCTCCATATAGATGAGGTGTTGAATCACAGATGGGCACAATGACAAAGACCGATAATATATTAAAGCTTACAGACAAATTTTTTCTCCTGCAGTAGTGCGTGCACACACTATTTGGGAGTCTTTTTCATCGTGTCCATCTGCTATTCATAGATCAACTAGAGAAGAAAAAGTTTATGAGTCTACATATGTATCTAATGTCCATTGCACTATGGATGCATGGAACAACAAACATCAAACTTAAGGAACACATGTGCAGGTCACATATATTGCCATCAGGGTAAGTAAGTTACTAGCAATTCACCATATGTACTAGATATGCTGTTGGCTGGGGTTTATCAGTTGCCAAAATTTTATTTTTCATAATTCGTATTGAAGATAATTCTCAGATGTTGCATTCAAAAGATCATGCTTCACATTCTAAGCCATGTTCCTTGTCATTTATTTCCACCTCTTTATGTGTGACATCTTCATATTTCTGTGCATGTGAAAGCCATCAAGAGGCATACCTATCATCTTTCTGTCCCTGTTCTGTCTCAGTAAATATGGTTTGCTTTGGTGTCTATACCTACGCCAGTCAAACTTTTGTGACACAAAACTGAGCAGCAGAAGCACCAACATCCCAAAAACTTCATACCCTGCCAGTACACATCATTCCTCCTGTCCAGAAACGTGTTAGCTGTCTCTGTCTTTTCAGAAACACACAATGTGGCACAAAAAGGACCCAGAGAACACTTCATTCCTCTGTATTAGCAAATCAACACCAAGGCTACAATGGCAGTAGAATGTTACCCAAAGATTTCCTCCTTATGACGTCCTCCTCCTCCTCCTCCTCCTCCTCCTCCTCCTCCTCCTCCTCTCCCCCCCCCCCCCCCCCCCCCCCCCCCCCCCCCGCCTCTGTATTTCTCAACCTTCCGCCTTCCTTCTTGAGAGATATTGAATAATAATAGCAACAGAATCACCTAGGATATCAAGCTATACCCACTATGAAACACCACAAATCTCATGTGTTAGCGCTTTTGGTCTGTTCAATTAGAGAAATATACTTAAAAACTTTTTAGTGTGTTGGCTTATGGACAGCCTGATTGGTTACTGATGTAGATGTGAGGTCTTTATTCAGGAGTAAAAGAGACCACTCACCAAATTGTGAAAGTGTGGAGTTATCAACAGGCACACACAATGGCATGATGCTTTGCTATCTTTTGAAAAAGGACCTTTGATGAGCAAGAGTGATCTGGAGTACAGGAGGAATTGGGTATAGGTAGTTAGAGGCTTGGAGGGAGACAGCTGGTGTGCAGGATAGGAATGCAGGAGAGAGGGGTGGTAGATATATGAGCTAGACATTCAATGTGTGCACACTGGACTGAATGACATGCATTGGTCGGTGAAGATGACGTGGGAGTGTGGACTGGAAGAGGGTGTCAGGACAGAGGAAGTGGGAAACTGTTGAGTAGAGGGTTTGGGGATAGTGGGTTAACGGACATTGAGACTAGGAAGATTACAGGAGTGAAGGATGTGTTGTTCCAAGGATAACTTCCATCTGTGTGGTTAATTGTGATGGCCACTTATTCTGGTGGGCAGTTGGTTGGGGGTCATGTCCACACAAAATGTTGTCCATAACTCGAAGCATATTACAGGGTCCCACAAGTCACATGTGACCACATTGGTCGGGACTGGTGGTTGTGATTGTGGTGGTTGTGGTTGTGGTGGGTGTGCATATGCGTGTGGGTGTGAACAAAGGTGATAAGGAAAACAAAAGTAAGTTATTTCCATTCTGCCAGAACTTTTCTCATTATAGTTTTGAGATCTGTTTATTTTAACTATTGTCACTAAAACTAAACTTGTTTTCTGTTTTTATTGCCATGTGTATGTTAATTTTCAGGGATGTGATGAAGTCACAATTTAAGAAAAGCAGTAAGAAAAACAAAGCAAAAGTTGCAAAAGATGTTGGCCCATTGTGTCCCACCTTTGACAAGGAAGAATGGGAAAATGATTTTGCAACATTTCCGGAGGGATTTGGGGGTACTGATCAAGTTGATCCACTAGTTATGCTACAAGAAAGCGAACGGTTTCAGCATATTTCAGAAGAATGTGAATGTGAAGTAGAACAAGAGTTAACAAAGAATATACTCTGTAGACAAGATGAAATTAGAAGAATTTTAGGTCTCATAGGCCAGGTTAGTCCACTATTAGCAAACTGTCATGGGAGATAAATTTATTTTGTCTTTTCATTTGCAGTCTGTACATCTATATAAGTTGTTTTCCTTGTTAAATGTACACAAACCTATAATTGCACATATTTTTCTGTATGTTTGTTTTTAAATGCATTGTTAATTTTCAGTGTAAAAATCAGTTACCCCAAAGCATATTTATTTATGGACATTCTGGAACAGGAAAGTCATTTGTACTGCAAAACATACTCGACAAGCTGAAATATAGACATGTTGTCATTGATTGTGTCCAATGTTATATGCCAAAATTACTGTACATGAGCATTCTGAATGCTGTTGCAGGTACTCGAAACTTATTAGCTGACAGTACTTGCAAAAGTTAATTTTTAGTTAGGTATCAACTACCAATTGTCTTTTCTCTTACAGAACATCATATGACTGTTGATAATAACTATGAACCATATGCATCTTGTGACAATATTTTGGACTTTACTTTAAATCTCAAGGCAGCAATGAAGTGCAACAGTTTTATTATTGTAAGTATTTATTTTGTAGACTTATTTGATGATCTCTTTCACTATTGTTTTTCTTATCTATAAACAATTAAATATAGTGGTCATTAGTTCCTTTTCATTACATTTGACTAGAGCACGTATAAAATGCTTTTGTATCGTTCTTTTTATTCACTGTTCGTGTTCGCACTGTATGCTCACCCCATCGCACTCAGATTTGTTTGTCTATCAAATATGTTAAATTGATGGTAGTCACATTCAGATTAAGTCTCATCTGAGTCCACAGAGTTGAAGTATTTTGCCAGAATTACCACCACTGAAAGTCAGTATCCAATTTTCCAGATCAACAGAATTATCTGTGAGACGAGTGTTCTGTTCCACCAATGAAAAAGCAGATGACTGTTCCTCCTCCATGTGGGAAATGGATTCAGCATTATTTATGGCTCATGATAAATCGTCTTCTCGTGGTAGGCTGGACTACAGCATGATGCAGCAACCCACAGGGAGAAGTAAAGAAATACTTCTCAACCTTTTTAGCTTGATCTGAGAGAAATAGGACAATTTTATGACTCTTGGAGGGAAGCCATTTTAATATCCTCTTCAATACCTGGGGTGCACCCTACATGTGCAAATAGTTATCACTATGTTGTCTTCACTGACTCTGAGAGAAAACTTTGGAGCAATGTTCACACACTGCCCTGGTGAATTTTGGAGTGCAGGTGGCTCCTTAGTCAGTATGGGTTCAGAAGATACTCAGCAAGCACTGATAATGTAATGCTATAATGCCGCTGGAGGTGGCTATACAACAGGCTTCCACTTACCAGCATTACTTACTAGGTATTCTTTTTAGTCTTGAGAAGGCTTATGATACTACTTGGTGGCATAATAGCCTTGGACAGCTCCAAGAATGGGGCGTCCAGGGAAGTCTACCAGTATTCCTACAATCCCTCCTTTCCTCTGTTGTTTTAAATACTCAGACAGCAGTACGTCATCCTCTTCTTTCGAACAAGATGTACCTCAAGTGTGTGTTAAGTGTGACAACATTTAGAATTGTGATTAACAGTAACATGTCCACAGTTAATGGGTCCAGCCCGGTGCTCCCTGTGTGGACAACTTTTCTATTCGTAGATCATCTACTATTCTTGCAAGCACCTCACACCAGCTGCAGCTGACAATCAGAAGTCAGGTGGAATGGACATATAAAACTTGTTTTAAATTTTTGACTGAGAAAACTAACTATGTATGTCTTTCTTGACCATTTGTACTCTGGTTTTAATTTTTATGAAATTTTATGACCATAATTTTTGACAGAAAGCTTACTTGGCTGCCACATTTGAGGTCTTTGAAAGTAAGGTTTTTCGAAATGCTGAATATTTTTAAAATGTAATGGCTGCAGGACTTGGCAGAAGACTGAATGTATCCACTTTAGTTTTATTGATCCGTTCTTCAATCCCACCTCAACTGTGGATGTATGATGTATGGGTTATCAGAAGAATCACTCTGAAATATATGGATTGGGCAGTGACTCCTCGTGAGAGCACCAAGAATACAAAATGTGTTCCTACCCCCTGTTGGAGGCAGGTCATCCTATTGGTGACACACTTTTACAATCTTTCTAATATCTGTTAGTGAATAACACAGTTTTATGGATATGTACTCCATTAGTACAAAGGTTTTTCTTGTAGAAATACTTGTGGAAGATACTGATATTTATGGTAAGATTGCAATGAAAGCCGACATTAACTTAAGAGGCCCAGAGTTTTTTTAAATTGATGTTTAAAAAAAATCCAGGTTTTCGGTGTGGTATGCACAATTACTTTGAAACAAGGGGCCAGTTCCCTGTTTTTAGATTGGAGCACTGTGATATTGAAGTCATTGGAGCAGATGAGATGTCACCAAAGCTTAAAGTTTCTCATCTGCTCTGATCTGCCCTACACACATTGCAGGGCAGCAGAGAAAACAATCCATATAGTACAGGACAAACTGCTCCCTCCTTCAACCCTAGAAGAAACATGTATCATTATGCTGGTCACCAGAGCATGCAGGATTTCAAGGAAATGAGCTAGCAGATGTAGTGGATAAGGTGGCCTGCAGGGAGCTTAATGTGAGGCAATATACTATTCTCCAGCACGGTGTCATCTTCCTATTGAGCTGAAAAGCAATGAAGCTGTGGGAGGAGGAGTGGCAGGCAGTGAGGAGGAAAATAAGATGCAGTCATTAAAGACACCCATCTGGTCTGGGCATATGTCATACTGGTCACTCAGATGGAATGAAGTCGCTCTGATCTACGAAACAGCACCCTGTCCGTTAAATCCTGTCTTCAAACTCCAGTGGGAGGCTCCTCCAGTATGTGGTGCTTGTACTGTACAAACTACAATGTACTACATTTTAACAAAGTAGCTGATTAGAGAGAGAGAGAGAGAGAGAGAGAGAGAGAGAGAGAGAGAGAGCGCCACTGAGTTCATAGATATTAATGATGCTTATCGCAGGATAAAAGTGCACATGACAAAAAACCACATGCTATTGAATTGGTGTAGAAATGAGAACAGCATTCCTTGAGCATTTGTGTGAAGTATAACTGTCTCTGCGCTGTGCACAAGCTATTGAAACTATTTTGTTCATGACCCTGTTTAGTACTATCTCCTCTCCCCCCCCACCCCAACCCACCCCACCCCACCCCACCCCACCCCACCCCCCTTCCCGCATCCCCACATAGTTCTCTCCACATAGTGGTGCGATGTTACTTTGTATTTGCAACTGGTTAGTTTGCAGGCACCACCATTTTATTTAGACTATCTTTAAAGATCTATTAAATGCAAACATGCAGTTTTTAATCTCCCTTTAACTTTAGGTAGGGGACGCTTTTGTGGCCCCAAAATATTTAGGGACAATTTTGGTTTTCATATCTGTGAAGTATACATTACTTGAACATATGAGAGATGCTAAGCAAAGCAGTAAGCATTCTAAAAACACCCTTGGTGCAGGTCTTCGTTTGCTTACAATGTGTTTATTTGAGCTGTCATGGCTTCATCATAGGTACAGAGTATTTGGTTTTGAAAGACTATCCTGTGTGAAAATCATAACATTCATTGTTATGTGGAGTATGGAATCTGTTATGTGATCTTTATAAAAGACCACCGCTTTGCCAATAATTGGCATTTCACAGTGACTCTTCATAATCAGTCAAATACGTGAAGTTTTCTGTGTTTGACAATCATTTCCCATTGGCATCCAAGAAGTGTCAGTCAGTGGAACAAGCAAAGAAAAGTACACTTAGGCTTCATGCATGCTGTCACATTTGCACTTCTGAATCAAATTATGATCTTTTAATTATAAATCTGGTGCCATTTCATGATCTGCTTATATGTATCTCCCTCCGCAAAATGCCAGACAAGTTTTGAGGTGTGGCCATAAAGCTTGTTTCATTGGGTTTAACAAAAAGGAATAACTTGGTAATTTACATTGTGGACCAGTCACATACCCAGCTATACTGGCTGCACAAGTTTTATCATTTTGGTCCTCCACTGACTTCTATTGAAGTCTACACATTTTTTTTTTTTTTTTTTTTTTCCAAGCAAAAATCATTGTGTAATTTCCTGATGAGCTTGTCGTCACTTCTGGAGGCTACACGCCAAAGTATGACACTGCACTGTAGTTAAGTGACATAGGTATTTCCAATGAGGGCAAAATAACATGAAATATGACTCAAAGAAATGACAGTTCATCTTTATTAGAAGAAACAAAACTTGCTGTAAAAGTTGAGACACTGGTTTTGGAGGCAACTGCATTTATATGAAATCTATGATGTAGAAGATAGTCGTTACCTAGGAGTAGGTTTTAAAAATAACTCACAAATCTCAACCCAGTGGGTATCCCACTTGCTAACATTTGGAGAAAAATATTAGCTGAAAGAAAGCAGGACCCAAAAATGTTGCAGCTGATCCTGTTGACTTTCAGGTATTTCATTGATATGTCTGAATGTTGGCTATAACATTATGAAACTGAGATGTGGAGCAGAACAGACTATGGATGCACTCAGAAATACCACTGCCAAAGTATCTGAAGAATGACACACTGTGTCTTATGGAATAGAAAACTGCTGGAAAATATTAAAAGATTTTCATGGCTACAGTGAGGGAGGTTATGAAGCAAAATTATTGCAGGAAGCTGGCCAAGTGAGATGGCAGGAGAGCGATACACTGGCATATTCTTAAGGGCAAACAGTGAGCCTTTCAGAATATGAAATTTTGTCCTGTCTTTCTTATTCACCCAGCTTGGCTATCATTGTTTTCTTTCTCTGGTTTTCAGAGCGTTGTCTAACACAATGGAGTGGTATGAAACATTATCCACTACTATTCCAGGATTTGGGGAAATATTTTATAGCAGCAAATTGGAAACCATTGGAGCATTCATTTCCTTGTGATAATCACCTTCCTTTCAGGAACAAAACAGCAATAAACAGTTTGGAATGAAGCTGAACTGGCATGAAGGACAATTATCCTGCCATTCTTTGCTATTAAAGCTTTCATTGTTATTTTGGCTGTGCGGTCTGTCCTACCTCTTGGCAATGTGACACACATTAACCCACATCTCGTAAAGTCACACGATGGTGTCAAATGAAAACTTCTGAAAGCATGCAAATAATGGCATCTCCAGGCCACTATATCACTTCTCCCAATTATAAACTTTAGATACAAAAACAATTTGTACCAGAAAAAGAGCTCATGAAGACATTTTCAAAGAGATGACTCATTTCCATAAACAGTTCTTTGAGTATAACAGGAGGCTAGTTTATTGTAGGGTACTCCTTGCAGTGATGATAGCCATACATGTCTGAGTATTGCAACCTGTTGTAATGTGTTCATCTTGGTAATCCATCTATCATAACTTCTTTTCTTGCCCAGTGTTTCCAGGAGAGTATGACCAGGTAATGCTTAGTTGTTCTCATCTTCCTCCTTTCCAACCTGCAACACTATCGACTTATGAATATCTGTCCACAACTCACTATATATCTAAAATCGTACTCCTGCTGTTGCACTCCAGTTCAGAGCACTTATGCACAAACAAATTTATGGCTGTCTCTGTGGATTGTAATTCCCCTTCCAACCTTCGATATCACTGAAGCTGGCAAACATGTTCCTGGACAACCTCTTTTGTGGCAGACTTCACCTAGACACATCACACTGCTGCTAAAACATCACTAATATGATAACACTATTTCACAGCAACAGCTTTAAAACACTATGCTTCACAACAAGAACAAAGGAACACAGAAGCAGCTGTTGTTCACCAGCACATGGTACTGTGTACTGACTGGGTGACAACAGGCTGCAGTATACTTGCCAGCCTATTCATGGTGTGGAAGGGAAACAGGCTCGTCATTGGTGTTAGCTGAGCAATGGCTTCATGTCCCCTCCAATGGTTTAACTATCAAGTTATAAGTTATTTTCAAAGAACAGTATTTCTAGTGTTTCTCCAAAAAGCCCACCACCCTGCCCCCTGTTTTCCTGTGAAGGACCAAGCCTTTGCCCCTCCATATCCCATACAGATATCGTCTATCATCATTCCCCTCCCTCTGCTGTTACTACATCTCCACAACCATCCACTTCCTGCTCCAAACCACCCACTCCCATTGTGGGTTGCAGCACTAGGAGCAAAAACTCTCTCTCTCTCTCTCTCTCTCTCTCTCTCTGTCTCTGTCTCTGTCTCTCTCTGTGTGTGTGTGTGTGTGTGTGTGTGTGTGTGTGTGTGTGTGTTTCACTTCCAAGACACACATTTACACACATTTTTATATATTTGTCTCCATGATCTCATCCTGTGTTTCTAGTTAATAATATAGTATTTTATGATGTAGTAATATAGACATCTGTTAGATTTACTTTTTTTAATAAACTGTTTGCAGGTCCTCGATAAATGCGAAAGGTTGCGTGATATGTCAAAAACCATATTGCCAGCTTTTAATCGTTTGAAGCAGTTGACTGGCTTGAATGTGTGTGTTATTTTTTTGAGCAATATTATTCCTGAAAAATTCCACTCAGCAAAAGGATACTTTGAAACAATTCCAGTACACTTCAAGCAGTATACTAAAGGTCTGTGAAATTGACCTCGAATCTCGTAAGTGATAATTTGAAGTAACTAAATTTGTTGTAGTAATAATTATAGTTGTAACATTATTACTGCACCCATCCACACCATATTTATTATCCCATTTTGCATAATTTAAAATAATAATTTAACTTCCTATTATTGCTCTCTCATTTTATTTTATTTTTGCCTCATTTTGTATCCTAGTAAATGTAGTTTCTAAACTGTTATTTATGACTGCATTTTTAACTTTTCAAGGGCTCATCTTTAAACAAAATCCCGTATCTCTTCTAAACTGAATCCATCTCCTTATTAACAATTTCTCTGCTTATCATTGCAGCAGTCACTTTTTTAATACTGTTTGCGTCATTCCTTTCTAATTTTTGGTTTCTCGTATCCCACAATTCTGTCTTGCATCAGTCCAAGCATGAATCCTTGCACATTCTACCTAGATCATTAAACTGACCTTCACCCTTCCGAAAAAATTCAGTCTAACTTGTCCTAAAATCTTGTCTTGCACTTGATATCCTTCCCAGTGGACTTACTATTGAAATTTGGTTTCTCTGGCTGCCACACATACTCCACACAACTCTCCATGATTTCCATCACTCTGTCTCCACTCTGGTCTTTCCATCCAAACCTTGACCATAATGAATGGCATCTGCTCATTTAGCGAAATTATTTTGCTCACAGGCAGTAATTTAATGCATCCCATTTCTGTGACTGACTGTTGCCCTTGGGAGATCACTGTTCATGCATCTGAATCAATGCAAGAACAGATATAACTTCTATTATGTGCAACAACATAGGGTTAGCAGTCTCTGGGCTCAACATTAAATTTGACAATTGCTTGCTTTTGAGTGCATGCCAGCACAACATTAGTTGAAGAGGAATCTGCAGATGTGGTCACTCATGAACACCTGGTTGAAGTATTCAAAAGGTAGCAAAGTAGTTTAGTGAACTGTGTGGTCAAATGTTGGAAGAATATAGAATAATAATGTGCATGTAAGGAATGTCATCCAAGATTGAACCATTCATGAAAATTGAGGTTTTATTGAAATTGTGTGGTATGATATATATATTTTTTAATAACTCAGTGCTAACTTTTGATAAAATATATGCTAAATAATCATTGATATGTCAGTGAACCTAAAGGAACACCATCCAGTTAATTATCAGATAATGCTAAGGATGAAACAATCCATAATTGACAAGCAGAGGAGTAATTATCATTTAATGAACAGGTGAGAGGAGGTTCACAATCTCTAGTAGCTGGAACAATATTATGAATAGCATCTGAGGCAGCTGTTTGCTCTACTTATGTCTTATTCATGCCTGAGAGTACCTCTACTCGAGTAAGAACCAATTTAAGTGCCTGGATGGTTCCTTTGGAAAGGACATGACTGGCTAACTTCCCCATCTGAGCTTGTGGGTTGACTTTAATGACCTTAACTTCAGTGGGATGCTTAAAATCTGTCTTCTTTCCTTCAAAAAATCTTGCTTATGCAGAAGTCTGTCACAGAAGACCCCACTTTTAGCTCCAAATCCATGTTTAATCATGCTGAGATAATGAATAACCTGCTTCCCATTACTCACTTGCTTAATTGGAAGTGCACCCCCCCCCCCCCCCTCTCTCTCTCTCTCTCTCTCTCTCTCTCTCTCTCTCTCTCACTCACTCACTCACTCACTCACTCACACACACACACACACACACACACACACACACACACACACACACACACAACGCATTTGCAAGTTTACTGATCTGACTGAACGGTTGCCCTGTAAGACATTGTCTCCTCTCAGCGTCCTGTTAATAGTCACTAAGTGCTATGAGTAAATTTTAAATAATGTTTCACAGTACCAACTAATTAGATTTCAAAGTTTATTCACATTTGTACATTTATTTTCCCAGTCTTTTCTGACAATGATGATCGGCTTCTGCATAGCAAACTCACACTTGTAATAATACACATCAGTAAACTGACAAGAACTGTGATGAGTGTATAGTACACAAACAAGAGGCAATAATACATTGTCCATAGTCAATAAAGAGTGAAACCTCACATAGCAAGCATAATTTGTTCCAGAATCTTACTCTTAGTGTGTGACATTTGTTAAGTGAAATAATTTATCCATATAAATTAATGGAAAATATAGTAATGTGTTCCATGCAGAAAAAGCACTAAAAGTTTTATCTTATCCATGTCATGTATTCAAAGAAAATTATACATACAGTATTATGTACTTTATTATTCACGATACATAACTAATTCCTTTTTACTAGGAAGCTATCTATAGTCATTGGTTTCTGCTGATGCTGCATCATGTGGCGAAAATGTAACACAGAATTAGTGTCAGATAAATTTGTAGCGTTTGTAGCCACTGCTTTATTGGGGTGATGGTTTTCACTGCATGATGCAACCGATTTCCATGCTTTCAGGATTTCTCTTATTGCGCGAGAAGATTGCTGCTTTGCCTCCTCCTCCTCCTCCTCCTCCTCCTCCTCTTCTGAAGAACTCATCTCCACAACTTCCTGCTTTGAAACACACTGAAACTCTATAAGCTCTTCAGTGGTCATTCCTTGGCTGTGATCTTCCACAAGCTCGTAGATATCATTGTTATCCACTTCTAATCCCATGCTCTTGGTCAAAGACACAATCTCATTGACCGCAGGCTCCACAGGCAGTGACTCAAATGTCTATCACATTCGACAATGCACTCTGGTCAAAGCTTCTTCCAAGCAGAATTGAGAGTTCTCATGGTAACCCCTTCCCATGCCTTTTCGATCATCTTGACGCAGGCAACGATATTGAAGGGATGTTTCCAAAATTCCAAGAGTGAGACTGGTAGCTTCAGTCAGCTCAAAACAATGCTCAAAGAATGCTTTAGCGTAGAGTTTCTTAAACTTAGATACAAACTGCTGGTCCACATATACCGTGACATCCGTTGTGTTGCAAGGTGCCACATATACTATTTGTACACGTATACGTATACGTGTATGTCGTCGTTGTCGTTTCTTCTTTCTCTCGTCGATATCAGAGGATGAGAAATGTTTATGTTCACCTATTTGTTGTCAACAACGTACAACTACACGGCCACAGTATCACCTGATACCGGAATGGTTAGCTTAATATAGTATAAAGATAGTGGGTTTCGATGCAGAGTTATTTAAATGTGATATTATTTTTCACTTAACCTTTGAGACTTTAAGAACCAGCTGCTCTTAATCAGGCCCAAAACTTGACTTGTAATAAGAGCTCTTGCGAGCAGTCTGTCACAATATTTATAATACATAAGGCTCTACACCACTATAAGAAAATATCACTGTTCATGAAATAACAAAATATACGAATAAACTTCTTTATATTTTTCCTTTTTATTTAATCAAATGTTTTTCCCACCCTCAAATCATCCATACCTTGATGTAAATGTGTGCATGAAAAATATTACACTGTTTCTGTAGAGTGTAAACGTGTGCATGAAAAATAGTACACTGTTTCTGCTGATAACCACGTATGAGCTTTTGGGTTGCTAGGCTACTTCAATCAACACGATTTATATTGGATTTTGAAAATGATCTTTCTATCCAAACTTACATCCTCCATAGTGGCTCATCAAATATTCTACCCTTTCGCGATAATTAAGAATTCGCGTAAATTGTATTTTCGTGAGTTTAAAGCAAACCATCGGCGGCGCGATGACAGATCTGTGTTCGAGAAATGCAGTGCCGAAGATTGGTACGCCTTTCGCTACCTTTTGTTGTATTTTGCTCTTGAAGATGCCATGCTTTCCGTAATGCAAGTTTTAATTGTCAATTAATCATGGTTCTTGAAGAGCAAGGATGAGAATTTTTTGGCGGACGATTTCTTTTGTGAGATTATTTTGGTTTCTTGTTTGGATCAATGTATCGATGTTTAGTTTTCAAATGAATGTTTTCTGCTTGTAGGGAAATTTACCAGAGATCTTCGATATTCTCTGCTGTGCTAACCTGGACTCCCCAGAGTGCAAAAATCCAACTGCCGCCTATCGGTGGCCAGGTTGTGTACCACCTGGGGTAAAGTTACCTTTGCTTTCATAGTTCATGTTTTCTTGTGTTTCATTGGTTTGGCCTGGGTGATACCAGGATCGGACAGGAGCAGAGGGTGTTGAAGCCTTTGGAAGCAAATATTTTCAGCCAAGCTCATTGAGCTAACAGACGGTGACCAGAGTAGCGGTAATTTTCACTCAGATGTGTCTGGATTTTGGGTTCAACGGATTGAGTAGGCGTTCAGGATTGTGTTAGTATTTGGTTCACCCCAAATATTTGATTTCCTCGGTGCCACCCATATGGGGGAGGGTTTCCCCTATTGGCCATACGGGATTTTTATTATTATTATTATTATTATTATTATTATTATTTCCTTCACTTTCTCAGACGTTAAGTCCGGTTAAAAATGGAGTGACACGGACCTTGATCAAGCGTCACTTCCTTTTAACTGTACGGTATGTGTTATATTGCATTTAGGAACTTTCGGGTAATTGAACATGTATCAATAATCACGGATTTCTGTAGCTGTATATATATGTTTGGATGTAGCTGTATTGCATTGATGTACTGGTGGATATTGTGTGGTATGACTCCTGTAGTTGATAGTATAATTGGTATGATGTCAACTTTATCCTGATGCCACATGTCTTTGACTTCCTCAGCTAGTTGGATGTATTTTTCAATGTTTTCTCCTGTTTTCTTTTGTTTATTTGTTGTATTGGGTATAGATATTTCGATTAGTTGTGTTAATTTCTTCTTTTTATTGGTGAGTATGATGTCAGGTTTGTTATGTGGCGTTGTTTTATCTGTTATAATGGTTCTGTTCCAGTATAATTTGTATTCATCATTCTCCAGTACATTTTGTGGTGTATACTTGTATGTAGGAACGTGTTGTTTTAAAAGTTTATGTTGTAAGGCAAGCTGTTGATGTATTATTTTTGCGACATTGTCATGTCTTCTGGGGTATTCTGTATTTGCTAGTATTGTACATCCGCTTGTGATGTGATCTACTGTTTCTATTTGTTGTTTACAAAGTCTGCATTTATCCGTTGTCGTATTGGGATCTTTAATAATATGCTTGCTGTAATACCTGGTGTTTATTGTTTGATCCTGTATTGCAATCATGAATCCTTCTGTCTCACTGTATATATTGCCTTTTCTTAGCCATGTGTTGGATGCATCTTGATCGATGTGTGGCTGTGTTAGATGATACGGGTGCTTGCCATGTAGTGTTTTCTTTTTCCAATTTACTTTCTTCATGTCTGTTGATGTTATGTGATCTAAATGGTTGTAGAAGTGGTTATGAAATTGCAGTGGTGTAGCCGATGTATTTATATGAGTGATTGCCTTGTGTATTTTGCTAGTTTCTGCTCGTTCTAGAAAGAATTTTCTTAAATTGTCTACCTGTCCATAATGTAGGTTTTTTATGTCGATAAATCCCCTTCCTCCTTCCTTTCTGCTTAATGTGAATCTTTCTGTTGCTGAATGTATGTGATGTATTCTATATTTGTGGCATTGTGATCGTGTAAGTGTATTGAGTGCTTCTAGTCTGTGTTACTCAATTTCACTACTCCAAATGAGTAGGTCAATATTGGTATGGCATAGGTATTTATAGCTTTTGTCTTGTTTCTTGCTGTCAATTCTGTTTTCAGTATTTTTGTTAGTCTTTGTCTATATTTTTCTTTTAGTTCTTCTTTGATATTTGTATTATCTATTCCTATTTTTTGCCTGTATCCTAGATATTTATAGGCATCCGTTTTTTCCATCGCTTCTATGCCGTCGCTGTGGTTATCCAATATGTAATCTTCTTGTTTAGTATGTTTTCCCTTGACTATGCTATTTTTCTTACATTTGTCTGTTCCAAAAGCCATACTTATATCACTGCTGAATCCTTCTGTTATCTTTAGTAATTGGTTGAGTTGTTGATTTGTTGCTGCCAGTAGTTTTAGATCATCCATGTATAGCAAATGTGTGATTTTGTGTGGGTATGTTCCAGTAATATTGTATCCATAATTTGTATTATTTAGCATGTTGGATAGTGGGTTCAGAGCAAGGCAGAACCAGAAAGGACTTAATGAGTCTCCTTGGTATATTCCACGCTTAATCTGTATTGGCTGTGATGTGATATTATTTGAATTTGTTTGGATATTAAGTGTGGTTTTCCAATTTTTCATTACTATGTTTAGGAACTGTATCAATTTAGGATCTACTTTGTATATTTCCAATATTTGTAGTAACCATGAGTGGGGTACACTATCAAAAGCTTTTTGGTAATCAATGTATGTGTAGTGTAGCGACCTTTGTTTAGTTTTAGCTTGATATGTCACCTCTGCATCTATTATCAGTTGCTCTTTACATCCTCGTGCTCCTTTGCAACAGCCTTTTTGTTCTTCATTTATCATTTTGTTCTGTGTTGTATGTGTCATTAATTTCTGTTTAATGACTGAATTTAATATTTCGTATATTGTTGGTAGGCATGTTATGGGGCGATATTTAGCTGGGTTCGCTGTGTCTGCTTGATCTTTAGGTTTCAGATATGTTATTCCGTGTGTAAGTGTATCAGGGAATGTGTATGGGTCTGCAATGTAACTGTTATTATTATTATTATTATTATTATTATTATTATGTCATCAGCAAATCTGATATGGAGTATCTTCCCTCCAATGAAATAGATGTGTATTGTTCGATTCAATATTTCCATCAGATAAATATGGGTTATAATTACGTTACATTGCTGCTAGTCGACATATTTCTCACTTTTTCTTAGACAGTTGCTAGCTGTTGCTCCATCATAGGAATTTATGTGCGCAGCATTGTTGCAATACAGAAGTTCAAATTATCCGATTTCTGTAATTTCATTTCGATACAAGATCGTCCTAATCGGATTCAGCCAGTCAGTCTTAATGTGGATATCTGACTACGACTCTCATCATATGATAGACTGGGTGAACCACATTCTTAATCAGAATGTTGAATTCAGATCACTTATCTATGACAGGGCCTGAATTCTTAAACACTGTGGAAAATAATAATCCAATGTGCTTATTACAAATACGTTATTTAAATATAAATATATGAACTAACGAGATAACAGTTTATTTACAGGAGCAGAGACCCATCCATCATAGCACGGCAGTGCGAGATTGGTTTCAGGGCCAAGAGAGAATAAAACTGTTGCCGTTTGTTCCACGATCACCAAACATCAACCAGATAGAGAATATGTGGGCAGAGGTAACAAGGTCATTGCCATGTGCCCCTACAAATGCAAGCGACCTTTGGATGAATATAGAAAACGTGTGGTGGGAAGTAAACCATCACGCTACACTGTCGACGACTTAATGAAATCAATTCCCCTACTCCCTCGAGAAATCTTACGTAATGATCGTGGGTGGATTGGTTACTAAAAGTATACTCGTCCACAAAGCCCATGTGGACAATTATCTGATAATCGGTCAAGCTTTGCTTTGTCGCAGCTCTTTAGCATACAAGAAGTCCATTTACTTTCAGTCCCCTCCTTACAATTCTTGCAATGCAAGGTAATTGAAAAATCTCATCCACTTGACGCCAACTGAGGAACTGACTGGTGCATGTGTTGTTCAACACACAGTAGTTGTCACCCTCACTGGAATCAATGACTGTGTGTGTGTGTGTGTGTGTGTGTGTGTGTGTGTGTGTGTTTTCGTGTTAACGCACAATCTGAATCAATACTATTAACATTAGAGAGACAACCAACAATAAATATTGCATCAAATATGACTGTAAAGTATTTTAATGCGATGGGATGTTACAAACTGAATTTTTACCCATCCCACGTCCTGCGTATTACGTTAAGTAAGATGTATTAACTCCATAGTATCGTTAGCAGAGACAGTGCACTCTTGTTGTCGAGGCTCGCGACAAGTGCAGCGATTAGCAGTGCCCAATGCCGCCGCGATTTGTTTATGTTGGCTGAGCGTGGACACTGCAGCAGACGCTTCACCCTAAACAGAAAGAAATCACCTTTGCTCTGACTGCAGTGAGCGGATATCACTGCCTGCGTGTTCTTATAGTAACCAACGTGAGACTCTACTCACAGGTGCCATGGAGCAATTGCAACGGGTATCATGTCATTAGTCATCAGAATATTAACCAGTGATGAAATGTCCACTCTATTTGAATCCCAAGAAAATAGGAACCTTCTCACAAAGGAATGTGAGGTGATATCAAAATTTATCCAACATGCAAAAATTAATTGCAGGGCTTTCATGTATGCAGTAATAGCACACAAGGAAATATTATGTCTTGGAGGTGTATATTTCATTTCCTCTTCTCATATTAACGCCCTTGTTTTAATATGAAGTGAGAAAATAAACACGAAAAACTAAAGTTCCTGAGAAGCACATAAGTCATTTGCTCTTCTCATATCACAAATTTTGTTTTAGTATGAAGTAAAAAAATAAACAGTTTAGAGTTCTGAAGCATAATATGACACCAGATTCTTATCGTAGGCGCTATCGGAAACGCCAAAAGCCGGGAGCTGTCCATTCTTTTGTCCAACAGTCTGTTTCCTTTCATGTATTACTCCCGCTAGGAGATTCTTATTTAAGGACTTGTGGGCATCAAGCTCTTCAGCAGAACAAGCCTTATGTTATTGTGCTAATTACGGTATGGAAAAAATGCAACGAAGACGAGTTCCGCTAGAGCAGTGAGGATATTTGCACATGTGTGTATTCAGCAATGACTGCCAGCTGCCACAACACTTCACAGAATCCTTGCGGCAGGCAACACAACTGTGCATGCACTTCAGACTTCATTCAGTGAGACGTCAGGAGATGGATGAAAACGTCAAATTAACGTCTCTTTCAGAGTCGTATTCAATCCAGAATGAGGTGTTATTAAGGTAGTTGAGCATTCTAGCAATTACACTTTTATGATTCCCATATGAGTATTTCGACAGCCAAAAGAACCCGTTAGTGTGAAACTATCGGGAACTGCATTATATCAAACTGCAAGAACTTGAGACAATACGTGGACTCTTCTCTTCGCTGGGTGACCTATTACTGTTATTTAGCATTCTCTCCATCCCAGTCGTAATGCAAATGGAACTTCAGAGGCGTTTTCCGCTATTCTTGACAAACATCAGCAACCTATAATCACTGAGAGTCATAACTGCGTGATGATAATGGTTCAGGTTTTCAGTAGTTGTGGTGGTGTTATGCTTTCAAACTGCTTACAGTAATATTAATGGTGGCGCACATAATTTAGCGCCGACTACCTACTTAAGTAAAGATAGTGTTGAGGCGTCATCGCTTGTCTTTATTTGGCCTCAGCTTGAGTAATCCGATTCAACGAACTTAATACTCCAATCGCAGGCTCCTAATACAGTATGAGTGCAGAGATTATCATGCGGGTATTACATTAATTCTGCAATGAAATGCTTAACAAATCTTACCCTCAGCTATGGAGCTGGAATGACTCATTACACAGGTACTCCATGTTTCACTTGGTTAAGTGAGCAGTTCGCTGCAATCCTGCTTGTACTGTTCGTAAATACTCATATACTTCAGAAATGGTTCAAATGGCTCTGAGCACTATGGGACTTAACTTCTGAGGTTATCAGTCCGCTAGAACTTAGAACTACTTAAACCTAACTAGCCTAAGGACCTCAGATACATCGATGTCCGAGACAGGATTCGAACCTGCGACCGTAGCGGTCGCACGGTTCCAGACTGTAGCGCCTGGAACCGCTTGGCCACCCCGGCCTGCATACTTGTATACTGACCATTCGTTATTTGACTAAATATGAACTAAAATCTGATTCGCATATATATGACATCGGCTAGCATTGGCACAAAGTAATCACTAAGGGTTGGATGCCGTTGAAGTCCTGTTACATTGATGGCAAGACAAATGTTCGCAAATCACCTCTATTGCCTCAAAAAGAACTGCATCTTAAATATCGAAGGACCGACGACCACACTGTCACAGCGCGTTGAAATACAGCAACGACGGCAGATGAAAATTTGTGACCGACTGGGCTTCGAACCCAGACCACCTGCTTACTAGACAGACGTTCTGATCACTGGACAAATTTTTTATTTTTTTATTTTTTTTTATTTTATTTTTATTTTTTTTAAATGTTTGTGAAGACTTTCAGCACCAGGTAGGCGGAGGCAAAGAGGGCAGGGGTCTAAGATCCGAGGCCTGGCCATAATGCCTCTCCCATACCTGGCACTGGGCAGCTGCATTATTCCCATGTATTCCATGTTTGCACCCGTATATTCTTTTAAATTGTAGAACAAAACTGAAGTAGTAATTTAGGTAAAATAAATTACAGATTGCCGCCTCCAATGGCGTGCGTTCCTTGTAGAACATAACTTATAACAATGGAAAGGGTGATGGGAAAATACATAACAAACATTCATTCAGAAATGTACTCACATTTTAATTTATTATGCACTGGATGCATATGAGGTCTGTAAGGAAGCCATATATTTTTCAACAAATAAAAGAAATTTCGGAGACGGTGGGGTTTTGCCAAATTAGAACAGTTCTGATTTTAGATCCAACGTAAAAGAATATTCCAGAAATAAAAGAAGTGAAAGAATAGTATTCCTCTTCTAATGAATAAAACTGCCCACCTCTTTGTAGCCCACATAAAGCAATAGATAAAAAATTTGAAACCATTCCTTATATTTGTTATTCTTCTTCAGCTTAAAATGTTCTACTGCAATATAGAACATGTACTCTGCGAAGTTTTGTTTGTTATGACATAAAACACAAACTGTCCCAGAAGCCACGAATAACTGTTATTCTTTGCGGACGAGTAACATTTCCAGTCGGGTTGTGAAGCTTCAGTTATCGGTACTTGACTTTCTGCAGTTCTATTGACAGTGCTAACTTCTTCGTAGTCCAGTTCCAAATTCTGATTCCATTTTCACATGAGAAGATGTACGCTACAGTTTCTACAAGCTGTCATTTGTCGCCGTATGGAGATGGTCTCAATTTGATTTTACATAATCGTTCCGCTGTAGGTATGGTTTTGTTTACAAAGTTGCACTATACGGCACTTACTCTAGTTGGTATAATTTTATTGTTGATATTTTTCCAGACGTTCCTCCAGTTTTTTGTAGGTTAAGTTACCGGAATTGGTTTGTGAAGACGATGTCTGGTAATATAATGAAAAACGGTTCTAGTGTTAGGTTGTGCTCGTAGAAGTCTTATACAGCTCCAAACGCCATAGTACTTTCGGACATAATCTAGGCTGACGTGCTACATTAACAGGAGCGTTCCTATCCCCAGGATCTAACGAGAGGGACAGAAGTTTCGTGATGCCTGTCTTAGTGGCGTGTATTAGTTTAAAAGCACGTCTTTAGTTCCAAGTCCTCCGTTTTGCCTCTGCAAAGTCGCCGTGTCGAAGGATACTTTGATGATATTTTGTTTCCACACATACCAAGAGGCTACAGCTTATATTTTTATGTGCAGTGACCTGCAGTATCGATAAGACTGCTCCGACGCAATATATTTTTCTAAGTATGTATGTATTTATAATCTGAACTTTGTGCAGTCGGTCTAACGATCGCATGTCATGGTCCTTCTCATGACATTAAGTTTCCGCTCCCAATTGTTCATGGCCATGCGCTTGGGATTCGCCCTTAACTACAATCCGAGTTGGAGTCTCTCTTCTGTTACATCTAACCAGTGTGCACCTATTGCACTATTGTAAGAACCGAGAGGCAGTATTTCGGTATTAAAATTTTATAAATCCGGGTTCGAATCTGGTCAGGCACAAATTTTCATCTGACGCTGTTGTTCTATTTTAATGCCCATGCAGCCTGGACATCTGTCCTTCAATGTTTAATTGATTAAGAAGTCTGTCTATTTCGATTCATAGTGTTCTGTTCTTTCGGAAATGTCCTAAGAACACACACACACACACACACACACACACACACATACACACACACACGCATTTATATCATAAGTGCTATTCGGAAAACGTTTGGCAATTCAGTGATAGTGCCGGACTGCAACTGCATCAGCCTACTCGTTTCACTAGATATTGTTGTAATTTTCTGAACAATTCCTGTTTAATAAGTGACAGCGACAGTGTCTCTCATCGTTTACTTTGCCGGAAACCTGCTTCTTTCTGCCCTACGCTATACTTTAGCAATGAGTGATTGCTCACATTCTTGATACCTCACTGGACGTGCTACTGCAACTGTAGCCAAAGATTCAAATCCCACTGGAAAAGTATGTTTCAAGTCAGATGGTTTTGGTCCTCCCCTACTGTCATTGAAAACAATCACAACGAAATTAAGTATAGGTATTCTATGAAACCCCTGAGTTCGTACTGCGGTGCTGTGAAGATGGAAAAAGTAGTTTTCACAATTATCAGATGAGAGATGGAATTTGTCAGATTCCACTATTATGATTGCATCATTAACTGTTGGTTCACAGGCGCTTTTCTGCTGCTTATTGTAACTGTTATTTGAATGTTAGAGCTGGAAGAATAGAAACATCAAATTTTCGCCATATGGAATATTCGAATTCACTCTAACTCTTCACGTTTCGAACAAAGGCAGAATATCCGACAGGAAAGCTGACAACAATAAGCCAGGCCATGCCTGTCTTCTGGTGGATGTGCCAATGACAGTTATCTCAATAACAATATTGTACAGCAAATATACATTGCTAACTCAACCACTGGAGAAGCTCCAAAACTGTGAATTGCGTCTGGTGAATACGCTTTCAAGGTTTCGGTGCAATTAAGTCAGTAAAACACAAATCATCGCCGCAGTTATTAATTTATGACATTTAGTTTGCATTCATTGCATTGATGTACTACAAGTAATTGCACTCTAGCCCCTAAACCTAGTTACAGAAATGCGAATAAGACTCATTGAGATATAATGAGGATCTTGCGGCCCTTGCCACCCGCAACTTTGAAACAAAGCTATAGCCAATTCCGAGGTCACGCATAGAACACATCAGCTGGTATCCTTCCTGGCGGTATAACTGAAACTTGGCAACAGCGCAGAATATGTTTGGCAACTCTGTGACCGACGAGTTACTTCCTTGATGGCACAGAACTATCCTGCTAAATTCACTTGATATTATCGTGTCATTTCAATTGAATACTGTGAGTGATTTTCTCTTGAGATGTGACATAAGTATATCAGTTGATCCTTTTGAGTCCACGAAAGTCGTTCCACATGGGAAATACAACTACTGTCACCTCTTATGTTGCGGTTTATCTGCCATAGCGCTTACTGGATCAATAAGTGAGTGGAAGACACCGCGCCTATTTGCTAGCTCCTAGGTAACGTGCTTACCTGTCAGGTGCATGCTGCCTCTGTTCGCCTTTCGAGCCTCTCTGAAAGCCAGGTTTTTAATTGTTTTGTAGCAGAGCTACAAGCAGGCAGATACAAATTCAATGAGGGAATGGTAAGACAACGCTCTAGCAAAATTCGTCTTGCTACTTTTAGTAACCCTTAGTGTCAAAGCGAAAAACCGTACGGTACTGCCAAATTCATAATGCCACTTTTATTTTCTGCCGACATACTTTTTTGTTGTTGTGAATACGTAATTTTATCTATGAACTGCCACATTTTCATAATACTTACGAAGCAAATCATGTGAGGTAACACTTCACCAACTTGTCGGGAAGATGGATAAAGCACTACCCTTTCTGGATGCTCTCTGTATCTTCCTGGATGTCGAGGGGGTTCTAGTAATACGACCTTCGAGTAAATGGTTAGAGATGAAGAACCTAGTGGTGAATGAACTCATAGATGAGCTGAATGTGAGAGACTACTCTTGAAAAGAATAAGTAGACGATTTATTCACAGTAAGACTTAGAAAATTTGATAGTATTGTTAAACCTATGTGCACTGAACATTGTGAAAAAGTATTTAAAGACAAGCAGCACGAAAATTGGTGTAGTATTATTTATGGGGAAGCATGTCCAGCACATATACTGAAAAATTATGTTTCTCAATGAAACTTTAGAGAGGGTTGTAGTGTACCTAGAGGTAGCCCTGGATGGAAAGCTATTATGAACACCTCACATAAAGAATATATTCCACTGCGAAAGATAATCTTATAAGCACTAGAAGCTGCTGTAGGGTAAACTGGGGTCTAAACCCAGTACGTACTGGATATACACCTCTGCAAAAAAGGCCAATGACAATTTACTGGGCTATAATATGAACAAAGTCGAACAGAAGGTGGCTGCTAGGGAGTCTCGCAAAGTGCAGAGACTGGCCTTCTTTCACAAACAGAGGGAATTAGCAGGACATCCACTCTTGGGATGGATATTAGGCTAGACATGCCCGCCTTACACGTGTGGCTTAAAATGGAGGCCACAGTGTGGACATAAAGGCTAAAAATTGTAAATAACTGGATATAGTTAGAATATACGGAATCCCAAATCAGTATGGCGATGGCTGGGGAAATGCCGACTAACTATACAATAACTTCAAGCTGTTTCAATAAACCTTGCCATGTAACAGTTGGAAGCAGGGAGCAGTGGAAGAACGAACCACTACACCGTTCAGGAGACATAATATAGTGGTATACTGACAGGTTGAAAACAGATGAAACCACCGGGTCTGGTGTACCGCCTAGAATCTCTTTAGGGAAGATGGCCACAGTATTACATAGTATCTTCTATCAGCATGTGCACGGAGGAGAATTAGAGTAGACCCTACAAAAATCGTAGCATCTACTTTTATTCAGACAGCCATGCAGCTCTGAAATCTCTATCAGCCCCTGCGACCGAAGGTCGTTGCAGAATGCCATGAAGCATTTTCTTTCAGACATGTCCGAAAGAACAGACACCACACATATATCGATATACAGAGTGTTTCAGGAGGAATATTAGATATTTTAGCAGGTGGTAGTACAGACGAATTGCGTAAAAAATTCCATATAAATGCGTCCACTTTTTATTGTGTACAGAGATACAGCTGTTAGTACGTAACCCTAACAAACTCAAAGCAAAGGCAACGAGGACATTCAAAGTTGATTTTCAAAAATTCCCCCACGAACTCCAATGCACATTTGACTTCTCTTGATAACACCACGTGTAGATTGTCTTTGCGTTCTTTTATGAGGGCTGCACTATTCATAATCAGAACGATCAAATCGGTTCTTGGGTTTACTTTTTCTTTGTAGACTTCGCCTTTAACCATCCCCGCAGGCAAAAATCGAAAGAGATAAGGTCCGGGGACCTTGAAGGCCAAGAAAATTGCCCATATCCAATGATCCATCTTCCAGGAAATGTTAGGTTTGGATAATGTGTCACCTGACGACTAGAATGTGCAGGAGCCCCGTCATGCTGGAGGAACATACACATTCTAGTAGCCAAATGAACCTCTTCCAATGACGCTGGAAGCTCATTTTCAAGGAAGTGTAGACAGCTTGGTCCTGTAAGGACCAACATATGAAATGAAAATGCATTGAACCCCAGCTATCTGTATGTTCAATAAAAATTGAACACGTTATATGTCATCATTTCAACAATTTGTCTATACTATCATCTCCTAGAATATTTACTATTCCTCCTGGAACATCCTGTATAATTATTTGGGTCTCCACGGGTCATCGAAAGTTTTCAGTGCTAGACGCACGACATCGTCCGACCCTCGCGGGAATACAGTGTGGGCGCAAGCTAGTGGAACAATGGCCGGGGGGTACCGCGCATGTCGTATGCGGCAAAAATGGGAATTCGCGTCTGACGAGGAGCGTGTATAGATAGGTGCTGCAGAGAGGTTGACTGCTGTGTCATCATAGTATCCACCGTTGGAGGTTCGAATCCTCCCTCTGGCGTGGGTGTGTGTGTTGTCCATAGTGTGGGTTACTTTAAGTTAGATTAAGTAATGTGTAAGCTTAGGGACCGATGACCTAAGCAGCTTGGTCTCATAAGTTCTTACCACAACTTAACAAAATTTTAATACCAAAATACTGCATCTCGGTTCTTACAATAGTGCAATAGATGCGCACTGGTTAGATGTAACTGAAGTGAGTCTCCGACTCCGACTGTGGTTAAGGGCGAATCCCAAGCGCATGGCCACTAACAACTGGGAGCGGAATGTAATCCGAACCTTGTTGAAGGACCATGACAGGACCGGATCTTCGACCCCTGCCCTCTTTGCCTCTGCCTACCTGGTGCTGAAAGTCTTCTCAAACATTACAAAAAAAAAAAAAAATTGTCCAGTGATCAGAACGTCTGTCTAGTAAGCAGGTGGTCTGGGTTCGAAGCCCAGTCGGTCACAAATTTTCATCTGCCGTCGTTGCTGTATTTCAACGCGCTGTGACAGTGTGGTCGTCGGTCCTTCGATATTTAAGATGCAGTTCTTTTTGAGGCAATAGAGGTGATTTGCGAACATTTGTCTTGCCATCAATGTAACAGGACTTCAACGGCATCCAACCCTTAGTGATTACTTTGTGCCAATGCTAGCCGATGTCATATATATGCGAATCAGATTTTAGTTCATATTTAGTCAAATAACGAATGGTCAGTATACAAGTATGCAGGCCGGGGTGGCCAAGCGGTTCCAGGCGCTACAGTCTGGAACCGTGCGACCGCTACGGTCGCAGGTTCGAATCCTGTCTCGGACATCGATGTATCTGAGGTCCTTAGGCTAGTTAGGTTTAAGTAGTTCTAAGTTCTAGCGGACTGATAACCTCAGAAGTTAAGTCCCATAGTGCTCAGAGCCATTTGAACCATTTCTGAAGTATATGAGTATTTACGAACAGTACAAGCAGGATTGCAGCGAACTGCTCACTTAACCAAGTGAAACATGGAGTACCTGTGTAATGAGTCATTCCAGCTCCATAGCTGAGGGTAAGATTTGTTAAGCATTTCATTGCAGAATTAATGTAATACCCGCATGATAATCTCTGCACTCATACTGTATTAGGAGCCTGCGATTGGAGTATTAAGTTCGTTGAATCGGATTACTCAAGCTGAGGCCAAATAAAGACAAGCGATGACGCCTCAACACTATCTTTACTTAAGTAGGTAGTCGGCGCTAAATTATGTGCGCCACCATTAATATTACTGTAAGCAGTTTGAAAGCATAACACCACCACAACTACTGAAAACCTGAACCATTATCATCACGCAGTTATGACTCTCAGTGATTATAGGTTGCTGATGTTTGTCAAGAATAGCGGAAAACGCCTCTGAAGTTCCATTTGCATTACGACTGGGATGGAGAGAATGCTAAATAACAGTAATAGGTCACCCAGCGAAGAGAAGAGTCCACGTATTGTCTCAAGTTCTTGCAGTTTGATATAATGCAGTTCCCGATAGTTTCACACTAACGGGTTCTTTTGGCTGTCGAAATACTCATATGGGAATCATAAAAGTGTAATTGCTAGAATGCTCAACTACCTTAATAACACCTCATTCTGGATTGAATACGACTCTGAAAGAGACGTTAATTTGACGTTTTCATCCATCTCCTGACGTCTCACTGAATGAAGTCTGAAGTGCATGCACAGTTGTGTTGCCTGCCGCAAGGATTCTGTGAAGTGTTGTGGCAGCTGGCAGTCATTGCTGAATACACACATGTGCAAATATCCTCACTGCTCTAGCGGAACTCGTCTTCGTTGCATTTTTTCCATACCGTAATTAGCACAATAACATAAGGCTTGTTCTGCTGAAGAGCTTGATGCCCACAAGTCCTTAAATAAGAATCTCCTAGCGGGAGTAATACATGAAAGGAAACAGACTGTTGGACAAAAGAATGGACAGCTCCCGGCTTTTGGCGTTTCCGATAGCGCCTACGATAAGAATCTGGTGTCATATTATGCTTCAGAACTCTAAACTGTTTATTTTTTTACTTCATACTAAAACAAAATTTGTGATATGAGAAGAGCAAATGACTTATGTGCTTCTCAGGAACTTTAGTTTTTCGTGTTTATTTTCTCACTTCATATTAAAACAAGGGCGTTAATATGAGAAGAGGAAATGAAATATACACCTCCAAGACATAATATTTCCTTGTGTGCTATTACTGCATACATGAAAGCCCTGCAATTAATTTTTGCATGTTGGATAAATTTTGATATCACCTCACATTCCTTTGTGAGAAGGTTCCTATTTTCTTGGGATTCAAATAGAGTGGACATTTCATCACTGGTTAATATTCTGATGACTAATGACATGATACCCGTTGCAATTGCTCCATGGCACCTGTGAGTAGAGTCTCACGTTGGTTACTATAAGAACACGCAGGCAGTGATATCCGCTCACTGCAGTCAGAGCAAAGGTGATTTCTTTCTGTTTAGGGTGAAGCGTCTGCTGCAGTGTCCACGCTCAGCCAACATAAACAAATCGCGGCGGCATTGGGCACTGCTAATCGCTGCACTTGTCGCGAGCCTCGACAACAAGAGTGCACTGTCTCTGCTAACGATACTATGGAGTTAATACATCTTACTTAACGTAATACGCAGGACGTGGGATGGGTAAAAATTCAGTTTGTAACATCCCATCGCATTAAAATACTTTACAGTCATATTTGATGCAATATTTATTGTTGGTTGTCTCTCTAATGTTAATAGTATTGATTCAGATTGTGCGTTAACACGAAAACACACACACACACACACACACACACACACACACACACACACAGTCATTGATTCCAGTGAGGGTGACAACTACTGTGTGTTGAACAACACATGCGCCAGTCAGTTCCTCAGTTGGCGTCAAGTGGATGAGATTTTTCAATTACCTTGCATTGCAAGAATTGTAAGGAGGGGACTGAAAGTAAATGGACTTGTTGTATGCTAAAGAGCTGCGACAAAGCAAAGCTTGACCGATTATCAGATAATTGTCCACATAGGCTTTGTGGACGAGTATACTTTTAGTAACCAATCCACCCACGATCATTACGTAAGATTTCTCGAGGGAGTAGGGGAATTGATTTCATTAAGTCGTCGACAGTGTAGCGTGATGGTTTACTTCCCACCACACGTTTTCTATATTCATCCAAAGGTCGCTTGCATTTGTAGGGGCACATGGCAATGACCTTGTTACCTCTGCCCACATATTCTCTATCTGGTTGATGTTTGGTGATCGTGGAACAAACGGCAACAGTTTTATTCTCTCTTGGCCCTGAAACCAATCTCGCACTGCCGTGCTATGATGGATGGGTCTCTGCTCCTGTAAATAAACTGTTATCTCGTTAGTTCATATATTTATATTTAAATAACGTATTTGTAATAAGCACATTGGATTATTATTTTCCACAGTGTTTAAGAATTCAGGCCCTGTCATAGATAAGTGATCTGAATTCAACATTCTGATTAAGAATGTGGTTCACCCAGTCTATCATATGATGAGAGTCGTAGTCAGATATCCACATTAAGACTGACTGGCTGAATCCGATTAGGACGATCTTGTATCGAAATGAAATTACAGAAATCGGATAATTTGAACTTCTGTATTGCAACAATGCTGCGCACATAAATTCCTATGATGGAGCAACAGCTAGCAACTGTCTAAGAAAAAGTGAGAAATATGTCGACTAGCAGCAATGTAACGTAATTATAACCCATATTTATCTGATGGAAATATTGAATCGAACAATACACATCTATTTCATTGGAGGGAAGATACTCCATATCAGATTTGCTGATGACAATAATAATAATAATAATAATAATAATAATAATAATAAAAATAATAATAATAATAATAATAATAATAATAATAATAATAATAATAATAATAAAAATAATAATAAAAATAAAAATCCCGTGTGGCCAATAGGGGAAACTCTCCCCCATATGGGTGGTACCAAGGAAATCAAATACTTGGGGTGAACCAAATACTAACACAATCCTGAACGCCTACTCAATCCGTTGAACCCAAAATCCAGACACATCTGAGTGAAAATCACCGCTACTCTGGTCACCGTCTGTTAGCTCAATGAGCTTGGCTGAAAATATTTGCTTCCAAAGGCTTCAACACCCTCTGCTCCTGTCCGATCCTGGTATCACCCAGGCCAAACCAATGAAACACAAGAAAACATGAACTATGCAAGCAAAGGTAACTTTACCCCAGGTGGTACACAACCTGGCCACCGATAGGCGGCAGTTGGATTTTTGCACTCAGGGGAGTCCAGGTTAGCACGGCAGAGAATATAGAAGATCTCTGGTAAATTTCCCTACAAGCAGAAAACATTCATTTGAAAACTAAACATCGATACATTGATCCAAACAAGAAATCAAAATAATCTCACAAAAGAAATCGTCCGCCAAAAAATTCTCATCCTTGCTCTTCAAGAACCATGATTAATTGACAATTAAAACTTGCATTACGGAAACCATGGCATCTTCAAGAGCAAAATACAACAAAATGTAGCGAAAGGCGTACCAATCTTCGGAACTGCATTTTTCGAACACAGATCTGTCATCAACTCTGTCAAAGAAATCGCATCCATCAACAATCTACTTATGACTATGCTCATTCAGAGCCCCTATAAAAGATACACATTCGAAAATACTATGAGCAAAATTCACCAAGATGACATGAAAATACTAATGGGAGACTTCAACTCTGTATTTGGGACAGAAAAAACCTGTAGAAAAATCATTGGTACAAATTCAACACACCGAAACACTTAGACCAATGGCACACGTCTGATTGACATTTGCCAACAATTCAACCACAAAAGAATGTCTTCCCACTTTAGGAAGTAGCCTGTTCCCAAGAAACATGTTTGGCTACCAGGTGCAAGCTGCTTTCGTTCGCCTTTCGAGACTCGCTGAAAGCCAGATTTTTAATTCTTTTGTAACAGAGCTACAAGCAGGCAGATACAAACACAATAAGGGAATCGTAAGACAACGCTCGAGCAAAATGCGCCTTGCTACTTCCAGTAACCCTTAGTGTCAGAGCGAAAACCTTACGGTACTGCCAAATTCATAATGACGACATATTTTTTGTTGTTGTGAATACATAATTTTGTCTATGAAATGCCACATTTTCATAATAATTGCAAATGATACAGGAAATGAAGTAAATACAGTTCTTTTCGAAGTCAAAAGTCTGTAATGTCCTACTAATTCGTGTTAAAATAGGCTCAATCGTCTTACAGATACTTAATGCTTTATTAAGATAGTCTGCCGTCTTGATGTTTCTGTAGTAAGCTGAATTTAATTTGTATTAGTACACTGAATATTTTAATTGAATTTTCCATTAGTTTACTAAATGCAACAGTAATCATCAAAGAGAAATTAATCGGCAAAAGAATTTTATTTCACGATATCTATAATGATTTGACAATGCTAAAGTTGTTTACAAATTCTACGCCAGTAGAAACCTACTGGTTCCAACGATATCATTATACCAGAGTAGTTTTAAGAGTATTTTCGTCTAGAAATGAATTGCGTTGACGGTTGATCGATCCAGAGCGGGAAAGGTAAAACTTTACGAATATATGACGAGAGGGACAAGTGCTTGAGAGAGGACTTTAATTTCAATCTCCTGGATAGTTTTGTTTCTCAAATCAAGAAGTGCGTTATCATGCAGTAGCACATGTGATGTAGTTGTGTTGCTCGATGTTATTATGCTGAGACCGAAAGGTGTCTCAGTTGTTGGCAACAAATTCCAGCTGTGTTGCACACAGCCCTTGGGGCAGAATTCGTAGCCCAAAACACACTTTTGGAGCTATCAGATGTAAAATATTATGTTCACACTACTGTTTGCTCATGTCTTTTGGAGGGGCTCAGCCTTTCATTTCTTCTTAGGAAGTTAACGATAAAGGCATCATAACACGTCACCAGTAACATTACTGCATACGAATGCTCAATGAGCGACCTGATGATGCTCAATAACAGTCACCCCGTTGATTTTTGTTGTTTCGAATTAGAGCATGCAGTACTCCTACACCAGACTTCTGAGCTCTGCCTGTTGAATGCAAATGTCACATGATGGTAAAATGGTAATCTATCACATATATCAGTAGTCGAGACTTCCTTAATGTGGAAAATCATTCATGCCAGAACGATCTTTGTTGAAACAAGAATATCTTTTTCTGGCGTATTTTTCCCAAAAGCCCTCGCTCCACACACAATTCAAATCTTTCTAGCTGCCTCCTCTGCATTCACCCCTCTGTTATACCAAAAGTAAACGTTGTGTTGCAGATGTTACACCTATTTCCACTTGCGACTCAAATTTACAATGCTTAACTGTAGTTCATGATTTTCAAGTTTGCAAAATCCATTGCTTAACTGCCAGATGATAACTAGAACTTCAAATTCGAAAATGACAGTTGAGACACACACTGACAGCATCGCGACGCGTTCACCTGGGTGGCGCTGAATTTCAGGCGGCGGGTGGCGTCTGGCCAGTGGCCGGTAGCCGCTGCAGCGCGAGGAAACGCTCAAGTGTAAGCTGTTATGATTGCGGCGCAGCCACGAGCTATCCTGCGGAATTGTTTCTGGAATACTTGTTATTGCTGGTGGGTAGAATGTTAAGCGAATTGTCTTCGATGTTCAGTCAGACTCATAACTTTAGACCGACTGTGGTAAAAAATAAATAAAAAAAATACAGTTGGATGCGAACAGGCGACTATAATTTTAGAACGCACGACGCTTGCCACTAGACCACGGGCTCACATAGTCCAACAACGTCTCGGAAGTAGATAACACTTCCTCCTGACACTTCCGCATCTTACAGTGTTGCCAGATTGTGCAGATTGCCGGACTTAGAGTTATCAGGGGCGGTCAGTTTTATTGGCCACCTTAAGTGAATGACTCGGACTTAGCCTCTGTGGCGGCCGGCCGGCGGTCAGTTTTATTGTCTAAGACTGTACCTGTCAGCCATGGAACACAGGGACCACTAGTAATGGTTGAATCTATTCTGTGTGGGAAGGTATGACTCCGAAGGCCTCCCTTTCACGGTCCACCTGTGGGAGTAAAGACAGCTCACTAGAAATAGTGAGAAATACTGCCCTCAGTACCTAGTAGGTACCTGAACTGATGGAAAGTCCTTTTTGAGTACACATTTGTTGTTCTTCATTCAACATATTAAAGAAAAATTCATGGCAGTATCATCCTTCAGCAGAATGACATGTGGATGTATTCTCCTTAAAACAGTGGCACCTACTCAGTGACAGGCATTGCTTTCCTCTGAGGAACTTGTTGACATATCTGTCACGATAATAGTCTCAACGTAATCCAAGCTGCTATTTTTCATCGAGGTCTCATGTTAATCTCTCATCAATCACCACCAGCAGTATTGAAATTTTGCACATTGACGTTCCTGTTCAACAGAGCAACAGGTGGTGCAGGCAGAAGCTGAAACATGACCTTTATTCTTGCCTCCTTCCCACCACCCTCAGGTATCCCTACAGTCATCATTCAGTGGAGCTGTAATGTTTATTTTCACCACATAGTGGAACTTGGATACCTACCTTCCTTTTGTCCAGCAATATTTATAGCCTTTCAGAAAACTAGATTCACTGACACATGTCATGCATCACTATGCTTATTTCGAAAATAGTTAGTGCTGAAACGCCGGCCGCTGTGGCCAAGCAGTCCAAGGCGCTTTGGTCCAGAACCACGCTGCTGCTATGGTCACAGGTTCGAATCCATTATCGGGCATGGATGTGTGTGGTGTCCTTAGGTTAGTTAGGTTTAAGTAGCTCTAAGTCTAGAGGACTGATGACCTCAGATGTTAAGTTCCATAGTGCTTAGAGCCATTTGAACCATTTAGTGCTGAAACACCATAAGGTGGTGTCTGTACATTGGTGTTTGCAGGCTTTTTTAGTAAATACAGCACTGGATGTTGTGGCTGTTTGCATATGGACAATTGTTTATTATACTTGTTGTAATGCCTGCCTCCCACCAGAGAGCCAGCTGACATATCCAAAGATAATTGAAGCGAAATGTCCGATACCTCTACCTTTTCTCCTGCTGGTCAATTTCAATGCGCACAGAACATTGTGAGGCAATGATGGAGCATCTAACCAGGGTACTCTAATGGAACTAGTATTCACACACTTTCATTTAAATTTACTAAAGAGTGGCACACCTACTAATTTTAGTGTGGCACACAGAATGTATACAACCATTGATCTCTCAGTGTGTCATACTGGGCTTCTCTCCTCAATCCAGTGAACAGTCCACTTTGCAAGTGAGATTGTTTCTTAACTGTCACAAATCTCCCACAACATTATCCATGAAGCACCCTCGATTATGTGCCCTCAAAAAGCCAATTGGTATGCTTTCATTGCTGCTCTACTATCTAGTGCTACTCTACAAGGCAATTTTGATGATTTGCTGCAGGACACAACCACTTCAGTACTAAAAGCAACAGAGTTAATGAGTCCCCTTTGGGAACGCTCACTGGAAACCAGTCCCATGGCAGACACAGGAAATCACTAAGGCAAATAAAGATTTCAGGTGGGTGCTCCAGTGACAAAGTGTAACCTATCAGTCAAGATCTTAATTCCTTTAAAAGGTTCCATATCTAGGTACTCAACCTTTATAAAACACAAGGAGAAAGATAATTGGTAAAGATACGCCGCTACCATACGGTCTCAAGGTTTCTTCACAGGAATGAGCCAAGTTGCAGTTAATCTACACTCTCCAGCTAGCAACCCATATTTCCAGTTCCCACTTTGATGGCAATATTTTTTCTGACCCTACTGCTATTGCAGAACACTGCAGCACACTTCGCTTGAGCCTCTGCATCCAACTACTACTGTTTGACATTCTATTCACTGACCACCCAGAGGACCTACACCTATTTTGTGGATGTGTGTGTGGCATGCAAAGAGCCCTGAGCTATTGCAGCCTTTCGTCTCTCCTGGGTGGCATTCCCTTCCCCATATCCCCTCCTTCCCATACTAGCTCCTCTCCCCCCTGCTGCCCCCTTTCTCCCTCAGTATTTCCCTTTCTGACAACCCAGCTATTTCCTCAGTTCCACTGTTCATTCTCGGTCTTGTGTCTCATATTACCACCCACCCCCCACCCCTCCATTTTCTTTCTGGTTGCCTTTGGTGTTTGATCTCCCTTTCTAAATTCTGTTTCTGTAGTGTGAGCCATTTGGGGAAGAGCTCCTTTCCTAGCATCTCTGGCATGGGTTCCTCTATCCTTCTCCTTCCCCTCTTCCTTCCCTGCTGTAGGCACCTCCCCTGCCCACCCCACTCCACCCCCACAAGATCACCAGCATGTGTAGCAGGTCTTTCATGTACCCATCTGGCTGAGCCCCCTGATAACACAGGGATCACACTTCTGGTACCTGAGCTGTCACCACCTAGGAGTGAGTGTCCGGCTTTTTGGGGCATCAGAACTCCCAGCAATGACTGCTGTGCCAGGTGGCCCTAGCTGCGGCTGGGTAGTGCCCACGGCGTGAGCCCCTGACCAGAGTGGGTGGTAGTACATGAGACACCCTGCACATGAAGCATGCTAAGCTTCATACATCTGACCACTCTTCCGCAGCCATCTCTTCACACAGGAACATTTTTCTCAGTGTTTCTACTTTTTCTCGGCCTTCCCCTCCTAGCCACCTCCTTGGAGGAGGGTCAGACCTGGCACCTTAGGGTGAAACCCTTTCCCCATTGCTTCCTTTGTTCCAGGACAGACAGGGAGACTTTCACTCTGCCAAATGGCTCTTCCTATAACATATTGAAGGTAGGTTTGGTGAAGTTGACCCACTTAGTAGGAGGCAATGTGGTTCCTACTGATCAGACCCTTTTCTGCCAGTCAGTTTGCTTCCCTTCATGCTTGTGAGCACTTAGGAGAAATTCTGGTGAGCATTAATCCTCACCAGTCCTTAAATATGACCCAGGATGTTATTTTCCTCAGGGACCTCAATCTGGTGATGAACTCAGGACTAATCTGGAATTGTGCAGCGTTCATTTTGTCCAATGAGCTCTAAGCACAATTGCATTGATACTGGTGCCTCCATCCCGGCTTTTGAGGGGGTACCCTTCTGGAAAAAGTAAAAGTTATGGTTTATTGTTGACACTTGGCACATGGGTAGTGCGATATAGGGCTATTTCCAGTGTCTTTGTATTGGTCACAGGTCGTCACGATGTGAGGTGAATCCTGTTTGCAGCAATTGTGGCCGCCCTCTCCATGTGGGGAGTCCTTAAACCCCACCACCCAAGTTCATCAACTATTCCAGTCCACATTTTCCTCGCTCGCCAGATTGCCCCATCTATAAAAAATAAAGGAAGATTCAGGAATTCAAATTCTTGACCGTGTATTCTACTCTGGATCCTGACAGCTGTCTCCACCTGGTACATTTAACTTCTGCCTTTTCATCTATTGCGTCCTTTCCTCCCCCTCCTCCCCCTCCTCCCCCTCCTCCCCCTCCTCCCCCTCCTCCCCCTCCTCCCCCTCCTCCCCCTCCTCCCCCTCCTCCCCCTCCTCCCCCTCCTCCCCCTCCTCCCCCTCCTCCCCCTCCTCCCCCTGGCGTCCTATGCTTTCTGCTCTTCTTTTCCTCCTTAGTTCCTCCCACCCCCCCCCCCCCCTTTCCTTCACCTTGGGGATTTTAATGCCCATAACCTCTGTGGGGTGGTACTGCGACCACTGACAGGCAGGATTTTTGGAAACCTGCTAGCAGGGTTTAATCTCTGTCTCCTCTACAGTGGAGCCCACAAACACTTTAGTTTTGCACACGGCACTTTCTTGACCAATTTTTTTTCCCCCTTTTGTAGCTCTGGATTCCTCCCTCTGTTCAATGGGGAGTGATGATGATTTGTGAGACAGTGATTATTTTCCTTTCGGCTTATTTTTTATTCAGCATCACTTGCTTGAATGCTCTCCCAGGCGGGCCTATACTAATGCAGATTGGGATACCTTTCCCTTGGCTGCCACCCTAACCATTTCACCACATGATGGCATTGATGAGTCCATGCAGAGTTTGACTGATGTACTCAGCAGATACTTCAGTGATTCCCTCTTTGCCAGGTTCTTCCTGATGGAATACTATCCGTTTATGGATGCCAGAAATTGCTGCAGCTGTTAAAGACTGCCATCATGTCCTCCAATACTACAAATGGCATCCATCTCTCGACCACCTCCTGGCTCTGTGCCCTGACTGGATACCTCCTTAAATGCCAGAAACAAATTTGTTGGGAGCAATATGTCACTGCCATGTGGCTGCATACTCTTTTTTTTTTTTCCAGCTATGGGCAAAGATCGGGCTCCTTTTTAGCCGTCATCCACCTACAAGTGTACAAGGAATTTCCCGGAATGCTGTTATCCTCACCAGCCTGGACTGTGTTGCTGAGCATTTTATTCGGCGTTTCACCTGAGCTTCTGCATCGCTCCACTATTCAACTGTGTTTCTTCTTCTCAAACACCATCTGGAATGACTCCCTTTATCTTTTGTTCCCCACCATCTATAGCCTTGTAATACACTATTTAGTGAGTGGGAATTTGCCAGTGCCCTTGTCTTCTGCCCCGACACAGCTCCTGGACCAGACCGGGTACACAACCAAATGCTCCAGCACTTACTGATGGCTAGCCCACATCATATACTTGCCCTTTATAACCATCTCTGAAGTGAGGGTAATTCCATTCCCAGTGACAAAAAAGTGTCATTATTCCAGTTTTGAAATCAGGTAAACCACCACCTCTTTAACCCCAGGGGGTTCGCCACTCTTTGGTGGGTTCATGTGTGGCTACCATGGGGCCCCAGCCTTTGCAGCAGTTTCTCTTCCGTTCTGCACATATATTCTCTTGCTATTCTTTTTCCCCTCCCTTGGGGACCATGTCTGGAATGTTATTGGAAATGTTTTGCATTGTCTGTCACTGACGTAAGAACAGTCTCACCTTTGTTTTTTCACTCCCTTTTCCTTTCTTGTTTCCCTTCTCCTCTCGTTCCTCCACTTCGCCATTTGAGGTTCCTCTTTTCCTTCTTTCTCTTTTCCTTCTTCCTCCCTGTGCACTCCTGAAGACCAGCCCACATGTCTGACACATAACAGGTGACTGGGTATCACATAATACCCAGCCCCAGATCAACAGGAAGGGTTTACACGTGCCACCTGGTAGAGGCCAGGCCCAGGGAGGGTTGATTGCCTGTCAGGTATTTGGGAGGTGTGACCTGAGGAGTGAACAATCACCTAAGGTGGGTGCACCACCTTGTGAAGGGAGCCCCCAGTTGGAAGGAGCACACTATCAGAGACACTGGCAATCATGGTGAATTTTCTCGCAATGAGTCTATCATCTTCACAACCAACATCTGCGAAACGTAAATGTGAACGTAATGAGGTTAACGATTCAAAGACCCTTCCCACTGCACCAAGGTTCCTCTTGGTCTCATGTACTGAAGACATTCAGTCCTTTGCCACAGTAAATCCGTTTATTATTCAGAAAGGTGTTGATGCAATTGCCGGCCCTATGACATACTGCTCTCATTTACGAAATGGTGCTTTGGTTTTGGAGACTACTTCTGATTCTCAAGCACAACAACTGCTTACTGCCTCATTTCTCCATGGCTGCCCCGTTCGTGTCTAGGCCCATAGAACTTTGAATTCTTCCTGTGATGTAATTTACACCAGGCTGCTCAACGGTCTAACCGAGGCCGAAGTACAATCTTACCTCTCTGGTCTGGGTGTCATTGCTGACCACCGTGTAATGAAAAAGGTAGATTCCTCCTAAGTGTCCACCTGCACACTTTCCCTCACCTTTGATAGAATGGTGCCGCTGTCAAAGATCAAAGCAGGCTATGAAATTATCACAGTCCGGCCATACATTCTGAACCCGATGTGCTGCTACCAATGTCATCGTCTCAACCACACTAGAACGTCTTGTAGACACCCAGCCAAATGTGTCTCCTGTGGTAGGGCGATTGTTTGCCTCCTCCTCCCCACTGTATCAACTGCAGTGGCGGCCATGCCGCCTCCTCCCAAGATTGTCTTCTGGATCCCGATGAGAAGGGCCATCAAAGAGATGCAGGTGAAGGAAGAAGTGCTCGCAAGCTATTGTCTAGTCGGAAGCCCTGCATTTTATGATCTGGCATTTTTTTTTTTCTTGCTACATGTCGCTCTGTGAAGGACATGACCACACAGACATGCGACCTTAAATTAAGCATGCATTTGTAATATCACGCAGTGTCACGGTAGCATCCCCATCTCCTCTTTTAGCTGTGCAACGACCCACCAGACTTCCACCTCATGGGGCGAATCTTGATGAGCGGGCTGTCCAGGAGATCTGGGTAAAGGAAAAAGTGCCTTACCCAGTAGCTTGCAAGTTACTGGCTAGTCGCAAACCCTGCATTGTCCCATCTGGCACCTATAGTTCTGTTCTAGTTACCCCACGTTCCATGAAGGACATGGCCACGCAGATATGCAGCCTGAAAGTCACCTCTGAGGTTGAGGTTGTGAAATCACCCAATCTCAAGGTAGCATTGCCGTCCCCCCATCGAGCTGTGCAACAAACAATCAAACTCTCGCCTCAAGGGGCGAAGCCACCAGCTACACAACTGGTGGGCCGGAAAGGCTTCCTCTGTCCCTCCAGCCAAACAACACCCGAGTCGTCCTCTTGCCGGAAAGGCTCAGTGAAGTTCACAAAAGGCAAGTGGTCTTCACCTTTGCCAACTCGAAGATCCTCTTCAACAGTGTCACCATGTGGTACCTTAGCCCGGCCGGCCTCCGTATCACTAGTGTGCACCACCAACCAATTGCAGTGTTGGACTACACGGACCGACCACACAAGTAAGTCGATGCTAATGTGGACCCCATGGAGCAGGATCCTCCTGCTTCTGTGCCCTATAGTAGCGACTCTTCACTGGTTGTCACTCGGTGGCCACCAAGGTGACACCCCTACATCTCTTTTCATCATGACTTTCCTCCAATGGAATGCCTGCAGCATTTGGTCCCACAAAGAGGATTTACGGCTACTTTTAGCATCGCAGCATCCCCTTGTACTCTGCCTTCAGGAAACGAAATTGCACCCTCATGACTGCTTTGAGCTTTCACATTACTTACCCATTAGTTTTGACCTTCCATCTGAGGTCGGTATTTCATCTCATGGGGGCGTCATGCTGTTCATATGGGATGACGTTCATAGTCAACCCATCTCGTTGACTACCCATCTTGAAGCTGTTGCAGTTTGCCTTTTCCTTCTCCACCTGACTTTTTCCCTCTGTACCATTTGTGTCCTCCCATCATTTGATGTCACCAGGGCAGACTTCCCTCAGCTTATTGGGCAGCTACCTCCCCCATTTTTGCTTCTTGGTGACTTTAATGTGCTTCATCCCCTTTGGGGTTCTCCCAAGACATGTCAGAGAGGTGCCCTCTTGGCTGACCTTCTTAACCAACTTAACTTCTTCTGCCTTAACACTGGAGCAACCTCTTTCCTTTTCTGAATCCTCGCACACTTATTCCCATTTGGACCTACCCATTCGCACTGCCCAGCTTGCCCATCGTCTTGAGTGCTATCCGTCCTTTCTGACATCTACTTGAGTGACCATTTCCCATGTGCTATCCGTTTCCTGACTCCTACCCCAGCCGTGTGTCTGTCAGTCCACAGACAAGGTCGGCCTGTACGTTTTTGTGCTGTACATGTCCCTTCATGTTTCCACTTCACTATTACATTGGAAACAGTGGACCTAGGGGTGTTTAGGAGTGTGGAAATCTCATGTATGGACGTGTGACACAAGTGACATCCAATCACCTGACCACGTACGAAGTCCATGAGTTCCGTGGAGGGTCCCATTCTGCTCTCTCATGATGTCTAATGACACTGAAGTCACTTATATGGACTACCTGGTAATAGGTGGCGGAACAATGCACCTAATATGAAAAAGTATGGTTTTGGGGGTGTCTGGATACTGTCGATCACATAGTGTACTTTATGTAGACCATCAGTACCCCCTGCTATTGGTGCAGTTTCATATTTTATCTTTTCATTTTCATGTGTTCTATCACGTTGAGTTTTAGGCATTTCACTTACACTTCTGGTTAGGTATTACTATATTTTTTGTCTTAAAAGTGACGCTCCTACATACCTAAGTTAGTTTGCATTATTTCATTTCAATGACTGTTGCATTAATCCTACTGTGCCGCGACCACAGGGACCCCTTCCACTACATGATGGCTTAATGTCTTTACTTGCTTTCCTTGGTCCTAGTATAACCCTTTTTTCTACTCCTTGCTTATTTTCATTACCTCTGGTACTGTGTGTATGCAAAGTGCTGACTTATATGTGTATGTTGTTATTCCTGTTGTGCTTATCATTTTAAGTCTAACTAAGCTATTTATACTAAGATGCTTTTGCTCTGTAAGGACAAGTCTGTGTATAGGTACTGATCCTAAAAGTTTGCATCATTCTCCTACCACAACTCAGCTTGTTTTAGTTGTATTTTTATCTTATGTCTTTTTTAATCTGATGCACTCTGTCAACTTGGCTTTTAGGCTTTTCTGCCGATTCCCCAAGTTTTATGTCATTTTATTATTTGTGGTTCCAGTTAATATTGGTTCTGTGAAAAACACTTATGCACCTGGACAGTTCAGTGAACCGGTGTTTTCTGCTCTGTTGTGACTATCTACTATGATTCCCCATGGTCAGCTGGCTTCTGGGGCTGTCAGTACTACTCACTTCCATGTCATGCTGTCCCGGTGGGCATTATGGTTACTGGTTCTACCTGTGAATTCTGTTACTTAGTTACAGTATTACTAAGTTAATTTCTATCCAGGACCCTCCCCAAAGTTAGCATTTTTGTTACAGTCCCACACATTTATTTGACCAGGGTGTGATCCCCTATACAGAGTTGCTGACCACCAAACGTTTATGTTCCCATAATTGTATGAGAACACCAGTTTCCACAACTGTAGCTTTCATTGTAATATGTCAGCCCCATAGTACTTGTTTGTTAGTAGCCTCTCCTCTTGTTCATAGTTCGTTCCACCTGAAGGTGAAGCTTTAAGCTTCGAAACTGGTCATGAAGTACATTGAGAAAATTACTGGCAATTGAAGTGGATTTTTGTTGTATAAAAACCTTTATTGGAAAGAATGGGCTTTGCTTTCTTCTAATCACTAGCAATGATTGCTGCTAGAAGAGGAATAAGTTTTTTCACATAGTCTGTGTAGAATCATGCTGGCATCCCATCAGGTCCAGTGACCTTTCCTCTGTTAAGTGACCTCGGCTGCTTTTCTATCCCGTTCTCACTCACTTCAGTACCTGTCATTTTGATGTTCATGTGATAATTTAAATAAAGAACTGGAGTATGATGTTCCTCAGTGAAGCAGTTCTGGAAAAAGTTAGTATTTTGGCCTTCTTTCTGCATTCTCTTTTTTGACGCCACTATGGTCGGTATGTCGGGACAAGTGGATTCAGTCTATATATTGATTAAATGTAAGACCATAAGCTCTAGGGATTTTCCGTTTAGTTAGCATGTAGAATTTTGCTATAGAGTTTAATTGCTTCATGCATAGGTCCCCTTATGCTAATTTTGGCTTCATTCAGTTTTTGTGTGTCTGTGAGGCTTTTGGTATGTTTAAATTTGCAGCGAAGCTCTTTGCTTTCGTAGCAGCTTTCAAACCCCCAAGGATGGGTCTTTCCCATCCCTCACAATTTTGTTTGTCACACACCTAACTAAAGTGTATTGTACAATACTTTTAAAATCTGTTTCCTGTTGCTCTTGTTAAGCACAAATTTCTATCTTCTTTTATATCCCTATTTATTGCCATATTCAGTGATATTGTAATGGCCTTATGGTTACCGCTTCTCTGATCTTTGCTAACAGAATTCAAAAATTTGGGCCTGCTGGTAACTGAGAGATCTGATATGATATTTTCACAAATTGGTTCTCCGGTTAGCTACTCAAGGTAATTTTTGGACAAGGCATTTAGAACACTCTGGCATGATTCCCTGTCCCTGCTATCCGCCTTAATAACTTACATCTCCCAGTCTGTAGCTGGTAAATTGAAATCTCCATCTAATAGTATAACATGACCAAGAAATTTGTGTGAATCATTTTACATGTTTTCTCTAGTATGTTTTGCCACTATTGTTCCTGAGGCAGTGTCTTTACAAAAACACCCAATGACCATGTGTGATCCACCTTTAACACTTACCTTCAAAAAACTTATTTTGCCTTTGGAAACTGTATTAATTGCACTAAGTATTACCTTCCTGCCCACCCTCTCCCCCCTTCTGCTACTAATACTAGCATTCAACCTATCTTGGTGACATATGATCCAATCAAAGTTAAGAATTTCATTGCTGGTGATGTCTAGTTTCAGCCATCTTTCTGCCTGTAGTACTATGTGGGCATTGCTACCTTTTATAAGTGAGACTAGTCCTGGGATCTTTCCATAGGTTACTCGCAGTGAGTTGTATGCAAGATTTCATAAATTGTGGCGAGCTCAACCATTCACACAAGTGCCATGATTAAGGAGTGTAACAAAAGCATCACTGTCTGACGTCGCACCACCTTTGGTTGACAAACAGTTTGACTTTCATTGCACAGCACTTGGGCAGGGTGAAGGCACATCCTGAATTTGGTCATTACCCGTACCAGTAGCTGGTTTAGAGAAAACTGCATTCACTGAGTGAAAAGGCCCTCCGCACTTAAGAGAGGGAATGTGGGCAGAGTGCTTTTTCTGTTGCAAGCACACAGACTGTAGATGACTTGGCTTCCCATGAGCAAGATTTGGAAATTTGTGGTTAGTTCTTATGGGACCAAATTGCTGAGGTCATCGGTCCCTAGGCTTTTACGCACTACTTAATCTAACTTAAGCTAAGGACAATACACACACCCATGCCCAAGGGAGGACTCGAACTTCCGACGGGGGAACCACACGAACCATGGCAAGGTGCCTCAGACCGCGCGGCTACCCTGCGCAACATAAGCAAAACAAGTCGCATTCTGCAAAGGGCAGTTTTGTTGTTTATGTGTGGAAGAGCAGTGTGGATGTGAGTTCACAGCAAACACACATGTTGATACTTGTTAACTCTGTCCACAATGTGGTGGCCTGTTGTTTGCACGTGGTGGTCAGTCACAAGGCTGTACCCGATTGTCACTTCGCATTACACCGCAAATGGGAGCTACCTCAAAGTTTTCCATGGCACTATCATACAAGTCCTAATGTTCAATAATTTGTGACGCTTGTTTCAAAGTACAATTAGAATATTTGAGAATTTGTTTACAATTCCTGCTTTCTGGCATACTGTACACAATTGCACCACAAATCATTATGTCACTATAGCATTATCCACAGCTACATTGAAAATGACTGTCATGTCAAACGTTGAAGTTCGGTGACCCGCTGACAGTAAGTCTGTTCTGGCTTTTTCCACAATCAAAAGACCTAGTCATGAGCTGCAGCAACCTATACCTGATCCTCATAATACATAGTGAGGGCAGAAATTAAATCTTCAAAAACTAGCAACTCCGGCCTACTAGTCGGGAATAACTTCTGAGCGAGGCAGTAAACCACCTGTGCTGGCTGTTGACAAGAAATAAGGAAGTTTCACAATACCTTGCTCTTGATGTGTAGCACAGTGAGCCTTGAACTGAGCGTAGTACTCGTTCCATTCCTCTTGTTGTTAATTGAAAGCTCGGAACAGTGGAATGCACAGAGTTGGTGCTGTGGGAGGGCTGGCTGTTGTGGCAGTGTTGATAAAGCAGTGGCTTGTGCATTAATGAGCTGCTGGACTGCCATCATTAACTGCGATATTTGGTGATTCTGCAACTGAATAAATTGCATTAGATCAAAGCCAGCAGCAGCCAGAGGCACGGGTGCAGGAGATGTAGGAGGCGGGCTAGAGGCCATTAAAATGAGAGGAATGCCACAACAAATTATAAGTAACACAATTAGTGGAAGCATTGTGGCTAGTTGGCAAGAAGGAACACAATTAGTAGCAATGCTCCTCTGAAAGAAAAGACCGAAATATTAGCGACGCACTGTGATGGAGCGGCAAAGAGTGAAGGCAGCATTGGTTCTGAAATCCACGGTGCAAGATGTCAACTGCTGTGGTAATCAGCTCCGACACAAACAAGGAAGGAGAGAAGTTGTGATGGCTTGTGGCAGGAATCCAAAATGATCTGTACATTAATCTTGGTAATGAATGGGACACAGCATTTCCAAAAAGAAAATAAACGTGACTTGACTTCTTGTTATGAGGTGGCTTGAGGTGCTGCCTGTACCTCCTACTTGCAATCACTTTAAAAATTATTACTACGCGCAGAACTCAAGCTAAGTATTGTCTTCCTATTACTCAGCAGTGATACTCCCTAGGTCTGTGACTGAACTGGCCCTGACCAGTGATGGGCAGCTGTTTAACTGTGTTCATGGATACGTGGCGCTGCATGCTCTTTCCATTGGTGCACGGGTCAGTGCCTTTGTGATGGCGCTTCGTGGCGCTGCGCTGGTCGGTGTGCAGTTGATGCATCAGGACTGCACAAACAGCTGACTGAAACATAAAATTGACAGCTGTGAAATTTTTGGAGTAAATGTAACAATAATTGTATATCAAAAGGCTAGGACAATGGAAAGAGGAGGAGATGATGTATGTGTTGAAGTAGGCAGGCTATTCAAATCCACCAATATTGAAGCTGCATGTGAGATAATTTAGGAAAAATCTGTGTAACAGGTGGCCATAAACTTATAATTGGATCCTTCTATAGACCAACAGATTAACCCTCCAGTTTTAGCCAAAAACTTTGGAAAACCTCTGCTCGATAATGCATACATTACCTAGTCACTACTGGAGGAGGCTGTAATCATCTTACAATAATTTGGGATAATCAGTTTTGAAAGAGGTGGGTGAAACAGATCCACCTAAGAAACAACATTAAATGCTTTCTCTGAAAAGTGCTTGGGAAAGTTAGTTTGTAACCTCAATTTGCTAATGCATTATACCTAATGGTTACAAACAGAACTGTTCTCTCTAAGGACATCTACATTGAGACTGTTATCAGTGACCATTTGGCAGTTGTAGCAACATGGATATCAAATTACAAAGGAGGTCTGTGCCATCCAGCATGGATTCGAAAAACATCAGTCACACGAAACCAAATTTGCCCTTTTCTGACATGGTAACATCCTGAAAGCCATGGGTTGTGAAATTTCTCAGCACATATTCCTATTGGGGGTTATAGGAATGGGGCTACTGAAACAGTTCAGTAGTTGATCAGCAGTTCTCGTATTCTACTGGGTTTTCCAGTTCTCTTTAGTTTTGATGGTCACCGTACAGATCAGTGCTGCAAGGATCCTTCTATGCAGTGCCATTTAACCATGAACCAGCTCCTCCCCCTGTGGACTCCAATCCACAGCACCGATGATGAAAGATACTTTTTAATCTGTCTAGTGGAGTAACAAACCCAGAGAAGTTGATCTATACGTATTTCCTGTAATATACAATTCTAATTTCTTCTATTTCATCAACTACGTAGGTGAACAATTTTTTACAATAAAATCTGACCATCGGTTGTCCCTTTGACAATGAGTTATTTGACAACATAGAGGTCATGTGTGCTCCATGGTCTTCCCTTGCGGCCCCCAAGGACCAAACAACTACACACAGCAGTCAGTACTGCCAGTCTGTGGCCATCATCATCAATAACACAAGATTGGTACCAGTCCGATCTGCACAAACCATAGGGAACCTCCATCCAGCCATACTACCTTAACCCACGAACATCTTTTGTCGGCCAATGGAGACAAAGGGCATGGAAAATCACATTCTGCGAATTTAAGTCACACCTCATGATCAAGGCAAATAGGTGGATACAATATTTCTTGACTTCCAAAAAGCATTTGACTTAGTTTCACACACATTATCATCAGTTAAAACACTGTATAAAATATAGGTTATTAAATGAATTTTGTGGCTGGACTGAGATTTTCTTGTTAGCAAGGAAGCAGCATGTTCAATATCAAGTCATCGACAGATACAGAAGTACGTTTAGACATTGCCTAGGGGTGTGTGTTGGGTCCCTTGCTGTTGTGTGTTGTATGCTAATGCCCTGGCAGACAATATTAATAGTAATCTCTGATTTTTTTTGTGTATGCTGAATTTATCTATAATGAAGTACTACTGTCTTGGGGGGGGGGGGGGGGGGAGGGGGAGGGGAGAATCAGATCAGTGAGATGTTGATAATATTTCAAAGTGGTCCAAAGATTTAAAATTTCAAAAAGATAATTTTGCACTTCAGGTAATGCAAAATGTACCTTATGAATACAATGTCACTGACTTCCATTTGGAATTAGTCACCTGGATGTAACAACTTGTGACGGTATATAATGGAATGATCACATACGCACAATTGTAAGTAAAGGTGATGGCAGACCTCATGTTATTGGCAGGATACTGGGAAAATGCAGTCAGTCTATTAAAGGAGACCTCGTACAAAACACATTCCCATCTTACTTTATTACTCAAGAGTGAGAGACCAATTCCAAATAGGACTTAGAGGATGCTGTAAGTATGCAAAGAAGGGCAATATGAATGGTTAAGGTGTTTTATTTGATACACAGGAGAGCTTCATAAAACACTGAAAATCTGAAATGGCAGAATGTTAGAGAGAAGTTAGCTAACCTGCAAAGCCTATTTGCTAAGTTTCAAGAACATTCATTGTATAAGGTATGTAAGACTATATCACAGCTTACTGTGTCTTGCTTCCTTATGGGCTGTGAAGACAAGATTTGACTAATTACAGTGCACACAGTCATTCTTCCTGTGCTACATGCGTGACTGGAACAGGAAGAAAAAATTCATAAATTCTCCTTTTGGCCTTTTTGTCTGACACCAACGAACTTGTATTCACTGTGAACCCCCACTGCAAGCTCCCGCCACTTAAGCCCTGGAATTTTTCCAGAACTTGACTCCCAGTCTTCATCCTTCCTGCAGTATTTGGGCATTAAAGTAGACATGTTGTATGGTCTGTTGTAAGAGGTGACTGAAAGCAGTGTTGTACTTTGTTGAACTTTTACATTGACAACTCGACATTTATTAGGAACCTATCAGTTTTAGCCCATCTGATAACCATTCCCTAAACCTTTTGGTTTAATTACATATGGTCCCCTTTTAGGGTTTGAGGAAAGAACACCTTACATGCTGCACAATCTATCCAGTCAGTGGTGTGTTTCGATCTGTTGCACTTACTATTACGGTGGATTTTTATTCCCAAAATCTAGGATCTTAACCTATCTGTTGTGATGAGAGGGAGGGGGAGGGGGATGGGGGGGGGGGGGGGGGGGTGTTTTGTACTCTGACAGTTCGCCCCATGTATGCTGAGGGGACTCGAGGTAATGGCTGCTATGCCAGATAGCCTTTCCTGTAGCTGGGTAGCACCCATGGATAGAGCCTCCAGATCAAACTCATCCATATTGGTGACTATATCAACATGACCATCTCTGCAGATAGGTAGCAAGAATTTGATGTAGAGGCTTACAACCGCTTGACGGTTCCCTATGTGGCCACACTATGGGATGGGAGTCAGGCAAGGAGAAATTGAGGTGGACTTTTCACGCAGTTCTTCGTGTGTTCCAGAATTTACAGAGTACCTTCTGCAACAATGAAGCCACTGTTTTTCATTGAAAATATTCTACATCTACATTTATACTCCGCTAGCCACCATGTGGTGTGTGGCGGAGGGCACTATTTGCGCCAAAGTCATTTCCCCCTCCCCCTCCCATTTCATTCACGGATCGCGCAAGGGAAAAATGACTGTCTGAACACCTCAGTACGAGCTCTAATTTCCCTTATCTTTGAATGGTGATCATTACACAATTTTAAAGTTGGTGATTATAATATATGCTCTACATCCTCAGCGAAGATTGGATTTTGAAATTCAGTGAGCAGCCCCTTCCTTTTAGCGCGTTGTCTATCTGCAAATTTGTCCCACTTCAAAATTTCTATGAGGTTTGTAATGCTGTCATCATGGATAAATGTACCAGTCACGAATCTGGCCACTCTTCTTTGGACCTTCACAATATCTTGAATCAAACCTAACTGGTAAGGGTCCCATACACTCGAACAGTACTCTAAGACTGGACGAACTATAGTATTGTAGGCAACTTCCTTTGTTGAAGGACTGCATCGCTTCAGGATTCTACCAATAAACTGCAATCTAGAGTTTGCCCTACCTGTTACTTGTATAATCTGATCGTTCCATTTGAGATCATTTCGAATAGGCACACCCAGATACTTGATGGATGTTATTGCTTCCAAAGATGGGGCATTTATTTTGTACTCATACGTTAATGGGATTTTTGCTTCGTTATATGCAGTAGGTTACACTTACTAATATTGAGAGATAACCTCCAGTCACTACACCATGTGTTTATTTTCTGCAAAACCTCACTGATTTGTTCACAACTTTTGTGTGATAATACTTTCCTGTAGACTACAGCATCGTCAGCAAACAGTCAAATACCGCTGTCAATACCATCAACCAAATAGTTTATGTAAATCGTAAAAAGCAGCGGACCTGTATGCTGCCCTGGGGCACACATGATGTTAATCTTGTTCCCATTGAAGTCTCCCGATTCAGGTTGACATATTGCTCTCTGTCTGTCAGAAAACTTTCCATCCAACGTCATATGTCATCGGATAGACCTTATGCGCACCGTTTTTGGAGAAAGTGACAGTGTGAAACTGAATCGAACGCCTTTCGAAAGTCTAGGAATATGGCATCAACCTGGGAGCCGGTATCTTGAGCCTGTTGTATATTATGCACCAAGAGGGCCAGCTGTGTCTCGCTTGTGTCTTGCATGACTGCTGTTCCCTGAAACTGTGCTGGTTTCTGCAGATGAGCTTCTCAGAGTCTAGAAGGGTCATTATGTCTTGAACACAAAATGTGTTCCATGATTCTACAACAAATCGATGTCAGTGAAATTGCCGGTAATTATGCGCATCCAATTTTCTACCCTTTTTATAGATTGCTATGACCTGGCCCTTCTTCCAGTCCCATGGAACTTTCCACTGTTCCAATGATCTCTGATAGATGATGGATAAGAATGGTGCTATATTTGTAGCATAGTCAACATTTAACCATGTAGGCCAGATGCATTCCTGGTGTCTAAGGATCTTAACTGTTTCACAATCCCAGATACACTAAAGACTATGTCAGCTATTCTTGCATTTGTTTGATAATTGAAAGGGGGAGTGGTGCTGCAGTCCTCTACTGTAAACGAGTTTTTGAAAGCTAGGTTTAGAGTTTCGGCCTTCTGTTTATCATCGTCTGTTACATTACCCGTACTGTCAGCAAGAGAAGATATTCAGTTATTAGTAGCATTCATAGATTTTACGTACGACCAAATTTTTTTGGGGTTATTTTTAGAATCTGCAGATAAAATATTGCTTTCAAATTTGTTAGAAGAATCTATCATGGACCTTTTGACAGCTGCTTTCTTTTCGCATAATTTCTGTTTCTCAGTGGGTCAGTGACTACGTTTAAAATGACTGTGCAAAATTCTCTGCTTTCTCAGCAACTTCCTAATATATTTGTCGAACCAAGGTGGATCCTTTCCTTCCCCTATAATTTTGCTAGCCACATAACTCTCTAGCACATGGTGGACAATACCTTTAAATTCAGACCAAAGAAGCTCAATATCTTTGTCCCCCACGGTGAATGCGTAGAACTGACTATGAAGATATTCATTAATGACACTTTTATTTGCTTTCCCAAACAAGAAAACTCTACACCGTTTCTTTGGCTTTTTTGCAACTTCCACTGACATAGAAGCCACAATGACGTTATGGTCGCTAATACCTTCATCTAGATTAACTTCCTCAAAGAGATCAGGTCTGTTTGCCACCAAGATATCCAATATGTTCCCATCTCGAGTTGCTCAAGGTTGTGTATTGAGAGTGCTCCTAGAATAACTTCACACAAGTCTTTGCTTCTGCCCCCTGTGATAAATGTGTAATTTTCTCAGTCAATGGCAGTCAGATTAAAGTCTTAACATATAACTAATAGATAATTTGGGTATTTATTTCCTATGTACTCAAGTCTTTTCCTGAAATGTTCTGCGACATTTGTTGTGAATGCTGGTGGTCTGTAAAAACATCCTAATACAATGGTCACTCCTTGTCTGATTGACAGCTTTATCCAGACTATTTCACAGTCCAACCCAGTATCAATCTCAACTGCATTTAAACAGCTTTTAACTGCAATGAACACACCATTTCCCATAGCATCAGTCCTATCCTTCCTAAACATTGTCCAATCTGAGTTCAAAATTTCACTGCTATTTATGGCTGGTTTCAACCAGCTTTTGATACCTAATACAATATTGGCATTGCTACTGTTTATTTCGGAGAGTAACTCGGGGATCTTGCTACAGACACTTCGACAATTTACTAACATGAGATTTAGCAAATTTAAATCCTTTGGAATGACCTGTTTAGGTGAACTAACAATTTTTACAGTTGGCACACCCACATCGGTGTAATGAACTGGTAATTTTTCAGACCAATGGTTTGTTTCCCGTGGGGAGAACCTAATAAAAAAAATCCCCATGTGCACACCACAAGTACTGTGCTACCCATATAGCTGCTTCCTGTGTGTAGTGCATGCCCGATCTATCGGGGGCATCCTACAACCTTCCACCCCAAAGCATCTACAACCATTTTCATCACAGAGTTGACGTAGCCTGTGGTTTAGATTCTCCACTCGACTCCAAACCAGAAGACCCTGGTCCACCCTGGGTATGATGCTGCAAATCGTCAGCTTGGCTTCCACTCCTGAGAGATGGAGGCTGCCTTCACCAGTTTAACCAGCCATCGAAACGACCAAAGGATTTCCTCGGAACCCCGATGACTGGCATCATTGATGCTGATATGTGCAGCTGCACCCTGCACCCTCGATAGCTGCCGGAAAAGCCTCTTCCACATCCTGGACGAGTTCCCCTGGCAAGCACACTGAGTGAATGTTGACATCTCCCCCCTCCCTAGCTGCTATGTTCCTGAGGGGCTTCATGACCCTCCTAACATTAGAGCTCCCAATAATTAATAAACCCCTATCCCCATGTGCCTGTCCGGACCTTGTTGAAGGAGTGGCCATTATCCTGGCAGAGGGTGCATTCTGATTTGGCTCAGCCTTCCCCCACCCCCCACCCCCAGCATCAGATAGCACACTGAATCTGTTAGCAAAGTGCATGGGTTTTGGCAGGAGCCTGCGTCCCCCATGCAGCCTTTGCCTTGAGGATCGAGGCCTTGACACAGTCCACCACCCACACTAAGGTGAGAGTGGGCTGCCCGGCTCTGTCGAACCTGAGGTTGGCTCAGTGACGGAGAGCTGTGACATCTCCCCTACACATCCAGTACAGCAAAAGCTGCCCTAGGCACCCCATCCCTACCACACCTCAAGGTGGCACTCTGGAGCCTGAGGACTGTGGCGAACAAAGTTTCCAGCTGTATTTGGACTGTGGCCAACTCCTCCTGCATCTGCTCACAACAGACTCAGTCCCTATCCATCTAGCTAACACGTGATCTATGATAAGAAACGTTATGAGACATACCGCCACACAAGGTTATACTAGAGTGTGACCTACAGTAAACTGCTAGGGGCTACCTAGTGAATATTATTTAAGAATTAAACTGTAACCTACGGTTTGCTACACCTACTGATTATCCCTCATTTTTATAATGTACAGAAACATCTACATACACGCAAAAATGACCTAATAAAACTATAAATCCCTACCTTCAATGTATCGGGTCTAAATGACACTAATAAATGTAAATACTGAGTATTGTACACTGACAGATGCAGTTTCAAAACAAAACCTTTAGCTAGCAATAAGAGTTCAGAATGTAAAGCACAAATATGAGCTCTACTCTATAGGAACCGATGGGCTTATAGTACACGATCACTAAAGCCCACAACAAGCTAAGGGATTCAAGCAGACAGCGAGCTGAGTCTTAGATTTCTGCTAACTAAACCATATGTAAGAAGGGCTCAGAAGTTCTGTTATAACACTGATGTACTCAGATATTGTAGTGTAGCACTAATTTACCACATATTTTACAGTTTGCTTAACTGTTAACGCTCGCAGGCTGTGCTAGTCAAACGTACACAAGTGAGGTTAGAATTCACTGCCAGTATTACCTTTCCTAATAGAACGTATAAAAACTGCTCCCTTCAATGTATCGAGTCTAAATGACACTAATAAACATAAATACCGAGTATTGTACACTGACTTAATTGATAACCTCGCGTATTTAATGTCAGTTAAGAATGTAAACAAACATTTGCGTACATGTGAAACTGTCCCAAACAGAAACTTCACTTTTCCTGTTCGGATGCAAATAAAAACTAAAACCTTCAATTTATCAAGTCTATCTGACACTAATGGAAGTAAACACTATAGAATATATGGCAGAAACAATTAATTACTAACTAAATTACTTCATCCATGAAGATAGGTGTGGAAAAGTTGCTGTAATACAGAAAAAGAGAAATGGATCTTTGGATGGTAATCAATCGTGGGCACTTTAGGTCTTTGACAAGCTTGGAGATGTACCACTTATCCTCTCTCCTCATAACAAACTCCACAGGATTCAAGATGTCATCTTTCATTGAGACTAACACTACATACAGATGAAGAACTGCATACAGACCTATAGCAGTATAGCATTCATTTTGTTTGCTGCATCCAGAGGATAATAAGGTGGAACAGGAGCTTTCACTCTAGTTTTCAATGGAACCTTTTACTTGCGAAAGTTATGGTGCCTAGTTGGGGGAGGGGACTTCAGCTCTCACAGCACTAATGGTAACTACCCCATTGGAGCAGCAGGACATGCCCCATCCTCCTCCTGGCATCAACAGGGAAGAAGACACCAGCTAAGGTGCCCCCTCCAAGGATAACACAAACAAGAAGTCTGCCACCAACCAGTGGCTGGCAGAATCACAGGTTGCAGGTCATACAAAAGAATGACTTCTGGGACAGAAAAGAACCAAACAGGAAAATCCTCTCAGAAACTGAAATCTCACTAGGACAAGAAAGAAAACTCGAAACTTAAACTGAACTCCACTGCCCAGTTCAATCAGCCCCCATCTTGCTGGAGGTGGAGCCTATGAATACCAATGAAGAATCACAATTTGAGATGGAATGCATCTCAGTAGCAAAGTAATTCGTGCTCCCGTTTCCCATTCACTGTTTAATCACATTCACTGCTTCATCAGAACCCAATCTGATGTTCCTTCAATGGAACTGTAATGGCTACCATTGCCACCTGGCCAAACTCAGTCATTTAATGTCTGTTTCTTCTCTAGTTGCCATAGCAGTCCAGGAGTCACAGTTATAAGAAACCCAACTCTCTACTACTAAAAGCTAAGAATGGCGTTAACACAGAAAATGCATCTGGAGGAGTCTGCAGACTCATACGCTCAAATTTTTAGTGAGCTGGTGCCACTGACCACTGTGTTAGAAGCTGTGACTGCTGATATGCAGTTGTCAGTCGGGATAACAATGTGTAATATCTACCTACCTCTGGACACCATTATACCCTATCAAGAGCTGCTGGAGCTAATGGAATGGCTGCCTCCACCCTGCCTCTTAGTGGGGGACTTCCGTGTGCACAATCCTGTGGGAGGTAGCAAACCTACATCTAGTGAGTGTCAAGTAATAGAACAGTTAATTTCGATACTAGAAGTCCACTTACCTAACACTGGAGCTGCAATGTGTTTCAGAACAGCCCATAGAACATATGCAGCCATTGACTGTACAGTTTGCAGCCAGAAAATCTCACCCTTGATCCACTGGTATGTCCATGACGACCTTTATGACAGCATTTGCTTTATTATTATTTTATCTATCTCAAACCATAGATCACCGGAACATGCACCATGTTGGTCATTTTGAAAAGCCAACTCACAAGCTTTCACTTCCAAAGTGGCTTTAGAAACCATCATTGCTGACTGTTTCACAGCATACTTCACAGAAGTATCCACATGCAGTAATTGCCATTCTAATTTTCCAAGCTGGAAACACACAAACACATGGTGGATCAAAGTTACCCACATTCATATGTATGAATAATACACTGTTCCATGTAGGGAATGAGAGTTCTGCATCACTTTAGTGGAGTATCATGACACAGCTGCCGACCCGATAAAATCGAAAAATCAAATTCTTAAAGACCTTAACAACAGCAGCATAAAGAATGTCCTACGGTTTTTCGATTGCATTTGATAGGGAGGCGAGCTTCCCCGCAATGTGGAAAACTATTATTATTCCTATCCTGACACCAGTAAAAGACCTGCTAATTTTGGCTAATTATTAACCAATCTCTAACAAACAGGCTGCATAAATTATTTGAATGACACTGTTGGTACCTGGAAACCAGAGGACATTTATTGAAATTTGAAAGTGGCTTTTGGGCATTCTGGTCCACCACAGACTCACTGAATCATCTGGAATCTGCAGTGCGTAATTTCGCACATCACCAACACCTGATTGCTGTGTTCTTCAATTTGCAAAAGACATATGATACCACCTGGTGCCATCACACCCTGTCAGCTTGGAAGGGGAGGCACACAGCGGTCAGTCGCAATCCCATTAGCTTTTGTTGTTGTTGTTATTATTATTATTATTATTATTATTATTATTATTATTGCAAATATAGATTTCGGCTATTTATAGCCATCTTCAGTGCATTTTCGTTGGATTTCAAGAGACTTGCGGCAGTTCATGTCGCCATATGTTCTTACAGGTGTATATGCAGAAGGACACTGAGACGGATTTGCAAGAATAATAAAAGCAAGTGGGGTTGCGACTGACTGCTGTGTGTGTGTGTGTCTCCTTCCTTATAGTCCATGGTCCCTGTGCACAACGATTCCTGGTGGAATCAAAGTTGGTCCTGTGTACCCTGCGTGAATGGGGCTTCCATTGTTGCTTACCCGTTTTTATCTAGAATTTCCTCTTCCTCTGATTGGTTTGTGTCTGGATACATTTAGCAACCAATGTATACAGGAAACAGGAGTCCCTCAGGGACCGGTTTTAAGTGTAACATTTTTGCCAATGCAGTCAACACTACCGTGGCTGCGGTGGGACCAATGGTATGTATTAAAGCTGTACATGACTGTGCACTGCAGAATACCGAATTCAGGGGGGCTTACGGAAAGTATGTGACTGGGTCCAGCATCATGGATATCAATTTTCTGCTTGACATCTCATGTTGTGCACTTTTGTCAACTCAGGACTGTAGATCCGCACTGAGAACTCGGTAACCAGTTACTAGGAGTCACTGAAACTTTAAAATTGTGGAGTAGGTATGCCAGCTCAAGGCAAATTGAATGAGGAAACTTGAAACTCTGTCCTTTCAGCAGCATCTCCTGGGTTGTGGACTGCACGGTTCTTCTGTGATTCTACAAATCTTTGATTTTATCCCTGTTGGACTATGGATATGTCATTTACAGATCAGAGCAACACACTCAGTACTGAGCTTGTTAGACCCACACTCAGTTCTGAGCGTCTTAGACTGTGTCCACTGCAATGGTGTGCAGTTGGCAGCTGGAGCTTTCTGTACGAACCCAATAGAAAGCCTACTGATGGAAACTGGTATCTCACCACTGAGGGTCAGACACCAACTACTCTTGACGAACAGTGCTCTTACAGTCTGTCAGATGCCTACACATCCATGTTACTTGACTGTTTTATAATCAACAGTTCAGAGCGTTCATGAGTCACCATAAAACAGGTAGAGCAGCTCTGATCCAATTAGTTCTCAATGAATACCCGAGTTCGATGTGAATCTGCGTGGATGGCTTGAGAGTGAGTGACAGGGTTAGTTACGCTTTTGCAACGACAGAGGGGCACAAGAAGTATTCTCTGCTGAATGCATGCAATTAAACATTGCAGAGTTGGCCACAATATCACAGACTCTGCAGAACATTAAAGCTCTCATCAAAAAAGACCTGATTTGTAGCGACTCAATGAACTGCTCAGAAGGCATATCTCAGTGCTAACCCAGAAACATTTTAGTTAATACCATCCAAGATCTACTAGTTGACTTACATAGCTCCTGAATGATGGTAACAGTTGTCTGCAACTGGGCACGAAGCTACAATTGCAGTGGTGACATCAAATTATGAGAACCTGGGACATGGGATGACAGGCTGCCATGATGTTCAAAAAGGTGAGAGCAATCAAGGGGGCCATGAAGGCTTGGTATACTTCTCTCCAGGCCTCTTGGAAAGATGTCATCGTACTGTGCTGGCTGCTTACCAACCACAGCAGACTTACCCATGAGTTCCTTGTGTCAAGAGGACTTCCCTCTACGCAGCTGTAGTAGTCATCTCATGTTCACCCATATGCTCAGTATTCTCACAGTGAGTGGCTTATTGTGGGATCTAAGATGAGCGATTGAACAGTCTACCCTACCTCATTACCACAGATACCTTTGAGCGGTGGGTTAGCAGATACCAGAGTCTTAAGTTTCCTGTGAGAAAATGAATGTTATAACAATGTTTAATGCATTTCTACATTTGGTGTTGTGATAGTGGGGGGGGGGAGGGGGGGGGCCTCTTGCCCCTTGTTATGGCATTGCCCCAAGTGGCCTCAGGCTAGTTTCTACATACATACTGATGGACATTCATGATATTTTTTGTATTTATTTTATTTACGTTGCTGTTTAGGCTAAACAACTCCAGAATCATACAGTTTGCATTTTCTGTCCCATTTTAGTTTACTGACTTTGATGACCTTGCTTAGAGTATCCATCACTGACCAGCTACAGTTTCTAGATGCCTGGGTTTTATCGTGTTTTTAACTGTCTGGCTGAAGTTACTGTCATGCACTGGATCCAGCAGTCCCTTCACTCTTTTGCTGATGGTGGCTCTCCTGTCAGCTTTCTGTGGGTTCCCGGCCATGTAGGAGTGCCTGGGAATGAGGCTGCTGATGCTGCAGCCAAGGCTGCAGTCCTCCTGCCTCAGCCAGCCTCCCATTGTGTCCCGTCATCTGATGTTAGTGGGGTTGTTTGTAAGAGGCTTGTGTCGTGGTGGGATGCTTGGTCCTCACTTCAAGGAAACAAGCTCCGGGCAGTAAAACCGTTCCCAACTGCTTCACCGAGCGAGGTGGCGCAGTGGTTAGCACACTGGACTCGCATTCGGGAGGACGACGGTTCAATCCCGTCTCCGGCCATCCTGATTTGGGTTTTCCGTGATTTCCCTAAATCGTTTCAGGCAAATGCCGGGATGGTTCCTTTGAAAGGGCACGGCCGCTTTCCTTCCCAATCCTTCCCTAACCCGAGCTTGCGCTCCGTCTCTAATGACCTCGTTGTCGACGGGACGTTAAACACTAACCACCACCACCACCACCACCACCACCACCACCACCACCACCAACTGCTTGGACAACCTCCACCCGACCATCTCGGTGAGAAGAGGTCCTTCTGACCAGGTTGCGGATTGGGCATTGCCGGTTTAGCCACCGCTACCTGCTCTCCGGTGACCCAGCCCCGCAGTGCCCTTGAGGTCATGTATTAACAGTGCGCCATGTTTTATTGTCGTGTCCCCGTTTTAGTCAATCTCGTGTTGTCGTGTCTCTGCCATCTACTTTACAGGATATTTTAGCTGATGACGCTCGAGCAGCTGCTCGTGTTCTTCGTTTTATTACTTTGACTGGCTTATCCAAAGACATCTAACTCTTTCACTTATTTTATCTGCATCTTCGTAAGAATTTTCTGGTGCCCCCCCCCCCCCCCCCCCTTGAGTTTTACTAGATTCTATGTGCTCTAACAATTGTGACTCGGCGCTAATGACCTCAGTAGTTGAGCGCCCTTAAACACCCCCCCCCCCCCCCCCCAAAAAAAAAAAATACTGTCATGCACATTTTCAACCACAGTGACATGGTCATAGACCCACTAGCGGAGAATTCTCCTTTTCTCACTTAATATCTTTTCAACTGATTTTTCCTGTGAATTGATTGAATGATACTAAAGTAGTTTAGTTTAGTCCCTGTAAACCCATAATCATCATCAGCACCATCTCCATATACTAACTCTGCTACAATTCATGTGCAGTGAATGACAGTTAACCAGTTGTCTGCTTACATCAACGGCCAATGTGAAGCTGGCTAAACACAAACTCACCCACCCAGTTGCTGAATGTGTTGCAGATCACATTGCTGAATATGTTGCAAATCACATTACCACTGTCCAAAGACAGTACCTATGCCACTTTAATCTTCACTGTTAGCACAGATTTCTCTGAATTGTGTGAATCTATACCCATAGTCTCATATTTCCTGTCCTGTTATTTTCCCCATTGTTCTTCTCTTTTCAAAATCTTACTTCTCCCCAAGTATGAGCAGTTTTAAGCAATATGGTGACAGATTATTGTTAATAATTCTGCAGATTAAGTTCCTTTGATTCCGTGTATTTTTGTTAGTGTATACCTTGATACATGTTACAACCTTAAAGTACTGCTGCTTGATGGAACCTTCACACCGCTGAATGAATCAGTTAGTTAATGCATTCTGTTGGAATAAACTCTGTGGAGCTTGGAAGGAGCTTTCAGCTGCTTCTGTTAGGTACCAATTTCCTTGAGCAACTGTAATTTGTCCTCAGTACTAAAATAAGTTTCATTTTTGTAAAACAGTATTTTTGATGACGTGTGATCATTTTCTTGTTTCAGATGAAATCTTCCAAATTCTTTCTGTAAACCATCCATGGACAGAAAAGGAAAGTCTATACAAGAACTATTTAAAATTATTCTTGGGTGTATTTTATGGATCCTGCAGAGATTTGTGTGAACTTAAATATATGGTAAATTTATTTATACATCTTTTTCTCTATATTGTTGAGAGAGTGTATCACTGCAACTTTCAGAAAGTTTAGAAGTAAATGGAACTATATTGTATTTTATGAAGTACATGATTGGAAGGTTTAACCTACCAGACATAATCACATTCTGTGTTACAAATGTTTAGAAAGAAGATAGAATACTTGGGGCATTATTTTTCGTTGCAGTTGTGAAAAATTTGGACACACATTTTGTGGGTGAGGCATGTTGACACTTATGTCTCTGGAATGTGCCTCATACTCAGATAATTCTTTTCTGTATGTCGTCTTCAGCACAGTACTCTGCAATAGATCCTTGACATAAATCTGGGATATTCAACAAATCAGCTACCACTTATATTTTAACTGATGATGACGTGTATTGCATGTAACTTACTCCACAAACAGATTCCTCATATTAGCAATCTGGGTAATTACCTGTATTGTGAGGATTAGTTTTTATTGCAATGTGTCCTAATAAATAAGTGAATTTCATTGTTTCAAATTTTAGCAGCACATCTGTTCAAGGTACTATACTTCAGCGTCTGTACAAGCAGAGTGACTCTTGAATTCAGGTCAACTACCATACTACAAATATTCCACCCACACCTGCAAACCAGTGACAGAGACACTGTAATTACCCAATACCAGCCTGGACTGGAACAACTTAACCACTCCCTCCTCTGAAAGTGGTATTATGCCGCTCACCCACCAATGAAATATCTTCATCCATCCTAAGGTAATTTGTGCTTCCAAGTGCTTGTTACATAATCATTTATGTGAAAGACACAGATTCAAATCTTGACCCCTGCATCAAACTAGACTAATTCATTCCACTCCTGCATTGTCCATGATCCTGTTGGCCTCAAACTGTGCAAGTCCCTAAGTCACTAAACCCAGTGATGCCCTGCTGGCCTCCTATTTCTAATCACTACTTAATCTGCAGGAAGCACTTAATCCCATATTTTATTTACTGCCCCATCCCACCATCCTTCCTGACCTGCTTGAACCCCCCAGGGGGCTCACAACTGCTTTGTGAGTACATGCTTGGCTACCACAGGCCCGCAGTGTTTTGAGCATTACTTCCTTTCCACACTGCAAGTTTTGTGCTTCTACTACCCTTTTCCCCTTCTACCTCTCTGTCAGATGGTTTTCTTGGTGCAGGCCTTGCTTGGACCTTGTTTATGGTTTGGGACTTGAGTTTCCACATCTGGCATTTTCTACAACTTTTCATTAAATAAATACATTGTCCTTATTGTTTGATTCCTCCCCCCCTCCCCCGACCCGTGGACCTTGCCATTGGTGGGGAGGCTTACGTGCCTCAGTGATACAGATAGCTGTACCGTAGTTGCAACCACAACAGAGGGGTATCTGTTGAGAGGCCAGACAAATGTGTGGTTCCTGAAGAGGGGCAGCAGCCTTTTCAGTAGTTGCAGGGGCAACAGCCTGGTTGATTGGCTGATCTGGCCTTGTAACACTAACCAAAACGGCCTTGCTGTGCTGGTACTGCGAACGGCTGAAAGTAAGAGGAAACTACAGCTGTAATTTTTCCCGAGGGCATGCAGCTTTACTGTATGGTTAAATGATGATGGCGTCCTCTTGGGTAAAATATTCCTGAGGTAAAATAGCCCCCATTCTTATCTCCGGGTGGGGACTACTCAAGAGGACATCGTTATCAGGAGAAAGAAAACTGGCGTTCTGCAGATCGGAGCGTGGAATGTCAGATCCCTTAATCGGACAGGTAGGTTAGAAAATTTTAAAGGGAAATGGATATATTAAAGTAAGATACAGTGGGAATTAGTGAAGTTCAGTGGCAGGAGGAACAAGACTTTTGGTAAGGTGAATACAGGGTTATAAATACAAAATCAAATAGGGGTAATGCAGGAGCAGGTTTAATAATGAATAGGAAAATAGGAATGCGGGTAAGCTACTACAAACAGCATAGTGAATGCATTATTGTAGCCAAGATATATACGAAGCCCATGCCTACTACAGTAGTACAAGTTGATATGCCATCTAGCTCTGCAGATGACTAAGAAATTGATGAAATGTATGATGAGGTAAAAGAAATTATTCAGATAGTGAAGGGAGGCAAAAATTTAAGTCATGGGTGACTGGAATTCGACAGTAGGAAAAGGAAGAGAAGGAAACATAGTAGGTGAATATGGATTGGGGGTAAGAAATGAAAGAGGAAGCCATCTGGAAGAATTTTGCACAGAGCATAACTTAATCATAGCTAACACTTGGTTCAAGAATCATGAAAGAAGGTTGTATACATGGAAGAAGCCTGGAGATACTAAAAGGTATCAGATAGATTATATAATGGTAAGACAGAGATTTAGGAACCAGGTTTTAAATTGTAAGACATTTCCATGGGCAGATGTGGACTCTGTCCACAATCTATTGGTTATGAACTGTAGATTAAAACTGAAGAAACTGCAAAAAGGTGGGAATTTAATGAGATGGGACCTGGATAAACTGACTAAACCAGAGGTTGTACAGAGTTTCAGGGAGAGCATAAGGGAACAATTGACAGGTATGGGGGAAAGAAATACAGAAGAAGAATAATGGTAGCTTTGAGGGATGAAGTAGTGAAGGCAGCAGAGGATCAAGTAGGTAAAAAGACTAGGGCTAGTAGAAATCCTTGGGTAACACAAGAAATATTGAATTTAATTGATGAAAGGAGAAAATATAAAGTTGCAATAAATGAAGCAGGCAAAAAGGAATACAAATGTCTCAGGAGGAGGAGGAGATTAGTGTTTAACGTCCCGTCGACAACGAGGTCATTAGAGACGGAGCGCAAGCTCGGGTGAGGGAAGGAAATCGGCCGTCCCCTTTCAAGGGAACCATCCCGGCATTTGCCTGAAGCGATTTAGGGAAATCACGGAAAACCTAAATCAGGATGGCCGGAGATGGGATTGAACCGTCGTCCTCCCGGATGCGTACAAATGTCTCAAAAATGAGATTGACAGAAAGTGCAAAATGGCTAAGCAGGGATGGCTAGAGGACAAATGTAAGGATGTAGAGGCTTATCTCACTAGGGTTAAGATAGATACTGCCTACAGAAAAATTAGAGAGACCTTTGGAGAAAAGAGAACCACTTGTATGAATATCAAGAGCTCAGATGGAAACCCAGTGCTAAGCAAAGAAGGGAAAGCAGAAAGGTGGAAGGACTATATGGACGGGCTATACAAGGGTGACGTACTTGAGGACAATATTATGGAAATGGAAGAGGATGTAGATGAAGATGAAATGGGAGATATGATTCTGCGTGAAGAATTTGACAAAACACTGAAAGACCTAAGTTGAAACAAGGCCCCAGGAGTAGACAACATTCCATTAGAACTAGTGACAGCCTTGGGAGAGCCAGTCCTGAAAAAACTCTACCATCTGGTGAGCAAGATGTATGAGACAGGTGAAATACCCTCAGACTTCAAAAAGAATATAATAATTCCAATCCCAAAGAAAGCAGGTGTTGACAGATGTGAAAATTACCAAACTATCAGTTTAATAAGTCACGGCTGCAAAATACTAATGCAAAGTCCTTACACATGAATGGAAAAACTGGTAGAAGCCGACCTCAGGGAAGATCAGTTTGGATTCCGTAGAAATATTGAAACGTGTGAAGCAATACTGACTCTCTGACGTATCATAGAAAGTAGATTAAGGAAAGGCAAACCTATGTTTCTAGCATTTGTAGAATTAGAGAAAGCTTTTGACAATGTTGACTGGAATACTCTCTTTCATATTCTGTAGGTGGCAGGGGTAAAATACAGGGAGCGAAAGGCTATTTACAATTTGTACAGAAACCAGGTGGCAGTTATAAGAGTCGAGGGACATGAAAGGAAAGCAGTGGTTGGGAAGGGAGTGAGAAAGGGTTGTAGCCTCTCCCCGATGTTATTCAATCTGTATATTGGGCAAGCAGTAAAGGAAGCAAAAGAAAAATTCGGAGTAGGTATTAAAATCCATGGAGAAGAAATAAAAGCTTTGAGGTTCGCCGATGACATTGTAATTCTATCAGAGACAGCAAAGGACTTGGAAGAGCAGTTGAACGGAATGGACAGTGTCTTGAAAGGAGGATATAAGATGAACATCAACAAAAGCAATACGAGGATAATGGAATGTAGTCGAATTAAATTGGGTGATGCTGAGGGAATTAGATTAGGAAATGAGACACTTAAAGTAGTAAAGGATTTTTGCTATTTGGGGAGCAAAATAACTGAGGGTGGTCGAAGTAGAGATGATATAAAATGTAGATTGGCAACGGCAAGGAAAGCGTTTCTGAAGAAGAGAAATTTGTTAACATTGAGTGTAGATTTAAATGTCAGGAAGTCGTTTCTGAAAGTATTTATTGTCCATGTTTCACTCCCATACATGGCTACCATGTATGGGAGTGAAACATGGACAATAAATAGTTTGGACAAGAAGAGAATAGAAGCTTTCGAAATATGGTGCTACAGAAGAATGCTGTAGATTAGATGGGTAGATCACATGACTAATGAGGAGGTATTGAATAGAATTGGGGAGAAGAGGAATTTGTGGCACAACTTGACAAGAAGGGACCGGTTGGTAGGACATGTTCTGAGGCATCAAGGGATCACAAATTTAGCATTTGAGGGCAGCGTGAAGGGTAAAAATCGTAGAGTGAGACCAAGAGATGAATACACTAAGCAGATTCAGAAGGATGTAGGTTGCAGTAAGTACTGGGAGATGAAGCAGCTTGCACAGGATAGAGTATCATGGAGAGCTGCATCAAACCAGTCTCAGGACTGAAGACCACAACAACAACACTGAATATACACTGATGAGCCAAAACCTAATGACCACATGTTTAATAGTGTTCTGGTCCCCATCCAAACATAATACAGTAGTGATTTTGCTTTGCTTGGATTCTACAAGACCTTGATTGGTTTCCGGAGATACGTATCGCCAGATTTATACTAACAGGTCATGCAATTCCTGCATGTTATGGGACTTTGGTTTGTGGTTATCCATCCGGCGCCCTGTATGATTCTAATGGGTACAGATCAGGGGCCTTCGCTGACCAAGACATCAATGTACGTTAACTATCGTGCTCCTCAAAACCTCTGTAGCAAGAATCTGGCACTGTAACATTGGCATTTATCCTGCTGGACGATACCATTGCCATCGGAGAAGACTTCAGGTAGGAACTTATGCATTTGGTCAGCAACAATGTTCTTGTTGGATGTAAGTAATGAGGAGGAACTGAACAGAAATGGGGAGAAAAGAAATTTGTGGCACAACCTGACAAGAAGGGATTGGTTGGTAGGACACATTTTGAGACATCAAGAGCTCAACAATTTAGTATGGAGGGGGGGGGGGGGGGGGGGGGGGAGATCGGAGATCATAGAGCGAGTCCAAGAGACGAATATAGTAAGCAGATTCAGAAAGATGTACTTTTCAGTAGTTACTCAGAGATCAAGAGGCTTGAAGAAGAATGCTGAAGATTAGATGGGTAGATCACATAACTAATGAGGAGGTATTGAATAAAATTGGGGAGAAGAGGAGTTTGTGGCACAACTTGACAAGAAGGAGGGACCGGTTGTTCTGAGACATCAAGGGATCACAAATTTAGCATTGGAGGGCAACATGGAGGGTAAAAATCGTAGAGGGAGACCAAGAGATGAATACACTAAGCAGATTCAGAAGGATGTAGGTTGCAGTAAGTACTGGGAGATGAAGCAGCTTGCACAGGATAGAGTATCATGGAGAGCTGCATCAAACCAGTCTCAGGACTGAAGACCACAACAACAACAACACTGAATATACACTGATGAGCCAAAACCTAATGACCACATGTTTAATAGTGTTCTGGTCCCCATCCAAACATAATACAGTAGTGATTTTGCTTTGCTTGGATTCTACAAGACCTTGATTGGTTTCCGAAGATACGTATCGCCAGATTTATACTAACAGGTCATGCAATTCCTGCATGTTATGGGACTTTGGTTTGTGGTTATCCATCCGGCGCCCTGTATGGTTCTAATGGGTACAGATCAGGGGCCTTCGCTGACCAAGACATCAATGTACGTTAACTATCGTGCTCCTCAAAACCTCTGTAGCACGAATCTGGCACTGTAACATTGGCATTTATCCTGCTGGACGATACCATTGCCATCGGAGAAGACTTCAGGTAGGAACTTATGCATTTGGTCAGCAACAATGTTCTTGTTGGATGTAAGTAATGAGGAGGAACTGAACAGAAATGGGGAGAAAAGAAATTTGTGGCACAACCTGACAAGAAGGGATTGGTTGGTAGGACACATTTTGAGACATCAAGAGCTCAACAATTTAGTATGGAGGGGGGGGGGGGAGATCGGAGATCATAGAGCGAGTCCAAGAGACGAATATAGTAAGCAGATTCAGAAAGATGTACTTTTCAGTAGTTACTCAGAGATCAAGAGGCTTGAAGAAGAATGCTGAAGATTAGATGGGTAGATCACATAACTAATGAGGAGGTATTGAATAAAATTGGGGAGAAGAGGAGTTTGTGGCACAACTTGACAAGAAGGAGGGACCGGTTGTTCTGAGACATCAAGGGATCACAAATTTAGCATTGGAGGGCAACATGGAGGGTAAAAATCGTAGAGGGAGACCAAGAGATGAATACACTAAGCAGATTCAGAAGGATGTAGGTTGCAGTAAGTACTGGGAGATGAAGAAGCTTGCACAGGATAGAGTATCATGGAGAGCTGCATCAAACCAGTCTCAGGGCTGAAGACAACAACAACAAGAACATCGTTCAGTTTCACCTGCCACCAATTTTCAAAATCCTCCAGAAGTATGGATCATGCAGAGAGGTCGCACAGTATAGTGCATGCTCCACCTTTGCCCCCTTCCATCTTTGCACCCTCCCCCTTACTAAGTTAATACACCCAAAACCCAACACAGTAGGCATCCTGTTGTGGAGGAGTGGTGTGGGGGTGGGGGTCGTCAAGTGCCTGCATGGTGGTAGCCCCCTGACCATGCAGGGATCGCATTGTGGATGCCAGAGTTGAAAATTCCCCATGTACGCTAAGGAATACGTGCCATCATGACTGGGGTACGAGGACTCCGTACAGTGGATTACAAACTAGGTAGCAGCTGCCGAGGCTGCGTGGTGCCCAGGGTGAGAGCCCCATTTTGGAGATAGTGGCACCATGGCAGATGAGCTGCAAATGAAATGTATGAGGTTATCTCCCACTGATGGCCATAGGTCCCCAGAAGTCTCTTTGGGAGGAAAGTCCTTATTTAATGCAGAGAGATACGACCCTAATATGTTCCCTTCCCTAGTTACAACATGGGAGGAACATAAGGCTAAGTGGCAAGCAGAGAAATACTCCCTGCAGTAGTTGGTTTGCCCAAAGACTGACAGAGATCCCTTCTTTGCCACAAAACCCTTATTCTATGTGGATAACTTAAAAGACGAGTTTGAGGAAATGTCAACCATCTCTAAAATGAAAAATGGGTCAGTTTTGATCAAAACAGCATCCCCTGTCCAGTGACAGGCACAGCTTGGCTGTAACAAGCTGGGTGACATACTGGTGACTGTCACTCCCCATAATAGTGTAAATATGGTTCAGGGCATCATTTTTCACTGAGGCCTGCTCCTACAATATAATGATAAGCCATGTGCAAATTTGAATGATGGGGTGTAAACTTTGTCCATCGTGTACATAGGAGGCCAAAGAACAATAGGGTTGCCACCAGTGCCTTCATCTTGGCATTTGAGGGTGATTAATTGCCCGAAATGGTCACGGTTATGGTATACCAATGTTATGTGAAACCTTGTGTTCTGCTACTCCTGTGCTGTGCTTCAAATATGTTTGAAATTTGGGCACATGTCTTCACGTTGCAAACCTAGCCCCATCTGTTGAGATTGTGGACATCACTGCATGTGAATGCTCCTTGCGCCCTTCTCCCCATCTGTGTTAACTGTGAAAGCACCATTCTCCCTGCTTGCCACATTGCGCCATTTTCTAGAAAGAAAAGAAAATACAATAGTTGTGGACAAACTAACTCATCAAGAAACCAAGAAGTAATATGAGCAGTTGCATCCAGCATGTACAGCAGTGTCATATGCTGCAGCTACAATGATGTCACCACTCTGGTGATGGTACTACTGCCTGTTACACTTCCTGCAACGGGCCCTAAGGACCACTTGACCAAGACTGCCCCACTGATGGTTGAGGGCTCTCCTCTTGCTGGTTCCCTCACATCCACTGTGGGATTGTTGGCCTCTCACCCTCTGGGTACATTGGTTCCCACCTCCCAGCCAGAGACAAATCACCTTCCTCCGACTTCTCTCGCCAAGAAAGAGTCCCTCAGGACACTTCTTTCCAAGACTTCTGCTGGTTTACAACTGGACACCATTCAGTGGCTGTTCGTAGAGCCTCACAATCATCACCATTAACTGAAACTGATTCAGAGAAATCCTCAGAATCATCCAAATCCTCTAAGGAGAGGAAAGATAAGTAGTAGTCCTCCAAGAAGGAGATTCTGGTGTCCCCCATCCCTCCAGATCCTCCCTGTACTCCTGTGGCTGAGGGGGAGATTCTGAGGCCCTGGGTCTCACCACACCTCCTTGGTCTGTTCATGGCCTATGGTATATGAACATTGTACCACCTGGCTGAGCTACGACATCTTATAAGCATTTTCTCTGCCTTTGGGGACTGATGACCTCAGATGTTAAGTCCCATAGTTCTTAGAGCCATTTGAACCTGCGTTTTGCATTGAAATTCAGGAGACTTGGTTTCCAGCAATGTGGACCCTGGCTCTTGGTGGATAACAGGGATATTATAAGAATCGTGCTGCCTATGACAAGATGCCAGGCAGAGTTAGAACATACGTTCTGAACACCCTATATAGTGAACTTATGCCTCTTAATACACCTTCAGAGTCTGTGGATGTTTGGATAAGGGCATTTCACGATATTACCATCTGCAATGTTTTCCTCTTTATCAATGGTGCAATGTCTCCGAACACTTTTCCTAATCTTGAGTGATATCAGTGCCCATAACCCTTTGTGGGGTGGAGCAAAGGCCACTGGCCATGGTAAAGACCTTCAAAATTTAGTGGCACAACTTGACTTTTGTCTCGCGAATACTGGTGACCCCACACACTTCAGTGTGGCAAATGGAACGTTCTTGACCATTGAACTTTCCATCTGCAGTGCTTGTCTTTGCCTGTCCATACACTGGAGAGTCCACGATAAACTGTGCGGTACTGGCCACTTCCCAATATTTCTGTCCCTCCCTCAGCATCACTCTTCTGAATGCCTGCCTAGATGGGCCCTCAACAGTGCTGACTGGAGTTCTTCCACATCTGCTGTTGCCCGTGGCTCCCCACTGCATGGAGATATCAATGAGACAGTTTAGAACACAACTACAGCCATTCTATCTATAGCTGATATAGGGATCCCCTGTTTCTTGGGCTTGCCCTGATGGAAGACAGTACCTCAGTGGTCATCAGAAATCAGATGCCATTAGAGATCATAGGCAGGCTCTCCAATGCCATAGGCGGCACCCATTGATAGAGCACCTCATTGCCTTTTCACGGCTCCTTGCCCGGGTGTGCCATCTAATAAAACGTTGGAAGTGGGAATGCTGGGAAAGGTATTTTTCAACCATTGGACCATGTACTTGTCCTTCACAGGTGTGGGCAAGGATAACACATACCAGACGCCTGCGGGTGTACCAGCTGTTAACTTGAATGGCAGTGTCTACACTGACCGAGACACTGTCGCCAAACATTTTGCTTTGCTTTATGCGTGAGCCCTAGCATCTGAGAAATATCAACCTGCATTTTGTGTTCTAAAACAGGTGGAGCAAAATCAATTGTCTTTTGCTACATGTCATGTTGAGCCACATAATTCTCCATTCAGTGAGTGGAAATTAGTCAGTGTCCTCACCCACTGCCCCAATACGGCCCCAGGCCTGGACTGCATCCACAACAAAATGATCAAACACCTGTCAGCAGACTGTCAAAGTCATACTCTTGCCATCTTTAACTGTGTCTGGAGCAAGGGCAAGTTCCCATCGCAATAGCAAAAAAGCATTATCATCGTAGTACTGAAACCGGTAAGCACCCTGTAGAGATGGGTAGTTATCACCTAATTAATCTCGCCAGTGTTCTCTGCAAGTTGCTTCAACACATGGTGAGCCAGTGGCTGTGTTGACTCTTTGAGTCTTGAGGTCTTCTGGCTCTGTCCCAGGGCGGTTTTCAGAAAGACCATTCCACTGCCGATAATATGCTTTACCTGGAGTCTGCCATCTGAACAGCTTTTGACTAGCATCAACACCTTATAGCCATCTTCTTCCAACTGCAAAAGGCTTATGACACCACATCCTTGTTAACTTACATAAGTGGAGTCCCCGGGGTCTCCTGATTTTTTTTCTTTTTTTTTTTTTTAAATCCAAAAAATATATTCTGGGTTTGAATAGGTGCTTCCCACAGTATCCCCCATAGCCTAGAGAATGGGGTCCTGCATGGCTCTATACTGAGTGTCCCTCTTTCTGGTAGCCATCAATGGTCTAGCAGCAGCTGTGGGGTCCTCAGCATCACTCTCCTTGTATCCTAACAACTTCTGTCTCTACTATTGCTCCTCTAGTATGGGTATCACTGAAAGTAGACTGCAAGGCATCGTACAAAAGGTGTGGTCATGGCCCCTCATCCATGGCTCTCGGTTTTCAGCTGCCAGACTCGTGTGATGCACCTCTGTCGACATCGCACCATTCACCCACAACCAGAACTTAATGTTTTAGAGACTTTTTGCTTTTTATGACTGGTCTTAGATGCTCGGTTGAGGGTGACTGGTCTTCGATCCTCAGTTGACGTGGGTTCCCCATCTTCAGTGGCTTAAGCAAAAGTGCTGGCTGCACCTTAATGCATTTCGCTGCCTAAGTAATGCCAGCTGGGGTGCAGATGACACTATCCTTCTTCAGCTTTACAAAGCCCTGATACAGTCCTATCTCGATTATGGGAGTTTGGCATATGGTTTGGCATCACGTTCAGCACTACAGTCATTTGCTTATACTCTCCGCGCCCCCCCCCACCCTCTCTCTCTCCGCGCCCCCCCCCTCTCTCTCTCCGCCCCCCCCCTCTCTCTCTCTCTCCGCCCCCCCCCCCCCCCCCCCCTCTCTCTCTCTCTCTCTCTCTCTCTCTCTCTCTCTCTCTCTCTCTCTCTCTCTCTCTCCGCCCCCCCCCTCTCTCTCTCTCTCTCTCTCTGCCCCCCCCCCTCTCTCTCTCTCTCTCTCTCTCTCTCTCTCTCTCTCTCTCTCTCTCTCTCTCTCCCTCTCTCTCTCTCGGCCCCCCCCTCTCTCTCTCTCTCCGCCCCCCCTCTCTCTCTCTCTCCGCCCCCTCTCTCTCTCTCTCTCTCTCTCCGCCCCCCCTCTCTCTCTCTCCGCCCCCCCCCTCTCTCTCTCTCTCTCTCCGCCCCCCCCTCTCTCTCTCTCTCTCCGCCCCCCCCTCTCTCTCTCTCTCCGCCCCCCCTCTCTCTCTCTCTCTCCGCCCCCCCCCTCTCTCTCTCTCTCTCTCCGCCCCCCCCTCTCTCTCTCTCTCCGTCCCCCCTCTCTCTCTCCGCCCCCCTCTCTCTCCGCCCCCCCCTCTCTCTCTCTCCGCCCCCCCCTCTCTCTCTCTCCGCCCCCCCTCTCTCTCTCTCCGCCCCCCCCTCTCTCTCTCCGCCCCCCCCTCTCTCTCTCTCCGCCCCCCCCTCTCTCTCTCCGCCTCCCCCCCCCCCTCTCTCTCTCTCTCTCCGCCTCCCCCCCCCCCTCTCTCTCTCTCTCTCTCTCTCTCTCTCTCCGCCTCCCCCCCCCTCTCTCTCTCTCTCTCTCTCTCTCTCTCTCTCTCTCTCTCCGCCTCCCCCCCCTCTCTCTCTCTCTCTCCCCGCCTCCCCCCCCCCTCTCTCTCTCTCTCTCCGCCTCCCCCTCTCTCTCTCTCTCTCTCTCTCTCCGCCTCCCCCTCCCCCTCCCCCTCCCCCTCTCTCTCTCTCTCCGCCCCCCCCCTCTCTCAATACTCTCTCAAGGTACCAGTATCTGTCCTTGAGAAAAAGGGATCTTGACATCACAGACAATAAAGTGATCCTGTAAGCGCCTCTTTTTTGTTAAATGAGATACAGAATCCTACAAATGAATTTATGATGAACTGTGCAATTCACAATGACAGTACTAGAAGTAAATATAATTTACATATCAAGTATGCTTCCCTATCTAAGGGTCAGAATGGACTTCTGCCCCCTAGTGCAAAAGTCTACAAGAGGTAGCCAGTGGACATCAGTTAGCAAATTGAAAATCTCCAGATGTTCAAAAAGATAAAAGAATACCTCATTAGCCACGTACTGAATTTGTCAGAATATCTACATTCAAGAATGTGAATTCCTCGTAAGTATAATTTTTGAATTAAACAGGTCTTGACTTTGCCACTATATAGACAGCTGGTATGGCTGGTCTAAAGTAACAGCTTTGTTTGAAGTACAGTAGAGTGTTGATTACCCAAAAGTCAGTCAACCAAACGTCTGCTCAACCGAACCGTTGTTCACAAATGCCGCTCCCCCTTGCTGTGGTCTAGTCTGTTGAGTCTTCAGCAGCCAGGGAAGAAGATTACGCTCTCAAAACCATTTACAGGGCTGACGAAACTAGGCTCAGTTGGAAAGCTTTGCCAAGGAAAAACTTGTGCTTCACATAGTGAATTAGCAGCACCTGGTCTTAAAATAAGCTAGGATCATATTGCTTCTTGGGCTAATGCTACTGGCAGCCACCAACTGCTTATGCTTGTCATTAGTAAATGCAAGAAACGGCGTTGTTCCAAACACATTAACATGTCTGCAATGCCTATTGTGTACAAATCACAAGAGAGAGCCTGGATAGATAGTATGATTTTCACTGAACGGTTTATGGAAGTTTTCGTACCCTCTGTAGAAGCTCATGAAAAGGGAGAAAAGATTACTGCCCCTTGACAATCCACCCACTCATCCATCGTGTAATATCTTAAACTAAAAGGATGAGTTCATTAAAGTGATTTTTCTTCCACTCGACATTACGTCCTTATTAAAGACCATGGATCAAGGCATATTGACACTGTCCGATGATATTGCAGAAAAAATTGTTACTCAAGTTATTGTTAGAAAGGAAGAGGAGGTAGAAAAAAATCTGTTAAGAAATAAATATTTTTTATAATTTGAAAGAGGGTCCTACATGATCTGAGCAGTAAGGGATAGTGTAAAGGAACAGAATTTGAAAAAAGCCTAAATTTTAGTTATGGCGAAAAGTTGTCAAAGTAATTGAAAACAATGAACAGAATGGTATGTCCAAAATGCTAAAAGAACTCAACTGCCATGGATGTGAAGATGATGATTAAGAGTGGATGAGTGTTGACAGTGCAAGTCCAAAGCATCAAATTGTGCAAGACATGAAATTGTAAAACTTGTTGGTAATAAAACTGGGTCCAGCATCTCATCAGCTAGTGTCCAGAAAATGAAAATACACTTGCAGCTTCTGAAGCTTTCACGTGTTTAGTTACTGTCTTGTGATGGTTTGATGCTCAAAATGAAAGTGACCAGTATCAGATATTATGTGTGGAAAAAAGCATATGACTTAGCCACTCGTAAGTGGGTAGGCCTGCATAGACAGACCAAAATTAAGAATTTTTGAAGCATTAATTCTATACACATGTACTGTACATGCAAAATGTGTACATATTACATATTTTGTGTTTGCAAGGCTATATTATGTACATTCCTACTGTACTTAACTGTGTAATAATAAGAGATTCACGTTGTTACAAATGTATGTGGTTTTTATTTGTAAACTGATAAATAAAAGTATAAAGTTTGATTATCTGATAAAACAACATTTTCCAAACCCATGTCGTCAAGTTAGTTAGGATAATCAATGCCCTACTGTATCTGGTGAAAACAAAAGTTGAACACTAGAAGAGGAGTTACAGTAGCTTTTGTTTTTCAAAGCAACTGTTTTTCTCCTGATACACTGTTACATATGGAAGTATTCTAGAAATAATTCTCATAGTTATCAGGTTGAATAAATTAGCAGTAATTTCTTGACCATATATTTAACAGATGTAGTCAGCAGTGGCTGCTTCCTCCTGTTAATGTATAATTTGATAGGATTTACAGAATGCGGTGTGTGAATAAAAGAATGAATGACTGAATCTATACCATTTTCTATTGTGAAGTGGAGACTGTTTTATTAGTGTGACAATATTAAGTGTACTGGTCTGTATGTAGGTTCAGTATTTTCTGAAATGTTTTGAATTGTGTTTTAGGTTAATTCAAATTTCTTCAAGCATTCACAGTCAATGGTCGCAGGCACTTCAGAAATGCACAAACTGTGGCAGGTAGTCATGCCCCACCTCAAAAGCAGCCTGGAATATCTCTATCAGAGAACTGCTATGTGGTAAAGTTCCTCCTCTATCAGACATTTTATTGCTATAGTATAAGTTAAACAATAATTCAAATGTAATAGTACATGTCCACATTAGCTCAAGTGAAAATGAAAACTCACATTACTGAAATAATTTACTGTTTTACAGGACAGAATATGAAAATGACTTCTCACTAGCAGGCAATGCAGCTGCCAATAGAGGACTTGGAAATCATGATCAGCTGTCTTCCCAGGAATTTGCCCTAAGTTTTGAGCTGCCATATTATACCAAATACTTCCTCATTGCTGCTTATTTGGCATCGTACATTCCCTCAAAACTGGATAAAGCTCTCTTTATGAAACGGAAAGATAAGAAGAAGAAAAAGAGAATCAACAGATCTAAAAATGACATTCTAAGTGATATGCTTTTAGGACCAAAACCATTCACAGTGGACAGACTGTTGGCTATATTTTATTCTATTGTTCAAGATGAGGTCAGCTTCACAGTAAATCTTTCTGTGCAGGTCGGTATTCTGTTAACTTATTTAGCCCTTTACTTACTAACAAATTGCTGTTACTAGTGTAAGTCATTTTCATTATTAAATAACTACACTAATGCAAGCAGTGTTAAAACAAAGGAAGAAAGGAAAATATGTTTCTTCATAGGCTTTATCATAAACAAACATAAGGTGATAAAAACCACCATTCGAGATCAATAGCTCCTTCATACAGCAGGATTGGGATTGGGGCTGTTCAGACTTTAAGAAGGAATGTCATCACAATAAAAAATATCTTGAAATGTATGAATTGAGTCAGTTTAAAAACTGCCAAATGTGCATTTATTTCTGTAGCTGCTAACAAAACATAAAAATTTTAATACCAAGGGATGCTACATGAATATTTTAAACTAAATTGCTTCAAAGAATCTTAAAAGAACAAGCTGACATAACCTGTGATGTATGATATAATGACTTCTGAATACTGAAGAAAATAGTTATTCCATTATCACCCAACTTAATCTGCAAGAAAAAAGTATATGAAAACAGCATGCACTGGGATTACATCAGAAAAAAAAAAAAAAAAAAAAAAAAAAAAAACTGTGTACAACAGATTTAGGCCACTGTCATTTCCGATTATCCTGTTTCAGTTTTGAATGGTTAACAGGAAGAATGAGTGCTGATAATTCTCTGTATTAGCTTGAATCTCACTAATTTTTACCTTCATGATCCTTACGTAGGAGGGATCTCAACTGTCTGCTTTATCATTCTTTGCCATTCAGCATCCTGTGGGTGCGATGTGGAGAGGCATGTAGTCAGCACACAGCCTGCGTAGTTGTTTTGCTGACTTTCCAGACCTTGGAGACCTACTTCTTATCCAAGTAGTTCCTCAGATAGCTTTATGAGCTGAAGGCACCCCGTACCAATTCTTCCACCAAGGAAAAATCATCAGCAGTCCTGGGAATAGAGCCTGAACCTCCACACGTCAGCTACCTACGCTGACCACTTGGCTACTGAGGTGGACTATTAGTTGACTTTGGTGAAGAGGAACTAAAATGAATCGGAAATTAGTAATGTCATCAAAATGATTGAAGTTCATTGAAAAATATCGCACCCTCTAGACTTAAAAGCAGAATATAATTATTTTTTTAAAAAATTAGTGTACCACATTTTTAAATTGGACTAAGAAGTATAGAATAATTTCTCTTAGCTCCATATAGATAGTCCTAAAAATCTGTAATTGTGATTTTTTTTTTTTTTAAAATAGCTGTGAAAGTATTTGTAAGATTTAAAATCAAAAAAGTAAAGAGTGTGCAATATATAATTGATACTTGAATAGTTCGTCTTCTTACTCTTACAAGTATTTACATAGGTATTAAAAATTCACAATCATAAATTTTTGGAACTACATGTAAGGGGTTAACAATCTCTATAGGTCTAGTAGAAATTATTTTCTAATTTTTAGTTCTGTTTAAAAACTTAATACATTAAAATTGATTTTTATTTAAATGATTACTAGTAGTAACGTTAAAGCCATTGAGGTGCTTCACGATCCTGGCATACAGCAATTATCAAGGAATCTAGATAATGTTTAAAAAAAGAGAGCTAGGACAGTAATTTATAACATATGCAGTATCACCCCCTTTTTGTAAAGGAGCTTCAAAGTTTCAAGTTTGAATCTGTCAGGGAAGACACACACTCATGGAAATGTTGAATGTATGTGCCAGAACTTTGCTTGGCTGATTACAGCATGTTTTGAACAGTGTACTAGAAACATTACCTCATTTTTAAAGAAGTGGTAGTTTTCTTATTTCAACTGCTGTTATGGGATTGTAATTAGATCTTATGGAACAATGGAAGGTTATTTCAGTATCTTTGTTCCCTTTTCTAAAGAACCATTCCTCCCTTTTTTCTCATCAACATTCAAAAATGCTTATTAAATATTTCTGCCACTATTTTTTTTCTTTTCTCCCTGCATTGCTATTTTCAATGTTTCTAAAAATGTGTTCAGTTCGAGTCTCACTCTTTATTTGCCTTATAGTATCACTAGATTTATTTATTTATTTTTGAACTTAAAAACTAACTTTAGGAAAGTCTTTGCACCAATGGTAATTCATGGCTTATTGATGAATTCTTTGGTTTGCACCCTGTAAATTCTTTCTTTGTAAAGTACTTTCAAATATTAATGCCACATGGTTACTGAACAAATTGTGCTTGGAACTAACACTGTTTTCATCATATACAGGCCTCCAATTTACATTTTAGAGATGTGATGTATTTTCCACATTAATGGTTTTTAGTAGTTTCCAATATAACATGGTCAGTGTCTCACCGATATTTGCACCATTGTTAGTGTGTTTTGTCCATCATGATGATAGAGAATTCAGAACTTCACTAACAATGCTATCAACAGTTTTTGTCTGGTCTATAAATATATTATCTATTAGTGTACTAGAATGTGAGTTATTCTGATGGGAAAATTGATTGCAGAACCCAGGGTATATGTGAGCATGAAATTTTCAAGGCCTGACCAGCCACTGATGTGTGTTAGAAAATTAATGTTGAAGTCCTCAAATACTATCACCACTCCCATATTTAAACATGCATGCTATGAGGTAGTTTTAATTGCTTCAAAAGGAAATGTCCTAAAGCCCCTTGTGCACTGTTACAGTTGATAAACAAAACTCGTTTATACCCAATTCTATGCCAAACAGTTTAAAATCTTGCTCAAGACAAGAACTGTGTGTGTGCGTGTGTGTCAGTTTGTGTGTGTGTCAGTTTGTATTACTTTTGATACTGTTCTTGAGATATATAGCAACACCATCTGTTTCTTTAGTTTTTCTACAAATGAAGTTGGAAAGTTCTAATTATTTGTCACTATTTCTTCTGTCCCAGAAGTGACACATTGCTCTGTGAAGCACAGAATATTGGCACAATCTGTCTTCTTCGTTATACATATTTACAAAATGTTCATTGAGATTATTACAAAGACCTCTAGTGTTTTGATGAATTGGCAGATTTTGATTTATAGCAGTTACAGTTTTCTCTTAAAAAGACCTTCATTGGTGATTTGTGCAGATTATCTGCATTAAGTTTTCTGACTAACCATTTGTCCAAAGTGGCCTTTATGTGTGTGCTGAAAGAGTTGTAAAATATTTCTTTACATGGCTGTACAGAGGGGGTGGTAAAATAGGCTGCCACCATGCATATAAGCGATGCAAAAACTGACAAGGGGAAATAAAGAAAGAAGACTGCTAAACATCTAAGTGGGAGAGGTACAATGATCTCCTATATGTCATGTTCCTTTCCCTCAGCCTGTGACTGTAAAGGCATGTTGTTGTCGTCTCAGTGCAATTTCTAGTAGGTCATTTCCTCCAAGTAACAATTACAGGAACTACTACTACTACTACTACTACTACTACTACTACTACTACAGAACAGACTTTTATCTATAACATGGTTTATGTGGCTGCAGTGTACTTGGTTCACTTAACTACTGCTACACAGCTCATTCATGTCTAATGATAGAGATATGCTGTTACTTATTATTATTATTATTATTATTATTATTAGTCATCCAAGGATCATCTTGCATAGATATAGGTATTATCAAGGTAATGCAATGCAGCTCAGTAGTGCCAAAGATAAAACACACAGAATATGAAACATGCATGGTGTGAGGATAGGACAGCTGATTCATGAGGACGGGACAGGTGGTTGACTGTGGCCTTAAGGAACCATCACAGTGGCCGGACAGAGCAACTTCATCCTTCCGAATATGACAGTGTCCTAACAGCTGCACTGTCTCATTTGGTTGGTTTCAGTTGTACAGTGTTCTTGATCTACACACAATTTGTTTCAGGTGACATGTAATAAAAGATATGGTATTGTTCTTTATTGCTGCATACACTAAGAATATGCACTGATGGATCCTGGACTGTATTGAGATGACGCTGTGACTCTTGCACCAACTCCAATCTGTTGAGATAGCAGATTCCATGCCCCAAACATGCAACTATGCTCCCCAGTCTGCCTGAAAATCTCTGTCATCATCCCCCAATTATGAGTGAGATTTTGAACTCAGGAAGATGATATGACATTACTATCATGCATTTTACACCTTGACACATGCTTTCCTTGTTAAAGCAGTAAACCATGATTACTAATTGAAGTGTGAGAGGGTGTTGTAGTTATCTTCTTTCATTACTACCCACTACTGTGGCCTCTAAGTAATCTTTAATTTTGTAGTATGTGTTACTTAGGAAGAATGTTTTATCTGCCTTTACACAGTCATTTTTAATAATCCTTTTCCTTTTCCTTTGCAGTCTATCATACAGTTTTATTCTCAGATAGAAAATGTTTTGGGGTTTTTGTTTGTTTTTCCTTGGAAAATATATTGTCCAAACTGGCTTTTGTTCCATGATTACGTGTAGAACTGCTAGTGAAATTTTTGGTAATTTTTTCACTGATAGTCTCCGCAGATCGGTAGATTTACTGACTTTGTGTAGTAAGGATGCCCAGTTTTTATATGCCTATTTGCAGTGAACCCAATTACTACTTTTAATCATTATTTTTACAGCCTTTTCCTGCAGTTTAAATCTGTGTGGTTCATGTAATGTTAAAACAACAGCTGCTTCCTCAAACTGGGGGGCTATCAGGTACGGAGTCCCACAGGGTTCGGTCTTAGGTCCTTTACTGTTCTTGATATACATTAATGACTTACCATTCCACATTGATGAAGATGCAAAGTTAGTTCTTTTTGCTGATGATACAAGTATAGTAATAACATCCAAGAACTAAGTGATGTAATTGTAAATGATGTTTTTCACAAAATTATTAAGTGGTTCTCAGTAAACGGACTCTCTTTAAATTTTGATAAAACACAGTATATACAGTTCCATACAGTAAATGGCACAACTCCAGTAATAAATATAGACTTTGAACAGAAGTCTGTAGCTAAGGTAGAATTTTCAAAATTTTTAGCTGTGGCCATTGATGAGAGGTTAAACTGGAAGCAACACATTGATGGTCTGCTGAAACGCTACGTATTCTATTAGGGTTATTGCAAATTTTAGTGATAAGAATCTCAGTAAGTGTCATATTCATGATCTATGGAACAAGTATTAATCTAATCTAATCTCATTTTGTGTCTTACCTCTCCAGAAAGGAATCTTATAGCTAAGAATTAAGTGCACATATGCATAGTATGTCACCACAAGACAAGTGCTGTTACAAACTGATGCTGAAAACCTAAGAGCAAAATATGCTGATGACTTTTTTCGCCATTATCTTTGTGTGCTCAGTCCATGTTAGCTGACACTCATTGTTCATCCATAAAACTGTGTGCTTGTAACACAATCTACAGTTTTTTTTATCTAGGCTTAATGTGACATAGTTGTTTCCTCACATTGCGCTGAAATGTGTACTTTTTTTAAATCTTCAATGTTAATTTCTTACGTACTACACAATCATAAATATCCTTGAGTGTTTCGTTTGCTTCCTCTGGTATAAGATTTGATGTTTCATGAGTGACTGATGCATTTGTCATCTGTGAAAAGAACTTCTTGCCTATGTCTTACACTGTCTTGAAAGTCATTATATATATATATATATATATATATATATATATATATATATATATATATATATAAAATAGAGGGAAACATTCCACGTAGGAAAAATATATCTAAAAACAAAGTTGATGTGACTCACCAAATGAAAGTGCTGGCAGGTCGACAGACACACAAACATACACACAAACACAAAATTCAAGCTTTCGCAACAAACTGTTGCCTCATCAGGAAAGAGGGAAGGAGAGGGAAAGACGAAAGGATGTGGGTTTTAAGGGAGAGGGTAAGGAGTCATTCCAGTCCCGGGAGCGGAAAGACCTACCTTAGGGGGAAAAAAGGACGGGTATACACTCACACACTCACACACACACACACACTCACACACACACACACACACACACACACACACACACACACACACACATCCATCCACACGTATACAGACACAAGCAAACATATTTAAAGACAAAGAGTTTGGGCAGAGATGTCAGTCGAGGCGGAAGTGCAGAGGCAAAGATGATGTTGAATGACAGGTGAGATATGAGTGGCGACAACTTGAAATTAGCGGAGATTGAGGCCTGGTGGGTAACGGGAAGAGAGGATATATTGAAGAGCAAGTTCCCATCTCCGGAGTTCGGATAGATTGGTGTTGGTGGGAAGTATCCAGATAACCCGAACGGTGTAACACTGTGCCAAGATGTGCTGGCCGTGCACCAAGGCATGTTTAGCCACAGGGTGATCCTCATTACCAACAAACACTGTCTGCCTGTGTCCATTCATGCGAATGGACAGTTTGTTGCTGGTCATTCCCACATAGAATGCATCACAGTGTAGGCAGTCCCGGAAAGTATCCTGTCACAAGTGGGGCACTTACGTGGTTCTTCTGTGGGGGATTCTGGGTTTGAGGGGATGAGGAAGTGGCTCTGGTTATTTGCTTCTGTACCAGGTCGGGAGGGTAGTTGCGGGATGCGAAAGCTGTTGTCAGGTTGTTGGTGTAATGGTTCAGGGATTCCGGACTGGAGCAGATTCGTTTGCCACGAAGACCTAGGCTGTAGGGAAGGGGGAGCCACATGTGAAAGCACCCACGTGATTTACCAACTGACCTGCCTACACTGTGATGCATTCTATGTGGGAATGATCAGCAACAAACTGTCCATTCGCATGAATGGACACAGGCAGACAGTGTTTGTTGGTAATGAGGATCACCTTGTGGCTAAACATGCCTTGGTGCACGGCCAGCACATCTTGGCACAGTGTTACACTGTCCGGGTTACCTGGATACTTCCCACCAACACCAACCTATCCGATCTCCGGAGATGGGAACTTGCTCTTCAATATATCCTCTCTTCCCGTTACCCACCAGGCCTCAATCTCTGCTAATTTCAAGTTGCCACCACTCATACCTCACCTCTCATTCAACATCATCTTTGCCTCTGCACTTCCGCCTCGACTGGCATCTCTGCCCAAACTCTTTGTCTTTAAATATGTCTGCTTGTGCCTGTATATGTGTGGATGGATATGTGTGTGTGTGCGCGAGTGTATACCCGTCCTTTTTTCCCCCTAAGGTAAGTCTTTCCGCTCCCGGGATTGGAATGACTCCTTACCCTCTCCCTTAAAACCCACAACCTTTCGTCTTTCCCTCTCCTTCCCTCTTTCCTGATGAGGCAACAGTTTGTTGCGAAAGCTTGAATTTTGTGTGTATGTATGTGTCTGTTTGTGTTTCTATCGACCTGCCAGCGCTTTCGTATGGTAAGTCCCATCATCTTGTGTGTGTGTGTGTGTGTGTGTGTGTGTGTGTGTCTATATATATATATATATATATATATATATATATATATATATATATATATATATATATATATATATATATATATATATATATATATATATATATATATATATACAGATAAAGAATCAAATTGTACCCCATATACTACCTTGAGGAACACCTAAGTTTGTGTGTTTCTTATCTGGCAATTGTTTTAGTAAAAATTTATCGTCAGCGGAAATGTGAACTTTCTCTGCCTTTTGCATCCTGTTTTACCACCTGTTCCTATTCCTCTTATACCTAGCACTTCTAGCTTGTTTAGTATTTTTTACTCAACAACGTCAAAAGCTTTGGACAAGTCTAAGATAATGCCTGTAACACAGTCATCCTTGTCAGAAGCTGAAAGTATCACACATCTGAACTCTGTAATGGCTGACACTGTACTTGTCCCTCTTCAGGTGGTATTTTTTTCCAGTAACTCATTATTATCTCTTTCATAATTGGATCCGTTATTTCCAAGAATGAAGGCAGTAGTGAAACTGGCTTGTAGTTTCTGGTGCTTTCCGCATTACCTTTCTTCAGTAAGGGCACAAGTTACACACGTTTTAAGTACTCTAGGAAAATACCTGAACTAAATGACTCATTTTTTATTTATTTAATGCAGCTTGTATGCTATCTATGCATGGGTTCAGAACAGCAACAAGGACCTCATCTGTGTCTGCTGAGTTCTTATTTTTTAATTGTTATACTGTCTTCCTGACTTCAAGCTCAGTCATGGGAAACATCATCTTTGTGCTTGCTTGCTATGTAAGTTGTCATGGTGCTACATGTTTTTAGGGGTTTTTTGCTGTAGCTGCGTTCAGCAAAGATTCTTTTGTAGGCCTGCAATTTTGTGGGTTTTACCCAAGCCTATCTTTAGATTTATTGTTTGACAGTAATTATCTGAAAGGCTGAGATCTCTTATAAATACTTTACAATTTTCCCCTGCAGATACCTAAAGAACATGGTCTAAAACTGATGCTGAACTTTTTGGTATTTTTGGAGCAGTGTTTACTTTGTGTTTACCATTTGTGCCACACCAAAAGTGCTCAGTATGTCTAGGAAGTTATTACTAACTTCTTCTTCAACACCTGTGTTAATATTCATGTGTCCACATATATATTTTGGGACCTGGGATTCCTTCCAGGGCTTCAGTTAGTTTACTTCATTACATAGGTCAATGAACACATGCTGAAGCAAATACGCTATTTCACTGAATGAATGCTTTTGATTTGCACTGATGTATGCTGACTGCGGACTGGAGTGAGATGGGCCAAGCAAAAAAGTTGGAGATGATATATAATTTACTTGCCCCTCCTTACACTACTTTAGCTGATTCCAAGTCTCTGTGTGATCTGCTGTGTCAGTAAACAAGAATGTAACAATACACCTTCAACACTTGATTTTAATACTGCAGGAGTTGTTAGTCAGTGTGCTATAGACAGCTGTAATCTTCAGCAAAGCAGAATATTCACAAATATAAAACAGACATTTTCTCAATTCTTCTTCTTCTTCTTCTTCTTCTTCTTCTGTTTTTCATAGAAACCTGTAGAGTCCTGTATTTTCTTCCTGAGTGGCAGTCACTCCTCAATATCTTGCGGAGTAATATGGAGCTTATACCTCTCCCTTTCAACCTCTTTGCACCATGTATTATCCATTTGTAGTTTATCAAAGTAAGTGAACAGTCTTTTCGTCAGTCTGTTGGGATTCATCCTTTGGATCTGGCCATAGAAAACTAGTCTTCTTTTTTAATCAAGTCTGTAATGTTCTCAATATGTGTATAAGTTCACAATTATGTATCAAGTGATTCTGGGCAGTAGTGTGTAAGTTTAGCATTTATGGATGTTGATTTCTTATTATACAGGGTGGAGAAAAATTGTCACGAAATTTTAACCCTGTATAGCTGATGTCAGTAGAAACCAAAATTACTAATATTGTGTAGGTCAACAACGCACAAGTTTTAAACCGCAGAAACTTGGTGCCTCATGCTCTGATTGGCCATGGGATTACCCTGCCGCCATATGCTCTGGACAACGCGTGACCACAAATGCCTGCCAGAGATCGCACTCAGTGGTAACGTACCAGCCTTCCACTCTGTGGGCAAATCCGCCGGGGTCCTGACACATCCGCTCTAGGCTCATGATAAGATGTACCGGCAACATACCCATCAACAGCTGTTAGTTCACATACAGAAAGTGTTTTACCAATTGTGTCGGCCATGAAAAGGCCTTTCTTGTAGCTATAACATGGTTTACTTAAAGTGGGTGCTCGAATTGGTGACCTGAGTAGCATTGAACAGTGTTTTGCCAAACTCTTTCAAAGATTCCTGCCATTGCCCTGATGTGATTGGCGGCATGTTGAATGCGATTCATTAATTCCTCTTCATTTCTAGGTGGTTCATGTCTGGGTGGGTGAACTACTATCTTGAAGAATCCCCACAGAAAAATGTCCGGTGGTGTGAGGTCTGGTGGTCACAGGGGCCTTGTCCTATGAGCATGTCTGTCAATTACCCAGCCATTGAAGAGTTCATTTAAATATCCATGCACAGCACAACTGTTATGTGTGGGCGTCCCATCATGCTGCAACCACATGTATAGCTGTATATCCAAGGGAACATCTTTCAGCAGGCCGGGTACAGTTTCTTGAAAAAAGTGGAGGTAGACAGACCGGCCCAATCAGATGGTCACCCACAATGCCTGCCCAAATGTTGAACGTAAATGGTTCCCGGTGTCCGTGGACATACATGACGCGAGGATTTCCCCTTGCCCAGTAATGAAGGTTTCGAGTGTTGTATAGGCCACTCCAGTGGAAGGTGCACTTGTCAGTAAACAACACAATGGTGGGAAAGTCGGGATCTTGCAAAAACCACCGGCAAAACCCTAGCCTATGTTCGCGTAGTCCGCCAGAGGATTTAGGTCTTGGACAGGGTGGAAATTAAATGGATGCTGGCTGTCACCCCTCAAAATCTCCCAGACTAACCAATGAGTAACCCCCATGTCATGTCCAACCGCTCGAGTACTTGTCGTAGGTGCTTCCTCGAAGCACTCGAGAACACTCTCTTCAAATGCAGCGTCCAGTTGTGTTCCATCACCACCATGATATCCCACTAACAAGCCTGTTTCGCCAAGTCACGGGTGAATTGCTGTTAACATTTGCAGGTCTGGGTAGCGTCTTGCTGGGTACCGTTCCTCATACAACTGTCAAGCTTCATGTGCATTACCATCAGCTAGTCTATAAACAAAAACCATATCTCATTTTTCCTCAAATGAATACTGTGCCGCCATGTGTACTGTATGACTAAATCGCAAGTGATGTGTGTGTGCTCCAAAGCAAAGCTTACGTGCGAACGCCTCTGACATGAGGTGGACGCAAACAGCAAGACCCATTCGACACATGCGCGTATCACGTTGGGGCAGTGATTGGGCGAGGGATGTTTGTATGTGTGGACCGACAACCATAGTGCTACCTGTCAACCGACAAATGGCAAGAAGGTCATCCCATGGCCAATCGGAGTGTGTGAGTTTTAAAAATGGTACGTTGTCGACTTACATAACATTAGTAATTTTGGTTCCTACTGGCATTAGCTATTCGGGATTAAAATTTCTTGACACAATTTTTCTCCACTCTGTATACATCCTTACTGAAATAGTATGCTGTTTTCATCTTAACTGTTGCTTTAATGGCTCCTTTCTCCAAAATGTCATGTTAAATTACTTCTTCTAGATATTTGAACTTGCTAGCCCTCCCAATTTTTTCACACTGTATTTAGTTTTCATTGTGTTTGATGCTGCCTTGATGTTTGTCATAAATTTGGTTTTTCTCAGAGGACATTTGTAAGCTTGCTTTCACCTGCTGTTCCTTTTTCACCCATTGCTTTATTGTTTTTTCAAGTTGTGGATTGTTTGTTTGATTTCAGAACACATTATAAGTATTTAAATGATGAACCACACAAATTCACATGTTTTGAAAAGTGTCTATTTGATTCTATGTGTCAAATAAATTTTGTTAGCGGTTTGCATGTTCTATGGATCGTGATTGGGAATCTCACAGAATATGGAATAAGTGAGTTAACATGCAAACAGTGGAAAATATGAAGTGGAATAACAACAATATTAAAAGGATAGATTGCTACTAATCACATGGAGCAGCTGTTAAGTGGCAAACCCACACACTGAAAAAGTACTGGAAACATTGCCAGTCGTACAAATTACAGTGACATTTTTGGCAACGTGGCTGCCCACTGTTGCCCAGCAGTGTTTGTAGCATTAAATTTCTGGGCCAGAAGAGTTTATATGGGTGACACTGTGGCTGCGAAATATGAGATGAGAGTGAGTGTGGCTCTTCCGCATCTAAATTCCATAAGGGAAAAAATTAGTAAGAAAGAGAAATCACACTTTATGAAAGTGAACAGTTTCCGATACTTTAACTGATGAACTGATGCTGGATGCATAACTTTTCCACAATGCTGAAACATAATTTTGAATATATTGTTTGAAAGTAATTCATCCAAAAATTCGAACTATGGACCTTGCAAATGGTGAGGAGGCTTGCCTACCTCAGTGATGCAAATAGCCGTACCATAGTTGCAACCACAACGGATGGATGCCTCTAGAGAGACCAGACAAACATGTGGTTCCTGGAGAGGGGCAGCAGCCTTTTCAGTAGTTGCAGGGGCAACAGCCTGGATGATTGACTGATCTGGCCTAATAACTGCAATCAAAATGATCTTGCTGTGCTGCTACTGTGAATGACTGAAAGTGAGGGGAAACTACAACTGTAATTTTTCCTCGAGGGCATGTAGCTCTTCTGCATCGTTAAATTATAATGGTTAAATAATGATGGTATCTTCTTGGATAAAATATTCTGGAGGTAAATAGTCCCCCATTTGGATTTCTGGGGGGATGTCATTCTCAGGAGAAACAAAAGTGGTGTTCTATGGATCGGCGCATGGAATGTCACCCTTAATCGGGCAGGTAAGTTAGAAAATTTAAAAGGGAGTTAGTGAAGTTCAGTGGCAGGAGAAACTGGACTTCTGGTTAGGTGAATATAGGGTTATAAACACAAAATCAAAGAGGGGTAACGCAAGAGCAGGTTTAATACTGAATAAAAAAGAAAAAATAGGATCATGGATAAGCTAATATGAACAGCATAAAGAATGCACTAATGTAGCCAAGATAGACATGAAGCTCACACCCACCAGAGTAGTAAAAGTTTATCTGCCAACTAGCTCTGCAGATGAAGAGATTGAAGTGATGTATGATGAGATAAAAGAAGTTAATCAGACAGTTATGGGAGGTGAAAATTTAATAGTCATGGGGGACTGGAATTTGACAATAGGAAAAAGGAAGAAAAGGAAAATAGTAGATAAATATTGACTGGTGGAAAGGAATGAAAAATGAAGCCACCTGTAGAATTTTGCACAGAGCATAATTTAATCAAAGCCAACACATGGCTTAAGAATCATGAAAGAAGATTGTATGTGTGGAAGAGACCTGGAGACATCAGAAGGTTTTAGACTGTGTACATAGTGGTAAGACAGAGATTTTGGAACTAGGCATTATATTGTAAGACTTAACCTGGGACAGATGTCAGCTGTGACCACAATTTATTGGTTATGAATTGTAGATTGAAACTGAAGAAACTGCAAAAAGGTAGGAATTTAAGGAGCTGGGACCTGGATAAGCTTACAGAACCAGAGTGTTGCAGAGTGAGCATTAGGGAATAATTTACATGAACAGGAGAAAGGTATACAGTAGAAAAACAATGGATAGCTTTGAGAGATGAAATAGTGAAGGCAGCAGAGGGTCAGGTTGGCAAAAAGACAAGGGCCAGCAGAAATCCTCGGGTAATATGAGAGAAATTTAATTAGTGAAAGGAGAAAATATAAAAATGCAGTAAATGAAACAAATGGAAGGAATACAACAGCCTAAAAAAATGAGACTGACAGGAAGTTAAAAATGGCTAAGCAGGAGTGGCTAGACGATAAATGTAAGGAATTAGAAGCGTATATCACTAGGGGAAAGATAGATGCCGTATACAGGAAAAATTAGACACACTTTTGGAGGAAAGAGAACCACCTGTATGAATATAAAAAGCTCAGATGGAAAACCAGTCCTAAGCAAAGAAGGGAAAGCAGAAAGACAAAGGATTATATAGATGGTTTATACAAGGTAGATGTACTTGAGGGCAATATTATGGAAATGAAAGAGGATGTAGATGAAGATGAGATGGAAGATACAGTACTGCACGAAGAATTTGACAGAGCACTGAATGACCTAAGTCGAAACAAAGCCCTGGGAGTAGACAACATTCAGTTGGAGAGCCTGCCATGACAAAACTCTTACATCTGGTGTGCAATATGTATGAGACAGGTGAAATATGGGACCGATGACCATGGCAGTCTGGTCCCTTTAATCCCCCAAACCAACCAACCAACCAACAGGTGAAATACCCTCAGACTTCAAGAATATAATCACTCAAATTCCAAAGTCAGCAGGTGCTGACAGGCGAGAAAATTCTGTGAGACAGAGCAAAGGTCTTGGGAGAGCAGTTGAAAGGGATGGGCAATATCTTGAGAGGAGGATATAAGATGAACATCAACAAAATCAAAACGAGGATAAAGGAATATAGTCAAATTAAATCAGGTGATGCTGAGGAATTAGACTAGGAAATCAGACTCTTTTAAAGTAGTAGATGAGTGTTGCTATTTAGACAGCAAGACAACTGATGATCAAAGTAGAGTGGATACAAAAGGTAGATTGGCAATGGCAAGAAAAGCATTTCTGTAGAAGATACATTTGTTAACATATAAATATATATTTAAGTGTCAGGAAGTCATTTCTGAAAGCATTTGCATGGAATGTAGCCATGTGTGGAAGTAAAACAGTGATGATAAACAGTTTAGACAAGAAAAGAACAGAAGCTTTTGAAATGTGATGCTACAAAAGAATGCTGAAGATTAGGTGCATAGAGGATGTAAGTAATGAGGAGGAACTGAACAGAAATGGGGAGAAAAGAAATTTGTGGCACAACCTGACAAGAAGGGATTGGTTGGTAGGACACATTTTGAGACATCAAGAGCTCAACAATTTAGTATGGAGGGGGGGGGGGAGATCGGAGATCATAGAGCGAGTCCAAGAGACGAATATAGTAAGCAGATTCAGAAAGATGTACTTTTCAGTAGTTACTCAGAGATCAAGAGGCTTGAAGAAGAATGCTGAAGATTAGATGGGTAGATCACATAACTAATGAGGAGGTATTGAATAGAATTGGGGAGAAGAGGAATTTGTGGCACAACTTGAAAAGAAGAAGGGACCGGTTGGTAGGACATGTTCTGAGGCATCAAGGGATCACAAATTTAGCATTGGAGGGCAGTGTGGAGGGTAAAAATCGTAGAGGGAGACCAAAAGATGAATACACTAAGCAGATTCAGAAGGATGTAGGTTGCAGTAAGTACTGGGAGATGAAGCAGCTTGCACAGGATAGAGTAGCATGGAGAGCTGCATCAAACCAGTATTTGGGCTGAAGACCACCACCACTACTACTACTACTACTACTACTACTACTACTACTACAAGGATCATATACTAAAACAGTAGCATCAGACAGTCCTTCATCAGATGTAGGAAGGAGAAAAACAAACACACACACACACACACACACACACACACACAGGCAGGAAGGCCATTGTCGTTTCTGGGTACTGAGGCCTAAATGCAGCAAGAAGTGATTACAGCTGGGCTGGATATTGGGGTTACTGAAGAAATATTGTTGTTGTTGTTGTGGTCTTCAGTCCTGAGACTGGTTTGATGCAGCTCTCCATGCTACTCTAACCTTTGCAAGCTTCACTCTGCTTTCACATGTGGCTTTGCCTTCGATGGGGGTAGGAAGTGCCTGTGACAGGACTGGAGTAGATGGTACTGGGAGAATGCGGGGGACAGGTCTTGTGTCTGGCCCTATTGAAGGGATATGAGCCATGGCCCTATTGAAGGGATATGAGCCATGGAGCATGGGGTTGAGACTCTCACCATATTTGGAGAATGACTTCTCATCTCTACAGATGAGACAATTATGAGTTTAGTTTAGTTATGTCTTGCTCCTGTATATTATTTTATTGATATGATGTGGAACAAGTCAGATTACAATTTTTTTCTTACCCACAATTCTGACATTTCACTCCCATGCTCACTAATCTACGACAATATCCACAGTTGTCACACATGATGGCAGATTAAACAATACAAATTACACTACAAACAATTCTGCTACATCAATTAATAATTAGTAGAAAGTAACTTAGCTTCTGGTGAGATGAGCAGAGAACTTCTGGATGTCAGGCAAATGTAGCAGCAGGCAAATGTAAACAGCGTGAAGTTAATTGCTGGCATAGGTTATAGTGGTGGAAATCACAAAACGAGTAAGTAACTGAAGAGGCTCAATATTTTCTAATGACAAATTTGAACAGACACCATCACTGAATTATGTATAAATACTCTAATGGAAACAGAAACACCACTTAATGACTTTACTGCACAATATGAAAAATTAACTGTACGGAAGTATAGAAACACAGAAACACAAATCGAATGTAAACCATACATGCGTGATACTCTTCACAAGAAAGCTAGACAGACATCATCCGGAAATTATTGAATAATCACATAACTTACTGTGGTCAATAACGAAAACAAACCCACACCAATGGCTTGCACTTGCGAACAATTAGCTTTTCACGAAAAATACGCAAGTAAAAGTGAAACCTTCAATATATAGATCACAACAGATACTAATTTACTTACTTAAGCTACAATATTGTCTTAATAAATTGTTTTTCCACGAGTAAACACCTATATTCATGAGCGCACTGAGTACACACACACGCCTGCTCCAAAGAACTTAAAGCTTATACCCAGTATGAGTATGGAATGTATGGCAGCTGTTGAAATGAAGGTATTATTTTGTCATTGTTAGATTTGATGTGGATAGGTATTGAGGGAGCATCTGTAAGGTGGCGGTTAATTTTGAGGAAGGTAGTTTGTTGAGCTGACGAGGACCATGTGAAGTGAATGAGGAAAAAGGTGTTGTTAGGACATGGTCACTCTGTCAAGATCATGAAGATGTCACCAGTTAATCTGAAGCAGGTGAGGGATTTGGTATGCCGGTGGCTAGGAAGGTTTCCTCGAGAAAGTCAGTAGACTAGCTTAGGATGGTGTTATGCAGATTCCCATGGCTTTAATGCAGATTTGTTTGGTAGATGATGCATTCAAAGGAGAAGTAATTACGTGTGAGGATATAGTTGACAGTGATTAGGAATGAGGTTATAGGTTCGGGACAGTGTTCAGTGGGGGCAAGGCCATGGACACTTGGGATGTTAGTGTAGAGGGAAGTGGCATCCACAGTGGCAAACAGGTTGGTGGGTGGTAACAAAACAAGAACTTTGGGGAGACTGTAGAGGAAATGGCTGCTGTATTTCTGTATGGAAAGGTAGGTTACTGGTAATAGGCTGCAGGTGGTGTTCTGTAAGGACAGAGATTCTCACTCTGGGAGTGCAGTATCCAGCCACAATGGGGCTCCCTGGGTGGTCGGGTGTATGTGTTTCAGCAAACATGCGGAAGGTACAAATGCGAGGGTGGGGGCGGGGCTGTAGAAGGAGATAAACCCTCAGGAGAGACTCTAGAGTGGACCTAGGTATTTGAGAAGGCACTGAAGATCATTTTGGGTTTCTGGAATGGGGTCACTGTGAAGAACACGTTGGTCGATGTGTCTGACAGCTGGTGTAGACCATCAGCCATGTAGTCTCTGTGATTTATAACCCTTTGTTGGCAGGCAGGATTACATGTTCAGGATCAGTTTTTAGGAGAGAGCTGAGATTATTTCTGTGGATGTGAGGTTAGTTCCCATGCTGAGGGATTTGAGAAATAATGTTGATGCAAGATTTGAGAATAGGAAGCTCTGAAAAGTTATTGAGGGATGATTCAGGAAAGGAGAGCTTTATCACAGGTGGATGAGCAGTAAATTGAGTAATGCAGGTATCAGTCTAGGTTTTAGGTCGAGCCTGATTGCCACTTGGTGGGAAAAAGTGTTTCCATTGTAGCGACCAGGAAAAGGAGAGAATTGCAGCATGACTAAATTTGGGAGTGAGGCAAAAAGCGAGGCCTGTGGAGAGGACTTATACTTCAGTGGCACGGAGGCTTTGGGAAGGCAGGTTCACATCTGTGTTGCATGTCTGTTTATACTCTGGGTTCTTGATAGTAGCGTGAAAGAGTTTCTTTTAGTGTAGATGATGTAGTTAATCCGAAATGCAAGGTTTGGCACTTATGAGGTGACATGGAGGTGGTTTGATGGAGGCTCTTGCAGTAGTGGTGCATAGAGGCAGTCCAGAGTGTGAGTGTGAGGCGAATAGATTCTGTCGATGCTGTTGTAGTTCCTGGGAGGCCAAGAGTTTCAGTTTGGGAGTTGAGATGGAAGAATTTGTGACTGCAGAGCAGGAGGATTTTACAAATGGAGCAGAGGTAGTGCATGGAGACTTCAGCCAAGTTTATAAAGTTTTACAGGACTCAGTTGGTGAGGGCTGTGGACTGATGGTGGTCAGAGTCTCATTACAGTTTTGGCTTTATTAATTTTTTGATTCACTTTGAATATCTACGCCATCCATAAATAGTATAAAAACAGATGTATGTATGTGTCACCATTATGAAAATGATAGATTGCTACTCACCATACAACAGAGACAGAGTCACAGATAGGCACAACAGAAAGACTACTAAACAGGTAAGCTTTTGTCCAGAAGGCCTTCCTCTGAAATAGACAAAATGTGCACCAGCGCGCGCGCGCACACACACACACACACACACACACACACACACACACACACACACACACGTGCGCACATGCAAGCAGAAACAGCTCACGTACTCAGGACCAGTGTCTCTGGTTGCCAATGCTTATTTGTTTAGTAGTCTTTTTGTTGTGCCCGTCTGTGACTTGTTGTCTCCACTGTATGTTGAGTAGTAGCCTATCCTTTCCATAATATTGTCATTATTCCATCCTGGGTCTTCCATTGCCTCATGTATTTATGTATGTATCTTCCACATCTCTCAAACCACTGGACAGATTTCAATCAAAGTTTATACACATATCCCTTACTGTCAGGTAACAATTGCATTGGGTGTAAGAACCACCTGTCTGTCATGGTTCAGGAGGTATGACATCATAAACAATGAGATGCATAAAAACTGCCAAGTCGCGCATGCATGACATTTAAATTGCTAGTACCACACATAGTTCAAGAGATAAGGTGTCACGAACACTGATGCTGTATGTGTGGAAAATGCCACATCATGCGTGAAGTTTTAATAGATTTATACTTTACTACTAAGACTCTCCTACAGTTGAGTCAACTTAATCAAACCCTGACACCTAGCAGTGCTTGTGAAAGCTTTCAGCTGCGAAGCACAAATGACTGTAGGTGAAAACAATAGCCGTCTATGACCAGGCATTCCCTTTGTGACATTTATAAAATCACGTTGTGGACACACAAAGCAGCTGCGCCCCTTTCATATCAGGAGGCTGAACTTCCAAGTGAGACTTGGATTTGCCATAACAATTAACAAAACACGGGGGCAATATGTTAAGTACTGCAAAATGGATTTGACACCTCCGTGTTCCTCTCATACACTATTTTGTAACTTGCTCAAGGCTGGACACAACCCAGAATTTATTCTTCATAGTTCCTGGACATGTCAGTAGAAATATTGTGTACAACAAAGTTCTGAATTAAACAAACATTACAGAGAAATCATATTTTGCATACTATGTTTCTGAATTTGGGTACTGTACTTTTGCATTTGTTTATTGTTCATATTTCTTTGTAAGACTGCTTCATAATTTCAAAGGTATTTTCACAAATACATGGAAACGAAACTTTTTTATATTGCTCTACAAACACAGTTCATTTTTTGTATTCATTTTTACTACAAAACAGGCAAAATGAAAAATTAAAATCTGGGCAGAGCTGGTTTTGTCAGACAGTTTAAACATAAAATTATCAAAACATATATATAATTATCATATTTTATGAAAAATACACAAGTTGAAGGGAAACATGATAATAGAACATCTCTGTATGGAGGAAGTTAACTGTTCTTGTTATCTGCGTGTTTTTGCAAACTTTACAGTACTTGCTTTATTGTTAGTTGATGAGTTGACGAAGGTCGTCTTTACTTCTCCACCTTATGAAGAGTTATGGTGCGGTGACTGATGGGAGTCGCAGTGTGATGTACAATTAGAAATAAGATGATATGCATTTTTCATAAAAAGTTATAATTATGATACATATTAATTATGATATATTTGATGAATTTTATATTTAAGTGATGTAGGTATTTGAATTGATCAAAAAATAATAAACATTGTAACGAGACTCGAACCAGCAGTCAAGACAATCACCAGTCTTGAGTGCTACTGATTAAGACACACAGCCCATCGAAAAACTGCCTTGACTTTAGTGAATTAGGATTGCTTGGAAAACTTAAAAATAGGTGTTCTTGAGAAGTTTTGAGAGTTACATCGAACTGCTTTGGAGATTAATATTTGAGTCGTGAACTTCAGGTACCATGAATATAAAAAATTATGAAAGTATAATTGCCATTTGGTCTCCTTGTTAGAGTTTCCACATGAGTGTAGTTTTTTGCCTCTCATATGTTGTATTCTAATAAAGTGAGAAAGAAAATTTAGTAAATCAGTTAAGAGGCCATCTCATTTACAGTGTATTAACTGTAATCCCATTAATCTGTTGCATAAGTTGAAGAAAAATTCTGTTCTCATGTAAATGACAAACAAATTTTTGGTAACTGGTTACCAAAATTACACTAAAGCTGTAGCAATTTTTCTGCTTCCATTACAGATTTCATCTTTGGTCAAGCTCAGGCTTCTGATTATGGTAAACAGTAACATTGACTGTCCAAAATATAAATGTGCTGTTGGTTTGGATTTCATAAAAATAATTGCTAGGTAAGTATTGTTGATTGTTAGAAAAAGATTGCTTGTGTTTTAACATATTTTATAGTATTATTGCTGATTTGATCCTCTTAGAAAACTGAGCTGAAACTATATGACATTTTAGGTTGTGTACGTGTAACTGTTAATGTATTTGAGTGTTGATGGGCGTAATACATTTGTAATTTATATATGTATAATGTCCTTTAAGTTGGGCCCATATACTCTAATAAATTATCCCCTCTGATTTAATCATGACATCAGTTTTTGTTGCCTACTTGCTTGCTCCTAGCCTGCCTACCAACATGTGGATGCATGTTTCAAATTAGAAGTCTTTGTTTCAGAATCTCATTTTTGTCTTTTTTCTGTTAAATCCTCAATTTCATGGTGCCTCTTGTAGCACAACTACAATGGATGTGTAAGCAGGCATTTCTTTTTTCAAGCCTGGTAACATTTTTCTTTGTGTCTGAATTTCATCTAAAGTGTTTTATTGTCATGCATTGATGTCTGTTCTGTGCATCTCCTAGTTTAATTACTTTAACATTTTTGTTTCAGAACAGTCAATTTTGATATTGTAAAATACTTGTTTCCATCAAATTGAAGCATGACAGAAGAAAGATATTTAAATATTATTATAAAAGCCATTTTATGCTTCAAACATTCGTACTGTGATCGTAAAAGATATTGCATTTCTTCCACATCAAGAAAATTACATGAATCGTATATTTTTGTAAGCTGTGTAACTAGACTCACTTGAAAGATAATACTTTTTTCCTTTTCTTCCTGATATTTTTATTTATTACTGGATATTGTACAGAATAAGAAATAAAATGATATAAACTATTTAAAATGATAGTTTACTTTATAAATAAATATTTTACTATTGATCTCGCTGTACCTTATTATCTATAATCGTATACTCTGCTCACCCATTTTTCTTCCATGGCCTATTCTCCTTCGCCCATTGAACCTCTGTCTGGAGACTTTCCTCTGGGTGTCAATTACAAAACATTTACCCATCAATGACAAAGATCTACCCACATACTGTTTCCAGATTGTACATGGTACCTCACTTCCGTCCCTTTAATAATCCGAATACAAACAGTTACATAGCTTGGTGCCATCCCTCCATCTGCTAAGATATCCAAATTGACTTGAACCATCCACATTCCTCACTACCTTAGTTGTATGTAAACAGATTACCATGCACCACTAAACTTTCTCTACTCCGTACTCAAGATATTCATGTTCGACCCCAAATATTTTGGACTGACCTCCCAGGCTGAAACTCACTTTAAAACTAAGTATACCACTACCTACACTCAAAACATAAGACAATGTCTCCCTGTCAACCCATGATAGCGTACATATTCTACCTGCCTGTGACCCATTTTGCACACCGCATTGTCAAAAAGACACTGTTTGCACTGAAGTGGATCACAATAAAGTTGTTAATCTATCCTCCAGAAACCTGCCTGCAGAAATTTCATTTCTATACAAGGGCTTCAGTTTGTCCTGTGCCCAAATTCGACCGTGATGGACTACACAACGATCTGCTCTCCTGTTACTAAGCTTTGCAGAAAAAACATTTCATTACCAACAATACCACTGACAAAAAGCCCACATTAAGTCTTCAACAGTATGCATCCTATTGCACTGTGACCTACATCATCTATCCAAGCTCCCCATGCCTCAACTTCTCCCCCCCCCCCCCCTCCCTCTTCTCATTGGGCTCGCATTTCTTTTGTGAGAATGTGCTCAGCTACAGCAGGGACCCAGTCCTGGCAACACTACTTTCCCTTCTGTGCCGCAAGCGTGTCCTTTCACTATTCCATTGTTGGTGCGTGAACTATACATTCCCTACCCTTGCTGAGGAGTGTGTCATCGCCGGCCGCTGTGGCCGAGCAGTTCTAGGTGCTTCAGTCCGGAAACACGCTGCTCCTACGGTCGCAGGTTTATGTAGTTCTAAGTCTAGGGGACTGATGACCTCAGATGTTAAGTCCCATAGTGCTTAGAGCCATTTTTGAGTGTGTCATTGTGGATGGGGCACAGGGACTGCGGGCAATGGTTTTCTGACTAGGTAACTGTTGATGTGGCTGGGTAGTGCTCATAGGGAGAGCCCTAGTTCAGAATAAGTGGCACCATGGTGAAAGACTCATACATGAAATGAATTAAACTTCCTTCCTCTGGTGGCTGCATGTCCCAGCTCTCTCTCCTGGAGGTAAGACTTATTATGAAGCGGAGATGGATGACCCCCATGATATTTCCTTCTGTGGCTACACTGTGGGAGGAACATAGGGCTCGGAGACAGGGGTAGAAATACCCACCACAACAACCACCACCACAAATATTTATTGTGTTCCAGGGCTGAGAGGGCTTTCGTTTGACTAGGAAGCCACTGTTCTTCATTTAAAAATCTGGAGGACAGGTTTGGGGAAGCAGCAGAGTTTTCAGAAAATGAAAAGTGACTCTGTGCTGATTAAAACAGCTTCCCCTGCTCAGTTGTGGCCACTGCCCACCTGACAAGCTGGGTGATATTCCTGTAACTGTAACTCCCCATACCAGTCCCAATGTGGTACAGGACATCATTTTTCACTGTGATCTCCTCCTGCAGATGGATAATGAGTTGAGTGCCAATTTGGAGTGACATGGAATGAATTTTGTCTGTCATGTCCAGTGTGGATCAGAGAATAAAAGGTGGATACTGGAGCCTTCATCTTGGCCTTTGAAGGCGACTCGCCTGAGAAGCTCAAGTTGATGGTGTATCATTACAATGTCAAGCCATATGTTCCTCCTACCATGCGGCACTACGAGTGCATGCAATTTGGACCCATGTCTTCGTGGTGCAGTGCCAGTCCCATGTAGAAATTGTGGATATCAGTTGCACATGAGGCCTTCATGTGCTCCTCCCTCCATCTGTGTCAGTTGTGAGGAACACCATTCCCCCTGTTAACTGGTTTGCAGCATTCTCTGACAAGAAAAGAAAATAATAAAACTTTGACCATCTCACATATCAAGAGGCCAAGAAAAAACGATCATCTACATCCTACACTGATGGTGGATGGTGGATGGTGGATGGTGGATTGATGGATTGATGGAGGATGATTGATGGAGGATGATTGATGGAGGATGATTGATGGAGGATGATTGATGGAGGATGATTGATGGAGGATGATTGATGGAGGATGATTGATGGAGGATGATTGATGGAGGATGATTGATGGAGGATGATTGATGGAGGATGATTGATGGAGGATGATTGATGGAGGATGATTGATGTGTGCTACAGCTATAACATCATGTCTGTAATTACTGTGCCTTCTTGTGTAAACCTCCTCACCAGGTGGCTGGGGGACCTCATCCCCCTGCTTCCCTCACACCCCATTTAGAAGCAATGACACTCTATCCATCGGGGACATCAGCCCCAAACCCCGGCTGGAGAAGCAACACCCTCCTCCGGTGTCCCTTACCGGGAAAGAGCCCTTGGGACACATCCTTTCCAGAACTCAGTTGACCTATAACATGATAGCAGCCAGTCACCGAAGGATCCATACGTTGCAGATCATAGAACTCAGAGCTCCTCCTCTGTCCCAGAATCTGCGGCAGACAAGCCCTTGCAGAAGTTGGGATCATTTGAGGAGGACGAGGAGGGGACAAAAAGTCATCCGAGGAGGAGATTTGGTGGCCTCCATGCTGCCTGACCCCACATGGCCTGCTTGTATCCAAGGTGGCATTCTTGGTGGCCCTATTCCCCTGAAGTCGGCCTCCCCCCCCCCCCCCCCCCCCCCAAACCCAAATTTGTAATAAATGGGTATTGATACAATGTCTTGACACCAGTGGCAACAGGTGGCCCTGAGGCATGACCTGCCTTCTTAGTCCCTTCACACCCCCACAGGATACTGACAGCGCGATCTTCCAGTGGAACTGGAACTTCCTGCCACATGGCTGAGCTAAAATGTCTTTTGTGTGTTAGCCCTGCTTTCTGCATAATCCTCCAAGAAACTTGGTTCCCAGCAATATGGACCTCTACCTTCCTTAGCTATCGGGGCTGTTTTAAGAATCGTACTGCAATGAAAAAATGTCAAGTAGTGTTTGCACATACATTCTAGACACTGTTTATAGCAAATACATGCCATTTGATATGATTTTAGAGGCTGTGGCTGTTCATATGAATATGTCTGGAATTTACTATGTGTAACGTATATCTTGCTCCCAACAATAAAATGGCCCAGAACACATTGTCTGCACTGTTTTTTCAGCTCTCCCCACCCTTCCTCATACTGGGTGACTTCAGTGCTCACGACCCTTTGTGGGTGGAGTTATAATCAATGGCCACAGTAAAGCTGTGGAAAACACAGTCTTCAAGAAACTTCCTGGCAGATTAAAACTGTGTGCCAGGCCGAGACTCGAACTCGGGACCTTTGCCTTTCGCGGGCAAGTGCTCTACCAACTGAGCTACCCAAGCACGACTCACGCCCCGTCCTCACAGCTTTACTTCTGCCAATACCTGCCAATTCTGGAAACAGTTTTCATGCTTGAACTTTGCCTTTTGGATACTGGTGTTCCCACACACTACAGTATAGCGTAAGGATTTAGTCAGTCATTGGTCTTTCCCTTTTCAGCCCAGGTCTTATTCACACCATTCATTGGAGAGTACGTGATGAATTGTGTGACAGTGATCGTATTCCAGTCTTGACCCTCCCTCAGCATTACTCGCCTGGGCATCCACATATATGGGCTGTACAAAGCTGTTTGGGATCCTTTCACCACTGCCATTCCTCTCGCATCCCACTACATGAAGATATTGATGCAACTGTCCAGAGCACAATTGCATTCATTCTATCAGAAAGTGACTTGATGATACTATCTTCTTTGTAATCCCTACCATTCTATGGCATTGCATGACCCCTGAAATTACCATGGCCATTAAGGGTCACAGACAGCTCTCCAACACAAGTGGCATCCATCGGTGGAACATCTCATTAATCGCTCCATGCCCCAGTATGTCGTCTCATAAAAGACAGAATCGTGAATGCTAGGAATGGTATGTTGTTACCTGTAGACTGCATACCCCTCCTTCACAGGTTTGGGCACAGTCCCCCATGGGTGCACCTGGTGGCTCTGTGAATGCTGTCATCTACACTGACCTACTCAGTCTGCCAACATGTTGATTTGTATTATGCTCAGTTGTCTGCATGTGTGAATTAGCTGTGCATGTGTGAATTAGCTGCCTGCATTTCATGTTCTCAAACAGTGGTTAGAGTGACTTCACTTACCATTTACTACACCTCACCTGGAATTTTATAACCTCAAAGCATTAAGCAAGCTTTTTTTATGACTGATCAGATAAAAAGTTAGATTTCATATTTGAAGCAAATAACACAGCCTTAACCAAGCAGTCATTATTAACTGTCGGCTAATAAGCAAATATTCTGTAATGGTGGCCATAACTGAGAAGTAAAGAATCAATTAGGTTAAATATTTAAAAGCAAAATAACACAGCATTAATCAAGTGACCATTTCTGCACAGCAGCTACTTTATTTACGATTCAAGGTGTGATTTACTGAGAGAACGCCTAAGAACAATTGGCAGTATGAGTATATGAATAAGCAACTATTTCTTAGAAACTGACTGGCATAACTGAGCAGTACAAGAAACAATTATATCCAATGTTTACAAGAATATTTAGTAGTACCAACCAAACGGAACTCATACATGGCATGCCAGACTTTCAATTAGCTTATGCACAGTGGAAGGTGCCGTTTCGCATCACCTTTTCTAATGGCCAATGTCTCTCCACACAGTATGACAGTCTGAGGAGCGGAGCAAACCACAGACAGCACTATAGCATAGAAAACTGCAGTTAGATTCAGCATAACATAAATTTCCTGTTTGCCACTGTGGTACCATTACACAATCAAAACCATATGGGGCTGTCATTGTCAAAGACTCCGAGGCTGGCAGCACAAGTACAATGGCTGTTCACCAGCGGTTGCTAGTGCAACGAGCATTATCCAACCCCGAGCGGCACCAGGTTCACGCCCCTGTGCAATTGTGCCGCCTGGGCACACAACTCAATGCATATAGAGGTGCCATCTGCAGCAGCAGGCTCAGTTACTCTTTGGGGGACCAGCCAGTCAAGTCCCAGTAGATGCCACTCTTTGAGTCATAGTCCTAAGTCTCGATGGCCCCAGCGGAGCCACTTTGCCATACTGTGATGTACACTGCCATTTGGTGTTTCCCTTGCCTGAGAGACATCAGCTCATGGCTACAACAGTTAGCTTTGCAGAACTTTGACTTCTGCCAGTCGCAACAGAACTACCATACAGAGACTTAAAATTGTGCATGTCAACATCATTAGTAGGCAAAGGACTTTGTACTACACCAGTTGCAGATCTTCAATGTATAAGTTGAGTATTTACAATACGTCTATTTTACAGCGATGTTTGTTTACTCATTTCAAGTTTGATTTATGCTTCAGTTCCCAGGCACCTTCCTGGCGAACTGTATTTTGTACGCATGGCTACCATTCAGACACACATTGTTTGATGCCAATGCTAAGTGCCATGATGATAAGGCCACCTTAATGAAAGATACTCTGTACACAACTGCATTTAATACAGAAACTCAGTCACAACAGTACTAACTTAAGCATGGAAAAACAGAGCACATAATCGGCTTTGTGCTTACCTCCCTTTCACAGTGTAAAGCAGATTTAAGTCTTAAACACAGACCGATGTTATTTGAGCTCTGCAGAAGTCAAGGAAATGCCTTATAACCTTCGGGAATGCTCACCGTAGACAAGGTTTACTCCAAGCTAGGCCGTAGTCTTTTTCATAACTCAATGCCAGACGCAGTGCCACAACCACAAGACCTCCACCAACAGCCTTCTTTGGTCTGCAGCATACACTTCTGTTGACAGTGGCCACCCTTCCCTTCTCTCGCTCTCCTCAGCTACGGATGTGTCGTAGCACCGATGCCAAACGTTGGTTGTTTATTGTGTGCCCTCAGTTCACTATAGCTGCCACTCTGCATCCACCAGGTCTCACTTCCAACTTACTACCCAATGCTGTGCCTCGTGTCCCCTTTGCTTTCTCAATTGATACTGGCAAAATTTATGGGCACGCATCAAGGGCCCCTCCTTCACAAAGTGAAGCTTTCAGAGGGGAAGGAGGGGGGGGGGGGGGACCATGAGCTAGCTGTGCTTTGCCACCCAACTGCCCTGTCTGAGTCGGCTTAAATGGGCACAGATCCCTGTGTTGGTCTTCACATCCTCCACCAGGAAGCTCACTGGGGACAAGATTTTAAGAACCTCATAAGATCCCACATACCTTAGGAGTATTTTCCCAGTTATGCCACTCCCCCCTTTTTCTGCCCCCCCCCCCCCCCCTCCCGCCCCAGACATTCCTGGCACGCTCTTGATCTGTTGCTACAACTGCTGATGCATGTATTGCCCAGTCCTAGACCCAAGCTTCCCTCTGGTGGGCGAGGAGGATGTTTCACCTCGCTGCCACCTTCAGCCTTGAGATCATCAGGATCTATATGGTCTACAAGACTTAGACAACTCCCAGGCAACTTATCACATTTCAATCTAACGTAGATCTTGGGCTGAGCTACAGATCAGTTTGTCTCTAGAACCAAGTATATTTTTCTTTCATATTCGCTCATTCCACTAACTCACCAGCGAAACTGTCACATTCCAATCTAACATAGGCCTCAGATTTTGCTACAGATTGTTCGGTCAGTACATCTCGGTTTTTCCAGTCACCAGAGAAACACGAAAATTAGTTAGCAATCCTAAAATTCATAATTACCTGATCAGTAAAAAGTGATTAGATTCAGCTATTCCCCTTTCGATGCAGTATGTCATCATCTGGTTCGCTAAGACCAAAAACAACGAACTGTCGACATCCACACACAACTGGAAAGCTGCCGACACTGTAAGTGCACTTTAACCGAACCTGAAAATTTAGAATTACGCCAGTGACACGCGAGCAGGCAACAGTCCATCCAGTAATCCCGAGCGACCTAGTTTCAAAATGTCCATGTCAACATCAAAACAGAAATGTCTAAACTTTGAGTTGGAAGCAGGAAAAACGATGTTCACAGCTTCAGGCGGAAATTAAAAGAACGAATGTCCAGCCTAACATGCTACCCAACCGAACTCGAAGCTTCGGCGCCAAGCAATAAGATTGGCCGGCTACACTCCGTGTTTAAAATACTGGCTAAAGAAATGTCTTGCAGTGCTCGATCAGTGACACGGTTACTCCAGCAGACGAGAAGTTCAACTATAGAGTCTTCGAGTCATTGTTTTTCGCAAGCCATACTCGTATGTAACTCGAAACTTGTTAGTAACAGACGACTTTCCAAATCCTTACTGGCTGATGTGGATCGTTAAAATTTCACTTGTAATTGGAGTGGCTCTTCCTCCACACAAGTATCTCAGAACTATTTGCCATTTACAGATAAAAAAACGTTTCTAAATAAAAGCGACGTGTAATCGTTAAAGTCCTGGCAGCTCTCGTGGTAGGTTCATTTCAGGCAAATCTTTTACACGCATAAAAACTTGCACAACCGTATGGGATGTACAACCGCTCCAATCCACCAGCTGCGACCAAGTTTTTGTGGGAGGCTTCGCTCAGTTGTTAGACGAATACTCTAATTGGTAGTTTCCTTCCGAATATTCCCAACTGGCAACACCTCTGCTCCATTCCCAGCTCATTGTGATTGGGCAGAAAAGAACCAGTCTCTGTAAATAGACCAGATCTAAAACAGGTAGACCTATCTTTCGTGGAAGAAAATGAAACACAGGAAATAAAGAACTTTTAGTGTATGGTGAATGGAAACTGTCCAAGCAGAATATGTTACAGACTATGGGAATACTCCCATTTTCAAGAACAATGAGCGAAGGAGGATGAAGAAATTTTTAGAAAAGTGAATCGGGGTTTAAGGGAAACTACACAATGGAAAACCATAAAAACCAATAGCGATCACTGATGCAAATCGCCTACAAATTGATTCGCGTGTATAAATGAGCCAGCCCATGCTTTTTCTAAATGTCTCAGTTGTGGTCACTACGCCACGCAAAAGACAGCTGAACGTTTGTCGTATCGATAACTGTAGTTTTGAGAGTGCCAGTAACTGACATTAGATATAGCGGGGAAAAAAGGGTGAAAGTCTGCCATGGTCCGCTTGAAGCATTCTAAGTCGACGAAGACAGGTTTTTACTCGATCTGGTTGTAGGAGACAAAATATGGGTTACTCTTGTAATCTGGGAATGAAAAATCAGTTGATGAAATTATATTTTATCTCCCCTCCGCAGCCTGAAGACTGCAAAAGAAGTCTGAACACACTACATCAGTTTATTAAAAAGGTACAGTATCTTTCGTTACTTTCGATACAGGTCACGTAAATTCTCTTCGCTTCCGCTTGCTGAGGAATGTAATATCCCCCCACTGACGTTGACAACTTGGCAGTATCTCTGTAACTTTTCTAACTTTTCATTAAGCATACCACTTGGAGGAACTTTATTTCCTCCGTACTGTGCAGCACATTTGTCTGTGATTATAGATTTCTCGAGTGCATGTTACGAAACAATTCTACGGTACTTCACGGCATTATTTAGGTACTGGTTACCTTGCGGGCTGATGTAAATGTGATTTCTAGTGTGCTTCTTATCACTGTAATTTCGGACAAACGAATGATCTTGAACACACACACTGTCACGACACGATTAATATTTTAGGAGCCTCAGTACTTAGAGATAATCTGGCACGTGTCTTTTCAAAGTGTGCCTTATCATCGAGTCTTTGTGAGATGTGGGACGTGCCACTTTACCATACGCTAGAACGTAAACAACTGATAAGTTACCTCTGCCCTGCCGTTCACGTATTATTAATATGCTTACAAATAACTTGGAAATATTGTGTAAGCTTTTGTGGCGCGAGTCAGTTGATGGAAGTCTTCTGGGTATGGTGCAGCGTCATATTATAAAACAGCCATCACTGGATAAAATCGACTTTTCGAACACGGTTGCAAAGGCCTTCCCTTGAGTCGGATCTACTGTTATCAGTTACCCTTTATAGTATTGGCCATTATTGGCAGTCAGCGGCGAATGGTGTGTAGACTTGTTTATAAGAGCCCGACAGGCCGCACGAACAATTTAAGACGTGAGAGTTATCAGCGAGAAATTTCTGCTGCAAGCACTATCTCCCGCACGAAAAAAGGCAGAAAACCACACTCCGTTCGCCAATGATTGCCAATTGTAGCTCATACTGTAAGGGACAATAGGACAACAACGGATCCCCCCATTCCTTCCACCAAATGAAATCTAAGTGATAAACTTTCCTACTCATTCCGCCACAGGTATCAACAATGGGAACGGATTTTAAAATTCTGACGTATTGTCACGCTCAGTAGAGGAATCGTAACTAAATATAATCAATCAATCCTGGACAACGACAAATAGAAGGTCATTGCATCCATGACCGAAACGTCTGTTTTATTCAGTGACTATTATTTTACAATATGATGCAACACGATACTACGAAAACCTCCATGTCATCCGGAAAAGAGTAGAATGAGACAAGCCATTGGGAGATTCTCTTTTTTCGGGGTTGAGGGGGCGGGGGGTATCGTAGCCATTGGCTTGCTTACGGGGGGGGGGGTCTCTGCAAGAGTGTTTTGATATCTGAGTCTTTCGACAAAACATCTGAGTATTTTCCAATCATTTCGGGTCGGAGAGAACTCGGGGAAATGAAGACTCTGAGTCATTGTGGGGTCACTGGTGACTTGACTTCTCTGTGAGGTTTTTAGGTATGGGGATGATTGGGTGTCTAAACAGCAGTTATTGCTATTGTAGATGTTGTTGAAACGACACAGAAATGTACAGGATATTTTAGCATCTCTGTGAGTGAGCAGACTTTGTATCATTAACTCCACTCATCATTATAAAGCAAGCATGCATCAATGATCACCGTCGTCAGCAATCGGGATTAAATAATGTTCTTTTTTCCGTCCCCATTAATGTTTCTGAGGCTGTTTAGCTTGGAGAGGTGACCTCTGAGTCCATTACAGACGCCAAGGAAGTTACGCCCAATACTGGAGCTGCTCTGAGCTGATAGAATTTGCTACGAAGGGTTCCCCCCAATGTCGAAATCCACTACATCACGACTTCTACGGCATTCTCTGCGTGGGATACACTAGATATGACTCCTCTGTCGAATCTCGTTATGTTAGGTCTTTGGGTATTCTCTATTTCTCTATTTACTCAATTAATCCTTGCTGGTAAGGATCCGAGACTAACGAGCAATTCTCGATGGAACGAGGGTCTGTAAGCTGCCTTACATTTCTTTAGAATTCTTCCAGCGAATCTTAGTTGTACCTAATTTTAAGCGTTCGTTCCACTTCAAGTCGCTCTTAGCCGCAGCTTCCTAAGTATTTAAAGAATGTGGCTGTTCCTAATGATCGAGAGCCAGTCGCATAATCTGATTCAGTACACTGTTTTCTCTAATGGTTGTGATGCTAACTTGGTTGAAAACATCAATATGGGTATTTTGGGAAAGTTAAACAGGTCTAATGCACAAAAATTAAGAACACCATAATTACATTGGTTAATGTGTAATCGCAAATGCAGGACAACGTTTCTCATCACAGCATTCCACACTTCGGTAAATTTTAGGAGGAAGTTGGGTCACAATTACAAGATAACGACATGAAACAAGCCTTTTTTTTTCATACAAAATAACGTCAAGATGAAATATAGGCGCAATTGGACAAACGGGCAGTAGATCCTGCATCAGATTTAAAGAACACTTTGATCTGTCTCACTCCACGTCAGCTTTAACTAACCATCTGCGTGAGGAGGGACACGCCATCATAAATTTGCAAAATAATTTAAAAATTCATCATCGCGAAAGAAAGGGACATAATCTCGACATCCTTGAAGAGATTGGATGCAAAAAGCGTCTCTTAACGGATAAACTCAATGGGCAACTAGAGCTGCGCCTCCGCAACATTTTTACAAACTAAGACCGCTTAAATAGAAGAACCAAATACATAAGTCTATTCCCTAGCTTAACCCTTTTTATACTGTATGCACTTGTTTGACAGTCGTCCATTTCTCTGCTCAGCTGTTCCGTGCTTGAGCTTTAAAATTACTAGGCACTGTGAGATTCGTACGTCACAATTTATATACATGCGATTCATAAAGAAATTTATTGATAAAGTTCTATACAACTGTTTTTATTTTATAATTGTATTCCTCTACGCAGTGTTACTCAGTTTTTTTAAAAATAAAAAAGTAATTCTATTTTAGGTTCTCCCTATCTTTCACATGTAAAATTACTTGTAAAGATGCTGTCCAGCTTTCTTTTCCACTGTCCACGATTCTGGTCCCATTTCGCCTTTTGTTGCATACGTTCATCACGCGCATGCGCCCATTGTGCTTATCGGTGACTGCGCCCGTTCAGCTCAGTTTGTCTAGGCGGTCACTGCAGACCTCACGTAGTCACGGCCATGTTGGGCCTTAGGTATGTCTATATAAGATTTGGTGTTTTCCTCTCTCCAGTCCTTTTATTTAGATGACGGTCTATTTTGTAAGCAGCATTTTATCATACAACCATACAGGCTCTGCTTTGAGATTTATTTTACGCTGAAGCGCCAAAAAAGCTGGTATAGGCATGCGTATTCAAATACAGAGATATGTAAACAGGCAGAATACGGCGTTGCCGCCGGCGACGCCTATGTAAGATAAGTGTCTGGCGCAGTTGTTAGATCGGTTACTGATGCTGCAATGGCAGGTTATTAAGCTTTAAATGAGTTTGAACGTGGTTTTATAGTCATCGCACGAGCGATGGTGACACAGCATCACCGAGGTGGCGATGAAGTGGGAATTTTCCCGTTTGACCATTTCGCGAGTGTACCGTGAATATGAGGAATTCGGTAAAACATCAAATATCCAACATCGCTACAGCCGGAAAAGGCCCTGCAAGAATGGGACCAACGGCGACTGAAGAGAATCGTTCAACGTGGCGGAAGTGCAACACTTCCCTAAAGTGCTGCAGATTTCAATGCTGGGCCATCAGCAAGTGTCAGCATGCGAACCATTCAATGGAACATGATCGATATGGGATTTCGAAGCCGAAGGCCCACTCGTGTACCCTTGATGATTATGCGACACAAAGCTTTACACCTCGCCTAGGCCCGTAAACACCGACACTGGACTTTCGATGACTGGAAACGTGTTACTGGTCTCGTTTCAAATTGTATCGAGCGGATGGATCTGTAAGGATATGGAGACAACCTCATGAATACATGGACCCTGCATGTCAGCAGGGGACTGTTCAAGCTGGTGGACGCTCTGCAATGGTGTGTGGCGTGTGCAGTTGGAGTGATATGGGACACCTGATACATCTAGACACGACTCTGACGGGTGACACGTATATAAGCATCCTGTCTCATCACCAGCATCCATTTATGTCAATTGCCCATTCCTACGGACTTGGGCAATTCCTGCAGGACAATGCGACACCCCACACTTCCAGAATTGCTGCAGGGTGGCTCCAGGAACACTCTTCTGAATCTAAACACTTCCGCTGGCTACCAAACTCCCCAGACATGAACATTATTGAGCATATCTGGGATGCCTTGCAACGTTCTGTTCTCCACCCACTAGTACTCTTACGGATTTATGGACAACCCTCCCCTGGTGTCAGTTTCCTCCAGCACTACTTCAGACATGCCACGTGTTGTTGGGGCACTTCTGCATGTTCGCGGGGGCCCTACACGATGTTAGGCAGGTGTATCAGTTTCTTTGGCTCTTCAGTGTAGCTTGTCTGTGTGAACTTAGCTTTCATCACCTACTCATATCATTTGTTTTATCTTTGACATCCATGTGGTTTACCACTTCATCCCTGTTCTAGTTTGCCTATATAAGGGTGGTGATCCCTGCATTCTGCTTTATTTTAAATTGGACTACCGACCTCTTGACAGGAAACAGTTTTATCAACTCTCGACAAAAAATGTTGGGTTATCCACTGTGTATCATTTGGAATAAATTATGAAATAAATGTGCGAACATAATTTTTCCTATAGAGCTTCGTGTATAGTACAACTACATTTTAACCAAGACGGAATCTTTATTCTGTTTACTCTTGTTTACGTACAGTTGTATCCCTGAAGACGTGGCTGTAATGTCGCGAAATTAGTTGGATCAGAAATAAATCTTTATCATACAGCTGCAGCAATCTTATTTATCAGCGTTCAGTTCTACAGTTGTGCATTCCCACATTACAAAATTGGCTATAATCTGATATTAATCAATCACTCCTGCTATTAATGTGCATTTAGTTACATTTTTTATATAGATCAACTGCCAGATCATGTGTCCTCCCTCTGCAGGTCTGCATTTCGCTATAATTTTCTGTCGTTATGAAACATCCAGTAGCATCATCTTCGAGCAGTTCATGGAGTTTCTTCTACCATCCACCAATTCATTTGGAACAGTAACAGCCCTACAATACATTCTGGGTGAAGGCCTGAAATTGCTCTCGCATCGTACGACGGCTTGCCGTTGACAATGACGCTCGTCGTCTTGCTAGAAAGTCTACTATCCAGTTACCTCGCTGTTCCAATATTCCGTAATCTCGTATGTTGCTCACTGGGCGAGAACTCACGTCTACATAATACGCCTTTCGAAACTCAAGGGCGACCGTATCAACTGGGGCATAGCTATCTACAGCCATATAGGTCTCACAAACAGTCTACAATTGGCTGGCTGTTATGAACACCTCCGAAGATGCATATGTTGAAATTGACTGAATAACGTAAAAACTTTGTGACGTAGTGTGCCACATAAGCCAAACATTATATTAATATATCTTAATTCGTTGGATGCTGTAACACATCAACGTCCAATGGTACCTTTTGAGGCCCTTGTGTTTCCTGAGCTTGTCTCCGTTACTTTAACGTGTGCTGTAGTGAATTTTGTGATTCAAGTAACAAGAGAAATACGTGAAACAATGAATTAGGCAATTTCTTTGCTTTCTGAACCCTTCAATTGAAGCAAATTTGAAGAAAATGTAGAAATCAAAAGGGTGGATATGGAGGTTAGGCCGGCGCCAACTTAAAAAATTTCACACACAGTTAAAACAAAAAGTCGTCAGTTCAATAGAATATTTAAGTCCGAAGTGTACAGCAAGCGTAAATGTCTCCGTGGTTGTGATTAGAAAAACACCAAGTTTGTTTTCCTTGTAAATTGCCTATACGAATCATAAGACAGTTCTCCAAGAACTCATTGTAGGCCCCTTTTCTAACAACTACAAACACAATAGCATCACTGTATATATTCGAAAGCATTCTCTGTACAAGAGCACATAAGAAAAATCTACATAAAAATGAGGACTGCCACAATTACAATACTAGAAGTCATCATAATTTGTATGTAGAAAGGGTAAGGACAACACAAACCCAAAAGCATGAAAGTTATTTTGGAATAAAACTTTAGAGTGTTCTGCCAGTGTACATGATGGAAATAATAGATGAAATAAAATTTAAGACTTACAAGGGGAGGCCGCCAATTGTGAAATTCAGATTCGATTCATACTGCGCATAATAAAAGCTCATGGCCAACGGCTGAGAAGTGCATCTTGGTGCTTTGCCACCTTACACCTCTGGCCATGAGCTTTTATTATGCGCAGTATGAATCGAACCTGAATTTCACAATTGGGGGCCTCTCCTTGTTAGCTTAAAAATTACCTTTTAAGCAAAACTTTCTATGACATAGATGAGTACTTTGATTGTGTGTAAAAATTTTAATTTATATGTCTAAAATTGTACTTTTAGAAACGCCTTGAACGTGACATTCCATTATTATGTTTGTAGTACTTGTACTCGTATGATAACTATGTTGTGACAATTCCTACATCATGTAAATGATTTACAGGAAGATAATAAAATGAAATGAAAAAAATGAAATGGAAGAGAGCTTTCGCAGACCTGTCACATTCAACACCTTCGTGACAAAAGTATAAAACACAAACTTTATTCGGTTCACCTGAACAACATCTTGAATCTGGCAAGTTTAGGCAGTGTAAATATAACTACTCAATTAGACCGAGGGTACAGAAAGTTCGTGGTATTACACAACCAAAAACTTGCCAACAATAGGTAGATACTGAATCTAATTATTCTGTGGTGTGTCGGAACCTGCCCTCAGAGGACGCGATGAGACTGAATCATCTTTCAGTCATTGCGTTTTTCGTGCCTTGATTAATTTTGTCACAGAATTAGGCTCGGTACTAAAGTAGTTTTCGAATATAGGGAAGATATTAACTGAATGAATAATACGAACAATGGGGAAAACTGTGTAACGAAAATACCATCCTAGAAACTAACCGCTTAGTAATGTTTTTCATAAATTTGTGATCCAAGAGGATATTTTATAAAATCAGCTACATAAAGGGCATATTGACCGAATTTATGCACGAAACCAGCTGCCAAGCTTTAGTGCATGAAATTACAAACACTAGAGGAGGCCTGAATGAGAATTCAACAGATTTACACGAGGATTCGAAAAGAGGACGATCTGAAGATGGAGGAGCGCTGTGTTATCTACTGCAGAAAGCAAAAAAAGTGTGTGATGTTGCACAGTAAGTTACGAGGCGAAAGAAAGATTCAGGTTCACTGGACACTTAATTGCAACCTGTCTATTTCTACCAGAGGAATTGACCACTTACCTTTCTAGCTTCCGAGAAGCTTCTTTCAGAGCTATCGGATGCTATTCTTATTTGTTGGAAACAAAGAAACTTGGAACGGAACTTTCTGTTATTTATGGAAGACGGGTGTTCCAAACAAAGTGTGGAGCTTTGAGCTGGCTGGATTACACAACAGATACATTGAGCGAATCTGTGCATCTCTTGAAAGCGGCAAGCTTGAAGCAGTACGTTGTTTTTCGTTACTGAAACGCATCAAAACCATCTTACGGAATACTATGGACCAAGAAAGATACAAGAACTCGCTTGAAAAATTTACAGATATGAAGCAGAAAGTAATGGAGTTCCTATACAACTGATCACTACCATATCAAACATCAGACACACAAATGAATGCAGTTAACATCGATCCTGCTGAAACAGCTTAGCAAGGCAGGGCTACTATTTTTTATGTGCATAGAGTTGCAATTCATCTTCATTCCTTTTATTCTGCAAAATAGTACTTTATTCTGTGTACACGTTTTGGTGGCCCTATTATGACCAGATGCTGCAAGACATGGGCAAGCTCTCGCTTGATACAATGGATTGCAAAAAGATGAACAGTGCACTGATTTTGTTACCTTTGTTAATGTTTTTCTTGATGAACAAAATGCATCACCCTTTTTTTTTATCACTAGCCGCCACTGGGTCCTCGTTTTCCAAAACGTATCTGGATTCGTAACTGTCCACTCGGTCAAATGTGAACCACTGATCCTTATCTCGGATTCAAACATTAGCCGTTCCCTTTCATTATTTCCTACGTACGTAAATGATCTGGCGGGACAGGGTGGGCAGCAATCTGCGATTGTTTGCTGATGATGCTGTGGTATATGGGAAGGTGTCGAAGTTGAGTGACTGGAGAAGAATACTTAGTCAAAATTTCTAGTTGGTGAAATATATGGCAGCTAGCTCTAGACGTAGAAAAATCTAAGTCAATGCGGATAGTAGGAAAACAAAACCCATAGTGTTCGGATACAGCAATAGTAGTGTCCTTCTTGACAGAGTGATGTCGTTTAAATATCTGGGAGTTGCAAAACGATATGAAATGGAATGAAAATGTGAGGATTGTGGTAATGAAAGCAAATGGTCGACTCTGGTTTATTGGGAGGATTTTCGGAAAGTGTTGTCTGTAAAGGAGATAACATTTAGGACAATAGTACAACGTATTCTTGAGCACTGCTCGAGTGTTTGAGACTGCACTGGGTCGGATTAAAGGAACACATCGAAGCAGTTCAGAGACAAGCTGCTAGACTTGTTACCGGTAGGTTCGAACAACACGTAGGCGTTATGGAGATACAACAACTCAAATGGGAACCCCTGGATGGAAGGCAACGATCTTTCCGATTTATGGCGTGTAGTCCCGAACACTGTCCCCCAACGCAACAATGGCCGAGAAAGATGCATAATTCTAGGTTTAATCATCTCCCCGGCTTGGTTGCTGGCGAAAAAAAATCACTGTTACTGTTATATTAAGGGGGTGGGGGATATAGCCACAGCAATCTAGTCATAACTTGCAGATCCCTATATGTTCACCATCAGAGATCCGTGGATGCCTTTGCAGATAAGCATTGTTAACGGTTTAAGTACCAACCACGCCCCTCCCCTCTCTCATTGTATTAATCGGGATGAAGCTTTCAGAACTAGTGATTACGAGTGGGTGGTGTCAGTCTCGGTTAGGCAGAGATGTCATTTGAAATGAAGACACAACACAATATAAAGTATTCCCTAACTATTAGAGAGTGTTTGACATTGCTCGAAGACATGTAAAAAATTCGAGTAGGAGAACCACCAACCCTTTTGTAAGGTTAGTCTGGAGTTTGATTCAGACATGGGCATGTTCACTACCCCTTCACGTGAATGCCATTGAGAAAATTTGTAGTACCAATGTCTGGAACTGAGTGCAGAACGATTCTACTGCCGCCAACTTACATGTCGCATAAATATTACGATAATAAGACACTCGATCTATTTGCGAGTGGAACAGGTAAGGAACTGACTAGTGGTGGTACAGGGTTCCCTTCACCATGACCATACGGTGGCTTGTGGACTATGTGGATGTAGATCCGTGAAATAGTTTTCACGGTAAATAACCTGCGGATTCCATTCGGAATTTAATGTTTCACAGCTCTTCACATATGATTTCAATCAGCTCTCTGTTCTTAGCGCTACAGGACAGGGGTGGGAATTCATGTCGCTCGAAAATCTTGAAAAAATAGTAAACTGCTCGAAGCTATCGCATCTCGAAATCTGTTGAACTGTAGTGCTTTCTCTTGAACGGCTAAGATATGCTCTGTGCTGATAATGTAAGAAATATTCCCTTCGAGTGCGACCCTCACAGAGTTTGAGAGGGGCATCACTGGATGTCCACAAGTGACCAGCTGATCGAATTGTGCAAAGTCTAGATAATTTTAGGAATTCAGATGTGACAGTGGCCAGATGTTGGTTCAAATGGCTCTGGACTTAACTTCTGAGGTCATCAGTCCCCTAGAACTTAGAACTACTCAAACCTAACTAACCTAAAGTCATCACACACATCCATGCCCGAGGCAGGATTCGAACCTGCGACCGTAGCGGTCGCGCGGTTCCAGACTGAAGCGCCTAGAACCGCTCGGCCACCCCGGCCGGCGCCAGATGTTGGATTGCTTGGGAACTCGTCGTCAATCTTTGGTCGACCACGTCTGAGCACTACAAAGAAGGATCGACATATTGGGCACCATGCACATTGTAACTGCTTCAAAGCCTGCACGTGCCATTCAAGAACAAATCATAGACTCCCTGCTATATGCTGTGTCATCTGCACCATTGATAGGGGACTAGCAGCGGATTAGGAAACTACCATGCCATGTGTAGGCTGCCCTTAACACCACAGCACAAACAACTGTGGTCGGAATGGTGCTACGACTGGGAAGCATGGACTAATGATGGATAGTATCACATTGTCCTCAGTGATGAATTGCAGTTCTGCACTGCCTTGGATGACCATCGTTGGTAAGTATGATGGCGACCTGGGGGAGAAGTCCCACCCTTCCAATGTTTTGGAGAGGCACAGTGGTGTTATCTGTAGCATAATGGTGTGGGAAGCCATCAGGTATGACTTCAGGTTATGCCTGGTAGTGGTTGAGGGAACTCTGGTGGCACGATGTGTGTCATGCACATACTGCATCCTCATGTGTTACCTCTTGTGTGACAGTATAGTGGTGCCATTTTTTAACACGACAATGCTCGTCCACACATGGCACGTATCTCTATTGAACTGTCTGTTTGATGCTGAGGTACTCCCATGGTCATCAAGATCCCCAGATCAGTTCCTGATAGAATATGTATGGCACCAGCTTGGATGTGAACTCAAGTCCACCGCCAATATCCAGGGTGTCAAGGACCAGTTACAACAGTTGGTCACCCATAAAGCTTCATTCGTTTCCTTCCCTTCCTCTGAGTGTTTCATTTTTTTTTTGTCAGGCAGCCTGTTTTATGGTTCTTTAAATGGTGACTCATGGCTGTTGCATTTCGTCTTTCAAAATTAATATGATGGGGACATATACGAGGTTGTACTTTATTTTCTGGAACATATGTGAAATATTCTCAGATCCACGATTTTTTCTTCTTGCCATTAATATATATTAAAAGTAGTGTACTTAATACTGATGGTTCCTATTCATACCAAATGAATTAAACCAGATGAAAACAGCGAATTTTAATTGTGTGTTGTTTGGCGTTACAGGACTACTAGATTTCTTGCATGCTATTCACTAGTAGGGTTGCTATGGGCATACAGACCATGATACGGTTATCACTGGTTTCTTATCTCAATGTGACTGATAAGCGGGTATCAGGTTAAATATCGAGTCAGGTTACACACTTCGCTAACTTATAATGAAAGTTCACCCCCTCCACTTCCCTCCTCACGGGAAACCACCGAGGAAGCCCCATCTACCTCTCCTCATCGTTCTCTCTCCCCTTTCCCTCCCCCCTCTCCCCTCCCCCCCCTTGGACCAACGAGACTGGAGCAGCCCCTCTCCATTTTCATCTTTAATAATTGGATGGGGGGTGGCTTTGGAGCTGGGAGAGATTGTAGGTAGTGTCTACTTGTTAATAACAAATTACGTTGTCACTCAAGATATGTTTATTAATAACAATTTAATACTACATCATTCCAGGCACCAGAAGAGGCCACACTTTGCAGATGTAAGTACTCTCACTCTTCCATGATTTAATCTCATTCTTCCACCATTTTACATATTTATTCATATTTTCCAGATTTTGTCTTATTTTCCACAGTTTTATGTATTTCTCGCCTATCTCGTATTTTTTCTTATTTTCGCAATTTACGTATTTTTCCACATATTTTCGTATTTTTCCTAAATTTTCTCCACTTATGTAAGTTCCAGGCCAGTTCTCCAAAGACACATTAACATCACTGCATCACGTTGTGTGGCTTCGCATCAATGACGTGATTCTCTCAGCCAGTCATAATGCAGCATGGGTCCGAATTAGTCACCACTTCATTAGTAGTTGTGTTGGAAACGAATAATTTCGTGGAAATAATGACGTCGTTACAAATTTTATAAGCACTGCAGTTTTACCGATTTCCAACCAAAGATATAGTATACAGGGTGTTACAGAAAGGTACGGCCAAACTTTCAGGAAACATTCCTCACACACAAAGAAAGAAAATATGTTATGTGGACATGTTTCCGGAAACGCTTACTTTCCATGTTAGAGCTCATTTTATTACTTCTCTTCAAATCACATTAATCATGGAATGGAAACACACAGCAACAGAACGTACCAGCGTGACTTCAAACACTTTGTTACAGGAAATGTTCAAAATGTCCTCCGTTAGCGAGGATGCATGCATCCACCCTCCGTCGCATGGAATTCCTGATGCGCTGATGCAGCCCTGGAGAATGGCGTATTGTATCACAGCCGTCCACAATACGAGCACGAAGAGTCTCTACATTTGGTACCGGGGTTGCGTAGACAAGAGCTTTCAAATGCCCCAATAAATGAAAGTCAAGAGGGTTGAGGTCAGGAGAGTGTGGAGGTCATGGAATTGGTCCGCCTCTACCAATCCATCGGTCACCGAATCCGTGGTAGAGAAGCGTACGAATACTTCGACTGAAATGTGCAGGAGCTCCATCGTGCATGAACCACATGTTGTGTCGTACTTGTAAAGGCACATGTTCTAGCAGCACAGGTAGAGTATCCCGTATGCAAGCATGATAATGTGCTCCATTGAGCGTAGGTGGAAGAACATGGGGCCCAATCAAGACATCACCAACAATGCCTGCCCAAACGTTCACAGAAAATCTGTGTTGATGACGTGATTGCATTTTTGCATGCGGATTCTCGTCAGCCCACACATGTTGATTGTGAAAATTTACAATTTGATCACGTTGGAATCAAGTCTCATCCGTAAAGAGAACATTTGCACTGAAATGAGGATTGACACATTGTTGGATGAACCATTCGCAGAAGTGTACCCGTGGAGGCCAATCAGCTGTTGATAGTGCCTGCACACGCTGTACATGGTACGGAAACAACTGGTTCTCCCGTAGCACTCTCCGTACAGTGACGTGGTCAACGTTACCTTGTATAGCAGCAACTTCTCTGACGCTGACATTAGGGTTATCGTCCATTGCAGGTGTCCTCGTCGTTCTGGGTCTTCCCCAGTCGCGAGTCATAGGCTGGAATGTTCCGTGCTCCCTAATACGCCGATCAATTGCTTCGAACGTTTTCCTGTCGGAACACCTTCATTCTGGAAATCTGTCTCGATACAAACGTACCGCGCCACGGCTATTGCCCCGTGCTAATCCATGTTCAAATGGGCATCTGCCAACTCCGCATTTGTAAACATTGCACTGACTGCAAAACGACGTTCGTGATGAACACTAACCTGTTGATGCTACGGACTGATGTGCTTGATGCTAGTACTGCAGAGCAATGAGTCGCATGTCAACACAACCACCGAAGTCAACATTACCTTCCTTCAATTGGGCCAACTGGCGGTGAATCGAGGAAATACAGTACATACTGACGAAACTAAAATGAGCTCTAACATGGAAATTAAGCGTTTCCGGACACATGTCCACATAACATCTTTTCTTTATTTGTGTGTGAGGAATGTTTCCTGAAAGTTTGGCCGTACCTTTTGGAACACCCTGTATGTAGGAAATACCACACTGCTAAGATACAACCCTTCTAAGTCACCAGTACGTTACTAGATTGTGTGTCGTTATGGCAAAATTCTGATCTTTCGAATCAAACACACTGTGTGTGTAGCATAGCGCCACACAATGTGCACCTAGAGAGCTCACCAGTGAGAAGTACGTCACCTGCAAGGTAGCCCACACCTCGAACACCGACATATAATGCCTAGTCCTGAAGACTGTCACCCCAACGCAACAATGGCTGAGGAAGATGCATAATTGTAGGGTTAATCGTCTCAGAGTTGGTTGCTGGCGGAAAAATTACTTATGTTGCTATATGAAGGAGTGAGGGGGAGGGGATATTCTGCCACAGCAAGTTGGCGTAAGTGGCATATGCCTATATGTTCACCAGCAGAGATCTGTGGATGCCTTTACAGATAAGCGTTGCTAACAGTTTAAGTGCCCTCCTTCCCTCACCACCTCCCCCCCCCCCCCCCCACCCACTAGAATGAAGTTTTCAGAATTAGTGATCCCAGGTGGAATGAAGACTAACATAATATGCAGTAACTATTAGCGAGTGTGTGACATTGCTAGAAGACACGTAAAAAATTCCGAGTAGGAGAACCACCAATCCTTCTGTGACTAAGCCATTACTAAGGTTAGTCTGTACTTTGCGTCAGACTTGGGCAGGACTAGTGCAGCTCCTATAGTCACCACACCTACACTAGAAACGTACTGGGAAAAATATAGTGAGAAAATACAATCCCGCAAACACAATGACTGTGAACAAGATCTGGCAGAGCACCAAGGCAGGATATAAAGACATATAATTCTGGCAATATTAGTGTGTGACATCACTATAAATTAGTAGGTATTAAAATCCATGGAGAAGAAATAAAAACTTTGAGGTTCGCCGATGACATTGTAATTCTGTCAGAGACAGCAAAGGACTTGGAAGAGCAGTTGAACGGAATGGACAGTGTCATGAAAGGAGGGTATAAGATGAACATCAACAGAAGCAAAACGAGGATAATGGAATGTAGTCGAATTAAGTCGGGTGATGCTGAGGGAATTAGATTAGGAAATGAGACACTTAAAGTAGTAAAGGAGTTTTGCTATTTGGGGAGCAAAATAACTGATGATGGTCGAAGTAGAGAGGATATAAAATGTAGACTGGCAATGGCAAGGAAAGCGTTTCTGAAGAAGAGAAATTTGTTAACATCGAGTATTGATTTAGGTGTCAGGAAGTCGTTTCTGAAAGTATTCGTATGGAGCGTAGCCACGTATGGAAGTGAAACACGGACGATAACTAGTTTGGACAAGAAGAGAATAGAAGCTTTCGAAATGTGGTGCTACAGAAGAATGCTGAAGATTAGATGGGTAGATCATATAACTAATGAGGAGGTATTGAACAGGATTGGGGAGAAGAGAAGTTCGTGGCGCAACTTAACTAAAAGAAGGGATCGGTTGGTAAAAACATGTTCTGAGGCATCGAGGGATCACTAATTTAGTATTGGAGGGCAGCGTGGAGGGTAAAAATCGTAGAGGGAGACCAAGAGAAGAATACACTAAACAGATTCAGAAGGATGTAGGTTGCAGTGGGTACTGGGAGATGAAGAAGCTTGCACAGGATAGAGTAGCATGGAGAGCTGCATCAAACCAATCTCAGGACTGAAGACCAGACCAACCAACCATCACTATAAAGTCGTAAATAGATACTGTATATATATATATATATATATATATATATATATATATATACGTCCCTATCACCCAAATCAGACTGAGCAATGGTCATAGTTCGCAAAAAAATGAACTAGACTGTTCAAAACAGTTATCGAAACATGGTGTATCAACATCCGGTAGCTTCCATCTATTTTGATAGAGGCAGTACCAGTAGTCTGATTGCATGGCTTGAGATGTTTGCTTTCAGTATAGGCACCAATTAAAATCAATGGACGTATTGTGCATTACAGTTTTTGTATTGGCAGAAGAGCCAACACCGTGTTACTAGTGGAGGCCGAAATGCTCGCGTTTTAGCTCACGCAGGCTGGCGTGAGGAGGGAAGAACTATACTGACGTGAGGTCTGGAACATGACAAGGAATGAGAATTCAGAAAGCGGACATAATTAGTTTGATACTTAACTTTAATCCATTAATGATGAACGTCGCTCTTGACGGTACATGAGTCACAATATTATCTGTTCAGAATACGTTCTTGAAGATATATCCTATAGTAACTGAATATGGCGTCTTGCTAGGTCGTAGCAAATGACGTAGCTGAAGGCTATGCTAAACTGTCGTCTCTGCAAGTGAGAGCGTATGTAGCCACTGAACCATCGCTAGCAAAGTCGGCTGTACAACTGGGGCGAGTGTTAGGGAGTCTCTCTAGACTAGACCTGCCGTGTGGCGGCGCTCGGTCTGCAATCACTGATAGTGGCGACACGCGGGTCCGACGTATACTAACGGACCGCGGCCGATTTAAAGGCTACCACGTAGCAAGAGTGGTGTCTGTCGGTGGCACCACACAATAGTTTCAGGTGACCCCTCTGAGTGTAGTAAGTCCCAGTGTCTCAGTGTTTTCTAGTGAGGTACGCAGATGGCAGTTGTCATTCATTGACGTTGTTTTCAACCAAGCACATAAAAATACGTAATCTTAATGCAGTACAAGTTGCAAGGGCACCCTGTTTGATCCAAGAAGAATGTACTTTCAGTCATGTTGCTGCAGATGTCAATGTCTTTCCATGTGTTATCCATAGGTTGTGAACACGCTACAGGAAGGCAGGTCAATACGCAAGGCGAGCTGGACAAGGTCGCTGACGCATTACGCTTCCAGTTGAAGACCGATATTTGCCCATCTCTGCGTTGCGGCGTTGTATGGATACCACCGGAGCACTGCAAGAGGATTTCAGAAGCGCCACTGGGGCCGCCCAGTCCGATCAGACTGTTACGGACAAATGACCTTACGACCCAGATCTCCTGCTCCTGTATACCGCTTCACGCGACATCTTGCAGCTCGCCTTCAGTTCCGGTGTTCCCATATCAATTGGCAACTTTGTCATTCGCGAAATGTATTATTTATAGACGAGTCCAGATATCCTCTGATGCAAGGTGATGGTCGTGTTCGTGTGCGGGGACTCATGGTAAGTGGTAACTGCCCAATGTTGTCCAGGAAATCGACAGATTTCTAAGGTTCTGTGACGATGTGAGGCGGCTTCAGTGTTGACAATCATACGGATCTTGTCGTTATTGATGGTCGGCATACCACCAGGCAGTACATCAAACACAGCCTGTTGGACCATGTGGTGGCTGCTGCATGCAGTGGTGGCCGTGAATTCCCTCTCATGCCGAGGTCTATGTGACGGGCATCAGCAGGGGTTACTTGTGAAGCCCGGACACTGAAGTGACGGAAGGGCTGGCAGTGAATCCCGATCAAAACCCCATCGTGCATATGTGGGACATGCTTGACTGACGTGTTCGAGGCCATCCTATTCCAACACACTCTCCAAGAGCTCTCATTGGCTCTCATTGAAGAATGGGAATGGATGCCACAGGGTGACCTCCATAGATTGGTTGGTTTTGGGGAAGGAGACCAGACAGCGTGGTCATCGGTCTCATCGGATTAGGGAAGGATTGGGAAGGAAGTCGGCCGTGCCCTTTCAGAGGAACCATCCCGGCATTTGCCTGGAGTGATTTAGGGAAATCACGGAAAACCTAAATCAGGATGGCCGGACGCGGGATTGAACCGTCGTTCTCCCGAATGCGAGTCCAGTGTCTAACCACTGCGCCACCCCGCTCGGTGACCTCCATAGACTTACGCGTAGTTCGCCTTATATCTGCCAGGGAGTGATAAACGCTTACAGAAGGTATACACGCTAATGAAACTCTCAAAGTCCAATGAAAAGCACCCAAGATAACGGGGTGACATTATCTTCACTCTGTTTTCGACACCTCTCGAACATTTCAGTTCTTTTTATCAAAACGACCGAGGGTGTGATGTTTTATTGTTGTGCACTTAATTTTTGAAAGATAAGGGTTTAATTTGGTGGTATACCCAGCCCTCAATTATTGTTCAGTGGAGTGTGGCAGAAGTCCAAAAGCATGTTTCATTAATTCTTGTGACCAGTCTATTTCCACTTACCAAGTCGTCGACTCTCAGAGATCACGAGACCCCTCTCACTATACGATAAAATGCAGCCGTAGAGAGCTGCAGCGTTCAAGAGCCGTCTGTCGATAAGTCTCCAAAAAATAAAATTCGGACACAGCGTTGCGCGTTGCTTTCGACGCCGCCGACGCCACCGCCGCAGCAGCCGACGTCGGCGCTGAAGGCCGGCAGCCTGACCAGTGAATATGGGTCAGATGTCGCGCGGAGTGGCTGCGCGGTTAGAGACGCTATGTCACGGATTGCGCGGCCCCTGCCGCCGAGGGTTCGCATCCTCCCTCGGGCATGGTTATGTGTGTTGTTCTTAGCATAAGTTAGTTTAAGTACTGTGTAAGTCTAGGGCACGATGACCTCAGCAGTTTGGTCCCTTAGGAATTCACACACATTTGAACTGGCAACACCACTACCGCCCGACACTGCGGCGGTGCTTCCTGCGTAAACGAAACGGCTAACCCTGGGTAACAACCACAACGGCCTCAAAGTGCAGACTTTGTTTTGTTTATTTAGGACGCAATCACATGTTTATGACACAGTCATAACCGGTTTCGGCCAGTGACCATCTTCAGATTGTAAAGGCGGCATACACTGAACACAGGTTCATGCGTCGTCAAGCAAAAGAATCAATCACGCACTCCATAGACAAAATGTGGTTTTTTCCAAAGTGCATTGGTCGGTGGCAACTGCGGAAAAATATCAAAAACAAGCTGATAACTGATACATAGGGGGAATCATCGATATTTGTGTGTCGCAAGCAGTAAGAGACAAGAAATTGCTCCCCGCCCGTGTTCGGGACGTCCAGATCACTGGGATCTGAGCGACGCCCACGCACTAGCGACAATGTCTCTCTAATCACAGAAAGGTGCTCGATAAGGCTGCCACAGTGTCACCTGTCGAAACTGCGAAGCAGCTGGCGGACTGTGTATGAATAAAATCGATCTAATAGGTTTTCTTATTATACATCTTTGTAAATACTAAGAATAATACCAGTACTGACATACTACCAATGGCAGAAGTGTTTACCTATACAGCGAGAATTTATTAAGTCGAGTGTACTAAGAAAAAAACTTTCTGAGACAAGTAATATTAGTAGTAGTAGTAGTAGTAGTAGTAGTAGTAATTGTCGTTGTTTATTCATCCAGAGACAATTTACGTTGCATGGATTTCGTCAGAAAATAAATAGTTCCGGTATATACACAAATGAATATATATACTGAAGTGCCAAAGAAATTGCTATAGGCGTGCGTAATCAAATACAGAGATATGTAAACAAGCAGAATACGGCGCTGCGGTCGGTAATACCTATATAAGACAACAAGTGTCTGGCGGAGTTGTTAGATCGGTTATTTCTGCTGCAATGGCTGGTTATCAACATTTAAGTGTGTTTAGGCATGGTGTTATAGCTGGCGCACGAGCGATGGGACACGGAATCTCCGAGGTAGCAATGAAGTGGCAATTTTCCCGTACTCTCATTTCACGAGTGTACCATGAATAACAGGAATCATAAAAAACTCCGATATCGCTGCGACCGGAAAAAGATCCTGCAAGAACGGGACCAACGACGGATGAAGGGAGTCGTTCAATCTAACAGAAGTGCAACCCTTCCGCAAATTGCTGCATATTTCAATGCTGGGCCATCAACAAGTGTCAGCATGCGAGCTATTCAACGAAAAATCATCATGGGCTTGCGGAAACGAAGGACCACTCACGTACCCTTGATGGAAATGGAAATGAGCGTTTGGCGTCATTGGCCGGGAGGCCCCTCGCGGGGCAGGTCCGGCCGCCATATCGCAGGTCTTATTACAGTCGGCGCCACATTGGGCGACCTGCACGCCGGATGGGGATGAAATGATGATGAACACAACACAACACCCAGTCCCTGAGCGGAGAAAATCTCCGACCCAGCCGGGAATCGAACCCGGGCCCAGAGGACGGCAATCCGTCACGCTGACCACTCAGCTACTGGGGCGGACACGTACCCTTGATGACTGCATGACACAAAGCTTTACGCCTCGCCTGGGCCCATCAACATCGACTGTTGATTACTGGAAACATGTTGCTGGTTGGACGAGTCTCGTTTCAAATTGTTTAGAGTGGATAGTCGTGTATGGAGACAACGTCATGAATCCATGGACCCTGCATGTCAGCGAGTGACTGTTCAAGCTGGCGGAGGCTCTGTAATGGTGTGCAGTTGGAGCGATATGGGACCCCTAACACGTCTAGATACGACTCTGACAGGTGACACGGACGTAAGCATACTGCCATTCATGTACTTCGTGCATTTCGACGGACTTGGGCAATTGCAGCAGGACAATGCGATGCCCCACACTTCCAGAATTGCTCCAGAGTGACTCCAGGAACAATCTTCTGAGTTTAAACACTTTCGCTGGCCACCAAACTCCCCAGACATTAACATTATTGAGCGTATCTGGGATGCCTTGAAACGTGTTGTTCAGAAGAGAACTCCAACCCCTCGTACTCTTACTGCGGCACCTCTGCGTGCTGGCAGGGGCCAGGGGCCGTACACAATGTTAAGCAGGTATACCAGTTTCTTTGATTCTTCAATGCACACACACACACACACACACACACACACACATATATATATATATATATATATATATATATATATATATATATATATTACTGGCTATTAAAATTGCTACACCAAGAAGAAATGCAGGTGATAAACGGGTATTCATTGGACATATATATTATACTAGAATTGACATGTGATTACGTTTTCACGAAATTTGGGTGCATAGATCCTGAGAAATCAGTACCCAGAACAACCATCTCTGGCCATAATAACAGCCTTGATACGCCTGGACATTGAGTCAAACAGAGCTTGGATGGTGTGTACAGGTACAGCTGCCCATGCAGCTTCAACACGATACCACAGTTCATCAAGAGTAGTGACTGGCGTATTGTGACGAGCCAGTTAAAATAAAATGTCGTGTGACTAGGGCCACCCGTCGGGTAGACCGTTCGCCGGGTGCAAGTCTTTCGACTTGACGCCACTTCGGCGAATGCGCGTGGATGGGGATGAAATGATGATGGTTAGGACAACACAACACCCAATCCCGAAGCGGAGAAAATCTCCGACCCAGCCAGGAATCGAACCTGGGCGCTTAGGATTGACGTTATGTCGCGCTGACCACTCAGCTACCGGGGGCGGACACGAGCCAGTTGCTCAGCCACCATTGACCAGACTTTTTCAATTGGTGAGAGATCTGGAGCATGTGTTGGCCAAGGCAGCAACCGAACATTTTCTGTATCGAGAAAGGCCGTACAGGACCTGCAACATGCGGTCGTGCATTATCCTACTGAAGTGTAGCGCAGGGATCGAATGAATGGTAGAGTCACGGGTCGTAACACATCTGAAATGTAACGTCCACTGTTCAAAGTGCCGTCAATGCGAACAAGAGGTGACCGAGACGTGTAACCAATTGCACCCCACACCATCACGCCGGGCGATACGCCAGTATGGCGATGACGAATACACGTTTCCAATGTGCGTTCACCGCGATGTCGCCAAACACGGATGCGACCATCATGATGCTGTAAACAGAAGCAGGATTCATCCGAAAAAATGACGTTTTGCCATTCCTGCACCCAGGTTCGTCGTTGAGTACACCATCGCAGGCGCTCCTGTCTGTGATGCAGCGTCAAGGGTAACCGCAGCCGTGGTCTCCGAGCTGATAGTCCATGCTGCTGCAAACGTCGTCGAACTGTTACAGCCATGCGGATAAGATGCCTGCCATCTCGACTGCTAGTGATCCAGCAGGGAGTTCCGTATTACCCTCCTGAACCCACCGATTCCATATTCTGCTAACAGTCATTGGATCACGACCAACGCGAGCAGCAATGTCGCGATACGATAAATTACAATCGCGATAGGCTACAATCCGACCTTTATCAAAGTCGGAAACTTGATGGTATGCATTTCTCCTCCTTACACGAGGGATCACAACAACGTTTCACCAGGCAACGCCGGTCAACTGCTGTTTGTGTATGAGAAATCGGTTAGAAACTTTCCTCATGTCAGCAAGTTGTAGGTGTCGCCACCGGCGCCAACCTTGTGTGAATGCTCTGAAAAGCTAATCATTTGCATATCACAGCATCTTCTTCCTGCCGGTTAAATTTCGCGTCTGTAGCACGTCACCTTCATGGTGCAGCAATTTTAATGGCCAGTATATATATATACACAGGGTGTTTCAAAAATGACCGGTATATTTGAAACGGCAATAAAAACTAAACGAGCAGCGATAGAAATACACCGTTTGTTGCAATATGCTTGGGACAACAGTTCATTTTCAGGCAGACAAACTTTCGACATTACAGTAGTTACAATTTTCTACAACAGATGGCGCTGCGGTCTGGGGAACTCTATAGTACGATATTTTCCACATATCCACCATGCGTAGCAATAATATGGCGTAGTCTCTGAATGAAATTACCCGAAACCTTTGACAACGTGTCTGGCGGAATGGCTTCACAAGCAGATGAGATGTACTGCTTCAGCTGTTCAATTGTTTCTGGATTCTGGCGGTACACCTGGTCTTTCAAGTGTCCCCACAGAAAGAAGTCACAGGGGTTCATGTCTGGCGAATAGGGAGGCCAATCCACGCCGCCTCCTGTATGTTTCGGATAGCCCAAAGCATTCACACGATCATCGAAATATTCATTCAGAAAATTAAAGACATCGGCCGTGCGATGTGGCCGGGCACCATCTTGCATAAACCACGAGGTGTTCGCAGTGTCGTCTGAGGCAGTTTGTACCGCCACAAATTCACGAAGAATGTCCAGATAGCGTGACGCAGTAATCGTTTCGGATCTGAAAAATGGTCCAATGATTCCTTTGGATGAAATGGCGGCCCAGACCAGTACTTTTTGAGGATGCAGGGACGATGGGACTGCAACATGGGGCTTTTCGGTTCCCCATATGCGCCAGATCTGTTTATTGACGAAGCCGTCCAGGTAAAAATAAGCTTCGTCAGTAAACCAAATGCTGCCCACACGCATATCGCCGTCATCAATCCTGTGCACTATATCGTTAACGAATGTCTCTTGTGCAGCAATGGTAGCGGCGCTGAGGGGTTGCCGCATTTGAATTTTGTATGGATAGAGGTGTAAACTCTGGCGCATGAGACGATACGTGGACGTTGGCGTCATTTGGACCGCAGCTGCAACACGGCGAACGAAAACCCGAGGCCGCTGTTGGGTCACCTGCTGCACTAGCTGCGCGTTGCCCTCTGCGGTTGCCGTACGCGGTCGCCCTACCTTTCCAGCACGTTCATCCGTCACGTTCCCAGTCCGTTGAAATTTTTCAAACAGATCCTTTATTGTATCGCTTTTCGGTCCTTTGGTTACATTAAACCTCCATTGAAAACTTCGTCTTGTTGCAACAACACTGTGTTCTAGGCGGTGGAATTCCAACACCAGAAAAATCCTCTGTTCTAAGGAATAAACCATGTTGTCTACAGCACACTTGCACGTTGTGAACAGCACACGCTTACAGCAGAAAGACGACGTACAGAATGGCGCACCCACAGACTGCGTTGTCTTCTATATCTTTCACATCACTTGCAGCGCCATCTGTTGTTGAAAATTGTAACTAGTGTAATTTCGAAAGTTTGTCCGCCTGAAAATGTACTGTTGTCCCAAGCATATTGCAACAAACGGTGTATTTCTATCGCTGCTCGTTTAGTTTTTATTGCCGTTTCAAATATACCGGTCATTTTTGAAACATATATATATATATATTATTCCCTTGGTCTGTTCCGCTGCTGCTGTATGCAGAGCGATTTGCGTTACCGCAAGTTGTTTTCGGAGGGCGACGACCGGGCATGTATTCCCAGAAGGACCGAATGTCCGCACAGTTGGAGAGGGCTGGGAGATTCTTCCATTCAAAGTGGATCTCACGCAAGGAGAGAGTCAATAACTTGGCGGCGGCTGTGGACTCTGGCTGCCTCCATCGTGAAATACACTCCTGGAAATTGAAATACGAACACCGTGAATTCATTGTCTCAGGAAGGGGAAACTTTATTGACACATTCCTGGGGTCAGATACATCACATGATCACACTGACAGAACCACAGGCACATAGACACAGGCAACAGAGCATGCACAATGTCGGCACTAGTACAGTGTATATCCACCTTTCGCAGCAATGCAGGCTGCTATTCTCCCATGGAGACGATCGTAGAGATGCTGGATGTAGTCCTGTGGAACGGCTTGCCATGCCATTTCCACCTGGCGCCTGAGTTGGACCAGCGTTCGTGCTGGACGTGCAGACCGCGTGAGACGACGCTTCATCCAGTCCCAAACATGCTCAATGGGGGACAGATCCGGAGATCTTGCTGGCCAGGGTAGTTGACTTACACCTTCTAGAGCACGTTGGGTGGCACGGGATACATGCGGACGTGCATTGTCCTGTTGGAACAGCAAGTTCCCTTGCCGGTCTAGGAATGGTAGAACGATGGGTTCGATGACGGTTTGGATGTACCGTGCACTATTCAGTGTCCCCTCGACGATCACCAGTGGTGTACGGCCAGTGTAGGAGATCGCTCCCCACACCATGATGCCGGGTGTTGGCCCTGTGTGCCTCGGTCGTATGCAGTCCTGATTGTGGCGCTCACATGCACGGCGCCAAACACGCATACGACCATCATTGGCACCAAGGCAGAAGCGACTCTCATCGCTGAAGACGACACGTCTCCATTCGTCCCTCCATTCACGCCTGTCGCGACACCACTGGAGGCGGGCTGCACGATGTTGGGGCGTGAGCGGAAGACGGCCTAACGGTGTGCGGGACCGTAGCCCAGCTTCATGGAGACGGTTGCGAATGGTCCTCGCCGATACCCCAGGAGCAACAGTGTCCCTAATTTGCTGGGAAGTGGCGGTGCGGTCCCCTACGGCAATGCGTAGGATCCTACGGTCTAGGCGTGCATCCGTGCGTCGCTGCGGTCCGGTCCCCGGTCGACGGGCACGTGCACCTTCCGCCGACCACTGGCGACAACATCGATGTACTGTGGAGACCTCACGCCCCACGTGTTGAGCAATTCTGCGGTACGTCCACCCGGCCTCCCGCATGCCCACTATACGCCCTCGCTCAAAGTCCGTCAACTGCACATACGGTTCACGTCCACGCTGTCGCGGCATGCTACCAGTGTTAAAGACTGCGATGGAGCTCCGTATGCCACGGCAAACTGGCTGACACTGACGGCGGCGGTGCACAAATGCTGCGCAGCTAGCGCCATTCGACGGCCAACACCGCGGTTCCTGGTGTGTCCGCTGTGCCGTGCGTGTGATCATTGCTTGTACAGCCCTCTCGCAGTGTCCGGAGCAAGTATGGTGGGTCTGACACACCGGAGTCAATGTGTTCTTTTTTCCATTTCCAGGAGTGTAATTATGTTCATGTACTTATGTTGATGCCATATGCCATAGTCAATGTCAATAGCATTTTCCGTCAGATGTTTGCTATGATCTAAATTAATATTTTGAAAAGAAGTGTTACAAGTATTATGTGTTTCATTTAGATCACAACTAAGTATTCCATGAAAAAATATCTTTTATGAAATTAACAAAAAGTGTATGTGCAATTTTTGTGTAAAATTGTGTAGGATATTGTGCACTCTTGTATTTGTAGGATACTGTACATATATATATGACTACTTTCCATTACCCTCGTTATTCCATTCAACTGCTCTTCCAAGTCCTTTGCTGTCTCTGAGAGAATTACAATGTCGGCAGCGAACTTCAAAGTTTTTATTTCTTCTCCACTGATTTTAATTCCTATACACCAAATTCTTCTTTTGTGTCCTTTACAGCCTGCTTAATATACAGATTGTATAACATTGGGGATAGGCTACAATCCTGTCTCAACCACTGCTTCCCTTCCATGCCCCTCGACTCTTATAACTGCCATCTGGTCTCTTTAATTTTCGTGTTGGCAGTATCTGTCTTACCCTTAGTGAAATATGCTTGTACATTCTTACAGTTGTCCTCTAGCCATACCTGCTTAGCCATTTTGCACTTCCTGTCGATCTCGTTTGTTGACTGGAATAATCTCTTTTAAATTCTAAATGTGGTAGGGGTAAAATACAGGGAGCGAAGGCTATTTACAGGCGAAATACCCTCAGACTTCAAGAAGAATATAATAATTCCAATTCCAAAGAAAGCAGGTGCCGACAGATTTGAAAAAGTACCGAAGTATCAGCTTAACAAGTCATGGCTGCAAAATACTAACACGAATCCTTTACAGAAGAATGGAAAAACGAGCGGAAGCCGACCTTGGGAAATAGCAGTTTGTATTCCGGAGAAATGACGCGAGGCTATACTGACCCTATGGCTTTGCATAGAAGATAGCTTAATGAAAGGCAAACCTACATTTATAGCATTTGTAGACTAAGAGAAAGCTTTTGACAATGTTGACCTCTGTGGTAAGTTCCAATTAAAATAGTCTATCATCCTGACTTCTAATCATCAAAGTTAATTGCTCTCCACAAAAGTGGAAAAATATTCTCACCATTTGCCACGGGGTTTTGTTAACATTACGGGTGGCACACGAACAGTTACTTCCCTGAAGTCTAAGCGATTAAGGACGGTGTACAGTGCTGGCGAGTTCATTTCGTGCGAAATGAAGTGTCACTGCCTCTCAGGACGTTTTTATATATGGGCGCAGCGGACGGCCGAAGGGAACATTTGTCGTCATCTGCTGTACGCCCAGGTAACAGCGTCTAAATCGCCGCTTTTTCGGACACACATTATTTTATAATACTGTTGTGTATCAATTTACAATCTTCGTAATCTTTATATGCATGGAGTAAAGTTGGCTTTAATAACAGAAAAAGTTTCAGCTCGGCTGCATTTAAACTTTGCCGGAAACAATTTTTAAAATGGAACTGGGAGTAGAACATGACCTCTGAACTTCAACTTTAAGAGACCGTGCATTGATTGTTATTTACACCTTGAAACTTGTAATAGCTTTATTATTTAACGCGGCTAGCAAACACGTCCAATGCACAGCTCATATAACACACAGTGCAATGTATCAGTCATAATATTACCGTCAGCTGCAAAAGCATTCAGGTAGTGTTGCCCTTGATATGAAAAAGCCCCTTTCTCCACCTCAGCTGGAATCGCTGTCCACTTGGCTGGGAAAAGACACCAACCGCTCAACCAGGCTGTTGTGTCCACACATTAGTCATCCCCCATTGGGACTGCAGTGACGTCCAGCTGACTGAATCACAGCACACCAGCTTCTCGAGCACCTCGCTCACGGCTCTGCGCAGAACTCACTCATTCCTCTCCGTAGCTGTCCAGATAGAAGAATGAACTTTCTTTCAGACCAGAAGTCGTAAAACTGCATAGGTTTCCATAGCCAGTGTCAGACTGAATAAAACGCTCTTAGGCATTAGGCTGTGCCATTTTGAAACTAAAACAACTATAAAAACCAACATTTCAACTGGAATTAAACTGCGGGCTTCTTGGAATGGCCTTCCGGTGTTCTAAAATTTCCATTACAAACTTCTAGGACTAGTAGAGGGTAGTGAGAAATAATATTTTGAATTGGAGCCCATGGCTGGAAACGTAATAATATTTTGAGTTGGAAACCATTTCTGGAAACGTACCGTTTCCGTGCTACAACCATTTGAAAACATGTTGGTAGTACGGCAACTTTTACAAGTAGTTGATTAGGGGCAATCCACTACATCACTTATTTTACAATTCCATTCATTAATAACCAGAGAAATTGCTCGTTTTCTTGTTGACGGATTCTCTTCAACTTGACGCAGAGCGGGTGCCTGCCGTCTCCTTTACAGCACCACAGTCACGCCTCCCGGTTGTGGAGGTACCCTTTCTCGAAGCCGTTGGGTAATTGTGATGAAAATGATGTGCTGTGGAGTCGGACGTTGTGGAGAAGGATCTTGATAAAGGCCACGAGCAGCTCTTCAATTACCGTGAGCTTCGTCATTCAGAAGGATCATGTCGGTCTATTCTGCAAACGTGTACCCAACCATGTTGCTCTAACACGGACATATGAATAAGGCTCGAACAAGGTCAGAGAGTTAGGACAGACGTCAAATGACATCAGCAGATCCTACGTAGCCACTCCTCATTACGTCTACCCTGTTGCATACCTGCCAAACAAACATGTATTCGAACGGCTCTTAGCACAGGAACACTACGATTAAGGACATGGGTTCCTATTCAAAATGTTATGTACTCACTCCCCTCTACAATTCCTAGAAGTCTGCAACGCGAATTTCCGCACGTCCCGTACACCATCCCATTTCGGTTATCACATGACAACCATCAATATACTGGGAGGTCATTACTCAGTTCGAAGTGAGGAAGCTTGTGAGGGGTAGCTGTTCGAAAGGTTATTACCTGTCCAGCTATAGTGGGTGGCTGGAAATCAACACTGAATCACCAGTTTGTACCCTGGGGCAGCATTTTTCTGCAGCAAGACGTCAGCGCGCTACCGCATTTCTCTTGTGGTCGCTTGCTTTGCACTGGTGAAACTGGGTCCTCAGCAACTGCTGGCTGCTGAACACACGTGGCGCATTCGACAGGATCGTTGGTATCCAAGATGCCAGCAACTTTTAGCCACCGTCCTTGCTCAGGCTGATGGGGCTTTTAATTTCGCGGGTTGCCCAGGAAGTAATGCACCGTATTTTTTTTTTCTCAGCCGAAAACAATGCTAAGAATGCGAAACGAAACGTATGAATTATGTGAAGTCTCCTGAGTGAGTGTGCTAAGTTTCCGCCACTTCCGACAGATAGCGTAGCTGCAGGACTGTTTCAAAATGGCGTCTGTAGGTGATGTACGTAACAAGCAACGTGCCGTCATTGAATTTCTCACTGCAGGGAAAGAAACTGTAGGGTGTATTCACAAACACTTGTGCAAAGTCTGTGCAGCATCTGCTGTCGACAGAAATATGGTCAGTCGCTGGGCACGGAGGGTGAGGTCATCAGAAGGCGGTTCGGCGGAGCTCCACGATTTGCAGCGGTCAGGGAGACTATCCACGGCTCACACCTGACACAACTGACGTAGCACCCTCGGACTTCCACTTGTTTGGTTTGTGGGAGGGAGGGAGGTGTAGTTTGACTCTTCTCGGCACCGAGTCTCTCGTAATTTTCAAAGTAGACTACGGTGATGTGCCTCACACTTCGCTGGTAGCGTCTACCACTTGAGATGGATGAACATCTCTGTGATGATTTCGCACTCCTTAAACCCGGGTGGAAACGAGCTGTATTTCCTTGGGGTATCTCCACCTCCTCTATTAATACTGCCCAGTAAAGGTCCCAGGCAGCCTGTGGGGTACTCGAGATTCGATCGAACAACGGTTATGTAAGTTACCTCCTTAGTACCTGCACCACATTTCCTTACAGATATTTCAATCAATGTCAGCCTGGCGCCTCACTTTTCTACTAGTTGTAAGTGGTCGTTGACTCTATGTCACACCGAACGCATACTCCTAGATATGTAACTGTTTTTACTCTTCCCAGGAACCGACCACAAATTGTGTAATCTACATGTACATGTACACACTGCAGGACGCCTTACGCTGTACGTCGGAGGGTACATAGTGTACCACTGTCTCCCTCCCTTCTCCTCATTTCTGTTCTAGTCACGAATGCTGGGTGGTAACAGTGGCTGCCGGTAAGCTTCCATGTTAGCTGGGATCTCTCTAATTTTACTTTAATGGTAAAGGTAAAAGCTTGATTGACTCTCCTGCAAAAGGTTGCCCATAGGGATCCATATGCATCCTGTTTTCTGGGACCTGGAACTCGACTCGGTATCAGAAAAGCTACAGTATAATGAAGAAGCCGTAGGAATGGGGGCATATGCCGATGATCTGATGATCCTTGTGACGGCAAACTCCAGAAGCAACCTGGAAGGTGGATTACCATACAACTGCATTAGTAGTGGCGACGAGTCAAGTAGTCTGATGCAACTGCAAAGACCACGTACATGCCGTTGAAATGGGATATTTTAAGAGTATCGATCATCGAATTAAGCGACAGGTCCATAAACCGAAAGTTCGTCATCAGATACTTAGATGTCTTCTTGGGCGAACGACGAAATTATAGTCCACCTATTGAAGAAATTAGCAAGAAGGCCAGGAATGTGACGAACAAGATTACTGGGCTAGCCAGCTACGATTATAAGCAGCCAACTGAAACAAAAATAAGGTGCCATAACGTTATCTTAATAGCGATCATGGCATTATATGCGAATGCTTGGGAGCACAGACTGCTTTCCATGACACCAACATACTTGGTTAACAGGGTGCAATGTGGAATACTTCTTCAGTTGACGGGAGCGTTTGAAGCTCCATCAGCTGCAAGTAAAGTTTGGAATATGTCTACTCGATCTCCAGGTACGGAACAAAGTGGCCGTGTTTAGGCTGAAGAAAGAACAATCTCATGAAGTGCTGAAATTAACAGACATAAGGGTCACAAGCAAGCAGTAAATTCACAATCAGATCCGCCACGCACAGCGGAAACAGTGAGATGATACTCTTAACAGCGACGCGCATCTATGGTCTTTCGCTAAACAGAAAAAGGAGACTGGGAATGACGCATCTCAGTCACTCGAGACGCCTGACACACTTCTGGACTGGTCAGGGACCTTAAACCGCCTTCTGACATAAAACTGGTAGAAGACCAACCTCCAAGCCTGCTTGTGGTGGAGAAGGTACGCCATAATACAATCTGCGCATGTCCGCTGTATGCCGATGTCGATACTGATCGGCGGCAACTGAAACGACACGGAAGAATGGATGCCAAGGAGATACTGCGCTGCTAAACAAAGTGGTACATCTTGGACAACACTGCCAGCGCTATTTTAAGGAATGCTTGGGCACTGCGTTACCTTACCAATCTGTGGTTCCCAACATCTTGTGCGCCCCGTTTACGACCCCAGAATATCTCTTTGCCTACCTCCCAACACCCCCCCCCCCCCCCCACATTTACTTGTTCTACTAATTTTTTTGCTTCTTTCGAAAAACTGAACTTGATAACAATTTTCAACCCCACTTTAATAAAAGGTGGTTATCACATGAAGAGGAATACAAAATTACAGTGTTTCAAAGGACATGGTAGCCGAAACATCAGGGTCTTTATGTCTTATAAATGACTAGTGATACTGTTTACAATTGAACAACACATTTCACATCTAACATTTCTTTATGTGATTAAAGTCAGGCAAGAAAAATTCTGAACAGGAATGAGACGGTTGAAACTGTTTTTCTGTAAGCAGCTCCTGAACGTTTGGTTTCAGGCTAGTTAAAGTACTTATCACTCTGTACCTTCAGGCGACTGCAGTGTTTCGTGATGGCTAGTGTCGAGAACCCGGTCTCACACAGGTATAAGATGAGAACTGTACGAGTCCTTTTAACGCTTTCTTTGCCACTCCCGAAAAAATGGGAAGGAAATTGGTCCAAACTTCTTCTAACCCCATTTGTTGGAACTGTTGTTTAGCACTCGAATCACATTTCCATTTCAAATTGAATTGCACACTGTCATATTTCATGAGCAAGCGCATGCACGTCAACTGAGAAGGGTGATTTTGCTAATTTGCAGTGCCAGTCCTCCGAAGACAAATGAAGAAAATAAAGTTTGAACTCTTCTTGAAGCCGTTCCAGGCAGTCGCTGATGGTAACTGTCCAATCGTTGACGTAGTACTGTTGCCTGCGAAAAGTTCATCAAATCGAAGAAATAACAAAAAAAAATAGTAACGGTAGCTTCATGGTAACACTTCCATAGTGGTGTCTTTTCCGAGAAGCTCCTTTTGGCATCATTGGTATCCATTATTATAGTAATTCTGCCTTGTAATTTGCAAAGGTGTAGATACCGATCTTATACTTAAAAGGTCGAATCTACCCGTACATTCTTTTACTATAACGCGGCAGCGTCGCTGACGGAGATGCCCCACAGCTCCAGAAAACTGGCGCTTGGAGATCGTTTGGCGGGAAGGAATGAATCAGTCGGCCGCGAATAAGCCTACGGAGCAGATCCCGGGACTTCGTGCTCCGCGTACCGCGAGTAAAAGTGAAGTATTTTGTGGAAAGAGTGTTCTGAAAGACGCGTCTGAGTTAAAACGAACGAGTGTACGTGAGAGCAATATGAAATTTTGAAACTCGGATTTTAATTTCGCATCGAGGGAACTGTTACGTAACGAAAAGGCGATCGTACAGTAATGAACAGGCAATGGTAAACTCATACAAGCTCGTGATAAATGCGTGACTGCATGTGTAGAGTGAATGCCATCAAAACCAGCAGGGACGTTTACATTAATTCAAAGTGGATTAAAATCACCTGTGTCGTACAAAAGTGTTCACATATTACAAACTCTGCATTATTAATAAAAATATTTTGGAAGGGACAGAATCAAAGAACAGTGAGAACTTTATATCGGCGCTTGTACTTTGGGAGTGAGGTCGCCCTTCAAGATGGCTACTTATTAATGTCCGATGCCTAATTTTTCTAATCAGCCAGACTCCAGCAAGTATTAATCACCTATAGTCATCGATAAAAGCAAATACGTAGTAGGAGCGGCTCACAAGCTTCAAATTTAGGTTAGTCAGAGTTTTATAGCAATAGTTCTACCTCCGTTTTGTATTATACTGCCTGCTAGGCATATTCCCCAACGAAAGTCACCGGATTTGTGTACGAAGGGTTAAAGGTTGCTGTTCAGCACTGAGATCATTACACAGGGCTCGGGAAAAAAAATAAGTATTCGAAGCACTTGGCTTAATTTTATTAACCACAGTGATAGCCACATTCAGTGCAGTGTTCAGTGTCTCAGCTAAAGTTTCAGAAGCTACGGCTTGTCAATGGATCGAAAGTGAGAGTCAATGACATTAGTATTTTTTTTCTTCTGCAGTACTTAGGAAGCCAGAACAAGAGCATGATATGCCTGGTGCTCCGTCAGTACAAATTCCCATACCTCTGTCTCAAAACAAACCACTTTTAATCGAAAATTATTTAACGGTAGAAGATACAGCAGAACCTATTGATGTTATTTCCAAGTTCTTAGAAAACAATAGTCCTGCCATTATTTCCTTCTCCTCCACAAATCGGCAGTTCAATATTAAGTGACATTGTTGAGCTACACTTACGGAAAAAAATCTTCGCACTAAGGAGGAGTTGTGCTACATAAACAAAAGTTGGCTGGCGTGTTTCTACATCTCAGAGATGATGTCTATTCATATTTCACGCCAGTCGCGTAAGAGGGACGCTAGACGCGTCACTATGAGGATGCAAATCAGGCACATACACGCTGTAACGGTCGTGAGCGTTAGTTTGAGAATCGACGTAGTGAGCTGATGTTAGTGAAGAATGCTTTTAAGACTGCAAAGACACCGTTATCAAGAGCTCACTGAATTTGAACGAGGTCGTGTAACAGGGCTACGAGAAGCTGAATGCTCCGTCTGCGATACTGAGGAAAGATTTTGCAGGAATGTGGCCAGTGTACATGACTGCTGGAAGGGGTGGGCACGAGAATGTACGCTCCCAAGAAGACTAGTCTCTGGACGGCCATGTGGCACTACCAAAAAGAGAGACCGTCATGTTTGTTGTATGACTCTGGTGAATCGTACTGCGCCTGCAGTAGCAATTTGAGCAGCAGTTGGCATCACTATGACACAACGAAGTGTTGCAAATAGCTTTCTTTAAGGACAGCTCCGAGCCAGACGCCCTGTAGTGTGCATACCACTTACCACAAACCCCCGCATCTGCTACTTCAGTGGCGTCAAGCGAGAGCTCATTGGAGGGCAGGGTGCAGGTTTGTTGTTTATTTTTCTGATGAAAGACAGTCCTACCTCGGTGCCAGTGATGACCGTGTGTCGGTTAAAAGGACGCCAGTTGAGAGCCTGCAATCATCCTGTCTGCTTGCTAGACACACTGGACCTACATCTGGAGTTATGGTCTGGGGTGAGATTTGGTATGACAGCAGGATTACTCTCGTGGTTATCCCACGCACCCGGGCTGCAAATTTGTACGTCAGTCTGGTGATTCGACCTGTTGTGCTGCCATTCATGAATAGCATTCCAGGGGGTATTTTCTAGCAGGGTTATGGCCACATACGCTGTTGTAGCTCAACATGCTCTACAGATTGTCGTTATGTCCTCTTGTCCCTATCTGCAGATTCGTCTCCCGTTGATCACATATGGAACATTATCGGATGACAACTCCAGCGTCATCCTCAAATAGCATTAACTATCCCAGTACTGATCGAGCAAGGGCAACAGGCATGGAACTCCATCCTGTAAACAGACATCCGGAACCTATACAACAAAAGGCATGCACGTTTGCATACTTGCGTTTTTCATTATGGCAGCTACACCGGTAATTAATGTAGCAACATTTCATATTTGCAGTGATTTATCTCGCGCTTACATCTTCCAGTGTTGATCACTTGAATATGTTACCTAGACAAAGGTATTCCCGAAATTTCATTACTCTGTATTAATTACTTTTTAATGTTGCAATTTTTTCCCGTGTTGTGATTTTTTCCCGTCAGAATCGCCACACTGTTCTTCGATGCTACGTTGAATGCTGTTGTTTGAAAGGGGTATCTTGTCAAATTTCACTGCCTGTCTCCTCATAAAACAATTCTGTTTCTTAAAGAATGGAAGGTTTGATTAAATCTCACCATTACCACAAGGTTTTTTTATTTTTTACTATTAAGTGAGAAATTTCATTTGAAGCTTAATTAACTTTGTCATTCTCCTACTAAAAGTTCTCAGTACAGCCCAGTCCAACAAAAAAACTGTTCCAGAATTCTTTCGCAATTGCATCTGCACAACATGTTAGTGAGGTGACACTGTGCAAACTCCGCTGTGTTTTCGTAAGAGAAGCAAATCTTAACCTGGCAACAAGAGAAATGTGTAGGTTTTACTCAAAATTCGCCACTCGTGACACTTCCATGAAAGTTACAAGTGGTTAGCAAGTCAAGCAAAAATAAATCACTTCATTTTCCGCAGAATCCTTTTTAGGTACCAACCAAAGCAAAGGTGACCGTAGATCTCTCTGAATGGTCACCATGCAAGCGAGTGCGTGGAAGGGCCCCATTTAATACAGTATTTACAAAAAATGTGAGTACAGTCTTCAGATAACCCCCACCACTACTTGTCTCCCCACACATGCCCTGCCGATTCCGGAACTACCGACCAAGGTATTCTGTGCGAACTCTAAACGCGGGCCGACTTGTGGCTGCACTCCTTACCGGCAGCTCTTGGAATGGGGGGGATCGCTCCCAGTAAACAGAGAGCCGACAAACAGCAGAAAAGGCGGAGCTAACCAAAACGGCCGCCACAGTGCCCAAGGAGTTGGCTGGGCATGCCTATGGACTGGGTAAAAATGGAGTGCACTTTGTAATGTGACAGGCAAGAACAGATGTTGTTATAATAGTAATAGTCATAGTTAGATTTGTTAGTACGTACATCTTTTATTTATACTTGTAATAGATATTTTTAGAAATTATTATTGTCGTTATCAATTGTAGAAACAGCTATGGTGATGGGAGCTAATACTGTGTAATAAAATCAGAAGAAAAACTTCAAAAATCCAGTAAAGCGTTTATTTCGATAACCGGTTTCGGTAAGACTACATTACCATCTTCGGATCTTATGCTCCACAAATTCACACGATCTCCTCCATCATAAGTATTTATCCAGTCAGGTCACGAAGATACTTGTGAAGATTGTGAAGATCACTGGATATCGGCGTGTCATATTTAAAATCAACAATGTGTAGAATCATAAGGTGTGTCGAGCACAAGTGCCCATGCTTACACTACAGCTGAGTCAACAGTCAATTGTTGAGATGACTCAACGGTCAGCTGTTGTGTGAGCATGAGCAGTTCTATTCGGCGCACCTTAAACTTCTACGTGCTGTTTATTATAAATATGACATGCCGATATCCAGGGATTTTCACGAACCTCACATGCGTGTTCGTGATGTGGCAAGATACATAGCACAGACGGAGAATATCATGTGAATTTGTAGAGCATAAGATCCGAAGATGATAACACAGTCTTACTGAAACTGGGTATCGAAATAAATATTCTACCAGTGATCTATGCGTTTTGAAGTTTTTCTTCTGAGTTTATTATACTGCAAATCGTCCCCATTCCTGCACCATGCACGGAATATATAGTATTGTGTAAAATGCATACTATTGTGTATAATGCATAATTGGTGAAGGATCTGTATAAGAATGAATACTGTCTGTGTGTAAATTATAGGTACAGGGCTATAGCGGAATAAATAAATAGTCAATCCGCCACAAACACCGAGTGAAGTGGCCTAGTGGTAGGACGCTGGACTCGCATTCGGGTCGATGGCGTTTCAAAATCTCTCCAACCATCCAGATTAAGGTTTCCCGTGGTTTCTCTGAGTCACTTTACGCAAAAGTCGCGATGATACCTCTGAAAATGACAAGGTCGATTTCCTTCCCCATCCTTCCTCAATTAGAGCTTCTGCTCTGTCTAAATACAACGATGTCAACAAGACCTTAAACCCTAAGCTTCCTTCCTTGTTTGTTAGTTTCCAGTGATTGTTCGGGAATGGTGTAATCAAGTAATGATTGGTCTTTGCTGGTATTTAACGCAACTTTTTGAGTTTGCTTATCACGAAGGTCAACTGGCAGTCTTTGCAGTTCTTGCTGGACTTCGCTACAGTTCTTTTGGCACTGCGACCTACATACAACAGCATCATTCGCGAATAGCCTCGTGGAGTTTCCAACATAATCCTCTAGAACATTTATGTGTGTTGTGAACAGCAGTAGTTCTGTAACATTCCCTTGGTGTTCACCCAAAGATATTTCTACGTCAGAAGATTTCTCACCATTATGAAAGATATTTTGCTTTATTTGCTAGGAACTCTTCATTCTAATATTCTGTACGCTGGTATTTTGTTCGTTTGTTCAACCACTGTGTCGACCTGTTCGTATAGCGAGCTATCTTGCTAAGCAGTAAGACGAGCCGGACCCAGACCGCATCCGCGCGCGGCTGTTTGACGGCCGAGACAGGCGCACTTGTCAGCCTCGGTATACACTGGTGTCCAAAATTAAAGCAATAAACGGTAGCGTTACAAGGTTGCGCTTATTTTACCACAAAACAGCATAAACACGTGATAGCAAAGTAGAAACAGTGTAAAGAATACATGCAATATGCATAACAAGAATGGTCTTCGTTTTTTCCAATTTAACGGATTTGCATACACGTTCCGACTACAGATTAGTGTACACAGTATGGGATGTGAGATTAGTGTACTCAGTATAGGATGTGATGACCTCTTGGCAGCAATACAGGTCTGACAACGACGGAGCATGCCCACAGTGACGTCATCAATCTTTTGTTGAGGCAATAACGCCCAGTCTTCCTGCAGAGCTGCTCACAAGTCTCGGAGAGTGCTTGGTGGGTGCTGACGTGATGCCACCCGTCTCCATAGTGCATTACAGGCATGTTCTATGGGATTCAAATCGGGAGAGCGAGCAGGACACGCTATGCGTGCAGTATCTTCCGTTTTCAAGAAAACATCAGCCATCCGCGCTCTGTGAGGTCGAGCCTAGGCCCGCAGACCTCGCAACAATCCCACATGACGTCCCAAGATCTCGTCACGATTACTGATAGCAGTTAAACTTTGCCGATTCACCCGTTCAGTTTCATGAAGAGGCATTCGATTCGTCAACATAATCCCTGCCCACATCATTAGGGACCCTCCTCGGTATCGGTCTCTTTCCACAATGTTTGGGTCCCGAAATCGCGTTCCACATTCCCTCCAGATGCGAATCCGTGGAGGATCACTCTCCAGACCACATCGGGACTCATCTATGAAAAGAACATTGGCGCACAGTTCGACCGTCAGGTTGCGTGTTAACGACTCCACTCTAGATGTTCACTCCTGTGAAGACGCGTTAGAGGTACACACACAGCAGATCTCCGACAATAAAGGCCACTCTGCCGAAGCCTTCTGTACACCGTTCAGTGGATGCTGCGAGGACTGATGCCAGTTGGCGCGCAGTACTAGGGCGGTAACATCGTGCCCTTACAGCCAAATCACTTTCCTCTTTTTCTGATGTCACATGTCTTCGGCCCTTCCCTGGTTTGCTACATACAGTTTCGATATCTATAAAGTGTAGCCACCTTCGAGAAACATTGGGCCACATCACTTCACGACTGTCCTGCTTCCATTCTTCCTATGGCCGTTCACCACAGAGAGTCTGGTAGACGTCTTCTTTCTGACATACTGTAACGTCTGTGACTTTGTACACAGCGACTGTGTATGTGGGACTAAACGGCAAACACTAAACCATTTGGTAGGTGCCCTGACGTCATCATTAGCGTGCTTCTCCGTTGACCGGAATGCCATCTTCCGTGCAGAACTTGATCGTACGGGCATCTGTTGACAGCTTGTATGGTTATATCGTGAATAAGACACAAGGCGGAGAAATGGCGGTTTGTTGCTTTAACTTTGGACGCTAGTGTAGTTTTTGGGTAGTTTCGCACCTTCTTTTCGGCAAATGCTGGAGTGTCCCTCAATTAACGCCTCAGAAAATGCGATACACAGAGAGTTAAAATACGATCGCTCACGGTACAAAATTTACACAATTCACAGACAGGTGGAGCACGCGACTTTTTTCCTCCCTCGGGCAAATGACGACTGCGGCGACAACGAGGGCATCTGGCAGCAAAACTAAATAAATACAAAACTACCAAATTCCGAGTATAGAAGAAGACGACGTAGTTCAGTTACAGGGTCGAAAACCTATTGGTCGTTGAGGAAAATGGCATCAACCTTGGCTTCAGTATCTACTCAATCTGGGTCTCACGGAAGAACGTAGCTAGCTGGGTTTCACAAGATCGTTGTTTGCGCAATCCATTTTTATACCTACAGAGAAGATTGCCAGTCTACAGAAAGATCATGACACGCGAAAGTCAAATATGTTCAAAAATTTTACAATAGATTGATGACTTCGATGTGGGCCCACAGTTGTGCACAACTGTTCGACGAACCTTTTATAAAACGAATGGCCTGTGAATTTTTCCAATCACCTGGATCGATCCTGTACTCAAGTGACGCACGACAACTGCTGCTAGAAGAATAGTTCTTCCGCAAATACTTACGGCGACTTTGCCTCACGCTCGGGCGCGGGCCCGGATAGCTCAGTCCGTAGAGCATTAGGTTTTCAACCAAAGAGTCCCAGGTTCAGGTCCCTTCGGGACGAAAATTAATACACTTTGGTAACGGTTAATCTGCTGGCGTTGGAAGCACTACAGATATCCTGCCAGTTCTAGCTGCGTTCCCTATGTTGAAGGCTTTGTCGATTCTCCATGACACAGTCAGTTATCTTGGTATCTGTAATTTTGGCGCTCATACTACGATTGGAAGGAGAAATCGTAAAATTATCTTTCTCAGCGAAAACTACAATGACGAATGCTACCCTCTGTTATTAATGAGACTAATATCCTTCACTTTGCGAACTCATTAAGCCATTTATGTGAAATGTCGCGGTATTGTTGTGATATGAATATTTTGGTTCGTGACCAGAGATCTGTACATGTGATTCTGGACAGTGTTAGGTGTTTTTAGATACATTTTTTTAAAAATTGTCATTGATGTTAAAGAGGGAAATGATAGAGGAGCAGCATGGGGAACATGACTCGCATGTTGCCAGCGGGGGAGGCGGGAGGAGGGGGGGGGGGCGGACAGACTTGGGAGCGTTTAGGTTGAAATTCAGCGAAAAACACAAAGATATTGTCAGTCTCAGGCCTGGTGCAAAACCAACCTCTCCACGAAACTTAGCGCAGACATATTTTTCTGTCGTTCCTGTGGACGACTGTGCCTATGGCACCAGTTAGTGTGGCAACATGGGAAGAGCCATTGCAGCAGATTCTCTGAGACCAGCTGCGGAAGAAAACGATTTTAGGGGAGGGACTGGAGCTCAATTTAGATGGGCAGTTCAGAGAGCAGACTTGTCATCCCAGGCCTACAATGATCAGACAGAACAGTATGACCATTTACCCAATAGGCAGTATGTCCACCTTTGGCAAGAATAACAGCGGGGACTCATCATGGCATGGAAAAATTGAGGCCTTGGTAGGTCGCTGGAGGAAGTTAGCACCACATCTGCACACACAAGTCACCAAACTCCCGTAAATTCCGGGGAGGGGCAATGAGCCCTGACAATTTGTTCAATCAAATTCCAGATAGATCAGGTTTAGATCTGGCGAGTTGGGGGCCCAGCACATAAATTGGAGCACGCTGGAAGACGATGGATTCGCGCCCTCCCATCAGCATGATAAAGAAGGTATCGGTATTCAACAGACCATGCAACGCTCTGCCACTGCGCCAACGTCCAGTGCCGATGGTCACTTGTCCATTTAAGTAGTAATTGCCGACGTCATGGTATTAACACCCGCTCATGCATTTGTTATCGGCAGCATAGGCCCATTGCTAGGAGTGTTTAGTGTACTGCGTGTTCAGAGACATTTGTATGCTGCTCAGCACTAACGTCTGACGGGAGTTCCCCACAGTTTGCTGCCTATCCTGTTTTACCAGTCTGCCCAGCCTACAACGTACGTCCAATCAGGAGTGGCCGCCCAATCCCATGACGTCTGGACGTAGTTTCACCCTGAGTTTGCCACGTGTTGAAGACACTCACCACAGCACTCCTCGAACACCCGACAAGTCGTGCAGTTTTGGAAATGCTCGTACCAAGCCTCTGGGCCATAACAATCTGGCCTCACTGACCTTAGTCAAACTCCGATAGGTCGAGCCATTCTACACACGAACAGCACGCTCACAGATACAACATGCACCGTGCGGGTGTCTGACAAGCAGTTATTCCTCCCCAGCTGACGCTGCTGTCATCTGGATGGGTTTATATCGACACTAGGTCCATGATCATAACGTTCTGCCTGATCAGTGTGGAAAAAACCTAGTGCAGTCATTGATTTCTCCCATGGTCAGCGGATTTCTCTACGTTTTTAGCGTTATAGTTTGTGCAACGAAATGCATTAAGAATACACTACTTTATTAAATCGGACAACCTACATAGTAAAGTATCGTCGTAACTGCCGTCTGCTTCACATCTCCTGTGCAGCAAGCTACGTATATTTAAGTATTAATTGTGTTTCTCTTACTTGTCACTCCTTTTTCCGTGTGTTTTTGCTTTTAGGAACCTTTAATTTTCGAGTACTAACTAGTAATAGTGTTCCATAGATTTCGTGTTTGTTTTGAATACAGTCCAGAGACAGTTAGTGCTTATTTTCATTATTTCCAACAAGAAGTCTCTAGTAACCACAGTTTAGTCAGCTATCATCCGCCTTTAGTGAATTAGCAGTCTAGCTAAAAGTTGATTACTTAATTGTCTACAGTAAATTGTTGATTTATTAAGATGGATAGGATGTGTGACTGCTGTGTACGGACGCAGGAGGAGCTGGCCACTGTTCGCGAACAGCTGAACTTGCTGATGGCCACGGTCAGCCGTCTTCAGGCTGCTGCCTCGGAGTGTAGCGGCTGTGGGGAGTCTGGTGCGTCGCATGGTACACCCCAGGTGTTACATGCTTCGCCCACGGTCCCTGCTGTCGAGACATCTTCGCAGGCACAGGGCGCGGTTGGCCCACCCTCTCCTCAAGGGGAGTGGCAGGTTCGGCGGCGTTCACGTCGCACGAGGCGGAGGGTCAATGTGGAGGCTGGCCTGTGGCATCGCCCGCTCTGCCTGTGAGTGGACATGTGGCCGCTCCTTCAGCAAGGTCAAGAGGCACACGGGGGGAGGGGTTTATTAATGATTGGGAGCTCCAATGTCATGCAGGTGATGGAGTCCCTTAGGGAAATAGCGAAAAGGTTGAGGAAGAAGGCCAGTGTTTGTCTGCTTGCCAGGGGGTCTTACCCGAGATGTGGAGGAGGCCCTGCTGGCAGCGATAGAGAGCGCTGGGTGCACCCGACACCCAGCACCAATAACTCCTGCCGTCTGGGTTCAGAGGTCATCCTTAGTTCATACGGGCAGTTGGCGGAGTTGGTGAAGACGGAAAGCCTCGATCTTGGGGTGGAATCTGAGCTAACTATTTTTAGTGTATTTCCCAGAACCGATAGCGGTCCTCTGGTTTGGAGCCGAGTGGAAGGCTTAAACCAGAGGCTCAGACGATTTTGCGGAGATCTGGGGTGCAAATTTCTCGACCTCCGCTATCGAGTGGAGAAATGTAGGGTTCCCCTGAATAGGTCAGGCGTGCACTACACGCAGGAAGCGGCTACAAGGGTAGTGGAGTACAGGTGGAGTGCACATGTGGGTTTTTTAGGTTAGAGAATTCCCTCTCTAGGCCCGACAAGACGCCTCCTGAGACGCGACAAGATAGCAGTAGGCAAAACGGAACAGTGAATGACAGTATTAATGTGGTAATAGTAAACTGCAGGAGCGTCTATAGAAAGGTCCCAGAACTGCTCTCATTAATAAACGGTCACAATGCCCACATAGTACTGCACACGGAAAGTTGACTGAAACCAGATGTAAACAGTAATGAAATTCTAAACTCAGATTGGAGTGTATACCGCAGAGGTAGGCTGGACAGTGAAGGAGGAGGCGTGTTTATAGCGATAAAAAGTGCAATAGTATCGAAGGAAATTGACGGAGATCCGAATTGTGAAATAATTTGGGTGAAGGTCACGGTTAAAGTAGGCTCAAACATGGTAACTGGATGTCTCTATAGGCCCTCTGGCTCAGCATCTGTTGTGGCGAAACACCTGAAGGAAAATTTGGAAAATATTTCGAGTAGGTTTCCCGGTCATGTTATAGTTTTGGGTGGAGATTTTAATTTACCAGATGTAGACTGGGAGACTCAAACTTTATAACGGGTGGAAGGGACAAAGAATCCAGTGAAATTTTTTTTAAGTGCGTTATCTGAAAACTAACTTGAGCAGTTAAACAAAGAAAGAACCGACTCGTGGCGATAACATATTAGACCTTCTGGTGACAAACAGACCCGAACTATTTGAAACAGTTAACGCAGAACAGGGAATCAGCTATCATAGAGCGGTTACAGCATCGGTGATTTCAGCCGTAAACAGAAATATTAAAAGAGATAGGAAGATTTTGCTGTTTAGCAAAAGTGACAAAAAGCAGATTTCAGATTACTTGACGGCTCAACACAAAAGTTTTATCTCAAGTACAGATAGTGTTGAGGATCAATGGACAAAGTTCAAAACCATCGTACAATATTCATTAGATGAGTATGTGCCAAGCAGGATAGTAAGTGATGGAAAACTGCCACCGTGGTACAACAACCGAGTTAGAAAACTGCTACGGAAGAAAAGGGAACTTCACAGCAAACATCAACATAGCCAAAGCCTTGTAGACAAACAAAAATTACACGAAGCGAAATGTAGTGTGAGGAGGGCTATGCGAGAGGCGTTCAGCGAATTCGAAAGTAAAGTTCTGTGTACTGACTTGGCAGAATATCAGAAGAAATTTTGTTCTTATGTCAAAGCGGTAGGTGGATCGAAACAAAATGTCCAGACACTCTGTGACCAAAATGGTGCTGAAACTGAGGATGACAGACTAATGGCCGAAATACTAAATGTCTTTTTCCAAAGCTGTTTCACACAGGAAGACTGCACTGTAATTCCTTCTCTAGATTGTAGCACAAATGACAAAATGGCAGATATCGAACTAGATGACAGGGGGATAGAAAAACAATTAAAATCGCTCAAAAGAGGAAAGGCCGTTGGACCTGACGGGATACCAGATCGATTTTACACAGAGTACGCGAAGGAACTTGTTCCCCTTCATGCAGCGGTGTACCGTAGGTCTCTAGAAGAGCGTAGCGTTCCAGGAGATTGGAAAAGGGCACAGGTCATCCCCGTTTTCAAGAAGGGACGTCGAACATATGTGCAGAACTATAGACCTATATCTCTAACGTCGATCAGTTGTAGAGTTTTGGAACACGTATTGTGTTCGAGTATAATGACTTTTCTGGAGATCAGAAATCTACTCTGTAGCATGGGTTTCGAAAAAGACGATCGTGTGAAACCCAGCTCGCGCTATTCCTCCACGAGAGTCAGAGGGCCATAGACACGGGTTCCCAGGTAGCTGCCGTGTTTCTTGACTTCCGCAAGGCGTTGGATGCAGTTCCCGACAGTCGTTTAATGAACAAAGTAAGAGCATATGGACTATCAGACAAATTGTGTGATTGGATTGAAGAATTCCTAGATAACAGAACGCAGCATGTCATTCTTCCGAAGTAAGAGTGATTTCAGGTGTGCCGCATGGGAGTGTCGTAGGACCGTTGATATTCACAATATATATAAATGACTTTGTGGATAAAATCGGACGTTCACTGAGGCTTTTTGCAGATGATGCTGTGGTATATCGAGAGGTTGTAACAATGGAAAATTGTACTGAAATGCAGGAGGATCTGCAACGAATTGACGCATGGTGCAGGGAATGGCAATTGAATCTCAATGTAGACAAGTGTAATGTGCTGCGAATACATAGAAAGAAAGATATTTTATCGTTTGGCTACAATATAGCAGGTCAGCAACTGGAAGCAGTTAATTCCATAAATTATCTGGGAGTAGGCATTAGGAGGGATTTAAAATGGAATGACCATATAAAATTAATCGCAGATAAAGCAGATGCCAGAACTGAGATTCATTGGAAGAATCCTAAGGAAATGCAGTCCGAAAACAAAGGAAGTAGGTTACAGTACACTTGTTCGCCCACTGCTTGAATACTGCTGACCGGTGTGGGATCCATACCAGATAGGGTTAATAGAAGAGATAGAGAAGATCCAACGGAGAGCAGCGCGCTTCGTTACAGGATCATTTAGTAATCGCGAAAGCGTTACGGAGATGATAGATAAACTCCAGTGGAAGACTCTGCAAGAGAGACGCTCAGTGGCTCGGTACGGCTTTTGTTGAAGTTTCGAGAACATACCTCCACCAAGGAGTCAAGCAGTATATTGCTCCCTCCTACGTATATCTCGCAAAGAGACTGTGAGGATAAAATCAGAGAGATTAGAGCCCACACAGAGGCACACCGACAATCTTTCTTTCCACGAACAATATGAGACTGGAATAGAAGGGAGAACCGATAGAGGTACTCAAGGTACCCTCCGCCACACACCGTCAGCTGGCTTGCGGAGTATGGATGTAGATGTAGACGTAGATCTTGTTTTACCAGTCTGCCCACACTACAACGAACGTCCAACATCTGTAATCAGGAGTGGCCCCCAATCCCATGACATCTGGATGTAGTTTCACCCTGAGTTTGCCACGTGTTGAAGACACTCACCACAGCACTCCTCGAACACCCGACAAGTCGTGCAGTTTTAGAAATGCTCGTACCAAGCCTCTGGGTCATGATAATCTGACCTCAGTCAGATAGCTCACGCCATTCTACACACGAACAGCACACTCACAGATAGAACATGCACCGTGCGTGTGTCTTACAAGCAGTCATTCCTCGCCAAGTGACGCTGCTATCATCTGGATGGGTTTATATCGACACTAGGTCCATGATCATGACGTTCTGGCTGATCAGTGTCGAAAAACCCTGGTGCAATTGTTCATTTGATTTCTCCCATGGTCTACGTTTTTATCGTTATAGTCTGTGCAGCGAAATGCATTAGGAGTACACTATTTTATTAAATCGGACACCCTACATAATAGAGAATTGACCCCTGTATGTCCCGAGAGGTGGACCTGCCCATGTAAAAGGAGACAGGGACTGTGGTGTAGTCAATAGCGAATCACCAACTGCAGAATGGGTCGTTTAGGATGGCTCAGTACGAGGTGCATTCAAGTTCTAAGGCCTCCGATTTTTTTTCTCCGGACTGTAAAGAGATAGAAACATGCGCATTGTTTTAAAATGAGGCCGCGTTCATTGTCAATACGTCCCAGAGATGGCAGCACCGTATGGCAGATGGAATTTTACCGCCAGCGACGAGAATGAGAACTGTTTTAAATACTTAAAATGGCGACGTTTTCCTTACCTGAACAGCGTGCTATCATTCGTTCTCTGAATTTGCGTGGGGGGTGAAACCAATTGAAATTAATCGACAGTTGAAGGAGACATGTGGTGATGGAGTTATGGATGTGTCAAAAGTGCGTTCGTGGGTGCGACAGTTTAATGAAGGCAGAACATCGTGTGACAACAAACCGAAGCAACCTCGGGCTCGCACAAGCCGGTCTGACGACATGATCGAGAAAGTGGAGAGAATTGTTTTGGGGGATCGCCGAATGACTGTTGAACAGATCGCCTCCAGAGTTGGCATTTCTGTGGGTTCTGTGCACACAATCCTGCATGACGATCTGAAAATGCGAAAAGTGTCATCCAGGTGGGTGCCACGAATGCTGACGGACGACCACATGGCTGCCCGTGTGGCATGTTGCCAAGCAATGTTGACGCGCAACGACAGCATGAATGGGACTTTCTTTTCGTCGGTTGTGAGAATGGATGAGACGTGGATGCCATTTTTCAATCCAGAAACATAGCGCCAGTCAGCTCAATGGAAGCACACAGATTCACCGCCACCAAAAAAATTTCGGGTAACCGCCAGTGCTGAAAAAATGATGGTGTCCATGTTCTGGGACAGCGAGGGCGTAATCCTTACCCAGTGCGTTCCAAAGGGCACTACGGTAACAGGTGCATCCTACGAAAATGTTTTGAAGAACAAATTCCTTCCTGCATTGCAACAAAAACGTCCGGGAAGGGTTGCGCGTGTGCTGTTTCACCAAGTCAATGCACCCGCACATCGAGCTAACGTTACACAACAGTTTCTTCGTGATAACAACTTTGAAGTGATTCCTCATGCTCCCTACTCACCTGACCTGGCTCCTAGTGACTTTTGGCTTTTTCCAACAATGAAAGACACTCTCCGTGGCCGCACATTCACCAGCCGTGCTGCTATTGCCTCAGCGATTTTCCAGTGGTCAAAACAGACTCCTAAAGAAGCCTTCGCCGCTGCCATGGAATCATGGTGTCAGCGTTGTGAAAAATGTGTTCGTCTGCAGGGCGATTACGTCGAGAAGTAACGCCAGTTTCATCGATTTCGGGTGAGTAGTTAATTAGAAAAAAAATCGGAGGCCTTAGAACTTGAATGCACCTCGTAATTTCGAACGTGGACTACTCATTGGATGTCACTTGAGTAACAAATCCACCAGGGCCATTTCAAACTTTCTAAAGCTTCCCAAGTTGGCTATTGGTGAGATATTGTGAAATGGAACCACAAAGAGACAGCCGCAGCTAACGAAGACCAGACAGACATCATGCGCTGATGGGTAGGGGCCGTCAAGCATCATAAAGTGTGGCTGTAAAAAATCCCATGAAAACAGTAGAGGAATCATTAGTGTGTTCCAAAGTGCTACCAATAGTCCAGCTAGCACAATAACTGTGTGTGGAAAGTTAAAAAGAATGGAGGGCAATGGTCGAACAGCTCCTTGTAAGCCACACATTTCTCTAATCAGTGCTAAGCGATGCTCAGTGGGATGTACAGAGTGCATCCACTTGACAGTGAATGGCTGGTAACGAGTGATTTAGAATGATGAATTATGCTGTATCATGTGGCATCTGATGAAATAGTTTGGGTTTGGCGATTGGCTGAGAAATGATACCTGTGATCATGTGTAGTGCCAACAGTGAAGTATGGAGGAGATGATGTTATGCTATGGAAGTGTTTTTCGTGGTTAGGGGGTGGTACTTCTACAAGACTCAAGAAAACGCTATATGTGGAAGGATATGAATACAATGTGTGCTGCATAAAGCAGAGGAACAGTTGGAGGAGCAGCATCTGTGACGTTTGTGGACAATAATAATTCTGCAATGGACTGGCCTGCCCAGAGTCCCAGCCTGAGCCCAACAGAACGAGTTTGGGATGAATTAGAGAGGCGACATCGGTCTAAACCCCAGCGTCCAACACACTATCTCCTATGGTCTCGGTTGGGCTTATCGGAAGACACTGCGATATCGAGGTTCCCACGCGACGATAGATACACTAGAGGTACCACAGCTTTCGCTGCAGGTGCCTTAGTGTCACCACAACCCAGTGCAGCAGCTTGGAGCATGCCCATGGTGGCCAGCGCAGCTTCCATCTGTTGTTGGACGGCGGCCAATGAACCCTGCATCCTAGCTCAACAAAAGCAGTCCATACCTATTTCCGCCTGCGTTTAATGACCCAACAAGGAATACGCTACTAGCCCGAGCAGTCGCTAAATAACTTACAATCTAAGTACTGTTGCTACGCCGTATCTACAACACAGTCAGCTCACGCGACGCTAAGGATCGAAAAATACTCCGCGGCACTACCGTTCACTTCTTCGCAAAGCTACGTAACAAAGAAGATGAATGCTCTATATGAACTTAGTATTACTATCAATACTGCTGCTGGAGGGTGCTCTGTGCACTAATACTGGAGCACTACTTTAACGAAACAGTAATCAATGTTTTCGCCTATTTAGGAGTAATATGTTACACTAGAATCAACTGCCGTTCCTCATACTAAACGCCGATCTTCTCCAGAAATTCCTGCATTTCGCTGCTTACTATCATAGCTACATGTTTCATACAATCGCTTGACACGGAATTCCTGTTGATTTCTCTGAAGGTGGTAAAGGCGCTTCAGAAAGGTCGCAATAATAGAATGTTAAATGTTTCCCACAACCCTACAACAGATCAACTTCAACGGTACATGCAATATTGCAGTACCTGTGTTGTTCAGAGGTACGATCCAATGTTCCTTCAGACAAGCATGCATCCCAGAAGAAACAGGCACTCCGGCGACTGCAGCTCTTATAGAACACCCGAAATATATTCGCAGTTGCGAGTATGAACAACCATAAGCTGTATACTGGAATGACGATTGTGAAAATTTGTGCCGGGCAGGGACTAACCGCGTGAGGTCGCCTTACCATTTGGCTATTCGTGGACGACTCACGACCAGACCCAAACTTCTATATGTCGTCAACCATACGTCTACAACCCGTACTCATACCTCCATTATGCATATTCCTATACAAGGGAGACATATTAACTGAAAGTCCCGGTGTCGGCGGATAAACACGATGTTGCAGTGCGTGCGTAGTTCCGAAGTGCGATGCAATGTTCCTCCGAATTGTTCTGTCATGCATACATCGCACTCTCAGCTGTTGTCGTTTCCGGCCCATGGAGCCGCCACCTCTCAATCAGGTAGCTCCTCAGTTGGTATCACGAGGCTGAGTATACACCGATCCAGTCCTCCCACCAAGGAAAAATTCCTGGCAGTAACGGGATTCGAACACGGGTCCCACTCGGCAACGGAGGTGGACGACTTAATATTTCGCGATTGTCAATTGCAGTTTGTGTAATTTCGGTGTTCGTGAGTCGACTGAATGGAGTATCAGTAGTACGATCTTCCTCAATGAAACGATTTCAGAAGATGACATTCTTTGTTTCTCGTTCCCATCCCCATACCACTGTCACTAAGATCACTGAGCTACTGGGTAGATTGCTTTGACCACTTTACAGTCTTTCTGGAAGGTAAAACCTTCTTAGGATTCTTCGCCAAAGAGGTAGATAGAATTTTACTCTCGAATTCATTGAATGCACGCTGATTTAACCAGGTTCAACTTTTGTTTGTTACCGAAGCTCTCTCTGCTTTCGTAGAAAGTTTATAATACAGTTACTAAGCCACAGTGAGTCTTCGTGGTCTCCCCACTAAATTGCGTATTTCATACGCCTTGGTGGTCATATATACTCAGCTGAAGAAGGAAGAGAGAGGAAAACTGCTTTCCCCCATACAGGAACCATTCCTCTGTTAGGCTGAAATAATTTGGGGGACAACAGAAAACCCAAATCAGAATGGGTAGACCGGATTTGAGCTCCACTCTACTCAGTTGTGAGAACAGTGCCTAACCATCGTGACGAGTCGATCGTTTTATAATGAAAACAGTTGAATACCTAAATAATAGTGTCTGCCGAGTTCAACAGTCACTCATCATCTTTTATGTAAGAATTTCTTCAATGTACACCGAGGTCACAAAAGTCATGGAATACCTCTCAATTTCGTGTCGGACCTCCTTTTACCTGTCACAGTGCAGTAATTCGAAGTGGTACAGACTCGAAGAGTCGCTGGAAATCCTCTGCAGAAATACCGAGCCATGCTGCCGGTATAGGCGTCCATAATAGCGAAAGTGCTGCCGGGGCATGACTTTGTACACGAACTGAGCTCCCAATTGTGCCCCATAAATGTTTGGTAGGATTCATGTCGGGCCATCTGGGGGGCTTATTCATTTGCTTGAACTGTCCAGAATGTTCTTCAACCACTCGCGAACAGTTCTGGCCTGGTGACACGGCATCGTTGGTTTTTGGGAACATGGAGTGGGCGAATGGCTGTAAATGGTCCCTAAAAAGCCGAACATAATCGGTTCAGTTGGACCAGAGGAACCAGTCCATTCCATGTACACAGCCCACACCATCATGGAGCCACCATCAGCTTGCACAGTGTCTTGTTGACAACTTGGGTCCGTGGCTTCGTGGGGTATGCACCGCACTCGAACCCTATCATTAGCTCTGGAATCGGCACTCAACTGACCAGCCACGGTTTTTCAGTCGTCTAGGCTCCAACTGATATGGTCACAAGCACAGGAGAGGCGCTGCAGACGATGTTGTGCTATTAGCAGAGGCACTTGTATCGTTCTTCTGCTGCCATAGCCTATTAACGCCAGTGCACAGTGCTAACGGATACTTTCATCGTATACCCCACATTGTTTTTTGTGGTTGTTTCACCCAGTGTTGCTTGGCTGTTCACACTGACAACTCTACACAAACGCCGTTGCTCTCGGTCGTTAAGTGAAGGCCGTCGGCCGCTGCGTTGTCCGTGGTGAGAGGTAATGCCCGAAATTTGGTATTCTCGGCGTACTCTTGACACTATGGATTTCGGAATATTAAATTCCTTAACCATTTTCGAAATGGAATGTCTCTTGTGTCTAGCTCAAACTACCACTTCGTGTTCGATTCCTGTAAATTCCCGTCGTCTGTCATAATCAGGTTGGAAACCTTTTTGGAGTGAATGACCTGAGTTCAAACGACATCTCCACCAATTCACTGCCCTTTTACACCTCGTGTACGCGAAACTACCGCCACCTGTACATTTGCATATCGCTATCCCATGATTTTTGTCATCTCAGTGTAAGCTCAGTACCAAATTCTAAAAACAACATTAACTGCTCCAGCACGCGTTCCAAAAGGTCTAAGAAGGTAACGAGTTAAGGGATACTTCTCCTTCCCAGAACTACGAAAGCTTCGAAATCTCGAATTTCTACTTGAGTGAACAGCTTGAACGCCGAGAGTATTCTATTCAGGAATTGTGCCCCTAGGAGCTGTGGTGCCAGTGTGCTTTGCATATATTTTGAAAACATTTCCAGCTCTAATGCAAACGTGCTATGAAGTACACTGCAGTTCAGAATCAATATAGTGACCGCGAACATCTGAAAATATTTAGTACATAGTGGTCTATCTTAGACATTTCGTGGAATGTAAAAGTTTAAAAATTCGATCGCTGGGCTAGTGCAGTGAATCGGAAGCGGGGTATGTAGGTTCCCGCATTTTAAAACCAGCATCTTGAAAATCGTTAAAACTTTCGTGCTGGACATGATGACCCTGTATTCTAATCCGGTCATCTCCATCTCTGGGCCTTTCTATGGAGTAATGAGGAAGAGCTAGTGTATTGCTGAAAATAATTTCAGAACTGAAAAGGCGCATTTATAACTGCCACATATGCTTCAAAATGTGTGGCTTGAAATGGATTATCACTTAACTGTTATCCGTGTGATCAAGGAGAGTCATTGTGAACAGTTACAAAATTATATTTTCCTTTAATTTCTCTGTAATTCTTATCTCTATATCGATACATATTAAACAGTTACAGCCGTTTGTAGCCTCTACATTCATTTCTGATTGCCCTGTACTGTTAGCCTATTCATTTATGCAGAAAGAACTCTCAGCATTAGGAGATGAAATGTCACAATTATATTCCCATGGGTTCTTTACAGCAGCTGATACAATATAGTTCTAACAAAACAGTTTGAAAATAGTACAAAGCGTGATGTCCCAGTACATCGGGAACGAAGCACGGATTCTAGTAAATACGGTTTATTTTCACGTAAGAGAGATGTAAGAAGGAACAAATGTGTGTTTCAGTATAGGAGACGATAGGAAATTCTAATAGACTTCATCATCGTCATTTGTGGCATGCAAGTAAATGCTGGGTCAAGCGCCAAAAATCTCATTTAGAGATAATCAACAAACTATGTATAGCAATTATACAAAATCGGTATAAAAATTGAGGATTGCGACACAAAAACAAAAACTGTGCAGGTTCATGCCATATATGTTCTTCTATTCTACGCCAGTAGGTTTAACAACAAAATGATACAAAATTTAAAGAAAATGAAACGTTGTGTATGCAACAGTTTCAACATAAATAACGATACAAGTGCCATGATACCCAATTTCACTCATTCACAAGGTTCTCGTAAAACTAGTCTCCTCTTTTACAGACGGTATCATTTCAGCTAGATCTCTTCTTTTTTCTTCAGACAACCTAGGTTCACAGTGCATTTTTTCCAGCTGCACTTGTTCGGCACCAGAAAGCTTCACGTTTTTTTTAAGATTCAATGTTCCTTGAACTGTTCAATTGCACTGACAGTTGACACAACTGTTCAGCAGTCAATCTGATCTACTATTCTTTTGAAATATGCACATTGATGAAGTTCATTTTTTTTCCGCAGCTGACATAAAGTTGTAAAAAATCCTTTTCTTGCGTAATAACCTCTGCGATTGGTGATATGCGAGTAGATTCAGTGATGTGGTTAACTAAATCTTTCGGAACTTCACACAGTTATCCTCTTTTGTTTTTCAATGTGAGCAAAATCACCATCACAAGACATGAAAGAGTATCCTTTCACCAAATACTTGTGTTCTGTTTCCGTATTTTCTGTTAGGTAAGTAAATGATTCCATGCAAGTAGTTAACAACAACCTCGTAATCATAACGATTATTTTTGTCTACGAAATTCGTTTCAGTAATAAATTAAACGCATTAAAATACTTTAACATTACTTACGTTGATTCCAAGCATTACAATAAAAACTAAAATGACAGTAAAGTTCAATCTGGTAATTGGGAGCCTCCTTAGTTGGAACCACAATATTGTCTTTTCGAGTATATTCCTTTCCTTCGCTGCCTAGTCTATTCCTTTCACTTTGAGCTCTACCTTCACCCCTATTCCTCCGGTTTGCTGCATTCTTTTGATTTTTCAGTATTGTGTACTATTTACATGTAATAATTACTTCAGCAATTCCCTATTGTTGCAAACAAACCACAGAGATACTTCAGTTGTTTAGCAACTCACACAAGTGCACGACAAGACACTCCATAAGTATGGGATTAGGGGTGTAGCCCACAATTGGTTTCATAGCTACCTTAGTCAAAGAAAGCAATATGTAGAAATAAGAAAATCAGAGACATTCAGGCACTGCTGGTCAGATATACTACATACAACAAATGGCATCCGTCAGGGATCTGTCCTTGGCCGTGTTCTTTTCATATTATTCGTAAATGATCTCCCAGAACACATACCAAATGGCAGCTCCTTTCTGTATGCGGACGACACAAATATCCTGATAACCAGTAGAGGTAACACATTGCAAGATGCAGTTAATGAAACTACTTGTCATTTACAATCGTAGTTTGAAGCAAATAGACTACTCATAAATATTCACAAAACTGTAAGTGGTGAACTTCCATACTAGACAAAATCTGACCCCCTTCAATGTAGTTATAGTCATCGGCAAAGATGACATTACGAACAGGCAGGACACCAAATTTCTTGGACTTACCATCAGTAACACACTAAATTGGAAACCACATATTGAGGCATTGTCACAAAAGTCTAGGGTACCATGCCCTGTTTGAGTCTGTCTTGAGCTATGGCCTAATCTTCTGGGGAAAGAGCTCTGATTGTCTCACAATTTTCAAGTTACAAAATCAAGTAGTAAGAATAATGAAATGTAAAAAAGAACTGAACACTTTAAACCACTATTTCAACAGCTAAAAATCCTGCCACTGCCATGCCTCTATATGTTGGGACTAGCTTGTTTTACAGTACAGCACTTGGACGCCCTCGACAGAAATGCAGACCGCCACACACATGACACCAGAAACAAAACACAGTTACAAATTATAGCCCATAACACAAAATTATATGCGAATGGGGTTAAATGTATGGTTATTAAAATATACAACCACCTCCCAACAGACATAAAAACAAGCAAAAACCCAAAAGTAATGAGAATTAAATTAAATGAATTGCTACTAAATCACTGTTTCTATTCCGTACATGAATTTCTTGAAAGAAAATTTTAATTACTGGCAATAAGCTTTTTATTCAGTTGTAGATGTTTCTACTTAGTAAGTTAATTTAATTATTGTATGTTATCTATATTCTGTCTGTATCTCATATATGTATTCTGCTATGTGAACTATGTACCACAATATTTTAATTACTTGTAATAAGCTGGATATTCACTTTTAGATATTACTACTTAGTAAGATAATTTAATTATTGTTTGTTACTCATACTCTGTCTGTATCTCTAATATGTATTCCGCTATGTGCAGTATGCACCACTGTCATCTCTCATCACACACCACTTTTTTTATATTTTGTCTATATATCCTATATGTATTCTGCTATGTGAGTTATGTGCCACTACTGTCATCTCTCGTCATATAGCATCTTAACATAATTTTTCAAATTGACTTGTCCTATATCATGATGTGCTTTGCTGTACAAATTGTATGATCTACAAGACCAATAATAAATCAAATCAAATCAAGACACTAGCAGAGAGTTGACGCATTACTTGAACATCGATGTTGGTCTTAGGCACAAGCGCCATCACACAGCTGTAAACACTGTTTCCCGCTGTTCTGGCGTTTGTGTCAGAAATAATGTTATTCGCCTTGGCACTTACAGCGGAATCTCATCAGTAACTCATATTTTCCTTTTTTGGAGCTTGACCCTTTATTTACCTGCATTCCACACTTATTAAAAGAACTTTCAGGTACGTGTTCGTTCACAATTTGAGCCCCGCGTGTCAAGAGACATCACAGTTCTACACGCTGTTTTCGACATTGACTATCACTATTTATGTGTTATCTTATCGGCAAACGTCTGTGTTGTTATCAAGTCAGTCCCCCATTACATGCCTTCTTCCGACGACTGAAGCCCCGTTTCATTAGAAGCAAAGTGTCTGCCGAGTTTGGAGAGATGGATACTTGCAGAAGCGCACAGAAATTTTGAAATTGACTGTCAGAAGTGTTCGCTCATGTCAGCTGGTTGAGCGTGGCCCCCGTAAGAGGCAGAGGTCCATGTTCGAGTTGCAGTTAGCACGCATTTTTAAATCCTATTAAAAGTTAGTTTTAAGAGACTCTTCAGCACGTCAAAAATTTAATTCCAGAACAAGCTCTTACTGTCAGGCCATTATCCACCATACCTCTTCTCCACGAAATCTATTTCGTGTGCGTAGAAGCGAGTGAAGTTGTGGCCTGCAGCCTGCGCATAGATGTGGCAAATTTAAGATACTACTGTTGCGTCAAAAAAAAAAAAAAAAGTTTTCTTGCACTACTGGTATTGTTCGCACCTCTCAACATAAATATTTTCAATACGTGTGACTGTATAATCCTCACTGTAAAGGACATTCTGTCTTTTGGATAGCGACACATGTGTGTGCGTATTTTTAATTATACTTAATAAATTAATCTTGTAACTACGGATATTCATCTCGCTAGTTCTTCTTCGTTGTATCGTGAGTACTAATGCATTGATTTCAAGTAAGTGCAACACAGCGTTTTTTACATAGTATCTGGCTTGTAAAACACTTAAAAATGTAATTTTGCGTAAATATCTCGCTATCTATTAGTGGTTACATATGTTAATTTTTGTGGAATGCTTTTGGCTAAATCATCCATAGGGAAAAGGCGATGGTTGACTCTTCTTTTAACAGCTAAATGCGTTATACTAATCAGCAAAAGCATAAATTGTCAAACGTTTTAAACTGGATGCTTCAGTTACTTATACGCAGCTCACAGTAAATACGTCAGGACTAGAATGTTTTCTTGGATTACGTTCATGACTGTTTTCCTATTGACAGTATTGAACGTTCATGTGAGTTTCACTACTCTAAACATCATTCGTCATCAGACATACCTACACATTGATACATAGTGATATTCTCTATCAACAGGGTCCACACAGAGCCTACCACTGCATTCATACATCGTTTCCTGTCATTTGGGATATGCACTTGCATCATTCCCATATATCTAATACTAAATAAACTACAATCACGGAAAAATAATCGTAACACCAAAACATAATTAATGCAGAGTAATGAAATTTCTGGAATTCACTTGTCTAGGAAAAATATTAAAGTTATTAACATTGCAAGATCACAGGTTAATGTAACCGCGAAATAAAGAATTGCAAGTGTGAGCTGCTGCTACATTAACAACGAGTATAACTGCCAGAATATCGCATGCAAGCATGCAGACAACCATGCACTGGACTGGACAGGTGCCAGATGTGAGTGTTTGGGCTGGAGTTCCACGCCTGTTGCATTTGGTCAGTTAATACAGGGACGGTTAATGCTGTTTGGGGATGACGCTGGAGTTGTCGTCCAATGATATTCCATATGTGCTCGAATCGAGACAGATGTCGTGGTCGAGCAGGACATTCTGTAGAGCATGCTGGATTACTGCAGCGGTATGTGGGCAAGCGTTATCCTGTTGGAAAACAGCCTCTGGACCGCCGTTCATGAATGGCAGCACGACAGGTCGAATCACCGGACTGATGTACAAATATGCAGTCAAGGTGTGTGGGATAACCACGAGAGTGTTCCTGCTGTCTTACGAATTCGCACCCCCAGACCGTAACTAAGGGTCTAGGCTCAGTTGTCTGGCACACAGACAAGCTGGGAGCAGGTCCTCGACTGGCCCCCTTCTAACCAACACAAGGCCATCACTGGCCCTGAGGCAGAACCAGCTTTCATCAGAAAACACAACAGACCTCCACCATGTCTTCCAGTGAGCTATCGCTTGACACCACTGAAGTCGCAAATGGCGGTGGTTTGGTGTCAGTGGAATCCACATTACGGCGCGTCCGGCTATGAGCTGTCCTTGAATAACCGATTAGTAACAGTTCTTTGTGTCACTGTGATGCCAACTACAGCTCAGATTGTACGAACGACCAGAGCCATAAGCCGGACACGATCGTCTTCCCTCACGGTTGTGCCTTGTGGCCGTCCAGAGCCCCGTCCTCTTGCGAGCGTTCATTCTCGTGACCAGTCGTGCAATCAATCACGTACAGAGGTTGCATTCCTGCCAAGCCTTTTAGCAACATCGTAAGAGGAAAATCCAGCTTCTCACAGCCCTGTTACGGGACCTCGTTAAACTCAGTGAGTTAAATGCATTCTTGACTAACATTCATTTAAAGCAAATCAGATTTGCATCCTCATAGTGGAGCCACTAGCGCCTCTCATAGGCGACTGGCGCGTAACTGGAACAGACATATTTCAGATATAGAAACAGCCTACCGACTATCTTTTACATCGCAACTCCTTCTTGGTGTTGCTGTTTATTTTCCATTAGTGCATTTATACTACCCGCAGTATAGTCAGTTCATCACTCATACATAAGCACAACACGTGTAGAGTAGTTTAAGAGCGAACTTTTCTCCTAAAACTGAGTTCATTCTGATCAAATTATGGCTATGTTATGTATTTGTCTTCCGAGCGTTGGCAGCTTAACCTTACAACACTTTGCACTGCAGTCATTAAAGACTCGTCTTTTAAACATTTTAGCTGGCCGGTGTGGCCGAGCGGTTCTAGGCGCTTCAGTCTGGAACCACGCGACCGCTACGGTCGCAGGTTCGAATCCTGCCTCGGGCATGGATGTGTGTGATGTTCTTAGGTTAGTTAGGATTAAGTAGTTCTAAGTTCTAAGGGATTGATGAAAGGCTCTGAGCACTATGGGACTTAACTGCTGAGGTCATCAGTCCCCTAGAACTTAGAACTACTTAAACCTAACTAACCTGAGGACAACACACACACCCATGCCCGAGGCAGGATTCGAACCTGCGACCGTAGCGGTCGCGCGGTTCCAGACTGTAGCGCCTAGAACCACTCTGCCAATCCGGCCGGCCGGGGACTGATGACCTCAGCAGTTAAGTCCCATAGTGCTCAGAGCCATTTGAACCATTTAAGCATTTTACTCACTGGACAGTATAGCGAGGGTTTCATTACAGCTTCAGTTGATGTTTATCTTCTGAAAATTACACTTATTTCTCCCCACTTTAGTTGTATCATTTAATCGTATTACCTTTTATTAATCGTAGTTACTCATCGTGGTGCTTAGTGCAAATATTGCGAATAGTATAACTTTATGTCCCCGAACCAGCATGGTTTTAGAAAGCATCGCTCATGCGAAATTCAGCTTGTCCTTTTATCACACGATATACTGCGAACCATGTACGAAGGGCAACAAGGAGATTCCATATTCCTAGACTTCCGGAATGGTTTTGACATGGGGACCCATTGTACGCAACATACGAGTATATGTAATAGGTTCAGTGATATGTGAGGTGCTTCCCAATATGTTGTCCTCGATGGCGAGTGTTCATCAGAGACAAGGGTATCGCCAGCAGTGCCCCACGGAAGTGTGATAGGACGGCTATTATCCTCTGTGTACATAAATGATTTGCTGGACGGGGTGGGCAGCTAGCTGAGATTTTTTGCTGATGATGCTGTGGTGTACGATAAGATGTCAAAGTTGAGTGACTGTAGGAGGCTATGAGACGACTTAAACAAAATTCATGTTGGTATGATGAGTGGCAGCTAGCTCTAAATGTAGAGAAATGTAAGTTAATGGGAATGTGTAGGAAAAACAAACCCATAATGTTTGGATACAACATTAGTAGCATCCTGTTTGACACAGTCTTGTCGTTTAAATATCTGGGTGTAACGTTGCAAAGTGAAATGAAATGGAATGAGCATGTGAGTATTGTGATAGGAAAATTAAATGATTGACTTCGGTTTATTGGGAGAGTTCTAGGAAAGTGTGGTTCATATGTAAAAGTGACCTAATATAGGATGATACTGCTATCTGCGATCTATTTTTGAGTACAGCTCAAGTGTTTGAGAACCATAACAGCTCAGATTAAAGAAAGAGGGCGAAGCAATTCAGAGACGGGCTGCTAGATTTATTACTAGTAGGTTCGAACAACATGCAATGTTACTGAAGTGCTTCGGGAACTCAAATGGGAATCCCTGGAGGGAAGGCGATGTTCTTCTCGAGGAACACTACTGAGAAAATTTAGAGAACTGACATCTGAACCTGACTGCAGAACGATTCTGCTGTCTCCAACAGTAGCTAAGTAGCGCATAAAGACCGCGGAGATAAGATACGAGAAATTATGACTCATACAGAGGCATCTTAGCTCGTCTTTTTTTCCTCGCTCTGTTAGCGAGTGGGACAGGAAAGGATATGATTAGAAGTGGTACAAGGCACTCTCTGCCGCGTGCCATACGGTGGATTGCGGAATATGTATGTAGATATAGGTATAGGTAGCTCATAGTCTGCTGTAGTTCCTCCTATATTTGTTTTTTCTTACTTTTTTCGCTGTAGTTTACTTCCTTAACCTAAATTTAAAATTAATATTTATATATGTACATGTTTTTTAAGCCAACGGCCTTGCTGCAGTGGTAACACCGGTTCCCGTCAGATTACCGAAGTTAAGCGCTGTCGGGCTGGGCTAGCACTTGGATGGGTGACCATCCGGTCTGGCGAGCGTTGTTGGTCAGCGGGGTGCATTCAGACCTCGTGAGGCAAACTGAGGAGCAACTTGATTTAGAAATAGCGGCTCCGGTCTCGGAAACTGACATATGGCCTTCCCTCCATGGATTCACATGCCCCTCCATATCCGCATCCAATGACGCCTGTGTTCTGAGGATGACACGGCGGCCGCTCGGTACCGTTGGCCCTTCATGGCTTGTTCTGGAGGAGTTGACATGTTTTTTAATTTCAAGTTATGTGAACGTGTCCGTCGGATAGTTTGTCCTACCCCTGTTGGCTTTATCGCACAAACTTCTTTATCTATTTGTGTGGGTATAATCCCCATATTTTTCCCGAATTGTGTTGACTCAAAAATAGCACCCAGGATGTGTGAAGTCGACTGTCACGTGTGGCTTGCCACTTACAGTTTAGTGTCTTTAGTTTGCTGGATTTGTGTTGTATGCATAAGAGTACCTCCCCTCCGACTTCAAAGATGCACTTTGAAACACCCCCGTTTAAATTCCTTATTGGGTTTTGTGTAATTTATCGTAGCCGCCAAACAGTTAATTATTATGATTGTATGACCGTGTGCTTAATGGAAGAAAGGCTATCGGTTTTTCTGCTGGTTTCGGGGGTATTTCAACCGAGTGCGGCTGTTCTGAGATTGAATAGTGGAATGGTCGAAAGTTTGTCTGTTATTAAGGACCACAAAGGTTGCGACGTACAAACTGATATATATTTCCAAAAAACACACAAATTCTGAGGCAGTTGCTACCTTCGCCTTACACGTCTAATTACGGTTATATCTTTTTACTGATTGCTGATTTTCAGTACTTCGTCACACGCAATGCTGATGGTTAACATTCACAACAATCCTCCTTGCAATCCATGGTTGTTGCTGGCCGACGCGGTTGACGCGAAACACGTAATTCGGCACTTGTCACTTTCTGTTTCATATCACTCGCGAATCGGTATTAGTGTGGGTCAACCCCACGACGATCAGGGAGACGTGCTCACTCGTCATACTCCTGTGAATTTTACTGTTTACAACTCACTCAACCACCATTCTTGCCTGTCTCTCCAGCACCACCGCTCGCTTGACACTCTCCGGTACTACTACTCACTCAACACTCGTCTCACTGCCTACTGCAGCGCTCGACAATCGACCCCTGTCTGCTATCGACCTGGGTGTCGGATACTAGCATCTATGTTCGTGGGATCACGCATCCCTTACAACTTATACCCAAATTTATTACCATACGTTTGTTTTCTCCTTTCTGCTCGTGCATTAAGAATTGTTAATGCCTGCCTGACCTTTCCTTCAAACAATGTTTCATTTTGAGGATCTCGCGGTAGTGGTTTGACCCACTCGCCAATTTCAGTCTTTCCAAATATCAACTCAGTTGGTGTCAGTCTTTTTGAGGAGCATATGTCCTAATGAACCTGTTAAATTCTTTGAATACTCTCCCTACCTGACTTGCTTCTGTGTGGAAGCGTGAATCTAGAATTGCTTTATCTGTTGTTCTTTCAAAAATTATCTCCACTTACTGATTGTAAAGTTGGAAGCATTAACAGTTAATATTTGTACCGGCTTACCAACACTCGGGGAATACTCATTTGTAGTCCTTCTGACAACAGGTGCAGAAGTTTGTATTTTCACTGCATACATGCGATGGTACTTCGTAAAGGAAAATTCAGTTATATATTTTACCCCGCCCCTAGCTTGTGGCAGGTGGCCAGCTGCTTCAAGGGGCACCAACTTCAGTGGTTTAATGGGAGTAATTGGATGTAGTTCTGTCAAACTATGTCGATTTGGGTGCTTCACCATCTCACAAACGACACATTTTCTTATAACTCATTGTACACTGTGTCGGTCATTAGAAACATAAATTACGAAACGATATTGTTTGTGTACTTTGACACCGCATAGTGTCCCCAACCATAGCGGGTGTATTCGATAAAGTCATCGATATATGCATCAGGTAAACATACGCACCGCCGTGACGACTCTGGTGTGCGACAATAAATCAGTACTCTTTGGTGCAGAGTATAGTACTTACCTAGTAGGCCCGGCCGGTTAGCCGCGCGGTCTGACGCGCTGCTTCCCGAGCGGGAAGGCGTGTCGGTCCCCGGCGCGAATCTGCCCGGCGGATTAGAGTCGAGGTCCAGTGTGCCGGCCTGCCTGTGGATGGTTTTTAAGGCGGTTTTCCATCTGCCTCGGCGAATGCGTGCTGGTTCCCCTTATTCCACCTCACACTATGTCGGCGATTGCTGCGCAAACAGTCTCCACGTACGCATACACCATAATTACTCTACCACGCAAACATTGGGGTTACACTCGTCTGAAATGAGACGTTCCCGTGGGGGGGGGGGGAGGGGGCCTTGGGCGCGTGGGGTTTACTGGGGGCCGAACAATGTAGGCATCGTCCACTGGGGGCCGAACCACAGAATAACCCAGGGTCCGGTGTGGGGCGGGGGTGGGGTGAGTGGACTGCTGTAGCCTGTTGTGGGGTTGTGTACCACTGAGGGCTACAGCGGGGACGGAGCCTCTCCGTCGTTTCTAGGTCCCCAGTTCAATACATACATACATACATACAAACTTACCTAGACCTTCGTTGTTATCTTCTTGTAGTCTCCACTTTACAATCTGGTGCATCACACACCCTTAAGTAGTGTGGTCGGTAAGTACCATTGCACACAAGAAAACTGAGAAAATCGGAAGTTTGTTCTGTGAACTCGCTGAATTCGTGTAAAGCCTGTTCCAGGTGTGAAAGTGCGTCTGTTATAATAATCCGCTCTCCTTTATTGTGTACTATCTCAAAACTGAATTCTTGCAAGAAAAGACACTAATGGGCAATGCGTCTGTGTAACAATTTACAGGTTAATAGAAAGAACAGGGCTTGATGATCGCAAAACACTTTTGTGTGCTTACCCCATAAACGGTACTGAAATTTCCTAAAAGCTCCAAACGACTGTCAAGGCTTCCAGTTCTGTTACCAAATAAGATTATTTACATTCTGCCAGGGTTCAACTTGTGAAACTAATCACTCATATTGTCGATTTTTCGTCAATTTTTCTGATTTGAAACAGGCATGTCCCCACTCCCTTTAATGATACGTCCATGCTGAGACAAAAGTCTGATCTCATATCAGGATGATGTAACAGGTTAGCATTGACTAGGGTCCCTTGAATTGCGTCAAAATCTTTCTGGTGGTGCACCGCCCACAACCACGTATTGTTCTTTCTCAACAGGTTTAACAGAGCATCATTGTTTAATAATTGATTTGGCACAAATTTTTGGAAAACGACTTTAATCCTAAGAATTCTTTGAGTTATCTTCTGTTTTGGGGTGCTGCAAAATTTTTAATACATCGATCTTTGCTTTGTCTGGTACTATCCTTCTGAGCAAATAATTTTATCTAAAAATTTTATTTTCTGGCGCCCAAACTCGGACATTTGTAAGTTTACTATGAGATTATATTCTCTGACATTTTCTAACACTTTACTTAGCAATTCCAAGTGTTCTATCGATGTTGTGGTGCCAATCAATAGGTCAGCCACATACACCATCCATCTACTTAGCATCTCAGGCTCAATAATGTAACCAGCGTTGGGGTTGGGCTGTTTTTGGGAAGGAGTCCAGACAGCGAGGTCATCGGTCTCATCGGATTAGAGAAGGATGGGGAAGGAAGTCGGCCGCGCCCTTTGAAAGGAACTATCCCCACATTTCCCTGGAGCGATTTAGGGAAATCACGGAAAACCGAAATCAGGGTGGCCAGACGTGGGACTGAACCGTTGTAACCAGAGGTGCTATAAATATTCCTGCACTGACATTTAATCTGAAGGGAAATGCATGGTATTGATAACTTCTAACTGTACAAATGAATGCTATATACTTTTTACTGTGTGGATGAAGTGCTATCTGCCGGTATGAGATACGCAAATCTGTGCTAGTTAAGTACTTTATATTTTGAATTTTTAGCAATTGCTGCTCTAAATTTTTGGACGTTGTCCTCACTGAGACAGAGATCTTGTTGATTTGTCTGACACCTAAAACTAGGCGGACATCGCCATTCGGTTTCGCGATTGCCGGAAAAGGGCTACAATACGATGACTGTGAAGGTTCAGTTACTTCCTAGTTTTTTTTATTCTTTCTGTTTCTTTACATACTGTTTTCCTTTTGCCCATGGTATTGCATACAAAGAATGACAGAAGATTTGGTGGGGGTACACCTCCATCTTATGCACGTAACCTTTACAACTACTGGGATGCTTTTCAAAAGCTTGTATGTGCTGTAAGATTAGTTCACCTAATTCATTTCTTTGCGTTTTATTTACGAAAAATATCTCTGGACAAATGTCTTGTAAATCTACTTCATGTTGATTGACTTGTTCTTGTTGTTGTTGTGGTCTTCAGTCCTGAGACTGGTTTGATGCAGCTCTCCATGCTACTCTATCCTGTGCAAGCTTCTTCATCTCCCAGTACCTACTGCAACCTACATCCTTCTGAATCTGTTTAGTGTATTCATCTCTTGGTCTCCCTCTATGATTTTTACCCTCCACACTGCCCTCCAACACTAAACTGGTGATCCCTTGATGCCTCAGAACATGTCCTACCAACCGATCCCTTCTTCTAGTCAAGTCGTGCCACAAACTTCTCTTCTCCCCAATCCTATTCAATACCTCCTCATTAGTTATATGATCTACCCATCTCATCTTCAGTATTCTTCTGTAGCACCACATTTCGAAAGCTTCTATTATCTTCTTGTCCAAACTAGTTATCGTCCATGTTTCACTTCCAGATGCTCCATACAAATACTTTCAGAAACGACTTCCTGACACTTAAATCTATACTCGATGTTAACAAATTTCTCTTCTTCAGAAACGCTTTCCTTGCCATTGCCAGTCTACATTTTATATCCTCTCTACTTCGACCATCATCAGTTATTTTGCTCCCCAAATAGCAAAACTCCTTTACTACTTGAAGCGTCTCATTTCCTAATCTAATTCCCGCAGCATCACCCGACTTAATTTGACTACATACCATTATCCTCGTTTTGCTTTTGTTGATGTTCATCTTATATCTTTCTTTCAAGACACTATCCATTCCGTTCAACTACTCTTCCAAGTCCTTTGCTGTCTCTGACAGAATTACAATGTCATCGGCGAACCTCAAAGTTTTTATTTCTTCTTCATGGATTTTAATACCTACTCCGAATTTTTCTTTTGTTTCCTTCACTGCTTGCTCAGTGCTTGTTCTTATCTTGACTAAATCAAGAGAGACCGTACAATCTTCTACTTGAAAGTGACACTTGTCTTTACCTAACGTTAGTTTCACTTCATACTGTTGAAAAGAATTCATGCCTAAAATTCAGTTTTTCAACAATAAGAAAGTCATACCTTATTATAGAATCATTTATTGTAATAGGTATAGATGCTTGTGTTCTCACTACTTGTGATTTGTTACATATTTCTGTTAGAACTCTGCACTTTTGCAGAGATAAGGTAGGTACATATGTATTTCTTTTGATTTCTTTGAACAAACTAACTGACTTTACATGGGCAGAAGCGACTGTGTCGAGAATAATGTGTACAGGTACATCACCTACTTTAGCGTTTACTGTTGCCTGTATCACTACATCTCCCTCTCCGCCATTCCAAGTCTCTTTAGAACACAAGTCATCTGTCATGTCCTTATCCTGATCATATCGCAAAAAATGTGTATGTCCACTCTGTATGCCTCCACTGCTTCTATTGGTCGTGGTTGTGGGGCTTACCGCGACCGATCAAGAGTTTTCCGTCTGCGGCGGTGGAACAATGTTCCTGTGTCATCTACCTCGACTATATCCGCCCCCGGTAGCTCCGTGGTCAGCGCGACAGAATGTCAATTCTAAGGGCTCGGGTTCGATTCCCGGCTGGGTCGGAGGTTTTCTCCGCCCAGGGACTTGTTGTGTTGTCCTAGTCACCATCATTTCATCCCCATCGACGCGCAAGTCGCCGAATTGGCGTCAAATTGAAAGACTTCCACCCGGCGAACGGTCTACCCGACTGCCCTAGTCACACGACATTTATTTTACCTCGACTATGTGTACTGCATGTTCTGTATTGCGCCAGTTTGTGTCTGCTTTGCTATGGAAATCTTGGTCCACTTGCCTAAACTCTCTGTTTCGTATTTCCCCAATATTCATTGACCTGTACCCATTACATGTTTCATTAGTTCTTCGCCTACTATCTATTTTACTTTGCCTCTGGTTGTACCAATTTACGTTATCGTGCCTGGCTGAAGGCTGGTTCCCAGTGTTATATCTACGATCTCCTTTTCTCTAGTAATGGTTATTTCCTTGATGGTTATTGTTTCCGTAGCTACAGTGTTGTGACGGCGCATATGGACGCCAATTGTGACCACTGTTATAGTTGTTATTATGGAATTGTGCCTTTTCATTTGACTGGAAATGCAGTGGCACATCCGAGATATTCGACTGGCATGACAGTCCTCATAAATCAAATCACTAGAGTCCAATATGAAAAGGAAATATTCCAGATCTGCGGGTATAGTCAATATCTTTTCTTGAATACGAAGTGGTAATCGACCCTCCCAAATTTTCAATACATCCAAATGGAATACGGGGTTGCTCAAGTATCTTATTTTGTTAATATATTTTTCTAAATATTTTCTTAATCCTCCCTGTTTGTCATTGAATGGCTGTGGCTCAAATATTTCACGCTGTAATCGTTCTTGAACACCAGTCGATCAAAAGTTGTCCAAAAAAAAAGGCCTACTCGAATTGGTCTTACATTTGATATCTGTTTGCTATATCTGCATCCACAGGTTAAGGCTTCAACTTGGGTAAACCGCACCACTTGCCGTATTTTTGTTGTTCAGACCTGCTACGTGTCAGTACACTACGAAATGCTCTTACCAACATGACTGGGTGTTCTTTTTTCGCTTCAGTAGTAAACACCTGAAATCGTCTGCGGTTCAAGTGGCCTTCATCAACTAATATCAGCAACAGATAAGAATCTGCTCGTGATATATTGACAAGTGCGGTGGTGTGTGGTAACTTGTTAGATTCGTCATTAACGGCAGCAAATGCTTATACGTGCCGTAATTTCTCTTGTAAATGTCGCGAATCTCCAAGGGTGGAGAGTCATTCTCCCATCGGTCTACTAAACCGCATGGTACGGTTCCTGTGTTAACACTGTTTCATTCGTTCGGACAGATCCTATCAGTGTTCAGTTCTGAACGAATTTGTTGCACTGCGTTTTTGATACCGATGTCTACCTTATTATCAATTTTATTTACTTTTTCGGGCATCAAATGTTCTATCTCCTCAATGTAAGTTCTGTGCTGTACTCGAAATATTCGTACAAATATGGTATCACTGTCAAACATGTCTTCTTCTACACGGTCGTGCAGTTCCTTTACATTGGTACTAACACGCTTTTGTTCAGGCTTTATAAATGCAACCTCCTTCGACACTTTTTGTATCTTGTCTGGAAAATCTTCGCAAATTGTTTGCAGTTCAGGAACTTCTGTCTGACCTTCCGTTTTTGCCAATTCACTGTGCGCAGTTTGGAAAACGTCTTGTTTTGCAGTCAGCTCATCGAGCACACTTGCTGATTACCCTTGTTTCTTTTAATATTTGCGAAAATTTCTACGCAAAGTTTCTATACAGCACAAGATTGCTAACAAAGAGTACTACGTTCTACTGAAAGTCGCTACTAGAGAAACCACTTAGAAAACACCTATTCTTACTGTTGAATCTAACTGCACGTCGTCTGACTGACTCCAGGCAAATAAATATCAAGCCTTCGTCTTACCTTAAACGATGGAATCTTTTTGATTTTTGTTTGTTTCACCTATCATTTATTCTTTGTATTATAATTCTGTAAGAAACTTGTTTCCCACCTCTTTTCTTCTATAACGCACTCATTTCTCCTTATTTACTCATCTTTACTTATCGTTTGGCAAGTAACCGAAAAGAAAATTTATATCCATTATTGCATAAATAATTAATCTTTTACAAACATGATAAAGTAAGTGACTAATGTTACAGACACAGCCCCTCTTACATGGCCACATAAAATATATTAATAAAATAATATTGACGACCAGAAATGAAATGACATTCATACGTATACAAGTAAATTATGTTGTTGCTAATAATATAAATGTTCATATTTTTTTGCGTAGAACTGCGAGATGATGGAGAGTCACGTATCTTGAGAGGCTCTGTACATCGGTTCATCGACGTAGTCACACAGTGCAGTGTTCGAAAACATTATCAAATTGACCTTTAACTTTTTGCTGCTTGTGTTCCTTGTGTGGTTCGTTAAGGCACCACTCATTTCGCAGCCATAATGGAGGTGAGTCGGACTTCAAAACTCTTTAAGACTTGTTGACATAGCACTGACTTGTAGTACTAGGTGATAAATAAATCCACAAACATTTGTATATCTTATACGGGATATTCGCATGTGCAGTCCATAAAATGCGGCTTCGTTTTCTCCTACAAATCAAGAGAATTCTACAGCTCATACCTCCAAGAAGAAAGTAACAAAACAGGATCTTAAAACTTCACCTTTTTCTTCGACATAAACGATTCTTTGGCAACTTCAGTGAATGTACTGTTGCAGCCATGTTTCCCCAATAAATATGTACTTTTTTACAAATTTTTAGAATGACCCTTTTTCCTTTTTCTAAACTTTTACTGCCTGGTAAGTAATATCACGCAATAGCCATGTGTTCTAAAATTTCCGGCGCTACCGAGACTTGGATTCCTATCTCTGTTGCCATTCTGTCACTCCGTTTACATGAGGTTCCCAGAACCGGATTTCGGAAACCGATTTCTCAATATCGCTTCTGGGTGCTCTTGTAAACACTTCAAAATCGATTTTGGAAATCTACTTCTGGTTACTGGTTTTCCAATTCCACAATCGATTTTCGCTCCCATGTAAACGCAACCGGTTTTGGAACGTATTTGGGCTGTCAGGTTTCGTCTTGTTTTTACAAATTTTCGTCTAATATCGACGGAGTGGCTTTTTGTACTCTGAAAGGTAAGTATAAATATTAGACTGGAGCTGTTTACACCTTGTCTATGCTGGCTAAATCATAAACAGTAACAGCTGTTTTCCAGGCGCCCTGTTTAACTGGGCTAGTAAATCCGCTTCAGGACTTACCATGTAAACGCAACAGCGAGAAACGGTTTCCGAAATTCGGTTGTCTTCTTCCGGAAGATGTTTCGCAAGTAAACGTAGTGTGTCTAAAGAGACCCAAACACGAGCAACGGATCGCAGCGATCCGTCACATGGGCGACCGATCGCTTCGCAGATGGCACGTGTGTGGGCAAATCGCAGCGATCGGTCGCTGATCGCTGGTAGCAATAAAATCCCAGGCAATCTGATGGATCGCATGCGGTTCGTGCATGCAATGTGGCTGCTTGGTTGGTTAGCAGCGGTGTGCGGCAATATGGCAGCGACTCGTTTGTCCGTTTATCAAACGTGGTTGTGCAGTTTTCTTTCTTTCCGCTTTGCCCACGATGAGCAAGAAATTGACTTCAGAATTTATAGTTACCCAGGGACGAGGAACTACGCTGAGGAGTGAGACAGAAGCCGGAGTAGCCATTTACATTAAGAAGAATACATCCTTCGATTTTGCAGTGATTACCATTTTGAAACTTGTACTATTGGTGTAGAAGTAATGGGAAGTTCATAATAATAGTCACGATACAATGAGCTTCTTCTTATGATTTTGTGTTGAAATAATTATATAGTTAAGTTTTTAACTTCTAAACAGAATCACATATGTACCTAGTGTAATGTTAAGGGGACATTTTAAATTAAATATTTTATACAATCCTTTTATACAGTCCTTGTCATTTCATATGATCCTACACTCTATCATACAATTTATAACAAAAGTTACGGTAATCAGTAGTGCTGCTGTTGACAGCATCCCCATAGACACATCAAATAAATTGTGCAGATCTAAGTACTTGCAGTTAAGCATTAAGACTAATGAATAAAAAAGGAACTGGGGACTAATAAACGTGAAACGAATTTTATTGGCACACTGGAAAGTTCACACAATCCATTTGGCTTCGGTGGAAAACGTAATATATGCTGTGAAGTAACCTACAATCCCAAAGAAAAGCGTTTCAAAACAAGTTTAACAACTTATAATTATCGTGCGTTTCAAATTAATGTTTTGCAAATATTCATGGTGATACGGATATAAACTGCAACTGCTGCTAAAAGTAGCTCATTTTTCAATTCTTGACACAGTGATGTACGTAATATTGATTGCAATTGCTTAGCAAATCGCTCCTATGTGGGATTTAGAGACGAGCGACCGATTGTAAGCGATATCGCGTGCACAGATCGCTGCGATCCGTCGCTCGTGTGTTGGGCCCTACACATTTCTCCTGACGAATGCATAAAAACAAACTGCATGTGTCTCTACATCAGTGTCAGTAGATGCCCAGATGTCATGCCATACACCTCAACTTTGAAAGAACAGTACTCGGTTGTTGTTATTGTGGTCTTCAGTCTAGAGACTTCTACTCTTCCCTGTGGAAGACTTATCATCTCCGAGCAACTACTGCAATCTACACCCTTCTTAATCTGCTTAGTGTATTCCTCTCTTGGTCTCCCTCTACGATTTTTACTCTCCACGATTCGCTCCAATACTAAATTGGTGATCCCTTCATGACTCAGAACATGTCCTACCAACCGATCCTTTCTTCTAGTCAAGTTGAGCCACAAATTCCTCTTCTTCCCAATTCTGTTCACTATGCCCTCATTAGTTACTTGATCTACCCAACTAATCTTCAGCATTCTTCTGTAGCACCACATTTCAAAAGCTTCTATTCTCTCCTTGTCTAAGCTATTTATCGTCTTGTTTCAGTAGCATACATGGCTACACTCCACACAAATACCTTCAGGAAAAACTTCCTGACACTTAAATCTATATTCGATGTTAACAATTTCTCTTCTTCAGAAACGCTTTCCTTGCCATAGAAAGTCTGCACTTTATATTCTCTCTACTTCGACTATTCATCAGTTGTTTTGCTTCCCAAATAACAAATCTCATCTACTACTTTAAGTGTCTCATTTCCTTATCTAATTCCCTCAGCATCACCTGATTTTATTCGACTACATTCCATTATCCTAGTTTTGCTTACTACTCGGTATTAAAAGCGAATCGCTATCCGCCAGTTGATCTAAGCAAGGGAGAATGGAGTATTGTGTTGATCGCTCTTGAATTTTGCGAGTTAGAATAACTTGTGAATATATTGCCAGTGAACACAATCTGTGTCGAGTGTAATACTGCGACTTATTCACACTAGAACGACCAGCTGATACATAGTATCTACAGATTCCACCCCATAGAAGGCCCAGGATACAACACTCTACAGGTTCCACACAGCCCAGTATATCTTCCAGTATCTGTGCAGACAGTAGGTCATCTTGATATTAATATTCTAGATCAGGAGGGAAATTTAGTTGAGTTTCTTGGTGAGGAGATAGTTTTACATCTTCACCTGAAACAATGGGTATCAGATTTAAATGTGACTCTCACAGTTGTCGGTACATCACTTTGCATCGGAAGCACAGTGCGATAACACCAGAGAATTTTGTTTCTCAAAGCGATAGGTTAGAAATCTCGCTCGATATAACAGCTCCATTTCAATTGACGAATGAATCATCCATAAGGAATACCGTTCCCAAAAACCGTTTGCGTCAGCGACGTTTAATAGTAATGATGAATCATGAATTTTAATTCAATGCCAGGATACGTTGAGGCTCCCAAGCACCACTTTCTTTAATCACGAAGGGCGGTTCTTAAAGAAGGACGGAGAGCCCACATCAATTTCGTAATTCATGCGTAATGCGTTCGCATTTCTGTTTCAAGAAATAAGATATGTGCTGAATGGAATGGAAATTGAATACACTTGTAAGGCTGGTATCACATCACCTCTTTTGCGTATGCTTACAGCTCAAAGTACTTATGTGATTCTTTGAAAAGATGAAATGTATTATTATACTTTTGGTGAGAAATGTGACAGATAACAATTGTTACGTTCATCCAAATCCGGAAGAAAATAATTTTGTGTTAGAAAAGGTGATCTGAAAAATGCAGCACATCATTGTATCAGATGAAGAGTACCTACGATTCCTGAAGGTACTAAATTCCTCTGCTACGCTGCTACTATCTTTCCACTCATGGGAACAATAAGAACATGCAGCTCTTCCATCCACTGGACATTGGTCTTGGGCAGTTAGAACTAGTATGTGGATAGGAACTGCATGGTTCTTTCTACTGGTTTCAGACCAAACGGAAAAGAAACTTGAAGAAAGATTCTAGTGTATTCGACCACTGCAAACTAACAAACGCTAAGGTCTTTCTAAACAGTGAATTCTACCCATACGATAACTTACAGCTGAACTGGAGTAATGCAGTGTACATCCTATTATACGACATGTATTCTAACACTCAGTCCTCCTATTACGAGTCAAATGGCAGATCGGTATGCATACTGAGCCCACAGAGGCTTAAGGAAATAGCGTCTACCGTTGATACACACACATCAAAGTGGAGTGAGCCCGTCAAAGGTGCACTTGTTGATATTCATACACAATTTCAGTCATCAGACAATTTCCTCAAAGAAACTACCGCATTTGCTTTGTTGTTACATGATGGTGTAGTGAATTATTGTCTGTGAACTGGAGTTATGCAGCTGGTGCTATGATTTAATCTGCAATACATCAAGTCAGAACTATTTCATAATGGAGTCCAGAGTGTGGATATTATAGCTGGTGGCCAGGAGTTTATGAATGAATTCAGAGAGTTTGTATATAAAGACCTGGCATTTCTAACTTTATGGGCTCTGGTCGAGTCACAGCAACATCCTCCACAACTGTTCAGGCTCCTAAACCATTCAGGAGTATTAAATATGCGAAACCTCTGAGGACAATATTATGACTGATGTAAAATCACTCTTCGAAGAACTGGGACGAATATGACATCTTCAACTTTTATAGTCCTGTCTTCCTCAGTTGCGTGTAATATTACGGCATATTAATAATTTTTACTTATGGACCGTCTGACAGCAACCGAATAAAACACAATTTTACTGCCATGCGCGTTTCGCCTTTATTTTCTGCAAGGCATCATCAGTGGCAGGTTGCGTGGACAATTTCCTACATAATACGCTCCTGTTGCATTTTTGGTGTTCTTCTTCTTCTTATGAACGCCAATTTGCGGTTTTTTTCCCCATTCCACAACACTATGCACTGAACGCTTGTTTTAAAGCAATGTTTGGGTTTCTGTTGCCGACTCTCAAAAAACATTTGACAGCCGGCAACAGAAACCAAAATATTGCTTTAAAACAAGCGTTCAGTGCCTAGTGTTGCGGAATGGGGGGAAAAAACAGCAAATTGACGTTCATAAGAAGAAGAATACCAAAAATGCAACAGGAGCGTATTATGTAGGAAATTGTCCACGCAACCTGCCACTGATGATGCCTTGCAGAAAATAAAGGCGAAACGCGCATGGCAGTAAAATTGTGTTTTATTCGGTTGCTGTCAGACGGTCCATAAGTAAAAGTTATTAATATACCGGGACGAATATGTCTTGTCTGTGGAACGTGTGCTGATGAAGTTGCAGAGATTTGATCACATCCACTGTGTAGTTTAAATCAGAGGTAGTTAGAAAGTGTTCTGGATGAATAACATATTCAAGAACGCTTCAGCACATGATCTCGAATCATATGGTTGTCTTGCGACCCGTCAACTCAAGAAAACGCGTGGAGAGGAAACGAACAGAACAATGCTTTTTGTTTCTACTTCAAATAATGTGAAATTTCGTTTATGTTGAATGATCAATAAATGATCTTTTAGCACTAAATTACGTGTTTGATTTATTTATCTTACCAATAGATTTTTCATTGGTGAGTATGCAAATTCTCCCAAATACCTTCCCTGTGTTTATGTTCTAGAATTCGAGTCAGACAGTTTCTGAATACATTTTTCAAATTGGTATGGGTCGGTTGCTTTCATCTCCCACTTGCCTACATGACCCACCTAGTATGCATGTGGCCATACAGTCATTAAGTGAAGTTGGTTACAGCTCTTGTTGACATACATGTGATACCTATTCTTCACATCAGTCGCAGCAGGCCGGCATGGTGACCAACCACTGGCACTCGCCATACACGTTTACCAGTGATCAGCGGTCTCCGTTCGTTTAGAGTACTGTGACCAGGGATCCACTATTTGTTTATGCCGCATTGTGTGTTCTTTTGGGAGCCGAGACACGTACAGTCTTAGACATAAAAACTGACCGCCGGCCGGCCGCCACAGAGACTAAGTCCGAGTCGTTCACTTAAGGTGGCCAATAAAACTGACCGCCCCTGACAACTCTCCGGCTATCTGCACAATCTGGCAACACTGTAAGATGCGGAAGTGTTAGGAGAAAGTGTTGTCTACTTCCGAGTTGTTATCGGACTCGGTGAACCGTGGTCTACTGGTAATCTTCGTGCATTCTAAACTTACAGTCGCATGTTCGCGTCCAGTGTATTTTTTTTTTAACCACATGTCAGTCTACAGTTATGAGTCCGATTGAACATGGAAGATAATTTGCTTAACATTCTACCCACCAGCAATAACAAGTATTCCAGAAACAATTCCGCAGGACAGCTCGTGGCTGCGTCGAGATCATAACAGCTTACGCTCGAGCGTTTCCTCGCGCTGCAACGGCTACCGCCCACCGGCCAGACGCCACCCGCCGCCTGAAATCTGGCGCCGCCCAGGTGAACGCGGCGCGACGCTGTCAGTGTATGTATCAACTGTCATTTCCGAATTTGATGTTCTAATTATCATCTTGCAGTTAAGCATTGGATTTTGCATACTGGAAAATCATGAACTACAGTTAAGCATTGTAAAATTGAGTCGCAAGTGGAAAAGGGTGTAACATCTGCAAAAAAATGTTTCTTTTGGTATAACAGAGGGGTGAACGCAGAGGAGGCAGCTAGAAAGATTTGAACTGTGTTTGGAGCGAGTGCTTTTGGGAAAAATACGTCAAAGACCGTTCTGGCATGAATGATTTTCCACATTAATTAAGTCTCGACTACTGATATATGTGATAGATTACCATTTTACCATGATGCGACATTTGCATTCAACAGGCAAAGTTCAGAAGTCTGGTGTAGGAGTACTGCATGCTCTAATTCGAAACAACAAAAATCAACGGAGTGACTGTTATTGAACGTCATCAGGTCGCTCGTTGAGCATTCCTATGCAGTACTGTTGCTGGTGACGTGTTATGATGCCTTTATCGTTAACTTCCTAAGAAGAAATGAAAGGCTGAGCCCCACCAAAAGACGTAAACTCGAGAAAAGAGTGGTGTGAACATAATATTTTACATCTGATAGCTCCAAAAGTGTGTTTTGAGGTACGAATTCTGCCCCAAGGGGTGTTTGCAACACAGCTGGAATTTGTTGCCAACAACATCAAGGAGATTGATAGGAAAGTCGTCTCTCAGGCACTTGAATTGATGGAGAAGTCCTCTCTCAAGCACTTGTCCCTCTCGTCATATATTCGTAAAATTTTACCTTTCCCGCTCTTGATCGATCAACCGTCGAGGCCATTCATTTCTAGACGAAAATACTCTTAAAACTACGCATGTTTAATGACAACCTTAGAACCAGTGGGTTTCTGCGGGCGTAGAATTTGCAAACAACTTCAGCATTGTCAGATTGTTTTAGACATCGTGTAAGAAAATTCTGCTGCTGATTAATTTCTCTTTGATGATTACTGTTGCGTTTAGTAAACTAATGGAAAATGCAATTAAAATATTCACTGTACTAATACAAATTAAAATCAGCTTACTACAGAAACATCACGACAGCAGTCTATCTTAATAAAGCGTTAAGTGTTAGTGGAATATTACCGACTTTTGACTTCGTAAAGATTTGTATTTACTTCATTTCCTGTATCATTCGCAACTATTATGAAAATGTGTCATTTCACAGATAAATTATGTATTCACAACAACAAAAAATATGTCGGCAGAAAACAAAAGTGACATTATGAATTTGGGAGTAGCGTACGGTTTTCGCTCTGACACTAAGGGTTACTGAAAGTAGCAAGACGAATTTTGCTCGAGCGTTTTATTATGATTCCCTTATTGAGTTTGTATCTGCCTGCTTGTAGCTCTGCTACAAAAGAATTAAAAATCTGGCCTTCAGCGAGTCTCGAAAGGCGAACGAAGCAGCTGGCACCTGGCAGCCAAGCATGTTAGCTGGGAACTGGTTTTTTCCTAAAGTGGAAAATTATCCTTTTGTGGTTGAATGGTTGACATATCAGTCAGACGTGTGCCGTTAGTCTGAGCGTTTCGGTGTGTTGAATTTGTACCAATGATTTTTCTACAGGTTTTTTCTGTCCCAAATAGAATGTTGAAGTCTCCCATTAGTACTATCACGTCATCTTGGAGAATGTTGCTCATAGTATTTTCCAGTGTGTTCCAGAATTTTTCGACATTTCCGGTGTTTTTCTTATTTTCGATGTTCGTGGGGGCATGTGCATTGATGAGTGTATATTTTGTACTGGGCTCTGAATGAGCATAATCATCAGTCGATTGTTGATGGGTGTGATTTCTTTGAGAGAGTTGATGATAGATCTGTGTTCGAGAAATGCAGTGCCGAAGATTGGTGCGCTTTTCGCTACCTTTTGTTGTATTTTGCTCTTGAAGATACAATGTTTCCGTAATGCAAGGTTTCATTGTCAGTTAGCCGTGGTTCTTGAAGAGCAAGGATGAGAATTTTTTGTCGGTCGATTTCTTTTGTGAGATTATTAAGTTTTCGTGTTTGGGTCAATGTGTCGATGTTTAGTTTTCAAATGCATGTTTTCTGTTGTAGGGAAATTTACCAGAGATCTTCGATATTCACTGCTGTGCTGACCTGGACTCCCCAGAATCCGAAAACCCAACAGTTGGGTTATGTATCACCTAGGGTAAAGTTGACTTTGCTTGCATAGTTAATGTTTGCTTGTTCAAATGGTTCAAATGGCTCTGAGCACTATGGGACTCAACTGCTGAGGTCATTAGTCCCCTAGAACTTAGAACTAGTTAAACCTAACTAACCTAAGGACATCACAAACATCCATGCCCGACTCAGGATTCTAACCTGCGACCGTAGCGGTCTTGCGGTTCCAGACTGCAGCGCCGTTAACCGCACGGCCACTTCGGCCGGCAATGTTTGCTTTTGTTTCATTGGTTTGGCTTCGGTGATACCAGGACCGGACATGACCAGAGGGTGTTGAAGCCTTTGGAAGCAAATATTTTCAGCCGAGATGATTGAGCTAGCAGACGGTGACCAGAGTAGCGGTGATTTTCACTAACACGTGTCTGGATTCTGGGTTCAACGGATTGAGCAGCCGTTCAGGATTGTGTTAGTAATGGTTCACCCCAAGTATTTGATTTCCTCGGTACCACCCATATGGGGGAGGGTTTTCCCTATCCCCAAACGGGATTATTAATGTTATTATTACTATTATTATTATTGTCATTATGTCATCAGCAAATCCGATATGGTGTATCTTCCCACCACTGAAATAGATGTGTATTGTTCGATTCAGTATTTCCATCACATACACATGGGTTATAGTTACGTTACATTGCTGCTAGTAGACATATTTCCCACTTTTTCTTAGACAGTTGCTACATGTTACTCCATCATAGGAATTTATGTGCGCACCATTGTTGCAATACAGACGTTTAAATTATCCGATTTTTGTAATTTCATTTTGATACCAGATCGTTCTAATCGGATTCAGCCTGTCAGTATTAATGTGGATATCCGACTACGACTCTCATCATATGATGGATTTTGTAAACCACATTCTTAATCGGACTGTTGAATCTAGATCACTTATCTAATACAGGGCCTCAATTCATAAACACTGTCGAAAACAATAATCCAATATTCTTATTACAAACACGTTATTTAAATATAAATATATGAACTAACGAGATAACAGATTATTTACAGGAGCAGAGCCCCATCCATCATAACAGAGCAGTGCGAGATTGGTTTCAGGGCCGAGAGAGGATAAAGCTGTTGCCGTTTGTTCCACGATCACCGAACATCAACCAGATAGAGAATATGTGGGCAGAGGTAACAAGGTCATTGCCATGTGGACCTACAAATGCAAGAACCTTTGGACGAATATAGAAAATGTTTTGTGGGAAGTAAACCATCACGCTACACTGTCGACGACTTAATGAAATCAATGGTCCTACGCCTTCGAGAAATCTTACGTAATGATCGTGGGTGGGGTAGTTACTAAAAGTATACTCTTCCACAAAACCCATGCGGAAAATTATCTGATAATCGGTCAAGCTTTGCTTTGTCGCAGCTCTTTAGCATACAAGTCCATTTACTTTCAGTCTCCTCCTTACAATTCTTGCAATGCAAGGTAATTGAAAAATCTCATCCGCTCAACGCCAGCTGAGGGATTGATTGGTGCATGTATTGTTCAACACACAGTACTTGTCACCCTCTGTGAAATCAATGACTGTTTGCTGTGTATATGTGTGTGTGTGTGTGTGTGTGTGTGTGTGTGTGTGGTGTGTGTGTGTGTGTGTGTGTGTGTGTGTGTGTTTCGTGTTCACGCACAGTCTGAATCAATACTATTAACATTAGAGAGACAACCAACAATAAATATTGCATCAAATATGACTGTTAAGTATTTTAATGTGATGGGAACTGACAAACTGAATTTTTACGCAACCCACGACCTGCATATTACGCTAAGTAAGATGTATTAACTCCATAGTATTGTTAGCAGAGACAGTGTGCTCTTGTTGTCGAGGCTCGCGACAAGTGCAGCGATTAGCAGTGCCCAATGCCGCCGCGATTTGTTTATGTTGGCTGAGCGTGGACACTGCAGCAGACACTTCGCCATAAACAGAAAGAAATCACCCTGGCTCTGACTGCGGTGGGCGGATATCACTGCCTGCGTGTTCTTATAGTAACCAACGTGAGACTCTACTCACAGGTGCCATGGAACAATTGCAAGGGGTATCATGGCATTAGTCATCAGAATATTAACCAGTGATGAAATGTCCACTTTATTTGAATCCGAAGAAAATAGGAACCTTCTCACAAAGGAATGTGAGGTGATATCAAGATTTATCTAACATACAAAAATTAACTGCTGGGCTTTCATGTATGCAGTAGTAGCACACAAGGATATATTATGTCTTGGAAGCGTATATTTCATTTCCTCTTCTCATATTGACGCCCATGTTTTAGTATGAAGTGAGAAAATAAACACGAAAAACTAAAGTTCCTAAGAAGCATATAAGTCATTTCCTCTTCTCATATCATCACTTTTGTTTTAGTATGAAGTAAAAAAATAAACACTTTAGGGTTGTGAAGCATAATATGACTCCAGATTCTTATCGTAGGCGCTATCGGAAACACATAAAGCAGGGAGCTGTCCACTCTCTTGTCCAACAGTCTGTTTCCTTTCATGCATTACTCCCGCTACGAGATTCTTATTTAAGGACTTGTGGGCATCAAGTTCTTCAGTAAAATAAGCCTTGTGTTATTGTGCTAATTACGGTACGGAAAAAATGCAACAAAGACTAGTTCTCCTAGAGCAGCGAGGATATTTGCACATGTCTGTATTCAGGAATGACTGCCAGCTGCCACAACACTTCACAGAATCCATGCAGCAGGCAACACAACTGTGCGTGCACTTCAGACTTCATTCAGTAAGACGCCAGGTGATGGCTGGAAAAGTCAAATTAACGTCGTTTTCCGAGTCGTATTCAATCCAGAATGAGGTGTTCTTAAGGTAGTTGAGCATTCTAGCAATTACACTTTTATAATTCCCATATGAGTATTTCGATAGCCAAAAGAACCACTTTGTGTGAAACCATCGGGAACTGCATTAATATCAAACTGCAAGAACTTCAGACAATACCTGGACTCTTCTCTTCGCTGGGTGACCTATTACTGTTATTTAGGATTCTCTCCGTCCTAGTCGTAATGCAAATGGAACTTCAGAGGCGCTTTCCACTATTCTTGACAAACGTCAGCAACTTGTAATCACTGCGAGTCACAACTGCGTGATGATAATGGTTCAGGTTGTCAGTAGTTGTGGTGGTGTTATGCTGTCAAACTGCGTTTAGTAACGTTAATGGCGGCGCACATAATTTAGCACTGACTACCTACTTAAGTAAAAATAGTGTTTTGGCGTCGTCGCTTCTCTTTATTTGGCCTCAGCTTGAGTAATCCGATTTAACGAACATAGTACTCCATTCGCGGGCTGCTAATGATACAGTATGACGACAGAGATCATCGTAAGGGTATTACATTAATTCTGCAATGAATTGCTTTGCAATACTCTCAATGCAGCTGGAATGACTCATTACACAGGTACTCTATGTTGCACTTGATTAAGTGATAAGTTCGCTGCAATGCTGTTTCTACTGCTCGTAAATACTTGTATACTTCAAAAATGATTTAAATGGCTCTGAGCACTATGGGACTTAACTTCTGAGGTCATCAGTCCGCTAGAACTTAGAATTACTCAAACCATGAGCGCGGGATTAGCAGAGCGATCTCAGGCACTGCAGTCGTGGACTGTGCGGCTGGTCCCGGCGGAGGTTCGAGTCCTCCCTCGGGCATGGGTGTGTGTGTGTGTGGTTGTCCTTAGGGTTATTTAGGTTAAGTAGTGTGTTGCCTTAGGGACTGATGACCTTAGCAGTTAAGTCCCATAAGATTTCACACACATTTCTTTTGAACTTAAACCTTAGGACATCAGACACATCCATGACAGAGACAGGATTAGAAATTGCGATCGTAGCGGTTGCGCGGTTGCAGTCCGTAGATCCTAGAACCACTCGGCCACTCCGGCCGGCATACTTCTATACTGACCATTCGTTATTTGGCCAAATAAGAACTACAATCTGATTCGCATATACAGGGTGAGTCATCTAACGTTACCGCTGGATATATTTCGTAAACGACATCAAATACTGACGAACCGATTCCACAGACCGAACGTGACGAGAGGGGTAGTGTAATTGTTTAATACAAACCATACAAAAATGCGCGAAGTATGTTTTTTAACACAAACCTTTTATTTTTAAATGGAGCCCCGTTAGTTTTGTTAGCACATCAGAACATATAAACAAATACGTAATCAGTGCCGTTTGTTGCATTGTAAAATGTTAATTATATCCGGAGATATTGTAACCTAAAGTTGACGCTTGAAACCTCCGACGTTCAGTTGCGTGTTGTAACAAACACGGGCCATGGTCGGCGAGCAGCATCTGCAGGGACATGTTTACGATGACGACCGTGTTTACGAGTGTGGCTGTAGTGCACTGTTGTGGTTTGGTCTAGCTGTCGCAGTGTCCGCATGTAGCGCTTGCTGCTATTGTTATTCTGCATTCGTCTCCGCACGCAGACCAACTGTAGTACACCGTGTTACCAGACGTCTGTGATAGTGTAGTGTTGTAGGAACTGTAACCATGGTGTATTCGAACTCTGAAAAGGCGGAGATGATACTCATCTATGGCGAGTGTCGACGAGATGCAGCTGAAGCCTGCAGGGTGTATGCAGGACGGTACCCGGACAGAGAGCATCCAACGTGTTGTGACTTGGCAAGACAGCCAAGCCACTAGGAGAGGAAGCCGAAAGGCACGCGTTTAAGCTCACGCAGGCTGGCGTGAGGTCTGGAACAGGTAAGGGAATTTATGGTAGCAAAGAACGTAAGTAAGTACTGGAATACTTAACTTTAATTCATAATTGGTGAACATCGGTCTGACGGTACATGCATCACAAGATAAACAGCAATTGATAATGGCGCCTTGCTAGGTCGTAGCAAATGACGTAGCTGAAGGCTATGCTAACTATCGTCTCGGCAAATGAGAGTGTAATCTGTCAGTGAACCATCGCTAGCAAAGTCGGCTGTACAACTGGGGCGAGTGCTAGGACGTCTCTCTAGACCTGCCGTGTGGCGGCGCTCGGTCTGCAATCACTGATAGTGGCGACACGCGGGTCCGACGTATACTACCGGACCGCGGCCGATTTAAAGGCTACCACCTAGCAAGTGTGGTGTCTGGCGGTGACACCACATTCCTCCCCCGCAAATCGGCGCACGGTTGTGTGATAAGGCTTCCGCCCGCCGTGGGGAGGACCCCATGTTGACGTATGCGACGAGGTGGGGAGCCTAAGAACAGGCGAGGCTGTGCCACCCGCACCCTGCCATTCGGTCCGAGGGGAGCTAGGAAACGTGTGAAAACCTAGTCCAGGGTGCACGCCAACATGCGGTGTATGCGCCCGCAAAGAGACAGGAGGGGCCGAGGGGTCGACCTCCATCTGGTCGGGGCACCCGACGGGCGAAGACGCCATGTGGTCCGGAGCGGGCAAGAGTTCCATGTCAGAGGACAGCTGGTCACGGGAAGCGATCGGCGGCGCGTGACCCAGGGAGGCGCCCGGCGGTTGCAGCGACGCGTCCACTGCAGGCGTCGCCGGCGGGAGAACAGGCGGCGGCGGTGGCGGCGGCGCGTCGCCATGGGGCAAAATGGAAGGCAGCGTCGGTAACACTTGGGGCTGAGGCGAGCCAGTAGATGGGTCCCCAGGGCGCTGACCGGACGGCACCGTCGCTGAAAGCAGACGGGGAGCGACAGAACCCGTGCGACGACAGAGGCGCAGCTGATTGAGATGCCGACGCACCTCACCAGAGGCCCCCGAAACCAGATACATAGCGCGGCCGAGGCAACGAAGAATGCACCCTGCGAGCCAACGCCGTGAACCTCGATAGTTGCGATAGTATACAACGTCGCCTGGAGCAAAAGCAGGTGTCTGCCGCTGCACAGGAACCTGATGCGGCGGAAGTGGCAAAGACATCAAGGTGCGATGAGGGCGACCGTGAAGCAACTCAGCCGGCGAGCGACCATCTCGGGGCTGAGAGCGATACGAGGACAAAAAGAGCAATAACGCGTCCTCCCGAGAATGCGACTCTTTCAACTTCAACATCTGTGACTTGAAAGTCCTGACCAATCGTTCAGCGGCACCGTTTGACTGTGGCGAAAACGGCGCGGACGTCAGATGTTGAATACCATTGGCCTTGCAGAATGACTGAAATTCTGCGGACATGAATTGTGGGCCATTGTCGGAAACAATAGTCTGTGGAAGACCTTCAATGTAATAGATAGCGGATAACGCTTGGATGGTGGCAGAAGACGTCGGGGAAGACATCCGGACAACAAAAGGAAAATTACTGAAAGAATCGACCAGAACCAACCATCGAGCATTCCAGAATGGACCAGCAAAATCGATGTGTAAGCGTTGCCAAGGGGAAGTGGCTTTTGGCCATGCAAAGAATTTCCGCGGTGGTGCGGATTGTTGTTCGGCACACGCCATACAAGAAGAGCACATATGCGTAATCGCAGCATCGATTCCGAACCAAGTACAGTGCTGACGAGCAAGTTGTTTCGTTCGCACTATACCCCAATGTCCTTGGTGGAGAAGCCGTAAGACAGAGGACTGTAACGAACGTGGGACCACGACCCTGGACTGATCATTATCAGAACGCAACAGCAAAACACCACGTCGTACAAAAAGTCTCTCCTTGTGAGCAAAAAATCGGCGAACCAACGGATCCTCGATCCGTGACTTTGACAAGGGCCATTGCGTAGCAACAAAACGCAGAACGGTAGCAAGGACAGGGTCAGCAGCCGTGGCTGTAGCTACACGACGAAAATCAATGGGAAACGATTCGTCCACGTCATCGGTTTCCGCATCAATGAACATGCAAGCAAGTTCGGAGGAATCGAATGCTCTATCCTCAGCAACAGGCAAACGGTACAACGCATCGGCGTTTCCGTGCTTAGCAGTGGACTGATACAAGATATCGTAGCGGTACTGCGAGAGGAAAAGAGACCAGCGAATGAATTTCTGCGCTGTACGTGGAGGTACAGGCTTGGTCGAATGAAAAAGCGATGTCAAAGGTTTGTCGTCCGTGATGATGGTAAAGTGACAACCATACAAGAAATCATGAAACTCAGTAACACCAAATACGAGAGCCAAAGCTTCTTTCTCGATCTGTGAATAATTTCTTTGTGCAGACGAGAGCAATTTGGACGCAAAGGCAATAGGGCGATCGTGCGAACCATCTTTGTGCGCAAGCACAGCACCGATCCCGAAATCCGATGCATCCACCATCAACAAAAGGGGCTTCCAGGGATCGAATGGCGTAAGGCAAGTATTGGAAAGCAACGCCGATTTCAATTGGCGAAAGGCGCGTTCGTATTCCGTTGTCCAGACGAACGGAACACCTTTACGGCGTAAGCGATGAAGCGGAGCTTAAATGGAAGAGGCGTGACTCACATACTTATGGTAGTAATTGATTTTTCCCAGCACACTCTGTAGCTGCTTCAAATTCTGCGGCGAAGGCAAGTCTTGTATGGCACGGAAGTGCTCTGGACTGGGATGTATGCCTTGGGCATTGAGTACATGGCCCAGATAGGGTAAGTCACGAGCAAAAAAACACATTTGTCCTTCCGCAAGCGAAGACCATTTTGTCGCAAGACCTGAAATAATGTTCGGAGATTGGCTAAATGTTCTTCTTCCGTCTTTCCGGAGATCACAATATCGTTCAGATAGTTTGCTGCAGTAGGGACTGACGCACAAACAGTTTGTAGATATTGCTGAAACAATGAAGGGACGGACGCACCCCCAAATGGCAGTTGTTTGAATCGATACAACCCAAGATGCATGTTAACCACCAAAACGCGCTGGGATTCTTCGTCCACCGGTATTTGCAAGTACGCATCGGCTAGGTCCAACTTCGAAAAATATTTACCCGGGCACAGTTTGTCAAAAAGATCTTCTGGGCGGGGTAAAGGAAAAGTTGCAATCACTAGTTGTGGATTGACTGATAGTACCTGATTGACTATAGACAAGTTAAACAACTGAAATAAATCTAAACCAAACAAGTTCACTGCAGAAGAACGAAGTACGTAAAATGACACAAGTTTTGTTTGTCTCTTGTATGTTGCAAGAAGGCTGCACTGTCCTAACACAGGAATCACTTGTCCTGAGTAACTACGTAACTTAACATTTGCGGCACGCAATGGAGGTGTGCCCAGCTGTCTGTACGTATCGTATTTGATCAATGAAACTGCAGCTCCGGTATCGAGCTGGAACGGTATCACATTGCTGTGAATGGCCAAGTCTACAAAAAGTTTATTGTCCTGCTGACGACAAGAGCGACTGTCTCGTGCAACGTGAACTGACACTGGTACAGAAGCACTTGCGACTTGACGTGATATCCGGCGATGTCGACGCACACTATTTGTGGGACGAACACAGTCATTGTTAGAGAGAGTGGCACTGGGCAGAGTGGAATGAACGACATGAATTTCCATGGGCGAAGGTTCACGAGCCTGAGTATTCTTGGTTCGATTCCGATTCCGGTGCGAAGCAAAGGGCCTGGAATGGTTTTGAGCGTCCGATCGGAGCTTTTTCTGGCAAACACTTTGAACATGTCCTTTTTTATTACAGAAAAAGCAAATAGCGTGGCGTGATGGGCAATTCTCACGCGAATGTCTAGTAGCACACCGCGGGCATGATGTTAGCACTTCATTTGCTTGCTGGCGCGGCACACATGGCGGAGTGATTGGCGGCAGCTGTGCGGACGGGCGCGAGGGCTGTTTACAGTTCCGTGCAGCGCGCCCGGCGGGCCGGTTAATGTGATACACGGCCGGTGAAGTTTCAAATGATGCATGAGCAAAGTCAAGTGTGTCCTGCCGATCCAATATGTCTATAACTTGTTGAAGGGAGGGATTGACTAGTTTCAAAATCTGTTCCCGTATACGAACATCAGAAACGTTCTGTGCAATTGCATCACGTACCACAGTATCTGAATAAGGGAGTCCACATTCATACTCAAAAGCACAATCCCTAGTAAGGCCTTGCAAAGTTGCAACCCACTCCCGATTAGTTTGACCGGCCGTACGTTTTGTACGAAAGAAGGTATACCTTTTTGCAACTACATTGACTGATCTTTTGAAATATGCATCTAATGCAGACAAAATTTCTTCATAGGACAGAGTTGCTACATCGCGTCGGGGAAATAATTTCACTATCACACGGTACGTCTGGACGCCTACGGCGGAAAGGAGAAAAGGCTGCCGCTCATTACCTTGAATTCTGTTGGCGGCGAGATGGAATCCAAATTGGCGTGACGACTCCGTCCAGCTTTCCAGTGCCGCATGAAAAGGACGAAAAGGTGGTGCAACTGCGTGTTGTGGCTGCGTGAGCGGTGAAGCGGCGGCCGCCGCATCGGTTTGCATTGCACGTTGACCCTGGACGAGCTGTCCAAGGGCATCCAATAAGGCCTGCGTCTGCTGGTTCTGTAAGCGATAAAATTCGGACAGTACATCTGGAAATGGTGGCGAAGCCATAACACAAGTAAGTCAGGGCAGAATTAGTACAAACGCGATTTAGCTCGTCGCCGAGTTGTTGTGACTTGGCAAGACAGTCAAGCCACTAGGACAGGAAGCCGAAAGGCATGCGTTTAAGCTCACGCAGGCTGGCGTGAGGTCTGGAACAGGTAAGGGAATTTATAGTAGCAAAGAACGTAAGTAACTACTGGAATACTTAACTTTAATTCATAATTGGTGAACATCGGTCTGACAGTACATGCATCACAAGATAAATAGCAATTGATAATGGCGCCTTGCTAGGTCATAGCAAATGACATAGCTGAAGGCTATGCTAACTATCGTCTCGGCAAATGAGACCATCGCTAGCAAAGTCGGCTGTACAACTGGGGTGAGTGCTAGGACGTCTCTCTAGACCTGCCGTGTGGCGGCGCTCGGTCTGCAATCACTGATTAGTGGCGACACGCGGGTCCGACGTATACTACTGGACAGCGGCCGATTTAAAGGCTACCACCTAGCAAGTGTGGTGTCTGGCGGTGACACAGGAGAAGCGGGTGCAGTTGGTGTGTTAGCTGCTGTTGCCATGAACCCACACATGAGTACACGGGACATTGCGAGAGCTGGTGGACTGAGTCAAAGTAGTGTCATGCGCATACTGCATCATCACCGCTTTCACCCGTTTCATGTGTTGCTACATCAGCAATTACATGGTGATGGCTTTAATCATCGAGTGCAATTCTGTCAATGGGCATTAACAGAGAATGCGTTGCAGTTCTACTTGTTTACCGATGAAGCGGGTTTCACAGATCACGGGGCAGTGAATCTATGGAACATGCATTACTGGTCTGTGGACAATCCTCGCTGGCTCAGACAGGTAGAGCGACAGCGACCGTGGACTGTAAATGTATGGTGCGGAATCATTGGCGACCAACTCATTGGTCCTCACTTTATTGCAGGGGCCCAAACAACTGTAACATACATCATGTTTCTACAGAATGATCTACCAACGTTGCTCGAAAATGTCGCACTGGAAACGCGTCGACGTATGTGGTATCAGCATGATGGTGCACCTGCACATTCCACAACTAACACTAGGCTGACCCTTGACAGGATGTTCGACGGGTGTTTCATAGGACGTGGAGGATGCATAAATTGGCCAGCCCGTTCTCCTGATCTTACACTTTTGGACTTCTTTCTGTGGGGTACGTTAAAGGAGAATGTGTACCGTGATGTGCCTACAACCCCAGAGGATATGAAACAACGTATTGTGGCAGCCTGCGGCGACATTACACCAGATGTACTGCGGTGTGTATGACATTCATTACGCCAGAGATTCCCCTTTAGTTTAAAAGTACGTCTTTAATTCCAGGTCCTCCGTTTTGCCTCAACAAAGTCGCCATGTGGGAGAATACTTTGAAGATATTTTGTTTCCACACATACCAAGAGGCTACAACTAATATTTTATGTGGAGTGGCCTGCGGCATCGGTAAGACTGCTGTGGCATGATATATTTTGCTAAGTATGTATGTATTTATAATCTGAACTTTCTGTAGTCGGTCTAACGATCGCGTGCCATGCTCCTTCAACAAGGTTCCGATGACGTTAAGTTTCCGCTCCCAATTGTTCGTGGCCATGCGCTTGGGATTCGCCCTTAACAACAATCCTAGTTGGAGTCTCTCATCAGTTACATCTAACCAGTGCGCACCTATTGCACTATTGTAAGAACTGAGATGCAGTATTTTGGATTTAAAATTTTCTAAATTTGTAGTAAGAACTTATTAGAACAAGCTGCTTTGGTCATCAGTCCCTAAGCTTAGACACTACTTAATCTAACTTAAACTGACTTACGCTGTGGACAACAAACACACCCATGCCGGAGGGATGGCTCGAACCTCTGACGGTGGGCACTGTCGGGACACAGCAGCCAATCTCTCTGCAGCACCTGTCTACACACGCTCCTCGTCAGACGTGAATTCCCATCTTTGCCGCACACGCAGTACCCCCGGCCTCCCTTTCCCCCCCCGTACCCCCGCCCCCCCTTTACCCCCCTCCCCATCGGCCATTTTTCCTCTCGCTCGCGGCCACACTGTATTCTCGCGAGGGTTCTGCTGATGTCGTGCATCTAGCACTGAAAACTTTCGATGACCCGTTGAGATCTAAATAATTATACCGGATGTTTTAGGAGGAATAGTAAATACTGTAGGAGGTGGTAGTATAGACAAATTGAAGAAAAAAATGCCATACAACACCCTCTATATGGATATTTGTGTGGTGTCTGTTCTTTTGGAAATGTCCGAAAGAAAAGACACTACGAATCCGGGTTCGAACAAGGTCAGGCACAAGTTTTCATCTGACGCCGTTGCTCTATTTTAATTCCCATGACAGCCTGGACATCTGTCCTTCAATCTTTAACTGATGAACAAGGCTGTCTATTTCGATTCGTAGTGTCTGTTCTCTCGGAAATGTCCGAAAGAACAGACACACACACACACAAATTTTTATCTTAAGTGCTATTCGGAAAATGTTTGGCAACTCAGTGATAGTGCCAGACTGCAACTGCATCAGCCTACTCATTTCACTAGATATAGTTGTAATTTTCTGAACAATTCCTGTTTAATAAGTGACAGCGACAGTGTCTCTCACCGTTTACTTTGTCGGAAACCTGCTTCTTTCTGCCGTAGCCTATACTATAGCAATGAGTGATTGCTCACATTCTTGATACCTCACTGGACGTGCTACTGCAACTGTAGCCAAAGATTTAAATCCCGCTGGAAAGTATATTCAAGTCAGATGGTTTTACTGCTCCCCTACTGTCACTGAAAACGATTGTAACGAAATTAAGTACAGGTATCCTATGAAACCCTTGAGTTCATACAGCGGTGCTGTGAAGATGAAAAAAGTAGTTTTTCACAATTATCAGATGACAGATGGAATTTGTCAGACTCCACTAATTATGATTGTATTATTAACTCTTGGTTCACAGGCGCTTTTCTGCCGATTATTGTAACTGTTATTTGAATGTTAGAGATGGAAGAATAGAAACATCAAATTTTCGCCTTATGGAATGTTCGAATTCACCTTAAGTCTTCACGTTTCGAGCAAAGGCAGAGTATCAGTCAGGAAAGCTGACAACAATAAGCCAGGCCATGCCTGTCTTCTGGCGGATGTGCCAATGACAGTGATCTCAATAACAATATTGTACAGCCAAGATACACTGCTAACTGAACCACCGTAGAAGCTCCAAAATTGTGAATCGCGTCTGGTGAATACGCTTTCAAGGTTTCGGTCTGATTAAGACAATAAAACACAAATAATTGTCGCAGTTATTAATTTATGACATTTAGTTTGCATTCAGTGCCTCGATGTATTACATGTAATTGCACTCTAGCCCCTAAACCTAGTTACAGAAACGCGAATTAGGTTCATTGACATATAATGAGGATCTTACGGCCCTTGCCACCCGCAACTTTGAGACGAAGCTATAGTCACTTCCGAGGTCACTCACAGAACACATCAGCTGGTATGCTTCCTGGCAGCATAACTGAAACTTGGCAACAGTGCAGAATGTTTGGCAACTCTGTGACCGACGAGTTACTTCCTTGATGGCACCGAACTATCCTGCTAAATTCACTTTATTTTATCGTGTCATTTCAATTGAATACGTGTTCGGTCAGAGGGTTAGTTACCCTCTGTACCAAAAAACTGAGTGAACGGATCAACAAAGAACCTGAACGGGTGTCATCGGACGTCTGCCACGAACAAATCCAATAAGCAACATAGAAAAAACTGAGATTAAAAAAAAATAAAAAATAAAAAAAAACAAGGTAATGTGGCCTTTGTTCGCCTTTCGAGACTCGCTGAAAGCCAGATTTTTAATTCTTTTGCAGCAGAACTACAAGCAGGCAGATACAAATTCAATGAGCGAATCGTAAGACACCGCTCTAGCAAAATTCGTCATGCTCCTTTTAGTAACCCTTAGTGTCAAAGCGAAAACCTTACAGTACTGCCAAATTCATAATGGCACTTTTTTTTCTGTCGACATATTTTTGTTGTTGTGAATACGTAATTTTATCTATGAACTGCCACATTTTCATAATTCTTGCGAAGCAAATCATGTGGAGTAACACTGTGGATAAAGCACTACACTTTCTGGACGCTCTCTTATCTTCCTGGATGTCGAGGCGGTTCTAGTAATACGACCTTCGAGTAAATGGTTAGAGATGAAGAACCTAGTGGTGAATGAACTCATAGATGAGCTGAATGCGAGAGACTACTCTTGAAAAGAATAAGCAGGCTATTTATTCACAGTAAGACTTAGAAAATTTGCTAGTACTGTTAAACCTACGTGCACTGAACATTGTGAAAAAGTATTTAAAGACTAGCCCCACGAAAATTGGTGTAGTATTATTTATGAGGAAGCATATCCAGCACACATACTGAAAAATTATGTTTCTCGATGAAACTTTAGAGAGGGTTGTAGCGTATCTAGAGGTAGCCCTGGATGGAAAACTATTATGAATACCTCACATAAAGAATACGTTCCACTGCGAAAGATAATCTTATAAGCACTAGAAGCTGCTGTAGGGTAAACTGGGGTCTAAACCCAGTACGTACTGGATATACATCTCTGCAAAAAGGCCAATGATAATTTATTGGGCTATAATATGAACGAAGTCGAACAGAAGGTGGCTGCTAGGGAGTATGGCAAAGTGCAGAGACTGGCCTGCTTTCACAAACAGAGGGAATTAGCAGGACATCCAGTCTCGGAATGGATATTATGCTAGACGTGCCCGCCTTACACCTGTGGCTTAAAATTGAGGCAGCGGCAGGGGCATAAAGGCTAAAAATAGGAAATAACTGGATATAGTTCGAATATACGGAATCCCAAATCAGTATGGCGATGGTTGGGGAATTGCTGACTAACTATACAATAACTTCTAGCTGTTTCAATAAACCTTGCCATGTACCAGTTGGAAGCAGGGAGCTGTGGAAGAACGAGCCACTAAACCGTGCAGGAGACATAATATAGTGGTTTACTGACAGGTCGAAAACAAATGAAAGTACTGTGTCTGGTGTACTGCCTAGAATCTCTTTAGGGAAGATGGCCACAGTATTACATAATATCTTCTATCAGCATGTGCACGGAGGAGAATTAGAGCAGACCCTACAAAAATCGTAGCATCTACTTTTATTCAGACAGCCAAGCAGCTCTGAAATCTCTATCAGCCCCTGCTGACTGCCTTGAAGCATTTTCTTTCGGACATATCTGAAAGAACAGACACCACACTTATATCCATATACAGGGTGTTTCAGGAGGAATAGTATATATTTTAGTGAGTGATAGTACAGAAGAATTGCGGTAAAAAATTCCATATAATTGCGTCTACTTTTTATTGAGTACAGAGATACAGCTGTTAGTATGTAACCCTAACAAACTCAAAGAAAGGCAAATGAGGAAATTCAAAATTGATATTCAAAAATTCCCTGACCAACTTTAATACCCATTTGACTTCTCTTGATAACACCACGTGTAGCTCTTCTGAGGCCGTCTTTGGGTTATTTTATGAGGACTGCACTATTCATAATCCGAACGATCAAATTGGCTCTTGGGTTTACTTTTTCTTTGCAGACTTCGCCTTTAACCATCCCCGCAGGCAAAAATCCAAAGAGATAAGGTCCGGGGACCTTGAAGGCCACGAAAAGTGCCCATATCTAATGATCCATCTTCCGGAAAATGTTAGGTTTGGCTAATGTGTCACCTGACGACTAGAATGTGCCCGAGCACTGTAATGCTGGAGGAACATACGCATTCTTGTAGCCAAATGCACCTGCATCTCGGTTCTTACAATAGTGCAATAGGTGCGCACTGGTTAGATGTAACTGATGAGAGACTCCAACTCGGATTGTTGTTAAGGGCGAATCCCAAGGGCATGGCCACGAACAATTGGAAGCGGAAACTTAACGTCATCGGAATCTTGTTGAAGGAGCATGGCATGCGATCGTTAGACCGACTACAGAAAGTTCAGATTATAAATACATACATACTTAGCAAAGTATATCATGCCGCAGCAGTCTTACCGATACCGCAGGCCACTCCACATAAAATATTAGTTGTAGCCTCTTGGTATGTGCGGAAACAAAATATCTTCAAAGTATTCTCCCACACGGCGACTTTGTTGAGGCAAAACGGAGGACCTGGAATTAAAGACGTACTTTTAAACTAATACATGCCACTAAGACAGGTACTGCGCAACTTCTGTTCCACTCGTTAAAACCTGGGGATAGGAACGCCCCTGTTAATGTAGCATGCCAGCCTAGATTACATCCTAAAGTACTATGGCGATTGGAGCTGTATAAGACTTCCACCAGCAAAAACCAACACTAGAACCGTCTGTAATTGCATTACCAGAAATCGTCTTCACAAACGAATTCCGATAAATTAACCTACAAAAAAACTGGAGGAACGTCTGGAAAAATATCAACAATAAAATTCTACCAACTAGAGTCAGTGCCATATGGTGCGACGTTGTAAAAGAAATCATACACACAGCGGAACGATTATGGAAAATCAAATTGAGACCATCTTCATACTGCAACAAATGTCGGCTTGTAGAAACTGTAGTGCATATCTTCTTAAGTGAAAATAGAATCAGAATTTGGAACTGAAGCTTTACAACCAGACTGGAAATGTTACCTGTCCGCTAAGAATAACAGTTACTCGTGGCTTCTGGGACAGTTTCTGTTTTACGTCGTAACAAACAAAACTTAGAGCTTTGAAGAGTACATGTTTTATGTTACAGAAGAACATTTTAAGCTGAAGAAGAATAACAAATATAAGGAATGGTTTAAAATTTTTGTATCTATTGCTTTATGTGGGCTACAAAGAGGTGCACAGTTTTATTGGTTGGAAGCAGAATACTATTCTTTCACTTTGTTTTATTCCTGGAATATTCTTTTACGTTGGTTCTATAACCAGAACTGTTCTAATTTGGAAAAACCCCTCCGGCTCCGAAATTTCTTTCATTTGTTGAAAAATAAATGGCTTCGTTACAGACCTCATATGCATCCAGTGCATAATAACTTAAACTGTGACTATATTCCTGAATGAATGTTTGCTATGTATTTTTCCGTCACCCTTTTCCTTCTTATAAGTTATGTTCTACAAGGAACGCACGCCAATGGAGGCTGCAATCTGTAATTTATTTTACCTTAATAACTACATCAATTTTGATCTACAATTTAAAGTAATATATGGATGCAAACATGGAATACATGGGAATAATGGAGCTGCTCAGTGACAGGTATGGGGGAGGCATTGTGGCCAGGTCTCAGATCTTCGACCCCTCCCCTCTTTGCTTCCGCCTAGCTGGTGCTGAAAGGGGGAAACCCTACCCCATATGGGTGGTACCGAGGAAATCAAATAATGCCGGCTGGGTTGGTTCAAATGGCTCTGACTACTATGGGACTTAACATCTGTGGTCATCAGTCCCCTAGAACTCAGAACTACTTAAACATAACTAACCTAAGGACATTACACACATCCATGCCCGAGGCAGGACTCTAACTTGCAATTGTAGTGGTCGCGCGGTTCCACTATGTCCGGTCGCTTGGCCGAGCGGTTCTAGGCGCTACAGTCTGGAAACGCGCAACTGCTATGGCCAATCCTGTCTAAGGCATGGATGTGTCTGATGTCCTTAGGTTAGTTATGTTTAAGTAGTTCTAAATTTGAGCTGACTGATGACCTCAGAAGTTAAGTTCCATAGTGCTCAGAGTCATTTAAACCACTTTTGAAGTATACAAGTATTCACGAACAGTAGAAACAGCATTGCAGCGAACTTATCACTTAATCAAGTGCAACATAGAGTACCTGTGTAATGAGTCATTCCAGCTGCATAGCTGAGGGTGATATTTGCAAAGCAATTCATGGCAGAATTAATGTAATACCCCCACGATGATCTCTGACGTAATACTGTATCATTGGCAGCCCGCGAATGGAGTACTATGTTCGTTAAATCGCATTACTCAAGCTGAGGCCAAATAAAGAGATGCGACGACGCCACAACACTATTTTTACTTAAGTAGGTAGTCAGTGCTAAATTATGTGCGCCGCCATTAACGTTACTGAACGCAGTTCGACAGCATAACACCACCACAACTACTGACAACCTGAACCATTATCATCACGCAGTTGTGACTCGCAGTGATTACATGTTGCTGACGTTTGTCAAGAATAGCGGAAAGCGCCTCTGAAGCTCCATTTACATTACGACTAGGACGGCGGGAATCCTAAATAACAGTGATAGGTCACCCAGCGAGGTGAAGAGTCCACGTATTGTCTGAAGTTCTTGCAGTTTGATATTAATGCAGTTCCCGATGGTTTCACACAAAGGGGTTTCTTTTGGCTATCGAAATACTCATATGGGAATTATAAAAGTGTAATTGCTAGAATGCTCAACTACCTTAATAACACCTCATTCTGGATTGAATACGACTGGGAAAACGACGTTAATTTGACTTTTCCAGCCATCACCTGGCGTCTTACTGAATGAAGTCTGAAGTGCACGCACAGTTGTGTTGCCTGCTGCATGGATTCTGTGAAGTGCTGTTGCAGCTGGCAGTCATTCCTGAATACAGACATGTGCAAATATCCTCGCTGCTCTAGGAGAACTAGTCTTTGTGGCATTTTTCCATACCGTAATTAGCACAATAACACAAGGCTTATTCTGCTGAAGAACTTGATGCCCACAAGTCCTTAAATAAGAATCTCTTAGCGGGAGTAATGCATGAAAGGAAACAGACTGTTGGACAAAAGAATGGACAGCTCCCTGCTTTTTGTGTTTCCGATACCGCCTACGATAAGAATCTGGTGTCATATTATGCTTCACAACCCTAAACTGTTTATTTTTTTACTTCATACTAAAACAAAAGTGATGATATGAGAAGAGGAAATGACTTATATGCTTCTTAGGAACTTTAGTTTTTCGTGTTTGTTTTCTCACTTCATACTAAAACAAGGGCGTTAATATGAGAAGAGGAAATGAAATATACGCTTCCAAGACATAATATTTCCTTGTGTGCTACTACTGCATACATGAAAGCCCAGCAATTAATATTTGTATGTTAGATAAATCTTGATATCACTTCACATACCTTTGTGAGAAGGTTCCTATTTTCTTGGGATTCAAATAAAGTGGACATTTCATCACTCGTTAATATTCTGATGACTAATGCCATGATACCCCTTGCAATTGCTCCATGGCACCTGTGAGTAGAGTCTCACGTTGGTTGCTATAAGAACACGCAGGCAGTGATATCCGCCCACCGCAGTCAGATCCAGGGTGATTTCTTTCTGTTTATGGCGAAGCGTCTGCTGCAGTGTCCACGCTCAGCCAACATAAACAAATCGCGGCGGCATTGGGCACTGCTAATCGCTGCACTTGTCGCGAGCCTCGACAACAAGAGCACACTGTCTCTGCTAACAATACTATGGAGTTAATACATCTTACTTAACGTAATATGCAGGTCGTGGGTTGGGTAAAAATTCAGTTTGTCAGTTCCCAACGCATTAAAATACTTAACAGTCATATTTGATGCAATATTTATTATTGGTTGTCTCTCTAAATAGTATTGATTCAGACTGTTCGTGAACACGAAAACACACACACACACACACACACACACACACACACACACACACACACACACACAGACATACACAGCAAACAGTCATTGATTTCAGAGAGGGTGACAAGTACTGTGTGTTGAACAGCACATGCACCAGTCAATTCCTCAGCTGGCGTTCAGTGGATGAGATTTTTCAATTACCTTGCATTGCATGAATTGTAAGGAGAAGACTGGAAGTAAATGGACTTGTATGCTAAAGAGCTGCGACAAAGCAAAGCTTGACCAATTATCACATAATTTTCGCCATGGGTTTTGTGGACAAGTATACTTTTAGTGACCACCCCACCCACGATCGTTACGTAAGATTTCTCGATGGCATAGGGCCAGTGATTTCATTAAGTCGTCGACAGTATAGCGTGATGGTTTACTTCCCACAAAACATTTTCTATATTCGTCCAAAGGTCGCTTGCATTTGTAGGTCCACATGGCAATGACCTTGTTACCTCTGCCCACATATTCTCTATCTGGTTGATGTTCGGTGATCGTGGAACAAACGGCAACAGCTTTATCCTCTCTTGGCCCTGAAGCCAATCTCGCACTGCTCTGTTATGATGGATGAGGCTCTGCTCCTGTAAATAAACTGTTATCTCGTTAGTTCATATATTTATATTTAAATAACGTGTTTGTAATAAGAATATTAGATTATTATATTCCACAGTGTTTAAGAATTGAGGCCCTGTATTAGATAAGTGATCTAGATTCAACAGTCCGATTAAGAATGTGGTTTACAAAATCCATCATATGATGAGAGTCGTAGTCGGATATCCACATTAAGACTAACTGGCTGAATCCGATTAGAACGATCTGGTATCAAAATGAAATTACAGAAATCGGGTAATTTAAACGTCTGTATTGCAACAATTCTGCGCACATAAATTCCTATGATGGAGTAACAGGTAGCAGCTGTCTAAGAAAAAGTGTGAAATATGTCTACTAGCAGCAATGTAACTTAATTATAACCCATGTGTATGTGATGGAAATACTGAATCGAACAATACACATCTGTTTCAGTGGTGGGAAGATACACCATATCGGATTTGCTGATGACATAATGACAACATCAATAATAATAATAATAATAATAGTAATAATAATAATAATAATAATAATCCCGTTTGGGGCTACGGGAAACCCTACCCCATATGGGTAGTACCGAGGAAATCTAATACTGCCGGCTTGGTGGGCGAGCGGTTCTAGGCGCTACAGTCTGGAACCGCGCGACCAATACGGTCGCAGGTTAGAATCCTGCCTCGGGCATGGATGTGTGTTATGTGATTAGTTTAGATAGGTTTAAGTAGTTCTAAGTTCTAGGGGACTGATGACCTCAGAAGTTAAGTCCCATAGGGCTCTGAGCCATTTGAACCATTTTGAAATCGGATACTTGGGGTGAACCAAATACTAACACAATCCTGAACGGCTACTCAATCCGTTCAACCCAAAATCCAGACACGTCTGAGTGAAAATCAGCGCTACTCTGGTCACCGTCTGTTAGCTCAATGAGCTCGGCTGAAAATATTTGCTTCCAAAGCTACAACACCCTCTGGTCCTCTCCGGTCCTGGAATCACCCAGACCAAACCAATGAAACACAAACAAACATGACTGTGCAAGCAAAGTCATCTTTACCCTTGGTGATAAACAACCCGGCTGTCGACAGGCGGCAGTTGGATTTTCGGATTCTGGGGATTCCAAGTTAGCACGGCAGAGAATATCGAGGATCTCTGGTAAATTCCCCTACATGCAGAAAATATGAATTTGAAAACCAAACATCGATACATTGATCCAAAAACGAAAACTAAATAATCTCATATAAGAAATCAACCGACATAAAATTCTCATCCTTGCTCTTCAAGGACCACGACTAACTGACAATGAAACCTTGCATTACGGAAACCATTATATCTTCAAGAGCAAAATACAACAAAAGATAGCGAAAAGCGTACCAATCTTTGGCACTGCATTTCTCGAACACAGATCTATCATCAACTCTCTCAAAGAAATCACACCCATCAACAATCGACTGATGATTATGCTCATTCAGAGCCCCAGTAAAAAATATACACTCATCAATGCACAAGCCCCCACGAAAACCGAAAATAAGAAAAACACCGAAAATGTCGAAAAATTCTGGAACACACTCGAAGATACGATGAGCAAAATTCACGAAGATGACGTGAAAATACTAATGGGAGACCTCAACTCTCTATTAGGGACGTAAAAAAAACCTATAGAAAAATCATTGGCACAAATTCAACACACCGAAACGCTTAAACCAACGGCACACGTCTGACTGACATTTGCCAACAATTCAACCTCAGAAGGATGTCTTCCCACTTTAGGAAAAAACCATTTCTCAGGTTATATGCTTGGCTCCCAGATGCAAGCTGCTTTCGTTCGCCTTTCGAGACTCGATGAAAGCGAGATTTTTAATTTTTTGTAGCAGAGCTACAAGCAGGCAGATACAAATTCAATAAGGGCATCGTAAGATAAAGCTCGAGCAAAATTCGTCTTGCTACTTTCAGTAATCCTTAGTATCAGAGCGAAAACCATACGGTACTTCCAATTTCATAATGCCATTTTTGTTTTCTGCCGACATATTATTTGTTGTAGTGAATACATAGTTTTATCTATAAATTGCCACATTTTCATAATACTTGCGCATGAAACAGGAAGTGAAGTAAATACAGATCTTTTCGAAGTCAAAAGTCGGTTATATCCTACTAATTCATGTTAAAATAGCCTCAATCGTCTTACAGACACTTTATACTTCGGTACAGTCTAGGTCGCGAGACCACTACGGTCGCAGGTTCGAATCCTGCTTCGGGCATGGATGTGAGCGATGTCCTTAGGTTAGTTAGGTTTAACTAGTTCTACGTTCTACGGGACTGATGACCTCAGAAGTTAAGTCCATAGTGGTCAGACCCATTTGAAACATTTTTGAACTTAATGCTTTATTAAGATAGCCTGCCGTCGTGATGTTTCTGTAGTAAGCCGAATTTAATTTTTATTAGTACAGTGAATATTTTAATTGAATTTTCCATTAGTTTACTAAACGCAACAGTAATCATCAAAGAGAAATTAATCAGCAACAGAATTTTCTTTCACGATGTCTAAAACAATCTGACAATGCTAAAGTTGTTTACAAATCCTATGCCCGTAGAATTCCACTGTTTCTAACGATGTCATTAAACCAGAGTAGTTTTAAGAGCATTTTCGTCTAGAAATGACTGGCCTCGACGGTTGATCGATCAAGAGCGGGAAAGGTAAAATTTTACGAATATATGAAGAGAGGGACAAGTGCTGGAGAGAGGACTTCTACATCAATTCAAGTGCCTGAGAGACGACTGTCCTATCAATCTCCTGGATGTTGTTGGCAACAAAATCCAGCTGTGTTGCAAACACCCCTTGGGGCAGAATTCGTAGCCCAAAACACACTTTTGGAGCTATCAGATGTAAAATATTATGTTCACACTACTCTTTTCTCGAGTTTACGTCTTTTGTGGGGCTCAGCCTTTCATTTCTTCTTAGGAAGTTAACGATAAAGGCATCGTAACACGTCACCAGTAACAGTACTGCATAGGAATGCTCAATGAGCGACCTGATGACGTTCAATAACAGTCACTCCGTTGATTTTTGTTGTTTCGAATTAGAGCATGCAGTACTCCTACACCAGACTTCTGAACTTTGCCTGTTGAATGCAAATGTCACATCATGGTAAAATGGTAATCTATCACATATATCAGTAGTCGAGACTTCCTTAATGTGGAAAATCATTCATGCCAGAACGGTCTTTGGCGTATTTTTCCCAAAAGCACTCGCTCCAAACACAGTTCACATCTTTATAGCTGCCTCCTCTGCGTTCACCCCTCTGTTATACCAAAAGTAAACGTTGTGTTGTAGATGTTACACCCTTTTCCACTTGCGACTCAATTTTACAATGCTTAACTGTAGTTCATGATTTTCAAGTATGCAAAATCCAATGCTTAACTGCAAGATAATAATTAGAACTTCAAATTCGGAAATGACAGTTGATACATACACCGACAGCGTCGTGCCGCGTTCACCTGGGCTGCGCCGGAATCAGGCGGCGGGTGGCGTCTGGCCGGTGGGCGGTAGCCGTTGCAGTGCGAGGAAACGCTCGAGCGTAAGCTGTTATGATCGCGACGCAGCCACGGACTGTCCTGCGGAATTGTTTCTGGAATACTTGTTATTGCTGGTGGGTAGAATGTTAAGCGAATTATCTTCCATGTTCAATCGGACTCATAACTGTAGAATGACATGCAGTTAAAAAAAAAAAAAAAAAGAAAAAAGCAAAAGAAAAACAACACTGGACACGAATATGCGATTGTAAGTTTAGAATGCACGACGATCACCACTAGACCACGGGCTCACCGAGTTCGAGAACAACTCGGAAGTAGACAACACTTTCTCCTAACTCTTCCGCATCTTACAGTGTTGCCAGATTGTGCAGATAGCCGGACTTAAAGTTGTCAGGGGCGGTCAGTTTTATTGGCCACCTTAAGTGAACAACTGGGACTTAGTCTCTGTGGCGGCCAGTTTTTATGTCTAAGACTGTACAGATTGCAATGGAGTTTGTGACTCACTGGACACTACTCTCTGTACAATGTGAGGTGCCTGTGGGTTCTTCAAACAGATAGAGAGAGAAAGACTTTATCATTCACAGCAGAGCTCAGTAGACCGAGTGCATTTGTTAAGATTACTTAAACAGTGAAGAGATTACCTTATCACCAAGATGTAGCAGGCTCAGACAGTGATAAACCTTCTCAGCCTGCTTCACTAGTGACGCCATCTTCTGATTAGAACTGTAGTACACTGGCTTATACACCAGATGCTACATCAGCAGGTGGCACAGAAATTTATTCGATTATTCTGTTCAAGTGGATATTCATCATATACAGTAGCATCCGTTCCAGTAGGTATTAATGTTTATCATACAGTGCACTAAACTCTACTCTACTAGCTGCTATAAAAATTCATTGTCTAGTGCACAGGGTTTTATTGTGGAGCAGCGTCTGTCCAATGTGGCTGAGCCATATACGTCAGCTCTTCCAGACAGCGTTATCTGGTACAAAACTTTATTACGTCGTCCAGACCCATGCGAGGGTCGTATTAATGGCTGCTCTATGTAGCAGTGTATAGCGTCTTCTCGGATTCTTTGAAGCAACATGTCCAGTCAGGTCACTGGTTGTATGTCTGACTTCCATGTTGTATCAGCTATATCCCTGTTCCAGCTTGTCTGAGGCATTGGCGTCACACTGTTATGGTTATGGGCGTTCTGAATGATGGGGCGAAAATATGGCGTCCTCGTTCTCATCTCTCATTGCTTGAAAGTACTGTGGCAGGTGGGCTGTATCAGTCTGATCTAACACTAGCAGCATGCCACCCCCTACCAGCACGCTGGTAATAGGCTTCTTTCCTCGACTGTAGGTCAGTCATGATCAGACAGCCAGCAGAACCACTTCGAGCATGGAGCGACAGCAGTCAGTTAGTTCTTCATCCCCTGATGAGAGGCAGGCAAGCTGAACGTTGTGTGTGTTTCAGTGTACTCGTCCATTGTTGTATAGCTCAAAAAAATTTGATTATGATTTTCTGTTGTTGCTGATGGCAGTATACTGTCGCCATTGGTGGGAAGCGAAACAGTTGACTTCTTGTTCGCCTATTGCCCTGATAGGGCATTGAGCTGGTTCGGACCTGTGGCTCCAGAACCGTTAACTAGAGATTTTTAAGAAGGTGAGTGCACATGTTTACAATCTACAATTATCTATCACATTCCTTCTTTGTATGACTACGCATCTTTGTGTGCATATTACATAGTTTATCTTGTTTATTTCATCTTCTTGTTTGTGGTTTCTTTTTTTTTCAGTGATACTGCAGGGGTGAACGCAGCTCAGGATGAGCCCAGCGCTTCTGTGTGCTCCAAGGATGCATTCACCCTGCAAGCTGATGCCCAGCGTGTAGGCAGTTCAGCTATATAATGGTAAGTCTTAATAACATGATCTTTCCTATATGTGTTTTCTCTTACAGATGACACTAACATGATACCGTCTGTTTTTTATGGTATGTGTGAATACTACTAGATGTTTCTGTTTCTTTTTTGTAGATTTTTTCAACGATGTTTCAGGCGTGAATGCAGCCCAAGATAAACCCGGCCCTCCCATGTCCTTGGTCGCCCCATAAGGTGATATATGGGCTGAAGCCAGTCCTGTGATTCACAGCACTGTCAGTGTTAATGTGATATTTCTTCTGAGTGTTTGTGTTTTTCTCACACATGGTACGTTGTGGACCCCATGAATCAATTTTCGACTTTTAAGTACCCAGGGCTTGACTCAGCTTGTGAATGCATGTATATGTACAGAATGATACATACTTATTCTTCTACTGATGCATCATCTGCTTAAACTGCTTAGAAGTTCTTCTTTCTGGATACAGTCGACACTCAGAATGACGTTCCATCTCAGGCCATGATGCCATGTTTACCCATTGCCTTGCAGGGATGAACGCCAATAATCAACATATGAATTCGTATGTAACAGTAGTAATTCATTCTTATTCTACAGCTATCCACTCTTGCATGAATTGGTTATTGAACGCTCTTCTTATAGTTTCTAGGTTCTATCGATAACACTGAAGCCATTGCAGGAAGATAGATCAATGAATCGAGCTGTCTTAGCCCATGACATCTTTCTCATCTGTCAGCTCACAGGGCCGGATCAGCCACATTGTAGATGAGCAGACATGTGACTAATACTTATTCTTCTGCAATACCTTTTTTGTCATACTTACATGCAGGTCTTATGGCACATTCCTTTGTTTCTAGGTGTGCTCCATAATAGTAATAATAATAATAATGATGATGATGATGATGATGTAGAGCTATAGTTAAGAGGTGGCCCACAAGCAGATGAGAATAAATATAGGGGTCATATATGACGAAGATCAGTGTATAAGTAAGTATCACAAATCATTATTGTCAATGACTTTTTTCATTCCTGATGTTGTTAGACATACAAGATACTTATCATTGCCCTTGTTTTCCTTTTTTTTCGTTTCAGAATACCTGAGAGTGCCCTCTAGAAGGGGACTTCATCCAAGAACAACAACAACGCTGCCTCCTAACCCTTTGTTAAAGCGTTTGGCATGAGCACCATCACTGTAATGTGTGGTATCCTTGTGCCTATACTCACCATATGCGGGGCCAGCTACAACACCATCACTGTGACCGAGTCCATCATGGCCACAGTCCCCACATGCAGCACCTTGTGGTTGCAACACTGCAACTGGGGGTATTTATGATGGTGTCACTGTAATCCGAAACATTATGGCTCAGCTGGGGTTCAACTGGGGACTTCTATGATCCCATCATATCGCCCAGGGCGTTACTATCCACCTGCAATTCAATCTAGTTATAGGCAGCAGCTGGCCAATAGCAGCTCCTTTACCCTTCCCACTGGATTAGCACTGTACCAGTTCAGTCTTATGCCAGACCTACAGTACTTGTGGTTGCTGGTGCATTTGGGTAGTGGATCATGTATTCTTACATAGATAATTATACCGCACGGTACATGAACCCTAACATCTTCCTTAACGCATGCATACCTGTTCCTGAAAGAGACCTCACTAAAATCTTAAGATATCCTCATTATGCCGCCATAAAATATATGCTGAAAACTAACGTAACCCTCCCCCCGCCCTCCAATCATGATGGTGGTGTGGAGGAGCAAGTACCCTCTATATTTGGTGGGAAACTGGCTTGATGATGTGGGGCGCATTTCCGTGATTCCATCTTGACTGTCGTACTAGCCAGTTTTTCCAAAATGTAGGGAAGAGGATATGGTAAGGCACTCAGCTTTATACATCCATGTCTTTGATAGATTAAATGGAGGTTCCAGCCATATCAAACTTCTGAAAAACATAGTAGATAAAAAGGCAGGTATCAATATTAGGAGCCTCGATGATGAATTTTGCTTTGCATGGTCAATACAGGCTTGTGAAAGAAATTATACCAAACCTGGTCATCGTACGAAAACCTATGGGACAAAAGATGTTTGTGGGCTTTTCAGCTTTAAGAGCATCTCATTCCCCATGACATTGCAGCATATACCTAAATTCAGGATGCAGTACCTGCCTTATTCAGTTCACATGTATAGCCTGCAGAAAGAGGACTGGGAGCTGGAAGGAAAAGAGCACACTGAGGAGGAAAAACGAGAAAGGAGCGAAGCATATAGTTGTCAGACCACACTATCTTCCCAAAGTAGCCGGTCAGCATGTTAAAAATGTAGAGGTGCTGCTATCCTCCAAGGGCAATAAACAGCACTATGCACAGCTCAAGAACATGTTCTGCTTACTTTCTGCACAAAAGAGTGAACATTGTAGTACATATCATTACTGTTCTAGATGCCTCGACTCTTTTGCTACGAGTGAGGGCCTAGAGAAACATATGATTGATTGTTCCAGCCATAAACCAGTACATGTGTAAATAGCAACTGAGCAAGAGAAGTTTCTCAAGTTTAAGAATTTCCACCACTGGGAGCATTGTCCCTTTGCAGTGTGTGCTGATTTTAAATAACTCCTGTGGCATGCTCTGAGGGAGACCCCACTTGCCTCCTACACAACCCTCACAGAGCGGCCCTTGCGATATGCAGCAACACATCAGTTTGTATGCCCATATGATTCAATTAAAAATCACTACGGTCATTTGTTGGGCATAATTCTGTGATGTTGTTGCTCACTGATCTCGAAAAACTTGTGTGGGAAGTTGATCGCATTTTTTGCATCAGCATTCCCGTGATCAAATCGCAGGAGAATGATGTCTTGTACAAGAAAGCTGTCTAATGACAGAAAAGCGGAAACTCCACGTGGAGACCACTGTCATCTAAAGGGGAAGTTGCACAGTGCAGCAGACAAAGCATGCAACCTGAACTACCAAGTCCCATGACACATACTGGTAGCCGTCTTTTTCCAAAATTTGAGCGGTTATTATACCAACTTCATCAGCGAGCACTTGGGTGATCATGATTTACACAACGATCACGTTGGTGCCCTGCCCGAGAGAGTTGAGAGATGTATTTCATTCTTCAAGTGGATCACTTTACAGTTCCTAGACTCACTTCAGTTTATCTTCAATTTTTTGGTCCTGTCCTCCTCAGTTGCGCGTAATACTACGGTATGTTGATGATTTTCACTTATGGACCGTCTGACAGCAACTGAATGAAACACAATGTTAGTGCCATACGCGTTTCGCCTTTATTTTCTGCAAGGCATCATCAGTGGCCTGTAATATGTACATATGTTAGCTATTTTATTTACATTTTTGTCACTGTGCCTATAGGTTATAAACAGTTCTGGTGGTTGGTATTTCCTATTAAGTAGTAATGTTTTGAACTGTACTTACAGGTTGCGTGGACAGTTTCTTACATATTACGCTCCTGTTGCATTTTTGGTCTTGTTCTTCTTCCTATGAGCGCCAATTTGCTGTTTTTTCTGCATTCCGCAGCACTATGCACTGAACGCTTTTTTTAATGCAATGTTTTGGTTTCTGTTGCCGACTGTCAAATGTTTTTGCCAGAGATCGAATATTACTGCCAAACTTATGAGTGTAACTATCGAAGTATCTGTGGTCTGTTCGTTGTTCGTGTATGCATTTGTGTGTGTGTGTGTGTGTGTGTGTGTGTGTGTGTGTGTGTGTGTGTGTGTGTGTGTGTTTTTGGTGTCATATTAATTTAATTTAATTTTTTTGTACTTAATTATTTATTTTTGTTTATGTCCTGTGTATGTGTGTGTGTGTTTTGGTGTGATTATATATATATATATATATATATATATATATATATAATTTTTTTTTTTTTTTTTTTTTTTTTTTCCTTTGTGCTGTGTATGTGTGTCTGTCTGTATTTTGGTGTTATGCATAATTTTTTTTTTTTTTTTTTTTTTTTTTTTTTTTTTTTTTTTTTTTTTTTTGGGGGGGGGGGGTTCGGCTGTGTGCGTGTGTGTGTGTATTTTGGTGTCATATACTTTTCTTTTATGTTATCATTTCCTTTATTAATTGTAGTAAGGAGCCTGTGCTGATGTGTGTTTGTTCATTTATCACATGTTTGTTTTCTGCTATGGCTTTCTGGATGTGGAAGTTTTCTTGCATTTGTATAAGATGTTTGTCATGGTTGCTTATTCTCATTATTTTCATTTCTTGTTCCATGTTTGTAGGATGATGGTTGTAGTGTTTTAAATGCTCTGCAAATGTGGAATGGTTTGTTTCATACTTCCAACATCTGATATGTTCTTTGTATCTTGTTTCAAAATTCCTGCATGTCATGCCTATGTATACTGCATCACAACTTTGACATTCAAGTTTATATATTCCTGATTGTTGGAATTTGTCCCTCTTGGTAGCTGGCTGGCTTAGGTGTGATTGAAGGGTTTGCCCAGGCTTATATGCTATTTTGAAGCCCTGTCTCTTTAGGATGTTTGCAACTCTGTGTGTTAGTTTATGTGTGTAGGTCATGGTGTACCATCTGGTTCTTTTCTGTGTGGTGTTGTCATTGTGTGTGTTTGTTGAGTGTGTTTGTAAGTTTTCATCTTGTGAGTTCTTTTGTATTGTGGAAATGTTGTGTTTGTTTTTTATTTGTGTTTTTATTTTTTGATTGAGCCTGTGTACCACATGTGTGTCATACCCGTTGTTCCTAGCTATTTGTATGATCGTGTTCATTTCTTGTTCATAGTTTCTCTTACTGAGTGGGATTCTGTTTAATCTATGTAACATGTGTCTTAGTGCTGCAAATTTCTGGCTTTGGGGGTGGTTGGATGTGGAATGTATTATTGTGTCCGTGGCTGTTGGTTTTCTAAAGATGTTAAATGTATGTTTTCCATTTTCTTTTTTAATTGTAATGTCAAGAAAATTTATTTGATTTTCTTTTTCTTTTTCAAGTGTGAATTTTATGTTCTTATGAGCTTTGTTTATTTCTGAATGGAGTTCATCTATTTTTTCACTTGGCTCGTCTATCAAACAAATAATGTCATCCACGTATCTGTACCAATATATGATTTTGAAACTTTCATTTGTGGTTATCTTAACAAATATCTGATTTTCAAGGTGACTGATGAAAATGTTTGCTAGTGTTCCTGATATTGGGGATCCCATGGGCAGTCCATCAGTTTGTAGATAATATTCTTCCTCAAACTGAAAGTAGTTTTGTTCAGTTGTCAGTCTGAGCATATCTGTTATTTCTTTTATTGCGTCTGTGGTGAGGTTGCTGTGGGATGAGAGATTTTGTTCTATGATTTCTATTGTTTCTGTGATAGGGATGGAGGTATACATATTTTCTATATCGAATGAAATCAGTGATGCTGTGTGTGGTACCTGTATGTTCTGTATATTTTCTATTAGGTTTCCTGTGTTTATCAGTGTTCTGTTGTTTTCTACTTTATAGTGTTTTGTAACTAACTTTTGGAGGTGTTTGGCTATGCGGTATGTTGGGGCTTTCTTGAAGTTGATAACAGGTCTCATTGGCATTCCGTCTTTATGTATTTTTGGTTGACTGCGGAGTGTTGGTGCTTGAGGGTTTTTCTGCGTTAAGTAGTATTTTTGTTTGTCTGTGAGTGTGTGTTCAATGTTTTTCAGTGTTCGTTTCACATTTGCCTGGAATCGTGTAGTAGGATCTGACTTCAGTTTTTGTATTGCGTTGGTGTTTATGTATTCCTTGGTTTTTGTGATGTATTGCTCTTTATCCATGAGTACTGTTACATTTCCCTTGTCTGCTCTTGTTATTAATACGTTGTTGTTTGTTAACTTTTGTTTTAACCTTTTCATAGTAGCTGCTTCTGTTTGGCTGTTCTTATTGTGTGTCTGCTGTGTTTGTTTTATTATGCCTTTTATTTCTTCTTTTACTAGTTCTCTTGTCAGTCCTATGTTTATTTCACAATTATTTTGTTGTTCTTCACGTGTAAGGATGTGTTCGGTTTCTACTATGAGATTTTCTATGTATTGATTGTTCACCTTGCTATTGGTGCAGTGTTTCAAACCTTTTTCCAAGAGCATTTTTTCGTTTTCGTGTAGTTCTGTCTCTGTTAGGTTAACTAAACGTGGATGGAATGAGTGTTGGTGTTCATGTGGTTTCACATTTAAAATGTAAATGTATTTTTGCGTCTTTTTTACTGTTAGTTTCATTATCTTGTGTTTATGTTTGTTTTGTAAATGTTTCATTGCTATGTATGTGTTGTGCTCAGTTTTTTCTACTAGTGCCATGAAAACTGCGGCGTTTCCTACGTTTTTTGCCAATTCTAGATGAGTCTCATAGAGCATCATGTTTAGGTGATGTTTTTTCGAGTAGAGCATCTTAATTTCATGTAGTAACCAATATCGTTCTGCAAATGATTTCGACTTTTGTGCCACTGTAGAACTGTTTTTAACCTTTACATTAATGTAGCTTGGAATTAAATCGTTCTTTTTGCATGTTCTGTTGAATTTTATATGCTGTATCGTCTTATGGAGTCTCAGATGTATTTTCTTGAACCTGTTGTACACGTTGACAGGGAATGCTTGACATAGCTGTATTGACATCTTCAATTTTTTGGTCCTGTCCTCCTCAGTTGCGCGTAATACTACGGTATGTTGATGATTTTCACTTATGGACCGTCTGACAGCAACTGAATGAAACACAATGTTAGTGCCATACGCGTTTCGCCTTTATTTTCTGCAAGGCATCATCAGTGGCCTGTAATATGTACATATGTTAGCTATTTTATTTACATTTTTGTCACTGTGCCTATAGGTTATAAACAGTTCTGGTGGTTGGTATTTCCTATTAAGTAGTAATGTTTTGAACTGTACTTACAGGTTGCGTGGACAGTTTCTTACATATTACGCTCCTGTTGCATTTTTGGTCTTGTTCTTCTTCCTATGAGCGCCAATTTGCTGTTTTTTCTGCATTCCGCAGCACTATGCACTGAACGCTTTTTTTAATGCAATGTTTTGGTTTCTGTTGCCGACTGTCAAATGTTTTTGCCAGAGATCGAATATTACTGCCAAACTTATGAGTGTAACTATCGAAGTATCTGTGGTCTGTTCGTTGTTCGTGTATGCATTTGTGTGTGTGTGTGTGTGTGTGTGTGTGTGTGTGTGTGTGTGTGTGTGTGTGTGTGTGTGTGTGTTTTTGGTGTCATATTAATTTAATTTAATTTTTTTGTACTTAATTATTTATTTTTGTTTATGTCCTGTGTATGTGTGTGTGTGTTTTGGTGTGATTATATATATATATATATATATATATATATATATATATATATATATATAATTTTTTTTTTTTTTTTTTTTTTTTTTTTCCTTTGTGCTGTGTATGTGTGTCTGTCTGTATTTTGGTGTTATGCATAATTTTTTTTTTTTTTTTTTTTTTTTTTTTTTTTTTTTTTTTTTTTTTTTTTGGGGGGGGGGTTCGGCTGTGTGCGTGTGTGTGTGTATTTTGGTGTCATATACTTTTCTTTTATGTTATCATTTCCTTTATTAATTGTAGTAAGGAGCCTGTGCTGATGTGTGTTTGTTCATTTATCACATGTTTGTTTTCTGCTATGGCTTTCTGGATGTGGAAGTTTTCTTGCATTTGTATAAGATGTTTGTCATGGTTGCTTATTCTCATTATTTTCATTTCTTGTTCCATGTTTGTAGGATGATGGTTGTAGTGTTTTAAATGCTCTGCAAATGTGGAATGGTTTGTTTCATACTTCCAACATCTGATATGTTCTTTGTATCTTGTTTCAAAATTCCTGCATGTCATGCCTATGTATACTGCATCACAACTTTGACATTCAAGTTTATATATTCCTGATTGTTGGAATTTGTCCCTCTTGGTAGCTGGCTGGCTTAGGTGTGATTGAAGGGTTTGCCCAGGCTTATATGCTATTTTGAAGCCCTGTCTCTTTAGGATGTTTGCAACTCTGTGTGTTAGTTTATGTGTGTAGGTCATGGTGTACCATCTGGTTCTTTTCTGTGTGGTGTTGTCATTGTGTGTGTTTGTTGAGTGTGTTTGTAAGTTTTCATCTTGTGAGTTCTTTTGTATTGTGGAAATGTTGTGTTTGTTTTTTATTTGTGTTTTTATTTTTTGATTGAGCCTGTGTACCACATGTGTGTCATACCCGTTGTTCCTAGCTATTTGTATGATCGTGTTCATTTCTTGTTCATAGTTTCTCTTACTGAGTGGGATTCTGTTTAATCTATGTAACATGTGTCTTAGTGCTGCAAATTTCTGGCTTTGGGGGTGGTTGGATGTGGAATGTATTATTGTGTCCGTGGCTGTTGGTTTTCTAAAGATGTTAAATGTATGTTTTCCATTTTCTTTTTTAATTGTAATGTCAAGAAAATTTATTTGATTTTCTTTTTCTTTTTCAAGTGTGAATTTTATGTTCTTATGAGCTTTGTTTATTTCTGAATGGAGTTCATCTATTTTTTCACTTGGCTCGTCTATCAAACAAATAATGTCATCCACGTATCTGTACCAATATATGATTTTGAAACTTTCATTTGTGGTTATCTTATCAAATATCTGATTTTCAAGGTGACTGATGAAAATGTTTGCTAGTGTTCCTGATATTGGGGATCCCATGGGCAGTCCATCAGTTTGTAGATAATATTCTTCCTCAAACTGAAAGTAGTTTTGTTCAGTTGTCAGTCTGAGCATATCTGTTATTTCTTTTATTGCGTCTGTGGTGAGGTTGCTGTGGGATGAGAGATTTTGTTCTATGATTTCTATTGTTTCTGTGATAGGGATGGAGGTATACATATTTTCTATATCGAATGAAATCAGTGATGCTGTGTGTGGTACCTGTATGTTCTGTATATTTTCTATTAGGTTTCCTGTGTTTATCAGTGTTCTGTTGTTTTCTACTTTATAGTGTTTTGTAACTAACTTTTGGAGGTGTTTGGCTATGCGGTATGTTGGGGCTTTCTTGAAGTTGATAACAGGTCTCATTGGCATTCCGTCTTTATGTATTTTTGGTTGACTGCGGAGTGTTGGTGCTTGAGGGTTTTTCTGCGTTAAGTAGTATTTTTGTTTGTCTGTGAGTGTGTGTTCAATGTTTTTCAGTGTTCGTTTCACATTTGCCTGGAATCGTGTAGTAGGATCTGACTTCAGTTTTTGTATTGCGTTGGTGTTTATGTATTCCTTGGTTTTTGTGATGTATTGCTCTTTATCCATGAGTACTGTTACATTTCCCTTGTCTGCTCTTGTTATTAATACGTTGTTGTTTGTTAACTTTTGTTTTAACCTTTTCATAGTAGCTGCTTCTGTTTGGTTGTTCTTATTGTGTGTCTGCTGTGTTTGTTTTATTATGCCTTTTATTTCTTCTTTTACTAGTTCTCTTGTCAGTCCTATGTTTATTTCACAATTATTTTGTTGTTCTTCACGTGTAAGGATGTGTTCGGTTTCTACTATGAGATTTTCTATGTATTGATTGTTCACCTTGCTATTGGTGCAGTGTTTCAAACCTTTTTCCAAGAGCATTTTTTCGTTTTCGTGTAGTTCTGTCTCTGTTAGGTTAACTAAACGTGGATGGAATGAGTGTTGGTGTTCATGTGGTTTCACATTTAAAATGTAAATGTATTTTTGCGTCTTTTTTACTGTTAGTTTCATTATCTTGTGTTTATGTTTGTTTTGTAAATGTTTCATTGCTATGTATGTGTTGTGCTCAGTTTTTTCTACTAGTGCCATGAAAACTGCGGCGTTTCCTACGTTTTTTGCCAATTCTAGATGAGTCTCATAGAGCATCATGTTTAGGTGATGTTTTTTCGAGTAGAGCATCTTAATTTCATGTAGTAACCAATATCGTTCTGCAAATGATTTCGACTTTTGTGCCACTGTAGAACTGTTTTTAACCTTTACATTAATGTAGCTTGGAATTAAATCGTTCTTTTTGCATGTTCTGTTGAATTTTATATGCTGTATCGTCTTATGGAGTCTCAGATGTATTTTCTTGAACCTGTTGTACACGTTGACAGGGAATGCTTGACATAGCTGTATTGACATCTTCAATTTTTTGGTCCTGTCCTCCTCAGTTGCGCGTAATACTACGGTATGTTGATGATTTTCACTTATGGACCGTCTGACAGCAACTGAATGAAACACAATGTTAGTGCCATACGCGTTTCGCCTTTATTTTCTGCAAGGCATCATCAGTGGCCTGTAATATGTACATATGTTAGCTATTTTATTTACATTTTTGTCACTGTGCCTATAGGTTATAAACAGTTCTGGTGGTTGGTATTTCCTATTAAGTAGTAATGTTTTGAACTGTACTTACAGGTTGCGTGGACAGTTTCTTACATATTACGCTCCTGTTGCATTTTTGGTCTTGTTCTTCTTCCTATGAGCGCCAATTTGCTGTTTTTTCTGCATTCCGCAGCACTATGCACTGAACGCTTTTTTTAATGCAATGTTTTGGTTTCTGTTGCCGACTGTCAAATGTTTTTGCCAGAGATCGAATATTACTGCCAAACTTATGAGTGTAACTATCGAAGTATCTGTGGTCTGTTCGTTGTTCGTGTATGCATTTGTGTGTGTGTGTGTGTGTGTGTGTGTGTGTGTGTGTGTGTGTGTGTGTGTGTTTTTGGTGTCATATTAATTTAATTTAATTTTTTTGTACTTAATTATTTATTTTTGTTTATGTCCTGTGTATGTGTGTGTGTGTTTTGGTGTGATTATATATATATATATATATATATATATATATATATATATATATATATATATATAATTTTTTTTTCGTGTATGCATTTGTGTGTGTGTGTGTGTGTGTGTGTGTGTGTGTGTGTGTGTGTGTGTGTGTGTGTGTGTGTTTTTGGTGTCATATTAATTTAATTTAATTTTTTTGTACTTAATTATTTATTTTTGTTTATGTCCTGTGTATGTGTGTGTGCATACACGAACAACGAACAGACCACAGATACTTCGATAGTTACACTCATAAGTTTGGCAGTAATATTCGATCTCTGGCAAAAACATTTGACAGTCGGCAACAGAAACCAAAACATTGCATTAAAAAAAGCGTTCAGTGCATAGTGCTGCGGAATGCAGAAAAAACAGCAAATTGGCGCTCATAGGAAGAAGAACAAGACCAAAAATGCAACAGGAGCGTAATATGTAAGAAACTGTCCACGCAACCTGTAAGTACAGTTCAAAACATTACTACTTAATAGGAAATACCAACCACCAGAACTGTTTATAACCTATAGGCACAGTGACAAAAATGTAAATAAAATAGCTAACATATGTACATATTACAGGCCACTGATGATGCCTTGCAGAAAATAAAGGCGAAACGCGTATGGCACTAACATTGTGTTTCATTCAGTTGCTGTCAGACGGTCCATAAGTGAAAATCATCAACATACCGTAGTATTACGCGCAACTGAGGAGGACAGGACCAAAAAATTGAAGATGTCAATACAGCTATGTCAAGCATTCCCTGTCAACGTGTACAACAGGTTCAAGAAAATACATCTGAGACTCCATAAGACGATACAGCATATAAAATTCAACAGAACATGCAAAAAGAACGATTTAATTCCAAGCTACATTAATGTAAAGGTTAAAAACAGTTCTACAGTGGCACAAAAGTCGAAATCATTTGCAGAACGATATTGGTTACTACATGAAATTAAGATGCTCTACTCGAAAAAACATCACCTAAACATGATGCTCTATGAGACTCATCTAGAATTGGCAAAAAACGTAGGAAACGCCGCAGTTTTCATGGCACTAGTAGAAAAAACTGAGCACAACACATACATAGCAATGAAACATTTACAAAACAAACATAAACACAAGATAATGAAACTAACAGTAAAAAAGACGCAAAAATACATTTACATTTTAAATGTGAAACCACATGAACACCAACACTCATTCCATCCACGTTTAGTTAACCTAACAGAGACAGAACTACACGAAAACGAAAAAATGCTCTTGGAAAAAGGTTTGAAACACTGCACCAATAGCAAGGTGAACAATCAATACATAGAAAATCTCATAGTAGAAACCGAACACATCCTTACACGTGAAGAACAACAAAATAATTGTGAAATAAACATAGGACTGACAAGAGAACTAGTAAAAGAAGAAATAAAAGGCATAATAAAACAAACACAGCAGACACACAATAAGAACAACCAAACAGAAGCAGCTACTATGAAAAGGTTAAAACAAAAGTTAACAAACAACAACGTATTAATAACAAGAGCAGACAAGGGAAATGTAACAGTACTCATGGATAAAGAGCAATACATCACAAAAACCAAGGAATACATAAACACCAACGCAATACAAAAACTGAAGTCAGATCCTACTACACGATTCCAGGCAAATGTGAAACGAACACTGAAAAACATTGAACACACACTCACAGACAAACAAAAATACTACTTAACGCAGAAAAACCCTCAAGCACCAACACTCCGCAGTCAACCAAAAATACATAAAGACGGAATGCCAATGAGACCTGTTATCAACTTCAAGAAAGCCCCAACATACCGCATAGCCAAACACCTCCAAAAGTTAGTTACAAAACACTATAAAGTAGAAAACAACAGAACACTGATAAACACAGGAAACCTAATAGAAAATATACAGAACATACAGGTACCACACACAGCATCACTGATTTCATTCGATATAGAAAATATGTATACCTCCATCCCTATCACAGAAACAATAGAAATCATAGAACAAAATCTCTCATCCCACAGCAACCTCACCACAGACGCAATAAAAGAAATAACAGATATGCTCAGACTGACAACTGAACAAAACTACTTTCAGTTCGAGGAAGAATATTATCTACAAACTGATGGACTGCCCATGGGATCCCCAATATCAGGAACACTAGCAAACATTTTCATCAGTCACCTTGAAAATCAGATATTTGATAAGATAACCACAAATGAAAGTTTCAAAATCATATATTGGTACAGATACGTGGATGACATTATTTGTTTGATAGACGAGCCAAGTGAAAAAATAGATGAACTCCATTCAGAAATAAACAAAGCTCATAAGAACATAAAATTCACACTTGAAAAAGAAAAAGAAAATCAAATAAATTTTCTTGACATTACAATTAAAAAAGAAAATGGAAAACATACATTTAACATCTTTAGAAAACCAACAGCCACGGACACAATAATACATTCCACATCCAACCACCCCCAAAGCCAGAAATTTGCAGCACTAAGACACATGTTACATAGATTAAACAGAATCCCACTCAGTAAGAGAAACTATGAACAAGAAATGAACACGATCATACAAATAGCTAGGAACAACGGGTATGACACACATGTGGTACACAGGCTCAATCAAAAAATAAAAACACAAATAAAAAACAAACACAACATTTCCACAATACAAAAGAACTCACAAGATGAAAACTTACAAACACACTCAACAAACACACACAATGACAACACCACACAGAAAAGAACCAGATGGTACACCATGACCTACACACATAAACTAACACACAGAGTTGCAAACATCCTAAAGAGACAGGGCTTCAAAATAGCATATAAGCCTGGGCAAACCCTTCAATCACACCTAAGCCAGCCAGCTACCAAGAGGGACAAATTCCAACAATCAGGAATATATAAACTTGAATGTCAAAGTTGTGATGCAGTATACATAGGCATGACATGCAGGAATTTTGAAACAAGATACAAAGAACATATCAGATGTTGGAAGTATGAAACAAACCATTCCACATTTGCAGAGCATTTAAAACACTACAACCATCATCCTACAAACATGGAACAAGAAATGAAAATAATGAGAATAAGCAACCATGACAAACATCTTATACAAATGCAAGAAAACTTCCACATCCAGAAAGCCATAGCAGAAAACAAACATGTGATAAATGAACAAACACACATCAGCACAGGCTCCTTACTACAATTAATAAAGGAAATGATAACATAAAAGAAAAGTATATGACACCAAAATACACACACACACGCACACAGCCGAACCCCCCCCCCAAAAAAAAAAAAAAAAAAAAAAAAAAAAAAAAAAAAAAAAAAAAAAAAAAAAAAATTATGCATAACACCAAAATACAGACAGACACACATACACAGCACAAAGGAAAAAAAAAAAAAAAAAAAAAAAAAAAATTATATATATATATATATATATATATATATATAATCACACCAAAACACACACACACATACACAGGACATAAACAAAAATAAATAATTAAGTACAAAAAAATTAAATTAAATTAATATGACACCAAAAACACACACACACACACACACACACACACACACACACACACACACACACACACAAATGCATACACGAACAACGAACAGACCACAGATACTTCGATAGTTACACTCATAAGTTTGGCAGTAATATTCGATCTCTGGCAAAAACATTTGACAGTCGGCAACAGAAACAAAAACATTGCATTAAAAAAAGCGTTCAGTGCATAGTGCTGCGGAATGCAGAAAAAACAGCAAATTGGCGCTCATAGGAAGAAGAACAAGACCAAAAATGCAACAGGAGCGTAATATGTAAGAAACTGTCCACGCAACCTGTAAGTACAGTTCAAAACATTACTACTTAATAGGAAATACCAACCACCAGAACTGTTTATAACCTATAGGCACAGTGACAAAAATGTAAATAAAATAGCTAACATATGTACATATTACAGGCCACTGATGATGCCTTGCAGAAAATAAAGGCGAAACGCGTATGGCACTAACATTGTGTTTCATTCAGTTGCTGTCAGACGGTCCATAAGTGAAAATCATCAACATACCGTAGTATTACGCGCAACTGAGGAGGACAGGACCAAAAAATTGAAGATGTCAATACAGCTATGTCAAGCATTCCCTGTCAACGTGTACAACAGGTTCAAGAAAATACATCTGAGACTCCATAAGACGATACAGCATATAAAATTCAACAGAACATGCAAAAAGAACGATTTAATTCCAAGCTACATTAATGTAAAGGTTAAAAACAGTTCTACAGTGGCACAAAAGTCGAAATCATTTGCAGAACGATATTGGTTACTACATGAAATTAAGATGCTCTACTCGAAAAAACATCACCTAAACATGATGCTCTATGAGACTCATCTAGAATTGGCAAAAAACGTAGGAAACGCCGCAGTTTTCATGGCACTAGTAGAAAAAACTGAGCACAACACATACATAGCAATGAAACATTTACAAAACAAACATAAACACAAGATAATGAAACTAACAGTAAAAAAGACGCAAAAATACATTTACATTTTAAATGTGAAACCACATGAACACCAACACTCATTCCATCCACGTTTAGTTAACCTAACAGAGACAGAACTACACGAAAACGAAAAAATGCTCTTGGAAAAAGGTTTGAAACACTGCACCAATAGCAAGGTGAACAATCAATACATAGAAAATCTCATAGTAGAAACCGAACACATCCTTACACGTGAAGAACAACAAAATAATTGTGAAATAAACATAGGACTGACAAGAGAACTAGTAAAAGAAGAAATAAAAGGCATAATAAAACAAACACAGCAGACACACAATAAGAACAACCAAACAGAAGCAGCTACTATGAAAAGGTTAAAACAAAAGTTAACAAACAACAACGTATTAATAACAAGAGCAGACAAGGGAAATGTAACAGTACTCATGGATAAAGAGCAATACATCACAAAAACCAAGGAATACATAAACACCAACGCAATACAAAAACTGAAGTCAGATCCTACTACACGATTCCAGGCAAATGTGAAACGAACACTGAAAAACATTGAACACACACTCACAGACAAACAAAAATACTACTTAACGCAGAAAAACCCTCAAGCACCAACACTCCGCAGTCAACCAAAAATACATAAAGACGGAATGCCAATGAGACCTGTTATCAACTTCAAGAAAGCCCCAACATACCGCATAGCCAAACACCTCCAAAAGTTAGTTACAAAACACTATAAAGTAGAAAACAACAGAACACTGATAAACACAGGAAACCTAATAGAAAATATACAGAACATACAGGTACCACACACAGCATCACTGATTTCATTCGATATAGAAAATATGTATACCTCCATCCCTATCACAGAAACAATAGAAATCATAGAACAAAATCTCTCATCCCACAGCAACCTCACCACAGACGCAATAAAAGAAATAACAGATATGCTCAGACTGACAACTGAACAAAACTACTTTCAGTTTGAGGAAGAATATTATCTACAAACTGATGGACTGCCCATGGGATCCCCAATATCAGGAACACTAGCAAACATTTTCATCAGTCACCTTGAAAATCAGATATTTGATAAGATAACCACAAATGAAAGTTTCAAAATCATATATTGGTACAGATACGTGGATGACATTATTTGTTTGATAGACGAGCCAAGTGAAAAAATAGATGAACTCCATTCAGAAATAAACAAAGCTCATAAGAACATAAAATTCACACTTGAAAAAGAAAAAGAAAATCAAATAAATTTTCTTGACATTACAATTAAAAAAGAAAATGGAAAACATACATTTAACATCTTTAGAAAACCAACAGCCACGGACACAATAATACATTCCACATCCAACCACCCCCAAAGCCAGAAATTTGCAGCACTAAGACACATGTTACATAGATTAAACAGATTCCCACTCAGTAAGAGAAACTATGAACAAGAAATGAACACGATCATACAAATAGCTAGGAACAACGGGTATGACACACATGTGGTACACAGGCTCAATCAAAAAATAAAAACACAAATAAAAAACAAACACAACATTTCCACAATACAAAAGAACTCACAAGATGAAAACTTACAAACACACTCAACAAACACACACAATGACAACACCACACAGAAAAGAACCAGATGGTACACCATGACCTACACACATAAACTAACACACAGAGTTGCAAACATCCTAAAGAGACAGGGCTTCAAAATAGCATATAAGCCTGGGCAAACCCTTCAATCACACCTAAGCCAGCCAGCTACCAAGAGGGACAAATTCCAACAATCAGGAATATATAAACTTGAATGTCAAAGTTGTGATGCAGTATACATAGGCATGACATGCAGGAATTTTGAAACAAGATACAAAGAACATATCAGATGTTGGAAGTATGAAACAAACCATTCCACATTTGCAGAGCATTTAAAACACTACAACCATCATCCTACAAACATGGAACAAGAAATGAAAATAATGAGAATAAGCAACCATGACAAACATCTTATACAAATGCAAGAAAACTTCCACATCCAGAAAGCCATAGCAGAAAACAAACATGTGATAAATGAACAAACACACATCAGCACAGGCTCCTTACTACAATTAATAAAGGAAATGATAACATAAAAGAAAAGTATATGACACCAAAATACACACACACACGCACACAGCCGAACCCCCCCCCCCAAAAAAAAAAAAAAAAAAAAAAAAAAAAAAAAAAAAAAAAATTATGCATAACACCAAAATACAGACAGACACACATACACAGCACAAAGGAAAAAAAAAAAAAAAAAAAAAAAAAAAAAAAAAAAAAAAAAAAAAAATTATATATATATATATATATATATATATATATATATATATAATCACACCAAAACACACACACACATACACAGGACATAAACAAAAATAAATAATTAAGTACAAAAAAATTAAATTAAATTAATATGACACCAAAAACACACACACACACACACACACACACACACACACACACACACACACACACACACAAATGCATACACGAACAACGAACAGACCACAGATACTTCGATAGTTACACTCATAAGTTTGGCAGTAATATTCGATCTCTGGCAAAAACATTTGACAGTCGGCAACAGAAACCAAAACATTGCATTAAAAAAAGCGTTCAGTGCATAGTGCTGCGGAATGCAGAAAAAACAGCAAATTGGCGCTCATAGGAAGAAGAACAAGACCAAAAATGCAACAGGAGCGTAATATGTAAGAAACTGTCCACGCAACCTGTAAGTACAGTTCAAAACATTACTACTTAATAGGAAATACCAACCACCAGAACTGTTTATAACCTATAGGCACAGTGACAAAAATGTAAATAAAATAGCTAACATATGTACATATTACAGGCCACTGATGATGCCTTGCAGAAAATAAAGGCGAAACGCGTATGGCACTAACATTGTGTTTCATTCAGTTGCTGTCAGACGGTCCATAAGTGAAAATCATCAACATACCGTAGTATTACGCGCAACTGAGGAGGACAGGACCAAAAAATTGAAGATGTCAATACAGCTATGTCAAGCATTCCCTGTCAACGTGTACAACAGGTTCAAGAAAATACATCTGAGACTCCATAAGACGATACAGCATATAAAATTCAACAGAACATGCAAAAAGAACGATTTAATTCCAAGCTACATTAATGTAAAGGTTAAAAACAGTTCTACAGTGGCACAAAAGTCGAAATCATTTGCAGAACGATATTGGTTACTACATGAAATTAAGATGCTCTACTCGAAAAAACATCACCTAAACATGATGCTCTATGAGACTCATCTAGAATTGGCAAAAAACGTAGGAAACGCCGCAGTTTTCATGGCACTAGTAGAAAAAACTGAGCACAACACATACATAGCAATGAAACATTTACAAAACAAACATAAACACAAGATAATGAAACTAACAGTAAAAAAGACGCAAAAATACATTTACATTTTAAATGTGAAACCACATGAACACCAACACTCATTCCATCCACGTTTAGTTAACCTAACAGAGACAGAACTACACGAAAACGAAAAAATGCTCTTGGAAAAAGGTTTGAAACACTGCACCAACAGCAAGGTGAACAATCAATACATAGAAAATCTCATAGTAGAAACCGAACACATCCTTACACGTGAAGAACAACAAAATAATTGTGAAATAAACATAGGACTGACAAGAGAACTAGTAAAAGAAGAAATAAAAGGCATAATAAAACAAACACAGCAGACACACAATAAGAACAACCAAACAGAAGCAGCTACTATGAAAAGGTTAAAACAAAAGTTAACAAACAACAACGTATTAATAACAAGAGCAGACAAGGGAAATGTAACAGTACTCATGGATAAAGAGCAATACATCACAAAAACCAAGGAATACATAAACACCAACGCAATACAAAAACTGAAGTCAGATCCTACTACACGATTCCAGGCAAATGTGAAACGAACACTGAAAAACATTGAACACACACTCACAGACAAACAAAAATACTACTTAACGCAGAAAAACCCTCAAGCACCAACACTCCGCAGTCAACCAAAAATACATAAAGACGGAATGCCAATGAGACCTGTTATCAACTTCAAGAAAGCCCCAACATACCGCATAGCCAAACACCTCCAAAAGTTAGTTACAAAACACTATAAAGTAGAAAACAACAGAACACTGATAAACACAGGAAACCTAATAGAAAATATACAGAACATACAGGTACCACACACAGCATCACTGATTTCATTCGATATAGAAAATATGTATACCTCCATCCCTATCACAGAAACAATAGAAATCATAGAACAAAATCTCTCATCCCACAGCAACCTCACCACAGACGCAATAAAAGAAATAACAGATATGCTCAGACTGACAACTGAACAAAACTACTTTCAGTTTGAGGAAGAATATTATCTACAAACTGATGGACTGCCCATGGGATCCCCAATATCAGGAACACTAGCAAACATTTTCATCAGTCACCTTGAAAATCAGATATTTGATAAGATAACCACAAATGAAAGTTTCAAAATCATATATTGGTACAGATACGTGGATGACATTATTTGTTTGATAGACGAGCCAAGTGAAAAAATAGATGAACTCCATTCAGAAATAAACAAAGCTCATAAGAACATAAAATTCACACTTGAAAAAGAAAAAGAAAATCAAATAAATTTTCTTGACATTACAATTAAAAAAGAAAATGGAAAACATACATTTAACATCTTTAGAAAACCAACAGCCACGGACACAATAATACATTCCACATCCAACCACCCCCAAAGCCAGAAATTTGCAGCACTAAGACACATGTTACATAGATTAAACAGAATCCCACTCAGTAAGAGAAACTATGAACAAGAAATGAACACGATCATACAAATAGCTAGGAACAACGGGTATGACACACATGTGGTACACAGGCTCAATCAAAAAATAAAAACACAAATAAAAAACAAACACAACATTTCCACAATACAAAAGAACTCACAAGATGAAAACTTACAAACACACTCAACAAACACACACAATGACAACACCACACAGAAAAGAACCAGATGGTACACCATGACCTACACACATAAACTAACACACAGAGTTGCAAACATCCTAAAGAGACAGGGCTTCAAAATAGCATATAAGCCTGGGCAAACCCTTCAATCACACCTAAGCCAGCCAGCTACCAAGAGGGACAAATTCCAACAATCAGGAATATATAAACTTGAATGTCAAAGTTGTGATGCAGTATACATAGGCATGACATGCAGGAATTTTGAAACAAGATACAAAGAACATATCAGATGTTGGAAGTATGAAACAAACCATTCCACATTTGCAGAGCATTTAAAACACTACAACCATCATCCTACAAACATGGAACAAGAAATGAAAATAATGAGAATAAGCAACCATGACAAACATCTTATACAAATGCAAGAAAACTTCCACATCCAGAAAGCCATAGCAGAAAACAAACATGTGATAAATGAACAAACACACATCAGCACAGGCTCCTTACTACAATTAATAAAGGAAATGATAACATAAAAGAAAAGTATATGACACCAAAATACACACACACACGCACACAGCCGAACCCCCCCCCCCCAAAAAAAAAAAAAAAAAAAAAAAAAAAAAAAAAAAAAAAAAAAAAAAAAAAAAAAATTATGCATAACACCAAAATACAGACAGACACACATACACAGCACAAAGGAAAAAAAAAAAAAAAAAAAAAAAATTATATATATATATATATATATATATATATATATATATATATATATAATCACACCAAAACACACACACACATACACAGGACATAAACAAAAATAAATAATTAAGTACAAAAAAATTAAATTAAATTAATATGACACCAAAAACACACACACACACACACACACACACACACACACACACACACACACACAAATGCATACACGAACAACGAACAGACCACAGATACTTCGATAGTTACACTCATAAGTTTGGCAGTAATATTCGATCTCTGGCAAAAACATTTGACAGTCGGCAACAGAAACCAAAACATTGCATTAAAAAAAGCGTTCAGTGCATAGTGCTGCGGAATGCAGAAAAAACAGCAAATTGGCGCTCATAGGAAGAAGAACAAGACCAAAAATGCAACAGGAGCGTAATATGTAAGAAACTGTCCACGCAACCTGTAAGTACAGTTCAAAACATTACTACTTAATAGGAAATACCAACCACCAGAACTGTTTATAACCTATAGGCACAGTGACAAAAATGTAAATAAAATAGCTAACATATGTACATATTACAGGCCACTGATGATGCCTTGCAGAAAATAAAGGCGAAACGCGTATGGCACTAACATTGTGTTTCATTCAGTTGCTGTCAGACGGTCCATAAGTGAAAATCATCAACATACCGTAGTATCACTTCAGTTTATGCATCACTGCTTCTGAAACTTGCTGTAACGATGTAGTACAAGGACATGTATTACACTAAACTGCATTTCCCTATGATGGAAAGTTTCAGCTCGCAATAAAGGCGGAGGTCCTTCCTTACGAATACCTGGATTCTATGGAGAAACCGTCTTTGCTGTAATAAAAGCAACACTGTTTTGTCTGACCAGGATCCAAAAAATGCATTCATTTCCTCAGCTGTAATATTCTGCCTATTTTTTTCTTGATACTAGGAGTGCACCTTCATTTCAATTAGTGCAACGAATAATCTCCTATTAACATTCTTTGTGAGACAGAATAGTCCCATGTATTCCTAGAGCGGCAGTTACACTGGCTCAGGAGAAATTTTCGGATTTATGTGCTCAAATTCCGCTTTACAGTAGCAGTGTTTCACTCTATTGAGTTCCAACGTAACCAGATCAGCACTTCTGTAGTCTGTCTTCGACTGGAATTCTAGAAGACAAGATTGCATTATCCCGGGCACTATCGGTGTCTGAATCACTGCCATCTTCCCCATCAAAAATAGCTTCATCCTCAAGCCACTCAGGAATTGTTGATTCAAAATTCTGATCAGTTGTGGTGATTTCAGAAGACGTTATTTTGTTTCTAAAACGTAATATGGAATCCATGCCGTAAGTAAAAGATAAAAATATCGTGCATAAGTATTCTGATCACAATACTAAACTTAAGTTCACGTGAAATAATTTTGACGTAAAGAAATACACTGACCTTTCAAAAGAATACTTATTTCTAGCTACAGTAGTACTTCGGACCTTTCAACAAAGAGTGTATGTAACGAGTTGTTAATTGCTGTCAGTAATCTTCCGATCACAATGTTCCATTCAGACCAAATATAAAATACACTGAGGTGACAAAAGTCATGGGATAGCGATATGCTCATATAGAGATGGCGGCAGTATCGTGGACATAAGGTGTAATAGGGCAGGGCGTTGGCGGAGCAGTCACTTGCACTCGGGTGATTCATGAGTTGAGGTTTGCCACGTGATTATGGCCGCACGATGGGAAGTAACAGACTTTGCACGCAGAATGGTAGTTGGAGCTAGACCCACGCGACATTCCATTTCGGAAATCGTAGGGAATTCAATATTCCGAGATCCACAACATTAAGAGTATGCCACAAATGCCGAATTTCGTACATTACCTCTCACCAAAAATAACAAAGGGGCCGCCAGCCTTCACTTAACGACCGAAAGCAGAAGGGTTTGCATAGAGTTGTCAGTTCTAACAGACAAACGATGAACGTCTCCATCAGGACAGTACGGCGAAATGAGGCGTTCACGGGCTATGGCAGCAGACAACTGATGCGGGTGCCTTTGCTAACAGCACTATGTCACCTGCAGTGCCTCTCCTGGGTTTTTCACCGTACCAGTTGGACCCTAGAAGATTGACAAGCCGTGGCCTGGTCAGATGACTCCTAGTTTGAGCTGGTAAGAGCCAATGATAGGGTTCGATTGTGCCACAAGTCCCACGAAGCCATGGATCAAAGTTGTCAATAAGGCACTGTGCAAGCTGGTGGTGGCTCCACAATGGTGTGGGCTGTGTTTACATCGAATGGACTGGTACTCTGGTCGAATTGAACCAACCATCGACAGGAAATGATTATGTTCGGCTACGTGGAGACTATTTTCAGCCATTCATGGACTTTATCCTCCCAGACAACTGTGGAATTTTTATGGATGACAATGTACCATGCACAATTCGACTGAATGATTTGGCTTCCCAGATAGTCAGACATGAATCCCGTTGAACATTTTTGGGACATAACCGAGAAGTCAGTCCATGCACAAAATGCTGCACTGTTAAAATTTTCGCAGTTATGGACAGCTACAGAAACACCAGGGCTCAATATTTCAACAGGGGACTTAAAACGACTTCTTGAGTCCATGCTATGACGAGCTGCTGCGCTATGCCGGGCGGAAGGAGGTCCGACACGATATTAGGAGGTGCCTCATGACTTTTGTCACTTCAGTGTGAACTACACGAAATACGGCTGGTTTACTGAGGTATATACAAGGCCCCTGCCGTGTGTTAAACGTGTAGGATAACAAAATTAAAAACGAAAAATAATTAATTTAACTTGCACCAAACTATGTCATTCCTAAAGCACGTATTTTGTATGTCCAAGAGTTACACAGAATGTAAACGAAAATAAACTATTTCTAATACAGTTTATCGATAAAATGGAAGGTTACCGTGTCGGAAAGGTCCCTGTTGCGCATCCATGGGCTAAAACTAATTCTAAATGGAAACTGTTGTGTGAGTCCAGGTGTCAACCCGTAATATGTAGTTTCATGCTGCGTTTCTGCTACATAAATGCTGCTGGTTTCCAGATATGCTACCTGTCATTGTACACCACACACATTCTTGCACTATGGCAATCACATTCTTGTATTTAGTTATAGTGGGCCGAAATATATCGCAATGGTTGCCTTGGACACTATGTGAACTTCCACACCTGCTTGCACATTGTTACCACCGAGAGGCTTCCTCATGGATGCTTCCCGCAATTCTCGCAGGTGGCGACCAAAATGAGGTATCGCTCTGATGTTTCCCACTTAACGTGTAGGGAGCAGTGACCTAGAGTGGCCCGCTTTGGGTTCTGCTTTTACCTAGAGCAATTTGCACTAGAATATTATATCCCACGTTTCATGTTATTATGTACAACTTATACAGACTGTTTTAAAAAAATTTCACACATTCGTACAAGTTGGTCAAAACTGGAACAAAAGTTCCGAAAATGGTATGTCCACAAAGATATGGGCCAATCTGTCCTCTCATTCCCATCTGTCTGTCTCCTAGAAGCAGACACTACAGGAGTGCTGGATGTGGTTACCATGCATCCTGAACATCCTTCAGCCCTTCTTCATAGTGAATCACACATGTGTCACAAGCGTTGGTTCAAATGGCTCTTAGCACTATGTGACTTAACATCTGAGGTCATCAGTCCCATAGAACTTTTAACTAGCGGAATAACTGGCGGAATTAAAGCTGTGACGACGGGGCGTGAGTCGTGCTTGGGTAGCTCAGTCGGTAGAGCGCTTGCCCGCGAAAGGCAAAGGTCCCGAGTTCGAGTCTCGGTCCGACACACAGTTTTAAGCTGCCAGAAAGTTTCACATCAGCACACACTCCGCTGTAGAGTGAAAATTTCATTCTAGAAACATCCCCCAGGCTGTGGCTAAGCCATGTCTCCGCAATATCCTTTCTTCCAGGAGTGCTAGTTCTGCAAGGTTCGCAGGAGAGCTTCTGTGAAGTTTGGAAGGTAGAAGACGAGGTACTGGCGGAATTAAAGCTGTGAGGACAGGGCGTCAGCCGTGCTTGGGTAGCTCAGTTGGTAGAGCGCTTGCCCGCGAAAGGCAAAGGTCCCGAATTCGAGTCTCGGTCCGGCAAACAGTTTTAATCTGCCAGGAAGTTTCATATCAGCGAACTTATAACTAATTAAACCTAAATTAACCTGAGGACATCACACACATCCATGCCCGAGACAGGATTCGAGTCTGCGACCGTAGCAGTCGCGCGGTTCCGGATTAAAGCGCATAGAACCGCTCGGTCACAGCTGCCGGCTCATGCGTTGGTCACATGCGCACATTGTTGATTGGTTGGCAATACACCAATGCCTCTAAGTGGTCCTATAATCAGAAATCCTCCACATCCCATGATTCCTGCTAAAAACAGATTCACAGTATATTCTTATTAATTGCAAAGACAGCCTAAATTTATGTCACACTATATGCATATTGATTCATTACCAACTTCTTGGTACGATTTCTCGTCAGTCATAAGCATGGTTTTAAATATATATGATATGTTTCTAACCAGTTTTAATTTACTTAGCTGACACCAATAACACAAAATTTTCAATGCATTTGTTCCTCTTTCTCCAGTTTGTGCACTAGTTGCCCCACACACAATTAGTTACACACATTTACTACACAGCTCTTGATGTTTGCTGTGGCAGTCATTTACTCCAATAAGGGTTCTAACCGATGTCCCAGAATATGGACCGATGGACTGGACCCCGAGGAATACTTTTAATTGGGCATGTATGTGTTACACAATTTGTGTAATCACAGTTGCATTTACATGGGGGCTGTCTAGGCTCCAGTGCAAGGGCCCACACCACAGATAATTTAAATAAAAAAAACACTTTTCTTTTCTACTGTGAAGCAAGTCCTCTTATAACTGTAAAATACACTGAAACGACAAAGGAACTGGTACAGGCACACGTATTCAAATACAGAGCTATGTAAACAGACAGAATACGGCGCTGCGGCCGGCAACGCCTATATAAGATAACTAGTGTCTGGCGCTATTGTTAGATCGATTACTTTCGCTACAATGGCAGGTTATCAAGATTTAAGTGAGTTTGAACGTGGTGTTATAGTCGGCGCACGAGCGATGGGACACAGTATCTATGAGGTAGCGTTGAAGTGGGGATTTTCCCGTATGACCATTTCACGAGTGTATTGTGAGCATCAGAGTCCGGTAAAACACAAATCTCCAACACTGCTGCGGTCGGAAGAAGATCCTGCAAGAGCGCGACCAACGATGACGAGAGAGAATCGTTCAGCGTGACAGAGGTGCAACCCTTCCGCTGACTGCTGCAGACTTCGATGTTGGGCCATCAACAAATGTCAGCGAACGAACCGTTCAACGAAACGTCATCGATATGGGCTTTCGGAGCCGAAGGCCCACTTGTGTAGGCTACTGTTGATGACTGCGCAACACAAAGCTTTATGCCTCATCTGGGCTCGTCAACATCGGCATTGGGTTACTGATGACTGGAAATACGTTACCTGGTCGGTAGAGTCTCGTTTCAAATTGTATCGAGCGGATGGACGTGTACGGGTCTGGAGACAACCTCATGAATCCATGGACCCTGCATGTCAGCAGAGGATTGTTCAAGCTTGTGGAAGCTCTGTAATGGCGTGGGGCGTGTGCAGTTGGAGTGATATGGGTCCCCTGATACGTCTAGATACGAGTCCGACAAGAGACACCATACGTAAGCATCCTGTCTGATCACCTACATCCGTTCATGTCCATTGTGCATCCCGACGGACTTGGGCAATTCCAGCAGGACAATGCGACACCCCACACTTCCAGAATTGCTACACGATGGCTCCAGGAACGCTTTTCTGAGTTTAAACGCTTCCACTGGTCACCAAACTCCCCAGACATGAACATTATTGAGCATACCGGGGATGCCTTGCAACGTGCTGTTCAGAAGAGATCTCCACCCCCTTGTACTCTTACGCATTTATGGACAGCCCTGCAGGATACATGGTGTCAATTTCCTCCAGCGCTATTTCACATATTACTCGAGTCCATGCCACGTCGTGTTGCGGCGCTTCTGCGTGCTCATGGGGGCCCTACACGATGTTAGGCAGGTATACCAGTTTTTTGGCTCTTCAGTGTATGTGGACATAATTATTTTGTACAAGCTTATTCAGCTGAATCTTTCAGTGGACAGCTGATTGTATTATCTAAGCGTTCACCGCTCAAACGCTGTGCTCGCTCGCGTCAAACACCCAATTGTGCCTGGTCAGATGCACAGCTCTTCAGTCAGGAAAATCGCCAAAACTTTTAAGAAAATAGTTAATGGAATTCTGTGGTGAGTTCTATTCTGCAGAAAATAAATTTCTTCAAATCTGCATTTCATCCAAAACGATGCCTATATTTATTAATTTCTTTACTTACTGTCGGTTTACCTATAGTCTTCAGCTCTTAAAGCTGGGGACAACACTTCTGAGGTAATTTTATTCATTAAAGAGACGTGCCAGATATCTTCAAATTCACAGCGTCTGAGACATACACTCCTGGAAATGGAAAAAAGAACACATTGACACCGGTGTGTCAGACCCACCATGCTTGCTCCGGACACTGCGAGAGGGCTGTACAAGCAATGATCACACGCACGGCACAGCGGACACACCAGGAACCGCGGTGTTGGCCGTCGAATGGCGCTAGCTGCGCAGCATTTGTGCACCGCCGCCGTCAGTGTCAGCCAGTTTGCCGTGGCATACGGAGCTCCATCGCAGTCTTTAACACTGGTAGCATGCCGCGACAGCGTGGATGTGAACCGTATGTGCAGTTGACGGACTTTGAGCGAGGGCGTATAGTGGGCATGCGGGAGGCCGGGTGGACGTACCGCCGAATTGCTCAACACGTGGGGCGTGAGGTCTCCACAGTACATCGATGTTGTCGCCAGTGGTCGGCGGAAGGTGCACGTGCCCGTCGACCTGGGACCGGACCGCAGCGACGCACGGATGCACGACAAGACCGTAGGATCCTACGCAGTGCCGTAGGGGACCGCACCGCCACTTCCCAGCAAATTAGGGACACTGTTGCTCCTGGGGTATCGGCGAGGACCATTCGCAACCGTCTCCATGAAGCTGGGCTACGGCCCCGCACACCGTTAGGCCGTCTTCCGCTCACGCCCCAACATCGTGCAGCCCGCCTCCAGTGGTGTCGCGACAGGCGTGAATGGAGGGACGAATGGAGTCGTGTCGTCTTCAGCGATGAGAGTCGCTTCTGCCTTGGTGCCAATGATGGTCGTATGCGTGTTTGGCGCCGTGCAGGTGAGCGCCACAATCACGACTGCATACGACCGAGGCACACAGGGCCAACACCCGGCATCATGGTGTGGGGAGCGATCTCCTACACTGGCCGTACACCACTGGTGATCGTCGAGGGGACACTGAATAGTGCACGGTACATCCAAACCGTCATCGAACCCATCGTTCTACCATTCCTAGACCGGCAAGGGAACTTGCTGTTCCAACAGGACAATGCACGTCCGCATGTATCCCGTGCCACCCAACGTGCTCTAGAAGGTGTAAGTCAACTACCCTGGCCAGCAAGATCTCCGGATCTGTCCCCCATTGAGCATGTTTGGGACTGGATGAAGCGTCGTCTCACGCGGTCTGCACGTCCAGCACGAACGCTGGTCCAACTGAGGCGCCAGGTGGAAATGGCATGGCAAGCCGTTCCGCAGGACTACATCCAGCATCTCTACGATCGTCTCCACGGGAGAATAGCAGCCTGCATTGCTGCGAAAGGTGGATATACACTGTACTAGTGCCGACATTGTGCATGCTCTGTTGCCTGTGTCTATGTGCCTGTGGTTCTGTCAGTGTGATCATGTGATGTATCTGACCCCAGGAATGTGTCAATAAAGTTTCCCCTTCCTGCGACAATGAATTCACGGTGTTCTTATTTCAATTTCCAGGAGTGTAGTTAGCTGACTCGTGAGACTATAGCAACGTTACGCTGTCAATGTGAGAATTTCAGCAGGATATTCTGAAGTCATTTAAACAAACGCTTTAAGAAAAAATAAAACGATATAATTATACAATAAATATGTTTTTCTTAATAATTAAGACAACTACCAACTGGAAGCAGCTCCAAAAACTTTTCAACATCCACGTTGCAGCATAACGACGATTTTCCACTTATTGTAGTGCAAAACACGAATCTGCCCTCCCGCTTGTGGCCGTCATTGTAGGCAAATAGCAAGAATGTAACAGCAAAATGAATCAATCACTGTATCTTTTGCGGATTAGTTATCACAAAATTATTTTCCCTGATGGAGCCGACATCATGGGTTCAGTCCCTGGGTCTTACTTTTACTTGTCGTTCAATTATTTCTCATCTCTGGCATTTATGTTACGGTAAAAGCTCATTAATGTTCAATAATTCGGAAAAGCTCATTAATTCGGCTTTCTACAGTCCGTCACGTTCAATAATTCGGCATCGCTTCATGATTACTGAATACCACGTTGTCGGAACTTGGTCGCGCTCGGCAGTGGTCAACAATTTTGAGCCGTTTAGTGCCAAAAATTGTTTCAGTCACCTGTCAGACAGCTGCCAGCTGCTGTGGCCGAGCGGTTCTAGGCGCCTCAGTCCGGTGCCACGCAGCTGCTACTTCTACGGTCGCAGGGTCGAATCCTGCCTCGGGTAAGGATGTGTGTGATGTCCTTCAGTTAGTTGGGTTTACGTAGTTCTAAGTCTGAGGGACTGATGACCTCAGATGTCAAGTCCCATAGTGCTTATTGCCATTGGAACCATTTGTCAGACAGCTTCCGTAGCGCGCTGGTTGTCTACAGCGATTAAAAAGTGGTGCTTTGAAGTGCAGTCTCGATTAGTGCTGTTCCATATTGCAATTACAGTAGTGCTGCGTATTGTTGTGGGAATGTTTCCTCGACGGAGCACTTCTCAAAACAAAGTGGAAGTGAAACGTAAATATGTCAAGGTTACGATACAACAAAACCTTGACATCATTAATCGGTGACAAAGGTGACAACAGAAATAAGATGATGGAAAAGTATATAGTTGGTTCAAACACGCTGTGATATTGAAAAAAAAGTCAACTTCAAAAATTTGCCTCACAGACAGTTGCAGTAAACGACACTGAATCATGAAAAACTTTTAAAAATCCCAGACTTTCTGTGCCAAAAGGTCTGAACGAAAACCTTAAACTTGTCCTTTGATTATGGAAGAAGGTAAACAGTTCCGTGATGATATGGGACTATCGAAAACTGTATGTGTGTTTTCTTACGGTTGGCTATCCGGATTTAAGACTCGTCGTGGAATTCGAAAGTTGACGTAGGCGGGGAGTTACGATCGGCAGATCAAAATGCAGCTGAAAAGTACAAAGTGCAGCCGAAGAACATTAAGTAACCATACCGTAACTTTAGTGCAAGCGCAATTCCGATGAAACTGGCATACTTTGGCGTTGTTTGACTAGTTAAGCTTTGGCAGGTAAAGATGAAAAGAGCGCCAGATGATTTTTTTTTTAAAATTAGGGTCAGCTGACAATTTTATTGCTTTCAAATGCTTCAGGTTGACTCCTTACGTTACAGGCAAGTGCAAAAAACCAAGAGCTTTTAAAAGCGTTTTATATTTTTCTGTTATTTATGGAGCTCATTCTAAAGCATGGATAACTTCAGAATAGTTTCAGGCCTGGTTCGTCCATTTTTCGTATCTTCTGGGAGATACAATAAAAAAAAAAAAAAAAACTTTGTTTGCCTGAAAAGAGAAGGGTTGCACTGTTGCTAAATGAACTGTTTAGGCCACCCTCCAACGTCTGAATTGATCTCAAAGAATATATTCGCCACTGAACCTTTCAGCAAACGTTACTTTGCTGATTCAGCTAATTAATCAGGGAGTGATTCAAAATTTCAAACGGTTTTATAGAGGTACTTTTCTTCGAGAGCTTACCGATTCAGACTATTCAGCGGTTTACTACTCAAAGAAAAAAATATGAACCGTTTTGGTGTGGAGTACACTTAATCCTGCTGTTCTTCGAAACACTTGGCGAAAACTCTGGCCAAAAGCCTATTAAGAGCAAACAAGACTCCAGTACTCCAGCCGCGCCGTTAGAGGCGCCGTGTCTGTTCGTGCGGCCCCTCCCGCCAGAGCTTCGAGTCCCCCCTCGGGCATGTGTGTGAGTGTTGTTCTTAAGCGTTAATTTAGTTTAAGTAGTGAGTAAGTCTAGGGACCGATAACCTCAGCAGTTTGGTCCCTTAGGAATTCACACACATTTTGAACACTATTCCAGTCGAAAATGACGCTGTTGCTAAACTGTTAGATATGGCTCAAAATGAACTAAGAAATTTGTCCCGAGTAGAAGTTTTGGACTGGATAGACACTGACAACCTGTACTCGAAGAAACATCAAATTGATAATAGAAAGTGTGTTAGGGTCACAAAAAGAATTTCAACCACCAGATATAGAATCCGATGAAGAAGAGGGGGTTGTCGGAACAAACGCAACACCTCCACCTACCTGTAATGAAGTAGCTACCGCTGTCAACACATTTATAAGATTTTCTGAAAGCAGCAAATTGCAGAATACAGTAGAACTTGTAAATGTGTGAACTATACAAAAATAAATTTTTTCAAAAAAAAATAGGGACACAGAAAGAGAAAAGAACGTTAGGTCTTATTTCAAGTGAATACAATATAGAAATACTGAATGTACTGTAGTATAGCACTCACCCAGTACTGTACTACAGTATAATACTGTACTGAACTTAATATAAAATCTTAAAATTACAGTACAGAGTGTATGGAATAAAGTTTTCCCCATTTGTTCTCTAAAATGTTGTTCTATAAAGTACTAAACAGTGTTATCACTTTAACGGAAACAGAGAACAAACGATAAAACAGCAATGACCGGTCGCCCATTGTTTACCTTGCGTCTTATATTCTTTACACTGCTATTGTTAGATCATGCTCAGTAATTCGGTATTTTTGGTACATAGTATCACAATTCGATCCAATTTCTGGTTGATGTCACCAACTCCATACGGACTACCTTATGCATGACGGGCTATTAGGTATTGACTCTAATTAGTCCTCTGTGAAATTATAAAGTTGACCTTTTAATCAAATACACAATACACCATATTGCCAGGAACACACATTTTTAGAGACTATTTATTCAGCGATGTTACATAACGAAGATCAAAGATAAAACATAAACTACCATACATATAACACATCAAAGAGTAAAATATGATTGTTCCCAACACCCCCACAAGTTCTCGAGATGTCAATTCGTGAACTCTGAAAGTCCCACAGCTTGACAGCACCACTGATGTTTACCTTTAGCCAGTGCCTTTGTCAAAACATCAGCTTGCTGTTTAACGGTACTTACAGGTTTCACACTGAATTTTCCTGTTTTAATTAAACCACGAATATAGTGGTGCCTCACGTCAATGTGTTTTGTTCGAGCGTGATGCACACCATTGTGACTCAGTGCAATGGTTCAAAATGGCTCTGAGCACTATGGGACTCAACTGCTGAGGTCATTAGTCCCCTAGAACTTAGAACTAGTTAAACCTAACTAACCTAAGGACATCACACACATCCATGCCCGAGGCAGGATTCGAACCTGCGACCGTAGCGGTCTTGCGGTTCCAGACTGCAGCGCCTTTAACCGCACGGCCACTTCGGCCGGCTCAGTGCAATGGCACCTCTTTTATCACAGCATATACTTACTGGTTTTTCACTATGCGTAACACATAATTCACGAAGCAATCCTTGAAGGTATACCGCTTCTTGCGCTGCTGTTGATAGAGCCATATACTCAGCTTCTGTAGTTGATAGAGCGACGGTTTGTTGTCGTTTTGAAGTCCAGGAAACGGCTGTCCCAGCTAACTTGAAGATATAGCCGGTCGTTGATAGCCGCTGATGGAGGTCTGATGCATAATCAGGGTCACAGAAACCTTCAATTTCAGTTGTTCCACTTTTTTCGGAAAGTTAGTCCTACATTGACTGTGCCTTTAATGTATCGCATAATTCGTTTGACCGCTACCCAGTGGATTTTCCGATAATTAGAATTGAATCTGCTTAGAACCCCCACATCATATGCAATGTCCGGTCTTGTACTTTGAGCTAAATACAATAGTGATCCTGCGGCTTGCTGATAAGGAATGCAATGTAACACAAGGTTTTCCTCATCTGTCAATTTATTTTCACATTTTTGCAGCTTTGAACCAGGTTCAATGGATATGCAACCGGATTACAATATTCCATACCAAATTTCTTGAGTATGTTTGCTGTATATTTGCTTTGAGCGATACTAATCGTCCCTTGTTCCCTGTTTCGTTTTATTCTCATGCCAAGACACCAACTAAGTTCACCAAGATCTCTCATCTTAAACTGATTCATTAATCCTTTCTTCAATTCTTTCTTCCACTTATTTCTATAAGAGAAAATGATCAAGGGGTCGTCTACATAAACAGCTATAATGAGTATATTCTGTTTCTCAATTCTGAAGTAAATGCAAGAATCATATTCTGACTTCTTTAGGTTCATTTTATGTAATGTCACATCTAATTTCATATTCCAAACGCGTGACGCCTGTTTTAGACCATAAATTGCCTTCTTCAGCTTGCAAACCTTCATCTCCTCCCCCTTCTTCACGTAGCCTTCAGGTTGACGAATGTAAACTTCTTCATCGAGATCACCATATAGAAATGCAGTCTGAACGTCCATATGTTCAATGTCAAGATCAAATTCAGCTGATAAAGCTAACAGGATGGGAAGCTGGCAAAAAAATGTGAGAGTAGGCTTCAGTTTAGAACAACACTTCCCCTCCAGCGCTCAGCATTTCCCCTACAGCACCTGCCCATAACTCCCACCACTACCATTTCTCCCATGTGTGCCCTGCCAACTCACATCTACTGGCCATGGTATTTTGCGTGAACTCTATCTACAGAGTTGGTAGCAGCTAGGGAGCCCTGATTTCCATAATGCCTAAACAGAAGAATGGATGGCTCCTCTGCTGTGACTGTCACCTGCTCTTCCACGTAGAAGACTTTTCTGCAAATGTTCACGATAAGACGACGTTTTCTATTATTGACCTACTCTGAGTATTGTGTATTGTGTATTGAACTGGGGACCTAGAAACGACAGAGGGGCTTCATCCTGCCATAGCCCTCAGTGGTTCACAACCCCTCAGCAGTCCACAGCAGTCCACCCACCCCACTGCCGCCCCACACCAGACCCAGGTTTAATGTGCGGTTCGGCCCCCAGTGGAACCCCCCCCCCCCCCCCCCCCATGAACATCTCAACGAGTGTATCCCCAAATGTTTGCGAGGTACAATAATTGTGGTGTACGCATACATGGAGACAGTCTTTGTGCAGCAACCACCGACATAGTGTAACTGAGGCGGAATAAGAGGAACCAGCCCGCATTCGCAGAGGCAGATGAAAAACAGGCCTGAAAACCATCCACAGGCTGGCCGGCACACCAGACCTCGACACTAATCCGCTGGGCGAATTCGCGCCAGGGACCGGCATGCCTTCCCGCTCAGGAAGCAGTGCATTAAACCACGTACCTAACCGAGCAGGCTAACTGTGAGTATACTATCAGAAACCTATAGGTACAGAAGACTAACAGCAGTGTCGACGCCATTCAGCCTATTTGGGTTAGCCAGCATGCCATTCAGACCATTCAGACCTTCCAGCAATTTATGGATGAAGTGACAAAAGATTTAGATTTTTACACTGTGTGTACATAGATGATGTGTTATTGATGTCTGCAAAATTGACACAATTCTTCGAGTGCCTATGCATACAGAGGCAAGTAATTAATCCTGCCGTGTTTTTGGTGAGAAAGAGGTGCACTTTCTAGGATTTTTTGTGAACACACAGGGTATTCGATCGCCACACAGAAAAGTAGAGGCTATAAGCAAATATCTCCCAGCCTATCACAGTCAGAGAACTACAATGGTTCCTAGGAGAAGTAAATTTCTACCAGCAGTTCATTCAAAATTACATATTCATAACTACACTGTTGAAAGAACTTCTTAATGGTGCACCAAAGCCTCAACTCAGAGTGCACTGGACTAGTGAGGCAGACACCGTGTTTTAGGCTGTGAAAACAGTTATAGCAGAGACCGCTCTATTAGCACACTCAGTTGCACACACCCTGCTTGCGCTCATGGTTGATACTTTTCATCCACTGCCAAGAGTGCGGCACTTCAGCTACAGACAGATCAGTATTGGCAGTCCATTGCGTTTTATAGCCATAAGTTGCCGCCATCTCGGATTATATCAGCCAGTTCACGACCAGCATTGTAAGCTAAATCTGTCAGCTGATCCACTTTTGCATGTAGAAACAGTGTATGCAGTGGCAGATGACACTGCACGTGTGGAAGCAGTGCCAAATGCCTCTGTTTATGATGCATGCACAACAAGTTGATAGTGAGTTGCGTGATTTATTGCAACAATAGAAGGGATTGGTGTTACAGCTCGTGACATCGCCTAAATCAAATGTAGGGTTATGTTGTGACTTTTTTTATCGGTCATTAGTCTTCTGATGGTTCCCTGCGATCCATCACAAAATCCTCTCCTGTGACAACCTCAGAGTAGCACTGGCAACCTACGCCCTCAATTATTTACTGGAAGTTTTCTAATCTCTGTCTTCCTCTACAATTTTTGTCCTCTCAGCTCCCTCTAGTACCATGTAAGTCATTCCCTGATGTCTTAACGGAAGTCCTATCATCCTGTACCTGCTTCTTGTCAATGTTTTCCACACTTTCTTTTCCTCTCTGATTCTGCACAGAACCTCCTCATTCCTTACCTTATCCGTCCACCTAATTTTCAACATTTGCCTATAGCACCACATCTCAAATGCTTCGATTCTCTTCTGTTCCGGTTTTCCCACAGTCCATATTTCACTACCATACAGGGCTGTGCTCCAGATATACATTCTCACAAATTTCATCCTCAAATTAAGGCCTATGTTTGATACTAGCAGACCTCTCTTAGCCAGGAATGTCCTTTTTGTCAGTGCTAGGTTGCTTTTGATGTCCTCCTTGCTCCATCCATCATTGGTTGTTTGACTGCCTAGGTAGCAGAATTCCTTAACTTCATCTTCTTCATGACCATCAATCCTGATGTTAAGTTTCTCACTGTTCCCATTTCTGCTACTTCTCATTACTTTTGTCTATCTTCGATTTACTCTCAATCCATATTCTGTACTCATTAGACTGTTCCTTTCATTCAGCATATCATGTAATACTTCTTCACTTACACTGAGGACAGCAAAGTCATCAGTGAAACATATTATTGATATTCTTTCACCCTGAATAATTCCACTCCTGAACCTTTCTTTTAGTTCCATCATTGCTTCGTCGATTTACAAATTGAACTGTAGGGGGAAAGACTACATTCCTGTCTTACACCCTTTTTAATCCGAGCACTACGTTCTTGGTCGCCCACTCTTATTATTACCTCTTGGCTCTTGTGCATATTGTATATTACCTGTCTCTCCCAATAGCTTACCCCTATTTTTCTCAGAATTTCGAACATCGTGCATCATTTTACATTGTCGAACGCTTTTACCAGATCGACAAATGCTGTGAATGTGTCTTGATTTTTCTTTAGTCTTGCTTCCATTATCAGCTGCAGCTTGTGATTCTTGAACAGAGTATTCGCTATTACTAGCTGAAATTTATTACAGAATTCAATTAGTCTTTCCCCTCTCTCATTCCTTGTCCTAAGCTCATATTCTCCTGTCAACCTTTTCTTCTATTCCTTCCCTGACAACTGCATTCTAGTCCCCCACGACTATTAGATTGTTATCTCCCTTTATGTCCTGTATTATCCTTTCAATATCCTCATATACTATCTCTGTCTCTTCATTCTTAGCTTGTGACATTGGCATGTATACCTGAACTATCGGTGTTAGTGTTGGTTTGCTGTCGATTCTGATAAGAACAAAGCTACCCCTGAAATATTCACTGTAACACACTATTTGCCCTACCTTTCTATTCACAATGAATCCTACTCCTGTTATACCATTTTCTGCTGCTGTTGATATTAACCTATATTCATCTGACCAGCAATCCCTGTCTTCTTTGCATTTCATCTCACTGACCCCTACTATATCTAGATTGAGCCCTTGCATTTCCCCTTTCAGACATTCTAGCTTCCCTACCACATTCAAGCTTCTGGCATTCCACTCCCCGACACATAGAACGTTGACCTTCCGTTGGTTATTCAGCCTTTTTCTCATAGTCACCTCCACCTTGACAGTTCCCTCCCAGAGATCAGAATGGGGGACTACACCGAAATCTCTTGCCAATGAAGAGATCATCATGACACTTTTTCAATTATAGGCCACATGTCCTGTGGACACACTTCATGTGTATTTAATGCAGTGGTTTCATTTGCCTTCTGCATCCTCATGCCATTGATCATTGTCGATTCTTCACCTTTAGGGGCAGTTTCCACTCCAAGGACAAGAGAGTACCCTGAAACCCTGTCTGCTCCCCTGCTCTCTTTGACAAGGCCGTTGGCAGAATGAGGTTGATTTCTTATGCCAGAAGTCTTCGGCCGCTAATGCTGATCGTTAATCGAAATTTAAGCAGTGGCAGGTCCCATACCCAGGACCGAGGACGTTTTGATTACAAATCAAAGACGCTCCCCCCCCCCCCCCCCCCACCTTTTTTTTTTTTTGGATCTCATTTTGCTCGTGTTTGTTCGTTGCATTTTTTCGGGGCGGACGTCACCTGACACCCGTTGATGTTCATTGTTGATCCATTCACTCCGTTTTTTTATTACAGAGGGTAGCTAATCCTCGACTGCACACGCTGAGCTACCGTGCAGGCAAATACAAGAATTGTCCGGAACCCCTAGACCACGGGTGATAGTAGTAGCATAGCAGAAGGAAATATACTTCCATTTGTGCCACAGCAATTTAGAGCACAGGCAACAGCATCAGTCCACAATCTGGCACACCAGGGAATAACGGGCACTGTCAGATTAATCAAACAGAACTTTGTATGCCTAGGTATGCACACAGATTGCAAAACATTAGTAACATGAAGTGTGGCAGGGCGAAGGAATAAAATCATGCATCATGTCAGAGTACCATTAGGCACATTTTTTCCGCCACGTTAGTGTTTTGAACATGTGCATACTGAAAACGTGGGCTCACTCACAGCATCAGAAATCTACGAACATTTTTTCCTGGTCGGATTGCCTGGTTTGAAGTCCCACTGAAAATTACCACGGACCAGAGATGGCAATTTCAAGCCTGTGTCTTAAAGCATGAACCATGTCATTAGGTATGAAGTGCATACATGCCATGGCATACCACCAACATCGGACTGAATAGAGACACTGCCTGTCGTGCTTTTAGGCCTATGGACACCATTTAAGGGTGATGTGATGAGTAGAGCAGCAGAACTGGTACATGGACAAACGTTACGCCTACCTGGAGAGATTTCGCACAGGATGGCAGATGACACACTCATTGCCTCAGACTCTGCCATCCGATTAAGAAAACACATACGCCAGCTGAGACTGACAATGCCTAGAAGCCAGCTGGAAAGACACTTCTTCATTTTTGCGGACCTAGACAAGTGCACACATATGTTCTCATGCAATGATACAATGCATAAGCTACTGCAGCCGCCGTCTGATGCACCGTTTCAGGTAGTCTGTAGCGTTAGCAATACTTTCTGAATAATAATCAATGGTACACCCACCACAGTCACATTGGATCGGATCAAGCCAGTGTTTCCACAGAATGAAAACGAGAGAAGACAGAAAAATCAGCAACAAGAGGTGTTCCTGTACCCCATGAACACCTCTATGAACTAGACACTGTGACGCCGAGACTGTTGCACGGGATTACTACCGTACTTCCTGTTAGAACCACTGACTCACTTAGAGCACTACCCAGTTTCAAGGAAGAATTAGTTGCAAGGGTTGGACGACATGTTAAATTCAATCTGCACTATTACCACTAAAGGGAGGACTCATGTAGTGACCTGTCCTGACGTTTTGTTCACACAATGTACAGTGGCGCATAAACACTCCAGCAATGGATGTTTCAAGATCTATTGATGTAGTTGTTCTTTGCATAACTTTTCTGTTTGTTATTCCATGTTTTACATCGTATATGCAGTCATGTTTGTACAACTGTAAGCTGTTATTGAGTATACGTGGGAGTAAATATCTTGTTTTCTCCATTACCCACAATCTCTTAGGCTCTTGCACAGGGCAGTGGGACATTCCATTTAATCAATTCACGTACCCTTTGAGAACAACGTTACCCACCATAGTGTGTGAATACAAAGAGAACTGGTAGCCAGCATGCGACTCGCCACCTTGTATAGTACAGCTACATGTACCTATGGGTGCACACAGAAAACTCTGGCTCGCCACTAGCTAGGGTGCAACAGTGCCATTATGAAAAGAATGTAGGGCATGCTCGATTTGCTCTGCACTCTTTCCCACACGATTTTATCCAAACTAATCGATAAATAAATTTGATTTTTGCTTTATGTATAAGATTCATAGTGAATTGCCCATAATTTCGTGATGCTCATAGTTACTGCGGTATTTTTCATTTATGTAGCACATTGTGCAAAATTAGAAAAGAGGTCGTTATGATTTTGCACTTGGCGCATATCAGATGACACATTGCTGCATATGAAACACAGCGAATGTATTGAACTTCTCTTTAAACTTGGGAGCAGATCTATATGTACCTCCAATCTTGAGGAAATATATTGTACAAAATTCTACAATATTTTGGGTATGAAATATGGTAAAGTACGGCAAGTAGCGTACCATCTTTCCATTCATATTCCTGTAAAGAGTAAGGAAGTGGCCCTCTTAACTTAAAATATCATTTAATTCATCAGTGGTACTGACTCTGATGAGTAGTTGGCAAGGTCCTAAAAATGTCAGTGCGTTCACATATTCAGAGTTATGATAGAGTTCAATTGGATCTGTTCTACCCTGCAGATAAAATGCAGTATTGTTCTATTAGAAATAACAGATTTGGTACTTTTTTATCTGTGGGTAATAAGGTCACGAGACAGCAGTTATCTGTGGACAGACAAAACAAGAAGAGGTGCGGATATGGAAAGGTGTCTGACAAGGTTGCGCACTATCCCCTGTTATCTTTAACCTATACATTGAAGAGGCGCTGAAAAAAGTAAGGGAAAGTTCACAGACAGGTGTAGTAATTCATGGCCAACGAATAGATATAAGATATGCCAAGGATATAGCTGTCCTGGCTGAAAGTGAAGAAGATCTTGTAATGCTACTGAATAGAATGGATAAAGTTATGGGGGAAGAATATAATATGAGAATTAATAAAGCAAAAACAAAAGTAATGGCAAGCGGCAAAAAAGATCAAGTGAAAGTCCAAGTTCATGTAGGCAATGAACTGCTTGAACAAGTTGATAAATTTACTTATCTGGGCAGTAATATTACCAGGGATGGAAGGAGCAAGGCAGAAGTGAGAAGTAGAATTGCTCAAGCAAAGGCTGCTTTTAACGAGAAGAAAAACATCTTAACATCTAAGAGCATCAGCCTTGAAATCAGGAAAAGATTTTTGAAATCATATGTGTGGAGTGTGGCATGTTATGGGTGTGAAACATGGACTCTCGGGACAGAGGAAGACCAGAAGCTAAATTGTTTTGAAATGTGGTGCTACAGATGCATGCTCAAAATAAAATGTATCGACAAGGTCACAAACGAAGTGGTTCTGGAAAGAGCAGGTGAGAAGAGAAGCTTCTGGAGTTTCATTGTTAAAAGAAGAGTGCAATTTACTGGCCATCTATTAAGACATAAAGGACTCCTGAACACAATCATAAAGGGATATGTCGAGGGAAAAAGACCAAGAGGAACACCACGACTGAGGTACATGGATCAAATCGTGAAAGATGTGGGATGTAACACCTATAAAGAAATGAAGAGAAAAGCTGAAAGACGCGCAGAATGGAGACAAGCTGCCATTGTAGCTGTTGCAAACCAATCCTTGGATTGACCACTACAGAAAAAGAAGAATAAGGTCATGAATATATGATAGTCATTACTTTATGAAGTGCTTGAGACTACTCACAATGTGAAAATAGATTATTGATACATACAATCTATCTTTAACAAATCAAAAGACATTTGAAGTGAAGAAATTCACTACTTTATTCTGAATGCAGATAGGAACAAAAAGATGATACACTATTTGCTGTGAATTATTTTCATATTTTTCAGATTGCTGAAGTGCAGGAAGAAAATCCTTTGGTACGTTTCCACTGAAAATACAATAGGTTATGTAATTCCACAGACACTGCAACTGATTTGGCGATTTACTTTTGTCTGAATTGTTAACTTTTTCTCATCTGAAGAAGCATCATCAGTTATGAGAAACATCTACATTTCTCTTGTTAACATGTTTAATTTTGCTTCTTTGGCCGAAGCAGTATAATCTGCACAAACGCACCTTACTAACATGCTAGGCAGTAACTATAGCAGAGGAATTCTGAAACTGGGCTTCTTATTAAACAAGTTCTTGGTGACAAGAAAGATCAACAGCTTGTGGAAAACCAAATATTGTTAGCACACACATGACCACAGTGGAACCCCTATATAAAATCAATTTTCTCGAAATTGCAGGTACATATAGATCTCCTGCCACGTTTAAAGAAAAATCCAATATTGTATATGTAACTGTGTATGATCTAATATGTGCCAAACGCGAAATCGTAGTGACCTCTACTTTTTATTGCAAACTTCTCTAATTTCAAGCAGTGTGTTACTTAAATGCGAAATATCACAATAACAAAATGATGGCCACTTCATCGTGAAGCTGACACATAAAGCTGTAATGCAAATATGTCATTATTTTATTGAACAGTTTTTGTAAAAATGTGTAAGAAAGATTGCAGGACATGTGCCTCGAGTTTGTCAGTGCAGCACATTCTCAAACAGCAATGCAGATGCTGGAGAACAGTGTCGTACATTTCTGCTCTCTGGCAGGTGGACACGCACCGCCACACAGCTGTTCCTGTATGCTGCCCGTTAAATAACACAGGATGTTGTTCACATAAGTTCAGGCCTCCGCTATGCAGGAAACCCACTTTGTGTGCAGACCCATAAGTTGCTGAAGACCAGAAATCCACTACTGTACATGGAGAAAATGAGAAGTAGTGATGGCAAATATTTATTTAGACACGAACCACCAAACTTAGTAGGGATACTGCAGGGAGAGTGTTTTCGCTGATATCCAACAGCTTGTATGTCCTAATAGGAACGTTAATTTTTACCATGCCCATGTGCCACATGCTCCTCTTATACTATTAGGTTTCTAATGTTATGTGTGAAATCTGTACCCAGAGTAATAAGCCGATTAGGAGACAAAGATAACTGAATATCTGTGAAATTTTGCTCTCTGCAGTATCCCCACCAATTAAGGTAATCTCTACTGCTAACTGACTAACCTGGTGCATGGTCACCTGGTCCTGGTAGCAAGTTGCTTATCTAATGGTTTCCAGGGCGAAAAAAATTGATTTTCTGTATTTATAATTGTTGACATTGGCCAAATTTTTTTAAATTTAAAATGTTCTCATAATCTACTCATTAAGAAGTAAAATCACACTAAGTCAAGTAATACAGCTGCTAATTGTATATATCTCTTGAGGTTGCATAGCTCAAGGCACACAAATTACTCAGACTTTATTCACCCAGTACTTCAGAATGAGAGCTCTTAGAGGCTTCCAACAAACTTTAAACATCATTTCAAACCTTTACAAAACTTTTATCGCTCACATTTGTAAAATAATAAGAAGTTTTACGCTGTTTTGTACATGGAAGCTCGATTCACATACTCCACCTATGCTAGTGGGCTCCCGGTGCTACATGTGAAAAGATAAACCTAGATTAATAAGGGAATTAGGAAAGATGAATCTACAACAAGGTATGGGCGCTTCACATAATTCTTGGATGGACGAAAATGCACATGCCACAGTGCCACATCCATGCTCTCCCTGTGCCGGCGTCCTTCGCTATTTGCGTGAAAATAATGAACGAAGATTATTGATTCAGAATAGAAGCTACAGGGAAATAGAAAACTACCACAAAAATATTCTTTGCTATGGCCTGCTCTTGCTTTGATGTTTAATTCGAGCTTTGTCACTTTTTTCAAGTTTATTTACTTATACCGTATACTGTTTTGGTTTTTTGTGAATTTTATTTCCTCGGTAGACATTTTATTTTACTTTTTTTTTTTTTACATCTATTGCCATAAAATCTCATGGGTAGGGCGCAAGAGGTACGGTGGCCAATGTCCAATGAGCAGTTATCATCCAAAGAGCTAGGCGAGTTCATTCATCTGTACAGAAAGGCCCACAAGTTTTTTCTACCTTGTGGCCAAGCTGCGATGACAGAATCGGGGCACAGGCCCTGCAATCTTTCTCAAACAATTTTTAGAAACTATTCGCTAAAAAAAAGTCATTTATACTTCACTTGTAGCTTTATATGTCAGGTTCATGATGATGTGCCCATCATTTCGTTAATGATCATAGTTATTGGTATAATTACGTGGAAGTAAGACACTGCTCGAAATAAAAGTTTGCAATGCAAAATAGAGGTTGCTATAATTTTGTGTTTGGTGCATATTGTCTAATAGGTTGTTACATATGAAATTTAGATAACATACCGAATTTTTCTTTAGACTTCGGAAAATTGATCTGACGAAGAACACTCTGCGACCGCGCCGCACCAGCGATAAAGCCAAAGTAAAATAGCCACAACAGTCCTCATATTTCGTAAGCGGTTTGAGACATCGAAATGAGATTTTGGAAAATGATAGCACGCACAGAGGAGAGTATTTAACCATATCGTTTATATGTAAAACTCCATTGTCTACCGTGTTATTCCACTAACCACAGCCTTTTTCAACGAAAGAATGTAATTTTTAAGAGCCATTGATAGCTGGTGAAACGAGAAATGCTATGGGTTTTGGAGCAACATAAGGGAAGACATTACACTTATTTTGTATCGAAGATGAGCTTTTTCACAAGCTACTGACCTCAGTTCCTTACTTAATAAACCACTGTTTCAGAATTCTCTCGTATTGTGTTTGTACAACATGCTAGGTGAGGTAACTCGCTGTATTGCTGGGGAATTCTATTTAGGCACTAACGAAAGCAGAAGTGACAGATCTTTTTGAATGTTCACCATGCAAGCGTGGGCGTGGAAGGGCCCTCTTAATATTACAAAAAATATGAGCATATTCTTTTGGCAAAGGAAACAAGTTTCGACATGGCAGCCAGAAAAATGCGTAGGTTTTGCTCAGAATTCACCACTCATGACGCTTTCCTGTGGAATCTCCTAGTGATGTTACTTTTACTGTGCACTGCACTGTATTGTATCTAGGATTGGTTTCCAGACAGCCCTGTGATGATACTGTGAATACTACCTTGTTTAATATACATAGTCCAGGGAATGTATGCATTAAGACTATTCTGTTTGGAAAGTGGATTTCGTGCTGAACTACTGACTGTGAAGCCAGAGCATATTTCAGTTTTGGTTCTGTTCCACCCAGCTGGGATTACATTCATGACATTCTCACTAATAGTGCTCTCATCTAACACAATAATTTGTCAATGAATGTGGGATATAACCAGTCAGCCAGTTGATATTCCATAAAAACTTAACACGTCCCCACATTACTTAAGTCATAGCTTCTGCTGTGTACTTACATGGCTTATTATGTATATTGGCAGGTGTGTACTTTCTATTCTCCAGGAATGTTTCCCACTTACCCTTCTTTGCTTCTGCTGCCTTTTCTGTTTTCTACGTGTTCTTGTGCTTGAGTTGTGGAGAGGGATTGCTTCTGTGTGTTGCTTTGTAGTGGAATGTCCTCTTCAGCCATGACTGCATGATGATTCTGTTGGATGGTTGCGTGCTCACAAATTGCAATTGATAGGTACCGTACTACTCAGAGCTGATGAGATTGCTGATGGAAGGGAATCGTCACTGTCTGTGTTGTGTGTAAGATGTCATGGTGTGGGAATATTTGCTTCTTGCCTGACTTCGAGATATTTAGCTGCAACAGGCAGAATACGTGTTTTGTTGATGCTGCACATTTTAGCGATTTTGCTCATATGAGACAGGCGAAATGCCCTCAAACTTCAAGAAGAATATTATAATTCCAATCCCAAAGAAAGCAGGTGTTGACAGATGTGAAAATTACCGAACTATCAGTTTAATAAGTCACAGCTGCAAAATACTAACGCGAATTCTTTACAGACGAATGGAAAAACTGGTAGAAGCCGACCTCGGCGAAGATCAGTTTGGATTCAAAAATGGTTCAAATGGCTCTGAACACTATGCGACTTAACTTCTGAGGTCATCAGTCGCCTAGAACTTAGAACTCATTAAACCTAACTAACCTAAGGACATCACACACATCCATGCCCGAGGCAGGATTCGAACCTGCGGCCGTAGCGGTCGCTTGGTTCCAGAGTGCAGCGCCTAGAACCGCACGGCCACTCCAGCCGGCTCAGTTTGGATTCCGCAGAAATGTTGGAACATGTGAGGCAATACTGATCCTACGACTTATCTTAGAAAATAGATTAAGGAAAGGCAAACCTACATTTCTGGCATTTGTAGACTTAGAGAAAGCTTTTGACAATGTTGTCTGGAATACTCTCTTTCAAATTCTAAAGGTGGCAGGGGCAAAATACAGGGAGCGAAAGGCTGTTTACAATTTGTACAGAAAGCAGATAGCAGTTATAAGAGTCGAGGGACATGAAAGGGAAGCAGCGGTTGGGAAGGGATTGAGACAGGGTTGTAGCCTGTCCCCGATGTTAATCAATCTGTATATTGAGCAAGCAGTAAAGGAAACAAAAGAAAAATTCGGAGTAGGTATTAAAGTCCATGGAGAAGAAATAAAAACGTTGGGGTTCGCCGATGACATTGTAATTCTGTCAGAGACAGCAAAGGACTTGGAAGAGCTGTTGAACGGAATGGACAGTGTCTTGAAAGGAGGATGTAAGATGAACATCAACAGAAGCAAAACGAGGATAATGGAATGTTGTCGAATTAAGTCGGGTGATGCTGAGGGAATTAGATTAGGAAATGAGACACTTAAAGTAGTAAAGGAGTTTTGCTATTTGGGGAGCAAAATAACTGATGATGGTCGAAGTAGAGAGGATATAAAATGTAGACTGGCAATGGCAAGGAAAGTATGGAAGTGAAACATGGACGATAAATAGTTTGGACAAGAAGAGAATAGAAGCTTTCGAAATGTGGTGCTACAGAAGACTGCTGAAAATTAGATAGGTAGATCTCATAACTAATGAGGAGGTATTGAATAGAATTGGGGAGAAGAGGAGTTTGTGGCACAACTTCGCAAGAAGAAGGGACCGGTTGGTAGGCATCAATGGATCACAAATTTAACATTGGAGGGCAGCGTGGAGGGTAAAAATCGTAGAGGGAGACCAAGAGACGAACACACTAAACAGATTCAGAAGGATGTAGGTTGTAGTAAGTACTGGGAGATGAAGAAGCTTGCAGAGGATAGAGTAGCATGGAGAGTTGCATCAAACCAGTCTTAGGACTGAAGACAACAACAACAACAAACTTACACTGCCGTATTCTTCTTCGGCACGCCAATGTAGAAGTGTGCATGGAATCAGCTAAGTGAAGAATCCGTACAACAAGCACGTTTATTTATATATAAAAGCCGACTCGGGAATTTTCCCCTGTGTGAGACAGCTTGTACAAGATAGTGTGTCTATTTAAAGTTCCATATTCTCATATTTTACTGACTGCGTCGCTTCTTTTTCGTAAGCTTTCCCTGACTGTATCAATACTCGTTTGTATTGTGGTATACGGTATTGTGAAATTTCGAACATCCGCGAGTGCCGCGATAAGCTAGTATTGTTATTGTCAATTGAAGGCTTAAACAAAATTGTGCTCTTTTAAAAATTTGAAGGACAGTAGGACTATCCTTGTTCAAAACTATCTTTCTCTATTTTCCTTGTGCAATTACGTGAGAATTTAATTCGTAGCAAATCAGCATTTGTGGTTCACAGTTCAGCCAATGTATTCATCACTACTGAATTTCATTGTATATCAACACAAATGAAGGTGCGTTTTTGAGAATTTCTGGAAGCTACCATTGTACTATGCACAATTTGTAACAAATCGGGGTTTTTGATTTAGTTACTATAACAGATTTTCTAACTAACATTTTGTGTTAGAGCCTACATCTAGTTTTCCCATAAGAGGAGTAGCCCTATATATTATCTGCTTTTATCGTAAATTAACTCAGTTTTTGAGTTTGGTAATAACTATAATTAACATCAAAACATTTTAGGAAACTAGTAATTTTTAGCACAGGTTTCTGTGTTGCCTTAATATAAATCTCGTTTTGTGTATCTACTTTGAATCTTATAGGGAATTAGCAACTTCTTAGCCCCACAGACTAAAAGATAATCAGCGAGTCTAATTTAAAGTACATTGTTCACTGCGTTGTAATACATTGCACCAGCTAAAATGGAGCCCCACTGTGATGCTGTTCTCAAGCATGGGATCAGCTGGTTGACATTCATGAGCAGGTGGATATCACCCTGATGGTCAAATGATTGACAGCTGCTGCAAATCGGTGTGTTGGAAGAGCTCCCAAGACTCGTGTACCTGTGATACCTGTACCAGAGGTACCTCAGGTACTCTCCTCTCCTGTGGATCCTCTATCCTCTGCAAAAAATACAGGATCTGTCATTACCCCTTCAATTCACTGCAAGTGGCATATCATTGGTAGATCTAGGTATCCTGTACGGGTGGGCGGGGACCAGGGAGGACTCAGAGTGTTGTACCAGTTCCCGTAACCAACAAGTTTGAGGTGGTGTCTTACAATGTGGGACTCACTTCAGCTGTCATGGGGAAACCTGTTTTGTCTGGTGTCAGGAGGAGGCAAATGCAAAAAGGTAGGGGGCTATTAATTGTTGGCAGTTCAAAGTGAGTGTTGGTACCCTGTAGGGAAATGGCAGCAAGGGACAGGAAATGACACCAGGTCCACTCAATGTGTATGCCTGGGGGCCTCATTCAACAAGTTGAAGAGGCTACTCCAGCAGCCATTGAGAGATCAGGGTGCAGCCAACTGCAGATTGTGGCCCACATTGGAGCAAATGATGCCTGCCATCTGGGCTCTGAAGTCATTCTTGGGTCACAGCAGTGACTGGCAGAGAAGACCAGATTTGCATGTGGATTTTCAATGAAGCTCACAATTTGCACCATTGTCCCCAGAATTGACCGTGGCCCTTTGGTTCTGAGTCAGGTGGAAAGACTGGACCAGAGACTTTGAAAGTTATATGACAATCTAGGCTGCACCTTCCTGGATTTATACCATAGTGATGAGAACTGTAGGGTTCCCTATAAATAGGTCAGGTGTGCACTACACATCAGATGCAGCTACTCAGGTAGCTGCCTGTGTATGAGGTGCACACAAGGATTTTGTAGATTAGGCAACTGCCCATCCAATCCAGATAACGAAAGTATCAGTGTAAGATTGAAAGAAATGCCTCCCACTGGTGAGAGTATTAAAATCCTAATGGTAAACTGCTGTAGATATCACAAAAAAGCGTCGGAGTTTGAAGCATTCATGCAAAGCTCATATAATACTAGGTACAGAAAGCTGGTTGAAACCTGAAATTCATACCAGTGAGACTTTTGGGGAAAATTTAAGTGTATATAGAAAAGATAGGCAAATGGGAAATGGAGGTGGTGTATTTGTCGCAGTAGACAAAAAACTCAGATCCACCAAGATAGAAATTGAAGCTGCATGTGATACAGTTTGGACAGGACTCAGTACCATGGGTGGGCATGAAATGATAATTGGATCCTCCTGTAGCCCACCAGACTCATCTCCTGATATAATCAAAAACTTCAGTTCACTTGTACATAAGTTCCCCAATCATACTGTAATCATCAGTGGAGGCTTTAATCGTCCCATCATTAATTGCAAAAATTACAGTTTTGGTAGTGATGAACGTTATAAGACATCCTGTGAACATTTACTAAATGGCTTCTCTAAAAACCACCGAGAACAGATAGTTAGAAACCCTACTCATGACGGAAATTTATTGGATCTAATGGCAACAAACAGACCTGAGTTCTTTGAGGATGGTATTAATGACGATGATGCAGTTGTGGCAGCAATGATTGCCAAAGTACAAAGGACAAATAAAACAAGCAGAAACATATATATGTTCAGTAAACTAGATAAAAAATCAGTAATGTCAAGTCAGTGAGGAATTTGAAACTTTCAGCACAGGTCAGGATCATGTTGACTTGTAGAGGAACTCTGGCTAAAGTTTAAAAGAATAGTTGACCATTCAGTGGATAAATAATACCCTGTAGAACAGTTCATAATGGAAACATACAGTCACTATAAAGAAACTTCTAAAGAAACAGAGATTACTGAATAATAGGTGTAAAACAAAGTGTAGGGCCATAGATAGAGAGATGCTGAATGAAACACTTCTGCCTGTCAAGAGAGCAATGTATGATGCCTTCAATGCCTACCATAGCAGAATACTGTCAAATGACATTTTACAAAATCGAAAGAAACTCTGGTTGCATGTAAAGGCTGCTAGTGGCACCAAAGTTAGTGTCCAGTCCTTAGTGAATGAGACAAGAACTGGAATGAGGGTAGCAAAGCAAAAGCTGAAATGCTTACCTCTGTTTTCAAATGTTCCTTTAGAAAGGGACACCAAGGAGAATTGCCCCAGTTCAATCCTTGTACCACTGAAAAGATGAATGAAATAAGTATTGGTGTTTTTGAGCAACAGCTGAAATCGTTAAAACTGAAAAATCTCCACACTCAGATGGAATCCATGTCAGATTCTATACTGAATTTGTGGCTGAGTTATCTCCACTTCTCACTATAATCTATCATAGAACTCTCGAACATCTGTACCCAGCTTGTGGAAAAATGCACAGGTTACGCCTGTCTACAAGAAGGGTAATAGAAATGATCCACAAAACTGCTGTCCAATATCCTTGACATCAATTTGTTATAAACTCTTAGAACACATTTTGAGCTCAAACATAATGAGATATTTTGAACAGAAAGTCCTTCTCAATGCCAACCAGCATGGTATTCAAAAACATTGATCATGTGAAACCCAACTTGCACTTTTCTTACATGACATACTGAAAGCTTTGGATCAATGCAACCAGGTAGATGCAGTGTTTTTCTGATTTCCAAAAAATTTGACTCAGTTCCGCACCTATGCTTGTTGTCAAAAGTATGATCATATGAGGTATCAAGTGGAATTTGTGACTGGATTGAGGAACTTTTGGTAGGGAGGATACACCACGTTCCTGTGCATGGAGAGTCATTGTTAGATGTAGAAGTAACTCCAGGTGTGCTCCAGGATAGTGTGTTGGAACCCTCGCTGTTCATATTGTATATTAATGACCCTGCAGACAATGTTAATAGTAAAATCAGGCTTTTTACAGATGATGCTGTTATCTATTATGAAGTACTATCTGAGAGAAGCTGCATAAATATTCAGTCAGATCTTGATAATATTTCGACATGGTGCAGAGATTGGCAACTTGTTTCAAATGTTCATAAATGTAAAACTGTGCACTTCACAAAACAAAAAACAAAAAAAGTGGTATCCTGTGACTATAATAGCAATGAGTCACTGTTGGAAGTGGCCAACTCATACAACTGCTTGTGTGTAACCATTTCTAGGGGTATGAAATTGAATGATCACATGGGTTCAGTCATGGGTAAAGCAGGTACTAGACTATGGTTTATTAGTAGAATACTGGGGAGGTGCAATCAATCTACAAAAGAGATTGCTTACAAATCACTGATGTGACTGATTCTAGAATATTGCTCAAGTTTGTGGGACTCATACCAGATAGGACAAAAAGGGAGTATTGAATGTATACAGGGAAGGGCAGCACGAATGGTCAAAGGTTTGTTTAATCCACGGGAGAGTGTTATAAAGATTCAGAAGGAACAAAAATGGCTGACTCTTGAAGACAGATGTAAACTATCGTGAGAAAGTCTATTAACAAAGTTTCAGAACCGGCTTTAAATGATTACTCTAGGGATATAATAAAACCCCCTATGTATTGCTCACATGGGGATTGTGGGGATAAGATTAGAATAATTCCTGGTTACACAGAGGCATTCAGTCATTCTTCCCACACTCCATACATTAATGGAACAGGAAGAAACCCTGGTAACTGGTACAATGGGACATATAAACTGCTACGACCTCACAGTGATTTGCAGAGTGTAGATGGAGATGTATATATAGTCACCAATTTACGTATGAGCCAGATCCTTTCTCTGTTGCACTGAAATCCTATTGGTTATACTTAGTAAGCCCTATAGGATGGAGTGACAGAGAAAACATTGAGAACACTATTTTGAAAAGATCTTATAGAGGTTCACAACCATTTGAATGCAGAAGTGCACTGAAACCACCATTGCACCAAGGAATTGGCCAACACTAATTGCTAAAGTCACAGTATTTCTTGACTTACTAGGCATTGTTAGATCTTCAGTTTAGTTGAGTTGCAAACAATCTTTGCTATAAATTTATTAAATTTCCGTAATGAGCAAAAGCCTACACCCAAACTCAAGCAGCTGCAAGTGCCCCATCTTGCAGCCCACTGTAGACACCAATGCCGTGGCTGCAAGAGACTTAGTATGCTACATAAAAATTTGAAACAAGGCTGAGACATTTGTTATGTACTTAAAATTGTTTCCAGGTTACAAAAAATGCAGAACAGCAAAAATATTAAAAAAAACTTTCTAAAAACATTCAAAGTGTTTCAAAATTAATGAAAGTAGGGGAGTGCTGTAACTGTTTATGTCGCCTTGGCAGCCTAAAATATACATATAACCTTCATATTTACATGGATGCAGATTCAAACTAAGACTCAGTTTTGAAGATAAGACCATAAACTCTCATTAAAATAGTTCAGTAGCTCCTAAAACTATATACTGAAGAAGCAGAGGTTGTTGCACTCTCAGTTCAAAAGAGAACCCACAAATGACAACAAGCACAGGTTAGTAGAGATTTGTTTATCTGTGATAAGATCTATGCACCAAGCTTACAACTACTACCACTTAGATATGGCAGAGAGCCTGAGAAAATTCTAATCCTTTGTAAAATTGCTGAGTGGGTCTAAGGGTTCCATCCAGTCTGGTGTGGCAGATGAAGATAGCAAAATGAAAGCCAAAGTTTCAAATTTCACATTCAAGAAATCGTTCATGCAGCAGAATCACACAAATATACCATGTTTGACCATCAAACAGACTCCTGCACGGATGAAATAGTAATAAGCATTCCTGGTGTAGAGAAACATCTAAAGGAGTTGAAAACAAATAAGTCGCCAGGTCCATATGGAATCCGATTTCGGTTTTTTAAGAAGTGCTCTACATTATTGGTCCTTCCATAGCTTGCATTTATCGTGAATCTCTAGTCCAGTGCAAAGTTCCAAACAACTGCAAAAAAGTACAGGTGACTCCTGTGTATAAGAAGGGAAAAAAATGGACCCACAAAATTACAGACCAATATCCCTAACATTTGTTTGGAGCAGGATACTTGAACATATTCTCAATTTGAATATAATACACTTTCTTGAGACCAAGAAGCTTATGTCTATGAATCAGCATGGTTTTAGGAAGCACCACTTGTGTGAAACTCAGGTTGTGCTTTTCTCACATGATATACTGCGAACTATAGATGAAGGACAACAGGCAGATTCCATATTTCTAGATTTCTGGAAAGCGTTTGACATGGGGCTCCATTCCAGGCTATTCAAGAAGTTATGAGCGTATGTAATAGGTTCACAGATATGTTATAGAACCCAGTATGTTGTCCTCGATGGCGAGTGTTCGTCAGAGATGAGAGTATCATCAAGAGTGCCCCAACAAAGTGTGAGATGACCACTATTATCCTCTAAATTCCTAAATGGCTTGGCGGGCAGCTATCTTTTGTTGTTTGCTGATGATGCTATGGTGTATGGTAAGGTGCTGAAGTTGAGTGACTGTAGGAGGATATGGGATGACTTAGACAACATTTATAATCAGTGTGATGAATGGCAGCTAGCTCTAAATGTAGAAAAATGTAAGTTAATGCAGATGAGTAGGAAAAGTAAACCTGTAATGTTCAGCTACAGCATTAGCAATGTCCTGCTTGACACAGTCACATTGTTTAAAAAGTGATGTGAAATGGAACAAGCATTTGAGGATTGTGGTAGGAAAGGCAAATGGTAAAGTTCGGTTCATTGGGAGAATTCTAGGAGAGTGTGGTTCATCCATAAAGGAGACCACATATAGAATGCTAGTATGATCTATCCTTGAGAACTGATTGAGTGTTTGGGATCCATACCAGGTCAGATTAAAGGACGACATTGAAGCAATTCAGAGGCAGGTTGCTAGATTTGTTATTGGTAGGTTTGAACAACATGCAATTGTTGTGAAGATTCTTTGGGAACTGAAATGGGAATCCCTAGAGGGAAGGTGATGTACTTTTTGAGGAACACTATTGAGAAAATTTAGAGAACTAGCAGTTCAAGCTGACTGCAGAGTGATTCTGTTGCCTTCAACATACATTGCTCATAAGGAACTTGAGGGTAAAATAAAAGAAATTAGGGCTCATACAGAGGCATATAGACAGTCGTTTTTCCCTCGTTCTGCTTGCAAGTGGAACAGGAAAGGAAATGACTAGTAGTGGTATGGGATAACCTCTGCCATGCATTGTAAGATGGATTGCAGAATATCGATGTAGATGTACATGTAGATGTAGAGAGAGGAAGGTGAGGAGGGGAGGAAAGAAGAGGAAGATGGTGGTGAAGAGGGAGACAGGGAGGGAATAAAGTAAAGGAAAGTAGTGTAAAAGTGAGGGAGAGACATGCAAAAAGGGGGGAGGTGCACACACACACACACACACACACACACACACACACACACACAGAGAGAGAGAGAGAGAGAGAGAGAGAGAGAGAGAGAGAGAGAGAAAGAACAGAGAAAGAGAGAGAGAGAGAGAGAGAAAGTGTGCACATGAGGGTGGGGAGAGGGGAAGAGGAAGAATGGTGGGAGAAGGCGTGATCTGCATGGGAAAGGAGTGACATGGACAGAAGAGAAAAGCTAAGCTGAAGTAGTGGGGAACAAGTTAGCAGAGGTTTAGGCCAGAAAGACTGCGAAAGTGCAGGATATACTGGAGTGACAATTCCCATCTGCATAGTTCAGAGAAACTTGTGCTTGAAGGGAGTATCAGGCATGGATACTTCCTTCCAGCACAACTTTCTCTTATGTATGCAGGTGGGAATTACGACTCCCAGCACATCCTGCATTCTTACAGTCCCCCTGGACTAAACCTCCACTAACTTCTTTCACATGCCTCCTCAGCTTACCTTTCTCCTTCTTACCACACCTTTCCTTCCCCATCCACATTGTGTGCTGCCTTCTCCCACCACTCTTCCTCCCTCTCCCTTGGCATGCATGCACTCTCTCTCTGCCTCTCCCTATTTTTTCATCTCCCTCCCCCTTTTTACACCTGTTTTTCTTACTTTATTCCCTCCCTGTCTCTCTCTTCATCACCAGCGTCCTCTCTTTTTCTCCCCTGCTTCACACCTCTCCCTCTCTCTACTTCTTATATGCTGTACCCTCTGAACTCTTTTCATCATGTTGTGCAGCCACTGAGCCATCTGATTAAAGACCTGCCTCCCACTACCCTATTATCCCCTTCTTGCCTCATGTATCCGTCCCTAACCCATTCCCATCTTCATTTACCCGAGCAATTTTTTTTCAATAATCTGAGTGAGTGTTTATGTGTATGCTCTTACTAGAGAAAGAACAAGAGCTTGAAAGCCAGTGTTAACTGTTTTCTATTAAGTTTTTCTGTATGCCACAGACCAAATCTCTACAGGTAAGTGGTTTCCTTTCCCTTATTTTATAAATCAATCCTAATTCATATTTTTGTTATTCCACTCCAATTTTGTGCTATTTGAATTTTTCTTACTCCACAACATTTATCCCTACATTTAACTTCTTTATCAAATTGACAATTCCTTGATGCCTCTCGATTCAGCCCATCACCAGATTCCTACATTCAGTTAAGTTATACCAGAAGTTTCTTTTCTCCCCAGTTTGATTCAGAAGCTTTTCATTAGTAATCCAATCTGCCCATCATATCTTCAGCATTCTTCAGTAGCTCCATATTTTAAATGTTTTAATTATTTACTTGTCTTATGTATCTGGAGCTATTTTTGTTTTCATTTATTTGTGAAACATAAAATCATTTCATACACATACAGCTGTATTTTAGCATCTAGTGTTTTTGTTCTTTTCTCAGACAATAACTGATGCAGGTTTATCTATTACTGTACTGTCGATCTCTCCTAATCTTTATCTGTTATTTTTTTCTGCCAATGTTAATGCCCATATTTTACCTTGGGCTCAAAATAATTTGAAACTGCCAGTCAATTAAATATTCTGACTTATTCATCAGTTTGCCTTTAGTTCAAGCTCTACTTTCATACTTGTATTGCAGGTCTAAACTATATAGGACAAGACAAGCTGCACATTTGTAATTAACACAATTTGTTTCCCATTTTTTTTGCTAATACAAATGTATTGCCCTTCAACACTTCCTGCATCTCTGTCTTTGGAGATGATTTATAGGAAATATGTGGTTACATAAGACAAGTAAAGAAATATCAATGGGCAGGAGTGTTTGATAAAAGTAGAAGTATTATGCTACTAATCAGTTCTGACCTTGTAAACAGTCTCTGACATTTATCATGTTATTCCAACCTAAATGACAGCAACTCCAGATAAGATCTTACTTCATTTCATAGCCAAGATAATGACCTCTAATTCATACAGTTCAGTAAAACATACCTTATAAGAAGGCCAAGAACTCTCCAGTTGTCACTGTTGTATGTGTGCTGAATCAAAATATACAGAATGCCATCCACTTGGAAGAGGCCAGCTGATGTGCCATTTCCGCAAGTTTGGGCAAGATGTGAAGGCAAAACAACTTTAGCAGATGGTTCTAAGCTTCTCTATAGAATACAGGACATCACTCCTGAAATGCACGAAGAGATTCTTGACAAGCTCATGATGGTACATTTTGTCCGGGATGAGGATCTTAGCAAGACAATTAATTTAATGGCAGATAAAACATCTTTGGAAGAACTTAGAATGATGTGGAAAGAATCACTACAACAGAATGTTGGTCTTGTAGCAATAAGAGAATATCCAGATGGCCAAGAAGAAATAATTGGGGCCAATATAATATGTGTTGCCAGCAAAGGCGAGAAATCAAATTCTGATGAGGTAAGAGCATTTTGCATACATATTGGAATTTACAGATATTGAATAACTTTTCCATTGGTTGTAATCTTATCAGTGTCAAACATCATTCTTGGGCTGTTTCAAAGTATTTACCTAAACAGTTATGGAATTATGAGGGTTAATGTTTAAATACTTCGTTACCGTACTTTCTGTGTCCTGGCAAGAATGTCTAAGCTCTCTTCTTCCAAAACACGGCAGCTTTATTGGCCTTGTTATGCACTGTGCAAGCAGCATCAGTCCTTGGGCACATGAGCAAATGTTCAAACAGCTATGTTTCACCACATTCACACTGGTCATCTAGCCCCACTTAACCATTTTCACTTTATGTTGTGTCAATTCTGTCAGTCTATTCAGTGCCCTCTGTGTACTATACTTTAGTTGTTGCACTACTGTGATTTTTTTTTCTTTAGGGTGCAGGTTTGCTTTCTGAAAATTGTCCAGCCATAAAGATATGCTGTAGTCCCCAGGTCGAGCTTCTAGTGGTAATGTCCATTGGTTAGAACTCTTTCTTGATTTAAGATAATATGGAACTGTTTGGTGCTTAAACATTAAGTGCCATGGGTCACTTTGTTGTTATTTCCTCTCTGTTCAAAGGTTTCACATTTAATCTATCATCCTTATTAGGAGCTTTTCTTGCTATTAGTATGACTTCTATCACTGGTTCAGGTTTGCGTCAGCAAAAAATGTTAAATCATAACATGGTTCACATTTTACATTCAGTAGTTTGCCTTCCCCCCATATATCCTTTATGTGGTTGGGCAAGTAGTCCACAGCTTCAAGGAAAGCAAGGGAAAATTGTCTCCAGAAGCAACATTTCTGATAAAATACTGTGGGTACAAAACCAATTTTTAGACTGAGGAGTGCTTTATTGAACAAATATATAATATAAAAGATCTTGAAGAAACATTTTATTTACTTTTTTATTTATTCTTGAAGTAAATTTCACTTTTACTGACCAGAAATTACACAAAAATAAATGAGTAGAATGAGTCTGACAAGGGTAGCCTTTAGCGTATCGGAAGAGAGGCTTTGAGTTTATGTTCCATGAATTTATTCAGGTGACTAATATCCATTAACAGTAAAACAGTAGTAAGTTTATATCTACTGTTGAATTCTCTCTAAATTATTGAAAAGGTCTTGTATTCTACAATAGTATCCCACATGAGCAAAGATAATATTTTTAGCAAATCAGAATTTGTATTTCAGAAGAGTTGCTCAACTGAGAATGCCATTTACACATTCACTCACCAAATTTTTAAGTACCATATAACAAAGTAGCATCAGTTAGTATTTTATGTAACCTATCTAAGGCATTTGGCTGTGTGAATCACAGCAATTTTCTGGGTAAATTGAGGTTTCATGGAATTAATGGTATAGCAAACCAATGGATACTGCCATATTTAACTGAAAGAATTCAGAAAGTTATACTTAGTGATGCAACCAATGTAAGGAGTGGACATTCTTCTGTCTGGAGAGAAATCACTTACAGTGCTCCATAAGGCTCTGTCTTAGGTCCACTGTTGTTTCTCATAAATGTAAATGACCTTCCATCGTAAATACAACAAGCAGAATTAGTTCTTTTTGTGGATGACACTAGTATTGTAATGAATTCAAACATATGTACTGCAACAGAAGAAACAGTAAATAATGTTTTTAAAAGTATTACTGAGTGGCTTTTTGCAAAAGGTATCACTCTCAGTTTCCAAAAAAAGACGTTCAGTTCAGCACATCTGTAGGCAGTACACCAATAAATAGTGAAAGAGATTCCAGTGTGTTTCTCTAAGAAGAAATACACCAAGATCACTTTGACTAAGAAGATCTGGTGTGAGGAGTAGACAGCTCTTACACACATTGAGGGGATGCAGACACGGAAACCAACATTAGACGCCGCAGGCACCAGTTGCTGTTCACTGCATCTGCTCATCAACGCAGCCCAAATTCTATGCCGGGTGAATGTAAAACAGAACTTTATTGTTTGAATACAATGTGGTATATGCTGATGCATAAACTATATTAGTGTAGTTATTATACTTAAAGTTAATTTTGAAATGCTCACAAGGTCCAAAGTGGGTAAAAATATGAATAACAAACAGCAAGTTGGGGAAACTCAAGAACCAACAATGGCTATGAGAGTTACAAAAGAAGGACCTAACTGGTTGGAGTTAGTAAATTTGATCAAAACTTTAAATGATAAATTAGAAGATCAAAGTACTAATTAAATACTAAATTAGGTGACCAGAGGACAGCTACAATTGCTCAAAATGCTACTTTAAGTAAGGAACTAAATGCAACTCTAAGTAAAGAAATAGGTTTGGTGCATTATAGTTTAAATGCTCAGAGTGTAGTTCTAAATAACCAGTGTGAAATCTTGAATAGTCAAGCAACAAATCTAGGTTTGTTAAATGCCAAAGTTGATGCACAGAGCAAAGAATTTAGTAATCTATGCAAAGGCATGGATGTTTTAAAGACTGAATTTGACACCCTAACTAGTAAAGTAAAAAAACTGAAATTAGATTTAAAGAAGGAATTGATTGATTCTCTAAATGTTCATGTAAATCTAATGTTTACTGACTTCAGACAAAACCAGAAGGATAATTTTCAGGATCTGTCAAAAAGATTAGAATTGAATATTGAGGAGAAATGTAATAGTGTAGAATTAGAGATTAATGAGAAGTTAGGATCATTGGAGGGTGTATGTAATGCTAAGTTTAATGCTGTATAGCAGGGATGGCATACTTTGAAAGAGAGCATTGATAAGCATAGCGAATTAATGCCTGTCCTTCAGTTGCAAATTACAGGTGTAAGTACACAAGTAGACAGTGTAGAAAGAAGCTTCAAAGAGAAGATAGCAAGCTCTGATGTTATAAATGTAAGTAGTCTGGAAGAAATTATAGATAGGAAAGTCACTGAGAGAATAAACTCTGGAATGCATTGCCTATGGCTTCTTCCAAACTTATTGGTACCAGGAAGGGCATAGACGAACTCTGGAGAGAAGTTAAACTTGTCCAGGAAAAAGTAGAAAAATGAGGAACTTCGCCCAATGTTGTGTTGACTAGTGAAGTAGCTACTGATTTGCACTGGGGAGTGAATTCTGGGTTATCAAGACAATTCCGTAAATTCAAGCCTGACAGAGAGGTACATCTAATTAATTTTTTGAAAAGTTCAACCAAGCTTTGCCAAAGAACTGGGAAGATTCTAAAAAGATTGAATTTGCTGTGGGGTACCTTTTAGGGGAAGCCTCAGAATGGGGTACTGTAAATATTGAGAACTTTTCTTCATGGGGAGATTTCCAGAAGAAATTTAAGGAGAAATAGTGGTCTGCTAGTGCACAGGAGAAACTAATATCAGATTTGTGAGACCCAGAATACTACAATAATACTTGGGGTACCATGAGGAAATATTTCGACTGGCATCTAACACGGGCGAAGTTTTTAGATAAGCCAGTGGAGGAAGAGGGGTTGGTTTGAATTTTAATTAGATGAGTACCCATCTATGCAAGAAAAGACATCTTGTGTAATGGCTGGAAAATGGTTGAAGAATTGTTATTCTTCATTGATGCACTAGATGCCCTAAATAAAGACTGTAATGAAACTTTACATCAAGGGGAAAATTCGAATTTCAAAAAGGAATAGTGGGAATAATTTCAAACAGCATGAAGTGAACATTGCGAAAGTATGCCAGTATAATAAGCAGAATTGCAATGACCATTATCAAAAGAAGCATCCACCTTCGAATCTAGGTCCAGTAACCTCACAGGAATTTTTATCAAGTAACTCAAGAATCCAGAATGGTAATGTAATATCCTGATTTGGTAACCAACCAGAAATTAGTAATAATGAGGAAAACGTGGTGCGATCTGGATCCAGGGCCAGGGCCCAGGTTGTAGAGATTCATAATAAGTACCTTAATTTCATGCACAGAATACCTACAAAAGAATGGTTACTCCTAGAAGAATCAAACCTAGTTATCAACACTCCACAACCTGTAATAGTAGGGACTGTGGAGACTTCTGAAGTTAACATATTTTTGACTCAGGGAGTGAAGTATCACTCATTTCAGACTAAGCAGTACTTACCATTATTGCCAGTAACTTGAGTTTATATAATTGGAATAAGAGGAACAAAAAGTAAGATTGTAAAGTATGAAACTCAAGTGAACTGCAGCATTGGAAACATATTATTTCATCAAACACTGCTAATAGTAGAGAATATCAGTAGAGATATATAATTTGGTTTAGATTGGTTATTAGCACTTAAAGTCGTCTTAAACTTTGATGAAAATCTATGTTTTGGGAAAGGGGACAGTAGATATTGGACACCATTTGTGACAGATAGCTGTATTGGAAAGCAAACAACTGAGTGTCAGTGTCTGCGATTAACAGCTACAGCACAACTGTCACCCATGATTACCAATGTAGATCAAGTAACACATCAAATTGACATAGAAGACAAGGTTAACAAATCTCTAATATTAACCGGTGAACAAAAATGAGATTTATATAAAATTCTAATGGAATATGAAGTAGTATTTCTGATCGTCCAGGTAATATCAGTGACTACATATTTAAGTTCAAAATCAAAGATGACACTCCATTCTTCTGTAAGCCATATCCAATACCTGTAAGTTTGAAAGACACTGTTAAGGAGGAAATCAACAAAATGATTGATAACAATATAATAGAACGTAGTTCTAGTGTAATGAATAACCCTTTGGTAGTGGTGAAAAAAGCTACAGGTGGGGTATGATTAGTGTTAGACACTCTTACATTGAATAATCATATAGAGACAGAAAGAGACAGACCAATTAACATCAAAAAATTGTTATCCAAATTTGAGAAAGCAAGGTTTTTTAGCGCAATGGACCTGACTGTGGAATATAGGCAAATTAGGTTACATCCAGAATCAAAAAAGTATACAGCATTTTTGTTTGATGGTAAATCATATCATTTCAATGTATTGACATTATGACTTAATATTTCTGTATCCATGTTTATATGTGCGCTAGATGAAGCATTAGGGAGAGGTTTATTGAAGGATTTAATAATATATGTAAATGATATCCTGCTAATATCAGCTTCTTGGGAAGAACATTGTCTAACCTTGATTGACACCCTGAAGAAATTTAAAGAGAAAGGTATTACAGTGAAACTGTCTAAATCGTACTTTGCTCACCAAGACCTTAAGTTTTTAGGCCATATTGTAGGGGTGCAGGGAATTAGACCAGACACTGAATGCATCAAAGCTACTAAAGAATGTCCACACCCTAGAAATGTAAGACAGATAAAGGGATTTATAGGCATGGCAGGATACTATCGACAGTGCATACGAGGTCAAGAACTGAATGACCCAAAAATTTTACATTTATGAAGGAAGGGAGTACTGTGGATTTGGGATCAAGAGGCAAACAATGCGTTTGAAAACATCAAAAGTGCGCTTGTCGAATCACCCATATTATATCATTTGGTTATGGGCAAACCATTTAAAATTTGAACAGATCCATCTGATTACAGTACTGCTGCAGAACTTTTCCCAGGAGAGTGGGATCTAAATAATGTAGAACACCGAACCATAGCTTTTGCTAGCCATAGTCTAAACAAGCATGAATTAAATTACATGACTACTGAAAAAGAACTGCTGGCAATTGTATGAAGAATCCAAAAATTTCAAACACTACTATGGGGTTCAGAAATCCATGTTTATACAGATCATCAAGCTCTATCCTTTCTAATGAGTAGTTGATTGTTATACAGTAGATTAATGCGATGGACGATTTTCTTACAGGAATATGGTATTAGGATACAGTATGTAAAAGGTTCCAAGAATATTGTACTGGATGCTTTGTCTAGGTTACCCATGGAATGGAAGAATTAAAACTTACGGAAGGACCCGGCATTATTTTTGCAATTAATTTTATGTCAGTAGAATACTGGAACATCAGGGTACTGGAGATGGCTCAAAGAATAACAGAAAATATCCATCATGATCCCTATTTTACAGAAATGTTTACTATGTGTATCCCGAATTCCTTACCTCCTAATCAAGTAGGAAAATGGAAAGTCATAGGTCATAATTTGTTTTAGGGAGATACCGTAACATCGCAACGTTGGTGCTTATGCTTTCCGGAGGTAATGGAAACACATTTGTGTGGTATGTTCATACAGGATATGGACACTTTGGAATCAAAATGTTTATAGCCCATATGAATAAGTTTTATTATTTTAAGAAGCTATGGCATAAAGTAGCATCTTTAATTAGAGACTGTGAAATCTGTCAGAAGGTAAAAGAGAATAATACTTGTGACTTTAGGCTTTCCTGGCATAAACTATTGATGAAGGTTTCTCAGGTCTCCAGCCGGGTGATAGCTTTGATATCTCGCGACGTTTCGGGAAGTGCCATACTACTCATCTTCTGGCGAAGTGTCGAGATTCGCGGAGAGCGGGCTATTTGTATGTGTGGTCGCCCCCCCTCCACTGGACCTCCGGTGGCTGCAGTGGACCAGCGGGGTGCGCGCAGTGGTGGGGATGGCAGTCGCCCCCAGCGGCCGCGTTCTGTTCTCGGTGTAAGCCTTCTGTCTGCGTCCGCGGTGGAGGACGTTGACCGGCGCGCTCCCGATGGATTGCCACTATCACAGGGTTCCATGCTGTGCTGAGTTGGTATCCCTCATCTCTGTTGACCAGATTGTCTTGAATCCTTATTTCTATGGATTCTTTGATAATGCTTTCCCAGAAGCCAGATGCTCGGCACAGTACCTTCGTGTTTTCGAAGTTGAAGGTGTGTTCTTCATTGATGCTGTGTTCTGCTATGGCTGATTTTTCTGTGTGACCCTGTCGCACACATCTGATATGTTCTTCGCAGTGCTTAGATATGCAGCGCTGTGTTTGCCCAATGTATTGTTTTCCACATTCGCACGGTATGCTGTATACTCCTGGCGTGTTAAGGTTCAGCGCATCTTTGGCAGAACCTAGGAGCTCCCTCGTCTTCGGTGGTGGTCGGAGAATGGTTTTGATATTGTATTTGCCCAGAAGTCGTGCAATTTTGGCCATGAGTGGACCCACGTACGGAAGGAATGCGAGTCGTCTGTCTTCTTCTTCTTCTTCTTCTTCTTCTCTGGGGTTCTCACTGCTTCCTTCTTCCTTTTAAGCACCCTGTTGATCTGCGTTTCACTGTAGCCATTTTGATGAAAGACTTCCCTCTGGTGTTGCAGCTCGGATGGTAGGCTGTCTTTGTCAAAGACTGCGTGCACCCTACGTACCAGGGTGGTCAGTACTGTTTCTCTTTGTGCTGGATGGTGGCAGCTTGTTGCATGAAGGTATAGGTCTGTGCGCGTCTTCTTCCTATGTACTCCATGGCCTAGTGAACCATCTCTTAATTAAAATACCAAGGAAGGGGAGGCATCCATTTTCCTCCATTTCCATTGTAAATTTGATGTTCAGATGGATGCTGTTGAGGTGTTCAAGAAACTCATCTAGTGCCTGTTTGCCATGTCCCCACATGACCAAAGTGTCATTGATATAGTGGAAAAAGTACCTTGGTTTCTGTCTGGCAGTCTGAAGGGCCACCTCCTGAAAATGTTCCATATACAGGTTTGCAATCGCAGGAGCCAATGGGGAGCCCATGGCCACACCGTCGATCTGCTCGAAGAATTCCCCATTGCACTGAAAGTAGGTGGTTGTTAGTGCATGTTCAAAGAGGCTGACTGTTTGTGGTTCAAAGTGCTGGGCTAAAAGTTCCAAGGAGTCTTGAAGGGTCACTTTCCTGAAAAGGAACGTCATGTCAAAGCTCATGAGTAGGTCCTTCCTTTGTACTCGCATGTCCCTGAGTATTTTTACAAATTCAGCTGAGTTTCTCACATGGTGGTTGCAGTGTCCCACAAGGGGTTTGAGCAGTGTCACTAGGTATTTAGCAAGTTTGTAACTGTGAGAATTGATGGAGTCCACAATCGGTCTCAGAGGTACCCCTTCCTTATGGCTCTTGGGAGTCCATAGAGATGTGGTATTGCTGGCACTCTGGGGTACAGCTGCCTCTGCATTAGCTCAGGTAGGTCAGCTTTCTTCAGCAGAGCTATCATCTTTCTACTCATTGTCAGGGTTGGATCCTTCTTCAGACTCTTGTAGGCCTCGTCTTGTAGCAGAAGGTTTATTTTCTGCTGGTACTCGGCAGTACTTAATAGCACTGAAGCATTCTCTTTGTCCGCTGGTAGGATCGTTATATCAGGGTCATCTCTAAGGGACAGGAGAGCTGCTCATTCTTCCGCAGATATATTATTTTTAGGTAAACGAGATCTGTCGATTATTCTGCAAGTTTCCTGTCTGACTTCCTCTGCTTCCTCCTTTGGAAGCCCTCATATTGCTTCTTCCATGCTGCTGATAATGTCTGTTTTCGGGATTGTTCTGGGGACGGGGGCGAAATTCAGTCCTTTTTTGAGGACTGCGATTGTGGCAATGTCCAGTTCTTTTCCAGTCAAATTGACCATGGCTCTGGTGTCATTCATCTCCTTTTTTGTCTTCTGAGTCCCACCTAGTCTGCCAAATTTGCCGATTTATTTAGATGTAGAGCCTTGTTTTTGCACCTTGCTGTTCGAGTACGTGCTGCAGTCGGCCCATTCCCACAGAGAGGCTGGTAATGTCATTGTCAGTTGTAGGTGGCATGTGAGCAGGGTGCGCGCATTCCCATCAAGTTCTTCCCGAGTGAAATGAATGCGCTCCCTTACTAAGGCCATGCCTGCCCCTCATAATATCCGGTCAGTCTTCTTAGATCCTCACAGGCCACCTACAACTGGCAACGACAATCCTATAACCTTATTACCTAGAAAACTGGATATGACAATAAAATAATAATAATAAAAAAAACAATCCAAGAGAATCACAGACTAAGAAAGAAAGTGATATTGGCATGGAATGAAATGAATAGAGTATTTTATATGTGTATAAAATAAAATATAATATGAAGAGCTAAATAACTATTTTACAGTAGCATGATTTACAACAACAGATAAATCATGGCTCTCTCTCTCTCTCTCTCTCTCTCTCTCTCTCTCTCTCTCTCTCTCTCTAAGTCTACATCGAGTGTACATGAGAAGGAGGTGTGAGCAAAGAAAAAGAATGGAAACAAGAGTGGAATTGATTGTGATTGTCATTTAAGAAAAGTCAGTGTAATAAATACTCTGGTAAAGTGACAAATTGTAGGATAGCGGGACTCGTATAGACAAAGTAAGCATATTATCTACTGAATAGTGTATACAGACATGGTACCTATTGGAAGTGTAGAAATTGACAAGTAGGGGAGGACTCTAAGGATTAGATGAAGTATTAAGAAGTATATGCGAAGTGTAGAGTAGATTTGTTACTTTACCAGAAAATACTTAATTATAGTATACTTAGGAACGTATTCTGGGGTAATGAACCATGAGGCCTACTCAGAAAGGATAAGGGGGGTGTACCCGGCATTTTTTAAGTATATAGGGCTGGTGTACCTACATGGAGATAGGATGACCTGTTGCCTAAGAAATAGGAATGTTTTATAAAGGGGTGTACCTACCAAAATGGAAAGAGGAAGTGCTCTCATATGGTCAACCAACAGGCAAGCTATAGGTATTGATCCTAGTGAAAAGAGACCTATCATGACAAAAGTCACAAAATTTTGTAGGGATTATTCTGGAAAGTTTGAATTCTATGTACCACTAGCATTTATATGTTTTATGCAAGTTTATTAGTGTCAAAAGGAACACTTTCATGTTCCCCAAAGTTCCTCCAAACTACAACAGATAATGAAGCTAGTACATACTAAAGGAAAAGTACTACAGAGGATAGAAATAGAAAATAGAATACTCAAGTGTCATGAATACCTGCAGTTTACGATTGGAAATGAGGAAAGAGTGTTGTTGTGAGTGATGTTATGTACATAATGATTATGTACAAAATATCGTGTGTCCAATCTGAGGGGGGGATATGTAGTGTTTCAAGAATTTCCGCGCAAATTTAGAATCACTCAGCCTTCCACCATCTCGAACACACGATATTTTAGATGCGAGTGGGAGAAAGGAACCCTGTCTACTGTGCGTCACCTGTCTGTGTGTGTGTGTGTGTGTGTGTGCGGGTTTGAAGTTTGTCGCACGAAGACAGTAGACACTGCGGTCGAACGGCACAGACAAGTAATTGTTGGTAGAGCCATGGAAGTCGTAATGAAAGCTCGTGGCAGAACTGAGGAACTTCTGCGGTATTCTGTGCAGTTTTGTAACTGTGACTATTGTTAGTGACGAAATAAAAGTTGATTGGAAAAAGATTTTTAGTAACTTTTAACTTGACCTTGCTAGAGACAAGACAGGTGTATGATTTCTGTATAATAGAGTTGTGGTTAGCAAGCCAACTCTGTTGTAAATGTAACTGTGCTTCTAATGTTTGCACATGCGAGTAGACTTACTTGACAGTATTTGTTCATGTGGGGAGTGAGATTTGTAAAAGTTTGATGTTTAAATATACATCGTTAAGTGAAGCAAAAGAAACTGTGTACGTCTACTTATTTTTATAAGTAGAATGAGTTTTGAGAAATTCCTGTTCCCAGCAATATACTGTGGAGAAGAAGAGAAAGGGAGTTTGCAGCAGCAGGCTAACCAACTAGGAAAGTCAGCTGACCATCTCAAGTAAGTCGTATCGTTAAAGAAGCTGAAGTTTGCACACACACTTCAGCACTTCAAGTCGTCCAAAATGTTAGACAGTAACTATTAACTTACAATGGTACTATAAAAAAAAAAAAAAATAAAATAAAAAAAAAAAAAATAAAAAAAAATAATTTTGATGATCAGCATGTAGCCACATTTACATATGAATGTAAAGGGACCTTGGGTTCTGTTGGGGACAGAAAAATAGGGTCAAGTGTTTTTGACCAGTATCAATTGCAAAGCAATTTAGAAAAGATTGCTGTATGGTGTGGCAGGTGGCAGTTGATGCTAAATAACGAAAAGTGTGAGGTGATCCACATGAGTTCCAAAAGAAATCCATTGGAATTCGATTACTCGATAAATAGTACAATTCTCAAAGCTGTCAATTCAAGTAAGTACCTGGGTGTTAAAATTACGAACAACTTCAGTTGGAAAGACCATAGATAATATTGTGGGGAAGGCGAGCCAAAGGTTGCATTTCATCAGCAGGACACTTAGAATGTGCAACAAGTCCACTAAAGAGACAGCTTACACTACACTCGTTCATCCTCTGTTAGAATATTGCTGCGCGGTGTGGGATCCTTACCAGGCGGGATTGACGGAGGACATTGAAAGGGTGCAAAAAAGGGCAGCTCATTTTGTATTATCACATAATAGCAGAGAGAGTGTGGCAGATATAATACGCGAGTTGGGATGGAAGTCATTAAAGCAAAGACGTTTTTCGCCGCGGCGAGATCGATTTACGAAATTTCAGTCACCATTTTTTCTTCCGAATGCGAAAATATTTTGTTGAGCCCAACCTACATAGGTAGCAATGATCATCAAAATAAAATAAGAGAAATCATAGGTCGAACAGAAAGGTTTAGGTGTTCGTTTTTCCCGTGCGCTGTTCGGGAGTGGAATGGTAGGGAGATAGTATGATTGTGGTTCGATGAACCCTCTGCCAAGCACTTAAATGTGAATTGCAGAGTAATCATGTAGATGTAGATGTAGATGATAGCCCTTGGGCTAGGGACCATTTGGACACCCAACAGAAGGATCATCTAATTGTAACTATCCTACAGTACATGGTCAGAGTTTGAATATGATACACTTCCTCCAACTTTGGCAAATGGAGCAAATCAGTTGGTTCTTTTTGTGTTAGATCTGGTCCACAGTGCATCTTAAGGGGCTTATGGAGGCTCCATTTAGTTTATGGGCGGTTCCTGAAAAATCACAAAAAAACATTTTTCATCATTTTTTCACCATCAGCAGCAGATGTCTAAATAACTAACAGCAGCAAAGTGCTCAAATTTTAACGGTACATTCTCTAAGGTTTTTTCTAGAAATGCTATCTTCCCATTTTCAAAAATCTTTATCTAAACACCCAAAAAACATTATTTTCAAGATACCAAAACTGAGCTGTGGATTCCAAGACTGCTACGTGCAGTATCTCTGTTATCATCAGAAGGGTTCTTGGAACCCCATGTTGTAGTACTGAAGCAAATGCAAAATTTTTGTGTACTTAAAATCCAGTCTGAGGTGTAAAATTAGTTTTGATTTATGATATTTCTATTTCACAAGTCGTAAGTAAACTATCAAAATGTTACTGAACCATAATGTTCTTTTCATATGTGTGATATGCCCTGTTGTAGAGGAGAAAACAACAGAACCAGTGAAATATGTTCCTGTTTAAAAGACTCTGACTGAAAAGTGGGGTACCAGTTACCTCATTCTACCTTCCTCCGTCTCTTTAAAAAATATTCCAACAATTTTGGCATGCAAACAAGTTTGTGCTTTTTTGTGCTAAGAGAGGAGACAGTGACAGTGGGAAAGTGGAATATACTAGACAGCTGTTGTGGTATAGAAAGTATGATGAAGTGGTAATTTGGGGTAAAGAGAGGGACACAGTGGCAGTGGAAGATATTGACAATGATAGAATATTCCTAGGAAAAGATTGAAGGAGACAGTGGCAGTGGGAGACGAATAAAGAGAAAAAGAAAGGGGAAGCATTTGGGAGCCAGTGCTAATGAGAGTCAGAGTGTATGGCAGTGACAATGAGGAAGAGAGAAGTAGTGACAGTGTGAGGAGACAGCATCAGTGGGAAGGAGTGATAAGATAGTAGCAGTAAGAGGAAGACAGTGATGGTGAGAGGAGAAAGTAATAGTGGGACAAAATGAAGGAGGCTGTGGCTGTGAGATAGGAGACAGTGGCATCAGAGATACACAAAGAGAGAATGACAATGGGTTGGGCTGATTGAGTGAGTGTGAATGGGCTGCTTGGAAAAGAGTTACGTAATGACTTATTTCTATGTCACTGCCAGCACATCTCGACATACTACCTTACATTTTACCAAGAAGATGTTCATCTTCTAATTGGAGCACCTGCTTTTTCCATAAAAACAAATCAAAAAATGCATTACTGGCTAACTTAATTTCTGACAAAGTCAATATATCATCCCTTATTTATATCACACTACGTGCCAATCATATATAGTATAATAATAAGAAAAGTTATACAATGTATATCAAAAAGTCAGAAAGGTTGGATGGATGTAGGATTTTTTGCTAATTAATAGTCAGTTTTATGGTTGCTTGCTTTAGTGCAGCACCACATCATATTAATTACATCAGAATGTTAGAAGTAGTCACAATCAAGCTACAGTAGCCCATTTCAAACAGTACTGTAACTTGCTTAAAAATGTTATTAGGAAGGCAAAGAGTGTGTGATATGCAAATAGAATAGCTAATTCATAGGATAAAATTAAAATCATATGATCCTTGTGAAGGAAGTGCCTGGTCAGCAGCACGAGGTCAATAATATAAAGTCAGTTCGTAGTAAAAGCATTTCTGTTACTGACAAGTCAGATGTATGTACAGTATTTAATGATCATTTTCGGAGAATTGCTGGTGAATTTAATAAAAACTTAGTTTTTACAGAGTGTCATATCACTCTCTTGGAAAATGCCTTTCTGAGACTGATGTCTGAATTACTCCTCCGTGACATTGACAAAGGGGAGATTGAGTCAATAATCAAATCACTGAAGACAAAGGACTCTTATGGATATGATGGAGTGTCTAGCAGAATATTAAAGTACTGTGCTGCACATGTTAGCCTTGTACTTAGCCATATTTGTAATTTTTCCTTTAAGAATGGTCAGTTTCCTGAATGATTAAAGTACTCAGTAGAAAAGCTGTTTTATAAAAAGGGAGAAAGGAATAATGTAGACCTATTTTTATGCCATCACTGTTTGCTAAAGTCATTGAAAAGGCTGCGTATGTAAGGATAATTGATCATTTTATATCACATAATTTGCTATAAAATGCACAGTTTGGCTTTAGAAGTCATTTAACAACTGGAAATGCTATATTCACTTTTCTATGTGAGGTTCTGGATGAATTAAACAAAAGGTTTCAAATGATAGGCATATTTTTTGATTTAACTAAGGCATTTGATTGTGATCACAAAATATTGCTCCAGAATTTGGACCATTGCAGAATATGGAGAGTAGCTCACAATTGGTTCACCTCTTACTTTAACAACAGACAGCAAAAGGTTATTATTGACAGTGTTGAGATGTGGGGTCTGAGTGGGGTACAGTCAAATGGGGGGTGCCTCAGGGATCAGCGTTGGAGCAACTCCTGTTCCTTATTCATATAAATGATATTCCCTCTAGTGTTACGGGTAATTCTAAAATATTTCTGTTTGCTGATGACACTACCTTGGTAGTAAAGGATGTCGTGTGTGACATTGGCTCTGTTCCAAATAACGCAGTTTGTGACAAAAATTCATGGTTTGTAGAAAGTAAACTAATGCTAAGTCACAGTAAGACTCAGTTTTCACAGTTTATAACACACAATTCAACAATACCAGATGTTTTAATTCACAGAATGGGCGTATGATTAGTGAAACTGAACAGTTCAAATTTCTAGGTATTCAGATAGATAGTTAACTGTCTTGGAAAGCCCAAGTTCAGGATCTTGTTGAAAGACGTAATGCTGCCATTTTTACTGTTCGAAAGGTGTCTGAAGTAAGTGATCATTTGACATGGAAGTTAGTCTACTTTGCTTATTTTCATTTGCTTACATCATATGGTATTATATTTTGGGGTAACTCTTCCCTTTCTAAGAGGATATTTTTGGCTCAGAAAAGGGTGATTCGGGCAGTAAGTTGTGTAAGTTCATGAACCTCTTGTCGACCCCTGTTCATTAGTCTGGGTATTTTGACATTGCCTTCTCAATGTATATATTCATTACTGTCATTTCTTGTTAACAATATCAGCTTATTTCCAAGAATTAAGCAGCTTTCACTCAGTTAATACTCAGCAGAAGTCCAATCTGCAGTTGGATCACACTTCCTTCACTCTTGTGCAGAGAGGTGTGCAGCATACTGCTGAATCCATTTTCAATAAGCTACCATACGAATTCAAAAATATGGGCAGTAATCCACTCATTTCCAAATCAAAACTGAAGTGTTTCCTCATGGGTCAGTCCTTCTGTTCTGCTGAGGAGTTCCTTGAAAAATTAAGCTGATTCTTATGTTATATTCTTGATTGCGTTTACTTAAACTAATGGCTTAACTTTTCTTGGGTTCATGAACATTTTATTTTATCTATTATTACTTTTATGTTGTAATTTCATGTATTGACACCTTCCATGAACTTGGAGATTTGCTCCTCAATTTGGTCCTACGGAACTAGATGTGGAAATAAATAAAATAAATAAATCAGCTTCAAATACAATGACATCCTTACACCTATGTTACTTCTTGTCATCTCTGTTCTGAATTTCAAATAAGTTAAATGCCTACAATACTACTTGACCTCTTTCTGTTGATTATTCTATTTTAGGATAGAAAAGATGCTGAAGAATGAAACCAGAATGAAACAAAACAGATATCCATGCAGTGAGAGTCCACAATTGTCAACTGATGTACCAACCATAGAGCAATGAACTCCTTACATGTTTCTCCACCTCCACTCTATCATGAGTTCTAGATGCATTTCTTTGCCGGTATCCCCTGAAATTTTTATAGTTGTTATTAATTTGCTCAAAATTTCTTTGTATATGGTGACTATCAGTCAATGTAACTCTTTTTATTTTTGGCACATAATTAAATTATTTTTTGATACTGCTTCTAGGAGCAGGAAGCAACAGTTTCTTGTCTTTTCAGGCAGATTGTCCTCTACATCCAATATCGTTGTTTATACATTTGAGGAATCATGCTACTTTGTTTACTCAGACATGGAAAAATTCTATCATAGAACCTTTTCTAGTATTAATTGGCTGTACACTTCTATATGACTTAATGTTAGTAGACTGCTTACAACTAATAAAAACAGCTTTAGCTGGCACAGTATACTTTGAAGAAAGTATGTTAGGAACTTGACTAACCTTTTCTAGTACCTTAAATATATTTCTTCTTTGCTCATGTCTACTCACATCATCAGATGCTTACTCCACTTCCCCTGTTACTGATCATAAATCATTTGCGTCTGACTGTTTTTATTAAATTTTAGTCAGATCTATAATACTCAACAAATATTCTTTATTTACTGAAAATTTATAATTTTTGTTTCATAGAAATCTTTTTGACATGAATTAACTGTAACATTCATCCTTTCATTGCATTGACTGCTTATTTCTTGAACCTTAATGTCATTTTTTTTTTCAGTAATTACTATTTCAAATTGTAGCTTTAGACTGTCTTTTTCCAATTTACTTTCAAGAGTATTTTTCAATGAATTAATTTCCTTCTTTAAACTGCTAATACCTGAACTGAAATTACTGTGTATGCTAATTATGTCTGTCTTAAGCTGGTCCAGTCTATTAATTATTTCAAAACTAGGTCAGCTTTTTGCTTCTCTATTTTGGAACTTAAACTAACAATACTTCCAAAACAGAAAACTTAATCTGTGGTATCAGAATTCATCTCCTGTTTAACCACTGGCTTGTCCTCTGTGTCTTCACCAACTCCATCACTCTTTCTACAAACCTGGTTAATAATTGGGGCTGAGCTGACCCTGTCATCTAACCCTTGGCTTACATTAAAATTTCCATTCATCCCAAAACTAAAATCAAATACAGATAGCAATTTGCAGTAATTGCTTAAATCCTCATTACTAGCTGTAGCTGAATCTAGTATACTCAGTGTTATTTACTACTGCCATGGTTCTTGGATAAAAACACACTGAAAATTAAGCAAAACTACTCTCAACTTTGTTGTGAAGTTGTCATGCTGGGAGGCCATGTGCTGCACAGATGTTACTCATTCCTATCAGCTGGTGGCTACTAACAGTGATACTTCACTGTTTCACTGCATGATGCATCTTTTGTCACTCTTCTGTTCCCGTCCACACTGCCTACTGGTGTTGCTGATCTTGACAAATCTCCACAACACCTCCTCCATTTCACTGTTTGCCTACACCGCACTCCACACGGTGTATCTATCGCTGTTAATTTTTTTCATTTGACATTTTTCACACTGTTTGGGAAAACTAATTTGTAATCAATGAAAAATGTCTGATATTGATTTCCCATCTGACGCACAGATCGACATGCTTTCATATTATGTGTTCCTTACCATGTCAAACTTATCTATCATTCTATCTCTGTGAATTCTGAATCTTGAATTTCAACAGTGGAAATGCATTGGGATATGATGAGGTATGTGTGTTAATTAAACACAATACAACATTGTCATTTATGGGCAGTTTATTCCCACAAAATATATTGATGATGTCCATCTGCTTAGCCCAATGGTAATGTGCTTGCCTTCCATGCAAGTGGGCCCAGGCTCGATTCCCGGCCGAGTTGGAGATTTTCTCTGCTCATGGACTGGGTGTTGTGTTGTCCTCATCATCATTTCATCCTCATCACTGGTGTGCAAGTCGCCCAATGTGGCGTTGAATGAAAAAAGACTTGCACTTGGCAGCCGAACTTCCCCGAATAGGGGCCTCCCGGCCAACGATGCCATATGCTCAATCCCATTTTTTCCATATTGATGATGCCAGATGTTGTTTGCTAGCAAAGTCTCAAAATACATAATAACTGTTCACTATTCAGTTACATGCATGTATACGGTTAAAGTTTCATACTCCTGCTCCATTTTGCTCATGCACCGTTGTCATTACACTAACATTGTTCTCAATAGTTCTGATGGTATCCCTGCACAGTACACATGTTACACTTCACATAGGCTTTTACCATTAACATTAACACATTTCGTGCTCTCGTGAATTCACAGTCTGATTGTCCCCTCCAATCTCATGTCTGGCCATTTCTAGTCTCTTCCTTTCGGTCATAACATGTCACTTTTAGTCTATTACCCAAAAGTCTTACATTAATTAATAATACGTAAGACTGAAATTATAAAGATAACCAGTCCATATTTCTAGGATAATTTGCTTAATGTACCCAATCTTTTGTATCTTATTTGTTTTACTGAAACCAAAGGCACTGCTTTCTGATATCATAATGATACTGTAACTTCACCAAAAATTCCTTGACTTCTAGGAGAGCAACCATTTATAATTTATACTCATCTGAGATGCTGTGTAGTATATGCCGGATAAGGACATTGTTATATTATAATGAGAGACCAAAGAGATGGCCATGTTTGATTGTTTATTACAATAAGCATGTCTCAGTGTGATTGCCATCTTCACGTTATCTGAAAAATGTACATAGTTTGACACAATTTTTCAAATTTTTAAGTAGATAATTTAACCTATTATGGTTTCAACCTTTGCTACATACATCAAGTGGTCTCAGTATCCATATGACATTGGTGTCTCTCTTGCCGTCAGACTATTTTATAAGTTTGCTTCTTTACTGTTGCTGAAGCTCTATTAGAAGTTAAATTTTTTGTTGAAATAGTTATTTATATAACTGTTGAATTATGGAAGTTTAATTCATAATGATGTTTCATGGTAGCTGTATAGGATGTTTCAAAAAGGACTTTACAGCTTTAAAAATTCATATAAATTTATCAAAAGAAGATATAGAGCTGGGCTTAATGTTATTTTGTAGGAAAACACTTAAAGTTTTTTTTTACCTTAAACTAAAGATGTTGTATGTGGCTTCTGATGGTTATCCTGCACACTTCTCATTGGAAGTCAATTTCTTCCAAAACTTCACTGTAGCATTGCAGGTGTAACTTGCTCAGTAGTGGTGTAAATTCTTGCTCTAAGTTCAGGTAGAGAAGCTAGGATTCTTCTCAGTTTTTACAGCTGAGTAAGGAGGAATGGATACAGTCAACTAATACTATGGTTAGTTTTGATATCAAGTCAGTCGTTATCTGTATACCAGAGGAGATCTTTCACATCTTACAGAAGCAGAACCCACCTGATATTTGTGATTTAGTGTGTTTATGCCTATCACCAGCATACTCCACCTGGCGGGGAAAATATTACGAGCAATTAGATGAGTGGCAATGGGCTGTCCTCTCTCCCCAGTTGCTGTGGACATCTTTATGGTAGGATTTGAATAAACAGCTCTAGCTTCTATACCCTTACACCCATGTTGCTGGATACTGTATGTAGACAACACATTCATTAGCTGGCCACAAGGGGAGGTGGTGTTTAGAAGCTTCTTTCTTTAAAGAATCTGCATAAGAACATACAGTTCACTCAAAAAACTGAAAACAATGGTGCATTACCATTTGTGGATGTGGAAGTATATAGAACTGCAGATGGTACACTGGGACACAAAGTGTACTGGAAACCAACATACAAATTGGTAACAGCACCATCACCCTTCTCGGAAGTATTCAGTTTTTCACATGCAGAGTGCCTGTGTCTGCCAGATAAGTGACACTGACAGCATCAAAGAAGAATTGAAGGAGCTGTACCACATGTTTTGTGCCAATGACTATGACAACAACGTTATAAGAAAGATAACCAAGGCCAACCAAAACACAACAAAAGTAGAAGGCAAGGAAGAGAATCTTCCAGTAGTGCATTTACAACATGTGAAGAGTGTCAGTGAACGGTTATGTAACATCCTCCGCTGATGAATTTTTAAACTAATTTTTCACAGCAGCCACAGAATCCAAAACATAATAGAGGCAGTTAGCACACATGTAGGCGAACATGAACACTATGTGCGATTATCACAATAAATCAGTGACAGGGGAACACCATCATGACTGTGGACAGCCTATCTTGTCCCAGGAGGCCCGTGTGCTGGTGAAAGAGTCATCTGTCAAACATACTCGAGGTTCAACATGGAGTGACACAGGGATCTAAATTGGGACCACTTCTTTTCCTTGTACACATAGATGACTTACCAGGAAATATAGATGTAAAGACATATATGTATGCAGATGACACAACTTTTCTATCTGTAAACCATGTACTTGATAACCTTGTAAGTGATATGAAATTGGCAAAAGAAAATGCAACATCATGGTTTAATGCCAATGGTCTGCTATTAAATGAGGAAAAGACCCAGAATATGTGGTTCAGTCTATCAAAGACTACAAAAATAGAAAAACAAAAGGCAAAGTTTTTAGGTATTGTACTTGACAACAGTCTAACATGGAACTCTCATGTTGATCACATAGTGGTTAGGTTGTCGAGAGTTATATATTTGTTGAAGAGACTGATGTGTTATGTGACATTTGAGTACGTAAGGACAGCGTACTTTGCCTTTTTTCAATCTGTTTTAAGGTATGGGTTAATACTCTGGGGAAACAGCAGAAAAATAAATGAAATTATGGTGATCCAGAAGAAAGCAATCAGAGTAATGGCTAAGGTAGATAATAGAACACATTGTAAACCATTGTTCACTAAATATAGAATTTTAACAGTCATTAATTTATATATTCTTGACAGTGTTAACTACATACTTGCTGAACTACCTAATTTAAGTGTAACAAATGAAAGACATGGCTACTATACAAGAACGTGTACTTCTCTGCTGTTGCCACAAAATAGATTAGCTAAAACTAACAATAGTCATAAGTATATGGCAATCAAAATATATAACAAATTGTCTAAAAATGGGTCAATCAAGCCTGACAAATTATTTAAAGACAATGTTCATAACTTCTTGTTAACTAATCCATTCTATTCATTAGAAGAATTTTTAGAAATGCCCAATATCAACTTAAATATGTAAAATTATTTTTTTGTAAAATTAATAGGTTAAGTGAACTGACGAAGTCTATTGCATGTAACAATGCTGAATGACTAATAAAGAATCTGAATCTGAATCTGAATGGACTTGTCAATACAAAATTCGAGAAGCAACTTGAATTATCGAGCAGCCACATGGTATCAGTAGAGAGGAAGGCTACAAACTTCCAGCGTCCTGGCTGCTGTCTGTCTTTGTCCAACAGGCCACAAGCAGTTGTGGGACAGAAGCCTCACAGGACACATACCTGACAGCCTTAATAAACAGATATAGAGGGACTGTCAGTGCATTTCCGTGCATGCCAGGAAGAAAAATATGCCCATCAAAAATCGAGCATTGATTTGCAGACTATCATCAATCACTGACAAGCTGGCTAGTCCACATATAGCTTCTGTCCTACCCTCTCCCTTTTGTCATGACTAGCCTACTATATTCTAGGGCCAATAAAGTATCACAAAAATGACATATTGACACTGATCGTCTACAGTAAACAGAGGCACCTTTCCTCCACACAAACCTGCCTTGCCCTGAGGAATGCCATTGTAATGTGGTCTAAATGCTGGTTCTACAGTTTGCAACTAAAGTATTTTGTACAATGACATGGTACCACACTCAGAAGCCTACATAGTTAATTTAATGCTATTGTTTTCTTTTATGGAATTGGTTATGCCAGACAGTGTTGTGGTGTGCAAGGTTTGTAATAGTTTCCCAATGTTGAATCCAGAATGGAATGTAACAACATTATGAAAAAGAAAGTTGCTACTCACCATATAGTGCAGATGCTGAGTCACAGATGTTGTTGTTGTGGTCTTCAGTCCTGAGACTGGTTTGATGCAGCTCTCCATGCTACTCTATCCTGTGCAAGCCTCTTCATCTCCCAGTACCTACTGCAACCTACATCCTTCTGAATCTGCTTAGTGTATTCATCTCTTGGTCTCCCTCTACGATTTTTACTCTCCACGCTGCCCTCCAATACTAAATTGGTGATCCCTTGATGCCTCAGAACATGTCCTACCAACCGATCCCTTCTTCTGGTCAAGTTGTGCCACAAACTTCTCGTCTCCCCAATCCTATTCAATACTTCCTCATTAGTTATGTGGTCTACCCATCTAATCTTCGGCATTCTACTGTAGCACCACATTTCAAAAGCTTCTATTCTCTTCTTGTCCAAACTATTTATCGTCCATGTTTCACTTCCATACATGGCTACACTCCATACAAATACTTTCAGAAATGACTTCCTGACACTTAAATCTATACTTGATGTTAACAAATTTCTCTTCTTCAGAAACGCTTTCCTTGCCATTGCCAGTCTACATTTTATATCCTCTCTACTTTGACCATCATCAGTTATTTTGCTCCCCAAATAGCAAAACTCCTTTACTACTTTAAGTGTCTCATTTTCTAATCTAATTCCCTCAGCATCACCCGACTTAATTCGACTACATTCCATTATCCTCGTTTTGCTTTTGTTGATGTTCATCTTATATCCTCCTTTCAAGACACTGTCCATTCCATTCAACTGCTCTTCCAAGTCCTTTGCTGTCTCTGACAGAATTACAATGTCATCGGCGAACCTCAAAGTTTTTATTTCTTCTCCATGGATTTTAATACCTACTCTGAATTTTTCTTTTGTTTCCTTTACTGCTTGCTCAATATACAGATTGAATAACATCGGGGAGAGACTACAACCCGGTCTTACTCCCTTCCCAACCACAGCTTCCCTTTCATGTCCCTCGACTCTTATAATTGCCATCTGGTTTCTGTACAAATTGTAAATAGCCTGCCGCTACCTGTATTTTGCCCCTGCCACCTTTAGAGTTTGAAAGAGAGTATTCCAGTCAACATTGTCAAAAGCTTTCTCTAAGTCTACAAATGCTAGAAATGTAGGTTTGCCTTTCCTTAATCTTTCTTCTAAGAGAAGTCGTAAGGTCAGTATTGCCTCACGTGTTCCAGTGTTTCTACGGAATCCAAACTGATCTTCCCAGAGGTCGACTTCTACTAGTTTTTCCATTTGTCTGTAAAGAATTCGTGTTAGTATTTTGCAGCTGTGGCTTATTAAACTGATTGTTCGGTAATTTTCACATCTGTCAACACCTGCTTTCTTTGGGATTGGAATTATTATATTCTTCTTGAAGTCTGAGGGTATTTCGCCTATTTCATACATCTTGCTCACCAGATGGTAGAGTTTTGTCAGGACTGGCTCTCCAAAGGCCGTCAGTAGTTCAAATGGAATGTTGTCTACTCCCGGGGCCTTGTTTCGACTCATGTGTTTCAGAGCTCTGTCAAACTCTTCACGCAGTATCGTATCTCCCATTTCATCTTCATCTACATCCTCTTCCATTTCCATAACATTGTCCTCAAGTACATGAGTCACAGATGAGTCACAGATAGGCACAACAAAAAGACTGTCACAAATAAATAAAGCTTTCAGCCATTACGGCCTTCATCAACAATACACACACACACACACAAAAAAAAAAAAAAAAAAAAAAGCATGCAAACCCAACTCACACACATGACAGCTGTCTCAGGCAACTGAAACCACACTGTGAGCAGCAGCACCAGTGCATGATGGGAGTGACAACTGGGTAGTGGTAAGGAGGGGGCTGGGGCAGAGAGGGGGAGGGATAGTATGGTGGAGGTGGTGGACAGTGAAGTGCTGCAGGTTAGATGGAAAGACAGGGGAGAGGTGGAGAGGGGGGGGGGGGGGCGTCTTTCCAGTCTCCCACCACCTCCCACATGCACAGTCTGTGCCATATGGATCCTTCCCACCAACACCAGCTTTCCTGAATTGCACAGATGGGAACTCTCCCAGCAAGACACCCTACATTCACATAACCCTCCTGGCCTCAACTTTCGTTAGTCACTGACCTCACCCATCCAGCCCCTTCCCTGTTCCCACTCCAGCACTACACAGCCATCATTCCACTATCACACTCAGTCTTTTTACTTCTCTCCTTTTCCACTACTTCCCCCCCCCCCCTCTCCACCTCTCCCCAGCCCCTCCATCTAACCTGTAGCACTTCACTGTCCACCATACTATCCCTCCCCCTCCCCACCACAGCCCCCTCCTTACCCCTACCCAGTTGCCACTCCCATCATGCACTGGTGCTGCTGCTCGCAGTGTGGTTCCATCCTGGATTTTCTGTTGTTTGAAATATAGGTTCTTTTTTCACTGTATCATCTAAGACAAGTCCTCGAAGTTGGCTTCTATTGGCTTCTCTGTCTGTGGCAAATAATTCATGTCAGTATTTTGCAGCCATGAGTTATTAAACAGCTTTGGTAATGCTCACAGCTGTCATCATTCGCTCTCTTTGGAACTGGAATTATTACATTCTTCTTGAATACAGTTATTGCAGTGCCTATATTTTTACAGTATCTCTATAGCTTGATGCAAATGTCCTTCAGACATGCACACATGTTTGAAGGAACAGGCCCTGCTTGCAATTTACAACCATATTAAATACATGAAATGTATTTGCAAATTGTGAATATGGTTATAGACCAACAGTACCAGTAACTACAGACATATGAAAATTTGTACCAGACCAGGAGTCAGACCTGGATTTCCTGCTCATTGTGTGCTGTTACCTTAATCACTTTGGCTATGCAAACATGCCTCCAGTACAGTTCCAAATTTCGAGATGTCCTATTGTGTGCTTCCCATACTGCTCACACATTATATGATTTCCACACAGAGAGCGACAATGTGTTTACTCATCAGTTTACCTTTCCTTTGACATGAAGTACAGTTCCTGCAGTGTCTGTATAGTTTGATGCGAGCATCCCTCAGACAGGCCAAAGGAAAGCAAAGGCAAACTGATGAACAATAATATTGTCTCTCACTGTGTGGGCATCAAATAATGTGCAAGTGGTACATGATGCAGACACTAAGACATATGGAGGTTTGGATTGGTCGTGGAGGTGTACATGAATAGCCAAAGTTGTGGAAAACGAGTGTTCAAGTCCTGGTCCAGCACACATTTTCAATCTTCTTGAAGCATGAGGGTGTTTCACCTGACTCATGTATCTTGCGTATCAGGAGGAATAATTTTGCCATGGCTCTGTCAATTAACTCAATAATTCTGAGGTAATGTTGTCTAGTCTAGGGGTCTTATTTTGGCTCAGGTCTTTAAGTTATGCCAGGAGGTCGGTTTGACATGGCATGCAGGATGCTGGTGCATACTGCCAGTTCCGTGGTAGCTGTGAAATCAGAAATGCTCCATTATCAGTTACGGTCTTTGCTCATAGAGACTCTCGTGCGATAGCTGTTGGCAGAGACTCAAAGGTGTGGTCAGGCACTGGCACCATGGCTCAGATTGGCAGGGGGCTTGTTGTGACTGGCCAGTAGCTGCTCCATCCTGCAAAGCACAGTGGTGTAGTGGCCTTGTGCAGTAACTATTCCCCAATAAGTCATCATATCTTGACAATGGATAAAGATTACTGGATAAAAAAAGTTGTTTTGACTTTATCCATTTATCTGCCTTTGTGCAAAGTTTGAACTGATTTGTACAAGTTTAAGGTATATAAGTGGCACACTTCAAAAACATTCCAGAGAAACATGATTTTGCATGTAAAATCTAGACAGTGCACATACAAATGGTGGCACTATCTGAGCTTTAATTTCAATCCAGTTAAAATCTCTTGCAAAAGAAATTAATTGATTCACACAGTTTGCCTTGACACCAGCTGCAGTTCATCACTCAAACTTACAGAGTCCTTAGGTCATATAGGCAGTGATGCTAATCAACGTAAGACTTTCATCTGTAACAGTGTAACAGAAATTCACACATACATGTCTGCTAGTCAATGGATATGTTGTCCTGGAGATGATAATCCAGTAGATCACCAAACATGGGTATTTCTTGGCAACAAAATTCAATCTGTGCATATTTAGTGGAAAGGACCACCATGGCTTAGATTCCCAGAAGAATGTTGGATCTCTACTACTCAGAAACATGAATCATCACATCCCAGAAGAGAAAAGAAACATAAAGCATGTGATGGCACTTATTACACCTTCCAGCCTTGCAGACATTTCCAAATTCAGTTTATACTGGAGAGTAATTCATACAACAGGCTGGATCTTTTGCTTCACACATAACATACTTTATGAAGATAAGCCCTTTTCTGGGAGGTAGATTATGTTTGTGGATTTCATCAGTGAACAGCATCATTCAGTACTTCCTGATGTGTCACATCACTTTATCAGACTCCTCAGCTTTCAAAACCATATTGATCCTCATCGTGTTGGTGTCTGAACTGTGTTATCCACACTTCGGAAAGAGTTTTGCATACTTAAAGGTTGTCAAATCATTAAAAAGGTCTTGCATACATATTTATCATGCAAAAGGACAACAGACTGAAACTTCCACACATGTAGATTGAATGGGATCATCCAAGCCCTCTACTGTCACTGGCCTGGTCATGCCTGTCTTGATGTAGAGAGGTCTACATCATGACTGGTATAGTCATGCAAAAGATCTGTACAACACTCTTCACTTGTGCAACAGTGCATGCAATACATTTAGAACTGAACTCCAATATGAACACCGATGTATTTACAATGGTCTTACAGAGAACTGCTAACAGACATGGATTGCTGCACACCATTTACACCAACAATGCAAAGGCCTTTAACACAACCAATGCAGATTGTCTGAAATACGGAACTCACTGCCCACCATAGGGGCCCATTGCTTCCTTGTCAAAAATGGAAGTTCATCACTCCTTGGTGGAAAGGATCATATGAGAGAATGGTGGGCACTATCAAACAATTCTCAATTCTCACAGAAAGTGCTGGGATGATCCAGATTAACTGCAGAACTACTCTACACCACCTTGGACAGCATCAAAACTGTAGTATGCTTATGGCTTATTTCTAACAATATTATGAAAATCAAAGTTGCTACTCACCATATAGTGGAGATTCTGAGTCACAGATAGCCACAACAAATGCATCTGACACACAAATGACTGCAATCTCACACAACTGAAGCCACACTCAAGGCTTTGCCTTTGCAATGCTTATATCTCATTGAGATAATGTAGAACTTTCTGAAAAGTGACCAGTTAATAAGTGTTCCCTACTGGATATGAATCTAAAGTCACACACAAGCTGACTGTTATGGCATACAGTCAGCACTGGCACACCAGTCAGGAATGACAAGGAAGGGAAGGCTGTGAGAATAGGTCAGCCAATCGCAGGCTGACCGACCTCCCTCCAGGACAACAACGTGACAGCAGTGGCTCCTACATGTAGAGGACATAAGCACCATGCCTGACTGGTGGCAGCCCACTTTGATAGCAGCGTCAGCCTTAGCAACTTCATTAACTATCTCTATGTAGCACAGCCTTGTGTTTGTCTATACTGAAGAAGACTGATTGTTTTGCATGTCACCCTTTGCTTGTGACTCATTCAAATTTAAGTAGTGGTAATTGTCTTTTGTAATAAAACTCATTAATACAAGTTGTTTGATTGTTTGTCTAGCAAACCGAGTGTGCAGGATCCCTACTCACAATGCTGACCAAGGTATTCAAACTATATATAAAACAAGCAGGCAACTTCTGAAAAAGATGGACTGAGGAATAGCCCACGAAACTTAGCTTTTGAAAAATTACGAGCCAGTCCACAAGGTGTATTAACTTCCAGCCTGGTTATGTGGATGGATATCCATGACATGACATATTTGGAGGAAATGGAAAATGGAATTGAGTGTTGAGAGATGAGACAGCAAAATAAGGACAGTAGTATTATGCACACCATAAGAGCAACAGATGGCACATTCAATTCAGCTGGTACCCACCCCTGCTGGAAGTTGACCAGGATGGAGAGGATATTGGGAACCATTTAGACAAAGACGCATATACCTTAGATTTAATGTAATACTGATATTTGTGATCTTACTTATTCTAAATTCCTTGTAATATAAATTCTGTGATTGTAAATAGAGAGCTGTGTTATTCTGGAATCACTGTTAACTACTGACATCACAACAGTCCCAATGCATATCTCAGGCATGCAGTCCCAGGAAGGTGGGTCAGTCTTGCTTTGGAATTGTCATTTACAGTTGCCAGACACCTCTCATCACTACTGATGGTAATCTGAGGCCTGAGGACAATCTGAAGAGGATTCTCCAGCCTACTGGCCAGTCCCATAATCAACATTTCAGCATTGGGCTTTGACTTTCAATACAATAAAGCATGAGCACGCCGTAGTCACCTCATGATCACCTCCCTCCAGAACGCAGGAATCAAATGAGCATTCCTGGGACCAGTTCAGACTTGTAATACGTCGTCACAGAAACCCTTCTCACACACTGGATTACCTCCAGTGCTTGAGCAGTACTGTCTTAATTGTTGATCACTTTGTAAACAGTATATTACAGATGATCCATTTGTGTTACAAAGCACAAGAATACAGTATTAAATGTTATCCAGCAGTAAATGTTGATTTCACAGATGTACACTTCCAAATTAACTGACTTTATTTTTGGTGTCATTTTGTACTTATTTCACAGGAACGTTTTTTATTTTTTTAAAAGGCTATAGAGGACTGGGATCTGGTTTACCAGACTGAAGGATCTGAAAACAAATGGGCCAAATTCTATGATACTATGCTAAGACACTTTGACAGATGCTGCCCTGTAAAAAAAATACAAAGAGTGTTCACCCATAACCAAAGTGCAAAAACCAACAGACTGATACTTCCAGCAAATATGATAAAACTCAGGCAAAACATCCAGGACCTGGATGTGTTACACAAGTCAACAAACCTGCAGGTTTTTAAGGCCAAGCACAATGAAGCCAAGAAAATCTTTAAGAAAGAGCTTTCAAATCTAAGAAAACAGATATACAGCAGTGAAATAGCTCAGTCAGACAATATAGCCAAGACCTCCTGGAGAATTGTAAATCAATTTCACAAAGCCACACCGAAGCCAGAAACTGAAATTGTAAATATAGGACATGAAGGAAACACAATTAAAGATCCTAATAAAGTCTGCAATGTTTTCAATAAATACTTTATATCTGCAGCTGTTAGTCCAGTTAATAACACAATTGTGAGTAGTGAGGTAAAGCTCTGCCCCTTTGAAGAGCCACCTTTTGAATTCAAACAAGTAAGTGAAAAAGTAATAGGCAGGATAATAAATAACCTAAAGAATAAGTACTCATCTGGATGGGATGGTTTGAGTAGTATCGTGATTAAAAAATGTAATAAGGAATTAGTTAAAATAATCACCCACCTGGTAAACTGCAGTATTAGAGAACATACATTTCCAAATGTATTGAAATGGAGCACAGCTAAACCAGTGCATAAAAAAGGATCCAAGGAAGAGGTTTCAAATTTCAGGCCCATATCATTAATACCTGTCTTCAGCAAAGTATTTGAAGTTGTGCTGCTGACACAACTTAGTGACTATTTCTTGAAAAAAAAGTTCCTAACAGACACACAACATGGATTCCGAAAGGATCATAGTACTATCACAGCAATTACGGAATTTCTTCACAAAACGTATGGTGCCCTTGATCAAGGAATGCAAACAGCTGGCATATTTCTAGACCTCACTAAAGCCTTTGACTCGGTAAACCATGAGTTACTTTTAAGTAAACTTGAGTCATACAATGTAAATGCTGCATCCATGCAATTGCTGGCTACATATTTATTTAACCGCAAGCAGTGTACAAAGCTGACTTACAAAATCAATAATCAGATCATTAATTTCCAGTCCAAATATGAGACAGTCACGCAAGGTGTACCCCAGGGCTCAATTTTGGGCCTTTTCCTTTTCCTAGTGTACATAAATGATATAGAGCATCCTTTCAACTCCCAATTGGTAACCTATGCAGACAATACCTCACTGTTATTTCTTGGTAAACAAAATGATGAGTTAACATTGGTAGCAACTGAGGGCCTACGTCAAATAACTACTTATTTCCAAGATCGAGGTTTGAAAGTTAATATCAGTAAATCTCAGTTATTGCCATTTAAACTTACAAACTCACACCAAACCTCTATCAGTGGCATAGGTGGAATTGAAGTAGTGGACACAGAAGGCTGCAGATTTCTAGGCATTCACATAGATGAAAATCTAAGATGGGTAAACCATATCAAATTTTTATGCAATAAAATCAGCAGTTCATTACATCTAATCAGCCAGTTATCAAAATTAGTCCCACATCAGACATTAAAAACAATTTATTATGGAACCATTTTTGCACAGATTAATTACGGGATAGAGATATGGGGTTGTGCTGCCGACATACATATGAACAGAATATTAACCCTACAGAAAAGAGCAATCAGAATTATCCATGGATTAGGGTATAGAGATTCATGCAGGGAAATCTTTGTTCATCATAAATACCTCACAGTCTACTCACTGTATCTTTACAATTTAATTATATTTTTTGTGACACATCAAAACAAAGCAACAAAGTGCTCTGATATGCATGCCTATAATACAAGAAATAAAGACTGCTACTACAGACAAAGAACAAAATTAAAAACAACAGACCATAGTCCATGCATTAGTGGTCAAATATGGTACAACAGATTACCGAGCTCTATAAGGTGCCACAAAGGGAACTTATTCAAAGTGAAACTGAAATATTTCTTGATTGACAAGTGTTTATATTCTTTAAGTGAATATTAATATTAAACTAAAATAAATTATTTTGTATATATATATGTGTGTGTGTAAAATCTGAATATTTGTAATAGGTACGATGTAACACCCAATATTGTGCCTTATTAGGTACAATGGTACATTTGTATCATGTATATGTAATCACATATGTATATATGACTGTACTAAACTTGTAAAAAAATGCTATGACGTTTGCAAAAGACACCAGTTGGTGTCTCCATGAAAAAAAAAAAAAAAAAAAAAAAAAAAAAAAAAAAAAAAAAAAAAAAAAAAATTTACAATAAATAAATACAATAAATATTAGCTGCTTTTGTGAGAACTTTAAAATTGTCTCTACAAAAAATAGGTTTTAATTAAAAAAGATGTGAATTCACTGCTAAAAAAATAGTTGCTTCCTTGCTAAGTAAGTCTTCAAAGATTGCAAAACACTTTAGAATTAATGTAAAAAAATCCTCCTCTGATTTTAGTTTAGTTTTTATCAGATAGCATGTTCCCATAAGTTATGTGCACCATATAATCTGAACATACAAAATGCACCTTTCTACTGGTTATTCATATTTAAACAGGGCTGAATGCTGACCACTTACAGAAGAATGATGTAACAACAAATGTTGCACCACATAAGCTACAAGTTCCATTAAAAAAATTAATAGCTTAGAAGTAACTTTTTCTGACTACTTTCAAAACTATACTAGCATTGCAGCCTGTTTGTGACAGGTGATTGCCTGTCAGCAACAGACATGGTTCTCAGTGATAATGTGTAGAAATGACATTCACAGGAACTGAAACTCAGCTAATAGAAGTTACACAATCATTCCAGATAACTTATTACCTGCGTTTTTATACTAAGGTATGAAGTTTCCAAGCAGTCACATAGTGCGTAAAGCCTATCACGTGGCATACTCTTTGAGGAAAAAACTGTTGTCAATGCTATGGCATGTAAAGGTGGAGGGGGAAATCACTGATGATAGTAAAATTATCCCCAAAAGTGTCTAGGATCACAAACAAAGCTTTGCATCAAGGTAGACCCAAAAACCACATATCATGGAAGAAATTTGTGACTGCCTTCTTCTGACCAGTTTTGAAGTGCTAGTTGTGTATCTGTATTGACCAGCATCTGATATACACTTATTCACTGTAGTATTGCCTCTTGGTTTCCACCAAGAGGAAGGGAAATGGTGAAAGCCAGTTTTGGCACACAAGGGGATATTGTGCCCAACACCCTTATCTGATGGACACATCATCCTGATTTTGCCACGTGAGACATCATGGAAGCTTTTTAAACTAAATTTATATTGAAGACATTGCTGCAAGGTGCACTTTCAGGAATTTTATGCTGACTCTATCTTTCCATACTAGTCATACACAGTGAAGAAAATTTCTTCTACTTCCCAAATTCAAACCAGCTATCTCAGGTTAAGTTCCACCACAACAGCAAACTTCACTGTCTGCTACAGGGGCAGATTTCTTATAAAGCAAAGGGGTCTGCAAAAGTAAACTGAAATTAATACAGAAAAAAAATACTACTGTGTTGCTGCCATATCATATTATTTCTCTGGAATCACTAAACGACATGTAAAATATATGTTGAAATACTTTCTTTAATTAAATATTTCATTCAATTGTATATTTTACAGTCAGAAATTTCTTCTTTCTTCTCTCTCTGTTTTCACAAATGGAACTAATAGCAATGTACTGTCTCACATTTATGTAACTAATACAAGCAATATCAGATAGTTTCAAATATATATGTCACAAGAAATGTGAAATTAAATCAAGTAAATACAATGCCCATAACTAAGGAAATAAAAATTAATGTATGTTTATTTTTGTAGTTGAAAGGTGAGGCAATGCGAAAAATTTGGCGCATGCTGATGGAAGATCTACCAAAGCGACTTGATGTATTTGAACATTATGGAGTGGACCACTACATGAGTGCTGTGGGACTAACTGTATTACCCAAATACAGAGGGCAAAATGTGGGACTTGAGATCTTACGCACTCGATTTAAGCTTGTGAAAGGTGTTGGACTGAAGGTAACAGCTACAGCATTCACTGCCATGGCTTCTCAAAAACAAGCACAGCGTGCAGGCTACGAGTTGTTGACTGAAATGGCATATAATGATTACAAGGTAGATGGAAAAGTAGTCTTCCCAGGAATGACTACACCATCAGTGAAATATATGGGCAAATACATACCTTAACTAAATATTTATACAAAGATGTTCCATTTATTTCTAAATCTGTTTTTGCATATCATAAAGTGAAGTGCTCTGAAAGTACCAACTTTCAGAAGCATCAAGGCAGAGGAAATGGGTTTTTGCAATGTAACCACTGTGCTAGAAATGTTTGGTTGACAGGAAGTAAGATTACTGGATGTGTCAGAATGTGCTCATGATAAATGGTAGATAATGAAACTGTATTAAACTGTGTCATTCAATAAATACCATAAACTTATGTGACAGTGGTATGAAAATTGTGCATGAATTTTCAGCAGACACGTGACTAAATGAGTTGTCAGTAGCAGAGATAATGCATGTCACATAACAATTCAAATTAACTTAAGTGACTTCTTACTTAACATTACAAGCATTTTCTGCTTAGAACCTATGTATGTTTAACACTGGTTTCTTTTATAGGCTAGATTATGTCTTGATTTAGAATAGTTAGTTATTGTGTGTCATAAAAGCATCTCATTGTACTTTTCTTTGTAAAATAACACTGGTTATTTGTATTAAACTGACAAAGAAATGTGTATCTCTTCAAGTTACATAAGTACAGAGTAATATTTTACTTTACAACTTGCAAAGATTTCCACTAAAGTAATAAATTACAAGTGATTCCCTTGAGTTACAAATAAAAAGTACTCTTGTAAAGTCTATTGACTTTTGTAATAATCATCAAAAGACTCAGTTACCTAATAAACTAATGACTATTTGTCATGCATTGAAGTTCATGGACTACAGTGAAGCTGACTAGAGCCCAGATTTTTTTATGTAATTACATATTAATTTCGTGCTCTACTATGGACTTGAAAAGTAAAAATGTTGATGATTTATGTTCTCACAGTTGATCTATTTCATTTTGTCATTATATATATTTACACATTTCACCATAATTACATGTTTTTATATATTCATATTTTATTCTGTATAACACAGTGTACTGAAACCATTCCTGAGGTCATTAAAAATTGCTGGGGAGAAAAGAATGAACACCGAATAAATGGACAAGCAACGATAAGTCCACTACACAGGAAACAAGAAAGGATAGACACCATCAATTACCAGGTGTATCTTTACTTCCAGTATCTACAAAATTATATCTAAAACACTATTGAATAATTTACCGAACAAAAGCGCTGGCAGGTCGATAGACACACAAACAAACACAAACATACACACAAAATTCAAGCTTTTGCAACAAACTGTTGCCTCATCAGGAAAGAGGGAAGGAGAGGGGAAGACGAAAGGAAGTGGGTTTTAAGGGAGAGGGTAAGGAGTCATTCCAATCCCGGGAGCGGAAAGACTTACCTTAGGGGGAAAAAAGGGAATTTTTCCCACGTGGAATGTTTCCTTCCATTATATTGACACTATTGAATAAGATAGAAGATCAAGTAAAACATACAACTGGTGAGTACCAAGTGGGGTTCAGGAAAAGCATATTGTGTCCACAGCAAATTTACCTTCGAGTTCAAAAAGGCCTATGACAGATAGACAGTATTCCTAACCCTAAAAGAAGCAGTTATCAATAAAACTGCCATACAGTTAGTCAAACAGGTACTCATAGGCACAACTTCAAGAGTTACATTCTTAGGAGAAGTTTTGGAGTCCTTCAGAACTAACACAGGAGTGTGGGCTGACGATGGGCTCTCACCTGCTTTCTTCAATTATGTACTAGACAAAGTCATGAGAGAGTGGGATGAAGAATTACAAAAGAAAAATGTGGTATTGATGACATTTTTGTTGATATCACGCAGTGCATTGCGTGCCACTCACAGTTATGCGGGAGACAGCACTTTCGAACATCCTGCTAGTGTGCCACCGGGTGAGTGCACTCTTGCATCACTTGCTGTCTCTGACCTCACTGCCTGTGACTCTGATTGGTCAGCATATCTTTTTAAGCAGCTCCACTCACAGCTTTGCCCAGATTCAGTGAACTTACAGACTTATCAACTTTAGTACAGAAGTCTGCAGTGAGGAAATTATATTGATGTAGCATTATACTACCAAACATTATTATGTGTCAGTGGCTTATCTGAGTGTGTCAGCTTGAAGGCTGTTTGTTTCTGTCAAGAACATTGCTCTCAATGAACATAACTCAGCACCACTGAGGAACATACAGCCATACAAAGCCAAGTATATCTCAAATACCTCAATTATTAAGTAAATATAATAGAGGGAAACATTCCACAAGGGAAAAATATATCTAAAAACACAGATGATGTGACTTACCGAAAGAAAGTGCTGGCAGGTCGTTAGACACACAAACAAACACAAACATACACATGAAATTCAAGCTTTCGCAACAAACTGTTGCCTCATCAGGAAAGAGGGAAGGAGAGGGAAAGACGAAAGGATGTGGATTTTAAGGGAGAGGGTAAGGAGTCATTCCAATCCCAGGAGCGGAAAGACTTACCTTAGGGGGAAAGAAGGTGTATACACTCGCACACACACACATATCCATCCGCACATACACAGACACAAGCACACATTTGTAAAGGCAAAAAGTGAACATATTGCAAATAAACTTGTTAATGTGTTACCTCTTTGTAGAAGTCTGATAGACATTTATTAGCCACCTATATTACCAACACATGAAAAAACTTGAAAGGAATCCATATGGAACAAGGAGGAGGAAGATTCAAGGTGAAATGTCTCAAGATTTATTGACAATATTGCAATAACACATCAGATGAATTTGCAGTTGTGAATAATGACTACCATCAGCTGTAGAATGGAGTAACGGACTCGAGCCTGAATTTCCTGCTTATTGTGAGTGGTCACCTTACCATTTGGCTCTCCATGCATGGCTCACAGCCAGGCCCAAACTTCCATCTGCCATCAACCATGCATCTGTTATCTGTACTTGCACATCTATTATTGTATTTCCATACTTCAAAGTTGCATGCTCAGTATCAGCAGATAAATATGATATTGCAGTACCTGTGTTATTCTGATGATGATGCACTGCGGTGACCCCAGGCATTTCAAAACACATCATATGAATTTGCAGTAGCGAATAATGATTACCATCAGCTGTAGAATGGGATCGTGACAATGAAAATTTGTGATGGGCCGGGACTCGAACCCGGATTTCCCACTTATTGTGAGTGGTCACCTCACCATTTGGCTAACCATGCATGACTCACAGCCAGACCCAAACTTTAATATGTCGTCAAGTTTGGGTCTGGCCGTGAGTCATGCACGGTTAGCCAAATGGTAAGTTGATTGGTTGTGATAACCAGGAAATATGGTGAGCAAGATGTATGAGACAGACAAAATTCCCTCAGACTTCAAGAAGAATATAATAACTCCAATACCAAAGAAAGCAGGTGTTGACAGATGTGAAAATTACCGAACAACTATCAGTTTAATAAGTCACAGCTGCAAAATAATAACGCGAATTCTTTACAGACGAATGGAAAAACTGGTAGAAGCCGACCTCAGCGAAGATCAGTTTGGATTCTGTAGAAATGTTGGAACATGTGAGGCAATACTGACCCTACGACTTATCTTAAAAGAAAGATTAAGGAAAGGCAAACCTATGTTTCTAGCATTTGTAGACTTAGAGAAAGCTTTTGACAATGTTGACTGAAATACTCTCTTTCAAATTCTGAAGGTGGCAGGGGTAAAATACAGGGGGCAAAAGGCTATTTACAATTTGTACAGAAACCAGATGGCAGTTATAAGAGTCGAGGGGCATGAAAGGGAAGCAGTGGTTGTAGTCTCTCCCTGATGCTATTCAATCTGTATATTGAGCAAGCAGGTAAAGGAAACAATGGAAAAGTTCGGAGTAGGTATTAAAATCCATGGAGAAGGAATAAAAACTTTGAGGTTTGCTGATGATTGTAATTTTGTCAGAGACAGCAAAGGACTTGGAAGAGCAGTTGAATGGAATGGACAGTGTCTTGAAAGGAGGGTATAAGATGAACATCAACAAAAGCAAAACAAGGATAATGGAATGTAGTCTAATTAAGTCGGGTGATGCTGAGGGAATTAGATTAGGAAATGAGACACTTAAAGTAGTAAAGGAGTTTTGCTATTCGGGGAGCAAAATAACTGATGATGGTCAAAGTAGAGAGGATATAAAATGTAGACTGGCAATGGCACGGAAAGCATTTCTGAAGAAGAAAAATTTGTTAACATCGAGTATAGATTTAAGCGTAGGGAAGTCGTTTCTGAAAGTATTTGTATGGAGTGTAGCCATGTATGGAAGTGAAACATGGACGATAAATAGTTTAGACAAGAAGAGAATAGAAGCTTTCGAAATGTGGTGCTACAGTAGAATGCTGAAGATTAGATGGGTAGATCACATAACTAATGAGGAGGTATTGAACAGAATTGGGGAGAAGAGGAGTTTGTGGCACAACTTGACCAGAAGAAGGGATCGGTTGGTAGGACATGTTCTGAGGTATCAGGGGATCACCAATTTAGTACTGGAGGGCAGTGTGGAGGGTAAAAATCATAGAGGGAGACCAAGAGATGAATACACTAAGCAGATTCAGAAGGATGTAGCTTGCAGTAAGTACTGAAGATGCTTACACAGGATAGAGTAGCATGGAGAGCTGCATCAAACCAGTCTCAGGACTGAAGACCACAACAACAACCACCAGGAAATCCGACTTTGAGTCCCGGTCCAGCACAAATTTTTGTTGTTGTCATTCCATTCTACAGCAATGGTAGTCATTATTCACAAATGCAAATTCATCTGATGTGTTTTGTAACAGCTGTGGTTGCGCCACAGTGCTTCATCATCAGAATAACACAGACAATTCAATGTCATACAAGGGTGGTTCGAAAAGTTCTCGGAGTGGAATAGAAAAACAAATACTTACATCACTGAAACTTTCTTTCATTTTTCAATGCAGTCTCCTTGTAGGTTAATGCACTTGGTCCAGTGATGTTCCAGTGCCTTGGTCCCATCTTAAAAATGAGTTTCCTCCAGGCCTGCAAAATAGTTGTCAACTCCGGTTGTCAGTTCTTCGTTTGAAGTGAATTTTCGTCCACCAAGAAAAATTTTCATTTTTGGGAAGAGATGGATGTCTGATGGAGCCATATCAGGTAAATAAGGTGGGTGTGGCAACAATTTATACCTTAGTTTGTGTAATTTTGCCATGGCGATGGCACATGTGTGCAGGCGCACATTGTCTTGGTGTAAAATGACTTTCTTCCTTGCTAAACCTGGCCTTTTTTCGCCTATCTTTTTTTGCAATTTGTCCAGGAGGTTAGCATAGTGTTCTCCAGTAATTGTTGCCCAGTGGGGAGATAATCTACAAACAGAATCCCCTTCGCTTCCCATAACACTGATGCCATGACCTTTCCCACTGAAGGAATTGTCTTTGCTTTCTTTGGTGGTGGAGAATCAGCATGTTTCCACTGCTTTGACTGTTGTTTTGTGTCTGGGGTATAGTAGTGCACCCAAGTTTCATCTGTGGTCACAAATCACCAAACATTGTTCCAATATGTCCATTCTCATGCGTTTTTGATCCAGTGTCAAGAGTCGCAGCACCCATCTTGCAGATAATTTTTTCATTTCTAATTCTTCAGTTAAAATGTGATATATCCTTTCAGATGACATCTGGCAAGCATGAGCAATTTCACACACTCTGAATTGGCAATCCTCCATTGCCATTTTGTGCACATTTGCAATGACTTCTGCAGTATTGACACGTCTTGGCCGAACACTGCGCAGATCATCATCTAAGCTCTCCCGACCGAATTGAAATTCATTTGTCCACTTGGCAACAGATGAATATGAGGGAGCAGAATACCCCAGTGTATTCTGGAAATCAGCATGAATATCCTTTGCTTTCATACCTTTCTTTATGAAGTACTTAATCACTGCTCGAATCTCGATTTTTTTCCATCTTCACAAATCACTATGCGAAACAACAACAGAGTCATGTCACCACCACAGCTCTCTTCCAAGAACACTGATGTGGCACATGTTTATAGGCAGCAGTCCAGTGAACATCATATGCACAACTCGTTGCACTAGCACTGACCTCTCGTGGTGATTCCGAGAACTTTTCAAACCACCCTCATATTTATCTGCCGATACCGGGCATATGACTTTCAAGTACAATGTCTGATCTGTATGGGAATAAACATACTGGATGTGTGAGTACAGATTGTAGATGTATGGTTGATGATATATGGAAGTTTGGGTTCAAGTCCCGGTCCGGCACAAATTTTTGTTGTTATAATTCCATTCTACAGCGACAGTAGTCATTATTCGCAATTGCAAATTCATCTGATGTGTTTTTTAATGGCTGTGGTTGCCGCAGTGCATTGTCATCAGAATGACATAGGCACTGCAATATCATAAATTGCAATAATTTCTAAGGACAGAACACATGCAAAGATAACAACAGGAACTCTTCGCAGAACTGCAGCGGGAACTGGATTACAAAATATCATATTTGAAAACAGAATACAATGATCATATGCACAGAGAGAAAAATATATACAAACACAATGTGAAACATCAAAAGAGTTGGAAAGTTCAAACATTTGGGGAAATGGACACAATTGGACAGTTTAGAAAATACCACAAGTAAAGAAAGATTAAAGAAAATGATATGAGCATACAAAATCATCCAAAACTGATATAATAAAAGACTGGTATCATGACAGGTAAAAATTTCAGGCTACTGACTATTACTGCAAAATTTCGTATCCGACAAAAAGAAATACAACCCAGGAGACTGATGTCAAACAAACAAAGGCAGGCCATCAGCCAGCACATGAAGAAGTTCAGGGAAAATAAGAAGAAAAAGGTTATATATTTGTCTTTGGCTCTAATCAGTCTAAATTTAACAAATTCTGGAATTAAAAAAACACATATAACTGCTTTTTTATCCTTCTTATTTCCCCAGACCATCAGTATCTCAGGCCCTTAGAAAGTATACAATCTGACCTACTATAAAAACTGAAGACAGGAAATGCTAAGATTCAGAATTTCACTTCTCAAAAGTAAAGTAGATACAACTTATTACAATACTGTGTGTAGCACAGTAGCTGCCATTATTCTGTGTAGTAAAGTGTTTCATGTGTTGTCTAGATTGGCAGTGGGGTAAGACCTGAAATTTTCTGACTGCTACTGACCTCTACTGATTCAGAAATTGGGAATGCGCGCACAAAGAAAAGTTTACCAAATAGTACTTCTTAAGAGGTCAGGATTGTTTGTGTTGATGATGCCTCCTGTTGTATCTAAATTAAGATCCTGGATGGCACTTTCACTATTGATGAAGAAATTGTTCTCATCAAGTGTGCAATAAGCAGATTAGGTGCTCTATGAAGGTCCAACTTCAACAACATGTACGTCATGATGTGAACACATAGAAGAGAGAAGAGCAATAGTCTAAGAAACAAACATTATTGACACAGATGTGAAAGACTCCAGGCTCTACAAATGATTGTTTCGATATGTGCTCTGCTAAGTTTGTTACGAACATTCCATGGTACAAATTTAAAGTACCTGAATATCACATATTGTTTCAAAAGTACTGTAGACAACACACCACTGCATTTGGGTAGCTGTCAATGTTTCATTGAAAGTCTCATTGTTGGTAAGTTCAGTGGACAAGAACTCTCAAGGCGATTATTGATTTCCTGCAACAAGTTGGAGTGTGCAAATCATTTAACATTGAAACTTCCTGGCAGATTAAAACTGTGTGCTGGACCCAAACTCAAACTCGGGACCTTTGCCTTTCGCGGGCAAGTGCTCTACCAACTGAGCTACCCAAGCATGACTCACGCCCTGTACGCACAGCTTTACTTCTGCCAGTACCTCGTCTCCTACCTTCCAAACAAACTTTACAGAAGCTCTCCGCAATATCCTGTCTTTCAGGAGTGTTAGTTCTGCAGGTTTGCAGGAGAGCTTCTGTAAAGTTTGGAAGGTTGGAGATGAGGTACTGGCAGAAGTAAAGCTGTGTGGACTGGGCGTGAGTCGTGCTTGGGTTGCTCAGTTGGTAGAGCACTTGTCCGCGAAAGGCAAAGGTCCCGAGTTCGAGTCTCGGTCCGGCACACAGTTTTAATCTGCCTGGAAGTTTCATATCAGCACACACTCCACTGCAGAGTGAAAATCTCATTCTGGAAACATCCCCAAGGCTGTGGCTAAGCCATGTCTCCACAATATCCTTCCTTCCAGTGCTAGTTCTGCAAGGTTCGCAGTAGAGCTTCTGTAAAGTTTGGAAGGTAGGAGACGAGGTACTGGCAGAAGTAAAGCTGTGGGGACGGGGCATGAGCCGTGCTTGGGTAGCTCAGTTGGTAGAGCACTTGCCTGCAAAAGGCAAAGGTCCCAAGTTCGAGTTTGATCCGGCACACAGTTTTAATCTGCCAGGAAGTTTCATATCAGCGCACACTCCAGTGCAGAGTGAAAATCTCATTCTGGCATTTAACATTGGTTTACTGTTTGAATGATAGTCTTACAGTGCTGTGACCTGAAGGAAGCTACAAAAGAAAAGTTCTTGTTATGTAGGCCTATTGGGATACCGTGGCCTACACCGAAGGTGGCAACTGCCCTATGCATATTCTGTTCGTTTTTAATCAACATTACTAGTCTGAACCATGCACAGCAATGTATCATTGAAGAAATGCATGACAGCTACCCAGAAGTAAATAATATAATTTCATATACATCTATAGTGAACAGAGGAGGGGTACATGGACTGATGCTGTTGATTTTTGTAATGAACATTTTCAAACTGTGAAATCTGTGATTGACTCATTTCCAAGAGAATCTTCAGATTCAGTACAAGAGGTACAAATCGCTTTCAGTGAACTTAAAATGCTCTGGCATACATCCACAGCTGCTTCGGTTTCCTTGCCAGCAACATTAAAGAATTAGAATCTTATCAGGTTGTCCTTTCGGAAATTATGAGAATGTCAAAAGTAAGCTGGTTGACATTAGAGGATAGTGAATACATTTAACAATGTTTTGGCAAGAAATACTGGCTAATTGACTTTTGCTGGTACCTTCAATATCAGAAGACAATGCAGCAGGCATCTGTTAAAGAGTATTTTATCTAAAATTTGCACCAACAACACCCTGTGCTGTGGAGAGATCATTTGCCTCCTACAAAAACATTCCTGCTGATTGGTGACAGTCTACAATTGCAGAGAATTTGGAGATGCAACTGGTTGATCATTGCACTTTAAAATGAAAGGTAAGGGAGGATACCTTATCAATTTCACTGGAGATGGCCAATTTCATAAAGAGATGTGGCCAAAAATGTTTTATTAGCACAGTATAGAGTTTTAAATCAAAAACATAAGTATTGTGAATTGAACCTTTTTAAACCATTTTATGTGTTTCTGAAGTGGTTATGTGCATATTAAGATAACATAGTAGGCAATGGTAAAATTCAAAAGTTGATTTCAGTTGAAATTATTATTTTATGATAACACGTCCTCTTATCTGCCCTGTGGTAGCTGTATGATCTGCCACTGCTGCCCTTTCAAATCGATGATCCTGGTGGATGTCTGTGCTGCATGTACCTCCAGAACCTCATCTACAGGTGTGAGAATGATCACGTGACCACTGATACCACCATTGTTGCATAACTGATGCAGCACATCCAACTTGGGTGGCACTTCTCTAAAAGCCCCTGCCCCCCCCCCCCCCCCCCTCACTCGCAAGGCCACAGTTTGACCCCTTCAAACTGGTTCAGTTTGCTGTAGCAAGCACGAGTTGATTTCTATGGTGTGGTTGCACTGGGAATACATGCTTACAACATTCCGCAACAATTGCTGGTTAGCATCCCCTCTAGAAACACCAAAGGTGTATGAGTGTTGTAGCTTACCACATCTCAAACCATAAGGCCTGGAGTAGTGCCAGTGTATCGTGGACAAATGCACTCTATGAGAGAGCACTCACTAGGTCTATGTAGTATGCACAAATGACCATCACTTGTGTGCAGACAGAATCTGCTTTCATCACTGAAGACCTGGCATCCCATTCCATCTTCCAAGTGATCGCAACAGTTCATGTTGACATGTGTGGCCTTGCTTCACACATTTGCACCACACTCACTGTGAACATTTCCTATTAAAGGGAAGACGCAGATGGCACTCTGGTAGTTGTGCCACTATACTGTTTGTTGGTGGACGACGTTGGAACCTTATCAGTACATCTACTATTTCCCAGGTGACATATGCTGTCATCGACTCAAATCAACGTTGTCTTTCTATGTTTACTAGTTTTTCCAGGAGTGTATTTTTTATATATTTTATCAATTTTCATTATTGAATATGTGCATATTTTGTTTGCTGATATTTCATAAAAGTCTAGGCTCTACTTGTGACATTTTTAAACATGAATGAGGCATTTTATTTGGAGCTCAGTATGTATCATAATTTTTTCTGAAGCAGAGGAATGAAAGGTAGCTATCAAGCTACATCTAAGACATTTGCAAAAGGTCAAAATAGAGGTTCTATGGAGATGGAATTGAAATAGGTGACATTGTAACAGTATTAAACATCTGAAAACTTAAAAATTTCAACAGCTAATTTCTGACACTAAAATACATTTATTCATTTGAAGGGTACATCAGCTAAAGAAGTGTTATACACTGAAAATTCTCATAATGTAATGATAATGCCATAAGTGTTCCTCATCAAATAATAATAACTTTTTAATTGTATCAAAGGAACATTCCATTGAGAAAACTGAAAATTAAGACACAAATTGCTGGCCAGCATTTACCTTATGGAGGTGACATGTTACATAGCTTTTGGAACTATTAGCTTCTTGCTCATAGAGGAGAGAGAGGTAGGTTGCAGAAGGTTAAAAGGGAAAAACAGGTTATTCAGATCTTAGGAAGGAACTGTTAGTTCTGAAAGATAGGTAGTGCACCCCTTTTATGTGTGTCTATCAGCAGTACTACACTTTTTGCCCCATGGAGATAGATGCTGATCAGCAATTTTGTCTCTGAACTTAATACCACTTTGTTGTACCCCAAGCTCAGGGGTTGGAATATGTCAGGACAACCTAGAGGTACGGTTTGGGAGAGAGGGTTGACTTATGCTGAAGCATGCAGTGAAATACAGGCAAGTGTGTTATTGGCTCTATTACACTGAAGGCACTCAGTGGACCTTGCACTGAACTCAGCGATGGTGCCTTGCAGCATGTGTGGGTCAGTGCCAGTTGCAAATGCCAGAATCTGCAGCATCGGCCCAGAACATGGCTGGCTGCTCCCTCAAGCACAACTCATGGACCCCATGCAGAGTGCTGAAGGGAAGCAGCCAGTCACAATCACTGTAGTGAGCCTTAGCAGCTCTGGCCATCTTTGAAAATTATGATTTCACCTTTCCTCAGCTCACTTCGGACCCTACACACTAGTCAACAGGCACTGGTGTAACTGCAATGTATGGGTTCTTCACAGCAGATTGGTGCCCTGTGCTGTTCTGATTACTTCTCATTTGTACGCAGTGCCTGCTGGGCAGTGCCTTCTAGCCTGCGAGCAGTATCATAAACCTGCCTCACAGAATCATTTGCAAAATATCAGCATCACCTGCACCTGCCATCTGATATGCCAATCAGTCCCTTAACTACGGCCTTCCAGCCATAGCTATGAGAAATGTACAAGAATTCCCCAAATCCACACATGTAACTTATTCATGTCACAGCATACCTCCTCCCTTCCAAGAAGATTGGTCCCAAATCCTTAACATCCTGCTTCCACTCAACTACCTTCACTCTGATAATTTAGACATTGAGGACACTCTCCCAATTTCACCATAGAGGACTTCTGCTCACATTTTACTACTACCACATATCCTTTATCATGCTCTTATACACCAGTCAACCATGCTACTGGTAATTGTGTTGGCACATTCACAGCCTGTACCCTCTTGCATCTTACCCAGAAATAAAGTATGCCAAGGCCTGATAGAAATAAGCCACAACTGGCAGCTGATGTGCTCACCACTAATACTTTTGCTCCCGTTCTTCCCACAAGTGGTGTACATGCAGCCACATTTGTTCCATCAAAACACCATCCTGCTGGGACTCTATTAATCTGTCCAAGGACTGGAAAAGCTCCAGATTGAGTGAATCATTTAAGTATGTTAAATTTTTAAAGGATATTACCCTCAGAGATCCTTTGGCTAATACAATGTATTCTGCAATAGTGTCATAACAGTTGAGCCTGTGAGTGAAGCTGGAAGCCGAATATCCATCCCAACTACCTTACAAGTCATGCCATTAATGATCATTCCACTTTCCCAATCCACAAGTTTTTTCAACCAAACTGGCCTGCCTCCTTTATAGCGTTTCAACCATACATTTTCCAGCCTGAATACGAAGTACAACCAATGAGTACCCACACTCTGGAAGTATGTTTGGGCTGGTAGAAGCTATTTCCCACAACTTGTCCCATGTACTTCCCCCAAAACAAACTCGCTTCACATGTCCATATATAAGTCCTTATTTGGCCACCTGTCATCCCTCCCTCCTTCCAGAAGTGCACAGTCTACAAAAAAACAATATTTGTAATAACGACATGAAGAATGAACAACTATGCAGAAGTAAAAGAAAAACAACAACATCCCTATGGCAATAAAAATACATACTTCCTGTTGTACTAAACAAAAATAAATAAACAAAAAAATTACAATTATACAAATTACTTACGTGTACCTTCTGTTGCTCACCAGTTCCAAGATCCTTCTTTTTACCCTTTGCAACATTCACCTCCTGATTGGCTGCTGATAACTGTGGTATCCCCTCTAACTTTCCTTTAAATGGCTGTATGTGACTGAATGTATAACAGAAGTTTTGTGGGGAATTGTATCTTCACATTGATCGGTGAGGTCATTTCCATGACCTAGTATGATCCCTAGCATTGATTTTAGCATTTGACATATAGGGACTAATTGCCATTTCCCATTACCCCATTTGGTTTTATTGCAATTTGCCCATGCATTTGTTTCATCGATCCTGGCATTCTAGCGCCTTCATGTTTGCTTTTAGCACATTCCTCCAAATTTCCCTAATTCTTCTGCCAAACTTCCTCCCCGACTCACCATCTGGTCCTAATTTAGGTATCAAAATGTTAATGGGAGGTTGCATTTTCCTGCCATACACCACCTGAAATGGCGACAAGCCCATTGCAGTATGAACTTTTGATTTATATGGATGCAGTGCATTTTGTAAATGAACATCACAATCATTGTGTCTGGAACCTACGTAGTAGCTCAACATCTTTGCAATTGTCTTATGCACACATTCCATTCTCTCATTGGTCTGCGGGTGAAACGGACTCATCTGTGACTTCCTTATATGCAACATGCAGCATAGTTGCTTCATTAAATCTGAGACAAAATTTGTAGCTTGGTCTGTAATTATGGTCTCAGCCACACCAGACTTTAATATCCAGTTGTTTACTAATGCTTGCACTATATTACTAGCCCATTGGTGTGGCATCAGTACCGTTGCCAAAAATTGATATTAAATGGCCTGAGGACATCCAACCCCAACATAGAATATGGACTAGGTGCATATGGCACATTACAGTGGCACTTTCTGATGCATAATGTCAGACCTCTTTTTGCATGGCACACAGTCCTTAACACACTGTCCTGTTCCTCCACCAAAACTGCTGTGCTACACATCTGTCCATTGCATGTTGCCCACCATGACCTGACAACATATGGCCGTGAGCTTGCTGCAGAACTTCCTTCCAAAAACCCTCTGGAACCAGCACATATGGTCCACACCTCATCGTTCTACACAAAAAACCCTCATGCCTAATGAAATGTGGTTGTGGCTTAAATGCCTGGCACTTCTTATCCCTTGCCTGTGCCTGCTGCCACTCTTCAATGGTCATCATACAATGATGTTATAGAGTGAGTCAGGCCAGCACTGTAAATGTCCAGAGATGGAGAATACTCAGAGGTCATCTGTTGGTTGATGCAGTATTCTGCACAACACAGTTCATCCCATTCCAACTCTTTGAACTGCACTCTAATTCTTCACAATGCGTTTTCAATCTCTAACACAACACACCATTCACTGTCCACTGATGCTTCTATGCCAATGTTTAAGTGCTTTGAACTGCTAGCTCTTAAATTATAAGTTGAACTGAAAAGCAGTAGAGCCTGGAAGAAAATGGCATCAACACTCTGTCCTTGCAGTAACACCAGAATGTGCTGGAATGGTGCGTATGTTAGAGACCAGTACTGGCTTGCACTGTATGGTGTATGTTCCCCTGCGCAGTTTTACTGGGAGTCAGGGACTTGCTGGATGTCTTCATTACAGAAATCAGTGAGCAAGGGGGATAATTGCAGCTCATTTTCCTGCTCCAACATGCTGGTCAGCTCCACTACAGGATCCCATGGTGCTGCTACTGCTGCTGGTCCTGACAGGGCAGAGTTAACTGCATGTGCAGTTGAGCCGATGGTGGCTGCTGCTAGTCCAGACATGCTGGATGTAACTGCTGGTCTGGACACACCAGAGGCCACTGAACTGAGAAGAAGAAACAGTAAGCATCCACAGACAATGACGTGGAGATGAACAAAGAAGAGGAGGAACTGCTACATGTAGTAATAGTAGCAATGACTTTTATGCTTCTTCTGTGATGGAGAGGCACAGGAGGCCCTTGGCTGCTGTTGATGCTTCATGGCTCCTCTTTCAGATTGACTGAAGCTGAGACCAATGAGCTACTGCATCTGCCTTATATACCCTACATCACAACCACATGAGCAGAAATTAGTCAATAAATTTATTGACTTCAGCAGTACATATGAATCAAAACCCAGTCAGGCATTTGTCTTGGAGGGAGTTCTCATGTGCACCAGTATCCAGCAGGCGAAGGCTTGGGGGTTTCCCACACAAATGCTAGTTTGTTTGCATTTGGTTTGATGCAAACTATGGCACATGCAGGCCTAGCAGTGGCACACAGCAGGGAGTTACGACTTGAGAGAGAGGGGGAGAGTGAGTGAGTGAGTGAGAGAGAGAGAGAGAGAGAGAGAGAGAGAGAGAGAGAGAGAGAGAGAGAGAGAGAGAGAGAGAGAGAGGGGTTATGTGTTTCAACAGGAATTTCTCATGTATCAGTATCAAAGGGTTGTCTCACTTGCTGCTTTGTTCAGGGATTGGTGCTACTTTCAACCTGTGCACCTCTCTACCAATATGCATACATGGTAATATGTGAGGCGGCTGATGGTGTGGCAGCCAATAGCAGTCGCAAGTGTGAGCAAGTGTAGTGTAACCTCTCTCCCAACCTGTGTGTGTGGGAACACAGGAAGCAGCAGGCAGATCTACCCTGAGGTTGATGCACAGGTGCAGTAGGAAGATTTTGAGCAGTGTAATTAAGTGTGGTGAGTTATGTTGATGTCAATTTCATGATGTTATTCTTTGCATGATTGGAAAAAAGTGATCTATTTAATTACTTCTTTTTAATGTATTTTACAAGACCTGCTTCTTCCCAAACAGAGAGAATGATGAGCTTTTCCCACCAAATAAAAAGAGAGATCCATTCCCTACCAACTGAATTTTATAAATAAATAGTATATCCTTTGCTATGTAATTGACTTTGATTTGAATTTCCTGTCATGAGATCCTTCCTCTCGAGCACCAGTCCTTTTCATGAAAATTTCCAGGTGGGGGATTGAGAAGGGTGCTGGGGATTTCCCAGAGTGGGAAAGGTTAATTAATTGATCAGTTTAATTAATTAGGTAATTAATTTGATGTCAAAAGTATGCTTGTACCAATGAAGTGGTTTCCCATAGGGTTGGGGAAGAGGGAGGGGTTGGAGGGTTTTTCAGAAGGAGAATTACCCTCAGGGTTCATAAATCAACCCCCAGAGGTTCATAAATCAGTTAACGGAACAATAGGTTAAGGGGAGGGGGAGAGGGTCATAAACCAATCACATAGGCCCTTGAATATATGCAACCCACACTAACAAAACACACCAGCACTGTTGTTGCCCCACCACCCATGTTGTCTCCTCATTCAGCTATGTAGTTTTGATTTTACCCTTGTCTTAGTGATGGTTAGGACAGCTTGTGGTCCAATAGATGGAGTCATTGTGCAGTCGTGGCCAACCTATCAGCTTGGGACACACATTGACCCTTGCAACCGACATGCAGTGCATTTTGTACTCGTGTACCATTCTTCAATGAATTACCATTCCCTCCACTCCTTCCGCTGCAAAGAAACTCACTAAAACTACATGTTCTTTTATTGAAGCCTCGATTTCTCTGTTAACAACACTAATGAACACAGTGGATAGTTGAAGTGTGCCCATGTTTGCTGTGTTGTTACATGGGTGTATGCCTATGTCCCTCTTAATAGAGACTACAACTCATTCTGTAGGCATTGGCATTATGGTATTATGATCCCTTCAGCTGTTTTCATTTTACAGCCTCTGACTCATTTCTTTTTTAATGAAATGAATATAAGGGGCAGACATATGAAAATGAGATAGATGGAAAAAAAGTAAGTAAACTGTTTATTATTTCAAAAGTAATTGCCATATCTGTTAATACATTTGTCTCACTGTGTGACAAGACAGTCAATGCCATCATGTAAAAATGTTTGCTGTTGCCTATGAAACCATGTGTGTACCCAGGTGTGCACCTCTTCATCCAAAGCAAATTGACAGCCATGACTGTCTTTCTTCAGGGTTCCAAAAATATGGAAATCGCATGGGGAGATATTGGGACTGTATGGAGGAGGTGTAAAGGCTTCCCAGTGAAACTTGTACAGCATTGTCAAAACAATCTTGGCAAAATGTGGGCACACCCACATGCCTCACAGTGGGATAAATCTATTAAGAGTTATGGTGATTACTTTTGAAATAATAAATAGTTGACTTACTTTTTTGAATCTGTCTTAGTTTCATTTGATTGACTGGCCCTAAATATGTAGCTCATTTACATACTATTTTTCAATAATGCTTAATTTTTATTACATCTACCTTACAAGTTACAAAATGTCCAAAATCTATGTAGAAAAATCTACAGAAAGATATTTCTCTCTCTCTCTCTTTCTCTCTCTCTCTCTCTCTCTGTCTGTCTGTCTGTCTGTGTGTGTGTGTGTGTGTGTGTGTGTGTGTGGGTGGGTGTGAGTGAGTGAGTGGAGTGAGTGAGTGTGTGAGAGGGAGGGGGGGGGGGGGGGGGGAATTCGCAGACTTGGCTGCTGTTCTGCCACGGACACAGGGCCATGGGTCAGTACTTGAACTTTTTCTGCCCATTGTTCATATAAATGATTTATTACATCACATACTGAGTGAGAATGCACTCCACACTGACAAATGGAACTTTTTCTCCTCTTTATTTATATAAATGATTTCTTACTTCACATACCATGTGAGAATGTACTCCTCACCAACAAAAACACACTAATAACAACTGGTAAAAACTAACCAAATGTTCAGAATTAGAACAGAGAAATAACTGACGTGACTACTAACTGGTGTTGAGCCAACCAGCTGTCTCTTATCAAATTAAAAACATAAAAACTTTATTTCACTCTCAGAACAACAAAATCTGAGAATAAAAATGTGAAATACTAGGACTTGTGATTGATAAAAGATTGTCATGGGGATGGAAACATAGATTACTTAAGCAACAAAATAGAAGGAGTAATATTTTAATTACATAAATTAAGATGAAAGTCAGTATTACTATTCTGTTTTTATGTGTTATTCCACTCACACCTGCGTATGGAATACCACTGTGAGGAAATACACAAGTGTCGACATACATTTCCCAATGGTAAAAGAAAGCAATCACATATATTCTAGATTTGCCTTCCAGACAGACTTACAGAAGTTGATACGGATCGTTTAACATGACAGTCCCCACAGTTTACAGACTTTACATCTACAGTCTCTAATTTATGCCAAAGAAAATTTAAATAAACTTTTATTAGGAAATAATTTTCATTTGCACAATACAAGAAGCAGCCACAAGATAGATTTACCATACTCAAGCATGGACTCTGAGCAAATGTAGCGAGTTGTACCTGCTACAGGAGCAACAGATTAGTGGCTGGAGGTATCGTGGCGTTTTACATCCGAAGATCAGTCTGACATTACACAGCCCCTCCATACAATGGTGGCAACAGCTATTGCAGCTGAAGCCACCAAGGAGTGATGACTTTCACATCCATGTATCAACCACTGAAGGGATGTCTTCATTCTGAAGATGCATAAGACTTACCACTCCATTCAGGAAAGCTGTTTATCGCTGGTGATTTCAATATGAAGCACACGGTCTGGAACTCTAGAAACATAGCCATCAGTGGATGTCGTGTCTTCCAGGCAGGTGAACAGATCCATGCACAAATTTGTGGTCATGAAGAGCCTACCATATGGCTAGATGATCTCCACATTGCCATTTGCAAGGCTTCTGCAGATTTGTTGCTGTGGAAGTTGTCTATGCACTTCCATCAGTTCACAGTAATCTTGTGACTGGCAGAGGAACCAGGGCGAGGGATACAATGCCTCAACACAAAGGAAACAAGATTCGCAGAGGTATTACAACTCGCCTAGCAGAAATTCATCAAACCAATACCACTGATTGGGATGATGATATTGAGAGACTTGATAACACAATATCGACAGAACTACCTCCTCAACACCTGTAAGAAGAAGCTATGATTGCCATGCTCCATCACTGTCAGAGGAGATCTTGGCAATGATCAGAGAGAGCAGCCAAGTCAACATTGATTGAAACCTGATTAGGGGACTTCTAGTGAAGTGGTGAGTCAGTCTACTATGAAGGTGGTTAAAGGCAGTGCTCATTGAGCATTACAGGAGATGGCAAGGAAAACTAGGTGGGATGCAGCCAGATGTGGCAATGTCAGATTTAGTGCATTATTTTGCAAGAATACATCAATGACTGCCACCTTTACAGAGCATGGATGGGACAGCTTTTATGCCACAGGGCTATGCAAATGCCTTAGCTGACGTGTTTGAGGATAAATTCCAGCAAATGGTGGAGCCTCAGGACATAAAACACATACAAAGAGTGCAAGAGAATCTCACCACTTACCTTGCTGCTGCTTCAGAAGGAAAAGATGGCTCACTACCACCAGTGGTGACACCACAAGAAGTCTGCTGAATCATCAGAGGGTTACTCATGAACAAAGCCCTTATTCCTGATGACATTTCAGCCAAATTTCTCAAGGAGCCATCTTGAGAGGTGGACAATGCCATAGCAATAATCTTCAAATCCATCATAGACATCTTGACAGTGCCAAAACCAGGAAAGAACCATGCAGTACCCAAGAGCCATGGGCCAATAAGCCTTCTGATCCTAAGTAAGGTCTTAGAGAAAATCATCCTCAAGAGACTACAACAATAACTCTGAGAGATTAGCATTGTTGCTGAAGAGCAATTTGGAGAAGGCTATTCTATAAAACAATTTCTCTGCCTGGAAGTTCTGTGGGTCAGTCTTCGTCAATATATCATGTACCTTCAGTAGGTTTTGGCGAAAAGGGCTCCTGTATAAACTCTTCCTGTTGTGCTTCTCCACATCATACATTAAATTATTGGAAATCTACCTCAAATGGTGAAATTTTGTCATCTTTCAAAATCAGAGACATTAGCTCAAGCCAGCAAGCCACACAGGTAAGTGCTTGGTCTTGTACTGTTCTGTATGTACACCTCGAACTTACCTTAGATGCTGTGAATGTTGCATGCTGTTTGTGACTATGACACAGCAATTGTCCCCAGAAGCAGGTGGCCCCAAGCACCGCCCCAAGAACTTTCAGACTCCTGTCATAAGTGAGAAGCCTGGGCATCAAAACGGTGTATTGGCTTCAATGCAACCAAGAGCCAGGACATGATCATCACAAAATGCCACAGGCCATCCATCCCAGAAGTCCATCTTCCTGGGGAACCAATCCATTGTATTAACATGATAAAATATCTTGGAGTCTTTTTGACAGACAACTTATGTGGCAGCAACATGTCCAGAAAGTTAGAAGCAGGACATACCAATGGCTTGGGCACTACACCTACTCTTTATTGCAAAATCTCAACATTCTAGCAACTACAGACTCATTATCTACCAGATGTTCCTTTAGCCTGCTATGGACTATGCCAGCATTGTTGGAGCAATGCTGCTAAGACTCACATACAGAGGTTCCAGATGCTTCAAAATAAGGTGCTGCAGAGGATATTCCACATGCTGACCGACTTCCCAGCATACTACTTATGTGAAGAGCTGGAAGTCATAGAATAAATGAAGCAGATAGCTGCAAACTTCTACAAGCAGCTAAGAGCATCAACAAACCTACTTATCTGTCTGCTAGGAAGGATGGATGGCAACAGGGATGGCTACAAGTCATTGTTGGCCGTACTAAGCAGATAGTAGAGCCACACTTGCAGTAAACTATCAGATAATAGTTCCCACTAGCCAAATGCCAGTCATATGAAGAGATGTCGCCTAAATCTACTCCAACTGCCCTAGCAGAAAACTGGGAATTTGTTTAGGGACTGGCAACACGACCTTGGTTAACTGCCAGGCCACTTGGAATGCTGCAAATTTATCACATTGTAAACGATGACTAACTGACAACCTCAGCTGCCGACAGGTGTTGTTGATATACCTCGATGTGGACAGCTGAAAATGTGTGCCCCAACCGGGACTCGAACCCAGGATCTCCTGCTTACATGGCAGACGCTCTATCCATCTGAGCCACCGAGGACACAGATGAATAGCATGACTGCAGGGACTTATCCCTTGCACGCCTCCCGTGAGACTCACATTCCCAACTTCCACAATTCTACATATGTATTGTACCTTATAGACATTTGCCCACCCACTCATTACTCACGCACACTTTGGCGATTCCCGTAAGAGCAATGAGTGGGTGGGCAAATGTCTATAAGGAACAATACATATGTAGAATTGTGGACAGTTGGGAATGTGAGTCTCACGGGAGGCGTGCAAGGGATAAGTCCCTGCAGTTGCGCTCTTCACCTGTGTCCTCGGTGGCTCAGATGGATAGAGTGTCTGCCATGTAAGCAAGAGATCCCGGGTTCGAGTCCCAGTCGGGGCACACATTTTCAGCTGACCACATCGAGGTACGTCAACAACACCTGTCAGCAGCTGAGGTTGTCAGTTAGTCATCATTTATTCCAGGGAAAAGCTGCACGGTCATCAACAGTAACTGTTCTTTCGAGAACAAGTTACTGTCTTCGTATATATAGTTAAAGGCTACCCAGCCATTGACCTTTGTCTGTTCGAATGCGCACAGGTTGCCCAAACTCTTACGGGAATAGCCAAAGCATGCACGAGTAATGAGTGGATGGGCAAATGTCTATAAGGTACAATACATATGTAGAATTGTGGACAGTTGGGAATGTGAGTCTCACGGGAGGCGTGCAAGGGATAAGTCCCTGCAGTTGCGCTCTTCACCTGTGTCCTCGGTGGCTCAGATGGATAGAGTGTCTGCCATGTAAGCAAGAGATCCCGGGTTCGAGTCCCAGTCGGGGCACACATTTTCAGCTGACCACATCGAGGTACGTCAACAACACCTGTCAGCAGCTGAGGTTGTCAGTTAGTCATCATTTATTCCAGGGAAAAGCTGCACGGTCATCAACAGTAACTGTTCTTTCGAGAACAAGTTACTGTCTTCGTATATATAGTTAAAGGCTACCCAGCCATTGACCTTTGTCTGTTCGAATGCGCACAGGTTGCCCAAACTCTTACGGGAATAGCCAAAGCATGCACGAGTAATGAGTGGATGGGCAAATGTCTATAAGGTACAATACATATGTAGAATTGTGGACAGTTGGGAATGTGAGTCTCACGGGAGGCGTGCAAGGGATAAGTCCCTGCAGTTGCGCTCTTCACCTGTGTCCTCGGTGGCTCAGATGGATAGAGTGTCTGCCATGTAAGCAAGAGATCCCGGGTTTGAGTCCCAGTCGGGGCACACATTTTCAGCTGACCACATCGAGGTACGTCAACAACACCTGTCAGCAGCTGAGGTTGTCAGTTAGTCATCATTTATTCCAGGGAAAAGCTGCACGGTCATCAACAGTAACTGTTCTTTCGAGAACAAGTTACTGTCTTCGTATATATAGTTAAAGGCTACCCAGCCATTGACCTTTGTCTGTTCGAATGCGCACAGGTTGCCCAAACTCTTACGGGAATAGCCAAAGCATGCACGAGTAATGAGTGGATGGGCAAATGTCTATAAGGTACAATACATATGTAGAATTGTGGACAGTTGGGAATGTGAGTCTCACGGGAGGCGTGCGAGGGATAAGTCCCTGCAGTTGCGCTATTCATCTGTGTCCTCGATGGCTCAGATGGATAGAGCATCTGCCATGTATGCAGGAGATCCCGGGTTCGAGTCCCAGTCGGGGAACACATTTTCAGATGTCCACATCGAGGTATATCTACAACACCTGTCGGCCGCTGAGGTTGTCAGTTAGTCATCATTTATTCCAGGGAAAAGCTGCATGGTCATCAACAGTAACTGTTCCTCTCGAGAACAAGTTACTGTCTTTGTATTATCATGTTGTTTTATTGTTGATTGATGGAAATTCTTCCACATTCATATTCGTTTTGTACAAAACAGCAGCTGATATTCTACAGACTTACACAAATTTGCTCCTGTTTACTGATTCTTTCATGTATTGCTCTATTTAAATTTCAGTGTAAGTTTGTTGACCATATTTTGTTAGATTTTTGCTGCATTCATAATACTGAGTGATATAAATAATTCCAATATTTGTGTTTGATTTGTATAAATCAGAGGCTGGATTCATTCCACAGTGTTCTGTTGACTGTCATATAATTATTCTTGATTACAAATCCATGTGTGTACTCATTGATTGAATTGCACTAAGTATATTACTCGTATTCCAATTTATACTTGTTTGCATCTGTTTTTCATATTTTCTTGCATTGTATAGAAAACTTGGTAAAAGTTAAGTGGTGGACATCACCTGAATTACTCCTAGTTTTCTTATGATCTATGTACATATTATGCATCAAAATAATCATCGGAGACTTGACCATTATCTAATACAATATATGTTTTCTGAATTTTCCTTGCAACTTTGTTTTTACAATGAAAAATGCATTAAATATAGAAAAGTGCCTGCAAATATGGTGTGAGCATAAGATTTAGTCTGTGAAGAAAGAGGGACTATCAGAAAACTTACTAAGAAGTACTGTGGGCTTTCTCATTTGTTGGCTGTGCCAACACACAACAAAATTATCATCTTTCAACCTAAAATTGACCTTGGGTTTTACTACAGATCAGTCTTCAACACAACCAAGATTTCAAGGGGGCAGTCCAATATAGCCATGTTGTAACCACACCCAACTCCAAATCCAGAGCCAGGGTCATCAATTAAGTACAGCACTTGGACCTAAAAGCACATTTATTACTGATGCCAATGTTCAGGCAGAACAGAAGGGATCTCATGAACAGAGACTGTAGCTCTTTGTACAAGTATTGAATATTCCAGAATGCTGGTATTTATACAAACATCAAATATTCCAGAATACACAGACATAAGATATTTCAGTAACCTTCCAGAAATGATAAATACTAAATAACAAATAACTGTTAGTGGTCGGGTCTGTACTGGTGAGTCACAGCAAGCTATCCAGCTATGCTACCTGTTACGCCACACTGCATGCTTTACAGCTCACTGCATAACTCACTCTTTTGCAGAAACAGTGACATGCTGTTTCATAAATTTTCATTGGAGCTATCTACAGTACCCTGGATCTAGATCTTGGCAGTGGTTCTCTGTACTTTGAAACTGGCAAAGCCTCATATTCCAGTAGTGTTGTTGCATTCTCTTTACTGCAATGAGCTTCAAAGGTCACTCCCCCCACTGAAGCTTCACAATCAAGTGGGTCTCCAGCTTCCTTGAACCTCCCATCACCACTTTGCAATTTGGTACTGTAACAGTATCTTCTCAATGAAGGGTCATAATTCTCACCTCCATATGTAACATCTGACATGCTACAAAGGATACGATACAGCCCACAGTGCTTCTTTAGTAACTTTTCTGATAGTTCCACTTTCTTCACACACATAAAAATCGATACCAAGTCTCTCAGTCTCTATCTCACTGGCTGGTGCTTGGTGTTATAGATCTTTCTTCTGGGTGTCCAGGACCTTATGTGAGCCATTTGCCTTGTTCTTTGGTACTGGTGATGAGGTGTTTTCTATAGTCATCCTGAGTATCATCTGGTTCATACAGGAACAGTGTATCCATTGCCATTTGGCCTCGCTATCATGGGGCAAAAAGAATGGTGGGCTTAACTCTGATGTATGTGAATGTCATGACAATATTGTATCCAGATCTCTCTGTTGGATGTCAATATACTTTCTGAGACGTAAAACCTGGCCGCCGCTGGACCACTGCAGAGACTGAGTAATTCATCAAAGGCAGCCGATAAAATGGCCACTCCTCAGAATTCTAAGTCTGGTTCTACGCAGAAAGTGACAACACTGTAGGATGCAAAAGTGTCTGGAGGAAGTATATTCTTTTTCTCAAGTTGTTACGATGCTGTATCATGGTCTAGTAGTAAGCATCACACAATGTAGACATGAAGTCTCGAGTTCAAATCCACGCCTTCCTTGACATTTTAAATCAAATTTCTTCTGTCTGCTAAAGATATCAATCTAATGGAACTTCAAAGATGATTCACTTTGCTTTGCAACCCACCAGCAACAGCAAAAACTTCCAGAAATAATTCTGCAAAACAGGCCATGCCTGCGTCAAGCACAGAACTGTTGACACTTTTAAGTTTTCTCGCTCTTTCACCGCGACTGGCTACCAGCTACTGGCAACATGCAACCAGCTGCCTGACATCTGGCACCTTCCAATCAGGTGACTGCATTTATAACTGTATTTATCAACTGTCATTTTCTTAATTGAAGTTCTAGTGTTTGTCCTCCATCGACATATTGGAATTTGCATAGTTGAAATTTATTAACATTATCTGAGCATTGTAAAATAGAGTCGCAAGTAGAAAAAGGTCTAACATTTGTGATGTACTGTTCACTTTGTGTTTAATGGAGGTGTGAAGGTAGTGGGGAAAGTTACAAACCTTTATACTGTGTTTGGGGCGAGTGCTTTTCTGCAAAACACATCACAAACGAATTTTCTTGTTTAAGGAAAAATCTTCTGGAATGAATGATTTTTCACATTCAGGAAGCCTTGATAGCTGACATACAACCATATAACCATTTAACATTTGTGAGACATTTGCATTCAATAAGCAAAGTTCAGAAGTCAGGTTTAGGAATTCTCCACACTATAATTCAAAGCAACAAAAATCAATATTGATGTGGCTGCTTGTAGATCTATAACAAAAGCGCTAAAAATCTGGGCTTTAGCAAGATGAAAACTGTGAGCCAAAGCAGTCAGATGACCACAATATCTCAGAGCTAATGAAGAGCTGCAGTAATTGTCGCTCACTTCTACCCTGTTTGTGGCTATCACAGAAAAATAGTAACATTAAAGACAAGACTAGTTGCAATTTCCATGTGGGATGACATTCCTGGACTCAAACCCATAAATTGATAACCTTATGTCATATGTTATGTGAAAAGCACAAAGATTATTCAATGGAAATGAAACACAAAATCCATTGAATTTGGCTGGATAATATAGCGCTACCCAGGAAGTAACTCATCAGTTGCAGAGATGCCAGACTTATTTTGTATTGTTACCAAGATTCAGGTATACTACCTCCAGAAAGACCAACAGCCAATGTGTTCCATCAAAAGGCTCAGAAATAACTACAGCTTTCATCTCAAAGATGTGGGTGCCAAGGGTCAGGATACCAAAAGTATATGTCACTGAGTGATGTTACTCTTTCTGTGTCTATGTTTAGGGACTGTAGTGTAGTTACTAATAATACTCAGAAGCATCAAATGCAAACTAAATACAACAAATAAACACCAGTATCAACTATTTTAGTTTTACCGTCTTTAGCTTACTGAAAACCGAAAAGCTCGTTCATCAAGCGGAATTCACCTTTTTGGTTATGCCTTAAACATTATAAGTAGGCAACATGCCATTTCATCATTATAGACTTTGAAAACATTTTTCTTGAGAATGCTGTCATTCACTTTACCCACAATAAAGAGGAATACAAAGGGAAAGATAACAACACAGCATTGACTGACAAATTTGATAATACACAGAAAGAATTTATAAACTACAAATAACCTGAAGTTCCAAATAAACAAAGTCTAATTTGCACAGAAATTCTATGCTATGACAGAATTAGTGGTCTCAAAAAAGAGTGCAGAAAATCAAACCAGCAAAAATGAAAGGAGAAGCAGTTGTCAGCAGAACGTGGAACAGGGAACACAGAAGACTGGCAGTATTGTGTAGAATAAGTCATCATTCAGTCTATAAATACTCAGAGAGGGACAAAAATTATTTACTTATAATGATTACAATATTACTCCTGTTGCTTTGTCCATAAAAATGAAAAGCGTCTATGTTGAAGAGCTATTCAATTGCAGTATGCTTCAAACAGAGAGAAACAAGCTGACTGTGTGCTAATATTCTATGCTGTTCTTCAAAGTCAGTGCAAAGTATTGTTAATTTAGTCTGTGATGGCTTCATGTGAACAACACCTTAGACTACCACAATATTCCTATGATAATTACAAAGGTGTATGCAATGACTGTGGTAGCAGGTGGTTTCCTCTCACAATCCAGATGGGAACAGGTTTATCTCAATGAGTTATGACCTGGCTCTATATGAGCACTTGTTCTTCTTCAGCTTCTTATCCTGAGGTGAACATGCACTAAAATATTTGTCCATCCAAATCTCAATTAATTCCTGTACAACGCTCCAATGTCCTCAATCCACATTAGACAAGCATGAGAAGCTATAATCCAAATCTTTCCTCACTCTGACAATATTAACAGTAGTCTCAGATTTTTTACGGATGATGCACTTATCTACAATGAAGTACAGTCTGAATGAAGCTGTATAAATATTCATTCAGACCTTGATAAGATTTCAAAGTGGTGTAGAGATTGGGAACTTGTTTTAAATGTCAAAGTTGTTAAACTGTGCGCTTAACAAAGCGAAAAAAAAAAAAGAAAAAAAAGTAGAATGCTAAGAATTTAATATCAGTGATTCATAAATGGAATCTGTAAACTCACACAAATAAATGGATGCATGGGTGTAACACTTAGTAGGGACATGAAATGGAACAATCGCATAGGCCCATTTGTGGGCAAGGTAGGTAGCAGGCTTCAATTTATCGCTAGAAAAGTGGGGAAATGCAATCAGTCTACAATGCAGATCACTTGTAATCACTCATGTGACCCATCCTAGAGAATTGCTCAAGTGTGTGGGAGAGGGGATAATGAACATATAGAGTGAAAGCATCAGGAATTGTCAAAGGTTTGTTTGCCTGAGGGAGAGAGTTGCAGAGATCTTGAAATAACTGATGTGGCAGGCTCTTGAAGACAGATGGAATCTGTCCTGAGAAAGTCTGAAAAGTACATCTTAAATTACTATGATTAATGATAGTACTAATCATTGGAAATGTCTGGGGATTATAACTGATAAAACTTGTGAATAGCTGACAGCGAATCCATCCTGGCCTATATGAACATACCAGTTTCTTCTCTCATCAGACAATTCGGTATCATTCATAACCAATCTTACATTCTCATGTACTACTGTGAATTGTCACAGAGTTGTAATTTACTGATCAGAAAAGGCACTTAAAAATTAAAATAAAATGCATGTGACATGGATGCTTCCTCTGGGCTTCAGTATTACCCCACAGAACTGAAAATGCAAAAAAATAATTTGATACAAAGTTAAATTAATCAGTCCTAAAATCATTGAAAGAGGAATGAAGGAAACATACTTTTTACATGTCTGCTAATGAAGTTTCAAGTACGAGTTTTAAATGATGGTTGCAGGAAAACAGTACAAGCCACTATGTATTGCTTTGATAGGGAATGTAAGGACAAGATTATATTAATTACAGCATGCGCAAAGGCATTTAAACAATCATTCTTCCTATGCTTCACATGTCAATGTAACAGGAGAAAGCCATAATGGCTGTTACAGTGGAATGTACCCTCTGCCACCAAAGTTCACTGTGGTTTGCAAAGTATAGATCCAGATGTAGATGTAGAAGGAAAAATCTAACTTTAAAATGAGTCCAGTGGATTCTGAGGGAGTGGTGGGAGGTGAGGGAGTGTTAAATTCGACTATCAAATCAAACAATGAAATAAACACAAAGGAAACTGGAACAACTTGAACTACACTATATATGATGCAGCACATAATATTTACACCATGAGACTTGAAGAATATTTCAGCTCTTTGGATTGAATTACACGGTATCAAAAGAGGCATACTTGGAATCAGTGAGATGAGGCTCAAAAGGGAAGCAACTACAGTCAAAGTCTGAGTATATCCTATTTCAGGATAACTCAGACATAAATTGGTTTATTGGTGGTGTAGCTCTGCTAATTCACAACAACCTTACCACCAAGACCATGCCCATTTCAGACAGAGTGATCTACATGATTCTTGGGCTGCCTGCTAAGATTAGACTTCGAAATATTATTGCATACTCACCTAACTGCACTTCAACTGATGAAGAATTAAAACAATTCTTGGGGACCTGAAGACAGCAAAGAATTCAGAAAGAACCATGTTCTCCTCAATATTTGGCAATTTTGATACCAAGTTAGGAGGGAAGCCCACAGAAGACTTCTTCATCCAATAATTTGGACCACCAACGTGAAACAGAGAGGACAAATGATGTTGGATTTTCATACCAGAGAATGCTTATGTAACTGGAACACACTTTACAAGAAAAATCCAAAAATGAAGTGGACCTGGTAAAATTCTGAGAGCACGGTTAAAAATTAAATACATTACATCCTCACATCGAACAACCACATGTGTGCAGGTGGGTCAGTCATAAATTACTTCAACAGGCTAGTTAGATCTAAGATCCACATTCTCAGAAAATTTTTGATGGAAAGGAGACCCAACCTACAATAAAGGAGCTGAAAGAGAAAAGAAGTGAGTTCAATCAATACATAGACAGATACTTACCAACAAAAAACTTGGGTGTTATGAATTGAACGAACTCTCAAAAGACATTACTGGCAGCACTAGAATAGCAGTAAAGAAAGACAGTGCATTCTAAAAAAATCCAAAATCAGCTTCAAGACAGAACAACATATAGAAGAAAGCAAAATATTGTCAGAGGTGCATCCAAATAAATAAAAAGACCTCCAGAAAAATGTAAAGCATGTGATCAGAAGACTTTGGAGAACGCAAAACACAAGACAGATCAATGAAAGCATCAAAATCAGTGTGAATATGTGAGTCATTTGTTCCAGTCAAGGGAAGCTTATAATCCACAACATTCAGAATGGCCAAAGAGAGTTTGTTGCTTAAAAGAAACAAAATCATAAAAACTACAGAGGACTTGTATTTGAAGCTCTCCAGTTCATCACTTACAAGCCAAAACCTAATGATGAATCACGAAGATTTATTACTAATATGAAATTGGAAGAACTGGATCCTGCCAATTCAATTATTGTAAGGCAACAGGAGAAGAACAGATCAAGAGGGAGGAACTTAAAATTGGAGGAGAGACAAAGAACACTACTAATTGTAATAGATGAATGCTTCAGGGAATAGAAAATTCCAGAGTCATGGAAAAATGTAGATGTTCTCCTGTGCAAAAAAGGTGACAACATGAACATTGAGAATTACAGGCATCTTTTATTTATATTTTGCAAATTTCTAACAACAATCATTACAAACTGCATGAGTCATGGTGACAGTTGATCAGCATGGACAAGTGTTTGCAGTGTGTGCCTGAGAAGCTGCTTGTCCAGTTCAAGGAGCAAGCATGCTCTATTCCTTGATGGTGTAACGACTGTATTATTGTCAAAAAATGAATTATGTACTGAACTAAAGACTCTTACTTTTGACTTTTGGGTGTCGGACTTGCGAGAAGCAAGAACTGGTTTTATAACGGTTACTAAACCAAACACATTGTAATTGTATCTGTTAGTTTCTAAAGGTCCAAGACAGGGTTGACTCGCGAGAGTTGAACACTTGTGTGAATCTTATGATATTGTTTTATTGTGGAGATGAAAATATAACAGAGTTGAACAAGAATATCCTGAGAGTACAGAATCATTTCAAGAGTAGAAAAGAAGCCTATTTGGAAATTCACTTAACCAGATGGAATCTTTAGAGAAGAAGAATTCGTGAAGATCATCTGACTTGAGAAGAAGATTGGCTGCCCACAGTACGTGAGTCAACTGCAAGAGATGTGTGAGTCTTGCTCCCCCGTACCACACTGTCTCTCCTGTTGTCCGAAGACCATGTCACCCAACATTTATAGACTACCAGAAGGTGTTACTGAGGATGGTGAACAGAGACCAAATTGACTATAGATACAACAAATTAATCTGCTGCATTTACCGGAATGTAACTCTACATGTGAAAACAAAGGAAGACTGGATCACTGGAAAGGTGCCTGTGAGAAGAGGTGTCAGACACAGGGGGAGACAATCTCTCCTGTGTTATTTATCCTGGCTTTGGAGGCAAAGTGTCTATCCTGAGGACAGAGAGGTATCAACATGGAGAACTACTCAACCACCTTTTCTCTGCAGATGATATCATCCTTTCTAGCAGTGATACAAACAAACTGTCAACAATGATCCAAGAATTCAAAGATACCTCTCAACCTGTAGGCCCCAAAATTATCCTCCAAAAGACTGAAGTCAGTACATTTGGTCTTAATAGAAATCGTACTCTGGAAGTAATATGTGAATACATGTATCTGGGATGTAAAATCCAACTTGGAATAGATAAAAGGACAGCAGAGATCACCCAGTGAATTGGGCTCACCTGGATGTCATTTGAGAATGTTAGTTATATTCTCCATAAACCAACTAACCTACAAATCTGAAGAGGAAGATTTATAACATATGCATCCTGCCAGTAACAACATATGGGCATGAAACAATGACATAATAAGCAGTATAAATCATCACTGGGCGTGTCAAAGGGTAATAGAGAGAGCAATGCTTGGAGTGAGTCTGATAAACAGGAGAAAGAACAAAGAGATAAGGAAAATTGAGGTGTGTCATGATGAGCATATAACCAGAGTGAAGTAGCATTATGCAGGGTATGTGGCCAGGAACAACTTCAAATGGACCAAAACAATGATACAGTGGTGTCTGAGGAAAGTTTTCCAGAATTCAGAGTTATTACTACATTATTATTTACTTGTTCATAGGCGCTCTTCTGTCACTTATTTTCACAATTTTTGAATGGTGGAGGTGGAAGAATAGAAACTTGATGTGTTCCTCACAGAATATTCATATTTACCTTAAGTATTCATCTTCAGAGCAACAGGAAAACACCAGTCAGAAAAACTGATAACAAGAACCTGGTAAAGAAGGTATAAATCATCCAGTGCCATAATTTATGGGACATCCGCTGTGGGAGGTTTGGTGGAATGAGTGAGTGAGCATGAATGAAGGTGTGGTACACTGCAACATTTGTTTATTGCTTCCACTATGAGGTGACAACACTGCTCTGAATGGACTTCAGCCACTGGCAGAAAGATGCATGCTTGGAGCAGTTTGCTTTGATTAACTGATATATAATGGTTCTGTGTTGCAACTGGGTTGCAGGGGTGCTGATGCTGTCCACACACTGTTGTGTAATACTTTGGCAGGCAGAAAATAAGTCTAGGTTATAATTTGGCCAACAATGACACTGTTAAAATAAAGCAGTGTTAGTTTGGCACTATAAATCAGTAGCATAAAAATAGTCTCTGCAAATCTATGCCATCACATTCTACTTTTTTTTCTTCTTCAGTTACTGGATAGCCATTCCTTGATGTAGTACTCTTCCAAAGATTTCCAGCTCAATATTTTCAAGGATCCATGTTTTTGCATGTCTCCTAGGAAGCTGTCTCTCCATCTCATCAGATGCCATCTGACACTACTTTTGACACCCTTGGACGGCATTGTATCAGTGTTGTGGTCCATCTGAATTTCTTCCCATCCACATGCCCTGTCCAATGCCACTTCAGTTGCACTATACTCATGACAACATCTTAAAATCCCAGTCTTCCTCCTATCTCTTTGTTCTCGATTCTCTCTGTCAGACCCGCGCCAAGTATTGCTCTGCCTATTGTCCTTTGGCAGACACGGAAACAATTTGTGCTGCTTGTGTCATAGTCTTGGGTCCAATTGTTGTTACTGGCAGGATTTATGTATCGCAAACCTTCCTTTTTAGATTTTGTAGGACAGGAAGTTTATGGAAAATGTAACCAAGTTTCCTAATGCCATTCAGGTGAGCCCAATTTGCCAGGTGATATCTACTGCCTTGTTATCTATTCCAAGTTGGATTTTATGCACCAGATAAATGTATTAATTTATTGCTTTCAGAGCAGTGTTTTCAATGGAGAACATATATAATATTGACAGGGTTCATGACCTCTGTAAGGCAATTTTGATGCTACAGGTTGGGAAGTATCTTTGAATGCTTGGATCATTATTAACATTTTGTTTGTGTCTCTGCTAAAGAGGATGATATCATTTGCAGAGAAAAAGGTGGTTGAGCAGTTTTCCATGTTGATATGTTTCTGTCCCCCAGATGGACATTTTAATACAACCACCAGAGCCAAGATAAATAACTTAGGTGAGACTGTGTCTCCTCGTCTGATGCCCCTTCTCATGGTAACCTTTCCAGTGATCCAATCTCCCTTTATTTTCACGTGTAGAGTTGCATTGTCATAAATGTTGCAGATGAATTGGGAGATGTATAGTCAATACTGGCTCTGGTCATGGTCCTCAGTATTGCTTGGACTGCAATACAATGAATGCCTCCTGGTAGTGTATGAAGGGCATGTGCCATAGAACTTTATTTTCTGCATGTTCCTGTAGCGGAGCTTAGATATGTGTAGTAATACTAAATCCATTTCTGAACCCTGCGTGTTCCACTTGCTGATAAAAATCAAATTTCTGACTCAGTCAATTCCTAATGAGTTTTGTGAGGAACTCGTAAAATGTAGATAGAATAGGTCTGTAATTCTTGATATTTCTATTGTTCTATGTTGAAGAGGAGAATGACATCTGCAATTTTCCATGAATCTGGTAACTCCCTTTCCTCAAGATGTTTATTTAACAGAATTCAGAGTCATTTTTTCATCTCTTCTCCAATTTTAAAGATCTTTCTCATGATCTGATCTTCTCCCGGCATTAAAAGTTTTTAGTTTGATTCTGAGAGCTGTTTCCACCTCACTTTATTGCTAGCTTCCAGTTCTTCCAATCCCACATTCGTGACATATTTTCCTGATTTATCATGTAGGCTTTGGCTTCTCAGTGGTGTACAGTGGAGCTTCAGATGAAAGTCCTCAATAGTTTTATAATAACAATATGTGGGCACATTAAGCACACTAGGGCATCAAAAATGGGTAAATTTCAGAAGTATGAAAAAAGCACTAAAATTGAATCAGATTATATAAATCATAATATTTAAAAAAATACTGACTCATATTATATAAATCAAATACACCTAGCAAATTCACAGTATTTGATAGATACAATGTACCCACAGAGGAGGGTGATATTACTAAACAATTTTTCTAAATAGGCACATTGAGCACATAAGAACATTGAAGTGTAAAGTTTTTAAGACAGTAAAAATTGAGTCATAAATAAAAATATTTTTAAAATGTGCAAAAGTGAATCTGTTTATATAAAATGTAACACTTTCATATCTTGCTGTACTCTGCATTACATCAAAAATACTTAAATAAAATGTTATACAATAAATGCTACAGTTTAAAAAAGCAGTTATGATTGATGTAGTGGATCTACCCAAATATCATGCAGCTGAATTTTGTCAGAATTGTGCACAGTGGTCTAGTGCCAGCAGAAACACGTTACCATCAAATACAATTAAACGAAAAATCATGTGAGAGCAACTTGTAATAAAACTGAATACGAGACAAAAAAAGGAAACAGAGAAGAAGAAGAAAGAAATATACACATTATCGATGAGTCATGGCAAGGGACTGGCTACAATCATGTCTGATATGCAGTCTGAATATAAAGCGACTGGAATTTCGAAACCTGGTGCTCCTCTACGAGAAGTGCTGAAAAACTGTGAAAGTTCTGTGAAAAGCGACGTCAACTGTGTCATAATCGGAGGGGGAAACAATGTCTATAAAAATGAAAGCAGTCTTGCTGTAAGAACACTGAAAGAATCACTAGGAAAAATTTCACAGGCGAAGGTATTTGTTGACAGACACGACTTAACAGAAGACTCGTGTGTAAACAGAGAAATCATTGTGACAAATCGGAAATTCAGGAAGATTTGTAGTGGTCTTGTGCACACAACTTTCATGAAGCAACGAGTTCAGTAAGAGAGCATTTTACTAGACATGGACTGCACAGAAACAACCAGGCAAGAAAGTGCTGGCCAAAGAAATTCTCCAGGTGATAAAGACAGCAGGAGTGGATGCCTATGCAAAAATAGCATTACCTGCAACAGGTTTTCTGCCAATGACAACAGAAAAGAAAAGTGCACCAACAGCATATGAGGAAGGAACATCTGCAGATACACTCTACAATGAAAAAATTACAACTGTGCAAACACGTAAAGTGTCACAGTCACCAGTGGCATTATCAGTAGCAGCAGTGGAAAAGGAAGTAACAGTAGCAGTAACAGCAGAAGTTTCATCAGCAACAGTAACTACAGTATCCCTAAAAGGAGAAATGAGAATTGCAGCAGGAGAAGCAGCATCAAGTGTTACGGGTAGACGGAAAACAGCACCTCCTGTCCGTCTAAATGATTTTTTAGTGGAAGGCAGCAAGATGAAGAAGTCCACGAGATAAGTAGTGTAACAAATTTCATAACACCTCACCAAAACATTCAATCTAAAATAAACAACAATTATGATCTTAAAATTTGCTATCTGAATGTTCAAGGACTAATACATAAAGAATTTATTGTAAACAGTTTTGGACTAGATAACAAATTTGATATTTTCTGTCTGAGTGAACATTGGGTTACTGAGAGTGTACTTCCAGTTGTCAAACTTGATAACTATAATGTAGCAAATAGTTACTGTAGAAAATTGCATATAAGAGGTGGTGTGGCAATATATATTAATGTCATTCAGCTGCTTCATTGTTAAGTTGGACCTAGATTATTTATGTGAGGAACAGACCTTTGAAGCCACTGGTATAGTTATGGACAGTCTTAAGTTAGTAATAGTATCCCTTTACAGGTCACCTAAAGGTATCATCAATGTATTTCTAGAAAAATTGGACATGCTGTTAGATGTACTAAGAGGGACCAGATGGCTGCATTATGACATAGTAATTGGAGGAGATCTGAATGCAGATTTTGATATAACAACACATAAACGTACTGTGACTGAGTTGAAAAACCTTCTAAGACAGTGCAATTTGCACTCAATCAATAACAGGCCCACAAGAGATAAAGCATGTCTTGACAATATTTTTGTCAACTTTAAAACTTGTGTCTGTATGTGTGGATGGATATGTGTGTGTGTGCGAGTGTATACCTGTCCTTTTTTCCCCCTAAGGTAAGTCTTTCCGCTCCCGGGATTGGAATGACTCCTTACCCTCTCCCTTAAAACCCACTTCCTTTCGTCTTTCCCTCTCCTTCCCTCTTTCCTGATGAGGCAACAGTTTGTTGCGATAGCTTGAATTTTGTGTGTGTGTTTGTGTTTGTTTGTGTGTCTATCGACCTGCCAGCGCTTTCGTTCGGTAAGTCACCTCATCTTTGTTTTTATATATAATTTTTCCCACGTGGAATGTTTCCCTCTATTATATTAAAACTACAGAAGAATCATGTGATGTTACAGTGTTTCCATTTTCAGATCATGACTCTGTATCTTTAAACTATACAAATAGGTTTTGTATTGATAATAGTAATATTCCTAAGCCTGTCCCAAAAGTTATAATCACCAGACCTGTCACAGATGACAAAATTGTTCAGCTCTGAAGTCCCTTGCTGAGAGAGACTGGTTCAACCAATGTCATGGTGACACAAGTTATAGTCTTAGTGCTGATTTATCAGGGAAACTATTATTTGAGAGATTTTTTACAACATTTCTGACACAATTTAATGACAACATCCCCATAAATAAATGCAAATTAACTGACAAAGGCTTTACAAACAGGGCTACAAACAGACAAAATTCATGGTTCACTAAACAATTATCAAATATGAAAAACCAAGTTATGGTTTTGCACAATATATGTAGCAATCAGAAAACAGAACATGCCAGATCAGCCTATATAAAATGCAGGAATGAGTATAAAAAAGCCATCGTGGAAGCCAAAAAAGCACATAATTTCAATAAAATTGATAATTCCACAAATAAGTGCAAAGCTGCATGGAAATTAATAAATGGTGTTGCTAAAGATGTAAGAAGCAAAAAAATTAATATAAATCCCCAAAAATTCAATGATTTCTTTATTAAATCTGTTGAAAATGTAGGAAATACTATAATCAAACCTGATATCAGTTCATCAGAGTTACTTTCTAAAAATGTTTGCAGAACACCAACAGACACAGGTATGTTTATGTCCTCCGAGGTCTCAACTAGTCATGTCCTAAGCATTGTAAAATGGATGAAATCTTCAGACAGTGTAGATATATATGACATATCCTGTAATTTACTAAAGAAAGTAATAGACTATATTGTGTACCCCTTAACATTTTGTATAAATAAATGCATATCTGATGGATATTTTCCCGAAGAACTCAAAGTGGCTAGGGTAGTTCCAATATATAAAAAGGGAGATATGGACTCACCTTCCAGTTACAGACCAATCTCCATAGTCCCAGCTTTTTCTAAAATACTGGAATGTGTAATTTACCAACAGCTATCTGTCTATTTTGAAAAAATAGGAATAATTAGTGAATCTCAGTATGGTTTTAGGAAAAAGTTGTCTACTGTGGATGCTATAGACTTTGTGGTCAAATACTTACATCAAGTGTTTGAGGATAAGGGCTATGCTCAGCTCACATTTTGTGATCTAAGCAAATCTTTTGACTTTGTAAAGCATAAGCCACTCCTAGAAAAACTGGAATTCTATGGCATTAGACATAACAGCCTTAAATTAATAAAATCATATCTTCAGAATCGTAAGCAAGTTGTTTGTGTAGGGAGAGAAATGTCGAGTATAGAACAAGTCAAGGTAGGTGTTCTGCAGGGATCTGTGCTGGGCCCCTTTTTGTTCCTGATAATGATAAATGATCTGCCATCATTTATCAAGTCCACCACTGTGTTGTATGCAGATGATGCAACATTTATTCATGCTAGTGATGATTTCAATAGCCTTAAAACTTGTGCAGCAAAGACAATTGACCAAGCATCCTGTTGGTTCAAGGCAAATGGATTCCTGCTGAATGAAAACAAAACACAGCAGATGGTCTGTAGTCTTAGAGACAAGCTTCTGTCAGATGATCCAAGTTATGTCAAATTTTTGGGGGTATACATTGATGATAAATTATCTTGGGGTCAACATGTACAATATATTATTGGTAAATTGTCAAGAGTTATTTACCTGTTAAGGCGACTTATGGATTGTGTTCCTGAAAAATATGTTAGAACATCCTATTTTTCATTCTTTCAAAGTATAATAACATATGGAATTATTTTGTGGGGGAACTCTAGCTGTGTACATGACATATTAATAATGCAAAAAAGAGCTATTAGGATAATTACTGGTTCTGCATATAAGGAACACTGTAAACCATTGTTCTGTGAACAGAAAATCATGACTGTTATAAACTTGTACATATACTATGTTCTAATTTATACGAAGAAGAAATTATCAGAAACAAAAACCAGAGAAAATGTACATAGCCACAATACAAGAAGGAATAGGTGCCTCTATATTCCTTACCACAGATTGTCAAAGTCACTCAACAGCTACGAAATCATGGGGTACAAATTATTTAATAATCTTCCTTAATCTGTTCAAGAATTACCTGAACAATTATTCAAACAAACAATTCATGACTGGCTAGTCCTCCACCCACTCTATGATATAAGAGAATTTATCAACTGTAATATAATAATATAATGTTAACAAAAAACCTGTTGTTTCTTTCAAACTATTAATTGTATTTTAGTATGTATATGATGTTGTCTATTGCTGTAATGGCCGAATGACAATAAAATTATTATTATTATTATTATTATTAGTGAAAGCAAATGGTGTAATTACTGTTATCAATAAAATCAGCCCCACATTACAATCATTCCTACAGATATAAGTATTTTCATAACCATTTAATGAATCTGTTGTAAGACAACCAAAAAGGAGTGTATATGTTTATGTTTAATCCTGATGAAATGGCTCATATAGAGGAGTTGCTCAGTTTATTCAACAGGTGTTACAAAGATAAAGATTTACCATACAAGCTTTTATAGTAAAGATGGCTGAACTTTTAAGTACTGACAAAAGTGTATGACACAAACTATAACACTAATTTATGGTGAAAGTATTTCTGCATGCATCCTTTTGATACGATTCGAAAACAAAATGAGTTTGATGAATGGATGGAAGTTCAGCTTAGAGCTCTTGTTTACCACTAGCTAATTTCAATGGATAACACTGTCAAGGCATGCAATAAATGCATCAGAGTTAAAAATAATTCTCACTTAGTATTCTATGCTACACATCATATGTGATATTTTTCTTTCTATGCATAACTACATTATCAAGTGTTATCCATTGTCAACATTGAAGGTAACACAGAGCTTCAATATCGTTTTTTGTGTAGCTACTATATTTTTCCTAAGCATCATGTTAATCACATAGGTAGGATAGTGTGCCATGAAGTTCTGTGGTCTTATATCAGTATCTTCGTTCAGCTGTGTAAATCTCAAAATGAGATAATTATCTTTTGGCACTAGATTCAACATCTCTTGTGGAAAATAATTCATTTCATCCATTCTTCAAATATACTGTATGTAGCTTAACATGATCATACAGTGATGAATCAGTCAACTGGTTATTCTTACAATTAGTTTGAAATATGGCAAATATAAAATAAGGCACATGAAATCCCACTGAGTTATAGTAATTCATTTCATCTAGCTCAAAATTTTTCTCACCACTTAATCCAGCTATCTCTGAAGCCTGTAATTCCTAGAAATATGTTGGTATTTTAGGATTTTCAACATAATTTCTCATTACTCAGGCTCATAATAAACAAGAGGTGCTATAATGTATGTATTTTCTATTACAATTCTGCCTCCCTTTGAAAGAAGTATCTTTCACCTCAACTCCTGTATCACTGTAATTACCCCACCCAAGAAGAGAATCTTCTGTGTTATTACTCCAAATAAAGCACACAATAAGAAACCTTCCCACACCACATCCTTGTAATCTTTGAAAAATCTTTCAAGCATTTTCAGTGGATAAAGTACTTAATTTTTCTTACTCTTTGTTAAGTATATGACCTTCCATGGATATTTTATTGGCAAAAGATGAAGTCAACTGCAACAAAACTGATGATGAAATAAATGGAGGTTCCAGTCTAGAAAAAATATTATTTCCTTTCTGTGTCTCTACAAAGCCAAATAGCTATGTTATGTAGTTATCAACTATCTTTTTATTGGATTTTTCATTATATACTGAGAAACTGTTCCAGCAGCTTGAACAATACTAAAGTTCATGTACAATTGACCATGATTAGGATGCACCCAAACACCATCATTATGAATGGGTTAATCTCTGTATCCTTGTTACGAAATATTCAGGTTTGTTTACTCACCTCTTTCATAGGAAAAGAAAGATTGATAGCTTTCAATCTTATTCATTTATTAAACATAAAATCTTAATTTCGACTATAAAATAACAGTTACAGTTACACCATTAAGAATGGTTAGATTACCATTTTCATCAGTTATACTTATTACTAGACACTAACTTTTGTCATGAACTGGATTAAATTAAATATGATATGACTCATAAATTATGGGCATAGCAAATACAGCATTAAGCTTAAATGAAGCAATATTGTTAGTTTGACAATGAAAGTGATCAAAATGCTTTACCTACATTCCATCAGCTAAATTGAAATTACTTTTAATTAATCAAATGGTTTAATTTTAGGAGTATCATTTGTAATAGCCATTTCATTACCTACAAAAATCAGATTACTAAATCCTAATGTATTTCCAATAGCAGTAGGCTTCTAAGGGACTCGAAGCTCCTGTGCCAATCTCACATGATTCCTCCAGATGCTCCTGTCTTGTGCTGCCTCTGGCCAGCTGTTTATTCCCAATCTTTTGCATATGCAATCAATTTCATTGTGCCAAGTAGTCCTGGGTCTCCCCCTTGTTCTGTTGTCATATGGCTTCTCCTGAATATTCTTAACACAGTTTGGTCTTCTTTCATTCTCATCGGATGTCCTAACATACTTCCAGTACTATCTTTTATATTCATATACAATTTAACATCACTCTCAATGGTAACTCAACTTAAACATTCATCTCCTTTTGACATATATAATTATGAATTGGTTTAAAGTAAACCACATATACATTTACCACAAATGTGTAGAGGAATAAAAATACACAGAGCTTAAGAAGGAGTGTAAAAAGACTGAAAAAGGTACAGGTGATTCATAAGCATCACTTATTAGTAACAACAATGACATTATACCATTACATGAATGTCAAGGTAATTCAATTGTAGTATTTGGTGACTTTAGATTGTAAAATCAAGATTTGTAAGACAGTATTTGCTTAGTAAAACCAAGATTTGTAAGACAGTATTTGCCTAAAGGTAGTCATAAAAGAATAAACTTCTTTTTTGTAGCTCAAACTTATTCAATGATCTTAAACCAATTAATCAGAGATAATCTTAATTTTTAAAACGTATTTAGACAAGGTGACACAAAACCTACATCACATTTGTCATGAATTTGTTACTTAAAATTTAATGATTTTAAAGAAAAGTGAAGTAAATGTTGAATGAGGATATGTTCAAATTTTTTACAACGGACATGACAAAGAAATATAATGATGGAAAATAGGTGGAGTGACTTATGAAGGTACAGATAGACTGATGAATATTTTAACTAAGAAACGTAATAGTGAGGAAAACATTAATACAAAATTAGATACTGTTGATTTACCCTGTTATGCAAATATGTTATTTGATTCAGAAGCACTATATTCTAATAAATATCCTTATAAAATAAAATTAAAAAATGATGGCGATTCATGGAGAAGAATTATCTGGAAATAAAAATTATTGTAATGAAATGATTGGTGCATCAAACTGTTAACTAGTAAGTTCAGTTACTTTATCATCAATGATCCTAAAGATAAATGACCTCTAACAAGAATTCAGAATAAGCTACTGTATACATTTTGTAAGAGTGAAAAATATGGCAGAGAACTGGGCAACATGGCTCTAAATAATTTACCAGTGACAGATATGCATGTATCTTGATATAATTATTGTGGACAAATTACTAAGTTAGACAAAAGATTAGCAATGGGAGCTAAGGGAATCAGCCCATTAGATGATGCATGCAAAAGGCAAGATATTGGATACAGAGGTCATAAAGGTTATGAAACAGATGGAGAGCTTTGAAAAATTGGAAAAGAAGAGAATGCACAGTTATAATGTTTTGTTTGGAGAAAAAATTACAGCAACTGCAGTTAGAGGAACAATGCATGAAAAAAGGAAATTAGGCATTTTTACTGAATTTGATAATGGTTAGGGACAACAGTATTTTTAATGTGTATAAATGAATAACTTCAGCACTGATTACAGTGTGGTACCATGTGGTAAGCTTAAAGCCACAGCAACTAAACTTAGTAAGTATCATCATTGATGATTACTCAACTGATGCTGAAAAGAGAAAGCAAGATAAGAAGAATAGTGGAAATTTATTCATATCATTAGGCAGACTTGTTGTTAAAAAGATAATTGAATATCTGATGCTAAACAAAGAACTTAAAGGACTAACACAACATGAAGGCAGATTTTTACCATTCCTTTTTGTTGCATTAGGGATGGTGATGCTGCAATTACAAGTGCAATTCATAAGAAAGAAGTAGAAAATGAGGAAATGTCAGAGCAAGAGAGGCATAATCTTGTATTAGAAAAGAGGGGCACAAAATTGAAAAGCATTATGTGAAATAATTAGTACGTTTCATTAAGTAATTGTGATAAAGAAAATGTTGCTAAAAAGTTAAAAAATATAAACTTTCATAGTATTTGAATGATTAGTAAGTTATCCTATAGGATGTGAATGTTGGAATTAGTAATTTAGATACTTCAAATCCCAACTGCACATGCTGGATCAGTTACTATAGAACAAAAAGTAATAACATTGTATTTGTCTGATTTGGTGACACAGTATCACCACACCAACTGGTTAACTACTTAGGTCTAAGTGAAGTATGCTACAATGTGGAGAGAATATGAGACTATAATGTAGTCGTATGTCGTCAATTGAGCATACTTGTACTAAAGCTGTTGTTAGATGATTATAAATTCAGTTACATTTTAAATGTTAAAAAGATGACATTTTTGGAAGTAAGATACTAGGATAAATGAAAAAAGAATCACTTACATCTAAAGAATTAGAAAATATTAAGTAGGAAATAGACCAAAAAAAGAATTATGGAATTTTGATATGAATTAAGAAACATTTTTAAACTAACTAAAAGTGATACTGATTTTAATGGTAGAAGATGAAAAAGATCCAACCAATAAAAAGGTGTAGTTAACAAAATATATTTATCAGATGAATTAAATATCTTTTTAAAAAACTGAATACCCAAGCATTCTAACACAATTCAGTAATTATGTCACTATAACACAGCTAAGTGAGAGAGATTAAACATCTTCAGAATCAATTAAATGCATATTAAGAGATGTTTCACATTGATCTAGAAAGTGGGATACATGATAAAGAAATGATTGAATTACCAATGATTGAATTATCAGTGAAATGAACAACTAATGTATAATTCCCCATAAGATTTTAACTGAAAAAATTATTGTCATTGGGAAAGATCTAATATTTGATGATATTGACATTTTCTTAACTGGATATGGTAAGCTACATGAAATAAAGGATTTATCTATAAACACATCAAGTTTTCTAACTGCAAGATTAAAAGTTAAAACTGTGCCACAAATGTAAAACTATATTTAGTGAAGTTGAAGCTGACTAACAAAAAAGTTTAGCATCATCTCGATTCTGATAGTTCTAGAATTTGTACAGAAAACTGGAATAGAGATCAACATAAACATCATTTCTACCCTTTTTATTGCTCATCACAACCACACATTGCATGTTGTACCACCATACAGTGAGACCTTCAGAGGTGGTGGTCCAGATTGCTGTACACACTGATACCTCTAATACCACGTAGCACATCCTGTTGCATTGATGCATGCCTGTATTCGTCATGGCATACTATCTACAAGTTCATCAAGGCACTATTGGTCCAGATTGTCCCATTCCTCAATGACAATTCGGCGTAGATCCCTCAGAGTGGTTGGTGTGTCACGTCATCCATAAACAGCCCTTTTCAATCGATCCCAGGCATGTTTGATAGGGTTCATGTCTGGAGAACATGCTGGGCCCTCTAGTCAAGTGATGTTGTTATCCTGAAGGAAGTCATTTACAAGATGTGCATGATGGGCGTGTGAATTGTCATCCATGAAGACAAATGCCTCGCCAATATGCTGCTGATATGGTTGCACTATCGGTCAGAGGATGGCATTCACGTATCATACAGCTGTTATGGCACCTTCCATGACCACCAGTGGCATACGCCAGCCCCACATAATGCCACCCCAAAACAGCAGGGAACCTTCACCTTGCTGCACTCACTGGAAAATGTGTCTAAAGCATTCAGGCTGACCGGGTTGCTTCCAAACACATCTCTGATGATTGTCTGGTTAAAGGCATATGCAACACTCATCGGTGAAGAGAACGTGATGCCAATCCTGAGCAGTCCATTTGGCAAGTTGTTGGGCCCATGTGTACCACACCAGTTGCAAAGATGGACCTTTCCATGGATGTCAGGAGTGAAGCTGCGCATCATTCAGCCTACTGCACACAGTTTGAGTCGTAACATGACGTCCTGTGGCTGCACAACAAGCATTATTCAACATGGTGGCTTTGCTGTCAGGGTTCCTTTGAGCCATAGTCCATAGGTAGCAGTCATCCACTGTGGAAGTAGCCCTAGGGCGGCCTGAGCAAGGCATGTCATTGACATTTCCTGTCTCTCTGTATCTCCTCCATGTCTGAAAATCATAGCTTTGTTTCACTCCAAGACGCCTGGACACTTATCTTGTTGAGAGCACTTCCTGGCACAAAGTAACGATGGGGATGCAATTGAACTGCAGTATTGACCATCTAGGTGTGGTTGAACTATAGGCAAATGAGCCATGTACCTCCTTCCTGGTGGAATGACTGGAACTGATTGGCTGTCAGACCCCCTCCATCTAATAGGTGCTGCTCATGCATGGTTGTTTACATCTTTGGGCAGTTTTAGTGACATCTCTGAATAGTCAAAGGGACTGTGTCTGTGATACAATATCCATAGTCAATGTCTATCTTCAGGAGTTCTGCGAACTGGGGTGATGCAAAACATTTTTAGGTGTGTGTAAATGGGTGATCACATTTGGTTCCTTCACTGCAAAAAAGTATACAGAGACACATCACTGTCAAAGAATAATAACTGAAAATGGAAGACAGAGGCATCAAGGTATTTGCACAGTATATAAAAGAAAAAAAGAATGAATTTGTTAGAAAAATTTGTTAATACTCATGAAGATATTAATGAATTACATAAAGCAATGAGAAAAATTTTTAAAAGAAGAAATGTTGTATCGCTTGGTATAAATGATTTATTCCCAGTAGATTTAGCAGAAGTGGATTCTGGAACTTGAAATGAATTTCAAAAATAAATAAACGATGTAACAATTTATTAAATGCAGTTCATCTCTTTTCAAAATTTGCATGGGCTGTTCCCGGTAAAGACAAACAAGCAAAAATGTATCTGATGCTTGTCATATAATATTCAAAGAAAGATATCCTAAACACTTGCAAACAGATAATGGTATTGTGTTCTATAACAAAGGTTTTGAAAGACTTATAAAGCCATTTGAGATTGATTATTATTTTGCTTTTACTTAGAAGAAAGCATCAGCTGTAGAAAAATGTGAGAGAATACTCAAAGAGAAAATGTGGAAGAGATTTTCTCTTTGAAGTAATTACAAGTAGGTAGATTTGATTTTGAAACTTTGTTGATGAATTCAATAATATAAGACATTCAAATGATAAAGATGAAACTGAAATATGTAAATATATTTAATTTAAATCTGACTAAATCAGTATATAATGAAAAATCAAAGTTTCAAATAGGAGATAAAATACAAATTAAGGAAATTTTTGAAAGGCATAAACAGCAAACTGATCAGCAGAAATATTTTGAATATATGATTTAGTCCTATGAAATTAAATTACACATTGTTTGAATGATGAGTGTTGGAAATGAAATAAAATGTACTTGTTATGAATGCAAATCGCAGAAACCAAGTATTGAGATGTATATGTAGTAGAAAAGTTATAAAAATTAAAGATAATAGTGAGTATGTTACATGGTTGGAATTGGGAGCTCACATAATAGTTGGATAAATAAAGATAACGTAATTTTATTACCCTTATTCAGCAATACCTTTGATTAAGATCTGAATTGTAGCTTATCATCATCCACATTCTTCATTATAATTTGTTTTATGTTCCACAGACTTCCGTGGGTCACCTTTAGGACCCCTACAATATTTGTTATTCCATAATGATATTCTGGTAGTCTTTCCAAGACACCTATGTAGCTTATCATCATCAACATTCCTTGGATTGTTCTTACTGTTATTATTCAAGTGACTTCTATTTTGTCTAAACTTCGTAGGGTGAAAATCCTTCCATCCTGGAATATTAAAGAAAAGGCAAAATCCTGTTAGATGAAGGAATTAATAAATATAACCCTGATTCATTAATACAAAACTACATTCTTTATTAAATATCAGGTCATCTATATTGGATGGTCTTATATTTTCTAATCTACTTTTATCTCATTCATCTACTAGCTTTTTAATATTTTTGTGTCCTGGTATCTAATCATTGATGTAATCATAGGTTATCTGTACACCTCTGCAGCTTATCTTCCTTGGATTATTCTTACAATTACTATTCAGGTGACATCATCATGTACTATTATAATCAATATCATTTTGTTGTAATTAGTTAGATGTCAGATAACTGACACCTGCAACATTCTATATAGAAGATAAAATACCATTGGCTGTATTTACTTAATTTATTAATACAGGATGATGTAACTCATTATTATTCTCATTATCTCTTCATTCATACTGGTAGTTTCCTTTAAGAATCATCAGCATCTAAATTCCACTATCTTAGCTACATCCTTTGATAATTCCTACTTTGATTAGCTAATTCTTATATATGTAATAGAGCTGAGGATCTGTCAGGTCTGTGATTTTTTTTAAAATTTAATCTTATCTATAGCATCTTTAGAATTTTTTGAATTCTCATACCTTAGCTACATTCTTGGATTATTCATACCACTGTATGTCAGCTTGTTGGCAAAGACTTCATAAATAAATCCTTTCCTTTTTGTTTTTACATGAAACAATGAGTGAATATAAGCCTGATTTATAAACAAATATGGTTTTCACATCAATATTTTGGTGATCTCTCCAGGATACTACTGTGGCTTATTGTCATCAACATTCCTTTGATTATTCTTATCATCAACAACCATTTACATATATAACTGTTATTCCTGAGTATTTAAAATATGTATTTGATATTATCAGTTTTATAATGCACACTGACTCATCCCATAACTTTTTTTTGCTTTAATGGTATTTCCTTCTTCAAATGATTTTTTATTTACATTACCTTTATTATGACATTCAGCATATAGACTTAGTTCAAAAAATTTACAGCTAGTTTTCTTCAGTTAAATCACCTAATACAATTGTTTTTATGTGTGTTATTTGCAACCTTCAATTGTAGTATGACTTCTTGTTGAATAAAATGTGAATCAAAGTCAGTTGGTGACATAATTAAAATATTGGTGTATGATATGGTCCTACTCAAGTCTGGATTTATCATTAAGTAGGAACTGGAGTGGGAATGCGAGGCCAAGTTCCAAGGGATCAAGCAATACAGGCTCCAACAGAGATAGTGAATGGCATGCCTCAGAACAGCCAACTCTCTCAACTCAAATACACGCCCAAGGTACAAGATCACAGTTGGGTGCGGAACATCGGAAACCGATGTCAGTCATGCAATGATCATCAATACTGATGTTTCTTGTCTTCCCAAACATTAGGTTGGAAGAATGTATATAAAAGGCTATGCAGTGCACGTTAACAACAGGAATATCAATGGCACTCTGTCGAAACGTAGTAATCTTGCCAACAGTATTTAATAATCACAGAGCAATGATGTACTTTGTTATAACAGTAATTTCAACTGTACGCTAATTGAATGCTGAACGTTACCCTGTCGAAAGGCTCCTCTTGTTACTTGCCATTAAACAACCATCATTCATCAGTGCGCGTTAACAACAACAGGAAAATTTGGGGAACACTACAAGAATGCCATGACATGAATCTGCACAATGCGAACTTGCAGATCAAGTTGACAACTACACCATTTAAAGGTTAACACACAGATGCAACCACAGACAGATTCTAACTGTCAAATGGTGAGTGTTGCTCTACCACGAGGCTATCTTGTCGGTGCAACCTTGTGGGCAGCAAAATAAGTAGCAAACAACCTGCACATACTAGCAACCAAGAATCTAGTCTGTGTGATGCAGCTTCGATTACCAACGGCCACAGTTTCAGAGACCAACGACCACAGTTTAAATCACCACATCCTCTTTAAGGGGGGAAGGGGGGTACAATACAAGGAAAGAGCAATCTTACCACAAGAAGCCGGGAACTCGATAATACAAATGGCAGAACATCATGCCTCCAGGCATATCGCCTCACCACCCTTATGGATGAGTCACAATCGAAAACCGCGATGAGGTGTGGCTTCCCACTTCAAAATAGCTCACCATACTATACAATCCTGCTCACAAAACGTGGCCGTCCATGCCGGCCACCTGCCATGAACTGCTGGTAGGCTAGTATGTCCTCTCTCTCTGAAAGCCACCAGCGATCACACGCTAAGCACCGTGACCCCCTCTGGCGATGTGCCAGAAGGAGGAGAGCAAGGCTCAACCTCATCCTCCAAAGATGAATTACGTGGGGGGTGGAGGATATCAAAGCACGGCAGCATGCCAGCTTAGGCTTTAATTTGACTTACATGCACCCAAATGAACGTATTGCTAGCAAGGTTCTTAACCAGGAAGTTGACCAAACCCAGTCACTTGTGGACCTGGCATGGGCCAATAAAATGGGGAGCTAACTTACCAACAGTAGGTGCTCCCCTGGTCACATGGACGTTAAACTTACATACAAAAACATGATCCCCTACCTTTATTTGGACCGGGACCCTACCATGGTTATAGCATTGAACTTGCTGGAGGCGTGCTTGCTTAATATTGTGCCTAGGATTCTCCCAATTGTGCTTAATTTTATACGGATCCAAATTTGCTGGTTCAGGTCTTCGATATTCCAAAGATTGGCTGGGGGATTACTAATTGGATAAGCAAGCATGTGGGAGACGGGGGTCGCGCCAGAAGCCTCATGCTGAGCAGTGTTAAAAGCAAGATTGAGACACGGCACTATCGAAGCCCACTTGTTCTGCGCGTTGGCATGGTCAGTAAAGCTACTCTTGGTGAGATATCTTCCCATTACCCTGTTGCTTGGCTGCAATTTTATTCGGCACACTGGACTTATCCTTGATGTCAACAGCGAGCCTTTCTCTTTAAATTTTGCCGCAAGCAGAAAATAGGGTTTTGTTTCTGTGGGATTAGTCCCTTGCTGGTAAATGAGGTTACATCTGAGTTTCAGCTTGGTCACCTCCATAGGCCCCAAGCTAACAACCGTTCGAGGTGTTCCAACATTGTCCTGAACTTCTTATTGACAGATTGGGAGTAACTGATAGGATAGAGTATAGAATTCACTTGGTCGATGATGTCCCGGTGCGCCAAGCCCCCTATTACTTATCCCCTCCTAAAATGTGGATCCTACACTAGAAGGTCGATGCTATGTTGTGTGATGGGGTTATCAGACCATCTACCTCCCCTTACGCTTCCCCAATGTTCTTAGTCCAGAAGGGTCAAGGATGAGGTTGAGCCTTGCTCTCCTCCTTCTGGCACATCGCCAGAGGGGGTCATGATGCTTAGCGTGCGATCGCTGGTGGCTTTCAGAGGGAGAGGACATACTAGCCTACCGGCAGTTCATGGCAGGTGGTCGGCATGAACGGCCACGTTTTGTGAGCAGGATTGTATAGTATTGGGAGCTATTTTGATGTGGGAAGCCACACCTCATCGCAGTTTTTGATTGTGACTCATCCATAAGGGTGGTGAGGCGATATGCCTGGAGGCATGATGTTCTGCCATTTGTATTATCGAGTTCCCGGCTTCTTGTGGTAAGATTGCTCTTTCCTTGTATTGTACCCCCCTTCCCCCCTTAAAGAGGATGTGGCGGTTTAAACTGTGGCCGTTGGTCTCTGAAACTGTGGCCGTTGGTAATCGAAGCTGCCTCATGCAGACTAGACGCTTGGTTGCTAGTATGTGCAGGTTGTTTGCTATTTATTTTGCTGCACACAAGGTTGCACCGACGAGATTGCCTTGTGGCAGAGCGACGCTCACTTTTGACAGTTTGAATCTGTCTATGGTCGCGTGTGTGTGTTCACCATTAAATCATCTGCAAGTTCGCATAGTGTGGATTCATGTCATGGCGTTCTTGGAGTGTTCCCCAAATTTTCCTGTTGTTGTTAATGTGCACCAATGAATGAAAGTTGTCAACTTGATCTGCAAGTTCGCATCATGTGGATTCATGTCATGGCATTCTTGTAGTGTTCCCCAAATTTTCCTGTTGTTGTTAACGTGCACCGATGAATGACAGTTGTTTAATGGCAAGCAACAAAAGGAGCCTTTCGACAGAGTAATGTTCAGCATTCAATGAGCGTACAGTTGAAATTACTGTTATAACAAAATACATCATTGCTCTGTCATTATTAAATACTGTTGGCAAGATTACTACTTTTCGACAGAGTGCCACTGATATTCCTGCTGTTGTTAATGTGCACCGTATAGCCTTTTATATACATTCTTCCAACTTAAGGTTTGGGAAGACAAGAAACGTCAGTAGTTATGTTCATTGCAGGGCTGACATTGGTTTCACATGTTCCACACCCAACTGTGATCTTGTACCTTGTACCTTGGGCGCGTATTTGAGTTGAGAGAGTTGGCTATTCTGAGGTGCTATCTCTGTTGGAGCCTGTATTGCTTGATCCCTTGGAACTTGGCCTCACACTCCTACTCCCATTCCTACTTAATGATAAATCCAGACTTGAGTAGGACCATATCATACACCAATATTTTAATTATGCCACCAACTGACTTTGATTCACTTTTTATTCAACAAGAAGTCATACTACAATTGAAGGTTGCAAATAACACACATAAAAACAATTGTATTAGGTGATTTAACTGAAGAAAACTAGCTGTAATTTTTTGGGACTAGGTCTATATGCTGAATGTCATGATAAAAGTAATGTAAATAAAAAATCATTTGAAGAAGGAAATACCATTAAAGCAAAAAAAAGTTATGGGATGAGTCAGCATGCATTATAAAATTGATAATATCAAATACATATTTTAATTACTAAGGAATAATAGTTATATATGTTAATGGTTGTTGATGATAAGAATAATCGAAGGAATGTTGATGACAATAAGCCACAGTAGTATCCTGGAGAGATCACCAAAATATTGATGTGAAAACCATATTTGTTTATAAATCAGGCTTACATTCATTCATTGTTTCATGTAAAAACAAAAAGGAAAGGATTTATTTATGAAATCTTTGCCAACAAGCTGACATACAGTGGTATGAATAATCCAAGAATGTAGCTAAGGTATGAGAATTCAAAAAATTCTAAAGATGCTATAGATAAGATTAAATTTAAAAAAAAAAAATAATCATAGACCTGACAAATCCTCAGCTCTATTACATATATAAGAATTAGCTAATCAAAGTAGGAATTATCAAAGGATGTAGCTAAGATATTGGAATTTAGATGCTGATGATTCTTAAAGGAAACTACCAGTATGAATGAAGAGATAATGAGAATAATAATGAGTTACATCATCCTGTATTAATAAATTAAGTAAATACAGCCAATGGTATTTTATCTTCTATATAGAATGTTGCAGGTGTCAGTTATTTGACATCTAACTAATTACAACAAAATGATATTGATTATAATAGTACATGATGATGTCACCTGAATAGTAATTGTAAGAATAATCCAAGGAAGGTAAGCTGCAGAGGTGTACAGATAACCTATGATTACATCAATGATTAGATACCAGGACACAAAAATATTAAAAAGCTAGTAGATGAATGAGATAAAAGTAGATTAGAAAATATAAGACCATCCAATATAGATGACCTGATATTTAATAAAGAATATAGTTTTGTATTAATGAATCAGGGTTATATTTATTAATTCCTTCATCTAACAGGATTTTGCCTTTTCTTTAATATTCCAGGATGGAAGGATTTTCACCCTACGAAGTTTAGACAAAATAGAAGTCACTTGAATAATAACAGTAAGAACAATCCAAGGAATGTTGATGATGATAAGCTACATAGGTGTCTTGGAAAGACTACCAGAATATCATTATGGAATAACAAATATTGTAGGGGTCCTAAAGGTGACCCATGGAAGTATGTGGAACATAAAATAAATTGTAATGAAGAATGTGGATGATAATAAGCTACATTCTGATCTTTATCAAAGGTATTGCTGAATAAGGCTTATAAAATTACATTATCTTTATTTATCCAACTATTATGTGAACTGCCAAATCCCAACCTTGTAACATACTCATTATTATCTTTAATTTTTATAACTTTTCTACTACATATACATCTCAATACTTGGTTTCTGTAATTTGTTTTCATAACAAGTACATTTTATTTCATTTCCAACACTCATCATTCAAACAGTATGTAATTTAATTACATAGGACTAAATTATATATTCAAAATATTTCTGCTGATCAGTTTGCTGTGTATGCCTTTCAAAAATTTCCTTAATTTGTACTTTATCTCCTATTTGAAACTTTGATTTTTCATTATATACTGATTTAGTCAGATTGAAATTAAATATATTTACATATTTCAGTTTCATCTTTATAATTGAATGTTTTATATTATTGAATTCATCAACAAAGTTTCAAAATCAAATCTACCCACTTGTAATTACTTCAAAGAGAAAATCTCTTCCACATTTTCTCTTTGAGTATTCTCTCATATTTTTCTACAGCCGATGCTTTCTTCTAAGTAAAAGCAAAATAATAATCATCTACATCTACATCTACATCCATACTCCGCAAGCCACCTGACGGTGTGTGGCAGAGGGTACCCTGAGTACCTCTATCGGTTCTCCCTTCTATTCCAGTCTCGTATTGTTCGTAGAAAGAAGGAATGTCGGTATGCTTCTGTGTGGGCTCTAATCTCTCTGATTTTATCCTCATGGTCTCTTCGCGAGATATACGTAGGAGGGAGCAATATACTGCTTGACTCTTCGGTGAAGGTATGTTCTTGAAACTTTAACAAAAGCCCGTACTGAGCTACTGAGCGTCTCTCCTGCAGAGTCTTCCACTGGAGTTTATCTAACATCTCTGTAACACTTTCGCGATTACTAAATGATCCTGTAATGAAGTGTGGTGCTCTCCGTTGGATCTTCTCTATCTCTTCTATCAACCCTATCTGGTACGGATCCCACACTGCTGAGCAGTATTTAAGCAGTGGGCTTTATAAGTCTTTCAAAAACTTTGTTATAGAATACAATACCATTATCTGTTTGCAAGTGTTTAGGATATCTTACTTTGAATATTATTTGAAAACCATCAGCTACATTTTTGCTTGTTTGCCTTTACTGGGAACAACCCAAGCGAATTTTGAAAAGACATCAACTACATTTAATAAATCGTTACAACGTTTATTTATTTTTGAAGTTCATTTCAAGTTCCCAGAATCCACTTCTGCTAAATCTACTGGGAATAAATCATTTATAACAAGCGATACAACATTTCTTCTTTTAAAATTTTTTCTCATTGCTTTATGTAATTCATTAATAATATCTTCATAAGTATTAACAAAATTTTTTAACAAATTCATTCTTTTTTTCTTTTATATACTGTGCAAATGCCTTGAGTCCTCTGTCTTCCATTTTTAGTTATTATTCTTTGACAGTGATGTGTCTCTGTAAACTTTTTTGCAGTGAAGGAACCAAATGTGATCATTCATTTACACACATCTAAAAATGTTTTGCATCACCCCAGTTCCCAGAACTCCTCAAGATAGACATTGACTATTGATATTGTATCACAGACACAGTCCCTTTGACTGTTCAGAGATGTCACTAAACCTGCCCAAAGATGTAAACAACCATGCATGAGCAGTGCCTATTAGATGGAGGGGGTCTGACAGCCAATCAGTTCGAGTCATTCCACCAAGAAGGACATACGTGGCTCGTTTGCCTATAGTTCAACCACACCTAGATGGTCAATACTCCAGTTCAATTGCATCCCCATCGTTACACCAGCAAAAAAGATGTTGGTTCCCTGTGTCCTACTCTTGTAACACATGTCATTGTGAATAAAATAGTAAGTAAACATCTTTTCCTCCCCAGTACACATATATTTGTTCTTAATCATTTTAAGTTTGTCATATTCATTCTGCTCCCTATGCACATTCCTCAAGAACCTTCCTATGAATTAGTGTTGCACTCCGTTCATGAGGTTGATTCCAATTTCTTAACCCTGTGGTAGGTTCACTGTTGTCCCCTGTGAATCAGTTGGTAGTCTAGATATTGCATCAGGTATTACGTTGGTTTTATCAAGTTTGTATATCACCTCAAAGTCATAGTCTTGTAGTGCCAGTGCCCATCTTGTTAATCAACTATGCCTCAGTTTGTCAATGGTTAAAAAATCCAAGGCTTTGTGGCCAGCAACCAACTTCACGTGCCTTCCTGTCAATAGTAATGGTATCATTTGGAGCCCCATACAAGTGCCCGTATGGTGTTAGAACATTTTCTTTCCCATGGGTTTAAACTTCTGCTACTAAAGGTTATGAGTTTTATTGTTTCAGTATCTCTCTCTTTTGTAAATATTGATACAGATGTATGCCCAATCCATAAGCTGAGCTATCTGCACACAAATAGGAGTCTTTAGTAACACATTACATGAGATTTCCTTCATCTTTTTTTATTCCTTTTGACATTCTTCATTCCAATGCCACATCATCTTTGCCTTCATTAGTTTCCTCATGTATGGGGCATTGAGCACTGGATCTTTAATAAATTTTCAGTAGAATTCACAAACACCAAAAAATGCTCTCAACTGCTTCTTACTATTGGGAATGGAGAATTCCTTAACAGCCTCCAGCTTACCTGGATCTGGGTAAATATCTTACTCTGAAATTATACGGCCTGGAAATTTTATTTGTTATTTACCAAATTCTGATTCATCCAGATTTGTAATCATCCCTGATTTTTCAAATGCTTCTAGGATGTCATTTAATTTTTCCAAATGTTAATCCCATGACTTTGTCACAATTAGTATATCGTCCACATAGACAGTGACTTTCTTAAATAAGTCTTCACCTGGAATTTTAGACAGTGCTCTGATAAACTGTACATTAATGCCAAATTGCAGGACTTTGAAATGGTAACTCTTGCCAGCGTATGTAATCTCAGTATACTGGTGAGATTCTGGGGCAAGAGGTACTTGCCAATATCTATCAGTCAGATCAATATTACTGAATACTTTTTCTCATCAAAATTTCTGAATCATTTCTTCTATTGCCTCAAGCCTGTCTTGCTCCAGTTCAATAATCCTGTTCACTATACATGCATCCAATACTATCCTCATTTTGCCACCCTTTTTTCCACTACAAATAGGAGACTACTATATTGACTGTTGGCTCTTTCTATAATCCCAAGGTCCTTCATCCTCTGTATCTCTTCTACTACTACTATCCTTTTTGCTTGGGGGATAGAATATTGTTTAATATTGAATGGCTTATGGTCTTTTATCTTCAGTTTGCATTCTAGCCCTTTCATGATACCCAACAGCTGTTAGAAGACTTTATGATGTTTGTACAATACAATAGCTAATTTCCTCCAAACCTCTTCATCCAAGTGTGTCATCCCTTCCAGTTTCTTGCTTATCATATCTTCCCTATGTTGATCCTCTTGCACTAACCCCATGTAGAATATCAGCACACCTTCCTCCTCTAGCTCTTCATCCTGTTGTTCTACTGTAGGCTCATCTTCATAATGTAAACTCGCCCACTTAAATCCTTCCTCCTCTTCTGCTTCACCCTCTTCTATAAATGTTAACCTCTTCTTCTCTCCTTTTCTCCCCCGTACTTCAACAGTGTGTTCATCAAAACCTACTAGCGCTTCCACTTCATTCAACCAATCTGTGCCTAAAATAATGACATGTTCAAACCTTGCACTACTAAAAATGCTTCTTCATGTTCTTCTCCCTCTACTTCAAAGGTAATCAACACTTGCTTTTTAGTGCTGTTGCTCTAGGCACCTACAGCATTCACAGCTTTCACACCATTCACTGGAAAACTCATTAACATGACATTTGCATTCAGTATTTGTTCATATAGATTCTGAGATATAGCACATGCTTCACGTGCTGTGTCTACCAGGGCATCAACATTTAGTACACATTTTTTGATTTTAACCATAGGCAGTATGGGTTCTTTGGAAATTTGTTCATTTTCTTCCACTAGGTCTCCTCTCAGATCTCAAGCATCATCATGTTTGATAAGGTTAATGTGGGTTCTATTAGGTTTCACTCCAGACTGGACCATATCTGGAGTGCTATATTCCCTACTTCTACAATGTGTACCTCATTATCCATTTGTCTGTCTTCTCTCCTCCCATAATTTCTTGAATCATCTCACCACTGATCATGTGAAACTGGTCATTCCCACAGCTGCTATATCACAGCCACCATCCCTTCCTCTATAACTTGGTGAGCTGTTAAACTGATTTCATTGGTAGTTATTTCCCCGATAGTTTTGACCATTCATTTGGTTGTTTTCCTGTATCAAAGGGCTCCAACTACTCCAATACTTCCATTAATGTATCTCTGTCTTTAATCAAACTCCCAGACAGGTTTTCTTGTATCCTTCAGCTCAGCCTCCTCTTTATCGCTGTTATCATCATTTACTCATGGCTCCAATGTCTCATTCAGCTCCCAAAATGTTCAACAAATTCTCTCATGGTACCCCTACATGTGTTAAGAGATTTTTGATGTAGTAAAACTTTGAGCATTGCATATTGATGACTCTTGGACCAGTACTTCTTCAGGAATTCTTCTACAAATTGGTCATAATTGCTCTTCTTCTTTGTTCTTAACCTCCCAAAGTGAAAACTTCATCCTCCATTCTGTCTATTCAAACTAAATTTCATCTGCATCCCTAAAATGTGCTGGGAAAACCCCTCTTAACCACTTAGCAAACATCACCAGGTGCAATGAACCCTTGTGTTTATACTTTTGCTCTATATTAGTTTGGATATGCCTGTTATCACTGTTAACTAATGCAATAATATTACCATCCTGCATTGTTAAGGTCATGCTGCTAATCTTCCTATTGATCTCTTCAGTTTTATTCTCCAGATGGTGTATGCCATCCTGCAACTGCTTAATGTCGTCTGCAACTTTCTGATTGTCTTCTTGCCTCTGTACTTCTATCACCATTTTTAAACTTACCACCAGATCCTTTTTTCTCTTTCCTGCCCCATCAACAGCAATTTTAAATTGTTGCTACCTCTATTTTACTTCTATGATCTCTTGATCGTGATGTGTCTCTACTTCTTGAATCTTCCTCTCTAATTTAGTTTTAACTTCCTTAATGTCTTCCACGGCCCCTCCTGCTATCTTTTCTCCCATCTTTCTCATATCTTTGTGGAATAGGTCTATGTTCTGCTGCAGTTTACTGTCTCTTTCATCTAAGTCTCTCTTCATTTCCTCCTCAAATTCTTGTAACCCTTTCTTCAGGTTTCATTGTTCTTGTGTCTTCTCTGTGTCTTCTTTTTTTTCTTTACTTTCTTTTAACATTTTTTTGATTCATTTTATCTAAGTGCTGTTAGGTTTTATGCAATCTTTCTTCATTTTCCTGCACCCTCTGCCCTTTGTTTTCTTGTAATATCTTCTCCATATGTTCTTTGCTTCCTTGTGCCCTCTTCTCTTCATTTTCGCATAAAAACTTTGTGATTGCTGTTGAAGTTATATGTGATTGCCCCCATTAATGTCAGATTTGTCTCTTGGTAGTTTCATTGATGTCTCAGGGTATCTGGTAGAAAGACGTAATGGGCTGTCAAGTGACAATCCACAGTCACTGATTCCTGAATCTTCTCTGTCTTCTTGCTCTACTTCCTTTTTCCCAGCTACTACATCGAAAACCTCTTGCTCTGGTTCAGATGACATCCTGGCAGTTACTAAAAAACAACCTTTGTTAACCTAAACTATTTCTAATTAGCCATTAATTAAATCAGTTTTCACTGTTTCACTTCAGTTTACCTCAAACTGACAAAATAACTATCCCCATTAAATACAGTAATAAGCAAAAGCCTACCCAAATAAAACACTAACTTCAACATTCATATTTCTGGACACAACAATGAAATAAGATACACATCATATCTTAATAAACACATAAACCTGTACGTATGAATGCATGGTTTCACGGTGATATGAATTAATAAAATTTTCTTGGGCTTCCAGCCATGTCAGGTAGTTAAAATCACATGAGCTTTCGACCGAGCTCTCCGCAGTCATTGTCAAGTGGTAAGACTGGCAGCTGTGTCGCAGTGGCCATGTCGTTATATAGCCGCACTGCTGGCTGTGTTTTCATGAGTGCTCTCTTCCTCGCCATATATGGTAAATTTTCATCCTGCGTCCATGACATCCATTTTACCCTCGTAATGGCCGGGTCCCAGACTATGCTGAGCTGCAAACTGCTGTCCTTGTTGATGGTGTTTTCAGAGGTTTTTATTTCAATATCTTCTTTTATGATGCTATCCCAAAATCCCTTCATCCTCATAATGTTTCGTCGAATAGAATTTGGTGTCCATTTTCTAAGGTGTGTTCTGCTACGGATGATTTTTCTGGATAGTGTAGGCATAAGCAACTTTCATGTTCCATCCGGCATTGCTCAACAGTGCGTTCTGTTTGGCCGATGTAGTAACAGCCCCACTGATATGGTACCTTGTACACTCCAGGCATTCTAAGCCCTAGATCGTCCTTCACAGGCCTCATGAACTGTCAAATTTTTGCTGGAGGCCTGAAGACCGATGAAATGTTATACCTCTTCAGGAGCTGGCTAATCTTTCCTGACACTGTTCTGCAGAAAGGCAAAAACATAAGTTTCTTGCTTTCTTCTTCAGTGGTGTTATCTTCTCTGTTGGTAGGCTTCTTGCATGTCACACCAGATACAGCCTGTGACACCTGTCTGTGGCTGTACCCATTTTTCCGGAAGACTTTTCAGAGGTGGCTCAGTTCTAGTGGCAGACTTTCAGCATCTGAGATGACTTTAGCATGCTGGATGAGGGTATCCAGAACACCATCTTTTTGTGCCAGATGGTGGTGGCTGAGAGAGTGCAGATACTGATCTGTGTGTGTCGGTTTCCTGTAGACACCATGGCTGAGGTGCCCGTTGGTTTTCCATCGAATGAGGAGGTCAAAGAAGGCCAATGCACCATCTGTCTTTACTTACATTGTAAACTTGATGTGGCCGTGAATGCTGTTCAGGTATTCTAAGAATTATCCCAGAATTTCACGACCATGGGGCCAGATGATAAAAAGTGTCATCGACATAACGATAGAAGCAACTTGGCTTAGCTGGAGCCACGTCCAAGGCGATGTCTTCAAATTTTTCCATAAAAAGGTTGGCTATGGATGGAACTAATGGGCTTCCCATAGCCACGCCGTCCAACTGGTCGAAATACTGGCCACCATGTAGGAAATACGATGATGTCAACGTGTGCTTAAACAGTCCCACACTTGTGCTATCAAATAACTGGGAGAGGAGATCTACACAGTCTTTGACCGGAAAATGTGTAAACAGGAAGACCACATCAAAACTAACCATTATATCTCCTTGACTAAGATGCAGCCATTGGTGTTCTTGATGTGATTCACACAACGACCCACATGCAGTGCAACGTTTTCAACACCATTGCGTCACCTACTTACAGATTGGCAAAACACCTGGCCAGCCTCCTTGCATCGCATGTGGGTTGTTGTGTGCATCACATCAAGAACACCGACAACTTTATCAACAGAATCAAACAACTCCATAATTGTAGGAAGTGATTAATTGTAGAAGTTCTGTTGTAGATTCCTGATTGCAAAAATGATTCTGATTTACATGGTATGTGACTCAACAATAATTGTAGATTGTTAATGGTAGTAATTGTTAGTAGGTTGTTGGTAGTAACAGAACTTCTACAGTTAATCCCTTCCTACAATTATTTCTCATTTCATAACAAAATTTATCTCCAAAAACATAGGGTGGCAATGGGCTCATTTCTAGCAGGTACATTAGCTGCTATTTTCGTTAACACTATAGGGGGGGGGGAAAAATAAAAAAATAAAAAAAAAAAAAAAATTAACAGCTTCACTCAAACAGCCAAAAAAATTATTTATTACTATGGATATGTCGACGACATCTTAATTCTATTTGATGGTATAACAGATGACTGCAACATCATGCATTCACAATTCAACAGTCTGCATCCAAAAATTAATTTCACTAGGGAAAGAGAAAAAGGCAAGAGCATGAACTTTCTGGATTTAAAAATTTCAAATGAAAAATCTGACCTATATTCAATACTTTTCGTAAACCAGTGATAACAGACATAATTATCCACAACCAGTAATGCCATCCAAGATCCCATAAGCTTGCATATTTTCATTCTATGTTACATAGACTAAACAACTTACCACCGAAAAAAGAAACAATTGAGCAAGAACTAGATTATCTCTAGCCACAGAAAAATAAAGTTCTTGTATGGCCATATGTAGGTATTATTTCCAATAAAATTACTTGATTTTTCAAGGATACAATATTATACACCAGTTACAGAAGCACTAACAATCTGCAATGAGTGTTGAGACACATACCACATAAATCAGGAACCTACAAAATTAAGTGTGAAGAATGCCCAAAATTTTATATTGTACAAACAGGAAGAAAAGTTAGTACACAATTTAAAGAACATATGACAATAAGTGACAATAACCCATTCACCTTTGCTGCATACTTAAAAGACACCAACCACAAAATACCTAATGTAAATAGATCACTTTAAATATTACATAAGTTACACAAAGGAAAAATCATGGATGTAATGGAAGAAATTGAAATTTACATCCATCTGAAAGAACAGTCTGACAGAGTTTTTAATGAACTACTCAAAAGTAATGTGCTCCTAAAATAGCATGAACACTTCGAATTTTTTTTAATGAGCATAACATGGTGTCATAGGAGCAATGATGTATATGACACAATCTGCTACTAAAAAATCATCCATAAAATACTTGAAAATGGCCTAAGGCCATAGTTGTTCAGTCGTACAGGAAATAAAGAGAATAGCAGCTGAAGGCTTCATGAAATCTTTCAAAAAATTCATTGCAGGTGCGGACCCTATCACTTTGAAAATTATATCATTACTGTCCATCTGAAAATTTCAGCTGTCACTTTATACATCACTAAGATAAAATTCAGCAACTAGATAAAATACTGTATTCTGTAGTCTATTCTGCAATGAGAATTGTAATCATCCTTTCACAATAACCCAAGATGAAACACTCCCAGTTACCATGACATAATTTGTTACTAAGCAAAATAGCACCCTGACATTCATTTTGATGTATTTGTGGCCTAATAGATAAATACTAGTTGGATTTATCTGCTTCAGTAGTCATTTGTTATCAGGGTGTGGCTGCTCAACAATGTTCCGGCCAATGATAAAAGTGTTTTGCAATAACCAATGCCAAGATGCTTTACACTGTTTGACTGATATATTCTCATTAAAGACAATTTTGAGACAGACACTACTTTCGTCTCACACTTCTGGATACTGTTAATCTCATCACAGGTCAGTATTTTTGTTATTGTGTCACACACTGTAGCAATGGTTAACCCACAATCCTCACTGCAGTCCAATGAGGGACCAACACAGTTGACACAAACACAAATATACAGTCTATGATAGATCCTTATTAAACTATGTTAGGAATATCATTTGCCATGAATTGGTAACGTTTTTATGAGGGTCAACCCACGGTGGTGGAGACTCACTCAGTTGGTGCAACACAACACGTAGCTCACAGTTCTACCCAGACTTTATGGACTCCAATCTTGACCTCCTGACACAACTCACATAGTGCTAGTGGCACTTGACTATCAATTTTTCTTACCATCGATCTATGTGAGGCAAAAATGTGGTAATTGTTGGATAAGGAATCATGACACCTTACAAGTAGCAGCAGGTGGAAGAGTAACCTGCCGTCAGATACCCTTGCAACGAAAGCTACAGGAAAAAATATCCCCTACTCCATTTAGAGATGACTTTTAGGGTGGACAACCCTATTGCAAGACCACCATGCAGAAAAGGGGCATCCTTCCAGCTGACAGAGGCATGTCCTGGAAGTGTGGAACAACAGAAGATCCGCCCACTTGCATGTATGCCCTCTACTGGAACAAACACAGGACTTAAATGCGGCAAGGTCACTGGAATTGCTGCATTCTGGAAACACTGACTAGGCACAGAAATGAATTACTAACTAAAGGAACATATATTTCATTTATCCCTTTTCCCTTTCAGCTAACGGGATACTATGATTCTGAACTCTTCATTCTAGTTTAGGTTTGAGAAGAGAAGACCTTCCAATATCTTGACTCATGATAGAAATGTGACACATCTGTACAACAGACTGCAGTATGGTAGCTTCCCAGATTTTTACTCTGGTATAGCACGAGTATTAAACTATACATTATTTAAGATGTTCACCAAATGAAGACCATAGAAAAAGATAGCAGGAGTCACAATTGGAGAGGAACAATATGGTATTAGACCAAGAAGGTTGACAGTGAATCTAACTTTTAGCATAAGGCGGCACCAATATGGTAAGGATTTAGCGATGGTCTTCCTGAATGTTGAGAAAGTATATGATATTGTGAAGTGTAACAAGAATTGGGAAACCCTTCACAGAAGAGGAATTGTAAGGCTGACTAGGAGAAGAATAAAGGAAAATTATTAAGAAAGTGTGAGTGATGTAAAGGCCCAGATAGCCATGAATCATAGAACACTGCTTTTGGGATTTGGTCAGGTGTGCTGGCCCCAGATTGAATCGCTAGGTGAGCACCAGGATTGTGCCCAAGTCCTGCTTCAGTTACACAATTCACAAACACTTGGAAAATGTTCGCACACTTTCCCTTGGACAACATGACACACAGACAGTTGAGGTAAATATATTCCCTCCTGGAGAGGGGTGGGGTGGGGGTGGGGGGTTAATTGGGGGTGACAGCAAGGGCACCTGGCCACCCATTATATTAACCATGCCAATTCTCATAAACAACCATGCTGACCACACACAGAAAAAGAGGAAGAAGTGTGTGGTATGAAAGTACAAGGAGATATGAAAGACTTCTCTGAACAGAGAAATAGGCTGAAGCAAGGAAGTGCACTACCTTTCTACTTTTCATTACCATTATGGATGAGCCCGACTTCGGCCTGAGCTAGCAAGGCAAGCACATCGCTGCCATTGTACGCTCCACTTACTTGGCTGTTGAGAGCTTGTGAAGAGGTTTCTGTGCTGTGGGCACCACAGGAAGCAAATTGTCATGTGTTGTTTTCACAACACCTTCAGATTGTCGTGTTCTGTGCCCTGCAGCATGGGAAAGAAGTATGCACAGAGGAAACCTGCCACTGCTGACCAAGCAAGGAAGTCGCAAGAAGATGAGTCGCATCCTGTCCCCCCTTTGTACATCAAGTGCAAAGGTGGGTGGACATTGCTGTTCAACATTATGATGAATTGCGCTAAGAACGAGGTGGTCTACGAGTCTGTCGATACAGACTCGCTGATCTGCGTTCGAGCTGCAAACGTGGCCAACCACAGGGGGATCAAGGACACAGTGGCCGACAACATCGTTGACGCACCGCCTGGCATGTGAGAAGGCACCTTCTATAGGGAGGATGAAGACGACCAAGGCACTCTTCAGGGGTTACCTTGGTGCTGTGATGAGTCAGCAGGTCTGGGAAGGGCAGCTGCGAGTCGAGTTTGGTAATGCAACTGGAAGGTTTCACAACAGGACCAACAAGAAGAGGGCGCCACTCTATGCCATGACCATGCAAACAGCTAAAGGCGGGAGCAACATCTTCGACTTGCGGAAGCTACTGGGCTTCCCGGTTATGACAGAAGCTCTCCCAAACATGCCATGGACCCCAGCCCCAGTGCTTCAGCTGCCAGGGCGAGGGCCATATTGTGAAGTATTGCCGCAATGCGGCGCGGTGTGTCAAGTGCTCAGGTGAGCACAGCAACCGCACCTGTGACTGCGGTAGTAACGTTCTGCTGACTTGTGTCTGGTGTGGTGGCCTGCACTTCACCAGGTGGCGCGGTTGCCCGGCTTTCTCAAGCCGCAACTGTACCGAAGGTGGTGAGGTGGCCACGGCCGCAACAATGCAGCGGAAGAAGAGAAGACAACGTCGGCAACAGTATACGGTGCAGTCCAACCTGGTGCAGCTGAGGGACAACGCAGTAGCAGCTCAACTTGCCAGGGGCGGGGATGACCGCCTGGAGACGGGCGGTCAGGATGCAGCTCGCACCCCTGAGAGGAACCGTGGCCTCGAACTCGGCACAGCCATAAAGGAGGCCACTGCAGCCCTTAAAGCCATCATGGCGGTGGAGATAACTGCCTTCGAAGCTGCAGTGGCTGCAGACAAGGAAGAGGCCTTGAGGCAACTCCATGCAGTCTTCACCCAAGGCCTCCATGCAGTAGTACCTGTGAATACTCCTGCAACCTCAAAGAAGGACGTTTGCGTGCCTGTCCCAGCGGCTGCCCCAGCAGCACCACAGGTGAAAGGTACAAAGAAGACAACCACCACCCCAGCAGTACTGGCGGTGACACCGACCGCCACAGGGGCAGCCCCTGCTAGGGGCTGAGAAGTCAAAGCGGCAACGTTCATCAAGCAAGCGCGAGCGAACGGCCTGCATTTCTCCGATGATGAAGCGGCACAGCTCTCTGAACAAGTGCAGCTGATCGAGGCTCAGCTGCAGAAGAGCTGCACCGTGCAGTAGAGGAGGACACCGAACGGCGGTCGGCCGCCACTGTTCCACACCAGCCTGATGAAGTTGTACCAAGTCACTGATGACATGGCACAGTAGAGAGTGTAATAGCAATGCATGCGTTGCTGCACTGAATGCCTTTGTTACAGGGAGGAAGCGACGGCAGCAGGCTCAGGAGACTACACTCAAGCCCAGCTGCTGCACCCGGACTGACCCAGTTATCGAACATGCAGCACATAGGTAACGATGCACGATACCTCACACTAACTTTACCTCACCTTGCATGCTGTGTTGCAGCTAGCAAGCCGCTACTGCCCTTACTACCCATCCTACTGTCGCAGAGGTTTTTTCCCCTTGGTGCTTGCCTTGGCACTTTTTCTCCTCTGCCCTTACAACCGCTACCCTTCGATCATTTTCGACCACTTCTATTTCCTGATGGACCATGTAAATGAGTAATCTTACCCAGATGCATGGATAACATCACAGCCCGCATCCTGTGACTCCTGATTCAAAAACTAACATGTTATATGGAGGTGACAGTAGAACTTTTGCAGATGAAAAAATGAAAGCACTTGTGTTTGCAGATGATTTAATGATGTTGGAAAATGGAGAAGGAGGGGTACAAGAATGGTTAAATGTAGGAAGTGGTGGGAGAGTAAAAACTTAAAATTAATGCAAAGAAATGTGAAGTGATGATAACAATGAGGAATAAGACAAGAGTAGCAATGGATGTAAATATTAGAGGGCAAGTATTAAAGAAAGTGGAAAGTTTCAAGTACCTGGGGAGCACAGAAGACAGTGGGGGTAATGATAAGGATATAAGTGAAAGGGAAGCCTGGATTTGCTGGAGAGTAACAGGCCTGCTCTGGAGCAACGATGTACTGCCAAAAATTGAGCACATATTATACTGAGCATATTATGCTCCAGTAGTACATATCAGAAATATGAACCAGAAATGTGGGTACTGAAGAAATGGGAGATGAGCAGAGGGCAGGCTTGCAAGATGAAATTTCAAAGAAGCAGAATATGACTTACTAGAACAGATAGAATAAGGAATGAGATGGTGAAAGAGACAGTAAATGACAAGATGTGCAAGAGGCCATCAAAAAGATGAGATTGAGATAGTTATTTGTTGTTCTGGTCTTCAGTCCTGAGATAAGTCTGATGCAGCTCTCCATGCTACTCTATCCTGTGCAAGCTTCTTCATCTCCCAGTACTTACTGCAACCTACATCCTTCTGAATCTGCTTAGTGTATTCATCTCTTGGTGTCCCTCTATGATTTATACCCTCCACGCTGCCCTCCAATACTAAATTGGTGATCCCTTGATGCCTCAGAACACGTCCTACCTACCGATCCCTTCTTCTAGTCAAGTTGTGCCACAAATTTCACTTCTTCCCAATTTAATTCAGTACCTCCTCATTAGTTATGTGATCTATGCACCTAAACCTCAGCATCCTTCTATAGCTACACTCCGTACAAATATTTTCAGAAACGACTTCCTCGCACTTAAATCTATACTCAATGTTAACAAATTTCTCTTCTTCAGAAACATTTTCCTTGCCATTGCCAGTCTACATTTTATATCCTCTCTACTTTGACCATCATCAGTTATTTTGCTACCCAGATAGCAAAACTCATTTACTACTTTAAGCGTTTCATTTCCTGATCTAATTCCCTCAGCATCACCTGATTTAATTCGACTAAATTCCATTATCCTCGTTTTGCTTTTGTTGATGTTCATCTTATATCCTCCTTTCAAGACACTGTCCATTCCGTTCAGCTGCTCTTCCAGGTCCTTTGCTGTCTCTGACAGAATTACAATGTCATTGGTGAACCTTAAAGTTTTTATTTCTTCTCCATGGATTTTAATTCCTATTCCAGTTTTTTCTTTTGTTTCCTTTACTGCTTGCTCAATATACAGATTGAATAATATTGGGGATAGGCTACAACCCTGTCTCACTCCCTTCCCAAGCACTGCTTCCCTTTCATGCCCCTGACCCTAATAACTGTCATCTGGTTTCTGTACAAATTGAAATTGTAAATAGCCTTTTGTTCCCTGTATTTTATCCCCACCACCTTCAGAATTTGAAAGAGAGTATTCCAATCAACATTGTCAAAGCTTTCTCTAAGTCTACAAATGCTAGAAATGTAGGTTTGCCTTTCCTTAATCTATTTTCTAAGATAAGATGTAGGTTCAGTATTGCCTCACGTGTTCCAACATTTCTACAGAATCCAAACTAATCTTCCCCGATGTCAGCTTCTACCAGTTTTTCCATTCGTCTGTAAAGAATTCGTGTTAGTATTTTGCAGCCATAGCTTATTAAACTGATAGTTCGGTAATTTTCACATATGTCAACACCTGCTTTCTTTGGGATTGGAATTATTATATTCTTCTTGAAGTCTGAGGGTATTTTGCCTGTCTCATACATCTTGCTCACCAGATGGTAGAGTTTTGTTAGGGCTGGCTCTCCCAAGGCTATCAGTAGTTTTATTACACTCCTTCCACCATCGTGCTTTCCCTTCTTTGCTTAGAACTGGGTTTTCATCTGGGCTCTTGATATTCAGGCAAGTGGTTCTCTTTTCTCCAAAGGTCTCTTTTGATTTTTCTGTAGGCGGTATCTATCTTACACCTAGTGACATATGCCTCTACACCCTTACATTTGTCCTCTAGCCATCCCTGCTTAGCCATTTTGCACTTCCCATCGATCTCATTTTTGAGACGTTTGTATTCCTTTTTGCCTGCTTCATTTACTGTATTTTTGTATTTTCTTCTTTCATCAATTAAATTCAATATCTCTTCTATTACCCAAGGATTTCTATGTACCAAGTAAGCTAAGGCTCAAATGGCTCTGAGCACTATGGGACTTAACATCTATGGTCATCAGTCCCCTAGAACTTAGAACTACTTAAACCTAACTAACCTAAGGACATCACACAACACCCAGCCATCACGAGGCAGAGAAAATCCCTGACCCCGCCGGGAATCGAACCCGGGAACCCGGGCGTGGGAAGCGAGAACGCTACCGCACGACCACGAGATGCGGGCAGTAAGCTAAGGCTAAGTAGCTAAGGTTAAGTTACGCTCTGTGCAAAATTCTGCCAGGTGACTTCCTCTTTCATTCCTTACACCCATTCCGTATTCACCTACTATATTTCCTTCTCTTCCCTTTCCTACTATAGAATTCCAGTCACCCATGACTATTAAATTTTTGTCTCCCTTCACTATCTGAATAATTTCTTTTATCTCACCATACATTTCATCAATCTCTTCGTCATCTGCGGAGCTAGTTGGCATATATATCTTGCACTACTGTGGTAGGCGTGGGCGTCATGTCTATCTTGGCCACAATAATGTGTTGACTATGCTGTTTGTAATAGCTTACCCGCATTCCTGTTTTTTTTATTCATTATTAAACCTACTCCTGCATTTTGTATTTATAACCCTGTATTCTCCTGATCAGAAGTCTTGTTCCTCCTGCCACCAAACTTCACTAATTCCCACGATATCTAACTTTAACCTGTCCAACCTATCCATTTCCCTTTTTAGATTTTCTAACCTACCTGCCCGATTAAGGGATCTGACATTCCACACTCCAACCCGTAGAATGCTAGTTTTCTTACTCCTGATAACAACATCCTTCTGAGTAGTCCCCGCCCGGAGATCTGAATGGGGAACTATTCTACCTCCGGAGTATTTCCCCCAAGAGGACACCATCATCATTTAACCATAAAATAAAGCTGCATGTCCTAGGGGAAAATTATGGCTGTAGTTTCCACTTGCTCTCAGCCATTTGCAGTACCAGCACAGCAAGGCCGTTTTGGTTAGTGTTGCAAGGCCAAATCAGTCAATCATCCAGACTGTTGCCCCTGCAACTACTGAAAAGGCTGCTGCCCCTCTTCAGGAACCACAGGTTTGTCTGGCCTCTCAATAGATACCCCTTCATTGTGGTTGCACCTATGGCACGGCTATCTGTATCGCTGAGGCACGCAAGCCTCCCCACCAACGGAAATGTTCATGGTTAATGGGGGGATTAAGATAGGATGGGCATATTAAAAGAATGGGAGCTGGCAAGATACTAAGACAGGCCCGTGAAATTACAGCTGGAGACTAGAGACAATGAGGATGACTGAGAAGAGAGGAGTATATTGGACTGAGAAGAGAGAGAAACCTGGTGGGAGGGCATGAGAAGATGGAGGCTTTTGTGCTAACCAGACCCAGCCAGGGGTTGGACACTGTATAAGATGAAGACGACCAAAGGGATTCTTTTTTTCTCTGCAAGGTGGCACAACATTGTGTATTGGATGCTCTCTGGCTGGGTGCCATACTTGTATTCATCTTACTCTTACTCTTTTAACCTTCTTCACACATTGTTTATTCAGGCTCCTTTGGAGAGGCTATTATGGGTCTCACCAACTCTTTCCATTTGTTTTATTTTCTAAACCAGATTAATTCATCTTGGCCTGTACTCAGTTCAAGAAATGTTAATCCTTAGCTTCTCCCCTTTCTTGGACCACAGTCTTACACATTCCATCCCATCAGATCAGGTTTGATCTATCAGCATCTATGATGCTCTCCAAGTCCAGATAATCTGTCCAAGCATACTCAGTTTCCTTGAAACTTTTGAGCTTGTCTGTTACAACTGGGTCATATTTACATCTACATCTATACTCTGCAAACCACCATGATGTGCATAGCAGAGGGTATATCCCATTGTACCAGTTATGAAGTTTTCTTCTTGTTCTATTCAAATATGGAGCATGGTAATAATGATTGTTAGAATGTCTCTGTGTGTGCAGTAATTATTGTAACCCAGGGACTTGGTGTTTGTGTTGTCCTCATCATCTCATCACCATTTGGGAAGTGCCAAGTGTGAAAATGGAGAGATTTGTAACTTGTACGGGTGATGATGACCACAATGTTGAGTGCCCCACCAACATCATTATCATCATATTACACTACTGGCCATTAAAATTGCTACACCACAAAGATGATGTACTATAGACATGAAATTTAACTGACAGGAAGAAGATGCTATGATATGCAAATGATTAGCTTTTCAGAGCATTCACACAAGGTTGGCACCGGTTGCGACACCTACAACGTGCTGACATGAGGAAAGTTTCCAACCGATTTCTCATACACAAACGGCAGTTGACCGGTGTTGCCTGGTGAAAGGTTGTTGTGATGCCTCATGTAAGGAGTAGAAATACGTGCCATCACTTTTCCGACTTTGATAAAGGTGGGATTGTAGCCTATCGTGATTGTGGTTTATCGTATTGTGACATTGCTACTCATGTTGGTTGAGATCCAATGACTGTTAGCAGAATATGGAATCGATGGGTTCAGGGGGGTAATACAGAACACTGTGCTGGATCCCAATGGCCTTGTATCACTAGCAGTCGAGATGACAGGCATCTTATCCGCATGGCTGTAATGGATCGTGCAGCCACGTCTCAATCCCTGAGTCGACAGATGGGGACATTTGCAAGACAACAACCATCTGCACGAACAGTTCGAGGACGTTTGCAGCAGCATGGACTATCAGCTCAGAGACCATGGCTGCAGTTACCCTTGATGCTGCATCACAGACAGGAGTGACTGCGATGGTGTACTCAATGACGAACCTGGGTGCATGAATGGCAAAACGTCATTTTTTCAGATGAATCCAGGTTCTGTTTACAGCATCCATGTTTGGCGACATTGTGGTGAACGCACATTGGAAGCATGTATTCGTCATTGCCATACTGGCGTATCACCCGGCGTGATGGTATGGGGTGCCATTGGTTTCACATCTTGGTCACCTCTTGTTCACATTGACAGCACTTTGAACAGTTGACGTTATATTTCAGATGTGTTACAACCCGTGGCTGTACCCTTCATTCGATCCCTACGAAACCCTACATTTCAGCAGGATAATGCATGACCGCATGTTGCAGATCCTGTACGGGCCTTTCTGGATACAGAAAATGTTGGACAGCTGCCCTGGCCAGCACATTCTCCAGATCTCTCAGCAATGGAAAACGTCTGGTCAATGGAGGCCAAGCAACTGGCTCATCACAATACGCCAATCACTATTCTTGATGAACTGTGGTATTGTGTTGAAGCTGTATGGGCAGCTGTACCTGTACACTCCATCCAAGCTGTGTTTGACTCAATGCCCAGGCATATTAAGGTCGTTATTACGGCCAGAGGTGGTTGTTCTGGGTACTGATTTCTCAGGATCTATGCACCCAAATTTTGTGAAAATGTAATCACATTTCAGTTCTTGTATAATATATTTGTCCAATGAATACCCGTTTATCATCTGCATTTCTTCTTGGTATAGCAATTTTAATGGCCAGTAGTGTAATTATTCTAATCTATCCTCATGATCCCTCTGTCAGTGATGTTAGCAGCTTGTAGTATATTCCTAGAGTAATCATTTAAAGCCAGTTGTTAATCCTTTCTTAACACACTTTCTTGGGTAGTTTAGGTCTGTATTCAAGAGTCTACCAGTTCACTTCCTTCATGATGTCTATGACACTCTCCCATGAATCAAACAAACCAGTGACCATTCGTGCTGCCCTTCTCTTTATACAGTCAATATCACCTGTTAGTCCTATCTGTCCCACACACTTGAGCAATATTCTAGAACCATTTGCATGAGTTAATTTGTAAGCAATCTCTTCTGTTGACTGATTGCACTTCCCTAATAATCTACCAACAAACCAAAGTCTACCACCTGTTTCATCCACAACTGATCCTACATGATTATTCCCTTTCATATCCCTACAAAGTGTTACACAGAGGTATTTGTATGAGTTGGCCAATTCCCCCAGTGACTCATTGATATTATAGTCATAGGATACTACATTTTTTCATTCTGTGAAGTGCAAAATTTTCCATTTCTGAATATTTAGAGCAAGTTGCCAATGACTGTACCACATTGAAATCTTATCAAGAACTGACTGAATATTTATACAGCTTATCTCAGATAGTATTTCATTATAGATAACTGCATCATCTGCAAAAAGCCTGATTTTACTATTAATTTTGTCTTTGAGGCCATTAATATGCAACATGAGCAGCAAGTGCCCCAACAAACTTCCCCTGAAGTACACCCAAAGTTACTTTTACATGTGACAAGGACTCTCCATCCAAGATTACATGCTGTGTCCTCCCTACCAAAAAGTCCTCAGTCCAGTCACAAATTTCACTTGATTGTATTTTAACCATAAGCATATGTACAGTACTGAGTCAAATGCTTTTCGGAAATCAAGAAACACTGCGTCTACCTCAGTGCCTTGGTCAAAAGCTTTCAGTATGTCATGTGAGAAAAGTGCAGGTTAGGTTTCACATGACTGATGTTTTTGGAATCCATAATGGTTGGCACTGAGGAGGCCATTGTGTTCAAGTTACATCATTATGTTCAAGCTCAGAATATGTACTAAGATTCTACAACAAATTGATGTAGGGGTTATTGGATGGTAGTTTTGTGGATCACTTATACAACCTTCTTGTAGATGGATGTGACCAGTGCCTTTTTCCAAGAACTGGGCATGGTTTTCTGTTTGAGGGATCTACAATAGACTATATTTAGAAGAGGATCTAACACAGCTGCAAATTGAGTATAGAGTCTGACAAGGATTCCATTGGGGACTGAAGCTTTCTTCCATTTTAACTATTTCAGCTGGGCATGAAGCTTTCTTCAATTTCAATGATTTCAGCCGTTTCTCAACCCCATTGACACTAATATTTACTTCATTTATCTTTTCGGTGGCACGAGGATTAAACTAGGGCAATTCTCCTGAAATTTCTTTGGAAAGGCACATTTGAAAATGGAGTTGAGCATTTCACTTTTGCTTTGCTACCTTCAGTTTCAGTTCCTGTCTCATTCACTAGGGACTGGACACTAACTATGGTGCCACCAAGAGCCTTTACATACGACTAGAATTTCTTTGTGTTCTGCAAAAATCACCTTACATTATTCTGCTATGGTAGTCATTGAAAACATCATGATCATGCATTGGTCTCTTGACAGCCAAACGCATCTCATTCAGTATCTCTCTATCTATAGCGCTATGATATGCTTTACACCTATTTGGCAGTAATCTCAGCTTCTTTACAAGTTTCTTCATGCTGACTGCACACCATGGAGGGGCCCTCCCATTATGAACTGTTCTACTGGGTACATATCTATCCAGTAATGGTCAACTATTCTTTTAAATTTGAGCCAGAGTTCCTCTACATGCTCCTACTATATTCAGTCCATTTTGCTCTTCTGGAGTCCCATTTATAGAATGGGAAAATTTTTGTTCCTAGTACCTTTTGTATTTTCACTCTTTATGAATACTGGTAGGCAGTCCAACCCAGAGGGATCATTTAATACTTCCCAACAAGGCCAGAAAACAAAATTTGGTGATGTGAGGCTAATGTTGGCTGCACTGCTATGTTTGTGGGTGCTGTTAAGTCTCAGTGTACCATTATCTTATACTACTAGGTCATCCTATTGTACTGGTTTTCTCAGTAGCTTATCAGCATTTTCTTTACTGAATGGGTCTAAGTTTCAGTGATGGATATTTAGATAGTCAATTATTACTTTTGGAAGGAAGGAGAATTAGGATTTAATGTCGTATCAGCATCCAGGTCAATAGAGATGGAGCACAACTCAGAAAGTTGCAAGGATGGTAAAGGAAATTGGCCATGCTCTTCCAAAGGAACCAACTCAGCATTTGTCTGGAGTGATTTTGGGGAATCACAGAAGACTTAAATCAGGATCGCCAGATGCTGATTTGAACCATTGTCCTCCTCACTTTTTATTTTTAGGTGGCTGATGATGTTGGCAATAGCTCTCAGTTGTTATTTTGGTCTTCAGGGATCTATATACAAAAATAATATTTCTTTGCATGGCCAGTGATCCCAACAACATTCACAGGGGTGGACTATTTGTTTAGCTGGACATATTTGTATTCTATCCCATTTTAATAATTTATCCCACTACAACCATTTTGCCAGAACAGAGCATTTGGATACAATGTGTTCCTTGACAAATCTTAGAAGGCTTTCCTTGTTTGCTTTTATTCAGCATGGATCTCACTGAAGTATATTCTTAATGACCATTGCCATGAAGTGAGGCACTATAGACAATTGAATTCACCATGACATCCTAATGATATTATTCTGTACTGTACACTCTAAAAAATTGAAGGGTTTACTTGCCATAGCACTCACTGTACTATGTGAATGTTGTCACTGATAGGAGTTAAATTGCATGGGTTTGATAACCAAGACATCGGACACATGGTAAATTGTTGACAACCTAATGCAAGCGCTATGTAGATTGATAATGAAGTGAGTGCACTATGCACAGGTGGAACTTCTTGTATTAGGGGTGATAAAGAACTTTCTGTCTGAGGCCATTGCTGTAGCATACGTGTAACATAACATTAGTCTGATGCCAGTTCATAAGCACTGACATGTACACAGAAGAAATAAGTCATGTGGAGGCTCATGTATACTTCTACATAGTAATATAAATTGTGAGACCAGAAACTGTTTTAATTGTTTAAATGATGAATGCATGTTTTAAAGCTATTGTGTAGAAATAGTGGACTCACTAGCAAACATTATAATAATCTCAATATACAGAATTCCAGTGACATCAACAACAGAACTATTCTTATCTAAGTTTCAAATTTTGCTAGAAGTCCTTTTGTAGAGAAAAAAGAAAAAAATTGTAATAGCTGCTGATTTTAATACTGATATCACATGTGACAGTAGCCACACTTCAAGATTCATAGACTTTGTAAAGAAATGTTTCAAATTGAATTTCTTTGAATCTACCAGAGACAATGGACAATCAGCAACCTGTATTGACAATGTTCTAACTAATTACATATATGAAGATGTATATAAATTTTGTCTAGATCTAGGTATTTCAGATCATTGTGCATTGTTCATTGAGCTGCTGAAGACAGACAGGAATGTTTCACATATGAGAACCCATGTGAGCAGGAACTTTAGCAAAGAAAACTTGCTAGCATTTAGTGAGAAGCTAAAGGAGAAATCATGGCCTTTTGATCATTGTAGCTCAAGTGATGAAAACTTTTAGAAATTCCTAAATAGTTTTCTTGGTGTCTTTAATAAAACATTCCCACATAGGCTCTGCAGCAACAAAATAACAAATAAATTCAAGTGGATTACCCAGGGCATAAAGGAAAAGGCAACTGCACAGAGAACTAAAATATAATAAAGATATTGATTTCATTAAATATGTTATACTCTATAAAACCATATTTAAAAGAGTTGTCAAGGCAGCAAAACAACTGGCAAATAACAGGCTAATTTTAAATTATAAAAATAAGACAAAGGTCATGTGGTCAGTCATTAAATCTGAGTTAGGTGTTAAAGACTGTAACCAAGAAATTTCCAAAATTGACGCTAAAGGAAGTAATATTGTAAGTCCAATTCAAATACCGGAGTACTTTAATGAATTCTTTATAAGTGTGACAAAGTGTGAGGTAGATGTAACAGATTATCACAACAAAGTAAATCCCTTTGGCGTAGGTGAAAACTCTGAAAACATTACAAAATTCTTAAAAGTTACTGAGGAGGATGTAGAAAATGCTATTCTAACATTAAGAAACAAAAAAATGTGCATGTTGGGATGGAATACCCACCAAAGTTATTAAAGTAGTACAGAATAAAATTGCAAACCCACTATCTCAAATAATAAATCAGTGTTTTGAAGAGGGCTGTTTCCCAGAGGTACAGAAATATGCCAAAGTCAAACCACTCTTCAAGAAGGGATCAAGAGAGATTATGAGAAATTATTGCCCTATCTCATTTCTCCCAGTCATACCTAAAATATTTGAAAAACTTGCTGCTGCACAAATCCAAAACTTCACTGCAAAGTATTCTGTTATTCTAAACCATTAATTTGGTTTTCAGCAGGGGAAAAGCACCACAAATGCAGTTAATAGTTTCATTGAGAAAATAAGTACATCATTAGACAAGAGAAATAAAGTGTCAGGAATTTTCTGTGACCTCGTGAAGACATTTGATTCTGTAAACCATGCTTGCTTGAAAAGTATGGCATTACCAGCAGTGCCCTACAATGGCTTAAATCCTACTTATCAAACAGAAAGAAAAGAGTTAGCATCTCTTCAAACGGCACATATTATTTTTCTGACTGGAAAAAAATATCTCAGGGTGTTCCACAAGGCTCCATATTAGGCCCAGTCCTATTTCTCTTCTATGTTAATGACTTGCCATTAAATATCAATTCCCCATCAGTTCTATTTACAGATGATACTTCTGTCTTAGTTGAAGATCAGGATTTGGAAAAAATTCCCAAATCTGCGATCAGTACCCTCTGTACCTTAGAAACTTGGTTTCAGCTAAATGGGTTGAATATAAACATATCTACGACTCACATGATGCAGTTCAAAACAGTCAAAATGTGAGCAGATTAAGATTGTACACAACAACCAAGATATAGAAGAACTTGACTCATGTCAGTCAAATTCTTAGCTTTAAATGTAGACAAAAATTTGAGTTGGCAGGCATACATTGAATACCTAGCAAACAAACTAAGCAGCTTTGTGTTTGCAATGCAAATATTATCAACTGAAACTGACTTGGACATACAAAAAGTAGCATATACAAGCCACTTTGAATCCATTATTACAGTCTGGTTTTTTTATGGTAACTTGACAAACATAGTGTGGATACTAAAAATACAGAATAAAATCATTCGAAATATGTGCACTGCAAATCACAAAGAACCATGTTGACCATTATCTAGAAACCTTAAAATATTAGCTCTGCCACCCTTATACAGTTATGAGATTACTATATTTTTGTACACCAGACATGAATTATTTGAGGGAAACCATTTTGTCCATTCACATGATACTAGAAACAAAGAAAATTTTATGCTCCCCACCCACCACCTCAGACTGCATGTCCAGGGACCTCAAGTCATGGAAATGAATATTTGTAATAAATTAAAAGGGAACAAGTTGATGCAGATGAATTTAGGTCCACTTAAAAGAAAGCTATATGAGGTACTAACACTGAAGTGTTATTACTCAGTGGATGAGTTCATGCAGGACATACTGGAAATTTGAGATGGATACAATGTGTTACATATTCCAAGAAATATCCTTATAGCATTATTATTTATTGTAGTGCAATAATAATTTATTAACGTAAAAAGCAGTGTAATTGTGTATTATAAATTTTTGACATGTCTCCTGTACCCAAACCAAATGGATTGCAAATGTACGCCATGAGATGAATAAAACACAATTCACAATTCAATTCACACAAAAAAGGGGATTAGTGTGGCATTCCTGACAAGCGGAAATGTGAACTATGGTGACTTCATTACCAAATACATCCAAAGAGGACCAATGTTTTGCTGTTCTTCTCTTGGCTGTTCAATGACAAATAGTGGTAGACATCCATTTCTTCTGCTGCATACTTATAATTGTTGTCAGTGATGTATTGTGTGTATTGCCAGGAGGTATGCTACAGTAATGGTTCAAATTATCCACGTTTGCTTCTGCAGGTTTACTGTTTTCTATGTGTTTGAGTTGTTGTGAGGGATTGCTTCTGTTGATTGTTCTGGAGTGTCATGTCCTTTCCAGGCACAACTGCTTGATGATCCTGTTGAGATAACACTGCCTGCAATTGATTGTTGATATTAGGCACTGATAAGATTGCTGACGGAAAGGAGTCCTCACTGGCTACATTGAGTGTAGGATTTGACAGTGAGGGCAAACATGCCTTATGCCCACCTCCTCCATAGTTGCCACTGATGCACTACCCTTCCTCTATCACAATGAAATCCTATGGTTTACACTGCTTGTGAGCTTCCTTGTGACACAGCTATTCAATAATGTATCTCTGAGTATACTGTGACTGCAAGAGACTTTGTATGTTATACAGGAGTTTCAAAGATGACTTTAATGCTTGTACAAAGTTTTTAAAAAAATTTGAGACTTACAGAAAATGTAAAATAACCATATTCATTTAAAATTATCAAGTTTGAAGTGTGTTTAAATTAATGAGAATAAGAGAGCACTGTGACAATGTAGCTGCTCATGTTATGATAATAACCAAAGATGTACGTATACGGCAGAGATACTGAGTCAAATGATGACTGTTTTGAAAATAAGACCACAAATTCTCATTAAGGAAATTCAATGGCTCCTGAAAATAGGAATACACTGAGATAACACTCCATACTGAAAGATGTTGCCATGACATTGTATTCAAAGTGAGTGTAATATTAAGTACGGAGTCTACTATGCTTCAAATCTTTACCATTGTTTTTTGTTTTCATTACTGACTTCTGTGTGTTAGTAAATAAACAGGAAAAATGGTGATATCTGCCACTGATACAAAAATATTGATTGAGGGATTGTGCTCCACAATGTATGGGATTAAAAGTGAAATGACAATGTACAAATAGGTCACAGCAAATAATTTAAATTTTTGAAAAGTGTATCTAATGTATAAATAATAGTTTATTGGGAGCCATGCTGCAAAACTATTATAGAAAAGAGAAAGCATGTCATAATCTCCTTCTCCCAGTGTGTCTGTCCATCCCCTCCTCCTCTCTCCCTCTCTTTGTCCATATCAAGTACCTTCTCTCCCTCTCTTTCCATCTCGTCCTGCCCCATCTGTCCATCTTCTCCTTCCCACACTCTATATGTTAATTTCTCCCCACCTCTCTGTCCATCTCCTCCTCCCCCCCCCCCCCCCCCCCCCCACTGACCTTGAGCCTTTTTTTATTATTATTGCAAATTAAGAGTATAAAAATTTATTAGAGAAATGTATAAATATTTTAAGTAAATCAGTCAAACACTTTTTGAAATATTTGTTAACAATGTTTTTCCTTTATATACATTTATAATTTATCTATATTAAAACATATAGCCTATGTCTATCTGAATCTTCATTAGTGTACCATGTGAAAATTTGAAATAAATTCATCAAGAACAAAATGGTTCAATGGCTCTGAGCACTATGGGACTCAACTGCTGAGGTCATTAGTCCCCTAGAACTTAGAACTAGTTAAACCTAACTAACCTAAGGGCATCACAAACATCCATGCCCGAGGCAGGATTCGAACCTGCGACCGTAGACATTTCAAGATTTTTAGTAATAATGTTTACCTTTTATATGTAATAAGTATTTATTAATATATTATATGTACTTAAAAATAAGTATATAAAATGTGTGTACTCAACTGAAATGTTGTGTAAAAATTGTAAGTCAATTGATCAACTACTGTTTGAGTTTTGCAAGCGTAAACATACGCTGGCTGATTGCAGTTGTGGCTATGGTCTTCAATCCAAAGACTGATTCGACACAGCTCTGTCCTATTGAAACCTCTTCATCTCTGTGTAACATGTGCAACCTAAATCCATTTTAATGTGCTAACTGTGGTGAAGACTTTTTATGTCCCTACTCTTAAACTGTTGGAACTGTGTGAACAATATATTTCGTGTGAGATGGCGGCAAAGTGCATCATGTGAAATGTAATAGACCTCTCTGGTGCTATTGTACGCTCTGAGTTTTATGTGTGTAATATAGTGTTCCTTGGTTGTTGTGTTCAATGTATTTCACCTGGAAGTGCTAATATAGTTACTGGTACTAAATGTCTTTTACTCACTATTACTTATTCATCTGTGTTGACTCTAATAAGTTATGGGCCTAGCGATGCATTTGGAATAAATACATCCATAATATAGCCGTGAGAAAGTATTGGAAAAGTGAACTTGTAAGAAGTATGACTTATCCTTACAAGATGAATGCAACTCTTTTGCATTATTCTTCTGTACTATTCTTTACGTTAAGAAAGATCAAAGTTGCCGTTAAAATGGGCATGGCACAAATTCCCCAGATTAAAAGACTTATGAGTCACAAAAACTATGTAACGTGGAAATTTGCAGTAGAAGTGTATTTACATTTGCATGACCTATGGGAGCTGGTGGATAGGACAATGAAATCCACACATCAGAATTATTCAAGAAAGGAGAGGAAAGCAAAATCAAAGTTGATATTACTGGTTGATTCAGTGAATTATGTTCACATTGAAAAAGCTGTGACAATGAAAGATGTCTGGGACAAATTATGAAGTGCATTTGAGGATGGAGGCCTTGCAGTTAATCCATATGGCCCAATGGAGTGCGAATCCATAGGTGGGAGTTGTTATTTTCGTACACTTATTGATGACTATTCACGATATATTCATGTTTATTTTCTTAGTTCCAAAGACCAAGAGAGTGACACTTTTGAGGAATATCATAATATGGTCAAAATGTGGATGGAAAAGAAAATTAAGATCATCAGGTCTGATAACAGGAGAGAATATATTAACCAGAAATTGAAGACACTTCTGGCAAAAATCAGAATCAGGCATGAAACTACCATAAGGTACAGCCCACCCCAAAATGGGGTTGCTGAGAGGGCTAATAGGACCATTGTCGAAAAAGTAAGGAGCATGATAACTGATGCTGGATTATCAAAAGAATTTTGGGCAGAGGCGGTATCAACAGCTGTTAACTTGGACAATAGATCACTTACAAAAGCATTAGGGTATAGAACCCCCTAAGAGATATGGACAGGAAGGAAACCTGACCTAAGCAATAGAAGGGTTTTTGGGTGTGATGCAATGGCGCACATTCCAAAACAGCTGAGAGGAAAATAGGACCCAAAAGCTAAAAAGTATATTTTTGTAGGCTATTGTGGGAATTCAAAGGGCTACCGATTAATGGATCCATTGACTAAAAGGATAGTTACAAGCAGAGATGTAGTACTCTTTGAAAATGCAAAGGGCTCTGAAGAGGGCAAGACTTTTAAGTTAACTGACCTAGTTCCGAGAAGGAAACATTATGTGAAGAAGGAGAATTTGAAGAACAGGAAGAGGACAGTCAAAGGCAAATGGAGACTATTTATCATGACAATGAGTTTGAGTATGAAAAAAATGATGAGAACAACGTAAGGCATTCTTCTCGCATACCAAAACTGAAAGAATATCCAGATTTTGAGATGTATTCAGCCCAATCTTTTAATGATGAGCCAGCAACAGTAGATGAAGCAATGAGTAGCCTGAACTCTCAAGAATGGAAAGAAGCAATGGGAAGTGAATTGGGAGATAGGCACTCCACTACTGGCTGCTGCTTTAAATTAATGGGGAGCCTCATTTCATGGTCCTGTCAAAAGCAAAAAACTGTAGCATTGAGTACTGTAGAGGCCAACTATATGGCGCTATCTTACACCAAACAGAAAGTATTGTGGCTAAGAACATTAATATGTCAAATAAAACCCAATTTAATCATGGAACCTATAATGATCTTCTGTGACAATAAAGGATCCATTAAGCTAGCTAAAAATGATGTCACTAGTGCTAGGACAAAACATATTGATGTAAGACACCATTTTATTCAGGACCACATAGAGTGACAGGACATCACCGTGGACTACCTGCACACAGAAGACATGTTGGCTGACTTTCTACCATAGCCCTTCGACAAGGAAAAATCTGAAAAGACTGTGGGGCTATTTGGTTTATCTTGTAAAGGCAAACCACAAAATATATGTTCCAAGGGGGGTGTTGGAATGGTGTGAACAACATATTTTGTGTGAGAAGGCGGCAAAGTCCACCATGTGAAATATAATAGACCTCTCTGATGCTATTGTATGCTCTGAGTTTTATGTGAGTAATATAGTGTTCCTTGGTTTTTGTGCTCAGTGTATTTTACCTGGAAGTGCAAATATAGTTAGTGGTACTAAATGTCTTTTACTCACTAATCACTCAAAATCACACAATACACAGCTATGATACAAGATGATCAGATGATTGGATGTACATGTTCAAAGCACCAACACAAAGTTATTTCAAAACAGCCTTATGCATCTTAGTATCAAACTATACAATGCCTTACCAGATACCATTAAACACATACAAAACATTGGTCACTTCAAATCTAAACTGAAGTCATACATGGTTGATCACTGTTTTTACACAGTAAATGAATACCTACAAAACTAAATTTTTGTGTGTTTACCCAACGTAGTCTCATTCAGAAGAACATTTGTATTTTGTCTCTCTGTATATAGCGTAACAACATTTATTTAAGTATTCTTCATTAATTGATATATTAATGTGTGTTATTATGTACAAAGGTATAGTATATGTAAAACTGTTAATATTGACAAAAAAATCCAAATATCTCTTGCACATTGTGCAGCTGTAGATGAAAATGGATCAATCAATCAATCAATCAATCAAATCTCCATTAGCATACCAATGATTCCTTGAAGCTTTTGGATGTGTCCCATCGTGCGACTCCTTCTTTTAATGTAGTTATACCATACATTTCTGTTCTGTGCAGTTTCATTCTGAGCCTCTTCATTAGTTGTCTAATCCACCCATCAAATCTTCAGCAATCTTCTGTACCAGCATATTTCAAAAGCTTCTAATCTCTTCTTGACTGTACTGATTATTCACATATTTCTGTTCTGTGGAGGGCTACAATCCAGATAAATACCTTCAGTAAAGATTTACTAACTCTTAAATTTGTGTTAAATGTGAAAAGATTTCTTTTTACAGATATGCTGTTGTAGCTGCTGCCAGCTGCATTTTATATTCTCTCTACTTTTGTCACCATCAGTTATTTTTCTGCCCAAACAACAAAACTTACTCCTTTCCTAACCTAATTTATGTCAATACAAATATAAGATATTCATTTAAGTCTGTGTATAATTTAAGACTTAAAGTAACAGCACAATCAAAGGATTAAGTTTGTATAGGTGCATCCAGAAAGTAACTGGAACCCATATCATCAGCAGTTTGTATACTAATTACTTTATGCATATAAGAATTGAAGCTTTTATGTAACTGGCATTGTACAATGCGTCTGCCTTTCACTCCTACCCAGGTAAAGAAGAAACTTAAATGACAGCAGCATGAAATACAATAGTCACAGTTTTCTCTAGGCTTCAACAGATGTATAGTAACTGATGTGTAGCAAAGTGACACTTTTGTATGCAGTACACCACATAAAAGATTTTAAAAAATTGTTTTTGTTTTGCGGTTCATTCCATATATATACTCTCCTTCTTGATGGACGGTGAAAAATGAAGAATATGTTTTTAAATCATTTCAGTAATCTTATTTTATGTCTTTCTCTCCATCAGTCTTGTTATTTTCGCAATATTCCTACAATGGGTGATTTTTTTGTTTCAGTTTATCTTTAACATAAGGAATCATTTATTTCATACATTACATTTTAGTGTTTAATATTTTGTGTTTCTCTCTTCTTTTACAAAAATTGAGGCAGATTTATCTATGACTTAAGTAAGTTAGTAAGTAAGTAATTAAGTAGTAAGTTAAGGCAAGATAAAGCTGTACATCCATCATTTAAACAATTTGTTTCTTTACTTTCACTAACACAAATGTACTGCCTCTTGACATTCCCTGGCTCTCTGTCTTTGGAGATGACTTATAAGAAATACACAATTACATAAGGCAGGAAGGAAAAAAAAAACATCTTAAGAGGTGGGAGTGTCTGATAACAAAATAAGTTCTTTTCTAGAGATAAGATGACTTATGACCTTCTAAACAATCCCTGCCTTTTATCATGTTATTCAAGCCAAAGTGCCAGAAATTCTAGATAAGATCTTACTTCATTTCATAACCATGATAATGACCTCTCATGTGGCACAGTTCAGTCAACGACACCATATAAGAAGGCCACAGAAATCCCTTGGTTTCAGCATTTTATGTTCACTGAATCAAAATAAACAAAATGCCATCAAACTGGAAGAGGCCAGCTGATGTTGCATTTCCTCAAGTTTGGGCTAGGTGTGAAGGCAAAACAACTTTAGCAGATGGTTCTAAGCTCGTCTACAGAATACAGGATGCCACTCCTGAAATGCATGAAGAAATTGTTGACAGACTCATGATGGTATACTTTGTCCGAGATGAGGATATTTGCAAGACAATTAATTTAATGGCAGATAAAACATCTATGGAAGACACTAGAATAATGTGGAAGGAATCACTAAAGCAGAATGTTGGTCTTGTAGCTATAAGAGAATATCCAGATGGTCAAGAAGAAATCATTGGGACCAATATAACATGTGTTGTCAGCAAAGGAGAGAAATCAAATCCTGATGAGGTAAGAGCATTTTGTAAACAAGAGCATTTTGTAAACATATTGGAATTTACAGTTACTGAATAATTTCCATCTTTCATCTCCATTGATTGTAATCTTATTATGACAAAGATCATACTTGGGTTCTTGCAAAATATTTCAATAAACATAACTATGTAATAATTAGGCTTAATGTTTAAATGAAAGTGAATTTTCAGTAATTCATAGGTGCTAAATCCAGTCGCTAGTTAACATTAGGAACTTCTCTGGCTGTTGAAATGATTTACATTAATCACAGTGGTTTGTCTTAGCAAAAAATGTCAAATCATAACATTGTTCACATTCCACTTACAGTAGGTCTGCCTTCCCCCTTTTCATTCAGGCAGCTAATATCCATTACTAGCAAAACATTAACATTACTAAACTTATACATCATGGACTTCTCTATTGCTGGAATTATAGTGGGCTGCTCATTGAAGATTGTCATGTCCCTACATAAAATCATCAGTTAAGTAATTCATGTAAAACATGTAAGTTTACACAGGGATGAGAGTAGTGGGAGCAGGGAAGGAATAGGTTGTAGAATTAAATTAAATTAATTGTCTGTTCCTTTTGAACAACATTAAAGCTAGAAAGGAACTGATGAAATTTATCTTTATGATGACAGGAGAACACACGGATAGAGAAACATAATGTAAGTGATCACAAATTAACTGGCTATTCATGGTAGTCCAATATGAATAGAGAGCAGCTTTCAGCATCTGTAGTGGTGGTGGTTAGTGTTTTAACGTCCCGTCGACAACGAGGTCATTAGAGACGGAGCGCAAGCTCGGGTTAGGGAAGGATTGGGAAGGAAATCAGCCGTGCCCTTTCAAAGGAACCATCCCGGCATTTGCCTGAAACGATTTAGGGAAATCACGGAAAACCTAAATCAGGATGGCCGGAGACGGGATTGAACCGTCAGCATCTGTAAACAGTGTAATTAAAATAATTAAAAATGATAGGTGAGGAAAACAAATTATGTTATGATCAAAATAGGATAAAACACATTGAAAAGAGAATCATATAAATTAAAACAATGAAGTCACTGTATTGATTTATGAGTATTTAGAACTACTGAAGACAAAAACTAAACACAGCTTAAGTAGAAGAGCAAAATCAGTTTGGAGAGCTCTTGTTAAATGATGTGTGGTTTTCCAAACTGCATATTTAATGCAAAAACCATTCAGAAACTCTATGCTGTTCAGTGACAGCAGTCGCGAGATGTAAGGTGAGAATTACTGGAAGACTGAGACATAAATACATAGACCAGGGCACAGACTGTAGTGGAAGGTGTAGTTGTGATCAAAATGAAAATGAAATAGAGGTGGAGGAGGGCAACACATGTGGCCAGGTGAGTGGGAGCTTTATTCTTCGTTCTTTATTTGCCCGTGGATAATTTCTTACAATGATATTGGACACTTCATGTTTACATAAATCTCACATATACATAGCTAGTTACAAAAAAATAGTACACATACATATATTTTATAGAATTTTCACAGGAAATGTCATAATAGTACGTTATACAGAATTTATACTGACACACTATTTAATTTTTTATTTCAATATAATATTAACACTGTAAGGGCAAAAACACACACACACACACACACACACACACACACACACACACACACACACTTTCTCTCTCTCTCTCTCTCTCTCTCTCTCTCTCTCTCTCTCTGATGCTACTGTTAAAATTTTTAGCTCCCTGAATTTATTTCTGCAGGATTCTCTAGGTGATACATTTGCAATGCATGGTGTGGCTCTCTTTTGTAATTTTAATACTGGAGCAAGTACCGTATTTACTCGAATCTAAGCCGCACTCGAATCTAAGCCGCACCTGAAAAATGAGACTCGAAATCAAGGAAAAAAAAAATTCCTGAATCTAAGCCGCACCTGAAATTTGAGACTCGAAATTCAAGGGGAGAGAAAAGTTTTAGGCCGCACCTTCAAATCGCAACAAAGTTGGTCCATTGTAATATGAGACACAATTTAGGTCGAATGAAAGACGATACAGCTACAATAGTTTGGTTCGAGTCGTAAGCTTAGCAGTTAAGCTTTACCAGGTAGCCATTGCTATGCGTCAGGCGCTGCGTCCGTATTTATACGGGTACCCTCCCTTTTTCACGTGCTTCGTGTGGTTTGAATCGATTGCTTATTTTGCTTTGATCTGATAAGTGCCGTTTTCTTTGTTATAGGCGTTTACGTCACTCTAAGCTGAAAATGCATTACTGTACTGCGTCATGCATTGTTTGTCGCATTCTGATAGTGAGTGTTTACGGCCTGTCGCCGCCCGCGGCATGGCTTGATTTTGTGCGCGCTACCGCCGCTTACAATTAAAAAAAGAGAGGAATTGTCTCATTAGCGAAACAATGGCAAGTGACTGCTACTTGTTGTTACTTACACTGCTGCTTTCTTTGATAATGATCAACAAGAACCAAATAATAGACTGCGTTTGATAGAACATGTTCTGAACGAGAGTTAGGCGAAAATTTTTCTCCGTTTGAAAATCTTTGCGGCCGCTTCTTTAGTACATCAAATTCTGCACAGAAATTAGTCATTTTAGATTTAAAAATCCAGTCAGTTGCCGTGCTTCATTTCTGACTGTATCACTATTAGGCATAAGAATAATACGAATATAAACATGACACGATACGTATATTCTTCCGCGTTTGCTGTTGTCTCACTGTAGTTTCGTAGTTTATTAGGCAGACAGGATTTAAATGAGATAGCAGCAAACACGAAAGAATACATGGCAAAATGTTTATATTCGTATTGTTCTTATGGTGAAGAGAAAACTGCACGTGATTCACATTTCATCAGGATCCTATTAGCAACAGTCTTGCCAGTCGGATTTTCGTAGTACATTGAAATTCTGCTACTTTCGAAGATGAACAATACGGAATTTGTATTTACTTCGTTGGGTAATGTATGAAAATGCAGTGGTCGAAACTCGGGGCGGAGAAAAAAAGCTCGTCTTGCTCTTTTTTTTTAAATTTATTAACTGACGCAGAGGTTTTGGCGCCAGTATTTATCTCTGTGCCTACAAAGCATGCCTGTGTAGCGCTACATATATTCAACGGCAGAAGTTAGTTGTGGTGGCACCTACCAAGTACCAACATTTTTCAGAACTTCTGCTTGCTTTGCACTCGATTCTAAGCCGCAGGCGGTTTTTTGGGTTACAAAAACCGGAAAAAAGTGCGGCTTAGATTCGAGTAAATACAGTAAGTCCTTGGTTGGATTTTAAGGGTAGAGAAAAGACTGAGGGGAAGGCCTAAATGAAGGCAGGTACATGGCATTGTAAAACATGGGACCAGCATAGAGACATATTGTTGAACACAATAATAGAGCTGATGAGGATGAACTGTAAGCTAAGAGTGCAAAAATAAGCACTTTTAATTTATAGTAAAGTGTAAGTGGCAAAATTATGTTATGCTGCCTCTCATACAGAAGGAAAATATTACTAATCTGTGGCAATGTCATTGTATGTTTCTGAGGGAAATCTGACAACAAAACAATTTAAATATTCTGTTAGCCATTCCTAGTTTCCCTACTCAATTAGCTGGAGACAGCAATGGTAGTCCAACAAAGACATGCCTACCCTGTGGTAAATGGACAGTCAGATAACTATACAGTTATTCACATTCTGTAACTTACCTGCATGTACAGTTCACAAACATTTAAAAAAACAATGTGACCATTAAATGAAAACACTATGGATGGTTTTAAAGAACACTTAAAAGGTATTGACTGGGGTGCAGCTTACATTGTGCCCAATGTCAGCTGTAATGTTTCTACATAAGTCTGCATCCATTCTTCAAATCAATTATCCCAGAAACATAATTCAGTACCAGGATGCTATAGAAGAAACTGGATCATTACAGGTATCACAGCATCTTCAAATGAAAAATTAGTACTTACAAAATAATCAGTATCATTATTAACTTGGAAAAACTTTGATATTATATACAGCAGAATATTAAATGAAGTTAGAAAATGAAATACAGGAATATGTACATCTTGTGTGATATTTACAGCTCAGACAAAATCAAACCAAATGTGAAATATCATTAAATGAGAGATGAGGAAAGGAGCTACAGAAGATGATCCTATTTCTGTTGAACAGGATGGGAGAAAGGGCAATTTATATATGGAATATATTTTAAACACTAATTTTTAAAAGCAGCTGAGAAAGCTGTTGCAAGTAGTGCCGAAGAGAAAGCAGAAAACTGCACCAAAGAAGGAGCTCTAGCAAAATAAAAATTTCTAATACGTTCTCATGACAAGTAAGAAAAATCAGGACATTAAAAGTAAATACAAACATAGTGTTAATCACATTTCTAATAATACAATTAAAAGTCCAAGGCCATATAGGCTGCAATATTTTGGTTAGATGTGTCATTAATTTGGACATTTTTCTGGACAGATTAAAAGATGGTTCACTGTATCCGTGACACGTTCTCCTCGCACAGTTTTCCAAACTTTTTCAGGAAGTTATGTACTAAAGAGTTGCCACCCATCTGTCCAGTAATGGGGACATACTCAAGTGGAAAATGTTTTTGTCAAATACTTGAAGTATGTCACTATATATGTTACAGTTTCTGCAATAAAATTTAATTTGTAGATCAGGAGTTTCCATAATTATAACACTACAAGAAGAAAATGACAGCACACCTGTTGCAGACTTTAACTCTGTCAAGAGTGCCTCAGATGGTCATACCTCAATAAAAGGAATCAGGTGGTGAGTTCAGGAAGTCATCTGTCAAACATACTTGAGGTTCAACATGGACTGCCACAGGGATCTAAATTGGGACCACTTCTTTTCCTTGTACACATAAATGACTTACCAGGAAATATAGAGGTAAAGACATACATGTATGCAGATGACACAACTTTTCTATCTGTAAACCACGTACTTGATAACCTTGTAAGTGATATGAAATTGGCAAAAGAAAATGCAACATCATGGTTTAATGCCAATGGTCTGCTATTAAATGAGGAAAAGACTCAGAATATGTGGTTCAGTCTATCAAAGACTACAAAAATAGAAAAACAAAAGGCAAAGTTTTTAGGTATTGTACTTGACAACAGTCTAACATGGAACTCTCATGTTGATCACATAGTGGTTAGGTTGTCAAGAGTTATATATTTGTTGAAGAGGCTGATGTGTTGTGTGACATTTGAGTACGTAAGGACAGCGTACTTTGCCTTTTTTCAATCTGTTTTAAGATATGGGTTAATACTCTGGGGAAACAGCAGAAAAATAAATGAAATTATGGTGATCCAGAAGAAAGCAATCAGAGTGATGGCTAAGGTAGATAATAGAACACATTGCAAACCATTGTTCACTAAATACAGAATTTTAACAGTAATTAATTTATATATTCTTGACAGTGTTAACTACATACTTGCTGAACTACCTAATTTAAGTGTAACAAATGAAAGACATGGCTACTATACAAGAAAGTGTACTTCTCTGCTGTTGCCACAAAATAGATTAGCTAAAACTAACAATAGTCATAAGTATATGGCAATTAAAATATATAACAAATTGTCTAAAAATGGGTCAATCAAGCCTGACAAATTATTTAAAGACAATGTTCATAACTTCTTGTTAACTAATCCATTCTATTCATTAGAAGAATTTTTAGAAATGCCCAATATCAACTTAAATATGTAAAAATTTTTTTTGTAAAATTAATAGGTTAAGTGAACTGACAAAGTCTATTGCATGTAACAATGCTGAATGACTAATAAAGAATCTGAATCTGAATTTGAGTTTAGACTGCACACTTTTTCCTACTTTACAACAAGAAGACTTCTCAGCACACTTAGCCACCTGCTGAATTGGCATTCCCATAGCGGTGTCATTTGAACATTCTGTCTCTGTCATATGGAACAAATTACTGACAATTTGCTTTGTTGTGGTTACTCAGAAATAATGCTATAAGTTGATGATTGGTACCTACAAATTATGGCTCTTAGGTAACCTGAGGAAAATGCAACAGTACTGAACACAGCTTCTTTGGAGGCAACTGGGAGGGCTGTATAGACCCAAACAGTACACAACCATCTCCACATGATCAATTTTGCCTCTTTAGCATCTGTTACAATTACACTGCCCAACAAAAAAAGTGAATTTTTTTCACCAGTTACAAAATAGAGTCAAATTTACAAATAACCTGGCAGTGCAGACATTGAGTCTTACAATTGTGGTAGTATCTGATCTGAGGTAATTGTTTTAGAATTTGGAGTAGAAGAAATTTTCTTTGAGATATTTGGCTAGCAAGGAGGGAAGGGGTTGATGTAAAGTTCCTGATTAGCAGGTCTTGCAGCAATGTCACGGATTCAGTTTCAAAATTTGCCATAATGTGTTGTGTGTAATTTCTAGGTGACATGTCCAGCAAAAAGGGGTATTGAGAGATTAGATTGCATGCCGACACTGGGGTTTACCTTTTCTCTTCCATTCTTGATGAAAACCAAAACACAATATTACACTGCACAAGCCCGAATCAGCTGTCACTTAATAACATACACACAACTGACATTCCACAACATATCAGGAGAAGGCAGTCACAAATCCCCTCCAGAATGTGGCATTTATGGGTCTGCCTTGATGGAAAAATTTGTTTGTTAACCCCAGACTTTTATGGATGCACACACTTATTTAAGTGTGTCATAAAGCCATTATATTCTCCCTTCAGGCAACCTGGCCCTCAGTTGTTGTAACTAGTCCTTGATATCTTGGATCCTAGATAATGGCACTGGGATGCAGTTGGGATCTGAGCTGGCGCCACACATGTTCTTGGGGATCTTGCTGGCCACGGGAGTGGGAGTACCTCAACATAATGCAGACAGTTCATACGTGCACATCCCTCAGCCCCCCCCCCCCCCCCCCCCCCAACACATACACACTGCTTTGTTGAAAGTGGAATAATACTGCTATGCCTCTCCAAAGCATTGGGCAAATGGGACTTCTCCCTAAGTCACCACCATACTCTAAAATAATCATCATCTGGGGTAGCGAAGAACCATTATTCATCACTGAACACCAAATGATGCCATTTATCAGCTGTCTATGCTTGCAGGCACCACTTGAAATATAGATATTTGTGTTGTCGTGTTAATGACAGCTGATACGTGGGGCATTAATTCTCTATTCTGGCTGCTGATGCACTCCAACCAATGGTGCAGGGAGATTTTGGATAGCAGGCACGTACGTGAAGGGGTCCCAATGGGCTTGATCCACAATACCTCAACAAGGAGTATGCCTTGCCTCACATTCCCATGCAGTCCAACATCAGGCCACCTACACCTCCAAATGCCCCCAAACAATTTGATATTGTACAATTTGACTAGCCAGCCAAATGACGAAGTGCAGGAGACCCCTTTCAAAATCTGTCAGATGGTGACAACACTGCCTCACATGGGTATGAATCATCTCATTGTCCTTCACAGTAATCACTCAGCATTTGATATTGTTCACACCACCCTTATATACCCTACAAGGCTCAGTAACAACAACAAACATGAAAAAGCTAATGCACTCTGGTGGCCTTTCTGTCTCCAATTATTTACATGCCTGTTGTTGGTATGCACGAGTACAAAGTGACATTAACGTATGACCATGTCTTCTGGGTGCTTCGCTATTTTTGTCAGGTATTGCGACAGTACAAATCCCACCTACACAGAACTGCCACATGTTAAGAAATTGAAATCTGAAAATGATGTTGATGATGATGATAAGGTTCGGTGGCCGCACAACAGCACCTGGAAAGAAACACTGATCAGTGGCACAATGAGATCAGGATCTGTTCACCGATAAGTTCAGGACATGTTTGATGCCTGATGATAATCATTTAAGATCTCAATGCATATTTCAAGCTAATAGTCCAATGTTTTCAGCAAAAATGTCGGCCAGTCATATTTTGGACTGTTATACCGTAATTTATCACTGTCAAGTGTTAACTTAGCTCTTTGCTGTATCTGCACAGGCTTCTCTACTCTACTATCCAGTCCTACAGTCAACTTTTCAGTCATGGGTTTTACCTCTCAAGGCAATCATGCCAGGGCACACTGCAACCACCTTGTAAACATCTTCCTCTTCCTCCAGGAGGCAGGAATCAACTGAATGGAACAGCATGTGTTATCTGCTCTACTGATCTGAATCCAAATTGAGTATGCTTGGAACTAGATGAAAAATGCAATGCATCATAGCAGAAATCATTCTCACACACTGTATTACCTCAGAAGGACTGCTACCATAGTGTGTGACAGGCTTGAACAATACTTTGTGGACAGTATGCCATGACGGATCCATTCAGGTAACAGTGCACAGAGTGGAGCAACATGGTATTGATATGTTACCCAGCAGCGCAATTTCACTTCACAAATATGTACTTGCAAATTGACTGCCTATATTTTGATTATTGTTTTATCTTTATTTCACAGGAAAGATTTTCCTTAGCTCAGTAAGCCTCATTCTGTCATTCCCTGCTTTTACAAAAATTTGAATGTTGTGAGTTCATTGCTACAAATGTTCAAAAAATGGCTCTGATCACTATGGGACTCAACTGCTGTGGTCATCAGTCCCCTAGAACTTAGAACTACTTAAACCTAACTAACCTAAGGACATCACACACATCCATGCCCGAGGCAGGATTCAAACCTGCGACCATAGCAGTCGCACAGTTCCGGACTGCGCGCCTAGAACCGCGAGACCACCGCGGCCAGCTGCTACAAATGTGATTGCTTTCTTGCCAAGTAATGTAAGATTGTTAATAGATTGCAAAACACTTTAGAAAAAATAGAAAATCCACCTCTGACTGTAGCTTGCTTTTAATTATATAGCATGTTTCCATGGTGTTATATGTCTATATAAAGGGCTGAATGCTGACTATTTACAGAAGTTAAGTAACAACAAAATTAATTAAATCACATAAAGTTTCAAGTTTCAATATAAAAATAAATGTGCAGAATAAATTAATAGCTTAGAAGTAACCTTTTCTGATTGCTTTCGAAACTAGCAGTGTAAATTTTTTGTAACAGCTGAATCCAGTTAACAACAAATATGGCTCTAAGTGATACATTCACGGGAACTGCCCTATACTAACAGATGTGGATGCCAAACTAACAGTTACACAATCATACCATTACAGGGGACTGATTACCTGCATTTGTTATGCTCAAAGATAAAGCTTCCAGAGAAGTAACCTGGAACATAAAGGTTATCATGTGATAGATTGTATGAGGAACAACCTGTTAATGCAGTGACATGGGGGGGGGGGGGGGGGGGTCAGAAAACGAAAAAAAATGAAAACGGGTGTAAACCCACTGTTGTTGTTGTTGTTGTTGTTGTGGTGGTGGTGGTGGTCTTCACTCCTGAGCCTGTTTGATGCAGCTCTCCATGCTACTCTATCCTGTGCAAGTTTCTTCATCTCCTAGTACCTACAGCAACCTACATCCTTCTGAATCTGCTTGGTATATTCATCTCTTGGTCTCCCTCTACAATTTTTACCCTCCACGCTGCCCTCCAATACTAAATTGGTGATCCCTCGATGGCTCAGAACATATCCTACTAACCAATCCCTTCTTCTAGTCAAGTTGTGCCACAAACTTCTCTTCTCCCCAATCCTATTCAATACCTCCTCATTAGTTATGTGATCTACCCATCTAATCTTCAGCATTCTTCTGTAGCACAACATTTCAAAACCTTCTATTCTCTTCTTGTCTAAACTATTTGTCGTCCATGTTTCACTTCCATACATGGCTACACTCCATACAAATACTTTCGGAAATGACTTCCTGACACTTAAATCAATACTCGATGTTAACAAATTTCTCTTCTTCAGAAAGGCTTTCTTTGCCATTGCCAGTCTACATTTTATATACTCTCTACTTCAACCATCATCAGTTATTTTGCTCCCCAAATAGCAAAACTCCTTTACTACTTTAAGTGTCTCATTTCCTAATCTAATAACCTCAGCATCACCCGACTTAATTCGACTACATTCCATTATGCTTGTTTTGATTTTGTTGATGTTCATCTTATATCCTCCCTTCAAGACACTATCCATTCCACTCAACTGCTCCTCCAAGTCCTTTGCTGTCTCTGACAGAATTACAATGTCATCGGCGAACCTCAAAGTTTTTATTTCTTCTCCATGGATTTTAATTCCTACTCCGAATTTTTCTTTTGTTTCCTTCACTGCTTGCTCAATATACAGATTGAATAACTTCGGGAAGAGGCTACAACCACTGCTTCCCTTTCATGGCCCTCGACTGTTATAACTGCCATCTGGTTTCTGTACAAATTATAAATAGCCTTTCGCTCCCTGTATTTTACCCCTGCCATCTACAGAATTGGAAAGAGAGTATTCCAGTCCACATTGTCATAAGCTTTCTCTAATGCTAGAAACGTAGGTTTGGCTTTCCTTAATCATTCTTCTAAGATAAATCGTAGGGTCAGTATTGCCTCACGTGTTCCAACATTTCTACAGAATCCAAGCTGATCTTCCCCGAGGTCAGCTTCTACCAGTTATTCAATTCGTCTGTAAAGAATTCACATTAGTATTTTGCAGCTGTGACTTATTAAACTGATAGTTCAGTAATTTTCACATCTGTCAACACCTGCTTTCTTTGGGATTGGAATTATTATATTCTTCTTGAAGTCTAAGGGAATTTCGCCTGTCTCATACATCTTGCTCACCAGATGGTAGAGTTTTGTTAGGCCTGGCTCCCCCAAGGCTGTCAGTAATTCTAATGGAATGTTGTCTACTTCCAGGGCCTTGTTTCGACTTAGATCTTTCAGTGCTCTGTCAAACTCTTCAAGCAGTATCGTATCTCCCATTTCATCTTCATCTACCTCCTATTCCATTTCCATAATATTGTCCTCAAGAACATCGCCCCTGTATAGACCCTCTATATACTCCTTCCACCTTTCTGCTTTCCCTTCTTTACTTAGAATTGGGTTTCCATCAAAGCTCTTGATATTCATGCAAGTGGTTCTCCTTCCTCCAAAGAGCTCCTTAATTTTCCTGTAGGCAGTATCTATCTCACCCCTAGTGAGATAAGCCTCTACATCCTTACATTTGTCCTCTAGCCATCCCTGCTTAGCCATTTTGCACTTCCTGTCGATCTCATTTTTGAGACGTTTGTATCCCTTTTTGCCTGCTTCACTTACTGCATTTTTGTATTTTCTCCTTTCATCACTTAAATTCAGAATCTCTTCTGTTATCCAAGGATTTCTACTAGCCCTCGTCTTTTTACCTACTTGATCCTCTGCTGCCTTCACTATTTCATTTCTCAAAGCTACCCATTCTTCTTCAACTGAATTTCTTTCCCCCATTCCTGTCAATTGTTCCCTTATGCTCTCCCTGAAACTCTGTACAACCTCTGGTTCTTTCAGTTTATCCAGGTCCCATCTCCTTAAATTCCCACCTTTTTGCAGTTTCTTCAGTTTTAATGTACAGTTCATAACTAATAGATTGTGGTCAGAGTCCACATCTGCCCCTGGAAATGTCTTACAACTTAAAACTTCTCTGTCTTACCATTATATAATCTATCTAAAACCTGTCAGTATTTACAGGCTTCTTCCATACAACCTTCTTTTATGATTCTTGAACCAAGTGTTAGCTATGATTAAGTTATGCTCTGTGCAAAATTCTATCAGGCGGCTTCCTCTTTCATTTCTTACCCCCAATCCATAGTCACCTATTACGTTTCCTTCTCTCCCTTTTCCTACTACCGAATTCCAGTCACCCATGACTATAAAATTTTCGACTACCTTCTCTATCTGAATAATTTCTTTTATTTCATCATAAATTTCTTCAATTTCTTCGTCATCGGCAGAGCTAGTTGGCATATAAACTTGTACTACTGTAGTAGGCATGGGCTTCGTGTCTATCTTGGGCACAATAATGCTTTCACTATGCTTACCCACACTCCTATTTTTTTATTCATTATTAAACCAACTAGCTGGCCGCGGTGGTCTTGCGGTGCTAGGCGCTTCAGTCCGGAACCGCGCGACTGCTACGGTCGCAGGTTCGAATCCTGCCTCGGGCATGGATGTGTGTGATGTCCTTAGGTTAGTTAGGTATAGGTAGTTCTAAGTTCTAGGGGACTGATGACCTTAGATGTTAAGTCCCATAGTGCTCAGAGCCATTTTTTAAACCAACTCCTGCATTACCCCTATTTGATTCTGTATTTATAACCCTGTATTCACCTCACCAAGAGTCTTGTTCCTCCCGCCACCGAACTTCACTAATTCCCACTATATCTAACTTTAACCTATCCATTTCTCTTTTTAAATTTTCTAGCCTACCTGCCTGATTAAGGGTGACATTCCACGCTTCGGTCCGTAGAACGTCAGTTTTCTTTCTCCTGATAATGACGTCCTCTTGAGTAGTCCCCGCCTGGAGATCCGAATGTGGGACTATTTTACCTCTGGAATATTTTACCCAAGAGGATGCCATCATCATTTTACCATACAGTAAAGCTGCATGCCCTCGGGAAAAGTTACAGCTGTAGTTTCCCCTTGCTTTCAACCGTTCGTAGTACCAGCACAGCAAGGCCGTTTTGGTTACTTTACAAGACCAGATCAGTCAATCATCCATACTGTTGCCCCTGCAACTACTGCAAAGGCTGCTGCCCCTCTTCAGGAACCACACGTTTGTCTGGCCTCTCAACAGATACCCCTCCGTTGTGGTTGCACCTACGGTACGGCTATCTCTATCGCTGAGGCACGCAAGCCTCCCCACCAACAGCAAGGTCCATGGTTCATGAGGGGGCCGGGGTGGTGGGAGGGGGGGGGGGGGGAGGGGGGGTAATCCACTGATCATGACAAAATTATCACTGAAAAAGTCTGGGGATAACAAACAAAGTTTTCCATCAAGGCAGACCCATAAATGCCATATTCTGGAGGGGATTTGTGCTTGCCTTCTCCTGATATGTTGTGGAATACAGTTGTGTGTATGTATTCGGGCTTGTGCAGTGTAATATTGCGTTTTGGTTTTCATCAAGAATGGAAGAGAAAAGGTAAAACCCAGTGTTGGCATGCAACCTAATCTCTCAATACCCCTTTTTGCTGGACACGTCACCTAGAAATTGCACACAACACATTATGGCAAATTTTGAAATTGAATCCATGACATTGCTGCAAGACCTGCTAATCAGGAACTTTACACCAACCCCTTCCCCTCCTTGCTGGCCAAATATCTCAAAGAAAATTTCTTCTACTTCCAAATTTTAAAACAATTAACTCAGATCAGATACCACCACAATTGTAAGACTCAATGTCTGCACCAAGGGGTGGTCTCCTACAAAGGAAAGGGACTCCAAAAGGAAATTAAAATTACAATAGGAAAAAATACAGAGCACTGTTTTATTGCCATACGTTATTTTTTTCTGGAATCACCAAACCAGTTGTAAAATACATGTGCAAACACTTTAATTAAATATTTCATTCAATTTTATGCATGCAGATGTTGTAACTAATAGCAGAAAATCCTCCTTTTTTGTCTCCCTATCACAGTTATCATGAATGAAACTAACACTTCTGTAATATCCCACATTTATGTGACAAATACAGGCAATAGCTAATGGTTTCAAACTTATAAATCACAAGGAATTTGACATCAAACTAAGTATATGCAACATTGGCCAATACCAAGGGAATGAAAATTAACGAACATTTACTTTTATAGGTGAAAGGCGAGGCAATGAGAAAAATTTGGCGTATGTTGATGGAAGATCTACCAAAGCAACTTGATGTATTTGAGCATTATGGGGTGGACCACTACATGAGTGCTGTGGGACTAACTGTATTACCAAAATACAGAGGACAAAATGTGGGACTTGAGATTTTACGTGCTCGATTTCAACTTGTGAAAGGTGTTGGACTGAAGGCAACAGCAACAGCTTTCACTGCCATGGCCTCTCAAAAACAAGCACAGCGTGCAGGCTATGAGTTGTTGACTGAAATGGTATATAATGATTACAAGGTAGATGGAAAAGTTGTCTTCCCAGGGATGACCACACCATCAGTGAAATATATGGGCAAATACATACCTTGATGAGCAGAACATAAACTGTAATGGTCTTTCAGAAACAAAGTAGCAGAGAAAGTGTGTTTTTTTTTTTTGTCAGTGTGAGCACTGTACTGGTAATCTTTGTGTCATGGTCAGTAAGGTTTTTGGAAATGTTGCTATGTTCTCATAAGTAATGGTGCAAATGAAAATGTATTAAACAGTATGATTCAGTGCATGACGCCAACTTGTGTGACAATGGTGTATGAATGATGTATTTGAATTTTCAGCAAACAAGTGTGACTAGATAAAATAACATTGGTAATTTGTATTAAACTGACAAATTTGTATCATTGTAAGCTACATAAGTTCAGAGTAATATTTCACTTTGCAGCTTGTAAAAATTTCTGCCAAAGTAATAAATTACAAGGGGGTTCCCTAAGTTTCAGATAAAACACAAGCACGTAACATTTATACACTTTTTCAATAAACAATGAAAGCACTCTCTCAGTTCACTAACCCATTAATGCATTTTTTACTGAGAACTGAAGTTCATGGACTACAATGCTGAAGAAATTTTTATATAAGTGGAATTCTATTTGGAGTTAAGTGTACTTCATAATTTTTTCTGAAACATAAGGAGTAAAAGCCAGTTATAAAGCACCATTTAACCTAGTCGGTCTTTATGAAACATAAATGCTACACCCAAATTATATTTTTTCTACTTCTTTGTGGTACCTGATTGTAGCATGTACTGAAGCCAATATGCTTTCAGTGCATCACTTGTTTTCATTTCTGCATGTTCCCAGTAAGTGGCAACACATATGCTTGAAAAAAAGCTGTTTATTGAAGTCTCTCTTCAGGAAATAAAGGTAATTTCTGCTTGTTGTTAATAATTTTGGACTAGAATCTGTTTATCACATACTGTAATCTGCTAATATACCCTACACTAATGATTAAGTGATTATTTCATCACAACAATACTTCCAGCGGCACTGTTGTCATAATATTTAAGAATTTAATATTGAGTATTGCACATAGTTCAGCATTTGGTACAATTTTAAAGAATCACAACAATTTATTAAATTTAGTATTTTAATCTTATTTTTTCTCAGTTTGAAGCATTGACCTTCAATACAAATTGCTCCTTCATAAAATATAAGCTTAGCATTGAGGTGGTTAAGTTGTTTGCAAAGGATAAAACAGAAGTTATTTAATTCTAGAGATAAAACTGTGATTGGTAACAGTATAACATATCAGACAACTGAAAACTTGAAAATGCAACAGCTAATTTCTGATACTTAAATTAATTGATTCACTCATTCTTATGAAGGATTCATCAGTTTAAGAAGTGTTAAATGTTGCAGGTTCTCACAAAACAATGATGGTGACGTTAAGTGTTTCCCATCAAATAATAAAACTACTTTCATTGTGTCAGAGTCAAATTCAACTGAGAAAACTAATAAATTGTGGGACAGAATTGTTGGCCACTAGTTTACCTTCAGGAGGAATATGTGTAGTACTGTCAATAGATACTACACATGAAGGCACAGCTTACAGCTTTTGGAACAAATAGTTCCTCCTTCAGGGAGGAGAGAGAGACATGTTGGGGTAACATTAAAAAAAAAGGAAGGGTAGGTCTCTCAGAATCAGGAAGGAACGGTTAAATCTGAAAAACAGTATGTCACTTTTAAAGTCTCTTTTCACAATACTAAACATTTCACCTCATGAAGATATGTAGTGACCACAAATTCATATCACAATTTAAGATCACTTTAGTATGTGTATAAGAATAGGTTAACTCATCAAGCTGAAGATGAGTATGCCAAAATTTTGGTTAAAGTCCTTCCTCGGAACACACAAATATGCACAGGTGTAGGCAGCAGGGGGACCAGCTAGGGTCATATGCGATCATGTCAAAACTATAGAACACAAAGACAGAGAGGAGTTAAAAAATTGCTCCACTTCAATCTCAATAGACATAAGACAAAACAGCTAAAAACAGGGGGGGTGGAGAAAGGTCTATAAAATACACCATAGAGAAACAGAGGTCCAGAACTAAAAATTAAATGGCCTTCACCACATTACTAAGACAGATAAAAAGTAAAAGGTGGTTGACAGACCGTGCGTCATTCACTAAAATGGCCGATAACTGACTGCAAACCCAAGCGGGAACATAAACTGTTAAAAAATGGACATTCCATCAGGAAATAGTGGCCAGTTAAAACGTGGACGCAATGTGCACAGAGTGGTGGGGGAGCACCACTTAACAAATAGTGATGGCTAAAAAGACAGTGCCCAATACGTAACCTAGTTAAAATGACCTCCTCACAGTGGGAGGGCTGATAGGGGGTCATCCAAGCCACTGGGAGAGGCTTAATAACCTGGAGCTTATTACCACGAAGGGAGGACCAGTGGGGATGCCAAGGTCTTGGCAGCAGTGTCAACAGACTCATTTCCTGGCAGGTCAACATGACGACAAACCCAGATAATCATCACAGAGGTCCCATCAAGAGCGAGCAAGTGACAAGTTTTCCTCGACCCATCGCACTAAGGGAAGGGCAGTGCACATCACACAGAGGCTTTGAAGAGTGCTGAGAGAATCTCAGCAGAGGAAACAATTGAAAAACCTGTGTTGTCGGATGTACTCTGTGGCCTGATACAGGGAGAAAGGCTCTGCTGTATATACTGAGCAATGAGCCGGAAGCCGATACCAAAAAACATTGGCGCCAATGATAAAGGCACACCCTACACCATGGTCAGTCCGAGAGCAATCAGTGTACACAAAGGTACTATCACGGAGTTCCATGCAAAGGTCATGAAACTGAAGGCAATACAATGAAGCTGGAGTAGTGTCCTTAGGTTCAAATGAAGGCCAAGGTGAACATGGGCTGCCACACAAACCCAAGGTGGCGAAGGGTTCACACCCACCGGCAAAGTTGCAGGTAGTGTGAAGTTAAGCTACAGGAACAAAAGCTGAAAGTGAACTCCAGGAGGTAACAGAGAAGAGGGATGCACTCCATACTGGAAAACAAAGGAGTAATCAAAGAAGGAGGCATTGGATGTGTGGCCACACATGGCAGAGAAATGGCATGCATAACTGCTAAGGAGAAAGTCAAGTAGTAGTTCAGCAGCTTCTGCATACAGACTCTCAACTGGGCTGGTGTAAAAGGCACCAGTGGCTGAATGGCTGCCACGATGGTGGGCAGTATTGAGACGGCATAAGAGGGACATATGTGTAGATCATAAACAAAACACCCATAGTCTAGTTTCAAATGGACAAGGGACCGGTACAAACAGATGAGGGTGGTTCGATCTGTAGCCTGGGAGGTATCTTTGAGGACATGGAGGAAATTGAGGGACCGCATACAGTGGGCTGCCAGGTAAGACATGTGCAAGAACCAAGAGTGTGTCCTATCAAGCATGAGCCCCAGGAATTTCATAGTTCCAGTGAACAGAAGTGCAACAGGCCCAAGATGTAAAGATGGTGAGAGAAACCAATTGCACCAGCACAAATTCATACAGACGGTTTTGTCAGTGGAAAAACAAAAGCCATTGTCAATGTTCCATGAGTAAAGACAATCGAGACATCACTGAAGACACTGCTCAATGAGACAGGCCCATGGAGAACTGCAATAGTTGACAAAATCTTCAACAAAAAGGGAGCCAGAAATTCCCGGCAGGAGACAGGCCATTGTAGGGTTAATGGCAATAGCAAAGAGGATGATGTTCAGTACAGAACCCTGAGGCACACTGTTCTCCTGGATAAAGGTGTCTGACAAGGCAGAATCTACACAGAACTTGAAAACTCAGTCTTTTAAAAATTCCTCAAGTAAATGGGTGCAGGAAGCCACGGAAGCCCCATGTGCAGAGTGTACAAAGGATACCGGTACTCCAACAGGTGTCGTAGGCTTTCTCCAAATCAAAAAACATGGCCACGGTCTGGGATTTCCACAGGAAACTATTCATGACATGGGTGCACAAAGTGACGAGATGGTCAACTGCACAAAGGTGAGCTCAAAATCCACGGTGTGCAGTACTTTGTAAATTGTGAGACTCGAGCCACCACACCAGCCGGGCATGAATCATACATTCCAGTACCTTGCAAACACAGCTGGTGAGAGAGATGGGTTGGTAGCCAGAAGGAAGGTGGTTGTTCTTACCAGGTTTAGGTATGGGTATCACAGTGGTTTCACACCATTGTCTGGGAAATGTGCCCTCTACCCAGATGCAGTTGTACATATTAAGCAGAAAGTGCTTGCCTGCAAGAGAAAGATGCTGCAACATCTGAATGTGAACAGCATCTGGCCCTGGGGTGGAGGATCAGGATGAAGTGAGAGCATGATCTAGCTTGCTCGTAGTAAAGGCGGCATTGTAGCACTCACGATTCTGAGAAGATAATTAATTTCCCTAGCCTCCTCCGCTCATTTCTGATGGAGGAAGACAAGGTGATGGTGGGAAGAGCTCAAAATTTCTGCAAAATAGCGGCAAAAGGTATTGGAGATAGCAACAGCATCCGCCATGACATTGTCTGCTACTGTCAGGTCAGAAACTGGGGAATGGATCTTGGTCTCAGAGAGCCGTCGGAGGTTAGCCCACACAATGGAAGCAACAGTGAATGGCAGTTGCAGTCGGCGACGACGGCTGGTTACTGCGTCGGCACTGGCAGGAAACTGCGTAGGCTGGATCGACAAATGTTTGAGGACTCTTACTTCCCCACACCAATTCTTCTCAGTCGAACTATTCTCTGCGTCTTTCTCTGTTTCGTGCTTATTAACTATTTCACCCTTTTCTTCTTTTAGGCAGAATCCAACTCTGCATAACAGTTTCTTTGCCTTGTTCCTCTCAGTTGCTATGGCAACTCAATATCTTCTGATCTCGATTTCTGTCATAAAATTCCCACTTTCTTCGGGTCCCGTCACGGTCACCATGTTATAACGTTTTCCTAATGACTGGAGAGTGTGTGGTACTGAAGTGCAAGACTTACGCGTCTGTCGCAGGTGATTTATGTATTGTGTGCAGCCAATCTTCTTCTCAGGACAGACGGCTCCATTGATCTTCACAGTGCTGCTTCTCTGAAGATTTCGTGCTGGTTAGGGAAATTATGCTGAACTACTACTCTACTTTTGAAATGATTTCTTACTCTCAGAATACTTTCATATCAACTTCGCTACATTTTCTTCTTCACAATAAAACAACTACACAAGTTTCACATGTGCTTTCAAGTCTCTGAAATCAACCCCGTCTGGAAAACCTTAGTACTTGACATATATCATTACAGTCTCTTTTGGTTTTAATAACCCTTGTCAAAACAGTTCTAGCTCCTAGCAAGTCAAACAACAGAGTATAAGAGTCATGAGATAATACATATTTCATTTGTTCCCAACAGTCACTACTATTTATTTCACTGCCGAAGAGTAGCCCTTGATTACTCCTTGTACTGGACATATGGCTTCCAAGGTGTGCGTGGGCACCACTTGTCAGCGCCGATATACCGTCACAACTTTAGTCTTCTCGTAACACACGCCCATCCTGCACACACATAAACCGTGGCACAGTAGACACATTTCCACTCTCACACAGTCCTCCTTAAAACATCGTGTGTTCAAGATGGTGAAATACGAGTGTCTGTAGAATTTCTCCCGAAATTCTCGAGGCACTACAGTGGCCGTGTTCTTCATGGAGTGAGATGAAGCAAGAACAGTACTATAAGTACCAGATGGTAGAACACAGGGTTTGCAAGTAGCCAATATCTTGCGAGTGACCAAATGGCTCTGAACACTATGCAACTTAACTTCTGAGGTCATCAGTCGCCTAGAACTTAGAACTAATTAAACCTAACTAACCTAAGGACATCACACACATCCATGCCCGTGGCAGGATTCGAACCTGCGACCGTAGCGGTCGCTCGGTTCCAGACTGTAGCGCCTAGAACCGCACGGCCACTCCGGCCACCACGAGTGACCAGGTAAGGAACTATTCCTTTAACCGGATCTCTTGGATAGCCCACTCATCGAGATACATGAGACAATCTCGACGAGAGGAGGCAGGATGATCACCAATGCAGTTGATAGACCGTGGAGGAGGGAGGCAGACAGTCGTCCTCGTGTGCAACCCTACCACAGGTTACACATTTGGCCAGGTGTCGACAAGACATTCGAGTGTGGTTGAAACGATGACACTGGTAGCAGAGCATCAGGTTCGGAATGTATGGTCAGACTGTGATTACTTCGTAACCTGCTGTGATCTTGGACAGCAGCCCCATTCTATCAAAGATGAGAAAAAGAGTGCGTGTGGGCACTAAGGAGGCATCTATATTTTTCATCACTCGATGGATGGTAATGACACCCTAATCAGAGAGGTATGTTTCGATTTTGCCCTCAGTCAGAGCGTCGAGCAGCCTGCTGTAAATAACACCACAGGAAGAGTTGTATAGGCCTTGATATGAACAGGATATCCAATGGAGAAACAAAGCGGCAAGCAGTAGTTGTGTCTAAGAATCGGAAGTAGTCTCCAAAAGCAAAGTGGCATTCTGTAAATGAGAGGATTTCACAGGGCTGGCAATTGCATCGACACCTTTCTGAATAATAAACGGATCTGCTGTTGTGAAGGTCTGACCATCCTCAGTATGTGAAACCATGAGGAACCGTTGTGCCACTGGAAGGCTCTTTGAATTGTTAGCCTCATTCCATTTACATTTCATAGACGTTAATTGTGAAGATGACTGGCTTATTGCAGGAAAATCCCCCATGAATGCCAGCATGTCTCTGATGGCATGCTCCTTCCAACTGGGGGCCCCCTTCAGAAGGGGGCGCACCCACCTTAGGTGATGGTTCACACCTCCCACACATCTAAACACCTGACAGAGGGACCAATGGCAATTTGTAAAGGTGGCAGCTCAGAGCTACTGATTGCATTGGGAGAGTCAGCCATAGCACAACTCTTCCATCTGGTGTGCTAGATGTATGATACACGTGAAATACCCTCAGACTTCAAGGAGAATATTATAATTCCAATTCCAAAGTAAGTAGGAGCTGACAGATGTGAATATTGCCAAACTATCAATTTAGTAAGTGTTGGTTGTAAAATACTAACACGAGTTCCTTACAGAAGAATGGAAAACTAGTAGAAGCTGTCATCAGTGAAGGTCAGCTGGGTCCTGAAAGAAATGTAGAAACATGAGAAGCAATATTGATCCTACAACTTCTCTTAGAAAATGCTGACTGGAATACTCTTTTTAAAATTTTGGAGGTCACAGAGATGAAATGCAGGAAATGAATGCCTATTTACAACTTGTACAGGCAACAGACGGAAGTTATGAGTCGAGGGGTATGAAAGGGAAGTGTACCTCAGAAGGGAGTGAGACAAGGTCGTAGCCTACCCCAGATGTTATTCAGACTGTACACTGAGCAAGAAGTAAAGGAAACCAAAGAAAGATTTTGAGTAGGAATAAAAGTTCAGGGAGAAGAAACAAAATTTTCAAGGTCTGCCAATGACTGTAATTATGTCAGAGACAGCAAAGGACCTGGAAGAGCAATTGAACAGAATGGACAATGTCTTGAAAGGAGGATATAAGATGAATATCAACAAAAGCAAAAGAAGGATAATGGAATGCAGTTGAATTAAATCAGGTGATATTGAGGGAATTAGATTAGGAAATGAGACATTTAAAGTAGTAGATGAGTTTTCAGCAAAATAACTGATGATGGTTGAAGGACACACAATATAAAATGTAGACTGGTAATGGCAAGAAAAGCGCTTCTCTGAAGAAGAGCAATTTGTTAACATAGAACATAAATTTAAGTGTCAGGAAGTCTTTTATGAAGGTATTAGTCTGGAATGTAGTCACGTATGTAAGTGAAACAGAGATGATAAGCAGTTCAGACAAGAAGAGAATAGAAGCTTTTTAAATCTGGTGCTACAGATAATGCTGACGATTAGGTGGGTATATCGCATAACTTAAGCTTTTTAAATCTGGTGCTACAGATAATGCTGACGATTAGGTGGGTATATCGCATAACTAATGAGGAGGTACTGAATAGAATTGAGGAGAAGAGAAATTTGAAGCACAACTTGACTAAAAGAAGGGATCACTTGACAGGACACATTCTGAAACATCAAGGTATCACCAATTTAGTATGGAGGGATGAAAGGGTAGCATGGAGATCTGCATCAAACCAGTCTTCAGACAGAATACCACAACAACAAAATCATATTGCTAATAACAAGTGACATTAAAAACAGTATATAGAAATATAAGGTCAGAGTCAGAATTCCCGGACTCACGAACAGGGATTGACTTGAGGTTTGTGAACTTACGCCATATATTGCTCAAACTGTTCATTTCTGAGCAAAAAATGTTGTTCGTTAATGGGAAGGGTTACCCCAAAATATAAAGATGCATATCATAAACAAATGAAAATACAATCAAATGCATTATTTAAATCAATGATGATGCTTCATGTTCACAAATTTGTTTTATCCAACCAGTGTTCTTAAAAAGGAAAGAGAATATAGCATTTCCAGTTGTTAAATCAAATCTAAAACCACCTATGTTTGACAGGAAATCACATGAACTGAAATGAACAATTTCCACATACAGCCTTTTTCAATAACTTTTGCAAGCACCAATGGCATAGAAAAAGGTCTAGAATTGTCTGTTCATCCACTTCTTCTTCTTCTTCTTTTTTTTTTTTGCATAATGCCGTTTTGCTATTAAGTACTTTAATTGTTCAGGAAACTGACCATTCCAAAAGCAAAAAATTTCAAATGTGGCTAAGTATCAGGCTGAAATATGCAGAACAGTGTTTTAGTATCCTGCGAGGTGGCCCATCATATTCATGAGAGTTCTCAGCAGTTTAATTATTGATTCAATCTCCCCTTGTCTGTATCAAAAAGGAGTATCTCAAAAAGCAGTCTTGTATTTCACACAGCAGTCTTGTAAAGTCAATTGATCCTACAACTTCTCTTAGAAAATGCTGACTGGAATACTCTTTTTAAAATTTTGGAGGTCACAGAGATGAAATGCAGGAAATGAATGCCTATTTACAACTTGTACAGGCAACAGACGGAAGTTATGAGTCGAGGGGTATGAAAGGGAAGTGTACCTCAGAAGGGAGTGAGACAAGGTCGTAGCCTACCCCAGATGTTATTCAGACTGTACACTGAGCAAGAAGTAAAGGAAACCAAAGAAAGATTTTGTCTAGGAATAAAAGTTCAGGGAGAAGAAACAAAATTTTCAAGGTCTGCCAATGACTGTAATTATGTCAGAGACAGCAAAGGACCTGGAAGAGCAATTGAACAGAATGGACAATGTCTTGAAAGGAGGATATAAGATGAATATCAACAAAAGCAAAAGAAGGATAATGGAATGCAGTTGAATTAAATCAGGTGATATTGAGGGAATTAGATTAGGAAATGAGACATTTAAAGTAGTAGATGAGTTTTCAGCAAAATAACTGATGATGGTTGAAGGACACACAATATAAAATGTAGACTGGTAATGGCAAGAAAAGCGCTTCTCTGAAGAAGAGCAATTTGTTAACATAGAACATAAATTTAAGTGTCAGGAAGTCTTTTATGAAGGTATTAGTCTGGAATGTAGTCACGTATGTAAGTGAAACAGAGATGATAAGCAGTTCAGACAAGAAGAGAATAGAAGCTTTTTAAATCTGGTGCTACAGATAATGCTGACGATTAGGTGGGTATATCGCATAACTAATGAGGAGGTACTGAATAGAATTGAGGAGAAGAGAAATTTGAAGCACAACTTGACTAAAAGAAGGGATCACTTGACAGGACACATTCTGAAACATCAAGGTATCACCAATTTAGTATGGAGGGATGAAAGGGTAGCATGGAGATCTGCATCAAACCAGTCTTCAGACAGAATACCACAACAACAAAATCATATTGCTAATAACAAGTGACATTAAAAACAGTATATAGAAATATAAGGTCAGAGTCAGAATTCCCGGACTCACGAACAGGGATTGACTTGAGGTTTGTGAACTTACGCCATATATTGCTCAAACTGTTCATTTCTGAGCAAAAAATGTTGTTCGTTAATGGGAAGGGTTACCCCAAAATATAAAGATGCATATCATAAACAAATGAAAATACAATCAAATGCATTATTTAAATCAATGATGATGCTTCATGTTCACAAATTTGTTTTATCCAACCAGTGTTCTTAAAAAGGAAAGAGAATATAGCATTTCCAGTTGTTAAATCAAATCTAAAACCACCTATGTTTGACAGGAAATCACATGAACTGAAATGAACAATTTCCACATACAGCCTTTTTCAATAACTTTTGCAAGCACCAATGGCATAGAAAAAGGTCTAGAATTGTCTGTTCATCCACTTCTTCTTCTTCTTCTTCTTTTTTTTTTTTGCATAATGCCGTTTTGCTATTAAGTACTTTAATTGTTCAGGAAACTGACCATTCCAAAAGCAAAAAATTTCAAATGTGGCTAAGTATCAGGCTGAAATATGCAGAACAGTGTTTTAGTATCCTGCGAGGTGGCCCATCATATTCATGAGAGTTCTCAGCAGTTTAATTATTGATTCAATCTCCCCTTGTCTGTATCAAAAAGGAGTATTTCAAAAAGCAGTCTTGTATTTCACACAGCAGTCTTGTAAAGTCAATTTTGAAGAGTGTTATATGATTTCCTGTAGAAACTAAGTTTTTATTTAATCCACCTCTAATGATTTATTAGTAACACAAACATTTTAAGTATGTGCTGATTTTATATCCTTCATGTTGTGCTGTTGCCCAAGATATGTCCTTTACAACTGAGCAAGTGACTTCCTAATAATATTTTTAAGCACCTCACATTACATTTGTAACGGGCTACTGCAACTTGATTGTGAATATTTCTAACATTTTGATACAATACCCACTTTGTTCTACATGATATCCTTACCCCATTAATCGCCAATCCCGACCACCTATTAATGTCAGTATGCAGTTTTAAACATACTAATGGAAAGAAAATTTCAAAGAGCATGAGAAACTTGGTGAGGAAAGCATTATATTTGTCCTCTACGTTATCAGTGCTGTAAACATCCTGCCACTCTTGTTCTTTCATGAGGTTTAATAAATCCTCTGTTACCACAGAATAAACATTTCAAAATATTTTGAAATTATATTTGCAGAGAGAGAGAGAGAGAGAGAGAGAGAGAGAGAGAGAGTGTGTGTGTGTGTGTGTGTGTGTGTGTGTGTGTGTGTGTGTGTGTGTGTGTGTGTGTGCGTGTGTGCGTGTGTGCGTGTGTGTACGCGCGCGAGGGGGGGGGGGGGCTCGATTTCAAATGCCTGTTAGTGTTAAAATTTGTGCATCATGATCTGAAAGGCTATTTACCCTTTTACTAATGGAATACATCTCCAGTAATGAACGAACGAAAATGTTGTCTGTAGTTGTGTTACTGTTGCCCCGTACTCTGGTCAGAAGGAATACAGTCTGCATTTGATGATATGAATTTAGATGATCTTCCAACATTCTTTTCTTTGCACAATTACTTATAAGATTAATATTTTAGTCAAGACACACAGCTAATTTTTGAAACTTTAAGGAGTGAACTTAAAAATAATAGGTATCTACATCTACATGATTACTCTGCAATTCACATTTAAGTGCTTGGCAGAGGGTTCATCGAACCACAATCATACTATCTCTCTACCATTCCACTCCCGAACAGCGCGCGGGAAAAATGAACACCTAAACCTTTCTGTTCGAGCTCTGATTTCTCTTATTTTATTTTGATGATCATTCCTACCTATGTAGGTTGGGCTCAACAAAATATTTTCGCATTCGGAAGAGAAAGTTGGTGACTGAAATTTCGTAAATAGATCTCGCCGCGATGGAAAACGTCTTTGCTTTAATGACTTCCATCCCAACTCGCATATCATATCTGCCACACTCTCTCCCCTATTACGTGATAATACAAAACGAGCTTCCCTTGTTTGCACCCTTTCGATGTCCTCCGTCAATCCCACCTGGTAAGGATTGCACACCGCGCAGCAATATTCTAACAGAGGACGAACGAGTGTAGTGTAAGCTGTCTCTTAGTGCACTTGTTGCATCTTCTAAGTGTCCTGCCAATGAAACACAACCTTTGGCTCGCCTTCCCCACAATATGATCTATGTGGTCTTTCCAACTGAAGTTGTTCGTAATTTTAACACCCAGGTACTTAGTTGAATTTACAGCCTTGTGAATTGTACTATTTATCGAGTAATCGAATTCCAACGGATTTCTTTTGGAACTCATGTGGATCACCTCACACTTTTCGTTATTTGGCGTCAACTGCCACCTGCCACACCATACAACAATCTTTTCTAAATCACTTTGCAACTGATACTGGTCTTCGGATGACCTTACTAGACGGTAAATTACAGCATCATCTGCGAACAACCTAAGAGAACTGCTCAGATTGTCACCCAGGTCATTTACATAGATCAGGAACAGCAGAGGTCCCAGGACGCTTCCCTGGGGAACATCTGATATCACTTCAGTTTTACTGTGACCTTCCTGACAGGAAATCACGAATCCAGTCGCACAACTGAGACGATACCCCATAGGCCCGCAGCTTGATTAGAAGTCGCTTGTGAGGAACAGTGTCAAAAGCTTTCCGGAAATCTAGAAATACGGAATCAACTTGAGATCCCCTGTCGATAGCGGCCATTACTTCCTGCGAATAAAGAGCTTGCTGCGTTGCACAAGAACGATGTTTTCTGAAACCATGCTGATTACGTATCAATAGATCGTTCCCTTCGAGGTGATTCATAATGTTTGATTACAGTATATGCTCCAAAACCCTACTGCAAACCGACGTCAATCATATAGGTCTGTAGTTAGATGGATTACTCCTACTACCCTTCTTAAACACTGGTGCGACCTGCGCAATTTTCCAATCTGTAGGTACAGATCTATCGGTGAGCGAGCGGTTGTATATGATTGCTAAGTAGGGAGCTATTGTATCAGCGCAATCTGAAAGGAACCTAATTGGTATACAATCTGGACCTGAAGACTTGCCCGTATCAAGCGATTTGAGTTGCTTCACAACCCCTAAGGTATCTACTTCTAAGAAACTCATGCTAGCAGCTGTTCGTGTTTCAAATTCTGGAATATTCCATTCGTCTTCCCTGGTGAAGGAATTTCGGAAAACTGCATTCAATAACTCCGCTTTAGCGGCAGTCATTGGTAACAGTACCATCGGCACTGCGCAGCGAAGGTATTGACTGCGTCTTGCCGCTTGTGTTCTTTACATACGACCAGAATTTCTTTGGATTGTCTACCAAATTTTGAGACAATGTTTCGTTGTGGAACCTATTAAAGGCATCTCACATTGAAGTCTGTGCCAAATTTCGCGCGTCTGTAAATTTTAGCCAATCTTTGGGATTTCACGTTCTTCTGAACTTCGCATGCTTTTTCCGTTGCCTCTGCAACAGTGTTCGGACCTGTTTTGTGTACCATGGGGGATCAGTTCCATCTCTTACCAATTTATGAGGTATGAATCTCTCAATTGCTGTTGCTACTATATCGTTGAATTTGAGCCACATCTCGTCTACATTTGAATAGTCAGTTCGGAAGGAATGGAGATTGTCTCTTAGGAAGGCTTCTAGTGACACTTTATCCGCTTTTTTAAATAAAATTATTTTGCGTTTGTTTCAAGTGGATATGGAAGAAACGGTATTGAGCCTAGCTACAACGACCTTGTAATCACTAATCCCTGTATCAGTCATGATGCTCTCTATTAGCTCTGGATTGTTTGTGGCTAAGAGGTCAAGCATGTTTTCGCAACCATTTACAATTCGCATGGGTTCGTGGACTAACTGCTCGAAATAATTTTCGGAGAAAGCATTTAGGACAATCTCGGAAGATGTTTTCTGCCTACCACTGGTTTTGAACAAGTATTTTTGCCAACATATCGAGGGAAGGTTGAAGTCCCCACCAACTATAACCGTATGAGTGGGGTATTTATTTGGTATTAGACTCAAATTTTCTCTGAACTGTTCAGCAACTATATCACCGGAGCCTGGGGGTCGGTAGAAGGAGCCAATTATTAACTTAGTTCGGCTGTTAAGTATAACCTCCACCCATACCAATTCGCACAGAGTATCAACTTCGACTTCAAACCACTACTGACAGACACAAACACTCCACCACCAATTCTGCCTAATCTATCTTTCCTGAACACCGTCTGAGACTTTGTAAAAGTTTCTGCAGAACTTATTTCAGGCTTTAGCCAGCTTTCTGTACATATAACGATTTCAGCTTCTGTGCTTTCTATTAGTGCTTGAAGCTCAGGGACTTTCCCAGCACAACTACAACAATTTACAACTACAATTCCGACTGTTCCTTGATCCAAGCACGTCCTGTATTTGTCATGCACCCTTTGAGATTGCAGCCCACCCTGTACTTTTCTGAGGCCTTCTAACCTAAAAAACTGCCCAGTCCATGCCACACAGCCTCCGCTACCCATGTAGCCGCCAGCTGAGTGTAGTGAACTCCTGACCTATTCAGCGGAACCCGAAACCCCACCACCCTATGGTGCAAGTCAAGGAATCTGCAGCCAACACGGTCGCAAAACCATCTGAGCCTCTGATTCAGACCCTCCACCCGGCTCTGCACCAAAGGTCCGCAGTTGGTTCTGTCAACAATGCTGCAGATGGTGAGCTCTGCCTTCATCTCGTAAGCAAAACCGGCAGCCTTCACCAAATCAGATAGCCGCTGGAATCCAGAGAGAATTTCCTCAGATCCAAAGTGACACACGTCATTAGTGCCGACATGTGCCACCACCTGCAGCTGGCTGCAGCCTGTGCTCTTCATGGCATCTGGAAGAACCCTTTCCACATCAGGAATGACTCCACACAGAATGCACACAGAGTGCACACTGGATTTCTTCCCCTCCTTAGCCTCCATATTCCTAAGGGGCCCCATTATGCGCCTGACATTGGAGGTCCCAACTACCAATAAGCCCACCCTCTGCAATTGCCCGGACCTTGAAGGCTGAGAATCATCCTCTGAAACAGGGCAGGCAGCTGCATCTGGCTCAGCCAGAGACAGTGACTGAAACCTGTTTGTCAGACGCACCGGGGAGGCTTTCTGATCAGCGTCCGGGGACGTCTTTCGCTGCGTGCCATGCCTTCGAATGACCTCCCAATCAACCACAACCACAACCCACTGTGGGCAGCAACCGGGGTAACCATAGAGGCAGACCGATCTGGGGACAGACAGGACGAGGTCGACATCCCCGTGATACCCAAGTCCGGCTCCCCACAGTGGTGCCCATTGGCAACAGCCTCAAGCTGCGCGACCGAAGTCAGCGCCGCCTGCAGCTGTGAGTGAAGGGATGCCAACTCAGCCCTCATCCGAACACAGCAATCACAGTCCCTGTCCATTCTAATTGATGTTGAACAACAGTTACTGAAACACGAGTCCGTGCATAGATAACGCAAGGGAAACACGCAAAGAATGTATGAACTAACCTGTACAAATGCCTAACGACTGCGCTACAATCTGCCTGAATTTACGATTACAGTAACTAAAACTTGAAATTACACCTCCTATACGAAACTGACATGCAATTTAAGTAAGAATCTACGAAGTAAACACACAAAAGAAGCTATATACGTATCTTTCTGCACTGTCGATGTGCACAAACTGGGAGCTCAGGCCACATTGGGCCAACAGACAATTAAAATTTTAATTTCTCTAAATTCAACTGCTCCTGCCCAACATTCAGTGAACTGTTCAGTGAAGCATTTTGATATGTTAATATTCAAATGGAATACTGTTTTCCATGTACACAATCACTCCCCCACTCTGCCAAGAGCTCTTTGAAAAATATCCAGCTAATATGTAAAACAGTATACAAAGCCTCTTAACTGTCACACTGTATTGTGCAAGTGTAAAAAGAATGCCTAACTCCTTGAAGAGGCACCTAAAAGATGTGAATGCTGCATATTATTATTCTAAATCCACATGTTAGAGTAATTAATTACTTCAGCATTTCATGTTGCCTCATACAATTATGTCATTGGATGTTAATGTGTGGATGATTATAATTTCACAAATTCCAGTCAAGATTACAACTATGATGATGATGAAAATGCCTAAATTATTTTCCACAAGCTACTATATGGTGTGTGCATTACAAAATCATTGTGAATTTCTGATTGATGACAGGGAATGTCCACATATTTTCTTCACTTAATAGGCTTACAGGCCTATTACAGTGTTTATTTCATAAGAACAACAGGGTTATCCCCACAGCTAGATTGTGCAATGTTTTCAACAATGTATTTTTATAGGTTATCACTTTGCCTCTCACATTTCCCATATTTGTTGACATACTTTTTCAAAATTTTCCAATTATTAAGTTATCTTCATATCCACAATGCACACTTCTGCAGTGGTCTTGGGATTACTACAAGTAAAACCTGCTGTTAAGATAGGAAATATGTGGTGGGGTTATATTGCAGGACAGGTTACATATACAGATGAAATAGCCAGCAATTACTTTTGTCACAAGCATAAATCTTTTAATTTAACAAACTAATACTGTTTACAACAATGACTTTCATTTAAAGTACCGGACATAGTTCGAGAGGTTTTATAACTAAATCAGTGTTTTACATAAAAATTAATATACGCCAGAGTAATTATTTCAAAAGTATAATCACAAAACCAAATCTTCATTTCCAAAACTCTCCTAGACCAGAACCAGGGTTGTTTACTACGTCTGCATAGGTACGAGCTCCAGGTGCCTTTACACGTAATCGTATAACCCCACTCTCAGCGGTATCAGGCCACAGTGCAACTAGATGGACTTCAAAACCACGTCCAATGTAACCTTTTTCATGGGCTGCTGCCAGCTGGTTGACCACACGACGTTCAACTTCATACTTTATAGACCGTGCACCATAGTGCACATCATATCCATCAGCAAGCAGAGATTCCACCTCACGATCCCATGTCAACTTTATTGCATGCTTATCCTTAGCCTGAAACAATTATAAGACTATTGTGTTTATTTGCTGTTAAAAACAATAAGTATATTTACTGTCTAACAACAAACATTCGCCAGCCGTAATATTACCACCACTCATTAGCATCACGTTTGTTCACTTTTTCATTGAAACAGCTCTAATTTACTAAAATGCAGACTCTACAAATTCACATTACATAGTTCGTTTACATTACAATGAGGTTTGCAAACTGTGGCCTACACACCACTTCATATCAGGTACTTTTCATAGTACCCTTTTTTTGACTTTGTGTCTAGGAAACTTCTTAAACCAGTGTAATGAAAATCCAGATCAGTGACAGGGATAAGTGTTATGAATAAGAATGTCATGTTCAATGAGGAGCATTATAAGCTATGAAGTGGTCAATAGTAATTCTGATACTTTGTTTAAGCCTTTCTCTAAAGTAATAAACATTGTTTGGATACCCTGGTGTTGACTCTAGTGGTGATCCAAGGAATTATCTTCAATTAACTGGCAAAAGTGGACACAACAGTCTAGTTCCTAATCAACAAGACAGATTTAGTAGTTAGCCTTCATCATTATTTCCAAAACAATCAAGATCCCAGAGAGCTGAGGCAAGGCTTCCTTAACAAAAACTGCCACCACTGTGTCAAATCTCGTTTATTTTATAAATTCCAATGCAGGAAAAGTAATTTTATTATAATATATTTTAATATGCTGCACTCTGCAATCATTAACAAGGCATCGATGAGCAATTTTTTTTTTTTGATACTAATGAGCAATGGTCTGTCTTCCTATCTGCGAAGGCATGGACATATCAGAGATTAGGACTGGTTATTTGTACCAGGCTGACACTCCTTGTAATAAGCTCAGCCAACATTTTGTGGAAGCATAATATGATTAATATTATTGAGGATTCTAACGTATTTAGCACATAAAAGTAGCATACGTGAATGCATGTTGGCAATCAACAATGCTGTAAAGAAAATTAAATGAAGCTTCCTCATTATTATTTAAGAGGCCCTGCTTATGCACTCAGATTTTCAGAATTAGCTGAATTTCAGAAGGTTGTGGAGAACGCAAATTGTTCTCATATCTTGTAATTTCAAAAGCCATGGTCACAACAACATCAAATGGCCTTCACATTTAACATGAAATTCATTTAATAAATTTCAAATTTTATACAAAACAATATACAAGAACTGGCCTGCATATGTTTCATAATCCACATGACAAGATTGCATTTTTCTGGATGGAGGTGTACCTAGATACCACAGCTGGTGAATTTAGCAGGAAGAACAATTCATCTAACTGAAGAACAAGTTTGCATTTTTTTCAGCAACCAATCATTATGGTACGAAAGTTACTGGATTCAAATTGGCCCCATTGAAAAATAATGAGGAACAGTTCATTCTCAAATATTTGAAGTTTCTTCAGCATATACTTACCACCTACTACCAATTTACATAACAAGCCAGCTTCTAACAGTCAGGTTATGCGAAATATTAGCATCCTTATGCCACATTATCTATTACTGATTTCACTGTAATCAACTCACATTCAGCACGTATTAATGATGGTGACAAATGAATAGGACAACCATCACAAAAGCTCACTTCACACAGGAGGGATGGTGCTAATACCTTGGCTTATCAGTAGAATTCCCACTAAATGCAAATGGGTGACAATTATTATTTATGTTTAAACAACATATTAAAAAGGTGATAATGGAATTTTTTTATTAACATCTGCTACTGCCGCATTTCTTGCAACGTTTTTCAGTTGTCTAATTCCCACACATATGTACTGAACTACATTCTGCATCTCTGTCACTGGAAAACTATTTATGAAATCAACTTGTTGATGCTGTACAGCAACCAGCCACAAATGGGATTTAGATTACTTTATTCAAAAAGTACCATTACCAGTTTCGAATTTTTCACAATTCATCAGCAGCTTTTTTCATGCTTTCATCAAAACAAATGATATAATTGTTTATTCAAGGACAACTCACAGGAAACCATTCTATCATTTGTTTTGTTGAAAGCATGAAAAACTGTCTGATGATGAACTGTGAACAGTTCAAAAACTATAATGATACTTTCTAAATAAAGTACCCTAAAGTCAATTTGTGGCTAGTTGCTGTACACCATCAACAATTTATTTCATATAATAGCCACAGTCTCCAACCATGTGTTTATTTGACAAAATTGCATTTATGAAATTCTCTCTCCACACTTTGCCCCAAACAAATTGCAGTCCTCTGAACATGTATCATCTTTGATTGAGAAAGTGTCAAATTAAAATAAATAAATAAATTACAAAGTTTACAGTCCAGAAGCGTGAGAAAAACATTAAAAAATCAAGTAAATTATCCACTTGAGGAAAAGTGCTTCAGAAACAAATTAAGATATTTGTAGAGTTTATCTTGAGTCTACAATTTGACTGAATGCTGTTGTTGGCACAAAGACTTTTAAGGTGGAAAAAGAGAGCTCTGAATTACTTGTACAAGGAGGGGAAAGAGCCCACACCATCATACTTACCAAGATCGCAGTCGTGTAATCATGCCCCAGAACAACAACAAACAGAACACAGAAATCTGCATGATTCCGTCAGAGGAAAGTGTTCATATTAAAGTACCATTTGAACATGTTGTGAGTATGTTAGATTACATTAGATTCAGTTTACATTCCACAGACCCAAAAATGAGACGATTCTCATGGATGTGGAACAAGTCATGAAGTATAACACAAAATACGTAAAACATTTGAATATAATACTCACTACCCTGATCGTTTCTCAGGAGATTTTCAAAATACACGAATACATTACAGCAAACTGAAACCACTAATAGTATTTACAGAATTAAAAAGCTTTCAGAATGAAACATAATAACACACTTTTAATAAATTTATCATACACAAAATACCAAATCTTGACTATTGTGGCCAAGTGCTGTCAAAACTGAAATGTAACAGACATTTTTATTGAAGCTGGTCTAACAGTCCCTGTTAAGATGTTCATCTACAGAGTAGAAGGAGCTGCCTATCATAAAGCCTTTGAAAATCTTTTTAAACAGTGCTTTATCTGAAACCAAGTTTTTAATGGTTGCTGGCAATTTATTGAAAATGTGTGTTCATGAATATTGAATCCCTTTTTGGAACAAGGTAATTGATTTTAAGTATTTATGTAGATTGTTATTCCTGGTATCTATACCATGTATTGAGCTGTTGGTCAGACAAAGAGATATATTCCTTGGAACAAATTTCATTAAGGAATAAATATACTTAGAGGCAGTGGTTAGAATACAAAGTTCCTTGAACAGGTTTCTACATGATGATCTGGAATTTACACCACAAATGAGTCTTATTACATACTTTTGCATGCTAAAAACTTTTGCTTAGTTTGACGAGCTACTCCAGAACATGATACCATATGATATAATAGAATGAAAGTAAGCAAAGTATGAAAGTTTTTTTTTTTTTTTTTTTTTTTTTTTTTTTGCTATCTCCTACGTCTGACATCATTCTCACTGCAAATACAGGCTTGTTTAGGCACTCTAGCAGTTGTGTAGTATGCCCTTCCCAACTGAATTTATTGTAGAGTTGTAATCCCTGAAATTTAACACTATCAACCTCTTCGATCCGCATGTCTTCATATGTTATACACATGCTGGAAGGAAATCTCTTACAGGTTTTGAACTGCATACAGTGGATCGTTTCAAAGTTTAATGACACTGAATTAGCTTTAAAACATTTATCAATGTCAGTGAAAATTTGCTTAGCAGCCATTTTTAAATCTGCACTCATCTTGTTACTTATTGCAATGTTCATATCATCTGCAAACAAAACAAACTTACCATCTGGTAATGTAACAGATGGGAGATCATAAAAGTACACAAGAAAAAACAATGGCCCCATGTGGAACCTTGAGGAACACCATGTGTAATTAATTCCCACTCAGATGAAGACTGACTGCTTACTGCACAGTTGTTTTGCAACAATACCCTTTGTTTCCTGTTAGTTACAGAAGACTCAAATAATTTCGCAGCACTGCTGGCGACACCAGAATATTCTAATAGAGAATGCTGTGATTCACATAGTCAAAGGCTTTTGACAGGTCACAGATAATGCCAGTAGTCCTTAATTTGTTATCTAATGAATTAAGTACATTCTCACTATACGTGTAAATGTGATGTCTCTATATCAGAACCCTTAAGAAACCCAAATCGTGAGTTGGACAATAAATTATTTGCAGTCAGATGCGTAAGGAAACTGCTTGAACGTAACTTTTTTGAGTATTTTTGAAAAAGCCAGCGAAAGTGAAATTGCTTGATAGTTTGATGCTATCTCTTTACCCCCCTTTTTGTAAAGAGGTGTAACTTCAACATATTTTAGCCAGACTGGAAATGTTCCACTGGTACAAGATTGATTATGCAAAACTTAAGATAGAACTCAACTCACATGAGCACTGTTTGATTAATTTTGTTGATATGTTATCATAACCCATAGAATACTTTGATTTTAAGGATTTTATGATGGATGCTACTTCTTTGAGAGATGTAAGTTATTTTCAATTTATTGAAGTTATTTGTAAAGACTGGTCTCAGATACTTCATTGCACTGTTTACCGAATCTGATAACCCCAAACCGTAAGTAACAAAAACAAAGTATTTGTTTAGCAGGTTTGCAACACTTCATGCACTTGTTGCCAATGTCTCATTTATTTTTAGAGCTATCTGTTCCTCTTCTTTTTTTGCCCCACCTGTCTCTATCTTCACTATATCTCATGTAGTTTTTATTTTGTTGCCTGATGTAATTATCTTTTTTTTCATAATAAAGCTGCTTAGATTTCTGAATTACTTGCTTCAATATTTGAAGTATACTTTGTCTTGCTTTACTATGCTAAGATCAGAGCTAGGTGGTAGATACAGTCTCCTTTTTGTCCCACATGATATCTTCATTCCTTGGAAATCCATGGTTTACTTTTAGACTTCTGCCTGATTCGAGATACCTTTAGGGAAAACCAGTTTTCAAAAGAGGAAGCATGTGGTTGTAGCATTACAGTACTGCTGACTCCCATTAAGGCAAAAGGGGGGTGAACACTTACAACTACGAAAAAGAGTATCCAGATGAAGGGCACATGATGGTGACAACTCTCACTGCCAAAGAGCCATGGCAGCATTGAGAAATTGGCAAACAGTTATTTGATAACTTTTTTGTTGCTGTTGCATGGTGTACACTCATCACAGTCCCAGAGTAATAAACATTCACCACCTAATGAAAGATAATATTCTGTAACTGGAAGATCAAAGTAACAACAGCTGCATCTTTTCGTCAAGGAAGGTGAAAATCAATACTGAAAAGTTAAAACACATTTGCCATTGTTTTGTATTAAAGTTTTTCAAATACCTGCCTGTTTTTAATGTATAACTCTTGTATATGGCAAGTATTTTGTGCTCCGTAGTGCCTTCACGTCCTAAAAACTGAATAATGAAGTATTACTGACTGCTTGATATGTTTGTAATGTACAGCAGCAATAACCAATAATTTAGTTTTTGTTCATTTTGTTGAAAAAGCATTGTTAGCAGTTTATAATTTACAAATTATTCATGAGACAACCACTAGGCTTTTATAAAAACACTGACAGGTGACACTGAGTGACTGGTGAGCTGCTGCAACATGACCACTTGGAATATTCATTTTCATCTTTTTCCAATGAAAAACATTTACAGTTTTCTTGATGTTTTCACATTAACTCACTGTTGGTATTCAATATTATTCAAATATTGGGCATTAACAAATATTACTGAGATGACCCACAAGTTTTTTTATCTTGTATTACGTGAAAACAAATACATTTAATCAAACTAAATCAAAATGTGGGTGTGTCTTGATAATTGTGAATAATAATGCAGACCACTGCGAGTTTTTAAGTTCAGACATTTCCAGTGATATTGACTCCTAAATTAAATAATTTTATAAATTATATGACACAAACCACAGTAGCTTATAGGGCAAAGCCACTACTGAATAAGTGATAAAATTTTATGGAACAATTATTGCCCCAACAAACCTTTATGGAGTGGAAACAAAAGAGAAGAATCTAGTCAGCATAGATAAGGTATTGATTTGATGAAATAAAAGTGCTAATAGCATTTGAAATGAAGATATAAGTCTCAGACTAGTTGTCAAAGAGTATACTGGAAGAAACTGAAGCACATGTATAATCCTACTGGGAAGAATTGGTGGAAACATATACCCACAGGTAATGTGTAGTTACAAAACAACAGGAAAACATAGTAGAGGAAGACCACAGAAAATGTGGATGGACAAATCTGAGATCTTTCAAGATGGAACGGTCTCAACTAGAAATATTTTTGATACTTATAATGAAAGTTACAGATCTTTTTATTATCCTTGGAATCCAATCAGTTTAGCCAAGATTCCCATTCCATGCAACACATGATTATTCACTTCTCAATGTGACAGCGATAACTGTCATATTTACTGTTACTGTGGAAACTGGTGGTAATGACCAACCCTCCAAATCAGAACCTGTTTCGCTGAACAAACCAGGCAAGACCGGTCAAGTACCTTGACATGCTGATCATTTGACCCTTTACTTTCTTAAAATGGATAGTCAATTAACACTAACAAAGATCTGTTCAAAAAGTCGGCATAGTTACGTCATTCAAACATAATTTAAATTTTATCAAGGTTTCTGTAAAAAACTGAGAAGATCATCATTATCTGCTCCACATATGTGACATTCTTCCACAGCAATGTTATAAATGCTACATATTGTGTAGTTTGTGCTTACCCGTTTTGCCCAGATGGAGAGCTCCTTAGAAACTAATTTCAGCAGTTCTGTCCGAGAAAATGGTAGAAAATAAACTATTTCATTGATACGACCAAGGAATTCATCTCTCCGAAAATGTCTTTTTAAAATTGGTTGCACAACATTTTCCTTAAAACCACGGGAAATCGTTATTGTTTCCTGAACTTCCTTCTCATCTATAACAGAAGAAAGCAATCATTTTCCCATTTTCAGCAATGCACAGAAGAAATCGATCCAATCAGTGAGATTCTATAACATAAAACCTTACAAATGAGATAAGTTTGTCATGTCATACACCTATGGCTTTCTTTACCTTACAGAGCTGTTAGGAACTTACCAAGTTTTCCCTCCAGTCTCTGATGCATAACATCCTCTGCTTCCCTGCGCAGCTGCAGTGCATGTTGTGCTATTTCATCACTGGCAAGATTTGATGTCATCACAAATACTGCATTTTTACATTCAATTGTTTTTCCTTTCCCATCTGTCAATCTACCCTGCAGAAACAGTTCCACTGTATTAAAGTTAGCATTTTATGTAAAGTAAATTATAAGCAAAATTTATATAACAAGGAAAAGGATAGACTGCTCCTCACCATAAAGATGACTCAGTGAGTTGCAGACAGGCACAATGAAAAGACTGTTACACATGCAGCTATTGGCCAAAGCCTTCCTTAGCAAAGATAACATACACACAAGCAAGCACACCTCACGCACACTCAGTCGCCACCACTGGCAGCTCCAACCAGTCTTTTCCTTGTATCTATCTGCAACTCAACGAGTCACCTTTACAGTGAGAATGTAAAATCGAGATTCCACCGCAATATTCAGCAGCCTTTTTTCAATGTGACTTCCTGCTGCTCACTGCCTCCTCCATGTGGTGAGTTTCACAATGTTGTCATATAAATATATATAAGAGTAATTAATTGATTAATTGTTTGCTTAATTCATGACATACAACTACTTCTTTGCACCCTCCCTTTACTTACCTTATTTGCACTTGTGATGGTACTGGTTTTTTTCCTTTTTTAAAATTTGTTTGGTTATTTCCAAAACATAACACACTAACAAGATTATCACATGTTCTTTACATACCTCATCAAACAACTGCAGAAGAACAGTGAGGACATCGGGATGAGCTTTATCTACTTCATCAAAAAGGACAACAGCATTTGGACACTGTTTAAGTCTTTTTGTAAGCTGACCTCCATCATCATGACCAATATAACCTGGTGGAGCACCAATTAGCTTTGCAACCTAGAAATGAAAGTATAGTATCACTAAACATCATGTCAGCTCTTTGTTCGGCAGATATAGTAGCACAGACTTTATAAAACATTCAAGATTGCTAACATTTATGGAATATTTTGTCAGTACTTGGAGGGACATGAGAAGCATTAAAAAACTTGAATATGCCGTATTTATCTTCCACAATAATATTTATTTAACGGTTCATTATGAACAGGCTTTGGCTTCCCACTGTAAGATAATCATTGTTAGAAAATCCACACAACATCAGTAAGTGTTCACAGCTGTACAGAGTTTGTTTTTCAAAGATTTGTGACATTTTACAACTATATATTGATGGAAAACACAAGAATAACATGATTCCCAAAGACACTCTGAACAAATAAATGTTATATTACTTTATACTCAAAGAAAAAAGGTATAGGAATGTATAAGGTAAAAGTGTTCTAAAAGTAAGTAATGGCACAAAGTATATCATCTGGAAATATACTCCAGCTTTTTATAGTAAGAATACTGCTGCCTACATTCTGTTCAGCAGTAAATACAGGATTCCAACTTTAGAACAGAGTGGAATTTATAGGATTTCCTGCAATCTGTGTAACAAATTACATGTATATCAATTAGAAAGGGATATAACTATTACACTGGCTAAGCATGAAAGGAATTCGAGACTGAACGATAAAGACTTCACCTTAGTTGAAACTAAAGACAAAAAACTAACACTACTCAAAATCTGGCTATTAATAAATACTCTTCAAAGAATTGTGACCTCATCATTTATGACCCAACACATTTTCATTATCCACTCTTACTAAAGTAGCAACAGCCAGTTAATATTTTTATCCTCATTAGATAATATGCTTGTTACTCCAGTTCCATACCCACATTTGATAGACTCCATTTTCCCCTCTGCCCTCTCCATTTTGCAGGCTGTTCATCACATTCAGCCTTCACTTGTACAACATTTTTAATCTTTGAGTATACAATAATATAAGATTTATTTGTAAGTAATGATCTTAAAAGATTTCTTTGGGGTACCCCAAAGTTATGTTTATGTCTGAAGACATCTCTCCATTGAGAATGAGATGCTGTGTTCTGTTTGTTAGTAACTATTCAACCCAAATCACACAGCTGTCTCATTTTTCCATATGCTCTTATTTTGTTCATTAGGCTGCACTATTGAAATGTATCTAATGCCTTCTAGCCTTCCAGGTCTTGAGGGATAGATAAAATTAATGCCTTGATAACTTGACCCGAGACTTTGGACCTGTTGATAATGTAAAAAAAGGATAAGTATTTCTTTTGACTTAGAACTACAAGTGTTTAATATCCGTTTCTTATCAACAGTGCATGGTGTTCTTCTATCAGTTTTAATCACATATAATGCAACTGCAGTTTAGGTTTAGTTTGACATTAGAATATTAATATATTCACACTCAGGAAAATTAGAACACCTAGACCAACTAGAGACAGGATGTCCATACTAACAGGACATGTAGAAGGGCTACCCACAAAGTACATTACGTTTTGGAATTGAAAATAAATAAAGTATTGGAAATTTTTTTTATATTATATAGAGATGAAAGCCACAGTTAAATACTACTTTTCTACATAGTTGCCATTTAAATTAAGGCACTTATCGTAGCGATGGACGAGCTTGGAAATTCCTTCGTCGTAAAATTCGGCCGCCTGCACCTTCAACCACGTGGTTAATCAGTAACCCGGTAGAAATACGATTTTTGTGGATTTCCTGGAAAGAGGCACTACAATAAACTCTCAAAGGTATTGCCAGACTCTGCACAACCTCAGAAGAGCAATACAAAACAAGCGCAGGGGAAAGTTGGGCTCAAAGATCTTGCTGATTCACGACAACGCTCGGGCCCACATGGCAAATGCCACTCGTGAAGTTCTCGAATCTTTTACGTGGGAGTTGTTTCCTCATCCGCCGTACAGTCTCGACCTGGCACCGAGCGACTTCCACTTATTCCCAGCAATGAAGAAGTGGTTGGCTATGCAGTGTTTTGATGACAACGCACAGCTTCAAGAAGAGGTAACCACGTGGTTGAAGGCGCAGGCAGCCGAATTTTACGATGAAGGAATTTTCAAGCTCGTCCATCGCTACGATAAGTGCCTTAATTTAAATGGCAACTATGTAGAAAAGTAGTATTTAAGTGTGGCTTTCATCTGTATATAATTAAAAAAATTTCCAATACTTTATTTATTTTTAATTCCAAAACGTAATGTACTTTGTGGATAGCCCTCGTACATTAGTATATTCTGCAGAAATTATTAACATCTGGAACATGTTGGCCAGCGGGTTCAAGTTCATCGATGTCATGGTGCAACAGCACCTACTGGTAATATGTGCCTGTGGCTCTTGTTGTCACTATAAACCAAACAGTGTGACTTGAGCAGATGTGCAGGATACCTCGCAGCTATATGAGCGAACCATAACATCAAATCAGTGAGTTTGAAAGAGGGCGCATTGTTGGCATGAAAGAATGTGATGCATCCATCCGGGAAATTTCTGCCCATGTGGGATGTGCAATGGGTATGTGCAGTACCATTCTTGGAAGGCCAGAGAACACGATAACATGGGTTAGGGCACAACACCCAGACCACCCCGAGTGACATCGACACCTCATCTGAATGGCACTGCAGGACAGATCTGCCTTCTCTTCAGCTCTGGTGCAACGATGGAACAGTTTAACACATCATACACTATTACAAGGGACCGACCATCGCCATTAATTATGGCATGGGTTATGTGCACATTGTCCACTTCTCTGCCTACCTTTGACAAATCTGCAGAAATGTGCTAGACAACAATAGTGGATGAAACAGTGTCACTGGGACTAGGAATAGCATTAGATAGTGTTTTCGGCTGAATCCAGGTTCTGCTTGTTTGGAAATGATGGCCACAGTTTGGTTTGTCACAGACAGGGTGAGTGGCATCACACTGACAGCATTGGTACAAGACTTGCAGCACCAACTCAAGGCCTTATGGTGTGGGATGTTATTAGGTACAACCACAAATCACAGTTGGTATGCATCTGGTGCACTGCGACCAGTGCAACCTACATGAATGATGTCCTGGGTATCGTAGCCATACCCTTTCTGCACAACACTCCAGATGCCATTTTTCAGCAGGGCAATGTACAATCACATGCTGATGCACAAACATGTGCCTTCTTGGTGTCACAGGATGCCAGTCTTTTGCCCTGGCCTGCCTGATCATCAGACTTGTCACCAATTGAAAATGTGTGGGGTATGGTGAAATGATGGGTGCAGCACTGTGACCCAAAGCCAACCACCACAGATGAACTTTGGAACCACGTGAATGCAGCATGGATTGCTATACCACAGGATGCCATTCATACCTTCACACATCGATGACATCATGCACAGAACAAGGTGTCAAGAGCCCATAATGGATACTGTGCCTACTAGGCAATAGGACACATGCTGAACCAAGGTGACAAATGCTAATCATTTCTGTGGAACATACTAATGTACATGTCCTGTGAATATGACTGTTCTATCGCTAGTCATTCAAGGTGTTCTGTTTTCTTCTGAACATGAGTGTAATTTTTGACTATGTCAATGGAAAGGGAATGTTTAAAACCATGGACATTGTTCTTTTGCACACAAAAATGTGAAAATATTGTGAAATATTGGTGTAACTTGGATTTACTTTTATTTCTGCAGATACTGAAGACAAATCCGCATTTGTGATGAATGCCTAGTGAGCGGAATCTTGAAATCTGCACAACAGAAATGACATTAACTTTCACAACATGGTTGCTCTTCCAATAAATCTGTTAAGTTTTTTGAATGACTATTGAAATAATGGAAAATTTAAAAAGTCTGCTGAATCACACACTTTAGGCTATAAGAACCACAAGAGGCAAAGCAATCGTATACTGTAGGCAAAGATCGTGTGTCACCGTTAGTTACAAAAAATGAATTAATGAATTATTCTGGACCAAAAATTTGCACGCAAACAAAAAAGTGGCTGTCAAATGACAGAAATATTTTGGAAACTAACAATGACCAGTGTGAGCAACTTTGATTTTCTTTTTGTCGTGTATTAATAGGATATGTTAAAGCTGATTAGGTTTTTCGAAAAGTGAATGAGTTCTCACGTGAAACGTGCCTGGAATGGAATAAAATCATTGGAGTATGTACCAATTGAGCAGCATCAATAATACGAAGAATAGCTGGATTTCATGTTGAGGTTAAATCTGCAAACAATGGTCCCACTAATCTTAACCATTGTATGATTCATCATCATGAAAGTATAGTGGCTAAGGAAATTTCTGCAGATCTGAATTTGTATTATAAAATATAAGCCACCAGTCTGATTAAAAGTCACACAATTGAGTTATCTCTTTACAAATTTATGCAGTAAAATGGAATTGAGTTTCAGCACACTTTTCCTGCATAGAGAAGTGTCATGGCTGATATGTGTACAAACCGTGAAACAGCTCTATCTTCTGCAAAGCAAATTGGACACTCAACTTATGCTGTTAGATATATTTGAAAATACAAGCTAAATATGTTTCCCCAGGGAAGAACACGAATATCTTTACAGCGAAACATAAAATACAGGCTTTCATAAAGAAATTAAACATTTAGAAGGAGAGGTGAAAACTATCTCGTCTGAAATTTTTTCACATACAGACACTGTTGATAGTAAGTTTGATTTCGATTTGAAACATGTGAAACATTTCTTTCTAAAATCTCAGGAAGAATATATAAAACCGTCTTGTGAATCAGATAACTAAATTGAGTTACTGAGTAAAAAACTTTTGAAGTTTTTGGCTTGCTGTTTAGACAGAATTTATGGTACTGTCATATTTAAACAGGACCCTACCTCTGCCATTTGCCAACATATGTTTGCGGCCCCAAAATTAAAATTAATGACATCTTTACCTAGATCAAACACTTTTTCTCAAATATTTTATGCACATCAGAATTCACTCAACTGGGATTTCAGCACAAAAATACGAGTGGCAAGTAGTACATTGGTGGTTTTCATGTGCTGTTGGCACTCATTAAATATGTAACATTTAGTGGGGGATGGGGCACAAAGAAATACTCCGGTACAAATGTGGCCACCAACAAAGAAGTTTGAGAAGCACTGGTAAGTCTGTTTCATTCTATAATTCAGAATGGATTAACATTCAACACATTTTTAAAAAGTTTCTATAAATGCACTTCTACAAAGAGGAAAATAAATATTCAGTAATCATCAGATTTGTACATGGTGTTTTTCAAAGAATTATTACGTGTTCTCTGAAAATGGACTGATCCTAAATTTTGAGAAAAAACTATACTCAGTTTTGTACAACAAATAGAATCATACTGACAACTTATGTACCATATGAACAGAAGTCAGTAAGCAGAGCAGAATGCTCCACATTTCTGGGTGTACATGGTGATGAAAATGAACTGGAAGAAGACTACTACTGAGCTCTTCAAACGACTAAATTCAGTTACACTAGACTCTCGCTAATCCGGCCCTCAGTAGTCTGGCCTCTCAGTAACCCGGCGCACATCCAAACACACATGCACAATCAATTATCGTGTGGAACAATGCTTAGTTAAGCAATGCTTTATATACTGTATTTTAGCTTTCTTTACAGTTTTGAATCATGTCTTCTGAAAGGAAACACATTACACTAGACCTCAAGCAGAAACTCAAAATTTTATATAAGTTAAATTGAGGTTCTTCGCAGGTAGCCATTGCTGCTGAGTTCAATGTTGGACATGCAACTATTTATGACATCAAAAAGAAAGAAGATGTTATTCGACAGCACTCCAGACAAATGGATAGTCAGTTGGGAAAATGAAAGGTTATGTGAAAGAGTGAGAATGAAGAACTGGATGTAGCTGTTTACAGATTGTGCAATCAACAACGCAGTAAAGGAATTCCAGTCAGTGGCATGATTATAAAGGAAAAAGCAGCTGCATTTAACAAACAACTTGTCAATAGTAATTTGTTTGCAGCGAGCGAAGGCTGGCTATCAAACTGGAAAAAAAACAACATGGCATTTGACAGCTGACAGGTTACCAGGGCAAGCCGCTAAGCTAACGATAAGGATGCTGATGAGTTTGTAAGCAAGATATGGAAGATAATATAGGAAGAAGATTTAACTGCTAATGCCTCGTATAATGTTGATGAAACAGCACTCTTTTACAAGATGGTTCCTTCGACAACATTAGCTGCCAAGAACGAGAAGGAAGCTAGTGGCTACAAGCAACAGAAACAGTGCGTAACATTAATGACGTGTTGTAATGCAAATGGGAGTCATAAACTACTGCTTATGGTGATTGGAAAATCCCAACATCCATGTTGTTTTCAACACAATGACATAAGTACTCAACCAGTGCAGTATTACACTCAGAAGAAAGTGTGGATGGACAGACAAATATTCTCTCAGTGGTTCCATGAAACATTTGTACCTGCAGTGAGAAAAGAGCTAAAGAAGAAACAGCTTCCACTGAAAGCTATCCTTATAATTGAAAATGCTCCCAGTCAAACTTCAGATGTTTCTCTGAAGTCCAATGGTATACAAGCATTTTTTCTTCCACCCAATGTGACAGCCCTAATTCAGCCCATGGACCAGGGAATTTTGGAATCAATTAGACGTCATAAACGACATCCACTTCTCGTCTCCTTGGTGAACGAAAGTGAAAATGACTATTGAGAGTATGCTGAAGGCATGGAAAGCAATTTACATATGTATCATATTCCAAGCAGCCGAAGCATGGGATAAACTGGAGAGTGCTACTATAATGAAGAGCTGGAGAAAATTGTGACCATCCATTGATGCCAAGTTGGATCCAGTACTGAGTGACAGCGATGAGCCAGTCAATTCAAAATTATCAATTACTTTGTACACTGACACATTACACAACCTTCAAGGAGGAAAAGAAATTGATGATGATGATGATGATGATGATGATGATGATGATGATGATGATGATGATACTAAGTGGCTGAATGAGGAAAACTGTGATACGGACCAAACTACAACAGATGAAGAAATAATTAAAAGCATGCAAGAAAGTAACGATGAAAGTGGTGAAGAACAGGACACAGGAGGAGGAGAGCATGAAGATTTCTCACACTGCTGGTGCCGAAGCTGCCGAGGTCTTCCTGGAGTACATTATGCAACAACCAGGTACATGCAGTACTGATGTAATGCTTGTAAAGCGGTTGCGTAATAAAGCATGACACCATCGCGTATCATCATTGCGACAGTTGCAGGGTGTATACGTGCACAAGGAAAAAAAATTCCCGGATTTTTCCCCGGTTAAAAATACACTTTCTCCCAGGTGAAAACACACTTTTTCCATGTTAAATGACAGAATATTTTTCCTTGGAACTGCAAAACTTATCAATTCTTTGAATGGTTGTGGTTTTATACACAGGTGTTGAATTTCCTGGCACTTTAGAAAATGAAACTCAGGCAAAAAGACACGTTTTGGAAATATCTTTGATGTGCAGCAACATGTACGCTGCGTATTTTTGTATTACGAAATTATACATTGTAATTCCACCAAACACCGCATGTTACTTTCCAAATCATTGAAATCGAGATCGCGACGCGCTTTTGTAAGCCAGTCATAGTTCATGCCACGTGATCTCGCCAGCCGATGACAGCGGATATTCAGAGCACAGGACACGTGATGTAGTCAGCCAACAGCAACATCACTGTTGAGTAGCACGAACACACAAACAGGGAAAGTTAATAATTTAAATTAATATACATAATGTTGCTACAAGAAAAGCAAAGATATCACATATAATATTGGTCTCTAAGGTTCGTAAGCTGTAAGAGAAGCTAAGCTTTCGCATATAACGTTGATCTTTTTTGTGCATGTTACACTTTAAGATATATCACACATATGTACCAGTAAATTTTTTAATAATGACATACATGTCAGATCTTCAGGGTTCAAAATTTCTCTAAATGGTTCATCATCAAAGAGTTGATTTTTAAATGAGAGTCAAACGCTTTGTGATTTAAGAAAGTCATGGTACATTCTCGCACATAGTTCAACTTACGTAAAAGGATACTTACTTTGAAATTAACGCTTTTCAAACCACCATTTGCAATATTTTCCCACGACCTGTTAGAAATAGGTTTGTTTCAGCAGTTGCCAGAGAGCGCAGATAACAGGTGACACTGCACTTGCACAGCTACCATGATGTAGGAAGCCCGTATGTACATACGTGTGAAACATTGAAAGATCACACATTATGTCATAAAAGAAACAAGACATCAGAGGATATTTCAAGAGCATCGGAATTTTGTGAACCATACTAAAATGTGCACATTTAAAATGCATACTTAAAAAGTGCACATTCCTATGTCCAGATTCCCAATGAAGTAGACCTTGACCTGATATTAAGCTTTTCAGTGTGGTTTTCAGGATGTAAATTTTCTTGGAGCACCAGTACTGTATTATATCATGTTTGGTCCTTTATTATGGCATAATGCCATATGTGCTAGAAGATGAAAACATGCACCTGAAATGCAGCGAACAGTTGGAACTAGCCAGTAATGTGGAATTAAACATTTTGTTTCAAATATGTTGACTGCCTCTGCGGAAAAGGTTAGTAAAAGTCAAATTTATTTAACAAACAGACAAAAATAACTTCATTGTTCTGCAAGGTGATTAATGCTTAACTGTCAGAAAGGTAGCAATAAAATAAAATCTGAAAGTAATAACATATTTTAGCCTTCCGTAATTATTTGAGTGTATTTTAATTCACTTGATAGATCCTGGCCACATTTTCATTTGACGTGAGAGTAAACGAAGGAGAAACAGCAAAATCACTGAATGTAAACACGGGTCATGTAGAGACTACCCACCATAGCTCAGACTGCTGTGTGCATCAGCTCCGGGTCTACGATATTTGCTAACTGGGTCAATACTAAAAAAAAATCGAATTTCCAAAAATATGTTCATCTTCTGGCACACATATTTCTAAAAAGACTGAAACATAAAACATGTGTGTCCGAGGAAATGTAAGACATTTTGTTTGGTCTTAAGTGTGCCAAAGTGCATTGCCACGCCTCGTCATACAGCATTCTTCTATCACATGTCACTGTATTTCGCTCTGTGGCATTGAAACGTATATATTTTGTAATGGATGCCTTCAAACTATATTCAGGACAGTGGTAATTGAAATGTCCTGTGGTGCCTCTCCTGCTCCCAGTCAGCTGGTTTGACAGCCAGCCCCAGCCCCAAGTTATCTGATCTTGCGGAGTAACCACGGTCCCATGGAATACCTTAATACGGCTGCCCAATCATCAACCAGCCCCCCAGCTTGTTTCACTGTTCGCAGTAAGCAGTTTGCTTCATAAGCTTGGAACAGTGTAAATCAGATGTAAACTCAGCCACAGTTGGAAACAGTGTGAAACAAGACTCATCCACCCAAATGACTTTCTTCCACTGCTCCTTATTCCAGGTTTTAAGGTCTTGGCACGAATTGCCCTATCACGGGCACTTGCATCACTGATTCATGGTTTCAGAATTCCAGATCGCCATGCAATCCTCAGCTTATAGAGCTCCCTTTGTGTTGTTGTGGGACTGACCATTTTCGCAAGTACAACATTCATTTCTGCGGTGACTTTTACAGCTGTCATCGTGCTATTTTTGATCACAATGTTCTTAAATGACTGCATGTCATGAGTAGTAAAAACACACTTTCATCCACTTTATGACTTAGTGGATGATGTTTTTCCACCTTCCCGGTATAAATCTCTGATATGTTGCATCTAGAAACATGTACATCCCACCTACCTTAGTTATGGAAGCCCCCACCATACAAGCACCAACAATTTGCCCAAGTTCGGCTTCAGTTAGCTCCGAGATTATGCACTCAGAACTACACCAAACAATTTACATTACGTTCATTTTAGCAGTCACGAGCGAGTAAATGTGCAGTTGAGTCACATTTGAGTAGTAGATTCTAGCTACAGGAATGTGGCTGTTGGCTGTGCAAGCAGTTGCAGCAAGCAGCTAGATGCTACTGGGAAAAGGGGACGCCAAATTCATATTCTTGAGGGAAAAAACCTTGTTTCACAAAGGCTTAGCTGTCTGTTCACATGAACGGCCACCGACAAAATGTGGCCAAAAAACAAGTGGACCACCCTGTTGCTGAACACGCTGCCAAACATGAAATCCCTCACCTCAATAACTGCTTCACAGCCTGTGCGATATGGATCCTTTCCCCCAACATGAGCTTTTCTGAATTGTGTGGGTGGGAACTTTCCCTGCAGTACATCCTACATTCCCGTAACCCTCCTGGCCTCAACTTTCGTTAGTCACTGTCCTGACCCATCCAGTCCCCACACTGTTCCCATTCCAGCACTACACAGCCATCATTTCACCGCCACACCCAGTCTTTTAATTTCTTTTAATTTTGTTTTATTTCTCTCCTTTCCACTACTTACCTCCTACCCCCTCTGCACCTTCTCTCCTGCCCTCCGTTTAAACTGCAACACTTCACTGTCCACCACTCCCACCATACTATCCCTCCCCCTCCCTCCCCCAGCCTCCTCCTTAACCCTACCCAGTCGCCGCTCCCATCATGCACTGGTGCTGCTGGTGGGTTTGATGTGGACCACCAACAAACAATAGTACCTCCACTATGACAACTGCCACCCATCCCACATCAAACGGTCCCTTCCGTACAGCCTAGGTCTTCGTGACAAACGAATCTGCTCCAGTCCGGAATCCCTGAACTATTACATTAACAACCTGAAAACAGCTATCGCATCCCGCAACTACTCTCCCGACCAGGTACAGAAGCAAATTACCAGAGCTACTTCCTAATCCCCTTAAACCCAGAACCTCCCACAGAAGAACCCCAAAAGTGCCCCACTTGTGACAGGATACTTTCCGGGACCGGATCAGACTCTGAATGTGGCTCTCCAGCAGGGATACGACTTCCTCAAATCGTGCCCTGAAATGACATCCATCCTTCATGAAATCCCCCCCACTCCACCAAGACTGTCTTTCCGCCTTCCACCTAACCTTCGTAACCTCTTGGTTCATCCCTATGAAATCCCCAAACCACCTTCCCTACCCTCTGGCTCCTACACCCTTGTAACTGCCCCCGGTGTAAAACCTGTCCCATGCACCCTCCCACCACCACCACCACCACCACCACCACCACCACCTACTCCAGTCCTGTAACCCGGAAGGTGTACACGATCAAAGGCAGAGCCACATGTGAAAGCATCCACATGATTTACCAACTGACCTGCCTACACTGTGAAGCTTTCTATGTGGGAATGACCAGCAACAAACTGTCCATTCGCATGAATGGACAGAGGCAGACAGTGTTTGTTGGTAATGAGGATCACCTTGTGGCTAAACATGCCTTGGTGCACGGCCAGCACATCTTGGCACAGTGTTACACCGTCCAGGTTATCTGGAAACTTCCCACTAACACCAACCTGTCAGAACTCCGGAGATGGGAACTTGCCCTTCAGTTTGCCCTCTCTTCTCGTTACCCACCAGGCCTCAACCTCCGCTAATCTCAAGTTGCTGCCGCTCATACCTCACCTGTCTTTCAACAACATCTTTGCCTCTGTACTTCTGCCTCAACTGACATCTGTGCCCAAACTCTTTGCCTTTACAAATGTCTGCTTGTGTCTGTATATGTGCGGACGGATGTGTGTGTGTGTGTGTGTGTGTGTGTGTGTGTGTGTGTGTGTGTGTGTGTGTGTGTGCGCGAGCGCGCGTGAGAGAGTGTATACCTGTCCTTTTCTCCCCCTAAGGTATAAGTCTTTCCGCTCCCGGGATTGGAATGACTCCTTACCATCTCCCTTAAAACCCACATCCTTTTGTCTTTCCCTCTCCTTCCCTCTTTCCTGATGAAGCAACCGTTGGTTGCAAAAGCTTGAATTCTGTGTGTGTGTTTGTGTGTCTATCAACATGCCAACGCTTTCATTTGGTAAGTTACATCATCTTTGTTTTTAGATATATAAATTAGTTATCTTCATTTGTAAGTACAGAGCTCTGTTAACAATACATTGGCACTTGGCACACAGCTTTACACTTAATACTGCTGCTTGCGATGCAGTAACAAAACTTTTCAATTCTTTAATCTGGATATTCAATTTGTAAAAAGAATGGCTAATAAGGTAACTTCTGAAATATTTGGATTTCCTGTCTCTTGCTTTATGTAGAGCAGATAAATCCAATGGGTATGTTGAAGAAGGAGGCAAAGTCTATGTGGGCGTTATTTTTGTGCCTTGTACTGGGATTGTGTAAATGACAATAGATAAATAAATCCACAGAAACTGGAATACCAACATGCCAAGGAAAAACTCTATGAACTTACACACCAACCTACTACTTTACACAACAACCAACTGAAAGGCAAACATGCTTTAGAAAACTATAAAATTCTATCGAATTACACAACTGTTTGGTTTAAAGGCATGAGAAGGGACCAACATAGAAGTATACAACCCACTCTCATGGATAAAACGTAAAAATAAAGCTGCTGTGGAGGCATTGTGGCCCTCCACCGAAGGCAGGGTACTGGGAAAGTTAAAAGTCAGCCACAGAGTGGTTGAAAGTGGGCAGTCCAGCAAGAGGTGAGTGACTGTCATTTGGGAGCCACAGCAACACTGAGGTGGGTCCTCACGACGGAGTAGGTAACCGAGCGTTAGCCACGTATGGAAACTGTGGAGCCGGCAGAGGACAACTGATTCCCCACAAGAGGCATGGGTGGAAGACTTCCACACATTCATAGTTTCCTTAATGACAGACAGTTTGTTGTGCGTGCTGTTATGCCATTCCGTCTCCCAAAGTCGGAAAACCTTGCAGTGTAAGACAGAATGCAGGTCAGCTTCAGAAAGGCCTATTTCCAGAAGCGGTTTCCACATTGCCTGTTTGGCCAGCCTGTCGGCAAGTTCGTTGCCGGGGATTCCGACATGTCCTGGGGTCCACACAAACACCATGGAACAGCTGGATTGTTCCAGGGCATAGATGGACTCCTGAATGGATGCTACCAGGGTAGCACCGGTCGATAGCTTGTAGGCTGCACAATGAGTCAGTACACAGGAGAAACAACTCGCCAGGGCATAAGCGGAAGTGCTCAAGAGCACGAGATATGGCCGCCAGCTCTGCAGTGAAAACACTGCAGCCACCTGGCAAGGAGTGATGCTCAACATGTCCTCCATGAACATATGCGAAGCCTACATGACCATCAGCCATTGAGCCATCGACTTAACCACTTCAGGGCCCCAGAACATGCCAAGAATTGAGAGGAAGTGACAGCGGAGAGCAGCGGGGTTAATGGAGTCCTTAGTGCCATGCAAAAGGTCCAGAAAAAGCTGGAGCCAAGGCGTACACCATGGAGGCGTACGTGAATGGACCACAAGTAGAGGTGGTAAAGGGAAGGATTCCCGTTTGGAGAGAAGGGACCGCATGCGAACTGCAATTGTTGGCCCCGATCTGGGTCACCGATGCGGGAGATGGACTGCTGCGGGCGGGAAAAGGAGACGGTAATTCGGATGCTCAGGGGAACTTTGAATGTGTGCTGCATAACTGGCGAGCAGTTGTGCATGTCTTATTGCAGTGGAGTGACACCAGTCTCCAACAGTATGCTGATCACCAGACTCGTCCTAAAACCCCCTGTTGCTAATCGAACTCCACAGTTGTGCACAGGGTCGAGTAAATGCAATGCTGAAGGTGCTACCGAGCCATAAACCACACTCCTATAGTCAATTCAGGATTGGACAAGGGCTCTGTAGAGCTGCAGCACCGTACAGTGACCTGCACCCCAATTGGTGTTGCTTACGCAATGGAGGGCATTGAGGTGCTGCCAGCACTTCTGCTTAAGCTGACGAAGATGAGGGACCCAAGTCAATTTAGCATTGAAAACCAGTCCTAGGAACTGATATGTCTCCACTACAGTGAGTGGATCATCATTAAGATAAAGTGTGGGTTCTGGATGAATGGTACGGTGCCGACAGAAGTGCATGACACACGACTTTGCGGTTGAAAACTGGAAGCCGTGGGCTAGAGCCCATGACTGCACCTTGTGGATGGCTCCCTGGAGGCGCCGCTCAGCAACAACAGTACTGGAGCAGCAGTATGAAATGCAGAAGTTGTATGCATACAGGGAAGGTGAGAGAGCCTGACAGCTGCTGCTAGACTGTTAATGGCCACTAAAAATACAGACACTCATTACATAGCCCTGCAGGACTCCATTCTCCTGGATATAGATGGAACTTTGGGAGTCACCAACTTGGACACAGAAAGTACGTAGTGACAGGAAGGTTTGGATAAAAATCGGGAGTGATCCCTGGAGACCCCACTCATACAATGTGGCAAGGATATGATGTCGCCAAGTCGTGTTGTATGCTTTATGTAAGTCAAAAAAGACTGCAATCAGGTGTTGCCACCTGGAAAAGGCTGTTTGGAAGGCAAACTTGATCGACACAAGATTATCAGTGGTAGAGCGACCGTGGTGGAAGCCGCCCTGACATGGAGCCAGCAAGCCACGTGACTCCAGGACCCAACCCAACTGCCGACATACCATACGTTCCAGCAGCTTACAAAGAATGTTGGTGAGGCTGATGGGCCGATAGCTATCCACATCAAGCGGGTTTTTACTGGGTTTGAGCACCGGAATGATGCTGCTCTCCCGCCATTGCGATGGAAAGATGCCATCACACCAGAGCCAGTTGAAGATGACGAGAAGATGTTGCTTGTAGTCAGATGAGAGATGTTTAGTCATCTGCTGTGGATGCGATGAGGCCCAGGAGCTGTGTCGGGGCAATGTGCAAGAGCACTGAGGAGCTCCCACTCTGTAAATGGGGCATTATAGGATTCACTGCAGCGTGTAGTGAATGAGAGGACGTTCCCTTCCAGCCTCCATTTGAGTGTGCAAAAGGCTGGGAGGTAATTCTCCAACACAGAGGCTCGAGCAAAGTGCTCAGCAAATTGCTCGGCAATTGCGTTTACGTCTGTACATAACTCGCCATTTATGGTAACACCGGGGACAGCTGTTGGGGCATGGTACCTGAAAAGACGTCTGATCTTTGCCCAGACTTGAGAAGGTGCCGTGTGGCACCCAATGGTGGAGACTCATCTCTCGCAACACTTCTTCTTCCATTGTTTGATAAGGGAGTGAACATGGGCACAGAGCCGTTTAAAGGCTATGAGTTGCTCCAGGGAAGGGTGCTGCTTATGCCGCTGTAGAGCTCACCGACGCTCCTTAATTGCTTCAGCAACTTCTGACGACCACCAAGGGACTGCCTTATGCCTTGGGCACCCTGAAGAGCGAGGGATCGCATTTTCTGCCACAGAAGCAATTGTGCCAGTCACCCGCTCAACCATAACATCGATTTTACACTGGGGGGAGGGGGCGGGGGGGGGGGGGGGGGGGGGGGGAATTCAGCAGTCACAGCAGAGGTGAAAGGTAAAAGTTCCCCAGTCCGCATTGTTTAAAGCCCATTTGGGCAGGCGTCCATGGGCCAGATGCCAAGGCAGTGACAGGAAGATGGGGAAATGGTCACTAAAACACAGGTCGCCATGTGCTCTCCTGGGCTGCAAATTGATAAATCAATGGACGAGTAACTACCATGTGCCACACTGAAATGTGTGGCAGCCCCAGTATTTAAGAGGCAGAGGTCAAATTGCGACAGTAAAGCTTCGGCATCTCTGCTTCAGCCAGTAAGCATGGTACCACCCCACAAGGGGTTATGGGCATTAATATTTCCCAGAAGTAGGAAAGGTTTAGGGAGTTGATCAATCAGTGCGGCTAAGACATTCAGGGGTACTACACCATCTGGAGGAACATATACATTTCACACAGTTATTTCCTGAGTCGTCCATATTCTGACAGCCACATCTTCAAGAGGGGTTTGAAGGGGCACATGTTCACTACAGACCGAGTTTAGGACATAAAAGCAAACTCCACCTGACACTCGATTATAGTCACTACGGTTCCTGTAATATCCCTTATAGCTGCGGAGGGCAGGGGTCTGCGTTGCTGGGAACCAGGTTTCCTGGAGGGCAATGCAGATAGCAGGTGTAAAGCTAAACAGTTGCCGTAGCTCAGACAGGCGATGGAAAAAACTGCCATAATTCCACTGGAGGATGACATCGTGAGACTGGGAAGGCATGGAACATTCAATGAGGCAGTTTATGCCTCAGAGTCACCTGCTGCCACTGATTTATTGCCTGAGCAGTCTATATACATTGTGTCTGAGGGTCTGGCGAGATCTAGGTCCTCTGCGGACGTCAAAAACGCTACCCCATCCTCAGCCGCAGAGCTAGTAGGTAGCGGTGGTGTGGGTGCCACCACAATTTCCTTTGTAATGGGGGTTTTCTTTTTGGATTTATCTTGCTGCTCCTTGGGTTTCCCGGGCTGGGAGGACTTCACTGGCTCAGTCTCCGGGACTGAGGATGAGCTGAAGCCCTACGACCAGCTGCTTTTGGGCTCTTCAGCCACTGGCAGGTGTCGTCTGTACCACTAGAAGAAACCTGGGAAGGGAGCAACCCAAGGGACCCCTTCCTAGCAAGAGAAGCCCCCGATGGTTGGGGGAGGGGGGAGGGGGGTGTTTGCTCCCGAAGTAGGTGATGCAGCAGCAACAGGGAGGGAAATGCCCCCCCCCCCCCCCCCACCATCAGGGGGGCAGGTGTAGTCTTGTGGCTCTGAGAAGTGACATGGGTTGGCAGAGATGATGGTGCCAGAACTGTTGTAGCAGCGGCATAAGATGTCTTACGCACAGGATGCAGGCGTTCAAATTTTCTCTTAGCATCAGTGTAGGTCAGTCTGTCCAGGGTCTTGTACTCCATGATTTTCCTTTCTTTCTGGAGAATCCTGCAGCCAGCAAAATGGAGGTCTCCGCAGTTGACTAAGATGGGAGGTGGGGCACATGGAGTATTGGGATGTGATTAGTGTCCACAATCTCGGCATGTGATGCTGGAAGTACAGTGGGAAGATGTATGGCCGAACTTCCAGCACCGCACCGGGGGGAGGGATGTAGGGCTTTACATCACAATGGTAGACCATCACCTTGACCTTCTCGAGCAATGTATCACACTCAAAGGCCAAGATGAAGGCATCGGTGGCAATCTGATTATCCTTCGGACCCCGGTGGACACACCAGATGAAATGTACACCTTGCTGCTCTAAATTGGCGTGCAGCTCATCGTCGGACTGCTAAAGACGGTCTCTGTGAAATATGATACCCTGGACCATTTTTAAGCTCTTATCAGGCGTGATGATTACAGACACATCCCCCAGATGGTCACAAGCGAGTAACTCCCGTGACTGGGCAGAGGATGCTGTTTTGATCAAGACTGACCCAGATCTCATTTTGAGCAAGGTCTCCACCTCCCCGAACTTGTCCTCTAAATGCTCAACAAAAAAGTGAGGCTTCATTGTCATGAATAATTCCCCATCAGCTCTTGAACATACAAGATAACAGCGCGCATAAGATCCGCTGCCATCCTTGGCCTGATGTTCCTCCCATGGTGTGGCCATGGAGGGGAACGATTTGGGGTCACACTTCTGTGCGTTGAATTGAGCTCGTGATCGCTTAGAGACTGCTGGTGTTTCACCACCAGCAAGAGATGGACTACGCTTCGTCATGTGTCATCCGCCCTGATGTCACCCACTCCGACCAGGGGCCCTCCCCACGGGCGCCACCCAGCCGCAGCAAAGGTCACTGGCAGGAAGGCCATTGCCGGGAGTCCCGATGCTCCAGGGGGATGGGCATCTACCCCTTGGCATACGTGGGGAGTTAACAGCACAGGCATCAGCAGAGCGACCCCTGTGTGGTCAGGGGGCTACAATGAACAGGGTACATGGCGGCCCCACCACAACGGACTGGCTACTGTGCTGGATATCAGGTGCAAAGAAGTCCATGACCATCGTCGACACATGCATAGTGCATGATGGAAAACGCACGCAGGAAGGAGTTCTCGCTTAAGAGATGGAGAATGGGCAGGACTGCAATGCGACAATGAGAACATGGGCTAAAGATCTCAATGCACGATGGATATGATGCACCTTGTAAGGTATTGGCTCAGTCTCCAGGAAAATTTTGAAGAATGGAGGTCAAACCCTACAGAGGACCATCACATAAAGGCTGAAACACGTGAAACTTCTTGTAGTCGCCTCGTACGACAGGCAGGAATACCTCAGGCCTATTCTAATTCTCGGACATGCAGGGAGGGGGATAAGTGAACTTTACATCAGATAAGACCAACAGCGGACCCATTACTAAACCTTGTGGGTCTCTACATGTTACATTCCTCTATTTTGAGATGAGTCCATGTGTGTAACACAGTTTGTGAGTGTGACCTTTGGTTTCTGCTATAGAGGTAAGATTCCATCCTTGTAAAACGGACGCCATTAATGTCGTAACACTTTAGTCTCTCAAGTACAATTTTGTGATCCAAATGGTCAAAGACTTGGCAAGGTCATAGTATAAATCAACAGGGTAATTTTTCTTGCTTAGTTCTGCCAGGACTTGTTTGTGAGGTCTTTCATTGCTTTCTCTGTGGATAAGTCTTTATGAAAGCCAAACTGAGAGGCAGTCAAGTCCTGCTCAGATTAATGAGTCTCTATTCCATCACAGGTCACTTTCACAAATTTTTTTGAAAAGATAGTAAGGAGTGAAATAGGTACGCAATACAGGAGGGTTAGCATATTTCCAGTTTTATTAATTGGTGAACATGCAGTATTTTTAAGACTGTCATTGATTGTTTACTGAAGGTAGCTTCAGGGTAACCCTATCAAGCCAGTACATTTCAATGCTAACTCAGTTAGTGATGAACTGTCCTAGAGGGGAAGTGAAAAAGAGACATTAGCCCAAAGTGAAGGTGAAGGGAGCATAGTCATGAGTTCTAATGGGGCAGAGTGATCAGTTCCTGGGATTAGTTTATCAAACAATTACAGGATGTGCTGGTAAATCAGCAACGTGTTCATGGAATCAGTGTATCGAAAAGGCTGCCAGCTCACCACACCATTGAGCAGCTTGCAGAGAACACCAATGAGACTAATTGGGTGATAGCTGTCCATCTCAAGGAGAGAGGTGGTGGTGGTGGGGGGTGGGGGGTTTACCCAGTTTCAGTACCAGGACAACTACAGTTTCTCACCAATAAAACACGGAGGCTCAGTGGCTCGAACATAATGCAGAGCAAAATGTTCGGTGACCGGGCCTGGGTCAGTGTAGACAACACCATTCAGACAGATACCAGGTACACCTGCGAGGGACTGGTGTCCACAGAGGCAATGAACATTTGCTCAAACCCGGGACAGAAGGCTACACCATCCAACAGTAGCAACATACTGTTCTCAGTATTTTAGTTCTTGACATTTTATGAGGTGGCAGACCAAGGCACAGAGCCATTTAAAAGACAATGAGTTGCTCCATCGACATATGTCACTTATGGCATTTTAGCACCTGTCTGCGATCTGTAATGGCCACAGTGATTTCGGGGGACCACCAAGATACCATCTCCTGATGGGAAAGTCCTGACAAATAGCAGATTGCTAAGTCAGCTGCTGATAGAATGGCTGTAGTTGCTCTCTGAACAGCCCCACTTATACCTTCATGTGGTGGGGTGCTAAGGGCAATGGCAGACGTAAAGGCATCCTAATCAGCTCTGCTGAGAGCCCATCTGGGTGGATGCTGAGGCGATTGACATCAAGTGAGGATCAAGATGATCAGAAAATGATACCTAAAACAATCAATTACTGATGAAATTATTTAATTGGGTAGATACAAAATCTACCAACCAGCGGCAGCAGAACACAAATAAAAGACTGTTGTGACTGGCACGCTTTTGGAGCCAGCGGCTCCTTCTTCAGGCATAAAAGTTGAATGGGAAGGAAGAAGGGTGAAGGAAAAGGGCTGGAGAGGTCTAGGAAAATGGGTAGATTTTGGGAAAGTCACCCAGAATGGCAGGTCAGGGGAGACTTGCCATACCCCTCCCACAGTGGTAATCCACTGTCCACCAAACCTACACAATATACTCGTCCATCCCTACACAACCCCTGCTCCCAACCCCTTACCTCATGGCTCATACCCCTGTAATAGATCTAGATCCAAGACCTGTTGTCCCACCACCACCACCACCACCACCACCACCACCATCACCTACTCTGGCCTGGTCACAAACATCACCTATCCCATCAAAGGCAGGGCTACCTGTGAAACCAGTCATGTGATCTACAAGCTAAGATGCAACCACTGTGCTGCATTCTATGTGGGCATGACAACCAACAACCTGTCTGTTTGCATGAACAACCATCGACAAATAGTGGCCACAAAACAAGAGGACCATCCTGTTGCTGAGCACACTGCCAAACATGACATCCTTCATTTCAATGACAGCTTCGCAGCCTGTGCCATATGGATCCTTCCCACCAACATGAGCTTTTCTGAACTACGCAGGTGGGAACTTTCCCTGCAATATATCCTATGTTCCCATAACCCTCCTGGCCTCAACCTTCGTTAGTCGTTGTCCTCTCCCATCCAGCCTCTTCTCTGTTCCCATTCCAGCACTATGCAGCCCTCATTCCTCCATCACACAGAGTCTTTTTACTTCTCTCCTTTTCCGCTATCCTCCCCTTCCCCTCCACACCTCTCCATTCCCTCCATCTAACCTCCTGACTGCACATAGCTGCCCTACCCTCTTTTTTCCAACTCGTCCCTCCGCGCTCCCCAACAGCACGTCTGTCTGCCATGTCTACCCTACTATGCCACCCCCTCCCAACCCCAGCCTCCTCCTTACCCATGCCAAGTAGCCAATCCCATCATGCACCGGTGCTGCTGCTCACAGTGTAGCCTCGGTTGCCTGAGACTGCAGTCATGAGCTTGTGAGTTGCGTTTGCATGAGTGTGTAGGTGTGTGTCTGGCGTCTAATTCTGATGAAGGCCTTACTGGCCGAAAGCTATTATTTATGACAGTCTTTTTGTTGTGCCTATCTGAGACTCAGCAACTCTCCTATATCGTGAGTAGCCACTTTTCTTTTCACAATATTGTTCCACTCCATACTGGATTTCCCATTGTTCAAATCAGATTTATAGTTTATAATACAGTTAAAAAACAGGTGTAATGTGCTATTTATTTTGTAGGTTAATCTTTCTCTGATACTTCTTCCCTATGGATAACAATCAGTTAAAAACTATTTTAGTTCTGCATACGTATACTTTATAGAACCAAAAGTAAAAATCAACAGTATGATAAAATGAGTTTCTAAAAGCACAAGCTTGATTTCAAAATGTTCGGGCAAGTACAAACCTCATGTTTTTCTTGATACTCTGACATATCTAGACGAATAAACCCTCCTGGTTTCCCACGATGCAGGTATGTTGCAAGCTGCTTGGCTAATTCAGTTTTGCCAATTCCAGAGGAGCCAAGAAAGAGAAACACTAGTGGATGTTCTTCATCAGCCCAACCATTCTCTTTCCGGCGAATAGCTGCAATGACAATAGTACAAAATTTAAGAAGTCTGCGCCTGGAACCCCCACACACATGTACACACTTTTGTCATATGTGAATGAATCTGATCTGGAAATATTTAAGTCTGCACCACTGCACATGGAGTACACCCAGTTGTACTTGACAATGGTATGACTATTGTTTTCCTACTGCACAGAAAAAGTGCACACAAAGGATTAATGGATAAATTATTCTACAGAAAGTTACAATGAAGACAGTGAGCTGAAATCAACAAAAATATTCTTGAGTGTTTTACATGTATGTCATCAATTAACATGTTAGTCCATCAGATCATCATATATTTCTCATTGTGACAGCCTGTAGACATCTTATCCATTTTTGTCCATTATATTGAGAACTTGGTAATGCAGATCAATAAAGATACAATAAATGTTTACAACCCTATAAATTCTCCTGCTTTCACTATAAATCTGCTTTGCTGATTTAAGTCATTGCATGTTGCTAAACATTAACTGTTTATTTTCTTCTTCCTAGTTCTAATGTGTGGATTGCTGGCTAAGTGTCATTCCAACACAGGTACCAAACTTAATTGTGTTTTGGTTTGGGGGTATATGCTATTAAACTGTAGAATCTCCTACTCACTGGACCCATGTTCAAGAGGATGACAGTTAAAACCTGTGTCCGGACATCCACATTTAGGTTTTCTGTGATTTCCCGACATTGCTCCAGGCAAATGCTGGGATGGTTCCCTTACAAGGGCATCGTCGATTTCCTTTCTGATCCTTGACACAATCTGGGCTTGTGCTCCATCTCCAATGACATCGATGTCGATGGGATGTTAAACCCAATCTTCCTTCCTTCCTTCTTCTTGTAGATGACTTCAAATGTTTGGAAGGCAATGGCATACCATCTTCAACAGAACCATGCCTAGTATAGCACTTTGGCCTGATTGCAGCTTTACCTTACTTAGGCACAAAAAGTTCAAAATATACATTTTAAAGTTTTCTGAAAGTTAATACCCCCATTTCCTGCAATGAAACACAGAAATTTCATTTACTGTAAGATAAGCAGTAGCTATTATGATATTTGAAAGCTATTTCAATGAAGCTGTGACAGAGCCGCACACACAAACAGAGCTCTTAGTTTCTTTCACTATGAATGTAAGACATGTGCTTTTCTTAGGGAGATACGCCAATAAAAACAGCCATTTGAACAATCACGTACAAATACATGATGTAAGTTACAAAAAACTTACCTTGTTTGTTTTGTTTTGTTTTAGGGTGCAAAAACTAGGGTCATATGCGCATGTGTCAGAACTGTAGAAGACAAAGAAAGGAGTTAAAAATGTCTACACGTTAATCTACATCAACAGAAGAGAAGACAGCTAAAAATATGGATGTGGAGAAAGGTCTATAAAACATGCCATAGAGAAATGGAGGTCAAGAACTAGAGATTAAATGTCCTTTGCCATATTGCTACGATGGATAAAAAGGGAAACAGCTGTCGCATTGTTTGCTAAAACGGCTGATAACTCAGACAGCAAATACAAATGGGAACATAAGCAGTTAAAAGAAAAAGGGCATTCCATCAGGAAATGTGGACCGTCAAAGGCTGAGGGCAATGAGCACAAAGTGTTGGGGGAGGACCACTTAACAGATGGTGATGACTAAAAAGACACTGCCTGATAAGCACCCTAGCTAAAATGATCTCCTTGTGGCAAGAGGAACGAGAGGTGGTTTCCAAGCTGCTGGGAGAGGCTTAATAACCTGGACCTTGTTCCCATGAAGGGAGGACCAATGGTGATGCCAAAGTGACACTGTCTGCTGACAGACAGCAGCACAGAGATGATCAGAGGGAATGTGGGAACTAGTGGGCTGAGGTACAAGGGCTGCAGCTTTGGCAGCAGCATCAGCGGCCTCGTTTCCTGTCAGACCTACATAACCAGGAACCCACATAAACATCACAGTGGCTCCCCAAGAGTGAGCAAGTGACAGCTTTCCTGGGCATGTTACTGTAAGAGATGTACAGCGTACAGTACACAGAAGCTTTGATGGGCACAGAGAGAGTCGGAGCAGTTGACACAATGGAAAAGCCTATGTTGCGTTATGTACTGCATGGCCTAATACAGGGCGAAGAGCTCAGCTGTAAATACTGAGCAGTGTTCCAGCAGCCGATACCGAAAAGTGTCAGTACCAATGATGAAGGCACACCCAACACCACAGTCAATCCGAGAGCAATCAGTGTACAAGAAGGTATTATCGCGAAGTTCCGTGTGAAGTCTGTGAAACTGAAGGTGATAGAGTGAGACTGAAATAGTGTTCCCAAAAAGTGAATGAAGGCCAAGGTGAACATGGCTCGCCGCATGAAGCTAAGGTGGTGAAGGGTTAACACCAAAGGTGGCAAAAAGTTAAGCTGCCGGAGCAAGAGCTAAAAGCGAAGTCCAGAAGGTAACAGAGAAGAGAGATGTGCCCAATACTGGCAATCGAATAAGTCATCGAGGAGGGAGGCATAGGATGAGTGGCCATGCATGGCAGACAAATGGCATGCATATCTGCTGAGGAGAGAGTCACAGCAGTAGGACAGCAGTAGTTCACCAGCTTCTGCATACAGACTCTCAACTGGGCTAGTGTGAAAGGCAGCAGTGGTCAAATGGATGCCACAATGGTGGATAGATTAAAAAACTAAAAATCCGCCTCGATTGCGAAAAAAGCACCTAGCGTTAACCCAGGTTTCGGCGTAGATAACTACACCTTCTTCAGAACAACAATAAAACCCACAAGTGCCTAAGAAGACCTTTGTCAATGATTAAAAGAACACCATAGGTATACATTTATAAACGAAAATGAAAAGGAAAACACAAATAGTACATATGTACAAAGTCAAAACCACTACTTAACTTAGTAGTGTACGCTCCACCTCACACCGGCCTATGTTCGATGGACCAAGACCTGCCATAAACTTCAGCTACAAATGGTCACTCACTTACAAGCCCAACCCGCTACCTATGCACATGTGCAAGACAAGGGAAGTTACTCGAATGCGCATGTGCATACGAATCCGAGAAAGTTTATACATGGATCGGACCTAAATAGCCCATATATTCCCAACTGTGGATCAATGTATATCAAAAATTGGAATGGATAGAATAAGTGACAAGCTAAATAGGAGATGAAACCTAAAAATAACCGCACACAGTTGCTTATGCTAGGAAAGAAACATATATGGAGCTACCTATGACAACAGGAGGAACTCTTACAAACTATACCTAAAGCCAGTAGTTAGCCGGGGTGGGGGTGGGGGGGAGGGGGGGGTGGCTGAGGGGACATAATCTAAAAGACATCGTGGTAATAAAGATATACAGATAAAACGTAAGGCGTTCTTCAAGGGGTTAAAATCACCTTCATCGTAAAAGGAAAATTAGGATAAAAAGAAAGAAGATGAACAGCTTGACCAACCGTGCTTGCCAGTCAGCGCACGCAAGTGAAAATCCACAGATCATCAGATTTACAAGTATGAAGAACAAATTAAAGGTGCGAAACCTTCAAAAAATTTTCTGTTTCTTAGTAGGAGTTGGTCGTTAAGGATATTGTCTTTAGCACGTTGCAGATGTTTAAAGATCTGCATTTCTTCCAAAACATCCAGTTTTAAGCCCTTAACCTCGGCATGAAGTAACTCGTTATTAACTGGAGGGCTCGGCGCATGAGCCATTTGCACAAGGTGTTCCGCCTAAGTAGAGCCCTTAGTACCGTCACCGCTTCTAGTAGGAATATGCTCTTTATACCTGAGACCCAGAGCTCATCCTGTTTGCCCGATGTAAAATTTTGGACAATCCCCACATGTAATTTTATATACTCCTGATTGGCAAAGTTTATTGCTCTTATTCTGCAAGGAGTGGATTAAATTCCTATGTAAACTATTGTTAGTAGAATAGGCAACTGAAATTATGGGCTCTGAGTAAACGCCCCAATTTGTAGCTTATATTGCCTATGTAAGGGATAGATATCGTTGCCACTTGTTTGTCATCTAATGTATTCCCTAGGGTGAAGACTTAATAGGTTAAGGGCTTAAAACTGGATGTTTTGGAAGAAATGCAGATCTTTAAGCATCTGCAACATGTTAAAGATAATATCCTTAATGACCAAATCCTACTAAGAAACAGAAATTTTTTTTGAATGTTTCGCACCTTTAATTTGTTCTTCATACTTGTAAATCTGATGATCTGGGAATTTTTACATGCGTGCGCTGACTGGCAAGCACGGTTGGTCAAGCTGATCATCTTCTTTCTTTTTATCCTCATTTTCCTATTACGACAAAGGTGATTTTAACCCCTTGAACACATTACGTTTTATCCCTATATCTTTATTACCATGATGTCTTTAGATTACGTCCCCTCAGCGCACCTCCCACCCCCCCCCCCCCCACCCCCCCACCCCCCCCGCAGGCTAACTACTGGCTTTAGGTATAGTTTTTAAGAGTTCCTCCTGTTGTCATAGGTAGCTCCATATATGTTTCTTTCCTAGCATAAGCAACTGTGTGCGGTTATTTTTAGGTTTCATCTCCTATTTAGCTCATCATTTATTCTGTCCATTCCAATTTTTGATATACATTGATCCACGGTTGGGAGTATATGGGCTATTTAGCCCCGACCCATGTATAAACTTTCTCGTATTCATATGCACATGCGCATTTGAGTAACTTCCCTTGTCTTGCGCATGTGCATAGGTAGCGGGTTGGGCTTGTAAGTGAGTGACCATTTGTAGCTGCAGTTTATGGCGGGTCATGGTCCATCGAACATAGGCCGGTGTGAGGTGGAGCGTACACTATTAAGTTAAGTAGTGGTTTTGACTTTGTACATATGTACTATTTGTGTTTTCCTTTTCATTTTCGTTTATAAGTATATAGCTATGGTGTTCTTTTAATCATTGACAAAGGTCTTCTTAGGCACTTGTGGGTTTTATTGTTGTTCTGAAGAAGGTGTAGTTATCTACGCCGAAACCTGGGTTAACACTAGGTGCTTTTTTCGCAATCGAGGCGGGTTTTTAGTTTTTTAATATATTAACCAACAATTGCTGACGTGCTGCGATGTTGAAGGTTCTTAAATGGTGGATAGTATTGAGATGGTGTAACATGGACGGACGACGTGCTGATGCATAAATGAATTACCTATACTCATGTTTTGAACGGATCTGCTAGGTAAGACACATGGGAGTATCCAGAAAGTTTCCTATTGAGCATGAGCCCCAGGAATTTTGTAGTTTCAACAAATGGAAGCACAACAGGTCAAAGACATACAGATGGTGGGAGAAACCAATTGTGCCGCCAGAAATTCATACAAACGGTTTTGTTAGTGGAAAAACGAAAGCCATTGTTGATGCTCCATGAATAAAGAGGATTGAGACCGCTAAAGACGCTGCTCAATGAGACAGGTCCCTGGAGAACTGCAATAGATGGCAAATTGTCAACAGAAAGAGAGCCAGAGATGCCCGGCTGGAGACAGGCCATTATAGGATTAATGGCAATAGCAAAGAGGACGACACTCATGATGGAGCCCTGAGGCACACTGTTCTCCTGGATAAAGGTGTCTAACAAGGCAGTATCTACATATACCCTGAAAAAAAGCCTTTTAAAAATTGGTGAAGGAAACAGGGCATCCAGCCAGGGAAGCCCCACGTGTAGACAGTTCGGAGGATACCAGTCCTCCAGCAGGTGTTGTAAGCTTTCTCCAAATTGATAAACATGGCCAAAGTCTCAGTTTTCCGCAGAAAAGCGCGCTCTAAATCCACACTGTGTAACAGTTAGTAAATTGCGACACGCGAGCCACCATACCAGCCAGGTATGAATCATACGTTCCATCACCTTGCAAACACAGCTGCTGAAAGAGATGGGGTGGTAGCTAGAAGGAAGGCATTTGTCCTTACTGGGCTTTGTTATGGGTATGACAGTGGCCTCAGGCCAGTGTCTGGGAAACATGCCCTCCACCCAGATGCTGCTGTACATATGAGGGGGAACGTGCTTGCCCACAAGAGAAAGGTGCTGCAACATCTGAATGTGAAAATCATCTCACCCTGGTGCGGAGCATCGAGATGAAGTGAGAGCATGATCTAGCTCCCTCATAGTAAAGGCGGCATTGTAGCACTTACTATTCTGGGAAGAGAAGGGTATCACCTGAGCCACCTCCGCTCATTTCTGATGGAGGTCGGCAGGGTGATAATGAGAGGAGCTCGAAACCTCTATGAAATGGCAGCCCAAGGCATTGGAGATAGCAATAGGATCCACTACGACATCATCTGCTACTGTCAGGATGGAAATTGGGAAATGGACATTGATCCCAGAGAGCCATCGCAGGTTGGCCCACATGATGGAAGAGGAAGTGGAACTGCTAAAAGAACTAGTGAGTGAAATCCAGTTAGCTTATTCGCTATAGGAAAGAGCAAAGCCTCCAGTTGGCTTTAGAAAGCTGCCATTTGGGTGAGCATGTAGGTGGGGTAGGAGTCAGCAATTGGATGGCAAGAGGGAAATGGTCGCTCGAGTACCATATGTGTCAGAGAGAATGGACCACTTGAGATGATGGGCAAGCTGGGCATTGCAGAAGGATAGGTCCACATGGGAATAGCTGTGAATGGAGTCTGAAAGGAACATGTGTGCTCCCGTGTTGAGGCAAATGACATTAAGTTGATTGAGAAGGTCAGCCACCAAGAGGGCACCTCACTGACCAGTTCTGGGCGAGTGCCAAAGGGTATAGTGTGCATTAAGGTCACCAAGCAGTAGAGGGGTGAGGGAGCTGCCCAGTAAGATGGAGTAAGTCTGCCCTGGTGACACTGAATGACGGAGGGATGTAAACGGTACAAAGGCAAAAGGTCAAGTGAGGAGGAAAAATGCAGACTGCAGCAGCGTGGAGCTGGGTAGTCAGGGAGATGGGGTGACAATGGACGTCATCCCGGATGAGCAGCATGACACCCGCATGAGATGGAATGCCTTCCTCTGGAGGAAGGACAAAGCGGACTGGGAAGAAATGTGAGAGCTCAAAGCAGTCGTGAGGACGCAATTTTGTTTCCTAGAGGCAGAGTACAGGTGGATGCTGTGATTCTAAGAGCAGACTTAAGTCTTCTTTGTTGGCTTGAAGGCGGCGAGCATTCCATTGGAGGAGAGTCATGACAAAGAAAAAATGAAAGGTTGTCACCCTGGCAGCTGTCAAGTGCCAGCCTTCGCAGACTCACTGCTACAGGGCACAGAGGCAGGAGGATCCTGCTGCATGAGGTCTGCAGAAGCATCGGCAGACTACTTCTGTCAGTTTGCGGAGTCCAGGGCAGAAAAACGGTTGGTGGTGCGCTCCAGCGACACGGAGGTCAGCTGGGCGAGGGTATTGTATCGACACAGTCGAGGAGGATCTCTGGGTTGGCGAAGGAGAAGACTGTTTACCTTTGTTTAACTTCGTGGAGCCTTTCTGGTTTGCTAAGGAAGACTCAGATGTTTGTTGGCTGGAGGGATGTAGGAAGTCTTCATGGGAGTTTTCCTTTTGTACATTCTGCCAGCCTGTTTGGTAGCAGGTGACTTCACCCCATGAGGTGAAAGTTTGGTGGCTTGTTGCACTGCTGGATGATTTCACAACCATGGTGCTAAATTTAAGGTCACATGTCTGCATGGCCATGTCCTTCATGGAGCAAAATGTAGCTAGAACAGTACTGTAGGTGTCAAATGGTATCATGGAGGTTTTCCTACTAGCCAACAATTAAAAGTGACCGGGTAAGGCATTTTTTCCTTCACCCAGATCTCACAGACAGCCCTGTCATTGAGATACACAGGACAGTCTTGGGAGGAGATGGCATGGTCACTGTTGCATTTGATACAGCGGGGAGAAGGAGGCAGACAAACACCCTCGGGAGCATCCCTGCCACAGGTTACAGTTTTGGCAGGTGTTGACAGCACTCTATAGTGTGGTTGTAACGATGATACTGGTAGCAGAACATCGGGCTCAGAATGTACGGTTGTCCTGTGATATCATCATGGCCTGCTTTGACAGAAGCACCAATCTATCAAAATAAGAGTGCATGTGGGCACTAAGCATGCGTCGACTTTTTTCATCACCCAAGCATGCAATGACCCCGATCACAGAGGTATGTTTCGATTTCTGCCTCAGTCAGCTCATTGAGCAGCCTAATGTAAATAACACCTTGGTAAGAATTAAGGGTTCGATGGGCCTCGACACAAGCGGGACAGCTGTGGAGGAGTGAAGCTGCAAGCAATTGTTGTGCTTGAGAATCAGAAGTTGTCTCCAAAAGCAAAGCACTATTTCGTAACTGAGAGCAGGATTTCATAGGACCAGCAATTGCATCAACACCTTTCTGAGTAATAAACAGATTTACCGTAGCACAGGACTGACCGTCTCCAGTATGTGAAACCACAAGGAACCGTGGTGCAGCAGGGAAGGTCTTTAAATTGTTAGACTCATTCTGTTTATGTTTGGTATACGTTGACTGAACATGATTGGCTCATTGCGAGTAAATCCCCCTCAATTGCCAGCATCTCCGATGGCATGCTCCTTCCAACTGTCCAACTGGAGGTCCCCCTCAGAAAGGGGTGCACCCACCTTACGTGATTATTCACACCTCAGGTCACACCTCCCGAACATTTGACAGAGGGACCAATCGGCAATGTAGGAAGGTAGCAGCTGAGGCAGTCACCCCTCCCTGGGTCTGGTCTACCAGTGGGTAAGTGTAAACCCTAACTGTCAACCCAGGGCCGGGAATTACAAGTTACTCAGTCACCTGTCACGTGTCAGATGTGTGGGCTTGCCTCCAGGAGCGCACAGGGAAGAAGAAGAAGAAAAAGAGGAACCTCAAACACCGAAGTGGAGGAAGGATAGGAGAAAGGGAATGAAGAAAAGAAAGAAGGAATGAAAGACAGTGGAGAGACTGTTCTGATATTGGTGACTGAATATGCAGAACACATCACCAACAACATCCCAGACATGTTCCCCAAGGGAGGAGAAAAAGAATAGCAAGAGGATAGACATGCAGCACGGAAGAGAAAAGATGCTACAAAGACCCCGTGGTAGCCAAGCATGAACCCACCAAAAAGTGGTGAGACCCTGGGGGGAAAATACCATACCTGATGCAGTTGTGGTAATAGCACCTTCTTGGCCAACTATATGTTCCTTTAGACGCTGCTCTAAAGGGAACTTACGGCGTTCCTCAGCCTCTTTCTTCCTCTGTATCTCCTCCCACTAAAAAGAAAAATCGGTTTGAATACATGTACTGTGTTAGTCTTGCAAAGCAAGGAATCAAGGTACAGTTACAGCTAAAAATAATCAAATGTATTTTAAAGTGAGAACTCAACTGCATGTTTAAGTCAGGAAGATATCTATTTTTCAAGCTAAAGACAAAAGAAGAAGTGGACCAGGTTAAAAAATAATTTTATTGACCTATTCATCTTTTTATATGTCTTTCTTGTTTGTATCAATATTATTTAAGGACATGAATAGCTGATGGCTACAACAGCAGTTACCATTATGATTGTGTAGCAACTAAACACGATAGAAGTCCCACAAAGCTCTAGGAATGCTTTTCATGCCATGACAAGGGTACTCTCATAAAACCAACAAATATCAAACTGAAATGAAAATCCTATTAATCTTGATGAGGAACTCTTGTTCCTTAACCAATATTTCCATGATGAATGGCATGTCTGCTAAGATTAACACAATATTAGAATGACTCAAGAGACAACACTATGGATATGCTCAAAAGCATGCAACACTGCTTTTAAAACTTCAAGAATTTACATTAAAGAATGGAAAATCCAGGATGGAATAATGACAATATCACAAAGTAAACTGCAACCCACTTTTCTGCTTTCTATGTGGGTGTGACAACTAAGAAGCTGTCAGAACGCATGTATGGACACCAATAAACTATGGCCAAGAGACAGCTGGACTACCCAGTCACTGAATATGGTGCCTAACCCAGTGTGCAATGACTACTTCACAGCCTGCACCATCTGGTTCCTTCCTATCGACACCAACTTTTCTCAGCTGCACAGGTAGGGAACTATCCCTGCAATACATCCTATGTTCCCATAACCTCCCTGGCCTCAACCTTCACTATTCCCTGTCCTTCCTCTACCTACGCTCCTCCCACTCCAGCAACACACAGCCTTCTATCCCACCAATGCATCAGTTAGTCTTCTTCCCCTCCTCTACCTATCTCCTTTCCCGCGATCACTCCACTTCATTTCAGTATGTGCTTGGAACTATTGATTTCATCTCACTTAGGATTTGGTAGTAGAAGTATTAACAAGCAGATCGTGATCACTGCTCAGCCTCCCTAGCTTGAAGCGTCAAAACATGTATGTTTCTGAAGTGTGTTTTAGACTGTTGCTGAGAAGACTGTGTATCTTCTGACTGCTAATTTCAATGTGTTTCTCCTTAACGCTTTAGATATTTAAGGAATTTTGTGTAAGTTTATTCCTTAGGTAACGAGCTTCATAAACACACTTGGATAGTGACTGTGTGTATCATGTGGCTGCACAAGCTGTATTTAATCATACTGGAGCCGCAAATTATTGTCACCACTGTTTGTTATGTTTACTGCCTTTAGACAGTTCTGTACATAGTATTTATTGAGTTCTTTTAAGGTCTTTGAGTGAACCATTACACTTTATTGCCTTGTCGATTAACCAGCTGTTTTGCCAGCATTCATGTTTGTAAGTTTCATTACAAATTAATTATCACCTCTTTTCTCTAGATTATTTCCAGGTATGCTTAAGTTCGCCAAGAGTACTGGGCTAGTCCTTTCTATAAATTATAATCATTTTTATGGTATTGTTACCTGGCTACAAAATGGTGCCCATTTTTTACGGGAGGGGCATTCATCTTTGTTTAATACCTGCCTTTACTTAGTATGTTTTGCCTTGTTTAGTTTACGAAAGGTTAATGTACCCTTCTGGTGTCTTAAGATAATTATTACACTGTGTTGTCTTGTTGTGTGAAACAGCATGATATTAACCCTGTAACTGCGGGTTTCCATAGCGATTTATCACAGTAGCTCTCCTGTAATGCGCTTAATTTGTCAGTGAAATAATTGCTGCTTTCCCTGCAATATCAGGGGCCTTTCCAACAGAAGGCTTATTGCATGGCTCTGTGATACATTTGGATGCACACCAGCTTAACTGTTTATTCTGATCTGAAATCTGAACAAAGTTGCCAGTGTTTTGACATTGTGCGGTCTTTCATCACTTAAAGGAAACTGGATCTTGTGACAGGACCTCCAATTTCAGTAAACATTCATGTGTGTGAAAATCTGTTTGTGTCTATGTTCTGGAGGGGCACAGCCTTTGTACTTGGGGTGACCATTTGTGAGGAGCCTTGAATTTTCTTGAGAGATAGGGGCGCGTTGTCAGCCACTGGGTGGTTCGTTTAGAAGCAGTGTTTGTTGTATGCTTTCCTGCCTGTTAAGATGCCCCTTTATTAGTAATTTCCTCTAACCCAAACATTTATGTTTCCTAATTCGTTTAGTGCATCAAACCATTCTCAGGACTGAAGACCATAACAACAACAACTACAACAATAATTCGTTTAGATAAGTACTGATGTGTCTGAATAACCTGTTCTGAAACCAGAGTTAATGATTTCTAGTAACTTTTCTTAAAGCTAGCACTGAAATTTGTTTATTTGTTCAAACAACAAGGATTAATATTATTGTTGTTTACTGTAAAGTAGGCATTTGGGAAACACTTTAATATTTAGTTCCAAACAAGGATTAATATTTTTATAAATGACAATTAATTGAAACCCTCAGCTGCCAACAGGTGTTGTTGATATACCTCGATGGGGAGAGCTGATAATGTGTGCCCTGACCGGGACTCGAACCAGGGATCTCCTGCTTACATGGCAGATGCTCTATCCATCTGAGCAGCTGAGGGTTTCAATTAATTATTTATTCTAGAGAAGCTGCATGGTCATCAATGGTACCTGTTCTTTCGAGAACAGTTACTATCTTCATATAAAATATTTTTATAATTTACTGTAAAGCAGGCTTTTGGGTGATACACTAACATTTGATCCCAAACAGAGTTATTGTCTTTTATAATTTTTTCAAAGGAAAAATCACTGTTCTGCATTAACCTGCCAGGATAAAAGTTTATTAAATGCAATTAAAAATTAGTTGGGTCATGAATGATGTTCGGTGTCGCGTTGTATCAGTCCTGATCCCAAGGCAACCAGGCATGGAGGCCTGATATCAGCTACGAAAACAGAGAGCTGAATGGCAGATTTAAATGGCACACCATCCATAATGACAGACAAATGCAGAACAAAATCAAAACCAGCATAATACCAACTATGCAAGATGCATTCAATGAATGCGAAAGTAATATCTTACTTGATGAGTTGTCAAGGCAAAGTCATAAAAAACATTAATCCTGTGTATAACTGGCTAGTGCAACAGTCATCTGTCTAGATACTTGTTGGTTGTGGCGGCACCCAAACAGAAGATGATAAAATCAAGGCTGAAATACTAAATTCAGCCTCTCAAAAGCTGCTCCAACAAAGAAGATCACATTGCAGCTCCTACTTTGGTCAGTTACACAGATATGAAACCATCAGTTAGAGAAAAAAAATGAACATAGTACTGAATATGAGCATAACTAACTCAACAGAGGAAAGGGTGCTGGATCTTGTGGGGTGCATGAAAGATTGTGTATCGAATACTGCATGTACAAGAAATTTTTTCACTTCAACTGTGTATCACTACAGTGACAAAATGTGCCATGTAACTGGAAAAAAGTACACATCTTTCCAATCCAGAAGTGTGGCGGAAAAGCAGCACAGAACTACAGATCTATTTCACTGATATCATTAAGTTGTGGAATTACACAAGTTATTTTGTGTGCATGATATTACTGCAGACTGAACAACTCAACTGTAGAAATTAATAAATTTTTGCAAGCACTAAACATGTTCTGCTTGTTCACAACATTCAGAACACAGAAGGTAATTCAACTCAGATTGATGCTATATTTCTTGGCTTCCAGAAAGATTTCGATTGAAGACTTCTTACTGAGCAAACAGAAACACGTAAATTGTTCTTAACTGAGAGACAGTTTCAAATGAAAGTAGTGTCAAATACCTAAGGTTAGTGTGACAGGACTGCTATTGTGCATAATACATATAAATCAACCACCAGGTAAGATGGATAGCTCACAGAGGCAAACCACAGATTTCATTACTTACAGGGATGTAACATCAATAGAGAATTGTTATGAACTGCAAGGAGACTTTAAGGTGACTAGCACATGGTGCAAATATGTAAATTAGTCTGAACATAAATAAAAGTAATAAAATGTGTGTAAAGATGTACAAAGACCTGGTAATGTCTCACAACATGATCGGAAATCAATCACAGCCATCAACTATAGAAGACTATCTTGCCATTGTGATTCAAGTAGGAAAATCCAGATAAATCCAGCTGTTATGCCAGCAGATACCCCACTCAGATATATCGGAAGAATCCTAAGTGTAGTTCACACCTGACTGAGGTAGATTATAGATTATAAGTTTTATTTGAGCAATTCTGGAGTGTTATTTCATGACCTGGAATCCTTAGAACGTCGGATCGGTTGAACAGGAAGTGAAGACAGAGAGAGAGAGAGAGAGAGAGAGAGAGAGAGAGAATTCAAGTATTGTCTTTTATAGGATACATACATTTCATTCGTGCCATTTTAATGCTATGCAATTATTTCATGAATAATCATATTTGTGGTAAAACACACACCTTCAATTTCTTTTACTTTGTTCTCTTCTGCCAAGTTGTTTTAACTCAACATTGCTTCGCCTTCATTACAACCTTAAATTCATCTGAAAGGCACCCAAGTACTTGTCTTGAGTGTAGAACAGATCAACACAAACTAAATTACTGACAGCCGGAAAGCAATTTCTGCAGGATGATTCTCTGTGACACCGTATAGTGACCGGAATCAAACAAAACCACAAACAATTCAAGAACCAGTGGAGACTGGACACCACAAGCCACCAAAGGGTAACAGGTGGACAATGTGAGACAATGGAGACGGCATGACAAAATAAAAAGTCCAGTGGACAAACCAAGATCAAAAACTATGATGCTGTCAATTCAGAACCATCACAACGATGCATAGTGAGACCAATACAAGTGCTGGGAAATCACATTGATTGTGGGGCTGCTGCATTGCTGGCTTTCAAGGGAAGCCATGCGTGCAGATGGGCGGGCACATGGGCCACGTCTAGAAGGTGTCGCTTGTAGCAGTGAATCAACACTTGCAGATACAGTCTTGCCGCCTGGCGACTGTCGTCAGCAATTTCCACGTCATCCATTGGGCCTTCAAATGCATCAGGCTGGGACACCAGGCACACGGCATGAAAGCTATTAACTTGTATTCACTAACCTTGGCAGCATGTGTCTCGAGGACATTGCGCATCTGCTGTGTACGAGCATAGGCAGCTGGTGGGTGTCCTCGGTCATTCTCCTGCGTGGGGTCGGCACCATGCTGCAGCAGTAGCTCCACAAGCTCCTGACTATCAGCCAAGACGGCATAATGCAATGCAGTGAAGCCACGGAATGAGGCTCGGTTACTCAGCATGTCATTGAATTCATCCTCTCGCTTTGCAAGCACTAGGCACAGATATGGAATTCAATTAATAGTAAGCAACTGTTGTTCAACATTATTCATAAAATGAAGAACTGAAAGAATTTTATCAATTGCAAGGTACAGATTTATATTTTAAGTGAAAAGACAAAAAATAGTAATTATTTGTTTCATAACATACACTTACTAATAATCTGATTATGGTAAATGAGATACAACAAAAATTAGTAACATCACTCACTCATATAAAACTTTAGGCTAAAGAGATTGAGTAGTGGTTTAAAATTAATAGTTTTATTGATGAGAACGAACATGTATATTTATATACTATGAGTAATGATCAATGACATTCTTCTTAAATGAAGAATTTGACCTTCATGAACATTCCATAATAAGTGCCTGCTGCCTCTTATTACACAAATTCAAGCATCATTTTGATCATTTGCTAAACAAATTGGAACACTGCATTGAAAAGTGTATCATTTCTATGGTGGAGTCTTAGGCAGTTTCTTTTTCAGTAGACGATTATCAAGAGGGAGCACGCAATTACCTTAATTGAACAATCAACATGATTTTTGTGAATAGTTTTGATATGCTGTATAAAAGGATTATTTCACAGATGTATGGTAGAGTATTATTGAAAGTTCCAGGTTTTTAGATAATGAAAATCGGGATTCTTTTGGATGTATAGCACACACAACTTTTCTGATTGTTTTCTAGAGTATAGGTAAGTGTCCTCAAAAAACAATGCCAATGATGAAAAGTAACAATCATGTGCAATTTCCCATGAGTCCATTCCAGTGGCATTGGATAATACTTGCACTGCAAAAGTAAACCTACATATTCATGAGGTAGGTAATCAGTATCAGTTGGCTTCTTATCTAATAGTCCTGGAAATCTGGTAAATCCCACTTCTGCTATATCATTATCTTTACAGCTTAAGTTAATCTTCTTACAGTTCCACTTTCAAGTCTTGAACTGTTCCATTTGCATTTCTGAAGTGTTTCAAGTCAACCTGTTTATCTGGAATCCTGTTTCTAAGTGTATTAATGATGCAGTCAGTTTTTTTTCTGCTTGACAATTTTCAGTTACTGTAGATGTATCATTTGCTAACAGAACACATTAAGAGTTGACGTATTAAAATAAGACAAAGAGGGTAGGACCAAGACTAGCGCACTGAGGAACACCTTGTGTTACTGTACTTAATTTTGAAGGATAATTTACTCACCTGTCTAGTATACTGGTATACTATACCACACTGTCCCTAACCCATACTTATCAGTTTTATGGATCAGCAGAGTGTGGATTACTGGGGCAAAATCTTGTGTGAGGATGGAGAAGATTTCTGGATTTCTGCTACTTTGTTATCCTTGTATAGTGATGCACTATTTTTCTCAATGATTTTATTACTCATGTTTTTTCCTTACTGGAAACCAAACTGGTATTCCAAAATAATTTTCTACACAAAAATCTGATATCTGGGTAGCATCTATCTTCTCACATACTTTTGACAAGACAGGAAGAAAGATACGGTGATAATTACCAATATCTTCCTTGCCCATTTCTTGTCAAGTTGTTTTATTGCTGCATATTTTAATGTTGTTGTTGTACTTATTGCTGTTTTTGAGTGGGCCTCTGTAAGAAGATTGGTTTGATGCAGCGGTCCATGCTAGGCTATATTTTTTCTTTTTTTCTTTTTTTTTTTTTCAGGGCGCACAACTGCAGTGGTCATTAGCACCCAGACTAAATTATGAATGCACTGCGAGGCACAATGTTAAAACAGCAACTAAAAAGGACAACACTATAAAAGGCACATTAACAAGCAAGGGATTAAAGGGAAACAGCATAATAAAATTTCCTTAGACAGGTTCATCAAGTGGATAAAACGAAGAACGCGAGGAGCTGCTCCTGGGTCACCTGCTAAAATTTCATCCAGAGTACATGGCAGGCCAAGATCAATGCGCAGTGTATTAAAATTCGGACACCACGTTAAAATGTGGCGTACCGTCAGCAATTGCCCACATGGACAGAACGGCGCCGGCGCAGCCGTAAGCAGATCGCGGTGGCTGAACCGGCAGTGTCCAATCCGTAACCGGGCCAAAATGATCTCCTCCCGCCGAGAAGGGCGTGAAGAGGTCGTCCAAGCCGTGGGGAGAGTTTCAAGGCCCGAAGCTTGTTTTCAGTAAATGTACACCAATTGGCATGCCACAGCGATAAAATGCACTGACAAATGACCCTGCTAAAATCAGATGAAGGCACACAACAAGAAGCTGGCCGAGGCTGGAGAACCGCAGCCTTGGGCACGAAAGGGTGAACCGGATACGGATCACTGAGGAACTGGATGGCGCTCACTGAATCCGAGCAGATGACATAAGAAGAACATCGGTGGCGGCGGATGTAAAGAACAACCTGATAGAGGGCAAATAGCTCAGCTGTGAAGACCGAACAATGGCCATGGAGTCGGTATTTGAAACTGTGTGCCTTGACAATAAAAGAACACCCGACACCGTCATCGGTCTTAACGCCATCCGTATAAATGAAGATCATATTAATGAACTTCGAACGAAGTTCGATAAACCATGAGCGGTATACCGAAGCTGGGGTAACCTCCTTTGGGAGCGAGCTGAGGTCAAGGTGAACGTGAACCTGAGCCATGAGCCAAGGTGGCGTTTGGCTCTCGCCCACTCTAAAGGTTGCAGGGAGGGGAAAATCAAGTTGCTGAAGGAGGTGACGAAAGTGAACTCCAGGGGGTATCAGGGCAGATACATACAACCCGTATTGACAGTTGAGAGAGTTGTCAAAAAAGGAACGATAAGATGGGTGGTCGGTCATTGATAATAGCCGACAGGCATACCGACAAAGCAGTATATCGCACTGGTAGGTTAGTGGCAATTCACCGGCTTCAGGATGAAGACTCTTGACGGGACTAGTATAGAGCGCTCTGATTGCAAGACGTAACACCCGATGTTGTATAGAGTTGAGGCGGCGTAAGATGGATGGCCGTGCAGAGGAGTATACAAAGCTCCCATAAGCCAGCTTTGAGCGGACGATCGACCGATACAGGCGAAGTAGGACGGTTCAATCCGCTCCCCACGACATACCGCTGAGAACACGGAGGACATTTAGGGAATGGGTACAACGGGCAGCCAAATATGACACATGTGGAGACCAGCTAAGTTTCCTGTCAAATGTAAGACCTAAAAATTTTGTTGTCTCCACGAATACGAGAGCAACGGGACCGAGATGTAAGGACGGTGGGAGAAACTCTTTGTAGCGCCAGAAGTTAATACAGACCGTCTTCTCGGCACAAAAACGGAAGAAATTTGTGACACTCCAGGAGTAAAGACTGTTAAGACAACGCTGAAGACAGCGCTCCAGGAAACATGTACGCTGCACGCTGCAGTAGATGGTAAAATAGTCCATGGAAAGGGAGCCTGATACATCAGCTGGGAGGCAATCCACTATTGGATTGATCGCTATGGTGAAGAGAGTGACGCTCAAAACTGAGCCCTGTGGCACCCCATTCTCCTGGCGAAAGGTGTCGGACAGGACAGAACCTACATGTACCCTGAACTTTCGATCCATTAAAAATGCACAAATGAAAAGAGGGAGGTGACCATGACGGCCCCATGTATGCATGGTGCGGAGAATGCCAGCACTCCAACAGGTGTCGTAAGCCTTCTCCAAATCAAAGAACACAGCCACTGTCTGGCACTTCCGCAAGAAGTTATTCATAATGAAGGTCGACAAGGTAACCAGATGGTCAACAGCAGAGCGGCGCATGCTAAATCCACATTGTACATTGGTAAGGAGGCGTCAAGATTCGAGCAGCCAAACCAAATGAGAGTTAACTATTCGTTCCAGCACTTTACAGACGGGTCAATAGATTTGCGCCAGCATATGGGAACATGACCTTCAATCCAGATGCGATTGTAAGTACGAAGAAGGAAACCTTTATCCGCAGGAGAATGGTTCTTCAGCATCTGAATATGAACAGAATCAGGCCCTGGAGCGGAGGACCGTGACCGGGCAAGTGCATTTTCGAGTTCCCGCATGGTGAAAGGGACATTATAACTTTCACGATTCGAGGAGCGGAAGTTAGGTGGCCTTGCCTCCTCTACCTGTTTTCGGGGAAGGAAGGCAAGGTGGTAATGAGCAGAGCTTGAAACCTCTGCGAAAAATCAGCCGAAGGCATGGGAGACATTCTCAGGGGCCACAAGGACGTCATTCGCGACCATCAAGCCAGAAACTGGTGAGTGGACCTTAGTACCAGATAGCCGGCGCAGGGTACCCCAGACAACAGAAGGAGTAAAAGTGTTGAAGGAGCTTTTGAAAGAAGCCCAGCTGGCTTTCTTGCTTTCTTTAATAACACGATGACACTGCGCACGTGATCGTTTATAATTAATACAATTTGCCATCGTATGGTGGCATTTAAAGGTGCGTAAAGCACGTCATTGAGCACGTATAGCATCTCTACATGCTGCGGTCCACCAGGGGACTGGTACGCGACGTGGAGAAGAAGTAGTATGAGGGATGGAATATTCAGCAGCAGTGAGAATGACTTCCGTGAGGTGTGCGACCTGACTATTGCAGCTTGTGAAGTTTTGATCCTGAAATGTCGCCCTGGAATAGAAGAGTCCCCAGTCTGCTTTGGAGATGTTGCAACTAGTTGAGCATGGAGATGGAGTATGATGCAGGAGATGGATAACACAAGGGAAGTGGTCGCTCGAATACGTATCAGAAAGAGTGTACCACTCAAACCGACGTGCAAGTTGGGTAGTACATATAGAGAGGTCTAAATGGGAATAGGTGTGAGTTGTGTCTGAAAGAAAAGTAGAGGCGCCAGTATTGAGGCAGACAAGATTGAGGTGGTTGAAAAGGTCTGCTAACAGGGAGCCTCTCGGGCAGGATGCTGGAGAGCCCCAAAGGGGATGGTGGGCATTGAAGTCTCCAGTCAACAAAAATGGTGCAGGTAGCTGAGCAATAATATGCATCATGTCTGCCCTAGTAATGGCAGACGACGATGGAGTGTAAACAGTACAAATGGAAAATGTGAAAGTGGGGAGAGTAATTCGAACGGTAACTGCCTGGATATCGGTGTGCAATGTGATGGGATCATAGTAGATATCATCCCGGACCAGCAACATAACCCCTCCATGAGCCGGAATACCTGCCACAAGGGGTAGGTCAAAACACACAGAGGTATAGAGTGCCAAGTCAATATGATCGCATGGGTGTAGCTTCGTTTCCTGGAGAGCTACTAGGAGCGGCCAGTGCAAGCATGGCAGCAACTTTAAGTCCTCTCAGTTGGAGCGAATGTCGTGAATATTCCAATGAAGAAGTGCCATCATGCGAAGAAAAAGAAACAGGAGAAGCAAGAAGGGGTCACCTCGAAGGCCGCTGGGGGCCTGGCTTCGAACGAGCACTGCTGCTGCTATCAATAGGCGGAGAGTCATCGTCCATTTTCTCAATAGGTTCGTCGGCCACCATGTTAAGATGGTCGGGAGGGGGAGCTTCCTCCGCCGGTGAACAGCCAGATGTTTGGCGACCAGTGGTGTGGCCAGGCGAAATGGATGACGGCCTGGGGCGGCAACTGCTGGGTGGCGCAGGTGAAGAAACACGCCGTGGTGGAGAAGGAGAACTTTTCTTCCTATGAGCCTTCTTGGAAGGTCATTTAGTTAAAGTACTGGTCAATGGCTAGGAGCTTGGGGTATGTACGAAGTCTTCACGAGACGGTTCCTCCTTGAAGGCCAGTGCATCTGACTTCTGGGTCTTAGTCTTGGCAGAAGCTGATGAAGGTGCTTGTGTCTTAGGGGTGATGGGAGGAAGAGGAGACGTTGACCGGGCGATCTTAGCACTGGCCGAATGGACGAACGTAGCACTAAAGGTCAGATCGCATGTCTGCATCGATACCTCCCTGGTAGGCCGAGGAGAGGCGAGGACGGTACTGTATTTCCCCGCTGGGAGCAGCGTGGGCTTCCTACTAGCAAAAAGCTTGCGAGCAGCTGAGGTGGACACTCTCTCTTTGAGCCGAATTTCCTGTATACAGCGTTCATCCTTGTAGATGGGACAGTTGCGAGAGGACGCTGCATGGTCACCCTGACAGTTCACGCAACGAGGAGACGGAGGTGGAAAGGCACCCTCATGGGCGTCCCTGTCACAAGTGACGCATTTAGACGCATTAGAACAAGACTGGTGGGTGTGGTTAAAATGCTGACACTGGTAGCAGCACGTAGGTGTCGGGACATAGCGGCAAACAGAAATAACCTCATAGCCCGCTTTGATGCGCGACAGCAGCTGAACACTATTAAAGGTCAAGAAAAGTGTCCGGGTCGGTACAAGGTCATTGTCAACATTTTCCATGACCCTAAGGACAGCCATCATGCCCTGCTTAGCGAGAAAAGGCTGAATCTCCTCGTCAGTCAATCCGTCGAGTGATCTAGTAGATACCACACCACGCGACGAATTCAAAGTGCGGTGAGCCTCCACCCAGACAGGGAACGTGAACAGGAGTGTGGCCCGAAGGAGTTTTTGTGCCTGAAAGGCGCTTTCAGTTTCCAACAACAAGGTACTGTTACGCATCCTGGTACAAGACTTGACAGGTCCGGCTATGGCATCTACGCCCTTCTGAATAACTGAATAACAAAAGGGTTGACAGATGAAAAATCTTTTCCATCCTCAGATCTAGAAACTACAAGGAACTTTGGGGCAGGCAGTAGTACTTTTGTCACTACTGGCTGGTCAAGTTTCCGTTTTTGGGCAGAAGTCGAGAGAGATGAAGAAGAAGAAGAAGAAAAAGAAGAAGAGAAATCCATTGCAGAGGAATTCCCCATGATTGGCAGCGTCTCTGATGGCGCGCTCCTTTCTTGTGGGGAGCCTCTCAGAAGGCGCTCCCACCTTAGGTGAATGTTTACACCGCAGGTCACACCTCCCGAGAAATGGACAGAGGGACCAATCGGCATGGTCAGAAGATGTCAGCCAGCTCGGGCAATCACCTCTCCCCGGGCCTGGCCTTTACCAGGGGGTACACATGGGCCCTACTTGTCTACCCAGAGCGGGGAATTACGCTTACCCCATCACTGGCTACACGTGCGAACATATGGGTCGGCCTTCAGGCACGCACAGGGATGAAAGAAGAATAGGGGAAAAAAAAAGGGAGACAGGGAGAGAGGGAGAGAAAGGATAGACTGTCTCAAACGCCAAGGCAGAGACCATAGGGTGGACAAGAAGGCAAGGGGAAGAAGGCAAGGGGAAGAAGGCAAGGGGAAGAAGGCAAGGGGAAGAAGGCAAGGGGAAGAAGGCAAGGGGAAGAAGGCAAGGCAAAAAGTAAGGAAGACAGTGAGAGAGGGAGAAGGACAAAGAAAGGAAACAAACAAAGGAAGGAAGAAACAAGAATAAGTGAAAAACCAAAATGACCACAAATGTAAGTTGTTGAACCACCCATCTCCGGATGCAGGCGCAAACTACCCCTTGAGGGGGAGGGACTCCTTTTAGTCGCCTCTTACGACAGGCAGGAATACCTCGGGCCTATTCTTACCCCGGGCCCATAGGGGGGCTAGGCTATCCTGTGCAAGCCACTTCACCTCTGGAAAACTACAGCAACCTACAACTAACTTCAGGAAGTGTGGTGGAATTTATGTTATTTTCTTGAGTTTGTTATTGGGGGGAGGGGGTAGTTAATTTGCCACTTGTAGAGTAATAAAATGGAATAACACAAAATGAAGAGTGTGATACAGGCCATACTGTAGCAACCGATACTAAGTCCTGATGTAAACACAAACTTTCACAACTGAATAGGCACACATTGTAACAATATTAGTCAATGGAATTAATGAAACCTGAGATACCTGGAACTAAATATTAATCAAATACAGTAAAAATTATGATGAAATATTGTTTTCATCTGAAAATATATGTTACAAATGTTAAAACTTGTATTTACAAAAGTCGTACACAGAAATCTGCTTTTAATTATTGTTCAACTATGTGTAAAGATCCAGGATTTATGTTAGTATCAAAATTAAACCCACATTTAAAAAGTTATAAACATTTCAAAATCAAACATTATTATGAAAATATATTTCATGTATTTTGATAAAGATAACTATGATATGTTGGTATGTTAATTATACTGAAAACATCAGAACAAATTATAAGTTCAAATTCTGTTACTTCTGAAACACATTTCAACTTGTAATTGTAAACTGTAAAATTACTATCTGAAACAATTAATGCTTTTATATTCTGACTGTTAAACTATACACACGGACCAGGGCAGTAGCCCTGACATAGCTAGTATTGTCTCAGATTTTGTAGAGCCAATCTTATGTCATCTTTGTAGAACAAATAAATAAGTTATTAAGCTCATTTTAGTTTCAGATACATCATTTATTAGAATTCGTTAACCGATATGTTTCAATCCTAATCTTACAGAGAGCTTAACACTTTCTTACAGGTGGAGATATCTGAAGCGATGAGAGAGACACCCAAATTACGATCATCAGGAAACAGAAAGTGAAGTATCTATTCTTGGGAGACACAAAAGAGAGATATATTTTATATTTCCCCTCCACCTATGCAGAAGGCAGAATCACAGTTATATCCTTAATTATCTGGTGGCTGTTGAGAGAATCACTGCATACAAGAGCTTCTTGAATGGAGCTAATTTTGATTTATATGAAGGTTCTAACAGAGCTAAGCTCACCACACAAAGTATTAGTCACCCTTTGTCCACACACAGATGAATCGTTATTGAGCCTTTGCAGATGATGCAAAAATCAAGTCAGGTGCTCAACCGTGCACTCACTGCACTACATGATCATAAGGCAGTGGTGATCAGCAAGACATCTGTGTATCAAGTGAACTCTGTGTGTAAACATGCGTAAAAGCAAGGATGTGACAGAGCAGTAACAAGGGGCAACCGTGTTTGGCCATGCCTATGGCCTTACAGTGTGTGACGTTACTGGATTTGTTGGTGTTTCAAGGTGGTGGTGGTGGTGGTGGTGGTGGTGGTGGTGGTGGCGGTGGTGGTGGTGGTTGTTGGGATGTTTAAGGGGGACTAAACAGCAAAGGTCATCAGTCCCCCATTCCAAAAACAGGCGAGCAGAAAATCGGCGAAGCAGGTAAAAACCAAAGGGGGGAGGAGATGCCCCCCAGGCGCTAAAAGAACACAAATGCAGCAACAAACACTACAGACAAGAAGAGTACAGAGGAACACCAGACAGAAAGGAACAGAAGAAAATAAGACGGCCGGAGACTGGTTGACTGACCACAAGAACAAAAAAAAGGGAAAGAGTCAACCATCCGACGACACACCAAAAACGCAACAAATATGGAGAGACGCGAGGACAAAAGACACAGAAAGGGAAAGGTGCAGGACCGCCCTAAATTGAACCATAAAAAGTACTGCCATGGATAAAATTTAAAACGTTGTCAGCCATGGAGGCATCGTCACATAAAACCAAAGGCAAAGTGCCTGGGAGATTAAAAGACTGCCGGAGGGTGCGCAGTCGGGGACACTCCAGCAAAATGTGGGCGACCGTCAGCCGGAACCCACACCGACACAGGGGCGTATCCTCCTGACGCAAAAGATGGCCGTGCGTCAGGTAGGTATGGCCGATGCGGAGCCGACACAGGATTACAGAGTCCCTGCGAGAAGCCCGCAGGGAGGAGCGCCACACATCGGTCGTCTCCTTGACAGCCCGCAGTTTCTTCAGGGATGTCATGCCACGCCACTCAGCAGTCCACATCCCAAGCACCTTATGGCGCAACACCAGCTGCTGATCGAGAGCCGTGAGGCCGATTTCCAAAGCTGGGGCGTCGATCGCCCCTTTGGCCAGCCTGTCGACAAGTTCGCTCCCCGGGATGCCAACGTGACCTGGCGTCCAAATAAAGACCACCGAACGACCAGAGCGGGTAATGGCGGAAACAGACTCCTGAATAGACGACACCAGAGGAGAAGAGGTATAGCAGCGGTCGATGGCCTGGAGGCTGCTCAGGGAGTCACTGCAGATGACGATGGACGTATCTGAGCAGGAACGCATATGCTCAAGAGCGTGGGCAATATGGCCACCAGCTCTGCAGTAAAAATACTGCAGCCAGCCGGCAAGGAGCGCTGTTCAACATGGGCAGCATGAGCAAAAGTGTAGGCAGTGCGACCATCAACCAGGGAACCATCAGTGAAGACAGTCTCACAGCCCGAGGAGCGCAAGAAAACGGCAATGGAGGGCCACAGGCGGAATCGAGTCCTTGGGTCCCTGTGCCAAGTCCAGACGGACGGACAGCTGGGGCAAACACCAGGGAGGCGTAGGTGCACAGACCCGGAAGGGAGGCAGAAGAGGGAATGACCCCAGTTCCGACAGCAGGGACTGGACGCGGACAGCTATGGAAAGCCCAGACCTAGGTCGCCATTCGGGCAGATGGAGGACCATGGCAGGGAATAGCAGGCGATGATTGGGATGGCCCGGCGAGCAATGCACGTGGACAGCATAGTCGGCGAGCAGTCGATGGCAGCGAATACGCAGTGGGGGAACCCCGGCCTCCACCAGTAGACTATCCACGGGGCTCGTATGAAAAGCGCCAGTGGCAAGCCGAACCCCACAGTGGTGTATAAGGGTGATGCAGACCCATAGGCCAGGCTCCCATAATCAAGCCGGGACTGCACAAGGGCTCTGTACAATCACAGCAGCGTGCAGCGATCTGCACCCCAAGACGTGTGGCTAAGGCAGCGGAGGGCGTTGAGGTGCCGCCAGCATTTTTGCTTCAGCTGAGTAATATGAGGAACCCATGTGAGCCGGGCATCAATCACGAGTCCCAAGAAGCGGCAAGTGTCCACCATTCCAAGCAGGTGGCCGTCGAGGTAAAGTTCAGGATGAGGGTGGACCGTCCGACGCCTGCAGAAGTGCATAACTCGAGTCTTGGCTGCAGAGAACTGAAAACCATGAGTCAGAGCCCATGATGCTGCCTCGCGAACGGCGACTTGCAGCCTGCTTTTGGCAACTCCTGTAGTCGTGGAGCTAAAGGAGATGCAGAAGTCATCGGCATACAAAGAAGGAGACACCGACGACCCCACGGCTGCAGCCAGACCATTAATGGCCACTAGAAATAAGGAGACGCTCAACACCGAGCCCTGCAGGACCCCATTTTCCTGTATATAAGACGAATTAGAGGCGGCACCCACTTGCACCCAGACAGAGCGGCGCAATAAAAAGGTTTGAAGAAAAGCCGGGAGCTGACCACGAAGACCCCACTCATGCAACGTAGCAAGGATGTGATGCCTCCATGTGGTGTCATACGCCTTCCGCAGATCAAAAAATACAGCAACAAGATGCTGACGTCGGGCCAAGGCCATACGGATAGCAGATTTCAGCCGCACCAAATTGTCCGCAGCAGACCGGCCCCGACGGAAGCCACCCTGGGATGGAGCGAGGGGACCGCGCGACTCAAGGACCCAACACAAACGCCGCCCCACCATATGTTCGAGCAATTTGGACAAAATGTTGGTGAGGGTAATGGGACGATAGCTGTCCACCACCAGTGGGTCCGCACCGGGCTTCAAGATGGGGACAATAAGACCCTCTCGCCATTGCGACGGGAACACGCCCTCGCTCCAAATGCGGTTGAAGATGGTGAGGATGTGTGTGTGGCAGTCCCGGGAGAGATGCTTCAGCATCTGCGCTTGGATGCAGTCTGGTCCTGGTGCCGTATCAGGGCAGTCGGCGAGAGCAGCGAGGACTTCCCTCTCGTTGAAAGGAGTATTGTATTTTTCAGAATGACGCGTGTGGAATGATAACGGCGTCTGCTCGGATCGCTCCTTTAGAGAGCGAAAGGCGGGGGGATAAGTGGCCATCACAGAGCTCTGAGCAAAGTGCGCAGCAAGGTGTTCAGCAATGGCGGCAGCGTCCTTGCAGACAGCGCCGTCCAAGGAGATCCCAGGGACACCCATAGGGGTCTGGTATCCATAAATCCGCCAGATCCGGGACCACACGAGCGAGGGGGAGACACGGGAGACCAAGGATGAGACATACCTCTCCCAGCACTCCTGCTTATGCCGTGCGATAAGGCGACGGGCCAAGGCACGGAGCCTCTTAAAGGCGATGAGGGTCTCTAGAGACGGTTGCCGCCTATGACGCTGGAGAGCCCGCCTATGGTCGCGAATAGCCTCAGCAATCTCCGGCGACCACCAGGGGACAGTCTTCCTCCGAGGGAGTCCAGAAGAGCGGGGGATGGCAGCCTCGGCTGCCGAAATGATTGACGTGGTTAAGACACGGACCACCTCGTCAATGTCACCCTGTGGGGGAGACTCAATGGTTGCAGCGGAAGTAAAAGCCGGCCAGTCAGCCCTGTGGAGAGCCCAGCGGGGCAGGCGCCCAGAAGAATGACACTGGGGCAGTGACAAATAGATGGGAAAATGGTCACTACCACACAGGTCAGGATGCACCCTCCAGTGGAGGGATGGGACAAGCCCGGGGCTGCAAAGAGAGAGATCGATGGCCGAGAACTAGCCATGGGCCACACTGAAATGCGTGGGATCACCGGTGTTCAAGAGGCTAAGGTCAAGCTGAGCCAACACATGCTCCACGGCACGACCGCAGTCATTGGAGACAGTCCCACCCCATAGAGCGTTGTGGGCATTGAAATCGCCCAGAAGCAGCAATGGTGGCGGGAGCTGAGCCAGCAGCGCAGCCAAGACATGTCGGGGGAGCTCCCCATCCGGAGGAATGTAAACAGAGCAAACAGTAATGGCTGGTGAGAGCTCAACCCTGACAGCGACGGCCTCTAAAGGCGTCAGAAGGGATACTGGCGAGCTACAGACAGCGTGGTGAACAACGAGGCAAACCCCACCTGATGCTTGTTGACAGGCAGCACGGTTCTTATAGTATCCCTGATAACCACGAAGGGCGGGGGTCCGCATTGCTGGAAACCAAGTTTCCTGCAGAGCAATGCAGAGGACAGGGGAAACACTCAGAAGCATCCAGAGCTCAGGCAGGTGGCGGAAATAACCGCCGCAATTCCACTGGAGAATGGAAGCAGTAAGGGACTGGGAGGGCGTGAAGGCGACTAAGGGGCAGGCGGCGCCTCAGAGCCAACTGCTGCCACCGGGGGAGAGTCAGCTGAGGCCATAGGAAAGGCCCCCGAGGGTTCTGTGAGGGCGAGATCCGCGGCAGAGGCGAGGATCTCCACCTCATCCCCGGAGCCAGGACTATGTACAGCAGGCGGCGCTGAAACCACCGGAACGTCCTTCTTTTTGGACACATTTCGTTCCTTCTTCTCGCGTCTGCCCTTAGGGTGAGAGGGCTGGGAGAGCTTCTCTGAAGGAGCGTCGGAGGCTGACGACAACGCAGAAGCCCTACGACCAGCAGGTGGCGGAACCTTCAGCCACTGGCTAACATCCGGCTGGGTAGGAGAAGAAACGGAGGAAGGGAGAGCCCCGAGGGACCCCTTCTGCGAGAGAGGAACCGGCAGAGGCAACGCCGGTGGAGAAGGAGGGGGAGGGATCGAGCCCCTCAGTTTTTGAGCAGACGTCACTCCCGAAGTAAGCGTGGGGGGAGCAACAGAAGAGGGTTTGCCCCCAATGGCTAAGGGGCAACAGAGGAAGGCGTGCCCCCAGACATGAGGGGGGCAGACAGAGAGGCATGGCCCCGAGGGCCCACTGAAGGCGGCACAGAGGAGGCGACAACCGCCACTCGCGAGGGCGACGATGACGTGGCTGCATTATAAGATGTTCGAAGGGAAGCAGGATACAACCTTTCAAATTTCAGTTTTGCCTCTCGATAAGTAAGCCGGTCCAGGGTCTTAAATTCCATTATCTTCCGCTCCTTATGAAGAACGGGGCAATCTGGCGAGCATGGAGAGTGGTGTTCCCCACAGTTGACACAGACAGGCGGAGGCGCACATGGAGAATCGGGATGAGAGGGGCATCCGCAATCTCGACATGTGGCGCTGGATGGGCAACGGGAGGACATGTGCCCAAACTTCCAGCACTGGAAGCACTGCATCGGGGGAGGGACGTAGGGCTTGACGTCACAACGGTAAACCATTACCTTGACCTTCTCGGGCAAGACATCACCCTCGAAGGCCAAGATAAAGGCACCGGTGGCCATCCTGTTATTCTTGGGTCCTCGATGTACACGACGGACAAAATGCACTCCACGTCGTTCTAAGTCGGCTCTCAGCTCGTCATCGGATTGTAACAAGAGGTCACGATGGTAAATAATCCCCTGGACCATATTTAAGCTACTGTGGGGAGTGACGGTAACAGGGACGTCACCCAGCTTATCACAAAAGAGCAACGCTCGTGACTGGGCTGGGGAAGACGTCTTGAGGAGGATGGACCCATTCCTCATTTTAGACAACCCCGCCACTTCCCCAAACTTATCCTCCAGGTGTTCCACAAAAAACAGAGGCTTCGTCTTAAGAAAGGAGTCACCATCAGTCCTGCTGCAGACAAGGTATTGCGGTACATAAGGCTCCCGCTTGGCACTAGATCTACGTCCCTCCCATGGCGCAGCCAACGAGGGGAACGACTGAGGGTCATATTGCGCAGCATCAAAGTCTACTCTGCCTCGCTTAGAGACGCTGGTGGCCGTGCGACCACCAGCTTGGTGTGATTTATTGCGCTTCATTGCGCCACATCCGCCCAGATGCCACTTACTCCGAACGAGGGCTCTCCCCAAGGGCGCCACCCAGCCAAAACAACGGGTACCTGGCCGATATCCCATTGCCCAGAGTCCCCGTGCTCCAGACAAGATGGGCACATACTCCTTGGCATGCATGGGGAGGAAACAGCTCTGGCATCTGCAGTGCGATCCCTGTGTGGTCAGGGGGCTACCACCAAGAGGGTACATGACGCCACCACAACGGACTGGCTACCGTGCTGGATTTTAGGTGTTGAAAGGGTCCACAGTTGTCGTGGGTGCTAAGAAGGGGATTGCGCACAAGACGAGAAGGAGGTAACCCAGAAGACGTTGGGTGTAAATCCGCCACACGACAATAAGGAACATGCAAGATGGTGGTGCATGATGGACCAATAGAAAAACACCATGTAAGGCGTCCTTCCCCAAATGGCACGCACTAACAACGGAAATTTGGGGAAAAAAAAGGAGGTCAAACCCAAGAGGGCACCAGCACAGCAGGCCGAAACGTTTGAGACTCCTTTTAGTCGCCTCTTACGACAGGCAGGAATACCGCGGGCCTATTCTTACCCCCGAACCCGCAGGGGGAGTTTCATGGTGGACTGTTCAACATAACTACAAGCAGTGGTGTAGCACACATGGCTATGAAACATGATGTGGCCAAGGCCAGACTGTCCCTGGCAGCTAGTGACAGTGGTCATGAGTGTGAGAGTTGCATTTATGTGAATGCATGTGTATACATTGTCTATTTTGGAAGAAGACCTTCTGGTCAAAAGATTACATATATAGCAGTCTTTTTGTTGTGCCTATATGCAACTCAACATCTCCTTTACACATATTGGAATGATAGTATCAATCAACTCAGATTTCAATTTGATGCACTATTTACAATTCAAGATAAATTCTGCTCAAAATAACACATAACATTTGATGGGGGATTTCGGAATAAAGTGCAGATTCAAATGAATGTATGCATATACAGAGTGATTTTTTCCACTGTGTGCAAACTGCAGGGACTGACCGATGAGATGATATGGAACAAAGAAGGTCTAATGAACTTATGTCCAGATGCACGGTTTCTATGCTTACAGACCATTTGTTCAATCAGACATTGTGACAGAGACTGCAGGGTAGTATGCACGGTACCATGCAGCCACAGTTACATATCCATGGTTTCCTCTTAGAGAGTGGTACTGTTCCTCAGATGTCGTCCTAGTGGCCTCTCCTGCCATAGCAATTGGCAGTATGTCCAATTCACTTCTCTTGCTGCCTCACCTTGCAGTGGATGTGATAAGCATTGTACACAATGGTTCCACATTGGAATTCAGAGATTGCTGACATGGTGTTTACTCATAGAAAAGCAAACGGCAGCACATGGCGGGCAGCAAGGTTATATAAGGAGAATTATCCCCACCAAAAACTACTACAGCATTCAATGTTTGCAACACTGTTTCACTGTTTGTCTGAGACAGGACTCTTTTGGGAAGCAGCAAATCATGAAGGATGTACCCAAAATGTTCAGACACCACCCTTGGAGGAAAATGTGATTAACACTGTTGATGGAGACCGCCCTGTCGGTACCAGGCAGTTGACCCACCAGTACAGGGTAGGCCAGATGACCATGTGGAACATTTTCCATGAAAACTGTTACCACCCTTATCATTTACAGTGTGTGCAGGACTTACTAGTGACACATTTTCCACATCAGAGCACTTTTATCACTCATTTCTCCATCAGGCAATCATGATTCTGGGATTTTGAGGTCACCTTCACGCGAAGCGGTATCTTCAACTTTTATAATGATCACCTGTGGGATATCATGCAGGGCCACCATGGTATGGCGACAGTGAATCGTCAGCATGGTGCAGCCAGAATGTGTGAGTAGGGATAATTGACAACCATATTTTAGGACCAGTCTTCCTTCCATGTCACCTAACATGCCGGAACTATTGGTGTTTTTAGCAGATGACTTTGCATCACATTCTGGAAGAAGTGCCATTCATGATTCCAAGGGTTATGTGGTTGCTACACGATGGTGCTCCAGCCCACTTCGCCGTTAACATCTAGACGCATCTCAATCATGTCTTCCCTGGTCGATGGATTGGATGAGGGTGTCCAGTTGCATGGCCTGCTTATTCACCGGATATCAATCCATGCAATTTCTGGTTATGGGCTATCTTGAAAGTATCGTGTCTGCAGAGCCCATTCCAGATGTGGAGACACTGGAGCAGCATATTCATGCTGCCTTTCAAGCTGTTCAGATGCAGCCTGACCAATGTGATCATGTGAGACAGAACATGTTACGGTGAGTACACGCATGCACTGAGGAACAGGGAAACCATTTTCAATACATACTGTAACTGTGGCCGCACGGTACAACGCAATCTCTGTAACAATTTATGATTGAATAAATGGTCTCTAGCATGAAAACCATGCATTTCTGGACATAAGTTAATCTGACCTTTTTTGTTCCATATCCTCTCATTGATCAGTCCGTAGGATTTGTACACAGTGGAAAATATCAGCCTGTATACTCTGCTTAGGTTTAGAATAATAGTTGGCACACTATTTACCAATTTGAACAAGAACACTAAGAGGACAAGACTGCACTCAAACACTTATGTGGGAGTGGTGGGGAAGGGGTAGCAACATGAAAAGGCTTGCATGTATTGAAAATGGCTGATATTAGTGTCAAATACACAATTTTCAGGGTTGCTAGTGATAATATGGCTGATGAAATTTATCTCAAATTTTAGTGGAATAGAACATTCTATAAATATTTAGAATCTGTTATAAGGAACTGAAATGCAAGACATTTTTTTCACCTCATTATGTTCTGAGAAATCATTAATCTTCTTACACACAGAGAGATAAATCTATTAATTAGAACCAAGTCCATACAAGCTCTTGGCACAGTATCTTAAACTTGTCTACAAATACCTCAGCTATTACATACAACTTGTTTAGTAAGATCAATTACAGAAAAGTATCTGCAATTTACTGAAATGCACTTCACAATTTTCAAGGTGAAGCTGACATAATCACAATGTAAAAACATAATTTTGAATGTGGAAGATGTGTTTATTAATTATAGCTTTGTAGAACATCTTGAAAACAATGGAGTTAAATTATAACATTGCACCACATATTGAAAAGAATGGAGACCAATTATAACAGCACTCACACAAAAGAATTAAGATTTTTCTTTCACTGAACACTAATACTAATTTAGTATAATTTCAACCTTATTTATAGCACTGTAACATCTGGACCCTCCTTTTAACTATGAAGGTCACTCCAAAAGAAATGCACACTATTTTTCCAAAAATACAGTTTTCATTCTGCATGTGTGAAAGTTTTAGTGTGTAGATACATCCTTCCCACTTGTTTTCAAACTTAGTTCAACCTGTTACCGTGAGTGTTGCCATCACAGCATGTCTTCAAGATGGCTGCTACACTTGACGTTCTTCAGAAGCAACATGCTGTCATAGAATTCCTGTGCTGTGAAAACGAGACAATGGGAAACATCCACAAGAGGTTGGAAAAGGTGTATTGAGATGCTGCTGTCGATTGCAGTACATTTAGTCGGTGGGCAAGCAGGTTATGTGATGAAAGCGGGCACGCCAATATTGAGGATTGTCCTCGCAGTGGCAGGCCTCGTACTGTACACACTCCAGACAATGTGCAGAGAGTTAACGAATTGGTGTCTGCTGACAGATGCATCACAGTGAACGAATTGTCACGCTATGTTGGGATTGGGGAAGGAAGTGTTTGCAGAATACTGAAAGTGTTGGCGTTAAAAAAGGTTTGCGCCAGGTGGATTCCCAGGATGTTGACAGTGGCTCACAAAGAAACAAGAAAAATGGTATGCAGCAAACTTTTGGAACAGTACGAGAATGGTGGAGATGAATTTCTTAGAAGAAGTGTGACAGGTGATGAAACATGGCTCCATCATTTTTCACCAGAGACGAAGAGGCAATCAATGGGGTGGCATCATGCAAATTCACCCAAGAAAAAAAAATTCAAAAGCACACCTTCTGCTGGAAAAGTTATGGCTATGGTGTTTTTCGATTCCAAAGGACTCTTGCTTGTGGACATCATGCCAAGTGGAACCACCATAAATTCTGATGCATATGTGACAACACTGAAGAAACTTCAAGCTCGACTGAGTAGTGTTCAACCACATCAGCAAAAGCAGTATGTTTTACTATTGCACGACAATGTACGGCCACATGTCAGTCAAAAAACCATGGAAGCGATCACAAAATTCGGATGGACAACACTGAAACACCCGCTTTACAGTCCTGACCTGACTCCATGTGACTATCATCTCTTTGGGAAACTGAAAGACTCTCTTCGTGGAACAAGGTTTGAAGATGACGACTCCCTTGTGAACGCTGCCAAACACTGGCTCCAACAGGTTGGTCCAGAATTTTACTGTGCGGGTATACAGGCGCTCGTTCCAAGATGGTGTAAGGCAGTTGAGAGGGATGGAAATTACGTGGAGAAATGAAAATATTGTTCCTAAAGGATGTATCTACACACTGTAAAACTATCAAACATGTAGAATAAAAGATGGGTTTAAAAAAAAAATAGTGTGCATTTCTTTTGGAGTGACCCTCGTATATAAAGAGGTGCAAATGTCCAAGCTGACAATGGAATAAAAAAGAAGAAGAAAAAGGAGAAAGAGTCAGTCTGCTGTACTTTATGAAGTATTCTAATGTGTACTAGGTTTCTTTTAGTTCTCAAAAATTTTTGATTCCTTCAAGCTCTCATTTTTGTTCATCACTAGACCAGGGTAAAAGAGAGCTGTTGGCAAACCTCACTGAAACATACCATATCAGATGATTATAATATTAACAGATGTTGAGGTTATAGAAGAACACTGAATAACTAGGTCGTTCTGACATTCTATTTATTTTAATCATATAATTAATTATGAATTGTTTACACCACATCTTCAAGATATGAACACCCACCTACATTAGGAGGGTTGTCCGTCGGGCTCACACAGAAAGCTCTGACGTGATATGCAGAATCTAATCACAAATAAATATATTGTGCAAATAAATCGTGTGATGCTCCCATTATCTAGTTGGGTTAAGGTGAGTGATTTATAGAATTTAATGAGAACAGTTCTATCTGCTCCCCAGGAGGTATTTATAGGGAGCATAATGAGTTAAGTTTCTGTGTACAAGTAGTCTTTAGCTGCTTGATTTGTGGCACTGCAGTTAGCTTTCTATCTAGCAGTAAGAACAGGAAACAAATCCAGATGTTAGAGCATAGCCTGACTCTGGGTGAAAATACCTGGATTAACAAAAATCCAAAAACAGGGACTTTACCAATGACATACAGTGCCTCAGATTTTTAACCCATTGCAGTGTTCTACATTAAGCCATTTGGATATGACATTCAAAGGAACAGAGTGATGTGGAGCTGTAATAGATGCACAGATCATTGACATGCAGCACCAATAAAACATTAGGATCTGTACCATTCACAATTTTGTTAATTGCAATGGTGAAAAGGGCAGTACTTGAAACAGACTACTGGGTTATTCTATTTTCTTGTTCACATAGATTGTTAAGGACTGATCCAATGCCAATGGAAGACAGATTTGAGCAGTGATAAGGATGTGTTGCCTCCATGTAGGGTCACAAGCCTTTTGTAAGCCCATAAATAATGCAGTATTGTGTAAATGATGCACAAAAAGCTCTTCGACTGCAAATCCCCATTACAGAAGGTGATCAACAGTGGATCAGGCCCGCTGGAATTAGCCACGAAGAAGTGATGGTAAATGTCTATATTAGAGTTGTTGGAATGGTTTTATTAACCACCCAGTCCAATAATTTGCACAGTGCTGCCACTAACTTAATCACTCAATAATTGTAGCTGTCGATACTGTGAGTGTTTCTGCTAGGATTTAAAACTGGTATAATTTTACTTTCCTTCCATTAAGTAGGAAAAATTCATTCTTGCCATATCTTGTTCAATATTGATAGTATTCCTGATTTCCTATTGTTAGAGAGGTGTGGGAGCATCTTGTATTGTATCATTCTGCCCCTAGTAACGTCCCTCTGTGTTTTGCTATTGTGCTGTTAAATCCTGAATTAATATAAAGAGTGTTGTATGTTTCTAAATTCAAGGTGCAGAAGAAAGAGTTATTACATCCTACTAAAGTTCAGTGACATATGAAATCTGACAAATTTCTGCATAATGAATTTTTAGGAGTTCAGTGACTTCATGGCGATCACTCAAGAGGACTTCATTGACTATCATTGTCATTTAATTGATCTTAGCTGGCGAGGAGTATTTATCTATTTATGTGCCTTAATCTGTGCACAATTGAGTAGTTTGTGGTACATGCAGTCATTGAAGACTTGTAACTTTTTCTATTGTTTAAGATACTATGCTTTCACTATTTTTCCATTTGAATCATAAGCTGATAGTCAAGGGGAGTCTTCTACAGTGTTCAAGGGGCCATTTTCTCTATTTAATTACCTAAGCTATTTCTTTGGACCACCTGGGAATAAACTGGGACTTAGAGGTTCTAGAAGAGGGAGGTTGTAAGTTACTGTTCCAATATTTCCAATATTTAAATTACAGTCAATATAAATTTGTATCACAATCTACTCAGATTGCAGTTCACATAGTTAATTAATCTTCAAAAATACATATCAATAATGTTTAACCATGTTATGAATGGAAACTACCAGTGACACTCTTTGATTTTGAATACATGACTGCTGGTGACCTGGCGACAACTTAGAGTGCATGACTACAACTGGGGAGAGTCTGACTTTGGCTGTCTGAACACAAATGGTGTGATAGTGACTGAGTAGCGAAGACTGACAGACCAGCTGCTAACGAATGACTTGTATTTTTCATGGGGCCTAGACTCATTTGACAAATTTTCAACAAATTATTTGCAAAATTTTAAGATATTGAGTAACAGAACTTCTAACAATGATACAAAAGACAGCAACTATACGAAAACTTATACACACTTAGAAATTTGTTTATTAAAGGTATGGGTTTTTCAAATGGCTTTAATACTGGGTTCTATGTTTATTGGGAGATTATTAGATGCATAAATTTTCCCACATTTTGTAACACAGCCATTCAAAATATTTTAGAAAATAAATTTTATTTCTGAAATATTGTATTAACTAACATACTTTCCAAGTAATCATATACACTTTTAAAGACAGAAAAAAAAATATCACTACAAAATGATAATACTTTAGTTTTTGCATGGCTTACATTACAAAAATTTTGCACTCACATGTAACTTACAGACACATTTGTGAAGGATACATTATCAAATGGAAAAAAACTATGTCTTTAAAATGAGAAATATAAAGTCTTATTAAGATACTTATTGGCAGGGTCAGAATTTTGAGTGTACATATTCTTACAGTCTTAAGTGTCAAATATTTCTTTAAGTAAAATGTTCCTATACAGAATATTTATCCTGTGGTCATTAAACAAATTTAAATTTTACTTTAAACAATAAGGGTCAGGGAAATTCAATTTTGTAAAAGAAATTTGTCATTTCCAACCACTATTGGACAAAAAAGAAAAAAAAAAGAAAAGAAAGAAAGAAAAATGTGGTCTCAAGATGGTCCTAAACTGACTGAAAATAGTTGCTTAATAAAGAAAAGTTCATCTATATAAAAATACTAAAAGTTTGCTAGCAAAAATATTGTTTATGTTACAAGTGGTATCAGAGCTAGTGGACATGCTCGACTTCTCTACATTTTAAGGTGTAGTAGTTTTTAACTGCTTGTAGACTGATATTCATAGCATCTTGCGCAGTTTGATTTGGTTCAGCATGATTTTAGCAGTGGAAGCATATGTTTGGCATTTGGCTCATTTCAAAGCACTATGTGGCAGCTACCAATCAAGTTACAAACATGGGACAACAAGATGATGGGTACTATCACACACATCATAATAAGCATGCTGTTACATCATTTGTGCTAGGTTTGAGCTACATAATGCATGATAAAAAGCACAGAAAGTACCGTCTGCAACACTAAAGTGCGTTAGCACCCCATTTTTCAATAGCGGAATGTATAGTTCATTTGAGAAGTTTCAATAATCTGTCTCTGATGTGTGTATTTGCACTAGCCCACAAAAGATGTGGGCTTTAAAATAGCCTGAGATAATGAAATGCATGAGTAATTGTTGCATCAACTGTTTAATATTTTGGAACTGTGTATTTCTACTAGGTGGAAGATACATACGACACTCTTAACACGGTAGTTCAGTGGACTCCAACAGCTACTGCTTCACGATCAGTATTCAGTGATATCTGTTCACTATAGGTTGTAATGCATTCCAAAATGGACCTGAGAATATGGACCTGGCTACAACTGTCCATGTGGGAGGTAGAGGCAGTTGTAGACAGAAGAGGCAGCAACCTCGCCCCCAGTCCACCCATAACATAAGCTACACTGCAGAAGGTTGACAGAAGAGTGGAACAAGCAGTTAGTAGAACACTTTCACAATCATCACTCGTAGATTCGGCCTTATACAATAGAAAATGTTGTTGTGCCAAACACCTACATGTTAGGAGAGGGAATGAGAAATGCTGGCATCTTCAATGTACGAAACATGAGGGAGTATTTTGTGGCATGAGAGCATATTTATGAAAGGGAGGTTAATTTCGTGTATGAACACACAACATTTGTAGTTAATGGTATCATATAAGTTAATATGACTGTTGTGTGTTTACTGCATGAGAGTGGCAGATGAATGAGATCCATAAGTCAAAGACTGCTGCATAAAAAAGGGGAGCAAAGAATGTTTACAAGTAGTGTAAAGCCCAAGTCCTTGTGACGGAGAATATGACAGAATGTTTTCCTGTGCTGTTGCAAAGAATGGAGTGGGTAGGGTTTCAGACACTGTGTGTAATTGGAGATAAAGCTGCTAGCACTGTGCCAGGCAAGGGATACTGTTATAAAAGCCTTTTTAGTGCATGCATGTGGTCTCTTGCCAAGAGAAATGTGGGAATGATGCTGAAGTGCAGGGAGACACTGGAGCAGGAGGGGGAGGAGGAGGACGACACTGTGACAAATGGACAGCGAACAGGATATCTATTCTTAACTGATGACATGCTGTGTGTGCAATAAAGGAATTTAAAAATTTTTCACTTTTACAAAGACCTTATACAGTTGAAAATGTTGTTGTGTGTGCTTGTATAGCCATGGAAACTGTGGGCATTACAAAAATATTTAACATAGATGGTGAACAATAATCTGATTGGCCAGAAGAACAATTTAAGGCAGCCAATAGTGTGGTTGGCCACACCCAGGGACATACCTCTGGAGAACAAAAAGATCAGGGTGTATACGGGGACAAGAAAAAAAAATTCCCAGATTATTCCCGGATATCCCGTTTAAAAAATATGGTTTTTCCCGGGCGAAAATACACTTCTTCTGTGCTAAGTGACAGTAGGTTGTCCCCCGGAACTGTAAACTTATCAATCCTTTGAAGGAGCAGAGAAGTTTTGGAGAGACTTCTAATAAAAAAAAGGAGAGAAGTTTTGGAAAGACCTTTGATTTGCAGCAACATATACGCTGCATAATTTCGTATTACGAAAGTATAAATTCAAATTGCACCAAACACAGCGCGTTAGTTTCCGGAGTGTTGCAACCGAGGTTGCGATGTCCTTTTGTAAGCGAGTCATATCTCAAGACACGAGATGTCGCCAGCCGATGACAGCAGCTATTCAGAGCATAGGACACGTGTTATAGTCAGCCAATAGCAAGATTACTGGTTACATAGCGCGAACACACAAGAGGAAAAGTTAACAGTTTACATTAATGTACACAGTACCGTATATCTACAAGAAAAGCTAAGCTTTCACATATAATACTGGTCTCTAAGATTAACACGCTACAATAGAAGCTAAGCTTTCACATGTAATATTGATCTCTTTTGCGTGTGTTATACTTTAAGATACATCACACAAATGTGCCAGTAAATTTAAAATTATGACATAAATGCCTCGGCTCGAAATTCTTGTAAGTGGCTGGTCCTCAAACTGTTCAGTTTCGAACGCTCTGTGATTTAGGTATCCATCCCACTTTCTCACACGAAACATAATTCATCTTGCGTAAAAAGAAATTTACTTTGAAAGTAACACTTTTCTAACCACCGTTCGCAATACTGTTAGAAATAGGTTCGATTTACCAGTTGCCAGAGAGCGCCAGAAAATGCATTATTGTGTGTGTGCAACTGCAGAGGTGTAGGAAGCACGCATGTTCGTGTGTATAAAGCACTAAGAGAGCTTAAATTACACCATAAAAGAAACAGGGCATCAGAGGATACTCCTAAGAGCATCGAAATTTCGTAAACCATACTAAATGCATAATTCGGCTTGAAGTGCTAATTGGCTTTTTCCAGATTCACACTGAAGTAGGTTCCATCTGATATTAAGTTTTCCAGTGTGGTTTTTGGGATGTAAATTTTCTTGGAGTACCAGTACTCTACGATCTCATGTTTGGTTCTTTATCATGGCATAATGCCATACATGGCAGAAGATGATAAAGTGCACTTGAAATTTATCGAACAGTTGGAACTAGCCAATACTGTAGAATGAAACACACTTCGTTTCAAATAAAATGATTGCCTCAGCGGAATTTCTTTAGCAAACTTGCAAAAATAACTTCATTCTTCTGCAAGATGATCAATGCTTGCCTGCTACTAACTTGGAAAGAAAATAAAATCAGAAAACTGAAATTAATAATAATTTGTTAGGAAACAGTAAAAACCGAAAATGGAAACCAGCAGCAATGGGATCGAAACTCAAAAAATTGGAGAAACTAAAAGCAGAAGGAAGGCTTAAAAATCCACTACAGAAAGGGGTTGGTTCTCCCCAAAAAAAAGGCTTAAAATGACTGACGTCATTTCGCTGGCACTAATAAACTCGAGAACGCGATCGGCCGAGCGCGTGTCATCTGCTAAAATTGATGATATATCAGGCGACAGCTGTAGACGGGCGCGTAACGCAGTAAAATAGGGGCACTCAATTAAAAGGTGTCTTACCGTCCACAGCTGAGAGCAGTGGGGACTGAGTGGGGGAGGATCGCCGCTTAAAAGATGTCGATGGCTAAAAAGACAGTGCCCTATCCGGAGTCGAGTTAAAATTACCTCCTCCCGACGACGCGTTCGGGAGGAAGAGGTCCAAGTGAAGAAGAGAGACTGCAGCCTTGGCCGCAATATCGGCCGCCTCATTTCCACAGATACCGTGTCCCGGGAGCCAGAGGAACGCCACCGAGACGCCCCCGAGGTGGAGCAAGCACAGACAGTCCTGAATCCGGTGGACCAGAGGGTGCACAGGGTAAAGAGCTTGGAGACTGAGGAGAGAGCTGAGAGAATCTGAGCAGATAACATACTGTATCCGCTGATGGCGGCGGATGTAGTGGACAGCCTGGAGAACAGCGTAAAGCTCCGCAGTATAAACCGAACACTGGTCGGGAAGCCGAAATTGATTTGGGGTGTCGCCAACAATATAGGCACTCCCTACACCTAACGATGTTTTAGAGCCATCAGTGTAAATAAATGTGGCTTCCTTCACTTGTGCACATAGAGCAGCAAATGCCCGACGATAAACAAGTGAAGGGGTACCATCCTTGGGAAACTGACAAAGGTCACGGAGCAGGCAGATCCGGGGACGGAGCCAAGGCGGTGCTGTACCCCAAGTTGTCAAGAAGGTTTTAGGAAAGTGGAAGGAAAGAGAATGGAGCAGTTGATGGAAATGGAGTCCCGGTGGTAGTAGGGAGGAGGGGCGGCCTGCATACCCTACATCAAAGGAGGCGTCGAAAAAAATGTCATGGGCTGGATTAGCAGGCATGGAAGACAGATGGCTAGCATAATGACTCAGAAGGACTGCACGCCGATTGGACAGCAGAGGTTCAGCAGTCTCAGCATAAAGGCTTTCCACAGGGCTGGTGTAAAAAGCTCCAGACACTAAACGTAATCCACAGTGGTGGATAGAGTCGAGGCGACGAAGGATAGACGGCCGAGCAGAGGAGTAAACTATGCTTCCATAGTCCAATTTCGAGCGCACTAAGGCGCGATAGAGAAGAGTAAACTATGTTTCCATAGTCCAATTTCGAGCGCACTAAGGGGCGATAGAGGCGGAGAAGGACCACTCTGTCCGCTCCCCAGGAGGTACCATTCAGGACACGGAGGGTGTTGAGCGATAGCAGACAGTGAGCCGAAAGATAGGAAACATGGGAGGACCAGCACAGTTTTCTGTCAAACATAAGACCCAAAAATTTAGCGACGTCCGAAAACAGAAGGTTGACAGGTCCTAGATGTAAGGAGGGTGGAAGAAACTCCTTACGTTGCCAAAAATTAACACAAACGGTCTTACTGGGAGAAAAACGGAAGCCGGTTTCGGTGCTCCAAGAGTAGAGGCGATTGAGACATCCTTGAAGACGTCGTTCAAGAAGGCTGGTCCGTTGAGAGCTGTAGTAGATCGCAAAATCGTCCACAAAGAGGGAGCCCAAGACATCAGGAAGGAGACAATCCATAATTGGATTTATGGCAATAGCAAACAGTACAACACTTAGCACGGAGCCCTGGGGTACCCCGTTTTCTTGGGAGAAAGTACGGGAGAAAGTAGTGTTCACTCGCACTCTAAATGTGCGCTCTGCCATAAATTCGCGAAGAAAAAGCCGCAGCCGACCTCGAAAGCCCCAAGAGAACAGCGTGCGGAGGATGCCTGTCCTCCAACAGGTATCGTATGCTCTCTCCAGATCAAAAAATATTGCTACTGTTTGGCGTTTCCGGACAAAATTATTCATGATATAAGTGGAGAGAGAAACAAGATGGTCAACTGCAGAACGATGCTTTCGGAAACCGCAATGGGCAGGTGTTAAAAGACTGCGGGACTCCAGCCACCAAGCTAAACAGCAATTCACCATACGCTCCAAAACCTTACAGACACTACTCATGAGAGAAATGGGGCGCTAGCTAGAGGGGAGATGTTTGTCCTTTCCAGGTTTCGGAACAGGAACGACGATAGCTTCCTGCCATCGTCTGGGAAAAGTACTATCGGTCCAAATTCGATTATAAATGCGAAGGAGGTAACGCAGACTATGGGTTGATAAATGCAGCAACATTTGGATGTGGATACCATCCGGTTCTGGGGCGGAGGAGTGAGAAGAATAGAGTGCATGTTGGAGTTCCCGCATGGAGAAAACAGTATTATAGCTTTCGCGATTTTGAGAGAAGAAAGCAAGAGGTTGCACTTCCGCTGCACGTTTCTTCGGGAGAAACGCTGGCGGGTAATTAAAAGAGCTCGAAATCTCAGCAAAGTGTTCACCCAAGGAGTTAGAAATTGCGATGGGATCCACTAACGTATCATGCGCGACAGTGAGCCCAGAGACCGGGGAGAAACTAGGCGCGCCTGATAACCGCCGAATCCAACTCCAAACTTCCGAGGAGGGAGTGAAGGTGTTAAATGAGCTAATAAAGAATTTCCAGCTTGCCTTCTTGCTATCGCGGATGATGCGACGGCACCGCGCACGAAACTGCTTATAGCGGATACAGTTGGTCAAAGTAGGATGGTGGCGGAAAACGCGAAGACCACATCGCCGCTCACATATTGCGTCACGGCATGCCTCGTTCCACCAAGGAACTGGGGGGCTCTGGGGCAATTCGGAGGTGCCTGGTATTGAACGTTCCGCAGCTGTAAAAATAACGTCGGTAATATGTGTGACCTCATCGTCGATGCTAGGAAAGTGACGGTCATCGAATGTCGCTAGAGACGAAAAAAGTGTCCAATCGGCTTGGGCAAACTTTCAGCGTTGCAGGCGCATATAGGGCAGTTGAGGCTGCAGTCTAAGGACACATGGAAAGTGATCACTCGAGTGTGTATCATCAAGGGCGAACCATTCGAAGCGCCAAGCTAGCGGCACAGTACCGACCGAAAGGTCGAAACGAGAGAAATTTGTCATGGAGGCAGACAAAAATGTAGGGACTCCAGTGTTGAGGCAAACTAGATTCGCTTGGTGGAAGACGTCTAGCAATAGTGAGCCACGTGGACAAGGATGTGGAGATCCCCAAAGCGGGTGGTGGGCATTGAAGTCCCCAACCAGCAAATAGGGGGGTGGAAGCTGACCAAGAAGATGAAGGAGATCAGCTCATGCCATTGGTGTGGACGATGGAATGTATACAGTACAAAGAGCAAAGGTATATCCAGAAAGGGAAAGACGGACAGCGACAGCTTGGAAGGAAGTGTTTAAGTGGATTGGGTGATAATGGAGAGTATCATGGAAAAGAATCGTGAGTCCTCCATGGGCTGGAGTGCCTTCAACAGAGGGGAGATCAAATCGGACGGACTGAAAATGGGGGAGAACAAAGCGGTCATGGGGACGCAGCTTTGTTTCCTGAAGACAGAAGATGACCGGCGAGTAGGATCGTGAGAGGATCGACAATTCATCCCGATTGGCTCGAATGCCGCGGATATTCCAGTGGATAATGGACATAGGGTGAACAGAAAATGGAGGAATGTGACCAAGGTTGCCGTCAACTCAACGACTGCTCAGAGCTTGCGACCGACAGCATGGAATGGCATTCAGCCGAAGGCAGAAGATCCTGATCCATAGGTTGTTCAGGAGCAGCTCCTGCCACCAGCGATCGGCCGGTTGATCAGCCGCCAGCAGTGCGCCTCGGCGACACAGAAGACGGCCGAGGGCGATTTCCGCCAGGTGGTGCTGTAGATGAGACACGCCTTGGTGGAAAAGGAGATGAACTGGGTTTCTTATTAGCCTTCTTGGAAATATGATGTTTAGATGAAGGAGGAACCAATGGTTGTGAAGTTGGGGTACGTTAAAAATCTTCACGAGTATGCTCTTTTTTCGAAGTCTTGGTGTCTGACTTTTGAGCTCGAGATTTAGCAGAACTCGATGAAGGGTGAGCCGTAGAGTGGGCAGGCGAAAGTGGTGAGGTTGAACGGGCGATCTTTGCGCTGGCCGAACTGACGACCATGGCACTAAAGGTGAGGTCGCAAGTCTGCGTGGCCGCCTTCTTTGTTGGCTGAGGAGAAGCAAGGACAGTGCTGTATTTTTCTGTCTGAGGCATGGTGGGCTGTCGACTGGCGAATAATTTTCGAGCAGCAAAGGTCGACACCTTTTCCTTCACTCTGATTTCCTGGATGAGCTTTTCGTCTTTAAAAATGGGACAATCTCGAGAGGAAGCAGCGTGGTCACCCATACAGTTGATGCAGCGAGGGGATGGAGGTGGACAAGCACCCTCATGGGCATCCTTGCCACACGTAACACATTTGGTCGGATTGGAACAGGACTGGCTGGTGTGATTGAACTGCTGACACCGATAGCAACGCGTAGGGTTTGGGACATAAGGGCGAACGGAAATTATCTCATAGCCTGCTTTGATTTTGGATGGGAGTTGAACTTTGTCAAATGTCAAGAAGACAGTGCAAGTTGGAATGATGTTCGCGTCAACCCTTTTCATAACTCTATTAACAGCCGTTACGCCCTGGTCAGACAGGTAGTGCTGAATTTCGTCATCAGACAATGCATTGAGGGAGCACGTATAAACGACTCCATGTGAGGAATTTAAAGTACGGTGCGGTTCCACCCGGACAGGGAAGGTGTGGAGAAGTGAAGTACGCAGCAATTTTTGTGCCTGGAGGGCACTGACTGTTTCTAACAACAAGGTGCCATTCCGTAATCTGGAACAAGACTTTACAGGACCTGCAATTGTGTCAACACCTTTCTGAATAATGAAAGGGTTGACCATGGAGAAGTCGTGACCTTCATCAGACCGAGAAACAACAAGGAACTGTGGCAATGATGGAAGAACTGTCTGTGGCTGAGACTCAGTGAACTTACGCTTGTGAGCAGACATAGTGGAAGGTGAGGAAACCATTGCGGAAGAATCCCCCACGATTACCAGCGTCTCCGATGGCTCGCTCCTCCCTTGTGGGGGCCCTCTCTGAGGGCACTCCCGCCTTAGGTGATTGTTCACACCTCAGGTCACACCTCCCGACAAACGGACGGAGGGACCAATCGGCACTTTCGGAAGGTATCAGCTCGGGTAATCACCCCTCCCTGCACCTGGCCGTTACCAGGGGGTACGTACGTGTCCTACCTGTCTACCCGGGGCGGGAAATTGCGCGTTACCCTGTCACCGGCTATGCACGAAAATGCGTGGGTCGGCCTTCAGACACACACAGGGAGGAAGAAAGAGAAAGGGAAAAACAAAGAAAGGGAAAGGAAAGAAGAGAGGTCTCAAATGCCGCAGCGGAGAAAAGAGTAAAGAGAAGAGGTAAGGAAAAGAGAAGGACAAAGGAAGGACGAAGACATACAAGCAGAGAAGGCGAAGAATGCGTTAAATTTACAAGCGTCCATCTCCGGACGTAGACACAAACCATACTCCCAGAGGGAGAGAAAGGGAAGGAAAGAGCCAGAGGTGAGGGGAGGGGGGGTGGGGCAAGATGGGGGATAGGGAAGGATGCGGAAAAGGAAGGTATGCAGCCCGGAAAGGAAGGAGGGGCACATTAGCTCGGGGTCCCGTGCTCGCTACGCACGTGTCCCCAAAAGAGTTGTGGACCCCCTGGGGGGTGTGAAAGGCTTGGGGGTAGTTCTCTGATGCAGAGGCTCAAGCATAATGTTCAGCAAAGTGCTTGGCAACTGTGTTTGTGTCAGTAGAGAGCATGCCATTTATGTTAACACCAGGCACACCTTTTCGGGTCTGGTACCCAAAAAGACCTCTGATCTTCATTCAGACTTGGGAAGGTGATGTATGGCACCCAATGGTTGACAAGTACCTCTCCCAACACTCCTGTTTCTGTCGTTTTATAAGGAGGTGAACGCGGGCACGGAGTCGCTTAAAGGGTATTAGGTGCTCTAGGGAAGGGTGCCGCTTATTTTGCTGTAAAGCTGGTCAACACTCTTTAATTTCCTCAGTGACTTCTGGCGACCACTAATGGACTGTCTTCCACCAGGGGCACCATAGAGAACGAGGGATCGTGTTTTCTGCCGCAGAAATTATTGTTGTAGTGACCTGCTCAATCACAACATCGATGGCACCACGTGGGGCAGATTAAATGGTAACAGAAGAGGTGAAGGCTACCCAGTCTGCCTTGTTTAAAGCCCATCTGGGTAGGCATCCATGGGCATGACACCGGGGCAGTGACAGGAAGATGGGGAAGTGGTCACTACCACACAGGTTGTCATGTGCTCTCCAGTGGATAGATGGGAGAAGTCCTGGGCTGCAAATTGATAAATCAATGGCCGAGTAACTACCTAGGCCCACACTGAAATGTGTGGTGGCCCCAGTATCCAAGAGACAGAGGTCAAGATGGGACAGTAAATTTTCGACACCTCTGCCACAGCCAGTAACCGTGGTGCTATCCCACAAGGGGTTATGGGTGTTAAAATCTCCCCAAATTAAGAAAGGTTTAGGGAGTTGATCAATCAAGCAGCCAATGCATTCAGGGGTCCTGCACTGTCTGGAGGGAGACAGTTATTTCCTGCGTTGTCTGTATCCTGACAGCCTCAGCTTCAAGAGGAGTTTGAAGGAGCACAGGTTCACTACATATCGAGTTCAGGACATAAATGCAAACTCCACCTGACACTCGATTATATTCGTTACAGTTCTTGTAGTATCCTTTGTAGCCTCGAAGGGCAAAGGTCCGCATTGCCATGAACCAAGTTTCCTGGAGGCCAATGCAGAAAACAAGTGTAAAGCTTAACAATTGCCATAGCTCATCCAGGTGGTGGAAAAAACCGCTGCAATTCCACTGGAGGATGACATGATTGTGAGCCTGGGAAGGCATGAAACAATGAGGCAGTCTACGCCTCACGGTCACCTGCTGCCACTGACTTATTTCCTGAACAGGCTGTATCCATTGTGTCTGAGGGTCTGGCGGGATCTATGTTCTCAGCGGGCGCCAGATTTTTCACCTCATCCTCAGATGCAGAGCTTGTAAGCAGCAGTGGTGTGGGTGCCACCACAATTCCTTTGGTCTTGGGGGTCTTCTATCTGGATTTTTCTCACTGAGCCTTGGGTTTCTCTGGCTGGGAGGGCTTCACTGATTCAGTCTCCAGGACTGAGGATGATCGTGAAGCCCTACGACCAGCTGCTTTTGGGTGGTTCAGCTACTGGCAGGTGTCATCTTACCTACTAGCAGAAACCTGGGAAGGCAGTGACCTAAGGAACCACTTTCTAGTGAGAGGAGCTGAAGAAGACTTACGCTTCCCCGGCTGAGAAGTGGGGCTGGTGTCCCCAATAGTTGGGGGGACAGTGCTCCCAAGGTAGGTGGCACAGGAGCAACAGGGAGGGAAGTTCCCCCTACCATCAAGAGGGCAGGTTTATTCTTCCAGCTCTGAGAGCTGACTGGAACTCGCGGAACTGATGGGGCTACAATTGTTCTTGTAGCAGCAGCATAAGAGGTGGTCATAGTCACAGGATGTAGGTGCTCAAACTTCCTCTTGGCTTCAGTGTAGGTCAGTCGGTCCAGGGTCTTGTATTCAATGATTTTTCTTTCTCGTTATAAAATCCTGCAGTCTGGTGAGCAAGGGGAATGATGGTCTCTGCAGTTGACACAGATGGGAGGTGGGGCACATGGAGTATTGGGATGGACATCCACAATCATGACATGTGATGCTGGAAGTACAGCGGGAAGACATATGGCTGAGCTTCCAGCACTTAAAGCACTGCAATGGGGGAGGGATACATGGCTTGACATCACAGCGGTAGAACATCACATTGACCTTCTTGGGTAATGTTTCACCCTCGACGGCCAAGATTATACCTGGTTATCCCTCAGAACCAGATGGACGCTTTGCATAAAATGAACCCCTCGTCGCTCTAAGTTGGCGTGCAGCTTGTCGTCAGACTGCAAAAGAAGGTCCCTGTGGAATATAATACCCTGGACCATATTTAAGCTCTTATGAGGCGTGGTGGTAATGGAAACATCCCCCAGCCTGTCACAAGCGAGTAACTCCTGTGACTGGGCAGAGGATGCCGTTTTCATCAAGTCTAACCCTGACCGCATTTTGGAAAAGCCCTCCACTTCCCCGAACTGGTCTTCTAAGTGATCTACTAAAAACTGTAGCTTCATTGAAACAAAGTAGTCCCCATCAGTTCTCGTACATACGAGGTGCCGGGGTGAATAATGTTCGCTGCCATCCTTAGCCTGGCATTCCTCCCATGGTGTGGCCAGGGAGGGGAACAACTTGGGGTCATATTTCTTAGCATTAAAGTTAGACTTTGCCCGCTTAGAGACTGCTGGTGGCGGACCACCAGCAAGAGATGTAGTACGCTTCATGGTGTGTCATCCGGCATGATGCCACCCATTCCGACCATGGGGCCTCCCCACAGGCGCAACCCAGCCACAGGATGGCCATTGCCGGGAGTCCTGATGGTCCAGGGTGATGGGCATCTACCCCTTGGCATACATGGGGAGTTAACAGTGCAGTCATTAGCAGATCAATCCCTGTGTAGTCTGGGGGCTACAACCAACAAAGTACATGGCAGCCCCACCACAATGGACTGGCTACCATGCTGGATATCAGGTGCAAAGAATTCCACGGTCAACGTTGGTGCAGAAAGCGACACTGCATAGTGGGAGGAGGAAAATGCACCCAGGAAGGTGTCCTCGCTTAAAAGGTGGAGGATGAGTGGGACTGCAATGTCACGATGAGACAGTGGGCTGAAGATCTCAATGCATGATGGACACGATGCACCATGTATGGCACACTTCCCCAATTGGCTCGCTGTTCAGGAAAATTTTGAAAAATTGAGGTTAAACCCTACAGGGGACCATCACATTAAGGCTGAAACATGTGAGACTCCTTTTAGTTGCCTCTTACGACAGGCAGGTATACCTTGGGCCCTTTCTAACCCCCGGGCCTTCAGGGGGTCAAGGAATTACTGAAACATTCAGGGAATTCTTAATAACAATAAGTCGGGGGATGGGGGGAGGAGCTCAACTATTCACTGACGGAAAGAAATGTTCAGAGGTGTTAGTTAAAAATTAACCTGAGATTCTGTTTCAGAAATGAGTGGTTGTGAAGTCACGTAAGAAAAGCCAAAGAACTACACTGAATTTCTGTAACACTTCTCTCTAAGTCGAGGCAACCTTTGGCACATCTGCTGACTTCTAGAATCTTCATTATTGTCAGTGTGTTGTTGTTATCAAAGTCAACTGATTACATTCCAGTGACAATAGTTCAATGTGTGTTGCTTCTGTGGTGTTCCCATATACTTGAAGTTATGTTACTATAACACGGCATGGCATATTAATGGATGTGTCTGCCACTGCGAGGAAAAAGGAGGAGGAGAGGGGGGGGAACCACATCAATTGGTACCATATAATTACTTTTTAATATAGACATCTTTTTATCTCTATCTGCTCCCCTTCTATTTATAAAGTTTGAAGTCTCGTTAGGGGTTTTCAGGTCATGTTTCTAAGACAGAAAATGACTAGGCCTCTAATGAGCCTAAGTCTCCAGCTGCACCAGCAGATGAATGCCCAGTGGTATCCTGTAATTAGTGTCTGAGGAAGGTAACCGCCTTTTCCTTGGACAAACTTGGGTTTGAGAATCAGTTCTTGGTTCAAGGCATGGGGCATACCTATTGTAATGGTTGTGAAAACCTATGACATTGGTAATAGATAAAGTCATTTTTATTTCAAATGGGCTTTAGAGTATGATAAGTGTTCAAGTGTTTTGAATTCCTGAATTTTCTTTTCTTTACAAAAAGTTGGATGCAGAGGATGTCGATCTGGGCAATTTAAGCACTGGAGCGATTGTTGGCACTGTTAATTGGCGCATCACTATCAAATACTGTATCGGTAGATAGTTTCGAATGTACACCAGTCCTGGCACATTGGTAATGACAAATGCATCCCACAGGTGGTGAAATGTATGGTCAGATGATGCATCTGTATACCATAACTTTTATCTACTCATGAAGCATGTTCTCTTCAGACACTAGTATGAGAGCTCCTGTGCCGACCTAGTTGTCCTCAAGTTCTTTCTGTATATGACAAATAATATGCACATCCCAGGGCTCCTAGTTTTGGAAACTACAGAAAATCTAAATCCGGAGAGCAGAAGAGAATCTGCAGCCCTCTCCTCAAATGCAAATCTGGCATTTCAACTGCTATGGCACCTATTTCAGTGCTACACACTCACATGCCCCATATCAACAGTTTTTGTGCTATCTACCTATTTGGCCAGAAGTGATCTACCTTCATATACATATTACATTCCATACTGGATATCACAAGGCACATGCGGCCACAATGTACTAATAGCAATTAGTTCTAATTACAAATATATGCTACAAAACTGTGAAAACTACTCAAATACAGGTTACACAAGGTTCACAAGTTACTAAATGCCTGAAAAATAATTTAAATAAAATTAACAATATTATGAAAAGTAAAGTTTCTACTCGCCATACAGCAGAGATGCTGAGTCACAGATAGGCACAACAAAAAGACTGTCAGAAATAAATAAAGCTTTCGGCAATTAAGGCCTTGTCAACAATGTGTGTGTGTGTGTGTGTGTGTGTGTGTGTGTGTGTGTGTGTGTGTGTGTGTGTGTGTGCGCGTGTGTGTTGTTGATGATGATGATGATGTTTGGTTTGTGGGGCGCTCAACTGCGTGGTTATCAGCGCCCGTACAATTACCCAATCTTTGCTCAGTCCAATTTCGCCACTTTCCAGGATGATGATGAAATGATGAGGACAACACAAACACCCAGTCATCTCGAGGCAGGTGAAAATCCCTGACCCCGCCGGGAATCGAACCCGGGACCCCGTGCTCGGGAAGCGAGAACGCTACCGCGAGACCACGAGCGGCGGACAGTGTGTGTGTTGTTGATGAAGGCCTTAATCGTTGAAAGCTTTATTTATTTGTGACAGTCCTTTAGTTGTGCCTATCTGTGACTCAGCATCTCCATTATATGGTAAGTCGCAAATTTCCTTTTCACAATATTGTTACATTCCAGCCTGGATTTTCGATTGTTTAGTTAAATAAAAGTATGCTGTTACAGAAGAAAAAAGACTGATTACCGTCCACTGTGTGAAGTCCTTTCTCAAGAGCAGTGCGATAGGCACTAAAAAATTCATCTCCGGCATTGGGATCTGCACCAGACTGCAAGAGAAGCCGTGCCACATCTACCCAACCATTGATGGCAGCAGTATGCAACAATGTCCATCCAAGTGTATGTCGGCGATTCACATCCAGGCCTTCAGATATCAGCCTGCACACACACACTCAACTGTGATAAAAGATTTGGAAATTATAAAGAATTAATAGGTATTCTACAAATATTTCATGATGTGATACCTTTTAACTTCCTGCAAGTTACCATACTTAACAGCTCTGAATGCATACTTCTCTGAAACAAATAATCAGTTTGTATAAGAGAAAATAAAACAAAACAAAATAATAAAAACAAGTACCCCTACATATAACCCCCCCCCCCCTTCCGCACACACACTTTGATTTATGCATACACTCAAAAAGGCACCACAACTAATGTCTGAATTACATGACAGCTGACCTTTTATAGAATTACAGTTTTGCAGGTCATGAGTATGACAAAAAAACCTTGTCAAACATTACTAAATATCTTCTATGAAAACTACCAAGGACAGATAATTTGAAGCACAATTGTAACGAAAATATATTAGATTTAGTTGTAACAAATAGCCCTGACCTCTCTGAGGATAGACATATTGAAATTGGTATCAGTGCCCAAGAGGCAGCTGTAGCAACAACAATTATTAAAAGTACTAAGGGCAGGTATAAAAATTAGGAAGATTTCCATGTTGAGTATGCTCCATAAAGAAGCAGTCAGGCCATATCTCAAGGAGGAACACAGTGAAAGTATACAGATGAACTGTTTCTCTAATGTAAAAGAATAGCTGAGAATGGAACAGATAGAACCAAGCAGAACAGTTCATTATGTGAGGTATCCTTCACAGAACACAATAACTGCAAAGAAACTTCTAAAGAAGCGGTGATTACTGCATAAAAAGTGTAAAACAAAGCATAAAGTTATAGACAAGGAGAAGCTAAATGAAGCCCAATTGGTTGTAATGAGGGCACACGTAAGGCCCTCAATGACTACCACAGCAGAATCTTATCAAAAGATCTCTCACAATATCCAAGTATACTTTTTTCGTATGTAAATTCTGTCAGTGGCACTGAAGTTAATGTCCAGACACTCACTGATGACACTGGAACTGAAATTGAGAGTAAATGTTCCTTTACAAAGGAAAGTACAGAAGTAAAGACTCAAACTCAAGCACGACTGAAAAGGCGAGTGAAATGGATATTAGTGTCATTGGTGTTGAGAAATAGCTGAAATTTCTAAAATTGAACAAAGCTCCAGGGCCGTATGGAATCCCTATTACATTCTATACAGATAATGTGGCCAAGTCAGACTCCTCTTCTCACCATAATATACTACTGTCGGTCCCTCAAATAAAAAATTGAAGTCATTAATCTCAGGAAAGTATTCATGTCACATCCACCCGCAAGAAGGGTATCAGAAGTGAACCACAAAACTATCATTAAATATGTATGATATATCTCTGTTGTAAAATCTTAGAACATATTATGAGCTCAAATGTAATGATCTTCCCCATGCTAACTAGCACGGATTCCAAAAATATTAATCTCATGAAACCCAACTTGCACTTTTCTCTCGCATAACATCCTGAATGCCAGGGATCGAGGCAGTCAAGTAGATGTAGTGTTTCTTGACTCAGTAACACACCAATGCTTATTACAAAAACCATGACCATGTGGAATATCACGTGAAATCTGTTAATGGATTACGGCAGGGTGGATGCAGTTTGTTACCTTGGCTGAGGGGGTCATTGGCAAACGTAGAAGTAAGTTCCGATGTGCCCCAACAAAGTGTGTTGGGACCATAGTAGTTCATGTTGTATGTTAATGACTGTACTATGATTTGAACACTTCTTTTATCAAAATGAAGTCAAATGAGTTAGTTTACAGGATATGTACAAACGTTTAGTGTTAACAGTAATGAAAACACTATTTTTCCGTTACGCTCAGGCTATCAGTTTTCAAAGAGAAACTCATCAGTGGATTACAAGAAGGTGTCCAGGACAAATGATTTTAGCTTATATCTGAAACTTGCTTTGCTACCTGTCAGACATTTTATGTTATTGGGCAAATGAGCAACCCTTCTGAAATCCAGGCTATGACATTCTAAGTATATTGTTTCCACTTATGCGTGAGACTACTCTTGGGTACATTACTTTTTTGAATACTTTCGAAAAAGATGTCTTAAGGACACTGGATGATAATTATTTAGTCTTCTTGGTCACATTTCTTGTAAAGTGGTTAACAATGGGATTTTTTAATTTTTCTGGAAAAATTCCCTGTGCCAGTGAAGGTTTACATGTATTACTAAGGACATTACTTATTAAGTTACAATTCTTTTTTGAGTTTTGTCTGAAATTCTGTCAGCAGCATATGAGCTTTTGTTTTTTAGAATTTTTATAATTCTGTCAATTTCAGTGAAGGCTGTTGGTGCTACTTCCAGTTGCTTAAAGTTTTGTGGAATGACGTATTTAATATATTCTCTCTCTCTTTTTTTAAAACTGAACCATTTAAACCTATTTTTGCTGCTACATATAGAAAGTGATTGTTAAAAGTACTCACGACTTGTGAATTATGAGCCACAACCTTGTCATTTAATTTCATTGTTACAGCACCTTGTACTCTGACCAGTTGTCCTGGCTCCCATTTGACATTATCCAAAACAATTTTAATCTTATGATCTGCATTATTAATTTCTGTCAGCATATGCATATTTCTGGACATTTAATGACTTTCCTTAAAATATTACAGCAACATCAGATCTTTAATTATTCTGCCCTTTAAAGAAATTTTCTTGTTCCTCCTACATGAAATTTAATCCATTTAGATCCATGACAATGCTTTTAACTTACTCATAAAGCACTGTATCCTGTTCTCATTAATATACATCTACATAGATACTCCGCAAGCCACCGTATAGTGCATGGCGGTGGGCACCCTGTACCACTACTTGACATTTCCTTTCCTGTTCCACTCACAAGTAGAGTGATGGAAAAAAAGACTTTCTGTTGCCTCCATATGAGCCCTTATTTCCTGTGCCTTATCTTCATGGTCCTTACGCACAATATATGTTGGTGGCAGTAGAACTGTTTGGAAGTCAGCTTCTCTAAATTTTCTCAGTAGTGCTTCTCGAAAAAAATGTCACCTTCCCTCCAGGGTTTCCCGTTTGATTGAATCCCAAAGCACCCCTGTGATGTTCAAACCTACCAGTAACAAATCTTAGTTGCTTTGATGTCAGTAAGTCTAACTGCTTTGTATGAACCAGCCTCTGGAATGTAAGCTGCCATTAACTGTGCATCACCATCAGATAGTCCATTAGCAACTGGGTACATGTTAATTGTTTCAGTCTGAGCATTTTCTATAATAGTATTATTGATCAGTGTCTTACTATCTTGCTGCACCCAAGTTGGAAAACTGACTGAAACAAAAAATGGGCAAGGTTTGTAGCCCAACTACAGATTCATTTCTGGAGCTAAGAAATGTCTGCAGTGCCTTCATTATGCTCTGGGCCAACTCAGGTAACAGTGCAGAGAATTGAAGTGAAAGACGCTTCCCAGGAACAAAAAACTCTCAAATCATGGTGAAACCAAATTGGTGGATAAATTATTCTTGGGAAACTGCAGCTATTGATGGAAACCCAAATTATAATTCTTGTTCATCTTTCCTGTCTGTATCTTTTTAGAAATCTACACTGATATCTCCACAAACTATGAACTGTTGTCTTCACCCCCCCCCCCCCCCCCCCGAACACAAAGATGAGATTAAGTTGCTTCTCATTCAACCAGGCAGACTTGAAGGGCTGTCAGACTAGTGTTGCCAATTCCAGTTAACTAAATAACCAACAGAATTGCTTGAATTATCTGAAATCACCACCCGCTCGTTCAAAATTCCATCCAGGCTTACTATTTGCAATAGTAGCAATAGCACTAATATTTACTTAGAATAACTGGAATTATAGTAAAAAAAATATCCATGTTGATTTTAATTAGGGATGTGTCATGTACTGATTCCAACCGCATGATTCCCAGAATCTCCAGTTCTCCAGGAATCAACTAGTATTGGAATCTAGCGATTCCAGCATCTTTGGCATCAATTCTTTGTTATTATTCTTTTTTATGTTAGTGTACTAATTTTATCTTCAGAGCAGTCCAATCACATGAAAATAGATACAGAAAGGAGCAGAATAGCAAACTATAACCAGGCAACAGGTTCTATACAATGCTGGTGACTACTTTGAAGGACAGTAACAGGTTCAAACATGTAACTCTTTTGTATTGGTTGTGAATAAATAGTTGCCACTATTTAAGTTCCAACTCTCGTATAAATGTCATGCCCACTGTGCATTTGCCAGGCCCACATCAATCTCAGACACTGATGACCAAATCTCCGTTTCATATGATGTCGACTGATCCTATACACAGCAGCATCACTTGATAACAGAGAGACAGCACTTCTACCATTATTCATGAGGAACTAAGGAATCTCTGGACATAGTACTTGCACAGATGGAACAAAATGGCACAATTAAGGATCTAGAGTTGGAGGATGGCAGGCTCACCTGTTGACTGAAGCAACGACTCAGATCCTTATTTTACTGTAGTAGAAAAAATACAACCTTATCAGTTCTTTATACAAACTTGTATGTCATTATAAAAATTTTAAAAACAACAAAGGAGCCAGTGTTTTCATCTGTTGGTCAGATTTAGGACAGCAATATAATGACTGCAGCAGAATATTCTATTCTAGTGAAATCTACTATGATTCAAACTACACTACAATCATTGTCATCTAAAAAGATAATCAAGAATGAATGTAACTTCCTATTGCCAAAATTTCAACATTTGTATTACTTCCAGAAAATATTTTAATAAGTACAATTAATTATAGGCAGGCTCTTTGTGCAAATATACTTACTATCTAGGTTAAAGCAAGTATTTTAAAAACATTTTGTCTGTGTAGTTGTATATAGCTACATATGAATGAAAGAGTGGCCTAATCATAAATGTGATAGAATAAAAAGTTTACAATGAAAATATGGCACAAAAAATGCCACAGAATAAAGGTGTCAAAGTATGTTCTCTGTTTTACAATTGGCTACTTTAGGCTTACTTCTGTTTCTGAATGTTGAGGATGTCTACTACAAACATTATTACCTTCAATGTGTGTAACATTACCTCTTCACTTTTCAGTAGAGTACGCACTGTGTCAACTTCTTTGCCAACTGCCTTCGAAATCCAGCTCATGTGGTCATTCTATACAACTGCTGTTTTTTTTCATTACAAATAAATTATCCCTTACTGAAGCATACTACTGCCAGTGATTGATACCATAATATTTAACATATACTGTCTAGTTGTTGGCACATTTATAATGAACATAGTTTCATACCTTGCTATTGAGGAACTTAGAACCAAAAATCAAGTAGTCACTCCGGTAAATATTTCACGCAGGTCACTAATACAATATTTTGCTTAATATACATGAAAATATCAATATCCTGATTAATGTCTGTGTGTGAACATTTATTCCTTCAGGCTGGGAATAAAACTCATTGTTGAATATAAAATAATTTTGTGCTGTTATGATCCTGATCAGAGAGAGTGTGTGTGTGTGTGTGTGTGTGTGTGTGTGTGTGTGTGTGTGTGTGTGTGTATATATATATATTGCCTTGTTGTTTTAGTCCTTACATAGTGACCTTGATTGTTTCATTTCTCAGAACGCAAGTGTACATTTATGCGACACAACATGATATAAGGCTTGCTATGTCCGGTATGTCATGTTCTTGATCCTGTCCAATTCCTTTGAGTTTTCCAGGTTCATATTGCCTTCAAAAGCATAATTTTCGTTACGTACTCGCTGCAATGTATCAGAAAGAAACCACAACTGACTACAAACAAAGACTTCAAACTGTTGACTATAAGCTACAAACTTCTCATTATAAAAGAAGGATGCATAGTTGACGTAGAAATTATTTTTATATTTACTTTTGTGCTCGTGTAGTTGAGGGATCGTTTGAAATTTGCTTTGTTTATGTGTCGTAAACAGTATTAAAGCCCAGTGTACAGCAACATAATCTTACGGAATCCTGGGATCTTATGACGCTTAACAAGAAGCTTAATTACTGCGCTCGCAGCTACAACGTGCTTCAAATCTTGTTACCCAGAATATAACTATCCTATTGTATAAAGGTTTAAGTATTAACATAGCATACAGGAGAGACTTGTCAAGACCGTATAGTAAGTTAAAACACAATTGGTTTACCTTGCAAGTTATCATGCCGCTCAGCACAGAGCGCAACAATCGCGCTTAGGCTACCAGATAGAAAAATCAATGGCCCACGAAAAGTTTTTTCTGAAAAGTCACTGAACTTCAGCTTCGATGTATTCTTCACCACATCTGACATTCCCGTACGGGTTTGCGGAACACACAAAGACCAACAACACACACATCTCTGTTGATTACAGACTTGAAATTGACACCTCTTGGTCATAAAATCTTTACGCAATCCGTGTCTAGAAAATATATCTTGCAAATTTTTCGCGACATGCTGTAAATACAGCATATCGACTTTTATGACACGCGACAGTGCCATGAACAGCACTATTTACACATAACAATTGGAAATGACGATTTACATAACGACTAAATTTTATGACATCACACACGTCACCCCAAATGTCATTTCCACAATTTTCAAATATCGTCTGCACCTTGCTGGTCTCCCGCCTGTTCATTAACCAAACGTCTTCATTGCAAGATACATCATATGCCAAAGATATTTCAAGAACCACGATGGTTACGAGAGATACAGAAATATTACATCAGGCGAGACAAATTTCTCTTCTTTGTTAATTGCGCATAGTTCCCGTGAATACTCATCGTTTGGTATCTAAACTTAACAGAAGTTCTTGAACTTTTTATCTCTACGTCTTGATTGCACGACCGAAGAAACAAAGAAAAGTTTCAGAGGCGAAATACCATTGTGTATGACGTCTATAGCCAAAACTAAGCATGCAGCTGAAATCAGTCGATTTGGTTGTGATGACAAGCTGATCTTAGCGTAGCCCGCGGTGCAGTTTTGGGGGAAGGCAATAAAATGGTCGTGAAGCCAACGAATGTGAATGCTAAATAAAAGTTGTAGTAACAAATTGATGTGTAGCGTAGTCTAATATTTATGTTCGCGCCATATTTAAACTGCCAGTTTCAGTCGAATGCAAGTTGTAACGTACTCATTTTAGTTACTCGTAAATAAGTCAGTGAAGATATATGCTGTGCTGTGGAAACTGGTCTGTGCATATTCTAGACCTACATATAGGGCACACCGTGCCAACTTATGCTCTGAGTTAGAGTCCTGCATGACCGAGTAAGCGAGCACAATATACGAGGTGGGGCGAGCACACCCTAACTGGATAGGCTACCCGCACTAGTTCTTGTGACCGAGCATAGAAGCCGTGACCGAATACGTAGCACATAACTTCAAACACATTTACACGTGTTATTATCCGTGTGACACTGCAGCCAGTACGGGCTTCTCATTTGTGGTGTGTCTCTCTCTGTAATCATGCAGCGCGAGGAAGCCAGTGTAGTAAGACATAAGATTGAAACCAATGTTTACACATTAAAGAAACGGGAAGGTCTAAAACGCCAAGTATGGAGTACATTTCTGTTGGTTGTAGATGAAAACAGTGCGTCTACTGGGTACGTATCGCGCATAAACTACTCCACTTTATTGTTTTCCCAGTCGGGAACCACTCATTTAAAGAAACACAGTTGCAAGAAACCTCACAAAGATCGTTTCATTGGCCGTCCTTCCGTGATCTTAATATGCTTGAAATAAGTGAAAAGCAGGAAATTCTTAGCAATGTGCGACAAATGTGTGCTACGTACCTAGCTACAACATGCAATCACTAACATAATCGTTTTTGCATAGTTAGTGGAAAGTGTATTATAGAGAAACAGGAATGTTGTGACTCGTATAATATTTCATTAACGTAAAACACCTCGTGTTTTTGGGAACGGGGGTCGGGTTGTTTGGGGGGAGAAACCAAACAGCGAGGTCATTGGTCTCTTACGGGAACGTTTCGATGATCTCGATATCAGTTCTGTATTACTTGTCTCTTTTGTTTATTATCATAGATCCTTCAAGTACTGTGTCATCACCACCCACAAAGAGAGATCGTTTCAAGGAATGGGGGAACAACAGATCATCCACAGCAGATGAAGTAGATCTGTACATTTTAATACACCCCGGAGATGATGATGGCATCTTAAAGTGGTGGAGCAGACATGAAACAGATCTGCCAGATTTGGCTGCAGTTGCAAGACGTATTTTATGCATCCCAGCAACAAGCGCATCTAGTGAAAGCTGCTTTAGTAAAGCCGGAATGTTACTAACAAATTGCCGCAGCCAATTAAATCCGGAACGCGTTAGTGATTTACTGCTGATCAACAATAACTATAATTCTGTTTATGTTGCAAACAATTGAAAAGTACTACAAGCTACGTCTGTAAATGATAAATGTTCTTTGTATGCTTTCTTTATGAAGATGGTTGTCTTCTAGATTACAGGGAAAGTACTTATTTAATGTTTCCTATAAATGAAAGGAAAAATATATCATTTGTTTGGAAATGAGACTCATCTTCTATCCGCGATTGTATAGAAATATCATTTTACTTTCCAGATGCTTTATGAATTTAGTTGTGTCACGTACCCGTTCTTGGAAACGTTACTTTTGTATTAAAAGAGAGAGAGAGAGAGAGAGAGAGAGAGACAGAGAGAGAGAGAGAGAGATAAATACACTGTGTGTGTGAGAGAGAGAGAGAGAGAGAAAGAGAGAGAGAGAGACATTGGATTTGTACAGTACAGTACAGTGCAGTGCAGCGAGCCGGGGCGAGGCGAGGTGAGACATCAGCGGTGACCGGTCATGCTCGGTTATCCGCGTATCCGGAATCCAGACAACAGACATGGGGCGAGTACGTGACCGAGCCGAGTCGTGTGGGGCCGGACACGAGCGGATCGGTCCCCCCGTCAACAGGCGAGCCGTGACCGGTCAAACACTGAGCGTTGCAGCACTCTACTCTGAGTGTAATCAGCCCCGCTGCGACATGGACGCTATCAAAGCTGCCTACTTTGATTATTTTCATTCTATCATGTCATATGGCATAATATTTTGGGGTAACCAGCCTTTAGCCAAAACAATATTTACTGCATAGAAGAGAGCTATGAGAATCATAAGTGGTGTTCATCCAAGATGGTCTTGTAGAAATCTGTTCCGTAAGTTACAAATATTAACAGTCACCTCTCAATACATATTTTATTTGACGATTTTTGTTTCTAATAACCAGTCTCTTTGTAAATCTAATAGTGAATGTCATGATCATGATGCTAGATCAAAAAATGATTTACACAGGGATCTAAAACATTTGAGTGTTTTGCAAAAAGGTGTTCATTATTAATGTTCACATTAATATCTTATCTACTTTTAAACGTAAATTAAGAGAATACATAATGGACAATTCCTTCTACACTCTTGATGAGTACCTGCAGATAAAGAAATGATTGGTATTTACATTCTTAAAACTTTGTTTTAATGTGTTTTGTTATAACTCATCTCAACTGTTTAAGTTGGACAATGTACTATATTTTCTTTTTCAGTAGTTGTTTTATGTTACTTGAACTATGCATTTGATTTGATTTTAACTGTCAAACTAACCTAAGGATATCAATCACACACATCCATGCCCCACAGCACAAATAGATAGCTCGAAATATACAACACACAGACTATATAAGATGCTTTATGAAGATAGGACAACTGATCTTGCAGGTTAGGACAGGTGGTTGACCATAGCCTTGATCAAGGAATCATCCTGGCATTTGCCTTAGTGAAAATCACAGAAAATCGAAATCAGGATGGGTGGACAGAGCAACTCCATTCTCCCGAGTATGAGGCCAGTGTCGGAACAGCTGCACTGCCCCATTTGGTTGGTCCCTATCGTACACTAAAGAACCAAAGAAACTGGTACACGTGCCTAATATCATACAGGACCCCTGCTAGCATGCAGAAGTGTCGCAACAGGACGTGGCATGGACTTGATTAATGTATGAAGTAGTGCTGGAGGGAATTGGCACCACGAATCCTGCACAGCTGTCCATAAATCATAAATCCATAAGAGCATAGGGGGGGGGGGGGGAGGGGTGCAGATCTCTTCTGGACAGCACATCGCAAGGCACCCAAAATAGGCTCAATAATGTTCATGTCTGAGGAGTCTGGTAGCCAGCGGAAATGTTTAAACTCAGGAGAGTGCTCCTGGAGCCACTCTGTAGCAATTCAGGACGTGTGGGGTGTCGCTTTGTCCTGCTGGAATTGCCCAAGTCCATCGGAATGCATAAGGGACATAATGGATGCAGGTGATCAGACAGGATGCTTACATATGTGTCACCTGTCAGCGTCGTATCTAGAGTATCAAGTGTCCCTTATCACTCCAACTGCACATGCCCCACACTATTACAGAGCCTTCACCAGCTTGAGCCATCCCCTGCTGACATGCAAGGTCCATCGTTCAATTTGAAACAGGACTTGTCTGACCACCCAACATGTTTCCAGTCATCAACAGTTCAACGTCTGTGTTGACAGGCACAGGCGAGGTGTAAATCTTTGTGTCATTCAGTCATCATGGGTACCCAAGTGGGGCTTCAGCTCCAAAAGCTCATATTGATGATGTTTTGTTCAATGGTTCACACACTGACACTTGTTGATTGCCTAGCATTGAAATCTGCAGAAATTTGCGAACGGGTTGCTCTTCTGTCATATTGAACGATTCTCTTCCGTCATTGTTGGTTCTTGCAGGATGTTTTTCCGGCCGCAGCGATGTAAGAGGTTTGATGTTTTACCGGATTTCTGATTTTCACAGTACACTCGTGAAATTATCGTACAGGAAAATTCCCACTTCACCGCTACCTCAGAGATGATGGGTCCCATAGCTAGTGTGCCGACTATTACACCACATTCAAACTCACTTAAATCTTGATAACCTGCTATTGTAGCAGCAGTAACCGATCTAACAACTGCGCCAGACACTTGTCTTATGTAGGCCTTGCCGACCGCAGCGCCGTTTCTGCCTATTTACATATCTCATTATTTGAATAAGCATGCCTGTACCAGTTTCTTTGGCGCTCAGTGTATAATGTTCATTGATTTGTTTCAGCTAACTCGTAAAATAAAACGTAGTTCAGCTCTTCATCGCTGAACACACTAAAAGAACATGTTAGAAATTAAAAAGGTTTGATTTAATGTAAACAGATCCATGTGCCATTGTAATGACTTACATACTACAACATCGATATTTGTTGTCCTCTTGCGCTCAGTTGTCTGTAATATTATGTTCATAATAACTACTTTAGATCTGTATATCACAGAGATGGGCAAACTCGTTCATCCTTGGGAACTAGTTCACTGCTGATCGTTCTTTTTTGGGAACCGTTCATTTTTACTCGTTCACCGTTCATTTGTGTTTGGTATATGGTTCTTATGAAAAACTGAAAACTAGTAGTGTAGGTGACTGGAGGGCACCAAGATGGGGCTCTTGCCTCCCCCCTGGAGTACAGAGTTTTTATTCATTACAGAATTCTCACACACTTGTAGAAGTAATTTTCGTGATTCTGCAGAACCTCTCGTTTAGCCAACCGTATCCTTGTGTGGCTGATCGCATGGAAGTAATATAGGGTGGCGCTCGGAAAACCGGCCCTGAGTACAGACTGCTCGCCAATTACGGGCGATGTGTTAACTGCTATGAGCAGATACAACAAACAGACAAACATGTAATAATTAGGCAGTGAAGAAATAACAAGCTATGCAAGCAACAATTTCGAAACAATCGATGACAATGTGTAGAGACCTGGAGAAGAGAACATGAAAATCTCACGCGACACGCATGGGCTACAGCTCATGTAGTCGTGTAAACCTGTTGATGGCTGTATCCCAAATTAATAGACCACAAGTGTCTTGTGTAAAATTCTTCGTTTCGACTTCCACTACATAGCTATACTATGTTGTAAACAATAATCGTTTATACACTATATATACTTCACATTGTCTCTTGAGTTTGTATGCGAAGTAGAGACTTTATGGAAGCATAAAATAAAATGTGGTTTTATCATACTTGCGTCACACGCTTAGTAAAAATTAGGTTTTTATGTTGCATTATTAACGTTAAAGCAGCAATAATAATAATAATTAAGTTTGCAGTAATAAAGTTTTTGGTTTGAAAGCTCCTTCTGAACAAATGTTTTTGAGATAATAAGTAAATACGATTTTATGGCAATCTATGTCTTTTCAAATGGAGAGGCACCGCTTTTCCTACTGAGCCAAAATGACCCACAACCCACTTTTTTTTTTTCAAAGAAACCAAACTAGCAGGTAATGCAAATTGGAAACAACCAAACTTAAAAATAATTAGAGCCTTCCTAAGTGTGATGTTTTGTATATGAAAGATACACGAAAATCATTTTATATGAATTTTCTTACACTAAAAATTGAGCATATTATTGAAAGTTAGCTGCTAAATCAAGTCGATGAAATCAAAAAAATATATGAATAACAAAAAAACGTGCCTTGTTATAAGTATGTCTTCTGCCATTCATCGATATAATGAAGTGAGTTGATATGCCCTTTTGTTACCTGCAAAGACGTATCTATTACATACAACGTAATTTTTATGTCATTTATGTAACCATAAAATACTTTTTGATTACCGGTCGTGGACAGTGAATAGCCAGAACCAAGTGCAAGAACAGTTTGCAACGCATGTAAAATAGGCGAGCGCAGTGAACGAAATGAACAACTGGATACTGAATTGACTAGGAGCAGTCGGCAGTGGAACTGAGAAGAACGATGAGTGTGGCCGAGGGAGACTGAGACTGAGACGAGCACGCAACCGAGGCTGGAACGAGAACTGCCGAAGTGACCGCCGGGACCGAAGTGAACAAGTGAACTATGAACTGATCTTTCCTCATTCCCAGGAACTATAAGTAGACCACTGTGACCGAAGTGAACTATGAACCGATCTTCTTCGTTCCCGGGAACTGTAAGTAGACCGTCGCGACCGAAGTGAACAATGAACCGATCGTTCCTCGTTCCCGGGAACTATAAGTAGGCCACAGCGACCGAAGTGAACTATGAACCGATTGTTCCTTGGAATTCGTCCCTTGGCCCTTTTGTTCATCTTGGTGAACTGTTCCTTTGCACCCATTCGGTCGCGATCTACCCATCTCTAGTATATTGCAACTGAATGAAACAAATTTTTGTTTCCAAATGCATTTCGTCTTTATTGTTTGAAGACATCTTCCATGGCAATTTTCTTTGATATAGATCTACATTTGTTCTTCTTCCAGTTTTACAGCTGATTTTCTTCTCCTCTCTGCCATATGCAATTTCATTCTCACAGCCATGGAGGTAAAAATAAGAGGAGTTGTCATGACGTCACAAACTTGAAGCTGACCCAAGTGAAGATCCACCATGTTAGCTACCCCAAAACATTCGCTTCTGGTGGTTTGATTCTCTGTAGTTGTGAATTGTTTTGATAAAAAAATGCCAGTTTGTGTCACTTACGGGTGTACTAATCGTTCTGATTGTAGTCTAAAGTTTAAACAAATCATATTTCATTCGTAAGTGGACTTATTTAAGCGCTATTTTCCTATATATACTTGAAATTCTGATGTGCTGTAAAGTTTTAAAGTATGGTTTTATTTCTGTGGTTTGACTTTAGATTTCCAATCAATCCAACGTGAAGAGCTCTCTGGAGGTTAGCAATACACTTGGTTTTCATTGTTTGGTTATTCCCAAGTAACTGAAAAGTCCTGGTAAGAAATATCCTGGAAACGGGGACTAATGTTTTAAAATGCGATAATTTAATATAAAAGTAATGTAACTACATGTAGTTAGTTAAATCTTCAGTAAAATTACTGGAACACCTGTTACAGTGGTTAAATTATAAGTACTTAAAGGGTTACATATATTTTGTTAAAGCAAAGTTCCCTATCTAAGTCCAGGCTATTTAGATCATTACTTTAACCACTATGTTGTCGTCGTACCCTGTAAATTGCTGTTGTTTGCCACACTAAATACCACTTGATAGGTACAATTTAAAAACAAAGCAGATGTGTAAACTACAATGGGCCTGACAATCTTAAATTCCTTTTTTTTCCTTCGTAATTTAACGAATCTTTCACTTTGTTGACATGACAGCTGGCTTGTTTATATCATCCCTGCATACATCTATGGGACACAACAAGTTTCTTGCAAACTTGAACATTTAAAATTTGACTTGAAAATACAACCCCAGATAGCACAGTAAGCCGGTTTCAAACTTGTTTCCAGATGTAAAGTTCAAGTATATTAGCTTAATCAAAGCTGGAATATTCAGACCTGTTAGTTGGATTCAAGCTTGAAACAAAAACATCAAAGTTGGCAGAGTTCAAGCTATATTTCAAGCTTGACTTATCAAGTTTGGCTCCAGCCGTATCTACACACGTGGAATACAGCCTGGTATTTACAGCTTGTTTTATGCTATATAATTATTAATCTGAATTTATTGAAGCGAATTAATTAAATAAATATCAGAATGGAAATGGTGTGAAAAAATTATCAAGACATGTAGGTTTAAAATTTTTTATTTTCAAAGTGTTTAAAATTGTTTTATTTTAAAATTTAATTATTCTGAAGCCCCTCCGGCCCCAGCACACAGACCAGAGCAGGATCAAATATCGCTGACTTCTGCCGGTATAATGATACTGGAACAGGTAAAAGAAAATGTTAGCCATACCTACACATAAAAAATGTTAAAAGTTGAAACTGATCTCGTGCTCAGCTACTAGAGTACTAGTTTAAAATGACCTCTTTTTGCTGAACAACTTGTAATATGCATTCTTAGCTGGTAATCCATTTCACTTTCATCCAGGCTCAATTTTTCTATGTAAAAGAATATGATATTTGTTTACGTTACATAATAATATTTAACATTTGTAATATTAACGTACCACTAGAGAAAAATGCACCAACGTACCTGTAATACACTATATTTCTTCTTCAGACCCAGTTTAGCAGTGAGGCAGGAGACACCACACACTTACCGAACAATTTTCCAGTATAAAACAAACTTCACAACAGTCAACAATCATTAACGCGCATCACAAAGATAAAATGGCCGTAAACATAGCACAGTCAGTGCAAGGCTTACAAACGCTTGTGGCGCTTCCCGTGGACGTCTATGGAAGCTATGCTGCGCGCGCATCTGCTGTACAGCCTTCCAGAGAAATTACAGTTTATTTCAAGCTTGGGAAAATTATTTTAATTCAAGCTAAATTTTTACAGCTTGATGTAAACTGTGTAACAGGTTGATTTTTCAATCTTGAATTCTCAACTGAACCTAAACTCAATATCCACCTTGAAATAAGCTGTGTAACAGGTTGATTTTCAATCTTGAATTTTCAACTGAACCTAAACTCAATATCAATCTTGAAATAAGCTTGAGCGCTAGCTGGGACGAATACAAATCGGTGCCTCTAAACTACCAATTATTGCTTTTGGAGTTCTGGCTTTATCAATTATCGACACAAACATAAGTCAATGAAAGTGCATAGAAATGGATTACGAAAGCACGCTTTTCATAGCACATGCTTCTCTTCTCGGTTATTCAAAGTGTATAAACAAAAAGGAATTACGGTACTGAGGCCAGAAGCGTCATATTTTCGTGTCGTATTACTGTATCGAATACGCATTTAAGACCAGAAAAACATTTGAACTTGCGTTCCTTATGCTGTATTGTTCACTAAAATAGTGTAACATTTACCATATAAAATAAATATCGCGTGCATACGACAGAAATAACGAACAAGAAGCAATTGTAAACACTCGTATGCTAATGTTTTAGGGGATCCAAGATGGCGGCAGGCCCCGCCCACTGGCTTCAAAACAACGTACAGCGTAAGTCTGCAGCGCCATCTCCCCTTGTTCTACCTCCATGCTCACAGCACTAGGAAATGAACATCTGTTCACTCGATGTTGTAACTGTTGTATCGATATTTCGCTGACAACCTTACAGACATGCCTGTGGCATATCGCTTGCAATATTGTTAAAGTATCTCTGACGCATGCCCATTTACTCCACAGTGCAAAGTGCTTTACGAACCTTGCAAGGGAGGCTCCATGAGAGTAACTGAAAGCTTTTCAGCCAAGACATAGGTACAAGACTTAATAATATCCCGGATACACTCTCGAAAAATGATGGAATACAGTGTACATTTTACTGTTGTGTGTCCGGTCCACGTTGGCGTTCACTTGTTCTCAAGTGAGTTTCGTGCCAAATTTGAATTTCGTTTACTTTCTTCTTTCTGTGTGTGTGTGTGTGTGTGTGTGTGTGGGTGGGTGGGGGGGGGGGGGGAAGAGGAGGTTTAGCTGCTTGTTTCGTCATTTTTTAGTTCCTTTAATGTGTTAAATGGTGTGCCATTACATAGTGTAGAGTGATCGTTTATAATCTATTTCCGTTGTGCTAATGCATTCTGTATGTGGAAGTTTTGTTCTACTTTAAGCGTTTGGTATAGGCTGTGGCTGGGTTATTAGCATTTTTGGATCTGTTTCTATTTAAGTTGGGTGATGGTTGTGGGCTATTAGTTGGTTGGAAAATGTGCTATCGTACCTATTACTTTTTTTAGTGCTCTAGGGTGTTGTGAATTCTTGTTTTAATGTTCCTACATGTCCTGCCTTATGCATACTGGCTGTCAAGTGTGGAATGTAAGTGCATACGTGCCTGATCTGTTGAAATTTATCTTTGGGTGTTTCCTGCATGCTCAGCTCTTTCTGTGTTGTATTGTCTGTCCTGTAACACATATAAAATCCCTGTTTCTTTAAAACGTTGCCTATTCTGTGAACAATTTTATTATTGCATGCGAGTATGTACCATATTTTTTCGTTTGTAGGTTTCTGCTCTGTTGTGTCTTGCATGTGGTCATTCTCTATATGTTGTGTTCTGTGTTGTTGTACAAGTCTTGTGTGCATGTGGCCTGTTCATTTCTTTTCTTTTTGTATATTTGTTGGGTTAGTTTCTCTGTCATATGGGTATCATATTCATTTTCCACTGCAAATTGTCTTATTGTATATAGCTCAGTTTGCTTATAGGTGTTCTGTTTAATCTGTGAAGCCTGAATATGAATCTTGCTTGTTTGTGTGTCAATGTTTGTGTGAATGGTTGTGCTAGTGGTTATCGGTTTCCTGAATGTTGTGAAGTCAGGAGTGGTTTTATTCTTCGTGTGGTGAGATCCACAAAATTTAATGTCTTTCCTGCTTCTATTCTGAAGTGAATTTTTGGGTGTAAATTGTTTATTTCATTGTGTAGCTGTTTTGTGTGTGTACATGATTTGTCGATCAGGCAAATTACGTCATTGACATAATGACACCGTTTTATAACTTCGTATTTTTTGGTTTATTGTGCGTCTGAAGCTCTTCTCTACGTTGTTCATGAATATGTTGACTGAGAGGTCTCTGATCGGTGATCCCACTGGCAGTCCTTCAGCCTGGGAATAAAACTCGTTGTTGAATATTAAATAATTTTGTGCCATTATGATCCTGAGTGTGGTTGCTGTTTCATCTGTCTGTGTGTGTGTGTGTGTGTGTGTGTGTGTGTGTGTGTGTGTGTGTGTGTTGCCTTGTTGTTTTAGTCCTTACGCAGTGGCGTTGATTGTTTCATTTCTCGGAATGCAAGTGTACATTTATGTGACACAACATGACATGAGGCCTGATATATCCGGTATGTCAATGTCCTTGATCCTGTCTGTCAATTTGTTTGAGTTTTCCAGGTTCATATTGCCTTCAAAAGCATAATTCTCGTGACATACTCGCTACATTGTTCCAGAAAGAAACCACAACTGCCTGCATACCAAGACGTCAAACACATTACTTTATCTGAACTTATAACTGAGGTGCAAGACGTAGTTTGGGTGACGTCTTCTATTCACATCTTGGACATGAACAAAAAAGTTTATTGACTACTAACAGACTTACTCAGCTGTATGACAAATATGTTCCCCCAAGAACCGATAACATAAGAAAGAAATTTGCGCTTTGGCTAACTGAAGAACTAAAACATCTCATGAATCTCAGAGACCCTCCACATTGGGCATACAAACTGCACCACATGCCTGAAATTTGTTTTACTTTCAGGTAGAAGCGGAACAGAATAAGTCAAGCTTGAAAAATGATACTCAGGCATGACCATATATTAAATGACAACAGAAAAATTGTATTTAAAGCATGTTACTTGTAACACCTATAAAATATAAATACTCTTCGCACCTGAGCTGAAAAAATCTTGTATAAACATTTATACTTCCAATTATTGATTACAGTAATATTATCCTTCATGGCTTTTCTCAGGAGAGCACATGGCGCCTGGAACTGGTTATGAATGCCAGTGTTCGTTACATCTATGATGTTTGACTTGTACCTTTGCCTGCGGAGTGATGGCTTGTGGTTGGATGGTGGTAGGCGCTACAGAATTTTGCGAATCTGTGCAAAGAGTTCGTACTTAAATTGTCGTCCCTTGTCTGTTATGATGTGAAGTGGGCACCAAAATCGTGCAACCCACTGAGACAAGAATGCTATCATCAGAGTCTCGGTGGAAGTATCTTCTATCGGAATTGGTCCTGGTCCAGCGTCTGAATCGCTCCACAGTTGTCAGCAAGCAACATAGTCCATCTAATGGTGGCAAAGTTCCACGTCGCCAACATGGACGTGGGCGAACCTTTCGGTAGTGTCTGGAAAATCGCCAATTGGTGCGTGAACATTTCGACTGACTTTATTACGTTGGCAAGATATGTACATACGCGCCCACTGTCGATAATTCTTTTGAAGTCTTCGCAAAACGTAGTGCGAGGCGACAAGTTTCACAGACGCTCTGAATGCCGGGGTGGCAGACGGTGTGAAGAGCGTGCAGGATTGTTTTGTATGGGCTGCTTTTGCGTACTGACGTGTCGCAGCATAGCTGAAAATTGGCGCTTGGTACATTAACAAGCTCATGTTGCAGTCCAGTCTGGGTACTGTGCAGCATGTTGCGCAGTTCGTCATATGTTTGCTATGCATCGCACAAGTCAGCGAAATCAACTGTCTCAGTGACTGTGCTAATGCGAAAGAAGCAGTCTGCTACTACACTGTTGAGGCTGGAGAAGTCTTGTAAATCGGTAGTAAATTGTGCAATGTAATTCAGCTGACCAATTGTCTGGGAGAAGAGTTATCGTTGTTTTGCCGATAAGCGAATGTTAGTGGCTTATGGTGGGTGAATATAGCGAACGTTCTTGCTTCTAGCTGGGCGCGGAAGTATTTGACTGCTGCGTAGATGATCAACAGTTCGCGATCATATGAACTCCATCGCTGTTGCGCCAGAGTTCAAATGGTTCAAATGGCTCTGAGCACTATGGGACTTAACATCTGAGGTCGTCAGTCTCCTAGAACTTAGAACTACTTAAACCGAACTAACCTAAGGACATCACACACATTCACGCCCGTGGCAGGACTCGAACCTGTGACCGTAGCGGTCGCGCAGTTCCAGACTGAAGCGCCTAGAACCGCTCGGCCTTACCGGCCGGCGCCGGCGTTAACTTACGGGAAAATAAAGTGAGAAGTTGCCAATTCCCGTTGACATATTGCTGCAGTGCCGCTCCGCTCGCTTTCTGACTGGCGTCGACTACAAGTGCCAGGGGGCATCTGATTTCGGGTGCCCGAGTAGCGCAGCATCAGAGAGGCTCTTTTTGGCCGTTTCAAATGCGTCTGTCATTGTTGGGGCCCAATGTCATAGAGCTTCACCTCTCGCGTTACGACTGGCCAGAAGAGCTGTGAGTGGTTCCTGCAATGCGGCGGTGTGTGACAGGTGACATCTGCAGAAATTCAACATGCCACGGAATCTGCGCAGCTCTTTTGCTGTCGCCAGACGAGGAATATTTAACACAGCCTCTATCAGGTAACAGAGGTGACCCTTCTGCTGAAATGCGATGGCCCAAAAATGTCACTTCCGGTCTTCTGAACACACATTTTGACACGTTCAGGACGATATCATACACACTGAGGCGCTCAGGGACCACAGCCAGGTGTTGCTGGTGCAAATCTGGAGTGTTAGAGTAGATGGAAATGTCATCAAGTATGCAAATCAGTGAGGCACGCCCCATAGGATGGAGTCAATAAATCTTTGCGAGGTTTGGACTGCATTACGGAGGCCAAAGATCATAAATAGGCTTCCAAACAGACCGAAGGGCCTGATTACCACTGACTTTGGCACGTTTTCCTTCCACTACCGGAATCTGTGGGTATGCTCTGTTGCAGTCAAGGACGCTAAAGACTCGCTTTTCGCTTAGAGCATGATTATAATCTTTGAGGTGTGAAACCGGTTATCAGTCGGAAATGATTCAGCACTCAGGGGGTGGCTGTCGCCACATGGCTTCTATGCACCGTTATTCTTAGGCATGAGATGCACGGGGATGACCAGGGACCGCTAGATGGACGTACAAGGCCTACTGAGAGCATAGCATCAACCAGTGTCTATCAAAAATTTACAGACCGACTTGTGTGATCCGTTAAGGAAAGGCAGGTAGAGGCGGAGGTAGGAGCACCGGCTTCTGCTTGCTGTTTGATATTTCTGTACTCACAGGGTAAATTACATTTATGGGCTTGGTGTCTGAAACGCTGATGGTACCTACTTATGTTATCCATTGGCACGTCATCCTGACTTGGAGTATTACACGCACAGCGACTCTGCGATCACCGCCAGTAATTGTCCTCAGCACCGTGATCGACTCGCTTTTCGCTTAGAGCATGATTATAATCTTTGAGGTGTGAAACCGGTTATCAGTCGGAAATGATTCAGCACTCAGGGGGTGACTGACGCCACATGGCTTCTATGCACCGTTATTCTTAGGCATGAGATGCACGGGGATGACCAGGGACCGCTAGATGGACGTACAAGGCCTACTGAGAGCATAGCATCAACCAGTGTCTATCAAAAATTTACAGACCGACTTGTGTGATCCGTTAAGGAAAGGCAGGTAGAGGCGGAGGTAGGAGCACCGGCTTCTGCTTGCTGTTTGATATTTCTGTACTCACAGGGTAAATTACATTTATGGGCTTGGTGTCTGAAACGCTGATGGTACCTACTTATGTTATCCATTGGCATGTCATCCTGACTTGGAGTATTGCACGCACAGCGACTCTGCGATCACCGCCAGTAATTGTCCTCAGCACCGTGATCGGCGAGCAGCTCACTCAGTTGATTGGTCAAGGCTCCATATCTGTTACATAAGCCATCATTCAGTTGTTGCTCCAGTGCCGTTACCTTCTGGGATAGTCTGTCGTAGTCAGGTCGCACATCTACAGAGGCACGGCCGAATCGGATTACCGCCGAATCGGAGTCAGAGGCAGGCACGATAGCATCTTGGATACGGTCGGCTAAGGCAGCTATGTCATCCAAGTACATATCCGTCTGCGTTGCTATTATGGTTTTGACTTGCGCCGGCAGTCTGCTGCTCCACAATGTACGCAACAACGTGTCAGGAGCTGTACTGCATTCACTTTACTTCGCAGGTTGCGTAGGTACTGCGAAGGCTTTCTGTAACCGATGCCTTCACGCGAGAGTACTTGGGGTACTGCTGGCCGGAGTGGCCGAGCGGTTCTAGGCGCTACACTCTGGAATCGCGCGACCGCTGTGGTCGCAGGTTCGAATCCTGTCTCGGGCATGGATGTGTGTGATGTTCTTAAGTTAGTTAGGTTTAAGTAGTTCTACGTTCTAGGGGACTGATGACCTCGGCAGTAAAGTCCAATAGTGCTCAGAGCCATTTTTGAACTTGGGATACTCTTTCCTCTTGTGAAGCAGACACACGGCGTATGAGCTCTGTTTCAACTTGAGCTCTTTTTCAATTTGACCACCAGTGGGGATGTAATAATGTCTTGGACTTTCGCTACAAATCGGTGCTCCAATTGGCTTACTATGAGTCCAGATTTCGTGGAACCCCCGTTTGCCCCAGAGCATTGGAAGTTTGCCTCCATTTGCGCGAACCATAATGTGGGGTTCGTCCGGCTAGAAGGACGGATGTCGCACATGAGTCTCGAAATATTAAGGGCATCGTCATCCGTCATTCTCACATGTGCAGGAAATATTCTTCGTTGTTACCGTAATCCTTTGAACACTATTACAACAGGGTCACCACCGAGGCAAGTCTTCAGTGCTGCATGTCGGCCACAAATTAAATGCATGTCACGCGTGTGTGAGATAACAGAAGAGAGCGCTGGCAACTTATTTCGTTGTGGCAAATCTTATTCCCAGCTACTCAAGAAATAATGGCATACAGGGAACAGAAACATTTATTGATTTACTGTGGAGAACTGATACTTTAACGACTTATCATCAAGCCCGATAACAAAAAGGAGTAATTGACTGCAATATAAATCACAGAGTTTCACCGCAACGCTCTTGGCAACATGGAATAAGCGCTCGGACAGCGCTCTGTGCGTCAAATGCGTGAACCTCTCTTACTGACACTGGTGATCAGCTGATCACGTGCGTTGCATACAAGATCTGTACCGGTCACCACAACCACAGTTATGATCATCAGCTGACTGTAATTTCTTTGTGGCACTGTGAAACCCTTAGAAGTGAACGCAGTTCGTAGTTCAAAACCATATTGTCTTTATGGCTGAATGGCGCCTATTTCATAGTCTGGACCTTCCGCAGCAGCTAGAACGTTTTGTTCAAATCATGTCATGAGACATTTGGTATCACACAAACATTATTTTAACTTATGAAATGTATGGTGGCAGTCATAATACTATTCCCATTTGGTGCTGTTATGAAACAACTTGTGCAGTGGCTCACTGATAAAAGCTGCATGGGGGACAAACCTTCTATTACAATTTATTTGCACAAAACATGAAAAGATGGCGCTGAGTGTGGATCGTGAGTGTGATGCGTCTGGAAAAAAGGTAAAAAGAGCGATGGAAAGTGTTGGAATGTAAACGATGTATATTGTGGCAATTTGTGCTCTTTGTGCTACAGTTTCAAAAAGGTAAGAGAAATAAGCAAAGAATCAAAAAGAAGACATGATGAGAACTACACATGCTGAGCATCCGCACCATTATGTGACGAATGGAGTATAATATTATGCTGGGATTACTGCGATTGCAAGAAACATACAGTTAAAGTTGTAATGTAAACGATCTGTAAAACAATATATCATTACGAATGTGTTAATGCAGATCCAAAAGGTAAGGTATGGCGCTGCAAAAAAAGTAGCAGAGATGATCTAGTTCAAAGATTTAATGAGATGGACCGTTGTACTAGCAAAAGTACTGAAGTACTTTTTAAAACACAAGTGTAACAAATTCACACAGCAGAGAGCAAAGACCGCAAACGAATTACACTGTGAACTGCACCCAGATACTAGCTCGTTTAGTAGAACTCAAGCTATATCCAGTAATAACTGCAGTCGCTGGACACACCGAGCCCACCATGAGCCCTGTAAATACTTGCTCTTACTTGAGAAAATCTGGTTTCCTTTCAAAAGAAAACAAAACTCTTCAAATATAGAATATTAACAGGCTCCATTCACGCTAGTTCCACTGTCGAGAACACGTCCATTATTGAGTCTATGTTTTGCCGAAACTGAGAGCTTCTATGAATACTGAGGCAGTCATTCTGCCAGTGAACCAACGAAAATAGGGATTTCCATTTTTGTCCCAGTCAGTCGTCGGCCTTTCCGGAAATGCCAGAAACGTTTGACGACGCCGACAGGTGCGCTACGCCTTGCCTGCTAGACAAAGTGCGCTGTGTAGAAGAGAAGCGCTTTGGGATTTCCATTGCTAATCTACGGGCGGGTGCGTTCGAGTAGGGAGCGCTAATGTTTGCGGTATCTTGGTTCAGCAACTCAGTCAGGTATGAAGTACGAAGTCAGTCTGTGATCTTGGTCTTGTGCTATTGGAGCCTGTGATATGTTTTATGCTAGAGTGTAGAATGGTTCGTCGGGTTCCAAAAAAAGAAAACATAGGAGTGACATTCTAAAAGAGCAGTTGTAGCAAAAAGGTTCATGTACAAAAAATCGAAAATCGAATGGGCGATGTTTTATTGAATGTACAGTCTGATGTGAAATAATGTAATCTTATTGAATCTTCACTGGGCAACGGCCTTGCTGCAGTGGATACACCGGTTCCCGTAAGATCATCGAAGTTAAGTGCTGTCGGGTGACCATCCAGGTCACCGTGCACTGTTGCCATTTTTCGGGGTGCACTCAGCCTCATGATGCCAATTGAGGTCCTACTCTACCAATTAGTAGCGGCTCGGTCAAGAATACCATCGTAACGACCAGGAGAGCGGTGTGCTGACCACATGCCCCTCCTATCCGCATCCTCAATGAGGATGACATGGCAATCGAATGGTCCCGGTAGGCCCCTTGTGGCCTGAAGACGGAGTGCTTTTTTTTTTATTGAGTCTTCACTGGCTGGTAATTCTGAACTACCTTATGTTTTGTGAAATTATGAATTAGTGACTAATGAATAGACCTCAGATTTTAGGTAAAAACCTATTTTGTTCCTCATTAAATAAAGGCAATAAAAGTTGTACATACACGAATTACGCCAATTTACAGTCGAAAACGCTAGTTTTATAGCATCTGAAAATACCTAATTTCAGATTAGTTCTTGATTGTAACTAAATTTTAAAAATCCAATTAAATAAAATTTTTTATGACTAACATTGTCTCGTGGTCTTCCCAGCTAAAAATTACTCAAATATTTTATCAAGAATTGTAATTTTATAGTACCTAAAATACCTAATTTCATGTTAGAACCTGATTGTATGTCATTTTTAAAAATCCAGTCAAATAAAATTTGTATGTCCAAAACAACTCTTCTGGTATTCGCGGATACTTACAAAACAGTAATTGAATGACATCTGGTTTTTTTCCATGCGTGAACACACCCAATCGTGTCACACGACGACAGCATAAACGAGGCTGTTCCAGGCTCCCCTTCTTAGCAGAGTGTTGTCGCTCGCTGTGAACAATCAAATGGGCCGGCAGGGCACGGAGGAGCCTTGTGATCTGCCTCTGGCGCCTTCCTTCTGCCCTGTTGCAACAGCATGTTTAAAACACCTGCACTGGAAATTTTTAGAAATTTCTGGTAAGGTCTTGACCGAGCGAGGTGGCGCAGTGGTTAGCACACTGGACTCGCATTCGGGAGGACGACGGTTCAATCCCGTCTCCGGCCATCCTGATTTAGGTTTTCCGTAATTTCCCTGAATCGCTTCAGGCAAATGCCGGGATGGTTCCTTTGAAAGGGCACGGCCAATTTCCTTCCCCATCCTTCCCTCACCCGAGCTTACGCTCCATCTCTAACGACCTCATTGTCGACGGGACGTTAAACAGTAATCTCCTCCTCCTCCTCCTCCTCCTCTGGTAAGGTCTTATGGGACCAAACTGCTGAGGTCATCGGTCCCTAAGCCTACACACTACTTAATCTACCTTAAACTAACTTACGCTATGGACAACACACACACCCATGCCCGAGGGAGGACTCGAACCTCCGACGTGGAGAGCCGCACAGACCGTGACAAGGCGCCCCAGACCGCACGGCTAGCAGGACACTTGCACTGTCTCCATTCAGTCGTCAGCGTGCTGCTTGGATGTGGTGAAATATTTCACAGCGACAGTTTATTTGTGGAAAGTCAAGCATGCCGAAAGTAGCCAGCTCCAAATCATCTCTGATTCATCAGAGGTTACAAGAATTCCTTGATTTCTCTACGCACAGAAGAGTTATTCATTGCAATGTGTGCAACAAAGGCATAAGTAAAATGTTAATCTTTTATCTGCTATGTCCACTCAGACAACAGTGATGCCACTTTTTTTCCCGAGTTAACTTGGACCAGACACAAGTGAATGCAAAAGAATTGTTTCTAAACCCTTAACATAGGTTAATTTTGCTAAATAGATTTTCCACAAAGTATTTCTCATTTATTTTTGTTTATAGGTACGTTCTGAACAGAGGTGCATTTAAGTCAACATGTTACAGGGATTAAACACCAGGAAAACTTAAAAAATAAATCAAACTTGAAACAAACGTTTGCAACTAAACCAAAGGCAACAACAAAAAAAAAACAAATTTCATCTTGATCTGTATGGAGTCATTGTTGCAGCAAACATACCATTCAATGCAGTTGAAAATAGCCAGCTGAAAAGTTTTCTAGAGAAATACTGTCAGCGCAGCATTCCATCAGAGTCCACACTGAAAAAGAACTATTTAGTTACTTTATATGAAAATACATTGGGCAGGATAAGGGAGGATGTGGTGTCACCGCCAGACACCAACTTGCTAGGTGGTAGCCTTTAAATCGGCCGCGGTCCATTAGTATACGTCGGACCCACGTGTCGCCACTGTCAGTGATTGCAGACCGAGCGCCGCCACACGGCAGGTCTAGAGAGACGTCCTAGCACTCGCCCCAGTTGTACAGCCGACTTTTCTAGCGATGCTATACTGACAAATACGCTCTCATTTGCCGAGACGATAGTTAGCATAGCCTTCAGCTACGTCATTTGCTACGACCTAGCAAGGCGCCATTACCAGTTAATATTGAGATTGTAAAACATGTACCCTCAAGAGCGATGTACACCAATTATGGATTAAAGTTAAGTATTCCAGTAGCAACGTACCTTATTGGCTATATTAATTACATTGTCCTGTTCCAGACCTCACGCCAGTTTGCGTGAGCTTAAACGCGTGCATTTCGGCCTCCTCTAGCAACACGGTGTTGGATCTTCTGCCAACACATCAGAGGATATAGGTGAATCATACATGTGGATCTCTGTCGATGAGACAACTGACAGACAAGATCGATATGTGGCTAATTTGATTATTGGAAAGTTAGATCCTGACACTCGCTCTGTTCCTCATCTGATCTGCAACAAAGAGCTAAAATAGTCTAACCAGGAAACAATTGTTCACTCTGTTAATCAAGCGCTCAAATTACTTTTCCCCAACAGTGTAGACGAAAATAAAGTACTTGTAACCTACAATGATACAGCCGCATACATGATTGCTGCTATTAAATTGTTGAAGGTATTTTACCCAGCCCTGCTCCAGATCACATGTCTCACCCATGCCATGAATCGTTTAGCTGAGACGATACGTCTCGAATTTCCACACGTAAATAAGCTAGTTTCAACGATCAAAAAAGTTTTTATTAAAGCACCTACAAGAATCCAGTTATTTCGAGAGGAACTTCCCAACGTACCACTTCCACCATAACCCATACTTACTTGATGAGGAATGTGGCTAGAGGCCATGGAATATTACCGCGAGCATTTGGAAGACATTAAGAACGTTTCTTAAATTGCGGGTGGAGACAGTGAGCATTACTTCAGCTAAACATCTTCTAAAGGACCCAACAATTTCCAACGACATTGCGTACATAAAATTTCATTATGTATTTTTGGTCTCTGTTATTAAAGCTCTAGACTCTAGAGTGTTCATTCTACAGGCAACTGCGATTGATGGAAGAGGTAACAGAAAAAACCAACTTGGTCATAGTTTCTATTGGCATGAAAGTTAGTGAAAAACTAAAGACAGTGGGAGAAAAAGCAGGACTAACCACCCTCTGCTTAGTGGCTGACATCTTATCACGTAAATCAACAGAACATGAGTGTGCAATCCCATTGTGCCTAATACCGTCATTTAAATATGTTCTGGTGACATCTGTTGACGTGGAACGGTCATTCTCGGCATGCAAGATGCTATTAACAGACAAGAGATGCAGTTTCTCAACGGAAAATCATATCTGCACTTTCTTAAAAATTAATGTTTTAAGTGAATATACTGGGTGTTAGGAAATTCCTGTTACAAGCTTTTCGGACTTGTAGAAGGGAGTGAGTAGATAATATTTTGAATAGGAAACTATATCCGCAAACGTCCCGTTTCCGTCCTACGGCAGTTTCAGTTCACATTTGTAATGCTGAGGTAAAGAGAAAAACCTGAGTTCATAGTCTTGATATGCGACAGGGTAGACAAGATGATGTGCAGTACGTCAGAGTGTCACCTGATGTCACATAACGTCGGTGCCTGTGCATCTCCGGTACAGTAATAAAGTAAAAACGAAATGTTTAAAGGTTAATGTAAACAAATATAAACAAATGATAAATTGATGTTTCGTTTTGTTTTCTTTCGAATTGTTACCTAATAAATGTACTGCGGCACTCCTAATTCAATATCTCAAACAGAATTGATGAGTTAAACATTTGAACCGAAATCGTCGTAGAACGGTTATGGTACGTTTTCAGACGTGGGTTCCTCTTCACTCCCCTCTACAAGTCCTAGAAATTGTAACAGACATTTCTGAACATCCTATATAAACATGTATCAGTTCTACGTAAGGTCTTCAACTTGTATGACATTTGTATTGTAAAATTAACTGAATGTTAACTACAAGTGTGTCATGCATGTCCACTGATTAGCGTACTAATTTCGCCGCCAACCATAATGACCTTATTGAAGTTGGTCTTCTTACAAGATAATTTTGAAGAGAATCTAACTGATACTGTGTCGGAAGGATACATCTACTTTAATCTGGTGGTGATTATGGAAACCAATTAATGAACAAGATAATTTTGTAAATTAACGCACGATGGAAAAATAGCAAGAGGGTTTTAAGTTTGTGAAAAGTGCCTCAATCAGAGTTTGGGTAGTGTTACACTGTTGAAAGCATAAACTTTCTTTAAAGTGACACACTCTGAACAATGAGTGTAATAGTTTCGTTGAATTGCTTGACTTCAAATTGGATCTTGATGGTCATTCATGTAATCGATGTCTTCAAGCGAACTTTTAACATTACGTAGCCGAACTGCTAAAGAATATCTGTGGCCGATCGAATTTTATCAAGTTGATGTGATACTGTTTTTACTCGCAGTGAAAGGCTATTGTTACCCAACGAAAACAGTTTATTAGAAAGCTCATCTAAGCAGATAAAGCAGTCCAGTCGCTAAACACGGTAATTTAAATTATCAGAAAGAATCTTCGAGAAATTGTAATTAAATGTCGGCATCTCTGAAAGAAGAGTACAATGCTTATCATATCCTGAATATACCAGCATGTCTCTGTAACTAATTTAAGGCAGAGAGGCTTTCGATTATTGAGACTGTACGGTATTTACGAAGAGAGCACATAACCAGTGGAAGATGGTATCACGACTAGTAGCGGGACACACCACCTCAGATGGGATCCTCACTACCACCGTTCCCCATCCTCTATCACGCCGTATGTGCAGGTACGTGCTTCACCTCACACTCTTTGCTCATTACAGCCCCGTACTGGCTAAAACATTCATTTCTAACAGAGGGTATTCGGTCAATTATCCCAGAATACTCGGTATAGTATCCTCTACCTTCTGCATAGCTTTGGTCCGAAACGTTTGGTACAGCGTATATTAAGTCAAGAATATCTGGGACGAGGTGAGATACAGGTATGTTGAAATGTCGGAAAGAGCAACACTGAAATGGATGCGGTAAGATAACCTCTACAGAACTACCCTAGTTCCGTTTTTTCAACAGGTAGATGAGGTTAACTGTTCTTCTGTATCAGTGATCTATATACTCTGTGTGTCGAGAACTCTGGCCCCTAACCATAATAGTGTTGCACGTCTACAATTTGCACCATCCAACACGTTATATTTAGGTAAAAACTTTCGTTCGGTCTGTGTGAGATCAAGGATTATTCACTTATTTTTAGTTGTAGACATTGTCCCACTGTAAAAGTGTATGGACCAAGGAATTACAAAAGCAGCACAAGATTCAAAATCTTCATTCGACGATACCCCACAACTCTGAATAATTCATCCCTTAACACATGCTAGAGATTTAACAGTCTCACTTGTGATTTAGTTCCAGCAAATGGTAGCAGGCAATTTAGTTTTCGAGAAACATTTTTTATCTGTAGAATGTACTTTGTGTACAAAATTGGCAAGTATTTGCAATACTATTCAAAAAATCCATTATCTCCTAACCTTACAACATGAATTTTTGTTCTAAGAAAACTGCATATACTTTTCTTGACGATACAATATTTAATGTGTTGTTGAGAGAAACACGTAGTTCCACTTACATAAGTACCCCTATGACAGAGATACTGAGTGGCGACGTAAATGCTGGCAGGCAACGCATCGTTTTAAATACTTAGTATGCATAAAGGTATTTCGCTTTAGATTGTGAAGTAAGTGCCCTTCTACGTTTTAATATCAGTTTACTCTTAATGAGTACTTGCTTAGTTAATTCGTGAGTTTTTTTTCCTCTGTAATTGGTTCTGTACTGCCCTTCATCATATCGTTGGCTCTCTGTTTTAGCACATTATGTTTGCCGGCATTGTGAAACGGCTTCCTAGCAAGTCAATGTGAAGGTGTCTACATCTACATCTATACTCTGCGTACCATTGTGAGTTGCATGGCAGATGATACATCCCGTTGTACCACTTATTAAGGCTTTTTACCGTTCCATTTACATACGGAGCGCGGGAGAATGAGTTTGTAAATGCATCTGCGTGTGCTTCAATTAATCTAATCTTGTCTTCAGGGTACCTATGGGAGCGATATGCAAGCGTTGTAGTATGTTCCTAGAGTCATCACTGTTGTCATTTTGTTCCGTTGATATCGTCTATCAAAGAGCGTCACATTTTTCTTGACCTCTCTGTGGGTGTCAAATGCATACACCAGCAAAGCTACAAAAACAGGCTAGTATTATTAATAAATTATTGTTAGGTGTATCTTAATCTGGTCGCCTTAAATTTCTGATCATAACTAATTTGCCTTGTGACAAGTGCTGTGTGCTTAGTAAGAAAACTCAATAAGAGTGACTACATTTGGGGCGGTGGATTGTCTTCCTGTAACCTTGTTGTTGGAAGTCAAGTGTACTTTGGTGAACACAACAGAAGTAAACTTTCTTGCTACCCTTCTCTTTATAAACTGCTCAAAAATGGTATAGCTTGCGTGTCTATGAGCATGTGTGTGCTGAAATACAAGGTGAGTACGAATGAAAAAATAAGTCTTCTGAATAACCAAAGTATATGCACACATACAACATTCGTTGTATGAGAAGGGTTTCTGCGATTACACAGTGAAAGCTATGGCTTGCTCTTAGCATACTGAGTGAGATTCTTGTGAGCAGATACTGCAGTTCATTCCATTCACTGAATTCCCACCATCCGGAGGAAGATGTTCACGAGGCGGGTGCAGTGTACTCGTGCATTATCTCCTTGGAAAATCTGGACAATAGGCTGGAGGATACTATCGCAGTAGTGAACAGTCCTCCAATTGGTGAGGAGCAGCATCCAACCTTTGTAGACAGTACTAGTCCAACACATGACTGACCCCCCCCCCCCCCCCAATTATCTTATGGGACTGCATGCCTCATATGTGTGCTGGAACCTGGCGGCATCCACTCCCAACTACCATGGTCATCAGGGCTGGAGAACACAAACTGATACAGTTTCCATTCTTGGTGTTCCTTCAACCACATTCTTCCCTCACCACAGGCCAGGGGAGGGCGATGATATTTCATGATCTGGTTAGTAATTGGCAGCTAGAGGCCAAGCCGATCACCTGGAGACGACTGCATACTGTCTTGTGTTGACAGAGCCCTCATGGATGCCTCCAGAAAGCCAGCACTAAGCACTTCTGCATTTTCCTCGGTGTACCTAGAAGCCACAGTTTATAGCTAGGAGGCAGCAGCTAGGACCTTTATGAGTGCAGGGATCATTATGAGACAGATGTTCAGTGTTTTGCATCTCATGTTAGTTGTCTAATGTTCGAATAATGTCGCTATGTGTACGCCATTTCGATGATCAGCTTCCCACACTGATAACTCATGTTGCCTGTAAAGTGACATTGTGTGCCCGGACTCAGCTTCTTGATTTGACACACAGTGCACTAAAGTCAACTGCACTGGGAATAAATATTAACTTTGTCCTACAGAACATTGGTGGCTGTATGTAGCATTTTTCTGTGGGCAAAAGAGTATCAAGAAAGAGGTTGGTGATCAGCAAAACACAAACTATACAAACAATGAGAGTAGGGTAAAAAGTTTTTCTTTTTGAGCATTTTGTATTAGGATCTCTTATCATTGGTTGCTTTTAATCGCGTTTACTTGAACTTGCCCATAAAGAAGCAGCTGTTTTGTGACATAAATATGGACCTTATACAAGTGTCTCCAATTTGCAACAGAACTATCTATATCACCTCTTATGTGAAGCGGTGTCGACACAGGACAAAATGATCAGCGGGGTTTCTTCACTGATTTGGCGTTTTGGTGCGGCCTAGTTGATTCAGGCGCCTAGAACGTGTCCTTGTTAACAGATCTCGAGTGGGGTCAGTGCTGCATATTGAGAGCGTCTTATTTGAATAGATACAGTGAACTCGTTTTGCAGGGAGTCCTGTTCAGAAAGTCAAGCGTCCAGTCTCGAGACCTGGTGAGTTTGTGTCTGGTTCTCATAATATAAACACAATCATATTGGTCACTCCCTAAGTGGTAAGATACAGTGCTGCGATGTCCCACAATATGTAGTGGATACACTGCCTGGGTTGCCAGTTAGCTCTCAACAGGATCTGTGAAGAAGGGACTTAGCTCACAAGTGTCACAACTGCTGCATTCGTTGCTGCCTTGTCACGTAACGCACTTGACGAAGGCGATGCGTCCAGACACTCGGAGAAAATCTTGTGTCTCCACCGAAGAGGGCTGATGTTATAACCATACCACGTACCGTGTTACTTTATAGTCGGTAGAGCCAACATGAAGTATCATAGGCATAATTTTGATTGCTCCTGGGGTAGCAGATTTACTGTGTGGGAAAAATGTCTTTTTTCTTAGAGTGTGATCGCTCATCTCTGGATAAAGTCGCTCTATGTATGCTATACTGAGAAGAAAAAAGTCGTGGGATATGTCAGACCTCCTTTTGCCCAGCATAATGCAGTGAGTGAAAGTCCCCAGCAGAAATACTGAGCCATTCCACCTCCACAGCCGTCCATAGCTTGACAGTCTTGTCGGTGTAGAATTTTGTGCTCGACCTGAACTCTTGATTATGTCTCATAAATGTTCGATGGGACTCATGACGGGTGATCTGGGTGGCAAAATCTTTCTCTTGAGATACCCAGAATGTTCCTCGAGCCAATTGCAAACAACTGTGGCCATTGACATGGTGCAATGTTATCGATAAAAATTCCATCGTTGAACGGCTGAAAATGGTCTTCTAGTACCACATCACAACAATTTTCAGTCAATTATCGGTTCAGCTGGACCAGCGAAACCAGTCCATTCCGTGTAAACACAGCCGTCGTCGTGGTTATGGAGCCACCACCAGTGTGCACAGCGCCTTGTTGACTACCTGGATCCATGGTTTCGTGGGTTCTGCACCACACTCGAATGCTGTCATCAGCTCTTACCAACTGCAATCGGAACTCACATGATCAGGCCCCGGTTTTCCAGTCGTCTAGGGTGCAACCAAAATGGCCACGAGCTTTGGAGAGGCGCGGCAGGGGACGTGACTCTGTTAGCGAAGGCACTCGTGTCGGCTGTCTGCTGTCATAGCCAATCAGTTTCGCTGCCCTGTGCCAACGGATATGTCCCACATTGATTTCGGCAGTTATTTCAGTGTTGTTTGTCTGTTAGCACCGACAGCATTGCAAACGCCGCTGCCCTCAGTCATTTTTTGGAGGCCGTGTGTTGTCCGTGGTGAGAGGTAATGCCTGAAATTTATTACTCTCGGCACGCTCTTCACACTGTGGATCTCGCAATGTTGAATTCTGTAGCGATTTCCGAAATAGCACGGCCAATGCGTCTAACTCCAACTACCAGTCCCTGTTCAGAATCTGTTAATTCACGTCGTACCTCGTTAATCACATAGGAAACCTTTTCACACGAATCACCTGAGTACAAATGACAAGTCCGCCAGTGCCCTTCAATTTTATACCTTGTGTAAGCCGTACTACCGCCATCTGTGTATGTGCATATCACAGTCCCTTGAGTTTTGTCACCTCAGTGTAATTTAATATGACTCCGTTAACACTGCTCGACTGCTTAAGACCAGTGAAGATTTTTCCCTGCTGCTTCTACTTATCCGTGTTCGGCTGTTGCGTGAAATTTTAGCTGAAAGCTGGCAGAATTGCTGCATTCTTCTGCACTCTTCAGTGTTGCATTATCAGTTCGCTGCTACAATTCAGACTTCTTCCTTTAATTTATTTTTAAGCCCTATCAATAGATCTTTGTCGATCTTTGCAAAACTTAACCCTAGAATTTTTCTTCCAGTTTCGTTCAACACTTAAACATAAATGTTAAACAAATCTCCTGACACTAAATATTATGCAACCATTCGCAGGCCGATCACAGAGCGAACTAATTTCATATAACACTATTTTAATTATTATCGGTGTTGGGGATGTAGGTTAATCTTAAGTGCACTCGATATTTTGCTAATTGAGTGGCGAATCAAGAGTTAAAGTGAGAACGTCAGAGCTAATTACTGTGGCAGCTTTGGCCATACACAAGCACTAATAAGTCAGTGGAAACGCTCATCTTGTGTTCTGTATGTTCTCTAGGGCTTTTGTAATTTGAAGATGAGGACAGGAAATTTTACCTGGTACTTTGCATCACAGGCTGATGGGACCATGGATGTATCATCTTTTAGTAAAAGAAACTGAAGTATATTATCAGACGCCTGCCTATGAAGACCGTTTCAATAACGATGCTAGAAAATTAATTTGGAAGCCGATGTCGTTACACGCACCTGTAAGGCATTAAAAGGTTGTAAGTAAAGAAAAGGCCTTGATGCAAACTGAAAGGGTCACAAGATGTAGTTAGGGATTACATCTTGTGACATAACACATAGCAGGTTTTGATTAGAGCTCAGTAGCCCACATAGGTGTTAGTAAATATAAACTTGGGATCTGTCACTGTATTCTTGACAAGATATTAACTGCTGTTCCAAAAAAGTATTTGGTTGCATCGAAAAAACTGTAGTTGTTTCCATTCCTTGATAGATAAAATGTTTAGGCTATTAATTGCATGACACAGTGTGTGTCTCCTCCACACCAACATTTGTAAAAAATGTCATTTCAGTATCTTGAAAAGGTCAAGAAATACGACATATGTTATGACCAGATCATCCACGTCGCGTGTAGAAGTGTACCATGTGACATCCCATAGAGATACAAACCAATATGTCTAGAATAGAAATAATTATTTTGTCTTTATTATTAACACTATTTCGATATGTTATCTAAATTTGATATGTAGCAATGTATGGCGTGAAATGGACCTATGTCTACAGATTGCGTTTTTACCATTGTAGACTCTTAAGATTTCGTGTATTGTTTGTTAATTTTGATGCATAATAATAACTACGATGAACAGCGAAAATAATTCCAATTTATCGTCGAGTGAAGATGTCAGTTTATGAGATGTGAAAAAATCGATATCTGTACGAAATAGATTACTCAAAATCAGATGAAGTATTTCAGAGTGACCAGCACGTCCGTACTAGCACTTTACAGACAATTCGTATGTAGATGTATATGTGCTGCTGGAGGACATCTCGTGTCACACTCTGTGCTTGTTAGTGGTTGCTCGAATATTCAGAGCGGCAGGCAGCAGCGGAAAAGTTTGACGCCGCCAGACAGCGACGCGACGCCTGATGCAAACTGCCACTGAATGTCTCCATGGCAACCTTGCTGCTCCCATTAAGTTTTCTGCACGGAATTCTCCTTTGGGAAATGATCGTCAATAATCACGTGGAACTGTTTGACGTGCATGAACTGCACTATAAAACACGATGTGCCCTGCTGCCCAGGGAGACTCTGTGAAACACCTGTTACCTGCTGCTGCAAACATTTCCGCGCAGAATACTCTAGCGAGATCTGACGCTGACACAGTGGATTCCCACGAAACGATTCGATTAACAAATTCGTAATGTCGATCATCGTTGTGACGTATGCCACTGACTGAAACTACAAGAACAACAACAGAGTGCCCAGAAGGACCCGAGAGTCCCATTTATTTATAGTTGTGTGCGCGAACACAATCTGTAGTCGTCGCGCAGAATCTGCCTGTTGACTTCCGGCCTTCGCGCGCCCACGCAGGCGCGACACCGGCGGCTGGGCCTCCGCCTCTAGCGCCGCAGCTCCCAACTGCTGCCGGAGGCGGACGAGGAGCTGCTGGGGGCGGCGGCGGCGGCGGGGGCGGCGAACCGGCGTCGGAGACCCGCGCGTAGCTTCCGCCTGCGGTAGCGCCGCCGCGGCCTCCACCTGGTGCGCGGAGCCTCGCCGCTGCTGCAGGATGAGCTGCGGGGGGCGGCGGCGGGCCGGCCACGACGACGCTGACGTCGCTTCCCCTTCCGGTGCGGCGCCTCTGAAGCGCTGCGGGCTGGGGGTGCGGGGGCGAGCGGAGGGGCCGCCGTCTCCTGCAAGACGAGGACAACGTTTTGTGACGTCACGACAGCTGATGAGGCATTGAGGCAAATGAAAAAGCATGGTAAATTTCTAATCTAGGTGGGAATGTTGTTGTTAAACTGCTTCACTGATGGTGAAGTGGTATTAGTGCAGGTTTTTTTTTCGAATTTGCTGTTTTAATACGCAATTACACTCCTGGAAATGGAAAAAAGAACATATTGACACCAGTGTGTCAGACCCACCATACTTGCTCCGGACACTGCGAGAGGGCTGTACAAGCAATGATCACACGCACGGCACAGCGGACACACCAGGAACCGCGGTGTTGGCCGTCGAATGGCGCTAGCTGCGCAGCATTTGTGCACCGCCGCCGTCAGTGTCAGCCAGTTTGCCGTGGCATACAGAGCTCCATCGCAGTCTTTAACACTGGTAGCATGCCGCGACAGCGTGGACGTGAACCGTATGTGCAGTTGACGGACTTTGAGCGAGGGCGTATAGTGGGCATGCGGGAGGCCAGGTGGACGTACCGCCAAATTGCTCAACACGTGGGGCGTGAGGTCTCCACAGCACATCGATGTTGTCGCCAGTGGTCGGCGGAAGGTGCACGTGCCCGTCGACCTGGGACCGGACCGCAGCGACGCACGGATGCACGCCAAGACCGTAGGATCCTACGCAGTGCCGTAGGGGACTGCACCGCCACTTCCCAGCAAATTAGGGAGACTGTTGCTCCTGGGGTATCGGCGAGGACCATTCGCAACCGTCTCCATGAAAGGTGGGCTACGGTCCCGCACACCGTTAGGCCGTCTTCCGCTCACGCCACAACATCGTGCAGCCCGCCTCCAGTGGTGTGACGACAGGCGTGAATGGAGGGACGAATGGAGACGTGTCGTCTTCAGCGATGAGAGTCGCTTCTGCCTTGGTGCCAATGATGGTCGTATGCGTGTTTGGCGCCGTGCAGGTGAGCGCCACAATCAGGACTGCATACGACCGAGGCACACAGGGCCAACACCCGGCATCATGGTGTGGGGAGCGATCTCCTACACTGGTCGTACACCACTGGTGATCGTCGAGGGGACACTGAATAGTGCACGGTACATCCAAACCGTCATCGAACCCATCGTTCTACCATTCCTAGACCGGCAAGGGAACTTGCTGTTCGAACAGGACAATGCACGTCCGCATGTATCCCGTGCCACCCAACGTGCTCTAGAAGGTGTAAGTCAACTACCCTGGCCAGCAAGATCTCCGGATCTGTTCCCCATTGAGCATGTTTGGGACTGGATGAAGCGTCGTCTCACGCGGTCTGCACGTCCAGCGCGAATGCTGGTCCAACTGAGGCGCCAGGTGGAAATGGCATGGCAAGCCGTTCCACAGGACTACATCCAGCATCTCTACGATCGTCTCCATGGGAGAATAGCAGCCTGCATTGCTGCAAAAGGTGGATATACACTGTACTAGTGCCGACATTGTGCATGCTCTGTTGCCTGTGTCTATGTGCTTGTGGTTCTGTCAGTGTGATCATGTGATGTATCTGACCCCAGGAATGTGTCAATAAAGTTTCCCTATCCTGGGACAATGAATTCACGGTGTTCTTATTTCAATTTCCAGGAGTGTATTAGGCTCTTTAAGAGGTCAGTGACGCTAGCTTCTTAATACTGGACATAGACTACCAACATGACGAAACAGTTCAAAAAGAAAAAGAAAACCGAGTATGTCTCATTCTCATATTCACCGACGGGATTTCGTAGCAGGTTTCACGCAATGCTTCAGTAACGATAACTCTGAATAAATCCGTTTAAATGTGAGGAAAATGTAGACTACCTTTTTGACATGTTTCAAATAACAGGGAAATTGTATGACAACAGGGAAATGTTGTTAAACATCGCGGTCTCAGACAGTCTCCGTGGCATAGTGATCTTTTGTGGGCAGCGGAAGTGTTAAACTCAGAAGAGTGTTCCTGGAGTCACTCAGTAGCAATTATGGACGTATGGGGTGACGCATTGTCCTGCTGGATTTTCCCAAGTCCGTCTGAGTGCTCAATAGACATGAATAGATGCAGAGAAATGTAGTTAGTGGATGTAGGTAATGTTTTTGGTTACGTGGGGGGTTGGAGCGACCGAAGAAATATATGGCCTTACCACTGTAATCTGCTGTGGACAAAAGCTACCTAGAATATATGGCTAACACTTAAGACTAAACTATGCATAGTTAGTAAGACTCACCCCTACTGACTGCATTAGCTCCTCCTCCATAATTCTGCAGTACATCTTGAAACACTCTTGCAGAAACAGCTCACGTTCCTGTAGACGAAGGACTGTATCAGCTACATACTAACCAGCATCTAATTGTGCTTCTAGATTTAATGTTATCAGGTTTTATGGCATCATTAACACCTGTGAACGAACTGTAACTAGCACAAGCTCAGTAGAATCTGCGACCATCAGTAACGACACAAGTCCAGAGAGGTAGTGATACTCACGTCTGATGACTCTATAGACAGCTCATCCGCCAGTCCGCTGTAGGCTGCGTAGAACTCCTGCAGAAATTTCTGCCACTCCTGTAAAGAAAAAGGTTTATTAGCTGCATAGTAGCTGACACCTGACTCTGAATGTAGATTTAACATGGGAAAATTTTCTTAAAACTGGACTATGTCGATATTAAGAACATGTGTTTGCATCTTAATCTCAATTTTCCTTGAGACTTTTCAAATCGGTACCATGTCAATGGTTCGTGATGCTTGCCAATAGCATGAAGCAGCAATGTTCCGTTTCACTTGCGCCCACTGTCGATCGACATGTAATAATTTTCTTAGGTGCTTATGTATTGAAGAGTATAGTTCACATATTTTTGGATTGCTTACAGAGACACAAGAATTGGCTTCGACCTCAAAATGAATAATATATATATATATATATATATATATATATATATATATATATATATATATCACAGGCAAGTTTCTGAGATGACGCCTACCAGTGTCTCTGCAGTGGAGGGCCTTGGGAAGAATGGTAGCAGGACAGTCGCAAACTGATGTGACCCGATGGCTTAATTTGAATTAGGTGGGTGACAGTTTATAGAGATCGAAACTGTATCCCGAAGACCAGGGCAGAGCCGACCACGTGCAACTTGAGAAAGAGAGAACCGTTGTTTGGCTGCACGGTAACTGGCATCTGACCTCGCAGAATCCACTGCACGTGTTGTTTCGAGGCAAACGATGTAGGTTTCAGAAGAGTGGCCTTTATTGTCGGAGACCTGCTGTATGTGAACCTCTGACACGTCTTCACAGAAGGCAACGTCTAGAGCAGAGCCGTGAACACGCCACCTGGACGGTCGAACAGTGGTCCAATATTCTTTTCGCAGATGAGTCCCGATTTGGTGTGGAGAGTGATTCTCGACCGATCTGCATCTGCAGGGAAAGTGGAACACGATTTCGTGACTCAACCATTCTGGAAGACACTGATATCGAGGATGATCCCTAATGGTGTGGGTGGGGATTACGTTGACCACTCGAACACCTCTTCTTCATGAAATTGTACGGCTAAATCGGCAAGGTTTAACTGCTGTCAAGTATCGTGAGGAGATCTTGGGACCTCACGTGGAGTTGTTGCGAGGTGCTATGGGCCCAGAGTTTTTATTGCTGGCCGATAACGATCGACTTCATAGAGCACAGGTGGTTGATGTTTCCCTGGAAACGGAAGATATTGCACTATGGCGTGGCCTGCTCGCTCTCCCAATTTGAATCCCATAGAATATGTCTGGGGTGCACTGTGGATACGGGTTGCATTATCTCAGCATTCCCCAACCACTCACCAAGACCTGCAAGCAGCTGCTGGAAGAATGGGCGTTCTTGCCTCAATATGAGACTGAGAGCATCATTTACAGCATGCCCAGTCGTTTGTCTGGTCTGTGTTGGCTCCAGAGATGGTCACGTCCCACACTGAGCACATTAACCAGTCATCGGAATGTGTGTGCAAATCCGCTTTTGTCTGCCATTATGCATGTTGCAGTTGTTTACGATCTGTGGTCTTTATGTCGTTTCTACTGTTCTATGACTTGATTGTACTGTTTTGTGGCAAAATAATCGCAACCTCGCAAAATTTCGGTTTGTGGCTTTAATTTTGGACACTAGTGTACTGTCTGATCAGATTATCCGGCTATCCGCACGTAATAAGGAACTGACCAGTAGAGGTCACGTGAAGGGGACCCACCAGTACAGAAGGAGGTGGAGAGTGTCAAGTAGTCAGTAGACAAGTGGTAACAGCAGGAGACCTCAGTCTCTTTGAACCTTGATTAGTCACTGCATATCACCTCAGTTGGGACTTTTCATCCATTCTGAAGCTTCCCAGGTGGACTGCTGGAGATGTAACCATCAAGTGAGGACGTGAAGGAACAGTCACAGCTAAACTAGGACCATACAGACGTAGGGTACTGACGGACACGGACCGCCGACCATTTCGGAAGGTGATTGTAAAATATCTCCTGATGTTGGCGGAAGGAACCATTCGTGTCTTCCAGACTGCTGTCAGTGGCGCTGTTAGCAGAATGGCTGTGCGTAGAGAGTGTAAAAGGAATGGGGTACAATGGTCGGACAGCTGCTCGTAAGCCACGCGTGTCCTGCAGTCGGTGCTGGGCGACGCTTGAGGTGGCGTACAGATCTAAGCCACAGGGCAGTGGACGACTGGAAACAAGTGGTTTGGACTGATGGCTCACGCTGTACCCAGCGGGGATCTAATGGAAGGGTTTGGATTTGGCGAATGCCTGGAGAACGCTACCTGCAATCGTCTGTAGCGCCAGCAATGAAGTATGGAGGAATAGTCGATACGCTGTAGCGGTGTTTTCGTGGTTAGGGTTTGATCGCCTTATTGCGCTTAAGGAAACGTTAAATGCGGAAGGACATGAACAAATGTTACAGTATTGTGCAATGCTTACAGTAGAGAAACAGTTTGGAAGAGACGGTGTTTGCATGAACATAACAGTGCACCCTGTTGTAAAGAACCATATGTGAGCCAGATGTATGTGGACAATAATATTACCGAAAGCGCGTGACTGACTGTCTTAATCGGAACCAAGTGGAGCACCTTTGTGATGAGTTGGAAAGTGAACTTTGCTCCAGACCCGAGCGTCCAGTATCACTACCATCTATTGTTCCAGGTCCTGAGGAAGAATTGTCTGCTGTTTCTCTACAGACGTTCATGTATCTCATTAAAAGTGTCCCTTAGCAGAGCTCAAGACATCATAAAGGAGAAATGCCGATACGCCACATGTTAATGTGCACTAATGCGTGTCCAGTTACTTTTGATTCGATTTTGAACATACTTTAGAAACTGTATAACGAAATTACACTCTATTTAGTAATGGTCGTTACAAAGTGATGCCTTGCTAACCTCAGCTGTTCTTAAAAACCTCAAAGAGCTGTCGTCTCTACATTCCTATCGGCAGGGAGAGGACAGTGAGGTTCACGTAAAGGACCTATCTCTCTTCTAGCTGTTTGTTTGAAAACTGGTAAGAGACTGACTTATTCTTTGTGGGCGTAAAGTGCCATCCCTTGGTAAACTTCGATCAAACTTCCAAAATATGTTTGCACAATGTTCCACTATAAACTTTAACATTTACTGCTGTGTAACTGTACTTCTGTTTCCATGGGCTGTTATACGCCGTTACTAATACGTTAGTTGCATTAAAGAAGGAGGTATTTGATTTTATACCACGATAAATAAAAGCACTTAGAGATGTAACCAGGCGGGAATAAACCCGGCCCTAATGTACTTCAGCGATAAGTGAATTTCGGTTGCTAAAATTTTGGGTTATCAAAATTTGGTGCATCCCTATGAGTGTATATTCATTCTTACGTGGGTGCAGTCACTGAAGACCTCTACGTGATAGGAGAAAGATTATTTCTCCAGTCGGTTTTCCAGTTACTTCAGACCGTTAGCACAGTGCTTTGTTAGAACACATGGCTGCTTTTCTAAGAACTAAATTTCATTTCCAGAGTATGTTTCGGAAACCAAGTGGCATTTCATTGCTAACGTCACAAACGAAATACACTCCTGGAAATTGAAATAAGAACACCGTGAATTCATTGTCCCAGGAAGGGGAAACTTTATTGACACATTCCTGGGGTCAGATACATCACATGATCACACTGACAGAACCACAGGCACATAGACACAGGCAACAGGGCATGCACAATGTCGGCACTAGTACAGTGTATATCCACCTTTCGCAGCAATGCAGGCTGCTATTCTCCCATGGAGACGATCGTAGAGATGCTGGATGTAGTCCTGTGGAACGGCTTGCCATGCCATTTCCACCTGGCGCCTCAGTTGGACCAGCGTTCGTGCTGGACGTGCAGACCGCGTGAGACGACGCTTCATCCAGTCCCAAACATGCTCGATGGGGGACAGATCCGGAGATCTTGCTGGCCAGGGTAGTTGACTTACACCTTCTAGAGCACGTTGGGTGGCACGGGATACATGCGGACGTGCATTGTCCTGTTGGAACAGCAAGTTCCCTTGCCGGTCTAGGAATGGTAGAACTATGGGTTCGATGACGGTTTGGATGTACCGTGCACTATTCAGTGTCCCCTCGACGATCACCAGTGGTGTACGGCCAGTGTAGGAGATCGCTCCCCACACCATGATGCCGGGTGTTGGCCCTTTGTGCCTCGGTCGTATGCAGTCCTGATTGTGGCGCTCACCTGCACGGCGCCAAACACGCATACGACCATCATTGGCACCAAGGCAGAAGCGACTCTCATCGCTGAAGACGACACGTCTCCATTCGTCCCTCCATTCACGCCTGTCGCGACACCACTGGAGGCGGGCTGCACGATGTTGGGGCGTGAGCGGAAGACGGCCTAACGGTGTGCGGGACCGTAGCCCAGCTTCATGGAGACGGTTGCGAATGGTCCTCGCCGGTACCCCAGGAGCAACAGTGTCCCTAATTTGCTGGGAAGTGGCGGTGCGGTCCCCTACGGCACTGCGTAGGATCCTACGGTCTTGGCGTGCATCCGTGCGTCGCTGCGGTCTGGTCCCAGGTCGACGGGCACGTGCACCTTCCGCCGACCACTGGCGACAACATCGATGTACTGTGGAGACCTCACGCCCCACGTGTGGAGCAATTCGGCGGTACGTCCACCCGGCCTCCCGCATGCCCACTATACGCCCTTGCTCAAAGTCCGTCAACTGCACATACAGTTCACGTCCACGCTGTCGCGGCATGCTACCAGTGTTAAAGACTGCGATGGAGCTCCGTATGCCACGGCAAACTGGCTGACACTGACGGCGGCGGTGCACAAATGCTGCGCAGCTAGCGCCATTCGACGGCCAACACCGCGGTTCCTGGTGTGTCCGCTGTGCCGTGCGTGTGATCATTGCTTGTACAGCCCTCTCGCAGTGTCCAGAGCAAGTATGGTGGGTCTGACACACCGGTGTCAATGTGTTCTTTTTTCCATTTCCAGGAGAGTAGTTATATTAGATAGGAGAGCTACAATTCGTGAGTGATTAAATCTGTAGGTGGATGGCGGTACTGTATGGTCCTGCACTGCCGGATGAACAAAATGCCTGTACTCTCGAGTGCTACCCGTATAGGGCCATTGAGTATGAGCATCATAAACCCATTGATTCGAAATCTGCAAGGTAGTTGTGGGATCCCGACCAATGTTATCAGGAACATTGCGCTGCGATGAACAGCAGTCCTGATACACTAAAATCCTCATGCTGTCAAGTTCTAACATGTATCGGTAGACAATTCCCTTTCTTGTAAGACGTATAAAAATATCTTTTTTACATCAGCCTGCAGCCAAATGCGATATCTGAATGAGGAGAAACCCGCACCGTAATCTGATGTTGTACACAGAAAATAGATAGCTTGACTACTATTTGCTTTGCACGCTTATACTGAAACGCCAATCTTTTTAATATCGATGCATGTAGCACACTTCATAGCAATTGTCGTTTGATCGTGTTGGGGTTTTAGAGTTAGCTGTGTATGTCACTAGGGAAGCTTGGCCAGGTGCAGAAGCAGTAACTTGAGGTATGATATAATGCCTGAGTTGTTCTGTATAACGCTGCTGGACGAGACTATGGGGACACTGAGATAAGTTTGTGCTATTCTAGACAGGCCTGCAGGTTGCTCTGTCGTCTCTGACCACGAACGGCACCAGTAATATATCCTCAGTACATTGCAGACGTCAGTCGTCGTAACGACAATGTTATATCGTAGTTAAGTGAATCCGAACGTGGGCAAACTGTTGGTGCTCGTATGGTGGCTGCTTCCGTAACCAAGGTAGCCGAAGTGTTTGGTGGTTCAAGAGGCACCATGTCGAAGATTTGTAGCGTGTACAGGGAAACGAAAAAAAACACCATCCGCTAAGTCAGAATACAGACGAAAGCGTGTGTTGAGTGATCGTGACATACGGTCATGGAGTGGATTGTGACGAGCAATAGGAAGAGTCAGCAGCAAAAGTCACTGCAGAACGAACATTCGCGAAGCCTATCTGCACTTAACAGCACTAAGGAAGCTCCATGAGAGAGAATTTCAGGGCTAACTGGAATTCCAAAACCACTCAACAAGGACAAAAATCCCTGTAAGAGGAAAACGTGGTGCCAAAGACATAATACCTGGACTGTGGAGCAATAGAAGAAAGTCACCTAGTCGAATCAGAGATGTTGTTCAATGTTTCCAACTTATGGCCGAGTTTACGTCCCAAGAGCAAAAACGACAGGGGTCTGGAGATGATTGGGGCAGCAGTATCGTGGTATTTCATGGGCCCCTGCGATCACTATACAATGTCGCATTAATGTCCATGGGTATATGAGCATTTTGGCGGATCCCCTGGTGCAACGTCTGTTCTCCAATGGTGATGCTGTGTTAGAAGACATCAGGGCCCCTGTTCAAACGGTTCCCATCGTCCAGGACTGGTTTTCTTTTCCACCTGGATGAACTGTCGCATCTCTCCTGGCCATCACGGTCACCAGGCCTCTATTATCGAGCCTTTGTGATCTAGTTTGGAGAGAGAGGTGCGAGATTGCTATCCACGTGCATCGTTGTTACCTGAAATTGCCACTACTTTGCAGAAAGAATTTTATTAAGACCCCTTGAGAAGTGTACAGAATGCATGGTCATTCTTTCCCAGACGACTGGAGGCTATTTTTCAATGACAATGGGCTTTCTCTGTTAGGTGTGGCAATGTGTTCCCATATTTTTGTGCATCCCCTCTACAGTGGGACTGACCCCAAACACTGCTAGCATTCAGGAGAGACGTACAGCGACGAGCCTCACCTGTTGCATGACCGCCTCTGGGTCTGGAGGGGCGCCCTCCGCCCCCTGCTGAACGTTCTTCTCCTCCTCCTCCAGCTCAACGTTGTCCTCTTCCACCTCCTCTGTGCTGCCGCAGCAGCACAACCACCGGAGGACTCTCCGCCACATCTGTGCATACATGAAGTATATTAGGTACCATCGTTACCCTCACCTTGGATACAGCAGAGTCTCTCACTCCCAGAACAAACTGATGCTGTCCGAAAAGTGTCCCACGGAAAGATCATCCTCCCTGTGCACTGAAACTAGAGACACCCTGACAGAAACTCTTAAGGTTCACGTTGAATAGCTATGAACATCGCAAACTGAATATTAGACAGATAGGCGAATGTTACAACATTTTTCACTACAAAGTGTTTTTTTTTTGTAAACATATTACACAGGTAAATTTGCTCCTTATACGTAGAAACGCTTATCTGTATGCGAAGAGCACTCTTGACGTTAGTGACACATATTGCTTTCAGCCTTCACAATGGACTAACAGATATGTGTTGAATTGGTCGGTCCAAGTTGTTGTCTAGCGTGGGATTTCTGGCTGTGAGAGCCCCAGCCTTCCATGCAGTATCACATTTCATGTGAACAAGAAAAAGTAGCTGAAGGATGACTTCATGAAGTAGTGTTAGGAAGAAACGACAGATGATACCACGCAGTTCCGACGAACGTGTGATTTTTGCCACCTACTGAACTGACCTGTGTTCTCATCGTCTGTTTTAACAGAAGATGGAAGAATTACCCTCTGGTCTGGGCGCCAGAACTCTCACTTTCGTTTACTCACTGTGCTAAATTAACATTCAGGCCGTGTTTAAAATCAAATTTATATAACTTCTTTATGCTGAGCTATCATTACATTGTCTAAGCGTCGTTTTGCTAATAACTTGTCAGAAACATTTGAATAACAAGAAAGAGACGAATCACTTCGTCTGTCATACAGGCAACACTGTATGGATATGAGAATGAAGTTGGAAGTCAGAAACACTATCCTTTCGAGGATCACTGGTAGTAGGGAGGGCTCCCAATCACAAACCCTCAGAACGACGACACTAGCAACATTTCAAAGTGCTGCAGAGTATGCATGTCCAGTCTATCCACGCAAAGTTCACAAGGCACTAAACGATATGGGTATTGGTATTCCAGGATGTTTCAAACCTACGCCTCTTGTAAAACTCTACAGCTCTCAGCTGTAGCAAACCAGATATTAGTTGTGACGTAGCTGACAATGCAGAGAGAACAGAGCAGGTTTCTCAGGAAAAAAATAATGTGGGCACAATAATAAAAAAAAAACTGAACGTAAAATTTCAGTTAAACTAAAAATTCCAAATTATGAAATTCATTAGAATTAGCTTTCCTTTCCTTTAATCCATTGTATCTCGATTTAACATATCCATCTTCAAAAAATTAGGAACCTAAATTGCTATTGATTTCAAATATCCGTTCAGTAAAGGAATCTTAAATTCATTATTAAGCACAGTCTAATTTTATCTGCACATCTGGTACTGAAATATTTGTATCCAGTAGTGCTATTCAACCAATTACTTTTATATCTCTATTTTTAAACAAATTAGAATTGCTTGCATTATTGAGCTTCTTCAGAAGGGGCTCCATTTAAATAGACAAAATTTTTATTGCAATAAAGTGTTACATGTTATAAGTAGACAACATTGATAGCAAAAACAGTATTATTCCAGTGGTGGAGTTGTTAAAGATATATATGTATTTGAAAAAAGGAACAAAATTATTTAAATGAAAAAGACAATATATTGGCAACCATCAAAAGTTTAAAAAAAGAATTATGCTTCAAAACTCTGGTGAGAAAAATAGAAATAAAAAAATTATTCACATGAAGAACAGAAAAAGCTTAACAGAATTTTAAAAAACGAAAGTCTACATACAAAATATGAATATTAATATAATAATTATAACTTTGTACAAAAAAAATTTAGCTACAGAAGAAAGGAAGAATTACTTATATTTTATGAAGGCTGGTGTATTAAAGATATTTTTCAAATTTCTGACTTTCTAATTCTGATTCATGATTCTCAAAAGTATGAATTAAAAAAGAGAAATAGAAAGAAAGTAGTTTTACAAAATAGAGAATACAAGAAAAAAGTTACTTTATTTATAAATTGTTTTAAAGAAATTCCAAATACAAATTTTATTTTTACATTAGAAAATGTAGAAAACTTATTTTAATTGAAATATACTTATGGCAGTGTTTCATAATTATCTAGAAATACTCTTGTACTGTACTATACTAAAATGAGTGTTCTTTCTTAACTTACTTGTTGATTAAGTTTTTGGCGTAAAATCGCTGGTTATCTGCTTGTTCTCTAATTGTATCTTATCTTTCACTTCATTCTCAAGTTCTTCAATCATATATTTGCCATTCAACTTTTGAATATCCTTATATTTTAATGTAAACCCCTTCATCACAGAATTTTTATCATTTTTCTCAAAATAGTAACTTTTAGATCCAGTCGATGTTGAAATTTTAATCCACTTGTCTCCTAACCTATCAGACCATTCACCTGGCATACAACCTGTTTCCACAGTATCTTTTCCATCATCTATATACTCCATATTTTACTGTCAGTATCAAAATACATAACTGATCTCCAAGTTTATCTAAAATATTAAATAACCTAAGCCTTATATGAGAATGCAGGCTTTCTCAGCGAATCTCGATGATAAAATCTTCTTGGGTTGACAGCTGAGTCAATGCATTGTTCTCCAGCAATGTTTCAGCACGTTCCTTACTTGCCATTGTCACCTGGAGATGGAAAGTAAGAAACTTGGTGAAATGTTGCTGGAGAACAACGCATTGACTCGGCTGTCAAATTGAGAAAATTTCATCAACCTGAGCCTTCTATTTGATATAGTGAATGCTGTCATAAAAATATTTACATCAGTGTTATTTTCTATATAATAACCTTTGAAATTGCTTTTCATCTGAGCCATATTATCATTAATAAATTTTATGTTAATATTGTCTAATCAATCGTCCAGTTATATCTCATAAAACTGTTGCTAATCTGTAATATACTCAGTATTACTCATATTTTGACATTGTCTAAATTTTCCCCACAGTGAATTTAGACATATCTTAGCAACAGTATTTTATCCTGGATTTTCTTTTATCTTATCAGGATCTAATGTAATATCCAACTGTCTTCTGTGTTTTGAGGTATAACTCCTTAGGTTCAAACTCATGGGGAGTGGTTGCTAATTATATTTTCATAAAGTGTTTTACATAATTTTTAAACAACATGTTGCTTTTATTTCTAAAATCACACGCTTTATTGATACTTAACATTTTATACCATTCTTTCCACAACTTTCTTTACTTCATCAGATGGCGAAGTTCCAATAAAACGTCTTACATCATCAATGTGATTACATTCATTTATTTTTTCTTCTGCACATTTGATACATAAGTAAAAGAGCAGTTTTCCATGTTTATTGATCTTTATCTCTTTTGGCAAAACTTGATTCTACACTCCTCTAGGTGCCAACACTTTCCATTTAATAAATTCGTACCTTTTTAGTATATTATCGTTGTCTACAAATTTTTGTTGGATGGCTCTCAGGATAATATTCACGATATTATACAGTTGATAAAAGACTACAGACATCAATATACAAGGGTCGCTCAATAAGTAATTCCCCACGTTTTTTTTCTCAGAACATATTTGTTGTTAATAGCCAGAATTTGTTGAAAATATACAAGAAAATGTGTTGTTCATGTCCTAATTTTCTACATAGTCTCCATCACCTTCTATGGCCATATGCCAACGTTGTTGTAGAACATATATTCGCTGCTGGTAAAAGCTCTTGTCCTGTAGCCTCAGTCATGTTTTCACTGCGTGACTGACTGTCTTGTCATCTTCGAAGTGTGTTCCCTGTAGAGAATCTTTAAGTGGCCCAAGGGCTATGGAAGTCCGATGATGCCAGGTCGGGATTGTGGGGTGGATGAGGCAAAGATGTCCAACCCAATTTGGCGATGTGTTCCTGGATTCTCAGACTTGTATGTGGGAGTGCATTATCCTGTTGGAGCAAGATTTCTGCTGGATTCGTGTCCGATTGAACACACTGGAAACGCTTCTTGAGTTTATTCAGAGTTTTCGTGCCTCTGAATTGATGATTGACACTCTTGGCATCAGATCTAGAATAATGATGCCATCAGAATTCCTGGAGACTTCACCATGACTTTTCTGGCGGATGGTGTTGTCTTGAATTTCTTCTTTTTTGGTGATTGAGGGTGATATCACTCCATGGACTGCCTTTTTATTTTGGGCTCAAAGTAGTGCACCCACTTTTCGTCCCCCTTAACGATCTGTGATATAAAGGCCTCTCCATTGGTCTCAAAACTCTCCAACAATTCAGATGAAATGGCCTTTCTTTGAATCCTGTGGTCCACTGCGACCATTCGTTGAACCTGTCATGAGCACCTCTTTCAACATCCGAGAGTCTTGATCATTGCAGATGCACTTCCAATGCTGACCAACAACTTTAGAGGCAACTGTCGACTTGTGAATTGCACGAATAATTGCATCTGCAGAATTCAGCATGTCTGGAGCAATGACTGTCACAGGACGTCCTGAGCGTGGCTGATCATGGAGCTCTGCTTCTGCATATCCTGAGGCTATAACTTTCTTTACCCATCACCCAATTGTACTTCTATCAACTACAGCATTGCCGTACACTGCATAAAAACGTTTATGAATGTTCATCATGGTTTCTTTTTCTCCACAGAATAATTCAACAACATCATGTTGGTTGTAATGTGAGTTGTATGAAGACGCCATTTTGACTCTGTACTACAGCTCTGCCAACCTGGCAGAACATTTCGAAACTTCACTGGTGCACAGAACCAACATGAAGTGTGAAGCACCAACAAAGACGATTGTCTAGGTATATTAACTGCTTTTTAAAAAATGTGGGGAATTACTTATTGAATGGCCCTCATACTTTATTGTCATGATAATGCCATTTGCTTTATCTCTTAATTTTATGGTATTAGTTTGACAACCATAAAATGCACCTTTTGGATTCAAGGGTTCATTATTTTTAGGCAACTTTTTTAATTTATTAATATTTAAAGAATCTACTGTGTTAATACACTCACATTTCCAAATCTCCACTAAATTCTCCAGCATTTTGTATATTTGTGCTTCTTATTAATGTCTTTTGATACAGGTCATTCATCGATTCTTTATTTATATTGTTAACCATTTCAGTTTTAAAACATTTTTAGCAACCATGCTGGAAACAGCTATGATATTGATGAAAACTACTGTTTTCTTTATCAAAGACATATACTTTTGCTCCAGATATACTTACTTCACTACCATTAAGAGCATGTAGAATACTATTATTGTTTAAACAGTTTAGCCAAGCAATAGACTATTTGCTATAGTTTTGCTTCTGCTCTTTATTCAATGGAGCAATTTTTCTATTAGGGAAATATTTACATCAGTATACAGTCATGAAAACTCTAGCAATTGTTAAATAACATAATGGATGTATATTAGTTAATTCAATGAATTGCTTTCCTATTTCTAAACAATCTCTTCTCAATATATCTACATAAGAATTGCAGTATTTATTCATTTATTTCCTCTATTGCATACATAATTTCCTTTAACTTTTTGGCTATCCCATTTGACACATATTTCTCTTTCTCTGGTTTCATAGATTCAACACAATAATAGTTGACATCTCCAATAAATCCTTTTTTATTTTCATTTTCTTGGGTATCGAATTAATGTGGGAAGTAACATTTCTTCAGTTCTTTTAAACCAATTAATTTTGGAAAGCTACTAAATGGCTCTTGTACAAAATTGGTTCTAATTATAATTTGTATTTCTAAATGCTTTATCTTAATAACAGCAGTTTAGTTCCTGTGTAAACTGTATTGTTTTTATTGTATTTTCAACACAATACTTCAGAATACATTCCAATTCATAATCTTTAGGACCTGTGGAAATCTTGAAAATTTGTCGGGTTCACAACCAGGTAGCGTCTTCCAAAAGGCGCGATATTTCGGCAAGACAACTTCTTGCCATCTTCAGGCATTCTTGGTGTTTGATTGATCTCTAATGGATGATGACTTTATATAATCACCACCCCTCCCCCGCAGCCACCGGCTGGACGCTTCTGAGCGGTCCGTGGCCGGTGGTGGGGGAAGTGCGGCGCCCCGCGGCAGATCATGGACCGCAGTCCATCCGCGGCCACGACCGCTTATGGAACTCGGCCGTCTTGGTGACAATGCTTCTTCTTCTACAAGTTTCCTGACAGAAGCGGATTTCCATGTAGACTGTCATTGTGTTCTAATCATGCTTAAAGCGGGATCCCAGGCTTTACTTAGCTGGAAGACGCTGTCTTTATTTATTAGTTCGTCATGCAGCCGGATCTCCACTGCATCTTTGAGGATACAATCCCAGAAAGTGTTGAAACACCTTGGTGCCATCATAGTTCATGCCATGTCCATGTGAGATACAGTGCTCTGCCACGGCGGACTTGGTCGGCTGTGCGTTGTCTGCGTGCCGTTTATGTTCACTACATCTCTCCTGTACTGTCCAGATGATCTGGCCTATATACATTTCCCCACACTGGCAAGGGATGCTGTAAACTCCCGGTTTCCGGAGTCCTGAGTCGTCCTTGACTGATCCTAATAGTGTTCTCGTTTTGGATAGAGGCGAAACACGCACTTGACGTTATGTTTTCTGAGTATTCTCTCGATCTTTGCCGGTGTGTTCCCGACAAATGGTATAATCGCCATCGCAACCGGTTTGTCTTCGTCCTCGGAAGGCTGCGGTCTCGGCTTCTTCGGTCTTGAGGCCCGTTTTATCTGCCGGTTGTTGTAACCGTTCGTGCGGAACACGGCCTGCAAGAGCTGCAATTCAGCCGCTAGGCTGTCACAATCCGAGATATCGCGTGCGCTGTGCACCAGTGTGCTCAGAACACCCTCTCGCTGTGAAGGAGCATGACAGCTGGAGGCATGCAGGTACAAATCTGTATGTGTCGGGTTACGGTAGACGTTGTGTCCTAGTGTGCCTCTAGTCTTGTTTTGACGAGCACTTCCAGAAATGGAAGCTGGTTGTTTTCTTCTACCTCCATCATGAACTTAATGTTCTGGTGCAGCGAGTTCAGATGCTGCAGAAAGACTTGGAGGCGTTGTTGTCCGTGCATCCAGATTACGAATGTATCGTCTACATATCGAAAAAAGCAAGAGGGCTTGTAGGCTGCCGAGTCGAGAGCTTTTTCTTCAAAAGCCTCCATAAACATATTGGCCACTACTGGTGATAGCGGACAGCCCATCGCTACTCCATCAGTTTGTTCGTTGTAGTTCCCATCGAACAGGAGGTATGTTGACGTAAGTAGGAATTCGAAAACTTTCGTTACTGTTGGTCCGAATTTTTCTCCTATGCGGCTCAGAGAGTCTCTTAGACGTACCCTAGTAAACAGGGATACCACATGAAAGCTGACCATGAGATCTTCTTGCCCCAGTCGGAAGTTCTGGAGCTGCTGGACGAAATGCGCGGAGTTTCTGATGTGCTGCTGACATTTGCCCACAGCTCCAGAACTTCCGACTGGGTCATGGTAATGGCAAAGCTGCGGGCAATAGAAGAAGAAATCCACCGTTATGTTTTGTTGGGCCAGAGTCTTCTTTCCTTTTTGTTAGGTATTCAGCAATCTTTTTCACAACAGGTATACCTAATGTTATGAGCGAATTTCCACCAGTTTTTTATCTCTCTTCCTTTTTTGAGCATGAGTTAAAAATTAGCTGTAGTATGGAACTCTTTATAATTATGTTTAAATTATATTACTTTTGGTTTAATTTTGCCACTAGGTAGCAATTCGTAATGAATACTGAAATTATTCATTTATGTAATTAAAAATTGTTATGAGTCTATTTTTTTAGTTGTCACCCACTTTCACCAACATCCAAACCCATTCCGAATTTTCTCTTTCCATTCATTATGCCTCTATCTGTTGTTGCTAATAATTTTTCTCCAAGTGATGCATCTTTAGCACACATTCTCTTTTCTGTAGCTAGCTAAAGTAATTCATCAGCTTGATATTTAGTTTCTAAATCTTTATTATCTCTGTAAGCAATGTCACGTTTGTTGTATGCTACTTCTAAGAATTTTATGACCATATCACCACGTTCTAGTCATCCATCTAGTTTAGTGAACAGTTTGCGGTACAAAAATCCTGCCAGATGCATCTCTGGCATTGGAAATTATTTAAAATCCAATTTACTCAACCTTTTCCCTGTTTCTCAGGTTTCCAAACAGAGTGTGACAAGCTATTAAAACTCAAGTCATATATGATTTTCATTTTTATTATTGGTAATGAAGTCACAAAATTCTTTTGTTAACATTAGCGTTATTCCTATGTTTTTGTTATGATGATTTTTATTTCCAGCTAATTCATCTTCATGATTTACTGCTTATCTGTCGATTAATTCACACATCAGATACATTTAATTGGTTTAGCTATATTGTGTTTTTTTAGTTAAAAGATTCGACAGTACATCTGTAGCATTGGATGTATTTTCACTAATAGTTAATTTATGAACCAACATATTTAAGATAACCAATAGGTCTCAGTCAAAAAATTTTATCTTCAGAGTGACTGATACATTTGAAAAACCTTCCACTTTGATTTATTTCTGTAAAGTTTTGTTCTTTATCTTTTTTTGTTCTTTTTCTCTTCTTCAGTATTTATTCAATGCATCTTGTATTTCAGATTCACTCAATTTATAAGCATATTTTTATTGGTGGTATGTCATTAAATTCGTCTAAATAATTGTCATAAAGAAACATTTGTTTTTCAACTTCTAAATTTTCTTGAATAGCTTTCAGAACGTTGTCATCTAATCCTTCTTCACTTCCTTGTGTTGCAAGGCTGATATTCTTTTTTATAGTTTTCCTATTCTCTTCTTGGTTGTCTTTTCCATTTTGTAAATTCTTCTTTTAATTCCTTCTTTTTCTTTCTGTTTCATCTGGCATTTTTACTAACATATGAGTCATATTTTGCAAACATTTACTGTAAATAAAGAACATTACTAAATCATGGGTGATGTAAAAATATCTTCAATTTGATATCTGCAGTTTCCTTTGTTAGGTTTTCTAGTCATTTCTATCATAAAAATTCGAACTGACCATTAGTCCAGCATTTACTACAATATTCTTTAAAATCATCAAACTTAAAATCACCAGCATCAAACTCGTGGTAAATATGATTTAAATTTGTATCATCTCTACGAAATATATTTAAAAAATTTAGGTTATCTCTCACTAATTGTTCTGGTATTTTTTAGTTTATCTGAGCTAAATAAAAACAGTTTATTCCTAAATGTCAGGCTTTAGTAAAATATTCTCTAAAAACATCCTGATTTTTGAGAATGAAATCATCAAATACTATGAGCATATAATCTTGTCATTCATCTAATAGTATAATTTCTTCATTATTCTCAATAGAAGTAGTAATGTTGTCACTATTTCTATCTTTCATTTTACACATTTTTATAAATTCTTGATATTTTGGCTCATCTAAACATTTGGTTGGCGTAAACCTAAAAATGACTGATTTTATTCTATTTCAGCCACCACAAAGCGAGAATATAAGTATCAATCATTAATGCTGCTTCTTCACATCACCTTGAAATTATTAAAGCAGATTGAACAGAATTAGGTAAGATTATTTTTCGATTTCTTATTTGGTATTTCATTTTTGATTACCAATCTGTTTTCATTTCATTAATAATATTTTTATGGGTAGTAAATGAGTTATCTGTCTCAGTTGAGTGGTAAGTCATTCGTTCTCAGAAAAAAGATTGTATGTATCTGTATGAGCTAGCTGTGGTAATGTTGCACTAGGTGGTTTTTATACAATATTTTCCATTAATAATATTATATAAAAATGTATTGTGATAGAGAGACAGTAGTAATTCATATTGGTCAATATAATTTGAAAAACTTAGAAAAATTTATTCATCCAAAAAAAACAAATTTTCCCATTGAGGCAGATGAAATTTTAAACAAATTTAGTAGTGAAACCAACATTACATTTACATGGATATAATAGATAGTATCGGTTGTGTGCTTGGACGTAGTTGCATACTATTCTTATTAATGAAAAGACTGTTGCTAATGATGTTCCTAAATTAACTCCATTTGAATTGCTCAACATAATCATTTATTTTGAATGAGGTTTTGTTGACTGAAGTCCAAGCTAACTGCCTGACATCTGCGATCTGTTTGTTTCGACCACTACTTACTGTTGTCGCCACCTATCGCCAAACAGCAGAAGCAAAGTTGTACACCTTGTAACTGAAACTTGACTCAGAATTTTGTGACATGTTGGTTAATTTACTTCCATCAAAAATGCATTTGAAATTATTCAACTTTTTAGAAAGAAAATATTGATGAGTATAATTCACATTTTAAATAGCTGTGCCAGCCATTTTATAAACAAAATAAAATTTTTTACAATTTAATTGATAATATTCAGGTTACTTTATTTAACAGTTTTTATAATTTTTAACAGAATCCTACCTACCCACCAGTAAATAAGATCGAACCTAGATCAGCCGCATGAGTGTCTACTACACTACTGATCGAACTACTTCATTTTTGTGCTGCTTTGCTGCTTATGATCCATATATGAGGTGTGAATGAGCTACGTTTAAAACTTTAGAGCCCTTTCTTTCGGAGTTTTCTGCGTTGTGCGCTGTAACACTTTTATGAGTGGACATCCTTGAGGTAGACTAGTAACCCACAAAGTCTCATCCCGAATTGAATCTCAGATCTTGGAAGGTCCCCTTGCCAGTAGACAAACTGAAATTTTACACATAATTGCTTTTTGATACAATACTGGTGATTTGCGAACTTTTGTCTTGCTATCTGTGCAATAACGCTTCAACAGCATCATTTCCTTAGTCATCGGTATGTGATGCCCTTAATTCATGTCAGATACATGTGAAGTACAGTGTGGCGCCTATATAGTCAAATAATTAATACTCAGTATCTTTTATAACAGGGGAAACAGGATTGCAACGAACTTATTTCTTAACTCACTGTAACATATAAAACAATTGTAGTGACTGTCATTTCAGTTGCATAGCAGATGGTAAAACGAGGATTGGAACTTTAACAGTGGCAACTATTTATTTATAGCTTGTACAAATAGATACGTGTTTCAAAGTTTTACTGACCTTCGGAGTAGTCACCAGCATTATGTATAACCTGTTGCCAGCGATGTGGAAGTCGTAGTATACTCTTAGCAGTGCCAGTTGTGTTCACAGTTCGAGTGGCTCGGTCTGTCGCCTGACGAATTTGTAGCAGTTCTGAAGCGAATGCCATAAAGCGTTTCCTTCAGTTTAGAAATCAAGTTGAACTAACGAGGGCTTAAGTCAGGGGAGTGCAGTAGGTGGTATAGCACTTAGCAGCCCAATCAGTCAAACAAATCAGTAACAGCTTGCACTGTCCGTGCTTAAGCATTGTCCTGCAGGTCCTGCAGAAAGTGTCATCACTTCTGTTTCTATGATGTTCATTTTTGTAACACAACCTACGACTAAAGCCCTCGTAAGTTCAACTCGATTTCTAAACTGAAGGAAACACTTCATGGCATTCGCATCAGAACTGCTACAAATTCGTTGGGCAATAGACCGCGCCACTCGAACTGTCAACACAACTGGCATTGCTAAGAGTATCCTACGACTTCCACATCGCTGGCAACGGGCTATACACAGTGCTGTTGACTTCTTTGAAGGTCAGTAAAACTTGAAACACGTATCTATTTTCTACGAGCTGTATATAAATAGTTGCCACTATTAAAGTTCCAACCCTCGTATCTGATAAGTAAGTGTCAGCAGACTTATTGTAATTACCACAAGAATGAACGCTGTGTCTGCTTGGTGCTCATGAGACAGGTGCTTCGTGTATTACTGAAAAAGTGTATGTCTGTGTCTAAAGTCGCAAATTATTTAAATTCCGATTGTAGATTTTTTTTTCCAGTATTGCATAGTCACTGTTCTACCACCAATATGCTGCGAATTTGCTTCGTGTATTAGAATGAGCAGAGTGACGGAGGTTTTCTTTAAAAAGTTAGCAGTTTGTTGTCCCATACTCTGCTTGTGCTTGAGGAAAAGGTGAGGTGGTGAAGCAGGGCAGAAGTTCCTAATCGCAAGGCAGTGTATAATGTAAGCTTGCTTGCAGAGCAAGATGATATATGGAGAGCTTAATCAGAGTTGTTTCCCACAAGAAGCTCAGTCGCCCCCACCTTATCATTACTAAGGTAATTAGCGATAGAGTTAATGCATCATCACTGATGTCATTCAGACCACGTGGACAGCCTAACACCACCACATTCACTGAGCACCCATACCATTCTGAACATACACTTGTTACTATCATCTGCTCACAACGATTACAATTTAATTGGTACTGATGCTTTGACAAGAAAGGCGAAAAGTGTCGTATGAATGAGAATATCTACTTGGAATACTCCTAACACCGAGGTCCAAAATAACAACAAAATGTTAAGAAAACGGAGCGAAGGCCAAGGCCTCTATTTATTTTCTCAAGCTCTTACAGTTAAATCTTAATTAATTCTTAATAGATGCGTAGTAATGGGCCCTTTCGGCTATCAAAATATTCGTATTGGTATTATCGAAGTTAAATTGCTTCGACATTCGATTACCAAAAGTAATACTCAATTTTGGGTTGAATGTGATTGTGAACGCGATGTTAATTTGACTTTCAGTCCATCTGGTGACGACTTACGGAATGATGTCTGAACACAAATTGCACAAAACGGCTTTAATATTACTATGTGTACTGGCCATGGGGACAGTGCTTCAGTCCAAAGTATTTTGTGTAATGGGAGAGAAGCGGATTCTTTTCTGTTGGCATTTGGGATTACATCTCGGCTTGGTGAATAAGGCGCCTGTGGAAAACTGAGGCTATCGTCAACAGTTAGGGCTATGTCGTCAACAGTTAGGGCTATGTTAGTATTCGAGAATACGTAGTGAAGATAAGTGTTGAGCTGCTGTAACTTCAATGAGACCCCTATTTCCAGCAGATTTGAACAGGAAATAACATAACGGTTTTCGATAGTTTTCATATATTCACCTTTTCATTTCCTAAAGACTACAATTTGTCATAGCAACAATGCTACTCTGTAATTTAGTATTCTGCTGTTGTCCCCAGTATAGTTATTGCATTTTGTTCTAGTCCCGCTGTCATGAAATTAGTTTCCTCTGTCACCCTTATAGCTTCTAGTCTCATAATTTGCCGCTAAATACATTCATGAGAAGGGGGATGTGTCAGAAATGTAACGAATGAGTTTCCATCTTCTTTTATTTTATTCATTTGCCTTCTTTGTTCTTTGTCGCATATTCAGATATTTTACAGTTTTCACCTACATTTTTCTGTTCTTTGTCCTCTGCAAATAAATTACTGTTGCTTCAAGCCGAACCTCAGCTTGAATCCTCAGGATTCATAGAGATGTAAATCGCGTACAGTAGATTTTGCATTGGAGCTGCGTATTTTCTCTGATACGTTGAATTGTTGCAATCTCTCAACCATAAATGCTTGTTTTGTTATTACTATTTTTCTATTCACCTGTGTTAGGCATCTGATATAACTTCCGGACTATTTGCGCGATGGTTGAACATTTCGTGTTTGCCTCCCATGCAGCGGGTGCGAGTTCGATTCCCGGCCGTATTTGCGATTTTCTCCGCTCGTGGCCTCGGTGTTGAGTTGTCCTTATCACCACCGACACGCAGGCTGCCCAATGTGGCGTCACCTGAAATGAAACTTGCTACCCGCCGACCGAATTTCGCCGGTTGGGTCCTCCGGCCATTTCATTTCATATTTCTTGTACAGCTGGTGCTTGTTACTCCACCGAGGGATGTTATTGCACAGCTCTGTCGCAACGCAGAAGTTAAAATTGTACGATTTTTTTTACATCTCATTTCGATACCACGTCATTCGCATCTGATTCAACCGATTGGTCCTAAGGTGCCTCTCAGCAGGCTACGACTCTCATCATGTGTTGGGACTCGGTAAACCGCGTCCCTCATCGACTATTTAGCCTAGATCTCTCAGCTACGGCAGGAGTTGAATTCTTAAATGCTGTAGAAAATACCAACAAACCATGCTAGTTGCTTTGTTTTTTAAAATACACGGGAATGAAATGAACCTTATTTACAGGTCCACAGTTCCATCCATCAAAGCGGTGCTATTCAGGACTGACTTCAGGGCCAAGACAGGACAAAGCTAATCGCGTTCATTCCACGATCGCCGGACGTCAACCCGATAGAGTGTATGTGAGTGGAGCTATTGACGTCATTGCCATGTGGATCTACAAACGAAGGAAACCACTGCCGCTAACATTTGGCCAACTAGCGTGTGCATGACCGGAAGAGTCTGCACCACATGAGGAATCTGTGATGCTAAGTAGGTTTTGACATAGCGTGTACAATGCAGAAGGTAAAGGCAGTGGAGGTGATGTTTAACAAGTGAAAACCCGATCTGCTGCAGCAGCCATCTGCAGTTGATGGCCACAGAGCGCCGCAGGTCAATCATAAAATCGACGTGAAGGCAGATTAAGGTATCGCTCACATTCTGCGAGTCAATGCTCCACTGAGGCAGGCCTATACCGATACACATAGCTCGCAATTTACGTACATTAAGAGATCCGTGTGACACTTTTCCATGGATCACCACCTACGCAAATGCCACCCAGGTATTTTCAGCACTTCCAAGGCAGAGGACCAAATCGTCTGGAAGGGCGGTGCAGAAAAATCGATGTCCACCTTGGGACATCCCCTTCAGTCGTTGTAGTAGTCCACATAACAATGGTTCTAGAGCGAAAGCGTACAGCACTGCACAACACATGATAAGATCAGTTGTGTGAGCCTGCTATTATACAGGACCTAGGATGTTGCACTGTCCAGGAAACGTATCACTTCAACAATGGTTTCTGTGCATCCCATGTGACGGATATGGCTCTGAGGAGGCCTACGCTGCAGGAAAATGTTGAGCTCAAATGAGGGCAATCATACCCCTATAGCGGCTGAGCGCTTTCCAAATGTTGCATGCTCCGCCTAGTGACACCTGGTCGTAGGACGTGACATAACGAGCCGTTCTCTTAAGTTACATTGCCAAAAAGCGTGTAATGAACTTCATGTCACTATTTAGCACGGTCAAGAGGAGACAGTCTCTGAAAGTATGGACACTCTTGTGGTTCGCGAATGGGACAATGGGGCCCTCTACAAAGGCAACGGGGACCCTCACCATGGTGGACATCAATCCAGTCCATTTGGGTGCTAAGAGATGTCGGAGAACTTGATAAAATACGAGGGGATGCCGTCAGATGTCATGTTAGCAGCTCCGTCTAGGATAGGATCAACGACTTCATCTTCCCTTACCGATGCCTCTATTATTAACCGCTTCCTCTGGTATCATGATGAACACGCGCCAAGAGACTTCGTCAATGACAGCTCGTAAATGGGGTGCACAATGGCCGTGAAGGGCGAGTCCAAAGCCACATTAGGTGACATATTAGCTACCTTCGTCATTAGTGAAGCTTCGAATCAGGGGATGGCGCCGTTGCAGCCTCTTGCTAGATGGTGGTACATCAATGGAGCTTCCAAACGCATATGGTCACAAGAGTGCCTCACACTAGCATCCCTTCAAGGTGGCGGCGAGTGAGGCTACAGCCTGTGTTTTGGCACAGTTCACTATTGTACATCGTTCAGGTGAAAAAGCATCATAGAGCAGTCCCTCATCACTCGATAGAAAAAGTTCAGGGATTGCCTCCTCCAAGCTGTCATAGGTCATCAAGGACAAATAGAGTGCAGCTTTTGTGCATAACAGCCACCATTACAACGTAGACAATTAAGAGCCATGACATTGGCAACATGAATGCCAAGTCACACCGATAAGTTGCAAACAGTCAGGAGACGCCAATAGGGCCACATTCACCTTCCAAACACCCCTCCATTCCAAACCATCTGTTGGTCGAGTGTGACAGTGCAGGCAAATGGCGCATGATCGGAAAAACCGACAAACTGCTGTGGGCCAGCCGTGGGGATCCAACGGACGTCCAGCATGTCAGAGCCCTCCGATCGGTCCTCACCAGTGGCCAACCCAGTTACTGCTGGCACTGAGGCTGACCCTTCACCTGTGGTCGAGTGGGAGGTCGCCCTAGGGCGAAGCAGGTGGTGCAAGACTTCCAGGCAGCCTCATGTAAGGCCTTCCCGGTTTGTCTGACAAACAGGTTCCAGGTGCTGTCTGTGGCTGACACTGTCGCTGAGCCAGATGCTGTCACCTGTCCTGTTTCAGAGGAAACCACTCAGCCTGCAATATCCGGGCAATAGCAGAGGGTGGGATTATTGGTATTTGTGAGCTCCAACATTAGGCGCGTTATGGGGCCCCTTATTGACTTGGCCGACAAGGATGGTAAGAAATCGAAGGTGCACTCCGTGCACATACTGGTTGGAGTCATTCCAGGTGTGGGAAGGGTCCTCCTGGATACCATGAAAAGCACAGGGTGCAGCCAACTGCAGGTGGTGGCTCCCGTCGGTAACAATATGTGTATCACTTTGGATCAGAAGAGATTCTCTCTGGTTTTGGGTGGCTAACAGAAGTGGTAAAGGCTGCCAGTCTTGCTCGCAAGATGAAAGCAGAGCTGACAATTTGCAGCATAGTCGACAGGACCGATTGCGGACCTCTGGTACAGAGCCGGTTGGAGGGTCTGAATCAGAGGCTCAGACAGTTCTGCAACCGTGTAGGCTGCAGATTCCTCGACTTGCGCCAAAGGCTGGTTGGGTTTCGGGTTCCGCTTAATAGGTCAGCTGTCCACTACATGCAGGATGTGGCTACACGGGTAGCAGGGGCTGTGTGGCGTAGACTGGGTGGGTTTTTAGGTTAGAGGGTATCGAGAAAACACAAGAAGGGCTTTAGTCACAAAGGGAGCAGGCTAAATGCAGGAAGAACGTAGATAAAGGAACAATTGGCATCACAGTTGTAAATTGTTGTAGCTGTGTTGTGAAAGTACCAGAGCTCCAAGCGCTAATAGAAAGCACTGATGCTCAAATCGTTATAGGCACTGAATGCTGGCTAAAGCCGGACATAAGCTCAGCCGAAATTTTTGCGAAGAACCTAACGGTGTTCCGAAAGAATAGGCTAAACACGGTTGGCGGTTGCATGTTTGTTACTGTTAGAAGTAGTTTAACTTGTCGCGAAATTGAAGTAGATACTTCCTGTGAGTTAGTATGGGCGGATGTCATTGTTGGCAACCGGAATAAAATAATAATTGGATCCTTTTACAAACCTCCCAGTTCAGATGATACAGTTGCTGAAAGGTTCAAAGAAAACTTGAGTTTGGTATCAAACACGTACCCGACTCGTACGATAATAGTTGGTGGTGACTTTAACTTACCCTCGATATGTTGGCGGAAATACGTGTTTAATTCCGGAGGTACGCATAAAATATCATCCGAAATTGTGCTAAACACATACTCTGAAAATTATTTCGAGCAGTTAATTTATGAGCCCATGCGAATAGTAAACGGTTGTGAAAACACACTTGACCTCTTAGCAACAAATAATCCTGGGATTAGTGAACACAGGGTTGTCGTAGCGAGATTGAATATTGTAATCCCCAAACCCCCGAAAAATAAGCGAAAAATATACCTATTCAATAAGCAGATAAAAATTCACTTGACGCCTTCCTGAGGGACAATCTCCACTCATTCCAAATTAATAATGTAAGTGTAGACCAGATGTGGCTTAAATTCAAAGAAATAGTATTGGTAGCAATTGAGAGTTTGATACCAAATAAAATTAAGAAACGACGGAGCTGATCCTCCTTGGTACACAAAACATGTTAGAACACTGTTGCAGAAACAACGAAATAAACTTGCCAAATTTAAACAGACGCAAAATCCCCAAGATTGGCGATCTTTTACAGAAGCTCGAAATTTAGCGCGGACTTCAATGCGAGATGCCTATAACAGTTTCCACAATGAAAAATTGTCTCGAAACCTGGCAGAAAATCCCAAGAGATTCTGGTCGTATGTGAAGTATGTTAGCGGCAAGAAACAATCAGTGCCTTCTCTGCGCGATAGCAGTGGAGATATTATGGAAGACAGTACTGCCAAAGCAGAGTTACTAAACACGGTCTTCCGAAATGCCTTCACAAAAAAAGACGAAGTAAATATTCCAGAATTCGAATCAAGAAGAGCTGCCAACATGAGTAACGTAGTAGTAAATATCCTCGGAGTGGTGAAGCAACTTAAATAACTTTATAAAAGCAAGTCTTCAGGTCTAGACAGTATCCCAATTAGGTTCCTTTCGGAGTATGCTGATGCGTTAGCTCCATATGTAACAATCATATACAACCGTTAGCTCAACGGAAGATCCGTACCCAAAGACTGGAAAGTTGCACAGGTCTCACCAATATTCAAGAAAGGTAGTAGGAGTAATCCACTAAATTACAGGTCCATATCGATAACGTCGATATGTAGCAGGATATTGGTACATATATTGTGCTCGAACACTATGAATTACCTAGAAGAAAACTGTCTATTGACACACAGTCAACATGGGTTCAGAAAACATCGTTCCTGTGAAATACAACTAGCACTTTATTCGCATGAAGTGTTGAGTGCTATTGACAAGGGATTTCAGATCGATTCCGTATTTCTGGATTTCCGGAAGGATTTTGACACTGTACCACACAAGCGGCTCGTAGTGGAATTGCGCGCTTATGGAATATCGTCTCAGTTATGTGACTGGATTTGTGATTTCCTGTCAGAGAGGCCACAGTTCGAGGTAGGAAAGTCATCGTGTAAAACAGAAGTGATTTCTGGCGTTCCCCAAGGTAGTGTTATAGACCCTTTGCTGTTCCTTATCTATATAAACGATTTGGGAGACAATCTGTGCAGCCATCTTCGGTTGTTTGCAGATGACGCTGTCGTTTATCGATTAATAAAGTCATCAGAAGATCAAAACAAACTGCAAAACGATTTAGAAAAAATATCTGAATGGTGCGAAAAGTGGCAGTTGACCCTGAATAACGGAAAGTGTGAGGTCATACACATGAGTGCTAAAAGGAACTCATTAAACTTCGGTTACATGATAAATCAGTCTAATCTAAAAGCCGTAAATTCAACTAAATACCTAGGTATTACAATTACGAACAACTTAAATTGGAAGGAACACCTAGAAAATGTTGTGGGGAAGGCTAACCAAAGACTGCGTTGTGTTGGCAGGATACTTAGAAAATGTAACAGACCTATTAAGGAGACTGCCTACACTACGCTTGTCCGTCCTCTTTTAGAATACTGCTGGGCGGTGTGGGATCCTTACCAGATAGGACTGACGGAGTACATCGAAAAAGTTCAAAGAAAGGCAGCTCGTTTCGTATTATCGCGAAATAAGGGAGAGAGTGTCACAGAAATGCTACAGGATATGGGCTCGAAATCGTTAAAAGAAAGGCGTTTTTCGTTGCGATGGAATCATCTCACGAAATTCCAATCACCAACTTTCTCCTCCGAATGCGAAAACATTTTGTTGATACCGACCTACATAGGGAGGAACGATTACCACGAAAAAATAAGGGAAATAAGAGCTCGTACGGAAAGCTTTAGGTGTTCATTTTTTCCGCGCGCTATTCTAGATTGGAATAATAGAGAATTGTGAAGGTGGTTCGATGAACCCTCTGCCAGGCACTAAAATGTGATTTGCAGAGTATCCATGTAGATGTAGATGTAGATGTGGAAACTTACTTTCAGCCAGTCAGGTACCTCCCGCTAGTGAGCGTGAGATGTAAATGCGATCAAGGCAAGTTGAAGAATGTGTGCTGTAGTGCACGAAATTAGGGCAGTCGCCATGAACATGTTCCCACATATCCACAAATTGGAGATGGTCGATGATCGTTGCAAGCTCTGTGCAAGGTGAATGTCACAGCAACTAATCATTGGCGTGGAGGATGGAATTAAAGCCACCACCCAGCACCAATATATCTTGATGACTCAAGAAAAGAGGTAAGACAATAAGACCACCTCTGTAAAGAGGTAGGGCGTCCCCTTGGCCTTCCGAGATTGATGCGTTTTCCGACGTCGGTTTGCCGTCCCATGCGGCCATCCTGAGGAGACAGTCGTCATGTGGCATACGACTACGTTTCTTGCGCTCCCTTATTGACTTCTGGTTCTGAACGTTTTGTTCTGTATTGGAATGAGATTGGCCATAAATCGATCCAGTCCCACCTGCGAGGAAAGCAGAGATTGGTACGACACTACAGTCTACGTCCATCGCAACTGTAAGATCGCTTCTCGGGTTTTGACGGGCGTGCAAGGGTGTCATTTCCTCCAAAAGTGATGGAGAGCGAATCTGAAGACTCGCTTTCACGTCAGTGGCTGTCAACTACGGCAGATCAGAAGGAATGTAGGCTGGTACATCCGACACCTTCGTTACAGTGGCGTAGGTGACAAGGAGCACTAAATGTGTCACGGATGGTGCGCCATCTCCTACTAGCGTCTGAATCAGGCGTCTGCAGACGAAAGTCGACCAGAAGTGGCCCTTCCTTCCGTAGCCTGCACAACTTCGTGGCTGACTGTCGTAAATTATGATCACCCGCACGGCACCAATCATCAAACAAGAAGATACATGATTTGTCAGTTCATGTTTGATCTGATGCACCATACTTAAGACCTGACAGATCCGCCGTTTTTCTGCGACGTGACTGATGCCATTTCCGTACGGTCAGAAGGCAGAAACGAACACGTCTTCCAGTACCTAAAAGGGAAGCTCAGAAACATGTAGGAAGCGGAGGCCGATCTCTGAGTGATCAACTGGTACAGCTCCAACGCGGCCATCCAGTTGCTGAATTTCAGTTCTTGGGAGAAACGCCACACAACATCAGCCTCAAGTTTTTCAGTCTGCAGTTTGAAATACATGATGCTGCTCTTGATGGACAAGTCAGTTCCTACAACACCTTCAGGCACGGTATGGAGTTCGTCACTTTCGAACTCTTCCACTTCCCATGCTCGAGATCATGCATGTTCCGTATGAAAGGTGATCTGTATATTCGCATGGTTGTAAGACAACGCCATTGCAGGTCAGAACATGATGATAGAGACGTGCACCGCACCGTTCGCTAATGTCTGGACGAAGATATGCCTCCAGAGCGCTCCTCACAGTGCCTCGTAGGTCCGCTTCGTGTCGCGGCTATGAGCCGACTTCCACTAGGTCACGATCAAATACAGTTCTGTAGTGGTTAGTGAAGAATGACAGCACGTCCTCCATACACTTCAGCATCCTGCAGCGTTGTCAGGTCATGCATATGGCCAGACAGAATTGTGTAGGGCAGCCAGTTACATTGGCAAACTTGACACCGATTTAGTCTCTGCTGCGGGCAGTCGGCGGCCGTGTTTTATTTCTGAGACTTGTACATCGTCACTCACTTAGTACTCTAGCCAATATTTGCAAAATGATCAGATTCCGAAACTGTCAGTCAGGGTGAAACGTTCGCTGTACTGGAACACTTAACGCAGGTCTCAATACACCACAGGCTGCCCTCTTGCGAAGTAAGGGTTTGACGAGCATCTCGGGCAACCCAAGGCTTCAATCTCTCGATGCCTCTAACTATCTCTTCCAAACTCCGAGGAGACCTTCTTGCATCAGTCTCAGGACTTATATCCATAAAAAAAGAGCAATTAAGGCCACAGGCTAAGATAATTTTTAAGAGCAAAATTGTCAGTGTGTCGCAGAATGTGAGAAAGACATTCTTAGCTTTGAAGATTTGATTCGTGATTGGTGGGCCCGTTTCGCAAAAGGTGTACCTCTGGATTCAGCTCCCCAATAGGCACTTTTAAATCTTAGGACATTTCATTACAACGAAAATATAGCTGTGGAGTGGAAAAATAATTTTCGACGCGAAATAACAGTTAATTGCAATAAATAGTGGACGATCAAAAGGTTTCCATTCCAAAGGCATTAAGTCCAGAATCGATATGCCAGTCAGACAAAATCGTCGTGAGCATTGAGGCAATGATCCCGCACATGCACCAGACGGAAGATAACCATTTGGTCCAAGACTGTGTCCTGCTGCATGAAGAAGTCTGTAACTACGTGCTGCATATACTCGTCCGACAGCAATCGTAGACCCTTCAAGGCAATTTTTAAGGAACTGAAGGTGTGATAACTGCACAGGGAGAGATCTGGACTATAGGGCGGGTGCTCGAGTGTCTCCCATCTGAATTGAAGTAACTTGCGCTCGCTTCCTAGATCGACTGGCGTCTTGTCTCGAATGGCGACCAACACAGAACTTGGCTCACCATTCCACAGACGTGCTGACCCGAAACTTTTTTTCCATGATATGGGACCAAACTGCTTAGGTCATCGGTTCCTAAGCTTACACACTACTTAATCTTACTTAAAGTAACTTGCGCTATGGACAACACACACACCGATGCCAGAGGGAGGACTCGAACTTCCGACGCGTGGAGCCGCGCGGACCGTGACAAGACGCCTGAGACCGAGCGGCTATCCCGCGCTGCGAACACATTCTTCAGGCTCTGATGTACGTCTACCAGTGTTTGTTCTTCCACATCCAAGAAAAGACTAACAGCATGTTGGTCCTGTTTGGACGCATTTGGTGATAACATCGCCATACTTCTCGTTTCTGCGTTCAGCGCATGCCCTACATGTGGTTGCTTATATACCCACATCGGGGTGGCAGTATGTTGCATATGCGCTGCAGCAAGGTCCTCAAACGGAAACTTTTTGATCGCCCTTTATAGTTGCTGTGTCGAGAGACAATACTTATTACGCTCCGCATTCAATCAGGTCTAGTTTTTATCTGTGTGTGTCTGAAGGCTAATCTCAGGAACAACTGCAGGACTCTCGATACGGCATTCACCAATATACAGACCGATTCGCGAGTAACTTTTGTGAATATAACATAAATATTTCGTTAAAATTGGCTGAACTAAGATGATGTTTGTCGGTAAATCGTGCCTCCGAAAAATTTCCTATCACTTGCTGCTTATGTCGTTTTAAGTTATATTATGATTTGGAGTTAATATTCAGTTAGCTATATTTGTTCTCCAAGCTATAATCATAATTCTACACAGTGGCCCGTGCTAAACAAAGTTATCATTACGCCACACAAGACGTCCTCCTGTAGTTATTAACTTTTAAAAGCCCCAAGCCGGAAGAGAGGCGGGAAAATGGGGTCTAGGGTGTGTCGTTAATAACGTAAATAAAAAGGCGACAAAATGTTGCAGAATATGTATAATAAATTAATCAAATATAATTTGACTCTTTTTCATCAAAACCAATGTTGATCTGTATATGAGGCACACTGGATTGTAACCATCATGAAAACCGAACAGTACAAAAAGATTTTACGTGCAGTCACACGCAGCTCGAAATTAAATTAGAGAAAATATGAAATTTATCGTAGACTAAAAAATTGTAAAATAAAAGTGGATGCGGCACAATCAGTAGAATCTTAAAAAATAATAATTACATACGCTGACTATGTCTACAGGAAATAGAGTTCAGCAAACATGGTTGAGCCCGCCTAGTACATACACTACGTGATCAAAAGTATCGGGTCACCACCAAATCATAGGTTTTTCTTATTAGGTGCATCGTGTTGCCACCTACCTCCAGGTACTCCATATCAGCGACCTCAGTAGTCATTAGACATCGTGAGAAAGCAGAATGGGGCGCTCTGCGGAACTCACAGACTTAGAACGTGGTCAGGTCATTGGGTGTCACTTGTGTCATAACTCTGTACGCGAGATTTCCACACTCCTAAACATTCCTAGGGGCACTACTTCTGATGTGATAGTGAAGTGGAAACGTGAAGTGACACGTGCAGCACAAAGGCGATTGAATCTTTCAATACGATCGAGCTCCTGTTCATAATGCACGGCCTGTGGCGGAGTGGTTACACGACAATAACATCGCTGTAATGGACTGGCCTGCACAGGATGCTGACCTGAATCTTATAGAACACCTTTGTGATGTTTTGGAACGCCGACTTTTTGCCAGGCCTCACCGTCCGACATCGATACTCTCCTCAGTGCAGCACTCTGTGAAGAATGGGCTGCCATTCCCCAAGCAACCTTCCAACACCAGATTGAACGTATGCATGCGAGAGTGGAAGCTGTAATCAAGGTTAAGGGTGGGCCAACACCATATTGAGTTCCAGCATTACCGATGGAGTGTGCCACGAACTTGTAAGTCATTTTCAGCCATGTGTCCGGATACTTTTGATCACATAGTGTATTATACAAATTTGCGCGTTAGAAGGGACTAAAATACGTAAGGCTCAAACGTAGAGATGGTGTAGGTACACGCTGCTGAACCGAAGTTATTGATCTTAGTAACCATCATTCTATTCATTTTAAGTGGCTGGGAATGTCAACAGTCAACGCTCTCGCGCAGAGAGGAAGAGTTTCTATGGCCAGCCTATGTGACAGAGGACGGTGTGTTTGAGCTATGAGCAGGGACTTTCATCACGTACCTTATTCAGCTGACTCACAGCCCCGCCTTGAGAGAGTGCGTTCAGCTCCTTCTCAAGGTTCGATACGAAGCCGCTTTTCACTCCTGGTTGGAACTATTAACACTTCTTCCACAAAATCAAGCGCTCAGTGAGAGATACTAATTCGCGAAGAAATCGAATCAATATCGAAGTAATGCTAGGCAACAGCACAAGCCGCTTCAGGCGATGTTGTATTGTTAAGGGCCTGCTCCGAGAACGATGTTAAGCCTCTGCGGCGTAACTTGAGGTCACTCCTCACAATGTTTACTGTTCATACAAATTTTATTTCTACATTCAGAATTCTGATGCAAATGGGGAAAACTACACCGATACTACATGAACCTGTGAACAAGCCTGTGCGAAATTTAAACGTTTGTCGGTAAATCTGTATTTTTTCGCTAAGAATTATATAACCAAACATTCGTATCTTTACAGGTAGTAACATTTGAGAGCATCAGAAATAGACAAGCCGATCATTTTATAACAATTATTTGCTATTAATAAGAAGAGTATCAGAAACAGATGGGCCAACAAATTTATTATAGTTATTTGTTGTTGTTCGGTGAGTCTTGTATGGAATAAATATTAATGGCTATGATCAGCTTCAGCTGTTTCTATATTTGTCTTCGACTACAAAGACATATTGCACGAAAGGTTACTCGGAAGTTATTTCCCAAAGACGAAAACCGGGCACACTGAAAGTGTGGCATTGCGATTTGTGTTGACTGTTATGCAGTTGTAAGAGTCTCCTTACTGCTCTCAGTACCCGCTTGCACTAAAGGGCGTCCCCAGGAGAAACTGCCATCTGTCATCTCTGTGTTCGCAGGCATCAGGCCCAGTCGCACGTTGTACGCTGCGCTGGTCGTAAAAGTCAGACACCAACCTGTGAATTAATAATGTCATTTTGCGTGCACCAATCGCCATGAAATTCGACGTAAGCTCTCAAGATAACTTATGTGCCGTCCAAAGAACGAGGTCCAGTGGCAAAGAGGGTACCTCGCGACGGAAGCAAAAGTAAGCCGATTCGCTGCAGGTCCAGCGAAAAACGCGAGACGTCGTGGCTGACACACATTCAAGAGCTCCACACACCACCGCTGCAGGATGGTTACTTTCGTCAGAGCGGACTGCCGCTCGGTTCAGTCTGCAAGGATCGCCGAAGACGACAGGATAGCCTCACTGGAGGACGTAGCCAGGATTTTCTCAAAACGAGTGATTGGGCGAGGTGGGGGGGGGGGGGCGGAGTGTCCGATTCGCTAAAGATGACCTTAAAAAGTCTCATGGAAATTTCCATAAAGAACGATAAACCGTTTTATTCGACAATGATCTCAGAGTTTTCACCAAGCGGAGTTATGATCTCGTTACTTATTGATGAAGTATTTTGGCAAACCACTGAGAGGCAGTCATGTTTCAATTTCCCTTCACCCTCCCAGGTAATTTAAGGCTCTTCTTCTTTAGATTTGAGCTGAGGAAGTGATCAGGAATGTTCGAGCACTAATTTTTTTCGACACACTTATTATTACCGACAGGACTTTTTGAAGGTTCTCTGTTCGACAGTGAAGCTAGAACAATTCCTGGCAGCGAAAGTTCGAAGTATTTGGAATTTATGTAAATACATAAAACTGTGATCAGTCACTTACTTTAATTATTTATTATTCTATGAACCGGGTTCCGAAATTTTTCAGGTTCATCTTTAGGTAGTTTTCTGGAAGTTACATCATTATTTCTAGCATAATGCTGCGTGCTTGCTTTGTGACAGACATGGAACTTGCTTTAATGTATCACCATGAGTATTGTTTATCTGTCGATATGGATGCAAAATTTTAGTTTAGGTCTTTATAAAATATAGGCCTATTTCATATCTTTTGTCAAGTCTTTGTAACGAACAACAGTCATAGAGCTCATGCAGTAAGCTGGCAAAATTTCGCTCTCACAGTGTAAATGTATACAGATTGTGTAAAAGTGTGTGAAGTGATGTACCAACAGGCCATCAAAATGGAAGCAGACAGTTGAACACTAACGGATAAAAGCCATCCATACTGTCGTAGTAAGTACAAAACTAAAATTTTGTTGCCATATTAACAATACTCATGGCGCTACATTATTATGCAAGAAATAGTGATGTAACTTTCAGAAAACCATCTGAAGAAGAACCCGAAAAGGTTCGAAACACGGTTGATGGAATAATAAATAACTATTCAAAAACGTGACTGGTTGCAATTTTATGTGCAGTACTCACATTCAGTTAACAGCCACTGGTTCTAAAATATCCGAAATGGTAAGCATAATCAGGATATCATATCTTTTTTCAAGGTCATTGTAACGAGCAACAATTGTAGAGCGCATTCTGGATGCTGACAAAATTGCGCTTTCGCAGTCTAAATGTATTTGCATTCAGTTAACAGTAACTGGTTCCAAAAACATCCATAACTGATAAGCGTAATAGGCCGAGCGGTTCTAAGCGCTTCAGTCTTGAACCGCGCGGCCGCTACGGTCGCAGGTTCGAATCCTGCCTCGGACATGGATGTGTGTGATGTCCTTAGGTTACTTAGGTTTAAGTAGTTCTAAGCTCTAGGAGACTGATGACCTCAGAAGTTAAGTCTCATAGTGCTCAGAGCCATTTGAACCATATTCAACCTTACTCTTTGCCAAATATCCTCACGTAAGTATGAATCTGCCATTCCTTGCAATGTGAGAAAGACCGTTATCTACATTAATGAATGCCACAGCAGACAAGTGCATGAGCCTAACTGAGGAGAATTTGGATATTATTTATTTATCATATGGCTTTTGGTGTCAGGAGTCTCCAATAAGATGGTCGATTCGGCTTCGATGCAGCTCGTTTCCTTTAAGCGAAGGGTCTGCTTCTTTAAGGGAAGTGGAATCTGTCCGCAATCAAAGGTATTCGGAAAGAATTGGTAGGTTGATTCGGGGAGAGGACCAAACAGCGAGGTCATCGGTCCCATTGGATTAGGGAAGAATGGGTGCCTTGGGCGTGGATGTGTGTGATGTCCTTAGGTTAGTTAGGTTTAACTAGTTCTAAGTTCAAGGGGACTAATGACCTCAGAAGTTGAGTCCCATAGTGCTCAGAGCCATTTGAACCATTTTTTTGAAGAATGGGGATGCAAGTCAGCCGTTCCCTTTCACAGGAACCATCCCGGCATTTACCTGAAGCGACTTAGGGAAATCACGGAAAACCTAAATCGAGATGGCGAACGCCGGTTTGAACCGTCGTCCTCCAGAACGCGGGTCTGGTTTGCTAACCACTACGCCATCTCGCTCGATAGGCAGTAATTGGTTGGCACCTACAGTATTTACCGAAACTGAAAATGGGAAACCATAGAAAAGCATTTTCAAACCACATCACCTCCCAAATCCACGGACTGCTAGCTCAGCGGCTCAACATGTAGAGCCATCCCAAGTCAATGCAGAATTTGGAACAACTGGTTGTTGTACATTGTTTTAAAATAAAATAAAGTGCGTTACAACAAAATGTTGAATCCTGACAATGCATGTTTTTCCTTGAATTGTGCATGTTAAGTCATTTCATAGTGTGTGAATGAATGCATTTTTTAAAATTTAATTGCGCATGGAATTGCTGATTTCAGTTATTTAGTATTAGACAGTGAAGCGCCAAAGAAACTGCTACAGGCATGCGTCTCCAAATACAGAGATATGTAAACAGGCAGAATACTGTGCTGTGGTCGGCAACGCCTATATAAGACAAGTGTCTGTCGTATTTGTTACATCGGTTACTGCTGCTACAATGGCAGGTTATCAAGATTTAAATGAGTTTGATTGTGGTTTTATAGTCGGCGTACGAGTAATGGGACACAGCATCTCTGGGATAGCGATGAAGTGGGGACATTCCCGTACGACCATTTCACCAGTGTACCGTGAATATCAGCAATCTGGTAAAACACCAAATCTCCGAGATCGCTGCGGCAGTAAAAAGGTCCTGCAAGAACGGGACCAACGACGACTGAAAAGAATCCTTCTACGTGACAGAAGTGCAACCCTTCCTCAACTTGCTGCAGATTGCAATGCTGGGCCATTGGCAAGTGTCAGCGTGCGAACCAATCAACCAAACATAATCGATATGGGCTTTCGGAGACGAGGGCCCACACGTATACCCTTGATGACTGCACGGCACAAAGCATTACGTCTCGCCTGGACCCGTCGACACCGATACTGGAATATTGATGACTGGAAACATGTTGCCTCGTCGGACGAGTCTCGTTTCAAATTGCATCGACTCGATGGACGTACATGGGTATGGAGACATCCTCATCAATCCATGGACCCGGTATGTGAGCAGGGGACTGTTCAAGCTGCTGAAGATTCCGTAATGGTGTGGGGTGTGTGCAGTTGGAGTGATATGGGATCCCTGATACATCTGCGTACGACTCTGAGAGGTGACACGCACGTAAGCGTCCTGTCTGATCACGCATCCATTCATGTCTCTTGTGCATTCCAAGACTTGGAAATTCCAGGAGGAAAATACCACACCACACACGTCCAGAATTGCTACAGAGTTGCTCCAGGAACACTCTTCTGAGGTTAAACACTTCCGCTGGCCACCAAACTCCCCAGACATCAACATTATTAAGGATATCTGTCACGGCTTGCAACTTGCTGTTCAGAACATATCTCCACCCCCTTCGTACTCTTACGGATTTAGTGTACCAGGCATTTTTTAAATTTTTTTTAATATTCCTTTTTTTTTTTTTTTTTTTTTTTTTTTTTTTTTTTTTTTTTTTTTTTTGGATCTTGAGTGTAGTAGTACGAAGAGATTTTGGATGAAAGTGGGAGGATGGTGTGTAGGTTGCATTAGGCTCGAATGAATTTAAGCAGCCCACTGAAAAAATCTTTTAGAAACGGATGAACTACAAGATATGCTGTCATCACATACTCCTATTGCTCTCCACGAACCACTTCTCAGCGATCCGTATCGGAACTGCGTTTCGTAACTGAGTACAGACTGAATGACTAGACTGGGCGACATTTTGTCATTTGCGCTACTAATGATAAAATATGAGCAGATGTTTTAAAGAATGCCGCAATCGCCATTTGGGCGATACTTTTGTTGATCAACGAGATTTTTGGGCGACTCACACAAATAATATTGTATTTTTATGAACTGATTTTAATTTAATGTTATTTGTAATGATATTTACCGTTACACTTCCTGGTGAAATACTGAAATATTGTCACCCCAAAGTTCTGCCAGCCTCCAAATAATAACTCCAGTGCTGCTGGAGACAGATAGATATGTAGAAAGGTAATTATGTTCTTATAGCAGTGCGTACATATTTTTAACTTACCTTTACGTTAACGGGAGACTCAGAATTGATTTTCCTCTTCTTTCTCGTTACAAACCTATTCATAATTAGAAACTATCACAATAGTACAGAACCAACAAACGGTAACAGTTACATTAAATTCAACTGAAAGTAAGAAATGAACTGATAAACAAAACGACACCTGAGCTGAAGCACGACCAACAACTGTCTTGGCTGAAATGGGGATGGACGATAGCTGATAGTGCTACGGTTGTTAAATCTAACGTTGGCCTATCTGAGTTTTGATAGTGAGTATCCCATTTTCGCTGTATGATTAAAAATCAATTTTTTTCGATTCCTCTACATGGCAACGAGGTCGTATGTAATTTCATGTAGATAATGGAAGGGGGGGGGGGGAGGGGTCCGGATCCCCTGGATCCCCCCTTTGTCTACGTCCTTGTCTCACTACAGAGTCAGCAGTGTGAGAGTTGTATTAGAAAGGTCTTTGTAGCAAAGTTTATAGCCATTTGTACGTTTAGTGAAGAGAATATTATCTTGTATTGTACCAAGTGAATGCGGTAGTGTTCAGTGGCAGTACCAAATACACATGACGTTTCTGTGGACATGGATTGTTTCAAACTTAAGTATCTCATCTTGTTCAAGTTACAATTGAGTGCTCTGATATTTTGTGTGTGGTGTAGCATCAACTTGGTCTCCTGAGGAAGTAAATCTAAGAACCACCACACTGACAACGAGTGTTCTTTGCCGGTACAACAATATCAAAGGCAAAGCACTGTACGAGTTTCAGTTCTAAACTTGAAATTATTTTCTGAGATATTCAAAATTACTTCAAACCTGGATTTTGTAACTTCCCATTGCAAGCAACATCCTGACACGTTAGTAGGTATTTGTAAATACATAAGAGCAAGACTCAAGCAAAACGTTTGGTTACTAATTAATTAATTACTATTTTGTTCATAACATTGTACCTTACGTAATGCTTTCACTTTCACACAGTAATTATTTTTCAATAAGGCTGCATTTCTTGCTTTCATGACTGCCACTGTAGCTGAGTGGCCATAAGCCAGCTTGTCGTGCCAGGGGACCCGGGTTCGAATCCCGGATGGTTTGGACATTTTCTCCTCTCAGGGAGTGGGTGTTTGTGTCGTCTTCATCATCCACATTTCATCGTCATCGACGCGCAAGGGTCCGAAGAGGAGTCACCTCAAAAGACTTGCACCGAGCGATCGGGTCTTCCCGCCGGGAGACCCTCACCACACGACATTTCATTTCATTACTCTCATTTGTTATACAGTGGGAATGGGTAAGGGGATAAATTACACATGCACGTCGACATTTAAGTCTACGTATACATACATAATCTGCAAGCTACCATACGATTCATGACGGAGGTACCTTGTACCATTATTAATGTGTTTTTAGTTTAATTGAGTCACCCACATGCCTTGCTCATACTGTGGCATCAAGCAGTCAGGCCTGCAAGATGAGTGGTGTGCCAAGCGAGTGGATTCATTCTTAATTTATCGAGTAACATGAACTCTCGTACTCACAATTTAGTTACAAATTATCCTCCTATATAATTAATACGCAACGGAAACGCACATCTGACTATCAGTGATTTACAGAACTCTGACTGTTCACTACGCACTGGCAATATCACATTTTCTTTTTGTCTTTTATTTAACGGCTTTTATCAACACGTGGCCACCGCACTGAATATGAATGGCGCACACATTATAAATTCGGGACATTATTACAACATACAATTCGAAGGAAAAGTCACCAATATTTTTCTTTTCACTATCTTATTTATTCCGATAAATTCTCTAACCTAAACACACAAATTCTACAACCTACAACAATAACACATAAGGAATTCGGCCCAGTGGGCATGGCTTTACAATGGTGAATCTCTATATTATGGTCTCGTAATTACTTTTAACGCTACAGTGCACTTTCTGGATAGGATGGTGGATCTTTTATTATACCTCACACTTCGACTCTCACAATCATCATCACTAAACTTTCCTCCAGACCGAGCGGTACTGAAGGAACAAGCATAACCCACAAATCTTTTGTAACTACCTCGCTACTCTCCCATGCAAACCACACATACCAAAATTACGTGAAATACACCACACTACAACATGAAATACTTCACAGAGAATAGTCACAACATTATCACTTTCAGCTTTCCCACTTCAATTAATATTTATCCCAGTTTCACACGACACTGTCCCACTTCATAATTCTACTTTCCTACTATGCACTCTGGAGATATTTGCACGTCTTCCTGTGCAATGCAAGACAAGTGGCGTTGCTGGATAGACGGCCGACTCACCTTGATTCTCTCTCAGAGTTTAAATCTAGCGTCACACGGAATCATATCACACAATTTAATATTAAGCACACACGCGAGTCCTCAACTGATACCATGGACGAGTACTTCTCTTTATCTTTTGTCTCATACACAGTTTGAGACTCACACAGTACTCACCACGTGGAAGTACTCGTCTCTAATTTCAAGTCCTGCACACGCCATTTCTTAAATATTTCAACTTATGGTACACACGCTATTTCTTAAATATTATTGTACACACGCTAGTAATTCAGCTTAACTTAAGCACACGGAAGTATTTCAACTTAATGCTACACGTGGTTTCATTGTGACCGTTGGTCACTCCCGAAGATTCCTACAATCCCATTAATATTACCTGCCTGACATTTAATTCTCCCCACAAAAGTTCCTGAAATAGAGAAATTAATATTTCAAACTACTCTTAAATATTCCACGTGCATACCATGTCTCCACTCTTTCGTCATTACAGAGCACAACTAAAACTGGTCTTAACAGCACAAGATCCAGCGGCAGAGTGCCGAAACATGGCCGTTCTCTAGGTCCTCTCGCACCTGTGTCGAGGTGGGGGAAGCACCTTGCTATCGTATTGGTCAGCCACATTTCAGGCGCTCAAAGCTCTGGTAAATTTCATGTCTTTGGTCCCACCAAAGGTGGCCAAAGGATCGACTCAAAGATGATCATATATTCACATTCACTATCTGCAGTTAGCAGACGACCATACATTCATTCATTTCAAAGATCTCACCAAACTGGATGTAGGGATTTACTTTGTGGGAGTGCACATGTGATCAATTAAATAAATAAATTGTCATTCTTTCCCACACTGGTATCCGGCTTCGCTGTATTAATTGAAATTGAGTTATTTTACCAAAAAAAATGTGTTGTTCTGACAAAAGTAATCAAGTATTTCGTACCTATTTTCAATGTCGGGCAGTACTGTACCCTTTCACCACCGGCTACCCATGCAGAAAAAAATGGCACGGTACTATCCTTGCAATGCGAGGGTAGTTCCGAACATTTTTTTAAGAAAACTGTATTCGAACAAACGTAGCAAGTAATCAAAATAACTAGGAGGAGACCTTAGCCCCTGGTGACCTCAAATAGACGATCAAATGCTGTTACTTTACCAAAGTATTGACACAATTGTTCCATTATTGTACTCTCCACAATCCGGAGTAACGTACACATACAAGTTTGCAACAATCCACATGACAAATAAAACATTACATCACACAAATAAAAAATAATGTTGAGATAAAAATTTGCTTAGCTACTGGGATCTTCGTTATTTTTATGAGTAATCCAAACTTTACTAATTCTATGACAAATAAAAAAATTACTAATTGTACTCGTGAAATTCTAAGTAGCTCACTGTCCAAACACAGAACAAGTAATCTGACATTCATAAATTGCGTTGTAATAGTCTTTACACGGTAATGTCTAAATACAAAACAAAATCTACGAAAGAAAAAAAATTGCGTACACTAGTTGCACGTAGAAGTCAGGCTCCATATCAATACACGCAATAAATATTTAGCAATAAGTGCTTGATTCCACCAGTAGCTCTCGTATCTTACTCTACTGCTCATTTCGTTGTTGTTGCACATTTGGACGACAAGAACTTGCATTTCGACTAGCCTTCGTTACACTTTATTGTGAAATATCACCACTGTGATAATAAAATAAGTGGCTTCAGTCACCACATCAACAAGATCATTACTGTCCACAACATCAAAATGCATCAATTAATTCCGATATTTGTTGTGCAATGCAAACTCTTGTCCCCTGTGACAACCTTACTGACCAATGCAACAAGAGCCGCTACGTTAGTATTACGCCACTGGCTAATAATTAAAGCATCATTGTACCAAATATTCTAATAAACATGCTACGTGAACTTGATAACTCAGAACAAACAAAAAACAAACACTAACTATTCTAAACACAAATGTTACAGAAATACAATTACACTTGCTGTCCCTTCAGGAATGAAACATAAAAAAAAAAAATATTTACACAATTACAAATACATTATTCCCTATCTTGCGAGTCACACGGAAACATTTCATTCTGTGATTTTCTTGGGGTCAAAAAGTTGCTGATAGTTTTCCTAGAAACACTGTCTCGGTGTCAAAGCTCTCCCATGGTTACCCAGACGAAAGTCTTTAAGTCACTCAAATCGCCATTTTGAACACGCACTGAACAGTAAACTGTATCTCACATTAAACACAAATGTCATAGTCACTCTCAGCGTACCATCCACACGAATCTGGTCGTCCAGAAATGGCCCTACAACTACTATTACCCACGATTCTGTCCTTTCAGTTCATGGTGTAATTAAAAGTCGTAAGTTCCAACAAACAGCACTTATTCCTGCACCAATTAAAGAAATGTCTCCTACTACAGACGCAAATGTCAATGTCCCACTCTAGTTTCTTGCGTTCATACAATAATTAGTCACCAAACGACAACTGTCCTCTACAAGAATAACAAGCGTCCCACATGCAATTCACAAATCACACTTAACAAGTCACTGCCAAAAGTTTATGGATCCCACCATTCAGTGGTCAAGACAAAACAAAACGATCGTCCTGTCTGCTAAAGACAAAATCTTTTCCACCACTCACAACGTGGAAACACCAGTCCTTCACTTTCCACCTTATGGAAAGTCGCAGTCATCTTGTTTCACGGCTCCACAGTCCAGTACTAGTTAATAGTTGCTGGTAACAAATGCCCGCCGGGCTCTGCCGCGCGTCGTCCTTTCTGCCGTGGCGCCGCTGCGCGCGCCGTTGAGCAGAAGAAACCACCCGCTGTTGCCTCCGCGGGATACTTTCCCCAGTCGTAAGGGTGGCGGAACTTATGAATGGCCAGTGATACATGCGTGTCGCCCCAGGCCGTTGACCTGCTGTAGCGGGCGCGTGGAGCGTACCCCGTCCGGCAGTGGAGTGGGGAGTGCCGCGGCTCTGTCGCCCGTCGCCATGGCTACGTCAGCTCGGCCCGCTAGCGGTATGGGCGTTACGACACCCAATCAGTCAGACCGTTCCGTGCATCTCGCAACATTACAGACAAAAGGATATATTTAAATACTCATTGATTACATGTATGATATATTAGATACATTGGTAATAAAAGAATCTTTGTTGTAAAAAACATAAAACTATACACCCTAGTTTTCTACACATACATTAACATTTATCCCCTTTCTATGTACAGCCCACACTTGCGCTATTGATTGTACCTGTCGTCCCTCATACAAAACATGAATGTGTAAAAAAAAAACCAAAAGGAATAATAAACAATCTATACAACTCATAATTACAATATAAAATAGTAGACTACTCTAACATCCTATCACAGTGAAAATATCAGAAAGTGTTGATTCTAAAACTACAATATGCAATGAACCTTTGTGCTTGTGACAGACTGAAATTAATACCCCTTGAAAGTGTTCTAACAAAAAAATAAGAAATAATCTACACAGCTCACAATTACCTACCACAGGTTATTAAATATTAAACTACTTTAACATCCTAACACAACAAACATTTTAGAAACTGATGACTCTAAATCTACAACATACAATGCACCTTTGTGCTTGTGACAGATTGAAATTAATACCACTTGAAAGTGTTCTAACAAAAAAAAATAAGAAATAATCTGTACAGCTCACAATTACCTACCACAGGTTATTAAATATTAAACTACTTTAACATCCTAACACAATAAACATTTTAGAAACGTGACTCTAAATCTACAACATACAATGCACCTTTGTGTTTGTGACAGACTGAAATTAGTATCTCTTTATACATTTTACATTTTATTATATATAACAACATTTCTAGGACATGTATGAACCATCCACATGATGTCAAATCCTGACCTGCCATCGAGGTTCATCCAAATCAAACAATACACAATAATATTTTAGTTACAGATCGGTAGCATCCCCTTCACCAGAGTGCGTGCATTGATCACACTACTCTACGACTCTCACTCACCAGACATCACATTTTCCCTCTCATTCAATTCATTAATACACTAACAGAATAGGTCTAGAAGTCAGCTAACCTTAACACCACCACACTCACGACAACATACCATACCTTTGCTTCCTTATACTCATAACACCACCACACTCACAACATACCATACCTTTGCTCCCTTATACCCAACCACATAACACATGAAGCTGTTTCGGAGATAGCATTCCAGTATCCGAATTCGTCCTTTCACTCAGGCACCTCTCTCCATCGGCTTACCTCTGCATTCACTTTACTGATTATTCATCCTCCTAAATGTCATATTAGAATTGCGACATTTCATCTAAGAACAAAAAATACACAAATTATTCATCCTGCAAAATAACTGTACACATTCTTGGTACCGTTTTGATTAGTTATACTGGTACCAGGCTTCAACAACAACAACAATAAATATTATTTTTGCCAAATCGCAAATGTTATGCTAAGAATTAGATCTTACACTTATATTACATCTTACGTCAGTGTTCCACAACGTTCACCATCTGGGTCCCATACTCCCTTTATGTTCTTTCACATTGTGCAGTTGTCCTCATCTCTTCATTCGTATTTCGGCTCTCCGTCCATCCATTACTCCATCATTTCCTGGTCTTCCTTCGCCATTCGCATCAATCTCTATTGCAGCATACACAGGTCTCTCTGTAATATACATCTAAGACATCTCCACATTATTCAATTCTACTCACCTTTATTTACCACTGTTTCATCACGTCGAATCTCTCTTTATTAATCACACTGCTCCACGTCGCTTCTCTCCTTATATATCACCTTTATCCACTACTATTTATCACGTCGCTTCTCTATCTACCATCTTTATCCACTCATTAATCATCACGTCGTTTCTGCTTGATCCTTATTCATATGACAAAAAATACGTACATACACCACTCTGTCGACTCCTTTTCATGACTCATTCGACCAGTCTATTCCGTCATACTTCCTGACATCCCGCCTGAAAATTCTTATGTTCCATTTAACCCTGCACAACGTTACACACCACAAATAAATACACTGACTATCTACTATAACTTGCCTACTTTCGATCTATCCTTCACTTTTCCATAATTCGATGTTAGAAATGTGATGAAGCCCACGCGATTGTTTTCCCTTGATCGTCTCAATCAGTACAGCATTCTCATGGACAATCCGCCTCACTCTGAATGGTCCACTATACACAGTAAAGAATTTGCTAGTTAGGAATCTAAGTTTATATGAAAATTAAATGTGTGCAGAGAATATACAAGCTGGGAGAAATGGGCAGCCCAAGTGTTAGAAACTTAGGTGCTAGTGGCCTCTTTCCTTAACACCAGATTCCGAACAACCATACACAGCACCTCATTATAACTGTCACCACGACTATGACATACTATAGATCAGATGGCATCTAATTTAAAAACTTCGATCACATTACTGATGTGACCTGTAACAGCAGTATAAACGTACCCTATTCCACACTGATCACAATGTTTACTTTTTACATTACGTGTTAAGTACCTGCAATAGTCAAATTGCACTAATTATAATGGACTCATTGGCATTATTACATAACATTTTAGCAACTGGTTTCTTTGAGGAAACAGTCCTTTTACTTTACTGTTCCAAATAAAAATTTGCAAATTTTGCTCTGAGAGACCAGCCTAACAGATGCCATTAATGGTGTTTTATTCTCTGATCAGAAGTATGGTATTTGCATTCCTACATATTAGTAGAGTATGTCTGCTACATAGACAATTTTCAGTGCCAGCTGCATGTGTTTTAAGGCAAGATGCTAAGGGCTGATATGTTGGATTAGTTTCTCCTATCCATCAATCTATTACGACAAGAAAGAAATTCCAGGATTCCATGCTCTCCTGTCATTCTGATAGTTTCTGCCGTTCCTATCCTCGACACTATGTGACCTATGAGTCGTGTCTCCGTTCACAATGTTGCTCTCATTACCCAGTTCCTGTAACGTGCTGAAATGACACGGAATCATCTAAGCCTCTGCCTGCCATCACTATATCTCTGCGCAATATCACTGGCAACTTCGCTATACAGATCCTTATGAACTCCCCAGGTTCGTATGGCACATCCAAATACCTATTTAGTCTCAGCATTTCCTGATAGCACGACACTGGATCTCTTATACCACCTTCGTTACCATTTCGCATCATCAATATGCTTTGCGTAACCTGGTCCTGCTTACTTTGCCACCAGAATTCATTTAAATAGCTACTACAGTCTTTAATAACTTCCTGCATTTTCGCTCTAGCCTCGTCCCTCAAATGGTTACACACAAACTTCATTTTGAGGGGCAGTCCCCACGATGAAGGTAATGAATCTTAAAATTGAGACAGCCTTGGACTATACCCAGTTGGGTTTGCCACCTGTTTTATCCGACACAACCGTTCTTCTGACTCTCTGAATTCGTCTTCCTCTTTCTGCCTATTTTCGCTTTTTGAGTTTATCTCACTCTCCCTCTGCAATCTACCTGGTGGTGTGTCACCTTCGCTACTGCACGCTAATTGCAACTGTGCTAGTTCTTCACTATGTTTCCTACTTATTACTAATTGCGCCTCTTTAAACCGTAATAGCGATTGTATCTCCCCCTGGTTGGCATAAACTTCTCGCTGCGTACTGTCAGAGCCTGTCTCGCCTCTTATACTAATCTTTTCTACCTCTGCACTAATCATATTCATTCTGACCACTACTTCTTTGATTCGCTCATCCGGCAACATGTCCCTACGTTCTGTAATATCGCTCTCTATTGCACTTATTCGTACCTCCAAATTATTGGCTTTTTCTTTCACAGCATCCTGTACTTGCTTCGACGCACCCAGATTCTTCTCCCCCTCATCTAACCGATTATTAACTGCGGGCAGACGCTCATCGATAACTGTGTGTAGCTTCCTCATTGCCTCTTTATTTCCCTTATCCATAGGCTCCAATCTTTCCTTAGTTGCTTCAAATCTTTCCTTATTCTCCCTATCTCTCTCCTTATTATCTCTATCAAATCTTTCCTTATTCTCCCTATCTCTCTCCTTATTATCTCTATTCATCACTTCTAATCTTTCCAATCTTTCCTTAGTCTCCCTATTTCTCTCCTTAATATCTCTATCCATCCTCTGTAAAAAGTGCAGTATCACATTGTCATTTGCTACTTTCGACGCGCTCACCTCGTTCGCCTGAGAAACCGTAGCCTCGCTAAGGGTAGCTGCACTTTCACTGCATACCTGACCTACTCCCGGCTCGCCTGCGTTGTCTGGAAAAGCCCCTGATTGTGAACAAAGCCCGCCGCATAAAGGATCACCTAGCCACGGTCCGCTGAACAATTCAGCCCCTTCTGAGTGCTTGCCGTCCCCGCTCATTAACCCATGGTCAACAGCTACTTCCTGTTGCACTGCTACGTCAACCCCAGAATCGCTATTCTCCATAGTGGCTACACTTTTCGACTGCGACCTAGTTACTACGGACATTATGCAAAAAAAATTGTACCACGATCTTCCAGCCTTGAACGATATAGCAATTAATTACATAAAAAAATAAAAGATCCTCACCAATCCAGAAAGAAATTGCAAACAGAAAAAATTTTACTTCCTATCGCTATCACAATACATTCCATAAAAAAAAATCTTAACAGCAAACCCTAACAGCAAAATATCCTGGCAGGGTCGAAATTATGAGAGGCACCCACATGCCTTGCTCATACTGTGGCATCAAGCAGTCAGGCCTGCAAGATGAGTGGTGTGCCAAGCGAGTGGATTCATTCTTAATTTATCGAGTAACATGAACTCTCGTACTCACAATTCAGTTACAAATTATCCTCCTATATAATTAATACGCAACAGAAACGCACATCTGACTATCAGTGATTTACAGAACTCTGACTGTTCACTACGCACTGGCAATACCACATTTTCTTTTTGTCTTTTATTTAACGGCTTTTATCAACACGTGGCCACCGCACTGAATATGAATGGCACACACATTATAAATTTGGGACATTATTACAACATACAATTCGAAGGAAAAGTCACCAATATTTTTCTTTTCACTATCTTATTTATTCCGATAAATTCTCTAACCTAAACACACAAATTCTACAACCTACAACAATAACACATAAGGAATTCGGCCCAGTGGGCATGGCTTTACAATGGTGAATCTCTATATTATGGTCTCGTAATTACTTTTAACGCTACAGTGCACTTTCTGGATAGGATGGTGGATCTTTTATTATACCTCACACTTCGACTCTCACAATCATCATCACTAAACTTTCCTCCAGACCGAGCGGTACCGAAGGAACAAGCATAACCCACAAATCTTTTGAAACTACCTCGCTACTCTCCCATGCAAACCACACATACCAAAATTACATGACATACACCACACTACAACATGAAATACTTCACAGAGAATAGTCACAACATTATCACTTCAGCTTTCCCACTTCAATTAATATTTATCCCAGTTTCACACGACACTGTCCCACTTCATAATTCTACTTTCCTACTATGCACTCTGGAGATATTTGCACGTCTTCCTGTGCAATGCAAGACAAGTGGCGTTGCTGGATAGACGGCCGACTCACCTTGATTCTCTCTCAGAGTTTAAATCTAGCGTCACACGGAATCATATCACACAATTTAATATTAAGCACACACGCGAGTCCTCAACTGATACCATGGACGAGTACTTCTCTTTATCTTTTGTCTCATACACAGTTTGAGACTCACACAGTACTCACCACGTGGAAGTACTCGTCTCTAATTTCAAGTCCTGCACACGCCATTTCTTAAATATTTCAACTTATGGTACACACGCTATTTCTTAAATATTATTGTACACACGCTAGTAATTCAGCTTAACTTAAGCACACGGAAGTATTTCAACTTAATGCTACACGTGGTTTCATTGTGACCGTTGGTCACTCCCGAAGATTCCTACAATCCCATTAATATTACCTGCCTGACAATTAATTCTCCCCACAAAAGTTCCTGAAATAGAGAAATTAATATTTCAAACTACTCTTAAATATTCCACGTGCATACCATGTCTCCACTCTTTCGTCATTACGGAGCACAACTAAAACAGGTCTTAACAGCACAAGATCCAGCGGCAGAGTGCCGAAACATGGCCGTTCTCTAGGTCCTCTCGCACCTGTGTCGAGGTGGGGGAAGCACCTTGCTATCGTATTGGTCAGCCACATTTCAGGCGCTCAAAGCTCTGGTAAATTTCATGTCTTTGGTCCCACCAAAGGTGGCCAAAGGATCGACTCAAAGATGATCATATATTCACATTCACTATCTGCGGTTAGCAGACGACCATACATTCATTCATTTCAAAGATCTCACCAAACTGGATGTAGGGATTTACTTTGTGGGAGTGCACATGTGATCAATTAAATAAATAAATTGTCATTCCTTCCCACACTGGTATCCGGCTTCGCTGTATTATTTGAAATTGAGATATTTTACCAAAAAAAAATGTGTTGTTCTGACAAAAATAATCAAGTATTTCGTACCTATTTTCAATGTCGGGCGGTACTGTACCCTTTCATAATTACACACATGGACACAAGAGTGAGCTCCAACCACAAGATGAATAAGATGCTCTAGAGTCTAGAATGTAGATTGTAGGCCAGTTTCTGAGGTGAGGAAGACAGTTATAAAATGGACGAAGATTTGGCATAAATCATCTCATTTAAGAAATTGAACCCGGATGTTAGTATTAAACACCACAATTTGGTAACAAGTTGACAGAACATTTTCTCTAGGCAGCTACAGTCGGCTGTAGATGTACTATCTGACCAAAAGTATCCGAACAGCCCTGGGTAATAAGGAACTGACCACGAGAGGTGACGAGCAACGGACCCGCCAGTACAAAAGGAGGCGGGCAGTATCGTGTTGTTAGTACAGATGCAGTAACACGAGAATTGGTCAGTCAGGAGAACGTGGACTAGTCACTGGATCTGACGCGAGGAAAAAATCCATGAGGGACACTTCAACACTTCTAATTATGTCAGAGTCCACTGCTGGTGATGTGTTTGTCAAGTGGAGACGTGAAGAACTAACCACAGCTAAACCAAGATCAGGCGGACTTTGCGTGCTGACGGAGAGGGACCGTCGAATAATGCGGAAGGCGGCTGTAAAATACCGCTTGATATCGAGGGAAGAAATCATTTTTGAATTTGCAAGTGCTACAAGTAGTGCAGGTAGAACAATGATTGTGCTTAGGGAGCTAAAAAGAGCGGTGTGTAGTGTTACTGCGTGAAGTCAAGCGCCGGCACGCCAGTCTGGAACGAGCGAGAAGAGAGGGCTGTGGAGAAGACGTCAGCCAATCGCACGCTGACCGACCCCTCTCCAGGACGACAACGCGACGGCCGCTGCCTCTCTGCGAAGAGAACATAAGCGATGTGCCTGATTGGATGCGACCACACAGAACAAACATCTCCACAAAAACACGCTCCAAAGCCTCATCTTCATGAACCCCCAAGTGCTTTTCTTTAAAGTCGGACAGGCTCAGTCCAGTGGCATTTGGTTACAACAGGACAATCAGTAAGCCTGTGCTGCGGCCAGTTACATGGCAGCTTGAAGACTAGCAACTGGATAGAAGCTTCAAAACTCATTACTTTCCTCGTACACTCTGTGTACCTCAATCTTGGAATTGTTATACTGAAGAACGTTGATTATTTTGCATGTCGCCTTTTGCTTGCGACACATCTGTGTATTTCTCAAAGTTAAGTATTGTCTACATCTACATGGATACACAGCAAATCACATTTTAGTGCCTGGCAGAGGGTTCATCAAACCACCTTCACAATTCTCTATTATTCCAATCTTGTATAGCGCGCGGAAAGAACGAACACCTATATCTTTGCGTACGAGCTCTGATTTCCCTTATCTTATCGTGGTGATCGTTTCTCCCTACGCGGGTTGGTGTCAACAAAATATTTTAGCTTTCAGAGGAGAAAGTTGGTGGTTGGAATTTCGTGAGAATATTCCGTCGCAACGGATAACGCCTTTCTTTTAATGATGTCCAGCCCAAATCCTGGCACTTAATTTTCTTAATAAATCTCATTAATACGATTTGCCTCAATTGTTGTCTAGCGATCCGAGAAAGCATGTTTCGTAGACACCCCATATTCGACGACTAGGCAGGATTCAACTTAACAGGTTCCTCACAAGCCACATATTCTTATAGTCAGTGCTGAAGGACACTTGAGGTGGTGTAAAGAGCAATGCCACAGGACTGTGGATGACTGGAAGCGAATAAATCGGAGTGATGAGTCACGATATACTCGGTGGCAGTCCGTTGGAAGGGTTTAGATTTGGCGAATGCCTACAGAACGTTACCTGCCGTAATGTTCTGTGGCAATTGTGGACGAGGTGGTGTTACAGTTTAGGGCTTGGGATTGACCACCTTATTGCGAATAAGAAAACGGTAAATAGGGAAGGACATGAACACATTTTACAGCGGTTTGTACTGTCTCCAGCAGAGTAACAGTTCGGAGACTCGACTATTTGTATCATCATGCAAATCACCCTGTTTGTGGGCAATAATATTCCTGGAAGGGACTGACCTGCCTAGAGTCCTGACCTAAATCGAGTACAACAGTTTTTCGATTAGATATTACGTCGACTTCACTCCATATCCTGGCTTCCAGCATCACCACCTTCTTCATTTTCGGCTCTTGGGGAAGACTGGGTAGCCATTCCTGCACAAACTTTCAGACACATCAGTGCAGGTGATGCCAGCCGAATTCAGGACATTGTAAAGGAAAAGACTGTACAGTCCCCCTATTAAAGTCCACTAATAGGTGTCCACATACTTTTGGACAGATAGTATACCCACTTTAGAAATTATACCACAAAAGTGGACACTGAATTTCGTTGTGCACTGTCGCAAAGTTGTACCCTTCTAATTCCGTCTGTCCTTGAGAAACTCAAAGACCTGTTGCTGTACGATCCTAATGGCAGGGAAGAGATAGAAAACTTCATTTCTTAAAACGCTTAAATATGCCCTAAATGTTTGTTCAAAGTCTGGTAAACAGAATGCTGTTTGACCTCGACTTCATTAGAAACTTATCCTTTATAGGCACATAGTGCGACCAAACTTCCAGAATTTTTTGTAAAATGTTTCACTATAAACATTATCATATACTACACGATAGTGCACTTCTGTTTTTTTGATATATTTTATGCCCTTCAAAATATATTAGTTGCATTCGCTTTTGTTTTCGTATTTTGATAAATAAAAACACTTAAAAGGTTTAAGTGGATAACAAAGTACCCCATCCATTGGATCATTCAGTGATAAAAGAATTACTATCTTCACCGGTTGTGGAAATTTCAGGCTGGAAAAATTAGGTTTTATCCCGATGTAAATCTTCGTTGTGACGTGGATACTGTCTGCTGAGCGTCTCTTCACTACAGATGGGATATTTATTTCGTGAATCAGTTCTTCAGGTATTTCAGAGCTATAGGGACTCTTTCAGGATACTGCAGAATCACAAGTGCATCATGCATTATTTATAAATGGCCTGCTGGCTATTAGAACTTGTAACACGAAGAAGAATAGCAAAATACCAAATTTTACCTATACTTCGTGTACAGTGTGGTAGGAAGAATATTTCATTAAATTTGTAGTTGATATGGGGATACACAGGGTACGAAATTCAGTAGACAGAGCTTCCACGTCTGGCAGCAGCAACGGCTCTAACTCGGCTGGGTGTTGATTCGATCTAAGCTTGGATGACAGATACTTGGGTACGTCATTCCACCACGCTTCACATCCTACCAGAGTCGCAGATTTGCAATGGCTGATGAGCACTGACTTGCTTCTCTTGGCAGCCCATTAGGAGCTGTTTTCAGTGGGTGAGACATCTGTAGCACATGCTGAACAGTGAATAAGTCGAACACTTTATATACCGACGTGGGCCTCGACAACATGGTAGCAAAATGCGATATTGTGTTATCTTGTAGAAAGGCAACGTTGCAGAAATCTCGAAGACAGGACGCATCCACTGGCTTTAACACGTCAGAAATGCCATGTCAGCTGTCCAGGTCGCCGGCTTTGCGAACCAGAAGTGTCTGTGTTGTGTAGCCAATGACACTCCATTTCATCTTGCCAGGTGCTGGACCTGTTTCACATCGACGATGACAGATGCATTCCGCCAACGTTCATTCTGGTCAGAGTTCCAAGTAGCGCATACATCCGTCGTGATGGATTCATTTGAGAAGACAACGTGCCATTGTAGGCAACACCTCTCTGCATCAAGTAAGGCATCAGCAATGTTCAGCGTGCTGACGGTCTGTAAGGCTCCATACGTCGTCACACTGTGATTGTGGACACACCTATTGCTGCAGAAAAGCCCATTTCCAGACTCTAAGTCCGGCCGAATCAACAAAGTGTCTGTCCTCTCAGGTGTTAGCCGTATGGGGCCGCTGAGTAATACCATCATGAACCCATTGATTCCATATCAGCATACCAACCAATGTGAGCAGCAATTTCGCAGAACGACGAACAACAATTTTGGTAGGCGACAATCGTGACTCTGTCGTATTCTGTCATGTGCTGGTAGTCATTCCTTCTTCTTACACGGTATATAAAAGGATCTTTTTACAAAAAAAGAAAAAAGCAGTCAAATGCGATTTCTGCATCAGAAATCTGCAGCGTAATGTGTCCTGATATACACTCAAAGACAAAACAGTAAAAAGCCATGCACCACAAAGGAATCCGAATGGGACGTAAATCGATAGATGTGATATATACGTACAGAAATCAGACTAAAGCTAGGCCATTCCTTTATTTTTTTATTCTTAATTCTTCGAATGCAGGCTGGTATGCACACAAACTGGATGAAAACGTCTTTTGTAGTGTTCTGTCCACGGTAACTAGAAACCACAATGTCGAGTGCTAAAATGATTTCATCTATGCTGCATTCCACTCAGAGAAAGGTTGCAACTGCCTTTGTTCAACTACACATGCTCTGACGTGACGTCACCCCTGCTGTCACTGACGGTGCTACATTTCTCGCAGCACCACGTCAGTGGAGTGTTGCTATGGAATGCTGTTGGTTCCCGGAAGAAGTGTCTTACAATGCATTTTTTTCTTTGAAAGTGCACATAAAGTGTTGTGCAAGCAGTGTGGTAAATTCTGAAGATGGTCTAAGGAGCCCTTTTGCTGTAGACCTTTGGAGGAGAATGTTTACTCCAAGTACAAACCTGTGTTATGAGGCTGTTGGTGGTGGTAAAAGAAGCGTCTATGGTAGGAAATTTAATACGGCAGTGTACGAAAACAGTTGGATCAGTGGACGTCAAGTTCGTAATGCAACTTTTGCTTTGCACGTTGATTGTTTAGGAACAGTGATGTATGGAGTACAGGGGGCTTGAAAGGTCGAAAAAAAAAACATAATAGAAAACATAAACATATAAACTACATACTTGATCATTATGTAAAGGTAACACTGCAACAATATAAGTCCCAGCTATCATGACGACATAACGAAACACAGTCAGGAGGGGAAAAGAACTCTACAATTATTGGTAGTACAAAATTCTGTGGTAGTTGGGAACTAACTTTGAGAGGGCGTGAAAATACAGAACCATCGCTAAATGCAAGTTTCTCATTTAGTCTGATAGACCTAATTTCTGATATAGACAGTGCAATGAAAAAACATTTAGATGGTGATGGGTTTTTAAGGGGATTTCAAAATCCATCCAAAAATCAGCTGCTGAACTGTATGTTGGAAACTTGCTGTGATGTTATTTCGGAAGAAATAGAGGAGACTATGTTTGCTATTATAACCACAGATATTTTCAAAAAGATAGAGTCAACGTTAGCGGTGCAGTACGGACAGATATTTTGCCCTATGAAAGGTCCCGAGGGATTTTCAATGCTGAAAGGCTTATTAAGATGCTCAAGCATGTATTTTGAAAGTTATAGACCCTTTGTTCAAAGATACACCCCACAAAATTATCGCACAAACATGCGACGATGCAACGGCAAAGAATGGTGGCTGGTTGTAAAGGTGGTACGTAGGCAAAGCACTTAGTCGTAACGCTCATTATGTGCATTGTTATGCACACCAATTAAATTTAACATTGGACCACGCTGCTTCACAAAATCTGTCGGCTAGAGTGTGCTTTTCAAATTTGTCAGGTTTTCCAACGACGTTCCGTATTAGAGGCTTTTGCAACACGGAGAATTCCTAGTGGGCCAGGTACTAGATGGAATTTTAAATCATTGATCCTAAATGTGGTGTGAAAAAATACATCCTTGCTGCTGGAATTTTTATCGGTGCTGGAAAAAGAAATCACCACCCCACCAAAGTTGTTGTCTAGCAGTTGGACTCCACCGAGGTCTACAAATTGAATAATTCCTCATTCAGCTAGCACTCTTCCAAAAAGTAATGCCTTGTGTGGTTATCGTGTTCAGTCAGCTGCAGGCAAGATCGATTGAAGCTGTAAAAAAAAGTTAGGTATCCCGTTTCAAATATGTCATTAATAATGTAAGAGCCTCAATCGATGGCAATTATTCCGCAGTCACATAGCAGCTACCTCTCACTGCAAGTGCCAGAAGCTACGAGTTACTCCTCGCCGATGTTCTGATGCAAAATTTCGTAGCTTTTTTTTGTTTTTGCATGTTCGTATTGCGGTTGCTATAGGTTTATTTATCGAGTGTCATATTTATTTGTAGCTCGCTGTTGCTACTTGAGTTTTCATATTGTCATTTTGTCATTTGGAGATAGTGAGTGGAACTGTGCACTCTAGGAAATGGAGTGCCAAGTGGAGAAATCGGAACATTTCAAACATGTGCCTCTGTCTGGGTTTAGTAGATGGTTGACAGCAATGGACACAACCAGAAACATTTGCCCCGTGTATGGGCATAATGCCACTGGACAAAACACAGCAGTAAAATGGTTTTGTCGTTTCAAGCAGGATGAAGATGTTTGGGATTTGATGCAGATCGTTTAAATGCATTAATCCACAACAGTCCACTTCAATGTACTCAAGATGTGGCAGACGTGATGAACTTTGATCATCGTGCGACATTTCCTTGTAATGGGGCGTGCTCAAAAATCAGATGTATGGGTTACTCAAGCTCTAAGTCGAATTTACAAAAATGAGCAGGTGGCTATATGCACATATCTGCTTGCTCGTCCCACAAATATTTACAGTCTTTAAATTTCTCTACTATATACCCTTAAATACCCATTAAGTTCCGTCCACCTTAAATGCTGTCATGTGTATTAGAACAGCACTTAATCCTGCTCGTAGTGACAAAAGACGAACTTTTGTCGGGAGGTTGTCACGACAGCGTTATACACGGCTCAGTTTGTAGGGTGGAATGGTGAGGGGTTAGCTATTGGGTGGTACCACCCGTACTGTATGTTCTTCAGTCGTATTGTGTGTTCGTCTGTCGGTCGTTCAAAACACGTCAGATTTGTCGGTCGGTCGGTTGGGCCCTTAAGTGATCAGGTCAACCTGCCCGGTGTAGACTGCACCTTGTGACATTTGTAACCACAATTCTGGGCCCCTACCTCGGCCTGTAGTGCCGTCATTCAGCGACTGAGCAGGTGCCTGGCAGGCGTCGCGGTGAAAGGACGCTACACACTGAACTGCGGCAGGCAGCGTGCAGGAAGTGACCACTCTGCGGCTGGTATGCTGTGGCTCGTTTCTGGTGATTCAACGAAGGTTTACTTTACTAAAAACGGTTTTTGTTCAATGACGGTTTTTTTATAAAAAATGCGGCGTTGTTCTCTGTTGCAGCTTTGGGCATCGTAGCAAACAGAGGTCAGCTAGTTCCCTGCACTACAAACTGAAACTGAACGCACGAAACCGGAAACTGGAGGCCTCCTGGTGAACAGTGCGTACGTTTTCCGGGTCCTCCGGGCTGATACAGTGAGAGGACGCGGAATAGTTACATTCGTGCGTGCGCGTGCTTGTTCCGGCTTTTGAGGAAACGCAAAAACGACGAACGTCACGATGAGCAACGGAGCACTTGAGAGTTGCACGTGGCTGCTTTTGACTTCGTCTGGTAACTCCCACGGGGCTGTTCTGAACTTCGAAAATAGTAACCTAAACACCAGTGTTCCGAGATATTAAATCGCCCAGAGGTGATACGAATGATACAAGTCTTGCCACGAGAAATGCAGACACGGGCGGCGCGAAACAGGATGTACTGTGACATCGCTTCCTGAGCCATACGGAATGCAATGCCGGGCAGTGCCAGCTACCAACGTTCGTGACACCACGACTGTTCTAGTGTGCTCCACCAGGCCTCGCAGACTGCATCCGGTAAGTGCAGCTGTTGGCTTTCATACCATCTGCCCATTCGCACAATGTTAGATTAGTTGCAAATGCCATTCTCATGTCCCTAGGCAATTTAATACAAGATGTAGACCGTCATGGCATCGAATTGTTCTACGCAAAGCACTGCCAGATGAGTGCTGGGTGGCGAATTATTAGACACATTTAATTATTCACGTATGCAGTACTTTAAAGGCTCTGTCATGCTCTTCTTCATGAAATGATTGTTTCAAAAGCAGTTTTGGCTATTTTGCACCCCACGTATCGTCGTGAGACGAAGGATAATGTGTCTTGGACTATGTTCACCAATCAACTAATGAATTATTTGGTAACCAAATGTCAGGTTCTCGACTGGATTATATTTAGAAACAGCGTGTTAAAATATTCGCAGGGGATTTTCAGTAACGTAAGTGAATTTAAACATGTGATCAGCATGGAGTTTTCCGGCCGCCGGTGTGGCCGAGCGGTTCTAGGCGCTTCAGTCTGGAACCTTGAGACTGCTACGGTCGCAGGTTCGAATACTGCCTCGGGCATGGATGTGTGTGATGTCCTTACGTTAGTTAGGTTTAAGTAGTTCTAAGTTCTAGGGGACTGATGACCATGGATGTTAAGTCCCTTAGTGCTCAGAGCCATTTGAAGTATGCACAGTGCAGCAACAAGCAAAGGCATTCCGTCACGTCCCTCTTACTCGGAATCGTGAGAGTAGTAGGGACGTCGGATTCCGCGGAATTGTTTACCAAAAGCCGGCCGCGGTGGTCTAGCGGTTCTAGGCGCTCAGTCCGGAGCCGCGCGACTACTACGGTAGCAGGTTCGAATCCTGCCTCGGGCGTGGATGTGTGTGATGTCCTTAGGTTAGTTAGGTTTAAGTAGTTCTAAGTTCTAGGGGACTGTTGACCATAGATGTTAAGTCCCTTAGTGCTCAGAGCCATTTGAGCCATTTGTTTACCAAAAGGTGGACAACTCTATGGAAAGTTAATGCCTGGATATTCTTGTGAAAGTGGGTGGGTGCCGAAGGTAGGTGTGCTGAGATTATGAAAGCATCGTAAGGTGCTTCAGTACTCGTTGATTGTTAAAATTGTTTTTTTCACATGAATTATATTTTTATTAATGTCAGGGTGTATAATAGGACAAGGAAAAAAAATTCCTAGATTTTTCCAGGATTTCTCGGTAGAAAATAAATTTTCTCCCGAGTGAAAATACATTTTTCCCGTGTTATGTGAGAGTATACTTTTCCTCGGCACTGTAAAACTTATAGGTCTTTTGAATGTTTATGTTTTTATACGCCGACGTAGAATCTTCCCGCACTTTAGAAAACGAAACTCGGTGGGGGGGGGGGGGGGGGGGGGACACGTTTTGGTAAGACATTTGATGCGCAGCAGCAACATGTACGTTCCATATTTTCGTGTTACGAAGATATAAATTCGAATTCCACCAAACACCGCATGTTACTTTCCAAGGCATTGAAATCGATATTGCGACGCGCTTTTATAAGCCAGTCATAGCTCATGTCACGTGATGTCGCCAGCTGATGTCAGCATAGGACACGTGATGTAGTCAGCCAATAGCAGAATCACTCTTCAGTAACGCGAACACACAAATAAGAAAAGTTGCTGGTTTAAATTAATATACATAGTGTTTCTTCAAGAAAAACAAAGGTTTCACATATAATCGTGGTCTCAAAGATTAATAAGCTGCAAGAGAAGCTAAGCTTCCACATATAATGTTGATCTTTTTTGTGCGTGTTACACTTTAAGATATATCACACAAATGTGCCATTAAAATTTTTAATAGCGGCGTAAATGTCTGATCTTCTGGGCTCGAAATTCTCCTAGATGGTCGTCCTCAAAGAGTTGATTTTTAATTGAGAGCCAAACGCTCTGTGATTTAAGAAATTCATCGTACATTCTCGCATATAGTTCATCTTGTGTAAAAGGAAATTTACTTTGAAAGTAACTGTGGTGTCACAGCCAGACACCACACTTGCTAGGTGGTAGCCTTTAAATCGGCCGCGGTCCATTAGCATACGCCGGACCCGCGTGTCGCCACTGTCAGTGATTGCAGACCGAGCCCCACCACACGGCAGGTCTAGAGAGACTTACTAGCACTCGCCCCAGTTGTACAGCCGACTTTGCTAGCGATGGTTCACTGACAATTACGCTCTTATTTGCCGAGACGATAGTTAGCATAGCCTTCAGCTACGTCATTTGCTACGACCTAGCAAGGCGCCATAGCATTTGATATTACTTTATATTGTGGTTATAACATGTACCGTCAAGAGAGATGTTCTACAATTGTGGATTAAAGTTAAGTATTACATCAACTACGTACTTTATTTGCTACTATTAATTCCTTTAACTGTTCCAGACCTCACGCCAATCTGCGTGAGCTTAACGCGTGCCTTTCGGCTTCCTCTCATTGTGACTTGGCTGTCTTGCCAAGTCACAACAGTAACTTATCAAACCACCATCCGCAATGTTTTCCCGTGTCCTGTTAGAAACTAATTCGTTTCAGCAGTTGCCAGAGAGCGCCAGATTACAGGCGCCACCGTTCTTGCGCAGCTGCGATGTCACAGGAAGCCCGTATGTTCGTACGTGTAAAACATAAAAATCTTACATTGTGTCATAAAAGAAATAAGACATTAGAGGACACTCCAAGAACATGGGAATTTTGTGGACTATACAAAATGCATAATTCGGGTTAAAGTGCACATTCGTATGTCGAGATTCAGATGTAAATTGTCTTGGAGCACCAGTACTGTATTATCTCATGTTTGGTTCTTTATTATGGCATAATGCCATGCGAACTAGAAGATGGAAAACGTACACTTGAAATGCAACGAACAGTTGAAACTAGCCAGTAGTGTGCAATTAAACACTTGGTTTCAAATAAATTGACTGCCTCAGCGCAAAAGATTAATAAAAGCCAAATCCCTTTAGCAAAGCGACAAAAATAACTAAATTGTTCTACAAGGTGATTAATGCTTGACTATCAGAAAGGTGGAAATAAAACCTGAAAATAACAACATATTTTAGCCTTCCGTAATTATGCGAACGTATTTTAATTCATTGGGTAGCTCCTGGCCACAGAAGTCCGATTTGCTTTCATTTTATGTGAGAGTAATAAATGAAGAGGAAACAGCAAGATAGTGGCGCCCAGCGTAGCCAGAAGCGGGAGAAGGTACTGCCCATACGCGGCTCAAATGCGCATGCACAAGAGCCCGCCCGCAGCTGCTCAAACGAATCTAATGTCAACAGCCGCCACGTCACGCTCATCGGAGGCAACTTGTCGTTATGAGTCATTGCATAGTCTTTCTAGAGCCTTTGACACACTTTGCTGTTGGCAGACGCTTGTATGAACACTATGTTTTGTTGTTGTATATGGCGGATTTCCTTTGCGACTTAAATTTTATTTTCGTTTTTCTTCCTCTTGTTAATGTTTTGTTGCTGCAGTATTATCCTGCAGACGCGGGATACAGTAATATCCTTCGATGGAGTATTGGTTCTTACCAGTCAAAATCACAAAAATTTAACTGAAAACTAAAACAATGAAAACAATGAAACATTCCCGGAATTCTAAAAGATTCCCGGGTTTTTCCTGGTTTTCTCCCGGATGAAAAAATTCCCGGTTTTTTCCCGGATCTCCCGGTTGTCCCGGGTCATATACAACCTGTAATTTTGACCTGCGGTTTTGAATTTCATGAAAGTGTCCAGTGAGTGTTGCTCGTAGCTTTCCAAGTTTGAGTGATCGCATCAGCTAAAATACTCACTGTGTATGTGTGCTCGTCACTACAAAGTAGACGATGGCTGCACAGTTTCTGTATGGTACCTTTCGCCGAACACGTCTAAACATCATTGGCCCCTACTGCTCATCATCTTCTCCCATCTCCTAGGACGCGGCGCTGCACATAATGCGTCGAATTAGCTATGGTGGACTAACGTTGTAGCCGTCGTAGACATCTGCACCAGGAACTGCCATCAGACCTGCTCATCAGCACACTTCAGTCTTTACTACATGTTTGATCTTCATAATGCTGATGAACGTACTATTGTAGATACTGGATGACAATTATTGAACTATATGAAATAAAATCGTCATAACTTCTGAATGGTTTGCCTTAGGAGGTTGGCCGCGGGGCATGATGGGAATTAGTATGCGCTTTATGGTTTGGTTTAGCGACAAGGCCCACTTTCATTTGAATAGGTTCGTGGACTGCGCGGTTTTTTAGGTTAGAGGGTCTCGGGAAAACACAAGAAGGGCTTCAGTCACAAAGAGTGCAGACTTTTTAACGCAGGAAGAACGTACATATAGGAACCATTGGTATAACAGTTGTAAATTGTCGTAGCTGTGTTGGGAAAATACCAGAGCTCCAAGCGCTAATAGAAAGCACTGATGCTCAAATCGTTATAGGCACTGAAAGCTGGCTAAAGCCATATGTAAGCTCAGCCGAAATTTTTGCGAAGAACCTAACGGTGTTCCGAAAGGATGGGCTAAACACGGTTGGCGGTGGCGTGTTTATTGCTGTTAGAAGTAGTTTAACTTGTTGCCAAATTGAAGTAGGAACTTCCTGTGAGTTATTATGGGCAGAGGTCATTGTTGGCAACCGGAATAAAATAATAATACGATCCTTTTACCGACCTCCCAATTCAGATGATATCGTTGCTGAAAGGTTCAAAGAAAACTTGAGTTTGATTTCAAACACGTACCCGACTTATACGATAATAGCTGGTGGTGACTCTAATTTACCCTCGATATGTTGGCGAAAATATATGTTTAATTCCGGAGGTATGCATAAAATATCGTCCGAAATTGTGCTAAACGCATACTCTGAAAATTATTTCGAGAAGTTAGTTCATGAGCCCACGCGAATACTAAACGGTTGTGAAAACACACTTCACCTCTTAGCAACAAATAATCCTGAGTTAATAACGAGCATCAAAACCGATTCAGGGATTAGTTAACACAGGGTTGTCGTAGCGAGATTGAATATTGTAATCCCCAGATCCTCGAAAAATATGACTATTCAAAAAAGCAGATAAAAATTCACTTGACGCCTTCCTAAGAGACAATTTCCACTCATTCCAAATTAATAATATAAGTGTAGACCAGATGTGGCTTAAATTCAAAGAAGTTGTATCGGCAGCAATTGAGAGATTTGTACCAGATAAAATTAACAAACGACGGAGCTCATTCTCCTTGGTGCACAAAACGGGTTAGAACACTGTTGCAGAAACAGCGAAACAAACATGCCAAACTTAAACAGACGCAAAATCCCCAAGACTGGCGATCCTTTACAGAAGCTTGAAATTTAGCGCGGACTTCAATGCGAGATGCTTATAACAGTTTCCACAACGAAACTTTGTCTCGAAACCTGGTAGAAAATCCAGAGAGATTCTGGTCGTATGTGAAGTATGTTAGCGGCAAGAAACAATCAATGCCTTCTCTGCGCGATAACAATAGAGATACTATCGAAGACAGTGCTGCTAAAGCAAAAAAATGGTTCAAATGGCTCTGAGCACTATGGGACTTAACATCTGAGGTCATCAGTCCCCTAGAACGTAGAACTACTTATACCTAACTAACCTAAGGACATCACACACATTCATGCCCGAGGCAGGATTCGAACCTGCGACCGTAGCAGTCGCGCGGTTCCGGACTGAGCCCCTAGAACCGCTAGACCACCGCGGCCGGCTTGTTAAACCAGAGTTACTAAACACAGCCTTCCGAAATGCCTTCACAAAAGAAGACGAAGTAAATATTCCAGAATTCGAATCGACAACAGTTGTCAACATGAGTAACGTAGAAGTAAATATCACCAGAGTAGTGAAGTAACTTCAATCACTTAATAAAAGCAAGTCTTCTGGTCCAGACTGTATACCAATTAGTTTTCTTTCGGAGTATGCTGATGCATTACCTCCAGACTTAACAATCATATAAAACCGTTCTCTCGACGAAAGATCCGTACCCAAAGACTGGAAAGTTGCACAGGTCACACCAATATTCAAGAAAGGTAGTAGGAGTAATCCACTAAATTACAGGCCCATATCGTTAACGTCGATATGCAGCAGTATTTTGGAACATATATTGTGTTCGAACATAATGAATTACCTCGAAGAAAACAGTCTATTGACACACAGTCAACATGGGTTTAGAAAACATTGTTCCTATGAAACACAACTAGCTCTTTATTCACATGAAGTGTTGAATTCTATTGACAAGGGATTTCAGATCGATTCCGTATTTCTCGAATTCCGGAAGGCTTTTGACACTGTACCACACAAGCGGCTCGTATTGAAATTGCGTGCTTATGGAATATCGTCTCAGTCTCGTGACTGGATTTGTGATTTCCTGTCATAGAGGTCACAGTTCGTAGTAATTGAAGGAAAGTCATCGAGTAAAACAGAAGTGATTTCTGGCGTTCCCCAAGATAATGTTATAGGCCCTTTGCTGTTCCTTATCTATATGAAGGATTTGGGAGACCATCTGAGCAGCCGTCTTCCGTTGTTTGCAGATCACGCTGTCGTTTATCGACTAATAAAGTCATCAGAAGATCAAAACAAACTGCAGAACGATTTAGAAAAAATATCTGAATGGTGCAAAAATTGGCAGTTGACCCTAAATAACGGAAAGTGTGAGGTCATCCACATGAGTGCTAAAAGGAACTCGTTAAACTTCGGTTACACGATAAATCAGTCTAATCTAAAAGCCGTAAATTCAACTAAATACCTAGGTATTACAATTACGTGCAACTTAAATTGGAAGGCACACATAGAAAATGTTGTGGGGAAGGCTAACCAAAGACTGCGTTGTGTTGTCAGGACACTTAGAAAATGTAAAAGACCTACTAAGAAGACTGCCTACACTACGCTTGTCCGTCCTCTTTTAGAATACTGCTGGGCGGTTTGGGATCCTTACCAGATAGGACTGACGCAGTACGTCGATAAAGTTCAAAGAAGGTCAGCACATTTTGTATTATCGCTAAATATGGGAGAAAGTGTCACAGAAATGATACAGGATTTGGGCTGGACATCATTAAAAGAAAGGCGTTTTTCGTTGCGACGGAATCTTCTTACGAAATTCCAATCACCAACTTTCTCCTCCGAATGCGAAAATATTTTGTTGACACCGACCTACATATGGAGGAATGATCACCACGACAAAATAAGGGAAATAAGAGCTCGTACGGAAAGATGTAGGTGTTCATTCTTTCCGCGCGCACGAATAATAGAGAATTGTGAAGGCGGTTCGATGAACCCTCTGCCAGGCACTTAAATGTGATTTGCAGAGCATCCATGTAGATGTAGATGAAGGAAAATCGGCGCATTTGGGGGACTGAGAATCCACATTTCGTGATCGAGAAGTTTGTTCACCCTCAACGGGTGTCTTTGTGGTGTGCAGTATCCAGCCACGGAGTAATCGGTGCAATATTCCTTGATGACACGGTGACTTCCAAATGGTACGTGAAGGCTTTGGAAGGTGATTTCATCTCCATTATCCGAAGCGACCCTGATTTCGACAAGATGTAGTTCATGCAGGACGGAGCTCGACCCCAACGAAGCAGAAGAGTGTTCGATGTCCTGCAGGAGCACTATGGGGACCGCATTCTGGCTCTGGGGTGGTCAGAGGCCCTTGGAATAGGCCTCAATTGGCCGCCATATTTTCCGGATCTGATCACATGCGACCCCTTTTTGTGGGACTATATTAAAGACAAGGTGTACAGCAATAACGCCAACACCACTGCTGAGCTTAAAACAGCCACTGAGGTCATCGATAGCATCGATGTTTCGACACTTCAGCGGGTCATGCAGAATTTCCCTATTCGTCTGCGCCGCACCATCGCCAATGATGGCAGGAGTATCGAATATGTCATAACCTAAATCCGAATAACGGTAGCAACGTTTACATGTTGAATAAAGTGTGCGCATGTCGTAGTTAGTAACTAATTTACAATTTTTCATATAGTTCAATAATTGTCACCCTGTATGATGCAAGTTACATATACAGTCCATGAAATAATTTCCTTAGGTTTGCCCACTCTCAACAACGTTTTAAGTCATTTCATGTGCTCAGCGGAATACAATGAATTTCTAAGCGGTTTGCGTATTTGTTTTTTAAATCCACAAACGAGTGGCAAACCTGCATTACGACTGGTTTTGGGTCCTTTAATCACTATCACAGAACTGTCGAGCTGCAGCTTGAGCATGTACGAATTTTAACTACAGCTTCGAGAATGAGAGCAGAAACCGCAGGACATTTATCTTGCGGCAACACGTAAGATTGCAACAACGAATAAATTTGCAAGATCCTCAGAAATGCAAGCAAAAGTACAGGACAACAAGTTTCACTACCAATACGATCCAAAATTTTGTGTTGCATCTCCACTTCTTCGCAATAATCTTGGAGAGCTTCTAAACCCACTGTGTTTGTGTAATAATTCCATTACATCTTTGGAGGTATGTAAAAGTTTAAGAAAGAGCTTAATTTCTAAAATTTCAAGGGCCATCCGCCCCCCCCCCCCAGTAATACACACACACACACACACACACACACACACACACACACACACAGTGCGTCTCACCCCATGTCCCTTCCCATAGCATCACGTCGGTCGCCTATTTCGACGTTCACTGGTGTCGGCGCAGCAGCAAATTGCAGTCAAGTTCTGATTCAACACACGTGTACTATTTCGAATCACCGGCGCCGTCTCGTTCCGGTGAGTTCAAAAAAGATCCCTTGGGAAGTGCCGGAAGGCGTTTCCAGCAGAAATTAGGTGTGGTTAGACATCACTTGGTATAGATCCGATGTTTGAATAGCGTCGTGTGCTACGTGTGCTACGCAGCCAACATGAAGTTAGAGAAAAACGTTATTATTATCCTTGACAAGCTTTTTTATCGGCATTGTCTGAAAAAAAATTCCAGTCACTTTCTTTAAGGTTGTGCTTCTCAAGGATGTCCATTATACATAGTCTAACGAATGTAGTTTCGCCTCTTAAATCCAGCTCATGTAATATTTTGATGTTAATTGCAGCTATAGGATGAAAGAACTGCTGTAGTATTGGGAGTATTTTGATGTCTTTAGGACTTAAAACATCTTTAAATGTACAGGTACATAGTGCATCATTATAATCTGTTTTAATGGTTTTTTTGTTTTGTTTAGTCCTACACGTCCTCGAACCGTTCAGTACAACATTGGACATGTCACATTCGATACAGAAATAATTACTTCTATCGGACATAGAGTACAATGGTATTAAGCGACGAAATCTGAAAAATATGGCGCAATCTCATTTTTTTACGATAGTCTCGCAGTTAGTTTCCCCACCGAAAAACTCCCTTTTGGAGAGAAGAAACTGAGAAAACGGCCAGACGTTTCGTGAAATTATTTGTCCAAAAGTTTTATGTCTCCAGCCTTTTTGTCAAAGATGGGATGTCCAGGAATCCTTCGTACTCAGTTCGCTAGGCAATCAAATCAAACAAGTCGTATTAACGAGTTTTATTACAAAAAAGTAATATGTGACGCAAGCAAAGGGCGACATACAAAATAAGCAGTCTCTTCAGTATAATAATTCCCAACCTTATGTTACATAGAGTGCACAAGCCAAGTAACGAGCGCTGACGCTTCTATCCAAATCACTACTCTTTGAAGCTACTACTGAACCGGGGCGTCGCCAGCCGGTCGCGGCGCGTATGTCATCTTCACATAGGGGCCGCTGCTGTCGCGTCGGCGTCCTGGAGAGGGGTCGGTCAGCATGCAATTTGCTGACGTCTTCTCACAGCCGTCTCTTCTCTATCGTTCTCAACTGGCGTGCCGGCGCTTGACTTTACACTGTAACAAAACGTAAGAGATAAAATAGGTTATAGAAATAGTTGATACATGTTTCAATGGTGCTGTCAATCATGTAAAGCAAATGAGGCATGCCAAATGTGTTTGTAATCTATTTTGTGTCATAGTTTTAAAAAAATAATTTTCCAAAGAATTTGATCATTTTTTCAAAAGTATTAATTTTCAAGTTTTTCTCAGCAGGCATGAAATATATTTGTAGATTTATGTTCTATTATAAGCAGCATGCAGGTGAAAACAAAGCAACGAAGCTTCAGTTTATAGTATAAGCTGATATTTATCTATCCAACACGAAAGAAAGTATTCAGGAATTTCTACATTAGTAACGTTTATATGCAAAGTAGCTAGGCCCTGAAGTAATGAACCTCTCTTCACACTCCATGATGCAGCTAGCAGCTATTATCCCTTAAAGCACTTTTTTTCCTAATTACTGAGTACTTACAAGCAACTAAACCTTCTTTGTAAAATTAGACATCACGGTGGTTAATTTGATACCACATTTATCTAATTCCCACAAATCATTCGGTTATGAAAATTCGGAGTAAACTCCCTCTGACAAGAGAAGGTCATGACGTTTGGGTCACAGATTCACTTCAAACTTTGTGCAGCTTTAGTACGCCTTTAAAATTACATAATGTGCAAGTAATAAGGTGCAATCGGAAGAGAAGTTTTACGTGTCTATTATGTAACTTATGCATGTATGCGAAAGGGGTGGTTATAAGAAATCATTGTGGTGAGGTCGTTAACGTTCGCGCTTTGCCAAGCCTCGTGGACGAGGTGACCATTCGAACCGTCCTCCATTTTTTTCATCAGTGGTCACTTTATTTAATTTGACTTCTGATAGGTAATATAATGAAAAACAAAACATGCATTTTCATGAAGTTATAGCGAATTTCATGTGTTGTTTGACCATTTACTACTTTCAATTAAATTTTCAAGGACGAGGGACTGGCTTGGAAGGCCCAAGTCAAACCTCGATAGGTAATGACGTGATTGGCGTTATTCAGTAATATAATAAGCCACACTGTACCAGACCACAAGAGTACTGTACTATTACTCGTCGGACGTGCTCTCGACGTCACACATTGCAGGATGGCGTTTGCCATACAGACATGGAAAACATAAATTAAAACGGCATTTACCACATCGAGCGAATGAAGCTTTCCCGCCTTTACAGGGAATGTCCAGAGTTTCTAAGGGAAAACATATCTCGTTGATATGTTGAAAAACTTCTCTTTGTGCCGATAGTATAGATTAAACATTAAGCTTGAGCGGGAGCCGAACCGTCGCCTCCTATACGTTTGTCTTCTGAGGCTCGAACGCTTATCACATTTTGTTCGTCATTGTTCGTCGCGTTTTTTCGGTGCGAACGTCCCATGACGCCCGTCCATGTTCTTCGTTTACTCAGTCTTTTTATTACAGAGGACAACTATCCCTCTGACTGAACACGCTGAGCTACCGTACCGGAATAACCACTTCATCACGATGATCTCTAACACACAGTACCTATTCACAAATAAATCAGTTACACAACAGACGCGTAAGACGTCTCTTGAAATTTTCTCCGAATTGCCACAGTAGTGCACCTTAGTACTTCCGCATTATGTTGTTTTAATGGCCTTCTAAAGGTGTACAAAGTTCGCAGTATGTCTGTGATCCCAACGTCGTGGCGTTGTGAATGAAAATGCTTCTACTGCATCACAAAAAAGGCGAATGTGTCTTGGGGAGAGTTAGGAATGTAAAAGAAGGGAACTAGCTTTTGGACTTTTTTGGCGGTTTCAAAGATGTTTAAATAAAAGTATCTTGACATATTCGCGCCTTCTCACTTGTTATTATTAGTATCCATTTTATGTAATGAAATGAAGCGCCAAAGAAACTGGTATAGGCATGCGTATTCAAATACAGAGACATGTATAGAGGCAGAACACGGTGCTGCGGTCCGCAACGCCTATATAAGACAAGTGTCTGGTGTAGTTGTTATTACGGTTACTGCTGCTGTTGAAGATTATCAAGATTTAAGTGAGTTTGGACCGACGACGACTGAAGAGAATCGTTCAACGTGACAGAGGTGCAACCCTTCCGCAAATTGCTGCAGATTTCAATGCTGGACCATCAGCAACTCTCACGAAACATCATCGATATGGGCTGTCGGAGCCGAAGGCCCACTCGTGTACCCTTGATGACTGCACGACCCAAAACTTTACGCCTCGCCTGGGCCCGTCAACAACGACATTGGACTGTTGATGACTGGAAACATTTGCCTGGTCAGACGGGTCTCGTTTCAAATTGTATCGAGCGCATGGGCGTGTACGGGTATGGAGACAACCTCATGAATCCATGGACCCAGAATGTCACTAGGGGACTGTTGAAGTGGTGGAGGATCTGTAAAGGTGTGGGGCGTGTGTAGTTGGAGTGAAATGTGACGCCTGATACGTCTAGATACGACTCTCACAGGTGACACGTACGTAGGCATCCTATCTGATTACCTGCATCCATTCCTGTCCACTGTGCATTCCGACGGACTTGGGCAATTCCAAGAGGACAATGCGACAGCCCACACATTCAGAATTGCTACAGAGTGGTTCCAGGAACACTCTTCTGAGTTTAAACACTTCCTCTGGCCACCAAACTCCCCAGACATCAACATTATTGAACATATCTGGGATACCTTGCAACGTGCTCTTCAGGAGACATCTCCACCCTCGTACTCTTACGGATCTATGGATAGCCCTGCAGGATTGATGGTGTCAGTTCCCTCCAGTACTACTTCAGACGACGATCCATACCATGGCGTGTTGCGCACTTCTGCGTACTCGCGGGGCTCCTACACGACATTAGGCAGTTGTACCAGTTTCTTTGGTTTTACAGTGTATAATGCATCTGACGCGTATACTCACGCAAGATTACTACCATTTGGTTTTACGAAGAAACTGAAATTAATCACTGAAAAGAAAACTATTAAAATTAACTATAGCAGTTGTCTATTATTGATAGTGGATGCATTTTTATTAGTTACAGGGAAACGCTGTAAAATTTAGAGAAGATTACATCTTACAACATCACCTATGGGCGAAATGGAATCGTAGCTTGGAGACTATGACCAGATCATTTAAAGTCCCCTGCCTGCATTCAGGTTTGCAAAACCCTTTGCGATGATTGGCAGTTAATCTCAGGGACGCTGTAGCAAGTTGCAAATGAATAACTGGCAGAATACTAATTACATTCGGCCATTGCGTCTCCACGAAACGACCCGTTAGGCTCGTATTGGTCGTTGGCTGCAACAATAAAACATTTCTTGTATCTTACATCTGTTAGAACTGTTAAATCAGAACTCATGAGACTCAACTAATTAACATTAATTTAATTACGAGTACTTCTAAAGGTACACTTACATAAGATTTATCTACACAAAAGAAAGATTAGTTATTGATACACAAGGAACGCATCTCTAGTGCGTCCTAGCAGTAAAAAAGCTAACTGACAAGAGAGAGAGATCAGAGCATGAACGCTTTTCACTTAGTTTCTAAAACAAAAAAAGTTCTATAATCGATTGCAATCAGCCACAGACTAACTGCCACTACAGCTTTGAAATGTTATTTATGAAATTATATTTCTTAAAGTTAACGCACTTAGGTTATTTATATGTGAGGTCATTTACAGTAAAAATAGATTAGTGAGCATTTGTGGCTACCTGTCGTTTTTGCAAAGTTACATTTACACAGAACTCATGAGACAGGAAGTGCAAAATGGCTAAGCAGGGATGGCTAGAGGACAAATATAAGGATGTAGAGGCTTATCTCACTAGGGGTAAGATAGATACTGCCTACAGGAAAATTAAAGAGACATTTGGAGAAAAGAGAGCCACTTGTATGAATATCAAGAGTTCAGATGGAAACCCAGTTCTAAGCAAAGAAGGGAAAGCAGAAAGGTGGAAGGAGTATATAGAGGGTCTATATATAAGGGCGATGTACTTGAGGACAATATTATGGAAATAGAAGAGGATGTAGATGAAGATGAAATGGGAGTTTGACAGAGCACTGAAAGACCTGAGTCGAGACAAGGCCCCAGGAGTAGACAACATTCCACTGGAACTACTGACGGCCTTTGGAGAGCCAGTCCTGACAAAAATCTACCATCTGGTGAGCAAGATGTATGAGACAGGCGAAATTCCCTCAGACTTCAAGAAGAATATAATAATTCCAATCCCAAAGAAAGCAGGTGTTGACAGATGTGAAATTTACCGAACTATCAGTTTAATAAGTCACAGCTGCAAAATACTAACGCGAATTCTTTACAGACGAATGGAAAACTGGTAGAAGCAGACCTCGGTGAAGATCAGTTTGGATTCCGCAGAAATGTTGGAACACTTGAGGCAACACTGACTCTACGACTTATCTTAGAAAATAGATTAAGGAAAGGCAAACCTACATTTCTAGCATTTGTGGACTTAGAGAAAGCTTTTAACAATGTTGACTGGAATACTCTGTTTCAAATTCGAAAGGCGGCAGGGGTAAAATACAGGGAGCGAAAGGCTATTTACAATTTGTACAGAAACCAGATGGCAATTAGAAGAGTCGAGGGGCATGAAAGGGAAGCAGTGGTTGGGAAGGAAGTGAGACAGGTTTGTAGCCTGTCCCCGATGTTATTCAATTTGTATATTGAGCAAGCAGTAAAGGAAACAAAAGAAAAATTCAGAGTCGATATTAAAGTCCATGGAGAAGAAATAAAAACGTTGAGGTTCGCCGATGACATTGTAATTCTGTCAGAGACAGCAAAGGACTTGGAAGAGCAGTTGAACAGAATGGACAGTGTCTTGAAAGAAGGGTATAAGATGAACATCAACAAAAGCAAAACGAGGATAATGGAATGTAGTTGAATTAAGTCAGGTGATGCTGAGGGAATTAGATTAGGAAATGAGACACTTAAAGTAGTTAGGAGTTTTGCTATTTGGGGAGCAAAATAACTGGGAAAGCGTTTCTGAAGACAAGAAATTTGTTAACATCGAGTATAGATTTAAGTGTCAGGAAGTCGTTTCTGAAAGTATTTGTATGGAGTGTAGCCATGTATGGAAGTGAGACGTGGACGATAAATAGTTTGGACAAGAAGAGAATAGAAGCTTCCGAAACGTGGTGCTACAGAAGAATGCTGAAGATTAAATGGGTAGATCACATAACTAATGGGGAGAAGAAGAGTTTGTGGCACAACTTGACTAGAAGAAGGGACTGGTTGGTAGGACTGGTTCTGAGGCATCAAGGGATCACAAATTTAGCATTGGAGGGCGGCCTGGAGGGTAAAAATCGCAGAGGGAGACCAAGAGATGAATACATTAAGCAGATTCAGAAGGATGTAGGTTGCAGTAGGTACTGGCAGATGAAGAAGCTTGCACACGATAGAGCAGCTTGGAGAGCTGCATCAAACCAGTCTCAGGACTGAAGACAACAACAACAACAACAACACATTTACACAAAATTACGTGAGTCTGCCCATGTAATGCTTCACATCGCGTCAAGTTAAGTAACATGAGACATGCATGTCGTGTAAGATCACATTAGATTTGGTTCAGTTTTCGTTCCATAGACCCAAAAATGAGATAATTGTCTTGCGTGTGGAACAAGTCAGAAAGTATACCATAAAACACTTGAATTTGATACTCACTTCCCTGATCACTTGTAGGAAGATAATCAAAATATGTGAATGCATATCAGTAATCAATCCTTCCAGGGTCTCACCACTCTTTGGCGGGTTCGTGCTTGGCTACCACGGGGCCCCAGCCTTTGTAGAATCTTTTCCCTTCCATGATAAGGGTGTATTCTCTTGCTGTTCTTTTTCCTCTCCATTGGGGAACATGTTTGGGTTGTTTTTGGAAATATGTTCTGCATTTGTGTTAGTCAATATTACAAACTGTCCACTGTTCCTTTTTTTTCTTTCTTCGTTCACCTTCTTCTAGGCTTCCTCCGCTTCGGCGTTTGAGGTTCCTCTTTTTCTTCTTCCTCCCAGTGAACTCCTGAAGGCTGCCCCGTGCGTCTGACGCCTAACAGGTGACTGGGTAACGTCTGATTCCCAGCCCTGGGTCGACAGGTTACGCATGAACCACCTGGTAAAGGCCTGACTAATGGAGGGGTGATTGCCTGCGCTACTACCTTCCCAAATTGCCGATTTTTCCCTCAGTCAGGTGTTCAGGAGGTGTGACCTGAGGTGTAACAACCCCATAAGGCGGGGTGGGGAGTCCCCAGCACGAAAGAGCGCGCCTCGGAGGCACTGGCTACCATGGTGGATTTTCTCGTAAAGAGCCTATTATCTTCAAAGTCATTGGCTACGAAACATGAATGGAATGAGGCTCCTGATTCAAAGACCATCCCAGGTGCACCACGGTTCCTCGCGGTTTCACGTACTGAAGATGGTCAGTCTTTCACTATGGTAAATCGTATTATTACTCAGAAAGGTGTTGATGCAGTTGCTGGACCTGTGAAATCCTGCTCTCGTTCACACAATGGTATTTTGTTTTTGGAAACTACTTCTGATTCTCAAGCAAAACAACCGCTTGCAGCTTCGCTCCTCTATGGCTATCCTGTTCGTATCGAAGCCAATCGAATGCTGAAATCTTCCCATGCTGTTATTTACACAAGGCTGCTCGATCGTCTGACCGAGGCAGAAATCCAAACGTACCTTCCTGATCAGGGTGTCATTGCAGTCCATCAGGTGATCAAAAAAGTAGGTGCCTCCTTAGTTCCCACACGCACTCTCTTTCTCGCTTTTGATAGAGTGGTTCCTCTGTCAAAGATCAAAGCAGGCTATGAAGTTACCACAGTCAGACCTCATATTGCAAACCTGATGTGCTGTCATCATTACAAACACACTCGATAGTCCCGTCAACACGCAGCCAAATGTGTAACCTGGGGTAGGGCTGCTCATGAGGGCCGGCTGGGGTGATCGAGCGGTTCTAGGCACTAGAGTCTGGAATTGCAAGACCGCTATGGTCGCAGGTTCGAATTCTGCCTCGGGCATGGATGTGTGTGATGTCCTTAGGTTAGTTAGGTTTAAATAGTTCCAAGTTCTAGGGGACTGATGACCTCAGAAGTTAAGTCCCATAGTGCTCAGAGCCATTTGAACCATTTTTGCTCATGAGGGCCATTGTCCGCCTCCTTCTCTCCAATGCACAAAATGCAATGGCGACCATGTCACCTCCTCCGGCGATTGCCTCGTGTATCTGAATGGACGGCCTGTACAGGAGATTTGGGTGAAGGAAAAATTACCTTGTCCACTCGCTCGCAAGTTGTTGGCTAGTCGTAAACCCGGTGTTCCACCATCTGGCAACTACAGTACCATTTTTGCTACATCTCGCTCCACGAAGGACATGGCCATGCAGACATGGAACCTCAAGTTTAGCAACACAGTTGTGAAATTGCCCGGCATCAAGGTAACGTCTCCGTCTCCTCATCCAGCTGTGCAATAAGCCACCAAACTTTCGCCTCAAGGGGCGAAGTCACTAGCTACACAACTGGCAGGCTGCAAAGGACAGAAGTAATACTCCCATGAAGACTTCCGACATCCCTCCAGCCAACCATCTGAGTCTTCCTCTGTCAACCAGAAAGGCTCCGAGAAGTCAAACAAATGAAAATGGTCTTTTCCTGCATCAACTCGAAGATCCTTTTCGATAGTGTCGCCATGTGATACTCTCACTGGGCCGACCTCGACGTCAGTGACGCGCACCATCTTCCGTTTTTTTGCCGTGAACTCTGCAGGCTGACAGCTGGAGAGTGCCAACGCTTCAGTAGACCTCAAGGAGCAGGATCCTCCCACATTTGTGCCCTGTAGCAGCAAGTCTCTGAAGGCTGGCACTTGGCAGCCTCCGAGGTGATATCCCTTAATTTCTTCCCCCCCTCTGCTTTTCCTATCTTTACTCTCCTCCAATGGAACGTTCGCGGCCTTCAATCCAACAAAAGGTATCTATGGATGCTCTTTAAATTGCAGCATCCATTTGTTCTCTGCCTTCAGGAAACAAAGTTGCGTCCTCACGACCATTTTGAGCTCTCGCATTTCTTCACAGTCCATTTTGACCTTCCCTTCTTAATCAACTTAACCTCTTCTGCATTAACAAAGGAGCACCCATTCCCATTTGGAGCTATCCTTCTGCTCTGCCCAGATTTCCCATCGTCTCGAGCGGTCCTTCTCTCTGACATACTCGAGCGACCAATTGCTGACTTCTACCCTACCTATATAAAAATCCAATTGCAGGATTTCTAGGACCGACTGAAGGCTTTACTCCACTATTGTGACCTTCGTCACACACAACTTTTTTATCTGTGATGGCCAGGTAGAGTACCTTACAGACATTATCCTTATCGCCACAGAACAATCCATTCCTCGCACTTCCTCTGTACCACGCCTTATACTGGTGCCTTGGTGCCATGAGGCGTGCCACGATGCAATTCGTCCATTCAGACGTGCTGTCTGCGTTTTTAACTGTCATCCTATGATGGAAAACTGCAATCATTATATGTCGTCGTCGCGTTCTTCAGGATACAAAAAAGGTAGTTGGATTTCATGTCATTCACTGGTTCTTTCGAAAGTTCCAAGCCCTCTTCCCTCGTGTGCGCCAACCTCTGACAGCTCTCTGGGACCTAGATCCATTCCCCAATTGCTGGCCTGTTGGTAGCACACGAAGTTATCATGGGCCCTATTGCTATGTCCAAGACCTTGGGTCGCAACCTTGCAGAGACTTGGAGCTCCTTCACTCACTATCACCCTGCCTTCCTCCATCGGAAACGAGTGGAGGAAGCTCGGGCGATACCCTTCTCTTCTCAAAATCGTCGCTGCTGCAATGCCGCCTTTACTATGAGGGAGTTAGAACATGCTCTCTCTTCAAGCCGATCCTCCTCCGCAGCGCCAGACGCTGTTCACATTCAGATGTCACAGCGCCTTTCTCTTGAGGGCAAGCACTTTCTGCTTAATACGTACAACTGCATCTGGACAGAGGGCATATTTCCCAGATGCTGGCATGAAACCATTCTCATACTTATACCTAAGTCAGGTAAGGACGAACACCTTCCCTCTAGCTACCGCCCCATTTCTCTCACCAGCTGTGTTGGCAAGGTGATGGAACGTACGATTCATGCCTGGCTGGTAGCGTGGCTCGAGCCTCACAATTTGCTAACCACTGCACTGTGCGGCTTTCAAGCTCGTCGTTCTGCAGTTGACCATATCATCACTTTGTCCAACCATGTCATGAATGGTTCTCTGCAGAAATCCCAGACTGTGGCCATGTTTTCGATTTGGAGAAAGCCTACGTCTCCTGCTGGAGGAAAGGTATCCTCTGTACACTTTACACATGGGGCTTCCGTGCCCACCCGCTCCATTTCCTTCAGGAATATTTAAAGGACCGAGTTTCCAAGGTATGTGTGGGTTCTGCATTGTCTGACACCTGTGCCTCAGGGTTCTGTTCTGAGCGTCGTCCTCTCTGCTATCAGCATTAGCCCTATAATGGCCTGTCTCCCACTGCGCATTTCCAGCTCCCTTTTCGTTGACGATTCTGCCATATATTGCATCTCTCCATAGATTTGTCTCATTGAGAGACGTCTTCGGTATTGTCTCGATCGTTTTCACTCAAGGAGGATCTACAATGGCTTTCGTTTTTCCACTGACAAAATCATTAGTATGATTTTCTGGCGGCGCAATTGGTTTCTTCCATCTTTACATCTTGAACCTGTTGCTCTTCCGTTTGTTGAAACTACGAAATTCCTGGGGCTCATGCTCGATAGGAATCTTTATTGGTCTTCTGAACTGTGATTTCAGATGTGCCTTCGTCATTGGCACCAATGTTTTTTCGGTATAGGCTTCTGGAACACTGCTCAGTATTTACAGCAGAGCTCTTTGCCCTGTATCAAGCCATGCAGTGCATCTGGCGACACAGGCTTTTCAGTTGTGTCTCTCAGTACCCTTCAAAAGCTTTGTGTGCTGTACACCATCCATCCCTTAGTGCAAAGGGTCTAGGACAGCTGTCACTTGCTCATCTCGATAGAGCCACTGTGGTGTTTATGTATGGTCCTGGTCATGTCGGTCTGACAGTAAACGAGGCTGCTGACCCTGCTGTCTAGGCTGCAGTCCTCATACCTCGGCCTTTTACTTCTTACATTCCCTCTGATGACCTCTGTCAACAGATAGCGTCACTTTGGAACGACACTGGTCCTCCCTTTGTTGGACAGGCTCCAGGTTATTGAGCCTCGCCTAGCGGCCTGGATGACCTCTTCTCACCCCTCTCGACGCGAGGACATTATTTTAGCTAGGTTGTGTATTGGGCACAGTTTTTTAGCCATCGCCATTCGTTAAGTGGTGCTCCCCCACCACTTCGTGCACACCGCGCTCGACTTTTGACTGTCCGACAATGCCCTTTATTTAACCGCTTACGTTCCCCTTTGTTTGCCGTCTGGGTTACCGGCTTTTTAGCGAACGACTCGTGAGCTGTCGACCACGTTATATTTTGATTCGTCATAGCAATGTGGCGAAGGCCATTTAATTTTTAGTTCTGGATCTCCGTTTCTCTATGGCGTATTTTGTAGATCTTCCTCCACGTCCATGTTTTAACTGTCTTCTCATCCGTTGATTGGGATACTGTGTAGTCGTTTTTCACTCCTCTTTTTGCCTTCATGTTCAACAGTTTTGACACTGTGCGTATGACCCTAGTTGTTTTTGCGTCCTAAAACAAAACAAAACAGACAAACAAACATAACAGTAAATTAGAACTTCTAATGTTTACAGAATTAATACACTGACAGAATGAAACATAATTATGCTCTTGTAATAAATTTATCGTACACAAAATATCTAATCTTGGCTGTTGTGACCAAGTGCTGTCAAAAGTTCAATCCAACAGACATTTTTACTTAAGCTGGCCTAACAGTCTCTTTTAACAAATTCGTCTCTAGAGGAGGAGGAGTTGCCTATCAAAGTCTTTCAAACTATGCTTTACCTGAAACCAAGTTTTTAATGGCTGCTGGTAATTTACTAAAAATCCTGAATATTGGACCCCTTTTTGGACCAAGGTAAGTGATTTTAGTTCTTCATGTAAATTCTTATTCTTAGTATTCATAATATGTATTGAGCTATTGGTTGGTAACTGGCATATTACTTGCAACAAATTTCAAAATAGCCCTAAACACTATGGGACTTAACATCGGAGGTCACCAGTCCCCTAGACTTAGAACTACTTAAACCTGACTGACCTTACATCCGAACACCTGCCCGCGATACACGCCCAGGGCCACCTGACCCAGGCGACCCACATCTCTGCTTGCATACCTGTGTTCTAGAGAAGACGACGTGGTTATTCGCTCGCTCGCTCGCTCAGCTCAGCAGACAAAAAGCGTTTCTGAACCTGTTAACTCGGGGCTGGGCGTCTACGTACTTACGAGAATTGCATCTTCTACTGGAATCTGCTATTATGAAGTCTTACTGATTAACAGTACTACAACAAAATTTAAGACCAATACTCGATATAACGGCCTTTTTATAGCATTTAGTCTCTTCTGCTTAACAGTCCTCATTTCATTCAAGAAGTGGTGCCTTATGCAACTAATAAAGATTTTGGCACTATTTTTTGTTTTATTATACGTATACGCGCAGTACAGCCGTAACGAATTATAAGTAGGCCTATGGAGTTCCGATCACTGTAGGACTAATAACAGAAAGACTCCATAATACCGGATTCCAGAAGAAGACGCAATTCTCGTTTGTACGTACACACATAGTTACCAGTTCATAGGTGTGGAAAGGTAGTTTGTCTGCTGAGTTGAGCGAACGCAGGCCTACTTCCGTAAAGGACGCGCCGCGACCTGCCTTTCTCGTAGGCCTCGGAGTGGTTACTGCTTACGCCATCAAGTGCAGTTGCGAGGCGGCCCCAGCGTCAGAACTGATAATGGTCGAAATTCTTGTCGGCCAAAATAGCTCAGTTGGGAGAACGTTAGACTGAAGATCTAAAGGTCCCTGGTTCGATCCCGGGTTTCGGCACGTGGTTTTTTTATGCGATTAAAAACGGCTACTGACAGTACCCCTCTCGCACTCCACAAAAATCGAGTGCAACGTACGTACGACAATGAGACCTGACACAACACAAAGCATGTAAGACGCACTTCCCTATAAAAGATCTGGATGTACCCTATCTCTCTCTTTCTCGCCATCCCTCCAAAAAAGATTTACTAACCCGTCACAATATAATACATTCCACTGACATCCATTAAATGTGTTTGTTTGCCAAAATGTAACATCTTCGCAGCTCATGTTTCACGTATATGCTTCACTGCCTTACATAATGTAATGTAATCCTGTGCGAGGCAGGATTCGAACCTCCGACCATAGCAGCAGTGCGGTTCCAGGGTGGGCACCTAGAACCACTCGGCCACAACGGCCGGCGACAGATTTCATTAAGGAATAAATATACTGAGAAAGAGTGGTTAGAATACCCAGTTCCATCAACAAGTTTCTCGAATTTACACCACAAATGAGTCTTATTACACGCTTTGGCACTCTAAGAACTTTTGCTTGGTTTGTTGAGTTACCGCAGAATATAATCCCATACGATACAGTAGAATCAAAGTAAGCAATGTATGCAAGTTTTTTTTCTGTTGCTTCCATATCTATGGTGTCTGAAACCTTTTGCACTGCAAATACTCGTACAGACTTGTTTAGGCGCTTCAGAAATTCTGTGGTGCGCCCTTCCCAACTGAATATATTATGGAGCTGTAATCCCAGAAATTCAACTGTCAACCTCTTCGATCTGCATGTCTTCATATGTTACACACACTGGAATGAAATCTTTGTCGGCCGGAGTGGCCGATTGGCTCTAGGCGCTACAGTCACAGGTTCGAATCCTGCCTCGGGCACAGGCATGTGGGTTGGGTTGTCTGGGGGAAGAGACCAAACAGCGAGGTCATCGGTCTCATCGGATTAGGGAAGGATGGCGAAGGTAGTCGGCCGTGCCCTTTCAAAGGAACCATCCCGGCATTTGCCTGGAGCGATTTAGGGAAACCACGGAAAACCTAAATCTGGATGGCCGGATGTGGGATTGAACCGTCGGCCTCCCGAATGCGAGTCCAGTGGCACAGGCATTAATGTGTGTGATGTCCCTAGGTTAGTTAGGTTTAAGTAGTTCTAAGTTCTAGGGGACTGATGACCTCAGAAGTTAAGTCCCGTAGTGCTCGGAGCCATTTTTTTTTAAATCTCTGGCGTGTTCTGAACTGCATGTAGTGGGTCTTTTCACAGTTAAGTGACAGTGAATTAGCTTCAAACCATTTATCGATGTCAGTGAAAATTTGATTAACAGCAATTTCTAAATCTGTACTTGACTTGATATCTATTGCAATGTTTGTGTCATCTGCAACAAAACAAACTTAGCATTTGGCAATGTAATATGCAAGAGGTCTTTAATGTATGTAAGATAAAGCAACAGTCCCAAGATGGAGCTTTGAGGCCACATACCGCCACATCATTCAACATAGCATTTGTCATGACGTGCAGTATGACATAACGTATCATTACAGTTCAGGATGCATTCAACCCCACTCTAGGATACTTCCTACTAGAGATGAACCCCACTGTCGGATACCTCCTATTACAGATGCATTCGACTCTTTGGAACCACATAAATTTGTCTATTTGTTCTTAGACTCCTCACCATACATGTAACAGTAAGTGGTTGTAAGACAGCTTACTATGCTGGGGAAGTAGGATCAATTCATAAAAAAGCACAGATATATCAAGATGTTACGATTTACACTAAATGTCCTTGAAGCAGCCAGATAAATTGAAAAGTTAGTTCCCCCTTGGCTCAAATGGCTCTGAGCACTATGGGACTTAACTTCTGAGATCACCAGTCCCCTAGAACTTAGAACTACTTAAACCTAACTAACCTAAGGACATGACACACATCCATGCCCGAGGCAGGATTCGAACCTACGACTGTAGCGGTCGCGCGGTTCCAGACTGGAGCGCCTAGAACCGCTCGGCCACCCCGGCCAGCCAGTTCCCCCTTTTACATGCATAGCATAACTTTCCACAGGAATACACCCTTTTTGTGCTATGATATAATCATTTGTACCTCCAGGATGTTCACAACTTTTTTGTGAGTTCATGCTTGGATACCACAGGGCCCGAGTCCATGCTGCATGTCTATGCTCCTCCTTTTCTTTTTCCGCATCCCTGGGGAAAATGTCTGGGATATTTTTGGAAATGTGTTCTGAATTTTCAGTAGCCTGATATCAGAAAAGTCCCCCCACCCTTTTTTCCCTCTTTCTTCATTCTCCACCTCCTACCCTTCCTCCGCTTCGGTGTTTGAGGTTCCTCTTTTTGTTCTTCCTCCCCATGCCCTCCTGAAAGCTACCCATATGTCTGATGCACAACAGGTGACTGGGTGACACGTAATTCCCAGCCCCAGTTCGACAGATTGGGTTTGCAGGTACCCCTTGGTACAGGCCAAGCCTGGGGAGGGGTGACTGCCTGAAGTGTTACATTCACAGTGTTGTGCCCCCCCCCCCCTGACCCCTCCACGAGGGGAGACCCAGTTGGAGAAGTGCGCCATCAGAAGCATTGACAGTCATTGGAGATTTTTTCGTAATGAGCCAATCACCAAGCCAAACTACTTCTAAATCATTTGCTAGGGTTAGTCCCTTTCATCCAGACAGGTGTTGAGGTAGTTGCAGCCCCTATGAAATCCTGATCTCGTTTGCGTAATGGCACTTTGCTTTTGGAGACCAATTGATATATTAAAATCCAACAAATGCTTGCAACTTTGCTCCTCCACGTCTATCCTGTTTTTGTTTATGTGACTGAAGGCTGAATCCACGTGGTGTTATTTACACAAGGCTGTTATTTACACTAGGCTGCTCAATGGTCTCACTGAGGGAGAAATTCCAACTTACGTCTCTGATCAGGGTGCCACTGCAGTCCACTGGGTAGTGAAAAATGTTGATGCAACTTTAGTGCCTACATGCACTCTTTTCCTCAAGTTTGATAGAGTAGTGCTTCCATCAAAGATCAAAGCCAGTCTGACCGTACATTCCAAATCCAATGCACTGCTAACAGTGTCAATATTACAACCATGGCTCGCTCCAAGAAGGACATGGCAATGCAGACATCTGACCTGAAATTCAGCACTACAGTTATCAAATCGGCCAGTATCATGGTAGCATCCCTCCAGCTGTACAACAAGCCACCAAATCTTCGCCTCCGGCAGCGAAATCACCTGCTACACAACTCGCAGGCCAGAAAGGACAGAAGGACTTCTCTCATTAAGACCTTCTATGCCCCTCCAGCCAGCAATCATCTGAATCTTCATCTGTCAACCGTAAAGGCTCTCAGAAAACAAGGCAAACAGTCTTCTCTTTCCATAACTCAAAGATCCTCTTCAATAGTGTCGCCATGTGATACCCTCACCCAGCAGACCTCCGTTTCGCTGGTGCACCCCACCATCCGTTTTTCTGTTCTGGAATCTGCAGCCGACCTAGAGAGACTGCCAGTCCCACTGTATATAATGTGGAACAGGATCCTACAGCCGCTGCACCTTGTAGCAGCGAGCGTTTGATGGCTGGCACTTGGCAGCCACCGAGGTGACAACCCTTCATTTTTTCCCTCCTCCCCTTTCCCCGTGATGACTCCAGTGGAACGTTAGCAGCATTTGATCCAACAAGGAGTAATTACAGCTGGTTCTGAAACATCTGTGTCCACTTGTTTTCTGCCTGCAGGAAACAAAATCGTGTCCTCATGAGCACTTTGATCTCTCACGTTTCTTTCCTGGACCACTTCGAGCTTCCCCCCTAGGACAGCATTCCGTCTCATGGAGGAGACATGCTGCTCACTTGAGATGACGTTCATAGTCAGACCATTTTCCTGAACACCTAGCTGCAAGCTGTTGCAGACACATTTTGCTTCTTTGCTTCACCTTTTTTCTTTGTAACATCTACATTCCTCTGTCATTTGGTGTCACCAGGGCAGACTTCCTCTAGCTTATTGGTCAACTCTCTAACACCTTTTTTTGCTGCTCAGTGACTTTAATGCATTTGGGGCCCTTCCAGAACCTGTCTCAGAGGTGTCCTCTTGACTAATCTTAATCAACTCAACCTCCCTTGTCTTAACACTGAAGCATGTGCACGCACACACACACACACACACACACACACACACACACACACACACACACACCTATTCCCATTTGGACCTATCCTTCTGCACTGCTCAGATTGCCCATTGTCTCGAGTGGTCCATTCTCTCTCACACATACTCGAGCGACCATTTCCTGTGTGGTATCCAAATGCTGGCATCTACCCTACCTATGTGTAAAACCAACTGCAAGTTTTCTGAAGCCGACTGGAGGCTTTATTCCATCCTGGAGACCTTCGACGAACAACATTTCCCCAACTGTAATGGCCATGTAGATAACCTTACAGATGTTATCTGTACAACCGTAGAATGTTCCATACCTCGCACTTCATCATCACCACGCCATGTCCCAGTCCTTTGGTGGACTGAGGAATGCCGCAGTGTGCTCATCATGTTTTAACTGTCATTCTGTGATGAAGAACTCTGTTCGTTATAAACAGCTTTGTGTATATTGTCATCAAATTCTTCAGGATAGCAAAAAAGCTGGTTGGATTTCATTTACTAGTTCTTGTAACAGTTCGACTCTCTCTTCCATCATATGACCCAACATCCGACTCCTCTCTGGGAACATGATCTATTTCCCACTTTCTGGGCTGTAGCAAATGATGTCTTTGTGAACCCCATTGCTATCTGCAACACCTTAGGCTGTATTTTGTGGAGATTTCGAGCACCACCCACTATCACACTACCTTCCTCCACTGGAAACGAGTGGATGAGGCTCAGGTGATACCTTTCTCCTTTCATAATCGTGACTGCTACAATGCCACCTTTACTATGAAGGAGACAGATCATGCTCTCACTTCATCTCGATCTTCCACTTCAGGGCCTGACGATGTTCACATTCAGACGTTGGAGAACATTTCTCTTGCAGGCAAGCACTTTCTACTTCATATGTGCAATGACATTTTGGCAAATGCCACATTTCCCAGATGCTGGCGTGAAGCCACTGTCATACCCACACCTAATCCCGGTAAGGAAAAACACTTTCCTTCTAGATAGCACCCCATTTCTCTTACCAGTTTTGTTTACAAGGTAATGGAACGTATGATTCATGTCTGAATGGTATAATGGCTCGAGTCTCCCTGTTTACTAAACACTGCTCAGTGAGGATTTCAAGCGCACCATTCTGGAGTTGACCATCTCGTCACTTCGTCAACCCATGTCAAGAACGGTTTTCTGTGATGATACCAGACTGGTCATGTCTTTTGACTAGGAGAATGCCTATGAAACCTGGTGGAGGATTGGTATCCTCTTCCCTCTATATGTGGGGTTTTCAAGACCTCCTGCCCTGTTTCCCTCAGCAATTTTTAAAAGACGGAGTTTTCCAGGTACATGTGGGTTCTGCCTTGTCGGATACCTTTAGCCAGGAAAACGGGGTGCCTCAGGGCTCCCTCCTGAGTGCTGTCCTCTGTACTATAGCCATAAACCCTATTATGGCCTGCTTGCCACCAGGCATCTCCGGGTCCCTTTTCGTTGATGATTTTGGTGTCTATTGCAGTGCTCCATGGACTTGACAGCTTGAACGGCGTCTTCAGCGATGTTTTGATCATCTTCACTCGTGGAACATCGAAAATGGCTTTAGCTTTTAGACTGACAAAACCGTTTGTGTGAATATCAGGCAGCGCAATGGGTTTCCTCCGCCATCTTTACGTCTCGGTGCTGTTGCTCTCCCATTTGCCGAAACTACGAAATTCTTGTGGCTAATGCTCCATAAAAAGCTTTCTTGGTCCTCCCATGTATCTTACCTGGCCACCTGGTGCACCCAGTCTCTCAATGTGGTATGTGTCCTAAGTGGTACCTGCTAGGGAACAGATCAGGCCACCCTCCTCCTTTTGTAACGATCCCTTGTCTGTTTGAAACTAGACTCTGTTTCGTTTACGTATCTGCGTGACTGTCCATCTTACACTGTATAAATACAATCAATCATCGTGAAATCAGCTTGGCTACTGCTACATTTTACAACTTGCCCAGTTGAGAACCTCTATGCTGAAGATTCAGGACTCTCACTGTCATACAAGCGTGATGTTCTCCTCAGCGGATACTCCCCATGTGGGTCCATGGGTAAGAGTAGGCCCGAGGTATTCCTGCCTGCCGTAAGAGGCAACTAAAAGGAGTTTCACGCGTTTTGGCCTTTATGTGATGGTCCCCTGTGGGGTTTGACCTCTATTCTCCAAAATTTTACTGAAGAGCGAGCAAATTGGGGAAAGGCACCTTACATGATGCATTGTGTCCATCATGCATTGAGATCTTTAGCCCACTTTCTCATTGTCGCAGTTCAGTCCCATTCATTCTCCATCTCTTGGGCGAGGATACCTTCCTGGGTGTGTTTTCCACCAAGCACTATGCAGTGTCACTTTCTGTGTCAATGATGACCATGGACTTCTTTGCACTTGATATCCAGCACAGTAGCCAGTCCATTGTGGTGGGGCCACCATTCCCCTTCATCACACAGGGATCACTATGCTGATGCCAGTGCCATTAACTCCCCACGTATGCCAAGGGGTAGATGCACAACCCCTCAGGTATCGGGACTCCCGGCCGACCAGGTGGACTTTGCTGTGGCCGGGTGGTGTCCTGGTCAGTGTGGGTGGTATCAGGGCAGATGACACGTGATGAAGTGTAGTCCATCATCTCTTTCTGGTGGTGAAACACCAGCAGTCTCTAAGTGTTCACGAGCTCTATTGAACACACAGAACTATGACCCAAAATCGTTCCCCTCCTTGGTGACACCATGGGAGGAACATCAGGCTGAGGATGGCAGCAGATCTTATTTGCTTCTGTACCTTGTATGTTCGAAAGCTGATAGGGAATCTTTCCTGACGATGAAGCCTCAGTTTTTTGTTGAGCATTTAGAGGACAAGTTTGGGGAGGTGGAGGGATTGTCCAAAATGAGATCTGGGACAGTCTTGATCAAAACAGCATCCTCCGCCCAGTCACGGATGTTACTCGCTTGTGACAAGCTGGGGGTTGTTTCTGTAACCATCACTCTTCATAAGAGCTTCAATATGATCCAGGGTATCATATTTCACTGGGACCTTCTTGTCCAGTCTGATGATGCGCTGTGCGCCAATTTAGAGTGGCGAGGTGTACATTTCATCCAGCGTGTCCGCCTACATCCTGTATGTATGACATCATCTAATGCCACCGCTACAACAGTTCTGGCACCATCAGCTCCGCCAAACCCAGTCACCTCTCAGAGCTGGAAGACTACACCTGTCCCCTTGATGGTGGAGGGCATTTCCCTCCCTGTTGCTCCTGCACCACCTATTTCAGGAGCAACACCCCCACAACCATTGGGGATGTCTGTCCACACTTCTAAGCCAGAGAAGCGTAAGTCTTCTTTGGCTTCTCTCGCTAGGAAGGGGTCCCTTGGGTCATTTCCTTCCCAGGTTTCTGCTACTGGAAAAGATGACACCTGCCAGTGGTTGAAGAGCTCATGAGCAGCTGGTCATAGGGCTTCACGGTCATCCTCAGTCCCAGAGTCTGAGCCAGTGAAGTCCTCCAAGCCAGAAAGATAGGGGAATTGCGGTGGTACCCACACCACCGCTGCCTACAAGCTCTGTGTCTGAGAGTGGGGTGCATATTCTGGCATCCACTGAGGACCTACATCTCGCCACACCCTCAGACACAATGGATATAGACTGCTCACGCAATACGACAGTGGCAACAGGTGACTCTGAGGCGTAAATTGCTTCCTTGCATGTTCCATGCATTCCCAGTCTTACGATGACGTCATCCTCCAGTGGACTTGCAGCTGATTTTTCCACTACCTGGCTGAGGTGCGGCAACTGTTAAGCCTTCACCTGCTATCTGCATTGCCCTCCAGGAAACCTGGTTCCCAGCAATGTGGACCCCTGCCCTCTGCGCCTATAAGGGATATTACAGGAACCGTAGCTACTATAATCAAGTGTCAGGTGGAGTTTGGTTTTATGTCCTAAACTCAGTCTGTAGTGACACTGTGCCCCTTCAAATCCCTCTTGGAGCTGTGGCTGTTAGATAAGGACGACGCAGGAGATAATTGTCTGGAATGTATATCTTCCTCCAGATGGTGCAGTACCCCTGAATGTATTAGCTGCATTGATTGCTCAACTCCCTAAACCTTTCCTACTTTTGGGAGATTTTTAACGCCAATAACCCCTTGTGGGGTGACACTGCACTTACTGACCGAGGCAGAGATGTCGAAACTTTACTGTCTCAGTTCGACCTCTGTCTATTAAATATTGGGGCCGCCATACATTTCAATGTGGCTCATGATAGTTACTCGGCCATTGATTTATGAATTAGCAGCCCAGGACGTCTCCCATCTATCCACTGGAGAGCACATGACGACCTGTGTGGTAGTTATCACTTCCCCATCTTCCTGTCACTGCCTCAGCGTCAGGCCCACGGAAGCCTGCCCGGATGGGCTTTAAACAAGGCGGACTCGGGAGCTTTCAACTTTGCTGTCATCGTTGAATCTCCCCCACACGGTAATGACCGATGTGATGGTTGAGCAGGTGGCTGCAACAATTTTTTCTGCGGCAGAAAATGCGATCCCTCGCTGTTTATGGTGCCCCTGGCGTAAGGCAGTCCCTTGATGGTCGCTGGAAATCGCTGAAGCAATTAAGGAGCATCGGCGATCTCTATAGCGGCATAAGCAGCATCCTCTCCTGGAGCATCTCATAGCCTTTAAACGGCTCCATGCCCACGTTTGCCAGCTTATCAAAAGACGGAAACAGGAGTGTTGGGAGTGAACGTTTCTACGATTGGGTGCCATACGTCACCTTCCCAAGTCTGGGCAAACATCAAACGTCTTTTTGGGTACTAGACCCCCAACAGGTGCTCCTGGTGTTACCATAAATGGCGTATTATCTACCAACGCAAACGCGATTGCCGAGCACTTTGCTGAGCGGTATGCAGCCTTTTGCACTCTCAAAAGGCGGCTGGAAGGGAAAATCCTCTCATTCACTACACGCCACAGTGAATACTATAACGCCCCATTTACAGAGAGGGATCTCCTTGGTGCCCTTGCACATTGCCCCCACACAGCTCCTGGGCCAGGTCGGATCCACAGCCAGATGATTAAACATATCTTGTCTGACTACAAGCGACACCTCCTCGTCATCTTCAACCGGACCTAGTGCGATGGCGTCTTTCCATCGCAATGGCGGGAGAGCATCATCATTCAGGTGCTTAAACCCGGTAAATACCCGCTTGATGTGGATAGCTATCGGTTCATCAACTTATTAACGTTCTTTGTAAGCTGCTGGAATGTATGGTGTGTCGGCGGTTGGCTTGGGTCCTGGAGTGACATGGCTTCCGCCAGGATCGCTCTACCACTGATAATCTTGTGGCCCTCGAGTCTGCCATCCTAACAGTCTTTTCCAGATGCCAACACCTGGTTGCCGTCTTTTTTGACTTATCTAAAGCGTACGACACGACCTGGCGACATCATATCCTTGCCACATTGTACGAGAGGGGTCTCTGGGGCCCGCTCCCGATTTTTATCCAAAACTTCCTGTCGTTCCATACTTTCTGTGTCCAAGTTGGTGCCTCCCACAGTTCCATCCATATTCAGGAGAATGGAGTCCTGTAGGGCTCTGTATTGTGTATCTCTCTATTTTTAGTGGCCATTAGTGGTCTAGCAGCAGTTGGCGGGCCCTCTGTCTCACCTTCTCTGTATGCAGACGACTTCTGCATTTCGTACTGCTGCTCCAGTACTGGTGTTGCTGAGTATCGCCTACAGGGAGCCATGCACACGGCACAGTCACTGGTTCTAGCCCATGGCTTCCAGTTTTCCGCCATGAAGACGTGTGTCATGCATTTCTGTTGGCGTCATACCGTTCATCTGGAACCAGCACTTCACCTTAATGATGATCCTCTCGCTGCAGTGGAGACATATCGATTCTTAGGTCTGGTTTTCGACGCTCGTTTGACTTAGCTTCTTCATCTTCTTCAGCTCAAGCGGAAGTGTTGGCAGCACCTCAGTGCCGTCCGCTGCCTGAGCAACGCCAATTGGGTTGCAGGTCGCTCTACGCTGCTGCAGCTGTACAGAGCCCTTGTTCAATCTCGCCTTGACTAAGGCGCCCTCAGCATTACGTTTGCTCGACCCATTGCACCATTGCGGAGTTCGACTAGTGACAGGAGCTTTTGAGACAAGTCCAGTGATGAGCGTACTGGAGGAGGCTGGAGTCCCTCCATTGAAGATCGGACGTGCACAACTGCTCGTCAGTTACATTGCACACATTCATAGCTCTCCTGAATATCCTAATTACCGTCTTCTTTTTCCAACCGTGGGGGTTCACCTCCCACATAGGCGGCACAGGTCAGGGCTAACGATTGCGGTTTGCATGCGATCGCTTCTGTCTGGAGTCCTTCCCTTGACCACCTCTCCTCGAGGTCCATTCACGTACACCTCCGTGGTGCAGCTGTAGGCCACAGCTTCGCCTGGACCTTTTGCGGAGTCCTAAGGACTCCATTAACCCTGCGGCTCTCGACTATCACTTCCTCTCGATTCTTGAAGTGTCCTAGGGCTCTGCAGTGATTTACACTGACAGTTCGATGGCTGATGGTAATGTTAGCTTCGCCTTTGTCCACAGAGGCAGTACTGAACAGCATTCCTTGCCCTATGGATGCAGTGTATTCACTGCAGAGCTGATGGCCATATCTCATACACTTCAGTATATCCATTCATGCCCCAACGAATCGTTTCTTCTGTGTACTGACCCCTTGAGCAGCCTACAAGCTATCGACCAGTGCTACCCTCGTCACCCTTCGGTGGCGTCCACCCAGGAGTTCATCTATGCCGTGGACTGGTCCTGTCGTTCAGTGGCGATTGTGTGGACCCCAGGACATGTCAGCATTCCAGGTAATGAACTTGCCAACAAACTAGCCAAACAGGCTACTCGGAAGCTGCTTCTGGAGATAGGAATCTCTGAATGTGACCTGCGTTCTGACTTATGCTTCAGGGACACGGAATGACATAACAGTACACACAACAAACTGCTTGTCATTAAGGAGACTACGAATGTGTAAAAGTCTTCCATGCGGGCCTCTCACAGGGCGTCAGTTGTCCTCTGCTGGCTGCGCATTGGCCGCACCTGGGCGACCCATGGCTACCTCTTGCACTGTGAAGACCCACCTCAGTCTCAGTGCGGCGCCCGGTTGACAGTGGTCCATAGTTTAGTGCACTGTCCCACTTTGACTGCCCTGTAACGAAATCTTTGGTTACCGGACTTGTTGCCACTCTTTTTATCTGACAACGCCTCATTGGCTGATTTAGTTTTATGTTTTATTCGTGAGGGTGGCTTTTATAATTTGATCTAAACTTTAGTTCATGTCCTTTGTCCCTCTATGTCCACCACCCCAGTTCTTCTAGGGTGGAGGTTTTAATGTGTTGCAGAGTGGCTGGCTTTTCCTTTTTATTCTCGTGGTCGGCCAGCCACTGTAATCTGCTTTCTTGTTTCACTCTCTTCTGTTTCTAGCGTCTCTCTGTTGTTTCCATGTCCTCTTTTGTTCCTTTTAGTGTTTGTTGCCTTTACTTTGTTCTTGTGCTTTAGCCATTCTTTCTATTTTGTGTTATATGTCTCGTCTGTTTTATTCTCACAATTGTGGCATTGTTATATTAGCAACAGGTGACCAAAGACCCCATAATTTGGTCCCTTCCCCCATGTTTTTAAACCAACCAATCAATCAGCGGATACACATGCCATTTGTCTGCCATGCCCGGCCACCAGTCCTATGCTTCATTCTCCCTTGACACTAGTATGGGGCATGTTCCTCTTTTCTGCTGCCTCTTGGAATTCGTTTTCAACTATTGCTCTGGCAGCTTAACTTCATGGTACTTGATACTTTCCCAATGGGTGTGAACCCTTGACCATCTTGCCTTCATGTGGCAGTCCGTGTTCACCTTGGACTTCATTCACTTCCTAAGGAAACTTCTTCAGCTGTAATCTACTGCTGTGAGTCTCTCAACCTTCACATGAAACTTAGTGATAATATCTTTATGTACACTGATGGCTCTCAGACTGGTGTAAGGTGTTCCCTTGGTCATTGGTACCGACGATTTTCGGTATCAGGTTGTAGAACACTGTTCAGTATTTGCAGCAGAGCTCTTCAGTCTGTATCAGGCTGTGCAGCACATCTGACGACACAGGCTTCAATTGTGCCATCTCCTCCAATTGTCTCAGTGCCCTTCAGAGTCTCTGTCTGTGCACTGTACACAGTCCATCCCCTAGTGCAATAGGTCCAAGACAGCTTCCACTTGCTCACCCTTGAGGGAGCCTCTGTGAGTTTGTGGGTTCCAGGTCACATTGCTCTGACAGGAAATGAGGCTACTGATACTGCTGCCAAGGCCGCAGTCCTCCTACTTCAGCCCACTTGTTCTTCCATTCCTTCCAATGATCTTAGAGTTGCTGTCAGCAAGTGATGTCACTTTGGCATAACCACTGTTCTCCCCATTATGGGAACAAGCTCTGGGGGATTAAAATTCTCCCAGCAGTTTAGCTGACCTCTTCTTGGCCCTCTCGCCATGAGACCATGTTACCTAGGTTGCATATTGGGCACTGTAGTTTTCGCCATTACTATTTAAGTGATGATCACTCACAACTTTGTGCTCATTATCATCAACCCTGACAGTTCACCATTTCCTGACCAAATGTCCTTTTCTTTAACCACTTACATTCTAATGTATGTTTGTTGTCTGAGTTATCAGCTGTTGTAGCGAATGACACACAGGCTGTTGACCGTGCTTAACTTTTTATTTGTTGTAGCAATATGGTGAAAGACATTTAATCTTTAGTTTGAGACCACTGTCGTCCCTACAGCATATTTTGTGGACCTATCTGCAAGAGGAAGCCCTTTTCTTAGCTCTCTTTCCTTCCATTAATTGGCTGTAACATGTAGTCACTTTTAACGCCTTTTTTTTTTTTGCGTTCGTGTTCTATATTTGTGCATGAAAGTCAAGGGTCCCAAGTTTGAGTCCCTGTCTGTTACACAGTTTTAATCAGGCAGGAAGTTTCAGCATCCCTGCAGTTTGGCAGCTCTATGGGATGTAATCATCGATGAGTGACTTCAGCTGAAATTGGCATACATTAAGAAACTAGTGGGCTCTTCTTCATTGAACTAAGGCCATCATCAATGCTAGAGGCAATGTTATATAGTATTAGGGCAATGTTTTGGGTCGAGTGGTGTGTAGTATAACAACCATTTTATTTCTGTCTGTAACTATTCTATCTATGTGTTCTTCCTCTCAACTCTGCCTTCCTTTTGGCTCCTGTCTCAGGCTCATTCACACCTATTATGATGAGGTTTACTGTCCATGATCCTCAGAAGTGTGACCCTGACATTCTGGGGTCTGAGTTACATGCCCCTCCTTTATAATCTTGCCAACCTACTCTTCTTTCTACTTCAAGGGAAAAACTAATAGTTCCAGACACTAGGATTTTTTTGTGCTTTTATTTGCAGAAAATATAAAGATATTTTGCACGATTGCCCAACACACTTGAAGACTGTATTTATTTATAAATGAAAATTATGTGGTGGCAAATTTGTATTACTGCCATTTAAGTTGTCCTAGCTTACCAAACTACATTCACCACAAAAACTAATTTTACATTTATCAAAAAAGTGCATACATTTGACCAATTAACTGTTCCAGGTTGCCAAACCGAGTCACTGAAAAGACAAAATTCTGGGCAAATATGTCACACTATTCAACATGGACAAACAGAATCTGCATAAAAGATTAATTTTTTCAGTCCACAGACACTGAAAGGAAAGAAAGAGGGGGAGATGAATCATTTTGAATGGAATGAAACTCACTTTCCTTTTCATGTAATAAAAATAGGAAATATTTGCACTTACCAAGTGGTCACATATCTAAATGTGAAGATTGTACAAATGTTGAGTTGTGGGACCAGAGAGAGTCTTTAATTGGAAAGAGAGAGGAAAGTGTCAGAGGAAATGCTACTTTGTTGTGACAGACAAAACTTTGTGACAGACTGGGACTTTATTTAAAAGCCTAGGTCCCCTGCTTGTTGTAATCAGTCAGTGTTTAACTACATTCTGATATATCTGAGCACATCTCTAGCCTGACGCAAACATCCACTGCCACTGATGTTTCCTCCCACTTCCTCCAAACACTGCTACCTGTGATTCCCCCACAGTGTGTGGGAATACTCATGGAGGATTCTGATCTACTCAGCAATAAAGATATATAATAATCTACTAAATTCAGTGAAGTGAAATCTACTCACATAGTGTCAGTAGGGATAAAATCAGAGTATGCAATAATATGATATAAGATCATAACAATAGTTCAGAAATGGAGAACATACTATGGAATTAATATGTTGTGAGGAATGGAAAGTTGAACCAAACCATTCTCTAACCCAGAATTTCTGCTTATTTTGAGCAATTACCAAAAATAGTAGTCTGTGTGAGCATGCTTCCATGCTTGGTTCAGACTGTCATTGATGCTAATGTTTCCTTCTATTAGTTCTCAGCACTATAACCAGAGGTCCTTCCAGACGTATGTAGGAAGAACTCCACTGGAGTGACTGGGTGGTGGACAATCATTTTTACAGCCACAGGGATGTGTATAGACTGCATTAATTTCAGTGGTGCCAGTGGTAATGAAGATAGAATGATATGGAATATGTCATAATAAATTAGCTTGTGCCAGACTGAACCTTAAAGGTACACATCGTGCTAATGACCTAATTCTTTAACTCATAGGTTGTATGAACACACATCTTATCACACCTTAAATTTTCAGTGTCACTAATCAGAGGTACTCCTACACCATGTACAACAATAACATCATTAGGAGTAAGAATTTGTTTGCAGTCCCTTCATTACAATGAATTTGATCAATCGATATAGACATCTCGCTAATACATAGTTCCTTGGCCGAATCTACTCCATCTCTGTTTGCTATACTCCCATGAGAGAATCTCAGGTGGTATGACCAGAAGTAGGCCTAATTGCAGAGATCATCAGCGACAATGAAAGACTGACCCAGTTCTGGGGATGTGCTCAGACAGCCTAATGATTAAGATGGCTGCTCCCCAAAGTGGGATATCCAGGTTTCAGTCCTTATTTGGTGCAGATTGTAGTTTATGAGAGTAGACTCATTGCACAGTAGGTTCAAAATTTCTAAATGGTTTACACTGACATCATTTCATGTCATTGCATATTCAATATCATCCCCACTGATGTCATTCATTTCATTTCAGTCTATGTAATTCACATAGTACATATACCTGTATCAGGGCAACCCACTGTTGCCCATTAAATCTGTTATACATTGGTGCTATTCTCATTCACCTCACTGCAGAAAGCACAGCCACTAGCGTTAAAAATTAACAGAAAAAATACCATGAATAAAGAAAGCTTGTGGTGAATCTGGAGACTTGCTCTAACAACAGAACAGCTAAATTTGAATCCTGGTCAGGCACAAATTTTCACTTGTCACAACAGATTCATTATACTGCAGGTTCTGCATTTGTTAATGGTTGTCACTGATACTGTTCTGCATCAGCAAATCTTCTCTGCTGCTACCCTAATAATTCCATCCATTTCCTTTTAGTGAATTTCATTTATTTGGGAATATGAGTATAGCTTGAATAAAGGAAGGAGCAGTGTTCGCAGCATGCATGCAACCAACCAAACTTCAAAAGGCCCTTGGTGTACCTGCAGAACAGAACAACATAGGGAGCACTTGGCACTTGAGAATGATCTGGTGATTGACTAGTGTATAGCTTCTATCTTTGACTCATTTAAAAGTCAATTACCAAGTTATCAGGGGCTGTGGAAAGATTCAAAATCATGAAATGTTCAATTTTTACTTTTTTGCATTTTAAAAGTCCACACTTTCCCCTTTCAATTGATATATAATTTATCCCGTTCAGAGGACAACAACTATTTTTAAAATTTTTTGAAATACACTCCTGGAAATTGAAATAAGAACACCGTGAATTCATTGTCCCAGGAAGGGGAAACTTTATTGACACATTCCTGGGGTCAGATACATCACATGATCACACTGACAGAACCACAGGCACATAGACACAGGCAACAGAGCATGCACAATGTCGGCACTAGTACAGTGTATATCCACCTTTCGCAGCAATGCAGGCTGCTATTCTCCCATGGAGACGATCGTAGAGGTGCTGGATGTAGTCCTGTGGAACGGCTTGCCATGCCATTTCCACCTGGCACCTCAGTTGGACCAGCGTTCGTGCTGGACGTGCAGACCACGTGAGACGACGCTTCATCCAGTCCCAAACATGCTCAATGGGGGACAGATCCGGAGATCTTGCTGGCCAGGGTAGTTGACTTACACCTTCTAGAGCACGTTGGGTGGCACGGGATACATGCGGACGTGCATTGTCCTGTTGGAACAGCAAGTTCCCTTGCCGGTCTAGGAATGGTAGAACGATGGGTTCGATGACGGTTTGGATGTACCGTGCACTATTCAGTGTCCCCAGTGGTGTACGGCCAGTGTAGGAGATCGCTCCCCACACCATGATGCCGGGTGTTGGCCCTGTGTGCCTCAGTCGTATGAAGTCCTGATTGTGGTGCTCACCTGCACGGCGCCAAACACGCATACGACCATCATTGGCACCAAGGCAGAAGCAACTCTCATCGCTGAAGACGACACGTCTCCATTCGTCCCTCCATTCACGCCTGTCGCGACACCACTGGAGGCGGGCTGCACGATGTTGGGGCGTGAGCGGAAGACGGCCTAACGGTGTGCGGGACCGTAGCCCAGCTTCATGGAGACGGTTGCGAATGGTCCTTGCCGATACCCCAGGAGCAACAGTGTCCCTAATTTGCTGGGAAGTGGCGGTGCGGTCCCCTACGGCACTGCGTAGGATCCTATGGTCTTGGCGTGCATCCGTGCGTCGCTGCGGTCAGGTCCCAGGTTGACGGGCACGTGCACCTTCCGCCGACCACTGGCGACAACGTCGATGTACTGTGGAGACATCACGCCCCACGTGTTGAGCAATTCGGCGGTACGTCCACCCGGCCTCCCGCATGCCCACTATACGCCCTCGCTCAAAGTCCGTCAACTGCACATACGGTTCACGTCCACGCTGTTGCGGCATGCTACCAGTGTTAAAGACTACGATGGAGCTCCGTATGCCACGGCAAACTTGCTGACACTGACGGCGGTGCACAAATGCTGCGCAGCTAGCGCCATTCGACGGCCAACACCGCGGTTCCTGGTGTGTCCGCTGTGCCGTGCGTGTGATCTTTGCTTGTACAGCCCTCTCGCAGCGTCCGGAGCAAGTATGGTGGGTCTGACACACCGGTGTCAATGTGTTCTTTTTTCCATTTCCAGGAGTGTATGTTCTGCATGGATGTGTCTCATGTGGCACTGTTACACTGCTGTCAAATGTTATATTCAAGAGTCTACATCATTTACGTGTTAGTGATGTGAGAGAAAATAAATGTCACAAAATCAGGTTGTGGCTAGGCTGTGATAGTATCACCCACTTAATTGTCATGTATTTCATAATTATTTGCTCCTTTGTAATTGTGAAAATATTTATAGTGAATTCCATTCATTGAAGTTTCTATTTTACTGAAGGATAACCATGGATAAAAACAAAATGGATAGAAGTGCTCTGAAGGCTTTTAAGAAAAGGAGACATGTTCGACACCAAATGTAGGTGTTATTGCCATAAACAATAAAGATGATAACCAAGTGCATGAACCTAACTTTGGTACACCTGATAATTGTAATGAAAGTGAGAAAGAAAGTATTTTGCAGAGGAAGCTCAGTTCAGTTAGTGAAATGTATGAATGTTTTATGTGCAATTCAGATGTGAATGAAATATTTGATATGTCAGTTCTCAACGTGATTTCTGCTAACTGTGTAAGATTTATTCAGTGTAGTGAGGTTTTCTGGAACTCCCTGTAAAAAATTATGTAGGACTTGCCAATGAAACGGAACTGAAGTGTTGTAAGTGTTCATACATGACAACCTTTTGTAACAGTGTTGCTGTAACTCCAAATGGAGAAAATGATAATAAAATCTATGAACACGTCAGATTTGTCCATGCCTTGCATACAGTTGGTAAGGGTGCTACTGCAGGTACAGTTTTCTGTAGCATGATTAATCTTCCAGAACCTCCAACCAAGTTTATGAACCATATCAGATTTATAGAGTCTAAAGTAAAGGATGTCTATATAGAATCTATGAAGAAAGCTGTGGAAGAGTCAGTAATACACTGAAGTGCCAAAGAAACTGGTATAGGCATGCGTATTCAAATGCAAAGATATGCAAACAGGCAGAATACAGTACTGCGGTTGACAACACCTATATAAGACAACAAGTGTCTGGTGCAGTTGTTAGATCAGTTACTGCTGCTACAATAACAGGTTATGAAGATTTAAGTGAGTCTCACCATTTCATGAGTGTACCATAAACATCAGGAATCCCACAAAATATCAAATATCCAACATTGCTGTGGCCAGAAAAAGATCCTGCAAAAATGGGACCAATGATGACTGAAGAGAATCGTTCAACATAATGTAAGTGCAACCCTTCCACAAATGGATGCAAATTTCAATGCTGGGTCATCAAGTGTCAGTGCATGAACCATTTAACAAAACATCACCGATATGGGTTTCAGACCTGAGGGCTCACTCATGTACCCTTGATAACTGCCCAACACAAAACCTTGTGGCTCACAAATTGGATTGTTGGTGACTTGAAACATGTCGCCTGGTTGGATGAGTCTCATTTCAAATTGTATCAAGCAGATGTACGTGTATAGGTATGGAGACAATCTCATGAATCCATGGACCCCTGCATGTCAGCAGAGGACTGTTCAGGATGGTGGACGCTCTGTAATGGTGTAGGGCATGTGCAGTTGGAGTGACAGGGGACCCCTGAGACATCTAGGTTAGACTGTGAAATACTGTGACAGATGACATGTACATAAGCATCCTGTCTGATCACCTGCATCTATTCATGCCCATTGTGCATTCTGATGGACTTGGGCAATTCCAGCAAGACAATGGGACAGTTCACACATCCAGAATTGCTACAGAGTGGCTCCAGGAACAGTTCCTCTGGCCAACAAGCTCCCCAGACTTGAACATTATTGAGCATACCGGGGATGCCTTGCAAAGCGCTGTTCAGCAGAGATCTCCATCCCTTATAATCTTACAGATTTATGGACAGCCCTGCAAGCTTCATGGTGTCAGTTCTCTCCAGAATTACTTCAGACATTAGTTGAGTCTGTGCCACATCACACTGTGGCACTTCTGCATGCACTCAGGGGCCCTACACGATATTAGGCAGGTGTACCTGTTTTTTGGCAAATCAGTGTGACTGCAGCATTCGATGGTACCAGCGATAAATGGAGACACACATCTCTCCATGGTGTAGTATCTACCACCAGTATGTATACAGAGAAAGTCTTGGATTAAAATTTGTATTGCAGCTGGGACTTTTTTTTCAGGGTGTCAGGTCACAAGCTGGAAGAGGCAGGGTGGTCTGGCCACCATGTCTCCACCCTCCCTTTTCTGGGGATGTGGTCCAAGGTATGAAAGGGAGTTTTTTATTTCTTTTATTTATTGTATTTTTAATTTTTTGAGGTGGTTTTTGTGTCTATTGATTTTTATTCTCTTTCATAGGTGCTAAACACAACAAACAGAAACTAAAGACACCATTCAACACAACCAAACAAAAAAAACTGCTACCAACACTGTCTAGAGTTAAAGAGTTTACTAGAAAAAGAAAGAAAACAAAATGGGACCCTGCAACGGCCATATTGGCATGTATCCAGAACAGCTTCTCGCTAACTTAAAAACTAAATATTCTGCCCTGAATACATCAGGCTTGAATGTTAGTTCCTGAATGTTAGTTATCTCCTCATTTCACTTCCCATATATGGAACACCCCAACTAGCCAGATGGTCCATCAATAATGAACCCAAGAATTAGAATAACATGTTCCACATTTCACACGTCACTGCAAGATATCATGTTACTCTTGCAGTATGTACCACAAGTCTATGATGTTATTGTCATCAGTGTGATACAAATAATACTTCACCATCCCCTTTATACAGTTTACAGCATTTGTCCTACTGGTGGGAAAGTATACTCAGTCCGGGAACAGTCAGTCATCAGCTTTGATCGTCGTGTGTGCCGTACGGAGTAAAAGGGCCAGCATTTTCCTCATTAGAGGCCAACAGTCCATTACCACGCAACAAACCAAATGGTGCTCACCGGAGTCAACAACTGCACAGTGGGGGCGTATTGGCATGTCTACCATATGAATAGAGCACAGTTGTTGATGGTTTGGGAATTTGCCATTCACCACTACATACCACAATGCTCATACCTCTGTAAGGAGAGAGGGAAGATGGACCACTCTCCATGTTATCTGCCACTGTACCGCCGGGTACTTCCATTTGGCCACACTGTGAGGTAGTTGCTGAAGGAAGCTTCAATATATGTCTTTCGTTGTCGGCAGCCTGGTCTCCAGCAAACTGCCTGAACATAATTGCCTGAACATAACAGTAATCGACGAAGAATCCTCAAAGGCGTGCAAGTGGTGCTGTGATGTGGCCTACATTGACTGGTGGACAGAGTGATTGGGAAGCCACTTTGTTGATCACAACACCCATTAAGGTGACATGCTCAGTTTATCGACAGCACTGTATCATACTAAGAAATAGCACACGTGCCCTGTTCTTCACGTTTACAAGTCTGATGCCTCTTCCTCTCAGCAGCAGTGTCAAGGTGTTGTAGCTGATTTTGAAGAGATGGTCAGCACTTACGAAATGCCCGAAGGCTGACTGCTGCAGTCTTGATGTGATCATGGTGGGCAATGGCAGTATGTGTGCCAAGTGACTTATTTTTGGTGCCAAATAGACATTGACATAATGTGCACACTGGAACATATCTATGGCATGCAGTGGATGTTGTCGTACCAATGCGTGAATCTGTTGCAGCAGCCACTGTACATCATATGTTCCTGTGGAATACCACTCCCAAACACTTGAGAGTGGGGGCCTTGGTGATGGACACTGCTGTCCCTAGTGACAGCCCTCTGCCCACTTCCATACATTGGGTCTTTCGTAGGTTGATGACACTACCCGTCACTGCTCCATACTGCTGGAGCCATTTCAGTGCCGCCTGGATTTCATCTCCTGACTTGACCAGAAGACTGACATTGTCAGCACATGCACAGCATTGTAAAGATGCAGTCCACAGTTTGGACACCTTCAAGTCAGTGTCAGAGGTTGTATATTGCAGGTTCAAGAGCAACTGCAAATAAGATGGCAAAAGGGGGCAACCCTGCCACACTGAGCGACGGATCATGAAAGGTTCTGAGCTAATACGTTTCACCAAGACTCTTAAATTTGCGCCATTAATCAACATCATGATCGTGTCCACAAACTGGAGGAGGATTCCCATCAGATCCACAGCCCCTCGGAGGAATACGTGGTCCACTTGGTCGAAAGCGTGATCGAAATTGACTGCTACAAGGGCTCCTCATAATCAACATGCCGACATCAATGCTATGATATCCCTCTATGCCCCTAGTAATCCCATCTAGACACATTTGATCTAAATCTATTTTGTCCTTCATCGCTGCTTATAATGCGAGCACAGAAGATATGTGCAAAGATTTTGTAGTCTCCACTCAGTAATGTCTATGACCACCACTTGGTTTTGGAACAGGTATCATGATACCCTCTGTGAACTCGATAGGGACACTTAAGATAGCTTTTAAGAGTTCATTGTACATCTGTACCCACGTCCGTCCCATCAGAGGAATAAATGTGCAGTAGAACTCAAGGGGGAGCCTATCTGGTCCAGGGGATTTGTTTAATGCACCACACTTTGGGGCAGCATCCATATCATCTATGGTGATTTCAGCCATAAGGCCATCTACTTCAGTGGGATGCTCATCCGCTGGCATTTCATGAAGTGCATCTGCCAGTCCTGCTCTGTCCAGCTGATCCTACACATAGAAACTGTAGTAGTGGTGAGCAAAAGCATGTGCAATATCCTTCTGTAATGTGTCCTTCTTTCTCTCAGTATATAGTGGAATGATGGCCATTCATTATGTAATTCGTTGTGCATCCTTACATATACTTTACCTCATTCCATCTTCACTGCCGTAAGATGCTGCAGTTGTGCTTTGTTACGTTAGTGAGCTTACTGATGGTCGGGAGATGGTGGTTGTTTCGCCAATTCACGTAGGGCTGTGAAATAAAATTCGGAAGTCACCTGTTGCCAATGTGGCTTATCTTGACCATATCATGTGAATGTTTTGCGTAAAGCCAGTTTGATGCAGCAGAGCCACCATTTAAGCATTGAATCATATGAACGTTGATGCCATTGACATTGTTGCCATGTGACTTCAACCTTCCGTAAACAATTCTCATCCTGCAGGTTGGTAACGTTAAGCTTCCATGGACCCCTACTGCACCATGTCTTCTGTTTTGACAGAGCGATGGTGCAGATGTAAGCCTGGTGGTCTGTAAAGGCCGTAGGCCACACCTCGGCATCAACCATTGCCTGGCATAGCCCATGTGACACATACACACTGTCTAGTTGACTAGCTGAGTGGCTTGTAAAGTGCGTATAACCGCAGCTGTAACTGAGCGTCATTCCCCAGGTGTCATGCAGTGCAAGATCCCAAACCAGCATCTGTAACACTGGGAAAGGAACAAAGATTGGTCATTGGTCCTCGGGCTGTAGAATGCAGTTGAAGTCACCGCTGACAATATAATTCTCTTGACGTCCTCAAAATTGCGGTGACACTTCCTCTGTGTAAAAAGACGTGCATTCGTGTTTCTTGGTCAAGCCAGACAGTGTGTAAACATTCACCAAGCGTACATCCCCTACAGTCAGGGTAACACCAAGGGTTGATGGTAAGTATTCCACATCTTCAGCCATTATTCCTTCTCATAACAGTATGGCTGTCATCATAACCTGTTGAGCAATAGACGTCATAACTCTAAAACTCAACTGGGCATTGTTCCATACCTCCTGCAGAAATACTATGTCCTGCAGCATTTGTATCTTTACTGAGGTGCAAATACCACTGATGTTAACTCTACCAATACAGTAGACATGTGACATCTTATTGGTTGTGCACTGCTGTGAAGTCACGCATCTACTAATTGGCTGTCGGCGGAGCGTTCTTCCTGGACCAGGACCGCACAACATGGCCTCATTGGCCACCATGGGCAAGGTTCCCTCCCGACCCATTGTTGGTGGGAGCCAATGATTAAACGTCAGCTTCCTGCATCTCATCAGTTTGTTCCATTTCTTGTGACCAATCTACTAATGCATTGATGAGGACTCTCGCTGGTAACGGAATTTCATCTGCAGATGGGACCTCATCCTGTTGCGTATCTGTGTCCATCATGTCTCTTTGATGTGTTGGCTTCTCCACAGTTTGTGGTACTGAAACTGTGGATGTGATGTCATCCTGGCCTGGCGGTGGAAACGAATTTTGATCATTCGCAGTGTCTTGATCGTCACCTTGGTTGTGGTGCTCGTCTTCTGTGGACAGCCATCTCTTCTTTCATTTCTTCAACGCTGTTTTCACGGTGGAGCTTCCACGTCCGCTGAGAGATGCTCTTCAGTATGATCCTCTTGCGGATCCACTTCCACATCTGAAGATGGGTTCCACTGGAGCGTGGTAGGACCATGGCTCCACTGCTTTTGTGGGGCGTCTGGCTGGTGGTGTGATGAGGCCATTTGCACTGTCAGTGATGTGGGATGAGGGGCGATACTCACAAATTCTATGGGAAACAGCTTGTCATGAGCATTGTCCACATCTTTCTGTAATGCTTACACGTACACAATAGTCAGCGATGTCATCTGCTACGGCGGGTGCTGGGTGCCCCAAAGTAGCTGTACTAGACATCACTGAAGACAGTCAGTTCCCACATAGCCTTCCTGCCCCCAGCCAGAGCAGGTTTTCTGTTGACCATTGTATATAACAATGGCTTGACAGCCATCTATTGTCCCATAAGATGGTATGTGCTTTTGGATTTCAATTCTTATTTGGCACACTCCACTGAGAGTTGGATACGTCTCAAAGCTTGCCCATTTCTCTGTAGCATGATTAAGGACCTTGCCATAAGGGCGAAGTGCTGTAATAACCGTGTCTGCAGGAACTTTGAATGGAAGTTCGAATACACATTCCGTTCTCACTCCAAGACCAGCATGATCAACAGAAATCACTCCCAAGTTCCCGTCGGCATGGTAAAAGTGGTAACTGTCAGTGGATTGACAAATAAGTCTATTGCACAATGCCTTGTCTATGAGTTTTACATATAAAACACTGGCCACTGTTGATAGGTCAATTCCTAACAGCTCCCAGGGATCTCATTTCGCGATTTTGCGCATGAAACATCCAGATTCGTGTGCTTTTGCTCTTGTCCATTGAATGTGAACTTGACAGTCACCTTCCAGTAAGAAAGAGCCATCATGATCTGTAGTAGTCAATACACCACTATGTGAAGCCTAACGGATGTAAACAAAGCTCACACTAAATGGGGCCCCCCGGACTGTGTGCTTGGCACATCCAAGCCGCTACAATGCTGAAGAGGGACTGTACTTGAACTCAGGTCTTCTTGCTTGATAGGCAGAAATGCTAACCATTACACCACCCCAGCACTGTGGTTAACATTCCTGCATGAATTACCCAAGCTGAGTGCCCTTCCCAACACAAACTTCAATTCACATCTTCTGCTTATTTTCCCTTACATTGTCACTACTGCCAGGGCTCTCCAGCAATTGAATATCACCCCAGCATTGGATGTAATGGGGAAGTCCTGTACCATAGGTGATCTTACAGATCTTATAATTATATTTTTCCCTGAGACATTTAAGGCTCTTCTTTGTCTGTGATAATGATTGAAGCAGAAGAAATGGATTAAAATTTGTGCTGTGGGCGGGACTTAAATGTCTCGGGGGAAAATATAATTATAAGATCTATAAAATCACCTGTGGTATAGGGTTTTCCCATTATGTCCAATGCTGGGATGCTATTCCAATGCCGGAGAGCCCTGGCAGTAGTAACAGTGTAAGGGAATATAAGCAAAAGATGCGAATTGAAGTTAGTGTTGGGAAGGGAACTCAGTTTGGGTAACTCATGCAGGAATGTTCACCACAGTACTGTGGCGGTGTAATGGTTAGCATTTCTGCCTAGCAAGCAAGAAGACCCGGGTTTGAGTCCTGGCCGCAGCACATATTTTAATCCATTTCTACTACTTTCAAACATCTTCAAGAACTGAAGCCCTAAGGTAATGACATTATAGTGCATAAATCTGGGTGTATTTGATATGTACAGAAATGAATGGGATTGAGAATTCAGCTACTGAAAGCTTCATACAAAAAATTCAGCGATAGTAAAGGGTTGGATGGGAAGGGAAGGTTAATTGACAAAATACAGAACTATTATGGAATGGCTATCAGGCAAAACACACGTAGTGTCCATAAAAAGAAGAAGGGTGTTTGGGCTTTTTTTTTTTCTTCATAATTTTTCATCCGATGAAAGTCCCATCATTGCTTGTGTTCCAAAGAAGAGAACAGTTGGTGTAAATACAACAAGAGATTGCTAACTGTTAAAGTGTACACTTATAAATACAGACTGTCTGATGTTGTAATGGAGATGGTAAAACCTATTTTCAGACACTTAGCAGCACCTGAACTCTGGAAAAAGTGTGTTCATGGAATAACTCAAAACCCCAACGAAAATGTAAATAGTGTTATATGGTCAAGAATCACCAAGATTGTGTTTCTTTGAATAGGAACACTTCCTTTGGTGTATATGATGCTGTTGTTACTTTCAGTGATGCCAATGTTGTAAGATGCAAAGTATTTTGAAACATGGAAATGAAGATAGGTTGCAACATGGTATGAACGATGCTTGCTTTAGTCAAGGAACGTCTGCAGGTTTCTGACAGGAGAGGTTGACAGAAGATGAAGATAATCCATCCAATCACGTGGAACGCACTAAAGGGGTCACCCAAACTTGGTCACTCAGTTCCCAAAAGTTTTATTTTTTCATACAAATTAAATGTTTTCTTGGGATCTACCAAACCACTTTGCTTCAAACTTTCAGGAAAAGTTACATAGTCCCTTCTGCATAACTTAACAGCCTTTTACCATAAACTTGTATACTAGTGAATTTATATACAAAAATAGCGCAAAAACTAGTGAATTTTCGTCACAATAGAAAAAATTAATCTTTACCGACTGAAATAAATTTTTTTAAAGTCCCTGTTTTAAGTTGTAGCAAATACTTCAACAAATAAGCTGTAAATCTTTCAGCTTCCTCAAATACTTTCTAAGAAAACATGTAATTTATAACCTCTATTTTAACACTGGAAATCTAGAGCTTTCCAGAGCCCCTTAATGAAAAATGACCCAGAGGTCAGTGAACAGGAACTTGTACCTTTCTTTCAGATTTATCGCCCTTCACTTTTGTGGTTCTTGTCATACTGTAACAAAAGGCAGTAAATGGCCATTACATAAAATTCCTCTTGATATCTTCATCTGAGGTAAACATTTTGCCTCTCAGAATATTATTCAACTCACCAAAAGTGGCATACTCACAGGAAGGCAGTTTTGGAATTTATTGAGGGTGACTGAGGGAGTCCCATTTGAATGTCTGCAAGAGTTCTTTGACTGCATTTTCTGCGTGGTGTGTTGCATTATCACAGACCAGAATGATCCCATGGGTGAGCTGCTGTGGTCCTTTTGTTGTGATCCCTTTGGAAAGGTGGTAAAGTTTTGTATCACTGCACATTTAACATTGTCCCATGCTGCATGAAATCAATAAGGAGGAGACACTATTGGCCAAAGATGAAGATAAACACAACTTTCCCATCCTTGTGTGGATGGCTATGGATTTTTTGGCTTGCAGCAAATCTGGATGCTTCAACTGGAGATTGCCATTTTGATTCAGATGCACAGTGACACCATATATTGTCTACAGCCAGTACTCATGACAAGAGTTTGTTTCCTTACTTGACCTAGAGCTGCATGTGTTCATGAGAGTCCCATGTGACATGCTTCCTCTGTTGATCAATGATGGTAAGGCAACTACTGGATGTACACTTTGCAAATTTTTAGTCTGTCCTTAATGATGGCATGAACTCTTCTGCAACAATGGCTGGCAGTGTTGAATAACAAGGGCATTTACTGGGTAAATGCAATGTGGTGTTGCAGATTGTGTGTCATCAGCGAAAGACTGGACTCGCATTTGGGAGGACAATGTTTCAGACCCATGTCCTGCCATCTTGATTTACTTTTTTCCGTGAGTTTCCTAAATCGCTTCAGGCAAATGCCAGGATGGTTCCTTTGAAAGGGTGTGGCTGATTTCCTTACCCATTGGTCCCTAATCTGGTGGGACCTATGACCTCACTGTTTGGTCCCCTCTCCCAAATCAACCAGTCAGTGAAAGATGTCAGCCGTTCCCTCAAATACTTGTGCCATGTCTTGACCCAGTAAATAACCACTGTTTCTATAAATCTTTAAGAAACATAGTTTTGTACCAGCACCAAACTGTTCTGATTTTGCAAAGTTATTGATACTGTTCGTGAACTACTTTGCAGAATGTATCTTTCATCCTGTTCACGATGTTAATCTGACAAGACGTTTCTGGTGAAGTGTTTCTTTTGAAGACTTATCCTTAACAATACATAAATTTTAAAATAAATTTCTTTCACTTTTTTGATGACATAAATTTTGTGTTATTTCAAATTATAATAAAATTAAATTTTTACTGCTATATTTTCTATGTACAACCACTCATGAACCTTTGGTTTAAAGTGGTACAATTTTTAAAAAAATGTTGCTGCTGCCAAAATGACCACTGCATTCAGAGAACTGAGTTGTCTTTTTCTATACTTCTTTCAGTTTATCTCACTGGAAGCATTTGAATTGCTATATTTTGTCATGTTTAAAAAGATAACTGTCAGTAATGTTACAGAACATACTGCTGAGAATGAGTTAGAGTGACAAATGCTCTCTTTAAAGAGATGTTCATAATGTACACAATGGTGTCATTTATTGTATTATTAAATCTACTTAGAGTTATGATGAGTGACACACACTAGCATATTGAAGCACTGTCAGATATTGAGTGGATATGTGGTGTATCAAAGCTAATTTACAATATACATTGTACTAAGGTGACTTTATCAGCATTAAGCCTCATTACATTGTTCCTTCTTTACTTCCTTCCTTTATGCAAGTAGGAAGGTTCTGTTATATTTGTGGGAGTCATACATGTAGTGTGATCAAATATTTATTTTCTACAGTGCCAAGTATATACTTCACACATTAAAAAAAATCAACAGCTTATGCGTACTCATTAGTAAACAAGCATATGACTTTCATTCGACTGTTGTTTCTGTATGAATTAAATGTACTGATTGTGTAATAAAATAAAAAAGATGACAGCTGCAGGAGATAAAAAGCTGTATCTGGTTTATATGAAAGAAATGAACAATAGCTGGTACAAACTATTAAATTGTTAAGTCGTATTTTTGGATTTAGGAAGTAGACACACTGTTTCCATAATGATACAATTATTTTAAAATATAAAGTTCCAATAATACATGTAGAAATCTTTCACAGACCATACTTTCTTAGTTAAGAACATTGTACGGAATAAATACCTAATATAGTCGATCAAGAATTATCATTACTATTTTGCAAGAAATTCTTAGATTCCTCCAGTCTATAAAACTAATATAAGTTACCCCCCAAACGGAACGTGGGTATGCTCTTACTGATGGCACACTAACTTAAAACCAAGAGAAAATTGTAAAAGCATTCAAAGATTTCTTTAGATGTGTATAAAATTAAAAAGAAAAGTAATCCATACTCAGCACATTATCAGGAGAAAGAAAGAAAACTGGCATCCTACGGATCCTACGGATCGCAGTGTGGAATGTCAGATCCCTTAATCGGGCAGGTAGATTAGAAAATTTAAAAAGGGAAATGGATATGTTAAAGTTAGATACAGTAGGAATTAGCGAAGTTCGGTGGCAGGAGGAACAAGACTTTTGGTCAGGTGAATACAGGGTTATAAATACAAAATCAAATAGGAGTAATGCAGGAGTAGGTTTAATAATGAATAAAAAAATAGGAGTTCGGATAAGCTACTACAAACAACACAGTGAACACATTATTGTGGCCAAGATAGACACAAAGCCCACGCCTACCACAGTAGTACAAGTCTACATGCCAACTAGCTCTGCAGATGATGAAGAAATTGAAGAAATGTATGATGAGATAAAAGAAATTATTCAGATAGTGAAGGGAGACGAAAATTTAATAGTCATGGGTGACTGGAATTGGATAGTAGGAAAAGGGAGAGAAGGAAATGTAGTAGGTGAATATGGATTGGGGGGAAGAAATGAAAGAGGAAGCCGCCTTGTAGAATTTTGCACAGAGCATAACTTAATTATAGCTAACACTTGGTTCAAGAATCATGAAAGAAGGTTGTATACGTGGAAGAAGCCTGGAGATACTGACAGGTTTCAGATAGATTATCTAATGGTAAGACAGAGATTTAGGAACCAGGTTTTAATTTGTAGGACATTTCCAGGGGCAGATGTACACTCTGACCACAATCTATTGGTTATGAACTGTAGATTAAAACTGGAGAAACTGCAAAAAGGTTGGAATTTAAGGAGATGGGACCTGTATAAACTGACTAAACCAGAGGTTGTACAGAGTTTCACGGAGAGCATAATGGAACAATTGACAGGAATGGGGGAAAGAAATACAGTAGAAGAAGAATGGGTAGCTTTGAGGGATGAAATAGTGAAGGCAGCAGAGGATCAAATAGGTAAAAAGACGAGGACTGGTAGAAACCCCTGGGTAACAGAAGAAATATTGAATTTAATTGATGAAAGGAGAAAATACAAAAATGCAGTAAATGAAGCAGGCAAAAAGGAATACAAACGTCTCAAAAATGAGATTGACAGGAAGTGCAAAATGGCTAAGCAGGCATGGCTAGAGGACAAATGTAAGGATGTAGAGGATTATCTCACTAGGGGTAAGACAGATACAGCCTGCAGGAAGATTAAAGAGACCTTTGGAGAAAAGAGAACCACTTGTATAAATATCAAGAGCTCAGATGGAAACCCAGTTCTAAGCAAAGAAGGGAAAGCAGAAAGGTGGAAGGAGTATATAGAGGGTCTATACAAGGACAATGTACTTGAAGGCAATGTTATAGAAAGGGAAGAGAATGTAGATGAAGATGAAATGGGAGATATGATACTGCATGAAGAGTTTGACAGAGCACTGAAAGACCTGAGTCGAAACAAGGCCCCAGGAGTAGACAACATTCCATTAGAACTACTGATGCCCTTGGGAAAGCCAGTTCTAACAAAACTCTACCATCTGGTGAGCAAAATGTATGAGACAGGTGAAATACCCTCAGACTTCGAGAAGAATACAATAATTCCAATCCCAAAGAAAGCAGCCGTTGACAGATGTGAAAATTACTGAACTAACAGTTTAATAAGTCACAGCTGCAAAATACTAACGCAGGTTCTTTACAGATGAATGGAAAAACTGGTAGAAGCTGACCTAAGGGAAGATCAGTTTGGATTCCGTAGAAATATGGGAACACGTGAGGCAATACTGACCCTACGACTTATCTTGGAAGCTAGACTAAGAAAAGGCAAACCTACATTTCTATCATTTGTAGACTTGGAGAAAGCTTTTGACAATGTTAACTGGAATACTCTCTTTGAAATTCTAAAGCTGGCAGGGGTAAAATACAGGGAGCAAAAGGCTATTTACAATTTGCACAGAAACCAGATGGCAGTTATAAGAGTCGAGGGACATGAAAGGGAAGCAATGGTTGGGAAGGGAGTGAGACAGGGTTGCAGCCTCTCCCCGATGTTATTCAATCTGTATATCAAGCAAGCAGTAAAGGAAACAAAAGAAAAGTTCGGAGTAGGTATTAAAATTCATGGAGAAGAAATAAAATCTTTGAGGTTCGCCGATGACATTGTAATTCTGTCAGAGACAGCAAAGGACTTGGAAGAGCAGTTGAACAGAATGGACAGTGTCTTGAAAGGATGGTATAAGATGAACATCAACAAAAGCAAAATGAGGATAATGGAATGTAGTTGAATTAAGTCGGGTGATGCTGAGGGAATTAGATTAGGAAATGAGACACTTAAAGTAGTTAGGAGTTTTCCTATTTTGGGAGCAAAATAACTGATGATGGTCGAAGTAGAGAGGATATAAAATGTAGACTGGCAATGGCAAGGAAAACGTTTCTGAAGAAGAGAAATTTGTTAACATCGAGTATAGATCTAAGTGTCAGGAAGTCGTTTCTGAAAGTATTCGTATGGAGTGTAGCCATGTATGGAAGTGAAACATGGACGATAAACAGTTTGGACAAGAAGAGAACAGAATCTTTCGAAATGTAGTGCTACAGAAGAATGCTGAAGATTAGATGGGTAGATCACATAACTAATGAGGAGGTATTGAATAGGTTTGGGGAGAAGAGGAGTTTGTGGCATAACTTGACTAGAAGAAGGGATCAGTTGGTAGGACATGTTCTGAGGCATCAAGGGATCACCAATTTAGAACTGGAGGGCAGCGTGGAGGGTAAAAATCATAGAGGGAGACCAAGAGATGAATACATTAAGCAGATTCAGAAGGATGTAGGCTGCAGTAGGTACTGGGAGATGAAGAAGCTTGCACAGGATAGTGTAGCATGGAGAGCAGCATCATACCAGCCTCAGGACTGAAGACCACAACAACAACAACTCAGCACATTACTGTAGATGAACATTTATCTTCATGAAAGCATCTACATCTATGTGATTACTCTGCAAGTCACAATAAAGTGACTGACAGAGGGTTGAATGAACCACCTTCAAACTGTCTCTCCACCCTTCCACTCTTGAACCGCATGTGGGAAAAGTGAGCACATTAATTTTTCTGTATGAGCCCTGATTTCTCTTATTTTATCATGATGGTCATCTCTCCATATGAAGGTGGGTTCCAACAGAATGTTTTCACAATCAGAGGAGGAAACTGGTGACTGAAATTTCATGAGATGGTCCCATTGCCTTTGTTTTAATGATGGCTCCTCCAAGCCACATATCATGTCTGTGGCACTATCTCCCCTGTTTCATTATAATACAAAGTGAGCTGCCCTTCTCTATACTTTTTCGATGTCATCCATCGGCCCCACCTGTTGTGGATCCCACACCACACAGCTGTACTCCTGAATAAAGCAGAAAGGCGTTGTGTAAGCAGTCTCTTTAGTAGACCTGTTGCACCTTCTAGGTGTTCTGCCAATGAATTGCAGTCTTTGGTTTGCTCTACCCACTACATTATCTATGTGATCATTCCAATTTAGGTTATTTGTAATTGTAATCCCTAAGTATTTAGTTGAATTTACAATCTTCAGATTTGTGTGACTTATTGCATCATCAAAATTTAGTGGATTTCTTTTAGTACTCATGGGAATAACTTCACACTTTTCTTTATTCAGGGTCAATTGCCACTTTTTGCACCATACAGATATCTTATGTAAATCATTTTGCAATTTATTTGTCATGTGATGACTTTGCAAGATGGTAAATGACAGCATCATCTGCAAACAATCTAAGACGGCTACTCAGATTGTCTCCTATATCATCAGGAACAATGGAGAGCCTGTAACACTTCCTTGGGGAACGCCGGATATTACTTCTGTTTTACACGATGTCTTTCCATCTATTACTATGAACTGTGGCCTTTCTGGTAGGAAACCATGAATCCAGTCGATATTCTGTAGGCATCATAGTTGGTTAGAAGACACTTGTGAGGAATGGTGTTGACAGCCTTCTGAAATTCTAAAAGTATGGAATCAGTTTGACATCCCTTGTCAATAGAACTCATTACTTCTTGAGTATAAAGAGCTAGCTGTGTTTCACAAGAATGATATTTTCTGAATCCGTGCTGACTCTGAAAGGAACCTGACTGGTATACAATCTGGACCAGAGGCCTTGCCTTAATTAAGTGATTTAAGCTGCTTTGCTACACCATGGATATCTACTTCTGTGTTTCTCATCTTGGGAGTTGTTTTTGACTGGAATTCAGGAATATTTACTTAGTCTTCTTTTATATCAGAGCATTATTGGACAGTTAGGATACTGGGCCTCATTTCTTGGAAATGGTCAAAAACAATATATATGTTACTTCTCTGCATTAAATGATCGAGCAGTCTGGATTCACATTTTCTTTATAATGAGGTGTTCAAGGGATCCATATTACTTTTAGTTATTGTGAAATCTGAACTAATTAACTCATTTGGAAAGCAAGCATTTTACCTAATCAGAAGGTTAACTGGACCATCTAGTGAGATCAGTGGAAATGCACTAAACAAATCTGGTTCTGAAACTTCCTGGCAGATTAAAACTGTGTGCCCGACCGAGACTCGAACTCGGGACCTTTGCCTTTCGCGGACAAGTGCTCTACCATCTGAGCTACCGAAGCACGACTCACGCCCGGTCCTCACAGCTTTATTTCTGCCAGTATCTCGTCTCCTACCTTCCAAACTTTACAGAAGCTCTCCTGCAAACCTTGCAGAACTAACACTCAAGAAAGAATGGATACTGCGGAGACATGGCTTAGCCACAGCCTGGGGGATGTTTCCAGAATGAGCTTTTCACTCTGCAGCAGAGTGTGCGCTGATATGAAACTTCCTGGCAGATTAAAACTGTGTGCCCGACCGAAACTCGAACTCGGGACCTTTGCCCTTCACAGGCAAGGAGGAGATGAGATACTGGCAGACATAAAGGTGTGAGGACCGGGCGTGAGTCGTGCTTCATTAGCTCAGATGGTAGAGCACTTGCCCGTGAAAGGCAAAGGTTCCGAGTTCGAGCCTCGGTCGGGCACACAGTTTTAATCTGCAGGAAGTTTCATATCAGCGCACACTCTGCTGCAGAGTGAAAATCTCATTCTGGAAATCTGGTTTTATCTTCAAAACATCATAAAAGTGGATTGCAACATCATTTAGTTGTTAGTTGTTAATGAGCGAAATATGATTTAAATTGTAACTAAAATCAGTCTTGGGGAAGGCTGTATTCAAAAAAATCATTATTGATATAAATCCTTTCTTAAAATCTTTGATGTAAGTCTCTATGGGCATGAAGAAATTTTGTAATAATTTTTACAACAGCAACACAGTTGCTTTTGTTTGCCATGGAGAGTCTATTGAAGTGTATATGCCATTTCCAGAAAGTCTCTTGAATGCCACTATAAAATGACTCGTTCACAACAGCTATAAAACTGCTTCTTGATTCCTTCTAAATACCATACACTTCAACAATTATGAAGTCACTGAACTGAATTTCTGAAAACTCTTCATCTTCAAATGATTTATTCCAAAAACAGTCAGATTCTTCTAATACCAAGTTAGCGCTTTTATGTGATGATGAATCCAGTTCATGTCAAGCAGGTTTCTTCTTTTTATTTGTTTGTTTTCATTTCCTGGCAGAAGTTTCAAGGAAAGCATTCACAAGTGAAATTGTAGGAATAAGACATTCTCCTTTCTTTGGTCATGAGTAATTCTTTTTCAGGGACCACACAAAGAGAATGGAAGCAAGGCTTCAGGAGACACAAATAGCTCAGCCTGGAGATCTAGCTCATGAGGACATGAAGGAATGCAGACATACTAGACACAAATTAAAGCAACAGAATCAGTAGAGGGCACAGAACAAAATTTATGAATGTTACCTGAAACTGCACAAGGAACATTATTTTCTGAAACAAGTCTTTCATTCTCAGATGGCTCAAAAGGCTGGTCTGTCACAGCAAATATTCTTCACCAAATTTTTCATTTTTGTTGCCTTAGTATGTAGTAAAACAGTTCTGATGTTGGAAAGATCTGCATTATAGGAGTAATTATAGAGTGTTTTATTGGACTAGATGACATAATTGAACCGCATTAGTGTCCATTGAACCTAAACAAACTTTTTTTTCTTTCTGGACCACTAAAACATTTGCTAAACTAGGATTAATAAAAAACAAAACAAACTGCTTTACAGAGTAAATACTTACAAATGTTAGGGATTATTTGGCTTCCAAAAAGTCTCTCAATAATTGACAACAGGAAGCACTGTCATTTAACATGTTTATAAACATACATGTTGAAAGGACTTTGGACAAAATTAATCTCATGCTTGAACGGAAAAGAGCAACAAAATTCTGAATATGAAACAAAAGGTTAACTCCTCCTTGAAGTGTGCAGGTCCCAAGAACAAAGTTTATCAGTTCCTAGCAGCAAACTCAAAAGGCAATGTCACCACCCTGGTGGGTAATGCGTGCTGTCTCGGTTCTGAGCTAAAGTTCATGCCTGGCATGGAATATGAGAAACTGTCCAAGTTTAATACTCATCACTGAAAATTTCTCCATGTCCAAAAGTGTCATGCTGTACCTACCTCTAGAAGGGCAATGTCAAATGCAGACAGTGACAGTGTAAGTGGTGAACAGGGCAGCAGCAGTGGCAATAACTTTGTAGATGACCGTCGGACTTCAGCAGGTGGATTCACTACTGGTTGTGGCCAGAGCACACTCTTAAAAACTGGTCACATGGATGACTCTAATTTTCTTAGTGGCTGATTGTCTTGTTGGTGCATAGATAATGTTGTCTAAATGGTATGTGCTGTTGACTGGTGCTTTCATCAGTTGCTGGCTTGGTGTGGCTGCTAGAATTACTTCCTGGCAGCCTGCTGGTTAATTTCTTGTTGTGGTCTGTAGTTTGACAGCTGGTAGTGTGGAGTCATTGATCATGGGCTTTTAAATGGTGCAGCTCACAGATGGTCTGCTGTAGGCACTTTACCGCACTTTTATGGAGGGCATGCCACAGAAGCAACCCCCCCCACCCCACCCTCCAGGACAGAGGTGTCAGGGAAGAGGCAGATTCCAGTCCTTGACAGAATCCATATAACCCAAACCCATGGAGACAGAGGGCAGCTGTGGTTTGACAACCATCATCCAACAAGCTGGTTGATGCTCCAGGATGCACTGGTGTGTCACCTTTCAGGATGGTGCAGGCTCGCTAGACACAGGTGGTGAGGAGACTTTGAAATACATGATGGACATAGAACATTATTTGAGGGTGCAGCACTTCTTCTCTAATGAAGCAGGTTAGTGTGTTACCAGTGCCTGGACCCATTGACACATTGAATGATAGCCAGGATCACATTCGCCCAGACAGGATAGTGTAACAGTGGCACCAAGTGTGGGAGCACGGAGTTGTTGGACGTGTGGGATGTATACAGACAACTGGGATTGAAAGGGAGAGCATGTTGGCATTTTGTGGGATACAACCTTTCATGGGGTTGGTACTGGTAGGGTGATAAGCCATCTTGATTTAAAAAGTCTGAACGATCCTTTGCCAAGGCCATTAAATGCCAGATGGAAGGAGCTGTTTGTACCATGGAGATTCTTTTAGCTATACAAAACTCTTTGAACTATACAGAGGTAAGCTGTGGGCTGTTGTTAGGGTTTTGGGGGGCCCTTCTAACGAAAAAATATGTGCCAATACTTGGATAGTGGAGGTGATATGTGGGAAACCAAAGGGAAACCAGACCAGATGTTGACCACTATAAATTAGGAGGACTCCATGAAGGACCCACCAAAATTGAGGTATATCCTGGACCACAAGGTGGAGGGGGTAGGCCAAGGAAAATATCTGTGTGCTGGGGAGGCCTGCTGGCTTTGTCAGGTTGAGCACACCAAGCCCATGGTAGATATGGCTGCTTCCATCCCCCTCCAATACAGATGATGTTGGGGGCAGCTGTTTGGTAAGGACAGCCCCCAATGGCCCTGGTGTAGAAGGTTGAGGAGGCCTGCTGGCTTTGTCAGGTTGAGCACACCAAGCCCATGGTAGATATGGCTGCTTCCATCCCCCTCCAAGACAGATGATGTTGGGGGCAGCTGCTTGGTAAGGACAGCCCCCAATGGCCCTGGTGTAGAAGGTTGAGGGCTCTCTGCTGGAGATAGCCACGGATGACCACCCACATGCAACCAATATCCTTTTAGAGCTGCAGGACCCCTCGGAGAGCAAAGAGCTCAAGGCATCTACTCCAGAAGCCTTGGTGGTCAACAATCTCCATCTGCTCCTGATTTACTGGCCACCTGTAAATAACATACTTCAAGACTTTATTGAAGACTGCATCCTCAGCCATGTGCAGCATGGGCGGAATCAAAGGGTAAGGTAGTGACAGCCTTTTCTACTACTGCATTCAGGTGAAAACTGATGTCAGGATCAATTTCAAATGCAGTATCTGCAGCTAGGAGCAGACAGGGAAATAAACCACATTAGCATGTTGAGCTAACAGTCTGAATCATTTCATAGGAATAACTGGACAAGAAGAGGGCCCATTGCTGCAGGTGCCAAGCTGTTGCCATACGTGCTGCAATTGAAACCTGAAAAAGAGGGAAGAGGTATTTGGGTAGAGTAAACTGACAGGCAGACACATAGTCGTCGAGCCACTGGGTACCAAAAATTATCACCGGGGCTTCTTCCTACGTTTGGTTACAGTTTTTCTGGGCATGGTTGAGCAGCCTAATATGAATCAATAGGGTGTTCTATGGTGTTAATCATATGAGACAGCACTACCCCCACCCTGGCTTGGGAGGATCATAGGCAAAAAGACACATTACCTTCAGGAGGCCCTGCTTCCAGGTCTGGAAAGCCCTATTTCACTGATCTGACCACTTCCATGGGACATTCTCCCTGACTAGTCAGTGTATGGGTTCTGCCACTACTACTGCATGAGGCATAAAATGGCGATGGTAACTGATCTGCCATAAAACTGACATCAGTCACGTGAAATGCCAGGGAACTGGCAACTTCTGGACTGCTTTGACATTGGTAGACATGGGACAGATGCTCAAAGTGTTAAAGACATGGACTAAGTATTGAACTTCCTTGACAAAAAATTCACACTTATCACAGTTGCAGTGGAATTTACCTTCTGGAACATTGAAAACAAGGCCTCTAAATTCAGCAGATCCATAGCAATTTTCTCTGTGAACAAGATGTCATTGTGATAATCAAACATGCTGGGTATTGGGCTAGTTATTGTTGAAAAATATCTGGTGCACTTGCAATGCCAAATGGTGAGCAATTTTAATTAAAAAGGCTGAATGGGATGTTAATCATCAACAGTTCCTTAGATAGATCATCTTTAAGGTCAGCCTTCACAAACACCTTGCCCTCATGCAAGGTGTGCCATAATATCCTCTGACTTTCATAGGGGGTACAAGTCCACAACCATCACAGAATTGATGGTAGCCTCAAAATTGCCAAAGATGCAGAGCACTCCATTCAGTTTTTCCACCAGGACAAGGAGTGTTGTACATCTACAGTTCAGAACAGGTGCCAGCATTGGAGTTCCTCAGGAGGCCTGTCCCAGAGGGCAAAAAGTGTAGACTGGGTTTTGCAGAACCTATGAACTGCATAAGGCAGTATGGTGACATGGGATTTAAAGTTGTCAAAGATTCATATGGACATCACAGGTGGTGCTTGAAACATCACCATCAATGAAGAATCTCCAGGTTGCTCATGAACGAGGACCACCAGAAAGGAGTTAGAAGTGGCAGCCACTTGGGTACCAGTTTTGTAATGCTACTTATACTTGTAGTTCCATGTTTCTAATTTGATTTCTGTGTTGCTAGTTGGTGCAAAACATTTCTCAAAGTCTTTTACAGTTAGCTCCAGAGGCAAACATTCATTGTATATTGATGCATGCCTTTGTCAGGCCTCTGTTTATTGCTTGCAGGGCTGTAACAAGTTGTCAACAGTGTAGCAGTCCTTCAGAATATGTTGAGTACAATTATATTGATTCAAACTGCATTTGTGTTGAGTAATCTTATGGTTGCAAATCCAGAAGCCTATGGTGACAGATCGTTTGACCACCTTCCACTCATTTGTCATTAGCAATGAGGGAATAACAGTTGCCATTGTGCAACACCTTTTGGCAACAAACTCTGTTGAACCTAAGATGTCACATAATTTTCTTCCTTTGCCATCTACTTTTTATAGCTTTCCAGACATTTTTGTTTGTGTATGTACCATTTGTACCTGTGGAAGTTTCTGTTTTAGATCCATGATTTCCACTTTACTTGTCTGTGCTGCCACATATTGATTTAGGGTTAATATTTTTCGCTTCACTGTGGCTGATCACCTCCCCAGCTCCCCACACATGCCTGTGTTGCAATTATCATCATCAAAATTGCAATTACCTTTGGCACCAACATTTGATGTTACACAGTTTCTTCAGTTATAGATGCAATGAATGACACAGCTTACTGAGATGAGCGGTTCATTCAAATGCAGATGGCAGCCAGTAAGACTTGCCATCATATGCGTGAACTATGTCTGGGCCACAATTTATGCAGCCTCATTAGTGCCCCTGTTTCACCGACTGGAAGAGGACAGAGATGACTGGGTTGAGTACTTGACTCAGTTTGAAGTTCATTTATCTGCACACAAAGTACCAGCTACAGTAAAACAATGTTTTTTCTTATCAATGGCAAATGTGTCAGTCTATGCTCTGAACTATTCCCCACTTTGCAGCCAGAACTTGTTACCTATAACAAATTAGTCCAGGCTGTGAATAAATATCATCACAAGAACTTTCACATGGTAGCCACCAGGTTTATATTTTTCAGACTAAGGAAACAGTTAGGACAAATTTATAGATGGTGGGTGACAGATTTGCAAGGACTTACTAGGCAGTGTAAGCTTAAATGTGCATGTGGCAAGTCTTATAGTGATCTCACGATATGTAAGACCATTATGCAGGACATGGCTGATAATAGAATATGGGAACAGATTCTCAAATATCCCGACCCGACGCTGCAGCGAGTTCTGCAAATTATTGACTATCAATATGCCTATGACAGTGCTGTAGACAGTTTTCAGTCATCAACATTTATGCTGCAGTGCCTAGCAATAACACTGAGTGAGGGCATAAACAAGCCACTTACAATTTGAGTTGTCAGTGATCCACTCCAGCTCATTGTAGCTAGCCACGTAAACAGCCAGGCCATCAAGGTACTAGTGTGAAGTCCTGTTTCTCAGTGTAAAAGTGTCACTTATGCCCATTATGAAACACAACTTATTCTTCATGTGAAAAGACCAGAGATGTACTAGCGGTATGCTCACAGAAGAAGAAGGTTCCCTCCCCTAATATGCACCCACAGAAATCAAACTTCATTGTACATATGGTGCACTCTGACCTAAACACAGCTTCTAGTGTTGATCAGATGTGCAGTAGTTGACAATTCAAGCAATCACTAGCTCTTCTTTGGTGCAGTGCCTCTGGAATGAACTCTTTGTGGACCTTGCGATAAATAGTCAAACTATTCAGTTACAATTAGATATGTGTACCTTGGTTTCTTTGCACTGTCACAATACTTATGAATTTCTTGGAAAGCCCAAGCTGCATATATCACACACAAAGCTTACAGCATATAACAGACAATACGTGCCAGTGCTAGGTTCATACAGCCTTCCTGTCATATACCAGAATTTGCAGAAGACTGATATTTTTGACATTTTTGGCTCTGACATGTTTGGGTTGCATGAGGTAGACAGTGTGTTGTCAGTTACTACTTTTGATTCAAATGATGGTATTGGTCATTTGTGTGTTGAATTCAAAGACTTACTTGCTGTTGGCTTGGGCAAAGCTTCTAATTTTTTTATGAATGTGACCATGAAAGTCAATGCACAGCCTCACTCTTTCAGGGCTCGCACTGTACACATGGACTCTGTGAAGAGGCTGCCCAGGAATTTTCACAGTGGCAGGACAGCAATGTTACTGCACCCATCACAGCCAATCAGTGGACATCTCCATTAGTACTCATCATGAAGCCTTCATTCAAACTGCTTATTTGTGGAGATCTTATGGCAATGCTGAACCCTCAAACAGTGACTGACCCATTTCCTTTGCCTCAGCCTGATGAATTTCATTACTGTTTGGGGGCTGGTCACTATTTCTCTAAGACTGATTTACATGATGCATGCCACCAGATCCCTTTAGATGAACAGTCACAGCAAGTGTCTGGTATTAACATACACGGAGGTCTCTTCAAACTTCTTCACATGCCTTTCAGTAGTGTGTCTGCACCAGCAATTTTCCAGTGCTATATGGAAAAATTAGCAGCATCTGTGTATCTGAGTACAAATTATTTAGGCGTATAGTGGTATCAACATAGCAGATGAGCACCTCAATAATTCGTGCACCCTGTTCCATGTGTTATCAGAGGCAAGGCTTAAGTGCATCAGACACAAGTGCATATTTTTTCAAACTGAGACTGCATACTTGAGGCATGTAATTAATTTTCAGGATGTTCATCTAGAGTGTCACACTTGCAGGCCACTCATAACCTCCAGTTTCCAAAGAATGTTACTGAGTTTGACAGTGTTATGGAGGCTGATATATTACATTCACTTCATACTGACTGCAGCTCAGATTGTATCACCATTGCACTGCCTTTGTCACAAGACTGTACCTTTTGCATGCTTCTAGGAATGTCACATTGCCTTTCGACAACTCAGACACTGTGGTCAGTGATCATTGCCTCTTTAATTCTGATTGTTCCAAACATGTGCTCTTGACAGTGGATGCTTTTCCATATGGCACTGGTGCTGTACTCTTGCAGATGATTGGTTCTGCTGCCAGACCAACAGCCTTTGCCTCCAAACTGCTTAACGAAGCTCAGAGCAGCTGTTCAGATAGAGAAGGAGGCTCTTGCTGTAATCAAAGGAGTGACTAAATTTCATCAGTATCTGAATGGAAGCAAGTTCTATTTGGTCACTGACCACTAGCCTTTGCAGTCACTTTTTAACCCATCCAAGCCCATTCTGAATCACACGGCACAGAAATTCCAATGCTGGGCTCTCATCTTACCACACTTCCAATACAAGATAATGTACAGACCCACAGCAAAGCATGCCAATGTGGACACACTTTCACATCTTCTCTTGGGATCAGAGGCAGACGTTGATGCATCTAAAGCATCTTGTTGCCACAATGATGCACAGGACTCAGAAGTGCTGGATCAGCTTCCATTAGATCACCAGAAGATCACCCAGGCAATGGCAGCGGACCTGGATTTGCAGATTCTGTTGCACTACATCCACACTAGTTGGCCTTGCATTGTTAAACATATTGTTAGCCTGGTGGTTCATCACTACTTTGCATGTTGGCATGAGTTGCCAGTGCTACAGGGCGTCTTATTGCTATGTACTGCATCTGAACAGTTGCGTTTAGTAAATCCTGAGGCATGTTCTTAGTTTGCTTCATCAGGGTCACTGGGACATGGTCCACACCAAACAATTAATTTGCTGACATTGCACATGATCTGGCATTGACTCACAAATAGAGCAGATGATGTCTCAGTGCCTCCTTGTGTGGAACACCAGACAGCTCCTCCTCAACAAAGCCAGAAGCGTCTTGGCAGCACTTGCATTTGGGTTTTGCTCGAACCTACTGGAACATTTGTTGGCTGGTTGTCATTGACATATGTTTCAAGTTTCCTTTTGTGGTACCCATGCACTCTACAATGACACATGGCACTTGTCATCCCTTGAAATCCATATTTCACCTTGAGGATCTATTAGATTTATTTGTGACTGTCTGGAGAATTCAAAGATTCCTGCACAAACAACGGAATTTGTTACATCAGAAGCACACTGTTTCATCCATATTCCAACAGAGAAGCAGAATGCTTTGTTCACACTTTTAAGCAGCAAATGGGTAAATTCTGCACCCATCACAAGAGGGACCAAGCTTTGCTTCTCTTATCATTCTACCACTCCCAGCTTAGCAACGGCCCATCACTCGTGGAGTTGACACCACCATGCCTTACTCCAGTTGCTACACCCAACGTAGTGGCCAGCACCTACTCCACCCCCTCAGGCAATGAACAAACCTAATCCAGAATGAGACATTCACTCTGCAGCGGAGTGTGCGCTGATATGAAACTTCCTGGCAGATTAAAACTGTGTGCCCGACCGAGACTCGAACTCGGGACCTTTGCCTTTCGCGGGCAAGTGCTCTACCAAAGCTGTGAGTTCCGGGCGTGAGTCATGCTTCGGTAGCTCAGTTGCTAGAGCACTTGCCCATGAAAGGCAAAGGTCCCGAGTTCGAGTCTCGGTCAGGCACACAGTTTTAATCTGCCAGGAAGTTTCATATCAGTGCACACTCCGCTGCAGAGTGAATATCTCATTCTGGAAACATCCCCCACGCTGTGGCTAAACCATGTCTCCGCAATATCCTTTCTTTCAGGAGTGCTAGTTCTGCAAGGTTCGCAGGAGAGCTTCTGTAAAGTTTGGAAGGTAGGAGACGAGGTACTGGCCAAAGTAAAGCTGTGAGTACCGGGCGTGAGTTGTGCTTCGGTAGCTCAGTTGGTAGAGCACTTGCCCGCGAAAGGCAAAGGTCCCGAGTTTGAGTCTCGGTCGGGCACACAGTTTTAATCTGCCAGGAAGTTTCAACAAACCTAATGACTAAATTTTTTCATCTTTCAGATCATAAAGTGTTCAGAAGAGCTGGGAACGGGCCATTGTCATGAAGTTGCTTGGAAATTGCATGTTTTTGATACATGGTCCAGGAAGATTGCAGTAATGTCATCTGTAAATTGTGTGCCTCTACTGCTGACTCTTTCGTCCCAGAGTTATGGCCTGCCCAGATGATGCAGCCTGCATCCCCTCTGGCTACTTGGGGATCTACATTGCCAGCACCTGGCTCTGGACCAAGGGAACTGGACCCTACACCTCATCCATCTCCTACTGAACAGCAGACATCCCAGGCAGTACTTCTCTCCATTCCATGGCTGGCCAGATGGCAGCCACAGTACTTCAAGATACCATTGCAGTTCCACCACCAGACGACATTACACCATCACTAGATGCAGATGCGCATCCTCTGTCTCATTTCTTGCCTGATGTTCCAGGATGGTCACAAGGTGAATGCCAGGGCATGATGGTGAGGTGGTTTGGTGGGAGAAGTGTAGTATCATAGGTTATTGATATTGCCAGAGCCGGTGCCTTCAAGGTTACTGCTGGCACCACAATGGCACTTTGGACATCACTGTCAATTATGAACCTCCAGGCTGCTAACCACTGAAGCCCACCCGGATGGTGCTATAACTAGTGGCCAGTTGGAAACAAGTCTTTTACTTCTACCTCTGTCCTGCTACTGGGCATTCTGTGTTGCCAGTTGGTGCCAAACATTGCTCCAAGTTGTTGATAGCTCTACCAGCAAATGTTAAGTGTCCACAGATATATGCCTATGTCAGGTCTCTGCTTATTGCTAGCCATGGCTGTAACAAATTGTTAACAATGTAGAAGTTCTTCAGAATAAGTTGAGTACAATTATATTTATTCAAACTGAATTTGTGTCAACTAATCTTTTGCATGCATGTCCAGGCTCCTATAGTGACAGATCCACTGGCCACCTTCTACTCACTTGTCATTAGCAATGAGAGTATAACAGTTGCTGTTATACAATGCAACACAACACTGTAGACATACACAAAAGACCCAAAGTATGAATATCGCAACATTGTTAAAACTCTTAGGGGAAATGATGTGGGGGTGGCGGGGAGGGAGGGGGAGCACCAGGGGGGAGGGAGCACCCCTGCCCACTCATATTTGTCCCAGTCGATAATGGTGTCTGCTGAACCTGTGTGAATCTGCAAAAGTGACATGACCCCTGCTGAGCTGTATATCCAGCCATATTCCATGGTGGAATATGGGAAGACAGAGTGAGTATACTCAGCATCCACATTGTCAAGATTGACCTGGTGTAGCTCCTGTTCTCATTGACTGTCAGTGGACTATACACATGCCAGACATGGAAGAGACACTACTGGCAGGGATGGTGAACAAAGCACCATGCACTGGAGGGACAGCCAGGGAGGGGGAGCTCCTTATACTATTTGTGAGAAAGATGAACAATGAAGCTGGATCTTGCATAGCCACTGAGGAGCAGAAAGATTGTTCATAGGCTCTGATAATGGAAAGGCATGCATCCAGCAAAGAGTCCTTAAGTTTGAGAAGGTCTTGGCAGAGAGCCTCATTGGACGAATGCATTACCATGATGTCCATTACCAGAGAGAAGGCATACTACTGATGACACTAACTACTGGAACAAGAGAAGCTACACTCTATGGAGAAGCCTTGAAAATGGGCAATACATTCACAGTGGGTCTCTCAGGATAGCTTCTGGCAAGTAAAGAGCTTATTATGGGCTGCAGTGATGTGGATCTGGGATCCAAAATATTTGTTGAAGTTAGCCTTAGAGGTGCTGTATGAGAGGACCTGTGGTCAGCATTGGGATTAAGCTGCTTAATGAGTTGAAACACCAAGGGGCCAGCATTATCTAACAGAAAGGCATGGTGCTGCATATCATCTGTTGTCTTACAGATGCAGAAATGTTATTCAAGCTGGGTGCTGTAGCAGATCCAGGGCTTCACCTTCCAGTTGAAGGGCAGTGGCAAATGCCAGATATTGTACACCAACCAGTCACTCTGTGTTATCTGGCCCAAGATCAGAGGGGCCTCCAGCTGCACCACCAATGTCTCATTGGTTTACTGTATCTGCTGGAGAAAGATGAGGACTGTGTGCATGAAGTCCACAGTTCCTGTTGCAGTTGCTAAGGAAAACAGCACCAAATGAACACTCGCTGAGACAAGACAGATGTATTACAGTCTTACCGTGTCACCAGTTAAGTCTTCAAAAAATTGAGAACAGGAAGCACTGTCATTTAACGTTTTAATTAACACACAATTTGGAAAGACTTAAAAAAAACTGATGAATGAAAAAAAGGATACAAAATTTTCCTGAATATCCAAAAAAAGTTAACTTCTTCTTGAAGTGTGCAGGTCCAAAGAACAAAGTTGCTCAGTTCCTAGCAGGAAACTCAAACAACACTTAGAACAAAGAAATGGGTAAAGTCACTACCCTGCCTTGTTTCTGAGCTAATGTCAGTGTTCAGCATGGATTATGAAAATTTTTCTAGGTTCAATAGTAACCACTGAAAACATTTCCAAGTCTGAAAATGTCATGCTTTGTAGGATCCATCCCCAGAAGTGCAACATCAGAGGCAGATGACAGTGGTGAGCAGTGGTCAGGGCAGCAGGTGTGGCAGCAACTTCAGAGACAAACAAGTCTTCAGTTGAGGATGAACTACTGTTTGTGGCGATATCACAGTCTTTAATCATGGCCACAGGGATGGTCCAACTTCCTTACTGGCTAGTTCCCTTGTTGATGGACACTTGCCGGCAGCGGTGGCCGAGCGGTTCTAGGTGCTTCAGTCCAGAATCGCACTACTGCTATGGTCGCAGGTTCAAATCCTGCCTTGGGCATGGATGTGTGTGATGTCCTTAGGTTTAAGTAGTTCTAAGTTCTAGAGGACTGATGACCTCAGGTGTTAAGTCCCATAGTGCTCTGAGCCATTTGAACTATTTTTTTTTATGGACACTTAATGTAGCGTAGTGGTGCATATTGCTGCTGTTGTGTGTGTTGATTGGTGGTCTCTGGTGGCCACTAGTATCACTCTCTGACAGCCCAGCAGCTGACTTCTTATTAAGGTCTGAAGGTTGGCCGCTGATAGTGCAGAGTCACAGGAGGTAATTTCTGTGGCTCACAGATGGTAGGTTGTCAGTGCTTTATGGTGGGTGCACAACAGCAGCTTCTCCAAGACTACTTTAAATAATAAATGGACAATAAAAAAATATGAGAAGAAGAATCTTATGGCCTCATGAAGTAAAAAAATTTTGCTCAAAGCAGTAACATATTGCTTTTCAACTGTTTCTGCTAACTTAAGTTGATTGATTTGAGAAGTTTCTTGAGCTGTTTGGCAGAGAACACAGGAAAAACTTCTGCTAGAATTTCAAATCAAGGACCAGTCAACCTGACCTACCAAGTGAACCTAATCCTCTCTTAGTAGTTCTGTTTAAGTATGATGGTTGGTTGGTTGGTTGGTGGGAGGGGACCAAAGAGCGATGTCATCAGCGCCTTTAAGAATGAATTCATGGAACTGTTACATTTCCATCTGACTTCCAGAATTTACCTATTTCTCAGTTTTCTGAAGGGCACACATCCCCACTTGCCAGTAAAGGCTGTATTAACATGTCTCTCTATTTGGTTCATATGTTCTCAAGAATTTCTCTACACATCAAAACAATATAATTTTGGAATTTTGGACATTGTTGTGAAGGCTCACTATTTGACAAGGAATGTCTAGCATTTTTAAAAAAGTAATATGATCTGAACATGAGTTGTTTAGCAGGTGCCTCACTTTCTACTGAATGAGTAATCCAGATAACATTAACTTTAATTGGTCACTAAGTGTCTCCCGTAGGCAGTACAATTGGCAAACTGAAGTTTTGCTGTGCACTGATGGAGTTTGTAAAAGCATTGTTTCAAATTTATTGCAAATGGATAAAGTAATTTAAATTAAAGTTATAATGCCTATTGATTTGTATTTTTTTGAACTTACTGTACTTTATATTAATAAAATTTTGTGTAGGTGGCATTGGGCAGCTTTCAAACACTTCAAGAACTTCATGGTATTTGATTACACTGTTACACATGTATAAAGTAAATGATTTCAGTCCTTTATATCAAATGAAATTTAAAGATTTAAGCATAACAGTCTAATCATATATCAAAAAATTCATGAAATACTGTCTTAATAATTTTGTTGCAAATAATTTTCATAGTCTACAATTTGAATAATATTGTGGTAGCCATAAGAATTATTAACACTAAGAAGTATTAATTATTTGTATTTAATCTTAATTTAAATTCAATTGCCCTGATTGTACACTCTGAGATTGCATGTTACAAGGATATAAAATGTGATAGACTACGAATCAGTAATGAAGAAAAAGTTGGAAGCTCCACATCAGATGATGACATTTCCAACACTGAAAATGAATTCAACAATAATCTCAATAGTTGAAGAAGCATTATATTGGTGATATTTTATGCATCTATGGAAGCTCATACATAACATTCATAAATTAGAAATGTTTTCTGTGGGGAAACAGCTGGACTTCTGATACAGAGACATAATAAGATAATTTATAAAGATTTGCAGTAAAGTACTGTTACTATAAGGTAGGAACAAGTCATTGCAAACTATCTTTTATAAAACTCCTGTAATGTGTGTATTGAATGAAACTAAAAATATTTTACATATTATTGAAAGACTACTTAGTAGTAATGTCTAAACATATATCCTTATGAAAGTAAGGTTCCTGTAAAAGAAACTGCAATATTTGGTAAATAGTGTAGGTTCTGTATTGGACTGTTAAGTAATACATAAATATAAAAACGCCACACTTTATTTCGCTAAGTACATGCTTGTACAAAAAGAAAAGGCTAAGACACAGATGATATCATCATAGCAAAGAACATAGGATGGCAACTTACACTTAGGTACCATTGCCAGCTTAACTATTAGATATAGAAACTCCAAGACAGGGACAAATTAAGATTAAGTCTCCCTGGTTTTTTAATAATCTGGGAGCTATGGCACAACATTGGAATATCCTGGACTCCTTGCTCAACAACTGGTGTCACAGCAGGTTCATTTTTTTGCATGGCTGCAGATGACTCAGTACCAATAGAGGTTGGAAATTGTTCACTCTCAGGAATGTAGTCTGTTTCAGAATCAGACTTGAAATCCACTACATCATTATCATAATCATCTCTTGACATTACATTAGTTTCAGAAATGGCACTCTTACCACTGGAAATGGATGACAAGTGTTGGTCCACATGTTTCCCATGAATATGACCACTAAGATCTTTTACAGTGTACATAACATTTACTTCTCTTTTAAAAACCACACCATTTTCCCATGCATCACAGTTAATATCATTTCTCATGCATGCAAAATCCATGACTCTGAATACATGACTCTTCTCAAGTATTAACTAGGGTCCGATCTTTGGCTGGATGTCAAAAGATTTGGTTAGGCTTAATCAAGTCCTTAATACCTTCCAGATATAAGCATGGCTGGGCTTTGGTCTGTGAATGCACATTCTGTGTCCTGATATGCAGGTAAACACATATAAGAGGCGTTCAAAAAGAAACGCGGTTGAGTCTGGAATGCGTGAACCAGTGACAGGATGGTAACATCATGGCATGTGTAAGAAGGTGTGGTTTTGACCAGAGCGTGAAAGTTCACAGCTTGTCGCTAGAGGGCACTCATGCATGTCATGTGACTATACAGATCTAGCAGCAGCATGCATCAGTCATCCAACACTGCCAGTTGCATTGCAAACAGTGACATGGAGGCATCAAACAAAGAACAAAGAGGTGTTGTTCATTTTCTGACAGTGGAAGGAGTAGGAGGAATGGACATCCATTGACAAATGTCACAAGTGTACGGTTACCACTGCATGTTCCTTGCAAGGGTTAAGTCATGGCATAAGTACTTCAGGGAAGGATAGGTGTCATTAGCCAGTGATGCATGGTCTGGAGCCACACTGCATTACTGGTGACATTGTCCACCTGGTGGATGCACTCATTACCCAGGACCGACAAGTGATAGTGAAAGTCATAGTCACCATGATCGGATTGAGCGTCGGAAGTGTTCATGCCATCATGAAGGAATGACTGCACATGCCCAAAGTGTGTACTCAGTGTGTGCCACACAGACTTCAACCACACCAGGAAGTATGTCGAATGGCCCACTGTCTTGCTCATCTGCAGTGCTATGCTCAGGAAGGTATTGCATTCCTGGCACGAGTGGTGGTTTGAGCTGAGTCGTGGTGTCGTCACTTCAAACCAGAATCAAAACGACGAAGTCTCCAGTGGAGCCATCCAGGATCACCACCACCAAAAAAGCCAAGGCCATCCACACGAGTGCAGGAAAGGTTATGCTGACATTCTTCTTTCACCAAGATGGCCCCCAGCAGGTTCACTTCTGGCAGCATGGAATAACAGTGAATACCCAGTGTTACTTGCAAACCTTGACCACTCTTCACTAAGCGATCAAATCAAAATGACCAGGAAATCTCACCCATGGGGTCATTCTGCTCCATGACAATGCAAAGCCAACATAGTCATGGCACTCCTGCAGAAATTCAAATGGGAGGTTCTCAGCCAACCTCCAAACAGTCCAGACCCTCTTTCTGTGATTATGGCATCTTTGTTCCCTTTAAAAAGGCTATTAGAAGCAAACAATTCACCTCAGGCAACAATGTCCACCTGCATGTTCAGAACTGGTTAACATCACAACCCCAGGAATTTTATGAGACAGCCATTCACCGCCTTGTGTCACAGTGGGACAAGTGTATCAATAGTCAGGGTCACTATTACTAACATACAGGTACCGGTTTCTGTAATTATGCCTCGTGCTTGTTTCTTTTTGAATGCCCCTTATAAACAGTTTATCAAGGTTTGATGTATGATCAAACATACTAGCTTCTGGTGCATGGTTAAAAGTTTGGACATCTTGCTGAGCTGGGCCATTTGAATTGGGATAGTAAGATGCAATGGCTAAATACCTACTTCTACTTTCTACACAAAATAATGCAAAATCTGTACTAATTTATTGGGGCCCATTGTCTGCCACAATCACTTTAGGCCAGACTGAGCAAACAAAGGGATTAATGCATCCACTAGAGCAGATGTGTTGGTTGAGAGAATATTGATTACTTCTGGCCATTTGCCACGGGCATCCACTGTGATTAGATGCGTGGTCTTACAAATCTCTGTGAAATCAATATGAATTCTCTCCCATGGCTCTCTAGACCATTCCAGTGGGTGGCAAAGGGCCTTGGCTGGAGCCCTACTGACACTAGAACATACATTGCAAACAGCTGTATTCCAGTCCAGGCCACCATACAAAACTTCGAACTACACACTTCATTTCAGTGATTCCCAAATGGCCCCAACACGTTTCTTTCTAAATTTGAGGTCTTAGACTACTTGGGATCATCTTTCCTCTCTCTAGCAGAATAGTTATGATATATAGAGAACTCATTGCAATGCATTGAAGACCCTTCAAGAATGGGCGGCACCTTATTTGGCCATTGGTTATTTTTGACACAGTTCAACTAAACGGATAGTATTTTGTCTTTGACTGTCTTTTTGGAAATTTCCTTGGCTGTAACAGGGGCACTAATAAGCATGAAGAAATTTACGACCACTTCACAATCATCAGGTTTAATCAGTCCAGGCAACAGCAGTCCTGATATACAGTCAGCATTACAATTTTCCTTAGTTTTACAACATTTAATGTCATAATCACACTGAGATAAAAATTCAACCCATCTTTGCTGTCTGTGATAGGCTCTTAGGTACACTCCATACAGTGGCTCTAGCTTCCTTATCCAAGATACACTAATTTTGTTCTGCTTTGCTCAAGGTGGAACTAGGAAACACTAGAGGACTTTCAACTCTATCAGGAAATATATGAGAAAGATGTGCATGCGTGCCTGACTCAGCAGTATCACAAGCTAAAACCAGTGTCAATGACAGGTCATAATGACACAAAACTTCATGTGACAGCAACATACATTTAGCGTCTTTGAATGCTTTCATATTTTGCATTTCATTCAAACTTTGATTTGTTGGCATGTGACTTCAGAAGACGTAGAATTCTAGACATGCTTGGTAGACGTTTTCCATAATAGTTCATCATACCACAAAGATAAGATATGAGTTTGGGTTGTTGACTTTGGGCTTTCCTTGCAGCTTCTAATTTGCTGTCACTGCTATTCAATCCATTGCTATCAATAATGTGACTAGAATATTCCACCTCATTTTGAAAAATACTTACATTTCTCAATAATCACAGTTAGTTCTGGATTGTTATACCTTTTCTATTAACACAAGTAAATGGAACAAATGTGCCACTGGTAGAAGCTTGTAATGTTTATAGTATCATCAAGATAGTAACATGTTTTTTTAAGACCAACATGAATGTTATTCATTTTTGCTAGCAGTATAGCTGGAACAGAAGAAACTCCAAAAGCAGGTCTAGTAAACTTACACAACTCCCAAGGAGTAACAATGGTTTGCAGATCTTGAGGTGGTTCTTCCATTTCTAATTGTAAATTTCTAACTGTAAATTGTAAAATCAAGTTTGGTGATTTTCTCACTCCTTCCTAGCTTAGCAAAAATTTGATCTATTTTTGGCAAGGGATACTGAGGAATGACAAGGTCTGAGTTCACAGTTACCTTAAAATCCCCACAGATTCTTAACTTTTGATATTTGGCCTTTAGCTGGCTGAATGATAGGCACAACAGGTGTAGCCCATCTGGCCTTGGCAAACTACTCATTTGACAACCTGACAAGGGTTTTTCCTGTACATGTCCTGTATTTTATTTTCTACAAGAAGTTGATGAGCTAGGGGCAGTGACCTGGCATGAAGGGCAATGGACTGAGCCCATTCTTTTAGCACTAGGATATCAGTGGCACATTGTAAGGTCCTTGACTTTTTTTAGTGAAAGTCTCAGGATATGGCTTCACAAGCTTTTCTACAGAATCTGTTCCTGAGTGGGAAACATTTAATTGCTTAACTTGGTATATTTTGAGAATATTGTCCCAGTTAAGTGGAATGAATCTTAGCCAGTTCCTCCCCAGTACAGTGGAGCTGGCTGGTGACTGCACAACATATAGAGGCAATGAATAGCTTACTTTGTCAATGTCAACAGCAACATTAACTATATGTATAGAGCCCTTCACATGTGTGTCATCACAGTGAATAATTTTTGTATTCACTTCGTACAACTTATCTTTCAGAAATATTTACATCATTCTTGATATGCCATACAAGTGGCATGTGCACCCTTATCCAACTCAAAAGGTATTTTATTTTCATCCACAACCTACTCTACAACCCAGGCATCATTACACATTTGCTTAATAATGCTAATTCTGTACACTGGAATTTGCTCTGCCACAGTGGAACACACATCAATACTGCAACACTCCTTGCACATATTGACATTTTCTTCATCAAGATCCCTTTTTTGGTACACACACTGCTTGAAGAAGCCTTATTATCTCCTTGGCCAACCATTGCAGCATCAGTTATGGTAGTGTCCATAGTCACTGCATTTTCTTGTCATTTATTGAATATCAGTTCATGTTCTCCAAACAGTTTTGGTTTTTCCTTTTTTTCTTTTTTTTCCTCAAATTGTTTCACTTCTTAAACCACAGACTAATCTGTTGTATAGTGCTTCTTGCAGATTATCTTTAAACTCACAGTTTTGTGCTAAAGATTTCAACTAAGATATGTACTGGGGAATAGATTCTTCCGGACGCTGGTTTCTTGTATGAAATGTATAGTCCTCCCGAATCACTGAGGGTGCAGGCTCTATTTGATCTTTCACTAGTGTCACTATTTCATCAAAAGTCATCTTATCTGGCTTCTGAGGGTATGTTAGCTCCATAATAAGAGATTAACATGCAAATCCAATGAGACTCAGTAGGTCATTCATTTGCAAGTTGTCTAGAATCTTGTGCACAATGAACTTCTTTTTCACTATTGAGATATACACACCCCACTGTCCTTGTTTCATGAACTCAGGGCATTGTGATGGCACAGGGGCTATCTACAAACACTTTAATGTTCTTTGCTGCTTCCTTGTCCTCAAGTTCACTGTCAGTGTCTGACATGCTGCAGCCAACAGCTAATGCAGACTATGTTCCCCCTGTGCACTATTTTAGCAAAAATTTAATCACAAAGGTGCATACACTGATTTCTTCTTTAATTTCTCATCACCAGTTGTTATGTTTTGTATTGGATTGTTCAGTAACACATGGATATAAAAACCACACACTCTATTTCACTAACTACATGCTTGTACACACACAAAAGATGATGACAAAGATGATACTATCATAACAAAGAACATATAAAGGCATCTTACACTAAGTTACCTTAACCATCAGATATAACATAACAGAACTGAAATAACAGGACCCTCCATACAGTTAACAAACATCCCTATAACATTCAGTAATTTCAGGTTACTATAGTCACAGAAGATGTTGAGCAGCACTGTTGGTATAGTGTAGTGGTTATGATGCTAGACTATTGCATGGAGGGTTGTGAGTTCAAAACTCACCTCAACTGTAAAATTTTAATTTCTATATTTGATTCGAGTGCATTCTAGAAGAATCCACAAACGGCAATAATCATTGTAGTGGAATGTTCTGTAGCCGTATATATACCACGTGTGTTCTGGCCGGAGGCAGTTTGCTCCACGCTCTTGTATGCGCAAGTGCTGAATAAACCTTCATTAAGTGCAGTTAGTATTCATCATTCATCTACTAACACCTTCTTCTACGTAACGTTATTCTGGTGGAGGTGCCAGGTATTGGAACTTGAGATACCGTGCATTATCGATGACACAGTGGCTACCATCAGGCTATGACAGAGCTGCCATTTCTGTGGGGAGAAACCGAGCTCAGACTGCAATCTATCGAAGACAGAAGAAGAAGAAGAGGACATTATGATGACAGAAAATATGTTCCACAACATGAGACTTCATTCCGGGTTCTCTGGTGATGATGGCCAAGATCCAAACAAGTGGGTGAAGATATATGAGCACATAACCAAATTTAACAAATGGGATGACCCCTTTTGTTTGGCTAACGTATTTTTCTACTTGGAGGCCACTGTCAAACAATGGTTTGAGAACAACGAGGAGAAGTTCACAAGCTGGGAAGTATTCGAGGCAGAACTGCGCAAGTATTTCAGCGACACACAACGGCAGAAGTGCAAGGCGGAAGAGAAATTAAAGTTCAGGGCACAGTGTGCAGGAGAAACAACAGCACCCCACATTCAAGATGTCTTGGAGCTGTGTAAAATAGTGGATCCTAGAATGGAGGAGGAAGATAATGTTGCACATCTCATGAAGAGTGTTGCTGAGGACATGTATCAAGCCCTACTCCTGAAGGAGGTTTTGACAGCAGACGACTTCATAAAATTATGCCAGTATATGAAGACAATGAATCAAAAAAGAATTACATGCAAGAAGTTTGAATGGCTTCCAAACGTCATATCAATGTCAGTGATGGAGGAATAAACTGATTTCACGAGTATTCTTCGTCAGATAGTGAGAGAGGAAGTTCAAAAGGCACTTGGATTGCACAGTGAGCAAAAAACCGAGACACATCAAGAGTTCATAATGGAGGATGTGGAACAGACATTGAACCCAATCTCTAGTCCTTCAATTCCCTTTCAAATCAGACCCAGGCAAAGTTACATTCCTACAATGCCACATGAGGAACCTGTTAGGGCACCAAGGAAGACTGACATCTGGAGGACCCTGGATAACCAATCACTATGTTTCCACTGTTGACGACCGGGACATGTGGTACACTATTGTCAAAAAAGGCAGTGGATATGTTATGATGCCTGCGCCAGAAGACAGCAGACCAATCTTAGTCAACGCCAATTCTGGGACAACAAAGATAAACAAGAAGATGTGGGTGCAGGACGATGTAGGTCACCATCACCGCAAGCTAGCCGCTGAAGAGGACGCTCCCCAACATGCCGATCAAGGTCTCCATCGCCATTTAGAAGTTCCAGCTGATCACCTAGCCACCACAACATGGGAAACTAAAGGGTGCAACCTTCCTTGGAGGTGAGGCCGCCAAAGAGAAAAATCCTCCACCATCGATCACTACAAAAATGATAGGAAACTACGTCGATATCCTCATGGATGGCTGACCAGCCCAAGCTCTTGTGCACTATGGAGCATCATATTCAATCACTTCAGAGAAGTGCCGCCACCAGTTTCATAAAACTGTATTCGTCGACAGCAAAACATCTGTGCTGAAGGTGGCTAATGGGAAATATGTAAAACCTACAGGCCATACACAGCCCTTAGAATTCGTCAGATTACAAGAGTGTAGTCATGATGTCATTCTTGGATGGGACTTTTTGAAACTTGTCAGGCAATTATAGATTGTGGTCGCTCGAATATTATGTTAGATGAGATGAGATACTGTGGACAGGAAGATGCGCATCTGAGTCTGTGGAGACTATGTGTGCTGGATGAAGTGATCATTCCTGCAGTCAACGCTAGAAAGTTAACTGTCACGTGTCATGCCATGCATCAGTCCATGAATCTTGTAGTGGAATGTAAGAGAAGCATACCACTAAAGAAAAATTTGGTCATCCCAGCCTCTGTCGTCTTGTTTAAGAATGGATTCAGTGAATTGTGGATAGTTAACTGTCAACGAGAACCGCAGGTCATTCCAAGATGCATGTGTGTAGCAAAAGCTGAGCCATTAATTGCAGAACAGCTGGGCTCAATATCATAAGGCATTTTGTTTTATATGGTTACTGCAGTAATTATTTATGTCAACCAATAACAACTGACAAATCAGTTACTCAAATATTCCTTATGTCAGGAAACTTATGACTGCAGAGGCACTGTGTGGATTTCTTACCATAACTATATTTTAGTGCTCTGCTACTCAAATCATGCACAGCACATTTGGCTTTTCCTGCCTCTTTTCTGTGAGAAGCAAAAAAATTTTTTTCTTTCTGAGACTAAGTGATGGGGGGTTACAAAAAATTACATAGCAATTCTTTGACATTAATTTAAAGATAAGTCAGTTCTTGCTGAAGGACATGACTCAGTTTGGCTAGCTAATATGGGAAGAGTATAACACATGATATTTGTGTGACACGGAACCAAATTTACGCTGCCACATCAATGTGATTTTTCACAGAATGGACAACTCTATCCTACAATAGAAATTTCTAGTAATCAGAAATGCCTTGGATAACTGGTTTATGTTGTAAGAGTAGTAGTAGTAGTAGTAGTAGTAGCAGCTTTATTCAGTTGTAGATCTCTTTTTAAAAGGATGTAGGACATGTCAAAGTATTCACAAGTTTAGACCAATTTAAAACAAATTAATTCATATACATATACATTTACAGACTTCTAGTTAGAGACAATCATTAGATATACTCTTGGTATACAATACCTTTTTTACAAATAACTTATTAAATAATATAATGCCACACCGTTCACTCATATCTCACCATCAGTCACTGCACAAACTATACACACATTGTTTCATAACACTTCACTCACTACACACACAAACACACACAAACACACACACACACACACACACACACACACACTGGTGATCTCTGGGCCATTTTCTGTACTGCAACTTCCCATTTTCTATCCTGAAAAAGTGAGTCAGCATCGCTCTACAATGAGTGAGATGTTGAGCTCAGAAAGAGGAATAGGTGTTAGTATTGTGCTATGCATAGCTTGGGGGTAAGTTTTTCTAGAAAAGGGAAAAAAAGATGGAAAAAAACTAATGTGAAGGTGTTGTGTAGAATGTTGGATGTTTTATAATCATTATTATTATTATTATTTATTTATTTGTAGAACATTTTTTTACCAAATACCTACTCTGTTTTATCTAAGTATTCCTTCAATGTATAAAATGTATTTCATAACAGGTACTTTTTAGCTACCTTTTTAAATAAGTGTATTTTTGCAATTTATTTAATCTCTTTTCGTAATTTATTGTACAGTTTTATTCCTTGGTAAAAAATGCTGTTTTGAGTATTATGTTTATTTTTTCTTGGTAAATGTAAGTTGAGTTTAGCTCTTGTTCCATAGTCATGGACAGAGCTATTTTTGCAGTAATTACCAATGTTATTTCAGATGTGTACAACTGATTGGTAAATTTATTCACATGGAGCAGTTAAAATCTTGTGTTTTGAAGAGAATTTTTCAATCAGCTCGACTACTATTTTTGCTTATTATGTAAATGGAGGAAGTCACAATTAACTGTCTACTTAAGTCCACTGTAAAAGCTTCTACTTTTTGCTTAAAGAGTTAAAAACAATGGTTTTTAGATGAACATGTGTTCTCCCCCCTGCAGGCATCCTCATTCAATTCAAAGGAAACTCTTTCAAAAAAGGATTTTGGTATGTGGATCTCAAGGACACATTGAAAACAGGAGCAATCCATTGTAGTTGCCACATATTTCGTTATTACAATGATAAAGCTTTTATCAAATCCCAATCATAACAATAATACAAAGGCGATTGCCTTATAAATCCACATATCTTTAACAAATGACATAAACAAATTTCTATAATTAGAACAATGCCCATAAAACATGAAAAATTAAATATCACTGTGTGAATTAACTCAAATTTCATTACTTAGATGAAACTAATGTCCACACAATTCCTATAAGCACTCTAATTACTTCCAACCACAAAGAAAATACATTAAGTCCAAAACACAGATCTTGCAGCATTTGGCTAGCCAACTTTCCTTAAATAAAATACTATTCATGAAAGCTTTATTAGTAAAAACAAGAACCACTTCCATGACTAAGGAGGTGCATTAATTTCACCAAACAATTATTTAAGTTTGGTTAATGAAAAATATTCATAAAACCATTGCTACTAGAACATAACAATATCACAAATAGCCCCTAAAATGAGGTCGCTTCAATGCTGCATGTGAATCAGATAGACACGAGCACACCAAAGGATTTTAACCAATACAAGAGATCCACAGGACAGAAAATGAAATAGAAATGTACTCAACTTTGCACTTCAATTTAAACTTCAGACACCATAACTCTTCATCGGAAGGATGGAATCACAAAACACTAACAACATAACCCAATATGCAAGGCACGGGGAGGGGTGAGGGGGGAGGAGGGACAGAGCCTTAAATATCACTCTGCCCACTTGGTACTCAGCTCCCAGTCTGCTCGCGTCGAACACTGCCAATGATCTGCAACATAAAACACATCAGCAGCAGACATTATTCTGAGGCATGAGATACAGAATCTTACCTAGAGAACAGGTTATCAATAACTTTCAAAGATATATGCCACAACTAAATGCAAGCACAATTAACTTCCATGAGTTTCTTGGCCAGTCATGGCCCTTAAAATTTAATGAACCAATTGCTTAAAACCACCAATAAAATAATGGCCTAGAAGTTAAAAAGATACACAATTATCTCGGCACAGATTTAAACGCCAGACTACAATAATGAACTACAAGGTGAAATGGGAGAAATATTCCAGGGTGGCTTGGAACGCCTGACACCGACTTACGCACTACTTGTTGCACTTCTAGTTACATATTTAGCCATACTTCATGTATGTTGGTTGGGTGTAGCTACAATCCCTTAATTGCCATCTAGGTATCAAGTCATGACACCGAATTGAGTGATAAACAACTAGAACAGTCCCAAATGGTTTTAGTACACTGGAATATTCAATTAAGATGCACACAACCCATCGAAACAACTCGACAACTCCAATTCATTTGGCCTATGTAGCTTGTAACAGACTCAAAGGAACTTGTTCTTCCAATCTCTCACTGTAGTCACTGGCCAGTTTTCATTTGGGAAGTTTTAGGTCGCACACTGCTAAGTATGAAATTTAGCTAACATACTGAAAATGTCTTTAATGCTGGAAGGAAAGTGATGCCTTTTTTCATTTAGAGAAAATATGAGAGATACATTGTTGGGAGTGGGCAGCTTTATGCAATAAATGAGGGTATTGATGCCTGCTATGGTCTGCTATGGCAGCCTGCAGAGCTGCTTCATGTCTCTCTTGTTTGTATGCTACCAATGTGGTCTGAAGCTGGAAATTAAAACTTGCTGAAATGAAAAGACACTATGATTCATCAGCTTATAATGATGACTGAATGTTTGTGGTCTACTCTCCAATTTCTGGAAACTTTGTGACAGGTGTAAAAGAAACCTGAATGCTAAATTCCTGTTACTTTTGAATGAACAGCTGGATGAAGCCAAGGAGGACACACTGGGATTTTCCTTAGCACCGTGAACTACTTCCATTTCTTCAAAACAAATTGTTTACCTCAGTACAGAGTTCACCACCCTCTGCTGCACCATTAATTGTGGCTGAAGTCCTTTCAAATCCAGTATTTCTTCTGAATACTCCCAAAGCTGAATCAGTTACTGCTTTCTGAACTTGAATAGTTGTATAAACACTTTGTTAGCTTTAATAATTTTCAACTATTACTTGTATATGCACCATCTTAAGTGAAGTTCCATTTTAGGTGGTCTTACAAAAACTGAATTTCTTTTGGTGGATTACCAGTTTACCTTATTGTAATGGTAGCTTCTCAGCAGTAGAAATAACAGATGAAAATTTGTATGTTTCTCCAGAAAGTGCAAATTATCTGGACTCATTCCATAAAATTCATGGAATTTGTGTCTTTGTTGAGATATTTTGTGACATTTATACCATTTTATGGGTTCATCCAGTACTTACTTTTCTTTTTCAGTTTTATTGAGTTTTAATAACGATAAGTCAAATTAATGCCCTTTTCTCAAGTGCTCATGATTGCAACTGAAACTGAAATAAACTGAAGCACCAAGGAAACTGGTATAGGGATGCATATTCAAATACATAAATATGTAAACAGGCAGAATACAGCACTGCAGTCTTCAATGCTTATAGAAGACAACAACTGGTGCAATTGCTAAATCGGCTACTGCTGATACAGTGGCAGGTTATCAATATTTAATTGAGTTTGAATGTGGTGTTACAGTCAGCAAATGAGCGATGGGACACAGCATCTCTGAGGTAGCTATGAAGTGGGGATTTTCCTGTATGACCATTTCATGAGTGTTTTATGAATATCAAGATTCCAGTAAAACATCAAATATCTGATATCGCTGTGGCTGGAAAAAGATCCTGTAGGAATGGGACCAATGATGACTGAAGAGAATTGTTAAACATGACAGAACTGCAACCCTTCCAAAGATTGCTGCAGATTTCAGTACTGGGCCACAACAAGAGTCAGCATGTGAACCATTCTATGAAACATCATTGATATGGGATTTCAGAGCCAAAAGCACACTCATGTACCCTTGATGACTGCATGACACAAAGCCTCACACCTTGCCTGGACGTGTCAACACTGATACTGGACTACTGATGACTGGAAACATGTTTCCTGGTCAGACAAGTCTAATTTCAAATTGTATTGAGTGGATTGACGTGTATAGGTATGGAGACAACCTCATGAATCCATGGACTCTGCAGGTAAGCAGGGGACTGTTCAAGCTGTTAGAGGCTTTGTAATGGTGTGGAGTGTCTGCAGTTGGAATGATATGACTCTGACAGGTGACTCATACATAAGCATACTGTCTGATCACCTGCATCTGTTCATGTCCATTGAGCATTCCAACAGACTTGGGCAATTCCAGCACAACAATGCGACACCCTACACATCCGGAACTTATACAGAGTGGCTCCAGGAACACCCTTCTGAGTTTACACACTTCTGCTGGGCACTAAACTCCCCAGACATGAACATTATTGAGCATATCTGAGATGCCTTGCAACGTGCTGTTCAGAAGAGATCTCCACCACATCGTACTCTTAGGGATTTATGGACAGTCCTGCAGGATTCACAGTTTCAATTCCCTCCAGCACTACTTCAGACATTAGCCGAGTCCTGCCACATTGTGCTGCAGCACATCTGCTTGCTTGTGTAGGCCCTACACAATATTAGGCAGATGTACCAGTTTCTTTGGCTCTTCAGTGTGGAAATGTGACTTGTGCTGTTGTGTAGCTTGTCATATCATGAGTCATGTTAGTATTGTATCACACATTTTATCATCTGAACAGGAACACAATTGTTGCTCTGATAAGCATCATGCCATGTGATCTGTATTGCAACATTTTGTATCACATGTTGTATCACCTCAGAGACAACCAAACTAAACAAGTGAAAGAGAAATCCTGATTTTGTTACATACATTAAATGATATAAAGCTGTATTTGGGAAAATTGCACTTGCTGCTAAAAAATGACAAATAATAGGCTCATCCTATGACACAGAAACAAGACAAAGGCAGTGTGGTCAGTTGTTCTGTTGGAATCATTGGCCAAAGTAAAAACTCAAGAGAGTCTGAAAATTAGATATTAAAATGATATAGTACAAATGAAGTAACATTATACGTAGATATGGAAACCTATGAAGACAAAGTAAATTTCATAAGCTTGGAAAACATATATTTTAAACAATTTGAAAACTGATCCAAAAAGATGTGGAAAATGAAATATTGTCTTTAAAAAATGAAATATCTGGATAGGACATGTACAGCTGTAATCATGGATTTATGTGATGTTATTTAGCTATCACTGTCAGTTATTATAAAACAATTGTTTTAGTATGGATGCTTTACAAATGTATAGAAATATGCCAAGACAAGATTTCTATGAGAGACCCTATCGTTCTTCTACCAGTCTTCTCTGAAGTGTCTGAAAAAATTGCTGCAAAACAAATTAACAAATTTATTATTATGACAACATAATTTTTGGAAACCAGTTTGGATTCCAACAAAGAAAAAACACAATAAATGTGATCAATAAATTTACTCAAAGATATGCTCCACATTAGATAAGAACAGGAAGATCACAAGAATATACTGTGATCTAGCAAAAGCATTCAGTCGAGTCATCCATTCCTTATTTTTACACAAATTACAGATATATGGAATCAGGCACACTGCATTACAGTGGTTCAACTCTTCTTTAAGAGATAGGAAATAAAGAGTAATTGTAACTTTAATTTCTGACAATTACTCCTAAACTGGAAACCAATTTTCAAAGAAGCTCCACAAGGTTTGACATTGGATTCATACCTCTTCAATTACTGCATATTGCTTGCTGCTGATATTCATTTAGATCTAATGAAAAATGAGATAGATAAAAGAAACCCAGAAAGTGTCAAAAATGCTTTAGAAAAACTTCAGCCTGGGTTCTATCAAAATGGACTAAAACTATATGAAACTAAAATGAAAATGATGCATTTAGAAACTACATCTTTAGAACAAAGTGAAATAAAAATAACATGCAATGATCAGAATATCACAGAAACAAACTTTGTAAAGTTCTTGATACAAATTTAAATTTGATTGTACATGTTAACTACCTAGTAAATAAACAGAATACCTGAGCATTTGCAATTTGTATTTTGCTAGGTGCCATAAACTTAGACTTCAGAAAGGTAATCTATAACTACTACTTTGAGTTGGTTATTCATTACAGTATAATCTTTTGGGGACATACAACAAATGTATCAAGGCTTCTAGTATTACAGAAGAAATTAATTAGGAAAATATTTTTGATACTAAAAAATTAAAAGTACTATTTATTCTCTCCATTTGCATATTAGAGGCTGTAATGTAGGAAAATAGGATAGTATTTAATAAAGAATAAGATTCCAAACATGCTGGGGAATGTGATACTACAATGCATGTTTACGCTGAGTTAGACAGGTGCAAGAGCATAAACTGTAAGGTTGTTGGATTACTGTATTAATGAGAGTAAGTTCACTCAACATGAATTGTGGTCAATTTATAAGTAATTTATGGAGGTACTGAACTGCAAACTAAAAATATGAAAGTATAATGTAAGCAAAAGCTCAGTTTGTTATTTGTAACAATTTGTGAAAAGGAAAGTTGCTACTCACCATACAGCAATGCTGTGTCATAGACAGGCACAACCAAAAGACTGTCACAAATATAGCTTTTGGCCAGTAAGGCTTTATCAAAATTAGATGACACACACACACACACACACACACACACACACACACACACACACACACACACACACACACATACACACTCATGCAAATGCAATTCAAACACCATGACTGCAATCTCAGGCAACTGAGGCCACTTTTGGTAATGTGTTTCATCCACCTTACAAGAATAGGGCACTACTCAGTTCTGTGAAAGGGATTTGGGGTTTAGGATAGCTGGTATACACAAAATTCTGTGTCAATGTGGGAAGGCTTACATCAGCCATTCAATTTGCACAGTTCATGACAGGTGCATGGAACATCACTGTCGCACAAGACTAAAACAGCTGGAAAAATTGTTGGTAGCTGAACATTGCTTAAACACATGGCACAGTATGAAATCTGAAGGAACTGTGATAGTTGTCAATGCTTCCAGTTTTTGGAATAGTGTCTATAAAGAGACACCTGAAATAAGTTTGGTGGATAATTTAATTAATAAAGACAATGGGTTTCCTCTTAGCATCTCGTGGAATCCTATATTGTCCCACATCAAAACAGAATGTTCTTTGTTGCAGCCAGTCTGAGTGTTATATCATTGCCGCCAGTGTTCTACTAAGGGCGGCATCACCTGCCCAGTGTTGGAGGGCAGCATGCACTGTGTATGGCATGGAGGCCTATATAAAGTGTTGATTTGCAGCCTGGCATCTGTTCTCAGTGGGACTTATCAGCAGAAGCAGCATTCTCCTGAAGATAGCAGTTGTATTGCCGAAATATTGAATCAAGTTGATTTTAGGATCTGATAGCAAACCCAAAGAGAGTTTCAAGTTGTCATGCATCTTTATAAGGTATATTTTTCACTATCTATAAGTAGAAATATTTTGCATTTGGTGACATTAGATACAATGAATTACTGTGCTCTATGGTTTCATAGAAGTTCCATAAACATAAATTGTGGAAATCTTTGATGAACTTTTGCACTATATTTACAACTGCAAAGATAGGAAGTTAGATTTGTTGGTTTGCTATTGTAATTTTCATAATCTGATGCCAGTATTTGAATCTAACTATTATAGTGAAAGCATTGGCATGACATGATATGAAAAGAGAATAGTAAGATCACAATTTAAAACTTTAATAACACTTGTTTGTTAATTATATTCTATGGTAAAAAATGGTGTGAACTGCAATAATGTTTGAAAGGTATTGGAGAAGAGTACTGATCATGTGTTGGCTAGTTATAATTTGAGAAGTGATGCACTATGGTCAGAATATTTTACAATGTGGAGACAGCAGTTTGAATACTTATGATTAAATATGTGAAGTTGACTATGAATGTAATGATATTGCATTGAGGTAGCTTCATATGTGCTGTGGTAATGATATGAGGGGTTTTCTTCAAGTATTGATTAGATCTCTATGAGATATAGGTTGTGTTTTAGCACATCAAAGATGATGATTATGATTAGGCAGTTATATGTTAGAGAACTTTACTCTCTTCTGTGGTATGTGATCATGAATTGTGTCATATACTATATGTTTGTACCTGGAAATTAAGTGTAGTTGTACACTAATTGCATATGATGAATTTATATCGGTACATGTTTTGAGATGATGAAGGTAATAGAACTGTTATTTGTGGAAAATGTCTGTGTTGAAGTGATGTTGGTGCATAGCATTTTGTACTGCCTTAGTTTCCTGTAGCAATCTACACTATTTAAAGATAGTAATGTCCAAAGAGGAATTCAAGTATTGCTCTAACTGTAATGAAATGAGAGTAGTAGGTTTGTTACAGATAAGACATGGAGGAGGGGGGGATAGGGTGGGTTCTTGGCTCTCCTTGTCTACCAAAAAAATGTTGTTGCTAGTAAATGAAATTTTCTGAAGAAGAAATAAGCACAGTGGGACACTACTGACTAGAAACACATTCTGTCATAGGAATTTGAAACTGGTGTGGGATTTACCTTGACATTTTATGCCAATAGTTGTAATATATGAAAGTTACAAGAATATTTTTCAGATTCGTTTCAGAAGGTATCAAGTTGTCATAGTTGTATTTTGCCATAGATGAGATATATACATATACTTGAATTTTTTACATACTCTAAAGTGCTTTGAAAACTTGGAACTTATTTCTGTTGCACCACAGCCTGACAAATCTTATTTTACCTTAAACTTATTTACACTAGTTCTATACTGCTTACAAAGCTGTATAAAGCAAAAAAGGTATTATTATTATTATTGTTACTATTATTGAAATATTCTTTTGTGAAAGCAATACTGACAAAAGTCTATACTCAAAGGATCAGAACTGACTTATGCCCTATTTAAATGTACACATAATTTACATGTACATATGCTTGACTGTACAAATGAAATGGTTTATACCTTAAGTGTCTAATTACACAAAAAGATAATGGGAGGAAATTTTGACAAGGAGCAAAAAGCTGTGCTAGCTATGGTTAATGAATTTAATGTAATGTTATCAAATGGTCAATACGCTATACAACTACCCTTGTATAAGCTGAGTAACTTGCAATTACTGGAAATAAACATGGCTGTGGATATGAATTATAGTCAGTGACAGCATTATTGGGCTCTGGCCATGCATTTCACAAGGAATGCTGTGTTATCAACTCAGCTGGAAGTGCAGAGACAGCTTCTACATTATGTTCCTGCAATGACACCTTCTAGACGTTTCAGCCATTCCAAAAATCTTGCAGAACACACAAATTACCATGGAAATCAGTTAATCATATTTTCACGCATGTAAAACATGATTGAATGCTCAAATATGATGGAAGTTTACACAGCACAGAACATGGAAACAGACTGAGTGCTGCTTGGATAGTTACACAACTGTCTACTGCACATCCCCAGCCTAGAGGTCGTAAGTGCTGTTGTGGACTGTAATTACGTTGTGGCACTGATGAGATCAACGCCAGTATTGATCTGAGCATCATCTTTGGACTAAGCAAAACATTATCTTTGTGTAGTTCCACCATTCAGTGCAAGCCTTACTTGTGTGATGAGGTGAATAAATGAACTCATGATTACAAGTTGTTGTTTGGAGTATCTCACTTGAGCATCCTCCTCACTGGTGACCCCGAGTTGTAACGTCTTTTGTGTTTGCCTTTTTACTGTGTCCGCAGCATCCACGTCGGTTGTGTTCACGTGTATTACTTCGACACAGCATTTCAACAATGACTTTGGCCCAACGTCAAATTTTGTGATCGACGTGCAACACGATGCCTCTCACTTGATGATTATGCCTATTTCGCCGGAAGTTTTCGAGCCTGCAACAATAAGTGAGGTTAGGAGTGCGCATGACTCCGGCTATCTGATGCCTTTGTTCCCACCTCATCGATGGTGCAGTTACCTCATACGCATCTCCGTGCAATGTGGGACCATTGCCGCTACCCCTCACAACTGTGCTATCAAGTCTACCATAACATGTACTGACAGTTCCAGAGGATCACGCCCCCCTAACACGGCAGCATTTGACACTCGGCCGGACACAAGTGCGCATGCATGACAAGCATAACGTGTTCCCGTACTGACAGCTCCTACCCCTCCCCTTGTGGACAGCACCTCAAACTGTGCAACTTTGGCTCCTGCGTGCCGCTATCTGACTGCCACTGAGAACACAAACAGCGCACTCACGCCTAGCGCTTCACCCGCAACTGTGCTTTCACAGGCCACGCCCTCGGACAATGGACTCACTAATGCTTCACGAGCTCTACCGAGCTCACCCAACCATGGTGCCACTGCTTCGGGCCGGCGGCCATCTTGTCACATTGACTCCTGGGACACTTCGCCACCTCAGCTGCTGTCGAATCTGCCTAGTGGCTCCGATCACCCCGACCTCACCTTGCCTGCCCCGCCTGCCTCACATTGTAAACAAACCACCTCCCGTGCCACCGGCAACATTTCCACCAACATCAACGGCATGGTTCACAAGCTTCGCCTCACGCCAGGCCTCCTGACATCCAGTAAACCATGTCGACTCTGTCCCGAGCACCTCTCCGACCTTAAAAAGCAGATTTCTGAACTTCTAAGCTCCGGCATCATCGAAGCCTCTGCTAGCAGCTGGTCTATGCCCATTCACATGACACCCAAGAAAGACGGGTCCTGGCGCATGTGCGGAGACTATCGTCGACTAAACACACGAACAATTATGGACGCCTACCCCATACCCTACATTGCCGACTTCACCAGTTCCCTCGCAAGTGTGACCACATTCTCTGCCATTGATTGCAAAGGGGCTACCACCAGATCCCCATGGCTTCTGAAGACATAGAGAAGACAGCAATCACCACCCCAATCGGCTTATTTCAGTTTCGATTCATGCCCTTTCATCTGAAAAATGCAACCCAGACCTGGCAACGCTTCATCGACAAAGTGCTATTCGAACTAAAATTCTGCTTTGCATATCTTGATGACATTCTTGTGTTCAGCTCCTCCATCGAGGACAACATTGGACATGTGCACACTGTTATGAACACTCTCGCGGCAGCAGGCATAGAGACCAACCAAGACAAATTGCAGCTTCATCAACCCACTGTCAATTTTCTTGATTTTCGGGTATCCAATTTGCAACAGAACTACCTATTTCACCTCTTATGTGAAGCGGTGTCGACACAGGACAAAATGATCAGCGGGGTTTCTTCACTGATTTGGCTTATTGGTGTGGCCTAGTTGATTCAGGCGCCTAGAACGTGTCATTGTTAACGGATCTCGAGTGGGGTCAGAGCTGCATTTTGAGAGCGTCTTATTTGAATACATACAGTGAACTCGTTTTGCAGGGTGTCCTGTTCAGAAAGTCAAGCGTCCAGTCTCGAGACCTGGTGAGTTTCTGTCTGGTTCTCATAATATAAACCCAATCATATAGGTCACTCCCTAAGTGGTAAGATACAGTGCTGCGATGTCCCACAATATGTAGTGGATACACTGCTTGGGTTGCCAGTTAGCTCTGAACAGGATTTGTGAAGAAGGGACTTAGCTCACAAGTTTCACAACTGCTGCATTCGTTGCTGCCTTGTGCTGCCTTGTCAGGTAACGCACTTGACGAAGGTGATGCGTCCAGACACTCGGAGAAAATCTTGTGTCTCCACCGAAGAGGGCTGATGTTATAACCGTACCACGTACAGTGTTACTTTATAGTCGGTAGAGCCAACATGAAGTATCATAGGCATAATTTTGATTGCTCCTGGGGTAGCAGATTTACTGTGTGGGAAAAATGTCTTTTTTCTTAGAGTGTGATCGCTCATCTCTGGATAAAGTCGCTCTATGTATGCTACACTGAGAAGAAAAAAGTCGTGGGATATGTCAGACCTCCTTTTGCCCAGCATAATGCAGTGAGTGAAAGTCCCCAGCAGAAATACTGAGCCATTCCACCTCCACAGCTGTCCATAGCTGTGACAGTCTTGTCGGTGTAGAATTTTGTGCTCGACCTGAACTCTTGATTATGTCTCATAAATGTTCGATGGGACTCATGACGGGTGATCTGGGTGGCAAAATCTTTCTCTTGAGGTATCCAGAATGTTCCTCGAGCCAATTGCAAACAACTGTGGCCATTGACATGGTGCAATGTTATCGATAAAAATTCCATCGTTGAACGGCTGAAAAAGGTCTCCAAGTACTACATCACAACAATTTTTGGTCAATTATCGGTTCATTTGGACCAGTGGAACCAGTCCATTCCGTGTAAACACAGCCATCGTCGTGGTTATGGAGCCACCATCAGTGTGCACAGCGCCTTGTTGACTACCTGTATCCATGGTTTCGTGGGGTCTGCACCACACTCGAATGCTGTCATCAGTACTTACCAACTGCAATCGGTACTCACATGATCAGGCCCCGGTTTTCCAGTCGTCTAGGGTGCAACCAAAATGGCCACGAGCTTTGGAGAGGCGCGGCAGGGGACGTGATGCTGTTAGCGAAGGCACTCGTGTCGGCTGTCTGCTGTCATAGCCCATCAGTTTCGCTGCCCTGTGCCAACGGATATGTCCCACATTGATTTCGGCAGTTATTTCAGTGTTGTTTGTCTGTTAGCACCGACAGCATTGCAAACGCCGCTGCCCTCAGTCATTTTTTGGAGGCCGTGTGTTGTCCGTGGTGAGAGGTAATGCCTGAAATTTGTTACTCTCGGCACGCTCTTCACACTGTGGATCTCGCAATGTTGAATTCTGTAGCGATTTCCGAAATAGCACAGCCAATGCGTCTAACTCCAACTACCAGTCCCTGTTCAGAATCTGTTAATTCACGTCGTACCTCGTTAATCACATAGGAAACCTTTTCACACGAATCACCTGAGTACAAATGACAAGTCCGCCAGTGCACTTCAATTTTATACCTTGTGTACGCCGTACTACCGCCATCTGTGTATGTGCATATCACAGACCCTTGAGTTTTGTCACCGCAGTGTAATTTAATATGACTCCGTTAACACTGCTCGACTACTTAAGACCAGTGAAGATTTTTCCCTGCTGCTTCTACTTATCCGTGTTCGGCTGTTGCCTGAAATTTTAGCTGAAAGCTGGCAGAATTGCTGCATTCTTCTGTATTCTTCAGTGTTGCATTATCAGTTCGCTGCTACAATTCAGACTTCTTCCTTTAATTTATTTTTAAGCTCTATCAATAGATCTTTGTCGATCTTTGCAAAACTTAACCCTAGTATTTTTCTTCCAGTTTCGTTCAACACTTAAACATAAATGTTAAACAAATCTCCTGACACAAAATATTATGCAACCATTCGCAGGCCGATCACAGGGCGAACTAATTTCATATAACACTATTTTAATTATTATCGGTGTTGGGGATGTAGGTTAATCTTAAGTGCACTCGATATTTTGCTAATTGAGTGGCGAATCTAGAGTTAAAGTGAGAACGTCAGAGCTAATTACTGTGGCAGCTTTGGCCATACACAAGCGCTAATAAGTCAGTGGAAACGCTCATCTTGTGTTCTGTATGTTCTCTAGGGCTTTTGTAATTTGAAGATGAGGACAGGAAATTTTACCTGGTACTTTGCATCACAGGCTGATGGGACCATGGATGTATCATCTTTTAGTAAAAGAAACTGAAGTAAATTATCAGACGCCTGCCTATGAAGACCGTTTCAATAATGATGCTAGAAAATTAATTTGGAAGCCGATGTCGTTACACGCACCTGTAAGGCATTAAAAGGTTGTAAGTAAAGAAAAGGCCTTGATGCAAACTGAAAGGGTCACAAGATGTAGTTAGGGATTACATCTTGTGACATAACACATAACAGGCTTTGATTAGAGCTCAGTAGCCCACATAGGTTGTAGTAAATATAAACTTGGGATCTGTCACTGTATTCTTATTTGACAAGATATTAACTGCAGTTCCAAAAAAGTATTTGGTTGCATCGAAAAAACTGTAGTTGTTTCCATTCCTTGATAGATAAAATGTTTAGGCTATTAATTGCATGACACAGTGTGTGTCTCTTCCACACCAACATTTGTAAAAAATGTCATTTCAGTATCTTGAAAAGGTCAAGAAATACGACATATGTTATGACCAGATCATCCACGTCGCGTGTAGAAGTGTACCATGTGACGTCCCATAGAGATACAAACCAATATGTCGAGAATAGAAATAATTATTTTGTCTTTATCATTAACACTATTTCGATATGTTATTTAAATTTGATATGTAGCAATGTATGGCGTGAAATGGACCAATGTCTACAGATTGCGTTTTTACCATTGTAGACTCTTAAGATTTCGTGTATTGTTTGTTAATTTTGATGCATAATAATAACTACGATGAACAGCGAAAATAATTCCAATTTATCGTTGAGTGAAGATGTCAGTTTATGAGATGTGAAAAAATCGATATCTGTACGAAATAGATTACTCAAAATCAGATGAAGTATTTCAGAGTGACCAGCACGTCCGTACTAGCACTTTACAGACAATTCGTATGTAGATGTATATGTGCTGCTGGAGGACATCTCGTGTCACACTCTGTGCTTGTTAGTGGTTTGCTCGAATATTCAGAGCGGCAGGCAGCAGCGGAAAAGTTTGACGCCGCCAGACAGCGACGCGACGCCTGATGCAAACTGCCACTGAATGTCTCCATGGCAACCTTGCTGCTCCCATTAAGTTTTCTGCACGGAATTCTTCTTTGGGAAATGATCGTCAATCATCTCGTGGAAATGTTTGACGTGCATGAACTGCACTATAAAACACGATGTGCCCTGCTGCCCAGGGAGACTCTGTGAAACACCTGTTACTTGCTGCTGCAAACATTTCCGCGCAGAATACTCTAGCGAGATCTGACGCTGACACAGTGGATTCCCACGAAACGATTCGATTAACAAATTCGTAATGTCGATCATCGTTGTGACGTATGCCACTGACTCAAACTACAAGAACAACAACAGAGTGCCCAGAAGGACCCGAGAGTCCCATTTATTTATAGTTGTGTGCGCGAACACAGTCTGTAGTCGTCGCGCAGAATCTGCCTGTTGACTCCCGGCCTTCGCGCGCCCACGCAGGCGCGACACCGGCGGCTGGGCCTCCGCCTCTAGCGCCGCAGCTCCCAACTGCTGCCGGAGGCGGACGAGGAGCTGCTGGGGGCGGCGGCGGCGGCGGGGGCGGCGAAACGGCGTCGGAGACCCGCGCGTAGCTTCCGCCTGCGGTAGCGCCGCCGCGGCCTCCACCTGGTGCGCGGAGCCTCGTCGCTGCTGGAGGATGAGCTGCGGAGGGCGGCGGCGGGCCGGCCACGACGACGCTGACGTCGCTTCCCCTTCCGGTGCGGCGCCTCTGAAGCGCTGCGGGCTGGGGGTGCGGGGGCGAGCGGAGGGGCCGCCGTCTCCTGCAAGACGAGGACAACGTTTTGTGACGTCACGACAGCTGATGAGGCATTGAGGCAAATGAAAAAGCATGGTAAATTTCTAATCTAGGTGGGAATGATGTTGTTAAACTGCTTCACTGATGGTGAAGTGGTATTAGTGCAGGTTTTTTTTCGAATTTGCTGTTTTAATACACAATTATTAGGCTCTTTAAGAGGTCAGTGACGCTAGCTTCTTAATACTGGACATAGACTACCAACATGACGAAACAGTTCAAAAAAAAAAGAAAACCGAGTATGTCTCATTCTCATATTCACCGACGGGATTTCGTGGCAGGTTTCACGCAATGCTTCAGTATCGATAACTCTGAATAAATACGTTTAAATGTGAGGAAAATGTAGACTACTGTTTTGACATGTTTCAAATAACAGGGAAATTGTATGACAACAGGGAAATGTTGTTAAACATCGCGGTATCAGACAGTCTCCGTGGCATAGTGATCTTTGGTGGGAAGCAGAAGTGTTAAACTCAGAAGAGTGTTCCTGGAGTCACTCAGTAGCAATTATGGACGTATGGGGTGACGCACTGTCCTGCTGGATTTTCCCAAGTCCGTCTGAGTGCTCAATAGACATGAATAGATGCAGAGAAATGTAGTTAGTGGATGTAGGTAATGTTTTTGGTTACGTGGGGGGTTGGGGCGACCGAAGAAATATATGGCCTTACCACTGTAATCTGCTGTGGACAAAAGCTACCCACAATATATGGCTAACACTTAAGACTAAACTATGCAGAGTTAGTAAGACTCACCCCTACTGACTGCATTAGCTCCTCCTCCATAATTCTGCAGTACATCTTGAAACACTCTTGCAGAAACAGCTCACGTTCCTGTAGACGAAGGACTGTATCAGCTACATACTAACCAGCATCTAATTGTGCTTCTAGATTTAATGTTATCAGGTTTTATGGCATCATTAACACCTGTGAACGAACTGTAACTAGCACAGGCTCAGTAGAATCTGCGACTATCATTAACGACACAAGTCCAGAGAGGTAGTGATACTCACGTCTGATGACTCTATAGACAGCTCATCCGCCAGTCCGCTGTAGACTGCGTAGAACTCCTGCAGAAATTTCTGCCACTCCTGTAAAGAAAAAGGTTTATTAGCTGCATAGTAGCTGACACCTGACTCTGAATGTAGATTTAACATGGGAAAATTTTCTTAAAACTGGACTATGTCGATATTAAGAACATGTGTTTGCATCTTAATCTCAATTTTCCTTGAGACTTTTCAAATCGGTACCATGTCAACGGTTCGTGATGCTTGCCAATAGCATGAAGCAGCAATGTTCCGTTTCACTTGTGCCCACTGTCGATCGACGTGTAATAATTTTCTTAGGTGGTTATGTATTGAAGAGTATAGTTCACATATTTTTGGATTGCTTACAGAGACACAAGAATTGGCTTCAACCTCAAAATGAATAATATATATATATATCACAGGCAAGTTTCTGAGATGACGCCTACCAGTGTCTCTGCAGTGGAGGGCCTTGGGAAGAATGGTAGCAGGACAGTCGTAAACTGATGTGACCCGATGGCTTAATTTGAATTAGGTGGGTGACAGTTTATAGAGATCGATACTGTATCCCGAAGACCAGGGCAGGGCCGACCTCGTGCAACTTGAGAAAGAGAGAACCGTTGTTTGGCTGCACGGCAACTGGCATCTGACCTCGCAGAATCCACTGCACGTGTTGTTTCGAGGCAAACGATGTAGGTTTCAGAAGAGTGGCCTTTATTGTCGGAGACCTGCTGTATGTGAACCTCTGACGCGTCTTCACAAAAGGCAACGTCTAGAGCAGAGCCGTGAACACGCCACCTGGACGGTCGAACAGTGGTCCAATGTTCTTTTCGCAGATGAGTCCCGATTTGGTGTGGAGAGTGATTCTCGACCGATCTGCATCTGCAGGGAACGTGGAACACGATTTCGTGACTCAACCATTCTGGAAGACACTGATATCGAGGATGATGCCTAATGGTGTGGTTGGGGATTACGTTGACCACTCGAACACCTCTTCTTCATGAAATTGTACGGCTAAATCGGCAAGGTTTAACTGCTGTCAAGTATCGTGAGGAGATCTTGGGACCTCACGTGCAGTTGTTGCGAGGTGCTATGGGCCCAGAGTTTTTATTGCTGGCCGATAACGATCGACTTCATAGAGCACAGGTGGTTGATGTTTCCCTGGAAACGGAAGATATTGCACTATGGCGTGGCCTGCTCGCTCTCCCAATTTGAATCCCATAGAATATGTCTGGGGTGCACTGTGGATACGGGATGCATTATCTCAGCATTCCCCAACCACTCACCAAGACCTGCAAGCAGCTGCAGGAAGAATGGGCGTTCTTGCCTCAATATGAGACTGAGAGCATCATTCACAGCATGCCCAGTCGTTTGTCTGGTCTGTGTGTGCAAATCCGTTTTTGTCTACCATTATGCATGTTGCAGTTGTTTACGATCTGTGGTCTTTATGTCGTTTCTACTGTTCTATGACTTGATTGTACTGTTTTGTGGCAAAATAATCGCAACCTCGCAAAATTTCGGTTTGTGGCTTTAATTTTGGACACCAGTGTACTGTCTGATCAGATTATCCGGCTATCCGCACGTAATAAGGAACTGACCAGTAGAGGTCACGTGAAGGGGACCCACCAGTACAGAAGGAGGTGGAGAGTGTCAAGTAGTCAGTAGACAAGTGGTAACAGCAGGAGAGCTCAGTCTCTTTGAACCTTGATTAGTCACTGCATATCACCTCAGTTGGGACTTTTCATCCATTCTGAAGCTTCCCAGGTGGACTGCTGGAGATGTAACCATCAAGTGAGGACGTGAAGGAACAGTCACAGCTAAACTAAGACCATACAGACGTAGGGTACTGACGGACAGGGACCGCCGACCATTTCGGAAGGTGATTGTAAAATATCTCCTGATGTTGGCGGAAGGAACCATTCGTGTCTTCCAGACTGCTGTCAGTGGCGCTGTTAGCAGAATGGCTGTGCGTAGAGAGTGTAAAAGGAATGGGGTACAATGGTCGCACAGCTGCTCGTAAGCCACGCGTGTTCTGCAGTCGGTGCTGGGCGACGCTTGAGGTGGCGTACAGATCTAAGCCACAGGGCAGTGGACGACTGGAAACAAGTGGTTTGGACTGATGGCTCACGCTGTACCCAGCGGGGATCTAATGGAAGGGTTTGGATTTGGCGAATGCCTGGAGAACGCTACCTGCAATCGTCTGTAGCGCCAGCAATGAAGTATGGAGGAATAGTCGATACGCTGTAGCGGTGTTTTCGTGGTTAGGGTTTGATCGCCTTATTGCGCTTAAGGAAACGTTAAATGCGGAAGGACATGAACAAATGTTACAGTATTGTGCAATGCTTACAGTAGAGAAACAGTTTGGAAGAGACGGTGTTTCATGAACATGACAGTGCACCCTGTTGTAAAGAACCATATGTGAGCCAGATGTATGTGGACAATAATATTACCGAAAGCGCGTGACTGACTGTCTTAATCGGAACCAAGTGGAGCACCTTTGTGATGAGTTGGAAAGTGAACTTTGCTCCAGACCAGAGCATCCAGTATCACTACCATCTATTGTTCCAGGTCCTGAGGAAGAATTGTCTGCTGTTTCTCTACAGACGTTCATGTATCTCATTAAAAGTGTCCCTTAGCAGAGCTCAAGACATCATAAAGGAGAAATGCCGATACGCCACATGTTAATGTGCACTAATGCGTGTCCAGTTACTTTTGATTCGATTTTGAACATACTTTAGAAACTATATAACGAAATTACACTCTATTTAGTAATGGCCGTTACAAAGTGATGCCTTGCTAACCTCAGCCGTTCTTAAAAACCTCAAAGAGCTGTCGTCTCTACATTCCTATCGGCAGGGAGAGGACAGTGAGGTTCACGTAAAGGACCTATCTCTCTTCTAGCTGTTTGTTTGAAAACTGGTAAGAGACTGACTTATTCTTTGTGGGCGTAAAGTGCCATCCCTTGGTAAACTTCGATCAAACTTCCAAAATATGTTTGCACAATGTTCCACTATAAACTTTAACATTTACTGCTGTGTAACTGTACTTTTGTTTTCATGGGCTGTTATACGCCGTTACTAATACGTTAGTTGCATTAAAGAAGGAGGTATTTGATTTTATACCACGATAAATAAAAGCACTTAGAGATGTAACCAGGCGGGAATAAACCCGGCCCTAATGTACTTCAGCGATAAGTGAATTTCGGTTGCTAAAATTTTGGGTTATCAAAATTTGGTGCATCCCTATGAGTGTATATTCATTCTTACGTGGGTGCAGTCACTGAAGACCTCTACGTGATAGGAGAAAGATTATTTCTCCAGTCGGTTTTCCAGTTACTTCAGACCGTTAGCACAGTGTTTTGTTAGAACGCATGGCTGCTTTTCTAAGAACTAAATTTCATTTCCAGAGTATGTTTCGGAAACCAAGTGGCATTTCATTGCTAACGTCACAAACGAAATAGTTATAATAGATAGGAGAGCTATAATTCGTGAGTGATTCAATCTGTAGGTGGATGGCGGTACTGTATGGTCCTGCACTGCCGGATGAACAAAATGCCTGTACTCTCGAGTGCTACCCGTATAGGGCCATTGAGTATGAGCATCATAAACCCATTGATTCGAAATCTGCAAGGTAGTTGTGGGATCCCGACCAATGTTATCAGGAACATTGCGCTGCGATGAACAGCAGTCCTGATACACTAAAATCCTCATTCTGTCAAGTTCTAACATGTATCGGTAGACAATTCCCTTTCTTGTAAGACGTATAAAAATATCTTTTTTACATCAGCCTGCAGCCAAATGCGATATCTGAATGAGGAGAAACCCGCACCGTAATCTGATGTTGTACACAGAAAATAGATAGCTTGACTACTATTTGCTTTGCACGCTTATACTGAAACGCCAATCTTTTTAATATCGATGTATGTAGCACACTTCATAGCAATTGTCGTTTGATCGTGTTGGGGTTTTAGAGTTAGCTGTGTATGTCACTAGGGAAGCTTGGCCAGGTGCAGAAGCAGTAACTTGAGGTATGATATAATGCCTGAGTTGTTCTGTATAAAGCTGCTGGACGAGACTATGGGGACACTGAGATAAGTTTGTGCTATTCTAGACAGGCCTGCAGGTTGCTCTGTCGTCTCTGACCACGAACGGCACCAGTAATATATCCTCAGTACGTTGCAGACGTCAGTCGTCGTAACGACAATGTTATATCGTAGTTAAGTGAATCCGAACGTGGGCAAACTGTTGGTGCTCGTATGGTGGCTGCTTCCGTAACCAAGGTAGCCGAAGTGTTCGGTGGTTCAAGAGGCACCATGTCGAAGATTTGTAGCGTGTACAGGGAAACGAGAAAAACCACCATCCGCTAAGTCAGAATACAGACGAAAGCGTGTGTTGAGTGATCGTGACATACGGTCATGGAGTGGATTGTGACGAGCAATAGGAAGAGTCAGCAGCAAAAGTCACTGCAGAACGAACATTCGCGAAGCCCATCTGCACTTAACAGCACTAAGGAAGCTCCATGAGAGAGAATTTCAGGGCTAACTGGAATTCCAAAACCACTCAACAAGGACAAAAATCCCTGTAAGAGGAAAACGTGGTGCCAAAGACATAATACATGGACTGTGGAGCAATAGAAGAAAGTCACCTGGTCGAATCAGAGATGTTGTTCAATGTTTCCAACTTATGGCCGAGTTTACGTCCCAAGAGCAAAAACGACAGGGGTCTGGAGATGCTTCAAAACTCTGGTGAGAAAAATAGAAATAAAAAAAATTATTTACATGAAGAACAGAAAAAGCTTAACAGAATTTTAAAAAACGAAAGTCTACATACAAAATATGAATATTAATATAATAATTATAACTTTGTACAAAAAAAATTTAGCTACAGAAGAAAGGAAGAATTACTTATATTTTATGAAGGCTGGTGTATTAAAGATATTTTTCAAATTTCTGACTTTCTAATTCTGATTCATGATTCTCAAAAGTATGAATTAAAAAAGAGAAATAGAAAGAAAGTGGTTTTACAAAATAGAGAATACAAGAAAAAAGTTACTTTATTTATATAATTGTTTTAAAGAAATTCCCAATACAAATTTTATTTTTACATTAGAAAATGTAGAAAACTTATTTTAATTGAAATATACTTATGGCAGTGTTTCATAATTATCTAGAAATACTCTTGTACTGTACTATACTAAAATGAGTGTTCTTTCTTAACTTACTTGTTGATTAAGTTTTTGGCGTAAAATCGCTGGTTATCTGCTTGTACTCTAATTGTATCTTTTCTTTCACTTCATTCTCAAGTTCTTCAATCATATATTTGCCATTCAACTTTTGAATATCCTTATATTTTAATGTAAACCCCTTCATCACAGAATTTTTATCATTTTTTTTCAAAATAGTAACTTTTAGATCCAGTCGATGTTGAAATTTTAATCCACTTGTCTCCTTCCTTATCAGACCATTCACCTGGCATACAACCTGTTTCCACAGTATCTTTGCCATCATCTATATACTCCATATTTTACTGTCAGTATCAAAATACATAACTGATTCTCCAAGTTTATCTAAAATATTAAATAACCTAAGCCTTATATGAGAATGCAGGCTTTCTCGGCGAATCTCGATGATAAAATCTTCTTGGGTTGACAGCTGAGTCAATGCATTGTTCTCCAGCAATGTTTCAGCACGTTGCTTACTTGCCATTGTCACCTGAAGATGGAAAGTAAGAAACTTGGTGAAATGTTGCTGGAGAACAACGCATTGACTCGGCTGTCAAATTGAGAAAATTTCATCAACCTGAGCCTTCTATTTGATATAGTGAATGCTGTCATAAAAATATTTACATCAGTGTTATTTTCTATATAATAACCTTTGAAATTGCTTTTCATCTGAGCCATATTATCATTAATAAATTTTATGTTAATATTGTCTAATCAATCGTCCAGTTATATCTCATAAAACTGTTGCTAATCTGTAATATACTCAGTATTACTCATATTTTGACATTGTCTAAATTTTCCCCACAGTGAATTTAGACATATCTTAGCAACAGTATTTTATCCTGGATTTTCTTTTATCTTATCAGGATCTAATGTAATATCCAACTGTCTTCTGTGTTTTGAGGTATAACTCCTTAGGTTCAAACTCATGGGGAGTGGTTGCTAATTATATTTTCATAAAGTGTTTTACATAATTTTTAAACAACATGTTGCTTTTATTTCTAAAATCACACGCTTTATTGATACTTAACATTTTATACCATTCTTTCCACAACTTTCTTTACTTCATCAGATGGCGAAGTTCCAATAAAACGTCTTACATCATCAATGTGATTACATTCATTTATTTTTTCTTCTGCACATTTGATACATAAGTAAAAGAGCGGTTTTCCATTTTTATTGATCTTTATCTCTTTTGGCAAAACTTGATTCTACACTCCTCTAGGTGCCAACACTTTCCATTTAATAAATTCGTACCTTTTTAGTATAATATCGTTGTCTACAAATTTTTGTTGGATGGCTCTCAGGATAATATTCACGATATTAAATAGTTGATAAAAGACTACAGACATCAATATACAAGGGTCGTTCAATAAGTAATTCCCCACGTTTTTTTTCTCAGAACATATTTGTTGTTAAGAGTCAGAATTTGTTGAAAATATACAAGAAAACGTGTTGTTCATGTCCTAATTTTCTACATAGTCTCCATCACCTTCTATGGCCATATGCCAACGTTGTTGTAGAACATATATTCGCTGCTGGTAAAAGCTCTTGTCCTCTAGCCTCAGTCATGGTTTCACGCCGTGACTGACACTCTCGTCATCTTCGAAGTGTGTTCCCTGTAGAGAATCTTTAAGTGGCCCAAGGGCTATGGAAGTCCGATGATGCCAGGTCGGGATTGTGGGGTGGATGAGGCAAAGATGTCCAACCCAATTTGGCGATGTGTTCCTGGATTCTCAGACTTGTATGTGGGAGTGCATTATCCTGTTGGAGCAAGATTTCTGCTGGATTCGTGTCCGATTGAACACACTGGAAACGCTTCTTGAGTTTATTCAGAGTTTTAGTGCCTCTGAATTGATGATTGACACTCTTGGCATCAGATCTAGAATAATGATGCCATCAGAATTCCTGGAGACTTCACCATGACTTTTCTGGCGGATGGGGTTGTCTTGAATTTCTTCTTTTTTGGTGATTGAGGGTGATATCACTCCATGGACTGCCTTTTTGTTTTGGGCTCAAAGTAGTGCACCCACTTTTCGTCCCCCTTAACGATCTGTGATATAAAGGCCTCTCCATTGGTCTCAAAACGCTCCAACAATTCAGATGAAATGGCCTTTCTTTGAATCCTGTGGTCCACTGCGACCATTCGTGGAACCTGTCATGAGCACCTCTTTCAACATCCGAGAGTCTTGATCATTGCAGATGCACTTCCAATGCTGACCAACAACTTTAGAGGCAACTGTCGACTTGTGAATTGCACGAATAATTGCATCTGCAGAATTCAGCATGTCTGGAGCAATGACTGCCACAGGACGTCCTGAGCGTGGCTGATCATGGAGCTCTGCTTCTGCATATCCTGAGGCTGTAACTTTCTTTACCCATCGCCCAATTGTACTTCTATCAACTACAGCATTGCCGTACACTGCATAAAAACGTTTATGAATGTTCATCATGGTTTCTTTTTCTCCACAGAATAATTCAACAACAGCATGTTGGTTGTAATGTGAGTTGTATGAAGACGCCATTTTGACTCTGTACTACAGCTCTGCCAACCTGGCAGAACATTTCGAAACTTCACTGGTGCACAGAACCAACATGAAGTGTGAAGCACCAACAAAGACGATTGTCTAGGTATATTAACTGTTTTTTAAAAAATGTGGGGAATTACTTATTGAATGGCCCTCATACTTTATTGTCATGATAATGCCATTTGCTTTATCTCTTAATTTTATGGTATTAGTGACAACCATAAAATGCACCTTTTGGATTCAAGGGTTCATTAACTTTAGGCAACTTTTTTAATTTATTAATATTTAAAAAATCTACTGTGTTAATACACTCACATTTCCAAATCTCCACTAAATTCTCCAGCATTCTGTATATTTGTGCTTCTTATTAATGTCTTTTGATACAGGTCATTCATCGATTCTTTATTTATATTGTTAACCATTTCAGTTTTAAAACATTTTTAGCAACCATGCTGGAAACAGCTATGATATTGATGAAAACTACTGTTTTCTTTATCAAAGACATATACTTTTGCTCCAGATATACTTACTTCACTACCATTAAGAGCATGTAGAATACTATTATTGTTTAAACAGTTTAGCCAAGCAATAGACTATTTGCTATAGTTTTGCTTCTGCTCTTTATTCAATGGAGCAGTTTTTCTATTAGGGAAATATTTACATCAGTATACAGTCATTAAAACTCTAGCAATTGTTAAACAACATAATTGATGTATATTAGTTAATCCAATGAATTGCTTTCCTATTTCTAAACAATCTGTTCTCAATATATCTACATAAGAATTGCAGTATTTATTCATTTATTTCCTCTATTGCATACATAATTTCCTTTAACTTTTTGGCTATCCCATTTGACACATATTTCTCTTTCTCTGGTTTCATAGATTCAACACAATAATACTTGACATCTCCAATAAATCCTTTTTTATTTTCATTTTCTTGGGTATCGAATAAATGTGGGAAGTAACATTTCTTCAGTTCTTTTAAACCAATTAATTTTGGAAAGCTACTAAATGGCTCTTGTACAAAATTGGTTCTATTTATAATTTGTATTTCTAAATGCTTTATCTCAATAACAGCAGTTTAGTTCCTGTGTAAGCTGTATTGTTTTTACTGTATTTTCAACACAATACTTCAGAATATATTCCAATTCATAATCTTTAGGACCTGTGGAAATCTTGAAAATTTGTCGGGTTCACAACCAGGTAGCATCTTCCAAAAGGCGCGATATTTCGGCAAGACAACTTCTTGCCATCTTCAGGCGTTCTTGGTGTTTGATTGATCTCTAATGGATGATGACTTTATATATTCACCACCCCTCCCCCGCAGCCACCGGCTGGACGCTTCCGAGCGGTCCGCGGCCGGTGGTGGGGGGAAGTGCGGCGCCCCGCGACAGATCAATGGTCGCAGTCCTTCCGCGGCCACAACCGCTAGTGCAACCCTGCCGTCTTGGTGACAATGCTTCTTCTTCTACAGGTGTCCTGACAGGAGCGTATTTCCGTGTAGATTGTCGTTGTGTTTTAATCATGCTTAAAGCGGGATTCCAGGCTTTGCTTAACTGGAAAACGCTGCCTTTATTAGTTCGTCATTCAGCCGGATCTCCACTGCCTCTTTGAGGATACAATCCCAGAAGGCGTTCGATTGATGTAACACCTTTGTGCCATGATAGTTCATGTCATGTCCATGTGAGATGCAGTGCTCTGCCACGGCGGACTTGGTTGGCTGTGCGTTGTCTGCGTGGCGTTAATGTTCTCTACATCTCTCCTGTACCGTCCGGATTGTCTGGCCTATATACATTTCCCCGCACTGGCAAGGGATGCTGTAAACTCCCCGTTTCCGGAGTCCTAAGTCGTCCTTGACTGATCCTAATAATGTTTTGGTTTTGGATGGAGGGCGAAACACGCACTTGACGTTATATTTTCTGAGTATTCTCCCGATCTTTGCCGACGTGTTCCCGACATATGGTATAATCACCGTCTCAACCGGTTTGTCTTCTTCCTCGGAAGGCTGCGGTCTCGGCTTCTTCGGTCTTGAGGCCCGTTTTATCTGCCAATTGTTGTAACCGTTCGTGCGGATCGAGGCCTGCAAGAGCTGCAATTCAGCCGCTAGGCTGTCACAATCCGAGATATCGCGTGCGCTCTGCACCAGTGTGCTCAGAACACCCTCTCGCTGTGAAGGAGCATGACAGCTGGAGGCATGCAAGTACAAATCTGTATGTGTCGGCTTACGGTAGACGTTGTGTCCTAGTGTGCCTCTAGTCTTGGCTTGTCGAGCACATCCAGAAATGGAAGCTGGTAGTTTTTTTCTACCTCCATCGTGAACTTGTTATTCTGGTGCAGCGGGTTCAGATGCTGCAGAAAGGCTTGGAGGCGTTGTCGTCTGTGCGGCCAGATTACGAATGTGTCACCTACATATCGAAAAAACCAAGATGGCTTGTAGGCTGCCGAGTCGAGAGCTTCTTCTTCAAAAGCCTCCATAAACATATTGGCCACTACTGGTGATAGCGGACAGCCCATCGCACTCCATCAGTTTGTTCGTAGTTGTTCCCATCGAACAGGAGGTATGTTGACGTAAGTACGAATTCAAAAAATTTCGTTACTGTTGGTCCGAATTTTTCTCCTATGAGACTTAGGGAGTCTCATAGAGGTACCCTAGTAAACAGGGATACCACATAAAAGCTGACCATGAGGTCTTCTTGGCCCAGTCGGAAGTTCTGGAGCTGCTGGACGAAATGCGCGGAGTTTCTGATGTGGTGCTGACATTTGCCCACAGCTCCAGAACTTCCGACTGGGCCATGGTAATGGCAAAGCTGCGGGCAATAGAAGAAGAAATCCACCGTTATGTTTTGTTGGGCCAGAGTTTTCTTTCCTTTTTGTTAGGTATTCAGCAATCTTTTTCACAACAGGTATACCTAATGTTATGAGCAAATTTCCACCAGTTTTTTATCTCTCTTCCTTTTTTGAGCATCAGTTAAAAATTACCTGTAGTATGTAACTCTTTATAATTATGTTTAAATTATATTACTTTTGGTTTAATTTTGCCACTAGGTAGCAATTTGTAATCAATACTGAAATAATTCATTTATGTAATTAAAATTTATTATGAGTCTATTTTTTTAGTCCTCACCCACTTTCACCAACATCCAAACCCATTTCCAATTTTCTCTTCCCATACATTATGCCTCTATCTGTTGTTGCTAATAATTTTTCTCCAAGTGATGCATCTTTAGCAAACATTCTCTTTTCTGTAGCTAGCTAAAGTTATTCATCAGCTTCATATTTAGTTTCTAAATCTTTATTATCTCTGTAAGCAATGTCATGTTTGCTGTATGCTTCTTGTAAGAAATTTATGACCATATCACCACGTTCTAGTCATTCATCTAGTTTGGTGAACAGTTTGCAGTACAAAAATCGTGGCAGATGCATCTCTGGGATTGGAAATTACTTAAAATCCAATTTACTCAACCTTTTCCCAATTTTTAAGTTTCCAAACAGAGTGTGACAAGCTATTAAAACTCAAGTCATATATGATTTTCATTTTTGATTATTGGTAATGAATTCACAAAATTCTTTTGTTAACATTAGCGTTATTCCTATGTTTTTGTTATGATGATTTTTATTTCCAGCTTATTCATCTTCATGATTTACTGCTTATCTGTAGATTAATTCACACATCAGATGTATTTAATTGGTTTAGCTATACTGTGTTTTTTTAGTTAAAAGATTCGACAGTACATCTGTAGCATTGGATGTATTTTCACCAATAGTTTATTTATGAACCAACATATTTAAGATATCCAATAGGTCTCAGTCAAAAAATTTTATCTTCAGAGTGACTGACACATTTGAAAAACCTTCCACTTAGATTTATTTCCGTAAGGTTTTGTTCTTTATCTTTTTTTGTTCTTTTCCTCTTCTTCAGTGTTTATTCAATGCATCTTGTATTTCAGATTCACTCAATTTATAAGCATATTTTTATTGGTGGTATGTCATTAAATTCTTCTAAATAATGGTCATAAAGAAACATTTGTTTTTCAACTTCTAAATTTTCTTGAATAGCTTTCAGAACGTTGTCATCTAATCCTTCTTCACTTCCTTGTGTTGCAAGGCTGATATTCTTTTTATAGTTTTCATATTCTCTTCTTGGTTGTCTTTTCCATTTTGTAAAGTCTTCTTTTAATTCCTTCTTTTTCGTTTTGTTTCATCTAGCTTTTTTACTAGCATATGAGTCATATTTTGCAAACATTTACTGTAAATAAAGAACATTAATAAATCATCTCTAATGTATGATGGGTGATGTAAATATATCTTCAATTTGATATCTGCAGTTTCCTTTGTTAGCTTTTCTAGTCATTTCTATCATAAAAATTCGAACTGACCATTAGTCCAGCATTTACTACAATATTCTTTAAAATCATCAAACTTAAAATCACCAGCATCAAACTCGTGGTAAATATGATTTAAATTTGTGTCATCTCTACGAAATATATTTAAAAAATTTACGTTGTCTCTCACTAATTGTTCTGGTATTTTTGAGTTTATCTGAGCTAAATAAAAACAGTTTATTCCTAAATGTCAGGCTTTAGTAAAACATTCTCTAAAAACATCCTGATTTTTGAGAATGAAATCATCAAATACTATGAGTATATTACCTTGTCATTCATCTAATAGTATAATTTCTTCATTATTCTCAATAGAAGTAGTAATCTTCCATTTTTACACATTTTTATAAATTCTTGATATTTTGGCTCATCTAAACATTTGGTTGGCGTAAACCTAAAATGACTGATTTTATTCTATTTCAGCCACCACAAAGCGAGAATATAAGTATCAATCATTAATGCTGCTTCTTCACATCACCTTGAAATTATTAAAGCACACTGAACAGAATTAGGTAAGAGGTTGCCATGATTATTTTTCGATTTCTTATTTGGTATTTCATTTTTGATTACCAATCTGTTTTCATTTCATTAATAATATTTTTATGGGTAGTAAATGAGTTATCTGTCTCAGTTGAGTGGTAAGTCATTCGTTCTCAGGAAAAAGATTGTATGTATCTGTATGAGCTAGCTGTGGTAATGTTGCACTAGGTGGTTTTTATACAATATTTTCCATTAATAATATTATATAAAAATGTATTGTGATAGAGAGACAGTAGTAATTCATATTGGTCAATATAATTTGAAAAACTTAGAAAAATTTATTCATCCAAAAAAAACAAATTTTCCCATTGAGGCAGATGAAATTTTAAACAAATTTAGTAGTGAAACCAACATTACATTTACATGGATATAAATGATAGTATCGGTTGTGTGCTTGGACATAGTTGCGTACTATTCTTATTAATGAAAAGACTGTTGCTAATGATGTTCCTAAATTAACTCCATTTGAATTGCTCAACATAATCATTTATTTTGAATGAGGTTTTGTTGACTGAAGTCCAAGCTAACTGCCTGACATCTGCGATCTGTTTGTTTCGACCACTACTTACTCTTGTCACCACCTATCGTCAAACAGCAAAAGCAAAGTTGTACACCTTGTAACTGAAACTTGACTCAAAATTTGGTGACATGTTAGTTAATTTACTTCCATCAAAAATGCATTTGAAATTATTCAACTTTTTAAAAAGAAAATTTTGATGAATATAATTCACATTTTAAATAGCTGTGCTAGCCATTTTATAAACAAAATAAAATTATTTACAATTTAATTGATAATATTCAGGTTACTTTATTTAACAGTTTTTATAATTTTTAAAAGAATCCTACCTACCCACCAGTAAATAAGATCGATTCTAGATCAGCCGCATGAATGTCTACTACATACTGATCGAACTACTTCATTTTTGTGCTGCTTTGCTGCTTATGATCCATATATGAGGTGTGAATGAGCTACGTTTAAAACTTTAGAGCCCTTTCTTTCGGAATTTTCTGCGTTGTGCGCTGTAACACTTTTATGAGTGGACATCCTTGAGGTAGACTAGTAACCCACAAAGTCTCATCCCGAATTGAATCCCAGATCTTGGAAGGTCCCCTTGTCAGTAGACAAACTGAAATTTTACACATAATTGCTTTTTGATACAATACTGGTGATTTGCGAACTTTTGTCTTGCTATCTGTGCAATAACGCATCAACAGCATCATTTCCTTAGTCATCGGTATGTGATGCCCTTAATTCATGTCAGATACATGTGAAGTACAGTGTGGCGCCTATATAGTCAAATAATTAATACTCAGTATATTTTATAACAAGGGAAACAGGATTGCAACGAACTTATTTCTTAACTCACTGTAACATATAAAACAATTGTAGTGACTGTCATTTCAGTTGCATAGCAGATGGTAAAACGAGGATTGGAACTTTAACAGTGGCAACTATTTATTTATAGCTTGTACAAATAGATACGTGTTTCAAAGTTTTACTGACCTTCGGAGTAGTCACCAGCATTACGTATAACCTGTTGCCAGCGATGTGGAAGTCGTAGTATACTCTTAGCAGTGCCAGTTGTGTTCACAGTTCGAGTGGCTCGGTCTGTCGCCTGACGAATTTGTAGCAGTTCTGAAGCGAATGCCATAAAGCGTTTCCTTCAGTTTAGAAATCAAGTTGAACTAACGAGGGCTTAAGTCAGGGGAGTGCAGTAGGTGGTATAGCACTTAGCAGCCCAATCAGTCAAACAAATCAGTAACAGCTTGCACTGTCCGTGCTTAAGCATTGTCCTGCAGGTCCTGCAGAAAGTGTCATCACTTCTGTTTCTATGCTGTTCATTTTTGTAACACAACCTACGACTAAAGCCCTCGTAAGTTCAACTCGATTTCTAAACTGAAGGAAACACTTCATGGCATTCGCATCAGAACTGCTACAAATTCGTTGGGCAATAGACCGCGCCACTCGAACTGTCAACACAACTGGCATTGCTAAGAGTATCCTACGACTTCCACATCGCTGGCAACGGGCTATACACAGTGCTGTTGACTTCTTTGAAGGTCAGTAAAACTTGAAACACGTATCTATTTTCTACGAGCTGTATATAAATAGTTGCCACTATTAAAGTTCCAACCCTCGTATTTGATAAGTAAGTGTCAGCAGACTTATTGTAATTACCACAAGAATGAACGCTGTGTCTGCATGGTGCTCATGAGACAGGTGCTTCGTGTATTACTGAAAAAGTGTATGTCTGTGCCTACAGTCGCAAATTATTTAAATTCCGATTGTAGATTTTTTTTTCCAGTATTGCATAGTCACTGTTTCACCACCAATATGCTGCGAATATGCTTCGTGTATTAGAATGAGCAGAGTGACGGAGGTTTTCTTTAAAAAGTTAGCAGTTTGTTGTCCCATACTCTGCTTGTGCTTGAGGAAAAGGTGAGGTGGTGAAGCAGGGCAGAAGTTCCTAATCGCAAGGCAGTGTGTAATGTAAGCTTGCTTGCAGAGCAAGATGATATATGGAGAGCTTAATCAGAGTTGTTTCCCACAAGAAGCTCAGTCGCCCCCACCTTATCATTACTAAGGTAATTAGCGATAGAGTTAATGTATCATCACTGATGTCATTCAGACCACGTGGACAGCCTAACACCACCACATTCACTGAGCACCCATACCATTCTGAACATACACTTGTTACTATCATCTGCTCACAACGATTACAATTTAATTGGTACTGATGCTTTGACAAGAAAGGCGAAAAGTGTCGTATGAATGAGAATATCTACTTGGAATACTCCTAACACCGAGGTCCAAAATAACAACAAAATGTTAAGAAAACGGAGCGAAGGCCAAGGCCTCTATTTATTTTCTCAAGCTCTTACAGTTAAATCTTAATAGATGCGTAGTAATGGGCCCTTTCGGCTATCAAAATATTCGTATTGGTATTATCGAAGTTAAATTGCTTCGACATTCGATTACCAAAAGTAATACTCAATTTTGGGTTGAATGTGATTGTGAACGCGATGTTAATTTGACTTTCAGTCCATCTGGTGACGACTTACGGAATGATGTCTGGACACAAATTGCACAAAACGGCTTTAATATTACTATGTGTACTGGCCATGGGGACAGTGCTTCAGTCCAAAGTATTTTGTGTAATGGGAGAGAAGCGGATTCTTTTCTGTTGGCATTTGGGATTACATCTCGGCTTGGTGAATAGGGCGCCTGTGGAAAACTGAGGCTATCGTCAACAGTTGGGGCTATGTCGTCAACAGTTAGGGCTATGTTAGTATTCGAGAATACGTAGTGAAGATAAGTGTTGAGCTGCTGTAACTTCAATGAGACCCCTATTTCCAGCAGATTTGAACAGGAAATAACATAACGGTTTTCGATAGTTTTCATATATTCACCTTTTCATTTCCTAAAGACTACAATTTGTCATAGCAACAATGCTACTCTGTCATTTAGTATTCTGCTGTTGTCCCCAGTATAGTTATTGCATTTTGTTCTAGTCCCGATGTCATGAAATTAGTTTCCTCTGTCGCCCTCATAGCTTCTAGTCTCATAATTTGCCGCTAAATACATTCATGAGAAGGGGGATGTGTCAGGAATGTAACGAATGAGTTTCCATCTTCTTTTATTTTATTCATTTGCCTTCTTTGTTCTTTGTCGCATATTCAGATATTTTACAGTTTTCACCTACATTTTTCTGTTCTTTGTCCTCTGCAAATAAATTACTGTTGCTTCAAGCCGAACCTCAGCTTGAATCCTCAGGATTCATAGAGATGTAAATCGCGTACAGTAGATTTTGCATTGGAGCTGCATATTTTCTCTGATACGTTGAATTCTTGCAATCTCTCAACCATAAATGCTTGTTTTGTTATTACTATTTTTTTATTCACCTGTGTTAGGCATCTGATATAACTTCCGGACTATTTGCGCTATGGTTGAACATTTCGTGTTTGCCTCCCATGCAGCGGGTGCGAGTTCGATTCCCGGCCGTATTTGCGATTTTCTCCGCTCGTGGCCTCGGTGTTGAGTTGTCCTTATCACCACCGACACCCAGGCTGCCCTATGTGGAGTCACCTGAAATGAAACTTGCTACCCGCCGACCGAATTTCGCCGGTTGGGTCCTCCGGCCATTTCATTTCATATTTCTTGTACAGCTGGTGCTTGTTACTCCACCGAGGGATGTTATTGCACAGCTCTGTCGCAACGCAGAAGTTAAAATTGTACGATTTTTTATACATCTCATTTCGATACCACGTCATTCGCATCTGATTCAACCGATTGGTCCTAAGGTGCCTCTCAGCAGGCTACGACTCTCATCATGTGTTGGGACTCGGTAAACCGCGTCCCTCATCGACTATTTACCCTAGGTCTCTCAGCTACGGCAGGAGTTGAATTCTTAAATGCTGTAGAAAATACCAACAAACCATGCTAGTTGCTTTGTTTTTTAAAATACACGGGAATGAAATGAACCTTATTTACAGGACCACAGTTCCATCCATCAAAGCGGTGCTATTCAGGACTGATTTCAGGGCCAAGACAGGACAAAGCTAATCGCGTTCATTCCACGATCGCCGGACGTCAACCCGATAGAGAGTATGTTAATGGAGCTATCGACGTCATTGCCATGTGGATCTACAAACGAAGGAAACCACTGCCGCTAACATTTGGCCAACTAGCGTGTGCATGACCGGAAGAGTCTGCACCACATAAGGAATCTGTGATGCTATGTAGGTGTTGACATAGCGTGTACAATGCAGAAGGTAAAGGCAGTGGAGGTGATGTTTAACAAGTCAAAACCCGATCTGCTGTAGCAGCCATCTGCAGTTGATGGCCACAGAGCGCCGCAGGTCAATCATAAAATCGACGTGAAGGCGGATTAAGGTATCGCTCACATTCTGCGAGTCAATGCCTATACCGATACACATAGCTCGCAATTTACGTACATTAAGAGATCCGTGCGACGCTTTTCCGTGGATCGCCACCTACGCAAATGCCACCCAGGTATTTTCAGCACTTCCAAGGCAGAGGACCAAATCGTCTGGAAAGGCGGTGCAGAAAAATCGATGTCCACCTTGGGACATCCCCTTCAGTCGTTGTAGTAGTCCACATAACAATGGTTCTAGAGCGAAAGCGTACAGCACTGCACAACACATGATAAGATCAGATGTGTGAGCCTGCTATTATACAGGACCTAGGATGTTCCACTGTCCAGGAAACGTATCACTTCAACAATGGTTTCTGTGTATCCCCTGTGACGGATATGGTTCTGAGGAGGCCTACGCTGCAGGAAAATGTTGAGCTCAAATGAGGGCAATCATACCCCTATAGCGGCAGAGCGCTGTCCAAATGTTGCATGCTCCGCCTAGTGACACCTGGTCGTAGGACATGACATAACGAGCCGTTCTCTTAAATTACATTGCCAAAAAGCGTGTAATGAACTTCATGTCACTATTTAGTACGGTCAAGAGGAGACAGTGTCTGAAACTATGGACACTCTTGTGGTTCGTGAATGGGACAATGGGGCCCTCTACAAAGGCAACGGGGACCCTCACCATGGTGGACATCAATCCAGTCCATTTGGGTGCTAAGCGATGTCGGAGAGCTTGATAAAATTCGAGGGGATGCCGTCAGATGACATGTTAGCAGCTCCGTCTAGGATAGGATCAAGGACTTCATCTTCCCTTACCGATGCCTCTATTATTAACCGCTTCCTCTGGTATCATGATGAACATGCGCCAAGAGACTTCGTCAATGACAGCTCGTAAATGGGGAGCACAATGGCCGTGAAGGGCGAGTCCAAAGCCACATTAGGTGTCATATTAGCTGCCTTCGTCATTAGTGAAGGTTCGAAATTGGGGATGGCGCCGTCGCCGCCTCTTGCTAGATGGTGGTACATCAATGGAGCTTCCAAACGCATATGGTCACAAGAGTGCCTCACACCAGCATCCCTTCAAGGTGGCGGCGAGTGAGGCTGCAGCCTGTATTTTGTCACAGTTCACTTATGTACATCGTTCAGGTGAAAAAGCGTCATAGAGCAGTCCCTCATCACTCGATAGAAAAAGTTCAGGGATTGCCTCCTCCAAGCTGTCATAGGTCATCAAGGACAAATAGAGTGCAGCTTTTGTGCATCACAGCCACCATTACAACGTAGACAATTAAGAGCCATGGCATTGGCAACATTAATGCCAAGTCACATCGATAAGTTGCAAACAGTCAGGAGACGCCAATAGGGCCACATTCACCTTCCAAACACCCCTCCATTCCAAACCATCTGTTGGTCGAGTGTGACAGTGCAGGCAAATGGCGCATGATTGGAAAAACCGACAAACTGCTGTGGGCCGGCCGTGGGGATCCAATGGACATTCAGCACGTCCGAGTCCTCCGATCAGTTCTTACCAGTGGCCAACCCAGTTACTGCTGGCACTGAGGCTGACCCTTCACCTGTGGTCGAGTTGGAGGTCGCCCCGGGGCGAAGCAGGTGGTGCACGACTTCCCAGGTGGCCTCATGTAAGGCCTTCCCGGTTTGTCTGACAAACAGGTTCCAGGTGCTGTCTGTGGCTGACACTGTCGCTGAGCCAGATGCTGTCGCCTGTCCTGTTTCAGAGGAAACCACTCAGCTTGCAATATCCGGGCAATCGCAGAGGGTGGGATTATTGGTATTTGTGAGCTCCAACATTAGGCGCGTTATGGGGCCCCTTAGGGACTTGGCCGACAAGGAGGGTAAGAAATCGAAGGTGCACTCCGTGCACATGCTGGTTGGAGTCATTCCAGATGTGGGAAGGGTCCTCCTGGATGCCATGAAAAGCACAGGGTGCAGCCAACTGCAGGTGGTGGCTCCCGTCGGTAACAATGATGTGTATCACTTTGGATCAGAAGAGATTCTCTCTGGTTTTGGGTGGCTAACAGAAGTGGTAAAGGCTGCCAGTCTTGCTCGCAAGATGAAAGCAGAGCTGACCATTTGCAGCATAGTCGACAGGACCGATTGTGGACCTCTGGTACAGAGCCGGTTGGAAGGTCTCAATCAGAGGCTCAGACAGTTCTGCGACCGTGTAGGCTGCAGATTCCTCGACTTGCGCCAAAGGCTGGTTGGGTTTCGGGTTCCGCTTAATAGGTCAGCTGTCCACTACATGCAGGATGTGGCTACACGGGTAGCAGGGGCTGTGTGGCGTAGACTGGGTGGGTTTTTAGGTTAGAGGGTATCGAGAAAACACAAGAAGGGCTTTAGTCACAAAGGGAGCAGGCTAAATGCAGGAAGAACGTAGATAAAGGAACAATTGGCATAACAGTTGTAAATTGTTGTAGCTGTGTTGTGAAAGTACCAGAGCTCCAAGCGCTAATAGAAAGCACTGATGCTCAAATCGTTATAGGCACTGAATGCTGGCTAAAGCCGGACATAAGCTCAGCCGAAATTTTTGCGAAGAACCTAACGGTGTTCCGAAAGAATAGGCTAAACACGGTTGGCGGTTGCATGTTTGTTACTGTTAGAAGTAGTTTAACTTGTCGCGAAATTGAAGTAGATACTTCCTGTGAGTTAGTATGGGCAGATGTCGGAAATACGTGTTTAATTCCGGAGGTACGCATAAAATATCATCCGAAATTGTGCTAAACACATACTATGAAAATTATTTCGAGCAGTTAGTTTATGAGCCCATGCGAATAGTAAACGGTTGTGAAAACACACTTGACCTCTTAGCAACAAATAATCCTGGTATTAGTGAACACAGGGTTGTCGTAGCGAGATTGAATATTGTAATCCCCAAACCCCCGAAAAATAAGCGAAAAATATACCTATTCAATAAGCAGATAAAAATTCACTTGACGCCTTCCTGAGGGACAATCTCCACTCATTCCAAATTAATAATGTAAGTGTAGACCAGATGTGGCTTAAATTCAAAGAAATAGTATTGGCAGCAATTGAGAGTTTGATACCAAATAAAATTAAGAAACAACGGAGCTGATCCTCCTTGGTACACAAAACATGTTAGAACACTGTTGCAGAAACAACGAAATAAACTTGCCAAATTTAAACAGACGCAAAATCCCCAAGATTGGCGATCTTTTACAGAAGCTCGAAATTTAGCGCGGACTTCAATGCGAGATGCCTATAACAGTTTCCACAATGAAAAGTTGTCTCGAAACCTGGCAGAAAATCCCAAGAGATTCTGGTCGTATGTGAAGTATGTTAGCGGCAAGAAACAATCAATGCCTTCTCTGCGCGATAGCAGTGGAGATATTATGGAACACAGTACTGCCAAAGCAGAGTTACTAAACACGGTCTTCCGAAATGCCTTCACAAAAAAAGACGAAGTAAATATTTCTGAATTCGAATCAAGAAGAGCTGCCAACATGAGTAACGTAGTAGTAAATATCCTCGGAGTGGTGAAGCAACTTAAATAACTTTATAAAAGCAATTCTTCTGGTCTAGACAGTATCCCAATTAGGTTCCTTTCGGAGTATGCTGATGCGTTAGCTCCATATGTAACAATCATATACAACCGTTCGCTCAACGGAAGATCCGTACCCAAAGACTGGAAAGTTGCACAGGTCTCACCAATATTCAAGAAAGGTAGTAGGAGTAATCCACTAAATTACAGGTCCATATCGTTAACGTCGATATGTAGCAGGATATTGGTACATATATTGTGCTCGAACACTATGAATTACCTAGAAGAAAACTGTCTATTGACACACAGTCAACATGGGTTCAGAAAACATCGTTCCTGTGAAATACAACTAGCTCTTTATTCGCATGAAGTGTTGAGTGCTATTGACAAGGGATTTCAGATCGATTCCGTATTTCTGGATTTCCGGAAGGATTTTGACACTGTACCACACAAACGGCTCGTAGTGGAATTGCGCGCTTATGGAATATCGTCGCAGTTATGTGACTGGATTTGTGATTTCCTGTCAGAGAGGCCACAGTTCGAGGTAGGAAAGTCATCGTGTAAAACAGAAGTGATTTCTGGCGTTCCCCAAGGTAGTGTTATAGGCCCTTTGCTGTTCCTTATCTATATAAACGATTTGGGAGACAATCTGTGCAGCCATCTTCGGTTGTTTGCAGATGACGCTGTCGTTTATCGATTAATAAAGTCATCAGAAGATCAAAACAAACTGCAAAACGATTTAGAAAAAATATCTGAATGGTGCGAAAAGTGGCAGTTGACCCTGAATAACGGAAAGTGTGAGGTCATACACATGAGTGCTAAAAGGAACTCATTAAACTTCGGTTACATGATAAATCAGTCTAATCTAAAAGCCGTAAATTCAACTAAATACCTAGGTATTACAATTACGAACAACTTAAATTGGAAGGAACACCTAAAAAATGTTGTGGGTAAGGCTAACCAAAGACTGAGTTGTGTTGGCAGGATACTTAGAAAATGTAACAGACCTATTAAGGGGACTGCCTACACTACGCTTGTCCGTCCTCTTTTAGAATACTGCTGGGCGGTGTGGGATCCTTACCAGATGGGACTGACGGAGTATATCGAAAAAGTTCAAAGAAAGACAGCTCGTTTCGTATTATCGCGAAATAAGGGAGAGAGTGTCACAGAAATGATACAGGATATGGGCTCGAAATCGTTAAAAGAAAGGCGTTTTTCGTTGCGACGGAATCATCTCACGAAATTCCAATCACCAACTTTCTCCTCCGAATGCGAAAACATTTTGTTGATACCGACCTACATAGGGAGGAACGATTACCACGAAAAAATAAGGGAAATAAGAGCTCGTACGGACAGCTTTAGGTGTTCATTTTTTCCGCGCGCTATTCTAGATTGGAATAATAGAGAATTGTGAAGGTGGTTCGATGAACCCTCTGCCAGGCACTAAAATGTGATTTGCAGAGTATCCATGTAGATGTAGATGTAGATGTGGAAACTTACTTTCAGCCAGTCAGGTACCTCCCGCTAGTGAGCGTGAGATGTAAATGCGATCAAGGCAAGTTGAAGAATGTGTGCTGTAGTGCACGATATTAGGGCAGTCGCCATGAACATGTTCCCACATATCCACAAATTGGAGATGGTCGATGATCGTTGCAAGCTCTGTGCAAGGTGAATGTCACAGCAACTAATCTTTGGCGTGGAGGGTGGAATTAAAGCCACCACCCAGCACCAATATATCTTGATGACTCAAGAAAAGAGGTAAGACAATAAGACCACCTCTGTAAAGAGGTAGGGCGTCCCCTTGGCCTTCCGAGATTGATGCGTTTTCCGACGTCGGTTTGCCGTCCCATGCGGCCATCCTGAGGAGACAGTCGTCAAGTGCTATACGACTACGTTTCTTGCGCTCCCTTAGTGACTTCTGCTTCTGAACGTTTTGTTCTGTATTGGAATGAGATTGGCCATAAATCGATCCAGTCCCACCTGCGAGGAAAGCAGAGATTGGTACGACACTACAGTCGACGTCCATCGCAACTGTAAGATCGCTTCTCGGGTTTTGACGGGCGTGCAAGGGCGTCATTTCCTCCGGAAGTGATGGAGAGCGAATCTGAAGACTCGCTTCCCCGTCAGTGGCTGTCAACTATGCCAGATCAGAAGGAATCTAGGCGGGTGCATCCGACACCTTCGCTACAGTGGCGTAGGTGACAACTAGCACTAAATATGTCACGGATGGTGCGCCATCTCCTACCAGCGTCTGAATCAGGCGTCTGCAGAGGGAAGTCGACCAGATGTGGCCCTCCTTGCCGCAGTCTGCACAAGTTCGTGGCTGACTGTCGTAAATTATGATCACCCGCACGGCACCAATCATCAAATAAGAAGATACATGATTTGTCAGTTCATGTTTGATCTGAAGTACGCTACTTAAGACCTGACAGGTCCGTCGTTTTGCTGCGACCTGACTGATGCCATTTCCGTACGGTCAAAAGGCAGAAACAAACACGTCTTCCAGTGCCTAAAAGGGAAGTTCAGAAACATGTAGGAAGCGGAGGCCGATCTCTGAGTGATCAACTGATACAGCTCCAACGTGGCCATCCAGTTGCTGAATATCAGTTTTTGGGAGAAACGCCACACAACATCAGCCTAAAGGTCTTCAGTCTGAAGTTAGAAATACATGATGCTGCTCTTGATGGACAAGTCAGTTCCTACAACACCTTCAGGCACGGTATGGAGTTCGTCACTTTTGAACTGTTCCACTTCCCATGCTCGAGATCATGCATGTTCCGTAATGAAAGGTGATCTGTATATTCGCATGGTTGTAAGACAACGCCATTGCAGGTCAGAACATGATGATAGAGACGTGCACCGCACCGTTCGCTAATGTGTAAACAAAGATATGCCTCCAGAGCGCTCCTCACAGTGCCTCGTAGGTCCGCTTCGTGTCGCGGCTATGAGCCGACTTCCACTAGGTCACGATCAAATACAGTTCTGTAGTGGTTAGTGAAGAATGACAGCACGTGCTCCATACACTTCAGCATCCTGCAGCGTTGTCAGGTCATGCATATGGCCAGACAGAATTGTGTAGGGCAGCCAGTTACATTGGCAAACTTGACACCGATTTAGTCTCTGCTGCGGGCAGTCGGCGGCCGTGTTTTATTTCTGAGACTTGTACATCGTCACTCACTTAGTACTCTAGCCAATATTTGCAAAATGATCAGATTCCGAAACTGTCAGTCAGGGTGAAACGTTCGCTGTACTGGAACACTTAACGCAGGTCTCAATACACCACAGGCTGCCCTCTTGCGAAGTAAGTGTTTGACGAGCATCTCGGGCAACCCAAGGCTTCAATCTCTCGATGCCTCTAACTATCTCTTCCAAACTCCGAGGAGACCTTCTTGCATCAGGCTCAGGACTTATATCCATAAAAAAGAGCAATTAAGGCCACAGGCTAAGATAATTTTTAAGAGCAAAATTGTCAGTGTGTCGCAGAATGTGAGAAAGACATTCTTAGCTTTGAAGATTTGATTCGTGATTGGTGGGCCCGTTTCGCAAAAGGTGTACCTCTGGATTCAGCTCCCCAATAGGCACTTTTAAATCTTATGACATTTCATTACAACGAAAATATAGCTTTGGAGTGGAAAAATAATTTTCGACGCGAAATAACAGTTAATTGCAATAAATAGTGGACGATCAAAAGGTTTCCATTCCAAAGGCATTAAGTCCAGAATCGATATGCCAGTCAGACAAAATCGTCGTGAGCATTGAGGCAATGATCCCGCACATGCACCAGGCGGAAGACAACCATTTGGTCCAAGACTGTGTCCTGCTGCATGAAGAAGTCTGCAACTGCGTGCTGCATATACTCGTCCGACAGCAATCATAGACCCTTCAAGGCAATTTTTAAGGGACCGAAGGTGTGATAACCGCACAGGGAGAGATCTGGACTATAGGGTCGGTGCTCGAGTGTCTCACATCTGAATTGAAGTAACTTGTTCTCGCTTCCTAGATCGACTGGCGTCTTGTCTCGAATGGCGACCAACACAGAACTTGGCTCACCATTCCACAGACGTGCTGACCCGAAACTTTTTTTCCATGATATGGGACCAAACTGCTTAGGTCATCGGTTCCTAAGCTTACACACTACTTAATCTTACTTAAAGTAACTTGCGCTATGGACAACACACATACCCATGCCAGAGGGAGGACTCGAACTTCCGACGCGTGGAGCCGCGCGGACCGTGACAAGACGCCTGAGACCGAGCGGCTATCCCGCGCTGCGAACACATTCTTCAGGCTCTGATGTACGTCTACCAGTGTTTGTTCTTCCACATCCAAGAAAAGACTAACAGCATGTTGGTCCTGTTTGGACGCATTTGGTGATAACATCGCCATAGTTCTCGTTTCTGCATTCAGCGCTTATATACCTACATCGGAGTGGCAGTATGTTGCATATGCGCTGCAGCAAGGTCCTCAAACGGAAACTTTTTGATCGCCCTTTATAGTTGCTGTGTCGAGAGACAATACTTATTACGCTCCGCATTCAATCAGGTCTAGTTTTTATCTGTGTGTGTCTGAAGGCTAATCTCAGGAACAACTGCAGGACTCTCGATACGGCATTCACCAATATACAGACCGATTCGCGAGTAACTTTTGTGAATATAACATAAATATTTCGTTAAAATTGGCTGAACTAAGATGATGTTTGTCGGTAAATCGTGCCTCCGAAAAATTTCCTATCACTTGCTGCTTATGTCGTTTTAAGTTATATTATAATTTGGAGTTAATATTCAGTTAGCTATATTTGTTCTCCAAGCTATAATCATAATTCTACACAGTGGCCCGTGCTAAACAAAGTTATCATTACGCCACACAAGACGTCCTCCTGTAGTTATTAACTTTTAAAAGCCCCAAGCCGGAAGAGAGGCGGGAAAATGGGGTCTAGGGTGTGTCGTTAATAACGTAAATAAAAAGGCGACAAAATGTTGCAGAATATGTATAATAAATTAATCAAATATAATTTGACTCTTTTTCATCAAAACCAATGTTGATCTGTATATGAGGCACACTGGATTGTAACCATCATGAAAACCGAACAGTACAAAAAGATTTTACGTGCAGTCACACGCAGCTCGAAATTAAATTAGAGAAAATATGAAATTTATCGTAGACTAAAAAATTGTAAAATAAAAGTGGATGCGGCACAATCAGTAGAATCTTAAAAAAAATAATAATTACATACGCTGACTATGTCTACAGGAAATAGAGTTCAGCAAACATGGTTGAGCCCGCCTAGTACATACACTACGTGATCAAAAGTATCGGGCCACCACCAAATCATACGTTTTTCTTATTAGGTGCATCGTGTTGCCACCTACCTCCAGGTACTCCATATCAACGACCTCAGTAGTCATTAGATGGATCAAATGGCTCTGAGCACTATGGGACTTAACATCTGTGGTTATCAGTCCCCTAGAACTTAGAACTACTTAAACCAAACTAACCTAAGGACATCACACACATCCATGCCCGAGGCAGGATTCGAACCTGCGACCGTAGCAGTCGCGCGGTTCCGGACTGAGCGCCTTAACCGCGAGACCACCGCGGCCGGCAGTAGTCATTAGACATCGTGAGAAAGCAGAATGGGGCTCTCTGCGGAACTCACAGACTTAGAACGTGGTCAGGTCATTGGGTGTCACTTGTGTCATAACTCTGTACGCGAGATTTCCACACTCCTAAACATCCCTAGGGGCACTACTTCTGATGTGATAGTGAAGTGGAAACGTGAAGTGACACGTGCAGCACAAAGGCGATTGAATCTTTCAATACGATCGAGCTCCTGTTCATAATGCACGGCCTGTGGCGGAGTGGTTACACGACAATAACATCCCTGTAATGGACTGGCCTGCACAGGATGCTGACCTGAATCTTATAGAACACCTTTGTGATGTTTTGGAACGCCGACTTTTTGCCAGGCCTCACCGTCCGACATCGATACTCTCCTCAGTGCAGCACTCTGTGAAGAATGGGCTGCCATTCCCCAAGCAACCTTCCAACACCAGATTGAACGTATGCGTGCGAGAGTGGAAGCTGTAATCAAGGTTAAGGGTGGGCCAACACCATATTGAATTCCAGCATTACCGATGGAGGGTGCCACGAACTTGTAAGTTATTTTCAGCCATGTGTCCGGATACTTTTGATCACATAGTGTATTATACAAATTTGCGCGTTAGAAGGGACTAAAATACGTAAGGCTCAAACGCAGAGATGGTGTAGGTACACGCTGCTGAACCGAAGCTATTGATCTTAGTAACCATCATTCTATTCATTTTAAGTGGCTGGGAATGTCAACAGTCAACGCTCTCGCGCAGAGAGGAAGAGTTTCTATGGCCAGACTATGTGACAGAGGACGGTGTGTTTGAGCTATGAGCAGGGACGTTGATCACGTACCTTATTCAGCTGACTCACAGCCTCGCCTTGAGAGAGTACGCTCAGCTCCTTCTCAAGGTTCGATACGAAGCCGCTGTTCACTCCTAGTTGGAACTATTAACACTTCTTCCACAAAATCAAGCGCTCAGTGAGAGATACTAATTCGCGAAGAAATCGAATCAATATCGAAGTAATGCTAGGCAACAGCACAAGCCGCTTCAGGCGATGTTGTATTGTTAAGGGCCTGCTCCGAGAACGATGTTAAGCCTCTGCGGCGTAACTTGAGGTCACTCCTCACAATGTCTACTGTTGATACAAATTTTATTTCTACATTCAGAATTCTGATGCAAATGGGGAAAACTACACCGATACTACATGAACCTGTGAACAAGCCTGTGCGAAATTTAAACGTTTGTCGGTAAATCTGTATTTTTTCGCTAAGAATTATATAACCAAACATTCGTATCTTTACAGGTAGTAACATTTGAGAGCATCAGAAATAGACAAGCCGATCATTTTATAACAATTATTTGCTATTAATCAGAAGAGTATCAGAAACAGATGGCCCAATAAATTTATTATAGTTATTTGTTGTTGTTCAGTGAGTCTTGTATGGGATAAATATTAATGGCTATGATCAGCTTCAGCTGTTTCTATATTTGTCTTCGACCACAAAGACATATTGCACGAAAGGTTACTCGGAAGTTATTTCCCAAAGACGAAAACCGGGCACACTGAAAGTGTGGCATTGCGATTTGTGTTGACTGTTATGCAGTTGTAAGAGTCTCCTTACTGCTCTCAGTACCCGCTTGCACTAAAGGGCGTCCCCAGGAGAAACTGCCATCTGTCATCTCTGTGTTCGCAGGCATCAGGCCCAGTCGTACATTGTACGCTGTGCTGGTCGTAAAAATCAGACACCAACCTGTGAATTAATAATGTCATTTTGCGTGCACCAATCGCCATGAAATTCGACGTAAGCTCTCAAGATAACTTATGTGCCGTCCAAAGAACGAGGTCCAGTGGCAAATAGGGTACCTCGCGACGGAAGCAAAAGTAAGCCGATTCGCTGCAGGTCCAGCGAAAAACGCGAGACGTCGTGGCTGACACACATTCAAGAGCTCCACACACCACCGCTGCAGGATGGTTACTTTCGTCAGAGCGGACTGCCGCTCGGTTCAGTCTGCAAGGATCGCCGAAGACGACAGGATAGCCTCACTGGAGGACGTAGCCAGGATTTTCTCAAAACGAGTGATTTTGAGGGGTGGGGGGGGGGGGGGGAGTGTCCGATTCGCTAAAGAGGACCTTAAAATGTCTCATGGAAATTTCCATAAAGAACGATAAACCGTTTTATTCGACAATGATCTCAGAGTTTTCACCAAGCGAATTTATGATCTGGTTACTTGTTGATGCTATATTTTGGCAAACCACTAAGAGGCGGTCATGTTTCAATCTCCCTTCATCCTCCCAGATAATTTTAGGCTTTTCTTCTTTAGATATGAGCTGAGGAAGTGATCAGGAATGTTCGAGCACTAATTTTTTTCGACACACTTATTATTAGCGACAGCACTTTTGGAAGGTTCTCTGTTCGACAGTGAAGCTAGAACAATTCCTGGTAGCGAAAGTTCGAAGTATTTGGAATTTATGTAAATACATAAAACTGTGATCAGTCACTTACTTTAATTATTTATTATTCTATGAACCGGGTTCCGAAACTTTTCAGGTTCATCTTTAGGTAGTTTTCTGGAAGTTACATCATTATTTCTAGCACAATGCTGCGTGCTTGCTTTGTGACAAACATGGAACTTGATTTAATGTATCACCATGAGTATTGTTTATCTGTCGATATGGATGCAAAATTTTAGTTTAGATCTTTACAGAATATAGGCCTATTTCATATCTTTTGTCAAGTCTTTGTAACGAACAACAGTCATAGAGCTCATGCAGTAAGCTGGCAAAATTTCGCTCTCACAGTGTAAATGTATACAGATTGTGTAAAAGTGTGTGAAGTGATGTACCAACTGGCCATCAAAATGGAGGCAGACAGTTGAACACTAACGGATAAAAGCCATCCATACTGTCGTAGTAAATACAAAAATAAAATTTTGTTGCCATATTAACAATACTCATGGCGCTACATTATTATGCTAGAAATAGTGATGTAATTTTCAGAAAACCATCTGAAGATGAACCCGAAAAGGTTCGAAACACGGTTGATGGAATAATAAATAACTATTCAAAAACGTGAATGGTTGCAATTTTATGTGCAGTATTTACATTCAGTTAACAGCCACTGGTTCTAAAATATCCGAAATGGCAAGCATAATCAGGATATCACATCTTTTTTCAAGGTCGTTGTAACGAGCAACAGTTGTAGAGCGCATTCTGGACGCTGACAAAATTGCGCTTTCGCAGTGTAAACGTATTTGCATTCAGTTAACAGTAACTGGTTGTAAAATATCCATAACCGATAAGCGTAATCATGATTTGGAATTATTCAACCTTGCCAGCCAGAGTGACCGAGCGGTTCTAAGCGCTTCTGTCTGGAACCGCGCGACCGCTACGGTCGCAGGTTCGAATCCTGCCTCGGGTATGGATGTGTGTGATGTCCTTAGGTTACTTAGGTTTAAGTAGTTCTAAGCTCTAGGAGACTGATGACCTCAGAAGTTAAGTCTCATAGTGCTCAGAGCCATTTGAACCATATTCAACCTTACTCTTTGCCAAATATCCTCACGTAAGTATGAATCTGCAATTCCTTGCAATGTGAGAAAGACCGTTATCTACATTAAAGAATGCCACAGCAGACAAGTGCATAAGCCTAACTGAGGAGAATTTGGATATTATGTATTTATCATATGGCTTTTGGTGCCAGGAGTCTCCAATAAGATGGTCGACTCTGCTTCGATGCAGCTCGTTTCATTTAAGCGAAGGGTCTGCTTCTTTAAGGGAAATGGAATCTGTCAGCAATCAAAGGTATTCGGAAAGAATTGGTTGGTTGGTTCGGGGAGAGGACCAAACAGCGAGGTCATCGGTCCCATTGGATTAGGGAAGAATGGGGAAGCAAGTCAGCCGTTCCCTTTCACAGGAACCATCCCGGCATTTACCTGAAGCGACGTAGGTAAATCACGAAAAACCTAAATCAAGATGGCGGACGCCGGTTTGAACCGTCGTCCTCCAGAATGCGGGTCTAGTTTGCTAACCACTGCGCCATCTCGCTCGATGGGCAGTAATTGGTTGGCACCTACAGTATTTACCGAAACTGAAAATGGGAAACCATAGAAAAGCATTTTCAAATCACATCACCTCCCGAATCCAAGGACTGCCAGCTCAGCGGCTCAACACGTAGAGCCATCCCAAGTCAATGCAGAATTTGGAACAACTGGTTGTTGCACATTGTTTTAAAATAAAATAAAGTGCGTTACAACAAAATGTTGAATCCTGACAATGCATGTTTTTCCCTGAATTGTGCGTGTTAAGTCATTTCATAGCGTGTGAATGTATGCATTTTTTAAGATTTAATTGCTCGTGGAATTTCTGGCTTCAGTTATTTAGTATTATACAGCGAAGCGCCAAAGAAACTGCTACAGGCATGCGTCTCCAAATACAGAGATATGTAAACAGGCAGAATACTGTGCTGTGGTCGGCAACGCCTATATAAGACAAGTGTCTGGCGTATTTGTTACATCGGTTACTGCTGCTACAATGGCAGGTTATCAGGACTTAAATGAGTTTCATTGTGGTTTTATAGTCGGCGTACGATTAATGGGACACAGCATCTCTGGGATAGCGATGAAGTGGGGACATTCCCGTACGACCATTTCACCAGTGTGCCGTGAATATCAGGAATCTGGTAAAACACCAAATCTCCGAGATCGCTGCGGCAGTAAAAAGGTCCTGCAAGAACGGGACCAACGACGACTGAAAAGAATCCTTCTACGTGACAGAAGTGCAACCCTTCCTCAACTTGCTGCAGATTGCAATGCAGGGCGATTGGCAAGTGTCAGCGTGCGAACCAATCAACCAAACATCATCGATATGGGCTTTCGGAGACGAGGGCCCACACGTATACCCTTGATGACCGCACGGCACAAAGCATTACGTCTCGCCTGGATCCGTCGGCACCGATACTGGAATATTGATGACTGGAAACATGTTGCCTCGTCGGACGAGTCTCGTTTCAAATTGCATCGACTCGATGGACGTACATGGGTATGGAGACATCCTCATCAATCCATGGACCCGGTATGTGAGCAGGGGACTGTTCAAGCTGCTGAAGATTCCGTAATGGTGTGGGGTGTGTGCAGTTGGAGTGATATGGGATCCCTGATACATCTGCGTACGACTCTGACAGGTGACACGCACGTAAGCGTCCTGTCTGATCACGCATCCATTCATGTCTCTTGTGCATTCCAAGACTTGGAAATTCCAGCAGGAAATCCATGGACCCGGTATGTGAGCAGGGGACTGTTCAAGCTGCTGAAGATTCCGTAATGGTGTGGGGTGTGTGCAGTTGGAGTGATATGGGATCCCTGATACATCTGCGTACGACTCTGACAGGTGACACGCACGTAAGCGTCCTGTCTGATCACGCATCCATTCATGTCTCTTGTGCATTCCAAGACTTGGAAATTCCAGCAGGAAATCCATGGACCCGGTATGTGAGCAGGGGACTGTTCAAGCTGCTGAAGATTCCGTAATGGTGTGGGGTGTGTGCAGTTGGAGTGATATGGGATCCCTGATACATCTGCGTATGACTCTGACAGGTGACACGCACGTAAGCGTCCTGTCTGATCACGCATCCATTCATGTCTCTTGTGCATTCCAAGACTTGGAAATTCCAGCAGGAAATCCATGGACCCGGTATGTGAGCAGGGGACTGTTCAAGCTGCTGAAGATTCCGTAATGGTGTGGGGTGTGTGCAGTTGGAGTGATATGGGATCCCTGATACATCTGCGTACGACTCTGACAGGTGACACGCACGTAAGCGTCCTGTCTGATCACGCATCCATTCATGTCTCTTGTGCATTCCAAGACTTGGAAATTCCAGCAGGAAAATACCACACCACACACGTCCAGAATTGCTACAGAGTTGCTCCAGGAACACTCTTCTGAGGTTAAACACTTCCGCTGGCCACCAAACTCCCCAGACTTCAACATTATTAAGGATATCTGTCACGGCTTGCAACTTGCTGTTGAGAACATATCACCACCCACTTCGTACTCTTACGGATTTAGTGTACCAGGCACTTTTTTAAATTTTTTTAAATTTTCCTTTTTTTTTGGCTCTTGAGTGTAGTAGTACGAAGAGATTTTGGACGAAAGTGGGAGGATGGTGTGTAGGTTGCATTAGGCTCGAATGAATTTAAGCATCCCACTGAAAAAATCTTTTAGAAACGGATGAACTACAAAATTTGCTGTCATCACATACTCCTTTTGCTCTCCACGAACCACTTCTCAGCGATCCGTATCGGAACTGCGTTTCGTAACTGAGTACAGACTGAATGACTAGACTGGGCGACATTTTGTCATTTGCGCTACTAATGATAAAATATGAGCAGATGTTTTAAATAAAGCCACAATCGCCATTTGGGCGATACTTTTGTTGATCAACGAGATTTTTGGGCGACTCACACAAATAATATTGTATTTTTATGAACTGATTTTAATTTAATGTTATTTGTAATGATATTTACCGTTACACTTCCTGGTGAAATACTGAAATATTGTCACCCCAAAGTTCTGCCAGCCTCCAAATAATAACTCCAGTGCTGCTGGAGACAGATAGATATGTAGAAAGGTAATTATGTTCTTATAGCAGTGCGTACATATTTTTAACTTACCATTACGTTAACGGGAGACTCAGAATTGATTTTCCTCTTCTTTCTCGCTACAAACCTATTCATAATTAGAAACTATCATAATAGCACACAGTACAGAACCAACAAACGGTAACAGTTACATTAAATTCAACTGAAAGTAAGAAATGAACTGATAAACAAAACGACACCTGAGCTGAAGCACGACCAACAACTGTCTTGGCTGAAATGGGGATGGACGATAGCTGATAGTGCTACGGTTGTTAAATCTAACGTTGGCCTATCTGAGTTTTGATAGTGAGTATCCCATTTTCGCTGTATGATTAAAAATCAATTTTTTTCGATTCCTCTACACGGCAACGCGGTCGTATGTAATTTCATGTAGATAATGGAAGGGGGGGGGGGGAGAGGGGTCCGGATCCCCTGGATCCCCCCTTTGTCTACGTCGTTGTCTCACTACAGAGTCAGCAGTGCGAGAGTTGTATTAGAAAGGTCTTTGTAGCAAAGTTTATAGCCATTTGTACGTTTAGTGAAGAGAATATTATCTTGTATTGTACCAAGTGAATGCGGTAGTGTTCAGTGGCAGTACCAAATACACATGACGTTTCTGTGGACATGGATTGTTTGAAACTTAAGTATCTCATCTTGTTCAAGTTACAATAGAGTGCTCTGTTACTTTGTGTGTGTTGTAGCATCAACTCGGTCTCCTGAGGAAGTAAATCTAAGAACCACCACACTGCCGACGAGTGTTTTTTGCCGGTACTACAATAACAATAGCTAAGCACTGTAAGAGTTTCAGTTGTAAACTTGAAATTATTTTCTGAGATGTTCAAAATTACTTCAAACCTGGATTTTGTAACTTCCCATTACAAGCAACATCCTGACGCGTTGATAGGTATCTGTAAATACATAAGAGCAAGACTCAAGCAAAACGCATGGTTACTAATTAATTAATTACTATTTTGTTTATAACATTATACCTTATGTAATGCTTTCACTTTCACACAGTAATTATTTTTCAAGAAGGCTGCATTTCTTGCTTTCATGACTGCCACTGTAGCTGAGTGGCCATAAGCCTGCTTGTCGTGCCAGGGGACCCAGGTTCGATTCCCGGCTGGTTTGGAGATTTTTCCCCTCTCAGGGAGTGGGTGTTTGTGTTGTCTTCATCATCCTTATTTCATCGACATCGACGCGCAAGGGTCCGAAGAGGCGTCACCTCAAAAGACTTGCACCGAGCGATCGGGTCTTCCCGCCGGGAGACCCTCACCACACGACATTTCATTTCATTACTTTCATTTGTTATACAGTGGGAATGGGTAAGGGGATAGATTACATATGCATGTCGACATTTAAGTCTACGTATACATACATAATCTGCGAGCTGCCATACGATTCATGACGGAGGTACCTTGTACCATTATTAATGTGTTTTTAGTTTAATTACACGCATGGACGCAAGAGTGAGCTCCAACCACAAGATGAATAAGATGCTCTAGAGTCTAGAATGTAGATTGTAGGCCAGTTTCTGAGGTGAGGAAGACAGTTATAAAATGGACGAAGTTTTGGCATAAATCATCTCATTTAAGAAATTGAACCCAGATTTTAGTATTAAGCACCACAATTTGGTAACAAGTTGACAGAACGTTTTCTCTAGGCAGCTACAGTCGGCTGTAGACGTACTATCTGACCAAAAGTATCCGGACACCCCTGCGTAATAAGGAACTGACCACGAGAGGTGACGAGCAGCGGACCCGCCAGTACAAAAGGAGGCGGGCATTATCGTGTTGTTAGTACAGATGCAGTAACACAAGAATTGGTCGGTCAGGAGAACGTGGACTAGTCACTGGATCTGACGCGAGGAAAAAATCCATGAGGGACACTTCAACACTTCTAAGGATGTCAGAGTCCACTGCTGGTGACGTGTTTGTCAAGTGGAGACGTGAAGAACTAACCACAGCTAAACCAAGATCAGGCGGACTTTGCATGCTGACGGAGAGGGACCGTCGAATAATGCGGAAGGCGGCTGTAAAATACCGCTTGATATCGAGGGAAGAAATCCTTTCTGAATTCGCAAGTGCTACAAGTAGTGCAGGTAGAACAATGACTGTGCTTAGGGAGCTAAAAAGAGCGGTGTGTAGTGTTACTGCGCGAAGTCAAGCGCCGGCACGCCAGTCTGGAACGAGCGAGCAGAGAGGGCTGTGGAGAAGACGTCAGCCAATCGCACGCTGACCGACCCCTCTCCAGGACGACAACGCGACGGCCGCTGCCTCTCTGCGAAGAGAACATAAGCGCTGTGCCCGACTGAATGCGACCCCACAGAACAAACATCTCCACGAAAACACGCACACACTCCAAACCCTGATCTTCATGAACCGCCAAGTGCATTTCTTTGAAGTCAGACAGGCTCAGCCCAGCGGCATTTCGTTACAATAGCACAATCAGAAAGCCTGTGCGGCGGCCAGTTATACAGTAGCTTGAAGACTAGCAACTGGATAGAAGCTTCAAAACTCATTACTTTCCTCGTATACTCTGTGTACCTCAATCTTGGAATTGTTATACTAAAGAACGTTGATTATTTTGCATGTCGCCCTTTGCTTGCGACACATCTGTGTATTTCTCAAAGTTAAGTATTGTCTACATCTACATCTACATTGATACACTGCAAATCACATTTTAGGGCCTGGCAGAGGGTTCATCGAAACACCTTCACAATTCTCTATTATTCCAATCTTGTATAGCGCGCATAAAGAACGAACACCTATGTCTTTGATCTTTGCGTACAAGCTCTGATTTCCCTTATCTTATCGTGGTGATCGTTTCTCCCTATGCAGTTTGGTGTCAACAAAATATTTTCGCTTTCAGAGGAGAAAGTTGGTGGTTGGAATTTCGTGAGAATATTCCGTCGCAACGGATAACGCCTTTCTTTTAATGATGTCCAGCCCAAATCCTGGCACTTAATTTTCGTAATAAATCTCATTAATACGATTTGCCTCAATTGTTGTCTAGCGATCCGAGAAAGCATGTTTCGTAGACACCCCATATTCGACGACTAGGCAGGATTCAACTTAACAGCTTCCTCACAAGCCACATATTCTTATAGTCAGTGCTGAAGGACACTTGAGGTGGTGTAAAGAGCAATGCCACAGGACAGTGGATGACTGGAAGCGAATAAATCGGAGTGATGAGTCACGATATACTCGGTGGCAGTCCGTTGGAAGGGTTTAGATTTGGCGAATGCCTACAGAACGTTACCTGCCGTAATGTTCTGTGGTAATTATGGACGAGGTGGTGTTACAGTTTAGGGCTTGGGATTGACCACCTTATTGCGAATAAGAAAACGGTAAACAGGGAAGGGAATGAACACATTTTACAGCGGTTTGTACTGTCTCCAGCAGAGTAACAGTTCGGAGACTCGACTATTTGTATCATCATGCAAATCACCCTGTTTGTGGACAATAACATTCCTGGAAGGGACTGACCTGCCTAGAGTCCTGACCTGAATCGAGTACAACAGTTTTTCGATTAGATATTACGTCGACTTCACTCCATATCCTGGCTTCCAGCATCACTACCTTCTTCATTTTCGGCTCTTGGGGAAGACTGGGCAGCCATTCCTGCACAAACTTTCAGACACATCAGTGCAGGTGATGCCAGCAGAATTCAGGACATTGTAAAGGAAAAGACTGTACAGTCCCCCTATTAAAGTCCACTAATAGGTGTCCACATACTTCTGGACAGATAGTATACCCACTTTAGAAATTATACCACAAAAGTGGACACTGAATTTCGTTGTGCACTGTCGCAAAGTTATACCCTTCTAATTCCGTCTGTCCTTGAGAAACTCAAAGACCTGTTGGCTGTGCGATCCTAATGGCAGGGAAGAGATAGAAAACTTCATTTCTTAAAATGCTTAAATATGCCCTAAATGTTTGTTCAAAGTCTGGTAAACAGAATGCTGTTTGACCTCGACTTCATTAGAAACTTATCCTTTATAGGCAGATAGTGCGATCAAACTTCCAGAATGTTTTTGTAAAATGTTTCACTTGAAACATTATCATATACTACACGATACTGCACTTCTGTTTTTTTTAAATATTGTATGCCCTTCAAAATATATTAGTTGCATTCGCTTTTGTTTTCGTATTTTGATAAATAAAAACACTTAAAAGGTTTAAGGGGATAACAAAGTACCCCGTCCATTGGATCATTCAGTGATAAAAGAATTACTATCTTCACCGGTTGTGGAAATTTCAGGCTGGAAAAATTAGGTTTTATCCCGATGTAAATCTTCGTTGTGACGTGGATACTGTCTGCTGAGCGTCTCTTCACTACAGATGGGATATTTATTTCGTGAATCAGTTCTTCAGTTATTTCAGAGTTATAGGGACTCTTTCAGGAGACTGCAGAATCACAAGTGCATCATGCATTATTTATAAATGGCCTGCTGGCTATTAGAACTTGTAACACGAAGAAGAATAGCAAAACACCAAATTTTACCTATACTTCGTGTACAGTATGGTAGGAAGAATATTTCATTAAATGTGTAGTTGATATGGAGATACACAGGGTACGAAATTCAGTAGACAGAGCTTCCACGTCTGGCAGCAGCAACGGCTCTAACTCGGCTGGGTGTTGAGTCGATCTAAGCTTGGATGACAGATACTTGGGTACGTCATTCCACCATGCTTCACATCCTACCAGAGTCGCAGATTTGCAACGGCTGATGAGCACTGACTTGCTTCTCTTGGCAGCCCATTAGGAGCTGTTTTCAGTGGGTGAGACATATCGAGCACATGCTGAACAGGGAATAAGTCGAACACCTTATATACCGACGTGGGTCTCGACAACATGGTAGCAAAATGCGGTATTGTGTTATCTTGTTGAAAGGCAACGTTGCAGAAATCTCGAAGACAGGACGCATCCACTGGCTTTAACACGGCAGAAATGCCGTGTCAGCTGTCCAGGTCGCCGGCTTTGCGAACCAGAAGTGTCTGTGTTGTGTAGCCAATGACACTCCATTTCATCTTGCCAGGTGTGGACCTGTTTCGCATCGACGATGACGGATGCATTCCGCCAACGTTCATTCTGGTCAGAGTTCCAAGTAGCGCATACATCCGTCGTGATGGATTCATTTGAGAAGACAACGTGCCACTGTAGGCAACACCTCTCTGCATCAAGTAAGGCCTCAGCAATGTTCAGCGTGCTGACAGTCTGTAAGGCTCCATACGTCGTCACACTGTGATTGTGGACACACCTATTGCTGCAGAAAAGCCCATTTCCAGACTCAAAGTCCGTGGCTGGGCTGTATGATACTGCACGGCCGAATCAACAAAGTGTCTGTCCTCTCAGGTGTTAGCCGTATGGGGCCGCTGAGTAATACCATCATGAACCCTTTGATTCCATATCAGCATACCAACCAATGTGAGCAGCAATTTCGCAGAACGACGAACTACAATTTTGGTAGGCGACAATCGTGACTCTGTCGTATTCTGTCATGTGCTGGTAGTCATTCCTTCTTCTTACACGGTATATAAAAGGATCTTTTTACAAAAAAAGAAAAAAGCAGTCAAATGCGATTTCTGCATCAGAAATCTGCAGCGTAATGTGTTCTGATATACACTCAAAGACAAAACAGTAAAAAGCCATGCACCACAAAGGAATCCGAATGGGACGTAAATCGATAGATGTGATATATACGTACACAAATCAGACTAAAGCTAGGCCATTTCTTTATTTTTTTATTCTTTATTCTTCGAATGCAGGCTGGTATGCACACAAACTGGATGAAAACGTCTTTTGTAGTGTTCTGTCCACGGTAACAAGGAACCACAATGTCGAGTGCTAAAATGATTTCATCTATGCTGCAATCCACTCAGAGAAAGGTTGCAACTGCCTTTGTTCAACTACACATGCTCTGACGTGGCGTCACCCCTGCTGTCACTGACGGTGCTACATTACTCGCAGCACCACATCAGTGGAGTTTTGCTATGGAACGCTGTTAGTTCCCGGAAGAAGTGTCTTACAATGCATTTTTTTCTTTGAAAGTGTACATAAAGTGTTGTGCAAGCAGTGTGGTAAATTCTGAAGATGGTCTAAGGAGCCCTTTTGCTGTAGACCTTTGGAGGAGAATGTTTACTCCAAGTACAAACCTGTGTTAGGAGGCTATTGGTGGTGGTAAAAGAAGCGTCTATGGTAGGAAATTTAATACGGCAGTGTACGAAAACAGTTGGATCAGTGGACGTCAAGTTGGTAATGCAACTTTTGCTTTGCACGTTGATTGTTTAGAAACAGTGATGTATGGAGTACAGGGGGCTTGAAAGGTCGAAAAAAAAACATAATAGAACACATAAACATATAAACTACATACTTGATCATTATGTAAAGGTAACACTGCAATAATATAAGTCGCAGCTATCATGACGACATAACGAAACACAGTCAGGAGGAGAAAAGAACTCTACAATTATTGGTAGTACAAAATTCTGTGGTAGTTGGGAACTAACTTTGAGAGGGCGTGAAAATACAGAACCATCGCTAAATGCAAGTTTCTCTTTTAGTCTGATAGACCTAATTTCTGATATAGACAGTGCAATGAAAAAACATTTAGATGGTGATGGGTTTCTAAGGGGATTTTAAAATCCATCCAAAAATCAGCTGCTGAACTGTATGTTGGAAACTTGCTGTGATGTTATTTCGGAAGAAATAGAGGAAACTATGTTTGCTATTATAATGGCTGACGAAACCACAGATATTTTCAAAAAGATAGAGTTAACGTTAGCGGTGCAGTACGGACAGATATTTTGCCCTATGAAAAGTCCCGGGGGATTTTCAATGCTGAAAGGCTTATTAAGATGCTCAAGCATGTATTTTGTAAGTTATAGACCCTTTGTTCAAAGATACACCCCACAAAATTATCGCACAAACATGCGACGGTGCAACGGCAAAGAATGGTGGCTGGTTGTAAAGGTCGTGCGTAGGCAAAGCACTTAGTCGTAACGCTCATTATGTGCATTGTTATGCACACCAATTAAATTTAACATTGGACCATGCTGCTTCACAAAATCTGTCGGCTAGAGTGTGCTTTTCAAATTTGTCAGGTTTTCCAACGACGTTCCGTATTAGAGGCTTTTGCAACACGGAGAATTCCTAGTGGGCCAGGTACTAGATGGAATTTTAAATCATTGATCCTAAATGTGGTGTGAAAAAATAAATCCTTGCTGCTGGAATTTTTATCGGTGCTGGAAAAAGAAATCACCACCCCACCAAACTTGTTGTCTAGCAGTTGGACTCCACCGAGGTCTACAAATTGAATAATTCCTCATTCAGCTAGCACTCTTCCAAAAAGTAATGCCTCGTGTGGTTATCGTGTTCAGTCAGCTGCAGGCAAGATCGATTGAAGCTGTAAAAAAAAGTTAAGTATCCCGTTTCAAATATGTTATTAATAATGTAAGAGCCTCAATCGATGGCAATTATTCCGCAGTCACATAGCAGCCACCTCTCACTGCAAGTGCCGGAAGCTAGGAGTAACTCCTCGCCGATGTTCTGATGCAAAATTTCGTAGCTTTTTTTTGTTTTTACATGTTCGTATTGCGGTTGCTATAGGTTTATTTATCGAGTGTCATATTTATTTGTAGCTCGCTGTTGCTACTTGAGTTTTCATATTGTCATTTTGTCATTTGGAGATAGTGAGTGGAACTGTGCACTGCAGTAAAATGGTTTTGTCGTTTCAAGCAGGATGAAGATGTTTGGGGTTTGATGCAGATCGTTTAAATGCATTAATCCACAACAGTCCACTTCAATGTACTCAAGATGTGGCAGACGTGATGAACTTTGATCATCGTGCGACATTTCCTTGTTATGGGGCGTGCTCAAAAATCAGATGTATGGGTTACTCATGCTCTAAGTCGAATTTATAAAAATGAGCAGGTGGCTATATGCACATATCTGCTTGGTCGTCCCACAAACATTTGAAGTCTTTAAATTTGTCTACTATATACCCTTAAATACGCATTAAGTTCCGTCCACCTTAAATGCTGTCATGTGTATTAGAACGGCACTTAATCCTGCTCGTAGTGACAAAAGACGAACTTTTGTCGGGAGGTTGTCACGACAGCGTTATACACGGCTCAGTTTGTAGGGTGGAATGGTGAGGGGTTAGCTATTGGGTGGTACCACCTGTACTGTATGTTGGTCTTTCGTATTGTAAGTTCGTCTGTCGGTCGTTCAAAACACGTCAGATTTGTCGGTCGGTCGGTTGGGCCCTTAAGTGACCAGGTCAACCTGCCCGGTGTAGACTGCACCTCGTGACATTTGTAACCACAATTCTGAGCCCCTACCTCGGCCGGCGGTGCCGTCATTCAGCGACTGAGCAGGTGCCTGGCAGGCGTCGCGGTGAGAGGACGCTACACACTGAACTGCGGCAGGCAGCGTGCAGGAAGTGACCACTCTGCGGCTGGTATGCTGTGGCTCGTTTCTGGTGATTCAACGAAGGTTAACTTTACTAAAAACGGTTTTTGTTCAATGACGGTTTTTTTTATAAAAAATGCGGCGTTGTTCTCTGTTGCAGCTTTGGGCATCGTAGCAAACAGAGGTCAGCTAGTTCCCTGCACTACAAACTGAAACTGAACGGACGAAACCGGAAACTGGAGGCCTCCTGGTGAATAGTGCGTACATTTTCCGGGTCCTCCGGGCTGATACAGTGAGAGGACGCGGAATAGTTACATTCGTGCGTGCGCGTGCTTGTTCCGGCGTTTGAGGAAACGCAAAAACGACGAACGTCACGATGAGCAACGGAGCACTTGAGAGTTGCACGTGGCTGCTTTTGACGTCGTCTGGTAACTCCCACAGGGCTGTTCTGAACTTCGAAAATAGCAACCTAAACACCAGTGTTCCGAGATATTAAATCGCCCAGAGGTGATGCGAATGATACAAGTCTTGCCACGAGAAATGCAGACACGGGCGGCGCGAAACAGGATGTGCTGTGACATCGCTTCCTGAGCCATACGGAATGCAATGCCGGGCAGTGCCAGCTACCAACGTTCGTGACACCACGACTGTTCTAGTGTGCTCCACCAGGCCTCGCAGACTGCATCCGGTAAGTGCAGCTGTTGGCTTTCATACCATCGGCCCATTCGCACAATGTTAGATTAGTTGCAAATGACATTCTCATGTCCTTAGGCAATTTAATACAAGATGTAGACCGTCATAGCATCGAATTGTTCTACGCAAAGCACTGCCAGATGAGTGCTGCGTGGCGAATTATTTGACACATTTAATTATTCACGTATGCAGTACTTTAAAGGCTCTGTCATGCTGTTCTTCATGAAATGATTGTTTCAAAAGCAGTTTTGGCTATTTTGCACCCCACGTATCGTCGTGAGACGAAGGATAATGTGTCTTGGACTATGTTCACCAATCAACTAATGAATTATTTGGTAACCAAATGTCAGGTTCTCGACTGGATTATATTTAGAAACAGCGTGTTAAAATATTCGCAGGGGATTTTCTGTAACGTAAGTGAATTTGGACATGTGATCAGCATGGAGTTTTCCGGCCGGTGTGGCCGAGCGGTTCTAGGCGCTTCAGTCCGGAACCTTGAGACTGCTACGGTCGCAGGTTCGAATACTGCCTCGGGCATGGATGTGTGTGATGTCCTTAGGTTAGTTAGGTTTAAGTAGTTCTAAGTTCTAGGGGACTGATGACCATAGATGTTAAGTCCCTTAGTGCTCAGAGCCATTTGAGCCATTTGTTTACCAAAAGGCGGACATCTCTATGGAAAGTTAATGCCTGGATATTCTTGTGAAAGTGGGTGGGTGACGAAGGTAGGTGTGCTGAGATTATGAAAGCATCGTAAGGTGCTTCAGTACTCGTTGATTGTTAAAATTGTTTTTTTCACATGAATTATATTTTTATTAATTTCAGGGTGTATAATAGGACAAGGAAAAAAAAATCCCGGATTTTTCCAGGATTTCTCGGTAGAAAATACATTTTCTCCCGGGTGAAAATACATTTTTCCCGTGTTATGTGAGAGTATACTTTTCCTCGGCACTGTAAAACTTATAGGTCTTTTGAATGTTTATGGTTTTATACGCCGACGTAGAATCTTCCCGCACTTTAGAAAACGAAACTCGGGGGGACACGTTTTGGTAAGACATTTGATGCGCAGCAGCAACATGTACGTTCCATATTTTCGTGTTACGAAGATCGAAGATATAAATTCGAATTCCACCAAACACAGCATGTTACTTTCCAAGGCATTGAAATCGATATTGCGACGCGCTTTTATAAGCCAGTCATAGCTCATGTCATGTGATGTCGCCAGCTGATGTCAGCATAGGACACGTGATGTAGTCAGCCAATAGCAGAATCACTCTTCAGTAGCGCGAACACACAAATAAGAAAAGTTGCTGATTTAAATTAATATACATAGTTTTGCTTCAAGAAAAACAAAGGTTTCACATATAATCGTGGTCTCAAGGATTAATAAGCTGCAAGAGAAGCTAAGCTTCCACATATAATGTTGATCTTTTTTGTGCGTGTTACACTTTAAGATATATCACACAAATGTGTCAGTAAAATTTTTAATAACGGCGTAAATGTCTGATCTTCTGGGCTCGAAACTCTCCTAGATGGTCGTCCTCAAAGAGTTGATTTTTAATTGAGAGCCAAACGCTCTGTGATTTAAGAAATTCATCGTACATTCTCGCATATAGTTCATCTTGTGTAAAAGCAAAATTTACTTTGAAAGTAACTGTGGTGTCACAGCCAGACACCACACTTGCTAGGTGGTAGCCTTTAAATCGGCCGCGGTCCATTAGTATACGCCGGACCCGCGTGTCGCCACTGTCAGTGATTGCAGACCGAGCCCCACCACACGGCAGGTCTAGAGAGACTTACTAGCACTCGCCCCAGTTGTACAGCCGACTTTGCTAGCGATGGTTCACTGACAACTACGCTCTTATTTGCCGAGACGATAGTTAGCATAGCCTTCAGCTACGTCATTTGCTACGACCTAGCAAGGCGCCATAGCATTTGATATTATTTTATATTGTGGTTATAACATGTACCGTCAAGAGAGATGTTCTACAATTGTGGATTAAAGTTAAGTATTACATCAACTACGTACTTTATTTGCTACTATTAATTCGTTTAACTGTTCCAGACCTCACGCCAATCTGCGTGAGCTTAACGCGTGCCTTTCGGCTTCCTCTCATTGTGACTTGGCTGTCTTGCCAAGTCACAACAGTAACTGTTCAAACCACCATCCGCAATGTTTTCCCGTGACCTGTTAGAAACTAATTCGTTTCAGCAGTTGCCAGAGAGCGCCAGATAACAGGCGCCACCGCTCTTGCGCAGCTGCGATGACACAGGAAGCCCGTATGTTCGTACGTGTGAAACATTAAAAGATATTGCACTGTCACAAAAGAAACAAGACATCAGAAGACACTTCAAGTTCATCGGAATTTCGTGAACCATACTAAAATGCATAATTTGGGCTTAAAGTGCACATTCGTATGTCCAGGTTCGGATGTAAATTTTCTTGAGCACCAGTACTGTATTATCTCATGTTTGGTTCTTTATTATGGCATAATGCCATGCGAACTAGAAGATGGAAAACGTACACTTGAAATGCAACGAACAGTTGAAACTAGCCAATAGTGTGGAACACTTGGTTTCAAATAAATTGACTGCCTCGGCGCAAAAAATTAATGAAAGCCAAATCTCTTTAGCAAAGCGACAAAAATAACTTCATTGTTCTGCAAGGTGATTAATGCTTGACTATCAGAAAAGTGGAAATAAAACCTGAAAATAACAACATATTTTAGCCTTCCGTAATTATGCGAACGTATTTTAATTCATTGGGTAGCTCCTGGCCACAGAAATCCGATTTGTTTTCATTTTATGTGAGAGTAATAAATGAAGAGGAAACAGCAAGATAGTGGCGCCCAGCGTAGCCAGAAGCGGGAGAAGGTACTGCCCATACGCGGCTCAAATGCGCTTGCACAAGAGCCCGCCCGCAGCTGCTCAAACGAATCTAATGTCAACAGCCGTCACGTCACGCTCATCGGAGGCAACTTCTCGATATGAATCATTGCATAGTCTTTCTAAAGCCTTTGACACACTTTGCTGTTGGCTGACGCTTGTATGAACACTATGTTTTGTTGTTGTATATGGCGGATTTCCTTTGCGACTTAAGTTATATTTTCATTTTCTCCCTCTTGTTAATGTTTTGTTGCTGCAGTATTATCCTGCAGACGCGGGATACAGTAATATCCTTCGATGGAGTATTGGTTCTTACCAGTTAAAATCACAAAAATTTAACTGAAAACTAAAACAATGAAACATTCCCGGAATTCTAAAAGATTCCCGGGTTTTTCCTGGTTTTCTCCCGAATGAAAAAATTCCCGGTTTTTTCCCGGATCTCCCGGTTGTCCCGGGTCATATACAACCTGTAATTTTGACCTGCGGTTTCGAATTTCATGAAAGTGTACAGTGAGTGTTGCTCGTAGCTTTCCAAGTTTGAGTGATCGCATCAGCTAAAATACTCACTGTGTATGTGTGTTCGTCACTACTAAGTAGACGATGACTGCGCAGTTTCTGTATGGTACCTTTCGCCGAACACGTCTAAACATCATTGGCCCCTACTGCTCATCATCTCCTCCCATCTCATAGGACGCGGCGCTGCACATAATGCGTCGAATTAGCTATGGTGGACTAATGTTGTAGCTGTCGTAGACATCTGCACCAGCAACTGCCATCAAACCTGCTCATCAGCACACTTCAGTCTTTACTACATGTTTGATCTTCATAATGCTGATGAACGTACTATTGTATATACTGGATGACAATTATTGAACTATATGAAATAAAATCGTCATAACTTCTGAATGGTTTGCCTTAGGAGGTTGGCCGCGGGGCATGATGGGAATTAGTATGCGCTTTATGATTTGGTTTAGCGACAAAGCCCACTTTCATTTGAATAGGTTCGTGGACTGCGCGGTTTTTTAGGTTAGAGGGTCTCGGGAAAACACAAGAAGGGCTTCAGTCACAAAGAGTGCAGACTGAACGCAGGAAGAACATAAATATAGGAACCATTGGTATAACAGTTGTAAATTGTCGTAGCTGTGTTGGGAAAATACCAGACCTCCAAGCGCTAATAGAAAGCACTGATGCTCAAATCGTTATAGGCACTGAAAGCTGGCTAAAGCCATATGTAAGCTCAGCCGAAATTTTTGCGAAGAACCTAACGGTGTTCCGAAAGGATGGGCTAAACACGGTTGGCGGTGGCGTGTTTATTGCTGTTAGAAGTAGTTTAACTTGTCGCCAAATTGAAGTAGGAACTTCCTGTGAGTTAGTATGGGCAGAGGTCATTGTTGGCAACCGGAATAAAATAATAATTCGATCCATTTACCGATCTCCCAATTCAGATGATACCGTTGCTGAAAGGTTCAAAGAAAACTTGAGTTTGATTTCAAACATGTACCCGACTTATACGATAATAGCTGGTGGTGACTCTAATTTACCCTCGATATGTTGGCGAAAATACATGTTTAATTCCGGAGGTATGCATAAAATATCGTCCGAAATTGTGCTAAACGCATTCTCTGAAAATTATTTCGAGAAGTTAGTTCATGAGCCCACGCGAATACTAAACGGTTGTGAAAACACACTTCACCTCTTAGCAACAAATAATCCAGAGTTAATAACGAGCATCAAAACCGATTCAGGGATTAGTTAACACAGGGTTGTCGTAGCGAGATTGAATATTGTAATCCCCAGATCCTCGAAAAATATAACTATTCAAAAAAGCAGATAAAAATTCACTTGACGCCTTCCTAAGTGACAATTTCCACTCATTCCAAATTAATAATATAGGTGTAGACCAGATGTGGCTTAAATTCAAAGAAGTTGTATCGGCAGCAATTGAGAGATTTATACCAGATAAAATTAACAAACGACGGAGCTCATTCTCCTTGGTGCACAAAATGGGTTAGAACACTGTTGCAGAAACAGCGAAACAAACATGCCAAATTTAAACAGACGCAAAATCCCCAAGACTGGCGATCCTTTACAGAAGCTTGAAATTTAGCGCGGACTTCAATGCGAGATGCTTATAACAGTTTCCACAACGAAACTTTGTCTCGAAACCTGGTAGAATATCCAGAGAGATTCTGGTCGTATGTGAAGTATGTTAGCGGCAAGAAACAATCAATGCCTTCTCTGCGCGATGACAATAGAGATACTATCGAAGGCAATGCTGCTAAGGCAAAAAAATGGTTCAAATGGCTCTGAGCACTATGGGACTTAACATCTGAGGTCATCAGTCCCCTAGAACGTAGAACTACTTAAACCTAACTAACCTAAGGACATCACACACATCCATGCCCGAGGCAGGATTCGAACCTGCGACCGTAGCAGTCGCGCGGTTCCGGACTGAGCGCCTAGAACCGCTAGACCACCGCGGCCGGCCTGCTAAACCAGAGTTACTAAACACAGCCTTCCGAAATGCCTTCACAAAAGAAGACGAAGTAAATATTCCAGAATTCGAATAGAGAACAGTTGCCAACATGAGTAGCGTAGAAGTAAATATCACCAGAGTAGTGAAGTAACTTCAGTCACTTAATAAAAGCAAGTCTTCTGGTCCAGACTGTGTACCAATTAGTTTTCTTTCGGAGTATGCTGATGCATTACCTTTTCACAAGGAATTCCAGATCGATTCCGTATTTCTGGATTTCCGGAAGGCTTTTGACACTGGACCACACAAGCCGCTCGTAGTGAAATTGCGTGCTTATGGAATATCGTCTCAGTTATGTGACTGGATTTGTGATTTCCTGTCATAGAGGTCACAGTTCATAGTAATTGAAGGAAAGTCATCGAGTAAAACAGAAGTGATTTCTGGCGTTCCCCAAGACAATGTTATAGGCCCTTTGCTGTTCCTTATCTATAAGAAGGATTTGGGAGACAATCTGAGCAGCCGTCTTCCGTTGTTTGCAGATCACGCTGTCGTTTATCGACTAATAAAGTCATCAGAAGATCAAAACAAACTGCAAAACGATTTAGAAAAAATATTTGAATGGTGCAAAAATTTCCTTAGGTTTGCCCACTCTCAACAACGTTTTAAGTCATTTCATGTGCTCAGCGGAATACAATGAATTTCTAAGCGGTTTGCGTATTTGTTTTTTAAATCCACAAACGAGTGGCAAACCTGCATTGCGACTGGTTTTGGGTCCCTTAATCACTATCACAGAACTGTCGAGCTGCAGCTTGAGCATGTACGAATTTTAACTACAGCTTCGAGAATGAGAGCAGAAACCGCAGGACATATATCTTGCGGCAACGAGTAAGATTACAACTACAAATAAAATTTGCAAGATCCTCAGAAATGCAAGCAAAGGTACAGGACAACAAGTTTCACTACCAATACGATCCAACATTTTGTGTCGCATCTCCACTTCTTCGCAATAATCTTGGAGAGCTTCTAAACCCACTGTGTTTGTGTAATAATTCCATTACATCTTTGGAGGTATGTAAAAGTTTAAGAAAGAGCTTAATTTCTAAAATTTCAAGTGCCGAAACGGATCTCTTCAGCCATCCACCTCCCCCCCACCCCCACCAGTAATACACAAACACACACACACACACACACACACACAGTGCCTCTCACCCCATGTCCCTTCCCATAGCATCACGTTGGTCGCCTATTTCGACGTTCACTGGTTGATTCAACACACGTGTACTATTTCGAATCACCGGCGCCGTCTCGTTCCGGTGAGTTCAAAACAGATCCCTTGGGAAGTGCCGGAAGGCGTTTCCAGCAGAAATTAGGTGTGGATAGACGTCACTTGGTATAGATCCGATGTTTGAATAGCGTCGTGTGCTACGTGTGCTACGCAGCCAACATGAACTTAGAGAAAAACGTTATTATTGTCCTTGACAAGCATTTTTATCGGCATTGTCTGAAAAAAATTCCAGTCACTTTCTTTAAGGTTGTGCTTCTCAAGGATGTCCATTATACATAGTCTAACGAATGTAGTTTCGCCTCTTAAATCCAGCTCATGTAATATTTTGATGTTAATTGCAGCTATAGGATGAAAGAACTGCTGTAGTATTGGGAGTATTTTGATGTCTTTAGGACTTAAAACATCTGTAAGTGTACAGGTACATAGGGCATAATTATAATCTGTTTTAATGGTTTTTGTTTTGTTTTGTTTAGTCCTACACGTCCTCGAACCGTTCAGTACAACATTGGACATGTCACATTCGATACAGAAATAATTACTTCTATCAGACATAGAGTACAATGGTATTAAGCGACGAAATCTGAAAAATGTGGCGCAATCTCATTTTTTTACGATAGTTTCGCAGTTAGTTTCCCCACCGAAAAACTCCCTTTTGGAGAGAAGAAACTGAGAAAACGGCCAGACGTTTTGTGAAATTATTTGTCCAAAAGTTTTATGTCTCCAGCCTTTTTGTCAAAGATGGGATGTCCAGGAATCCTTCGTACTCAGTTCGCTAGGCAATCAAATCAAACAAGTCGTATTAACGAATTTTATTACAAAAAAGTAATATGTGACGCAAGCAAAGGGCGACATACAAAATAAGCAGTCTCTTCAGTATAATAATTCCCAAGCTTATGTTACATAGAGTGCACAAGCGAAGTAACGAGCGTTGACGCTTCTATGCAAATCACTACTCTTTGAAGCTACTACTGAACTGGGGCGTTGCCAGCCGGTCGCAGCGTATATGACATCTTCACATAGGGGCCGCTGCTGTCGCCTTGTCGTCTTGGAGAGGGGTCGGTCAGCATGCAATTTGCTGACGTCTTCTCACAGCCGTCTCTTCTCTATCGTTCTCAACTGGCGTGCCGGCGCTTCACTTTACACTGTAACAAAACGTAAGAGATAAAATAGGTTATAGAAATAGTTGATACATGTTTCAATGGTACTGTAAATCATGTAAAGCAAATGAGGCATGCCAAATGTGTTTGTAATCTATTTTGTGTCATAGTTTTAAAAAAATAATTTTCCAAAGAATTTGATCATTTTTTCAAAAATATTTTCAAGTTTTTCTCAGCAGGCATGAAATATATTTATAGATTTATGTTCTATTATAAGAAGCATGCAGATGAAAACAAAGCGACGAAGTTTCAGTTTATACTATAAGCTGATATTTATCTATCAAACACGAAAGAAAGTATTCAGGAATTTCTACATTAGTAACGTTTATATGCAAAGTAGCTAGGCCCTGAAGTAATGAACCTCTCTTCACACTCCATGATGCAGCTAGCAGCTATTATCCCTCAAAGCACTTTTTTTCCTAATTACTGAGTACTTACAAGCAACTAAACCTTCTTTGTAAAATTAGGCATCACGGTGGTTAATTTGATACCACATTTATCTAATTCCCACTAATCATTCGGTTATGAAAATTCGGAGTAAACTCCCTCTGACAAAAGAAGGCCATGACGTTTGGGTCACAGATTCACTTCAAACTTTGTGCAGCTTTAGTACGCCTTTAAAATTACATAATGTGCAAGTAATAAGGTGCAATCGGAAGAGAAGTTTTACATGTCTATTATGTAACTTATGCATGTATGCGAAAGGGGTGGTTATAAGAAATCATTGTGGTGAGGTTGTTAACGTTCGCGCTTTGCCAAGCCTCGTGGGCGAGGTGACAATTCGAGCCGTCCTCCATTTTTTTCATCAGTGGTCACATTATTTAATTTGACTTCTGAGAGGTAATATAATGAAAAACAACACATGCATTTTCATGAAGTTATAGCGAATTTCATATGTTGTTTGACCATTTACTACTATCAATTAAATTTTCAAGGACGAGGGACTGGCTTGGAAGGCCCAAGTCAAACCTCGATAGGTAATGACGTGATTGACGTTATTCGGTAATATAATAAGCCACACTGCGCCAGACCACAGACGCGTAAAACCCCTCTTGAAATTTTCTCGGAATTGCCACAGTAGTGCACCTTTCTACTTCCGCATTATGTTGTTTTAATGGCCTTCTAAAGGTGTACAAAGTTCGCAGTATGTCTGTGATTCCAACGTCGTGGCGTTGTGAATGAAAATGCTTCTACTGCATCACAAAAAAGGCGAATTTGTCCTGGGGAGAGTTAGGAATGTAAAAGAAGGGAACTAGCTTTTGGACTTATTTGGCGGCTTCAAAGATGTTTAAATAAAAATATCTTGACATATTCGCGCCTTCTCACTTGTTAATATTAGTATCCATGTTATGTAATGAAATGAAGCGCCAAAGAAACTGGTATAGGCATGCGTATTCAAATACAGAGACATGTAGAGAGGCAGAACACGGTGCTGCGGTCCGCAACGCCTATATAAGACAAGTGTCTGGTGTAGTTGTTATTACGGTTACTGCTGCTGTCAAAGATTATCAAGATTTAAGTGAGTTTGGACCGACGACGACTGAAGACAATCGTTCAACGCAAATTGCTGCAGATTTCAATGCTGGACCATCAGCAACTTTCATCGTACGAACCATTTAACGAAACATCATCGATATGGGCTGTCGAAGCCGAAGACCCACTCGTGTACCCTTGATGACTGCACGACCCAAAACTTTACGCCTCGCCTGGGCCCGTCAACAACGACATTGGACTGTTGATGACTGGAAACATTTGCCTGGTCAGACGGGTCTCGTTTCAAATTGTATCGAGCGCATGGGCGTGTACGGGTATGGAGACAACCTCATGAATCCATGGACCCAGAATGTCACTAGGGGACTGTTGAAGTGGTGGATGCTCTGTAAAGGTGTGGGGCGTGTGTAGTTGGAGTTAAATATGACGCCTGATACGTCTAGATACGACTCTCACAGGTGAAACGTACGTAGGCATACTTTCTGATTGCCTGCATCCATTCCTGTCCACTGTGCATTCCGACGGACTTGGGCAATTCCAAGAGGACAATGCGACAGCCCACACGTTCAGAATTGCTACAGAGTGGTTCCAGGAACACTCTTCCGAGTTCAAAACCTTCCTCTGGCCACCAAACTCCCCAGACATCAACATTATTGAACATATCTGGGATACCTTGCAACGTGCTCTTCAGAAGACATCTCCACCCTCGTACTCTTACGGATCTATGGATAGCCCTGCAGGATTGATGGTGTCAGTTCCCTCCAGTACTACTTCAGACGTCGATCCATACCATGGCGTGTTGCGCACTTCTGCGTACCCGCGGGGCTCCTACACGACGTTAGGCAGTTGTACCAGTTTCTTTGGTTTTACAGTGTATAATGCATCTGACGCGTATACTCACGCAAGATTACTACCATTTGGTTTTATGTAGAAACTGAAATTAATCACTGAAAAGAAAACTATTAAAATTAACTATAGCAGATGTCTATTATTGATAGTGGATGCATTTTTATTAGTTACAGGGAAACGCTGTAAAATTTAGAGAAGGTTACATCTTACAACATCACCTATGGGCGAAATGGAATCGTAGCTTTGAGACTATGACCATATCATTTAAAGTCCCCTGCTTGCATTCAGGTTTGCAAAACCCTTTGCGATGATCGGCAGCTAATCTCAGGGACGCTGTAGCAAGTTGCAAATGAATAACTGGCAGAATACTAATTACATTCGGCCATTGCGTCTCCACGAAACGACCCGTTAAGCTCGTATTGGTCGTTGGCTGCAACAATAAAACATTTCTTGTATCTTACATCTATTAGAACTGTTAAATCAGAACTCATGAGACTCAACTAATTAACATTAATTTAATTACGAGTACTTCTAAAGGTACACTTACATCAGATTTATCTACACAAAAGAAAGATTAGTTACTGGTACACAAGGAACGCAGCTCTAGTGCGTCCTAGCAGTAAAAAAGCTAACTGACAAGAGAGAGAGATCAGAGCATGAGCGCTTTTCACGTAGTTTCTAAAACAAAAAAGTTCTATAATCCATTGCAATCAGCCACAGACTAACTGCCACTACCCCTTTGAAATGTTATTTATGAAATTATATTTCTTAAAGTTAACGCACTTAGGTAATTTATATGTGAGGTCATTTACAGTAAAAATAGATTAGTGAGCATTTCTGGCTACCTGTCGTTTTTACAAAGTTACATTTACACAGAACTCATGAGACAGGAAGTGCAAAATGGCTAAGCAGGGATGGCTAGAAGACAAATGTAAGGATGTAGAGGCTTGTCTCACTAGGGGTAAGATAGATACTGCCTACAGGAAAATTAAAGAGACATTTGGAGAAAAGAGACCCACTTGTATGAATATCAAGAGCTCAGATGCAAACCCAGTTCTAAGCAAAGAAGGGAAAGCAGAAAGGTGGAAGGAGTATATAGAGGGTCTATACAAGGGCGATGTACTTGAGGACAATATTATGGAAATGGAAGAGGATGTAGATGAAGATGAAATGGGAGATACGATACTGCGTGAAGAGTTTGACAGAGCACTGAAAGACCTGAGTCGAAACAAGGCCCCGGGAGTAGACAACATTCCATTGGAACTACTGACGGCCTTGGGAGAGCCAGTCCTGACAAAACTCTACCATCTGGTGAGCAAGATGTATGAGACAGGCGAAATTCACTCAGACTTCAAGAAGAATATAATAATTCCAATCCCAAAGAAAGCAGGTGTTGACAGATGTGAAAATTACTGAACTATCAGTTTAATATGTCACAGCTGCAAAATACTAACGAGAATTCTTTACAGACGAATGGAAAAACTGGTAGAAGCAGACCTCGGCGAAGATCAGTTTGGATTCCGCAGAAATGTTGGAACACTTGAGGCAATACTGACCCTACGACTTATCTTACCCGGCCGGTGTGGCCGAGCGGTTCTAGGCGCTTCAGTCTGGAACCGTGCGACCGCTACGGTCGCAGGTTCGAATCCTGCCTCGCGCATGGATGTGTGTGATGTCCTTAGGTTAGTTAGGTTTAAGTAGTTCTAAGTTCTAGGGGACTGATGACCTCAGATGTTAAGTCCCATAGTGCTCAGAGCCATTTGAACCATTTGAACTTATCTTAGAAAATAGATTAAGGAAAGGCAAACCTACATTTCTAGCATTTGTGGACTTAGAGAAAGCTTTTAACAATGTTGCCTGGAATACTCTCTTTCAAATTCTGAAGGCGGCAAGGGTAAAATACAGGGAGCGAAAGGCTATTTACAATTTGTACAGAAACCAGATGGCAGTTATAAGAGTCGAGGGGCATGAAAAGGAAGCAGTGGTTGGGAAGGGAGTGAGACAGGGTTGTAACCTGTCCCCGATGTTATTCAATTTGTATATTGAGCAAGCAGTAAAGGAAACGAAAGAAAAATTCGGAGTAAATATTAAAGTCCATGGAGAAGAAATAAAAACGTTGAGGTTCGCCGATGACATTGTAATTCTGTCAGAGACACCAAAGGACTTGGAAGAGCAGTTGAACGGAATGGACAGTGTCTTGAAAGGAGGATATAAGATAAACTTCAACAAAAGCAAAACGAGGATAATGGAATGTAGTCGAATTAAGTCGGGTGATGCTGAGGGAATTAGATTAGGAAATGAGACACTTAAAGTAGTAAAGGAGTTTTGCTATTAGGACAGCAAACTAACTGTTGATGGTCGAAGTAGAGAGGATATAAAATGTAGACTGACAATGGGAAGGAAAGCGTTTCTGAAGAAAAGAAATTTGTTAACATTGAGTATAGATTGAAGTGACAGGAAGTCGTTTCTGAAAGTATTTGTATGGAGTGTAGCCATGTATGGAAGTGAAACGTGGACGATAAATAGTTTGGACAAGAAGAGAATAGAAGCTTCCGAAATGTGGTGCTACAGAAGAATGGTGAAGATTAAATGGGTAGATCACATAACTAATGGGGAGAAGAAGAGTTTGTGGCACAACTTGACTAGAAGAAGGGACCGGTTGGTAGGACGTGTTCTGAGGCATCAAGGGATCACAAATTTAGCATTGGAGGGCAGCGTGGAGGGTAAAAATCTCAGAGGGAGACCAAGAGATGAATATACCAAGCAGATTCAGAAGGATGTAGGTTGCAGTAGGTACTGGGAGATGAAGAAGCTTGCACACGATAGAGCAGCATGGAGAGCTGCATCAAACCAGTCTCAGGACTGAAGACAACAACAACGACAACAACAACACATTTACACAAAATTACGTGAGTCTGCCCATGTAATGCTTCACATCGTGTCAAGTTAAGTAACATGACACATGCATGTCGTGTAAGATCAGATTAGATTTGATTCAGTTTTCGTTCCATAGACCCAAAAATGAGAATTGTCTTGGGTGTGGAACAAGTCAGAAAGTATAACATAAAACACTTGAATTTGATACTCACTTCCCTGATCATTTGTAGGAAGATAATCAAAATATGTGAATGCATATCAGTAATCCCTCCTTCCAGGGTCTCACCACTCTTTGGAGGGTTCGTGCTTGGCTACCACGGGGCCCCAGCCTTTGCAGCATCTTTTCCCTTCCATGATAAGGGTCTATTCTCTTGCTGTTCTTTTTCCTCTCCATTGGGGAACATGTTTGGGTTGTTTTTGGAAATATGTTCTGCATTTGTGTTAGTCAATATTAGAAACTGTCCACTGTTCCTTTTTTTTCTTTCTTCGTTCACCTTCTTCTAGCCTTCCTCCGCTTCGGCGTTTGAGGTTCCTCTTTTTCTTCTTTTTCTCAGTGAACTCCTGAAGTCTGGCCCGTGCGTCTCACTCCTAACAGGTGACTGGGTAACGTGTAATTCCCAGCCCTGGGTCAACAGGTTACGCTTGAACCACCTGGTAAAGGCCTGGCCCATGGAGGGGTGATTGCCTGCGCTACTACCTTCCCAAATTTCCGATATTTCCCTCTGTCAGGTGTTCAGGAGGTGTGACCTGAGGTGTAACAACCCCCTAAGGTGGGGCGGGGAGTCCGCAGCACGAAAGAGCGCGCCTCGGAGGCTCTGGCTATCATGGGGGATTTTCTCGTAAAGAGCCTATTATCTTCAAAGTCATTGGCTACGAAACATGAATGGAATGAGGCTCCTGATTCAAAGACCCTCCCAGATGCACCATGGTTCCTCGTGGTTTCACGTACTGAAGATGGTCAGTCTTTCACTATGGTAAATCGTATTATTACTCAGAAAGGTGTTGATGCAGTTGCTGTACCTGTGAAATCCTGCTCTCGTTCACACAATGGTATTTTGTTTTTGGAAACTACTTCTGATTCTCAAGCACAACAACCGCTTGCAACTTCGCTCCTCTATGGCTATCCTGTTCATGTCAAAGCCAATCGAATGCTGAAATCTTCCCATGCTGTTATTTACACAAGGCTGCTCGATCGTCTGACCGAGGCAGAAATCCAAACGTACCTTCCTGATCAGAGTGTCATTGCAGTCCATCAGGTGATCAAAAAAGTAGGTGCCTCCTTAGTTCCCACACGCACTCTCTTCCTCGCTTTTGATAGAGTGGTTCCTCTGTCAAAGATCAAAGCAGGCTATGAAGTTACCACAGTCAGACCTCATATTCCAAACCTGATGTGCTGCTACCAGTGTCATCGTTACAACCACACTCGATAGTACCGTCAACACGCAGCCAAATGTGTAACCTGGGGTTGGGATGCTCATGAGGGCCGGCTGGGGTGATCGAGCGGTTCTAGGTACTAGAGTCTGGAACTGCGAGACCGCTATGGTCGCAGGTTCGAATTCTGCGTCTGGCATGGATGTGTGTGATGTCCTTAGGTTAGTTAGGTTTAAGTAGTTCCAAGTTCTAGGGGACTGATGACCTCAGAGGTTAAGTCCCATAGTGCTCAGAGCCATTTGAACCATTTTTGCTCACGAGGGCCATTGTCCGCCTCCTTCTCTCCACTGCATAAAATGCAATGGCGACCATGTCGCCTCCTCCGGCGATTGCCTCGTGTATCTGAATGAACAGAGTGTACAGGAGATTTGGGTGAAGGAAAAATTACCTTGCCCAGTCACTCGCAAGTTGTTGGCTAGTCGTAAACCCTGTTTTCTACCAACTGGCAACTACAATACCATTTTTGCTACATCTCGCTCCACGAAGGACATGGCCATGCAGACATGCAACCTCAAATTTAGCAACACAGTTGTGAAATTGCCCGGCATCAAGGTAACGTCTCCGTCTCCTCATCCAGCTGTGCAACAAGCCACCAAACTTTCGCCTCAAGGGGCGAAGTCTCTAGCTACACAACTGGCAGGTTGCAAAGGACGGAAGTAATACTCCCATGAAGACTTCCGACATCCCTCCAGCCAACCATCTGAGTCTTCCTCTGCCAACCAGAAAGGCTCCAAGAAGTCAAACAATTTCAAATGGTCTTTTCCCGCATCGACTCGAAGATCCTTTTCGATAGTGTCGCCATGTGATACTCTCACTGGGCCGACCTCGACGTCAGTGGCGCGCACCATCTACCGTTTTTTTACCATGAACTCTGCAGGCTGACAGCTGGAGAGTGCCAACGCTTCAGTAGACCTCAAGGAGCAGGATCCTCCCACATTTGTGGCCTGTAGCAGCAAGTCTCTGAAGGCTGGCACTTGGCAGCCTCCGAGGTGATATCCCTTAATTTCTTCCCCTCCTCTGCTTTTCCTATCATTACTCTCCTCCAATGGAACGTTCGCGGCCTTCGATTCAACAAAATGTATCTATGGATGCTCTTTAAATTGCAGCATCCATTTGTTCTCTGCCTTCAGGAAACAAAGTTGCGTCCTCACGACCATTTTGAGCTCTTGCATTTCTTCGCAGTTCATTTTGACCTTCCCTTCTTAATCAACTTAACCTCTTCTGCATTAACACAGGAGCACCAATTCCCATTTGGAGCTATCCTTCTGCTCTGCCCAGATTGCCCATCGTCTCGAGCGGTCCTTCTCTCTGACATACTCGAGCGACCAATTGCTGACTTCTACCCTACCTATATAAAAATCCAATTGCAGGATTTCTAGGACCGACTGAAGGCTTTACTCCACTATTGTGACCTTCGTCACACAACACTTTTTTGTCTGTAATGGCCAGGTAGAGTACCTTACAGACATTATCCTTATCGCCACAGAACATTCCATTCCTCGCACTTCCTCTGTACCACGCCTTATACTGGTGCCTTGGTGCCATGAGGCGTGCCACGATGCAATTCGTCCATTCAGACGTGCTGTCTGCGTTTTTAACTGTCATCCTATGATGGAAAACTGCAAACATTATATGTCGTCGTCGCGTTCTTCAGGATACAAAAAAGGTAGTTGGATTTCATGTCATTCACTGGTTGTTTCGAAAGTTCCAAGCCCTCTTCCCTCGTGTGCGCCAACCTCTGACAGCTCTCTGGGACCTAGATTGATTCCCCAATTGCTGGCCTGTTGGTAGCACACGAAGTTATCATGGGCCCTATTGCTATGTCCAAGACCTTGGGTCGCAACCTTGCAGAGACTTGGAGCTCCTCCACTATCACCCTGCCTTCCTCCATCGGAAACGAGCGGAGGAAGCTCGGGCGATACCCTTCTCTTCTCAAAATCGTCGCTGCTACAATGCCGCCTTTACTATGAGGGAGTTAGAACATGCTCTTTCTTCAAGCCGATCCTCCTCCGCAGCGCCAGACGCTGTTCACATTCAGATGTCACAGCACCTTTCTCTTGAGGGCAAGCACTTTCTGCTTAATACGTACAACTGCATCTGGAGAGAGGGCATATTTCCCAGATGCTGGCATGAAACCATTCTCATACTTATACCTAAGTCAGGTAAGGACGAGCACCTTCCCTCTAGCTACCGCCCCATTTCTCTCACCAGCTGTGTTTGCAAGGTGATGGAACGTACGATTCATGCCTGGCTGGTATCGTGGCTCGAGCCTCACAATTTGCTAACCACTGCACTGTGCGGCTTTCAAGCTCGTCGTTCTGCAGTTGATCATATCATCACTTTGTCCAACCATGTCATGAATGGTTCTCTGCAGAAATCCCAGACTGTGGCAATGTTTTCTGTTTGGAGAAAGCCTACGTCTCCTGCTGGAGGAAAGGTATCCTCTGTACACTTTACACATGGGGCTTCCGTGACCACCTGCACCATTTCCTTCAGGAATATTTAAAGGACCGAGTTTCCAAGGTATGTGTGGGTTCTGCATTGTCTGACACCTGTGCCTCAGGATTCTGTCCTGAGCGTCGTCCTCTCTGCTATCAGCATTAGCCCTATAATGGCCTGTCTGCCACTGGGCATTTCCAGCTCCCTTTTCATTGACGATTCTGCCATATATTGCATCTCTCCATAGATTTGTCTCATTGAGAGACGTCTTCGGTATTGTCTTGATCGTTTTCACTCAAGGAGGATCTACAATGGCTTTCGTTTTTCCACTGACAAAATCATTAGAATGATTTTCTGGCGGCGCAATTGGTTTCTTCCATCATCTTTACATCTTGAACCTGTTGCTCTTCCGTTTGTTGAAACTATGAAATTTCTGGGGCTGATGCTCGACAGGAAACTTTATTGGTCCTCTGAACTGTGATGTCAATGTGCCTTCGTCATTGGCATCAATGTTTTTTCGGTATAGGCTTCTGGAACACTACTCAGTATTTACAGCAGAGCTCTTTGCCCTGTATCAGACCATGCAGTGCATCTGGCGACACAGGCTTTTCAGTTGTGTCTCTCAGTACCCTTCAAAAGCTTTGTGTGCTGTACACCATCCATCCCTTAGTGCAAAGGGTCTAGGAAAGCTTCACTTGCTCATCTCGATGGAGCCACTGTGATGTTTATGTACGGTCCTGGTCATGTCGGTCTAACAGTAAACGAGGCTGCTGACCCTGCTGTCAAGGCTGCAGTCCTCGTACCTCGGCCTTTTACTTCTTACATTCCCTCTGATGACCTCTGTCAACAGATAGCGTCACTTTGGAATGACACTGGTCCTCCCTTTGTCGGACAGGCTCCAGGTTATTGAGCCTCTCCCAGCGGCCTGGATGACCTCTTCTCACGCCCCTCGACGCGAGGAGATTATTTTAGCTAGGTTGTTTATTGGGCACAGTTTTTTAGCCATCGCCATTCGTTAAGTGGTGCTCCCCCACCACTTCGTGCACATTGCGCTCGACTTTTGACTGCCCGCCATATCCTGATGGAATGCCCTTTTTTTAACCGCTTACGTTCCAGTTTGTGTTTGCAGTCTGGATTACCGGCTTTTTAGCGAACGACACTTGGGCTGTCGACCGCGTTTTACTTTTTATCCGTCATAGCAATGTGGCGGTTTTTAGTTCTGGACTTCCATTTCTCTATGACGTATTTTGTAGACCTTACTCCACGTCTGGGTTATGCTGTCATCTCTTCCGTTGATTGGGATAACGTGTAGTCGGTTTTTACCTCTCTTTGCCTTCGTATTCTACAGTTTTGACACTGCGTCCTAAAACAAAACAAACAAAACAGACAAACATAACAGTAAACTGGAACTTCTAATGTTTACAGAATTAATACACTGGCAGAATGAAACATAGTTATGCTCTTGTAATAAATTTACCATACACAAAAAAATCTAATCTTGACTGTTGGAGAAGCGCGCCATCAGAAACACTGGCAGTCATTGGAGATTTTTTCGCAATGAGCCAATCACCAACCCAAACTACTTATAAAGCATTTGCTAGGGTTAGTCCCTTTCATCCAGACAGGTGTTGAGGTAGTTGCAGCCCCTATGAAATCTTGATCTCGTTTGCGTAATGGCACTTTGCTTTTGGAGACCAATTAATATATTAAAATCCAACAAATGCTTGCAACTTTGCTCCTCCACGTCTATCGTGTTTTTGTTTATGTGACTGAAGGCTGAATCCGCGTGGTGTTATTTACACTAGGCTGTTATTTGCACTAGGCTGCCCAATGGTCTCACTGAGGGAGAAATTCCAACTTACGTCTCTGATCAGGGTGCCACTGCAGTCCACTGGGTAGTGAAAAATGTTGATGCAACATTAGTGCCTACATGCACTCTTTTCCTCAGGTTTGATAGGGTAGTGCTTCCATCAAAGATCAACGCCAGTCTGACCGTACATTCCAAATCCAATGCACTGCTAACAGTGTCAGTATTACATCCATGGCTCGCTCCATGAAGGACATGGCAATGCAGACATCTGACCTGAAATTCAGCACTACAGTTATCAAATCGGCCAGTGTCATGGTAGCATCCCTCCAGCTGTACAACAAGCCACCAAATCTTCGCCTCCGGCAGCGAAATCACCTGCTACACAACTCGCATGCCAGAAAGGACAGAAGGACTACTCCCATTAAGACCTTCTATGCCCCTCCAGCCAGCAATCATCTGAATCTTCATTTGTCAACCGCAAAGGCTCTAAGAAATCAAGGCAAACAGTCTTCTCCTTCCGTAACTCAAAGATCCTCTTCAATAGTGTCGCCATGTGATACCCTCACCCAGCCGACCTCCGTTTCGCTGGTGCACTCCACCAACCGTTTTTCTGTTCTGGAATCTGAAGCCGACCTAGAGAGACTGCCAGTACCCCTGTAGATAAAGTGGAATAGGATCCTACAGCCTCTGCACCCTGTAGCAGCGAGCCTTTGATGGCTGGCACTTGGCAGCCACCGAGGTGCCAACCCTTCATTTTTTCCCTCTTCCCCTTTCCCCATGATGACTCCAGTGGAACGTTAGCAGCATTTGATTCAACAAGGAGGAATTACAGCTGGTTCTGAAACATCTGTGTCCACTTGTTTTCTGCCTGCTGGAAACAAAATCGTGTCCTCATGAGCACTTTGATATCTCGCATTTCTTTCCTGGACTACTTCGAGCTTCCCCCCAAGGACAGCATTCCGTCTCATGGAGGAGAAATGGTGCTCATTTGAGATGACGTTCATAGTCAGACCATTTTCCTGAAAACCTAGCTGCAAGCTGTTGCAGACACATTTTGCTTCTTTGCTTCACATTTTTTCTTTGTAACATCTACATTCCTCTGTCATTTGGTGTCACCAGGGCAGACTTCCTCTAGCTTATTGGTCAACTCTGTAACACCTTTTTTTGCTGCTCAGTGACTTTAACGCATTTGGGGCCCTTCAAGAACCTGTCTCAGAGGTGTCCTCTTGACTAATCTTAATCAACTCAACCTCCCTTGCCTTAACACTGAAGCATGCGCGCGCGCGCGCGCTCGCGCGCGCTCACACACACACACACACACACACACACACACACACACACACACACACACACCAATTCCCATTTGGACCTATCCTTCTGCACTGCTCAGATTGCCCATTGTCTCGAGTGGTCCATTCTCTCTCACACATACTCGAGCGACCATTTCCTGTGTGGTATCCAATTGCTGGCTTCTACCCTACCTATGTGTAAAACCAACTACAAGTTTTCTGAAGCAGACTGGAGGCTTTATTCCACCCTGGAGACCTTCGACGAACAACATTTCCCCACCTGTAATGGCCATGTAGAGAACCTTACAGATGTTATCTGTACCACCATAGAATGTTCCATACCTTGCACTTCATCATCACCGCGCCATGTCCCAGTCCTTTGGTGGACTGAGGAATGCTGCAGTGTGCTCATCATGTTTTAACTGTCATTCTGTGATGAAGAACTCTGTTCGTTATAAACAGCTTTGTGTGTATTGTCATCGAATTCTTCAGGATAGCAAAAAAGCTGGTTGGATTTCATTTACTAGTTCTTGTAATAGTTCGACTTCCTCTTCCATCATATGACCCAACATCCGACTCCTCTCTGGGACCATGATCTATTTCCCACTTTCTGGGCTGTAGCAAATGATGTCTTTGTGAACCCCATTGCTATCTGCAACCCCTTAGGCTTTATTTTGTGGAGATTTCGAGCACCACCCACTATCACACTACCTTCCTCCACTGGAAACGAGTGGATGAGGCTCAGGTGATACCTTTCTCCTTTCATAATCGTGAATGCTACAATGCAACCTTTACTATGAAGGAGACAGATCATGCTCTCACTTCATCTCGATCTTCCACTCCAGGGCCTGACGATGTTCACATTCAGACGTTGGAGAACATTTCTCTTGCAGGCAAGCACTTTCTCCTTCATATGTGCAATGACATCTTGCCAAATGCCACATTTCCCAGATGCTGGTGTGAAGCCACTGTCATACCCACACCTAATCCCGGTAAGGACAAACACTTTCCTTCTAGATAGCACCCCATTTCTCTTACCAGTTTTGTTTGCAAGGTAATGGAACGTATGATTCATGTCTGCATGGTATAATGGCTCGAGTCTCGCAATTTACTAACCACTGCTCAGTGAGGATTTCGAGCGCACCACTCTGCAGTTGACCATCTCGTCACTTCGTCAACCCATGTCAAGAACGGTTTTCTGTGGTGATACCAGACTGGTCATGTCTTTTGACTAGGAGAATGCCTACGAAACCTGGTGGAGGACTGGTATCCTCTTCTCTTTATATGTGGGGTTTTCAAGACCTCCTGCCCTGTTTCCCTCAGCAATTTTTAAAAGACAGAGTTTTCCAGGTACATGTGGGTTCTGCCTTGTCAGATACCTTTAGCCAGGAAAACGAGGTGCCTCAGGGCTCCCTCCTGAGTGCCGTCCTCTGTACTATAGCCATAAACCCTATTATGGCCTATTTGCCACCAGGCATCTCCGGGTCCCTTTTCGTTGATGATTTTGCTGTCTATTGCAGTGCTCCACGGACTTGACAGCTTGAACGGCGTCTTCAGCGATGCCTCGATCATCTTCACTCGTGGAACATCGACAATGGCTTTAGCTTTTAGACTGACAAAACCGTTTGTGTGAATTTCAGGCAGCGCAATGGGTTGCTCTCCCATTTGCTGAAACTACGAAATTCTTGTGGCTAATGCTGCATAAAAAGCTTTCTTGGTCCTCCCATGTATCTTACCTGGCCACCTGGTGCACCCAGTCTCTCAATGTCGTATGTGTCCTAAGTGGTACCTGCTAGGGAACAGATCAGGCCACCCTCCTCCTTTTGTAACGATCCCTTGTCTGTTCGAAACTAGACTCTGTTTCGTTTATGTATCTGCGAGCCTGTCCATCTTACACTGTATAAATACAATCTATCATCGTGAAATCAGTTTCGCTACTGGTACATTTTACACTTGCCCAGTTGAGAATCTCTATGCTGAAGATTCCGGACTATCACTGTCATACAAGCGTGATGTTCTCCTCAGCGGATACTCCCCATGTGGGTCCATGGGTAAGAGTAGGCCCGAGGTATTCCTGCCTGCCGTAAGAGGCAACTAAAAGGAGTTTCACACGTTTTGGCCTTTATGTGATGGTCCCCTGTAGGGTTTGACCTCTATTCTCCAAAATTTTACTGAAGAACGAGCAAATTGGGGAAAGGCACCTTACATGGTGCATTGTGTCCATCATGCATTGAGATCTTTAGCCCACTTTCTCATTGTCGCAGTTCAGTCCCATTCATTCTCCATCTCTTGGGCGAGGATACCTTCCTGGGTGTGTTTTCCACCAAGCACTATGCAGTGTCACTTTCTGTGTCGATGATGACCATGGACTTCTTTGCACTTGATATCCAGCACAGTAGCCAGTCCATTGTGGTGGGGCCACCATTCCCCTTCACCAAACAGGGATCACTATGCTGATGCCAGTGCCATTAACTCCCCACATATGCCAAGGGGTAGATGCACAACCCCCTCAGGTATCGGGACTCCCGGCCTGCCAGGTGGCCTTTGCTGTGGCCGGGTGGTGTCCTGGTCAGTGTGGGTGGTATCAGGGCAGATGACACGTGATGAAGTGTAGTCCATCATCTCTTTCTGGTGGTGAAACACCAGCAGTCTCTAAGTGTTCACGAGCACAATTGAACACACAGAACTATGACCCAAAATCGTTCCCCTCCTTGGTGACACCATGGGAGGAACATCAGGCTAGGCCGGCCGAAGTGGCTGTGCGGTTAAAGGCGCTGCAGTTTGGCACCGCAAGACCGCTACGGTCGCAGGTTCGAATCCTGCCTCGGGCATGGATGTTTGTGATGTCCTTAGGTTAGTTAGGTTTAACTAGTTCTAAGTTCTAGGGGACTAATGACCTCAGCAGTTGAGTCCCATAGTGCTCAGAGCCATTTGAACCATTTGAACCATCAGGCTAAGGATGGCAGCGGATCTTATTTGCCTCTGTACCTTGTATGTTCGAAAGCTGATAGGGAATCTTTCATGACGATGAAGCCTCAGTTTTTTGTTGAGCATTTAGAGGACAAGTTTGGGGAGGTGGAGGGATTGTCCAAAATGAGATCTGGGACAGTCTTGATCAAAACAGCATCCTCTGCCCAGTCACGGATGTTACTCGCTTGTGACAAGCTGGGGGTTGTTTCTGTAACCATCACTCCTCATAAGAGCTTCAATATGATCCAGGGTATCATATTTCACTGGGACCTTCTTGTCCAGTCTGATGATGCGCTGCACGCCAATGTAGAGTGGCGAGGTGTACATTTCATCCAGCGTGTCCACCGGCGTCTGAACGATAATCAGGTTGCCACTGGTGCCTTCAACTTGGCCTTCGAGGGCAGTACATTGCCCAATGGTCTACTGCTGTCATGTAAAGCCCTATATCCCTCCCCTGATGCGGTGCTTTAAGTGCTGGAAGTTCGGCCATAAGTATTCCCACTGTACTTCCAGCGTCACATGTCGAGATTGCAGATGCCCATCACATCCCAATACTCTATGTGCACCGCCTCCCATCTGTGTCAGTTGCAGAGAGCACCATTCGCCTTGCTCACCAGACTGCTGGATTCTTCAGAAAGAAAGGAAAATCATGGAGTACAAGACCCTGAGGCGACTGACCTACACTGAGGCTAAGACAATATTTGAACGCCTACATCCTGTATGTATGACATCATCTAATGCCACCGCTACAACAGTTCTGGCACCATCAGCTCCGCCAAACCCAGTCACCTCTCAGAGCTGGAAGACTACACCTGCCCCCTTGATGGTGGGGGGCATTTCCCTCCCTGTTGCTCCTGCACCACCTATTTCGGGAGCAACACCCCCACAACCATTGGAGATGTCTGTCCCCACTTCTAAGCCAGAGAAGCGTAAGTCTTCTTTGGCTTCTCTCGCTAGGAAGGGGTCCCTTGGGTCACTTCCCTCCCAGGTTTCTGCTACTGGAAAAGATGACACCTGCCAGTGGTTGAAGAGCTCAAAAGCAGCTGGTCGTAGGGCTTCACGGTCATCCTCAGTCCCAGAGACTGAGCCAGTGAAGTCCTCCAAGCCAGAAAGATAAGGGAATTGCGGTGGTACCCACACCACCGCTGCCTACAAGCTCTGTGTCTGAGGGTGGGGTGGATATTCTGGCATCCACTGAGGACCTAGATCTCGCCACACTCTCAGACACAATGGATATAGACTGCTCAGGCAAAACGACAGTGGCAACAGGTGACTCTGAGGCGTAAATTGCTTCCTTGCATGTTCCATGCATTCCCAGTCTTACGATGACGTCATCCTCCAGTGGACTTGCAGCTAATTTTTCCACTACCTGGCTGAGGCGTGGCAACTGTTAAGCCTTCACCTGCTATCTGCATTGCCCTCCAGGATACCTGGTTCCCAGCAATGTGGACCCCTGCCCTCTGCGCCTGTAAGGGCAACTATAATCGAGTGTCAGGTGGAGTTTGCTTTTATGTCCTAAACTCAGTCTGTAGTGACACTGTGCCCCTTCAAATCCCTCTTGGAGCTGTGGCTGTTAGATAAGGACGACGCAGGAGATAATTGTCTGCAATGTATATCTTCCTCCAGATGGTGCAGTACCCCTGAATGTATTAGCTGCATTGATTGCTCAACTCCCTAAACGTTTCCTACTTTTGGGAGATTTTAACGCCAATAACCCCTTGTGGGGTGACACCGCACTTACTGACCGAGGCAGAGATGTCGAAACTTTACTGTCTCAGTTCGACCTCTGTCTCTGAAATATTGGGGCCGCCATACATTTCAATGTGGCTCATGGTAGTTACTCGGCCATTGATTTATGAATTAGCAGCCCAGGACGTCTCCCATCTATCCACTGGAGAGCGCATGACGACCTGTGTGGTAGTTACCACTTCCCCATCTTCCTGTCACTGCCTCAGCGTCAGGCCCATGGAAGCCTGCCCGGATGGGCTTTAAACAAGGTGGACTCGGGAGCTTTCAACTTTGCTGTCACCGTTGAATCTCCCCCACATGGTAATGATCGATGTGATGGTTGAGCAGGTGGCTGCAACAATTATTTCTGCGGCAGAAAACGCGATCCCTTGCTGTTTAGGGTGCCCCTGGCGTAAGGCAGTCCCTTGATGGTCACTGGAAGTCGCTGAAGCAATTAAGGAACATCGGCGAGCTCTATAGCGGCATAAGCAGCATCCTCTCCTGGAGCACCTCATAGCCTTTAAACGGCTCCATGCCCACGTTCGCCAGCTTATCAAAAGACGGAAACAGGAGTGTTGGGAGAGAACGTTTCTACGATTGGGTGCCATACGTCACCTTCCCAAGTCTGGGCAAACATCAAACGTCTTTTTGGGTACTAGACCCCAACAGGTGTTCCTGGTGTTACCATAAATGGCGTGTTATCTACCAATGCATACGCGATTGCCGAGCACTTTGCTGAGCGGTATGCAGCCTTTCACACTCTCAAAAGGCGGCTGGAAGGGAAAATCCTCTCATTCAGTACACGCCACAGTGAATACTATAACGCCCCATTTACAGAGAGGGATCTCCTTGGTGCCCTTGCACATTGCCCCAACACAGCTCCTGGGCCAGGTCGGATCCACAGCCAGATGCTCAAACATATCTTGTCTGACTACAAGCGACGCCTCCTCGTCATCTTCAACCGGATCTGGTGCAATGGCGTCTTTCCATCGACATTCAGGTGCTTAAACCCGGTAAATACCCGCTTGATGTGGATAGCTATCGGCTCATCAACTTATCAACGTTCTTTGTAAGCTGCTGGAATGTATGGTGTGTCGGCGCTTGGCTTGGGTCCTGGAGTGACATGGCTTCCGCCAGGATCGCTCTACCACTGATAATCTTGTGGCCCTCGAGTCTGCCATCGTAACAGCCTTTTCCAGACGCCAAAACCTGGTTGCCGTCTTTTTTGACTTATCTAAAGCGTACGACACGACCTGGTGACATCATATCTTTGCCACATTGTATGAGAGGGGTCTCTGGGGCCCGCTCCCGATTTTTATCCAAAACTTCCTGTCGTTCCATACTTTCTGTGTCCAAGTTGGTGCCTCCCACAGTTCCATCCATATTCAGGAGAATGGAGTCCTGTAGGGCTCTGTATTGTGTATCTCCCTATTTTTAGTGGCCATTAATGGTCTAGCAGCAGTTGGCGGGCCCTCTGTCTCACTTTCTCTGTATGCAGACGACTTCTGCATTTAGTACTGCTGCTCCAGTACTGGTGTTGCTGAGTATCGCCTACAGAGAGCCATTCACACGGCACAGTCACTGGTTCTAGCCCATGGCTTCCAGTTTTCCGCCATGAAGACGAGTGTCATGCATTTCTGTTGGCATCATACCGTTCATCTGGAACCAGCACTTCACCTTAATGATGATCCTCTCGCTGCAGTGGAGACATATCGATTCTTAGGTCTGGTTTTCGACGCTCGTTTGACTTAGCTTCTTCATCTTCTTCAGCTCAAACGGAAGTGTTGGCAGCACCTCAGTGCCCTCTGCTGCCTGAGCAACGCCAATTGGGGTGCAGATCGCTCCACGCTGCTGCAGCTGTACAGAGCCCTTGTTCAATCTCGCCTTGACTAAGGGAGTGTGATTTATGGTTCGGCGGCGCCCTCAGCATTACGTTTGCTCGACCCATTGCACCATTGCGGAGTTCGACTAGTGACAGGAGCTTTTAAGACAAGTCCAGTGATAAGCGTACTGGAGGAGGCTGGAGTCCCTCCATTGAAGATCAGACGTGCACAACTGCTCGTCATTTACATTGCACAAATTCATAGCTCTCCTGGACATCCTAATTACCGTCTTCTTTTCCCAACCATGGAGGTTCACCTCCCACATAGGCGGCACAGGTCAGGGCTAACGATTGCGGTTTGCATGCGATCGCTTCTGTCTGGGGTCCTTCCCTTGACCACCTCTCCTCGAGGTCCATTCACGTAACCTCCGTGGTGTAGCTGTAGGCCACAGCTTCGCCTGGACCTTTTGCGGAGCCCTAAGGACTTCATTAACCCTGCAGCTCTCGACTATCACTTCCTCTCGATTCTTGAAGTGTCCTAGGGCTCTGCAGTGATTTACACTGACGGCTCGATGGCTGATGGTAATGTTAGCTTCGCCTTTGTCCGCAGAGGCAATACTGAACAGCATTCCTTGCCCAATGGATGCAGTGTATTCACTGCAGAGCTGATGGCCATATCTCGTACACTGCAGTATATCCATTCATGCCCCAAGGAATCGTTTCTTCTGTGTACTGACTCCTTGAGCAGCCTACAAGCTATCGACCAGTACTACCCTCGTCATCCTTCGGTGGCGTCCACCCAGGAGTTCATCTATGCCGTGGACTGGTCCTGTCGTTCAGTGGCGATTGTGTGGACCCCAGGACATGTCAGCATTCCAGGTAATGAACTTGCCGACAGGCTAGCCAAACAGGCTACTCGGAAGCTGCTTCTGGAGATAGGCATCTCTGAACGTCACCTGCGTTCTGACTTATGCCGCAGGGACACGGAATGACATAACAGTACACACAACAAACTGCTTGTCATTAAGGAGACTACGAATGTGTAAAAGTCTTCCATGCGGGCCTCTCGCAGGGCATCAGTTGTCCTCTGCTGGCTGCGCATTGGTCGCGCTTGGGCGACCCATGGCTACCTCTTGCACTGTGAAGACCCACCTCAGTCTCAGTGAGCCGCCCGGTTGACAGTGGTCCATAGTTTGGTGCACTGTCCCACTTTGACTGCCCTGTAACGAAATCTTTGGTTACCGGACTTGTTGCCACTCTTTTTATCTGACAACTCCTAATTGGCTGATTTAGTTTTATGGTTTATTCATGAGGGTGGCTTTTATAATTTGATCTAAACTTTAGTGCATGTCCTTTGTCCCTCTCTGTCCACCACCCCAGTTCTTTTAGGGTGCAGGTTTTAATGTGTTGCAGAGTGGCTGGCTTTTCCTTTTTATTCTCGTGGTCGGCCAGCCACTGTAATCTGCTTTCTTGTTTCACTCTCTTCTGTTTCTAGCGGCTCTCTGTTGTTTCCATGTCCTCTTTTGTTCCTATTAGTGTTCGTTGCCTTTCCTTCGTTCTTGTGCTTTAGCCATTCTTTCTATTTTGTGTTATATGTCTCGTCTGTTTTATTCTCACAATTGTGGCATTGTTATATTAGGAACAGGTGACCGAAGACCCCATAATTTGGTCCCTACCCCCATCTTTTTAAACCAACCAATCAATCAGCGGATACACATGCCATTTGTCTGCCATGCCCGGCCACCAGTCCTATGCTTCATTCTCCCTTGACACTAGTACGGGACATGTTCCTCTTTTCTGCTGCCTCTTGGAATTCGTTTTCAGCTATTGCTCTGGCAGCTTAACTTCATGGTACCTGATACTTTCCCAATGGGTGTGAACCCTTGGTCATCTTGCCTTCATGTGGCAGCCCGTGTTCACCTTGGACTTCGTTCACTTCCTAAGGAAACTTCTCCAGCTGTAATCTAATGCTGTGAGTCTCTCAACCTTCACATGAAACTTAGTGATAATATCTTTATGCACACTGATGGCTCTCAGACTGGTGTAAGGTGTGCCTTTGTCATTGGTACCGACGATTTTCAGTATCAGGTTCTAGAACACTGTTCAGTATTTACAGCAGAGCTCTTCAGTCTGTATCAGGCTGTGCAGCACATCTGACGACACAGGCTTTAGTTGTGCCATCTCCTCCAATTCTCTCAGTGCCCTTCAGAGTCTCTGTCTGTGCATCTCTGTCTGTGCACTGTACACAGTCCATCCCCTAGTGCAATAGGTCCAAGACAGCTTCCACTTGCTCACTCTTGAGGCAGCCTCTGTGAGTTTGTGGGTTCCAGGTCACATTGCTCTGACAGGAAATGAGGCTGCTGATACTGCTGCCAAGGCCGCAGTCCTCCTGCTTCAGCCCACTTGTTCTTCCATTCCTTCCAATGATCTTAGAGTTGCTGTCAGCAAGTGATGTCACTTTGGCATAACCACTGTTCTCCCCATTATGGGAACAAGCTCTGGGGGATTAAAATTCTCCCAGCATTTTAGCTGACCTCTTCTTGGCCCTCTCGCCATGAGACCATATTACCTAGGTTGCATATTGGGCACTGTAGTTTTCGCCATTACTATTTAAATGATGATCACTCACAACTTTGTGCTCATTATCATCAACCCTGACAGTTCACCATTTCCTGACCAAATGCCCTTTTTTTTTAACCACTTACATTCTAATGTATGTTTGTTGTCTGAATTATCAGCTGTTGTAGCGAATGACACACAGGCTGTTGACCGTGCTTTACTTTTTATTTGTTGTAGCAATATGGTGAAAGACATTTAATCTTTAGTTTGAGACCACTGTTGTCCCTACAGCATATTTTGTGGACCTATCTGCAAGAGGAAGCCCTTTTCTTAGCTCTCTTTCCTTCCTTCGATTAGCTGTAACATGTAGTCACTTTTAACGCCTTTTTTTTTGCATTCGTGTTCTATATTTGTCTGTGAAAGTCATGGGTTTCAAGTTAGAGTACCTGTCTGTTACACAGTTTTAATCAGGCAGGAAGTTTCAGCATCCCTGCAGTTTGGCAGCTCTATGGGATGTAATCATCGATGAGTGACTTCAGCTGAAATTGGCATACATTAAGAAACTAGTGGGCTCTTCTTCATTGAACTAAGGCCATCATCAATGCTAGAGGCAATGTTATATAGTATTAGGGCAATGTTTTGGGTCGAGTGGTGTGTAGTATAACAACCATTTTATTTCTGTCTGTAACTATTCTATCTATGTGTTCTTTCCCTCAACTCTGCCTTCCTTTTGGCTTCTGTCTCAGGCTTATTCACACCTATTAGGATGAGGTTTACTGTCCATGATCTTCAGAAGTGTGACCCTGACATTCTGGGGTCTGAGTTGCATGCCCCTCCTTTATAATCTTGCCAACCTATTCTTCTTTCTACTTCAAGGGAAAAACTAATAGTTCCAGACACTAGGATTTTTTTGTGCTTTTATTTGCAGAAAATATCAAGATATTTTGCACAATTGCCCAACACACTTGAAGACTGTATTTATTTATAAATGAAAATTATGTGGTGGCAATTTTGTATTACTGCCATTTAAGTTGTCCTAGCTTACCAAACTACATTCACCACAAAAACTAATTTTACATTTATCATAAAAGTGCATACATTTTACTAATTAACTGTTCCAGGTTGCCAAACCGAGTCACTGAAAAGACAAAATTCTGGGCAAATATGTCACACTATTCAACATGGACAAACAGAATCTGCATAAAAGATTAATTTTTTCAGTCCACAGACTCTGAAAGGAAAGAAAGAGGGGGAGATGAATCATTTTGAATGGAATGAAACTCACTTTCCTTTTCATCTAATAAAAATAGGAAAAATTTGCACTTACCAAGTGGTCACAGATCTAAATGTGAAGATTGTACAAATGTTGAGTTGTGGGACCAGAGAGAGTCCTTAATTGGAAAGAGAGAGGAAAGTGTTGGAGGAAATGCTACTATGTTGTGACAGACAAAACTTTGTGCCAGACTGGGACTTTATTTAAAAGCCTAGATCCCCTGCTTGTTGTAATCAGTCAGTGTTTAACTACATTCTGATATATCTGAGCACACCTCTAGCCTGACTCAAACATCCACTGCCACTGATGTTTCCTCCCACTTCCTCCAGACATTGCTACCTGTGATTCCCCCACAGTGTGTGGGAATACTCATGGAGGACTCTGATCTACCCAGCAATAAAGATATATAATAATCTACTAAATTCAGTGAAGTGAAATCTACTCACATAGAGTCAGTAGGGATAAAATCAGAGTATGCAATAATATGATATAAGATCATAACAATAGTTCAGAAATGGAGAACATACTATGGAATTAATATGTTGTGAGGAATGGAAAGTTGAACCAAACCAATTCTCTAACCCAGAATTTCTGCTTATTTTGAGCAATTACCTAAAATAGTAGGCTGTGTGAGCATGCTTCCATGCTTGGTTCAGACTGTCATTGATGCTAATGTTTCCTTCTATTAGTCCTGAGCACTATAACCAGAGGTCCTTCCAGACGTATGTAGGAAGAACTCCACTGGAGTGACTGGGTGGTGGACAATCATTTTTACAGCCACAGGGATGTATATAGACTGCATTAATTTCAGTGGTGGCAGTGGTAATGAAGATAGAATGATATGGAATATGTCATAATAAATGAGCTTGTGCCAGACTGAACCTTAAAGGTACACATCATGCTAATGACCTGATTCTTTAACTCATAGGTTGTATGAACACACATCTTATCACACCTTAAATTTTCAGTGTCACTAATCAGAGGTACTCCTACACCATGTACAACAATAACATCATTAGGAGTAAGAATTTGTTTGCAGTCCCTTCATTACAATGAATTTGATCAATCGATATAGACATCTGGCTAATACATAGTTTCTTGGCCAAACCTATTCCATCTCTGATTGCTATACTCCCATGAGAGAATCTCAGACGGTATGACCAGAAGTAGGCCTAATTGCAGAGATCATCAGCGACAATGAAAGACTGACCCAGTTCTGGGGATGTGCTCAGACTGCCTAATGATTATGATGGCTGCTCACCAAAGTGGGATATCCAGGTTTCAGTCCTTATTTGGTGCAGATTGTAGTTTATGAGAGTAGACTCATTGCACAGTAGGTTCAAAATTTCTAAATGGTTTACACTGACATCATTTCATGTCATTGCATATTCAATATCATCCCCACTGATGTCATTCATTTCATTTCAGTCTATTTAATTCACATAGTACATATACCTGTATCAGGGCAACCCACTGTTGCCCATGAAATCTGTTACCCATTGGTGCTATTCTCATTCACCTCACTGCAGAAAGCACAGGCAGTAGCGTTAAAAATTAACAGAAAAAATACCATGAATAAGGAAAGCTTGTGGTGAATCTGGAGACTTGCTCTGACAACAGAACAGCTAAATTAGAATCCTGGTCAGGCACAAATTTTCACTTGTCACAACAGATTCATTACACTGCAGGTTCTGCATTTGTTAATGGTTGTCACTGATATTGTTCTGCATCAGCAAATCTTCTCTGCTGCAACCCTAATAATTCCATCCATTTCCTTTTAGTGAATTTCATTTATTTGGGAATATGAGTATAGCTTGAATAAAGGAAGGAGCAGTGTTGGCAGCATGCATGCAACCAACCACACTTCAAAAGGCCCTGGTTGTACCTGCAGAACAGAACAACATAAGGAGCACTTGGCACTTGAGAATGATCTGGTGATTGACTGGTGGTTAGCTTCTATCTTTGACTCATTTAAAAGTTGATCACCAAGTTATCAGGGGTATTAAGGGGCCGTGGAAAGATTCAAAATCATGAAATGTTCAATTTTTACTTTTTTGAATTTAAAAGTCTAGACTTTCCCCTTTCAGTTGATATATAATTTATTCCATTCAGAGGACAACAACTATTTTTAAAATTTTTTGAAATATGTTCTGCATGGATGTGTCTCATGTGGCACTGTTACACTGCTGTCAAATGTTATATTCAAGAGTCTACATCATGTACATGTTAGTGATGTGAGAGAAAATAAATGTCACAAAATAAGGTTGTGGCTAGGCTGTGATAGTTCAATGCAAGTATCACCCACTGAATTGTCATGTATTTCATATTTATTTGCTCCTTTGTAATTGTGGAAATATTTGTACTGAATTCCATTCATTGAAGTTTCTATTTTACTGAAGGATAACCATGGATAAAAACAAAATGGCTAGAAGTCCTCTGAAGGCTTTTAAGAAAAGGAGACATGTTCGACACCAAATGTAGGTGTTATTGCCATAAACAATAAAGATGATAACCAAGTGCATGAACCTAACTTTGGTACACCTGATAATTGTAATGAAAGTGAGAAAGAAAGTACTTTGCAGAGGAAGCTCAGTTCAGTTAGTGAAAAGTATGAATGTTTTATGTGCAATTCAGATGTGAATGAAATATTTGATATGTCAGTTCTCAACGTGATTTTTGCTAACTGTGTAAGATTTATTCAGTGTAGTGAGGTTGTCTGGAACTCCCGGTAAAAAATTATGTAGGACTTGCCAATGAAACAGAGCTGAAGTGTGGTAAGTGTTCATACATGACAACCTTTTGTAATGGTGTTGCTGTAACTCCAAATGGAGAAAATGATAATAAAATCTATGAACACATCAGATTTGTCTATGCCTTGCATACAGTTGGTAAGGGTGCTACTGCAGGTACAGTTTTCTGTAGCATGATTAATCTTCCAAAACCTCCAACCAAGTTTATGAACCATATCAGATTTATAGAGTCTAAAGTAAAGGATGTCTATATAGAATCTATGAAGAAAGCTGTGGAAGAGGATGTAATACACTGAAGTGCCAAAGAAACTGGTATAGGCATGCGTATTCAAATGCAAAGATATGCAAACAGGCAGAATACAGTGCTGCGGTTGACAACACTTATATAAGACAACAAGTGTCTGGTGCAGTTGTTAGATCAGTTACTGCTGCTACAACAGCAGGTTATGAAGATTTAAGTGAGTCTCACTATTTCATGAGTGTACCATAAACATCAGGAATCCCATAAAATATCAAATATCCAACATTGCTGTGGCCAGAAAAAGATCGTGCAAGAATGGGACCAATGATGACTGAAGAGAAACGTTCAACATGTCGTAAGTGCAACCCTTCCACAAACTGATGCAAATTTCAATACTGGGTCATCAACAAGTGTCAGTGCATGAACCATTTAACAAAACATCACCGATATGGGTTTCAGACCTGAGGGCTCACTCATGTACCCTTGATAACTGCCCAACACAAAACTTTGTGGCTCACAAATTGGATTGTTGGTGACTTGAAACATTTCGCCTGGTTGGATGAGTCTCATTTCAAATTGTATCAAGCAGATGTACGTGTATTGGTATGGAGACAAGCTCATGAATCCATGGACCTAGCATGTCAGCAGAGGACTGTTCAGGATGGTGGATGCTCTGTAATGGTGTAGGGCATGTGCAGTTGGAGTGACAGGGGACCCCTGAGACATCTAGGTTAGACTGTGAAATACTGTGACAGATGACATGTAAATAAACATCCTGTCTGATCACCTGCATCCATTCATGCCCATTGTGCATTCTAATGGACTTGGGCAATTCCAGAAGGACAATGGGACAGCTCACACATCCAGAATTGCTACAGAGTGGCTCCAGGAACACTTCCTCTGGCCAACAATCTCCCCAGACTTGAACATTATGGAGCATACCCAGGATCCTTGCAAAGTGCTGTTCAGCAGAGATCTCCACCCCTTATAATCTTACTGATTTATGAACAGCCCTGCAGGCTTCATGATGTCAGTTCTCTCCAGAATTACTTCATACATTAGTTGAGTCTGTGCCACATCACACTGTGGCACTTCTGCATGCACTCAGGGGCCCTACACGATATGAGGCAGGTGTACCAGTTTTTCGGCTATTCAGTGTGACTGCAGCATTTGATGGTACCAGCGATAAATGGAGACACACATCTCTCCATGGTGTAGTATCTACCACCAGTATGTATACAGCGAAAGTTTTGGATTAAAATTTGTACTGCAGCTGGGACTTTTTTTCAGGGTGTCAGGTCACAGGCTGGAAGAGGCAGGGTGGTCTGGCCACCATGTCTCCACCCTCCCTTTTCTGGGGATGTGGTCCAAGGTATGAAAGGGAGTTTTTTATTTCTTTTATTTATTGTATTTTTAATTTTTTGAGGTGGTTTTTGTGTCTATTGATTTTTATTCTCTTTCATAGGTGCTAAACACAACAAACAGAAACTAAAGGCACCATTCAACACAACCAAACAAAAAAAACTGCTACCAACACTGTCTAGAGTTAAAGAGTTTACTAGAAAAAGAAAGAAAACAAAATGGGACCCTGCAACGGCCATGTTGGCATGTATCCAGAACAGCTTCTCGCTAACTTAAAAACTAAATATTCTGCCCTGAATACATCAGGCTTGAATGTTAGTTCCTGAATGTTAGCTATCTCCTCATTTCACTTCCCATATATGGAACACCCCAACTATCCAGATGGTCCATCAATAATGAACCCAAGAATTAGAATAACATGTTCCATATTTCACACGTCACTGCAAGATATCATGTTACTCTTGCAGTATGTACCACAAGTCTATGATGTTATTGTCATCAGTGTGATACAAATAATACTTCGCCATCCCCTTTATCCAGTTTACAGCATTTGTCCTGGTGGTGGGAAAGTATACTCAGTCTGGGAACAGCCAGTCATCAGCTTTGATCATCGTGTGTGCCGTACGGAGTAAAAGGGCCAGCATTTTCCTCATTAGAGGCCAACAGTCCATTACCATGCAACAAACCAAATGGTGCTCACCGGAGTCGACAACTGCCCAGTGGGGGCATATTGGCATGTCTACCAGATGAATAGAGCACAGTTGTTGATGGTTTGGGAATTTGCCATTCACCACTACATACCACAATGCTCATACCTCTGTAAGGAGAGAGGGAAGATGGACCACTCTCCATGTTATCTGCCACTGTACCGCCGGGTACTTCCATTCGGCCACACTGTGAGATAGTTGCTGAAGGAAGCTTCAATATATGTCTTTCGTTGTCGGCAGCCTGGTCTCCAGCAAACTGCCTGAACATAACTGCCTGAACATAACAGTAATTGATGAAGAATACTTGAAGGTGGTGCTGTGGTGTGGCCTACATTGACTGGTGGACAGAGTGATTGGGAAGCCGCTTTGTTGATCACAACACCCATTAAGGTGACATGCTCAGTTTAATGACAGCACTGTATCATACTAAGAAATAGCACACGTGCCCTGTTCTTCACGTTTACAAGTCTGATGCCTCTTCCTCTCAGCAGCAGTGTCAAGGTGTCGTAGCTGATTCTGAAGAGATGGTCAGCACTTACGAAATGTCCGAAGGCTGACTACTGTAGTCTTGACGCGATCATGATGGGCAATGGCAGTATGTGTGCCAAGTGATTTATTTTTGGTGCCAAATAGACATTGACATAATGTGCACACTGGAACATATCTATGGCATGCAGTGGATGTTGTTGTACCAATGCGTGAATCTGTTGCAGCAGCCACTGTACATCATATGTTCCTGTGGAATACCACTCCCAAACACTTGAGAGTGGGGGCCTTGGTGAAGGACACTGCTGTCCCTAGTGACAGCCCTCTGCCCACTTCCATACCTTGGGTCTTTCGTAGGTTGATGACACTACCCGTCACTGCTCCATACTGCTGGAGCCATTTCAGTGCCGCCTGGATTTCATCTCCTGACTTGACCAGAAGACTGACATTGTCAGCACATGCACAGCATTGTAAAGATGCGGTCCACAGTTGGACACCTTCACGTCAGTGTCAGAGGTTGTATATTGCAGGTTCAAGAGCAACTGCAAATAAGATGGCAAAAGGGGGCAACCCTGCCACACTGAGCGACGCATCATGAAAGGTTCTGAGCTAATACTTTTCACCAAGACTCTTGAATTTGCGCCATTAATCAACATCATGATCGTGTCCACAAACTGGAGGAGGATTCCCATCGGGTCCACAGCCCCTCGGAGGAATACATGGTCCACTTGGTCGAAAGCATGATCGAAATTGACTGCTACAAGGGCTGCTCATAATCAACATGCTGACATCAATGCTATGATATCCCTGTATGCCCCTAGTAATGTGTGTATATTGCTCTTCCCATCTAGACACGTTTGATCTAAATCTATTTTGTCCTTCATCGGTGCTTGAAGGCGAGCACAGAAGATATGTGCAAAGATTTTGTAGTCTCCACTCAATAATGTCTATGACCACCACTTGGTTTTGGAACAGGTATCATGATACGCTCTGTGAACTCGGTCAGGACACTTAAGATAGCTTTTAAGAGTTAATTGTACATCTGTACCCACGTCCGTCCCAGCAGAGGAATAAATGTGTGGTAGAACTCAAGGGGGAGCCCATCTGGTCCAGGGGATTTGTTTAATGCACCACACTTTGGGGCAGCATCCATATCATCTATGGTGATTTCAGCCATAAGGCCATCTACTTCAGTGGGTTGCTCATCCGCTGGCATTTCACGAAGCGCATCTGCCAGTCCTGCTCTGTCCAGCTGATCCTACACATAGAAACTGTGGTAGTGGTGAGCAAAAGCATGTGCAATATCCTTCTGTAATGTGTCCTTCTTTCTCTCAGTATATAGTGGAATGATGGCCATTCATTATGTAATTCGTTGAGCATCCTGACATGTACTTTACCTCATTCCATCTTCACTGCTGTAAGATGCTGCAGTTGTGCTTTGGTACGTTGGTGAGCTTACTGATGGTCGGGAGACGGTGGTTGTTTCGCCAACTCACGTAGGGCTGTGAAATAAAATTCTGAAGTCACCGGTTGCCAATGTGGCTTATCTTGGCCAAATCATGTGAATGTTTTGCGTAAAGCCAGTTTGATGCAGCAGAGCCACCATTTAAGCATTGAATCATATGAACGTTGATGCCATTGACATTGTCGCCATGTGACTTCAACCTTCCGTAAACAATTCTTATCCTGCAGGTTGGTAACGTTAAGCTTCCATGGGCCCCTACTGCACCATGTCTTCTGTTTTGACAGATCGATGGTGCAGATGTAACCCTGGTGGTCTGTAAAGGCCGTAGGCCACACCTCGGCATCAACCATTGCCTGGCATAGCCCATGTGACACATACACACTGTCTAGTTGACTAGCTGAGTGGCTTGTAAAGTACGTATAATCGCAGCTGTAACTGAGGGTCATTTCCCAGGTGTCATGCAGTGCAAGATCCCAAACCAGCATCTGTAACACTGGGAAAGGAACAAAGATTGGTCGTTGGTCCTCGGGCCGTAGAATGCAGTTGAAGTTACTGCTGACAATATAATTCTCTTGACGTCCTCAAAATTGTGGTGACACTTCCTCTGTGTAAAAAGTCGTGCATTCGTGTCTCTTGGTCGAGCCAGACAGTGTGTAAACATTCACCAAGGGTACATCTCCTACAGTCAGGGTAACACCAAGGGTTGATGGTAAGTATTCCACATCTTCAGCCACTATTTCTTCTCATAACAGTATCGCTGTCATCATAACCTGTTGAACAATAGACGTCATAACTGTAAAACTCAACTGGGCATTGTTTCATACCTCCTGCAGAAATACTATGTCCTGCAGCATTTGTATCTTTACTGAGGTGCAAATACCACTGATGTTAACTCTATCAATACAGTAGACATGTGACATCTTATTGGTTGTGCACTGCTGTGAAGTCACGCATCTACTAATCGGCTGTCGGCGGAGCGTTCTTCCTGGACCAGGACCGCTCAACATGGCCTCATTGGCCACCAGGGGCAAGGTTCCCTCCCGACCCATTGTTGGTGGGAGCCAATGATTAAATGTCAGCCTCCTGCATCTCATCAGTTTGTTCCATTTCTTGTGACCAATTTACTAATGCATTGATGAGGACTCTCGCTGGTAACAGAATTTCATCTGCAGATGGGACCTCATCCTGTTGCGTATCTGTGTCCATCGTGTCTCTTTGATGTGTTGGCTTCTCCACAGTTTGTGGTACTGAAACTGTGGATGTGATGTCATCCTGGTCTGGCGGTGGAAACGAATTTTGATCATTCGCAGTGTCTTGTTCGTCACCTCGGTTGTGGTGCTCATCTTCTGTGGACAGCCATCTCTTCTTTCATTTCTTCGACGCTGTTTTCATGGTGGAGCTTCCACGTCTGCTGAGAGATGTTCTTCAGTATGATCCTCTTGCGGATCCACTTCCACATCTGAAGATGGGTTCCACTGGAGCGTGGTAGGAGCATGGCTCCACTGCTGTTGTGGGGCGTCTGGCTGGTGGTGTGATGAAGCCATTTGCACTGTCAGTGACGTGGGATGAGGGGCGATACTCACAAATTCTATGGGAAACAGCTTATCATGAGCATTGTCCACATCGTTCTGTAATGCTTACACGTACACAATAGTCAGAGATGTCATCTGCTACGGCGAGTGCTGGGTGTCCCAAAGTAGCTGTACTAGACATCACTGAAGACAGTCAGTTCCCACATAGCCTTCCTGCCCCCAGCCAGAGGAGGTTTTCTGTTGACCATCGTATATAACAATGGCTTGACAGCCATCTATTGTCCCATAAGATGGTACGTGCTTTTGGATTTCAATTCTTATTTGGCACACTCCGCTGAGAGTTGGATACGTCTCAAAGCTCGTCCATTTCTCTGTAGCGTGATTAAGGAGCTTGCCATAAGGGCAAAGTGCTGTGATAACCATGTCTGCAGGAACTTCGAATGGAAGTTCGAATACACATACCGTTCTCACTCCAAGACCAGCATGATCAACAGAAATCACTCCCAAGTTCCCGTCGGCATGGTAAAAGTGGTAACTGTCAGTGGATTGACCAATAAGTCTATTGCACAATGCCTTGTCTATAAGTTTTACATATAAAACACTGGCCACTATTGATAGGTCAATTCCTATCAGCTCCCAGGGATCTAGTTTCACCATTTTGCGCATGAAACATTCAGATTCATGTGCTTTTGCTCTTGTATATTGTGCATCGAACATGAACTTGATAGTCACCTTCCAGTAAGAAAGAGCCATCATGATCTGTAGTAGTCAATACACCACTATGTGAAGCCTAACGGATGTAAACAAAGCTCACACCAAACGGGGCCCCCCAGCCTGTGTGCTTGGCACATCCAAGCCGCTACAATTCTGAGGGGGGACTGTACTTGAACTCAGGTCTTCTTGCTTGATAGGCAGAAATGCTAACCATTACACCACCCCAGCACTGTGGTTAACATTCCTGCATGAATTACCCAAGCTGAGTGCCCTTCCCAACACAAACTTCAATTCACATCTTCTGCTTATTTTCCCTTACATTGTCACTACTGCCAGGGCTCTCCAGCAATTGAATATCACCCCAGCATTGGATGTAATGGGGAAGTCCTGTAACATAGGTGATCTTATAGATCTTATAATTATATTTTTCCCTGAGACATTTAAGGCTCTTCTTTGTCTGTGATAATGATTGAAGCAGAAGAAATGGATTAAAATTTGTGCTGTGGGCGGGACTTAAATGTCTCGGGAAAAAATATAATTATAAGACCTATAAGATCACCTGTGGTATAGGGTTTTCCCATTATGTCCAATGCTGGGATGCTGTTCCAATACCGGAGAGCCCTGGCAGTAGTAACAGTGTAAGGGAAAATAAGCAAAAGAATTGAAGTTAGTGTTGGGAAGGGAACTCAGTTTGGGTAACTCATGCAGGAATGTTCACCACAGTACTGTGGCGGTGTAATGGTTAGCATTTCTGCCTAGCAAGCAAGAAGTCCCGGGTTTGAGTCCTGGCCGCAGCACATATTTTAATCCATTTCTACTACTTTCAAACATCTTCAAGAACTGAAGCCCTAAGGTAATGACATTGTAGTGCATAAATCTGAGTGTATTTGACATGTACAGAAATGAATGGGATCGAGAATTCAGCTACTGAAAGCTTCATACAAAAAATTCAGCGATAGTAAAGAGTTGGATGGGAAGGGAAGGTTAATTGACAAAATACAGAACTATTATGGAATGGCTATCAGGCAAAACACACGTAGTGTCCATGAAAAGAAGAAGGGTGTTTGGGCTTTTTTTTTTTCTTCATAATTTTTCATCCGATGAAAGTCCCATCATTGCTTGAGTTCCAAAGAAGAGAACAGTTGGTGTAAATACAACAAGAGATTGCTAACTGGTGAAGTGTACACTCATAAATACAGACTGTCTGATGTGGTAATGGAGATGGTAAAACCTATTTTCAGACACTTAGCAGCACCTGAACTCTGGAAAAAGTGTGTTCATGGAATAACTCAAAACCCCAACGAAAATGTAAATAGTGTTATATGGTCAAGAATCACCAAGATTGTGTTTCTTTGAATAGGAACACTTCCTTTGGTGTATATGATGCTGTTGTTACTTTCAGTGTTGCCAATGTTGTAAGATGCAAAGTATTTTGAAACATGGGAATGAAGATAGGTTGCAACATGGTATGAACGATGCTTGCTTTAGTCAAGGAACATCTTCAGGTTTCTGACAGGAGAGGTTGACAGAAGATGAAGATAATCCATCCAATCACATGGAATGCACTAAAGGGGTCACCCAAACTTGGTCACTCAGTTCCCAAAAGTTTTATTTTTTCATACAAATTAAATGTTTTCTTGGGATCTACCAAACCACTTTGCTTCAAACTTTCAGGAAAAGTTACATAGTCCCTTCTGCATAACTTAACAGCCTTTTACCATAAACTTGTATACTAGTGAATTTATAAACAAAAATGGCGCAAAAACTAGTGAATTTTCATCACAATAGAAAAAATTAATCTCTACCAACTGAAATAAATTTTTTAAAAGTCCCTGTTTTAAGTTGTAGCAAATACTTCAACAAATAAGCTGTAAAGTTTTCAGCTTCCTCAAATACTTTCTAAGAAAACATGTGATTTATAACCTCTATTTTAACACTGGAAATTTAGGGCTTTCCAGAGCCCCTTAAAGAAAAATGACCCAGAGGTCAGTGAACAGGAACTTATACCTTTATTTCAGATTTATCGCCCTTCACTTTTGTGGTTCTTGTCATACTGTAACAAAAGGCAGTAAATGGCCATTACATAAAATTCCTCTTGATATCTTCATCTGAGGTAAACATTTTGCCTCTCAGAGCATTATTCAACTCACCAAAAGTGGCATACTCACAGGAAGGCAGTTTTGGAATTTATTGAGGGTGACTGAGGGAGTCCCATTCGAATGTCTGCAAGAGTTCTTTGACTGCATTTTCTGCATGGTGTGTTGCATTATCACAGACCAGAATGATCCCATGGGTGAGCTGCTGTGGTCCTTTTGTTGTGATCCCTTTGAAAAGGTGGTAAAGGTTTGTATCACTGCACATTTAACATTGTCCCATGCTGCATGAAATCAATAAGGTGGAGACACTATTGGCCAAAGATGAAGATAAACGCAACTTTCCCACCCTTGTGTGGATGGCAATGGATTTTTTGGGTTGCAGCAAATCTGGATGCTTCCACTGGAGATTGCCATTTTGATTCAGATGCACAGTGACACCATATATTGTCTAAAGCCAGTACTCATGACAAGAGTTTGTTTCCTTCCTTGACCTAGAGCTGCATGTGTTCATGAGAGTCCCATGTGACATGCTTCCTCTGTTGATCAAAGATGGTAAGGCAACAACTGGATGTACACTTTGCAAATTTTTAGTCTGTTCTTAATGATGGCATAAACTCTTCTGCAACAATGGCTGGCAGCGTTGAATAACAAGGGCATTTACTGGGTAAATGCAATGTGGTGTTGCAGATTGTGTGTCATCAGCGAAAGACTGGACTCGCATTTGGGAGGACAGTGTTTCAGACCCATGTCCTGCCATCTTGATTTACTTTTTTCCGTGAGTTTCCTAAATCGCTTCAGGCAAATGCCAGGATGGTTCCTTTGAAAGGGTGTGGCTGATTTCCTTCCCCATTGGTCCCTAATCTGGTGGGACCTATGACCTCACTGTTTGGTCCCCTCTCCCAAATCAACCAGTCAGTGAAAGATGTCAGCCATTCCCTCAAATACTTGTGCCATCTCTTGACCCATTAAATAACCACTGTTTCTATAAATGTTTAAGAAACATAGTTTTGTACCAGCACCAAACTGTTCTGATTTTGCAATGTTATTGATATTGTTCGTGAACTACTTTGCAGAATGTATCTTTCATCTTGTTCACGACGTTAATCTGACAAAACGTTTCTGGGGAAGTGTTTCTTTTGAAGACTTATCCTTAACAATACATAAATTTTAAAATAAATTTCTTTCACTTTTTTGATGACATAAATTTTGTGTTATTTCAAATTATAATAAAATTAAATTTTTACTACTATATTTTCTATGTACAACCACTCATGAACCTTTGGTTTAAAGTGGTACAATTTAAAAAAAAATGTTGCTGCTTCCAAAATGACCACTGCATTCAGAGAACTGAGTTGTCTTTTTCTATACTTCTTTCAGTTTATCTCACTGGAAGCATTTGAATTGCTATATTTTGTCATGTTTAAAAAGATAACTGTCAGTAATGTTACAGAACATACTGTTGAGAATGAGTTGGAGTGACAAATGCTCTCTTTAAAGAGATGTTCATAATGTACACAATGGTGTCATTTATTGTATTATTAATTCTACTTAGAGTTATGATGAGTGACACACACTAGCATATCAAAGCACTGTCAGATATTGAGTAGATATATGGTGTATCAAAGCTAATTTGCAATATACATTGAACTAAGATGACTTTATCAGCATTAAGCCTCATTACATTGTTCCTTCTTGACTTCCTTCCTTTATGCAAGTAGGAAGGTTCTGTTATATTTGTGGGAGTCATACATGTAGTGTGATCAAATATTTATTTTCTACAGTGCCAAGTATATACTTCACACATTAATAAAAATCAACAGCTTATGCGTACTCTTTTGTAAACAAGCATATAACTTTCATTAGACTGTTGTTTCTGTATGAATTAAATGTACTGATTATGTAATAAAATAAAAAAGATGACAGCTTCAGAAGATAAAAAGCTGTAGCTGGTTTATATGAAAGAAATGAACAATAGCTGGTACAAACTATTAAATTGTTAAGTCGTATTTTTCGATTTAGGAAGTAGACGCACTGTTTCCATAATGATACAATTATTTTAAAATATAAAGTTCCAATAATACATGTAGAAATCTTTCACAGACCAAACTTTCTTAGTTAAGAACATTGTAAGGAATAGATACCTAATATAGTCGATCAAGAATTTTCATTACTATTTTGCAAGAAATTCTTAGATTCCTCCAGTCTATAAAACTAATATAAGTTACACACCCCCCCCCCCCCCCCCAACGGATCCTGGGTATGCTCTTACTGATGGCACACTAACTTAAAACCAAGAGAAAATTGTAAAAGCATTCAAAGATTTCTTTAGATGTGTATATAGTTAAAGAGAAAAATTAAAAAGAAAAGTAATCCATACTTAGCACATTATCAGGAGAAAGAAAGAAAACTGGCATCCTACGGATCGGAGTGTGGAATGTCAGATCCCTTAATCGGGCAGGTAGATTAGAAAATTTAAAAAGGGAAATGGATAGGTTAAAGTTAGATATAGTAGGAATTAGCGAAGTTCGGTGGCAGGAGGAACAAGACTTTTGGTCAGGTGAATACAGGGTTATAAATACAAAATCAAATAGGGGTAATGCAGGAGTAGGTTTAATAATGAATAAAAAAATAGGAGTTCGGATAAGCTACTACAAACAACACAGTGAACACATTATTGTGGCCAAGATAGACACAAAGCCCACACCTACCACAGTAGTACAAGTCTATATGCCAACTAGCTCTGCAGATGATGAAGAAATTGACGAAATGTATGATGAGATAAAAGAAATTATTCAGGTAGTGAAGGGAGACGAAAATTTAATAGTCATGGGTGACTGGAATTCGATAGTAGGAAAAGGGAGAGAAGGAAATGTAGTAGGTGAATATGGATTGGGGGGAAGAAATGAAAGAGGAAGCCGCCTTGTAGAATTTTGCACAGAGCATAACTTAATCATAGCTAACACTTGGTTCAAGAATCATGAAAGAAGGTTGTATACATGGAAGAAGCCTGGAGATACTGACAGATTTCAGATAGATTATCTAATGGCAAGACAGAGATTTAGGAACCAGGTTTTAAATTGTAGGACATTTCCAGGGGCAGATGTGCACTCTAACCACAATTTATTGGTTATGAACTGTAGATTAAAACTGAAGAAACTGCAAAAAGGTGGGAATTTAAGGAGATGGGACCTGTATAAACAGACTAAACCAGAGGTTGTACAGAGTTTCACGGAGAGCATAAGGGAACAATTGACAGGACTGGGGGAAGGAAATACAGTAGAAGAAGAATGGGTAGCTTTGAGGGATGAAATAGTGAAGGCAGCAGAGGATCAAATAGGTAAAAAGACGAGGAATGGTAGAAGCCCATGGGTAACAGAAGAAATATTGAATTTAATTGATGAAAGGAGAAAATACAAAAATGCGGTAAATGAAGCAGGCAAAAAGGAATACAAATGTCTCAAAAATGAGATCTACAGGAAGTGCAAAATGGCTAAGCAGGCATGGCTAGAGGACAAATGTAAGGATGTAGAGGTGTATGACAGATACTGCCTACAGGAAAATTAAAGAGACCTTTGGAGAAAAGAGAACCACTTGTATAAATATCAAGAGCTCAGATGGAAACCCAGTTCTAAGCAAAGAAGGGAAAGCAGAAAGGTGGAAGGAGTATATAGAGGGTCTATACAAGGACAATGTACTTGAAGGCAATGTTATAGAAAGGGAAGAGAATGTAGATGAAGATGAAATGGGAGATATGGTACTGCGTGAAGAGTTTGACAGAGCACTGAAAGACCTGAGTCGAAACAAGGCCCCAGGAGTAGACAACATTCTATTAGAACAACTGATGCCCTTGGGAAAGCCAGTCCTAACAAAACTCTACCATCTGGTGAGCAAAATGTATGAGACAGGTGAAATACCCTCAGACTTCAAGAAGAATACAATAATTCCAATCCCAAAGAAAGCAGCCGTTGACAGATGTGAAAATTACCAAACTATCAGTTTAATAAGTCACGGCTGCACAATACTAACGCAAATTCTTTACAGATGAATGGAAAAACTGGTAGAAGCTGACCTAAGGGAAGATCAGTTTGGATTCCGTAGAAATATGGGAACACGTGAGGCAATATTGACCCTACGACTTATCTTGGAAGCTAGACTAAGAAAAGGCAAACCTACGTTTCTAGCATTTGTAGACTTGGAGAAAGCTTTTGACAATGTTGACTGGAATACTCTCTTTCAAATTCTAAAGCTGGCAGGGGTAAAATACAGGGAGCGAAAGGCTATTTACAATTTGCACAGAAACCAGATGGCAGTTATAAGAGTCGAGGGACATGAAAGGGAAGCAATGGTTGGGAAGGGAGTGAGACAGGGTTGTAGCCTCTCCCCGATGTTATTCAATCTGTATATTGAGCAAGCAGTAAAGGAAACAAAAGAAAAGTTCGGAGTAGGTATTAAAATTCATGGAGAAGAAATAAAAACTTTGAGGTTTGCCGATGACATTGTAATTCTGTCAGAGACAGCAAAGGACTTGGAAGAGCAGTTGAACAGAATGGACAGTGTCTTGAAAGGAGGGTATAAGATGAACATCAACAAAAGCAAAACGAGGATAATGGAATGTAGTTGAATTAAGTCAGGTGATGCTGAGGGAATTAGATTAGGAAATGAGACACGTAAAGTAGTTAGGAGTTTTGCTATTTGTGGAGCAAAATAACTGATGATGGTCGAAGTAGAGAGGATATAAAATGTAGACTGGCAATGGCAAGGAAACCGTTTCTGAAGAAGAGAAATTTGTTAACATCGAGTATAGATTTAAGTGTCAGGAAGTCGTTTCTGAAAGTATTTGTATGGAGTGTAGCCAGGTATGGAAGTGAAACGTGGATGATAAACAGTTTGGACAAGAAGAGAACAGAAGCTTTCGAAATGTGGTGCTACAGAAGAATGCTGAAGATTGGATGGGTAGGTCACATAACTAATGAGGAGGTATTGAATAGGGTTGGGGAGAAGAGGAGTTTGTGGCATAACTTGACTAGAAGAAGGGATCAGTTGGTAGGACATGTTCTGAGGCATCAAGGGATCACCAATTTAGAACTGGAGGGCAGCGTGGAGGGTAAAAATCATAGAGGGAGACCAAGAGATGAATACATTAAGCAGATTTAGTTGGATGTAGGCTGCAGTAGGTAGTGGGGGATGAAGAAGCTTTCACAGGATAGCGTAGCATGGAGAGCTGCATCAAACCAGTCTCAGGACTGAAGACCACAACGACAACAACTCAGCACATTACTGTAGATGAACATTTATCTTCATGAAAGCATCTACATCTATGTGATTACTCTGCAAGTCACAATAAAGTGACTGGCAGAGGGTTGAATGAACCACCTTCGAACTGTATCTCCACCCTTCCACTCTTGAATCGCATGTGGGAAAAATGAGCACATTAATTTTTCTGCATGAGCCCTGATTTCTCTTATTTTATCGTGATGGTCATCTCTCCATATGTAGGTGGGTTCCAACAGAATGTTTTCACAATCAGAGGAGGAAACTGGTGACTGAAATTTCATGAGACGATCCCATTGCCTTTGTTTTAATGATGGCTCCTCCTAGCCACGTATCATGTCTGTGGCACTATCTCCCCTGTTTCATTATAATACAAAACGAGCTGCCCTTCTCTATACTTTTTCAATGTCATCCATCGGCCCCACCTGTTGTGGATCCCACACCACACAGCTGTACTCCAGAATAAAGCACAAAGGCGTTGTGTAAGCAGTCTCTTTAGTAGACCTGTTGCACCTTCTAGGTGTTCTGCCAGTGAATTGCAGTCTTTGGTTTGCTCTACCCACCACATTATCTATGTGATCATTCCAATTTAGGTTATTTGTGATTGTAATCCCTAAGTATTTAGTTGAATTTACAATCTTCAGATTTGTGTGACTTATTGCATCATCAAAATTTAGTGGATTTCTTTTAGTACTCATGTGAATAACTTCACACTTTTCTTTATTCAGGGTCAATTGCCACTTTTTGCACCATACAGATATCTTATGTAAATCATTTTGCAATTTTTTTGTCATGTGATGACTTTACAAGATGGTAAATGACAGCATCATCTGCGAACAATCTAAGACGGCTACTCAGATTGTCTCCTATATCATCAGGAACAATGGAGAGCCTGTAACACTTCCTTGGGGAACGCCAGATATTACTTCTGTTTTACACTATGTCTTTCCATCTATTACTATGAACTGTGGCCTTTCTGGTAGGAAACCATGAATCCAGTCGATATTCCGTAGGCATCATAGTTGGTTAGAAGACACTTGTGAGGAATGGTGTTGAAAGCCTTCTGAAATTCTAAAAGTATGGAATCAGTTTGACATCCCTTGTCAATACAACTCATTACTTCTTGAGTATAAAGAGCTAGCTGTGTTTCACAAAAATGATATTTTCTGAATCCGTGCAGACTGTGTGTCAATAAATCATTTTCTTTTAGGTAATTCATAATGTTGGAACACAGTATATGTTCCAAAACCCTACTGCAATTTGATGTTAGTGATATGGGCCTGTAATTCAGTGGATTACTCCTACTTCCCTTTTTGGGTATTGGTATGACTTGAGCAATTTTCCAGTCTTTAGGTACATATCTTTCTGTGAGAGGGTGGTTGTATATAATCGTTAAATATGGAGCTATTGTATCAGCAGACTCTGAAAGGAACCTGACTTGTATACAATCTGGACCAGAGGCCTTGCCTTAATTAAGTTATTTAAGCTGCTTTGCTACACCATGGATATCTACTTCTGTGTTTCTCATCTTGGCAGTTGTTTTTGACTGGAATTCAGGAATATTTACTTAGTCTTCTTTTATATCAGAGCATTACTGGACAGTTAGGATACTGGGCCTCATTTCTTGGAAATGGTCAAAAACAATATATATGTTACTTCTCTGCATTAAATGATCAAGCAGTCTGGATTCACATTTTCTTTATAATGAGGTGTTCAAGGGATCCATATTACTTTTAGTTATTGTGAAATCTGAACTAATTAATTCATTTGGAAAGCAAGCATTTAACCTAATCAGAAGGTTAACTGGACCATCTAGTGAGATCAGTAGAAATGCACTAAATAAATCTGGTTCTGAAACTTCCTGGCAGATTAAAACAGTGTGCCCGACCGAGACTCAAACTCGGGACCTTTCCCTTTCGCGGACAAGTGCTCTACCATCTGAGCTACCGAAGTACGACTCACGCCCGGTCCTCACAGCTTTATTTCTGCCAGTATCTCGTCTCCTACCTTCCAAACTTTACAGAAGCTCTCCTGCAAACCTTGCAGAACTAACACTCCTGAAAGAAAGGATACTGCGGAGACATGGCTTAGCCACAGCCTGGGGGATGTTTCCAGAATGAGCTTTTCACTCTGCAGTGGAGTGTGCGCTGATATGAAACTTCCTGGCAGATTAAAACTGTGTGCCCGACCGAAACTTGAACTCGGGACCTTTGCCTTTCACGGGCAAGGAGAAGATGAGATACTGGCAGAAATAAAGGTGTGAGGACCGGGCGTGAGTCGTGCTTCGGTATCTCAGATGGTAGAGCACTTGCCCGCGAAAGGCAAAGGTTCCGAGTTCGAGTCTCGGTCGGGCACATTGAATGGTAGCCAGGATCACATTCGCCCAGACAGGATAGTGTAACAGTGGCACCAAGTGTGGGAGCAGGGAGTTGTTGGATGTGTGTTATGTATACAGACAACTGGGATTGAAAGGGAGAGCATGTTGGCATTATGTGGGATACAACCTTTCATGGGGTTGGCACTGGTAGGGTGATAAGCCATCTTGATTTAAAAAGTCTGAACGATCCTTTGCCAAGGCCATTAAATGCCAGATGGAAGGAGCTGTTTGTACCATGGAGATTCTTTTAGCTATACAAAACTCTTTGAACTATACAGAGGTCAGCTGTGGGCTGTTGTTAGGGTTTTGGGGAGCCCTTCTAACGAAAAAATATGTGCCAATACTTGGATAGTGGAGGTGATATGTGGGAAACCAAAGGGAAACCAGACCAGATGTTGACCACTGTAAATTAGGAGGACTCCATGAAGGGCCCACCAAAATTGAGGTGTATCCTGGACCACGAGGTGGAGGGGGTAGGCCAAGGAAAATATCTGTGTGCTGGGGAGGCCTGCTGGCTTTGTCAGGTTGAGCACACCAAGCCCATGGTAGATATGGCTGCTTCCATCCCCCTCCAATACAGATGATGTTGGGGGCAGCTGCTTGGTAAGGACAGCTGCCAATGGCCCTGGTGTAGAAGGTTGAGGAGGCCTGCTGGCTTTGTCAGGTTGAGCACACCAAGCCCATGGTAGATATGGCTGCTTCCATCCCCCTCCAATACAGATGATGTTGGGGGTAGCTGCTTGGTAAGGACAGCCCCCAATGGCCCTGGTGTAGAAGGTTGAGGGCTCTCTGCTGGAGATAGCCACGGATGACCACCCACATGCAACCAATATCCTTTTAGAGCTGCAGGACCCCTCGGAGAGCAAAGAGCTCAAGGCATCTACTCCAGAAGCCTTGGTGGTCAACAATCTCCATCTGCTTATGATTTACTGGCCACCTGTACATAACATACTTCAAGACTTTATTGAAGACTGCATCCTCAGCCATGTGCAGCATGGGTGGAATCAAAGGGTAAGGTAGTGACAGCCATTTCTACTACTGCATTCAGGTGAAAACTGATGTCAGGATCAATTTCAAATGCAGTATCTCCAGCTAGGAGCAGACTGGGAAATAAACCACATTAGCATGTTGAGCTAACAGTCTGAATCATTTCATAGGAATAACTGGAAAAGAAGAGGGCCCATTGCTGCAGGTGTCAAGCTGTTGCCATACGTGCTGCCATTGAAACCTGAAAAAGAGGGAAGAGGTATTTGGGTAGAGTAAACTGACAGGCAGACACATAGTCGTGAAGCCACTGGGTACCAAAAATTATCACCAGGGCTTCTTCCTAAGTTTGGTTACAGTTTTTCTGGGCATGGTCGAGCAGCCTAATATGAATCAATAGGGTGTTCTATGGTGTTAATCATATGAGACAGCACTACCCCCACCCTGGCTTGGGAGGATCATAGGCAAAAAGACACATTACCTTCAGGAGGCCCTGCTTCCAGGTCTGGAAAGCCCTATTGCACTGATCTGACCACTTCCATGGGACGTTCTTCCTGACTAGTCAGTGTATGGGTTCTGCCACTACCACTGCATGACGCATAAAATGGCGGTGGTAACTGATCTGCCATAAAACTGACATCAGTCACGTGAAATTCCAGGGAACTGGCAACTTCTGGACTGCTTTGACATTGGTGGACATGGGACAGATGCTCAAAGTGTTAAAGACATGGACTAAGTATTCAACTTCCTTGACAAAAAATTCACATTTATCACAGTTGCAGTGGAAGTTTACCTTCTGGAACATTGAAAACAAGGCCTCTAAATTTCAGCAGATCGATAGCAATTTTCTCTGTGAACGAGATGTCATTGTGATAATCAAACATGCTGGGTATTGGGCTAGTTATTGTTGAAAAATATCTGGTGCACTTGCAATACCAAATGGTGAGCAATTTTAATTAAAAAGGCTGAATGGGATGTTAATCATCAACAGTTCCTTAGACAGATCATCTTTAAGGTCAGCCTTCACAAACACCTTGCCCTCCTGCAAGGTGTGCCATAATATCCTCTGACTTTTATAGGGGGTACAAGTCCACAACCATCACAGAATTGATGGTAGCCTCAAAATTGCCAAAGATGTAGAGCACTCCATTCAGTTTTTCCACCAGGACAAGGAGTGTTGTACATCTACTGTTTAGAACAGGTGCCAGCATTGGAGTTCCTCAGGAGGCCTGTCCCAGAGGGCAAAAAGTGTAGACTGGGTTTTGCAGAACTTATGAACTGCATAAGGCAGTATGGTGACATGAGATTCAAAGTTGTCAAAGATTCATATGGACATCACAGGTGGTGCTTGAAACATCACCATCAATGAAGAATCTCCAGGTTGCTGATGAACGAGGACCACCAGGAAGGAGTTAGAAGTGGCAGCCACTTGGGTACCAGTCTTCTAATGCTACTTATACTTGTAGTTCCATGTTTCTAATTTGATTTCTGTGTTGCTAGTTGGTGCGAAACATTTCTCAAAGTCTTTTACAGTTAGCTCCAGAGGCAAACATTCATTGTATATTGATGCATGCCTTTGCAATTATCATCATCAAAATTGCAATTACCTTTGGCACCAACATTTGATGTTACACAGTTTCTTCAGTTATAGATGCAATGAATGACACAGCTTACTGAGATGAGTGGTTCATTCAAATGCAGATGGCAGCCAGTAAGACTTGCCATCATATGCATGAACTATGTCCGGGCCACAATTTATGCAACCAATTAGTGCCCCTGTTTCACCGACTGGAAGGGGACAGAGATGACTGGGTTGAGTACTTGAGTCAGTTTGAAGTTCATTTATCTGCACACAAAGTACCAGCTACAGTAAAACAATGTTTTTTCTTATCAATGGCCAATGTGTCAGTCTATGCTCTGAACTATTCCCCACTTTGCAGCCAGAACTTGTTACCTATAACAAATTAGTCCAGGTTGTGAATAGATATCATCACAAGAACTTTCACATGGTAGCCACCAGGTTTATATTTTTCAGACTAAGGAAACAGTCAGGACAAATTTACAGATGGTGGGTGACAGATTTGCAAGGACTTACTAGGCAGTGTAAGCTTAAATGTGCGTGTGGCAAGTCTTATAGTGATCTCATGATATGTGACACCATTATGCAGGACATGGCTGATAACAGATTATGGGAACAGATTCTCAAATATCCCGACCCGACGTTGCAGCGAGTTCTGCAAATTATTGACTATCAATATGCCTATGACAGTGCTGTAGACAGTTTTCAGTCATCAACATTTATGCTGCAGTGCCTAGCAATAACACTGAGTGAGGGCATAAACAAGCCACTTACAATTTGAGTTGTCAGTGATCCACTCCAGCTCATTGTAGCTAGCCACGTAAACAGCCAGGCCATCAAGGTACTAGTGTGAAGTCCTGTTTCTCAGTTTAAAAGTGCCACTTATGCCCATTATGAAACACAACTTGTTCCTCATGTGAAAAGACCAGAGATGTACTAGTGGTATGCTTACAGAAGAAGAAGGTTCCCTCTCCTAATATGCACCCACAGAAATCAAACTTCACTGTACATATGGTGCACTCTGACCTAAACACAGCTTCTAGTGTTGATCAGATGTGCAGTAGTTGACAATTCAAGCAATCACTAGCTCTTCTTTGTTGCAGTGCCTCTGGAATGAACTCTTTGTGGACCTTGCGATAAATAGTCAAACTATTCAGTTACAATTAGATATGTGTACCTTGGTTTCTTTGCACTGTCACAATACCTATGAATTTCTTGGCAAGCCCAAGCTGCAGACATCACACACCAAGCTTACAGCATATAACAGACAATACGTGCCAGTGCTAGGTTCATACAGCCTTCCAGTCATATACCAGAATTTGCAGAAGACTGATATTGTTGACATTTTTGGCTCTGACATGTTTGGGTTGCATGAGGTAGACAGTGTGTTGTCAGTTACTACTTTTGATTCAAATGGTGGTATTGGTCATTTGTGTGCTGAATTCAAAGACTTGTTTGCTGTTGGCTTGGGCAAAGCTTCTAATTTTTTTATGAATGTGACCATGAAAGTCAATGCACAGCCTCACTCTTTCAGGGCTCGCACTGTACACATGGACTCTGTGAAGAGGCTGCCCAGGAATTTTCACAGTGGCAGGACAGCAATGTTACTGCACCCATCACAGCCAGTCAGTGGATATCTCAATTAGTACTCATCATGAAGCTTTCAGGCAAACTGCTTATTTGTGGAGATGTTATGGCAATGCTGAACACTCAAACAGTGACTGGTCCATTTCCTTTGCCTCAGCCTGATGAATTTCATGACTGTTTGGGGGCTGGTCACTATTTCTCTAGGACTGATTTACATGATGCGTGCCACCAGATCCCTTTAGATGAACAGTCACAGCAAGTGTCTGGTATTAACATACACAGAGGTCTCTTCAAACTTCTTCACATGCCTTTCAGTAGTGTGTCTGCACCAGCAATTTTCCAGTGCTATATGGAAAAATTAGCAGCATCTGTGTATCTGAGTACAAATTATTTAGGTGTATAGTGGTATCAACATAGCAGATGAGCACCTTAATAATTCGTGCACCCTGTTCCATGTGTTATCAGAGGCAAGGCTTAAGTGCATCAGACACAAGTGCATATTTTTTCGAACTGAGACTGCATACTTGAGGCACGTAATTAATTTTCAGGATGTTCATCTAGAGTGTCACAATTGCAGGCCACTCATAACCTCCAGTTTCCAAAGAATGTTACTGAATTTGACAGTGTTATGGAAGCTGATATATTACATTCACTTCATACTGACTGCAGCTCAGATTGTATCACCATTGCACTGCCTTTGTCACAAGACTGTACCTTTGCATGCTTCCAGGAATGTCACATTGCCTTTCAACAACTCAGACACTGTGGTCAGTGATCATTGTCTCTTTAATTCTGATCGTTCCAAACATGTAGTCTTGACAGTGGATGCTTTTCCATATGGCACTGGTGCTGTACTCTTGCAGATGATTGGTTCTGCTGACAGACCAACAGCCTTTGCCTCCAAACTGCTTAACGAAGCTCAGAGCAGCTGTTCAGATAGAGAAGGAGGCTCTTGCCGTAATCAATGGAGTGACTAAATTTCATCAGTATCTGAATGGAAGCAAGTTCTATTTGGTCACTGACCACTAGCCTTTGCAGTCACTTTTTAACCCATCCAAGCCCATTCTGAATCACACGGCACAGAAATTAGAATGCTGAGCTCTCATCTTACCACACTTCCAATACAAGATAATGTACAGACCCACAGCAAAGCATGCCAATGTGGACACACTTTCACATCTTCCCTTGGGATCAGAGGCAGACGTTGATGCATCTAAAGCATCTTGTTGCCACAATGATGCACAGGACTCAGAAGTGCTGGACCAGTTTCCATTAGATCACCAGAAGATCACCCAGGCACTGGCAGTGGACCTGGATTTGCAGATTCTGTTGCACTACATCCACACTAGTTGGCCTTGCATTGTTAAACATATTGTTAGCCTGGTGGTTCATCAATACTTTGCATGTTGGCATGGGTTGCCAGTGCTACAGGGTGTCTTATTGCTATGTACTGCGTCTGAACAGTTGCGTTTAGTAAATCCTGAGGCATGTTCTTAGTTTGCTTCATCAGGGTCACTGGGACATGGTCCACACCAAACAATTAACTTGCTGACATTGCACATGGTCTGGCATTGACTCACAAATAGAGCAGATGATGGCTCAGTGCCTCCTTGTGTGGAACACCAGACAGCTTCTCCTCAACAAAGCCAGAAGCGTCTTGGCAGCACTTGCATTTGGGTTTTGCTCGAACCTACTGGAACATTTGTTGGCTGGTTGTCATTGACAAATGTATCAAGTTTCCTTTTGTGGTACTCATGCACTGTACAATGACACATGGCACTTGTCAACCCTTGAAATCCATATTTCACCTCGAGGATCTATTAGATTTATTTGTGACTGTCTGGAGAATTCAAAGATTCCTGCACAAACAACAGAATTTGTTACATCAGAAGCACACTGTTTCATCCATATTCCAACAGAGAAGCAGAATGCTTTGTTCACACTTTTAGGCAGCAAATGAGTAAATTCTGCACCCATCACAGGAGGGACCAAGCTTTGCTTCTCTTATCATTCTACCACTCCCAGCTTAGCAATGGCCCATCACTCGTGGAGTTGATACCACCATGCCTTACTCCAGTTGCTACACTCAACGTAGTGGCCAGCACCTACTCCACCCCCTCAGGCAATGAACAAACCTAATCCAGAATGAGATATTCACTCTGCAGCGGAGTGTGCGCTGATATGAAACTTCCTTGTAGATTAAAACTGTGTGCCCGACCGAGACTCGAACTTGGGACCTTTGCCTTTCGCAGGCAAGTGCTCTACCAAGTGAGCTACCGAAGCATGACTCACGCCCGGTACTCACAGCTTTACTTCTGCCAGTACCTTGTCTCCTACCTTCCAAACTTTACAGAAGGTCTCCTGCAAACCTTGCAGAACTAGCGCTCCTGAAAGAAAGGATATTGCGGAGACATGGCTTAGCCACAGCCTGGGGGATGTTTCCAGAATGAGATATTCACTCTGCAGCGGAGTGTGCACTGATATGAAACTAACTGGCAGATTAAAACTGTGTGCCCGACTGAGACTCAAACTCGGGACCTTTGCCTTTCGCGGGCAAGTGCTCTACCAAAGCTGTGAGTACCGGGCGTGAGTCATGCTTCGGTAGCTCAGTTGGTAGAGCACTTGCCCGCAAAAGGCAAAGGTCCCAAGTGCAAGTCTCGGTCGGGCACACAGTTTTAATCTGCCAGGAAGTTTCATATCAGTGCACACTCCGCTGCAGAGTGAAAATCTCATTCTGGAAACATCCCCCAGGCTGTGGCTAAGCCATGTCTCCGCAATATCCTTTCTTTCAGGAGTGCTAGTTCTGCAAGGTCCGCAGGAGAGCTTCTGTAAAGTTTGGAAGGTAGGAGATGAGGTACTGGCAGAAGTAAAGCTGTGAGTACCGGGCGTGAGTTGTGCTTCGGTAGCTCAGTTGGTAGAGTACTTGCCCGCGAAAGGCAAAGGTCCCGAGTTTGAGTCTCGGTTGGGCACACAGTTTTAATCTGCCAGGAAGTTTCATATCAGCGCACACTCCACTGCAGAGTGAATATCTCATTCGGGAAACATCCCCCAGGCTGTGGCTAAGCCATGTCTCTGCAATATCCTTTCTTTCAGGAGTGCTAGTTCTGCAAGGTTCGTAGGAGAGCTTCTGTAAAGTTTGGAACGTAGGAGACGAGGTACTGGCAGAAGTAAAGCTGTGAGTACCAGGTGTGAGTTGTGCTTCGGTAGCTCAGTTGGTAGAGCACTTGCCCGCGAAAGGAAAAGGTCCCGAGTTTGAGTCTTGGTTGGGCACACAGTTTTAATCTGCCAGGAAGTTTCAACAAACCTAATGACTAAGTTTTTTCATCTTTCAGATCATAAAGTGATCAGAAGAGCTGGGAACTGGCCATTGTCATGAAGTTTCTAGTTTGATTTTTTCATTTTTTTTATTTTTTTTTATTTATTTTTTTTATTGAAAGGTTTGTTGCTTTGGTAAAAATAAAATTGGTTCTTTTTGTTGTGACAGAATAAATTACTATTAATCACACCAGATTTGTCAGAGAACAGCAACAACATGTGTAATTGATCCAGCTTTAAGAAATTCTATTACCTTTTAGAGGAAAATTCGTGCGGTACTCTCCGACGTTAGAAAAGTCGTGGTGTTCCGTTCGTAGCAGGAGGCGGCTGTCTTTTCTCATTCGCGATATCAAAATTTACTAAAAAAAATGAACAGAAATTTTTTTTTCGGAGGAAGATCGCGCGGAGAAAACAGACGGAAGTTACACGAAAGAAACCTAAGGGACCAACTAATTGGATTTGTACGAACATATAAACGGAACTGAAAGAACTTGGAATAAATACTATAACGATGTCATCACGACAGCCTCCTATTCTGACAGAACACATGCTGGATCATAAGCTGCATAAATCTTTTAAACAGGAAAGAATATCTCAAGTATAATTAATGAAAATAAGGTTGAGAGATTTTCTTTGAAATTAAATGAACTTCAAGGCTTCAAGTATTATATTATGAAACGGAAACTTACATTAACATGGCCAGACATTGTGGCGGTGGAGCAAATTTTCATGATATACATTCTCGCCTGTTTGTGGCTACATATATTTTTTAATCACTTAAACTCTTAAAGTTACAATAAAATGATTATATCAGTATGGAGCACAATACTTTTGCGTCCGACCCGCAACACATTCACAGAACAGCTAGAGAGCGGCGCGGCTCCCTGCAGAAGTAAGAATTGGCAATTGTTATTTTGAAACATTGGGGCATCGTTTTTTTTACTGATCGATAGCAGCGTATAACTGTTTATAGCTATCGTGAGGCAAAGATATCTGGTTACAACATTCATTGGTATATGTTAAAAGTTCACACATACTGACGCGAATACAGAAAAAAAAACTTTTACATGTTAAAAATCGCAGTGATAAAGGCTGTAATGTCACAAGTTGCTTGGAAATTGCATGTTTTTGATACTTGGTCCAGGAAGATTGCAATAATGTCATCTGTAAATTGTGTGCCTCTACTGCTGACTCTTTCTTCCCAGAGTTATGGCCTGCCCAGATGATGCAGCCTGCATCCCCTCTGGCTACTTGGGGATCTACATTGCCAGCACCTGGCTCTGGACCAAGGGAACTGGACCCTACACCTCATCCATCTCCTACTGAACAGCAGACATCCCAGGCAGTGCTTGTCTCCATTCCATGGCTGGCCAGATGGCAGCCACAGCACTTCAAGATACCATTGCAGTTCCACCACCAGACGACATTACACCATCACTAGATGCAGATGCGCATCCTCTGTCTCATTTCTTGCCTGATGTTCCAGGATGGTCACAAGGTTAATGCCAGGGCATGATGGTGAGGTGGTTTGGTGGGAAAAGTGTAGTATCATAGGTTATTGATATTGCCAGAGCTGGTGCCTTCAAGGTTACTGCAGGCACCACAATGGCACTTTGAACATCACTGTCAATTATGAACCTCCAGGCTGCTAACCACTGAAGCCCACCAGGATGGTGCTATAACTAGTGGCCAGTTGGAAACAAGTCTTTTACTTCTACCTCTGTGCTGCTACTGGGCATTCTGTGTTGCCAGTTGGTGCCAAACATTACTCCAAGTTGTTGATAGCTCTACCAGCAAACATTAAGTGTCCACAGATATACGCCTATGTCATGTCTCTGCTTATTGCTAGCCATGGCTGTAACAAATTGTTAACAATGTAGAAGTTCTTCAGAATAAGTTGAGTACAATTATATTTATTCAAACTGAATTTGTGTCAACTAATCTTTTGCATGCGTGTCCAGGCTCCTATAGTGACAGATCCACTGGCCACCTTCTACTCACTTGTCATTAGCAGTGAGAGTATAACAGTTGCTGTTATACAATGCAACACAACACTGTAGACATACACAAAAGACCCCAAGTATGAATATCGCAACATTGTTGAATCTCTTAGGGGAAATGATGTGGGGGTGGCGGGGAGGGAGGGGGAGCACCAGGGGGGAGGGAGCACCCCTGCCCACTCATATTTGTCCCAGTCGATAATGGTGTCTGCTGAACCTGTGTGAATCTGCAAAAGTGATATGACCCCTGCTGAGCTGTATATCCAGCCATATTCCATGGTGGAATATGGGAAGACAGAGTGAGTATACTCAGCATCCACATTGTCAAGATTGACCTGGTGTAGCTCCTGTTCACATTGACTGTCAGTGGACTATACACATGCCAGACATGGAAGAGACACTGCTGGCAGGGATGGTGAACAAAGCACCATGCACTGGAGGGACAGCCAGGGAGGGTGAGCTCCTTATACTATTTGTGAGAAAGATGAACAATGAAGCTGGATCTTGCATAGCCACTGAGGAGCAAAAAGATTGTTCATAGGCTCTGATAATGGAAAGGCATGCATCCAGCAAAGAGTCCTTAAGTTTGAGAAGGTCTTGGCAGAGAGCCTCATTGGATGAATGCACTACCACGATGTCCATTACCAGAGAGAAGGCATACTACTGATGACACTAACTACTGGAACAAGAGAAGCTACACTCTATGGAGAAGCCTTGAAAATGGGCAATACATTCACAGTGGGTCTCTCATGATAGCTTCTGGCAAGTAAAGAGCTTATTATGGGCTGCAGTGATGTGGATCTGGGATCCAAAATATTTGTTGAGGTTAGCCTTAGAGGTGCCGTATGAGAGGACCTGTGGTCAGTATTGGGATGAAGCTGCTTAATGAGTTGAAACACCGATGGGCCAGCATTATCCAACAGAAAGGCATGGTGCTGCATATCATCTGTTGTCTTACAGATGCAGAAATGTTATTCAAGCTGGGTGCTGTAGCAGATCCAGGGCTTCACCTTCCAGTTGAAGGGCAGTGGCAAATGCCAGATATTGTACACCAACCAGTCACTCTTTGTTATCTGGCCCAAGATCAGAGGGGGCTTCCAGCTGCACCACCAATGTCTCATTGGTTTACTGTATCTGCTGGAGAAAGATGAGGACTGTGCGCATGAAGTCCATGGTTCCTGTTGCAGTTGCTAAGGAAAACAGCACCAAATGAGCACTCGCTGAGACAAGACAGATGTATCACAGTCTTACCTTGTCACCAGTTAAGTCTTCAAAAAATTGAGAACAGGAAGCACTGTCATTTAACGTTTTAATTAACACACAATTTGGAAAGACTTAAAAAAAACTGATGAATGAAAAAAAGGAGACAAAATTTTCCTGAATATCCAAAAAATTTAACTTCTTCTTGAAGTGTGCAGGTCCAAAGAACAAAGTTGCTCAGTTCCTAGCAGGAAACTCAAACAACACTTAGAACAAAGAAATGGGTAAAGTCACTACCCTGCCTTGTTTCTGAGCTAATGTCAGTGTTCAGCATGGATTATGAAAATTTGTCTAGGTTCAATAGTCACCACTGAAAACATTTCCAAGTCTGAAAATGTCATGCTTTGTGGGATCCATCCCCAGAAGTGCAACATCAGAGGCAGATGACAGTGGTGAGCAGTGGTCAGGGCAGCAGGTGAGGCAGCAACTTCAGAGACAAACAAGTCTTCAGTTGAGGACGAACTACTGTTTGTGGCCATATTACAGTCTTTAATCGTGGCCACAGGGATGGTCCAACTTCCTTACTGGCTAGTTCCCTTGTTGATGGACACTTGCCGGCAGCGGTGGCCGAGCGGTTCTAGGTGCTTCAGTCCAGAACTGCACTACTGCTATGGTCGCAGGTTTGAATCCTGCCTTGGGCATGGATGTGTGTGATGTCCTTAGGTTTAAGTAGTTCTAAGTTCTATGGGACTGATGACCTCAGATGTTAAGTCCCATAGTGCTCAGAGCCATTTGAACTATTTTTTTTTTTATGGACACTTAATGTAGCATAGTGGTGCATATTGCTGCTGTTGTGTGTGTTGATTGGTGGTCTCTGGTGGCCACTAGTATCACCCTCTGACAGCCCAGCAGCTGACTTCTTATTAAGGTCTGAAGGTTGGCTGCTGATAGTGCAGAGTCACAGGAGGTAATTTCTGTGGCTCACAGATGGTAGGTTGTCAGTGCTTTATGGTGGGTGCACAACAGCAGCTTCTCCAAGACTACTTTAAATAATAAATGGACAATAAAAAAATATGAGAAGAAAAATCTTATGGCCTCATGAAGTAAAACAATTTTACTCAAAGCAGTAACATGTTGCTTTTCAACTGTTTCTGATAACTTAAGTTGATTGATTTGAGAAGTTTCTTGAGCTGTTTGGCGGAGAACACAGGAAAAACTTCTGCTAGAGTTTCAAATCAAGGACCAGTCAACCTGACCTACCAAGTTTACCTAATCCTCTCTTAGTAGTTCTCTTTAAGTATGATGGTTGGTTGGTTGATTGGTGGGAGGGGACCAAACAGCGATGTCATCAGCGCCTTTAAGAATGAATTCACGGAACTGTTACATTTCCATCTGACTTCCAGAATTTACCTATTTCTCAGTTTTCTGAAGGGCACACATCCCCACTTGCCAGTAAAGGCTGTATTAACATGTCTCTGTATTTGGTTCATATGTTCTCAAGAATTTCTCTACACATCAAAACAATCTAATTTTGGAATTTTGGACATTGTTGTGAAGGCTCACTATTTGACAAGGAATGTCTAGCATTTTTAAAAAAGTAATATGATCAGAACATGAGTTGTTTAGCAGGTGCCTCACTTTCTACTGAATGAGTAATCCAGATAACATTAACTTTAATTGGTCACTAAGTCTCTCCCGTAGGCAGTACAATTGGCAAACTGAAGTTTTGCTGTGCACTGATGGAGTTTGTAAAAGCATTGTTTCAAATTTTTTGCAAATGGATAAAATAATTTAAATTAAAGTTATAATGCCTATTGATTTGTATTTTTTTGAACTTACTGCACATTATATTTTTAAAATTTTGTGTAGGTGGCACTGGGCAGCTTTCAAACACTTCAAGAACTTCATGGTATTTGATTACACTGTTACACATGTATAAAGTAAATGATTTCAGTCCTTTATATCAAATGAAATTTAAAGATTTAAGCATAACAGTCTAATCATATATATATCAAAAAATTCATGAAATACTGTCTTAATAATTTTGTTGCAAATAATTTTCATAGTCTACAATTTGAATAATATTGTGGTAGCCATAAGAATTATTAACACTAAGAAGTATTAATTATTTGTATTTAATCTTAATTTAAGTTCAATTGCTCTGATTGTACACTCTGAGATTGCATGTTACAAGGATATAAAATGTGATAGACTACAAATCTGTAATGAAGAAAAAGTTGGAAGCTCCACATCAGATGATGACATTTCCAACACTGAAAATGAATTCAACAATAATCTCAAAAGTTGAAGAAACATTATATTGGTGATATTTTATGCATCTATGGAAGATCATACATAACATTCATAAATTAGAAATGTTTTCTGTGGGGAAACAGCTGGACTTCTGATACAAAGACATAATAAGATAATTTATAAAGATTTGTAGTAAAGTACTGTGACTATAAGGTAGGAACAAGTCATTGCAAACTGTCTTTTATAAAACATCTGTAATGTGTGTATTGGATGAAACTAAAAATATTTTACATATTATTGAAAGACTACTTAGTAGTAACGTCTAAACATATATCCTTATGAAAGTAAGGTTCCTGTAAATGAAACTGCATTATTTGCTAAATAGTGTAGGTTCTGTATTGGACTGTTCAGTAATACACAAATATAAAAACACCACACTTTACTTCGCTAAGTACATGCTTGTGCACAAAGAAAAGGCTAAGACACAGATGATGTCATCATAGCAAAAAACATTGGATGGCAACTTACACTTCGCTACCATTGCCAACTTAACTATTAGATATAAAAACTCCACCATCTAAGACAGGACAACTTAAGATTAAGTCTCCCTGGTTTTTTAATAATCTGGGAGCTATGGCACAACATTGGAATATCCTGGACTCCTTGCTCAACAACTGGTGTCACAGCAGGTTCATTTTTTTGCATGGCTGCAGATGGCTCAGTAACAATAGAGGTTGGAAATTGTTCACTATCAGGAATGTAGTATGTTTCAGAATCAGACTTGAAATCCACTACATCATTATCATAATCATCTGTTGACATTACATTAGTTTCAGAAATGGCACTCTTACCACTAGAAATGGATGACAAGTGTTGGTCCACATGTTTCCCATGAATATGACCACTAAGATCTTTTACAGTGTACATAACATTTACTTCTCTTTTCAAAACCACACCATTTTCCCATGCATCACAGTTAATATCATTTCTCATGCATGCAAAATCCATGACTCTGAATATATGACTCTTCACAAGTATTAACTAGGGTCTGATCTTTGGCTGGATGTCAAAAGATTTGGTTAGGCTTAATCAAGTCCTTAATACCTTCCAGATATAAGCATGGCTGGGCTTTGGCCTGTGAATGCACATTCTGTGTCCTGATATGCAGGTAAACACATATAAGAGGCGTTCAAAAAGAAACGCGGTTGAGTCTGGAATGCGTGAACCAGTGACAGGATGGTAATATCATGGCATGTGTAAGAAGGTGTGGTTTTGACCAGAGCGTGAAAGTTCACAGCTTGTCGCTAGAGGGCACTCATGCATGTCATGTGACTATACAGAGCTAGCAGCAGCATGCATCAGTCATCCAACACTGCCTGTTGCATTGCAAACAGTGACATGGAGGCATCAAACAAAGAACAAAGAGGTGTTGTTCATTTTCTGACAGTGGAAGGAGTAGGAGGAATGGACATCCATTGACGAATGTCACAAGTGTATGGTGAACACTGCATGTCCCTTGCAAGGGTTGAGTCATGGCATAAGTACTTCAGGGAAGGGTAGGTGTCATTAGCCAGTGATGCATGGTCTGGAGCCACACTGCATTACTGGTGACATTGTCCACCTGGTGGATGCACTCATTACCCACGACCGACAAGTGATAGTGAAAGTCATAGTCACCATGATCGGATTGAGCGTCGGAAGTGTTCACGCCATCATGAAGGAATGACTGCACATGCCCAAAGTGTGTACTAAGTGTGTGCCACACAGACTTCAACCACACTGTGAAGTATGTCGAATGGCCCACTGTCTTGCTTATCTGCAGTGCTATGCTCAGGAAGGTATTGCATTCCTAGCACGAGTGGTGGTTTGAGTTGAGTCGTGGTGTCGTTACTTCAAACCAGAATCAAAACGACGAAGTCTCCAGTGGAGCCATCCAGGATCACCACCACCAAAAAAGCCAAGGCCATCCACACGAGTGCAGGAAAGGTTATGCTGACATTCTTCTTTCACCAAGATGGCCCCCCAGCAGGTTCACTTCTGGCAGCTTGAAATAACAGTGAATACCCAGTGTTACTTGCAAACCTTGACCACTCTTCACCAAGCGATCAAATCAAAATGACCAGGAAATCTCACCCATGGGGTCATTCTGCTCCATGATAATGCAAAGCCAACATAGTCATGGCACTCCTGCAGAAATTCAAATGGGAGGTTCTCAGCCAACCTCCAAACAGTCCAGACCCCTCTTTCTGTGATTATGGCATTTTTGTTCCCTTTAAAAAGGCTATTAGAAGGAAACAATTCACCTCAGGCAACAATGTCCACCTGCATGTTCAGAACTGGTTAACATCACAACCCCAGGAATTTTATGAGACAGCCATTCACCGCCTTGTGTCACAGTGGGACAAGTGTACCAATAGTCAGGGTCAATAACATACAGGTACCGGTTTCTGTAATTATGCCTCATGCTTGTTTCTTTTTGAATGCCCCTTATATACAGTTTATCAAGGTTTGATGTATGATCAAACATACTAGCTTCTGGTGCATGGTTAAAAGTTTGGACATCTTGCTGAGCTGGGCCATTTGAATTGGGATAGTAAGGTGCAATGGTTAAATACCTACTTCTACTTTCTACACAAAATAATGCAAAATCTATACAAATTTATCGGGGCCCATTGTCTGCCACAATCACTTTAGGCCAGACTGAGCAAACAAAGGGATAAATGCATCCACTAGAGCAGATGTGTTGGTTGAGAGAATATTGATTACTTCTGGCCATTTGCCGTGGGCATCCACTGTGATTAGACGCGTGGTCTTACAAATCTCTGTGAAATCAATATGAATTCTCGCCCATGGCTCTCTAGACCATTCCAGTGGGTGGCAAGGGGCCTTGGCTGGAGCCCTACTGACACTAGAACATACATTGCAAACAGCTGTATTCCAGTCCAGGCCACCATACAAAACTTCGAACTACACACTTCATTTCAGTGATTCCCAAATGGCCCCAACACGTTTCTTTCTAAATTTGAGGTCTTAGACTACTTGGGATCATCTTTCCTCTCTCTAGCAGAATAGTTATGATATATAGAGAACTCATTGCAATGCATTGAATACCCTTCAAGAATGGGCGGCACCTTATTTGGCCATTGGTTATTTTTGACATAGTTCAACTAAACGGATAGTATTTTGTCTTTGACTGTCTTTTTGGAAATTTCCTTGGCTGTAACAGGGGCACTAATAAGCATGAAGAGATTTACAACCACTTCAAAATCATCAGGTTTAATCAGTCCAGGCAACAGCAGTCTTGATATACAGTCAGCATTACAATTTTCCTCAGTTTTACAACATTTAATGTCATAATCACACTGAGATAAAAATTCAACACATCTTTGCTGTCTGTGATAGCCTCTTAGGTACACTCCATACAATGGCTCTAGCTTCCTTATCCAAGATACACTAATTTTGTTCTGCTTTGCTCAAGGTGGAACTAGGAAACACTAGAGAAAGATGTGCATGCATGCCTGACTCAACAGTATCACAAGCTAAAACCAGTGTCAATGACAGGTCATAATGACGCAAAACTTCATGTGACAGCAACATACATTTAGCGTCTTTGAATGCATTCATATTTTGCATTCCGTTCAAACTTTGATTTGTTGGCATGTGACTTCAGAAGACGTAGAATTCTAGACATGCTTGGTAGACGTTTTCCATAATAGTTCATCATACCACAAAGATAAGATATGAGTTTGGGTTGTTGACTTTGGGCTTTCATTCCAGCTTCTAATTTGCTGTCACTGCTATTCAATCCATTGTTATCAATAATGTGACTAGAATATTCCACCTCATTTTGAAAAATACTTACATTCTTCAATAATCACAGTTGGTTCTGGATTGTTATACCTTTTCTGTTAACACAAGTAAATGGAATAAATGTGCCACTGGTAGAAGCTTGTAATGTTTATAGTATCATCAAGATAGTAACATGTTTTTTTAAGACCAACATGAATGTTATTCATTTTTGCTAGCAGTATAGCTGGAGAAGAAGAAACTCCAAAAGCAGGTCTAGTAAACTTACACAACTCCCAAGGAGTAACAATGGTTTGCAGATCTTGAGGTGGCTCTTCCATTTCTAATTGTAAATTTCTAAATGTAAATTGTGAAATCAAGTTTGGTGAATTTCTCACTCCTTCCTAGCTTAGCAAAAATTTGATCTATTTTTGGCAAGGGATACTGAGGAATGACAAGGTCTGAGTTCACAGTTACCTTAAAATCCCCACAGATTCTTAACTTTTGATATTTGGCCTTTAACTGGCTGACTGATAGGCACAACAGGTGTAGCCCATCCGGCCTTGGCAAACTACTCATCTGACAACCTGACAAGGGTTTTTCCTGTCCATGTCCTGTATTTTATTTTCTACAAGAAGTTGATGAGCTAGGGGCATTGACCTGGCATGAAGGGCAATGGACTGAGCCCATTCTTTTAGCAGTAGGATATCAGTGGCACATTGTAAGGTCCTTGACTTTTTTTAGTGAAAGTCTCAGGATATGGCTTCACAAGCTTTCTACAGAATCTGTTCCTGAGTGGGAAACATCTAATTGCTTAACTTGGTATATTTTGACAATATTGTCCCAGTTAAGTGGAATGAATCTTAGCCAGTTCCTCCCCAGTACAGTGGAGCTGGCTGGTGACTGTACAACATATATAGGCAATGAATAGCTTACTTTGTCAATGTCAACAGCAATATTAACTATATGTATAGAGCCCTTCACATGTGTGTCATCACAGTGAATAATTTTTGTATTCACTTCGTACAACTTATCTTTCAGAAATATTTACATCATTCTTGATATGCCATACAAGTGGCATGTGAACCCTTATCCAACTCAAAAGGTATTTTATTTTCATCTACAACCCAGGCATCATTATCCATTTGCTTAATAATGCTAATTCTGTACACTGGAATTTGCTCTGCCACAGTGGAACACACATCAATACTGCAACACTCCTTGCACACATTGACATTTTCTTCATCAAGATCCCTTTTTTGGTACACACTCTGCTTGAAGAAGGCTTATTATCTCCTTGGCCAACCATTGCAGCATCAGTTATGGTAGTGTCCATAGTCACTGCATTTTCTTGACATTTATTGAATGTCAGTTCATGTTCTCCAAACAGTTTTGGTTTTTCCTTTTTGTCTTTTTTTTCCTCAAATTGTTTCACTTCTTAAACCACAGACTAATCTGTTGTACAGTGCTTCTTGCAGATTATCTTTAAACTCACAGTTTTGTGCTAAAGATTTCAACTAAGATATGTACTGGGGAATAGATTCTTCCGGATTCTGGTTTCTTGTATGAAATGTAGTGCTCCCGAATCACTGAGGGTGCAGGCTGTATTTGATCTTTCACTAGTGTCACTATTTCATCAAAAGTCATCTTCTCTGGCTTCTGAGGGTATGTTAACTCCATAATAAGAGATTAACATGCAAATCCAATGAGACTCAGTAGGTCATTCATTTGCAAGTTGTCTAGAATCTTGTGCAAAATGAACTTCTTTTTCACTATAGAGATATACACACCCCACTGTCCTTGTTTCATGAACTCAGGGCATTGTGATGGCACAGGGGCTATCTACAAACACTTTAATGTTCTTTGCTACTTCCTTGTCCTCATGTTCACTGTCAGTGTCTGACATGCTGCAGCCAACAGCTAATGCAGACTATTTTTCCCCTGTGCACTATTTCAGCAAAAATTTAATCACAAAGGCGCATACACTGATTTCTTCTTTAATTTCTCATCACCAGTTGTTATGTTTTGTATTGGACTGTTCAGTAACTCATGGATATAAAAACCACACACTCTATTTCACTAACTACATGCTTGTACACACACAAAAGATGATGACAAAGATGATACTATCATAACAAAGAACATAGAAAGGCATCTTACATTAAGTTACCTTAACCATCAGCTATAACATAACAGAACTGAAATAACAGGACCCTCCATACAGTTAACAAACATCCCAATAACATTCAGTAATTTCAGGTTACTGTTGTCGCAGAAGATGTTGAGCAGCACTGTTGCTGTAGTGTAGTGGTTATGATACTAGACTATTGCATGGAGGGTTATGAGTTCAAAACTCACCTCAACTGTAAAATTTTAATTTCTATATTTGGTTCGAGTGCATTCTAGAAGATTCCATAAACGGCAATAATCATTGTACTGGAATGTTCTGTAGCTGTATATATACCACGTGTGTTCTGGCCAAAGGCAGTTTGCTCTACGCTCCTGAATGCGCAAGTGCTGAATAAACCTTCATTAAGTGCAATTAGTATTCATCATTCATCTACTAACACCTTCTTCTACGTAACATTATTCTGGTGGAGGCGCCAGGTATTGGAACTTGAGATACCGTGCATTATCGATGACACAGTGGCTCCCATCAGGCAATGACAGAGCTGCCATTTCTGTGGCGAGAAACCGAGCTCAGACGGCAATCTATTGAAGACAGAAGAAGAAGAAGAGGACATTACGATGACAGCAAATATGTTCCACAACATGAGACTTCATTCCGGGTTCTCTGGTGATGATGGCCAATATCCAAACAAGTGGCTGAAGATATATGAGCACATAACCAAATTTAACAAATGGGATGACCCCTTTTGTTTGGCTAATGTATTTTTCTACTTGGAGGCCACTGTCAAACAATGGTTTGAGAACAACGAGGAGAAGTTCACAAGCTGGGAAGTATTCGAGGCAGAACTGCGCAAGTATTTCAGTGACACACAACGGCAGAAGTGCAAGGCGGAAGAGAAATTAAAGTTCAGGGTACAGTGTGCAGGAGAAACAACAGCACCCCATATTCAAGATGTCTTGGAGCTGTATAAAATAGTGGATCCTAGAATGGAGGAGGAAGATAATGTTGCACATCTCATGAAGGGTGTTGCTGAGGACATGTATCAAGCCCTACTCCTGAAGGAGGTTTCGACAGCAGACGACTTCATAAAATTGTGCCAGTATATGAAGACAATGCATCAAAAAAGAATTTCATGCAAGAAGTTTGAATGGCTTCCAAACGTCATATCAATGTCAGTGATGGAGGAATAAACTGATTTCATGAGTATTCTTCATCAGATAGTGAGAGAGGAAGTTCAAAAGGCACTTGGATTGCACAGTGAGCAAAAAACTGAGACACATCAAGAGTTCATAATGGAGGATGTGGAACAGACATTGAACCCAATCTCTAGTCCTTCAATTCCCTTTCAAATCAGACCCAGGCAAAGTTACATTCCTACAATGCCACATGAGGAACCTGTTAGGGCACCAAGGAAGACTGACATCTGGAGGACCCTGGATAACCAATCACTATGTTTCCACTGTTGATGACCGGGACATGTGGTACACTATTGTCAAAAAAGGCAGTGGATATTTTATGATGCCTGCGCCAGAAGACAGCAGACCAATCTTAGTCAACGCCAATTCTGCCGCTGAAGAGGACGCTCCCCAACATGCCAATCAAGGTCTCCATCACCATTTAGAAGTTCCAGCTGATCACCTAGCCACCACAACATGGGAAACTAAAGGGTGCGACCTTCCTTGGAGGTGAGGCCGCCAAAGAGAAAAATCCTCCACTGTCGATCACTACAAAAATGATAGGAAACTACGTCGATATCCTCATGGATGGCTGACCAGCCCAAGCTCTTGTGCACTCTGGAGCATCATATTCAATCACTTCAGAGAAGTACCGCCACCAGTTTCATAAAACTGTATTCGTCAACAGCAAAACATCTGTGCTGAAGGTGGCTAATGGGAAATATGTAAAACCTACAGGCCATACACAGCCCTTAGAATTCATCATATTACAAGAGTGTAGTCATGATGTCATTCTTGGATGGGACTTTTTGAAACTTGTCAGGCAATTATAGATTGTGGTCGCTCAAATATTATGTTAGATGAGATGAGATACTGTGGACAGGAAGATGCGCATCTGAATCTGTGGAGACTATGTGTGCTGGATGAAGTGATCATTCCTGCAGTCAACGCTAGAAAGTTAACTGTCACATGTCATGCCATGCATCAGTCCATCAGTCTTGTAGTGGAATGTAAGAGAAGCATACCACTCAAGAAAAATTTGGTCATCCCAGCCTCTGTCATCTTGTTTAAGAATGGATTCAGTGAATTGTGGAAAGTTAACTGTCAACGAGAACCGCAGGTCATTCCAAGATGCATGTGTGTAGCAAAAGCTGAGCCATTAATTGCACAACAGCTGGGCTCAATATCAGAAGGCATTTTGTTTTATATGTTTACTGCAGTAATTATTTATGTCAACCAATAACAACTGACAAATCAGTTACTCAAATATTCCTTATGTCAGGAAACTTATGACTGCAGAGGCACTGTGTGGATTTCTTACCATAAGCATATTTTAGCGCTCTGCTACTCAAATCATGCACAGCACATTTGGCTTTTCCTGCCTCTTTTCTGTGAGAAGCAAAAAAATTTCTTTCTTTCTGAGACTAAGTGATGGGGGGTTACAAAAGATTACATAGTAATTCTTTGACATTAATTTAAAGATAAGTCAGTTCTTGCTGAAGGACATGACTCAGTTTGGCTAGCTAAAATAGGACGAGTAGAACACATGATATTTGTATGAAACGGAACCAAATTTACGCTGCCACATCAATGTGATTTTTCACAGAATGGACAACTCTATCCTACAATAGAAATTTCTAGTAATCAGAAGTGCCTTGGAAAAACTGTTTTATGTAGTAAGAGTAGTAGTAGTAGTAGTAGTAGTAGCTTTATTCAGCTGTAGATCTCTTTTTAAAAGGATATAGGACATGTCAAAGTATTCACAAGTTTAGACCAATTTAAAACAAATTAATTCATATACATATACATTTACAGACTTCTAGTTAGAGACAATCATTAGATATACTCTTGGTATACAATACCTTTTTTACAAATAACTTATTAAATAATATAATGCCACACCGTTCACTCAAATCTCACCATCAGTCACTGCGCAAACTATACACACATTGTTTCATAACACTTCACTCACTACACACTAAAACACACACAAACACACACACACACTGGTGATCTCTGGGCCATTTTCTGTACTGCAACTTCCCATTTGCTATCCTGAAAAAGTGAGTCAGCATCGCTCTATAATGAGTGAGATGTTGAGCTCAGAAAGAGGAATAGGTGTTAGTATTGTGCTATGCATAGCTTGGGGGTAAGTTTTTCTAGAAAAGGGAAAAAAAGATGGAAAAAGAACTAATGTGAAGGTGTTGTGTGGAATGTTGGATGTTTTATAATCATTATTATTATTATTTATTTATTTGTAGAACATTTTTTTACCAAATCCCTACTCTGTTTTATCTAAGTATTCCTTCAATGTATAAAATGTATTGCATAACAGGTACTTTTTAGCTACCTTTTTAAATAAGTGTATTTTTGCAATTTATTTAATCTCTTTTCGTAATTTATTGTACAGTTTTATTCCTTGGTAAAAAATGCTGTTTTGAGTTTTATGTTTATTTTTTCTTGGTAAATGTAAGTTGAGTTTAGCTCTTGTTCCATAGTCATGGACAGAGCTATTTTTGCAGTAATTACCAAAGTTATTTCTGATATGTACAACTGATTGGTAAATGTATTCACATGGAGCAGTTAAAATCCTGTGTTTTGAAGAGATTTTTTCAATCAGCTCGACTACTATTTTTGCTTATTATGTAAATGGAGGAAAGTCATAATCAACTGTCTACTTAAGTCCACAGTAAAAGCTTCTACTTTTTGCTTAAAGAGTTAAAAACAATGGTTTTTAGATTAACATGTGTTCTCCCCCCTGCAGGCTTCCTCATTCAATTCAAAGGAAACTATTTCATAAAAGGATTTTGGGACGTGGATCTCAAGGACACATTGAAATTGCAGGAGCAATCCATTGTAGTTGCCACATATTTCGTTATTACAATCATAAAGCTTTTATTAAATCCCAATCATAACAATAATACAAAGGCGATTGCCTTATAAATCCACATAACTTTAACAAATGACATAAACAAATTTCTATAATTAGAACAATGCCCATAAAACCTGAAAAATTAAATGTCACTGTGTGAATTAACTCAGATAAATTTCATTACTTAGATGAAACTAATGTCCACACAATTCCTATCAGGACTCAAATTACTTCCAACCACAAAGAAAATACATTAAGTCCAGAACACAGATCTTGCATCATTTGCCTAGCCAACTTTCCTTAAATAAAATAATATTCATGAAAGCTTTATTAGTAAAAACAAGAACCACTTCCATGACTAAGGAGGTGCATTAATTTCACCAAACAATTATTTAAGTTTGGTTAATGAAAGATATTCATAAAACCATTGCTACTAGAACATAACAATATCACAAATAGCCCCTAAAATGAGGTCGCTTCAATGCTGCGTGTGAATCAGATACACACGAGCACACCAAAGGATTTTAACCAATACAAGAGATCCACAGGACAGAAAATGAAATACAAATGTACTCAACTTTGCACTTCAATTTAAACTTCAGACACCATAACTCTTCATCGGAAGGATGGAATCACAAAACAGTAACAACATAACCCAATATGCAAGGCGTTTGGAGTAGGGGGGGGGGGGGGCAGAGCGTTGAATATCACTCTGCCCACTTGGTACTCAGCTCCCAGTCTGCTCACGTCGAACACTGCCAGTGATCTGCAACATAAAACACATCAGCAGCAGACATTATTCTGAGGCATGAGATACAGAATCGTACCTAGAGAATAGGTTATCAATAACTTTCAAAGATATATGCCACAACTAAATGCAAGCACAATTAACTTCCGTGAGTTTCTTGGCCAGTCACGGCCCTTAAAATTTAATGAACCAATTGCTTAAAACTACCAATAAAATAATGGCCTAGAAGTTAAAAAGATACATAATTATCTCGGCATAAATTTAAACGCCAGACTACAATAATGAACTACAAGGTGAAATGGGAGAAATATTCCAGGGTGGCTTGGAACGCCTGACACCGACTTACGCACTACTTGTTGCACTTCTAGTTAAGTATTTAGCCATACTTCATGTATGTTGGTTGGGTGTAGCTACAATTCCTTAAATGCCATCTAGGTATCAAGTCATGACACCGAATTGAGTGATAAACAACTAGAAGAGTCCCAAATGGTTTTAGTACACTGGAATATTCAGTTAAGATGCACACAACCCACCGAAGCAACTCGACAACTCCAATTCATTTGGTCTGTGTAGCTTGTAACAGACTCAAAGGAACTTGTTCCTCCAATCTCTAGGAAAACCCCATCACCATGGGCAATGGATCTGCTTTACATGATTAAACATGTCGTAGAAGCTGGCCATGCTCCTTCGTGATGTCATCTTGGTCTCTTGGCGGTCTACATACATACAGAGTCTGACGTCATTTCACCTCACACCGTGGATACCTGCACCTGCCTCTCACAGAGCACATGAGCTGCCACTAAATCCTGCCACCAAAGATATGAAAAAGACAAATAAGCTTCGAAGTTGGCTTAAAGGTCAAAATGACAATCAATGGAAACGCACCAGAAACGCACCAGCTCATATTTGATTGTTTCACACTTTGCAAATAAGTAAATTACCAGGCATATTTTGAAACATTTGTAGTGAAGAATGTAGTCACTGGCCAGTTTTCATTTGGGAGGTTTTGGGTCACACACTGCTAAGTATGAAATTTAGCTAACATACTGAAATTGTCTTTAATGGTGGAAGGAAAGTGATACCTTTTTTCATTTAGAGAAAATATGAGAGATACATTGTTGGGAGTGGGCAGCTTTATGCAATAAATGAGGGTATTGCTGCCTGCTATGGTCTGCTATGCAGCCTGCAGAGCTGCTTCATGTCTCTCTTGTTTGTATGCTACCAATGTGGTCTGAAGCTGGAAATTAAAACTTACTGAAATGAAAAGACACTATGATTCATGAGCTTATAATGATGACTGGATGTTTGTGGTCTACTCCCCAATTTCTGGAAACTTTGTGACAGGTGTAAAAGAAACCTGAATGCTAAATTCCTGTTACTTTTGAATGAACAGCTGGATGAAGCCAAGGGGGACATACTGGGATTTTCCTTAGCACCGTGAACTACTTCCATTTCTTCAAAACAAATTGTTTACCTCAGTGCAGAGGTCACCACCCTCTGCTGCACCATTAATTGTGGCTGAAGTCCTTTCAAATCCAGTATTTCTTCTGAATACTCCCAAAGCTGAATCAGTTACTGCTTTCTGAACTTGAATAGTTGTATAAACACTAAGTTAGCTTTAATAATTTGCAACTATTACTTGTATATGCACCATCTTAAGTGAAGTTCCATTTTAGGTGGTCTTACAAAAACTGAATTTCTTTTGGTGGATTACCAGTTTACCTCATTGTAATGGTAGCTTCTCACCAGTAGAAATAGCAGATGAAAATTTGTATGTTTCTCCAGAAAGTGCAAACTGTCTGGACTCATTCTATAAAATTCATGGAATTTGTGTCTTTGTTGAGATATTTTGTGACATTTATACCATTTTATGGGTTCATCCAGTACTTACTTTTCTTTTTCAGTTTTATTGAGTTTTAAATAACGATAAGCCAAATTAATGCCCTTTTCTCAAGAGCTCATGATTGCAACTGAAACTGAAATAAACTGAAGCACCAAGGAAACTGGTATAGGGATGCATATTCAAATACAGAAATATGTAAACAGGCAGAATACAGCACTGCGGTCTTCAATGCTTATAGAAGACAACAACTGGTGCAATTGCTAAATCGGCTACTGCTGATACAGTGGCAGGTTATCAATATTTAATTGAGTTTGAATGTGGTGTTACAGTCAGCAAATGAGCGATGGGACACAGCATCTCTGAGGTAGCTATGAAGCGGGGATTTTCCTGTATGACCATTTCATGAGTGTTTTATGAATATCAAGATTCCAGTAAAACATCAAATATCTGATATCACTGTGGCTGGAAAAAGATCCTGTAGGAATGGGACCAATGATGACTGAAGAGAATTGTTAAACATGACAGAACTGCAACCCTTCCAAAGATTGCTGCAAATTTCAGTACTGGGCCACAACAAGAGTCAGCATGTGAACCATTCTACAAAACATCATTGATATGGGATTTCAGAGCCAAAAGCACACTCATGTACCCTTGATGACTGCATGACACAAAGCCTCACACCTTCCCTAGACATGTCAACACTGATACTGGACTATTGATGACTGGAAACATGTTTCCTGGTCAGACAAGTCTTATTTCAAATTGTATTGAGTGGATTGACGTGTATAGGTGTGGAGACAACCTCATGAATCCATGGACTCTGCAGGTAAGCAGGGGACTGTTCAAGCTGGTAGAGGCTTTGTAATGGTGTGGAGTGTCTGCAGTTGGAATGATTTGGGACTCTTGGTACATCTAGATATGACTCTGACAGGTGACTCATACATAAGCATACTGTCTGATCACCTGCATCTGTTCATGTCCATTGAGCATTCCAACAGACTTGGGCAATTCCAGCACAACAATGCGACACCCTACACATCCGGAACTTATACAGAGTGGCTCCAGGAACACCCTTCTGAGTTTACACACTTCTGCTGGGCACTAAACTCCCCAGACATGAACATTATTGAGCATATCTGAGATGCCTTGCAACGTGCTGTTCAGAAGAGATCTCCACCACATCGTACTCTTAGGGATTTATGGACAGTCCCGCAGGACTCGCGGTTTCAATTCCCTCCAGCACTACTTCAGACATTAGCCAAGTCCTGCCACATTGTGCTGCAGCACATCTGATTGCTTGTGTAGGCCCTACACAGTATTAGGCAGATGTACCAGTTTCTTTGGCTCTTCAGTGTGGAAATGTGACTTGTGCTATTGTGTAGCTTGTCATATCATGAGTCATGTTAGTATTGTATCACACATTTTATCATCTGAACAGGAACACAATTGTTGCTCTGATAAGCATCATGCCATGTGATCTGTATTGCAACATTTTGTATCACATGTTGTATCACCTCAGAGACAACCAAACTAAACAAGTGAAACAGAAATCCTGATTTTGTTACGTACATTAAATGATATAAAGCTGTATTCGGGAAAATTGCACTTGCTGCTAAAAAATGACAAATAATAGGCTCATCCTATGACACAGAAACAAGACAAAAGCAGTGTGGTCAGTTGTTCTGTTGGAATCATGGGCCAAAGTAAAAACTCAAGAGAGTCTGAAAATCAGATATTAAAATGATATAGTACAAATGAAGCAACATTATATGTAGATATGGAAACCTATGAAGACAAAGTAAATTTCATAAGCTTGGAAAACATATATTTGAAACAATTTGAAAAACTGATCCAAAAAGATGTGGAAAATGAAATATTGTCTTTAAAAAATGAAATATCTGGATAGGACATGTACAGCTGTAATCATGGATTTATGTGATGTTATTTAGCTATCACTGTCAGTTATTATAAAACAATTGTTTTAGTACGGATGCTTTACAAATGTATAGAAATATGCCAAGACAAGATTTCTATGAGAGACCCTATCGTTCTTCTACCAGTCTTCTCTGAAGTGTCTGAAAAAATTGCTGCAAAACAAATTTATTATTATGACATCATAATTTTTGGAAACCAGTTTGGATTCCAACAAAGAAGAAACACAATAAATGTGATCAATAAATTTACTCAAAGATATGCTCCACATTAGATAAGAACAGGAAGATCACAAGAATATACTGTGATCTAGCAAAAGCATTCAGTCGAGTCATCCATTCCTTATTTTTACATAAATTACAGATATATGGAATCAGGCACACTGCATTACAGTGGTTCAACTCTTCTTTAAGAGATAGGAAATAAAGAGTAATTGTAACTTTAATTTCTGTCAATTACTCCTAAACTGGAAAACAATTTTCAAAGAAGCCCCACAAGGTTTGACATTGGATTCATACCTCTTCAATTACTGCATATTTCTTGCTACTGATATTCATTTAGATCTAATGAAAAATGAGATAGATAAAAGAAACCCAGAAAGTGTCAAAAATGCTTTAGAAAAACTTCAGCCTGGGTTCTATCAAAATGGACTAAAACTATATGAAACTAAAATTAAAATGATGCATTTAGAAACTACATCTTTAGAACAAAGTGAAATAAAAATAACATGCAATGACCAGAATATCACAGAAACAAATTTTGTAAAGTTCTTGATACAAATTTAAATTTGATTGTACATGTTAACTACCTAGTAAATAAACAGAATACCTGAGCATTTGCAATTTGTATTTTCCTAGGTGCCATAAACTTGGACTTCAGAAAGGTAATCTATAACTACTACTTTGAGTTGGTTATTCATTACAGTATAATCTTTTGGGGACATACAACAAATGTATCAAGGCTTCTAGTATTACAGAAGAAATTAATTAGGAAAATTTTTTTGATGCTAAAAAATTAAAAGTACTATTTATTCTCTCCATTTGCATATTAGAGGCTGTAATGTAGGAAAATAGGATAGTATTTAATAAAGAATAAGATTCCAAACATTCTGGGGAATGTGATACTACAATGCTTGTTTACGCTAAGTTAGACAGGTGCAAGAGCATAAACTGTAAGGTTGTTGGATTACTGTATTAATGAGAGTAAGTTCACTCAACACGAATTGTGGTCAATCTATAAGTAATTTATGGAGGTACTGAACTGCAAACTAAAAATATGAAAGTATAATCTAAGCAAAAGCTCAGTTTGTTATTTGTAACAATTTGTGAAAAGGAAAGTTGCTACTCACCATACAGCAATGCTGTGTCATAGACAGGCACAACCAAAAGACTGTCACAAATATAGCTTTTGGCCAGTAAGGCTTTATCAAAATTAGATGACACACACACACATATACACACTCATGCAAATGCAATTCACACACCATGACTGCAATCTCAGGCAACTGAGGCCACATTTGGTAATGTGTTTCATCCACCTTACTAGAATAGGGCACTACTCAGTTCTGTGAAAGGGATTTGGGGTTTAGGATAGCTGGTATACACAAAATTCTGTGTCAATGTGGGAAGGCTTACATCAGCCATTCAGCTTGCACAGTTCATGACATGTGCATGGAACATCACTGTCGCACAAGACTACAACAGCTGGAAAAATTGTCGGTAGCTGAACATTGCTTAAACACAGGGCACAGTATGAAATCTGAAGGAACTGTGATAGTTGCCAATGCTTTCAGTTTTTGGAATAGTGTCTATAAAGAGACACTTGAAATAAGGTTGGTGGATAATTTAATTAATAAAGACAATGGGTTTCCTCTTAGCATCTCGTGGAATCCTGTATTGTCCCACATCAAAAGAGAGTGTTCTTTGTTGCAGCCAGTCTGAGTGTTATATCATTGCCGCCAGTGTTCTACTAAGGGCGGCATCACCTGCCCAGTCTTGGAGGGCAGCATGCACTGTGTATGGCATGGAGGCCTATATAAGGTATTGATTTGCAGCCTGGCATCTGTTCTCAGTGGGACTTATCAGCAGAAGCAGCATTCTCCTGAAGATAGCAGTTGTATTGCCGAAATACTGAATCAAGTTGATGACATTAGATACAATGAATTACTGTGCTGTATGGTTTCATAGAAGTTCCATAAACATAAATTGTGGAAATATTTGATGAACTTTTGTGCTATATTTACAACTGCAAAGATAGGAAGTTAGATTTGTTGGTTTGCTATTGTAATTTTCATAATATGTTGCCAGTATTTGAATGTAACTATTATAGTGAAAGCATTGGCAAGGCATGATATGAAAAGAGAATAGTAAGATCAAAATTTAAAACTTTAATAACACTTGTTTGTTAATTATATTCTGTGGTGAAAAATGGTGTGAACTGCAATAATGTTTTAAATGTATTGGAGAAGAGTACTGATCATGTGTTGGCTAGTTATAATTCGAGAAGTGATGCACTATGGTCAGAATATTTTACAATGTGGAGACAGCAGTTTGAATACTTATGATTAAATATGTGAAGTTGACTATGAATGTAATGATATTGCATTGAGGTAGCTTCATATGTGCTGTGATAATGATATGAGGGGTTTTCTTCATGTATTGATTAGATCTCTATGAGATATTGGTTGTGTTTTAGCACATCAAAGATGATGATTATGATTAGGCAGCTATATGTTATAGAACTTTACTCTCTTCTGTGGCATGTGATCATGAATTGTGTCATATACTATACGTTTGTACCTGGAAATTAAGTGTAGGAGTACACTAATTGCATCTGATGAATTTATATCGGTACATGTTTTGAGATGATGAAAGTAATAGAACTGTTATTTGTGGAAAATGTCTGTGTTGAAGTGATGTTGGTGCATAGCATTTTGTACTAGCTTAGTTTCTTGTAGCAATCTACACTATTTAAAGATAGTAATGTCCAAAGAGGAATTCAAGTATTGCTCTAACTGTAATGAAATGAGAGTAGTAGGTTTGTTGCAGATAAGACATGGAGGAGGGGGGGATAGGGTGGGTTCTTGGCTCTCCTTGTCTACCAAAAAAATGTTGTTGCTAGTAAATGAAATTTTCTGAAGAAGAAATAAGCACAGTGGGACACTACTGACTAGAAACACATTCTGTCATAGGAATTTGAAACTGGTGTGGGATTTACCTTGACATTTTATGCCAATAGTTGTAATATATGAAAGTTACAAGAATATTTTTCAGATTCGTTTCAGAAGGTATCATGTTGTCATAGTTGTATTTTGCCATAGATGAGATATATACATATACTTGAATTTTTTACGTACTCTAAAGTGCTTTGAAAACTTGGAACTTATTTCTGTTGCACCACAGCCTGACAAATATTATTTTGCCTTAAACTTATTTACACTAGTTCTGAACTACTTACAAAGCTGTATAAAGCAAAAAAGATATTATTATTATTGTTACTATTATTGAAATATTCTTTTGTGAAAGCGATACTGACAAAAGTCTATACTCAAAGGATCAGAACTGACTTATGCCCTATTTAAATGTACACATAATTTACATGTACATATGCTTGACTGTACAAATGAAATGGTTTATACCTTAAGTGTCTAATTACACAAAAAGGTAATGGGAGGAAATTTTGACAAGGAGCAAAAAGCTGTGCTAGCTATGGTTAATGAATTTAATGTAATGTTATCAACAGGTCAATACACTATACAACTACCTTGTATAAGCTGAGTAACTTGCAATTACTGGAAATGAACATGGCTGTGGATATAAATTATAGTCAGTGACAGCATTATTGGGCTCTGGCCATGCAGTTCACAAGGAATGCTGTGTTATCAACTCAGCTGGAAGTGCAGAGATAGTTTCTACATTACGTTCCTGCAATGACACCTTCTAGACATTTCAGCCATTCCAAAAATCTTGTAGAACACACAAATTACCATGGAAATCAGTTAATCATATTTTCACGCATGTAAAACATGATTGAATGCTCAAATATGATGGAAGTTTACACAGTACAGAACATGGAAACAGACTGAGTGCTGCTTGGATAGTTACACAACTGTCTACTGCACGTCCCCAGCCTAGAGGTCGTAAGTGCTGTTGTGGACTGTAATTATGTTGTGGCACTGATGAGATCGACACCAGTATTGATCTGAGCATCATCTTTGGACTAAGCAAAACATTATCTTTGTGTAGTTCCACCATTCAGTGCAAGCCTTACTTGTGTGATGAGGTGAATAAATGAACTCATGATAACAAGTTGTTGTTTGGAGTATCTCACCTGAGCATCCTCCTTACTGGAAACCCCGAGTTGTAACGTCTTTTGTGTTTGCCTTTTTACTGTGTCCGCGGCATCCACGTCGGTTGTGTTCACGTGTATTACTTCGACACAGCATTTCAACAATGACTTCGGCCCAACGTCAAATTTTGTGATTGACGTGCATCATGTTGTGGGCAATGTACACCCACCAGGACTGCAACACGATGCCTCTCACTTGATGATTATGCCTATTTCGCCGGAAGTTTTCGAGCCTGCAACAATAAGTGAGGTTAGGAGTGCGCATGACTCCGGCTATCTGATGCCTTTGTTCCCACCTCATTGATGGTGCAGTTACCTCTTACGGATCTCCGTGCAGTGTGGAACCATTGCCGCTACCCCTCACAACTGTGCTATCAAGTCTACCATAACATGTACTGACAGTTCCAGAGGATCACGCCCCCCCTAACACGGCAGCATTTGACACTCGGCCGGACACAAGTGCGCATGCGTGACAAGCATAACGTGTTCCCATACTGACAGCTCCTACCCCTCCCCTTGTGGACAGCACCTCAAACTATGCAACTTTGCAACTTTGGCTCCTGCACGCCGCCGTGTGACTGCCACTGAGAACACAAACAGCGCACTCATGCCTAGCGCTTCACCCGCAACTGTGCTTTCACAGGCCACGCCCTCGGACAATGGACTCACTAATGCTTCACGAGCTCTACCGAGCTCACCCAACCATGGTGCCACTGCTTCGGGCCGGCGGCCATCTTGTCACGTTGACTCCTGGGACACTTCGCCACCTCAGCTCCTGTCAAATCTGCCAAGTGGCTCCGATCACCCCAACCTCACCTTGCCTGCCCCGCTTGCCCCGCCTGCCTCACATTGTAAACAAACCACCTCCCGTGCCGCCGGCAACATTTCCACCAACATCAACGGCATGGTTCACAAGCTTTGCCTCACGCCAGGCCCCCTGACATCCAGTAAACCATGTCGACTCTGTCCCGAGCACCTCTCCGAACCTAAAAAGCAGATTTCTGAACTTCTAAGTTCTGGCGTCATCGAACCCTCTGCTAGCAGCTGGTCTTCGCCCATTCACATGACACCCAAGAAAGACGGGTCCTGGCGCATGTGCGGAGATTATCGTTGACTAAACACACGAACAATTATGGACACCTACCCCATACCCAACATTGCCGACTTTACCAGTTCCCTCGCAGGTGTGACCACATTCTCTGCCATTGATTGCAAACAGGCCTACCACCAGATCCCCATGGCTTCTGAAGACATAGAGAAGATAGCAATCACAACCCCAATTAGGTTATTTCAGTTTCGATTCGTGCCCTTCAGTCTGAAAAAACGCAACCCAGACCTGGCAACGCTTCATCGACAAAGTGCTATTTGAACTAAAATTCTGCTTTGCATATCTTGATGACATTCTTGTGTTCAGCTCCTCCGTCGAGGACAAAATTCGACATGTGCAAACTGTTATGAACACTCTCACAGCAGCAGGCATAGAGACCAACCAAGACAAATTGCAGCTTCATCAACCCACTGTCAATTTTCTTGATTTTCGGGTCTCTGCCAACGGCATTTCACCACCCCCTAAGAAAGTACAAACAATACTAAACCTACCCAGAACTTCGTCATTCAAAGAACTCCACCACTTTCTGGGGATGGTTAATTATTATCGCCAACACCTGCCTCAGGCCACAGAGATTCAGGCTCCACTGATGGACGCCTTGCCAGGCACCAAGACTTCTGGATCTCAGCCTATTCCATGGATCCCTGCTATGACTGCCTCTTTCACTTCCCTCAAAAATCTTCTTGCCGAGGCCTGCACCATCGTGCATCCTCATCCCAAAGTGCAGCTTCTCATCACCACAGACAAGAGCGATACTGCTATCAGCGCTGTCCTTAGCCAGACAGTCAATGACCAGACTTCACTTCTGCAATTGTTTTCGCGCAAGCTCACCAATGCTCAACAGAAATATTCCGCGTTTGACAGGGAGTTGCTCTTGATTTGTGAAGCGATCAAGCATTTTAAGACTGGCGTTGAGGGATGCCCTTTCTATGTTTTAACAGACCACAAACCCTTGGCTGCGGCCATTACAAACCTGCCAGCTGACCCGCCTCCTCGCTGCTTCAGACACATGGACTTCATATCTCAGTTCACCACCGATGTCAGACACATAACGGGTGCTGACAATATAGTTGCTGATTTCCTTTCATGAGTCGATGCCATTCATTCACTGTTAGACCTCTCTGAACTGCCTAACCTCCAACCCGCTGATGAGGATACGCAAAACCTGATTTTACACTCTACCTCTTCACTACACTCACTATACTTCATCCGCACCACCTTCCCTGGTATTTCTGGTGAGATCTGGTGTGACGACAGTACGGGCACTTTATGCCCCCTCATCCCAACCATGCTCCGTTGAGCTGTCTTCAACGCACCACATAATTTAGCCCACCCTGGTGTTTGTGCATCCGCCCACCTCGTAGCGGAGTGCTTTGTGTGGAGAAATGTCAACAAGGACTGCCAGCAATAGGCATGCTCCTGTGTCATGTGCCAACGCTGCAAAGTACACAAGCACACTTTACCCCCCTCAGCGTCTTCTCGATCCCTCCTGGGCGTTTCCAGCATATTCACATTGACATTATCGGCCCTCTCCCCCCCTCTAACAGCTTTCGTTATGTTCTCGCGTCTATCGACCGAACAACTTGCTGGGTTGAGGCTCCCCCCTCCCCAATATTACACCAGAAACTGTTGCTTGAGCTTTTGTCGAGTCATGGGTATCGCGTTTCAGATGTCCAGCTATCATCACGACTGACCAGGGCAGACAATTTGAATCAGCCCAGTTCAACGAGATTTGTAACATTTGCAGTATCCGGCGCATCCATACCACAGCATATCACCTGCAAAGTAAAGAACTAGTTGAGCGCCGGCACCGCACTTTCAAGGGGGCTCTTCGATGGCATGACTCTCTTTGGACAGTGGCTCTTCCCCTTGTGCTACTTGGCAATTGTGCGATCTATAAGGAAGACCTCAAAGACACAATAGCTGAGTTCATATATGGTCAGAACATTGTTCTCCCTGGTGAACTTGTGAGCCCTTCCACATCTCTCCCTCAGTCTGACTTACCTTCCTTCGTAGACCTTGTCAGATGCCACTTCATTAACCTCCACATTCCTCTGCCCACCAACCATTCCTGCCCTAAGGTACATGACCCAAAATCTCTGGACAATTGCGAGTACGTCATGCTCCGAGATGAGAATGTCCATGCTCCCCTCCAACCTCCATATACCGGCCCGTACCGAGTTCTCCGGCGCTCAGCCAACACCTATGACATCCAGAGAAAAGATATCAGCTGTTGCAGTCTCTCTCAATAGACTTAAGCCTACTCATGTCGAGCCTGCTTCTACCCCCCTTCAGGCCACGACCATGCCACTCACTGTCATGGCTCATGATGCTCTGACCACTCCCTCCACGTTGGACTTACGCACTCGGTTGATTGACTTCCAGCTCCAATTGTCGAGCTCTTCTCTAACCTCGCCCCCTACTCCAGTCTCACGCACTCCGTCAAGTGATCACATCCTCCCCACATCGAGCTTACCTACAATTACACCCTCGCCACCAGGCCCTTCTCCGGTTCTTTCAACTGTCCCCCGTTGCCTGCCTCGCTCTGTCAAGGTTTCTCATGCCCCCCCCCCCCCCCCATCTTGAACGTGCCCACGCTCGAGGTGTTTGTGCCTGTTCCCCCGGACATGATCAATGACATCTCTATAATACTATGTGATGACACATTGTTTGTCATGTGTTTCCCTTCATCTGATGCTCATGACACAACCTCCACCATTCCCTGCCACTTGGTGAAATGTGTTCCCTTCTTGCCTGATGTCAACCTGGACATGCTTCGTGTGTTCGCCATGCCCCCCGGAGACATCATCGTTGTCGCTCCGTTCCTCCCGCAAACCGCCGGCATACCTGTCGCTGCATGACCAGCACGCCCAGTACGATGCCCGGCGTGTTTCAACAAATTCCAGGTTCAGTGGCCAGACCTTTCTATGTGGCGCTGATGAGATCGACACCAGTATCGATCTGAGCATCATCTTTGAACTAAGCAAAACATTATCTTTGTGTAGTTCCGCCATCCATTTCTGTGTAAGCCTTACTTGTGTGATGAGGTGAATAAATGAACTCATGATTACAAGGTGGTGTTTGGTGTACCTCACCCGAGCATCCACCTCAACCTGTTTCAAGAATATTTCATACAAGTGAAGCCCTTTGCATTTCATCAGGAATAACAACAACACAAATCTTTCCCAGATGGCAAAGTGACCATATTAATCTTAAATATGTTATTTTCCTAACGACGGCTTCTGTGTGGAAAGTATTCCACGTCATTTACATGCATGAAATGTCTTATGCACTATACCAGTTACATTTTTTTGGAGTGATTCACTTAGATGACAGATACTGGTATTAATTCAGTTTAATGGAACATTGTACTGTGGTGGAAACTAGTTGTACTATATGCCAATTATTGTTATGAGATACAGTTATCCAGTTACTATCATGATATGTAGAACTTTGCCATTTCCTATACAAATGGCAAAAACTGCTGCATGCTTGGTTACTGAAGGATGGAGATAAGAGAGTACTATAAATGAGCATACATATAAATGCAGTATCAAAACAAATATACAGGGTGGTCCATTTATCATGACTGGGCCAAATATCTCACAAAATAAGTGTCAAACAAGAAAACTACAAAGAACAAACCTTGCCTAGCTTGAAGGGCAAACCCAGATGGTGCTATGGTTGGCCCGCTAGATGGTGCTGCCATAGGTCAAATGGATATCAACAGACTTTTTTTTACATAGGAACCCCCATTTTTTATTACATATTCGTGTAGTACGTAAAGAAATATGAATGTTTTAGTTGGACTACTGTTTTCACTTTGGCAGTACGTGTAACGACATTCCTCTCAACAATGAGTAGCTCACCTTCTGTAATGTTTGCACATGCATTGACAATGCACTGACTCATGTTGTCAGGCATTGTCGGTGGATCACAATAGCAAATATCCTTCAACTTTCTCCACAGAAAGAAATCTGGGGATGTCAGATCTGTTGAATGTGCGGGCCATGGTATGGTGCTTCGACGACCAATCCACCTGTCATGAAATATGCTATTCAGTACCGCTTCAACCACACGCGAGCTGTGTGCCAGACATCCATCATGTTGGAAGTACATCGCCATTCTGTCACGCAGTGAAATATCTTGTAGTAAGATAGGTAGAACATTACGTAGTAAATCAGCATACATTGCAGCATTTAGATTGCCATCGATAAAATGAGGGCCAATTATCCTTCCTCCAACAATGCCGCACCATACATTAACCCACCAAGGTCGCTGATGTTCCACTTGTCGCAGCCATCATGGATTTCCTGTTGCCCAATAGTGCATATTACGCCGGTTTACGTTACCACTTTTGGTGAATGACGCTTCGATACTAAATAGAACACATACAAAAAAATCTGTCATCGTCCTGTAATTTCTCTTGTGCCCAGTGGCAGAACTGTACACAACATTCAAAGTCATTGCCATGCAATTCCTGGCGCATAGAAATATGGTACGGGTTCAATCGATGTTGATGTAGCATTCTCCACACCGACGTTTTTGAGATTCCCGATTCTCACGCATTTTGTCTGCTACTGACGTGCGAATTAGCTGCGACAGCAGCTAAAACACCTACTTGGGCATCAACATTTGTTGCAGGTCGTGGTTGACGTTTCACATGTGGCTGAACACTTCCTGTTTCCTTAAATAATGTAACTATCTGGCGAATGGTCCGGACACTTAGATGATGTTCTCCAGGATACCAAGCAGCATACATAGCACATGCCCGTTGGGCATTTTGATCACGATAGCCCTACATCAACACGATATCAACCTTTTCCGCAGTTGGTAAATGGTCCATTTTAGCACGGGTAATGTATCATGAAGCAAATACTGTCCGCACTGGCAGAATGTTACATGATACCATGTACTTATACGTTTGTGACTATTACAGCACCATCTATCACAAAGCAAAAGAAGTGAACCAAGTAAAACCTTCATATTTCTTTACATACTAGACGAATACATAATAAAAAATAGGGGTTCCTATTTTTAAAAATGCAGTTGATATCCGTTTGACCTATGGCAGCACCATCTAGCGGGCCAACCATAGTGCCATCTGGTTTCCCCCTTCAAGCTAGACAAGTTTCGTTCTTTGTAGTTTTCTCATTTGATGCTTATTTCGTGAGATATTTGGCCTGGTCACTATTAATGAACCACCCTGTATATTGCATTTGACATATGAGTGTGCCATTACAATGTGAGTGCTACTTGATGAATTAACAAAACAACTGAATCCATTGTAATTAGTAATTCACTATTTTACATTTCATCTTGTAAAATTCGGCTCCATGTAGACTACGTGCTTTCCTAATGCTAGAGCAAGGCACTCTAGTCAGTAAGGATATGTATGTGTGACACATTGATTTATGTGCCTCAGTCTTTTACATGCTTTCACCTCACAATCTGCTACAATAAACTTATGTTGTGTTGCTATTCCTTCACCATATATGACCTTAGCGGGCAGCCACTGCAGTAAATTAAATGCAGACAGCAGCACTTGACCTACATGAAAATTATTTTCAGTGCTGTTATTCTGGCTTTGACCTTCACACATCATTGCAAATCACACTATCAACCATAAATACCACTGTAGAGCAAAACTAGTGGTACTTTAGTGTAAGCATCCCCAGGTCTTTGAAGAAGCTTCTGCAAAATATTCACTTACCAAATCTACACAATACCTATCCTGTACATTTCTGTAGAATAAATACTTTTTGGCCTTTAGCTATGTTGCCCTGGAAGATCACACCACAGGACAGTACCGTCTGAAAATATGATAACAGTTCATCTGCTGGATAACTCAATGAAAGAGACTTCTAAATGTAAATCAAGCAGAAATCAGCTTCCTCATTAACTTTTGATATCTATCAGACTTTTTATTTCCACTGGTAGATTGTTAAACAGTAGCATGTTTCTTTGTCAAAATTAGATTCATTAGAGGGTAAAGCTGATGATTTTTTTCTTCTAGCACTGTACTTGCAAATATCTCTGTTACTCTCAAACTAAGATGTACTGTTGATAAAAAAAAAATTATAAGTGAATAAATGTCCTGTGAGACTATAGTTAATGCTCTCAGCTGCTTAAAAAGATGTCTGGAAGATGTTTGTGTGTGAACCCTACAAATAATTGAAATTACTTTCTTTTGCGCAATGAATGCTTTCTGCCTAAGTGCGCAGTTACTCCATAATATTATAACATAAAACATTAGTAAATGAAAATATGCAAAATATGTTGGATTACTGACTTCTGTATACCTGAAGGTGGCAGTTATTCCTCTGCTAAGGTAATATTTATTTTCTTCAGAAGATGATTTCAAAATTAATACAAATCTTTCCTGAAGTAGGTGGTAATGATTCTCAATTTCATGAACATACTTCATATTAGGCAGTATGAATGAAATTTCCTGGAACAGTTTCAGGATCAGGGTGTTGCAGAACCATAATTTTTTGTTGTTGGCACATTAGCAGAGAAGTCAATTTCACACATACCTGTAATTACAAATTACAAAAGTGTATCAACTTTTGTGACAACTAATCAGTATCATCATTTAAACTGGACCATGATTCTGATAGCAACATTAAATAAAATTTTTCTTCTGACAGAGCAGATGACAGTTCAACAAGTCTTGTTTTTTCTCCTGACTTTATCAAAGGTCATGTAGTGACAATAAACAATGGATTAAAAACTCATGTTTTTAATCCACAATTAATTTTTTTTTGATCTGCTGTTCAATAGGGACATATTGACATTAACTCTTTTCAGGTGCTGAACAACATCTTCAATAAATCGTCTCCAATAAATTTCTTTAGTCCAACAATGATTGGGATTCCCTGAATAGCCTGATTGCGATATGGAGGGAAGTTCAGAGATATCTGGGCTTCATAGCTTGCTGTAGCGTGCTCTGCTGGAGGGTGTTTCCACTGCAGGTATGTCACATTGGAATTTCCACTAATGTGACAGTGTTTATGTACTTGTCCTGCATTGCTACTCTCTGAAGCATTTTATACATGTCATTTAAAGTGATTATCCTTTCATGTGTTAATATTTCTGATTTGTTTTGTTTCATGGCTGTTTCGCGCTCACTTTCGGTGACTCACTGAGGTCTGAACTTTCCTTCTGGCTAACAATTCATTTCACAAACTCTGCTGTCACAGAGTGCAGCAACCATCTGCTTGTTTTGCCACCAGTCTCCGCATCACTGCCACTGCCAGAGCTCATTGACTATGTTCTACCTAGGGAGAGAAAAATTTCTCCACCTTTCTCTTTCAAGGGACTCTTACTGTTGTTTGGAATGCAGCACAGTTCAGGTTACCATCTCTCTAGTAAATACTGCCTTATTTGTTTCGAACATTCCTTCAGATAATACAAATTAGTAAATATAAGTAATTTTACTTTTCTTTTGCACACTTTTTTTAATGTTATGAAAAGAGGTATGTACATATTGCAGAACCATTGAGTGGTCTCCATGGTTCCATGGAACACAATATAAGAACCACTGGCCTGTTATAACTTTCTGCATACAATTTTGTTAATAAGAATAAAACCTGGCATGATCTGAACTACATATTCAACAAAAACATAGTTTATCTAATAGAATATCATACACAACTAAATACCTTTGATAAGTGACACAAGATCTCAACTGGTGATATTTGAAGATTTTATTATGTGCTCGGTAAATCTATAAAATATCTGACTGTGAAGGATGAGCCTTTTCATATTCAAACTGTGATTGGCTAAGTATCCCATTTCTACACAGGGGGTGATAGCCACAGAGCACATCACCTTCTAAAAAATATAAGAAAAAGATGTAAGATACAACACTGGGTTGCTGTTATTGACATCTGTGGAATCACCCTCGTTATAAAGTGACCTGATGATGCCACACTTTAATCTGTCTAGAGAAACAATGTGAGGTAATGTTGAATTATGTAAGGGAGTAATTGCATTACATAAATATTGCGACACACATTTTTATTGTCTTGTTGGAGATGTTGTCAGCCCTATATGAGCTTTTACTTTTTAGACTTATGGTGATCATCTTTATTTCAAATGGCAATGAGACATTAATTTTTATTTTGGTAAATATCCTCTGTATTGTTTCTTCAGTGCAGGTTGTTGCTTTCTCTTATGAAGTTTATGCAAAACTTTTTCACCTATTTTTAAACATTAATTATTAAAAATATCTGCTACACATAACTGTGTTTGACAATGATTCACTTACTTTAACAAAAATAATGTCATCAACTATGGTTTTCTTCTCTGTCTCTCTTTTAATCATATTCCATAATGATTTGCTTTTCTTGTGTGATCTGTCAGTTTCAGAAAAGATGTGCATACTCCTGTTTCTTAATAAGTTACCGTACATTTTGTATACTGAAATTATTTCTGGATCATTGCTTGTTCTGACTATTTTGTACAAGTTCTTTTTCTTTGTAAAGAGGTTGAGGGCCTTTGAGTGTTTCTGAACTGTACATGGAGCTAAGGTACATAATATGACTACATGTGCATCTTGATCTGACAATCTGTCTGCCACAGGTTAAGCCTGTGTCTTTGATTTAAACTTTTATGAATACAAAGATAAGGATTCTAGTATTCTGAGCAACTCTTGTAGGGAAGCTGATGACTCATACTAAATTATAAGTGACTAATAGCGACTACAGATCACTTTTTGTGTCAGATTTCCTCAAATAGTTCACATGAATATTACCATAAGAATAAACCTTTCCTTCTAACAGACAGCACAAAAATCAGTCAAAATTTTTCCATGAAAATTTCCCAGTTACCCAGTAGGGACTCGTTCCACAATTTTGGCCATGTCAGGTATGGATGTGCATGCCTCCTTTATCAGTCCACATCTTAGGTTTGAAGAGTCCTCCAAAGTTCTCTGGTGAATAATGTGTGTAGGTCAAGAACAGGAACTGGTGAACCACCAAAGTTTTCCATATCTGAACTTTGTCTTATAACTGCAGTGTCATTTGATAACATGACCCTGTGCTGGCTACTGTTAAGATAATACACTATATACGAGGTAGTCAGAAACATGTGCAAATTGAAGCAGCTCTCCAGAGACTGTATCACCAAATGTGTGTTTTGTTTGGTTTCCTAAAACCAAACAAGAGAGTTATGCAGAAACTGGACCTGTGATGGCAGTAATGATCAAACTCAAGCCAAAGGCTGAGCAGTCTCATGGACTATCATATAAGATTCTATATTACAAGAATAACTGACACTAATTGTATTTGGCAAGGCATTTGACTTTGCATGTGCAGTAGCCTGATTGGCTAATTTCAATGATAATTAACTCAGAAATGGTGCAATGTATCAAATTTTTTTTATTAACAGTTATTTCTCAGCACAATCTACCCAATAACACCTTTACAAACTGTTTCCGACCACCATGTATATGGTAGTGGAATGCCCATAATGACATAACACTTTGGTGTCTCTAGTAGAATTTTATGAGGTATACATAATATTTCTGTTTGCTGATGGCACTAGCTTGGTAGTAAAGCATGTTGTGTGCAACATCGGCTTGGTTTCAATAAGTGCAGTTCATTAAATAAGTTCATGGCTTGCAGAAAGTAAACTAATGCTAAATCACAGTAAGACTCAACTTTTTACAGTTTCTAACACACAATTCAACAAAACCTGACCCTTTAATTTCACAGAATGGGCATATTATTAGTGAAACTGAACAGTTCAAATTTCTAGGCGTTTAGATAGATAGTAAACTGTATTGGAAAGTCCCTGTTCAGGATCTTGTACAGAGACTTAATGCTGCCATTTTTAGTATTTGAAAGGTATATGAAGTAAGTGATAATTTGACATGAAAATTAGTCTACTTTGCTTACTTTCATTCACTTATGTTATAACGTATTATATTTTGGGGTAATTCGTCCCATTCTAAAAGGATATTTTTGGCTCAGAAACATGCAGTTCAGGCAATAAATGGTGTAAGTTGACAAACCTCTTGTTGACTCCTGTTCACGAGTCTGGGTATTTTGATACTGGCCTCTCAATACACATATTCCCTACTGTCATTTCTTGTTAACAATATTAGCTTATTCCCAAGAATAAGCATCTTTCACCCTGTTAATACTCAGGAGAAATCAAACGTGCATTTGGATTGTACTTATGCAGAAAGGTGTGCTGCATCCATTTTCAATAAGCTACAATTCAAAAATCTTAGCAGTAATACATGCACTTTCAGATCAAAACTGAAGAGCTTCCTCAGGGGTCACTCCTTTTATTCTGTCAATGAGATCCTTGAGAAATTTAGCTGATTCTTGTTGTATTCTTGATTGCATTTACTTAAACTTATGGCTTAACTTTTTTTGGGTTCATAAACATTTGTATGTTGCAATTTCATGTACTGACACATTCGATGAACTTGGAGATTTGCTCCTCAGTTTGGTCCTATGGAATTTGATGTGTAAATAAATAAAATAATCCAAGGATTTGGCTAGACATATAAAATGCCAACAAGATTTTTATTATTGCTTAGTGGAAGTGAGAGAGTTGGAAGACATATTGATTGATCTATACTGAAGCCTTTACAGAAGGTGAGCTGAGCTGAAATACTTTAGACTTGGGGAGCAGGAACATGTGCCTGTAATTGGGGATCACTTGCTTATTCCAGTTTTATAAATAGTTATTAGTAGTCCATACTTTCAGGAAAAAGATCTTAAGCTATATGTTCTACTGATTAAAAAGATAACTTCAGAGGGATGCTAAAAGTCAGCATAGTACCAGATTGTGCAACTTTCTTTGAAATACTTTATAATCAGAATAGTGACTGCTTTCCCCGCTGAATATTTTACACATGGCTAGGGGACTTCAACTTCACCTCCCTCACCCATTCCACACTCTTACCATGTTATGAAATGTTGCATCAAAGTGGAGTTTTCCACTGAGTGAGGAGATGCAGAATAAATTACATCATTGGTGTCTTCCTGAGGTTTAGATTGCAGCAGCTCCAAGAGCCTCACAAACTGCTATGTGCTGCATCCTATTTTTCATGGATGAACAGAATGGACTGTATTTCTTGGAGTGACCCATGGTTTTTTATAGTCCTTTGTGATGCTTCATTGATCCTAAGATAAACTTCTCCAGAAAGGGAGAAAGCTCTGTCGCATAATCTTCCAAGACTCAACAGGTCCAGCTGCCTTCTCCCTGTCTAGTGATATTAGTTCATTTCATATTCCACTATCAGTCACCTCAATACCGTATCTGTCTCTTTGGTGTTCAGATGTTGGGTTAGGGAATCTGAATTTTATCCATTAGTAATCCCAACGATGTATTATGGCTCCAAGTGTAGTCCACATCTTTGTACCAAGAGATCACTGATTAATGTTGACTGTTTTCTCACCTTTCTTAATATTTCTTTGAAGACTTATATTTATCCATGTTGTAACATCCATATGGTCATTTCATTTCCTCCACTGCTTTCATCTAAACAGACAGTTGGTGTCTGTTGGCTATCATGATGTCTCAGAAGTTGTTGCCATGAGTCGGTTCACTGATGAATGGTAATTTTCAGAGGATACATTCAGGGGATTCTGAATGAATCCTCATTCCTAGCCTATCTGTTCTAATCAAGATTGTCTCCTAGCCTGTTGTTGTAAAAACTGAAAACTCTCCCTATTGTTGTAGAATATAACAAAATATGTATGTGCCACTGTCTGTTTTCCATTAAGCATTCTGTCACAACAGCTCCTGACACAGGTGGGGTATAAAAGCATCAGATAAACATCTTTGATGTTTACTTTCATCCAGAGTTTCCACATTTGGAATCCACAGTAATATCATCTGATATTATTATTGTGTCTACGAATGAGAGCGACCAGGATGCAGATCACCAAGGTCAGATGACAACATCAGAGAACATAATGTTTATCAGACTGTGCTCTGCTCACAAAGAATGGCACTCCATGCAGCTGACACGTCAACTGGCACCATGCACGGTCACATCTTAGACTTTAGGTGCACAATAGAACATGCATGGCACTCTCTCTGGTGTGTCAAGGCTTGAAATCAATGCAGAACAGTTTAGCCAAATTACAGAGGGCAAAAAGCTGCCATACTGTCATTATGTTCTATGTGAAATGGAGTCAACAATAACAGTTTTTCTCATTTATAGCTGAAAGCAAGGACTGATTAACTATTGAACAACTATTTGCATTATTATTTTACATGTAGTAGTAAAGTCAGTGAAGAGGAACAATGTTTAGATACCTAAAAAATGGCCTGCATGAACTTCTGTTTTCTTTTTTAGTGTTATTGTAATTATTCTCTTTTGCTTCCAGAATTTTGTTAAGGCATGATGGGAATTACCACAAAAGATAACATTCCACCTTACCAGCGAGATTATCTGGGGAAAATACACAGTGTTTACAGCTTCTTGAGTTGCATTACTGGATAGCATACTTTAACTTAGAGAGTTGTGAGTTTAAAGAAGATAAAATGTGAAAGTCTCATTTTAGATTTCCTTGCAGCAAAGACATGGGAATTTGGTCTCTGTGATATTTTGAATTTGATGGTGATTATGTGAATTAGTGGCTTTCCTGCATTTTTATTTTTCTGGGCCAGAAAATGCAAAGTAACAGTTTTTGTGAGTTTAGGATAAGCTTGTTTCCATAGAGCCACTTGGAAATTTAATCTCTGGTGATGATGATGATGATAATGATGATGAGGTTTGGTTTATGGTACGCTCAACTGCATGGATAATAGCGCCTGAATTTAAACTCTGATGACACCTGCAGAAGTGGTAATGCCTTCTCTGTTTTTTGCTTCAATAAGTAGACTGGTATCATATGCAAATAGTATTGCTTCTGCATTCTTTACACACAAGGGCATGTCATTAATGTGCTGTAGAAAAAGAAATGATACTAAGCCAGAAACCTGTGGTACACTGAGTGACGGTATGGATGGCTCTGAAAGGTAGTTCTGTGTAGTGCTACCATGCTTATGTTTGACCTCTGCAGGATGAAATCAATCATGTAAATAAGATTTCAGTCACTAATTTGGCACACCTCACATACCATGACAGTTACGTTTATTTAAGAGAACGGAACAATCTATATCATCAAAAGCCTTTGTCTCATCCAAGAAAATATCTGAGATTTTGGAGTAATTTTTCAGCTGCATTTACAATGTGGTTACAAGATTGAAAGTAGCAGTCTCAGTGGGATTCAGTGCTCCTAAACCATGTTAGCATACTGGCAATACATTATTCTGGCTGAAAATGTTTGTTAGCCAAGCTAGAAAGTGTTGTTGAGCTATTGTTGGAAAGCCAGATACAGTTTACAGATCTATAATTTCACATTTCCTGGGGGTCTCCTTTCTTATCTAGAAGTATTACTTTAGCCGTTTTTAAAAGATCTGGGAAATTTCCCTCTGGCAATGAAGAATTGCAGATGTCTTCTAGGAGTGTGAGAACAGAGTTTGCTAATATCTTTATCATGTGGACAAACACATTTGTCCTAATGTCTGGATATCACATAAAATAAGCGTTTGTGTTTTATAACTTCTTCTTAATTGTGTGCAGGTAATGAAATAATATCAAGGTGATAAGTGTAATATATCAGAAAATGCTAATTATAAAAAAAACTCTTGCAGTGACTTAAATATTAACATCTGTCATCTTAAAATCTTCTTCATTCATGGAGTTTTCAATCTGAGGATCAATGTATATTTGAGTCTACATATACACTATGTGACCAAAAATATTTGGACACCCATATGTAATGTCGAATGTACTACTAGATTCATGAGAGCCAGACTGGCCAGTATAAGAGAAATAAAAGAGTATTCTCATGGTGGATGCAGGTTCTATACCCATTCCTGAGTTTGCGGTCCATTCTTCAACTGCAGCTTGCCATCTGGATGACGCTGGTACCTCCAATCTTCAGATATGTTGCTCTTGACTGGGACAATACAGTGGACAGATGCACACTGATGATCTGCAAACACTTGAGAACCATGTACTCCATCTAGCCCTACACATGCCACAATGCTTCCTGACTGATGACCTTTTACAAATCAGTGAATTATGCCCTCTCAGCAAGAGATGCTGTCAAACAGCGCACCCCTTTCACCAGAAGACAGAGCAGTCCAACAGCCAGCAAGTGCCTGAAATTTTCACACATTTTCTGGTAGTAAACACCACCCATTGAGTGACTAAATCGCTGCTAGTATGTGAGGACATCATTAAATTACTGCGACATTGACTGAACACAACCAGAACCACAGACCGTCTGCCTTACCCAGTCACAGTTTGGGGGGAATAAGGTAAAGTGTCTGAATTCTGCCACAGTTGAGTATCTGAAGAAATCCCATCATTTTCTCTGTGATGGCTTGTCAGTAGGGAACAAGAGACAGCAGAATGCATTGGTCATGAGAACTCAGTGATTTCAAACATGAACTGGCCATTAGGTGTCACCTGAGTAAAAAATATGTCAGGAACATTTTAATCCTTCTAAAGCTGCCCAAGTCGACTGTTGATGATACGACTGTATGACTGTGGAGTGGAAACGCGAAGGAACAATCACACCTAGACCAGGCAGATTTCATGAAGTAACAGACAGAGACCTTGGAGCATTGCTGATGGACGTAGTGGAAGGAATCACTCATGTGTTCCAAGTGCAGCCAAGAATCCGCTGAGCACAGTCACTGTGCATAAAGAGTTAAAAAGAATGAGGTAAATGTTAGAAAGCTTCTCATAAATCATACAATTCTGTATTCAGTGTTCCGTGATGTTTAAGCTAGTGGACAGTGAAACGTCATAGGACAGCGGATGGCTAAAAACGGGTGATCTGGAGTGATTATCACGCTGTAGATTGTGGTAATCCGATGGAAGGGTTTGGGTTTGGCGAATGCATGGAGGACGCTACCTGCCGTCATCTACAGCAGCAACAGTGAAGGAAAGGGGAGGTGGCGTTACGATATGGAGATGTTTTTCGTGGTGAGGATGTAATCTCCTTATTGTGCTTAAATGTTCAAATGTGTGTGAATTTCTAAGGGACCAAACTGCTGACGTCATCAGTCCATAGACTTACACACTACTTACGCTAACTTATTCTAAGAACAACACACAAACAAACATACACACACACACACCCACACACACACACACACACACACACACACACACACACACACACACACACACTCCTTGACAATGCGCTCTGTGATTAGCGACATCTGTAAGGTTCTGGTAATGATTTGTGGACAATGACAATATTGAACTGGACCAGTCCGTCCAGAGTCCCAACTTAAATGCGGTGGAAAGCTCTTGGGATGATTTAGAACGTCGACTTTGATATAGATCCCAGCGTGCAAACCCACTACCTTCTCCGGTTCCTTCTCCAGCAAGAAAGGGCTGCATTCCTCCACAGTCATTCAGCCAGATCACTGAAAGTGTCCTCAGCAGAGTTCAAGCCATCATGAAGCCGAAACGTATACAGACACCATATTTATGTTCTCTAATAGGTGTCCAGATACATTTGATCGGATAGTGTATAGCCCCCAATGATCTTTGTAATTCAATTTTTAATATTTAGATACAAATAAATACTTTCAAATAGAAGATTGTTCACATCTGTTTGGCAACAATATCATGCTCAGGTTCAGCCTGTAAGTTCTATGAGTTGCTTTCGATAAATGTTTTTGCAAATTGTTTTTGTATCTAAATCAGCTTCGCCAGTGGAATGAAACATTTTTAGACTTTCTAAATTACTTTCTCTCGATGCTATTAAATGCTGTGGAAGATTTCACCAATAGAGTAAAGAAGCTTTTGCTCAATGGTGTTTCAGAAGTCGTGTAGAAATGAATACCACCACCAGTCATCCGATTGAGATGTAGATTTCAACAAAATGACGTTCTGTATCAGAGGCGCCGACATGAAAGTATTTTTTTGGAGGGGGGGGGGGGGGGGGGGAGCAAGAATCATTTTATTAGGTACTGTATCTGACAGATAACTTTGCGTTTCCATCTGTATGTTCGACACTCCAAACCAGTCCTATTTGCAGATGGCACCAGTGTATTGATTGAAGGTGGAAATAGAAAGGCTCTTAGGCTGTATGCTGAAGTCACAATTGAAAAGATTTCAGAGTTTTTTGTGAGGAATAAGCTACTGATTAACCCTTAAAAAAAAAAAAACCGTCACTGTACAATTCCACACACAGCAAAATTAAAAATCCATTAAAACCAAATATTTCTTTGGAAAACCAAAAAATTAAGTGTTACTGAAACAAAATTGCTTTGTTTACTTACAAGACAATCTGAAATGGAATTCCCACATCACATTCTTAAATTCTAAGCTATCTAAAATGTACCTATGGTATGAGAATTATATGGAACAACACAGGCGCTGAAGGAGAGAGAGGTATTATGCACACATACTTTCCCTTTTGAGTTATGACATCATATGCTTGGGAAATTCCCATCACAGCATAACAACTTTCAAGAAACAAAAAAAGATTGTGAGGATAATAAAAAATGCAAACAGCTGAAAATCATGCAAACTACGATTGGCTGGCGACTATCCCCTACCCCTTGACTCGCTGAAACGTCAGTCACAATGTCATTTCAGTCAGAGTATAGGTCATTAGTGGTACAAAACAAATACATAAATAAAGTTGAAGAAACAACCTTAATTTTTGATGGCAAATGTACTCCTCCTCAGATCATTCCTGCATATGAACTCGTCGCATATGGCATCAAGGTCAAGTTTCATCGATTCATCTCTATGGGCGTTGAGAAAGGTGATGGCATTAAGACAATCCTGCCTCATTATAGAACAAAGATACATTTTCACCCTGCGCTGACAAGAAAACGATCACTCAGTGTTGCAGGACGTTACCGGAATTGTCAGCACTACACGTATGAATTTCACTAGTTCAGGCAGTAGGTCAAACAGGTGGTTTTCCTATTTTAGGTGTTTCACTATGTCATCCAACAAACTAATATTTGCAGAATTGCTGCTTTGGATAATCTCATGAAACGTGCTTCGGTGGAGAAGCAAGCGTTCTTTGTCTATATCTGATTCGTAGAAAGATAAAATATGGAATGATTGTTTGTTATCACCAAGAAGAAATTGTTCAATTTGATTAACAAACATGAATGATTGAGTTTTGAACCGTGAATCCAAGAAGCTGATAGATGTATCCATTGTTTCAAAATACAATCTTTTATATTTGTCACATACTTCAGTGAATGTTTCTACAGATGAATTGATGGTGTCATCGCATTTCTTAGGGACTTTTCTTCTACGGGGTAATTTTGAGGAATCAACATCCATATCCGGACATTTTGGAGTTACTTGACCCCAGATTGATTCAAAATTGTCTCTCATAAATTTAATAGAAGTTACAAGAGTGGAAATAATCTTATTGGCCTCCTCTAAGTGTAGGAATTTCCTCTGTAGTGCTATGTTTACGGTATCAATGCGACCAATCAGTTTTACCAAAAGTGATAACATGAAAAAGAAATCATATGTCTGCATATTAATCAAAATGCCATTTGCTTTGGCCCCAGTGTCTGAATTGTCATGTTTTGAAACATTTAGAAAAAAATTCCTGACGTTCTGTATAACTGGACAAAACTGAAGACATTGCCAAGTATCTTACGACCCACCTTGTAGGACAGAGTGGTTTCAAATTTGTAGAGGCATCTGCCTTCAGGTGAGCAAAAAGATCTAATCTTTTAGGTGAATCTCTCACAAAATGTATTAAGTCCTTCATAACATTCAATGCATTTAGACATTCTGGAACTGCTTTCACAGTGTCTTGTAGTATTAGATTTAAATTGTGTGGAAGGCAGTGCCCAAACATAGCTCTCTTCTCCATTTCCATAAACTTTGCCTGGACACCATTATATAATGTGGCCATATTAGCTGAACTGCCAAAGCATTGGCCACTACAATTAGATGTAGGCAAATCAAATCGTCTTAAAATGTTGATAATAATATCAAACAGAGCCTTAGCTGTGGTACTTTGTATTGAGTATAGCCCTAAAAAATATTCTTCTATCTCTAAAGAAGCATCAACAAATCTTATACAGATACTAAATTGCTCTTTGGTGGCTATGTCTGTTGTTTCGTCTGCTATTATTGCAAAATACTGTACACTTTTGATATCCTCCAATAATTTTCTAAGAAGTGTATGACTTAAAATGGGCAAAATTTCATTTTGCACATCATGGGATGTCCATTTGTAAGTTTCACACTGTAGCCATGTTAAAAGTAGCTGGTTATCTTCACATCGAAGGCGTAATAAACTGCCAAAGTTACTTGTTTCATCAGTATGCCCACGTATTACAAGCCCCTGCACTGCTAAATAACAGAGGGAAGATATGATTTTTAGTAAACAAGCTCGGTTTTCTTCCATTTGCGTCACTTTTTCTTTGGAAATCTGGCTAAATACATTGACATTTGATTTTAAGGATTTGAATTTCAGTACAACTTCTCTGTGGCAACCCGATGCTTCACGTGCTTTCTAATTTTCTATCCCTTTCTTCCAGTTTGAAAAACCAGTTTCCATGAAAGTTCTTTCCATTTTATGAGAAAACTGAAAACGATTTTCTTCAAACATTTGTCTGCAAATTTTGCAAAAAATAATATATTTTACCTTATTGTAATCGATCCATGCAAATTGCTGTTTCCAAGAGGGCTGATAACAGCGATTTTTTTTTTTTTTTTTTCTGGGAACAGTGTTCCTTGTCACCGCCACAGTTTCATCACTATCTGCGTCTTTGTTGTCACACACAGCACCACTAACACTCATATTTCTTCCTAATTATAAACTTGTCCATTTTAAACTGGACAGTAAGGGACGAAAGATTAACAACTGAACCGAGTCACAGTAAGACTAACTGACCACTGGCGATGTCCAGCTCTGGAATATTAATGTTCGCTACCAACATTAACTGCGGCATTAATTGCGGCCTGCGTAACAGTACTGTGCACCTAACAAGAAGTAGCCATGTAACAATAGTGTTGATTATTGTCAGAGCCGACTCTAGGGGGGCGGGGGGAGGGGCAAAGTGTGCCATCACCCAGGATGGCAAATCCATCTTGCGTAAATGAAGGAATGTGAGAATAAATTGGAAATACAAATTATTCATAAAATCAAGGGGCTTATTGAAAATTATCTACGGTACAGAAACAGTGTGCTCCGATTTACGAAAGAAACGTTTCCTCCAACAAAAATGGCTTAAAATGTATTGCACTGTAAACATATCACTGACTGCTGCTTTGATCTTAAAGACATATTCACAACAAAGAGACGAATGAGGGTGATATGTGAAAATAAGGCGTCTTGTATGAAATATATTGTGGGAAAAGTTGACTATGTCGAAAAAAGGGGGGGGGGGGGGGCGCTTGACATGTTCCCATGGGGCGGCAATATCCCTGGAGCCGCTGTGGATTTGTGTTGTGGTGTTGTACCTAGTGATTGTCAATAGAATTTACAAAAATGAATGAAGAGTTTTTAACGTTACCTAGCCCTTCTAGCGATCGCCATTGCTGATTAGTTTCTTTTACAAGCTGCCAACAGGCTGCTGTGGGAGGAAGTGGAGCTTGTCCTAGCAGCCAAAGTGCTGCGAGCTCATGGTGAGCTTTCATTCCCCGCATACCTCCGTACAGTAAAAGTGTGCAAATAGTACATATGCACGGGACAAACCCTGTCACGATAGCTCGTCATATGCAGAGGTTGGAGGAGTAGCAGAAAGTAATATGCAATAGCTCGTAAAATCGGTATTTTTTTCCTACATAATCATTACATACTATTATACAATAATGTATGTGCAGGTTTTAATAAATTTCCCAGTAAAGGGGGAGAGAGCGGTGAGTAATGCATGTTTGAATATGGGGGGGGGGGGGGGGGGTGCGAGGCCCCTACTTTTAACTATTGGGGGGGCACAAAGTACCTTGCCACCCTTAAGTTGGCGCCACTGTAGAGCTGCATACATGATTGCTGCTATTAAATTGTTGAAGGTATTTTACCCAGCCTTGCTCCAGATCATATGTCTTGCCCAAGTCATGAATCGTGTAGCTGAGATGATGCGTCTCAAATTCCACACGTAAATAAGCTAGTTTCAACCATCAAGAAGATTTTTATTAAAGCACCTACAAGAATCCAGTTATTTTGAGAGGAACTTCCCAACGTACCACTTCCACCATAACCCATACTTACTTGATGAGGAATGTGGCTAGAGGCCATGGAATATTTCCGCGAGCATTTGGAAGACATGAAGAACATTTCTTAAATTGCGGGTGGAGGCAGTGAGCATTACTTCAGCTAAACATCTTCTAAAGAACCCAACATTTTCCAACGACATTGCGTACATAAAATTTCATTATGTATTTTTGGTCTCTGTTATTAAAGCTCTAGACTCTAGTGTGTTCAGTCTACACGCAACTGCGATTGATGGAAGAGGTGACAGAAAAAACCAACTTGGTCACAGTTTCTATTGGTATGAAAGTTAGTGAAAAACTAAAGACAGTGCTACAAAAAAAACTCAGGACTAACCACCCTCTGCTCAGTGGCTGACATCTTATCACGTAAATCAACAGAACATAAGTGTGCAGTCCCATTGTGCCTAATGCCATCATTTAAATGTGCTCTGGTGACATCGGTTGATGTGGAACGCTCATTCTCAGCATGCAAGATGCTATTAACAGACAAGAGATGCAGTTTCTCAACGGAAAAACATCTCTGCACTTTGTTAAAAATTTAAATGACTATACTGGGTGTTTGGAAATTCCTGTTACAAACTTTTAGGACTTGTACAAGGGAGTGAGTAGATAATATTTTGAATAGGAACCAATGTCTGCAAACCTTCCGTTTCCATCCTACGGCAGTTTCAGTTCACATTTGTAAATCATCCACATTTGCTGAGGTAAAGAGAAAACCTCAGAGGTCATTGTCTTGATATGCGATAGGGTAGTCAAGATGATGTGTAGTCCGTCAGTGTGTCACTTGATGTCACATAACGTCTGCCTCAGAGTTGATTGTCTTGATATGCGACAGGGTAGACAAGATGATGTGCAGTACGTCAGAGTGTCGCCTGATGTCACATAACGTCGGTGCCTGTGCATCTCCGGTACAGTAATAATGTAAACACGTAATGTTTAAAGGTTAATATAAACAAATGTGAGTAAATGATAAATTGATGTTTCGTTTTGTTTTCTTTCGAATTGTTACCTAATAATTGTACTGCGCCATTCCTAATTCAATTTCTCAAATAGAATTTGATGAGTTAAACATTTGAACCACAACCGTCGTAGAATGGTTATGGTACATTTTCGGACGTGGGTTCCTATTCACTCCCCCCTACAAATCCTAGAACTTGTAACAGACATTTCTGAACACGTAGACGGTAATAGTCCAGCACATGACTTAACCCCCCCCCCCCCCCAATTATCGTATGGGACTGCATGCCTCATATGTGTGCTGGAACCTGGCGACATCCACTCCCAACTACCATGGTCATCAGGGCTAGAGAACACAAACTGATACAGTTTCCAATCTTGGTCTTCCTTCAACCACATTCTTCCCTCACCACAGGCCAGGGGAGGGCGATGATATTTCATGATCTGGTTAGTAATTGGCAGCTAGAGGCCAAGCCGATCACCTGGAGACGACTGCATACTGTCTTGTGTTGACAGAGCCCTCACGGATGCCTCCAGAAAGCCAGCACTAAGCACTTCTGCATTTTCCTCGGTGTACCTAGAAGCCACAGTTTATAGCTAGGAGGCAGCAGCTAGGACCTTTATGAGTGCAGGGATCATTATGAGACAGATGTTCAGTGTTTTTCATCTCATGTTAGTTGTCTAATGTTCGAATAATGTCGCTATGTGTACGCCATTTCGATGATCAGCTTCCCACACTGATAACTCATGTTGCCTGTAAAGTGACATTGTGTGCCCGGACTCAGCTTCTTGATTTGACACACAGTGCACTAAAGTCAACTGCACTGGGAATAAATATTAACTTTGTCCTACAGAACATTGGTGGCTGTATGTAGCATTTTTCTGTGGGCAAAAGAGTATCAAGAAAGAGGTTGGTGATCAGCAAAACACAAACTATACAAACAATGAGAGTAGGGTAAAACATTTTTCTTTTTGAGCATTTTGTATTAGGATCTCTTAACAGTGGTTGCTTTTAATCGTGTTTACTTGAACTTGCCCATAAAGAAGCAGCTGCTTTGTGACATAAATATGGACCTTATACAAGTGTCTCCAATTTGCAAAAGAACTATCTATTTCACCTCTTATGTGAAGTGGTGTGGACACAGGACAAAATGATCGGCGGGGTTTTCTTCACTGATTTGGCGTATTGGTGCGGCCTAGTTGATTCAGGCGCCTAGAACGTGTCCTTGTTAACGGATCTCGAGTGGGGTCAGTGCTGCATATTGAGAGCGTCTTATTTGAATAGATACAGTGAACTCGTTTTGCAGGGAGTCCTGTTCAGAAAGTCAAGCATCCAGTCTCGAGACCTGGTGAGTTTGTGTCTGGTTCTCATAATATAAACACAATCATATTGGTCACTCCCTAAGTGGTAAGATACAGTGCTGCGATGTCCCACAATATGTAGTGGATACACTGCCTGGGTTGCCAGTTAGCTCTCAACAGGATCTGTGAAGAAGGGACTTAGCTCACAAGTGTCACAACTGCTGCATTCGTTGCTGCCTTGTCAGGTAACGCACTTGACGAAATCGATGCTTCCAGACACTCGGAGAAAATCTTGTGTCTCCACCGAAGAGGGCTGATGTTATAACCGTACCACGTACAGTGTTACTTTATAGTCGGTAGAGCCAACATGAAGTATCATAGGCATAATTTTCATTGCTCCTGGGGTAGCAGATTTACTGTGTGGGAAAAATGTCTTTTTTCTTAGAGTGTTATCGCTCATCTCTGGATAAAGTCGCTCTATGTATGCTACACTGAGAAGAAAAAAGTCGTGGGATATGTCAGACCTCCTTTTGCCCAGCATAATGCAGTGAGTGAAAGTCCCCAGCAGAAATACTGAGCCATTCCACCTCCACAGCCGTCCATAGCTGTGACAGTCTTGTCGGTGTAGAATTTTGTGCTCGACCTGAACTCTTGATTATGTCTCATAAATGTTCGATGGGACTCATGACGGGTGATCTGAGTGGCAAAATCTTTCTCTTGAGATATCCAGAATGTTCCTCGAGCCAATTGCAAACAACTGTGGCCATTGACATGGTGCAATGTTATCGATTAAAATTCCATCGTTGAACGGCTGAAAATGGTCTTCTAGTACCACACCACAACAATTTTCAGTCAATTATCGGTTCAGTTGGACCAGCGAAACCAGTCCATTTCGTGTAAACACAGCCATCGTCGTGGTTATGGAGCCACCACCAGTGTGCACAGCGCCTTGTTGATTACCTGTATCCATGGTTTCGTGGGTTCTGCACCACACTCGAATGCTGTCATCAGCTCTTACCAACTGCAATCGGAACTCACACGATCAGTCCCCGGTTTTCCAGTCGTCTAGGGTGCAACCAAAATGGCCACGAGCTTTGGAGAGGCGCGGCAGGGGACGTGACTCTGTTAGCGAAGGCACTCGTGTCGGCTGTCTGCTGTCATAGCCCATCAGTTTCGCTGCCCTGTGCCAACGGATATGTCCCACATTGATTTCGGCAGTTATTTCAGTGTTGTTTGTCTGTTAGCACCGACAGCATTGCAAACGCCGCTGCCCTCAGTCATTTTTTGGAGGCCGTGTGTTGTCCGTGGTGAGAGGTAATGCCTGAAATTTGTTACTCTCGGCACGCTCTTCACACTGTGGATCTCGCAATGTTGAATTCTGTAGCGATTTCCGAAATAGCACGGCCAATGCGTCTAACTCCAACTACCAGTCCCTGTTCAGAATCTGTTAATTCACGTCGTACCTCGTTAATCACATAGGAAACCTTTTCACACGAATCACCTGAGTACAAATGACAAGTCCGCCAGTGCACTTCAATTTTATACCTTGTGTACGCCGTACTACCGCCATCTGTGTATGTGCATATCACAGGCCCTTGAGTTTTGTCACCTCAGTGTAATTTAATATGACTCCGTTAACACTGCTCGACTGCTTAAGGCCAGTGAAGATTTTTCCCTGCTGCTTCTACTTATCCGTGTTCGGCTGTTGCGTGAAATTTTAGTTGAAAGCTGGCAGAATTCCTGCATTCTTCTGCACTCTTCAGTGTTGCATTATCAGTTCGCTGCTACAATTCAGACTTCTTCCTTTAATTTATTTTTAAGCCCTATCAATAGATCTTTGTCGATCTTTGCAAAACTTAACCCTAGTATTTTTCTTCCAGTTTCGTTCAACACTTAAACATAAATGTTAAACAAATCTCCTGACACAAAATATTATGCAACCATTCGCAGGCTGATCACAGGGCGAACTAATTTCATATAACACTATTTTAATTATTATCGGTGTTGGGGATGTAGGTTAATCTTAAGTGCACTCGATATTTTGCTAATTGAGTGGCGAATCTAGAGTTAAAGTGAGAACGTCAGAGCTAATTACTGTGGCAGCTTTGGCCATACACAAGCGCTAATAAGTCAGTGGAAACGCTCATCTTGTGTTCTGTATGTTCTCTAGGGCTTTTGTAATTTGAAGATGAGGACAGGAAATTTTACCTGGTACTTTGCATCACAGGCTGATGGGACCATGGATGTATCATCTTTTAGTAAAAGAAACTGAAGTATATTATCAGACGCCTGCCTATGAAGACCGTTTCAATAACGATGCTAGAAAATTAATTTGGAAGCCGATGTCGTTACACGCACCTGTAAGGCATTAAAAGGTTGTAAGTAGAGAAAAGGCCTTGATGCAAACTGAAAGGGTCACAAGATGTAGTTAGGGATTACATCTTGTGACATAACACATAACAGGTTTTGATGAGCTCAGTAGCCCACATAGGTTGTAGTAAATATAAACTTGGGATCTGTCACTGTATTCTTATTTGACAAGATATTAACTGCAGTTCCAAAAAAGTATTTGGTTGCATCGAAAAAACTGTAGTTGTTTCCATTCCTTGATAGATAAAATGTTTAGGCTATTAATTGCATGACACAGTGTGTGTCTCTTCCACACCAACATTTGTAAAAAATGTCATTTCAGTATCTTGAAAAGGTCAAGAAATACGACATATGTTATGACCAGATCATCCACGTCGCGTGTAGAAGTGTACCATGTGACGTCCCATAGAGATACAAACCAATATGTCGAGAATAGAAATAATTATTTTGTCTTTATCATTAACACTATTTCGATATGTTATCTAAATTTGATATGTAGCAATGTATGGCGTGAAATGGACCAATGTCTACAGATTGCGTTTTTACCATTGTAGACTCTTAAGATTTCGTGTATTGTTTGTTAATTTTGATGCATAATAATAACTACGATGAACAGCGAAAATAATTCCAATTTATCGTCGAGTGAAGATGTCAGTTTATCAGATGTGAAAAAATCGATATCTGTACGAAATAGATTACTCAAAATCAGATGAAGTATTTCAGAGTGACCAGCACGTCCGTACTAGCACTTTACAGACAATTCGTATGTAGATGTATATGTGCTGCTGGAGGACATCTCGTGTCACGCTCTGTACTTGTTAGTGGTTTGCTCGAATATTCAGAGCGGCAGGCAGCAGCGGAAAAGTTTGACGCCGCCAGACAGCGACGCGACGCCTGATGCAAACTGCCACTGAATGTCTCCATGGCAACCTTGCTGCTCCCATTAAGTGTTCTGCACGGAATTCTCCTTTGGGAAATGATCGTCAATCATCTCGTGGAACTGTTTGACGTGCATGAACTGCACTATAAAACACGGTGTGCCCTGCTACCCAGGGAGACTCTGTGAAACACCTGTTACTTGCTGCTGCAGACATTTCCGCGCAGAATACTCTAGCGAGATCTGACGCTGACACAGTGGATTCCCACGAAACGATTCGATTAACAAATTCGTAATGTCGATCATCGTTGTGACGTATGCCACTGACTCAAACTACAAGAACAACAACGGAGTGCCCAGAAGGACCCGAGAGTCCCATTTATTTATAGTTGTGTGCGCGAACACAGTCTGTAGTCGTCGCGCAGAATCTGCCTGTTGACTCCCGGCCTTCGCGCGCCCACGCAGGCGCGACACCGGCGGCTGGGCCTCCGCCTCTAGCGCCGCAGCTCCCAACTGCTGCCGGAGGCGGACGAGGAGCTGCTGGGGGCGGCGGCGGCGGCGGGGGCGGCGAACCGGCGTCGGAGACCCGCGCGTAGCTTCCGCCTGCGGTAGCGCCGCCGCGGCCTCCACCTGGTGCGCGGAGCCTCGTCGCTGCTGGAGGATGAGCTGCGGGGGGCGGCGGCGGGCCGGCCACGACGACGCTGACGTCGCTTCCCCTTCCGGTGCGGCGCCTCTGAAGCGCTGCGGGCTGGGGGTGCGGGGGCGAGCGGAGGGGCCGCCGTCTCCTGCAAGACGAGGACAACGTTTTGTGACGTCACGACAGCTGATGAGGCATTGAGGCAAATGAAAAAGCATGGTAAATTTCTAATCTAGGTGGGAATGTTGTTGTTAAACTGCTTCACTGATGGTGAAGTGGTATTAGTGCAGGTTTTTTTTTTCGAATTTGCTGTTTTAATACACAATTATTAGGCTCTTTAAGATGTCAGTGACGCTAGCTTCTTAATACTGGACATAGACTACCAACATGACGAAACAGTTAAAAAAGAAAAAGAAAACCGAGTATGTCTCATTCTCATATTCACCGACGGGATTTCGTAGCAGGTTTCACGCAATGCTTCAGTAACGATAACTCTGAATAAATACGTTTAAATGTGAGGAAAATGTAGACTACTGTTTTGACATGTTTCAAATAACAGGGAAATTGTATGACAACAGGGAAATGTTGTTAAACATCGCGGTATCAGACAGTCTCTGTGGCATAGTGATCTTTTGTGGGCAGCAGAAGTGTTAAACTCAGAAGAGTGTTCCTGGAGTCACTCAGTAGCAATTATGGACGTATGGGGTGACGCACTGTCCTGCTGGATTTTCCCAAGTCCGTCTGAGTGCTCAATAGACATGAATAGATGCAGAGAAATGTAGTTAGTGGATGTAGGTAATGTTTTTGGTTACGTCGGGGGTTGGGGCGACCGAAGAAATATATGGCCTTACCACTGTAATCTGCTGTGGACAAAAGCTACCCACAATATATGGCTAACACTTAAGACTAAACTATGCAGAGTTAGTAAGACTCACCCCTACTGACTGCATTAGCTCCTCCTCCATAATTCTGCAGTACATCTTGAAACACTCTTGCAGAAACAGCTCACGTTCCTGTAGACGAAGGACTGTATCAGCTACATACTAACCAGCATCTAATTGTGCTTCTAGATTTAATGTTATCAGGTTTTATGGCATCATTAACACCTGTGAACGAACTGTAACTAGCACAAGCTGAGTAGAATCTGCGACTATCAGTAACGACACAAGTCCAGAAAGGTAGTGATACTCACGTCTGATGACTCTATAGACAGCTCATCCGCCAGTCCGCTGTAGACTGCGTAGAACTCCTGCAGAAATTTCTGCCACTCCTGTAAAGAAAAAGGTTTATTAGCTGCATAGTAGCTGACACCTGACTCTGAATGTAGATTTAACATGGGAAAATTTTCTTAAAACTGGACTATGTCGATATTAAGAACATGTGTTTGCATCTTAATCTCAATTTTCCTGGAGACTTTTCAAATCAGTACCATGTCAACGGTTCGTGATGCTTGCCAATAGCATGAAGCAGCAATGTTCCGTTTCACTTGTGCCCACTGTCGATCGACGTGTAATAATTTTCTTAGGTGGTTATGTATTGAAGAGTATAGTTCACATGTTTTTGGATTGCTTACAGAGACACAAGAATTGGCTTCAACCTCAAAATGAATAATATATATATATATATCACAGGCAAGTTTCTGAGATGACGCCTACCAGCGTCTCTGCAGTGGAGGGCCTTGGGAAGAATGGTAGCAGGACAGTCGCAAACTGATGTGACCCGATGGCTTAATTTGAATTAGGTGGGTGACAGTTTATAGAGATCGATACTGTATCCCGAAGACCAGGGCAGGGCCGACCACGTGCAACTTGAGAAAGAGAGAACCGTTGTTTGGTTGCACGGCAACTGGCATCTGACCTCGCAGAATCCACTGCACGTGTTGTTTCGAGGCAGACGATGTAGGTTTCAGAAGAGTGGCCTTTATTGTCGGAGACCTGCTGTATGTGAACCTCTGACATGTCTTCACAGAAGGCAACGTCTAGAGCAGAGCCGTGAACACGCCACCTGGACGGTCGAACAGTGGTCCAATATTCTTTTCGCAGATGAGTCCCGATTTGGTGTGGAGAGTGATTCTCGACCGATCTGCATCTGCAGGGAACGTGGAACACGATTTCGTGACTCAACCATTCTGGAAGACACTGATATCGAGGATGATCCCTAATGGTGTGGGTGGGGATTACGTTGACCACTCGAACACCTCTTCTTCATGAAATTGTACGGCTAAATCGGCAAGGTTTAACTGCTGTCAAGTATCGTGAGGAGATCTTGGGACCTCACGTGCAGTTGTTGCGAGGTGCTATGGGCCCAGAGCTTTTATTGCTGGCCGATAACGATCGACTTCATAGAGCACAGGTGGTTGATGTTTCCCTGGAAACGGAAGATATTGCACGTATGGCGTGGCCTGCTCGCTCTCCCAATTTGAATCCCATAGAATACGTCTGGGGTGCACTGTGGATACGGGTTGCATTATCTCAGCATTCCCCAACCACTCACCAAGACCTGCAAGCAGCTGCAGGAAGAATGGGCGTTCTTGCCTCAATATGAGACTGAGAGCATCATTCACAGCATGCCCAGTCGTTTGTCTGGTCTGTGTTGGCTCCAGAGATGGTCACGTCCCACACTGAGCACATTAACCAGTCATCGGAATGTGTGTGCAAATCCGCTTTTGTCTGCCATTATGCATGTTGCAGTTGTTTACGATCTGTGGTCTTTATGTCGTTGCTACTGTTCTATGACTTGATTGTACTGTTTTGTGGCAAAATAATCGCAACCTCGCAAAATTTCGGTTTGTGGCTTTAATTTTGGACACCAGTGTACTGTCTGATCAGATTATCCGGCTATCCGCACGTAATAAGGAACTGACCAGTAGAGGTCACGTGAAGGGGACCCACCAGCACAGAAGGAGGCGGGGAGTGTCAAGTAGTCAGTAGACAAGTGGTAACAGCAGGAGAGCTCAGTCTCTTTGAACCTTGATTAGTCACTGCATATCACCTCAGTTGGGACTTTTCATCCATTCTGAAGCTTCCCAGGTGGACTGCTGGAGATGTAACCATCAAGTGAGGACGTGAAGGAACAGTCACAGCTAAACTAGGACCATACAGACGTAGGGTACTGATGGACAGGGACCGCCGACCATTTCGGAAGGTGATTGTAAAATATCTCCTGATGTTGGCGGAAGGAACCATTCGTGTCTTCCAGACTGCTGTCAGTGGCGCTGTTAGCAGAATGGCTGTGCGTAGAGAGTGTAAAAGGAATGGGGTACAATGGTCGGACAGCTGCTCGTAAGCCACGCGTGTTCTGCAGTCGGTGCTGGGCGACGCTTGAGGTGGCGTACAGATCTAAGCCACAGGGCAGTGGACGACTGGAAACAAGTGGTTTGGACTGATGGCTCACGCTGTACCCAGCGGGGATCTAGTGGAAGGGTTTGGATTTGGCGAATGCCTGGAGAACGCTACCTGCAATCGTCTGTAGCGCCAGCAATGAAGTATGGAGGAATTGTCGATACGCTGTAGCGGTGTTTTCGTGGTTAGGGTTTGATCGCCTTATTGCGCTTAAGGAAACGTTAAATGCGGAAGGACATGAACAAATGTTACAGTATTGTGCAATGCTTACAGTAGAGAAACAGTTTGGAAGAGACGGTGTTTGCATGAACATGACAGTGCACCCTGTTGTAAAGAACCATATGTGAGCCAGATGTATGTGGACAATAATATTACCGAAAGCGCGTGACTGACTGTCTTAATCGGAACCAAGTGGAGCACCTTTGTGATGAGTTGGGAAGTGAACTTTGCTCCAGACCCGAGCGTCCAGTATCACTACCATCTATTGTTCCAGGTCCTGAGGAAGAATTGTCTGCTGTTTCTCTACAGACGTTCATGTATCTCATTAAAAGTGTCCCTTAGCAGAGCTCAAGACATCATAAAGGAGAAATGCCGATACGCCACATGATAATGTGCACTAATGCGTGTCCAGTTACTTTTGATTCGATTTCGAACATACTTTAGAAACTATATAATGAAATTACACTCTATTTAGTAATGGTCGTTACAAAGTGATGCCTTGCTAACCTCAGCTGTTCTTAAAAACCTCAAAGAGCTGTCGTCTCTACATTCCTATCGTCAGGGAGAGGACAGTGAGGTTCACGTAAAGGACCTATCTCTCTTCTAGCTGTTTGTTTGAAAACTGGTAAGAGACTGACCTATTCTTTGTGGGCGTAAAGTGCCATCCCTTGGTAAACTTCGATCAAACTTCCAAAATATGTTTGCACAATGTTCCACTATAAACTTTAACATTTACTGCTGTGTAACTGTACTTCTGTTTTCATGGGCTGTTATACGCCGTTACTAATACGTTAGTTGCATTAAAGAAGGAGGTATTTGATTTTATACCACGATAAATAAAAGCACTTAGAGATGTAACCAGGCGGGAATAAACCCGGCCCTAATGTACTTCAGCGATAAGTGAATTTCGGTTGCTAAAATTTTGGGTTATCAAAATTTGGTGCATCCCTATGAGTGTATATTCATTCTTACGTGGGTGCAGTCACTGAAGACCTCTACATGATAGGAGAAAGATTATTTCTCCAGTCGGTTTTCCAGTTACGTCAGACCGTTAGCACAGTGTTTTGTTAGAACGCATGGCTGCTTTTCTAAGAACTAAATTTCATTTCCAGAGTATGTTTCGGAAACCAAGTGACATTTCATTGCTTACGTCACAAACGAAATAGTTATATTAGATAGGAGAGCTATAATTCGTGAGTGATTAAATCTGTAGGTGGATGGCGGTACTGTATGGTCCTGCACTGCCGGATGAACAAAATGCCTGTACTCTCGAGTGCTACCCATATAGGGCCATTGAGTATGAGCATCATAAACCCATTGATTCGAAATCTGCAAGGTAGTTGTGGGATCCCGACCAATGTTATCAGGAACATTGCGCTGCGATGAACAGCAGTCCCGATACACTAAAATCCTCATGCTGTCAAGTTCTAACATGTATCGGTAGACAATTCCCTTTCTTGTAAGACGTATAAAAATATCTTTTTTACATCAGCCTGCAGCCAAATACGATATCTGAATGAGGAGAAACCCGCACCGTAATCTGATGTTGTACACAGAAAATAGATAGTTTGACTACTATTTGCTTTGGACGCTTATACTGAAACGCCAATCTTTTTAATATCGATGCATGTAGCACACTTCATAGCAATTGTCGTTTGATCGTGTTGGGGTTTTAGAGTTAGCTGTGTATGTCACTAGGGAAGCTTGGCCAGGTGCAGAAGCAGTAACTTGAGGTATGATATAATGCCTGAGTTGTTCTGTATAAAGCTGCTGGACGAGACTATGGGAACACTGAGATAAGTTTGTGCTATTCTAGACAGGCCTGCAGGTTGCTCTGTCGTCTCTGACCACGAACAGCACCAGTAATATATCCTCAGTACGTTGCAGACGTCAGTCGTCGTAACGACAATGTTATATCGTAGTTAAGTGAATCCGAACGTGGGCAAACTGTTGGTGCTCGTATGGTGGCTGCTTCCGTAACCAAGGTAGCCGAAGTGTTCGGTGGTTCAAGAGGCACCATGTCGAAGATTTGTAGCGTGTACAGGGAAACGAAAAAAAACACCATCCGCTAAGTCAGAATACAGACGAAAACGTGTGTTGAGTGATCGTGACATACGGTCATGGAGTGGATTGTGACGAGCAATAGGAAGAGTCAGCAGCAAAAGTCACTGCAGAACGAACATTCGCGAAGCCCATCTGCACTTAACAGCACTAAGGAAGCTCCATGAGAGAGAATTTCAGGGCTAACTGGAATTCCAAAACCACTCAACAAGGACAAAAATCCCTGTAAGAGGAAAACGTGGTGCCAAAGACATAATACCTGGACTGTGGAGCAATAGAAGAAAGTCACCTGGTCGAATCAGAGATGTTGTTCAATGTTTCCAACTTATGGCCGAGTTTACGTCCCAAGAGCAAAAACGACAGGGGTCTGGAGATGATTGGGGCAGCAGTATCGTGGTATTTCATGGGCCCCTGCGGTCACTATACAATGTCGCATTAATGTCCATGGGTATATGAGCATTTTGGCTGATCCCCTGGTGCAACGTCTGTTCTCCAATGTTGATGCTGTGTTAGAAGACATCAGGGCCCCTGTTCAAACTGTTCCCATCGTCCAGGACTGGTTTTCTTTTCCACCTGGATGAACTGTCGCATCTCCCCTGGCCATCACGGTCACCAGGCCTCTATTATCGAGCCTTTGTGATCTAGTTTGGAGAGAGAGGTGCGAGATTGCTATCCACGTGCATCGTTGTTACCTGAAATTGTCACTACTTTGCAGAAAGAATTTTATTAAGACCCCTTGAGAACCGTACAGAATGCATGGTCATTCTTCCCCAGACGACTGGAGGCTATTTTTCAATGACAATGGGCTTTCTCTGTTAGGTGTGGCAATGTGTTCCCATATTTTTGTGCATCCCCTCTACAGTGGGACTGACCCCAAACACTGCTAGCATTCCGGAGCGACGTACAGCGACGAGCCTCACCTGTTGCATGACCGCCTCTGGGTCTGGAGGGGCGCCCTCCGCCCCCTGCTGAACGTTCTTCTCCTCCTCCTCCAGCTCAACGTTGTCCTCTTCCACTTCCTCTGTGCTGCCGCAGCAGCACAACCACCGGAGGACTCTCCGCCACATCTGTGCATACATGAAGTATATTAGGTACTATCGTTACCCTCACCTTGGATACAGCAGTGTCTCTCACTCCCAGAACAAACTGATGCTGTCCGAAAAGTGTCCCACGGAAAGATCATCCTCCCTGTGCACTGAATCTAGAGACACCCTGACAGAAACTCTAAGGTTCACGTTGGATAGCTACGAACATCACAAACTGAATATTAGACAGATAGGCGAATGTTACAACATTTTTCTTTACAAAGTGTTTTTTTTTGTAAACATATTACACAGGTAAATTTGCTCCTTATACGTAGAAACGCTTATCTGTATGCGAAGAGCACTCTTGACGTTAGTGACACGTATTGCTTTTAGCCTTCACAATGGACTAACAGATATGTGTTGAATTGGTCGGTCCAAGTTGTTGTCTAGCGTGGGATTTCTGGCTGTGGGAGCCCCAGCCTTCCATGCAGTATCACATTTCATGTGAACAAGAAAAAGTAGCTGAAGGATGACTTCATGAAGTAGTGTTAGGAAGAAACGACAGATGATACCACGCAGTTCCGACGAATGTGTGATTTTTGCCACCTACTGAACTGACCTGTGTTCTCATCGTCTGTTTTAACAGAAGATGGAAGAATTACCCTCTGGTCTGGGCGCCAGAACTCTCACTTTCGTTTACTCACTGTGCTAAATTAACATTCAGGCCGTGTTTAAAATCAAATTTATATAACTTCTTTATGCTGAGCTATCATTACATTGTCTAAGCGCCGTTTTGCTAATAACTTGTCAGAAACATTTGAATAACAAGAAAGAGACGAATCACTTCGTCTGTCATACAGGCAGCACTGTATGGATATGAGAATGAAGTTGGAAGTCAGAAACACTATCCTTTCGAGGATCACTGGTAGTAGGGAGGGCTCCCAATCATAAACCCTCAGAACGACGACACTAGCAACATTTCAAAGTGCTGCAGAGTATGCATGTCCAGTCTATCCACGCAAAGTTCACAAGGCACTAAACGATATGGGTATTGGTATTCCAGGATGTTTCAAACCTACACCTCTTGTAAAACTCTACAGCTCTCAGCTGTAGCGAACCAGATATTAGTTGTGACGTAGCTGACAATGCAGAGAGAACAGAGCAGGTTTCTCAGGAAAAAAATAATGTGGGCACAATAATAAAAAAACACTGAACGTAAAATTTCAGTTAAACTAAAAATTCCAAATTATGAAATTCATTAGAATTAGCTTTCCTTTCCTTTAATCCATTGTATCTCGATTTAACATATCCATCTTCAAAAAATTAGGAACCTAAATTGCTATTGATTTCAAATATCCGTTCAGTAAAGGAATCTTAAATTCATTATTAAGCACAGTCTAATTTTATCTGCACATCTGGTATTGAAATATTTGTATCCAGTAGTGCTATTCAACCAATTACTTTTATATCTCTATTTTTAAACAAATTAGAATTGCTTGCATTATTGAGCTTCTTCAGAAGGGGCTCCATTTAAATAGACAAAATTTTTATTGCAATAAAGTGTTACATGTTATAAGTAGACAACATTGATAGCAAAAACAGTATTATTCCAGTGGTGGAGTTGTTAAAGATATATATGTATTTGAAAAAAGGAACAAAATTATTTAAATGAAAAAGACAAAATATTGGCAACCATCAAAAGTTTAAAAAAAGAATTATGCTTCAAAACTCTGGTGAGAAAAATAGAAATAAAAAAATTATTCACATGAAGAACAGAAAAAGCTTAACAGAATTTTAAAAAACGAAAGTCTGTATACAAAATATGAATATTAATATAATAATTATAACTTTGTACAAAAAAAATTTAGCTACAGAAGAAAGGAAGAATTACTTACATTTTATGAAGGCTGGTGTACTAAAGATATTTTTCAAATTTCTGACTTTCTAATTCTGATTCATGATTCTCAAAAGTATGAATTAAAAAAGAGAAATAGAAAGAAAGCAGTTTTACAAAATAGAGAATACAAGAAAAAAGTTACTTTATTTATATAATTGTTTTAAAGAAATTCCCAATACAAATTTTATTTTTACATTAGAAAATGTAGAAAACTTATTTTAATTGAAATATACTTATGGCACTGTTTCATAATTATCTAGAAATACTCTTGTACTGTACTATACTAAAATGAGTGTTCTTTCTTAACTTACTTGTTGATTAAGTTTTTGGCGTAAAATCGCTGGTTATCTGCTTGTACTCTAATTGTATCTTTTCTTTCACTTCATTCTCAAGTTTTTCAATCATATATTTGCCATTCAACTTTTGAATATCCTTATATTTTAATGTAAACCCCTTCATCACAGAATTTTTATCATTTTTCTCAAAATAGTAACTTTTAGATCCAGTCGATGTTGAAATTTTAATCCACTTGTCTCCTACCTTATCAGACCATTCACCTGGCATACAACCTGTTTCCACAGTATCTTTGCCATCATCTATATACTCCATATTTTACTGTCAGTATCAAAATACATAACTGATTCTCCAAGTTTATCTAAAATATCAAATAACCTAAGCCTTATATGAGAATGCAGGCTTTCTCGGCGAATCTCGATGATAAAATCTTCTTGGGTTGACAGCTGAGTCAATGCATTGTTCTCCAGCAATGTTTCAGCACGTTCCTTACTTGCCATTGTCACCTGAAGATGGAAAGTAAGAAACTTGGTGAAATGTTGCTGGAGAACAACGCATTGACTCGGCTGTCAAATTGAGAAAATTTCATCAACCTGAGCCTTCTATTTGATATAGTGAATGCTGTCATAAAAATATTTACATCAGTGTTATTTTCTATATAATAACCTTTGAAATTGCTTTTCATCTGAGCCATATTATCATTAATAAATTTTATGTTAATATTGTCTAATCAATCGTCCAGTTATATCTCATAAAACTGTTGCTAATCTGTAATATACTCAGTATTACTCATATTTTGACATTGTCTAAATTTTCCCCACAGTGAATTTAGACATATCTTAGCAACAGTATTTTGTCCTGGATTTTCTTTTATCTTATCAGGATCTAATGTAATATCCAACTGTCTTTCTGTGTTTTGAGGTATAACTCCTTAGGTTCAAACTCATGGGGAGTGGTTGCTAATTATATTTTCATAAAGTGTTTTACATAATTTTTAAACAACATGTTGCTTTTATTTCTAAAATCACACGCTTTATTGCTACTTGACATTTTATACCATTCTTTCCACAACTTTCTTTACTTCATCAGATGGCAAAGTTCCAATAAAACGTCTTACATCATCAATGTGATTACATTCATTTATTTTTTCTCCTGCACATTTGATACATAAGTAAAAGAGCAGTTTTCCGTTTTTATTGATCTTTATCTCTTTTGGCAAAACTTGATTCTACACTCCTCTAGGTGCCAACACTTTCCATTTAATAAATTCGTACCTTTTTAGTATAATATCATTGTCTACAAATTTTTGTTGGATGGCTCTCAGGATAATATTCATGATATTTTACAGTTGATAAAAGACTACAGACATCAATATACAAGGGTCGTTCAATAAGTAATTCCCCACGTTTTCTCAGAACATATTTGTTGTTAAGAGTCAGAATTTGTTGAAAATATACAAGAAAATGTGTTGTTCATGTCCTAATTTTCTACATAGTCTCCATCACCTTCTATGGCCATATGCCAACGTTGTTGTAGAACATATATTCGCTGCTGGTAAAAGCTCTTGTCCTGTAGCCTCAGTCATGTTTTCACTGCGTGACTGACAGTCTTGTCATCTTCGAAGTGTGTTCCCTGTAGAGAATCTTTAAGTGGCCCAAGGGCTATGGACGTCCGACGATGCCAGGTCGGGATTGTGGGGTGGATGAGGCAAAGATGTCCAACCCAATTTGGCGATGTGTTCCTGGATTCTCAGACTTGTATGTGGGAGTGCATTATCCTGTTGGAGCAAGATTTCTGCTGGATTCGTGTCCGATTGAACACACTGGAAACGCTTCTTGAGTTTATTCAGAGTTTTCGTGCCTCTGAATTGATGATTGACACTCTTGGCATCAGATCTAGAATAATGATGCCATCAGAATTCCTGGAGACTTCACCATGACTTTTCTGGCGGATGGGGTTGTCTTGAATTTCTTCTTTTTTGGTGATTGAGGGTGATATCACTCCATGGACTGCCTTTTTGTTTTGGGCTCAAAGTAGTGCACCCACTTTTCGTCCTCCTTAACGATCTGTGATATAAAGGCCTCTCCGTTGGTTTCAAAACGCTCCAACAATTCAGATGAAATGGCCTTTCTTTGAATCCTGTGGTCCACTGCGACCATTCGTGGAACCTGTCATGAGCACCTCTTTCAACATCCGATAGTCTTGATCATTGCAGATGCACTTCCAATGCTGACCAACAACTTTAGAAGCAACTGTCGACTTGTGAATTGCACGAATAATTGCATCTGCAGAATTCAGCACGTCTGGAGCAATGACTGTCACAGGACGTCCTGAGCGTGGCTGATCATGGAGCTCTGCTTCTGCATATCCTGAGGCTGTAACTTTCTTTACCCATCGCCCAATTGTACTTCTATCAACTACAGCATTGCCGTACACTGCATAAAAACTTTTATGAATGTTCATCATGGTTTCTTTTTCTCCACAGAATAATTCAACAACAGCATGTTGGTTGTAATGTGAGTTGTATGAAGACGCCATTTTGACTCTGTACTACAGCTCTGCCAACCTGGCAGAACATTTCGAAACTTCACTGGTGCACAGAACCAACATGAAGTGTGAAGCACCAACAAAGACGATTGTCTAGGTATATTAACTGCTTTTTAAAAAATGTGGGGAATTACTTATTGAATGGCCCTCATACTTTATTGTCATGATAATGCCATTTGCTTTATCTCTTAATTTTATGGTATTAGTTTGACAACCATAAAATGCACCTTTTGGATTCAAGGGTTCATTAACTTTAGGCAACTTTTTTAATTTATTAATATTTAAAAAATCTACTGTGTTAATACACTCACATTTCCAAATCTCCACTAAATTCTCCAGCATTCTGTATATTTGTGCTTCTTATTAATGTCTTTTGATACAGGTCATTCATCGATTCTTTATTTATATTGTTAACCATTTCAGTTTTAAAACATTTTTAGCAACCATGCTGGAAACAGCTATGATATTGATGAAAACTACTGTTTTCTTTATCAAAGAGATATACTTTTGCTCCAGATATACTTACTTCACTACCATTAAGAGCATGTAGAATACTATTATTGTTTAAACAGTTTAGCCAAGCAATAGACTATTTGCTATAGTTTTGCTTCTGCTCTTTATTCAATGGAGCAGTTTTTCTATTAGGGAAATATTTACCTCAGTATACAGTCATGAAAACTCTAGCAATTGTTAAATAACATAATGGATGTATATTAGTTAATTCAATCAATTGCTTTCTTATTTCTAAACAATCTCTTCTCAATATATCTACATAAGAATTGCAGTATTTATTCATTTATTTCCTCTATTGCATACATAATTTCCTTTAACTTTTTGGCTAGCCCATTTGACACATATTTCTCTTTCTCTGGTTTCATAGATTCAACACAATAATACTTGACATCTCCAATAAATCCTTTTTTATTTTCATTTTCTTGGGTATTGAATAAATGTGGGAAGTAACATTTCTTCAGTTCTTTTAAACCAATTAATTTTGGAAAGCTACTAACTGGCTCTTGTACAAAATTGGTTCTATTTATAATTTGTATTTCTAAATGCTTTATCTCAATAACAGCAGTTTAGTTCCTGTGTAAACTGTATTGTTTTTATTGTATTTTCAACACAATACTTCAGAATACATTCCAATTCATAATCTTTAGGACCTGTGGAAATCTTGAAAATTTGTCGGGTTCACAACCAGGTAGCGTCTTCCAAAAGGCGCGATATTTCGGCAAGACAACTTCTTGCCATCTTCAGGCATTCTTGGCGTTTGATTGATCTCTAATGGATGATGACTTTATATAATCACCACCCCTTCCCCGCAGCCACCGGCTGGACGCTTCTGAGCGGTCCGTGGCCGGTGGTGGGGGAAGTGCGGCGCCCCGCGACAGATCAATGGTCGCAGTCCTTCCGCGGCCACAACCGCTAGTGCAACCCTGCCGTCTTGGTGACAATGCTTCTTCTTCTACAGGTGTCCTGACAGAAGCGGATTTCCATGTAGACTGTCATTGTGTTCTAATCATGCTTAAAGCGGGATCCCAGGCTTTGCTTAGCTGGAAAACGCTGTCTTTATTTATTAGTTCGTCATGCAGCCGGATCTCCACTGCCTCTTTGAGGATACAATCCCAGAAGGTGTTGAAACACCTTGGTGCCATCGTAGTTCATGTCATGTCCATGTGAGATACAGTGCTCTGCCACGGCGGACTTGGTCGGCTGTGCGTTGTCTGCGTGCCGTTTATGTTCACTACATCTCTCCTGTACCGTCCGGATGATCTGGCCTATATACATTTCTCCACACTGGCAAGGGATGCTGTAAACTCCCGGTTTCCGGAGTCCTGAGTCGTCCTTGACTGATCCTAATAATGTTTTCGTTTTGGATAGAGGCGAAACACGCACTTGACGTTATGTTTTCTGAGTATTCTCCCGATCTTTGCCGGTGTGTTCCCGACAAATGGTATAATCGCCATCGCAACCGGTTTGTCTTCGTCCTCGGAAGGCTGCGGTCTCGGCTTCTTCGGTCTTGAGGCCCGTTTTATCTGCGTGCGAGATATCGCGTGCGCTGTGCACCAGTGTGCTCAGAACACCCTCTCGCTGTGAAGGAGCATGACAGCTGGAGGCATGCAGGTACAAATCTGTATGTGTCGGCTTACGGTAGAAGCTGTGTCCTAGTGTGCCTCTAGACTTGTTTTGACGAGCACTTCCAGAAATGGAAGCTGGTTGTTTTCTTCTACCTCCATCATGAACTTAATGTTCTGGTGCAGCGAGTTCAGATGCTGCAGAAAGACTTGGAGGCGTTGTCGTCCGTGCATCCAAATTACGAATGTATCGTCTACATATCGAAAAAAGCAAGAGGGCTTGTAGGCTGCCGAGTCGAGAGCTTTTTCTTCAAAAGCCTCCATAAACATATTGGCCACTACTGGTGATACCGGACAGCCCATCGCTACTCCATCAGTTTGTTCGTAGTACTTCCCATCGAACAGGAGGTATGTTGACGTAAGTAGGAATTCGAAAACTTTCGTTACTGTTGGTCCGAATTTTTCTCCTATGCGGCTCAGGGAGTCTCTTAGACGTACCCTAGTAAACAGGGATACCACATGAAAGCTGACCATGAGGTCTTCTTGGCCCAGTCAGAAGTTCTGGAGCTGCTGGACGAAATGCGCGGAGTTTCTGATGTGCTGCTGACATTTGCCCACAGCTCCAGAACTTCCGAGTGGGCCATGGCAATGGCAAAGCTGCGGGCAATAGAAGAAGAAATCCACCGTTATGTTTTGTTGGGCCAGAGTCTTCTTTCCTTTTTGTTAGGTATTCAGCAATCTTTTTCACAACAGGTATACCTAGTGTTATGAGCAAATTTCCACCAGTTTTTTATCTCTCTTCCTTTTTTGAGCATCAGTTAAAAATTACCTGTAGTATGGAACTCTTTATAATTATGTTTAAATTATATTACTTTTGGTTTAATTTTGCCACTAGGTAGCAATTTGTAATCAATACTGAAATAATTCATTTATGCAATTAAAAATTATTATGAGTCTACTTTTTTAGTCCTCACCCACTTTCACCAACATCCAAACCCATTCCGAATTTTCTCTTTCCATTCATTATGCCTCTGTCTGTTGTTGCTAATAATTTTTCTCCAAGTGATGCATCTTTAGCAAACATTCTCTTTTCTGTAGCTAGCTAAAGTAATTCATCAGCTTGATATTTAGTTTCTAAATCTTTATTGTCTCTGTAAGCAATGTCATGTTTGTTGTATGCTTCTTCTAAGAAATTTATGACCATATCACCACGTTCTAATCATCCATCTAGTTTAGTGAACAGTTTGCGGTACAAAAATCCTGCCAGATGCATCTCTGGCATTGGAAATTATTTAAAATCCAATTTACTCAACCTTTTCCCTGTTTCTCAGGTTTCCAAACAGAGTGTGACAAGCTATTAAAACTCAAGTCATATATGATTTTCATTTTTGATTATTGGTAATGAAGTCACAAAATTCTTTTGTTAACATTAGCGTTATTCCTATGTTTTTGTTATGATGATTTTTATTTCCAGCTAATTCATCTTCATGATTTACTGCTTATCTGTCGATTAATTCACACATCAGATACATTTAATTGGTTTAGCTATATTGTGTTTTTTTAGTTGAAAGATTCAACAGTACCTCTGTAGCATTGGATGTATTTTCACCAATAGTTAATTTATGAACCAACATATTTAAGATAACCAATAGGTCTCAGTCAAAAAATTTTATCTTCAGAGTGACTGATACATTTGAAAAACCTTCCACTTAGATTTATTTCCGTAAAGTTTTGTTCTTTATCTTTTTTTGTTCTTTTTCTCTTCTTCAGTATTTATTCAATGCATCTTGTATTTCAGATTCACTCAATTTATAAGCGTATTTTTATTGGTGGTATGTCATTAAATTCGTCTAAATAATTGTCATAAAGAAACATTTGTTTTTCAACTTCTAAATTTTCTTGAATAGCTTTCAGAACGTTGTCATCTAATCCTTCTTCACTTCCTTGTGTTGCAAGGCTGATATTCTTTTTTATAGTTTTCATATTCTCTTCTTGGTTGTCTTTTCCATTTTGTAAATTCTTCTTTTAATTCCTTCTTTTTCTTTCTGTTTCATCTGGCATTTTTACTAACATATGAGTCATATTTTGCAAACATTCACTGTAAATAAAGAACATTACTAAATCATCTCTAATGTATGATGGGTGATGTAAAAACATCTTCAATTTGATATCTGCAGTTTCCTTTGTTAGGTTTTCTAGTCATTTCTATCATAAAAATTCGAACTGACCATTAGTCCAGCATTTACTACAATATTCTTTAAAATCATCAAACTTAAAATCACCAGCATCAAACTCGTGGTAAATATGATTTAAATTTGTATCATCTCTATGAAATATATTTAAAAAAATTAGGTTGTCTCTCACTAATTGTTCTGGTATTTTTGAGTTTGTCTGAGCTAAATAAAAACAGTTTATTCCTAAATGTCAGGCTTTAGTAAAATATTCTCTAAAAACATCCTGATTTTTGAGAATGAAATCATCAAATACTATGAGCATATTATCTTGTCATTCATCTAATAGTATAATTTCTTCATTATTCTCAATAGAAGTAGTAATGTTGTCACTATTTCTATCTTTCATTTTACACATTTTTATAAATTCTTGATATTTTGGCTCATCTAAACATTTGGTTGGCGTAAACCTAAAAATGACTGATTTTATTCTATTTCAGCCACCACAAAGCGAGAATATAAGTATCAATCATTAATGCTGCTTCTTCACATCACCTTGAAATTATTAAAGCAGATTGAACAGAATTAGGTAAGAGGTTGCCATGATTATTTATCGATTTCTTATTTGGTATTTCATTTTTGATTACCAATCTGTTTTCATTTCATTAATAATATTTTTATGGGTAGTAAATGAGTTATCTGTCTCAGTTGAGTGGTAAGTCATTCGTTCTCAGAAAAAGATTGTCTGTATCTGCATGAGCTAGCTGTGGTAATCTTGCACTAGGTGGTTTTTATACAACATTTTCCATTAATAATGTTATATAAAAATGTATTGTGATAGAGAGACAGTAGTAATTCATATTGGTCAATATAAATTGAAAAACTTAGAAAAATTTATTCATCCAAAAAAACCAAATTTTCACATTGAGGCAGATGAAATTTTAAATAAATTTATTAGTGAAAGTAACATCACATTTACATGGATATAAATGATAGTATCGGATGTGTGCTTGGACATAGTTGCAAACTATTCTTGCTAATGAAAAGACTGTTGCTAATGATGTTCCTAAAATAACTCCATTTGAATTACTCAACATAAACATTTAATTTGAATGAGGTTCTGTTGACCGAGGTCCAAGCTAACTGCCTGACATCTGTGATCTGTTTCTTTCGACTGCTACTTACTGTTGTCGCCACCTATTGTCAAACAGCAGAAGCAAAGTTGTACACCTTGTAACTGAAACTTGACTCAAAATTTGGTGACATGTTAGTTAATTTACTTCCATCAAAAATGCATTTGAAATTATTCAACTTTTTAAAAAGAAAATTTTGATGAGTATAATTCACATTTTAAATAGCTGTGCCAGCCATTTTATAAACAAAATAAAATTATTTACAATTTAATTGATAATATTCAGTTTACTTACTTTATTTAACAGTTTTTATAATTTTTGAAAGGATCCTACCTACCCACCAGTAAATAAGAACGAACGTAGATCAGCCACATGAGTGTCTACTACACTACTGATCGAACTACTTCATTTTTGTACTGCTTTGCTGCTTATGATCCATATATGAGGTGTGAATGAGCTACGTTTAAAACTTTAGAGCCCTTTCTTTCGGAATTTTCAGCGTTGTGCGCTGTAACACTTTTATGAGTGGGCATCCTTGAGGTAGACTAGTAACCCAAAAAGTCTCATCCCGAACTGAATCTCAGATCTTGGAAGGTCCCCTTGTCAGTAGCCAAATTGAAATTTTACGCATAATTGTTTTTTGAGACAATACTAGTGATTTGCGTACGTTTGTCTTGCTATCTGTGCAATAACGCTTCAACAGCATCATTTCCTTAGTCATCGGTATGTGATGCCCTTAATTCATGTCAGATACATGTGAAGTACAGTGTGGCGCCTATATAGTCAAATAATTAATACTCAGTATCTTTTATAACAAGGGAAACATGATTGCAACGAACTTATTACTTAACTCACTGTAACATATAAAACAAATGTAGTGACTGTCATTTCAGTTGCATAGCAGATGGTAATACGGGGATTGGAACTTTAACAGTGGCAATTATTTATTTATAACTTGTACACATAGATCCGTGTTTCAAAGTTTTACTGACCTTCAGAGTAGTCACCAGCATTACGTATAACCTGTTGCCAGCAATGTGGAAGTCATAGTATACTCTTAGCAGTGCCAGTTGTGTTCACAGTTCGAGTGGCTCGGTCTGTCGCCTGACGAATTTGTAGCAGTTCTGAAGCGAATGCCATAAAGCGTTTCCTTCAGTTTAGAAATCAAGTTGAACTAACGAGGGCTTAAGTCAGGGGAGTGCAGTAGGTGGTATAGCACTTAACAGCCCAATCAGTCAAACAAATCAGTAACAGCTTGCACTGTCCGTGCTTAAGCATTGTCCTGCAGGTCCTGCAGAAATTGTCATCACTTCTGTTTCTATGCTGTTCATTTTTGGAACACAACCTATGACTTAAGCCCTCGTAAGTTCAACTCGATTTCTAAACTGAAGGAAACACTTCATGGCATTCGCATCAGAACTGCTACAAATTCGGTGGGCAATAGACCGCGCCACTCGAACTGTCAACACAACTGGCATTGCTAAGAGAATCCTACGACTTCCACATCGCTGTCAATTGGCTATACACAGTGCTGTTGACTTCTTTGAAGGTCAGTAAAACTTGAAACACGTATCTATTTTCTACGAGCTGTATATGAATAGTTGCCACTATTAAAGTTCCAACCCTCGTATTTGATAAGTAAGTGTCAGCAGACTTATTGTAATTACCACAAGAATGAACGCTGTGTCTGCTTGGTGCTCATGAGACAGGTGCTTCGTGTATTACTGAAAAAGTATATGTCTGTGCCTAAAGTCGCAAATTATTTAAATTCCGATTGTAGATTTTTTTTCCAGTATTGCATAGTCACTGTTCCATCACCAATATGCTGCGAATATGATTCGTGTATTAGAATGAGCAGAGAGACGGAGGTATTCTTTAAAAAGTTAGCAGTTTGTTGTCCCATACTCTGCTTGTGCTTGAGGAAAAGGTGAGGTGGTGAAGCAGGGCAGAAGTTCCTAATCGCAAGGCAGTGTATAATGTAAGCTTGCTTGCAAAGCAAGATGATATATGGAGAGCTTAATCAGAGTTGTTTCCCACAAGAAGCTCAGTCGCCCCCACCTTATAATTACTAAGGTAATTAGCGATAGAGTTAATGCGTCATCACTGATGTCATTGAGACCACGTGGACAGCCTAACACCACCACATTCACTGAGCACCCATACCATTCTGAACATACACTTGTTACTATCATCTGCTCACAACGATTTCAATTTAATTGGTACTGATGCTTTGACAAGAAAGGCGAAAAGTGTCGTATGAATGAGAATATCTACTTGGAATACTCCTAACACCGAGGTCCAAAATAACAACAAGATGTTAAGCTCTTACAGTTAAATCTTAATTAATTCCTAATAGATGTGTAGTAATGGGCCCTTTCGGATATCAAAATATTCGTATTGGTATTATCGAAGTTTAATTGCTTCGACATTCGATTACCAGAAGTAATACTCAATTTTGGGTTGAATGTGATTGTGAACGCGATGTTAATTTGACTTTCAGTCCATCTGGTGACGACTTACGGAATGATGTCTGAACACAAAATGCACAAAACGGCTTTAATATTACTATGTGTACTGGCCATGAGGACAGTGCTTCAGTCCAAAGTGTTTTGTGTAATGGGAGAGAAGCGGATTCTTTTCTGTTGTCATTTGGGATTACACCTCGGCTTGGTGAATAGGGCGCCTGTGGAAAACTGAGGCCATCGTCAACAGTTAGGGCTATGTTAGTATTCGAGAATTCGTAGTGAAGATAGGTGTTGAGCTGCTGTAACTTCAAAGAGACCCCTATTTCCAATAGATTTGAACAGGAAATAACATAACGGTTTTCGATAGTTTTCATATATTCACCTTTTCATTTCCTAAAGACTACAATTTGTCATAACAACAATGCTACTCTGTCATTTAGTATCCTGCTGTTGTCCCCAGTATAGTTATTGCATTTTGCTCTAGTCCCGATGTCATGAAATTAGTTTCCTCTGTCGCCCTCGTAGCTTCTAGTCTCATAATTTGCCGCTAAATACATTCATGAGAAGGGGGATGTGTCAGAAATGTAAGGAATGAGTTTCCATCTTCTTTTATTTTATTCATTTGCCTTCTTTGTTCTTTGTGGCGTATTCAGATATTTTACAGTTTTCACCTACATTTTTCTGTTCTTTGTCCTCTGCAAATAAATTACTGTTGCTTCAAGCCGAACCTCAGCTTGAATCCTCAGGATTCATAGAGATGTAAATCGCGTACAGTAGATTTTGCATTGGAGCTGCATATTTTCTCTGATACGTTGAATTGTTGCAATGTCTCAACCATAAATGCTTGTTTTGTTATTACTATTTTTCTATTCACCTGTGTTAGGCATATGATATAACTTCCGGACTATTTGCGCGATGGTTGAACATTTCGTGTTTGCCTCCCATGCAGCGGGTGCGAGTTCGATTCCCGGCCGTATTTGCGATTTTCTCCGCTCGTGGCCTCGGTGTTGAGTTGTCCTTATCACCACCGACACGCAGGCTACCCAATGTGGCGTCACCTGAAATGAAACTTGCTACCCGCCGACCGAATTTCGCCGGTTGGGTCCTCCGGCCATTTCATTTCATATTTCTTGTACAGCTGGTGCTTGTTACTCCACCGAGGGATGTTATTGCACAGCTCTGTCGCAACGCAGAAGTTAAAATTGTACGATTTTTTATACATCTCATTTCGATACCATGTCATTCGCATCTGATTCAACCGATTGGTCCTAAGGTGCCTCTCAGCAGGCTACGACTCTCATCATGTGTTGGGACTCGGTAAACCGCGTCCCTCATCGGCTATTTAGCCTAGATCTCTCAGCTACGGCAGGAGTTGAATTCTTAAATGCTGTAGAAAATACCAACACACCGTACTAGTTGCTTTGTTTTTTAAAATACACGGGAATGAAATGAACCTTATTTACAGGACCGCAGTTCCATCCATCAAAGCGGTGCTATTCAGGACTGATTTCAGGGCCAAGACAGGACAAAGCTAATCGCGTTCATTCCACGATCGCCGGACGTCAACCCGATAGAGAGTATGTTAATGGAGCTATCGACGTCATTGCCATGTGGATCTACAAACGAAGGAAACCACTGCCGCTAACATTTGGCCAACTAGCGTGTGCATGACCGGAAGAGTCTGCACCACATAAGGAATCTGTGATGCTATGTAGGTGTTGACATAGCGTGTACAATGCAGAAGGTAAAGGCAGTGGAGGTGATGTTTAACAAGTCAAAACCCGATCTGCTGTAGCAGCCATCTGCAGTTGATGGCCACAGAGCGCCGCAGGTCAATCATAAAATCGACGTGAAGGCGGATTAAGGTATCGCTCACATTCTGCGAGTCAATGCCTATACCGATACACATAGCTCGCAATTTACGTACATTAAGAGATCCGTGCGACGCTTTTCCGTGGATCGCCACCTACGCAAATGCCACCCAGGTATTTTCAGCACTTCCAAGGCAGAGGACCAAATCGTCTGGAAAGGCGGTGCAGAAAAATCGATGTCCACCTTGGGACATCCCCTTCAGTCGTTGTAGTAGTCCACATAACAATGGTTCTAGAGCGAAAGCGTACAGCACTGCACAACACATGATAAGATCAGATGTGTGAGCCTGCTATTATACAGGACCTAGGATGTTCCACTGTCCAGGAAACGTATCACTTCAACAATGGTTTCTGTGTATCCCCTGTGACGGATATGGTTCTGAGGAGGCCTACGCTGCAGGAAAATGTTGAGCTCAAATGAGGGCAATCATACCCCTATAGCGGCAGAGCGCTGTCCAAATGTTGCATGCTCCGCCTAGTGACACCTGGTCGTAGGACATGACATAACGAGCCGTTCTCTTAAGTTACATTGCCAAAAAGCGTGTAATGAACTTCATGTCACTATTTAGTACGGTCAAGAGGAGACAGTGTCTGAAACTATGGACACTCTTGTGGTTCGTGAATGGGACAATGGGGCCCTCTACAAAGGCAACGGGGACCCTCACCATGGTGGACATCAATCCAGTCCATTTGGGTGCTAAGCGATGTCGGAGAGCTTGATAAAATTCGAGGGGATGCCGTCAGATGACATGTTAGCAGCTCCATCTAGGATAGGATCAAGGACTTCATCTTCCCTTACCGATGCCTCTATTATTAACCGCTTCCTCTGGTATCATGATGAACATGCGCCAAGAGACTTCGTCAATGACAGCTCGTAAATGGGGAGCACAATGGCCGTGAAGGGCGAGTCCAAAGCCACATTAGGTGTCATATTAGCTGCCTTCGTCATTAGTGAAGGTTCGAAATTGGGGATGGCGCCGTCGCCGCCTCTTGCTAGATGGTGGTACATCAATGGAGCTTCCAAACGCATATGGTCACAAGAGTGCCTCACACCAGCATCCCTTCAAGGTGGCGGCGAGTGAGGCTGCAGCCTGTATTTTGTCACAGTTCACTTATGTACATCGTTCAGGTGAAAAAGCGTCATAGAGCAGTCCCTCATCACTCGATAGAAAAAGTTCAGGGATTGCCTCCTCCAAGCTGTCATAGGTCATCAAGGACAAATAGAGTGCAGCTTTTGTGCATCACAGCCACCATTACAACGTAGACAATTAAGAGCCATGGCATTGGCAACATGAATGCCAAGTCACATCGATAAGTTGCAAATAGTCAGGAGACGCCAGTAGGGCCACATTCAGCTTCCAAACACCCCTCCATTCCATACCATCTGTTGGTCGAGTGTGACAATGCAGGCAAATGGCGCATGATTGGAAAAACCGACAAACTGCTGTGGGCCGGCCGTGGGGATCCAATGGACATTCAGCACGTCCGAGTCCTCCGATCAGTTCTTACCAGTGGCCAACCCAGTTACTGCTGGCACTGAGGCTGACCCTTCACCTGTGGTCGAGTTGGAGGTCGCCCCGGGGCGAAGCAGGTGGTGCACGACTTCCCAGGTGGCCTCATGTAAGGCCTTCCCGGTTTGTCTGACAAACAGGTTCCAGGTGCTGTCTGTGGCTGACACTGTCGCTGAGCCAGATGCTGTCGCCTGTCCTGTTTCAGAGGAAACCACTCAGCTTGCAATATCCGGGCAATCGCAGAGGGTGGGATTATTGGTATTTGTGAGCTCCAACATTAGGCGCGTTATGGGGCCCCTTAGGGACTTGGCCGACAAGGATGGTAAGAAATCGAAGGTGCACTCCGTGCACATGCTGGTTGGAGTCATTCCAGATGTGGGAAGGGTCCTCCTGGATGCCATGAAAAGCACAGGGTGCAGCCAACTGCAGGTGGTGGCTCCCGTCGGTAACAATGATGTGTATCACTTTGGATCAGAAGAGATTCTCTCTGGTTTTGGGTGGCTAACAGAAGTGGTAAAGGCTGCCAGTCTTGCTCGCAAGATGAAAGCAGAGCTGACCATTTGCAGCATAGTCGACAGGACCGATTGTGGACCTCTGGTACAGAGCCGGTTGGAAGGTCTCAATCAGAGGCTCAGACAGTTCTGCGACCGTGTAGGCTGCAGATTCCTCGACTTGCGCCAAAGGCTGGTTGGGTTTCGGGTTCCGCTTAATAGGTCAACTGTCCACTACATGCAGGATGTGGCTACACGGGTAGCAGGGGCTGTGTGGCGTAGACTGGGTGGGTTTTTAGGTTAGAGGGTATCGAGAAAACACAAGAAGGGCTTTAGTCACAAAGGGAGCAGGCTAAATGCAGGAAGAACGTAGATAAAGGAACAATTGGCATAACAGTTGTAAATTGTTGTAGCTGTGTTGTGAAAGTACCAGAGCTCCAAGCGCTAATAGAAAGCACTGATGCTCAAATCGTTATAGGCACTGAATGCTGGCTAAAGCCGGACATAAGCTCAGCCGAAATTTTTGCGAAGAACCTAACGGTGTTCCGAAAGAATAGGCTAAACACGGTTGGCGGTTGCATGTTTGTTACTGTTAGAAGTAGTTTAACTTGTCGCGAAATTGAAGTAGATACTTCCTGTGAGTTAGTATGGGCAGATGTCGGAAATACGTGTTTAATTCCGGAGGTACGCATAAAATATCATCCGAAATTGTGCTAAACACATACTATGAAAATTATTTCGAGCAGTTAGTTTATGAGCCCATGCGAATAGTAAACGGTTGTGAAAACACACTTGACCTCTTAGCAACAAATAATCCTGGTATTAGTGAACACAGGGTTGTCGTAGCGAGATTGAATATTGTAATCCCCAAACCCCCGAAAAATAAGCGAAAAATATACCTATTCAATAAGCAGATAAAAATTCACTTGACGCCTTCCTGAGGGACAATCTCCACTCATTCCAAATTAATAATGTAAGTGTAGACCAGATGTGGCTTAAATTCAAAGAAATAGTATTGGCAGCAATTGAGAGTTTGATACCAAATAAAATTAAGAAACAACGGAGCTGATCCTCCTTGGTACACAAAACATGTTAGAACACTGTTGCAGAAACAACGAAATAAACTTGCCAAATTTAAACAGACGCAAAATCCCCAAGATTGGCGATCTTTTACAGAAGCTCGAAATTTAGCGCGGACTTCAATGCGAGATGCCTATAACAGTTTCCACAATGAAAAGTTGTCTCGAAACCTGGCAGAAAATCCCAAGAGATTCTGGTCGTATGTGAAGTATGTTAGCGGCAAGAAACAATCAATGCCTTCTCTGCGCGATAGCAGTGGAGATATTATGGAACACAGTACTGCCAAAGCAGAGTTACTAAACACGGTCTTCCGAAATGCCTTCACAAAAAAAGACGAAGTAAATATTTCTGAATTCGAATCAAGAAGAGCTGCCAACATGAGTAACGTAGTAGTAAATATCCTCGGAGTGGTGAAGCAACTTAAATAACTTTATAAAAGCAATTCTTCTGGTCTAGACAGTATCCCAATTAGGTTCCTTTCGGAGTATGCTGATGCGTTAGCTCCATATGTAACAATCATATACAACCGTTCGCTCAACGGAAGATCCGTACCCAAAGACTGGAAAGTTGCACAGGTCTCACCAATATTCAAGAAAGGTAGTAGGAGTAATCCACTAAATTACAGGTCCATATCGTTAACGTCGATATGTAGCAGGATATTGGTACATATATTGTGCTCGAACACTATGAATTACCTAGAAGAAAACTGTCTATTGACACACAGTCAACATGGGTTCAGAAAACATCGTTCCTGTGAAATACAACTAGCTCTTTATTCGCATGAAGTGTTGAGTGCTATTGACAAGGGATTTCAGATCGATTCCGTATTTCTGGATTTCCGGAAGGATTTTGACACTGTACCACACAAACGGCTCGTAGTGGAATTGCGCGCTTATGGAATATCGTCGCAGTTATGTGACTGGATTTGTGATTTCCTGTCAGAGAGGCCACAGTTCGAGGTAGGAAAGTCATCGTGTAAAACAGAAGTGATTTCTGGCGTTCCCCAAGGTAGTGTTATAGGGCCTTTGCTGTTCCTTATCTATATAAACGATTTGGGAGACAATCTGTGCAGCCATCTTCGGTTGTTTGCAGATGACGCTGTCGTTTATCGATTAATAAAGTCATCAGAAGATCAAAACAAACTGCAAAACGATTTAGAAAAAATATCTGAATGGTGCGAAAAGTGGCAGTTGACCCTGAATAACAGAAAGTGTGAGGTCATACACATGAGTGCTAAAAGGAACTCATTAAACTTCGGTTACATGATAAATCAGTCTAATCTAAAAGCCGTAAATTCAACTAAATACCTAGGTATTACAATTACGAACAACTTAAATTGGAAGGAACACCTAAAAAATGTTGTGGGTAAGGCTAACCAAAGACTGAGTTGTGTTGGCAGGATACTTAGAAAATGTAACAGACCTATTAAGGGGACTGCCTACACTACGCTTGTCCGTCCTCTTTTAGAATACTGCTGGGCGGTGTGGGATCCTTACCAGATGGGACTGACGGAGTATATCGAAAAAGTTCAAAGAAAGACAGCTCGTTTCGTATTATCGCGAAATAAGGGAGAGAGTGTCACAGAAATGATACAGGATATGGGCTCGAAATCGTTAAAAGAAAGGCGTTTTTCGTTGCGATGGAATCATCTCACGAAATTCCAATCACCAAATTTCTCCTCCGAATGCGAAAACATTTTGTTGATACCGACCTACATAGGGAGGAACGATTACCACGAAAAAATAAGGGAAATAAGAGCTCGTACGGACAGCTTTAGGTGTTCATTTTTTCCGCGCGCTATTCTAGATTGGAATAATAGAGAATTGTGAAGGTGGTTCGATGAACCCTCTGCCAGGCACTAAAATGTGATTTGCAGAGTATCCATGTAGATGTAGATGTAGATGTGGAAACTTACTTTCAGCCAGTCAGGTACCTCCCGCTAGTGAGCGTGAGATATAAACGCGATCAAGGCAAGTTGAAGAATGTGTGCTGTAGTGCACGATATTAGGGCAGTCGCAATGAACATGTTCCCACATATCCACAAATTGGAGATGGTCGATGATCGTTGCAAGCTCTGTGCAAGGTGAATGTCACAGCAACTAATCTTTGGCGTGGAGGGTGGAATTAAAGCCACCACCCAGCACCAATATATCTTGATGACTCAAGAAAAGAGGTAAGACAATAAGACCACCTCTGTAAAGAGGTAGGGCGTCCCCTTGGCCTTCCGAGATTGATGCGTTTTCCGACGTCGGTTTGCCGTCCCATGCGGCCATCCTGAGGAGACAGTCGTCAAGTGCTATACGACTACGTTTCTTGCGCTCCCTTAGTGACTTCTGCTTCTGAACGTTTTGTTCTGTATTGGAATGAGATTGGCCATTAATCGATCCAGTCCCACCTGCGAGGAAAGCAGAGATTGGTACGACACTACAGTCGACGTCCATCGCAACTGTAAGATCGCTTCTCGGGTTTTGACGGGCGTGCAAGGGCGTCATTTCCTCCAGAAGTGATGGAGAGGGAATCTGAAGACTCGCTTCCCCGTCAGTGGCTGTCAACTATGCCAGATCAGAAGGAATCTAGGCGGGTGCATCCGACACCTTCGCTACAGTGGCGTAGGTGACAAGGAGCACTAACTATGTCACGGATGGTGCGCCATCTCCTACCAGCGTCTGAATCAGGCGTCTGCAGAGGGAAGTCGACCAGATGTGGCCCTCCTTGCCGCAGTCTGCACAAGTTCGTGGCTGACTGTCGTAAATTATGATCACCCGCACGGCACCAATCATCAAATAAGAAGATACATGATTTGTCAGTTCATGTTTGATCTGAAGTACGCTACTTAAGACCTGACAGGTCCGTCGTTTTGCTGCGACCTGACTGATGCCATTTCCGTACGGTCAAAAGGCAGAAACAAACACGTCTTCCAGTGCCTAAAAGGGAAGTTCAGAAACATGTAGGAAGCGGAGGCCGATCTCTGAGTGATCAACTGATACAGCTCCAACGTGGCCATCCAGTTGCTGAATATCAGTTCTTGGGAGAAACGCCACACAACATCAGCCTAAAGGTCTTCAGTCTGAAGTTAGAAATACATGATGCTGCTCTTGATGGACAAGTCAGTTCCTACAACACCTTCAGGCACGGTATGGAGTTCGTCACTTTTGAACTGTTCCACTTCCCATGCTCGAGATCATGCATGTTCCGTAATGAAAGGTGATCTGTATATTCGCATGGTTGTAAGACAACGCCATTGCAGGTCAGAACATGATGATAGAGACGTGCACCGCACCGTTCGCTAATGTGTAAACAAAGATATGCCTCCAGAGCGCTCCTCACAGTGCCTCGTAGGTCCGCTTCGTGTCGCGGCTATGAGCCGACTTCCACTAGGTCACGATCAAATACAGTTCTGTAGTGGTTAGTGAAGAATGACAGCACGTGCTCCATACACTTCAGCATCCTGCAGCGTTGTCAGGTCATGCATATGGCCAGACAGAATTGTGTAGGGCAGCCAGTTACATTGGCAAACTTGACACCGATTTAGTCTCTGCTGCGGGCAGTCGGCGGCCGTGTTTTATTTCTGAGACTTGTACATCGTCACTCACTTAGTACTCTAGCCAATATTTGCAAAATGATCAGATTCCGAAACTGTCAGTCAGGGTGAAACGTTCGCTGTACTGGAACACTTAACGCAGGTCTCAATACACCACAGGCTGCCCTCTTGCGAAGTAAGGGTTTGACGAGCATCTCGGGCAACCCAAGGCTTCAATCTCTCGATGCCTCTAACTATCTCTTCCAAACTCCGAGGAGACCTTCTTGCATCAGGCTCAGGACTTATATCCATAAAAAAGAGCAATTAAGGCCACAGGCTAAGATAATTTTTAAGAGCAAAATTGTCAGTGTGTCGCAGAATGTGAGAAAGACATTCTTAGCTTTGAAGATTTGATTCGTGATTGGTGGGCCCGTTTCGCAAAAGGTGTACCTCTGGATTCAGCTCCCCAATAGGCACTTTTAAATCTTATGACATTTCATTACAACGAAAATATAGCTTTGGAGTGGAAAAATAATTTTAGACGCGAAATAACAGTTAATTGCAATAAATAGTGGACGATCAAAAGGTTTCCATTCCAAAGGCATTAAGTCCAGAATCGATATGCCAGTCAGACAAAATCGTCGTGAGCATTGAGGCAATGATCCCGCACATGCACCAGGCGGAAGACAACCATTTGGTCCAAGACTGTGTCCTGCTGCATGGAGAAGTCTGTAACTGCGTGCTGCATATACTCGTCCGACAGCAATCGTAGACCCTTCAAGGCAATTTTTAAGGGACCGAAGGTGTGATAACCGCACAGGGAGAGATCTGGACTATAGGGCGGGTGCTCGAGTGTCTCCCATCTGAATTGAAGTAACTTGTTCTCGCTTCCTAGATCGACTGGCGTCTTGTCTCGAATGGCGACCAACACAGAACTTGGCTCACCATTCCACAGACGTGCTGACCCGAAACTTTTTTTTCCATGATATGGGACCAAACTGCTTAGGTCATCGGTTCCTAAGCTTACACACTACTTAATCTTACTTAAGGTAACTTGCGCTATGGACAACACACACACCCATGCCAGAGGGAGGACTCGAACTTCCGACGCGTGGAGCCGCGCGGACCGTGACAAGACGCCTGAGACCGAGCGGCTATCCCGCGCTGCGAACACATTCTTCAGGCTCTGATGTACGTCTACCAGTGTTTGTTCTTCCACATCCAAGAAAAGACTAACAGCATGTTGGTCCTGTTTGGACGCATTTGGTGATAACATCGCCATAGTTCTCGTTTCTGCATTCAGCGCTTATATACCTACATCGGAGTGGCAGTATGTTGCATATGCGCTGCAGCAAGGTCCTCAAACGGAAACTTTTTGATCGCCCTTTATAGTTGCTGTGTCGAGAGACAATACTTATTACGCTCCGCATTCAATCAGGTCTAGTTTTTATCTGTGTGTGTCTGAAGGCTAATCTCAGGAACAACTGCAGGACTCTCGATACGGCATTCACCAATATACAGACCGATTCGCGAGTAACTTTTGTGAATATAACATAAATATTTCGTTAAAATTGGCTGAACTAAGATGATGTTTGTCGGTAAATCGTGCCTCCGAAAAATTTCCTATCACTTGCTGCTTATGTCGTTTTAAGTTATATTATAATTTGGAGTTAATATTCAGTTAGCTATATTTGTTCTCCAAGCTATAATCATAATTCTACACAGTGGCCCGTGCTAAACAAAGTTATCATTACGCCACACAAGACGTCCTCCTGTAGTTATTAACTTTTAAAAGCCCCAAGCCGGAAGAGAGGCGGGAAAATGGGGTCTAGGGTGTGTCGTTAATAACGTAAATAAAAAGGCGACAAAATGTTGCAGAATATGTATAATAAATTAATCAAATATAATTTGACTCTTTTTCATCAAAACCAATGTTGATCTGTATATGAGGCACACTGGATTGTAACCATCATGAAAACCGAACAGTACAAAAAGATTTTACGTGCAGTCACACGCAGCTCGAAATTAAATTAGAGAAAATATGAAATTTATCGTAGACTAAAAAATTGTAAAATAAAAGTGGATGCGGCACAATCAGTAGAATCTTAAAAAAAATAATAATTACATACGCTGACTATGTCTACAGGAAATAGAGTTCAGCAAACATGGTTGAGCCCGCCTAGTACATACTCTACGTGATCAAAAGTATCGGGCCACCACCAAATCATACGTTTTTCTTATTAGGTGCATCGTGTTGCCACCTACCTCCAGGTACTCCATATCAACGACCTCAGTAGTCATTAGATGGCTCAAATGGCTCTGAGCACTATGGGACTTAACATCTGTGGTTATCAGTCCCCTAGAACTTAGAACTACTTAAACCAAACTAACCTAAGGACATCACACACATCCATGCCCGAGGCAGGATTCGAACCTGCGACCGTAGCAGTCGCGCGGTTCCGGACTGAGCGCCTTAACCGCGAGACCACCGCGGCCGGCAGTAGTCATTAGACATCGTGAGAAAGCAGAATGGGGCTCTCTGCGGAACTCACAGACTTAGAACGTGGTCAGGTCATTGGGTGTCACTTGTGTCATAACTCTGTACGCGAGATTTCCACACTCCTAAACATCCCTAGGGGCACTACTTCTGATGTGATAGTGAAGTGGAAACGTGAAGTGACACGTGCAGCACAAAGGCGATTGAATCTTTCAATACGATCGAGCTCCTGTTCATAATGCACGGCCTGTGGCGGAGTGGTTACACGACAATAACATCCCTGTAATGGACTGGCCTGCACAGGATGCTGACCTGAATCTTATAGAACACCTTTGTGATGTTTTGGAACGCCGACTTTTTGCCAGGCCTCACCGTCCGACATCGATACTCTCCTCAGTGCAGCACTCTGTGAAGAATGGGCTGCCATTCCCCAAGCAACCTTCCAACACCAGATTGAACGTATGCGTGCGAGAGTGGAAGCTGTAATCAAGGTTAAGGGTGGGCCAACACCATATTGAATTCCAGCATTACCGATGGAGGGTGCCACGAACTTGTAAGTTATTTTCAGCCATGTGTCCGGATACTTTTGATCACATAGTGTATTATACAAATTTGCGCGTTAGAAGGGACTAAAATACGTAAGGCTCAAACGCAGAGATGGTGTAGGTACACGCTGCTGAACCGAAGCTATTGATCTTAGTAACCATCATTCTATTCATTTTAAGTGGCTGGGAATGTCAACAGTCAACGCTCTCGCGCAGAGAGGAAGAGTTTCTATGGCCAGACTATGTGACAGAGGACGGTGTGTTTGAGCTATGAGCAGGGACGTTGATCACGTACCTTATTCAGCTGACTCACAGCCTCGCCTTGAGAGAGTACGCTCAGCTCCTTCTCAAGGTTCGATACGAAGCCGCTGTTCACTCCTAGTTGGAACTATTAACACTTCTTCCACAAAATCAAGCGCTCAGTGAGAGATACTAATTCGCGAAGAAATCGAATCAATATCGAAGTAATGCTAGGCAACAGCACAAGCCGCTTCAGGCGATGTTGTATTGTTAAGGGCCTGCTCCGAGAACGATGTTAAGCCTCTGCGGCGTAACTTGAGGTCACTCCTCACAATGTCTACTGTTGATACAAATTTTATTTCTACATTCAGAATTCTGATGCAAATGGGGAAAACTACACCGATACTACATGAACCTGTGAACAAGCCTGTGCGAAATTTAAACGTTTGTCGGTAAATCTGTATTTTTTCGCTAAGAATTATATAACCAAACATTCGTATCTTTACAGGTAGTAACATTTGAGAGCATCAGAAATAGACAAGCCGATCATTTTATAACAATTATTTGCTATTAATCAGAAGAGTATCAGAAACAGATGGCCCAATAAATTTATTATAGTTATTTGTTGTTGTTCAGTGAGTCTTGTATGGGATAAATATTAATGGCTATGATCAGCTTCAGCTGTTTCTATATTTGTCTTCGACCACAAAGACATATTGCACGAAAGGTTACTCGGAAGTTATTTCCCAAAGACGAAAACCGGGCACACTGAAAGTGTGGCATTGCGATTTGTGTTGACTGTTATGCAGTTGTAAGAGTCTCCTTACTGCTCTCAGTACCCGCTTGCACTAAAGGGCGTCCCCAGGAGAAACTGCCATCTGTCATCTCTGTGTTCGCAGGCATCAGGCCCAGTCGTACATTGTACGCTGTGCTGGTCGTAAAAATCAGACACCAACCTGTGAATTAATAATGTCATTTTGCGTGCACCAATCGCCATGAAATTCGACGTAAGCTCTCAAGATAACTTATGTGCCGTCCAAAGAACGAGGTCCAGTGGCAAATAGGGTACCTCGCGACGGAAGCAAAAGTAAGCCGATTCGCTGCAGGTCCAGCGAAAAACGCGAGACGTCGTGGCTGACACACATTCAAGAGCTCCACACACCACCGCTGCAGGATGGTTACTTTCGTCAGAGCGGACTGCCGCTCGGTTCAGTCTGCAAGGATCGCCGAAGACGACAGGATAGCCTCACTGGAGGACGTAGCCAGGATTTTCTCAAAACGAGTGATTTTGAGGGGTGGGGGGGGGGGGGGGAGTGTCCGATTCGCTAAAGAGGACCTTAAAATGTCTCATGGAAATTTCCATAAAGAACGATAAACCGTTTTATTCGACAATGATCTCAGAGTTTTCACCAAGCGAATTTATGATCTGGTTACTTGTTGATGCTATATTTTGGCAAACCACTAAGAGGCGGTCATGTTTCAATCTCCCTTCATCCTCCCAGATAATTTTAGGCTTTTCTTCTTTAGATATGAGCTGAGGAAGTGATCAGGAATGTTCGAGCACTAATTTTTTTCGACACACTTATTATTAGCGACAGCACTTTTGGAAGGTTCTCTGTTCGACAGTGAAGCTAGAACAATTCCTGGTAGCGAAAGTTCGAAGTATTTGGAATTTATGTAAATACATAAAACTGTGATCAGTCACTTACTTTAATTATTTATTATTCTATGAACCGGGTTCCGAAACTTTTCAGGTTCATCTTTAGGTAGTTTTCTGGAAGTTACATCATTATTTCTAGCACAATGCTGCGTGCTTGCTTTGTGACAAACATGGAACTTGATTTAATGTATCACCATGAGTATTGTTTATCTGTCGATATGGATGCAAAATTTTAGTTTAGATCTTTACAAAATATAGGCCTATTTCATATCTTTTGTCAAGTCTTTGTAACGAACAACAGTCATAGAGCTCATGCAGTAAGCTGGCAAAATTTCGCTCTCACAGTGTAAATGTATACAGATTGTGTAAAAGTGTGTGAAGTGATGTACCAACTGGCCATCAAAATGGAGGCAGACAGTTGAACACTAACGGATAAAAGCCATCCATACTGTCGTAGTAAATACAAAAATAAAATTTTGTTGCCATATTAACAATACTCATGGCGCTACATTATTATGCTAGAAATAGTGATGTAATTTTCAGAAAACCATCTGAAGATGAACCCGAAAAATTTCGAAACACGGTTGATGGAATAATAAATAACTATTCAAAAACGTGAATGGTTGCAATTTTATGTGCAGTATTTACATTCAGTTAACAGCCACTGGTTCTAAAATATCCGAAATGGTAAGCGTAATCAGGATATCACATCTTTTTTCAAGGTCGTTGTAACGAGCAACAGTTGTAGAGCGCATTCTGGACGCTGACAAAATTGCGCTTTCGCAGTGTAAACGTATTTGCATTCAGTTAACAGTAACTGGTTGTAAAATATCCATAACCGATAAGCGTAATCATGATTTGGAATTATTCAACCTTGCCAGCCAGAGTGACCGAGCGGTTCTAAGCGCTTCTGTCTGGAACCGCGCGACCGCTACGGTCGCAGGTTCGAATCCTGCCTCGGGTATGGATGTGTGTGATGTCCTTAGGTTACTTAGGTTTAAGTAGTTCTAAGCTCTAGGAGACTGATGACCTCAGAAGTTAAGTCTCATAGTGCTCAGAGCCATTTGAACCATATTCAACCTTACTCTTTGCCAAATATCCTCACGTAAGTATGAATCTGCAATTCCTTGCAATGTGAGAAAGACCGTTATCTACATTAAAGAATGCCACAGCAGACAAGTGCATAAGCCTAACTGAGGAGAATTTGGATATTATGTATTTATCATATGGCTTTTGGTGCCAGGAGTCTCCAATAAGATGGTCGACTCTGCTTCGATGCAGCTCGTTTCATTTAAGCGAAGGGTCTGCTTCTTTAAGGGAAATGGAATCTGTCAGCAATCAAAGGTATTCGGAAAGAATTGGTTGGTTGGTTCGGGGAGAGGACCAAACAGCGAGGTCATCGGTCCCATTGGATTAGGGAAGAATGGGGAAGCAAGTCAGCCGTTCCCTTTCACAGGAACCATCCCGGCATTTACCTGAAGCGACGTAGGTAAATCACGAAAAACCTAAATCAAGATGGCGGACGCCGGTTTGAACCGTCGTCCTCCAGAATGCGGGTCTAGTTTGCTAACCACTGCGCCATCTCGCTCGATGGGCAGTAATTGGTTGGCACCTACAGTATTTACCGAAACTGAAAATGGGAAACCATAGAAAAGCATTTTCAAATCACATCACCTCCCGAATCCAAGGACTGCCAGCTCAGCGGCTCAACACGTAGAGCCATCCCAAGTCAATGCAGAATTTGGAACAACTGGTTGTTGCACATTGTTTTAAAATAAAATAAAGTGCGTTACAACAAAATGTTGAATCCTGACAATGCATGTTTTTCCCTGAATTGTGCGTGTTAAGTCATTTCATAGCGTGTGAATGTATGCATTTTTTAAGATTTAATTGCTCGTGGAATTTCTGGCTTCAGTTATTTAGTATTATACAGCGAAGCGCCAAAGAAACTGCTACAGGCATGCGTCTCCAAATACAGAGATATGTAAACAGGCAGAATACTGTGCTGTGGTCGGCAACGCCTATATAAGACAAGTGTCTGGCGTATTTGTTACATCGGTTACTGCTGCTACAATGGCAGGTTATCAGGACTTAAATGAGTTTCATTGTGGTTTTATAGTCGGCGTACGATTAATGGGACACAGCATCTCTGGGATAGCGATGAAGTGGGGACATTCCCGTACGACCATTTCACCAGTGTGCCGTGAATATCAGGAATCTGGTAAAACACCAAATCTCCGAGATCGCTGCGGCAGTAAAAAGGTCCTGCAAGAACGGGACCAACGACGACTGAAAAGAATCCTTCTACGTGACAGAAGTGCAACCCTTCCTCAACTTGCTGCAGATTGCAATGCAGGGCGATTGGCAAGTGTCAGCGTGCGAACCAATCAACCAAACATCATCGATATGGGCTTTCGGAGACGAGGGCCCACACGTATACCCTTGATGACCGCACGGCACAAAGCATTACGTCTCGCCTGGATCCGTCGGCACCGATACTGGAATATTGATGACTGGAAACATGTTGCCTCGTCGGACGAGTCTCGTTTCAAATTGCATCGACTCGATGGACGTACATGGGTATGGAGACATCCTCATCAATCCATGGACCCGGTATGTGAGCAGGGGACTGTTCAAGCTGCTGAAGATTCCGTAATGGTGTGGGGTGTGTGCAGTTGGAGTGATATGGGATCCCTGATACATCTGCGTACGACTCTGACAGGTGACACGCACGTAAGCGTCCTGTCTGATCACGCATCCATTCATGTCTCTTGTGCATTCCAAGACTTGGAAATTCCAGCAGGAAATCCATGGACCCGGTATGTGAGCAGGGGACTGTTCAAGCTGCTGAAGATTCCGTAATGGTGTGGGGTGTGTGCAGTTGGAGTGATATGGGATCCCTGATACATCTGCGTACGACTCTGACAGGTGACACGCACGTAAGCGTCCTGTCTGATCACGCATCCATTCATGTCTCTTGTGCATTCCAAGACTTGGAAATTCCAGCAGGAAATCCATGGACCCGGTATGTGAGCAGGGGACTGTTCAAGCTGCTGAAGATTCCGTAATGGTGTGGGGTGTGTGCAGTTGGAGTGATATGGGATCCCTGATACATCTGCGTACGACTCTGACAGGTGACACGCACGTAAGCGTCCTGTCTGATCACGCATCCATTCATGTCTCTTGTGCATTCCAAGACTTGGAAATTCCAGCAGGAAATCCATGGACCCGGTATGTGAGCAGGGGACTGTTCAAGCTGCTGAAGATTCCGTAATGGTGTGGGGTGTGTGCAGTTGGAGTGATATGGGATCCCTGATACATCTGCGTACGACTCTGACAGGTGACACGCACGTAAGCGTCCTGTCTGATCACGCATCCATTCATGTCTCTTGTGCATTCCAAGACTTGGAAATTCCAGCAGGAAAATACCACACCACACACGTCCAGAATTGCTACAGAGTTGCTCCAGGAACACTCTTCTGAGGTTAAACACTTCCGCTGGCCACCAAACTCCCCAGACTTCAACATTATTAAGGATATCTGTCACGGCTTGCAACTTGCTGTTGAGAACATATCACCACCCACTTCGTACTCTTACGGATTTAGTGTACCAGGCACTTTTTTAAATTTTTTTAAATTTTCCTTTTTTTTTGGCTCTTGAGTGTAGTAGTACGAAGAGATTTTGGACGAAAGTGGGAGGATGGTGTGTAGGTTGCATTAGGCTCGAATGAATTTAAGCATCCCACTGAAAAAATCTTTTAGAAACGGATGAACTACAAAATTTGCTGTCATCACATACTCCTTTTGCTCTCCACGAACCACTTCTCAGCGATCCGTATCGGAACTGCGTTTCGTAACTGAGTACAGACTGAATGACTAGACTGGGCGACATTTTGTCATTTGCGCTACTAATGATAAAATATGAGCAGATGTTTTAAATAAAGCCACAATCGCCATTTGGGCGATACTTTTGTTGATCAACGAGATTTTTGGGCGACTCACACAAATAATATTGTATTTTTATGAACTGATTTTAATTTAATGTTATTTGTAATGATATTTACCGTTACACTTCCTGGTGAAATACTGAAATATTGTCACCCCAAAGTTCTGCCAGCCTCCAAATAATAACTCCAGTGCTGCTGGAGACAGATAGATATGTAGAAAGGTAATTATGTTCTTATAGCAGTGCGTACATATTTTTAACTTACCATTACGTTAACGGGAGACTCAGAATTGATTTTCCTCTTCTTTCTCGCTACAAACCTATTCATAATTAGAAACTATCATAATAGCACACAGTACAGAACCAACAAACGGTAACAGTTACATTAAATTCAACTGAAAGTAAGAAATGAACTGATAAACAAAACGACACCTGAGCTGAAGCACGACCAACAACTGTCTTGGCTGAAATGGGGATGGACGATAGCTGATAGTGCTACGGTTGTTAAATCTAACGTTGGCCTATCTGAGTTTTGATAGTGAGTATCCCATTTTCGCTGTATGATTAAAAATCAATTTTTTTCGATTCCTCTACACGGCAACGCGGTCGTATGTAATTTCATGTAGATAATGGAAGGGGGGGGGGGGAGAGGGGTCCGGATCCCCTGGATCCCCCCTTTGTCTACGTCGTTGTCTCACTACAGAGTCAGCAGTGCGAGAGTTGTATTAGAAAGGTCTTTGTAGCAAAGTTTATAGCCATTTGTACGTTTAGTGAAGAGAATATTATCTTGTATTGTACCAAGTGAATGCGGTAGTGTTCAGTGGCAGTACCAAATACACATGACGTTTCTGTGGACATGGATTGTTTGAAACTTAAGTATCTCATCTTGTTCAAGTTACAATAGAGTGCTCTGTTACTTTGTGTGTGTTGTAGCATCAACTCGGTCTCCTGAGGAAGTAAATCTAAGAACCACCACACTGCCGACGAGTGTTTTTTGCCGGTACTACAATAACAATAGCTAAGCACTGTAAGAGTTTCAGTTGTAAACTTGAAATTATTTTCTGAGATGTTCAAAATTACTTCAAACCTGGATTTTGTAACTTCCCATTACAAGCAACATCCTGACACGTTGATAGGTATCTGTAAATACATAAGAGCAAGACTCAAGCAAAACGCATGGTTACTAATTAATTAATTACTATTTTGTTTATAACATTATACCTTATGTAATGCTTTCACTTTCACACAGTAATTATTTTTCAAGAAGGCTGCATTTCTTGCTTTCATGACTGCCACTGTAGCTGAGTGGCCATAAGCCTGCTTGTCGTGCCAGGGGACCCAGGTTCGATTCCCGGCTGGTTTGGAGATTTTTCTCCTCTCAGGGAGTGGGTGTTTGTGTTGTCTTCATCATCCTTATTTCATCGACATCGACGCGCAAGGGTCCGAAGAGGCGTCACCTCAAAAGACTTGCACCGAGCGATCGGGTCTTCCCGCCGGGAGACCCTCACCACACGACATTTCATTTCATTACTTTCATTTGTTATACAGTGGGAATGGGTAAGGGGATAGATTACATATGCATGTCGACATTTAAGTCTACGTATACATACATAATCTGCGAGCTGCCATACGATTCATGACGGAGGTACCTTGTACCATTATTAATGTGTTTTTAGTTTAATTACACGCATGGACGCAAGAGTGAGCTCCAACCACAAGATGAATAAGATGCTCTAGAGTCTAGAATGTAGATTGTAGGCCAGTTTCTGAGGTGAGGAAGACAGTTATAAAATGGACGAAGTTTTGGTATAAATCATCTCATTTAAGAAATTGAACCCAGATTTTAGTATTAAGCACCACAATTTGGTAACAAGTTGACAGAACGTTTTCTCTAGGCAGCTACAGTCGGCTGTAGACGTACTATCTGACCAAAAGTATCCGGACACCCCTGCGTAATAAGGAACTGACCACGAGAGGTGACGAGCAGCGGACCCGCCAGTACAAAAGGAGGCGGGCATTATCGTGTTGTTAGTACAGATGCAGTAACACAAGAATTGGTCGGTCAGGAGAACGTGGACTAGTCACTGGATCTGACGCGAGGAAAAAATCCATGAGGGACACTTCAACACTTCTAAGGATGTCAGAGTCCACTGCTGGTGACGTGTTTGTCAAGTGGAGACGTGAAGAACTAACCACAGCTAAACCAAGATCAGGCGGACTTTGCATGCTGACGGAGAGGGACCGTCGAATAATGCGGAAGGCGGCTGTAAAATACCGCTTGATATCGAGGGAAGAAATCATTTTTGAATTCGCAAGTGCTACAAGTAGTGCAGGTAGAACAATGACTGTGCTTAGGGAGCTAAAAAGAGCGGTGTGTAGTGTTACTGCGCGAAGTCAAGCGCCGGCACGCCAGTCTGGAACGAGCGAGCAGAGAGGGCTGTGGAGAAGACGTCAGCCAATCGCACGCTGACCGACCCCTCTCCAGGACGACAACGCGACGGCCGCTGCCTCTCTGCGAAGAGAACATAAGCGCTGTGCCCGACTGAATGCGACCCCACAGAACAAACATCTCCACGAAAACACGCACACACTCCAAACCCTGATCTTCATGAACCGCCAAGTGCATTTCTTTGAAGTCAGACAGGCTCAGCCCAGCGGCATTTCGTTACAATAGCACAATCAGAAAGCCTGTGCGGCGGCCAGTTATACAGTAGCTTGAAGACTAGCAACTGGATAGAAGCTTCAAAACTCATTACTTTCCTCGTATACTCTGTGTACCTCAATCTTGGAATTGTTATACTAAAGAACGTTGATTATTTTGCATGTCGCCCTTTGCTTGCGACACATCTGTGTATTTCTCAAAGTTAAGTATTGTCTACATCTACATCTACATTGATACACTGCAAATCACATTTTAGGGCCTGGCAGAGGGTTCATCGAAACACCTTCACAATTCTCTATTATTCCAATCTTGTATAGCGCGCATAAAGAACGAACACCTATGTCTTTGATCTTTGCGTACAAGCTCTGATTTCCCTTATCTTATCGTGGTGATCGTTTCTCCCTATGCAGTTTGGTGTCAACAAAATATTTTCGCTTTCAGAGGAGAAAGTTGGTGGTTGGAATTTCGTGAGAATATTCCGTCGCAACGGATAACGCCTTTCTTTTAATGATGTCCAGCCCAAATCCTGGCACTTAATTTTCGTAATAAATCTCATTAATACGATTTGCCTCAATTGTTGTCTAGCGATCCGAGAAAGCATGTTTCGTAGACACCCCATATTCGACGACTAGGCAGGATTCAACTTAACAGCTTCCTCACAAGCCACATATTCTTATAGTCAGTGCTGAAGGACACCTGAGGTGGTGTAAAGAGCAATGCCACAGGACAGTGGATGACTGGAAGCGAATAAATCGGAGTGATGAGTCACGATATACTCGGTGGCAGTCCGTTGGAAGGGTTTAGATTTGGCGAATGCCTACAGAACGTTACCTGCCGTAATGTTCTGTGGTAATTATGGACGAGGTGGTGTTACAGTTTAGGGCTTGGGATTGACCACCTTATTGCGAATAAGAAAACGGTAAACAGGGAAGGGAATGAACACATTTTACAGCGGTTTGTACTGTCTCCAGCAGAGTAACAGTTCGGAGACTCGACTATTTGTATCATCATGCAAATCACCCTGTTTGTGGACAATAACATTCCTGGAAGGGACTGACCTGCCTAGAGTCCTGACCTGAATCGAGTACAACAGTTTTTCGATTAGATATTACGTCGACTTCACTCCATATCCTGGCTTCCAGCATCACTACCTTCTTCATTTTCGGCTCTTGGGGAAGACTGGGCAGCCATTCCTGCACAAACTTTCAGACACATCAGTGCAGGTGATGCCAGCAGAATTCAGGACATTGTAAAGGAAAAGACTGTACAGTCCCCCTATTAAAGTCCACTAATAGGTGTCCACATACTTCTGGACAGATAGTATACCCACTTTAGAAATTATACCACAAAAGTGGACACTGAATTTCGTTGTGCACTGTCGCAAAGTTATACCCTTCTAATTCCGTCTGTCCTTGAGAAACTCAAAGACCTGTTGGCTGTGCGATCCTAATGGCAGGGAAGAGATAGAAAACTTCATTTCTTAAAATGCTTAAATATGCCCTAAATGTTTGTTCAAAGTCTGGTAAACAGAATGCTGTTTGACCTCGACTTCATTAGAAACTTATCCTTTATAGGCAGATAGTGCGATCAAACTTCCAGAATGTTTTTGTAAAATGTTTCACTTGAAACATTATCATATACTACACGATACTGCACTTCTGTTTTTTTTAAATATTGTATGCCCTTCAAAATATATTAGTTGCATTCGCTTTTGTTTTCGTATTTTGATAAATAAAAACACTTAAAAGGTTTAAGGGGATAACAAAGTACCCCGTCCATTGGATCATTCAGTGATAAAAGAATTACTATCTTCACCGGTTGTGGAAATTTCAGGCTGGAAAAATTAGGTTTTATCCCGATGTAAATCTTCGTTGTGACGTGGATACTGTCTGCTGAGCGTCTCTTCACTACAGATGGGATATTTATTTCGTGAATCAGTTCTTCAGTTATTTCAGAGTTATAGGGACTCTTTCAGGAGACTGCAGAATCACAAGTGCATCATGCATTATTTATAAATGGCCTGCTGGCTATTAGAACTTGTAACACGAAGAAGAATAGCAAAACACCAAATTTTACCTATACTTCGTGTACAGTATGGTAGGAAGAATATTTCATTAAATGTGTAGTTGATATGGAGATACACAGGGTACGAAATTCAGTAGACAGAGCTTCCACGTCTGGCAGCAGCAACGGCTCTAACTCGGCTGGGTGTTGAGTCGATCTAAGCTTGGATGACAGATACTTGGGTACGTCATTCCACCATGCTTCACATCCTACCAGAGTCGCAGATTTGCAACGGCTGATGAGCACTGACTTGCTTCTCTTGGCAGCCCATTAGGAGCTGTTTTCAGTGGGTGAGATATATCGAGCACATGCTGAACAGGGAATAAGTCGAACACCTTATATACCGACGTGGGTCTCGACAACATGGTAGCAAAATGCGGTATTGTGTTATCTTGTTGAAAGGCAACGTTGCAGAAATCTCGAAGACAGGACGCATCCACTGGCTTTAACACGGCAGAAATGCCGTGTCAGCTGTCCAGGTCGCCGGCTTTGCGAACCAGAAGTGTCTGTGTTGTGTAGCCAATGACACTCCATTTCATCTTGCCAGGTGTGGACCTGTTTCGCATCGACGATGACGGATGCATTCCGCCAACGTTCATTCTGGTCAGAGTTCCAAGTAGCGCATACATCCGTCGTGATGGATTCATTTGAGAAGACAACGTGCCACTGTAGGCAACACCTCTCTGCATCAAGTAAGGCCTCAGCAATGTTCAGCGTGCTGACAGTCTGTAAGGCTCCATACGTCGTCACACTGTGATTGTGGACACACCTATTGCTGCAGAAAAGCCCATTTCCAGACTCAAAGTCCGTGGCTGGGCTGTATGATACTGCACGGCCGAATCAACAAAGTGTCTGTCCTCTCAGGTGTTAGCCGTATGGGGCCGCTGAGTAATACCATCATGAACCCTTTGATTCCATATCAGCATACCAACCAATGTGAGCAGCAATTTCGCAGAACGACGAACTACAATTTTGGTAGGCGACAATCGTGACTCTGTCGTATTCTGTCATGTGCTGGTAGTCATTCCTTCTTCTTACACGGTATATAAAAGGATCTTTTTACAAAAAAAGAAAAAAGCAGTCAAATGCGATTTCTGCATCAGAAATCTGCAGCGTAATGTGTTCTGATATACACTCAAAGACAAAACAGTAAAAAGCCATGCACCACAAAGGAATCCGAATGGGACGTAAATCGATAGATGTGATATATACGTACAGAAATCAGACTAAAGCTAGGCCATTTCTTTATTTTTTTATTCTTTATTCTTCGAATGCAGGCTGGTATGCACACAAACTGGATGAAAACGTCTTTTGTAGTGTTCTGTCCACGGTAACAAGAAACCACAATGTCGAGTGCTAAAATGATTTCATCTATGCTGCAATCCACTCAGAGAAAGGTTGCAACTGCCTTTGTTCAACTACACATGCTCTGACGTGGCGTCACCCCTGCTGTCACTGACGGTGCTACATTACTCGCAGCACCACATCAGTGGAGTTTTGCTATGGAACGCTGTTAGTTCCCGGAAGAAGTGTCTTACAATGCATTTTTTTCTTTGAAAGTGCACATAAAGTGTTGTGCAAGCAGTGTGGTAAATTCTGAAGATGGTCTAAGGAGCCCTTTTGCTGTAGACCTTTGGAGGAGAATGTTTACTCCAAGTACAAACCTGTGTTATGAGGCTATTGGTGGTGGTAAAAGAAGCGTCTATGGTAGGAAATTTAATACGGCAGTGTACGAAAACAGTTGGATCAGTGGACGTCAAGTTGGTAATGCAACTTTTGCTTTGCACGTTGATTGTTTAGAAACAGTGATGTATGGAGTACAGGGGGCTTGAAAGGTCGAAAAAAAAACATAATAGAACACATAAACATATAAACTACATACTTGATCATTATGTAAAGGTAACACTGCAACAATATAAGTCCCAGCTATCAGGACGACATAACGAAACACAGTCAGGAGGAGAAAAGAACTCTACAATTATTGGTAGTACAAAATTCTGTGGTAGTTGGGAACTAACTTTGAGAGGGCGTGAAAATACAGAACCATCGCTAAATGCAAGTTTCTCTTTTAGTCTGATAGACCTAATTTCTGATATAGACAGTGCAATGAAAAAACATTTAGATGGTGATGGGTTTCTAAGGGGATTTCAAAATCCATCCAAAAATCAGCTGCTGAACTGTATGTTGGAAACTTGCTGTGATGTTATTTCGGAAGAAATAGAGGAAACTATGTTTGCTATTATAATGGCTGACGAAACCACAGATATTTTCAAAAAGATAGAGTCAACGTTAACGGTTCAGTACGGACAGATATTTTGCCCTATGAAAGGTCCCGGGGGATTTTCAATGCTGAAAGGCTTATTAAGGTGCTCAAGCATGTATTTTGAAAGTTATAGACCCTTTGTTCAAAGATACACCCCACAAAATTATCGCACAAACATGCGACGGTGCAACGGCAAAGAATGGTGGCTGGTTGTAAAGGTGGTGCGTAGGCAAAGCACTTAGTCGTAACGCTCATTATGTGCATTGTTATGCACACCAATTAAATTTAACATTGGACCACGCTGCTTCACAAAATCTGTCGGCTAGAGTGTGCTTTTCAAATTTGTCAGGTTTTCCAACGACGTTCCGTATTAGAGGCTTTTGCAACACGGAGAATTCCTAGTGGGCCAGGTACTAGATGGAACTTTAAATCATTGATCCTAAATGTGGTGTGAAAAAATAAATCCTTGCTGCTGGAATTTTTATGGGTGCTGGAAAAAGAAATCACCACCCCACCAAACTTGTTGTCTAGCAGTTGGACTCCACCGAGGTCTACAAATTGAATAATTCCTCATTCAGCTAGCACTCTTCCAAAAAGTAATGCCTCGTGTGGTTATCGTGTTCAGTCACCTGCAGGCAAGATCGATTGAAGCTGTAAAAAAAAGTTAAGTATCCCGTTTCAAATATGTTATTAATAATGTAAGAGCCTCAATCGATGGCAATTATTCCGCAGTCACATAGCAGCCACCTCTCACTGCAAGTGCCAGAAGCTACGAATAACTCCTCGCCGATGTTCTGATGCAAAAGTTCGTAGCTTTTTTTTGTTTTTGCATGTTCGTATTGCGGTTACTATAGGTTTATTTATCGAGTGTCATATTTATTTGTAGCTCGGTGTTGCTACTTGAGTTTTCATATTGTCATTTTGTCATTTGGAGATAGTGAGTGGAACTGTGCACTGCAGTAAAATGGTTTTGTCGTTTCAAGCAGGATGAAGATGTTTGGGGTTTGATGCAGATCGTTTAAATGCATTAATCCACAACAGTCCACTTCAATGTACTCAAGATGTGGCAGACGTGATGAACTTTGATCATCGTGCGACATTTCCTTGTTATGGGGCGTGCTCAAAAATCAGATGTATGGGTTACTCATGCTCTAAGTCGAATTTATAAAAATGAGCAGGTGGCTATATGCACATATCTGCTTGGTCGTCCCACAAACATTTGCAGTCTTTAAATTTGTCTACTATATACCCTTAAATACCCATTAAGTTCCGTCCACCTTAAATGCTGTCATGTGTATTAGAACGGCACTTAATCCTGCTCGTAGTGACAAAAGACGAACTTTTGTCGGGAGGTTGTCACGACAGCGTTATACACGGCTCAGTTTGTAGGGTGGAATGGTGAGGGGTTAGCTATTGGGTGGTACCACCTGTACTGTATGTTGGTCTTTCGTATTGTAAGTTCGTCTGTCGGTCGTTCAAAACACGTCAGATTTGTCGGTCGGTCGGTTGGGCCCTTAAGTGACCAGGTCAACCTGCCCGGTGTAGACTGCACCTCGTGACATTTGTAACCACAATTCTGGGCCCCTACCTCGGCCGGCAGTGCCGTCATTCAGCGGCTGAGCAGGTGCCTGGCAGGCGTCGCGGTGAGAGGACGCTACACACTGAACTGCGGCAGGCAGCGTGCAGGAAGTGACCACTCTGCGGCTGGTATGCTGTGGCTCGTTTCTGGTGATTGTTCAATGACGGTTTTTTTTATAAAAAATGCGGCGTTGTTCTCTGTTGCAGCTTTGGGCATCGTAGCAAACAGAGGTCAGCTAGTTCCCTGCACTACAAACTGAAACTGAACGGACGAAACCGGAGACTGGAGGCCTCCTGGTGAACTGTGCGTACGTTTTCCGGGTCCTCCGGGCTGATACAGTGAGAGGACGCGGAATAGTTACATTCGTGCGTGCGCGTGCTTGTTCCGGCGTTTGAGGAAACGCGAAAACGACGAACGTCACGATGAGCAACGGAGCACTTGAGAGTTGCACGTGGCTGCTTTTGACGTCGTCTGGTAACTCCCACGGGGCTGTTCTGAACTTCGAAAATAGCAACCTAAACACCAATGTTCCGAGATATTAAATCGCCCAGAGGTGATGCGAATGATACAAGTCTTGCCACGAGAAATGCAGACACGGGCGGCGCGAAACTGGATGTACTGTGACATCGCTTCCTGAGCCATACGGAATGCAATGCCGGGCAGTGCCAGCTACCAACGTTCGCGACACCACGACTGTTCTAGTGTGCTCCACCAGGCCTCGCAGACTGCATCCGGTAAGTGCAGCTGTTGGCTTTCATACCATCTGCCCATTCGCACAATGTTAGATTAGTTGCAAATGCCATTCTCATGTCCTTAGGCAATTTAATACAAGATGTAGACCGTCATGGCATCGAATTGTTCTACGCAAAGCACTGCCAGATGAGTGCTGGGTGGCGAATTATTAGACACATTTAATTATTCACGTATGCAGTACTTTAAAGGCTCTGTCATGCAGTTCTTCATGAAATAATTGTTTCAAAAGCAGTTTTGGCTATTTTGCACCCCACGTATCGTCGTGAGACGAAGGATAATGTGTCTTGGACTATGTTCACCAATCAACTAATTAATTATTTGGTAACCAAATATCAGGTTCTCGACTGGATTACATTTAGAAACAGCGTGTTAAAATATTCGCAGGGGATTTTCAGTAACGTAAGTGAATTTAAACATGTGATCAGCATGGAGTTTTCCGGCCGGTGTGGCCGACCGGTTCTAGGCGCTTCAGTCCGGAACCTTGAGACTGCTACGGTCGCAGGTTCGAATACTGCCTCGGGCATGGATGTGTGTGATGTCCTTACGTTAGTTAGGTTTAAGTAGTTCTAAGTTCAAGGGGACTGAAGACATCATATGTTAAGTCCCCTACTGCTCAGAGCCATTTGAAGTATGCACAGTGCAGCAACAAGCAAAGGCATTCCGTCACGTCCCTCTTACTCGGAATCGTGAGAGAAGTAGGGACGTCGGATTCCCCGGAATTGTTTACCAAAAGCCGGCCGCGGTGGTCTAGCGGTTCTAGGCGCTCAGTCCGGAGCCGCGCGACTGCTACGGTAGCAGGTTTGAATCCTGCCTCGGGCATGGATGTGTGTGATGTCCTTAGGTTAGTTAGGTTTAAGTAGTTCTAAGTTCTAGGGGACTGATGACTATAGATGTTAAGTCCCTTAGTGCTCAGAACCATTTGAGCCATTTGTTTACCAAAAGGCGGACAACTCTATGGAAAGTTAATGCCTGGATATTCTTGTGAAAGTGGGTGGGTGCCGAAGGTAGGTGTGCTGAGATTATGAAAGCATCGTAAGGTGCTTCAGTACTCGTTGATTGTTAAAATCGTTTTTTTCACATGAATTATATTTTTATTAATTTCAGGGTGTATAATACGACAAGGAAAAAAAATTCCCGGATTTTTCCAGGATTTCTCGGTAGAAAATACATTTTCTCCCGGTTGAAAATACATTTTTCCCGTGTTATGTGAGAGTATACTTCTCCTCGGCACTGTAAAACTTATAGGTCTTTTGAATGTTTATGGTTTTATACGCCGACGTAGAATCTTCCCGCACTTTAGAAAACGTAACTCGGGGGGGGGGGGGGGGGGGGGAGACACGTTTTGGTAAGACATTTGATGCGCAGCAGCAACATGTACGTTCCATATTTTCGTGTTACGAAGATCGAAGATATAAATTCAAATTCCACCAAACACCGCATGTTACTTTCCAAGGCATTGAAATCGATATTGCGACGCGCTTTTATAAGCCAGTCATAGCTCATGTCATGTGATGTCGCCAGCTGATGTCAGCATAGGACACGTGATGTAGTCAGCCAATAGCAGAATCACACTTCAGTAGCGCGAACACACAAATAAGGAAAGTTGCTGGTTTAAATTAATATACATAGTGTTGCTACAAGAAAAACAAAGGTTTCACATATAATCGTGGTCTCAAAGATTAATAAGCTGCAAGAGAAGCTAAGATTCCACATATAATGTTGATCTGTTTTGTGCGTGTTACACTTTAAGATATATCACACAAATGTGCCAGTAAAATTTTTAATAACGGCGTAAATGTCTGATCTTCTGGGCTCGAAATTCTCCTAGATGGTCGTCCTCAAAGAGTTGATTTTTAATTGAGAGCCAAACGCTCTGTGATTTAAGAAATTCATCGTACATTCTCGCATATAGTTCATCTTGTGTAAAAGGAAATTTACTTTGAAAGTAACTGTGGTGTCAGAGCCAGACACCACACTTGCTAGGTGGTAGCCTTTAAATCGGCCGCGGTCCATTAGTATACGCCGGACCCGCGTGTCGCCACTGTCAGTGATTGCAGACCGAGCCCCACCACACGGCAGGTCTAGAGAGACTTACTAGCACTCGCCCCAGTTGTACGGCCGACTTTGCTAGCGATGGTTCACTGACAACTACGCTCTTATTTGCCGAGACGATAGTTAGCATAGCCTTCAGCTACGTCATTTGCTACGACCTAGCAAGGCGCCATAGCATTTGATATTACTTTATATTGTGGTTATAACATGTACCGTCAAGAGAGATGTTCTACAATTGTGGATTAAAGTTAAGTATTACATCAACTACGTACTTTATTTGCTAGTATTAATTACTTTAACTGTTCCAGACCTCATGCCAATCTGCGTGAGCTTAACGCGTGCCTTTCGGCTTCCTCTCATTGTGACTTGGCTGTCTTGCCAAGTCACAACAGTAACTTATCAAACCACCATCCGCAATTTTTCCCCGTGACCTGTTAGAAACTAATTCGTTTCAGCAGTTGCCAGAGAGCGCCAGATAACAGGCGCCACCGCTCTTGCGCAGCTGCGATGACACAGGTGGTGGTGGTTAGAGTTTAACGTCCCGTCGACAACGAGGTCATTAGAGACGGAGCTCATGCTCGGGTTAGGGAAGGATTGGGAAGGAAATCGGCCGTGCCCGTTCAAAGGAACCATCCCGGCATTTGCCTGAAGCGATTTAGGGAAATCACGGAAAACCTAAATCAGGATGGCTGGAGACGGGATTGAACCGTCGTCCTCCCGAATGCGAGTCCAGTGTGCTAACCACTGCGCCACCTCGCTCGGTGGGGAATTAGTATGCGCTTTATGGTTTGGTTTAGCGACAAAGCCCACTCTCATTTGAATAGGTTCGTGGACTGCGCGGTTTTTTAGGTTAGAGGGTCTCGGGAAAACACAAGAAGGGCTTCAGTCACAAAGAGTGCAGACTGAACGCAGGAAGAACGTACATACAGGAACCATTGGTATAACAGTTGTAAATTGTCGTAGCTGTGTTGGGAAAATACCAGAGCTCCAAGCGCTAATAGAAAGCACTGATGCTCAAATCGTTATAGGCACTGAAAGCTGGCTAAAGCCATATGTAAGCTCAGCCGAAATTTTTGCGAAGAACCTAACGGTGTTCCGAAAGGATGGGCTAAACACGGTTGGCGGTGGCGTGTTTATTGCTGTTAGAAGTAGTTTAACTTGTCGCCAAATTGAAGTAGGAACTTCCTGTGAGTTAGTATGGGCAGAGGTCATTGTTGGCAACCGGAATAAAATAATAATTCGATCCTTTTACCGACTTCCCAATTCAGATGATATCGTTGCTGAAAGGTTCAAAGAAAACTTGACTTTGATTTCAAACACGTACCCGACTTATACGATAATAGCTGGTGGTGACTCTAATTTACCCTCGATATGTTGGCGAAAATACATGTTTAATTCCGGAGGTATGCATAAAATATCGTCCGAAATTGTGCTAAAAGCATTCTCTGAAAATTATTTCGAGAAGTTACTTCATGAGCCCACGCGAATAGTAAACGGTTGTGAAAACACACTTGACCTCTTAGCAACAAATAATCCAGAGTTAATAACGAGCATCAAAACCGATTCAGGGATTAGTTAACACAGGGTTGTCGTAGCGAGATTGAATATTGTAATCCCCAGGTCCTCGAAAAATATAACTATTCAAAAAAGCAGATAAAAATTCACTTGACGCCTTCCTAAGAGACAATTTCCACTCATTCCAAATTAATAATATAAGTGTAGACCAGATGTGGCTTAAATTCAAAGAAGTTGTATCGGCAGCAATTGAGAGATTTATACCAGATAAAATTAACAAACGACGGAGCTCATTCTCCTTGGTACACAAAACGTGTTAGAACACTGTTGCAGAAACAGCGAAACAAACATGCCAAATTTAAACAGACGCAAAATCCCCAAGACTGGCGATCCTTTACAGAAGCTTGAAATTTAGCGCGGACTTCAATGCGAGATGCTTATAACAGTTTCCACAACGAAACTTTGTCTCGAAACCTGGTAGAAAATCCAGAGAGATTCTGGTCGTATGTGAAGTATGTTAGCGGCAAGAAACAATCAATGCCTTCTCTGCGCGATAACAATAGAGATACTATCGAAGACAGTGCTGCTAAAGCAAAAAAAAAATGGTTCAAATGGCTCTGAGCACTATGGGACTTAACATCTGAGGTCATCAGTCCCCTAGAACCTAGAACTACTTAAACCTAACTAACCTAAGAACATCACTTACATCCATACCCGAGGCAGGATTCGAACCTGCGACCGTAGCAGTCACGCGGTTCCGGACTGAGCGCCTAGAACCGCTAGACCACCGCGGCCGGCCTGCTAAACCAGAGTTACTAAACACAGCCTTCCGAAATGCCTTCACAAAACAAGACGCAGTAAATATTCCAGAATTCGAATCGAGAACAGTTGCCAACATGAGTAACGTAGAAGTAAATATCCCCAGAGAAGTGAAGCAACTTCAATCACTTGATAAAAGCAAGTCTTCTGGTCCAGACTGTATACCAATTAGTTTTCTTTCGGAGTATGCTGATGCATGACCTCCATACTTAACAATCATATAAAACCGTTCTCTCGACGAAAGATCCGTACCCAAAGACTGGAAAGTTGCACAGGTCACACCAATACTCAAGAAAGGTAGTAGGAGTAATCCACTAAATTACAGGCCCATATCGTTAACGTCGTTATGCAGCAGGATTTTGGAACTTATATTGTGTTCGAACATAATGAATTACCTCGAAGAAAACTATTGACACACAGTCAACATGGGTTTAGAAAACATTGTTCCTATGAAACACAACTAGCTCTTTATTCACATGAAGTGTTGAATTCTATTGACAAGGGATTTCAGATCGATTCCGTATTTCTCGAATTCCGGAAGGCTTTTGACACTGTACCACACAAGCGGCTCGTATTGAAATTGCGTGCTTATGGAATATCGTCTCAGTCTCGTGACTGGATTTGTGATTTCCTGTCATAGAAGTCACAGTTCGTAGTAATTGAAGGAAAGTCATCGAGTAAAACAGAAGTGATTTCTGGCGTTCCCCAAGATAATGTTATAGGCCCTTTGCTGTTCCGTATCTATATGAAGAATTTGGGAGACAATCTGAGCAGCCGTCTTCCGTTGTTTGCAGATCACGCTGTCGTTTATCGACTAATAAAGTCATCAGAAGATCAAAACAAACTGCAGAACGATTTAGAAAAAATATCTGAATGATGCAAAAATTGGCAGTTGACCCTAAATAACGGAAAGTGTGAGGTCATCCACATGAGTGCTAAAAGGAACTCGTTAAACTTCGGTTACACGATAAATCAGTCTAATCTAAAAGCCGTAAATTCAACTAAATACCTAGGTATTACAATTGCGTGCAACTTAAATTGGAAGGCACACATAGAAAATGTTGTGGGGAAGGCTAACCAAAGACTGCGTTGTGTTGGCAGGACACTTAGAAAATGTAAAAGACCTACTAAGAAGACTGCCTACACCACGCTTGTCCGTCCTCTTTTAGAATACTGCTGGGCGGTTTATGATCCTTACCAGATAGGACTGACGCAGTACCTCGATAAAGTTCAAAGAAGGTCAGCACATTTTGTATTATCGCTAAGTATGGGAGAAAGTGTCACAGAAATGATACAGGATTTGGGCTGGACATCATTAAAAGAAAGGCGTTTTTCGTTGCGACGGAATCTTCTCACGAAATTCCAATCACCAACTTTCTCCTCCAAATGCGAAAATATTTTGTTGACACCGACCTACATATGGAGGAACGATCACCACGACAAAATAAGGGAAATAAGAGCTCGTACGGAAAGATGTAGGTGTTCAATCTTTCTGCGCGCTATTCTAGATTGGAATAATAGAGAATTGTGAAGGTGGTTCGATGAACCCTCTGCCAGGCACTAAAATGTGATTTGCAGAGTATCCATGTAGATGTAGATGTGGAAACTTACTTTCAGCCAGTCAGGTACCTCCCGCTAGTGAGCGTGAGATACAAATGCGATCAAGGCGAGTTGAAGAATGTGTACTGTAGTGCACGAAATTAGGGCAGTCGCCATGAACATGTTCCCACATATCCACAAATTGAAGATGGTCGATGATTGTGACAAGCTCTGTGAAAGGTGAATGTCACAGCAAATAATCTTCGGGAGCACTATGGGGACCGCATTCTGGCTCTGGGGTGGTCAGAGGCCCTTGGAATAGGCCTCGATTGGCCGCTATATTTTCCGGATCTGATCACATACGACCCCTTTTTGTGGGACTATATTAAAGACAAGGTGTACAGCAATAACGGCAAAACCACTGCTGAGCTTAAAACAGCCACTGGGGTCATCGATAGCATCGATGTTTCGACACTTCAGCGGGTCATGCAGAATTTCCCTATTCGTCTGCGCCGCACCATCGCCAATGATGGCAGGAGTATCGAATATGTCATAACCTAAATCCGAATAACGGTAGCAACGTTTACATGTTGAATAAAGTGTGCGCATGTCGTAGTTGGTAACTAATTTACAATTTTTCATATAGTTCAATAATTGTCACCCTGTATGATGCAAGTTACATATACAGCCCATGAAATAATTTCCTTAGGTTTGCCCACTCTCAACAACGGTTTAAGTCATTTCATGTGCTCAGCGGAATACAATGAATTTCTAAGCGGTTTGCGTATTTGTTTTTTAAATCTACAAACGAGTGGCAAAGCTGCATTACGACTGGTTTTGGGTCCCTTAATCACTATCACAGAACTGTCGAGCTGCAGCTTGAGCATGTACGAATTTTAACTACAGCTTCGAGAATGAGAGCAGAAACCGCAGGACATTTATCTTGCGGCAACGAGTAAGATTGCAACAACGAATAAATTTGCAAGATCCTCAGAAATGCAAGCAAAAGTACAGGACAACAAGTTTCACTACCAATACGATCCAACATTTTGTGTCGCATCTCCACTTCTTCGCAATAATCTTGGAGAGCTTCTAAACCCACTGTGTTTGTGTAATAATTCCATTACATCTTTGGAGGTATGTAAAAGTTTAAGAAAGAGCTTAATTTCTAAAATTTCAAGTGCCGAAACGGATCTCTTCAGCCATCCACCTCCCCTCCCCCCCCCTACCAGTAATACACACACACACACACACACACACACACACACACAGTGCCTCTCACCTCATGTCCCTTCCCATAACATCACGTTGGTCGCCTATTTCGACGTTCACTGGTTGATTCAACACACGTGTACTATTTCGAATCACCGGCGCCGTCTCGTTCCGGTGAGTTCAAAACAGATCCCTTGGGAAGTGCCGGAAGGCGTTTCCAGCAGAAATTAGGTGTGGATAGACGTCACTTGGTATAGATCCGATGTTTGAATAGCGTCGTGTGCTACATGTGCTACGCAGCCAACATGAAGTTAGAGAAAAACGTATTATTATCCTTGACAAGCATTTTTATCGGCATTGTCTGAAAAAAAAATTCCAGTCACTTTCTTTAAGGTTGTGCTTCTCAAGGATGTCCATTATACATAGTCTAACGAATGTAGTTTCGCCTCTTAAATCCAGCTCATGTAATATTTTGATGTTAATTGCAGCTATAGGATGAAAGAACTGCTGTAGTATTGGGAGTATTTTGATGTTTTTAGGACTTAAAACATCTGTAAATGCAAAGGTACATAGGGCATCATTATAATCTGTTTTAATGGTTTTTTTGTTTTGTTTAGTCCTACACGTCCTCGAACCGTTCAGTACAACATTGGGCATGTCACATTCAATACAGAAATAATTACTTCTGTCAGACATAGAGTACAATGGTATTAAGCGACGAAATCTGAAAAATATGGCGCAATCTCATTTTTTTTACGATAGTCTCGCAGTTAGTTTCCCCACCGAAAAACTCCCTTTTGGAGAGAAGAAACTGAGAAAACGGCCAGATGTTTTGTGAAATTATTTGTCCAAAAGTTTTATGTCTCCAGCCTTTTTGTCAAAGATGGGATGTCCAGGAATCCTTCGTACTCAGTTCGCTAGGCAATCAAATCAAACAAGTCGTATTAACGAGTTTTATTACAAAAAAGTAATATGTGACGCAAGCAAAGGGCGACATACAAAATAAGCAGTCTCTTCAGTATAATAATTCCCAAGCTTATGTTACATAGGGTGCACAAGCGAAGTAACGAGCGTTGACGCTTCTATCCAAATCACTACTCTTTGAAGCTACTACTGAACTGGGGCGTCGCCAGCCGGTCGCGGCGCGTATGTCATCTTCACATAGGGCCGCTGCTGTCGCGTTGTCGTCCTGGAGAGGGGTCGGTCAGCATGCAATTTGCTGACGTCTTCTCACAGCCGTCTCTTCTCTATCGTTCTCAACTGGCGTGCCGGCGCTTCACTTTACACTGTAACAAAACGTAAGAGATAAAATAGGTTATAGAAATAGTTGATACATGTTTCAATGGTGCTGTCAATCATGCAAAGCAAATGAGGCATGCCAAATGTGTTTGTAATCTATTTTGTGTCTTACTTTTAAAAAAAAATCATTTTCCAAAGAATTTGATCATTTTTTCAAAAATATTAATTTTCAAGTTTTTCTCAGCAGGCATGAAATATATTTATAGATTTATGTTGTATTATAAGCAGCATGCAGGTGAAAACAAAGCAACGAAGTTTCAGTTTATACTATAAGCTGACATTTATCTATCCAACACGAAAGAAAGTATTCAGGAATTTCTACATTAGTAACTTTTATATGCAAAGTAGCTAGGCCCTGAAGTAATGAACCTCTCTTCACACTCCATGATGCAGCTAGCAGCTATTATCCCTCAAAGCACTTATTTTCCTAATTACTGAGTACTTACAAGCAACTAAACCTTCTTTGTAAAATTAGACATCACGGTGGTTAATTTGATACCACATTTATCTAATTCCCACTATTCATTTGGTTATGAAAATTCGGAGCAAACTTCCTCTGACAAGGGAAGGCCATGACGTTTGGGTCACGGATTCACTTCAAACTCTGTGCAGCTTTAGTACGCCTTTAAAATTACATAATGTGCAAGTAATAAGGTGCAATCGGAAGAGAAGTTTTACGTGTCTATTATGTAACTTATGCATGTATGCGAAAGGGGTGGTTATAAGAAATCATTGTGGTGAGGTTGTTAACGTTCGCGCTTTGCCAAGCCTCGTGGGCGAGGTGACAATTCGAACCGTCCTCCATTTTTTTCATCAGTGGTCACATTATTTAATTTGACTTCTGAGAGGTGATATAATTAAAAACAACACGTGCATTTTCATGAAGTTATAGCGAATTTCATGTGTTGTTTGACCATTTACTACTTTAAATTAAATTTTCAAGGACGAGGGACTGGCTTGGAAGGCCCAAGTCAAACCTCGATAGGTAATGACGTGATTGGCGTTATTCAGTAATATAATAAGCCACACTGTACCAAACCACAAGAGTACTGTACTATTACTCGTCGGACGTGCTCTCGACGTCACACATTGCAGGATGGCGTTTGCCATACAGACATGGAAAACATAAATTAAAACGGCATTTACCACATCGAGCGAATGAAGCTTTCCCGCCTTTACACGGAATGTCCAGAGTTTCTAAGGGAAAACATATCTCGTTGATATATTGAAAAACTTCTCTTTGTGCCGATAGGATAGATTAAACATTAAGCTTGAGCGGGAGCCGAACCGTCGCCTCCTATACGTTTGTCTTCTGAGGCTCGAACGCTTATCACATTTTGTTTGTCACTGTTCGTCGCATTTTTTCGGTGCGAACGTCCCATGACGCCCGTCCATGTTCTTCGTTTACTCAGTCTTTTTATTACAGAGGACAACTATCCCTCTGAGCGAACACGCTGAGCTACCGTACCGGCATAACCACTTCATCACGATGATCTCTAACACACAGTACCTATTCACAAATAAATCAGTTACATAACAGACGCGTAAAACGTCTCTTGAAATTTTCTCCGAATTGCCACAGTAGTGCACCTTTCTACTTCCGCATTATGTTGTTTTAATGGCCTTCTAAAGGTGTACAAAGTTCGCAGTATGTCTGTGATCCCAACGTCGTGGTGTTGTGAATGAAAATGCTTCTACTGCATCACAAAAAAGGTGAATTTGTCCTGGGGAGAGTTAGGAATGTAAAAGAAGGGAACTAGCTTTTGGACTTATTTGGGGGCTTCAAAGATGTTTAAATAAAAATATCTTGACATATTCGCGCCTTCTCACTTGTTAATATTAGTATCCATGTTATGTAATGAAATGAAGCGCCAAAGAAACTGGTATAGGCATGCGTATTCAAATACAGAGACATGTATAGAGGCAGAACACGGTGCTGCGGTCCGCAACGCCTATATAAGACAAGTGTCTGGTGTAGTTGTTATTACGGTTACTGCTGCTGTTGAAGATTATCAAGATTTAAGTGAGTTTGGACCGACGACGACTGAAGAGAATCGTTCAGCGCAAATTGCTGCAGATTTCAATGCTGGACCATCAGCAACTTTCATCGTACGAACCATTTAACGAAACATCATCGATATGGGCTGTCGGAGCCGAAGGCCCACTCGTGTACCCTTGATGACTGCACGACACAAAACTTTACGCCTCGCCTGGGCCCGTCAACAACGACATTGGACTGTTGATGACTGGAAACATTTGCCTGGTCAGACGGGTCTCGTTTCAAATTGTATCGAGTGCATGGGCGTGTACGGGTATGGAGACAACCTCATGAATTCATGGACCCAGAATGTCACTAGGGGACTGTTGAAGCTGGTGGAGGCTCTGTAAAGTTGTGGGGCGTGTGTAGTTGGAGTTAAATATGACGCCTGATACGTCTAGATACGACTCTCACAGGTGAAACGTACGTAGGCATCCTTTCTGATTGCCTGCATCCATTCCTGTCCACTGTGCATTCCGACGGACTTGGGCAATTCCAAGAGGACAATGCGACAGCCCACACGTTCAGAATTGCTACAGAGTGGTTCCAGGAACACTCTTCTGAGTTTAAACACTTCCTCTGGCCACCAAACTCCCCAGACATCAACATTATTGAACATATCTGGGATACCTTGCAACGTGCTCTTCAGAAGACATCTCCACCCTCGTACTCTTACGGATCTATGGATAGCCCTGCAGGATTGATGGTGTCAGTTCCCTCCAGTACTACTTCAGACGTCGATCCATGCCATGGCGTGTTGCGCGCTTCTGCGTACTCGCGGGGCTCCTACACGACATTAGGCAGTTGTACGAGTTTCTTTGGTTTTACAGTGTACTATGCATCTGACGCGTATACTCACTCAAGATTACTACCATTTGGTTTTACGTAGAAACTGAAATTAATCACTGAAAAGAAAACTATTAAAATTAACTATAGCAGATGTCTATTATTGATAGTGGATGCATTTTTATTAGTTACAGGGAAACGCTGTAAAATTTAGAGAAGATTACATCTTACAACATCACCTATGGGCGAAATGGAATCGTAGCTTGGAGACTATGACCAGATCATTTAAAGTCCCCTGCTTGCATTCAGGTTTGCAAAACCCTTTCCGAAGATCGGCAGTTAATCTCAGGGACACTGTAGCAAGTTGCAAATAACTGGCAGAATACTAATTACATTCGGCCATTGCGTCTCCACGAATGACCCGTTAAGCTCGTATTGGTCGTCGGCTGCAACAATAAAACAGTTCTTGTATCTTACATCTATTAGAACTGTTAAATCAGAACTCATGAGACTCAACTAATTTACATTAATTTAATTACGAGTACTTCTAAAGGTACACTTACATCAGATTTATCTACACAAAAGAAAGATTAGTTATTGATACACAAGGAACGCATCTCTAGTGCATCCTAGCAGTAAAAAGCTAACTGACAAGAGAGAGAGATCAGAGCATGAACGCTTTTCACTTAGTTTCTAAAACAAAAAAGTTCTATAATCGATTGCAATCAGCCACAGACTAACTGCCACTACAGCTTTGAAATGTTATTTATGAAATTATATTTCTTAAAGTTAATGCACTTATGTTATTTATATGTGATGTCATTTACAGTAAAAATAGATTAGTGAGCATTTCTGGCTACCTGTCGTTTTTGCAAAGTTACATTTACACAGAACTCATGAGACAGGAAGTGCAAAATGGCTAAGCAGGGATGGCTAGAGGACAAATGTAAGGATGTAGAGGCTTATCTCACTAGGGGTAAGATAGATACTGCCTACAGGAAAATTAAAGAGACATTTGGAGAAAAGAGAGCCACTTGCATGAATATCAAGAGTTTAGATGGAAACCCAGTTCTAAGCAAAGAAGGGAAAGCAGAAAGGTGGAAGGAGTATATAGAGGGTCTATACAAGGGCGATGTACTTGAGGACAATATTATGGAAATGGAAGAGGATGTAGATGAAGATGAAATGGGAGATGCGATACTGCGTGAAGAGTTTGACAGAGCACAGAAAGACCTGAGTCGAAACAAGGCCCCGGGAGTAGACAACATTCCATTGGTACTACTGACGGCCTTGGGAGAGCCAGTCCTTACAAAACTCTAGCATCTGGTGAGCAAGATGTATGAGACAGGCGAAATTCACTCAGACTTCAAGAAGAATATAATAATTCCAATCCCAAAGAAAGCAGGTGTTGACAGATGTGAAAATTACCGAACTATCAGTTTAATAAGTCACAGCTGCAAAATACTAACGCGAATTCTTTACAGACGAATGGAAAAACTGGTAGAAGCAGACTTCGGCGAAGATCAGTTTGGATTCCGCAGAAATGTTGGAACACTTGAGGCAATACTGACCCTACGACTTATCTTAGAAAATAGATTAAGGAAAGGCAAACCTACATTTCTAGCATTTGTGGACTTAGAGAAAGCTTCTAACAATGTTGACTGGAATACTCTCTTTCAAATTCTAAAGACGGCAGGGATAAAATACAGGGAACGAAAGGCTATTTACAATTTGCACAGAAACCAGATGGCAATTAGAAGAGTCGAGGGGCATGAAAGGGAAGCAGTGGTTGGGAAGGAAGTGAGACAGGGTTGTAGCCTGTCCCCGATGTTATTCAATTTGTATATTGAGCAAGCAGTAAAGGAAACAAAAGAAAAATTCGGAGTCGATATTAAAGTCCATGGAGAAGAAATAAAAACGTTGTGGTTCGCCGATGACATTGTAATTCTGTCAGAGACAGCAAAGGACTTGGAAGAGCAGTTGAACGGAATGGACAGTGACTTGAAAGGATGATATAAGATAAACTTCAACAAAAGCAAAACGAGGATAATGGAATGTAGTCGAATTAAGTCGGGTAATGCTGAGGGAATTAGATTAGGAAATGAGACACTTAAAGTAGTATAGGAGTTTTGTTAGTTGGAGAGCAAAATAACTGATGATGGTCGAAGTAGAGAGGATATAAAATGTAGACTGGCAATGGGAAGGAAAGCGTTTCTGAAGAAAAGAAATTTGTTAACATCGAGTATAGATTTAAGTGTCAGGAAGTCGTTTCTGAAAGTGTTTGTATGGAGTGTACCCATGTATGGAAGTGAAACGTGGACGATAAATAGTTTGGACAAGAAGAGAATAGAAGCTTCCGAAATGTGGTGCTACAGAAGAATGCTGAAGATTAAATGGGTAGATCACATAACTAATGTGGAGAAGAAGAGTTTGTGGCTCAACTTGACTAGAAGAAGGGACCGGTTGGTAGGACGTGTTCTGAGGCATCAAGGGATCACAAATTTAGCATTGGAGGGAGGCCTGGAGGGTAAAAATCACAGAGGGAGACCAAGAGATGAATACACTAAGCAGATTCAGAAGGATGTAGGTTGCAGTAGGTACTGGGAGAAGAAGCGGCTTGCACACGATAGAGCAGCATGGAGAGCTGCATCTAACCAGTCTCAGGACTGAAGGTAACAACAGCAACAACACATTTACACAAAATTACGTGAGTCTGCCCATGTAATGCTTCACATCGTGTCAAGTTAAGTAACATGAGACATGCATGTCGTGTAAGATCAGATTAGATTTGATTCAGTTTTCGTTCCATAGACCCAAAAATGAGATAATTGTCTTGGGTGTGGAACAAGTCAGAAAGTATACCATAAAACAATTGAATTTGATACTCACTTCCCTGATCATTTGTAGGATGATAATCAAAATATGTGAATGCATATCAGTAATCCCTCCTTCCAGGGTCTCACCACTCTTTGGCGGGTTCGTGCTTGGCTACCACGGGGCCCCAGCCTTTGTAGCATCTTTTCCCTTCCATGATAAGGGTCTATTCTCTTGCTGTTCTTTTTCCTCTCCATTGGGGAACTGTCCACTGTTCCTTTTTTCTTTCTTCGTTCACCTTCTTCTAGCCTTCCTCCACTTCGGCGTTTGAGGTTCCTCTTTTTCTTCTTCCTCCCAGTGAACTCCTGGAGGCTGCCCCGTGCGTCTGACGCCTAGCAGGTGACTGGGTAACGTGTAATTCCCAGCCCTGGGTCGACAGGTTGCACATGAACCACCTGGTAAAGGCCTGACTAATGGAGGGGTGATTGCCTGCGCTACCACCTTCCCAAATTGCCGATTTTTCCCTCTGTCAGGTGTTCAGGAGGTGTGACCTGAGGTGTAACAACCCCATAAGGCGGGGTGGGGAGTCCCCAGCACGAAAGAGCGCGCCTCGGAGGCACTGGCTACCATGGTGGATTTTCTCGTAAAGAGCCTATTATCTTCAAAGTCATTGGCTACGAAACGTGAATGGAATGAGGCTCCTGATTCAAAGACCATCCCAGGTGCACCACGGTTCCTCGCGGTTTCACGTACTGAAGATGGTCAGTCTTTCGCTATGGTAAATCGTATTATTACTCAGAAAGGTGTTGATGCAGTTGCTGGACCTGTGAAATCCTGCTCTCGTTCACACAATGGTATTTTGTTTTAAGAAACTACTTCTGATTCTCAAGCAAAACAACCGCTTGCAGCATAGCTCCTCTATGGCTATCCTGTTCGTGTCAAAGCCAATCGAATGCTGAAATCTTCCCATGCTGTTATTTACACAAGGCTGCTCGATCGTCTGACCGAGGCAGAAATCCAAACGTACCTTCCTGATCAGGGTGTCATTGCAGTCCATCAGGTGATCAAAAAGTGGGTGCCTCCTTAGTTCCCACACGCACTCTCATTCTCGCTTTTGATAGAGTGGTTCCTCTGTCAAAGATCAAAGCAGGCTATGAAGTTACCACAGTCAGACCTCATATTGCAAACCTGATGTGCTGCTACCAGTGTCATCATTACAACCACACTCGATAGTCCCGTCAACATGCAGCCAAATGTGTAACCTGGGGTAGGGATGCTCATGAGGGCCGGCTGGGGTGATCGAGCGGTTCTAGGCACTAGAGTCTGGAACTGCGAGACCGCTATGGTCGCAGGTTCGAATTCTGCCTCAGGCATGGATGGGTGATGTCCTTAGGTTAGTTAGGTTTAAGTAGTTCCAAGTTCTAGGGGACTGATGACCTCAGAGGTTAAGTCCCATAGTGCTCAGAGCCATTTGAACCATTTTTGCTCATGAGGGCCATTGTCCACCTCCTTCTCTCCACTGCATAAAATGCAATGGCGACCATGTCACCTCCTCCGGCGATTGCCTCGTGTATCTGAATGGACGGACTGTACAGGAGATTTGGGTGAAGGAAAAATTACCTTGCCCAGTCGCTCGCAAGTTGTTGGCTAGTCGTAAACCCTGTGTTCTACCATCTGGCAACTACAATACCATTTTTGCTACATCTCGCTCCACGAAGGACATGGCCATGCAGACATGCAACCTAAAATTTAGCAACACAGTTGTGAAATTGCCCGGCATCATGGTAACGTCTCCTCATCCAGCTGTGCAACAAGCCACCAAACTTTCGCCTCAATGGGCGAAGTCACTAGCTACACAACTGGCAGGCTGCAAAGGACCGAAGTAATACTCCCATGAAGACTTCCGACATCCCTCCAGCCAACCATCTGAGTCTTCCTCTGTCAACCACAAAGGCTCCAAGAAGTCAAACAAATGCAAATGATCTTTTCCTGCATCGACTCGAAGATCCTTTTCGGTAGTGTCGCCATGTGATACTCTCACTGGGCCGACCTCGACGTCAGTGGCGCGCACCATCTTCCGTTTTTTTGCCATGAACTCTGCAGGCTGACAGCTGGAGAGTGCCAACGCTTCAGTAGACCTCAAGGAGCAGGATCCTCCCACATTTGTGCCCTGTAGCAGCAAGTCTCTGAAGGCTGGCACTTGGCAGCCTCTGAGGTGATATCCCTTAATTTCTTCCCCTCCTCTGCTTTTCCTATCATTACTCTCCTCCAATGGAACGTTCGCGGCCTTCAATCCAACAAAATGTATCTATGGATGCTCTTTAAATTGCAGCATCCATTTGTTCTCTGCCTTCAGGAAACAAAGTTGCGTCCTCACGACCATTTTGAGCTCTCGCATTTCTTCACAGTTCATTTTGACCTTCCCTTCTTAATCAACTTAACCTCTTCTGCATTAACACAGGAGCACACATTCCCATTTGGAGCTATCCTTCTGCTCAGCCCAGATTGCCCATCGTCTCGAGCGGTCCTTCTCTCCTTGACATGCTCGAGCGACCAATTGCTGACTTCTGCCCTATCTATATAAAAATCCAATTGCAGGATTTCTAGGACCGACTGAAGGCTTTACTCCACTATTGTGACCTTCGTCACACCAAACTTTTCCATCTGTAATGGCCAGGTAGAGTACCTTACAGACATTATCCTTATCGCCACAGAACATTTCATTCCTCGCACTTCCTCTGTACCACGCCTTATACTGGTGCCTTGGTGCCATGAGGCGTGCCACGATGCAATTCGTCCATTCAGACGTGCTCTCTGCGTTTTTAACTGTCATCCTATGATGGAAAACTGCAACCATTGTATGTCGTCGTCGCGTTATTCAGGATACAAAAAAGGTAGTTGGATTTCATGTCATTCACTGGTTCTTTCGTTAGTTCCAAGCCCTCTTCCCTCGTGTGCGCCAACCTCTGACAGCTCTCTGGGACCTAGATCCATTCCCCAATTGCTCGCCTGTTGGTAGCACACGAAGTTATCATGGGCCCTATTGCTATGTCCAAGACCTTGGGTCGCAACCTTGCAGAGACTTGGAGCTCCTCCACTATCACCCTGCCTTCCAATCCCCAATTGCTGGCCTGTTAGTAGCACACGAAGTTATCATGGGCCCCATTGCTATGTCCAAGACCTTGGGTCGCAACCTTGCAGAGACTTGGAGCTCCTCCACTATCACCCTGCCTTCCTCCATCGGAAACGAGCGGAGGAAGCTCGGGCGATACCCTTCTCTTCTCAAAATCGTCGCTGCTACAATGCCGCCTTTACTATGAGGGAGTTAGAACATGCTCTCTCTTCAAGCCGATCCTCCTCCGCAGCGCCAGACGCTGTTCACATTCAGATGTCACAGCACCTTTCTCTTGAGGGCAAGAACTTTCTGCTTAATACGTACAACTGCATCTGGACAGAGGGCATATTTCCCAGATACTGACATGAAACCATTCTCATACTTATACCTAAGTCAGGTAAGGACGAACACCTTCCCTCTAGCTACCGCCCCATTTCTCTCACCAGCTGTGTTTGCAAGGTGATGGAACGTACGATTCATGCCTGGCTGGTATCGTGGCTCGAGCCTCACAATTTGCTAACCACTGCACTGTGCGGCTTTCAAGCTCGTCGTTCTGCAGGTGACCATATCATCACTTTGTCCAACCATGTCATGAATGGTTCTCTGCAGAAATCCCAGACTGTGGCCATGTTTTCGATTTGGAGAAAGCCTACGTCTCCTGCTGGAGGAAAGGTATCCTCTGTACACTTTACACATGGGGTTTCCGTGCCCACCTGCTCCATTTCCTTCAGGAATATTTAAAGGACCGAGTTTCCAAGGTATGTGTGGGTTCTGCATTGTCTGACACCTGTGCCCCAGGGTTCTGTCCTGAGCGCCGTCCTCTCTGCTATCAGCATTAGCCCTATAATGGCCTGTCTCCCACTGCGCATTTCCAGCTCCCTTTTCGTTGACGATTCTGCCATATATTGCATCTCTCCATAGATTTGTCTCATTGAGAGACGTCTTCAGTATTGTCTTGATCGTTTTCACTCAAGGAGGATCTACAATGGCTTTCGTTTTTCCACTGACAAAATCATTAGTATGATTTTCTGGCGGCGCAATTGGTTTCTTCCATCTTTACATCTTGAACCTGTTGCTCTTCCGTTTGTTGAAACTACGAAATTCCTGGGGCTCATGCTCGATAGGAAACTTTATTGGTCCTCTGAACTGTGATGTCAGATGTGCCTTCGTCATTGGCACCAATGTTTTTTTCGGTATAGGCTTCTGGAACACTGCTCAGTATTTACAGCAGAGCTCTTTGCCCTGAATCAGGCCATGAAGTGCATCTGGTGACACAGGCTTTTCAGTTGTCTCTCAGTACCCTTCAAAAGTTTTGTGTGCTGTACACCATCCATCCCTTAGTGCAAAGGGTCTAGGAAAGCTGTCACTTGCTCATCTCGATGGAGCCACTGTGATGTTTATGTACGGTCCTGGTCATGTCGGTCTAACAGTAAACGAGGCTGCTGACCCTGCTGTCAAGGCTGCAGTCCTCATACCTCGGCCTTTTACTTCTTACATTCCCTCTGATGACCTCTGTCAACAGATAGCGTCACTTTGGAATGACACTGGTCCTCCCTTCGTCGGACAGGCTCCAGGTTATTGAGCCTCTCCCAGCGGCCTGGATGACCTCTTCTCACCCCTCTCGACGCGAGGAGATTATTTTAGCTAAGTTGCGTATTGGGCACAGTTTTTTAGCCATCGCCATTCGTTAAGTGGTGCTCCCCCACTACTTCGTGCACATTGCGCTCGACTTTTGACTGTCCGCCATTTCGTGATGGAATGCCCTTTTTTTAACCGCTTACGTTCCAGTTTGTGTTTGCAGTCTGGGTTACCGGCTTTTTAGCGAACGACACTTGGGCTGTCGACCGCGTTTTACTTTTTATCCGTCATAGCAATCTGGCGAAGGGCGCTTAATTTTTAGTTCTGGACTTCCGTTTCTGTATGGCGTATTTTGTAGACCTTTCTCCACGTCCGGGTTTTGCTGTCATCTCTTCCGTCGATTGGGATAACGTGTAGTCGGTTTTCACTCCTCTCTTTGGCTTCGTATTCTACAGTTTTGACACTGCGTACTAAAACAAAACAAAACAAAACAGACAAACATAACAGTAAACTGGAACTTCTAATGTTTACAGAATTAATACACTGGCAGAATTAAACATAGTTATGCTCTTGTAATATGTTTATCATACACAAAAAAAAATCTAATCTTGACTGTTGTGACCAAGTGCTGTCAAAAGTGAAATCCAACAGACATTTTTACTTAAGCTGGCCTAACAGCTCTTTTAACAAATTCGTCTCTAGAGGAGGAGGAGTGGCCCATCAAAGTCTTTCAAACTGCGCTTTACCTGAAATCAAGTTTTTAATGGTTGCTGATAATTCATTAAAAATGCGCGTTCCTGAATATTGGACCCCTTTTTGGACCAATACAAGTGACTTTAGGTCTTTATGTAAATTCTTATTCCTAGTATTCATACTATGTATTGATCTATTGGTTGGTAACTGGCATATTACTTGCAACAAATTTCAAAATGGCCCTAAGCACTATGGGATGTAACACCGGAGGTCATCAGTCCCCTGGACTTCGAACTACTTAAACCTAACTCACCTTACATCCGAACACCTGCCCGCGATACACGCCCAGGGCCGCCTGACCCAGGCGACCCACAGCTCTGCTTGCATACCTGTGCTCGTCACGCTAGAGAAGACGACGTGGTTACGAGGCCCGCGAGAGAGAGAGGCCGCGGCGCGCCGTCACGAACTCGCTCGCTCGCTCAGCTCAGCAGACAAAAAGCGTTTCTGAACCTGTTAACTCGGGGCTGGGCGTCTACGTACTTACGAGAACTACATCTTCTACTGGAATCTGCTATTATGAAGTCTTACTGATTAAGAGTACTGCAACAAAATTTAAGATCAATACTCAATATAACAGCTTTTTTATAGCATTCAGTCTCTTCTGCTTAACAGTCCTCATTTCATACAAGAAGTGGTGCCTTATGCAACTAATAAAGATTTTGGCATTATTTTTTTATTTTATTATACGTATACGCGCGGTACAGCCGTAACGAATTATAAGCAGGCCTATGGAGTTCCGATCACTGTAGGACTAATAACAGAAAGACTCCATAATACCGGATTCCAGAAGAAGATGCAATTCTCGTTTGTACGTACACACATAGTTACCAGTTCATAGGTGTGGAAACGTAGTTTGTCTGCTGAGTTGAGCGAGTGTAGGCATACTACCGTGAAGGACGCGCCGCGACCTGCCTTTCTCGTAGGTCTCGGAGTGGTTACTGCTTACGTCATCAAGTGCAGTTGCGAGGCGGCCCCAGCGTCAGAACTGATTACGGTTGACATTCTTGTCGGCCGAAATAGCTCAGTTGGGAGAGCGTTAGACTGAAGATCTAAAGGTCCCTGGTTCGATCCCGGGTTTCGGCACGTGTTTTTTTTTATGCGATTCAAAACGGCTACTGACAGTACCCCTCTCGCACTCCACAAAAACCGACTGCAACGTACGTACAACAATTAGACCTGACGCAACACAAAGCATGTAAGACGCACTTCCCTATAAAAGATCTGGATGTGCCCTATCTCTCTCTTTCTCGCCATTCCTCCAAAAAAGATTTACTAACCCGTCACAATATAATACATTCCACTGACATCCATTAAATGTGTTTGTTTGCCAAAATGTAACATCTTCGCAGCTCATGTTTCACGTATATGCTTCACTGCCTTACCTCCGACCATAGCAGCAGTGCGGTTCCAGAACGAAGCACCTAGAACCACTCGGCCACAACGGCCGGCGACAGATTTCATTAAGGAATAAATATACTGAGAAAGAGTGGTTAGAAACCCAGTTCCATCAACAAGTTTCTCGAATTTACACCAGAAATGAGTCTTATTGCACGCTTTGGCAATCTAAGAACTTTTGCTTGGTTTGCTGAGTTACCCCAGAATATAATCCCATACGATATAGTAGAATCAAAGTAAGCAATGTATGCAAGTTTTTTTTCTGTTGCTTCCATATCTGCGGTGTCTGACATCTTTTGCACTGCAAATACTCGTACAGACTTGTTTAGGCGCTTCAGAAATTCTGTGGTGCGCCCTTCCCAACTGAATATATTATGGAGCTGTAATCCCAGAAATTCAACTCTGTCAACCTCTTCGATCTGCATGTCTTCATATGTTACACACACTGGAATGAAATCTTTGCTGGCCGGAGTGGCCAAATGGCTCTAGGCGCTACAGTCGCAGGTTCGAATCCTGCCTCGGGCACAGGCATGAGGGTTGGGTTGTCTGGGGGAAGAGACCAAAGAGCGAGGTCATCGGTCTCATCGAATTAGGGAAGGACGGCGAAGGTAGTCGGCCATGCCCTTTCAAAGGAACCATCCCGGCATTTGCCTGGAGCGATTTAGGGAAATCACGGAAAACCTAAATCTGGATGGCCGGATGCGGGATTGAACCGTCGGCCTCCCAAATGCGAGTCCAGTGGCACAGGGATGAATCTGTGTGATGTCCTTAGGTTAGTTATGTTTAAGTAGTTCTAAGTTCTAGGAGACTGATGACCTCAGAAGTTAGGTCCCGTAGTGCTCAGAGCCATTTTATTTTTTTTTTTTAATCTCTGGCGTGTTCTGAACTGCATGTATTGGGTCTTTTCACAGTTAAGTGACAGTGAATTAGCTTCAAACCATTTATGAATGTCAGTGAAAATTTGATTAACAGCAATTTCTAAATCTGTACTTGACTTGCTATCTATTGCAATGTTTGTGTCATCTACAACAAAACAAACTTAGCATTTGGCAATGTAATATGCAAGAGGTCTTTAATGTATGTAAGATAAAGCAACAGTCCCAAGATGGAGCTTTGAGGCCACATACCGCCATGTCATTCAACACAGCATTTGTCATGACGTGCAGTATGACATAATGTATCATTACAGTTCAGGATGCATTCGACCCCACTCTAGGATACTTCCTACTAGAGATGAACCCCACTCTCGGATACCTCCTATTGCAGATGCATTCGATTCTTTGGAACCACATAAATTTGTCTATTTGTTCTTAGACTCCTCACCATACATTTAACAGTAAGTGGTTGTAAGACAGCTTCCTATGCTGGGGAAGTAGGATCAATTCATAAAAAAGCACAGATATCTCAAGAGGTTACGATTTACACTAAATGTCCTTGAAGCAGCCAGATAAATTGAAAAGTTAGTTCCCCCTTGGCTCAAATGGCTCTGAGTACTATGTGACTTAACTGCTGAGGTCATCAATCCCCTAGAACTTAGAACTACTGAAACCTAACTAACCTAAGGACATCACACACATCCATGCCCGAGGCAGGATTCGAACCTGCGACCGTAGCGGTCGCGCGGTTCCAGACTGGAGCGCCTAGAACCGCTCGGCCACCCCGGCCAGCCAGTTCCCCCTTTTACATGCATAACTTTCCCCAGGAATACACCCTTTTTGTGCTATGATATAATCATTTGTACCCCCAGGACGTTCACAACTTTTTTGTGAGTTCATGCTTGGCTATCACAGGGCCCGAGTCCTTGCAGCATTTTTTCCCTTCCATGTTGCATGTCTATGCTCCTCCTTTTCTTTTTCCGCATCCCTGGGGAAAATGTCTGGGATATTTTTGGAAATGTGTTCTGAATTTTCAGTAGCCTGACATCAGAAAAGTCCCCCCACCCTTTTTTCCCTCTTTCTTCATTCTCCACCTCCTACCCTTCCTCCGCTTCGGTGTTTGAGGTTCCTCTTTTTGTTCTTCCTCCCCATGCCCTCCTGAAAGCTACCCATATGTCTGATGCACAACAGGTGACTGGGTGACACACAATTCCCAGCCCCAGTTCGACAGGTTGGGTTTGCAGGTACCCCTTGGTACAGGCCAAGCATAGGGAGGGGTGACTGCCTGAAGTGTTACATTCACAGTGTTGTGCCCGCCCCCCTCCCCCCTCTATGAGGGGAGACCCAGTTGGAGAAGAGCGCCATCAGAAACACTGGCAGTCATTGGAGATTTTTTCGTAATGAGCCAATCACCAACCCAAACTACTTCTAAATCATTTGCTAGGGTTAGTCCCTTTCATCCAGACAGGTGTTGGGGTAGTTGCAGCCCCTATGAAATCCTGATCTCGTTTGCGTAATGGCACTTTGCTTTTGGAGACCAATTGATATATTAAAATCCAACAAATGCTTGCAACTTTGCTCCTCCACGTCTATCCTGTTTTTGTTTATATGACTGAAGGCTGAATCCGCGTGGTGTTATTTACACTCGGCTGTTATTTACACTAGGCTGCTCAATGGTCTCACTGAGGGAGAAATTCCAACTTACGTCTCTGATCAGGGTGCCACTGCAGTCCACTGGGTAGTGAAAAATGTTGATGCAACTTTAGTGCCTACATGCACTCTTTTCCTCAAGTTTGATAGAGTAGTGCTTCCATCAAAGATCAAAGCCAGTCTGACCGTACATTCAAATCCAATGCACTGCTAACAGTGTCAATATTACCACCATGGCTCGCTCCAAGAAGGACATGGCAATGCAGACATCTGACCTGAAATTCAGCACTGCAGTTATCAAATCGGCCAGTGTCATGGTAGCATCCCTCCAGCTGTACAACAAGCCACCAAATCTTCGCCCCCGGCAGCGAAATCACCTGCTACACAACTCGCAGCCCAGAAAGGACAGAAGGACTATTCCCATTGAGACCTTCTATGCCCCTCCAGCCAGCAATCATCTGAATCTTCATCTGTCAACCGCAAAGCCTCTAAGAAATCAAGGCAAACAGTCTTCTCCTTCCATAACTCAAAGATCCTCTTCAATAGTGTCGCCATGTGGTATCCTCACCCAGCCGGCCTCCGTTTCGCTGGTGCACTGCACCAACCGTTTTTATGTTCTGGAATCTGCAGCCGGCCTAGAGAGACTGCCAGTACCCCTTAGATAATGTGGAACAGGATCCTACAGCCTCTGCACCCTGTAGCAGCGAGCCTTTGATGGCTGGCACTTGGCAGCCACCGTGGTGACAACACTTTATTTTTTCCCCCCTCTCCTTTCCTCGTGATGACTCCAGTGGAACGTTAACATCATTTGATCCAACAAGGAGGAATTACAGCTGGTTCTGAAAAATCTGTGTCCACTTGTTTTCTGCCTGCAGGAAACAAAATCGTGTCCTCATGAGCACTTTGATCTCTCGCATTTCTTTCCTGGACTACTTCGAGCTTCCCCCCAAGGACAGCATTCCGTCTCATGGAGGAGACATGCTGCTCATTTGACATGACGTGCATAGTCAGACCATTTTCCTGAACACCTAGCTGCAAGCCGTTGCAGACACATTTTGCTTCTTTGCTTCACTTTTTTTTTTGTAACATCTACATTTCTCTGTCATTTGGTGTCACCAGGGCAGACTTCCTCTAGCTTATTGGTCAACTCTCTAACACCTTTTCTTGCTGCTCAGTGACTTTAATGCATTTGGGGCCCTTCCAGAACCTGTCTCAGAGGTGTCCTCTTGACTAATCTTAATCAACTCAACCTCCCTTGTCTTAACACTGAAGCATGCACACACACACACACACACACACACACACACACACACACACACACACACACACACACACACACCAATTCCCAACACACACACACACACACACACACACACACACACACACACACACCAAATCCCATTTGGACCTATCCTTCTGCACTGCTCAGATTGCCCATTGTCTCGAGTGGTCCATTCTCTCTCACACATACTCGAGCGACCCGACCATTTCCTGTGTGGTATCCAATTGCTGGCTTCTACCCTATCTATGTGTAAAACCAACTGCAAGTTTTCTGAAGCCGACTGGAGGCTTTATTCCACCCTGGAGACCTTCGACGAACAACATTTCCCCACCTGTAATGGCCATGTAGAGAACCTTACAGATGTTATCCGTACCACCGTAGAATGTTCCATACCTCGCACTTCATCATCACCGCGCCATGTCCCAGTCCTTTGGTGGACTGAGGAATGCTGCAGTGTGCTCATCATGTTTTAACTGTCATTCTGTGATGAAGAACTCTGTTCGTTATAAACAGCTTTGTGTGTATTGTCATCGAATTCTTCAGGATAGCAAAAAAGCTGGTTGGATTTCATTTACTAGTTCTTGTAACAGTTCGACTCCCTCTTCCATCATATGACCCAACATCCGACTCCTCTCTGGGACCATGATCTATTTCCCACTTTCTGGGCTGTAGCAAATGATGTCTTTGTGAACCCCATTGCTATCTGCAACCCCTTAGGCTTTATTTTGTGGAGATTTCGAGCACCACCCACTATCACACTACCTTCCTCCACTGGAAACGAGTGGATGAGGCTCAGGTGATACCTTTCTCCTTTCATAATCGTGAATGCTACAATGCAACCTTTACTATGAAGGAGACAGATCATGCTCTCACTTCATCTCGATCTTCCACTCCAGGGCCTGACGATGTTCACATTCAGACGTTGGAGAACATTTCTCTTGCAGGCAAGCACTTTCTCCTTCATATGTGCAATGACATCTTGCCAAATGCCACATTTCCCAGATGCTGGTGTGAAGCCACTGTCATACCCACACCTAATCCCGGTAAGGACAAACACTTTCCTTCTAGATAGCACCCCATTTCTCTTACCAGTTTTGTTTGCAAGGTAATGGAACGTATGATTCATGTCTGCATGGTATAATGGCTCGAGTCTCGCAATTTACTAACCACTGCTCAGTGAGGATTTCGAGCGCACCGCTCTGCAGTTGACCATCTCGTCACTTCGTCAACCCATGTCAAGAACGGTTTTCTGTGGTGATACCAGACTGGTCATGTCTTTTGACTAGGAGAATGCCTACGAAACCTGGTGGAGGACTGGTATCCTCTTCTCTTTATATGTGGGGTTTTCAAGACCTCCTGCCCTGTTTCCCTCAGCAATTTTTAAAAGACAGAGTTTTCCAGGTACATGTGGGTTCTGCCTTGTCAGATACCTTTAGCCAGGAAAACGAGGTGCCTCAGGGCTCCCTCCTGAGTGCCGTCCTCTGTACTATAGCCATAAACCCTATTATGGCCTGTGTGCCACCAGGCATCTCCGGGTCCCTTTTCGTTGATGATTTTGCTGTCTATTGCAGTGCTCCACGGACTTGACAGCTTGAACGGCGTCTTCAGCGATGTCTCGATCATCTTCACTCGTGGAACATCGACAGTGGCTTTCGCTTTTAGACTGACAAAACCGTTTGTATGAATTTCAGGCAGCGCAATGGGTTTCTTCCGCCATCTTTACGTCTCGGTGCTGTTGCTCTCCCATTTGCTGAAACTACGAAATTCTTGTGGCTAATGCTCCATAAAAAGCTTTCTTGGTCCTCCCATGTATCTTACCTGGCCACCTGGTGCACCCGGTCTCTCAATGTCGTATGTGTCCTAAGTGGTACCTGCTAGGGAACAGATCAGGCCACCCTCCTCCTTTTGTAACGATCCGTTGTCTGTTCGAAACTATACTCTGTTTCGTTTATGTATCTGCGTGCCTGCCCATCTTACACTGTATAAATACAATGAATCATCGTGAAATCAGTTTGGCTACTGGTACATTTTACACTTGCCCAGTTGAGAATCTCTATGCTGAAGATTCCGGACTATCACTGTCATACAAGCGTGATGTTCTCCTCAGCGGATACTCCCCATGTGGGTCCATGGGTAAGAGTAGGCCCGAGGTATTCCTACCTGTCGTAAGAGGCAACTAAAAGGAGTTTCACACGTTTTGGCCTTTATGTGATGGTCCCCTGTAGGGTTTGACCTCCATTCTCCAAAATTTTACCGAAGAGCGAGCAAATTGGGGAAAGGCACCTTACATGGTGCATTGTGTCCATCATGCATTGAGATCTTGAGCCCACTTTCTCGTTGTCGCAGTTCAGTCCCATTCATTCGCCATCTCTTGGGCGAGGATACCTTCCTGGGTGTGTTTTCAACCAAGCACTATGCAGTGTCACTTTCTGTGTCGATGATGACCATGGACTTCTTTGCACTTGATATCCAGCACAGTAGCCAGTCTATTGTGGTGGGGCCAACATTCCCCTTCACCACACAGGGATCACTATGCTGATGCCAGTGCCATTAACTCCCCACATATGCCAAGGGGTAGATGCACAACCCACTCAGGTATCGGGACTCCCGGCCTGCCAGGTGGCCTTTGCTGTGGCCGGGTCGTGTCCTGGTCAGTGTGTGTGGTGTCAGGGCAGATGTCACGTGATGTAGTCCATCATCTCTTTCTGGTGGTGAAACACCAGCAGTCTCTAAGTGTTCACGACCTCAATTGAACACACAGAACTATGACCCAAAATTGTTCCCCTCCCTGGTGAAACCATGGGAGGAACATCAGGCTAAGGATGGCAGCGGATCTTATTTGCCTCTGTACCTTGTATGTTCGAAAGCTGATAGGGAATCTTTCATGACGATGAAGCCTCAGTTTTTTGTTGAGCATTTAGAGGCCAAGTTTGGGGAGGTGGAGGGATTGTCCAAAATGAGATCTGGGACAGTCTTGATCAAAACAGCATCCTCTGCCCAGTCACGGATGTTACTCGCTTGTGACAAGCTGGGGGTTGTTTCTGTAACCATCACTCCTCATAAGAGCTTGAGTATGATTCAGGGTACCATATCTCACTGGGACCTTCTTTTCCAGTCTGATGATGCGCTGCGCGCCAATTTAGAGTGGAGAGGTGTACAATTCATCCAGCGTGTCCACTGGGGTCTGAGCGATAATCAGGTTGCCACTGGTGCCTTCAACTTGGCCATCGAGGGCGGTACATTGCCCAATGGTCTACTGCTGTCATGTAAAGCCCTATATCCCTCCCCTGATGCGGTGCTTTAAGTGCTGGAAGTTCGGCCATAAGTATTCCCACTGTACTTCCAGCGTCACATGTCGAGATGGCAGATGCTCATCACATCCCAATACTCTATGTGCACCACCTCCCATCTGTGTCAGTTGCAGAGAGCACCATTCGCCTTTCTCACCAGACTGCTGGATTCTTCAGAAAGAAAGGAAAATCATGGAGTACAAGACCCTGAACCGACTGACCTACACTGAGGCTAAGACAATATTTGAACGCCTACATCCTGTATGTATGACATCATCTAATGCCACCGCTACAACAGTTCTGGCACCATCAGCTCCGCCAAACTCAGTCACCTCTCAGAGCTGGAAGACTACACCTGCCCCCTTGATGGTGGAGGGCATTTCCCTCCCTGTTGCTCCTGCACCACCTACTTCAGGAGCAACACCCCCACAACCATTAGGGATGTCTGTCCCCACTTCTAAGCCAGAGAAGCGTAAGTCTTCTTTGGCTTCTCTCGCTAGGAAGGGGTCCCTTGGGTCATTTCCTTCCCAGGTTTCTGCTACTGGAAAAGATGACACCCGCCAGTGGTTGAAGAGCTCAAAAGCAGCGGTCGTAGGGCTTCATGGTCATCCTCAGTCCCGGAGACTGAGCCAGTGAAGTCCTCCAAGCCAGAAAGATAGAGAAATTGCGGTGGTACCCACACCACCGCTGCCTATAAGCTCTATGTCTGAGGGTGGGGTGGATATTCTGGCATCCACTGAGGACCTAGATCTCGCCACACCCTCGGACACAATGGATATAGACTGCTCAGGCAATACGTCAGTGGCAACAGGTGACTCTGAGGCGTAAATTGCCTCCTTGCATGTTCCATGCATTCCCAGTCTTACGATGACGTCATCCTCCAGTGGACTTGCAGCTGATTTTTCCACTACCTGGCTGAGCTGCGGCAACTGTTAAGCCTTCACCTGCTATCTGCATTGCCCTCCAGGAAACCTGGTTCCCAGCAATGTAAACCCCATGCCCTCTGCGCCTATAAGGGATACTACAGCAACAGTAGCAACTATAATCGAGTGTCAGGTGGAGTTTGCTTTTATGTCCTAAACTCAGTCTGTAGTGACACTGTGCCCCTTCAAATCCCTCTTGGAGCTGTGGCTGTCAGATAAGGACGACGCAGGAGATAATTGTCTGCAATGTATATCTTCCTCCAGATGGTGTAGTACCCCTGAATGTATTAGCTGCATTGATTGCTCAACTCCCTAAACCTTTCCTACTTTTCGGAGATTTTAACGCCAATAACCCCTTGTGGGGTGACACCGCACTTCCTGACCGAGGCAGAGATGTCGAAACTTAACTGTCTCAGTTCGACCTCTGTCTCTTAAATATTGGGGCCGCCATACATTTCAATGTGGCACACGATAGTTACTCGGCCATTGATATATGAATTAGCAGCCCAGGACGTCTCCCATCTATCCAGTGGAGAGCACATGACGACCTGTGTGGTACTTACCACTTCCCCATCTTCCTGTCACTGCCTCAGCGTCAGGCCCACGGAAGCCTGCCCGGATGGGCTTTAAACAAGGCGGACTCGGGAGCTTTCAACTTTGCTGTCACCGTTGAATCTCCCCCACATGGTAATGATCGATGTGATAGTTGAGTAGGTGGCTGCAACAATTATTTCTGCGGCAGAAAATGCGATCCCTCGCCGTTTAGGGTGCCCCTGGCGTAAGGCAGTCCCTTGATGGTCGCTGGAAGTCGCTGAAGCAATTAAGGAGCATCGGCGAGCTCTATAGCGGCATAATCAGCATCCTCTCCTGGAGCACCTCATAGCCTTTAAACGGCTCCATGCCCACGTTTGCCAGCTTATCAAAAGACGGGAACAGGAGTGTTGGGAGAGAACGTTTCTACAATTGGGTGCCATACGTCACCTTCCCAAGTCTGGGCAAAGATCAAACGTCTTTTTGGGTACTAGACCCCAACAGGTGTTTCTGGTGTTATCATAAATGGCGTGTCTGCCATGCCTGGCCACCAGTCCTATGCTTCATTCTCCCTTGACACTAGTATGGGGCATGTTCCTCTTTTCTGCTGCCTCATGGAATTCGTTTTCAGCTATTGCTCTGGCAGCTTAACTTCATGGTACTTGATACTTTCCCAATGGGTGTGAACCCTTGATCATCTTGCCTTCATGTGGCAGTCCGTGTTCACCTTGGACTTCATTCACTTCCTAAGGAAACTTCTCCAGCTGTAATCTACTGCTGTGAGTCTCTCAACCTTCACATGAAACTTAGTGATAATATTTTTATGTACACTGATGGCTCTCAGACTGGTGTAAGGTGTGCCTTTGTCATTGGTACCGACGATTTTCAGTATCAGGTTCTAGAACACTGTTCAGTATTTACAGCAGAGCTCTTCAGTCTGTATCAGGCTGTGCAGCACATCTGACGACACAGGCTTTAATTGTGCCATCTCCTCCAATTCTCTCAGTGCCCTTCAGAGTCTCTGTCTGTGCACTGTACACAGTCCATCCCCTAGTGCAATAGGTCCAAGACAGCTTCCACTTGCTCACCCTTGAGGGAGCCTCTGTGAGTTTGTGGGTTCCAGGTCACATTGCTCTGACAGGAAATGAGGCTGCTGATACTGCTGCCAAGACCGCAGTCCTCCTACTTCAACCCACTTGTTCTTCCATTCCTTCCAATGATCTTAGAGTTGCTGTCAGCAAGTGATGTCACTTTGGCATAACCACTGTTCTCCCCATTATGGGAACAAGCTCTGGGGGATTAAAATTCTCCCAGAAGTTTAGCTGACCTCTTCTTGGCCCTCTCGCCATGAGATCATATTACCTAGGGTGCATATTGGGCACTGTAGTTTTCGCCATTACTATTTAAATGATGATCACTCACAACTCTGTGCTCATTATCATCAACCCTGACAGTTCACCATTTCCTGACCAAATCCCCCTTTTTTTTAACCACTTACATGCTAATGTATGTTTGTTGGCTGAGTTATCAGCTGTTGTAACGAATGACACACAGGCTGTTGACTGTGTTTTACTTTTTATTTGTTGTAGCAATATGGTGAAAGAAATTTAATCTTTAGTTTGAGACCACTGTTGTCCCTACAGCATATTTTGTGGACCTATCTGCAAGAGGAAGCCCTTTTCTTAGCTCTCTTTCCTTCCTTCGATTAGCTGTAACATGTAGTCACTTTTAACGCCTTTTTTTGCATTCGTGTTCTACATTTGTCCGTGAAAGTCAAGGGTCCCAAGTTAGAGTCCCTGTCTGTTACACAGTTTTAATCAGGCAGGAAGTTTCAGCATCCCTGCAGTTTGGCAGCTCTATGGGATGTAATCATCGATGAGTGACTTCAGCTGAAATTGGCATACATTAAGAAACTAGTGGGCTCTTCTTCATTGAACTAAGGCCATCATCAATGCTAGAGGCAATGTTATATAGTATTAGGGCAACGTTTTGGGTCGAGTGGTGTTTAGTATAACAACCATTTTATTTCTGTCTGTAATTATTCTATCTATGTGTTCTTCCTCTCAACTCTGCCTTCCTTTTGGCTCCTGTCTCAGGCTCATTCACACCTATTATGATGAGGTTTACTGTCCATGATCCTCAGAAGTGTGACCCTGACATTCTGGGGTCTGAGTTACATGCTCCTCCTTTATAATCTTGCCAACCTATTCTTCTGTCTACTTCAAGGGAAAAACTAATAGTTTTTTTGTGCTTTTATTTGCAGAAAATATCAAGATAATTTTGCACGATTGCCCAACAAATTTGAAGACTGTATATATTTATAAATGAAAATTATGTGGTGGCAATTTTGTATTACTGCCATTTAAGTTTTCCTAGCTTACCAAACTACATTCACCACAAAAACTTTTACATTTATCATAAAAGTGCATATATTTAACTAATTAACTGTTCCAGGTTGCCAAACCGAGTCACTGAAAAGACAAAATTCTGGGCAAATATGTCACACTATTCAACATGGACAAACAGAATCTACATAAAAGATTAATTTTTTCAGTCCACAGACACTGAAAGGAAAGAAAGAGGGGGAGATGAATCATTTTGAATGGAATGAAACTCACTTTCCTTTTCATCTAATAAAAATAGGAAATATTTGCACTTACCAAGTGGTCACAGATCTAAATGTGAAGATTGTACAAATGTTAAGTTGTGAGACCAGAGAGAGTCTTTAATTGGAAAGAGAGAGGAAAGTGTCGGAGGAAATCCTACTATGTCATGACAGAAAAAAATTTGTGCCAGACTGGGACTAAAGCCTAGATCCCCTGCTTGTTGTAATCAGTCAGTGTTTAACTACATTCTATATATATGAGTACACCTCTAGCCTGACTCAAACATCCACTGCCACTGATGTTTGCTCCCACTTCCTCCAAACACTGTTACCTGTGATTCCCCCACAGTGTGTGGGAATACTCGTGGAGGACTCTGATCTACCCAGCAATAAAGATATATAATAATCTACTAAATTCAATGAAGTGAAATCCACTCACATAGAGTCAGTAGGGATAAAATGATATAAGATCATAACAATAGTTCAGAAATGGAGAACATACTATGGAATTAATATGTTGTGAGGAATGGAAAGTTGAAACAAAGTAATTCTCTAACCCAGAATTTCTGCTTATTTTGAGCAATTACCTAAAATAGTAGTCTGTGTGAGCATGCTTCCATGCTTGGTTCAGACTGTCATTGATGCTAATGTTTCCTTCTATTAGTCCTGAGCACTATAACCAGAGGTCCTTCCAGACGTATGAAGGAAGAACTCCACTGGAGTGACTGGGTGGTGGACAATCATTTTTACAGCCACAGGGATGTATATAGACTGCATTAATTTCAGTGGTGCCAGTGGTAATGAAGATAGAATGATATGGAATATGTCAAAATAAATGAGCATGTGCCACACTGAACCTTAAAGGTACACATCATGCTAATGACCTGATTCTTTACCTCATAGGTTGTATGAACACACATCTTATCACACCTTAAATTTTCAGTGTCACTAATCAGAGGCACTCCTACACCATGTACAACAATAACATCATTAGGAGTAAGAATTTGTTTGCAGTCCCTTCATTTTAATGAATTTGATCAATTGATACAGACATCTGGCTAATACATAGTTCCTTGGCCAAATATATTCCATCTCAGTTTGCTATACTCCCATGAGAGAATCTCAGGTGGTATGACCAGAAGTAGGCCTAATTGCAGAGATCATCAGCGACAATGAAAGACTGACCCAGTTCTGGGGATGTGCTCAGACGGCCTAATGATTAAGATGGCTGCATACCAAAGTAGGATATCCAGGTTTCAGTCCTTATTTGGTGCAGATTGTAGTTTATGAGAGTAGATTCATTGCACAGTAGGCTCAAAATTTCTAAATGGTTTACACTGACATCATTTCATGTCATTGCATATTCAATATCATCCCCACTGATGTCATTCATTTCATTTCAGTCTATTTAATTCACATAGTACATATCCCTGTATCAGGGCAACCCACTGTTGCCCATTAAATCTGTTACCCATTGGTGCTATTCTCATTCACCTCACTGCAGAAAACATAGGCAGTAGTGTTAAAAATTAGCAGAAAAAATACCATGAATAAAGAAAGCTTGTGGTGAATATGGAGACTTGCTCTGACAACAGAACAGCTAAATTTGAATCCGGGTCAGGCACAAATTTTCACTTGTCACAACAGATTCATTACACTGCAGGTTCTGCATTTGTTAATCGTTGTCACTGATATTGTTCTGCATCAACAAATCTTCTCTGCTGCAACCCTAATGATTCCATCCATTTCCTTTTAGTGAATTTCATTTATTTGGGAATATGAGTATAGCTTGAATAAAGGAAGGAGCAGTGTTGGCAGCATGCATGCAACCAACCACACTTCGAAAGGCCCTGGGTGTACCTGCAGAACAGAACAACATAGGGAGCACTTGGCACTTGAGAATGATCTGGTGATTGACTGGTGGATAGCTTCTATCTTTGACTCATTTAAAAGTCAATCACCAAGTTATCAAGGGCATTAAGGGGCTGTGGAAACATTCAAAATCATGAAATGTTCAAATTTTGCTTTTTTGCATTTTAAAAGTCTAGACTTTCCCCTTTCAGTTGATATATATAATTTATTCCGTTCAGAGGACAACAACTATTTTTAAAATTTTTTGAAATATGTTCTGCATGGGTGTGTCTCATGTGGCACTGTTACACTGCTGTCAAATGTTATATTCGAGAGTCTACATCATGTACATGTTAGTGATGTGAGAGAAAATAAATGTCACAAAATAAGGTTGTGGCTAGCCTGTGATAGTTCAATACAAATATCACCCACTGAATTGTCATGTATTTCATATTTATTTGCTCCTTTGTAATTGTGAAATTATTTATAGTGAATTCCATTCATTGAAGTTTCTATTTTACTGAAGGATAACCATGTATAAAAACAAAATGGCTAGGAGTCCTCTGAAGGCTTTTAAGAAAAGGAGACATGTTTGACACCAAATGTAGGTGTTATTGCCATAAACAATAAAGATGATAACCAAGTGCATGAACCTAACACTGGTACACCTGATAGTTGTAATGAAAGTGAGAAAGAAAGTACTTTGCAGAGGAAGCTCAGTTCAGTTAGTGAAAAGTATGAATGTTTTATGTGCAATTCAGATGTGAATGAAATATTTGATATGTCAGTTCTCAACGTGATTTTTGCTAACTGTGTAAGATTCATTCAGTGGGGTGAGATTGTCTGGAACTCCATGTAAAAAAATATGTAGGACTTGCCAATGAAATGGAACTGAAGTGTGGTGAGCGCTCATACATGACAACCTTTTGTAACAGTGTTGCTGTAACTCCAAATGGTGAAAATGATGATAAAATCTATGAACACATCAGATTTGTCTATGCCTTGCATACAGTTGGTAAGGGTGCTACTGCAGGTACTGTTTTCTGTAGCATGATTAATCTTCCAAAACCTCCAACCAAGTTTATGAACCATATCATATTTATAGAGTCTAAAGTAAAGGATGTCTCTATAGAATCTATGAAGAAAGCTGTGGAAGATGCAGTAATACACTGAAGTGCCAAAGAAACTGGTATAGGCATGTGTATTCAAATGCAAAGATATGCAAACAGGCAGAATACAGTGCTGCGGTTGACAACACCTATAGAAGACAACAAGTGTCTGGTGCAGTTGTTAGATCAGTTACTGCTGCTACAATAGCAGGTTATGAAGACTTAAGTGAGTCTCACCATTTCATGAGTGTACCATAAACATCAGGAATCCCATAAAATATCAAATATCCAACATTGCTGTGGCCAGAAAAAGATCGTGCAAGAATGGGACCAATGATGACTGAAGAGAATCGTTCAACATGACGTAAGTGCAACCCTTCCACAAACCGATGCAAATTTCAATGCTGGGTCATCAACAAGTGTCAGTGCATGAACCATTTAACAAAACATCACCGATATGGGTTTCAGACCTGAGGGCTCACTCATGTACCCTTGATAACTGCCCAACACAAAACTTTGTGGCTCACAAATTGGATTGTTGGTGATTTGAAACATGTCGCCTGGTTGGATGAGTCTCATTTCAAATTGCATCAAGCAGATGTAAGTGTATAGGTATGGAGACAATCTCATGAATCCATGGACCCTGCATGTCAGCAGAGGACTGTTCAGGATGGTGGATGCTCTGTAATGGTGTAGGGCATGTGCAGTTGGAGTGACAGGGGACCCCTGAGGCATCTAGGTTAGACTGTGAAATACTGTGACAGATGACACGTACATAAGCATCCTGTCTGATCACCTGCATCCATTCATGCCCATTGTGCATTCTGATGGACTTGGGCGATTCCAACAGGACAATGGGACAGCTCACACATCCAGAATTGCTACAGAGTGGCTCCAGGAACACTTGCTCTGGCCAACAATCTCCCCAGACTTGAACATTATTGAGCATACCCGGGATGCCTTGCAAAGTGCTGTTCAGCAGAGATCTCCACCCCTTATAATCTTACAGATTTATGAACAGCCCTGCAGGCTTCATGGTGTCAGTTCTCTCCAGCATTACTTCAGACATTAGTTGAGTCTGTGCCACATCACACTGTGGCACTTCTGCATGCACTCAGGGGCCCTACACAATATTAGGCAGGTGTACCAGTTTTTTGGCTATTCAGCGTGACTGCAGCATTCGATGGGGGCCCTACACAATATTAGGCAGGTGTACCAGTTTTTTGGCTATTCAGCGTGACTGCAGCATTCGATGGTACCAGCGATAAATGGAGACACACATCTCTCCATGGTGTAGTATCTACCACCAGTATGTATACAGCGAAAGTTTTGGATTAAAATTTGTGCTGCAGCTGGGACTTTTTTTTCAGGGTGTCAGGTCACAGGCTGGAAGAGGCAGGGTGGTCTGGCCACCATGTCTCCACCCTCCCTTTTCTGGGGATGTGCTCCAAGGTATGAAAGGGAGTTTTTTGTTTCTTTTATTTATTGTCTTTTTAATTTTTTGAGGTGGTTTTTGTGTCTATTGATTTTTATTCTCTTTCATAGGTGCTAAACACAACAAACAGAAACTAAAGGCACCATTTAACACAACCAAGCAAAAAAACTGCTACCAACACTGTCTAGAGTTAAAGAGTTTACTAGAAAAAGAAAGAAAAGAAAATAGGCCCCTGCAACGGCCATGTTGGCATGTATCCAGAACAGCTTCTCGCTAACTTAAAAACTAAATATTCTGCCCTGAATACATCAGGCTTGAATGTTAGTTCCTGAATGTTAGCTATCTCCTAATTTCACTTCCCATATATGGAACACCCCAACTAGCCAGATGGTCCATCAATAATGAACCCAAGAATTAGAATAACTTGTTCCATATTTCACACGTCACTGCAAGATATCATGTTACTCTTGCAGCATGTACCACAAGTCTATGATGTTATTGTCTTCAGTGTGATACAAATAATACTTCACCATCCCCTTTATCCAGTTTACAGCATTTGTCCTGGTGGTGGGAAAGTATACTCAGTCTGGGAACAGTCAGTCATCAGCTTTGATCGTCGTGTGTGCCGTACGGAGTAAAAGGGCCAGCATTTTCCTCATTAGAGGCCAACAGTCCATTACCACGTAACAAACCAAATGGTGATCACCGGAGTCGACAACTGCCCAGTGGGGGCATATTGGCATGTCTACCAGATGAATAGAGCACAGTTGTTGATGGTTTGGGAATTTGCCATTCACCACTACATACCACAATGGTCATACCTCTCTAAGGAGAGAGGGAAGATGGACCACTCTCCATGTTATCTGCCACTGTACCACCCGGTACTTCCATTCGGCCACACTGTGAGATAGTTGCTGAAGGAAGCTTCAATATATGTCTTTCGTTGTCGGCAGTCTGGTCTCCAGCAAACTGCCTGAACATAATTGCCTGAACATAACAGTAATTGACGAAGAATCCTCGAAGGCGTGCAAATGGTGCTGTGATGTGGCCTACATTGACTGGTGGACAGAGTGAATGGGAAGCCACTTCATTGATCACAACACCCATTATGGTGACATGCTCAGTTTACCGACAGCACTGCATCATACTAAGAAATAGCACACGTGCCCTGTTCTTCACGTTTACAAGTCTGATGCCTCTTCCTCTCAGCAGCAGTGTCAAGGTGTCGTAGCTGATTTTGAAGAGATGGTCAGCACTTACGAAATGTCCAAAGGCTGACTACTGTAGTCTTTTGGTGCCAAATAGACATTGACATAATGTGCACACTGGAACATATCTATGGCATGCAGTGGAAGTTGTCGTACCAATGCGTGAATCTGTTGCAGCAGCCACTGTACATCGTATGTTCCTGTGGAATACCACTCCCAAACACATGAGAGTGGGGGCCTTGGTGATGGACACTGCTGTCCCTAGTGACAGCCCGCTGCCCACTTCCATACATTGGGTCTTTCGTAGGTTGATGACACTACCCGTCACTGCTCCATACTGCTGGAGACATTTCAGTGCCACCTGGATTTCATCTCCTGACTTGACCAGAAGACTGACATTGTCAGCACATGCACAGCATTGTAAAGATGCGGTCCACAGTTGGACACCTTCAAGTCAGTGTCAGAGGTTGCATATTGCAGGTTCAAGAGCAACTGCAAATAAGATGGCAAAAGGGGGCAACCCTGCCACACTGAGTGACGGATCATGAAAGGTTCTGAGCTAATACTTTTCACCAAAACTCTCGAGTTTGCGCCATTAATCAACATCATGATCGTGTCCACAAACTGGAGGAGGATTCCCATCAGATCCAAAGCACCTCGGAGGAATACATGGCCCACTTGGTCGAAAGCGTGATCGAAATTGACTGCTACAAGGGCTCCTCATAATCAACATGCCGACATCAATGCTATGATATCCCTGTATGCCCCTAGTAATGTGTGTATATTGCTCTTCCCACCTAGACACGTTTGATCTAAATCTATTTTGTCCTTCATCACTGCTTGAAGGCGAGCACAGAAGAAATGTGCAAAGATTTTGTAGTCTCCACTCAATAATGTCTATGACCACCACTTGGTTTTGGAACAGGTATCATGATACCCTCTGTGAACTCGGTAGGGGCACTTAAGATAGCTTTTAAGAGTTCATTGTACATCTGTACCCACGTCCGTCCCATCAGAGGAATAAATGTGTGGTAGAACTCAAGGGGGAGCCCATCTGGTCCAGGGGATTTGTTTAATGCACCACACTTTGGGGCAGCATCCATATCATCTATGGTGATTTCAGCCATAAGCCCATCTACTTCAGTGGGATGCTCATCTGCTGGCAATTCACGAAGCACATCTGCCAGTCCTGCTCTGTCCAGCTGATCCTACACATAGAAACTGTGTTAGTGGTGAGCAAAATCATGTGCAATATCCTTCTGTAATGTGGCCTTCTTTCTCTCAGTATATAGTGGAATGATGGCCATTCATTATGTAATTCGTTCAGCATCCTGACATGTACTTTACCTCATTCCATCTTCACTGCCGTAAGATGCTGCAGTTGTGCTTTGATACATTGGTCAGCTTGCTGATGGTCGGGAGACGGTGGTTGTTTTGCCAACTCACGTAGGGCTGTGAAATAAAATTCGGAAGTCACCCGTTGCCAATGTGGCTTATCTTGGCCATATCGTGTGAATGTTTTGCGTAAATCCAGTTTGATGCAGCAGAGCCAACATTTAAGCATTGAATCATATGAACATTGATGCCATTGACATTGTCGCCATGTGACTTCAACCTTCCGTAAACAATTCTCATCCTGCAGGTTGGTATCGTTAAGCTTCCATGAGCCCCTACTGCACCATGTCTTCTGTTTTGACAGAGCGATGGTGCAGATGTTAGCCTGGTGGTCTGTAATGGCCGTAGGCCACACCTTGGCATCAACCATCGCCTGGCATAGCCCATGTGACACATACACACCGTCTAGTTGACTAGCTGAGTGGCTTGTTAAGTACGTATAACCGCAGCTGTAACTGAGCGTCATTTCCCAGGTGTCATGCAGTGCAAGATCCCGAACCAGCATCTGTAACATTGGGAAAGGAGCAAAGATTGGTCATTGGTCCTCGGGCTGTAGAATGCAGTTGAAGTCACCACTGACAATATAATTCTCTTGACGTCCTCGAAGTTGCGGTGACACTTCCTCTGTGTAAAAAGTCATGCATTCGTGTCTCTTGGTCAAGCCAGACAGTGTGTAAACATTCACCAAGGGTACATGCCCTACAGTCAGGGTAACACCAAGGGTTGATGGTAAGTATTCCACATCTTCAGCCACTATTCCTTCTCATAACAGTATGGCTGTCATCATAACCTGTTGAACAATAGACGTCATAACTGTAAAACTCAACTGGGCATTGTTTCATACCTCCTGCAGAAATACTATGTCCTGCAGCATTTGTATCTTTACTGAGGTACAAATACCACTGATGTTAACTCTACCAATACAGTAGACGTGTGACATCTTATTGGTTGTGCACTGCTGTGAAGTCACGCATCTACTAATCGGCTGTCGGCGGAGCGTTCTTCCTGGACCAGGACCGCACAACATGGCCTCATTGGCCACCATAGGCAAGGTTCCCTCCCAACCCATTGTTGGTGGGAGCCAATGATTAAACGTCAGCCTCCTGCATTTCATCAGTTTGTTCCATTTCTTGTGACCAATCTACTAATGCATTGATGAGGACTCTCGCTGGTAACGGAATTTCATCTGCAGATGGGACCTCATCCTGTTGCGTATCTGTGTCCATCGTGTCTCTTTGATGTGTTGGCTTCTCCACAGTTTTTGGCACTGAAACTGTGGATGTGACGTCATCCTGGCCTGGCGGTGGAAACGAATTTTGATCATTCGCAGTGTCTTGTTCGTCACCTCGGTTGTGGTGCTGGTCTTCTGTGGACAGCCATCTCTTCTTTCGTTTCTTCGACGCTGTTTTCATGGTGGAGCTTCCACGTCTGCTGAGGGATGCTCTTCAGTGTGATCCTCTTGCGGATCCGCTTCCACATCTGAAGATGGGTTCCACTGGAGTGTGGTAGGACCATGGCTCCACTGCTGTTGTGGGGCGTCTGGCTGGTGGTGTGATGAGGCCATTTGCACTGTCAGTGACGTGGGATGAGGGGCGATACTCACAAATTCTATGGGAAACAGCTTGTCATGAGCATTGTCCACATCGTTCTGTAATGCTTACACGTACACAATAGTCAGCGATGTCATCTGCTATGGTGGGTGCTGGGTGTCCCAAAGTAGCTGTGCTAGACATCACTGAAGACAGTCAGTTCACACATAGCCTTCCTGCCCCCAGCCAGAGCAGGTTTTCTGTTGACCATCGTATATAACAATGGCTTGACAGCTTCTATTGTCGCATAAGATGGTATGTGCTTTTGAATTTCAATTCTTATTTGGCACACTCTGCTGAGACTGGGATACGTCTTGAAGCTCGTCCATTTCTCTGTAGCATGATTAAGGACTGTGCCATAAGGGCGAAGTGCTGTGATAACCATGTCTGCAGGAACTTCGAATGGAAGTTCGAATACACATACCGTTCTCACTCCAAGACAAGCATGATCAACAGAAATCACTCCCAAGTTCCCGTCAGCATGGTAAAAGTGGTAACTGTCAGTGGATTGACAAATAAGTCTATTGCACAATGCCTTGTCTATATCGCTGTTGCTGGAAAAAGATCCTGTGGGAATGGGACCAATGATGACTGAAAAGAGTTGTTAAACATGACAGAACTGCAACCCTTCCACAGATTGCTGCAAATTTCAGTACTGGGCCACAACAAGAGTCAGCATGTGAACCATTCTACGAAACGTCATTGATATGGGATTTCAGCACCAAAAGCCCACTCGTGTACCCTTGATGACTGCATGACACAAAGCCTCACACCTTGCCTGGGCCTGTCAACACTGATACTGGACTGCTGATGACTGGAAATATGTTTCCTGACCAGACAAGTCTTATTTCAAATTGTATTGAGTGGATTGACATCTATAGATATGGAGACAACCTCATGAATCCATGGACTCTGCAAGTAAGCAGGGGACTGTTCAAGCTGGTGGAGGCTCTGTAATGGTGTGGAGTGTCTGCAGTTGGAATGATTTGGGACTCTTGGTACATCTAGATACAACTCTGACAGGAGACTTATACATAAGCATACTGTCTGATCACCTGCTTCTGTTCATGTCCATTGTGCATTCCGACAGACTTGGGCAATTCCAGCACGACAATGCGACACCCTACACATCGAGAATTTCTACAGAGTGGCTCCAGGAATACCCTTCCGAGTTTACACACTTCTGCTGGCCACTAAACTCCCCAGACATGAATATTATTGAGCATATCTGAGATGCTTTGCAACGTGCTGTTTAGAAGAGATCTTCACCCCCTCATACTCTTAGGGATTTATGGACAGTCCTGCAGGATTCACAGTTTCAATTCCCTCCAGCACTACTTCAGACATTAGCCAAGTACTGCCACATTGTGCTGCAGCACATCTGCTTGCTCCTGTAGGTCCTACACAATATTGGGCAGATGTACCAGTTTCTTTGGCTCTTCAGTGTGGAAATGTGACTTGCGCTGTTGTGTAGCTTGTCATATCATGAGTCATGTTAGTATTGTATCACACATTGTATCATCTGAACAGAAACACAATTGTTGCTCTGATAAGCATCATGCCATGTGATCTGTATTGCAACATTTTGTATCACATGTTGTATCACCTCAGAGACAACCAAACCAAACAAGTGAAATAGAAATCCTGATTTTGTTATGTACATTAAATTATATAAAGCTGTATTCAGGAAAATTGCACTTGCTGCTAAAAAATGACAAATAATGGGCTCATCCTATGACACAGAAACAAGACAAAAGCAGTGTGGTCAGTTGTTCTGTTGGAATCATGGGCCAAAGTAAAAACTCAAGAGAGTCTGAAAATTAGATATGAAAATGATATAGTACAAATGAAGCATCATTAGATGTAGATATGGAAACCTATGAAGACAAAGTAAATTTCATAAGCTTGGAAAACATATATTTTAAACAATTTGAAAAACTGATCCAAAGAGATGGGGAAAATGAAATATTGTCTTTAAAAAATGAAATATCTGGATAACACATGTACAGCTGTAATCATGGATTTATGTGATGTTATTTAGCTATCACTGTCAGTTATTATAAAACTATCCTTTTAGTACAGATGCTTTGCAAATGTGTAGAAATATGCCAAGATAAGATTTCTATGAGACACCCTATCGTTCTGCTACCAGTCTTCTCTGAAGTCTCTGAAATGTCTGAAAAAATTGCTGCAAAACAAATTAACAAATTTATTTTTATGACAACATAATTTGTGGAAACCAGTTTGGATGCCAACAAAGAAAAAACACAATAAATGTGATCAATAAATTTACTCAAAAGATATGCTCCACATTAGATAAGAATAGGAAGATCACAAGAATATACTGTGATCTAAAAAGCATTCAGTTGAGTCATCCATTCCTTATTCCTACACAAATTACAGATATATGGAATCAGGCACACTGCATTACAGTGGTTCAACTCTTCTTTAAGAGATAGGAAATAAAGAGTAATTGTAACTTTAATTTCAGACAATTACTCCTAAGCTGGAAACCAATTTTCAAAGAAGCCCCATAAGGTTTGACATTGGATTCATACCTCTTCAATTACTGCATATTGCTTGCTACTGATATTCATTTAGTTTTATTTGCTGATGAAACATCAGATCTAATGAAAAATGAGATAGATAAAAGAAACCCAGAAAGTGTCAAAAATGCTTTAGAAAAACTTCTGCCTGGGTTCTATCAAAATGGACTAAAACTATATGAAACTAAAATGAAAATGATGCATTTAGAAACTACATCTTTAGAACAAAGTGAAATAAAAATAACATGCAATGACCAGAATATCACAGAAGCAAACTTTGTAAAGTACTTGATACAAATTTAAATTTGATTGTACATGTTGACTACCTAGTATATAAACAGAATAGCTGAGCATTTGCAATTTGTATTTTGCTAGGTGCCATAAACTTAGACTTCAGAAAGGTAATCTATAACTGCTACTTTGAGTTGGTTTTTAATTACAGTATAATCTTTCGGGGACATTCGACAAATGTATCAAGGCTTCTAGTATTACAGAATAAATTAATTAGGAAAATATTTTTGATGTTAAGAAATTAAAAGTACTATTTATTCTCTCCATTTGCATATTAGAGGCTGTAATGTAGGAAAATAGGACAGTATTTAATAAAGAATAAGATTCCAAACACGCTGGGGAATGTGATTCTACAATGCATGTTTACGCTAAGTTAGACAGGTGCAAGAGCATAAACTGTAAGGTTGTTGGATTACTGTATTAATGAGAGTAAGTTCACTCAACACGAATTGTGGTCAATCTATAAGTAATTTATGGAGGTACTGAACTGCAAACTAAAAATATGAAAGTATAAGCAAAGGCTCAGTTTGTTATTTGTAACAATTTGTGAAAAGGAAAGTTGCTACTCACCATACAGCAATGCTGTGTCATAGACAGGCACAACCAAAAGACTGTCACAAATATAGCTTTTGGCCAGTAAGGCTTTATCAAAATTAGATGACACACACACACATATACACACTCATGCAAATGCAATTCACACACCATGACTGCAATCTCAGGCATCTGAGGCCACACTTGGTAATGTGTTCCATCCACCTTACAAGATTAGGGCACTACTCAGCTCTGTGAAAGATGATTTGGGGTTTAGGAAAGCCGGTATACACAAAATTCTTTGTCAATGTGGGAAGGCTTACATCAGCCATTCAATTTGCACAGTTCATGACAGGTGCATGGAACATCACCGTCGTACGAGGCTACAACAGCTGGAGAAATTGTCAGTAGCAGAACATTGCTTAAACACAGGACACAGTATGAAATCTGAAGGAACTGTATAGTTGCCAATGCTTCCAGTTTTTGGAATAGTGTCTATAAAAAGATACCTGAAATAAGGTTGGTGGATAATTTAATTAATAAAGGCAATGGGTTTCGTCTTAGAATCTCGTGGAATCCTGTATCGTCCCACATCAAAACAGAATGTTCTTTGTTGCAGCCAGTCTGAGTGTTCAATAATCATCTCTGAGTATGTTACATCATTGCTGCCAGTGTTCTACTGAGGGCGGCATCACCTGCGCAGTCTTGGAGGGCAGTATGCACTGTGTATGGCATGGAGGCCTATATAAGGTGTTGATTTGCAGCCTGGAATCTCTTCTCAGTGGGACTTATCAGCAGAAACAGTATTCTCCTGAAGATAGCAGTTGAATTGCCGGGATATTGAATCAAGTTGATTTTAGAATCTGATAGGAAACCCAAAGTTGTCTTGCATTTTTTGAAGGTATGTTTTTCACTATCTATAAGCAGAAATATTTTTTGCATTTGGTGACATTAGATACAATGAATTACTGTGCTGTATGGTTTCATAGAAGTTCCATAAACATAAATTGTGGAAATATTTGATGAACTTTTTTGCTATATTTCCAACTGAAAAGATAGGAAGTTAGATTTGTTGGTTTGCTATTGTAATTTTCATGATCTGTTGCCAGCATTTGAATGTTACTATTATAGTGAAAGCATTGGCAAGACATGATATGAAAAGAGAATAGTAAGATCAAAATTTAAAACTTTAATAACACTTGTTTGTTAATTATATTCTATGGTGAAAAATGATGTGAACTGGAATAATGTTTGAAATGTATTGGAGAAGAATACTGATCATGTGTTGGATAGTTATAATTCAAGAACTGATGCACTATGGTCAGAATATTTTACAATGTGGAGACAGCAGTGTGAATACTTATGACTAAATATGTGGCCGGCCGCTCGTGGCCGAGCGGTTCTGGCGCTACAGTCTGGAACCGCGCGACCGCTACGGTCGCAGGTTCGAATCCTGCCTCGGGCATGGATGTGTGTGATGTCCTTAGGTTTAAATAGTTCTAAGTTCTAGGGGACTTATGACCTCAGCAGTTGGGTCCCATAGTGCTCAGAGCCATTTGAACTAAATATGTGAAGTTGACTATGAATGTAATGATATTGCATTGAGGTAGATTCATATATGCTGTGATAATGATATGAGGGGTTTTCTTCATGTATTGATTAGATGTCTATGAGATATAGGTTCTGTTTTAGCACTTCAAAGATGATGATTATGATTAGGCAGCTATATGTTAGAGAACTTTACTCTCTTCTGTGGTATGTGATCATGAATTGTGTCGTATACTACATTTTTATACCTGGAAATTAAGTGTAGGAGTACACTAAATGCATCTGATGAATTTATATCAGTACATGTTTTGAGATGATGAAACTAATAGAACTGTTATTTGTGGAAAATGTCTGTGTCGAAGTGATGTTGGTGCATAGCATTTTGTACTAGCTTAGTTTCTTGTAGCAATCTACACTATTTAAAGATAGTAATGTCCAAAGAGGAATTCAAGTATTGCTCTAACTGTAATGAAATGAGAGTAGTAGGTTTGTTGCTGATCAGACGTGGAGGAGGGGGGGATATTGTGGGTTCTTGGCTCTCCTTGTGTAGCATTAAATGTTTTTGCTAGTAAATGAAATTTTCTGAAGAAACAATAAGCACAATGGGACACTACTGACTAGAAATACATTCTGTCATAGGAATTTGAAACTAGTGTGGGATTTACATTGACATTTTATGCCAATAGTTGTAATATATGAAAGTTACAAGAACATTTTTCAGATTCGTTTCAGAAGGTATCATGTTGTCATAGTTGTATTTTGCCATACATGAGATATATACATATACTTGAATTTTTTACATACTCGAAAGTGCTTTGAAAACCTGGAACTTATTTCTGTTGCACCAGAGCCTGACAAATATTATTTTGCCTTAAACTTATTTACAATAGTTCTGTACTACTTACAAAGCTGTATAAAGCAAAAAAGATATTATTATTATTATTATTATTATTATTATTACTATTATTGAAATATTCTTTTGTGAAAGCAATACTGACAAAAGCCTATACTCAAAGGATCAGAACTGACTTATGCCCCATTTACATGTACACATAATTTACATGTACATATGCTTGACTGTACAAATGAAATGGTTTGTACCTTAAGTGTATAATTACACAAAAAGGGAATGCCCCCCAGGGGATCCACATCTCTTTTGTGGATACGTGCGTAGCGAGCACGGGGCCCCGAGCTAATGTGGCCTTCCTTCCTTTCCGGGCTGCATACCTTCCCTTTCCGCATCCTTCCCCATACCCTGTCTTCACCCCCCCCCCCCCCCCTCACCTCTTGCTCTTTCCTTTACTTTCTCCCCCTCTGGGAGCATGGTTTGCGCCTACGTCCGGAGACGGACGCTTGTAAATGTACCGCATTCTTCTTCTTCCTTGCTTGTCTGTCTTCTTCCTTCCTTTGTCCTTCTCCTTTCCTTACCTCTTCTCTTTACCCTTTTCTCCGCTGCGGCGTTTGAGACCCCCTCTTCTTTCCTTTCCCTGTCTCTTTCTTCCTCCCTGTGCGTGTCTGAAGGCCGACCCACGCACTTCCATGCGTAGCCGGTGACGGGGTAACGCGTAATTCCCCACCCCGGGTAGACAGGTAGGACACGTACGTACCCCCTGGTAAAGGCCAGGCCCAGGGAGGGGTGATTACCCGAGCTGATACCTTCCGAAAGTGCCGATTGGTCCCTCCGTCCGTATGTCGGGAGGTGTGACCTGAGGTGTGAACAATCACCTAAGGCGGGTGTGCCCTCGGTGAGGGCCCCCACAAGGGAGGAGCGCGCCATCGGAGACGCCGGTAATCATGGGGGATTCTTCCGCAATGGTTTCCTCACCTTCCACTATGTCTGCTCACAAACGTAAGTTCACTGAGTCTCAGCCACAGACGGTTCTTCCATCGTTGCCACAGTTCCTTGTTGTTTCTCGGTCTGACGAAGGTCACGACTTTTCCACGGTCAACCCTTTCATTATTCAGAAAGGTGTCGACGCAATTGCGGGTCCTGTAAAGTCTTGTTCCAGATTACGGAATGGTACCCTGTTGTTAGAAACACACAGTGCCCTCCAGGCTCAAAAATTGCTGCGTACTTCTCTGCTCCACACCTTCCCTGTCCGGGTGGAACCGCACCGTACCTTAAATTCCTCGCGTGGAGTCGCTTATACACGCTCCCTCGATGGATTGTCTGACGAAGAAATTCAGCACTACCTGTCTGACCAGGGCGTCACCGCTGTTCATCGGGTTATGAAAAGGGTTGACTCGAACATCATTCCAACCCGCACTGTCTTCTTGACTTTTGACAAAGTTCAACTCCCGTCAAAAATCAAAGCAGGCTATGAGATAATTTCCGTTCGCCCGTATGTCCCAAACCCTACGCGTTGCTATCGATGTCAGCGGTTCAATCACACCAGCCAGTCCTGTTCCAATCCGGCCAAATGTGTTACGTGTGGCAGGGATGCCCATGAGGGTGCTTGTCCACCTCCATCCCCTCGCTGCATCAACTGTATGGGTGACCACGCTGCTTCCTCTCGAGATTGCCCTGTTTTTAAGGACGAAAAGCTCATCCAGGAAATAAGAGTGAAGGAAAAAGTGTCGACCTTTGCTGCTCGAAAGTTACTCGCCAGTCGACAGCCCACCGTGCCTCAGAAAGGAAAATACAGCGCTGTCCTTGCTTCTCCTCGGCCAACAAAGGAGGCGGCCACGCAGACTTGCGACCTCACATTTAGTACCACGGTCGTCAGATCGGCCAGCGCAAAGATCGCCCGTTCAACCTCACCTCTTTCGCCTGCCCACTCTATGGCTCACCCTTCGTCGGGTTCTGCTAAATCTCGAGCCCAAAAGTCAGACGCCAAGTCTACAAAAAAAGAGCATTCTCGTGAAGAGTTTTTACGTACTGCAACTTCACAACCATCGGTTCCTCCTTCATCTAAACATACCTCCAAGAAGGCTACGAAGAAACACAGTTCCTCTCCTTCTCCGCCAAGGCGTGTCCCATCTACAGCACCACCTGGCGGAAATCGCCCTCGGCCATCTTCTGTGTCGCCGAGGCGCACTGTTGGTGGCCGGTCAACTGGCCGATCGTTGGTGGCAGGAGCTGCTCCTGACCAACCTATGGATCAGGATCTTCTGCCTTCGACTGAATGCCATTCCATGCTGTCGGTCGCAAGCTCTGAGCAGTCGTTGAGTTGACAGCACCCTTGGTGCCGTTCCTCCATTTTCTGTTCACCCTATGTCCATTATCCACTGGAATATCCGCGGCATTCGCGCCAATCGGGAGGAATTGTCGATCCTCTTACGATCCTACTCGCCGGTCATCTTCTGTCTTCAGGAAACAAAGCTGCGTCCCCATGACCGCTTTGTTCTCCCTCATTTTCAGTCCGTCCGATATGACCTCCCCTCAGTTGAAGGCACTCCAGCCCATGGAGGACTCATGATTCTGCTCCATGATACTCTCCATTATCACCCAATCCCCTTAAACACTTCCTTCCAAGCTGTCGCCGTCCGTCTTTCCCTTTCTGGATACACGTTCTCTCTTTGTACGGTATACATTCCATCGTCTACACCAATGGCACGAGCTGATCTCCTTCATCTTCTTGATCAGCTTCCACCCCCCTATTTGCTGGTTGGGGACTTCAATGCCCACCACCCGCTTTGGGGATCTCCACATCCTTGTCCACGTGGCTCACTATTGCTAGACGTCTTCCACCAAGCGGATCTAGTCTGCCTCAACACTGGGGTCCCTACATTTTTGTCTGCCTCCACGGCAAATTTATCCCATTTGGACCTTGCGGTCGGTACTGTTCCGCTAGCTCGGCGCTTCGAATGGTTCGCCCTTGATGATACACACTCGAGTGACCACTTTCCATGTGTTCTTCGACTGCAGCCTCAAATGCCATATATGCGCTCGCGACGCTGGAAGTTTGCCCAAGCCGATTGGACACTTTTTTCGTCTCTAGCGACATTCGATGACCGTCGCTTTCCCAGCGTCGACGCTGAGGTCACACATTTTACCGACGTTATTCTCACAGCTGCGGAACGTTCAATACCACGCACCTCCGAATTGCCCCGGCGCCCTCCAGTTCCTTGGTGGAACGAGGCCTGCCGTGACGCAATACGTGAGCGGCGACGTGCTCTTCGCATTTTCCGTCACCATCCAACTTTGTCCAACTGTATCCGATATAAGCAGCTCCGTGCGCGATGCCGTCGCGTCATCCGCGATAGCAAGAAGGCAAGCTGGCAATTCTTTACTAGCTCATTTAACAACTTCACTCCCTCCTCGGAAGTTTGGAGTCGGCTTCGACGGTTCTCAGGCGCGCCTAGTTTCTCCCCGGTCTCTGGGCTCACTGTCGCGCATGATACCTTAGTGGACCCCGTCGCAATTTCTAACTCATTGGGTCAGCACTTTGCTGAGATTTCGAGCTCTTCAAATTACCCGCCAGCGTTTCTCCCGAAGAAACGTGCAGCGGAAGTGCGACATCTTGCTTTCTCCTCTCAAAATCGCGAAAGCTACAATACTGTTTTCTCCATGCGCGAACTCCAACATGCACTCTCTACTTCTCGCTCCTCCGCCCCAGGACCGGATGGTATCCATGTCCAAATGTTGCTGCATTTATCAACCCATAGCCTGCGTCACCTCCTTCGCCTTTATAATCGAATTTGGACCGACAGTACCTTTCCCAGGCGATGGCGGGAAGCTATTGTCGTTCCCGTTCCGAAACCTGGAAAGGACAAACATCTCCCCTCTAGCTATCGCCCCATTTCTCTCACGAGTAGTGTCTGTAAGGTTTTGGAGCGTATGGTGAATTACCGTTTAGCTTGGTGGCTGGAGTCCCGCAGTCTTTTAACACCAGCCCAATGCGGATTCCGAAAGCATCGTTCTGCTGTTGACCATCTTGTTGCTCTCTCCACTTATATCATGAACAATTTTCTCCGGAAACGCCAAACGGTAGCAATATTTTTTGATCTGGAGAGAGCGTACGATACCTGTTGGAGGACAGGCATCCTCCGCACACTGTTCTCTTGGGGCTTTCGAGGCCGGCTGCCCCTTTTTCTTCGCGAATTTATGGCAGAGCGCACATTTAGGGTGCGGGTGAACACTACTCTCTCCCGTACCTTCTCCCAAGAAAACGGGGTACCCCAGGGCTCCGTGCTGAGTGTTGTACTGTTTGCCATCGCCATTAATCCAATTATGGATTGTCTCCTTCCTGATGTCTCGGGCTCCCTCTTTGTGGACGATTTTGCGATCTACTACAGTTCTCAAAGGACCAGCCTTCTTGAAAGACGTCTTCAAGGATGTCTCGATCGCCTCCACTCGTGGAGCATCGAAACCGGCTTCCGTTTCTCACCCAGTAAGACCGTTTGTGTTAATTTTTGGCGACGTAAGGAGTTTCTTCCGCCCTCCTTACATCTAGGTCCTGTCAACCTTCCGTTTTCCGACGTCGTTAAATTCTTGGGTCTTATGTTTGACAGAAAACTGTGCTGGTCCTCCCACGTTTCCTATCTTTCGGCTCGCTGTCTGCGTTCCCTTAACACCCTCCGTGTCCTGAATGGTACCTCTTCGGGAGCGGACCGGGTGGTCCTTCTCCGCCTCTATCGCGCCTTAGTGCGCTCGAAATTGGATTATGGAAGCATAGTCTACTCCTCTGCTTGGCCGTCTATTCTTCGGCGTCTCGACTCTATCCACCACCGTGGATTACGTTTAGTGTCTGGAGCTTTTTACACCAGCCCTGTGGAAAGCCTTTATGCTGAGACTGCTGAACCTCCGCTGTCCAATCGGCGGGCAGTCCTTCTGAGTCGTTATGCTAGCCATCTGTCTTCCATGCCTGCTAATCCAGCCCATAACCTTTTTTTCGACGCCTCCTTCGATGTCGGGTATGCAGGCCGCTCCTCCTTTCTACTACCCCCGGGAGTCCGCTTCCGTCAACTGCTCCATTCTCTTTCCTTCCGCTTTCCTAAAACCTTCTTGACAACTTGGGGTACAGCACCGCCTTGGCACCGTCCCCGGATCGACTTGCTCAGAGACCTATGTCAATTTCCCAAGGATGGTACCCCTACACTTGTTTACCGTCGGGCATTTGCTGCTCTATGTGCACAACTGACGGAAGCCACATTTATTTACACCGATGGCTCGAAAACATCGTTAGGTGTAGGGAGTGCCTATATTGTTGGCGACACCCCAAATCACTTTCGGCTTCTCGACCAGTGTTCGGTTTATACTGCGGAGCTTTACGCTGTTCTCCAGGCTGTCCACTACATCCGCCGCCATCAGCGGATACAGTACGTAATCTGCTCAGATTCTCTCAGCTCTCTCCTAAGTCTCCAAGCTCTTTACCCTGTGCACCCTCTGGTCCACCGGATTCAGGACTGTCTGCGCTTGCTCCACCTGGGGGGCGTCTCAGTGGCGTTCCTCTGGCTCCCGGGACACGCTGGTATCTGTGGAAATGAGGCGGCCGATATAGCGGCCAAGGCTGCAGTTTCTCTTCCTCGGCCAGCTCTTCAGTCTCTTCCGTTTAGCGATCTACGGAGCGGTTTATGTCGCCAAGTTAATCATTTATGGCATGCGCATTGGTTAACACTTCCCCACAATAAATTGCGGGAAGTGAAAGCCGTTCCTTGCGCTTGGACCTCTTCCTCCCGAACGCGTCGTCGGGAGGAGGTAATTTTAGCTCGACTCCGGATAGGGCACTGTCTTTTTAGTCATCGACATCTTTTAAGCGGTGATCCTCCCCCACTCTGTCCCCACTGCTCTCAGCTGTGGACGGTCAGACACCTTTTAATTGAATGCCCCTATTTTAATCCGTTACGCTCCCGTCTACAGCTATCGCCTGATCTATCGTTGATTTTAGCAGATGACACGCGCTCAGCTGACCGCGTTCTACAGTTTATTAGTGATAGTGAAATGACGTCAGTCATTTGAACCTTTTTTTTTTTTTGGGGACAACCAACCCCTTTCTATAGTGGACTTTTAAGCATTCCTTCTGCCTTTAGTTTCTCAAATTTTCTGACTTTGTTTCCATTGCTGCTGATTTTAAATTTCGTTTTTTTCCTGTTTTCTACGTCACGGGCTGGGCGCTAATGACCATAGAAGTTTTGCGCCCTAAAACCACAAACAAAAAAAAAAAAAAAAAAAAAGGGAATGGGAGGAAATTTTGACAAGGAGCAAAAAGCTGTGCTGGCTATGGATAATGAATTTAATGTAATGTTATCAAATGATCAATACACTATACAACTACCCTTGTATAAGCTGAGTAACTTGCAATTATTGGAAATAAACATGACTGTGGATATGAATTATTGGCCTCTGGTCATGGAGTTCACAAGGAATACTGTGTTGTCAACTCAGCTGGAAGTGCACAGATAGCTTCTACATTATGTTCCTGCAATGACACCTTCTAGACGTTTCAGCCATTCCAAAAATCTTGCAGAACTCACAGATTACCATGGAAATCAGTTAATCATATTTTTACGCATGTAAAACATGATTGAATGCTCAAATATGATGGAAGTTTACACAGTACAGAACATGGAAACAGACTGTGTGCTGCTTGGATAGTTGCAAAACTGTCTACTGCACATCCCCAGCCTAGAGGTGGTAAATGCTGTTGTGGACTGTAATTACATTGTGGTGCTGATGAGATCAACACCAATATTGATCTGAGCATCATCTTTGAACTAAGCAAAACATTATCTTTGTGTAGTTCTGCCATCCAGTTTTGTGTAAGCCTTACTTGTGTGATGAGGTGAATAAATGAACTCATGATTACAAGTTGTTGTTTGGAGTATCTCACCCCAGCATCCACCTCACTGGTGACCCTGAGTTGTAATGTTTTCACCTTTTTTCTGTGTCCGCGGCCTCTGCATTGGTTATCTTCATGTGTATTACTTCAACACAGCATTCGAACAATGACTTCGGCCCAACGCCAGATTTTGTGATCGACATGCATCGTGTTGCGGGCGATGTACACCCACCAGGACTGCAACACGATGTCTCTCACTCGACGATTACGTCAATTTCGCCGGACGTTTTCGAACCTGCAGCAGTAAGTGAGGTTAGGAGGGTGCATGACTCCGGCTATCAGCCGCCTTTGTTCCACATGTGCCCTCCCTCATTGGTGGTGCAGTTAGCTCTTATGGATCTCCGTGCAGTGCGGGACCATTGCCGCTACCCCTCGCAACTGATATCAAGTCTACCATAACGTGTACTGACAGCTCCAGTGGACCACACCCCCCTAACATGACAGCATTTGACACTCGGCCGGACACGAATACACATGCGCGAAGAGCGTCACGTGTTCCCAAACTGACAGCTCCTACCACTCCCCTTGCGGACAGCACCTCAAACTATGCAACTTTGGCTCCTGCACGCTGCTGTGCGACCGCCACTGACAACACAAACAGTGCACTCACATCTAGCACTTCACCAGCGACCATGCTGCCACAGGCTGTGCCCTCCGACAATGGACTCACTAATGCTTCACGAGCTCTACCAAGCTCACCCGACCATGGTGCCACCGCTTCAGTCCTGCGGCCATCTTGTCACGTTGACTCCTAGGACACTTTGCCGCCTCGGCTCCTGTCGAATCTGCCGAGTGGTTCCGATCACCACGACCTCACCTCACCTGCCCCACCTGCCTCACATTGTAAATAAACCACCTCCTGTGCCGCCGGCAACATTTCCGTCGTCACCAACGGTACGGTTTACAAGCTTCGTCTCACACCAGGCCGCCCGATCTCCAGTAAACCATGTCGACTTTGTTCTGAGTGCCTCTCCAACCTTAAAAAGCAGATTTCTGAACTTCTAAGCTCCGGTGTCATTGAACCCTCTGCCCGCAGCTGGTCTACGCCCATTCACATGACACCCAAGAAAGACGGGTCCTGGCACATATGAGGAGACTACCGTCGACTAAATGCACGAACAATTATGGACAATATTCTCGACTTTACCAGTAACCTCGCAGGTGCGACTACGTTCTTTGCCATTGATTGCACATGGGCCTACCACCAGATCCCCATGGCTCCTGTAGACATAGAGAAGACAGCAGTCACCACACCAATCGGGTTATTTCAGTTTCGATTCATGCCCTTCAGTCTGAAAACGCAACCCAGTCCTGGCAACGCTTCATCAACAAAGTGCTATTCGAACTAAAAATCTGCTTTACATATCTTGATGACATTCTTGTGTTCAGCTCCTCCGTCGAGGACAACATTCGACATTTGCAAACTGTTACGAACACTCTCGCAGCAGCAGGCATCGAGACCAGCCAGGACAAATTGCAGCTTCATCAACCCGCTGTCACTTTTCTTGGTTTTCGGGTCTCTGCCAATGGCATTTCACCGCCCCCTGAGAAAGTACAAACAATACTAAACCCACCCAGACCTTCGTCATTCAAAGAGCTCTGGTGCTTTCTGGGGACGGTTAATTATTATCACCGATGCCTACCTCAGGCTGTGGAGATTCAGGCTCCACTGACGGACGCCTTGGCAGGCACCAAGACTTCTGGATCTCGGCCCATTCCATGGATCCCTGCTACGACTGCCTCTTTCACTTCCCTCAAAAATCTTCTTGCTGAGGCCTGCACCATCGCGCATCCTCATCCCAATGCACAGCTTTTCATCACCACAGACAAGCGATACTGCCATCGGTGCTGTCCTTAGCCAGACAGTTGACAGCCAAACTTCTCCTCTGCAGTTCTTCTTGCTCAAGCTCACCAATACATAACGGAAATATTGCGCGTTTGACAGGGAGTTGCTCGCGGTCTACAAAGCGATCAAGCATTTTCAGACTGACGTTGAGGGACGCCCTTTCCATGTTTTAACAGACCACAAACCCTTTGCTGCGGCCATTACAAAACTGCCAGCTGACCCGCTTCCTCACCGCTTCAGATATAAGGACTTCATACCTCAGTTCACCACCGATGTCAGACACAAAAGGGTGCTAACAATATAGTTGCTGGTTTCCTTTCATGAGTAGACGCCCTTCATTCAGTGTTAGACCTCTCTGAACTGCCTAACCTCCAACCTGCTGATGAGGACACGCAAAACCTGATTTTAGACTCTACCTCTTCACTACACTTCGTCTGCACCACCTTCCCTGGTATTTCTGGTGAGATCTGTTGTAATGACAGTACAGGCACGTTACGCCCCCTCATCCCAACCACACTCCGTCAAGCTGTCTTCAATGCACTGCATAATTTAGCCCACCCCGGGGTTCGTGCGTCTGCCCGCCTCGTTGCGGAGCGCTTTGTGTGGAGAAATGTCAACAAGGACCGCCAGCATTGGGCATTCTCCTGTGTCATGTGCCAACTCTGTAAAGTACACAAGAACGCTTCACCCCCCCCCCCCCCCCTTGGCGCCTTTCCGATCCCTCCTGGGCGTTTCCAGCATATTCACATTAACATTGTTGGCCCTCTCCCCCTCTCTAAGAGCTTTCGTTATGTTCTCTCGTCTATCAACCAAGCAACTCGCTGGGTCGAGGCTGTCCCCCTCCCCAATATTAGCACAGAAACTGTTGCTTGAGCTTTCGTCGAGTCATGGGTATCGTGTTTCGGATGTCCAGCTATCATCACGACTGACCAGGACAGACAATTTGAGTCAGCCCTGTTCAACGAGATTTGTAACATTTGCAGCATCCGGTGCATCCATACCACAGCATATCACCCTCAAAGTGACGGACTAGTTGAGCGCTGGCATCTCACTTTAAAGGCGACTCTTCGATGCCTTGACTCTCTTTGGACAGAGGCTCTTCCCCTTGTGCTACTCGGCATTTGTGCGATCTGTAAGGAAGGCCTCAAAGGCACAATAGCCGAGTTCATATACGGCCAGAACATTGTTCTCCCTGGCAAACTTGTGAGCCCTTCCACTTCTCTCCCTCAGTCTGACTTACCTTCCTTCGTGGACCGTGTCAGATGCCACTTCATCGACCTCCCCATCCCTCTGCCCGTCAGCCACTCCCTCCCTAATGTTCACGTCCTGAAATCTCTGGACAATTGTGAGTGCGTCATGCTCCAAGATGACAATGTCCGTGCTCCCCTCCAACCTCCATATACCGGCCCATACCGAGTTCTCTGGCGCTCAGCCAACACCTACGACATCCAGATAAAAGATATCAGATGTTACAGTCTCTCTCAACAGACTTAAGCCTGCTCATGTCAAGCCTGCTTCTACCCCCCTTCAGGCCACGACCATGCCACTCACTGTCATAGCTCATAATGCTCCGACCACTCCCTCCACATCAGACTTACACATTCGGTCGAGTGACTTCTAGCTCCAATTGTCGAGCTCTTCTCCAACCTTGCCCCCCTACTCCGGTCTCACACACTCCGTCGAGTGATCACACACTCCCCACATCGAGCTTACCTACAATTACACCCTTGCCACCAGGCCCTTCTCTGTTCCCTTCGACATCTCCCCCATTGCCTGCCTTGCTCTGTCAAGGTTTATCATGCCCCCCCCCCCCCCATATTGAATGTGCTCACGCTCGAGGTGTTTGTGCCTGTCCCCCGGACATAATCCATGACATCTCTATAATACTATGTGATGACACACTGTTTGTCGTGTGTTTCCCTTCATCCGATGCTCATGACACAACCTCCGCCATTCCCTGCCACCTGGTGAAATGTGTTCCTCTCTTGCCTGACGTCAACCTGGACATGCTTCGTGTGTTCGCCATGCCCACCGGAGACATCATCATCGTCGCTCCGTTCCTCTCACAAACCGCCGGCCTACCTGTCACCACATGACCAGCACGCCCAGTACGATGCCCAGCACACTTCAACGAATTCCAGGTTCGGTGGCCAGACCTTCCTTCATGACATCTGCCCACACAGCTCCCTGACGATGCTGTCGAGCTGACCGTGGTCCGACTCCCGCGGACCACCCCTCCCAACACCGTAGTTACCCACCCCCCTCCCCCGGGTCTCTCAGGAGTACTCTATACTGCGGGGGGGCTATTTGGCGTTGGTGAGATCAACACCAGTATCGATCTGAGCATCATCTTTGAACTAAGCAAAACATTATCTTTGTGTAGTTCCGCCATCCAGTTCTGTGTAAGCCTTACTTGTGTGATGAGGTGAATAAATGAACTCATGATTACAAGGTGTTGTTTGGTGTATCTCACCCGAGCATCCACCTCAACCTGTTTCAAGAATATTTCATACAAGTGAAGCCCTTTGCATTTCATCAGGAATAACAACAACACAAATCTTTCCCAGATGGCAAAGTGACCATATTAATTTTAAATATGTTATTTTCCTAACGATGGCTTCTGTGTGGAAAGTATTGCATCTCATTTACATGCATGAAATGTCTTATGCACTATACCAGTTACATTTTTGGAGTGATTCACTTAGATGACTGTTATTGGTATTAACTCAGTTTAATGGAACATTGTACTGTGGTGGAAACTAGTTGTACTATATGCAAATTATTGTTATATGAGATACAGTTGTCCAGTTACTATCATGATATGTAGAACTTTGCCATTTCTTATACAAATGGCAAAAACTCCTGCATGCTTGTTTACTGAAGGATGGAGATAAGAGTGTACTATAAATGAGCATACATATAAATGCAGAATCAAAACAAATATACAGGGTGGTCCATTTATCATGACTGGGCCAAATATCTCACAAAATAAGTGTCAAACAAGAAAACTACAAAGAACGAAACTTGCCTAGCTTGAAGGGGGAAACCAGATGGTGCTATGGTTGTCCCACTAGATGGTGTTGCCATAGGTCAAATGGATATCAACTGCGTTTTTTTCTTACATGGGAACCCCCATTTTTTATTACATATTCGTGTAGTACGTAAAGAAATATGAATGTTTTAGTTGGACCACTTTTATCACTTTGTGATAGATGGTATTGTAATAGTCACAAACATATGGCTCACAATTTTAGACAAACAGTTAGTAACAGGTAGGTTTTTTAAATTAAAATACAGATCGTAGGTACGTTTGAACATTTTATTTTGGTTGTTCCAATGTGATACATGTACCTTTGTGAACTTATCATTTCTGAGAACGCATGCTGTTACAGCATGTTTACCTGTAAATACCACATTAATGCAATAAATGCTCAAAATGATGTCTGTCAACCTCAATGCTTTTGGCAGTACGTGTAAAGGCATTCCTCTCAACAATGAGTAGTTCACCTTCTGTAATGTTCGTACATGCATTGACAGTATACCAAAAATTTTTGAGAAAGTAATGTATTCAAGAATAGCCTCCCATATTTGTAAAAATAAAGTACTAACAAAATGTCAGTTTGGTTTTCAGAAATGCTTTTCAACAGAAAATGCTATATACGCTTTCACTGATCAAATATTAAATGCTCTGAATAACCGGACATCACCCATTGGTATTTTTTGTGATCTCTCAAAGGCCTTTGAATGTGTAAATCATGGAATTCTTTTAGATAAGCTAAATCATTATGGTTTGAGGGGGGCAGTGCACAAATGGTTTAATTCATATTTAACTGGAAGAATGCAGAAAGTTGAAATAAATGGTTCATGTAATGTTAAAACAACAGCTGATTCCTCAACCTGGGGGGCTATCAAGTACGGGGTCCCACTGGGTTCGGTCTTAGGTCCTTTACTGTTCTTGATATACATTAATGACTTACCATTCCACATTGATGAAGATGCAAAGTTAGTTCTTTTTGCTGACAATGCAAGTGTAGTAATAACAACCAAAAACCAAGAACTAAGTGATGTAATTGTAAATGATGTTTTTCACAAAATTATTGAGTGGTTCTCAGCAAACGGACTCTCTTTAAATTTTGATAAACCACAGTATATACAGTTCCGTACAGTAAATGGCACAACTCCAGTAATAAATATAGACTTTGAACAGAAGTCTGTAGCTAAGGTAGAATTTTCAAAATTTTTAGGTGTGTCCATTGATGAGAGGTTAAACTGGAAGCAACACATTGATGGTCTGCTGAAACGTCTGAGTTCAGCTACGTATGCTATTAGGGTTACTGCAAATTGTGGTGATAAGAATCTCAATAAATTAGCTTACTATGCCTACTTTCATTCACTGCTTTCGTATGGCATCATATTCTGGGGTAATTCATCGTTGAGTAGAAAAGTAATCATTGCTCAAAAACGTGTAATCAGAATAATTGCTGGAGCCCACCCAAGGTCATCCTGCAGACATTTATATAAGGATCTAGGGATCCTCACAGTAACCTCACAGTATATATATTCACTTATGAAATTTGTTGTTAATAATCCAATGCAGTTCAAAAGTAATAGCAGTGTGAGTAGCTATAACACCAGGAGAAAGGATGATCTTCACAATGCAGTGTTAAATCTGACTTTGGCACAGAAAGGGGTAAATTATGCTGCCACAAGTCTTTGGTCACCTACCAAACAGCATCAAAAGCCTGACATATAGTCAACCAACATTTAAAAATAAATTAAAAGAATTTCTAGATGACAACTCCTTCTACTCATTGGCTGAATTTTTAGATATATATTAAAGGAGGAAAAATAAAAAAATAAAAAAAAAACTAACTTAAACATTAGTGTCATGCAATATTTTGTGTAATGTAATATCTTGTACAGACATATTTTATTAACCTGACCCGTTCCACATCACTACAAAGTGTCGTATTCATGATCTATGGAACAAGTATTAATCTAACCTAATCTAATCTAATCTCAGTGCACTGACTCATGTTGTCAGGCATTGTCGGCGGATCATGATAGCAAATATCCTTAAACTTTCTCCACAGAAAGAAATCCAGGGATGTCAGATCTGTTGAAAGCGCGGGCCATGGTATGGTGCTTCGACAACCAATCCACCTGTCAGCTGTGTGCCAGACATCCATCATGTTGGAAGTACATCGCCATTCTGTCATGCAGTGAAATATCTTGTAGTAACATCGGTAGAACATTACGTAGGAAATCAGCATACATTGCAGCATTTAGATTGCCATCGATAAAATGAGGGCCAATTATCCTTCCTCCCACAATGCCGCACCATACATTAACCCGCCAAGGTCGCTGATGTTCTACTTGTTGCAGCCATCATGGATTTCCTGATGCCCAATAGTGCATATTACGCTGGTTTACGTTACCACTGTTGGTGAATGACGCTTCGTCACTAAATAGAACACACAAAAAATCTGTCATCGTCCTGTAATTTCTCTTGTGCCCAGTGGCAGAACTGTACACGACATTCAAAGTCATTGCCATGCAATTCCTGGTACATAGAAATATGGTATGGGTGCAATCGATGTTGATGTAGCATTCTCAATATTGACGTTTTTGAGATTCTCGATTCTCGCGCAGTTTGTCTGCTACTGACGTGCAGATTAGCTGTGACAGCAGCTAAAACACCTACTTGGGCATCATCATTTGTTGCAGGTTGTGATTGATGTTTCACATGTGGCTGAACACTTCCTGTTTCCTTAAATAATGTAACCATCTGGCAAATGGTCTGGGCACTTGGATGATGTTCTCCAGGATACCAAGCAGCATACATAGCACACGCCCATTGGGCGTTTTGATCACAATGGCCATACATCAACATGATATCAACCTTTTCCGCAGTTGGTAAATAGTCCATTTTAACATGGGTATTGTATCACAAAGCAAATACCGTCCACACTGGTGGAATGTTACATCATACCATGGACTTCTACATTTGTGACTATTACAGCGCCATCTATCACAAAGCAAAAGAAGTGATCCAAGTAAAACCTTCATATTTCTTTACATACTACACGAATACATAATAAAAAATGGGGGTTCCTATTTTTTAAAATGCAGTTGATATCCATTTGACCTATGGTAGCACCATCTATCGGGCCAACCATAGTGCCATCTCGTTTCCCCCTTCAAGCTACACAAGTTTTGTTCTTTATAGTTTTTTCATTTGATGCTTATTTTGTGAGATATTTGGCCTGGTCACTATCAATGGACCACCCTGTATATTGCATTTGACATATGAGTGTGCCATTACAATGTGAATGCTACTTGATGAATTAACAAAACAAGTGAATCCATTGTAATTAGTAATTCACTTATTTTACATTTCATCTTGTAAAATTTGGCTCCATGTAGACTACGTGCTTTCCTAATGCTAGAGCAAGGCACTCTAGTCAGTAAGGATCTGTATGTGTGACTGGGTTTTGCTACCTAAAACATGATTTCTTAAGCTATATATTTCCTCTATTTAGTAATAGAAATTCTTAGATGTTTAACTTTTAAGAATGTCATGTTAAAAAATGTAAGGTTTAGCCATCCACTGATCATTTAGAACTGTACATATTTCTGTTGTTGTGCTATTACTGAACTTTTAGTAACAGATACTTTTTGTTATTTTACAGAAGGACAAAGCTTCTGAATAAAATTGAGAAGAAATGGGATACTGAAAGGTGATGCTTAAAGTGTAAGTTCATAGAGCAGAGGAATATCTTTGAGAAAGCATTTATAAAAAAAATGTATGTTAACAATCTATGGTAATGACACAGGGTGTTTCAAAATTGACCGGTATATTTGAAATGGCAATAAAAACTAAACGAGCAGCGATAGAAATACACCATTTGTTGCAATATGCTTGGGACAACAGTACATTTTCAGGCGGACAAACTTTCGAAATTACAATAGTTACAATTTTCAACAACAGATGGCGCTGCAAGTGATGTGAACGATATAGAAGACAATGCAGTCTGTGGGTGCGCCATTCTGTACATCGTCTTTCTGCTGTAAGCGTGTGCTGTTCACAACGTACAAGTGTCCTGTAGACAACATGGTTTATTCCTTAGAACAGAGGATTTTTCTGGTGTTGGAATTCCACCGCCTAGAACACAGTGTTGTTGCAACACGATGAAGTTTTCAACGGAGGTTTAATGTAACCAGAGGACCGAAAAGCGATACAATAAAGGATCTGTTTGAAAAATTTCAACGGACTGGGAACGTGACGGATGGCAAGGCGCAGCTAGTGCAACAGGTGATCCAACAGCGGCCTCGGGTTTCCGTTCGCCGTGTTGCAGCTGCGGTCCAAATGACGCCAACGTCCACGTATCGTCTCATGCGCCAGAGTTTACACCTCTATCCATACAAAATTCAAACGCGGCAACCCCTCAGCGCCACAACCATTGCTGCATGAGAGATATTCGCTAACGATATAGTGCACAGGATTGATGACGGCAATATGCATGTGGGCAGCATTTGGTTTACTGACGAAGCTTATTTTTACCTGGACGGCTTCGTCAATAAACAGAACTGGCACATATGGGGAACCGAAAAGCCCCATGCTGCAGTCCCATCGTCCCTGCATCCTCAAAAAGTACTGGTCTGGGCCGCCATTTCTTCCAAAGGAATCATTGGCCCATTTTTCAGATCCGAAACGATTACTGCATCATGCTATCTGGACATTCTTCGTGAATTTGTGGCAGTACAAACTGCCTTAGACGACACTGCGAACACCTCGTGGTTTATGCAAGATGGTGCCTGGCCACATCGCACGGCCGACGTCACTAATTTCCTGAATGAATATTTCGATTATCGTGTGATTGCTTTGGGCTATCCGAAACATAAAGGGGGCGGCGTGGATTGGCCTCCCTATTCGCCAGACATGAACCCCTGTGACTTCTTTCTGTGGGGACACTTGAAAGACCAGGTGTACTGCCAGAATCCAGAAACAATTGAACAGCTGAAGCAGTACATCTCATCTGCATGTGAAGCCATTCCGCCAGACACGTTTTCAAAGGTTTCGGGTAATTTCATTCAGAGACTACGCCATATTATTGCTACGCATGGTGGATATGTGGAAAATATCGTACTATAGAGTTTCCCAGACTGCAGCGCCATCTGTTGTTGAAAATTGTAACTACTGTAATTTCGAAAGTTTGTCTGCCTGAAAATGTACTGTTGTCCCAAGCATATTGCAACAAACGGTGTATTTCTGTCACTGCTCGTTCAGTTTTTATTGCCGTTTCAAATATACCGGACATTTTTGAAACACCCTGTATGTAATCATGTTAAAGCAATTCTTTGTATGAAATATCTGTGTAATGTATGTAACAGAATATAATTACTCATCACTTTGATTTATAAACACATTAGTCACCACAATAATTTTGTATATCATAACAAACTTCCTATTCTGGTAGGTACATGCCACGACAATTTGTAATTTGGGAGGGGGGGGGGGGGGGGGGAGATGGAGGACATGGTATGTAATGTACACAGAATAAGTCAATATTAAACAATTTCAAATGTATCTGAGAATGTGATAATAGTGTGCAGTGTTTACACAAAGTTACATATATGCAATAACTTGAATTGTAAGGTTGTTAGATTACTGTACAAGTTGAGTATAAGTTGACTTACAGTTAATTGTGAACTATTAAAATGAATTCTAATTAATTTATAGAGATATTGGACTAAAAACTAAAATTATGTCAAATAAATGTAAACAAAATCCCAATTTATTATTTGTGGAGTTTATATGTAGAAAAGTGGTAGTAATTACAATACAGCTAACTGTAAAGACACAGGATTTATGTTAGGAACAAAAGTTACACTGTATTTGTGAAGTAATTGTTACTGATGTACATTCTGCATAACTTTAATGTGAAAAATAGTGCATCAACATGCTAACTATTTCAGAAACATTATAATTGATTCATTGTATTTCTCTTCAAAATGTCATTATTGTATAGCTTCACACATCTCCTATATATCAGATCAAGTGTCTTGAAACTGCTCATAACAAGATTAATAAATCACACTTCAAATTGGACTTTAGTGGGCAGCCACTCTTCTTCTTCTTCTTCTTCTTCTTCTCCTCCTTCTTTCTTCTTTATCGTCGCCTTGTCCCACGTCATGTAGGGTTGGCGTTGCTCTTCTGGATCGTTCTCCTCCATAGTATTCTATCCATTGCCTCTTCCTTCTCCCATCCTTTCTCCCTTAGGTCCCTTGATATCTTATCCTTCCACCTCATCTTCAGTCTTCCTCTCCTTCTCACTCCTTCAGTCTTTATATCTTCAACTCTGTTCCCGATATACTCTTCCCCTTTTCTCTGTAAGTGTCCGTACCACCTTAGTCTGCTCTCTAGTATCTTTTTCCCTATGGGTCCCACTTTCACAGCTCCTCTAACAAATTCATTTCTAGTCATGTCCTTCCTTGTTACTCCACACATCCACCTCAGCATCCTCATTTCTGCTACATCCATCTTCCTTTCCTGGGCTACTGTGATTGGCCATGTCTCTGCCCCATATATCATAGCAGGCCTTACCACCGACTCGTACACTTTCCCTTTCAACCCAGTGTTCACCTTCTTGTCACACAACACTCCACTCGTTTTCCTCCAGTTGTTCCAACCGCAATTTATTTGGTGTTGTATCTCGCTTTCCAGTCCTCCGTCCCTCTGTATGTACGACCTCAGGTATTTAAATTTGCAGACCGATTTCAGCTCATCATCCTGGATCTTGCAAGACCTCATCTGCACATCCTTCAGTGCTAAATATTCTGACTTTGTCCTTCTAATTTTCATCCCTCTTTCTTCTAGTGCCTTCCTCCAATCCTCCAGCTTTTCCTCAAGTCTGTCGATGCTCTGCTCACAACGAACCACATCATCTGCAAACATCATATTCCATGGTGCTTCCTTCTTCACATCTTTCACCAGCACATCCATAATCAGGTCAAAGAGGTAGGGACTAAGTGCAGACCCTTGATGTAACCCTACTTTTACTGGAAACTCCTTTGTTATGCCCACACTACTTCTCACCTGTGTCATTGCTCCTCTGTACATTTCCTTCACTAACCTCACATACTTCTCTGGCACACACTGCTCTCTCACGCTTCTCCGTATTTCATCCCTTGGGACTCTGTCAATATCCAAATCAATGAAAGCCATATGTGCATCGGCTTGTAGCTCCCCGTCTCTCTCCACTATATGTCTTAAAGCGTGTATTGCATCAGTCGTTCCTCTTCCAGGCACAAATCCAAATTGTTCTTCACACACCACAGTCTCCTTGCGTAATCTTGTTTCTATAACTCTTTCCCAAATTTTCAGTGTGTGTGCCATCAGTTTAAAACCTCTATATTTACTGCAGTCCTGCACATCACCTTTCCCCTCAAATATTGGAATCAGTACACTATTTCTCCACTCGTCTGGGATCTCCTCCTGTCACCAAATCTTCTTCATTAAATCCCAAAGGAGCTCAATTCCCTTTTTACTGAGACACTTCCATACCTCAACGGGGATCTGGTCTGGACCAACTGCTATCCCATTTTTCATCTTTTCAACTGCCCGTTCAACTTCATCTCTACTTATATCCATCGTTAATCCTTCGTTTGCCCCTTCTTCCTCAGTTTTCACTCTTACATTCTCTTTATTCAGCAATTTCTCAAAATAACTCAACCACCATTGGATTATTTTTCCATGGTCATGCAGAATTATTCCTGTTTCATCTTTCATTTGTTTTATTGCTGTTAGATCCCTAGAAGCTTTCTCTCTTGATTTGCCTATTCGTATCAGTTGTCTCATATCCTGATTTTTCTGTAGTTGTTTGTATGCCTCCCTTACTGATTCAGCTTTAGCTTTAGCCACGGCTCATTTTGCCTCCTTCTTTGCACTTTTGTATGCTTGGCCATCCTCAGCACTTCCAGACATAGCCCACTTCCTCTTAGCGTCTTTTTTTTTCTTCACAACCTTCTGCACCTCATCATTGCACAATGCTGCCTCCATATCTTTTGGCACCCCTCTCCCAGATGTTAACCCAAACACTTCCTCCCTGGTCTTCCTTATAACAGCACAATTTATTTTCCATCACTCCTGCACACTCTCTGCCAATTTTACCTTTCCCAGTACTTTTTTACTAAACTCCTCTCTCAAATTTTTATCCTTTAATCTCCACCACTTAATTTTCCTTTCACATTGATTTATGTGCCTCTGTCTTTTACATACTTTCACCTCACAATCTGCTACAATAAACTTATGTTGTGTTGCTATTCTTTCACCATATATGACCTTAGTGGGCAGCCACTGCAGTAAATTAAATGCAGACAGCAGCACTTGACCTACATGAAAATTATTTTCAGTGCTGTTATTCTGGCTTTGACCTTCACACATCATTCCAGATCACACTATCAACCATAAATACCACTGTGGAGCAAAACTAGTGGCACTTTAGTGTAAGCATCCCTAGGTCTTTGAAGAAACTTTGGCAAAATATTCACTTACCAAATCTACACAATACCTATCCTGTACATTTCTGTAGAATAAATACTTTTTGGCCTTTAGCTATGTTGCCTTGGAAGATCACACCACAGGACAATACTGACTGAAAATACGATAACAGTCCCATCTGCTGGATAACTCAATGAAAGAGACTTCTAAATGTAAATCAAGCAGAAATCATCTTCCTCATTAACTTTTGATATCTATCAGACTTTTTATTTCCACAGGTAGATTGTTAAACAGTAGTATATTTCTTTGTCAAAATTAGATTCATTAAAGGGTAAAGCAGATGATTTTTTTCTTCTAGCACTGCACTTGCAAATATCTCTGTTACTCTCAAACTAAGATGTACTGTTGATAAAAAAATTATAAGTGAATAAATGTCCTGTGAGACTATAGTTAATGCTCTCAGCTGCTTAAAAAGATGTCTGCAAGATGTTTGTGTGTGAACCCTACAAATAACTGAAATTACTTTCTTTTGTACAATGAATGCTTTCTGCCTAAGTGCGGAGGTACTCCATAATATTATTACATAAAACATTAGTAAATGACTTCTGTACACATTAAGGTGGCAGTTATTCCTCTGGTAAGGTAATATTTATTTTCTTCAGAAGATGATTTCAAAATTAATACAAATCTTTCCTGAAGTAGGTGGTAATGGTTCTCATTTTCATGAATATACTTCATATTAGGCAGTATGAATGAAATTTCCTGAAACAGTTTCAGGATCAGGGTGTTGCAGAACCATAATTTTTTGTTGTTGGCACATTAGCAGAGAAGTCAATCTCACACACACCTGTAATTACAAATTACAAAAGTGCATCAACTATTGTGACAACTCATAAGTATCATCATTTAAGTTCATGGTTTGTAGAAAGTAAACTGATCTAAATCACAGTAAGACTAAATTTTTTACAGTTTGTAACACACAATTCAACAAAACCTGTCGTTTTAATTTCACAGAATGGGCATATGATTAGTGAAGCTGAACAGTTCAAATTTTTAGGTGTTTAGATAGATAGTAAACTGTGTTGGAAAGCCCTTGTTCAGGATCTTGTTCAGAGACTTAATGCTGCCATTTTTACTATTTGAAAGGTATATGAAGTAAGTGATCATTTGACATGAAAATTAGTCTACTTTCCTTACTTTCATTCACTTATGTTATAATGTATTATATTTTGGGGTAATTCTTCCCCTTCTATAAGGATATTTTTGGCTCGGAAACAGGCAGTTCGGGTAATAAGTGGTGTAAGTTCACGAACCTCTTGTCGACCCCTGTTCACAAGTCTGGGTAATTTGACATTGGCCTCTCAATACACATATTCCCTACTGTCATTTCTTGTTAACAATATTAGCTTATTCCCAAGAATAAGCATCTATCACCCTGTTAATACTCGGTAGAAATCAAACATGCATTTGGATTGTACTTGTGCAGAAAGGTGTGCTGTATCCATTTTCAATAAGCTACAATTCAAATATCTTAGCAGCAATACATGCACTTTCAGATCAAAACTGAAGAGCTTCCTCAGGGGTCACTCCTTTTATTCTGTCAAGGAGATCCTTGAGAAATTGAGCTGATTCTTGTTGTATTCTTGATTGAATTTACTTAAACTTATGGCTTAACATTTTTTGGGTTCATAAATATTTGTATGTTGTAATTTCATGTACTGACACATTCGATGAGCTTGGAGATTTGCTACTCAATTTGGTCCTGTGGAATTTGATGTGTAAATAAATAAAATAATCCAAGGATTGGGCTAGACATATAAAATGCCAACAAGATATTTATTATTGCTTAGTGGAAGTGAGAGAGTTGGAAGACATATTGATTGCTCTATACTGAAGCCTTTACAGAAGCTGAGCTGAAATACTTTAGACTTGGGGAGCAGGAACATGTGCCTGTAATTGGGGATCACTTGCTTATTCCAGTTTTATAGATAGTTATTAGTTGTCCATGCTTTCAGGAAAAAGATCTTAAGCTATCTGTTCTACTGATTACAAAGATGACTTCAGAGGGATGCTAAAAGTCAGCATAGTACCAGATTGTGCTGCTTTCTTTGAAATACTTTATAATTAGAATAGTGACTCCTTTCCCCACTGAATATTTTACACATGGCTAGGTGACTTCAACTTCACCTCCCTCACCCATTCCACACTCTTACCATGTTATGAAATGTTGCATCAAAGTGGAGTTTTCCACTGAGTGAGGAGATGCAGAATAAATTACATCATTGGTATCTTCCTGAGGTTTAGATTGCAGCAGCTCCAAGAGCCTCACAAGCTGCTATGTTCTGTATCCTATTTCTCATGGATGAACAGAATGGACTGTATTTCTTTGAGTGACCCATGGTGTTTTATAGTCCTTTGTGATGCTTCATTGATCCTAAGATAAACTTCTCCAGAAAAGGAGAAAGCTCTGTCGCATAATCTTCCAAGACTCAACAGGTCCAGCTGCCTTCTCCCTGTCTAGTGATATTAGTTCATTTCATATTCCACTATCAGTCACCTCAATACCGTATCTGTCTCTTTGGTGTTCAGATGTTGGGTAATGGAATCTGAATTTTATCCATTAGTAATCCCATCGATGTATTATGCCTCCAAGTGTAGAACACATCTTTGTAGCAAGAGATGACTGATTGATGTTGACTCTTTTCTCTACTACTACTACGTGATCAAGCCCAGTGGACCGCACGCATCTACAAGTTTCCTCCTCCACTGTATTCTGTCCATTGCTGCTATTTGCCATCCGTTCACATCTATTGACACTTGCTTTAAATCTTCATGGAGTCCATCCCTCCAACGCTTCTTGGGTCTCCCTGGCAGTCTCTTTCCTGTAGGTGTGAAATCCAGGAGCTTCTGAGGCCATCTGTGATCCTCCATCCGGGGCACATGGCCGGCCCACTGCATTCGTTTGGCTTTGATAGTTCCTGCTATGTTGGGCTGCTGGTATAGTTCCTCAAGCTCTTGGTTGTATCTGATCCTCCATTCCCCTGTATCTGCATCCAGAACCAGACCGAAGATCTTCCGAAGCACTTTTCTCTCAAAAACAAGGAGCTCATGGAAGTCCTGCTTCTGGATACTCCATGTCTCACAGCCATATAGAACAACAGGCTGGATCAGGGTTTTGTACAGTCGAATCATGAACTGTCTGGAGAGACATTTGGACCGAAGCAGTTGTGATAGGCTGTGGTAAGATTGGTTTCCTGCTTGTATTCTGGCACTGATCTCTGCTTCGCATGACGAGTTCTCAGTGAAAAGTGCCCCTAGGTATTTGAATTCTTGCACTCTCTTGTAGGAATGGTCCCCAACCTGCAGTGATTGTAGACGATCATCAGTCTGACAATGACTATGCATTATAACGAAGTACTCTGTCTTGGCTTCATTTATGTTTAGCCCACATTTGCTGGCAGCCTCCTTTAGTGCTTTGTTTATTTGCTCCATCTCTTCTGCCAACCTAGAGAGTAAACATACACTCCTGGAAATTGAAATAAGAACACCGTGAATTCATTGTCCCAGGAAGGGGAAACTTTATTGACACATTCCTGGGGTCAGATACATCACATGATCACACTGACAGAACCACAGGCACATAGACACAGGCAACAGAGCATGGACAATGTCGGCACTAGTACATTGTATATCCACCTTTCGCAGCAATGCAGGCTGCTATTCTCCCATGGAGACGATCGTACAGATGCTGGATGTAGTCCTGTGGAACGGCTTGCCATGCCATTTCCACCTGGCGCCTCAGTTGGACCAGCGTTCGTGCTGGACGTGCAGACCGCGTGAGACGACGCTTCATCCAGTCCCAAACATGCTCAATGGGGGACAGATCCGTAGATCTTGCTGGCCAGGGTAGTTGACTTACACCTTCTAGAGCACGTTTGGTGGCACGGGATACATGCGGACGTGCATTGTCCTGTTGGAACAGCAAGTTCCCTTGCCGGTCTAGGAATGGTAGAACGATGGGTTCGATGACGGTTTGGATGTACCGTGCACTATTCAGTGTCCCCTCGACGATCACCAGTGGTGTACGGCCAGTGTAGGAGATCGCTCACCACACCATGATGCCGGGTGTTGGCCCTGTGTGCCTCGGTCGTATGCAGTCCTGATTGTGGTGCTCACCTGCACGGCGCCAAACACGCATACGACCATCATTGGCACCAAGGCAGAAGCGACTCTCATCGCTGAAGACGACACGTCTCCATTCGTCCCTCCATTCACGCCTGTCGCGACACCACTGGAGGCGGGCTGCACGATGTTGGGGCGTGAGCGGAAGACGGCCTAATGGTGTGCGGGACCGTAGCCCAGCTTCATGGAGACGGTTGCGAATGGTCCTCGCCGATACCCCAGGAGCAACAGTGTCCCTAATTTGCTGGGAAGTGGCGGTGCGGTCCCCCACGGCACTGCGTAGGATCCTACGGTCTTGGCGTGCATCCGTGCGTCGCTGCGGTCCGGTCCCAGGTCGACGGGCACGTGCACCTTCCGCCGACCACTGGCGACAACATCGATGTACTGTGGAGACCTCACGCCCCACGTGTTGAGCAATTCGGCGCATGCCCACTATACGCCCTCGCTCAAAGTCCGTCAACTGCACATACGGTTCACGTCCACGCTGTCGCGGCATGCTACCAGTGTTAAAGACTGCGATGGAGCTCCGTATGCCACGGCAAACTGGCTGACACTGACGGCGGCGGTGCACAAATGCTGCGCAGCTAGCGCCATTCGACGGCCAACACCGCGGTTCCTGGTGTGTCCGCTGTGCCGTGCGTGTGATCATTGCTTGTACAGCCCTCTCGCAGTGTCCGGAGCAAGTATGGTGGGTCTGACACACCGGTGTCAATGTGTTCTTTTTTCCATTTCCAGGAGTGTATGTTGTCTGCATAGGCTAAGTATGCCAGTCTCTTTCCTTTGATTTCAATCCCTTCGCTCTCTTGGAAGGTCTCGTTTACGATCTCTCGGGGGCAAAGTTGAACAGGATAGGGGACAACCCATCTCCTTGCCTGACTGTTTTCTCACCTTTCTTAATATTTCTTTGAAGACTTATATTTATTCATGTTGTAACATCCATATGGTCATTTGATTTCTTCCACTGCTTTGATCTAAACAGACAGTTGGTGTCTGTTGGCTATCATGATGTCTCAGAAGTTGTTGCCATGAGTCGGTTCACTGATGAATGGTAATTTTCAGAGGACACGTTCAGGGGATTCTGAATGAATCCTCATTCCTAGCCTATCTGTTCTAATCAAGATTGTCTCCTAGCCTGTTGTTGTAAAAACTGAAAACTCTCCCTATTCTTGTAGAATATAACAAAATATGTGTGTGCCACTGTCTGTTTTACATTAAGCATACTGCCACAACAGCTGCTGAGACAGATGGGATATAAAAGTATCAGATAAACATCTTTGATGTTTACTTTCATCCAGAGTTTCCACATTTGGAATCCACAGTAATATCTTCTGATATTATTATTGTGTCTACCAACGAGAGCGATCAGGATACAGATCACCAAGGTCAGATGACAACATCGGAGAACATAATGTTTATCAGACTGTGCTCTGCTCACAAAGAATGGCACTCCATGCTGCTGACACGTCGACTGGTACCATGCACGGTCACATCTTAGACCTTAGGTGGACAATAGAACACGTATCTCACTCTCTCTGCTGTGTCAAGGCTTGAAACCAATGCAGAACAGTTTAGCCAAATTACAGAGGGCAAAAAGCTGCCATACTGTCATTACGTACTATGTGAAATGGAGTCAACAATAACAGTTTTTCTCATTTATAGCTGAAAGCAAGGATTGATTAACTATTGAACAACTATTTTCATTATTATTTTACATGTAGTAGTAAAGTTAATATAATTACCCTGTAATTCTGAATATTAATACAATGATTATTGTCTTTACATTTGGCCAGGTGAAGGGGTAAGCAACAGTATGGAGCACTGCATTGATGTTTCTTTCTTTTTGAAAGTGACAGAATTATTGTTCTTCAGTGCATTTGTGTATTTGTTACACTGCGAGTCATTCAGTTCACTACTTCCACAAGAGTACAAGAAAATTATCAGTTTGGCAAGAAACACATTTAGTTTTCTGATGATTCATCCACAATATTTATTTATACATACAATTTTTACATATAAGGTATGACAAATGGATAGTTTTTTATAGTGTAGTGATGTGAGACAGTTATTTTACAATCACACACAGATAGTAAAAACAGTTCTTCGATAAATAGGATTTGCAGCTTTTTCGAATGCATTTACTTGATTAATTCTCTCTGCAATTTGTCGCACCTTAGTGTATAATGCTGCACCTGAATGATAAGCACCCTTTTGACAGCGAGCTGTGCTGGAACAGTTTACACAAATATTTTTCCTCAACCTAGTATGCTGCTCATACACATCATTGTTTGCAATTAAGGCAGTCTCCTTCTTCATCGTACATTTCCTTACAGGCAACATGCAAATGTAAATAAAGTGAAGAGCAAAAATATTTAGATACCTACAAAATGGCTTACACGAACTTCTGTTTTCTTTTTTAGTATTATTGTAATTATTCTCTTTTGCTTCCAGAATTTTGTTAAGGCATGATTGGAATTACCACAAAAGATAACATTGCACCTTAACAGCAAGAGTATCTGGGGAAAACACACAGTGTTTACAGCTTCTTGAGTTGCATTACTGGATAGCATACTTTACCTTAGAGAGTTGTGAGTTTAAGGAAGATAATATGTGAGAGTTCCATTTTAGATTTCCTTGCAGCAAAGACATGGAAATTTTGTCTCCATGATATTTTGAATTTGATGGTGATTATGTGAATTAGTGGCTTTACTGCATTTTTATTTTTCTGGGCCAGAAAATGCAAAGTAACAGTTTTTGTGAGTTTAGGATAAGCTTGTTTCTATAGAGCCACTTGGAAATTTAATCTCTGATGATGATGATGATGATGAGGTTTGGTTTATGGGACACTCAACTGCATGGTTAATAGCGCCCAAATTTAAACTCTGATGACACCTGCAGATGTGGTAATGCCTTCTCTGGTATCATATGCAAATAGTATTGCTTCTGCATTCTTTACACACAAGGGCAGGTCATTAACGTGCTGTAGAAAAAGAAATGACACTAAGCCAGAAACCTGAGGTACACCGAGTGACGGTATGGATGGCTCTGAAAGGAAGTTCTGCATAGTGCTATCATGCTTATGTTTGACCTCTGCAGGATGAAATCAATTACATAAATAAGATTTCAGTCACTTATTTGGCACACCTCACATACCATGACAGTTAAGTTCATTTAGGAGAATGGAACAATCTATAATATCAAAAGCCTTTGTCTCATCCAAGAAAATACCTGAGATTTTGGAGTGATTTTTCAGCTGCATTTACAATGTGGTTGCAAGATTGAAAGTAGCAGTCTCAGTGGAATTCAGTGCTCTGAAACCATGTTAGCATACTGGCAATACATTATTCTGGCTGAAAATGTTTGTTAGCCAAGCTAGAAAGAGTTGTTGAGCTATTTTTGAAAAGCCAGATACAGTTTACAGATCTATAATTTCACATTTCCTGGGAGTCTCCTTTCTTATCTAGAAGTATTATTTTAGCAGTTTTTAGAAGATCTGGGAAATTGCCCTCTGGCAGTGAAGAATTGCAGATGTCGACTAGGAGTGTGAGAACAGAGTTTGCTAATATCTTTATCATGTGAACAAACCCGTTTGCCCTAATGTCTGGATATCACATAAAATAAGCATTTGTGTTTTATAACTTTTTCTTAATTGTGTGCAGGTAATGAAATAATATGAAGGTAATAAGTGTAATATATCAGAAAATGCTAATTATATCAAAAAAACTCTTGCAGTGACTTAAATATTAACATCTGTCATCTTAAAATCTTCTTCATTCATGGAGTTTTCAATCTGAGCACCAATGTATATTTGAGTCTACATATACACTACACGTCCAAAAATATTTGGACACCCATATGTAATGTTCAATGTACCCCTAGATTCATGAGAGCCAGACAGGCCAGTATAAGAGAAATCAAAGAGTATTCTCATGGTGGTTGCAGGTTCTATACCCATTCCTGAGTTTGCAGTCCATTCTTCAACCGCAGCTTGCCATCTAGATGACACTGGTACCTCCAGTCTTCGGATATGTTGCTCTTGTCTGGGACAATACAGTGCACACATACACACTGATGGTCTGCAAACACTTGAGAACCATGTACTCCATCTAGCCCTACACATGCCACAATGCTTCCTGACTGTTGACCTTTTGCAAATCAGTGAATTACGCCCTCTCAGGAAGAGATGCTGTCAAACGGCCTTTCACCAGAAGACAGAGCAGTCCAACAGCCAGCAAGTGCCTGAAATTTTCACACATTTTCTGGGAGTAAACACCACCCATTGAGTGACCAAATTGCTGCTAGTGTGTGAGGACATCATTAAATTACTGCAACATTGACTGAGGACAACCAGAACCACAGACCGTCTGCCTTACCCAGTCACAGTTTGGGGGGAATAAGGTAAAGCGTTTGAACTCTGCCACAGTTCAGTATCTGAAGAAATCCCGTCGTTTTCTCTGTGACGAGTTGTCAGTAGGGAACAAGAGACAGCAGAATGCGTTGGTCATGAGAACTCAGTGACTTCAAACATGAACTGGCCATTAGATGTCACCTGAGTAAAAAATATCTCAGGAACATTTTAGTCCTTCTAAAGCTGCCCAAGTCGACTGTTGATGGTATGACTGTATGACTGTGGAGTGGAAACGCGAACGAACAATGACACCTAGACCAGGCAGGCTTCATGAAGTGACGGACAGAGACCTTGGAGCATTGCTGATGGATGTAGTGGAAGGAATCACTCATGTGTTCCAAGTGCAGCAAAGAATCCACCGAGCACAGTCACTGTGCACAATGAGTTAAAAAGAATGAGGTAAATGTTAGAAAGCTTCTCATAAACCATACAATTCTGTACTCAGTGTTCTGTAACGTTTGAGCTGGTGCACAGAGAAACGTCATAGGACAGCGGATGGCTAAAAACGGGTGATCTGGAGTGATTATCACGCTATAGATTGTGGCAATCCGATGGAAGGGTTTGGGTTTGGCGAATTCATGGAGAACGCTACCTACCATCATCTACAGCAGCAACAGTGAAGGAAAGGGGAGGTGGTGTTACGATATGGAGATGTTTTTCGTGGTGAGGATGTAATCTCCTTATTGTGCTTAAATGTTCAAACGTGTGTGAATTTCTAAGGGACAAAACTGCTGACGTCATCGGTCCCTAGACTTACACACTACTTACACTAACTTATGCTAAGAACAACACACAAACAAACAAACAAAAACACGCACACACACACACACACACACACACACACACACACACACACAAATACACACACACACACACACACACACACACACACATGCCCGAGGGAGGACTCGAACCTCCGGCGGGAGGAGCCGCGCAATCCGTGACATTGCAACTGAGACCTCGCGGCCACTCCGTGCGCCTATTGTGCTTAAGAAAACACTGAATTCGGAATAATTTAAACACATTTTACATTACTGCGTACTGCTTGCAGCAGAGGAACACCTCAGAGATGGTGTTTTCTTGTATCAGCTTGACAATGCACTCCGTGATTAGCGACATCTATAAGGTTCTACTAACGACTTGTGGACAATGACCATATTGAACTGGACCTGTCAGTCCAGAGTCCCACCTTGAACGCGGTGGAAAGCTCTTGGGATGAGTTAGAACGTAGACTTCGATCTAGATCCCAGTGTGTAAACCCACTACCTTCTCCAGTTCCTTCTTGAGCAAGAATTGGTTGCATTCCTCCATAGACATTCAGCCAGAACACTGAAAGTGTCCCCAGCCGAGTTCAAGCCACTATGACGCCGAAACGTATACAGTTACCATATTTATGTTCTGTAATAGATACATTTGATGAGAGAGTGTATAGGCCCCTCACGATTTTTATAATTCAATTCGTAATAATTAGATACAAATAAATACTTTCAAACAGAAGATCGTTCTCATCTGTCAGGCAACAATAGCAAGCTTAAATTCAGCCTGTAAGTTCTCTGAGTTGCTTTCGATAAACGTGTTTGCAAATTGTTTTTGTATCTGAATCAGTTTTGCCAGTGGAATGAAACATTTTTAGCTTTCGAAATTACTTTCTTTTGATGCTATTAAATGCTGCGGAAAATTTTACCAATATAATAAAAAAGCCTTTACTGAAAATATTAATATTAAGATAAACTCAACGGCGCTTCAGAAGTCGTGTATAAATGAATACCATCACCAGTCATCTGACTGAGATGTAGATTTCAACAAAATGACGTCCTGTATGGCATGAGTCATCTCTGATCTACAGTAAGTGCTATGTGACACCAACCAGAGCTGTGCATATCTTCCCTGCATGTTATTTTGCTATGCTCCGGCCGCACCATTGACGGCGTCTTTGAATTCAGCTTACCAGAATTAAGTGCAAATAGAAGAGGAGGCGTTTGTGATTATGCGATTATGCTGTAAGTAAATTACATATACATCTCTCACTGGAGTCAAGATCCATTTTGTGACGCATCACAAACCTCTGTTGACATTGTTTGTGTAGTATCGTCCAAAGTTTCTGTGCCTTAACAAAGTCGTTGTCTTGCGTCGCTACCACAGGAGATAACGATGTCTTGTAGAATACTGCAGGGCGCGCTGGAGAAGCCATACCCTCTCTCAGCTTTGCAGCGCCACTGCACTGAATCGCCGATATATAGCCGAGCTGAAGAAGGCTCACCCCAGTTTGAGATCGCCAATTAAGACGACAGCATTGTCTTAAATAGATCACGAGTGTATTTCATGTCTTACGCTGAACGTTAACTGTGAACATTGTCTATGCACGCCAGGTGAATAGTTTTGTAAAACTTTCAGTATGTGATACTTTAATATTCAAATTAAGTTACAGTTGGATACTGAGGCTTCTGTTTCCCTGTTTTATAAATTCACGTGTGGCAAACCAGTCAGTTCACCGCTACTTCTAATTTGCCTGTCTACAAAGGACAGGAAATCCAGTTCTTGAAATGATAATTCAATCAAGATCCTAAGCTGCCGACAGGTGTTGATATAGATCAACGGGGACAGTTGAAAATATGTGCCCAGACCGGGACTCGAACCCGGGATCTCCTGCTTACATGGTAGACGCTCTAACCACCTGAGCCACCGAAGACACAGGATAGTGCGACTGCAGGGATTTATCCGTTGCACGCCCCCCGTGAGACCCACATTCTCAACTTAATGTCCACACACTACATTCGTAGTGCCCCTGCCCACTACACTCATTACTCGCGGCAGACAATCTTACCGAGTCCCGTAAGAGTGCGGGCAATGCGTGTGCATCCAGCACAGAAGGAGGAGGTCAGTGGCCGGGTAGCCTTAACTATATGGAGATGGTATCAGTTCTTTCGGACATGTCCGAAAGACTAGATACCATCTCCATATATTCCAGTTGTGTAGTTTGACAGCAGCTTTCGTGGAGTGACAAAGTGTGTTTCATTTCAATTCTGGAAACAGTGCGGTCATATTTGGGTTAGACTTGTTTGATTTGTTCAGTATGAGCATACAAGACAATGCATTACAGATCAGAATTTCAGTGCCTCATGCTGTTACTAACTTGTGTAGTAAGTACAAGAAACTGTTGGATTCAGGCTTAGGAAGGGCTAAAGACTTTGAAGAACACATTACTGTGAAAGACAGCACACAGCCATGCTTTTTTTCTCGTGCAGCCTGCCCCCATGCAATACATCAACAAGATGTTCAGGAAATGCAAAGGTGGAAAGAGAGTGAAGTAATCCAGCCTATTTCTGCAAACCAAATGGCATCACCCTTGGTAGCTATAACGAGCTGTCAGGTGGTCTATGTAATGTGCTGATTTCAAAGTAACAGTAAACCTACAAACTATTGTAGATTTATTACCTCTTCCCTGTCTTGAGGAATTGATGGATAGACTGGGACAGGGCAGGGCTGATTTCTGTGTAGCATACTTACAGTTACTGCTGGACTAACAGTCGAAGCGATGCTTTGTGGTAATTGTCACTTAAGTTTGTCCCAGTATCAGAAACTACCGTTTGGAGGTGCTTCAGCTCTTGCAATTTTTCAACGGTTTCTGGAACGGTTAACAGCAAGGGTCCCTTCCTGTACAAACTATTTAGATGATATTGTAGCTGTGGTCATACTCTTTCCTAACATTTAGAAAATTTAGCCTGCTTGTTTCAGGTCCTTTCTGCAGCTGACCTAAAGTGCAACAAAGAAAAGTTCTCCTTCTACCAGGCAGAACTGAGATAATTAGGTAATATAACTAAGGTACAGGTTAGTCATCCTACTGCTTTGGAAGAGGCTGCTATTAGAGATCTGCCAGTGCCCCATAACATTAAGGAGCTGCCGTCTGTCATGGGGAACCTCACCTATTATCAGATTCATTTGTAATGCTGCGCAAATTGCTGCACTGCTCAAATTTCTGTGCCACAAAAAATATTCCTGTCATGTGGTCTAAAGAATGCTGAAACGCAGCTCAATAATTAAAGGTCGAATTGTTGAGTCGTTCATGTTTGATTCATTCTGATCTAGCTAAGGTCATGTTAGCTATAGATACATCTTGTTATGGAATTTGAGGAGTGCTCTCCAGTAAAATTGATTCTTCTGATCGCCCCTTTGCTTTTGCCTTGGAAACTCTCAATAAAGCATAGTGATATTACAGTTAGCTTGAAAAAGTGGCACTCGCCACTGTCTATGGTGTTACGTAGTTCCACTGATGTTTATATGGCTGGAAGCTTTATTTTCTGACAGATCATCGGCATTAGACAGCCTTTTCCATCCTGCCAAGCCTATTCCATTCCAGACAGCACAAAATTTTCTAATTATCAGTATGATTAATTGTACAGGCCCATTGTCCAAAATTTTAGCATTGACTTGTTGTTACAGTTACAGTCGGTACCGACAAAGCATTCGATTCACCTGATGAATCACGTTTTCATATCAGTTCTTAAGACTTTGGATGTCCTCAAAAATTTCCTCTCAGGTTTCGACGTGTTGCCACATCAGCTTTCTAACGCAGCTCTTCAGGCTGTTTTGTAATACGTGCATTATGAGTCCCCCACACAATTTAAAATACATTGCCTACTCAGTGGTGGATCACTACTTTTCTCATTGCACTGTCCTGACACTCAGGTGTTCTGCTGTTGCATACAGAGGACGCTGATATGTCGTTTGTGATTCCTCACTCTCTATAGCGGGAAGTTTTGCCTTTATTGCACCAAGGTCATTGGGACATAGGTCACATGAAACAAATCGCCAGACATCATTGTACTTGGCAGGAAATAGACACTCCGACTGAGCAAATTACGGCTCACTGAAAAGCTTGAGTGGGAACTCACTCAGCTCCACGCAACGTTTTCTCGATTGGCCACGTCCGTCTGGGCCATGGCAACAGATTCACATCGATTTCGTGGGTCCATTCTGGAACATCTGATGGTTGTTAGTGGTAGTTGCTTACAATGAGTGTCATTTTGTTGTCACATGAAATCCACCACAACAGCCAGTACTGTATCAGCTTTGTCTTCTATACTTTGTCTTTAAGGTCTTCCAGAGATCTTTATCTCGGACATTGGACTAAAATTCACGTCAGTCCATTTCCAACAGTTTTGTGTCGCCGTGGTGAATATCATTGATCACTGCACCTTTTGATCCACAGTCTAATGGTGAAATTAAACAGTTATTTGGAACATTCAAAAGTCGCATGGAGAAACTATATTCCTCACACAATGGGCACTGAAAATTGTTCTGTCCCTTACTGCTCCTTGTCACCTGACGGGAAGTCGTCAGCAGAATTGTTACACGGTCATAGACATTATAACCTGTTGCATCTTCTGTGGCCGCCGCAGAAATAATTCATTCCACCAGGTCAGACAAAGTTTCTTCTGCAAGAGGAATTATTCTACAAAGTTTTCGCAAAGAAACAGCACTGGAAGCGAGAAGTCATTACAAAAGCAGTTGGACGTTCTTCTTACGTCGTCAGAAGTTCTACTGGGCTGCTGCAGCACCACCAAAAGCTGCTGTCACACGATTCTGAGTATGTCTGTGATGCAGTCACAGAGTGTTTGCCCACAGAACCAGCAAATCTCTGGAGTCAGCACCAGCTGTCACGGCTGGCACCATCCTCTTTGGTGCTCGTACAGATCAATGCGCTGCTGTTGCTATCGCCAATGTCGCTGACTGAACCAATGGCCATCGACGCGCCCCTCCCAGGTCGTCAACGCACTTCAGACAATTCCGTTGCTGTTCGCCCGACCACGGTGTCTGTGTACCTGGATGGGAGTATGCACTTTGCAACTGGTTCTTTGGCCAGTGTTCCTTGTCGCTTTCACAGCGGACACTGGGGTGCGGGTAGGAAGGCGCTATTGCCTGTTGTTACCCACCCTGCATTCATATTCAGCCCTCTCTTCTGCCATTGTCATATGCATCTGCCCTGCATGGCAACGGTACAGAGGTTTGAGGGGGAGGAAAGTGATATCGTCCAACGATCTCAGTGCCATTACAAAGTCAGAATCTTGCATCGATACCACAGACGATAATGATGTCTCGTTGAATAATGCAATGACGAATGGGAGGCGCTGGAGAGGCCACACCTTCTCTCACCTTCGCAGCATCACTGCACTGAGACACCGATGGTACACAGCTGAGCAGAGGAAGGCTCATCCTCGGGTGATGATGATGTCGTGTGACTAAGTCCTCCGTCGGGTAGAACATTCGCCGCTTGCAAGTCTTTCGATTTGACGCCACTATGGCAACTTGGGCGTCGATGGGGATGAAATGATGGTGATTAGGACAACAGAACACCCAATCCCTGAGCGGAGTAAAATCTCCGACCCAGCCGGGAATCGAACCCAGTCCCTTAGGTTTGACATTCCGTCGTGCTGACCATTCAGCTACTGGGGGCGGACATCCTTGATCATGATCAACAATTATGGATACTAGTGCATTTCATGTCTTAAATGAACGTTAACTGTCAACACTATGTCTATGTACTCTATGTGAAGAGTCTTGTTAAACTGTCAGTATAGAGATACTTCAATATTAAGAATCAGTTGTAAATACACAAAATGTTTCTACGGAACTGCATTTTGCAAAGTTAAGTAAATCTTCCTACCATTCTTGTGATAAAGTGAACTATTATTCCATATCTTACAGTTCCACTCCACCATCTCCCAGAGCAATCAAAGAATCTACAGTTATGATTGTAGTTTTGTCAGGTCATAACAGTTTGGCTCCCAATCTTCTTTACTGGATAAGACTTGTCAGTGCTTGAAGCAGCGGGCTCTGTTGAGTATAGGACTCAACATGCCTACATGCCTACCAGCCACAAATGTAGATGCGTTATCTAGGTTACTAGCTAGTCTAGACCTTGCTCCGATCAACAGGAGTTTATATATTTGAAGATCAACACAGAGGCAGCCCCTCATTGAGTCTCCCATCAGCACATCCGTAATTGAGACAGAGCTAAAGAAGCACACCATACTTCCTTATATCACGAAGTGAGGAAAGACCATCTTACCAGTATGGGCCAAACCAAATCCGGAAATCTGTTTTTCCTTATAGCGTCATTTAAACGCACAAGATGGCTTGCTGAAGCGCAGTAACCGAGTCTCGCCAGGTGGTAGTCCCCCCCCTCTCCATGAAAGTTCTGTCTTTGGTACAAACAAGGCAGTGCGGCACACTGCGCAAAAAGATTCTCAACTGACGCGATGTATGTTCGCTAGCAGTAGACAAGCAGATCGACCGCTTGACCTGTTTGTGTTCGGATTACACACATCATCAAGTTTTCCCTCAATTTTTTTTTTGTCAAGGGCCTTAACCAGCCTGTCCTTGGGACCGATTCCCAGCACCATCCCCCCACAGCAGTCAGCTGCGGCTTCCAATGACTCATCGGCTGTGTCTACCGCTCAAGGGGACGACAGCGCCGACACTCCACCACTCCCAATGATGCAACTGTTGCACTGGGTGGCGGAGTCATCTGTTCTTCCTCAGGGTCCTACCTCGCCCGCAAGGGACGTTCAGGTGGAGGGACCCCCAATCCATGACGCCTGAGGTAGGGACCGAATTTGCCCCTATGTGTTACCTCGGCTGGGGTGTTGTGCTGTATCTGCCAATGTCAGCAGTAGCGATACAGAGATGTGCGTATGCTCACTAGGTGTCATTTCACGAGTATTAAGGAAACGTTTGTAAATATGTCAGTGGTACCTATACGGCAGTTTGTAGGAGGGCCCTAGACTTGGGGGGATATGCAGTATTTTTGATATGTCGAATTTCAAGTCGTCATAAAAAAAATTCCAGTCAAACCCCATTGCATGATATCGAGTTTTCAATCATTTTCTTGAAAGACAAGCTCCTGATTACACAATGTTTTTTTCCTTTCCCTGAGAGCTACAGAGTCTGCTCCCCTGCGCCAGTGTATGGGCGTCATTGACATGCGTCCACATAGGTTACCATTGGTACTTTCTTTAAAGACAGATAACTTTGCAAGTTAAATGTTACATCGGGAACATGACTTTCTTGATAGTGTGGTGTTCACTGATGAAGCAGTTTTTCATGTAATTTGGAGGTTACATACCCTCAATGTTCGTATCTGGAGAGAGTTGGAGGGAGGCGGCACATACTTATGAACCTGTACAATATCAATGAGGTGCCCCGAAATTAAACCTTCTCTGCGCTGTGTCCCGATATGAAGTGCACGGGTCGTTGTATTCACTAAAGCTACCCTGGAATGGGTGGCTTGTCTGGATACGTTGTAAGAATGGCTCTTGCCCCAACTAGAAGGTGAATCTGTAAACTTTACTTCGTACCAAGATGGAGCCCCTCCCCACTGGGATCTCTTTGAATGAGAGTGGTTGAAGGTCAAAGTCCCTGACTGTTGGTCTGACCGTTGTTATCAATACGACAGAGGTCTTTTCCGCCGGCTTCCATGTTCACCTAACCTCACACCACGCGATTTTTTTCCTCTTGGGCTCTACAAAAGGTCGTGTCTATTTTCCGCCATTAACTAATTATTTACCAGAGTTGATCCACAGAAACGAAGAGTCTATTTCTTCCATTGCTTCGGACTTGTTAGTCAAAGTGTGGGAAGAATCGGGTTTTAGGTTGTATGTGTGACGCAAAATAAAGATAAATAAAGATGAACATATTACACATTTGTAAGAAAAAGTAGGTCAGTTTATCTTCAGTTTTGTGTATATTTTGTTGAAAATAGTCTATATTAAACTATTATAATATACAAAAGAAACTGGGACGCTCTCTCTCTGTCTAGTACGTTTTGGATGTCATGGACAAACAGAGCTAGCTGTATTTCCCAATATTTCTATTCATGGAATCCATGTTGGTTTTATAGAAGATTTTCTCTAGAAACATCATAATGCGAGAGTACAGCACATGCTAAACAATTTCACAACAGACCAGCGTCAGCGATACAGGCCTACGATTATGTACATCCGTTTTACTGTTGTTGTTATGGTCTTCAGTCCTGAGACTGGTTTGATGCAGCTCTCCATGCTATTCTATCCTGTGCAAGCTTCTTCATCTCCCAGTACCTACTGCAACCTACATCCTTCTGAATCTGCTTAGTGTATTCATCTCTTGGTCTCCCTCTACGATTTTTACCCTCCACGCTGCCCTCCAATACTAAATTGGTGATCCCTTCATGCCTCAGAACATGTCCTACCAACCGATCCCTTCTTCTGGTCAAGTTGTGCCACAAACTTCTCTTCTCCCCAATCCTATTCAATACTTCCTCATTAGTTATGTGATCTACCCATCTAATCTTCAGCATTCTTCTGTAGCACCAAATTTCGAAAGCTTCTATTCTCTTCTTGTCCAAACTATTTATCGTCCATGTTTCACTTCCATACATGGCTACACTCCATACGAATACTTTCAGAAATGACTTCCTGACACTTAAATCTATACTCGATATTAACAAATTTCTCTTCTTCAGAAACGCTTTCCTTGCCATTGCCAGCCTACATTTTATATCCTCTCTACTTCGACCATCATCAGTTATTTTGCTCCCCAAATAGCAAAACTCCTTTACTACTTTAAGTGCCTCATTTCCTAATCTAATTCCCTCAGCATCACCCGACTTAATTAGACTACATTCCATTATCCTTGTTTTGCTTTTGTTGATGTTCATCTTATATCCTCCTTTCAAGACACTGTCCATTCCATTCAACTGCTCTTCCAAGTCCTTTGCTGTCTCTGACAGAATTACAATGTCATCGGCGAACCTCAAAGTTTTTATTTCTTCTCCATGAATTTTAATACCTACTCCGAATTTTTCTTTTGTTTCCTTTACTGCTTGCTCAATATACAGATTGAATAACATCGGGGAGAGGCTATAACCCTGTCTTACTCCCTTCCCAACCACTGCTTCCCTTTCATGTCCCTCGACTCTCATAACTGCCATCTGGTTTCTGTACAAATTGTAAATCCGTTTTACTATCCTTCTAGAAAACGCGAATGACCTAAGTTTTCCAATCGCTTAGTACCCTTCGTTATTTCCGCGACCTACTACGGAATTCTGAGGAAGGGGAGCAAGTTGTTTCGACTAATCTCTCTAAAATCTCACAGGTATCTCGCCCAGTCCACATTCCTTTCAACCAACGATTTCGAGCGATTTTCGTTTATTTCCTACTCCACGATCACTTAACTTAGTAACTGCCATTCCGGTGTTATTGCGTTGGTAACAAAAAGAAACCGTTTCACGATCTTCCACAGTGAAACAATTTCGACTGCTGAATTCAGTATTTCGACTCTCTCTCTCTGTCATACCGCCATAACAGCAAGTGAACCCAGGGTCATCTGTCGTGAAATCTCCAAACTGATTCCCTGTTCTCCGCCTTTCACTTAGCAAACTGAAAATGTAGGGTGGCTCTGGATTCTAAGCCCTTCCAGCAGTCTTTTACCCTGAATTCACGATATTTTTTCTCTTGTTACCAGCCAGTGTCAAAAACTGTTAAACATTTGAGTGTAGGATGTATTCACACGTGTCTGAATGTTACGAGCCCGACGGAAAGGTAATACCGTACATACAAATCTTATACACTGAAGAGCCATAGAAACTGGTACACCGACCTAATATCGTGTAGGGCCCCCGCGAGCACGCGGAATGCCGCAACACGACGTGGCATAGGCTCGACTAATGTCTGAAGTATATGAATATGAATATATGAAGATGGTATCATTGGTGATCTTGCAGCTCTCGAAGAGTGAAAATATAATGAAATCCAGACCATTAGGTGCTTAAAAGCGTTGATAAATATGAACAGGGACAGCTGAAAATGTCTGTCCCGACCGGGACACGAACCTGGGATCTCCTGCTTACATGGCAGACGCTCTATCCGACTGCCCATCGAGGACGCAGAGGATAGTGCTACTGCAGGGACTTATCTCTGGCACGCTCCCCGTGAGACCCATGTTTCCAACTTACTGTCCACACACTACATTTGTAGTGCCCCTTCCCACTATACTCATTACTCGCGGCAGTCAATCTACAGATTCCCGTAAGAGTTTGAGCAACGTGAGTGCATCCGCACTGAAGAAGATCAATGGCCGGTAAGCCTTATCTATATGAAGATAGTATCTGTTCTTTCGGACATGTGCGAAAGATGTCGGAGATCCGATGTTTTACGGGATTCCTGATACACTCGTGAAATTGTCGTGCGGGAAAACACCACTTCATCGCTACCTCTGAGATGCTGTGCCCCACCGGTCGTGTACCGACTATAACAACACATTCAAACTATCTTAAATCTTGATAACCTGCCCTTGTAGCAGCAGTAACCGATTTAACAACTGCACCAGACACTTGTTGTTTTAAATAGGTATTGCCGACCGCAGCGCCGTATTCTTCCTGTTTACATCTCTCTGTATTTGAATACGAAATGGTTCAAATGTCTCTGAGCACTATGGGACTTAACATCTATGGTCATCAGTCCCCTAGAACTTAGAACTACTTAAACCTAACTAACCTGAGGACAGCACAAAACACCAAGTCATCACGAGGCAGAGAAAATCCCTGGCCCCGCCGGGAATCGAACCCGGGAACCCGGACGTGGGAAGCGAGAACGCTACCGCACGACCACGAGCCGCGGACTATTTGAATACCCATGTCTATACCAGTTTCTTTGGCGCTTCAGTGTAAAAACTACACCGCACTCTCTCCCTCTACAGTTTAGATAGTAGGTACCGGTAACTATTATAAAGTGGCTGCATTATGAAGATTGGTGGTTAATATTAACAGTTTTTCAGTAATTCTGAATTTCATTTTGTAATAAATTGTGCTTCATTTGCTCCCATCGAACCTCCAGCTGAGATACCGGGTCTTCTCTTCTGCAGAACTTCAACACTCAAACAATGAGTGTAAGACCTGACATTACCGGGTGATGGAGAAAATCTGTCTCATATATTTTTAAAAAGCTTTGTAAAAAGTTTTTTTTGATTGTCCTGATCGGAAAAAAATATTTCACAGGTCTCAGTTACTAAAGAACAATCTTCAGATCAATTATGGTAAAACAGTGTGTCTACATACACTGCAGGCTACAAATGCTCCTCTGATACTAAAGTGAGGAAGTAAAAATCGCAACACTAAAAAATAATGGATGTAGAGAAGTAAAATTTCGAGAATACATTTTTATAGGTACGTAACATATTTAAGTTATTAACATTGTAAGATCGCAGGTTAATGTAAGCACAAGATAAGCCATTGCAAGCGTGAAATGCTAGTACATTAATAAACGGTGTAACCACCAGATTGTTGAATGCCAACGTGCATCACTGTATCGTTCAGCCGGCCGCTGTGGCCGAGCGGTTCTAGGCGCTACAGTCGGGAACCGCGCGACCGCTACGGCCGCAGGTTCGAATCCTGCCTCGGGCATGGATGTATGTGATGACCTTAGGTTAGTTAGGTTTAAGTAGTTCTAAGTTCTAGGGGACTGATGACCACAGCATTTAAGTCCCATAATGCTGAGAGCCATTTGCACCATTTTGTATCGTACAGGTGCCGGATGTCAGTTTGTAGGACGGAGTTCCATGCCTTTAATACTTGGTCAGTCAATATAGTGATGGGTAATGCTGGTTGGGGATCGCACGCCAGACCGTAAATCCAGGCTTAGGTCCACTTTGTCTAGCATGCAGATAGGTGGTTGCAGACCTTCAACTGACCTCCTCGTGATCAACACAGGGCCATCACTGGCACCAAGGCAGAACCCGCTTTCATCAGAAAATACAACAAACTTCCACCTTGCCTTCCAATGGGCTCTCGCTTGACACCACTGAAGCCACTAATGGCAGTGGTTTGGCGTCAGTGGAACGCACGATACAGGGCCTCTGGCTCGGAGCTGTCCGTGAAGTAACAGATTTGTAGCAGTTCGTTGTGTCACTGTGGTGTCAACTGCTGCTCAGATTGCCGCTGCAGATGCAGTACGATGCACCAGAGAGCCTACTTTTCTTGGGGGCTGTACATTTTCGTGACCACCACTGCCAGCAATCGTGAACAGTGGCTACATTCTTGCCAAGTCTTTCTGCAGATTCGCAGAAGGAACATCCAGCTTCTCGTAGCTCTATTACACGATCCCATTCAAACACTGTGCGGTGCTGGTAATGGCGCCTTTGTCGCTTAAGTGCATTCTTGACTAAAATCAACTTACCAAGTTCAATCTCTAAGGTAACTAATGGTCACGACCGTTACAGCGTGTATTTGATGCAAACCTGATTTGCATCCTTATAGTGATTCTGCTAGCACCACTGCTTTGCGACTGGCGCGAAATTTGAATAGACATAACCTTTCACCGGCCGCTGTGACCGAGAGGTTGTAGGAGCTTCAGTCTGGAACCGCGCTGCTGCTACGGTCGCAGGTTCGAATTCTGCCTCGGGCATGGATGTGTGTGATGTCCTTAGGTTAGTTAGGTTTAAGTGCATTACTGACCATTAAAACTGCTACACCACGAAGACGACATACTACAGACGCGAAATTTAACCGACAGGAACAAGATGCTGTGATATGCAAATGATTAGCTTCTCAGAGCATTCACACAAGGTTGGCGCCGGTGGCGACACCTACAACGCGCTGACATAGGCAACGTTTCCAACCGATTTCTCATACACAAACAGCAGTTGACCGGCGTTGCCTGGTGAAACGTTGTTGTGCTGCCTCGTGTAAGGAGGAGAAATGCGTACCATCACGTTTCCGATTTTGATAAAGGTCGGATTGTAGCATATTGCGATTGCGGTTTATCGTATCGCGACATTACTGCTCACGTTGGTCGAGATCCAATGACTGTTTGCAGAATATGGAATCGGGGGGTTCAGGAGGGTAATACGGAACGCCGTGCTGGATCCCAACGGCCTCGTGTCACTAGCAGTCGAGATGACAGGCATCTTATCCGCATGGCTGTAACGGTTCGTGCAGCCACGTCTCGATCCCTGAGTCAACAGATGGGGACGTTTGCGAGACAACAACCATCTGCATGAACAGTTCGACGACGTTTGCAGCAGCATGGACTATAAGCTCGGAGACCATGGCTGCGGTTACCCATGACGCTGCATCACAGACAGGAGCGCCTGCGATGGTGTACTCAACGACGAACCTGGGTGCACGAATGGCAAAACGTCATTTTTTTCGGATGAGTCCAGGTTCTGTTTACAGCATCATGATGGTCGCATCCGCGTTTGGCGACATCGCGGTGAACGCACATTGGAAGCGTGTATTCACCCGGCGTGATGGTATGGGGTGCCATTGGTTACACGTCTCGGTCACCTCTTGTTCTCATTGACGGCACTTTGAACAGTGGACGTTACATTTCAGATGTGTTACGACCCGTGGCTCTACCCTTCATTCGATCCCTACCATACCCTACATTTCAGCAGGATAATGCACGACCGCATGTTGCAGGTCCTGTACGGGCCTTTCTGGATACAGAAAATGTTCGACTGCTGCCCTGGCCAGCACATTCTCCAGATCTCTCACCAATTGAAAACGTCTGGTCAATGGTGGCCGAGCACAATACGCCAGTCACTACTCATGACAAACTGTGGTATCGTGTTGAAGCTGCATGGGCAGGTGTACTTGTACACGCCATCCAAGCTCTGTTTGACTCAATGACCAGGCGTATGAACTCCGTAATTACGGCCAGAGGTGGTTGTTCTGGGTACTGATTTCTAAGGACCTATGCACCCAAAGGCGTGAAAATGTAATCACATGTCAGTTCTAGTATAATATATTTGTCCAATGAATACCCATTTATCATCTGCATTTCTTCTTGGTGTAGCAATTTTAATGGCCAGTAGTGTATTTCTAAGTCTACTGGTCTGATAACCTCAGATGTTAAGTCCCATAGTGCTTAGAGCCATTTGACTCATAACCTTTCAGATGTCGAAGCACACCTATCATTTTTCGTTTATGTCGCAGAACTCCTCCTTGGTTTTGCGATTTTTTTCGTCAGTGTATATCGCGGTATATGCTCGTTAATGAGCCAAGTTCCAATACGTTGCTGGTTATACCAGCGAAGTTACAGAGTGCATTTCTGAACCACGCTTCTTAAGAAGCGTACCCGAGTTAAGCGTTTACACATCTTCGTTACGAAATGTAACTCGTCAATATAAAGAAAGATAATACAAACTTTACACAGTTTTATATTTCGCACTCTTAGTAATTAAGAATTACATTTCATAACGAAGATGTGTACATATTGTACTCAGGTGCACTTCATGATAACCATGGTTCAGAAACGTACTATGTAACTTCGTTGGTATAAGCAACGGTGCATTGAAACTTTTCTCATTAATGAGTATGAGATATACCAGAGGAGCCGTTCTAGGCTGCAGTGTAAACAGACACAGTGTCTTTCCCTCGAGTGATCCGAAGATGGTTGTAATTTAATTTATATTTTTGCGATCAAGACAGTTAAAAATGTTTGTAAAAAATCCTTAAAAATGTTTTAAAATTCAATAATGTTCATATAAATCTTTGATGAAGTAAAGTGCTAGATACAGGACTCTTCATCTCCCTTCTCCACGAAATGCTGGTATTAAAGTGTGCTTCAAGGGATGACTTCTAGAAGGAAGGAGTCATCCACGGTGGACTTAAGATTGGGAAAAATGGGAAGACTTTCGAGGGAATATAGTTAACTTAAACCTACCTATGCGTGCGGCGCATAATCACCAGCCCCGTTACAACTGTAGATTTCTCTGTTAGGTGACATAACTCGGATACAAAAGTTGTTTACAGGCCAACATTGCTTTAAAAGGCTTTAAAGAAACACTAATAGTAACTCGATGCAAATACAGTAATGTGTATGTGGTTTCGATTAATTACAGCGACGTATTAACTACCACGCTGTGGAACAGCTCCGCCGGCCAATCTGTTTAAATTCGTAATTAGTGGCCGCACGTTATACCGGTTCCACGAAGCCACTTCGCTTTCCGGAAAAATGCTCAAAGAGCAGTCGTCCATTTCAGTGGAATTGTTTCGAGGTCTCATTAAACGCAACTCTTTGTGTCCCTGGCGCTACCTATTCATTCCGCTCGCTTCCTTGAAAAGCGCCGTTAGTTAAAGAAATACAAAGCGGAAGCCATTCACGTAGCTTTTTTCTGCTGTTCCAAAAATTTTGGTTCATCTCACTCCATTACACAAAATTCGACTTTTTTATGCTGATTGTCAAGCGCTCTAGTTGACGTGTACGAAATTTTCATCATTCTAGAAGGTTATTTGTTAAAAATGGCATGATATGTTGTTATTTCCGAGATAATTTCTCTATAATGTTCTGCTTTTTTTCCCCACAAGTGTCTCTTCCCCCAAATACACACAGAGGTTTTAACGAACCTACACAATTACAGACGGAAGGAACGCAAAGATTCCTCTCTTTTTTTCGCTTATTTCATCAGTTCTTTTTTTAAATAGACATTTTGCGTACGTACCTTTTATTAGATATGTGAGACATCTGATGACTGAAAAGCCGTCGAAGGACATACAGAGCACAAAATGTCTAACAGATTTTAATCACTTAAAGTACTGTTATGTGATGCTGAGGAAGAATGTGTAGAATTGTTCAAATATATTAATTCTTTCAGAAGAGCGTGTACTACAGAATCGTCTGGTTATGTCACTGCTTCCACCTATGTACATAAAACTGTAAATGATCATTTGTTAAAAATCTTAAATGTCCGGACGTTCTTTGCTGACTGCTTTTAAAATTTGACACAGTGTTGCATTTGAATACACGTGTGTTTTACATTTTTAGCAAAAATCTCGAAAAGTTGTTGATCGGTGTACGTCTAATCTTACTCAATATGCTAATGAGCGACTGGATCGACAGGAAACGTCAAAAATCTCGAAATATTCCTGCGTGACTTACTTCAAATTTAATCATTCGAAAGGTTGTAATCCTATGTGTTTGCAGATTAGCAATCATACGAAATACTGTCACTGAAACCACTATCTTCACCATCCTGTAACCAATGACGATTTATCTATTCATTCTAAATTTCCAACCATGGTTTCGTTTGCATCCACAATAAACAAGCGTCCATACATATCTAACAATTGTCAAGTACTGCTTGATTCCTTGTAAATAAAATTTGGCACAGTCGCTTGACATAGTCTGTGACATGGTGACAACATGGCAATGGTATATTGTAACTTATTTCAACAGCCACGGTCGTGAACGCATTTAAGTTGTTTATTTTCATTTTTAGAAGAAAGATGTCGATATTGTAACAGATCATGTTCAGACCTTGCATTTTGTGAAAAAGAATAAAACATAACGCTACAATTACAACCGAAAAGGGCAACCCAGTAAAATAACGTACTAAAAAAAGGCAGCTGCTATACCCTTGATGACCGTACGAACCGTTGGCGCTAAACAGTCCATCTGTGCGGGGGTGGAGAACACTGCCAAATACGGCTCCGCCTGCTGGTAGAAAGCGGAAGCCATTCCCGTTGTCTCTAGCATAATGTCATTGGTAACCAACGGTCGTGAAACTCGAATATATTGTGTGAAGAACGTCTGTTAGAAGCATGATTATTACGAGTTTGGTCACTGAGAAAACAACGAAGCATATTTAAATGTTATAAAGAAGGAGATACATTATAAAAAACTATCCAAAGACAGTGCTCACGTAAATGCTGGCTGCCCTCTGCAGGGCCTTCTGGTAAATATAAACGTAGAAAGATACTCGACAAGACTCCAGTTTGCTAACCAAGGAGACGATATACGTTCCACCATTAGTCAAAGATATTAAGAATTCCCACTAGCTAGAAGGATACTAGCTAGGAACCATAGAAACGATGTGGAATCGATAAGTACCGCCATCTGACAACAGATGTACGTATCTACCTGCAGCTATTACAACACACTTACGTAATGCGTATTTCACGTAAATTAGTTGCTCTTTCTTGCACTCTTAGAAGGAAGATTAAGGAAAGGCAAACCTACGTTTCTAGCATTTGTAGACTTAGAGAAAGTTTTTGACAGTGTTGATTGGAATACTCTCTTTCAAATTCTGAAGGTGGCAGGGGTAAAATACAGGGAGCGAAAGGCTATTTACAATTTGTACAGAAAGCAGATGGCAGTTATAAGAGTTGAGGGGCATAAAAGGAAAGCAGCGGTTGGAAAGAGAGTGAGACAGGGTTGCAGCCTCTCCCCGATGTTATTCAATCTGTATATTGAGCAAGCTGTAAAGGAAACAAAAGAAAAATTTAGAGTGGGTATTAAAATCCATGGAGAAGAAATAAAAACTTTGAGGTTCACCGAGGACATTGTAATTCTGTCAGAGACAGCAAAGGACTTGGAAGAGCAGTTGAACGGAATGGACAGTGTCTTGAAAGGAGGGTATCAGATGAACATTAACAAAAGCAAAACGAGGATAATGGAATGTAGTCGAATTAAGTCGGGTGATGCTGAGGGAATTAGATTAGGAAATGAGACACTTAAAGTAGTAAAGGAGTTTTGCTACTTGGGGAGCAAAATAACTGACGATGGTCGAAGTAGAGAGGATATAAAATGTAGACTGGCAATGGGAAGGAAAGCGTTTCTGAAGAAGAAAAATTTGTTAACGTCGAGTATAGATTTAAGTGTCAGGAAGTCGTTTCTAAAAGTATTTCTGTGGAGCGTAGCCATGTATGGAAGTGAAACGTGGACGATAAATAGTTTGGACAAGAAGAGAATAGAAGCTTTCGAAATGTGGTGTTACAGAAGAATGCTGAAGATTAGATGGGTAGATCACATAACTAATGAGGAGGTATTGAATAGAATTGGGGAGAAGAGGAGTTCGTGGCACTACTTGACTAGAAGAAGGGATCAGTTGGTAGGACATTTTCTGAAGCATTAAGGAATCACCAATTTAGTGTTGGAGGGCAGCATGGAGGGTAAAAATCGTAGAGGGAGATCAAGAGATGAATACGCTAAGCAGATTCAGAAGGATCTAGGCTGCAGTAGGTACTGGGAGATGAAGGAGCTTGCACAGGATAGAGTAGCATGGAGAGCTGCATCAAACCAGTCTCAGGACTGAAGACCACAACAACAACAACAGTTGCTCATTATGTCATTACGTTTGCCAGTACATAATTGTTCTTTGTTTAAATGGCAGAGTCACTACCTACAAGGACCACACACATTACAGAATGGTTCATCACAAACCATCTTATTGTGAACGCAGAGAAAACTGTTGCAATGCACCTTCATACGACAAACAACAAACATCCGTTAACCCCCCCTACACCACCACCACCACCGCAAATCTATTTAATATAAAGTTAGAAACTGTAAAATCAATCAAATTTCTAGGATTATGGATTCAGGACAGCATGAAGTGGGACATACATCAAATATATCAACAAGAAGCTTAGCACTATATGCTATGGCATAAAAATACTTGATACGTGCTCAAAAATATTTATTATCCCCAAGCGGAATCACTGCTGCGATATGGGATAAGATTTTGGGTAAATTCGCCAGTGAGCAAAAGCTGTTTCATAACGGAGAAGAGTATCATTAGGGCAACGGAAAATGCCACACACAGAAATTCTGCAAACCTCTTCTCGAAGTACTCCAGGTACTACCGTTACCATGTCTGCACATTGTTGAGATAACGAAGTACGTAAAGAGAATTTCAGACACTAAAAACCACTTAGTATGTACAAGTCAAGCAGCCCAAGCACACGACTTCAGGTAAAAGTCATCAACAGCGAAGACGCAAACACAACTCTCAGACAAAATGGATCACTGCAAACTGGTAAAAGACTCTACAATAAACTTCCCCACCACATCAAGGAAGTGAAAGAAACACAAAAATTCAAAGTGGCTTTGACAACATATTTACAAGACTTGTACGAATATCTATTAACATAAATTTAGATTATTTCCCTTGATAAATGAATATCTGTAGACATTAAATTATTTCCTTTTTTATATCATGTCCTCTATTGTACTACATATTATGTTTTACTATTATACGGGGTGATTCACGAAGATACGCAAATATTTTAACATGTTATTCTACAAGTAACACTAAAAAAAATTTCATATTAACATAGGTCGGCAAATGTTTAGTTACGGAGTTACGGCTAATAAAAGATTTTGCCTGAAATTTAGCAACTTCGCTAATATGAAGCCATCGCAAAACTGTATGAGATTAAAGTAAAGCACGATTTCCATTTATTTTGTTGTTATTGATCTGTGAATCTAATAAAACATGTCCCAGAGGTATTTCTGGAGTGGTTTTCCGGAACATCTAGAGAAGTAATGAAGTAATTTAGTAAGATTTTTAATTTATTGACTACTTGGCCCCATTTGTTTTTTAAATTCCAGACAATTGTACAAAGTTTTCAACAGAAGTTGTGGAGAATTTAATTTTGGAAAAATGATCGTAATAACGTTAACTGAAACTGTATAAATGTGTCAGATAATCTGCTTGTATTAATACCATAGCACGTGAATTCGTGTTAAACTGGAAAAAACAAAGCTCAGTGTTAGGGAAGTTGTACAGTGTACATACAATTTCACAATCCATTCACAATAAATGTTCAAAAATGTCTCCACTGAGTTGTCCTCGAAAACATGAGTCAACTCTTCTACCCCCTCGACTCTAACAAGGGAACCTCCCCATCACACCCTCTCAGATTTAGTTATAAGTTGGCTCAGTGGTTAGGCCTTGAAAAACTGAACACAGATCAATCGAGAAAACAAGAAGAAGTTGTGTGGAACTATGAAAAAAATAAGCAAAATATACAAACTGAGTAGTCCATGCGCAAGATAGGCAACATCAATGATAACGTGAGCTGAGGTGAGCCGTAGTCCCGTGGTTAGCGTGAGCGGTTGCGGAACTAGAGGTCCTTGGTTTCAAGTCTTCCATCGCGGGAAAAGTTTAATGTATTTTATTTTACTTTATTTATGATTATTACATCCATAAGAAAACCTAAATCGGGCAAGGTAGAAGGATCTTTTTACCCATTCGCAGAGTGTACAAGTTAGGTGGGTCGACAACATATTCTTGTCATGTGACGCACATGCCGTCACCAGTGTCGTATAGAATATATCAGACGTGTTTTACTGTCCCTTTCATGCCCCTCAACTCTTATAACTGCCATTTGGTTTCTATACAAATTGTAAATAGCCTTTCGCTCCCTATATTTTACCCCTGCCACCTTCAGAATTTGAAAGAGAGTATTCCAATCAACATTGTCAAAAGCTTTCTCTAAGTCTACAAATGGTAGAAATGTAGGTTGGCCTTTCCTTAATCTAGCTTCTAAGATAAGCCGTAGGGTCAGTATTGCCTCACATGTTCCAATATTTCTACGGAATCCAAACTGATCTTCCCCAAGGTCGGCTCCTACTAGTTTTTCCATTCGTCTGTACAGAATTCGCGTTAGTATTTTGTAGCCGTGATTTATTAAACTGAGAGTTCTGTAATTTTCACATCTGTCAACACCTGCTTTCTTTGGGATTGGAATTATTATATTCTTCCTTAAGTCTGAGGGTATTTCGCCTGTCTCATACATCTTGCTCACAAGATGGTAGAGTTTTGTCAGGACCGGCTCTCCCAAGGCCGTCAGTAGTTCTAATGGAATGTTGTCTAGTCCCGGGGCCTTGTTTCGACTCAGGTCTTTCAGTGCTCTGTCAAACTCTTCAAGCAGTATCATATCTCCCATTTCATCTTCATCTACATCCTCTTCCATTTCCATAATATTGTCCTCAAGTACATCGCCCTTGTATAGACCCTCTATATACTGCTTCCACCTTTCTGCTTTCCCTTCTTTGCTTAGAACTGGGTTTCCATATGAGCTCTTGATATTCATACAAGTGGTTCTCTTCTCTCCAAAGGTCTCTTTAATTTTCCTGTAGGCAGTATCTATCTTACCCCTAGTGAGATAAGCCTCTACATCCTTACATTTATCTTCCAGCCATCCCTGCTTAGCCGTTTTGCACTTCCTGTCGATCTCATTTCTGAGACGTTTGTATTCCTTTTTGTCTGCTTCATTTACTGCATTTTTATATTTTCTCCTTTCATCAATTAAATTCAATATTTCTTCTGTCACCCATAGGATTTCTACTAGCCCTCGTCTTTTTACCTACTTGATCGTCTGCTGCCTTCACTACTTCATCCCTCAAAGCTACCCATTCTTCTTCTACTGTATTTCTTTCCCCCATTCCTGCCATTTGTTCCCTTACGCTCTCCCTGAAACTCTGTACAACCTCCGGTTTAGTCAGTTTATTCAGGTCCCAGCTCCTTAAATTCCCACCTTTTTGCAGTTTCTTCAGTCTTAATCTACAGTTCATAACCAATTGATTGTGAGTCCACATCTGCCCCTGAAAATGTGTTGCAATTTAAAACCTGGTTCCTAAATCTCTCTCTTACCATTATATAATCTATCTGATACCTTCTAGTATCTCCAGGATTCTTCCATGTATACAACCTTCTTTTATGATTCCTGAACCAAGTGTTAGCTATGATTAAGTTGTGCTCTGTGCAAAATTCTACCAGACGGCTTCCTCTTTCATTTCGTAGCCCCAATCCATATTCACCTACAACGTTTCCTTCTCTCCCTTTTCCTACTACCGAATTCCAGTCACCCATGACTATTAAATTTTCGTCTCTCTTCACTATCTGAATAATTTCTTTTATGTCATCATACATTTCTTCAATTTCTTCGTCATCTGCAGAGCTAGTTGGCATATAAACTTGTAGCACTGTAGTAGGCGTGGGCTTCATGTCTATCTTGGCCACAATAATGCATTCACTATGCTGTTTGTAGTAGCTTACCCGCATTCCTTTTCTGATTCATTATTAAACCTACTCCTGCATTACCCCTATTTGACTTTGTATTTACAACCCTGTATTCGCCTGACCAAAAGTCTTGTTCCTCCTGCCACCGAACTTCACTAATTCCCACTATATCTAACTTTAACCTATCCATTTCCCTTTTTAAATTATCTAACCTACCTGCCCGATTAAGGGATCTGACATTCCACGCTCCCATCCGTAGAACGCCAGTTTTCTTTCTCCTGATAACGACGTCCTCTTGAGTAGTCCCCGCCCAGAGATCCGAATGGGGGACTATTTTACCTCTGGAATATTTTACCCAAGAGGACGCCATCATCATTAACCATACAGTAAAGCTGCATGCCCTCGGGAAAAATTCCGGCTGTAGTTTCCCCTTGCTTTCAACCGTTCGCAGTACCAGAACAGCAAGGCCGTTTTGGTTAGTGTTACAAGGGCACATCAGTCAGTCATCCAGACTGTTGCCCCTGCAACTACTGAAAAGGCTGCTGCCCCTCTTCAGGAACCACGTGTTTGTCTGGCCTGTCAACAGATACCCCTCGTTGTTTTTTATAAATAAACAATATACCCTTGTATTTACTGCTATGAGACCCTTCCTCTCCACCACCAGACCGCCGTCTTGCGTTACATCATGGAAGTGATGATAGGGGCCCCTGGTGGCAGTACTGTGTACTAGGCCCAGACCTCATGGCGAACACACTTGATGGTGGTACTGTCTCTAACGATTTACATAAAGACTGCATGCATAATATTAAAGACTTATGTCCAGCACAGGACGAGTTCTTTCCCGCCAATTCCTAGGAAAAGGTGGTGGTCTGATTACTTATGTTAGTGGAGGTATCCCAAGTGACCTACTTTACTGCCTCTAATTTTTTAAATAAAGACTGAAAATAAAGACTTATGTCCAGCATAGGTCGAGTCCTTTTCCTCACCAGTTCCTAGGAAGAGGAGGCTGTCAGGTGACTTAGGTTACTGGAGGTAGCCTAAGTGACCTATCTTCCCGCCATTTTCTTAGGTTAGTAGAGATTGCATTGTCCTTATGAAATTTGAACTTCCCGCCCCGGGTGTGGCAGGAGACATGGCACTTTCCCACCAAAAGCCGCCATCTTGGATAACGGTACTTGCGTCATCTGCTGTCGTCACGGCCGCCATCTTGGATGACGTCATGCGCTGTTGAAACGTCTACAGGCTGCCATCTTGGATGACGTCATCGCCATCATCTTGGATACATCTGGCAACAATCGAGAGTGGGGTGGCGCCGCCCTTGTCCCCCTACTGTCGAGTACATGGGCACTGCAAACGGATATTTGATAATAGATTCCACAACAATAAGCCTACGAGTGTTCCAAAAGGGACCAGCAAAGTCAATACACACTCATTCCTATGCGTAAGCTGAAAATGTTTGTGACAGGGCTGACAGATTTTTAGCACAAGTCCAACACCGTGACGACATGTGTTCAATATGGGCGTCCATGTCCGACCAAGTACATTGCCGACGCACTAACTGTTTTGTGCGTACAACTCCCTGATGTCCTTGGTGGAGCAGTCGCAACACATCTTTTTTGCAACGCTTGAGAAATAAGCACACGAAAATATTCAGACTCATTTTGCAATGACATCACACTGTGCTGGACGGAGAGGCTATGCCGACGAGCAAAATATCGGTGCACAAAAGATTTGTGAATGTTTTTCACTGAACGAGGCCAAGCAGTACGGATGTAGTTCAACAAAAGGATCAAATCAGGTTCTGCTTCTGTGACCTGTGCAGTTTTCCTATGCTTCAGTGGGAAAGTCTGTAAAAGTTCAGTATTCAGCACATCGATCTGATAACAGGATGTGGCAGTAGTATCGAATTCAGCACCAGGACCAACAGGAAGACGATAAAGAGCATTAGCATTTGCATGCTTCAATGTGGGCCGGTGCAATGTTTCGTGCTGATGCCGTAACAATAACGAAGCCCAACGTTACAGCTTGTGAACCGTTCGTGGCGGAACAAGTTTGGGCGGATGAACAAAGACTGAAGTGGCTTATGGTCAGTCACTGGGTAAAACTGCCCCATAAATTCTCGTGTCCGATTCCACTCGTCGGCTCTGAGCAATGACGTCATACCTGAGGCAAGGAGGCTACGTATATGCTATCTATGAAAGCAACGGATCATACTCGTGAACAAACGAATGTAGCATACGATAAAATTACAATCACATTCACGCAGTTATTTACTTCGTCATGAATTATATCGAAACGAACTTAAGATAACGGAAATAATTAAGAACAAGAATTTAAAAGAAATTTTCATGTCTGGTAAGAAGTATTCTCGTAATTTACGCTACTAGAAAAGCACAGAGAACCTTTAAATTGCATTACAGTAAAGCCCATGGTGAAGTTACAAAATAGATTTAGGTTTTCATTAATTATTGAATCTAACGGGAGAAGCGCAGGAAAGCAGGGGGTTTGGGCGAGGAGAAACTAAAATGTATCAGAAAAACGGGAAAATTGAATGAATGACAACAAATACGAAACAGCAGCATAAAATGTGGAGAAACCGGCTCACTAAATTCTAAAGAAAAAGCCAGTACACGACAAACGAATATCTACAAAAAAATAAGGAATACTGGAATCGATAACTAGAATTAACCTATGTAGGTAAATTAGCGTTGGAATATGGCAGGTGCGGAAGGATGCCAAAGGGTAAACGCAAAAATCTGAACAACCCTAAATGTGTGTTGCCCACGAATATTTACTGAGACTCCTTATCTAGCGGAATTTGCAAATACGCATCGCGTAAGTCAGTTTTTGAAAAATAGCGGCCTGCACCAAGCCTGTCCATTAAGTCTTCATGACGAGGCAAAGGGTAAGTATCAATAATCGTTTGTGGATTCACAGTGGATTTAAAGCCAACGCAAACATAAAGTCGTCCCCAAGAAGGCTTTGGTAAGATTACTAAGGGAGAAGCCCACTGACAAGCACGTATAGGAGCAGTAATACCATTGCTTCGCCGTTCCTTAAGTTCACTTGCAACGTTGTCTCTAAGTGCATGAGGGATGGGACGCGCTCGAAAACACAGGTTGTGCATTGTCCTTCATTGTGATGTGCGCCACAAAATTATTTGCTACGCCAAGTCCATCAGAAAATAAATCAGGAAACACCTCAATCAACTGGGTAACATTGTCTTTTGGGCAGAAAGCAGAAACAGAAAGCACATTGTCCTGAATACGAAGACCAAAACAAATCGAATGAATCTAACCCAATAATATTTTCACAGTCTCGCGAACGCGAAATGGTAACTGTCATTGTTCTGGTGTGAGACTGGAATGTGCTAGACAGACTACATATACCAATCACTAGAATATCCTGACCGTTATACGCAGTAAGTTTCGTGCAAGACTGTTCATAAGTAGCACGATTATGGAATGTGACATAAACGCCAGTGTCTAACTGAAGTAGCACAAAGTGTCCGACAATGGTCAAGCTCACAAACAGTTTGACTGTCGTTGAACACCACTTGTTCAGGGTGATGAAGCTGAGTGACCCACTGACGGTACGGGTGTTCTGGCTTTTTCCGTAATCTAAAGAACTTGTAACGAGCTGCAGCACCCAACACATAATCGTCGTAGTACTGAGTGAGGGCAGAAACTAAATCCTCAAAAGCTAGCAACTCTGGCCTTCTAGTTGGGAATAACTTCTTAGCAAGGTAGTAAACTCCTGTGCCAGCTGTGGTCAAGGAAAGTTTCACAGTACTTTGCATTTAATGTGTAGCACAATGAGTGACAAACTGAGCGTAGTACTCGTTCCACCTTCTTGTTGCTCATTGAACACATGGAGCGTTCGAAAACAAGAAGGCAGTGCCGTGGATGTTGTGGCGGAGTTGATGTAGCAGCGGGTTGGGCAGCAATGAGCTGCTGGACTGTCGTCACCATTTGTTGGTTCTGAAACTTAATAAACTGCATTAGATCAAAGGCAGCATAGGTGCTGGTGGTATAGGAGGCGGGTTAGAGGCCATTTTAATCAGAGGAGCGCCGCAACAAGTTATAAGTAGAAGCAAGGAAAAAGATAGAACACAATTAGTAGCAATGCGCCTCTGAAAGAAAAAGATGTATTAGTGAGGTGCTTGTGCCGGAGTGGCGTAGAGCGACGGAATCCACGGAGCTAGATGTTGTGTCGGCTACTGTGGAAGTCAGCACTGACACAAATAAGGAAGGTGAGAAGTTATGATGGCCGGTAGCAGAAATCCAAAATCATCTGTACACTACTTTAAGATTAATTGAGCACTTTATTTCTAAAAAGAAAAAGTTCGTGTTCTTCCTGTGCATCCTCATCTCGACCAGCGATGGGCGGCTGGTTGTATCAGCGCTGCCAGGGGGCGCTGGACTCTGTCCTCCTGGACGTGGGGCGCTGCCCGCTCTTTCCACTGATGCGCGGGTCAGCGCCTTCTTGATAACGTTTTGCGGCGCTGCACTGATTGGTGCGCTGTCGATCCTTGGGACTGCACCGGTGCCGTAGGAAAGAGGTACCCACTAAGACACCAGGACTGGATGGATTACCCCTGGAATTTGATAGGATGTACCAGAAGCTGATGATACGCTACTGAATGACTGTATGTCAAGAGCTCAAGACGCTAGAGGTGCAACTTCTGGCTGCCTTTGTGGAAGGTGTCATCATCCCAATCTGTAAACCTCATGGAAGAGTGTCGTCGTAGCTGCCGTCTGCTTCACATCTGCTGTGCAGCAAGCTACGTAAATTTAAGTATTAACTGTGTTTTTCTTACTTGTCACTTCTTCTTCCGTGTGTTTCTGCTTTTAGGAAGCTTTAATTTTCGAGTACTAGTAATAGTGTTCCATAGATTTCGTGTTTGTTTTGAATACAGTCCAGAGACAGTTTGTGCTTATTTCCATTATTTCCAACAAGAAGTGTCTAGTAAGCACAGTTAAGTCAGCTATCATCCGCCTTTAGCGAATTATCAGTCTAGTTAAAAGTTGATTACTTAGTTGTCCACAGTAAATTGTTGATTTCTTATGATGGTTAGAATGTGTAACTGCTGTGTACGGACGCAGGAGGAGGTGGCCACTATTCGCGAACAGCTGAACGTGCTGATGGCCGCAGTCAGCCGTCTTCAGGCTGCTGCCTCGGAGTGTAGCGGCAATGGGGAGTCTGGTGAATCGCATGGCACACCCCACGTGTTACATGCTTAACCCACTGTCCCTGCTGTCGAGACATCTTCGCGGGTACCAGGCGCGGTTGGGCCGCCCTCTCCCCAAGGGGAGTGGCGGGTTCAGCGGCGTTCGCGTCGGACGAGGCGGAGGGTCAATGTGGAGGCTGGCCGTGTGGCAACGCCCGCTCTGCCTGTGAGTGGACATGTGGTCGCTCCTTCAGCAAGGTCCGAGCAGGCACACGGGGGGGGGGGGGGGGGGGGAAGGGGTTTATTACTGATTGGGAGCTCCAATGTTAAGCGGGTGATGGAGCCTCTTAGGAAAATAGCGGAAAGGTCGGGGAAGAAGGCTAGTGTTCACTCTGTCTGCTTGCCGGGGGGTCTAATCCGAGATGTGGAGGAGGCCCTGCCGGCGGCGATAGAGAGCACTGGGTGCACCCGACTGCAAATTGTTGCTCATGTCGGCACCAATGACTCCTGCCGTCTGGGTTCAGAGGTCATCCTCAGTTCGTACAGGCGGTTGGCGGAATTGGTGATGGCGGAAAGCCTCGCTCGCGGGGTGAAATCGGAGCTAACTATTTGTAGTATCGTTTCCAGAACCGATCGCGGTTCTCTGGTTTGGAGCCGAGTGGAAGGCTTAAACCAGAGGCTCAGACGATTCTGCGGAGATCTGGGGTGCAAATTTCTCGAACTCCACTATCAGGTGGAGAAATGTAGGGTCCCCCTGAATATGTCAGGCGTGCACTACACGCAGAAAGCGGCTACAATGGTAGCGGAGTACGTGTGGAGTGCACACGTGGGTTTTTTAGGTTAGAGAATTCCCTCCCTAGGCCCGACAAGACGCCTCCTGAAACGCGACAAGGTAGCAGTAGGCAAAACGCAACAGGGAATGGCAATATTAATGTGGTAATAGTAAACTGCAGAAGCGTCTATAGAAAGGCCCCAGAACTGCTCTCGTTAATAAACGTCACAATGCCCACATAGTAACAGGGACGGAAAGTTGGCTGAAACCAGATGTAAACAGTAATGAAATTCTAAACTCAGATTGGAATGTATACCGCAGAGAGAGCCTGGACAGTGAAGGGGGAGGCGCGTTTATAGCGATAAAAAGTGCAATAATATCGAAGGAAATTGACGGAGATCCGAAATGTGAAATAATTTGGGTGAAGGTCACGGTTAAAGCAGGCTCAAACATGGTAATTGGATATCTCTATAGGTCCCCTGGCTCAGCAGCTGTTGTGGCAGAGCACCTGAAGAAAAATTTGGAAAGTATTTCGAGCAGATTTCCCGAACATGTTATAGTTCTGGGTGGAGATTTTAATTTGCCAGATATAGACTGGGAGACTCAAACGTTTATAACGGGTGGCAGGGACAAAGAATCCAGTGAATTTTTTTTAAGCGCATTATCTGAAAACTACCTTGAGCAGTTAAACAGAGAACCTACTCGTGTCTATAACATATTAGACCTTCTGGTAACAAACAGACCCAAACTATTTGAAACAGTTGACGCAGAACAGGGAATCAGCGATCAGAAAGCGGTTACTGCAACGATGATTTCAGCCGTAAATAGAAATATTAAGATAGGTAGGAAGAATTGTCTGTTTATCAAAAGTGACAAAAAGCAGATTTCAGAGTACTTTGCTGTCTCAACACAAAAGTTTTATCTCGAGTACAGATAGTGTTGAGGATCAGTGGCCAAAGTTCAAAACCATGGTACAATATGCATTAGATGAGTATGTGCCAAGCAAGATAGTAAGAGATGGAAAAGAGCCACCCTGGTACAACGACAGAGTTAGAAAACTGCTATGGAAGCAAATGGAACTTCACTGCAAACATAAACATAGCCAAAGCCTTGCAGACAAACAAAAATTACACGAAGAGAAATGTAGTGTAAGGAGAGCTATGAAAGAGGCGTTCAATGAATTCGAAAGTAAAGTTTTATGTACTGACTTGGCCGAAAATCCTAGGAAGTTTTGGTCTTATCTCAAAGCGGTAGGTGGATCAAAACAAAATGTCCAGACACTCTGTGACCAAAATGGTACTGAAACAGAGGATGACAGACTAAAGGCCGAAATACTAAATGTCTTTTTCCAAAGCTGTTTCACAGAGGAAGACTGCACTGTATTTCCTTCTCTAGATTGTCGCACAGATGAAAAAATGGTAGATATCGACAAGATAACAGAGGGATAGAAAAACAACTAAAATCGCTCAAAAGAGGAAAGGCCGCTGGACTTGATGGGATACCAGTTCGATTTTACACAGAGTATGCGAAGGAATTTGCCCTTCTTGCAGCGGTGTACCGTAGGTCTCTAGAAGAGCATAGCATTCCAAAACATTGGAAAAGGGCACAGGTCACCCCCGTTTTCAAGAAGGGATGTCGAACAGATGTGCAGAACTATAGACCTGTATCTCTAACGTCGATCAGTTGTACAATTTTGGAACACGTATTATGTTCGAGTATAATGACTTTTCTGGAGACTAGAAATCTACTCTGTAGGAAACAGCATGGGTTTCGGAAAAGACGATCCTGTGAAACCTAGCTCGCGCTATTCGTCCACGAGACTCAGAGGGCCATAGACACGGGTTCACAGGTAGATGCCGTGTTTCTTAACTTCCGCAAGGCGTTCGATACAGTCCCCCACAGTCGTTTAATGAACAAAGTAAGAGCATAGGGACTATGAGGCCAATTGTGTGATTTGATTGAAGAGTTCCTAGATAATAGAACACAGCATGTCATTCTCAATGGAGAGAAGTCTTCTGAAGTAAGAGTGATTTCAGGTGCGCCGCAGGGGAGTGTCATAGGACCGTTGCTATTCACAATATGTATAAATGACCTTGTGGATAACATCGGAAGTTCACTGAGGCTTTTTGCGAATGATGCAGTAATATATCGAGAGGTTGTAACAATGGAAAATTATACTGAAATGCAGGAGGATCTGCAACGAACTGACGCATGATGCAGGGAATGGCACTTGAATCTCATTGTAGACAAATTAAGGTTCTGCGAATACATAGAAAGAATGATCCTTTATCATTTAGCTACAATTTAGCAGGTCAGCAACTGGAAGCCGTTAATTCCATAAATTATCTGGGAGTAGGCATTAGGAGTGATTTAAAATGGAATGACCATACAAAAGTAATCGTCGGTAAAGCAGATGCCAGACTGAGATTCATTGGAAGAATCCTAAGGAAATGCAGTCCGAAAACAAAGGAAGTAGGTTACAGTACACTTATTCGCCCACTGCTTGAATACTGCTCACCGGTGTGGGATCCCTACCAGGTAGGGTTGATAGAGGAGGTGGAGAAGATTCAACGGAGAGCAGCGCTTCGTTACAGGATCATTTAGTAATCGCGAAAGCGTTACGGAGATGATAGATAAACTCCAGTGGAAGACTCTGCAAGAGAGACGCTCAGTAGCTCGGTACGGGCTTTTGTTGAAGTTTCAAGAACATAGCTTCAGCGAGGAGTCAAGCAATATATTGCTCTCTCCTACGTATATCTCGCGAAGAGACCATGAGGATAAAAGAGATTAGAGCCCACATAGAGGCATACCGACAATCTTTCTTTCCACGAACAATACGAGCCTGGAATAGAAGGAAGAACCGATAGAGATACTCAAGGTACCCTCCGCCACACACCCCCGTCAGGTGGCTTGCGGGGTATGGATTTAGGTGTAGAAGGTTACGTGCAACGGACTGCCAACCACAAACTTTGTTGAACTATAGTATGAAAATCTTCCCGAGCCAATTGACAGCTAGAATTCGGCGTACCATGTCTCGTTTTCTGTCAATGGATCAGGCATTGATGGGCAGGACACATACTATCAATGCCACCCTATGTCACTACAGGGATCTGATTGCGCCCACTAAAATCGATAACGTACCAGTAGCGCTGGTGGCGGCAGACTTTAGTTGAGCATTTTATTGTGTCAGTTATTTGTAATTAACTGCTATCCTTCAGAATATGCATTACTTGGGCACTTACGTCGAGGTGGTGCTTCGTCTCCTACGTGGTTTAACGTCGAAAGTTCTTGTCAACGGTAGACTGTCTAACACCTTGCAGATTTCCCGTTCTGTTAGACAAGGATACCCCTTACCAACGATACTATACGCTTTAGCACTGAAATCATTGTTGCGCAGTCTGTCTCACAGAATTGTCTCTCGATGACACAGTTTTAGGTGCACTGCATATCCAGGTGATCTGATGTTAACTCTTCATATTGAAAATGATGTTCACAGAGCCATGGATTGATTATCCACTTATGGTGATCCATCGGGGAAGCGTGTAAACATACGTAAATTGCTGGCCTTGAATATTGGCACTGGGATGACACCTTGAGCGTTGTCCCACTAATTCTGGGCGATGCTATTCGCTGTCTTGGTATCAACTTCACGAATGACATCTCATACAACACGACCCTTAATTACTGGAGCCTCTTGCATCACACCGGAACTTGACGCATGGATCATCGTCTCTGTGCTTTGGACTTTCGTCAACCGACCGAATTTATCAATGTGTATCAGGCATCATGAAGTCCGCATGTAGTGCAGACGCTACCTGTGGTGTCACCGCCAGACACCACACTTGCTAGGTGGTAGATTAAATCGGCCGCGGTCCATTTAGTACATGTCGGACCCGCGTGTCGCCACTGTGTAATCGCAGACCTAGCGCCACCACAAGGCAGGTCTCGTGATACGAACAAGCACTCGCCCCAGTTGTACGACGACATTGCTAGCGACAATATGGACGAGGCCTTCCTCCCATTTGCCGAGAGACAGTTAGAATAGCCTTCTGCTAAGTCCATGGCTACGACCTAGCAAGGCGCCAATTGTAACAGTGCATGTATCTTACGAGTCGCATTTGTATAGTCAAGAGAGATGTATCACAAGTCCCAGACATTAAAGTTAAGTATAAAGCAGCTACGTACTTTTCTTGCTACCATTCAATAGTTATCCTGTTCCAGACTTGACGCCCGTCGGCGTGTGTGTACGCGTGCCTTTCTTTCGGCTACTACCGTGTGGCGTAACAGTCTTGTTACGTCACTACAGATTGGCGACGAGGCAACGGAAAGGGTTTTGTTCTCTCTAATTGCTTAAATTTATTTGTGTCATGGCTTCGCCAGATGTACTGTCCGAATTTTATCGCTTGCAGAATCAGCAGACGCAGGCGTTATTGGATGCCCTTGGACAGCTCGTCCAGGGTCAACGTGCCATTCAAACCGATGCGGCGGCCGCCGCTTCATCGCTACCGCAGCCACAACATGCTGTTGCACCTCAATTCCGACCCTTTGATGAAACCCACGAGACTTGGCAAGAGTGGTCCCGCCAGTTCGCCTTCCATCTCGCCGCCTACAGAATTCAAGGTAATGAGCGGCAGCCGTTTTTGCTTTCTTGTGTCGGTGTGTCCACCTACCGTGTGATAGTGAAATTGTTTCCCCGACGCGACGTAGCAACTCTGTCCTACGAGGAAATTTTGTCTGCTTTAGATGCCTATTTCAAAGAATCAGTTAATGTGGTTCCAAAACGGTATACGTTTTTTCGTACAAAACGTACGGCCGGTCAAACTAATAGGGAGTGGGTAGCAACATTGCAAGGACTTACTAGGGACTGTGCCTTTGACTGTGACTGTGGTCTTTCTTATTCAGAGACAATGGTACGTGATGCAATTGCACAAAACGTTTCTGATGTTCGCATACGGGAGCAAATTTTGAAACTAGTTAATCCCTCCCTTCAACAAGTGATAGACATATTGGATAGACAAGACACTTGACTGTGCTCAGGACTCTTTTGAAACTTCGCCAGCAGTGTGTCACATTAACCGGCCCGCCGGGCGAGCTGCGCGGCCCGGTCAACTGCCCTCGCGCAAACAAACGCAGCTGCCGCCGCGCTCTAAACCAGGTGTGCCGCGACAGCCCACAAATGCAGTGAAATCATGCCCGCGGTGTGCTACTAGACATTCGCGTGAACATTGCCCGTCACGCCAAGCTATTTGCTTTTTCTGCAATAGGAAAGGACATGTTCAAAGTGTTTGCCAGAAAAAGCTCCGATCAGACAATCACAATCATTCCAGGCCCTTTGCTTCGCACCGGAATCGAACCAAGGACACTCAGGATCGTGGACCTTCGCCCATGGACATTCATGTCGTTAATTCCGATTCGTCCAGTGCCACTTTCTCTAACAGTGACTGTGTTCGTCCCGCAAAAACTGTGCGTCGACGTCGCCGGAAATCATGTCAATTAGCAAGTGATTCTGTACCAGTGTCTATTCCTATTGCACAAAACAGTCGCTCTTGTCGTCAGCAGGACAATAAACTTTTTGTGGACTTAGACTTTGAAGGCAAAGTGATACCATTCCAGCTCGATACCGGAGCTGCAGTTTCATTGCTCAATCACGACACGTACAAACAACTGGGCGCACCTCCGTTATTCAGGACAGACAATACCTGTGTTAGGACAGTGCACTCATTTTGCAACATATAAAGGACAAACAAAACTTGTGTCGTTTTACGTTCTTCGTTCTTCTTCTGCAGTGAACTTGTTTGGCTTAGATTTATTTCAGTTGTTTAACATGTCTATTGTAAATCAGATCCTATCAGTGAATCAAACTGTGCCTTCGGACAGTGTTTCTCGCTTATGTGACGAATTCGCAGACATTTTTGCACCGGGCTTAGGTTGCGCTAAAAACTATGAAGCACATTTGGAAGTGAAGGTCAACGCGCAACCGAAATTTTTCAGAGCGCGCAATGTTCCCCACGCATTGCGTGATGAGGTCGCAAGAACATTAAACGATCTAGAATCACAGGGTGTAATTGAACGTGTGCAAGCTTCTCTCTGGGCCTCACCCTTAGTAATTTTGCCAAAACCTTCCGGAAAATTGAGACTTTGCGTGGACTTCAAGGCCACAGTGAATCCACAACTTGTGACTGCTACTATTCCTTTGCCCCGCCCGGAAGATCTTTTTGCTAAACTGTGCCCGGGAAAATATTTTTCGAAGTTGGATCTAGCCGATGCGTACTTGCAAATACCTGTGGACGACGCATCCCAGCGCGTATTGGTGGTTAACACGCATCTTGGATTGTACAGGTTCAAAAGACTGCCGTTCGGGTGTGCATCCGCCCCTGCATTGTTTCAGCAGTATTTACAAACTATTTGTGCGTCGGTCCCTACTGCAGCAAACTATCTGGACGATATAGTGATCTCCGGACAGACAGAAGAAGATCATCTTGCGAACCTACGAACGTTATTTCAGGTCTTGCGACACAATGGTCTTCGCTTGAGGAAGGACAACTGTGTGTTTTTTGCTCGTGACTTACCATACCTGGGCCATGTCATCAATGCCCAAGGCATACATCCGAGTCCAGAGCACCCCCGTGCCATACAAGATTTACCTTCCCTCGCAATGTGAAACAGCTACAGAGTGTGTTGGGTAAAATTAACTATTATCACAAATATATGCGCAATGCCTCTTCCATTTCAGCTCCGCTTCGTTTACGCCGTGCAGGTGTTCCGTTCGTCTGGACGACGGAATGCGAACGCGCCTTTCGCCAGTTGAAATCGGCGTTGCTTTCTAATACTTGCCTCACGCCTTTCGATCCCCAGAAACCCCTTTTGTTGATGGTAGATGCATCGGATTTCGGGATCGGTGCTGTGCTTGCGCACAAAGTTGGCTCCCATGATCGCCCTATTGCCTTTGCGTCCAAATTGCTCTCGTCTGCGCAAAGAAATTACTCGCAGATAGAGAAAGAAGCTTTGGCTCTCGTGTTTGGTGTTACTAAGTTCCATGATTTCTTGTATGGTCGTCACTTTACCATCATCACAGACCACAAACCTTTGACATCGCTTTTTCATCCGAACAAGCCTGTACCTCCACGTACAGCGCAGAAATTCATTCGCTGGTCTATTTTTCTCTCGCAGTACCGCTACGATATCTCGTATCCGTCCACTGCTCAGCACGGAAACGCCGATGCGTTGTCCCGTTTGCCGGTTGCTGAGGATAAAGCGTTCGATTCTTCCGAACTTGCTTGCCTGTTCATTGATTCGGAAACCGATGAAGTGGTCGAATCGTTTCCGATTGATTTTCGTCGTGTAGCTACAGCCACCGCTGCTGACCCTGTCCTTGCTACTGTTTTGCGTTTTGTTGCTACGCAATGGCCTTTGTCAAAGTCTCGGATCGAGGATCCGTTGGTTCGCCGATTTTTTGCTCACAAGGAGAGACTTTTTGTTCGACGTGGTGTTTTGTTGTTGTGTTCTGATAATGATCAGTCCCGAGTCGTGGTCCCACGTTCGTTACAGTCCTCTGTCTTACGGCTTCTTCACCAAGGACATTGGGGTATAGTGCGAACGAAACAACTTGCTCGTCAGCACTGTACTTGGTTCGGAATCGATGCTGCGATTACGAATATGTGTTCTTCTTGCATGGCGTGTGCCGAACAACAATCCGCACCGCCGCGGAAAGTCTTTGCATGGCCAAAAGCCACTTCCCCTTGGCAACGCTTGCACATTGATTTTGCTGGTCCATTCTGGAATGCTCGATGGTTGGTTCTGGTCGACGCCTTCAGTAATTTTCCTTTTGTTGTCCGGATGTCTTCCACGACGTCCTTCGCCACCATCCAAGCGTTGTCTGCTATCTTTTGTATTGAAGGTCTTCCGCAGACTATTGTTTCCGACAATGGCCCACAATTCATGTCCGCAGCATTTCAGTCATTCTGCCAGGCCAATGGTATTCAACATCTGACATCCGCGCCGTTTTCGCCTCAGTCAAACGGTGCCGCTGAACGATTGGTCCGGACTTTCAAGTCACAGATGTTGAAATTGAAAGAGTCGCATTCTCGGGAGGACGCATTGTTGCTCTTTTTGTCTTCGTCTCGCTCTCAGCCCCGAGATGGTCGCTCGCCGGCTGAGTTGCTCCATGGTCGTCCTCATCGCACCTTGATGTCTTTGCTGCATCCGCCGCATCAGGTTCCTGTGCAGCGGCAGACTCCTGCTTTTGCTCCAGGCGACGTTGTATTCTATCGCAACTATCGCGGTTCACGGCGTTGGCTCGCAGGGCGCATTCTTCGCTGCCTCGGCCGCGCGATGTATTTGGTTTTGGGGGCCTCTGGTGAGGTGCGTCGGCATCTCAATCAGCTGCGCCTCTGTCGTCGCACGGGTTCTGCCGCTCCCCGTCTGCTTTCAGCGACGGTGCCGTCCGGTCAGCGCCCTGGGGACCCATCTACTGGCTCGCCTCATCCCCAGGTGTTACCGACGATGCCTTCCATTTTGCCCCATGGCGGCGCGCCGCCGCCGCCTCAGCAGCCGCCGCCGAAGCCGCCGCAGCCGCCGGTACTCCCGCCGGCGCCGCCCGCATTCGACGCTTCGCTGCAGCCGCCATGCGCCTCCCAGGGTCACGCGCCGCCGATCGCTTCCCGTGGCCAGCTGTCCGCCATGGAACTCCAGCCCGCTCCAGACCACATGACGTCATCGCGCGTCGGCTACCCCGACGCAATGGAGGTCGACCCTTCGGCCCCTCCTGTTTCTTTACGGGCGCATACACCGCATGTTGACGTGCACCCTGGACTAGGTTTTCAGGCGTTTCCTAGCTCCCCTCGGACCGAATGGCCGGGTGCGGGTGGCACAGCCTCGCCTGTTGTTAGGCTCCCCACCTCATCGCATACGTCAACATGGGGTCCTCCCCACGGCGGGCGGAAGCCTTATTTCACGACCGTTCGCCGATTTGCGGGGGAGGAATGTGGTGTCACCGCCAGACACCACACTTGCTAGGTGGTAGATTAAATCGGCCGCGGTCCATTTAGTACATGTCGGACCCGCGTGTCGCCACTGTGTAATTGCAGACCTAGCGCCACCACAAGGCAGGTCTCGAGATACGAACAAGCACTCGCCCCAGTTGTACGACGACATTGCTAGCGACAATATGGACGAGGCCTTCCTCCCATTTGCCGAGAGACAGTTAGAATAGCCTTCTGCTAAGTCCATGGCTACGACCTAGCAAGGCGCCAATTGTAACAGTGCATGTATCTTAAGAGTCGCATTTGTATAGTCAAGAGAGATGTATCACAAGTCCCAGACATTAAAGTTAAGTATAAAGCAGCTACGTACTTTTCTTGCTACCATTCAATAATTATCCTGTTCCAGACTTGACGCCCATCGGCGTGTGTGTACGCGTGCCTTTCTTTCGGCTACTACCGTGTGGCGTAACAGTCTTGTTACGTCACTACACTACCAACGCCTAAATACATGGCCTGGAGCTACATTCAATTCATTTGTCAGCGCTAGGATGATATTTAAGGTACGATACGCCTCCTTCACTCTCTCCTAAGGAACGTGGCGGATTTGGCCTTGTCAGTGCTTTGGTGATGATGTCCGAGGATTCTCACATGATTACTGATGGAGGCTGTGGCATCGTCTTTCCCTGACCCTCCAGTACGCTTACTGAGATGGCATCGACATCTCAGTAAGCGTCACCTGAGTGTAAGGGAAGGACGACGCCACAGCCGCCGGTCTGAGGCGCCTTGTCACGATCTGCGCGGCTGCCCCCGTCGGATGTTCGAGTCCTCCCTCAGGCATGGGTGTGTGTGTCGTCCCTAAAGTAGGTTAGATTAACTAGTGTGTAAGCTTAGGGACCGATGACCACAGCAGTTTGGTCCCATAAGACCTTACCACATATTTCCAACATTTTGCAACCGCCACCGGTCTCCTAATGTCGTCGAAGTGACATATCCTAATTTGCATTGGAAAGTTGTATGGTGCACTGTCAGTTACCCTGTTCATTACCCACGTACCAAAACTACCGCCGCCACGTGGACCAGAGGTTACGCGTTTCATTATTTGTTTGGAGGTAGTGTCACATGTCTGTGGGGTCTTAGAACTGTTTAAACGATCCTAACTGCGTATACTGGGAAGAACCCTATGTACAGCCAACACATTCCAAATTACTTGAGGGGCATCTTCCACGATCCGCCACACAAGTGGATCATTCATGGCAGGAGATGAATCTGATACATCCGCACGTATATGATTGGACAAATTTTGGTATCTACACGACGTTACGAGAAGACATGCCGTGAATATTGGGCGTCGGCGTTCGTGGAGTATCGACGCTGCACATGTGGGTTCCACAAGTATCACCTTGTGTTTGTTTTCCCGTTTTCATGCAATTAGTACGTATCCCTTTTCTCTGAAAATGTTGGTGACAGAAACACGTTATAGAAAAGGCATGTTGATTTTTTGTTAATAAATAGGCGACCATTCTCCTGTGGCGGTCAAACCCTTCCATTTCTTCGTGTTTGGCGACGGGACATTGTGACCAGGCCTTGTAAAGTGACCCTTTCCCACTTTGCCCCTGGGATCATTCCCCCCCCCCCCCTAAAAAAAAGTTGTTGGCGTTCAAGCTCCATAAACGCTAGATCGCTGGATCGAGTCCCGCTCATTGTTCATTCTTTTTTTAATGTATTTTTTTTTCTACATTGGTCGTATCATTTCATATAAATGATATTTGAATGGTATGGCCTCATGTAATGAAAAACCACGAGTGTTTGCAAAAACATTTATTATGTCCGCAGCTCGTGGTCTAGTGGCTGGCGTTGCTGCCTCTGGATCACGGGGTCCCGGGTTCGATTCCGCGGTGGACACGGTACTACTTTGGTCTGCCTTGTCGCTTGCCAGCAAGTAGGCCCAACCATGTGCGTCCATCAGAACGCTATTTAGGCCGCCGCCCGGCCATGAAGGGAGCAGTTCCAGCCGCCATACTAACACGCCAACCTCTGCATCCACTATGAAGAGCCATCCATCGTCTCTGAGCCTCCAATTCTCCGACATCGGCCTCCTGTGGACTCAGGGCATAAGGACTTGGTATCCGCCGTTTGTTACTGACTTTGTGATTGTGTTGAAGTACTGCCATCCGTGGTCCCTCTGAACATCGACCGGTTCTATTTAACACTCTGCAGCGATATAAAATCGTCCAGGATATATTATTTGAGGTGTTGGCGTATGCCCGTGGACCGCAGGAGACAATTATTCAGTATCAAGTATCGATCAAGAAGATAATTTATTTGTGTTCGTCTAATCTAGCTAATTTGCTTCATCAGTGGACATTAGTTATAAATGATCTGTTTTGTGCCTATTAAAATAAAGTGCCTTTGGTTTTATCTCTACATGGGAATCTCGTCGTCTGGTGTTGTGAATCCACATAAGGTCTGCACACTGACAGCTTTTAGGAAAAAAAAAAAAAAAGTACGGATGGAGAAATAGACTGTAATGTGTTAAACTCCCTTCACCGTCTCTACTTCTGCCTCACTATTAACTACTGCATTTCCTTAACGGTTTCTACATTTTTAGTAAGTGGCTCCAGATTCTGAATAATGATTTCTCTTCAAATGGCCAAAGCTGCTATGGGATTAACACTCAGTAGCTTTTTTTCTAACAAAACTTCCAAATATATTTTTACATAATGTACTTCAATACTGTGCCATAATAAAGTCAAAATTTTCCTTAACGTGAAAGAATTATTCTGCTGTCGCATTAAAATTACACATCATGTTTCTTGTGTATAATAATCAAATAAATACACTGGTCCAGCGTGAACAAAGTTTATGCAGGTTCCACTGTACTCAACAATAGCAAAAACTGCTGTTACAAAATACTATTGTTGGAGTCACAGAGTCGATTGACCTACTCCTTCAAATCTAAGATGCAATATAATCTTAGCTCTTACTCTGTACCAACAAGTGTACGAAACAAATAAAAAATATATTGAAACGAAAACAAGTGGAAGTGATTCTATAGCTAGATTGGTAGAGTGATTGGCCGCTGGAATATATCAACTCACTTGCAGCTCTTGTCAGGCCCAGTACATAGAACAAAAGGCAGAAACTTAAGAACGAGGTACACAGAGCACATGAGAGCTCTAAAGAGTGACAGCACACATTCAACTTTTGCAGAACGTCTAATGAACAAAAACCTTAACGATCTACACATTCTGAAAAACAGAAACAGTCTATACTGACAACTAACAATAGAAGAAAATTACTTCATACAAAAGGCTATGGTCGAAGGGAAAAATGTAATAAACGAAAACACAACACTTTGCAACAACACACTCTTTATCGCTCTGAGAGAACTCACCAAGGTCGCAGAACAGAAAGCACACACAAGCAAGAGAACCACTTCCCCATCACACACAGAGACATAAATAAGGAACAGAAGTCGTTGTAATTCGCGCTACAGTTTTCATAGCCTCTCTCGCCGATGCACCTCTCGCGACACACGCGAACAGTAAGAAGGACTAATATTCTTGATCAGAAACAAAGTGAGAGTCTTGTTTTTATGTATACAGAATCAGCTACATACCATCCAACGAACGTGAGTACACGAATAACTAAGTAACAGCTCAGTACACACCAAATAACTGGATTCCGCAACACTACCGCAACCCCAAGTGTATACTGCTGACATACGAAATTACCTTTTAGTATTTTGTTTACCAACAGCCGATCACATATTTGCAGATGACATGATGTTCGCTGAGTAAAAACGGCAACAAAAAAAGCGCACAGGAAATATGTCGCAAACGGAGACAGTAATTCTCAAAAACATGCTGTAACATACAATAAATAAGCTAGTATGGAGGTATCCATAGAAAACTATATTTCAATAAACGAATAATAAAAATGTAATATGCCACTGTGTTTGTATAACCATGCTATTTTCTGCATGTTTTAGAATTTAGATTTTAAAAAAACCCTGATGATGGTGATATTTGTCCTCAAAACTAGTTTGGGAAAATAAAGAAATAAACGAATAACTAGGTCTTTTGCATGAAGGCGGACTCAGTTTCTGATATTGTTGTTTTTCCATGCAAACACGGACCAAATGGAAGAGTTCCAAGATAAAATTATTGTTAATAAAGGATATTTTTGCTATGTTGTCAGAAAGACACCAACTGAGAATTGTTTACACTATCATGATCTGTAGACATCAGATACTCAAAAATTGTATGAATATACAAACATATTAGAAATGACATGATAGGTATAATGACTGAAGATTATCAGTTAAAGAAACAGCGAAATGTTACTGAATAACATACTGACCGAATAAAAATCGATATTAACATTAATAAAATGGAGAAGGTACGATGTATTATAAGAAAAGAAAGGTTATGAAATATCATGTGGGACCAGATGGTGCAAACATCTCAGATTATCAAAGAATGTAATGGAGATGAAAGGATGTGAACATTGAATAATGTAGGCGAGAGGCAATGAGTCATATTCTGAGAAACAGTTTACCTGGCAGATGACTTGGAATGTGCTCTCGCTTAATAAAATACTGTTATTGAGTAGGCAACAAGTAACTGTGCCATGAATTATTCGAAAAAGTAATGGAATGAACAATAAAGGACTGGGTAAGTACTAAAGTAGGAGTCTACCAAATAATTTTCTTATTATAATAGAAGCAACAAAGAAACTAAATTATAACATGGGTAAGGCTTATCATTAGTTCACATAGCAACAGTGACATAAAGATACGGTAACGGACATTATGAGTCAAAGGTGAGACGTAGAGAAACTATCCAATATAGCATGAGACCAAAATTTTGCCTTTCATCTGAGACACAATATTTTAAAACAGACGCAGAGTGTATGTGCTGATTTGAGTTGTATCAACTATTAGAGAAAGCTTGCAAAAAAGATTCATATAAGATATGGAATATACTTTGTGCACCGAATGAATAATGGTTGCAGTGCAGCAGGGGGAATATAGGACGCCTGGATTCGACGGGAGCACACGTCCCAATGAAGTGCATATAAAACAACGTCTACATCCTGTAGCAGCCTGTGTATTTAGAAATATTTTAACGTTGATGTCTATAAAAGGTATACGTAAACTTGTAATGCGTACAAATAACCACTCCATGTACAGATTCAGAGAACTTAACTATTTTCATTCTGTGGGTACCCAGAACGCATACTCCAAAAAGCAGATACGCAATACATTTCGACCAGCACAGACTAAAGCTCAAGAGTAGCCGGAAGAAACAAAGAACCCTACGAGGGTGGTTTCTCTCCATTTTGTTGGTGGCGTGTCCTTCCATCAATTAAAGAATGTCTGCCACTCCCTGGCACGGATACAAACGCTGCTGGGTTCTGTTCAAGACGATATAGGTCTAAGGAAATCAGGAACATATAAAATCCCGCGCCATGTCGGAAAGCCGACATTGGCCAGATGTGTAGCACTTAAAGACAGGTGCAATAAACATAGACGTCAACCAGAAAAGTCTGCTATTGCTGACCACTGTCTGTACACGGAACACAGTATGAACTACAAAGAGACCACGTAATGGGATTCCATCATTGAAGAAGCAGTCGAAATGTGTGTAATTAACAGGTTGGTTGGTTGGTTGGTTGGTTTAAAAGAGGAGGGGACGGACCAAACTGCTAGGTCATCGGTCCCTTGTTCCAAATAAAACAATGCCACAAGGGTGAGAATGAAACAAGCACGTCTGACAACACAAAACGGAGAGAAACGAAAAACAACAAGAACGACGGAAGGGCAATAAAAACTTAAACAGACAAAAGGGGACACGAAAACCACAGAAACGCAAGAAAGAGGTAGAAGAGGTTAAAACGACAAAACAGATTAGCGTGGCTGGCTGACCATGAGAATAAAAAGGAGAAGCCAGCCACTCTGCAACACACTAAAACCTCCACCCTAAAAGCACTATGGTGGAGGACACAGAGGGATAAAGGCCATGCGCTAAAACTTAGATCAAATGATAAAACCCACCCTCACAAATAAAACGTACAACTAAATCAGCCGATGAGGCGTTGCCAGATAAAATTAGCGGCAACGAGTCCGGTAACCGAAGATTTCGTCGCAGGACGGTCAAAGTGGGAGAGTGCACCACAATGTGGGGCCACTGTCAACCGCGCGCCGCACCGACACTGGGGCGGGTCTTCACGGCGCAGGAGGCGGCCGTGGTCCGCCCAAGCGTGGCCAATGAGGAACCGGGAGAGAACCACAGAGTCCCTGCGAGAGGACTATCACACATTCGTAGTCTCCTTAATGGCACGCAGTTTGTTGTGCGTACTGAGACTATGCCATTCCGTCTCCCAAAGCCGAAAATGCTGGCGGCGTAAAAATTAACATAGGTTAGTTACTGGAATGCCGATCTCCATAAGCGGTTTCCGTGTAGCCCGTTTGGCCAGCCTGTCAGCAAGTTCGTTCCCTGGGATTCCGACGTGTCCTGGTGTCCACAAATATACTACTGAACGACCGGATCGTTCCAGGGCATAGATGGACTCCTGGATGGTCACTACCAAAGGATGACGAGGGTAGCACTTGTCGATAGCTTGTAGGCTGCTCAGAGAGTCAGTACACAGAAGAAACGACTCCCCAGGCCATGAATGGATGTGGTCAGGAGCACGAGATATAGCCGCCAGCTCTGCAGTGAAAACTCTGCAGCCATCGGGCGAGGAATGCTGTTCAAAATGCCCTCCATGGACATGCGCGAAGCCGACGTGACCATCAGCCATCGAGATTATCAGTGGTAGAGCGATCCAGGCGGAAACCGCCCTGGCACAGAGCCAGTAGGACACGTGACTCCAGGACCCAACCCAACCGCAGACACACCATACATTCCAGCAGCTTACAAAGAACGTTGGTGAGGCTGATGGGCCGATAGCTATCCACATCAAGGGGGTTTTTGACGGGTTTGAGCACTGGTATGATGGTGCTTTCCTGTCAGTGCAACGGAAAGACGCCATCGCACCAGATCCGGTTGAAGATTACGAGTAGATGTCGTTTGTACACAGATGACATATGTTTCATCATCTGGCTGTGGATCCGATCTGGCCCAGGAGTTGTATCAGCGCAATGTGCAAGACCACTGAAGAGCTCCCACTCTGTAAATGGGGCGTTATAGGATTCACTGTGGCGTTTAGTGAACGAGAGGACTTTCCCTTCTATCCACCGTTTGCGAGTGCGAAAGGCTCGGGGGTAATTCTCCGACACAGAGGCGATAGAATAGTGCTCAGCAAAGTGCTCGGCAATCGCGTTTGCGTCGGTTGGTAACACGCCATTTCTGGTTGGTTCAAATGGCTCTGAGCACTATGCGACTTAACTTCTGAGGTCATCAGTCGCCTAGAACTTAGAACTACTTAAACCTAACTAACCTAAGGACATCACACACATGCATGGCCGAGGCAGGATTCGAACCTGCGACCGTAGCGGTCGCTCGGCTCCAGACCGCCATTTCTGTTAACACTGGAAATACCTGTTGGGGTCTGGTACCCAAAAACTCGATTGATCTTTGCCCATACTTGGGAAGGTGACGTATGGCGCCCAATGGTCGAGACATATCTCTCCCAACACTCCTGTTTCCGTCTTTTGATAAGCTGGTGAACGCAGGCACAGAGCCATTTAAAGGCTATAAGGTGCTCCAGAAGAGAGTGCCCCTTATGCCGCCATAGAGCTTTCCGACATCCCATAATTGCCTCAGCGACTTCCGGCGACCAACAAGGGGCTGTCTTTCGCCGAGGGCACCCAAAAGCATGAGGGATGGCCTTGTTTAAAGCACATCTGGTTAGGCGTCCGTGGGCCTGGCGCCAGGGCAGTGACAGGAAGATGGCGAAGTGGTCACTGCCACGCAGGTCGTTATGTGCTCTCTAGTAGATAGATGGGAGAAGTCCAGGACTACAAACAGAGAGATCAATGGCCGAACATGTGCCTTGTGCCACACTGAAATGTGTGAGGGCACCTGTATTTAAGAGGCAGAGGAAGAGTTGTGACAGTAAATTTTCGACACCTCTGCCTCGGCGAGTAAGTAAGATACCACCCCACAAGGCGTTATGAGCGTTAAAATCTCCCAAAAGTAGGAAAGGTTTAGGGAGTTGATCAATCAGTGCAGCCAATTGGTACAGGGACACTGCATCATCAGAGGAAGATATACATTGCAGACAGTTATTTCCAGGATTGTCCTTATCCTGATAGCCACAGCTTCGAGAATGGTTTGAAAGGGCACAGGTTCATTGCATACTGAGTTTAGGACATAAACGCAAACTCCACCTGACACAGTATTATAGTTGCTATAGTTCCTGTAATAGCCCTTATAGCTGCGCAAGCAGGAGTCCACTTTGCTGGGAACCAGGTTTCCTGGAGGGCAATGCAGAAAGCAGGTGTAAAGCTTAACAGTTGTTGTAGTTCATTCAGGCTGTGGAGAAAACCGCTGCAGTTCCACTGGAGGATGACGTAATCGTGGGAAGGTATGGAACATTCAATGAGACCGTCTATGCCTCAGGGTCGCCTGCTGCCATCGACTTATTGCCTGAGCAGTCTATATCCATTGTGTCTGAGGATCCGACGAGATCTAGGTCCTCAGTGGAAGCCAGAATCTTCACCTCATCTGCAGACACAGAGCTTGTAGGTAGTGGTGGTGTGGGTGCTGCTGCAATCCCTTGGTCCTGGGGATCTTCCTTTTGGATTTCTCTCATTGCACTTTAGGTTTCACTGGCTGGGAGGACTCCACTGATTCAGTCTCCGGGACTGAGGATGAGCGTGAATCCTTACGACCAGCTGCTTTTGGCCTCTTCAGCCACTGGCGGGTGTCATCTTTCCCATTAGCAGAAACATGGTAAGGGAGTGACCCAAGGGACTCCTTCCTAGTGAGAGGTGCGAGAGAAGACTTACGCTTCTCTGGCGCAGATGTGGGGAGTGATTCCTCGATGGTTGGGGGGGGGGGGTGTTGTTCCCAAAGTAGGTGGTGCAGGAACAACAGGGAAGTGCCCCCCACCACAAAGGGGGCAGGTGTAGTCTTCCAGTTCTGAGAGGTGACTGGGTTTGACGGAGCTGATGGGGCCAGAACTGTTGTAACGGCAGCATAAGACAATGTCATATGTACAGGATACAAGTGTTCAAATTTTCTCTTAGCCTCAGTCTATGTCAGTCGGTCCAGGGTCTTGTACTCCATGATTTTCCTTTCTTTCTGGAGAATCCTGCAGTCAGGAGAACAAGGCGAATGCTGCTCTCCACACAGAGGGGAGGCGAGACACAATGAGTATTGGGATGTGATGGGCGTCCGTAATCTCGACATGTGATGCTGCAAGTACAGCGGGAAAACATATGGCCAAACTTCCAGCATTTAAAGCACCACATTGCGGGAGGGATATAGGGCTTTGCATCACAGCGGTAGAGCATCACCTTGACCTTATTGGGTAATGTATCACCCTCAAAGCCCAAGATGAAGGTACTGGTGGCAACCTCATTATTCCTCAGACCCCAGTGGACATGCCGAATGAAATGTACACCTTGGTGCCCTAAATTGGCGTGCAGCTCATCGTCAGACTGCAAAAGAACGTCCCTGTGAAATACGATACCCTGGATCATATTTAAGCTCTTAGGATGTGTGATGGTTACAGAAACATCCCCCAGCTTGTCACAGGCGAGTAACGCCCGTGACTGGGCAGAGGATGCTGTTTTGATCAAGACTTGCCCAGATCTCATTTTGGACAAGCCCTCAACCTATACAAATTTGTCCTCTACATGCTCAACAAAAAGCTGAGGCTTCATTGCCCCATCAGCTCTCGAACACGCAAGGTACCGCGGTGAATAAGAGCTGCTGCCATCCTTAGCCTGACCTTCCTCCCATGGTGTGGCCGGGGAAGGGAACGGTTTGGGGTTGTACATCTGTGTGTTGAATTGAGCCCATGAACGCTTAGAGACTGCTGGTGTTTGACAATGAGCAAGAGATGATGTACTACACTTCATCGCGTGTCATCTGCCCTGATGCCACCCACTCTGACCAGGGGCCCTTCCCATGGGCGCCACCTAGCTGCAGCAAAGGCCACCTGGTAGGATGGCCATTGCTGGGAGTCCTGATCTACTAGGGTGACGGGCATCTACTCCTTGGCATACGTCGGGAGTTAACGGTGCAGGAATCAGCAGAGCGATCCCTGTGTGGTCAGGGGGTTACAACCGACAGGGTACATGGCGGCCCCGCCACAACGGACTGGCTACCGTGTTGGATATCAGGTGCAACGAAGCAAACAAGTCCATTATCGTCGTTAGCTTAGAAAACGATACTGTACAGTTGATGGAAAAATACGCACCCAGGAGGGTGACCTCGCTCAACACTTGGAGAATGAGCAGAAGTGCAGATCCACGCCGACGAAGGATGCGATAGGTCTCAGCACATGATGGACACGATGCACCATGTAAGGCGCCCTTCCCCAGTTGACTCGCTCTTCGAGAAATTTTTTAGAAATGGAGATCAAACCCTACAGGGGACCATCACATAAAGGCCGAAACGTGTGAGACTCCATTTAGTCGCCTGTTAGGACAGGCAGGAGTACCTCGGGCCTATTCTAACCCCCGGACCCGCAGGGATTGTGTAACTATCAGCTTAATTAATAGGGACAGGAGATTTCAACTCAGCAAAGCATGGGGGAAATCATTCGCGGCCACAGACAAACGATTGCAACGAGTTAACACAGAAGGGGAATCGAAGCCAGGACAGTTATGCAGGGCACCAGTACCTACGTGTGCATGCACACGGGATGTGCGGCTTGAGGGTGCGCTTTTCCCGTGCGCTGCACACGTAGTCTGTGGCGTGCTACTTCCGCAGGGGCCACTGGATGTTGACGTGCTCTACGACAAGTGTATGAAGGTGTTACAGCTTCGTCCTGCGCTTTTCTGTGAGCCAGCGCACAGTCTGGCGAGCCACAACATTTTCATTTTATTCATCCCGTATTTAAAGACCTGCTGTCTGGTATTTTGAAAAGCGCGTCGCAAATTCTACAATTTTACTTGTAATATAACATTATTTCACATTACTAGCCTAATTTGTTTTCCGTAATAAAACAAGGGTAATAACAATGAGCTACAAAGGAAATTAAATTAGTCTCAGGAAACGGATTGTTAAAGTGATAAAGGCTCGTAGTATAGAAGAAAATAATAGGAAGATAGGAAAGGGACGATCTGCAAATTTTATTTTACTGTTAAAATAAAATATAACATATGCATTATGGTATTATGATCCGTGTTGTTGCTGTTCCAGGTGGGAGGGCCTCGGCAGAAACATCGAGCCTCTTGAACCTGAACTAGCACACAAAATTATATCGTCTTATATTACTAAATAAAATACATCTTGTGTACCTCTGTGTGTGTTTGCTTGTACTGTTTAAGAGCTACTACTATTTATAACTTATTTTAGATGCTTATGTGAGGCATACACTTTGGCTGTTTGTGTTTCTATATGTAGACGTAGCTGTACATGTTGTACGTTTGTGTGCTTGATGCTGTTGCCGCGCGGTGTGGCCGCGAGGTTAGAGGTGCCATGTCACGGATTGCGCGCCCACTGCCGCCGGAGGTACGAGTCCTTCCTCAGGCATGGATGTGTGTGTGTGTGTGTGTGTGTGTGTGTGTGTGCGTGCTGTTCTTAGCGTTAGATAGTTTAAATAGTCTGTACGTCTAGGAACCGATGACATCAGGCGTTTGGTCCTTGAGGAATTCACACACACTTCAACACACACACACACACACACATTTGCTGCTGTTTCCCTTAACCAGTGCCGTAGGCGATAGGGGAGCATCGGAACTTAAATTTCGGGCCTTATCTCCACGCATTGCGTATTTCTTAGATGTAATGATTGTCTTGTTGCTTATATTAGTCACTTTCCTTTTCATTTTTTAGATATCATGTTTAATGATGATGATGATGATGTTTGGATTGTGGGGCGCTCAACTGCGCGGTTATCAGCACCCGTACAAATTCCTAGTCTTTACACAGTCCAATCTCGCCACTTGAATGAATGATGATGAAATGATGAGGACAACACAAACACCCAGTGATCTCGAGGCAGGAGAAAATCCCTGACCCCGCCGGTTATCATGTTTAAAGTGCGGCTTAGATACGTAACCAATGACGTCCTATGTCTTCTTTATATCTTATTTATTTCTTAGATGCTCTACTCCTTACGTTGAGAATATGATGCTGTTGTGTGCATGTTATTGTGGTCTGTAGCTGTGTCTGAGTTTGTGTCCTCCCAAGGATAAAAAAAAATGGCTCTGAGCACTATGGGACTCAACATCTTAGGTCATAAGTCCCCTAGAACTTAGAACTACTTAAACCTAACTAACCTAAGGACACCACACACACCCATGCCCGAGGCAGGATTCGAACCTGCGACCGCAGCAGTCCCGCGGTTCCGGACTGCAGCGCCAGAACCGCTAGACCACCGCGGCCGGCCAAGGACCTTATTCTCGTGTTTGTTATTGTCTGTTTAGGATCTGCCGTATGGATTTTCTAGTCTATAGGCGTCTTGAAGTGTTCTCGAAACCTTATCAGCGTTGCTGCCTACAGCACACCATTTTCCTCGGCGTCGTAACATTTGTTTGATGTCACTACATTCTGTCACAGGTGTCACATGAGTGAGGATGTTGCAATGTAAAGCCACATATTCAGGAGTGCCACATGTCGCACATGTGCGTGGCTGGCTAAGACCGAAGCGATTCAAATGCGTCCGTGGCTCCAGAAGATGACGGGCAGCTGTCTCGTGGAAACATAGTGCAGTTTACACAACACTTTCCGATGCAACGCCCATCGATGGTTGAAGCAAATATTACGTGGGGAAAGCCTCAAACAGCAGAAAGCTAGTTTTTCAGGCGTCTCAATCTTTATGATGTCATACCTCGTAGAAAATGTGTTGTACAATGATATAACTTTGCAGCTAAATTCAGTGGTAACTATAGATAATGTCTGCAAAATGTGTTGCGGATAGAGTTTGTTAAAGAAGAAGTAAATTAAGACATCATGCCTGACACTGTTTTTTTAAGAAACTTTGTGTTCTGCCTTACGGCAGGTCTTGTCATGTGGAAGCCTCGTCAGAGAGGTCCACCGCATGAGCGTCTAGGGAAGTGAGTCCAGTAGTGGTTTCCCGTTACCTTCCACTGATGATGATGAAATTATAATGAGGACAACACAACACCTAGTCCCTAGGCGGAGAATATCCCCGACCCAGCCGGGAATCGAACCCGGGCCCCCTTGCGTGGCAATCCAACGTGATGACCGTTTAGCTAGTGGGGCGGACTGACGTTGTAGAGTCAGTATAAGAACAGCAGAAATTTAGTAAGCGATGAACTTGTTTCGATTCTTTTGTGTGTGTATGGGATTGGGGGGGGGGGGGGGGAGGGTTTTCAGCGAGAAATTGTGTATAGAGCCTGTTAGGAATGTACTGGATGAAAATTTTGTGTAACTTGTGCACTTAATTACACTGCCTCAAGACAATACACACAGTTTATAATTTTAATACTGGAATTACTGTGTTAAACATTGAATCTAGGATTGTACCTCTTAACGAGTAGATTTTGACAGAATTTAAAATTTCTAAATTATGACAGTAACTGTATGAAATACTGAGAATCAGATCTACGTCGCCCCTGGAAGTCATTTGAAAAGGGACCTGCAACTGGTGGCCGTTTAGCAGTTTAGTCGCGTACACTGGTGTGGAAAAGTTAAGGATGGATGTAGCTTACTTGCGGTGTGTCAGGAGCGAGCAATACAGATCAATGAGACACTGACCATACATAGAAAGAACCGCTACAGTATAGTACCGAAAGCAATTGAAAGAATGACGCATTGAAGTAAACAGAAACGACACTTATGTTGAAAGACAGTAATAACTGTGAAGTCACGGCGGTCCATGATATTCCTCTGGATATTACAAATGGAGGAACATGTCCGGTCACCAAGAACGGAAATGCATCCTCTGTAGAGTGTTCCCACGCTGGACACAAGACTAGTAAGGAGTTCTTGCGTTAGGGTGGTCCACTTCTCCACCAGTGCGGTTGACAACTGCTGGATGGTCGTCGTTCTATGTGGACGTGCTGCAGTATGCCACCCTAATGCATCCCACAGGTGATCGATGGGATTTCAGTCGGGGGAATGGACAGACCAGTCGGTTCGCCGAATATCCAAGAATTTCTCCACCTGTGTCGTTCTATGCGTTTGCGGATTTTCATCCATAAAAATGAAGTCATGGTCCAATGCACCCTTGAAAAAGACTTGTATGGTGACAGAGAACAGTGTCACAGCAAAGTTCACTAGTGAATGTACCGTATTAAGAGACTTGTAGGTCAATACATCCACACAACAGTCCCCACACCATAACATCTGGACCACCGAAATGAACATGTTCGACAATGCCATATATATTCTCACATGGCGGGAGATAAGAGCACGTTGTGCATCCTGAAATGTTGTCTAAAATCATCGTTTTTGTGGTCCAGGTGTTATGTTGCACTTCGTCTTCAGGCCGGCCCATCGGGACCATCCGACCGCCATGTCATCCTCAGCTGAGGATGCGGATAGGAGGGGCGTATGCTCAGCACACCCTTCTCCTGGTTGTTATGATGATTTTCTGTGACCGGAGCCGCTACTATTCGGTTGAGTAGCTCCTCAGTTGACGTCACGGGGCTGAGTGCACCCCGAAAAATGGCAGCAGCGCATGGCTGCTCAGACGGTCACCCATCCAAGTGCCGGCGACTCCCAACAGCGCTTAACGTCGGTGATCTGACGGGAAAGGTGTTGTGTTGAGGGTACGTATAATGTTGTCTGGCTGTACTGATTTCCTAATGTCTGAGTGCGGTACACTCACTGGACAATGTTACTGTAATACAGGGTGAGCCAAAAAAGTCTTTACAACCTTGGAATGTGAAATTTATTGAGATAACTTACAGAATCGGTAGAGGTTTCATTTTGTAGCAAACTACCTCAAGTTTCCCGTACAACTGTCAAGTATCATTTTGGTTAGATATGACTACGATAGGCGGTGCGGCAAACATACCACTGGCAATCATTTTCTTCCCACTCTCGAAATCGGGAGTCGCTTCTGCAATGGCAGCTTCGATTCGATTTTTCAGGTCGACTAAATTGTTTGCCAGTGGAGGAACATACGCACGGTCTATAATGGAACCTCAGAGTAGGAAATCCACCGGTGTAAAGTCTGTGGAGCGAGGTGACCATGTGATTGGCCCTTCACGAAGAATCCACCGACATGGGAAGCGATTATCGAGGAATCCTCGAGGATATGGGGTGCTGCACCATCTTACCGGTAGTAAACCATCCCATACAGACCATCTTCATCCATCTGCGGAATAAAAAGTTTTCAAACCTATCCATATACAGAATACCAGTGACACACAGTGAGCACGCTCAGCACTAGTGAAAGCAACCATTTTAACTGTGCAGTACAGTGGCGCTCCTGGTGGTGGAATGGGGTACTAATGCACAACATGAATCATATTTGAGGTTGTTTGCTACAAAATGACATCTGCCGATTCTGTAAGTTACCTCAGTAAATTTCTATTTCATTCCGTAGTTGTAAAGTTCTTTTTCACTCACCCTGTACAATATTCCTTCGCCACGTGAGTCTTGTCAGACCTGCATTAGTCCCTGAATTAGTTTTTTTATTTTTTATTTTTTTGGAGGACTGATATTCGGCGAAGGGGCTGGCCTTTCCATTCCCTATCAAGCACGTGTGGGATGCGTTGGGCAGATATATTTCAGCACTTCCATAAGCACCAACGAGCATCCAGCTGTGCTAATGAAGGAATAGAACGTCCCACGAGAGCTCCATACCAACCTTGTTGCCTGCATGGGAGCAATTGCAGAGCATGTATTGACGTCTGTGGTGAGCACACGGCCTACTAGGAACCAGGTCCCCATCTTCTGTAATGTCCAGGGGAACATCATGAATCGCATTGACTTCCTTGTAAGTATTGTCTTTTATTTAAAGCGTCATTTCTGTTCGTCTCACTGCATACTTCTTTCAGCTACCTTCTACACTGCACCGCACTACACCGTACTGTAGCAGTAATTTCAACGTGTGCTCCAAGTTTCATTGAGCTAAAATACAGAGTGTACATAAAGTCCTGGATTACTTTCAATTACTTATTGCACAAGAACTAAACATTGTGTAGATGTCATACATATTGCATTTGGAAGAGAAACTCTGAAAGCTTTTTTTAATATCCATTCAATATGCGAACCATGAGTGACCCGGCAGACGACAATATAGTAATCGAATTCACTCGGTAATCGAAACTTAAAACGCTTGTCTTTGTCGTCGTCATTGAGCTTCTGCACTAGCTCCAGTTTGAATGGTTTCATAGACAGCTTCTGTCGCAGGACTTTCCCCACTGTCACTGGAGCCATTTCGAGTTCACGGGATGCACGACGCACCGACTTCTTTGGACTGCTTCTGAATATCTCTCGTACGCGCTCCACATTTACTTCACTCTCACTGGGACGTCCGCTTCTCTTTTCCGGACACAAGCAACCCATCGTAACGAATTTGCTCCTTGTTGGTGGCTTCTTACTGTACTTGGTTGTAAACATCTGTTGAACAGCTCTAGCACACTTGTTTTTGTCGAACTCCAACACACAGAAAGCTCGCACCTGAACTCGCCATGTTTGCGACTAGCGCTGACTATCGGAAAATTACCAAACTACGCTGTGGCGGTGTACATTAAAAAAAACTTTCAGGGTTTCTCTTCAAAATGACATACGTGTGATATCTGCACAACGTTTGGTTCTTGGGCTATAATTAATTGAAAGTGTTCTCGGACTTCATGTACACCCTGTATTTGGCAGCCACACGTCATACGAAAGTTACCTTCATTCCTAAGTTTTGCACCAGCGTAGGTGGAGATGGACACTTAAGGAAAATGTAGAACTACTGCCGTGGATCTCCATCACACTGTTGTGTATTTAACAAACTCCTTACAGCCTTCTGGAAACACATTTTCGTCCAAATTAAGTACGCTGCAGGAGCTAGCGCCGGTGGGACATCCACTACTTCGTTAATGAGCGTAAAAGGTGACGCTGTATCATTTCATATCGAAGATACAAAAAAGTAAAATGCCGAGAATGGAACTGATATGGTACCGGGATCCGGGGCACATCAATGAGCCAGGTCTTGGTTTTACGTGCCATCAGATAACGTCTGTTTCCAACGAAGTACACACAATGAACAGGCAGCGACTGTGTGACAAAGAAATCTACGTAATGAGGTTCTGAAACAATTTCACAGAATCGTACGCCAGCGCTTTGCGTACTGTTCAGGAAAAACAAAACGGTTTCACGGAACCGGTCTGACGTGCGAGCGGTGATTAGTAACTTAAACAAACAGTTCGCCGGGCTGTTCCATAACGTGGGTGCTGAGACGGTCTCAGAAACATCTGACGTAGTAACATTTTCCGTAAGCGGGAATGGATTTGCATCGAATTATTATCGGTGTCTATCGCTTAATCGTATCCCCCTGTAAACAGCTTTTGTTTTAGAGTTTCTTTAGCAGATACAGCAGCAGTTATAATGAAGGAGTGTCCTGCTGTTTCACTTCCGTTTCACTCAAAATAAGAATGGTGTACGTAATTTAAATGCGCTCCCTTTTATGTCCTTCTTTTCCGTTCTTTAACCCACGCGGGTCCTCTCCCTCCTCCCTGCCAGATGTTGTTGAAACCTTAACAAGATTTCGTGGAAGCGAGAAAGAGAGAGCCCTGAGTCTGGCTACCAACCTTTATTACAGGATTTTTGTGAACTTTCCATGCCAGCAAATTACAGTTCCACAGGAAAGAGTCTCTATAATTGAAATTCACAATTTCCGTAAAAGGAACAAGAGCGACGCAAAATGGCGCTTTCTCCGTTATATGCGTCAGCCACTTAACAATTTCCCTTTGTCCTCATTTTATCCTAAGGAGTTATATTAGCATGCATGCAATCACTAATGCATCTTTAAATCCACTCTCTCTCTCTCTCATACACACACACACACGCACGCACACACACACACACACACACACACACACACACACACACACACACACACACAAACTCAATGATTGTTATGTACATTATTTGGCATGTAATGACGCCTAAACTTTGCAGCCACTACGTAGAACATGTATGAGGACATAAAAATATAGGAAAACGCCACTATTCCGCACATAAGTCATCAATAAAGTAACGAGACCTGAATGGAAAAATGGAAACACTGCAATCGTCAGATGAAGCAGCTACCTACAACTAAGTATTGCCTGGGAAAAGCTGAATTCATTCGGTTCTTCATCAGATTTAAAAGCGGTGCAAAGATTGGCAACTTGTTTTGAACGTAAAACGCCACACACCACAAAACGCCGAAACGTGCTGTCATACTACCAAAATATCAGTCAATTACAACTACAATCAGCCAACTCATACTAATACCTTAGTGTACCAATTTGTGGAATGATCAGACAGGCTCAGTCATACATATACCAGATAGCACACTTTGGTTCATTGTGTAGGCTGGCAGTTATATTTAATAATTGAACTAATAGTACCGGCAGAAACTTTAAGCCCTGATTTACTGAAACGATTTCTTGTTACAATCAAATTCATAACCCAGCAAATTAATTTGATAACGCTCACTTCAATGGTGAAAAAGGAACTAAATCATTAGCTCATACTTGCATAAATCGTGCAATTTAATGAATGGCACGCACAACACGAATTAGTGAATATCGATAAACAAGAAAATCACACTTAAATTCCATTAAATTAGTGTAGTAGTGACCAACTTACAGTCGAGGTCCCTTTGTGTAGTCACAATAGTTGAATACGAAATAGAAAACCTTGCGTATGATCAGCCACTTCGAGCAATCACAAACATACACTACTGACCATTAAAATTGCTACACCAAGAAGAAATGCAGATGATAAACGGGTATTCATTGGACAAATATATTATACTAGAATTGACATGTGATTACATTTTCACACAATTTGGGTGCATAGATCCTGAGAAATCAGTACCCAGAAAAACCACCTCTGGCCTTAATTACGGCCTTGATTCGCCTGGACATTGAGTCAAACAGAGCTTGGATGGCGCGTAAAGGTACAGGTGCCCATGCAGCTTCAACACGATACCACAGTTTAGCTCATCAACAGTAGTGACTGGCGTATTGTGACGAGCCAATTGCTCGGCCACCATGGACCAGACGTCTCAATTGGTGAGAGATCTGGAGAATGTGCTGGCCAGGGCAGCAGTCGAACATTTTCTGTATCCAGAAAGGCCCGTACAGTACCGGCAACATGCGGTCGTGTATTATCCTGCTGAAATGTTGGGTTTCTCAGGGATCGAATGAAGGATAGAGCCACGCATCGTAACACATCCGAGATGTAACTTCCACTGTTCAAAGTGCCGTCAATTCGAACAAGAGGTGACCGAGACGTGTAACCAATGGCACCGCATACCATCACGCCAGGTGATAAGCCAGTATGGCGATGACGAATACACGCTTCCAATGTGCGTTCACCGCGATGTCGCCAAACACGAATGCGACCATCATGATGCTGAAAACAGAACCTGGATTCATCCGAAAAAATGACGTTTTGCCATTCGGGCACCCAGGTTCGTCGTTGAGTACACCATCGCAGACGCTCCTGTCTGTGATGCAGCATCAGGGTAACCGCAGTCATGGTCTCCGAGCTGATAGTCCATGCTACTGCAAACGTCGTCAAACTATTCGTGCAGATGGTTGTTGTCTTGCAAACGTCCCCATCTGTTGACTCAGGGATCGAGACGTGGCTGCACGATCCGTTACAGCCATGCGGATAAGATGCCTGTCATCTCGACTACTAGTGATACGAGGTCGTTGGGATCCAGCACGGCGTTCCATATTACCCTCCTGAACCCCCCGATTCCATATTTTGCAAACAGTCATTGGATCTCGACCAACGTGAGCAGTAATGTCGCGATACGATAAACCGCAATCGCGATAGGCTACAATCCGACCTTTATCAAAGTCGGAAACGTGATGGTACGCATTTCTCCTCCTTACACGACGCATCACAACAACGTTTCACCAGGCAACGCCGGTCAACTGCTGTTTGTGTATGAGAAATCGGTTGGAAACTTTCCTCATGTCAGCACGTTGTAGGTGTCGCCACCAGCGCCAACCTTGTGTGACTGCTCTGAAAAGCTAATCATTTGCATATTACAGCATCTTCTTCCTTTCGGTTAAATTTCGCATCTGTAGCACGTCACCTTCGTGGTGTAGCGATTTTAATGGCCAGTAGTGTATGAAACGTTCTCACCAATACTGCAGACACGCAGCCGTATCTAACTCCAGCCGAAACTTTTCAGCCACACTGAGCGTCCGTGAATGAGTGAGTACTTCGAATTTATTCGCAACCACTGAGTCTTCACCGCCAGTGTTCTGATTGGCTGAAAAACGTCCAGAAACATCAGACGAGACCACGGTACCGCCATACGTCTCAAAGCAACAAATCAAAGAGTCTACAGTGCAAATATCGTTACTGGTTACAATAATGTCTTTTCAAAGTATCAGCAAAGATAATCTCTCTACCTGCTGTAGGAAAATTCTGGAAAATTTGAAGGTGGCTGTTTACAGGCAAGTTTAATCACTTTCTCGTTATGGAATGAAGCAGAACTGGAATGTGCTCTGCAGCAAACCAGAAACTTACAGACTGATTAAAAAGCGTTCTACACAAATGAAGACTACCTAATATACCTAATGTAAAAAATTTATGTCAAAATGATGATACCGATTTTAAAGGAACCAAGAGTACTTCATGATTAAGCCTGTAGATTTAACGTTACACAAAATTAAATCATGGGAAGCTGTGTTCAAATTCAAAGGAGCAACGAACTGATTAACGCAACAAAAACGTGAAGAAACAATTGTTTAAAACATTAGCTAATGAAGTGAAAATTAATTAATAGCCCAAAAATTTGCTGTAAAATTGTAAAATATTATTATATAGTGAACATAAACCATACGTAGAAAAACTGATTAAATTCCTAACATAAAGTAATGACATTAATGATGATCAATGAACTTTCTCATGGCTCAAGTTAATTTCTTGAGTGGATACAAACGAACACCATGAGCCCATTAACACAGCTCCGAGAGCAGTGGCGTTTGCGTGGAGTCGTCAGTGCTACTACACAAGCAATACTGCGTGAAATAATCGCAGAAATCGATGTGGGACGTTCGACGAACGCATCCGATAGAACATTGAAGCGAAATTTGACCTTAATGGCCTATCGCAGCTGACGAGTGACGCAAGTGCCTTTACTAATAGCAAGTCATCGCATACGGCACCTCTCCTGGACTCGAGACCATATCGGTTAGACCCCAGACGGCTGGAAAACCCTGGCCTGATCAGGTGAGTTGTGATTTGAGTTTGTAAGGGCTGATGGCAGAGTTCGAATGTGGCACAGACCCCACGAAACCATAGGCCCAAGAATTCAACAATGCACTGTGCAAGCTAGTTATGGATCCATAATGGTGTGGACTGTGTTTAGATGGAATGGACTGGGTCCTCTGGTCCAACTGAAGCGATCATTGTCTGGAAATGGTGATGCTCCGATACTTGGAGGCCGTTTGCAGCCATTCACGGAATTCATGTTCCCAATCAATGGTGGAAATTTTATGGGTGATAATGCAGCTGCAAAATACTAACACGAATTCTTTACAGACGAATGGAAAAACTAGTAGAAGCCAACCTCGGGGAAGATCAGTTTGGATTTCGTAGAAATACTGGAACACGTGAGGCAATACTGACCTTACGACTTATCTTAGAAGAAAGATTAAGGAAAGGCAAACCTACGTTTCTAGCATTTGTAGACTTAGAGAAAGCTTTTGACAATGTTGACTGGAATACTCTCTTTCAAATTCTAAAGGTGGCAGGGGTAAAATACAGGGAGCGAAAGGCTATTTAAATTTGTACAGAAACCAGATGGCAGTTATAAGAGTCGAGGGGCATGAAAGGAAAGCAGTGGTTGGGAAGGGAGTAAGACAGGGTTGTAGCCTATCCCCGATGTTGTTCAATCTGTATATTGAGCAAGCAGTAAAGGAAACAAAGGAAAAATTCGGAGTAGGTATTAAAATTCATGGAGAAGAAATAAAAACTTTGAGGTTCGCCGATGACATTGTAATTCTGTCAGAGACAGCAAAGGACTTCGAGGAGCAGTTGAATGGAAGGGACAGTGTCTTGAAAGGAGGATATAAGATGAACATCAACAAAAGCAAAACAAGGGTAATGGAATGTAGTCTAATTAAGTCGGATGATGCTGAGGGAATTAGATTAGGAAATGAGGCACTTAAAGTAGTAAAGGAGTTTTGCTATTTGGGGAGCAAAATAACTGACGATGGTCGAAGTAGAGAGGATATAAAATGTAGGCTGGCAATGGCAAGGAAAGCGTTTCTGAAGAAGAGAAATTTGTTAACATCCAGTATTGATTTAAGTGTCAGGAAGTCATTTCTGACAGTATTCGTATGGAGTGTAGCCATGTATGGAAGTGAAACATGGACGATAAATAGTTTGGACAAGAAGAGAATAGAAGCTTTCGAAATGTGGTGCTACATAAGAATGCTGATGATTAGATGGGTAGATCACATAACTAATGAGGAAGTATTGAATAGGATTGGGGAGAAGAGAAGTTTGTGGCACAACTTGACCAGAAGAAGGGATCGGTTGATAGGACATGTTCTGAGGCATCAAGGGATCAACAATTTAGTATTGGAGGGCAGCGTGGAGGGTAAAAATCGTAGAGGGAGACCGAGAGATGAATACACTAAGCAGATTCAGAAGGATGTAGGTTGCAGTAGGTACTGGGAGATGAAGGAGCTTGCACAGGATAGAGTAGCATGGAGAGCTGCATCAAACCAGTCTCAGGACTGAAGACCACAACAACAACAATGCACCATGTCATAGCGACCAAAATTCTTGTGGACAATTCGAGTGAATGATTTGGCCACTCAGATCCCCCAACATGAGAATGCCATCGAACACTTATGGGACATAATCGAGAGGTCAGTTCGAGCACAACATCCTGCACCAGCAACCTTTTCGCAATTATTGACAGCTATAGAGGCAGCATGGCTCCGTATTTCTGGAGGGGACTTCCAAAGACTTGTTGAGATGCTGCTCTACTTAGCTGAAAAGGACGTCCAACACGATTTTAGTAGGTATCCCCTGACTTCTGTCACCTCAGTGTATAGGAAAATGAATGAGAAACGGACTTCATGTAGCACTGAGACAGGTACTGTCCTAAGCGTTCCATAAAAACATAGTAAAGTGGAGCAACAAAGGAATCAATTTGTACATAAAGAAGAGAAAAATACGAGGGCCGTTTGAAAAGTCGGTGCAAAGCCCGAGAGGTGGCACCACCGGCGCGTATCGAGGTCATGTTTAGTTAGTAGCATCTTTGGAAAGAACGCACACCAAGTTTCAGCCATACTGGTTTATTTCTTTGTTTTGGCATTTGTGTGAATCAAGGGTCGAGTGATTGTCAAAAAATGGACGAAAAGGAATTTCGTGTGATGATTCAACATTATTTTATGAAAGACGATACGCCTCAGGAAACTAAAGAGAAGCTTGATAAACATTACGGTTGCTCTACACCTTCGATTAGAACAGTTTATAAGTGGTTTCAAAATTTTCGGAGTGGCCATACGGGCACAAGTGATGCTGAACGTCCTGGACGGACTGTGGAGGTTACTACTCCCGAAATCATTGATAAAATCCATGATTTAGTGATGGATGACAGAAGAGTTAAAGTGCGTGAGATTGCTAGTACTGTTGGCATCTCGAATGAATGGATACATGATATTTTGCATAAACATTTGGACATGTGAAAGCTATTCGCAAGATGGCATCCGCGGTTGCTTACACTTGACCAAAAACGGAATCGTGTGAAGTGTTGCAAGGATCGTTTGCAGCTGTTCAGGAAGAATCTGCAGGACTTCAAGCGTCGTTTCGTCACAGTGTATGAAACGTGTATACATTACTATACTCCTGAGACCAAACAACAATTTAAGCAATGGGTTACCGAGGGAGAATCTGCACCAAAAACGGCGAAACCATTCTTTCGGCCGGAAAGGTTATGGCGACTGTCTTTTGGGATTCGTAAAGGCTAATCCTCATCGACTATCTGGAAAAGGGTAAAACTATACAGGTGCATATTATTCATCGTTATTGGGCCGTCGGAAAACCGAGATGCAAGAAGAACGCCGGCTATTGAAGCGCAAAAAAGTCCTTTTCCATCACGACAATCCACCAGCAAACACCTCAGCAGTTATGGTCGCAAAATTATTGTAAATAGGATTCCAACTCGTTTCACATCCCCCCTATTCTCGAGACTTGGCTCCCTCGGACTACTGTTTGTTCCCGAATTTGAAGAAATGGCAGGCTGCACAAAGATTTTATTGAAACGAGGAGGTGATTGCAGCAAATAATCGCCATTTTGCAGACTTGGACAATTCCTATTATTCGGAAGGGATCAACAAATTATAACAGCGTGGTCGAAGTGTATAAGTCTAAAAGGAGACTACGTAGAAAAATAAAAAAGGTTTACCCCAAACACGTAAGTAGTTTTTATTTTTGCACGAACTTTTCAAACGCCCCTCGTATTTCCATAGCATGAATTAAACAGTGAAATTAGTCTTTAAGGAAAAGAATTATTAAGAGACACAAGTCACGAAATCCCTCACAAGTAATAAATGATACAGGACTTCCATTCGATAAGGCACTCATCATTGGAATGAGAAGCAGTTGTACGAAACACCCAAACAACAAGTACAATATAAAGCAAGAGAAATCTAATAATCGTAACCAAAAGCAATGAACTTGAAATTAAGGTTCAACGATGTACCTTCTAACTTCAATATGTTGCAAGATATAAATAATATTCACAAAAAAATTAAATACGAAATAACAAGGAATGAAGCAGTTCTTATATATCACCAAGTATTTGGTAAACTTTGACACTTCACCCTAACATACTGTGAAGGAATGATGGTATGCATCAAGTGTTCATACCAGATGAGCAAATGGTGGAACAACAAAATATGATTTAGTCTTATTCATGAGCTGTTTTGGGTGAACTCACTTTAAACGATGAGGCAGCACAGCAGACATATTATGTTGGAATTTAATATCCAACAAAAGATTCTAACTTCCAACATTTCTCACATAACTTCATTTGTGTGGTTACTACGAATTATCCTGCACTATTAACACTATAAATTGCTTTGTTTTGGATATAGAGGAGAATGGAAAACCCATAAAGTGATGCTTGTTTGCAGGTTTACATAGACCCATGCACACATGGGGTACTCTATAGAGCATAGGGAGGATACACCATATTACCAAAGCATGCTGACATCGAGTGACGTCGTTGGTTGACCATGTCACAGGTATTTTGGCATTTTCTGTGACATGCCCCATACGACGCAAGTTTCATGCAGTATGTGGATGGACCCACAGGCATCGTATTCTTCATACATTTTTTCACAATCCAGTTAGCAGCTCACCTGCACTGGTAAGTGCTGCCAGCGCTTACGGTAGGTGAGTGCCTTTCTGAACGGTAATGTCTTGCAATTAGAGTACTTCCCTTCCAAGTGGAATACTCGTCATCTCTTACAGGCCACTGATCAGCTGACAAGTTAGCCCATGCTTGGTGCACCTGTGTGTCAACCCCAGTCACATCAATTGCATCTTGAAAGGCACGTGACGAATATGAGAACAGTAGTAGGGAAATGTATATGCAAGGACAGCCTGCATTGTTGCCCGATTCCCAGTGAAGTTAGATAATGATGTCAAGCAACATTTCCAAATTTAACTGGCACACCACCACCTACCCCTCCGAAGTCACAATCAAAGATGGATGACACAGCCCAGTTGTCAAAAGTTTGAAAGTAGTGGGAAATAAAACATGGTGGGCGCTACAAAAATTCGAGATGGCGAAGTAGGTGAACTGTCCTAAGTGTAAATAACAAAAAGTCCAGATTAAAATGATGATAAAATTAAAAAAGAAAAAACCAAAATGGGCTCTTGTGCTATGCTCATATTTAATGTTCCTCCCATCACAGAGTCTCACAATGAGACAGAACAGGAAGATTTATTTAATTGTGTAAACAATTTCAGAGCCATGCCGACCGAGCGAGGTGGCGCGGTGTTTAGACACTGGACTCGCATTCGGGAGGACGACGGTTCAATCCCGCGTCCGGCCATCCTGATTTAGGTTTTCCGTGATTTCCCTAAATCGCTCCAGGCAAATGCCGGGATGGTTCCTTTCAAAGGGCACGGCCGACTTCCTTCCCCGTCCTTCCCTAATCCGATGAGACCGATGACCTCGCTGTCTGGTCTCCTTCCCCAAACAGCCCCACCCCCCTCAGAGCCGTGCCAGAGGGGTATGTCCCTGCGGCCTGGTCGCAATGCTAACAGCCACGAGCCGGTGGTTTAGTACACCACTAGCTGAAGGTCACGCAGCTGCCGGCTGGTCCGTCTGCACATTGTAGGGTGCTCTCCGACTTACTGTATGACGTGAAAGAACAACTGACAGTGCACACCCTACAGCTGCGCCACCATATTCACCAGCGAGTGCTCGATGCTCCTGCAGGCAACCACTTCCACAGGTGCTCAACCAAATGATGTACCCACACCAATGCCCGCATTCTATAGCTGGTGGCATATGATGTAAGACAGCACTTCAGCATTTAACGGACACATTTATAAGGCCTTAATCATACTACAATATTAGAACTAGACAACAGCTACATCATGTGGTGAACAAGAGTATCTGTTATGCGTCTGCAGTCGCTACCTAACGCTTGATCGCACTGATATGATGTTATTTTCAATCAGCAGGAATCCGGCAACATGGAAATGCACTAATGCTACCCCTCTGACTACTAAAAGGTGACGACATTTCTAGAAATACAAAATGCCAAGTCAACCTCAGGACGGACAAACATTCAGGTTTCTAGAGAGATACTCAAATAAGAAGTATTAGAGCTGTTTCAATAGCTTTCTGGCGATCACAGGGCAGCTGTTACTAGCGATACGTACTGCCAAGCCGACTCCAGGTCCCCTCTTGCTAGCAGTCGTTTCGCCAGAAATGCGGCAAAGTGGCACTGTTTCTACCAAGACGTAACGTTTATTCAGCCTGCTGAATAAACAGAGGTGATGTATTCTGTACATGAAACATCACAGTTTTTCAATAGTCCAGTCTTCCACAAAGCCAAACAGACTATTCACCCATCTTTCAAAGAAACTAATCTCATATGGCAACTCTCCCATGTTCCAGCGGAATTTGCAATCTTTGCTGGTATCTGGTTAACAATTTTTACATCTAAAGCCGCAGTAAGATTACAATTCAGTGAAAATTCGTATTCTCAATGATAGATGATAGCATTAATCTTAAGCAATACAGATTTTTTCTGTAGGTGGACTCTGGCGCAAATGAGGAAATGAAATTTTGCTGTAGCCACAATCAAAGAGAGATTTAGTTGGCCAGTATGGTAGTGCAAGTGAAAACCTGTTTACCAGCACATTTGTCCACCTTCTGGTTTTTGGTTTTGTTTTTCTTTATGGTGCAAAAAACAGCTGGGGTCATACACGCCCAAGTCAAAACTATAGAACACGAAGACAGAGAGGAGTTAAAAAACGACTATACATCAGTCCCAATTGACATAATAGAAAACAGTTAAAAATAAGCACGTGGAAAATGGGCTAAAAAAGACACCATGCAGAAACAGAGGTCCAAAACTGAAAATTAAATGGCCTTCGCCATATTGCTTTGGTGGATAAAAAGTAAAACACGGTCGACAGCCCGCGCGTCATTTGCTAAAACGGCCGATAACTCAGACAGCAAACACAAGCGGGAACGTAAAGGTTGAAATGAAATGATCGTATGCAATTGTTGGCTGGGAGGTCCCATTCGGGTTCGGCCGCCAAGCGCAAGTCTTATTTCAGTCGGCGCCACACTGGGCGACTTGCGGCCGATGATGAGAATGAAATGATGATGTGGACAACACAAAACCCAGTCCCAGAGTGGAGAAAATCGCCAACCCGGTTGGGAATCGAACCCGGGCCCAGTGCATGGGAGGCAAGCACACTACCACCCAGCTAAGCATATGGACTCGTAAACGGTTAAAAAATGGGCATTCCATTAGGAAGTGGTGGACAGTTAAAACTTGGGCGCAATGTGTACAAAGTGGTGGGGTAGCGCCACTTATCAAATTACGATGGTTAAAAAGGCAGTGCCCAATACGCAGCCGAGTTAAAATAACCTCCTCCCGGCGGGAGGACCGAGAGGAGGTCATCCAAGCCGCTGGGAGAGGCTTAATAAGCCGGAGCTTATTCCCATGAAGGGAGGACCATTGGCGATGCCAAAGGGACACCACCTCCTGACAGGCAGCAACACAGAGATCATCGGAGGGAATATAGGAACTCGTGGGCTGAGGTACGAGGGCTGCAGCCTTGGCAGCAGCGTCAGCCTCGTTTCCTGGCAGACCGACATGATCAGGAACCCACAGAAACATCACACTAGCTCCACCAAGAGTGAGCAAGTGACAGTTTTCCTGGACCCATTGCACTAAGGGATGGGCGGGGTACAGCGCACGTAGACTTTGAAGAGCGCTGAGTGAGTCTGAGCAGAGAACACAAGTGAAAAGGATGGATGTACTCCGTGGTCTGATAAGGGCAAAGAGCTCGCTTGTAAATACTGAGCAGTGTGTCGGAAGCCGATATCGGAAGACACAGTCAGTCTGAGACCCATCAGTGTGTACAAAGGTACTATCGCGAAGATCTATGTGAAGGTCGTGTAACTGAAGGCGATAGACCGAGGCTGGAGTAATGTCCTTAGGAAGCGAATGAAGGCCAAGCTTAACATGGGCCGCTTCACGAAGCCAATGTGGTGGAGGGATCACACCCACTGGGAAGGTTGCAGGTAGTGTGAAGTTAAGCCGCTGTAGCAAGTGCCAAAAGCGCACTCTGGGAGGTAACAGAGAAGAGGGATGCGCGCCATACTGGCGATCAAAGGGATTATCAAAGAAGGAGGCATAGGAGGGGTGGCCAAGCAGGGCAGACGAACGGCATGCATTCCTGCTGAGGAGAAAGTCACAGTGGTAGGACAGCGATAGTTCAACAGCTTCAGCATACAGACTCTCAGCCGGCCGTTGTGACCGAGCGGTTCCAGGCGCATCAGTCTGGAACCGTGCGACCGCTACGGTCGCAGGTTAGAATCCTGCCTCGGTCATGTATGCGTGTGATGTCCTTAGGTCAGTTAGGTTTATGTAGTTCTAGGGGACTGATGACCTCAGATGTTAAGTCCCATAGTGCTCAGAGCCATTTGAACCATTTTGAACAGACTCTCAACTTGGCTAGTGTAAAAGCGCCCGTGGCCAAACGGATGCCACGATGATGGATAGTGATGAGATGGTGTAAGAGGGATGGATTTGCAGGCACATAAACAAAGCACCCATAGTCGAGGTTCGAAGAGACAAGGGACCGGTACAAATGGAAGAGGGTGGTTCGATCGGCATCATAGTAAGTACCATTGAGGACACATACGACACTGAGGAACCACGTACAGCGAACTGCCAGGTAAGACACATAGGAGGACCAAGAGAGTTTCCTATCGAGCATCAGGAATTTCGTAGTTCCAACGAGTGAAAGGTCAACAGCACCAAGATGTAAATATGGTGGGAGAAACCAACTGCATCGCCAGAAATTTATACAGACAGTTTTGTCAGTGGAAAATCGAAAGCCATTGTCGATGCTCCAGGACTAAGGACGATCAAGACATCGCTGAAGACGTTTCTCAGTAAGACAGGTCCGTGGAGAACTGCAATAGATGGCAAAACCGTCAACAAAAAGGAAGCCAGAGATGCCAGTCGGGAGACAGGCCATTATAGGGTTAATGACGATAGCAAAGAGGACTACACTCGGGACGGAACCCTGAGGTACACCGTTTTCCTGGATAAAGGTGTCTGACAAGGCAGAACCCACACACCTTGCAAACTCGGTCTTTTAAAAATTTCTGAAGGAAACAGAGCAGGCGGCCACAGAAGCCGCACGTGTAAAGAGTACGGAGGATACTAGTTCTCCAAAAGGTGTCGTAGGCTTCTCCAAATCGAAAAACACAGCCACAGTCTGGGATTTCCACAGAAAAACATTCATGACATGGGTGGACAAATAACGAGATGGTCAACTGAAGAACGCTGCGCTCGAGATCCACACTGTGCATTCATCAGTAAATTGCAAGACTCGTGACACTATACCAGCTGGGTATTAATCATACGTTCCATCAACTTGCAAACGCAGCTGGTAAGAGAAATAGGGCTGTAGCTAGAAGGAAGGTTTTCGTCCTTACCGTGGTTAGGTGTGGGTATGACGGTTGCTTCACATCAGCATCCGGGAAATGTGCCCTCTGCCCAGATGCGGTTGTACGTGTCAAGCAGAAAGTGCTTCCTGCAAGAGAAAGGTGCTGCAACATCTCAATGTGTATGGCGTCTGGCCCTGGGGCGGAGGATAGGGATGAACTGAGAGCAGTATCCAACTCCCTCATAGTAAAGGCGGCATTGTAGCACTCACGATCCGGAGAAGAGAAGGGTATCGCCCGAGCCTCCTCGTTTCCGAGGGAGGAAGGCAGGTTGATAGCAGGAAGAGCTCGAAACTTCCGCAAAATGGCAGCCAAAGGTGATGGAGATAGCAATAGGGTGCACAATGACATCGTTTGCTACTGTCAGGCCGGAAATGGGGAATAGATCTCGGTCCCTGAGAGCCGTTGAAGGTTGGCCCACACAACAGAGGGAGGGGTGGAATTGTTGAAAGAACCAGTGAATGAAATCCAGCTAGTTCTTGCTCTCTCCTGATGAACGCGACGACACTTCGCACGCATCTGTTTGTAATGAATGGATTTTCCATCGTAGGATGACGGTTAAAAAAGTGGAGAGCACGTCGCCATGCGCGAATTGCGTCACAGCATGCCTCAGTCCACCAAGGAACTGGGACACGATGTGGTGAAGAGGAAGTGCAGGGAACGGAACGTTTTGCAGCAGTAAGGATAACGTCTGTGAGGTATTCCATCTGGTCATCAGAACTGGGGAAATATGTTGTTTTAAGGCCGCCAGGGAGGAGTACAGGTGCCAGTCAGCCTTTGCAAGCTGCCATTTGGGCTTGCACACATATGGGGTAGGAGTCAGCAAATGGATAGCATATGGGAAATGGTCGCTCTCGTGGGTGTCAGAAATAACGGACAACTCAAGACGATGGGCAAGCTGTGCAGTGCAGAAGGATAGATCCAAATGGGAATAAGTGTGTGTGGAATCAGAAAGAAAAGCGGGTGCTTCAGTGTTAAGGCAGAAGAGGTTAAGTTGGTTAAGAAGGTCAACCAAGAGAGCACCTCTCTGACAGGTCCTGTAGAAGCCCAAAAGGGATGATGTGCATTAAAGTCACCAAGGAAGAAATGGGCGAGGTAGGTGCCCAATAAGCTGAAGGAAGTTTGCTCTGGTGACATCAAATGATGGAGGGACATGAATGGGACAAAGGGAAAAAGTCAGGTGAGGAAGGAAAAGGCACTGCAACAGCTTGAAGATGGGTAGTGAAGCAGATGGGTTGACTATGAATGTCATCCCATGTGAGTAGCTTGACGCCCCCATGATGGAGGGACGTGAATAGTACAGAGGGAAAAAGTCAGGTGAGGAAGGAAAAGGCAAACTGCAACAGCTTGGAGATGGGTAGTCATGGAGATGGGTTGACTATGAATGTCATCCCGCGTGAGCAGCATGACGTCCCCATGAGATAGATTGCTGAGCTCAAGGGGAAGGCCAAAATGAATTGGTAAGAAATGCGACAGCTCAAAGCAGTCGTAAGGGCGCAATTTCGTTTCCTGAAGGCAGAGCACAAGGGAACACTGTGATCTAAAAGCAGCCATAAATCCTCTTTGTGAAGCCGAAGGCCACAAACGTTCCATTGGAGGAGAGTCATCACGAGTAAGAAATGTAAGGGTGTCATCTCCTCGACTGCCGAGTGACAGCCGGTGAAGAGTCGCTACTACAGGGCACAGAAACAGGAGGATCCTGCTCCATGGGTCCACAGAAGCAGCGGCTTGCTTGTGCGGTCGGTCTGTGTAATCCAACGTTGAAAAACGGTCGGTGTTGTGCACTGGTAACACAGAGGCCAGCCGAGCTAAGGTATCATGTGGTGACACCATCAAAGATGATCTTCGAGTTGGTGAAGGAGAAGACGGTTTGCCTTTGGTGGACTTCTTCAACACTTTCCGGTTGGAGGAAGACACAGGTGTTGTTTGGCTGGAGGGACAGAGAAAGTCTTCATGGGAGTACTCCTTCTGTGCTTTCCGGCCTACTGGTTTTGTAGCTGGTGGCTTCGCCCCGCGAGGCGAAAGTTTGACGGCTTGTTGCACAGCTGGACGGGGGCATGGCGATGCTACCTTGACGCTGCGCGATTTCACAACCTCATAGCTGAATTGGAGGTCGAATGTGTGGGTGTCCATGTCCTTCATGGACCGAGGGGTAACAAGAAGAGGACTATAGGTGCCAGACGGGAGAATACAGGGTTTGCCACTAGGCAGTAACTTGCGGGCGGCTAGGTGAGGCACTTTTTCCTTTAGCCAGATCTCTTGGACTCATCGAGATACACAGAACAATCCAGAGAGGAGGCATCATGGCCCCCATTGCAGTTGACACAGTGGGGAGAAGGAGACAGACAATCGCCCTCATGCGCATCCCTTCCACAGGTTACTCATTTGGCTGGGTGTCGACAAGACGTTCTAGTGTGGCCGAAACCACGACACTGGTAGCAGCGCATCGGGATCGGAATGTATGGCCGGACTGCAATAATTTAATAGCCTGCTTTGATCTTGGACTGAAGCACCACTCTATCAAAGGTGAGAAAAAGAGTGTGGGTGGTCACTAAGGAGGAATCTACCCTTTTCATTACATGATGGACAGTAATGGCACCTGATAAGAGAGGTAAGATTGGAATTTGGCCTCAGTTAGACTGTCGAGCAGCCTGGTGTATATTACACCACAGGAAGAATTCAAAGTTCTGTGGGCCTCAACACGTACAGGGTAGCTGTGGAGAAGCGAGGCAGCAAGCAGTTGTTGTGCTTGAGAATCAGTAGTAGTCTGCAAAAGCAAAGTGCCATTCTGTAAATGAGAGCAGGATTTCAAAGGGCTGGCAATTGCATCAACACCTTTCTGAGTAATAAACGGATTTACCGTGGTGAATGTCTTCAGTAAGTGACACCATGAGGCACTGTGGTGCAGTGGGAAGGGTCTTTGAATCATTTGCCTCATTACGTTTACGTTTCGTAGATGTTGATTGGTAAGATGATTGACTCATTGTGAGAAAATCCTCCATGATTGCCAGTGTCTCCAATGGCACGCTTCTTCCAGCTGGGGCCCCCTTCACAAGGGGGTGCACCTGCCTTAGGTGATTGTTCACACCTCAGGTCACACCTCCCGAACACATGACAGAGGGACCAATCGGCAATTTGGGAAGGTTGCATCTCAGACAATAACCCCTCCCTGGGCCTGGCCTGTACCAGGGACACGTTACCCTACCTGTCGACCCAGGGCTGGGAAATTTGCATTACCCAGTCACCTGTTATATGTCATATGGCATGGGCTGGCCTTCAGGAGTGCACAGGGAGGAAGAAAAATACGAAGAACCTCAAATGCCGAAGCGGGGGAACGAGTGGAGAAGAGGATAAAAACAAAGGTGATACTCATCACTTAACACTTACGGGCTGAGATGCTGTGGCCCATACGTAAGACTCTCCCCTGACGTTTCGCCTTCGACTGCGGAAGGCGAAACGTCAGGGGAGAGTCTTATGTATGGACTACAGCATCTCAACCCAGAAGTGTTAAGTGATGACAACACCTGCCGTGAAAGCCTTCATTCTATGATCAAAGGTGAAACTGTTCTTACGTGAGCAATGGACAACGCAGAACATCCCCAATAACACCCCAGACATGTTTCGCAAGGGAGGGGAAAAAGAATGAGAAGAGGATAGACAATCAGCACGGAAGTGGAAAAATGCTGCAAAGTCTGAGGCCCCCTGGTAGCCAAGCACGAACCCACCAAAGAGTGGCAAGCGCCCTGGGGGGAGGGGGGGGGGGTTGTCCACCTTCTGCGTGCAATATAGTGTCGACTTTGTGTTACATGAATTGAACAAGACTTTGCTTGACAGGTTTCCTGAGGCATGTGGCATGAAATGTTTCCAAAATCCTCATCTGATTCCAGTGGGGAAGTTGGGATGTTTTCGATCATTCTGATAGAATGTATGGTAATCTTGAAGAGTTGATGAATGGTAGTCAGTGTGTTTCCTGGAGTGCAACACAGAGGGCAGGACAAAAGGAAATTAGTGGCTGTACTTGACAGTTTGATGAGCAATCGTGACCAGCTCTTCCGGTTCGAACATTGCAGTGGGAACACCAAGTGCTGAAGTCGAATGTGCATGTGTATGATTAGAATGTGTACGACATGCTATCGTCCAGCAAGCAATATTGGATGACTAATATCGTCCGGAAGTTCAGCGAAATGCAAAAGTCCTTTGGCTCTGATAAGGATATGCTGAAGAAAGGGCCGGAAATGTATGATTTCTGAACTGGTACGGCATTCTTCGCCTTTATCGGGTGATACATATCCAGATGAAAACGTTTCCTTCTGAATCTGACAGATACACACTAGAGTAGTATATGGCAGTTAATTCACTGCTGATGTCATTGCTACTTTTGAAATTTGTCACGAAATGTAGAATCCATTGTGCAATGCACAGTATTTTCCAACAACAGTTGTACTTTGTGAAGTCAAAGACCGACTCCAATCTGTGAAAGTCGCGAGAAGGGTACTACCTTGTGACAGGAGAACCATGAAACACCGTGTCACTGTAAGGAAGGTGAAAATAGACACTTTAGATATAGACCGTGTGATAGTAGATCTGCCCAAGTGTCGTGGTTAGAATGATGGAACCATTGGGATGGAGATGTGATGTTCGTGATCTTGGTCACAAGACTACAAAGCTTTTCTGAACTAATTCGATCACTTTGTATCCAGCCTAAAGCAATCGCAGAATCAGTCCACATCGTCATTTGTCTAAGGCCACGGTTTGTAGGTTGGCAGAAGTTATATGGAAGCCCTGTACGTACAGCTGTCGCAAACAACTGTGGACGTTGCAGAATAATCCTTGTGACTGGTTAAAGTCACACCCTGCCGTATTAGACGAATGGCGATTAGTACGACAGGCTTGTGATCGAAGTTAATTGTCGACGCTGGGTACCTATTCTAAAGCGTCGTTGAAGATATGAAGCTAGTTCAATTTTGTCAAATATAGACACTACATATTTCTATTGTGGCCAGAGAAATTACTTTCATTCGGCCATAACTGTGGGTTCTGTTGTATCAGAGGATCCAACCGAATAGTGCGCGCGCCCTGCCGTCGCATCGCCTGCCACAGTTTCCCGTCGCGACCGCCAGCGGCGCGTGGCGTTGCCGCCGACCGAAGGCGTCGCGCCATTGCTGAGCTGGGGCCTTCAGCGCCCTCTGGCTGCACGATGTAACAGGAGCGCTGGCCCCCTGTCCGGGGGTCTGGCAGACAGCTTGTTGCAGTCGTCAGTGCTGCCGTTCGTTGTTAGCTAGCTCGCTGTGTCAATTGAGTATTGTATAACGACTTAGGGCACGAATCAGGAATATTCTTTGGACGCTAATTGGAACTGTATCTACGGTACACTCTTCGCTGTCAATAAAGCTAAGTAACTGTTTTATATAGCTGGCGCTTATTTGTCACTAATCGTTTTCCTGCCACCAGAATTTAGTCACAACCTGGTCACGTCCTACTACATGTCCAAATTATGGTTGCCACGCCCGGGCAGCCATAAAAGGTTCTTTGGTTGCTCGGGGGGATGGCTCATTGCACTAGAACATATGAATATTAATTCACTTTACTACATAAATGACCAAAAGACTTGCTTAGCTCTGACACACTTGTTTGCCACAGGACTGCTGGACAATTTACAACTGTCACTGAGTAACAAAGCACCACTTGATGTACTTAATTAACGAACTGTTCTCTTGAGGTACAATGTTCAACATTTGGTCCTACTCGATGCTGACTGCTGTAGCTGTAACTGGGCAGAGCTCTTGCCCGTTCGACACTATATTGACCTCAGTGTGAGGGCGCTGCTATGGTGGGAGGGAGGCGTGGTCTTTTGGAGCGCCTCCCATACGTCATTATGGCTGCACCAAGCTCTCCTTAATGTCTGAGGTATGGATTCGCGTTGTCGATTATGCTGTGACACCGCGAGTTCTGGATGATACCACAATTTCCACAGCATTTCTAAATCATTTCTGATGAATGCAGGTGTCCTTGCTTGAACAACGTCACTACCGATTTATATCGATATGAGTGCGAGCTGGTGCCATGTCTACAGTGATTTTGATACACACGATACGTTAAACTCTAATCATCTCTCTTATAAGCAAAAAGTGGTCTAGTGCTTGGGACGCGTTTTGATTTTGCCATTTTGTTTAGAAATAATTGATCTTTTTTGTTGAAATGAGCGAATTTTGTGACGAAATTATTGAATTTTGTAACGAAATCAGTAAATTTTGTGTGGAAACCAGGAAGTTTTCTGTTGAGATCAGTGAATAATGCGCCAAATTCAGTGAATTTTATGTTCACATAGAAGGTTCTTTTAGGAGTCTGATACAGCTTTTCACAGTAGCCTAGTCTCCGCAAGTCTTTTCATATGTATATAATATACTGAAGCGCCAAAGAAACTGGTATAGGTGTGGGTATTCAAATACAGAGCTGCGCTCTGCAACCCCTATATAAGACAGCAAGGGTCTGGCGCAGTTGTTATGCGGGTTAGTGCTGCTACAATGGCAGATTATCAAGTTTTAAGTGAGTTTGAACGTTGTGTTATAGTCGGTGAAGGAGCGGTGGGCCATAGCGGGACTTCCGCTTACGACCATTTCACGAGTGTACCGTGAATATCGGGAATCCGATAAAACATCAAATATCCGACGTCACTGCAGCCGAAAACAGATCATACAAGAACAGGACTAACGACGATTGAAGATAATCGTGTAACATGACAGAAGTGCAACTCTTCCGCAAATTTCTGCAGATTTCAATGCTCGGCCATCAAGTGTCAGCGTGAGAACCATTCAACGAAACATTATCGATAAAGCCCACTCGTATCCATCTGACGACTGCACGAAACGAAGCTTTACGCCTCGCCTGGGTCTGTCGACACAGACGTTGGCCTGTTGATGACTGGAAACATGTTGCCTGGTCGGGAAATTGTGTCTTTTCAAATTTTTATCGAGCGGATGGACGTGTGCGAGTGTCGAGACAACATCATGAATCCGTGGACCCTGCATTTCAGCAGGGGACGGTACACGCTGGTGGAGGCTCTGGAATGGTGTGGGGCGTGTGCAGTTGGAGTAATATGGGACCTCTGATAGGTCTAGATACGTAACATGGGTGACATGTACGTAAGCACCCTGTCTGATCAGCTGCATCCATTCACGTCCACTGTACATTCCGACGGACTTGGGCAATTCTTGCAGGACAATGCGACGACCCACATAGCCAGAATTGCTGCAGGGTGGCTCCAAGAATACTCTTCTGAGTTTAAACACTTTCGCTGGCCAACAAACTCACCAGAATTGAACATTATTGAGGATATCTGGGATGCTTTGCAACGTGCTAATCAGAGGAGATCTCCACCCCGTCGTACTCTTACTGATTTATGTACAGACCTGCAGGGACAATGGTGTCAATTCCCACCAGAGCTACCTCAGACATCAGCCGAGTCCATGCCACGTCGTGCTGCGGCACTTCTGCGTGCTCGCGGGAGCCCTACACGATATTAGGCAGGTGTACCAGTGTCTTTACCTCTTCAGTGTAGATGCACCCTGCCGCCACAGGCAGTGTGTTAAAGCAGTGAGTGACAAGGGCAAGCAAGAGCACCGTGACTGTATTTACGAGATTGTTATCACTGGGAACTACGTACACTGTCAAACCATAAGTGCACGATAGGGCCAGTTATTCTGTTAGAATACATGCGTGAAAAGATGTGGACATCAGAATGGATGAAAGACATCGCCAGTGTGAGTGACTACAGCTACAAAAAACAGAACGGTTGCATATAATACAGTGCATATAAACACCGAATTTGACCACAAACTTATGAAATTGTGTCGTGTTCCATTTATAGCTGCAGTGATAATGCGTAGCTTCACGTAGAGATTAGATTAGATTAGTATTTGTTCCATAGATCATGAATACGACACTTCGTAATGATGTGGAACGTGTCAGGTTAATAAAAGGTGTCTATACAAGACATTACATTACACAAAATATTACATGACATTTAACTTTTTTTTGTGGGTGTTGGCGAAATTACCCACTTACGATATCAAAAAATTCATCTAATGAGTGGAAGGAGTTGCCATTAAGAAATTCTTTTAATTTCCTTTTAAATCCTATACGGCTATCTGTCAGACTTTTGACGCTATTAGGTAAGTGACCAAAAACTTTCGTGGCAGCATAATTTACCCCCTTCTGAGCCAAAGTTAGATTTAACCTTGAGTAGTGAAGATCATCCTTTCTCCTAGTGTTGTAGCCATGTACACTGCTATTACTTTTGAATTCATTCTGTTTGTTAATAACAAATTTCGTAAGTGAATATATATATTTTAAGGCTACAGTGAAGATCTCTAGCTCTTTAAATAAGTGTCTGTAGGATGATCTTGGATTAGGTCCAGCAATTATTCTGATTACGCGCTTTTGTGCAATGAACACTCTTTTAATTAATGGTGAGCTACCCCAGAATATGATGCCATACGAAAGCAGAGACTGAAAATAGGCATGGTTAGCTAATTTACTCAGATGTAAATCGCCAAATTTTTCAATGACCCTAATAGCAAAAGTAGCAGAACTCAAACGTTTCAGCAGATCCTCAGTGTGTTTTTCCAAGTTCAAACCCTTAATCAATGCATACACCTAGAAATTTTGAATATTCTACCTTAGCTCCGATTTCTGATCGAAGTCTATATTTATTAATGGTGTCATTCCATTTATTGTGTGGAACTGTATATGCTGTGTTTTGTCAAAGTTTAATGAGAGCCCATTTGCAGAGAACCACTTAATGATTTTCTGAAAAACATCGTTTACAATTTCACCAGTTAATTCTTGTCTGTTGGGTGTGATAGTTATACTTGTATCATCGGCAAGAAGTACCAGCAATCCCAAAAATGGCTGTTATCAAGATGTGTACGAGTACGTATGGTCATTAAACAAATGGTCTAAATGATAGACTTTCTGGCACAGCTTCCCACAGTTTCATAATCGAATCCTTATCAGGAGCGTAATTTCTGATTATCTGTTAGGCACAAACTTGGTCCCGTAGCTGTCAGTGCACATGCTACCATTATAGTGGTGTAAATAAGGACACTGTATACAACAGGCTTTTGACGAGGGAAAACTGAAGTTAATCATCGCACTTCTATTAGAGGCATATAGTGACGCAGCATGTTCTTCAGAAAAGCTTTTCTTGCCATTGTCAGTCTACATTTTATATCCTCCCTACTTCGATCATCGTCCATTATTTTACTTCCCAAATAGCAAAACTAATTTACTACTTTAAGTGTCTGATTTCCTAAGTTAATTCCTACAACATCACTTGATTTAATTCGACTAGATTCCATTATCCCTGTTTTGCTTTTCTTGATGTCCGTTTTATATCGTCCTGTCAAGACACTGTCCATTCCGTCAACTGCTCTTCCAAGTCCTTTGCTGTCTCCGACAGAATTACAATGTCATCAGCAAACCTCAAAGTTTCAATTTCTTTTCTCTGGGCTTTAATTCCTACTCCAAATTTTTCTTTTGTTTCCTTTACTGCTTGCTCAATATACTGACTGAATAACATCTGTGATAGGTTACAACCATGTCTCACTCCCTTTTCAACGACTGCTTACCTTTTGTGCCCCACGCCTCTTATAATTGCCGTCTGGTTTCTGTACAAATTGTAAATAGTCTTTCGCTTCCTATATTGTACCACTACTACCTTTAGAGTTTGAAAGAGAGTATTTCAGTAAATATTGTCAAAAGCTTTCTCTAAGTCTATAAATGCTAGAAACGTGGGTTTGCCTTTCCTTAACCAATCTCCCATTAGTCGTCGTAGGGTCAGTATTGCCTCGCGCGTTCCCACATTTCTTCGGAATCTAAACTGATTCTCAGGTCGTCTTCCACCAGTTTTTCTATTCTTCTGTAAAGGGTTCGAGTTAGCATTTTGAAACCCTGACTTTTTAAACTGATAGTTCGGTAATTCTCATACCTGTAAGCACCTGCTTTCTTTGGAATTTGGATTATTATATTCTTCTGCCTCATACATCTTGCTCACCAGGTGGAAGAGCTTTGTCATTGCTTGCTCTCCCAAGGCTATCAGTAGCTCTAACGGAATATTTTCTACACCCGGGGCCTTGTTTCGACTTAAGTCTATCAGTGCGTTGTCAAATTCTTCACGTAGTATTGTATCTCCCTTCTCGTCTTCCTCTAGGTCCAGTTCCATTTCCATAATATTGCTCTCAAGTACATATCTCTATAGACTCCTTCCACCTACCTGCTTTCCCTTCTTTGCTTAGGACTGGTGTTCTATCCGAGCTCTTGATATTCAATCCAGGTGGTTCTCTTTTCTCCAGACCTTCTCTTATGATTCTTAAACCATTCATTAAATTATGCTCTCAGCAAAATTCTAGTAGGAGGCTTCTTCTTTCATTCCTTTCCCCCAGTTCATATTCACCTACTACTTTTCCTTCTCTTCCTTTGCCTACTATCGATTTCCACTCCCACACGTCTATTAATTTTTCAGTTGCCTTAAGTATCTGAATAATTTCTTTTATCTCATCATATATTTCCTCAATCTCCTCCTCATCTGCAGAGCTAGTTGGCATATAAACTTGTACTACTGTGGTAGGTGTGGGCTTCGTTAACTATACTGTTCATACTACCTTACCCGCATTCCTTTTTTTTACTCATTATTAAACCTACGTCTTCATTAACCCAGAAGTCCTGTTCCTCCTGCCACTGAACTTCACTAATTCCCACTATATCTAACTTTAACTTATCCATTTTTCTTTTTACATTTTCTAACCTATCTGCCCGATCAAGGGATCTGACATTCCATACCCTGATCTGTAGAACGCCAATTTTCTTTCTCCTGATCATGACGTATTCCTGAGTAGTCCCCAACCAGAAATCCAAATCAGGGAGTACTTCACCTCCGGAAGGTTTTACCCGAGAGGACGCCATCATCATTTATCTATACAGTAGAGCTGCATGTCCTCGGGAAAAATTACAGCTGTAGTTTCCCTTTGCTTTGAGCAATTTGCCGTGCCAATGCAGCAAGACCGTTTTGGTTGATGTTACAAGTTCATATCAGTCAATCACTGTTGGCACTGCAGCTACAGGAAAGGCTACTGCCCCTCTCCAGGAATCACGCGTTAGTCCGGCCTCTCAACAGATATCCCTCTGTTGTGATTGCACCGGTACGGCTATGTGTATCGTTGATGCACGCACCCCACCAATAGCAAGATCCGTGATTCATATGGTGGTGGTAAAGAGGGGGGGGGGGAGAGCAGAGTCGTATAAGCGATAAATTGTGTTCTGGGGATGTAACATGGTGGAGGGGGTGAGGAGATAAATGGTGTAAGGATGGCTGCAGGACTGTGGTCATTAACTTCCCTGCTTAATAGGTCTCCAAACTGAAGACCAAACAGGTGATTCCCCAGTCTCCCTACGCCACTGTGTCACAAGTAGCAACTAAGAGGTGTTTGACAAAATTATACCTACCGTTCACAACGCATCTCATGAATCACTTAGCACGCAGTGCGCAGACACGCTACTGGGCGTTTACAATCCACAGAGTGTATTACCCTTGTCTGGAATATAGATGCACCCGTGGCCTGGGGGTAGCGTCTTTGATTTGTGATCAAAACGTTGTCTGTCCCGGTTTCGAAACCCGCCACCAGCTAAATTTTGATTAACAATCAGCATTGGTAGCCGTAGACTTACGGCATAAGAACTCACCGTCATTCTGCCAACGGCATTGTCAAAGAGGGCGGAGGATCAGAGGTTCAGGGCACTCTCTTATCCTTCGGGTGGAAAATTACCCCTGAAAGCGAAAGGATCAGCAATGATCAACGGCATGAAGATACAGAAGGCAATGGAAACCACTGCATTAAAGACACATAACGTATATCCACAGGACATGTGGCTTATAACCGAAGAAGTGTCATGATGACCTCACCATTGGCGAAAGATTCCGGAATAGTCCCCCATTCGGATCTCCGTGAGGGGACTGCCAAGGGGAAGGTGACCATGAGAAAAAGATTACATAACAAACGAAAGGATAACGTTCTACGAGTCGGTGAATGGAATGTCAGAAGCTTGAATGTGGCAGGGACCCTAGAAAATCTGAAAAGGAAAATGCAAAAGCTCACTCTAGACATAGTACGTCTCAGTGAAGTGAAAGGGAAAGGAGAAAGGATTTCTGGTCAGATGAGTATAGGATGATATCAACAACAGCACAAAATGGTATACCGGGAGTCGGATTCGTTATGAATAAGAAGGTAGAAGAGAGAGTGTATTACAGTGAACAGTTGGAACTTAGCTTGCGTCGTGGTCACATTTGTAAGTTGAGGAAAAAAAATGGTGTTATGTGTAAGTTGCGTGAATCTCACTTTGAATAAGAAAATTCTATCTGACATAGAAATCAACGTAAAAGATTGTGTCGCCACCGACTCTAGCCACACGACAAGTAAAGGGTTCGACTGAATCGAAAAATTAATTAATTTAATCCTAAGAAAAAAACTCATAAAAGAACATTCATTGTACTATCACTCATAAATAATGGGGTATAATTACTAGCTTGGTCCAGGCATTGTTCACGTGAATCAAATATTAAAATAAAGTAAATAAAGCATGAACACTGTGCATAAGAGCAGCTTGCAGCAGCACTCCTGAAAACGACATTTATTCTAAAGAATTTGTTTTAAATAAAAAGGTAACACTACTTACTGGCCCTGTGAACATGGAAACGCTGTGGATGGGTTAACAAGGAAACAAGATAAATAGCGTAGGTAATAGTGACGTAAGAACGGTACACAGGATAAGATTGGTGGTAAAATTATTTATTCCTTAAAACATTGATATAATGCATCTACACAACTGCTGTTGCTTGGTAACTAAGTAGAATTTCTTGTGAAACGGTACACGCTTCACGATACACTCCTATGCCCACGTGGTTTGCGGAGACACAATTTCCACAAACAGTGACCAAGTTTTAACCACATTAAACTATGCAGCCGCGAACAATTAACATTTTTCAGAAGGCACTTTTGAATAGAAAAATGGTGATGGCAGTGGGCCAACAAACTCTAATATTAAACCACGTGGCTGGCTTCCAACGGACGTATAAGGTAAATGAGATAAAGAAAATTCACGAAGAGAGGAAATTATTAAGGTGCAGGAAAGATTAGAACATATACAGACGCAATTGCAGGCAGACAAACATTCACACTGAACCGAGGGCGCACTTGTTACATATGCAACACCTTTGTGTTACGTTCTTCTTACGGATCGAAGTCTGCATTAGGAATCAAACAAAGTCTGCAGAAGCAACGCATTCCTTACTCCGACAAGGTTAAACAATCTTTATGAGACGAGACGCGAGACCAAAAGCTAAAATTTAAAGGAAGGTGCACGGAGTCGCCAATCAACAAAAACTAAAAGCTGCCCTCTCGCTACGAGACAACGCGCCATGCGGTTAAACCAACTCACCCTCCTTCGAAGAGAGTTCGGCTGCAGACCCTCGACCCGTTAGAAGCAGACTGACCGTCTCACACACTCCAACGTCTCCCACGCCATTCTGTGGCCAGGAAAACCCAGAGATGAGGCTTCCGCCACCAAACTAACACCGGTAACTTTCACGCAAGGAGAGCAAACCTCTTTGCCTACCTGAAAACTACAGGGGTTGGCCATTCTGTACAACTACCGCTGATTCTATGCAGCAGACTAAACCACCGTATAGCAACAAGAAATACACCACATTCATTCACTCACGCCTGCCAGAGAGTTTTTTATCAGTGGAAAGTAAATAAAATGGTAATGAAAGGGGACTACAGGACCCTTTCATCACCCCAAACGTCCCGGAGAAGACTGTGCCGTGAATTTTCTAGCCACGCTAGTAGATTCGCCAACAGTCTTCGAAACAAACATAACTTGAGAAACAATTATCGCAACAGGCAAACTTCAGATCAAATATAACGGCTAATCTACAATATTTAAATGAATTTTGGATGACTTTAGTCGGCAGTTGTGACCTCATTTGGTCTGCAAAGCAAACAGATTAAAATAAATGAAATGTATGATATTGGAAGCTGACATCACAGCATCCAAGTTATTGCAGCAACAAACATGAGATATCATCTTAAATATTGCTTTAAACAGTTATTTAAAGTTAACATAGAAACATACCTAAGGGGAACACAAAATATACCGGTTTACGAAAAAAAAACAATATTTCAAGATTAAAGTCATGAGTGCACGGTTATAACGAAATTCAACAAAAAATCATCATTAACACAGAAACATACTTAAAAGATATACAGGTTTACAAAAAAATCCAAATATTACAAGATTAAAGTCGTGAGTGCACGGTTCTAACGATATTCACCAACAATTATCATTAACACAGAAACATACATAAAATACACACAATATATACAGGTTTACAAAAAAATCGCAAAATTACAAGATAAAAGTCATGAGTGCATTCAACAAAAAATCATAATTAACAGAGAAACAGGCTAAAAGGTACACAAGATATACAGCTAAATACAAAGAAAAGAAACAATATTACAAAATGAAAGTGGTCAGTGCACGGTTAAATGAGAAAGTATTACGTCGGTGGTTTGTAAACATGACGTCGTAACTTCCGTTGACACCTTGTTTACCGAGATAGCTAGTATCACACCGTAACACACTAATGGCATACGCGCCTCGATAGATTATCTAAAGACTATAACACACCCATATTATGCGGCAAACAACACAAAAAAAACACTTGCACTTCACTGACCGTGTGGTGACATAATCCTCGAATCCACTAGAGCGGACGCCGTCGTCCCACAGAGTGAAGGACCTCCTTGGTAGAACGCCTCCCTCCGGCATGGCTGTCAGCACGCATGGCTGTCCATTTGCTACGCCCACTCGGCAGTTCCGAACCTCGCGGAAGTACTTCCTCGTGGCCGGTGTCAATTCTTCCTTTAGGACATCTTGACACACCTGGGTCGTTTGACATTCCTGCCCGAGGGAGGCAAAACTGGCTCTTCTGTTTGCACCGCCCTCGGCAAGCAAGGAACATCGACCACGACTGCATTTCTTCTGAAAGTCAGGGTACAGCCGTGGACAAAACGAGCGAGACCCCTCGCCTTTTCGTTATGCTGATCCGCACAGCTTAAGAGTCTGCTACACAGCATAACAGGCAAGGCGACGAAGTTCTACCAACATACGACGCACAGGCGTGAAATTTAAAAACTTTCCGAACTTTGTTAGACTGTTTTCAATCATGTGTATCATGTGTAAGACTATATTAATACTCATTAGTGTGTTAAACACAACAGGTAAATATAAGATATAAATGAAAGAAGAAACGCTAATTACTATGAACTGTCCTAATAAATATGAAATTCAGCTTATCGAGATAACATAACTGTTTTAGTAAGACAAAGTACCCCATATCGTTACGAATTAGCAAAATATTATGTGCATTCGGCTGCGAAACGGTCTGTGTCAACGTTCAGATCAGTCATACTGGATTACCGTTGCTGACCTACCGTGAAAGTGTGCAAATTTAGCAATGCGTGAAGATTCATAACGAAATTCAGTTAAAAATCATTCAGTGGCACACTTAAGTCAATTCAATTATTGACAGAAGCGGAAAACGCAGGCAGTAACAAGTATAAAATTCTACAAGGGTTTCATATGGACATCCACAGGCCGCCGGTACAGAACAAAGGTAGCAATAAAACGTATTGGGGCGCGAGAATTTCTTAAAATTGCTTTACTAATAGTCCACTTGCCTCCATCGAGATTAGAACCGAAAACAAACCAGACCTCCCTTGCAGTAGCAAACACCTTTCACTACGCTAGCAGACAACTCAGGCAAACAGCCCTCTATTATTACCCCAGATATGAATAAGCCGGCAATTTCGGAAAGAAAATGGCAACATTATATGCAGTTTCTGTTGCGTAGAGCTTTGTGGACACAAAAACATGAATTTTCTACCTTATTGTCACCGCTCATGTGACAATCATTCGGGACGTTTATCGAAATAACGAAATACGGTTATTAGCGAGCAAATTTAGTACGAAAATTCTGCACCACCCCAGGAAATAAACGGCTACATAGCTGCCAAACGTATTCTACAATGTTTCGAATTCTGCATTAGACTCACCACAGCCCGAAAACGTTCATTAGCCGAAGTGTTTCTTAAGCTAGCTAGCAATGGGAATGCTCGCACTTTTAAAACGCAGTGGCCTTAATACTGGGGTTTGAATTACCTCGTGTAAAGGCAAATGGATTTTATTTGCATTCATGTAAACGTGATTTGGATCGAAAGCTTAGGTACGATTAATATGCTGATGAATCGACTGCAACTAGAACATTTCGAATAACGAGTAGGGGGAATTATTTATGTGATTCTCATCTTCAGTAACGGTCGTAGCTATTTTTGTTGTTAGGATTTCGTCACCTAAAACGGTAAAAATGGAACCCTACTAGTCTCACTTTCTTGACCGTCGGTCTGTCTACCCAAACCTTAAACCCTGTTTACCTCGAGTACGGGTAGACATAATAAACGGAAATGTGTCGCACTTCCTACGGTAGACGGTCCCTTGGTGGTGTAAAAAAGTAAGCTTCTTTCATTTATATCTTATATACACATGTTGTGTTTAACACACTAATCAGCATTACACATGACTGAAAACAGTCTGACAAAGTCCAGATAGTTTTTCAATTTCATGCCTGTGCATAGTATGTTGGTAGCACTTCGTCGCCTTACCTGTTACACTGTGCAGCTGACTTTAAAGCTGTGCGGATCAGCATAACGAAAAGGCGAAGGGTCTCGCTCGTTTTGTCCACGACTGTACGTCGCTTCAGTCGTCATATCATCGGTTGGTAGAGTCCCGCAATGTTCGTCAGGATATTCCCGCGCGAGGAAGGCACTAATAAGCTCTTCTTTGTGCCTTCCCTCAGCGAGCAGGGAACGTCCACTTCAGGTGCTGTTTGGTAGCGGTCAGCTGCACAGTTCTGTACTTGTCACATGGGCACGCCCCCGTGCCGTGAAACTCAGCGAAACCATCTTCCTGGGATGGTAACGTCTCAGTAGACCGGGAGCCGTGCCATCGTCAGACCGTATTAATGTCTCTGGGTCGTGCCTCAGGCAGTGCCCAAATCTTGCTTGTGTGTGCATGATCGACGCTCCTCTGCGTCACGCTAAACCAGCTCCACGCACCTGCGCCTGGCCCGGATCAGCGACCATGGCGATGCCGTGCCGCGCCATGCTGTCTGCTCTGGCCGACAGTCTGGGACTGGAGGTAAACCAGCGTCCGCTCCCCTCTGTCGTGCAAACAGCCGTGACCGCTCGCCACACCACTAGCTCGCGGCTGATAGCGAGGCTCCGCAAACACCTGCCGTTGCAGAAAGACCCGTACTTTCTGACGCGTTGGCTCACTGGGCGGCCTAGCGACGTTGAGCCCACTTAACAGCTGCACTCACACAGACTTTCACATAATATTATGCATGTATCACAACAAAAAATCAGCGGAGATTCCTACTACTGACTAATACATGAAAAATTGCCCAAAAATGGCTTGACAAGGAGGGCCTTCTTAATAATAAAAAAACAATAAGAAAATTTATATGACCAAAATTCAGACAACAAAGATACTTCTTATATAACAACATAGATACAGCATTACATATGTTGGGACAATTGTTCAGGATAGGTCTTGTACAAGATTTGGTAAGGGCCGGTTGGGTGGCCGATCGGTTCTAGGCGCTACAGTCTGGAACCGCGCGACCGCTACGGTCGCATGTTCGAATCCTGCTTCGGTCATGGATGTGTGTGATGTCCTTAGGTTAGTTAGGTTTAAGTAGTTCTAAGTTCTAGGGGACTGATGACCTCAGACGTTAAGTCCCATAGTGCTCAGAGCCATTTTTTGGTAAGGATTTGGAGTAGATTTGGTGAAGCTACTAACTACAAACACAAAACTTTATCTACTACTACCTACATTCCCACATACAATCTGCAGAATTTGTACCAGTCACCACAAACATATAGAACAACTACGATACCCATACATAAAATATATTTTTTCGAAACCTAATACCCACATTGTTATTCGTTGACTGATTCTCCATGGTTTGCAGTACATACTTGCTGATCTGTGGAAAATTTCTGTGACATCTTTTCTATGAACATTTCATAATAGAAGTTATGGTTAATGAGACACAGAAGGTCCATAGAAGTCATACCTGGAATCGTAACGTTTTAATATTTAGGCATCAGACTGATGTAAACGAATGAATGGGCATAAAAATAGAAATCAAAATCACTTTATCCTGTCCGCAGCTCGTGGTCGTGCGGTAGCGTTCTCGCTTCCCGCGCCCGGGTTCCCGGGTTCGATTCCCGGCGGGGTCAGGGATTTTCTCTGCCTCGTGATGACTGGGTGTTGTGTGACGTCCTTAGGTTAGTTAGGTTTAAGTAGTTCTAAGTTCTAGCGGACTGATGACCATAGATGTTAAGTCCCATAGTGCTCAGAGCCACTAGAAACCTTAGAACCACTTTATCCTATAAGTAAACACATGAAAGATCGTCAAAAAGTCAAGACATTTGCCCATTGCCATAATTACTCATCTTACTAATTGTCATACGATACTCACAATCATTGCACCATTACTCACCACTGTCGCCAGGGATCCTCACATACCTTCACGTTATTTCACACTTATAGGTTGTTACCTCGATTATTTCGAAACGGTACAGTAGTTCCGCTCTATATGCAGCAGGTTTCGCTGCTCGCTCGCACCGATAAATACAAACAGAGGCGGCTCTGCAGCCAATTTTATTGCACGACGCGGCCGGCCGCGGGTGCAACAGAACCCACGTGGACGGGTGGAAAGAAATGTGTCAGGATTCATAATACGTATTTATATGTGACGTATACTATAAATTTCTTGTACGTGAATGTGAATCTGCTCATGAACTTTCCTAATCCGACTCACACCTTACCGTAAAGCGTAGCCAAATCTTAGTTGGGAAGTAGTTCTGTAGTATAGTAGTGCCAACCTCACTCCTGGGTAGGGGATCAGAGAGACAGCACAGGCAGGTAAAAGTCAAAGACGTTCCAGTGTCACAAGATTTGGGGTGGAGAGGTTGGTCACGGCCAAGTGGTTCGACCATCCCCTCCACTGGGGCCCAGGAAGACCTCGGGGTGCCCGCCATATTCGTAGAGGGAGTGTGACAGAATACGGGTAAGTGAGCAGACGTGCCCTCAGTGCGTCTGTCTCAATGTTCTTTGTACTAATTCTTTTATTTCCAGTTTTGGATTGTGTAAGGAAGTGAATGATCTCGTTTAATTTCGGAAATTTGACCCCTGTGTTAATGTATCTGGACCCCAGTTTGCCCGTTATTCTCCTCACATAGTGGATGTCCCAAGTAAAATACTGGGAGATTTCGGTGGTATACATTTGGCCAATGCAATTCTTGTCCGTAGAAATGTGCGTGCAGATTAGTATATAATATACCCGAGCTATAAGTTGTAAAATTGTAATATCTGTAAACTGAAACAATTGCTGCAATCGCTGTAAAGTCGAGTGATAATGTTTAAAATAAATAGGTAACCAATTGTCATCAATATTTAACATACCTTAAAAATCACAAACAAGTCAAGTTAAAGGAATTTATTTAAAATAAAAGCTATAGAATGCAGGGACCCACACATCAGCGTGTGAGCCCTCAACCCCTTGCCTAGTATCGTACAGAAAGGGCACGCTCTCTAGGTAGCGCTCTCAAGCTCCCCTCCCCAGTTATCCGTTGCGCAATTTTGATTCAGGGCTTGACGACATCAACTTTCATCTGGCGTCCCTAGGCAAGGAGGTTAGACGGGAAACTTTCAATTTATCAAATATAAAAATTGCTTGAGTTTAAAAGCTGTTTCAATATTCATCTTCCAGGGCTTCTATATTCTGGTATCCTTAAACGTACCTAGTTGTATGTGGTGGCAAATTACAACTTCCAATCATTTATAAGGTGGCATCACTGAAAATCAAACACTATGAGCCTCACTTCACACACAAAACCATCACCTACAAGTCATCAAAACGTCTCATAAACATCGCAGTACATTTGCAAAGTCTCACTGAATCATCCTCACCTATGGGGAATAAGCACACTACAACTCTAATTTGTCATCAAGAATTATCATACGACTATTGACTCGCCACGCCAACACACCCAATAACTTTTTAGTCATACAAAAAACAAAAAAAAAAAAAAAAACACCATGTTATTGTAATAGGAAACGCTTCATCTGAGCCTCATAATCATTCACATTCAGACGTTATAAAGCTGCACAACACTACTCTTTTCTGCTAAGAAGAAGAAATAACTACACACATATTGGGGAACCCTTTACAATTCATAGGAAATATACACTTTAATTTTTATCACACCAGAGTGAATCAAAACATTGGAAAATATACACTGTAATTTTACTCACGAAAGAATGAATGCAAGAAAAACACGTGGGCAATACGTCATTCCGATCTCCAGGGGGCAAGATCTGCTTTTCATTCAATATAAGGTTTTACATTGGAGATGTGGTGCAGCCCCTTCGACTTACGATAGCGGAGGGTTTCTACTTCAAGCGCGTTCGGATGTGGAATCCGCTTGATTATGTACGGCCTGTTGAATAAGAAAAAAACTTCTTTGACAACCCAGCCCATTTATTAGAGAGCTTGTGCGAGAGTACAAGCACTTTCTGGCCTACGCGAGAAGTTATGTTCCGCACCTTCCTTTTTTGAGGCTCTTATCCGAACCTCGGCGGCATTCTTTATATTTGTCAGGGGAAGCTCCACAATTGCAGATCTCCGTAACCTGGGTTCTGCTGGCCAGAGAACCACCTCTTTTATTTTACTAGGAGGCTCCTTGTTTTTCAGGACCAGAATCGGTGGCAACATCGTCGAGGCTTTTGGCAACTCATTTAATATGTTCTAGAAACCGGATAGTTTGAGAGGTGGCATGAGCCCCCTCTAGTTTTCTATCTTACAATTTTCGTCTCTAATTGCATGCGGTGAAAAGTTGCTATTCCTTCACACGCGGACTTCCCACGCAGCGTCGCTCGTCACCCAGGTGGTCCGGTGACAGGCGGGCTCTGCGGATCTCGAGAGGGTTAAGCCGACGTGTGTGAGGGAGTCGAGTGAATGCTTTCCAGACGCCGACATTGTCAAAAGACACGCCCAGAGGGGTCTGAAGTAGCGGCTGGGCTAGAGGTTCCGTTACTTCGCAGAAACTTTGCGAAAACACTTTCTGGCGGGCTACCAGCGAGGCGTGGGAATGACTTGTGTACCCAGGCAGTTGTGGCGGGAAAATTCCCGCTCTTTCTGCAAAATAGTAACTGTGATTGGCTTGCTCAGGGCATAGCTCCGTGACGTAGCAAAATCAGCGAAGAAATTGGCGCCAAGAATCTCCATTGGTGGAATGGTAGTGTTCCAGCAATAGAGTGGAATTTTCCGCCGGTTTTCGAGTTGCTGATTGGAACGTTTAACCACGGCCATTGTCGTGGGGGCGGGAATGTTGTGCGTTCGGCCTGTATGGGTGCTCTAAGTAGTCGGCTCTCGCCTTTCGGTCGAGGACATTGAAGCAACCAGCCATCGCCTCCGGTACGCCAGATCGTGTTCTGGCAGTTAAGAAGACAGTTTGGTAATGTATGTCCGCAGCACCGGCAGATAGGGATTTTCCTAGGTGATAATCAGAGCTCAGCAGAGCGCACCTGTTCGTCTTTTTCTAACTTTGTTCTGTCTTGAGTAGCAGCAATTAATGTTGGGTTAGCTGTGTGTCTCTCTTAAGATTTGAGTGGCAAGGAATTGGCTCCACATACCACTTCGTCTTAAACCTCACAATCTAGTTTAGGGACAACTTCACCTTCACAGCGTTTGTTTGAGTATCCAATTTGAGCCAATTTGATGTATTATAAATGTTTCATGTGTTTTTGTTTATTATTTTGTGTTTAGTCTTAATAAATCATATTGTTATTTTGGACAGAACTTTCATTCTGTTAATCGGTAGAGCAACCCATCATTTCTCACTACGTTAATGAAACTTTCCTTTATTTAACTTATTTATCAAATTAAATTATTGCAGGTGCCAAACTCTTTTCTACTCCACTTGCAGGGTTGATTACAGTCAGTTTGCGTATATTTTTGAATCCATGTGCAACAGCAAAAGTCGGAGTTAGAATAGGGGAGGCTTAGAGCATCATTTACATATGTAGATTCTAGAAGAATTTAGTGTTAAATACACTGCTTGCCCCGGCACCTCGCATAAAATGGCGATCCTTAGCCTCCGATCTTTCCTGTGAATCACTGATAAGCGAACAGGATTCTTAGTAGGAACATTCAATTTTTTTTCTCTATTTTTTTTTTAATGAGTAGTACCCAACTTGTTTTTCTTGTAGTTCCGTGATTAGTTTTAAGTAGCGGCGCATGTTTACTGTTTTTTTTTTTCAGCGTATATATTTGTTTGTTTGTTCATTGTTTTATATGTTTCTTTGATGTGGTGTCCGTACCACTTCACGCTTTGTCGGGTTTGTGTGCAGTTTCTGTGCATTTAATTACAGCGTTGGAATGGTGTTGAAATTTTGTGTCTATGTCGAAGAATATATGGAGTAGATTATTTTTATTGTGCATTTTAGATAAAATTGTTTTTCATGAATGATCACGAGAAGTAAGGCACGGCTATTGTCGAGCGAAGTTAAAACAAAAGAGGATTGCATAGTGGATAAGGGGCAGTTTACTGACGGGGGTAGGTTCGGAGATGAGATGGGCACATTTTTAGCAGGACAGGACGACAGGGTCATGATGAGGAAGGTGATTTGGACGCGATCTTAGAGCAACGTCGCCGCCGTGATTATGATAGTGAGGTAGAGGATGAAACAGAGACAGGCACACAGGTCGAGACGGTAGCAGAAGTTTATAATCAAACGAACGAGAGCAGACAGGGACCAGCTCGGTCACGTCAGAGCGTTAGCGCCCATGTGTCCAGAGTTACATCGCCCATAGGTGACGAGGATCAAAAAGATGACTTAAACCCAATACTGAGCTTCCTACGTTCAATGAAAGAAGAAACTGACGAACAACGCAAGAAGGAGAAGGAAGAAGCTGAGAAACAACGTAAGAAGGAGAAAGAAGAAGCTGACGAACAGCGTAAGAAGGACACTGAGGCAATAATTTCGCATATAGGGGAAATTCGTGGGGAATTATTAACAATCAAGAAAGAATGTGGAGAAGCAAAACAAATGTCAATGGTAGCACAAAAAGTAGCAGGCCTAGCCAAAACTGCAGCAACAGGGGCAATGAAAATCGCAAGAGTAACTTCTCAACTCGCAGGGCGCTTGCGACGTGCGGCACAAGTCTACTCAAAATCCCTAGCGGCCTTAAAGACTCAAGGTAATATTGCGGTTACGAACATCACGAAACGAATGAAAGAAGTAGAGAGTCGGATAGCAAAACTAGAGCGAAACGGGCACACGAGCACTGCGCGTTCGGATACCAATGATGGAGTACACAGGATTGTGTCTCCGAGGAAAAGCCCGCCGTGCTCTAGCCCAGTGACAGCGTGCGGAACGAACAATGCACACGCAGAAACAGCGAGTAATAGCTCCAATAATTGCAGCCCACTTAGAAGAGTGAATGCTGAATGCCACTTCCACTGTGATACAGACGTAGCACATCACAGTTATCAGCAAGATAGATCAGGACACTCAGCAGACGTGCAATTATCGGAAACGAGTGACAACACCAGTGCGAGGATCGGACAGAATTTTGATCACAATCACTTCCTGTCGACACTAAAACTCCAGAAATTCAGAGATAATGGAGGGTCGATGCATCTGAAGAGCTGGGTGATGCAATTTACAAATTCATTACCGTCGTCATGGCCAACCCAGGCCAAATTAGAATTCATGTGTGGACACATCGAAGGCCAAGCTGCGGAAAAGATGCGGGGCGTGGCAGCGACGTGTCGGACTTATCAGGAATTTGTTGGTGCATTCCTGCGGACCAACTGGTCAAAGGAAACGCAAGACAGGATTAAAGAGGAAATAATATATTGTCCTGAACTGGAAGTGTCCGGGCATACGAGCGCAACCAAATTTTTTGATGATTTACTCAAGAAGAATAAGTTTTTAGATAGTCCATATAGCAACGGAGAAATCATTAAATTTTGCTTTTCCAAATTGCCAGTTAGGTATCAACAGACACTTGTCGGGAAGTGTGGATCTGACATAGATGCATTTAAGAGTCTACTGCGCGAACTCGAAGTACTCTTCGATAAACAAAACACAAAGGACAGGAAGAAGGCGCAAATTAACAAATACCACGGGCCAGCAAGGGAAGACGACAAAAGATCGCATAATCGCACTGGTCATTTAGGAAACCAGGGTTACTGAAATCAAGGTTACACTATTCAAGGTTATGGAAACCAGAGACACGGAAACCAGAACGTCAGGGAACAGGGTCAATCTAGACAAGCAATCTGGGGCAGGAGGAATGACGAACGGCAAAGCGACCGTAATTGGAGAGAGCGAAATCAAGGACAACAGGAGAACCAGGAGATTGAAATTAGACCTCCAAATCCTAATGCACGTCAGAGGAGGGGGAGTCTAAGAAGCGATTGACGCTAGTCCATAGGACTCCACCACTTCTCTCACACAAAGATGTTCGTGGAATAATAGTAGTTTAAGTGGTGTACATAGTAGAATAGGCAAATATATGAACCTTTCTTCGGGGAACAATAATCGTTGCATTAATAGATTAAGATTGTTAAAGTATTAACACGCTGCGTTTTCTCGCATAAGAATTTACTGCTGTTAACTTTTTTTGTCTATGTTCGCGATCTCCTCTGTCGTTGCGATAAGAGGCACTACCTTTCCATGAGCAATGTTTTTGTCCTTTCCTATCTGGTGTCCATGTTAAGGGATAAAGATGAGTGACGAGATGTCGCACAAACGGGCGCATACAAGAACGTGCTCTTAGAAGCGTTCTGAGAAGTCGTGATACGCTCCATAGCGGCCACAACCAGTTCGTGAGACGTTCATACCAATGCTTGCAGGCACGCATCAGTGCACTGCAAGATTGTGGTATATTGCGTGATTTCGAGGATGAATATGGGCAGTATAGTTTTTGCAGAGCTGCGCCAGCGTCGTTGTCTTGCAAGTCGGGGTGAACCTGTGAGCGTTTGACTCCAATGGTGCCCTAGACGATAGAAATGCCGGCATAAAGCCTACCATACCAATGTGCTGGTTGGGGATTTAGCGTGCTGCTCGTGACTGTCACAGATGAATAACCAGGGACTTATACTTGGATATTCGTGACATACTGTGTAGCTGACGTGTGTTGGGGGACTGAATCCGCAACAGGAACCAGTCCTGGCTTGGTCATATTACATTGCCTCTGGAAAGGTGTGCTTTGATCTCGAAAACCGCATCACATAGAGAAGGAAGTTGCAACTATAAATTTATTGTCTTGTATAGCCGTGGCTAACCCATTCTCTGGAGTTTCAGTGAGGCGTAGTGAGAACTCGGAGGCCATGTCGTACGGCGCGCACATCTCTGTCGTCGTCAATAGTGGCGAGCAGCGAGACATCTCAGCGTAACAGGAATTATGTAAGAGTATTGTATAAGGTGAACAAAAATAAATAAATAAATAAATAAAAAATGGTATGATATACTAGGATAAGTTAAACCGCAGGATTTAACAATAACTAGATTAATATTATTGGGGTTTTCTACCACAAGTAGGAATGTTTGGCGCGTGCCTGTTGGGATGTTATTTTTCAGGTCATTAAATCAAATACCCAAGATGGAAGGACGACCGGCGAGCGAACGTAGAATAGTTGCATGTTCTTTATAGCTCAGTAAAACTTCAGCCTGCATAATAACATAATTTATTCAGAAGACATGGAATGTAGATCGTTGGCATATGGTAGTTAATTCTTGAGCATGTCTACTGTCGACCTATATAAGTAATAGTAATATTGGTACGGGCCCGCACATTTAGTTGTTCATCCATTACATAGCATCAGTTATCACACACCATGTACAATACTGACATCGGTCTCTACACAAATATCAAAATAAATTATTTCCATGTCTAGATTAGATACACCAAGATTTTATTATAATGATAGCTACAGATAAATAACTATAAAATTAAAATTAGAGTGTCGGAAATGACAGGCCATCAATGTATCGTTATGTAAATTTAGTATAACACAGAAGGTCATGGGGAAAAGTTAGGCATAAGATTTTTGTAAGAATTGTGCAGATGACGGGGATCGTGGCAATGCAGAGGCCAGCCGGAGCAAAAACAAGAGGTCATCGGCTACCTGCAAGAAGAGAGCGTCAGCGCGCCACCTGACGTGAAGGGCGCGCGAGCATCCGGTCCTACAAGCTGACAGTCACCGGGCCGTATACCTGACGGATTAGGCGGCAGACAGCCCTCGCCGGGCCACAAGCGAAAGTGAGGCTGGCCGTTGACACTGACACACGGCCCACACGCGACAGCCTGCTAGCTCTCCGGACGCGGCAGCCGTTTGGAGGGATTCCCTGCGGCAGGCCACGTTGTCGTGAGTACACGAAGAAGATCACATATCGTGTCAGAACCTGCGCCTCATGTGCCTCAGGACAGAAAGGGACGCTATATACTCACCTGTTTGGGTTTTTACAACTCACTAGCATTGGCCGATCTGCATACACAAAGCAGTATCGTGCCACACTAACAAATGAATGGTCTCATTTATAACTTCTCCTCTCCATTAGAGAGCAGTTGTAGCAATCGTCGCTCCTAGTTCGATCCTGTATGGATGACCTCACACACTTGTGGAGTCACTCCATCATCCCTCGTCAGACTGCAATATTGGGAAACGTTAAGTACTGTCCAGCGAGAGAAGAGACCTAGACTAGTGATGTATCCCAACAAGTAGACCTCAGAGACAATTAATCGACGTGAGGAGAGCCTATCACTGTGTCTTCCTACCGTACTGCCGTGATTATATGCGTGGGTCTTGGTGGAATCTCAACAGAGTACTGCACATGCTCCAGCACACCCTATTGCCGTTGCAACAACGTAGCAACAACACCCAACATTTAGCCCTATGTGATGTCAGTACTGTGGAATTTGTGAAGTGCTTCGAATATTTCTAACAATGTGATTTAGTGCCTCATTCTCAGCACAGCCGTGAACATTGTGCAATGTGCACGCACAACTTGATGCCCCATGAACCTTGTTTTTTTTCCTCTTTCTTTTCTTTCTTAAATTTCTTTCTCTAGTGTTGTTTTTGTAATGTATGTTATACCTTCTATGTGTTTGTGTTTTACACTGTAATTCTTATTACAAATTACTGTATTGTTCTCCACACCATGTTTTTTTGTATTTTGTATTTATTGTTGTGTGTATGCAAACAATGTGCCTGAAGTCCCCATAAACTGAAGCAGATACCACCACTGTCATTGTGAATGGACCATCAGTTCAGGGAACATTTTGTAGAGGTTATTCTTGCTGCAGGGAGACAGAATGAATCGGAGGTTGTAATTAGATTCTGAAAGCTCACAAAGAGATTGTTAACTTAAATAGTATCATGTGTGAGTGAGTTCAGGTTAGTTTAATGATACAAATTGTTGTAACATCTTGGGCATTTAATTGCGAAGCACTCCAACTCTGATTGTAAAGAATAAACTGCTCCATATTTGGCACACATGCCCGGGCCATATTTAGAGCGAGAATGTACGTGTGAATCGGTGTTTGGAAGGGGCTCCCTGGGTATGGATGTGTTAGTGTTCCACATTAAGAAGGTGAAGTTGGCTACATCATAAATAATCCTCCCTCTATGAGCTGCATTTTTCAGTTGCAATGATTTTTTCTATAGAGTGCGGCATGTGGAGTCAATTTGTAAGATTGTTCTTGGGCAATTGACTCACTACCTTGCTCCTAAGTAGCCAACTGCTCACCAATTACAATCTAAAATGGCGTAGGGGCTATGAGAGGTGGCATGAGCCCCCTATCATATTTCTATCTTATGGTTTTCGTCTCTAATTGCATGCGGTGAAAAGTTGCTATTCCTTCACACGCGGAAGGTGGTCCGGTGACAGGCAGGCACTGCAGATCTCGAGAGGGTTAAGCCGACGAGTGTAAGGGAGTCGAGTGAATGCTTTCCAGACGCCGACATTGTCAAAAGACACGCCCAGAGGGGTCTGAAGTAGCGGCTGGGCTAGAGGTTCCGTTACTTCACAGAAACTTAGCGAAAACACTTTCTGGCGGGCTACCAGCGAGGCGTGGGAATGACTTGCATACCCAGGCAGTTGTGGCGGGAAAATTCCCGCTCTTTCTGCAAAATAGTAACTGTGATTGGCTTGCTCAGGGCATAGCTCCGTGACGTAGCAAAATCAGCGAAGAAATTGGCGCCAAGAATCTCCATTGGTGGAATGGTAGTGTTCCGGCAATAGAGTGGAATTTTCCGCCGGTTTTCGAGTTGCTGATTGGAACGTTTAACCATGGCCACTGTCGTGGGGGCGGGAATGTTGTGTGTTCGGCCTGTACGGGTGCTCTAAGTAGTCGGCTCTCGCCTTTCGGTCGAGGACGTCGAAGCAACCAGCCATCGCCTCCGGTACGCCAGATCGTGTTCTGGCAGTTAAGAAGGCAGTTTGGTAATGTATGTCCGCAGCACCGGCAGATAGGGATTTTCCTAGGTGATAATCAGAGCTCAGCAGAGCGTGCCTGTTCGTCTTTTTCTAACTTTGTTCTGTCTTGAGTAGCAGCAATTAATGTTGGGTTAGGTGTGTGTCTCTCTTAAGATTTGAGTGGCAAGGAATTGGCTCCACATACCACTTCGTCTTAAACCTCACAATCTAGTTTAGGGACAACTTCACCTTCACAGCGTTTGTTTGAGTATCCAATTTGAGCCAATTTGATGTATTATAAATGTTTCATGTGTTTTTGTTTATTATTTTGCGTTTAGTCTTAATAAATCATGTTGTTATTTTGGACAGAACTTTCATTCTGTTAATCGGTAGAGCAACCCATCATTTCTCACTACGTTAATGAAACTTTCCTTTATTTAACTTATTTATCAAATTAAATTATTGCAGGTGCCAAACTCTTTTCTACTCCACTTGCAGGGTTGATTACAGTCAGTTTGCGTATATTTTTTAATCCATGTGCAACAGCAAAAGTCGGAGTTAGAATAGGGGAGGCTTAGAGCATCATTTACATATGTAGATTCTAGAAGAATTTAGTGTTAAATACACTGCTTGCCCCGGCACCTCGCAATTTTCGTGTCCCAGGTCCGGTGGTCAGTGTGGCAGTATAACCGGCACAATTTTCCAAACTCCTTCATCCACCTTTCACAGGGATTTGCCGAAGGGCAGAAAAGGGAGATAAAGATCGGATTCACCCGGTTTCTCCGAAGCATATACTCCCAGTGAAGTGACCTGAATTGTGGCCCTTAGTCCGAAATCACACGCTTCACAGTGCCAACCTCCCGTAAGAAGTGATTTGCGAACGCGGCAGCTACTGCCTTCCAGGTAGCCCTATGCAGCGGGGCGAGGCAGACGAATTTTGACATCAGCTCTACTGCCACAAACATGTACGCAAATCCGTTCCTAGAACGCACTAGCAGACCGAATAAATCTGCTGCTGCGAGATACCTGAGTTTACTGGGAACGATCGGGTGTATTGGTGCGGCAAACGACACAGTGGGCGGCTTGGCTTGCTGACAGGGCTTGCACACCCTAATTACTTTACGTATACGCCGAAGCATATTATTAAAGTAACAGGTTTTCCTCAGCTTCTCCAAGCATTGCCTTGCATGAAAGTGACCATAGTTCAGATGCACGTACCACACGAGCTTTTTCACTAGTTCCTCCGGAATCGCTAACCACCTGGAGTCATCCAGAGCTGGCCCCTTCAATAGGATGCCTTTCCGGATAATATAATACTGCCTGATGGCCGTGTAGGATTTATCATGTCATTTCTCTTTGATGTCACGCAAGACTTCGTCCTTCTCTTGCTCCGCCCCGATATTGCCTAGTGACGCAGTGACGTAATTCTCGAATGCCACATTTTGAAGGTATAAAACACTAAAATTGTTTTCATCAATAGCGTTATCCTCAGCATCTGAGATGCCTATCATGATGCCTATCATGATGTTGTTGTGCCCCGGAATGTACTCTATCGTGAAGTGGTATTCCTGGAGGCACACCGTCCACCGTCCGAGTCTACCGTGATTGATCTTAGCGCTCATTCGGAATTCTTTAATTCGTCTAATTCGCTCTGTGCTTGTTCGTCCCACATTCAAGCGGTGTTCTTACCCGTCAGTGCACATAAACATAAACGAGGGATGGACAAAACAGTGAGCTTTATAAATCTCTTGTAGAAATTGCAAAGCCCCAAATAACCACTGAGCTGACGCTTCGACGTCAGCATCGCGCACTCTGCAATCGCTGAAATATTTTAGGGATGAATCCCATCCGCCGACACAATATGACCCAGAAACTTTATGCTTTCACGCCCAGATTCACGGTCACCCCCGCTTTCTCGAATACTTCGAGCAATCGATTTAGAACCCGGTTGTGTTCCTCCCATGACTTCTCTGCAATGAGAATGTCGTGCACATACACAGTTACGCGCGCTTTTAGGTCGTCAGATAGTATGCTATTCAGGTCTCTTATGAAGCCCGCATCTCGTGGTCGTGCGGTAGCGTTCTCGCTTCCCACGCCCGGGTTCCCGGGTTCGATTCCCGGCGGGGTCAGGGATTTTCTCTGCCTCGTGATGGCTGGGTGTTGTGTGATGTCCTTAGGTTAGTTAGGTTTAAGTAGTTCTAAGTTCTAGGGGACTGATGACCATAGATGTTAAGTCCCATAGTGCTCAGAGCCATTTGAACCATTCTCTTATGAAGGCGGCTGAAGAAACATTCAAACCGAAAGGGGGTGTTTAAACTGGTAGCAACTGCCATACCAGAGGAACGCAGTATATTGCCTGCAAGACGAATTGAGCATAATTTGCCAATAGCTGTTTCGGGGGTCCACGGATGACAAAACTTTCACGCCATGAAACCTTTGCAGCAGTTCCTGCAGTCCTTCTGGCCTATCTGCCTCGGACATGATGAGCGCGTTTATTTGCCGCGAGTCCAACACCAAATGCACGGACTTGTTCCGCTTTGGCACAAAGAGTAACGGCGAGTTATAGGAACTACTAGCTCGCTCTATTATGACCTGCCCCAGCATCCTACTTATTTCTGCTTCCACAATGCTCTTGTGCCCCAGTGGGATGGGGTAGGGCTTAACAAGGAACGGAAAATGCTCGCGCACTGTAAAGCGGTACAGAAATCCATCAATTGCCCCCGGTGAATCCGAAACTACTCGGGCATGGCTTCTCAGAACGCGACATAGTTCCACACGATTCGCTTCCGTGGCTCCTGCACCAGCAATACACCTTTCCACAGCGCTCGTGAAAACATCGTTCCTATCATGCTCATCAGGTTGTGATTCTAGGTCACTATTAAATTGATCAAAACCTCCTGCCCATGTCACGACTCAGTCCTAACGTGAAATTTCAGACAGCTCACCTCAGTCTCCTTGCGCAAAACACATTCCTCGAAAATTAGACTGACAGGGTTGCTCCCGGCAATCTTCCCTAATATCGTCTTCCTCTGTCAAATGCACATAAATCTTGGGTGCTTTGTGGGGATTGTGAGTCCATTAGGAGACCTTGGCATTATTGTTGCTGTATTTTGGAGCACGGAGTAACTATCCTTATGATGGAGACGCGTAGCTGTTCAGGGAGCCGCGATCGGAAAAACCTGCCAGACAATAGCCCTGAACAAGGACGAGGTCAAAACGTCGAGTCCGAACAGGAACGAAACGCGGAAAACACAAGTACAAGTGTTGTCCATCCTGAGCCCGCTGTAGTGTTTTCGAATCAGTCGATAGATGCAAATTCATTACAGACTATGCTACGACAATTACTAGACAGTAATAGGAGACATATCGAGGAAGTGAACAAAAAACAAGCAGAAGAAAATAGGAAGGATATCGAGGAAGCAAATAAAAGATTAAGTAGTGAAATAGTACAGAGTGTTGGGGAGAAACTGGAGACCATTGACCAACGCATCTCCGCTTTAGAAGAGGGGCAGGTAGTCATTAGTAAGCGGGTGATGGAGCAAGAAGAAAGGTTCGCTGGAAATCTACGTATGCTAGCAGAACAATACCGGCGTGAACACGCGGCTCTTGTGCCCCGAACAGACGACACTGCGGCTAAGTGCCCGGTCCACCTTAGCGCGCAGATAGAAACCCTCAGCCAGGCGATAATAGTCCTCGAGCGAGAGCAAGGGCATATGCAAACACAATAAGACACGGCCCACCGAGATATGCGAGAAGAAATATCCGGGACCTCAGACGCAGTAACGCGTAAGTCTGACAATAATAGGGAAACGATTACCTCTTCATCAGCGGATGCGGACGAAACACGATCGATAACGAAATGTCCGCGCAGACGGTGTGAAATAAATATACAACAAAGAGGGGCTACCGAGGGACTATGTGAGTGCATGGCCCTTTTAGAACTTCACCTAAAAGGGTTAACGGCCCATGAAGTTTGAAAAAAATGAACGAAAGGGCCATTATTCCGACGATGATTCCGGGAACGATGGCGAATTTGATCATCGTCACGATCACGGATCTCTTACCAGGTGGGAACGGCGCGGATCCCCTCAAGAACGTTCGTCAGGGATAACTTACGAATTTGACTTTAAACATTTTCTGACGTTGAGGAAGTTTGAAGTCTTCCGTAACTCGGTTGGTTGGTTTTGGGGAAGGAGACCAGACAGTGAGGTCATAGATCTCATCGGATTAGGGAAGGACGGGGAAGGAAGTCGGCCGTGTCCTTTGAAAGGAACCATCCCGGCATTTGCCTGGAGCGATTTAGAGAAATCACGGAAAACCTAAATCAGGATGGCCGGACGCGGGATTGAACCGTCGTCCTCCCGAATGCGAGTCTAGTGTCTAACCACTGCGCCACCTCGCTCCGTAACTCGGCTATGTGGATTCACCCGCGGGCCTGGTTACAGCAGTTCGAGTTCTCCCTTCCCCCTACGTGTCCCAGTGCGCACAAAATAGAGTATATGTGCGGCTACCTCGAAGGTGAGCCAGCGGCGCGGATGAGGTCAATTGCTCGCAATTGCTACACAGTCGTGGAGTTTCGTCGACACTTCCTGTCGATCTATTGGTCAGTGGCAGCGCAGAGTCGTGTAAAACACGGACTCATTATGCTACCAGAGTTAAACCGGTAGAAATTTTCCAGCCGGCCCGAATGGTCGAGCGGTTCTAGGCGCTACAGTCTAGAACCGCGCGCCCTCTACGGTCGCAGGTTCGAATCCTGCCTCGGGCATGAATGTGTGTGATGTCCTTAGGTTAGATAGGTTTAAGTAGTTCTAAGTTCTAGGGGACTGATAACCGCAGAAGTTAAGTCCCATAGTGCTCAGAGCCATTTGAACCATTTTGAAATTTTCCAGCCCTGCAGGCGAATGAACATCTTGACGATCCTATGGACCTGCGGAAATTACTCGTATTTGCCTGGGAAAGTTTCCAATGCAGTTGCGGCAAGTTATCCTTGCAGGACAATGTAAGGATGAGGTAGAGAGGTTTTGCAATCTCCTTTTAGAGCTTGAGTGAGATGCGAGTGGCACCACGCAGAACTACGGTCAGAGCGCCTAAGAGCAGCGGCCGCGCGAGCGAAGCCGCAACCATAGACAGGTGGCACTCCAGACGTAACGGGTCGCCTGAGAGTTAAAGAGCGCGCGAGCGTTGGCAGCGTCGCGACTCCTCACGGAACGCCGGCAGAACAAACGATGCCAATGGTCATCATTCGCCGAGAGGAAATCAAAGACACCCCGGGGAGTTTAGAAGATATGATAATGAGCAGAGATTTAGGCGCAATTACAGCGGACCTAAAGTCTGATTTAAAGTAGTTGTCACTTGACGTTTGCGCTGCGAAGTTGCGGCGTTGTCACGTCAAGCACTGGCCGGAGGCAGCCGCCTCAGCGCATCGCTACCCCTGGCGATAGAAAATCGTTTTAAGGCCTGTATCTTCTACAAAGAGTAAGTAAAAAATTTCAAACCCATATATGATGTATGTCTCTACAATGTCTCTCAATCTGTCAAATATCTATTCTTAATTTTAATTAGGATAAGAGTTACGTTAATTTGTTTGAAACCATTTACATTCTCAATTTCGCAAACAGACTCTAACTTATAACGTCATTACTGAAAAACTATTGGTGTCACAGCAAAATCATTTTTTACATTCATTACCAAAATAATGCACTCGGCAAAGAATCTTTAAAAGTTTCCGTAGTGCATTACGTTTCCTGTATATAAATTTCTGAAAACAGCGTTTTTAAGCAACCCTATCAATACTGAACTCGAAACAAGTATGACGTTTAAAATCTCTATCTCCTATAAATATTATGTAAATATTTGGAAATTTTCGTACAGTATTGGTCTCAGTGCTATATATAAGCATATCAAATATATTTTCTTAATTTTAATTAGTGCCGTTGTTACATTAACTACTGAAGTGTGAGAAATTTTTGCGTCTTTCTTCTTTAGATTGCAAATCTCGAAAACTACTACACACATTGAATAACATCTTGGTGTGTACACAAAATGAAATAGAATTAAAATTCAGTCTAACTTACCGTAAGGAAAACACGAGAGCTGGCCAAACAGTATTTCTTAGTCTCACAACAAGAATAAGAATTAATCGAAATAAATTCACAAACACAATATTTAATGGCAGTAAGTACACTACACACTAATCAGACAATGTGAAAACACCGCTTAATCCAGAGTCAGAGTCAGTGGAACTACCCTTGTCGCTGCTTGTATTGAGAGATATAATCAAGTCTTCGACACTTTGTTGTAAGATACCTCCATTGTTCCATGTGTCCTGTGTCACTCCTTTCACGTGGTGCACTACCACCTTCCAGCCTTCCGACGTCACAATTTCAACTGCCTCTTTCAAAAGGCGTTCCACTTCGGTTAATGTGAATTTCTTATTTTCTGCAGCAATATGCCGTTTAACCTGAACCCAAATCAGATCCATAGCGTTGAAATGGCAATGGTAAGGAGGCAATCGGAGCACTTTATGCTCGTATTTTTTTGCTACTTCATCCACAATGTAAATCGGGATCTTTGCCTTGTGTTGCGATACAAGTTGTAATAATTCTGCCCTTATCAAATTACTGTCGAACTGTACCTTATGTTTCTGTAACCAGCTAATAGTGTCGTTTTTCCTCGTTGCCTTTGTGGGTGCTTTATCTTGTATTACTGAGTGATAAGGAGCGTTATCCACAATGATAGAGAGTTTTGTTAGGTTTTGGAGCACACAGTCTTCAAACAATTTCACAAAAGTATTGTTGTTCATCTCTTCGTGGTAGTCGGAGGTCTTACTTGAACTGAATAGCAGCAGACAATTTGGAATGAAACCTTTTGAATTTCCAGCATGTGCTACAATTATCCTTTTTCCTCTGCCGATCGGAGCTGCCATACTATCGCTGATGGCACCGTCTGTCCAGCCTTTTTTTTAAACTGTGTCCTGCATTCACCCACGTTTCATCAAGCCAAACGATATCATCAAAATTTGTCCCCACTAATTTTCTTAGAAAGCGGCATCGCCAGGCTGCAATATCTTGGCATTCCATTAGTAAATTTCTGCCAGAGATGGATCCTAACATTTTCACGACTCGTAACGAAGACGATTTACTACCCCGAAACAGGTCAGCCGCTGTGAGGGTAGCATGTAGTTTTTTGAGTGTTGGATACTCCTTCCTCGAATGAAATGCGTATATTTGACGACGAATGGCATCTTCCTGAAAAGAGTCAAGTTTTGTGACCCTCTTCTCTAGTCGCCTCTATTTCCCAGGTGTGTCCAATTTAGATGATTCACTTGAGCCTTCTTTCGTGAATTTCTCCTGGCAGATTCTTATTACTGATCGACCGTTCGGTAACTTGCAGAGCAGCTGCAGTTCGCTCCACCACCTTATCCAAAGGGAGGAGAGGCCCTGCGGCACCCCTCTCTCTCTCAAAATACTCCCGTAAGGAACACACGTATTCACGCACCTGACTGCGTATACGACCCCATGTCCGCCACTTTTTGGTTTCCGAGGGGTGTGCAGCCTCGGCCTCCCTCTCTTGCGACTGCTTTCATCAGACATCGTAAACACGCGAAGCTACAAGTCACTCAAATCTCTCACCCGCACATCTACAACGGCTCGCTGAGGACTGGCTGGCACAGTGCCTTAGTAAGCTTGGCAGAGCGAAGTGGCAACGCAGTGGCAGCCGACAGCGCCGGTTGCCATTGCTTTATTGGTGGCGGGAGCCCTGCAGCCCGTTGCCTATCGAGTGACAACTACTTTAAATAATAGTATAGGAACGGTAGTCGTGATCGACCACAGAATAATTATCGAACAAGCAACAACAGGGGTGCCGTAAACAGTACGGGTGGCCCGCCAGTGGGTCTAGAAATTCGTCCCGCAAACCCGCGGCACAATCCGCCACATGACCCTAATCAAAGGGATCAATGACTAGTGGCTGGCTCGGTTGGCGTCAACTTAATGAGGACCGGTGGTATTGATGATATTGATGAAAATTTGACAGAGGACGACGATATCAGGGAAGATTTGTTGATGGAGGGCCACAGCATTGGTGTGACCGCGATAAACCCGTTCGTGTCTGTTTACATTCGGGGAGTCAGGCTTAGATGTGTACTCGATACAGGCAGCCCCTTTTTGCTGATTAGTGAGGCGGCGTTTCGGAAGTCTGAGGAAACAGGGAGTTGGCCGACTTTCCAGGAGAGAGAAACCACAGTCAGGGGTGTGATATATGGAAAACGTGTTAAAATTAAAGTACAGACTCGAGTAAACTTCGTCTGTCTAGGTCATGAGTTTGAATTCAATTGTTTTGTGATGCCGCAAATGAGCGTGACGATAATATTGGAGACTGGCTTTATGAATGCCCACAGCCCCGTAATCGACGAGGCTGGCGGTGCAATGACGTACACCGATACACGCCACAAGACATGAATCAACCCACACTTTTAACACAATGGAATACTGAATCACAAAGTCTGTACAGTAATGCATAAACAAGATAAAACACGGAAGAAAATGCACACCTATATCCTAAATTCACGTAAATTCTGTGTTGCAGAAAGACAATATACCAATTAGCACATCCAACCGAAAATAACCAATCCTCACTTCGCATCAGAAGGTACCTGGTTTACCGACATCCGTCAAAAGGGTAAGCCACGTGTAACTTAGCTGGCGTCATGGTCACTGATTGTAAATTGCGGAAAAAAATGGTGTTATGTGTAAGTTGCGTGTACCGTGGATCTCTAGAAGAGCGAAGCGTTCCAAAGGATTGGAAAAGGGCACAGGTCATCCCCGTTTTCAAGACGAGACGTCGAACAGATGTGCAGAACTATAGACCTATATCTCTAACGTCGATCAGTTGTAGAATTTTGGAACACATATTATGTTCGAGTATAATGACTTTTCTGGAGACTACAAATCTACTCTGTAGGAACCAGCATGGGTTTCGAAAAAGACGATCGTGTGAAACCCAGCTCGCGCTATTCGTCCATGAGACTCAGAGAGCCACAGACACCGGTTCCCAGGTAGATGCCGTGTTTCTTGACTTCCGCAAGGCGTTCGATACAGTTCCCCACAGTCGTTTAATGAACAAAGTAAGAGCGTATGGACTGTCAGACCAATTGTGTGATTGGATTGAAGAGTTCCTAGATAACAGAACGCAGCATGTCATTCTCAATGGAGAGAAGTATTCAGAAGTAAGAGTGATTTCAGGTGTGCCGCAGGGGAGTGTCGAAGGACCGCTGCTATTCACAATATACATAAATGACCTTGTGAATGACATCGGAAGTTCACTGAGGCTTTTTGCGGATTATGCTGTGGTATATCGAGAGTTTGTAACAAAGGAAAATTGTACTGAAATGCAGGAGGATCTGCAGCGAATTGATGTATGGTGCAGGGAATGGCAATTGAATCTCAATGTAGACAAGTGTAATGTGCTGCGAATACATAGAAAAAAAGATCCCTTATCATTTAACTACAATATAGCAGGTCAGCAACTGGAAGCAGTTAATTCGATAAATTATCTGGGCGTACGCATTAGGAGCGATTTAAAATGGAATGATCATATAAAGTTGATCGTCGGTAAAGCAGATGCCAGACTGAGATTCATAGGAAGAATCATAAGGAAATGCAATCACAAAACAAAGTAAGTAGGTTACAGTACGCTTGTTCGCCCACTGCTTCAATACTGCTCAGCAGTGTGGGATCCGTACCAGATAGGGTTGATAGAAGAGATAGAGAAGATCCAGCGGAGAGCAGCGCGCTTCGTTACAGGATCATTTAGTAATCGCGAAAGCGTTACGGAGATGATAGATAAACTCCAGTGGAAGTCTCTGCAGGAGAGACGCTCAGTAGCTCGGTACGGGCTTTTGTTGATGTTTCGAGAACATACCTTCACCGAGGAGTCAAACACTATATTGCTCCGTCCTACGTATTTCTCGCGAAGAGACCATGAGGATAAAATCAGAGAGATTAGAGCCCACACAGAGGCATACCGACAATCCTTCTTTCCACAAACAATACGAGACTGGAATAGAAGGTACCCTTCGCCACACACCGTCAGGTGGCTAGCGTAGTATGGATGTAGATGTAGATATAGAATGCGGCTCTACGGGACTTAGATGGGGATCACACATTTAATATTTGTTCTTAACCCAATTCATTTAACAGGAAACAATAATTTTACACCATTAAATCATTATTTTTAATAATCTGAGATTGCGCATACCCGTTTAATGCAGAAACTATTTATCACAGAGAAAAAATGAATAGATCCTGTTTTTGTAGGAAATTTTATGTCGTTTAATTTTGTAATGAAAAACATTTTCGTTAGATCCCTCTATTCCAAAGTTTAAATGCTCCCACCATCCACCCCCATGCTCACGCCCTACTGTTGAAGATTTTTAGTATGTTGTTCATGACACACCCTGCTACCACTGTTGAAAAAATTGTGACTAAGCGATTTTACCCCTATTTGACACTATTTAGTCTTCGTTTACTGGGCTATTTATTCATCATCTGCGAATAAGTTATTAGTAACAAATAGATTTGAAATCCAATAACATTTATTTTTTCAATTCTTGGTCATTAATGAAACGAATGCACATTCTGTTGCTTTTAAATTAGTTTTCAGAACAACTGCTTCTGTCAAACATCTTGTCAGGAACTTCCTTTGATTTTCGAGGACTTTCCCTGTGACACTAAAGAAAATACTTTCTACACATGCAATAAGGACATTGGTGTGTTATATCTCATGAATTCGGCTTTATTTTTACGATAACAGTATACGACTTTCAATTCGTAATCTTCTTCAGGAAAAACTGAGAAATCAATTCCGTTGTAGCTTTTGGCAAATAATACGTTGTGATTTCACATTAGCTTTGCTTTCCAAATAAAATTCAAAATAGATTTTTCCTTTTACATCACAACGTGATTCGAAAATCGTGACCTTATTTACCAACATGAGAGGTGGCCCGACTCTCTCTCACTTTAAAAATACTGTAAGTGAGATTAACTTTCATATGTTAGGTCATAACCTCGGTGATGCCCAGCACTACATTTGCTGCATGTGGTTAATGATCATTTGTTGTTGTTGTGGTCTTCAGTCGTGAGACTGGTTTGATGCAGCTCTCCATGCTACTCTATCCTGTGCAAGCTTCTCCATCTCCCAGTACCTACTGCAGCCTACATCCTTCTGAATCTGCTTAGTGTATTCATCTATTGGTCTCCCTCTACGATTTTTACCATCCACGCTGCCCTCCAATACTAAATTGGTGATCCCTCGATGTCTCAGAACAAGTCCTACCAGCCGATCCCTTCTTCTAGTCAAGTTGTGCCACAAAATCCTCTTCTCCCCAATCCTATTCAATACCTCCTCATTACTTATGTGATCTACCCATCTAAATTTCAGCATTCTTGTGTAGCACCACATTTCGAAAGCTTCTATTCTCTTCTTGTCTAAACTATTTATCGTCCACGTTTCACTTCCATACGTGGCTACACTCCATACAAATACTTTCAGAAACGACTTCCTGACATTTAAATCTATACACGATGTTAACAAATTTTTCTTGTTCAGAAACGCTTTCCTTGCCATTGCCAGTCTACTTTTTATATCCTCTCTACTTCGACCATCATGAGTTATTTTGCTCTCCAAATAGCAAAACTCCTTTACTACTTTAAGTGTCTCATTTTATGACCTAATTCCCTCAGCATCACCCGACTTAATTCGACTACATTCCATTATCCTCGTTTTGTTTTTGTTGATGTTCATCTTATACCCACCTTTCAAGACACTGTCCATTCCGTTCAACTGCTCTTCCAAGTCCTTTGCTGTCTCTGCCAAAATTACAATGTCATCGGCGAACCTCAAAGTTTTTATTTCTTCTCCATGGATTTTAATACCAACTCCGAATTTTTCTTTTGTTTCCTTTACTGCTTGCTCAATATACGGATTGAATAACATCGGTGATACGCTACAACCCTGACTCACTCCCTTCCCAACCACTGCTTCCCTTTCATACCCCTCGACTCTTATAACTGCCATCTGCTTTCTGTACAAATTGTAAATAGCCTTTCGCTCCCTGTATTTTACCCCTGCCACCTTCAGAATTTGAAAGAGAGTATTCCAGTCAACATTGTCAAAAGCTTTCTCCAAGTCTACAAATGCTAGAAACGTAGGTTTGCCTTTCTTAATCTTTCTTCTAAGATAAGTCGTAGGGTCATATTGCCTCACGTGTTCCAACATTTCTACGGAATCCAAACTGATATTCCCCGAGGTCGCCTTCTATCAGTTTTTCCATTCGTCTGTAAAGAATTTTCGTTAGTATTTTGCAACTGCGACTTATTAAACTGGTAGTTCGGTAATTTTCACATCCGTCAACACCTGCTTTCTGTGGTATTGGAATTATTGTATTCTTCTTTAAGTCTGAGGGTATTTCGCCTGTGTCATACATCTTGCTCACCAGATGGTAGAGTTTTGTCAGGACTGGCTCTCCCAAGGGTGTCAGTAGTTCTAATGGAATGTTGTCTACTCCGGTGGCCTTGCTTTTATTTACGTCCTTCAGTGCTCTGTCAGACTCTTCACGCATCTCCCATTTCATCTTCATCTACATCCTGTTCCATTTCCATAATATTGTCCTCAAGTACATCGCCCTTGTATAGACCCTCTATATACTGCTTCCACCTTTCTGCCTTCCCTTCTTTGCTTAGAACTGGATTCCCTCAAAGCTCTTGATATTCATGCAAGTGGTTCTCCTTTCTCCAAAGGTCTCTTTAATTTTCCTGTAGGCAGTATCTATCTTACCCCTAGTGAGATAAGCCTCTACATCCTTACATTTGTCCTCTAGCCATGCCTGCTTAGCCATTTTGCACTTCCTGTCGATCTCAATTTTGAGACGTTTGTATTCCTTTTTGCCTGCTTCATTTATTGCATTTTTATATTTTCTCCTTTCATCAATTAAATTCAATATTTCTTCTGCTACCCAAGGTTTCCTACTAGCCCTCGTCTTCTTACCTATTTGATCCTCTGCTGCCTTCACTGTCTCATCCCTCAAAGCTACCCATTCTTCTTCTACTGTATTTCTTTCCCCCATTTCTGTCAATTGTTCCCTTAAGCTCTCCCTGAAACTCTGTACAACCCCTGGTTCTTTCAGTTTATCCAGGTCCCATCTCCTTAAATTCTCACCTTTTTGCAGTTCTTCAGTTTTAATCTACAGTTCATAACCAATAGATTGTGGTCAGAGTACACATCTGCCCCTGGAAATGTCTTACAATTTAAAACCTCGTTCCTAAATCTCTGTCTTACCATTGTATAATCTATCTGATACCTATTAGTATCTTCAGGGTTCTTCCATGTATACAACCTTCTTTCATGATTCTTGAACCAAGTGTTAGCTATGATTAAGTTATGCTACGCGCAAAATTCTACCAGGCGGCTTCCTCTTTCATCTCTTAGCCCCAGTCCATATTCACCCACTAAGTTTCCTTCTCTCCCTTTTCCTACTACCGAATTCCAGTCACCCATGACTATTAAATTTTCGTCTCCTTTCACTATCTGAATAATTTCCTTTATCTCGCCACACATTTCATCATTCTGTTCGTCATCTGTGGAGCTAGTTGGCATATAAACTTGTACTACTCTGGTAGGCGCGGGCTTCGTGTCTGTCTTGGCCACAATAATGCTTTCACTATGCTGTTTGTAGTAGCTTACCCGTACTCCTATTTTTTATTCATTATTAAACCTACTCCTGCATTACCCCTATTTGACTTTGTATTTATAAACCTATATTCACCTGACCAAAAGTCTTGTTCCTCCTGCCACCGAACTTCACTAATTCCCACTATATCTAACTTTAACCTATCCATTTCCCTTTTTACATTTTCTAACTTACCTGCCCGATTAAGGGATCCGACATTCCACGCTCCGATCCGTAGAACGCCAGTATTCTTTCTCCTGATAACGACGTCCTCTTGAGTGCCGCCCGGAGATCCGAATGGGGGACTATTTTACATCCGGAATATTTTACCCAAGAGGACGCCATCATCATTTAATCATACAGCAAAGCTGCATGCCCTCGGGAAAAATTACGGCTGTAGTTTCCCCTTGTTTTCAGCAGTTCGCAGTACCAGAACAGCAAGGCCATTTTGATTGGTGTTACAAGGCCAGATCAGTCAATCATCCAGACTGTTGCCCTTGCAACTACTGAAAAGGCTGCTGCCCCTCTTCAGGAACCACACGTTTCTCTGGCCTCTCAACAGATACCCCTCCGTTGTGGTTGCACCTACGGTACGGCCATCTGTATCGTTGAGGCACGCAAGCCTCCCCACCAACGGCAAGGTCCATGGTTCATGGCGGAGAATGATCATTCACATGAGGAAATTGTTGGTATAATTTTCTTATAACTGCGTGTGAAACCTATAGAGAACTTGTACTCGAGCTGCCGTAGTGGAGGCGACGGAGATCAGGGAGAGATGACTTGAGAGGTCACAAATGCTAAGTGCAGTGGCCTGGCTGTGTGAATGATTCTGGGAAGCAGCACACAGTGGACTGCACCTGCAGAGGGACTTCTGGCCGAAGCCCTCTCCTCCTTCCACTTAGGGTTGGACAGAAGGCCGACAGTTCACAAGACATTTTACCTGGGCCAGTCAGCAGTCTATCGTGAAGGTGGTGGAAAGTAGGTGGTGGATTGCAGTAAACTGAGCCACTGTGCAAGTGGTAGGAAGGCCATAAAACTCCATGCATTCTCATAGCGGCTGGTGTACATGTTTAGTGTGGGCAAGACTGTAACCCCCTGAGGCCAGGAAGTCGCCAGGTTCTTTTAGCGTGCAGGGAAGACATATATTTCACATGGAATGACTGTCTGAGGAGCTTAACAGCCTTCTTTCAGAGACTGGAAGTAGTCAACCCAGAAAGATTAGATTTCTCCATGAATGACGGACTGTGGTTCCATATAGGAAGATGTATTTTGCTAAAATATGGCCATTTTTATCGTGAGAACGACGCCTCCCTTGTCTAAAATCTCGTTTTTCTTTTCAGATAAGAGATATTTGGAGTAACTGATTGGTTCCTCTCAGCATACACAAAGTGGAGGCTTGCTCCCCCAGAACTGGAACCCCAGTGCTGTGTCTGGATTGGCTACTAGGCCAACAAAACACTCAAGAGGAGAGATTCAATGAGTATAGTTTAATTGGTCTGTGCAATGTGGGGGCAGTTTCGTTCTTGGTAATTCGGCTCCCGTACTGAGCCTTGGTGGAAAGTGGTAGTGATGCTATGCCTTCTTTATCGTCTTCTGGTCCTCCGCTGGAGGGTGAAACTTGTGGTCTGTATCTCCTTGTGGACTCAGAGCCAGTGGCCGTTTCCAACTATACCAACAGTGGAACTGCGTATCATCTTGGACATATCATGTGTCACGAAGGTGAACTTATTTGTCCTAAGTTGGCTGTCTGACTTTCGACAATTCCAGCATGCGCCGTCGAGCCTGTGAGTCAAATTGGTTTCGACGGACCAGCGAACGGGTGCACCTCACAATGAAATCAACCGGAATTTCGATGCTGTGATAGGGAAATTTCCCACGTTCTGGTAATCAGAATGCCAGACCGCGTAGTTTGCAAACGCGTCAGGACACAACAGTTGCAGCAGAGCGCTGCTCTATGCCCACAGCGTGCCTTTTACTGCTGCGTCTGAATCAAGGTGAAATGGTAAAATACTGATGTACCAGCGCAAGGTTGTTAAATGCTATTCACAGCTCCCTGTTGCCAGGTGAACCATAGTTTCCGGTATACTTGGTCGTAATTGATTCAGTTTCAATAGAATGGGCTTCACAGTGGATTCATGTAAACAAAGTCAGGATTAATTCGGGGCAGAATCTGTATAGCTTCCACCCCAATGTATGCTTTATCAGCCACGCACTGTTCCTTTATGTGACCCCTTGGCCAGGATCTCGAATCACAGCACTTCTGTGAGGTGGTTAGTGTGTTATCTGGCGGAACAGGCGCGTGTCTCTCTTTTTTTCTAAAATGAGAGTATGGTGCACTAAAAACGTTTAGACTCGGAATTGATGCTATGCGTCGTATCTCAGCAACTTGTAGTACGTTGCAGTCATTTTACTTCATTGTATGTATTGTTTGTGTCACAGATTTTTTTGTTTGTTTCTCATTGTGCCTTCTCAGTGACTTCTGCGTCACTTCTTGACTGATGTTGCATCGTTGCTAACGTCACTGTGCGAGCTTTTGTGAAACAAATTTGTTTATGGGGATGTGTACGACATTTTAGAGTAGGTTTTATTACACGGGCTTAGGCACAATGTCTGCATTATGTAATAGAAGATCAGAGTAGGGTCGTGGTGCATGATGCTTTAGAACCGGAAACTTGCGGAAGTATCAATCGATTTCAATGCTTACGAGAAGCAAAGCTCATTTGTATAGTGAGAAAAAGCTGGGTACTAACTTATTCCAAAATGGAACACGAGCCAGACATTGATTCAGAACGGCGGAAGAAGTTCATTTAAATCGCTTTGAAGTCAGGGCACAAATGTCAAATGCAGAATGCTCCGATGATGAGCGTTCAGTTCACTCAGGAAATGAAAGTGAAAACATTGCCGAGGTGGCAGGTCGTGGAGGTTCTGTAAATACGGAAAGAGATACAGTCAGGGAAAGTTACAGTCGAGTTTTGCGGACAAGGCGTCACAGAGCAGTTGGGTGACGTGCGTCTAGTCAGGGGTACGGTATTGGAAGTACGGAGGGTCGATCGTTCTGTTTATGGAGGAGGTAGAGAAGAGACGACAGGAGGAGGAAATCTGTGGACGGAAAAGAGACGGCAGCAAGAAGACCAAAGACAGGAGTTTCACATTAATGAAATCAGGGAAATTTAGAAGCGACTTGAGAAGGAGGAAAACAGATAGGACGAAGTCGTGAAATCAATTACGGAAATTAACAGGAGGGCTGATGAGTTTGCCAAAAACGTAAATCATGTCAGGAATGAAGTTAAGAGTGTAAAAGCAGAGGTTGAAGACATTAGGAAAACGTCAGATGAGACGAGAGAAATAATAGTAGAGTACAAATGTGAAGCTAGGTCAGCCACATTAGTAGCACGAGACGCGCGAAAAAATGTCCAAATTGCCGGAGATCAGGCAGTGTTGGCAAAAGTCAAAGTGAGTGCAACCGAGAAGGCTATTTCAGCTCTTGTTAAACATGGGACCGAAGTAGCTGAAAAGACACAGAAAGAAATATTAGAAATCAAAGAGGAGCAAACACGTCTCACTACCCAGCAGGAGGAGCTGGCGGATGAGATGAGACAAATGTGCAAACGGGTCGCTCCTGGCCGGCCGTTACGACCGAGCGGTTTTAGGCGCTTCAGTCTGGGACCGCGCTGCTGCTAAGGTCGCAGGTTCGAATCCTGCCTCGGGCATGGATGTGTGTCATGTCCTTAGGTTAGTGAGGTTTAAGTAGCTCTAAGTCTAGGGGACTGATGACCTCAGATGTTAAGCCCAACAGTGCTCAGAGTCATTTGAACCATTTTTGGTCGCTCCTGTAGAAATTCAGCCAGAAGCAACAGCACATCACTGCCGTTTCGTTGATCACCAGGACTGTCAAAGATAAAACTCATCCCGTAGCCACATCCCCGGCACAGGCCGATATAAGGTAGGAACGCCCACTTGACGGGGTACGCTGCTCGACCGAGAGCTCGCAGCCAGTGGCGCGTAGTGCACAGAGTACCGAGCCGGACCGCAACCGCGCGCTACTCAGACGCACGGAAACATTGCTAATGACCCTGATGAGACGAGACGGAGGTACAACAGTTTTCAACGATCGGTCGACCATGAAATCTTTAGAATCGGTCGGCCATGAAATGTTAGGAGAACGCGCGCCACAAATTAGTGGAAGTCCAATTACGGATATTTCGCGTTGAATCATTTTCTCTCACTTCAAAATTTCCAGATTTGCAAAGAGAATCACAATTCATTACACCCCAAGTCATTGATTACCCATATGGTAGGGCACTACCCGAGTCATGGACACTAGTACACAAACTACAGTTTGTGTGTGGATATTTGGAAGGTTCAATACCAGAGCACACGAGTAGCGTTGCAGCAAAGTGCCAGAGTTACGGCGAATTCGCAGAGGCTTTCCTAAATACCCACTGCCCACAGAACACCCAAGAAGGAATCACACAGGAGATTATGTTAGGGACTACGAAGCATCGGGGTGCCGCAGTCTGGTAAAGTTTTTCGAGATACTTGTCAACAAGAGCCGTTACCTCTACCAACCGAATAACGATAAGGAGAAAATACGAGTACGACACTGCTACATGAAACTGCCATTGAGGTACCAGGAACCGCTGATTGGTAAATTGAATAACACAACAGAGTCACTCTAAAGCGCTGTACGAGAGTCAGACTTCGTCAAGGAAGCACAAAACGCGAGGGACCGAAGGAGAAATAATGAACGAAATTCACCTGTGTTCACTTTCAGGACTCATTAATAATGATGGGGAGAACACAAATGGAAACGTCCGCAGCTCGTGGTCGTGCGGTAGCGTTCTCGCTTCCCGCGCCCGGGTTCCCGGGTTCGATTGCCGGCGGGGTCAGGGATTTTCTCTGCCTCGTGATGACTGCGTGTTGTGTGATGTCCTTAGGTTAGTTAGGTATAAGTAGTTCTAAGTTCTAGGGGACTGATGACCATAGATGTTAAGTCCATAGTGCTCAGAGCCATTTGAACCACGAATAGAAACAGGGCGACAAGAAACCAATGTCCGGGTTAAGGATTTAATAATGATTTTCAGTGGAATGATAGAAGCAGACGGGGACGTATGGTGGTAACTTGCACGAAAACTGAAATAACAGTAGCAGGGAAATACAATTCTGACCACCATACAGGCGGTCTGGACCTCAGGGCCAACAAGGAATAGTGGAGGGATTGGTGAGCGACCACGTTGCGGGAACGTTGTCACCAGAATGACGTGTCGGAAATCAGACCACATAACTGCTGAAACAGAAACCACAGCAGAAATCCGCGTAGGAATTGACAGTCGGCCGCTGAGGCCTCAGCGCAAAACAAAGCCGCACGTAACATCGGTACGCGCAAAGTCGTACAGGTATATCATTAAGGTAGTTTCAAGAATCATTTGTTCAAATGTGTGTGAAATCTTATGGGACTTAACTGCTAAGGTCATCAGTCCCTAAGCTTACACACTACTTAACCTAAATTATACTAAGGACAAATACACACACCCATGCCCGAGGGAGGACTCGAATCTCCGTTGGGACCAACCGCACAGTCCGTGACTGCAGCGCCCTAGACCACTCGGCTAATCCCGCGCGGCAAGAATCATTTGATTCCAAGTCATGTACGTGGTCATTTAGTGTATTTTTTCTTTTTTTTTATTATGAATTTGGCCAGCTATGGACCGCATACAACTTAAGACTTATGGTGTTTCTTTTTCTTCCGTTCTTCCCAGTACTTCTTCATTTTCTCGCCAACTGCTCGTCTCTGCTCATCTGTCCACACTCTCTTGGGTCGAGGTTTTGGCGCATCTTCTTCATAGTTTGCGTTTTCTATAAGTAGCCTAAAGTTATTCCTGTCACGTATTATTTCTTCTGTAAGACCTATTCTGTTGGCGTCTTTCTTTACTGCTTCTATCCACCCTACAGTGTTTTTCAGCTTACTAACGTAATTAAAAATTTTCTTTGTAATTTTTTCTTTATTTATTCGCACTTACCCTTTCTGGATGACTTACTATTATAATTAGAAGATATGCTCTTCTCCTCTGGCATCTGATTAATGAGACTTACGTTTGTAGTTTTCTGCATAGGGTTTTCTGTTACGGTCGCAGGCTCGAATCCTGCATCGGGCCTGGATGTGTATGATGTCCTTAGCTAGGTTTGAAGTAGTTCTAAGCCTAGGGGACTGCATAGCATTTGCATTTTGATAAATTACCGTAATTTTGAGACGTACTGGTATTCTTTCATGTTTAACAGATAGAAATTTATTTTTAGTGGATACAAATAGGCCGCTTTTTCGGCGGAAACCTCTTGGGTTTATGGTAAATCTGTTCGGTTTAATACTTGAGCATTGCTGTATTAGTAGTTTATCATGCCACAGCAAAGGTGTCGGCTTCTGTGGCCGGGCGGTTCTAGGCGCTTTAGTCCGGAACCACGCTGCTGTTACGGTCGCAGGCTCGAATCCTGCATCGGGCCTGGATGTGTATGATGTCCTTAGGTTAGCTAGGTTTGAAGTAGTTCTAAGCCTAGGGGACTGCTGACCTCAGATGTTAAGTCCCATGGTGCTTAGAGCCATTTGAACCATTTGAACAGCAATGGTATGTGCCGGAACAACGTAATAATCGCCTTTTTGGTTCAGAAATAACTGCACAAGTCTTGGAGACATAATTCTTCTCAGAATTCATCATAGAATATAGTGATGGTTTGGTTTCTTCTGTTGATGTTGCGTGCATTGCCAGTGAGGCGTAACCACACTCTGTTCCACCATTCGGAGTGAGAAGGAGATAGTCGTGCCACAGTAGCTGATTTGCCATCCGATAGTGGATATTGCGGTGGTTTCCACCATGCCACCAATGCCGATGGGGGAATCTTGCGAGATGTAAATGAGTTGCTCACAACAGAGGCGTGTTGACGTTCATGTAAGGTTTTTTATTTTTTTTTTTCTCGCTATGGCTCGTTTAAGGTTATCGCCAGTGGAGCGACGTGTTCTTGTTGGTGGTTTTCGAGCGTGGTTACACTTATGGGTTAGTCGCCTACGTTGCGATATTTTTCGTTGTTGTTACTTTCTCGTCGGTGGCTGTCGCTTAAGAATTATCGCCAGTAGTACGATGATATTTGCCTTCTATTATGACGATTGTGGATCGCCACACCAGAGATGCATCATCCGCGAAGTGTTGTATTACGTGGCGTGAGCATTACTTAACCCTTTCGCCCTTGATTCAGGTGGCAGCGAAACGCGGAGCGCTGTGAGCGAGGAGCGGTGTGCCGCAGCTGCTGTAATGTTCTGACGAGTCTACGGAAACTTGCAAAGTACGCGGGCGGAAACTTCCCTGTCACAGTCTTGAAATCCCGGAAGATTTGAGTGTGCGGCCAAATTAATCGGACTCACAGACACGATTGTGCGCGCTGCAATTATCGAATGTCGAACGTCAGACGGCCGACTCAGGGCGAATAAGTTCACGCTCGTGACATGCGATTCGTCCGAGGTGATACGCAGTTCCAGTGTCGGTATAGCTGGAAACTACCACTGATTTCAAACGCCATCTGGAAAATGTGGAATCAATTTGATGTCCCCTGTCGATAGCACTGATTACTTCCTGAGAATAAATAGCTAGTTGTATTTCACAAGTGCTGTGTTGGCAGAGGAGCCAACACCGTGTTGCAAGAGGAGGCCGAAATGCATGCGTTTAATTACATGCAGACTGGCGTGAGGCCTGGAACAGGTCAGAGAATTTTTAGTAGCAAATAAAGTACGTAGTTGATGTAATACTTATCTGTAATCCACAATTGGTGAACATCTCTCTTGACTGTACATAATTTCCATTTCAATATAAACTGATAATGGCGCCTTGCTAGGTCGTAGCAAATGACGTAGCTGAAGGCTACGCTAACTGTCGTCTCGGCAAATGAGAGCGTATTTGTCAGTGAACCATTGCTATGAACGTCGGCTGTACAACTGGGCGAGTGCTAGTAAGTCTCTCTAGACCTGCCGTGTGGTGGCGCTCGGTCTGCAATCACTGACAGTGGCGACACGCGAGTCCGACGTATACTAATGGACCGCGGCCCATTTAAAGGCTACCACTTAGCAAGTGTGGTGTCTGGCGGTGACACCACAACAAGAACAATATTTTCTGTATCCGTGTTGACTTTATGTCAGTAAATCGTTTTCTTCGAGGTGATTCAGTATGTTCGAGCACAGTACAATGTTACAAGAACCTACTGCAAATCGGCGCTAGTGATACGGGTCTGTAGTTCAGCGGATTACTCACATTTATTTTCTTGGGTATTGGTGCGACTTGTACACCTTTCCAGTCCCTGAGTACGGATCTTACTACGAGCGAGCGGTTCTATGTGATTGCCAAGTATGAAGCTATTGTTTCAGTATAATCTGAAAGAAACGTCACTGGTATACTATCTGGACCGAAAGTCTTACCTTTCTTAAGGGGAGGTTTACTATCTTTTGGTTCAAAAATAGTTTTTTAAAAAAAATGCATTTTTGGATCCATAAAATGTTTAGAATCCACCCATGAAACGGTTTTTCCGAATACTGAACGGAAATGTTTGTTATTCGCGCTTGAACAAAAAAATACACCTGCCTGAAATCGGCCTTTTTCACGCACCAGTTTTTTTCTGCAATTTTGACTTTGTAGCCGCGATAAATTATTCTATGTGCTTGCGCATGACTAAAACTGATAAAGTGATCAAGGAGCTTACGACGTCCTAAGGCTTGGCAATCCGACGGCATTCCAATTCAGTTGAACAGATGAAGAAGGCAATTTGGGCAACGTATTTCCACAAGTGTACGACGGTTGACCACCCACAACACCAAAATTGTCCGGCTGGGGAAACTAGTTGGTGCAACTGGCCCCTTTCAGAGGCTACCGGACATCTGGACGAATATCAACACGACCAGCCGCTCTACAAAGAAGTTCAAAAAGTCATTAACCCGATCTACGAGTTCCTTTCCTATGATATCCCAAAACGGTTGATAAAATTCGTTGGGAAATCCATGTAATCCAGCAGCTTTCCTCTTGGGAGCGTGGATGATGATACGTTGGACGTCCTTATTTGTTATCCTAGCGATTAGGTCTTCTTTATCACTTGAGTCAAGACACGGCGTAACTTTGTTCAAAAAGTAATCTGCCGATGTCTCCTCTACATTCGGTGCTGAGTAGTGAGTGGTCTTTGTAAAATCTCGGAACATATTCCTTGATGGTGCTTTGTTGCATATATTGATTTCCACCATCAGCTAGAAGCTGAAAAAAGCAATGTCTGCTTTTGCTTGTGCATGCTTCCTTTTTCCATATATTGCAGTTAATAGTATTAGCTGTAAGAAGTCCTATTTGTTGTAACCACAACCAACTGCGGGAATGCCTTGGGCTGCGGATCGGAGCCGCCAGGCGGGGAAGCCGCCGGCGGTGGAGCATAAACTACGGAGGCTTGTGGAAACCACAACACCAAACACCAAACGTAAATCCACTCAGAACCAGAGCCAAGCAAATGTCAACAACGAGCAACGACCAGAACGCAGTACCGCCGAGATAGAAACTCAATCCAGAGCGAGTACCAGCCTGACTGGACTAGGTTTTTTTTTTTCCTTTAATGTAATTTTAAACACCTATACAGGCGGGCTGGCAGCAGCACATTACGCTGCTCTTCAGCCTAAGTGGAACAATTACATGACATAGAGGTGATACAGACAATACAAAAAACGGCGGGCAAAAAATGGAGATACAAAAAAACAATAAACATGAAGCCATTCACGTTGGACGATAAAAACACTAACACTTGTGGACACGGCGCACAAAACACGGAGAACGGCGATGGCACATGTGAACAGTGGAGTCGTAACTGCACGAAACACAAAACGAAGCACACACACGAGATACTGATGTCGATGATCTCCGGCGCGCGAATGTTCACTATGCGTGTGCGAGTCCGGGGACCTGCCAAGAGAGGAGGAGGAGGAAGGGGAGTGGGAGAGCGAGAGGGGAGAGCAGAGATGCCACAGGCAGGGGAGAAAGGGGGGAGGGAGGAAGGGGGAGGGGAAACCCGGGGGAAGAGGGGTGGAGGGAGGGGACATGGGAAAAGGAAAGAGAAGGGAAGGGAAGAGAAGGGAGGGAGGGTGCCCAAAGGAAAGGACATCGGAAGTGGGGGGTGGGACAGGGTCAAAGTTGATAGGAGGGGTAGATGGAGGGGAGGAGGACATCATCAGGGAGGGGGAGCTGGCGGAAGCCACCTTGGGAGAGGGTAAGGAGGGTGGAGAGATGGAGACCGGGTGGGACGTGCGAATACAGGCGCGGCAGCGGGCGGGGGTGGGAGAGGATCGGGGAGACGAGCGGGTGAGGAGGATCGAGTTTGCGGGAGGTGTACAGGATCCGTATCCATTCAAGGAAAAGGAGGAGGTGGGGGAAGGGGATGAGATTGTACAGGATCCATGTGGGGGAGGGGAGACGGATGCGATAGGCGAGGCGGAGAGCATGACGTTCAAAGATTTGGAGGGATTTATAAAAGGTAGGGGGGGGGGGCAGAGATCCAAGCCAGATGGGCATAACAAAGGATAGGGCGGATGAGGGACTTATAGGTATGGAGGATGGTGGAGGGGTCCAGACCCCACGTACGGCCAGAGAAGAGCTTGAGGAGACTGAGGCGGGAGCGTGCCTTGGCTTGGATTGTCCGGAGGTGGGGAGTCCAGGAGAGGCGACGGTCGAGGGTGACGCTAAGGTACTTAAGGGTGGGAGTGAGGGCGATAGGACGTCCATAGATGGTGAGATAGAAATCAAGGAGGCGGAAGGAAGGGGTGGTTTTGCCTACAATGATCGTCTGGGTTTTGGAAGGATTGACCTTGAGCAACCACTGGTTGCACCAAGCAGTGAACCGGTCAAGATGGGATTGGAGAAGGTGTTGGAAGCGCTGTAGGGTGGGGGCAAGGGCAAGGAAGGCGGTGTCATCGGCAAACTGGAGAAGGTGGACGGGGGCTGACGGCGGCGGCATGTCCGCCGTGTACAAAAGGTACAGAAGGGGGGATAGGACGGAGCCTTGGGGCACACCAGCAGAGAGGAAAAAGGTGTAGGAATCTGTGTTATGGATGGTGACATAGGAAGGACGGCGGGAGAGAAAGGAGCCGATCAGACGGACGTAGTTAATGGGAAGGGCCAAGGTTTGGAGCTTGAAGAGGAGACCGGAATGCCATACGCGGTCATATGCACGTTCGAGGTCCAGGGAGAGGAAGATTGCGGAGCGACGGGAATTGAGCTGTTCGGAAAGGAGATGAACTGGACTAGGGCAGAGCGGGTCCCTATATACGAAACCGGAGGGAGCGGCTATTGGCCGCTGTCTGCACGTGGCGTAGCGGTGGCGCCCTCACTGCGCGAGAGGAGAGCCGCTGCGCGGACGAGCCGCCGCGGAGGCGGAGCCCTCTATGGGCTGACCACGTCCGTTTGTTCTGGCACGTGTTCAACTTCCGCGGCGTGAGGTACTAGACTATTAGTTCATCTGCCCGGTTAATGCACGACAGCCTGAAGTGTAAGTTCAAAATGGTTCAAATGGCTCTGAGCACTATGGGACTTAACATTTGTGGTCATCAGTCCCCTAGAACTTAGAACTACTTAAACCTAACTAACCTAAGGACATCACACACATCCATGCCCGAGGCAGGATTCGAACCTGCGACCGCAGTGGTCTCGCGGTTCCAGACTGTAGCGCCTAGAACCGCACGACCACACCGGCCGGCTGTGTAACTGGACTGAAGATTTTTTTATTAATTATAAACAAAGTTTCAATAGTAATCTTGTCACGCTCCTCTTTCATTTTTTTCTGTCCAAAATATGTTACAGTGTCAGTGCGATTTCGTTAGCTGACTGACTGCGAGTTTATTTCATCAGCTATTCTTTGACACAAATTTATGGTTGCACAGTCGAAAAACATTCAGTATTCGATTATCGGTTTAATTTTCGTTATGTAAGGGGCAGTCAAGTGAAGAAAAGACAGATGGAAAAAAGTAAGTAAAGAGTTCATTGTACAAAAGTTGTCGCCATAAATTTAAAGGAAAGTCAGCGTTGGCCGTATTATTGATGTTTTATTGATGGCAGAATCGATTTTCGATCACATAGTGATCATCTTCAGTGCTTATATGTACAAATTAAACTCGGACACTGGTATCAAGTTATCAATAACCAGCTAGTCCGGGCCTCCGGCTGCGGAAAGGGGCAGCTTTGTGGCCTTCCGACCTTTGGTCAGTGACACCGCAATTTATCGGGTTGTATGGACTGCCGCTTCACGTTGCTCGCAACCTAGTTCGTCTGCTTCACCCTGGAGCGATCTACTGGATACGCCATCCGCCTGTTTGTTTAAAAATTGCCATCTCAAGGCACTTCTTGCATCCATGCAGCGCCGACACCTTAGACAAAATGAGTATTAAGTGTGGCTTCATTTGACTACAGTAGCCTGAGAAGAGTAACATTGTAGTCATATTTTTTCCAAACTGTGGGCTTAAGATTTAAATTGCAAATTTCACCTGAACTTTTCCGTGTCTGGCTCTTTTCTTATTACTATTATAATTATTATTATTATTACTACTAAAAGCATGTTATATTTCTTCAAACCGTGGCCTTAAGGGGACACACCCCTGAACAGACTGCATTTTTTAATTATCTTCACTCTCATAGTGCAACTGATCTATAAATGAGAGATAGCTCCAAATTCTTACACACAATTAGGGCCATAAGTCAAAGCTTTTCCCAAAAAATCATTGAGATATTTATTATATTTTGGTACTTACTGTTGTGCTGGCAGAAGAGCCAACACCGTGTTACTAGTGGACGCCGAAATGCACGCGTTTTACCTCACGCAGGCTGGCGTGAGGAGGGAAGAACAATACTGACGTGAGGTCTGGAACATGACAAGGAATTAGAATTTAGAAAGCAGACGTAATTGGTTTGATACTTAACTACAATCCATTAATGATGAACGTCGCTCTTGACGGTACATGAGTCACAATATTATCTGTTCAGAAGAGATAGTAACTGAATATGGCGCCTTGCTAGGTCGTAGCAAATGACGTAGCTGAAGGCTATGCTAAACGATCGTCTCTGCAAATGAGAGCCTATGTAGACAGTGAACCATCGCTAGCAAAGTCGGCTGTACAACTGGGGCGAGTGCTAGGGAGTCTCTCTAGACCTGCCGCGTGGCTGCGCTCGGTCTGCAATCACTGATAGTGGCGACACGCGGGTCCGACGTATACTAACGGACCGCGGCCGATTCAAAGGCTACCACCTAGCAAGTGTGGTATCTGGCGGTGACACCACACTTACAACAATGAAACGTCCGCTAAATCACGCAGGGCTAACAGGTAATTAGGATTGTGGAGAGGGCCAAGAGAGTTGCGGTCGGATTCATTTCACAATTGTAATTTATTATCATTTAGTTCACAAGTACACTTTTGAAAGAATTAAATTTGCTTCGCTGCTGAAGGCCTCTAAACATATGCTTTAGAACAAGTTCAATTTTGAAAAGACATGACACACAAATTCACAAATAAGATAAATCGTATATATATATATATATATATATATATATATATATATATATATATATATATATATATATATATATATAATATGAGATCAGCATGCGGAGCGGCTGAAGGCCGCCGGGTCAAATCTTCAAAATTCCAAATATACTATGATGATTACTGAAGGTAGAAGGCCACAGTGTTTTAAAATGCTAACAGGGCTGTTGGCCCGCAAGGTGCCTAGAAAGAAAAATGGTTCAAATGGCTCAGAGCACAATGGAACTTAACTTCTGAGGTCATCAATCACCTAGAGCTTAGAACTACTTAATCCGAACTAACCTAAGTACATCACACACACCCATGCCCGAGGCAGGATTCGAACCTGCACAGAAAGAGACAGACAAACGCAATCAGATGGCTGAAGGCCGTAAAGTTAAATTCTGCAAATGAAGGGAATAAATATTGCAACAATCGGTAAAACAATATGTTAAATTTATAAATTTACTTTTTGCAACACCAACGGCGGAAGGCCCACAATAAATTGTAAAATATTTCAGAGGAAATTACAATAACCTTTCAAGAGAAGAAAGCGATAATGTTTGAACTTGCAGGAAACTCTGAGAACATGTTTCCAGAGCTGAAGGCCCACAACTAACCTTGCCAATTTAAAAATATAAAATATACCTAAATTACAACAACATTGACACTGCCAAAGGATAATTAAGAGAACGGCACTCAGGAGTTTCGTGTGGATCGGTCTGCCCTCGTTCACTTAGGTGAGACAGGTGGTGAGCCCAAATACACTTAATTCGTGCGAACCCAACCAATGGACAGTCACGGACCGACCGACCAACCGCTTGCTTGCCACGACGGAGTAAATGAGAACTCAAACACAAAAGCCGACTCATGAACGATCAGGGAGCCAAAGCGCGTTGTCCTGTTGGACGACCGACCGACGATCCACCAAAAAAAGACCGTGGTCCAGCTCCACTGATGCGTGGCGGCAATGGTCGGGCGAGCCATGTCGACGTAGACCTCACTGCTGCTCCCCGACTGCACTAGCGCTGCATTGGAACTCCCTGTCTGGCGGGTCTGGACTGCACTCCAGACGCGTTTCAACTGACTGGCAGACCCGAACTCGCGATTCGAACTCCCTATCCGAACTGGCTTACGGCAGACAACGACCGGGAAGTAATAGCAATCGAGCGAAGATACTACGAGAGGGGATATACCGCTCACGGTCAGGTAGAGCGGCAACTCAGTGACAGTAGTAATTTAAATTAACGTACTGAGGTGGAAGTACGGTAAATCAGGGTGTAAAATAGATGATGGCGGGAACACGAGCCACGCACAGCTCAAACAATATCTGTTGTTGTTGTTGTTGTGGTCTTCAGTCTTGAGACTGGTTTGATGCAGCTCTCCATGCTACTCTATCCTGTGCAAGCTTCTTCATCTCCCAGTACCTACTGCAACCTACATCCTTCTGAATCTGCTTAGTGTATTCATCTCTTGGTCTCCCTCTATGATTTTTACCCTCCAGCCAGCCCTTCAATACTATATTTGTGATCCCTTCATGGCTCAGAACATCTGCTACCAACTGATCGCTTCTTCTAGTCAAGTTGTGCCACAAGTTCTCTTCTCCCCAATCCTATTCAATACCTCCTCATTAGTTATGTTATCTACTCATCTAATCTTCAGCATTCTTCTGTAGCGCCACATTTCGAAAGCTTCTATTCTCTTCTTCTCCAAACTATTTATCGTCCATGTTTCACTTCCATACGTGGCTACACTCCATACAAATACTTCCAGAAACGACTTCCTGACACCTAAATCTATACTCGATGTTAACAAATTTCTCTTCTTCAGAAACACTTTCCTTGCCATTGCCAGTCTACATCTTATATCCTCTCTACTTCGACCATCGTCAGATATTTTGCTCCCTAAACAGCAAAAGTCATTAAATACTTCAAGTGTCTCATTTCCTAATCTAATTCCCTCAGCATCACCCGACTTAATTCGACTATATTCCATTATCCTCGTTTTGCTTTTGTTGATGTTCATCTTATATCCTCCTTTCAAGACACTGTCCATTCCGTTCAACTGCTCTTCCAAGTCCTTTGCTGTCTCTGACAGAATTACAATGTCATCGGTGAACCTCAAAGCTTTTATTTCTTCTCCATGGATTTTAATACCTACTCCGAATTTCTCTTTTGTTTTCTACACTGCTTGCTCAATATACAAATTGAATAACATCACGGAGAGACTACAACCCTGTCTCACTCCCTTTCCAACTACTGCTTCTCTTTCATGGCCCTCGACTCTTCTAACCGCCATCTGGTTTCTGTACAAATTGTAAATAGCCTATCGCTCTCTGTATTTCGGCCCTGCCACCTTTAGAATTTGAAAGAGAGTATTCCAGTCAACATTGTCAAAAGCTTTGTCTAAGTCTACAAATGCTAGAAACGTAGGTTTGCCTATCCTTAATCTAGGTTCTAAGATAAGTCGTAGGGTCAGTATTGCCTCACGTGTTCCGATATTTCTACGGAATCCAGACTGATCCTCCCCGAGTTTGGCTTCTACTAGTATTTCCATTCGTCTGTAAAGAATTCGCTCTAGTATTTTGCAGCCATGACTTATTAAACTGATAGTTCGGTAATTTTCACATCTTTCAACACCTGCTTTCTTTGGGAATGGAATTATTATATTCTTCTTGAAGTCTGAGGGTATTTCGCCTGTCTCATACATTTTGCTCACCATATGGTAGGAGCTTTATCAGGACTGGCTCTCCCAAGGCCGTCAGTAGTTCTAATGGAATGTTGTCTACTCCCGGGGCCTTGTTTCGACTCAGGTCTATCAGTGCTCTGTCAAACTCTTCACGCAGTATCAGATCTCCCATTTCATCTTCATCTACATCCTCTTCCATTTCCATAATATTGTCCTCAAGTACATCGCCCTTGTATAGACCTTCTATATACTCCTTCCACCTTTCTGCTTTCCCTTCTTTGCTTAGAACTGGATTTCAATTGAAGCTCTTGATATTCATACACGTGATTCTCTTTTCTCCAAAGGTCTCTTTAATTTTCCTGTAGGCAGTATCTATCTTACCCTTAGTGAGATAAGCCTCTACATCCTTACATTTGTCCTCTAGCCATCCCGGCTTAGCCATTTTGCACTTCCTGTCGATCTCATTTTTGAGACATTTGTATTCCTCTTTACCTGCTTCATTTACTGCACATATATATTTTCTCCTTTCATCAATTAAATTCAATATTTCTTCTGTCACCCAAGGATTTCTACTAGCCCTTGATCCTCTGCTGCCTTCACTACTTCGTCCCTCAAAGCTACCCATTGTTCTTCTACTGTATTTCTTTCCCCCATTCCTGTCAATTATTCCCTTATGCTCTCCCTGAAACTCTGTACAAATTCTGGTTTAGTCAATTTATCCAAGTCCCATCTCCTTAAATTCCCACCTTTTTGCAGTTTCTTCAGTTTTAATCTACAGTTCGTAACCAATAGTTTGTGGTGAGAGTCCACATCTGCCCCTGGAAATGTCTTACAAAAAAACCTGGTTCCTAAATCTCTGTCTTATCATTATATAATATATCTGAAACCTGTCAGTATCTCCAGGCTTTTTCGATGTATACAACCTTCTTTTATGATTCTTGAACCAAGTGTTAGCTATGATTAAGTTGTGCTCTGTGCAAAATTCTAGCAGGCGGCTCCCTCTTTCATTTCTTACCCCCAATCCATATTCACCTACTACGTTTCCTTCTCTCCCTTTTCCTACTGTCGAATTCCAGTCACCCATGACTATTAAATTTTCGTCTCCCTTCACTATCTGAATAATTTCTTTTATTTCATCATACATTTCATCAATTTCTTCATAATCTGCAGAGCTAGTTGGCATATAAACTTGTACTGCTGTGGTAGGCGTGGGCTTCGTGTCTATCTTGGCCACAATAAGGCGTTCGCTATGCTGTTTGTAGTAGCTTACCCGCATTCCTATTTTCTGATTCATTATTAAACCTACTCCTGGATTACCCCTATTTGATGTTGTGTTTATAACCCTGTAGTCACCTGACCAGAAGTCGTGTTCCTCCTGCCACCGAACTTCACTAATTGCCACTATATCTAACTTTAACCTATCCATTTCCCTTTTTAAATTTTCTAACCTGCCTGCCCGATTAAGGTATCTGACATTCTGCGCTCCGATCTGTAGAACGCCAGTTTTCTTTCTCCTGATAAAGACGTCCTCCTGAGTAGCCCCGCCCGGAGATCCGAATGAGGGACTATTTTACCTCCGGAATATTTTACCCAAGAGGACGCCATCATCATTTAATCATACAGTAAAGCTGCATGCCGTCGGGAAAAATTACGGCTGTAGCTTCCCCTTGCTTTCAGCAGTTCGCAGTACCAGCACAGCAAGGCCGTTTTGGTTAGTGTTACAAGACCAGATGAGTCAATCATCCAGACTGTTTCCCCTGCAACTACTGAAAAGGCTGCTCCCCCTCTTCAGGAACCACACGTTTGTCTGGCCTCTCAACAGATACCCCTCCGTTGTGGTTGCACCTACGGTACGGCTGTCTGTATCGCTGAGGCACGCAAGCCTCCCTAGCAACGGCAAGGTCCATGGTTCATGGGGAGGAATAGTGTAAAAAACGGAACACTATTTCACTGCAGTACCATTTTCTTTGGAACCACTGACTGCACACCTTGGAAAAAGAGTCAGAGTACAGACAACATTCACATAAGTTTTTTATGCCTCCAATTTCCTTCCCTGAAGCTGATTTGTGAAAAAGACAAGTAATTTAATTTGCTATAACAACAATATTTAAAAATGTAGCTCAAATATCACCGACATCATCATGCTATAAATGTTTCAGGAAATAGTAGGTAATGAAAGTAGAGGAGGTCATTCTAAAAATCTGGACTAATTTTTGTGAGTTTAACTTCAGTCATCTATGAGAAAAGTGTACCTGAATGATGCAAATTCAAGTTTTCGGTAAATCGCAAAAGAAGATTTAGAGATTTATCAACTTACCACTATACTCGTTGGAACATTCCAGCTGCGTACTCCAGTTGTCCTCCTGTTTCCTTCTCCTCCGTATTCTTTCTCTGCATTCTTTTCTTTATCCTTGACTCCTTGGTAGCAGCCTCTGCAGCTGTCTTTGCTTCGGTTACCCGCCGCTTATCAACAGCAGTTAGAGCTGAAGCCATATTCCCTCCCGACTGGATGTTCAATTTCTTCATAACATTGATCCTTGAAATTGCACCATAATTGAACGTTATTATTGCATCCATTACACCAATCTTCAGCACTGTCAGCCCAACAAATACAGTCTTGAGTATTCTCTTCCATATACAGCTGTTGAAGCTTTCATTTGCATTCTTAGAGAGACAATGTATACATTTCCTAAGTAGATTTTTATTTGCCTGATCCCTATATACAGGCCTAATTGCCTCCATTACAGCAATTCGTAAGAATGCTTGTGGATATATTGTATGCCTGTAGCACTGCTCAACCAGTACTTGCACCATGAATCTTCTCCTTTTGGACAAAAACCATGCTGTGGAGTTTCATCTGTTAACACTCAGTGAAACCAGGTTGCCCAAACAGCTCATCTCATGTTCTCCAAGTCTCCTACATTTCTACTTATTGCTAGTCCATAATTTTGAGTCAAAGAATCAATTTCGCTTTCAGTAAGACGACCAGGACCACCTATGTGTATTCCGTCTGACAGTTTTTTACCACTGAAGTCTTTACATAATTTTCTCAGCTGGGCTTCTATTCTTGTTTGTACATACCCAACACAGTCAAGCTTTTCTATCAGAGTGTCCCCATTCATTGACACAACTGTTGTCATTAACAACAGTTGTGTCCTTTACAGTCTCCATCCCCTAGGTAGCCTATATGTCTCATACCATGACTGACCTCTGATTTTGTAAAAATGTGTAGAACTCCTTTCGTTTTCATGTTTCCACTTTGGCCATCAAAGTTCTTTACACGATCATGGGTGCCAATAAATTTACTTGAACAACCCTGGCAGTGCTTTTTTAGACATTCATAGTCAAGTATCTTACCAGTTTCAATAAATGTGGCAGTTACAGCACCATTCAGAGAAGTATGACCTCTCTTCTGCCCAGATCCATCAAATGCTGCTACAATGTCTGTTTTCTCAGACAAGGCTACTGCTTCTTCTGCTGCTCATTTCATTGAATGTTAACTACACCACATAAAGCATTACATATTAATTTATTGTATCTGTCAAACCTCAGTGGAGGTGGAGAGAAATCCAACTCTGCACAAAAAGTCTGGGCAGCTCTACTTCCCCTTCCAATACATCGCACTGCATAAGCAAGCTGAATATTTACACTGTAATGTCGACTACCAGTTACTGGCGATGTTATAGTATCACTGTGCATCATACACGAGCTACAGGCAATCACTAACCGACTTAAGACCCATTCTTGCTGAAATATCCTCAGAAACGTCAATATATCTTCACAATTAGAGTACTAACATTTCACAGCTCTTTTCAAAAGTCTTGACAGCATATTTAGGTTCACAATAACATTTCCGTCGTTACTGCTGTTCACAATACTACTAGGCTTGTTCTTATTACATTCAGAAAGGGAAAGTTTACGTCTAGATGCACTGCCTGTGGCCACAGTTTCTACAGGCGACTGATGTGTATTATTCGGTTGTGTTTGGAGGTGCTTGCCGCGAAACTTTCGTTTGGGGATAAATTTCTGTACTCCCGGCATTTGTAGCACAGGAAACACACACAGAAACAAAACAACACACAATAACTGCAAAACCTCACGTGTATGAAATTCCGATTCTCAGGCCTTTGTTTACATTCGAACCATAGCCTTCTAGAAATGCCTGTACTTTGGTTCTGGGAGTCAGTGCCTTCTAGAATACACTTGTGTTAACGATCCCTAACTAACGACGGAAGAAACGGAACAACAAAATAATGCATCATGTATTCTGACGCACTTTAAACTGACAGATGGTCGTGGCCCCTGTGCATCATTATTTTCAACCTCAATTTTAGAACGAACAGAAAATGATAATGCCCATAAACTATACATTTTTAAAATCAGCATGAAATGCTCTTTTCTATATACCTAGAAATTATTTCAAATTTTTGGTCATTTTCACGAGCATGTCCCCTTAAATTTAAACTGTAAATTTCACCTGAACTTTTACATAGCTTGCTCGTTTCTTCTTTTTGTTATTATTATTACTAAAAGTAAGTTATATTTCTCCAGACTGTGACCCTAAGATTTAAACTGTAAATTTCACCTGAACTTTTAAATAGCTGGCTGTTTTCTATTTATTACTATTATTATGAGCATGTTGTATTTCCCCAAACTATGGCCTTAAGATTTAAATTGCAAATTTCTCCTGAACGTTTGTGTGACTGGCCCTTTTATTATTAATATTAGAAGCATGTAACATTTCTTTTAAAATGTGACTGTAAGGCTTAAATTGCACTATTTATTTCTTTAATTTTGAGTTAAATTTTAACTTATCAATAAATTGCATGAAAAATTAACCAGCTGATTTGTGGGCCTGGTCCTTCCCATTTTCCTTAACTCCCGATTGTCCGGTTAAATATAAATGTAAGTCCAAGAGAGAAGTACTTGGATTGCAAGTCAGTAAGACAGGGATGTCGTCCTATTGCCCTACCGATGAACCTAAACTTTCAAGAACCGAGAGGTACTGCAATATTCCACTCAGATATTCAGTGACAACACCCATCTCAACTTCAGTCAATTCCACTCCATATAGTATGGTCAAAAGACTTTCGTGTGCTTCCTAGGTGATTTTATCCATTATTCCTCTTGCTATCACAGTGATATTCCCTTTTATCAGAAACCCTGTTTCTGCCTTGATCCCATGTCTCAAAGAGAAGAACGTGGACAGTTAACCATGTAGATGCCTGTTAAATGCACACAAGTTTCCTTCTCTCACGTGACAGACAATTCTTTCTCTAATTTTTCATGAAAATCCACTAGGTCATAGATTTTAACTACCATATTATCGTCACAAAAAGGTTATGTAATGGATGCAGGCACATTTAACTTCTTGTTCCTGTGGATAGTACCATTTTTTTGTGTAATTTATGCTGCCAATGTCAGTAAGAAGACTGGTAGAGTCCTCCAATAATCACAAACCAAAGCACTCAGCAACTGGGCTCATTTTCATCCCAAGACACTGAGAGACGTCAAGCTCTCTAGCGCAGGACAGTTGACACTTAGATCTGCCACAGAATTAAAGCTCCCCTGAGGTAGGCAACGAGAACCAGTCTGCACTTACTGCAAGACTGTAGCTGGTATCGCGCAAACTAAGTTGACACCTGGCGCAGAGGCTAATGGAAGCGACCGTAAAGGCACGTATTTCCCCTTTGCAGTTGCTCCCATCAACCACCACACCGAGTGTCAGCTCAGCTTGCGCGAACAATACGGGTGAAGCATACGAGGTGCTCACCAAGGGTGCTATCCTACCACACCACACTGCATGGTTCAGAGTACCCCACTGCACTGCATAACTCGGATACTGTGCTGGGTAGTGTACCATCAGCATAATGCGGTTACTGCTTCTGGGTGCTGCATCGTAATATCCTATATACACTTCTGGAAATTGAAATAAGAACACCGTGAATTCATTGTCCCAGGAAGGGGAAACTTTATTGACACATTCCTGGGGTCAGATACATCACATGATCACACTGACAGAACCACAGGCACATAGACACAGGCAACAGAGCATGCACAATGTCGGCACTAGTACAGTGTATATCCACCTTTCGCAGCAATGCAGGCTGCTATTCTCCCATGGAGACGATCGTAGAGATGCTGGATGTAGTCCTGTGGAACGGCTTGCCATGCCATTTCCACCTGGCGCCTCAGTTGGACCAGCGTTCGTGCTGGACGTGCAGACCGTGTGAGACGACGCTTCTTCCAGTCCCAAACATGCTCAATGGGGGACAGATCCGGAGATCTTGCTGGCCAGGGTAGTTGACTTACACCTTCTAGAGCACGTTGGGTGGCACGGGATACATGCGGACGTGCATTGTCCTGTTGGAACAGCAAGTTCCCTTGCCGGTCTAGGAATGGTAGAACGATGGGTTCGATGACGGTTTGGATGTACCGAGCACTATTGAGTGTCCCCTCGACGATCACCAGTGTGTACGGCCAGTGTAGGAGATCGCTTCCCACACCATGATGCCGGGTGTTGGCCCTGTGTGCCTCGGTCGTATGCAGTCCTGATTGTGACGCTCACCTGCACGGCGCCAAACACGCATACGACCATCATTGGCACCAAGGCAGAAGCGACTCTCATCGCTGAAGACGACACGTCTCCATTCGTCCCTCCATTCACGCCTGTCGCGACACCACTGGAGGCGGGCTGCACGATGTTGGGGCGTGAGCGGACGACGGCCTAACGGTGTGCGGGACCGTAGCCCAGCTTCATGGAGACGGTTGCGAATGGTCCTCGCCGGTACCCCAGGAGCAACAGTGTCCCTAATTTGCTGGGAAGTGGCGGTGCGGTCCCCTACGGCACTGCATAGGATCCTACGGTCTTGGCGTGCATCCGTGCGTCGCTGCGGTCCGGTCCCAGGTCGACGGGCACGTGCACCTTCCGCCGACCACTGGCGACAACATCGATGTACTGTGGAGACCTCACGCCCCACGTGTTGAGCAATTCGGCGGTACGTCCACCCGGCCTCCCGCATGCCCACTATACGCCCTCGCTCAAAGTCTGTCAACTGCACATACGGTTCACATCCACGCTGTCGCGGCATGCTACCAGTGTTAAAGACTGCGATGGAGCTCCGTATGCCACGGCAAACTGGCTGACACTGACGGCGGCGGTGCACAAATGCTGCGCAGCTAGCGCCATTCGACGGCCAACACCGCGGTTCCTGGCGTGTCCGCTGTGCCGTGCGTGTGATCATTGCTTGTACAGCCCTCTCGCAGTGTCCGGAGCAAGTATGGTGGGTCTGACACACCGGTGTCAATGTGTTCTTTTTTCCATTTCCAGGAGTGTATGTAGGTGCCGAGCTCCATGAGCAGTATTGTCTTACTCCTTTACAATCTAAGTACTTCTCTTCTTATTATAGATTCTTCCACACCGAATGTCAGCGTGCGAACCATTAAACGAAGCATCATCGATATGTGCTTTCGGAGCAGAAAAGCTACTCGTGTGCCCTTGATGACTGCATGACAGAAAGCTTTACACCTCACCTGGGCCCGTCAACACTGACATTGGACTGTTGATGACTGGAAACATGTTGCCTGGTCAGACGAGTCTCGTTTCGAATTCTATCGAGTGGATGAACGAATATGGAGACGACCTCATGAATCCGTAGACCCTGAATGTCAGCAGGGGGTTGCTCAAGGTGCCGGAGACTCTGTAATGGTGTGGGGCGTGTGCAGTTGGAGCGATTGGGACCCGTGATACGTCTAGATACGACTCTGACAGGTGATACGTACGTGAGCATTCTGTCTGATCACCTGCATCCATTCATGTCCATTGTGCGTTCCGACCGACTTGGGCAATTCCAGCAGGACAATGCGACTCCTCACACATCCAGAATTGGTACAGAGTGGCTCTTCTGAGCTTAAACACTTCTGCTGCCTACCAAACTGCCCAGACATGAACAACATTGAACTTATCTGAGATGCCTTGCAATGTGCTATTCAGAAGAAATCACCACCCCATCGTAATCTTATGGACAGCCCTGCAGGGTTCATGGTGTCCGTTCCCTCCAGTACTACTTCAGCCATTAGTAGAGTCCATGCCTCGTCGTGTTGCGGCACTTCTGCGTGCTCGCGGGTGCCCTACACGATATTAGGCAGGTATACCAGTTTCTTTGACTCTTCAATGTACATTATTCATTCTCCGATGGGTGTTTATCGGTGTTTGTTCTTCGGCAGCCAGGAAAAGAATAACACAACGTCGGTCCTGTTTGGACGCATTTGGCAATAACGCCACCATAGTTCCCTTTCTGCATTTACCACACGCACGTCGAAAGACGAGAATACCACACTGATTACTTGCCTACATGTCAGTGATAATATACACTATAGCAACGTTCTCAAAGGGAAACTTTTTGATCGCCATTTATAAGCCGTGGCATGCATTCATTGTGGCTATGTGGTTAGTTATTAGCATGCTAATATTGGTGTTTCCTTGTTCACGTTCAGATTCTGGGTTCAGCAATAACATTGGTATTCTTCTTTGTCACAAACATTTGACCGTTTCATCCGAATACGTCGTGAATCCAGAGACTGTTGCTCGGCAGAGAAATTAAGGGTTTCATCCCCGAAGTCATAGATTAATTCTGCAGCGGAATACAACGACGCATGGAATTCACTGTCGCCGCTGAATGAGTACCACATTTTACTTTAATTTATTTTTGTGGATTTGTTTGTTTTTGTAATATTTTGACATATTGGTAAAATTTATCACTAGCCGCTACTGAATATACTGAAGAAAAGTAAAAAGGGGGGAGGGGGAAGGTGTGTGACCTTCATCTCTCTCCCGCTACAGAGACATTGACTGAAAAAAAAGCAATATTCTAAAACTGACTGGCAATGAGTGATTCTCTCCTACTCTCCAGTACCTGGATGCTTCCAGGAACAATCCATTATAAATATAAACACACTTCTTGGGTTTGCCGTAGAATACCATTGCTTAAGCACCATGATATTTCGTCAAAGCGAGTATTCGACAACTTTAGGTCATTACTGTAATTACTGCTACAAGGCGAATGGAATTGTGAATATTGAGACCAGTGACGGATTTGGGGGGGGGGGGGGGGGAGGGGGGAGGAGACACAGTGTCTCGTGATATTTCCAGAGGGGGCTAGTATTAAAAAATCAGTGAAAAAACAGTCCATTTCGCGAAGATACTTTAATAAAATGATCGGTTTCAGCATATACTTAGGCTATCTTCAGACAGCACCATCTGCTGAAGTTGACGATGTGTACAACAGCCTGTTGATCATCATTTTATTAAAGTACCATCGCGATATAGACTGTTTTTTCACAGATTTTATACAGGTTATACGACTGCTGCTTCCCGAAAATGTGATAAAAAAAATTTTTTAGTATAAAACATCGCTTGTTAGAACACTGTATTCATGACCCACACAGTTTGCAAGTATGTACTTTCAACTATGGTTGGTAGATGGTCGTAGTAGAGCCATTGCTGATCCTATTCAGTATATTTTAAACAAGCAAGTTGGAAATGTACTACTTGTGGAACGAACGTGATCAGTTCAGCAGTTGTTTGGAAGCATACGTCACTGTGTTTGCTTTCCGTTGTGCGTTTAACAGGAGACGATATGAGTGAGTCCGAATGACAGAAGACACTTGATCAGCTTTCTGTAAAAGCTTAAAAGTGAATGTGAAATTAATGTTGGAGAAGGGGCATCACTTCCAGCGTTTGTGAACTGAGCTTCTACCAGTAATTCCCCCGTAGGTAATGTGAGTAGCTTATGTGATGACGAGACTATTGTCAACGAACATAATATCGGTCATTTGGTGAACAAAAGTCGACATCTGACGGACGAGGAAATATTTCAATGGTTAAAGTGCATCTGGGTCCGCTCTACTAAATTTTGTTTTCCGCTAGTTTCAGAAGGCAATAAAATGCGATCGTTGCAGAGAAAATGGCTAGGAGAAAATGTGTGGATGGCCTGCAGCAACAAATTAAGTAGTGAATTTTGTAAAGCTTGCGTTCTCTTCAGTAAGGTGGAAGGAGACAACAATGATGTAAACTTAGGAACACTAATGAATGAACCAATGAAAATGTATAAAAATGTAGCAGAAATTATACACATTCCGCGAGAGAAAGAGTATCAGAAGAGAAATATGGTTGCCTGGCATAACTTCCTGTATGTGATTGAATGGAAGTCAACGTGTGTTTAACGAGAATGAATGAGGTTAGAAAGAGAAGAGTAGTTGAAAACAGAAAAGAAACTAATGACAGTCGAGAATATACCCTCTCGGGGGCATAGAGATGATGAGTTATTGTTTGGTGAAGGCAGTCAGAAGACTGCGCCGAATGACTGCAATTTACTGCAAAGGGAAACTTTCGTGAATCACTGAAATTTCGAATGGACGCAGGCTACGAAATATTAATAAAACACCTGCAGTCTTTCTCAAAAAATGCCAGTTTTTATATCAGTAAGACAACTCTAAATTATTTAATAGATTGCAGTGCTGATGTTATTTCTGGAAAATGGTTGATTTGGAATCCAAATTTGTCACATATAGCAAATGAGACACCTGATATAAGTACCTCTGAATAATTATCACTATGCATACGTTTCTTTGATGTTGAGACTAATGTTGTAAGAGAAGAATTTCTAAAATTCATTGCTGTTACTGACCTGGCGGATGAAAACTTAGCAAACACCGCCCTGCAGGGGACGAAGGCAAATGGCGTTGAGGTAGCTTATTGCCGAAAACAATCCTATGACGCAGGAGCGAATATGGGAGGTAAATTTAAAGGAGTTCAGGCAACTATATCGCAGGGACAGCCATTAGGAATATGCAGTCACTGTGCTAGTCACAGACTCAATCTTGCTCTAAGCAAAACCTGTACTGTAAGCAACGTACGAAATGCTGTGCCTACAACTGGGTCAGTAGCGAACCCCATCAGAGAATGTTCGCAACGTCTTCTCTTCCTAGAGGAAGAAATAGAGTCATCTCTACAGCAGAAAATATTCACACAATAAAGAAACTGTTTGAAACACGTTACCTAGAGAGTCATGACGCTGTTCTGCACTTTCGAGACATCGCTCCCACCCTGACTAATGCGCTACAGAAACTATGTAACATTAACAGTGGACGCCGTATTACAACGACTACATTTTCTCTACTTCACGCTGTGCAGTCATCAGAAATTATTGTAAGTTTATGTGTATTTGCCCCAACCCCCTTGAACCATGGACCTTGCCGTTGGTGGTGAGGCTTGCGTGCCTCAGCGATACAGATGGCCGTACCATAGGTGCAACCACGACGGAGGGGTATCTGTTGAGAGGCCAGACAAACGTGTGGTTCCTGAAAAGGGGCAGCAGCCTTTTCAGTAGTTGCAGGGGCAACAGTCTGGATGATTGACTGATCTGGCCTTGCAACACTAACCAAAACGGCCTTGCTGTGCTGGTACTGCGGACGGCTGAAAGCAAGGGGAAACTACAGCCGTAATTTTCCCCGAGGGCATGCAGCTTTACTGTATGGTTAAATGATGATGGCACCCTCTTGGATAAAATATTCCGGAGGTAAAATAGTCCCTCATTCGGATCTCCGGGCGGGGACTACTCAGGAGGACGTCTTTATCAGGAGAAAGAAAACTGGCGTTCTACGGATCAGAGCGTGGAATGTCAGATCCCTTAATCGGGCAGGCAGGTTAGAAAATGTAAAAAGGGAAATGGATAGGTTGAAGTTAGATATAGTGGGAATTAGTGAAGTTCGGTGGCAGGAGCAACAAGACTTTTGGTCAGGTGTATACAGGGTTATAAATACAATATCAAATAGGGGTAATGCAGGAGTAGGTTTAGTAATGGATAAAAAAATAGGAGTGCGGGTAAGCTACTACCAACAGCATTGTGAACGCATTATTGTGACCAAGATAGACACGAAGCCCATGCCTACTACAGTAGTACTAGTTTATATGCCAACTAGCTCCGCAGATGATGAAGAAATCGATTAAATGAATAATGAGATAAAAGAAATTATTCAGGTAGTGCAGGGAGACGAAAATTTAATAGTCATGGGTGACTGGAATTCGAGAGTAGGAAAAGGGAGAGAAGGAAACATAGTGGGTGAACATGGATTGGGGGAGAGAAATGAAAGAGGAAGCCGTCTGGTAGAATTTTGCACAGTGCATAACTTAATCATAGCTAACACTTGGTTCAAGAATCATAAAAGAAGATTGTATACATGGAAGAATCCTGGAGATACTAGAAGGTATCAGACAGATTATATAATGGTAAGACAGAGATTTAGGAACCAGGTTTTAAATTGTAACACATTTCCAGGGGCAGATGTGGACTCACAATCAATTGGTTATGAACTGTAGATTAAGACTGAAGAAACTGCAAGAAGGTGGGAATTTAAGGAGATGGGACCTGGATAAACTGACCTAAACCAGAGTTTGTACAGAGTTTCAGGGAGAGCTTAAGGGAACAATTTACAGGAATGGGGGAAAGAAATACAGTAGAAGAAGAATGGGTAGCTCTGAGGGATGAAGTAGTGAAGGCAGCAGAGGATCAAGTAGGTAAAAAGACGAGGGCTAGTTGAAAATCTTGGGTAACAGAAGAAATATTGAATTTAATTGATGAAAGGAGAAAATATAAAAACGCAGTAAATGAAGCAGGTAAAAAAGGAATACAAACGTCTACTGCCTACAGGAAAATTAAAGAGACCTTTGGAGAAAAGAGAGCCACTTGTATGAATATCAAGAGCTCAGATGGAAACCAAGTTCTAAGCAAAGAAGGGAAAGCAGAAAGGTGAAAGGAGTATATAGAGGGTCTATACAAGGGCGATGTACTTGAGGACAATATTATGGAAATGGAAGAGGATGTAGATGAAGATGAAATGGGAGATACGATACTGCGAGAAGAGTTTGTCAGAGCACTGAAAGACCTGAGTCGAAACAAGGCCCCGGGAGTAGACAACATTCCATTGGAACTACTGATGGCCTTGGGAGAGCCAGTCCTGACGAAACTGTACCATCTGGTGAGCAAGATGTATGAGATAGACGAATTACCCTCAGACTTCAAGAAGAATATAATAATTCCAATCCCATAGAAAGCAGGTGTTTACAGATGTGAAAATTACCGAACTATCAGTTTAATAAGTCATGGCTGCAAAATACTAACGCGAATTCTTTACAGACGAATGGAAAAACTGGTAGAAGCTGACATCGGCGAAAATCAGTTTGGATTACGCAGAAATGTTGGAACACGTGAGGCAATACTGACCCTACGACTTATCTTAGAAAATAGATTAAGGAAAGGCAAACCTACGTGTCTAGCATTTGTTGACTTAGAGAAAGCTTTTGACAATGTTGACTGGAATACTGTCTTTCAAATTCTAAACGTGGCAGGGGTAAAATACCGGGAGCGAAAAGTCATTTACAATTTGTGCAGAAACCAGATGGCAGTTATAAGAGTCGATGGGCGTGAAAAGGAAGCAGATGTTGGGAAGGGAGTGAGACAGGGTTGTAGCCTGTCCCCGATGTTATTTAATCTGTATATTGAGCAAGCAGTAAAGGAAGCAAAAGAATAATTCGGTGTAGGTATTAAAGTCCATGGAGAAGAAATAAAAACGTTGAGGTTCGCCGATGATATTGTAATTCTGTGAGAGACAGAAAATTACTTGGAAGAGCAGTTGAACAGAATGGACAGTGTCTTGAAAGGAGGATATAAGATGAACATCAACAAAAGCGAAACGAGGATAATGGAATGTAGTCGAATTAAGTCGGGTGATGCTGAGGGAATTAGATTAGGAATTGAGACAATTAAAATAGTAAAGGAGTTTTGCTATTTGGGGAGAAAAATAACTGATGATGGTCGAAGTAGAGAGGATATAAAATGTAGACTGGCAATGGCAAGGAAAGCGTTTCTGAAGAAGAGAAATTTGTTAACATCGAGTATAGATAGTGTCAAGAAGTCGTTTCTGAAAGTATTTGTATGGAGTGTAGCCATGTATTGAAGTGAAACATGGACGATAAATAGTTTGGGCAAGAAGAGAATAGAAGCTTTCGAAATGTGGTGCTACAGAAGAATGCTGAAGATTGGATGGGTAGACCACATAACTAATGAGGAGGCATTGAATAGGATTGTGGAGAAGAGGAATTTGTGGCACAACTTGACAAGAAGAAGGGACCGGTTTGTAGGACATGTTCTGAGGCATCAAGGGATCACAAATTTAGCAATGGAGGGCAGCGTGGAGGGTAAAAACCGCAGAGGGAGACCAAAAGATTTATACACTAAGCAGATTCAGAAGGATGTAGGTTGCAGTAAGTACTGGGAGATAGAAGCTTGCACAGGATAGAGTAGCATGGAGACCTGCATCAAACCAGTCTCAGGACTGAAGACAACAACAACAACATGTGTAGTTACCAAAGAGCCTGGGATAACATTGTACTTGCTATACAACTACAAGGCAAGGAAACTGATCTATTTCAAGCAATTGAACTCATGGAAGCAGTGAGCGACAGCTCGAAAGAACTTCGTCGACACACTATTATACACTTCCATCTTGTGTTTAAGGCTGCAAAAGAACTTGATGAGAAATTTGTCACTCTCATAAAAATTCCTAAAACAACAGCCCCACAGAAGAATTCAAAGAACGCGTCAGCTGAGTCACACGATGAATACTTTAGCTTGACAATATGGATTCCCCAAAGCACACCTTGACGCTATTGGTCATTTAAAGAAAGTAATACATTGCTGATGGGTCCACTGGGTAAATGCTGAAGAGCGTTGAAATACACAAAAGTGATTTGCCGTGTTTCGGAGATTTTCAAGGTGAACTTATGAGCTGGAATCAGATTGTGGATAACACACGACCACAAGTTAACCTCTCGAGCACAAGCTCATGAAATTTCATCTTGCTTTCCAGAATTCGAAGTCCTCCTTTAACTCCTGTCGATTCTGCCCAACACTGCTAGCACAGCAGAAAGATCGATTCATGAGCTGCGACGAATAAAAACCTACTGTATCTTGGTAGCACCATGGCAGAAAACCGACTGAACGGCTTAGCTCTGATGCACATCAACAGGAACATCAAATTTTCAGCAGAAGAAGTGGTAGAAGACTGTCGAAAATTTAAGAGCAGACTGATCTTGCAGTATTTTTGAGAGTACGTTATACTTGTATAAAGAGTTTATTTAACTTGGTTTGCTGTAATTAAAACAGTAAAATTTGAATAAAACGGTTCAGTTGATTTAAATTTATCACAAAGACCAGCTTCACTGTGGGAATCTTATCACGGACAGATACACTGTGCTCTGTTGTGACATAGATCATTATTGACGTGAAAGCTTGTGCTTCCTCCCCCCCCTCCCCCCAGAGCAATATCATTATTCGGCCCCTGTGTGAGACGCTAACTCCTGTTTAGTTCGTCCACGACTTAACAGGTGCCGCGTACTGTTGGCCTAATGATGTGGGGAGAGAGATGGGGTACGGCCCTACACGCCCTCTACTCCACTTGCTGGCCCCTCTCCATTCAGGGTGTCGAGCGCCTCATTTTTTGCCACTGCCGAGTTCCGGCTACACACCACCTGTTGCGCTCTTCCCGACTAGGCGGTCGTCGCGACGCAGTATCGATGCACAAGTCGATACGTGGGCGCAGGCACAAGACCTTCAATGTGGCGCGGTCGCGACGTGGAAGTCAGTCACATTTTCATTTTGCTCTGTCGCCAGGCGCCGATCCAAGGGGCGGTGGGAGGGGGTATACTTACACACATACTCGCCAAGGAACCGCATGATGCTTGGCGCAGGGTACTCTGTACCACTAGTAGTCATTTCCTTCCATGTGTCTCTCGCAAACAGAGTGAGGAAAAAAGAACAGTCTACATATCTCCATATGAGCCCTAATTTCTCTTATCTTCGTGGTCGTTAGGCAAAATGTACGTTGGCGGCAGCAGAATCGTTCTGCAGTCAGCTTCGAATGCCGGTTGTCTAAATTTTCTTCAATAGTGTTCTTCGAAAAGAACAACGCCTCCCATCCAGGGATTCCAATTTGAGTTCTCGGAGCATCCCCGTAGTACTCCCATGTTTCTTCAACTTACCATAACAAATCTAGCGGCCCACTTCTGAAATGCTTCGATGTAACTTCCTGCATTCTGATGTTGTGGGGATCCCAAACACTCAAGCAGCATTCAATAACTGGTCATTACTAGTGTCCTATAAGCGCTCCCCCTTGCAGACGAACCATCAGCAGCAGCAGCACTCCGTCTTCAGGCCACAAGTGGCCCATTGGGACCATCCGACCGCTGTGTCATCCTCAGTTGAGGATGTGGATAGGAAGGGCATTTCGTCAGCACACCACTCTCCCGGTCGTTATAATGGTTTTATGTGACCGGGCAGATAAACCATACTTCCTAAAACTTCTCCCAAAGAACCGAAGTCAATCATTCACATTCGCTACTACAATCCTAACGTGTACCTGCTCCTTCCATTTCATACTGCTTTGCAAACATTACGCCAAGTACTTTAACTAAGTGATTGTCAAACAGGGGACTACCAGTACTGTATCTGAATATGAATGGAGGGATTGTTTTTCCTAATCATCTGCATTAACTTACATTCTTCTACACTTAGAGCTAGCTGAAATTTTGTCTTAGTTGTCTTGTATCCTCCTACAGTCAATCAACGACGTCACGTTCCCATACGCCACAGCAACATCAGAAAACAACCGCAGACTCCTTCTTTCCCTGTCCGCCAAATCATTTACGTGTACAGAGGGTAATAAAGGTCGTACCACACTTCCCTGGATCACTTCTGACGATAGTCTTGGCTCTGATGAACACTAGCCGTCGAGCAAAACGTACTGTGTTTTATAACTTAAGAAGTCTTAAAGCCACTCACACAACGGGGTACCTTTTTTAACAGTATGCAGTGGGGCATCGTGTCAAACGCTTAAATCTAGGAATGTGGAAGCTGTCTGTTGTCCTACATCCGTGGTTCACAGAATATCGTGCGAGAAAAGGGCAACGTTAGTATTGCACGAGCGATGCTTTCTAAAACCATGCTGGTTTCCTTCTCAGGGAAATTTATTATATCCCAAGTGAGACTATATTCAAGAATTATGCAGCACATAAGGGGGAAACACATCGTTCAAAAGTGGTTCAAATGGCTCTGAGCATTATGAGACTTAAATTCTGAAGTCATCAGTCCCCTAGAACTACTTAAACCTAACTAACCTAAGGACATCACACACATCCATGCCCGAGGCAGAATTAGAACCTGCGACAGAAGCGGTAGCGTGGTTCTAGACTGTAGCGCCTAGAACCGCTCGGCCACCCCGGCCGGCGAAAGACAGGATGAGGGTGAAAATGTTGCTGAAATTAGAGAATTTTTTCTCCGTATTGAAATGTAGTAGACAAGTGCAGTTTGTTGCAATGAATAAAGCACACATTGAAGTTCTTATTGGTATTTTTTAATTAATTCACTGTGTAATTGGGATTTTCCCGAGGCGTCTCTGAAAGAAGGTGGATCGACGGTTCTCGCTGTAACTCCTGTTGTGGTTATCTCAAACATGAAATTAACATATCATCCTGGTCCTTATAGACGTAATTTTAGTTCACTGTAGGCATTTACAAAAAAAAAGATAAAAGTGGCTAAATTATAGGCATTTGAAAAAAATGACAATTTTTGGACCGCTCTTTTTTGGCCGCAAAAATACTAAATATCAACTAAAAAAATCGGCTACGATGAAATGAAAAGAGTTCAGTTTACTTCAAGGGAGGTCAAAAATCATTCAAATCGGATGAAAATTGTAGCGTGGGCGACGACAACCATGCCGGAAAACATGGTTCTGAGAAATAAGCGTTTAAAGTTTGACAAGCATTTATTACATAAAAAAAGGGGAAAAAGCTTGAAACTTGCGGGATATCATCGATGGCTGGTCATTAATAACTATCGCTCCTGCTATTGGATGGCCGCTTTCTGCTACTTTGTCCTGATAAGCCCTAATTTTCGTCCTCAAAGCCCTTTTCGTCGCTGAGAGCATCGCCGCTGGCGTCTCTATCTTCATAGGATCGGCGCATTTCGTCGCCGATTTTGAAGGCCACTTACCACGTGCATAAGTACAGTATGGCCCACACTGAATAGACATACGGTCAAATTTGAAGCAATGTTGACTATTTCGATTCGGCTGGATATTACTTTTGGAGCGTTCTCCACGTGAGACTGTTGAAACTTGCGTTCACATTTTGAGTAAAACCGCCCAAACAACGCTCCAGCAAATCAGGTTCACTCAGATCGGTATAAACAGAAAGCCTGAGTGCGGAACAGGTTGCGTAGCGCCGACGCTTTCCGTACACGCTCCGTTACAAAGACTGACAGAATCGTTACTTTTTGCAATTCGCCCATAATATTTTGGGAAGTAATTCTTCAGTGTATATATATTCGAATTCCACAATAAAAATTTTTTTAATTTTCTTCGACCTTCACCCTGTCGTTGATGAAAAACACTCACTATTTTGTAAATGCACCAAATCCACAGTTTTGGAGATATGGCAATCAAATTTTGTACCACGCTTTACATATAAAATACATTGATTATATATATTCAACGATTTTTGCATGAAATTTGAAGTTTTATTTTCAAAAAATAATATATGTTCCTTTTTCTCAGAAAGTATTCAAGAGATTTCTACAAAAATTCATCTGTTTCATCTCTTTATATGTTGTAAGCCTCTCTCATGCGGTTTCTGGAATAGGGCAATTGCGAGAATTTTGATAATTTTTAAATTATAATTCCACAAGTCCAATATTAAATTCATGCAAAATTCCAAGCACTTTGCCCCATATCTTAGTTTGCGATCATAGTTTCAAAATTTTCTTTTGAGACAATGTGTTTTTAAGGCATCGTTTCCATATGACTGAATTTAGAGACTCATCGGGATTTTGGGTTTTGCCGTGAACACACTTTCTGAGAAGTGCAGGATCGGCCAGAAACCTGTAAGTGGGCTTGACAAGATCCAGGATACAATCTGGAAGTCTCTCCTTGTGAATGTAGGGGTTGTTATCCCTCTGAGCTTGGCGTGGCAGGGAGGCCGCGTCACACTTTTAATTAATATTCAGGCACTTCGGATGCGATTTTAACATTGAATCTTTGGGAACTTATTGCCCATGAGTTGTACTAACAAATTAAAAATAAATCGAAAATTGACATTTTTGATCAATTTCAACAACGTCCCCCGCTTAAGGATATTGGTCACTTGTCACTCTGCGGGTCCGTTCATTTACCTCATTTAAATACGAGAGTCACCTCCTCATTTTTGCAGTTTCTTGAGACTTCGCGCAAGCTGAGTCAGGGGCCAACATCTGCAGTAAATCATATTCCGCAAGCCAGCTCATGCTCTGTGGCTGACGGTACTCCTGGTACCACTAACTGATCCTTTCCTTCCCTGTTCCACTCGCGAATGTCAAGCGTGAAGTGTGATTGCAGGTAAGCCTCTGCACTGGATTTAATTCCTCGGATTTTCTAGTGGTGGTCATTACGCAAGAAGTATGTGGGAGGAAGTAGTATGTTGTCCGACTCTTCCCGGAAAGTGATCCCTCAACATTTCAGCAGTAAAACTCTCCGTGACGCACAACGCCTCTCTTGTGACGTCTGCAAATGCAGTTCGTTGAGCGTATCCGTAACGCTCTCTCGCCGTCCAAACGACCCCGTGACGAAACGCGCCGCTCTTCGTGGAATTTTCTACATCTGTTCTATCAGTCCTACCTGGTAAGGATACCACGTTGAAGAACAATACTCAAGATTCGGTAGCACAAGCACGTTATAAGCCACTTGCACCGTCGATGAATTACATTTCCTTAAAAAGATTTTTCCTAAGAATCGTAGTCTGGCATCTGATCGTTCCATTTAAGATCGGTCTGGATAGTCACTCCTAAATATTTTACGGTAGATACTGTTATCCAGCAGTTCCTCATCAACAATGTAGTTGTACAGTAGCGGCTTTCTTCCACTTTCATGCGCGATATGTTACATTTATTTACGTTCAGGGTCAACTGTCATACCGTTCAGTCAATCCTCAGCGGGTCATTCTGCAAACTGATACTCTCTTCTGGCGTTGCTACCTTATTATCTGCGAACAGTCTTAAAGAGCTGCCCACGCTTTCCACTAGATATATACATTGTAAACAGTTACGATATTATCACTTTCTTAGGGTACTCCAGAAAACACCTTCTGATTCCTTTATTTTGTTCCTTTAAGAGTGACGTGTTGAGTTCTATCTGCAAGGAAGTGCCGGCCGGAGTGGCCGTGCGGTTCTAGGCGCTACAGTCTGAAACAGAGCGACCGCTACGATCGCAGGTTCGAACCTGCCTCGGGCATGGATGTGTGTGATGTCTTTAGGTTAGTTAGCTTTAAGTAGTTCTAAGTTCTAGGGGACTGATGATGTCAGATGTTAAGTCCTATAGAGCTCAGAGCCATTTGAGGCAAAACTTGAAGAGTCACAAGATGATAATTTGTTTACGTCAGTGGTCAGTGCAGTACTGTTACCTTTACGGGGAGGCGGCCATGAGCACCACTACACCCGCACAGACGGTTGTATGGAGGACATACTAATAGGCATCCCTGCGGCGGAGAAGCAACTGAAATAGTTGAAAACGAATACGTCAAGAGGTCTGGACGGAATGCCGATTCGAATTACAAAGAAGGCATTTGACCAGACCGTTCAGCACTGCAGTTTAGTGGAAAAATTACGAGCTTATCGAGTATCGGATGAGATTTGCGACAAGATTCAAGACTTCCTTGCAAAAAATGGTTCAAATGGCTCTGAGCACTATGTGACTTAACTTCTGAGGTCATCAGTCGCCTAGAACTTAGAACGAATTAAACCTAACTAACATAAGGACATCACACACATCCATGCCCGAGGCAGGATTCGAACCTGCGATCATAGCGGTCGCTCTGTTTCAGACTGTAGCGCCTAGAACCGCACGGCCACTCCGGCCGGCACTTCCTTGCAGATAGAACTCAACACGTCACTCTTAAAGGAACAAAATAAAGGAATCAGAAGGTGTTTTCTGGAGTACCTTGCTAGGTCGTAGCAAATGACGTAGCTAAAGGCTATGCTAACTATCGTCTCGGCAAATGAGAGCGTAGTTGTCAGTGAACCATCGCTAGTAAAGTCGGCTGTACAACTGGGGCGAGTGCTAGGAAGTCTCTCTAGACCTGCCGTGTGGTGGCACTCGGTCTGCAATCACTGACAGTGGCGAAACGCGGGTCCGACGTATACTAACGGACCGCGGCCGATTTAAAGGCTACCACCTAGCAAGTGTGGTGTCTGGCGGTGACACCACATTCCTCCCCCGCAAATCAGCGTACGGTTGTGTTATACGGCTTCCGCCCGCCGTGGGGAGGGCCCCATGTTGACGTATGCGACGAGTTGGGGAGCCTAACAACAGGCGAGGCTGTGAGGGGCCGAAGGGTCGACCTCCATCGCGTCGGGGTACCCGACGGGCGTAGACGACATCTGGTCCGGAGCGGGCAAGAGTTCCATGTCGGAGGACAGCTGGTCACGGGAAGCGATCGGCGGCGCGTGACCCAGGGAGGCGCTTGGCGGCTGCAGCGAAGCGTCCACTGCGGGCGGGGCCGGCGGGAGAACAGGCGGCGGGGGCGGCGGCGGCGCGCCGCCATGGGGCAAAATGGAAGGCAGCGTCGGTAACACCTGGGGATGAGGCGAGCCAGTAGATGGGTCCCCAGGGCGCTGTTCGGACGGCACCGTCGCTGAAAGCAGACGGGGAGCGGCAGAACCCGTGCGACGACAGAGGCGCAGCTGATTGAGATGCCGACGCACCTCACCAGAGGCCCCAAAACCAGATACATAGCGGGGCCGAGGCAGCGAAGAATGCGCCCTGCGAGCCAACCCCGTGAACCTCGATAGTTGCGATAGAATACAACGTCGCCTGGAGCGAAAGCAGGCGTCTGCCGCTGCACAGAAACCTGATGCGGCGGATGTAGTAAAGACATCAAGGTGCGATGAGGGCGACCGTGCAACAAAGCCGGCGAGCGACCATCTCGGGGCTGAGAGCGATACGAGGACAAAAACAGCAATAACGCATCCTCCCGAGAATGCGACTCTTTCAACTTCAACATGTGTGACTTGAAAGTCCTGACCAAACGTTCAGCGGCACCGTTTGACTGAGGCGAAAACGGCGCGGATGTCAGATGTTGAATACCATTGGCCTTGCAGAATGACTGAAATTCTGTGGACATGAATTGTGGGCCATTGTCGGAAACAATAGTCTGTAGAAGACCTTCAATGCAAAAGATAGCGGATAACGCTTCGATGGTGGCAGATGACGTCGTGAAAGACATCCGGACAACAAAAGGAAAATTACTGAAAGAATCGACCGCAACCAACCATCGAGCATTCCAGAATGGACCAGCAAAATCGATGTGTAATCGTTGCCAAGGGGAAGTGGCTTTCGGCCATGCAAAGAATTTCCGCGGCGGTGCGGATTGTTGTTCAGCACACGCCATGCAAGAAGAGCACATATGCGTAATCGCAGCATCGATTCCGAACCAAGTACAGTGCTGACGAGCAAGTTGTTTCGTGCGCACTATACCCCAATGTCCTCGGTGGAGAAGCCGTAAGACAGAGGACTGTAACGAACGTGGGACCACGACCCTGGACTGATCATTATCAGAACGCAACAGCAAAACACCACGTCGAACAAAAAGTCTCTCCTTGTGAGCAAAAAATCGGCGAACCAACGGATCCTCGATCCGTGACTTTGACAAGGGCCATTGTGTAGCAACAAAACGCAAAACGGTAGCAAGGACAGGGTCAGCTGCTGTGGCTGTAGCTACACGACGAAAATCAAACGGAAACGATTCGACCACGTCATCGGTTTCCGCATCAATGAACATGCAAGCAAGTTCGGAAGAATCGAACGCACTATCCTCAGCAACAGGCAAACGGGACAACGCATCGGCGTTTCCGTGCTTAGCAGTGGACCGATACAAGATATCGTAGCGGTACTGCGAGAGGAAAATTGACCAGCGAATGAATTTCTGCGCTCTACGCGGAGGTACAGGCTTGTTCGGATGAAAAAGCGATGTCAAAGGTTTGTGGTCTGTGATGATGGTAAAGTGACGACCATACAAGAAATCATGAAACTTTGTAACACCAAATACGAGAGCCAAAGCTTGTTTCTCTATCTGTGAATAATTTCTTTGCGCAGACGAGAGCAATTTGGACGCAAAGGCAATAGGGCGATCATGCGATCCATCTTTGTGCGCAAGCACAGCACCGATCCCGAAATCCGATGCATCTACCATCAACAAAAGGGGTTTCCGGGGATCGAATGGCGTAGGGCAAGTATTGGAAAGCAACACCGATTTCAACTGGCGAAAGGCGCGTTCGCATTCCGTCGTCCAGACGAACGGAACACCTTTACGGCGTAAGCGATGAAGCAGAGCTGAAATGGAAGAGGTGTTGCGCACACATTTATGGTAATAATTAATTTTTCCCAGCACCCTCTGTATCTGCTTCAAATTCTGCGGCGAAGGCAAGTCTTGTATGGCACGGAGGTGCTCTGGACTGGGATGTATGCCCTGGGCATTGAGTACATGGCCCAGATAGGGTAAGTCCAGAGCAAAAAACACACATTTGTCCTTCCGCAAGCGAAGACCATTTTGTCGCAAGACATGAAATAATGTTCGGAGATTGGCTAAATGTTCTTCTTCCGTCTTTCCGGAGATCACTATATCGTCCAGATAGTTTGCTGCAGTAGGGACTGACGCAGAAACAGTTTGCAGATATTGCTGAAACAATGCAGGGGCGGATGCACACCCTTTGAATCGATACAAACCAAGATGCGTGTTAACCACCAAAACGCGCTGGGATTCGTCGTCCACTGGTATTTGCAAGTACGCATCTGCTAGGTCCAACTTCGAAAAATATTTACCCGGGCACAGTTTGTCAAAAAGATCTTCCGGGCGGGGTAAAGGATAAGTTGCAATCACTAATTGTGGATTCACTGTTGCCTTGAAGTCCACACAAAGTCTCAATTTTCCGGAAGGTTTTGGCAAAATTACTAAGGGTGATGCCCAGAGAGAAGCCTGCACACGTTCAATTACACCTTGTGATTCCAAATCATGTAATGTTCTTGCGACCTCATCACGCAATGCGTGGGGAACATTGCGCGCTCGGAAAAATTTCGGTTGTGCATTTACTTTCAGTTCCAAATGAGCTTCATAGTTCTTAGCGCAACCAAGGCCCGGTGCAAAAATGTCTGCAAATTCTTCACATAGACGAGAAACACTGGCTGAAGGCACAGTCTGGTTCACTGATAGGACCCGATTGACTATAGACAAGTTAAACAACTGAAATAAATCTAAACCAAACAAGTTCACAGCAGAAGAAGAACGAAGAACGTAAACAGACACAAGTTTTGTTTGTCCCTTGTATGTTGCAAGAAGGCTGCACTGTCCTAACACAGGGATATTCTGACCGGAATAACTATTTAACTTAACATTTGCGGCACGCAATGGAGGTATGCCCAGTTGTTTGTATGTGTCTTTATTGATCAATGAAACTGCAGCTCCGGTATCGAGCTGGAATGGGACCACGTTGCCATTAATGTCCAAGTCTACAAAAAGTTTATTGTCCTGCTGACGACAAGAGTGACTGTCTCGTGCAATGTGAACTGACACTGGTACAGAAGCACTTGTGACTTGACGTGATGTCCATCGATGACTACGCACACTATTTGTGGGACAAACACAGTCACTGTTAGAGAGAGTGGCACTGGGCGGAGTGGAATTAACTACTTGAATTTCCATGGGCGAAGGTTCACAAGCCTGAGTATTCTTGGTTCGATTCCGATTCCGGCGCGAAGCAAAGGGCCTGGAATGGTTGTTAGTGTCCGATCTGAGCTTTTTCTGGCAAACACTCTGAACATGTCATTTTTTATTACAGAAAAAGCAAATAGCTTGGCGTGACGGGCAGTTCTCACGCGAATGTCTAGTAGCACACCGCGGGCATGATGTTAGCACTTCATTTGCTTGCTTGCATGGCAAACGTAGCAGAGAGCTTGGCGGCAGCTGCGCGGACGAGCGCGAGGTCTGTTTACTGTTCCGTGCAGCTCGCCTGGTGCGCCGGTTAATGTGACACACAGCTGGCGAAGTTTCAAATGATTACTGAGCAAAGTCAAGTGTGTCTTGCCGATCCAATTTGTCCATCACTTGTTGAAGGGAGGGATTGACTAGTTTCAAAATCTGTTCCCTTATACGAACATCAGAAACGTTCTGTGCAATTGCATCACGCACCATAGTATCTGAATAAGGAAGTCCACATTCACACTCAAAAGCACACTCCCTAGTAAGGCCTTGCAAAGTTGCAACCCACTCCCGATTAGTCTGACCTGCCGTACTTTTTGTACTAAAGAAAGTATACCTTTTTGCAACTACATTTACTGATTCTTTGAAATATGCATGTAATGCAGACATAATTTCTTTGTAGTACAGAGTTGCTACGTCGCGTCGGGGAAACAATTTCACTATCACACGGTACGTCTGGACGCCTACGGCGGAAATAAGAAATGGCGAGATGGAATCCAAATTGGCGTGACCACTCCGTCCAGCTTTCCAGTGCAGCATCAAAAGGACAAAAAGGTGGTGCAACTGCGTTTTGTGGCTGTGGTAGCGGTGGAACGGCGGCCGCCGCATCGTTGTGCATTGCACGTTGACCCTGGACGAGGTGTCCAAGGGCATCCAATAAGGCCTGCGTCTGCTGATTCTGCAAGCGATAAAATTCGGACAGTACATCTGGAGATTGTGGCGAAGCCATGACACAAGTAACTTAAGCAAGTATAAAGAAGACCATTTGTACACTCGTCGCCAAACTGTAGTGACTTGGCAAGACAGCCAAGCCACTTGGAGGTAGCCGAAAGGCACGCGTTTAGCTCACGCAGACTGGCGTGAGGTCTGGAACAGGACAACGTCTTGAGAATTGCAAATAAAGTACGAAGATCTTGGAATACTTAACTTTAATCCATAATTGGAGAACATCTCTCTTGACTGTACATGCTTCACAAGATAAATATCAAATGCTATGGCGCCTTGCTAGGTCGTAGCAAGTGATGTAGCTAAAGGCTATGCTAACTATCGTCTCGGCAAATGAGAGCGTAGTTGTCAGTGAACCATCGCTAGCAAAGTCGTCTGTACAACTGGGGCGAGTGCTAGGAAGTCTCTCTGGACCTGCCGTGTGGTGGCGCTCGGTCTGCAATCACTGACAGTGGCGACACGCAGGTCCGACGTATACTAACGGACCGCGGCCGGTTTAAAGGCTACCACCTAGCAAGTGTGGTGTCTGGCGGTGACACCACATAGGGACTTTTCTCAGGTCGATCCTTGGAGCACTGTCTGTGGATCACTCCCTTTTTTATTTGGTCTGATGGTGTCAACTGTTTAAAAATAATATTTTGTTTAAATTATTCGTATTGGTTGTGGCCTTCAGCTAACAAATAGTTTGAATTCTTCCTTAATAAGGCCTTCAGCCATCAGTGTGGCTTGTGTTACAGTCGGTTTTTTTAATGATTGTTTTAAAAATTATTTGGTATTTTCAACGTGTAGTTGTCTTTCTCACTTGTAATTCAGGCCTTCAGGTGCTAATTGTTCTGAAGTATTGCCTGTGGCCTTCAGCCGGCAAATAATTTCGAATTCTTTCTTAATAAGGCCTTCAGCCATCAGTGTAGCTTGTGATACTGTCAATTTTTTTGAATAAAGATTGTTTAAAAAATTAGTTTGGTATTTTTAGCGTGTAATTGTCTCCCTCATTCGTGATTCAGGCCTTCAGCCGGTAATTGTTCGGAAGTATAGCTTGTGGCTTTCAGCTGACAAATAATTTTGAATTCTCTCTTAATAAGGCCTTCAGCCGTCAGTGTAGCTTGTGTTGCAGTCAATTTTTTTCAAATGATTGTTTTTAAAAAATTATTTCCTTAAATAAAGTGTATGTGCTTACTGTGCAACCAACAGTAACTGATTAGGCCCCTCCCACACCTTTTTCTGCTTTCCCCAAGCCCCACGTGTCAGTTATTTTGTATTTTCTCGACTTCGTGCCCCTTAGGTGGAGTCGGTGGTGTTGGTATAGACTCTCTATGCCAGGAAGTAACTTGTCGCGTAAACGTGGTCTGCTAGGCGACGCTTGCAGGTCGGCGAAGAGATTATGGGTTGGGAGCGTTACGAGGAAGATGGCGAGCCGGGCCGGTGGTGGGAACAGGACCGTATTTGTGTAGGTGCTGGGATAGCCTGGTTCAAAAATGGTTCAAATGGCTCTGAGGACTATGGGACTCAACTGCTGAGGTCATTAGTCCCCTAGAACTTAGAACTAGTTAAATCTAACTAACCTAAGAACATCACAAACATCCATGCTCGAGGCAGGATTCGAACCTGTGACCGTAGCGGTCTCGCGGTTCCAGACTGCAGCGCCTTTAACCGCACGGCCACTTCGGCCGGCTGGCATAGCCTGGTGGCAGTGTGAAAGCGGCGCGGACGGACCTGTTTACCGCGACGTGTGCCCCACTGTTGCTTACTTCTCAGAGGTATTCAAATGGTTGGTTGGTTGGTTGTTTGGGCAAGGAGACCAGACTGCGTGGTCATCGGTCTCATCGGTTTAGGGAAGGATGTGGAAGGAAGTCGGCCGTGCCCTTTCAGAGGAACCATCCCGGCATTTGCCAGGAGTGATTTAAGGAAATCACGGAAAACCTAAATCAGGATGGCCGGACGCGGGATTGAACCGTCGTCCTCCCGAAAGCGAGTCCAGTGTCTAACCACTGCGCCACCTCGCTCGGTTTCAAATGGTTCAAATGGCTCTGAGCACTATGGGACTTAACATCATCAGTCCCCTAGAACTTAGAACTACTTAAGCCTAACCAACCTACGGACATCAAACACATTCATGCCCGAGGCAAGATTCGAACCTGCGACCGTAGCAGTCGTGCGGTTCCGGACTGAAGCGCCTAGAACCGCTCGGCCACTCAGAGGTATTCACGCGTGTTACGATCAATGACAGAATGGCCAATTCTTACCACAAAGAAGTCACCTCTTCCAATTAATATACGCTACCAAACGCACTCGCCGTCGAATAGTTCCTACCTGACGAAGTGAAGATCCCCTGTGAAGACATGATTGGATAGTAGCGTGGTTTACGTTAACGCACCTTGCCACAATACCTTAGAAGGGACGAGAGACGGCCTCAAATACCAACATTCAGACGGCAACATGGGCCCATTAATTGTTGTACGTACCGCTCCGACTATGCACGATCCGTATCTTCGAAATTCCGTTCGAAATGCCAGAAGAAGACGTGATGACGGTAGTGCGCCCATGTGGAACAGTACTCGGGCAGATAGCAGAGAAATGGGCACACTTCATTACATACTCAGTTTCGAATGGAGTGCGGCAAGTCCGCATTGAGCTAAAGATATATGACCCATCTTAATTCTCCATTGGCGGTTGCCGAGCCGTATTCGTAAGCGATGTGCAGCCAAATGACCCATTGTGGAGGCGTTAAAGGAGGTCATGTGTGAAATGAATGCCTCCAACGCCGAATTACGCAGCTGTGGACCGACGAACTCTCTCCCGTTCCGGCTATTACATCCCTTCCACACACCTACATGGCGACACTGAGACCCGATGCCCTCCGGACAGCTGCAGAGAAACTTCCACACGACCTTTCATAACCTGCAGAGACCAGACAGGCCGACAGTCTACAACAGCGACCGACCCCTCTCCTGGAGGTCCCTGTGTCGGATGAAGATCTTGATAGATGTGAAGCTGATATGGTTCACATGTTGTGACCACTGCCGCCTTCGTTTCTGATAGTTGCGAATCAGTCCCCTCGTCCGACTCTGATCCGTGTGCCCGCAAACAGAGTGCAAGCTTCCTACTTTCAATTGTAATCTAGACTGTAATAAAAATGGCAAAGGTAATGTTAATTAGAACACTGGGAGGAGTTGTGGTCTAAATAACAATAGATTTATTCATACTTACCATCACAAGACAAAAATGGCTAAAGAAACGTCACACAAACATTTTTATTTGACAAACGCTTTCACCAATATGCGGTCTGTGGTGAACAAAGTGATCAGCTGGGGTTCATTACACGACACTAACCAGAAATAATCGCTTTACCTGACTTGATACATGTGAATCCGTGGTATGGCCCAAAAACTACGCTATTATCAAGTATCTATACTCTAGTATTCCATAAAGAAAAATATGGTTCAAAAGAACATGGTGCTGAGAAGCATACATCGGAGCCCTACACCATAGCAGCTAATACTTTAGCACCCTGCTGGTCAGGGTGGCACACAACGATGCGCTCGGCGACTGGAGTCCATGGACGGCTGCAATCTGTTATTAATGGCACGCATCCACAGCTCGTGGTCTCGCGGTCGCTTTCTCGCTTCCCGAGCACGGGGTCCCGGTTCGAGGTCAGGGATTTTCACCTGAATCGGGATGACTGAGTGTTTGTGTTGTCCTCATCATTTCATCATCATTCCTGAAAGTGGTGATGCTGGACTGAGCAAAAGGTTAGCAATTTGTACGGGCGCTGATAACCACGCAGTTGAGCACCCCACAAACCAAACATCATCATCATTATCATTAATGGCGCGCTCCCGTAGAAACTCAAGTATGCGGCCTCGTGTTCAGCTAATTGGGAACGCAGGTAATTCCCTATGAGCCTCTGAATTCCCAGTGGATTCCAGTGTGCAGGTGGACCCGTTTGCTCGTCTCCCAAACCAATTTGTCTCTGTGCCACGACGATGCATAATGGAATATGTTAAATGTTTAGACGCTCGACTCAGATAAGTACACCCACGCATCACTCGTTGTGTGCATGATGCTAGAAGCAGTATCTCTGACGGTTCACATGGTGACTGGCACAGGCTCTAAGTGACACACTAGCACCACACAAGGTACAGACCTGCAGTTCTTTAGTAGCAAAGTGCCAGTACAAGAATGAGATCTAATCTCTTTTTGTCTGCTTCCTCCTCAGCTCGGTAGCAAAGCACATTTACGTCTTAGACTTCCCCCACTTTAGCACCAGTCAGTCACGAGCTGGAGCGCGGCATTCAAAGCTGGGAGAGCGCCCTTTGCCCTGCATACACCGATTTAACCAATCAGAGACTTTAAAGTTGATTGGGAGAAAAGGGAAAAAGATTGAGCTTTGCGGCCCATTTCCCACGCATTACGCCGTGTCTTTGCTAAAGCATGACTTGAATGGAATCACAGCCCCCCACAAAAAGATCGTTATCTCCCCTGTCGCGTCCATTTCTAACTTCCCAAAGAACGGCCATAAACTCGCTAAAAGCCTCGTGCCTTCACAAATATGTTTTGTAGCAGGGTCTGGACGTCTGGTCGCCACTGACCTGTCCCAGGGAAATTCGCAGAAACACACAGTCGTCTCATTGGCTTCCTGCCTAACAAGGGCCCATCCTCTGGTTTATGCCGGTCTTCAATGCTCTGCGCCGGCCGCGGTGGTCTCGCGGTTCTAGGCGCTCAGTCCGGAACCGCGCGACTGCTACGGTCGCAGGTTCGAATCCTGCCTCGGGCATGGATGTGTGTGATGTCCTTAGGTTAGTTAGGTTTAAGTAGTTCTAAGTTCTAGGGGACTGATGACCAAAGATGTTAAGTCCCATAGTGCTCAGAGCCATTTCAATGCTCTGCCCATTGTAGTGGCGACTCCTCGGCGCTAGTCGGCCTATTAGAACGCGGCCGCCGACCGATCGGCGCCATCCAACGTGTCTGCACACTGACACCACAGAACTCAGCAGTGCGCAAATGTATTCGTCCAGGTTCCGCAGAAAAAACGCTCCCCTGGGCCCTCAGCCACCGTACGCTTTTACTACAGTCGTTTAAATCTGCACCCTCTTCCTTTGAACGCAGGTAAAGCTTCCCGCTATTCCTTCACTAGAGCACACAAGCATGAGCATTAAGTACTGCCAACTTCATCATATGACTGAAGTCAGATCGTATCCAGGTATAGCAACCAAGCAATAAAGATGAACTACTACATCTACATCTACGTGATTACTCTGCTATTCACAATAAAGTGCCTGGCAGAGGGTTCAATGAACCACCTTCAAGCTGTCTCTCTACCGTTCCACTCTCGAACGGCACGCGGTGAAAACGAGCACATAAATTTTTCTGTGCGAGCCCTGATTTCTCTTATTTTATCGTGATGGTCAATTCTCCCTATGTAGGTGGGTGACAACAGAATGTTTTCGCAACTGGAGGAGAAATCCTGGTGATTGAAATTTCATGAGAAGATCGTGTCGTAACGAAAAACGACTTTGTTTTAATGATTGCCACTCCAATTCACGTATCATGTCTGTGACACTATCTCCCCTATTTCGCAATAATACAAAACGAGCTGCCCTTATTCGTACTTTTTCGATGTCATCCGTCAGTCCCACCTGATGCGGATCCCACACTGCACAGCAATACTCCAGAACAGGGCAGACAAGCAATTGGTTAGAAAGCCAACTCGAGATGGGAACATATTAGATACCTTGGCGACAAACAGACCCGATCATATTGAGGAAGTTGATCTAGAAGAAGGTATTAGCGACCATAATGTCGTTGTGGCTTCTATGTCAGTGGAAAAAAAAAAAAAAAAAAAAAAAAAAAAAGCCTAGAGTTTCCTTGTTTGGCAAAGCAAATAAAAGTGTCATTAATGAATATCTTCATAGTCTGCTCCAAGCATTCACCGCGGGACACAAAGATATTGAGCATCTTTGGTCGAAATTTAAAGGTATTGTCCACCATGTACTAGAGAAGTATGTGCCTAGCAAAAGTATAGGGGAGGGAAAGGATCCACCTTGGTACATCAAACATATTAGGAAGTTGCTGAAAAAGCAGAGAATTTTGCACAATCGTTTTAAACGTAGTCACTGCCCCTCTGACAAACAGAAATCATGCGAATTGAAAGCAGCTGTCAGAAGGACAATGAGAGACTCTGTTAACGAACTTGAAAGCAATATTTTATCTGCAAAATATTCTAAAAATAACCCCAAAAAATTTTGGTCGTACGTAAAATCTATGAACGCTACAAATAATTCAATACCTTCTCTTGCTGACACTGCGGGTAATGTAACTGATGATGATAAACAGAAGGCCGAAATTCTAAACCTAGCTTTCAAAAACTCGTTTGCGACAGAGGACTACAGTACCATTCCCGCTTTCTATTATCTAACAAACGAAAGGATGGCTGACATAGTGTTTAGTGTACCTGGGAGTGTAAAACAGTTAAGATCCTTAGACGCAAGAAAGGCATCTGGCCCAGCCGGTATTCCCGTAAGATTTTATGTTGACTATGCTACAAATATAGCACCATTCTTATCCGTCATCTATCAGAGATCATTGGAACGGCGGAAAGTTCCACGGGACTGGAAGAAGACCCAGGTCATAGCAATCTATAAAAAGGGTAGAAAATCGGATGCACATAATTACCGGCCAATTTCACTGACATCGATTTGTTGTAGAATCATGGAACATACTTTGCGTTCAGACATAATGACCTTTCTAGACTCTGAGAAGCTCATCTGCAGAAACCAGCTCGGTTTTCGGAAACAGCGGTCATGCGAGACACAGCTGGCCCACTTTGTGCATGATATACAACAGGCTCTAGATACCGGCTCCCAGGTTGATGCCATATTCCTCGACTTTCGAAAGGCGTTCGACTCAGTTCCGCACTGTCGCTTGCTACAAAAAGTGCGCGCTTACGGTCTATCCAATGACATATGCGGTTGGATAGAAAGTTTTCTAACAGACAGGGGGCAGTATGTCGTCCTGAATGGGGTAACTTCAACATAAAGAAGAGTAACTTCAGGTGTGCCCCAGGGCAGCGCAATAGGTCCTCTACTTTTTAGGATTTGCATAAACGATTTGGCTGATGCCATTGACACCGACCTCAGACTGTTTGCCGATGGTGCTATAGTCTACAGGAAAGTAGTATCACACAAAAGTTGTGAGCAAATCAATGAGGATATGCAAAAATAAATGCGTGGTGTAATGACTGGCAGTTATCTCTCAATATTAGTAAGTGTAACCTACAGCGTATAACAAGGCAAAAAATCCCCATTAATGTATGAGTACAAAATAAATGATCACTCTTTGGAAGCGGTAACATCAGTCAAGTATCTGGGTGTGACTATTCGAAATGATCTCAAATGGAATGATCAGATTACACAAGGAACGGGTAAGGCGAACAGTAGATTGCAGTTTATTGGTAGAATCCTGAAGCGATGCAGTGCTTCAACAAAGGAAATAGCTTACAATACGTTAGTTCGTCCAGTCTGATTGTTCGTCTGTATGGGACCCTTACGAGTTAGGTCTGATTCAAGAGATTGAGAAGGTACAAAGAAGGGCGGCAAGATTCGTGACTGGTACATTTAGCCATCGCGAGAGCGTTACAAATCTCATAGAAAGTTTGAAGTAGGACACACTTACAGATAGACGACGCGCTAAATAGAAGGGGCTGCTCACTAAATTCCGAAATCCAATATTCACCGAGGATGTAGAGGATATATTATTACCACCAAATCGCGGAATGATCATCATTCAAAGATAAGGGAAATAAGAGCTCGTACTGAGGCGTTCAGACAGTCGTTTTTCCCTCGCGCGATCCGCGAGTGGAAAAGAGGGGGGGAAATATGACTTTGGCGCGAATTGTGCCCTCCGCCACATACCGCTTGGTGGCTAGCGGAGTATATATGTAGATATGTAGATGTAGATATGTGTGAGCAGTCTCTTTAGCAGACCTGTTGCGCCTTCTAAGTGTTCTGCCAATGAATCGCAGTCTTTGGTTTGCCCTACCCACAATATTATCTATGTGATCGTTCCAACTTAGGTTATTTGTAATTGTAATGCCTAAGTATTTAGTTAAATTTACAGCCTTCAGATTTGTGTGACTTATCGCGTAATCGAAATTTAGCTGATTTCTTTTAGTACTCGTGTGAATAACTTCACACTTTTCCTTATTCAGGGTCGATTGCCACTTTTCGCACCATACAGATATCTAAATCGTTTTGCAAGTCGTTTTGATCATCTGATGACTTTACTAGATGGTAAATGACAGCATCATCTGCAAACAATCTATGACGGCTAATCAGATTGTCTCCTATGTCGTTCATATTAGATCAGGAACAATAGAGGGCCTATAACACTTCCTTGGGGAACGCCGGATATTACTTATGTTTTACTCGATGATTTCCCTATGAACATTACGCAGTTAACCCCATATTGAAAGTGATAGTGCCCTGCAATCTCTTAAGAGGTCACCAAATCGACACAAGAAGAAGATGACGACATCGATAGCAGAATCGGAGTCGTACTTTCAGGAAGAAACCGAGATACGCCTACCAGATGATACCCCGGAGGAGGTCACACGCGCAGTTGCCAATACCCACCCCCATCACGGGCAGGACAACTTTCTGTGTGACGTTGCAACACAGCAAGCTCTGAAGACGACAACAGCGCCTTTTCCTACGCCGCCAGCACAGACACCCCGATGAAAACAGCTCTTCCTGCGTCAGGGCTGATCGGACCTGACTGCCCGGTTTCGTGGCAGTCAGACGTTGTTGCTAAACCCCCACCAGACAAAGAAAAACCACAGGCTGCACTGGTAAACCAGGCATGATCAGGAGACAGACAATGCTTAAACCCAATGACATCCGTTCTTGGCGATACAAACGCGCACGGCAACGAGTTGCCTATGCTGATGTTCGAAATTACCAAGGTCATTTTGAATGTGAACGGTTCCTATGTTAAACGTCACTCGTTTCGTGGCACATTAAGAGGAGCAGACGTTGATGTGGCCCTGTTCCAAGAGCTACAGTCGGAGGCTTGGCTCGATTTCCGTGGTTGTACTGCATACGTCACCCCAGCCACCAACGGCGACAGTGGAGCAGCATTGGTGTACAAGACGTCACTTACTTGCAGCCTGCGTGAGGCCTAGTGCTAGCAGCACACAGGATTAGACTAGCGAATGTCTTGAGAGGCACCCACATGCCTTGCTCATACTGTGGCATCAAGCAGTCAGGCCTGCAAGATGAGTGGTCTGCCAAGCGAGTGAATTCATTCTTATTTATCGAGTAACATGAACTCTAGTACTCACACTTAAGTTACAAGTTATCCTCCCATATGATTAATACGCAACGGAAACGCACATCTGACTATCAGTAATTTACAGAACTCTGACTGTACACTACGCACTGGCAATACCACATTTTCTTTTTGTCTTTTATTTAACGGCTTTTGTCAACACGTGGCCACCGCACTGAATATGAATGGCGCACACATTATAAATTCGGGACATTATGACAACATACAGTTCGAAGGAAAAGTCCACCAATCTTCTTCTTTTCACTATCTTATTTATTCCGATAAATTCTCTAACCTAAACACACAAATTCTACAACCTAAAACAATAACACATGAGAAATTCCGCCCAGTGGGCATGGCTTTACAATGGTGAATCTCTATATTATGGTCTCGTAATTACTTTTAACGCTACAGTGCACTTTCTGGATAGGATGGTGGATCTTTTATTATACCTCACGCTTTGACTCTCACAATCATCATCACTAAACTTTCCTCCAGACCGAGCGGTACCGAAGGGACAAGCATAACCCACTAATCTTTTGAAACTACCTCGCTACTCTCCCATGCCAACCACACATACCCAAATTACATGACATACACCACACTACAACATGAAATACTACACAGAGAATAGTCACAACATTATCACTTTCAGCTTTCCCACTTCAATCAATATTTATCCCAGTTTCACACGACACTGCCCCACTTCGTAATTCTACTTTCCTACTATGAACTCTGGAGATATTTGCACGTCTTCCTGTGCAATGCAAGCCAAGTGGCGTTGCTGGATAGACGGCCGACTCACCTTGCTTCTCTCTCAGAGTTTGAATCTAGCGTCACACGGAATTATATCACGCAAAGTAATATTAAGAACGTATTCATCACACACGCGAGTCCTCAACTGATACCATGGACGAGTACTTCTCTTTATCTTTTGTCTCATACACAGTTTGAGACACACACAGTACTCACCACGTGGAAGTACTAGTCTCTAATTTCAAGTCCTGCACACGCCATTTCTTAAATATTTCAACTTATGGTACATACGCTATTTCTTAAATATTTCAACTTATTGTACACACGCTAGTAATTCAGCTTAACTTAAGCACACGGAAGTATTTCAACTTAATGCTACACGTGGTTTCATTGTGACCGTTGGTCACTTCCGAAGATTCCTACAATCCCATTAATATTACCTGCCTGACATTTAATTCTCCCCACAAAAGTTCCTGAAATAGAGAAATTAATATTTCAAACTACTCTTAAATATTCCACATGCGTACCATGTCTCCACTCTTTCGTCATTACGGAGCACAACTAAAACAGGTCTTAACAGCACAAGATCCAGCGGCAGAGTCCTGAAACATGGCCGTTCTCTAGGTCCTCTCCCATCTCTGTCGAGGTGGGGGAAGCACCTTGCTATCGTATTGGTCAGCCACATTTCAGGCGCTCAAAGCTCTGGTAAATTTCATCTCTTTGGTCCCACCAAAGGATCGACTCAAAGATGATCATATATTCACATTCACCATCTGCGGTTAGCAGACGACCATACATTCATTCAATCACAGATCTCACCAAACTGGATGTAGGGATTTTCTTTGTGGGAGTGCACATGTGATCATTTAAATAAATAAATTGTCATTCTTTCCCACACTGGTATCCGGCTTCGCTGTATTAATTGAAATTGAGTTATTTTACAAAAAAAGTGTGTTGTTCTGACAAAAATAATGAAGTATGTTGTACCTATTTTCAATGTCGGGCGGTACTGTACCCTTTCAGTCTAAGCATCATTTGGCATAAACCAATGACGACAGCGCTCACAATTTTATTCTGAAACAATCACGCCGCTTTTTCTGGGACGATATTTCAACAGTGTTCTCACTAGGAAGAACCAATATCCAAATTTTGCCATCTGCCCTGAACTCCGTTACGTAGTACGTCGCCTCACTCTCGTTGACACCTGAGAAGTGGTACTCGACGATCGCCTGGGATATACATACGAAACTAGCCACTCAGCCAGTCGACTGGGCTTCGGAAGTCCTGAACGTGGAAAGATGGCTTTCGATCTTCTCAGACCATACTGTTTATGAATGCAAGATCAACCTCTGACAATAAACGTTACGACCGGCCGATGTGGCCGAGTGGTTCTCGGCGCTACAGTCTGGACCCGCGCGACTGCTACGGTCGTAGGTTCGAATCCTGCCTCGGGCATGGATGTGTGTGATGTCCTTAGGTTAGTTTGGTTTAAGTAGTTCTAAATTCTAGGGGAATGATGACCTCAGATGTTGAGTCCCATAGTGCTCCAATAAACGTTACAGTGCAGTCGGCGTCAGTGGAAACTTAACGTTGCCTACTTACAGGCACTGGCATGTTGACGAACGGTCACGACCATGTGCGAATCCTGCGAAGGATGCATCACACAAGACTCATCCTTACTTCTGTGGTGGGTACAGTGTGTAAGGCCAGCCCTATGCCTCGCACTGGTCCAGTGTAGCAAGGAGCGAATGTAGAGACTCCGAGACACTACAGAATTTTACTACATGATCCTCCTGGACCTTATGGAGCACCGTCCATCCCCGGAACGTCAAGTCGAGGTTCAACGCGTCAAGTTAAGATTTTCGGTCTACGCGGCGCTGCTTGGAAGGCGTATCTGTGCACTATGATGTCACCGATGTGACACACCGTCGACCAGAGCTGATCCGTTCATCAGATTTGCATGACGGGTGGTATCACAGGCGGACATCACAGCAGCCTGCGAAGCTCACTATCGTCACTTCCATCGTGAAGACGATCCTAATGTTGAGGGATTGACGGAAAAATTACAGACGGTCCGTCGTACTCTTGATTGCCAGGCGGCGAACTCTGTTTTAGCAATCGTCTCCACTGAAGAAATCACTGACGCTCTCGCCAAAGGGGCCCTTCAGCCGGTCACCAGGACCAGAATTAGGATTTTATATGACCTGAAGGACTTAATGTCGATGCGATGGAGGAAAATGTACCGGGAACTACTATCCCCTACGACGCAATCGCTACTGGAACTCTGGCAGGTCCGACACGCCAAACCCTCTGGAGGCACGTGACCTGATAGCTATCGATCAATCATTTTAATCAACTCAGATTTCAAGATTTATACGCGCCTCTTAGCGATGCGTTTCTGACGAGTCCTGCATCAGGTTCTGTGCCGTACCTAGACCTCCTTGACAGGAGATACTACACTCCTGGAAATTGAAATAAGAACACCGTGAATTCATTGTCCCAGGAAGGGGAAACTTTATTGACACATTCCTGGGGTCAGATACATCACATGATCACACTGACAGAACCACAGGCACATAGACACAGGCAACAGAGCATGCACAATGTCGGCACTAGTACAGTGTATATCCACCTTTCGCAGCAATGCAGGCTGCTATTCTACCATGAAGACGATCGTAGAGATGCTGGATGTAGTCCTCTGGAACGGCTTGCCATGCCATTTCCACCTGGCGCCTCAGTTGGACCAGCGTTCGTGCTGGACGTGCAGACCGCGTGAGACGACGCTTCATCCAGGCCCAAACATGCTCAATGGGGGACAGATCCGGAGATCTTGCTGGCCAGGGTAGTTGACTTACACCTTCTAGAGCACGTTGGGTGGCACGGGATACATACGGACGTGCATTGTCCTGTTGGAACAGCAAGTTCCCTTGCCGGTCTAGGAATGGTAGAACGATGGGTTCGATGACGGTTTGGATGTACCGTGCACTATTCAGTGTCCCCTCGACGATCACCAGTGGTGTACGGCCAGTGTAGGAGATCGCTCCCCACACCATGATGCCGGGTGTTGGCCCTGTGTGCCTCGGTCGTATGCAGTCCTGATTGTGGCGCTCACCTGCACGGCGCCAAACACGCATACGACCATCATTGGCACCAAGGCAGAAGCGACTCTCATCACTGAATACGACACGTCTCCATTTGTCCCTGCATTCACGCCTGTCGCGACACCACTGGAGGCGGGCTGCACGATGTTGGGGCGTGAGCGGAAGACGGCCTAACGGTGTGCGGGACCGTAGCCCAGCTTCATGGAGACGGTTGCGAATGGTCCTCGCCGATACCCCAGGAGCAACAGTGTCCCTAATTTGCTGGGAAGTGGCGGTGCGGCCCCCTACGGCACTGCGTAGGATCCTACGGTCCTGGCGTGCATCCGCGCGTCGCTGCGGTCCGGTCCCAGGTCGACGGGCACGTGCATCTTCCGCCGACCACTGGCGACAACATCGATGTACTGTGGAGACCTCACGCCCCACGTGTTGAGCAATTCGGCGGTACGTCCACCCGGCCTCCCGCATGCCCACTATACGCCCTCGCTCAAAGTCCGTCAACTGCACATACGGTTCACGTCCACGCTATCGCGGCATGCTACCAGTGTTAAAGACTGCGATGGAGCTCCGTATGCCACGGCAAACTGGCTGACACTGACGGCGGCGGTGCACAAATGCTGCGCAGCTAGCGCCATTCGACGGCCAACACCGCGGTTCCTGGTGTGTCCGCTGTGCCGTGCATGTGATCATTGCTTGTACAGCCCTCTCGCAGTGTCCGGAGCAAGTATGGTGGGTCTGACACACCGGTGTCAATGTGTTCTTTTTTCCATTTCCAGGAGTGTATTAACGATCATCGCTCTGTGATTATAGAGACGTCACCGCTGTCGCAACAGCCTGTCGACTACAGGGAGCCATGATTTCTGTCGATTTCGATCAGGCATTCGATAGCGTGAGACACGCCTTACTGGCGAAGATGGTGGAACGGATGGCTCTCTAAAGCACCTCGCCCTCGTAATCATGCGCCTGCTTCGTGACGCTTCGTCCATGATAATGTTCAATGGATAACGACACCAATATCGACAGCACGGTTAGTCCGACAGGGCTGCCCCCTTTAAAAGATCATGCACGTAATCGTACTAGAACCGCTCCTCTGCGGCCTGCAACGTCGTTCATCAGAACACACATGCAAATACCGCGCCTTTGAGGACGACCTCCTCTTTATGGTATCTATCAATGAGGCGGCTCAAGAGGCAACACGGTGGATCGAACAATATGGGAGCGGTGCAGCCGGCAATATGAATGTCACCAAATCGTGATCGGTGACCACTGGAAGGGGACTCCCTGATGAAAGTGTGGCTCCATTGGGGATGATGGAGACTCTATGTTGTCAGGTAATAGTTTTTGCTCGAGACATCCGGTGATCAACTTTCGGCGTCTTCTTCTGAACATCGGGACGGCCGTTCAAAGTCAGTTATTGAGAATAATGGACATGTTAAAAAAGGTGCAGTCTACTATCATTTATGTGACATCCCGCGCAACTCTCATCGCACGAATTTTACGTATCTCTACAGTGAAGGCACATCGGATCCAAGCGGTCAGTACTGGTTACATAGCTCGCACGGTTAGCCGAGCAGTCTAACGCACGGCTTTCTGGAGTGGGAAGGAGCGCCTGGTCCCCGGCACAAATCCGCCCGGCGGACTTGTGTCGAGGTCCGGTGAGCCGGCCAGTCTGTGGATGGTTTTGAGGCGGTTTTCCATCTGCGGGCTGGTTCCCCTTATTCCACCTCAGCAACACTATGTCGGCGATTGCTGCGCAAACAAGTTCTCCACGTACGCGTACACCACCATTACTCTACCACGCAAACATAGGGGTTACACTCGTCTGGTGTGAGACGTTCCCTGGCGAGTTCCTCCGGGGGCCCAACTGCATAATAACCCTTGGTTCGGTGTGGGGCGGTGGAGGGGTGAAGTGGACTGCGGTAGTCGTCGTGGGGTTGTGGACCACTGCTGCAGCTGCGGTGGGGATGGAGCCTCTCCATCGTTTGTAGGTCCCCGGTTAACATGCCATTCCATACCATACTGGTTACATATTCTAGATCAGGTATGACACCTCATACTTCCAAAGCGAAGAGGGGGTGTCACCCTGGGCAGCGTTCATGTGCGCGCTACAGCTCTTTACGCAGGTGCAATCTTGAAGTTATGGAATCACAGCCTCAACAGTACCACTGGAGTTTTGGTCGATAAACTCGCACCTAGTTCATGTCAACCGCCGACAGCACTGGCGCGCATTGCACCAGCGCCATCACGTATCAGACTACTCCTTTTGGGATACGGCTCTGTAAATGAAGACTTCCCTCGCACTAGGGCTTCCATCCTGCGAGATATTTATCGCTTCTTAAGGCGTACTCACCCTAGGAATGCCGTCGAAGGACGTCACCCCCCAGTTAGGTGGCCTGCGTTATTGCGCGCAGTTAATCAACCGTGCTTCAACACGGAAACGAGGCACACAAGGTACATCGTCGTTACCGGTAAATACCAGACGCGACACAAACTCCACACCATCGCTCTGGCAGATACCGTCCCCCCCCCCCCCCCCTCTGCATTAGGTGTAATGTGAGCGATACAGACGAACATCACCTCCTCTGTAGCGCGTAGGCGGACGTATGGTTCCTTCTCGAGCAGACACTGGCCCTTTATCTCTGGGTGTAAACGCACATGATCTTGAGTCCGGACGAGACGTATTTTCCACCGTCAAAGATACATGCTGTCACCTGGATACAAGGTAGGGCCGTCCTTTATCATTTCAGAATGGGCCAAAGAACGTGACCGATTTTTGGACTTCTTTGCTAACACGATACCACAAGACTCAATAAGTTAAATACCAGTCCACTTTGGTAACTACATAGAGAATTTTTCCGACCCACGCCGCAGTTGAAAACTCCCTGGTGAAAGGGGTTGACGGACGAAGCTGTATTCTCATGACCATCAAAGGCTCGGCGTTCGTTTTCCGAAGGCATGCTCCAACCGGCGTCTTCAAAACGAGCGGTCTCTGATTTGATTTCGTACACCAGGAGCATCTTTGAGTTACATTTTTCCCATTTCCTACGTTAAATAAAGTAGTTTTATGTTACCCTTTTTATACTGTATAACTAAAAAAGATCCACACAAAATTGTTTCCTTAAATAAAATTAAAGTAATAACAGTCCTCGGTCGCTAAATGAAGTTTTTTGACCTAGGTTTCGGCACTACTAAGAGTTCCTTAACCAGGAGTAAAACACTCAAACTGGCATGTCACGTATACAACAAATATCAAGCCGTAAAGACTCTAATCTGATGCTACCGTAGCTCGACACGTGTGAGCAGCCCGTAGTGGCTTGTCTTCTATGTTTTCTAATTTAAAATTTTGTGACTAAAGCTTTATCGCTTGATATTTATTTTATACGTGACATGCCAGTTTGAGTGTTTTCCTTCTGATGAAGGCACTCTTAGTAGTGCCGAAACCTAGATCAAAAGACTTCATTATTGCGACCGACGGCTGTTATTGCTTTAATTTTACTTTCTAAACGGTCGCTGACAACGCAGCCATGTTCAAAACTTTATTGTTTCCTTAGTTACCTTACCTGTATACTGTAATTTTTAATCAATGGAGAAAAGTTAATTTTAGAGTAAGTGCTGTTTCATGTAAAAACTATGATTATTATGTTCATATATATAAATTGTTTTACTATCAACATTCGTAACAGAAATATCGTATCTCTAATCCTGAAAAACTATTCTTAAAATTTCTGTTGCAAAAAAAAAAAAAAAAAAAAAAAAAGAAAAGAATAGGTTGGGTGACAGGTCGCAATAAGCGAGAGATCCGAATTTGGGTCTCTGTCCGCCACAAATTTTCACTGTCGTCAATCATCCGTTATACGGCTGAATGTTGTCCATATTCGCAACTGGGAATACATTTCATGGAAGAATTATAGATGAATATGGACTGCGGGAAAAAAATGAATGAGAAAGCGGCCTGGTAGAATTTTGCACAGAGCATAATTTAATTATCACTTGGTTTAAGAAACATGAAAGAAGATTGCATACGTGGAAGAGACCTGGAGACAACTGAGGGTATCAGATCAATTATATAACGGTAAGACAGAGATTTCGGTACCAGATTTTAAATTGTAAGATATTTCCAGCAGTAGATGTGGACTTTCACTATAATTTATTATTTATAAACTGCAGATTAAAACTAAAGAAGTTGCAAAAAGGCATGGAATAAAGAAGAGGGACTAGGATAAGTTAAAAGAGCCAGAGGTTGGTCACTCAGAGAGAGCATTAGGCAATGATTAGCTAGAGCAGGGGAAAGGAATACAACAAAGACGAATGGATAACATTGAGAGTTGAAATTGTGAAAGCAGCAGATGGTCAAATACGTAGAAAGAGAAGGCCTATACTAATTCCTGGATAATGCAGGAGATATTGAATTTTATTGGCGAAAGGAGTTATGAAACTGTCGTAAGTGAAGCAGACGAAAGAGAATGCAAAAGTCTAAAGAAATGAGATTGACAGGAAGTGCAAAATGGCTCAGCAGGAACGGATAGACAAAAAAGTAAGGATTTAGAAGCACATTTCGCTAGGACAAAGATAGTTGCAGCCTATAGACTTAAGTGTTAGGAACTCTTTTCGGAAAGTATATGTATGGAGTGTAGCCAAGTACGGAAGTCAAACATGAACTATAAACGGCTTTGACTAGAACAGACGCTTTTGAATTGTAGTGCTGCAGGAGAATACTGAGGATTGGATGGGTAGTTCACGTAACTGGTGAAGAGGTACTGAAAAGAACTGTGGAGAAAAGAAATGTGTGACACAACCTGACTAGAAGAAGGGATCGGCTGATAGGACACATTCTGAGACATCAAGGGATCATCAGTTTAGTATTGGAGATTAGGTGTGGGGGTTAAAATCGTAGAGGGAGACCAAGAGATGAATATAGTAAGCAGATTCAGAAGGATGTCGGTTCAGTACTTACTCAAAGATGAAGAGGCTTGCACAGGATAGAGTAGCGTGGAGACCTGCATCAAACTAGTTTTCGGAATGAAGAGCATAACAACATACCGGCATGTATGGAGAGGCCACATGTTCAAAGTTTCATTTCACGCCATAACTATGGCTCGCATTGGCAGCGCTTTAGGTGTGAATGATGAACATTGACAGTGTACTGCAACGCTTATGAAAGAAAGTTCTAAAATGTTACAGAGAGGGATCACACAGGCATGACCAAACAGCCGTTCACTATCCTAGCCCCGACCAAATGGTACCTGCCAACGTGAGGCACATTAATGCCCAATCAGCATGTGCTCGTAAATGTTATAAAGAATTAAGTTAATTGAGTTATGTCCAAGCTATACACCTCGCTGACTAGGGACAACTACAAAACTCGATAGAGTTGAAATATGGAGCCAAAAATTGGAATGTTATCCGAAAGCACATTGACTAAAAATATCTAACGTGAGACGTAAAATCTATGTAGTAGATACTGACAATGAGAAAGTTTTAATGGGAGAAAAACTGTAGAATGTTAAACAGAAGCCTTATCCTCCCTGTAACGGCTGCCAACTAGGAAACACGCTAGCACATGGTTCAAATGGTTCAAATGGCTCTGAGCACTATGGGACTTAACATCTATGGTTATCAGTCCCCTAGAACTTAGAACTACTTAAACCTAACTAACCTAAGGCCATCACACAACACCCAGTCATCACGAGGCAGAGAAAATCCCTGACCCCGCGGGGAATCGAACCCGGGACCCCGGGCGTGGGAAGCGAGAACGCTACCGCACGACCACGAGCTGCGGACCGCTAGCACATACCTTTGTCTGCAAAGATCGCACTAAATCTTGGAACCGGACGCGAACAGGAACTGGACGTTGGAAAGCACAGTATCTATACAGGAGGCGCTCTCTCCAGACTAGAGTTATATCGCTGCATGAAACACAACATTATGCCTGGCTGTTTGGAAATTTCACTAACTGTGTCATTAGAACCAAAGTTGCTGCGTAAGAAGATTTTATGGCTTAGGCTTATGTGACAGCAGAATACTTTAAATTAAAGAAATTCCAATATACCGGGTGATCAAAAAGTCAGTATAAATTTTAAAACTTAATAAACCACGGAATAATGTAGATAGAGAGCTACAAATTGACATATATGCTTGGAATGACACAGGGTTTTATTAGAGCCACCCCATATTGCTAGACGCGTGAAAGATCTCTTTGAGCGCGTCGTTTGGTGATGATCGTGTGCTCAGCCGCCACTTTCGTCATGCTTGGCCTGCCAGTTCCCCAGACCTCAGTCCGTGCGATTATTGGCTTTGGGGTTACCTGAAGTCGCAAGTGTATCGTGATCGACCGACATCTCTAGGGATGCTGAAAGACAACATCAGACGCCAATGTCTCACCATAACGCTGGACATGCTTTACAGTGCTGTTCACAACATTATTCCTCGACTACAGCTATTGTTGAGGAATGTTGGTGGACATATTGAGCATTTCCTGTAAAGTCATCATCTTTGTTTTGTCTTACTTTGTTAGGCTAATTTTTGATCACCCAGTATATACACACACACACACACACACACACATATATATATATATATATATATATATATATATATATATATATATATATATTCTTCTGAATCTGCTTACTGTACTCATCTCCTGGTCTCCCTCTAAGATATTAACCCCTAAACTTAACCTCCAATAGCAAATCGGCGATTCCTTGATGTCTCAGAATGTGTCCTATCAGCCGAGCCCTTCTTCTAGTCAGGTTGTGCCGCACCTTTCTTTTCTCCACAGTTCTTTCCAGTACCTCTTCATTCGTCACGTGATCTACCCATATAATCCTCAGTATTCTTCTGTAGCACCACATTTCAAAATCTTCTATTCTGTTACAGTCAAAATCGTTTATCGTTCATGTTTGACTTCTATACTTGGCTACTCTCCATACAAATACATTCCGAAAAGACTTCTTAACAATTAAATCTATACGCTACATCTACCGTTGTCGCGGTGAAATGTGCTTCTACATCCTTACATATTTCCTCTGGCCGTTCCTGTTAAGCCACATTGCACTTCCTGTCTATCTCATTTTTTTAGACTTTTGCATTCCCTTTCCTCTGCTTCACTTACGACAGTTTCATGTTTTCTCCTTTCCACAATTCAATTCAATATCTCGGCCTTGTCTTTTTACGTATTTGATCATCTGCTGCTTTCATTATTTATTTTATATAGCACTTGCCCTCGAACGGCAAAGGTTCAAGGTACGGGTCTCGGTCCAGCAGGGAAGCACAGACTTTTAATCTGCTAGAAAGTTTCAACAATAACTGTGACAACAATACAACAACCGTACTTACATGGGGTTTGGACTCATTATTATTTATCTATTGAGTTAAAAGGAAGATAAAACCAACGAAACAAACTATATATATCAAATTTCCAGCACCTTAATATAAGAACGTGAATTTTGTCATCGTCAAAAAGCTGAAAAACAAATCAAACTGCCTTATTTACGTAATCGAGGGTACTGTTCGGAGCCATGTGTTGGTAGACTCTTTCAAATGTAGTTCAAAATTACCGCATCTGTCGAGAGTAAACAAAAGGACGTCCCACATTCAGGGCGACTGCTGGTGTAGAGGTGCCCAGGGCTTCACGGAAGGGATTGCTCTGCAGGAAATTGAACCCGCGTGGCTTGATCGTCTCGTGACGTAAATAAGAGATACAGGCCGTGGGTCGGAGGTTAACTGGCTCAATTTTCGGTTACAAGTATTCCAGAGGTGTCCAACGTGGACAGGGTTAACTAGGAGATCTAGAGCGCAGTTCTAGGAAGCAGACTCAGGCAAGAGTTCGCAAGAAATACCGCTAGCCTTGTAGCCTTGGTCGTTGGCATCTCTCCCTGCGGCGCAGTTAGCGCTCGCAGAGTTTGTCTGACGTATGTTCCGTTAATGGACTGCTGGTGGCGCAATCGTAAACTGAGAACTTGAGAACGGGTTTTAATCTTTCTCCAGTAATTAATTTCCTGTCCGCCCCTGGTAGCTGAGTGGTCAGCGCGACGGAATGTCGTACCTAACGGCCCGGGTTCGATTCCCAGCTGGGTCGGAGATTTTCTGCTCTCAGGGACCTTGTGTTGTGTTGTCGTTATCGTCATCATTTCATCCCCATAGACACGCGAGTCGCTGAAGCGGCGTCAACTCGAAAGACTTGCACTAGGCGAACGGTCTACCCAAAGGGAGGCCCTAGCCACACGGAAAAAAAACCTTAATTTCCTGCTAAATTTCAAGTAGAATAGTTGCGTTCCAGTGATATTAAACTTCATCGTAAATAAACAAATGTTGTGAAAAGGTGGTACGCACTGTATTATATGCCATAATCAAAAGCCTTGAACTAAGTAGTGTAGTGTAAACACACCAGAAAAGGACTAATGCCTTCAAGAGACTTCACGCCAATACCAAGTAGACTTGGTGACTGTCTAAATTTGGCGACAAAGAGAATCTATGAGTTTCTACACGTATGTCATATCTACTAGAACCCATTCATTGATGATTAGATCCCGTGCAGCTACCAGACTGCTGGGATGTTGATTGCTACGTTTCATCCACTGTGTCAAAGAATCCTAAATATTTTCTGTGGAATTAAGATCGGGTGAATTAGTGGATCAGTCGCTGTGTGACAGACTGCCTAGTGTTCTTCATATAAGAAACGTACGCACGTAGCGCTGTGAAAAAAACCTGCTGCCGTCTAGGGAGACGACAGTGATCACAGTATACTCGCATGAAGATGTAGAAGATAGGGTAAAACGTTGTCATCGAAAATGTCCAAATTGACATCCTGTTTCATGTTCACGGTAACCTGTATGACTGGGTCCAGGTCAAAGCACGAAAAATACCCCCAAAAACACCGCTGAACCATGCACCCACCATACAGGGATTGAACAAAAATAAGGAAACACCAAAAACCAGGCCTAATATGGTACAGGAGACCTGTTGGGATTCAAAACGGCTTCCAGTTGATTCGAAATGGATAAATTCAGGTCCTATATGATTTTCAAGGGAGTCCTCTGCGATTCTTCCGGCAAATTAGTGGAAAGTTCAGATAATGGTGGTGAATGTGGATAGTGACGACGCACTCTTCTCTCGCATGTAGACCGCAAAGTTTCAACGATACTGAGATCTGGTGACTGTGGTGAGGAGGGAAGGTGCGAAAATTCAATCTCCTGCTCCAGAAACCAGTCATGGATGATGCGAGCTGTGTGAGCAGAGGGCCTGTCGTCTTGGAATACAGCGTCTCCGTTGGAGAACAAATGTCGTCCCTTGGGATTGACCTGATCACCCAAAGTAGTCATCTAATCCTTGCCGATTATGCGACCTTGCAGTGTACCTACTGGATCCATGAAATACCGTAATATGTCTGTGTGTGTCATCACCGAAACCGGGCCACGTTCCACTGTTGAGACGTAAAGTCGACTAGAAGCTGAAAACAGTGTAGCACAAGACTCAAGCGACAAAACTACTTTCTACCACTGCTCCATAGTCTAGGTTTTACGGCTTCGCCACCACTTTTTCATGTTACGAACATGTTCACCATTGACGTGTGGTTTTGGAGTTCAAGCTAGCCCTGCAGTAATCCACTTATCTTTCTTCACAATCCTCTTCAATGACCGTCCATCTCTATCGCTGAAAGCACACTTTTCTCCGCGTTGTGATTTAGTGGATGGTGTTTTCCCGCGTTTCCTGTATCCTGACGATGCTCAACTTCAGCATACTCTTTATCATTACTACACTGATTTCTGAGCCTATATCCACTCCCGGATCCGCTTTACAATTCAACACCTGATTTCAGAATTTATGTTTCACCATCATACGTGGTACTTTTGTATGTCTTTTCTATGTCTCCAGCAACTTTCTAGTATTTTCTTGGGTGTCAAGGTATGTGTACCCCTTCCTCTTCCTTTGGACAGTGTACTCGACACGCTTTTTTTTTTATCATCAGTCTACCGACTGGTCTGATACGGTCTATCACAAATTCGTCTCCTGCGATAATGTCTTCCATCCTACGTCCTCCATCATTTATTAGATGTATTCCAATGTATGTCTTTCCCTGCAGTTTTCACCCTCTCCATCTCCATATAGTAAGATGGAGGTTATTTTCTAATGCTGCAACGCATATCCTATCATCATATTCCTCCTTCCTTTCGGTGTTTTCAGAATGCTCCTTTCCTCACTGATTCTCTTCTTTCTTTACCTTATTAGAACACCTAATTTTTAAGATTCTTTTGTAGCACCACATCTCAAAACACTACTATATAACGCTGTGTTACAAACGTAAATTCTCAGAAATTTCTTCTTCAAATCGTTCAAATCAAATGTGTGTGAAATCTTATGGGACTTAACTGCTAAGGCCATCAGTCCCTAAGCTTACACATTACTTAACCTAAATTATCCTAAGGACTAACACACACACCCATGCCCGAGGGAGGACTCGAACCTCCGCCGGGACCAGCCGCGCGGATTCCTCAAATTAAGGACTGTGTTTGACACCAGTAGTATTCTCTGTGATAGTCTATTTTTTATGTCCTCCTTACTTCGTACGTCATGGGTTACTTACGCGATTATTCTTAATATCAACTGCATATCAGTGTGCTACCGATAACTTGCACAATATAGTTCTGAAGGTAAAGAGTGGAAATTATATCTTGAGAGAGCCGAAACTTTACAGTTAGACGTGCTGCAAACCAATAAGAAACTAGAAACTTATTTTCTGCGAAGATTTTTACGTGAAAACTCTAAAACAGAGGAAACTGGTAGTTCCACCCTTGTTTCTTTTAATGAATACCGATGTCAATGATAAAACAGATTCCAGATCACCCTTGTATTAAGGTTTCAATACTCATAATACTCATAATAATCACATGTACTTCTCATGTCTGCCGGCCGCGGTGGTCTAGCGGTTCTAGGCGCTCAGTCCGGAACCGCGGGACTGCTACGGTCGCCTCGGGCATGGATGTGTGTGATGTCCTTAGGTTAGTTAGGTTTAAGTAGTTCTAAGTTCTAGGGGACTGATGACCACAGATGTTAAGTCCCGTAGTGCTCAGAGCCATTTCTCATGTCTAGAGAATCATCAGACATCTCTTCCACGGGTGTTTCACCATCTCAGTGCAAACAACACATCGCAATCGATGTTCTCTCAACCAAATAAAGACGAGAAACGAAGAATGGCAGTATACCTCACAGTCGAACAAGAGTATTCTAGAACTGTCGGATCCGCTGGATGGAGAGGGAGACAGAGACTTGTAATAGCTTGTCTCACTACAGCCCTGACGGAGAACTGTGGCGTCACTGATCACATCACATCACATCACAGTCTAACAAAAGACTTCTGCTTCCAATCTGTGGAACTCTTCACAAATGGACAAAAGATTCAAGAACAAGACGCTTCCTAGGAGCCGTTAAACGTATTTCGTGGGTGGACTGGCCCTTCTGGACCAATAACGAAATACCTGACTATTCGTCACGGATCTTCATCCGCACAGTCAACAGCAGTGTGCTTTGAAAAGTTCTGGATGTGCCAGAACTATCGAAGAGTGGTACTCGGCTAAGTAAAACGAGGCTCACGAATAGGGTGACAATTATTGAACTACAAGAAAAAAACTATGGCGTGCACACACTTTATTCAACATGTAAACGTCACCACAAATATTCGGAATTAGGTTATGACTTGTTCGATATGCATGCCATCACTGGCGTTAATGTGGCGCAGACGAATAACGAAATTCTACAAGACTCGCTGAAGTGTCGGAACATCGATGCTGTCAGTGACCTCCTGAATGGCTGTTCCGGCGTTACTGGGTTTTTTTGCCTCACAAAAAGGAATCGCATGTGTTCATATACGGAGAATATGGCGGCCACTGAACGCCCACGCAAGTGGCTTCTGCGTACCCCAGAGTGAGAATGCGGTCCTCAAAGTGCCCCTCCAGGACATGAAACACTATTCTACTTCAATGGAGTCGAGCTCCGTCTTGCACAAACCACATCTTGTCAAAATCAGGGTCATTTTGCATAATGGGGATGAAATCATCTCCCAAAACCTTCACGTACCGTTCGATAGTCACCGTGCCACGAGGGAATATCGCACCGATTACTCCGTAACTGAGCATTGCACATCACACAGACACCCGTCGAGGGTGAAGAGACTTGTCGATCGCGAAATGTTGATTCTGAGTCGCCCCAAATTCGCCAATTTTGCTTATCGACGAACCCATCCAAATGAAAGTGGACGTCGTCGCTAAATCAAACCACATAGCGCATACTAAATCCAATAATGCCCCGCGACCAACCGTGCAGTTTGAACGTCCTAACGCAAACTGTTCAGGAGTTGTGACGATTTTATTTCATATAGTTCAGTAACTGTCCCCCCGTAGGAAAAACATTAGGCTGGTCAAAGCTACTCTTTGACACTTCTCACTGCTGATATCTTCATACCTACACCCACCAGAAACTTTTATAGTCCGTCGTTCTCTGGATTTACTATGATGTTAGAGACGTTCACAACATCGCTTTCGAAAAAATTTGAGGAAAACGCTGCATTGCTGTATAGCCTAGTCCATACGAATCTGCCGATGGAGTTCACTCAAAAATTGTCCCTAAACGCGCCTAGAGATCGTGCGCAAACATTGCACAGTGTCGGGTACGAGTCTGTGGCAGCGACCGGCATGTGTGGCCTCAACTGCGGGGGGAGACGGCAGGCAAATTCCTGTTATGATTTCACAACAGTGACATGCCCCATTCTGCGGGATCCAAACACAAATGTGCACTCGGCCTCTCGCGCATATGCAGAGGAGAGCAGACAGAAGTTGTCGCTGTCGCTCTCGCCGGTCTAGGACAATAGTGTACTTTCGCTCGCGCGGGTGTGTGTGTGGAGGGGGGGGGGGGGGGGGCATGCAGCCAGCGGTCCTCATGGTTCGTAAATAGCGGAGTCTTTCGATCATTTTCGCAGACAGAGTAAGATACAGCTCTCTAACCTCTCCGTTGTCAAAAGTTCCGACAGCAGCCTCCTTCACTGATGAGGCAAAATAAGTGGTATACGTGCTTAACATGGTGCAGGGCCCCAGCGACCACGCAGAAGTGCCGCAACACGACGTGGCATGGACTCGAATAATGTTGGTTTGAAGTAGTGCTGGACGGAAGCGAAACCATGAATCCTGCAGGGCTGTCCATAAATCCGAAAGAGATTCTGAATAGCACGTTGCAAGGCGTCCCAGATACGCTTAATAATGTTCATGTCTGCGGAGTTTGGTGACCAGCGAACGTGTTTTAACTCAGAAGAGTGTCCTCGGAGTCATTCTGTAACAACTCTGGACGTGTGGGGTGACGCATTGTCCTGCTGGAATTTCCCAAGTCCGTCGGAATGTGCAGTGGACATGACTGGATGCAAGTGATCAGACAGAATGCTTACTTACGTGTCACCTGTCAGTCATATCTAGAAGTGTCATGGGTCCCATATAACTCCAAATACACACGCCCCACACCATTACAGAGCCTCCATCTGCTTGGACAGTCCCCTGCTGACATGCAGGGTCCATGGATTCATGAAGTTGTCTCCATACCCGTAAACGTCCATCCGCTCGATACAATTTGAAACGAGACTCGTCCGACCAGGTAACATGTTTCCAGTCATCAACAGTCCAACGTCGGTGTTGACAGGCCCAGGCGAGGCGTAAAGCTTTGTGTCGTGCAGTCATAAAGGGCACATGCGTGGGTCTTTGGCTCCGAAAACCAATATCGTTGATGTTTCGTTGAATGGTTCGCATGCTGAAACTTGTTGATGGCCCAGCATTGAAATCTGCAGCAATTTGCGGAAGAGTTGCACTTCTGTCACGTTGAGCGATTCTCTTCAGTCGTTGTTGGTCCCGTACTTGCAGGATCTTTTTCCGGCCGCAGCGATGTCGGAGATTTGATGTTTTACCGGATTCCCGATATTCACGGTACACTCTTGATATGGTCATACGGGAAAATCCCTACATCATCGCTACCTCGGTGGTGCTGTGGCCCATCGCCCCAGAAAAAGAGAGAGAGAGAGAGATATTACCCCTCTAAACCAAACAGTTCTTTGGAAAGAAAACTCCTGTCTAGAATATACCACGAATCATTGATCATTCTGGCTCCAAAGACATTCTTGAACTCTGAGCGGAAATGCTTTCTGTACACCGACATATACTGGCCTTGTGAATAGTAGCAAAGTACCTGTGTGCTGAGCACCATTCCTAAGCGTATATCATGCCCCATATTCGTAGCGACTGTGAAACGTTTTCACAACGCTGAAGTACCGTGAAAATCCTGTACAGTATTATGTCATAGGCTGTATTCCCTCTAAGTATTGTCGCACCCGGTAAAAAAAAGTCTGTTCTTATGCGTCACGTACCGCAACGAAAACCTCCTGTTTACTGCTGCAATTTGCGAATCATACCCGTGGCCGCTGCCATTCTCTCTCGCGAAGTCCATAGTGTACGCAGTGTAGAAGGGACACATGCATTTTCATTTAAACAGATTCCTTTTAGGGAGAGACCGACATATTCTACGATCACAAAGTTCACGATGACCTGATAGATGGAGAAGTCAACCACGGATCTGACACGTAAATTTTCCCATTACGTGGAAAACTCATTATTCGCTGAAAGCATTAAATAAAGTTCCAACATGAACGCAGATTGTACTGTCAAAAGTCAGAGATTTGCTGTATGTATGTATGTCACGTGATGTCATTTAAAATTTGATGGAGGGGTCTGGTGTTATGTATATCCCATAAAACACGGATAGATTCTACATTTTGTGTGACAAATTCGAAACGTATCAACGCTGTCAGCCACATGGTCTTCTTATGTAACACAGAATCGACGCTGTAATGTATACCGATATGTTATTCAACAGCCGATCCCATTTTTCAGTAACTGACAGTAAATATTATATGTTTTCTGACTTCTGTAGAAGCGATACCGCTTTGCTCTCGTATTTCGAGGATCGAGATAGAAATCTATTGGAGACGTCTGATGTCATTATACCGCACAAGTCCTCATGCAGCGCATATGGAGTATGTCGTATACAGCTGTTGCCATTACCGTTGAGATGGCCATATTCCAGACAGAACCACGTCGCACTGGAGGGTTCAAATAACAGTAATGTGCATTTATAACAGCGCAAGGCTTTCTTCATACTGAGAGAGCGTGCAAGAGGGCAACCATCTCAAGCGCCCTGTTTGTGGCAGGATGTACGGCTTCCATCAGATGGAGATGTTCGCAACTACACCCACGTTCAGAAAGAAACAGAACACATTGAACGGCTAGGCATACGACGTTATCTTCACAGGACGTGTACATTGGTATGTTCTAAGTAACAATTAGCATTTCAGTCACTTCAGTTCAGCACGTTTCTTGTTGCCTAGTAGGCACAGGGTCGGCCATGGACCCCGATAATTTTTTCAGCGCGTGTAGGACGCGTATGGCGTCCTGTTGTATATACACCCATACTGCGATCATCTGGTTACAAAGTTCAGCTGTGGTGGGGGGCACTGGGTCCAATTCTCCACCCGTCATTTCACCATATCTCACACATTTACGATCGGCGATAAGTCTGGTGATCTGGCAAGCCAGGTCAAAAGACTGACATCCCTTGACACCAAGAAGAAACGTGTTCATGCAGAAACATGTGCTCGTCCATTGTCTTGCTGAAAAGTGGCGTCTGGAGTGTTGTGCAGAAACAGTATTGCTACGGTCGCAGGATGTCACTCACGTAGGTCACACTGGACACAGCGATTGTACCCAATAGCACTCCACACCATAAGGTCCTAAGCCGGCGCTGTATGTCTTGTGCGAATGCAGTCACTGTGATGCCGCTCCCCCTGTCTGCGGTGAACCAAAATGCGGCCATCATATTCAAGCAAACAGAACGTAGAGTCGCTTGAAAACACTATCTGATGCCATCCCTGTCCCAAGTGACGTCGTTACATGCACCATTGCCGTCTAGCATGTTTCTGCACATTCGCCAAAAGGTAGGTAGAGAAGTGGATGACATGCACGTAACACACGCCGTAATAAACGGCGACGGACTGTCACCTTTGATAGTGTACGATGTGTTACACTGTTCCATTGTCGCGCCAGACGCAAGGAGGGCGTAGGTCTGTCCTGCAATACCATTTGGACGGGGTATCGATTTTCTCGGGGGATGGTCTGGGTGGTGCGATCTGACCATTCTCGTCATGTTCTATGGCCTCCCGTGAACCATTTTGCACACATCCGTTGCACTGCCGAAACACTTCGTCCCACACGAGTAGTAATTTCCTGTATGGATACATCACAATCCCTCATGCCGATAATGCGCCCTCTTTCAAACTCACTGATTTGACAGCACGGTTCGCGCATACGTCTGCGAGGCATCCTGCACATCTGCTTTATCCCCACTGATCCATTACGTCCTGTTTATAGCGACAACGAAAGCAGCAGGCACATTTTACCGCTAAGTGGTGGTGCGCTAGGATATCGATGTTGACCAAGAAGCCGGGGGCCAAAATGGTTCAAATACTAACCATTTCTGTAGAATATACACTCCTGGAAATTGAAATAAGAACACCGTGAATTCATTGTCCCAGGAAGGGGAAACTTTATTGACACATTCCTGGGGTCAGATACATCACACGATCACACTGACAGAACCACAGGCACATAGACACAGGCAACAGAGCATGCACAATGTCGGCACTAGTACAGTGTATATCCACCTTTCGCAGCAATGCAGGCTGCTATTTTCCCATGGAGACGATCGTAGAGATGCTGGATGTAGTCCTGTGGAACGGCTTGCCATGCCATTTCCACCTGGCGCGTCAGTTGGACCAGCGTTCGTGCTGGACGTGCAGACAGCGTGAGACGACGCTTCATCCAGTCCCAAACATGCTCAATGGGGGACAGATCCGGAGATCTTGCTGGCCAGGGTAGTTGACGTACACATTCTAGAGCACGTTGGGTGGCACGGGATACATGCGGACGTGCATTGTCCTGTTGGAACAGCAAGTTCCCTTGCCGGTCTAGAAATGGTAGAACGATGGGTTCGATGACGGTTTGGATGTACCGTGCACTGTTCAGTGTCCCCTCGACGATCACCAGTGGTGTACGGCCAGTGTAGGAGATCGCTCCCCACACCATGATGCCGGGTGTTGGCCCTGTGTGCCTCGGTCGTATGCAGTCCTGATTGTGGCGCTCACCTGCACGGCGCCAAACACGCATACGACCATCATTGGCACCAAGGCAGAAGCGACTCTCATCGCTGAAGACGACACGTCTCCATTCGTCCCTCCATTCACGCCTGTCGCGACACCACTGGAGGTGGGCTGCACGATGTTGGGGCGTGAGCGGAAGACGGCCTAACGGTGTGCGGGATCGTAGCCCAGCTTCATGGAGACGGTTGCGAATGGTCCTCGCCGATACCCCAGGAGCAACAGTGTCCCTAATTTGCTGGGAAGTGGCGGTGCGGTCCCCTACGGCACTGCGTAGGATCCTACGGTCTTGGCGTGCATCCGTGCGTCGCTGCGGTCCGGTCCCAGGTCGACGGGCACGTGCACCTTCCGCCAACCACTGGCGACAACATCGATGTACTGTGGAGACCTCACGCCCCACGTGTTGAGCAATTCGGCGGTACGTCCACCCGGCCTCCCGCATGCCCACTATACGCCCTCGCTCAAAGTCCGTTAACTGCACATACGGTTCACGTCCACGCTGTCGCGGCATGCTACCAGTGTTAAAGACTGCGATGGAGCTCCGTATGCCACGGCAAACTGGCTGACACTGACGGCGGCGGTGCACAAATGCTGCGCAGCTAGCGCCATTCGACGGCCAACACCGCGGTTCCTGGTGTGTCCGCTGTGCCGTGCGTGTGATCATTGCTTGTACAGCCCTCTCGCAGTGTCCGGAGCAAGTATGGTGGGTCTGACACACCGGTGTCAATGTGTTCTTTTTTCCATTTCCAGGAGTGTACTAATGCACTTGTCCTGTGAATATGAGCGACCTATCTCTAGTCGTTTAAGTTGTTATGTTTTTTTTCTGAACACGAGTGATTCTGGTAGGTGAAAGCGGTAGTGAGTCTCAGCGCCGGCGTGCGTTGCACTGTTAGGCCACGTGATTCAAAAGACAATGGAATTCGAGGCACAGTGCTACAGACGGGAAAACTGCGAAAGAAAACAAAGTCGTCACACCCTCCTTAAACATCCACTGCAGGTGAATACACTGCCTGCTGCTGCACAGTTCATGGTGGAAGGTACATCACGTCAGTATTACTGACTTCCCTTCTGTCCCAATCTCACTCGCTGATCGAGTAAAAAGTACGTACCTGAATCCATCCTACATTTCCGAGAGAACTAGTCGTCTTTCCCACATTTTTGCGTCACATATTCGAGGAAAGCTGCGTGGCAAACTGACGTATCTGTCGAGAGCAGTCGACGGCCAAGTAAGACATATTCTGTCTCAACATTCTAGTTTTCGACAGCAGTTTTAGTGCAGCAATTACTCACTGTGCTTGGTATTGCTACATTAAAATTAACAGCTCGAGAAGTATCACAAGACGTATGTCTAAAGCAACAAAGTGCCGTGAACACACATGATCTGCGGGAAGTGGTTTGCGCTGCACTGGTGCCAGAGTAGATCTGTAATATTGTTTTGCTTAAGACAGTGGGAGCACTGAGATGGAGAGGCGCTTTTCGTGATTTCGGTCACACTGTCATTCTAAAATCTACGAAAGTTCATTGCAAGATCGTGTCCCTATTCCAACAGGTGTTGCATGCAATAAATGCGGAATTCGAGCATACAGAAAAGGGCTATTAGCGAAATACTATCGGATAGTCGCTCCTATAAGTACAATAATGCTATGTTTGGTACTCCCTCCAACGATTAACAAATGTTCCATAGTCTTCCATTGCATACGCGTGCATATAGAATCCACCCTGATTTCAAAAGGTAATCTGCTTACGATGAAAATATAGCTCATCCAGTGAAGCAATGGAATCAGATGTCTGTAATGTAGTTACCAAACGTCTGTTGAGGCTATTTAAGTAAAGTGATGCGTCACACCATTAAAAAATGTGTCATTACATCTACACTCTTCCATGTCATATACGTGCAAACGAAACGTAATTTGTCTAGGAAAAAGGAATGCCCAGTAACCCAGAGATGCAGTGGGATGAGATGCATGTGACGTAATCTCCAATCATCTGTCAGTGCTACTTAAGTGCACTGGTGCTGTGTGTGGTACTCCCTCCAGCATCAACAAATGTTCCATTCAAACTACAGTCTTCCACATCATATGCTCCCCCATTCTGATTATTGAAATGTACTTCTGCGTAGCTAGCATTTAGGCAGGATCAAATTCGAACAGTCCATTTCCATAGTTTTAAATAGAGCTTAAGAAACCAGATTGTTTTTAACGGAGCGATCTTCCTCGATACATTTTTACAGAAGCGGGAAGAATCCGCGACACGGCCACTGCCAGGAAGGTAGGTTTTCGATGTTGTGGTGACTAAATATTTGAAATTCTAAGAAAATAAGCATAAGCTACAGGAAAAAGAAGTATAACGACTGTTAGCTACTGCAGTATTTCAGTCAGTTGCCCCATCAGAACAGCAATTTTAACATCAGCCACTTGTGTGTGTGTGTGTGTGTGTGTGTGTGTGTGTGTGTGTGTATTGTTCACCTATCTGCTGTGATATGATTCGCGAGTTGCAGCGGTAATCAGGCGTTTCTCTTTTCGGTACGTAACAGATAAGAACAGATTTTGTACTAGGTGAGACAATACTTGACGTAAAATATAGTCTATGACATACAGTTGTACAGGACTGTCACAATACTTTTGTGATGTGAAAACAAGTGTTTCCACAGTCGCTACAAATATGGGGCATGCCGTACCTTTAGGAAGGGGTGCTGAGCGCACAAGTTCTTTACTATTGTTCACAAGGCCTGTATGTGTTGGTTTGCAGAAAGCACTTCCCCTCAGCATTCAAGAACGTCTTTGAAGCCAGAATGCTTAATGCTTCATTAGATATTCTAGACAAGGATTTTGTTTGGTAAGAACTGTTTAGTTCTGAGAGGTATTCTCTCTCTCTCTCTCTCTCTCTCTCTCTCTCTCTCTCTTTCTCTTTGCTGAGAAAGCTTTTAGCATTAACGGCAGAATGCTCTGGAAATAAACGTATTATTAGAGACTGCTGTTGAAAGTTTTGACAACGGAGAGGTTAGAGAGCTGTATCTCACTCTGACTGTGAAAATGATCAACAGATTTCGTTATTCACGAGTGGTGAGGACCGCTGGCTGCGTGTCACACACACACACACACACACACACACACACACACAGGTGTTGCGAAAGTATACTATTGTTCTAGATCGTCAACAGCTTCTGTCTGCTCTCATCCATCTATACACGTGAGGCCGAGTGCATACTTGTGATTATGAGTATTAAAACCTCAGCTGAATTTGGAACCTGTTGTGTCACTGAAATCGGTGTTTGTTTAAACAAATCAGAGTGGAACTGTTTCCTCTATTTTCGAGTTTTCACCTAAAAATTTTCGCGGATGAGATAAGTTTCTAGTTACTCAATGGTTTGCAGCGCGCCCTGCACTAAAGTTTAGGCTGTCTAAAGATATAATTTACTCTATTTATCTGCAGAAATATATTGTGCAGTCGATCGGTGGCATGCTGCTATGCGGTTGATTTGAGAACGGTCGTAAATGGTCTGATATTCCGAGAAACCATGTGAAAATACATGAAATTATCGTAATTTTCATATGCTACTAGATGAGTTCAACATAAAAATGTCTCAAATATCACAGTTTTCTGGTAAAAACAGATATTGCAGGTGATACCGGTTTCGAGATCGGTAAAATAATTGACGCCTGACGAAACATTTCTCATAGACAGAGCTCTGAAAGTAAATATTCTTGTAATGCCAGAGCCTGGAGATGGTCGCAGCTCGTTGCAGCCACCAGGTCCGGCTGGAAAAATGGTTCAAATGGCTCTGAGCACTATGGGACTTAACTGCTGAGGTCATCAGTCCCCTAGAACTTAGAACTACAGGTACTTAATCCTAACTAACCTAAGGACACCACACACATCCACGCCCGAGGCAGGATTCGAACCTGCGACCGTAGCGGTCGCGCAGTTCCAGACTGTAGCGCCTGGCCCAGTTGGAAACAGAACTGTAAGCAGCCTTTGTACAGCAGTTCAGAGAGTGGCTCCTGTCCGCAGAGGGCATGAGAATAACGCATCAGGCCAGCGCATGGCGAAGGGTGGGGGGACAGTTTCTCCCTGACCGCTGGCCGCAGTGGATGAGCGAGCGAGCTGGCTAGGGATATCTGGCACCGCGACCATATGTGGTGCACGTCCTTCTGTTTTTGGGATCTGTTTCTCTTCCCTGTACACACATGAGTGCCTAGTGGTTGATAGCTGTTCGCAACAGTGATGATTTTGTATGGTGCAGGATATGAACTGTGTTTACTGTAGCGATGTAGCGATAAAGCGTTGTGGTACAATTGTTTATTGTGATTTAGCCTAGTTGTAAGTAGGCTGTTTAGGTATTTATGTTGGTAACGTCATGTAGCGCTCTGTATGAATATCACTGACTGTGCTGTGTGCAGTCTGTGGCTGGTTTGCATTGTTGGAATTTGCTATTGTAGTGTTGGGCAGTTGGATGTTAACAGCGCGTAGCGTTGCGCAGTTGGAGGTTAGCCGCCCAGCAGTGATGGATGTGGGGAGAGAGATGGCGGAGTTTTGAGAGCGGATGATCTGGACGTGTGTCCACCAGAGACAGTAAATCTGTAAGACTGGATGTCATGAACTGTTATATATATTATGACTTTTGAACACTATTAAGGTAAATACATTGTTTGTTCTCTATCAAAATCTTTCATATGCTAACTATACCTATCAGTAGTTAGTGCCTTCAGTAGTTAGAATCTTTTATTTAGCTGGCAGTATTGGCGCTCACTGTATTGCAGTAGTTCGAGTAACGAAGCTTTTTGTGAGGTAAGTGATTCATGGAAGGTATAGGTTATTGTTAGTCAGGGCCATTCCTTTGTAGGGATTATTGAAAGTCAGATTGCATTGCGCTAAAAATATTGTGTGTCACTTTAGTGATGATCAGAATAAGTAAAGAGAGGAATGTCTGAGTACGTTCACTTTTGCTCAGCTGTTTGAAAACCAAATAACGTAAGAGGTTTACCAGCACAGTAATTCATAAATTTTTCTAAGGGGACGTTTCATAGTTTGAGATCGGTTTCACGTCGAAAAATTCAAGCTTTCCTCGACAGTATCAGAGCAGTGTAATTGACTGTGTCTTTGGCAATAGTTTGCATATTTCACGCTCTATAGATAATTTTTTCGGAATTTAACTATCAGTGCAGTATGTTTTCTTCGATCTCCACAAAAACAAGTGGTTCAAATGGCTCTGAGCACTATGGGACTTAACATCTGAGGTCATCAGTCCCCTAGAAATTGGAACTACTTAAACCTAACTAACCTAAGGACATCACACACATCCATGCCCGAGGCATGATTCGAACCTGCGATCGTAGCAGTCTCGTGGTTCCGGACTGAAGCGCCTAGAACCACACGACCACCGCGGCCGGCCCACAAAAACAGATTTCCGCTGAAATTCTCGTAATTTGTCCATCTGTAGGAAGTGGCGGACATTGCTCCCATGCCAGATTAGCAGCATTTTAGCAGGAAAATTCAGTAAGAAGAAGTTATGATGCTCCATTCACAGGGAGTTCCATGACGTCAGTGAGTCACAAAACATTCTTTGCAGGGGAGCAAAGGAATCTCTACAGACTGGTTCGAATAGTACAGAGGCAGAGCACGGCATCTAGGGAAAGTTCCTTGATATCAGAGAGTCACGTGATATCCTGGTTTTTCGACTGTTCAGAGACAAGTCCTTAGACCAGCCCCCTGTCATTTGGGCAGGTGCGATGCTGTCCCTCAGGCATCATTGTGGCTTTAGAGCATCTCCAGGCCAGCAGTTGTAAGGTATGGAAAATTCACCGGAAATGTCGGCCATTTTGCCGGCCGGTGTGGCCGAGCGGTTCTAGGCGCTACAGGCTGGAACCGCGCGACCGCTACGGTTGCAGGTTCGAATCCTGCCTAGGGCATGGATGTGTGTGATGTCCTTACGTTAGTTAGGTTTAAGTAGTTCTAAGTTCTAGGGGACTGATGACCTCAGAAGTTATGTCCCATAGTGCTCAGCACCACTTGAGCCATTTGTCGGCCATTTTCCTCGTTTGTAGGACAATACTTCGATTTCTAGGAGAACCTTTCATACATCTGATATGATGTGTGTCTCTGTTTTCTTCACGATCTGTTCTGGATTTCGAAATATGTCATGAATTTTTAGATAAGTAATTGTCTTGATTTTCCTGTCTGTGTTTTCCCGTATGTGCTTAGACGCCAATAATGTTTCCCCATTATTGAACTGTCCTTCGAAAAGTAAGTAAAATCAAAAACAAATGTCTTTTTCCTGCAAATTCACAAGTTTGTAGGTGAAGGGAGAGTCCTATGTGGAGTTACTATTTATTTTAAGTCCGTCTGTTACTGGTTTCGAGTAGTATTGTGAATTTTTTCCAGCAGGATAACACCAGTGGTGTGAAATCGTAAATTTTGAGCCATACTGCGATATTAGGCAATTGTTGTGTTGCACTTTGCATTTAGATGTGTAATTAGTAGTAGTCACGTGGGATTAGCCGAGCAGTCTAGGGCGCTGCCGTCATGGACTGTGTGGCTGGTCCCGGCAGAGGTTCAAGTCATCCCTCGGGCATGGGTGTGTGTGTTTGTCCTTAGGATAATTTAGGTTAAGTAGTGTGTAAGCTTAGGGACTGATGACCTTAGCAGTTAAGTCCCATAAGATTTCACACACACAATTAGTAGTATTATTATTTTAGTTACCCACAAAAATAAGTAAAGTATACTAATCCAGCCATCTCTCTGGCAGCTGGACAGAGATTGACAGGTTACCCCTATTTCCAGGGGAGGGTTCATAGTTGGTGGGGGTGGGTGACATAGTAGGAGTGGCAGGAGGCCAACAGTGCCCTCTGGTGGATGTAGCGCAAACTAGTTCAGTTGGTCCCTGTACATCGAGGTGAACACACGCATCTCTAAGTTAGGTTACTGGAGGTAGCCCATTTGAGCTGTAAATAAATAAATTATTTAATTAAATCCCTACTTTCCTTTCCAGCACAGAATTACCGTTTCCCACCACAAATAAAGTTCACTAACCTAACCTTGGTCTCAGGAAGCTGGACAGAGACTGACAATTTCCCTGCACTTCCTGGGGAGGGGTTCTGTTGGGGCAGTGATGTGACAGGCTTGGAGGAGGGGTGCAGAGCTACGTTAGTGGTCGTAGCCCAGTTGTCCTATTTTCCCACCAAAATTTGAACTTTGTGCCATGACATCAGTGCGACATTGCCTTATCCACAGCAGCCATCTTGAATACATTTCGCTTCAATGAAAGCTGCACTAGAAACAGCATAGCCCTACTACTCATGATTATTAGGTTGTGATCTTCCTTTACATACTGAATTACCCTTTGTATATCCCCACATACTTTTTATATCTTTTCATCTCCTGCTTGCGATGCTGACATGTATACCTGAACTATAGTTGTGGCAATGGTTTGCTGTCGAATCTGATAAGAATGTCTCTTTCACTGAAATGTTCGTAGTAGATAACTCTCTGAAATAAGTTGCTATTGGTAACGAATCCTAGTCTCATTACACCCCTTACTGCTACTGTAAATATTATCCTACATCTGTCTAACCAAAAATCATTATCTTCTTTCCATTTCAGTTCACTGACCCACAATATATGTAGATTGAACCATTGCATTTGCCGTTTCAGATTTTTTAGCTTCCGTTTTATGTCCAAAGTTATGATGTTCCACGCTCTGACCCACAGAATCTCATCCCATCGTTGCTTATTCAATCTTTTTCTCATGGTCACCTCCGCCTTGGCAGTCCCCTCGTTGAGGTCCAATGGGGGACGAGTTCTGAATCTTTTTCCAATGGAGAGATCATAATGATACTTTTCAGTGACTGGTAATATGTCCTGTGGAGGCACATTATGTGTCTTTTATGCAGTGGTTTGCATTGCCTTCTGCATCCTCATGCCATTAGTTCCTCTGCCTACATGGGGAAGTTTCCCACTCGGAGTGCAAGACAGTGCTCTGAACCTCTGCCCACTCCTCTGCCCTCTCTGACAAGACAGTTGACTATCATAAATTGAAGTTTTTTCAAGGACATAGGGTATCTTTGCTCCTCTGCCTTTCTTACAATGGAGGCTGCATTGTACCATGCCTCCATCTTCTGTTCCTTGACTTACTACAGTCTACCAATGCTCTGTGAGTATTAGAATTTCAATTCCCTTTGCTTACTGAGCTAATCATTCAATGTCTTCATAAACTCTCCCTCTCTCCTTCTTCTTCTGCTTGTCACGTTGCCACGCATACCTCAGGTGTTGTTGTTGTTACTGGATTGCTGCCGGTTCTGTTGAGAATATTGATATTACTCAACTGTTCACATTAACCCACCCTTTGCCCTATCTTTCTACCTATAGAGAATCCTACTTATGTTGTATTAATGCTGCTGACATTAAGGTATGTGCGCCTGACTAGAAATCCTTATATTCTTTCAGTTTCACTTTACTGACAACTGTAGACTGAGCTTTCGCTTTTCTCTTTTCAGATTTTCTAAGTTTCTTGCTACATTCCAAAAATGGAAACAGATGTAAACACAAGCAACAGGAAATGAACAATGAATGTCAAAAGAAACACATGCACTGCCACTAAGTACTGACCATTGTCGACACAAGTATATGAACGACACCTCAACAAGAATCTGTTTTAGGACATCACACACACACACACACACACACACACACACACACACACACACACACACACAGTCGGCTTGTGGGTGAGACTAGACACCGAGCCTCTATTTGAATCCAGGACCGAGTCACCATTCTCACAGAACCAACGCAACGGTCAGACTTTATATTTCTTTAGTGCACTGAGTCGGTACAGGAGCTCGCCTGTGCAAGTAGCACGATGAACAGCAGCTCAGGTTTAAGACTATTGCAGCGAATGACTTCGTAAAAACAGAAGGTCACTTGCTTAATGAAGCTAGTTCCCGGCTAATGGATGTTGCCGCGCGTAGTCTGTATTAGCGATCATAGTATGGGTAGGTGGGAAATTCACACTCACCTACATTAACTAGTGGTCTGTCATTCTTTACACTGAGTTACCTGTAGGACCCGCAGTGTTTTGGAGGGGCAAAGAAAGGAGGATGGAATGCTGCGGTTTCAAGTCCCATCACGGACCACCGATGCCACTGGTAAACGATGACGGAATATAATAAGCCCAGCATTATGTGAGGAAGATATTGGTATTCACGACGATTTGATTCGAGGAATGTAAATCAGGGTGGTAGAACGGTAATTTGAATCCAGATCTTTCTGAATGCCAATCACTTTCAGACTCCATGCTCTGTGTGACAATGAAACTGCAAGAGTTTGAAATGTAATATTTTGTAAAATACGTGAAAACTGTCGATTTGGGGAAGACGGTAACTGGAAAATAATTGCTTTTTTGTCTTTCACGATGCCTGACGACAATGCTTACCCTTCCATGTCACAAAGCTTCTTACAATGCGGCACTGACAGGAAGACGGCTGACAGCTGAAACCAGTCATTGTAGAAATACAAACAGCGATTGTCGTCAGGTATATTAAAAGCAGAAAAAGAATGGGGCGATATTCCTGCCGTGTGACATACCATATCCATTAGAGGTCCAGCGCTTGAGAAAAAAATCAGACAATTTGGGATCTGATTCTCAGTTCAAAGCCAATGTTAAGTGAGAACATTGAAAGGCCTTGAGCGGAAATGTAGAAAACCTTTTTAATGGCAATTGCGTTCTTTGGAGGCTCCCAGGTAAAACAATTTCATATAATAAACTTAAAACTGTCAGAGTCGTAATAATGTCCTTTTCTTCTTGACAAATTCATCAAACGGATACGGTACTTTTACACTCAGCTTCTGCTTATGTAGTCTTTTACGTTGCACAACATGCTTCATCCTTTATCGAGTGTTTAGCTAGGAAAACGTGCCAAACGTATGAACAATGCGGGGTATCACTTCATGTGACGATCATCGCCAAGTGTTATCTGTTAATCAGAAAGTTTCTAACGACGTAGTTTCTTTAATTTATCACTAATTCATGTTCCATAATTTTCTCTCCGAGAATCTATTAACAATGAGAAGCTGCTATTGGAAACTAATTCTGTACAGAGGATCAACAATCAACTGTTTCTAGACTACTACGTATCCTGTATACATAATTCTATGTTCCAGAAGCGAAGTTTGAGAGCATACTTTTTTATTTAGCACACGACTTCAGCCCTTGTTATAGCGAACTGTTAAATCAAGATAGCTACCTATTTTACATTGATCTAAAAGACGAGGAAAACAATTTGAAAAAATAACAACAGCATCATTTTATAGATTATTCATTTAAAAAATCATAAAAATATTGTTGCCTTTCAGAACCACTTGCCACGATGAGTATAAACTGGAGAATAATACTTAATAAACAATAATAAAAGTTTTTAAGTTTCGCTCTAAGTTTTAAAAAACGGAATACCTATATATGTAACTCCGAAAAATGTCCTGGATTGAAAGATCCCTTTCATGAACAATGATGAGACCATGAATTAACTAGTATCGTGATTTGACAACAATACTTACAGAATATGACCTTGGCAAGGTTCAAATGGTTCAAATGGCTCTGAGCACTATGCGACTTAACTTCTGAGGTCATCAGTCGCCTAAAACGTAGAACTAATTAAACCTAACTAACCTAAGGACATCACACACATCCATGCCCGAGGCAGGATTCGAACCTCCGACTGTAGCAGTTGCGTGGTTCCAGAGTGTAGGCTTAAGTAGTTCTAAGTCCCATAGTGCTCAGAGCCATTTTTGGAAAGCATGCTCGGATGGCGGAGGCGGTTAAACGGACCGCTTGCGTTAAGCGGCAAGTCCAGAGTCGAGTCCGGCTCCGGCACAAATTTACACCTCTTACCACTGATTCATTTCATTGGGCAAATGCGGTCAACGTCATTAAAAATTAAAAATAACTGAACCGTGATTTATTTTCAACGAATATTCTTAAGAATCTTTTTATTTACTAGCGAATCATCAAGAACATTAACACATTTAATCACACTATGTAAGCATGGAAGTAGTTGCTACGGAGTAACTGATGAAATCATAACCAAACTCCTTTTAACAAATGGGAATTTTATTCACTTTCACAGTGCCTAAAAGCATTTTTTAAAAGAAACAGATTTAAAATTATAATCAGAAAGCACCCTCTAAATATCAAAGTTACAGTTTATTCAGAGGCAGAAAGAAACACGTTTTCAGTGTATGAGCTTTTGGGCAGAGAACTTTGCCGCTCCCTTTTGACACGGCCATAATTACGACCGCTCACAACAGCCTCTAAAAGACTACACTGGTGCAAATCTGCAACACACCAGATAACTTTAAACGAAGAGTTTTAACAATTTGCACAAGCACACAAACAATGCAGCCCCCCGTAGGAGGGATGGAAATGGTACAAAACACTAAAATACTAACAATTAAAATATTAACCTTGCCACGGAAGATGCAACTTGATTTTAACTTCTAAGAAAGTCTTATGGAGAAAGCGTGGCAACTTTATATGCTAAAATGATCATTTAAATAAAAGCCCATGAAATGCAATTTTATATAAAATTCTACAAGGTTGGCCAAACAATAGTTAAGATGCTCTACAGTACACAGATACCGCCTCTCAAGATCATAGGCAATAATATCAAAGTTTCCAAAGATCAAAACATATTTCAGGTATTAGGCCGTTACACTACAAGCAATAAATTCGTTAACACATCAAATCTGGCAAACATGACAGAGGCAGCTACTAACGTACGGTGGATTCATAGGGAGATTACCGAACAACCCGAACTGCAGGTTGCTCTAACCCGCCCCTACACCACAAGGGAAAAACGGACCACCTAATTTATAAACAACCACCTTTCCGCAGGTGGGCAAACGGAGAAGAATGGTAGGACGACTCCAAAGCAAAACGGCTGGTGACCTCCCCAAGAAAACAAGTAGAATTTAACAAGAGTAAATCAAACAACATATCACCAATCACTTAACTTCTAATAAACTGCGATTTCTCGAGAAATCGCTCTCAGCAAAATCGCTCTCAGCAAACGTCCGCTGCCAGCCGCTTCAATGGACGCAGGAAGGCGCACCGATCTCCCGTCTCACGACGTCGCAACTCGCACCGGTCAGACTGATGTCGTGGGTTATTGACTCCTGTTGCTCTTGTGTCGACCGCGAAGTCACTACCCCTCGCTATACGCTGCGGCCCACTGGACTCACATGGCGTCTTCACATGCGCTGACGCTCATGACGGACAAGTCATCTTGTGTCTCAGTGCGCGACCGACCAACCGATCGACCCAACCGCCAATGACCATTGCAAACTCGAGCAAACTAGAGCAGACTGGCGGCCTAACGCGCAGACTCAGATGCAGGAATTATGCTCCGACTGGTCGACAACTCGCTGAGTTCTCTTACTGGCAGAGTGGAAAGACTCTCATTTTGCTGGCTTTAAAGGTTGATCCGAACGACAGACATACTAGCACTCCGAACGACAGACAGACACTAACTGCCTAACAAATGCGGACGAGAGACAGACTAGTAAGCTGGGGACGAGAGACTGACCCACTGGCGAGTTTTTTTTTCCTTTATTGATTTTCAATTCCCCGCGAAGGATGCGGGCTGGCAGCAGCTTAGTACGCTGCTCTACAGCCTACAGACTTTTATTTTAAAAACGGAAGAAGAAAATAAACAAGAAAAACAGGCGATAAAAGTGTAAAATGGCGAAAAAATGCGGAAAGTTAAAACAGAAAGCAAAAAGGGGTTGGCAATGTTAATAAAAGACACAGGAATCAGACAAGTAATATAGTACACACACAATTAAAAAAAACACGGCGACAGTCTGGTTTCTGTTCGCAAGAGATAAAAAGCACACCCAGCGACAGTATGATGGCCATTCGCAACACTTCCCAAAAAACACAACACGGAACACTCACTGTAAAACACTGCACGAAAAGGGCGGCACAAAGATGACACTCCAGAGCCAAAGGCAGATGGGGGGGGGGGGACCTGGAGGAGGGGGAAGAACAAGGAGGGAGGAAGGAAAAAAACGAAAAGGGGGGGGGGAACCAAGGAGGGAGAGGACTAATAAAGGGGGAGAGGGGCAGGGCAGATGCGAGAGGGAATGAGCGGAGGGAATTGCAAAGGGACTCGGGGGAGAGAAGGGGGCAGAGAGAGGGGAGGTGGGGAAAAAGAGGATGGAAGGGGGAGAGGGAGCCCGGGAAAAGGACAGAGGAAAGGAGTGGATCAGAGTTGATAGGAGGGATAAATGGAGGGAGAGAGGGCATCATGCAGGAGGAGGAGTTGATGGAAGCCACCTTGGGAAAGGAGATGAAGGGTTTAGAGATGGAGGGTTGGGGGGACACAACAGTGAAGATGTGGCAGGGGGCAGGGGTGGGAGAGGAGAGGAGCAACCAGGGGGTGAGGGGGATCAAGGCGGCGGGAGGTGTAGAGGATGCGGATATGTTCAAGGAATAGGAGCAGATGAGGGAAAGGAATGAGATCATAGAGGATCCGCATGGGGGACAGGAGGCGTATACAGAAGGCGAGGCGGAGTACATGACGCTCAAGGATCTGAAGTGACTTATAGAATTTGGGGGGGGGGGGGCAGATATCCAGGCAGGACTGGCATAACTGAGGATGGGACAGATTAAGGATTTGTAGGTGTGGAGGATGGTAGAGGGGTGCAACCCCCATGTCTGGCCAGAGAGGAGTTTGAGGAGTCAGAGGCGGTTGTGGGATTTGGATTGGATGGCGCAGAGATGAGGGATCCAGGTGAGGTGACGGTCAATGGTGAGGCCAAGGTAGGTGAGGGTGGGGGTGAGGTGGACAGGACGGGCGCAAACAGTAAGGGAGAAATCCAGGAGCCAGAAGGAGCGAGTGGTACGACCTACGATGATTGTGTGGGTCTTGGAAGGATTGATTTTCAGGAGCCACTGGTTACGCCATGCAGCAAAAAGGTCAAGGTGATTCTGGAGAAGGCGTTGGGACCATTGTAGGGTAGGAGCATATTGCAAGAGGTGTACTGGAGGGGGGGGGGGGGGGTTGGAGCATATCTGCCGTGTACAGGAGGTAGAGGAGAGGGGAGAGGACAGAGCCCAGGGGCACACCTGCAGAGGGGTAGAAGGTGTGGGAATCGGCATTATGGATGGTAACATAGGAGGGGCGGTGCAAGAGGAAGGAGGCCATCAGACGGATGTAGTTGACAGGAAGGGCATAGGTTTGGAGTTTAAATAGGAGACCGGGATACCAGACACAGTCGTAGGCCTTTTCGAGGTCAAGGGAGACAAAAATGGCGGAGCGACAGGAGTTAAGCTGGAGGGAGAGGAGATAAGTGAGGCGGAGGAGTTGGTCATCAGCAGAGAAGGAAGGTCGAAAGCCACATTGGGTGTTGGGGAGGAGGTGGCTTTGGTGGAGGTGGTGATGGATGCGGCGGGAAAGGATGGATTCCAAGAGCTTGCTGAACACCGATGTGGGACAGATAGGACAATAGGAAGAGGCATCAGATGGAGGCTTGTTGGGTTTGGAGAACATCAGGATACGGGAGGTTTTCCACAGGTCGGGATAGAAGCCAGTGGCAAGGATAACATTGTAGAGGGTGGCAAAGACTGAAAGGAAGGAGGGAGGGCAGTGAGACTGGCGAGCTCATAGCGCCCCTTAAATGCACGTGAACAGGCAGCCTTCCCCCTTTCCCGCCAGAGGGAGACACCAAAGCTGCGATTACCACAGCGGCGCCACCGTCAGAAACGGAGGGCGACTGCTTCACACTACGCCCTGCGACGCGTTCTTCAAAACAGCAACTTTTACCACAGCTCAATAACTTTTAGGAATAATTGAATTAAATGTTATTTGAATATAAATCCATATAATCGTATCCAAGAGTAATTAAACTACAGTATCATGTGTTTTTTATTCAGTATAGGAAAAAACACGTGTTACAAAAAAGATTTCAAAACGTGAGAAAATGGAACAAAGCATAATCTATATGTAGTGTAAAGCGTTGAACAAATCTCGTTTTTATTGAACTGACGAATTCAAATGTCCTGCCATTAGGATGGATTATTAGCACACGTTCACAAAAACCATGTCTCCGCATGGAAAAGACACTTTAAAGTCACGAAAGTTTCAAAGAAATTCTCCATCTTAAGCTTTGCGATGCGAACCAAGAAATTCGTTACGCGTTATTAATACGGTCTCTGTAAATCATTAACAAACTCGTGTTGTAAATATGCTCATCTCTTATGCGGCCAAACTGCATTTTACCACATCGCCCTGCTGCACAAACACCGAACCGGTCCATCGGGCACCAAAACAAGACTTCACGCCAAACTCGCCAGAACTATTGCGTTTCGAAACTCGCTACCCGTCGTTCGTCACGAGATTGGTGCGATCTGACGAGTATTGTTAATGGGACTCAAAAGAGCTCTTCATAAACACCTTGCAGACTGTGCCAAAGACAAACTTTGTTGGTAGGAATCGACAACTAGGTAAACAAACGTCCGTTTGAAGTAAATGCTTTTGAAGTAAACCGGAGGTAAATTATTATTATTATTCACGTATGGGCCCAATACGACCACTCGAGGTACAGCCAATCAATGTCGCTTTTGATGGTGTCCAAATTTGTTTCATCCTTTCAGAATAAAGCCTCTTTCTTTCATCGGACCACAGTATCCCAGCCCGTTTTCTAATTTCCCTCTGACCAACTTTCCAATCAAATATCTTTTGTCTGAATGTTTTTTGTATATCCGTAACGCCTGCCTGAGTTATACGCGCTACTTTAAGATCCTCCTTAATCGCAGCGATTCGTTTAATTTTCTCAGTTTTGGCCTTACTTCTGTTTTCGTAGAATTCTGCTATTTGTTTTGTCATCCTAGTGGGTGCTATTCTTTTAATATGCCCGTAAAATTTAAGTCTTAGTTTTCTCATATCACCATGTATGTCTGTTTATTCTTCTATTTCCTTATTGTATTTCTCATTCTATTATTTCTCCATCACTAATTTTGAGGTCTAGTATTTTCCTAATAATCTTTCTTCCTTTCCTCTGAATTTCTCCAGTATCCCTCTTTCTATTTAAAATTCAAGTTTCTGGTCCATAAAGACATTGAGATTTGATTACAGTGCTGTAATTTCTAAGTTTACTGAACTTAGAAAGTGATTTTTATTATAAATATTTAGTGTTAATCTGAATGCAGTTGCCATTTCTCGACAGCGAACTTCGTTTGCAGATTTTTCCAGACCGTTTTCTTGCATAATTTCCCCCAAGTACGAGGGTTGGAACTTTAATAGTGACAACTACTTATTTACAGCTCATACAAAATAGGTGCGTATTCAAAGTTTTACTGACGTTCAACGTAGTCAAAAATTTTTCAAATGGCTCTGAGCACTATGGGACTTAACATCTATGCTCATCAGTCCCCTAGAACTTAGAACTACTTAAACCTAACTAACCTAAGGACATCACACAACACCCAGTCATCACGAGGCAGAGAAAATCCTGACCCCGCCGGGAATCGAACCCGGGAACGGGGGCGCGGGAAGCGAGAACGCTACCGCACGACCACAAGCTGCGGACTCAACGTAGTCACCAGCATTGTGTATTACCCATTGGCAGGGATGTGGAAGTCGTAGGATACTCTTAGCAGTGCCAGTTGTGTTGACAGTTCGAGCGGCACGGTCTATTGCCCGTTGAATTTGTAGCAGTTCTGAAGCGAATACCGTGAAGTGTTTCCTTCAGCTGAATTCGAGTTGAACTCACGAGGGCTTAAGTCAGGGGAATGCAGTAGGTGGTATAGCACTTAGCAGCCTCATCAGTCAAACAGATCAGTAACAGCTTGCACTGTACGTGCTTGAGCATTGCCTTGCAAAATGATGCCCAGGTGCTGCAGAAAGTGTCATCACTTCTGTCTCTAAGCTGGTCGTAGGTTGTGTTCCCAAAATGAAAAGCATAGAGACGGAAGTGATGACAATTTCTGCAGGACCTCAGCTCGATTTCTAAACTGAAGGAAACACTTCACGGCATTCGCTTCAGAACTGCTACAATTTCGTCGGGCAATACACTGCGCCGCTCGAACTGTCAACACATCTGGCACTAGTAGGAGTTTCCTACGACTTCCACATCGCTGGCAACGGGCTACACACAATGCTGGTGACTACTTTGAAGGTCAGGAAAACTTTGAAACACGTTTATATTCTGTACGAGCTGTAAATAAATAGTTATCACTATTAAAGTTCGAACCCTCGTATTTAAACTGATAAACCTTTTTTATTTTTCCATATTTCATGTTCAAAAACTTCGCTGCTTGTTTGTTGCATGTCATAAATTCCGATTCTTTGAATGATATTTATAGTCCTACTTTCTAACTAAAAGTGTAAGAAGCCGACCTTGTCTAGGGTATTGGATGGGTCACAGGTGACGGATAGTGAATTTCCATCAGATATGGCGGACAGTTGCGAATACACAATAAACAGTCCAGGACCAAGGCAAAGACGGCCGCGGTGGCCGAGCGGTTCTAGGCGCTTCAGTCCGGAACCACATGGCTGCTATGGTCACAGGTTCGAATCCTGCCTCGGGCATGGATGTGTGTGATGTCCTTAGGTTAGTTAGGTTTAAGTAGTTCTAAGTCTAGGGCGTTGATGACCTCAGAAGTTAAGTCCCATAGTGTTTGGAGCCATCTGAACCACTTTGACCAAGGCAAAACAAGAGCAAATCCACTTTGGGTCCAACTTGTAGCGAGCGGCAAAGTGGTCAGCATCTGTTCACCAGTGGTGCGGCTGATATTTATGTTATGGAACTAACACTCTGAGTTCACTCAATGAGTACACTCTACCCCACCCGATTCCAGGTACAATCATTATGGAGCATCTTGACAATCACAATATTACCTTAGGCGGTCAATGCACCACCAGTGTTACTGGCGCACCTGGTCTTCCGGATTCAGGGGCTGCCAGGTTGAAATGCAATGTGATTCAACAGAGGAAGTCGGAGTCCTCTGGCCAACTTAAAACCTGAGACTTTTTCAGACCCATTACCGGGACGAGGGTTACAGCGTGGACAGTACAGTGGCTGTGCTCAACTGCACATCACTGCACTCTGCCTGGAACACGTGGCAGGTTTCTGCGCTGACGTAAACCGTCGTGCGGTAGCAACACACCCGCGAATTCCAGATATCTAACGATATGTCACCGGGGCGACGCGCAGCGAACAGTGGTTCCAGGACCGTGTGCGACATTCCGTCTTTTGTATTCAGGAACTTCTGATCCCCTCTCACACTCCCAGTACCTCACTGTTAGCTTCAAAGCGGTACTTTGCAGGAGAGGAAATTTATACACTGGCGTGCAAAACTTAAGCATCAAAGTAACTTTCGCATGATGTTCCAGTGTCAAGCAATAGTGCCCGATGAAACTTTGACCATACAGTGAAAGAACTGCTTCAGGGTATTGCAGAAGGACAACTTAAAGAAATATGCAGTGGGATGAACTGAAATGACGCTTATTTAAAGACAATAATTCACTGCAGCCACCACGATTGATGATGGTCCAATGGACATTGTAAACTGTGGGAGAGGATTCTTAATTGCATGTGTCATCACCTTGGACGGCAATAGATGCAATGCAACGTGTTCCCGCGTTGGCCAGAAATTTGGTAATGAGTTACGGTATACTGATAATTTTTACTTTATGGGCCGTTTGACTACAACTGAATGAAACACAGTTTTCGTGCCATACGCATTTCACCTTTATTTTCTGCAAGGCATCTTCATTGGCCTGGAATATGTACGTATTTGTGCTATTTAGTTTACATTTTGGTCAATGTACGTATATGTTATAAACTGTTCTGGTGCTTGGTTTTTGCTATTATGTAGTAATATTTTGAACTGTACTTACAGATTGCGTGGACGATTTTCTACATATTGCGCTCCTGTTGTATTTTTGGTGTTGTTCCTTTTCGTATAAATGCCAATTTGCGTTTTTTCCGCACATTTCACAGCACCAGGAACTGAACGCTTGTTTTGATGCATTGTTTTAGTTTGTGTTGCCGACTGTCAGATGTTATTGTGTATGCGTTTTTTTGTGGACTGTGATCTGTTTGCGCATGCTTTTTTTTTCTTTGGACCAAAGCGCCTACGTCGCCTGGAGAAAACGCCAAAGCATTTTTGGCCACCCAGTCTCCGGCCACTTCCAAGAAATGTTTCCGCCAACAAGCAGAGACCGATCTTAGCGGAAACAGAAGGCAGTACGGCGCCACCTACTGAAACGTGGACTGCGCCTCGCTTCGCCTGGAAACAACTGCAGTTCTCGGCAATACTTCCTTCCCCGATACATCGATATGTCGATATCAAAATGGCAATTTATCAATAAAGTTTTTCTGGGTTTGTGACCGCATTGCCAATATGTAAAACAACCGACGTTTCGGTAATTTCCAAGAACGATTGCCTATGAAAATCGATAGGTCCAAACGATACATATCGAGCACCCTATCGGAAATCGATCATGCGACTCCGGTGGCAGGCGTTGTGCTCAATTATTTGTCATTGTCATTTTTATCTGATTTCCGTCGTTCCCTTACTTGCTGTAAATTACGTATCTCCGCGAATTATTTGTGAGTTGCTAGGGAAACCCAGACGATTTATGTCGTTAGTGAGTGGGATGTCTGGTGTTCTTGACGTTTCTTAGGCGGATTCTCTCACATGGAAGAATCTAATTCCATGTTTATCCAGCGTAGAAAATTGTTCGACTTTTTGTTGGAAATATGGAGTACTGCCAGACGAGGAAACAAGGGACTGTGTAAACTGTGGTGGTGCGAAGTGTGTAAAACTTCGTAAGAACAGTTTCGATGCTGAAATACCGTCACAATTTCATTGCGGACAGTGCGGAAAACGAACGGGTATCAGGAAGAATACATGGTTCGACTCTTCCAAATTATCCATCCAGACCACCGTAATGAACTTTCACATGACGACAACACCAACGACGAGTAAGATAAGTCGTCTACTTTGCAATTACAAGTATTTTTGTAACGCTCATCTGTTATTGTTACTGTAGTGACCAACATAAACATGCTAATAAGGCCCACCACCGGAGTCGCATGATCGATTTACGATAGGTCGCTCCATAGTGTATCGTTTGGACCCAGCGACTTCGATAGTCAATCATTCTTAGAAATTAGCGACGTTTCGGTCACTATTGCAAGTGACCTTCATCCGGGTGTTTAAACAAAAACACCCTGAAGAAGGTCGCTTACAAAAGTGACCGAAACATGCTCACAATGTACTCACAAACACAGAAAAAATTTATTTACTGTGACAATGGTCACGGAAGCCTATTTTTATATTTATAATTGAAGTTGTTCTATTGAAATGGTAGTTTAACATAATTTTAATTTCACAGTGTGAAGGAGTCTACTAATTTTTGAGCTTTCATCACGTCCAGTCTCTGCCTTTGAAGCAACTGCACGAGGTACAAAAGAATAAGTCCGATTGCACTGGTTTGTGTGTGTGTGAGGGGGGGGGGAGGGGGGAGGGGGAGGGAGAGGGGGCAGTATGAATGCAATAACAAGAATTTCGATGTGAAGAAATATCACACCAGTTGCATTAAAAAACAATTTTTAACGCAACTAGCGTGCTGTTTCTTCACGTCGGCATTCGTCACAAACAGTTGTTGGAAGTGACGAACAAAAATTAAACTGACAGGAATGGTCTTTGCGGCGGGTGAAGATGTGTGAGGGGGAATGCTGACGTAATCGGTGCTCGGCGCTACCAACAGAAACTGCAACGTTTACCTTCACCACTCAGTTTTCCGACATCAGCGTGAAAAAAGGTTTATTTCGACATGTAGCCAATGACAAATTAAGAAAATAAGGTATGAGAGGTTAACTGGAATGAAATATTGCATGATAGTGCACTATGTACACAGTTGTTAACAATACAACAGTCATCCAAAATAGTACTGTAATAATACGTTTTTATCCGAACACAGTCTATTTATTAGCTTACAGATTTTCAAATTAATTGCTTTTTTTTTACAATCGTAGCTCTAATGGGGTTACGCAGGCTGCTATCTTGTTGATGTACAGAAAATATAATAATAAATCAAAACTTAAATGTAGAATTTTGAGAAATCGACGGCATATTTACAACGTACAGTTAATGTGTTGATAATTTTTCCTTCGATATATCGATACATTTCGTCTACATATCGCGAGGCGTTAATGATTTTTTTTAAATAATTGATATATCGGATTCCCAATAATTTTAAAAATTTATCAACAGTTCTAATTCCTATGTAACTTCTTCCAGAGAAGCGGTATATATCTTGTCCGGATACAGGGACAATACGCAGATGATCTGCTGCTGCCTTTGTACTTGAATGTGTCCTCCGGTGACTCCCCGTGATTCGGAGTGGGTCCTCTTGTGACAGCACTGCTGTGTCAAAGTGCCGGACGGCAGGCTGCCCTTTGCATACCTGCTGCCTGTTCTTCTCAGAACTCGCGCTATTCAGCCACACCTGCCACAGCGGCGGCAGCCCGATGGAAAACAAGCCTCATCTCCTTCTCTCCAAGTGATCACAAGCGTTTAGCTACGACTGAATTCAGTATTACAACCACTGCTGCCGCCTCCAATAATCTCAGTGATTATGGAACATGAGGAAAAGAAGTGGAAGAAAGGCGAGTCGAAAGGACCTGTCGTCTTCCACAGTCTCGGGAAGAACATCTCCGAAGCGACGAATCTGTTAGACTTTTCAAGTGCTAACGTCGTGAGCCACTATGCAAAGTGGTTGAAGGACGCCGAAACAACGACTAGGCGATAAGGTGTTGGACGTTCACGTCTGATCACAGAACATGGATGTAGGTAGCTTCTTCCACCCTGTGAAGTAGGATGGGTGGCGATTTGTAACAGGTATGACGACGAGCCGGCCGAGGTGGCCGAGCGGTTCTAGGCGCTTCAGTTTGGAACCTGCGACCGCTACGGTGGCAGGTTCGAATCCTGCCTCGGGCATGGATGTGTGTGCTGTCCTTAGGTTAGTTAGGTTTAAGTAGTTCAAGTTCTAGGGGACTGATGACCTCAGATGTTAAGTCCCATAGTGCTCAGAGCCATTTGAACCATTATGACGACGAAGTACCATACTGGTTCAGACACAAGTGTTTTTCAGCACACCATTCAGCGCAGATCGTTGAACATTGAGCTCCACAGGAGGTGACTTCTACTTGTACGAAGTTCATCGAACGACTTCAGCACTTAAGACTGCACTGAGCACGGGGACGTCGAGATTGGACCGTGGATCACTGGAAATGTGTCACCTGGTCGGATGAATCACTTTTCTCGTTGTACAGGGTGGTCCATTGATAGTGACCGGGCCAAATATCTCAGGAAATAAGCATCAAACGAAAAAACTACAAAGAACGAAACTCGTCTAGCTTGAAGGGGGAAACCAGATGGCGCTACGGTTGGCCCGCCAGATGGCGCTGTCATAGGTCAAACGGATATCAACTGCGTTTTTTTTTAATAGGAACCCCCATTTTTTATTACATATACGTGTAGTATGTAAAGAAATAAAAATGTTTTAGTTGGACCACTTTTTTCGCTTTGTGTTAGATGACGCTGTAATAGTCACAAACGTATAAGTACGTGGTATCACGTAACATTTGAAACGTCCCCTTTGAACAATTATGCACGACTGTACTTAACCTGACACACAATATTTTGTTAGCGCAACGCAATCTGACTTTCAAAATTCCCTACAAAAGAATGGCCCTGACTAACATTAAACTATACCTTTCACAAATCACTTACCTCACAAAAATCTTCGCTGCTCAAGCATGTTGGTCAAAAGCTAAAAATTTCTCACAGTCTGAGCAGTAAAAGAAAATGCACACGGAAGTAGTGGATTTCCATGCAGTCTTGAAGAAGTAGTGTTGTCCTTCCAATGGAAAGACAGTGCTGACTCTCGACATGCAGACAGGTAATGGGCCACAACAGAGCAAACCCACAGCAGAGTTCATTCGACGTTTTGAAGAATATTGTAGGTAGGTCATCACAGAGCAGACCCACTGTAGTCCTGGTAGAGATTGTGGTATTGGTGGGCCACCAGAGGTGCAGACCCACTGCAGTCCTTGTAGAAATAATGGTATTGATGGATCATCAAAGATGTAGACCCACTGTAGTCCTTGTAGAGATAATGGTATTGGTGGGCCACCAGAGGTGCAGACCCACTGTAGTCCTTGTAGAGATGTCCAGCAGTCATCTGTTGCGATTGTGCAGGTGCACATTCACCATCGAAGAGTCTTGCGGAGAACATAGCAAGTCCATAAACCACCACTTGTGCACTCACAAAGTTTTTGGAATTGTCCTTAGAACCAGCAATGCTGTTATCCAGTCCCTTGCTGAATTATTAACACACGTGCAAACACTAACAGTCCCAACTTCTCACATATTGTCCATATACTATGACCAACAGTAACGTGTGCAGTGAAATATAACTAACAAGTTAATAATATCATGAACTGGTGACAAGTACAATTTTATAACATAAGAATACAATAACAAAGGTACAAAATACATCATTAAAGAACATAATAATACAGATAACATTTGTAGTACAGGCTTTACAAAAGAATAGAAATAAACATATACATCAGTGGAATTATGACATGAGTACATACATAAAAGATCACAATAACTTTTGAAACATTAACTTCACACATGAGCATTAAACAGAATAAATAATGTGTAAGCATATTTATAAGGTAAATAACATATTATGAATGCCAATTATATTTGAGGATAACAGTATTCCTCATCATAGTGAATGTAGCTTAATATTAATAGAAGAAAAAATTCTATGAAACTACACAGAGACAGGAAGAAAACAAATACACAAGGGTACACAAACACGTAATGGGATAACACCAATAGGAAAGGACAGGGTTCGTTTTCAGTGTAACATGTGGTACTGCAGTCCAACCCAAAACTTCATATATCTTTCCTCTTATTTCATCCTTTGTTTCCACCAAAAAAAATTCTATCTAAGCATGCTTTCTGTATTTATATGTTCACACATTTCTTACCTCAACATTTATTTCCAAGAAAATTCTACCTAAACCTGTTTTCTCAATGCATTTCTCCCAATTCATCGCAACTCATTCTCTTAGAGGCTACCCCCTCTTAAGCTAACTTAAATCTACTGAGCTCAGACGCTAAACTAAGGGACGAGGCAATGCAGCATCACATAACAATTAACACAAACAGCAATGAGAAAAAAAATGGAAATTTGCAAAGCAAGCTACAGTAAATCTAAATTAACAAGCAATGCAACATTACAACTAATATGAGCCAATGCGCAGTAAACAAAAAATTAAATCTGGCTTAGCAGAGTAACACAAATTAAAATTCAGTAACACTATGCCTGGCAAACAGCAGTAACTTATACCTAAACATGACATAGCTCAAGCAGAAAAAATACACTCCTGGAAATGGAAAAAAGAACACATTGACACCGGTGTGTCAGACCCACCATACTTGCTCCGGACACTGCGAGAGGGCTGTACAAGCAATGATCACACGCACGGCACAGCGGACACACCAGGAACCGCGGTGTTGGCCGTCGAATGGCGCTAGCTGCGCAGCATTTGTGCACCGCCGCCGTCAGTGTCAGCCAGTTTGCCGTGGCATACGGAGCTCCATCGCAGTCTTTAACACTGGTAGCATGCCGCGACAGCGTGGACGTGAACCGTATGTGCCGTTGACGGACTTTGAGCGAGGGCGTATAGTGGGCATGCGGGAGGCCGGGTGGACGTACCGCCGAATTGCTCAACACGTGGGGCGTGAGGTCTCCACAGTACATCGATGTTGTCGCCAGTGGTCGGCGGAAGGTGCACGTGCCCGTCGACCTGGGACCGGACCGCAGCGACGCACGGATGCACGCCAAGACCGTAGGATCCTACGCAGTGCCGTAGGGGACCGCACCGCCACTTCCCAGCAAATTAGGGACACTGGGGTATCGGCGAGGACCATTCGCAACCGTCTCCATGAAGCTGGGCTACGGTCCCGCACACCGTTAGGCCGTCTTCCGCTCACGCCCCAACATCGTGCAGCCCGCCTCCAGTGGTGTCGCGACAGGCGTGAATGGAGGGACGAATGGAGACGTGTCGTCTTCAGCGATGAGAGTCCCTTCTGCCTTGGTGCCAATGATGGTCGTATGCGTGTTTGGCGCCGTGCAGGTGAGCGCCACAATCAGGACTGCATACGACCGAGGCACACAGGGCCAACACCCGGCATCATGGTGTGGGGAGCGATCTCCTACACTGGCCGTACACCACTGGTGATCGTCGAGGGGACACTGAATAGTGCACGGTACATCCAAACCGTCATCGAACCCATCGTTCTACCATTCCTAGACCGGCAAGGGAACTTGCTGTTCCAACAGGACAATGCACGTCCGCATGTATCCCGTGCCACCCAACGTGCTCTAGAAGGTGTAAGTCAACTACCCTGGCCAGCAAGATCTCCGAATCTGTCCCCCATTGAGCATGTTTGGGACTGGATGAAGCGTCGTCTCACGCGGTCTGCACGTCCAGCACGAACGCTGGTCCAACTGAGGCGCCAGGTGGAAATGGCATGGCAAGCCGTTCCACAGGACTACATCCAGCATCTCTACGATCGTCTCCATGGGAGAATAGCAGCCTGCATTGCTGCGAAAGGTGGATATACACTGTACTAGTGCCGACATTGTGCATGCTCTGTTGCCTGTGTCTATGTGCCTGTGGTTCTGTCAGTGTGATCATGTGATGTATCTGACCCCAGGAATGTGTCAATAAAGTTTCCCCTTCCTGGGACAATGAATTCACGGTGTTCTTATTTCAATTTCCAGGAGTGTATTACAGTAAAAACAACAATGCAGATAAGGGAAATGTATATTCACATCTTAATATCTATGTAATTAAAGTGGTGCACCACAACAACTGATTGTAAAAAGAAATATTACCATGTACTTGAAAAGAAAATTATGTGTTACTGTTACTAGTTCCTTCTTATTGTTCTTTCCTTTCCAAGTGCTCCTTTTTTAAAGAATGTGGATCATAAAATAATTATTTAATAGATCTGTTGACAGAAAGTGTTCACATTAGCAAATACATTTTATTTTATAAAAGCAATGCTGCAACACAGCTGGAAAACAGATGTCAAATGAAATAAGCAAGTACGCAAACCAAAGCATAAAAACATCATTCAATAGCTATGTGGCATTTCGTAAGTCAGTAGCTCTCAATTCTCGTAGAAAGACACTTGTCATTATCAGGTTTGCAGATGTAAGAATATTTCCAAGGATAATGGCCTCCCCTTTTTTTTTGTTCTACCTGTGCCGCTGAAAAGGGCTCGCAATAATGGCTTTTTCTCCAGGCATCTGACACAGCTGGGTGCCCGCGACGCATTACGTGCAGGTGGTCACTTAACTTTCGTACGGAAATATTTACGACAACAGTTTCCGCTACAGTGACAGTCTCACATAAAAATATTTCACAGGTCAAGAATTTGCGTTACAAATCTGTAGAAACAAAATGCTATTGATATAACAGTGTCCAAAAAATTTTCGTCTGCATTGTAATACATTCATGCATATACACACACATTTCATAACTCTTAAAGTACGATTCTTGGTTTCCAACAACCTTTTCATAAATCAGAGTCCCTAACCCCTACTCCTTATTCCTTACCTTATTACACATATACATATTCATATTCATCAACACGTCTTCAATATTTCATCATAATAACTACATAGCATAATCAGATTCCTCATATAGCATCAGCTTATTTATCATAAACATACCTCAACAGCATAGTACACATCGTCGTCGTAATAATAACATCATAACACTTCAGTCAAATCTCAAAATCGTCGTAACTTCCTCCAATAATTTCAAAACGTAAAAAAAATTCTCTGCTCATTTCAATAGTGTCATCTACCTCAAACGTACTTTAAAATCATGCTCCCTTACCAAATATATCATTCAAAGCTCTCATAGTATCACAATGATTCCGAAAATATATGAACAGTTTACAAAGTACAGACAAAATACAGTTTCATAAGTGTGAAGTTACCCAACTGTGTATTGCGTAAACATGTGTCACTGATGTAGTAAAAAAATGTTTATCTCTCAGTTAAATGATCAGATAGTTGTGTAATTTGTGTGTTAGAGAAATATGGTACCGATGTGTAAAGTTGTATAAGCAAATACCATATTAGCTAGGGTTCCTTGTGGTTGCCACACACATGGTACACAAAGTAAGCGTGTACCCCCCTGAGGATAAATGTAATTATACTCCCAGGTGTTACAAATTACCGCAATGGAATGAAATGTATCACGGAAAACTTTCTTTGTAATTAAAAAAATCTTTAAAAATAAGTGTTTTAAGTATAAGATTAATCACTCAAATGCGTGTACTGTAGCGCTAAACTGTGCATCTTGTCGCAACATAATCTCTGTGGAAGTGTCGTAGTTATCGTCCTCCGAAAGTTAAGTTCTGCAGAAGTCAATGTACTTACCACATGATAAACAAAAGTGAAATGCTTTGCGTATAGATGTCGTAGTTATTATGCTTATTGGCGTGATGAAGAAAGTACTGTACAGTAACGTAATGTTGTGCCACGAAAAAGGCTGTCTCATTGTTGCTATACCACAAAAGTTACTACTAAAACATGTTTTTCTTTCCAGAAGAATTCAGAAAACTGTGCAGATATAAAACAGATACACCGCAAAAGCAACATTGTAAATTGTCACTCATTAGTAGTGTCGTGATAAAAATCGTGTAGCTGTCACATAAACTAACCTCTGTGTCATCTGGTATCTCTCAGAAAGCACTTTAAATTCAGAATGTATTTTCAAATAAACCAAAATGTTGCATTAAAATCTCATTAGCAGTACTGGTAAATGTTCTAAGTATGTGAGCCTTATAGTCGTTACGTAATCGTGCAACAAACAAGCAAGAATGTACACACACAATAACACTGTGACGTCTGTTCACTATAACAATGCATTCGTCATTTCTGTTTAAATAAGTTCTCTTGGTTCTTGACTGGATATTTCACTTCAAACATTGTTACATGTTAACAGATTCTAAATCTGACAAAGCATATTAGTAATGTGAAGCGAAAAATTTTATGACAAAGACTAAGTTAAAAAGCAGATTATCTTTCAATAAACGGTTTTACATGTGAAATGTGGTTTAAACCTTTACTCTTCCTAGTGCACAGAGTTTCAACTTGAATGCAATTATCATGCGGTATTCGTCCGTAAAGAATACTGGAATTTTGCTCAAGGTTAGCGTCAATGTTATTTTTCCCTGAGCCAGCGGGCGCACGCGTATGCCTGCGGTGCGAGTCATTGTCTGTCTCTTTGTTGCCGCGCGTCGTTACTGGGATTTGGAGGCCTAACTTTCACAAATTCGCCTTGCCGAGAGGGCCCAGCTCTGTTTGAATCCCGCCAGTTCTGATGCAATTGACGTCTGTCGCTATGATCATATCGTCTGTCGTCATTTCGGTAGAATCCGTAGTTTCTTCCTTGTCGGTCACGTGGTGGAGAATTTCTCCCTGAATCGTAACTCCGCGCTGAACTGTTGCGTCTGAAGTTATTCTGTCTCCCCTGGTAATAATTGTTTTGGTTCCCATATTGTCTGTTTCTGTGGTTATCTCTGTGATAGTCATTACCACGGAGAGGTGATCTTTCCCTGTAGTTATTACTACTCTGCCAACGGTTGTCATACGGGTGGTGTCTGTTTTGGTCACGATATGTGTTGTGAGAATAGCCTTGTCGTGTCCAGTTATTACTTCTTTCATCGCGGAATTGCGACGGATGTGACCTGTAATTGTTGTGTTCCTGGTTTCGCGTTCCGAGATTGTCAGTGTCAATTTCTAATTCTTGTAACAGTCCCTGAAATGCTTCAATGTCGTCTTTGCAACGCCCTGCCAAAATAATGTGTCGTAAATGTTCAGGTAATTTGATTAAGCAAATGCGGATGAGTTCTGAGGGGCTGTATGGGTTTGACAGGTACTGATTCTTGTGCAACATGTCTTCAAAATATTTCACAAGACTGGAAAATTCAGATTGTTCGAAATGTTTCATCATTATGATGCTATATTTTACCCGGTCTTGTGTAGCTTGAGACAAATATGCTGAGAGGAAGGCATGATAAAAATCTCCTTCACTCTGACAATCGTGAATTACCGATCGCATTCTTACAGCTGGTTCATTCTCCAAGTAGCCACACATAAATTCTAATCTGTGTTCTAACGACCAGTTGGGAGGAAAACAATGCGAGAATTGATGGAGCCATGCTTGTGGATGAATGTCGTTGCCAGAATTCTTAAATGTTTTGAATTTACGTGTAGTAATGAACAGCTTATAGTCAAAGTCATCATGTCGGCGAGTCGCATATCGGTCATTGTTATGCCGTTTCGGCGGTTCCATTTCAAAATTCGGTGCACCTTGCCAATTTCTTTCATAACTTCCGAAGTGTCCTGTGTTATTATTTTGTGGTTGTTCCGTATTTCTAAGTCCCTCTTCCCGTATTGGGGCGCGAGTATCCTCTGAAGTACGTAATTCTTGTATTAACTGTGTCAGCTGATCTTGTACTTCCCGGATTTCTCTTTGGTGTTGCGTATTAATCTGATTCTGATTTTGTTTGAATTTCCTAATTTGTTCGCACTCTTCAGTGTCAGTGAAGGCTACAGGTCTTGTGTCATTCAGATCATCATCTACCTTTGTAGATAAGTTAGTGACCTGATCCGAAAGTTCGGCTACTTTCTCCGATAGTGAACACATTTCCTCAGTGTGTTTTTCTGAACCAAATTTCAGAGTGTCCATTTGTGTTGAAATCGAATCTACTGTGTCCTTTAAGTTTTCCTGAGTTATTGCAAGTTGCGTAACCGAATCGGTAGATGCAACTGAGTCAATTTTAGCCCACAAGGTCTCATGATTTTCATGAACAATGGCTTGCAGTTCTTTTATGGCTGCTTCGTGATTCTGTAATGCATTTTCATGCCGCGAAAAAATAGGTTGAAAATGCTCACAAATTTGTGTTTTTACGTCATTACAGACTTTTTGACATTTCGATTCAATGTTATGTAACTCAGTAGTTAAATCTTCACGTGTTTGTTCAAGCGTGGTGTGAAGATTTTGTTCCATTGCGTCTAACTGTTGCTGTGTTTGTCTCTGGTGTTGTTCCATTGTGTCTAACTTTTTAAGATTTTGTTCCACTGTGTCTAACTTTTGAAGCTTTTGCTGTGTCTGTCCCATTTGTTGTATTAATTGTAATAACAATGCATTGGTGTCTGAAACATGTTCCTCAGTGCTTTTCGGCAGTGAATTTACACCGGAAACATTCACATTTTGACAAGCAGAAAATGTGTCTTGACTTATTTGAGAAAACGGTGAGGATCCAAAACCTGAATCTACAGTATTTGCGAGATCGTGTCGTGTCATTTCGGCTTCCTGAGGCGAGCTATTGCCGACCAGTCGATCGATAATACTTCCCTCTTCACTAATTGTTTCACTGTCCACGCCATTGTTTGACGCCCGCTCCATTTCCCTGTGCACAGTTACCAAATTACTACTTTGAACATTAGTAAATTCATTACTCGGCGGCGCTGATAAGCTACGCTCGTCATCACTATTATTTCTCAGTTTAGTTTGGAGCCTAGTGTTACGTTTTTCACACGCCATTATTGTCACAGTATTTCACACGACAACACAGAAAAACACAATTTGAAGATCAAAAATAAGAGAACACATTAACATAGCACTGAAAATAATATCTAGTTAATTGCAAGCGCAGCTGCGAAATACTTGGTGCAAATCTACATGCATGCCACAACTGTTTTACTATACAACAATGAAAGACTGCAACTACAAAGGAAATTCTCTCTACAATTACGCGCTAGCAATAAACAAAAGCTACACTAAATACACAAACTACAAGAAAAAATCAGAAGATTCCAGTGAGGTATCCTGGCAGGGTCGCTATATGAAACGTCCCCTTTGAACAATTATGCACGACTGTACTTAACCTGACACACAATATTTTGTTAGCGCAACGCAATCTGACTTTCAAAATTCCCTACAAAAGAATGGCCCTGACTAACATTAAACTATACCTTTCACAAATCACTTACCTCACAAAAATCTTCGCTGCTCAAGCTACTGCAATACAGCGAGCGCCACTACTGCCAGCTAAATAAAAGATTCAAACTATGGAAGGCACTAACTACTGATAGGGATAGTTAGCAAATGAAAGATATTAATAGAGAACAAACAATGTATTTACCTTGATATCATCATATATAAATATAGCAGTTCATGAAAAATTACAAAACTCCGCCATCTCTCTCCCCACATCCACCACTGCTGGCGGCTCACCTCCAACTGCGCAACGCTACGCGCTGTTCACAGCCAGCTGCCTAACACTACAATGGCGAGTATTACAACAATGCAAAGCAGACACAGACTGCCCACAGCACAGCCAGTGATTTTCATACAGAGGTGGCGTTACCAATGAAAAAACCTAAACAGCCTACTTACATAGAGAAAACATAAACAGCCTACTTACATAGAGAAAACATAAACAGCCTACTTACACATTCCGCCAGTGCGGACGGTATTTGCTTCGTGATACATTACCCGTGTTAAAATGGACCGTTTACCAATTGCGGAAAAGGTCGATATCGTGTTGATGTATGGCTATTGTGATCAAAATGCCCAACCGGCGTGTACTATGTATGCTGCTCGGTATCCTGAACGACATCATCCAAGTGTCCGGACCGTTCGCCGGACAGTTACGTTATTTAAGGAAACAAGAAGTGTTCAGCCACATGTGAAACGTCAACCACGACCTGCAACAAATGATGATGCCCAAGTAGGTGTTTTAGCTGTTGTCGCGGCTAATCCGCACATCAGTAGCAGACAAATTGTTGTTGGTTGGTTGGTTTGGGGAAGGATACCAGACAACGTGGTCATCGGTCTCATCAGATTAGGGAAGGATTGGGAAGGAAGTCGGCTGTGCCCGTTCAGAGGAACCATCCCGGCATTTGCCTGGAGTGATTTACGGAAATCACGGAAAACCTAAATCAGGATGGCCGGACGCGGGATTGAACCGTCGTCCTCCCGAATGCGAGTCCAGTGTCTAACCACTGCGCCACCCCGCTCGGTAGCAGACAAATTGCGCGACAATCGGGAATCTGAAAAAGGTCGGTGTTGAGAATGCTACATCAACATCGATTGCAACCATACCATATTTCTATACACCAGGAATTGCATGGCGACGACTCTGAAGGTCGTGTACAGTTCTGCCACTGGGCACAAGAGAAATTACGGGACGATGTCAGATTTTTTGCACGTGTTCTATTTAACGACGAAGCGTCATTCACCAACAGCGGTAACGTAAGCCGGCATAATATGCGCTATTCGGCGACAGAAAATCCACGATGGCTGCGACAAGTGGAACATCAGCGACCGTGGCTGGTTAATGTATGGTGCGGCATTATGGGAGGAAGGATAATTGGCCCCCATTTTATCGATGGCAATCTAAATGGTGCAATGTATGCTGATTTCCTTCGTAATGTTCTACCGATGTTACTACAAGATGTTTCACTGAATGACAGAATGGCGATGTACTTCCGACATGATGGATGTCCGGCACATAGCTCGCGTGCGGTTGAAGCGGAATTGAATAGCATATTTCATGACAGATGGATTGGTAGTCGAAGCACCATACCATGGCCCTCACGTTCACCGGATCTGATGTCCCCGGATGTCTTTCTGTGGGGAAAGTTGAAGGATATTTGCTATCGTGATCTACCGACAACGCTTGACAACATGCTTCAGTGCATTGTCAATGCATGTGCGAACATTAACGGAAGACGCACTACTCGCTGTTGAGAGGAATGTCGTTACACGTATTGCCAAATGCATTGAGGTTGAGGGACATAATTTTGAGCATTTATTGCATTAATGTCGTATTTACAGGTAATCACGCTGTGACAGGATGCGTTCTCAGAAATGATAAATTCACAAAGGTACACTTTTTTTTTTCTTTATTGTATTTCAATTCCCCATCGGGGCGGGCTGGCAGCAGCATATGCGCTGCTCTTCAGCCGAAAGACATAGAACAAAACAATAGAGGACATTTAAAAACAGCAAAGGAGAGAATAAGGTGAACATAGATATAAAAAAGGGGGAACAACATGGAAGGCAATAGACAAAAAAATGGGGTGACTAAAATGGAGATAAAAAACTGTTTAAAAGTAGCACACACAAAAAGCCACACACTGCGATGATTAAAAGAACACAAGGTACAGTATAAAGGTATCGACGGATGGCATAGCACATAACATAACACTGACGGCGAACCTCAAGGCAGTACACAATTAAAATCACACCTCTTGACGCACAGGAGAAACAGCAACAAAGGTACACAGGAACAACCGAAATAAAATGTGGAAACGTACCTACGTTCTGTATTTTAACAAACCTACCTGTTACCAACTGTTCGTCTAAAATTGTGAGTCATGTGTTTGTGACTATTACAGCGCCATCTATCACAAAGCTAAAGAAGTTGTCCAACTGAAACATTCGTATTTCTTTACGCACTACACGAACATGTAATAAAAAATGGGGATTCCTATTTCTAAAAAAAAAAAAACGCAGTTGATATCCGTTTGACATATGGCAGCGCCATCTAGCGGGCCAACCATAGCGCCATCTGGTTTCCCCCTTCAAGCTAGACAAGTTTCGTTCTTTGTAGTTTTTTCGTTCGATGCTTATTTCGTGATGTATTTGGCCCGGTCACAATCAATGGACCACCCTGTATATCAGTTCGACGGTCGTTTCCGGACACACCATCGTCCAGGTGACGGGCTGTTAAAAACATTCACCACGCAACGTACACAGGCCGGTGGTATTAATTTTATGCTGTAATCGAAGGCACTTGGCAGCTGTGAGCAATTGCGTTATTGCGCACTATCTGCATCCGTTCACGCCCGATGTCTTCCCCAACAGCGGTTGCATCTTCCAGTTCGCCAACTGTCTGTGTCACAAGGGCACAATCGTGCTGAGGCACATGACAGTGAACTCTGATCTGAATCCGATGGAACAGATCTGGGACCCTACGCTCTGCACCCACATACCAACGGGCCATAACTTACAGCAAAATGCGTTGGGTACCATCTGGTGCCACATTCTTCCATAAGCTTAATAAGAACTTGTCATATCGATGCCATTAAGAGTCGCTTCTGTAATGCGCCGCAGAGGTGGGGCTAGTGAGTAAATGGTCACAATGATTTGGCTTATCACTATATATTCTGATTCGATGAAATTGTTGTACATCTACATCTACATCTACATGGATACACCGCAAATCACATTTAAGTGCCTGGCAGAGGGTTCATCGAAACACCTTCACAATTCTCTATGATTCCAATCTCGTATAGATAGCGCGCGGAAAGAATGAACACCTATATCTTTCAGTACGAGCTCTGATTTCCCTTATTTTATCGTGGTGATCGCTCCGCCCTATGTAAGTCGATGTCAACTAAATATTTTCGCATTCGGAGGAGAAAGTTGGTGATTGGAATTTCGTGAGAAGATTCCGTCGCAACGAAAAACGCATTTCTTTTAATGATTTCCAGCCCAATCCTGTATCATTTCTGTGACACTCTCTCCCGTATTTCGCAATAGTACAAAAAGTGATGCCTTTCTTTGAACTTTTGCGATGTCCTCCGTCAGTCCTAGCTGGTAAGGATCCCACACCGCTCAGCAGTATTCTAAAAGAGGACGGACAAGCGTAGTGTAGGCAGTCTCCTTAGTAGGTCTGTTACATTTTCTAAGTGTCCTGCCAATAAAACGCAGCCTTTGGTTAGCCTTCCCCACAACATTTCTATGTGTTCTTTCCAATTTACGTTGTTCATAATTGTGATACCTAGGTATTTAGATGAATTTACGGCTTTTAGATTAGACTGATTTATCGTGTAACCCAAGTTTAACGAACTCCTTTTAGCACTCATGTAGATGACCTCACACTTTTAGTTATTTAGGGTCAACTGCCACTTTTCGCACCATTCAGATATCTTTTCTAAATCTTTTTGCAGTTTGTTTTGATCTTCTTCGATAAACGACAGTTTCATCTGCAAACAACCGAAGACGGCTGCACAGATTGTCTCCCAAATCGTTTATATAGATAAGGAATAGCAAACGGCCTATAACACTACCTTGGGGAACGCCTGAAATCACTTCTGTTTTACTCAATGACTTTCCGTCCATTACTACGAACTGTGACCTATATGACACGAAATCGCAAATCCAGCCACATAACTGAGACGATATTCCATAAGCATGCAATTTTACTACGAGCCGCTTGTGTGGTACAGTGTCAAAAGCCTTCCGGAAATCCAGGAACACGGAATCGATCTGAAATCCCTTGTCAATAGCATTCAGCACTTCATATGAATAAAGAGCTAGTTGTGTTTCACAGGAACGATGTTTTCTAAACCCATGTTGACTGTGTGTCAATAGACCGTTTCCTTCGAGGTAATTCATAATGTTCGAACACAATATATGTTCTAAAATCCTGCTGCATATCAACGTTAACGATATGGGCCTGTAATTTAGTGGATTACTCCTACTTTTCTTGAATATTGGTGAGACCTGTGCAACTTTCCACTCTTTGGGTACGGATCTTTCTTCGAGCGTACGGTTGTATATGATTGTTAAGTGTGGAGCTAATGCGTCAGCATACTCCGAAAGGAACCTAATTGGTATTCAGTCTGGACCAGAAGACTTGCTTTTATAAAGTGATTTGAATTGCTTCACTACTCCGAGGATATTTACTTATACGTTACTCATGTTGGCAGCTGTTCTCGATTCGAATTCTGGAACATTTATTCGTCTTCTTTTGTGAAGGCATTTCGGAAGGCTGTGTTTAGTAAATATGCGTTGGGAGCACTGTCTTCGATAACATCTCCATTGTTATCGCACAGAGAAGGCATGTTGTAGAGACTTAATTTCTAAGACAACTAAATTGTATGCTTATTACGCTTCAGGCGTTCAATTATTTTGTGGTCTGGGATACAGGCATGTTACTAAGTGACAGCTGCAACATAATACAATGTGCATGAATCCATGTTTCATTCAGTATTCCATTAAGTGTAGCACAGTCTAAACGTCAGACGTTTATAAAAGACTGATTGACACTTTTGTTGAAAACACTGTTCGCTTAAGGTTAGTTGATCTAAGTCTACGTCGACGTACACACTGCAAACCACCGTACATTGTGTGGCGGCGGGCACCGTGTATCACTACTCGTCGTTGCTTTTCTTATACTATTCGCGAATAAAGTGAGGGAAAAACGACTGTCTATATGCCTCCGTACATGCCGGTGTTTCTCTTATTTCCTCTTACATCCTTTGGTCGCGTCTCTCCTTTCTCATTCTCTTTGCCTGTATAGTCAAGGGGTTCGGCAACAACCTGTTCTACTTGTCGGTGAAATCGGTATCCAAGATCACTTTCCATGCATATTGTACGAGATAATAACGAGCTTTAACGTGAGGCGCGAAGCCGTCTACAGAAAATATATTCCTGTAGAGTACAATAATCTGGTTTGCGAGTAGGATGAAAACTTCTTGATGGGCAGAACTGCTCATCCTGTCCTAGATGGAGAATCGTCTACATACAATAACGTAATATGTCGTCTGCTTATTCAAGCTAGACATTAATCACTTGGTGGATAGTTTAGTGGCAATGATAGACTTGGCGATGGTAATGCTGTTACTTATGATAAAACGACATTCAATGGTTCAAATGGCTCTGACCACTATGGGACTTAACTTCTGAGGTCATCAGTCCCCTAGATCTTAGAACTACTTAAGCCTAACTAACCGAAGGACACCACATACATCCATGTCCGAGACAAGATTCGAACCTGCGACCATAGCGGTCGCGCGGTTCCAGACTGTAGCGCCTAGAACCGCTCGGCCACCCCTTACAATCAATAAAAACTGTAGTGGTACCCAGCGTGTAACCAGATGGGCTCTTTCTAAAGCGGGGCAGATGCTTAGAAGAAAATGTTTATACTCAAATCACATTCAGATTTCAATGGATTAATACTACATAATATTTTCTTAGTTCTTGCACTTTTTTTTGTTTTGTTTTTGCAACTAGATGGAAGGCAGTTTGTTTTTTTTGCCACACACTTTTCTCTTCTTTCATTTATGAAGCATCTTCAGTGGCCTGTAATACCTGTCTGGTTTTACATATTCAATAAATGCATTACGTAATAGTCACAAGTATTACAAGTATTTTACTATGTCTCGATTTCTCATGTTATCCACTCGATTTTCGGGTTGGAAACAATCTTCATCCATAAGTAATGGACAGGCGTCTTCCAAGGACCAGACGTACTCCACAAACAGAGGAAGCGATTTTTGAAACCATTCGCTAACCATCTCTGCAAGTACCCGCCGTGATATTGCAAGGCAGTTCCAGATATCTCAAAGACTGGTTATTGAAGTGTTGCACGTTGAAGAACTGCATCCATATCATAATACGTTAGCACCAGCGGTCAGAAGACCGCACTCGACGAATACAGTTTCGTGAATGGTTTTTGGGACAAGTGGAAGGTAACGAACATTTTATAAACAACATAAGGTCTCACGAATCTAGCTTCACTCGTGAAGGTATTTTCAACCTCCACAACAGACATTATTGGTCAGAATATAACCCACCTGTCACCCGTGAACGTAACTTTCAGAAACGCTTTGGTATAAATTTCTAATCGTGGCAGGAGTGCTTCGCGCCATTACGTATTGCGGGACAAGCTGAATGCGCCCTGTATCGTATGTTTCCTTGCAATACTTTGGCTGACGCATTAGAAAATGTTCCATCTGGTTTTCGGCTTTAGCTATGATAGTGTACCACCATACTTCGGAATGATGTGTAGCTATTTAAATGAAGCGTTTTCAGGGAAATAAATTGGTAGTGGAGGTCCAGTGTTCTGGTCTCCACGATACCCAGACATTAATCCACAAATTTTTTGTTTGTGGGTACCCTTAAAGGACCAAGTTATGGTATGCCACCCGTGGATGCGCACGACCTAATAGCTCGCGTGTATACCGCTTCGGCAATGGTGGATGCAGGCATGTAACGTAGCGTCCAGCAAAGTATGCTCCATCTCCTGGCGAAATGATTGCAAATGCAAGGTGGTCGGTTTGAACATCTTCTATAAAGTGAACGTTGCTCGCATGTATATGTACCGGTTCTGTGAAGATAAGCCTGGACGTCAAATACACACACTGCAGTAACTGTGTGTAGCATAATGTGCGATCTATTGTAGCCTAGCTATTGTGTTATTTATAACTCATTGAATACAGACAATTTTACTCTATCCATGATTTTTTCTACAGAATTTATTTGTCTCATGGACGGAAAAAAATTTGTTCGTTTACATCTTTAAGAAGTTTATGTTATGTCTAAAAGTAACAGTAACTGGAGGAAATACACGAGATACTGCATTGTGGAGGTATAAACTGAATACAGTTTGATGCAGGCAAAACATTGGGGACTTAACGTTTAAATGGTGATGTACTGAAGGAAAATTAACGAATTACAGTAATATTTTAATTAGCATTTCATCAGAAGTTTGGCTATCGTATGACGAATTTCGAAACGAATATGTAGCAGTTAAATCGTAACGTGCACTTCTACCAACTGAAAAAGTAATACATACGCGCTGCATCTGATGGTTCAAGTGGCTCTAAGCACTATGGGACTTAAAATCTGAGGTCATCAGTTCCCTAGACTTAGAACTACTTAAACCTAACTAACCTAAGGACATCACACACATCCATCCCGGAGGCAGGATTCGAACCTGCTACCGTAGCAGCAGCGAGGTTCCGGACTGAAGCGCCTAGAACCGCTCGACCACAGCGGCCGGCAATAATTCTTCTCACAAGCAGTTAACATACTACTGGCGAATGCTAGAGTCACTGGTTGGAAAACTCCATCTACTTCCTGCTCTTGAAACACTTGACAACCGATACCATAACCAGAAGCATCCACTTCAAACCTCTCCGTACGCCTACTCACAGATTGTTCAAATGGTTCAAATGGCTCTGAGCACTATGGGACTTAACATCTGAGGTCATCAATCCCCTAGACTTAGAACTACTTAGTCCTAACTTAACCTAAGGACATCACATACATCCATGCCCGAGACAAGATTCAAACCTGCGACCGTAGCAGCAGTGTGGTTCAGGACTGAAGCGCCTAGAACCGCTCCGTCACAGAAGCCGGCATGGGGTAAGACTGCGTGTGTAGTGCGGCAAGTTTGCGCGTCATTATTAAGCTGAGAAGGAAACGTACGTGTTATTCATTTATTTTCCTGTGTTTAAGTCGGGTGTACATTTGTGTAATACATCTTTTCACTCAGTACGTAATACTTATTTTCAACATCATATCTGATTTAATGAAGTATTCTGAGGCTTCCGAGCAAGACAGTACAAAATACAAAATTTTGTGAAATACTTCAATCAGGGAAAGTACTACTTAACAGTGATCACAAATGAAGGCTCTAAACGTGAATGACAAGAGCAGGATTCGTGCTGCCACTCCTAAGACGAGTAACTCTCCCGTATTTCCGAAGATCTTCCGAACTCCATCAATTTTCGTTTAATCCTCCCGATTCCCTTACTGACCGACTCTTCCTCCCGTATATTTCCACAGTGATCACTTTGCTCAGTGATCACTTCTAAATATTAATCCCACAAAGTACTATCGATAGTGCAAAATCTCTGACCAACATATCTCGAAACGTTTTCGTATAATAATCGATTCCATTCTCGACAAATAGTCTTTTTCCTATTGTTGCTTCTACGGAAAGAAGACGGGTTGATCAAGGGAATACGAGGAGCGGAGAAAGAATATCAATCAACGTACGCGTGTAGAGCGGTTGTGAGATTGGGAATGTTTACTAGTTTATCGGTCAGTACTGGCATCCCGTGGATGCCCTCGCCTCGTACCAATCAGCAGATATGGTACGAGGGTAATCCCAAAAGTAAAGTCTCCTATTTTTATATATATAACTTAATTTCTACAATGGTTTACATCAGTATACAGACTAAACATTTAGCTATTTTTCGATATAATCACCATTTCTGTCGATGCATTTTTGTAGACGCTGTGGTAGTTTTTGTATGCCCATGTCATACCAGCTCGCCGCCATTCTGTTCAGAAAGTTATGAACTGGCGTGATTGTTCCTTGGTCTCAGGTGTAAAGTGGTATGCCCAGGTTTCGTTACCCGTGACAACTGAGTCCAGAAAGTTGTCGTGTTCGGCTGCAAGGCGGTGAAGAAATGCGCGGGAAGCATCAGCTCGTTGCCGCATGTGGTCCTCAGTCAGCTTGCGTGGCACCCATCTTGCTCACACCTTCCGGTAGTGCAATGTTTCCGTTAAAATTCTGTGAGCGGTGCTTCGGGAAACCTCAGGAACCGAACGTGCAGAGATCATCCAGGGTGATCCGCCGGTCTTCACGCATGCTTTGCTCGACCTTCAACACTGTCTCCTCAGAAATTGACGGTCTCCCGCTCCTTTGTTCGTCGTGAATTTCGGTCCGACCAGCTGCGAACTCTGTACACCACTTACGTACATTTTTGACATCCATTCACGACTGACCATACACTTCCGTCAATTGGCGATGGATTTCAATCGGCGCAGTGCCCTTTGTGTTCAAAAACCGAATAACTGCGCGCAATTCGCACTTGGCGGTAACATCCAACGGGAGCTCCCTTCTCAACGGCTGCCAAGCCAAGACTGAGCGCCTCAGCGCGGCGTGCGCATGTTTACACACCGCGCGTGAAGCACTCTTCATAACAGTGTGACCAACTGCCACACAAACAGAGTTCTGTACTTATAAAAAAAATAGGAGACCTTACTTTTGGGATTACCCTCGTATAACTAAGGCTCCGAAGTAACAAACAATCCCGAAGGCGGATTATAGACACATTCGTGTTTAAACACGCTCGTTACATCATTTACTTCTCAATCGACCCACATAAGCTCTCTGTGTGCTGTGTACGCGTGACTTCAGCATCGTGCGTAGGAGTAATGCCAACTGCAGCCAACAATTTTGTACAGAAGTTCAGAATCGCAACGAGAGATAAGTGAAAGTGTTCTCAAATTTAATCAAATATTTTGGTAATGGAAACAGGGACATTAAAAACGGTGCAGGTGAGCTAGCTATAGCTTTTCGTACTGTCAAACATAATGTCAGCTAAAGAAGTCTGGATTGTGGAAATAAATTATCTAAGGACGTTTTGCATGATTTTACGTTGGCCGTTGCTGTTCTTGTGATCTTCAGCGTAAAGACTGGCTTGATGCAGCTCTCCATGCTACTCTGTCCTGTGCGAGCCTCTTGATCTCCGAGTAACTACTGCAACCTACATCCTTCCGAATCTGCTTACTGTATTCATCTGTTGGTCTGGCTCTACGATTTTTGATACCCACACTTCACACCAAAACTAAACTGGAGATCCCTTGACGTCTGTGAATGAGTCCTACCAACCGATCCCTTCTCCTAGTCAGATTGCGCCACAAATTCCTTTTCTCTCCAGTTATGTTCAGCACCTCTTCATTAGTTACATGATCTACCAGTCTAATCTTCAGCATTTCAGACGCTTCTATTCTCTTCTTGTTTAAACTGTTAATGGTCCATGTTCCACTTCCATACATGGCTACACTCCATGCAAATACTTTGAGAAAAGACCTCCTGACACTTCAATCTATACTCGATGTTAACAAATTTGTCTTCTTCAGAAGTCCTTTACTTGTCATTGCCAGGCTATATTTCTTATCTTCTCTCCTTCGGCCTCTTCATTTATTTTGCTGCCTAAACAGCAAAACTCATCTACTACACATCTGTCTAAAATTAAAGCAACAAACTGCTATTTCCCCGTCCTGTGGTATAACCACGGTATAATCTTACAAACTGAAACAGATGTCGTTACAATCTGTTCTGCGCGGAAGATGGGATTCAGATCAACGCACAGCTACTCCAACAATGACGTCAGGGCACCCAACAAGCGAGGTAGTGTTTGCAGGGTAGTCCCACATGCACAATCGCTGTGTACACAGCCACACACGGTGCAGTATGGCACAGAGAAGACGCCTACCAGGATCTCTACTGTGGAGAGCCATAGGAAGAATGGAAGCAAGAGAGCTGCAAACTGATGTCGCCCGAGGGCTTCATGTGAATCATTCTGTCGTTTCCCGGTTGGGGCGACAGTTTATAGAGACCGAAACTGTACCCTAGAGACTAGGGCAGGACCGACCACGTGTGACTTCAGAAAAAGTGGACCATTATTTGGCTCCAAGAGCACAACGGTGCCGCCTTTGTACTGCACTGCGCCGGCCGGGGTGGCCGAGTGGTTCTAGGCGCTACAGTCTGGAACCGCGCGACTGCTACGGTCGCAGGTTCGAATCCTGCCTCGGGCATGGCTGTATGTGATGTCCTTAGGTTAGTTAGGTTTAAGTAGTTCTAAGTCTAGGGGACTGATGACCTCAGATGTTTAGTCCCATACTGCTCAGAGCCATTTGAACCATTTGAGTACTGCACTGCAACAGGCATCTGACCACACATCATCCACTGGACGAGTTGCATCGAGGCAAGCGGTATACAGACTGCTTCAGCAGAGTGGCCTTTATTGATGGAGACTGTTCTGTTTACCTCTGGCGTGTCTTTACAGAAAGGAACGTCTAGAATGGAGCCGTGAACATACAACCTGGACGGTCGGACAGATGAGTCCCGATATGGTATGGAGAGTGATCTTCGACGGATTCGCTTCTGGATGGAACGAGGAACACGACTTGAAAACCCAGACATTATGGAAAGAGACCGATATCAAGGATGATTCCTAATTCCCAATCTCATAGAGCACAAGTGGTCGTTGACGTTTTCTTGGAAACGGAAGATATTGCACGCATCACGTGGTGTGCTCGCTCTGCCGATTTGATTCCCGTAGTGCATGTCTGGGATGCACTAGGTTCAAATGGCTCTGAGCACTATGGGACTTAACTTCTAAGGTCATCAGTCCCCTAGAACTTAGAACTACTTAAACCTAACTAACCTAGAGACATCACACACATCCATGCCCGAGGCAGGATTCGAACCTGCGACCGTAGCGGTCACGCGGTTCCAGACTGTAGCGCCTTTAACCACTTGGCCACCCCGGCCGGCGATGCACTAGGGACACGGATTGCATGGCGTCAGCATCCACCAACCACTCTCCAAGACTCCAGAGCAGCTCTGCGGGAAGAATGGTCGTTATTGCCTCAACATGAGGTTGATGCCCGCAGCATGTCCTGTAGTTGACAGGCCTGTGTTGGTGCCAGAGGTGGTCACACCCCATACTGAGTACGTTAATCAGATGTCAGAATGTGTGTCAAAAATGGTCAAGTTGGAAAAAAAAACGAAGAGCATTTTTTCTACCGTTATGCATTTTGCAGTTGGTTACATTCTGTATTGTTTACATTGTTTCTACTTTACTATCACCTGTTTATACTTTTATGTGGCAAAATAAACGCAGTCTTCAAAATTACCGTTTGCTGCTTTAATTTTATACACTAGTGTACTTTAAGTGTCTCGTTTACCAATGCAATTTCCTCAGCATCATCTGACTTAATTCGACTGCATCCCATTTGGCTAAGATGATGATATGTGCTCGCACTAAGCAAAAGCAATTGCGAAAAAGGTTTTGACTCCAAAAACTGTTCAGAACTTCACTGATGTCTTGAAAGACCTAGCTAAATCAAGAAATTTTTCCTCTATTGCAACGGCTGCCTCCAAACACAAGAACAGAAAGATGTTCCTTCTACTTGCAAGGTATTTTGATCCTGGAAAGGTGATAAGAAATAGCATTCTGGACTTCATAGAACATTCTGATGAGACAGCTAATGGCGTTCACAGTCTCATCAAGTCTCCGCTGAATTGTAATGAAAAATTCTTTTATGCTATCTAAAACTGTGAAAGGGTGATTAATTTTGATTGATAGCTGCACTAAGTTGTGAATAGAAATGTTGTGTGTATGGACTATTGTACCTTCTACTTCTAGAGAATGTTGAGAGCTGCTACTGCACTTTACACACTTTTACTTCTTTCACATTGTTGAAACCAAGGATTTTAATCGCAGTGATGGGTTATGCAGCTATGAGAACGACAGGGAGAAAACATGATTCTCAACATGAGGTCATTTAATTACTACTAACCGCCTACTTACGGAAGGAATAAGGAGGAAGGTTCCACTAGGGCCTTAGGGAATGGAACGCCGGCATCAATTAATGAGTCTGTGATGGGATACTTCATGAATTGACGGAGTTAGTCTTTCGGAATACAAACTAAAATCTAATCTACGTAAACGAGTTTTGATTTTAATACTAGAGCTGCATTTTAGATTTAACGATTTTTTGAAGTTCTTCGCTTTCCCTTTTCGTCACTGCAATTCCGACCTAAACTCAAGTACAGGCAGTCACTTCACTTGCGTGTGATTCAAATTTTGATAAAAGCTGTCAAATCTGTGACTGCTGCTCTCGTGCTATAATTTCAGCATCTCCCGTCATTTACTATCGAATCGACGTAATGCCAGATCGTCATATTGGTCGCTGTTCTCTCTGTAACGGATACATTTATCGTCTGCAAGGCCTTGTCGCGTGCTGCGGTATTGCGGAAACACTTCAAGCAGCACAGTAGAACACAATAGAAGCATCTAAGTTTATGCAATCGGCCAGAAGGAAGAGCTACATTTCAAGTTTTAGTTGCGTGAGTGCATGTCCAAATGTAAACTATAGGAAGCGCAATTCTGTGTTCAAACTGCTTCAAGAAGACTACAAGCATTTGGTGAAACCAAATGCTCAAATCACATACTGCATAATGCAAAAAAAACCTGCGTATGATGGATTAGATCTAGATATTGGAATGCTTGTCTTGAAAATACGAGGATATTTCTCAGTATAATCCATTCCAAGAAAATGCGATCTAATTGTGCAGTTGAAATCCGTTGCGATTAAATCTTTCTCAATAAAACCATACAATCGGGGTCAGATGTTGGTCATCTCCTTAAAACCTTGATCAATGTTGGTCGCCTTAGCAAATCCTCGTACGTACGCATTAAATCCAGTCTGTTTGTGGATAACTGTACTTTTAATAACAAATGGGCAGTGAAACGATTGTAGAGTTTTTCATCAGAATCAAACAGTTTCTTTATTGGTCTCTTAATTGCGATTTGTGTTATTTTTTGAATAGAGTCTCAGATAGATTACACCTTCTGCATCTACATCTACATCTACATCGATCCTCCGCAATCCGCCTTATTACTACTAGTCATTTATTTTTAAACCCTCGTCGCCCCTTTCGTAAAAGCCTCGTCGCTACTGCTGTGGAGGCCGAGTTGCCATTGTTGTTACGGCAGGGCGAGTTCGCGAGTTTGTGAAACGCCTTCTGGTGCAGCACACCGCTAAGACAATTTCTTCTTGTCACGATTACACAGTTACGCCCCAGTGTCAGCTAACAGGACAGGAGAACGAAGTTTCTACAGCACTCCAGCAAATTAGTAACAATGTCACGCAAATGTGTTAAAAAGGTTTACGTATCTTTGTGACTTGTTGAAGAAGTATGTAACACTGCATGTAATACAACACAAAAAAATGTCCTCAATGGCAAAGTGCAATTAATCGTAGGTAAACTTCACAGGACATAGCAAATGCAATTTACAACAACTGTCTGTTCACTTCTAAGAGTTACTAAATGACGTCCCCTGTCTAGGTCAGCCTTGACGATGATCTGTAACCAAGTGGGCAAGAGGTGCTCTTCTATCTTCTGAATAGGCTTCTGTCCGTTGTCGTCCGGTCATTGGCCGAGGCGAAGTCGACATCTTCATCCTCAGCGCCGCTCGTGGTACTGGTGGAACTCGCGCAAGTAGCGAGTCTCTATGGTACTGGCACCAGCTCGCATTTTGTGCCTATGGTGCCTTTGCTCTGCCTCTGTCTTTTTCGGACGACACAAGAATTTCCTTTCCTGCTCCACTTGCAAATAGAACGAGGAAAAAACGACTGTCTAAATGTGTCTGTATGAACCCTACTTTCTCGTGCTCCTTACGTTTAGTGTATGTTGGAGGTAACAGAATCGTTCTGCAGTCAGCTTGAAATACAGGTTCTCTAAATTTTCTCAATACCGTTTCCCAAAAAGAATGTCACCTTCCCTCCATGGATTCTCATTTGAGTTCCCGAAACATTTCCGCAGCACTTGCGTGTTTTTCGAACCTAACAGTAACAAATCTAGCAGACTGCCTCTCAATTGGTTCAATGTCTGCCTTTAACCCGACTTGGATTGGGTCCCAAAGACTTGGGGAGTACTCAAGAACAGGCCGCACTATGTCCCATATGAGGTCGGCTTTACAGCTGAAACACACTTCCCTTGAACTTTCACAATAAACCGAAGTCGACCATTCCCCTTTCCTACCAAAATCCTCACACGCTCGTTCGTTTCATATCGCTCTGCAACATTATGCCCAGATATTTTAACGACACGACTGTGTCAAGCCGGACACAAGTAATGCTGTGCCCGAACGTTACGGGTTTATTTTCCCTACTCACCCGCATTAGCTTACATTTTCCTGCATTTAGAGCAAGCTGCCATTCATCACACTAACCAGAAATTTTGTCTAAGTCATCCTGTATCCTCCTAAAGTCACACAGTTGCTGCACTTACCGTACACCACAGCACCATTAGCAAACAACCCCAGATTACTGCCCACCTTGTCCACCAAATCATTTATGTACATAGAAAATAACAGCGGTCCTATCACATTTCTCTGGGCCCCTCCTCACTATATCCTTATCTCTGATGAGCATTCGCCCTCGAGGACAATATACTGGGTTCTACAACTTAAGAAATATTCGAGCCACTTACATATCTGTTAACCTGTTCCATATGCTTGTACTTCCTTTAACAGCCTGCAGTGGGGCACCGTGTCAAAGGCTTTCAGGAAATCTAGAAATATGAAATCTGGCTGTCTCCTCTCATCCATCGTTCGCGGCATATCATGAAAAAAGGGCAAGCTGAGTTTGGCACGAGCGATGCTTTCTAAAACCATGCTGATTCATGGACGGAAGCCTCTCTGTCTCAAGAAAATTTGTCGTATTCGAACTGAGAACGTGTTCAAGGACTCTGCAGCAAACTGATGTTAGAGATATTGTTCTGTAATTATGCGGGTCCGTTCTTTTACCCTTCTACACCCGCTTGGGACTTTGCTCTGGGTGCGAGATTTGCGCTAAATCCAAGCTAAGTAAGGGGCCATTGTCATAGAGTAGTCTTTGAAAAACCGACCTGGGAAGTCATCCGAACCTGGTGAATTATTTGTTTTCAAATCCTTCAGTTGTTTCTCTACGCCAAGGATACTTGTTACTATGTCGTCCCATACAGGAGTCCGTTCAGTGGTCAAACGACGATATGTTTGTGCGATTCATTTTCCAAGTCTCTTGTTTTTTGCCGATATTTTCGTCTTGATAAAGTAATTATTTCTTTTCGGAAAACAAAGATAGTTGCTCACGTTGTGGTTCATTTGCAGACCACTGTGAAATTTGGCCCTGAAGACATCCAGATTCAACTATGCATTAAGTATTTTCAGTGCGTTAAGTTATCCCATACTTAGTGTTGCAAGGTCCATATTTCTAGAAACCGTGATTTAGAGACTGGTGGTTTAAAAAACAGGTAATGCAAGGACCGAAAGGTCGCGGACATAAAAGAATGAAACAAAAACGACGTACATTTTCAGTCATTAGGTAAGTCTTTCATTATAATATGCAGCGAACAATGTTTGTACACTAGTACAACTTCCGTCAAGAGTACTACTCAGTACATGAAAACTAGCAACATTATCCGGTAAAAAACGTTTCCGGCAACCTTCGTCACTAAATGGCGAGACACGAGGTGTCGCAGTTAGTCAGTGAACGAAAGGGATGGAGCAATTTGAACACTGTTAAGAAAGCAGAGGCATGGTGATGGCAATACAAAAATTGAAGCCATGCGGCTGAGTGTTCACGAAATGTGCAGCGGGGGGCATGCGCTGAAACATGTCTTTAGTTTTTCGGATGTTCTCGATCTCCTGGGGCACCGTGCTCTTCGTTCGTTGCATCGTCGATACGTTCATAAACACATTTCGGAGCTGTCATGGGCTGGGCTGTTGCTGAAGTGAATACGCAATGCACTTCCATTGTTAGCAGTGCCAGAAAGTCGGAAAACGTTTGGGGGCCCCAAGGCGACCCAAGGCGACGCTACCCGTCCTCTGAGATTACATCTTCTATTTGCACTTAGACACACTTTGTGGGAATGGCGATGAATCAACAATCAGTTTATAACAAGAATACCAATATGTATTTTAACACACTAATGGAAATTTCCCGAGCTCACTACTGCCAGAGTTATGTAGCTCCACGAAACAAAACTGTATTGGAAAATAACGTAAAACCGTTTTTACTGCGCTGCATATCACTTTGCACCTTTACAACAACCAAACCATGCCAACAAAGAGATGACCACAGGAGCTGTTTCATATGTAGCAGTGTAACAAACTGTTGGATTGCCAAAACTGAGATATAGACTTACTCTATTCTATAAACTCTTATTTTTACGCTTTTTGTGAGGGGGAGGGGAGAAAGAATGCTGTGATTTTTGCTGAACCGTGCGCCCCGGGGCTACGGGGGGCGGGGTTGGGGGGAGGGCGGATGGGGGGGGGGGGGGCAAGGGCATCCAAACGATGTTTGCAGGGAAACACCAAAGCTAAGCCAAGAGATGGCAGTGCTCACTTACTGACGAACAGCGACCATTGACCATTGCGAAGCGTCGTTGAAAAAATTTGTTGAAATCTGAAGAAGGAATCATTCGTGAATTCTAAAATGTTACCAGCAGTCGAGCTAGCCTATTGACTGTCCGTAGGGAATTAAAAAGAATGGAAAGATGGTTGAACAGCTTCTCATAAGCCACACAATCCCAAATGACGCTTGAGGTGGTGTAAGGGATGACGCCAATGGACAGTGGACGGGCGGAAATGAATGGTTTGGAGAGATGAATTACACTACGCCCTGTGGTAATTCAATGGAATGGTTAGGTATACCAATGCCTCTTCTTTAGTCTTCTTCTTCTTCTTGTTCATCCCGGCTTCTTGAGATCTCTTGTGAAGAGACACGATACAACAAGTTCCGTAGTGGTGTAGGACAATCAACGATGTTACACAACAGTTAATAATTTAATTTTTGAAACTGACGGTTTATTGGCATTTATGGAAAGAAAAACATTCTCATACTCTCATGGAGTCAGCAAACTTCGTGTAACATTTTGTGTGTGTGTAATGGGCCTTACTACGTCGCAAATCGTTCAAATGAATTAATTAAGTTGCTGTACAGTGTTGCTAGGCAAAGTGATGAACAAGGTGGTAGCCGGCCGGAGTGGCCGAGCGGTCCTAGGCGCTTCAGTCTGGAACCGCGCAACCGCTACGGTCGCAGGTTCGAATCCTGCCTCGGGCATGGATGTGTGTGATGTCCTTAGGTTAGTTAGGTTTAAGTAGTTCTAACTTCTAGGGGACTGATGACCACAGCAGTTAAGTCCCATAGTGCTCAGAGCCATTTGAACCAGCCATCAAGGTGATACGTGTCTCAATTAAAACTGGACCTCGGTATCGAGAATAAATTTTCGGTTCATTTTTTTGTCAAAATCAGCACTTGTCTCAAATTTAATTTCCAACTTCGTGCATTAAGTCCAAACGCATTTGCAACTATTGTACGCGATTTACTGGTCAGCTCGAACACGCACTGGCGTGTAACGTATTTCAAATCGAGCGCACAGGTTTCAGTTTTCCCTAATGGGCTAAACGACTCTTTTGTAATAACGTGATGTGCCTATCTCCCGCAAAGTTAAAATGAAACTGGATTTACTCTCCGTTCGGGTCAAGATCACAGAATAAAATTCACCACATAGGTCAGCGAACTATACAAGCGCACTTTTAGTACTCAAAGTGATAACTCGCCTCACAATAAAAGCCGCACATAAATTCACACTTTTTTATGCATACAAAATTTAAAACACTTTTATATTAAACATATAAATTATGGCGTGTAATTACTAATTAAACATTTCCGATTCTGAATAAACTTCAAGAACTTATATTTCATAATCAATTATATTTTATTGCCTGAGAGAAACTACTAGTTTGCTAAAACGGATTCAGATTACAGTCAACTTGTGTCTGGACGATCTCACGAATCGATACTTGCTTGGGATAAATGAAATACCTGTACTGAAAAATACTGTCCGTTGACTAATTTACTGACTTTCATAACAAATTTGGTACCCCTTGCATGGCTGCATAGGTTGGGCCAATTCACAGAGAACCACAGGCCTAAAGATAATAAAAAAAAATTAAACTTTGAATCCAAATAAGAAATAACCTTTATCACACGAAAAATACCATAACCACCTAACGATAAGAAAACACCAACAAGAATCATTCTACCAGAAATAGGAGCCTCTACATGAGAGCATTACCTGCCATCGTTGTGTTTAAGAAAACGCTGAATGGGGAAGCATAGGTCGTTGTTCAGAGCCGTTAATTGTTCATATCAGCACGACACTGCACCGTGTCATAAAATAGCCTGTGTGAGTCGGTGGTCTGTTAACGAAAACATTCCTGAAATGGACTGGCCTGTCCAGAGTCCCGACCTGAGCCCAGTGGAACACTTTTGCGATGAGCTAGAGCGTCGATTTCGCTCCAGATCCGAGCATCCAACGTGTCTATCATTTCTGGTTTCTGCTCTTGACGCAGAAACGGCTGCCATTCCTCCATAGAGTGTGTTCCCAGCCCAGTTCTTTCTCTCATAAGGGCAAAGGGTAGCCACAGACCACGTTAATGTCCGCTAACAGGTGTCCAGATAGTTTTGATGGGATAGTATCCAGGGGCACGAATGGGAAGGACTGGTTGAGAAGGGAATGAGACAGGGTTGTAGCCTATCTCTCACGTTATTCAATCTGTATACTGAGCAAGCAGTTAAAGGAAACGAAAGAAAAATTCGTAGTAGGAATTAAAATGGATGGAGAAGAAATAAAATCTTTGAGGTTTGCCGACGACATTGTAATTCTGTCAGAGACAGCAAAGGACTTGGAAGAGCAGTTGAACGGGACGGACTGCGTCTTGAAAGGAGGATATAAGATGAACATCAACAAAAGGAAAACGAGGATAATGGAATGTAGTCGAATTAAATCGGGTGATACTGAGGGAATTAGATTAGGAAATGAGACACTTAAAGTAGTAGATGAGTTCTGCTATTTGGGGACCAAATAACTGATGGTGGTCGAAGTAGAGAGGATGTAAAATGTACACTGGCGATGGCAAGGAAAGCCGCCCGGTGTGGCCGAGCGGTTCTAGGCACTTCAGTTTGGAACCACGGGACCGCTATGGTCGCAAGTTCGAACCTGCCTCGGGCATGGATGTGTGTGCTGTGCTTAGGTTAGTTAGATTTAAGTAGTTCTAAATTCTAGGGGACTGATGGGCTCGAATGTTAAGTCGCATAGTGCTCAGAGCCATTTGAACCTTTTTTTTACGGCAAGGAAAGCGTTTCTGAAAAAAAAATTTTGACATCGAGTATAGATTTAAGTGCCAGGGAGTCTTTTCTGAAAGTACTTGTATGGAGTGTAGCCATGTACGGAAGTGAAACATGGACGATAAACAGACAAGAAAAGAATAGAAGCCTTCGAAATTTGGTGCTATAGAAGAACGCTGAAGATTATTTGGGTAGATCACGAAACTAATGAGGAGGTATTGAATGGAATTGGCGAGAAGAGGAATTTGTGGCACAACTTGACTATAAGAAGGCATCGGTTGGAAGGACATGTTCTGAGGCATCAAGGGATCACCAATTTAGTATTGGAAGGCAGCATGGAAGGTAAAAATGGCAGAGGAAGACCAAGCAATTAATACACTAAGCAGATCCGAAGGATGTTGTTGTAGTAGTAGCTTGCACAGAATAGAGTAGAATGGAGAGCTGTATCAAACCAGTCTCTGGACTGAAGACAACAGCAGCAGCCAAATGAAGTCGTGGGAAATATAACCACAGTAGTCGTAGATTTCTTTATCTAGTAATGGGATCTCGATTGAATGTTATAAAATAAATATAGGTAGATCTCAACCTTATCTGGTTTCGATAAAAAAATCCCATTTTCAGAAGACTCCACAGAGAGGGGCAGAGCAGATGTGGATGAACGAGATCAGGTTAGCTTTTAAGTGATGCACAAGTTGTGACCGTTGGCAATATTCTGATCTCAGGGGAGCTCGCAGTACACTCCATTCGGTGACTCAGCACGGTAGCTCTCGTATTGTACGGGACCATCCAGGAGGCGACAGCTGCCAGATAAGTGGTCGCTCCTCCCACCCCACCCCCACTCTCGCCGAGCTTTCGGGCCTGCCCTGTCCTGGAGACCATCTGGCGCTGGCGTATATTAACATACGGGTGTGGGGGTGGTGGTGGCCCCTCTCTTCCTGGAAGGTGGCCGGCCGCAAACACGGGCCCGTCATCAATTATCACGCCGCCACGCCGCCCCTCCAACCCCCAGTACACGGGCCGCCAGCCCTCCGGACAGATAAAAATTGATGTCGATACTGGGAAGCGGCTGGCTGGAAACAAAGGCAGCCAAAGGCAGCCACGGCCAGCGCGGCGTCCCGTCCCGTCCCGTGATGGATCGCTGCGATCGGCCGGCCTGGCTTCGTGGAAGCCTACTTCTCGGGAGGGCCGACCGCCCAGAGTCACTTGCGCTCCATCGGAAATAGACTCGCGCCGGCCGATACATTAGCGTCGGGCGACGGTAATCCTCCTTTCCCCGTATAAGGCATGTGCTGAACCGGCGGCGCCGCCCTAGCGGAAAGCGAACAAAGCCTATTGTCCCGTTTCTTGGAGTGCCCATCCACTGCTAGACGAATTTTACCGTAACTCCTTATGACAGACGCATGGGCCACCGCGGTCCGAGCCAGGCGAGGATATCGAGCGGATATCTGCTTCCCCCAGCAGTCCACTGACGGCCGTGCTGAAACTTGGGCTGTGATTGCCTGCTTCAGCGTCGCTCTAGCAGAGGTCTGCTGGTCGTTACTCGGTATTCTTAGCTCGATACGGCAGTGTCCGCCCTGAGCTACGCAGGTTGTCTCAGAAATGGTTCAAATGGCTCTGAGCACTATGGAACTTAACATCTGAGCTCATCAGTCCCCTGTACTTACAAGGGAACCTCCCCATCGCACCCCCCTCAGATTTAGTTACAAGTTGGCGCAGTGGATAGGCCTTGAAAAATTGAACACAGATCAATCGAGAAAACAGGAAGAAGTTGTGTGTAACTATGAAAAATAAGCAAACTATACAAACTGAGCAGTCCATGCGCAAGATAAGCAACAACAAGGAGAGTCTGTTTCGGAGCGCCGTGGTCCTGCGGTTAGCGTGAGCAGCTGCGGGACGAGAGGTCCTTCGTTCAAGTCTTCCCTTGGGTTAAGAGCTTAATTTTTTTATTTTCAGACAATTATCAAAGTTCAGGCACTCACACATAGTCAACTTCGCTCTCCAAAATTCCAGGACATGTTCAGATTTGCTTGGACATATGCAGGATTTCACGGTCTACACACGGAAAAATTTGAAAACGTTAAAAACATATGTTTTGACAGAGCACAGGGAAAACTGTGCGACTGTGAAACTGTTGCATTCATTTGTTGCAGTTTATGTGACAAACTCTTATGTTATCATTACTTTTTTGGGAGTGATTATCACATCCACAAGAAAACCTAAATCGGGCAAGGTAGAAGAATCTTTTTACCCATTCGCCAAGTGTACAAGTCAGGTGGGTCGACAACATATTCCTGTCATGTGACGCACATGCCGTCACCAGTGTCGTATAGAATACATCAGACGTGTTTTCCTGTGGAGGAATCGGTTGACCTATGAACTTGCGATCAAATGTTTTCGGTTCCCATTGGTGAGGCACGGTTTGGCGGTGCGGGCGCGAAACACAGACACTACACTTATTACAGTGAACAGAGACGTCAATGAACGAACGGACAGATCATAACTTTGCGAAAATGAATAAAGTAAACTTTTCACTCGAGGGAAGACTTGAACCAAGAACCTCTCGTTCCGCAGCTGCTCACGCTAACCACGGGACCACGGCGCTCCTGAGCTCACGTTCTCCTTGATGTTACCTATCTTGCGCATGGACTACTCAGTTTGTATATTTTGCTAATTTTTTTCATAGTTCCACAATTCTTCCTGTTTTCTCGATTGGTCTTTATTCAGTTTTTCAAGGCCTATCCACTATGCCAACTTATAACTAAATCTAAGGGGGGTGGGATGGGAAGGTTTCCTTGTTAGAACTACTTAAACCTAACTAACCTAAGGACATCACACACATTCACGCCCGAGGCAGGATTCGAACCTGCGACCGTAGCAGTCATGCGGTTCCGGACTGAAGCGCCTAGAACCGCTCGTCCACCGTGGCCGGCGGTTGTTTCAAAAGTCGAAACTATGAGTGACGACTATAAACAGGCACTTATTTCACCCATTTTAGAATGCTAATCTGGGAGCAGAGGTAAATCATCACAACTGCTTCATACTTGATCACATTAGGGGTAAAAGCTAATTTTGGGAATTTAGCACTACTGTTTCACCTCCACATCTGTGCTTCTCCAGGTACACTAAGGTGTGTCGTGGAGGGTACTTGTGTACCACTGTCACTTTGTGGCGTTCGCTGTGTTATTCAGTGGTTTGGTGTTTAACTAATTTGTAAATGAAAACGATAATCTTATTTCATTACAGTGAGTAGTTACTAAATAATTTTTCTCCCGGCTAAAGATTTGGTCAAGTTGCTAAAGAAATCCAAGTTAATGTCGCGTTAAAGTGTTTGTAAGTTGTGTAAGTGTCACTAAATCACAGTTCATACAAAAGATTCTATACAACTGTTGATTATGATGGAAACAGTTATCTTCAACAAAATGATCGTTAAAACCACCGAATGAATATCAGTCGCGCACAACACTGACGTATGTTACCTGAAACAATATTCTTCGCAACTCATGCGTAATTGATTTCGGCTCCATACATCAGCTAGAAAAGTTTGTTATATGGATCGTGCTATGAGCACTGTTTTCAAAGAACCAATCTGATTCGAATTATTTTCATTAAAATGAGTTCATGACCACCGGCGCATATTTATTTTTACACATTGTTATTACCTTCGGCATTTATGTCTGCAGAGTTGCGTAATTTGAATTTGCCGCAGAGATAATTGTTAAGATGGCGGCAGACAATTGATAGAGACTTTCTATTGTTAGATCAACTTTTCGTTTAACAGGAGAAGTACCTGAAATACTTATAAGCTTTACTTTCATATTGTGCACTATTCAGAATAATTTTCATCCTAAGAAACGTAGATAAAAACGCAATATAAATCGCTATGATCAATGGCTGCGCGCCTTGCAGCGGAAAGAAATAATTAACACAGACAATGCTTATTGAGAGAGGAATTAAAGTTACAAATAATTATTCACTCATATTTATAATAATAATGAACTCTATTCTCAAGTAATAATTAACAAAAAATTACAATTTCTTAACAGACCTCAGTTTGATATGCGTCTTGCGTCCGCAGCCTACAAAAGCCAACCAACAAAATGTAAAAACAAAGGAAGACAAACGCAGATCATAAAATGAATTTACAATTACCATTGTCTTCGTATGATACATATCGATATGTCCAATTACATCATAAAATATATTACATAAATAATTAATAATTATCATCGTTTTCACTGTTTTTTCATATGTCGTATAGATAATGTTTATAACTGTTAGAGGAATAATTTCCTCTCGTCGTACTGTAGCTAAAATTTATCTCGTGGATGTTGCAACTTTCCACTTTCCCTGTTATGGTCGCTAATGGTTTGCAGTTCGAACGATTGCTGGTAAGCCTTTGTGTGAGCTCCAGTTTAGACTTAATGGTCTTTTGGCGAAATGTACGTAAGAGGACGCAATATACAAGTTGACTCTTCTGGCAGTGCACGCTCTGGAAACTGTAACAGTAAATCATATTGTGAAACAGAACGTCTCTCTTGGCAGCGTCTGCCAGTGGAATTGGCTGAGCATTTCTGTTACGCTTTCGCGCTTCCTAAATGAACCTGAAACAATACTCGATGCTCTTCATTGGATCTTCTCCATTTCCTCCATCAATCGTATCCTGCCTGGATCCTAGACTGATGAGCAGTGATCAAGTACCGGTCAAATGAGGTTTCTATGAACTACTTTTCTTCTGGATGGACTACATTTCTTGAGGATTCTACCAAATAATCCGAGTCTGGTATCTGCCTTACCTACGACTAGTTGTGTTTGGTTATTCCACTTTAAATCGCTCCCTATTGAGACTCATAGATAATTTATGGATTGACTGCTTCCAGTGATTGTTCTGCAATCGTGTAATCACGCAGTAATGAGTCTATCTGCCTCTTTATCGGAAATACGTTTCACTTATTTATGTAGAGGGTCAGTTCTGAATCCAACCTCCGCTAGTCTTCCTAAATTTCGATCGAGTTTTCTCGAATTGCGACTTCTCTCCACCGAATGCCTCACGGAAGTTCCGATGTTATGAACTATACCAGCAATCGTTTTATAAACAGGCTGTGAACGATGACTGTTTGATGTATGGGTAGTCGAGACGAAGAGTGGGATAGAAGACACTTGTGGCTATCAAGTCGGGAAACAACCTCACATTGGGCTGCAGAAGCGGCTTAAGCTACAGCGCATGCACGTCGCATGAGATTTTTATCTTATCGCCCTCTCATGCCACCAGCTTTCGTCAGCATTAGTAAGCTAACATTGCCTGTGAAGGTAATGAAAAGAAAATGCTTTTGAACACCAACGTCTTGCGCGTTTAGTGCTCTGCGGCTTGTACAAATTGTAAGTCATCTTATTAATTAATTGTTCGACAAAGGCTGTTGCGTGGTATTATTGTTTTCCACTGGGCTAGTTTCGGGTGTTGCCCATCATCAGCGGTACACAAACAAGTATTTCTTACAGTAAGTTACTTACAGTGTGTATTGTAGAGTTTTATGTATCTGTGAGTTTTCGATTCATTACAATTCGACTTGTCTTATATGTAATGTTCGTTCATGTCATATATATATGGCGTTTCCGTAAGAGCGTGCAAAAATTTAACAGTACATAAAGGATGCTCCCAGTGAACAATTTTAGGTAGCGAACCTGGCGTTGGAGAAGTCAGCTTAGGGATAAAGTAGAAATAAAATCACAGTACCGTGTTCTTCTTTCTTCACATTAGTTACAGTTAACTGCAAATACCATCATTGACAGAACGAACGTACCATTTGTCCTTTATCTTACAAAATGTGCTGAAACTAACTGCCGTCAACCTCAATGCAAGCATGACATAGGCGAACAAGATTCTGACACACCCTGAGAAATATCCCTGGTGTGTTTCGAATCACATCACTGGCAGCTACAATTCTGGCAACTAGTTCCATTTCCGAATCCATTGGGGTCTCATATACAAGTGACTTTAGATAACCACATAGGAAATAATCAAGTGGAATCCGGTCAGGTGAACTCGCAGGCCGTCGAATAGGACCTCTCCTTCCAATCCAGCGACCAGGAAATACAGCACTGAGGTGGATGCGGACATCCACACTGAAGTGAGGAGGTTCACCGTCGTATTGTATCTACATCCTCTCACGGACAGCAGAGGTACGTTCTCCAACAAGCCAGGCAGAACTCTTTGCAAGAACCTCGAGTACAGGTGGCCATTCAGACAGCCAAGTAGAGGATATGATCCAATGAGATTATCGCCTGCAGTACCAGCCGAGATATTCCTAGCAAAACGTACTTGATGGTGTGGCTTTACTACAGGGTGAGGGTTTTCCTCGTCCCACTCATGGCTATTCCAGCTGTTCGAAATACCATCACCATCAAATGAGGCCTCGTCAGCAAACAACACGATTTTGGGGAAATCTGTAGTATCAATCCATTGTTGGAGCAACCACCGTCATAGTGCGACCCTTGGTGCAAAGTCAGTCACAAGAATTACGTGGTCTCTTTGTGGGTGATATGGGTGTAATTATTGTTTGTGGAGTACTCGCCACACGCTCGTATGCGCAGCACCCATTTCATATCCTTCCCCATACGCGAGGTGCAGGCCAGTAAGTCCTGTGAAACTCTACGAGTTCTCTTCCACCGTATTGTACTGCACGTCTCTGAATAGCGCTGAGTAATGAATGGGTCTGCCGTTGATTCATAGCATGTTGTGTCATGGGACAATGTAAATACGATACAACAGAGCCACCTTACGAACAAGTAAAGTAAATACAACTACATGATGACTTCCTTGTAATCAGGTTCGTCGTCCTTGTTGCCTTGCGGGAAATGAAGAATGTACATGTACATAAACAGCACAGTACTTCTAAATGTGTACACATGTTAGTTGTAAATAAGCTGGAAAACAGTAATACTAGGCAAGATTACTTTCATACCTCCTTAAGCTGGTTTCTCCGAACCCAGTGTTCAGTATGCATTCTCGCATACTCTGTGTGGTGTTACAGTTTTGCACGCTCTTACGGAAAACCATATAATACAGGGACAGCTACAAATAAAATAGTTTCTGCGTCCGTGACTTATTTATTTTGCCACTACGCGTTTCGATGGTTCATACCATCATCTTCAGCTGTATATGGGATACCTAATATCGTTTAGGACTCGTCTTTTTCCCGACGTAGTGCATCAACTCGACGTCGCATTGACTCAACAATCGCTGGAGTACAAACGTAGGCTTCCGCGGCCATTGTTACAGTCAAAATTTTTCTGTGTTTTTGACCGCATTGTCAATATGTAAAACTACCGACGTTTCGGTAACTGTTCCAAGTGACGTTCTTCGGGGTGTTTTCTATTTTTTTTTTTTTACTGCTGGATGAGAAAACTTTTTTCTTATATACCTGCAGACGTGGCTGCTATCTAATTCTGATACGCTGTTAAGGGTGAAGGGTAGGGATGTTAGAAGTTATTTATTGTTGCTTTTATTATTTGTTTATTTTTTTATTTTTTTTTCATTGATGGAAACTCGACGTTATGATTGGTGTTTGCATTACTGCTTGTGATTGGTGGAAATTGGCGAGTGCAATATAAGGCGGCAGTTGCGACGTGGCGTTGTTTTCCTGCTTTCTAGTGCCGTCTGAGGCGCGCCAGTGTTCTGTGCACCTGCGGTCTGTGTATATTACTTCACGTGAGCTCTCGTCCCGTAACGCTGTTATTGCTAGCAGCCAAGACGTCGGGAGTCAGTGTTCGCGTTCTCTGTTCATGTTTGCGGATAGCTTGGCTGTTTCTATTGCCTCTCTAATCTTCCGCCTGCAAGTAAGAGGCTGTTTCGCCAGTACGCGAGCTTCACCAAAATCAATCTGTTCACCGCACACGTCCTGGAGTTCTGCCACCGCTGACATGGTGTATTGCCTCATCGGAAATATCTTTCGTGTTCAGATACTCGTGCGCTGATAGGTCGCCCCGTCTCTCCTACATACACTAATCCGCATTCGCACCTGACTTTGTAAACTCCAGCAGCATGTAATTTGTCAACTGCATCTTTCGTTGCGCGAATACCATCTTTTATTCTGTTGCTGCTTCGGAAAATCGGCTTGATGCTTGCTCGGCGGAGAATTTTGCCCACCCGTTGGAAGTCCTCTGAAGAAATGTTGAACAATGCTGCCTCTATAGCCGTCCACATTTGGGAAAGGTGTAGGATTTTGTGCAAAAATTGACCTCTCGATTTTGTCCCATAAATGTCTGATGGATGGCCAAATCATTCACCCCAATTGTTCAGTATATCCTTCAGAATTGTGGCATGATGACACTGCGTATTGTTATCCATTAAAATTGCATCGTTGGTTAAAAACATGAAGTCCATGAAGTAACCGAAAATAAACATTTCCAGTCAATGATCAGTTTAGTTGGACCATAGCACCCGGCCCAAACACAGCCCACGCCATTATGGAGCCAGCACTAACTCACTCCACAGCCCCTTATTGACAACTTGGGTCCACAGGATCGTGGAGTCTGCTCCACACTCGAACCCTACTGCTGCGGGTTGGCAGGAGAGCCAACACCGGGATACTAGAGGAGGCCGAAAGGCACGCGTTGTAGCTCACACAGGCTGTCGTGAGGTCTGGAAATTAGACATTAGAAAAAACGGACGTAGCTGGTGGAATACTCAACTTTAATCCATTAATGGTGAACTTCGCTCTTGACGGTACATTATTTACAATATCAATAGTAACTGGTAATGGCGCCTTGCTAGGTCGTAGCAAATGACGTAGCTGAAGGCTATGCTAACTATCATCTCGGGAAATGAGAGCGTATTTTGTCAGTGAACCATCGCTAGCAAAGTCGGCTGTACAACTGGGGCGAGTGCTAGGAAGTCTCTCTAGACCTGCCGTGTCGCGGCGCTCGATCTGCAATCACTGATAGTGGCGACACGCGGGTCCGACGTATACTAACGGACCGCGGCCGATTTAAAGGCTACCACCTAGCAAGTGTGGTGTCTGCCGGTGACACCACACCTACCATCAAGCCTTTCCAACGGAAATCCAGACTTATCTGACCAGGCTACGGTTTTCCAGTAGTCTGGGGTCCAGCAGATATGGCCACGAACCCATGAGAGATGCTGCAAGCGATGTCGTGCTGTTGTCAAAGGAACTCGCCCCGTATGGTTGCTGCCATAGCCAATTAACGCCAGACTTCGAGGCACTGTCCAAACGGATACTTTCGTCGTAAGTCATAAGTTGATATCTGCGATTGTTTCGCTCAGCGCTGCTTGTCTGTTAGCACTGACAATTCTACGCAAACGCCTCGCTCTCGGTCGTTAAGAGAGGCAATGCCGGAAATATGGTATTCTCGGTACACTCTTGACACTGTGGATCTCGGAATCCTGAATTCCCCAACGATTTCCGAACTGGAATGTCCCATGTGTCTAGCTCCAAATAGCACTCTGCGTTCAAAGTCTATTAATTCCCGTCCTGTGGCCATAATCAAGTCGAGAACCTTTTCACATGAATCACCTGAGTACAAATAACAGCTCCGCCAATGCAAAGCCCTTTATGTCTTGTGTACGCGACACTGCCGCCATCTGTATACAGGGTGTTACAAAAAGGTACGGCCAAACTTTCAGGAAACATTCCTCACACACACAGAAAGAAAATATGTTATGTGGACATGTGTCCGGAAACGCTTACTTTCCTTTAAGTTAGAGCTCATTTTATTGCTTCTCTTCAAATCACATTAATCTTGGAATGGAAACACACAGCAACAGAACGTACCAGCGTGACTTCAGACACTTTGTTACAGGAAATGTTCAAAATGTCCTCCGTTAGCGAGGATACATGCATCCACCCTCCGTCGCATGGAATCCCTGATGCGCTGACGCAGCCCTGGAGAATGGCATATTGTATCACAGCCGTCCACAATACGAGCACGAAGAGTCTCTACATTTGGTACCGGGGTTGCGTAGACAAGAGCTTTCAAATGCCCCCATAAATGAAAGCCAAGATGGTTGAGGTCAGGAGAGCGTGGAGGCCGTGGAATTGGTCCGCCTCTACCAATCCATCGGTCACCGAATCTGTTGTTGAGAAGCGTACGAATACTTCGACTGAAATGTGCAGGAGCTCCATCGTGCATGAACCACATGTTTGTGTCGTACTTGTAAAGGCACATGTTCTAGCAGCACAGGTAGAGTATCTCGTATGAAATCATGATAATGTGCTCCATTGAGCGTAGGTAGAATAACATGGGGCCCAATCAAGACATTACCAACAATGCCTGCCCAAACGTTCACAGAAAATCTGTGTTGATGACGTGATTGCACAACTGCGTGCGGATTCTCGTCAATCCACACATGTTGATTGTGAAAATTTACAATTTGATCACGTTGGAATCAAGCCTCATCCGTAAAGAGAACATTTGCACTGAAATGAGGATTGACACATTGTTGGATGAACCATTCGCAGAAGTGTATCCGTGGAGGCCAATCAGCTGCTGATAGTGCCTGCACACGCTGTACATGGCACGGAAACAACTGGTTCTCCCGTAGCACTCTCCATACAGTGACGTGGTCAACGTTACCTTGTACAGCAGCAACTTCTCTGACGCTGACATTAGGGTTATCGTCAACTGCACGAATTGCCTCGTCCATTGCAGGTGTCCTCGTCTTCTAGGTCTTCCCCAGTCGCGATTCATAGGCTGGAATGTTCCGTGCTGTCTAAGACGCCGATCAATTGCTCCGAACGTCTTCCTTCGTTCTGGAAATCTGTCTCGATACAAACGTACCGCGCCACGGCTATTGCCCCGTGCTAATCCATGCATCAAATGGGCATCTGCCAACTCCGCATTTGTAAACATTGCACTGACTGCAAAACCACGTTAGTGATGAACACTAACCTGCTGATGCTACGTACTGATGTGCTTGATGCTAGTACTGTAGAGCAATGAGTCGCATGTCAACACAAGCACCGAAGTCAACATTACCTTCCTTCAATTGGGCCAAATGGCGGTGAATCGAGGAAGTACAGTACGTACTGACGAAACTAAAATGAGCTATAACATGGAAATTAAGCGTTTCCGGGCACATGTCCACATAAGATCTTTTCTTTATTTGTGTGTGAGGAATGTTTCCTGAAAGTTTGACCGTACCTTTTTGTAACACCCTGTATGTGAGTAGTGCCATCCCACGACTTTTGTCACCCCGGTGTGTTATGGGAGCAGGTGTGAAATGGGGTCTGCTTTGTGAAATAGTCTTTTCGGAGTCTCCAACAAACTGTGACAACACATACATCTTGGTGATTGATCTGACAGTTCTGAGAGAAGTTAGTGGTTAGCTTGTAGATATGTCTTGGAATGATTAATTCGTTATAGCAGTGATGGGAGTTTTACAGAAAGTACCTTTGCTGAATTATTGAACATTATTTGATTATCCACTTTTACAGTTCTTCGGCGTACATAAATCCTGTTTCTGTGATGTGATTATTAATAATTGTATTGAGAGTGATTAAAATTCTTCTGGGTATTATGCCGCGTCATTCCTAAAAACTAACAACAATAATAACTAGAACCGACGTTGCAATTCGGTCGAAACGTCGGTTTTAATTATTATTGTTGTTAGTTTTTAGCAATGACGTGGCATAATACCCACAAGAATTTTAATCACTATGACACCGGCTGCGGAAGCCTACGTTCTTGTATTGAGAGTGTATATGAAGAATAAGATGCCAACATTTACAATAAACAACCCTAATATTTTTCATAATCCTGTGGTAGAAATGTACCTACTGCACATACCCAACCTGGAAGCTGTTGTTATTGGATCTCACGCTAAATACTTTAGCAACAGTAACTATTTCATACATAATTCTGGCTTGTGCAGTTATCTATAGCAATTCTATGTAATCTGGACAGGAAGGGGAAGTAACTGGAGGCGTGACATATTCACTGTATTCTTCCTCCTTTTCTACAGTCATCTCCGCTTATAACTGTCAGTGAGAATAGAGCTCAAAGCTAGAATCAGAAAACAAAAATTAAAACAAATGGTTTAAAAATAAAAATATGTTAATCATACACATGTATTCATTTTATTTTCATCTAATTACATCAGAGAGCTGAAATAATTAACAAAATAGTACCTTGTGCATGTTGTCCAGTTTCATACACATCCTTTTAATATTCGTGCTGACTATCGCGTTGCCAATACCAATGAACTCTGCAATGGACAGAACGTAATCACTAGAAGCAAAATATTTGTGTGTCATTGGTAGCTTGTTCATTGGTGGAAGAGAAGTATTTCTGGAAAGAAAGAAATGAATGACATGAGACAATTTGTATGACAATTCAAGGGAAATTGAAAAACTTAACTTGGCAGCCAGTCTTTCCACTGTTGCGATTATGTAGACTCAATAACTATAGATTCCTGTTAGCCTGACAAGTACGTGTATTATTATAACACTCAGACAACAATTAATTTATGATAAATAAGGTGTAGTTATGTGAATAATACCATTATCTAAGAAACAAAACAACTATACCCCATAGCCTTCTTAAAAAAATGGCTCTGAGCACTATGGGACTGAACATCTGAGGTCATCAGTCCCCTAGAACTTAGAAGTACTTAAACCTAACTAACCTAAGGACATCACACACATCCATGCCCGAGGTAGGATTCAAACCTGCGACCGTAGCGGTCGCGCGGTTCCAGACTGAAGCGCCTAGAACCGCTCGGCCACACCGGCCAGCCCCTTCTTAAAAGAAACTAACTTTCCTGTTAATTTTACTGTGATAACCTTAGCTCCAGGAGGCACAAACAGTTTATATATTTAGGGGAATAATGCTAGGCCTTGGAAAAATTTGTTATCCTGAAATACTCACTAAAAGATGGAAAGTTGTTGTCCCAATGGGAGATGAGAGTGGTCAATATTTTCAGCTCTATATATGGCTGAGTAAACTCGGGACATTCGTGTGCTGTCAAACTCTTTGTTACGTTAAACAACCACAATTAGCCATCAATTTCACAAAAATGATACTTCACAAAAGTACAATATAAGATATTTCAATTTTAAGTTACCTTAAACTAGCTACAATTTAACATAAAGGACACTGAAAGTAACTTGATATTCAACGAAAGTTGAAAACATAGCATTCCAGGCACTCCTTTCACAGCTACAATTATGTAGATTCAATAACTAGATTCCTGATCTGCTCTTGTAACATACATATATATATCTGTTATTTTATGACAAAAGTGGATTGTCTTATGTGCATAATACTAATAACTGAGGAATACTACAGATACATTCTATAGTTGAGCAAGTATCATTCTATTAAGTAAGAAAATATTAACTTTCTTGTTAATCTTACTGTGTTAAACTTAGCTTGAGTAAGCACAAAAAGTTCACACGCCTCAGTGAGTAGTGGTAGCTGGGAGGCAGTGTTGTTGCCCTTAAGCATTAATGGGCTGTGATCCTAATATTTTCAATAAAAGGCGTAAAGTTGTTCTGGCACTGCTGTGGTGTTCACAAGGAGGTTCATTCCCGATAGAAAACGGAGTGGAACAATATTTTGTGCTATTGATGTAATGTGGCTCAGTGAAATCGCGACATGACTGTTTTAGCAAAACGTTTTGCAACATCAAAAATCATAATGTTTTTGTCTAAAATTGAAGAAGGTGTTAATACAAATAGTTCCCATCACTGGTGTCGTTTTTCGATTTGGTTAAGCCTGTTAATTAAATGAAAAAGTCCTTTCCAGTGCTGCAGCAATTGTGACACAGGCCAAATAAACAGGATTATTTTGACACGAATCGTCATTCTATTGTGCCTAATTTACATAAATAACACGACGGACTTCACGAAGTACTGAAATCAAATGCACATTACTACAAATAAAAAGTATTATTGTAGGAAACAGAGAAATAGTCTCAACTGTCCGTCAGACAGCTCCAGTTTTTCAGGCACAAGATTGAAAAGACGAAGTACAGCTTCCTTTGATAAGCGAACTCTGATATAAATTCGGAATCGTCGAATTCTTCGAAATAATTGGAGCGAAGTCTCACTTTCTTCTCCTTCCTCATTCTCGTGAACAGTTCAGCCAAAACTCTTCCAGAACTCTGCTCTTAAGTTATCCCGAGTTTATTCTCCGGTATGGCGTTTTTGGGGCTTCGTACAACGCGTTTCTCTCGCTTTCCCGAGAATATAGGATAACCAGCAGTTAATCGGTGAGTGTAAATCGGATGATAAGGATTTTTTACGGAATATATGCCTTAGCCATTGGCAACTTCTGTATATGCAAAGATTATTTTTGGTATACATAATAAAATATATATAACCCTATTTCTAATTTTTATTGTCTCTGTTATTGTACTTTAGTGAGAGAGAGATAATACAAATTAGAAGTAGCATTATAAATATTTTACTGAGAATACCAAAAATAATCTTTGCACATACAGCAGTTGTCAATGACAGCAGCACATATTTCGTACAAAAATCCTTATGCTGATTATATGTATGTACATGTAAACCATGTAATCCAATTATTACGTGAACATCACGAAATATTGTCACTGTGATACGCTAGAGAACAATACATACAAGGCAAGTCGAATTACAATGAACTGAAAAACCGCAGATTATTATTATAAGAAATAATCGTATGTGTCTTGTGTGTAATACAGACACCGCTATTAATGGGCAACGCCCGAAACTAGTCTGGTGAAATAAAACAACCACACAGCAGATTTCGTCGAACAGTTAGTTAAAAAATGATACAGTTACAACTTTCGAACACATTATGAAACTGACTTGTTTCCAACCCCTTCTAAATTCAACACTTACAAGTAAAGTTGTCTTGTAGTGAGAACACCAGAGAAAGAAAACGACTTAATTGTTAATATTACGCTGCTAAAAATCACCAAACTGTGAGGTAAAATTTACACAGTCGTCAGTTTTGCAATCTGCACGTGCACGATTAAGCCTGTGGAGTAAAAAGGCGACAGCATATTGAATATCTCGCTTAGCGCACATGCTCTTTAGCTTAGGTGGCAATATCAGTTTCTTTTCCGGCTTGACAGACCACAACCGTCTTGCATCGAACTGTTCGACTCGATTTCTCCTGCACCACACTGGTACGTTGTACACCCTGTACATTGTGAAAAGAAACGGTCCTACACGACTTCCTTGTGGTACGCCCGAAATTACTTTTAAGATTGGATATTTTGCTCCGTTAATTTTTGTTCAGAAAATGGAAGGACGAAATTCTGTATGCCTCCGATGTAGTGCATGAAGCTACTGCAGATAAAAACTGACAAAATATTACCCCAGAGTGAGTAGACATACGAATAGCTCTTCCGCAGAAACCCATCAATGAATGTATGATAAACTTCAACTTTACCTTTACTCAAAAGGTTCTACCTCTGATTTCAATTCATACACCTTGTCAGACATATTTTTCTTCGAATACCACAGACGGCTGGTCCCGGCGGAGGTTCGAGTTCTCCCTCGGGCTGGGTGTGTGTGTTTGTCCTTAGGGTAATTTAGGTTAAGTAGTGTGTGAGTTTAGGGACTGATGACCTTAGCAGTTAAGTCCCATAAGATTTCACACACATTTTAATATTTGAATACCACAGAACTTGAAAAAAGCGTGTATTCACAGACTTGACTTAATTTCGTAAACAATGTTAGGCTGAATCTGCACCTTTTCAACTAGCTTTGTTTCAGTAATACTAAAATATATTCAAGAGTTTGTTGTGACATCCGGAAAAGTTCTCTGTACCATTTTTAGGCTTTTGATTTGTCTGATAAAAGTATCGAGAGTGTGGACGTTCTGAAGTCAAAGGGTTCACCAACTGTAAATCCTGTTCTTCTTGCTCGCCAGTAACCCCATTTTTATCGCGAACGAGTCACTGTCGCTACCATCAGATGATGCAGAGATCGTCGCTCTCGCTTCATACCACTGCATGTACTCGTAATGCACTGAGACAGCGAAGAGAATTGCCGAAGGGTGGATGCTCAAGGCGTGCAGCGAGGTGCCAACAACAAGGTTATAGCTGAGACGCGCCCTCAAAACGTGTAAGAAGAAAAAATACGTCGATTTCTTGACCAACTGGCGTGAAATGATCTAATATTAGCGTTCACTCTGTATCAGATGAAACTAATGCTGTTACAACGGTTAGTAGACACAAGGAACCACGAGTGCTCATTTCATGCGTAGCTCGTAGTGACTTATTGGTATTGTAGAACTAAACGTGGATGTAATGTGAATATTCCCCAGGAAATGTAGTGCACATACCGACAGATTCAAACACTTCCAGTTTTTAGACAGAGATACCCACTTTATTCACGGCTTTTAAGAGAGATTCATGATTCCTCTGGCTATTATTAATTTCTACATGAACTGTGAAATGTCTGCCATTATGGTTTCACAAAGTCCGCCACCTTTGGGACAACCAGCATACAAATTTCCTTCATTGACACAAAGCACAATCCTCGACACAGCGTCACCATGGAATTCCCAGCCACGCAGTCGGTCTGGACCACACACTGGGGCTGTGCTGCCCCTCTTGCTCCGGCTAATGTTTGGAGCCACAACTCGCCCGTTACCTCACAGATAGGAGCTCCAGTATTAGAGTCAGAATTTGAAAGAGCTATGGAAGACTTAAGACCGAATAAGTCAGAAGGGATAGATAACATTCTATCGGAATTTCTAAAATCGTTGGTGGAAGTGGCAACAAAACGAATAATCATGTTGGTGTGTAGAATGTATAAGCCTGGCGGTATACAGTTGTGTCCTGCCCACTCGTCAAATGTGGGGTACCTAGGAAACCTGCTTCTTGTATCGCTACACAAAAATTCAAGCAAATCATATTAATGAATTTTATTACAGAAAATAAAATGGCAATACTTAACTTTGAGAATTTACAATGATGTGTCGCAAACAAATGGCGACAGACAAATAAGAAGTCTCTTCAGTATATACAGTTCGTAATACAAGAAAAGTAATACAGTTCCTGAGTCGCTGCTATACAAGTGCCTGTTCTTGATGCTGCCGTCGAAGTCGGTCAACTGCTAGTCTTTAACTGGGCCGCGGCCTCTTCGTGTCGAGGGCGCTGCCGCCGGGTTGTCATCCTAGAGAGGGGACGGCCAGCGTGCGATTGGCTGGCGTCTTCTTCACAGCCCTCTCTGCTCTAACGTTCCCGAGCGACGTGCGGCGCTTGACGCCGTAACGTATATCATTCACACAATTCCGAAGACAGGAAGAGCCGACAAGTGTGGGAATTACCGAGCAATCAACTTAATAGCTTATGCATCCAAGTTGCTGACAAGAATAATTTACAGAAGAATGGAAAAGAAAATTGAGGATGTGTCTGATGACGTTCAGTTTGCCTTAAGATAAGTTAAGGGCACCAGAGGGGCAATTCTAACGTTGCGACTGGTAATGGAAGCAAGGCTGAAAAAAAAAAATTAAGACACGTTCATAGGATTTGTTGCCCTGGGAAAAGTGTTCGACAATGTAAAATGGTGCAAGATGTTCGAAGTTCCAAGAAAAATCGGAGTAAGGTGACATGTAATATACAATATGTACAAGAGCCAAGAGGGAATAATAAGAGTGGATGACCAAGAACGAAGTGCTCGGATTAAAAAGTGTGATTGACAGGGATGTAGTCTATCGCCCCTACTGTTCAATCTATACATCGAAGAAGCAATGATGGAAATAAAAGAAAGTTCAGGAGTGGAATTAAAATTCATGGTGAAACGATATCAATGATACGATTCGCAGATGACATTGCTGCCCTGATGACAGTGAAGAACAATTACATGATCTGGGGAATGAAATGAACAGACTAATGAGTACAGAAATGGACTGAGAGTAAATCGAAGAAAGACAAATGTGATGAGAAGTAGCAGAAATAAAAACAAGATAGCTGATCACGAAGTAGATGAAGTTAAGCAATTCTGCTACTTAGGCAGCAAAATAATCCATGATAGATGGAGCAAGAATGACATACACTGGCAAAGAGGGCATTCCTAGCAAGGAAAAGTCTACTAGTACTAAATGTACGTCTTAATTTGAGCAAGAAATTTCTCAGTATGTACCGGATGGTCAAAAAGACAGTACAAATTTGAAAACTAAATAAATCACGGAATAATGTAGGTAGAGAGACACAAATTGACACATATGCTTGGAATGATATGGGGTTTCATTAGAACAAAAAAAAGTTCAAAAAATGTCCGACAGACATTCATCTGATCAGAATAGCAATAATTTGCATAACAAAGTAAGTCAAAGAAAAGATGATGTTCTTTACAAAAAATACTCAATATGTCCACCAAAATTCCTCAACAATAGCTGTAGTCGAGGAATAATGTTGTGAACAGCACTGTAAAGCATGTCCGGAGTTATGGTGAGGCATTGGCGTCGGATGTCTTTCAGCATCCCTAGAGATGTCGGTCGATCACGATACACTAGCGACTTCAGGTAACCCGAAAGCCAATAACCGCAGGACTGAGGTCTGGGGACCTGGGAGGCCAAGCACGACGAAAGTGGCGGCTGAGAACACGATCATCACCAAACGACGCGCGCAAGAGATCTTTCACGCGTCTAGCAATATGGGGTGGAGCGCCATCCTGCATAAACATCGTACGTTCCAGCAGGTGTTTAATAGCTAGGCTGGGGATGATGCGATTCTGTAACATATCGGTGTACTACTCATCCGTAACGGTAGCAGTTACAAAACCAGAATCACGCATTTCCCCGATAAAGGTTGTTGTTGTTGTTGTCTTCAGTCCTGAGACTGGTTTGATGCAGCTCTCCATGCTACTCTATCCCGTGCAAGCTTCTTCATCTCCCAGTACTTACTGCAACCTACATCCTTCTGAATCTGCTTAGTGTATTCATCTCTTGGCCTCCCTCTACGATTTTTACCCTCCACGCTGCCCTCCAATGCTAAATTTGTGATCCCTTGATGCCTCAGAACATGTCCTACCAACCGGTCGCTTCTTCTGGTCAAGTTGTGCCACAAACTCCTCTTCTCCCCAATCCTATTCAATACCTCCTCATTAGTTATGTGATCTACCCATATAATCTTCAGCATTCTTCTGTAGCACCACATTTCGAAAGCTTCTATTCTCTTCTTGTCCAAACTATTTATCGTCCATGTTTCACTTCCATACATGGCTACACTCCATACAAATACTTTCAGAAACGACTTCTTGACACTATCTATACTTGATGTTAACAAATTTCTCTTCTTCAGAAACCCTTTCCTTGCCATTGCCAGTCGACATTTTATATCCTCTCTACTTCGACCATCATCTTTTTTTTTTTTCTCCACAAATAGCAAAACTCCTTCACTACTTTAAGTGTCTCATTTCCTAATCTAATTCCCTCAGCATCGCCCGACTTAATTCGACTACGTTCAATTATCCTCGTTTTGCTTTTGTTGATGTTCATCTTATACCCTCCTCTCAAGTCACTGTCCATTCCGTTCAACTGCTCTTCCAAGTCCTTTGCTGTCTCTGACAGAATTACAATGTCATCGGCGAACCTCAACGTTTTTATTTCTTCTCCATGGACTTTAATACCTACTCCGAATTTTTCTTTTGCTTCCTTTACTGCTTGCTCAATATACAGATTGAATAACATCGGGGTCAGGCTACAACCCTGTCTCACTCCCTTCCCAACCGTTGCTTCCCTTTCATACCCCTCGACTCTTATAACTGCCATCTGGTTTCTGTACAAATTGTAAATAGCCTTTCGCTCCCTGTATTTTACTGCTGCCACCTTTAGAATTTGAAAGAGAGTATTCCAGTCGACATTGTCAAAAGTTTTCTCTAAGTCTACAAATGCTAGAAACGTAGGTTTGCCTTTCCTTAATCTATTTTCTAAGATAAGTCGTAGGTAGATGTGGTAAATCGAACCCATACCCTGACTTTCTCTTCATGCAATGGAGTTTCCACGATAGTTCTAGTATTTTCGGTAGCCCAAATTCTGCAGTTCCGGGTGTTGACAGACCCTCGGAGCGTGAAATGAGCTTCGTCGGTCCACAACACTTTACTCAACCAATCGTCATCTTCCGCCATCTTTTGAAACGCCCACACCGCAAATGTCCTCCGCTTCACTAAATCGCCAGGTAACAGTTCATGATACCAATGGATTTTGTACGAATAGCATCGGAGGGTACGCCTAAGTGCCAACCAAACAGTAGCGTATGGAATGCCGGTGCGACGTGCGACTGCACGAGCGCTGACTTCCCCGTGCATAGACGAACCCGCTACAGTCTCAATTTCTTCCTGAATTGTCTCAACAGCATTACGCCTTGTGCTCGGTCGGCCACTACGGGATCTATCGTCTAAACAACCTGTGGCTTCGAACTTCGAAATCATTCTCGCCACAGCCGCATATGTCAACGGACCTTTACCCGTTCGAATCCCCTTCCTATGGCGATAGGGTCGTAACGCTGAACTAGCACATTCCCCATTCTGATAATACAGCTTCACTAAAAGCGCCTTTTCAGGTAACGTCAACATGCTGCGACTGCTGGCGCATCTGATTCTCCCTCTCATTACCGCTCCTTTTATACAAGATTGTCATGCGCAGTCACTGACGTTATGCTGTCCAGCGCCATCTGTTGGACATTTTGTGAACTTTGTTTTGTTTTTTTTTGTTCTAATAAAACCCCATGTCATTCCAGGCATGTGTGTCAATTCTTACCTCTCTATCTACATTATTCCGTGGTTTATTAAGTTTTAAAATTTATACTGACTTTTTGATGTCCGGTACATTTGGAACACAGCATTTTATGGTAGCTTAAAATGAAATCTTTGAAAATCGGAACGGAAGAGAATGAAAGCATCTGAGATGTGGTGCTACAAAGAATGTTGAAAATTAGGTGGACTGAGGAGGTAAAAAATGAGGAGGTTCTCCAGACAATCGGCGAGGAAGGGAATATGTGGGAAAAAAGGCCATTCCGTTCATCTGGTATTCCAAGACCTTTGCCATCTCTGAGAGACTTGTTACGTTATCAGCAGACCTTAATTTTCTTCTTCGTTCCTAGTGGACGTTAGTTGCCTTTCGAAGTTTCTCTTCGCTTTTCGTTAACGCTTGTTCAGTTTAGGGAAAGGCGTAGACCAGCCGAAGGAGTATGGTCCAATACCTTTCCTGTGCCATTTGCGTAATCTGTATGAACGACTGATTTTAAATCGCATAGCAAACGCAGGCCAAAAGCTCATTCCCCAACAAGCTGTATTCGGACCCGAAAAATCATTCGCTGGTCAAATCCTGTCCCGAGGAAAACAAATAGAGGAAGGGTTCGAAAACAAACAAATGACAGGTGTACTGCCGGTAGATTTTAATTTCTGCATATAAATGCGTCAGAACTACAATGTACGTCTGAAATACAAACCAGACAATGTTAGAAAACGCTGGAGGGTAAGGAAAATCGATGATGTCGATGTAAGAATGGTCTCGCCCGGAGCAGTGGCCTGCTCTTCTTTTTATTTAATCAATACGCGAATGATCAGCCAGCACCAGACCATATTACTCGTTTGTTGTATGTTGACGGTATGGCTGTTTCTGAACAAGTAATCAAGTTTGAGGAAGTTGAATGAAAAACACGTTAATCATCATATTGTGAACATTGCCAAGAGAACTCCCTCAGACCAAATTCCTTGAAGACACAACATAGCGCTCTACACCTTCGCACAACACAATCAATCAGAAAGCTGAACGTTACCTGGAATGCCAGCTATCTGGATCATACGGATGAACCAACATACCTGGTCGTCGTGCTGGGCACATTACAGACATACAAATGTCACTGAGAGAAGAGCCCCCAAAAGGAACAACTTATTGAGGAAACCAGCGAATAGTAAACGGGAAGCCAGACCAACTGTATTAAGAAGAACTGCCCAAGCACTTTGCTTGTCCACGGCATAATATGCATGCCATGTATTGGCCAGATCCGCACTTGCACACAAACACCTCTTGTGAGGCTATATAAAGTGATTCGACTCTTGAGATTATGAAACCAGAAGAGTTGGACATGAGCGCGCAGATAAATTTAAAGACACTTTCGATGAGCCCCACCGCCTACACGATGCTTCATGGGGACCTAGCACAGTTAAATACCGGAAGACGTTCCTTGCTACTGATCTAAATAAGCCCTAAAAGGACTATCCTGCCTCGAAAGAGAACAGATGCCCACCGGCAATACATCAAGCTGGAAAATTCGAAAAACACTGAAGCGCATCAGAACGGGTGTAGGCCTACTCAATTCAAATCTAATTAAATAGGACCTCAAGGACGAAGCAAAGAACAAACGGGAATGTGATGAAGTCCGAGACACGAACGTCTTCTTCTACAAAGCCCCAATCACTTCACGAGATGTACCTCTGGCAACCTGGGACTTCAGAAGAATGAAGTTCGGGGCATGGTTTTCTATTTAGATGAAAAACTTTAAAAGAACCGTCCTAGACACGAAAACATAACGTAAAGTAAGGGACTGAATAATACAAGGGATGGGCTGCAACTCTTTCAGCTTCTTCTCATCTAATGCCAAAGTCCCAAAGACTGGAGAGTTGGACAGGTCACACGAATTTTCAAGAAAGGTAGTACGGGTAATCCACTAAACTACACGTCCATATCATTAACGTCGAAATGCAGCAGGATTTTGGAACATGTATTGTGTTCGAACATTATGAATTACCTCGAAAAGAACGTTCTATTGACACGCAGTCAACCCGGACTCAGAAAATACCGTTCTTGTGAAACCCACTAGCTTAATTTTTGTAGGACAATTTGAGGTAGTTTCCCGACTTGATAGACCACAAGTGTCCCGTATCAAACTGTCCGTATCAACTTGCTACCTCAATAAGCTAACTCAAATTGGCCTACAAAAACCAAGTAAACTACAGCGCATGCGCGTCCAGAGAGTTTTTCAACATTCTCGCGCTCTCTTCGCACAAACCATCAGTTCTAGAGAAAAAATTAATAGGGTCGTTTTTGTAGGAAATGTAATATAGTTTAATTTTGTACTGTGATACGTTTTCGCAGGAGGGTGCGGTTTTCGAGTTATTCAAGAAAAACATACAGAAGTGATATTAAATGTGGTCTACCTATGAAACCATTCGGAATAGGGCATACGTCCATATGGAGGTTTTTATTCAGAATCACTAATACTCTCACCCCTCAAAGTAAGTACCTTTCCTCCTGACTCACCCTGTATATTGACAGGCCAATGTCAGAATACCCAGACTAGTAAACAGGCGTCGATAAGACGTTCGCGAACGTCCACCACATATTGCCCGAACTGCCTATTTCTGAGCCAAAAATATCATTTGAGAATGAGAAGAGTTACCCTACAATAAAATATCGTATGATAAAAGCGAATGAAAATAAGCAAAGTAGACTAATTTTCGTGTCGAACGATCACTTACTTCATATACCTTTCGAATAGAAAAAATGGCAGGATTAAGTCTTTGAATAAGATCCTGAAAGTGGGCTTTCCACGACAGTTTAGTATCTCTCTGACCACCTGGAAATTTGAACTGTTCAGTTTCACTAATCGTATGCCCATTCTGTGAAATTAAAACGTCAGGTTTTGTTGAATTGTGTCTTAGAAACTGTAAAATCTGAGTCTTACTGTGATTTAGCGTTAGTCAATTTTCTACAAGCCATGAACTTATGTCACGAACTGCACTATTTGAAACAGAGCCAATATCACACACAACACCCTTTACTGCCAAGGTAGTGTCATCAGTACACAAAAATATTTTAGAATTACTTGCAATACTAGATGGCATGTCATTTACATAAATAAGGAACAGGAGTGGCCCCAGAAGTGATCCCTGGGGCACCCCCCCCCCCCCCCCCCCCATTGCACTGGACCCCATTCAGACCCAACATCACAGCCATTCTCAACACTGTGAATAACGACCTTTTGCTGTCTCTTATTAAAGTAAGAGGTGAACCAGTTGTGAGCTACTCCTCACTTTCCATAATGGTCCAACCTCTGGAGCAATATTTTGCGATCAATACTATCAAATGCCTTAGTTAAATCAAAACATATGCCTAGCGTTCGAAACCTTTTGTTTAATCCACCCAGTGCCTCAAAGAGAAAAGAGAATATAGCATTTTCATCTGTTAAACGACTTCTAAAGCCGGACTGTACGCTTGATAGCAAATTATGTGATACAAAATGATCAATTATCCTTACATACACAACCTTTTCAATAACTTTAGCAAACACTGATGGCATGGCAATAGGTCTAAAATTGTCTACATTCTCCCTTTCTCCCTTTTTATAAAGCGGCTTTATTACTGAGTACTTTAATCGTTCAGGAAACTAGCCATTCTTAAAGGAAAAATTACAAATATGGCTAAGTATAGGGCTAACACTTGCAGTATAGTACTTTAATATTCTGCTAGGCCTTCCATCATATCCATGAGAGTCATTAGTCTTCAGTGATTTAATTATTGACTCAATCTCCCCTTTGTCAGTATCACAGAGGAGTATTTCAGATATCACTCTGAGAAAGGCATTTTCCAAGAGAGTTTTATCATACCCTGTATAAACTAAGTTTTTATTTAATTCACCAGCAATGCTCAGAAAACGATTTTAAATACTGCGCATATATCTGACTCTTCAGTAGCAGAAATATTTTCGCTATGAACTGACTTTATATCGTCGACCTTATGCTGTTGACCGGACACTTCCTTCACAACTGACCATATGGATTTAATTTTATCCTCTGAATTAGTTTTTCTATTTGCCTACCACATACTCTTTGCCTTCCTAATAACATTTTTAAGCACCTTACAATACTGTTTATAATAGGCCACTGTAGCTTGACTGTGAGTACTTCAAACATTTTGATATAATTTCCTCTCTGTTCTACATGATATCCTTATCCTACTAGTCAGCCACCCTGGCTGCCTTTTACTGCTAGTACCCCGTTTAGAACGTTCTAATGGAAAGCAACTCTCAAAGAGCATGATAAATGTGTTAAGAAAAGCCTTAATGAGGTTTAAAACACTCTCTCTTACCGTTGGATTAGCTTTCCTAAGTAGTTTGTAATTATATGTGACATTTGTTTAAAATTTGTGCATCTTGGTCTGAAAAGCTATTCACCCTTTTACGAACAGAATGCCCATCTAGTAATGAACAACGAATAAAAATATTGTCTATGGTTGTGCTAGTGTTCCCCTACGCCCTGGTTGGAGAAAACACTGTTTGCATCAGATCATATGAGCTTAGAAGATGTACCAACATCCTTTTTGTTACACAATCGTATAAAAAATTAATATTGAAGTCACCACTTATAACTAACTTTTGGTACTTCTAGCTTGAGCAGAGATGCTGTGAAGTCAGAGTTAGGGGACCTATAAACAACAACAATTAGAAGTTTAGTTTCACTAAATTCAACTGCCCCTACACACCATTCAAATATCTATCCAGTACAGGGCCGTGATAGTCTATGAACTCGAATGGACTACTGTTTTTTATGTACATGGCCACTCCCCCTGGAACTCCTTGACAAACAGCCAGATAATCTGTAACCTGGTAAAGAAAGACTCTGAACTGTCAAGTTATTCAAGTGGTGCAGCGGTATATCAATAATATCAGAGACAACATCTATAAGCAGTTCACTTTATCTCTAATACCTCTTGTATTTTGATGAAATATGCTAATTCCTTCTCTACTTGGATACTTGACCTCCTCTGAAGGCGATTCCTTTGTTAGAGGAACTTCCTTTACGCAGGTATACTTATCAGTGACTTCAATTTAAAAAAAGGTGCAGCTCTAACACCAACTAATACAGGAATTTTTCCATGGGTGATCCCACCATCACCAACCATACTGTCACCTATAAGCTATGCCAGCCTTCCCTTCCCATACCTATAGAGGTGCAGGCCATGAATAGTGAAACCCAATCTATTGATAGACTCAACTGTCACCACTGCAATGTGAGCCATGCCCTCTGACATCAGTGCCTTCTCCAGCCCCATGTCAAGACGCCTAACAGCAGCACTAAGATGAGGCTGATGATGCATGAAGTGCACGTTGGTGCCACCAGTTTGAGTAGCTATCTTCACTGGGTCACCACATACATCATAACACTCGTTCCTACCAAGACTATTCCCTGCTCCAACCACAATCACTACATCACTACCTGATGCTCTTTCGTAAAATTCCTGCATAGCTCCCCTATGCTATCAGTCACCATAGTCAACCCTGCACTAGGCTTCACAATGCTGGTGACCTGGTACTCACTCCCCTACACTTCCTGCAACTGCTGGCCCACACCTCTAACGTGCGAACTACGTAGCAACAGAACCGTCATCTTTCTGTTAGAACTTGCAACTGACTAAAATTGCTAACTGCTAAAGACTGCTGCATGTTTCCTACACCTACAGCTGCTACATGCTGGCTTCAGAGTATTCAGTGCTGTAGTGTGTAGTTCTGCTTGAGGCATGCCGATATATTTTAGTATGTTGACGACTCCCAAGGATTGTGTGTTTATTAATTCTTTGTTACTCGCGCGGATTTTGACGATGGTAGGTTTCTTGTCTTTTATACTCTACCGATATTTCTAGCTGTTTTTTATTTTACATTTCGTTCATTCTGCAATGGTTTGTGCTCATAAGTTTTATTCTATCATACGTGGAATGTCATGTGTTGTCTTGGCTCGTCTTTTTACTGTGTTTTGAATATGTATTAGTGATGATGCATGTTTCGGATCGGATGCTCATCTGCCGTTTCATGTAAGGTTTTACCGAGGAGAGACATGTTTTACGCTCACTTGTACCTTGGAATTCGTGGCACATGGAGTATTACTTTTGTGAGTACATAGCTTTACTATCTACTTTGTTCGGTAGGATATGTTGACTACTAGTGTTTTTACTTACGTAGTTTCATTCTGTATGCAAATAAGATCTGGAGATATGTTTCCCGGTATGAAACTGGCCTTCATACAGTGAAAAAGAAATAAACAGCTATTAAGGAATTGGACTTTCATTCCGTTTTAATATAGACTGTTTTACCAAATCTGATTTTAAACTGTTTGATTGTCTTTCACGTTACGTACAAATATTTTAGCTGTGGTTGCCCCACCTATAAGGTTATCAGGAACAAGCTTACGAAAGCGGATTCAGGCTTTGTCTACAAGGAATTTAGAGAGCACAACAGGGAAATGGTTGGTCACCTGTATCCAATTAGATGTACGCATTGTAACCTGATCGGACATTTTGCTCCATGCTACCAATCTCCCCAGCGTTTCCTTCGATCTGCAGGAGATACGGACATCTTGCTATTGATTGCAGAGAATGCTGTTGGCTAGCTGTGCCGCGGAGGAAACGGACACACCCATTGGCTAAGGAGGACATTGTAGGCTAAAAGATACGGAGATCAGAGGATCACTTAAGCTAAATGAGATGAGGATGCGTTAACCATATTTGGAAATTTTCTTTGGGAGAAGGCGAACATTCAGCTAAACTTAAAACTCGCTGGGCCTTGAAAAGATAAACTAATGCTGAATGGCGAAGCCCGCAGTAAACTTGAAAGAGATCGGGAGTCGTGGCTTGTTGTTTTCTTAATTGGTTTTTGCTGTCTCGATAGAAGAGTGCATCTTATTAATTATTTCATTTGTGAGTATGGTAGTTGCGTGATTCAATGACACACTCTATGGAAGCTTATTTATTTGGTTGATTCCTACAATCACCGTTACCAAATGAAGGATTCCAAATCAGGGAAGTAAATCGATGAAACTCTCGGGTGCTGATTTTAGAAAGTTTGGGATTAATTAGAAGACGGATATTGTAAGACAAGATTGCTCAATTAGCAGGACTAACAGTTCAAAATTGTAGTCTGAGCTGTGATAAAAACTTTGATAGCAAGATCGTCAAAATTGTAACTGCAGGAGGTGTGAATATGAGTGACCGAGATGGCGGGTCTTAAGTGGAGAGTAGAGAGGAAACCAAGGGCGACAGGGACAGTGTATGTGTTGTCGAGAACCCCGAAGTGCCGCAGAATGCACAGGTACGGGCATATCCTCTAGGAATTCAGATATAAAACACAACGCTTGACCCAATTCTATGGCGGTCATCGAGGTTCGATTGAGTCGGCCTAGTACATCAGTGAGAAAAACCACCTGAGCGAGAGATGAGATCTTGGTACTAGAGGTTAAGTTCATAGATTAGATGAAAGAGAGAACTGAGAGGGTGATGGGTGAAATTGAGCGTAGGGAATTTCAGGTTGGTAACCACAAAACAATACACTACTGGCCATTAAAATTGCTACACCACGAAGATGACGTGCTACAGACGCGAAATTTAACCGACAGGAAGAAGATGCTGTGATATGCAACTGATTAGCTTTTCAGAGCATTCACACAAGGTTGGCGCCGGTGGCGACACCTACAACGTGCTGACATGAGGAAACTTTCCAACTGATTTCTCATACACAAACAGTTTGAAACGTTGTGATGCCTCATGTAAGGAGGAGAAATGCGTACCATCACGTTTCCGACTTTGATAAAGGTTGGATTGTAGCCTATCGCGATTGCGGTTTATCGTATCGCGACAGTGCTGCTCGCGTTGGTCGAGATCCAATGACTGTTAGCGGAATATGGAATCGGTGGGTTCAGGAGGGTAATATGGAACGCCGGGCTGGATCTCAACGGCCTCGTTATCACTATCAGTCGAGATGACAGGCATCTTATCCGCATGGCTGTAACGGATCGTGCAGCCATGTCTCGATCCCAGATTCAACAGATGGGGACGTTAGCAATACAACAACCATCTGCACGAACAGTTCGACGACGTTTGCAGCAGCATGGACTATCAGCTCGGAGGCCATGGCTGCGGTTAGCCTTGACGCTGCATCACAGAAAGGAGCGCCTGCGATGGTGTACTCGACGACGAACCTGGGTGCACGAATGGCAAAACGTCATTTTTTCGGATGAATCCAGGTTCTGTTTCCAGCATCATGATGGTCGCATCCGTGTTTAGCGACATCGCTGTGAACGCACTTTGGAAGCGTTTATTCGTCATCGCCGTACTGGCGTATCATCCGGCGTGTGGTATGGGGTGTCATTGGTTACATGTCTGGGTCACTCCGTGTTCGAATTGGCGGCGCTTTGAACAGTGGACATTACATTTTAGATGTGTTACCACCCGTGGCTCTACCCTTCATTCGATCCCTGCGAAACCTTATATTTCAGCAGGATAATGCACGACCGCATGTTGCAGGTCCTGTACTGGCCTTTCTGGATACAGAAAATGTTCGACTGCTGCCCTGGCCAGCACATTCTCTAGATCTCTCACCAATTGAAAACGTCTGGTCAATGGTGGCCGAGCAACTGGCTCGTCACAATACGCCAGTCACTACTCTTGATGAACTGTTGAAACTGCATGGGCAGCTGTACCTGTGCACGCCATCCAAGTTCTGTTTGACTCAATGCCCAGGCGTATCAAGGCCGTTATTACGGCCAGAGGTGGTTGTTCTGGGTACTGATTTCTCAGTATCTATGTACCCAAATTGCGTGAAAATGTAATCACATGTCAGTTCTAGTACAATATATTTGTCCAATGAATACCCGTTTATAATCTGCATTTCTTCTTGGTGTAACAATTTTAATGGCCAGTAGTGTACAGGAGGTTAGGAAGTCGTATGAAGTAGGGCGGATTGACCCAGGATTAGGCAGTGAAAGGTGAAGTTTCTCCTGTGAAAGGTGAAGTTTCTCCTGCATTACGTGAGTACGGGAAAGATCCTGGTTGCATGATTAATGATCGATCTTGATGCTGGGTGGAGTAATCTTTGGACTACAAACATTTCTTATCGATACGGAAGTTCCATATTTGCAGGAATGATGACAGGACAGTGCACCTGACAGTCTGGGCAGAACAATTTGATCACTCTTCGGCCCCTACCTGGTCACTGGGACAATGCATGAAATTTCTTTGCGACTATATCGATCGTAAAGCACCGATGAAAATGCGTATGGCGAAATTACGACGCACATCATACGAGTAGTAAGGTGTATTAGATGTAAGCAATGCATGATCGTGAAATGCTGGTGGACACGCATCAGGCCGCAGGCGACATCGCTGGCTCACTTCACAGCTGCGCAAGCAGAGACGCCCGGGCAGCTGACGCTCATCCACTGGGCTCAAGTCTCAGCTGAGGTGCCGGGCCGTGGTGAAGTTGCGGCCTAGCGAACGGGTAAACAGGCGTAGCGAGCGACTCAACTACAACTGCCGCAAGCCGAGCTGGGCGGGGCAGCAGGCAATCCCGCGTCACCAGGCGCCTATTATGACTACTTTACGCGCTACTCGAGAAGGAATTAGTCATCACTAGGAAGCTACCTGCAAACAAAGGATACGTGCTTCAGAGAAAAGTGTCACAATAGGCAAGGGGCAGGCTTCAGTTGTGAGTAGAGCAGGGGAGGAAATTAAAAGGTTTACGTGAGAACAGAGCAGGACTCAACGACTACATCAGCCGCAAAAATAAATAAAGAAAGAAAAAGAAAATAAAGAAAAGCTGGAAGTCTTCATATGCTGTATTTTACTTTTGTATGTGCAGATACTTTCACCACACACAGGGTCTTATAGGATTAAAAATTTGTGGTAAGCTCTAAGGGACCAAACTGCTGAGGTCATGTGTCCCTACTTACAAGGGGAGGCCGCCAATTGTGAAATTCAGATTCAATTCAAACTGCGCATAATAAAAGCTCATGGCCAGAGGTGTAATGTGGCAAAGCACCAAGATGCACTTCTCAGCCGTTGTCGAGAAAACCGACAGTTAAAAGAAACCGTTGCGGTGAAATACTCTCTACGATTTATAGTTTCCTACAGCGTCGTGGCGCAGCGGTAAGCGCTAGGGTTCGTAATCCGAAGGTCGGCGGATCGAATCTCGCACCATGCGACTTTTTTTTTTTTAGTATTTCTTTTTATATATATATATAATTCCCGGCAATCAGTTGCAACAATCATGCATATACTAAGTTGTTGAAAGTCGTTTGTCGTGGAAAGACTGGCTACTTCGAACATCATTATGTTTTCCGCAAACAAAGTTGTATTTCACAAATGTCATTGTCTTCGTAATGTCAACCACGTATAGTTAACGGAAGACGTAGAAACGATATTCCGAAACGAAGAATGTGTATATCGTAAGTCAAACGTTCGAATTAGAATAGAGACCCCACGAACACAAATTCGCTGTGGCAGGTATGAAATATAAACTCCGTTACTCGCTCGTTACACTTGAAGGACAGATGTTGAATGGGCCGAAACGAGCCGCCGCATAACAGCGTAGTTGCCTGCTAACTTCGAAAGAAGGTAGATGCGGTCCCTAGCGCAACTTATAACATCGTCGAAAATCAGTGCGGACGGGAGACCTTTGGTACACCCTGTTAAACAAACGGAAAAATGGAGCCGGTACAATTGGAGAGCGATCCGCCTTCACCAACATGCATAAGCAATTCATTAATAGTTTATATATATATATATTTGAATTACAAAAAACTAATAGTAAAAAAAATTGCATGGCGCGAGATTCGATCCGCCGACCTTCGGATTACGAACCCAAGCGCTTAACGTTGCGCCACGACGTTGAAGAAAATTATTAATCGTAGAGAGTATTTCACCGCAACGGTTTCTTTTAACTGTCGATTTTCTCGACAACAGCTGAGAAGTGCATCTTGGTGCTTTGCTACATTACACCTCTGGCCATGAGCTTTTATTATGCGCTGTATGAATCGAATCTGAATTTCACAATTGGCGGCCTCCCCTTGTTAATCTAACTTAACTTATGCTAAGAATAACACACACACCTATGCCCAAGGGTGGACTCGAACCTCCGACGGGAGGAGCCGCGCGAACCGTGGCAAGCGCCCCAGACGGCACGGCTACCCCGAGCGGCGATCTTATAAAATTGTTTGATTCTTTACGGAAGGGAATTAATACCATTTTTTGTTCAATTAAACTCAGCCATTACTGGGCACCAGCGAAAAAACAATACATCAGTCCATCGTTCCTTTTAAGCAGACACTGTCTTCCCTTGAAACATGTTCACACATTCCAGTCACATAGTAAGAAAAGAGTCCTCATCACTTACATGCCTGACATAAAAAGTGAAGCACCAGGAAGGAGAAGAGGAAACGAAATAAAACTTCACAGGTTGAGAGAGAATGTGAAGTTGTTTCAGTAATTGTAAAGTCGAGTCAAATTTGCAGAGAATTTGGCAATGTGAACACACTTATCAGTTGCACCCTCTCTGGCCTCGGTACAAGTGCTGATTCAGTTGGGAAGGGTGCCATAAAGCAATTGTATCCTCTACTGGGGGAAAATACTCTCCCAATTCCGATCTCCGAACGGGCACTACTGACGAGGATGTCGTCATCAGGACAAACAAAACTGGCGTTCTACAGATCGGAGCGTGGTATGTTACAGCCCTTAACCGAGCAGATAGGTTAGAAAATTTACAAAGGAAAATGGATAGGTTAAAATTAGGTATACTGGGAATTAATGAAGTTCGGTGGGAGGAGGAACAGCACTTTTCGTCGGGTGAACAATGGGCTATAAATACAAAATCAAATAGGGGTAGTGCAGGGTAGGTTTAATAATGAATAAAAAATAGGAAAGCGGTTAAGCTACAGCGATCAGCATAGTGAACGCATTATTGTAGCCAAGACAGACAAGAAACGCACGCCTACCACAGTAGCACAAGTTTATATGCCAACTAGCTCCGCAGATGTTGAAGAAATTGAAGAAATGTGTGGTGAGATAAAAGAAATTATTCAAGTAGTTATGGGAGACGAAAATTTGATAGTCATGGGTGACTGGAATTGGACAGTAAGAAAAGGAAGAGAAGCAAAACTACTAGGTGAATATGGACTGGCGGTAAGGAATGAAAGAGGATGCCGCCTGGTAGAATTTTGCACAGAGCATAACTTAATTATAGCTAACACTTGGTTTAAGAATCATGAAAGAGAGGTGTATACGTGCAAGAGATCTGGAGCCACCGGAAGGTTTCAGATTCATTATATAGTGGTAAAGCAGAGATTTAGGAACCAGGTATTAAATTGTAAGACATTTCCAGGGGCAGATGTGGAGTCTGACCACAATTTATTGGTTATGAACTGTAGGTTAAAACTTAAGAAACTGCAGAAAGGTAGGAATTTAAGGAGATGGGACGTAGATAAAATAAAAGAACCAGAGGTCGTCGACACTTTCAGAGGGAGCATTAGGAAACGATTGACAAAAACAGGGGAAAGGAATACAGCCGAAGAAGTGTGGATAGCTCTGAGGGAGGAAATAGTGAAGGCATCAGAGGATCAAGTAGGTAAAACGACGAGAGCTAGTATAAATCATTGGATAACATAAGAGATATTGAATTAACTGATGAAAGGAGAAAATATAAAAATGCAGTAAATGAAGCAGTCGAAAAGGAATACAAGCATCAAAAATGTGATCGAGAGGAAGTGCAAAACGGCTAAGCGGGAATGGCTAGAGGTCAAATGTAAGGATGTAGAAGCATATATCACTAGGGAAAAGATAGATCCTGCCTACAGAAAAATTAAAGAGACCTTTGGGGAAAAGAGGACCACATGTATGAATATCAAGATCTCAGATTGTAAACCAGTCTTCAGTAAAGAAGGGAAATCAGAAAGGTGGAAGGAGGATATAGAGCATCTATACAAGGGTGATGTACTTGAGGGCAATATTATGGAAATGGAAAAGGACGTAGATGAAGATCAGATGGGAGATATGATACTGCGTGAAGAATTTTACAGAGCACTGAAAGACCTAATTAGAAACAAGGTCCCAGGAGTAGACAACTTTCCGTTAGTACTACTGATAGGCTTGGGAGAGGCATGCACGATAAAACTCTCCCATTTAGTGAGCAAGGTGTATGAGACAGGCGAAATACCGTCAGACTTCAAGAAGAATATAACAATTCCAGTTCCAAAGAAATCAAGTGCTGACGGGTGTGAGAACTAATAGGTCACGGTTGCAAAACAGTAACACGAATTCTTTACAGATGAATTGAAAAACTCGTAGATGCCGACCTCGGGGAAGGTCAGTTTGGATTCCGTAGAAATGTGGGAAAAGATGAAGCAATACTGACCCTACGACATGTCTTAGAAGCTAGGTTATGGGAAGGCAAACCTACGTTTATAGTATTTGTAGACTTAGAGAAAGCTTTTGACAATGTTGACTCGAAGACTGTCTTTCCAATTCTGAAGGTGGTTGGTTTAAAACACAGAGAGCGGAAGTCTATTTACAATTTGTACAGAAACCAGAAGGCAGTTATATGAGTCGTGAGGCACGAAAGGGAAGCAATGGTGAGAAGGGAGTGAGACAGGGTTGTAGCCTATCCCCGATGTTACTTAATCTGTACATTGAACAAGCAGTAAAGGAAACGAAAGAAAATTTTGGCGTAGGAATTAAAATACAAGGAGAAGAATTGAAAAACTTGAGATCTGCCGATGACATTGTAATTTTGTCAGAGACAGCAAAATACTTGGGAGAACAGTTGAACGGAATGCACAGTGTCTTGAAAGGAGGATATAAGATGGACATTAAGAAAAGGAAAACAAGGGTATTAAAATATAGTCAATTAAATCAGGTGATGCTGAGGGAATTAGATTAGGAAATGAGACACTAGAGGCAGTAGATCAGTTTTGCTATTTGGATCGCAAAACAACTGAGGATGGTCGAAGTAGAGAGGATATAAGATGTCGACTGGCGATGGCAAGGAAAGCATTTCTGAAGAAGAGAAAATTGCTAACATCGGGTATAGATTTCAGTGTCAGGAAGCCTTTTCTGAAAGTATTTAGAGGGAGTGTAGTCATGCATGGATGCGAAACATGGACGATAACTAGTTTAGATAAGAGAATAGAAGGTTTTGAAATGTGGTGCTACAGAAGAATGCTGAAGATTAGATAGGTGGATCACGTAACTAATGAGGAGGAACTGAACAGAATTGGGAAGAAGAGGAATTTGTGGCACAACTTTAGAAGAAGGGATCGGTTGGTAGGACACGGTCTGAGGCATCAAGGGATCATCAATTTAGTGCTGGAGGGAAGCGTGGAGGGTAAAAATCGTAGAAGGAGACCATGAGATGAATACACTAAGCAGATCAGAAGGATTTGGTTGCAGTAATTATTCGGAGATGAAGAAGCTTGCACAGGATAGAGTAACATGGAGAGCTGCATCAAATCAGTCACTGGACTTAAGACCACAACGACAACAACAAGCGACTTTGACAAAGGGCAGATTATTATTACGCAGATCCTGTGAATGAGTATCTCGAAAACGACAAAGATGGTCGAATGTTCGCGTCTCCTGGGTGCTTCACTCTCTTTCCAGTGGCAACTCCATAGAACTGCGCTAAGATCAAAACCCCATTACGTATTACTATTCACTGTTTCACACGATATGTGTACGGAAGTGACTGGTTAGTTGACTATTTTCAAGGAATTGTGTCATGTTTTGAAAATTCTAGCTGAATGAAAAACTGGTGCGGTGCTAAAAATGCTCGGACGCTGTGGGCAACAAGGCTGAAAATATGCGAAAAATTTCATTTCTTCTCGCTATACACTGAGGTGAAAAAAATTACGGAATACCTGCTAATATCGTGTCGGCCCTCCTTTTGCCCGGTGTAGTGCAAAATCTCGACGTGGCATGGACTCTACAAGCCCTTGGAGTCCCATGCAGAAACACGAGCCATGCTCCCTCTATAGCCGTCCAAATTGTGAACATGTTGCAGGTGAGGATTTTGTGCACGAACTGACCTATTGCTTATGTCCCGTAAGTGTTCGATGGGATTCACGACGGGCGATGTGGCTGTCCACATTATTTGCTCTAACTGTCCAGAATGTTCTTCAAACCAGTCGCGAACAATTGTGTCCTTCTGACATTGCGCATTTGCATCATTGTTTGGGAACATGAAGTCCATGAATGACTGCAAATGGTCTCCAAGTAGCGGAGAATAACGCTTTTCAGCCAACGATCCGTTGAGTTTGGACCGGAGAACCCTGTCAATTCCATGTAAACACAGTGGACACCATTATGGTGCCACCACCAGCTTGCACAGTGTCCTGGTGACAACTTTGGTCGGTGTGGCCGTGCGGTTAAAGGCGCTTCAGTCTGGAACCGCGTGACCGCTACGGTCGCAGGTTCGAATCCTGCCTCGGGCATGGATGTGTGTGATGTCCTTAGGTTAGTTAGGTTTAATTAGTTCTAAGTTCTAGGCGACTGATGACCTCAGAAGTTAAGTCGCATAGTGCTCAGAACCATTTTTGACAACTTTGGTCCGTGGCTTCGCGAGCACTGCATCACGCTCGAACCCTACCATCAGCTCGTACCAACTGAAAGCTAGTCTCATCCGAGCAGGCCACCGTTTTCCAATCGTTTAGGATCCAACCGATATGATCAGGAGTCTTGGGGAGGCGCTGCAGGGGATGTCGTGCTGTTAGCAAAGCCCCTCAAGTCGGTTGCCTGCTGCCATTCATAGCCCATTAACGCCAAATTTCGCCGCATTGTCCTAACGGATACGGTCGTCGTAGATCCCACATCACTTCACGCACTGTTACGCGTCTGTTAGTACTCCCCCCATGAACCATGGACCTTGCCGTTGGTGGGGAGGCTTGCGTGCCTCAGCGATACAGATAGCCGTACCGTAGGTGCAACCACAACGGAGGGGTATCTGTTGAGAGGCCAGACAAACGTGTGGTTCCTGAACAGGGGCAGCAGCCTTTTCAGTAGTTGCAAGGGCAATAGTCTGGATGATTGACTGATCTGGCCTTGTAACAATAACCAAAACGGCCTTGCTGTGCTGGTACTGCGAACGGCTGAAGGCAAGGGGAAACTACAGCCGTAATTTTTCCCGAGGGCATGCAGCTTTACTGTATGATTACATGATGATGGCGTCCTCTTGGGTAAAATATTCCGGAGGTAAAATGGTCCCCCATTCGGATCTCCGGGCGGGGACTACTCAAGAGGATGTCGTTATCAGGAGAAAGAAAACTGGCGTTCTACGGATCAGAGCGTGGAATGTCAGATCACATAATCGGGCAGGTAGGTCAGAAAATTTAAAAAGGGAAATGGATAGGTTGAAGTTAGATATAGTGGGAATTAGTGAAGTTCGGTGGCAGGAGGAACAAGACTTCTGGTCAGGTGACTACAGGGTTATAAACACAAAATCAAATAGGGGTAATGCAGGAGTAGGTTTAATAATGAATAGGAAAATAGGAATGCGGGTAAGCTACTACAAACAGCATAGTGAACGCATTATTGTGGCCAAGATAGATACGAAGCCCACACCTACTACAGTAGTACAAGTTTATATGCCAACTAGCTCTGCGGATGACGAAGAAATTGAAGAAATGTATGATGAAATAAAAGAAATTATTCAGATTGTGAAGGGAGATGAAAATTTAATAGTCATGAGTGACTGGAATTCGAGTGTAGGAAAAGGGAGTGAAGGAAACATAGTAGGTGAATATGGATTGGGGGACAGAAATGAAAGAGGAAGCCGCCTGGTAGAATTTTGCACAGAGCACAACATAATCATAACTAACACTTGGTTTAAGAATCATGAAAGAAGGTTGTATACATGGAAGAGCCCTGGAGATACTAAAAGGTATCAGATAGATTATATAATGGTAAGACAGAGATTTAGGAACCAGGTTTTAAATTGTAAGACATTTCCAGGGGCAGATGTGGAAACTGACCACAATCTATTGGTTATGACCTGTAGATTAAAACTGAAGAAACTGCAAAAGGGTGGGAATTTAAGGAGATGGGACCTGGATAAACTAAAAGAACCAGAGGTTGTACAGAGATTCAGGGAGAGCATAAGGGAGCAATTGACAGGAATGGGGGAAATAAATACAGTGGAAAAAGAATGGGTAGCTTTGAGGGATGAAGTAGTGAAGGCAGCAGAGGATCAAGTAGGTAAAAAGACGAGGGCTAGTAGAAATCTACATCTATCTACATCTACATTGATACTCCGCAAGCCACCCAACGGTGTGTGGCGGAGAGCACTTTCCTGTTCCAGTCGCGTTGGGTAACAGAAGAAATATTGAATTTAATTGATGAAAGGAGAAAATATAAAAATGCAGTAAGTGTAACAGGCAAAAAGGAATACAAACGACTCAAAAATGACATCGACAGGAAGTGCAAAATGGCTAAGCAGGGATAGCTAGAGGACAAATATAAGGATGTAGAGGCCTATCTCACTAGGGGTAAGATAGATACCGCCTGCAGGGAAATTAAAGAGACCTTTGGAGATAAGAGAACGACTTGTATGAATATCAAGAGCTCAGATGGAAAACCAGTTCTAAGCAAAGAAGGGAAAGCAGAAAGGTGGAAGGAGTATATAGAGGGTCTATACAAGGGCGATGTACTTGAGGACAATATTATGGAAATGGAAGAGGATGTAGATGAAGATGAAATGGGAGATACGATACTGCGTGAAGAGTTTGACAGAGCACTGAAAGACCTGAGTCGAAACAAGGCCCCCGGAGTAGACAATATTCAATTGGAACTACTGACGGCCGTGGGAGAGCCAGTCCTGACAAAACTCTACCATCTGGTGAGTAAGATGTATGAAACAGGCGAAATACCCTCAGACTTCAAGAAGAATATAATAACTCCAATCCCAAAGAAAGCAGGTGTTGACAGATGTGAAAATTACCGAACTATCAGCTTAATAAGTCACAGCTGCAAAATACTAACACGAGTTCTTTACAGACGAATGGAAAAACTAGTAGAAGCCAACCTCGGGGAAGATCAGTTTGGATTCCGTAGAAACACTGGAACACGTGAGGCAATACTGACCTTACGACTTATCTTAGAAGAAAGATTAAGGAAAGGCAAACCTACGTTTCTAGCATTTGTAGACTTAGAGAAAGCTTTTGACAATGTTGACTGGAATACTCTCTTTCAAATTCTAAAGGTGGCAGGGGTAAAATACAGGGAGCGAAAGGCTATTTACAATTTATACAGAAACCAGATGGCAGTTATAAGAGTCGAGGGACATGAAAGGGAAGCAGTGGTTGGGAAGGGAGTAAGACAGGGTTGTAGCCTCTCCCCGATGTTGTTCAATCTGTATATTGAGCAAGCAGTAAAGGAAACAAAAGAAAAATTCGGAGTAGGTATTAAAATTCATGGAGAAGAAATAAAAACTTTGAGGTTCGCCGATGACATTGTAATTCTGTCAGAGACAGCAAAGGACTTGGAAGAGCAGTTGAATGGAATGGACAGTGTCCTGAAAGGAGGATATAAGATGAACATCAACAAAAGCAAAACAAGGATAATGGAATGTAGTCTAATTAAGTCGGGTGATGCTGAGGGAATTAGATTAGGAAATGAGGCACTTAAAGTAGTAAAGGAGTTTTGCTATTTGGGGAGCAAAATAACTGATGATGGTCGAAGTAGAGAGGATGTAAAATGTAGGCTGGCAATAGCAAGGAAAGCGTTTCTGAAGAAGAGAAATTTGTTAACATCCAGTATTGATTTAAGCGTCAGGAAGTCATTTCTGAAAGTATTCGTATGGAGTGTAGCCATGTATGGAAGTGAAACGTGGGCGATAAATAGTTTGGACAAGAAGAGAATAGAAGCTTTCGAAATGTGGTGCTACAGAAGAATGCTGAAGATTAGATGGGTAGATCACATAACTAATGGGGAAGTATTGAATAGGATTGGGGAGAAGAGAAGTTTGTGGCACAACTTGACCAGAAGAAGGGATCGGTTGGTAGGACATGTTCTGAGGCATCAAGGGATCACCAATTTAGTATTGCAGGGCAGCGTGGAGGGTAAAAATCGTAGAGGGAGTCCAAGAGATGAATACACTAAGCAGATTCAGAAGGATGTAGGTTGCAGTAGGTACTGGGAGATGAAGAAGCTTGCACAGGATAGAGTAGCATGGAGAGCTGCATCAAACCAGTCTCAGGACTGAAGACCACAACAACATAGTACTGACAACTGTACACAAACGCCGCTGCTCTTGGTCGCTAACAAGGAGAGGTCGCCAAGCGAGAGACGCCGATTTCGCCCAAATTGCGTTTGTGGGAGGAGTTGGGTCTCCACATCACGTGCCTTAAATATTTCGCCTTAATGTGGGCCTAAGGAAAGGAGAAAATAATCTCGAAAATTTCTCCTATAGCACTATATACCTTATTCAGCGCTCTGTTCGTCATTAACGGCATAGCGTAATGGTCAAGCACATTGCTTACGAAACAGAAGACCACGGATCAAGGCACGGTAGCTCAGCGTGTGCCGTCAGAGAGTTTAGCTCCCCACTGTAAAAAAAAAAAAAAAAAAAAAAAAAAAAAAGCTGAATGAACAGATCAAAGAACAACCTGAACGGGGGTCATCGGACGTCCGCCACGAAAAAATTCAACGAACGCTATAGAACAAAATGAGATCAACAAAAAAAAATCCCAGGTGCCTCCTAATTTTTTCTGCTTTTTCTCGTTGTTATTTTATTTCGTTTCTTCAGATTGTTCAACTATTTACCGCAGAAATTAAACACATTCAAGCAGTATATTTGTAAAATTAGGTGAAAGTGTTAATGACAATAAAGTTTCCAAAGATTCTTGTGATTACGTGCGCTACTTTTTATTCGTTATCACAGTAAAAGGTTTGCAATTTTTATGGTGACATCTATCATAGAAACATCTGAAACATATGTATGTTTCACACCAGGCACATTTTATGAAGGCATTGTTTGAGCAGTTAAAATGGTTCAAATGTCTCTAAGCATTATGGGACTTTTAACATCTGAGCTCATCAGTCCCCTAGACTTAGAACCACTTAAACCCAACTAACATAAGGACATTAAACACATACATGACCGAGGCAGGATTCGAACCTGCGACCGTAGCAGCAGCTCGGTTCCGGACTGAAGCGCCTAGAGCCGCTCGGCCACCACGGCCGGCTTTTTCGCTGTTGTCGGAGCAATGCAGGGGCACTTTGTAGTCTTTTAATTAGAATTTTGACTTTGCGATAGAAATATACATCACACGGTTGACCTAGCGGTGTACATTTTGGTGGAATGACCTTCATGGTACGCATTGGCTCGCCTAGCTCATTCGTAAATGTCTCATCATACAATGTTGACTCTGTTTGGCCGCTCCAAGAATCCACCAACAGAAGAAATTTATTGTCTGCGACGTATGGCTTCAATGTAGTTTCCAAGAATGTAGGATAAAGCTCCTTTGTTAGTTTCCCTGACATGGACAAGTAACGACAACATTTTCGTACTCGCCATCTAATTTTTTGACAGTGGAGGCAACCCGTGGACCGAATTTAGTCACAGGCTCTTGCAAACATAAAAACACAAGGGTTAAAAGTTTCCCTGAAGCGGTTAAACTGTGCTGTGTAACAGTGGGTGGTCTTCTATAGATCGAGTTTCTTCACCATAACAGTCTTTGCACCTTTGACATCCAGAGACATGTTGTACGTTGACTCATACTGGGAGCCGGTCTGGTCCGTGTTAATTATATAGTCGATGTTGAAATGTGGTATTAATATCTCATCTGCATACGAAACTTCTCTGCTGCTGTCACTGTTTCGACCAAAGTTGCGACATCATTTCTGCTGACGAATTTTGTGATTTTTCGCTGCCTTATCGAATGATTTTTCTTGAAGGGTTTTGCTCAAGTATTAGAAGCACGAAAGTGAAAACTCTCCAACAAATACGGAAATGCAGCAGTCATTGCCCACTGCTGTAGGATTCTAGTCGTCACCTGTTCATAGCAGCGTAGTGCATCGTGTAATTTTTCCCATGTTTCAGAGTCAATAAAGGACAACTTTTCAACTCTGGTGTACTTCTTTCCTCCAAATTTAGAGACAATACCTTTTCTTCAGGATTGGGAATCTAGACTGGAATGTTACAAATTTCCATTTCGGATGAGCGTCAGCAAATTCCAGGACCTTCTTCTTGTCAGCAAATGTTGCTGATGTACGTGAGGAACTCGTGGAGAAATCTTCAGGAGTATAATCCTCATCTGCACTTGAAGAAGTCACCTGTGACAGATAAAAAGAGACTGCATATGATAAACGTGTGTGCGAGAGAGAGAGAGACAGAGAAAGAGAGAGAGAGAGAGAGACTGAGATGTTCCACGTACATATTCATAAATATTTTCTTCGCCAGCCGATGTGGCCGAGCGGTTCTAGGCGCTTCAGTCTGGAACCGCCCGACCGTACGGTCGCAGGTTCGAATCCTGCCTAGGGCATGGATGTGTGTGAAGTCCTTAGGTTACTTAGGTTTAAGTAGTTCTAAGTCTAGGGGACTGATGACCTCAGATGTTAAGTTCCATAGTGCTCAGAGCCATCTGAACCATTTTTTAAATATTTTCTTCATCAGGCTCTGTGCATAGCATCAGACCTTCTAGTATGATAAAAAAAATTATTATTACTATTAAATATATCTCAGTTCTATCAATTTAAATCTGTATTTCATACTAGAATGTCGTGTTCCCAGCTTGGCACAGCTTTGCCACAGGACACACGAAGGCGGTCGAAGACGTCCGTCTTCTGGTCGGCTCCTGATCGTTGTCAGAAGGAGGCTAGTTTCTGATTACGCAAAGACTTCTATTATTTGGAAAAGAACAACCCAGATTTCTTTACGTAATCAGTATGAATTTTATAATTACCTAAGGGACCTTTAACAATGAATAGTAAAAAAAATTGCCTTTGCAAATGAAATCATTAATAAATGGGGCAGCTATGAGTTGTATAGAAGACAAGGAGCGGCCTTCTGTCTACGACCAGGATGCCGCAGTATTCTCTGCTGTAGTAAAGGCTGTTTGACACGTATAAAAATAATATGGCATGGAGGATAAAAAAGTATAAAGGAAAAGAACAGAATAAGAAGTCTGGTAAACACTAAATATATTCAAACAATTCTCACTAGCAAAATTAGGGCTTATTTATAAACAATACAACTTACATAATTACTTTTCTAACAGTATGGTGCGATCAGATTTCAGCCTGTCCTGTGCTGTCTCCTTGGTTCACGTTTTTTTTTCACAAATTATAGTCATTACTTTTCTCCTTTCGTTAAATACAATTCTTGCACTGTTCAACACCTCCGATAACAATAACTTGCTGATCTACAGTTTCGAACATAAATTACTTCAATTTTATTAATTAATAATGTTGTCTGCACGCTGGCAAGACCGTTCACTTTTATAGCTTAAAAACGACCTCCTTTACGTTTTCACATAACAAGCAGAAGCACATTAAAATCTGAAGTTCTACAAAAGTTTTCTACCGTCATCTTTTATTTAGATCGAAGCGGAACGACAGTTCAGCTTCTGTTAAAATGTTTCTTTGACTGCGCAATCGATGTATTAGCGTCCGCGCTAGATGCGCATCTTTACAGTTATGTAAATTATACAAAACAAATGTCTTTCAAAGGGTACTCAAAGCTTTCGTAGGACGGAAATACCAATAATATTACAACCTCAATCGTACTGTATGAAATGAGTATTCATAACGTCGATAACTGCCTCAGCAATTGCTTCACCAATGGATATTACTGTAGGACTGAAGGACGTAGGAGGATTTTCAGTGATCATCCGTTTTTCTTTATAAATTGAAAAAGCGTAGGAAAGAGCACTGGTGTAGTTTGCTTTGAAATCTTCATCAAACGTTTTGAGAATATCAGTCCCTTTTTGTTGGGCTGCCATGTTTGATTTTGGCACGACGATACTCACAGCTCCACGAGTCGTTGCGAACTGACAATAGAAGCACAATGTAATACATACAGTCGCTACACTCACTACTTAGAAATCCATTACCGCCTGATAGCTGACCAGACGCTTGCGACTCCAGCGGTCAGCTAGGGTAACGTCTGTTAGCGTCATATACATATTAAGGATAATATTCTATTTTCTAACCCTTTTGTAGGTCATTTACGATATGAACGTTTTATATTTGATTCGAAAGGTTGAACGGATTTAAATTCTACGGTATACAGTTGAACAATCTGAAGAAACGAAGTAAAATAACTATGAGAAAAAACAGAAACAAAATACGAAACACGGGGGATTGATGCCAGATCGTCTGTTACAGAAAGCAATGCGCTTGACTACTGCGCTACGCCGTCAACGACGTACAAAGCACTGAATAAGGTATATACAGGGTTATTACAAATGATTGAAGCGATTTCACAGCTCTACAATAACTTTATTATTTGAGATATTTTCACGATGCTTTGCACACACATACAAAAACTCAAAAAGTTTTTTTAGGCATTCACAAATGTTCGATATGTGCCCCCTTAGGGATTCGGCACACATCAAGCCAATAATCAAGTTTCTCCCACACTCGGCGCAGCATGTCTACATCAATGAGTTCGAAAGCATCGTTGATCCGAGCTCGCAGTTCTGGCACGTTTCTTGGTAGAGGAGGTTTAAACACTGAATCTTTCACATAACCCCACAGAAAGAAATCGCATGGGGGTAAGTCGGGAGAGCGTGGAGGCCATGACATGAATTGCTGATCATGATCTCCACCACGACCGATCCATCGGTTTTCCAATCTCCTGTTTAAGAAATGCCGAACATCTTGATGGAACTGCGGTGGAGCACCATCCTGTTGAAAGATGAAGTCGGCGCTGTCGGTCACCAGTTGTGGCACGAGCCAATTTTCCAGCATGTCCAGATACACGTGTCCGTAACGTTTTTTTCGCAGAAGAAAAAGGGGCCGTAAACTTTAAACCGTGAGATTGCACAAAACACGTTAACTTTTGGTGAATTGCGAATTTGCTGGACGAATGCGTGAGGATTCTCTACCGCCCAGATTCGCACATTGTGTCTGTTCACTTCACCGTTAACAAAAAATGTTGCTTCATTACTGAAAACAAGTTTCGCACTGAACGCATCCTCTTCCATGAGTTGTTGCAACCGCGCCGAAAATTCAAAGCGTTTGACTTTGTCATCGGGTGTCAGCGCTTGTAGCAATTGTAAACGGTAAGGTTTCTCCTTTAGCCTTTTCCGTAAAATTTTCCAAACCGTCGGCTGTGGTACGTTTAGCTCCCTGCTTGCTTTATTCGTCGACTTCCGCGGGCTACGCGTGAAACTTGACCGCACGCGTTCAACCGTTTTTTCGCTCACTGCTGGCCGACCCGTTGATTCCCCCTTACAGATGCATCCAGAAGCTTTAAACTGCGCATACCATCGCCGAATGGAGTTAGCCGTTGGTGGATCATTGTTGAACTTCGTCCTGAAGTGTCGTTGCACTGTTATGACTGACTGATGTGAGTGCATTTCAAGCACGACATACGCTTTCTCGGCTCCTGTCGCCATTTTGTCTCACTGCGCTCTCGAGCGCTCTGGCGGCAGAAACTTTGAGTTTTTCTACGTATCTGTAGTGTGTCGTGGCCATATGTCAATGAATGGAGCTACAGTGAATTTATGAAATCGCTTCAATCATTTGTAATAGCCCTGTACTGTTATCGGAAAAACTTTCAGAGCATATTCTCCTTTCCTAAGGCCCACTAAGGCGAAATATTTAAGGCAATGATGTGGAGACCCACCTCCTTCTACAAACGCAATTTGGGCGAAATCGGCGTGTCCCGATTGACGACCTCCCCTTGTAAGTGAAAGTCAGTGGTGAGAGGCAATGCCTGAAATCTGTTATTCTCAGCGCACTCTTGACACTGTGGATCTCCGAATATTGAATGCCCTAACTATTTCCGGAATAGAATTTCCCATGCATCTAGCTCCAACTAGCGATCCGCGTTCATTGTCCCGTCGTGCTTCATAATCTCGCGGAAAACCTTTTGAAATGAATCACCGGTGTACATATGAGATCTCCGCCAATGCACTGACCTTTTGCACCTTGTGAGCGCAGTACTACCGCCATCTGTATGTATGCATATCGCTGTCCCACGACTTTTGTCAGTGCACTGTGCAGTGTGCTTTTTGCCGACTGCAGCACACTCTCACGACGTACATATATGTCTACTCAAATGAAGGAAACCGCCACATCTCTGGCTATTGTTGCTGGAATGTGTGCACATCTAGTCAGTGCCGCCAAGTAATAACATATTGCAGCTATTTTAACTCCAACGTTTAAAATCTCTAAAAATAAAATTTCTAAATGGCCTTGCTCAGGGACAAGAACAATACCATTGCAAATTGTTCATCAGAGTATAAAATTTTGTCATTGACACTTCTGTGTCTTTCCTCGTCACAGGAGACGTGACAAAGTGAACTTCTTGGAATTCCCTCTTTGAGCGGAGCCCTGTCTGGGTTTACTGCCAACGGCAAGTTCGGGGATTTCGTACGACCAGCGGCGTGCGCAGCTGCTTATATTGGAAAACTTGTCAAACAGCGCACCCGGAAAATCTGAAAGTTAAACTGACTATGACGTCAGACCTTCCTTTGGAGGTTTATTAAGGGTCGTTACCCGATTCCGTGGAAACACGTTTGAGTACAAAAGTGTTCGTTACGGTCATATAATGCTCTTAACGTTGTTCTTTGACAAAGTTTTAATAGGAAACGTGTAAATCGGAAGCGAACGACTGAGTTTCAATTTCCAGTTACTACAATTATCTTGACAAATATTTGTATTTCACAAGTACCACGCTAGAGACGATCGTTCGGTGTTAACGCTGACTTCACTTCGCAAATGTAGTTAACTTTTCACCGTTTTATTTAATTATTTTATTACTCAAGAGAAAATTCACAGTATAGGGAGTGTGAAGAGAAACGATTGTTCCTAAAGAATGTTTGACCGGGAATCGAACTGAGGAACTTATTACAAACGCATAATGCTTTACCATCTGCTCCTAGAAAGTCCAAACCTTTAGCAGCGTTTATACAAAATTTTAAAACATCTTTCAGTTTGTAACATTGTTGCCGACCAAGTCCACAAAATTATTGCAACCATGTTCGTTGTCCGCTTACCCGTCGACACTAGGGACGAACTTTTCTTCTAATGTATTCGCATCGTTAGTTACGCCGAAGCTGGCGACAAAACATTTGACGTTGCATATTCGAATTGTGTGTTACGCTATATCCGCGAAGGGAATTTATGGTGTGTGCTTATGAATTACCAGAGGCGTTCAGTAAGTAATGCTACACTTTTCATTGTCGGTCAGTTTAGGTTGAAAAAAAATTGTGGACTTTGTTGTGGGCGTCGTGGAACATTCCCGCTTCAGTCTTTACAGTTCCACGAAGTTCAGATAGGTGGCGGCGCCTTCAAAGTGGCATCTATAAGGGAAGTGAGTTCGAAGCAGAGAGGTTCCATTGAATTTCTTTTTAGCGGAATATCAAAGCATATAAAATCTGTACGGATACCCAACAGTGAACAAAAGCACGTTGAGTCGTTACCACGTTCAGGCGTCTCTTATCGCACCCAAGTCGCTCGACCTGTCTGAGCCCCCGCGTGCCGGCCGGCCGTACACACTTGCAACTTCTGGAATGTTGGAACGTGTGGACACTCTCATTTGAGGTGCTCGACAGGTCGCTATCAAACACCTCACATCTCAAGCGGACGTCTGTCGCCTCTTTTCGTAGTGCTCACACGCTCGTCCACCAGTTGAGGTACTGAATGCTGTTTCCCCGCTGGGTTCCTCACCGCCTAACAGAAGATCATACAGAACAATGTAGGGCCTCCTCTGCCGAATTGCCTGCGCTTTAAAACGCTCATAGTGACAATTTTTTGTCGAAAATCGACACAGGCGATGAAATACAAGTTCATCAATTCGAGCCAGAAACAAAACGGCAATCCACGGAGTGTCACCACACCACCCACCAACTCTCCTCCGAAGAAAAAGCCGCACCGCACTCTCAGCCGCCAAAGTAATGGCGACGGTCTTCTGAGACTCAGAAGGGGTTATTCCGTTTGGTATTCTCCCTCATGGTGCAACGATCAACTCGGACGTGTATTGTTCTACTCTCAGGAAATTGAAGAAACAATTTCAGCGTTGGGGCCTGGATAAACTGACAGAACCAGAGGCTGTAGAGAGTTTCAGGGAGAGCATTAGGGAAAGATTGACAAGAATGTGGGAAAGAAACACAGTATAAGAAGAATGGGTAGCTTTGAGAGATGAAACAGTGAAGACAGCAGAGGATCAAGTAGGTAAAAAGACGAAGGCTAGTAGAAATCCTTGGGTAACAGAAGAGATATTCAATTTAATTGATGAAAGGGGAAAATACAAAATACAGCAAATGAAGCAGGCAAAAAGGAATACAAACCTCTCATAAATTAAATCGACGATAAGTGCAATGTAGCTAAGCAGGAATGGCTAGAGGACAAATCTAAGGATGTAGAGGCGTATATCACTAGGAATAAGATAGATACTGCCTACAGGAAAATTAAAGAGACCTTTGCAGAAAAGAGAACCTCTTGTATGAATATCAAGAGCTCAGATGGAAATCCAGTTCTAAGCAAAAAGGGAAAGCAGAAAGGTGGAAAGAGTATATAGAGCGTCTACACAAAGGTGATGTTCTTGAGGACACTTTTCTGGAACTGGAAGAGGGTGTAGTTGAAGATGAAATGGGAGATACGATACAAGAACCGGGAGTAGACAACATTCCATTAGAACTACTGACAGCCTTGGGAGAGCCATCTGGTGAGCAAGAAGTATGAGGCAGGCGAAATACCCTCAGAGTTCAAGAAGAATATAATAATTCCAATCCCAAAGAAAGCAGGTGTTGACAGATGTAAAAATTACCGAGCTATCAGTTTAATAAGCCAAGGCTGCAAAATACTAACAAGAATTCTTTACAGACGAATAGAAAACCGGTACAAGCCAACCTCGGGAAAGATCAGTTTGGATTCCGTAGAAATGTTGGAACACGGGAGGCAATACTGACCCTACGACTTATCTTGGAAAATAGATAAAGGGAAGGCAAACCTACGTTTCTAGCATTTGTAGACTTAGAGAAAGCTTTTGACAATGTTGACTGGAATACTCTCTTTCAAATTCTGAAATTGGGATGGGTAAAATACAGGGAGCGAAAGGCTACTTACAATTTTTACAGAAACCAGATGGCAGTTATAAGAGTCGAGGGGCATGAAAGGGAAGCAGCGGTTGGGAAGGGAGTGAGACAGGGTTGTAGCCTATCCCCGATGTTATTCAATCTGTATATTGAGCAAGCAGTAAAGGAAAGAAAAGAAAAATTCGGAGTAGGGATTAAAATACATGGAGAAAAAATAAAAACTTTGAGGTTTGCCTATGACATTGTAATTCTGTCAGAGACAGCAAAGGACTTGGAGGAGCAGTTTGAACGGAATGGACAGTGCCTTGAAAGGAGGATATAAGATGAACATCAACAAAAGGAAAACGAGGATAATCGAATGTAGTCGAATTAAATCCGGTGATGCTGAGGGAATTAGATTAGGAAATGAGACGCTTAATGTAGTAAATGAGTTTTGCTATTTGGGTAGCAGAATAACTAAAGATGGTCGAAGTAGAGAGGATATAAAATGTAGACTGGCAATGGATAGGAATGCGTTTCTGATGAAGAGAAATTTGTTAACATCGAGTATAGATTTAAGTGTCAGGAAGTGGTTTCTGGAAGTATTTGTATGGAGTGTAGCCATGTATGGAAGTGAAACGTGGACGATAAATAGTTAAGACAAGAAGAGAATAGAAGCTTTCGAAATGTGTTGCTACAGAATGATGCTGAAGATTAGATGGGTAGCCGGGCCGGAGTGGCCCAGAGGTTCTAGGCGCTACAGTCTGGAACCGCGCGACCGCTACGGTCGCAGGTTCGAATCCTGAATCGGACATGGATATGTGTGATGTCCTTAGGTTAGTTAGTTTTAAGTAGTGTTAAGTTCTAGGGGCTGATGACCTCAGAAGTTAAGTCCCATAGTGCTCAGAGCCATTTGAACCATTAGATGGGTAGATCACATAACTAATGAGGAGGTATTCAAAAAAATGGTTCAAATGGCTCTGAGCACTATGGGACTTAACTTCTGAGGTCATCAGTCCCCTAGAACTTAGAACTACTTAATCCTAACTAACCTAAGGACATCACACACATCCATGCCCGAGGCAGGATTCGAACCTGCGACCGTAGTGGTCGCGCGGTTCCAGACTGTAGCGCCTAGAACCGCACGGCCACTCCGGCCGGCGAGGAGGTATTGATTAGAATTGGGAGAAGAGGAAATTGTGACACAACTTGACAAGAAGAAGGGATTGGTTGGTCGGACATGTTCTGAGGCACAAGGGATCACCAATCTGATATGCGAGGGCAGCGTGGAGGGTAAAAATAGTAGAGGGAGACCAAGAGATGAATACACCAAACAGATTCAGGACGTAGGTTGTAGTAGGTGCTGGGAGATGAGGAAGCTTGCACAGGATAGAGTAGCATGGAGAGCTGCATCAAACCAGTCTCTGGACTGAAGACCGCAACAACAACAACAATTTCAGGGTGTTCGTCGCCACAAAAATGCAAACGAACTCTCCATCTCCACGACAACGCAAGGCCTCACACAAGTCTGCGAACCCGAGACGAGCTCACAAAGCTTCGTTGGACTGGTGTTCCTCATCAGTCCCTTTCTTTTTTTATTTATTTTTTGTCATCAGTCTTCTGACTGGTTTGATGCGGTCCGCCACGAATTTCTCTCCTGCACCAACCTCTTCAACTCAGAGCAGCACTTGCAACCTACGTCCTCACTTATTTGCTGGGTATATTCTAATCTCCGTCTCCCTCTACAGCTTTTGCCTTCTAAAACTCCCTCCAGTACCAAGGAAGTCATTTCCTGATGTCTTAACAGATGTCCTATCATAATCCTTATCAATTTTTTCCACATATTCCTTTCCTCTCTGATTCTGTGCAGAACCTTCTCATTCCTTACATTATCAGTCCACCCAATTTCCAATTTCCGTCTGTAGCACCACATCTCGAATGCTTCGATTCGCTTCTGTTCTAGTTTTCCCACACTCCACTTTTCACTACCATACCGTGCTGTACTCCAAACGCACATTCTCAGAAACTTCTTCCTCAAATTAAGACCTATGTTTGATACTAGTAGACGTCTCTTGGCCTGGGATGTCCTTTTTGCCAATGCTAGTCTGCTTTTGATGTCCTCCTTGCTCCGTCCGTCATTGGTTATTTTCCTTAACTTCATCTACTTCGCGACCATTAGTCCTGCTGTTAACTTTCTCGCTGTTCTCCTTTCTTCTACTTCTCATTACTTTCGTCTTTCTTCGTTTTACTCTCAAACCGTACTGTGTACTCATTAGACCGTTCATTCTGTTCAACAGATCATGTAGTTCTCCTTCACTTTCACTCAGGATAGATATGTCATCAACGAATCGTATCATCAATATCCATTTACCTTGAATTTTAGTTCCATTCCTGAACGTTTCTTTTATTTCAGTCATTGTTTCTTCGATGTACGGATTGAACAGTAGGGGCGAAACACTACTTCCCTGTCTTACACCCTTTGCAATCCGAGCACTTATTTCTTTATCATCCATTCTTATTATTCCCTCTAGGCTCTACATCTACATCTACATCTATACTCCGCGAGCCACCTTACGGTGCGTGGCGGAGGGTACTTATTGTACCACTATCTGATCCCCCCTTCCCTGTTCCATTCACGAATTGTGCGTGGGAAGAACGACTGCTTGTAAGTCTCCGTATTTGCTCTAATTTCTCGGATCTTTTCGTTGTGATCATTACGCGAGATATATGTGGGCGGTAGTAATATGTTGCCCATCTCTTCCCGGAATGTGCTCTCTCGTAATTTCGATAATAAACCTCTCCGTATTGCGTAACGCCTTTCTTGAAGTGTCCGCCACTGGAGCTTGTTCAGCATCTCCGTAACGCTCTCGCGCTGACTAAATGTCCCCATCACGAATCGCGCTGCTTTTCGCTGGATCATGTCTATCTCTTCTATTAATCCAACCTGGTAAGGGTCCCATACTGATGAGCAATACTCAAGAATCGGACGAACAAGCGTTTTGTAAGCTACTTCTTTCGTCGATGAGTCACATTTTCTTAGAATTCTTCCTATGAATCTCAACCTGGCGCCTGCTTTTCCCACTATTTGTTTTATGTGATCATTCCACTTCAGATCGCTCCGGATAGTAACTCCTAAGTATTTTACGGTCGTTACCGCTTCCAATGATTTACCACCTATGGCATAATCGTACTGGAATGGATTTCTGCCCCTATGTATGCGCATTATATTACATTTATCTACGTTTAGGGAAAGCTGCCAGCTGTCGCACCATGCATTAATCCTCTGCAGGTCCTCCTGGAGTACGTACGAGTCTTCTGATGTTGCTACTTTCTTGTAGACAACCGTGTCATCTGCAAATAGCCTCACGGAGCTACCGATGTTGTCAACTAAGTCATTTATGTATATTGTAAATAATAAAGGTCCTATCACGCTTCCCTGCGGCACTCCCGAAATTACCTCTACATCTGCAGATTTTGAACCGTTAAGAATGACATGTTGTGTTCTTTCTTCTAGGAAATCCTGAATCCAATCACAAACCTGATCCGATATTCCGTAAGCTCGTATTTTTTTCACTAAACGTAAGTGCGGAACCGTATCAAATGCCTTCCTGAAGTCCAGGAATACGGCATCAATCTGCTCGCCAGTGTCTACGGCACTGTGAATTTCTTGGGCAAATAGGGCGAGCTGAGTTTCACATGATCTCTGTTTGCGGAATCCATGTTGGTTATGATGAAGGAGATTTGTATTATCTAAGAACGTCATAATACGAGAACACAAAACATGTTCCATTATTCTACAACAGATTGACGTAAGCGAAATAGGCCTATAATTATTCGCATCTGATTTATGACCCTTCTTGAAAATGGGAACGACCTGCGCTTTCTTCCAGTCGCTAGGTACTTTACGTTCGTCCAGCGATCTACGATAAATTGCTGATAGAAAGGGGGCAAGTTCTTTAGCATAATCACTGTAGAATCTTAAGGGTATCTCGTCTGGTCCGGATGCTTTTCCGCTACTAAGTGATAGCAGTTGTTTTTCGATTCCGATATCGTTTATTTCAATATTTTCCATTTTGACGTCCGTGCGACGGCTGAAGTCAGGGACCGTGTTACGATTTTCCGCAGTGAAACAGTTTCGGAACACTGAATTCAGTATTTCTGCCTTTCTTCGATCGTCCTCTGTTTCGGTGCCATCGTGGTCAACGAGTGACTGAATAGGGGATTTAGATCCGCTTACCGATTTTACATATGACCAAAACTTTTTAGGGTTCTTGTTTAGATTGTTTGCCAATGTTTTATGTTCGAATTCGTTGAATGCTTCTCTCATTGCTCTCTTTACGCTCTTTTTCGCTTCGTTCAGCTTTTCCTTATCAGCTATGATTCGACTACTCTTAAACCTATGATGAAGCTTTCTTTGTTTCCGTAGTACCTTTCGTACATGATTGTTATACCACGGTGGATCTTTCCCCTCGCTTTGGACCTTAGTCGGTACGAACTTATCTAAGGCGTACTGGACGATGTTTCTGAATTTTTTCCATTTTTGTTCCACATCCTCTTCCTCAAAAATGAACGTTTGATGGTGGTCACTCAGATATTCTGCGATTTGTGCTCTATCACTCTTGTTAAGCAAATATATTTTCCTTCCTTTCTTGGCATTTCTTATTACACTTGTAGTCATTGATGCAACCACTGACTTATGATCACTGATACCCTCTTCTACATTCACGGAGTCGAAAAGTTCCGGTCTATTTGTTGCTATGAGGTCTTGCACATATTGTATATTACGCGTCTCTCCCTATGTGTTACCATAATTTTTCTCAGAATTTCGAACACCTCGTACCATTTTACATTGTCGAGAGCTTTTTTCAAGTAGACAGATACTTTGAACATGTCTTGGTTTTTCTTGTCTTATCTCCATTATCAACCGCAACTTCAGAATTGCCTCCTAGTGCAGGTTCCACAAGGTTCGCGGGAGAGCTTCTGCAAAGTTCGGAAGATAGGATACGAAATACTGGTAGAAGTGAAGCTGTGAGGATGGGGTGTGAGTCGTGCTTGGGTAGCTCAGTTGGTGGAGCACTTGCCCACGAAAGGCAAAGGTCCCGAGCTCGAGTATCGGTCCGGCACACAGTTTTAATGTGCCAGGAAGTTTCATATCAGCGCACAAACTGCTCCAGAGTGAAAATCTCATTCATGACACAGTCAGTTAATCATACAGCGCAACTGCTAATAGCTTTATGGGACTGTGAGCTCTAATTGCTTTTCCTTCTGCTGTTCTCTGCCAGACGGAGACTAATAAACATCATAATCTGTAGCAGTCAGTCACCTGGCACTGACTTCTGGGGAATCTGAGTCACACACAATGACTCAAGTTCCATGTATAATGTCACCAAACAGATAACCTACCTGTCCACAATTACTGATATCCAAAATACAATATTTATATCAAGAGAAAGAAGTGACATGAAGAACAAAAGAGTAGGAACACAAACATAGTAAAAAGAAGGAACACAAAGAACTGAAGACTAGATACCATTATACTTCTCTAAGCTGATGCGGAAGAATTTTAGGTGACCTATAAAGATCCTACCTGACTGTACCTCCCGTATACTGTGCAAATTCTACGAAAACTTAGCTATTTCAAAACATTCACCCACTTAACTTGCTGTATATTCCGAGAATCTTCCACTTCATCAAATCCACGAGAGACTTGTAACCTGACGGTATCAACAATGGGCTGAGAGTCCAAAGACAGACTTGCAAAACTACTGTGACTAATCTCAAACAGTTGTTGAACCAATCTTCGCTTTCTAAACTTCACAAAAAAAACTGTAGCTTCCGTCCCCATACACAAATGAAGGTGAAAGTGTGTTTTGAAATCCGAATCAGTGCGTGACTTTTGATTTATAAAAAAAGCTATATAATTTAATGAATACTGAACAGTTACATCCACAAACTAACAGTTTCTGATATATTTATCATTTTTGTAAACATCTTATACTTATTTTGCAGGGTAGCCTTAAGAAAATATTTGTGTCTTTGTTCATGTAAAATTTTTCTCTGGCATTTTCTTTGATAGTGATGCTATGGGTTTTAGCATTTTAATGTATTACATTTTATACACTGTGAACAAGATCATTAGCTAAAATTGGTGGTCGATCCGAACTCTTATTACGAATATTAGTTGTCACAGTAAATGTAAATGCAGTCTGTCAAAGAACGCTTTAGAACATAAGATTTGTGAAATGTTTATAGAGTATGCACACTGGGGAACTCTAGACTTGGACAATCTGTTTGTGAATTGATTTTTTTTAGTGTAAGACAAGAGCATAAATGTGACCAAGTAAAATTACTCAGGATGTTCACAGAATTTTATATAAGTGTATAATGACCAATAGATAACTTCTAGAATAATTGACATAACTGCTTGTTTTGCATATTGATGGCTAAATGAAGCACATGTAATTTATTGAACGACCACCTTGAAAAGATTAGGATACATTAATATTTCTTGCCTCAACTTATGTGTTAGCGATGGGTGAATGACAGAGAGCATGCGTCTTAAGTCTAAAGAAATATGGGCACTGCCATTTTTGAAAGAGCATAAAAAATTGCCATGTTAGTTAAATTTCTTTTGATAACATGTTTTTTTTGTGTTATTGTATATTCCGGCAACGGCCTTGCTGCATTGGATACATTGATCATCGAAGTTAAGCGCTGTTGGGCGTGGCCGGCATTTCGATGGGTGACCATCCAGCCGCCGTGCGCTGTTGCCATTTTTCGGGGTGCACTCAGCCTCGTGATGCCAATTGAGGAGCTACTCGAATAGTAGCGGCTTCGGTCAAGAATACCATCATAACGACCGGGAGAGCGGTGTGCTGACCCCATGCCCCTTCTACTCGCGTCCTCCTAGGATGACACGGCCGTCGGATAGTCCCGGTAGGCCACTCGTGGCCTTAAGACGGAGTGGTTATTGTATATTCCAATTGTGATTTATCGAAACATTGTTCCAAACATAAGGAGCAGACGGATTAAATAATAAACATGAATTAAATAAATTTATGGCAGTAAGCCCATGAATGAACACAGAATGACTGTAGAAGACCATGTCGTGAGTTTGTTGTTCCTGTGCCCTCGTATTCTTATTAGTTCGCTTGTACAGACAATTGATGGTTTTATTATTTTGTACTGGATGAGATAATACTATAAGAATTACCCCTCCTAGTACAAAATAGTTCATTAGGTGGGGGTATTGTAAGGTGGCTATACTATTCTGCACCTTACAAGCACTCATCTACATACTTTGCCCTGATAAACAACCGGAATTAGGTATCATTTGATAGGCTGTACATCGTATATATGAATATTTAAAGAAGACCCGACATTGTCACGTACACCTTGTAAATAGTTGTTAACGCTTATTGCATGAAAGGTGACGGAGTGTCTTTATTATCAAACTGGTGTAATTAATGATTGCCAATACTAGTAGAGGTTGGAACGCCAATGGAAATGAAACAGCAGGAGTAGCTCAAGCCCTGGGTGGAAAAGCCCGCACAGATGTGTTGGTACTGCTTGACACAGGAAGTTGCCAAGACGGACGGTCGGGGCAACTGAGCGCTGAAGCGCAATACAGTGATAGCCGGCTGGTGTTGTAGCGGGGCTGGAAGCATAACCGGATAATACTTCGGAAACTCTGAAAATCTGAGAGGAACGAGGAAGCGTTACCTTGGAAATCACGCAGGGTGGGTTATTTCGAAGGATGTTTTCTCTTAGAAGCGTACCATTGTATGAATTCCCAATTTACGGTGATAGCTATTTCCTCGCAAAGTTTCCGCGCTGGACGACAAATGACTAAAATATGGTGGGTCGGCGTTCGGAAGAATCTGTAGAGAGGGAGAATATTCTGTGGTTTCGAGAATATGATTCGCTTTCTGCAGTTACGAGGGAGGGGAGTCAAGCTTTGCTGGGCTTTGCTGGGAAGCCAGCGGTGGAGAGAATGAGGTCTTCCATTCTGAGCGCCCGTGTTTGACAGTCGCTTAGTATCAGCTTTTGTTGGTACAGACAGATTTGCTGTCTTTGCTCTCAGGAGATACTATAGTCAGAACTTTTGGACACTGTACTGGTGCGAACTTATACGATTCTGGACTTCGCCTTCGGTTAGGGAGTCGTCGTTGAGTACGCAGCATTCAGTGATTGGGAGCACTCCTTCTGCCTATACTCACGTAGAGACGTTATTTGAATTCCGTCCTTGTGACTGGGAGTTCGCGTTTCTTGTCTGTAGAACACAGAGAGGAGAAGACAGTATTAGATTATACTAGTCAGAGGACTGCTTGCTGCCGTCCTAGTGTTTGAAAGAATTTCTTATTTTGTGGCTGGAGTTTTTTTTTTTTTTTTTTTTTTTTTTACATCTATGGTCATCAGTTCCTTAGAACTTAGAACTACTTAAACCTAACCAACCTAAAGACATCACACAACACGCAGTGGCTGCAGTTCTTCCGTCGTCGCAGACGAGTACGAGAACCATCACTCTGACGCACCGGACGCAGTACATACAGTCATATTGCTAATTGCTTCGGCTTATTAGGGCTATAAAGCTAAATAGCTGTGATCACGTAAGTTTAATTTCCACTGAGGTTGCACACCACTGTAGATCACCTTTGAAAGTAGTGTCTTCTGGTGTTTCGTATGTAGATAATGTCAGTCATCTCCCGTTATTTATATTAGACCACGTAGCCATAAAAAGGGACAGGTTTGGGCAATTGATCAGTAATATTAATTAGGAAATTCATTTGTGTCTCTTTATGGACACTGATTTATAAACATCTGTAATATATAAAAGCAGTTTTAATCTACAATAAATGTATAAGCAGAATCGACATTTATCAGTTTGTAGTTACTAGTTCCCGTATCATTCATTTATGTAATTTATATGTTAAAGACCAACAAGGACGAAATGATATCACCATTACGAGACCCTAAGATCTGCTTCAGAGGGTAGTCAGATAGGGCCAAATCTTCATTTTTGCGTTCAGTATTTTCCGCTGCGCACATTCATTTTTACACCCGCCTGGATTAGCATCTTGGATTGCTACCTTGTAGTACAAACTCAAAGATTGCGTATTATACACTTCCGCCAGCTTAAGCAAATGGAACAAATCGGTTGGTTTCTTTTGCATTAGATGTAGTCTATGGTGAGCGTTAAGGGCTTATGGAGGCACCGTTTAGTTCATAAGCAGTTCTCAGAAAAAACACGAAAAACATGCTTTGTGTGTGTACCAAAACGGGGCCGCGGATTCCAAGACGGCTACGCGCAGCAAATGGTTGAAATTTATGCGACATATCCCTAAGAGCCCGATCTGGAATGATCTTGAAAATTTTCTTGATATATTTATCCGTTTCCGAGGTACAGAGGTTCAAAGTTACCCTACAGGTACATGTGAAATACGCACATAAAATCCGGTGAGATTCCATGTTCTGGGGAAAGTTAGGAGCAGATGAGAGAAGTTTGGTGGCGCGATAATCGCCATCGGCACAGTGTCGGAGGTACGTTCACGTCTTCCACAAGTCGAACCTGCAGTCTACTTTTCTTTCCTACAACGTCCGACTATGACTGCAACTGTCATGCAAATCGTTTCTTGCACTGCAGTTTAATTATTTCCACGGTCCTGCGATACCAACCCTCTGCCCTCTCCAACGACGACTTCTGCTCCTGACTTTCACCAGAATACGAAATTTCACCTAATACACTCATGCTCATAAATTAAGAATAATGCTGATACATGCTGAAACAACACTCTGGTGGGCGGTTTGCGGATTTAAATCACCTCGGCATATGACCATGCGGTGCATTTGACCTGCGGTCGTCCCACGGTGGCGCTGGCAGCAGTCCACACACGGAGAGGTGTGTTGGTGCATGTCAGAGTACGGTGCAGCGAGTAAGTGGTCAGACGTTTTCAGAAGCTCTAAGGGTGACTGTATGTGTGTTGAAAATGGTTCAAAGAACACATATTGATGACGTTATAAGGGGTAGAATTGTAAGGCAACTGGAGGCTGGTCAAACACAACAGGTCGTAGCACGGGCCCTCCGTGTGCCACAAAGTGTGCTGTCGCTATTATGGCAACGATTCCAGCAGACAGGAAACGTGTCCAGGTGCTACAGTACGGGACGTCCACAGTGTACAACACCACAGGAAGACCGATATCTCACTATCAGTGCCCACAGACGCCCACGGAGTACTGCAGGTAGCCTTGCTCGGGACTTACAGCAGCCACTGGGACAGTTGTCTCCAGACACACAGTCTACAGACGACTGAAGAGACATGGTTTATTCGCCCGGAGACCTGCAAGGTGCATTCCACTGACCCCTGGTTACAGCAGAGCCCGTAAAGCCTGGTTTCAAGAACACAATACATGGTCATTGGAACAGTGGTCCCAGGCTATGTTCACGGACGAGTCCAGATGTAGTCTGAACATTGATTCTCGCCGGGTTTCCATCTGGCGTGAACCAGGAGCCAGATACCAACCCCTTAATGTCCTTGAAAGGCACCTGTATGGAGGTCATGGTTTGATGGTCTGGGGTGGTATTATGATTGGTGCACGTACACCCCTGCACGTCTTTGACAGAGGAACTGTAACAGGTCAGTTGTATCGGGACGTCATTTTGTACCAATATGTCCGCCTTTTCAGGTGTGCAGTGGGTCCCACCTTCCTCCTGATGGATGATAACGCACGGCCCCACAAACCTGCCATCGTGGAGGAGTACCTTGAAACAGAAGATATCAGGCGAATGGAATGGCCTGCCTGTTCTCCAGACCTAAACCCCGTCGAGCACGTCTGGGATGCTCTCGGTAGACATACCGCTGCACGTCTTCAAATCCCTACGACACTTCAGGAGCTACGACACGCACTGGTGCAAGAATGGGAGGCTATAGCCCAGCAGCTGCTCGACCACCTGATCCAGAGTATGCCAACCCGTTGTGCTGCCTGTGTATGTGTGCATGGTGATCATATCCCATATTGATGTCGGGGTACATGCGCTGTGGCGTTTTGTAGCACATGTGTTCGGGACGGTTTTCTCAACTTATCACCAATACAGTGGCCTTACAGATCTGTGTCGTGTGTGTTGTGCCACATTCTGCAATCATCCTTAATTTATTAGCATGAGTTTAGTTTTCATTTGGCACAGGAAAGAACTGATTTTAATCATTAAGTCTACAGTTTCATGTTATTCTCGTCATACTCCTGCTGTCTGAATGTGATGCGACCAACCTCTCGAATAAGTAATACACAAAAATTTCACTTCATTTATTTGATTTTTTTTTTAAGGATTACATCACAGGGTGTGACGTCGTACTGATAGGTGGACTCATACTGCCAACTTCTTCGTGAATTTCACTGGATTTTGTAATCACCAAAATAACATCTCATATTGTCTGAAACTGTGAAGTTTCCCTCTTTCGTTCTCTCTTTTTGTAAGACGGTGTACATGATGGCTTACAGCGAGACTGACTGATCATCTGCAGGCTGGACAGAGACCAATTCGACCAGACGCTGGAAATCCACTCTGGCGCCGGCCGCGGTGGTTTAGCGGTTCTAGGCGCTCAGTCCGGAACCGTGCGACTGCTACGGTCGCAGGTTCGAATCCTGCCTCGGGCGTGGATGTGTGTGATGTCCTTAGGTTAGTTAGGTTTAAGTAGTTCTAAGTTCTAGGGGACTGATGACCACAGATGTTAAGTCCCATAGTGCTCAGAGCCATTTGAACCATTTGAACCACTCTGGCGTCCGGGACCAACAATGATACGTCACACACTGAACAACCGATTCACAGTAGGCGCAAATGATCGCTTAACGTTAACAGTAAACGACAACGTCGACACTGCCGCGTCCTGGATACCTCCAGCTTCTGCGGCACAGAACCCCGTGCTGGCGCGTACGAAGTGACTTCCTGGAATCAGACAGCACGAATCAGGTGAGGCGCAGCGCGACAGGTTTCCGCCTCCGCCGCCGCCGCGCCGCCGCCGCCTCCGCCCTCGCGGATCAATACAGCCTCCCACAGCAGAGACGAGAAAAACTGTGGCGATAGAAGACCCCTGCCTCCGTGCTGCTTCTGCCGCACAACTCACCCGGCATTGAGAGTGCGTCGCAGAGCAGACTTGCGCGGCAGTCCAGTGAGCTAACTAGCTCAGTGAATGCGTCGAGGTAGTAGGCGAGAACATCTGTATCTCTAAACGGCTGAAATGGCGCACAGTGGCTGCCAGGGGAAACAAAATTTTCGTATTCAGTATTTCATATAATTACCAGCGGAAAAAAGTGCTCCCACTTGACCACTCTTCTTTAAAATAAAACACTCCGAAAGAAAAGATGGATGCCGATTGCCTCATTGTACTTTCCTCGGCATCATTGAACATTTTCCCAGAAATTTTGGCATACGAACACATGCGCTCAGTTTTTAACATGCAGCTCAGCTCTCATTCCTAAAATGTCTCCAACTCCATTAGTCCATCGCTCATGACTCCTCCCCCCCCCCCCCCCCCCAACACCGACTTGACCACCACTCTCACTCACTCATCCAGCCCAACTCATGGCCGTTCTCTTTGTGTCTCTCTAACTGCAACTTTTCCCTGTCTCCCAGCCACAGTCTACGTATTGTCCTAGCTCCTGTCACTGTCTACCTCTCGCTCTCTCTCACTGCTACTAACTCACACATTCCTTCCCACTGCTGCTGTCTCTTCTCACTCTCACCACCTCTCCCTTCCTCGTTGTCATTGTCACACACTCTGTCTCCCATTATCACTGCCTCTCACTCACTTCCACTTTCCCCTTCTCTAGGAAAAGCACTGTTCTGTGACTCTCAACTATATTGCTGCAGAAAAACATCGCATCACCAGAAAGGAGGCGTTACATAAACGAAAGTTGTCAGGCCTGTTTCTAAATCTGAAAGATGATGTCTGTTCAAATTCGTGGCACCACAGTGATAGAACAAACTGTTACAAATCGGTTACTTCAAGGACAGCTCTGAGCCAGACCCCCTGTAGTGTGCATTCCACTGATCACAAACCACCGCCATTTGCGACTTCAGTGGTGTCAAGCGAGAGCTCACTGAAGGACATGGTGGAATTCTTTTGTGTTTTCTGAAAACCGGTTCTGCCCCTGTGCCAGCGATGGCCGTATGTTGGTTAGAAGAAGAGCAGTTGAGGTAGTGCAATCAACCTGTCTCCGTGTTAGACGCATTGATTGTATTGGATCCGTACTTGTTCCATAGATCATGAATATGATACTTTATAATGATGTGGAACGTGTCAGGTTAATAAAAGGTGTCTATACAAGATATTACATTACACAAAATATTACATGACAATATTTTTAATTTTTTTGTGGGGGATGGGGAAATTACCCACTTGCTATATCCAAAAATTCATTTAATGAGTAGAAGGAGCTGCCACTCAGAAATTCTTTTAATTTCCTTTTAAATGCCATATGACTATCTGTCAGACTTTTTATGCTATTAGGTAAGTGACCAAAGACTTTTTTGGCAGCATAATTTACCCCCTTCTGGGACAAATTTAGATTTAACCTTGAGTAGTGAAGATCATCCTTTCTCCTAGTGTTGTAGCCATGTACACTACTGTTACTTTTAAATTCGTTCAGATTGTTAATAGCAAATTTCATAAGTGAATATATATATTGTGAGGCAGTAAGTAGGCTGATTAGGTTTTTATATTGGCAACGCCACGTAGCGCTCTGTATGAAAATCACTGACTGTGCTGTGTGCAGTCTGAGACTGGTCGGCATTTTTGCAATATTCGCCATTGTAGTGTTGGGCAGTTGGCTGTTAACAGCGCGTAGCGTTGCGCAGTTGGAGGTGAGCCGCCAGCAGTGGTGGATGTGGGGAGAGAGATGACGGAATTTTGAGAGTGGACGATCTGGACGTGTGTCCATCAGAGACAGTAAATTTGTAAGCCTGGATGTCATGAACTGCTATATATATTATGACTTTCGAACACTATTAAGGTAAATACATTGTTTGTTCTCTATCAAAATCTTTCATTTGCTAACTATGCCTATCAGTAGTTAGTGCTTTCAGTAGTTAGAATCTTTTATTTAGCTGGCAGTATTGGCGCTCGCTGTATTGCAGTAGTTCGAGTAACGAAGATTTTTGTGACGTAAGTGATTTGTGAAAGGTATAGGTTAATGTTAGTCAGGGCCGTTCTCTTGTAGGGATTATTGGAAGTCAGATTACGTTGCGCTAAAAATATTCTGTGTCAGTTTAGTGTTGATCAGAATAGGTAAAGAGCGAAATGTCTGAGTACGTTCAGTTTTGCTCAGCTGTTCGAAAATCAATAACGTAAGGGGTTTACCAGCACAGTAATTCATAAACTTTTCTAAGGGGACGTTTCAAGGCTACAGTGAAGATCCATAGTTCTTTAAATAAGTGTATGTAGGATGATCTTGGATGAGTTCCAACAATTATTCTGATTACACATTGGACATACATCTGTTGTTATAGCCTAGGGTGCGATTTCGTATGACAGCAGGAGCGCTCTCGTGCATATACTACGCACCCTGACTGCAAATTTGTACGTTAATCTGATGATTCCACCTGTTGTGCTACCATTCCAGAGGGTGTTATCCAACAGGATAACGCTGGCCCACATACCGCTGTTGTAACCCGACACGACCTTCACAGTGTCGACATGTCCCTTGGCCTACTCGATCACGAGATCTGACTCCAGTCCAGCACATCTGAGACATCATCGGACAACAACAACAGCTCCAGTGTCATCCATGGACAGCATTAACCGTCCCTGTACTGACAGAACAAACGCAAAGGGCGTAGAACTCCAGCCCACAAACTGACATTCGGCATCTTTCCAACACAAAGTATATAAGTGTCTGCATGCTTGCATTCAACATTCTGGCGGTTACACCGGATATTAACGTACCGTATTTCATATTTTCAATGCCTTCTCTCGCGCTTACGTTAACCTGTGATGTTGCAGTGTTAATCACTTTAATATGTTACTTAGACAAATGTGTTCCCGAAATTCCATTACTGTGCATTAATCATTTTTTGGTCATGAAATTTTTTTTTAGTCAGTGTATGTTCCACTACCAATCTCACCCTCTCTTTGTCTCACACCGCCATTGTCTCCTTCGCTTTTTCTATATCACAACCACAGTAGTATTCCAAGATACTACTCTAGGCGGGTGTAAACTGAATGTGCGCAACGGAAAATAATAAATGCTAAAATGAAGATTTGGCTCTGTCTGACTACCCCCTGAAGCAGATCTTAGGATCTCTTAAGGGACTTTAAAATATAAATTACAACCTAAACATAAATGAATGATTAAGGGAACTAATACTAGTAAATGACAAACGTTGTTCCTGCTTATATATTTATTGTAGATTAAAAAAAAACTTTATATTAAAAAGTTTACATTTCCTAAGTAATTGCCCAACCCTGCCCCTTATTATGACTGCGCGATCGAATATCAATAACAAGGAATGAGTAACATCATCGACATACCAAACACTACAAGACACTACTTTCAAAGATGATCTACGGTGGTGTGGAACCTCAGTGGAAATAAACTAACGTGATCACAACTGTTTCGCTTTTATAGCCCTAATACGCCAAAGCAATATGCGATATCACCGTATGTACTGCGTCCGGTGCGTTGAAGTGATGGTTCTCGTACTCGTCTGCGACGATGGAAGAACTCCAGCCACAAATAAACTCTTTCAAACACTAGGACGGCAGAAGGCGGTTCTCTGACTAATATACGCTAACACTGTCTTCTCCTCTCTGTGTTCTACAGACGAGAAACGCAAACTCCCAGCCACAAAGACGGAGTTCAGATAACGTCTCAACGTGAGTATAGACAGAAGAGGTGCTCTCAATTACTGAACGCTGCGTACCCAACGACGACTTCCAACCCGGAGGTGATGTCCAGAATCGTGTAAGTTCGCAACAGTACAGTGCTTAACTGTTCTAACTATAAACTCTCCTGAGAGCAAAGACAGCAAGTCCCTCTGTACCAACAAAAACTGATATCGAGCGACAGTCACACACGGGCGCTCACAACGGAAGACCTCGTCTCTCCACTGCTGTCTTCCCAGCAAGGCTCGGCTCCCCACCATCGTAATTCCGAAAACGAATCATATTCCCGAAACCACGGAATATTCTCCCTCTCTACAGATTCTTCCGAACGTCGACCAACCATATTTTAGTCTTTTGTCGTCCAGCGGCGAAAGTTTGCGAGGAGAAACCTATACTCGTACTTCTGGGTAAAAATCCTTGAAAATAACCCAGACTGCGTCGTTTCCGAGGTGCCGCTTCTTCGTTCCTCTCACCTGCGTCCAAGATTTCTGCAGTTTCCGAAGTATAATCCTTCCGGTTCGGCTACAATACCGGCTGTTGTGCTTCAGTGCTTAAGTGCTATGACGCTCGTCTTGCTATTTCCTGTGTTTAAACAGGACCAACACACCTGCGTGGGCCTTCCACCCAGGGCTTGAGTTCCGTCTACAGCTTCATTTCCACTGTCGTTCCAACCTCTACTAGTATGATAATAAAGACACTCCGTCACCTCTCATGCAATAAGCGTTAACAATTATTTACAAGGCGTATGTGACACTGCCAGTCTCCTTTAAATATTCATATATACGATGTACTACGTACCAAATAATACCTAATGTGGTAGTAGATCACTGCAAAGTATGTGGATGAGTTCTTGTAATGTGCGAAATTATAGCCGCCTTACAGTATCTCTTCCAGGGTTCATTTATAACTAGCCCTTCTCGTTCTCACTGCTGCTGTCTCCTTCGTTCTCAGCATAAAAAGGTGCTAATATGTTCACATGTCGAAATTTTTGGGAAAAATTTTAAAGGTGCCGAGGAAGGTACAATGAGGTAACTGATACCTCTGTTTTCAGAGTATCTTTTATAAACAGAAGCCTATTCGCCTTTTCTGTGCTGCGGTAGGAGCTCTTTTCCGCTGGTTCCCTTCTTTCTCCCGCTACAGCAGGACACGTTATTTATATGAAAAGAACTTTATGGGTCTGTAAAATATTGATAGTTTACTTACGAGAGACTGAAATAACGCAAAACTATATAGTGTCGCAACTCAGACTGGATTTTATTTGCACATAAATTTTGCACATGCTTCAGTACTTCAACAGGTAGGATTTTCCAGAACCCTTCTGATGATAAAGGAGACACCTTGCAGCACGTTTCTCCCTCCTGCGTCACTGTGTAAACTACGTTTTCGCCTCCTACCGGATTTTACGTGCATATTTTATACGTACATGTAGGATACCTTCGAACCTCTGTATCTCGGAAAAAGATATCAAAATCCTGTTATTGTGTGCGGCGTTTTAAAACATATTAGGTATCGCATGCTGGCGCACGAGTATAGACTGACGGAGTTAAAAATTTAAAATGCTGTTTTAACTTCATCATTACGCTCAGGGTTTAAGGCAATAAGACATGTGTTAAAGTTAAAAACTGTCTATATGTCTTGAAAACAGCAGAACACACGGCGTGCAAATTATCCAGACTATCTTCACCTATTATTTGACACTGAGATTACTTAGTGACTTCCAACATATGCCACACACAATGTAAAACCTTCTCTCGTTGACACCCGCTACAAAATGCCTGAAGGACAAAAGGTTATCGCTTTCTACATTTTCTCGGTTCACTCAGTGACACTTTAGCATCAAACAAAACTTTTAATTTATTACGCCTTTACTACTAATTCTATCCGCAACACAATTTCCATACAGTATCCACATGTACCTCTAAATGCACCTACAAAATTGTATGGTTCAACGACACATAGTTCAGAAGATACGACCTAATAAACATTCAGATGCGTGAAAAACTACCTTTTCTTAAAAAAGCAGCACAAAATGACGGAACTATAGTCATCCAGTGTTTGATAATTAAAGCGCCTAGCGACTTAAAACAAACTTTAAACGTAATTTCGCACCTTTTCTGAACTCTTTCGATAGGCTGTGAAGGCATAATCCGAAGCTAATGAAATCAACGCAATTAAGTCGTGGCACCTGCAACCATAAGATTTTACGTGCTTATCGTCAAATAATTAACACATTGACTACTTATAAGTTAATCGGAAGTACGAAGATATTTTAGGCGTGGGAGTTCGATTCTTTAAGGAATCGCTTATGGTTGGTGGTGGTCGTGGGGGGTTAAATGTAACCTCTGAAAAAGAATAGTTATCAGTCGTCAACCTAAAAAAGCCTAACTAGGCCTTAGTGTGTTGGTGTGTATGTGTGTGTGTGTGTGTGTGTGTGTATGTGTGTCGGGGTGAGGGATATGGGTTGGAGACGTATTAAAAATTATATTTGTAAAGGCTTGGGGGGCTCAGTCAAAAGCTGAGAGCAAAAGGGTTAACGGTGAGTGCACGCTCCCAATGTGTGACAATTTGAGAATTTGGGTCGGCTGAGAGGGGAAACTGCTGGCCGGGGGCGGTTAAGCAACCGCTCGCCTAACGCGAGAAATGTCGGTTCGAGTACCAGTCTGGCACAAATTTTCACTACTCATTGCTGAATTTAGCTCAATCTCCAGTTGGGGCATATACACTGAAGAGCCAAAGAAATTGGTACACCTGCCTAATATCGTGTAGGGCCCCCGCGAGCATACAGAAGTGCCGCAGCAGGACGTGGCATGGACTCGGCTAATGTCTGAAGTAGTGCTCGAGGGAATTAACAGCATGAATCCTGCAGGGTTGTCCATAAATGCGTAAATGAGTACGGGGCGGGAGGGGGGGGGGGGGCGAGAGAGAGATCTCTTCTGAATAACACGTTGCAAGACATCCCTGATATGCAGATATGCTCAGTAATGTTCATGTCTGTGGAGTTTGGTGACCAGTGTTTAAACTCAGATGACTGTTCCTGGAGCCACTCTTTAGTAATTCTGGACGTGTGGGGTGTCGCGTTGTCCAGTGGGAATTGCCAAAGTCCGTCGGAATACAGAACGGACATGAATGGATGCAGGTGATCAGACAGGATGCTTACGTACTAGTTACCTGTGAGAGTTGTATCTAGGAGTATCAGGGGTTCCATATCAATCCAACTCCACACGCCCCACACCATTACAGAAATTCCACCAGCTTGAACAGTCCCCCGCTGACATGGAAACATTGTCTCCATACCAGTACGCGTCCATCCGCTTGATACAATTTGAAACTTGACCCATTCGGCCAGGCAATATGTTTCCCGTCATCAACAGTCCAATGTCAGTATTGACAGGCCCAGGCAAGGCGCAAAGCTTTGTGTCGTGCAGTCATCACTGGTACACGAGTGGGCCTTCGCCTCATGCCCGTATCGATGATATTTCGTTCAGTGGTTCCTTCGCTGACACTTGTTGATCGCCCAGCATTAAAATCTGCAGCAGCTTTCGGAAGGGTTGCACTTCTGTCAATTTGAACGATTCTCTTCAATCGTCGTTTGTCCCGTTCTTGCAGGTTCTTTCTCCGGCCGCAGCGATGTCGTAGATTTGATGTTTTACTGGACTCCTGATTATTCACGGTACACTCGTGATACGCTCGTACGGGTAAGTCCCCACTCCATCGATTCCTCAGAGATGCTGTGTCCCACACTTCGTGCGCCGACTATAACAACACGATCAAACTCACTTAAATCTTGATAACCTGCCACTGTAGCAGCAGTAACCGAATTAACAGCTGCGCCAGACACTTGTTGTCTTACAAAGGCGTTGCCGACGGCAGCGCCGTATTCAGCCTGTTTACATATCTCTGTATTTGAACACCCATGCCTTTACCAGTTTCTTTGACGCTTCAGCGTAGAACATACAGTGAGTGGTAAGCGTCTGCACAAATTTTGAAAGCGCTGACTGATTTCTTTGCGATTTTCAGAAGGAAACGCTACTGACGAAGGACGAACGGACTGACATTATTCTCTTGGCTAGGTATTATGCTACCTGTCATGTAGCACGTACCTTCAATGCAGTACAAACAACGCAGATTAGTCTTGACAACTTGGCGAGACTTACCGAGAAATTCAAAACGACAGGTTCAATTGCCGATGCAAGTAGACTTCGAAGACAAAGAAGTTAACAGACGAAGTACATTGATGCTAGCGGTGGAGGCCAGGAATCCAACGAAGGTGCGCGACGTATCTCTACACTAAAGAGAATCAGCCAAAGCACTGTCGTGCACATAAAGATTGGAATAAATGTATCATACTCATTTGTGGTTTATGTGGTCAGTGTTGTAGACTTGTTGCCAGGTTAGGCCTTCGATATTAGCTTTAAACGCCTGCATTGGAACTGGACTCATATTCCCAACTCTTCTGTATACTACTTTGAAATTTAACTCTGCCGTAATTCCCTTCAGTATTACTATCTGTACATCATGGTCTGACAGACAGTTACTAATTTTTCTCACACTATGCCCATCAACTAAAGAGCAATGTATGAATATATTGTCTATGATGGTTCTGCTGTTCCCCTGAACTCGGAAAATACACTATCTATAACAGGTTGTGGGACTGAAGTAAATCAATTAAATGAATTACAGTCGTAATGTTTTCCACACCAGCGTGTTTTTCTGATCCGTTAGTTGCTCGTCCCCCCCCCCCCCTTCCTCTCTTTTTTTTTCTCTCTCTCTATATCCTGGTAAATCTCATCATGCATCTCTCCACTGTTCACTATTACTGTTTAAGTTCTTGTCTCACTACCATAAGGCAGTAATCACAAAGATCATAAACTTTCAGTTTCAGACATGTAGGGAACTTTCTTTTGAAAACTCTGTTCAGTTTACCAAAAGAGACCCAGTCCATTTTTTTCTCTTATGTTTATTTCATTTGTTGTCCGATCTGTCTTAGTAGTCATCAGCTGCCATTAGTAACAAATTCTGTTAACAACTGTAATCTTAGTTTGGAAAATCTACGAGTAACAAGGGGTAAAATTAGATTGACGACCAGGGTCGCTATGGCCTGTTTTCACTCGTTGCATGATAGTGTGGCGTAAGTGTACCTGTCGAGTGCAAGTGATCGTAATGTCTGTGTGTATAGTGTAGTGCAATGTTTGTGTTGTGAGAAGGGAGATGGTGAAACCAATTCCGGCACACAGCCTATCATACAGGCATGTCTTCACTCCACGAGACACAGCGGAGAGGCTAGTAACTTAACGTGGAACATTGGCGCAAATTCTGATCTGGAAGCTGACACCGGAATAGTGGCAGTGATACCTTCTCCCCCGAAGTGGCGACCTGCGAGTCACATCTCATCACGCAGAGGAGCGTTAGCGGCCTCGGCTATGAAGGCGAGTACCAGAGTATAAAACAAGTAGTTAGAAAGACGTAGTACAATCTGCGTAATTGATTATTATTCCTCCGGTTATTACAGTTTCTTTAAAAACACAGTGTTTCGGTTGTCTGAACACTAGGTAAATACAAGATGAGTCTCTACCCGAATGGTGACGAGCATTAATTTAATCTAGACAAGTGGTATCATATGTTGCTACAGTTACAGGGTACATTCAACATGCCTGCCAACCATTCGACACAAAGTTACAGCTGATGTAACTAATTCCGCCGAACATGTGACAACGTTTCTCCTCATGTTTGTTGGCAAGCTAATGTGATTCACGTTACGGATTTGCTGTTGGTATACAATTTAGTCTAAGTGGCGCCACAGATAAAAGTCCATTAGAGTGTGGTCTGGTGATACCGCATCGATCGGTCGAGTGCCCAGGAAACTGCTGGTCCAGCCACTGCAGGGAGAACTTCAACTCCGACAGACAACAGCATTGAAGGTTCGTTCAAGGACAAGAGGGCCAGAATCATGTCACCCCAAATCCCCGACCATACAACGAGTTTATGTGCTCTTTGAATTTTACAGCCCGACGTCCAGCGTGGGTTGCCATTTACCCAGTACCCGACATTTGTTTGGTCACTTCCCCACTGACATTAAAAAACTGTTTTATCTGAAAAAAGTGTGCAACTAACAAAACCATTATTGTACACTTTGCCGGTCGGTGTGGCCGAGCGGTTCTAGGCGCTTCAGTCTGGAACCGCGCGACTGCTACGGTCGCAGGTTCGAATCCTGCTTCGGGCATGGATGTGTGTGATGTCCTTAGGTTAGTTAGGTTTAAGTAGTTCTAAGTTCTAGGGGACTGATGACCTCAGATGTTAAGTCCCATAGTGCTCAGAGCCATTTGAACCATTTGAACCATCGTCCACTTTCAGTGTCCACTCACTTAACTCTGCCGTACGGTCAGGACTGTTCCTCTTTCAGATTCTGGAACACTCGTAGCACTCGTTAGCCCGCAAAAAAATTACAAGCACAAATACAATACCAAAAAGCAAGGGAGATTGATAATTAATCGCACTGGAACATCATCTAACACGAAACCTGAGCTTTCTCATGACATATAGGATAGTCAGAGCCCGCTAATAGAATCTCACTACAGACAATACTGCAAAGTGCGAGGGAAGTCGTATAGAATAGAAAGATCTGAGAACAAAATTAAAGCTTTATTGTCAATTGATAAAAGCCGTCCAACAGCCAAGATCGCATAGAATATTTGTTTATTTAAGACAACCGGTTTCAACAGATTTTGCTGTCGTCTTCAGGTCCTAAAAGGCTTATGCTGTAAAAATGTTAATTTTACGCTGAACATCACACACAAGATGTCAAGTGGATGAAAATTGGCACATCCTAAAAGGTTCGTCATCGTTAAAATACTTAAAAACGTAAAGCACCCTGTGCAGATGGCCATGTCAATATGTATACGTGTATGGACGTGGCGTTTTGTACGAGGTGCTTTATGTTTTTAAATATTTTAGTGATGACAAACCTTTTATAATGTGCTGATTTTTATTTACTTGATATCTTGTGCTTGAGGTTAAGCATAAAATCAACGCGTTTTACAACAAAGGGTTTTGAAGACCTGAAGATCACAGCAGTCTGTTTTATATCTTCTTGACTCTTGAATGGTTTTTAACATTTAAAACAGATCGCCCTTCAATACACTTAAAATGAGAAAATTCAGTTATATGGTCAATTATTAAAAAGGTATCAGGACAGAATGTGGGTCCTAAACATCTCTTTTGTGTGAGTTTAAAACTGTTAGTGGTTCTCCAAAGTAGACCGTAACACTGAATAATAACTTCCTGTCAGAATGTAGGAAGTTAAATAAAAATTTATTGGTAGAGGTAAATAGGTAGAACCCTTGAATGCTTGTGTCACAAAACAACAGTATCCCCTTCAGGTTCAGGAAACAGGCAAAGATGAAATTGAATCAGTTAGATCACCAAACAGTAAAGACTCCAGCACTGTAGCTACCAATTATCTGGTGTACTTTGCACTTATGTTGTTGTTGTGGTCTTCAGTACTGAGACTGGTTTAATGCAGCTCTCCATGCTACTCTATCCTGTGCAAGCTTCTTCTTCTCCCAGTACCTACTGCAACCTACATCCTTCTGAATCTGCTTAGTGTATTCATCTCTTGGTCTCCCTCTACAATTTTTACCCTCCACGCTGCCCTCCCATGCTAAATTTGTGATCCCTTGATGCATCAAAACATGTCCTGCCAACCGATCCCTTCTTCTACTCAAGTTGTGCCACAAACTTCTCTTCTCCCCCATCCTATTCAATACCTCCTCCTTAGTTACGTGATCTACCCACCTTATCTTCAGCATTCTTCTGTAGCACCACATTTCGAAAGCTTCTATTCTCTTCTTGTCCAAACTGGTTATCGTCCATGTTTCACTACCATACATGGCTACACTCCATACAAATACTTTCATAAACGACTTCCTGACACTTAAATCTATACTCGATGTTAACAAATTTCTCTTCTTCAGAAACGATTTCCTTGCCATTGCCAGTCTACATTTTATATCCTCTCTACTTCGACCATCATCAGTTATTTTACTCCCTAAATAGCAAAACTCCTTTACTACTTTAAGTGTCTCATTTCCTAATCTAATCCCCTCAGCATCACCCGATTTAATTTGACTACATTCCATTATCCTCGTTTTGCTTTTGTTGATGTTCATCTTATATCCTCCTTTCAAGACACTGTCCATTCCGTTCAACTGCTCTTCCAAGTCTTTTGCTGTCTCTGACAGAATTACAATGTCATCAGCGAACCTCAAAGTTTTTATTTCTTCTCCATGAATTTTAATACCTACTCCGAATTTTTCTTTTGTTTCCTTTACTGCTTGCTCAATATACAGATTGAATAACATCGGGGAGAGGCTACAACCCTGTCTCACTCCTTTCCCAACCACTGCTTCCCTTTCATGCCCCTCGACTCTTATAACTGCCATCTGGTTTCTGTACAAATTGTAAATAGCCTTTCGCTCCCTGTATTTTACCCCTGCCACCTTCAGAATTTGAAAGAGAGTATTCCAGTTAACGTTGTCAAAAGCTTTCTCTAAGTCTACAAATGCTAGAAACGTAGGTTTGCCTTTTCTGAATCTTTCTTCTAAGATAAGTCGTAAGGTTAGTATTGCCTCACGTGTTCCAACATTTCTACGGAATCCAAACTGATCTTCCCCGAGGTCCGCTTCTACCAGTTTTTCCATTCGTCTGTAAAGAATTCGCGTTAGTTTTTTGCAGCTGTGACTTATTAAACTGATAGTTCGGTAATTTTCACATCTGTCAACACCTGCTTTCTTTGGGATTGGAATTATCATATCCTTCTTGAAGTCTGTGGGTATTTCGCCTGTCTCATACATCTTGCTCACCAGATGGTAGAGTTTTGTCATGACTGGCTCTCCCATGGCCATCAGTAGTTCTAATGGAATGTTGTCTACTCCCGGGACCTTGTTTCGACTCAGGTCTTTCAGTGCTCTGTCAAACTCTTCACGCAGTATCTTATCTCCCATTTCATCTTCATCTACATCCTCTTCCATTTCCATAATATTGTCCTCAAGTACATCGCCCTTGTATAAACACTCTATATACTCCTTCCACCTTTCTGCCTTCCCTTCTTTGCTTAGAACTGGGTTGCCATCTGAGCTCTTGATATTCATACAAGTGGTTCTCTTCTCTCCAAAGGTCTCTTTAATTTTCCTGTAGGCAATATCTATCTTACCCCTAGTGAGACAATCCTCTACATCCTTACACTTGTCCTCTAGCCATCCCTGCTTCGCCATTTTGCACTTCCTGTCGATCTCATTTTTGAGACGTTTGTATTCCTTTTTGCCTGCTTCATTTACTGCATTTTTATATTTTCTCCTTTCATCAATTAAATTCAATATTTCTTCTGTTACTCAAGGATTTCTACTAGCCCTCGTCTTTTTTCCTACTTGATCCTCTGCTGCCTTCACTACTTCATCCCTCAGAGCTACCCATTCTTCTTCTACTGTATTTCTTTCCCCCATTCCTGTCAATTGTTCCCTTATGCTCTCTCTGAAACTCTCTACAACCTCTGGTTCTTTCAGTTTATCCAGGTCCCATCTACTTAAATTCCCACCTTTTTGCAGTTTCTTCAGTTTCAATCTGCAGTTCGTAACCAATAGATTGTGGTCAGAATCCACATCTGCCCCTGGAAATGTCTTACAATTTAAAACCTGGTTCCTAAATCTCAGTCTTACCATTATATAATCTATCTGATACCTTTTAGTATTTCCAGGATTCTTCCAGGCATACAACCTTCTTTTATGATTCTTGAACCAAGTGTTAGCTATGATTAAGTTATGCTCTGTGCAAAATTCTACAAGGTGGCTTCCTCTTTCATTTCTTCCCCCCAATCCATATTCACCTACTATGTTTCCTTCCCTCCCTTTTCCTACTGACGAATTCCTGTCACCCATGACTATTAAATTTTCGTCTCCCTTCACTACCTGAATAATTTCTTTTATCTCGTCATACATTTCATCAATTTCTTCATCATTTGCAGAGCTAGTTGGCATATAAACTTGTACTACTGTAGTAGGCATGGGCTTTGTGTCTATCTTGGCCACAATAATGCGTTCACTATGCTGTTTGTAGTAGCTAACCCGCACTCCTATTTTTTTTATTCGTTATTAAACCTACTCCTGCATTACCCCTATTTGATTTTGTATTTATAACCCTGTAATCACCTGACCAAAAGTCTTGTTCCTCCTGCCACCGAACTTCACTAATTCCCACTATATCTAACTTTAACCTATCCATTTCCCTTTTTTGATTTTCTAATTTACCTGTCCGATTAAGGGATCTGACTTTCCACGCTCCGATCCGTAGAATGCCAGTTTTCTTTCTCCTGATAACGACGTCCTCTTGAGTAGTCCCCGCCCGGAGATCCGAATGGGGGACTATTTTACCTCCGGAATATTTTACCCAAGAGGACGCCATCATCATTTAATCATACAGTAAAGCTGCATGTCCTCGGGAAAAATTACGGCTGTAGTTTCCCCTTGCTTTCAGCCGTTTGCAGTACCAGCACAGCAAGGCCGTTTTGGTTAATGTTACAAGGCCAGATCAGTCAATCATGCAGACTGTTGCCCCTGCAACTACTGAAAAGGCTGCTGCCCCTCTTCAGGAACCACATGTTTGTCTGGCCTCTCAACAGATACCCCTCCGTTGTGGTTGCACCTACGGTACGGCCATCTGTATCGCTGAGGCACGCAAGCCTCCCCACCAACGGCAAGGTCCATGGTTCATGGGTGGACTTTGCACTTAAACGATATTAAAAAGCAAGCTTGTCATTCCCACTTTTCAATCACGCCATATTCATGAAGTAACAAGCCACACCCAGTATTTGTGTGACATCACGTTGCCGGGAAATTTAAGAAAAATATTAACGAAACAATCAGTGTGTTTCCTTCATGTTCAGTCCAAATGATTAGTTTCATTTTTTGTAAGAAATACGTAAGGTTCACCTAATTGTATGAAATTGCGCTATGTTCAAAGATATTTGCCATTATTGTAGTATTTACAGAAATTATGTAAATACTGTACTAATCAGGTCACATCCACTGCCCCTCAGACACACAGAACAACAAAAATTATGTAATGGGTGTAATGTACTGCACTTGCACATTTATTCACCAACAATACATAAGCATCTATAATTATGCCTCATCAGTAAATTGCTCTCTATCATCTGCCCTTGAATGTATGGAATCTTCGTATTTTCATTACAGCATGAATTACTTCTTCTCTCTTCATGTGTTGTGAGATCAATAACTGGCAAAAGAAAAGAACAAATCGTGTGATATTAAAAACATGATCTTACGTCAAATGTAATCTGGGGTGTAGCCTTGAATGGGAGTAAAATGTGGATGACAAACGTATCGGACAAAAAGAAATAGATTTTTTCGAAATTTGGTGCTACCAGTAGTGCCTTGTGCGAAGATTTACCAATGTGCTGCAGTGTGGTAGCCTATAGCTTTTTGACTTACAAAGGTAATAATCACAACTCAATTGAATACATTAATTTTATGTAGCAAAACTGAACTGTTTAAATATATTTAAATTTTATAATTAATAGTTTAAAATTGTATGGCATGAAATAAAATGGAAAACAGAAGTTGGTAGCAGTGGAAATCTAACCTGAACCGACAAACTGCCAGTCGGCGTGCTTTGTCACTCGGCCACAGCGCTATCACGACAACTTCTCCGCTAAAACCCTTCATACTCTACGTTTGCGCAGTAGGTTACACGTAATTTAAAATGAAATTACCGAGCTGGTTCTGTGGTCAACGTAGCACTCATAGTGCTGGAAGGGATGACGCAACGTCAGAACATGAGCAGCAGAAAAGAAACAGCTACGTATCTTGTCTGAGTTGATCGCAGCACAGCTGCCTGACTCGTCACTGGTTGCTGGTTGTTCACGACAGAGCACCTCGAAACATGCTTTCGTCTGTTTTATTTGCATACCAGCACGCATTCGATGGGAAATGGCGTAATTTTAGTGCGATTTCTAGCTCACATTCGAAGAGAAATGCCATAATTATAGTCCGATTTCTTGCTCAAAGAGAAATGGGATAGTTTTATTGCGATATTTACAGCGTGCTGTAGCACATTGGCACACGATAAGCGGCCTCCACTGTGTGCTGTGATGAAGACTGTATAAGTAAATCGTGTAACTAACGAGGTGGTCTTGTACAGAACTGGGGAGAAAAGCAATTTGTGGCATTACTTGGTTGTCATCAAAGAATCGTCACTTTGGAATTACAGGGTGAAGTGAAGGGACGAGTACAGCAAGCAGGCTAAAAGTAACCAACGAACAAAAAAAAAAATTGTGTCATAGCTTGATTAACGTCAAGAAACCAATGATTAAGTATTGCAGAGGGAGACCAAGAGATGAAACAGTAAGTGGATGTAGGTTCCAGTAGTCTTTGAGAGATTAAGCGACTTACTCGGGACAGAGTAGAACAGAGAGCTGCAGCAAACCAGTCTTCAGGCTGAAGAAAACAACAACAACAACAACAAAAATTAAAACAAACTATGAAGTTTTATAAAGTGCAGTCAAGTAGAATTACGATCAATGTCCATCCTCCTCTCCTCGTTCAACCTGCAACAGCAAACAAAATGCGTTCTAGAAGATATACACTACAGGGTGATAAGTATTTAAACCGACAAACTCTGGAAGGTTGTAGGGGACATCAAAACAAACAATTTTCCCTAATGTTATTTTTTCTTATGAGGAGTATTTAAACCGGTAGAGGAAGATTTCTCTGGCGGCAAATTAATCAAACCAACAAATTCTTTTCCATTTTTTTATGACCAAGAGACATCACATTAACACAGCCCAATTTCAATTACAGTAGATTTTCAAAAACACCTCCATTGACACATAAACAAAGGTTACACAGTCGGATCATGTTCTGTCTGACACGGGCAAAAATTGTTCCTGTTGCTGCTACTATCCGGGCAACCAGATCCTCTTCTGATGCAACAGGAGTTGCGTAAACAAGGTTGCGCATCTCTCCCCACAGAAAAAAATCCAGAGGGGACATATCTGGGGATCGAGCAGGCCATGGTACAGGATCACCTCTGCCAATCCACGTTTCTGGGAACCGTCGGTCCAGGAATCGACGCACACGACGACTGAAATGTGCCGGCGCCCCGTCATGTTGGAACCACATGTGTTGTCTTGTATGGAGCGGGACGTCTTCCAGCAATTCTGGCAATGCTCTGGGGAGAAAATTGTAATAGTGCCTGCCTTTTAATGGCCTAGGCAGCAGATATGGCCCAATTAAACAGTCCCCAACAACAACGACCCACACATTAACGAAGAATCGCACTTGATGAGCGCTAGTAACTGTGGCATGTGGGTTATCCTCACTACAAACATGTGAATTGCGCATGTTGAAGACTTCATCACGTGCGAACGTTGATTCGTCGGTAAACAACACAGAGGATGGAAATGTAGGATGCATTTCACACTGTTCCAGGCACCACTGCGAAAACTGTGCTCTGGGTGGATAATCAACTGTTTCCAGGTTGTGGATACGCTGTAAGTGAAATGGACGTTACAATTGGTCTCGAAGGACTGTTATTACATTCGTCTGATTTGTCCCCATCCTACGTGCAATTGCACGAGTGCTGATTGAAGGATCCCGCTCCACATGCTGCAAGGCAGCTTCCTCAAATTGCAGCGTTCTTACCGTGCGACAGCGTCCCTGTCCAGGTAATGTGCTAAATGACCCGGTCTCGAGCGTTGATACGGCAGCAAAGGTCGTATGATGCAGGATACGGCGATTAGGATATTGTTGTTGATAAACCCGCTGCGCAGCTCGTCCGTTGTGGTGCGCTACGTAGTACTCACCAACCATATCAGTGTACTCACTTCAGGTGTATCGCTCCATTAGTAAACAGAGACAATGGGCTACTACACTGGCGGATAGCAGTTGCCTACAACTGAAGAGCGTAATACGCCCTGTAAAAACTAAATATCGTAATACGGCCTCTAACAACTGAAGAGCGTAATACGGCCTCCACTGGTTTAAATAATCCCCATAGGAAAAAATGACATTAGGGAAAAATATTTGTTTTGATGTCCCCTACAACCTCCCAGAGTTTGTCGGTTTAAATACTTTTCACCCTGTATAATCAGTTCACCATAAGTTATGTTAAATGAAAGTTCAAGATACTCAAATGTATTAACAGCCATCGACGTTTTTCTGAATCACGCATTAGCCACGTAGTTTTTATTTCAAAAATAGTGTACAGTCACGGCCCCTGCAGCGTTGTGTTCTGATTGTCGCGCTGTTAACGCGCAGTGTGAAAATGGCTGAGGCTGCTATTCTGTTCCGTAGTGAAACACGCGCGTGCAACACGGTTAAGACGTGCCGAGAAATAGGCTGTTCTTAATGTTTTTTTACAAATTTACGGAGTTAATCGGCCTTGAAGTTTTCCCAGTGTTGTACATATAGCAGTTGAAAAGCATATCCGTCTTGAACGTATAGCGCAATCGGCAGCGTAATGGAATCAGAACAAAATACGGTCATTCGCACACAAGTTCAAATCTCCCCTCTGTAATTTTTTTTCCTCGTTCAATATGAAATACCTACATCTCGTAATTATAAAACTCATCATCATTTATTTATGAATAATGCATGTCTTCTTGTTCCTAATTACAGATTGGACGCGAAACTGCTATTTCCATTTCAAATATAAATTGTTAATTGTCGACGTTTCATGAAAGTCTGTTAAGTAGTTTGAATGAAGAAAACGTAACAATTTAATTTTTAAGGCAAAAATGAAAAAAACCGAATCCTCTTTATTTGGACCGTGTCCATCGTTTTATACCACAGAGATGGATAAGTATCGTAGGAGCATGAAAAACAATCATTTTCACATCATCGAGCACATCATACAAGTGCTGCGTTTTTATATTTGCTACTGCACCATTACAATATGAACCTCAACAGAACTGATCTTCGGCCAAGTTGTGGGATTTGGCCCGAGAAGTAGCAAGGGCTATTAAGCTGCCAGACGCACTGGAACTACACGCACGCAGCTTTTTCACACGTCACTGCCGAACACTGGCGCGATACAGAGCGGCTCGTCATAGACAGGGTGACCAGACGTCCGGATGAATCCGGACATGTCCTCCATTTTAGCCCTTTGTCCGGGGTCCGGGCGGATTTTTACAGTGTCCGGCTTTTTCGCAAAGTTAAGCGTAATACAGTTAAATTTACAAATCGTCCCGTTCTATTGCTCTTTTCTTAAATACTTTAACTATTGGCACAGCCTTCATGATAAACACGCACGAAGGTGGTGTTAGTCGGTGGCACCAGGATCGTCGATGTTATCGTTGATCGACCTATGAGCGAATACAAATATCGATTATTTAAAATTTTCGTTTCGTATCTCCGCTTTGTATTGGCTTGGCTTCCTGTAGTGCACGTGTGATTAGTGAGTGTAATTTTTAACCGAATGAGTTACATAAAATATTTGCCTATGCCTAAACGAAAGTGTACATTTTCTGATGTCCTTTTCCGCAAATATCCGGCTTTAAGAAAGGGAGAAATGAATCTGAAGCGGAATGTAAGATATGTGGATCTGGAACGTACGTCTCAGTGGTCAATAAAGGTAAGAAATAACTCGACAGATTAACTGTCATGGTATTATTTCATTGTTTCATAGTCATTCAGTTTATTTGTATTCGGAAGGTTAAAGCGCAGTTTACATGTCAGCTGCTGCTGCTTGAATTGTAGAGCTTGGTAGCGGTGCGTCGAATGGAGGGAGGTGAATGGTCTTACGTTTTTCGCTTTGTAAAAAATTCCGTGTTGTTGACATAAAAAACAATTGACGGCACACTGTCACAACAATCAATGTTTTTAATTTTTTTATATTGCTCAGTTAACCACCACCTGACCATTAGTAACAATTAACTGCTAGTTTTACTGGTTATTCCAAGCAGTCACGTGACTTGTCCAAAGCTGACGGGTGGTATCCTCATCTGCAGTTGACCAGTTTGATGTGTCCCCTTTTTTCTTCCGTTGTCCTCCTTTTTGAAGCTGTTTGTCCTCTTTTTTAAACAATTGCATCTGGTCACCCTAGTCATAAAAGAAGAAGAGGAGAAAATGCCCCTCCAGGTTGGCTTCGTGGAGACTGTTGTTGACAGGCTCATTGCCCACGTAGCATGTGACACTTCCAGAACTGAAATTTATTTCTCGTATTCAGATAAGGAAGGAACGACGAGACTGACGACTGACTGTAAGTAATATCTTCAGTGGCTTCAATATTTAACTATGCGGTAAAATCATTCATTGCTCTCTTACATAACACACAGCTTATGCAGAAAAATTACCATGTGGTTAAGTCGGGAATTTTCATCATTCTTGTTTTTAATTAGGATAGTACGTTAGCCAAAAACGATAACGTGTTGTGGTCTTCGTCTAGTCGGGTAAGAAGCGTATTGAGGGAGATTTGCAGTGTATTATTTCATTCTGCTTAAAAATTAAATAATATTCCAAGCTGTATTGTTCCTCTGCTCGTCTCTTTTTAGTTGTGAACTGCTTCTGCCCAAGTCACTGCAGGCTAGATGTACCAGCTGACCGGCCGGTGCAGTCCATGTTAAAAGCGCCGGTAAAGCTGTTGTCCCGTATTATCGCTAAGTCGTTGTACGCGTAACGCGTAGCACAAAACGTACCCTTATTATCGTACTTGACGGTACTCGAGACAGATTCGATGCAGTCCCAAGTGAGACGGAAACCCAATGAGGTTCCAGCAAACGCGGAAGAATACATAGTGCAATGTTCCTCTCTATCTATCACTTGAGCCTTGTCCTGCAGTTACACAGGGTCAGCCATCGTTAATCGGATTTGGCACGTTAATGGTTAAGGGTTGGCCAGATGTCCTGCCTGCCGCCATCGGGTGCCCCCCGGGGACGGAATTAGTGTACCCCAACTGTCTGCGTCGAGTGTAATCCACAGAATAGTGTGAATGTGTTCAGATGTCTGCAAGCCGTGTAACTGAGGCGGAACATGGGGACCAGTCCGGTATTCACCTAGTGGGATGTGGAAAACCGCCTAAAAACCACATCCAGGCTGGCTGGCACATCGGCCCTCGTCGTTAATCCGCCGGGAGGGTTCGATCTGGGGCCGGCGCGCCTACCCGAGTCCAGGAAGCAGCGCGTTAGCGCTGTCGGCTACCCTGGCGAGTAACACATAGTGCACTGTTTGCATGAGGATTATTCTTTTGATGAGCGGATAACAGAACCTGAGCGCTTGTAAGTACCTATGTAACTTACATCATTTCCTAGGTGCAGGATCGTAACAACGAAATCCACTTGGAAATCATATGTGTCCAGCAAATAGAATATGAGCTGGTGAGAAGCACATTTAAAAAACTATTATATGTAGATGTAATATACTACCTAGAACTGCTTAGTTGACTGAATTACATCTGTTTGGGGAAAGATATTTTAACATCCCCCGTCTTCAGCGCAGCTGAGACGTTAGAGAGAAAGGCTTTCCGTGGAACACCTCGGAGCTGCTGCAGTATAAGATACCACGCTTCTCTTTGCAAATATCTTGATAACTCAGCAGAAGCAAACAAACTTGGGATGTTTCCGCTGCCACAGCCTCCGAGCGGTGCGCGATTAGTCACGACTGCCACTATACACTGCTGCGTCCCAGATGAGAAAAGCGTTACAGTGTTGAAAAACCGCGTTCTATAATGACCCACGATTTTCGTTAAGGATTAGTGTCCGCTGTGTTAAAAACTCCACACGCCAATATGTTGTGCTCTTGACGCGTTAGTTCAGATATTATTAGGTATAGAGTCATGTTTAAAATAAAAATGAGATCTGATATACGATGAAAGATACGAACAACAAATTTGGTACGAAGTTTTAATTACACATAATATCGTCTAATTAGTGTTGATTAGTTATTGAGTTTTTTGAGTTGGTAAATTTTCGCTTTCAATCACATCGAGTCGAGTATTTTTCAAAGATCGCATTGAAGGTCATATAGGGGTTATGCGATCGGTGAATACGTCGCTCAAATTATGCTCGTGTTGTTTGAAAGGAATAGACATAGATAAGAACTGTCTACACCATAATTACGACTCATGCTGCCTCTGTGGGAACAGTTCAACATATAGTCTGTGTGGCGCTGTTCCTCCGCATTCAGCGAGCCCATACACCAAATATGTATAAATCAACTCTTTATTAGTAAACCCTACCCGGGGTGTTGGGTACCATAAGTAACATCCGCCTACCCCTGCCGGGAATACAAACCCGAGCAGTTCTGAATGCAAGCCTTAAGGCAAAGAGTGAAGTGCGCATTGTCAACAACAAAGCGCCGTGACCGGACGGAACAAGTTTCAAGATACACAGCACTTACATCGTTATTTGCAAATATTATCGGTGTGATATTGATACTGTTGTGGACTGGCAAGACAGCCAATCCACAGTGACGGGTAACCGAAAGGCACGCGCTTAAACTCACGCAGGCTGGCGTGAGGTCTGAAACAGGATACGTAATGAATGCTATAAAGAAAAGTACGTAGCTGCTGGAATACTTAACTTTAATCCACAATTGGTGAACATTGGTCTTGTTACTGTACATGCTTCATTAGATACATAGCAAAGGATAAATGGCGCCTTGCTAGGTCGTAGCAATTGACTTAGCTGAATGCTATGCTAACTATCGTCTCGGCAAATGAGAGCGTAATTCTCAGTGAACCTTTCCTAGCAAAGTCGGCTGTACAACTGGGGCGAGTCCCAGGACGTCTCTCTAGACCTGCCGTGTGGCGGCGCTCGGTCTGCTATCACTGATAGTGGCGACACGCGGGTCCGACGTATACTAGCGGACCGCGGCCGATTTAAAAGGCTACCACCTAGCAAGTGTTGTGTCTGGCGGTGACACCACAGATACAAAGCAAATGAAACGATCTGTCACAAGTCGTAGGTGCCTCATACGCAAATGTAAAATAGCCAACGAAATTTTTTGCATGTTTATTAGATTTATAGAAATTACAGTGACTACATGAAAAAACTAAGACTTTCAACCAGTTTTCCACACGCAAGGCTACTCGCCGCTTCAGCGCACCGGATGCACTCTTTTTGTCAACTAGTGGCCCGCATTTAAGTGATTTAGATTGGAAACGCTGCTTTCATACTGTTAACTTTGCTCGTTATTGTAAGGGATGCTGGGCGATATACTATTGGAATTAGCAATTCGCGGATTTTACTGCGCAACATTTATTTCGTTAAACGCACGCGAATTGATGTTACCAGAGACATTTACAGAACACTTCAAACAAACTTTGTGCCATTACACAATAACCGTTTGTGTGATTGACTATCAGCCCTGTCTGAACGCTACTGCCTCTAAGCTCGGTCTCTCCAGAACAACTACGACTGTACTCTCTGTTGACTGCGCATAAACGATCAGTACCTCACACGCATGAGGGAACCTTGTATTGTTTTCAAATAATGAATCAGGCGTTTTATTTGAATACCTCTGCCTTCCATTGTCACCTATTTCCGTAAAGTGTTGTAAATCTAAAAACTAAAAAGCATGCGAAATTCCAAGACAGGCACCGAAGACGTCTTGTTAAAAGGTGGAACGCATCTAGGTGCACAAAACAAGTGAAAAAAGGTGTGTGCTTGATGCCAGGAGGCGTTTCCTTCTAAACTACAGCATTTTACGAAAAATTTGCTTTGTTAACATTTAATTGCAAACCAGTTCCTCTGAGATATCCGATTGACTGTGAGGTGGAGGTTGTAACTCTTAGAGCTGCGTCATTGAGAGTGGTCGCCCTGTAAACTGACCACCATTGCGCCACTCGAATTTATCCTGGGAGTAATGGGAGTCACCCCGCAAACTGACGGTCATCGCCTCTCCCATTAGCGCCTGGGGAGTAATGGTGGTCACCATCCGATGCAACGGATCGAAACAGTTTGGAATGTCAAAAAAGTTCCATAATGCATTTCAAATGACGGTATTTACAAAGACCATCAATGGGACATCAAACGTTTTCTCAGTATGTTAACGGTGACATATTCTTTCTTGCCTCACTCACACGTGTTCCAGTATGGGATTTTGCTTTTTCGTGACACATTGCAAAACACCTATGATGACTAGCACGTTTTTGCTTGTGAATGTTATTCCACAAAAGAGGTCAAATAACTGAAAGCGAAAAATGATTTAGGGTTTACAATCCATGGCCAAAGAAAAAGCCTACCCTGGGCGCAAATAAGGACATAAATTGATGAAAATGTTAACTCTAGTAGACGAGAAGGATGTGTAAGACGTGGTCTGCTGAGCAATTGCGAGCATGTACATAGCCACACCTCCTGCGTACATGCACTGTTCGTCACAGCCTATTAGATACACTGAAGCTATAACGAGGGACATTGTACACAGGAAGCGATCGGATGAGATGATTCACTGAACAGCTGTAAGTAATTGCTGAAACTGTGGATGAGCTCTTATTGCAAAACAAAAAGGTTGGCCAGCAGAGCAATGCATCATGACGGGAATCACAGAAGTCCGCTCCAGCACAGAAAACGTTTAAATAAATCCATATCCCATCATAAATGTTTAAACAGCACAAGTGGCTGACAACAGTGGTTGGGAAAATGGTTTGAACATACATGATGTGTGAGATTTAAACTTAAGGTAAGTGACTTTTTTTCAATTTTCCTACCATTTTATACTTAGCACAGAATTATGAACTTTGCACTTGTAGCTTGTGACATCAGGAAAACCCAGTACCCATACTGAAGTCTATACTTAGCACATGTGATCTGCCAAACATGCAGGGTGGCCTTGAATGTCCAGGTCGGCCATTTTGGATAGCATATTTAGAATAAGTGACCTGGCAGCCATGCAATACATATAGCTCCGCCTTCTTATTTTCAGATGCCATAGAGGCTAGCCTCATATGCCCAGTCCACCATTTTCGAAGCTAAGCTCATAGGTCAGCCACTGTGGGTTCTGACACAGTAAAAACTGGTCTTATATGCCCAGGTCCACCTTATTGGATCGCTACCTTCCTTTCTCTTCAATTTCATGCAAATCGGGCAATTGCTCATCTTTACTTCCAGTGTCACAAAGGCTGGCCTAAGGTTCATAATCCGTGATTTTGTACTTAGGCCAATTCGGCTCTTATCACGAGTAAGCTATAGCTTTGTAGGAATGGGGGAAAACTCTGTTGCAAAAGTTGACTCTCTTGTACATCCCACCATTTTTTTGAATTTCCAGACATTTGTACATATGAGCAGGGTAACTTGTCAGTGACCTCAGCAGAGTGGGGGAAAGGGTGAAACATGGCAACAGTGCATGGTGGTAGCATCAGTAATATCATCATAAATCTGGCAAGAATGCAGTAAACGCCAGAAATGGTACAGTCCGACTACTCACATGCACTACTTTACTACTAATACGATCTCATTCTCACAACCAAGATAATGGTTGTGTCAATTATTGACCCCTGCAAATCATCGGAAAGAAGTGTTTTGCTGCGTCAGTAGTAATTATGTCACTGACGTAGTTACATTCCCGGAAAAGAGACTTATTTTGGATACGAGAATATTCGGTCTGTCCGTCCGACGCGAATGCTGCTTCAGCCTTCCCTTACGTCGATACGGGCGTAACGACGGAGCAGACTGGAAACCAGTTAACGAACTCGGCGTCTTCGCCTCCCACGTAACGAGGCGTGCTATTTTCGGCGCCCGGTAGCGCACACGAGACAGAGAGAGAGGGAGAGACAGACAGAGACAGAGGAACAAAGTGAGGACGTGTCGTCGCGGATACGGCCATTGACGCTGGCGGCGGCGTCTGGCGTCTGTTCCGCTGCTGCCGGCGCTCACTCGTCACTGGTGGGCCTTTGAGTCGAGAGGCCTAGCCTTGAGACGTACACGTCACAACTGGGCGCCTGCCATAACACATCTGCGATACATTTCTTCTCACTCCGTCAGAGAGAATGGAATGTTATTGATCAAAGCGTTGTGACCAAATGCAGGGCATAGTCAAAAAGTTCTAATTTTCACGTCGAAAAAATTATTTTCGTATTTAATACTATACTTCTTTCCAAGTACATGTCTTCAGTCCTGGTCAACATTACCTTCAGCAGTGTCCAGAACCTTGCTGTATCTCTGTGGAATATAAGTCTCTCCATCTATCTCTAGCCCCGTGCCCCCCACCCCCCACTCCTCTCGCCAGACAATGCTTTTGCTCTCCAGTCTGTCCCAGTCTTCTCTCTTCTTCACATATTACTTCACTACTTCTGTATATCGGTCTTCCTCTAAGTGTCTTGCCTCCTACTTTCATTTCATGGGCCTATCACGGTATTCTTTTAAAATGCCCATATTACCTTAACCTAGTATTTTCTGTTGTCACTTGCATGGGTTTTTCTTTCACTATTTCTCCCACCATCTCATTTCTTATTCTGTTCAAGAGTTTGTAATATTCTGTTTTTTTTGAAGTTTCATCTCGCAAACCGTATACTGCTCAACTGCCTTCACTCTATTACGCACATTTCTAAAGCTTACGAGGGTGTTCCAGCATAATACAGCGCTATAACATTTGCTTACGTTTTGGCTGTACACTCTAGCTTCAGATCAAGCTTCTTAAACTCTGCAGGACACCTTCGACTTATCTTTCCCTCTCACTTATCTCTTTATCATTTTTCCCACTGTCTTTTATTATATTCCCCAGTTACTTGAAATTATCCCCCTTTTTCAGTATTTGCCCTCTAATATTTGCAGGGTGACAATTATTGAACTATATGAAAAAAAATCTTCATAATTACTGAATGGTTAGCGTTAGTACATTCAAACTGCGCGGTTGGCCATGGGGCATGAATGGAATTAGTATGCGCATGGTATTGTTTGTTTATTTGGATGGGTTTATCGATAAGCAAAACTGGTGTATTTGGGGGACTGAGAATCCGTATTTCGCGATCGAGAAGTCTCTTCACCCTCAACTGGTGACTGTGTCGTGTGCAATGTCGAGTCAAGGAATAATCGGTGCAATATTCTTCGATGTTTAAGGGCTCATCTGCATGCGAAAGCAATAATATAATTTTTTCGCGCTGTCACGAACATGATATGAACCGTTATCGATAAACAATACGAAGTTGCGGTGAAAAAGCAACAAATGTTTTAATATTGTACTTTAGCTTTTCCTCCTATCGCGCTTCTTAGACTGGTGAGATAATCTGTTTCTGTACGGACGGATTTTGTCATTGCTCCGTAACTCCAGGCACTTTGTTGCATACTGAACATGACAGATTTAAAGAAGTGCATCGACGTACTCATTTATATTAATATACTGCCAAGCAACAATTATGGTTTACATGTAAGTGTCTATTCATGATTTATGTGATTTATTGAATATGTATTTTATTAATCTCTAAGTCTTTCTTTCAATTTAGTAGTTTTAACAATGATGTAAGCGGCTGCGACATGGCAGAGGTTCGTGTGCAATCTGATGGAAAATTATAAATTCCTACCATAAAAGAACCGTAAGTCAATCTTCACGGCAATTTTACTGTAAGAAGTCCGATATATCACATAATAATGCAAAAATACTTAGCAAACGCACGACCTCAGCCACCAATGCCATTGTACGCAAGCTACACAATGTGTGAGGAAATAATATTATTTAATTTTAATACTTTGAAATATTACTGAATATCTGATCTGTATTCTCACCCTCATACGCAGAAACAACAATATTATTATTTATATTGGTGTTTGCGTGTTAGGACATTTTGTTACATGTATTATATCGTGTTTTCTTTTTTCCATGACAATCAACAACAACCAGAGGCACAGTTACTAACCATTATTTGGAAAACAATCAACAAATCCCGGATATGAACTGGCCGAAATTGCAATCTGCGGATCCAAATTCCAGATTACGGTAAGACGCAGCAAATGCGCACTCGCATTCAGTTTACAGTGTGCGCAATCAATCTTTAGAGTCAGTGTTAAATTCATTCATAATTCAAATTCATTTCATTTTATTTTATTTCATTTTCCGAGAATTCGCTTGTGCATCGAAATTACGACAATAGTTATCAGCTTAAACAATATGTTCTTTTCAAGACACTAAATGGCCGTATTCAATTTCATTTCATATAACATGGCGATAACCCAGTAAGACTGAAATTTTGCGTGTGAAGATTTGGTTTCATTTATTCATATTGCCGGGATCAGCGTCTTTATTACAGGGACTACACACACATTTTACACACTTACGAATTTTATACTTTCTTTTCGCATTTTTGATTACGGTCAAAACCAGAAAACGATCCAATACGTCACAACAATTAGATAACTTGAATACTGATACACACACACCAACACCGACACATACGACAACACCATGAATAATCAAATACAAAATCAGATAGTGACAGAAAATGATTTCATTTCTTTGCCGTCAACTTCCGAAAGATCAAATTCCGAACCAAACCTGCGTTCGCACGCTTCAGCTAATAACGTGGTGGGGGCAGCGCCATTATCTAACACAAATATTATCGCAATATTTAACACAATCATGAAAGGTATTTCCAATCTAAATCAAAAACAGACACAGAATGACGAACGCATTTCGAAATTTTTGAAAGACAATGCCTAACATCTAACAAAGACCGAAGAAATACTGACGCGATTGATTGACAACATTAACACTCGTTTGACAATGCAAGCAAACGACTTGTCGGAGACATTCTCGGAGCTTACTTGGCAGCACGACCAGACAGTATCAGATGTAAAGGCACTCAAACATCAGATAAAAGACCTAGCCACAGTCTGTGAAAAAATGGTTACTCAGATTAAGACCAACACTTATACAAACGAAGAAATACACACCACAGTGGAGGATGTTGAATGTAAACTCAATGAAGAACTCTCACATATACACGACACTGTACAGAAAGAAACTGACACACACTTTGCACACTTCAATGAACAATTTCGGGCCGCGCGGGATTAGCCGAGCGGTCTGGGGCGCTGCAGTCATGGACTGTGGGGCTGGTCCCGGCGGAGGTTCGAGTTCTCCCTCGGGCATGGGTGTGTGTGTTTGTCCTTAGGATAATTTAGGTTAAGTAGTGTGTAAGCTTAGGGACTGATGACCTTAGCAGTTAAGTGCCATAAGATTTCACACACATTTGAACAATTTCGGACTTGGACAGCACAGGTTAAAGAGTTCGATACATTTTTGAATGAGAAATTGCCAGCTATAGTGCAAGACACAGTGAATGATTATATGTCGAAAAACAAACAGGTGATCGACCACACAGTACAACATACCAAATCTGAACAGACACATACATACAATCATTCACCTACACAACAGTTTGACACACGAAAAAACAACACAAGATTTGGTAACGAACAGTTTTATCCTCACGAATCGCAGCACACAGGAACACCGAACGCGAACAGTGACACAAACCGACACATGACACTAGAATACAATCACCATTACTGCTCAGAAGACATACATTTGCAACACCCACAAGAACACTACACATTCTCAGATCGTAGTAGACGCAATGGCTATAAGGAAGAAAACCTGTTTAAACACAGGAAGTTTCAACCCTTTATTCCATGAAAGAATACCATGCACCCTATGATATTCCTCAAAGCATTCAAAAACGCCTTTCCTCGCTCTTGGAGCAATAGAAAGAAAATTTTCCACATCGTTGATTACATTCAGGGTGAAGCTGCCGTCTGGCAGACAAAGAGAGTGACAAATGTAACACATACAAGCAATTCGAAAATGCATTCCTTAATAGTCAGAGACTTCTCAGGAACGCATTAGGAAAGAAGTTATGGAATCTGTGCACTTCAACCCAAAAAACGGAAATTTGAAACGATATTTTGAGAAATATCTCAACATGACTCACTTCCTTGACGAACTAATCGCATCTCGTGACATAATCCGTTCACTCAAATTCAAATTGCCATTTCACATAAAAGAAGAATTAGTCCATCATCCTGACGACGACGCAGAATTCTTTTTAGAAAGACTTGACGCTATTGATTTGCTCTACGAAGAGAACCAACAACACCAGTGCCGGAACAGAAATCATAATATTTACGCAGCGGCTACGCCGAACTTGCGGGCTAGCCAACCCATCTCAGGCACGCGGTCAAAACAAAATACACAGAACATTTTCCAAAACTCACCATCACAATACAATGCAAATAACTAGTCATCAAAACAACTACACACACGGGAGCAATCCCTACAAAAGAAGAAAATTTAATAATTTCAATCCGAGAACAAGTCATAACCAAAACAGATGAAACACTAACAACTTCCGAAATGGACAACACAGAGGTGGGCAAACTGTTTCGAAACAAATGAAACAGTACAATGTAATGCGTCGATACGCTGTTTCGAAACAGTAATACAGTTTGTGTTTTGTAATCGAATAGACGTACACATTTTATCATCTTGAATGTCTACTGTATAAGTATGTCCATATAAGCACAAATGAGATGCGAGAGCGCTAATGTATGAAACTTTCGTATAGGTGTCTTGGCAGATTCGTTATTTCCTGCAGCAAATGTCGTGTGACTTTGATACTTTTCAATTGGCTGAGGACAAAGTTTATATGTTTGACATAATAGATTTTGCCAAACTCGTTTCCCTGTATTCTAGCTCCTAATTTTGATAGGTTATATGAGTGAAAATCCGTATGTGCTCATGAAAAGGCATATCATGAGGAGTAATTTATTGAGATAGCATTCTGGGAAGCGAGGCACTGAATTAACATTTATGAGTGACACTCACACTTTTCTTACAATTAAATTTTCCGATGTTTGTCGCACAGAGCAGGCCTGCAAAGTGACTGATGCACGCAGATCAAAAAATTACCATAAGACTGGAGCATATAACGCAATGGTCAAGTATGGCAGTTTTTCATTAAACATTTACAAGTCAGGTATAAAATCCAGACTAAAATTTAAGAAAATTCATACTGTGCAATGCCCTTGTGATGCCTATATCATGGCTCTACACCACTTACAATTCTTGCTAAAGAAGTTTCTTTGATGTACAGTCATATACAGATCACTCAAGTACTCACAGCAAGCAGATATATTTTCATTTTATTGTAAACTTCCCCTGGAAATCAGAGATGAAGTTAAGTTGCTATTGGAATGCAATTATTATCACAGTATTCGAACGACGAAAACAAAAGTATCAAAGTATCATTGTTGAACTGCCTGAGAATTATTTATGATACACAAGTATTAAGACGCTTATATTGTGTAATAACTAAACAAAGCAAATTTACAAAAATTACATAAATCAGATAATTATTCTGAAGCACATAAATAAACGTACTGGCGAACAAAAACGTGTCTTCTGTGTACAACAAATTTGAGAAATATGTTCTTGTCAGATAGCCACATGTAAGATTTACTGCACTAAACAAAATACAGTCGGATGCAAATTCAGTGCACATTGTCCAGAGAAGAACAAAATCAATTGAAATTTTAATGTTTCATTTCTGAGTAGATCTACTGTAGCTATTTTAAGTTGTAGTTTAGATATATCTTTTTTGAAACTTTTTCGCTTGAAGGACGGGATTGTCTGTCTGTTATTGTTTGTTCCTGCTTTTAAAATATGCGCCCGCATGGAACAGTGGTGGCCATAATACAAAGACGTCGTTTCATTATTTCAAATAGCGGAGGAAACAACACATGGTTTTCTTTCGACCACAACAATGGATATTGTGATGTGGCACCTTCATATATTTATCAAGCTCAACTATTCTTGCAGCACGTGGATTGTCCACACTTTGGATGAACCCTCCTACAGCTTGGTCAAAATCTTGCCAAATGTTGCCACTGCTAGAGTTGAATGGCCTCACCTCAAATGGTTTGGCTGGTGGTGGATTGTCTGTAGAACACTTTGTGGATTTCTGTCGTATTAAATAGCACTTGTTAATTATGGCTTCTTTTGTTTCTTTTAATCGACAGCCAGTTCTGGAAATCCATGCTCCATGAAGCGAGGATCCAGTAATGTTGCTCCGCAAGCAATTGCTTTATCTGCAAATTTTTGAATGAGGCAGGTACAGATTCCATCATCAAATTTAGCAATTACTGTATTAATGGCTTCATTGCTGTAATCTGAGTTTTTCAGTCTCAGACATTGACTTTGTAAACCTTTACTTAATAAGACAACTTTTGACAAGGTTACATTTCTTTTGCTGCTAACTTCTGTTGTGACTTGCTCAAAAAGAGATTGTATTTCACAAGATTTTTCAATAATGATCAGTCTTCATTGGTCAGTTTTGTCTGTGAATCCAAATTGAGGATGGCGAGGGTGCAAAGGCTATTTGATTTTCAAAAGTCTGTCAACCATTTCATACATGGAATTCCATCTCGTAGGGCAATCTTGTTTCGGCGTTAAAATATGGAAACCCATTTGCTTCTGAATATTGTGTAATTACTCAAATGCTTTAGGACTTCTTTTGAAAAATTCCACTTTTGTCCTTGTGTGTGTAATTGGGTCAAGGCTTACTTGCACAATTACATTCAGTGTATGTGCAAAACAAGGTATATGCCACCATTTGCACATCATCACTGCCTTCACCATATCAGGTGTATTATCTGTAGTGCAAGCTATAATTAATTGGCAATACCCCAAGTTAAGTTACATTTTGTGATTCACTGGAAATGTTTTCAGCTGTATGCTTGTTATGGAATTTAAAAGTAGATAACAAATATGACTTCAGATTGCAGTTTTTATCAATGAAGTGAGCAGTCACTGCAATATAATTCTCGTTTTTCACAGATTTCCATCAAGCAGTCGTAATGCAGATGGAGGATGCAGCTTGCACTGCAGATGTTACTCACATTAGTGTGTTGTCGTGCACTTGAGAGAGTAAGGTTTTCTAAACTCTACACTCTCAACTACATTAAACGCAAGATATTCTTTAACAACAAGTCTTAAAATCTGTTCGTCTGTTATGGCTCACTTGGATGAAGGCATTGGTTTTGGTGCAAATCCAGCAATCCTTTGTTTGTTTAAACTGGCAGATTCCTGAACAGTTGCTGTGGAAGTTGAACTGACATCGTCACTGCCCAGATTCATAAAAACTGGTTTCGAACGTGTTTCACTTGAATTAACGGTTGGATGCTTATGTCGCAAATGTCTGTTTAAGCAAGAGGTTGAACTACTTTTAAACGACAACACTGCCGAGCACAAGTTACACTTAATTTTCTCAGGATTCATCTTCATAAAATAATCCCACACCGTGCTTCGTGACGCCTTAGCTGAAGACAGAACAACCACCACGAACGGTGGGAGCAAACTGCAGAAACAACGGATACGCCCCTGGGATTCCCACATTCCGTTAGTATGGATAATATACCCATCCTGCTAATTTCCATGCGTACAAAAGGAATCATTGTGGATAATAGGCACAGTGACTATAGACTCACAAATAACGCCAAGTAATTCGAATAAATAACAAAATATAACAGAAAAAATTTGTGTTTTTCAAGGTGTTTCGAACCATTGCTATAAATTCACCGTGCTTCCCAGCCCTTCCCGTTCACCATTACACTATCAGTGATCCGTCAAACAGATTGTTTGCAATTATACCTACATCAAATTTATGTATATATCTAATAGCTGCCACTCTACGCCTTTTTTATTCAAAATGTTGTAGGCTTACTTGCGTTTCTTAATATGTTTACTGTACATGAACAGAGAAGCGTATGTTATAAAAAATGTGTAATTTAACTGAATGATTTTCACACATTTATTATTTTGAATATGAATAGTGTGCGATATTTTATTGCTTGGTTAATGTTTATAAAGCAGATGTTACGCCATTTCGGAATAGGGCAGTCAGCTAGAAACGAAGCTTTATTTTCGGAAATCTTAAGCTTCAAGCTATTGCCTGTCAAAAAGATTTCGACACTCTTGAAAGTGTTTCATGAAGTGGTACGTTAAATGTGTTTCAGTACCTGTGCCGAGCCCGAATCTCGTCCGACACAGAGCGGAATGAAACATCACTGTTTCGATACAATTAGTCCGTTCCAAGCACAGGTGGTCTGAAAAAGCCTTATTTTGAAACAACGATACAGTTTCTGTGTCTGGCTCGAGATCGAATCTGGTCCAGTTATCCGAGACAGGAGCGGAATCAAACACCACTGTTTCGAAACAGTGAACCATAGCCGTTCCGAAACACTGAAACAGTTCCACGTATCGATACACTGTATCGAAACATAGACTCAGTGGCCAAATTCTAGACAACGGTGGCAGATGCATAATACGAATTACACAGCACCACAAAACCACATCCAAAAACAAAACTTTTATGCATATAATCAATTTTACTACAGTCAACACTGGCAGCCACATCCATAGCCGATACAACAGAACAATTACGCAAATCAAAACAACATGCTAACACCATCTCATACACAACAGCAACACCAAAATCAACCCGGAGAATGGCGATGCCGATACCCACAGGTAAATATAACTGAAATGCAAAGCGAAACGCCACCTCCAGCTAACATTAACACAAAAAATTTAAAACAGTTAAACTAGACACAGTCTTTACTGTGTCCTAGAGCGTGACTGAGGAATATTTGGGGGCAGCTTCGACACACTGTTACTATTTGATACACCAAACACTAACACACCACACACTAATACGATAAGATTTACACCACCTGAATCGCACATACTATTATTGAGATACAATAAACAAGGAAACTTGGCTGTTGACCTCGCAAGTGATAACACAGTGGCGACCCATGAAGAAACAAATTGTGCTATCATGACTACAGGTACAGAAGGAGGAGTAATGTCATTGATATAGGTGCTGCAGTCAGCGTAGAATCACAGAACTTTTATATAAAGATGAACGAAGTGAGCAAAGTTGTAGAATTTCCTGTTCAGAATGATCAGATACTCACTGCATTAGGTAATAAGTCTAGGGTAAGTAACCAAGTGTTTGTTAGAGTTGGCGATAGGCAGTGGGACTACACAATGGCCATTCCTCGTCGTTCCACACTTATCTACGAATTGCATTTTAGGGATTGACTTTTTGTATGACAAGGACTCCACTACAGACTTCTCCAAAGGTATTTGTTATTTTCTACGTGAAGACACTGAGATCTGTGTGTAATTAGACACGAGAACAGTTGAACATGACAAACTGGATACAAAGTACGGATGATACACGAGACTGATCAACACTACACACCTATACCTATGTCACAGAGTATGAATGCGAAGACATGAAGAGGAAAAGACACAGCTAAAGGATCTTCTAGTGAAAAATATTTACAAAAACACCCAGTGTGGTCAAAACTTACGCAGACATCATCGAAGTGAAGCCTCACCAGATGTATCCCCATAAGTCTTATAACGTACCCATATCTCTATGACCTACAGTTTGGCACGAGTTAAAGCAAATGCTAACACGGAAAATTACAGAGCCATCCATTTCATCCTATTCTAGTCCGTTACATGTACTGAGAAAACTGGATGGAAAAATATGCCTTGTACTTTATGCCAGAGCTATTAACCAGATAATATTATTAATCAGAACACAACCTGACAACTTAGAGGAACAGCTACAACGATTTTTGGGCGCAGAGTACTTTTCTTCAATTGACTTGAAAAAATCATTTTGGCAGGTACCTCTCACACCTGAGTCCAGCAAGTATACTGTTTCATGTTTGCTAGTCGTACCTATCAATTTTGTGCATTTTTTTTTTTTTTTGTCTAAAAGTAAGTTCAGGAGTATTTATAACCGCTCTGTGTACTGTTTTAGGTGATGATTTGATGGAATCTGTTACACACTATGTTGATGACATCCTCATAGCCACTAAAACATGGACAGAATATACTGAAACACTAGAAACATTACTACACAGATTTACACAAGCAATGTCAATAAGTCAAAATTTGCCCGTTCATAGGGAAACCTGCAGCTATACTATCTGATAATGCTTCATATTACACAGGATACATATGGAAACAAGCCTTTTATGATATCTTTTCAAAAAATGTTAAACTTTTTGCACTCAAATCACCCACAGCCCCTACAGTCATCAGGAGCTTTGAGAAAGATTACATTCCACATATAGGGAAACCTGCAGCTGCACTATCTGATAATGTTTCATATTACACAGGATACAATTGGAAACAGTTTTTGAAAGACAAGAACATTAAGGGCATTTTCATCTCAAAATTTTCACCTTCTACCAGCTATTGTGAAAGGATATTCAGAGAGCTAAATCGTTTAGTAAGAACCTACATCTCTATAAATCAATTACATTGCATACACTATCTTGCCTTCTTTGAGGAGATTCACAATAATTTAAACATATACAACACACCTTACATACCATCTGAGATCATGTTGAAACTTCCCCTTTGAACAATTTATACAAGACTGTGCTTAAACTGACACACAATGTTTTTAGCGCAACGCAATCTGACTTTCAAAAATCCCTACAAAAGAATGGCCCTGACTAACATTAACCTATACGTTTCAGAAATCACTTACCTCACGAAAATCTTGGTTACTCGAGCTACTGCAATACAGCGAGCACCACTATTGCCAGCTAAATAAAAGATTCAAACTACGGAAGGCACTAACTACTGATAAGGATAGTTAGCAAATGAAAGATATTAATAGAGAACAAACAATGTATTTACCTTAATAGTCATAATATATATAGCAGTTCATGAGAACTTACATAACTCCGCCATCTCTCTCCCCACATCCACCACTGCTGGCGGCTCACCTCCAACTGCGCAACGCTACGCACTATTCACATCCAGCTGCCCAACACTACAATGGCAGACAACAATGCAAACTAGACACAGACTGCACACAGCACAGCCAGTGATTTTCATACATAGGTGGTGTTACCAATAAAAAAACCTAAACAGCCTACTTACATAGCCCCCATGCTCCCCACAAAAAATTTTACAAATTGGTTTGGGCAGTGGCCAATACAGATTTGAAAAATTTTTTCATAATTACAATAACAAAGGAATCAAATGCACACACTTATTGATACAATGTTGGTCAAAAGCTAAAATTTTGTCACAGTCCATAAAGACAGTCCTGATCATTCATCACGGTAAAATAGTAGTGTTTTTCTCAAAGTCTGAGCAGTAGAAGAAAATGCACACGGAAGTAGTGGATTTCCATGCAGTCTTGAAGAAGTAGTGTTGTCCTTCCAACAGAAAGACAGTGTTGACTCTCGACATGCAGACAAGTAATGGGTCACAACAGAGCAAACCCACAGCAGAGTCATTCGAAGTTTTGAAGAATATTGGTAGGTAGGTCATCACAGAGCAGACCCACTGTAGTCCTGGTAGAGATTACGGTTTTGGTGGGCCATCAAAGATGCAGACCCACTGCAGTCCTTGTAGAGACGCCAGCAGCCATCTGTTGCGACTGTGCAGGTGCACAATCACCGTCGAAGAGTTTTGCGAACAATATAGCAAGTCCATAAACCACCACTTGTGCACTCACAAAGTTTCTGAAATTGTCCTTAGAACCAGCAATGCTGTTATCCAGTCCCTTGCTGAATTATTAACACACGTGCAAACACTAACAGTCCCAACTTCTCACATACTGTGCATATATTATGTCCAACAGAAACATGTGCAGTGAAATCATACTTAATTTGAAGAACTGGTAACAATCACAATTTGATAACATAAAAATACAATAACAAAGGTACAAAATACATCATTAAAGAACATAACAATACAGAGAACATTTGTAGTACAGGCTTTACAAAAGAATCGAAATAACATATACGTCAGTGTTCCAGGAATTATGACATGAGTACATACATAAAAGATCAGAATAACTTTCGAAACACCAACTTCACACATGAACATTAAGACAGAACAGAATAAATAATGTATAAGCATATTTATAAGGTAAATAACATATTATTAATGCCAATTATATTTGAGGATAACAGTATTCCTCATCATAGTGAATGTAGCTTAATATTAAAAGAAAAAAAAATTCTATGAAACTACACAGAGACAGGAAGAAAACAAATACACAAGGGTACACAAACACATAGTGGGATAACACAAAAAGGAAAAGACAGGGTTTGTTTTACTGCAGTATTTTGCATGGAGATCTCCCTTCGTTCATCATTATTCCCAAAAGTCCTACCTAAGCCTGCTTTCTGTATTCTGTTCACATCCTCTGTCAAAAATACTTTTTCTCCACTGTACAGTATCCCTTTTTTTTTTTTTTTTTTTTTTGCCCAAACCATTTTCATATAGCTTCTCAATACATTTCTTCCAAGTCATCATAGTTAGTTTCTTATATAGTCTACCCCTCTTAAGCTAACTTAAATCTACTGAGCTCAGATATATATACCAAGGGATGAGGCAATGCAGCATCACATAAAACAATTAATATAAACAGCAATGAAAAAAAAAAACGCAGATTTGCGAAGCAAGCAGCATTAAGAAATTAGCAAAGCAATTGTAATATTACAACTAATCTAAGGCAATGTGCAGCAAACAACAAAAATAAATCATTAGTGAAACTGTCTTAACAGAATAATGTAAAGTCAAATTCAATAACACTATGCCTGGCAAACAACAGCAACTTATACCTAAACATGACATAGCTCAAGCAGAAAAAATATTACAGTAAAAACAACAATGCAGATAAGGGAAATGTATATTCACATCTTAATGTCTATGTAATTAAAGTGGTGCACCACAACAACTTATTGTAAAAAAAATATTACCATGTACTTGAAAAGAAAATTATGTGTCCAGTTACTGTTACTAGTCCCTTCTTATTGTTCTTTCCTTTCCAAGTGCTCCTTTTTTTAAAGAATGTGGATTACAAAATTGTCATTTAATAGATCTGTTGACAGAAAGTGTTCACATTAGCAAATGCATCTAAGTTTATTTTATAAAACTAATGCTGTAACACAGCTGGAAAACAGGTATCAAATGAAATAAGCAATTACACAAACCAAAGCATAAAAATATCATTCAATAGCCATGTGACATTTCATAAGTTAGTAGAAATTCTCTCAACTCTTGTAGAAAGACGCTTGTCGTAATCAAGTGTGCAGATGTAAAAATATTTCTCGTCATTTCATTAGGCATTTCAGTAAATATCATAAATTACGAGCTCCACAGTATGCTTTCAACAAGGAAATGTCAATAGCGAGGATAATGGCCTCCCCCTTTTTTTTTCTACCTGTGCTTCCGGAAAGGCACACCCTAATGGCTTGTTCTCCAGGTGTCTGACACAGCGGTGTGCCGACGACGCACGTGCAGGTGGTCACTTAACTTTCTTACGGAAATATTTACGACAGCAGTTTTCGCTACAGTGACAGTCTCATATAAAAATTTCACAGGTCGAGAATTTACGTTGCAAATGTGTAGAAACAAAACCCTATAAATATAACAGTGTCCAAAAAATTTTCGCCGGCATTGTGATATATTCACGCATTTACACACTTTTCATAACTCTTAAAGTACGTATCTTGGTTTCCAACAACCTTTTTCACAAACCAGAGTCCCTAAACACTACTCATTATTCCTTACCTTGTTCGTCGACACTTCTTCAATATTTCATCATAACAGCTACGTGGCTTAATCAAATAACTCATATAGCATCAGCCTATTAATCATAAACATACCTCAACAGCATAATACACATCGTCGTCATAATAATAACATCATAACACCTCAGTCAAATCTCAAAATCGTCGTAGCTTCCTCAAATAATTTCAAAACCTAAAAAAATTCTCTGCTCATGTCAATAGTCTCATCTGCCTCAAACGTACTTTAAAAATCATGATCCATATCAAATACATCATTCAAAGCTCTCATAGTATCACAATGGTTCCGAAAAAATATGTACAGTTTACAAAGTACAGACAAAATACAGTTTCATAAGTGTGAAGTTATCCAACAGTCTAATTACGTAAACATCTGTCACTGCCGTAGTAAAGAAGTTTGTCTTTCTCAGTTAAATGATCAGATAGCTGTGTAATTATGTATTAGAGAAATATGGTACCGATGTGTAAAGTTGTATAAGCAAATACCATATTAGCTAGGGCTCCTTGTGCTTGCCAAACACATGATACACAAAGTAAGCGTGTACCCCCCTGAGGATTAATGTAATTATACCCTCAGGTGTTACAGATTACAGCAATGGAATGAAATGTATCACAGAAAACTTTCTTTGTAATTCAAAAATCTTTAAAAATAAATGTTTTAAGTACAAAATTAATCACTGAAATGCGTGTCCTGTAGCGCTAAATGTGCATCTTGTTGTAAGATAATCTCTGTGGAAGTGTCGTTGTTATTTTCCTCCGAAAGCTAAGTTCTGCAGAAGCCAATGTACTTACCTCATGATAAACAAAAGTGAAATGCTTTGCGTAGAGATATCTTAGTTATTACTCTTATTGTTGTGATGATGAAAGTACTGTGCTGTAACGTATTGTTGTGCTATGGAAAAGGCTGTCTCCTTGTAGCTATACCATAAAAGTTACTAATGAAACATGTTTTGCTTTCCAGAAGAATTCAGAAAAACTGTGCAGATATAAAACAGATACACTGCAAAAGCAACAATGTGAATTATGTCACACATTAGTAGTGTCGTAATATAACCGTGTAGCTGTCAAAGAAACCAAATACTAAGTCATCTTTAATCTCACAGAAAGTACTTTAAATCCCAAATGTATTTTCAAGTAAACCAAAATGTTGCATTGAAATCTCATTAGCAGTACTGGTAAATGTTCTAATCGTGCAACTAACAAGCAAGAATGTACACACACAATTACACTGTGTTGTCTGTTCGCAATAACAATACATTCGTAACTTCTGTTTAAATAAGTTCTCGTGGTTCTTGACTGGATATTTAACTTCAAACATTGTTGCATGGTAACAGTTTCTGAAGCATACTAGTAACGTGAAGTGAAACGTTTTATGGCAAAGACAAAGTTAAAAAGCAGATTATCTTTCAATAAACGGTTTTACATGTGAAATGTGGTGTAAACCTTTACTCTTCCTAGTACGCAGAGTTTCAACTTCAACGCAATTATCATGTGGTATACGTCGGATTCTGTAAGGTCCATTGTAAACTAGAAAGAATTTGTGACTCAAGTGTTTCTTCTTATGTGACAATGAATGAGCTTTAATGAGAACTTTCTGATCAATATACAATTTCTTTGCATTTGCTTTACCGTGTAGTTTTCTCCTTTTGTCTGCTGCAGATTTTATATTTTTAAGAGCCAAATCAATTATGTCTTTGTGTCGAAGTTTACGTGTATTCGGGAAAGGTACAAGCTCTCTGATTCTGTTCGGTGGTTCTTCATTCTTCAGTACAAGAGTAGGTGGTAAAGCAGTGGAATCATGAGGCATTTCATTCAGCACATTTTGAAATAAGTGTAAATATCTGTCCCAATGCTGATGCTTTCTGTGACAATAAAGTCTGCAAAGCTTATTGATTTCTTTCATAATCCTTTCAGACGGGTTGCAATGTGGTGAGTACAATGAAATAAAAACAAGTTTGATTTTATGATTCCAAAGCATGGGTGACCAAACAGCAGATCTGAATTGAGGTCCGTTATCTGAAATGACTTTACTAACGTGTCCAACTTCACGTAAGAAATTTTTAACAAAGGCGTTGGATACAGACCGTCCAGTGGCTTTACGTAACGGAGTGAAAGAAACAAATTTTAAAGTAAGTTCAACAGCGACTAGAACGTACGAAAATCCATTCGATGTTCTGACAAGGGGTTCCAAGAAATCAACAGCAGCAAATTCTTTTAATTTAGAAGGAATAATAGGAAACAACGGAGCACGATGTGAGATAGTAGATGGTTTCGCCTTTTGACAAAGTTTACAAATAGACAAGACTCTTCGAATTCGCTTTTCCATATTGTTAAAATAACAAGTCGTTCGAAGAATATGATAACATTTTCGTGGGCCAAAATGTGCGTAGCTGAAATGAATGTACCAAATGAGCTTATTAACAAAATCGTCTGGAATGCAAAGTACCCATAGCTTGTCATCAACAGTGCAGCGTTTGAAGAGTATGTTGTTTCTAACCAGGTAATAATGCCGAATCTGAGTGTATGTCTTTTCATGCCATTTACTTTTGATGTCTTTCCAAGTCGGATCTTTATCTTGTTCATGAGCAATGTCCTTTAAAGATGTGGTGATGAAGTTTTCAAAGGCGACTTTCTGAATGTAAAGAATACTGAAAATTTTCTCGAGGTTGCCTTCTGTGTTACTTTTCTCAAGCCCAGCCGATGCGCGTGACAGCGCGTCTGCAACAATGTTCTCCTTGCCGGGAATGTAGACTATTGTAAAGTGGAATTCTTGCAGAAACAATGCCCAACGTTTTAACCTGTCATGATTTAATTTTGAAGACATAAGAAATTGTAATGCACGATGATCACTGTATACTTTTACGTGCTTACCAGAAAGAAACGGAATTTGTTAAATGCCCAAACGATAGCTAAAGCTTCTAATTCAGTAACGGAATAATTTTTTTCAGATTTTGTTAGCACTCGGCTAGCAAAAGCAATGGTTTTCTGAACAGTAATGTCATCTTCTATGGCTTCTTGAAACAAATGGACACCAAGACCGACTTTGGAAGAATCCGTGTTAAGGCAGAAATCTTGTGACAGATCTGGATGGGCTAGTATTGGCGCGTTAAGTAGCGATTCTTTCAAAGAATTGAATTCCAACTGTGCTTGTTCGTCCCAGTTCCAAATAGTATTTTTTCCAGTGAGAGAACAAAGTTTTGGTGTAACAAGAATTTGCATATTCAGAAAACGACGGTAAAAATTTACGAGACCTAGAAAACTGCGGACTTGTTTTTTTGTGGATGGAACTGGAATGGCTCTGATTGCTTCTAACTTTTCAGGATCCGGCTGAATGCCTTCAGAAGAAATAATATGTCCCAAAAACTTCACCTTTGTCCTACCGAATTCAGACTTTTCCAAGTTAACTGTAATTCCAGATTCTGCAAAAATACGTAACAAACTGTTGAGGATGCGATTATGTTGTTCCCATGAAGCTTCTGCTATCAGAATATCGACCACATATAAGGTGATGTGACGTTTTAAGAACTCAGGTAATATGGAATTTAACCCACGAATGAATGCTGCCGAAGAAATGTTCAAACCAAAAGGAAGTTTCCGAAACTGATAACAAACGCCGATACAAAGGAAAGCTGTGTATTTTCTACATTCTGGATGAAGTTCGATCTGATAAAAGCTGGATCTGAGATCAATGGAAGACAACACTTTTACACCATTAAAATTTTGAAGAAGTTCTTCCATCGTCTGCGGCCTGTCTGTTTCAGGAATGATGATAGTATTGATTTGTCTCGAATCTAAAACAAGCCTGATCGATCCATTTTTCTTCTCAACAACATGTAATGGGTTGTTGTATGAGCTTACTGCAGGCTCAATAATGCCCTCATTAAGCATAGATTGTACTTCTGTTCTAACACGGTCCCTATAATGCGCCGGAATTACGTATGGTCTAACACAAAATTTAGTATGCTCACGAACACGAAATTGGTATTGAAATCCCTTGATTGTTCCTGTTTTGTGAGTAAAAACTGTGGAATGTGCTTGTAAAATCTCAAAAAGGTCCTGCCTATCAGTGTCATTACAATTCTCAATTGTTTGAATTTTATTCTGAATTAACTCATTAATTTCAAATATGCCGTCGATGTCATCCCTGTCAGTACTTGCAGAGTGATTGTTAGTGTCTAGTTCCGTAGAAAATTCCGAACTGTTGTCTAACAGAACGTAAAGCCGATTAATTTCCTCATCATGGTTTGAGAGCCAGTCTTCAAATTTCAAAGCTATTGACTTACCTTCTTTCTCTAAACTTATTTCAGCATCGTGAAAGCTTAAGACTGCTTTGTATTCATTCAAAAAGTCTACTCCCAGTATAATTTCCGTCGACAATAATGGAACAATAAGAAAGTTCGTAGAGAAGCTGTGGCTTTGGCAAAAGAATTCTAAGTTGGTTTGTTGGCGTACATCTACACTTTTTCCAAAGATTGCACCTTGTAATTTAATCTTACGTAACGGAAGTGTGGGGCAATCGTTCGATTTGTTGCATTTGCTAAAAGCTGTTTCACTAATTACTGAAATGGGACTGCCAGAGTCAAGTACTGCCGTAAATTTTACGTCATTTACTGTAATGTGAATCACAGGATATGCAATGTTGTTATGTTTTACGTCGTGTTCCTGGAGTAAGATGTCCCTAATGTCTTCCATTTTTACGTAATTACTAGCTACGGCAGCTGCGTCCTCAGTTTCATAAGTATGTTTTGTGGCTACCAGCGGTGTGAGTCATTGCCTATTGTCTCTTTGTTGGCGCGCGTCGTTATTGGGATTTGGAGACCTAACTTCTACAAATTCACCGTGACGAGAATCCCGCCAGTTCTGATGCAGTTCAGGTCTGTCGTTACGATCATATCGTCTGTCGTCATGTCGGTAGATTCCATAGTTTCTTTCTTGTCGGTCACGTGGTGGAGAATTTCTCCCTGAGTCGTAACTGCGCGCTGGACCGTTGCGTCTAAAGTTATTCTGTCTCCCTTGATAATAATTGTTTTGGTTCCCATATTGTCTGTTTCTCTGATTGTCTCTGTGATAGTCATTACCGCAGAGAGGTGATCTTTCCCTGCAATTATTACTGCTCTGCCAACGGTTGTCATACGGGTGGTGTCTGTTTTCGTCACGATTTGTGTTGTGAGAATAGCCTTGTCGTGTCCAGTTATTATTTCTTTCATCGCGGAATTGCGACGGTTGTGACCTGTAGTAGTTCTGTTCCTGTTTTCGCATTACGCGATTGTCAGTGTCAATTTCTAGTTCTTGTAACAGTCCCTGAAAAGCTTCAATGTCGTCTTTGCAACGTCCTGCTAAAATAATATGTCGTAAATGTTCAGGCAGTTTGATTAAGCAAATGCGTATGAGTTCTGAGGGGCTGTATGGGTTTGAAAGATACTGATTCTTATGCAACATGTCTTCAAAATATTTCATAAGACTGGAAAATTCAGATTGTTCGAAACGTTTCATCATTATGATGCCATGTTTTACTCGGTCTTGAGTAGCTTGAGACCAATATGCTGAGAGGAAGGCATGATAAAATTCTCCTTCACTGTGACAATCGTGAATGACCGATCGCATTCTTACAGCTGGTTCATTCTCTAAGTAGCCACACATAAATTCTAATCTGTGTTCTAACGACCAGTTGGGAGGAAAACAATGAGAGAATTGATGGAGCCATGCTTGTGGATGAATGTCGTTGCCAGAATTTTTAAATGTTTTGAATTTACATGTAGTAATGAACAGCTTATAGTCAAAATCATCATGTCGGCGAGTAGCATATCGGTCATTGTTACGTCGTGTCGGCGGTTCCATCTCAAAATTCGGTGCACCTTGCCAATTTCTTTCATAACTTCCGAAATGCCCTGTGTTATTATTTTGTGGCTGTTCCGTATTTCTATGTCCCTCTTCCTGTACTGGAGCGCGAGTGTCCTCTGAAATATGTAATTCTTGTATTACCTGTGTCAGCTGATCTTGTACTTCCCGGATTTCTCTTTTGTACTGTGTATTGATTTGATTTTGATTTTGTTTGAATTTTCTTATTTGTTCATACTCCTCTGTGTCGGTGAAGGCTACGGGTCTTGTGTCATTCAGATCATCATCTACCTTTGTAGATAAGTTAGTGACCTGATCCGAAAGTTCGGCTACTTTCTCCGATAGTGAACACATTTCCTCAGTGTGTTTTTCTGAACCAAGTTTCAGAGTGTCCATTTGTGATGAAATCGAATCGACTGTGTCCTTCAAGTTTTCCTGAGTTTTTGCAAGTTGCGTAACCGAATCGGTAGATGCAACTGAGTCAATCTTAGCCCACAAGGTCTCATGATTTTCATGAACAATGGTTTGCAGTTCTTTTATGGCTGCTTCGTGATTCTGTAATGCATTTTCATGCCGCGAAAAAATAGGTTGAAAATGCTCACAATTTTGTGTTTTTACGTCATTACAGACTTTTTGACATTTCGATTCAATGTTATGTAACTCAGTAGTTAAATCTTCACGTGTTTGTTCAAGCGTGTTGTGAAGATTTTGTTCCATTGCGTCTAACTGTTGCTGTGTTTGTCTCTGGTGTTGTTCCATTGTGTCTAACTTTTGAAGCTTTTGCTGTGTTTGTCTCTGATTTTGTTCCATTGTGTCTAACTTAAGAAGATTCTGTTCTATTGTGTCTAACTTTTGTAGCCTTTGTCCCATTTGTTGCATTAACTGTAATAACAGTGCACTGGTGTCTGAAACATGTTCCTCAGTGCTATTCGGCAACACATTTGAACCGGCAATATTCGCAGTTTGAATAGCAGAAAATGTGTCTTGACTTATTTGAGAAAAGGGTGAGGACGCAAAACCTGAATCTACAGTATTTGCAAGATTGTGTCCTGTCATTTCGGATTCCTGAGGCGAACTGTTGCCGACCGATCTATCGATAATGCTTCCCTGTTCACTAATTGTTTCACTGTCTACACCATTGTTTGCAGCCCGCTCCATTTCCCTATGTACAATTACCAAATTACTACTTCGAACATTAGTTAATTCATTACTCGGTGGCGCTGACACACTGCTTTCTTCACTCTCATTTCTCAGTTTACTTTGGAGCCTAGTATTACGTTTTTCACACGCCATTATTGTCACAATATTTCACACGACAACACAGAAAAGCACAATTTTAAGAGCAAAAATAAGAGAACACATTAACATAGAACTGAAAATAATATCTAGTTAATTGCAGCTGCGAAATACTTGGTGCAAATCTACATACATGCCACAACTGTTTTACTGTGCAACAATGAAAAACCACAACTACCAAGGAGATTCTCTCTACAATTACGCAATAGCAATAAACAAAATCTACACTAATTACACAAACTACAAGAAAAAAATCATAAGATTTCAGTGAGGTATCCTCGGCTAAGGGTCGACATATGAAACTTCCCCTTTGAACAATTTATACGAGACTGTGCTTAAACTGACACACAATGTTTTTAGCGCAACGCAATCTGACTTTCAAAAATCCCTACAAAAGAATGGCCCTGACTAACATTAACCTATACGTTTCAGAAATCACTTACCTCACAAAAATCTTGGTTACTCGAGCTACTGCAATACAGCGAGTGCCACTACTGCCAGCTAAATAAAAGATTCAAACTACGGAAGGCACTAACTACTGATAGGGATAGTTAGCAAATGAAAGATATTAATAGAGAACAAACAATGTATTTACCTTAATAGTCATAATATATATAGCAGTTCATGAGAAATTACAAAACTCCGCCATCTCTCTCCCCACATCCACCACTGCTGGCGGCTCACCTCCAACTGCACAACGCTACGCGCTGTTCACATCCAGCTGCCGCTGCCCAACACTACAATGGCAGACAACAATGCAAACTAGACACAGACTGCACGCAGCACAGCCAGTGATTTTCATACATAGGTGGTGTTACCAATAAAAAAACCTAAACAGCCTACTTACAATGTTTATTACAGCAGAAAACAATGAATACAGTTACCCTTTACCAGAAGTACACAATATAGAAACCAATTATAATTAGAAAATTAGAGAAGTATTCACAGCCATCACAAAACAAACAGAAAGCAGAAACAAGTATTATTAATCACCATTGGTATGCAAGTATTATTAAGAACACACTTGAAATCTTCAGTACTTATAAGAAGAAATACCAAGTGGCGTCGTTCGTTTGAAGGTCCAAACACAGTAATCCAGGAGCTTATTTGTTCCACAACCCCAGAACCAACAGAACTTTAGGCTTATACCCTCATAAAGATCTTAAAGTATTTTATGCCAAGTAGTAAAGCAGCTACCAGTAAGCAGGAAAGTGCTTGAAGACAACCAAAGGAAGAAGAGAAACATGCTGACATCCTTAGTTTTAGGAATCTTTAACATTTCAGCAGCAACTGAGAACATCTGTAGCAGAAATAGAAGAAAGAAGATGATACATCTTCCAAAATGCTCGGTACATAATGCACCATACTTAGCATAACCCACAGATTATGAGATTGAGAGAAGAAAGAGCCAAAAACAGATTTCGATTTAGAGAGAGGCTGACACTGACCTGTACAATCTGACAAATATTCGTATATTAGGTTTGACACAAAGCACGGTACACAGACAACACAGTCCACGTGGGCACACATTTTCACCACACTCTTCATAATATAGTCACTGAAGTTTGTCATATGCTACTGTTTTTCATTGAGATATTTCATAGTTTTCTTTTGTAAACGTGTACTTGGAACTGAATGTAGATGTTGCATTTGATGTTGTGTCTAACCAGCCATTGTATTTTTCAGGCCAGTGCATCTCCCTGATTTCATCCATTCAAATATCACAAATCCTTTTATTTCCAAAAAGCGAAATAATACATGGAACAAAGTATGAGACAAAGATATCAATATGTAGCTATTTTGTTAGTGAAAACTATATCCTCATGAAAGGAAACATGTAAATGACACTGCTTGTGGCAATAATGACAACCTTGTGTCAAAAAATTTACATCTATGTAATATTCTGTACTTTTGTAACATTTATAACATTGTGTGCTCTATTATTTCTTGTATTCTTGTACATATGTATTTATGTTATGCATGTATGTGTGTATTTATGTATCTATATTCTTATCCTGTCATTGCCACGCAAAACCATGTCTGTGACATGAACCATGTATCAGAGTATAGCTAGCTATCAGAATTTGATTAACGCAGTTAATACAGCTGAACTAATGGACAATATGAATATTCTATGTTTATGAACGATTTGCTGTTTATGTAAAAGGGACATTTCTTCTCTGCCCATGCGAAAGAAACTTAATATTTGTAATGAAAACAAAGCAAGTGCTGTCTGTCTTTGAACATTTTGCACTATTCATGTATCACTGCAAGCGCATCATATCTACAAACTATACTGCACAAAACTATTGTAAAACGACGACACATACAGCAAGACAATTTGAAGAATCCTACGACAGAGGAGAAAGCAGCTGGACAAGAGGAACACTATTCCATGCCAGGCCTTTACTCAGATGCCACCTGAAGAAGGACATAGTCATCAGTAATGCTGCCATGGAGATTCCGTTATGGCTCTACACCTCCAACGTCAGCAAATATATGGAAATTCCCATCCACTCACTTCAGAGCCAATCTTGTTCCCAAAAGTATTCCATCATCTACATAAAGTGCAAGTGATATTAAGTGACGTGTGCTAACAGACGTGTGAAAATACGCTCTAGCTGTGCAAATCCACAACAAAATAAGCCACGAATACATTAGTGATTCATTTTTTTAACAAAACTGACCTATCTTTTATTATGTTGAAAACTGTAATGTTTGTCAACACAACTATGGGTCGTCACATTTAACTGTGGGTATTTTGTTGGAAACAACTTTTCATAACAAAGAGAAACATGTAAAGAGTTGCACATCATGAACTGTGATCTTCGATCCCTTAATTTTCAGTGTTTAATTCAATGCAGTTTGTAAATGGCAACGGCCTTGCCGCAGTGGATACACCGGTTCCGCCGGCCGTTGGTAGCCGTGTGGTTCTAGGTGCGTCAGTCTGGAACCGCGTGACCGCTACGGTCGCAGGTTCGAATCCTGCCTCGGGCACGGATGTGTGTGTTGTCCTTAGGTTAGGTTAGGTTAGGTTTAAGTAGTTCTAAGTTATAGGGGACTGATGACCACAGATGTTGAGGCCCATAGTGCTCAGAGCCATTTGAACCACTTGATACACCGGTTCCCGTCAGATCACCGAAGTTTAGCGCTGACGGGCGTGGTCGGCACTTGGATGGGTGACCATCCAGGCCGTTATTCGCTGTTGCCATTTTTCGGGGTGCCAATTGAGCAGCTACTCGACCGAATAGTAGCGGCTTTAGTCAAGAATACCATCATAACGACCGGGAGAGCGGTGTGCTGACCCCACGCCCCTCCTATCCGGATCCTCCACTGAGGAGGACACGGCCTTCGGATGGTCCCGGTAGGCCACTCGTGGCCTGAAGACAGAGTGCAATTTGTAAATATGTTCATTTTTCATGTATTAGATTTCGCATGTAATGCAACCTTGTAACAGATATGCTTTTTTATGGAAGACTATTTAATTGGAGCTGTAATAGCTCAAACGGTGCCGGCACGGTAGCTCAGCAGCTTATTCGATGAGAGGGTTAGTTGCCCCTGTGTGTGTGTGTGTGTGTGTGTGAGTGAAAAAAAAAAAAACTGAGTGAACGGATCAACGATGAACTTGAACATGTGTCATGAGACGTACGCCCCGGACAAATGCAACGAACAATAACGAACAAAATGAGGTCTTTCTATGTTTTTCATGTAGTTTCACATGTAAACAAATCTCATTTTATACATTTTACCGTGTATATCTCACATGAATGACGATTGACAATAAATTTCATTCAATAAATCGCTCTCCTGCGGGCTGAGTACCTCAGCCTCGCAATTTAGTGGGCTGCACGCGAAAGCTATAATATAATTTTTTCGCGCTATCAAAGACATGATATGAAGCGCTATCGATAAACGATACGAAGTTGCGGTAAAAAAAAAAACAGCTAATGTTTTAATATTGTACTTCAGCTTTTCCTCCCCTCGGGCTACTTATACTGGTGAGATAATCTCTTTCTGTACGGACGCATCTACATCTACATCCATACTCCGCTAGCCACCTGGCGGTGTGTGGCGGAGAGTACTTGGAGTACCTCTATCGGTTCTCCCTTCTATTCCAGTCTAGTATTGCTCGTGGAAAGAAATATTGCCGGTATGTCTCTGTGTCGGCTCTAATCTCTCTGATTTTATCCTCATGGTCTCTTCGCAAGATATACGTAGGAGGGAGCAATATACTGCTTGACTCCTCGGTGAAGGTATGTTCTAGAAACAAAAGCCCACACCGAGCTACTGAGCGTCTCTCCTGCAGAGTCTTCCATTGGAGTTTGTCTATCATCTCCGTAACGCATTCGCGATTACTAAATGATCCTGTAACGAAGCGCGCTGCTCTCCGTTGGATCTTCTCTATCGCTTCTATCAACCCTATCTGGTACGGATCCCACACTGGTGAGCAGTATTCAAGCAGTGCGCGAACAAGTACACTGTAACCTACTTCCTTTGTTTTCGCACTGCATTTCCTTAGGATTCTTCCAATGAATCTCAGTCTGGCATTTGCTTTACCGACGATCAACTTTATATGATCATTTCATTTTAAATCACTCCTAATGCCTACTCCCAGGTAATTTATGGAATTAACTGCTTCAAGTTGCTGACTGACTATACTGAAGCTAAATGATAAAGGATCTTTCTTTCTATGTATTCGCAGCACATTACACTTGTCTACATTGAGATTCAATTGCCATTCCCTGCACCTTTCGTCAATTCGTTGCAGATCCTCCCGCATTTCAGTACAATTTTATATTGTTACAAGCTCTCGATATACTACAGCATCATCCACAAAAGCCTCAGTGAATTTCCGATGTTATCCACAAGGTCATTTATGTATATTGTGAATAGCAACAGTCCTACGACACTCCCCTGCGGCACACTTGAAATCACTCTTACTTCAGAAGACTTCTCTCCATTGAGAATGACATGCTGCGTTCTGTTATCTAGGAATTTTTCAATCCAATCACACAATTGGTCTGATAGTCCATATGCTCTTACTTTGTTCATTAAACGACTGTGGGGAACTGTATCGAACGCCTTGCGGAAGTCAAGAAACACGGCATCTACCTGGGAACCCGTGTCTATTGCCCTCTGAGTCTCGTGGGCGAATAGCGCGAGCTGAGTTTCACACGATCGTCTTCTTCCAAATCCATGCTGATTCCTACAGAGTAGATATCTAGTCTCCAGGAAAGTCATTATACTTCAACATAATACGCATTTTGTCATTGCTCCATAACTCCATACATTTTGTTGCATACTGAACATAGGCAGATTTAAAGAGGCCCATCGATGTACTCATTTATATTAATATACTGCCAAGCAACAATTATTATTTATATGTAAGTGTCTATTCATAATTTATGTGATTTCTTGAATATATATTTTATGTATCTTTATGCCTTTTATTCATTTAGTAGTTTTAACAATGATGTAAGCGGCTGCGACATGGCACAGGTTCGTGTGCAAACTGATGGAAAATTATAAAGTCCTAGCATAAAAGAACCATAAGTCAATCTTCACGGCAATTTTACTGCAAGAAGTCCGATATTTCACACGGCAATGAAAAAATACTTTGCAAACGCAGGACCTCAGCCACCAATGCCATTGCTCGCACGCCAGACAATGTGTGAGGAAATATTATTATTTAGTTTTAATACTTTGAAATATTATTGATTATCTGATCTGTATTTTCACCCTCACACGCATAAGCAACAGTATTATTATTTATACACTCCTGGAAATTGAAATAAGAACACAGTGAATTCATTGTCCCAGGAAGGGGAAACTTTATTGACACATTCCTGGGGTCAGATTCATCACATGATCACACTGACAGAACCACAGGCACATAGACACAGGCAACAGAGCATGCACAATGTCGGCACTAGTACAGTGTATATCCACCTTTCGCAGCAATGCAGGCTGCTATTCTCCCATGGAGACGATCGTAGAGATGCTGGATGTAGTCCTGTGGAACGGCTTGCCATGCCATTTCCACCTGGCGCCTCAGTTGGACCAGCGTTCGTGCTGGACGTGCAGACCGCGTGAGACGACGCTTCATCCAGTCCCAAACATGCTCAATGGGGGACAGATCCGGAGATCTTGCGGGCCAGGGTAGTTGACTTACACCTTCTAGAGCACGTTGGGTGGCACGGGATACATGCGGACGTGCATTGTCCTGTTGGAACAGCAAGTTCCCTTGCCGGTCTAGGAATGGTAGAACGATGGGTTCGATGACGGTTTGGATGTACCGTGCACTATTCAGTGTCCCCTCGACGATCACCAGTGGTGTACGGCCAGTGTAGGAGATCGCTCCCCACACCATGATGCCGGGTGTTGGCCCTGTGTGCCTCGGTCGTATGCAGTCCTGATTGTGGCGCTCACCTGCACGGCGCCAAACACGCATACGACCATCATTGGCACCAAGGCAGAAGCGACTCTCATCGCTGAAGACGACACGTCTCCATTCGTCCCTCCATTCACGCCTGTCGCGACACCACTGGAGGCGGGCTGCACGATGTTGGGGCGTGAGCGGAAGACGGCCTAACGGTGTGCGGGACCGTAGCCCAGCTTCATGGAGACGGTTGCGAATGGTCCTCGCCGATACCCCAGGAGCAACAGTGTCCCTAATTTGCTGGGAAGTGGCGGTGCGGTCCCCTACGGCACTGCGTAGGATCCTACGGTCTTGGCGTGCATCCGTGCGTCGCTGCGGTCCGGTCCCTGGTCGACGGGCACGTGCACCTTCCGCCGACCACTGGCGGCAACATCGATGTACTGTGGAGACCTCACGCCCCACGTGTTGAGCAATTCGGCGGTACGTCCACCCGGCCTCCCGCATGCCCACTATACGCCCTCGCTCAAAGTCCGTTAACTGCACATACGGTTCACGTCCACGCTGTCGCGGCATGCTACCAGTGTTAAAGACTGCGATGGAGCTCCGTATTCCACGGCAAACTGGCTGACACTGACGGCGGCGGTGCACAAATGCTGCGCAGCTAGCACCATTCGACGGCCAACACCGCGGTTCCTGGTGTGTCCGCTGTGCCGTGCGTGTGATCATTGCTTGTACAGCCCTCTCGCAGTGTCCGGAGCAAGTATGGTGGGTCTGACACACCGGTGTCAATGTGTTCTTTTTTCCATTTCCAGGAGTGTATTATTTATAGATGGCACGGTGACTACCGAACGGAACGCGATTCATCCTCATTATACAAAGTGAGCCTGATTTCGACAACATGTGGTTTATGCAAGACGGAGCTCGACCCCACCGAAGCAGGAGAGTGTTCGATGTCCTGGAGGAGCACTTTCGGGACCGCATTCTGGCTCTTGGGTACCCAGAAGCTATTCAGAAGGTCACCGACGGCATCGATGTTCCGACACTTCAGCGGGTCATGCAGAATTACGCTATTCGTCTGCACCACATCGTCGCCAATGATGGCAGGCATATCGAATATATCATAACCTAAATCCGAATACCTGTAATGACCTTTAATGTTGAATAAAGTGTGTGTCATGAATTTACGTTTTATTCATATAGTTCAGTAATTGTCATCCTGTATATCCGTTGGTACTCACCTATTATTTCTAGTTGTCAGCACACTTATTTACATTTCATTTCAATCAATACTACCCCAGCAACTCCTCCCATTGATTTAGCATTTCTTGTACCTCCCCACACGATTAAATCATCTGCAAACATCATCGGTTTCATGTATTCATTTCCTATTCGTACTTCCACTCCTGTCATTATCTCATCTATAACAGTCCTGCAACTTAAGGAACAGAGCACTCCTTGCTTGAGCTAATTTTTCTATTCAAACCAGTCTGTTTTCTCTTCTTCTCTCCTCTGCTCGTGCTTCTTTTCACACTATCATAAACATTTTCAGTGTCCAGGAAGAGCATTACTAACCGAAACTATTAGTAGTATCTCTCTTGGAGCTGTCTTTCACTAAAAATTAAATCCACTGTCTACCTTCCTATAACGTCCTTTCCTTGTCCTGCTCCTACCGTGAGCGTGCGCAAAAATTTCTCCAAAAGGGGCAAAATTGTTAAATGACCAACTCTTGTGTAACAGATTCTGTGAGTTAAGCCCTGCTATGCTCTAGGAACTAAGAAAATAAATAAAATTTATAACAGCTGAAAAGATTGATGGCTATGTAATTAGTGTTTCTCATATCGTAATGGTAAGCACAAGTCACTGTATGTTCAAGATACAGCTTCAGTGCTATTAATATGAATATGGATGCCACTTCCTTGATTGAACGATCTAAAATGTCATCCTGATATGATTTAAGTCCAGGGTATCCAACGAGTTATGAAACAAAGCTTGAAAATGTTTACCAAAAAATTATTTATAGCCTTAGAATGCGCAATGAAAAATTTAAAACAAAAAATGTCACGATGATTGATAAAATATTGTTGAATGTCAAACAAAAATCCAATATTAACGCTCGTCAAAGTGGACGAAGAGGTTAAATTTTGTGAAAAGACGGATTACATTTAATGTCATCAACAGCACTTCATTGGCTTACAGAACACGTCTAATCACATTACTGGCCATATTCTACCATTTTCATGCTTTCTAGTTTTGGATACTGACTGGCATAACTAATATTGATCAAACTGTGCTTTAAAAATTACTTTTTTTTTTTTTTTTTTGCTTGATGATGTAAAATCTAGTCAAAGACCTCTATCCGAATAGACGAACGCCAGAAGTCTTCCAGAATTACCCTCAAATTTGCCAGTATAATCAACTTTTGATAACTTACGACAGAACTAAGGCATTCCTCGTCTCTCTAGGTCACCACACTATTGTGCAGTCAGGCCAAATGGACAGCAGTATTCGTAGCTCTTGACTCTGTTTTGTGCCGTATTAGACAGCGTAGAGTTGAGAGGGTTCCAGTTCCTGGAGAGAATAATTTTTCGACACGGGAAATTTATACTTTTTCCTCTCTTCTAGGGGGCAGAACAGGTTTTTCTCTTTCGCCTCAGGCATTTGTACTTGTAAAGACGGCTGTGTTGTTCAGAATCTACGGCTGTAACTCGGTCATGCGGAAATGGACGTAGGATTGGCAGGCCATCACGGGCCTTCTTTGAAGACGGACAAATGGTAAAACTATTATTGAGACTAAGTTGTGCACCAGGAGAAGGGGAGCGTTTGATGAAGTTAGGGGCTGATGACAGGTACGTATTCTGCTGCCAAGTTTATGTTTTTCCTGGAATCCGCACTGAACATAGAATTGGCAACTCATCACAGGTCTTCTTTGAGGACAGACAGCCGGCCGTTGTGGCCGTGCGGTTCTAGGCACTTCAGTCCGGGGCCGCGCTGCTGCTACGGTCGCAGGTTCGAATCCTGCCTCGGGCATGGATGTGTGGGATGTCCTTAGGTTAGTTAGGTTTAAGTAGTTCTAAGTACTAGCTGACTGATGACCTCAGCAGTTATGTCCCATAGTGCTCAGAGCCATTTTTTTTTTTAACTTTGAGAGCAGATGGGGTTGAATGAGAGTAAAGGGTTGGCGGAAACGGGCCAGGTGGCGGCCACGATGATCTGCCCACTGCGGCATCACCTCTCAAGTTGGTAACCGCCCTGTTAAATTGTTGGAAGCTTAGTCAGCAGGTGTCGTGATTTTGAAAAGAGAGTTACTATGACAGTCGCGTAATACGTATTTCGCGTGAAGCGCCGTTGCGACACAGGCAATGGTCAATTGTGGAAGCTAAGCCACGTTATTAAAGATTACATCCGTCTTACTACACAAAATAAGGGGGCACTTACATTCGCGAATGAGAGGTTCAAAATAAGAATTAATACCGTAAAGGAAATGGGTCATAAATATAGTTCCGTCGGTACACACTCAGTTGTATGCGAACATACGATCGGGATTGAGGCACGTACGTCCTAAGTACTATCATTTCCGGTGGCCTAGATAAAAAGAATTGTGATTAAATTGCATTTATTCATCTAAGAAGGAAAATTATTGGACTTCCACATTAAATGAAAAGAAAAACTGTAGGTTCTGAATGTCGCGGCAAATACATCGAAATTGACACTGGCGGCCACGAAGGGAAAGAGATGAACACATTCACGTACCTCTATTGTTGAACAGCGCCGTCGATAATATCGTCGCCTCCATCTAAATTCTCCATATAAAATTAAAATAATAACAGTGGTATCGTAAATCAGAAAATCGTACTGACCATGAATTGCTTTCATTGTGTAACACCATTTCACTTTAAAATTAAACAACACGTCTTATCACCAGGACAGGAGAACAACGAAAGGTAACTAATACTAAACCTAATAAACGAAGAGCGTAAAGCTTCTTTTGTCCATCAGTGTTAAATACTTTTCACATTAATCTTCGCTATGAGAGTCGAATAACTATCTATTTATCCACAAGAAAAAAATATTAAGTTCCGTTACAAGTTCTATCGCTTGATGTCGGCGCTCTTTGAAGCTCTGCTATTGGGTCGTTCAAGAAGCATGAAAAATCCTGGCGACTAGCAAATGTTCATGATACTCTGAAAACACGTGGTCGGAATTTCCCGTGCACGCCGGCCGCTTGGTGCAAAGAACGAAGGAAAAAGCCACCATGACTGGCCAAAACACTGAAATCAAAAATTAAAAAAAAAAAAAAAAGAACTCAGTAAGATACTGGAAACCCAGCACTACAAATAAAAGGAGAAAATTACGACGAGTGTGAGGGTTTAGACACACCCACGGTACGACTTACAGTTACTAAGTTATATTGTGTTAAATATTTTGTGAACAGTATAAACTTTATGGATTAATAACTTGATGATACCTTTGCCGATTTTTACTAACAAGGGAACCTCCCCATCGCACCCCCCTCAGATTTAGTTATAAGTTGGCACAGTGGATAGGCCTTGAAAAACAACACAGATCAATCGAGAAAACAGGAAGAAGTTGTGTGGAACTATGAAAAAATAAACAAAATATGCAAACTGAGTAGTCCATGCGCAAGATATGTAATATCAAGGATAGCGTGAGCCCAGGAGCGCCGTGGTCCCGTGGTTAGCGTGAGCACCTGCGCAACGAGAGGTCCTTGGTTCCAGTCTCCCCGTCAAGTGAAAATTTTAATTTCTTTATTTTCGCAAACTTATGATCTGTCCGTTCGTTCATTGACGTCTCTGTTCACTGTAATAAGTTTAGTGTCTGTGTTTTGCGACCGCACCGCAACACCGTGCGATTAGTAGACGAAAGGACGTGCCTCTCCAATGGGAACCGAAAACGTTTGATCGCAAGGTCATAGGTCAACCGATTCCTCCACAGAAAAACGCGTCTGATATATTCTATACGACACTGGTGACGGCATGTGCTCCAATGACAGGAATATGTTGTCGACCCACCTAACTTGTACACTTGGCGAATGGGTAAAAAGATTCTTCTACCTTTCCCGATCTAGGTTTTCTTGTGGATGTGATAATCACTCCCAAAAAAGTGATGAAAACATAAGTGTTTGTCACATAAACTGCAACAAATGAATGCAACAGTTTCACAGTCGCACAGTTTTCCCTGTGCTCTGTCAAAACAATATGTTTTTAACGTTTTCAAATTTTTCCTTGTGTACACCGTCAAATCCTGCGCATGTCCAAACAAATCTGAACATGTCCTGGACTTTTGGAAAGCGAAGTTGATTATGTGTGAGTGCCTGAACTGTGATAATTGTGTGAAAATAAAAAATTAAACTTTTTACTCGAGGGTAGACTTGAACCAAGGACCTCTCGTTCTGCAAGTGCTCGCGCTAACCACGGGACCACGGCGCTCTTTAGTTCACATATTACTTGATGTTGCCTATCCTGCACATGGACTACTCAGTTTTTATATTTTGCTTTTTTTTCATAGTTCCACACAACTTCTTCCTGTTTTCTCAATTGATCTGTGTTCAGTTTTTCAAGGCCTATCCACTGTGCCAACTTATAACTCAATCTGAGGGGGTTGCGATGGGGAGGTTCCCTTGTAAGTGTCTATGTAAAGGTCTCACAGAGATCTACCAAAGAATTAAAACAGAATAATTATAAATACTACCAGTTTTGAAATAATGCCTGGGATGTTTCTTCCGTGCAGGAAAATAGTGAATTTTAGCCACAAGATTAATTAATATGTGTGTGGGGACACAAGCTCTATGGACTTCCTTCCCCAAGAATATCGCTGCAAAAACAGTATCTCTGGACTTTGGGCTATGCATTCCGAGATGCCAATGTTTAAGCTGTATCTGTCCGTATAATGTGTATAAATAAACATTTTGTATGTGAATCGGTAACGTTGACAGTCATTACACATCATGAACATCGTGTTCGTTACCCAGTTTCTAGACTGGTGACTCCGAGTTTTTTGACAGCCGCGCCGCGACATTTTCGAGCGACATGTTGTTCCACCTCCATCCGACGTGAGAAACAAACACCTTGCCGACGTGGATCCTACACACACCGACGGTCAGCCAGCTACAGTCAACGATAGCAAGTGTTGCGAGTGTTTATCTAACGACTTTTCACCGCTTCTTCTTCTTCTGTAGTGGTCAGTCAAGGATTGGTTTGCAACAGCTACAATGACAGCTTGTCTCCATTCTGTGCGTCTTTCAGCTTTTCTCTTCATTTCTTTATAGGTGTTACATCCCACATCTTTCACGATTTGATCCATGTACCTCAATCGTGGTCTTCCTCTTGGTCTTTTTCCTTCGACATATCCCTCTATGATTGTGTTCATAAAGGTATGTCTTAATAGATGGCCTGTAAATTGCACTCTTAGTTTAATAGTGAAACTCCAGAAGCTTCTCTTGTCACCTGCTCTTTCCAGAACCACTTCGTTTGTGACCTTGTCGATACATTTTATTTTGAGCATGCATCTTTAGCACCACATTTCAAAACAACTTAGCTTCTGGCCTTCCCCTGTCCCGAGAGTCCATGTTTCACACCCATAGCATGCCACACGCCACACATATGATTTCAAAAATCTTTTCCTGACTTCAAGGCTAATGCTCTTAGATGTTAAGATGTTTTTCTTCTTGTTAAAAGCAGCCTTTGCTTGAGCAATTCTACTTCTCACTTCCGCCTTGCTCCTTCCATCCCTGGTAATATTACTGCCCAGATACAATACTTCTCTGCTTTTTATACCCCACAACAATGCAACCATTGTCACATCAGCGCACACGTGAGGACTATGATATTGAACTTCCATCGAACACGGTGCCTTTAACGAACACTGAAAATAGTGCTACGAGTGCTCATGTGGACACAAACTTCGTCAGACTACATAACGAAGGGACAACTACGATCGGGGGTAATGAACAATGGCGCTACCCTGCCGCCCCCGCCATTCTCGAGTGCGGTATTCCAACTGATATACATTCAGCTAGTACTAATGCTTCTTGCAAGTCTCTCTATCAACCGAATGACTCTACCATCATTGAGATGTCAGGCACTGACAGGCTAATAACGGACACCAACCACAGTGACTTAAGAAAAGCCGAACAATCAGTGACAACAAACAAACATGCAGGTCGGTGTATTTGGTAGTCTCAGGCACAGGTAGTGCCGGTTAACAGTGCTTTTGAAGCAAATGGCATATTTCCGCAAACTACTTTCGCTCACACACGACACGCGGGTGATGCCACGGCAGTCGCGGCACGTACCACAGTACACCTCGGGCATGACGTCATTTACGATCTATACAGACCATCGACCATTAACTGATGCAGTAAAGAATCCGTCTGCCAACGCCACACCACACAGGTTTTAGCACTTGGACCACATCTCACAGTTTACTACAGACGTTCGCCACGTACGTGGAGCGGACAATATGGTTGCCGACTTACCTGTCCTGCCTAGTGGCAGTGACCACTCAACTGGATTTCGATAACCTCGAAGACGTACAGGCAACAGATACGGACCTGGAACGAGGCGGCGACACGGGTTTACAACAACGACAATGCCCGGTGCACGGAATCAATAAACTATATAGTTTGGTGCGACGTGTCAACGGGGAAGTCACGACCTTTCGTCCCTACCAACTGTCGCCCAACAATATTCGACTTGCTCCATAACTTAGCTCACCCCAGAGTGCGCCTCAGGACGAAACTAGTTTCGAAGCGTTTTGTGTGATCGAATATACAGAGGGATTGTGCCACTTGGACACGAGCGTGCATTCCTTGTCAGAGGGCGAAGACAGGACGACACAATCAGCCGCCCGAAGGGCCGTTTTTGCCACGCATACATAGATTTAGTGGGGCCACTACCTGAAGCTAACGGATTTCGTTATATCCTATTGGTCATCGACCGAACGACTCGGTGGGTGGAGGCCGCTCCGCTCAGAGACATATGAACGGAGACAGTGGCGAAATCGTTCATCGACCTGTGGATAGCGAGATCTGGCTGTCCTGAGTCGCTAAAAACCCTGTTTGCGGAACTGTGCCGCCTCTGCGGCTGCCACCGATACCATACCACTGCCTACCATCCGCAATCAAACGGGCTAGTGGAACGGACACAGCTGAAAACAGCACTGGCGTTCACGATAGCGAATGGTCAGAGGCCCTACCCTGGATGCTACTGGGTATCAGAACAGCCCACAAAGAGGACCTTGATGCCTCGCTAGCGGAGATCCTCTGCGGCGAAACCATTAGCCTCCAGAATTTGTCACACAGACAACGGACGAAGTCAATGAGGAGCTCCCAGACCTCGTATGACGGCCAGAGAACGTATATGCAGCATCAGAGTCCCACCGCCGCCGCACCACACAACACCCAATGTATTTGTGCACTAAAAACTACAGACTTACACTCACGTAATGCTACGCACAGATGCTATTAAGCCAGCGCTGCACCCAGTATAAAGTACTAAGACGACGACCCAACACACTGGAAGTCATGCTAGCCGGGAAACCCACTACTGTGTCCGTCAATAGACTGAAGCCAGCATGGACTTTGGAGGGGACGCCGCGGAACAATACCGCCGCGCTGACCTCACGCCACAACGCAACCCCCTTTTCCATCACAGTCAACGTCAAGCACTACCTTCCAAGACACCACAGTTTCCCTACATGACACGACCATCGCGATATCTGCCAAATACGAAAACCGACAGGTCGGCAACAGTACGGTGTCGCGATCACTGTACCACACCACACCGATACCACCGTCAGTCGATACAGCTGCATTGTTATCTACGCTATCCAGAGATGGCATCCTAGCCGGCCGGGGTGGCCGAGCGGTTCTAGGCGCTACAGTCTGGCACCGCGCGACCGCTGCGGTCGCAGGTTCGAATCCTGCCTCGGGCATGGATGTGTTTGCTGTCCTTAGGTTAGTTAGGTTTAAGTAGTTCTAAGGGACTGATGACCTTAGAAGTTAAGTGCCATAGTGCTCAGAGCCATTTGAACCATTTGATTTTTGCTGACATCCTACATGTCTCAGCCCCAGACCACAACGCGGAAACCTGGACACAGGACCAGTCTTCACCACTAGCACAGGATCACGTACAACCACGGGCGGACGACCTAAAGATGGCACCTCCAGTACCACCTACTCAGCCAGTACCGACGTCACGAACTCGCAGACCGCCGCTGCGTCGACCAAAGACATCCAGACGAGCACTAGCGGGGGGTGGGGAGCCCTATCGGAAAAAAACAAGATCTAACAACCTCCGTCCCCAAGAATATCGCTGCAAAAACAGTACCCGACCTTGGGCAGTGTCTTCTGAGACGCCAAGTGTTTAAGTTGTATCTGTCCGTTTAATGTGTATAAATAAATATTGTGTATGTGAATCTGTAACATTGACAGTCATTACACATCATGAACATCGTGTTCGTTACCCAATTCCTACATGTCGAAAGTAGCAGCACTATTGTAAAATAAACTTAATAGTTGCGGAAGTGTGAGTGTGCTTGCTGTTAATTGTTATTTTCTGTTAACGACAATATAACAACAATAATGATTTCCGCGACAGAGTTTAGAAGAAAACTAGTGAATGTTATCAAAAACTGAAGTTAACAGTGAATATCTGAGAAAAAAATGCATGCTAATCCATGTTTAATACATATGTATAGCGATATATGTATGGTTTTTATATGCTCCAGAAGAAACAGAGTATAAGATTTGACTCATGTAATAATGTGAGGATATAAATGCCTGAAAATCATCTTGGTGCCGACAATTCATTTTTGGCGGCGCTAGGAGGCGGACAGTCTAATTCTGGCAGTATCTGCAGGCAGTCATTGTGGTGAAGTTTGTATGTGCGGCTTCGCAAAAAAATGTTGAAATTTTCTTAAGTGTCTAAAAACGGACGCATAAAATTTTACTTGTGTGTCGCTAGCAAACGCTTAGAAATATTTTTGAAAACAGTCAACTTTAAAGATTTTTCGTCAGGGGACGATTACGAACTTAGAAATTTCCTCGCCAACCTTAGCGAGTGGTTTTTGGAACTTGTAATTTTGCCAGTTCGCAACTGAAGAGCTGCAATTTAAATTTTATGTGAATGAGACATAGAACTGTTGCCAGATATTGGAGTGCATTACATTCTGCCTGCCTTTATTTAAGTTCACGCATTGGCGTTATAACATTCAGTATGAGCAATTCACAAGCTTATTACTCTGAGGAAAATAGGAAATAAATCCAATTATTTTTCACAATTGATTTTTGATAATTCGTGACTGTAGTGGACTCTCTTATGGAAATTCCTGCCTTCATTTATTTGAAAGTTTACTTTTTTTGTTGACGATTTTAGAGTGATAGTGACGAGTTACTAGTTGGTAACTAGAATTAAAACGCAGTGGGTGTGACCGAACGGTTCTAGGCGCTCCAGTCTGTAACCGCGCGACCGCTACGATCGCAGGTTCGAATCCTGCTTCGGGCATGGATGTGTGTGATGTCCTTAGGTTAGTTAGATTTAAGTAGTTCTAGGGGACTTATGACCTCAGATGTTACGTCCCATAGTGCTCAGAGCCATTTTTGATAATCTGCACAGTAGTGCTGGGGGCTCTGAGCTAATCCAGTTATTGTTCGGATACAGGTTTTTATGAGACAGTTTCACTTCCCTATTTATTATTATTATTGTTATTATTATTATTTCTTACAAGTTAGTGTGCACCTAAATTGATCATTGAGGTCGCGTCTCAAACAGTGCCAGCCGCAGCCCATTGATGAAGTGCAGTATAGTGCACTAGTGCATTATCTGCGTTTCATGTGGACCAATGTGTGGCATCAATGCACCATCTTTTGTTAACAGTGGTAAGGTGAAGACGCTTCTAGCGTTGTCAAACAAGTATGAGTGACGAAGAAAAAACCGGAAGGCCCGTTTCACTACAGACAACCAGCAACAGCAAGAGAAGTGGAGGCACTGTTGCTGGAAGACCAGCGTAACAGAACCGAGGCGGAACTGTAAAATGTTAAAATCAATCACGCATCAATTTGCAACATCTTGCGTGGCATTTTAGACGTGAGGAACGTCGCCACCTGCTGAGCTGTGTGCTTATTCACACCTGTTCAAAAAGCTCGCCGGAGACACTACTCAAAGGGCTATTTGCTGAGAAAACCGTGACGGTCTTTGGTGGAGTCGTCATAATGTTTTGGGGCAACAGTACTTCTTGTCGTTCTTCTGCTGGGGACTTTAAAGTGATTCTGTTTCTTTTGTAACATACATGGTCAAGAGTTGTGTTGCATAGCGATGCAGTAATCGATGGACAACAGGAAGTGGTATTCAATTCCACCTGTAGCTTACATATGCTTTAATATATGGTAAAGGAAATACTGTTCGAGAAATTCAAATCCTGTAAAAAGATATCTAAAATATTTTTTGTTTTCTAAACTCGTGCCCAGAACTTTTAAAGAAATGGGTGCTTGCAGGGGCGTACTGGACTGCATAGAAACATAGCATCATTTGTAGCTCTCGTTTTACAAAAGACAGCTGCATGTTCCAACCAGGAGCTGACAGGCAGCTGCTCAAGAATGACGCTATACCGAGTTTATCCAGTTTTCTATGTCGTTTTCAAGTGAAAATCAATCGGAAAAGGCAACTTGTTCGGAATCAACCATCAGATTCTGAGGTAAAACCATATATCCATCTAGCAACAATGATACACGCTGCTGTTAATGTGTCTTTCTGAATTTGTAGTCGATACAGTGAACTAATCAAACGATTTGCACTCAATCTCCATTTTTGTTCCTCTAGGGTGTATAGATTTGTACGCTCTATGTTTCTTTTGCCCCGCCCCAGTACTCTTGTGGTTGGTTGTCATCGGTAAATTCTGAACGTGGCTATCTACAAGAGGTTTTCAACTACATAAAACGTAATACCATTGACAAACAATACCTCAAAGAGTGTGCACTTATTTTTGCATATTTCTCTGTGAATAAACTGTCATCAGATGGAATGGCAAAAATTGTAAGAATTTGTTTACTGAAATTGTTTTCTGTTGGTGTGCTTGTGAGGTCAGTGACATTGTGATGGTGTTGCTGCCAACATTCAGACTGGGTCAATCCATACCAAGTGGTCCAGCGCTGGTTGCTTGACCATCTCAGAAAAATTTTATTTGCTGGGTGAGTCCCCCAATGTTTAGTAGCCACAAAAATATTTTTAAAAAATTTATTGTTCATTATTTTGAAATAGTGGCCATGTTTGTTCGAGGCCGCATCCGTTTTTTCGTATCTGAAAACATCTACATTTTTTACAGTTATTCAGTAGTGAATTGTCCTAAGCCTTTCAGATAAAATGCATTTAGTTCAACACACTCTTGGCTACAAATTAACATCATTATCACTTAGCTGAATGTATTCTTTAATATATTTTTAATAGTTAAAAGTTATGAGCGACAAATTTAAAAAACTCAATTTTTGAACAGTAGTTTTCCAAAGAAAGATTAATTTCTCAGCTTTAATATTTTTTCTGCTGTTACACTGTATAGTATAGTTACTTTTTATAGAGTATCAATGGTGAGCAGCTTACACTTAAAAAAATACACTGTTTTAAAAAATGGATTTTTTTTTATTTTTCCTTTTTGTGGCCTTCAATATCTTTGTGGGGGACCAGATAAAAATCTGAAAATTTAACAGTTAATAGACCTTTATGATATCAAACTTCAGTATAAATTTCAACTTTGAGATTCAATTGGAAGTTATGGAAAAAAAATTACAAACACAAGTCAAAAATGTAGGCTAATCAAATAAAGTATACACGCCACATTACACTATCTAATAATTATTTGTCGAAACAATGCTGTGGTAATTGTTTCAGCAGGCTAACAATTGCATCTACAAGCCTATACAAGTCTGATTGTTGTCTTTCCCCTTGCACCAACAATTGTCTACTCACACTTATTTATCTAGATGTTCTCGAAGTGTGCAGTTAAAAAATGGTGTCTCAGTGTTCTTGTGGTGTTATTATTAATAAAGCATGTCATAAAAGTGTGTATGGAGTGTATCCTAAAGACATTACTTTAATCAAAGTTACAGTGAAGAAGAACTGTTGTTTTACTTATGAGTCTGCCCAGAGGTCAAATCAAAACGTAAATACTATGAAATGAAATACTTAAAAAAATCATCACCTTTTTGGTCAGTCTTGCATGAACCCTTTTGAGAAACATAAGAAACCTACACTCCTGGAAATTGAAATAAGAACACCGTGAATTCATTGTCCCAGGAAGGGGAAACTTTATTGACACATTCCTGGGGTCAGATACATCACATGATCACACTGACAGAACAACAGGCACATAGACGCAGGCAACAGAGCATGCACAATGTCGGCACTAGTACAGTGTATATCCACCTTTCGCAGCAATGCAGGCTGCTATTCTCCCATGGAGACGATCGTAGAGATGCTGGATGTAGTCCTGTGGAACGGCTTGCCATGCCATTTCCACCTGGCGCCTCAGTTGGACCAGCGTTCGTGCTGGACGTGCAGACCGCGTGAGACGACGCTTCATCCAGTCCAAAACATGCTCAATGTGGGACAGATCCGGAGATCTTGCTGGCCAGGGTAGTTGACTTACACCTTCTAGAGCACGTTGGGTGGCACGGGATACATGCGGACGTGCATTGTCCTGTTGGAACAGCAAGTTCCCTTGCCGGTCTAGGAATGGTAGAACGATAGGTTCGATGACGGTTTGGATGTACCGTGCACTATTCAGTGTCCCCTCGACGATCACCAGTGGTGTACGGCCAGTGTAGGAGATCGCTCCCCACACCATGATGCCGTCCGCCCCAGTAGCTGAGTGGTCAGCGTGACGGATTGCCGTCCTCTGGGCCCGGGTTCGATTCCCGGCTGGGTCGGAGATTTTCTCCGCTCAGGGACTGGGTGTTGTGTTGTGTTCATCATCATTTCATCCCCATCCGGCGTGCAGGTCGCCCAATGTGGCGCCGAATGTAATAAGACCTGCGATATGGCGGCCAGACCTGCCCCGCGAGGGGCCTCCCGGCCAATGACGCCAAACGCTCATCATCATCACCATGATGCCGGGTGTTGGCCCTGTGTGCCTCGGTCGTATGCAGTCCTGATTGTGGCGCTCACCTGCACGGCGCCAAACACGCATACGACCATCATTGGCACCAAGGCAGAAGCGACTCTCATCGCTGAAGACGACACGTCTCCATTCGTCCCTCCATTCACGCCTGTCACGACACCACTGGAGGCGGGCTGCACGATGTTGGGGCGTGAGCGGAAGACGGCCTAACGGTGTGCGGGACCGTAGCCCAGCTTCATGGAGACGGTTGCGAATGGTCCACGCCGATACCCCAGGAGCAACAGTGTCCCTAATTTGCTGGGAAGTGGCGGTGCGGTCCCCTACGGCACTGCGTAGGATCCTACGGTCTTGGCGTGCATCCGTGCGTCGCTGCGGTCCGGTCCCTGGTCGACGGGCACGTGCACCTTCCGCCGACCACTGGCGACAACATCGATGTACTGTGGAGACCTCACGCCCCACGTGTTGAGCAATTCGGCGGTACGTCCACCCGGCCTCCCGCATGCCCACTATACGCCCTCGCTCAAAGTCCGTCAACTGCACATACGGTTCACGTCCACGCTGTCGCAGCACGCTACCAGTGTTAAAGACTGCGATGGAGCTCCGTATGCCATGGCAAACTGGCTGACACTGACGGCGGCGGTGCACAAATGCTGCGCAGCTAGCGCCATTCGACGGCCAACACCGCGGTTCCTGGTGTGTCCGCTGTGCCGTGCGTGTGATCATTGCTTGTACAGCCCTCTCGAAGTGTCCGGAGCAAGTATGGTGGGTCTGACACACCGGTGTCAATGTGTTCTTTTTTCCATTTCCAGGAGTGTATAACAAAAGGTCTGCGAGAAATAACACTTGATCATTATTCTAAATATAAAAGTTCTTTTGTCAATCTCATACCAGGCAAATCATTGTGTCCAACATGTTATTCTAAGATATTTGTAATTCGCAAGAGAAAGGATAGTGAAACTTCAGATAGAGAATTTTATGACTTATCAGCAACCATTAAAAAAGTAGATACATCTTGTGAAATCCTGGGTATATCTCCTGATAGTAAAATTAGAAAACAAAGTCAAGATAAAAGACCAATTGCATTTAACATAAAAATTGAGAAAGTGGCAGCTACAGTCAAAAAGACTTCGCAAGTTTCATTCCAAAATAAAATTTGTAGTAAAACAGATGGAAGTTCTAAAACTTCACCAACCGAATATGATGATTTGTAGAAAAACCAAAAACTAAATGCAGTACTTCAAACAAACAGGTTAAAATTAAGATTATCAGTTTATTGCCGAATTCTTCCCCCCCCCCCCCCAATGGTCTGGAGGCCTGCGTGCCTCAGCGATACAGATAGCCGTACCCTAGGTGCAACCACAACGGAGGGGTATCTGTTGAGATGCCAGACAAACGTGTGGTTCCTGAAGAGGGGCAGCAGCCTTTTCAGTAGCTGCAGGGGCAACAGTCTGGATGATTGACTGATCTGGCCTTGTAAAACTAACCAAAACAGCCTTGCTGTGCTGGTACTGCGAACGGTTGAAAGCAAGGGGAAACTACAGCCGTAATTTTTCCCGAGGGCATGCAGCTTTACTGTATGGTTAATGATGATGGCGTCCTCTTGGGTAAAATATTCCGGAGGAAAAACAGTCCCCCATTCGGATCTCTGGGCGGGGACTACTCAAGAGGACGTCGTTATCAGGAGAAAGAAAACTGGTGTTCTACGGATCGGAGCATGGAATGTCAGATCCCTTAATCGGGCAGATACGATAGAAAATTTAAAAAGGGAAATTGATAGGTTAAAGTTAGATATAGTGGGAATTGGTGAAGTTTGGTGGCAGGAGGAACAAGACTTTTGGTCAGGCGAATACAGGGTTATAAATACAAAGTCAAATAGGGGTAATGCAGGAGTAGGTAATGAATAAAAAAATAGGAATGCGGGTAAGCTACTACAAACAGCATAGTGAACACATTATTGTGGTCAAGATAGACACGAAGCCCACGCCTACTACAGTAGTACAAGTTTATATGGCAACTAGCTATGCAGATGACGATGAAATTGAAGAAATGTATGACGAAATAAAAGAAATTATTCAGATAGTGAAGGGAGACGAAAATTTAATAGTCATGGGTGACTGGAATTCGGTAGTAGGAAAAGGGAGAGAAGGAAACATAGTAGGTGAATATGGATTGGGGGTAAGAAATGAAAGAGGAAGCCGACTGCTAGAATTTTGCACAGAGCACAACTTAATCATAGCTAACACATGGTTCAAGAATCATAAACGAAGGTAGTATACATGGAAGAAGCCTGGAGATACTGACAGATTTCAGATACGTTATATAATGGTAAGACGGAGATTTAGGAACCGGATTTTAAATTGTAAGACATTTCCAGGGGCAGATGTGGACTCTGACCATAATCTATTGGTTATGAACTGTAGATTAAAACTGAAGAAATTGCAAAATGGTGGGAATTTAAGGAGATGGGACCTAGATAAACTGAAAGAACTAGAGGTTGTACAGAGTTTCAGACAGAGCGTAAGGGAACAATTGGCAGGAATGGGGGAAAGAAATACAGTAGAAGAAGAATGGGTAGCTTTGAGGAATGAAATAGTGACGGCAACAGAGGATCAAGTAGGTAAAAAGACGAGGGCTAGTAGAAATCCTTGGGTAACAGAAGAGGTACTGAATTTAATTGGTGAAAGGAGAAAATACAAAAATACAGCAAGTGAAGCAGGCAAAAAGGAATACAAACGTCTCAAAAATGAGATCGACAGGAAGTGCAAAATGGCTAAGCAGGGATAGCTAGAGGAAAAACGTAAGGATGTAGAGGCTTATCTCATGAGGGGTAAGATAGATACTGCCTACAGTAAAATTAAAGAGACCTTTGGAGAAAAGAGAACCACTTGCATGAATATCAAGAGCTCAGATGGAAACCCACTTCTAAGCAAGAAGGGAAAGCAGTAAGGTGGAAGGAGTATATAGAGGGTCTATACCGGGGCGATGTTCTTGAGGACAATATTATGGAAATGGAAGAGGAGGTAGATGAAGCTGAAATGGGGGATATGATACTGCCTGAAGAGTTTGACATAGCACTGAAAGACCTAAGTCGAAACAAGGCCCCGGGAGTAGACAACATTCCATTAGAACTACTGACGGCCTTGGGAGAGCCAGTCCTGACAAAACTGTACCATCTGGTGAGCAAGATGTATGAGACAGGATAAATACCCTCAGACTTCAAGATGAATATAATAATTCCAGTCCTAAAGTAAGCAGGTGTTGACAGATGTGAAAATTACCGAACTATCAGTTGAATAAGTCACAGCTGCAAAGTACTAACGCGAATTCTTTACAGACGAATGGAAAAACTGGTAGAGGCCGACCGAGGGGAAGATTAGTTTGGATTCCGTAGAAATATTGGAACACGTGAGGCAATACTCACCTTACGACTTATCTTAGAAGCTAGATTAAGGAAAGGCAAACCTACGTTTCTAGCATTTGTAGACTTAGAGAAAGCTTTTGACAATGTTGACTGGAATACTCTCTTTCAAATTCTGAAGCTGGCAGGGGTAAAATATAGGGAGCGAAAGGATATTTACAATTTGTATAGAAACCAAATGCCAGTTATAAGAGTTGAGGGGCATGAAAGGGAAGCAGTGGTTGGGAAGGGAGTGAGACAGGGTTGTAGCCTCTCCCCAATGTTATTCAATCTGTATATTGAGCAAGCAGTGAAGGAAACAAAAGAAAAATTCGGAATAGGTATTAAAATCCATGGAGAAGAAATAAAATCTTTTAGGTTCGCCGATGACATTGTAATTCTGTCAGAGACAGCAAAGGACTTGAAAGAGCAGTTGAATGGAATGGATAGTGTCTTGAAAGAAAATTATAAGATGAACATCAACGAAAGCAAAACGAGGATAATGGAATGCAGTCGAATTAAGTTGGGTGATGCTGAGGGTATTAGATTGGGAAATGAGACACTTAAAGTAGTAAAGGAGTTTTGGTATTTGGGGAGCAAAATAACTGATGATGGTCGAAGTAGAGTGGATATAAAATGTAGACTGGCAATGGGAAGGAAAGCGTTTCTGAAGAAGAGAAATTTGTTAACATCGAGTATAGATTTAAGTGTCAGGAAGTCGTTTCAGAAAGTATTTGTATGGAGTGTAGCCATGTATGGAAGTGAAACATGGGCGATAAATAGTTTCGACAAGAAGAGAATAGAAGCTTTCGAAATGTGGTGCTACAGAAGAATGATGAAGATTAGATGTGTAGATCACATAACTAATGAGGAGGTGTTGAAGAGGACTGGGGAGAAGAGAAGTTTGTGGCACAACTTGACAAGAAGAAGGGATCGGTTGGTAGGACACGATCTGAGGCATCAAGGGATCACCAATTTAGTATTGGAGGGCAGCGTGGAGGCTAAAAATCGTAGACAGAGACCAAGAGATGAATACACCAAGCAGATTCAGAAGGATGTAGATTGCAGTAGGCTCTGGGAGATGAAGAAGCTTGCACAGGATAGAGTAGCATAGAGAGCTGCTTCAAACCAGTCTCAGGACTGAAGACCACAACAACAACAACGACCGAATTCTTGGACTCGAGCAAAAGTTAGTAATGAATTAAATGCTTCAGAATATCTTGTTAAGTTAACATGGCAATTAGTAAAAGAACAGGGAATTTTACCAGCATTACGAAAGAAAAGTGCATCTAATTTGGTAGATGAAAACGCAATCAATAAAGTTATTAAGTATTATGACGATGATAATAACAGCCGTTTGATGTCTGGCAAAAAAGACTGTGTTTCTGTGAAAGAGTATGGTTCTAAGATTCAAAGACAAGAGAGGTTAATATTGTGTAATTTAAATGAACTATTCACTCAATTTAAAAATAGAAAATCCCGACATTAAAATTGGAAGATCAAAGTTTTGCGAATTGAGACCAAGATGATGTATTGTACCAGGGGCATCTGGCACCCACAATGTTTGTGTTTGTTTGTAGCAGCAGAACGTAAGGTTGATGGTAGATGGGGCCAATCTTAGAGTTGACTATAAAGACCTTTTGGAAGTTATGGAATGCAATATTGATAGTTACATTTGTATGATCAAGGGAAAATGTGAAGATTGTCCAGACAAACAAGCCTTACTTGACATGTTTGAAGAATCTGAAGAAGATGATTTGATGCATGACAATATAAAATACGAAGCATGAGTGACACAAGGCAGAAATGAAGCAGTGACAGTCATAAAATCATGACAAGAGTTTTTTGAAGTGTTTGTTGCTAACCTTGAAAATCTGAAAATGCACCATTTCAGTGCAAAAGCTCAAAGTAAACTTTTGAAAGACAAAAAGCAAACATTGGCAGCTGATGAATGCTTTGTTCTTGCTGACTTTTCGGAAAATTATTCCTTTGGTGTTCAATATGAAGTACAAGGGCACCACTTGGTAAACAAAGAGGCCACAGTTCATTCATTTGTATTCTATTATAAAGATGAAGATAAAGTAATGAGCCACAGTTTTTGTGTCATAAGTGGGTATCTTGAACACAATACTACAGCAGTGCACATTTTTCAACTGAAATTAACAAACTGCATTAAGCAGCACCACCCTTCCATAAAAAAAACTGATTTATTTTTTGGCTGGTGCAGCAAGTAAATATAAGAAGAAACAAAAATTTATTAACATCTCCTATCATAAAGAAGATTTTGGGTTTGACATAGTATGGCACTTTTTCACTTCATGCCATGGGAAGAATGTTTGTGATGGTGTCAGGGATACAACAAAGTGAGCTGTCACAAAAGCAAGTCTGCAGCAGAAGGTGAAAATCATATCATAACATTTGAAGAAATGTTTGAATTCTGTAAAAATGATATCAAAGGAATTACCTTCTTGTTTTTGTACAGTGTGAGGAAATACAAGAAGACTATGAGAATGTCTTGAAGGAAAGGTATGACACTTTTCAGAAGATTAAAGGCAGTCGATCTTTTCATTGTTTTGTACCCCATTCACACAACTTACTGAAGTGTAAGGTCACATCAAGTTTGCCTGATAGTGACCTTCATCAGTGTGGAAAACTTGTGCAACTGGTTCTTCAAAAAAAAAAAAAAATAGTGGCTTGTGTTTACGATGAACAGCACTGGACCGGCGAAGTTGATAATATTGACTGTCAAAACCAAGATGTACATGTTGTTTTTTATCACCCTCCAGGACCAAGGACATTTTTTTAAAAAATTGAGAGGAATCAAGTTTGGATACCACTTAAAAATGAACTAAGGAAGCTGTCTCCCATGAAATTTACAACTATGACTGGGCGAACTTATAATATAATACCCAAACTGAGTGAACACATTTCTTAAACGTTCAATGAGCGATGTACTAAAAACAAATAACAAGAGAACAATGTAATGTAATTAGTAGCTTTATTTTCAATAAAAAAGTGAGTAATCGTAGATATTATTAAATTATATACTGTAACTGATGTATTTTATTCCATAAACCTATATATCGCAGATGTTGAAAAACATATTTTCGACTCGTGTTTGTATTTTTTTTCCAGAACTTCCAAGTGAATCTCAAAGTTGAAATTTATACTGAAGTTTAACATCATAAAAGTCTACTAACTGAAATGTTGACATTTTTATCTGGTCCCTCAATATAGATATTGCAGGCCACAAAATGGAAAAATAAAAAAAGCTATTTTTTAAAGTAGTGTAATTTTTTAAGTGTTAGCTACTCACCATTGATACCCTATAAAATGTAGCTATACTATGCAGCGTAAAATCAGAAAAAATACTAAAGCTGAGAAATTAATCTTTCTTTGGAAAACTACTGTTCAAAAATAGAGGTTCTTTAATTTGTGGCTGATAGCGTTCAACTATTAAAAATATGTTAAAGAATATATTCCTAAGTGATAATTATGTTAGCTTTTAGTCAAGAGTGTGTTGAGCTAAATGCATTTTATCTGAAAGGCTTAGGACAATCCACTACTGAATAATTGTAAAAAATGTAGATGCTTGCAAATACGAAAAAACGGCTGCAGGCTGGAACAAATATGGCAGCCATTTCAAAATAATGAACAATAAATTTCTTAAAAATATTTTTGTGACTACTAAACATTGGGGAATTCACCCAGCAAATATAAAATTTTTCTGAGATGGCCAAGCAACCAATTATTTTTTTCTTGGACCACTTGGTATGGATTGACCCTCCTCTGAAAAATCTTGGGTGTTCACTGAATCTGGAAAATTTTGCACCTTACTTCAAGCATCCTGCCAATGACAGTAATGGTCATGCAATTTTTGATCCACACTATATGGTGAAATTAGTTTGTAATACTTTAGGCAAAAAGAAAATTATTAACTATGAAGCTGTAGATGTGAAGTGGGATTTTATTTTGAAGTTAAATTATCTGCAAAACTTTGAATCCTTAAAATTTACCTAGTCGCTCTCTGGTTCACATGTGAATTTCCATAATAAGAAAATGAATGTCTCTGTAGTATCCCAGACAATCAGCTCTAGTGTTGCTGATGACATTGAATTTCTAAACGGTTCTCAGCATCCAGATTTTCAGGGTGCTTCTGTCTCTGTCGAACTCATCAAAACTATTGATAAACTGTGTTATGTGTGCAATTCTAGAAATTTTCATGCTAGTAGCTCTGAACAGCCATTGACAGCTGAAAGGTTAATTATTGGACTGAATTTTGGGCAGAAAACTTCCTTCAAACATTCAGGAATGATGGTGTGTGTTCATTAGTACATCAACGGAAAACATTTGTGCTGGGATTTTTCATGCATACATGGTGTCAGAAACCTCTTTCAGGAGTTTCCGTTTCGGGATACTGAACCTCTAAAGTATTTTTTAGCACACAAACTCTCAGACGATCATCTACAACTCCTTTTTCCTTGCATCAGATCTAGGTTTGGTTGGAACAATAATCCCACCCCATTACAGTTCCAGACTGCATTGAGAACAATGATGCTCAAAAGCAATGTTACTGCAAGTGACAAGGATAATATAGATGACATTGAGACAAGTGAGCTCTTTCAGTGTACGTGAATTCATGTGCCATAAGAAGCAAAATGATAAGTTCGCCGATGATAGGAACGATACTAGTTACTTTGAGGCTATTGATTCAACACTATTCAGTGAATATCAGGATAATATTATTATTATATGTAACGATATTTTGTGAAAAAGATTATGCAATTGTTAAGTGCTGAGTGCAACTAACGTATTACTGTTACCTACATGTGCTCAAGTGATCACACTTACCGCAAGACTCCTGTGGTAAATCCAGCTGCCTTGAAGGTTGGCTGAGGTGGATTCTTCACCCATCTGTAGCGGTGATTAAAATAATGCAGTATACATAAAAATGCTTTCGCTCTGCTCTAGTGAGCTTTACCTTAATCTCAAACCATTTTTATGACAGGCTTTTTAAGTCTGTTCGTTGTATCTTTGGTGAAGAAGCCAATGTATTTGGCAAAGCGCCTACACTAGCCTCGTCTCTGCCATTGACTGTGAAGACATGGATGTACCACAGCTAAAACAACGTATTGCTACCGTGTACCTTCAGATTAGATTAAAGGTACTTAGAAAAAAAGCAACAGCTGCTGCACAGGATAACTATTCTGACATGAGGCAGAGGTTGGCGAAGCTAATTGCCAATGTATGACTTGTGAATATATGTTGAATGAAGCAAAACAAAAAATAAAAATAAAAATTTGATGTTTACATGTTGCTAATTTTACCACATCCTTCCTTTCCCAAATTTCTTGCCTGTTAATTGTTAACACAACAACCTGTTAAGTTATTAGCGTTAACAGTAAAGATCTTTCCCTGTTAGCAGCCGAAATTATTAACAAAATGGTTCAAATGGCTCTAAGCACTGTGGGACTTAACATCTGAGGTCATCAGTCCCCTACACTTAGAACTGCTTAAACCTAACAAACCTAAGGACATCACACACATCCATGCCAGAGGCAGAATTAGAACCTGCGACCGTAGCAGCCGCTTGGTTCCGGACTGAAGTGCCTAGAACCACTCGGCCGCAGGGACGTCCAATTATTAACAAAGGAAAGGTTTTGCTGTTTTGTTGCCCAATGATGTGTGCAGAAATTTTCTCGTTACAAGAACTTGCCCCTTCTAACAGCCGTGTACTGCAAGTCTCTAGAGGAACGGAAGGTTCCAAATGATTGTAAAAGAGCACAGATAGTCCCAGTTTTCAATAAGGGTCGTCGAGCAGATGTGCAAAACTATAGGCCTATATCTCTGACATCGATCTGTTGTAGAATTTTAGAACATGTTTTTTGCTCGCGTATCATGTCATTTCTGGAAACCCAGATTCTACTCTGTAGGAATCAACATGGATTCCGGAAACAGCGATCGTGTGAGACCCAACTCACTTTATTTGTTCATGAGACCCAGAAAATATTAGATACAGGTTCCCACGTAGATGCCATTTTCCTTGACTTCCGGAAGGCGTTCGATACAGTTCCGCACTGTCACCTGATAAACAAAGTAAGAGCCTACGGAATATCAGAACATCTGTGTGGCTGTATTGAAAACTTCTTAGCAAACAGAACACAACATGTTGTTCTCAATGGCGAGAGGTCTACAGACGTTAAAGTAGCCTCTGGCGTGCCACAGGGGAGTGTTATGGGACCATTGCTTTTCACAATATATATAAATGACCTAGTAGATAGTGTCGGAAGTTCCATGCTGCTTTCCGCGGATGATGCTGTAGTGTACAGAGTAGTTGCAGCATTAGAAAATTGCAGGAAGATCTACAGCGTATAAGCACTTGGTGCAGGGAGTGGCAGCTGAACCTTAACATAGACAAATGTAATTTATTGCGAATACATAGAAAGAAGGTTGTACGATTATATGATAGCAGAACAAACACTGGTAGCAGTTACTTCTGTAAAATATCTGGGAGTATGCGTACAGAACGATTTAAAGTGTAATGATCATATAAAATTAATTGTTGGTAAGGCGGGTGCAGGTTGAGATTCATTGGGAGAGTCTTTAGAAAATGTAGTCCATCAACAAAGGAGATGGCTTACAAAACACTCGTTCGACCTATACTTGAGTATTGCTCATCGGTGTGGGATCCGTACCAGGTCGGGTTGACAGAGGAGATAGAGAAGAGCCAAAGAAGAGCGGCTCGTTTCGTCACAGGGTTATTTGGAAGCGTGATAGCGTTACGGAGATGTTTAGCAAACTCAAGTGGCAGACTTGTGTAGCTTGCTGTCCAGGTTTCGAGAGGGTGCGTTTCTGGATGAGGTATCGAATATATTGCTTCCCCCTACTTATACCTCCTGAGGAGATCACGAATGTAAAATTAGAGAGATCCGAGCGCGCACGGAGGCTTTCAGACAGTCGTTCTTCTGCGAACTACACGTGACTGGATCAGGAAAGGGAGGTAATGACAGTGGCACCTAAAGTGCCCTCCGCCACACACCGTTGGGTGGCTTGCGGAGTATAAATGTAGATGTAGATGTAGAGAGAAGTGCCCTTTGCATTACATGTGTTACTGTGTGAAAGTTCGGCACTAAAATGCGAAAAAGGAATGCAAAAAATCCTTTGCATAGAGGTAAGATTTTTGAGAAGCACAATTTGTCAACAGCTTTAAGGGCAGTACGGAAGACACGTATGTAAACACAGCAAAATAACTGCAAAACTGATCTTGTAGGGATGGGTTAGAAGGTATAGGGCAATAATTAACAGTTAACTGTAAACTAAACACACACAGCGTCATACATTGTACTTAAATGATAATTGAGAACAATTTGACATCTTTCCTCGGTTTAACATGGCAGTGTGACGTCACGCGTCACGGGTTTGCTTCGTGCAGCAGTCTCTCCACTAGTGTTGAATTTACTGGGATCGAGTCATCTTGTCGGGTGCCTTTGAGTAACTGTGGAAGGAGCAGAGGGACAAATGCTGAACTAAAAATGTTCAGATTTCCGGTTAAAGATGAAGAAAGGTTACGGAAGTGAATTTAGAATTCATATGAATGAATATATTAGTTACGAGTAAGAAGTAATAAAAGCGCCCTAAGCACTCGATACTGTCCAAATTTTAAAACTTACAAGTCGATACAGTGCGGCAACTGAGCTTTCTTCACAGAAGCCGCATGATGCTTTAATATGAAATCATTGCAACTATTTGACATCTATTTATTAATTTCACTATCGTGATTTCCGCCTGCATAGCTGGGTGGTAACGTGTTTGCCTTCCATACAACCCGGGCCCGGTTTAGATTCCCGATTCCCGGCCGGGTTGGAGATTTTCCCCGCTCGGGGACTGGGTGTTGTGTTGTCCTCATCATCATTTCACCCTCATCACCGGCGCGCAAGTCGCCCAGTGTGGCGTCGACTGAAATAAGACTTGCACTTGGAGGCCAAACTTCCCGAATGTGGCCTCCCGGCCAACGATGCCATACGCTCATTTCCAATCCATTTCCACACTATCGCGATTTCAACTAGAGAGCCGTTTTTTTGGGATTGCCAATGAATAATCTTCACAGATTACTACGAAAAAAGCAGAAAGATAGCGGGACCCTATTATGCTTCATTGTTGGAGCGTTTGAAACTTGCGTTGGCTGAAAAAGACCTAGGTTGTAACTCAAAAAGTGCTCTTTCACCAGATAATGCACCATCCCACACATAAGCGATAACAATGCTGAAAGTGCATGAATTCGGCGTTGAATTGGTTCCTCAGGCACCCTATGCATCATCCTTAGCCCCAAGCGACTTCTTTCTGTTTCCCTGCTTCAAACGTTGGCCTGCTGGGAAGAAATTATCATCAAATGAAGATCTTAAACCACCTTGTTAAATACAGATTACAGTACAGTTGCAGGACTGTGTTCAAAGAGAAACTTCGTAAAACTCTCTCAAAACTTAAGTGACCAACGATATATAATCGTTAATTTATATTGAATGAAACGACAAACAGATACTCTGTATACTGTTCTAATCGATTCCATCGTCTTTCCTTCATCACTCTGCCCATTTAACTCAAAAGAGGTAACATGTTAAATCTGAGCAAAACAGTACGGTTCGTGGCTGACGTAGACCTGCTGACAGTATAAACGAAGATGTTTACAGCTTAATACCATTCTTGAAGATACAGATAGATGAAATGACATTCAGTTACATCTGATAGTAATCAGATACAAAATGTCGTTGTTCTTAAGAATGGCTACAGAAATACTGACAAAGGAAGCCAAAAATGTTTCTTAAGCTTGTTTACTGTCTCAGTGTGAAAAATATATTGTCATTAAAATTCAGCTAATTCCTAGACAAGCACTGTGGAAAATAGAGGCTTATGTCCATAGCGTCAGGGCGTGATACCCAACGGCACCCACTTCCTATTTTCTGAACTGCGCTCAAATCATTTACTTGATTAGCGGTTGTAACGATACTTATACACTTGTCATTCGTCAGTTAAATTTCTGATTGGTGCTGTGAAATCACTGTGATTTGTTGAACATGTTCATTCTGACGTCGGACGAAAAAAAAAAGAAAGGAAAAGAAAACCAGACCATCGAGTTATTGTGTAGCACTTATTTGTGTTGTTGCTAACTACGACCGCTAACAAGTGTTAACAGAAGTAGAGCAAAGAAAGATATACATTGCTGAGGCAGCTGTAATCGAATTTTGTATAGGACTTGGAATTCAAAACGACTCAACTCCTGACAGTTAACTCTTGTTTGCTGTAGTGTCGTTTGTGCGATATATGTTTAATATTAGTAAGTAAATTAATTAATTAAATATAAAGAAGTTGGGAATTGTGTTGTACTTCCACTTGGAGATTTCTTTAACCCCATAATCCATATCAAATGAGCTGCAGAACAGAGAGCATGGAGAGCGACGAGTTTGTGAACTACGCAAACCGCGTGGATTCGACAGTGTATCCGAAACTTTTATGGCAATACAGCCTGCATTCAAACACTAAATGTTTATAAGCGTCACTTTCGATTCACGTCATTTATTTATTGCGCGTGTAATTGTGAGAAGTATCCCCGCAGTAAAAATAATTTTCATTTGTAGAATTACGGAAGCTAATCTGCGACCGTCAACTGTCGGCTACGGAGCGAATACCCTCGTCTTGCAGCGCACCGGCCTTCTGCTAAACGCCAACAAATCCAGTATCGAACACCTCACCACAGAAACAGCGTTGCCAATTCCGTGACACGTTAGGTCAACGAGCATCGTAGCGTCACCAGCGATATCTGTTGCTCGATAGAGAAACTATTTTTCTTATTGCCTGTTCCGCCGTAGGGATGGTCGATCTGTTTATTCTGTGATCTGGAGTGGTTTTGTGCGTTGTCTACTCTTTTCTGTATTCTGCTAACAACTAACTACTACTACAACTAACTTCTTCCACCTTCTTCAGCTCAAGAAACCATGGGGTGTCAGACAATAACAAAGTGTTATCTTACCAGGGTTTCCCAGAAAGCAATACACCACATTTCTTTTCTTCAACAATTCTTTATTGAACACAATGAGAATTACACACACCAAAGAATGGTGTTTTATCTACACACCCTATTTTTCCACGTAACCTCCATCTCATTCTGTGGCCTTCCTCCAGCGCGAAACAAGGGCTTGTTTACCCTGTCGGTATCAGTCCTTGTCCTGGCGGCGCAGCCAATGCTTCATTGTGTTAATCATCTCCTCATCGTCCTCGAAATGTCTGCCACGAGTGTCATCCTTTAATGGCCCAAACAAGTGGGTGTCCGAGGGGGCTAGGTCAGGGCTATCAGGTGTGGCGGCGGTGGATGGTCTCCCCGACCGCTGCAAATCGTGGAGATCCGCCGAACCGCCTTCTGATGACCTCATCCTCCGTGCTCAGTAACTAACTGCGCTTCTGTCGACAACAGATGCTCCATAGACTTTGTAAAAGCGTTTGTGAGTATTCCGCACAGTTTCTTTCTCTCCAGTGTACATCACCTACAGACGCCATTTTGAAGCTGTCCTGCAGCTACGCTATCTGTCGGAAGTGACGGAAACTTGGCGCGCTCACTCAGGAGACTTCAAATAACACATACGTAACGTTTCGCATTCGTAGCATTGGTTTTGGCTCAGAAAAAAATTGCGGTGCATTACTTTCTGGGCAACCTTCGTATCTTACTTTCTGCAGGCTGTGCACCAGAGCTCTGGTTGTTGTTGGTGTTGCTATTGCGGTTTTCAGTCCGAAGACTGGTTTAGCGGACCTCTTCATGCAAATCTGTCCTGTGCAAGCCACCTACATCTGTTTGAACTTGCTTACTGCGTTCAAGCCATGGTCTCCATCATTTTCTCCTGCCACCCGTACCTCAGTTACCAACTTGATTCTTCCTTGTTGGTTCAGGATGTGGTCAATCATCCGATCCCTTCTTTTAGTCCAATTCTGCCACAAATCTCTGTTCTCCCAGTTCGAGTCAGTATCTCGTCATACATTATTCGATATACCCATGTAACTGTCACCATTCTTCTACAGCAATGCACCCGTATTTTTTTCTTGCCCGAATTGTTTATGTTTCACGTTTCACTTCCGTACAGTAGACACAAATACCTTGAGAATAGGTTTTCTAACACTTAAATTTAAATTCGGTGTTAAAATATTTCACTTTTTCACAAACAACTTTCCTCCAATTGCCAGTTTGTGTTTTACATCCCCTCTACTTCGGCAATTTTCAGCTAATTTTCTACCAAAACAGCAAAACGTATCCACCACTTGTAGTGCTCCATACCCCAATCTAATTCCCTATGACATAATTTGGCTATACTCTATTACCTTTGTATTACTTTTGCTGTGTTCACCTTATAACCACTTTTCAAGTCACTATCGATTACATTCTGTTGGTCGTTTCCGTCGCTGACACAATTACAAAGTTGTAGGCAAACCTTAAAGTGTTCATTTCCTCTTCCTGTACTTGAATTCCCTTTCTAAATTACTGTTTTCTTTGGGTCACTGCTTCCTTAATGTATAGATCAGTGAGGTGGGGGATGGGTTACAACCTTGTCTCAACCCCTTCTGAACTAGTGACTTGCTTTCGTGTCCTTCGACTCTTATGCCTGTAGTGTATTTACTGTGCAAATTGTACACAAGCATTAGCATCCTTCTGCCCTCAGATTTTCGAAGAGTGTACTCCTGACAACAATGTCAAAATATTAACAGCAAAAGTAATTGTTGTATTAATAATATTTATTACTGTTGACTAATTTCGATCTCCAATCATCATCATCATCACACCGACAAATAGCGTCAACACAACCAACAAGGAAGAACGATTCATCGACATCAGAAGTACAGACAGAACACAGGAATCCATTGTTTCAAGCATCGTGGTAATACTCCATAGTTCAGACGGTTGACACAAAATGAACCTGTTACAAGTGCCATTGGCATAGCGCAAAAGAGGACCTGTAGTAATTATCTTGTAGGGATGATGGGAGTAATTTGTCGAATGGGACAACGAAACCGATAATTTAATTTCAATAGGCAGCGCTACCATTGGGATATGTGAATGATTCACAGCAGATAAGCTAAAAACTCGCAAAGCAATGCCCTATCCAGCAGTTCAGTGTTCGTTAGGTACTTGTTCCGTACAATACTTGATGCATAATACTTTTCAAGAGATTGATCGTAAGCTTTTGTTTAATAACCGCTGAGACATTTGGTTATACTTCTTATAAATGTCTACCCTTGACAATATGTGTATCGTACACCAGGTGGTTATAGTTAAACTGATGGTGTACCGAGTGCTTCAATGTGGGCTGTGTACCATCGCAGGACCGTGAAACATCGTAGGTAAGTTTATTAATCTGTTTGCTCGCAGAGCATTCTGAAAAAATAATATAGTTATACTCTCTGCCACCAGGTGAGAATATGGCGCTGTAAGGAGCCACCATGTGAAATGTTCCCTGTTCTGGCGTCAGTATGCTGTGTGTCTCTTGACGAGTCGTGTTGATTTTTTTTCCTTTCTTCTGTGTGTATTTGTGTGTGTGTGTGTGTGTGTGTGTGTGTGTGTGTGTGTGTGTGTGTATGTGTGAAGTCAATCTTGGTCTGAAGGATTTAGAAGGTTGCAGTCTTCCGTACGAAATGCAATGGCTGTTCAGAAGAAAGTCTGTGCACTTCTCGTAAAATCTTTTTATGAGAATGGCAGCAACAGTAACGCTGCATTGCGAGGGCCGGCCGTTGTGGCCGAGCGGTTCTCGGCGCTTCAGTCTGGAACCGCGCGACCGCTACGGTCGCAGGTTCGAATCCTGCCTCGGGCATGGATGTGTGTGATGTCCTTAGGTTAGTTAGGTTTAAGTAGTTCTAAGTCATAGGGGACTGATGACCTCAGATGTTAAGTCCCATAGTGCTCAGAGCCATTTGAACCATTAGATGGAGCCATTTTGCATTGCGAGGATATCGCCAGCAGGAACAGCTATAAAGAGGCCCCGTGTCAACAAATAGGCTAAAGAAGATGATCAACAAATCTGAAGAAACAGCTGAACTAAATGCTGCAGCGGGGAGAGGGAGGCTGCCAATTGCCATGGCAGCTAATGATGAAGTTGTTGTATTTATAGTCGACCGTGCAGCACATGCCAGTGGTCAAGCGAGTGGTCAAACTGCGTCACTGGGATTACGTCTCTCCTGGTGGACAGTTCACACGATTTTGTGGCGCATTGCACACAGGTATCCCTACAAGATTCAGAATGCGCTCCGAACGAAGCCCCAAGATAGGCTACAATGCCTTGACTTTGCGCTTTGTTTTTGGCACGCATGGAAATTGGCGGTGGGGATATTCTTATGATGAACGAAGCACACTTTACTCTGGGCGGCGCTGCGGTTACACGGGACTGTGACATATAGGGTTCTACCTCCCCCCCCCCCTCCCCCGCCCCACACGTGCAGGAACATCCACTGCTCTCAGCTTATGTCAATTCACAAGCTACTTCATTTTCAGTCCATTTTTCTTCGAGGTGATGGCACCTCGTCAGCCTATCAGTGCAGCACGGAAACCCAGTTTTGCATGATCGCAACTGTGTCCTCACCACTGGTTTCATGATACTGTGGAAGATTTGCTTCGAGAAACCTTCGGAAACGACAGGCAATTTCTAGATGTGTGATGTTCCAGATCCGCCGACCTAAATCCATGTGACTTCTGGATGTGGAGATATCTGAAAGAGCGTGTCTATCAGGAATGTATCCTCCCTCCTCCTGATCTGAAGGATATCATACGATGACGTACTGCTCTGATTGCACAACATACGCTATGAGCAGCTGTTACGGATGCAGTATGTCTCTGAGTCCTCAGACCGTACTGTAGACCATACTGAACACACTTTGTAACTTGTGACCATGTCATAACCACACCTGATTCTGACCGCTTACTGCGCCATATTTTCACCTGATGATAACAGGTTGAACTACTGTATTATTTTTTCAACATACTCCACGAGTCCGGCGATTAATGCACTTTGGTACGCTGTTTCAGCGTCATATGACGTATACAGCCTACACTACCGCACTCGAAACACTGCCAGTTTAATTATAACTACCCAGTATTAAGTCAGACCATGTCTTTTAATCATACTCTGGAAACGAAGGTCTTGTAAGGCGGCCGGGGGAAAGTCGACATCCTTGCCATCCATTGGACACTCTTTATTTCGAAGCAGCTACTGTCAGTAATGCGATGAATGTGTTCCTTTTGTTCATCATTTCTGCGCTGTTTCCACGTGGAGACAACTTTCCCACACTTTCGTATCAACAACAGGTACTGAGTCTTCGGTTTTCTCTGTGGTTTCCTTGCGTTCGTTTTAGTTTCTAATGCAAGTTGTTGTCTGCTCCTTTTATGGGGTCGGGCTAAAACAAACAGTGAGTTTTACGTGGGAGCTTTCTCCTGGGAGTTGTCACTCTGCAGGGCCTGCGGGTTCCGCGAAGTCAATGTCTTTTCATTTTCACGGGTGTTGCAACTTGCAGCCTTCTCAGCTAATTAAGTGGACTTGCCTCCCCCCCCCCCCCCCCTGCCCTGCTGCTCCGGCAGTTCAATCCAATCAGAGCCCGTGCCCCGTTCGGCGGAATTTAATCAGCGGAGGCGTCTCCCCCGGGAAGCTTGAGACACAAAGTGGTTCTCAGAAGCCGCTAAGTTCATGGCTACAGCCGAGGGCAACCGACGTTGCCAGCAAAGAAACTGCGGTCTGTGGTACAAAACCTATTCCAATAGTCAAGCGCTATCCTTTCCACGGGTATATTCCTTCCACGAAACGCTATAACTGTTTATTTTATCTTGTTACTTCAGCGTCCGGTTATTGTTACGACGTTTTACTTCATTCGTGATTCAGTCTAGAGATCCGTTCATTTGAAGAAAAACAACCGAATTATCGGCTATCTTGATATCGACCTCCATACACTCTTAATTTGTGCTGATCGTTTATTACGATTTGAAAGCAGTATTTTATCTGCAGATTCTAAGAATAACCCCAAAAAATTTTGGTCGTACGTAAAATCTATGAACGCTACAAATAATTCAATACCTTCTCTTGCTGAAAGTACGGGTAATGCAACGGATGATGATAAACAGAAGGGCGAAATTCTAAACCTAGCTTTCAAAAAGTCGTTTACGGTAGAGGACTGCTGCACCGTTCCCCCTTTCAATTATAGAACAAACGGAAGGATGGCTGACACAATGTTTAGTGTATCTGGGATTGAAAAACAGTTTAGATCCTTAGACGCCAGGAGGGCATCTGGCCCAGACGGTATCGCCATAAGATTATATGTTGACTATGCTACAAATACAGCACCATTCTATTCCATCATCTATCAGAGATCATTGGAACAGCGGAAAGTTCCACGGGACTGGAAGAAGGCCCAGGTCATAGCAATCTGTACAAAGGGTAGAAAATCAGGTGCACATATTTACTGGCCAATTTCACTGAAATAGATTTGTTGTAGAATCATGGAACATATTTTGTGTTCAGACATAATGATCGTTCTAGACTCTGAGAAGCTCATCTGCAGAAACCAGCACGGTTTTAGGAAACAACGGTCATGCGAGACACAGCTGGCCCTCTTTGTGCATCATATACGACAGGCTCTAGATACCGGCTCCCAGTTTGATGCCATTATTTCTCGACTTTCGAAAGGCGTTCGACTCAGTTCCGCACTGTTGCTTGCTCCAAAAAGTGCGTGCTTACTGTCTATCCGATGACATATGCGGTTGGATAGAAAGTTTTCTAACAGACAGAGAGCAGTATGTCGTCCTGAATGGGGTGACTTCAACAGAAACAAGCATAACTTCAGGTCTCACCAGGGCAACGTAATACGTCTGCTGCTTTTTACGATTTACATAAACAATCTGGTTGATGGTATTGACAGCGGCATTAGACTGTTTGCCGATGATGCTGTAGTCTACAGGAAAGTAGTATCACACGGAACTTGTGAATGTACCCGTACAAAATAAATGCCCAGTCTTTGGAAGCGGTAACATCCGTCAAGTATTTGGGTGTGATTATTCGAAATGATCTCAAATGGAAGATCAGATTACACAAGTAACGGGCAAGGCGAACTCTAGATTTCGGTTTATTGGTAGAATCCTGAAGCGATGCTGTTCTTCAACAAAGGAAATTGCTTACAATACGATAGTTCGTCCAGTCGTAGAGTACTGTTCGTCTGTATGGGACGCTTACCAGTTGGGTCTGATTCAAGAAGAGCGGCAAGATTCGTGACTGGCACATTTAGCTATCGCGAGAGCGTTGCAAATCTCATAGAAAGTTTGAAGTGGGACACACTTGCAGATAGACTAGCCCAGTCACCAGATCGTGTAATTCTTCTTCACTTTCACTCAGGACAGCAATGGCATCAGCGAATCGTATCGTTGGTATCCTTTCACACTGAATTTTAATCACACTCCTGAAACTTTCTTTTATTTCCGTCATTGCTTCTTCGACGTACAAATTGAACAGCAAGGTATGAAAGACTACATACGTTTCTTACATCCTTTTTAATCCGAACACTTCGTTCTTGGTCGTACACTCTTTATTATTCTCTCTTGGCTCTTGCACATATTCTCTCCCTACAGTTTACCCTAATTTTTCTCAGAATTTCGAACATCTTGCACCATTTTACACTGTCGAACCCTTTCTCCAGGTCGACAAATCCTACGAACGCGTTTTAATTTTTCTTTAGTCTTGCTTCTATTATCAACCGCAACATCAGAATTACCTATCTGGTGCCTTTACCTTTCCTAAAGCCAGACTGATGGTCTTCTAACAAATCCTAAAGTTTTTTTTCCATTCTTCTGTATATTATTCTCTTCAGCAACTTGGATGCATGGGCTATTAACAGGATCTTGAGATACTTCTCGCACCTGTCAACTTTTGCAGTCTTCGGAATTGTGTGGATGATATCTTTCCGAAAATCGGATGGTATTTCGCCAGACTCATACATTCTATCCACCAACGTGAAAAGTCGTTTTGTTGCCACTTCCCCCAATAATTTTAGACATTCTGATGGAATCCATCCCTTCTGCCTTATTTGATCTTAAGCCCTCCAAAGTTCTCTTAACTTCTGATTCTAGCACTTGATCCCCTATCTCTTTCAAATCGACTCCTGTTTCTTGTTCTATCACATCAGACAAATTTTTCTCCTCGTAGAGGCCTACATCAGACAAATCTTTCTCCTCATCGTGTTCCTTCCACCTCTCCTCTGCATTTAACAGTGGAATGCCCGTTGCACTCTTCATTTTACCACCCTTGCTTTTAATTTCACAGAAGCTTTTTGACTCGCCTATATGTTGAGTCAGTCCTTCAAATGGTTCAAATGGCTCTGAGCACTATGGGACTAAACTTCTGAGGTCATCAGTACCCTAGAACTTACAACTACTTAAACCTAACTAACCTAAGGACATCACACACATCCATGCCCGAGGCAGAATTCGAACCTGCGACCGTAGCGGTCACGCGGTTCCAGACTGTAGCGCCTTTAACCGCTTGGCCACCCCGGCCGGCAGTCAGTCCTTCCCGACAATCTTTTTTTCTTTTTCGATTTCTTCACATTTTTCATGCAGCCATTTCGTCTTAGCTTCACTGCACTTCCTATTTCCTCAGTGACTTGTGCCTCTGTAATCCTGAATTCCCGTGAAAATTCTTGTACTTCCTTCTTCCATCGGTCAGCTTCTTCTCTCACTCATGGTTTCTTCGTAGCTGTCTTCTTTGTACCTACGTTTTCCTTTCCAAAGTCGGTGACTGCCCTTTTCAGAGACGTCCATTCCTCTTCAACTGAGGTATTCGTTATTGCTATATCTATAGCCTTAGAGAACTTCAATGGTATCTCGTCATTCCTTAGTACTTCCGTATCCCACTTCTCTGTATACTGATTCTTCCTGATTAATCTCTTAAACTTCAGCCTACTCTTCATCACTACTACTTGTGATCAGAGTCTACATCTGCTGCGGGAGGGTACGCCTTACAATACAGTATCTGATCTCGGAATCTCTGTCTGTTCACGATGTAATCTAACTGAAAACTTACCGTATCACCCGGCGTTTTCCAAGTATACCTCCTCCTCTTGTGATTCATGAACATAGTATTCGCTATTACTAGCTGAAATGTATTACAGAACTCAATTATTCTTTCTCCTCTCTCATTCCTTATCCCAAGCTCATATTCTCCTCTAACCGTTTCTCCTACTCCTTCCCCTACAACTGTATTCCAATCCCCCATGACTATTAGGTTTTTGTCTCCCTTTCAATATCCTCATATACTTTTTTTATCTCTTCATCTGCAGCTTTCGACGTCGGCATGTACCTGAACAATCGGTGTCACTGTTAGTCTGCTGTCGATTGTGATAAGAACAGCCCTATCAGTGAACCGTTCACAGTAACACACTCTCTCCCCTACCTTCCTATTTATAACGAATCCTACTACCGTTACACGATTTTCTGCTGCTGTTGATATTACCCTATACTCATCTGATCAGAAATCCTTGTCTTCTTTCCATTTCACTTCACTGACTCCTTCTGTATCTAGATTGAGGCTTTGCATTTCCCTTTTCAGATTTTCTAGCTTCCCTACCACATTCAAGCTTCTGACATTCCACGCCCCGACTCGTAGGACGTTATGCTTCCACTGATTATTCAATCTTTATTTTATGGCCACCTCATCCTTTCCAGTTCTCTCCCAGAGATCCGAATGGGGAACTATTCCGGGATCTTCTGGCAATGCAGAGATCATCATGAGACTTTTTCAATTACAGGCCTCATGTCCTGTGAATACATGCTATGTGTCTTTCATGTAGTGGTTTCCATTGCCTTCTGCAACCTCATGCCGTTGATCACTGCTGATTCTTCCTGCTTTAGGGACAGTTTCCCATCCCAAGGACAAGAGAGTGCCCTGAAACACTGTCCGCTCCTCCACTCTCTTTGACAAGGTCATTGGCTGCATGAGGGTGGCTTCTTATGTCTTCGGCTGACAATGCTGATTATTAATTAAAATGAAAGTGGGGGGGGGGGGGGGTTGGAAACCGGGACGGACTACATTTTAATCGAAGACACTACCCTTTTTTTCCATTTCGTTCGTTGTGTTTGGTCGTTGCGGACGTCACATGACATCCGTTCAAGTTCGTTGTTGATTCTTTCACTCAGTTTTTTAATTACAGAGACCAAGCAGCTCTCTGACCGAACACGCTGAACTACCGTGCCGGCGCCCGTAGACCACGGGTGCAACTCTGAAATTAGATAAAAGTGGATATTAACCTGTTACGAGAGTGGTAAATAAATGAGTATCAGGTCACCACGCAAATGGGAGTACTGTCGTCGTGCTAGTTAAATTATTTGTATATACACTATGTGATCAAAAGTATCCAGACACCCCCGAAAACATACATCTTTCATATTAGATGCAGGTACTCCATATCAGCGACTTCAGTAGTCATTAGACATCTTGAGAGAGCGGAATGGGGCGCTCTGCGGAACTCACGACTTCGAACGTGGTCAGGTGATTGGGCATCACTTGTGCCATACGTCTATAAGCGTTATTTCCACATTCTTAAACATCCGTAGATCCACTGTTTACGATAGTGAAACGGAAACGTGAAGGGACACGTACAGCACTGCAGCGTACAGGCCGACCTCGTTTGTTGACTGACACAGACTGCCGACAGTTGAAGAGGGCCGTAATGTGTAATAGGCAATCATCTATCGAGACCATCAAACAGGAATTCCAAACGGCATCAGGATCCACTGCAAGTACTATGACAGTTAGGCTGGAGGCGAGAAAACTTGGATTTTATGGTCGAGCAGCTGCTCATAAGCCACACGTCACACCGGTAAACGCCAAACGACGCCTCGCTTGGTGTGAGGAGCGTAAACATTGGACGATTCAACAGTGGAGAAACGTTGTGTGGAGTGACGAATCACGGTACACAATGTGGCGATCCGATGGCAGGGTGTGGGACGGCGAATGCCCGGTGAACGTCATCTGTCACGGTGTGTATTGCCAACAGTAAAATTCGGAGTCGGTGGTGTTATGGTGTGGTCGCGTTTTTCATGGAGGGGGCTTGCGCCCCTTGTTGTTTTTCGTGGCACTATCACAGCACAGGCCTACATTGATGTTTTAAGCACCTTCTTGCTTCCCACTGTTGAAGAGTAACTCGTGGATGGCGACTGCATCTTTCAACAAGTTCGAGCACCTGTTCATAATGCACGGCCTTTGGCTGAGTGGTTACACGACAGTAACATCCCTGTAATGGACTGGCCTGCAGAGTCCTAAGCTGAATCCTGCAGAAAACCTTTGGGACGGTTTGGAACGCCGACTTCGTGCCACGTCTCACCGACCGACATCGATACCTCTCCTCAGTGCAGCACTCCGTGAAGAATGGGCTGCCATTCCCCAAGAAACCTTCTAGCACCTGATTGAACACATGCCTGCAAGAGTGGAAGCTGTCATGAAGGCTAAGGGTGGGCCAACACCATATTGAATTCCAGCATTACCGATGGAGGGCGCCACAAACTTGTAAGTCATCTCCAGCCAGGTGTCTGGAAACGTTTGATCACATAATGTACTATGATACCGAATTCTGAGTAAATTATGGGAAGTGGTAAGGCTCTCTACGTTCTATGACAACGACGTTAAGGCAGTCTATGCCATTTCCGTGATACCATTCCATTATGTAACCGATGAGACTTAAAAAAAGTAAGTAACACTTGTCGTCTCACGCTAAGAGGATTGTGAGAAGAGAGTAACTCCAGCAGAGATAGTTCTGCTACGTTCCGCTGAACATGTGCATCACGGCGTGCAAGTGAAATGGCGCGGGAACCGGAAAAGTATGTTTTTCATTGTTGAAGTAATCATGGCAGAGGTGTTATTGTCGGGAATAAGTCTTAAGTGTTCACAGAGTCGCCTTCCAAATCTGCCTGTACGTGGACCAAATGCAGTATCGCGTCCAGTCGTAGTAAACTGGCGTTAACTACTTGACTAAGGCCGCAGAGGCGTGGGTTATGCTGATCACAAGGTCCAGATCTTGTGCCACGCGATTTCGATTTTTACTGGAAACGAAAAGAATATCGGGGGTGAAACAGAGATTTTGCAACGGTGGAGGATGCTCACATAGCGACCGCTACGATCGCAGGTTCGAAACCTGCCTCAGGCATGGATGTGTGTGGCGTCCTTAGGTTAGTTAGGTTCAAGTAGTTCTAAGTTCTAGGGGACTGATGACCTCAGATGTTAAGTCGAACAGTGCTCAGAGCTATGTGAACCATTTTATGCTCACATAATGGTTCCCGAATGGCTCTGCGAGGAAGGAGAGGATCTCTATCGTCGAGGATGTGAACGACTGCTAGAATATTCTGACCGTTGTTCACAGAGACTTGGTGACCTCGTTGAAAAATAGTGTCATTTATCTGTGTCACTTGGAAGCGTAGCGCAGCGTTCAATAAAGATTAGTTGACTTGCCACAATAATGTTTATTATGCTTTTCGACGCCTCTTCATACCGCTGTTTACATCAAGCAATTCTGAAGCGTCGTTTGACAACATCAGTAATGTGACTAACTTAGGTCGTTGATAGGTAGCTACTTTATTGTGACGTCACTGATTCTTTTGCAGATTATGTCCACTGGCATCGTGGTGTGCTCCTGTACCTCTAAATCACATTTCCAGCAGTCTTCTTATGTTGTGGCAACGTACCTTCAATCCTTACCCAACTACTTGATGCTGCAAAGGTAACTGCAATAGCGCCTGCAAAAGGCCCAATGACGCCGCTACATGATAGTTATGAAAAATCTAAGTCGCTGATAGGTTTAGAATTGCTTATATTGATAGTGTCATCAAATCACAGAGGAAACTAACGTAAATTCTGGTAGCACCATTTTCAATTACGTCATCAAATAGTGTCGGACAGAAGTGACATTGCGGCCTGTTTCGTCGCTGTGCTCGAACAGACGTAGCCGTAATAGTGAGCTCTCCGAAGTCAAACAAAAACAACAACAGAGTGGCAGTGGCACTGCTTCTGTCGAAGACATATTATGGCATGTCAGTGTACCGGGAAATAGAGGTTGATACGCAACATCGAATCATGGGTACTACTCTCTTCAGGTTGAGAGAGTGCAGGGCACTCTCACTTCTGACTCAGTGTAGGGAATACGATCTACTGCGATTTGACTTCATACATTGTGATAAAATGGTGGGCAGCAGTTTATGGTCTTACTTGCATGCTCTAGGGAAAGAAATACGGTAAGCTTTACCTGCTGTCAAAGGAACAGGGTGCCGACTTAAACAACTGCAGTAAAAGCACGGCTTTGGGGGGCCGACAAAGCGCGTTTCTTCTGGAGAATGGTGAGGAGTCATTTCCAGATGGCCATGTGCCATGGTTGCATTGTGAAGAAACACTTTCAAGATGGCGCCGGACGACAGGCAGACGTCCAGGTATACGGCCTAGCGCCGAAAAGTCGCCGACAGCGCATTGTAGGCTGGGAGTAAAGCAGAGGATAGACCCTTGTTAGGGGGCAACCCGCCAAAAAGAATGTGAATGTTCTGCGAATCTCCATGGGACAGGGAAACCGGCGTTCAGACATCCAGACTCTGTTTCAAAACATGTTTTGTCAATGCATGAAGCTGTTTGCGAGTTTCTGGCCATTCTTTGCAAGCTTTGAAATGGACGCAACAGGGGGGATAACAAGTTGTTTATGGAGGGCAGTGCTTCCACCCTGTACTGTGTTAACAAAAGACATGGCAAATGCATGGGAAAGAGGCCGCTAAGTTGAATTTTTTTTTCCATTTTCTTCCAATTAACTTTAAAGTCTCTGATTTGTCAAATCGGTTGGCAGTGCAAAGACCATTCTCCAAGCTTAGAACGCCGAGCTCCAGCTCGTGATTGGCTTGTGCAAAAGTGGGGGAAGTCAAAAAAGACAAATGTGCTTTTGGAACCGAGCTAAGGAGGAAACACAGAGGAAGGAGGAAGGAGCACTGTAGTACAAGTCTCTTATACTGGCACTGGCTAGTAAAGAACTGCAGGTCTCTACCTAAATTGTGAGACTTGTGTCCTTTGGTAGTGTGCGACTTAGAGCCTGTGCCAGTCACCTTCTGAACCGTCAGAGGTACTGCTTATATCATCACGGTCACAACGAGTGATGCATGCGTATACTTATTTGTCTTGAGTCGGCCGTCTGAACATTTGACGTATTTCAGCATGCACAGTCATGGCATGGAGTCAAATTGGTTTGGCAGACCAGCAAATGGGTCCACCTGCACACTGGAATCCATTGGGATTTCAGAGGCTCAATGGGAAGTACCTGCGTTCTGAATTAACCGAACATGAGACCGAGTACTTGCATTTTTCGGGAACGCGCATTTAACAACAGATTGCCGCTGTCCATGGCTTCAGTCGCCAAACGCATCGTGGTGTTCCGCATTGACCAGTAGGACAGTAAAGTATTTGCTGTTGCGATGTAGGGCTATAATATATATTTCTCAGCACCCTGTTCTTTTGAACCATATTTTTCGTTTTTTTTTGTATGTTAGAATATCGATGCTTGGTGGTGGCATAGTTTGATTCCTTAACCTGGATTCATGTGTATGAAGTGAGATAGAGCGAGTAGTGTTGTGGTTAGTGTCATGTGTCGATCCCCAGCAGATCACTTTGTCCACCATAGATCCCATGTTAGTAAGGAGTTATTTTTAAAAAAAATTCTTTAATAATTTTGTTGTCTTCTCACGTTTAAGATCAATAAATCTAATGTGAATTAGACTACTACTTCTCCCGGAGTTCTGATTAACAGTTCCTTTGCATTTTTATGGCAGTGTAGATGTAAAACATAAGGAGTAGCTTTTCCACTTGGTGTCCACTGCGTGGATCTTTTACTTCATAAACAACAATCATCTTTCAAGTTATGGGAAGACTACCAAATATGGCAACGGAACGTATTGTCATGAGAAATTGAGAAGGGCAGTGAATTTGAGGGTTGATTTTTTGTGAAATTATTATTAAATTTTTTTAAATAATAATAAACTTCTATAAATTTGTTCTGGATAGCAAAACAATGTTCCAAATTGTTGAAAAAGTTATTGCGAACTTTCAAAGTATCTGGAATGTTACTTTCACTGTGATCAGTCTGTATGGTATTACGAATGACTGTAATTTGCAACGTGTAAAAAGTAGATTTAACTGACTCATGACAACTATCAGTAACACAAAACCATTTCACAGTATTACCAAAAGTAACATGAAAACAGAGCATCTGCAGTAGGCAAAATGAAGGAATTTCTTACCTCAGAAAACAATAACGCGTGACGGACGAAGGAACGAGTATATGTGGTGAGTCAGCTGCCCCCTTTTTTTTTCTTTTTTGTCATCAGTCTACTGACTGGTTTGATGCGGCCCACCCGAATTCCTTTCCTGTGCTAACCTCTTCATCTCAGAGTAGCACTTGCAACCTATGTCCTCAATTATTTGCTTGACGTATTCCAATCTCTGTCTTCCTCTACAGTTTTTGCCCTCTACAGCTCCCTCTAGTACCGTGGAAGTCATTCCCTCATGTCTTAGCAGATGTCCTATCATCCTGTCCCTTCTCCTTATCAGTGTTTTCCACATATTCCTTTCCTCTCCGATTCTGCGTAGAACCTCCTCATTCCTTACCTTATCAGTCCACCTAATTTTCAACATTCGTCTGTAGCACCACATCTCAAATGCTTGGATTCTCTTCTGTTCCGATTTTCCCACAGTCCATGTTTCACTACCATACAATGCTGTACTCCAGACGTACATCCTCAGAAATTTCTTCCTCAAATTAAGGCCGGTATTTGATATTAGTAGACTTCTCTTGGCCAGAAAGGCCTTTTTTTGCCATAGCGAGTCTGCTTTTGATGTCCTCCTTGCTCCGTCCGTCATTGGTTATTTTACTGCCTAGGTAGCAGAATTCCTTAACTTCATTGACTTCATGACCATCAATCCTGATGTTAAGTTTCTCGCTGTTCTCATTTCTACTACTTCTCATTACCTTCGTCTTTCTCCGATTTACTCTCAAACCATACTGTGTACTCATTAGACTGTTCATTCCGTTCAGCAGATCATTTAATTCTTTTTCACTTTCACTCACGATAGCAATGTCATCAGCGAATCGTATCATTGATATCCTTTCACCTTGTATTTTAATTCCACTCCTGAACCTTTCTTTTATTTCCATCATTGCTTCCTCGATGTACAGATTGAAGAGTAGGGGCGAAAGGCCTTGTCTTACACCCTTCTTAATACGAGCACTTCGTTCTTGATCGTCCACTCTTATTAATCCCTCTTGGTTGTTGTACATATTGTATATGGCCCGTCTCTCCCTATAGCTTACCCCTACTTTTTTCAGAATCTTGAACAGCTTGCACCATTCTATATTGTCGAACGCTTTTTCCAGGTCGACAAATCCTATGAAAGTATCTTGATTTTTCTTTAGCCTTGCTTCCATTATTAGCCATAACGTCAGAATTGCCTCTCTCGTCCCTTTACTTTTCCTAAAGCCAAACTGATCGTCACCTAGCGCATTCTCAATTTTCTTTTCCATTCTTCTGTATATTATTCTCGTAAGCAGCTTCGATGCATGAGCTGTTAAGCTGATTGTGCGATAATTCTCGCACTTGTCAGCTCTTGCTGTCTTCGGAATTGTGTTGATGATGCTTTTCCGAAAGTCAGATGGTATATCGCCAGACTCATATATTCTACACACCAACGTAATAAGTCGTTTTGTTGCCACTTCCCCCAATGATTTTAGAAATTCTGATGGAATGTTATCTATCCCTTCTGCCTTATTTGACCGTAAGTCCTCCAAAGCTCTTTTAAATTCCGATTCTAATACCGGATCCCCTATCTCTTCTAAATCAACTCCTGTTTCTTCTTCTATCACATCAGACAATTCTTCACCCTCATAGAGGCTTTCAATGTATTCTTTCCACCTATCTGCTCTCTCCTCTGCATTTGACAGTGGAATTCCCGTTGCACTCTTAATGTTACCACCGTTGCTTTTAATGTCACCAAAGGTTGTTTCGACTTTGCTGTATGCTGAGTCTGTCCTTCCGACAGTCATATCTTTTTCGATGTCTTCACATTTTTCCTGCAGCCATTTCGTCTTAGCTTCCCTGCACTTCCTATTTATTTCATTCCTCAGCGACTTGTATTTCTGTATTCCTGATTTTCCCGGAACATGTTTGTACTTCCTCCTTTCATCAACAACTGAAGTATTTCTTCTGTTACCCATGGTTTCTTCGCAGCTACCTTCTTTGTACCTATGTTTTCCTTCCCAACTTCTGTGATGGCCCTTTTTAGAGATGTCCATTCCTCTTCAACTGTACTGCCTACTGCGCTATTCCTTATTGCTGTATCTATAGCGTTAGAGAACTTCAAATGTATCTCGTCATTCCTTAGTACTTCCGTATCCCACTTCTTTGCGTATTGATTCTTCCTGACTAATGTCTTGAACTTCAGCCTACTCTGCATCACTACTATATTGTGATCTGAGTCTATATCTGCTCCTGGGTACGCCTTACAATCCAGTATCTGATTTCGGAATCTCTGTCTGACCATGATGTAATCTAATTGAAATCTTCCCGTATCTCCCGGCCTTTTCCAAGTATACCTCCTCCTCTTGTGATTCTTGAACATGGTATTCGCTATTACTAGCTGAAACTTGTTACAGAACTCAATTAGTCTTTCTCCTCTTTCATTCCTTGTCCCAAGCCCATATTCTCCTGTAACCTTTTCTTCTACTCCTTCCCCTACAACTGCATTCCAGTCGCCCATGACTATTAGATTTTCGTCCCCCTTTACATACTGCATTACCCTTTCAATATCCTCATACACTTTCTCTATCTGTTCATCTTCAGCTTGCGATGTCGGCATATATACCTGAACTATCGTTGTCGGTGTTGGTCTGCTGTCGATTCTGATTAGAACAACCCGGTCACTGAACTGTTCACAGTAACACACCCTCTGCCCTACCTTCCTATTCATAACGAATCCTACACCTGTTATACCATTTTCTGCTGCTGTTGATATCACCCGATACTCATCTGACCAGAAATCCTTGTCTTCCTTCCACTTCACTTCACTGACCCCTACTATATCTAGATTGAGCCTTTGCATTGCCCTTTTCAGATTTTCTAGTTTCCCTACCACGTTCAAGCTTCTGACATTCCACGCCCCGACTCATAGAACGTTATCCTTTCGTTGATTATTCAATCTTTTTCTCATGGTAACCTCCCCCTTGGCAGTCCCCTCCCGGTGATCCGAATGGGGGACTATTCCGGAATCTTTTGCCAATGGAGAGATCATAATGACACTGCTTCAATTACAGGCCACATGTCCTGTGGATACACGTTACGTGTCTTTAATGCAGTGGTTTCCATTGCCTTCTGCATCCTCATGTCGTTGATCATTGCTGATTCCTCCGCCTTTAGGGGCATTTTCCCACCCCTAGGACAAGAGAGTGTCCTGAAGCTCTATTCGCTCCTCCGCCCTCTTTGACAAAGCCGTTGGCAGAATGAGGCTGACTTCTTATGCCGGAAGTCTTCGGCCGACATGCTGATTATTTCTCAAAATTTAGGCAGTGGCGTGGATCGAACCCGCAACCGAAGACGTTTTGATTATGAATCAAAGACGCTACCCCTAGACAACGGGTGCTTTCCAATCACTTACGGCTGTTGTTTTATGCAGAGCGCAATGTTATAGCTGACCTTCATAAACCACGCGCGTGATTTTCATATTTTCTCGACAGCTACACGCAAATTATTAGTCCTACAGAAAACGTGAACAGTACCTTTACATTGGAAATTTGATGTAGTTAAATTTTGAACTGGTATATGTTTACGCTAGAGGCTCTAGTTTCCTTGTTATTCAAGAAAAATGTGCACGAGTGACCTTCAAATGCACGCCCTCTCCACAATCAGCCCTCACCAATCATGATTTCCGGTACGTTGTCCATGGCACTCCCCCCCTACCACTGTGCAATTTCGACTGGACGAATTATTTCTCACATTAGACATTTTTTGGTCATTATTGACTGGTCTTATTATGCTACTGGCTTAGCCAAGCAATTTCAAATTGTAAAATTTTACCTAAAATTTTTGTGAATTTTAAAGCATAAAATAAACAATTATATCGTTGTATTCATCAGGCATTCTGGCTACGAAACGCTTTTGATCTAAATGTCAACGTAATTAGTTTTAGTGTAACATTCACAAAAGTAGATTTTCGTTCATTACGCTCACGGGCGCTTTTAAACTAATAATGTTAGGGAAGCAGCCTACTATGCCGATGATGTAATAGCCCAACCCATAGAGACAAAAAAAAGTCGAATATCGCGAATAATTCGTGTAGTCAGAAATTATTGTACAGCGGTAGGAGTGCTGCGAGCAACACATTTGTGTATTTTGAAGATTATTTATTATAAAAGAGCTATGTTTTTCTAAATACATCGAATTTATCCACTTCAAATGTTGCATTGACAAGCTGGTTACGTTTTGCTTTGGCTCTACTGATCGAAACCGGTAGCATTGAGCATTAAAAGAAACAGCAGTTGGTCATCTGCAATGAAATTTCATAATTATTTGTCAGCTGTCAGCCTTACCCCATCAAAAATCTAAATATAATAGAAACCCTGACTGTTTGGGGATGAGTGTGGCGGTGAAAGTGCGCTTCAAGGTCACTTTCGTACAGTTTCCTTGAACAACTCGGACACAGTGCGCTACGGTGAAAACTTATCGCTGTTTGTACATGATTTCACTAAATTAGATTTCCTACAAAAAGGTCCTGTTCACTTTTTCTGCAAGACTAATAGTTTGCGCGAAGCGAGCGATAGAATTTCAAAACCCCGTGTGTAGTTTATAAAGGCCAGGTGTAACATGGCGGATTGCGTAAAACTACAGGGGTAGGGGCAGCTGAATCTCCCCATATAAGAAGCAGACTAGCAAGGACAGAGAATTCTTTGCTAAAAGATGTCCACTGTTAGCGAACTGATAAAGTACGTTAGGCGCACAACGTCGTATGGAAGTTAGTCACGGACTCTGGTAAAGTTGGAAGAGGGAGAAAATAGAAGTATTTGATGTGTATTGATACAGAAGAGTGTTGCAAATTAAGTGGAGACTGACAAGACAAAACATGAGGATGCGATCTGATAAGACAAGACATGAGGAATTTAGTTCAAGAAATTTATTTAAAAGTTTGTGGTTATATGACAGAGAAGGCACCCCTGCGAACTATGGTATGGGCGTCCTTGAGGACCAATTTTATACAGTAACTATTCTACTCGGAATACAACACTGTCTTATAATTGTTATACGTTATTCAATTTTGCATGAAATACGTAACAGGCATCAAATGACTATAACACAAACGTAATTCAAAACATAAGACACATTCACAATTGCTGTATAATAATGATGCACCGAAATATTAAAAGTTAATAAAACATTTGCTTAGATAACTATACACAACTTTTAAAAGTTCAGTTGCTCATGCCCCGATATTTCTCTGATGAATGAATTTTATCTAACAAATGCTTGCTTCCTTTTGAGTTTAGAAAGTCATAGAATTCTGAACAACTGTATTTCAGATTTATTTTAACGGTCAGAATTGATTTCTAAGTCTCTATTTTCATTTGAGTTTTCTCAGATGTCGATATCTTATTCACCAAAGAAAAGACACGCTCGACTGCTGCATTTGTACCTGGAAGACACAACGCTAACGCCACAATCCTAGAAATACTCTCTTAAGACATTTGTTTCGATCTGAAGTGCTGAAACATCTGTACCAACACATATCAGTGTCAGTTTTTTCCAAATTCCATTTGTCTACTTTCTGAGAGGTGACAAACTGCTGCTGTTAAGACACTCTTGAAATAATTCATTGTCATTGATGTTGTGACGTCCACCCTCGGGCGTACGTTAACTCTTTAAAGCCTGTACTATGATAAGTTGACGGGCTTCACCTTATAGGAAAGGATTTTAGTGCATATGTTGACCGCGTGTACCTAAATGGAAGCAAAACCGGACTTATACCCAGTCAGTAACAACAATGATACGTCAAGCAAGTATAAGTGCAATTACACATTAGGACAGGTAAGAAACGTACACTGCAGATGCTACTAATGGTTAATAATACGGTCGCCAGCCTAATTAGGCATTAAGTGAGTTTTTCCCTTGTACAAGTGGATGTACATACAAGCATAACCACACGTAGTAATACTGTATTATATGGTGGATTTTAGTGCCAGAAAAATCTACTGAATTAAGATTTTTCCCTTTTTGTACTAGTTTGAACAAGCTATAAATACACAACATTACACTACAATGATTACTACGAACTGCGATTTATCTATTGATCCGACTGAAATCGGACATAGGTCACCCTAGAAATAGCACTTTTGACACACACACACACACATACAATGTCAATTTTAATAATGGTAAAACCCTGATAGGTTTTATCTTGACTTTAACTTTGCTTTTCAAATCAGTGCAATCACTTCAGAATTTAAATGAATAGAAAAGAAAAGAGTGAAAGAGGGGGGGGGGGGGGGGGGACCCTGAAACTGTTATGATCACCATGTTGAAACCATTAACTATTGGAAACATTAATTACTCAAGATTTAAAAAATATGAATTATTACTCTTATTGTCCAATTACTTCCTCATTTAACTACCATTATTTTTGTCTCAAATTAATTAAGCTTCCTTACTAAGCCAATTCCAAAATTATCTTACAACTTTGTCAGACCTTTGCTCTTTACTTATATTTTCATTAACCATAAAGCTCCTCAAAATTCATTCTAGCATAAATAGGTCTGCAGTTAATTCTTATTACCATAAACTTTAAATCTTCATTTCGGGACACTCGGATTGCACAACATGTGGAAAGGACCCTGTCTAGGTGAGTGATTAGGATAATTCATTGATAGAACAATTCTGGTAAAAGTTAAGTTATTATTGAACTGTCAGGAACAAAATTAACACTGGTCCACACGAATACAATTCTAAAGATTCAACCTGTGCGAGTCGAAGCAGCGGTTGGCGGGCGGCGAGATGGCGAGACGCACAGCACACATACAATCACAGCTATGGCTTTTGCTGTAGCGGCACTTTGCTTCTTCTTGGCGTCGTAATCCTTTTCAATCCAGTGCCATTAGAATATAGCCATGCTGTATAGTCGTCGGACACGGCACATCCGAGGCTCAATGGAACCACTTTTTCCAGGATAGCCTCCTCGATCCGGTACGTGTTCCTCAGACCGATGCCCAACTCCGACTAGTACCGCTGCTGAGCCCGTTATGCCGTGCCGCGCCCGTGTGCATTTTCCCGCGCTCGCCTGCCATCCACCTTTTTCCGCTCCCCTACAGATAGGGTATTCACCAAAGGTTTTACATTCCACATATCTTAATACATTGCCTACGCATGGACCAGCCGCACAATTACAATTTCAGACATGTTACAACAGGGATTACACCTCAATTTGGTTATAGCATTGCTTGAAATCTGACATAAATATTAATATCCACATCTAAAGTTGCTTACATTTTCTTTAACATAATGACACGAAAAGAAAAAGAAATGAAATTAAAACATTACGTACATTAATTCATCGAAATTCCAAAGAAAAAATTTATTATATGTTCAGTAGTTGTTGTTACAATGTTACAGTTTGGCAATACGTTTTTGAGAGATTCGTGGCATATTTGGACCTCAACTCATGTAGCTACATCGTTTAAAAGAACTCATTTGAAGACCGAAAAGGCATTAAAGTGATCCGTCCACGGCTCATTGTATTGTGCACTGCTATCATAAAATTCACAGATGGTTTCAGTGAACTTAATAACGTTTATGTCCCCCTCAGATTCAAGTTTGCTTGAAACACTTCTTCTAATGTGTGGCACAAATCTGGTTTTTCGGTTTTCTGTAATATTCAGTTTTAAATCATGAAGTGCTTCTCCAACCTCTGTATAACACGCTGGCCTTCTATCTTCAATACTGCTACATGAAAAGTTGAGGCTTTGTAAAAACATAAGTAGGACATCAAGTATGAGTTTTCAGAAAATTTCCTTGATACTGCTGGGCATTTTTATTCACTCAAAAAATATTATTTTAGTAGGCCATAGAGCCGTATAACTATCTCAATGGCTGGCATCAAGGCGAACTGTCTGGTACTGCTGTATCCAAGTAGTTGTATGTACTCTACGTCTAAAAATGCACAAAATTCTTTTAAGTTTTCTACGCGCACATAATACATATTGAAGTAATAATAAATCTTGTGAATGACACACTCTATATCGTCTTGTAAACAATCTGCAGCTGTCTTTATAGCTGTTGTGGATTGGCAGGAGCCAACCCACGGAGTTTGGAGGAAGCCGAAAGGCACGCGTTTTAGCTCACGCAGGCTGGCGTGAGGTCTGGAACAGGTCAAGGAAACGAGATTAACAAAAAACGTACGCAGCTGCTGGAATACTTAACTTTAATCCATAATTGGTGAACATCGCTCTTGACGGTACATGTTTTACAGCATCAATAGTAACTGGTAATGGCGCCTTGCTAGGTCGTAGCAAATGACGTAGCTGAAGGCTATGCTAACTACCGTCCCCGCAAATGAGAGCGTATTTTGTCAGTGAACCATCGCTAACAAAGTCGGCTGTACAACTGGGGCGAGTGCTAGGAAGTCTCTCTAGACCTGCCGTGTGGCGGCGCTCGGTCTGCAATCACTGATAGTGGCGACACGCGGGTCCGACGTATACTAACGGACCGCGGCCGATTTAAAGGCTACCACCTAGCCAGCCCCTTAATTTGTGGAAAATATTGTTCGTCCCTCTTCGAGACGTCCACCAAGGTTTATGTTGGCATTGTCCCCGCAAAATGTTAAAACCTTATCATTCAAATTATATTCTGTGATGGTATCACATAAATAGTTTCCAACAATATCTTCAGTTTCACCAGGCTGCTCTTTTAAAATGGAGAATTTTCACATATATGCTTTCAAGAGGCAAGAAATATCGAACAACTACAGGGAAGAGCTTTGTGTTTCCATGGTTAGATGCATCAGAAAGAGTAGTAATGCACTTCACCTTGCACACTTCTTGCAATTCATGACGACAGTGTGGAGCAAGCACGTTAACAACAATGGCTTCACATTTTGTACGGCCACAAGTATACTTGGACTCGAAGAACTTCTGGATGAGTTTACACATACTACAGTTACTTGAATGAAAGCAATTGTTCTCTTGTACTAAGTGGAAGGCCCATGTGCCTTCCACTGCAGCTAGTTTAAGTTCGTGGTCACTTGGAACAACTTGCCGAAATACACAGGCACCGATTCCATGGGGTCTGAGGGGGCCGGAGCCCCCTCAAAAATTCATTTGAAGGGGGGTGGAGCCCCTCCAGTAATGTAAGAAAATTATTAGTTATGTTATGTTTTGTGAAATCACGAAATTATGTTGGAATTTTTTACCTTTTAAAATAAATTCAGTAATGAGTTAAAACAATTAATTATTATGGTAGTAAGCAGGTTAACTGAAAACGAGTGGTGTGAGTCATGATAGTGTTAGGGTGCAGCGGGCACACTTAGAATTTGTCCAGGTGTGCGAACCCTCGGGTAAAGTCTGGCGCCGGCGGGCCAGCGCTGCGGCCGCGGTGACACCTAAAGGACTGGAGCAGAAGCGCCTGGAACCCCCGAGAAATAACGACGCGGCGGCTGTATGAAATCCACCCTGCTGCCGCAGTCATTCAGTGCGGATAGTTTCGTTCAGTGCATGCTGCAGACATGTTTTGTGTTCCGACTTCACTGTCTAGTGGACTATTTTATATGACTATATTTTATTCATTTACTTTAGTCTCTTAGTGTATTGTGAATTAAGTTTGCATTGGACAAATTTGTTACCAAAATGGCGCGCTTGGAAGTTTATGGTACTGCAAGTCAACCTCCAACAATTACTGTGTCGTCAATTGCTTCGTCGTCTTCAGGCGAGAACCGTTCACAGCCGAAACCCGGACAATCCGGTGAGGGAAGATCATTTCAAAAATTCTGTCTGGTCAAATATACATGGCTAGAAAATGAAGCATCTACCGAAAAAGTTTTTTGCAAAACCTGCAAAGAGGCAGATGCTAAAAATCTACTACAATTTTCTTCAAAAAAAGAAGATGCATTTACTTCCTTAGGGTTTTCTAAGTGAAAAAAGGCTTTGGAAAAATTCCGTCTTCATGAAAATGCGTTTACTCATAAAGAAGGTGTTCTGAAACTAAATTCTGTCACTAACCGAAGTGTAGCCTCCCAGTCGAATGAACAGTTAGATAGTAATATGATGAAAGGTGGTTTAGCTCTTGAGACAATTTTTACTACCGTGCAATTTGTATGCCGACAAGGACTAGCAATTAGAGAACACGAAGATTTAAGCTCAAATTTTTTTCAGTTGTTGGAATTTCGAAAGAATGACATACCTGAGTTTAAAGATTGGTTAGGGGTTTCGGGGTATAAGTGGACGTCCCGCGATATTCAAAACGAGATCATTGATCTACGAGGAAAGTCTGTGTTGAGAAAGGTATTGGGGTCAATCAAGAAGACTGAACAATTTTTATTATGGTTGACGAAACAAGTGATTCTTCGATTCACGAACAAGCATCATTTTCTATTTGTACTGTCGATGATTCCTTAAATCATCAACAAAGACTTTATTGGCTTATACGAGACCCCCAACACTGAATCACAAACTCTGTTTAGTATTTTAAAAGACGTTTTTGCTCATCTTGATTTGTCAGTGGATAACTTAAGAGGACAGTGCTATGATGGTGCCTCGAATATAAGAGGGAGTTCAAAGGACTAAAAAAGTTAGTTTTGGATATACAACCTAAAGCACGTTACGTGCACTGCACTGCTCACAGTTTAGACTTGGCCGTTGTGGACAGTCTCCGCCATCTTACGTCTATGAGGGATAGTATGGCCTTAGCCAAGGACTTAATAAGCACCGTAATGGAATCCAACAAAAGGATGGGACTTGTCAAAAGCATACGCTGTGAGAGCACCAACGACGAAGCTGGTCTAGGACCCCTTTGTCGATGGACTGTGCGAGTTTCTAGTATCTTGAGAATATTGAAAAACTTTGAAGAACTTCTAGAGCTTTTTTGAAACATTTTCTGCAGAGGACAAAACAGAGGCAGGTTACAAATGTGCAGGCTCCCTTGAGTCAATGGTACAATTCAAGACTTATTTCCTTTTACGTCTTTATTGCCATGCGATGAACACTGTAGAGGATTTCAGTGAAAAATAAATAAATGCCCTCATCTAAGTGTTGTTGATCTCAAAAAAAATATATGAGGGCTTGGTTTGTATATTGAATGGAAGGCGTGATAGTTTTGAGCACTTTTGGGAATTGTGTTTGAAAGAAAAACGTTCACAAGTTGATGATCCTTCGCTTTCTCGGAATCGAAGTATACCAAAGAAGTATGAAAAGATCAAAGCTAGATCACCGTACACTTTCAAAACCCCAAAGGAATACTGCAAAGCTATTTACATTGTGAAACAGTACAATCTTGAATTACTGAGAGGCTTGCTTCAACTGAACTCACACAGGTTATTGCAGTCGAACAAGAGTGCTTGCTCTTAGTAAACAGAGGTGAAACGAATTTGGAAAAAATCAACTGAGTTTTTCAAAAATGATCCAAACATTGAGAAACGGCGCTTACACTTGAATATGTTAGCCGACATCGCTAATAAAGAACAACTGGTCTTAGAAAACATGCGTGATGTAAGAAAATACATTACACAAGTGTCTGCAATTGGAGAAATGTTATGTGAAGTAGTGAAGTGCATTAAGCTTCTTCAAGTAGTTTCAATTACGACACAACAGCAGAACGGTCATTTAGCGTTCTTAGACGTCTGAAGTCATATCTCCGATCAACAATGGGACAGAAACGATTGTACAACTTGGAATTCACGCCCACCGAGATGTTTTGGATGAACTGGATATCCGACCAGTCACCAACGACTTCATATTCAGCAATCCAGTCAGACGGTCGACTTTTGCACCTTTCTAGTCACTCTATCCCTATATTACTATAGTACTGTATTAGTTATTTTCAAATACTTAAATATTTTTAGGGTGTAAGACCCAATTAAAACCCGCCATTTACATACGTTTTCACTGAAAGTATTAGGCATACTGTATTAACTTTATTAACTATATAAAAGCATTAACTTTGAGATAATGTTTATATCTAATGAACCCTGAGCCTTATTCAAAGTAAGCTTAAATTAGCTATTCACTTATTAATCAAAGTGCTGTTACAGTGGGACGGGAATATTTTATGTTCTATTCTTTTAATGATAGATTAGGATTTCTTTAAATATTATTTCAGTCTTTTCAGAACTATATATTCACTTCTCTGTAATAGTCTATAAGCATTATTATTACTGTAAATTAAATGAGCTTTTTACGAAAATAACGTGCGCGTTTATATTTTGTGTCTTTTTTCAGAGCCAAAAAATGTGTCAGGCTTGTCGAGATTCCCAGAGTGTCGAGTTATCGAGAGTCCAGTTTTCGGGGTTCTAATGTTGATCATATCACTCTAAAATGCTTAAAAATCTTTGAAACTCACTATTTTTCATCTAAAATTTAGAAAATTTCCCGGGGCAAGACCCTCGTATGTCCCCCCCCCCCTCTCAAATATTCTTTGTAAGTCAGCGGCCCTGCTGAAAGATGTCTGTCAAACTTCTCTAAGATGCGGCACTGGTATATGGTGACTTGTGTTTGGCCGTTTTCAAGTGGTACTCTATGTCGTACTTCCCTCCATGAAAAACAGAAACCTCCTCCAGATTTCGTACAAACGGACATTGTGGTCTGTTCTCCCTCTTTTTATTATGAATGGATACCTGTGTTAAGCGTAAAAAAATGACAGTGTATGAGGATATGTTCGCTTGGATTTGATTTAACCCGTCTACTATTTATGGATGTCTACAGGAACGCAATTACTACGTAGGGGTCTATCAGACTGCCTTTTATTTATTTTTTATGCAAAACAATTGTTCCGTTGAATATACGTGTTTATGATTTCCTGTTTTTTCCGCTTTGTAAGTGCTGAAACGAGCAACTGCAAAAGACAGAAACGATCATCGTTTGGTCAGTCGTATAAGGTAAACATACATTCTCGAAGTCTTTAATTTAGATCTTTTTAACGTTATAACAGCCACGGCAAAAAGGAGTGAACTGCTCGCAGAATCCATGTTAAACGGTTCATACAGTTTTATTTGTCATCGCAGTTGTTGTCCATCTGTCTCCGAGATTTTTTGAAAACAGTTGTTGACAAGAAAACAGAGCCTGAGAATTATCTCGTATATCTCATAGTTGACGTAAAGAGTGGAAAGTTCAGATGCGCAATAACATCGTCTTACACCTCAAAGAAATGGAGCAGGAGATGAAAGTACATCTTACAGATGAGTTGTGTACGTCTGTGTACTTATTAAATGACCCTACCGTTATTTGCCTTTTACCACTTATCCCGTGGTTTGTTGTCCAATTTTTGAAGAAAGACGAAGTCTTTACGTGGAAGAATTCTTTAACCTTCATGCGCTCGCGCTAGAAATAGTCACACAAGCCGACCGCCCGAGAGTTTTCATCAGTCTATTGAGGTTTTCCGTTTTCAAAGGTCATATTTCCATAAAGTATCGACATAGGAGATCTCACACAATATTGCAAACACATTTGTAATCAAAATTATTTATTTAACAATAATATATACAATGGAATACAAAAAGGAAGCCAAATACCCAAATGAAATATAAGAACATTTACTTAATTGTAATGTTTTGGGACTATATAACGTAATACTTAAGACTAGAATTATTCACTGTCTTAACTCGTCACAAGAAAAGCTAATTTTGCTCTGAAAAAAGAATTTTGATTGAAAACGTCACAAACATTTCTGTCAGATGAAAAATGCTGATCAGTCTGTATCCATTTCATTTTCGTTTTCAGGCTGACAACAATTATTGCACGTAACTGTCGTGGTTGAATGTCGTAGACAGACGTTTCTTCCACATTCACCGTATTCTCGCTTTGTTTTCGTATTCTTTATTGAGCTAAACAAATAACGTATTCCTCTCCTTGTAGGGGTTGATACAGCTGGATAAACTACGTCACTCTCTCTGTAATTTTCCAAAAACACTAACAAATCTTTTGGTAAATGCTTCAATTCATCTCTTTCTTTCATGATTTCGCTCATCAGTTACAAAGATAACGCATGTAAGAATTGTCTTCTCATTTTTTTCTTTCATATTACCTGTGCTGAAGTGAAAAATGCATAACGAATTTATTTCTGCCAAGTCACGTTAGCTGAAAAATATACATGCAGGCCACCTTTGTGCTCGTCTTGATGTTGAAATTCTGGAGCACATGAGGTCTACAGTATCAACTCCACCTTTGGTTGAATGTAGTCTGTGATTTGTACAGGTTTTTGGGTATCTTCATCAATGATGTCGGTATCATGCACTGTGGAGAGCACTACTGCAGCTTTCCTTTTTTTTTTTGTAATCATAGAAATCAAAGTTTTGCATCTTGACAACTGAACATGTAGTCTCCTGCCAATGCATTTCCATTTACTGTCACAAATTCTGGGGGAATTACTTTTTTATTTTTTCTCATTGTACCTATAAAAGTGAGGCCTTTGCTAAGGAGGTATTCAGCCAACGGGTAACTTGAAAAATAATTATCAGTTGCTACATTTCTATTTGTTCCTTCTATGCATTCAACCAATCTAGCGAGCAAGTCGTATGGTTTGTTGGAGAGTACGTTAGGGCCAGGCACTTGTTTTCCGCAGTACACTGCTAAATTATATGCATAAAAAGTTCGTGCATCACACAATGCATACATTTTAACCCGTATTTGACTGGTTTTTGAGACATGTACTGGATGAATGAACGTCGTCCTCTAAACGCAACCAACATCTCATCAACAGTGACAAATTCCCCTAAACTGAATGATATTTGGCTGTTAGCAATGAAAGAAGAATTTCTCGTGTAGGAGCAAGTTTGTCCGTTGCTTGACGTTCCAATCTCGTGTTTAGGTCATCAAATCTTATAGCTTGTAGCAATAATCTAAATCCATTTAGGCTGAAATTGCCTCGCAAAATTGTCAGACCTGTTCCATTGCTATTGAAATATTCAGAGAAATTCTCACGGTTTCCTCTTTTGACCGCAATCAAAAACAGAGCACTAAACAAAACTAGCATTTCAGCCGTTGTTGTCGGCTTCTAATCCCTCTCACGTACTTCAGAGTCACTGCTTCCTTCTGCCAGTGCCTGACGTGCCAATTGTTTCCTTTCAGAATAAATATTCGTGAACCTTACGATCCCTTCTACCATTTCGGGAGTTTCTATACACTGAAAACTTTCCAGTCGAGTTTCACATTGTCTGGCTTGTCCTCTATGACCTGGTAGACTTTTGATTATATTTTTTGACTTTGATTTTGTGCTGGTAACATTGGCACTACTAGCCCAAATAGTTTCCATGTCCTTACCTATAGAAAATCTGATGTCATTTGTTGGTAGCTCCTGTTGATCTATGTCATTTTCTCCCTCCTTTTCCAAATCAATTTCCGACTCACTTTGATGTAAATCATCTTCATTCCCTTCTTGTTCATAATCTGGGTCATCGGAAACGTCTTCTTCTAGGGATTCCTCATGGCTTTTCCCCTCTGCTTCCTCTGTCTCCAGTTGAACCAAGATTCTATGTAGGTCATCAGACGTAAGGTTTCGTCGTTTCCTTTAAAAAATAAAAATAATTGTTACTTTTGCCAACAGAAATTTCTTAGAATGACGAAGTGCTAAAGTAGAAAGAAAAACAGAATTTGTGAGTGGCAAAATTTATAGAAAGTAATGCCTATTCACTAGAGAATTGGAAGAGTCTATAAAATTGAGGAATTATAGGGGTATTACAAAAAGAAATACTTACATTCCGAAGTAGACGAGTAGAACAAAGCGCTCGCAAGGCGGTAACTGACCGTTTTTGTAAGTGCCGTAAGCGCTCGCAAGGCAGTAAACTGACCACCGAACGTGTTCGGACCTATTTGAACTTGTCTTGAGAGGCAGAGAGGTACGACTTGGACGAACTTTGAGCAGCATCTGTCGGAAAAAGGTGCAACTAGATAATACATGTCCCTCCCGCCTACACCTTTGTGTAGTAAGTATGGCGCGAAATTGCAAAAAGGCGGTCACTTCACCGCCCGGGCGAGCGCGTGAAGGTTAAGACAGCGTTTCCCAACTGAAGGGTCGCGGCCCGGCACCGGGACTGGAAAATAAAATACCGGGTCGCACAAATATCTCCTCGTCGTAATTGACAATTTACAGTTACGAACGTTCTAAATAATCACATTTATTAATAATAAAGTAATTAAAAAAACTTAGTTGCTAAAGGGATTCATATGACAGTTGTATGTTACATAGAAGTTGTACTCATTCTAGTAAATAATGAAATTGTGCGTCTTTAAGCTACAGTACTACTTACTGACGACCGTCCTGCACTTGGTCTAACACAGAGGCTCACGACGCTAAGAGAATTTCAAAGAGAGTACAACATAGGCTCATTTCCGCTCGATACAGCAACTCTTATCAACGAGCATTTACTGGGAATGGACAGTGAACACTAATCTGAAATAATATTTTACTTCAATCAACAGCAACCGAACATGGATAAGGAACCTATTTTCAGTCAATTTAGAATCCTGTAATTTGTCAGATTCAAATGCCGACTTGTTAACTATGCTGTCGTGTGCCAGATTTTTGGATGTCTTGTCGTCAAGAGATCCCGCTTTAGCATAAGAAGCGATGAAATTTCTAATGTCTTTAGATTCGATTCATATGTGTGAATCCTGATTTTCAATGTTGGTGTTCCTGAAGAAATAAATAGAGCTAAGTAAACCAATTGGAAGTTGAAGCAGACCTAAGGAAAAAGGTAACGTTTTCTGAACAGAATTTGGAGTTCTTAGTTAAAAATAAACGCTACGTACTTCTCACTAATAGATGACAGCAGAGGTAATATAACTGTGAAACTAATTATCATTTTAGTGTTAAAAGTTGATGCTTGACATACATTGTAAGCTGTGTAGACTTTAGAGAGTGTTTTAATTTCCTTTATTATCAGCCACACGAGGATTTGAGCGTCTTGCCTTCTACAAGTGCTGTTTGGGTCTTGGCGGCATCATTAGAAATGTTAATCATGTCAGCTGTGCTCGTTTTCTCATTGTTGCCAACGTGATTCTAATAATTTTTGCATTAAAGCTGCGTGAAAAAGTGTTGTTACAATAACAAGTTGGATTTAATTTCATGTTCTTTGCTACTTACCGGTACCGCGTATGAAAATAACATTCTCTTTAACGCCAAATCACTTTTATTTTTAAGTTCACCTGCGTGAGCTGTGAGGGAGAAGGGGCAATGCAGTAGAGCTGACAACGTATACTTGCGCAGAGCTCACGCACTTCAGTATGTCTCTCCTCTGTGCCAAAGACTGTTTTCTCGCAAGTGTTAGCATCAGTGTGGAAAGGCAGGAGAAGAACTAGCGCTGGGGGCGGTGTTTCCATTATCATTAGCGACACACAGTATACATTTTTTTGTCTGAAACTAAAATATTTGTATGATATTTTGTGTGCACTTTTCTCTTACTTTATTCCAAATGGGAAAATTGAAATTCTGTTTCAGCACGTCCAGATGACTTACTATACCTGTTCCTGACGCCCAGAACTTGTAATCATACGTATTTGCTACGAATGTTTTCGTATCTGGCTTTATGCAGAAACTCGTTTCCTACGAGTTAACTCGTAGTTGGCGCCAGCAGCCAGGCAGTTCTTTCGAGATAACTCGTAGTTGGCGGGCAGCGTGTAGAGCTCCACTATCAGGCACTACGTAACTTGATGTAGCTGTTATGAATCGTATTATATAGCGTATTATCAGGGGAGCTAGCGTACAACGTTTTTACTTATAATTTAGCTGGTCAAATTTAACCTGCTGCACGAACTTTCATGGAACATAGCTAACAACTATTCTGATTAAATCAGCTGTCAAATAAAAAAAAATTGTAATAAAATCGAACCTTTCGTTTGGAAGTTATGATGACAGTGATATACACACGCAAACACAGTTTAAACTTGTAACATCCATCTGTTGGGTCGCAGTTCAATAAGGAAAAAAGTGCAGTAATAGTCTAGAGTTCTGGCATCCATGCATCACATCCAATAGGAGGAGCCCGCTTCAATTTACGTGGATGTGTCATACATCACAATAGAAAAAAATTGTTGCGCTCTGAGAGATGTTCCATAATAGTTGAGGGTTAATTAAAAGCAGAGTTACCACACAGTTTATGACACTGAATTATGGATACGTTACTTACCTCTCTTGAAGTTTGGAACTGAAACTGGTTACAATCTGTACGGTACGCGCAGCAATAATCATGCCATCAAAACAATCACGAAAGGGGTACAGCTAGAGAAATCCAGCTCAGTAATACCAACTTCAGCGCAAGTATTATTGAAGGTCTCGAACTTGAACGCGTTAGCAGACAGGTCGTGTAAACGCATTCTATAACGTGGTATGATAGTTTTGGGATATGGTATTGAAATAAAGTGTAAAACACTTACAGTGCTAAAAATGTGAGAAGTTACATGTTGAAACATCCCATGAGCAAGACTTGGATTTGATTTATAAAAACCGGAACATTTAGGCGTCCCGGCTAAACACGGACGGGACAGGGGGACAGGATTCCAAATACCGGAACTTTCCCGGCCAAATCGGGACGTCCGGTCACTTTATGTTAAGACATCAGCGAATAACCTCCATAGTACTAGAGGGAGATGTCCTGGGCAGTAACGGTTGGGGAAGGCAGAGATTGGAATCCATCCAACAGATAACTGAGATCGTTTTGTGCGAGCACTTCTCTGAGATGATGTTGGCAGAGGAGTGAAAGTCGTGGCGAGCCGCATAAAACCAGTCAGGAGACTGACGTCCCAAGAAAAAGCGTTCGTGACTAATCAAGGTCCATTTGAAATATAACGCATGTGTTCTCTAATGTTCTTGATTCATGTGACCGCCAGCTGTTACAGTATTTAACTTACCTCGTGGAGCATACATTAATTTCTTTTCATTTCGTAAAATTTGTCAGCCAGTACAGTTTTACCGGTCAACAGCTCTTCTAGAACTACATTTACTGCGCAAATTTTTTGCTAAATTACAGGTTAATCTGTCTTCTTCTTCAGGAAAACATTTTCGTTAGTCTTCTCTCCTCGCTTAACCTTTGTGGTACTCCTACGTTCTGCCTCGTGTGCCTCAGAAAAACCAAGATCGCAGATTAGCCTAAATTACTGGCGTACTTCTGTATGACTGTGCTTAAAATGTTTACAGTTTCTCCATCCGTATTCTCACAGTTCACATTTCACGTTCATTGACTGATGGGCTCCGCAAGTACTGTTGTAGAATCTTCTTTTCCTCATTTGCACCTCCGTATTTTATTTCAGTAGAACTCCTTTGACAAAGAAATCTTTCTTCAGCTGTAGAAGTCTTCTTATATCTGACAACTGTAGTCCATTTCAGGAACTGTTACTTCCTACGTGGAAGATATATTTGTTTTACGACTGTTTCTTCCAGCATTATGTTGTTCAGAAGTTGGTGTTCTCCTTTCGCTTGTAATTCATCATAAGCTTATCCAGTCATGGAGTATGACATGTGTTCGTTCCAGTAATTAAAATCCGCCTTTACCACACTTCTCTTTACTGATGGAAAGGCCATGTGGCTATCATTATTGCAAGTGAAATCTTAGCAATATGTGATTAAGCTTCTCAAACGAATCACGATTAACAAAGGAGAGTGTGAAACAGACGAATGTTAATTAATATAAATGATTACTTTTTCTGTAGCTTCTTCATCCATATTTAAATTAAGTAGATGATATACGTATTTAAACTGTAGCCATACAATGTTATCACGTTCACCTAAAAAGATTACGCCAACTTAAAAAACTTTTGACTCTATCCATCCCACACGTGCTTCTGTTACCATCTCTGATTCGGTTGTTTTACCTCCATTACTCTTCGTCATATTACATCCTTTCTAATAACGACTTGTCATTCTTTGTGCTCCACTGATATTACTCTCACCTGGTTTTGAAATATTTTTTTTTTAGTGGTCTGGTTTTGAAATATTTTTTTTTTTAGTGGTCTCCTGGCATCCATCTTTTCTATACGCCTCTGGATTGCCGAAGGCTTTCTACAGAGCTATACATCAGATTCATCAAAGCACCCTTCAGCTATCAAGAAGCGGGCCAAAATGGTTTCAGGCTTATATTTTGTCTGAAACCAAGCTGGAATTCTTCTTCGTAACTGAAGTTTTTACTTCTATTCGTCTTTATATTATTCTTTTTCTGTATCTGAAGCGTGAGATCGCCGACACCACGTCCATAAGTTACTAGATTCAGTGATGTTGCAAGGTGAACGTACTTTTCACGAAAACTCTAGGAGTTGTAGATTCCATATTTCTGTTTAACATAGCATCCACCACATTTATCTCTTCCAAAGATTTGACATTGATTGGTGCAGGCTCTTTTGTAATTTTAAATCATTCGCTCTTCTCACATATTCTGATCACGTTACTGGACCTCTGTTTCTTCACATCAGGGTTAAAATACAAATTCACCATCATTTTTGGTTCTGCGCGTGGATAGCAATAGCTTCCGTTATATGTAACAGTAATGTAGCATAGTTGTCTTTTCAGGTCTCCTAGTCCTTCATAAGTTACCATAGGCGTCAGCACAAATTCAGCTAAGAGGGAGCAACATTCTAAAATTGCCAGTTCTGATGTCAATCATTCGGTAAGTTTCATATGGTATCATAATGCAAAACTGAATTTTACAACCATAGTTCGTTAGTACGAGGAGCGTTCAATATGTAATGCAACACCTTTATTTCTCAGCCAATTTCGGTTGAACAAATACGGAATTTGTGGTGGGACATCTCTAAATTCTCCGTCTTCAGTCCCTATAGTTTCATGAAGTTCTGATAGGTGTCGGCGCTGTATGTTGCCTTTAAAATGGCGTTTGTAGAGCAGGTGCGTTCCATGCAGAAAGCTATCATTGAGTCAGTTTTGGCGGGAAACTAGAGCGTCACAGATACTCATCGTCGCTTGCAGAATGTCTATAGAGAACTGGCAGTGAACAAAAGCTCGGTGAGTCGTTGGGCGCGACGTCTGTCATCATCGCAACAATATCGCGAAAACTTGTCCTATCTCCCGCGAGTCGGTCGACAGCACATAGCTGTGACTCTTGCAATGCTGAAACGTGCGGACATTCTGATTCGATGTAATCGATGGATCACAATCAAGCGCCTCGCTGCACAACTGGACGACACTGTTGGTAGTGCTCACCAAAGTTCGTTGGACTGTTCTTCCTGATCCACTCTACAACCTGGATGCCACAGCTTCTGACTTTCATCTATCTGACTCGATTAAGGATGCACACCACTGGCAGCAGTACATAGACGATGGGGAGGTTATTGATGCAGCAAGACGTCGCGGTCCAGTAGAGTGGTAACACGCGGACATTCAGACCCTCCGAGTAAGATGGTGTAAGCCGTCGCACTGTATGGTAATTATCTTGAAAACTAGGATATCGTAGCCAAAAGAGCGGGGAATAATATGGTGTATTGGAATCCTGAATAAAGCCAACATACTTTCATAAAAGAAGTGTATCATTACTTATTGAAAACCCCTCGTCATCTAAACTATACTACTGGCCTTTAAAATTGCTACACCAAGCAGATATGTAGATCATAAACGGGTATTCATTGGACAAATATATTATACTAGAACTGACATGTGATTACATTTTCACGCGATTTGGGTGCATATATCTTGAGAAATCAGTGCCCAGAACAACCACCTCTGGCCCTAATAACGGCCTTGATATGCCTGGGTATTGAGTCAAACAGAGCTTGGACTGCGTGTACAGGTACAGCTGCTCATGCAGCTTCAACGCGATACCACAGTTCATCAAGAGTAATGAATGGCGTATTGTGACGAGCCAGTTGCTCGGCCACCATTGACCAGACGTTTTCAATTGGTGAGAGATCTGGAGAATGTGCTGGCCAGGGCAGCAGTCGAACATTTTCTGTATCCAGAAAGGCCCGTACAGGACATGCAACATGCGGTCGTGCATAATCCTGTTGAAATGTAGGGTTTCGCAAGGATCGAATGAAGGGTGGAGCCACGGGTCGTAACACATCTGAAATGTAACGTCTACTGTGCAAAGTGCCGTCAATGGGAACAAGAGGTGACCGAGACGTGTAAACAGTGGCACCCCATACCATCACGCCGGGTGATACGCCAGTACGGCGATGACGAATACACACTTCCAATGTGCGTTAGCCGCGATGTCGCCAAACATGGATGCGACCATCATGATGCTGTAAACAGAACATGCATTCATCCGAGAAAATGACGTTTTGCCATTCGTGCACCCAGGTTCGTCGTCGAGTACACCATTGCAGGCTCTCGTGTCTGTGGTGCAGCGTCAAGGGTAACCGCAGCCATGGTCTCCGAGCTGATAGTCCATGCTGCTGCAAACGTCGTCGAACTGTTGGTGCAGATGGTTGTTGTCTTGCAAACGTCCCCACCTATTGACTCAGGGATCGAGACGTGGCTGCGCGATCCGTTACAGCCATGCGGATAAGATGCCTGTCATCTCGACTGCTAGTGATACGAGGCCGTTGGAATCCAGCACGGCGTTCTGTATTACCCTCCTGAACCCACCGATTTCATATTCTGCTAACAGTCATTGGATTTCGATCAACGCGAGCAGCAATGTGGCGATACGATCAACCGCAATCGCGATAGGCTACAATCCGACCTTTATCAAAGTGGGAAATGTGATGGTACGCATTTTTCCTCCTTACACGAGGCATCACAACAACGTTTGACCAGGTAACGCCGGTCAACTGCTGTTTGTGTATGAGAAATCGGTTGGAAACTTTCCTCATATCAGCACGTTGTAGGTGTCGCCATCGGCGCCAATCTTGTGTAAATGCTCTGAAAAGCTAATCATTTGCATATCACATTATCTTCTTCCTGTCGGTTAAATTTCGCATCTGTAGTACGTCATCTTCGTGGTGTAGCAATTTTAATGGCCAGTAGTGTAAATACACTGACAAGACAACCCGCTTCCATGGCCGAGGTCGTTAATGCACGCTGAAGCGGTGGCGCTCGACTCTTGAGTAACCCGGTCGTAGAAAAAACTTCTACTGCCAGTATTTGGCCGACAAGGGGAGGGGAGGTGGTCTGAACATCAGACTTTGCTCCAGTGTCCTCGTTTAAATACCAAACCTCTCCTCAGTGTCTCATGAAGTGAGAGCATACGGCACTGTTGACGGTGATCTGTCTGTCGGATGGGGACGTTACGAGCTTGCCGGACCCCTTTGTGCTATTTGCGTGGAGTAGACCATGTGCTGGCACAGGGTTTGAAATTCTTCCTTCGATCATCATCATCATCATCATCCTCATCATCATCATCATAGTCATACGATACAAGCATTACACTACGTTACACACACACACACGCACACACACACACACACACACGCACACGCACGCAACACAACACAACACAACACATACATGTAATATTACAAATATTTTAATGGAGCATGTTGTAAATAAATAAACCAAAAACTGATGAGACCGAACATATGATCACCTGTTTAATAGTTGTTTCACCTTTGAAAAATCAAAACGGTAGACTTTCTGGGTGGTATGGATTGGATAGGTTTTCGGAAACTACGTGGCACCAGATGTCTACGGCAAGCACAGGACACGAAATTCCCGTAAATTATGGCCCGGTGGTTTGTCGTCGGGGAGCTAGCCCATCCCATAGCGTCCTACTGTGTTCCAGCGAATTCAGATAAGGTGAATTTCGTAACCTAGACAACGCGAGTTCACTATCGCGCTCCGTAAACCATTGCAATACGATTTTGGCTTTGTGTCACCGACCGTTATCCTGTTGAAAGCTGCCATCGCCGTCGGACAAGACATCTCACGTGAAGGAGTGCAGATGGTCCGCAACAAAGTTCACGTAGTCCACAGCTGACACGGTGCCTTCGGTTACCATCACAGGTCCCATATAGAAGTCTTGGTAGGTGTCCCCACACCATAATAGCCCTCCCCCCCCCCCCCCCCCAAGCATCCTGCAACCGTTGTGTGGTTCATGTTTTGAGCAGTTGTTCAAATCGTTCAAATGGTTCTGAGCACTATGGGACTTAACATCTATGGTCATCAGTCCCCTAGAACTTACAAGTACTTAAACCTAACTAACCTAAGGACATCACACAACACCCAGTCATCACGAGGCAGAGAAAATCCTTGACCCCGCCGGGAATCGAGCAGTTGTTCACCTCACTGAAGCCATATCCGAGCACTACCATTTAGATAGTGTAAGAAACGTGATCCATCCGACCAGGCGACATGTTTCCACCGATCCAAGGCTCACTTTCGATGATCCAGTGCCCATGCAGACGCAACTAACGCAGTCCACGGGTCAAAGAGGGAACAACTAAGTGTCATCTGCTGTGGAGCAACATGTTCAACAATGTTCGCTGAAGAGTGTGCACTGAAACACTCGTTCCTGTACCAGTATCGTACTCTCTTCCTACGTCTGACACAGGTGGCCGCCTATACTGCTTTACAGAGCAGGTAAGCCTCCGAGCTCCACATTGTATAAGGAGGTGCGGTCGTCCAATACCTAGTCGCCCACTCGTGGTTTGACCATCCTTCAATCTGTTTCCGTAGGTGCTCACGACAGTAGCAAGCGAACAGCCTACCATCTTCGCAGTTTCTGGGATGCTCGAACTACGAGCCGTTCTGCAACAATCTGCCCTCTTTCAAAGTCACTTCTACATTTCTACATTTGTAGCCTGTATTGTAGGTGGAATGATTCTTCATTTGTCTCTGTACCGCTTATGTACTCGTACTTGCCCTACCAAGTCGTGTTCTTACACTCAGTTTGGGAAGTTGTCATAATGTTTCGGCTCTTCACTATATCTTTATGTTATTACTATGTACATGGACACGTCATTTCTTTAACGATATGAATTTACGTCCATATGATGAAATCCACCTTTCTTGTAAAACTTCACGTCAGTAATACAGCTGTGTTGGTTGGGGTCCACATCCCAAGCGAGTAGCGCTGAGAGGAGGGGCCACACTGCCCTCCCCCTCCCTCCCTCATTCCCCCCGCCCCCCCCCCCTATCTGTCTGTCTCTCTCACTGTGTGTGTGTATGTGTGTGTGTCTGACATCACAAACCAAGGCGACAGATGTCGGAAAATTCAAATACCAATGATAGCGGGCAGATGGCCTAAAATTTAAAAATCAGAGATGATGGATGGTGAGAAATTTAAAAATGAGACTGGCACTGGCAGGAAATTTAAAAATACGCGAGATGTTGGAGTGCAGAAAATTTAAAAACAAAATGCAAGATGGCGGTGGTGGGAAAAGCTGTCATTAAAATGAAACAGCCAATGACGGTACAGAATCTTTGCCATTCAGTACGTATAGTCTGCCGTGTTCAAAAGTATCCAATTACACTGCAATATTTCCACAAGTTTCTGCATCTGAATTGGGCACCATGTTAAAAGGTATTCTGTTATCTATCAAAATATTTGAATAGTACGCACTCAAATGCACACACACGCGCACAGGCACACACACACACACACACACACACACACACACACACACACACACACACACACACACACACACTTGAATTTTGGACTATGTACAAAAGTATACTCTGCAATAGTTTACCTGACGCAAAAAAGTAGATAAGAACGTAAAGTTCTGTTTCAACAGTAAATTTCATGCCTCTCTCTGTAACAAGGGGGAACATGAAATAAATAAAAATAAAAGTACACGAGACATATATTTTATTACAAATTGATTTCATTCCTAAGAAAAGCTAGAGACAAACTATAGCTTTGACAACGGATATCCAGAGTTTAAATTCTATTTTTTTACTTTACTGCTTTATATTTTTTACGCATTTAACGGTTTTAGAATCCCACACACGCTCATAGGATATGCGCGAAGCATACAAGAACTACTGTAGTAAAAGATCTTGCCAAGAACCTAAAAAAAGTTTTGTCCTGTGCAAAATGGCTAAGTCAGGGTCTGCTATCCAGTCACTCATTAACGAATCTGGTGTAGCAATAGAAGGTTCAAATCGTTCAAATGGCTCTGAGCACAATGGGACATAACATATTAGATCATCAGTCCCCTAGAACTTGGAACTACTTAAACCTAAGGACATTACACACATCAATACCCGAGGCAGGATTCGAACCTGCGACCGTAGCGGTCGCTCGGTTCCACACTGAAGTGCCTAGATCCGCTTGGCCACACCGGCCGGCAGCAATAGAAGGCAGTAAAATAAAAGTCGATATCTTAAACCTCACTTTCAAGAAATGGTTCACACAGGACGATCGTACAAACTTAGCATCGGTTGACCACCATATGATGATGGAGTACAAACTCCCGTATGGTGGATATAAAGGACCTCCCACTCGAAAGAAGTCCCACAAACGTGTGAAGTAATTTCGCTGAAAATGAAATGAAATGTCGTGCGGCTAGGGCCTTCCGTTGGGTAGGTCGTTCGCCTAGTGCAAGTCTTTAGAGTTGACGTTACTTTGGCGACTTGCGTGTCAATGGGGATGAGATAATGATGATGATGACAACACAACATCCAGCCGCTGAGCGCTGACCACTTCTTCTTCTTCTTCTTCTTCTTCTTCTTCTTCTTTTTTTTCCGGTCTGGGGCTCGTAACTAGATGCTCCGCTTCTGTAGAACGGTTGTTGTAACCTCTCTTATTTTTTTAAAAGGTAACAGTAGAGTGGTCAGTTCTGAGCTGGTGGAGACAGGGTAGGCAGGGTCGAAAACGCGAGGCCAGGCCACGATTCCTCCTCCTTCCCAACCATGAATAACTCTCCTCAGTTTTTTTACTGGGAACTGGGTAAAGAAAACAAAACATCTTTATTTGTACAAGCATAAATACAACAGAAATGCTCTTCTTCCGGCGGAATCAACAAGAGACATTACACTCGAACAAGGCGAGCAAAAGTCTTTATTAACAAGGTGTCCGAAAAAAATAATAACAATAATACTGAAGTAAGCTAAGAGGTGTGAGGCAATGGAAGAAGGTGCGGGGATATGATAAGGCTTGCAGGCAACTGCCTGGCAGATGGAGCGTGGAGACAGAGTGGGCAGGGGTCAGCATGCGAGGTCAGGCCAATGTGTCCCCGGCACCACTACTGGCAAGAAGCACCCAAAGAGAGGGCAGAAGCCAAAGAGGAGGGGACAGTAGAGTTGGGGGAATGACCAGCGTGTTCTGGTGTAGTGCATAAAAGAAAGGGGGCGCGTGTCCAAGAGCCTACTCCACCGTATTTTACGATGATGAAAGTATCGCGGAGAGTCTCAAATCTCAGCAGGGTGGGCGGGAGTGTCGTAAGCGTGTGGCACCGTCCAACTGAGCGGGAGTGACGTTAAGATCGCGTGTAGGTAATTGGCAAAGAAGGCGCGGTAGCGCGATCGATGCTCGACTCCACGGTGGGCGGTTTGTAAGTACTGCCAGAAGTCAAGGCGTGATTTGTCGCCATCATTATACACGTAGGTCATCGTCCACCCCTTGACCCATACAATCGCATGATTTTTGGTGGCGGGGAAATAAGTATCCTCAGGATGGATAAAAGTCCATGAGTCAATCGAATCCGGCGGAACACGGAGGTAACAGGCAACGAACTGTCGACCAAGTTTCCAGACGTCGCTTGTGGCAGCACAAGTCGGTTGATGGACATCGTCATCCATGAGGTGGTAAATTGGACAAAGTGGAGGGTCCGTTCGTCTGATGGCGTGAAGACGTTGATTTGTGGCGAATTTTTCACATGCGACGTGGTACCGTGTCTTCCGGACATTGGACGACCACTCAGCCGCTGAAATTGCACTGTGCAAATTTGTGACGTTTGACGTGGCAACAGTGCCCTCTGCAACATCGTTTGGTGCAGCACTGTACTGCCCCGCGTCGCTGTGGCTGGAGCTCAGTGTTCAGTGTTTAGTGACAATGTACCGCTGTTCTATCGAAGAGCACGTGTTTCTCGTGAAACATTATCGGATTACTGGTTCCGTAAAGACATGTTAGCGACTGTTTGTTGAACGGTTCGGTGACCAGCATATACCGTCTAAATGCTGCATACGAAAGTCAGTGAACAACATGGAGAGCAGTTGAACGGTGTTGGATCTTCACGGCGGTCGACGGCCGCCATTATCGGAAGAAAAAGTGACTGACGTGACGCTACGATTGTTGGCCTCTCCAGCAACGTGTGTTCGACTTTCGTCTCAGGAATATGGAATGTCACAGAGCACATGTCACAGAGATGTGAAGAAAGCTGGCATGTATCCATACAGGTTTACAGTTGTCCAGTTACTGAATGTCAGTGACAAAGATAAAGGCATTACGTTTTGTCATTGGTTTCAGCAATTTATTGCCCAGAGGCCAGGAATACTGCAGTACACATGGTTCAGTAATGCGGCGTGATTCCACGTCTCTGGCAATGTAAACTCCCAGAATACACGTTTGTGGTGTAACGAAAATCCACATGCACTGGCCGACCAACAACCGCATACACCAAAGATTGGTGTGTTCTGTCCAATGACACAGCATCACACCTTCGGACCAATTTTATTCCAGTCTACTATGACAAGTATAGTTTACATCGAAATCTTTCGGGAATTTGTGAACCAGTTGGACGATGAAGAACTTACCCGCGGCTGGTACCAACAGAATGGCGCCACATGCCACAAGTGTCGAGTGACCATGGCTGAGGTCGAATCGTTTTTCCCCAGCAGAGTGATTTCGAAAGGACTGTGGCTCCCAAGGTCACCTTTTCTAACATTACCTGACGTTTCCCTCTGGGGTGGCCTAAAAGGGAAGGTCTACACGAACAAACTACACTACTCGAAAGATTTACGTGAGAACATCATCCGTGAAATCTAGGCGGTGACACCAGAGGTCCTGGCAGCAACACTTGACAATCTGCAGCGTCACCTTCAACTGTGTTTACGAGTCGAGGGCGGCCACTTCCAGCACATTTTCTGATCCACCTTTATTTCGCCATGAAGAAGGTATGACATGATCATTCAATTTCATTTCGTGATTTTTATGCAAAGCCTTTAAGTGCAATTTAATCAAATGTTTGTTTGTGAGGCCGCTTTCTACTGTGACACCCTGTGGTAGTCGGCCCTCGTGGCGTAGAGAAGCAACTGAAAGAGTTGAAAACGGAAATGTCACCAGGTCCGGATGGAATCCCAAATCGGTTTTGCAGAGAATTTTCTAGTGCGTTGGTCCCTTACTTAGCTTGCATTTATGGCGAATCTCTCGCAGAGCGCAAAGTCCCAAGCGACAGGAAAAAGCGCTGGTGACTGTTGTACATAAGAACGGACCCACATTATTACAGACCAATATCCCGAACTTCTGTTTGCTGCAGAATCCTGGAACATATTCTCAGTTCGAATATAACAAACTTCCTTGAGACCGAGAAGCTCATGTCCACGAGCTCAGCTTGACTTTCTCAACTATGGATGAAGGGTAACAGGCATGTTCCATAATCCTAGATTTCTGGAAAGCATTTGACACGGTGCCTCATTGCGGGCTGTTAACGAAAGTAAAAGTATATGGAATAGGTTCACAGATATGAAGGGCTTATTTCAATAGTGGTACAAGTCCATTTTTGTTCATATGGAGATACAGAGACCTAAAGTTAAATGAGCGCTCAAAAATCTGCAATTCAGATACCAGAAATATTCAAGCGTATGAACCTTTCTTTCTATTTCTTTGAATCATTAATTTCAGAAGCATTATAGGCAGAAAAGTGGAGTTATGGACTTGTACCACTATTGAAATAAGCCCTTCATATGTGAGTGACTCGCTTTTTGATCACCCCTTGTATAAGCCAGTCCCGATCAGGCACATTTGCTTACAATGTTGAGCGTAGCCTATTACGTACACTCTAGCTACGATGAGAAATATTCAGATTTTAAATTGTACGATGTTTTTACCTTTAGTGTTTTACATTTATTATTTTTACCATCTATGACGACTAGCTCGTGGTATTGGCTCTGCATTTCAGCGTATATGTTCAACTAACCTTTGAAATCGAATAGAATCTCTTGCTATGTGTCCCCAAGATCGAAAATGTGCTGTCCAGTATGCGAAATCCCACACGATAATTAAGTGAACTATTTCCAAATCCCTCGAATTTGGGAAATCCACATTTCGAGCATATCTTTCAACTGAGAGAATGTTCTCATGTTCAACTTAACATTCTGCAATCGAACCATTCATTTTATTATGTTTGAGAGCCATTGTAAGCTTCAAGGATTAATCAACACTTTTGTTTGTTTGTTTGTTTATTAGTAACGTGCCCCATTACGACTTTTTGTAACACTAAATGTACGTATGGGGTGTGTATGGAGTGCAGTGTAATGTTTGTGTTGTATGATGGTAATCATGATGGGAAAAGGGTGGCTGAAACCTGGCGCTGGCGCGTAGAATACTCTCCGCGAATAGCAACAGAGGGGTTACCAAGTTTAACGTCTCCAACCGATGGATACATCACCATTAACAGTGTCACAGCCCTCACAGAGGAGAGGTTTGGTATTTAAATTAGGACATTGGAGAAAAGTAAGGTAATCAGGAACTTTAATCCACCTCCTCTGTGGTGTCACCGCCAGACACCACACTTGCTAGGCGGTAGCCTTTAAATCGGCCGCGGTCCGTTAGTATACGTCGGACCCGCGTGTCGCCACTATCAGTGATTACAGACCGAGCGCCGCCACACGGCAGGTCTAGAGAGACTTCCTAGCACTCGCCCCAGTTGTACAGCCGACTTTGCTAGCGATGGTTCACTGACAAATTACGCTCTCATTTGCCGAGACGATAGTTAGCATAGCCTTCAGCTACGTCATTTGCTACGACCTAGCAAGGCGCCATTATCATTTGCTGTTTATCTTGTGATGCATGTACCGTCAGACCGATGTTCACCAATTATGGATTAAAGTTAAGTATTCCAGAAGCTACTTACTATTTTTGCTACTATAAAGACCTTGTCCTGTTCCAGACCTCACGCCATCCTGCGTGAGCTTAAACGCGTGCCTATCGGCTTCCCGTCATAGTGGATTGGCTGTCTTGCCAGTCCACAAAATCCTCTCCTTCCCTTGCCAAATACTGCCAGCGAAAATTTTTTCCACCACTAGGATTCGAACCAACTTACCCCCGGATCAAGCGTCAGCGACCCAGGCCACAGCGGTGGATATTAATAAGCACTTCAAAAAGTTCTTTTTCAATGGATATTATTCCATTATCATGCGAATTTTTGCCTATGGCTTTCAAAGCTGGCAAGGTAACTAAATGGTTCAAATGGCTCTGAGCACTATAGGACTTAACTGTTGAGGTCATCAGTCCCCTAGAACTTAGAACTGCTTGAACCTAACTAACCTAAGGACACCACACAGATCCATGCCCGAGGCAGGATTCGAACCTGCGACGGTAGCGGTCTCGCGGTTCTAGACTGTAGCGCCTAGAACCGCGGGGCCACTACAGCCGGCAGGCAAGGTAACTAACTGCGGACCATTGCAGCTAACCAAATCTATATGTAATGGCGATTTGTTGGAGACTGGCTTTCAGAATTCATGTTCCTCATCAGAATCATCCTCTTGTTCTTCACGTAGGTAAGAAATGTGAGTTACTATACTATCGGCTTCCTAGACAAAAGACATACAATAGTTAAAAACTTTCAATATTTTTGGCAGTGCAATGGACGAGAAAACAAATATACTTGTAAAATTATTCATTTTTGTGTCTCTTTTGGATAAAGAGCGTCTGGTCGTTTTTATTGTGGTTACGGCTTTTGCGAAAGTTTCTTACGAAACGGCTGGGTGCTACAGAAAAATCACTCGTATCACCATAGGACGCGTCACGTAGAGTACCGAAGTAGACCACATGGACTTCTAGGCTATGTTTCATCCACGTAAAGTCTTTTCTCTTTACGGAAGATGAACCACCATTTTGAATTTCGAGAGAAGCGCTCCAGAAAAGGTTGAACAGGGTACTTAAGATGTATTCTGTCATTAAATATACATCTGTGTCATTATTTTCCCGATCCTTTTTGGCAATAGCTTCGATATACAGTGAAAACTACACCAAAATTTCTGTACTGATTTCCATCCGAAACTGACTGAGATATTCGGAGAATAATTGCTTTCCAATGCACCTGGTGAATCTCTAACAAGCTCTCTGACTGCTCTTTAATACACTGACGTAAGAGAAACCGCGGCACCAAGAAGCACTTGTGCGACATAAACGAAAATCGGTAGGCATGTTCCTATATTTGAAAGATGATGTCTACACAAATTTCTCGGGGGCCGGTGTGGCCGGGCGGTTCTAGGCGCTTCAGTCTGCAACCGCGTGACCGCTACGGTCGCAGGTTCGAATCCTGCTTCGAGCATGGATGTGTGTGATGTCCTGAGGTTAGTTAGGTTTAAGTAGTTCTAAGTTCTAGGGGACTGATGACCACAGATGTTAAGTCCCATAGTGCTCAGAGCCATTTGAACCACAAATTTCAGGACAGTCGCGTAGGAGTGGTGCTGGTAGCGAACACTGTGAGGATGCAGGTCAGATTTGCTTTAAATACTCGCTGCAACGGTCATCAAGGTTAGTTAGCTTTGAGATTTGACGCTGTGAGTTAATGTTAGTCAAGAATGCTTTTAAGGCCGAAAAAACATCATTATCAATACCTCACGAGTTTAAACGAGTTCCTGTCATAGAACTACGAGAAGCTGGATTTTCATTCTGCAATATTGCAGGAATTGATGTCAAGAATGCAGCCACTGCACATTATTGTCGGCAGCGGTGGTCACGTGAAAATACAGCCACTCCGGACACCAATTGCGCACTATGAAGAAAGACGACCATCGTGCTCGGCGTACTGGTCTGGCTCTTCGTACCGTATCTGCAGCGGTTACTTCACGGACAGCTCCGAGCCTGCAGCGGTTACTTCAAGGACAGCTCCGAGCCAGACGCCCTTTAGCGTGCACTCAACTGGCCCCAAACCACCACCGTCTGCGACTTGAATGGTCTCAAGCGGGAGCTCATTGGAGGGTAGCGTGGAGATCTGTTGTGTTTTCTGTGAAAGCTGGTTATGCCTCAGTGCCAGTGATGGCCATGTGGTGGTGGGCCTGCAACCAACCTGTTTATGTGCCACACACAGTGGACTTTTACCTAGAGTTATCGTCGGGGGGGAGGGGGTTCGATTTCGCATGATAGCAGGAGCCTGATTGTAAATTTGCTCTTTAATCTGGTCATTTGACCTGTTGTGTTGCCATTCATGAGTAGCATTCCAGGGGTGTTTTTTAGCAGGATAGCTCTCGCCCCTCGCCCACATACCGCCGTTGCAACCCAACATGTTCTACAGTGTCAACATGTTGCCTTGGCCTGCCTGACCACGGTATCTGTCTGTAATCGAGTGCATCTACATCTACATCTACATTTCTACTCCGCAAGCCACCCAACGGTGTGTGGCGGAGGGCACTTTACGTGCCACTGTCATTGCCTCCCTTTCCGGTTCCAGTCACGTATGGTTCGCGGGAAGAACGACTGCCGGAAAGCCTCCGTGCGCGCTCGAATCTCTCTAATTTTACATTCGTGATCTCCTCGGGAGGTATAAGTAGGGGGAAGCAATATATTCGATACCTCATCCAGAAACGCACCATCTCGAAACCTAGACAGCAAGCTACACCGCGATGCAGAGCGCCTCTCTTGCAGAGTCTTCCCACACCCGGGTTCCCGGGTTCGATTCCCGGCGGGGTCAGGGATTTTCTCTGCCTCGTGATGGCTGGGTGTTGTGTGCTGTCCTTAGGTTAGTTAGGTTTAATTAGTTCTAAGTTCTAGGCGACTGATGACCTCAGCAGTTGAGTCGCATAGTGCTCAGAGCCATCTTGCAGAGTCTGCCACTTGAGTTTATTAAACATCTCCGTAACGCTATCACGATTACCAAATAACCCTGTGACGAAACACGCCGCTCTTCTTTGGATCTTCTCTGTCTCCTCTGTCAACCCGACCTGGTACGGATCCCACACTGATGAGCAATACTCAAGTATAGGTCGAACGAGTGTTTTGTAAGCCACCTCCTTTGTTGATGGACTACATTTTCTAAGGACTCTCCCAATGAATCTCAACCTGGTACCCGCCTTACCAACAATTAATTTTATATGATCATTCCACATCAAATCGTACTGCATGCATACTCCCAGATATTTTACAGAAGTAACTGCTATCAGTGTTTGTTCCGCCATCATATAATCATACAATAAAGGATCCTTCTTTCTATGTATTCGCAATACATTACATTTGTCTATGTTAAGGGTCAGTTGCCACTCCCTGCACCAAGTGCCTATCCGCTGCAGATTTTCCTGCATTTCGCTACAATTTTCTAATGTTGCTACTGCTCTGTATACTACAGCATCATCCGCGAAAAGCCGCATGGAACTTCCGACACTATCTACTAGGTCATTTATATATATTGTGAAAAGCAATGGTCCCGTAACACTCCCCTGTGGCACTCCAGAGGTTACTTTAACGTCTGTAGACGTCTCTCCATCGAGAACAACACGCTGTGTTCCGTTTGCTAAAAACTCTTCAATCCAGCCACACAGCTGGTCTGATATTCCATAGGCTCGTACTTTTTATATCAGGCGACAGTGCGGAACTGTATCGAATGCCTTCCGGAAGTCAAGGAAAATGGCATCTACCTGGGAGCCTGTATCTAATATTTTCTGGGTCTCAGGAACAAATAAAGCGAGTAGGGTCTCACACGAGCGCTGTTTCCGGAATCCAGGTTGATTCATACAGATTAGATTCTGGGTTTCCAAAAACGATATGATACGTGAGCAAAAAACATGTTCTAAAATTCTACAACAGATCGACGTCAGAGATATAGGTCTATAGTTTTGCGCATCTGCTCGACGACCCTTCTTGAAGACTGGGACTACCTGTGCTCTTTTCCAATCATTTGGAACCTTCCGTTCCTCTAGAGCAGGCTGTTCCAACCGAGCTCCAGGGAGCCGGAGCGCTCCGGAGCGCTCACTGCGGCAGCTCGGAGCCCGCGTGGAGGGGGAAAGCGAACTCTCTGCCCCCTGGCCGCATGCAGCCGCAACTGACGCAATAATCCGTGTTTAATGACAGCGATGACTAGCCGCGGGAGCCCTGTACCTCTATTGGAGGATACCTTTCTATTCACTGTGAGCGATGGTCGTCCGCAGTGTCTTGTATGTCATAAAGTATTTAATTCTGCGAAGAGGTACAATATACAACGACATTATACACGTCTTCACGCAGCGCACTACGATCAGGTAGAAGGCGTTGCACACAGAGAACTGGTAGCCAGGCTTAAGAACGACATACCAGGAGACGTAAGTTCAAAAACGGTTTCGTAATACGGAGGGTATCAAAACGTGCAACATAGTTCGTGTTCGGTAATGCGTTTACAATTTTTGGGTGAATGAGAGCCGAGAAAACATTACTGAATCTGCAAATCGAGCAAGCTACAGGGTCGCTCACATCATTGCGACAAGTGGCAAGCCGTTTTCGGTGGGACCACTCGTAAAATCGTGCATGGTAGGAGTTGCAGAATGTTTGTTTCCAAGGGAGGTGCAGGCAATTGAAGGGGTTTGCCTCTCGAGGCAAACAATGTCTCGTCGAATATTGGACATGGCAGCGGATTTAGAAACACAGCTCTGGAAAAAGGCGGAGAACTTTCTTGCATATTCGCTAGCGCTTGACGAGAGCACCGACATATCGGACTGTGCTCAGCTTGCAGTGTTTGTTCGTGGCGTCGACATGAGCTGCAAGTAACTGAAGAACTCTTGGATGTGGTACCACTCGATTACACCGCAACAGGACGTGACGTTTTTGATGCTGTTCAAATGGCTCTGAGCACTATGGGACTTAACAGTTGTGGTCATCAGTCCCCTAGAACTTAGAACTACTTAAACCTGACTAACCTAAGGACATCACACACATCCATGCCAGAGGCAGGATTCGAACCTCCGACCGTAGCAGTCGCGCGGTTCCGGACTGCGCGCCTAGAACCGCGAGACAACCGCGGCCGGCTTTTGAAGCTGTTTGTGAATCAGTGGACAATATGAATTTGCCGTGGGATAAGCTCCATTCTGTAGCGACGGAGGGTGCACCACAAATAATCGGGCGTCACCAAGGTTTTGCTTCTCGTTTGAAAAATAAACTCAGGGACGGATTCGGGAAAGACATTTTGACTCTTCGTTGTTTTATTCACCAAGAGGCACTGTGTGCTGAAACAGTAGAGCTAGGTGGCGTAATGAAATGTGTGAATTTTTTGCGGCGTCACAGTATGAATCATCGCCAATTCAAAGGATTCCTGAAAGATATGGAAGCGGAGTATGGGGATATACCTTACCACAGTACAGTTCGTTGGCTGAGTCGGGGAAAAGTTCTTGATGTTTTCTTTGCCATTCTTGAGGAAATATCCCTTTTTCTCGAAATGAAAGGGGAAGAAATGCGCCGGCCGCGGTGGTCTCGCGGTTAAGGCGCTCAGTCCGGAACCGCGCGACTGCTACGGTCGCAGGCTCGAATCCTGCCTCGGGCATGGATGTGTGTGATGTCCTTAGGTCAGTTAGGTTTAAGTAGTTCTAAGTTATAGCGGACTGATGACCACAGAAGTTAAGTCCCATAGTGCTCAGAGCCATTTGAACCATTTTGAAGAAATGCGTTGCCTGAAAGTTATAAAATGGATATCAGGCCTGGCGTTCCTACCTGACAAAACTATGCATCTGAATAATTTAAATCTGTCACTGCAGGGCAAAGGGCAGCTAATCGTTGACATGCACGACCAGATCAAAGCGTTCATGGAAAAGTTACGTTTATTTGACAAGCAGATGAGTTATGGACATTTAACGTTCTTCAATCGCCTTCCTTCTTTAAAACTACCTGAAGGTACTAATTTCGCCGATTACCAAGCAAAATTAAAGCAGCTCACCACGTCGTTTGAAACACGATTCCGAGACCTCACTAGTTTGGAAATGGAACTCAAGGTGTTCAGCACTCCTTTTCCAGTTTCCCCCGATGACTTGTCACCGTCACTTCAATTGGAGATTACTGATGTGCAAAATTCAACTTTGTTGAAAGAGAGGTACTGCAACACGTTGGATGTGTCACGATGGTATCGTTCATTACAGCAAAAAACATTTCCCAAGCTTCACAACAATGGCGCTCGGATCATGTGCATGTTTGGATCTATGTATTGTTGTGAGCAGCTTTTCTCAGCAATGAAAAGAGTAAAAAGTAAGGAACGATCGTTTCTTCAGGATGCAACAATGAAGGCCATCCTCCGCATTAACACTGCGAACACTTTGAGGCCTGATATTTCCGATCTTGTAATGAAAAGAAAATGTCAAGCTACAGAGGCCCAATAAATTTAGTATGCAATTTCTTGTAAAACATTTGTTTCTTATTTATTTCCTGAACATGGTATTTCCTGGTGTAGCACGTCACCACGTCTTAGCAGCTAAGAGTGTGAGGTTGTCGATCTTGTAAGACGCAGCTGGCACATCAAAACCCTTGCCTTGCCGCCTGCCTCAGCCAGCCGTGCCACGTGCCGGCGTGCCGGCCCACTTGACTGGTCACAGCGAGCGACACGGCTCCCTGGTGCAGGGAGCGCTCCGCGGCTCACAACGGAGCCCACGAGCTGGAACAGCCTGTTCTAGAGACTTGCGGTACGCGGCTGTTAGAAGGGGGGCAAGTTCTTTCGCGTACTCTGTGTAGAACCGAATTGGTATCCCGTCGGGTCCAGTGGACTTTCCTCTGTTGAGTGATTCCAGTTGCTTTACTATTCCTTGGACACTTATTTCGATGTCAGCCAGTTTTTCGTTTGTGCGACGATTTAGAGAAGGAACTGCAGTGCGCTCTTCCTTTGTGAAACAGCTTTGGTTCAAATGGCTCTGAGCACTATGGGACTTAACATCTGTGGTCATCAGTCCCCTAGAACTTATAAAGACTTAAACCTAACTAACCTAAGGACATCACACACATCCCTGCCCGAGGCAGGATTCGAAACTGCGAGCGTAGCGGTCACGCGGTTCCAGACTGAAGCGCCTAGAGCCGCACAGCCACACCGGCCGGCGAAACAGCTTTGGAAAAAGGTGTTTAGTATTTCAGCTTTACACGTGTCATTTTCTGTTTCAATGCCATCATCATCCCAGAGTGTCTGGATATGCTATTTCGAGCCACTTACTGATTTGACGTAAGACCAGAACTTTCTAGGATTTTCTGTCAAGTCGGTACATAGAATTTTACTTTCGAATTCACTGAACGCTTCACGTATAGCCCTCCTTACGCTAACGTTGACATCGTTTAGCTTCTGTTTGTCTGAGATGTTTTGGCTCCGTTTAAACTTGCAGTGAAGTTCTCTTTGCTTTTACAGTAGTTTCCTAACTTTGTTGTTGAACCACGGTTGGTTTTTCCCGTCTCTCACAGTTTTACTCGGCACGTACCTGTCTAAAACGCATATTACGATTGCCTTGAACTTTTTCCATAAACACTCAACACTGTCAGTGTCGGAACAGAAATTTTCGTTTTGATCTTGGACGTCATCGGACAACTCCGGAATCGTCGACATACAGCGTTAACCGTCCCTCGGCCTTGACCACCAAGTGCAGCAGGCCTTGAAATCCATCCCACACTGACATCCAGGACCTGTACAATAAATGCATGCACGTTTGCATGGTTGTATTTAACATTCTAGCAGTTACACCGGTTATTGATGTACCAGCATTTCACATTTGCAGTGGCTTATCTCGCTCTTTCATTAACCTCTGATCTTGCAATGTTAATTAGTTAAATGAGAGCATGTTGCATAGTCAAATGTATTCCCGAAATTTCATTACCCTAAAATAGTTATTTTTGGTGCTGGTTTTTTTCACTGCAGTCTATAAAGAACAGCCTCAAATTCTTTGGAGTATCTTTTCTATAATGTGCACCAATATACATCCATCCATTTGGGGAAAAGTGGAGGCTCATCCCTTTAGACAGAGTGACAGACACTGCAGTCCTGCATTTTAATTGTGTCAGTCTTATGACTATCACTCCTGTGTTAACGCCGGCCGAAGTGACCGAACGGTTCTCGGCGCTACAGTCTGGAACAGCGTGACCGCTACGCTCGCAGGTTCGTATCCTGCCTCGGGCATGGATGTGTGTGATGTTCTTAGTTAGGTTTAAGTAGTTCTAAGTTCTAGGGGACTGATGACCTCAGCAGCTAAGTCCCATAGTGCTCAGAACCATTTGAACCATTTTTGAACCAGTGTTAACGTAATTCAATCTGTAATGTCTTGACATCCACTATTTTCAAACTACTATGAAGTTCATGACACAAGTTACTTCGCATTGTACCACGTGTCAGGCTGATTCCCTGTTCCATTCACGTACGAAGGGTGGGAAAGACTGCTTAAATGCCTCGTGCACACTGTACTGAATCTAATATCGTCTTCGTGATCTCTGGAAGAGCGATACGTAGGGTGTTATAGTCCAAGATTCCTCTCTTAATGAAGGTTCTTGATACTTTGTAAGCTGGCTTTGAAGTTATCTTCTATTCTCAGGTGTCTGACAGTTCAGATGGTTCATCGTCTCGCTGGCAGCCTCCCGTGGGTTAAATAAACCTGTGACCAATCGTGTGCTCTGCTTTGTATACATTCGATATCCCCTGTTACGCCTATTTAGTATGGACTCGACACACTTGCGCAATATTCTAGAGTGAGTCGCATGAGCGGTAGGTTATCGGTCTCTTTTGCTGTGGCGCTTCGTGTTCTACCGTTTGCTCCGAAAGAGAGAGATGTGTATTATACAGCACACTTATTTTTATTTCGTCTAGGCATCATCTGAGAACACTTCTTAAATCTATACTTCTCTTACACCTTGATGTGGCAGATGGTGAGCGAAGCATTCACGACGTACGTTCTCGTATTGAAATGCGTGTCGTCAAAGCTTTTGGCCACACGCAGATTAAGACCTGCGGTTTCAGAAGGCGGCCAATGCACAGCCGAAACCGATCACAAGTAAAAGTGTGTTCTGTGACTGAACCCTGGGGAAATAAGAAGTATGTAGCGCATGTCAATCATTGGTGTCCATAGAAAAAATGCCCATTTTATAGGAAGAGGGAGAGAGAGAGGAAGACACACACACACATACACACACACACACACACACACACACACACACACACACACAGACGCATATATATAACATCAGAAGCATTTCATATCCATACTGGTGTTCGCCAAGGAGATGGAATGTCCCCCTGTCTGTTTAACATGGTTCTGGTAAAAATTATAAGGAAATGGGGAAAGGAAATAAAAGGAATTCAGCTTGGGATTAAAAAAGAGAATTAGGGTGAAGTGTCTGTCTTTCGCGGACGATCTTGCCATTCTAACGAACAATAGAGAGGAAGCCAAACTTGCATCGGAGAAACTACACGAAATCTCACAGAAAACTGGGCTACAAATCTCCTACGAGACAATACAGAATATGGAAAACAAACCTGTAGATTATCTCCCCATTACTACTCAGTACGGGAAAGTGGCACAAGATGCCCCCTTCAGATGTCTGGGAGAGATAATTCAACCATGAGGACTGAACTCAATAGCCAATAAAGATAGAATCTTCAGATTCCAAAAAGCATATAAGCTCACTTGGAATCAGTATAATAAGAAACCTATTTCTGACAATGCGAAACTATGGCATTACAACACAGTAGTCCTACCAGAAGCACTTTATGCTGCAGAAACTACAGTGATTCATGATCATACGAAGATAAGAGAGATTGAAAAGCAGGAAAGAGAAATTCTGAGGAAAATATATGGACCAGTGCTTCGGGGAGGAATTTGGATGAAAAGGCCAACTAGAGAGATTTACAAAGACATAGGAACAATAACAGACACCATTAGAAAGAGAAGGATGAAATTTTACGGACATATCAGCTGGATGAATAAAAGCAGGCTCGCAAGACAAATCTTTGAGGTAGAAACGTGAGCAAAAACAAGAGAAAGTGGATCACTGAAGCAGAAGACATTCAAGAACTCGGGATCACACAAGACAACATAAACAATAGAGAACAGTTTAGAAACATCGTAAAGAAGCACACACTTAAACTAGAGCATACAGAGAACAGAAATGGAAAAAGATGGTCGGAAGAACGCAAGAGAGAACACAGCGAACGTATGAAGAGAATTTGGGAAGAACGAAGAAAGAAGAAGAAATGATCACTACTCAAGTTCAGTCGCTCTAATCGCTCTCTCAAAAGGGAATAATGGAAAATAATATATATATAGGGTGATTCAAAAAGAATACCACAACTTTAAAAATGTGTATCTAATGAAAGAAACATAATATAACCTTCTGTTATACATCATTGCAAAGAGTATTTAAAAAGGTTTTTTTTTTCACCCAAAAACAAGTTCAGACATGTTCAATATGGCCCCCTCCAGACACTCGAGCAATATCAACCCGATACTCCAACTCGTTCCACACTCTCTGTAGCATATCAGGCGTAACAGTTTGGATAGCTGCTGTTATTTCTCGTTTCAAATCATCAATGGTGGCTGGGAGAGGTGGCCGAAACACCATATCCTTAACATACCCCCATAAGAAAAAATCGCAGGGGGTAAGATCAGGGCTTCTTGGAGGCCAGTGATGAAGTGCTCTGTCACGGGCTGCCTGGCGGCCGATTCATCGCCTCGGGTAGTTGACGTTCAGGTACGTAGTTACGGACAGATAAGTGCCAATGTGGTGGCGCTCCATCCTGCTGAAATATGAATTGTTGTGCTTCTTGTTCGAGCTGAGGGAACAGCCAATTCTCTAACATCTCCAGATACTGTAGCCCAGTTACAGTAGCACCTTCGAAGAAAAAGGGACCAAAACTTTTATTGGCTGAAATGGCACAGAAAACGTTCACCTTAGGCGAGTCACGTTCATACTGAGTTGTTTCCCGCGGATTCGTTCGAAATGCACACTGAACAACTGTCGTCGATTCACTTCTGCCGTACTCAATAACACAAAAAGCTTTCTGTTGAGCGGTCGCCATCTTAGCATCAACTGACGCTGACGCCTAGTCAACAGCGCCTCAAGCGAACAAATGTACAACTAAATGAAACTTTATAGCTCCCTTAATTCGCCGACAGATAGTGCTTAGCTCTGCCTTTTGTCGTTGCAGAGTTTTAAATTCCTAAAGTTTTGGTATTCTTCTTGAATCACCCTATATATATATATATATATATATATATATATATATATATATATAGAGAGAGAGAGAGAGAGAGAGAGAGAGAGAGAGAGAGAGCAAAACAGAAAGACCGGAAACAAACGTAGGTCATTCTCGTTTCAAGAAGGGTCGTAGGATATGCACATAATTATAGGCTTATATAGCTCACGTCAACCTAAAATTCCACAAGGATTCCGCAAACCGGGATCTCGGGAAATTCCTCTCCCTTTGTTTCCCCAAGAGATCCACTGCGCTGTAGACGCCGGCTCCCAGATCGATGCCGTGTTCCTAGACTTCATGAAGGATTTTGAAAACCTTCTGTACCGCTGTTTAGTGAATACAATACGAACTTACCGAATACCTGACCAGGGCTGTGACTTCCTTGAAGAGAGACCTCAACACGTCGCTCTTAACGGAACAAAACCGACAAATGTAAATGTAATTTCATGAGTACCCCAAGGAAGTGTGATAGGGTCGTTACTGTTTACAATGTACGTATGTAAATGATCTAGTAGAAAATGTCGGATGCTCCATAACACGCTATTCGAAGGTTAGCAACTGTAGTGATTTAGAGTTGGCCTTAGTCTCTGACAGAAGGTACATGTAAATTATGCAAATATTCTATCCTGTGACGCCTATTACAATTTTATGTTGACAAGACCCTCTGCCTATGGGTATTTACTAATGAGTATTCATTCTGAAGTACGATGTACGTAATCTGGCGCTACCTATAGCGATAGAAACAAAACTGAACTCCGCCCAAACAGGCCACGAATGTCCAACGGTACTGACCGGCCGCCGTGTAATCCTCAGCCCACAGGCATCACTGGATGCGGATATTGTGGTATCGATAGCTACTATGTCACGGCATAGGTGCAAGTTCTGAGGTTGGCACTACGACACCGACACCGACGACAGTGCCCTCTGGCTGGCGCTGTCCAGATCTACGAGCTGCGCTCCAGATTCATCCCATTTGATGAAGAGCAGACGGCCGGGACACTTCGCTTCAGTTTCGCTTCATATAGAGCCTTTGCACTACTTACGACGCGTCTAAGGCTTCGCACCTACATGCTCCTCAGTGCAAAGTTAGGTATTCACGTTATTATGTATTCAGTTAACGTCGTGATACAGTAAAACCATTTCTAAGAGCACTGCTCCTACTCACTTCCTACATTCGGCCTACCCTTCAGTTTACAGGAGGAGACCCACGCGCCGCCTTCCAGGCGGGATACAGAAGATGCGATGGGGCATGTGGTCAGCACACCGCTCTCCCGGCCGTATGTCAGTTTACGAGACCGGAGCCGCTACTTCTCAATCCATTAGCTCCACAGTTTGCCACAGGGCGAGTGCACCCCGCTTGCCAACTGCGCTCGGCAGACCGGATGTCCCCCATCCCTGGCCGACAGCGCTTAACTTCGGTGATCTGACGGAAACCGGTATTACCACTGCTGCAAGGCCATTGGCATCTAAAGCCACGGCTAGCTATAATCCTCGTCATATCAATTTTATTTATGACAAGAGCTTCATCTAATCTATTGCGCCATCGCGTGATGTAATAATGCCACTACCTCTGAAGAAAATGTTTTTACAAATATAAAAACCATGTCAAGAGCTACTAAACTTTTATTTGCAACTGGTTGGCTGATTTTTCGAACTCTTTACATTTGCAAAAGAACCTGCAAAGGATTGATGAATGGTGCAGGACGCAGCACTTGGCTCTGAACGTAAATAAATGCAACACACTACGCATACATGGGAGAAGATGAGCGCTACTGTATAAATCCACCATTGATGACAAATTTCCAGTCAGTATCTACCGTAAAATATCTAGAAGTAACCATACGGAGCGACCGTACGTGGAATGACCACATAAAACAAATAGTTAGAAAAACAGACGCTTGACTGACATTTGTAGGAAGACTTTTAAAGGAATTGTAACTCATCCACAAAGTAAGTGGCTTACAGAAAACTTGAGCGACCGATTCTTGAGTATATCTCAGAAGGAGAGATAGAGAAGACCCAACAAAGAGCGGCGGGTTCCGTCAAGGAGTCATTTAGTCGGTGCGCGAGCGTTACAGATATCCTCAACAAATTCCATTGCCAGGGGGTGCAAGAGAGGCGTTGTTTACTATTGAAATACATGAAGAGTATCTTCCAGGAAGAGTCAGACAATATATTACTTCCTCCCACATACGATAGCGAATTGAGCGAAAAGAGAAAATTCGAGGAATTAGAGGCACTTCAGAGGCTTGCCGCCCATCATCCTCCCCGCGCGCCATTCGCGCACGGAACAGGGAAAAGGGGGTGGGGGAGGGGGGGGGGGACGGAAACCTGAAGTACCCTCCACCACACGCCGTCAGATGGCTTGCAGAGTTTTGATGTAGGTGTAGGGAGACTTACACTGCTGGCCATTAAAATTGCTACACCACGAAGATGACGTACTGCAGACGCGAAATTTAACCGACATGAGGAAGATGCTGTGATATGCAAATGATTAACTTTTCAGAGAATTCACACAAGGTTGGCGCCGGTGGCGACAAGTACAACGTGCTGACGTGAGGAAAGTTTCCAACCGATTTCTCATACACAAACAGCAGTTGACCGGCGTTGCCTGGTGAAACGTTGTTGTGATGCCTAGTGTAAGGAGGAAAAATGCGTACCATCACGTTTCCGACTTTGATGAAAGTCGGATTGTAGCCTATCGCGATTGCGGTTTATCGTATCGCGGCATTGCTGCTCCCGTTGGTCGAGATCCAATGACTGTTAGCAGAATATGAAATCGGCGGGTTCAGGAGGGTAATACAGAACGCCGTGCTGGATCCCTACGGCCTCGTATCAGTAGCAGTCGAGATGATAGGCATCTTATCCGCATGGCTGTAACGGACCGTGCAGCCACGTCTCGATCCCTGAGTCAACAGATGGAGGCGTTTGAAAGACAATAAACATCTGCACGAACAGTTCGACGACGTTTGCAGCACCGTGGAGTATCAGCTCGGAGACCATGGCTGCGGTTACCCTTGATGCTGCATCAAAGACAGGAGCGCCTGAGATGGTGTAAACGACGAACCTGGGTGCACGAATGGCAAAATGTCATTTTTTCGGATGAATCCAGGTTCTGTTTATAGCATCATGATGGTCGCATTCGTGTCTGGTGACATCGCGGTGAACGCACATTGTAAACGTGTATTCGTCATCGCCATACTGGCGTATCACCCGTCATGATGGTATGGGGTGCCATTGGTTACACGACTCGGTCACCTCCTGTTTGCATTGACGGTACTTTGAACAGTGGACGTTACATTTCAGATGTGTTACGACCCGTGGCTCGACCCTCCATTCGAACACTGCGAAACCCTATATTTCAGCAGCATAATGCACAACCGCATGTTGCAGGTCCTGTACGGGCCTTTCTGTATACAGAAAATGTTCGATTGCTGCCCTGGCCAGCACATTCTCCAGATCTCTCACCAACTGAAAACGTCTGGTCAATGGTGGCCGAGCACCTGGCTCGTCACAATACGCCAGTCACTACTCTTGATGAACTGTGGTATCGTGTTGAAGGTGAATGGGCAGCTTCACCTGTACACGCCATCCAAACAATGTTTGACTCAATGCCCAGGCGTATCAAAGCCGTTATTACGGCACAGGTGGTAGTTCTGGGTACTGATTTCTCAGGGTCTATGCACCCAAGTTGCGAGAAAATGTACTCACATGTCAGTTCTAAAATAATATATTTCCCAATGAATACCCGTTTATCATCTGTATTTCTTCTTGGTGTAGCAATTTTAATGGCCAGTAGTACACTTTGCTGTGAGCGTTAGTTTGTAAAAAAGATACAGTAACATATAAAGTTTTGTATTGTGGATAACTAATTAGTGCCAACGTCAAAATGTACGTAACCCCATGAGCAGACAAACCCGGCACACTTTCTGCGACAGCAGAAGCTACCAAAGCCAGACTGGCACAATCGACCAGGGCTTCAGCGAGCCAACAAGGCAATTCCAGAAAATCCTTTGTCCATTATTCTTTGAAGCGTTCTGCTGTGACAGTCGCTAACGAAGCCATCTCACAGTTAACTGCAGCCGGTCGAACACGTCTCGCCTCCACCAATGGACCAGTACACGGGGCAGCCGAAAGACGGCAGCTCAAAGAGATTAAGCGCTCCAAAGTCCACCGTCCTCCAGCCCTTTACCGCTAAATTTCCGGGAACGGCGCTGGAGAGGCCTATTGTTCGCTTTATGCGGTAGCCATTTAGTGCAGCAGCCGGCAAAGCGGCTTTTCAGCCGAGCTACAGCCCACCACGTGAACACAACTTGAGGCTACGCGGAACCTGTAATTGCCTTTTTTTCTGCGTACTGAACTTTGAAATTCGTCCAGTACCGTATGTCCTGGTTGAAACAGCGTTTGTTAAACGGAGTCTGCTGAATAATTACGTGGAAGCCAATCGATGTTCTGCTTTCAGTTCCGGATACAGTACAGGTAGTATCAGAAAGCTCTTTACAAAATCCTGGGCAAACAAAAAAAAGTCCACACGTTCGAATGTATGAAGCTTCTTCATTTTTAAACTGTAATGGCTAAAAATTTTACGATTTTCGCAAGACCAAAACTAATGACAAATATTAAAAGTGTCCTCCAGTTCCTTCTATATACGCATGCTGTGGAAAAATTACAGATCTATCAGGCAATCGGCTAAACCTCTAGTCCATACTGCGTCACCATAATCATCATCATCTTCTTCATTTTCAGTGATTAGGAGTGTGCCTGATTGTTCTTTTGGGGTCAACATTATTCACGCCATCACAGTAGTACAACTACGTATGTTTTGATCGACAGTTCACGTCTCCATCGCTCCTCGGCACTGCACTCCCAAACAAAGTCTTTGATTTATAAATTTCCCGCCATCTACTGTCTTGATTCTGGAATTTTCTGCCGCTGCCATCTTGGATATTTTGGTGGCTGCAGTGCCACTTAATGACACAAACATGAACTATGGAGAAGAACGTAACACAGCCTCACTAATGGTCTGTTCTCGAGTTTCTTTTTTTGGTTCATATTTAATAGCTTGTGGTTGTTGTCGGCACTTTGACATTCTTTCCACATTGTCTTTCCATTCATCTCCATGATTCATCTATCCGTCATTATTGGTAAAACTTTTAACTCTTTTATTATTTCTTATTTTCTTTTTTTTGTTTTGTTTTTGTTTTACCTGCTTTTGTACAATCTTTCATTGCTTTTAGTAATCTAATTCCAGACGATCGTCATTTGGTAAGGGTTCCAGTCCCACTGGCATGAAGAAGTACCACCACTATATATTTTATAAAATTAAATTTATTTGATTTATTTTTCGAAAATTGTGAAAATTTGCTCCTATTTCTTCCAAATGTGCCCTCCTGTGTAAACAAGGCTGAACGTGCAAGCAAGGGACTGACAACATATGCTACAAACCATTAGCAAAAGTTCTTCTGTGGTCAGTGATTGCTAGGCAAAGAATGCTGGACACATTGAAGGAGATATTGATACCTGAACCACCAGTGAAGTATCTTCTATGTGGTACTACGTAATGTGTAATACGTTACGACGTGTTACGTGCTGATAACTCGGTCTTCTACGACGGCACTGAGAATGCGACCCTTCTGGTGAGGTGTAAGAGCGAATCTCCGACTACTTTGATTCTGCCTTTGTGGGATAGCAACTCATGTCTCACCAACTCTGCGATAAACAGCCCCCAGAGGTTGAATGAATCGATCTGCCTATTCACAAAATTAATATCCCACCAGGGTTAAATGAAATATTCTTTTTCTTTAGCCTACCTCAATCCAATGCTGGATATAGGTTTCTTCCATATACTTCCATTGTCTTCGACGTTTAGCCACCCGGAACCACTGTGTTCCAGCCACCAGCTTCATGTCATTAAGCCACGTCCTTTGGGGCTTTCAACACCTCTTCTGGCGTCCCAAGGTCTCCAGTGTGCAATTCTAAGAGTGCACTTGCTGTGATATTGTCGATCTACGTGTCCGACACATTGCCACTTCAAGCTTATAATTCTCTCAAGGACGCCTGTTACCTTTGTTCTCCTTCTAATACTCTGATCGTATCCTATCCCTGAGGCTGACTCCTAGCATACGCCGCTACATGGCGTTAAATGAAATACTTTTCACGTAATTTACTTCTGTTACTACGCACATGGAACGTTCCAGACATTAATCACAGGTAAATACGAATGCCAAACGGAAAACAATTATCTATGGCAACACAACTCTTTCTATGATAAGATGAATATAGGTTGAAAAAAAAAGACATATCACGAACGAGTTATGCAAACTGGTCAGAAACTGATACCCATAAAGGTACCGACGGCAAATGCAAAAACTTTCGGCGTTCTATGGATGATGTGTAATGCTGCAGCGGAATTTCACGGCCCATCTGGCAATGATAGTCAACAGGGAAAATGTCGATACCAATGCATAAAATCTTTGCGAGTTTCATTCCGTGTACTCAGTTGGACAGTAACTATGCCTCGCAGATAGGGGTTGAACAATATACGCCTTGTGGAGTAAACAGAAAACCACCCGACACTGGAAAAGGGGCGATGACAGTATTCGACGATGTTAGCAGGAATGGGTGAGCCATGGCCGAACACAGCATCAAGAAGGTTGGTTAGTTGATGTGGGGGGAAGGGACCAAACAGCGAGGTCATCGGTCCCATCCGGTGAGGGAAGGGTGGGGAAGGAAGTCAGGCGTGTCCTTTCAAAGGCACTGTGGTGTTCGTACTGTAAGACCTTCGGTACACACACCATCAGATTATTTGACTTGTCGCTCTAACGAAGTAGGCGAGTGTCAGCAATATGTCTGGTGGTCTTATCATGGCGTGTTTATCTTCTGCCGTTAGGTCAGACGATAGAAATGCCACTTGCACGCTTAGATAGCAGATTGACGGTGACCAACTTCAAAGAGAGCTTGATTAATTTTCACATACATTTATTAAAATAATAACAATCATAAAAATAACTTAACTTGATTCTGGATGCTATTTACAATTGACAATCTGAAGTTCCTTTGGTCTTGGTATGTTAATCTTATTCTTACATATCTCTGATACTTGACAACGTGTCTATACATTTATCTTCATGGTTATGTACAGGAATATGGTAATCTTATTAGGCACAGACTGATGCAGACTAATGCAGACTAATGCAGACTGACTAATCGGAGGTCTGTACACTTGTTGTAATACCTCGCGCATTCATGTATCACTGCGCGAGTGTGATCCACGAGGAGAAAAGGTTCTACGTTAGCAGCAATCTCACTGGCTGCGTTACATATTAATACAGGGATTATTTTTTTTTAATTCTCATTTTTGCTCTATATTGGTCGTTGAATTTGTTCATGGCGGACGTGCGAAGACACTCATTCAGGTTGTTCGTTGACCCATTTACTCAGTTTTTTTATTACAGAGGGTAGCGAAACCCTCTGACCGAACACGCTGAGCTACCGTGCCGGCATGCGGATCGGCGGAAGCAGAATTTGGTCCGTCTCTAAGACAGCGCCATCTCGTAGTGCGGAGACAGACGAGCGCTCCGCCTGCGCTGTTGTGCTTAGCGGGGCGCGCTCTAGTGGGAAAGTTGTGTACGTGCTGACTTCGCGGAACTATGTACACAACAGGCACCATCCCGGTATTTGCCTAAAACGATGTATGGAAATCAGGGTAAACCTAAATCAGGGTGGCCGGACGCGGGTTTGAACTGTCGGCCTTCCGAATGCGAGTCCAGTGTGGTAACCACTGCGCCACCTCGCTCAGTAGCCTCAAGAAGGAAGCAATCGACCGACAGAAACGACGGAATGCTACCTTAAGAGAGTCATAGATACTCCTGCCAGGTGCTCCTCATGTTTTCTTATGCGATTGGTCTGGTGATGAGGCATTTGCTATTGTAAGAGGCCAGTTACTCCCGCCAATTGCTCCTCGTGTTCGCTGGTGTGATTCGTCTGGTGACGAAGCATTTGCTATCTTAAGGAAGTAGTTACTCCCGCCAGTTGCTCCTCGTGTTTGCTGATGTTTATTCCCTGCTGACGAGGCATTTAGCTTCCTTAAGACAGTCATAGTTAGTCCTGCCAGTTGCTCCCCATTTTTGGCCATCTTCACATTTTCATCTTCGCCAGACAGGCACCCAGAGTCCCGGATTCGTCATTATCATCGATCCGACGTGCAACAGGTGCTTCAGTGACCACAAGCTCCATTAACAGGCCGCAGCTCTGTACCAGCAAGCCAGTTTTTAGTGGCGTTGGGAACATGAAATCTCATTGACTGGAGTAGAACTGTCTTCAGTGAAAAGCCCCGCTTCGAATTGAGCATAGATGAAAAGCGAATATGCTCCGGACAGCGATGGATACTAACTTGACTGTCGTCCGCCATACGGCCCGACACCCTTACATCACAGTGGTACGTCGACGATATTCTAAGATGGTTTTGTTGCTCTTCATGGCAAGTTGTCCTGGGCTAGCATTTCAGCAAGATAATGCCCGCCCGCACACGGAAGGAGTTTCTACTGCTTGTGTTCTTGCTTTTAAACCTCTGCCTTGACCAGCAAAGTCGCCGGATCTCTCCCATCTGAGGACATTCAGAGTGTTATGGGTAGGGTCCTCCAACCACACAGGGATTCTGAGGATCCAACGCGTAACTTGGACTGAATTTGTAACTACATCCGTCTGGAGGGCGTCCTACAACTCTATCAGTTCCAGAATGAAATTTTCACTCTGCAGCTGAGTGTGCACTGATACGAAACTTGCTGGCAGATTAAGACTGTGTGCTGGCCCGAGACTCGAACCCGGGACCCTTGCCTTTCGCGGGCAAGTGCTCTACCGACTGAGCTACCCAAGCAAAACTCGCGACCCGTTCTCACAGCTTTAGTTCTGCCAGTAACCTCGCCTCCTACCTCCCAAACATCACAGAAGCTCTCCTGCGAACCGTGCAGAACTAGCACTCCTAGAAGAAAGGATACTGTGGAGACATGACTTAGCCACAGCCTGGTGGATGTTTCCAGAATGAGATTTTCACTCTGCAGCGGAGTGTACGCTGATATGAAACGTCCTGGCAGATTAAAACTGTGTGCCTGACGGAGACTCGAACACGGGACCTTTGTCTTTCGCGGGCAAGTGCTCTACCAACTGAGCTACCCAAGCACGACTCACGCCGCGTCCTCACAGCTTTACTTCTGCCAGTACCTCGTCATACACCTTCCAAACTTCACTGAAGCTCTTCTGCCAGACCTTCCAGAATTCTTTCTTCCAGGAATGCTAGTTCTGCAAGGTTCGCAGAAGAGCTTCTGGGAAGTTTGAAAGGTAGGAGACGAGGTACTAGCAGAAGTGAAGCTGTGAGGAGGGGTCACGAATCGTGCTTGGCTAGCTCAGTTGGTAGAGCACTTGCCCGCGAAAGACAAAGGTCCCGTGTTCGAGTCTCCGTCAGGCACACAGTTTTAATCTGCCAGAAAGTTTCAACTCTAACAACTATTGGCAAGCTCAATAACTGCGTGCATATGGGCTAGAAGTGGACCAGCGCGTTATTGACTTGCTCAGTTTATGAAACTCTTTGTAATGGACAAATGATCCAATTTTTCTGAAATTATAATCATTTGTTTGTCTATACATGTACAACACATCTACCGATTTCCGTCCCCTTCTTTTAAAGAGCGTGTTTGGTTGCGATTCGTTTGGTAGCTTTATATTCACTCTATTACCTAATAAATGAATTTTATTAATTTGATGCAAATTTATGTTGTTTGATAGTACTTTGAAACAGGTTTAACATAAATTTCTATTAGTAATTGACAGGGGATTGGTTTTCGGACAAGCAAGTCATTGAATTTTTTTTCCACTTAGAGCGCGATAAATTCGCTGTACAAAGTTTATAAAGGTATTTACGATACAACATGTATGAAATTTAGTGTCAGGGTGTTACCTCACTCTTTGAAGATATGATAACACTTTTGGCGAAATCTATTATGACAACAAGTTTTCATAGATACTCTCAGCATCTTACCACCAAAGGAAAATATATTTCCGCTCGTGATTCAATTTTTAGCGCCTATGATCCTCAGGTCAACTATTACCAACTACAACATTTTAATTTAGTTATGTTTTCGATCTCGACTCTTGTTGGGTCAAATCTCACTTCACATATTTCTTCAATGGTGTTTGGTGGAGTAATAATGCTTTTATTCCTGCATCCCTCACTAACAATGCGCAGAGATTGTATCATCAACCCTGCCATCTCGTGAGACTCTTCTAACGCACAGCTGAAACCGAATTTCTCTGGAGCGTGTTGTAATGTAACTATCCGGAATGCATCCCGAGTCCGACGTTCCAAATTCTGTCGTCGTAAGAAGGACGGATAATCGGAAGCTAGACGTGACGGAATTGATTATTACTACAGGGCTATTACAAATGATTGAAGCGATTTCATAAATTCACTGTAGCTCCATTCATTGACATATGGTCACGACACACTACAGATACGTAGAAAAACTCATAAAGTTTTGTTCGGCTGAAGCCGCACTTCAGGTTTCTGCCGACAGAGCGCTCGAGAGCGCAGTGAGACAGAATGGCGACAGGAGCCGAGAAAGCGTATGTCGTGCTTGAAATGCACTCACATCAGTCAGACATAACAGTGCAACGACACTTCAGGACGAAGTTCAACAAAGATCCACCAACTGCTAACTCCATTCGGCGATGGTATGCGCAGTTTAAAGCTTATGGATGCCTCTGTAAGGGGAAATGACGGGTCGGCCTGCAGTGAGAGAAGAAACGGTTGAACGCGTGCGGGCAAGTTTCACGCGTAGCCCGCAGAAGTCGACGAATAAAGCAAGCAGGGAGCTAAACGTACCACAGCCGACGGTTTGGAAAATCTTACGGGAAAAGCTAAAGCAGAATCCTTACCGTTTACAATTGCTACAAGCCCTGACACCCGATGACAAAGTCAAACGCTTTGAATTTTCGGCGCGGTTGCAACAGCTCATGGAAGAGGATGCGTTCAGTGCGAAACTTGTTTTCAGTGATGAAGCAACATTTTTTCTTAATGGTGAAGTGAACAGACACAATGTGCGAATCTGGGCGGTAGAGAATCCTGACGCATTCGTGCAGCAAATTCGCAATTCACCAAAAGTTAACGTGTTTTGTGCAATCTCACGGTTTAAAGTTTACGGCCCCTTTTTCTTCTGCAAAAAAAAAAACGTTACAGGACACGTGTATCTGGACATGCTGGAAAATTGGCTCATGCCACAACTGGAGACCGACAGTGCCGACTTCGTCTTTCAACAGGATGGTGCACCACCGCACTTCCATCATGATGTTCGGCATTTCTTAAACAGGAGATTGGAAAACCGATGGATCGGTCGTGGTGGAGATCATGATCAGCAATTCATGTCATGGCCTCCACGCTCTCCCAACGTAACCCCATGCGATTTCTTTCTCTGGGGTTATTTGAAAGATTCAGTGTTTAAACCTCCTCTACCAAGAAACGTGCCAGAACTGCGAGCTCGCATCAACGATGCTTTCGAACTCATTGATATGGACATGCTGCGCCGGGTGTGGGAGGAACTTGATTATCGGCTTGATGTCTCCCGAATCACTAAAGGGGCACATATCGAACATTTGTGAATGCCTAAAAAAACTTTTTGAGTTTTTGTATGTGTGTGCAAAGCAATGTGAAAATATCTCAAATAATAAAGTTATTGTAGAGCTGTGAAATCGCTTCAATCATTTGTAATAACCCTGTATTATTTTTTGTTTTTGGTTTGCGTCTTTTATTTCCCACTCTAGTGCTGGGTAGAGTCCCAGAAGGCCGGGTGTGGGGAAATCTTTGGCAGAGAATTTCCACTTTCAACATTCGTCCGATAAACAAGGAACAGCAGTAGCCACATTGTGGCTCTTCAGTCATGAACAGTTATAGACAGGTAAGGCAAGTATATTGTGTAAAAATACATGTGGTATGTAATGAAACTTATTTACATGGTGACACTATTGTGGAGGATTTAAGTTGATATTATGACGTATGATATTGCTATTATCTTGACGGTGCTGTTTATAGGGATACTTCAGATGACAATACTGTTGGTGAAGCTGATTCTCCGCATGATTCTGTAATGGCGCTGCGGAGATACTTCGAGTGATGCTGTTGGACAGGGAGTATGGCTGGCTGGAGGTGAACAGATCCTGGTCATTGTGGATGAGGCGAGTACAAAGAAGGATGTCGAAGCTATAGCGCTGTGAGATTAGGGAGCTGTGTTTCATTATCTGTGGGTCTCAGTCACCAGCTCGTGGTCTTCTGCTTAGCACTGCCGAATCTCGAACTCGGGACCCCGGTTTTGATTCCCAACGGGGACAGGGATTTTTACCACCCTTAACTGTATGGGTATGTGTCCTCAGTAACATTTCTTCATCATCACCGATGCGCAAAATTCCGAAGTGGCATCACATACAAAGACGAACACCCTCAGATGGGGTCTCATGGTCAGTATTACCCTCATGCACCTTTCGCTGTAGGTCAGTAGGTCGCTGTATGCTGCATGAGTGTAGGAGTATTGGATTATGAGGTGTAAATAGCTAATGATTCGGAAACTGTGGGAGTGATGAGGTTTATTAACAAGCTGACAGACGCAAGGGGAAGAGAGAACTTACTAAACTATAGTGCTTAGTCGGCTGAGAATGAAATGAGATCTGCGTGTATGTTGTCTTTACATTTAAGTGGAACATGCAGTGAGCAGGCTGGTTAGCTGGGATAGGAGGCAGGGACGTTTCAAGAAATTGACGTTCTGGAGGACTGTTGTTATGCAGCGTGCGACATTGTCAACTGTGGGTGGAGGGCGGAGTGCGCAGATGACCATTACCTGGCCAGAGCGGTACTGTAAATGGCAATTTGTTTGGGGAAGACTTTGATTTGCATTGTTGGGAAAAAAGGTGGGTCGGGCTGGATACATGTATTATAGGGTTCTGGAAACTTGAAATTTGGTCCTCGCTAGTGCTAGCCGTGTTCTCTCTCTCTCACTCTCTCTCTCTCTGTCTCACACACACACACACACACACACACACACACACATACACACACACGCACGCACGCACGCAGAGCTGAGTCGAAGCGTTATGACCACTCCCACCGCGAGATAGAATGCCAGATGTTGGCGTTGTTGGAACGTGGCACAGTATTGGAATTATATAAAAGATGCAGAGACGAATGGGGAATCAACTTAGCGATGATACGGGTCGAAAATGGGGAAAGCCACAACTTAAATTTTGAATAAAAATCATCAGCATTAGCGGCCGAAGACTTACAATTTGAGGAGGTACCTTCGTTCTGCCAACAGCCTTGCCAAAAACGGCGGGAAAGCAGACTCCCTCTTTGTGTTGGGATGGGAAACTGTCTCTAAATGGTGGAAGAATATGCAATGATATATGGCATGCAGAAGGAAATGGAAAACATTGCATTAAAGGCACATAATGTGCAGCCTCAGGACATATAGTTGGGAAAACGTCAAAGTGATCTCATTAAAAAGAAGGAGAAACACACTTCCTAACATTGTGAAAACACCGGCTTTCGGCTTCTCTAGCCATCTTCAAGTGACATCTGAAAGCCGGTTCGTGACTAAATAATATACGAGTTTGCATCCTTTCAATATGCTCCGCCAAGCACCGACGAAAAATTTAGTTAATGTAATGGTTTCTGGATTAGACCCCTACTCGCATCTCCGGGAGGACACTGGCAAAGGTGAGATGATCTGCAGAAAAAGATTTCATAACAACAAAAGCGTAATATGCTACTAGTCAAAGTGTGGAATGTAAGAAGTTTGAGCCGGCCGCGGTGGCCGTGCGGTTCTGGCGCTGCAGTCCGGAACCGCGGGACTGCTACGGTCGCAGGTTCGAATCCTGCCTCGGGCATGGGTGTGTATGATGTCCTTAGGTTAGTTAGGTTCAAGTAGTTCTAAGTTCTAGGGGACTTATGACCTAAGATGTTGAGGCCCATAATGCTAAGAGCCATTTTTTTGAGAAGTTTGAACGTCTACATCTACATCTACATTTATACTCCGCAAGCTACCCAACGTTGTGTGGCGGAGGGCACTTTACGTGCCACTGTCATTACCTCCATTTCGCGTTCCAGTCGCGTATGGTTCGCGGGAAGAACGACTGTCTGAAAGCCTCCGTGCGCGCTCTAATCTCTCTAATTTTACATTCGTGATCTCCTCGGGAGGTATAAGTAGGGGGAAGCAATATATTCGATACCTCATCCAGAAACGCATCCTCTCGAAACCTGGCGAGCAAGCTACACCGCGATACAGAGCGCCTCTCTTGCAGAGTCTGCCACTTGAGTTTATTAAACATCTCCGTAACGCTATCACGGTTACCAAATAACCCTGTGACGAAACGCGCCGCTCTTCTTTGGATCTTCTCTATCTCCTCCGTCAAACCGATCTGGTACGGATCCCACACTGATGAACAATACTCAAGTATAGGTCGAACGAATGTTTTGTAAGCCACCTCCTTTGTTGATGGACTACATTTTCTAAGCACTCTCCCAATGAATCTCAACCTGGTACCCGCCTTACCAACAATTAATTTTATATGATCATTCCACTTCAAGTCGTTCCGCACGCATACTCCCAGATATTTTACAGAAGTAACTGCTATCAGTGTTTGTTCCGCTATCATATAATCATACAATAAAGGATCCTTCTTTCTATAAATTCGCAATACATTACATTTGTCTATGTTAAGGTTCAGTTTCCACTCCCTGCACCAAGTGCCTATCCGCTGCAGATCTTCCTGCATTTCGCTACAATTTTCTAATGCCGCAACTTCTCTGTATACTACAGCATCATCCGCGAAAAGCCGCATGGAACTTCCGACACTATCTACTAGGTCATTTATATATATTGTGAAAAGCAATGGTCCCATAACACTCCCCTGTGGCACGCCAGAGGTTACTTTAACGTCTGTAGATGTCTCTCCATTGATAACAACATGCTGTGTTCTGTTTGCTAAAAACTCTTCAATCCAGCCACACAGCTGGTCTGATATTCCGTAGGCTCTTACTTTGTTTATCAGGCGACAGTGCGGAACTGTATCGAACGCCTTCCGGAAGTCAAGGAATATAGCATCTACCTGGGAGCCTGTATCTAATATTTTCTCGGTCTCATGAACAAATAAAGCGAGTTGGGTCTCACACGATCGCTGTTTCCGGAATCCATGTTGATTCCTACATAGTAGAGTCTGGGTTTCCAAAAACGACATGATACTTGAGCAAAAAACATGTTCTAAAATTCTACAACAGATCGACGTCAGAGATATAGGTCTATAGTTTTGCGTATCTGCTCGACGACCCTTCTTGAAGACTGGGACTACCTGTGCTCTTTTCCAATCATTTGGAACCGTCCGTTCCTCTAGAGACTTGCGGTACACGGCTGTTAGAAGGGGGGCAAGTTCTTTCGCGTACTCTGTGTAGAATCGAACTGGTATCCCGTCAGGTCCAGTGGACTTTCCTCTATTGAGTGATTCCAGTTGCTTTTCTATTCCTTGGACACTTATTTCGATGTCAGCCATTTTTTCGTTTGTGCGAGGATTTAGAGAAGGAACTGCAGTGCGGTCTTCCTCTGTGAAACAGCTTTGGAAAAAGGTGTTTAGTATTTCAGCTTTACGCGTGTCATCCTCTGTTTCAATGCCATCGTCATCCCGGAGTGTCTGGATATGCTGTTTCGAGCCACTTACTGATTTAACGTAAGACCAGAACTTCCTAGGATTTTCTGTGAAGTCGGTACATAGAATTTTACTTTCGAATTCACTGAACGCTTCACGCATAGCCCTCCTTACGCTAACTTTGACATCGTTTAGGTTCTGTTTGTCTGAGAGGTTTTGGCTGCGTTTAAACTTGGAGTGAAGCTCTCTTTGCTTTCGCAGTAGTTTCCTAACTTTGTTGTTGAACCACCGTGGGTTTTTCCCGTCCCTCACAGTTTTACTCGGCACGTACCGGTCTAAAACGCATTTTACGATTGCCTTGAACTTTTTCCATAACCACTCAACATTGTCAGTGTCGGAACAGAAATTTTCGTTTTGATCTGTTAGGTAGTCTGAAATCTGCCTTCTATTACTCTTGCTAAACAGATAAACCTTCCTCCCTTTTTTTATATTCCTATTAACTTCCATATTCAGGGATGCTGCAAAGGCCTTATGATCACTGATTCCCTGTTCTGCGCTTAAAGAGTCGAAAAGTTCGGGTCTGTTTGTTATCAGTAGGTCCAAGATGTTATCTCCACGAGTCGGTTCTCTGTTTAATTGCTCGAGGTAATTTTCGGATAGTGCACTCAGTATAAGGTCCCTCGATGCTCTGTCCCTACCACCCGTCCTAAACATCTGAGTGTCCCAGTCTATAGCTGGTAAATTGAAATCTCCACCTATATGTATTAGGGTACCTAGAAAATCTGGAAAGGGAAACGCAAAGTCTCAGTGTAAATGCGGCTGGGCAGTGTAGTGAAATGGAAAGAAGGTAAGCACTTCTGATCAGATGAACATAGGATAATATCAACAGTAGCAGAAAATTCGCTGCGAGTGGGAAGATAAAAGAGAGAGAGAGCCATTGCGAACTATTCAGATGTAGGACTATTATCGTCACAATCTATAGCAAACCAGTACCAACAACAGTAGTCAGGTATACGCGACAGTGCCACAAGCAGAAGATGAAATGATAGAGAAAGTACATGGAAGTACTGAACGTGCAATTTAGTATGAGAAGGGAGATGAAACTCTAATCATCATGAGTGACAGGAAAGCAGTGGATATAAGAGAGGAGAAAGACTGAATGAGATCTACTGTACAATGCGATTTTAGTCAGTAATAGCGAATATGCTTTTCAAAAATCACCAGAGGAGGGCAATAAATTGGAAAAGTCCAGGAGACATGGGAAAACTTCAGCTGGGTTACATCATGGGCAGGCAGAAATTTCGACTTGTAGGACGTACCTGGAAACAGAGGTAGACTCATGCGAAGAGAGATGAAAATCTAATAACCATAGGTGATTGGAAAAATGGGCTAGGGGAAGGAATAGGACAGAGTTATGGGAGAGTTGGGCTCGGTAATAGAAATAAGAGGGAAGAAAGACCAAACGAGTAGAACGACATTTAAGGAAATCGACCGGAGAATCAATGTGTAAGAAGCGGGACACGGAAGTGATGAGTGGTGATGAAGGGCATTTGAAGTTAAGAGTGCATATACTGCAATAATTAATACTGAAAATCAGTTCACTTGAAGAAAAATGAATATTTCTGAAATGGGGCATCATCTACTACGTTGGGTGGACAAATATAGGTACAAGTAAGATAACTGGAAGGAATCCTTGGGGAACAGAATCAATTCTTCAATTGATCGATGAAAGAAGGAAGTACAAAAATGTTACGGAAAAGAGAGGGATATAGCAATAAAGTCACTTATGAATTAAAGTAATAGGAAGTGCAGAGAATTCAACGAGAAAAGCCGCGACAATAATGTGAAGAAATCGAAAAAGAAATGGTCGTCGAAGTGACGGATCACATTCGGTGAAATTAAGAGCGGAGACATCAATATTAACAGTGAAATAAAAATTCCATTGCTAATTGCAGAGGACGGAGCGAATAGGTGGAAAAAAATACCTTGAAGACTTGTACGAAGTGGAGTAACTGTCTGGCGTCATAGGAGAAGAAATGGGAGTTGATTTGAAAGACATAGAGGATGCAGTAATGGAGTCAGAGTTTAGTAGAACTTTGGAAGACTTGTGATGAACTATCTCAGAGTCAGCTTAAAGGGCCCGCATCTCGTGGTCGTGCGGTAGCGTTCTCGCTTCCCACGCCCGGGTTCCCGGGTTCGATTCCCGGCGGGGTCAGGGATTTTCTCTGCCTCGTGATGGCTGGGTGTTGTGTGATGTCCTTAGGTTAGTTAGGTTTAAGTAGTTCTAAGTTCTAGGGGACTGATGACCTAAGATGTTAAGTCCCATAGTGCTCAGAGCCATTCAGCTTAAAGGCTCATGCAAGACCAAATAGGATATCCTCGGATTAGAAAGAATATAAGACAGGGATGCAATTGTGCGCCCCTACTATTGAATCTGCTCATCGAAGAAGCACTTATGTAAATATTAGAAAGGCTTTGAAGTGCGATTAGAATTCGGGGCGGATAGATATCAATGGTAAGATTCGCTGACGACTTCGCTACACTCAATGGAAGTGAAGAAGATTTAGGTATCGTTTTGAGTGGGATGAACGTTCCAATGAGTACGCCCTATGGTCTGATAGTAAAGCTAAGAGAGACGAATGAGGAGTAACAGAAATGAGATTAGCGATTTACTCATTGGTTACTACGAAGTAGCTGAAATCAAGGAACTCTGCTACAAAGATGCAGATTAGCACATGACGAGCGAAGCAAAGAGGAGAAAAAAAATGAGAAACAGACCTGCGCAGGCAAAGAGGGCTTTTCTGGGTAAAGAAAGTCTACTAGTGTCAAAAGACGTCCTTAATTTGAGGAAAAAATTCTGAAAATGTACGTTTGGAGCACAGCAATGCGTGGAAATGAACGATGGACTGTGGGAAAACTGAAAAAAAAAAGATTATCGAAGGATTAGAGATGTGGTGTTAAAGGGTGCTGAAAATTAGATGGAATGACAAGAAATGAAGAGGTTTTTCTGAGAATCGGCAAGGAGAGGGGCATGTGGGAAACACTGACAAGATTAATGGACAGGACGATAGGACTTGTGTTAAGACATCAAGAATTAACTTCCATGGTACTTGAGGGAGTATAGAGGGTAACATCTGTAGGCGAAGACAGAGACTGGAATATTTACAAGGAATGATTGAGGATGTTGGATGCAAGTACTGCTTTGAGACTGAGAGGTTGGCACAGGAGGAGAATTCGTAGTAGACCTTCAAACAAGTCAGAAGACTAATGACCCCCTCCCCCCCCCCCCCCCCCCCCCCCGCGCAAAAGAAAGTAACCACACTTGACTACGTGTGGTTTGACCGACACAGCGCAACTGAAAGGGCAACGAATTGGCTTCCAAGGATGATTCACCTCTTAAGTACGGCAACAGTTTTACTCTTGTTTCTGTCAGAGCCTTAGAAAAAGGAACACGGAAAAAACTGAATAGATCTGTAAAAAAAAAAAAAAAAAAAAAAAAAAAAAAAAAAAAAAAAAAGGAACTATTTCGTGTAGAGAGTTTAAGATCAAGACACACACTACCACTGCAAAATTATATTAGCAGCAGCGACAAACAGGAACACACAAAACAATGTGGTGCATGAAACTTCCTAAAAATGCCATTTATGGTATCAAGTGCTCGAAATGCCAAACGTCTTCTGATATACGCTTCAGCAGTTGCTGGTAGATGGACATCTGCACAGACTGAAAACATCCCTTGCATAATGCGGTGTTTCAGATACACTTGAGTCGTCGGAATTTGTACATAGACTTCAGGTTTCAGATTTTCCGAGAACAAAAATCGCTTGATGACAAATCGGGGGAACATGCAGTTCGAACTGACCACGCAGTCTCGTCTTATCCAGTGGCCAGGTAGGTACTTCCATAGGGATTAGTGAGACTGGTATTGACTGTCGTGGTATCAGATACAGCGACGTATACCTAGTGGTTCTTTCTATAGGAGAGCTGGTAACACTTCGGTAAGAATCCTTGCGTGCCGTTTATCCATTAAGGTTTCTCAGATGAACTTCTTCTTTCTTTCTTTTCCGTGTCCAGATCAAATTTTATTTTTCCAATGGTTAGCCACCGCTACCGCTTTGTCGTTGGCTCGTAGCTGGTCACTAAAACTGCAGAGCTCCGGCAGTAGTCGGCACATGAGCAGATGTGCCTTGTCTTGTACCTCTCCGCATCCGCAAAGAACGTCGTCATCGCTAGTCAGCAGTCCCCACTTGCACAGATTAGTTTTGCATCTGGGTACACCAGCCCTCAGCCTATTTAATATTCTCCACACTGTATAAGGAAGTTTGTTTCCAGGTACCATTTGCTCTTTTGGTATCTCGTACCAAACTTCCACATCCCATTGCTTCTGATGTTTAACCTGCCTCAGCCAGCGCGGATTATAAGCGACTTAATAATTCTTATTTCTTACATTCAGCTTTCCTTGGTTTGCAAAGAGAATTCCTTGAACAAAAAACTTGTTGCCCTATTGTCGCATTAGAGTGGAGCGAACGAATTTCAAGTGTCTTATACCGTCCTACTAGTTACTCTGCTGGGGAAACGACACACGATATGGACGGAGGCTGTTTGCACGCAAAATACAAAGAACGCTGGGCTTCAATGTTCCACAGGCACTTGCAGGTACTCTGGAGCTAACACGTGGATAATGAGCGACAGCTGTCAGAACATGAATTTCGATCGCTCTGCTCGTTGTAGGATTTGTTGTTACCCTCTATGTAGTATTCCAGCGCCATTACAATAACATATTTTTTGGTACATCTGCTGAATGGTCATCCTTGTTGGACATTGTATGTCCGAATACCAAGGTATAAAACTCAGCTGTTCTGTTAGCGTTTCTTCTGCATTGTCCATAAAGAAGTAGTACATCCAGTTTTTCTCGATTTGTGAAATATATTTCTTTTTTTCAAACCAATCAACAGTCGTTTCACGTGAACGAGCAGAATCAAAGCTACTTTTTCTCTGTGCCCCTTTTATCCTGGTACCGAAGCGTGCAACGCCCTGTTTCCTTCTTATTCTGTTATTTCCTTATTTGAGCATGAAATTACGAACTTCCGCATAGAGTTCTCTCGCTGACGCGGAAAGGCTTTGCTACGAGGTCACTTTTCCGTGTGACGCCTAAGCTTTCCTTATTGTGAGCGAATGCGAATATTGGTTTTACTTTTGGTGCAGTTACCTACAATAAACCATAACAGTTGACTTTCCTTCCGGTGACGACAAGACCCGCCTTGTGTGGTGGGATGTATGGTGAAGTGGATGGTGATTTCGACACCCCCGCTGGTCAACATCGACAACAACCGGCTACCCAGCGGCTGCATCAAGATGAAGTACCCGTTCCAGCTCCTTCAGGAAATACATTGGAAGACAGGATGGATGGTGCCATTCGTTAGCGGTCGTTCGGGGTGAATTTAGAGTATACCCTGAAGAGGAGGAGATGCAGTTTTCAGGACAGGGTCCCTTCAGCTCCTCTAGCGCGAGAAATAAGCGAGAAAGTGAGGTTGGTATACATTTAAGAAATTCATAAACCTTCATTGCCTCTGGGTCCGCTACTAGACAACAAAATTTTATCGTCAGAGAGAACTGTAAGTACTCAGTCTCCAAACTTTTACAAACATACAAATAGTAGACCTACTTTGTTTGTATGGAAATTTTGGATAAAAAACATAGGCTGTCTGCACTCTATGGCTCTAGGGAAACTCTTGCATATTTCCTTAAAAGGAATCAAGAATGCTGTAATTAATATTTCTTATGCGGGAAAAACCAAAGTGAAAGTGAACTGAAAACTGACACGGCAAAATTCTCAGTAAATTTTGAAGGCTTGAAATTTAAAGATAGAGAAGCTTATATTCCTACTTTCGTTGTCTACAAACTGGAAGTGATAAAAAAACTGATAAAGAACTTGAAGAAGTGCAGATTTTGGAAGCTGTGCAATCAGTCATCCAAGTTTATAGGTGCTAGAAGGTTTACGAAGCGACGAAGCGATATGTACGGGATGGTAAAGAGCGAACTGTCGAGATGCAGACTTGCTTGTTAACCTTCCACTCTCTAACTTCACCGGAAACTGTGTCTAGCCATGGAACTAGATGTCCTGCAGATATTTGTGAGCGAACTGTCAGTCAAGGCTTTAATTGCCTTTCTAATGGGCACATCAGCAAACAGTGCTTGTCCCTGGCGAGGTGCGTCAAAGTAGTGGGCCACACTCTGTCGAATTCTGCGTCTCTGCTGTTGCTGTTTGCGCTCGCTGTGGGGACAACACTCATCCAGGAATCGGTCCTGTCCTGGGTATCATAGAGAACGGCGAGCTCAAGAACTAGCTACGTTCAGTGACACTGGTTTGGGATGCGCTGAAAATTGCTCATATGCCAAAGTAAACATTCGTCACAGAGAGACAAAAACCATTCTTACCTTCACCGATCATTGCTTTTCCAATAAACTTCAGCACTCCAGATTTCCAAAACATTCACACCTCCCGCCCCCCCCCCTCCCCCCTCCGCCGCAAGCATACAGGGATAATAGCGTGGGAGCAGGGATGGGAATCAATGTGTGTGTATGTACCTCAGCAGAGAACCACTGCTCATCGACTTTACCCACGGCAGACGGAAGTTCAAAAATGGTTCAAATGGCTCTGAGCACTATGGGACTTAACATCTGAGCTCATCAGTCCCCTAGCACTTAGAACTACTTGAACCTAACTAACTAAGGACATCACACACATCCGTGCCCGAGGCAGGATTCGAACCTGCGACCGTAGCGGTCACGCGGTTCCCGACTGAAGCGCCTAGAACCGCTCGGCCACTCTTTCCCGCAAGCGGAAGTAAGTAAACACAGTAATCTACGTTGTTGGTCTCAGTACCGCAGCCTGCTATAACCCATTCTACATGCAGCCACACATATAGGTCGGAATCACTATCAGCCCGGTGCTCACGGATTACCAACACCACAAGTACCGAACCAAGAACGATACCGATATCCAGCACCTCGTAACAGTCATATTTCATTTTCTTTCCGCCTAAATTATGGAGCCTAAAAAGTATTGCAGTAAAACGCAAGATCAGTTAACTCCAACAGAGAAACTCTGCAAATACTGCCTTAGTCAGCCTGATATAGTCGTGTTATGCGAAAGTTTGTTCAGGTCTTAGCAGACTGTTCGCTTTAGAAATTATTTCATGATAAGGATGTGGTGAGCGGCGTTGCTGCATTGGTGACAAACTCATTGTTGCCTAACCATACCCGCTCAATGTAAGTAACAACAACATTGAATTAGTTGCTGTGCAGATACAATCTCTTCATGAAACCTTTACATTTGCCTCAGTGTGTAAAATGTGCAACCATAAAATAGTGCTCTATTGCTGGAGACACTTAATAAGCCATCTTCGGCATCATTTTATAATAGGTGGAGACGTGAATTCCCGTCATAAACGGGGACGAAATATGACAGACACGACTGTCATAAACGGCAGGGCTTTGATGAATCTTTTTGAAGACACTTACGTACTGATAATCTACGATTGAGCTTCTACTATGGTTCCAGAATGAGATTTTTCACTGTGCAGCGGAGTGTGCGCTGATATGAAACTTCCTGGCAGATTAAAACTGTGTGCCGGACCGAGACTCGAACTCGGGACCTTTGCCTTTCGCAGGAAAGTGCTCTACTAACTGAGCTACCCAAGCACGACTCACGCCCCGTCCTCACAGCTTTACTTCTGCCAGTACCTCGTCTTCTACCTTCCAAACTATACAGCAGCTCTCCTGCGAACTACTATGGTGTCTTCACCTTTCAGTAGAAGTTTTGCAAAAGATGTAACGCTTTGCACTCCTTGCTTTACTGAACTTTCTGATTGGCTGAAACAGATTCAATGCGATCCCGTCATCTCCAGTAGAGTTCTGCTTTAACATGAACGTTGATACTAGACAGATATGTTACGCTAATAGCACGCGAGAAATTCCAAAAGTCGACTGGGACAAAGATAGGGTAATGTTTCGACAAAACTCGAAATGGGGTGAAGACACCTGCTAAGCTTTAATCAACAGCTATGGAATTTGCAGCATTGTCAGCATTCATAAGAAAAAAATAGTTAACTGTTATCAAGCAACATTCCTCTTATTGGAAAAATCCCTAACGCTCTAGAGAAATATTTGCATTGAAAAACTATCGCCAGAATTATAACTTGGATAACTTTTTAGAAGTGAGATAAATTAATGCGCAAGTGGACAAATGCCCGAAAATATCAAAAAGGACAGCTGGATTAAATTTTACTCTTCACTCAATAAACCAGTATGGCAAAAATTTGCTATACAACAAAGATTCTTCGTAACAACAAATAGCCATCCACTCTACCTATTAGTGCGTGAAACCGATCTCCAACCCGGCAATATATCACAGTGTACCGTGTCGACGTAGTAAAAATACAGTTTGTATCCTGCGCCAAACATTTGCTTTGTCCAAATAGCTATCGACCGCCAGACACTCGTGCATATACTGCGAAGACAGAGAGCATAAGCACCTGATATTTCCCACAGCCAATGGCCACAAGCCATCAGCTTCCAACGCATGACCAGAGCGTCCTCGGCAAACCAAAGTCTCTCTTTCAACTGTTGTGCAAAGACGGGCTCGTTTGCCCTCGGCACACAGGCGTCACCGTTTGTGGTCCCGACCTGCTCCATATCAAGCACACAGCAATATTGCTCACACAGTATACTTCCAAAGATACAGACTGGAAATTGTTTCTCTGGGAAGCCAAAACAACACCGAGCTGGAGCGTGCTGTAAACTACTGAGTAACTAGAAACTTATCCCGTCTGTGAAGACCTTTACGTAAAAACTAGAAAAAAAAGGAAAATGAGGCAACTGATATTTCCACTTGTGAATACCGATGTCGGTGATGTAACAGAAACCAAATCATTCTTATAATTTACAAAGTCAACTAAGGTGTTTCAAGTGTCTAGAGAACCAGCAAACATGTCTTCCAACCTTCTTTCACATGCTAGATGTGCACACCGCAGTCAATGTCCCCTCAATCAACTGGAGATGGCAAATGTGAAGAAGCAGTCAATCGGACTATTTACATGGGGGGGGGGGGGAGGAGAGAGAGAGAGAGGAATAATGGTCCAGCGCAAACATATCTTCATATTGAATATTCTCAAATTTCCACGCCATCACGAAGACTACCTTACGACTAGACATGGTCATTTCCTTTGCACATGTCGGAACACAGAAACGTACTTTATAAGTCTGGTGCTCGTGGCGAACCTATCACGTGCACCATACTACTAAAGTATATTACTTCGCCAATAACTGATTGCTGGCGATACCAAATAATACTCACTGAAAATCAGCGATGGGTGAACATGTTCCATAAAATTTTCTTGCGAGCAGTACCACTGTGTCTTAGAAGGAGAGACGTAATTGTCTTACAAACCGCCAGATGTTAAAAAACACGACCATATTACTATCACAAGCCCCCTTGGTTCGACAGGCGTACACAAGTATCTACGTTAAAACCTATACTGGCTTTATAAATCGAAAACGCGGCATAACCTCCGAATGTAGTGGTTTTTAAGACAAATACCATGACACTGAACACAGATGGTGATCGCCGGAGTGTATGTTACCAGACCATGAGTGCGGTTACACGTCGCCAACGGTCACCCTCATAATAAAATTACCGAATTTTGAAAGTGTTTCGGTTAAGCAACATGGTGTGAAACCGGTATTTGCAAATCTGTCATGCCACCGCTAGATATTTTTCCAGTATTTGTAATGCATTCTGTCTCGATGCCACATCAGAAGTTTAGTGATATACACTACTGGCCATTAAAATTGCTACAAGACGAAGATGACGTGCTACAAACGCGAAATTTAACCGACAGGAAGAAGATGCTGTGACATGCAAATGATTAGCTTTTCAGAGCATTCCCACAAGATTAGCGCCGGTGGCGACACCTACAACGTGCTGACATGAGGAAAGTTTCCAACCGATTTCTCGTACACAAACAGCAGTTGACCGGCGTTGCCTGGTTAAACGTTGTTGTGATGTCTCGTGTAAGGAGGAGAAATGCGTACCATCACGTTTCCAACTTCGATAAAGGTCAGATTGCAGCCTATCGCGATTGCGGTTTATCGTGTCGTGACATTGCTTCTCGCTTTGGTCGAGATCAAATGACTGTTAGCAGAATATGGAATCGGTGGGTTCAGGAGGGTAATACGAAACGCCGTACTGGATTCCAACGGCCTCGTATCACTAGCAGTCAAGATGACAGGCATCTTATCCGCATGGCTGTAACGGATCGTGCAGCCACGTCTCGATCCCTGAGTCAACAGATGGGGACGTTTGCAAGACAGCCATCTGCACAAACAATTCGATGACGTTTGCAGCAGCATGGACTATCAGCTCGGAGACCATGGCTGCATCACAGACAGGAGCTCCTGCGATGGTGTACTCAAAGACGAACCCGGGTGCACGAATGGCAAAACGTCATTTTTTTCGGATGAATCCAGGTTCTGTTTATAGCATCATGATGTCGCATCCGTGTTTGGCGACATCGCGGCTAACGCACATTGGAAGCGTGTATTCGTCATCGCCATACTGGCGTATCACCCGCCGTGATGGTGTGGGGTGCCATTGGTTACATGTCTCGGTCACCTCTTGTTCGCATTGACGGCACTTTGAACAGTAGACGTTACATTTCAGATGTGTTACGACCCGTGGCTCGACCCTCCATTCGAACACTGCGAAACCCTATATTTCAGCAGCATAATGCACAACCGCATGTTGCAGGTCCTGTACGGGCCTTTCTGGATACAGAAAATGGTCGACTGCTGCCCTGGCCAGCACGTTCTCCAGATCTCTCACCAATTGAAAACGTCTGGTCAATGGTGGCCGAGCAACTGGCTCGTCACAATACGCCAGTCACTACTCTTGATGAACTGTGGTATCGTGTTGAAGCTGCATGGGCAACTGTACCTGTACACGCCATCCAAGCTCTGTTTGACTCATTGCCCAAGCGTATCAAAGCCGTTATTACGGCCAGAGGTGGCTGTTCTGGGTACTGACTTCTCAGGATCTATGCACCCAAATTGTGTGAAAATGTAATCACATGTCAGTTCCAATTTAATACATTTGTCCAATGAATACCCGTTTATCATCTGAATTTCTTCTTGGTGTAGCAATTTTAATGTTCAGGAGTGTATCGACTGGGTTATAGGCGATGGATGGTGTGCTAATTGAAGTCGTAAGAAATGTACACAGGCTTTTCAGCTCTCTAGTGTTACGCTTTCCTGTAGAAATGCTTCTGGGATTTGGAATCTAGTCTTTCCTTTCAACCACATACCTTCGTTGGATCCTATGGAGAAGTCCTTTTTTGATTACAGCCACTAGTGAATCACATTTCTGGAACTCTCATATCTCGAAACGAGTCACCTTTCTCGAACCTATCGGCTACATGAAAGTCCCAACATGGTTTTTGGTAGTCTCTATACATCTTACAGCTGCCCCTCAGATTCTGCACTACCATCCCTGGAGCTTTGTGCATGTGATCGTTCCAGTTTAAGTCGGAATTGTATAGAAGTCGGAGAAAGCTATATCTACCACCTTCTGCAACCTGTGTAGAAACAGCTAAGCTGAGTTAGGGCGACAGGACTGTGTTTTGACCATTCAGTGGAAATGGGAACATGTTGTCATTGCGCTGCCAAATGTGCACGATGTGTAAGGCCAGCGGCAAACGAAGCCTGCTCCTGCAACGCGATGTAGTATAGAAGACAGTAAGGGACTGGGATAAGGACGGGGATTTTGATACTGCATTGTTGTGCGACGCAGGACCTGTTCCTGGGAGCCATTCGCAACACATGCACATACTCAGACATAAAGAAAACAGAGCAGACGCTCTGCAAATGTGGAATATGTGGGGTGGAGGCGACTGGATACAATCGAGTACAGTGCTATACTCTGCCTCCAGATCAATGCATTTGTGCTAGGTGTTGGCAGCTGTACTACATTTAGAAGCAATTTTAGAACACAGAAAGAGAGGTTATGGCAAACTCGCATGGGTAGAACTGACATAAAAAATCGATAGGATTGCGGAAAATAAGTATTTATTGCTGGAATATACACCGAAGTGCAGGAAAATTGAGGAAGTACTTGGGTGTCTTCTGGTTGGAACAGAACAATTTGTGCATGGGAACACGTATGCGACAGCAAGAGGAATCCGAGAAAACATCGGCATGGAAGCGAAGGGAACCAGGAAACAGACACTTTTTTTGCGTCGAGGGAGCATTCTACTGTATGTCTATTGAGGTAACAGTGATACACACGAGTTGACTACTGTATTTGACGCTTTTCAGGAAGATAGACAACCATCTGCCTCTGAATTTACTTGCATCTGCTTTAAAGGATGACAGTGAGTGGATGGATTGTTCAGTTGAGATGTAGTTGTAACGAGGTTTGATTTAATGGTAGACTGGTGATGCATTCTAGAGAGAGAGAGAGAGAGAGAGAGGGAGGGAGAAGTTGCTGCAGGTCATCTGACTATATTTTCCTGATGTTCTGTCAGGATGCATTAGTTGCGTTCGACTCGTATACAACCGCGTGTTCCGTTTGGGTCTTAGAGCAGTCTACTTGCGCTCGTTAACAGTAAACCTCTCGGTCATCAGAGGACTTCCATCTCATGTGTGATGTTCCTCTAAACGAATGAAGATTTATGCGATGTACTCCATTCCCCATCTTGGGTGTAAAATCGATACTTCAGTTTCATAACTAAGATGATTCTAAGTTAGCGATACGTGTCTGTGAGACACTTCAACCCTTGTGTTCACATTTGCCTGACATATGTTGTGTTTACAGAGTTAGTGGCGGAATGACTTGTAATTTCACATGTCGGACGCTGCTGCTATGCGTTTATCTGTTTCCTTGTAAGAGCTGTTCTCCGTTACTAACGATCATTTTATTTAGGACTGATGTGGGTATAGTATAATTTCTGAACCGTGATCGGATGTGAACAGTGGACTCTATGCATCTCTGGAAAGCTATATTGTGCATGTATCACAAAGTGCCACTGTTTTAAGGAAGTAGTTTTTCGGTTTAACAGTTTGTTTCCATATTTTATCATGGAGAAACCTGCAAGAAGGATGTATGTCATGCGCTGGCAATGCATTTCTTAGATTGGAATATTAACAGCGCTGCATTCCCCATGACTGATAGGTCGGAAACTCAAGCGATCTAACATTATATCCTGTTTTAAGTGCAGACCCGTGTAGCCTTAGGATGGCATGTGTTTATATGTTCTCTCTTACCAATACCCTCCTGGTACTGATCCCAGACACTAGAACGATACTTTAAAATTGATAGCGTAGTTGATTTACGCAAAATGCTTCGAACTCCATCCATCTGGAGCTCCATCATGCATAAAAATCACCCATTTCTCATTCTTCTTAACCGTCTGTTATTACAACACTCTCAAATCTGATATATACGTCGATAAGGAGCGCTAACCGCCTCGACATGGGCGCATCTGGGGAAATCTTGTGCTCTTGAATGGGCGAGGACTCGGCAAGGTCTATTCATTCATGAGACATGGAATGTAGCGGTCTACTTCTCGTCAGCTGCAGATTAAAGCCGGCCGGTGTGACCGTGCGGTTCTAGGCGCTTCAGTCTAGAACCGCGTGACCACTACGGTTGCAGGTTCGAGTCCTGCCTCGGGCATGGATCTTTGTGATGTCCTTAGGTTAATTAGGTTTAAGTAGTTCTAAGTTCTAGGCGACTGATGACCACAGATGTTAAGTCCCATAGTGCTCAGAGCCATTTTTTGCAGATTAAATCGGCAACAGTGCTGCAGGGCTGGCTGGTCAAAGACAGTTTCTAATTTTATCCTAAGACTGCGAGAATGCTCTGTGACACCCATCCTCATAGAAACAGATCGTAAATTATGCACTATGCTCGAGGTGCTACAAATATGTAGAGCACTCTGAGGTATACTTTGATGATGTATGTGTTCGAGAATTCACAATGAATGGACATACTGCATAGTCATCTATCTTCATTCTCAATGATACTCGCAAAGTAGAGAAGGGGCGGTTTTGCTATGATACTGAAATGAGGAAACAGGCTGTCACATCATTGGCCGGTGTTGAAATTACGGTAAAATTGCTAAAACTGTTCGCACTATCAACTGTGATGCTTATTATGACAATGCATTGACGGAGTCTTTTCCACCCCGTCCGTAAACTGGTACGCTTTTGGTTACCACATAATGATTGACTGACATCGCTTGTTTGAGATGGTGAAGAATTCGTGGCGGGCCACATCAGACCAGTCAGAAGACTGATGACCCAGAAAAAAAGGCATAAGCTAACCGGCATCAACACTTTCCGTTAGTAAAGTGACTACTCTCCTAACCATCAATCTCTCTTGATAAGAACTATGTGCATTAATTAACATAATTGATGATTTTTTGTTGACAATCCTAACACGTAAGGTGACCAAAATATCGGCCCTGACAAGCGTTCAGTGTCCACAAATGCCCTTTTAGTGGAGGCACGGGAGATTCCTATGAGTAGTAGACGTCAAGTGTTGGCAGATAAATTTTACATTCAACATACATACTCCTGTCCATAAACGTAGACGGCATTTACTGACTATATACGGCCTCCTATAAAGGAACTAACATTCCAGCGGTCTGTACCAGCTTTGAGACTTGGTCTCCCATCATACATTCTACACGATATTTTTCACTTTAGTCTTTATTTGAATGTAATGTCGACAAATTCAGCGGCCAGATTTCAGTTTATTATTTTAATACGACCAAGGTAGGAAAGTGTTGATGTAAATTACAGCTTTAATCGTCTCGCTGCAGCTCAGTGGCCTGATTAGATGTTCCGATGGCTCCAAAATTGCTTAAGATTAATATAATGGATGTGCTTTTCTATGGCCTCAGATCAAAGTCAGCAATGCCTTCAAATTGCCTAAAAGCGCCTCTGCTTCTACGACAGATACAGTTGTACCTTTGGAAGCATTCAACTTGGTATACACAACTCTCATCTTAAGGGGGAGATTCATGTAATTGACCGAAAGTGTCCATTTACAACTTATTTTTTTATTTATTAGTACAACTCATGGACAATAAGTTACCGAAGTCTCAGTGATAAAATTGCACCCAAAGTTTCTGAAAAATAGATAAATGTGTGACGCGACCTTCATGCCACGTCCACTTTTTGAAGCAACACCTCAAAACTAGCTGGTGACCAGCGATTCCATGGATAACTTTCAAGCAAACTTGCACAGGATAGAACTAGACGCTGTAATACAAACTCTTTGGTTTTATAGGTCATCTTGACTCTGTTCCGTATCTCAGAAAAAATAACAAACGAGCTGCTTTGTTTATGAAAAAGCAGTTTTTGTTTTGCCTTGTGCTACTGACAGCGATTTCTGCAAGCGTACGATTCTTTCCTCGTTCATTAATGCCACGGTCGCAAACAGTGTACAAAACGTGAGGAGTGCTATTATTCAGTTTATATGATGGTAAGGGAGTGGGCTGGGCCACCAATCTGCTTATTGTATACAAAGACTGTGAGGCTGATAGTTGATTCAGAAGTTCTAAGAATAAAAACTGATACTGTGAAGCTATTTTGAAGTTTTCTTATGTCTTGACGTGCATTGGAGTGGGGAGAGGAGGGGGTAATTTATTGGTTGGCATAATGAACATACCAGCCCCATGTCTGAGATTTACAACTATCAACTCTGAAATGGAAAACACAATTTCTGAAGTTTGTCAGGACAGTATGGTAGCAGCTACACTAGCAGCTACTGCAGAAAATGGCCTATTAGAAGAGAACGATTTGAGTCATATAAGATCAGAAGGTACATTCACGAAAAGAAGGCATACATCTTTATAAGGTGTGTCAAGTATCATAAATATTGACACATGCAAGGTTCTTGATGTCCATGTCATGAGCATGTTCTGCCACAACTGTGTACTTAGTGGAGAAAAGGTAAAAAGTCGTAGCTGGCGTGAAACGTACTCTGCTTCAAGTGGTGGAATAGAGGGAACTGGTATACAAATTATTTTTAAGAGATCTCTCAAGAAAAGTGGTGCCAGAAACGTTAAATATCTTGGGGATGGTGACTCCAGTGCATTCAAGACTGTGAATAAGAGCAAACCTTATGGAGAAATTTCAGTTGACAAACCAAATATATAGGACACATCCAGGAGAGAATGGATTCTAGATTGAGAAAACTAGTCACTGAAATGAAGGGAAAAATTTGGCAGATGGCATGGACATTATTTCACACAACAGACTCCCAAAGAAGATGTAGACACTCTTCAAGTGTATTATGGCAAAGCTATCAGACAGAACATACCCAGTGTAAGTAACACGAGAAGTGCAGCATTGGCTGCATATTTCCACGTAGTGTCAACAGATGGACATCCCATTTATCACCCTTGCCACGTTAGATGGTGTCAATATCTACAGCCTCAGAGGGGCAACGACTTCCATATTCACAAGGAGAGGCTTCCAAATTGTATCCTGGATTATGTCAGACCCACTTGCAGGTTTCTGACTGGCCCTGAACTTCTAAAAAAAGTGTGTTCATGGCAAAACCCAGAATACAAATGAGACTCTAAATCACTCATATGGAAACGATACCCTAAAACTACATTTTCATCTGCTACCGTTGTCAGATTGCTACTTACGATGCAGTTCTTGTATTTAATGATGAAAGCTTACGGACGATTAAGGTATTAGAGAGAATGGGCTTTAAGATAGGAAATTTTACTCAAGATATCTTATAAGAGTAGATTTACAGCGTCTCTCTGCAGCTGAAAAGGCATTTGAAGACCTGATAATTGGAAAGAAGGCAGGAAACCAGAAACCAGATGAGAAGCCCTGAAGGCGAAAAGGACCCTGATGTCAAATCTTGGGCCTTTTGAAGAGGTGCCATTACAAAAAACTTTAGCTTGAACTTAAAATTGCTTCACCACAAAATTATATTGTTTAAGTTTATGAACCTTTTCCTCGGAATCTATGTAGGCCAGAATTAGGAAATTTTGTACACTTATTTTCATAAACCCAATAAAGTAAATTTTGAAATTCTGAGCTTGTGTTGAGCTATGGGGCAATTTACTTGTAATTTTGTAATTTTATATTTTATATTATTATTAATATTATATTGTAATTACAGACTTATAATTAAAAATTATCAAAATTCTCATATTCAGTATATTCAGAAAACCTCAAGCTTACTATATGCAGTTAAACAGAAATCTCTCGAATAATTTCCGGGAAAAAGGTACACATCCTATTTTTTGAAATAATTTGTTTTATTTCCATAGGAAAAGTTGAATGTATATAATGCAATGAAGTTAACAGTAAATATGTTAATGTCATGTAAAGAACAGGGAACAATTTTATTGCTATATTTTCAAAATTTTGGATTAGATGCATCTCTTAAATAGTGTGCACTTTTCATGAACATCCCTCTTAAAGATAGTACTTGTGTCCTTAAAGATATTTATCACTATGGATGGAATAAAACAACCAATCTTTATAGAGAGTGTTAGGGGTATAAGTGAAGGTATTTCTATTGGTGACTCTGGACAGAATACTGAACAACATTGCATCAGCATTAACTCATTTGCAGACGAATAATTATAGCTATTAGGAGTACATTGGTTAGTACCTCCAAGTAAGTGTAGTAAGAGCAAGACATTAATGCTTATACTTTCCTGGGCAGCGTGTCAGATGTTTAAATTTGAATGCATGGATGCAAAACGGTTAGTCTTTGCTGACATTTGTAGTCCAGTTAATGGTGCAGTAACACCAATACAGAAAACATCAGGAAGTAAATTAATCCACTAAGCAGGTCGAAAGATTCTATTCACTCACTCATTTAGCAGTCTGGAATGGCAATATAAGACAGCAAAAGAACAGACGAAGTTTAAATTTCATGATTAAGATAACGCTCACTCAAGAGTCGTTTGACAGCCGTACAGACTCCCGCGTGTACAACGTAGAAACTGTGAAGGTATGGCGTAGAGAAGCAACAGATACAGTTGAAAATAAGTAAGTCACCAGGTCCAGATAGAAACCCAGTTCAGTTTTACACAGAGTTCTCCACAGCACTGGTCCCTTACTTAGTCTGCATTTATTGCGAATATCTTGTCCAGTTGAAAGTCTCAGGTGAATGAAAAAAGTGCAGGTTTTTCCATTATATAATAAAGGTAGAAAAACTGACCCACGTAATTACAGACCAATATCCTTTAGAGGTGGCATGCCACTTTTTCACTTTAACAACATTGTCAGTCAGATTAACGTTCATATTTTAGGACATGATCTTGATGTTCCCCAGTACTGCATTTTGTATGTCTGGGTTATAAATATTTACATGAGGAAGTTGGGGGCAAAATTATCTCATAACTGCATGTGTAACCTGTAGAGAGCTTGTACCCGGCAGGCCATAGTGGAGGCTATGAAGTGCAGGGAGAGACATGGATTGGGGACCATCAATTCTGAGTGCAGCGATCAGGCTGTGTGAGTCATTCTGGGAAGCACCACTCAATGGATCGTACCTGCAGAGGTACTTCTGGCTGCAGCACACTCCTATTTCTGCTTAGGGTCGGACAGGAGGGCGCCAATTCACAAAAAACTAGGCCAGGCGGCCAGTTGGAGGAAAGTGGATGGAGGAAGGCATCTGGGAGAGACTGCTGTAAACCGAGCCTCTGTACAAACGGTGGGAAGGTCATAAAACTCATGTTAGAAGCTCGGACGATACAGACAGAGTGGCTGGTGCATGTGTTTAGTGGGGGCAATACAGCAACTCCCCTGACGCCAGGAAATCGCCAGGTTCTTTTAGTGAGTGGCAAAAACATATATGTTTCATTGACACAACCGTCTAGGAAGTTTAACAGTATTCTTTCAGAAATTGGAAATGGTCGGCCTGGAAACATTATATCTCTCCATAAATGAGGGACTGTGCTCCCGTCAAGGTAGACTTTTATGCCAAAACGGGGCCATGTTTGCTGTGAGGACGACGCCTTCCTAATCTGAAATCTTCTTCTTTGAGATCAGAGAGATTTGGAGTTGCTGATTGGCTCCTTTCAGAATATGCAAAGTGGAGGCCTGCTCCCGCAGCGTGAGAACCCTGGTGCTGTGTCTGGGTTGGCTACCAGGCTAACAGAACATTCAAGAGAGGAATTTCAATGAGTAGAGGATAGTTCGATTGGTTTGTGCAATGTGGAGGCGGTTTCTTTTTTACTAATTCGATTCCTGTACTGAGGCTTGGTGGAAAGGGTTGGTGATTGTTTGCTTGCTTCTTATGGTCTTCTCCTTTGGAGAACTACGGGCTTTTCCCTAGTGGGTGACACTTGTGGTCTGTATCTTGTGGTGGATTGAGAGAGAGTGGCAGATTCCAACTGTACCACAGTGGAACTGCGTATCGTCTCAGACAGACATATAATGTGTCTTGAGGTTGAACTTGTTCGTCCTGAGTCGGTCGTCTGGCGTTTGACTAATTGAGCATGCACCGTCATGCCTGAGAGTCTAACTGGTTCGGGGAGACCATGGAATGTGTGCACCTCTAGTGAAATCTGACGGGATTTCAGGGCTCCGATAGTGAAGTTTACCGTGTTCTGATAATCAGAACGCCAGAGCGCGTAGTTTGCAAATTTTCGTTCATGTGTGAAATATTACAACTGTGGTAATTCACTGCTCCTCACCCAAAGGACTCAATTTTTTGCTGTCCGTGAATACTGCTGCACCGGCGTAGGTTTTTAAATGATATTCTCAACACCCTGTTCTTAGGTGAACCATAGTTTGTGGAATATTTGGTAGTAGTGGTGGTGGTGGCTAGTGTTTAACGTCCCGTCGACAACGAGGTCATTAGAGACGGAGCGCAAGCTCGGGGTAGGGAAGGATTGGGAAGGAAATCGGCCGTGCCCTTTCAAAGGAACCATCCCGGAATTTGCCTGAAACGATTTAGGGAAATCACGGAAAACCTAAATCAGGATGGCCGGAGACGGGATTGAACCGTCGTCCTCCCGAATGCGAGTCCAGTGATTTGGTCGTAGTGATTCCATTTGAGTAGCGCAGTGGATTCATGTAATCAGAATCAGATTGCATTGTAAAAGGGATTAATTCAAGGAAGAATTTGTGTAGCTCCCACTACAATGTATGCTTTGCCAATCACCATCCCGTTTCTGATTTTTGTTTGTCACTTTTTGTGTCAGATTTATCAGCTTGTTGTAGTTACAAAAGCATTAATGAAACTTGTCATTACTTTCCAAACTTAAATGCGCCACTGTTCTCATTCATACTCCCTCACATATTCACTGTTTCTATGTCACTGTAGTGGTACGTGGGTACACCAGCAATTTAACGTTCTATTTTATTAAATTAATTGATATGATTATTAATTTGAGTTCTGAAAGTGACCACAGGCATAGACAACAAAAGTAAATTTGCTAATCCAAATACAAAAGGTACAGGTGTAGCTCATGATTTGAAGGTTATTGAGAAGATAGTACTTCTCTATATATAAAACTAAAACATTTAGCATAAGTCGGACATATATTTATGATTAAAGCAAGTGACCGCTTGTATCCTTAACATTGGTTTGCTGCAGAATTCTTGAATACATTTTGAGTTCTAACGTAATACATTTCCCTGAGACAGAAAAGCTTCTGGCCACAAATTAGCACAGATTTAGAAAGCATCACCCGTGCGAAAATCAGCTTGTCTTTTTCTCACATAGTATCTCATAAACCGTGGATGGAGGACAACAGGCAGTTTCCATATTCTCCATTTCCAGAAATCATTTGACACGGTCTCCCACTGCGGATTGTTGAAGAAGGCAGAGCATTTGGCTTAGGTTCCCAAATATGCGAGTGGGCCGAAGACTTTATAAGTAATTGGACCCAGAATGAGGTCCTCGATGGAGAGTGTTTATGAGAGAAAAAAGTATTGCCAGTGGTGCCCGCGTTTATCCTCTATATACATAAATGATTTGACAGATAAGGGAGAGGCAATTTTTGGCTGTTTGCTGATGATGCTGTAGAGTACAGGAAGGTGTCGTCGCTGAATGACTGCAGGAATATACAAGATGAATTAGACAAAAACTGAAATTGGTGGCCACGCGGGATTAGTCGAGCGGTGTGAGGCGCTGCAGTCATGGACTGTGCGGCTGGTCCCGGAGGAGGTTCGAGTCCTCTTTCGGGCATGGGTTTGTGTGTTTGTCCTTAACATAATTTAGGTTAAGTAGTGTGTAAGCTTAGGGACTGATAACCTTAGCAGTTAGGTCCCATAAGATCTCACACACATTTGAACATTTTTTGCAGTTGGTGTGATGAGTGGCAGCTCGTTCTGTAGGCAGAAAAATGTAAGTTAATGCGGATGTGTAGGGCATACAGATCTCTAATGTTCGAATCCAACATTAGCAGGATGCAGCTTGATGTTTTCCCTTTCGATTAAATATTTAGGCCTAACGTTGTAAAGCGATATGAAATGGAATGAGCATGTGAGGTTGGTAGCATGGAAGGCTTATGTTCGACTTCATTTTATTGTGAGCATTTTGGCAAAGTGTAGTTCATCTGTAAACGAGATGGCGTCCAGAATCTTAGTGTGTCCCATTCTTCAGCACTGCTCAAGTGTTTGGGATCATCACCAGGTTCGATTAAAGGAAGACTTCAAAGCAATTCAGAGGTGGGCTGCTAGATTTGTTATCAGTGGGTTTGATAAATGTTGTGTACAACTGTATGGTAGAGCGACTGTCGTTACAGGAAAAGTGGACAGAAGAAGCAATGATCAAAGTACAAATTAACACAGTAAACTGAACATTTACTTAACTTGTATTTCTACAAGTGTACAAAGACTGATTAAAAATAATGTAGCAAGAAACAGGTCCATCTGTTGAAATGGTTCAAATGCCTCTGAGCACTATGGGACTTAACATCTGAGGGCATCAGTCCCCTAGAACTTAGAACTACTTAAACCTAACTAACCTAAGGACATCCCACACATCCATGCCCGAGGCAGGATTCGAACCTGCGACCGTAGCGGTCGCGCGGTTCCAGGCTGAAGCGCCTAGAACTTCTCGGCCACAACAGCCGGCTAGGTCCACCTTTAAAATAGCAACAAGGATGAGGCTATCTGAAGTAAGGGACGAATAGCGATGACTAGGCGGCATTTGCACAGTGTCATGTAACAAAGAGGCTCCAAGTGCAAGTGGAGTGTCTGACTGCCGCCGACCATCCTATACTGCGGTGGCAGAGGGCGCTCATGGTACAGAGCTACTGTAGGACTGGCTCAGCATGCATGCTCCATTGGATCCGCTATATCGAGCACGACTGCTATCAGCATCTGACGAAAACTTACAGTTCCATTGTCAACTTGAGATTCCTGCGGTGTGGTATCGATGCTTGATACCAAGTCAATCCCCATAAAACCTCCTCACCATCGTTGTGTGGTGTAGATGAGCGAAAGACGAGAGGAGAAAGGGCTTGATGGAGGTGGCAATGAGGGAATGGGAGCTAAAATTGAGACTGTTGCTGAGCTTACACCCCGCATACGCCCTGAGCCCGCCCAGGAACACCAGGAACGCCCAGGAAACAGGGCAGAAGGCACCCACATCCAGAGACAGAGAGGCAAACGGAGACATAGGTATGTCGACGACTGCAGAGGGTCTCGAGACCGCACTTGGGACAGCCGCACAGACGACGGTGGCTCTCGAGGTGGCGACGACCGTCAAAAGGGCGTCGACTTCCGTCAGCTCCAACACTGGAGACAGCAGCGCGCGGTCCGCGGGAGCCATGCAGTGGGGGCTGCTGTCCACGCGCAGGCACGGAATCTCAAAGAGTAAAGCCCGTGACAGAGCCCCACAGTTCAAATAGACTAGTTTGAATCTTGCGGCATTGCAGCAGTCCTCTCGATCCCTGCAGGAGAGACATAGAACGTACAAGAAAATGTTTGATGTTGCCTCGATCACAACACCCCTGTCTTCCATACCATCTGTGAAAGACCAAATCGTTGTGTGATGTTTTGCCTGTCACGAAAGAGTCGGCGCCGCCCACTTTAGGGGGGTGCAGCAGATGAAGCAAGGTGCGATGGCGCTGTCCATTTACCAACTCTGCCGGCGATAATCTGTTGCATGGCTGGGTGCAGTAGGGAGACAAGAATAGCAACAGAGGTTGATACCACAGGTGAGAGGCGTGAAGTTTGTCCGTCTGTTGGTTAAACTTTTGTACAAAGTTTTCAGCTTTGCCGCTCGACTGCAGATGGAACGGTGCACTCGGGATATGGTTGATGCGGAAGGTATTTGAGAACAGTTCAGCAGCAACGAACAGAGGTCGCAGAGATCTGCTGTCCGTCACAATCGCTTCAGACAATCTCTCAAACCAAAGATCGACAACAAAGCCTGGATAGTGGATCGAGCCATAGTAGAGTGCAAAGGAACCATGAACGGAAATTTGCCGAAAGCATCAACGATGATGAGCCAACGTGTATTCCAGTAAGGACCTACGAAATCCAAGTGCAGATGTTGCCAAAGAGCATTCGCACATCAGTAATCATCTACAACCATATTGTGACTTTTTATTTGTTGAGTGAGTCGCGCAATTGTAATATACTGCACCTGCATGTGCGAGGATGGCGACTGCCGGATTTCCGATATAGTTACCTATATGTTTGGAACCCGAGATGGTGGACGTAATTCACATGGGCAGCCTGCCTGTCTTCCACATCACTTGTGCTAAGTTTAGAACCCAAGAGTCCACTTGTACTAAGTATAAAATGGTAGGATATTAAAAATACTACCGGTTTGAAATCACAGGAATATGAAAAATCCACTGCCGCAGCCTCCATGGTTGCCGTGATGTTTGAAAATTTCGCCACGAAGCTGCCGTAAGTATAAAATGTTCTAGCCCTGTGACGCAGCATGTTTACACAATTACTCTCACTGCCGCACTGCCAGTGCGTGTGTAGTAGGATAGGACAGGAACGTTAGTTTAAATAACTCTTGGCCCGTGCCCCACCGAAGACCACACACTGAGATCTCCTGCGGCCAAAATGTCCGACCACCGGCACGGCCACTGCTGGGCGCTGCTCTGCCAAACATCTCGGCGAGCAGTCGCAGGGTCGCGCCGCTGGCCCATAGTCGCAGCGCCTCCAACGGCCTCCGGATGCAATCCACCTTCTCTTCTTTGTTCGACAGATTCTAATGCCCGCAGGGCGTGCAACTTGATTCTTACTTCCTTTTACAGCTTTGTTTAGATTTGCCTTTCAGCTATTCTTGATGGTCTTAGTATACTCATGGTCATAAATTAAGGATTATGCTGATACATGGTGAAACAAGGCTCAGGTGGGTGGTTTCGGGGTTAAATCACCTCCGGGTATGACCATGCGGTGCATTATACCTGCGGTCGTCGAACGGTGGCGTTGGCAGCAGTCCACATACGCAGATGTGTGTTGTTGCATGTCAGAGCAGGTTGCAGCGAGTAAGTGTGCAGACGTTTTCAGACGTGCTAATGGCGACTGTGAGTTGAAAATGGCTCAAAGAACACATATTTCTGACGTTATGAGGAGCAGAATACTGGGGCGACTGGAGGCTGGTCGAACACAGCAGGTCGTTGCACGAGCCCTCTGTGTGCCACAAAGTGTGATCTCAGGATTATGGCAACGATTCCAGCAAACAGGAAACGTGTCCAGGCGCTACAGTACGGGACGTCCACAGTGTACAGCACCACAAGAAGACCGATATCTCACCATCAGTGCCCGCAGACGGGTACGGAGTACTGCAGGTAGCCTCGCTTGGGACCATACCGCAGCCACTGGAACAGTTGTCTCCAAACTCATAGTCTACAGACGACTCAACAGACATGGTTTATTCGCCCGGAGACCTGCAAGGTGCATTCCACTGACCCCTGGTCACAGGAGTGCCCGTAACGCCTGGTGTCAAGAATACAGTACATGGTCATTGTAACACTGATTCCAGGTTATGTTCACGGATGAGTCCAGGTATAGTCTGAACAGTGATTCTCGCCGGTCTTCGTATGGTCTGAGCCAGGAAGCAGATACTAACCCCTTTATGTCCTTGAAAGGGACCTGTATGGAGGTTGTGGTTTGATGGTGTGGGGTGGGATTATGATTGGTACATGTACACTCCTGCATGTCTTTGACAAAGGAACTGTAACAGGTCAGGTGTATCGGGACGTCATTTTGCACCAGTTCGTCCGCCTTTTCAGGGGCGCAGTGGGTCCCACCTTTCTCCTGATGGATGATAACACACGGCCCCTCCGAGCTGCCATCGTGAAGGAGTACCTTGAAAAAGAAGATATCAGGCGAATGGAGTGGCCTGCCTGTTCTCCAGACCTAAATTTCGTCGAGCACGTCTGGGATTCTCTCGGTCGACGTATCACTGGACGTCTTCAAACCTCTAGGACACTTCAGGAGCAACGAAAGGCACTGGTGCAAGAATGGGAGGCTATACCCCAGCAGGTGCTCGTTCACCTGATCCAGAGTATGCCAACCCTTTGTGCGGCCTGTGTACGTGTGCATGGTGAAAATATCACATATTGATGTCGGTGTACATGCGCAGGAAACAGTGACGCTTTGTAGCACATGCCTTTCGGGACGGTTTTCTCAACTTATCACCAATACCGTGGACTTATAGATCAGTGTCGTGTGTGTTCCCTATGTGCCTATGCTATTAGCGCCAGTTTTGTGTAGTGCCACGTTGTGTGGCACCACATTCTGCAATTATCCTTAATTTATGAGCATGAGTGTAGTCAGATGTTGTTCTTCTATCTTGATGAACACTTTTTGATTTCTTCCACCAACTGTTCTTACGATCTTCACTCCATAGACTGGACTGATACAGCTTTTCACAGTAGTCTCTTCTCCAAAAGTCTTTTCATTTATGCGTAATCTACATTCTCTGACATGCTAATGTAGAGGGTAACAAATGACAGGTCTGCTGTGACTCTGCGTTTTAGACCCACGGGTGGGCGAACGGCAGCGATTGGCCTGTGGAACGAATTCGTGCGATAAAGAGTGAGAGGCTGCAGAATTTTTCAACGGGAGTTTTTCAGACAGCTACTGTAAAACTTCGTAAGTAAAGGGGCAATGTTCACGACGCGTGAATAAGTGTAAACATCTGAAGATGCGGTGGACATAAAATGAATTTACTCTCAGAAACGTATGTTTTGTGGGGCCCTTTGTTGACGTGGTGTGTCAGAAAAGGAATCGACACCCGTATCGGTGCGTTACTCTATAAACATTAATGTCACTGACGCTACAGTTTTGACAGCATTCGCTGAGAAAACTGCTATCTAGTCACGTTATGAGATGGCCCCCGAGCTTTATTACGTACGAGAATCAGCCCCGCAAGTCAACAAAAGTTTCCCTTCCCTATGTTAGATGGTAACTATGGCTCGAAGTTGTCAGATGCGCTTAGAAAAGAAGTACCTGGCCAGGTCTGCATGTGCGGTGACAACCGAGTGACAATGGACCAGCCATCAAGCAGTGATGGGTCGCCGTTGCTGTCATTCAAGAAATGAAATTGCGTATATGCAACTTCAGTTATTGTTCTCTATAATTTGCTGACATGATCCTCTTATGCTGCACCAGAGCATTTCTTTTATTGAAATAAGAGTAAAAACTCATTGAATATTTAAAAAGAGAGATAGAAAGAAGATGATGTAGAGAGCGTGTAACGTTTGTTCGAGAAATACTTAAAATGTGTCCAGTATTTCTTGGTCTTTATTCATAGCTGGAAGATATTGTGACAGTAACAAACTGTGGGAATTATTCTGCTGATTAATAATCAGTGTAACGTTAATTCTATTTGAAAATATTTACGTATAGTCATATTTATTTCTTGTAAGCGGTAGAGCCTCTGAGAACTGGAACTTTGTATTTCGTGTTCGGAAGAAGTTTACCAAGTACGCTGTTAGAAGCAGGACAAAATCATTGACAGTTTCAATTAAAGATCCGTTGTGTTTTCCTATCTATTTGAATATCAAGATTTCAATGTAAGAAGTTGCATCTGAGTGGTAGTTGAATTACTCTGTGAGCACTTAGGATCGGGAGTGTGGGAACAGCAGACGGTTTAAATAATACTGCACTACTGACCATTAAAATTGCTACACCAACAAGAAATGACTGACTGTGATACGCCAGTATGGCGATGACGAATGCACGCTTCCAATGTGCGTTCACCGCGATGTCGCGAAACACGGATGCGACCGTCATGATGCTGTAAACAGAACCAGGATTCATCCGAAAAAATGACGTTTTGCCATTCGTGCACCCAGGTTCGTCGTTGAGTACACCATCGCAGGCGCTCCTGTCTGATGTAGCGTCAAGGGTAACCGCAGCAATGGTCTCCGAGCTGATAGTCCATGCTGCTGCAAACGTCGTCGAACTGTTCGTGCAGATGGTTGTTGTCTCGCAAACGTCCCCATCTATTGACTCAGGGATCGAGACGTGGCTGCGCGATCCGTTACAGCCATGCGGATATGATGCCTGTCATCTCGACTGCCAGTCATACGAGGCCGTTGGGATCCAGCACGGCGTTCCGTATTACCGTACTGAAGCCACCGATTCCATATTCTGCTAACAATCTCGACCAACGCGACCAGCAATGTCGCGATACGATAAACCGCAATCGCGATAGACTACAATCCGACCTTTATCAAAGTCTGAAACGTGATGGTACGCATTTCTCCTCCTTACACGAGGCATCACGACAACGTTTCACCAGGAAACGGCGGTCAACTGCTGTTTGTGTATGAGAAATCGGTTGGAAACTTTCCTCATATCAGCACGTTGTAGGTGTCGCCATCGGCGCCAATCTTGTGTGAATGCTCTGAAAAGCTAATCATTTGCATATCAGATCATCTTCTTCCTGTCGGTTAAATTACGAGTCCGTAGTACGTCATCTTCGTGGTGTAGCAATTTTATTGGCCAGTATTGTAGCTAAGTACCCAGTGTTGCCCAGGTACGTATGTATTCCAATTCTGTTAGTCCATTTTCTTCTACTCCTTCACCGCCCCTCTCTGTACAGCTCCTCCTATCATCTCTGTGTCCATCTCCTCTTCCATTTATCTGGCCAGCCGATGTGGCCGTGCGGTTCTTGGCGCTTCAGTCTGGAACCGTTTGACTCCTACGGTCGCAGGTTCGAATCCTGCCTCGGGCATGGATGTGTGTGAGGTCCTTAGGTTAGTTAGGTTTAAGTAGTACTACGTTCTAGGGGACTGATGAGCACAGATGTTAAGTCCCATAGTGCTCAGAGCCATTTGAACCATTTCTCTGTCCGTTTCCTCCTCCCAGTCTCTCTGACAATATCGTTCTCCTCCTCCTTATTTCAGTGTACCACCTCCTCTCCCCTCTGTCAATCTTCTCCTCTTTCTTTCCTCTGTCTCTCTTCCTCCCACTCTCTCTCCGCCTCCTCCTCATTCCCTCCTCAGCTCACCGCCCCCCCCCCCCCTCTCTCGGTCCATATCGCCCTCTTTCCTTCCTCTGTCCATCTCCTTCTCCGTTCATCTCCTCCACCCCCATATCTGTGCTCATCTCATCCTTTCACCTGTCTGTCTGTCTGTCTGTCTATCTCCTCCTCTCCCTTCTCTCCCCAATTTGCGACTCCCACCCCAACAGCAAGGTGTTGGTTCTTACTGCCATGGTACCTCTTTGCAGATAGTAACTGTTATGTGTATTAAGTTTGGTTGAAACCGAACCAGGGGTTTAGGAGGAGTTTTCTTACCCATGGCTTTTCCCGAATACCCACTTATGACATGTATTTCCCAAACATTTAACATATTTAAAACAAATTTGTACACATTTTTCACCTGTGTCCCTAGCGAATTTCGGCCTGTAGTTTCGTTTCCACACAGTTTATTGTTTATGATGTCACATCTCCTGAACTATTTGTTGTATAACGACATAATTTTGTTGGTACATTCAGTGGATTATGTGGATACTGTATGTGAAATTTGTTGTGAATAGAGTTAGTATGAAAGAAGTAATAAATTTAAACGTCATGCATGATGTAGCAGTTTTTCATGCATAGCAGTGTGTATGATGCCATACTCCTGAACTACAGTGATATAATTTTGAACGTTCGGGCGAACTTGTTCAACTTTACCATTAGAATGACAGTGAAAAGGAGCAGTAGTTGCACGGTGTGCGCCGTTGTTGGCAAAAAACAATTCAAAATCGTTTGACTTGAACTGTCTATGGTCTGTTATCAAAGATAAGAACATTGGGAGGACCTTAGAGCAAAAAAATAAAGGACAAACCTGATATAATACTAGAACTAACGGTCAGTGTCATTGGGGCAACAAAAAGAAGTTTCAAATGGTTCAAATTGCTCTGAGCACTATGGGACTTAACATCTGAGGTTATCAGTCCCCAGACTTAGAACTACGTAAACCTAACTAACCTAAGGACATCACACACATCCATGCCCGAGGCAGAATTCGAACCTGCGACCGTAGCAGCCGCTTGGTTCTGGGCTGAAACGCTCGACCACAGCGGCCGGCTACAAAAAGAAGTTTACTCTACTCGTCAACCACCACCAACCATCGCCTGTTCGATAATGGACCAGTGAAATCAATATTCAAGCATTGCCACAGTCCATAAGGACTGCTCACTGAGAAAACCACTGTGGCGGAGAAAACTGATGCTGCACAGAAACTGTGCAATGAGAGGTCGTTTGCTGAATTTGGGCGGCCGTGCTCTGCCAAGTACAACGACGTCAGATGAGGTGCTTTGTACGAATGGTGCCCCAGCGACATTGGTGCAACAAAGACAAAACTTCCTGCTGGAAGATGTGAGGAATCACAACCCATTCATTTTCATGCTCTGTGTGTAGCAACAGAACAACTGACCAAATGTGTAGCGTGTTTTGATGCGAAAATTGGTGATACACCAGTGGGTGGGGAATTTCTTTCAAACTACATGGCCACCCTTGGCTCACGTATTACAGAACTACCCAAAGAAGCAGGTCAGAAGTAGTCGCTCCATAAATGTGGCGAATGTCAAAAGGAAAATTTGAAGAATTTAAATCTCTTGAGTGTTAAGTTGTCAGTGTGATCCCTCAGACGAACCAAACACTGTGTTGATACCAACCGGTAACTGAGACAACAAGTCAGCGTTTGAATGTGGTGGAGTAGGCCCATATAGCATCTTGTGTTCATAAGTACACAATAACAGAGCCCAACGTTGCAATTTTTGCGCTGTCTGTGGTGGGACAGGTTTAGTTGGAGTGAACAAAGCCATTAAATGTTCATGATCTTTAATAAAATAGACCTATCGCCTGTTGTTATACCATAGGCAATGACGACAGCCTCTTTTTCAAATTGACCATAGATGCACCGCACTTCGTTCAGAGTTTCTGAGGCAAAAGAAGTGGGCCTATCACACAAAGTAATCCTAAGGGACGCCACTGCTCCAGTCCCATAAGAAGATGTATAAACAGCTAACATAACAGGTTTAGCTGGATCAAAATGAGTTAGACAATGACATCATTTAAAAGCTGAAATGCCTCGTGACATTTTTGGGACCATACAAAGGCAACACCTTTCCGATGCAGCTCGTTCGTAAAACAGCAGCTTAATAAATTTAAGGTAACAGATTAATTTCTCTGTGCGTCCTGTAGCCCCTTGATGTTACAGGATACCGGCAATCCTTTAACTGCAAAAAACTGCGACTGAGCAGGGTGTGCATTGACAACATCTCCTAAACATTTAGGTTGTTCATGGAATAAGGTGCACTTTTCCTTGACACACTTTAAGGCAGCCTCAGTGAGAATTAAGTGTAATTTTTGCCACATGTTCAACAGATGTACGACCTGCAACAACTACATCATCGAGAGAGTTCATACATGAAGGAACTTTGGCTGTTAAATGATCCAGGAAACAGTGAAAAATAGCGGGAACTGAAGCACTTCTGGAACAATCCCAGGTGAGTTTTGATCACAAAATACTACTTGAACTGCTTATCCAGTGATAACTGTAGATATGCCGCACATAAATCAATCAACAAAATAATCTATCCTGTCCCAATCTGACCATTAATTCCTCTGGTCATGGGAGAGCATAGCAATTCACTATAGTTTGTGGCTTTAACGTGGCTTTGAAATTAGCACGTGGACACAAACATCGTGATGGCTTTTTAAGTATTACCACTGGAGATACCTATTGGGTTGCAGAAATGAGTTGTATGACTCCACTGTCCTTCCATTACTCCAGCTCCTTAGCAACCGGCTTACGTATAGCATCGGGAATAGGCCTCGTGGTTGTGCATTATCTTTAAAAGTAAGGTGCACTTTAAAGTCCTTAGCTCTTCTTAATCCTTGTTCATAAAGTTCACTGTACTCATTGCACAAGTCACAAACATGAGTGTGAGGCACCGAAACGCTGATTTGTAGCACATTATCTTGCATGCACAGGTTGAACAAATCAAACAATTCTAATCCAAAAATGTTCGCAAAGTTTCTAGGACATAGTACGTGGAGCAAAAAACACTTCACGAACCCACGAAAAGTTACTGCAAGCTGTACACATCTAGCACTGGTATTTCGTATCTGTTATAAGCGGACAAAACAAAATTATGGTTACAATGAAATGAACACCCTTAGCTGCTTACATGTCCGAAAGAACAGATACCATCTTAGTATATACAAAATTAAGGTTTTGTAACAACGAGGTACCGGGCATCCCATAGGTGTCTTCATTGAATATGGAAACAGACAAACCTATGTCTGAAATTTAATAGGTTTGTGAGACACTTTTAATTATACAAAAAGTCTACACATCTAGTACTAATATTTCGTCTCTGTTATAAGCAAACAAAATAGAGGTATGGTTTCGTAGCAATGGGTACCGATGATATACCATACGTGTCTTCATTGTCTATGGAAACAGACACACCTGTGCCAGACTGAAATTTAAGTCTTGTTAGCCACTCTTAATTAGACAAAAAGCTCGTTTTCCTATCTGTGGACTATAGCATAAGGTTTTCACTAAGCAGAAAAACGAGACCTCTTTGCTTCTGTCACACTGTATTGTCCATGACAACATGAACTTTCTGATAGCCACTCAACAGTTTCTCGTCAGACTGGCGCCATGCCTGGCTGCATTGTAAACAGACGGTCTGGTTATGACGTTTTTTACCATACTTGAAGCACTGTGCGTCACGACAAAAACATGGTTTTCCGCCATGAGTAGAAAAACACTGCGGACAGGGATTCCTCATCTTAATCTGAAGTACATCTCATGTATAACGTGACCAAATGGTTTTAGCTTTACCTTAGCCCTATTTTATTCACTTTAATGTTAATTGTATACCGAAGACCTTGTGCGCTACTGACAAGCGAAATAGACGGAATCTCAAAATCAACTTCAGCTGTGTCCACAATACTAGGGGGCCCTACATCTGACAGAACTGTTTTCACTTGATTAATGATATTAAAACCAACAACTGTACTGTAATCCAACGTCTTTTATATGAAACCTACCAGGTTCGACTCCAAAAAGCGACATCTTCAGGCCGGAACCTGCCATCAAGGTACCAATCGCAATGACAAAGACCAATGGAGTTTTCAAATGGAAGCAATAAAATTTACTAAGCATGTGCGCCCGCATGTACAACCAAAAAAAGTTGTGTGCAGCGGAGCCAAAATCAACTGGATTCCGTATCTTCACAGCAGTAGCAAGCCCAGCAACGGTCAGACGACAAGCGTCTTCGATGGATTACCAGAGAACTGTTTTCAACTCTGGGTCTGGAAATTTTATGACAGCAGCACGTATAAGTGCATCTGCACGTTCTTCGTGGTTACATCACGTAGCATGTGGTGTCACCGCCAGACACCACACTTGCTAGGTGGTAGCCTTTGAATCGGCCGCGGTCCGTTAGTATACGTCGGACCCGCGTGTCGCCACTATCAGTGATTGCAGACCGAGCGCCGCCACACGGCAGGTCTAGGGAGACTTCCTAGCACTCGCCCCAGTTGTACAGCCGACTTTGCTAGCGATGGTTCACTGACAAATTACGCTCTCATTTGCCGAGACGATAGTTAGCATAGCCTTCAGCTACGTCATTTGCTACGACCTAGCAAGGCGCCATTATCATTTGCTATTTATCTTGTGATGCATGTATCGTCAGACCGATGTTTACCAATTATGGATTAAAGTTAAGTATTCCAGAAGCTACGTACTTTTTTTACTAGACTCAACCGCTTTAACTGTTCCAGACCTCACGCCAGCCTGCGTGAGCTTAAACGCGTGCCTTTCGGCTATCTCATAGTGGCTTGGCTGTCTTGCCAAGTCACAACATAGCATAATATTATTATAGTTTTGTCTGGCAAGACAACTTAAACCTGCAATGTCTTGTTAATCCTTTAAGTTCAGCAATCTCCTGTTTTAATGATTGTCCGGGATGCTTCTCAAGACGAAAAATATTAAATCTCGGCACAGTGACATAAATCTGTGTGTCGTAATGTTCATCGATTTTTTCAAGTATTTCTTCGTAATCGACACCTTCTGGACAAGACCCGGGAAACAATTTCACACGTAGAAATAGGTGTCGGCTTCGAGAGTGAACAAAGAGAATGCAAGCGCGCCATTCCGTTAATGCTGTAGGCGGAGGAATGTGCTTGCAGTTGAGTGCGACATTCCGACCAATTCTCTTCCTTCCAGCTGTACGGGGAAACTTCGGTGCAGCCGTTGGCTGCAGTGATGACTGTTGTGAGAGTAGATTCGATATTTATTGAACACTGAGCAGCAGTCGTTCAATCTGCTACGCCTGAAACTGAACAGCTTCGTCTAAAGATAATTCACGTGAAGGCTCAAAAATGTTGAAACACTTTTGATTAGATACAATAACAAAAAAAATAATTGTTGCTGTGAGTAGCGGAACACGGAGCATGTCCATAGAGGCAACCGAAGGTAGAATTCAAGCCAAAGTTTCCCCTTAGCTATTTTTATACATGGTAAACGAAGAAACGCACTTGAACAAACTTGAGAACCAGACTCTCGCCATTTTTATATGTCGTAGCAAGCCTAGATGTCAGTTCAATGGGTTTGACATCTGGAGGAGGTCGAGTAGACAAAAAAAAAAAAAAAAAAAAAAATAAAAAAAATAGAAAAATATGGCATTTCAGTCTTTGATCGCTATTTTTTGTTTTCAATGAGCGGTTTCAGGCTAGCTGCCCATCTTCAGATCATATATTGCAGTTACAGAGTAACCTGTCAGTACAGAACTATTGGTTTGCTGCCATGTTAGTTAGGACAGCGAACCAATGGTTCTGTACTGACAGGTTACTCTGTAACTGTAACATATGATCTGAACATGGGCAGCTAGCCTGAAACTGGTCATTGAAAATAAAAAATAGCAATCAAAGACTGAAATGCCACATTTTTATTCAAAGAACGATCGCGGCAATCCCAATAAGACAATCATGTCTAGTTTTGATACACTCTAAGACAGGAAAAAAAAAGATGACGCACCACGAAGGAATTATTCGAATGTGACGGAAATCGGTAGATGTGATGCGCATGTACAGACATACAAATGTTTACAGCTTCATAAAAATTAAATGACTTATTCCAAATAAAAAGAGCTTCACAAACTGAATATCTCAATAATGCGATGTTTCACCTATGGCCCTTATGCAAGTAGTTATTCGGTTTGGCATTGACTGATAGAGTTGATGGATTACCTCCTGAGAGCACGTTGCAAGGCATCCCAGATATGCTCTATAATGTTCATGTCTGGGGAGTTTGGTGGCCAGCGGAAGTGTTTAAACTCAGAGGAGTGCTCTTGGAGCCACGCTGTAGTAGTTCTGGAAATGTGGGGTGTCGCATTGTGCTGCTGGAATTGACCAAGTACGTCGGAATGCACAATGGACATGAATGGCTGCGTGTGGTCAGACAGGATGCTTACGTGCGTGTCACCTGTCAGAGTCGTGTCTAGACGTATCAGGGATCCCGCATAACTCCAACTGCACAGGCCCTACTCCATTGGGGAGCCCCACCAGCTTGAACAGTACCCTGCTGACATGCAGGATCCATGGATTCATGACGTTGTCTCCACACCCGTTCATGTCCGTCCGCTCAATACAATTTGAAACGAGACTCGTCCGACCATCCAACACGTTCACAGTCATCAAAAGACTAATGTCAGTGTTGAAGGACCCAGGCGAGGCGTAAAGCTTTGTGTCGTGCGGTCATCAAGAGTACACAAATGGCCCTCCAGCTCCGTGAGCCCATATCGATGACGTTTCGTTGAATGATTCGCACTCTGGCATTTGTAAATGGGCCAGCATTGAAATCTGCAGCAATCTACGGAAGGATTGCACTTCTGTCACGTTGAACGATTGATCCTCTTCAGTCGTCGTTGGTCCCGTTCTTGCAGGATCTTTTTCGGGCCGCAGCGATATCAGAGATTTGATATTTTACTAGATTCCTGATACTTACGGTATACTCGTCAAATGGTCGTGCGGGAAAATCCCCACTTCATCGCTACCACCCCGGAGATGCTGTGTCCCATCGCTCGAGCGGCGACTTTACACCACGTTCAAACGCACTTAAAATCTTGATAACCTGACACTGTAGCAGCAGTAACTGATGTAACAACTGCGCCAGACACTTGTTGTCTTATATAGGCGTTGCCGACCGCAGCGCCGTATTATGCCTGTGTACGTATCTCTGTATTTGAATACGCATGCCTATACCAGTTTCTTTTGCGCTTCAGTGTACCTCACCAAAAGACTATGAAAGTAAAATTAGTGAGATTGAGATTCAAGTTCACATAGTGGCTTGCCAACAATCTTTGCTTCCCGCGAACCATTCGCGACTGCAACAGGTGGCACGTAAAATACCCTCCCCCGCACACCGTACGGTGGCTTGCGAGGTGTAGATGCAGAAGTTCACATAAATTATAGAGTGATGAATGTAGTGCTACAGAAGAATGCTGTAGATCAGATGAGTAAATGTAGCATATCTTTTACTTAGACTGTTGTTTATTTGATCTTTCTCTCTTTTGACAATCGTGTCGCCTCATGAAGCCATTTTCTAGTGGTTATCTGCATGAAAAAACACACTGTGTTACTGATACGAAATGAGAGCACAATGGCGTCAATATAAATCAGCTTAAAAATAGTTACCTTTAAATTTGCCAAATATCGAAATTAGTAGGGCCTTCACAGTCTGCGTGGGGTTCAGGTTTCGTTTTTTTTTTTTTTTTTTCGTTCAGATCGAAATCCTACGTCATTTAAATGTAATATTTATCAAACGTATGCTCATTAACGTATATCTAATTCTTGTATTTATGAAAAGTGAATGCCTTCTGGTTTCTAAATACTTATTGCACACAAAAAAAATCCAGTTCCATTTCATCACAAATTCTTAATTACAGCTTCTTTACAACATAATTTTATAAGGATGGTTTAAATTTTAAAAAAAATGTAATTTATTTTTTCCCCTCCTATTGTATTTTATGCTTCACGGGAAATGTTCAGGGGACATGAACGTCTGCTTAAAAATTTGCATTGCCTGAGAATGGATCGCAGGCTCTTACATGACGAGCAAGCATTCTACCACAGAGCCACGCTGTTTGTCGAAAACATTGATATTGATAATTTCAAAATCGATATTATAGACAGTTTTTAGAGTTGCATTGATGCTTTGTTTGACTGGTGTTACTCGTATGATTCTCACTATTCATTATATTTTCGGCTACTTTAATTTTATTTAATCAAATAAACGTTTTCTCTTTTAAGCATCCCGTCCTGTATACACTGAAGAGCCAAAGAAACTCGTTCACCTGCCTAATATCGTGTAGGGCCCCCGCGAGCACACAGAAGTGCCGCAGCATGACGTGGCATGGACTCGACTAATGTCTGAAGTAGTGCTGGAGGGAATTTACATCATAAATCCTGTAGGGCCGTCGATAAATCCGTAAGAGTACAAGGAGATGGAGATCTGTTCCGAACAGTACGCTGCAAGGCATCCCAGATATGCTCAATAATGTTCATGTCTGGGTAGTTTGGTGGCCAGCTAATGTGTTTAAACTCAGGAGAGTGCTCCTGGGGCCAACCTGTAGCAATTCTGGTCGTGTTGGGTATTGCATTGTCCTGCCGTAATTTCCCAAGTCCTTCGGAATGCACAATGGACGTGAATGGATGCAGGTGAGCAGACAGGGGCTTACATACTTGTCACCCGTCAGAGTCGTATCTAGACGTATCGGGGGTCCCATTTCATTCCAACTCCACACCCCCCACACCATTACAGAGTAGAGTCCTGCATGACCGAGTAAGCGAGCACAAAATACGAGGTGGGGCGAGCACACCCTAACTGGATAGGCTGCCCGCACTAGTTCTTGTGACCGAGCATAGAAGTCGTGACCGAATACGTAGCACTACCTTCAAACAAATTACACATATCATTATCCGTGTGACATTGCAGCCAGTACGGGCTTCTCATTTGTGGTGTGTCTCTCTATGGAATCATGCAGCGCGAGGAACCAGTGCAGTGAGACGTAAGATTGAAACCAATGTTTACACATTGAAGAAACGGGAAGATCTAAAAAGCCAAGTGTGGAGTACATTTCTGTTGGTTGTAGACGAAAACAGTGCGTCTACTGGGTACGTATCGTGCCTAAACTGCTCCACATTATTGTGTTTCCAGTCGGGAACCACTCATTTAAAGAAACACAATTACAAGAAACCTCACAAAGATACACCTCCTTCAGGGATCCGGCAGTAATAAAACATCCAACCAGGGTGCCAATGTGATAAAGGCTTTGGAAAATCACTAAAGGATTCCTTGTGCTGCTCACTGTATAAACACAGCACCTAGTCACATTTTCGATGAAGATAACTTCTTGTTAAATCATGCCCCGAACATCGCATCAACAATAAATACTGCAAAATGCATCGTAAAGTACATTAAGAAAAGTGGCCTCTGCTCGTCTTTGTTATCATCGTTGAAACAAGAGGTCTGTACACTCTGGAACAGCTTGTACACTATGTTGGAATCCTTACACACTCAGTATAACGAAGTTGCTGCTTTGCTGACGGCGCTTAGAGATTGAAAAATTGCGTAATATCTGAGCCCATTTAAAGAGGCCACAGATGAATTAGAAGGCGAAAAAGAGCCGACAGTCCAGTTATTTCTTCTTTGGTTTCACAAACTGCAACAAATTTGCAGTGTCTATGACATTGTCTGTCAGGTGAGTAATTACTGCAGTTAAAAGCACTGTTTCATTGTGATACGTGATACATTTATAATTATCTACCGTAATAAATGTGTACTAACAGATATGTATTTTTCAACAGGAGGTACAAAGGATTAAAAATCGAGCCTTGACTTTCGTTTGTCAGAAGATTATGATCACTTCCAGAGATAAAATTGCTTCGTTTCTTTGGCCGTCTTTCCGTGATCTTAATATGCTTGAAATAAATGAAAAGCAGGAAATTCTTAGCAATGCGCGACGAATGTGTGCTACTTACGCAGGTACAACATGCAATCATTAACATAATCGTTTTTGCATAGTTGGTAGATAGTGTATTACAGAGCAATGGGAATGCTATAATTTGTATAATATTTCATTAACGTAAAACATCTCGTTTTCACGGGGACGTTTCGATGATTTCCACATCAGTTCTGTAGTACTTGTCTCTTTTGTTTATTGTCATACATCCTTCAAGTACTGTGTCATCACCACCCAGAAAGAGAGATCGTTCAAGGAATGGAGGAACAACAGATCATCCGCAGCAGATGAAGTAGATCTCTACATTTTAATGCACCTCGAAGATGAGGATGACATCTTAAGATTCTATGTATCCCAGCAACAAGCGCACTTAGTGAAAGATACTTTAGTAAAGCCGTCATGTTACTAACAAATCGCCGCAGCCAATAAAATCCGGAACGCTTTAGTGATTTACTGCTGATCAACAATAACTATAATTTTGCTTCTGTTGCAAACAAGTGAAAAGTATGACAAGTTACGTTTGTAAATGTTTAATGTTCTTTATACGCTTTCCTTATGAAGATCGTTGTCTTCTAGATTACAGGGAAAGCACTTATTTAATGTTTCTTGTTAATGAAAGGCAAAATAAATCTTCTGTTTGGAAATGACACTCGTCTTCTATCCGCGATTGTACTGAAATATCGTTTTACTTTCGAATTTAGCTGTGTCACGTACCCGATCTACTAAACGTTACTTTTCTATTAAAAGAGAGAAAGAGAGAAAAATACATTGTGTGATATATATATATATATATATATATATATATATATATATGTGTGTGTGTGTGTGTGTGTGTGTGTGTGTGTGTGTGTGTGTGTGTGTATGTGTGTGTGTGAGAGAGAGAGAGAGAGAAAGAGAGAGAGATAGAGAGGCCTTGGATTTGTACAGTACAGTGCAGCGAGCCGGGGCGGAGCGAAGAGAGACGTCAGCGGTGACCGGTCATGCTCGGTTATCCGCGTGTCCGGAATCCGGACAACAGACATGGGGCGAGTACGTGACCGAGCCGAGTCGTGTGGGGCCGGACACGAGTGGCTCGGTCCCCTGTCAACAGGCGAGCAGTGACCGGTCAAACATTGAGCGCTGCAGCACTCTATTACAGAGCCTCCCCGAGCTTGAACAGTCCCCTGCTGGCATGCAAGGCCCATGGATTCATGATTTCTTCTCCATACCTGTACACGTCCATCCGCTTGATACAACTTGAAACGACATTCGTCTGCCCAGGCAACATGTTTCCAGTTATCAATAGTCTATTGTCGATGTCAACGGGCGCAGGCGACGTGTAAAGCTTTGTGTCGTGTTGTCATCAAGCCCGTATCGACGATGTTACGTTGAATGGTTCACACGCTGACGCTTGTTGATGGCCCAACATTGAAATCTGCAGCAATCTGCGGAAGGGTTGCACTTCTGTCACTTTGAACAATTCTCTTCGTCGGCCGCTGTGACCGAGCGGTTCTAGTCGCCTCTGTCCGGAACCGCGCTGCTGCTAAGGTCGCAGGTTCGAATCCTGCCTTGGGCATGGATGTGTGTGATGTCCTTAGGTTATTTAGGTTTACGTAGTTCTAAGTCTATAAGTCCCATAGTGCTCAGAGCCATCTGAACCATTTGAATTCTCTTCAGTCGTCGTTGGTCCCGTTCTTGCAGGATCTTTTTCCGGCCGCAGCGATGTCGGAGATTTGGTGTTTTTACCGGAGTTCCGATATTCAAGGTACACTCCGGAAATGCTCGTACGGGAAAATCCCCACTTCATCACTATCTCGGAGATGCTGTGTCCCATCGCTCGTGTGCCGACTATAACACCATGTCCAAACCCACTTCAATCTTGATAACCTGCCATTGTGGCAGCAATAACTGATCTAACAATTGCGCCAGATACTTGTTGTCATGTAGTCGTTGCCGAGCGCAGCACGGTATTCTGACTTTTAAAACCTTTATTGTTTATTATTGTTATTAAATAATATATACGTTTATTTAGTACCACAAACGGCCATCGTTAAGCCACAGTCACTGAAACAAAAAAAAGTTTTAAAACGTTACACTGCTCAAACGGGCTATGCAGACGCTGTGCGATGCGCCAGATCCATACGCCGAACACGGAGGGCTTTTCTGTCGGTAGTGCCACGGGGCTGTCCGGAGACCGGTCTACTTTCGACCGTACATTCCTCTGACCACCGCTGCCAGCAGTCATACAATATATAGTGGCTACATTCCTGGCAGATCTTTCTTCAGTGTCGCAGAAGGAACATCTAGCTTCTCGTAGTCCTGTTACAGGACCTCGTTGAAACTCAGTGACGTGTTTACAATGGCGTACTTGTCGTCTTAAATGGTTCAAATGGCTCTGAGCACTATGGGACTTAACTTCTGAGGTCATCAGTCCCCTAGGGCTTAGAATTACTTAAACCTAACTAACCTAAGGACATCACACACATCCATGCCCGAGGCAGGATTCGAACCTGCGAACGTAACGGTCGCGCGGTTCCGGACTGAAGCGCCTAGAACCGCTCGGCCACACCGGCCGGCAATCCTTGTCGTCTTAAAGGCGTTCTTAACTAACATCAACTTACGACATCGAATATCAAAGGAAACTAACACCCACAACCGTTACAGCGTATATTTAAAGCAAACCTGATTCGCATGCTGATAGTTGCACTACTAGCGTCGCCGTTATGCGACCGGCACGAAAGTTGAGTAGACATCGTCTTTCAGATGAAGGAACACGCCTTCCAGCTTTCGTTTATGTCTCACAACTCCTTCTTGGAGCTGCGAATTCTTTTCGATCAGTGTATGTTTAATATTGTTTTCTGTGCGAAATCCAGTTTTAGTTTTGTTATGCCGCATTCATTCAGTAAATATTTCGTTGCGGCGCCCTATATGCAGAAGCAATAGATAGAGTAATTAATGGGGAATTACTGAATCCTACTGAAATGCAATCCGAAAACAAAGGAAGTAGGTTACAGTACGCTTGTTCGCCCACTGCTTGAATACTGCTCAGCAGTGTGGGATCCGTACCAGATAGGGTTGATAGAAGAGATAGAGAAGTTCCAACGGAGAGCAGCGCGCTTCATTACAGGATCATTTAGTAATCGCGAGAGTGTTACGGAGATGATAGATAAACTCCAGTGGAGGACTCTGCAGGAGAGACGCTCAGTAGCTCGGTACGGGCTTTTGTTAAAGTTTCGAGAACATACCTTCACCGAAGAGTCAAGCAGTATATTGCTCCCTCCTAGGTATATCTCGCGAAGAGTCCATGAGGATAAAATCAGAGATTAGAGCCCACACAGAAGCATACCGACAATCCTTCTTTCCACGAACAATACGAGACTGGAATAGAAGGAAGAACCGATAGAGGTAATTAAGGTACCCTCCGCCACACACCGTCTGGTGGCTTGCGGAGTATGGATGTAGATGTAGATCGAACTGGGGTAAACAGAAAATTATGGCGCAAGTTGACTAAAAAACGATAAGTTGATAGGACGCATCCTGAGTGGTCAAAGAATCGCGAGTCTGGTAATGGTGGGTGTAAATTATGGAGAGAGAACAAGGCACGAATACAGTAAGCAGTTAAAATGGATGTAAGTTAAAGTAGTTATACGAATATGAAGAGGCCTGCACGGGACAGACTAGCATTGGAAAGGTGCGTCGAATCAGTCTTCGGCATGAAGATCAGAACAACAACAAGAGGAAAACGAAAGCAGATTCATCACTTTACTTAAGACAATCAATTTCATATTTTCTTTAACGGCAGACTATTGCACAGTCCAAACCAATGCGAGCCCTGGAAGGGCGTTTGGTTCCCGGCCGTGTTTTGACAGGAAGCATTTTTTGCGTCGTCTACCGGGCCTTATGACACGTCACCACGCCAGCTGTTGACTGGTGTCTGTGAGATGGGGCGGCCAGCCAAGTGGTCAGTTATAGCCAAGGGCGGGGCTGCGTCGCGACGCGCAGTCCCAGATTAAACACTCCGCAAAGTTGGCGGCCGTGGCGTGTCGTCACCTGGACATCTGGTCCACTTGCCAAGCATGCACTTCTGCCAGACTTTTTGTTATTTTCAGCCGAAGCACACAAAGGCGACATTCGGTTTCTGCGAAACGCGGTATTCGGGGTATCAACTGAAATCGCTATAAACTCTAAGTTAAGAGTTTCACTCTATAAACATCCCACAATTCAGCACGTAGTTCACACTTGTGAATTTCGCCATAACTTTGCGTCGGTGCCTGTAACTAGAAACACTGTTGTATGGGGCCTCTCCACAGTGTTGCTGAGAAAGTATTTTCTATTTTTTGACGAAGTAGATGTCGAGATGGATGTTTGGGGCAAGACGGAACTTTGTGACAGTCTAGGATTCGTGCTCGGCTCCCAGTGGCGTTTAGAAGGCATTCAGGGGACCCAGTGACAGTTGAAAAGTTTCAGTCATCTCTTGACGTAGGCAATACCCAATTCAACAAGACAGTAGAGAAATCCTCCTCTGAAATGGCAAAGAAAACGCAATGGCAACCGTTATAGGATACATACGAGAATGCAACTGTGACAAGAGTGTTATTTTATGTAATTTAGAACTCTTTTGAAGACAAGGAGAATAATGTTTGTAGTAAGTCATATCTTAATATTAGAATGTGTATAGCTCAGATAACTAAAATGTTGGTAAATTAGTGTCACTTACAATATGTTTGAACAAAGCCCTCATTTCTTCGACATGAGCATCATAATTACGTTCATTTCCTTGTTGCACGTTTTTTTTTTTGTTTTATGAATAAAAAATGGTTCAAATAACTCTGAGCACTATGGGACTTAACATCTGTGGTCATCAGTCCCGTAGAACTTAGAACTACTTAAACCTAACTAACCTAAGGACATCACACATATCCATGCCCGAGGCAGGATGCGAACCTGCGACCGCAGCCATCGCGCGGTTCCAGACTGTAGTGCCTAGAACCGCTCGGCCACTCCGGCCGGTTCCAATGGAAAGAGCGCCACACCTCCAGGAAGGCAGAGTTCAGCGCCCCTCGACTTAACCAGCCGCCCATCGTTGGTCGACCCAGTTTGGTCTCAGACTTCGAGACCATCAGTACTGAGTAATGAGAAGACTGTTCTTAGCCTGTGTTCTGTGAGTAGTAGTAACATATAACAGTAATACAGGTAGGAAGCACAGGAAGCAACTCAAGCCACCTCGTAACAAGAAATTATGTTCCCCTCCTTTTTATAAATAAAAAGTTCTATTAATTTGAAAGTGTTTTGTGTAGATGATTTTGGATTCCTGCCACTGGCCATCGCAACTTCTGTTCATCCTTGTTTGTGTCATTGCTGACACAGTAGCCGACACAACAGTGACTGTCCATGTTCAGGAGGACCATGAGGGTTTGATGAAGATCATTTAAACGCATTGATCCACAATGATCCACATCAGTGTATTCGATAATTGGCAAATCTGATGAAATGTGATCATTCCACCACTGTGCGACATTTGTACCCAGTAGGGAGGGTTCAAAAGTAGGGTGTATGGGAACCATCCAATCTAAGCCAGGAGCTTCCAAACTTTTAATTTACCCGGGCCACACAGACAGAATATGAGTACTTTTGGCCTGCATAATATACTTAACACAAACAATAACCAATGAGAAAAAAACAAAAGAATGGATCAATGAAATGAACATGTGAAAAATGTTGTAGCCAAGGCGAGTGGTCGACTTTGGTTTATTTGGACAATTTTAGGGAAGAATGTTTCACCTGTAAAAGAGACCGTATATAGGACATTGGTGCGACCTATTCTTGACTACTGCTCGAATGTTTGGGATCTGTACCAGGTTGGATTTAAGGAAGACATTGAAGCAATTCAGAGGTGGGCTGCTAGATTTGTTATTGCTAGGTTCAAACAACACATAAGTGTTACAGAGACGCTTCGTGAACTTAGATGGTAATCCCCTGGGGGAATGCGACGTTCTTTTCGGGAAACACTATTGAGGAAATTTAGAGAAGCAACATTTGAACCTGACTACCAAACGATTCTAATGCCGCCAACATACACTGCACATAAGGAGCTTCGTGAACTTAGATGATAATCCGCTGGGGGAATGCGACGTTCTTCTCGGGAAACACTATTGAGGAAATTTAGAGAAGCAACATTTGAACCTGACTGCCAAACGATTCTAATGCCGCCAACATACACTGCACATAAGGATCACAGAGACAAGATACAAGAAATTAGGTCTTATACAGAAGTATACAGACACTCGTTTTTCCTTCACTCTATTCGTAAGTGGGACACAAAAGAAAATTAGTAGTGGTACAGGTTATCCTCCACCATGCACCGTATGGTGACTTGTGGAGTATGTATGTAGAGGTAGATGAGTGAAAGAATAGCATCATGTGCCGGAGTTTCAAACTGAGAATATCCGGTTTATCGTATCTGTGCTGGCGTAAGCTGGCGCCAGCGCACCGTGCGGCAAAGAGGTTGCGAGAAAATCGACAGAGGCCAAAAACAGACTAGCAGGCAGCGTGCCGCCAACGCCTTCTGGGCCGCCAGTATTTAGACAGCCTCCATGGACTGGAAGGCCAGCCTGCCACAGTCCGTCATACCCAGTCAGTTCCAGTCTGTCATCAGTCGCAGACCAGTGGGAGCCGCAGTAGCAGTTTGCTCCCCTGCTAGGTCAGAATCAGGCAGCACATAGCAGCGAGAATAGTGTACTCCACCAACAGTGAAGGCTAACGTGGACTATTACGGGGAGCTTGCACCACAACGACTATCTTGAATTAAATAAATGTCTATTCTTATGAATAAACAACACAGTTAATATATGTGTGGAGTTTGTGTTACAGACAGAGGATACCGCCCACCAAACAACATCCTCTAGCGACACTGACCATTCCTATGCTGTATCATTAATGATGACGAGAAATGGTGACGAGAAATGGTGTCTTTATGCCAACATAAGGAAAAGAAGGGAACAGCTGAGTCCAAACAAAGCAGCAACTTGTAACGTTCCACCGTTTAGTGGGTAGTTAAAAATGATTGAAGTACCTGTGAATATCTTGCGTTCGGTGTCCATCGACGACTGCATACATCAGCTAAAATATGCTTGTTCAATAAATACAGGATATCATAATGGATTTCACTACAATGATGTAGGCCACAACTGAATTAAAGTAAGTACGTAGATTTACTCACTTCAAAACCTGTATCTTATGAGCTTATGCTCAATCTTCGATGTAATAAGTCTCGTTGTTACTACTACAGCTAACCGATGGTTGCACATACTACACTGGCGATATTAAATAGTCCAGATACAGTAATTTGATAGAAATGCGTGTGTGAGGTCCACTGCATTGTTCAACACTAATACTCAACAAAGTACGAATATAAAGTCACATATCATTCTGCCTTTTGCGATATTAAATCAAACTGTTTAACATTCCGAAAGAATCCCGTCATTGCACTGCTCTAATACACTGTTTTAGACAATGTCCAGCACACGAGTAGCTCTATTGTAAATCTAAACCTGAATCATGCACCAAGAACGTATGCCAACTGTAGGTACAAATCTGTCCTGTAGTGGGTCCAACACTCATCTGCCCTAACAATACTCGAGGCCGTGTATTTATACTCTTCCTACAATGTACTACTGGTTATAATAATGCAAAACATAATTTATAATATGAAATAGTTTAACAACATCATCAAGCACTCTATAATATTCCCTACTTTACTAGAACAAGTTTAAGACATTTTCTAAACACATAAAAATCACATTAATATTGAAATTGCAGAAATAAGCGTTCTAACAGTGGTGAACGATCAATTATCTATATTTTGTTAATTAGGCTTCACATTTAATTCCTGCCATTTACAGATGATGAGAACGAAATATATTATTCTTTTATTTAAGCATTTTCCATATATTAATTTCCTGAATCTGATTTAGATTATTTATGGTACAAAGGGTATTGTAACTACCATTGTTTGGTTTTGCTATTATTCTTCTAAAAGCCTTTTTCCTATTATCGAAAAGTAATTGAATGTAATTATAGCTGGAGATATAAGAGTATTGATCTAGTAAATCTAGTCATAGATAATGCACGAGTGGTAACCATAAGCCTGGAATTTTACAAACTCCTTGTAACACGCCCGAGAGTACGAATGGGTGGGGTCCCTTTAAACTGGTTGTCGCTTCTGCTTTTCTAGACCGTGCGCCCTATCCACACCACGTACCTGATAATCCCGCGGCGGTCGTACTGTTCTGCTCCACACTGCTGCTGGCTTGCCTGAAATTATCTATCGAAATACGCAAGTGGCTTTAGGGGAGCCACTCAACGGTAAAACACAACACTGTTCAACGTCTGGTATGAACAACTATATTCTGAGACGATAAAAGAAAGTTGCAGGTTGCACTATTTACATTCTAATTCAGAGGTGTTATCCCATTTAATGGATGAATACAGTCCACAATATCATTTGGACGAGCGTACGCGTAACCGACACGACGCGGCTGATTATTGATGATGTGGAAGCCGAATGATCGCACGAAAGTTCTTACGCTCATCATGCATCCACAGATATTTGGTACCAGTCCTCCTTGACACTAGTAATAAACTTTAACACTGTGCACAAGGTCAAATTTACAGTTCACAGCTCTCATTTGTACGAGCGTGCGCGTAACCGTCGCGGCGCGGCTGATTGTTGATGACGCGGAAACGCGATGACCTAACGCACGTTCTCACGATCGCTACAAGACACTGGCACTTGTTAGCCCTCTTTTATGGTAACTAGTTTTTGCTGATTCACATTAGTTCATTCTGAGAGACCGAACACGGCGCGGATGATTGATACTGTACGGTATGACACGCAACGAGAGGATACACAAATACGTTATCAGCTACACTGCCCCTTTTTTAAATTGCTTCTTGACGCACTTTCCTCTGAATCACTTGCATATTTTATCGCTTTACTGTAATAACACTTGCAGCAACACTTCAACTTCAATGTGTAGTGGGACGCGAAATTGAAGCCTCACCCATCCACGAGTGTCAGCCCAGTTTGCAGGTCAATATAAATTTAATTTACTTTTTTGTTTATGTATTTTTTGTAATATTTGTAATGGTTGTGAATTGTCTAAAGTTTTGTATTTATTTTTTATGTTTCATGTACGGAGAGGGCGGCGCAACGAACGGAGACAGCATCTTCGCTGCCGGGACCAGAGAGTAAATTAATTGCTGGCCACTATACGTCGCGGGTCGACAGCCAAAGAGCAACAGAAGATCCTGAAACCGAGTTGTTGCGTCGTGCTTCTAAAAATAAAAAAAATAAGAATTTGTAATGTTTTGTACAACAATGACGTCATAGAAAGTTTAATCTTGTTGTAAATGTTCAGTTCTATCTTGTCAAGGCTCAGGTTCACGTCTATATGTAGGAAGATAATAAAGTAATGGATGCTACTAAAGCTTAGATACGTGTTCGGAGAATTTATTTATGAAGAATTATGTCACGTAATTTATTTGACAAGATTATTAATTTGTGACAACGTTCATCGCGAGTGTGATTCTTGAAAGTTTATTCATTGTGGTTCTAATATTTATTAAAGCTGATCACTTGAGTTAATATAATTTCTGAGGAGAAACAAACGACATCTAAATTGAAAAAGTTTGCGCAAACCAACTGGCCTGAGTGACGTAATTCTGCGCATACCACTCAAAGGATGATGTTTTACAGTTTCGTTCAAGAACCATTCAGAGATAATTTAAAAAGAGTTTAAATAATTTTGAAGTGTGTTGTAACTGACGTAGGTGGCGAAGCCTGCACACGGTCATATGTCCAAAGAAAATCATTTATACAAAACTTACGTCGTTACACTACAAATGCTAACAAAGACTCTCACATGTAGAGCTACACACTACACAACATAACAGTTCCGTGTCCCGTTCTCGACTCTTTAGAGACGCGGCTGCCCCCAAAGATACTCCACAACTAAGCCAGCGATATGACAATACGCTTACATCCTCTTACAAAGACCTGCATGCATCCACAGAAGATAGCGTTACGCACCTGGTGGAACAGCAACAATGTGGTGTACGATGAATTGCTTGCCCGAGATGTAACCATCACTGCTGTCATTTATTGCCAACAACTGAGACGTCTTGCAGACGCAGTCCAAGAACAACGATCAGGAGGAATGTGTAAGGTGATGCTACTCCACAATAACGACCGCCCGCATTCTGCTAGATTGGCGAAAAGTACTATACAAGTGTTGGGTTAGGAAGTCATTCCACACTCACCTTATGCACCATATCTTGCGCCCTCGGATTTTCATCTTTTCCGCTATTTATTGAACAACCTTCAAGAAAACTTCTTTCCAGATGAAAATACGCTCCAAACATGGTTCGACGAGTTCTTTGCCTCAAAACCACCTGATATCTGCAATCGCGGAATGGGAAAGTTATCCCAGCGTTGACAGACACCTGTAAATAGTGAACGAGAGTATACTATTGATGATTAAGGTCTGTTATATGTAACTGTTGCATATTTTAAATGGAAACAGGTTTGGAACTTATGTACCAAAGCAGTACAGAAGAGGAAAATTTACGGTGTGTGTGCACCGCTCAGAAATCTCATTTGAATATAGTTTGTTTGTGAGAAGATCGTGTTGTGCCTTGTGTAAGAAAACATATGTCTACCAGCATATGTAGGAACATTTGGTGCAAACACCGTTCCCTACCGAGACAGCAGTTTACATTCTATGACATTGCTGCCTTCATTGGTGTGGATTCCACGACTGTCGTACCAATATTGTGTGTATAGGTTCATGAGTGCTATATTAATCGCAAGTACCTCAACGGCTTCAGGTGACTTGCACCTGACAGGACAGACATATTGGCTGAGTGGTTGTGTAGGACTATATATCCCCGGCGTGTGCCGTGAATCAGAAAAGTGGCTTGTTTTCAGCAAGGCAAATATGCACACATAAACTGCAGCGGTACTAACTGCAAAAACGGCCACCATTGTTATGGCTTTCTTCGAAGCAGCAGCAGAGAGAGAATCTCATAGACAGAGGTGCGCCCCTTCTGTCTTATTTAATCTTAAGTCCTTCAAAGCTCTTTTAAAATCAGATTCCAACACTGGATCCCTTGTCTCTTCCATGTCGACTCCTGATTCTTCTTCTATGGCATCAGACAGGTCTTCCCCCACATAGAGGCCTTCAGTGTAGTCTTTCTACCTATCCACTCTCTTTTCTCAATTTAACAGTGAAATTTCCATTACACTCTTGATATTACCAACCTTTCTTTTAATTTTACCGGAGGTTGATTTCACTTTTCTTTATGCTGAGTCAGTCCTTCTACCAATCGTTCCTTTTTCAATTTCTTCACATTTTTTCATGCATCCATTTCATCTTGGCTTCCTTGCACTTCCTAATGATTCCATTCCTCAGCAACTTGTATTTCTCTGATCCTGAATTTTCCTGAACATTTTTGTACTTCCTTCTTTCATCAGTCAGCTGAAATATTTATTCTGCTACCCATGATTTCTTCGCAGTTACCGCGTGTGTACCTATGATTTCCTTTCCAGCTACCGTGATTGCTCTTTTAGAAATGTCTATTCCTCTTCGACTGAACTGACTACTGACACCAGACACAGGAGTGCCACTATGCCGTATTTGCAGACGAGGCCTGGTTCTGTGTACACCATCAGCTTGGACATGGCTGCGTGTGGAGGGTTCGAGGAGGGTCAATGATTCCAGACTCCTGTGCACAACATCTTCGACTTATCTGTGTGCTGAGGTTTCGAGGGGAACCAATGTTTCCAGACTATATTAGTCAGTGCCACACAGGCATCGTACACCATATGATCTTGTCTGGAATAGCCCATAATTTTGAGAGCAATCGTTACCTTTATCAATTGTTAAGGCTGTGTCTTATGGTCAGGGTCTCAGTGGCGTTACCTTCTAACAAGATAACATGAGATCTCGCACTGCCTGTGCTGTCCTAATCTATCTCCATACGGAGGGTGTTCGACTGTTTTCCTGACAAACATGTCTTCCAGATATCTGACCCACTGAAAACAAATGGTGGTCGGTTTGCTGGGAGTCGGTCACGCCGTCAGTCGTCAGACACCAAGACTGACCAACTCAGACCAAGAGCTGAAGCTGCGTGTAATCACCGGAAGACCAGCAGAGGCTAGGTCCATTGTCACTACCTGGAGTGGGAACTCTGTAAACACAAGTTTCGCATCCTGTATACTCCCTTAATCAGGTAGAAACGCGTCGTGTATTTTTCCTACTGTGCAGTAGTTCAAACGTGCAATAAGTTTAACTTCAGTAATTGCTGTCTTTCGGCTTGTTCTGTTATGAATGATCAGCAGTGTGTATGTTACTACCTCAAGGAGTATACAGCTGGGTATTTTAGGTACAAATGGAGCTCCGACACCATACTAGTGGGGGGTATCATTCTCATTTGTCAGGCCCCAGTAACCCCCTTCCGTATCAGAGACCAGAAACAAGTTCTCCACGGCTATACAGCTGTTTCTAAGAACCATGGTTCATTGTCTTTCGTCATCAGTTGGTTCCCCTTCCGCTGAGAGATGGCTTGGGTTATTCACATAGAACAGTCAAAATATTATCACTGCTGCCAGCTGCGAGACTCAAGGTTCAAATGGCTCTGAGCACTATGGGACTTAACATCTGAGGTCATCAGTCCCCCTAGAACTTAGAACTACTTTAACCTAACTAACCCAAGGATATCACACACAGCCATGCCCGAGGCAGGATTCGAACCAGCGACCGTAGCGGTCGCGCTGTTCCAGACTGAAGCGCCTAGAACCGCTCAGCCACACCGGCCGGCGAGACTCAAGGCTTCCAGGCGATGATGCAGACATGCGACACAGTAAGGAACATACCAGGTGGTTAAAACTAAAGTGCAGATGCTCACGGAGGTCCAGTGGGGGCTATAACTATCGCGAGGCAGTGAAATTTGCCAGATATAATACTGCATAAATGCGGACCCGATTTACGCTGGAAAAATATTAGTTCCAATTTTGGCCACCAGGTGCAAATCTGTCGCTGTGAATGAAAGAAAAATATGCAGAAATGTTTCCATATCTAATGGATTAGGAACAGGATATAGACAAAGAACGCGAAACAAGTGAGAAAGGCATAGTGTTGATTTTAGTATTAACCACCACTTAAACAATTTTTTCAGTATGAGCCGAGATGCTGCGTCTACAGGTTGATCAACAGTTGTTTACAGCAGTTCCAGTGGAATCTGAGCAACATGTTCCCGTGTACTGTCGTTCACATCGGGTAGAGACCGAACGTATCCCTGATAAACGGGTTCTTTTTTATATCCCCTGAGCCAAAAGCCGCATGGATTCAGATGAAATGAGCTTGCAGGCCGTGTATCAGCAAAATCACTTGAGATAGCGAGTACGAGGAAGGTTGCATTGAGTAGCTCTTTCACTGGGCGAGCGAGATGAGGTGTTGCCCCATCTTGCGTGAAAACATTGGTTCCCACGCAGTTGCGCTCTGCCAAAGAAGCAATCACATGCTGCACAAGGAGGTCTCGATAACGTGCATACGTCACTGTACACCTGATACGTCCTTTGGGCGCGTTCTCTCCTAACAAGGGAACCTCCCCATCGCACCCCCCTCAGATTTAGTTATAAGATGGCACAGTGGATAGGCCTTGAAAAACTGAACACAGATCAATCAAGAAAACAGGAAGAAGTTGTGTGGAACTTTGAAAAAAATAAGCAAAATATACAAACTGAGTAGTTAATGCGAAACATAAGCAACATCAAGGACAGTGTTGGCTCAGGAGCGCCATGGTCCCGTGGTTAGCGTGAGCAGATGCGGAAGAAGAGGTCCTTGGTTCAAGTCTTCCCTCAACTGAAAATTTTGTTTTCTTTATTTTGCCAAAGTTATGATCTGCCCGTTCGTTCATTGACGTCTCTGTTCACTGTAATAAGTTTAGTGTCTGTGTTTTGCGACGGCACCGAAAAACCGTGCGATTAGTAGACGAAAGGACGTGCCTCTCCAATGGGAACCGAAAACATTTGATCGCAAGGTCATAGGTCAACCGATTCCTCCTCAGGAAAACACGTCTGATATATTCTATACGACACTGGTGACGGCATGTGCGCCACGTGACAGGAATATGTTGTCGACCCACCTAACTTGTACACTTGGCGAATGGGTAAGAAGATTCTTCTACCTTGCACGATTTAGGTTTTTTTGTGGATGTGATAATCACTCCCAAAAAAGTCATGAAAACATAAGAGTTTGTCACATAAACTGAAAATAAAAAATTAAATTTTTCACTCGAGGGAAGATTTGAAACAAGGACCTCTCGTTCCGTAGCTGCTCACGCTAACCACGGGACCACGCCGCTCCAGGTCTCTTACTGTCGTTTGAAGTTGCCTATCTTGCAATGGACTACTCAGTATGTATATTTTGCTTATTTTTTCCATAGTTCCATACAACTTCTTCCTGTTTTCTCGATTGATCTGTGTTCAGTTTTTCAAGGCCTATCCACTGCGCCAACTTATAACTAAATCTGAGGGGGGTGCGATGGGGAGGTTCCCTTGTAAGAAGAACGGACCGAGAGTAAAAGTATTTGAGGATCCATACCACACAGTCACATATGGCAAGTGCAACAGTTCTTCATGCACCAAACGCAGTTTAATAATACCCCAGATTCGGCACTTCTGTGTATTCACTGCAGCCTGCAGTGTAAAATGTATCACGTTACTACAGAGTATATTATCCAACCACATCTCATCAACTTTGATCTGTGACAGGAACCTAAGAGAAAATTGAGAACGTTGCTGTGGATCATGAGATTTCCATTGCTGCACCGTCTTGCTCTTGTATGGGTTCCAGTGTAATAAAGAGCGCAAATTTTCCATACTGTTGACCATGGGATGGACAATTTTCGTGACACTGCGTGAGCCCTAGCACCGGCCTGGGCGCATACTGCATGGTCACTTACAGCAGCAGCAACATCGTCAGTAATTTCCATCAGGATAGGACGCCTGCCTCTTCCAGGTGCCATACCAAGCTCACCAGTGTTTTCTAACTTCCGTATCACCTTGTCTAAACCATTTAATGACGTCGGACAGCTCCTCAGACATTTCAGTCGGCGAGACACTGTCAACGCAGTACTGTAATTGCTGCCATTGACATAAAGCAGTTCCATTAACAATGCGCGGTATCTCTTCTCGGTGGTCGTGGTGTTCACTCACTTTAAAGCTTGTCAAATGACATCGTGGATGTCATGCCGTCATACAAACAGTCTACAGCGCCAGATTTGAACTTACTGGCCAAAATTGGAACTATTTTTTTCAGCATAAATCGGTTCCGCATTGATGCTTTAGCGAATCTATCAAGTTTTGCTGCTGCACGGTAATTACAGTACACACTGAAGTGCTTTGAGTAGCTGCACGTTGACTGAAAGCACCTAGTATGTAAGGAGAGCAGAGGTGATTGGGGTATCACTCTAATAACAATAGGGGGTGAAAATGAGGAATCCACTTACAAAATCGGTATTGACAATGAGTGTATTGTTACGGGCGAGCACCTGGGGGTAAGCATCCCTGAAACATCGAAACTGACCGAGTGTTTGCACGGTTGGGTCGTAATCTAAGGAAAGTGGCTGAACGATGGTGAAATGATGAGTAGACGACAAGGTTATGAACCGGTCATCAAAGAATGTAGAGGCTGGGTGCTTGTCTGCTCCGTAAAGTGGGACAGGTGACGGTCTGGGGCAGATCTGACGACAGAGTAAGATGGTGGTGAGGGCAGAAGTGTTTTGGTCCAAAAATGTTCAAATGTTTGTGAAATGTTATGGGACTTAAACTGCTAAGGTCATCAGTCCCTAAGCTTACACACTACTTAACCTAAATTATAGGACCTAAATTATCCTAGGGGCAAACACACACACCCATGTCTCCGCCGGGATCAGCCGCACAGCCCATGACTGCAGCGCCCTGAGACCGCTCGGCTAATCCCGAGCGGCAGTGTTTCGGTGCACACCATTCGATGCACATTGCTAAAGTTCACGACAGACGACCACTACTCGTTCTCAAGTTGATCCAACATCATCAGTGTCTAACCTCCCTCTCACTTATCGACCTTAATGACAGTGAAAAATTAAACCGCGTGTACCTAATGGAAATTTGGGAAAAGCAATCGTCACCGAAGTTACTCTGTCGGTAAAGAGGTAGGAAAGGGTTACATCTAAATTGAAAGGAAAAATGCAAATGAAACTGGTGGAAATTAATTTTGAAAAGGGGTAAAGTTAATAAAGAAAGTAAATGTGTGGTCGTTACGTTAACAATTAACTGGCGTTAATTAGATATTTGAGATTTGTGGAAAATTACGGTCGCCAATCCTATGGACAACTACTATAATAACTGAATAGGAAACGTTAATGTACATATAATTAGCACTAAAAGCGTGGCAACTGAAGGTTGACACGTGACATGTGAAAACTGAATGTATGTCAGAAGTAATAAATTTCGCTACACTCTGACTTAATTTAGCTAAAGAATTAATAAAACCGGAAAACTGAAAGTTAATTTAGTGACTGAAATTAATAGTGAACTTTGTTTCTGAAGCACTACGAAATTCAGTAAAATAAGGTTAGTCTTGGGCTACCTCAACAATCATTTCAAAAGCTACTTGAAGCTACGCAATTTAGAAATAAGAGATTTAACTTTGAACTTGAATTAAAAGATTCTGAACAATTAACAATAGTAAAATTTAGTACATTCCAAGCTGAGCTGCAGTCACAGGTAATCTAAAATATGGTAACAAAACTAGCACTCTTAATTTGTGCTTGTGTAATCTACATATTGTACCCAGCTATGAATACCTAAACTGAACTTTGAAATTAAAGCAATGAAATCGAATGATATTACTTTAATGCTGGCGTTTGAATTTCAACGACACTCGGGTTCATTCCGGAAAAGGAAGGGACCCTGCTTGGTAATGCAATTGGGACAATGAGCAACAAAGGTTCATGCTAAGTTGCTGTAATTTTGTGAGGCAAATGGAACAATTTTGAAAGCTGAGGTCTGCCATACAGTTCTAAAACTTTACGTGCTTCCAGTCTTCCTTGTTGGTTGCTTGAAGGTTTGAAGTCGTCGATCGGGGAGGTGGCGACAGTCACTCATTGTCGGCCGTCGCTGTTGCAGAAGCTGGATGTTGGCACGCCTTCTTCTCGACACGGTCACCAGACGAAACGGGCTCTTGATGTGCGCCAGCTAATGCTTCCCGTCCGCGACACCGTGTCAGAAACTATCATAGCAAGTCGAGCGCAATTACATGCTGCCCAACCCCGAAAGCGCGGCAACTGGCGGGAGCGTCACACAACACACCTGCTCCTCTCGCTACTGCAGCCAGACTCCCCTGCCCGCGCTCCGTGGGGCAGAGTTAACAATACCAAAGATCCTAAACACTTTGGTGCTCTACACGACCTATCGATGTAATCGTTCGATAGCATAGTTCTCCCTAGGACAGACCCAGCGTAAAAATACAAATAATATTTACAAACAAATGAATTATATATCGACATAAATGCATAAATATATTTTATATATATATATATATATATATATACATATATATACAAATAGTAAAATAATTACAATATATAAAGACACAGAAATGTCATATCTTCAGGTAATAAAATAAGGAAAAAAATGTATAGTACAACAGATGGAAATAGGACGATATGCATTTCCGGCGTTACAAGTGCAGTGGGCACAGGGTCACTGAAATTCGATTGTGGATCTATGGAAATGTGTCACTTAGTCAGCAGATTCACATTTATTGTTAAAACAGGTTATGTCGAGATATGTCGTCGTGAAGGCGTTTGCTGCCGTAAAAATGCACTGCACCAAGGACCCAGGCTGGTGGGTTATGGGCTGCATTATTCTGTGGAGGACATTATCCTGGACTTCTGTGGAACTTTGAACAGTAATCGAAAGCATCGTGGCAGCTGTGGACTGTCTGAGTATTATTGCCACCACCTGCGATCGCTTATGCTTCATGTCTTAGCGATGGTGGTGGCATCTTCTAACAGGATAGTTCTCTGTGCCACAAGGCCGGAATCGTGTTGGGTTGGGTTGGGTTGTTTTGAGGGAGAGACCAGACAGCGAGGTCATCGGTCTCATCGGGTTAGGGAAGGACGGGACAGGAAGTCGGCCGTGCCCTTTCAAAGGGACCACCCCTGCATTTGCCTGGAGAGATTTAGGGAAATCACGGAAAACCTAAATCAGGATGGCCGGACGCGGGACTGAACCGTCGTCCTCGCGAATGCGAGTCCAGTGTGCTAACCACTGTGCCACCTCGCTCGGTCAGAATCGTGCTACAGAGTTCAAATAGCGTGATACTGATCTAATGGTGATGGTTGAAATGGCTCCGAGCACTATGGAACTTAACTTCTGTGGTCATCAGTCCCATAGAACTTAGAACTACTTAAGCCTAACCAACCTAAGGAGATCATACACACCCATGCCCGAGACAGGATTCGAACCGGCGACCGTAGCAGCGTCTAGAACCGCTCGGCCACCCTGGACGGCCTAATGGTGATGTCTCCGATACCAAACTGGCCTGATTTGAACACGGTGGATCACAACTGGGATGCTTTCGTATGCCGGCTCAGCAGTCACAAAACACTATGTAACGTACCCTCTCTCTGTTATTGTTTTTGTTTTTTGTTATTGTAGTTGTAGAGATATGAAATTATTGTAGCGGTTTGCTTAGTCAGCCGTACTTCGGAATCTTTTGACATTAAATGGAGCCTGAAACTTGCGTAATAAATACTGCGCGTGAAGTGCGATTTGCGGCATAAACAAAAATTAATTGCGGAGATGCAAACCACTGAATATTAACAGAAAAGCGTTAGAACAATGCGTACGACTGACTAGACATATTCAGAGGGTACGCACATTCACGTACGAGTGGTTGCGATCTGATGAGAAAGATCTATCTTAATTTTTTTTGTGTAAAATAATTACGTCGTAACACACTCGGAGATTGCGAACGTACAATCAGGGTAGAGGCACGTACTTTCTATCATTCCCCGTGGCCTACGTAAAAGAATTGCAATTATTTAAATTTAGGAATATTTCTTTTTCAATCGGACTCCTATTTTTATACGAAAAGGAAGATTGCCGGTTCTGAATGTCTCGGCAAAAACACATCGAAATTAATCTTTAGCGGCCACCAAAGGAAAGTAGTGAGCACAATCACGTACCTCTATTGTTGAGCAGCGCCGTCGTAAAGATCGTCGCCTCCATCTAAAATTCGCCTTCTCGAATTAACAGAATAATTTGTACTCCATTGGTATGGGATTTAGGCTGGATCTTGACAGAAATTATAAAAGACATTTTTCATCATTTAACACCTTCATTAAACACACACATAGACATGAAACTATACGGTACGTCTTTACGCCAGCACATCAGAACAAAAAGGTAGTTAATACTAGAAGTAATAAAAGAATCTCGAAATTAGTCCTTCGTCTCTCAATGATAAAAAAGTTTTGTAGAGTATTCCTCTGGTATGGCAGTCGAACAAATTTTCTTCTTGTATCTTTGAGATTAAATTAGTTCCTTTTCATCTGGCCCGTATTTTACAGGAATTAGGTGTTATGCGCATAGACATCTGCTGCCAAACACTTCCAGAAACCTACCAAGTACTTGTCGAAACGATGCCACACGGAATCTCCGTTGTATTGCATTCGAAAGGTAGACCCACACTCTACTCAGCTAGTGGCCGTAGCGTTTTGCATCAGTGTAGGTGTTTACCCGTAGCCAGCGACGGTTCGTGCCGTGCATTAATCCAGCTCCCCGCCGGCCACTGCGCTGTTTCTTTTCTTTTTCGGTATCCCACTACTCTGTGGCTGTGCAAGCGTTCTGAGGGATGCATACAGTGGCAGGCGAGCAGTGGCGCGTTCCCTCTGAGGTGACCGACTATGCACTCTTGGCCGGCGGCGGACATCATCCGAGGCGCCCAAAGCGCTCTTCTGGGAAGCGGACCCGCTATTTCGGCGGCGCCGCCAGCGGCCGGTCGCGGAATGCCGCCAAAATATACGGCCCCTCGCCAGTGGCACACAAATAGAGCCGGCAGCGCGATTCCCAGAAGGCAGTTGCAGGAGCCGGCGGCGGCGCGGCCAGCTCTGTGTTTACCTCTGTGCGGAGCGCGGCGCAGGCCCTGCCCCCGCGCCGGCGGGAACCGGGGAGCGCCAGCGGGCGCGTCCTTACGCCTGCGTTTCTGGCAACCGCAGCCACGGTGGGGATTCTCCTACACGAGGTTTGTCCGGAAAATACGTATAAAAGTTGAATAATGTCTTTATGTTACAAGTTGCAGTCACCGCCAGGTGGGACTACTGCTGTAATCAATCCGATCAACGCTCAGTTCGAGTCAGAGCACTCTGCGTGAAGGTGGGAGTGTGCGGCAGCTTGTTGACAGTTACCCTTTTTCACCTGCTGTCGGCATGGAGCTCTCTCTGATTCAGGAACAGCGCGTCAACAGCAAGTTTCTTGCAAACCTAGGCAAGCATGGCCTTGAGACTTTTGAGTGTTTGAAACAGGTTTACGGAGACAATTCTCTGAAGGAACCAACCGTGAAAAAGAGGTTAAAAAGGTTCCGGGATGGCCGAGAAGAAGTGAACGATGACCCTCGCCCAGGACGCCCGTCGACATCGAGTTCCGATGCAAATGTTGAACTAATTCGGGCTTGTGTTCTTAAAGACCGTAGATTGAGAGGATGATTGCTGACGAGCTGTCAATCGCCAAAACAATCGTTCACGAAATCCTGACACAAAAACTTGAAATAAAGAAACTGTGTGCGAAAATCGTACCGAAGCTCTTGACGCCAGAACAGAAAGCAAAGAGGGTTGAGTGCTGTGAGGATTGGTTGGAAGCAGAGGAACGAGGGGACTTTCTCAACCGAGTCATCACTGGAGACGAGTCCTGGTTTTACGAATTCGATGTGGAGCTCAAACCTCAAAGCAAGGAATGGAAACTAGCGGGAGAACCGAGAACAAAAAAGTCGCGAAAATCGAGGTCCAATGTGAAGACAATGTTCATTGTTTTCTTTGACTCTAGGGGCATTGTTCACAAGGAATTTGTCCCTCCCGGCCAGAGAGTGAACGGAAATTTTTACGTTGAAGTTCTGACACGTCTCAGAGCTCGTGTGGCCCGAGTTCGCCCGGAGTTGGCAAAAGGGGGCAGGTGGATCCTTCATCACGACAATGCGCCCGCTCACACGTCGCTCGTTGTCCGCGAGTTTTTGGCCCGAAGCTCAATCACCGTGACAGACCACCAGCCTTATTCACCCGATTTAGCCCCGTGTGACTTTTCTTCATGTTCCCGAAATGCAAAATGGTGCCCCGGGGGCGGCGCTTGGAAGATGTGGAAACCACCAAGGCGGAAACGACACGGCAACTGAACAACATCACAACTGAAGACTTTCAGCAACTTTATCAGCAGTGGAAACGGCGTCGACAGAAGTGTATCGCGTCTCAGGGCGAGTACTTTGAAGGAGACCATATTGTAATACCTGAATAATTGTAACATAAAGTTATTATTCAACTTTTATACATATTTTCCGGACAAACCTCGTACACCGAGAACAACTGTGCGAGCACTGGAACACATTCAAGTGTGTCGGTGTGTACTGGTAATCGGCACGAATCTTTACACTTCTCAGTAATCTACGAGGGTCGTTCAATAAGTAATGCCCCAAATTTTTTTAAAAAGCCATTAACGTGTAACACCCCACCCGTTGCTTGTCCGATTTTTGCGTGTGTTCGCCGCTGGCAAACAACTTCCAGAGAAATTGGGAGTGGAACTGTACGCAAGAATGGATAACGATGGATTTAAATGTGGCTCTGTCAACCCTAGTTAATCTGCGGTGGTAGTGTTGACGATAAATCACACCTATTTCTACTTCCAAACATGAACGATCTCGAACACTAACGATGTTCAATAACATCAAACACATACACAAAAATAAAATAAAGCAAAAGGGTGAATTCAGGATCAACTACTCTAAGTAAAGGCTCTACTGAATCACAATAGCCGGCCGGTGTGGGCGTGCGGATCTAGGCGCTTCAGTCTGGAACCGCGTGACCGCTACGGTCGCAGGTTCGAATCCTGCCTCGGGCACGGATGTGTGTGATTTCATTAGGTTAGTTAGGTTTAAGTAGTTCTAAGTTCTAGGGGACTGATGACCACAGATGTTAAGGCCCATAGTACTCAGAACCATTTGAACCATATGAATCTCAATAATTTTATTATAACCTTCAGATCAATGCTGAATAAAACACAATGAACAATTTACAAAGTATCCTCCTAACTGGCATTGGCAGTAACTGTGATGAAATCGGTCCAAAATACGATATATACGATGAACCACTACACTCCAAAGTACCGTGAAACAGCAATTGCGATTGATCCAACTGTTTAACGTTACTCCTAACACAGACCGAAGCGGGAGCGACCTCACCGTAATATTCCCTGTTGTAGCGGCGGTCTCCGACTGCGACGGCGCGGCCATCCGGTCAACACCGACTCAAAGGAAGGCCTCGGCGCTTGTTCGTGACGTCACGTCAGCTAGGCACGGCCAACGCCAGGTCTGTTGCAGGCATACTCATAATGGTGGTGTCTCCCTCTCTGACACAGGAAAATGTGAAACTCTGGCGGTAGTTGACCAACACACATTGTTCTGAGAAATTTCTGCAATCAATTAATTGTGCAATTCATTACACTTGTTAACAAATAGTGTACTCCTGAACTAAATTTCCGCCCGTTTTAAGGATTAACATACAAAAACAACTTCATGGTCCAGCAGCAACAGGATTCGTGCTTTTTTACCTTATTTGTAAATCTGAGGAAGTTACGTTTGTACTGGGTTGCTTTTACAAGAAACTGTGAACATATTGGTGCTCTTCTTTAGGTATCTTGGTTGACTATGGGGTGAGGAGCACTGAATGTTAATGAAAGATCTTGCGATTGTAAAGTGGGGGGGGGGGGGGGGGGGACAGAAGAAGAGGCAAAAGAGAGATACTTGTTTTATCAAATAAAATTTTTTTATCTTATAAAGTTTCTCCTTTCAGTTGCAAAAGGGGAATATTTGTCTTTTCTAATGTGCATCTTTAAAAAAGTTTAAGCTCAGCAGTATTTTCGATGTATGAAGCTATTTTGTTTCCTGTTTAGAATTACTTTCGTTGAAAACGACTGTAATCTAATGACTGGCAACAGTTGGACATTTACACATGTGAATTAGTTCACATTTCCAGTGACGATGTCAAACGAAAATAAATAAATAAATAAAAGAAACGAGTTAATTGTAAGGGGGTTGGGGTAAGTTTCGATAACAAAATGGATCAAGTAAATATAGTTACTTGAATGTAAGATTTCCGAAGCTTGTAATGGGGCAAAGCATCTTCTCATATTGATCTACGTTTGTTTCGAGAGGATTCAGTAATACGGAACTATAATCTTCATTTGTAGCTTTACGATAGTAAGAAAATCTTTCATCTAAATTGCAGAATCCAAAACAATACCAAACATTTTGTCCAAAAACAAGAGATTTATAGTGATAAGCACGCCCAGGCGTTTCTGCCTGCAAGAGACCTGGCGTTCGCCGTGCCTAGCTGACGTGACGTCACCAACAAGCACCGAGGTCTTCCTTTGAGTCCGTGTTGGTGGCGTCTCGGAAAGCACACTCCTACAGTATTCGAATACCAGACTTCTGTCCGTAAACTTCTCTAATTGCGACATTGTTTCCGTCAGCAATGAGCTGGCGCAGCGAACATCCTCTCAGAACGAGAGACCAAGAGGGTAGACGATTTGGCTAACGTCCTCTCAGTACGAGAGCCCGAAACGGAGGACCACTACCAAGAGTCCAGCAAGATCGCTCTTCACCTTTGTTATCTCACCTCAACTTTTACCGAGCGAATCACATCACTAGAAGTTCTCAAAATACCCAGTTTGCCAGTGCCGACCAATGTATGGCCAGGGAATAGAACTCTTTTCCACAATTATTTTATTTCTATAAAATTTCAGAAGTAAACTCCGCACTCGCCGGCTGGGAAGAACCACAGCTGTGGGCAATAACACGTTTACTGGAAGTTTTCTCCCAAGAGATCACTCGAGATTTTCCCGTCAAGATTCCCCGTCGTAGCGAACACAGATTCTTGCATTGAAAGTTTATTATTCGGAACTCCTGGCCTGCCCCACTTGAGTTACTCGAAGGCGTAAAATTATTGGGACATAGACGAGAGCACGCACAGGAAAGCACATCCAGCTTTCCACTGCTCTGTTTTGGTAAATACTTGAACACCTGCAGCCGCGTGTTCCTCAGAGGTTGCCGGCCGCTGTGGCCTCTCTAAACGGATTACAGAACTTCCCCAGTTCACCATTCATACCGTCAGGCTGTGGCCTTCGGCGGCTAGGCGGGGACGTAGCCGAGCTCTGTCGCATGTACTGCCTTTCCGCAAAAATCTTATAATTACAAAATCGCGGAATTCTCGCGTGCTGATACGTTTCCACATGGATTTCCTACACCGTAATTTAGAGTATTACTCCAACAAAACCTAAAGTGTCAAGTTAAATGGACTCATGTAAGGTGTAAGGCCGTTGCCACCATACAAATGTGCATAGACAAACGTCCTTGTTGGTGTTTCACATTTCATGTTTGTTCTGTGCTCCGGTGAACTTTCGAACCGCTCTGGCAGATGACAGAGCCGTAGTACAGCGTCAAAATGGCGTCTACATACGACTCACGTTACAAGCAGTGTGCTGTTATTGAATGCTCGTGGGCAGAAAAAGAAACCGTGGTGAACATCCATAAACGTTTGTGTGCACTGTATGGCGATGTTGCAGTTGATAGGAGTACAGTTGGTCGATGGGTAAAGGACGTTACAGCCTCAGGAAATTCAGAAATAGAGTTCCATAATCAGCCACTCTCAGGACGTCCTGTTACAGCCACTGCTCCAGACATGCTGAATCGTGCGCATGCCATTATTCGTGCCGACGTGCGCGTCACAATTGGTTCAAATGGCTCTGAGCACTATGGGACTTAACATCTGAGGTCATCAGTCCCCTAGAACTTAGAACTACTTAAACCAAACTAACCTAAGGACATCACACACATCCATGCACGAGGCAGGATTCGAACCTGCACACAGTTTTAATCTTCCAGGAAGTTTCACTCATCTACATACTTTGCTGTGATTTACAACCAGACTTAGGTATCATTTGATAGGTTGTACATCGTATATATGAATATTTAAAGAAGACTGACATTGTCACGTACACCTTGTAAATAACTGTTAACGCTTATTGCATGAAAGGTGACGGAGTGTCTTTATTATCAAAACAGCGTAATGAAGTATTGCCTGTACTAGAAGAGATTGGAACACCAGTGGAAATGAAACGGCAGGCGTAACTCTAGCCCTCGGTGGAAAAGCCCTCACTGGTGTGTTGGTCTTGCTTGACACAGGAAATAGCCAAGACGGACGGTCGGGGCACCTGAACGCTGAAGCACAATACAGCAGCGGCCGGCCGGTTTGTAGTGGGGCTGGAAGGATAACTGGACAATACTTTGGAAACTTAAAATCTTGGACACAGCAGAGAGGAACGAGGAAGCATTACCTCGAAATCACGAGCGCTGGTCTATTTCTGAAGATATTTATTCTGAGAAGCGTACCATTGTATGTATTCCTAACTAAAGGGGGTAGGTATTTCCTCACAAACTTTCCGCGCTGGACGACAAAAGACTGGTAAATGGTTGGCTGGCTTTCGGAAGAATCTGTAGAGAGGGAGAATAGTCCGTGGTTGGGAGAATATGACTCGCCTTCTGCAGTTACAAGGGAGGGGAGCCGAGCTTTGGTAGGAAGCCAGCACTGGAGAGAACGACGTCTTGTGTTTTGAGTGCCCGTGTCTGACGGTCGCTCAGTATCAGGTTTGTTGCTACAGATGGACTTGCTACCTTTACTCTCAGGAGATTTTATAGTTAGGACGGTTAGGCACTGTACTGTAGTGAACTTAGGCGATTCTGGATTTCGCCTCCGGGTAGGGAGTTGTTGAGTATGCAGCGACTGAGAGCACTTCTTATGCCTGAGACGTTATCTGAACTCTGTCCTTATGGCTGGGACTTCGCGTTTCTCGTTTCTATAACAAAGAGAGGAGAAGACAGTATTAGATTATACTAGTCAGAGGGCCGTCTTTTGCCATTCTAGTGTTTGAATGAGGTTTCATTTATTTTTGTGGCTGGAGTTCTTCTGTCGTTGCAGACGTGCACAAGAACCATTACTCCGATGCACCGGATGCAGTACATACGATGATATTGCTAACTGCTTTGGTTTATTACGGCTATAAAGCTAAACAGCTGTGATAACGTAACTTTTATTTCCACTGAGGTTGCACACCACTGTAGATCATCTTTGAAAAATAGTGTCTTCTAGTGTTCAGTTCGTAGATGATGTCAGTCATCTCGCGTTATTTATATTAGATCGCGTAGCCATAAGAAGGGGCAGATTTGGGCAACTGATCACTAATATTAGTTAGGAAATTCATTTCTGTCTCTTTATGTCGATTGGACATTGTTATATAAACATTTGTAATATATAAAGCGGTCTGATCTACAATAAAGGTATAAGAAGAAACAGCATTTAGCTTTTTGTAGTTACTAGTTCCCTTAATCATTCATTTATGTTTATGTTGTAATTTATATGTTGAAGAGGAAGAAGGAGGAGATAATATCACCATTAAGAGATCCTAAGATCTGCTTCATGGGGTAGCCAGACACCGCCAAATCTTCATTTTTGCTTTCAGTATTTTCCGTTGCGCACATTCATTTTACATCCTCCTGGAGTAGCATCTTGGATATGGCTTATCCTACCAGGATCCTACTTAGAGTCTTCTGATAGTAGTCATAAAGCGGTTTGAAACCTCGTAAATTTTCAAGAACAATTTTTTCCCATTTATAAACTTTTTGTGTTATTGATAGTCATTACCAGTTTGCGTGTATAGTTTGCAGTGGTAAAGTCACGCGATTACATTAGATATAATATTTGTATATTTTATTGTATTTCTTTTCAGAAGCGTTGCGCTTCAGTCCGCTGGCTGCTATTTACTGATATTTATGTTATGTCTTTTGTCGTTGCATTTTGTTTGTATTGTAACAACACTGCTCGTTCACGATGTTGCCATTAGTTTAGCTTCTTTGTTGTAGATATTTTGTTACGTGCCTGTTGCATAATAATTATTTGGCACTTATTTTACGGAATACCAGCGGTACTTCAGTCTAGTCACTGATTTTATAGTGACTAGAGGGAGCAATAAGAAATTTCCGCCATTTTCTACATTTTTTGTTGCTGTTAGGCATGAGATTGTGTTTTGTAAAGCATTCATAGCATGGCTTAGCCACAGCCTTGGGGTTGTTTCCAGAATGAGATGTTCACTCTGCAGCGGAGTGCGCGCTGATATGAAACTTCCTGGCAGATTAAAACTGTGTACCGGGCCGAGACTCGAACTCGGGACCTTTGCCTTTCGCGAGCAAGTGCTCTACCAACTTTTTTTTTTATCTTATTTTGTTCGTTGCATCTGCTCGGGACGGACGTCGTAAGACATCCGTTGAAGTTCGTTGTTGATCGAGTTGCTCAGTTTTCTTTTTTTTTATTTTTATTAGAGAGGGCTGCTAACCCTCTGACCGAACACGCTGAGCTACCGTGCCGTCAGGCTCTACCAGCTGAGCTACCCAAGCACGACTCACGCTCCGTCCTCACAATACATCATTTCTTTCAGGAGTGCTAGTTCTGCAAGGTTCGCAGGAGAGCTTCTGTAAAGTTTGGAAAGTAGGAGACGAGCTACTGACAGAAGTGAAGCTGTGAGGACGGGGCGTGAGTCGTGCTTGGGTAGCTCTGTTGGTAGAGCACTTGCCCGCGAAAGGCAAGATAACATACGAGGACTGATCGATTTTCCACAAAGGACGCGGCGACAACATAAGGTTATAGTGGTGGAGGATTTGCGCAATATTCGGTTGCTGGAGAGATGTGCAAGTTGCGCGCGGACCAATAGTAGCACGTAAGGGAATTTGTAGTTGGACAAAAAGTCTTAGTTAAGTCTTCTAGGTTGTCCATTAAACAAATGAAGCTATGTCAAAAGTTCTTCAAGAGATACAGCTGCCTTGTACGTATAAGAAGACCAGTGCACGTAAAAGCAGTTGCAATTGCGACTGATATCAGGAAAATCTTTAGGACTCCATGATGTGAGCCATTTCAAGCCATTTATAGAATACGTAGGAAGAATTAAAATGAGATTGTATGACGAAAGTAAACCACATTGTATATAGTTAGCAATTAAGTTATTACACTGAAGGGATATGTAGATTTATCGATATTTTCTGTGCCATTACCATGTTAAAAGAGGCACTACAGTGAATAAAAAGGGCAGGATGTCGAGGGTGAGAAAATTAGTGTATGTTTCTTTGTGTAGGTCGTAACTATGTGCACAGCAAGGTGGGCGTACAATTTAAAAGGTGTTTGGAGTTTAAGATGTGCTATCTGTCCATGAAAGAATAAAGTAAAAATGAGAAACGTGTGGTGCTGCAAAAATGTTGTAAAGATGTGTGAATAGGTAAGTTTGTTACCCAATTTATGTGGCACATATTAGCAGAGAACGTCAGCATTTTGAAAAAATTTTAGAACTGCCTCATGAAATGAGTGTCTATTTTTCATATTTAGCAATGGGATCACAAATAAGTGACTTGCTAGTAGCGGTTTGCGGCGACATGCAGGTGTGTCGTCCAAGTATGATTTGTCTCCATTCAGAGAAACAAGAGTTCACTAGGTGGCCTGCTCCATGTGGCTGCGTGAGAGTGCACCGTTATCTGTATAAGGAAGTGTCGTATTTATGCTGTTCAGAGAGGCGGAATAATTGTGTACCATATGAGCTCACCGAAATATTGTTTGAGTGTTTTAGCGACATGAAATGGTAGTGTAATAATGGCAAATAGACACATAAAAAATTAATAAAGGAAAGTAAGAAATGCTATATGTTCAAAGCACATGACATCGTAGGTAATAAATAAGGGCATGGCAGTTGTGTTGATGAGCAGTGATTTTATATAATGTACTAAAATCTTTACATTTGTAGGTACCACTAGTAAAATAAAATGTAATTTCTTAACATAAAAGGAAGAGTTAACGACAAATAAAGATAATAGCAGTAGCTCCGGAAAAAGGACAGCGACAGAGAAGGTATTACTGAGTAAAAACATGAAAGAAGGTATGTGACAGTGTGATTAAAGAAAGTATCAGTAATTTTGTACTAAAGTTGCTAAGTAGTTTATGATTGTTCACAGGAAGCAAGCCAAAGCATGAAACGAAGAAGAGGCTCGATGAATCATTCAGTTGTGTATGTTTGTGCAGACATACACTTTCTTGTTTACAGATGTTCACGACGACATCCACGACGAAACCAAGAGCCATTAGATGCGACGATCTTGTGATATGCAACGACGGTGTAGTACTTTGAGTAGGGTTGTTGTTAGACTAGTATAAATATCCTACTGGCCAGCAGTTTAACAATCAGTATTTGCAATTATTAACATTGGGATCTGGTGATGATCATAATTCAATCGTTATGTGTATGTTTTCATAGTTATACAGGTGCCGACAGATATTCAACAATTAAATTACATAGGTCAAAGAATATGTTCTTTCATAATTAATATTAACTTTGTACATGAAATTTTGATCAAGACAATAAGAGTAAATAAGTGAGCATCTTGGCTGATTGTACAACTCGAAGAAAAATAAATGTAAAGATAAATGACCTCAATGGTGAGCGCATCTTTAAAAAAAAAATCATAACAGAAACACGTCAATGATTTTGTGTTATGTATTTTACACTATTTGTGTAAATCGGAAACTTATTGTATGTATTAGTGGGTACAGGATTGAAAAGAAAAAAAAAACTTTTTCAAGACACACTGGAAGCAACAAAGTGATGTGTGGATGGAATGGGAAGCCAACGGCACAGCTGCAGAGAAAAGTGGAAGCAAGGGACGCCCTCCATAAGCCAAAGCCATGTCGCAGACGTGGGCAAACAGCAGGCCTATTAAAATGTGGCTACCTGTAGGCCTCAGGCGGCATAGGCGATGACTGAGCAGGTAGTGCGGCAATCTGCGGCAGACCTGCTGGGTCAGGTCAAGATGGGTGTTTAAATGCCACTAATGACTTGCCTCCAATGTTGTACTACACGATGGAAACGAGATAAACAAATTGCACTCATGATACAGTCAGTTAATCCTACAGTGCAACTGCTAATAGCTGTACGGAACTGTGAACTCCATTTGCTTTTCCTTCTGCTGTTCTCTGCCAGACAGAGACCGATAAACATTATAATCTGTAGCAGTCAGTCACCTGGCACTTACTTCTCAGAAATCTGAATCAAACACAATGACTAAAGTTCCATGTATAATGTCACCTAACGGATAACCTACCTGTCCACAATTACCAATATCCTTATCCAAAATACAGTATTTATATCACGAGAAAGAAACAACATGAAGAACGGAAGAGTAGGAACACAAACATTATAAAAATAAGAAGCACTAAAAACTGAAGACTAGATAACATTACACTTCCCTTACACAATGCAGAAGAATTTTAGGTGACCTATAAAGATCCTACCTGACCGTACCTCCCTCATACTGTGTGCAAATTAGATGGAAACTGGGCTGTTTCAGAATGTACACCCACTTGCCTTGCTGTATATTCCGAGGATCTTCCACATCATGGACTCTGTGAGAGACTTGTAACCTGACAGGATCAACAGTGGGCATAGGGTCTAAAGACAGACTTGCAAAGCCACCATGACCAATCTCGAACAGTTGTTGAACCAATCTACACTTCCTAAACTTCACAAAAAAACTGTAGCTTCCATTGCCGTACACAAATGAAGATGAAAGTGTGTTGTGAAATCCGAATCAGTGTCTGACTCTCGATAAGAAAGTCATACAATTTAATGAATACTGAACGGTTACTCCCACAAACTAACGATTTCCAATATCCTAGTACAAAATTGTTAATTAGGTGGGGGTACTGTAAGGTGGCTATGATTTCGCACCTAGAAGCATTCATCTACATACTTTGCCGTGATTTATAACTGGACTTAGGTATCATTTGATAGTTTGTACATACTGAGTATTTAAAGAAGACTGACATTATCACGTACACCTTGTAAATAGCTCTTAATGCTTATTGCATGAAAGGTGACGGAGTGTCTATTTCAAAACAGCATAATGAATGACTGCCTATAGTAGTAGAGGTTGGAATTCCAGTGGAAATGAAACGCCAGGCATAACTCAACCCCTGGGTTGGTCTTGCTTGACACAGGAAATGGCCAAGACGGATGGTCGGGGCATCTGAGTGCTGAAGCACACTACAGTGGCGGCCGGCCGGTTTGCAGTGGGGCTGGAAGGATAACTGGATAATACTTTGGAAACTCAGAAAATCTTGGACACAGCGGAGAGGAACGAGGAAGCATTACCTCGAAATCACGAACGCTGGTTTATTTCCGAGGATATTTACTCTGAGAAGCATACCATTGTACGTATTCCTAACTAAAGGGGGTAGGTATTTCTTCACAAACTTTCCGCGCTGGACGACAAAAGGCTGATATATGGTTGGTTGGCTTTCAGAAGAATCTGTAGAGAGGGGGATATTCCGTGGCATCGTGAATATGATTCGCTTTCTGCAGTTACGAGGGAGGAGAGCCGAGCTTTGCTCGGAAGCCAGCACTGGAGAGAACGACGTCTTCCGTTTTGAGTGCCCGTGTCTGACGGTCGCTCAATATCAGGTTTGTTGCTACAGACTAGATTTCTTGCCGGTAGGTTCGAGCAACATGCAAATATTATGGAGGTGCTTCGGAAACTGTAATGGGAATCGCTGGAGGAAAGGTGACGCTCTCTTCGAGGAATAATGTTGGGAAAACTTAGTGAGCCGGCATTTGAAGCTGATTCTACCGCCGCAACATACATTTCGCATAAGGACCACTACGATACGATACGAGGAATTAAGGATCGCATAGAGACTCGTTTCTTCCTCGCCCTGTTTACGAGGGGAACACGAAATGATATTACTAGTAGTGGTATAGGATTCTGTCCACTACGCACCGTTGGGTAGCGTGCAATGTACGTTGATGTAGACATAGATTTTGATAAAATTCCTCGTTTCCAGCATCCGTAAACGAACATCTTTATGGCGTTTATTTTTCAATCGGTGAAATGTCTTGTTTATGTCCTAGTGAAAGTTTGTTTAAGTGCTACTGGCAATTATGGGTGTAGATATATTTTTTGTGTTCAATAAATGCATTAAGAACTTAGGTAAAAAAAATTCAGGGCAAACCAGTTTACAAACAAAGCAGTTCATACTGCTGGAAGGAACCTATGTATCAGTTGTTCAGCGAGGAATTCACACGTGGATAGCCTCCTGATCATCCAAGTGTCTATGTCGACTGTAGTGGATTTGTTTCGTTGATGTGGGAACCTTTATCTGTTTTAATAAATAAAGTGGTGAAATGCAAGCAATGTCATGGTGTAGATGGCCTGGAAGTAGTTTAACAACAAAGTAGTGGGAACTTGCAAGCTCTGGATTCATCCTGACATTCGTCTTAGTTTTGTGATACTGTTGTAAATACACTCCTGGAAATTGAAATAAGAACACCGTGAATTCATTGTCCCAGGTAGGCGAAACTTTATTGACACATTCCTGGGGTCAGATACATCACATGATCACACTGACAGAACCACAGGCACATAGACACAGGCAACAGAGCATGCACAATGTCGGCACTAGTACAGTGTATATCCACCTTTCGCAGCAATGCAGGCTGCTATTCTCCCATGGAGACGATCGTAGAGATGCTGGATGTAGTCCTGTGGAACGGCTTGCCATGCCATTTCCACCTGGCGCCTCAGTTGGACCAGCGTTCGTGCTGGACGTGCAGACCGCGTGAGACGACGCTTCATCCAGTCCCAAACATGCTCAATGGGGGACAGATCCGGAGATCTTGCTGGCCAGGGTAGTTGACTTACACCTTCTAGAGCACGTTGGGTGGCACGGGATACATGCGGACGTGCATTGTCCTGTTGGAACAGCAAGTTCCCTTGCCGGTCTAGGAATGGTAGAACGATGGGTTCGATGACGGTTTGGATGTACCGTGCACTATTCAGTGTCCCCTCGACGATCACCAGTGGTGTACAGCCAGTGTAGGAGATCGCTCCCCACACCATGATGCCGGGTGTTGGCCCTGTGTGCCTCGATCGTATGCAGTCCTGATTGTGGCGCTCACCTGCACGGCGCCAAACACGCATACGACCATCGTTGGCACCAAGGCAGAAGCGACTCTCATCGCTGAAGACGACACGTCTCCACTCGTCCCTCCATTCACGCCTGTCGCGACACCACTGGAGGTGGGCTGCACGATGTTGGGGCGTGAGCGGAAGACGGCCTAACGGTGTGCGGGACCGTAGCCCAGCTTCATGGAGACGGTTGCTAATGGTCCTCGCCGATACCCCAGGAGCAACAGTGTCCCTAATTTGCTGGGAAGTGGCGGTGCGGTCCTCTACGGCACTGCGTAGGATCCTACGGTCTTGGCGTGCATCCGTGCGTCGCTGCGGTCCGGTCCCAGGTCGACGGGCACGTGCACCTTCCGCCGACCACTGGCGACAACATCGATGTACTGTGGAGACCTCACGCCCCACGTGTTGAGCAATTCGGCGGTACGTCCACCCGGCCTCCCGCATGCCCACTATACGCCGTCGCTCAAAGTCCGTCAACTGCACATACGGTTCACGTCCTCGCTGTCGCGGCATGCTACCAGTGTTAAAGACTGCGATGGAGCTCCGTATGCCACGGCAAACTGGCTGACACTGACGGCGGCGGTGCACAAATGCTGCGCAGCTAGCGCCATTCGACGGCCAACACCGCGGTTCCTGGTGTGTCCGCTGTGCCGTGCGTGTGATCATTGCTTGTACAGCCCTCTCGCAGTGTCCGGAGCAAGTATGGTGGGTCTGACACACCGGTGTCAATGTGTTCTTTTTTCCATTTCCAGGAGTGTATAAGGCAGAATGGGCAGACCGGCATTTGAGCCCCACCCCTTCCGAATAGAGGTTCAGTCTACTCGCCACTGACTACTCCTTCGCATATTTCAGCATAAGATGCCTGCTGAAGTCGTCGTAGATCGCATGTGTTGGGTATAAAAACTGCTGCACTCTCCTCTGAATTATAGTTTGCAGCCTTGTTCCCTTGAATGTGTTTTCATCCCTACAGTATACAGTATGATGATATAAATAACGAGGGGGCTCGGCTCACATTTGAACTGTGCAAGACACAACACAATGATTTTGGTCAAGTGCCAACAGTTAAATCTGTGAATGTTTTACAATTTCTTAAACTCCTCCAACTTTATTTCAAATGGTTCAAATGGCTCTGAGCACTATGGGACTTAACATCTTAGGTCATCAGTCCCCTAGAACGTAGAACTACTTAAATCTAACTAACCTAAGGACAACACACACATCCATGCCCAAGGCAGGATTCGAACCTGCGACCGTAGCAGTCCCGCGGCTCCGGACTGCAGCGCCCAGAACCGCACGGCCACCGCGGCCGGCCAACTTTATTTACCTAGAGAAACTTCATAATAGAACTTTACAATAGAACTTTATAATAGAACACTCAACGTAGAATCAACTGCTGCCTGTTATAGAACGGACGTAAAGTATTTACTTATGCCTGATTTTAATACTAAGGCTGAGGATACTTAATTTGCGTCACAAAGATTTGTTTATATCACGATAACTCATACAATGACTCTCACTAAATACGCGATACACACTCACCAGTCTCAGAATACTGGGACCTGTACCAAACAGAACCAACATTATGCCGAGCTAGTGTTTACAGATGCATACAGTCAGTTCCTCGAACATTTTTTCCGTCTGTTACGCACATCTCGGATCTATAGCGTATATACCAAAATCAGAAGCAACCGTTGATCAGTATTCTTTGTTATTAACAGACTAGAAAGTGAGAATGAATGTCTCCTTTGTTAGTTGGTTATGGACTGGGATTTTTTAAGAATCATTAAGCATGAAGCCGTATTTAAGGTAACTAAAATGTGCACGATCACCTCGTAGGCTTTAATTAACATTGTTATGCACCCCATCTCCGCCACAGTCCATGTGTTTCAGTGTATATAAAGGATGGCTTTGTTGGTTAGCAGTGTGTGTTTACTGAAATTTTTTTTTCTTTTTAGACATTTTGAGGAAGAAAAATAAATACTCATGCAAATACTTTTGTAGATACACCAACTAGGGGATGAAATGTGAGCCGCACTTTGATACTGAAGTAGCTAACCCACACGTAGTAAAGTAGGAAATTAAAATGAACATATTCGTGCACAAAAATCTTTATTAATCACTGCGTATACATTTACACAAAGAATATGGAAAAAATCCGGGTGCGAATGGGGGTACAATATATCAGCATTTACTGTAAATACTGTATTAGTGGACTGTGTCCATTTCATTCCTACTCACTGATTCAGAACATTTTTATTTAAAAATTATGGACACAACGATGAGTATATTACAATCGCATGATACATGATACGTGAACAGCTTGCAATCTCCGACGTTACAGTCATTTTCACACCCTTCCGACATGGCGAAGGAAGTGGACACACGCATTCTTTGACCATATTATGCTGAAGTGTTAGAATTCTTGACGTCGGAAGGGAAAAAAAAAGATTACTTTCGTTGCATACTACGCCCCAGTGGGAACTTATCAAGACATATAGAGATAAGTTTTTTTGTTTGCTGTTAGCGTTAAGCCGCGTTCACACTGACTTGTGAGTTCGAAACACGTTCTGCGACATTGTTCGCAGCTATTACTGGACTACAGTTGTTCGCAACCTGTTGACAACACAACACCTGTGTCCCACGGCTGTGTCACTACAGATTACAGGAACGTTGTTCGTGCCCTGCTACCACTAAATGATGCATGTTGTCTTTCCGTGTACCATTCCTTTACAAAATGGAGTGGACAACATGCAAAATTTACGAATGATGCAGATGGTCGCCTCTGGAATGTTCGAAGTCGTAGTTACCAAAATATTAAGCAGGAGGATGACTGAATGATTCCCTAAAAAAATTGCTGCGTTTCCTGGCAAAAGTAGCAGTGAAGTGAATAAAACAATGAAATCTCTCATTTCTGACTATCGCAGCAACAACAACCACAACAGGATTCGTTATCTGACTTGCTGACTTGGGAAAAGCAAGTTACTTGAGCTGCAGCCCTACGAAAGGGCGGTGACGAAAATATTATATATATATATATATATATATATATATATATATATATATATATATATATATATGAAAGGTGGAAAGAGTATATAGAGGGTCTATAGAAGGGCGATGTACTTGAGGACAATATTATGGAAATGGAAGATGATGTAGATGAAAATGAAATGGGAGATACGATACTGCGTAAAGAGTTTGACAGACCACTGAAAGACCTGAGTCGAAACAAGGCCCCGGGCGTAGACAACATTCCATTAGAACTACTGACAGCCTTGGGAGAGCCAGGCCTAACTAAACTCTACCATCTGGTGAGTAAAATATATGAGACAGGCGAAATACCCTCAGACTTCAAGAAGAATATAATAATTCCAATCCCAAAGAAAGCAGGTGTTGACAGATGCGAAAATTATCGAACTATCAGTTTAATAAGTCACGGCTGCAAAATACTAACGTGAATTCTTTACAGACGAATGGAAAAACTAGTAGAAACCGACCTCGGCGAAGCTCAGTTTGGATTCCGTAGAAATACTGGAACACGTGAGGTAATACTGACCCTACGACTTATCTCAGAAGCTAGATTAAGGAAAGGCAAACCTACGTTTCTAGAATTTGTAGACTTAGAGAAAGCTTTTGACATTGTTGACTGGAATACTCTCTTTCAAGCTCTGACGGTGGCTGGGGTAAAATACAGGAAGCGAAAGACTACTTACAATTTGTACAGAAACCAGATGGCAGTTATAAGAGTCGAGGGACACGAAAGGGAAGCAGTGGTTGGGAAGGGAGTGAGACAGGGTTGTAGCCTCTCCTCGATGTTATCCAATCTGTATATTGAGCAAGCAGTGAAGGAAACAAAAGAAAAATGTGGAGTAGGTATTAAAATCCATGGAGAAGAAATAAAAACTTTGAGGTTCGCCGATGACATTGTAATTCTGTCAGAGACAGAAACGGACTTGGAAGCTTGGAAGAGCAGTTGACCGGAATGGATAGTGTCTTGAAAGGAGGATATAAGATGAACATCAACAAAAGCAAAACGAGGATAATGGAATGTAGTCTAATTAAGTCGGGTGATGCTGAGGGAATTAGATTAGGAAATGAGACATTTAAAGTAGTAAACGAGTTTTGCTATTTGGGGAGCAAAATAACTGATGATGGTCGAAGTAAAGAGGATATAAAATGTAGACTGGCAATGGCAAGGAAAGCGTTTGTGAAGAAGAGAAATTTGTTGACATCGAGTATAGATTTAAGTGTCAGGAAGTCGTTTCTGAAAGTATTTGTATGAAGTGTAGCCATGTATGGAAGTGAAATGTGGACGATAAATAGTTTGGACAAGAAGAGAATAGAGGCTTTTGAGATGTGTTGCTACAGAATAATGCTGAAGATTACATGGGTAGATCACATAACTAATGAGGAGGTACTGAATAGGATTGTGCAGAAGAGAAGTTTGTGGCACAACTTGACTAGAAGAAGGGTTCGGTTTGTAGGACATGTTCTGAGGCATCAAGGGATCACCAATTTAGTATTGGAGGGCAGCGTGGAGAGTAAAAATCGTAGAGGGAGACCAAGAGATGAATAGACTAAGCAGATTCAGAAGGATGTAGGTTGCAGTAGGCACTGGGAGATGAAGGAGCTTGCACAGGATAGAGTAGCATGGAGAGCTGCATCTAAACAGTCTCAGGACTGAAAACCATCACCACAACAACAACAACAACATATATATATATATATATATATATATATATATATATATATATATATACAGGGTGAGGCAACTAAGTCATAACACCCCTTGTATCTCCCTAACTGTAATAGATACAAAGATGCCGTTTTGACAATGAACTGGAAGTACAGCGGCTACTTGAATACATCATATTTCATATTTGTGCTATTTTTTATTACAGAGATGTGGGGACATCTTTGGTTTTTTCAAATGGAATCCTATGTTAAATTTTATCGTAACATGACGAGCTTAAAAAGACGGTTTCAAATATGTTTATATCATAATATTTACGCGAATAGTTTTTTGAGACACATGTATGTTCTCGTATCGTATTCGTCCTTCGAAGCGGCGTTGTCCAATGCGGCCTTTCCTGTTAACCACTGAGGAACTTAAACAGGGAAGGTGTTGTTTTCCTGCTTCATGATAACGCCGCAAGGTGACGCACGAGATAGCTGGAGAGAAGGGTATAAATGCGCTTCTGGGATAATGAGACATCGCATTTCCATCACATTTTCTTGGAGCAGACATTTACACCAACGAAGAAAAGTTAGATATGCTTGTAGTGTACGGTGAAAGCAGAAGAAATGCTGTTAGAGCAATAAAGCCATATGGAGAGCTGTATCCTGATCGTGAGCGTCCTACGCGCCGGCTTCTTGCACGTATTTGCAAGAAACTACTTGAATCGGCATTATGGAACGCCATACAGAGGACAAGGCAGAAACTGCAACTGGCGAGTTACATGAAGAGGGCGTTCTAGCGTTGGCGCATAACTACCTTACTGCTTCGTCGCGACGTATCGCCCCGGAATGTGGTATAAGTCAGAGAAGTGTTCTACGCATATTGCACCGGCATAGATTTCACCCGTTTCACCTCTCATTACATCAAGCACTCTCCGGTGTGGATTTCGAACGGCGCCAGGAATTTTGCCGTTTTGTTCTGCAGCGCCTACAAGATGATCCAACGTTTTTTCAACGGGTGCTTTTTACTGATGAAGCAACTTCCACCAACCACGGTAACGTGAATTTGCATGATATGCATTACTGGTCAATAGAGAGCCGTTATTGGCTTCGACAGGTACAGCATAAGCAACCGCGAAGTGTTAACGTGTGGTGTGGCATCATCGGAAATGTCACTGTTGTGCCGTACGTCATTCCGGGTATACGAAATGGCAGTAACTATGCACAGTTCCTGCGATACGTTCTGCCCATTTTGCTGGAAGAGGTACCACTAACTACACGTCAGTGCATGTGGTTCCAACATAACGGCTGTCCTGCTCACTCTTCCCGTGTTGCTACAGAGCTGTTAAATGAAAATTTCACGGATTGTTGGATAGGGCGACGTGCTGAAGTGAAGTGGACAGCCCGGTCTCCTGATTTGAACCCTCTTGATAATTTTTTCTGTTGGGCGCAATCAAACATAAAGTGTATGCTCAAATACCAACTACGCCAGTGGATATGAAGCAACGTCTCATCGAAGCGTGCGCTGATATCTCACGTGACACCCTCGTAGTCTTTCACAAATCCTTCGAACGGCGACTACAAATGTGCACTGCAGCAGAGGGGAAGCATTTTGAGCACATGCTTCAGTAAAGTTTTGTATCAGGTACAGTATGTATTTTGCATATTTATGTATATTTGCTTCGTATTGTGATCAGTAGTAAATACTTTCAAATAAAAAACAGATACTTACGAAATAATTGTGACCAATAAGGGTCTCCTCATTTACATTTGCATTTCTGTTACTTATCATGTATTAACATCTTGTAGTATTTTAATACTGTATGTTGTCTACTATTTTGGTATCACAGTTGTCAAATAACTGAATAATATTTGCGCGATATCATCAGTTAATTTTAGCGCAAAATATCGCAGTGTGTAGTACTATTGTCGGGTAAATAGGCGTGTTTGTGTAAGGACGGACTCAGGATGTTTACCACGTACTCTACACAACAGGAAAGGGCGCATTGGACAACGCCGCTTCGAAGGACGAACACGATATGAGACTGTGTCTCAAAAACTATTCACCTAAATATTATGATATACACATATTTAAAACCGTCTTTTTAAGCCCATCATGTTACGATAAAATTTAACAAAGGATTCCATTTAAAAAAAAAACAAAGTTGGCCTTGTATCTCTGTAATAAAAAATAGCACAAACATGAAATGTGACGTATTCAAGTAGCCCCTGTCCCTGCAATTCACTGTCCAAACGGCATCTTTGTATCTATTACTGTTGGAGAATACAAGGGGTGTTATGACTTAGCTGCCTCACCCTGAATATATATGTGTGTGTGTGCGTGTGTGAGTGTGTGTGTGTGTATGACGACGCTTTCAGTAAAGTAGAGATGAATGTATGAAGAAGGCAGTAGTCAGTAGTAAACGTGGGATCGTCAACAGCTCATTCCCCTGCCACATTCATTGGAAGCGTGAATTACACTGAAGCTAAAGAAGTTTTCTTTATTGAAAATGAGAGTTTGGATTAATTTTAATGAGAAAATTAAAATAAGTATACCATCAATTAAATATACGTTTCAGCGTGCTTAATATAACTGAATTACGTGTACATAATCTTTCAGTTCTTCATCCAAAGCTTAAAAAACTTCAAGAACTTTTTGAGATATGGCTGGCTTTGAAATGTGGTATAAACTTGCAAAATTTTGATAGTAATCTCGTGTTTCCAAGAATCGAAGAGTAGCAGCTGTGGCAGTAATTTTTAAGTTGATTAAAAGATAGCTGGATAGCGATATCATCTTTCACAACGATAAAAGATAGTGACGCCAGAGATGATTATTAACGAACAATTCAGAGTGCACAAATTAATCAGTAGCTGTCTGTGTTGAGATCTGAAAGAGACGGGACGCATACGAAGATTTGTGTAAAGAATGTACGCACGCGAAGTATTATTAACCTTGTGATTGTATTATGTAAAGGCTGAGTTTTAAAAAGTTGTTTGAATATTTATTCACTATCCCACGAAACTACATCGTAAAAAATGCTTGGAAGATCGCGAGAACCTGCAGGGTCACCAGTAATAGTCGAGGAAACACCAACGTGCCACAGCAGCATTGAGGAGATATAAGAAGTCGTTTCAAGAAGGGATATAAGAATATTTTTTAATTTTCATATCTATGTATTCATAACGAAATCTATTGATTAATTTTTTCTTCATTAGCTACGGCAGCTGTTCGGATAGCCGAAACTCCTCCTTTATCGGATAATACATTCCGGAATAGTCACATAAAATCATTATCCCATTAAATAATATTTCCCTTATCATTTCTTTGAAACAGCGGGCCGTGTAATATTTATTAGAATTTCAAAATCGGACGGAGACATCGTAGTGATGTTAACGAAAAACAGAGCCATCATCCAAAGTTAGCTCACACAGCATCTCATTTCTGTCACGTCTTTTACGTTTTTGTCCACCAACGACAACGATGTCTTCTTCTTCGTTTGCTTATATCGTCGAGTATCACTAGCGCAGCACCACATATCGTTCATTGCTCCTCCTCGCTTGTCGTGGCGTTAGCTCTTGATCCGAATACACAATGTGAAATGTTTGCAGCCAGTTCAGTGAAGCAGACGATGCGAGTACTTATGTACACAGGTTCGTCGCCAGGCTAGGCCGGGACAAGAACAACGAACAATATTGCCAACATGTGGTGGAAAAATTTCAAACAGGGTTGCGAACAGTAATACGTTTTTTATCTCAATGCAAACACGACTTAACGTATTTAAACAAAAGTGCGATTGATACCACTGTTTTATTTCAACAGAAAATATTCTGAACATTTATAACTTTAAACATGAAAAAGCTGATATATTCCGTTCTCACTTCCGTTTACAGTAAACATCCATATTTCCTAAAAAAAAATTGCGGAGAACAGTGTTAGGCACAAAAAGAAAGTATAGCAGTAGCATTACAGATTAAAACTAAAAAAAAGATAGCACTTAACTCTTGGAGAAAACCTTCAACATGTAACCCCAAGTATGTAATGAACTTTATCGTTACCAGTGTCATTCCGCGTAGTAGAGAAGTCGTAATTTAAAGACCGTTTACGTCTGAGTTTGCCAAAGCCTCTGTTAGTTGTGTCAAGAAAAACTGTAAGCGAAAGACAGAGTATAGAATTTTAGGGAAAGAAATATCAAACACAAGATGAACTTGATACGGTGGATGTGGTGGCAACTACCACCGATGCGTGGATTGAAGGCAAAAGGTACTCTCATAAATCTCTCATATTTTCCGTTACATTATTTTTTATTTCATTTGTAGAGTGGAAGTCAACAAGGGGCTAAGTGCCAAACAACTGACTCCAAGTTATTTTGTTTTCTTTGTTTTGACAAACATACTTTAATGAAAAAACCTAAACAATATTTTATCTGTTCTCTACAGTAAGCCACACAACTACTGCAATTTTTTAAGTTCCCTTCCTATTATTAATGAAAATAAATGTTTTAATCAGAAAAACGCTAAACGTGCGAAATGCCATAATACAGGTATCGGCAAAAACGAGGTCAGTACCAATGAAAGAAATCTTAGGTATTTACCAGTTTTTTAACAATAAACGTTTTACAGATATATTTTACAGATACATTACCTGTGGTAAAATTATTTGAGTCTTTCTTTCAATTTCATACAGCAAAAAGCAATTTTCGTTGATTAACTGTTCGAAAAATGTTCTTTTAACTACTTCCAGATACGGCAGCATCTGTTGCAGATCCTTTTTTATTTTCAGCTGACAATCGTTTTCACATTGTTGCGTTGGTAGAACATAGTTCTTCGTTATGTCAGCGGCAATCTGTTTCTTCAAAATCTTGTAGGTGCTCCAGTCTTAAAGTTCGTTAAACGTTATTCTCGTCATGACGACACCAGGTGCCATTTCTTTCCACTTGAATACAACTACATTTGGAAATATTTATTGTTACAAAGCTTTGTGACACTTAGAAGCTTTAGCCCTAACTGTTAGGCACCACTCACGATATCTTTTGGGTCCTATATGTACTGCTACAAATAATCGTAACGCTTATCGCTTAGTCCGCTTTTCTGGTAGTTGGCAACGGCAGTTAGCTTGGTTTCTCGGGTCTAGCCCCCCCAAAAAAGTGAATGTTTAGTATTGAACTACAAATTACATAAACTTGAAGTCCTTCGAAAAATACTCGGTCCACTAAGAAATACAGAGATGTGGAAATTAAGAAGTAATGACTGCAACGCTACGGACGAGGCTACTGCTGTTTGTTTGATGTTTATGCAGAATGAATGGCAACAGGTTAACTAAAGAGATTTTTAAATATCTTTGGAATAAGAAGTCAACAACAGCAACCTGAATTCAAGAAGTTAGGAAAGATTTGGAGACACAATATAAGTGAAAAAGACGCAACAGAAAGAGAGATTTCTAAGGTGAAACTGTTAAAAATGGAAGGATTCCAAGGCAGGAGGGAGAAGAAGACAGGGTCAAAATGGTCTGAGGACAGAAAAAGGGATACTTAGTGAGAGGATTAAAGAATACTGGAGGATGAAGAACGAAAGAAAAAGGCATTGAAATTTGTGTGCAGTCCTTTGATGACTCAGATGGAAAAAAGAAAGAATTCAGTGTCTACACCCATGTGTCATATTACCTTAGCAATATTACACCCATTTTATAAAGTATGAAAGGAGCTGAAAAGTATGTAGAACATATTATACATGGCACAAAGGGGGCCGTAAAATGACGTTGGTTTTTTGTCGCTAGGTGGGAGCGCGACAGAGATATGAAGGTATTTTTTTTTTTTTTAATGGGATGCAGCAGTTTGGTACTTATTTCCTGATAGTGGCTATCGAGACGAATCCAATGATGTGTAAGATCTTTGAAGATCAACAAATGTCACATAGGTGGCATGACCATCCATTTACAGAAGGTGTTTGAAGTGATGAGCATTGGTATCAATGCAGTGCTGCAGTCTTCTTATCATGGATTGAATGGTATTCCTCATCACTACCGCACTTACCGAAGCACATGCTCTGACTCGCATATCTTAAGGTGTAGTTGGAATGTCTTTATAAACAATGTCTTTTACGAATCCCCACAAGAAAGAATTCAGAGGCGTCAAGTCTGATGAACGAGCCGGCCACGACACATCTCCTCCGCGTCCAATCCAACGATTTGGGAATTGTCTCTGCAACTCTTTTTCTAGCCATCAGCGAAAATTGTGTCGGACACCCATCCTGTTGATACCACATTCTGTTCCTTGTTCCTAAAGGTATGTCTTCCAATAACAGACCTAATGCTTCTTGCCGTATTGTGGTGTACTTCCTACCATTAAGATTTCCTTAGATGAAATAGGGGCCTATTATTCTGTCCTGCAGAATCACACACCATACATTCACCGACCACGGTTTTTGGTGTGCAACTTGTCGCAGCCAAAACTGATTTTCAGTTGCCCAATAACGCATGTCATGCAAATTAACATTTCCATGGTTCGTGAATGTAGCCTCGTCAGTAAATAAAATCAAATTAATAAATGTATCATCCCTCTGAATCTGAAGTTGAGCCTTGTCGGCAGAATTCAGTGTGACATATACAATCCGTACCAGTTAATTTTTGGTGGAGACTGATATGGTAAGGATGATATTTATGGCGATGCAGAACATAAACAACACTACCCTGGCTCATGCCAGATTCCCTTGCGATTTGACGGGAACTAACACAAGGATCTCGGACCACAGTGGCGAGAGTACCAATTTCCGTTTCCTCGTTAGTAACTTTCCTTTGCCGAATATATTTCCGATGCGTTAAAGATCCGGTTGTTCTCAAATTTTCATACACATATTTAAATGTACATCGTGTAGGGTGAGTGCGATGAGGATATCATTCAGCGTATAGGTCTCTAGCTCTCACTGAATTTCGTTGGCATTCTCCGTAAATGAGAAGCATATCGACTTGTTCCTCGAAGGAATACATCATTTACATTCGCTCGATTCGACGATACTAGTCTTACCGTTCCTATTAGTGTTGTATTGCGAAACCGTCGAATAGTGTTTACATGTCAATGGCATGTTAGCTGGATGCGCCGTAATAGGCGAATATTTACTATTTGCACGATATACGAGAGAGAATTGTCAGAGCATGTGTTTCGATAAGTGCCGAAGTGATAAGGAATATCACTCAATCCGTGATAAGAAGATTGCAGCACTGCATTGATACCAATGGTCATCACTTCGAACACCTTCTGTCAATGGACGTTCATGCCACCTTTGTGACCTCCGTTAACCTTCAAAGACCTTACTGTCACACATCATTGGATTCGTCTCGATAGCCGCTATCAGAAAATAAGTACCATACTATAGCATACCATTAAAAAAAAAACAAAGTTGACTTTCATATCTCTGACGCGACCCCACCTAGCAACAAAAAACCAACGTCATATTATGGCCCCCGTTCTCCCACGCAACATTTGTCCCACAAAATTTTCAGCTTCTCTCACACTTTCGGAGTAATTCTAGGTGGAAACAGTCAGTGACTCATCCTGTATAACCTGTTTCCACCCACCAAACAAATCAATGCATAAAAGACTAAAGTCTGTCGTCGTAGCTGTGTCACATGAGTTAGAGTGAGGACGAAGTAGAATTCAGCCACCGCTGCCGTATGGAAGAGAGCGAGAGCTTTTCTTTTTCTCCTTATCCTACATTGTTGCCGACTCAAGGGAAACACACCATCAGTGGCAATTGTAGAAAACGCACACGGAAGTAACAACGTTATGTGAAAGAGTATTTTATGGAAGTTCATATTCAATCGTGTTGTATATGGTAATGAATATGACCCCAACGGGCCAGGAACGAGTTTTTTGCATATCGCTTTATTAATTAATACTGGACACCTGTTCACCGCGCAGCTACAATTCCACAAGTGTTAGAAAACAATATGTCATAGTCAGGCAGACTACCGACTTGTCCCGGTGTCTGTTAAACAAGGCGACACCGCTACGACAACAAACAGTACTGAAAAATACTTTGGTCGAGATCGAGCCACTGTATATGGTTTAAGGTGCAGGAGAGCACTCTTGTATTTTTTCAAAACGAACACCGTTGTTTAACAGACCCGACTGCGGCGCATCCTGAAGAGAGGAGTCGGAAAATAACTTAGTGGAATCTCGGGTTATGCTCTTTGGGTTTGTGATGTGGTAGTCGCCTGCCAAAATATTCACTGCTATAATAGTCGGCAAAACGAGGATAATGGAATGTAGTCGAATTAAGTCGGGTGATGCTGAGGGAATTAGATTAGGAAATGAGACAGTTAAAGTAGTAAAGGAGTTTTTCTATTTGCGGAGCAAAATAACTGATGATGGTCGAAGTAGAGAGGATATAAAATGTAGACTGGCAATGGGAAGGAAAGCGTTTCTGAAGAAGAGAAGTTTGTTAACATCGAGTACAGATTTAAGTGTCAGAAAGTCATTTCAGAAAGTATTTGTATGGAGTGTAGCCATGTATGGAAGTGAAACATGGACGATAAATAGTTTGGACAAGAAGAGAATAGAAGCTTTCGAAATGTGGTACTACAGAAGAATGCTGAAGATTAGATGGGTAGATCACATAACCAATGAGGAAGTATTGAATAGGATTGGGGAGAAGAGAAGTTTGTGGCACAACTTGACCAGAAGAAGGGATCGGTTGGTAGGACATGTTCTGAGGCATCAAGGGATCACCAATTTAGTATTGGAGGGCAGCGTGGAGGGTAAAAATCGTAGAGGGAGACCAAGAGATGAATACACTAAGCAGATTGAGAAGGATGTAGGTTGCAGTAGGTACTGGGAGATGAAGAAGCTTGCACAGGATAGAGTAGCATGGAGAGCTGCATCAAACCAGTCTCAGGACTGAAGACCAGAACAACAATAACAACAACATAATAGTCGAGTTTTGTGCGCCTGCGCGTAACGTGACGCGATCTATACCGTTGTACACTGAAGCTCCAAAGAAACTGGTACAGGCATGCTTATACAAATACAGAGATATGTAAACAGGCAGAATACAGCGCTGCGGTCGGCAACGCCTATATAAGACAAGTGTCTGGCGCAGTTGCCAGATCGGTTACTGCTGCTACAATGACATGTTAGCAAGATTTAAGCTAGTTTTAACGTGGTGTTACAGTCGGCGCACGAGCGATGGGACACAGCATCTCCAAGATAGCGACGAAGTGGATATTTTCCCATACAACAGTTTCACGAGTGTACCGTGAATATCAGGAATCCGGTAAAACATCAAATCTCCGACATCGCGGCGGCCGGAAAAAGATCCTGCAAGAACGGGACCAACGACGACTGAAGAGAATCGTTCAACGTGACGGAAGTGCAACCTTTCCGCAAATTGCTGCAGATTTCAATGCTGGGCCATCAAAAAGTGTCAGCGTGCGAACCCTTCAACAAAACATCATCGATATTGCGTTTCGGAGCCGAAGGCCGCTCGTGCACCCTTGGTGACTACACGACACAAAGCTTTACGCCCCGCCTGGGCCAGTCAACATTGACATTGGACTGTTGATGATAGGTAACACGTTGCCTGGACGAACGAGTCTCGTTTCCAATTGTATGGAGTGGATGGACGTATACGGGTATGGAGACAACCTCATGAATCCATGGATTCTGTATGTCAGCAGAGGACTGTTCAAGCTAATTCAGGCTTTGTAATGGAGCAGTTGGTGTGATACGGGACACCTGTCTGACAGGTGATACGAGCGTAAGCATCCTATCTGATGACCTGCATCCATTCATGTCCATTGTGCATTTGGAAAGTTGCGGCAAGGTTTTATGGGACCAAACTGCTGAGGTCATCGATCCCTAAGCTTACACACTACTTAATCTAACTTAAACTAACTTACGCTAAGGACGACACACACACCCCTGCCCGAGGGAGGACTCGAACCTCCGACGGGGGAAGCCGCGCGGGCCGTGACAAGACGCCTCAGACTGCTCGCCTACCCCGCGCGGCATCAGGACATTGCGACACCCCACACAGCGAGAATCAATACAGAGTGCCTCTAGGAACTCTGTCTGAATTTAAACACTTCCGATTGCCAACAAACTCCCCGGACATGAACATTATTGAGTACATCTGGGATGCCTTGCATAAGTGATTTTCAGAAGAGATCTCCACCCTCTCGTATTCTTACGGATTTATGGACAGCTCTGCAGGATTCATGGTGTGATTCCTTCCAGCACTACTTCAAACTATAGTCGAGTCCATGCCACGTCGTGCTGCGGCACTTTCGCGTTCTCGCGGGGACCCTACACGATATTAGGGAGGTGTATCAGTTTCTTTGGCTCCTCAGTGTATTAGAGGCGGCGGGCCGCGAAGGTACACTGCAAGAACCTCAGCCGGCCGTAGTGGCCGAGCGGTTCTAGGCGCTTCAGTCTGGAACCGCGCGACCGCTACGATCGCAGGTTCGAATCCTGCCTCGGGCTTGGATATGTGTGATGTCCTTAGTCCTTAGGTTAGTTAGGTTTAAGTAGTTCGAAGTTCTAGGGGACTGATGACCTCAGATGTTAAGTCCCATAGTGCTCAGATTTTCAAGGACCTCATTTAGTCTGCAGGCCGTTTGACACCCTTGATTTGCACGCTCAGACACTGATTAGGTAGTGAATTTAGAAATCCCAGAGGCCTGTTAATTTTTTTGCCTCTGTAAACTTGGGCAAGTTTCTTTCCTATTAACCGTCTTTCGAGGTCGCTGTTAATCGTTAGCGATGGAGGCAGCACAATGTGACACGATATATTTTGTTGCTCACGATTCTGTACGTCCCTGCTTCTAACGCAGTTGAAGCACCACTCATTATACAAGGGAAATCCAATGAAGGAATTAACAAAGGTGAGGAAATTGTGGCTGGCCACATTAAACCAGTCAGAAGACTGGTGAAAGATCCCATTCTTGTGTACATGATGTTACTTTCAATGAAGTTAATGGTGTAAAGGTGGCAGCGCTGCGACTGTTAACGCCTTCGTAGTCAGCTTCTAACCACGGAGAGAAAGGGCAGTTCACCACCAAATGAAGAGACTGGGCCCTGGGCCTACTATTGTGGCGCAGAAAAATGACCACGTCATTTCCTGGCAGAGTTTTCACTTTCCGGCTCAGTTCCGACCATAGGAAGAGTGGACCCCACTGTATTCCCACCCAAGTGCAAGACAGCTTTAGCCACTGTGGAAACCATTAAGAATTTTTAACTGTTGTTGCCATTTTGAGGAAATTATAAAAGTCTCTAAAACCCGTTTCCCCAATACTTTAGAAATAATTACAATAATATCTCTTTCGTCTTGGAACTTTTGTTAAGGCGTTAAATCGTAATTGAAAATTAATAGAAATCGAAATAAAACTAATAACACAAAAATGAATACACCAGTGTATTGTTCATTATCGTAGGATACTGAATCTGCAAACAGATTTCACGATTACTAATTATCAGTTATTTATTTCTTTGTTTGGTCCCTTTGGTGGACAAACATGGACACGTCCTGACATTGGCGTTGGAACGAGGTTAAGTAAATTCACGAATACATGCACGGTATGAGTATCATAAATAAAGCAGTCATCATTTACACGAACTTCTGATGTTGTTCTTGTACCAAATAGGCAACATCTTTCAGCAGACCTTGACTCTGACTTCGATAATACTCCTTGAATCGGTGTTCATACAAAATACTTTGGACTGACCTTGATTAAGAGAGTAGGTACACATGGTGGGTTGAAGCACAGAGTGTGTCACATATGATGTCACCAGTGACGTCATTTATGAGTCATGTATGTACGTATGTATATATGTATATACAGATTATTAGTGCTTCTCACTATCTGTCCCAGCATACTGCCTCATTCCTTATTGATAGACTCGACTGGAACTACTCTCCAGTGCTTATCAGTAGTAACCATCCCAACACATTCCCTACTCAGCTGGCTTGGCTGGAGCAACTTTCTAATGCTTCTCAACCCCAACATTCCTCTCTCTTTCCCACTGTTGTTCCCCCTTACCTGTCACATGGATTAAAGTACAAGTACTTTCCTTACGCAGCATGGTGAGCCCTGCAGCCATGTCTTCTGACGTTGGCAGTGCTGCATGATGACAGGGCTCTTAGTAGGCATGGGCGGACTTCTCGATCACGAACTTTGTGATCACACAAAGGGAATATCTCCTTGCCCTGGTATTTGTTTGTTTAAGCAAAGCTCAATTGTTGCTAATCCACTTCTTGCAGCTGTTTTAAACATAGCACATAAGGAGTTTAACTTAGGAAAGGGGAGTGGCTGTATCCACTTTATGTGAGGTACTTGAATCAACAATATTTATGTTACGTGTCTGTGCAAAAAACTGTCACCATTGCGATTCCAGGGCGAGTTAGAGGAATCGGAGTTAGTAGAAGCAGTATGCAGGAATTTTTTAAGAAACTATACACCTCCTCGTGTGGCGTTGAAGATATAAATTGGAAAGGACCAAATTTAGAGTTAGGAGAACCAGTGACCTCTGAGTGAACAGCAGCTGAGGTAAACATGTCAGGTAGGCTAGAAGGCAGGAGAGGACCTGCACAAACATCCTTTGTTCAAGACGTCATAGTGTCAGTACTCCAGAAGTTTGATTCTGTCATCACAGAGCCTGTTCCAGTCTTCAGAACGTTGTATTTCCTCCCCCAGTATTCCAGCTAGGCCATCTTGCAACGCCATCTTGTATTCTTATACCACAGAGCCTGTCTCGGTATTCTAAATCTTGCGCGATGACATCATACTAAGAAAGCACCGGAATTCAGGTCAGCCATCTTGGTCGGTCGTCTTTCATCCAGATCGCCCATCTTGAGTAGCGATCTTATATTCTGACGTCATAGTAAGACTGCACCAGTATTTCAAGTCTCAGATTCCCTGTCTCAGTATTCCAAGTCATCCAGTATGACAATGCACCATGTTGAATTTCCCGTCAATTATACTTAGGACTACTGCCACACGCCCACAGTAATACAGCTAGGCTATTTTTTTAATTTCCCGCCAAATGTTTGATTGTTCTGCCAAAATTTCAGTTCCTGTCATTTCATATACATGGAGTCTGCCCCAATAGCTGAACTGTCAGCGCGTTGGAATGCCACGCGCGGGGGCCCGGGTTCGATTGCCGGCTGGGGTGGGAGATTTTCTCCCCTCAGTGACTAGGTGTTGTGCTGTCATTGTCATTTCATCCCCATTGTCGACGCGCAAGTCACCCAGTGTGGCGTCGCACTCAATAAGACTTGCACTTGGCGGCCGAACTTCCCGCCTGAGAACTCCCGGCCACTGATGCCATACGATCATTTCCATTTATATACACGGGAATCGGCCTTTGTCAGACGGAGGTGGGGGTGGGGAAATGCGTGGCTCATTGATGACGTCATCAGTGACAAACTCTGATATGTCTGCGTAAGCAGAAGAAACTAACGATCAAAGTCCGAAAACAATTTATTGGACTGATCAGTTAACCAAAACAAACTCTCCAAGTATAACACCAACACAAAACGGTGATCCGTCTTCGAATCACAACTACATACAAGAATAAGATAGAAAACAACTGAAATAATTTCCTACTAGTCTCCGCCAGAGACATCTCCGACATACCAAGCATAATCCAGAGATCAGCGAGAAGATCCAAGCCGGGCTGCCGCGGGGGCAGCTATCCACGTCTGCTGGCGGTCGATGAACTGCCGACGTGCAGCCGAGCGCCGGCCTTTATAGCGTTTCGGCGGATGAGTACCTGGAAACTATTTTCCATCACGTGGTTTGACGTGTGAAAATAGTTCCGGGATCTGCAGCGACCTCTTCCTTATGTTTATGTGGGCCGATAGTGGCCCCTGGTGGCCGCTGGTGTCTTGCTGTGTTGTTGTTGTTGTTGTGGCCATTCATCAATATTGCCTGTCGGTTGTGTTGTGCTTCGGTGTGCCTGCGAAGCGGGTAATCCGCGGCTGCAGGCTGTCAGTTTGGTTGCTGATACTGTGGGCGCCATGATGTCTGGTGGAGAAAGCCACAGCAAACTCTGTGCTTGAACCTACCCTGTGCACCTACTCAAAAGCTGGGATTTTCTGTATATTCGGTGACACACTGAGACAAAGAGACAGACTACAGAGGGCCAGTCGGGGTGGCCGAGCGGTTCTAGGCGCTGCAGTCTCGAATCACGCGACCGCTACGGTCGCAGGTTCGAATCATGCCTCGGGCATGGATGTGTGTGATGTCCTTAGGTTAGTTAGGTTTAAGTAGTTCGAAGTTCTAGGGGACTGATGACCTTAGAAGTTAAGTCCCATAGTGCTTAGAGCCAAACTACAGAGCATTCTGTCCCTGTTTCTATTTCGTTAGATCCATCAATAAAACTGCGCTTTCTTAGTTTGCTGCATTAAACCACAAACAGTATATTCGAAAATTTTAACGACTTGAAACAGTTCCCATATTCACAACGAGAAGCACTTGTAACACCACATGTAACACAAAAACATTGACTTCAGTCACGTCACAAGAGTTACACTCACTCTCTGTTTCATTGACGATGACAGTACTATCAACTTCTCGAAAAGCTTCTTTCATCACCGACATAAAACTAATTCTATCATTAAAAAGTGAGTGTAATTACGAGGGCAGTTCAATAAGTAATGCAACACATTTTTTTTCTCGGCCAATTTTGGTTGAAAAAACCGGAAATTTCTTGTGGAATATTTTCAAACATTCCCGCTTCGTCTCGTATAGTTTCATTGACTTCCGACAGGTGGCAGCGCTGTACGGAGCTGTTAAAATGGCGTCTGTAACGGATGTGCGTTGCAAACAACGGGCAGTGATCGAGTTTATTTTGGCGGAAAACCAGGGCATCTCAGATATTCGTAGGCGCTTGCAGAATGTCTACGGTGATCTGGCAGTGGACAAAAGCACGGTGAGTCGTTGGGCAAAGCGTGTGTCATCATCGCCGCAAGGTCAAGCAAGACTGTCTGATCTCCCGCGTGCGGGCCGGCCGTGCACAGCTGTGACTCCTGCAATGGCGGAGCGCGCGAACACACTCGTTCGAGATGATCGACGGATCACCATCAAACAACTCAGTGCTCAACTTGACATCTCTGTTGGTAGTGCTGTCACAATTGTTCACCAGTTGGGATATTCAAAGGTTTGTTCCCGCTGGGTCCCTCGTTGTCTAACCGAACACCATAAAGAACAAAGGAGAACCATCTGTGCGGAGTTGCTTGCTCGTCATGTGGCTGAGGGTGACAATTTCTTGTCAAAGATTGTTACAGGCGATGAAACATGGGTTCATCACTTCGAACCTGAAACAAAACCGCAATCAATGGAGTGGCGCCACTCCCACTCCCCTACCAAGAAAAAGTTTAAAGCCGTACCCTCAGCCGGTAAAGTCGTTGTTACAGTCTTCTGGGACGCTGAAGGGGTTATTCTGTTCGATGTCCTTCCCCATGGTCAAACGATCAACTCTGAAGTGTATTGTGCTACTCTTCAGAAATTGAAGAAACGACTTCAGCGTGTTCGTAGGCACAAAAATCTGAACGAACTTCTCCTTCTTCATGACAACGCAAGACCTCACACAAGTCTTCGCACCCGAGAGGAGCTCACAAAACTTCAGTGGACTGTTCTTCCTGATGCACCCTACAGCCCCGATCTCGCACCGTCGGATTTCCATATGTTTGGCCCAATGAAGGACGCAATCCGTGGGAGGCACTACGCGGATGATGAAGAAGTTATTGATGCAGTACGACGTTGGCTCCGACATCGACCAGTGGAATGGTACCGTGCAGGCATACATGCCCTCATTTCAAGGTGGCGTAAGGCCGTAGCATTGAATGGAGATTACGTTGAAAAATAGTGTTGTGTAGCTAAAAGATTGGGGAATAACCTGGTGTATTTCAATGCTGAATAAAACAACCCCTGTTTCAGAAAAAAAATGTGTTGCATTACTTATTGAACTGCCCTCGTATTTAATCAGTCTATAAATGTGGGATTTCTTTTGGGACATCCAGAAAGTTCTACCATTCTGTAACAGACGTACGTTAATGGGTAAGTAACACAGTCCTCAAGTCGAAGGTTGGTTTCAGTACCACAGTGCTGTACTAGGAACGGCGCTGTTGGAATGTGCTAACCTCAAACTTTGGAACTGCTGTATTCTGTCAGTTGTAGGGAATTCTTTACTTTTACATGGGCGTTCAACTACAGTGCAGTTTAGGGCTCCTGCCATATACGCTGGGTATCGACACAGACAAAAGAAAAAAATTGCTGAATTCGAATACAAATGCCACGTATCAAGAAATAATTAAGTGAATTTCTGTCCATACGCGTTATCTAAGGATGATGTGCATCTTCCTCTGTGATTTTTGAATCTGTGAAGGGTAAAATGTAAGCAAGAAAGCGAAATTCTCGGGTGTTTTCAGTGTATTAATTAGTAACAGCGATGTTTGAGGAAGGAACTGTATAAACGAAAAAAAAATCCTCCATCGGAACAGGCCTTGGAAGGCCCAACGATACAGACCGACCGCCGTATCATCCTGAGACGAAGGCGTCACTGGATGACGATATGAAGTGGCATGTGGTCAATAGACCGCTCTCCCGACCTTTGTCAGGTTTCTTGACCAGAGCCGCATCTTCTCAACTAAGTAGCACCTCACTTGGTCTCACAAGGACTCACTGCACCCTGCTTGCCAACGGCGCTCTCTAGATCCGGACGGTCACCCATCCAAGTGCTAGCCAAGCCTGACAGTGCATAGCTGTGTCGATCTGAGGCCAACCGATGTCACCGCTATGGCAAGGTCATTGTCAAGGAACTGTATGGGTATTCTTTATTTCATTTTACTTCCTAACTAATGTTCTTCCTCTACTTCAGTGGCAAAATGACATTGCCAACTCACAAATACGATAGATACATATACCCAACATGGGACCCTGTATTTATTGAAAAATACGACAGTTTTTCCTAAATAAAATTGTAATATGAAGTACCATTAATTATTTTAATAATGAAATTTCGAAAATACATTTGTCTAGGTAAGAAATTTAAACGGTTAACATTGGAATATCAATGGTTAATGTAAGCTTGAGATAAGCCATTGATAATGCAAGCCGCTGGTACATTACTAACCGTGTAACCGCCAGAATGTTGACTGCAAGCAAGCAAATGTGCGCGAATTGTGTTGTAAAGGTGCCGGGTGTCAGTTTTGGGTGGGTGGAGTTCCATACCTGTTGCATCTGGTCGTCAGTACAGGGACGGTTAGGGGGGGTAGGACATCAAACGGGCCGACTTGGAGCAGGATAGGCATCACAGGATATTTTAATTTCCAGTGTCTATACTTTTACAAATATATTCATAAAACTTTGTCAGCATCACCAGGAAGGATTCAGGATTCACACTAATTGAATAGGAAATTCGAAAACATAACGAATTGCTTTTTTTTACGTGTGAAATTTCGTCATTTTTTCACTTACTAATGGCTGCATTTGTTGTTATAGGTACACTTTTCTTCATACGTTAGAGAGATTCTTCGATGAATTTTGCACAGCATACATATCATACTTACAGGTGTATGAAACTCTAGAATTTACTTAATTTATGAAAAAACGAATCCGCTGTTATATTTTAAACTTCATGTTTAGAAAAAACACAAATTTTATAGTTAATTACCTCAATTTTTACCACAGTTCTTAATAGATTTGGAAAATTCTAGAGTTTCATACAGCTTTAAGTATGGTTTATACGATGTGCAAAATTCATCGAAGCATCTCTCTTACTTATGAAGAAAAGTGTACCTATAGCAACAAATGCTGCCATTAGTAAGTGAAAAAAAATGATGAAATTTCACATGTAAAAAAAATTAATTCGTTATGTTTTCGAACTTCCATTACTATGAGTGTGAATTCTGAATCCTTCCTGGTCATGCTGGCAAAGTTTTATGAATTTATTTGTAAAAGTATAGACAGTGGAAATAAAAATGTCCTGTGGTGCCTCTCCTGCTGCAAGTCGGCCCGTTTGACGTCCTACCCCACCTAACGCTGTCTGTGGATGACGCTGGAGTTGTCGCACGATGATGTCCCATATGTGCTCGATTGCAGACAGATCTCGCGATCGAGCAGGCGGAGGAATCACGTCGACACATTGTGGAGCATGTTGGTATACAACAGAAGCACGTGGGCGAGTTTTTCCCTGGTAGAAAATACCCTCTGGTATGCTGTTCATGAATGTCAACACAACGGGTCGAATCACCAGACTGATAGACAAATTTGCAGTCAGAGTGTGTGGGATAACCATGAGAGTACCCTGCCGTCATACGAAATCCCACCCCAAACCATAACTCCAGCTGCAGGTCTAACGTGTCTAGGTCGGTTGGTTGCACACGCTATGTTGGCCTCCAACCCAAGACACAGCCATCGTTGGCACCGAGGCGGAACCAGATTACATCAGAAGACACAAAAGCCTTCACCCTGCCCTCCACTTAGCTCTCGTTTGATACCACTGAAGTCGCAAACGCCTTAGGTTTGGGGTCAGTGGAACAATTCGTTGTGTCACTGTGGTGGCAACTGCTGTTCAGATTGCTGCTGCAGATGCAGTGCGATGCAGCAGAACCATACATCCATCACGATGGTCTTCCCTGGCGGTAGTGCCACGTGGCCGTCCGGTCTCCGTACATTCTCGTGACAACCGCTGCCAACAGTCATTTACAGTGGCTACGTTCCTGCCAAGCATTCTTGCCTCGATGGTGAGTGTTCATCGGAGGTGAGGGTATCATCTGGAGTGCCCCAGGGAAGTGTGGTAGGTCCGCTGTTGTTTTCTATCTACATAAAAGATCTTTCGGATAGGGTGGATAGCAATGTGCGGCTGTTTGCTGATGATGCTGTGGTGTACGGGAAGGTGTCGTCGTTGAGTGACTGTAACAGGATACAAGATGATTCGTACAGGATTTGTGATTGGTTTAAAGAATGGCGGCTAACTCTAAATATAGATAAATGTAAATTAATATAGATGAATAGGAAAAAGAATCCCGTTATGTTTGAATACTCCATTAGTAGTGTAGCGCTTGACAAAGTCACGTCGATTAAACATTTGGACGTAACACTGCAGAGCGATATGAAGTGGGACAAGCATGTAATGGCAGTTGTGGGGAAGGCGGATAGTCGTCTTTGGTTCATTGGTAGAATTTAGGGAAGATGTGGTTCATCCGTATAGTAGACCGCTTATAAAACACTAATACGACCTATTCTTGAGTACTGCTCGAGTGTTTGGTATCCCTATCAGGTCGGATTGAGGGAGGGCATAGAAAAAATTCAGAGGAGGGCTGCTAGATTTGTTACTGGTAGGTTTGATCACCACGCGAGTATTACGGAAATGCTTCAGGAACTCGGGTGGGAGTCTCTAGAGGAGAGGAGGCGTTATTTTCGTCAATCGCTACTGCGGAAATTTAGAGAACCAGCATTTGAGGCTGACTACAGTACAGTTTTACTGCCGCCAACTTATATTTCGCGGAAAGACCACAAAGATAAGAGAGATTAGGGCTCGTGCAGAGGAATATAGGCGGTCGTTTTTCCATCGTTCTGTTTGAGAGTGGAGCAGGGAGAGAAGATGCTAGTTGTGGTACTAGGTACCCTCCGCCACGCACCTTATGGTGGATTGTGGAGTATGTATGTAGATATAGATGCAGAATATCGTAGATGGAACATCCAGTATCACATAGCCCTACCAACTTTCGCTTATACCGCACAATTACTTCTTGGTGTTGTGATTGTTTTCCGTCAGATGCAAATATATCTCTCCTACCGCGTGATCAAGAAGGTGTAATAAGGGTAGATGGCGCTACAGACTTACGGCCGTTACTTTGAAGCCGGCACTGCCGTGTGTAGATGGCTCATAATATTAGCAAGACTGCTGTCTACGATTGCTTCTTGTTTTTAATTACCGTCGTGTGCACGCAACAGTTGTTTTAAATAGTAAATGCTACAGTTCTTTCATAACTATCGCAGTTTCAGCAAGCCATTTTCAGATATTTTTCTGTCTACTAAGAGCCCTGTCACCATGCACCACTCCCAACGTCAGAAGACATGGCTGCAGGGCTCGCCATGCTACGTAAGCCGAGACGATCCCGAGTTCAAATGATGGGAAACTTGAAAGTACTTGTACTTTAAACTAAGTGACAGATAAGGGTTAACAGTAGTGGGAAAGAGAGAGGAATGTTGTGGCTGAGAGGCATTAGAGAGTTGCTACCGCCAAGCCAGCTAAGTGGGGAATGTGTCGGGATATTTACTACTGATAAGCAGTAGAGTGTAGTTCCAGTCGAGTCTATCAATAAGGAAATATTTGATGCAGTTATACGAAGCATTTCACCCGGTTAATGCAACTAATTTTTTGTTATGCGTTTGAAATAACCAAGAAGAGAAGTGTGTGGTATGAACAATCTGCTTTCGTAATCCAGAATTTTCCTTAAGGCGGACTGACGAAACTTTCGTTCAGTCTATGTCCTTTTCCCGAAAACGCTGAGAACATATTTTACTATATTTGGCCAGTTTCCCGTCTTCCCATCTCACACCGTACACACAGAGACTTTTTCGATTTGGGATGATGGAATTCTAAATTGAAATTACGGAAATAAAAGCAATGCAGTAAAAGTGACTAGCGCAGGCAAAATTCATCTGTGTAAAAGATAATATCGCTTGAAAGAACCCACTTACGAATAAAATGTGGTTCCCTTATATGTACTTTAGAGTATAATCAGTATGGTTGATAGGCTACACCCGTTAATGAGGCAAGTTGGCATTTTTGATCAAAACACTTCCACCAGAAGCTAATGTTTGGGGCAACTAATATGGAGGACGTAGGTTTAAAGTTTCTGACGCCATGACAACTTCTCTTATTATACCTGCACGCTTGTGAAGTATGAAGACGGCGAGTGATGTAGCAGCCTCTGCTTTCGGTGATTTTGCTGAAATGAAGTCGCACATTTCAATATACGAGGGGCGTTCGATAAGTAATACAACACTTTTTTACGATAGCAGATTGGTTTTAATTAGGTGACACTCACAATAAGTGTTGGGACAATTTTAAGGAAAAACTCACGGAAGGTGGACCTACATACTTCGTCATTTGTCGTTTCATGGAATACACTTTATTGCTTAACAACAATTACAATGATTACAAATAGAAACCTTTTCAGGATAATAACAACGCTGACACTAATTAAAAAAAACTTAATCAGGATCAGTTCATTAATAACAAACTTCAACAATTTATTCCATGAAGAACAGAGTACGTAACCCGGACTACACAGTCCCCAAATACAAGTAATAAGTCACACCAACTACATGTGGCAATAAGCTGGTTCAACAAACTGAGTTTTACCAGTAAAATGAATTACAAATGACTGCCACTAAAGTACTAACAATTCCCAAGCACGGATAACACCTTAAACAGATAGACAACGCCCACCCAAAACACAGCAGGGAGAGCAAGTCACGCCACTGACTGCGGCTGTTCGAAAGCCCTTAACAATCCATAAATCTTAATAAAATTACTTAAGCAATAAAATACACAATTCCCCAAAGTACAAAAAATCTGGAAAGCCATACAATGTAAATGTGACACTAGCAGAAAAATTGACAATGACTCTTAAGTAAATATACAATCCCCCAAAACACAAGATAAGCTGACAAATGCACCAGACGGCTTGCGCAACCAACAGGTAAAAAGCGGGCCAATTTGACAATGACTGGAGTTAGCTAATGACTGTGGATGAAAAAAAGGAAAAAGTCAACAGTTCATACTCATAAGTCAGGGGCTTTAAAACTTAACACTCCCGAGAACTAGCAATAAGGTTGCAAGGTTTAAACGAGTAGTTAAAGTGCAGGTATCGGCCGGTAGAGGCGGCAGATTGCGAGCCAATCTACAATACTGGCCATTAAAATTGCTACACCACGAAGATGACGTGCTACAGACGCGAAATTTAACTGACAGGAAGAAGATGCTGTGATATGCAAATGATTAGCGTTTCAGAGCATTCACACAAGGTTGGCGCCGGTGGCGACACCTATAACGTGCTGACATGAGGAAAGTTTTCAACCGATTTCTCATACGCAAACAGCAGTTGACCGGCTTCGCCTGGTGAAACGTTGTTGTGATGCCTCTTGTAAGGAGGAGAAATGCGTACCATCACGTTTCCGACTTTGATAAAGGTCGGATCGTAGCCTATCGCGATTGCGGTTTATCGTATCGCGACATTGCTGCTCGCGTTGGTCGAGATCCAATGACTGTTAGCAGAACATGGAATCGGTGGATTCAGGAGGGTGATACGGAACGCCGTGCTGGATCCCAACGGCCTCGTATCACTAGCATCTTTTCCGCATGGCTGTAACGGTTCGTACAGCCACGTCTCGATCCCTGGGTCAACAGATGGCGACGTTTGCAAGACAACCACCATCTGCACGAACAGTTTGACGACGTTTGCAGCAGCATGGACTATCAGCTCGGAGACCATAGCTGCCGTTACCCTTGATGCTGCATCACAGACAGGAGCGGCTGCGATGGTGTACTCAACGACGAACCTGGGTGCACGAATGGCAAAACGTCATTTTTTCGTATGAACCCAGGTTGTCTTTACAGCATCATGATGGTCGCATCCGTGTTTGGCGACATCGCGGTGAATGCACATTGGAAGCGTGTATTCGTCATCGCCATACTGGCGTATCACCAGGCGTGGTGGTATGGGGTGCCATTGGTTACACGTCTCGGTCACCTCTTGTTCGCATTGACGGCACTTTGAACAGTGGACGTTACATTTCCGATGTGTTACGACCCGTGGCTCTACACTTCATTCGATCCCTGAGAAACCCTACATTTCAGCGGGATAATGCACGACAGCATGTTGCAGGTCCTGTACGGTCCTTTCTGGATACAGGAAATGTTCTACTGCTGCCCTGGCCTGAACATTCTCCAGATCTCCCACCAACTGAAAACTTCTGGTCAATGGTGGCCGAGCAACTGGCTCGTCACAATACGCCAGTCACTACTCTTGATGAACTGTGGTATCGTGTTGAAGCTGTAAGGGCAGCTGTACCTGTACACGCCATCCAAGCTCTTATTCAATGCCCAGGCGTATCAAGGCCGTTATTATGGCCAGAGGTGGTTGTTCTGGGTACCGATTTCTCAGGATCTAACACCCAAATTGCGTGAAAATGTAATCACATGTCAGTTCTAGTATAATATATTTGTCCAAGGAATACCCGTTTACCATCTGCGTTTCTTCTTGGTGTAGCAATTTTAATGGCCAGTAGTGGAGACACAGTGCGACGACGGAAGTGTCTCCACAGCAGAAGGAAATTGCGTCTCTGCTCTGGGCCCAGGAAACGGGAACACGTCGTCCGCTGCCAAAACTACCCTGCCAACACACATCAGAAGGGAACAGAAATCTCCCCAAATAAGGCTACAAACGAGAATGTCTAGGATATAGGCAATATTAACTTATTCCGGAAGTGACTACACGTACAAGTTGCAAGCTTAACACTCCTTAAAATTACTTGTAAATTACCAGAACGAAATATCAGCGCTTGCAAATCCAATCGCTAGGGCATGTTCATCTGTAAGAAGTGCCTTGCCTTCGACACACACTATGTTAGAATTTCAGTTTCATCAACTCAATTTACCACAAAGAATGCTCATACAGTTGCACAGAATATTGCCTGGCACAGCAAATTATTTTCTGTTACAATGACTACCCACACAACCAGTAGGAGGAGCATTAATATGACAGGCTTGATTCCACATTAACACAGATGTGGCCTTACGATAGCAAGTACCAACAACAACAACAACAACAAAAAACCGCTTAACTCCATCCAGGTGTGGAGGAGCCATGACTTCCAGGTTTCCAAGGAGGGGGGGTGTTATTGCCTCCAATCTGTACAGGTTCCAGAGTTAGCCGGGAACTTGCTGACCAGGCTGCACACGGCCTCCGCTGCTCTTCCCGCAACTCGCCACTATGAATCTTTAATCTAGCGGACAAAGCTTACCTCCGACCGATTTAACCACTCGCAACTTCTCGAGGTACGTACCGGAGAGCAGCAGTCTCCCAAACCAACAGCTTCGCAGCTATGTGTCCTGCAGCTAACTACCAGTACTAGGGCCCGCCAAAAACCAACAGCACACGCCAAAGACTCTACCTCCCGACACGATCAGGATAGAAATAGACTGCCCAAGTTGTTAGTGGCGCCAGTGGAGTGCCATACCCGCCAAAATTAAAGCCACCATCGCTCATTAGGAATCCAGAACACCATATTATTCCCCTATTTTGGCTAAAAAACATCATATCCGTGCAATGCGACGGCCTTGCATCACTTTACTGGGAGACCTTACATATCCGCATTGTACCACTTTACTGGTCTACAACTTGGTGCATTAATAACATCCCCATCGTCCATATACTGCTCCCTGTAGAGTGCATCCTTCACCGGGCCAAACAGATGGAAGTCAGAAGGTACGAGATCAGGGCTGTAGGATGGATGAAGAAGAACACTCTAATGAAGTTTTGTGAGGTCCTGCGGGTGTGAAGACTTAAGTAAGGCCTTGTGTTGTCATGAATAATAAGAATTTAGTTTTTGACGAACACGCTGCAGTTGTTTCTTCAGTTTCCTGAGGGTACCACAGTACACGTCAATGTTGATCGTTGCACCATGAAGGACAGCATTAAACGGAATAAGCCTTCTGAGTTCCAGAAGACGCCGTGACTTCATCGCCTAAGGGTGCGGCTTGGAACTTTTTTTTCGAAGAAGAGCTGCTGTGGCGCCATTCCATGGATTGCCAGTTTGTTTCAGGTTCGAAATGATGAGCCAATGTCTCACTACCTGTACCAGAGTTCGACAAAAATGGTTACGATCAGCCTCAGAAGGCACGAGCCGTTTCACACAGATGGTCCGTCGTTGTTCTTTATGATCTTCTGTTAGGCGGTGGGGAATCCAGAGGGCGCAGACCTTCGAGCTCCCCATCTGGTGACGAGTGTGTCAGCTCTACCTACAGAGACATCCAGTTGCGCAGAGAAATGTTCGGTTGTGGTTATTCGATCGCATCGAATGAGAGTGTCCGCACGTTCCAACACTGCAGGACTCAAAGCTGTGTGCAGCTGGCCAGCACACAAGAGATCGATAAGGTTTGTGTGACCAGGATGCTAGAAGACAGATGCCTCGCCAAAAGATTCATCGTGCTCTTGTCCACTTCCAGGTCTACATAGACATTCTGCAAAGAGCCTATGAATATCTATGATGCTCTAGTTTCCAGCCAAAAGAAACTCAGCTACAGCTTTCTGCTTGGAACGCGCCTCCGTTACGTCAGTTTGAAAGCTACTTATACTGCTGCCGCCTAGTGGGAATATTTCACGATGTCTCACCGCAAATTACCCTTTTCCAATCGAAATTGGCCGTGAAAAAGGTGTGTTGCATTACTTATTGAACAACCCTCGTACACTAAAAGCATTATGTCATATTGGTTCAAATAAAACAGCTTTTCTGAGAATGCAGACAAACTCGGACTAGTATATGAAGGGATATTCAGTTGGGACTAACATTTTAAATTTACTCACAATCACCGATTTTTTAGTCATATTGCATGGGGGCTTAATTATTATTAAATTTGAAAATAATTTTTATTTTTCGTTCGTATCTGTCTGTCCGATTACGCAAGTCTCGTAAACGGTTGGCCCTGACTAGTTTTAGTACGCAATCTGACTGCATAGAACAACAACAAAGAATGAAATGAAAATTTCCTGTTAACACAATTAATTAATTAAGTCCCCAGCAACTATAAAACCTACGAAACCAAAGCACAAGTGTAATTGTTCTGAGTGTGGAAGTGTGACTCAACATACACATCTGGCACGGTTCTTCTTCAACAAGACAAGAAATTTCCAATACCATTTATACTGACGTGATAGAAAAAAATTAGAAATACTATAATTGCGCAAGAAACCCAGAATTACACTCTAATACAAGAACACACGCCAGATGCTTTGTTGGCTGAACCTGTAATGACGCATTATTTAGGACACTGAAATAATGAGAGAGAAAAGAATTTTTTTTTTTTTTTTTACCTTCGTTTATATTGATGAAAAGCACTCTAAACATTACAATCTCTCCACACCGACTCTCTACTACCACATCTCAACCAGAACTCTCCAATATCACATCTCAGCAAGCACTGCCTACTAGCACATCTCAACAAACACTGACTCCCACGAGTTCTCCACAAGCACTGACTACTACGAGACCCCGACAGGCACTGCCAGTGGAGGCGGCTGAATAATACTCTTTGGCGCAATCTCTGGCGCTGTGGCTCAGTGTAGCCACCTTTCAATATTGATCACAATACATAACTGTAGGGACACAATATTTTATTCAAATGGTTCAAATGGCTCTAAGCACTATAGGACTTAACATCCGAGGTCATCAGTCACCTAGACTTAGAACTACTTAAACCTAACTAACGTAAGAACATGCCACACATCGATGCCCGAAGCAGGATCCGAACCTGCGAGCGTAGCAGCAGCCCGGTTCCAGACTGTAGTGCCTAGAACCGCTTGGCCATAGCGGCCGGCAATATTTTAGTAAACAGCAAAGACACATAAATCAGTTATATGTGTTATGCCTTCACAAAAGTATTATTATTAATCATTACTTCATTAAACGGCCGCATTCTCTCATCACCTCCATTATCATAAATTCCTCGCTGAATCTCAAGAATTTTAATCACTTGGAATCACACGTTCTGTACTCCACGTTTATACTCCTTTCTCTCTAGCTGATAGCCCCTGCGTCATTCGAATGCTCACTTTCATACATTCGATGTTCAGGTGTACTCACGCTGTTACTCTCTATCTGTACTCACTGTCCATCTACTGTTTGTTTCTCTGATTTTATACAGGTATTAATCTCAATGGGCGTAATACTCATTTAACATAAAATATTAGTGTACAACACGTACATACACACAAACTCACATATTTCAGGAAACATAGAAAATATATACGTATAAAATGCATAATTAACCACCCCAGGGAAATCTCGTCACCAGATTGTTCCGTTTTCAGTTGTTCCATTGTGAAATCCACAAAGCGAGGTGTCGCAGGGACCAGAGCACTGGACTCGTGGTTGAGAGGGCGACGCTTCGTATCTCGGCCGACACATTGCGTCTGAGGTTTCCGGTGAAACTGTAGGTCCTGTGCAACTGCAGGGGACCACAGTTAAAAAGGTGAAGAGAGACAGGCGTTTTCCACCTCTGACAGCCCCGTTCCTAGCAAAGCCCTTCGCTTTAGGACGGTTTTACGTAACGTGAGGTACACCTCTTGTATTTTCCGAGACTAATGAACGTAAGTGCTGTGACGGTCTCTTTGGAAAGGACACGGCCATTTCCTTTTCGAAACAGAGCCGACGCTCCGCCTGCAGTGATCATGTCGTCGACGGGTCGTTGAACCCTGGTCTTCCTCCTTTTTTCTGTCAGTGTGAAACAGTACGCAAGAGCAGCAGTAAGTGGACACCGCTCGAATGAAAGTGCCCTGCATTCGCTTTTTGTTAGCTACACTTTCGTACTTCTTATTGCCTTTCGACATTTCTGAAATGAAATACAAACGGTAACACCGTCGGAGGCACTGTAATATTTATTCTGTCACTGCCGGAGTACCGAGAACAGAATCGCTCTTAGGAGAACGCGGTAACGATTGTTTTGTTTTTCTCTCGGGGACACGAGTACAGCCGCCCTCCCTCCCACCCCGCGTTTTACTGTCGCGCTGCCTTGTTTGCAATTCCCACCCTATTCTCCGACCTGTCGTGTCTGGAGCCGCCGTCTGCCTTGCAGGTGGCGCAGGCTGTTCCAGGAACAACGGCCGGGACCGAGCGTCGTCCTCCCACGGGAACTCTGAGAGCTGAGCTTCGCAGAGAGCGCAAACGCAAGGGGTAGGGCTGCAGGGGGTGGGGAGGGGGTGGGGGGGGGCGGAACCTCCTTATCTTTTATGCGCAAGCGTAAGGCCGGTGTTACACCATCATATTTCTTCGACAAAGCAACATGATCAAATATTCGTCAAATTTCTTTGAGAAAGGTCTCTAACGTCAGACTTAAAGATGGCGGACAACTACTTGTTACTATGCGCTGACGTTGCTTGTACCACAATTGCATTGTATACGCATTTGGAAGAAAAGCGGCGGCAAAAGAAGGAAACATACTTGGGCGAAGCCTTGAGTATTACTTCCAGATAGTAAAAGCATTCAGCAAAACTTATTACTAGAGCTGCAAGTGGAGGACGTCAGGCCCTACGTAAATTACTTACAAATGGATGGGAGTGCATTTCAACATTTGCTCAGAAAGTGGCTTCTCATATTACAAGACAGAATACTCACTTGAGAAATGCTGTATGTGTAGAAGACAGGCTTACTGTGACGCATCGATTTCTTGATACAGAAGGGAGCTACTCCAGTTTACAATATAGCTCTCGAATACCACAACGCACATTAACCAAAATAATTGCAGAAACGTGTGAAGCGATTTATAAAGAACTGAAGGGGGAATATCTGAAGGTAAATAAATGTTTAGTACACTATATGGGCAATATGAACTATTTTTATTTTTGAATGATTTAATTAATGGGAGTAGTACTCTAACAACTACAAAATTAACAACAAGTACGAAATAGATGAAATGCTTCTTAACTTGTGGCATGCAGAGTTCAAAAATAGACAAAACTGAATGGAAAGCTAAGAACAAAATTATTATTTTATAGTGTGACACCTCTATACCAGCTTGGTAAAAAGCTACCTGGATGTTTCCAGATGTAGAGGTGGATCGCAAAAGCTGTGATTGTGGATATAAAGTCTCCTGCAGTATATTCTACCTGCCTATCAGTGCACGATTAATAGCATCCACTGAACTCCTTGCTCACCCTCCACCCCAATTTTTTTTATTTTTTTATATTTTATTTTTGATTTTTATTTTTTTTACGAAAGAGTCGAAGAAACACACCAATTTTGAAGCCATACACACTACGGAGGCGTCAAATATCTGTAGCGACGCCAGCGCTCCAAGTGGTTACGTTTCACACTGCATTAAACAGAAGACAAACTAGTTTTATGATCAAATCTACAGCGAGGGTTTAAGTTTCATCACATTTCTTTCACGAAATGCGATATTTGACAAAGTTCCCTGTTACACTGTCAAAAGTCTTTGACATAAATATTTGACATACCAACTTTGACAAAGACATATGACAGTGCAATGCCGGCCTAGGGCTCTCTCAAATGAGAACATGAATATGAGCTATAAAGCGGCTCTTAGACTTTCAGTGTTACTGCAGTACATACCCCCGAGCTTGAGTGTACAAATCAGTTGTGAAACCCACTAGTTGATGTGTGACATTGGAATTGGTTACCGATTCCACAAGAAACTGCACCAGTTTAGTTGTCGGGTAATCTGATTGGCTGCCACAACTGGATATGTAGTGATTACCCTTGGGCCAGTGTGCCAAAACTGTAATATTCTGTTACTAATATTATTTTAAATACAACTCAGATTTAGTTGACAATCGTATCACTTATCCTCCTGGTAGTAAACTATCATCCACTCATTTCAAGTTTCGTTTTAATAACCATTTTTAGTACCACAACACTAGAATAACAATATGCAGGCGAAGCACTTCTTGTTTTATAAGCTCCTGCCAGAAAAATGCACATCAAGCAAAGTAACTCATGTTGCCCAAGGTAGTTGGTAAGAAAGGAGCGTATGGTACATTTCGATATAGGGGTTAAGATCGGTGGACTTGAGAAATCGCGACTCTGGGAGCAAAACAAAGAAGAACAGAATAAAATGTTTGTAAATTGATCTGTGACTGTAATTTGTACAATGTGTTTAATGTGGAAGAATAAAAAGCGTTATACACACATGAACTGTGATACGCGTGATTTTGTAGGTGTGTATTTCTGCAATATTTTGTAATCAGTTTATGGCTTCAGCTGCTCCTTGTGTTACAAATAAATGAAAAGCTGTTGGCAGGCCTGTTAACTTTGGATACTCATGTTGTAGCGTAGTGAGCATTAGGCATCTTACTAGTAAATTTCACAGATTCATATCAAGAAAAACAGATTTCCGACCTGAGCGCAATTTCTGTTCAAGGACATCTCTCTTTAGAATTCATTAATTGGGTAGACAATTACAGAACCTCAGTGTTGCGCTTCGATGTGGCAAAGCATGAACAGGCCCCTCACATGCTCTGCATTCCCAGTAGAAATGGGAACAGTTGCACTTTATCTGTAGTGAAACAGAGGAGCGAATGGACACGCAGAGCGCATATTCCAATGAAGACTGACTGTCGTTACATTCAGACGCAAAAGTGTTCAGCCGTTTCGTTCTTTATCACCTGTAGATATTACTGAAGTTCTCCCTGGACATATCAATAAAAATGTGCAATACATATAAAAAAGGATCCTTTATTGTATGATTATATGATAGCGGAAAAAACACTGGTAGCAGTTTCTTCTGTAAAATATCTGGGAGTATGCGTACGGAACGATTTGAAGTGGAATTATCATATAAAATTAATTGTTGGTAAGGCGGGTGCCAGGTTGAGATTCATTGGGAGAGTCCTTAGAAAATGTAGTCCATCAACAAAGGAGGTGGCTTACAAAAGACTCGTTAGACCGCTACTTGAGTATTGCTCATCAGTGTGGGATCCGTACCAGGTTGACAGAGGAGATAGAGAAGATCCAAAGAAGAGCGGCGTGTTTCGTCACAGGGTTATTTGGTAAGCGTGATAGCGTTACGGAGATGTTTAGCAAACTCAAGTGGCAGACTCTGCAAGAGAGGCACTCTGCATCGCGGTGTAGCTTGCTGTCCAGGTTTCGAGAGGGTGCGTTTCTGGATGATGTATCGAATATATTGCTTCCCCCTACTTATACCTCCCGCGGAGATCACGAGTGTAAAATTAGAGAGATTCGAGCGCGCACGGAGGCTTTCCGGCAGTCGTCCTTCCCGCGAACCATACGCGACTGGAACAGGAAAGGGAGTTATTGACAGTGACACGTAAAGTGCTCTCCGCCACACACCGTTTGGTGGCTTTCGGAGTATAAATGTAGATGTAGATACCGTGCGTCATTTAGTCGGGTTCATCACGTTGGAGGATCGAAAGCCTGCTGCCGTAAAAATTGCTCCACTCTGAGCCGAGCAGATAAAAAATGAAGGTGGATGAGAAGTTGGTTCATCACGTTGGAGGATCGAGAGCCTGCTGCCGTAAAAATTGCTCCACTCTGAGCCGAGCAGATAAAAAATGAAGGTGGGTGAGAAATTGGTATAAAGAGCATCAAAGATTCACCTACGAAAATTTGTTGAGAGAACTGAGGTTGAATGAATAAAAAGGAAGTCTGTCCTCACACCAATGACGTTATTGATGGAGGCATTTCCTCTAAATCAGCGTGATTCTCTTGTGCTACGAGACATTGCTACTGGCAGTTCTCCCGAAGGTCTGACATTTACAAGTGCAGTTTTATTTCATAGTATTTGACACGTAATTATGAACACATGTCATGCAATAATATATGGAATTCACGTACATAAATATATACGCTAAGGCGGAAAGCTGCTAATATCGTGTCTTCGGCCGTTGTGGCCAAGCGGTTCTAGGCCCTTCAATCCGGAACCGCGTTGCTGCTACGGTCGCAGGTTCGAATCCTGCCTAGGGCATGGATGTGTGTGATGTCCTTAGGTTAGTTAGGTTTAAGTAGTTGTCAGCCTAGGGGGACTGATGACCTCAGATGTTAAGTCCCATTGTGCTCTGAGGCATTTGAACCATTTTGAATATCGCCTCGGATCTCCTTTTGTGCGGAGTAGTGCAGCAGCTCGACGCGGCGTGGACTCAACAAGTTGTTGAAAGTCCTGTGCAGAAGTACTGAGCCACGCTGCCCCTACAGCCGCCCACTTAGAAATACTTAAACCTAACGAACCTAAGGACATCACACACATCCATGCCCGAGGCAGGATTCGAACCTGCGACCGTAGCGGTCGCTCGGCTCCAGACTGTAGCGCCTAGAACAGCACGGCCACTCTGGCCGGCAATTGTGAGAGTGTTTCTGGTGCAGGATGTCTTGCACGGACTGACCTCTTGATTACGTCCCATAAAGGTTCGAAGGGATTGACTTTGGGCGATGTGGATGGCCAACTCATTTGCTCGAACTGTTCAGAATTATCATCAAATCAATCGCGAACAATTGTTGCCCGGTGACATGACATCAGTGCTTGGGTACTTGAAGTCCATGAATGGCTGCAAATGGTTTCCAAGTAGCCGAACGTAACTATTTCTGGTCAATGATTGGTTCATTTGGACCAGAGGACCCAGTCCATTACACGTAAATACAGCCCACACCATTATTGAGCCTCCACCAGCTTCCACAATGCCTTTTTGACAACTTCGTCCATGGCTTTGCTGGGTCTGTGACACACTCGAACCCAAGAGTCAGCTTTTACCGACTTAAATCGGAACTCATGTGACTAGGCCACGGTTTTCCAGTCGTCCAGGGTTCAACCGACATGGTCACGAGCACAGGAGAGGCGGTGCAGGCGATGTCTTGCTGTTAGCAGTGGTACAAGCGTCGGTCGACCGCTGCCATAACCCGTTAACAGCAAGTTTCGTCGCCCTGTCCTAACGGATGCGATCGTCGTGCGCCCCACATTGATTTCTGCGTTTATTTCACGCGCTGTCGCTTGTCTATTAGCACTGATGACTCTACGCAAACGTCGCTGCTCGCTATTGTGCAAGTGAAGGCCGCGGTCACTGTGTTGTCCGCGGTGAGAGGTAATGCCCGAAATTTGGTTTTCTCGAAACACTCTTGACACTGTGGATATCGGAATACTGAATTCCCTAACGATTTCCGAAATGGAATGTCCCATGCGTCTAGCTCCAGCTACCATTCCGCGCTCAGATTCTGTCGTCGTGTTGCCGTAATCACGTCGGAGGCCTTTTCATATGAATCACCTAAGAATAAATGATAGTTCTGACAATGAACTGCCCTTTTATGCCCTGCTTATACGATACTACCACCATCTGTATACGTGCATTTCGCTACCCCATTACCTGTGTGATTTCACTGATTACTTTAACCCATAATCATAACCATAATTAAAGCTTTAAAACATCTCCGTTCATGGCTGCAGACTGCTACTCCCAGTATTTTGTGAAGAACTCCTCACACGATTCATACTGGCTATTTCTGTTTTTGTGCTGATCTCCCATGACATCCCGCAATGCCGGTAATGATTTGTAAATTTCTTTCATCTTGTATGCGAATACATACAACTGCAACCAGTCACTTTTTTGAGGTAGTTATTTATTCATTCGTTCCATGAACCGGTTTTCGAACGGGGGCGAACCTGAAAAGGTTCAAAAACCGGTTCATGGAATGAATAAACAACTGTTTGAGAAAAGTGACTGGTTGCAGTTTTATGTATTTGCATTGAATAAACAGTCACGGGTTCTAAAACATCAGTAATGGATAAACTACATCTTTCGTCTTCGTTTCAACACTTTTTCACCAAAAAGTAACGAAGCAGCGAACACAGATGTGACCAGAGACTGTAGCACACGAAAGACCCACAAAGCTGTTGTGGATACTGCCCACAGACGGCACAATATTTCCAGGCAGAGGAGTTTATAACGAAAGTTCTTTTGTTTCTCTTGCAACGGAATGTTTTTTTTGTTCCTAACGAAACACACTTCGACTGTTCATACCAGCTACTCTCAGTGGTTTCCCTTTTTCTGTCCTTTCCGTGTGTCCATCGGGTCTTGTGCACGCGCCAGAGCAGTGGTTGCCAGTCTGACACCACTGCTCCTGACCGAAATCAGGTATTAGCCGGTGGTCCCTTTCAGCCTATTCCGCTCCTCCCTACCACCAATAACTTTAGCGCTAACTAAACTTTAGAAAAAAAGAAAGGATTTTCTTTTAACACCTTGATGTTTAAAAGGTCTAGCTTTGGTAGGTGCTTCATCAAACCACGAACTCATGAAGAAGTGAAACAATTGGTGCTGCTTATTTCTAAGAACCGTTTTTGTAGAATAGCTGGTTGACGAACATGACATTGCCTAGGTATTCATTTTGCCAATTTTCTACGCGAAACGAGAACAAAAAATGAACTGTGTTTGTAGTGTAATATCGTAAAAATTTCGTTTCATGAATTTCTGAACACTTCTTAAATTACGAAGAAGACTTAGAGAAAGCTTTTGACAATGTTGACTGGAATACTCTCTTTCAAATTCTAGAGGTGGCAAATGTAAAACACAGGGAGCGAAAGGCTATTTACAATTTATACAGAAACCAAATGGCAGTTATGAGAGACAGAAACAAGATGGCAGTTATAAGAGTCGAGAGGCACGAAAGGATTGTGGCCTATCAGCAGTATTATTCAATCTGTATATTGAGCAAGCAATAAAGGAAACAAAAGGAAAAATTGGAGTAGGAATTAAAGTCCTGGGAGAAGAAATAAAAACTTTGACGTTTGCCGATGACATTGTAATTATGTCACAGACAGCAAAAGACCTGGAAGAGCAGATGAATGGAATGGGCAGTGTCTTGAAAGGAGGATCTAAAATGAAGGTCAAACAAAGCAAAACGAAGACAACAGAATGTAATCGAATCAAATCAGGAGATGCTAAGGAAATTAGATTAGGCAAGGAGACTCTTAAAGTAGTATATGAGTTTTGCTGTTTCGGAAGCAAAATAACTGATGATGGTTGAGGTAGGGAGGATATAAAATGGCAGGGGCAAGGAAAGCGTTTCTGAAGAAGAGAAAATTGTTAACATCGAGTATAGATTTAAGTGTCAGGAAGTCCTTTCTGAGAGTATTTGTATGGAGTGTAGCGATGTATGGAAGTGAAACGTCGACGATATATAGTTTACACAGGAAGAGAACAGAAGCTTTTGAAATGTGGTGCTACAGAAGTATGCTGAAGACTACATGGGTAGACCACGTAACTAATAAGGAGGGACCGAATATAATTGGCGAGAAGAGAAATTTGTGGCACAACCTGACTAGAAGAAGGGATCGGTTGGTAGGACACGTTCTGAGGCATCAAGGGACTACCATCTACATCTACATCTACGTCATTACTGTGATATTCACAATAATGTGCCTGGCAGAGGGTTCAATGAACCATCTTCATGCTTCTCTCTACCGTTCCACTCTCAAACGGCACGCGGGAAAAACGAGCACTTAAATTTTTCCGTGCGAGCCCTGATTTATTTTATCTTGATGATCATTTCTCCCTATGTATGTGGGTGCCAACAGAATGTTTTCGCAATCAGAGGAGAAAACTGGTGATTAAAATTTCATGAGAATATCCCGTCGCAACGAAAAACGCCTTTGTTTTAATGATTGCCACTCCAATTCACGTATCATGTCTGTGACACTATCTCCCCTATTTCCGATAATACGGAACCATCTGCCCTTCTTTGTACTTTTTCCATGTCATCCGTCAGTCCCACCTGATGCGGATCCCACACCGCACAGCAGCAATCCAGAACAGGGCGTACAAGCGTAGTGTGAGCAGTCTCTTTGGTAGACCTGTTGCGCCTTCTAAGTGTTCTGCCAATGAATCGCAGTTTTTGGTTTGCTCTACCCATAATATTATCTATGTGATCGTTCCAATTTAGGTTATTTGTAATTGTAATCCCTAAGTATTTAGTGGAATTTACAGCCCTCAGATTTGTGTGACTTATCGCGTAATCGAAATTTAGCTGATTTCTTTTAGTGTTCATGTGAATAACTTCGCTCTTTTCTTTATTCAGGGTCAATTGCCACTTTTCGCACCATACAGATATCTTAGCTAAGTCATTTTGTAAGTCGTTTTGATCATCTGATGACTTTACAAGGCGATAAATGACAGCATCATCGGCAAACAATCTACGACGACTACTCAGATTGTCTCCTATGTCGTTAATATAGATCAGTAACAATAGAGGGCCTATAACACTTCCTCGGGGAACGCCGGATATTACTTCTGTTTTACTCGATGACGTTCCGTCTGTTACTACGAACTGTGACCTTTCAGACAGGAAATCACGAATCCAGTCGCACAACTGAGGCGATACTCCGTAGGCACGCAGTTTGGCTAGAAGGCGCTTGTGAGGAACGGTGTCGAAAGCCTTCTGGAAATCTAAAAATGTGGAATCAATTTGACATCCCCTGTCGATAACAATTATTACTTCATGTGTATAAAGAGCTAGTTGTGTTTCACAAGAACGATATTTTCTGAATCCGTGCTGACTATATGTCAATAAATCGTTTTCTTCGAGGTACTTCATAATATTCGAATACAGTATATCTTAAAAAACCCTACTGCAAATCGACGTTAGTGATATAGGCCTGTAATTCAGCGGATTACTCCTACTTCTCTTTTTGGGTATTGGTGTGACGAGCAATTTTCCAGTCTTTAGGTACGTATCTTTCTGTGAGCGAGTGGTTATATGTAATTGCTAAATATGGAGCTATTTTATCAGCACACTCTGAGAGGAACCTGACTGTTATACAATCTGGACCGGATTCCTTGCCTTTATTAAGTGATTTAAGCTGCTTTGTTACACCGAGGATATCTACTTCTATGTTTCTCATCTTGGCAGTTGTTCTTGATTAGAATTCAGGAATATTTACTTCGTCTTCTTTGGTGAAGGAGTTTCGGGAAACCGTGTTTAATAACTCTGCTTTAGTGGCACTGTCATCAGTGACTTCACCGTTGTTATCGCGCAGTTAAGATATTGATTGTGTCTTACCACTGGTGTGCTTTACGTATGACCAGAATCTCTTTAGGTTTTCTGCCAGATTTCGAGACAGAATTTCGTTGTGGAAATTATTAAAAGCATCTCGCATTGAAGTACGCGCCATATTTCGAACATCTGTAAAACTTGGCCAATCTTGGGGATTTTGCGTTCTTTTAAATTTGGCGTGTTTTTTTCGTTGCGTCTGCAAAAATGATCTGAACCGTTTTGTGTACCATGGAGGACCAGTACCATCACTTATTAATTTAAGTGGTCTATATCTCTCAATTGCTGCTGATACAATCTCTTTGAAAACATTCCACAACTTTTCTACACTTACATGATCAGATCGGAAGGAGTGATGACTGTCTTTTAGTACTGGAAGGAAGCGTGGAAGGTAAAAGTCATAGAGGGAGATGAAGAGGTGAATACAGTCAGGAAATTCAGAAGGATGTAGGTTGGAGCAGTTATTAGGAGAGGAGAGGCTTCCACAGGATAGAGTAGCATGGAGAGCTGCATCAAACCAGTGTTTGGAGTGAAGACCACAACGACGATAGTAGTACAAAGACATAAGCATACTGTACAAATGTATAAGCACAGTGTTCAGGGCAGTTTATGTACGTTTGGCGCAGCTGCTTCACATGTCTACAGCGTGAGTTTGTAAACCTCTCTAGGGCAACGGTTCTTCATTGCGCTGCCGATTGTTACCAGCTCCGGCCGTTTGGGATTGGCAGTTGAAAAGTGTCAAAAGTGCTGCCAGGTGTCGGGCATTTCCTTAAGGCGATTCGACTGTAGGAGTGTCTTAGATGTAAAGAGTAAGTGTCTCAAATTTCATGCATGACGCAGCATTTTTCCACGTATCTAACTGTTTATGTCGTCATATGTCCCGAGCTATGCGTGGTGCCGTGATATAATTTTGTACGTCCATTTAGCGGCAAATGTCGATACTGTCTGCCATATTTATTGCGAAAAAAGTTTGCCACACAGAAGTAATAAATTTTAACGTCATGCAAGACGCAACAGTTTTTCGTGCATCTCATTGTTTATGACGTCACATCTCCTGAACTGTGATAGGTAGGTGAGTAGTGGGACAACTTTCGCGCCTGGCCATGCTGCATTGTTGCCACATTTATTCAAGATGGCCGCGATGACGTCATCCAAGATGGCGGCATGTAGACTTGGCAACATCGCACGACGTCATCTAAGATGGCGGCTTTTAGCGGGAAAACAGGCCAATTGTGCTATGTCCACTAACCAAACCTCAAGAAAAAATGGCGAGAATTTTGAATTTTGGTGGGAAAATAGCCCAATTCTGCTATGTCCACTAACCTAGGCCACCAGAAGAAAAAATGGCGGGAAGTTTGAATTCCAACAGGGTAATGCATGCAAAAACTGTACTTGTCTTTATTATTAGTGGTTGTCATTTATTAACATTGATTATCATTCATTGTCATTTATTATCATTCATTATCATTTATTATTATAGGCCTACCTCCACAAGAAAATTGCGCCAAATTCAAATTCCAATACCATATTGTCTCGAAAACTGTACTTCTATTTATTATTATCATTTATTATTTATTCAAGATGTCCGATTTTCTCGGTGAGAAAGCCATTTTCCTGACATCCATAACAAGAACATATCACAAGTTCAAATCCCAACACCATAATTGATCACACGTACGTACCTCCACATTCGGAGAGAGCTTGCTCTGTTTTCTGTATGTCTGTGTACATGAACGCCTCACAGACGGCTCCCAGGACCGGCGGTAGAGTAAGGTTAACGTTCAAATGTGGATCCGCCGCGAGTTGTATCGACTGCGGTGTTCAGATGCGGATCCAGAATACGCTGCGCACGGGGTAGTGTTTGAAGGCGGATCCACCGTGATAGGGTTCACGGGTGGACCAAGCACGCATTACATAAGGAGAAGTATTCTATGCTCGAAGTTTGGTCCACCTTCCAATGGGACCGGGTCCTGGGAGTCGTCCGCGAGGCGTGCATGTACACAGACGTACATAAAACAGAGCAAGCGCTCTCCGAATGTGGAGGTGACTCGATACCCTGGGTTACATTTACAGGCAATTTTAGAACACAGAACGATAGGTTATGTCGCGGTCGCATGGATGGATGTGACATAAAATCGAAAGAAATGCGCAAACTGATTAGCGCATAGGTATAAACTAACCTAATATACACCGAAATGCGGTGAAAATGAGGATGTACTTGCTTATCTTCTGGTTCGCAGGGGGCAATTTGTACATGGAGTCAAGTATTCTGCAACAAGAGGAATGTAGGAAAACGATGACATCGAAGCGAGCGGAATAAGGAAGGTAGTCAATTTTTTCTCGTTCGTATTGTAGTGTATGTCTACTGAGGTAGCAGTGATACACCTGAGTTGAATACTGTATTTGATGCCTTTGAGGAGGACAGAGAAGCATTCATGTCTAAACTTACTCACATCTGTGTTAAATCATAACAGAGAGTGTACGGGATGATCGATTGAGACAGAGCTGTAACTAGGTAGGATTTAAACGTTGACTCATTTGTTCTGGAGAAAGACAAGTTGCTGAAGGTCTATTTTTTTCCAGTGTTCTATCTGGAAGCTTTAGTCACGTGATATAGCCTGCGTTCTAGTCGTATGCAGCTACACATGATACATTGGATGATTTACGTAAAAATGTGTCGAACTAAGTTGCGTATAAGTATCACTCCATTCTCGTTCTTCTTAGCTGGATGCTATTAAACTAAGGCACTTTGAGATCTGTTACTATAGATTGATATGGTGTGCTAAGCTCCAAGACTTGGTTACATCTCGAGAAATGTGGTGCACTTGGAGGGGTTTGGACTAGGAAACCTCTATTCAGTCAAGAGAGGTGAAGCGTAGGTATATTCGTCTGCTCGGCATCTTGAATAATGGTAATTGCGTAACCATCTGACGTGATGACAGAGCGCTCTGGTGGTTGTGACAGGAGCTAAACACAGTTGAACTTGGAGCCATTTTTGTTAGGTAAACAAATAGTATGATCTTCCGCCAAAATTCAAACTCCCTACCAAAATCGGACATCTTGAATGTGGCCTTTTGCTGGTGGCGATGTGTACTAACCCAGTTGGACTCCGGACCTCGTCGCGAACACACGCGCATGATATAAATAATAATAAATAATAAATTATAATAAATAATAATAAATGATCATAAATAACTGGAGCAGCTGACCGAATGCATAGACCTGTTGGAGTGTATCGATCTGTAAGAGTTAACTTTGATGTCCTCTGGACGACCGAATAGCGAAGTAATAGTATGTGTTGGGCGGCTTTGGTGATCAAGTCAGAATTTGAGAAGATGATTGATTTGGGTGGGAGTGTTATTCGATGGGATGTACTGCACATTTGCTTCCTTTATTTAGCTGAGTGAAGATCGATTGTGGTGTCTTGGATACACGCTTGTCTGTTCTCTAGACCTGGGACAGACCTTAGTTGACGTGTAAATTATAGCCAAGATCTCGAATATGTTACATGACTGAGAACGGTATTCGAGAGTGGAAATATCATTTTGCGTATGTTTGTTTCTAGTTAGTCAGTGGTTTACAGCATGCTGCACATAGATGAAGTTCGGCGTTTGTAGAGAATTAATTTGAAGTCTATATCTTGGGAATTATGATGAACTAGTGATCGGTAGGGTGTAGCCTAGTGCATGATATTGAGAAGTACAGCTAAAACCGTGTAATACTATGGGGGAAAGTGCATGTGTTCTTGCAGTCTATGAGTCTGAGGTTGTTTGTAGAAAAGCGGACAGACAAGGAAGGAGAGACAGTACAGTGTTTGCGCTGAGGCAGAGGATGATACTGAATTTGTAAAAAGAGTTCTGGGGGTGACTTAGGTCCGTTGATGTAAGAGTGAAGATTAGCTCTGAGTGTCGGGTCTGTAGCGAGAAAGAGCAGGTTGACAGTGCTTTCCTAAGATTGGAGAGCATTGGGGTATACAGACACTGTAGGAATAGGAAATTTTTTGCGCATGCTGTAGAGATATACTGGAGAAGTACACTGCTTTGTGTCAAATGTGTATATACTGTATTGTAAAGTTAATGTGGTATACATTGTGTTGCGCCTGTATATATGGCATTGTAAAGTTAATATTGTTTGTGTTATGTGATGAGTAGAGAGGAAGCCGTAAGGATGATAGAGATATTTCCAGAGTAACAGGGGTCAAGAGAGTCTATTTCCGATACTTAGCTCATTGTCGAATGCCAGTCAATTGAGACAGCGATCGTAACATTTAACTGTGAGTATAATGACATCATCGACTTCGGTATTCGAGAGTGCGAATATCATTTTTTGATCTGTTTGTTTCTAGTTACTCAGTGCTTTACAGGATGCTGTACTTCGAAAAATTTTGATGTGTTCTTGTAGTCTGAGTGTGGAGAGAAGGCAAGGAAGAAGAGAAAGTGACGCATTTGTGTTGAGGGGAAGCGGTCGCCGTAATTGTGGACCAATTATGAGAGGGACTTCTGTCCGTTGATGTAGAAGGGCTGATTACCGCTGAGTGTCACGTGTGTAGAAAGAAAGAGCAGGTTCACAGTGCTTCCTTAGGAATGGAGAACATTGGGGCATATAGTCGGTATTGTAAAGTTAATGTGGCTTACGTTGTGTAGGGTTTGTATATAATGGATTGTAAAGTTAGTATTAGTTATGTTGTGGGATGAGTAGAGAGGGTGACCGTGTGTGTGTGTGTCTGTGTGTCTGTGAGTGTGTGTTTATATAAATTGAGGGGGCTGTGGAGGTAATTTAGCGATGTCTGTAAAAGTAAGCACGGAAAGCCTCAGAAAGACAAGCAGGATGGTACTTCGATAACGGGTCCTTGGGAAATTAGGCCTGTAAATTCGATAAAAAGGAATAAGAGTGATTAATCGGTTGTTCTGGGATATAGGAGGGTTGAGAACTTTTGCGTATGTTGAGAGCTGGAGGGGTATGAGGTTAGGAGCGCATTCAGTATTATTTTTGTGAACAAGTTCTGTTATGGTAAGAATTTGAATTTACAAATAAGCTGAGAAAACACGAAAGCGAGCGTTAACTATTTCTGTGGGGGGGGGGGGGGGGGCACTATACAATTTCGGAGAGGTTTTTACATAGTATGATGATCGTTTTAGATTGTAAGGGGAAGGCAGCACTGGGATGTGTGTATGAACTCGCTCTCGGCTCTCCTGACAACAGACGTATAGGTGGAGATGTGTCGCAAATAGGCCGGCAAGCAATGGCTCAGTTGGTCTCTTTTTTTTTCGTGTGACAGATTATCGTGTTTGAATTTGAATTTGTGAGGGATTTTTTGTTATGGACGTAAGGGAGGTTGGCTTTCTTGCCGAAAAAATCGACCATCTTGACTAAATAATAATAAATGATAATGAATGATAATGAATGATAATAAATGATAATCAATAATAATGAATAATAATAAAGACATGAACGGTTTTGCATGCATTATCCCGTTGGAATTCAAACTCCCCGCCTATTTTTTCTGGAGGCTTAGGTTAGTGGATGCAACCCAATTGGTCTATTTTCCCGCCAAAATTCAAAATTCCCGCCATTTTTTCTGCAGGTTAGGGTGTAGTGGTCTACTGGAGCTCAGAAACTGCCTTATGTCAGCCTTACATATCGAAACCTATGAGATGCAAAAGCTTCATAAAGGTATGTCCCAAATAAATAAAGTACACTCGTTCCTCCTTCCATCAGCCTATGCACTGAAATTATTGCGGAAAATTAACAGTTGTTTGGCTATTTGGACGTAAATGTTCTGCATTATTTACGAGCGATTCGTATGTCTGTAGGCTGTGCTATGAGTTATTTTTAACTGCTTACAATTAACAAGCATGTGTCTAGAGCATTATAAATGAGTTATGTAGGTGTGCTTTGCAGGTCTGTATGGTGTGGAACATGTCGGTGTGATACAAACACTCCATTCCTAAATAAAGTAAATTGGTTCTTCCATACATGTGCCTAGTGCAGGGTGAGTCCTTTTAGCCGAAACGTGTAGGAAGACGTTGAGTGCTGGTGGCTTAGTTTAGTGGTGATGCAACAATTTTCTTAGGTTCGTGGCGGAAGCGCAAGTGAGCTTTGTATACTGACTTGTCGCAGGTTCCTAGGAGGACGTGGCGGTCGGGTTGCTGAGGTTCGTACAGGTACCATTTCTTTCCAACAATTTTGTTAGGTTGGTAGAGAAAGCAGAAGTGACCTTTCTTTACTGCCAGAATTCAAACTCGGCACTGGTTCCTAGGAAGAGGTGGCTGTCTGGTCCTCGAAAACTAGTTGAAATTAGGTAGTTGAACACCTTTGCATACGTATATGAAATTGTAAATGGAATTATTTAATATGATCAAAAACTAAATGCAATTAAGTGCTTAGGTATTTACAGAAGACTAGGTCCGTCGCGTGTATGGAGGGTGTGTGACGTAAGCAGGGCGGTGGCGCAGCGATTGTACAGTTATTACTTGTGCACGAGAGAGAGTCAATTAGCAAGCATTCTAGTGCGATCCAAACATGCTGTTATATAGTCATGGCGGATTCCACTGTTGAGCAAACTTTGCGGCCAAAAGTGTAGCACTGCATTCTCGCTCGCACAGGGACACGTGGTGGACGGTGAGCAGTCGACATGGACAGGTTTGAACGTGCACAGGAAAACAACTTTGGCGCCAAAAGTGTGGCAGTGAACAGCCGACCGTTGTGTGATTCAGCTCTCAGGCAAACAATTTTGGTGGCAAACGTGCGGAGGCGACGAACACACGTGGTGAGCGGACAAGGGAGCACTGTGACGTCAAACTCGGCAAGTTCCAATGTGTCCAGCGAAAATATGTTTATAACATGGGAGCGATCGCTGGGCTCCCCCCCCCCCCCCCCCCCCCCCAGCGCGAATGGCCGGCCACCTCATTGACAAGCATCGGCAATAGAGATAGGCAAACTGAAAAACTTAACTGTTTCGAAACAAATGAAACAGTAAAATGTAATGTTTCGATACGCTGTTTCGAAACAGTGAAACAGTTTGTGTTTTGTAATCTAATAAACCTACACATTTTATCATCTTGATTGTCTACTGTATAAGTATACCCATATAAAAACAAATGAGGTGCGAGGGCGCTAATTATATCGCAGAAAGTATGAAACTATCACTTAGGCGTTTTGGCAGTTTCGTATTTCCTGCAGCAAATGCGCTGCTTTCGTGTCGTGTGTCTTTCATACTTTTCAATTGGCTGAGGACAGCCATAGCTGAAGACAGAAGAACCACCACGAACAGAACTGGAGGTGGGAGCAAGCTGCAGAAACAACGGATATGCTACTGGGATCCCCACATTCCTTTAGTTTGGGTAATATACCAATCCTGCTAATTTCCATGCAGACAAAGGGAATCATTGTGGATAATAGGCACAGTGACTACAGACTCACAAATAACACCAAATAATTCGAATAAATAACAAAATATAACAGAAAAATTTTGTCTTTCAAGGTGTTTCGAACCGTTACTATAAATTCACCACACTTCCCCAGCCCTTCCCGCTCACCATTACACTATCAGTTATATGACAAACAGATTGCTTGCAATTATACCTACATCAGATTTATGTATATGTCTAATAACTGTCACTCTACACCTTTTTTTATTCACAATGTTGTAGGCTTACTTGCGTTTCTTAATATGATTACTGTACGTGAACAGAGAAGCGTATGTTATAAAAAAGTGTAATTTAACTGAATGATTTTCACATATTTATTATTTTGAATGTGAATAGTATTCGTTGTTTTATTGTTTGGTTAGTGTTTGTAAAGCAGATGTTACGCCATTTCGGAATAGGACAGTCAGCTAGAAACGAAGCTTTATTTTCGGATATTTTAAGCTTCATGCTATTGCTTGTCAAAAAGATTTCGACACTCCTGAAAGTGTTTCATGAAGTGGTATGTTGTGTTTCAGTACCTATGCCGAGCCCGAATCTCGTCCGACACAGAGTGGAATGAAACATCACTGTTTCGATACAATTAGTCAGTTCCAAGCACAGGTGGACTTAAAAAGCCTTATTTTGAAACAACGATACAGTTTCTGTGTCTGGCCCAAGATCGAATCTGGTCCGTTTATCCGAGACAGGGGCGGAATGAAACACCACTGTTTCGAAACTGTACCACAGCCGTTCCGAAACACTGAAACAGTTCCACGTATCGATACACTGTATCGAAACATAGAAACAGTGGCCAAGTCTAATCGGCAATGTCTCCGCGCGCTGGCCAGGGGGTGGCGAGAATTTGAACTAATTCAGTTGGAGCACGGATGTCGTGGTGACTGCACTGCGATATCAAAGACGTGTGTGCTGTGTTGGAGAACAAGTGATGACGGTACTGCTTGAAATAAAGTCTTCAGTCCCTTCCCCCCTGCAAAATCAAAGGCCGTGAGTTACGTTACTATAAGTGCAGTTTATTATTTGATGCGATTATGATAGGCTACCAGTGAAAAAAGATAAGTGACGGAGACAGCTCGTACGTGTGATCAATTATGGTGTTGGGATCTGAAATTGTGATATATTTTTGTTATGGATGTCAGGAAAATGGCTTTCTCACCGAGAAAATCGGACATCTTGAATAAATAATAAATGATAATAGTAAATAGAAGTACAGTTTTTGAGACAATATCGTGTTGGAATTTGAATTTGGCTCAATTTTCTAGTGGAGGCAGGCCTATAATAATAAATGATAATGAATGATAATAAATGACAATGAATGATAATCAATGTTAATTAATGACAACCAATAATAATAAAGATAAGTACGGTTTTTGCATGCTTTATCCTGTTGGAATTCAAACTTCCCACCATTTTTTCTTCTGGTGGCTTAGGTTAGTGGACATAGCACAACTGGGCTCTTTTCCCGCCAAAATTCAAAATTCCCGCCATTTTTTCTTGAGTTAGGTTAGTGGACGTAGCACAATTGGCCTATTTTTCCGCCAAAAGCCACCGTATTGGATGACGTCATGTGATGTTGCCAAGTCTACATGCCGCCTCTTGGATGACGTCATCGGGGCCATCTTGAATAAATTTGGCAACAATGCAGTGTGCCCTCTCGCGAAGATTTTCCCACTACTTAGGTGGTGTTAGCCCCGCAGCGATTGTTACCTGACAGGAAGGGATTTGTTCAAATGATAGGATGGAGGCTACGCATACGTAATGCCCACCTGTATTCTTATATGTAGAATATCGGTACGCAAAGAACTTCTGCGTGCGCTTGTTGAATGACTATGTTCTATGAGATTGCTGTATAAGTTCGTAGCGTTTTTCAATAAGTTCAGGACAACAGAGACACATAACAGAGGCTTTAGCCATCAATAAAATATTCTCCTTCATTATTTACAACAGTCTACCAAAGCTGGGCAACTTTTCAATTCCGCTGCTGTAGAAATAATGTTGTTTTGAGCTCGTAGAGCGGTGTTCGGAGCGCATTTTCACCCGGAAAGGACGTCCCATGAAGGCTGTTAAATAGAGAGCGGTAAAGGTGAAAATTTGAAGCTGCACGATCAAGTGAATGATGCGGGCTTTGCATGACTTCCCAACCCAACTCCTGTATAGTGTTTTTCGTCAGTCTAGCACAATGAGGACTTTACTTCACGCAGTATTCTTGATCGTTGTTCTCGGATTGCCTCTGTCAGCAGTGATGGTTCCACCTAGAGGAAGCAATTCGTGCCACAACACACCGTTGCTGTTCCACCAGATGCATAACATTATGTTTTGTGTATGCGCGCAGGTCTGTGTACGGGAAGTAGCTTCTTTGTTTGGGCTGAATCATTCCTTTCTCTTCTTCATGTTAGCAGGAAGTCACCATTTCTCGACACCAGTAACGATACGGGATAGGAATGGGATAGGTATTGTTCATGAGGCAATTGATGACCTGCAAGCAGAGATGTACATGTAGGCACCGCTGAAATTTGTGATTTTGGCTGACAGCATGCGGTACCCATACACTCGTTTTTTGAACCTTCCTCACTGCATACAAATGTCACACGATGGTGGAATGATCACAGTTCATACCCCAATTCTCGAGTAAACTGGCGTGGATCATTGTGGTTTAATGTGATTAAATGATCTTCGTCAAACCCAAAAGCTCTTCTTGAACATGGAGAGTCTCTAATGTCAAGACGAACTTCCTTAAAAGGAGAAACCCACTTTCTTGCCATGCTTTGTACGATGGCATTATCCCTACACAAGGTGCAAATACACTCCTGGAAATTGAAATAAGAACACCGTGAATTCATTGTCCCAGGAAGGGGAAACTTTATTGACACATTCCTGGGGTCAGATACATCACATGATCACACTGACAGAACCACAGGCACATAGACACAGGCAACAGAGCATGCACAATGTCGGCACTAGTACAGTGTATATCCACCTTTCGCAGCAATGCAGGCTGCTATTCTCCCATGGAGACGATCGTAGAGATGCTGGATGTAGTCCTGTGGAACGGCTTGCCATGCCATTTCCACCTGGCGCCTCAGTTGGACCAGCGTTCGTGCTGGACGTGCAGACCGCGTGAGACGATGCTTCATCCAGTCCCAAACATGCTCAATGGGGGACAGATCCGGAGATCTTGCTGGCCAGGGTAGTTGACTTACACCTTCTAGAGCACGTTGGGTGGCACGGGATACATGCGGACGTGCATTGTCCTGTTGGAACAGCAAGTTCCCTTGCCGGTCTAGGAATGGTAGAACGATGGGTTCGATGACGGTTTGGATGTACCGTGCACTATTCAGTGTCCCCTCGACGATCACCAGTGGTGTACGGCCAGTGTAGGAGATCGCTCCCCACACCATGATGCCGGGTGTTGGCCCTGTGTGCCTCGGTCGTATGCAGTCCTGATTGTGGCGCTCACCTGCACGGCGCCAAACACGCATACGACCATCATTGGCACCAAGGCAGAAGCGACTCTCATCGCTGAAGACGACACGTCTCCATTCGTCCCTCCATTCACGCCTGTCGCGACACCACTGGAGGCGGGCTGCACGATGTTGGGGCGTGAGTGGAAGACGGCCTAACGGTGTGCGGGACCGTAGCCCAGCTTCATGGAGACGGTTGCGAATGGTCCTCGCCGATACCCCAGGAGCAACAGTGTCCCTAATTTGCTGGGAAGTGGCGGTGCGGTCCCCTACGGCACTGCGTAGGATCCTACGGTCTTGGCGTGCATCCGTGCGTCGCTGCGGTCCGGTCCCAGGTCGACGGGCACGTGCACCCTCCGCCGACCACTGGCGACAACATCGATGTACTGTGGAGACCTCACGCCCCACGTGTTGAGCAATTCGGCGGTACGTCCACCCGGCCTCCCGCATGCCCACTATATGCCCTCGCTCAAAGTCCGTCAACTGCACATACGGTTCACGTCCACGCTGTCGCGGCATGCTACCAGTGTTAAAGACTGCGATGGAGCTCCGTATGCCACGGCAAACTGGCTGACACTGACGGCGGCGGTGCTCAAATGCTGCGCAGCTAGCGCCATTCGACGGCCAACACCGCGGTTCCTGGTGTGTCCGCTGTGCCGTGCGTGTGATCATTGCTTGTACAGCCCTCTCGCAGTGTCCGGAGCAAGTATGGTGGGTCTGACACACCGGTGTCAATGTGTTCTTTTTTCCATTTCCAGGAGTGTATTTCCCGCTGCCTCCGCTGCTGTCACCCCTCTACTGAACTCAAACAGAAGAATGCGTCGGAAATATTTCGATTTCTGCACTTGGCACTTTATTTTCTAGGGTCCACAGCTCCACTCACTATCTGCAAATGACAAAATGAGAGTATCTAAACTCTAATAGCGACAGTGAACTACAAATTAAAGAAGACATTCGATAAATAAAGCCTAGCAACCGGAATACCATTGTGCATAACAAAACGCAGCATGTCATTCTCATTGGAGAGAAGTCTTCCGAAGTAAGAGTGATTTCAGGTGTGCCGCAGGGGAGTGTCGTAGGACCGTTGCTATTCACAATATACATAAATGACCTTGTGGATGACGTCGAAAGTTCACTGAGGCTTTTTGCGGGTGATGCTATGGTATATTGAGAGGTTGTAACAATGGAAAATTGAACTGAATTGCAGGAGGATCTGAAGCGAATTGACGCATGGTGCAGGGATTGACAATTTAATCTCAATGTAGCCAGGTGTAATGTGCTGCGAATACATAGAAAGAAAGATCCCTTATCATTTAGCTACAATATAGCAGGTCAGCAACTGGTGAGCGGCACCCACTTGCCTTGCTCATACTGTGACATCAAGCAGTCAGGCCCGCAAGATGAGTGGTCTGCCAAGCGAGTGGATTCATTCTTAATTTGTCGAGTAACATGAACTCTAGTACTCACACTTAAGTTACAAGTTATCCTCCTATATGATTAATACCCAACGGAAACACGCTTCTGACTATCAGTAATTTACAGAACTCTGACTATACACTACGCAATGGCAATACCACATTTTCCTTCCCTTTTTATTTAACGGCTTTTGTCAACACGTGGCCACCACACTGAATATGAATGGCGCACACATTATAAATTCGGGACATTCTGACAACATACAATTCGAAGGAAAAGTCCATCAATCTTTTTCTTTTCACTATCTTATTTATTCCGATAAATTCTCTAACCTAAACACACAAATTCTACAACCTACAACAATAACACATGAGAAATTCCGCCCAGTTGGCATGGCTTTACAATGGTGAATCTCTATATTGTGGTCTCGTAATTACTTTTAACGCTACAGTGCACTTTCTGGATAGGATGGTGGATCTTTTATTATACCTCACGCTTCGACTCTCACAATCATCATCAGGAAACTTTCCTCCAGACCGAGCGGTACCAAAGGAACAAGCATAACCCACTAATCTTTTGAAACTACCTTGCTACTCTCCCATGCAAACCACACATACCCAAATTACATGACATACACCACACTACAACATGAAATACTACACAGAGAATAGTCAGAACATTATCACTTTCAGCTTTCCCACTTCAATTAATATTTATCCCAGTTTCACACGACACTGCCCCACTTCATAATTCCACTTTCCTACTATGAACTCTGGAGATATATGCACGTCTTCCTGTGCAATGCAAGCCAAGTGGCGTTGCTGGATAGACGGCCGACTCACCTTGCTTCTCTCTCAGAGTTTGAATCTAGCGTCACACGGAATTATATCACGCAAGGTAATATTAAGAACATATTCATCACACACGCGAGTCCTCAACTGATATCATGGACGAGTACTTCTCTTTATCTTTTGTCTCATACACAGTTTGAGACTCACACAGTACTCACCACGTGGAAGTACTCGTCTCTAATTTCAAGTCCTGCACACGCCATTCCTTAAATATTTCAACTTATGGTACACACGCTATTTCTTAAATATTTCAACTTATTGTACACACGCTAGTAATTCATCTTAACTTAAGCACACGGAAGTATTTCAACTTATTGCTACATGTGGTTTCATTGTGACCGTTGGTCACTTCTGAAGATTACTACAATATCATTAATATTACCTGCCTGACATTTAATTCTCCCTACAAAAGTTCCTGAAATAGAGAAATTAATATTTCAAACTGTTCTTAAATATTCCACATCCATACCATGTCTCCACTCTTTCGTCATTACGGAGCACAACTAAAACAGGTCTTAACAGCACAAGATCCAGCGGCAGAGTGCTGAAACATGGCCGTTCTTGAGGTTCTCTCCCATCTCTGTCGAGATGGGGGAAGCACCTTGCTATCGTATTGGTCAGCCACATTTCAGGCGCTCAAAGCTCTGGTAAATTTCATCTCTTTGGTCCCACCAAAGGTGGCCAAAGGATCGACTCAAAGATGATCATATATCCACATTCACTATCTGCGGTTAGCAGACGACCATACAATCATTCATTTCACAGATCTCACCAAACTGGATGTAGGGATTTATTTTGTGGGAGTGCACATGTGATCAGTTAAATAAATAAATTGTCATTCTTTCCCACACTTGTATCCGGCTTCACTGTATCAATTGAAATTGAGTTATTTTACAAAAAAAATGTGTTGTACCTATTTTCAATGTCGGGCAGTACTGTACCCTTCCACCACTGGCTACCCATGCAGAAAAAAATGGCACGGTACTATCCTTGCAATGAGAGGGTAGTTCCGAACATTTTTTTAAGAAAACTGTATTAGAACAAACGTAGCAAGTCATCAAAATTACCAGGAGGAGACCTTAGCCCCTGGTGACCCCAAATAGACGACCAAATGCTGTTACTTTACCAAATTATTGACACAGTTGTTGCATTATTGTACTCTCCACAATCCGGAGTAACGTACACATACAAATTTACATCAATCCAAATGACAAATAAAACATGACATCATACAAAAAATTAAAAATAATGGTGAGATAAAAATTTGCTTAGTTACCGGGGTCTCCATTATTTTTAGGGGTAATCCAAACTTCACTAATTCTGTGACAAATAAAAGAAAATACTAATTGTACTCGTGAAATTTTAAATAGCTCACCGTCCAAACACAGAGCAAGTAATCTGACATTCATAAATTGCGTTGTAATAATCTTTACACGGCAATGTCTAAATACAAAACAAAATCAACAAAAGAAAAAAATTCGTACTCTAGTTGCACGTAGAAGTCAGGCTCCATATCAATACACGCAATAAATAGTTAGCAATAAGTGCTTGAATCCACCAGTAGCTCTCGTATCTTACTCTACTGCTCATTTCTCTGTTGTCACACATTTAGACTACAAGAACTTGCATTTCAACTAGCCTTCGTTACACTTTAATGTGAAATATCACCACTGTGATAATAAAATAAGTGGCTTCAGTCAACACACCAACAAGATCATTACTGTTCACGACATCAAAATGCATCAATTAATTCCGATATTTGTTGTGCTATGCAAACTCTTGTCCCCTGTGACAATCTTACTGATCAATGCTACAAGAGCCGCTACGTTAGTATTACGCCACTGGCTAATAATTAAAGCATCATTGTACCAAATATTCTAATAAACATGCTATGTGAACTTGATAGCCCAGAAAAAACAAAAAAAAAAAAACACTAACTATTCTAAACACAAATGTTAGTGAAATACAATTACACTTGCTGTCCCTTCAGGAATGAAACATATAAAAAAAACATTTACACAATTACAAATACATTATCCCCTATCTTGCGAGTCACATTTCATTCTGTGATTTTCTTGGGGTCAAAAAGTTGCTGATAGTTTTCCTAGAAACACTGTCTCAGTGTCAAAGCTCTCCCATGGTTACCCGGACGAAAGTCTTTAAGTCACTCAAATCGGCATTTTGAACACGCACTGAACAGGAAACTATATCTCACATTAAACACAAATGTCATAGTCAATCTCAGAGTACAATCCACACGAATCTGGTCGTCCAGAAATGGCCCTACAACTACTATTACCCACGGTTCTGTCCTTTCAGTTCATGGTGTAATTAAAAGTCGTAAGTTCCAACAAACAGCATTTATTCCCACACTAATTCAAGAAATGTCTCCTGCTACAAATACAAATGTCAATGTCCCACTTTAGTTTCTCGTTTTCATACAATAATTAGTCACCAAACGACAACTGTCCTCTTTAAGTATACCAAGCGTCCCACATGCAATTCACAAAGCACACTTAACAAGTCACTGCCAAAAGTTTATGGATCCCACCATTCAGTGATCAAGACAAAACAAAACGATCGTCCTGTCTGCTAAAGACAAAATCTTTTCCACCACTCACAACGTGAAACACCAGTCTTTCACTTTCCACCTTATGGAGACGTAACGAGCAGTCATCTTGTTTCACAGCTCCACAGTCCAGTACTAGTTAATAGTTGCTGGTAACAAATGCCCGCCAGGCTCTGCCGCGTGTCGTCCATTCTGCCGTGGTGCCGCTGCGTGCCCTGTTGAGCAGAAGAAACCACCCGCTGTTGCCTCCGCGGGATACTTTCCCCAGTCGTAAGGGTGGCGGAACTTAAGAATGGCCAATGGTACGTGCGTGTCGCCCCAGGCCGTTGACCTGCTGTAGCGGGCGCGTGGAGTGTACCCCGTCCGACAGTGGAGTGGGGAGCTCACCGGTTCTGTTGCCGACGTCTGCTCGGCTTATGTGGTACGGGCGCGTTCGGTGTAGCCCTCAGCGCTACGACACCCAATCAGTCAGCCCCTTCCGTGTATCTCGCAACATTACAGACAAAAGGATATTCTTACAGTATTTAAATACTCATTGATTACATGTATGATCTATTAGATACATTGGTAATAAAAGAATCTTTGTCCTAAAAACATAAAATCATACCCCTAGTTTTCTACACATACAACATCAACATTTATCCCTTTTCTATATACAGCCCACACTTGTGCTATTGATTGTACCTGTCGTCCCTCATACAAAACATGAAAGTGTTAAAAAAAAGGAATAATAAGCAATCTATACCGCTCATAATTACGATATCCAATAGTAGGCTACTCTAACATCCTATCACAGTGAAAATATTAGAAACTGTTTATTCTAAAGCTACAATATACAATGAACCTTTGTGCTTGCGACAGACTGAAATTACTACCCCTTGAAAGTGTTCTAACAAAAAAAAAAAAAAAAAAAAAAAGAAATACTCAATTACCTACCACATGTTATTAAATAGTAAACTACTTTAACATCCTAACACAACAAACATTTTAGAAACTGATGACTCTAAATCTACAACATACAATGCACCTTTGTGCTCGTGACAGACTGAAATTAGTATCTCCTTATATATTTTACCTTTTTATTATATATAACAACATTTCTAGGACATGTATGTACCATCCACACGATGCCAGATCCTGACCTGCCATCGAGGTTCATCCAAATCAAACAACAACACAATAGTGTTTTAGTTATGGATCGGTAGCATCCCTTTACAGGAGTGTGCGCATTGATCACACTAAATTCTACGACTCTCACTCACCAGACATCACATTTTCCTTCTCATTCAATCCATTAATACACTAACAGAATAGGTCTAGAAGTCAGCTAACCTTAACACCACCACACTCACGACAACATACCATACCTTTGCTCCCTTATACTCATAACACCACCATACTCACGACAACATACCATACCTTTCCTCCCTTATACTCAACCACATAACACATGAAGCTGTTTCGGAGATAGCATTCCAGTCTCCGAATTCGTCCTTTCACTTTGGCACCTCTCTCCATCGGCTTACCTTTGCATTCACTTTATGCTAAATATCAACTTAGAATTGCGACATTTCATCTAAGAACAAAAAATACACAAATTATTCAACCTGCAAAATAACGGTACACATTATTGGTACCGTTTTGATTAGTTATTCTGGTACCAGGCTTCAACAACAACAAAAAATATAATTTTTGCCAAATCGCAAATGTTATGCTAAGAATTAGATCTACACTTATATTACATCTTACGTCAGTATTCCACAACGTTCACCATCTGGATCTCATACTCCCTTTATGTCCTTTCACATTGTGCAGTTGTCCTCATCTCTTCATTCGTATTTCGGCTCTCCGTCCGTCCATTACTCCATCATTTCCTGGTCTTCCTTCGCCATTGGCATCAATCTCTATTGCAGCATACACCGGTCTCTCTGTAACATACATCTAAGACATCTCCACATTATTAATTCTACTCACCTTTATTTACCACTGTTTCATCACGTCGAATCTTTCTTTATTAATCACACTGCTTCACGTCGCTTCTCTCCTTAAATATCACCTTTATCCACTACTATTTATCACGTCGCTTCTCTATCTACCATCTTTATCCACTCATTAATCACCATGTCGTTTCTGCTTGATCCTTATTCATATGACAAAAAATACGTACATACACCACTCTGTCGACTTCTGTTCATGACTCATTCGACCAGTCTATTCCGTCATACTTCCTGACATCCCGCCTGAAAATTCTTATGTTCGATTTGACCCTGCACAACGTTACACACCACAAATAAATACACTGACTATCTACCATAAATTGCCTACTTTAGATCTATCCTTAACTTTTCCATAATTTGATGTTAGAAATGTGATGAAGCCCACGAGATTGTTTTCCCTTGATCGTCTCAATCAGTACAGCATTTTCATGGACAATCCGCTTCACTCTGAATGGTCCACTATACACCGTAAAGAATTTGCTAGTTAGGAATCTGTGCTTCTTTGATAATCGATGAGTTTTAATTAGAACCTTGTCTCCTACTGTCAATTCGATCTTACGGATCTTTCCTTTCTGCTTCTCCTGCCTATCCTTAGCTGCTTTCTTAGTACGCTCTATCGCAACCTTGACAATTTCTGTGTGCCTCTGCTTTCCTGATCGCGTAAAATCTACCAGCCCCCTGACTCGATCTGGTGGTAGTTCATTCTTTAGTACCGTAATTGGTGATAAAACAGTTGCTCCATGTGGTAACTCATTGAGGATGTCCTGAAAATCTTTGAGAAAAATACTCCAACTTCTATGTTGCCTGTGGCAATAGATCTTACACAACTTTCCCAGTTCTTTTACCACTCTTTCACTGGGGTTACTTGCAGCATGGTATCGGGATATGAACACCGGTTTTATCCTTCTTCTCTTCAGTGTGGTTAGCCATTGTCTGGATCTATATTGTGGTCCATTGTCAGCTATGAACTTTTCTACAGTTCCTACTTCTCGCAAAAAGTTTTTAACGATTGCTGCTGCTACTGTCCTTCCCGTCGCACGTTTCAATGCGGTAAAAGTCACATACTTTGACACCAATTCCACTGCTACTAAAACATATCTATATCCTTGCACTGACTTAGGTAGCGGGCCAAACAAATCTGTTGCTCCGAATTCCCTCAATCTACCTGGCACTATCGGAAAAAGCGGTGCTTTGCATGAGATAGTTAACGATTTTGCCTTCTGGCACAATTTGCAACTACCAAGCACGTTCTTGATCCTCCTCTCCATACTAATGAAATAAACTGATTCCCTTAACTTCTTACATCATTTCCTTACTCCGTAATGCCCGTAACTTAGGTGCGTGTGCCAGATCAGCTTGTTGACTATTTCATTTGGTATACACAACACCCAGTCCTGTGTGTTCGGATTTCTACGGTAGAAAAGGACCCCGTTCTGAATTGTATAAAAGCGCGCTATATTGGCATCTAAGTTCGCTCTATCACCATTCACCATTCTCCATGACGCGTCTTTATCCTGCTCTTTCGCGATATTTGTGAGTACCGCCCCTATGTATTTCTCGAACGGCACGCCCTGCATATACAATATATCATATCTGTTCTCGTTTACCTCCTCATCAAAGCATTGACCATGACCTACTGGGTTCCTTGACAACGCATCTGCCACTATATTCTGTGGCCCAGGAATATACATGACCGAAAACTGAAACTCCTGTAAACAGAGTGCCCACGTAGCGAGTCGTCTATGGTTAAGTTTGGCCGACATCATAAACTGTAGTGACTTGTGGTCAGTATAGATTTTAGTATGCCTTCCATACAAATAGTATCTAAACTTACTAAAACCCCATACTATTGCCAAAGCTTCAAGCTCAGTTACCGTGTAATTTCTCTCAGCTTTGCTAAGCACTCGGCTCGCAAATGCAATAGGTTGTTGTATTACTTCTCCTCCTTGCTCTTGCTCTTGGAACAATGTTACCCCAAGTCCACTGCGGGAACTGTCCGTGGCCATACAAAACTCTTTCCCTAGGTCTGGATGCCCGAGAAGAGGTGCCGATAGCAGTGCCTTCTTTAAAGCCGCATACTCTTCCTGTGCGACAGGGTCCCAATTCCACACCGTTTTCTTTCCTGTCAGCTGACATAGTCTGGGTGTCGCTGCACCCCCAATCTTAATGAACCTCCTGTAAAAATTGATTAATCCTAAATAACCCCGTAGCTGACGTTTTGTTCTTGGCACCGGAAAATCTCTGATTGCTTCGAATTTGTCTGGATTTGGTCTTATTCCCTCTGGTGTCACAACGTGACCTAGAAACTCGATTTCTTTTCGTCCAAATTCTGACTTTCCCAAATTCACGGTTACCCCATGTCTCTCCAATGCACCGAGCAATATGCTTATCATTCTATTGTGGTCTTCCCAGTTTCTTTCGGCTATCAGGACATCATCCACGTACTGTGTTACCTTATCTTTTATTTCATTAGGAATGACAGTATTTAGCGCTCTGATAAATGCCGCGGATGATACATTTAACCCAAATGGTAGTTTCCGGAATTGATACGATTTCCCGTAGCACAAGAAAGCAGTGTATTTTCTACACCCCCTATCTAACTCCACCTGCCAGAAACTCATTCTCAAATCGACTGAGCTGAGAACTCTGATCCCGTAGAACTTTTGTAGCAATTCGTCAAGTGTCAGCGGCCGATCTGTCTCTGGCTCAATTATTTTATTAATCCTTCTTGCGTCCAAAACTAATCTAATTGACCCATCTTTTTTTTCAACACAAACTAAAGGGCTGTTGTACGGACTGGATGCTGGTTCGATAATCCCTTGTTGTAGCATGCTTTCGATCTCAGCTTCCACTCTTTCTTTGTACACAACAGGTATCGGGTACACTTGGGCCCTAAACTGTTTATGTGGCTTGATCTTGAATCTATACACAAAATTTCTTATTGCACCCGCAGCATGTTTAAATACCTTTCTATTCTCGTATAAAATTTTCTGCAATTCCCCGTAGACCGTGGTCCCTCGTAAATTCCAGATTTTCTCCCTGATCTCCTCCTCCAAACATTTATGAATTTTCTTCTTCTCACGTTCGAACCCCGTATTCTGTGCCTGTCTACCGGACTTTACCGCCAGACATAATGCTAAGTGTGCGTTATCTTTACCATGTAAGCAATCGTCGAATCTTAATGTAATTTCCTCCGAATCTCGTTTCAACTCCATCGAACCATTTCTCATGTTCACGACTGCTTTATATTGGTTCAAAAAATTAACGCCTAATATCCCTTCAACAGTTAGAGATGACACAATCATGAACACTGTACTAAACCTCTTCGCCTGGCACACAAAGTCTACCTGCGCTTGTAACTTCACCTCAATTCCCTTTCCTGTAATTGCCCCTCTCACTGTTGTCCTTTGCAATGGCAACGTTGGCCATGGTTTTGTAAGACTACAACACTTAAACACATATTCCCTCAAAACACTCATTACACTGCCTGTGTCGATGACACAAGGTACGATTATATTATTTATTTCTACGCTAATTATTGGGTGGACTTCACTCCCCACATCTCCTACCTCCTCTAACAGATTATCCCTTAGTTTTCCGTAATCGATATACCTAATATTTACATCATTAATAGTCCTGGTTTGTACCCGTCTATCAAGTAGTCACCTTCTTGTCCCTCCGTCATTGTGACAATGATTGTCCTGTCGTGAACCCAATAACTGCCTATCCTCTCTTCGCCCATCATTTTCATTTTCCCTTCTTCTTCCATCTCTGTCCCATCTTCTATTTTCCCGGTTTGCTGGTCGATATCCCCATGAATTCTGCCCCCTATTTCCTCGCCATCTTCCATTTCCGTCATTCCTCTGATTCCATGCTCTCCTGTCATTCTGATAGTTTCTACCGTTCCTATCCTCAACTCTGTCTGACCTATGAATCATGTCGCCGTTCACAATGTTGCTCTCGTTACCCAGTTCCTGTAAGAAGTGCTGAAATGACGCAGAATCGTTCAAGCCTCTGCCTGTTATCACTATATCTCTGCGCAATCTCACTGGCATCTTCGTTATACAGATCCCAATGAGCTCCCCAGTTTCGTATGGCACATCCAAATACATGTTTCGCCTCAGCATTTCCTGATAGCACGACACTGGATCTCTTATACCACCTTCGTTACAATTTGGCATCATCAATATGCTTTGCTTAACCCGGTCCTGCTTACTTTTCGACCAGAATTCATTTAAAAACTTGTCACAAAACATCTTGTAGCTACTACAGTCTTTAATAACTTCCTGCATTTTCGCTCTAGCCTCGTCCCTCAAATGGTTACACACAAACTTCATTTTGAGGAGCGGTCCCCACGATGAAGGTAATGAATCTTGAAATTGAGACAGCCACAGGCATGGATGTTGGTAATTATCAGGATCCGGAAAACAAGTGTACGTTTGTACCGACACGAAGTGTCTCCTACATTCTTCTTCCGCATTTATGTTTTCCGACCTTGGGCTATACCCAGTTGGGTTTGCCACCTGTTTTATCCGACACAACCGTTCTTCTAACTCTCTGAGTTCGTCTTCCTCTTTCTGCCTATTTTCGATTTTTGAATTTACCTCACTCTCCCTCTGCAGTCTACCTGGTGGTGTTTCACCTTCGCTTCTGCACGCTAATTGCAACTGTGCTAGTTCTTCCCTATGTTTCCTATTTGTTTCTAATTGTGCCTCTTTAAACTGTAATAGTGATTGTATCTCCTTCTGGTCGGCATAAACCTCTCGCTGCGTACTATCAGAGCCTGTTTCACCTCTTATACTGATCTTTTCTACATCTGCGCTAATCGTATTCATTCTGGCCACTACCTCCACAACTTCATCCCTGTGTTTATTTAGCGCCATTTCCTGCCGTGTGACTTGAGCTTCCACGCTGTCTAATGCCCCTTGTTTATCTGCAAGTAAGTCCTCCACTATCTCTTTGATTCGCTCATCCGGCCACACGCCCCTATGTTCTGTAATATCGCTCTCTATTGTACTTATTCGTACCTCCAAATTATTGGCTTTTTCTTTCACGGCATCACATACTTGCTTCACCGCACCCAGATTCTTCTCCCCCTCTTCTAACCGATTATTAACTGCGGACAGACGCTCATCGACAGCTGTGTGTAGCTTCCTCATTGACTCTTTATTTCCCTTATCCATTGCCTCCAATCTTTCCTTATTTGCTTCCAGTCTTTTCTTAGTCTCCCTATCTCTCTCCTTATTATCTCTATCCATCGCTTCCAGTCTTTCCTTATTTGCTTCCAATCTTTTCTTAGTCTCCCTATCCATTGCTTCCAATCTTTCCTTATTCTCCCTATCTCTCTTCCTATCTCTCTCCTTATTATCCCTATCCATCGCTTCCAATCTTTCCTTATTTGCTTCCAATCCTTTCTTAGTCTCCCTATCCATCCTCTCTAAAAACTGTAGTATCACATTGTCATTTGCTACTTTCGACGCGCTCACCTCGTTCGCCTGAGAAACCGTAGCTTCGCCAAGGGTAGCTGCACTTTCACTGCATACCTGACCTAGTCCCGGCTCGCCCGCGTCGTCGGGAAAAGCCCGCGTTTGTGGACAAAGCCCACCGCGTAAAGGATCTCCCAGCAGCGGTCCACTGAACAATTCACCACCTTCCGAGTGTTTGTCTTTCTCGCTCATTAACCCATGGTCAACAGCTACTTCCTGCTGCACTGCTACGTTCACCCCAGAATCGCTATTCTCCATGGTGACTACACTTTTCGACTGCGACCTAGTTACTACAGACATTACGCAAAAAAAATTATACCACGATCTTCCAGCCTTGGACGATATAGCAATTAATTACATAAAAAAATAAAAGATCCTCACCAATCCAGAAAGAAATTGCAAACAGAAAAAATTTTACTTCTTAGCGCTATCACAATATGTTCCATCAAAATAAAAAAAATCTTAACAGCAAACCCTAACAGCAACATATCCTGGCAAAAAAATATCCTGGCAGGGTCGAAATTATGAGAGGCACCCACTTGCCTTGCTCATACTGTGGCATCAAGCAGTCAGGCCTGCAAGATGAGTGGTCTGCCAAGCGAGTGGATTCATTCTTAATTTGTCGAGTAACATGAACTCTAGTACTCACACTTAAGTTACAAGTTATCCTCCTATATGATTAATACGCAACGGAAACACGCTTCTGACTATCAGTAATTTACAGAACTGACTGTACACTACGCACTGGCAATACCACATTTTCCTTCCCTTTTTATTTAACGGCTTTTGTCAACACGTGGCCACCGCACTGCATATGAATGGCGCACACATTATAAATTCGGGACATTCTGACAACATACAATTCGAAGGAAAAGTCCATCAATCTTTTTCTTTTCACTATCTTATTTATTCCGATAAATTCTCTAACCTAAACACACAAATTCTACAACCTACAACAATAACACATGAGAAATTCCGCCCAGTGGGCATGGCTTTACAATGGTGAATCTCTATATTATGGTCTCGTAATTACTTTTAACGCTACAGTGCACTTTCTGGATAGGATGGTGGATCTTTTATTATACCTCACGCTTCGACTCTCACAATCATCATCAGGAAACTTTCCTCCAGACCGAGCGGTACCAAAGGAACAAGCATAACCCACTAATCTTTTGAAACTACCTTGCTACTCTCCCATGCAAACCACACATACCCAAATTACATGACATACACCACACTACAACATGAAATACTACACAGAGAATAGTCAGAACATTATCACTTTCAGCTTTCCCACTTCAATTAATATTTATCCCAGTTTCACACGACACTGCCCCACTTCATAATTCCACTTTCCTACTATGAACTCTGGAGATATATGCACGTCTTCCTGTGCAATGCAAGCCAAGTGGCGTTGCTGGATAGACGGCCGACTCACCTTGCTTCTCTCTCAGAGTTTGAATCTAGCGTCACACGGAATTATATCACGCAAGGTAATATTAAGAACATATTCATCACACGCGCGAGTCCTCAACTGATACCATGGATGAGTACTTCTCTTTATCTTTTGTCTCATACACAGTTTGAGACTCACACAGTACTCACCACGTGGAAGTACTCGTCTCTAATTTCAAGTCCTGCACACGCCATTTCTTAAATATTTCAACTTATGGTACACACGCTATTTCTTAAATATTTCAACTTATTGTACACACGCTAGTAATTCATCTTAACTTAAGCACACGGAAGTATTTCAACTTATTGTTACACGTGATTTCATTGTGACCGTTGGTCACTTCCGAAGATTATTACAATCCCATTAATATTACCTGCCTGACATTTAATTCCCCCCACAAAAGTTCCTGAAATAGAGAAATTAATATTTCAAACTACTCTTAAATATTCCACATCCATACCATGTCTCCACTCTTTCGTCATTACGGAGCACAACTAAAACAGGTCTTAACAGCACAAGATCCAGCGGCAGAGTGCTGAAACATGGCCGTTCTTGAGGTTCTCTCCCATCTCTGTCGAGGTGGGGGAAGCACCTTGCTATCGTATTGGTCAGCCACATTTCAGGCGCTCAAAGCTCTGGTAAATTTCATCTCTTTAGTCCCACCAAAGGTGGCCAAAGGATCGACTCAAAGATGATCATATATCCACATTCACTATCTGCGGTTAGCAGATGACCATACAATCATTCATTTCACGGATCTCACCAAACTGGATGTAGGGATTTATTTTGTGGGAGTGCACATGTGATCAGTTAAATAAATAAATTGTCATTCTTTCCCACACTGGTATCCGGCTTCGCTGTATTAATTGAAATTGAGTTATTTTACAAAAAAAATGTGTTGTTATGACAAAAATAATGAAGTATGTTGTACCTATTTTCAATGTCGGGCGGTACTGTACCCTTTCACTGGGAACAGTTAATTCCATAAATTATCTGGGAGTACGCATTAGGAGTGATTTAAAATGGAATGATCATATAAAGTTGATCGTCGGTAAAGCAGATGCCAGACTGAGATTCATTGGAAGAATACTAAGGAAATGCAATCCTAAAACAAAGGAAGTAGGTTAAGTACGCTTGTTCGCCCACTGCTTGAATACTGCTCAGCAGTGTGGGATCTGTACCAGATAGGGTTGATAGAAGAGATAGAGAAGATCCAACGGAGAGCAGCGCGCTTCGTTATAGGATCATTTACTAATCGCGAAAGCTTTACGGAGATGATAGATAAACTCCAGTGGAAGACTCTGCAAGAGAGACGCTCAGTAGCTCGGTACGGGCTTTTGTTGAAGTTTCGAGAATATACCTTCACCGAGGAGTCAAGCAGTGTATTGCTCCCTCCTATGTATATCTCGCGAAGAGACCATGAGGATAAAATCAGAGAGATTAGAGCCCACACAGAGCCATACCGACAATCCTTCTTTCCACGAACAATACGAGACTGGAATAGAAGGGAGAACCAATAGAGGTACTAAAGGTACCCTCCGCCAGACACCGTCAGGTGGCTTGCGGAGTATGGATGTAGATGTAGATGTAGATGTCGAACTTGTTATGCGCCGACGTAGTATTATCGGAACAACGTTAGCCTCTTCATTCACACTCTGTACATTCGAAAGTTCGGATGAAAGGCGATTTCTAGGTACCGCACCGGTCTCACGTAGTTATGTGAAAACAACGAGTCGACCCTCTTGAAGCCGGTACTCTGGGGTTAGGAAACGTTACGCAGAATTCTATACAAGCAGCTGCAGCGTTTCCATTTCAGTACCCGTACACAAATGCCGAATCTCCATACTCAGCACTTGTACAGTAGAATTGGTATACAAATGACAAATACAGTTGAAATATTCAATTTTGGAAACTCAGCCACATCTGCACTACTTGGTCTTCAAAACAAATTCTAGAACCGAGAAATAAACCCATGGAAAATGGCAGACCAGTACGCGGAATGCAAATTTCTCTCTGTAACCTGCTTTATTTCCGTAACCATTGAAACTTGGACACATGCGATACTGAATCTTCTGCCAGAATTACTTTTTACTACCACTTTCTAAAATACACTTTAAGATAAAAGAACACGAGGCACCACCAAAAAATTATGTAAATGGGACGGAAATCGGTAGAAATGATGTACATGTGTAGACAAACAAATGATTACGATGTCAGAAAAATTAGAGGATTTATTCAAGAGAAAGAGCTTCACAGACTGAACAAGACAATGCCGACAGGTGTGGCCGAGCTGTTCTAGGCGCGTCAGTCTGGAACCGCGCTGCCGCTACGGTCGCAGGTTCGAATCCTGTCTCGGGCTGGATGTGTGTGATGTCCTTAGGCTAGTTAGGTTTCAGTAGTTCTAAGTTATAGGGGAATGATGACCTCAGATGTTAAGTCCCATGGTGCTCAGAGCCATTTTTTTGAACAAGGCAATAACGTGCTAGTTCACCTCCTGCCCGTATGCAAGCAATTATTCGGCTTGGCATAGATTTACAGAATTGTTGTATGTCCTCCTAAGGGACGTCATGCCAAATTCTTTCCAACTGACGCTGTAGCTTCTCAAAATCCCGAGCTGATTGTGTTCAAAATGGCTCTGAGCACTATGGGACTTAACATCTGTGGTCATCAGTCCCCTAGAGCTTAGAACTACTTAAACCTAACTAACCTAAGGACATCACACACATCCATGCCCGAGGCAGGATTCGAACCTGCGACCGTAGCAGTCGCGCGAGCTGGTTGTGTGAAGATATAGGAGAGTACTGAGAGGAAACTGCAGGAAAATGTTAAGGTGGTGAAAGGATACAGCGAAAGAAACATGCCTTGCATAGAGGATTCCACAAGCTCACACACACACACACCCTTTTCGCTGGAAACTGATTTTAACCCAAATGACACTAGAATGGAGTCGGTTGATTGACTTCTAAGTAGCTCATTACAGTATGTCGCCAGGACAGATTTCCCTTTCATGAATCATCATTCTTTCAGGATGTGATTTTTCTAGTCTCGTTTGCTGAGGTAGTTCATTAAGTAACTCAGTTGTTTTACACGAACTCCTTCTCATTACAAACAAGGACGCAGATTAAACTTCCTGGCAGATTAAAACTGTATGGCACGACTCACGATCCGTCATCACAGCTTCAATTCTGCCAGTACCTCGTCTCCTACCTTCCAGATTTCACAGAACGTCTTCTGCAAATCTTGCAGAATCCTTTCTTCCAGGACTGATAGCACTGCAAGGTTCGCAGAAGGGCTTCTGTGAAGTTTGGAAGGTGGGACGCAAGGTACTGGAAGAACTGAAGCATGTTAGGAGGAGTCTTAGATCGTGCTTCGGCAGGTCCGTCGGAATAGCAATTGCCCGCGAAAGGCAATGGTCCCGAGTTCGTGTCTCGGTCCGGCATACAGTTTTAATCTGCCAGCAAGTTTCATGATAGTGCACACTCCGCTACAGATTGGAAATTCTCATTCAAGGACGCAGATACTGATAGCTGTTTTTCATCATACGATAAATGAAACAAGTAAATGCTGATAACTGTGACGGTCGATCTTTTCTGTCCACCGGTTCCTTTAAGTGGAACCCAATAAAACAGATTCTTTGTCATATAGTCGGGATCACAGGGGAAAAAGGAAAGAGGATTAGGGTGCGCATGGAGGTGTCATTTTCCCCTCTCTCAGCAATCGAATGAAACAGGAAATGAAATCGATATACTAGTAAAGTACAATGTACCCTCATGTGCATTGCAGTGACTTACGGAGTGTATATGTAGACGTAGACGCACTCGAATTGACTTATAAGAGTGAATCAGTGCTACATTAAACAAACTTCATGATTGGGACATGGCTGAATAGGAAAGCATTGTCACAATCATGACACAGAGCGGAGGTCAAATGTAACACGATAATTGCACCAAATATTTAAATTTGCTGAAGCAAAACCAAGAAAGAAATATTTGGCTTTGAACTCAAGTGAAAATTCTGCACTAGCGGAAATATAACGTTTCAAAGATACACGAACACATCAGTACAGAAAAGATTTAGAAATGAACACGTACTGAGAAATGGATACTTTCTCGTAATCTCTGTCTGAGGAGAGGGTCTGTTTAGAGATTAAATAAGTTAACGAACTGACATAAAATGAATTGGAAGTCGATGGTTTGAAGATATATTTAAATATTATGGAATAAATGAATACGGGGAGGCGGAAGTGGGAAAGGTATGGTATAGTTTCATAAGAATTATGGGGAAACAGATAAAAGGTCGAAGGAAAATTACTATACAAGTAATCGTTGATAATGATGGAAATAAAACAGATAAATTGGCCTATTGAAGTTCGATTCGAAAGGGATATTAGCAGAGGTAGAAATGAAAGTTAACCCAAGGATTAGTCATGTGCGATTGCCGGCTTTCTCAGAGAATTTCATTGATGAAACATCGGATTGTAAGAGTAGTAATGGATCAGTGCTGTCGCAACGTTTCGACGACCTTCCTACCCGGTATCTTCAGGCAAAGTGACTTCAGCTGAAGATCACTGCTAGGAAACTTTTCTAAACGCTGCGACAACTCTTCATCACGACTAGGATGATAACGCGAAAAGAAGATGTAGTTATTTAAAATTTACCGAACTTTTTTTTTTGGTCATCAGTCTACTGACTGGTTTGATGCGGCCCGCCACAAATTACAAATTACTTTCCTGTGCTAACCTCTTCATCTCAGAGTAGCACTTGCAACCTACGTCCTCAATTATTTGCTTGTCGTATTCCAATCTCTGTCTTCCTCTACAGTTTTTGCCCTCTACATCTCCCTCTAGTACCATGGAAGTCATTCCCTCATGCTTAGCAGATGTCCTATCATACTGTCCCTTCTCCTTATCAGTGTTTTCCACATATTCCTCTCCTCTCCGATTCTGCGTAGAACCTCCTCATTCCTTATCTTATCAGTCCACCTGATTTTCAACATTCGTCTATAGCACCACATCTCAAATGCTTCGATTCTCTTCTCTTCCGGTTTTCCCACAGTCCATGTTTCACTACCATACAAAGCTGTACTCCAGGCGTACAACCTCAGAAATTTCTTCCTCAAATTAAGGCCGGTATTTGATATTAATAGACTTCTATTGGCCAGAAATGCCTTTTTTGCCATAGCGAGTCTGCTTTTGATGTCCTCCTTGCTCCGTCCGTCATTGGTTATTTTACTGCCTAGGTAGCAGAATTCCTTAACTTCATTGACTTCGTGACCATCAATCCTGATGTTAAGTTTCTCGCTGTTCTCATTTCTACTACTTCTCATTACCTTCGTCTTTCTCCGATTTACTCTCAAACCATACTGTGTACTCATTAGACTGTTCATTCCGTTCAGCAGATCATTTAATTCTTCTTCACTTTCACTCAGGATAGCAATGTCATCAGCGAAACGTATCATTGATATCCTTTCACCTTGTATTTTAATTCCAGTCCTGAACCTTTCTTTTATTTCCATCATTGCTTCCTCGGTGTACAGATTGAAGAGTAGGGGCGAAAGGCTACAGCCTTATCTTACACCCTTGTTAATACGAGTACTTCGTTCTTGATCGTCCACTCTTATTATTCCCTCATGGTTGTTGTACATATTGTATATGACCCGTCTCTTCCTATAGCTTACCCCTACTTTTTTCAGAATCTCGAACAGCTTGCACCATTTTATATTGTCGAACGCTTTTTCCAGGTCGACAAATCCTATGAAAGTGTCTTGATTTTTTCTTTAGCTTTGCTTCCATTATCAGCCGTAACGTCAGAATTGCCTCTCTCGTCGCTTTACTTTTCCTAAAGCCAAACTGATCGTCACCTAGCGCATTCTCAATTTTCTTTTCCATTCTTCTGTATATTATTCTTGTAAGCAGCTTCGATGCATGAGCTGTTAAGCTGATTGTGCGATAATTCTCGCACTTGTCAGCTCTTGCCGTCTTCGGAATTGTGTTGATGATGCTTTTCCGAAAGTCAGGTGGTATGTCGCCAGACTCATATATTCTACACACCAACGTTAATAGTCGTTTTGTTGCCACTTCCCCCAATGATTTTATAAGTTTTGATGGAATGTTATCTATCCCTTCTGCCTTATTTGACCGTAAGTCCTCCAAAGATCTTTTAAATTCCGACTCTAATACTTGATCCCCTATCTCTTCTAAATCGACTCCTGTTTCTTCTTCTATCACATCAGACAAATCTTCACCCTCATAGAGGCTTTCAATGTATTCTTTCCACCTATCTGCTCTCTCCTCTGCATTTAACAGTGCAATTCCCGTTGCACTCTTAATGTTACCACCGTTGCTTTTAATGTCACGAAAGGTTGTTTTGACTTTCCTGTATGCTGAGTCTGTCATTCCGACAATCATATCTTTTTCGATTACTTCACATTTTTCCTGCAGCCATTTCGTCTTAGCTTCCCTGCACTTCCTATTTATTTCATTCCTCAGCGACTTGTATTTCTGTATTCCTGATTTTCCCGGAACATGTTTGTACTTCCTCCTTTCATCAACAACTGAAGTATTTCGTCTGTTACCCATGGTTTCTTCGCAGCTACCTTCTTTGTACCTATGTTTTCCTTCTCAACTTCTGTGATGGCCCTTTTTAGAGATGTCCATTCCTCTTCAACTGTATTGCCTACTGCGCTATTCCTTATTGCTGTATCTATAGCGTTAGAGAACTTCAAACGTATCTCGTCATTCCTTAGTACTTCCGTATGCCACTTCTTTGCGTATTGATTCTTCCTGACTAATGTCTTGAACTTCAGCCTACTCTTCATCACTACTATATTGTGATCTGTGTCTATATCTGCTCCTGGGTACGCCTTACAATCCAGTATCTGATTTCGGAATATCTGTCTGACCATGATGTAATCTAATTGAAATCTTCCCGTATCTCCCGGCCTTTTCCAAGTATACCTCCTCCTCTTGTGATTCTTGAACAGGGTATTCGCTATTACTAGCTGAAAATTGTTACAGAACTCAATTGATATTACCCGATACTCAGCTGACCAGAAATCCTTGTCTTCCTTCCACTTCACTTCACTGTCCCCTACTATATCTAGATTGAGCCTTTGCATTTCCCTTTTCAGATTTTCTAGTTTCCCCAGCACGTTCAAGCTTCTGACATTCCACGCCCCGACTCGTAGAACGTTATCCTTTCGTTGATTATTCAATCTTTTTCTCATGGTAACCTCCCCCTTGGCAGTCCCCTCCCGGAGATCCGAATGGGGGACTATTCCGGAATCTTTTGTCAATGGAGAGATCATCATGACACTTCTTCAATTACAGGCCACATGTCCTGTGGATACACGTTACGTGTCTTTAATGCAGTGGTTTCCATTGCCTTCTGCATCCTCATGTCGTTGATCATTGCTGATTCTTCCGCCTTTAGGGGCAATTTCCCACCCCTAGGACAAGAGAGTGCCCTGAACCTCTATCCGCTCCTCCGCCCTCTTTGACAAGGCCGTTGGCAGAATGAGGCTGACTTCTTATGTCGGAAGTCTTCGGCCGCCAATGCTGATTATTTATCGAAATTTAGGCAGTGGTGGGGATCGAACCCGGGACCGAAGACGTTTTTCATTATGAATCAAAGACGCTACGACTAGACCACGGGTCAATGCATTTCAGTTAAAGAACTATTTCCTGACAAAAATGAACAACGTAAAACAGTTAAACCTTCAGCTAATAGGCCCTACTGTGGTGCGTCAAGCTTAAGTTATTACTTGTACTTTATCAAATCAATTACAAGAAAAGTCAACAAGTTTTCTTGGTACACAACAGTTTTGAACGAATCTACAGACATCTGCTGTTCAAGTCGTGAAGTTTTTTTGAGATGTTATCACAGACGTCAAAGTTACTGAAGAACTGGCAGATCTGTTTACCTCGCATGGTACATAAACAGGTGAGGATATCTTCCAAGGGGAACAGTTAACTTAAGCTGAAGTGTAGAGGCTTCCTTTCTCTCGCCTGAAATGCTTTACAACAGATCAGGGAAAATATGTGTTACAAACGTAGGTTTCATTGTTAGACTAAACTGAGAATGTTAAGCCAGTGGTGTTCAAAAACCCCGGACAGTACACTACGTTCATCATTAAGAAGCGCATGCAAAGTTAGAAGATATGTGCTGTATGATGTAGCCTAAAGTTCGGTCAGCAATTTGAGTCGAATTCATGGGTTCAAAAGACCGGCAGTTCAAGTCTCTCCTAGAAGAGGTGGGATCTTTGTCAAGTGTTCTCATCTACCACGCGACCGTAAGCTGGTTAACATGTGGCAGTATTTTGTCAAGGTTTTTTTCTTTGAGTACACATATTGAAGTATTTCTGAATGGGGAAAACAGTCCTTTGGAAATCCTGTTGGACAAATAATCGCTGCGGAAACTACCTTCCTCATATGACTACGAAGTCTTTCGCGACAGACTCCTTGTATAAAAAGTTCTCGGTCTGCTTGCCGCGTCAAATTTGGATAAGATCCCTAGCTTTCGATGACAACCTCCGTCATCTTCGTCAGGGATACAACTGACTGTCATGGACTGGTGAGGCTTTCGCTTTTTTATAAGAGTGGACGGCTTCTCATTGGCTGGATGATGTCACGGTGAATACACTACCTGCCTCGGCTGATGTTTATAATGTGAAATACATTTGGGAGTAGAATAAATGGTACTACTATATTTGCTTGGTCTGTTTGGTGGTACAAAGCGGAGAGGAAACTAATTTAATTGTGAGCAACCAACGAGTTTAACCATTGAAACATGTCGCGAAGATGCAGAGTCGAGTTTTTGCAGTAAGAAAAGTGAGTGTATACCGTCTCAGTTATCAGACCTGGCAGATAGAAACTTAAATGTATCACAAGGCCGGCCGCTGTGGCCGAGCGGCTCTAGGCGCTTCAGTCCAGAACCGCGCGGAGGTTCGAATCCCGCCTCGGGCATGGATGTGTGTGATGTCCTTAGGTTAGTTATGTTTAAGGAGTTCTAAGCCTAGGGGACTGATGACCTCTGATGTAAAGTCCCATAGTGCTCAGAGCCATTTGAACTATTTGATCCATCACACGCTAAATTATTTTATTGTCACTAAATGACTTTTCATTAAAAGGAAAATTATTTTGCAGAATAATTATCAATTTGGGATTATTTATAGCGACTAATAACCGTGCATCATCAGGCAAAGAAATTAACAGGGAAAAAATGGAACTTAAAAATGGCCGTACCTGTTTTTTTTTTAATTTCATACAGTTAGCGAGTAGAATAGAGAGAAGACAGATATTTTCAATTTCCCGCCCCCGTAGAACTTCTGGAACGTACCGAGTAAAAATCTTCAAAGGGAGGACAATAATATTTGTGACTTTTACACACATGCAGAACTTTTGAACACATCGCGAGACAAAAAAAAAAAAAATTCTCACACTTCACCGATTGCCAGTCGTTGAAGGATGAACATGATTCCAGTTTTACATTCTTGTTTGCTACGGAAATGGTTAGTGATCCGAAGAAAGAGTTCTCTGCCACATTCTCAGATTTAGGTGTCATTCCAAGGAGATCCTAATTTTCCAGAACTCCTTTTCTTGTGAAGTGGAAGATGTTCAGGCATCATTGCAAATGGAAATCATTTATCTGTAAGCTGATGCCACCATGAACTACAAGTTTAGGAACCTTTGTTCAAGTTTACAACCTTATTCTAGAAGAAGGCTACCCTAAACTGAAAAACTCTGCACGGTTTTTGTTATCTGTACTTGGAAATACTTACCAGTATGAAGGTTCTCTTTTTTTCTTTTTTTAAATTACAGAATTTAAATACGGAAGTAACCTGAGTGGCGAACATTTACCAGATATTTTAGTCATACAACAAGCTTAGAGTTGTTGTTTGAGAACATTTCGAACTCAAAAGGGAAATTAAATACCAGACATCAAGTGCTCTAAAGAATAATAACGTGTCCTGACGTTTTCAATGACTGCTGCGTTTGTGTCAAACAACGATACATTTCGTTGCAGTTATCCTCATTGAATTTTGACGAAAAATGCTATCGTGGTCTCTCTGAAATTCAAAACTTTATATGTAGGCCTCATGGCCTAGTAACTTGGAGACTCCTTCTCTAGATTACAGAAGCAAGTCTCGAAATTAGTCAAACAGTACTGTGAGAAGTAGTGTCGAAAACGAGAATTTCTTGTCTGAGCGTGTCACAAAAGTGCAAAATTACGTTTATAGCGGCAGATGCATGTCAGAACAGTTTTTATTTGGTACGTATAAATTCGGCAGCCGAATTCGGGAGGAATCTGAGCAGACGGGCGGTTCTCGTAGTCTCGGCAGTGCAATCGGTGGAGGACGCCAGCAGTTCAGGAAAACTGCAGTTGACGTGTTACAGGCTGTGGGAGCCGGAGAGAGAATATCGCTGAGCAGATAGAAAATGTCACTCGGAAATCGAGTTTCAGCGCTAGTAAGAGGGAGCCGATACACAGGAAAAATGTGGAGGTCAGTCATTAATTCCAGGAAAGAAAATTCGAGAGCTGCAGAGGTAGATACAGGAAAGGACTTTGTGTGAAGGATTGTACCAAGAACAACAGAATCAGCCCGAGAGAGGAAGATAGTGAGGTGTCAGAAGTACAAGTCTCCAGGACGTACACAAAAAATTATCGATCTACGAGGAAAAAAGCGGTAATTAGAAGAAAGATGAGCGCATCAGAGAGGCTTACTCGAACTAGTAACCGAAACTACACTGAGTGAAGTGACAGCTAATAGTGTAGTAAAAGTAGTGGAGATGAAACAATTTATAGCGTTGTAGGTGCACATGTGAAATGAGACAAATTTGAAGAATTGGCCGAATCATTAAAAAGAGTGCATTTTTTCTGATACGTATCGAGGCAAGGTTCTAAAACACACAAAAAAATACCTTTCACATCCTTTTTGATCCATTAGGTTGCAGTATAGAAAGTGGCTTTTGAATTACTTAAAGTCGTGGGTGGTATATCTCTCATAAACTCCTTCATAATCGAGTGATCACACTCCCGACATTGTGTAGGGACAAATAAAAAACTCATAAGAGTATATAAATGTGATATAGTATTCGCTAAGTGATAATTTCTCTTGTACGGGCAGCAATGCGGTCACTTTTTGGGGTTATTATTCTATATGGATTAGGGAACTTCTCTGACGTATGCCAGAAGATAAGCTGTTGCCGCCATCCAGCAGTGTGGGCGTATAAGATCTCATCTCATTAGCATTCTGCGTGTCGTATGACATCAAGGCCTTGTAGGTATTGGCAGATTAGCTTGTTACTTGTAATGGCAGTCTGGAAACAATGTACTCCGATATTTACGCAGAAACGAACGTCAACCGTTCTCGTGCTACTTGATGTTACAATAAAAATACCCACAACAGAAACAGTAATAGACAAACATGGATCACCCGCCAAAAGGTAACGAGCCAAGGCCACGCAGATAAGCAGGATTAACTGGTACACCTGTTACATATAAATTGTATAGAAGCTGATAACGGTACCATATGGTCCAGGGTACCTCGTTCATTGGGATACAGACATTCATTCAGCTTTGTCATCTCAACATAACGAGTTTTTAGAGTTGAGTAGATGCAGGTTTAAACGGGGGGAGGATTGGGAGGGGGGAGAGGGGGGTTGCAGGGTACTTCCTGGTGCGCTATGGGTTCTCTTACCTCTCCGGCAGTCAAGGTCAAGCTAACGTCTCTCCCCTTCCCCCATCCTCCTTTACAACAACGTCTATACTTCTTCATTCCGTCTGATGACTTCTTTGGTACAACGGCGACAGCAGCACCCCACAGACTACTATACTCCTCCACGGTGCCATCATTCAGTATCTGCATGACGAATTATCCCATAATCGGTTTCAAGTGTTATGGACTCCATATGTTTTCTATACAATGTGGTTTGTTTCCAGTTGGAAGTCTATATTGTGTTACAGGCTACGCCGAAATCAGAGTTCATACATAAACTACTGGCCATTAAAATTTCTACACCACGAAGATGACGTTCTACAGACGCGAAAGTTAACCAACAGGAAGAAGATGCTGTGATATGCAAATGACTAGCTTTTCAGAGCATTCACACAAGGTTGGCGCCGGTGACGACACCTACAACGTGCTGACATGAGGAAAGTTTCCAACCGATTTCTCATACACAAAAAGCAGTTGATCGGCGTTGCCTGGTGAAACGTTGTTGTGATGCCTCGTGTAAAGAGGAGACATGCGTACCATCACATTTCCGACTTTGATAAAGGTCGGATTGTAGCCTATCGCGATTGCGGTTTATCGTATCGCGACATTGCTGCTCGCGTTGGTCGAGATCCAATGACTGTTAGCATAATGTGGAATTGGTAGGTTCAGGAGGGTAATACGGAACTCCGTGCTGGATCCCAACGGCGTGGTATCACTAGCAGTCGAGATGACACGCATCTTATCCGCATGGCTGTAACGGATCGTGTAGCCACGTCTCGATCCCCGAGTCAACAGATGGGGACGTTTGCAAGACAACAACCATCTGCACGATCAGTTTGACGACGTTAGCAGCGTGAACTATCAGCTCGGAGACCATGGCTGCGGTTACCCTTGACGCTGCATCACAGAGAGGAGCGCCTGCGGTGGTGTACTCAACGACGAACCTGGGTGCACGAATGGATAAACATCATGAATCCAGGTTCTGTTTACAGCATCATGATGGTCGCATCCGTGATTGGCGACATCGCGGTGAACGCACATTGGAAGCGTGTATTCGACATCGCCATACTGTCGTATCACCTGGCGTGATGGTATGGGGTGCCATTGGTTTCACGTCTCGGTCACCTCTTGGTAACATTGACGGCACATTGAACAATAGACATTACATTTCAGATGTGTTACGACCCGTGGCTCTACCCTTCATTCGATCCCTGCGAAACCCTACATTTCACCAGGATAATGGACGACCGCATGTTGCAGGTCCAGTACGGGCATTTCTGGATACAGAAAATGTTCGACTGCTGCCCTGCCCAGCACATTCTCCAGATCTCACACCAATTGAAAACGTCTGGTCAATGGTGGTCCAGCAACTGGCTCGTCACAAATACGACAGTCACTACTCTTGATGAACTGTGATATCGTGTTGAAGCTGCATGGGCAGCTGTACCTGTACACGCCATCCAAGCTCTGTTTGACTCCAATGCCCAGGCGTATCAAGGCCATTATTACGGCCAGAAGTGGTTGTTCTGGGTATTGATTTGTCAGGAGCTATGCAACCAAATTGCGTGAAAATGTAATCACGTGTCAGTTCTAGTATAATATATCTGTCCAATGAATACCCGTTTATGATCTGCATTTCTTCTTGGTGTAGCAATTTTAATGGCCAGTAGTGTATTTAGTTGTGTAATGCACGCATTTTTTATGTCAACTGTACTGTACTAAAACTAGTCATTCTCGATCAGCTCGTAAGTGACTGGAATAATCTTCCTTATTCTGACGACAAAATTTTCTACTGACACGTTGTGCATCTGCGGTACCATGCTCATCTTTCCCGAAAGAATCTTGAGCTGTTCTGCTTCCTATACCACTATACGAGCCCTTCCCTTACTCGTTCCTCTTTCCAAACAACTTCGCGGGACCCTAGATTATCGAATCAGATGTAATTCTGCAATTTTTTCATGTGGGTAGTCGTGATTTTCTCGCAGAATACTTTTCTGTTGCTATGGTACATCGCAGGCTGCTATTTTCCGGTCAAATCTTTTTCCGTTTCTTTGGAGGATCGGAGGTCGGTATTTTACCGTCTGAAATACGGGGTGTCGGGTGTTCCACGTTCTCCAGTCTTACTCGCATACTTACACGTATAGCTCCTCTTGGCGCCAGTTTTGTGTCCACATTTCCGAGCGTGTGTATGGGATCTTGTTATAAGGTATACAACAATTCAAAAATGGCTCTGAGCACTATGGGTCTTAACTTCTGAGGTCATCAGTCCCCTAGAACTTAGAACTACTTAAACCTGACTAACCTAAGGACAGCACACACATCCAAGCCCGAGGCAGGATTCGAACCTGCGACCGTAGCGGTCGCGCCCTTCCAGACCTAGAACCGCTCGGCTGTATACAACACTCAGAAAATTTATCAGTAAGTTTATTCTGCTTTTATAGATTTGAACTCGATTTTCGTGTTGCCGGCATTATTCAGGTTAAATGTGAATTAAAAACTCTAAAGTAAATTTTCTAGTCATATTTCTTTTATTTTATCCTTACAACAGTTGTAACTATCGAACAAAAATTCCTCGCGATTTTGTACGGAAAAATCTGAAAATCGCTTACAGTTAGAAGTTTAAACACTCGTGATTCGTAACAAAAGCCTTTGTGTCCCGTCTCAAATACATTTTGGTCATCCGGTACCTGTCAAGAAATCCAGTCTTGCAGATGCCACTAGTTCGTCTATTAATGACTACACATTCTCTGTTGATTAACCCAAAATCGGCGCAGCCAAACTGGCGGCAGGCGATTATGACAAAGTATCGGCCAAAATCCCTACCCTCTCCCACAGTAACTAGCTATCTAAGCATGTCTGAATTATCCGTTATATAGTTGTTATGTAAAAAGAATCGAATATTTACCATGCAATACAAGTCCAGCCTCGAGGAAAACACAGCAGCGGTTTCTAGTCTTTCTTTATGCAGTTGTTTTACTGCAGTTTTCGTTTATTTGACTTAAATCTCATACATTTCCAGTTTTCCACAGCGAGCGCAATTAGAGAATAATTTCTGTAGTGGGAGCCAGCATGAGTCTATTCGATACAGTGAATCTTTTTCTAAAGATTTCTGCAATGATGCTATTTGTGGAGTAGTAACAGTTTACAGTTCTTTTTCAAATGGCTCTGAGCACTATGCGACATAACTTCTGAGGTCATCAGTCACCTGGAACTTAGAACTAATTAAACCTAACTACCCTAAGGACATCACACACATCCATGCCCGAGGCAGGATTCGAACCTGCGACCGTAGCGGTCGCCCGGTTCCAGACTGCAGCGCCTGGAACCGCACGGCCACTCCGGCCAGCAGTTGTTTTTTTTTTTTTTAAGACCTGTGGATAACTATATTTCCAGTAAAAAACTTTTAGCAAGTAAATCGATTATACAGCAGATTATCGTGACCTGAACCTCAGGATTTGCGACTAGGTATCTCTAACGCAATGTGAAACATTGAGAAACTGACGTTTTCATCGAGTTTCGCATTATCGATATTTGATACGCAAATTATATAGAGTGACATGTAGATCGAATTAATATGATCTGAAAACAACATATTCTTTCACTTTTATGAAAGATTATCTCATAGTGGTTGCCAATACATGAAATACTTGTAGGCGTTTGTGGTTAATGGACAGGATGAGGGGGCGCCCATCACGAGCCAAATCGATGCAGACAGCGGGTGACGCTGTTGCGTTCCAGACGACCGCAGATGAGTCATTCGAATTCTGCAAGAGATGACCACCACTACCACTTTCCCACTGCGTTTCTCTGCGGTAGGGCCCTTGTAAAGTACAGTAAAGTTTCCGAAGGTGCGCAGTAATGAGATTTGGTCAGAGAACGAAAATCAGACGGTGCCAGTTGGCGAACAGGAGAGCAACGTGTGCCTGTGTGGACACCATGCAGGCTGTGTGAAAGCTACAGATATTTACGGCTCTGTGCTATCGGCAGAACACGGTAGGTTAGGTGTGAGGATTCTATAAGTGTGAGACTGCAACTTCCTCATACCAAAAATACCTGGAGCTGGCCTGTCATATATGTAAATCAGACAGGAATGTTAGGAGGGTTGCAGGAAACGACGTGCAGTAACACAATAAACACTCGTTTGAGGCACCAACGGGATAGAACCAAAACAAATTCCATTTTTTTAGGTGTAGGCCTCTGGGTGCGAAAATGTGGGAATTTCATTGGTCAGCTTCGTCTGACATAGTAATTTTGGAAAATTATTGAGAAGTGGGAGGACACTCCGGGAGAATTGACGCTTGTGATTGGATGACTGCTCGTGGGAGGCTATGACTGGCTCTCGAAGATGGGGCAAATGTTGCGACGGAAGACAGGAGGAACTGAGGGGACACTACATCCGGTGCTAGGTAGAGAAACACTTGGAATTCCTCTCGCTGAATTCGGAATGCGAAGCAGTCGTTTCACATTGCAGCTCCAACTGGAGCGTGATGTAAAGTTTGCGTTAGGTAGCTTTTTAGGATTCACAGGCATTGTGTCCGACACAGCGGCCGCCAACAATAGCACTGGCGGACAACATAACAACGCCGTTAAAAAAAATTGTAAGATCTGCAGTCGGCTGTGGCATGTATAGGTCGCAATGTACTCAGTAAACGTTGGTGTGTTAATGAGCAGGAGAAAGACGCCCTTGTGGGATGCATAATTTTACAAATTTTAGCAATCACTGTCGTCAGATTTCAGAAATGGATCAGTGCGCTACCTGGACGTTCCTTGTCTTGAATCTTTGTCAACCTTAGTAACTGTTTCATGTTCTTGTGATAATTTGTCAGTGAACAGGACGTTATCAAACATGTTAACGTTATACTTCAGTGCAACTACTGCACACATTTTGTATGAGAATTTATAATAAGCAATAGAACTTGTGGGAAGCTTGACTTTCATTAAATATGTATCTCACCTGGTCACAAAATGCGTGGGAAGCTTGACTTTCATTAAATATGCAATTGCAGTGTCACTATTCCACCACACTTTTCAAATTTGTAGGGCCATAACTTAGGGTTGATTAAAAATCTTTGCATAACAAATGATAGTGTACATCCTTCACCTAAAGTCTTAGGTGCTGGAGTAGTACAAATGTAAACTAGGCAGATTATCCAAACGTCTATTTATCTTTTATATCTCCCACCTCTAAAGAATTGTGTAAACTAATGTGTATTGCTACACGTCACAGCAACATCAGACCACCTTGGAGGTGTGACAAAGAGACTGCATACATTACATTGACATTGTGTGCATACTGCCACCCACTACTTCAGAACGGCCAATCGTGAGCCGTGTTAGTTTTACTGGTATTCAAAAATTAAGTTCCAACATACATACGTATGCGTTATTTACTCGAAATACTACGTATGCTGATAAATAACACAGATCATTTTTACTCAAAATTAAATTACACTCTAAATCTTATGTATTTTGGTAAATAATGCATTTTTTTTTTTGTACAGGATTGAAATATTTCTATCACAATTTCAGATCTGTTACCACACTTGCATATTATCACAAGCAACTTACAGTTTTTTGTATGTATAGTGTTACTCTATACACCAGACCACCTACTTTGGGAGGAAAGTCCAATGTATGGCTACTTTAATTTTGCTATTTACGGTAATTGCTGATATTTTCCATTTCGCCAGTGTACCCGTATTTTTCCACACACTGTGTTTAAAGTAATTTGTAAGCCTTGCTTGTTCGTCTACAATTGCCTGTATTGCTTTATCACGATAATTGTTTTCACTACATACTGGAGTTTTCTTTTTTTGTCTTTGTTCTATTCCATTTTCAGTTTTTATCTTCAGTAGGGAATAGTTTAAGGCCATTTACGCATTGTTTCAATTTAAGACCGGTGGAATAAGTTAATGCGTTGATTCAATTCCTTAAGACTTGTGGTGTAACATCGTTCGTGGAAACCAATCCTAACTCCATAAAATCTACATTTGACGGTATTATGAAGAATAATGCTCTGGATCGAGAAAAAAATATGCTTCTCCAGTTGTATTACACTGTGCTACACAAATGAAGGGTCACTTTTTCGAGACCCAGTAATTATCTCCAATTGCGGAAAATTTGGAAATTTGTGGTAAGGTCTTATGGGGCCAAACTGCTGAAGTCATCGGTCCCTAAGCTTACACACTACTTAATGTAACTTAAACTAACTTACGCTAAAGGACTACACACACACCCATGCCCGAGGGAGGACCTGAACCTCCGACGGGAGCAGCCGCACGGTTCGTGACAAGACGCCTCAGACCGCGCGGCTACCCCGCGAGGCTCCCATTGCGATGCAGAAGTTTGGAATTTGAGTCAAAAGTGCCTACAACCTTCCTCTGTAGCGGCAAAAATGCGTGGAGCTCTGAAACGTCAACCTTGGGCTCGGCGATGCTTCGAAGAGCAAGGTATCGGCACATACGGAGAAATGGCCAGAGCTCAGAAGCACAAAGGAGGTGTGAGGCGGGTTAACGATGTCACACTGGCGCCAAATTTCACCACAGTTCCGCCCAACGCTACCGTGGACGTGTCACTCTGGGAGGTTGTCACAGCCCTCCTACCTACATTTCAGCCCTTCTTTTGTCTCCTCTGGTGGAGATCAGAATTGCAGTGCCCAGCGTAGGAATCACGCGGTTTTCTTATGACTGAGGATAACACTTTAGGCACACCATTCCTCAGTACCGACCCAAAATTACTTCACGGGGTGGCATAAATGGCGCCAATGAAACAACCCCCTCTTTAGGGCATTCATCCCCGCACATTGCGCGGTCGAATACGACAGTTCGCGTTGCAGTGGGGAGCAGGACGACGCTCTTGATAATTTTTGACACTGCTGAACCCTTTTTCTAAGAATATCATGGGTATCCAACATCATCGAACATGACTGGACCCATTTGGAGCGCAGCGCGACCGCAATTTTTGGTCTGGTACGCAGGATGGAACTTGTAGAAATTGTTTCCAATTTTCTTTTGTGGCAATATTCCAATTTCTGTTTTTTCTTACTTCCATGTCTTCCATTCCCACTTTCAAATATTAATTGCATCTAAAGAAGTAATTTTTTAAATGTTATTGGCCCTAGTCTATTCGATATATTGCTTCTTTTTCGTAAGATATGTGGAATAACACTAGTTGCGGGAACAGTAACAGTTTTATGGCACCTTTTGTCTTAAAACCTTTGTAATAACAAGATGCACGTGGCCAGTCTACTACATGTTGATACAATACAACAATCCATCTTTCAAAAAACAGATTCAAACAGGAATATAAACAGATGTGTTTAGCTTACTCCCAATGTAGTTAAAACCGACGAATCTATCATTTTTCTTTAAGTATACGAGCGTATATCACTTTCCATTAGTAACTACAGTAAATGTAGATACCTTGTACTCCCCATTCATATCCAAAAATTTTTTCCTTTAAACGTATATGCAATAATTAATGAAAAATTACTATTAGAATATTTTCCTTGTTCTGTACCATACCAGGTGTGGCATGCTTTCTTAAGCATTCAGCACTCATTCGGATTCCCCACCCAAACACACTGCCTACAAAGTGCTTGCAAGATCGCTTCTTCTTGTTCATTTTTCAAATCTTTAGTCAGAAAAACTTCTGTAAACACATAATGCTAATTGCCAAAGCCAGCTGTTATATACACTAAAACACATGGATACTGGTGGAGGCGTAGTGCATTACAGTTTTATGTTAGGACCACACACTCGTCAATGATGCACAAACTATCTTAAATACGGACCGATGCTTGCTCATTTCTTACAGAATTTCGCTCCATTGCCATTTAACAAAAGAGATGACGATTTCTTACATGTTTGATAACACAGAATACTGTTCAACTGCTGCTATGAAAGCCTCGTCTACACTTGAAAGATGGAGACAGGGAAGACAAAATATCTGCATTTAATGTAAACAGCGATGGAAAATGGGTCCGCATAGCATTTTCTACCCTAAGTAGGTGTCTAGAGGAACACTAGGCACAAAAAAATACATGTTGTTTGTCGTGCTATGCAAAGGTACATATGGACCTAAGAGTGTGAACGCAACAATTCAACCTTTGCTTCCAAAAAAAAAAAAAAAAAAAAAAAAATTGACGATATTGTTCACACAAAAATACACAAGATTTCGAGTATAAATTAATTCTGAGAAAAATTGTCTGTCAGTATTATTTATCAGAATACATACAATTTCAAGCATAAAATCCATTTGTTGCACTACTATTGTAACTTAATTCTTCTATAGCATTCAACAATACACATGGGACACATATTGTTGTGACAACTTTCGACACCAAATGTAACAGCGACACCAAATGCTGCAGGAAGAGGTAGAAGGCACTGTATTAAGACTCGTCTGAGCTTTCCAAGTGATTTATTGTTAACAACTGCAGTGCCACATTCCCCTCGATTTGTGTCACCAGTTCCTGCAATGCTGAGGACACCACCTCAGCGACCTGTCAAGTGCTCTGCTAACGTGTCGGCCTTGTATGGCCGTGGTGATATGACAATGTCAGGGTAGCACCAGGAGCCGACTCAGTAGCCTTCGTCCTGCGCTGCCTCAGCTCCGCCCACTGACAACTGCAAGGTGGCCCACGCCGTGCATCCCCGCTGGTGTGGCTTGGGTCGTGGCTACAACAAGTGCCCGCGATCCGGTGGCGGAATCTGCAGCCCTCGCCCTGGATGTCTCCAGTGCTTGTTGGGAGCCAAGACGACTGCCTGTGGTAGCGAGCCGTGGGGTGGCCCGCCGCTGGCTGGCTGCAGACCCTGCATTGGCCTCAGAGGGTCGAACCAGCGACGACCCACCGTGGACTGGAACGTGGGCGCCCCATCTGCTGCTGTGTGTAGCTGGTGGCGTGACACGCCCCGCTGTTCAGGAGAGCTGTACACTTGAATGCTTTGTTAGTGAACCGGCACCTAAATGCTGCTGTGGGCCTCTGTTTTGCTAAAAGCGCCCCTCCGCATCGCGTACTCATAACATTTAGGTTATCCAGTGGGCCCATTTTGCCTGTGACTTGCTCCATGCAAACTGGTGCATGTACTTTTTCCGGAGGTTCTACGTCCCTGTGGCTTCTATTTTACTTCGCAACTGCTGGTGAGTGTAACTCACTGTAAACAGGCCTGCGCCTGGCTGTAACTTATGCACTCAGAAATATTGCACCAAAACTGACTTTTCCTATCCCCGCTACAGTATTAACAGGACTGGGTTGGTGAGCGATAGCATGCATACTAGGCACATGTAATGAATGCAGTCTCTTTAATAGTTTGGTCACATCATTCTTTGTGCTCCAGTAGTAAAGCGCAGTACTGCTGTGCTGCGTAGCAATACACATTTGTTTACATGATATTTCAGAGGAGGGAGGTGCAGAAAATAAGTAGACATTTGGATAATCAGCTTGGTTTACACCACGTTAGAGAGAGATACCCAGTCATAAATCGTGGAGTGGAGGTCACAATTTGTTTGCTAAAAGTGTTTTCCTGCAATGAAGTTATTCCACAGGTATTAAGAAAAAGAGATATAATCTGTTATTGATGTCAGAAATAATATTATTCCAGAAGTCTTCAGAGAAAGAGTCACTGTATTGAATAGATTGATGTTGGCCCTCATTAAAGAAATTACTGCTTCAGTTGTGGTCAATGTGGAAAACTGGAAATGGATGAAACTTAAATAAATTGAAACTGAGATATTGTGTGAAACAATTGCCACAAAGGAAGACTATAAACGGCTACTGTGTTTTCCTACAAATACTGTGTTCCGCATGTTCGAACCTGTAGTGGGATGTATTGCACGGTAAGAATCAAATTCTCTTACACATAAACTACACAACACCTCGTTATGACCCTCGGTCTAGGGGCAAGCTGCATGTGGCAGTAACGACGCGCAGACATCCCAGCGAGCAGCGCGCTGTGGCAGGAAATGTTTATGTTGGCGCGGTGAGCTGTGAGCGTATAGCGTTCTCTTAGCTGCATTTGTGACAACCCGCATTGCACTCTAACATGGAATAATGACTCAGACTAACAGAAACGATAACTGTTTAATGGCGATGAATCAGAAATTTCGTGTTTGGTTGATGAATTTACTGCCCTTCACCCACGGATCATTTTCACACATGAAGATATGAATAGTGACGGAGTCCTCAATTACCTAGATCTGCGGTTACAGCTACATGATAACAAAGTATCCATAGATATTTTTAGGAAACCCACGACCACAGATACTATTATTCATGCTTCTTCCTGCCATCCTCGCCAGCATAAGATTAGTTGTTTTAGAGCTATCATCACGCATCTGTGCGAATTGCCATTATCTGAAGACGCAGTTAATAGGGAACTTGACAATCTAAAGTATATCGCCCGTAATAATGGCTACAGTGTTGCGCTCGTTGATAAGATATACCAAGACAAAACAACGATGCCCCTTCGGAATTCACCCCATGCACCTTCTGTCGCGGAGCACTTTTCCGGGGAGTGGGCTCCCGTATAGTATTTTCCGCGGCTACCAATCCCCAGTTTATGTACATGCATAATGAGTTACCTAAAAGGAACAACCTTTTGGTATCGGGGGTATAGCTGCTGGAGTGTCGTGACTGTAATGTAGGATATGTTGGACAAACAGGCAGAACCTTCAAAATTAGATTGCAAGAACATCTTAATAGATGGGGACAGGTAAAACAGAGCTCTGCCTTTGCCCAACACTATAACGCCAGTGGCCATAGTCCTACGCAAGTACAAAATCTTAAGATTTCGCATTTTGCGCAAAGTTAAACATTTTGGAAGAAACTGAAATATTTAGGCTTATGGAAGACAATGATTTGTCTCTCCTTAACGGCCAAATATTTGGCGCCAATCAGGCCTTTTTAGAAGTTATGAAATCGGTGTTATTAATGTAATCCGGGAGCTCTCGTAGTTCTTCCTAAATATGAGCCCTGTTCCTCTCTGGTCTTACGTCGTCTTATTAGCCAAGCCATTAGGGTCTTTTGACTCAAATAGTATATTTGCGAGTTTGTCGCTTTAAATGGTGACGCATTTTACACATTTCAGTGTAGCTATAAAAAAAAGGGGGGGGGGAGAGAAGTTTACCCGCACAACGTCCGTCTTTTGGTGTGTATTTTTTAAGCCTAATAATTTTACTTCTATTTTACAAAAAAAGTTTTCTTGTTACAAGTTCTAGCTCCGAATGACGCAGTATTGAGTGTTATATGGCAGCCTCTTTACCTGAAATTATTGTCCAGTGTTTTTAATGTTCTCGTTCTAGTGGTATATGATACGTAAAATCTGTTTATGTACTGCATCTGTGTGTTGTATTATACACCTTGTTTTCTCATTTTAAATTTACCGCCTTCATTTTTATTTTACTTCGTCAAAATTTTAGGATAAGTTATTGCACAGGTGTTGCCCCTAGTAATTCCATCTTATCAATGTTTTGTGTGCATTACATTTATAAAGTTTTAGTGGGTATGTATATCAAGTTTACTATCTCTCATTCTTATCACTGCTGCGTGGCAGTGTCACCTATTGAGGAGATTCTGTATTAGGCTTCAGTACTAGCACTTGACGGTGTGGTGCGCTGTGCTTACTACCTGAGCCCCCATCTTATTCTGTTACTCGCTCCTGTGAACGCGAACGCGTTATGCAGATCTTGGTGTCTCCCGCGTCCATCTTGAAAAGGTAATGATTTTACTATTTTATATCTCTAGCTTTGACTGAGTTTAACGAGTTTAGCCTGACATATTCGACGATACCCTTTGGCTACATTGACGAAAGGATTCTTCTAAGAAATATAAAATTAAGGTATTTCCTCTTTCAGTATTCGATCTGTTTATACATGCTTTTAGGTTATCCAAGTCTTCACAACGCGATCGCGATTCTTAAATGGATGTATTTGTTCTCTGTTTTCTATGTAGATAACCTGAAGATGCCTAAATAAGGCGAAACGCGTCGCTGAAAAATAAAAAAGGAAAATTGCAACAAAGACTGTTTTTAACCAATACTGTTAAGCACTGGTTTGCTGTATGCCACATATGGATTGGAAGAATTTCTGACTGAAGTTTACATCTGATGCGAATTTTTCTGGACCCACTTCATCTGAAGTTGAGTCATGGTTAGAAGAAACTGCCAAAATCGCTTTCGATGGCATAGTGGGAATTAATTTCTCTAGAGTACCGCTGTTTAAGTTAAACTTAAGAGTTCTGACATGGTTGACAAGGTAATAGAATCTGGTGGATGTGGTGTCACCGCCAGACACCACACTTGCTAGGTGGTAGATTAAATCGGCCGCGGTCCATTTAGTTCATGTCGGACCCGCGTGTCGCCACTGTGTGATCGCAGACCTAGCGCCACCACAAGGCAGGTCTCGTGATACGAACAAGCACTCGTCCCAGTTGCACGGAAGACATAGCTAGCGACTAGATGTACGAAGCCTTTCTCTCTCATTAGCCGAGAGACAGAATAGCCTTCAGCTAAGTTAATGGCTACGAACTAGCAAGGCGCCATTAGCCTTACAGTGATTGTAATTAAAGTCTCCTGTGTATAGTCAAGAGCGATGTACCCCAATGATTGATTAAAGATAAGTATTAATCCAGCTACGTACTTTTCTTCAAAGCATTAATTACGTAGCCTGTTCCAGTACTTGACGCCCGTCGGCGTGTGTGTGTACGCGTGCCTTTCTTTCGGCTACCCGTCACTGTGGACTGGCTGCCTTGTCAGTCCACTTCAGTGGAGAAATTTTGAAATTTAAACAAAGAGTGTAGGAGGGTCTGAATCAGTGGCTCATACGATTCTGCGATGGTGTAGGTTGCAGGTTCCTCGACTTGCGCCATAGGGTGGTTGGGTTTTGGGTTCCGCTAAATAGGTCAGGAGTCCACTACAGGCAGGAGGCGGCTACACGGGTAGCAGAAGCTGTGTGGAGTGGACTCGGCGGTTTTCTGGGTTACAAGGCCTCGGGGGAACACAAAAAGGGCTTCAGTCTCAAAGGGTGCAGGTCGAACACAGGAATAACGTAGATCTGTAGATCCGGAAACCATCGGTACAACAGTTGCAAACTGTCATGGCTATGTTGGGAAGATACCAGAGCTCCAAGAGCTAATAGGAAGCACTGATTCTCAAATCGCTATAAGCACTGAAAGCTGGCTAAAGGTGGAGATAGTTCAGCAAAAATTTCTGCGAACGACCTCACCGTGCTCAGGAAGAGATCGACTGAACACAGTTGGCGGTGGCGTGTTTGTTGCTGTTAGAAGTAGTTCACCTTGTAGTGAAATTGAAGTAGATAGTTCCTGTGAGCTAGTATGAGTAGTGGTCGTTCTTGGCAACCCGAATAAAATAATGCAGTTATTGGATCCTTTTACCTTCCTCTCGGTTCAGATGAAACAGTTGCTGAAGACTTAAAAAAAAAAACAAAAAAAAACGTAGTAACTTAAATTTACCCTCGATATGCTGGCGAAAATACATGCTTAAAATTTAAACATTTAAACTTTAAATCCGGAGGTACGCGTAAAACATCGTCCGACATTGTGCTAAGCGCATTCTCTGAAATATTTCGAGCAGTTAGTTCGTGAACTAGGGCGAATAATAAACAGTTCTGAAAATGCACTTGACCTCTAAGCAACAAATAATCCTGAGCTAATAACGAGCATCAAAATGGATACAGGGATTAGTGAACAGAAAGTTGTCGTAGCGAGATTGAGTTTTGTAACCACCAACTACTCCAAAATCAAACGAAAAGCATACCTATACAAAAAAGCAGATAAAAATTCACTGGACGCCTTCCTGAAAGACAATCTCCACTCTCCAAATTCAAATGGCTCTGAGCACTATGGGACTTAACATCTGAGGACATCAGTCCCCTAGAACTTAGAACTACTTAAACCTAACTAACCTAAGGACATCACACACATCCATGCCCGAGGCAGGATTCGAACCTGCGACCGTAGCAACAATGCGGTCCCGGAATGAAGCGGCTAGAACCGCTCGGCCACAGCGGCCGGCCACTCTTTCCATATTAAAAATGTAAGTGGCTTGTGATTCAAAGGAAAAGTATCAACACCAATTAAGAGATTTATAACAAAAAAATTAAGAAAGGACGGAGCTGATCCCACTTGGTACACAAAACGGGTCAGAACACTGTTGCGAAAACCATGAAAAAGCATGCCAAATTGAAACGAACGCAAAATTCTCAAGTATTGCAATCTTTTACAGAAGCTCGACATCTAGCTCGGACTTCAATGCGAGATGCTTATAATAGTTCCCACAACGAAGCTTTGTCTCGAAACCTGGCAGAAAATTCAGATTCTGGTCGTATATAAAGTATGCTAGTGGCTACACACAATCGATGCCTTCTATGCGCGATAGCAAAGGAAATACTGCCGATGACAGTGCTGCTAGAACAGAGTTAGTAAACACAGCCTTCCGGAATTCCTTCATCAAGAAAGACGAAGTAAATATTCCAGAATTCGAATCAAGGACAGCTGCCACCATGAATAACTTAGAAGAAAATATCCTTGGAGTAATGAAGCAACTTAAATCACTTAATAAAATCAAGTCTTCCGGCAGACTGTATACCAATAATGTTTCTTTCAGAGTATGCTGACGCAATAGCTCCATACGCAACAGTCATACAGGTATACAACCGTTCGCTCGACGAAAGATCCGTACCCAAAGACTGGAAAGTTGCACAGGTCACACAAATACAAGGAATCCGGTAGGAGTAATTCACTAAATTACGGACCCATATCATCAACGTCGATTTGCAGCAGGATTTTGGAACACATACTGTGTTCGAACACTATGAATTACCTCGAAGAAAGCGGTCTATTGACACACAGTCAACACGGATTTAGAAAACATCGTTCTTGTGAAACACTACTAGCTCTCTACTGACAGGACGTGTTTAGTGCCATTGACAAATGATTTCATGTTAATTGTGTGTTTCTAGATCTCCGGAAGGCTTTTAACACTATACCTCACAGGCGACTTGTAGTCAAATTGCGTGCTTAAGGAAATCGTCTCTGTTATGTGACTGGATTCGTCATTTCAGGTCAGAGAGATCGCAGTTCGTAGTAAGTCATGGAGCAAAACAGAAGTGATCTCTGGCGTTCGACTAAGTAGGCCGTCTGCTGTTCCCTTTTCTATATAAACGATGTAGGAGACAGTCTGAGTAGCCGTCTAAGGTGGTTTGCAGATGGTGCTGTCGTTTATCGTCTAGTAAAGTCATCAGAAGTTCAAAACAAATTGCAAAACGATTTTGAAAAGATATCTGTATGGTGCAAAAATTGGCAGTTGACTCTAACTAGTGAAAAGTGCGAGGTAATCCACATGAGTGCAAAAAGGAATCCGTTAAGCTTCGATTACAAGATAAATCAATCAAATATAAAGGCTGTAAATTCAACCAAACACCTGGGAATTACAGATACGAACAAATGAAATTGGAAAGAACACATAGAAAACGTTGTTGGGCAGACGAACCAAAGATTGCGTTTTATCGGAAAAACACTTAGAAAACGTAACAATCTGCTAATGAGACTGCGTACACTACGCTTGTCCGTCCTCTTTTGGAGTACTGCTGCGCTGTATGGGATCCTTACCAGGTTGGATTAACGGAGTAAATCGAGAACGTTCAAAGAAGAGCAGCACGTTTTGTATTATCAAGAAATAAGGGAGAGAGTATCAAGGACACGATACAGGATTTGGGGAGGACATTATTAAAAGAAAAGCATTTTTCGTTGCGGTGGAGCCTTCTCATGGAATTTCAAATGGTTCAAATGGCTCTAAGCACTATGCGGCTTAACATCTGAGGCCATCAGTCCCCTAGACTTAGAACTACTTAAACCTAACCAACCTAAAGACATCACACACATCCATGCCCGAGGCAGGATTCGAACCTGCGACCATAGCAGCAGCGCGGTTCCGGACTGAAGCGCCTAGAACCGCTCGGCTCATGGAATTTCAATCACCAACTATCTTCTCCGAATGCAAAAATATTTTGTTGACGCCTACCTGCGTACGGACAAACAATCGTCATAATAAAATAAGGGAAATCAGAGCTCGCACGGAAAAATATTTGTGTTCAGTGTTTTCCGCGCGCTGTTCGAAATTGGAATAATAGAGAATTATTGTGAAGGTGGTTAGATGAACCCTCTGCTAGCTTTCAAGTGTGATTTGCGGAGTATCGTTGTAGATGGAATTGTCAGCGAAGTTATAATTATGTATGCGGGACTTGGGATCCGCAAAGTGCTGATTTTCGAGCTGCCCTTCGAAATTAAAGCAGAACAAATAAATTCTGTGTTAACACCATACGGTAGGGTGATCAGTAACTTTGTGGAAAGGTGGCCGATAGTATAAAATGGTTCAAATGGCTCTGAGCACTATGGGACTTAACTTCTAAGGTCATGAGTCCCCTAGAACTTAGAACTACTTAAACATAACTAATCTAAGGACATCACACACATCCATGTCCGAGGCAGATTCGAACCTGCGACCGTAGCGGTGGCGCGGTTCCAGACTGTAACGCCTAGAACCGCTCGACCATCCCGGCCGGCCCGAAAGTACACAAATTCCCCTTACTGAAAGGGGTAAGGCACGTTAAGATTGTTCTACAGAAACACATACCTTCATATGTTTCAGTTTTCGTACGTCCATCATTTTGACCGGGCTTCTGGAGGACTAGGGCTGATCATTATTGTAAGAAAATGAAACAACTACAGTCGTCCTTAGCGATGTCATTTATTGTGTAGCTACCAGTTTCGGCGCTTCAGTGCACAACTTCAGGCCTTAGTTGATGCTGAAGGGGTTATAACGACCCATATATACGTTGCAGCTGATGGTTGGAGAGACGACATCACAGTTACAGATAGTCTGTTACGTTTGCAACTGATGTCAGGAATCCCGTAAAACATCAAATTTCCGACATCGCTGCTGCCGGAAAAAGATTCTGCTAGAAAGGGACCAACGTCGACTGAAGAGAATTGTTCAATACGACAGAAGTGCAACCCTTCCGCAAATTGCTGCAGATTTCGATACTGGGCCATCAACAAGTGTCAGCGTGCGAACCATTCAACGAAACATCGTCGATGTAGGCTTTCATCGAAGGTCCACCGAGCGAGGTGGTGCAGTGGTTAGCACACTGGACTCGCATTCGGGAGGACGACGGTTCAATCCCGTCTCCGGCCATCCTGATTTAGGTTTTCCGTGATTTCCCTAAATCGCTTCAGGCAAATGCCGGGATGGTTCCTTTGAAAGGGCACGGCCGATTTCCTTCCCCATCCTTCCCTCACCCGAGCTTGCGCTCCGTCTCTAATGACCTCGTTGTCGACGGGACGTTAAACACTAATCTCCTCCTCCACCGAAGGTCCACTCGTGTGCCCTTGATGACTGCATGACACAAAGCTTTACACCTCGCTTGGGCCCGTCAATACCGACATTGGACAGTTGATGACAGGAAACATGTGGCTTGGTCGGAAGAGTTTCGTTTCCAATTCTATAGAGCCAATGGACGTGTACGCGTATGGAGACAACCTCATGAATCCATGTACCTTGCATGTCAGCAGGGACTGTTCAAGCTGGTGGAGGCTCTGTAATGGTGTGGGGCGGGTGTAATTGAAGTGATACAGTATCCCTGATATGTCTAGATATGATTCTGACAGGTGACACGTACGTAAGCATCCTATGTGATCACCTGCAGCCATTCATTTCCATTGTGCATTCCGTCGGACTTGGTCAATTCCAACAGGACAATGCGACACCCCACACGTCCAGAATTGCTACAGAGTGGCTCCACGAACGCTTTTCTGAGTTTAAACACTTCCACTGGCCATCAAACTCCCCAGACATGAACATTATTGAGAATATCTGGGATGTCTTGCAATGTGCTGTTCAGAAGAGACCTCCTCCCCCTCGTACTATTATGGATTTATGGACAGCCCTGCAGGATTGATGGTGTCCGTTCCCTCGATCAGTAGTTGATACATTAGTTGCGTCCACGCCACGTCGTGTTTCGGCACTTTTGCGTGCTCGCGGGGGCCCTACACGGCATTTGGCAGGTGTGCCAGTTTCTTTGGCTCTTCACTGTAAGATCGTAAGGACGGCTGCATGTGTTTCATTTTATTACAATTCGTATGTTCATGTCGGTGGATACAGTGGCATAATGATATACGATGGGCAGCTGGCTGTTGTACGCCAGGCCATGTTCGCGCACAGCACATGCAACGGCGCGTGGTCCCTGTGAAGCTGCGACGCCCTCTTAACAGTAATATTAATAGCCTCTGACGTAAGCTACGGCGGCCGCGGGGCTCAACCCGTAACTCACACAGTCGTGGCTCCGTTAACTGAAGATATTAATGTAGGCTCTCCCGTGGTAATGCCTGATGATTTAGGGCCGATCGTGCCCCGCCAAGAGCAGACACATGTCCCCCATGAAGCCGCCAGACACCGGACGGACACTGCTTCTACACGAGAGCGGACCCCGTCAAACGGTCGAAACCGCATGTTGATGTGAAGGAAGATCTCAAAGGGAGCTGCTCCAAAAACGAGCAACCTGATGTTTTCCATGAACTTCGCGTCACCAGAAGCCACAGTGCGATGGAGAACGGCGTTACAGAGGAACTAACCCCGGTTATCCGATCGACGACGGATGCTGGCGAACGGAAAATTCCAAAGGCAGCTCCTCCCGAAAGAAAAGGAGAGTGGCACATTCGGGTGCTAAATAAGTAGCCGAAAACTTCTCGAAATAGCGAAAGGGACTGGTAGCCAAATAAGTCGGCAGACTCCTGGAACGCCTAATTCCAGATTCCAGACACACTGCGTCAGGTCAAAGGGACGTTGATACGACAGCCGCCTCCTCAGTGGGTTCACACCAAGAGGAACTTGGTGACATGATCTGCAGAGTGTCTCAATATTCAAAGTCAAGTCATCGTGACCTAGGAAAAACGGGTGACACTTGTATCAGAACACATGAACAGGCGACTGGGCTGAGCAAATGGAAGAAATGGATCTGAATACCGACATGGCTGCACTCCCTCAAACTGAGTGAAAACATTTGTCACCCCAAACGAAGCAGCTCACAACTACAAGACGATTTTCCGAGGACGCACCTACTTTGGCATGTGGGTCTTCTATGCGTTGGCACCTAAGTAAGGAACGTTAACCCCCCCACTTGTTCCTTAAAGCATGCTCCAGCCGTAAGGCTATAAAACTCACAGTTTAAATATAAGCAAGGTCCAGTCGTATCTGCAAGATTTCTTATATGCTGCCGATATAGACATTCTGCTACTGCATAGAAGACACTGCCATTGACCTGGAATGAATAACTGGATACAATGCTATTACCAATCCGGGCATTGGAGCGGATTTAGGGACAGCATTTTTAGCAAAGAAAGGGCTTATAATGATACACCTCTAAAAACTACCAAACAGCAGAGGAATCGCCGTCACCGTCAACCGTCAACACGTCTATTCAGTGTGTACGCTCCATCAGGCAGTGGCAATCAGCGAGGCAGGGCAGACTTTTGTAAGGGCGAAATACACCCACATTTTTGGGGGGAACTACGACGATCTGATATTCGCAAGTAATTTCAGCTGCGTGATAAGCCCAAAGGACCAGATGCTTAACGCCAATAAATCTGTGGAACTGGAACGGATCGGTCACGAAATGCGTTTCACTGATGTGCGAGAACACACACACATGGTTCATCCTCTGGTTTCACACTTGTAACAAGGCACTCTGCCAGTCGGTTGAACAGAATTTATGTTTCGGAACAACTGGCGACCCAAATCCTACACTCCGAAGTAAGGCCGATAATTTTTTTCTGATCATGTCGCATACATTTACACTATTAACATGGACAAACAAGGAACATTTCGGGGAATAGGTACATTAAAACTCAACAACAGCCATTTACAAGATGTGGAACGCCGGCGAGTCTTTCACGACAAGTGCAGGAAATGCGAAAAGAAAGACGCACTATACAGCTCGGTGACAGAATGGTGGCTAAAACTTGCCAAACCATAAATTTTAAAAAAAATTTCCAAGTTAACCAAGAGAAAAGTATTCTTGGCGCAAGAACACAACTGAATTTTTTTCACTTGTCTAAGACATTTATACAAATTAGATGCCTCGTTTATCGAAAATTACTTACAGATAAAAAAATTGAAGGAAAACTTTTAAAGCGACAGCAGACGAAAGGCTACAAAGTAAGGTCCAGGACGCAGAATGTGATAGAACAAAAAGAACCATCTATGTTCCACGTGATCCGTGAAGGGCAGAAGAAAATCACGACACACATCAAGCTACGTGATGGCACCAGGCTCCTGCACCGAAACGAAATCAAAACCGCAACCGATAAACACCAGGAAGAGCTGCTGTCCGTGAAACGTACCGACGCTGGAATACAGCACTAATTACTGCAAAACTTACACGGTAAATAAAGCGGTGCTGAAGTCGAAAATCTCTTGCAGGAAATCGATGAAGAGGACTTGAATTTCCTAAATCGAGGAGCCCTAAAAATAAATCACCGGGACGCGACGGCCTCACTGCAGCATTTTACCACGTATTTCAAGATCAACTGAAGGCTACGTTATTACGTATGTATAATGAATTATTGCAGCCGAATTTTAAAGTCCCTAAAGAGCTCATTTTAATTCCTAAACACACAGGAAGCAGTTTTATTGATGATTTTGGACTTCTTACGTTACGGAATAGTGACTAGAAAATCATGGCACGAGATCATACACGACTTATGTGAGTACAGAAACGTCACTGCCACTATAGATGCTTGCAAGATCAAGTGTGCTCTGATATCACTTGATTTTGCAAAGGTATTCGGCAAAGTTAACCACCAAAATCTTATCAGCACCGAGCGTACAGTGACATTTCCACTACAGTTTATCAACTTTATACGTGAAATATCAGTAAAGGAAAAACAACACTCGTGATTAATGGCCAGCTGACTAAATCAATTAAAATTAACAGTTCAATGAGATAAAGCTGTCCCACGTCGATGGCACTGTTCGCCATCACCATTGAACCTTACTTGCCACTGCGAGCCAACGTTTAAGACGCTTAACTATCAATCGAAGCAAGGTTGTCTGCAGTGCCTATGCGGACGACGTAGGTTTCCTAGTCACGGACGATCAGGAATCACAGGACGCTCTTCAGATCGTTTACGAATACGATCTTGCCTCGGAAGCGAATCTGAATATAAGGACATCTGGCATTACGAATATAGGACGCGGCATGCATTTGCAACACCACGATCAGCTTACACCACTCTCTAAAATGCAATATGTACGCACAGAATACAGGAACAATACACGGTACGCGGTAACTGTTAACTACAGGAATGTTTTTGCTAGTATGATGCCTGCATACAGACTCACTCTCTGAAGAAGCCTGATGAAATACAGAAAGTAACCTTACCCAACGTCTACATAACGTCAAGGATCAATTATGTTACACAAGTGCTGCCGATGCCACAACAGACGATCATATCGTACTTTACTTTAAGTAAATACTCTTGTATGACAAAGTGGCCTAAAGCTGTTTTGTTGTGTGCGCACCACATCCCTCCTGTGCCAGCTGCATTTGTTTAGGAGGCCTTCTGGGAAGTGGTTTTACAAGTGATTTGTGTAACATGCGACTTCGTTGCAAGCTGACGCCATTCGAACGGGATGTGTTGGTCGGTGGCAGAGAGATACGAATTTCGATTTTGGCACTGGTGCAGGAATTCAGCAACACATGTTCAACAGTGTCCAGGGTGTATCTTGAATGGCTGAAAGAGAGTGTCACAGTCCACAAGAGGCAAGCTGTCAGCCCTCCAGCCACCATCTATGATCGTGACTGGTGGCATCTGAGACGGATCGTCAATAGTGACAGAAGGACAACAGTGAACAAATCATGTCTCATTTCAGCAGAGGATTAGTGAGACATGTCTTCCACTAGACAGTCGACAAGAACTTGGGTTCCACGGGGTATGGAAGCCGGCACTTTAAGTGGTCTTCGGTATGTTGGTCTCCTCGGAGGCCATCTCCACCCATTTTTAGCCTTCCAACACCCTGATGGTTCTGCAGTGTTTCAAGATGATAATGCGCCGCCACACTGCTTCCACGACGCCTAAGAATATTTCCAGAAATAAGCAGGGGGAGTTCAAAGACTGAAATTGGCATCCCATCGTGCATACCTTAGAGGCCATGGAATGCAGGCTCTGTGCTGTGGATCCTGCACCCCGAACAGACTAGAATTGGCTGTTGCTCTAGAAACGATTTGAATCTAATTGGGATTATATTAACAGCAGCTGTTAAAAAAAGTCATGTGGTTAAAAACTGATTAGTAAATTTTGGATAAATGTAGCTACCAATTCAGTGATTGCCAGTTGCTTTTTTTAAAAAAATTCTATAGTTTGCTATCTACTGAATGACAGTAGGTCCATAATTAATAGCAGCTGCTTAAAATTCATTTACAACCCTAGAAACACCAAGCACGGGCAAAAATTGCCCGTACATTATTATTTTTTAAAAACGTCATGGCAAATACCCTTCTGTGTTTATGGGTCTTCGTCTATTTGTCTTTTACGTTATAATGCACTATGCTGTACGTTTCTATGGTTAAATTGCAAGTACAAAATAGGAATTTTACACCCAGGGGCACATTTTGCCCTGGGTTGGTACTCCACAGGACCATAATTCTTATTATCTTCCGAGCATGGGCAAAAATTGCCCGTACGTTTTTATTTCTTTTGTTCAGTTGGCAACCTCGAACACGAGTTGATTTTAGACTTGCCATTATTACTATTAGCAGTTTGTCACAGTAGAGCGACGCCTTTATTGTTTAGTAGATTTTGTAAGATGAGTTATAGAGGCTTGAACGACGCAGAAGTTCTTGCAGAACTGTTACTCGACGACGAATTATCAGATATAAGTGATTTTGAGTCAGATTATATAGAAGTAGGAAAGGATTCCAGTGAAGAAGCGGAGGACAATGAAGAAGAAACAAACCATGCGGGTAACACTCCAAATAAATATGTTACAAGTTCTGGCAGAGTGTATCTTGCAGAAGCTCCGAGACATAGTAAAAGGGATTTTGGTAACATAGTCTGTGCCAGCCGCGGTGGCCGAGCGGTTCTAGGCGCTTCAGTCCCGAACCGCGCGACTGCTACGGTCGCAGGTTCGAATCCTGCCTCGGGCATGGATGAGTGTGATGTCCTTAGGCTAGTTAGGTTTAAGTAGCTCTAAGTTCTAGGGGACTTATGACCTCAGATGTTAAGTCCCATAGTGCCCAGAGCCATTTTAACCATTTGAACATAGTCTGCCGGCCGAATTGGCCGTGCGGTTAAAGGCGGTGCAGTCTGGAACCGCAAGACCGCTACGGTCGCAGGTTCGAATCCTGCCTCGGGCATGGATGTTTGTGATGTCCTTAGGTTAGTTAGGTTTAACTAGTTCTAAGTTCTAGGGGACTAATGACCTCAGCAGTTGAGTCCCATAGTGCTCAGAGCCATTTGAACCATTTGAACATAGTCTGTGAACGTCAAGGAATAACCAGTGCTGGGAAAGTAACAAGCATATGTGAATCATTTAAAAGAATTTTCACTCCTGAATTAGTACGGAAAATACTTGACCCTACAAATGAAGAAGCTGAAAGAGAAAACGTATTTCCAGTTAGCGATTCTGAAATATATGCATTGATGGGAATTTTAATTCTAATGGGAGTTTACAAGGACACCAATATTTCTTTATCTGATTTATGGTCCAGTTTATCGGGAAGAGCGATTTATAGAGGAGCTATGGGTAAGACAAGAGCATATCAGTTATTGAAAATTCTTCGCTTTGATGATGAAGGTACCAGGTAAGAAAGACGTGTACGCGACAAATTTGCGCTGCTGCGTGAAGTATTTGAAGTATTGAATGGAATATTCCCACGGTACTTCAGAAGTGGACCTGACAATACAATTGATGAAATGTTGTGTCTCTTCAGAGGTCGTTGTCCTTTCAAAGTTTCCCTCAAAGACAAACCTGGAAAATAAGGAATATTAGTCAGAATGCTTTGTTGTGAAACTGAACGATACATAATAAAAATGGAAGTGTATGCTGGAAAAGACAGTAGACCTGCCAGTGAATGAGGTCCTCTTGAGATTGTGAAGAGACTGGTGGAGCGAATAAAGAATACAGGCTACAATATCACAACTAATCGCTTCTACACTACTGTGGAGTTGGCAGACATTCTCTATCAAGACTACAAACTTACATTGGTTGGGGCACTCAAATCAAGCAGAAAACATGTACCGCAGGAACTTAAGACGACAGCAGGCAGACAGCTGTATTCCTCCAAATTCGCATTCACAGACTCATCTTCTAAGAAGCCGCAAGTAACAATTGTCTCTTACATCACAAAGAAAAAAACCAAAGAAAAATCTGTTGATGTTGTCTACCAACACCATAATGCAGGAGCAGACGTTGATTCACCACAAAAGGAAACACACATAAACCTGTGCTATAATTCCACAAAGAGAGGAGTGGATGCCGTAGATGAAATGGTTAGGACATACTCTACAAAAAGGTGTACGAGAAGATGGCCACTGTCAGTGTTCTACAGCCTACTTAATATAGCTGCAGTTAACTCATACACACTGTTCAAGATGAATGCGCCTAAATAGAATGAAGGGAAGGCAAACGCCAGAAAACTGTATCTCCATGAATTAGGCCACGAACTTTTGAAACCATACGTAGAAGAGCGAGCCATGGATTTGAAAGGACTCCAGTTGCCTGTTATTTTCGCGATGGCAGAGATCCTAGGAAAGAAACTAGAGGTAAACAAAATTGCTGTAAATGAAGAATCAACTAGGAAAGCCAGGTGCCACTTATGCTTGAAGAATGCAAGTAACCAGAGAGCAAGAGGCAACATCACAAAAACCAAATTAACATGTGGAAGGCGTGGGCGCCATCTGTGTAAGACTCATACAGAATCAACCATTTTGTGTGCAGGAGGTAAATGTCATCTGTAAGTTGAAATATTCTCTCCAAGTGAAAAGTGTTGCCCGAGAGTTTTCAATGTACAGTAACATGTATTTTAGCATGTGTTTTCATTTCTGTTTTTGAAACTTTCTCTCAATGACAAAGCTGTATTATTCAGTTAATAGATCAAAGAGTCCAAAGGAACTTTAGACAGCCTTTGTATTCAATTACAAACCTTCTTATCTTGTTTACACATACTTTCATTAACCAAGATTTGACCATTCTTGGTTCTTATATTCAGCCTATGAGTGTTAAAAAATTAAGCTTTCAATTACGTTGTCACTATTTCCTGTTAAACTAATATCTCAATGGAAACAGAATTACATAAAATAAATACGTATACAACAAATTACAAAATTTACAACTTATTGTAACACGGGCAAAATTTGCCCTTGGTTGGTGCTCAGTGTAACCTAAAATACCTTGGTGTTTTTAGGGTTAAAATTGATCAGGGAATTGCGGTTAAGTGTACCTACTTTTTCGGTGACTGTTAATTGTTTCTAAAATTCTGTATTTTACTGTGTACTGTATGACAGTGGGTTCAAAATTAATAGTAGCTGTTTAAAAATCACTTGCTTAAAATCTCATCATCGAATTTTGGATAACCGTAGCTGCTTTTATAGTGAATGTTAGTTTTTTTTTAAATCCTGCCTTTGCTGTTTGCTGAAGGACAGTGGGCTTATCACGCAGCTGAAATTACTTTCGAATATCAGATCGTCGTGGTTCTCCCAAAAAAAGTGGGTGTATTTCGCCCTTACAAAAGTCTGCCCTGCCTCGCTGAGTGCCACTGCCTGACGGAGTGTACACATTGATTATACGTGTTGACGATTGATGGTGATGGCGATTAATCTGCTGTTTGGCAGTTTTTAGAGGTGTACCATTATAATCCCTTTCTTTACTAAAAGTACTGTCCCTAAATCCGCTCCAATGCCCGGGTTGGTAATAGCATTGTATCCAGTTATTCATTCCAGGTCAATGGCAGTTTCTTCTATGCAGTAGCAGAATGTCTATATCGGCAGCATATAAGAAATCTTTCAGATTCAGAAGTAGCAGATACGACTGGATCTTGTTTATAATTATACTGTGAGTTTTATAGCCTTAAGGCTGCAGCATGCTGTAAGCAAAGTGTGGGGAGCTTAACGTTCCTCACTTAGGTGCCAACGCATAGAAGACCCACATGCCAAAGTAGGTGCGTCCTTGGAAGCTCGTCTTGTAGTGGTGAGCTGCTCCGTTTGGGATGACAAATGCTTTCCCTCAGTTTGAGGGAGTGCAGTCATGTCGGTATTCAGATCCATTTCTTCCAATTGCTCAGCCCAGTCGCCTGTTCATGTGGTATGATACAAGTGTCACCTGTTTTTCCTAGGTCATGACGTTGGATGCTGAGACAGTCTGCACATCACATCACTATGTGCCTCTTGGTGTGAACCCACTGAGGAGGCGGCTGTCGTATTAATGTCCCTTTGACCTGACGCATTGTGTCTGGAATTAGGCGTTCCAGGAGTCTGCCGACTTATTTGGCTACAAATCCCTTTCACTACTTGGCGAATAATGGGCTACTTATTTAGCACCCGGATGTGCCACTCTCCTTTTCTTTTTGGAGGAACTGCCTTTGGAGTTTTCCTGTTCCCCAGCATCCATTGTCGACCGGTTTATCGGGGGTAGATCCTCTGTACAGCCAATGTCCATCGCACTGTGGCTTCTGGTGATGTGAAGTTCAGGGAAAACATCAGGTTGCTCGTTTTTGGAGCAGCTCCCTTTGAGATCTTCCTTCACACCAACGTACGGTTTCGACTGTTTGTCAGGGTTCGCTCACGTGTAGAAGCAGTGCCCGTCCCATGTCCGGCGGCTTCATGGGGAACAAGAGAGAGCAGACGATCTTGAGTCAGTTAACTTAGCGAGAGCGTTCTTTGTCGATGGACTGGCAGTTATGTGACGCCAGGGCATGTTCCACTCTCCAGCAAACAACTTTGGCATCAAGCATATTCTTTGTCCGCCACGAAAACACGTTGTGGATCGCTAACCGACCGTTGTGACGTAGGGGGAGGATTCCACTCTCAGGCCAACAATTCTGGTGCGAAACGTCTGAGAGGGATGAATACACGTAGTGAATGGACAACCTACCGTTATCACGTCAGTATCTGCAGGTTCGGACGAGTAAAACATGTTTAGAGGGCCGAGCGGCCGACCGACCGTTGTGAGGTAGACATGGACCGGCTCCCACCTGTCCAGCAAAACAAATTTGGCGCCAAAAGTGTGGCAGTGCGTTCTATGTCGACCATGTGGTGGATGGCGAACGGGCGTGCGGTTGTGTGACGTCGGCATCGGCGGGTTCCAGCGTGTCCGGCGAAAACATGTTGACAGGTTCCAGCGGCTAGTGTGGTCCGAGCGGCCGCTAGACCAGTAGTGGGCTATCGCTGACCGGTGGCGCCAGGAGTAGCCTCCTCTGCTGGCGAAGACTTGAACTAAGTCAGTTAGAGACTGGACCTAGTGCCGAGCGCACTGGGTTTTGCTGCGATCTCGAGATGTGTACTAAGTCTGTTGGAGAACAAGTGATGACTGTACTGCTTGAAATAAAGACTTACATCCATTTTCCCTGCAAAATCAGAGGATGTGTATTAGGTTAGTACAAGCGCAGTTTATTATGTGATGCGATTTTGATAGGTTAGCAGTGAAAAAACATAAGTGAAAATCAAAGTTCGTAGGATCTGCACTATTTCGTATGTGTGACCATCTATGGTGTTGGAATTTGAACTTGTGACAGATTTTTGTTATGGATGTACCGCAAATGGCTTTCTTCCCGCCGAAATCAGACATCTTGAATAAATAATAAATGATAATAATAATAAATAGAAGTACACTTTTGGAGACATTATCGTGTTGGAATTTTAATTTAGCGCGAATTTCTTCTAGAGGGTTAGGTTTGTGGGCATAGCCTAGTTGGCCTATTTTCCGGACAAAATTCAAATTTCCCACTATTTCTCTGGGGGTAAGGTTAGTGGAGGTAGCACAATTGACCTTTTTTCCCACCAAAATCCGCCATCTTGAATGATGTCATGCACTGTTGCCAAGTCTACACGCCACCATCTTGGATGACGTCTTCGCCGCCATTTTGAATAAATTTGGCAACAGTGCAGAATGTTCCTGTACGAAGGTAGTCCTACTACTCTCGGCTGCCATCTCAGCCATTTTATGTTCGGTGCTGACCAGTGCATTGGGGCACATGTGTGCTGAGTTCTATGTAAGTTTCGCATTCCGCTGTCCATTATCTAAGCAGCTTACAACTTAGAGGATTTGCAGCGCTACTTACATTGCTTGATTACTTCTCTTATTCATAGCGTGTAGGCTTTCACGGCCGGCGTCTTCAGTAATTAAAACTTTCGGGCTAAGAGGCCGTGGTCCAATAGTAGAAATACTTCTCCCTGACGTTTCGTTGCCAGCTGCGGGCAACATCATCTGAGGTGAGTCTTGACTCACCTCAGATGATGTTGCCCACAGCTGGCAACGAAACGTCAGGGAGAAGTATTTCTACTATTGGACCGGCCTCTTAGCCCGGAAGTTTTACTTACTGACTTCTCTAATTTCTCGAGTCTTGCACTCGGTTACTTTGCATTTGCGAACTGTGCAGATTACGAAAGTCTGCTGCGTTTCCCAAGAAATCTTCCATATAAATTTTACGTATCACCTAATGTGTTGGAGGTTCAGTAAGATAACCACTGTTTGCCGTTAATGTTCACAGAATCAATTATTCTCACAATAGTAATGCTTCATAGGCGTTTTCTTTGGTTCTTGTAGAACCTTCTGCACAAAAGACGGTACAATTCAGTGCATTCTTGCTTTGCAACTATAAACCCAACTGGCGTAGAACTAATTCTAAGTAGGCGACCTGTAAATATTAAATATAGTTAGTTACTTGCATATCTAATTTATTGTCTCACTGTGACGGTATTTCCGTTCAATACAGGTGCCCCTGATTTGGCGATTTTGATTAATTAGTTTAAATTAATGTGTAACGAGCGTTGCACACGCACGTCTAGTATTTCAGTCGTACATGAGGTAGGGAGACAGCACCCACAACGGCCAAGCGCCAGCACGATTTCAGCATAACGTCTGATTGGAGTTTAACAGATGAATAACGTAAAAGGGTACAATTCCTATTTTTTCTTTGAAAAAGTCTAGAGTTTTTCGCATATCACAGCAGTTAGAAAGTTTTGCGTTAACTATATGGGTAATTAGTCAAATTTTGCATGCAGTCATTTTGCAAAAACTCTTTTTTAAAAGAGAGTTGTTATGAATATATTACTTCCACTCTATCGTTTGCACACTAGCTAGCGCAGTATATATGATGCATTTTCTGGAGATCGAAGGCAGATCTTGCTTCAAGTTTGAAGGAAAATTCAATGTGTTACCTACATTTCATATGTAGCAGTACATGAGCCAACTTACACCAAACGCAAAGTCATAGTTATCTTCTTTTTCATTACAAAATATTTGAATATCGCGCAGTACCTTACTTAATATTGAAACATCGCAGTAACAATCACCATTATCGAAATGCGCGGCAGTTCATCATGTAGCTGTCTAATGAGGCTGTGAGATGCGAGAAAATCAAATTTTTTATCGAATAATTTCTTTAAAATGGTTTGAGAAAGTTTGCAAAAGTAGTTGGCGAGTGCATACCACCATTTCCGTACTCCATGGAGCCGATGAACAAAGCAGCAAAGATTGGGAGCAGGCTAGAATTAAAGAAACCACTGAAAATCTATCTCGCAAAATGGATGACATTATAGACAAGACAGGAAAACTTGATGATGGAAAAATTTGCTTGATGAGCAAGATTCGTCAATACGAGAGCAAATGTCCAACGGTATGCAACAACCAAGCAAACAAACACTCAAGATCATTGATGACAAAATTTCCACTAACTCAGACCGATTATACTGTTCTCTGGTGCTGCGAACAAGGTAAATAAATTCATAATGAGGTTGGAATCGTAAACCGAAATCATTTAGGAGACATGGAAGCATGCATCTTCGAGGTCACAGAAAAATGGTTAGGAAACATGATATTGGACGCGACGATCAGTATGGAAATGAAATCTCTGTACGTAAGACATCAGGACTAAAACATAATTTGAACTTGTTAGACGCTGAAACGACTATTTTTAACGAAGATAGCAGATGTGGTATATGTGGCTAGGTCATTGGGAATAACCGTAGTAATGTGTGCACTGCCAATGGACAAAGCCAAATCAGTGCAGAGTACCACATACTGTGTAGGTGATACGGTGTTTTCCTGAACATTTTATGGAGCTCCAACAACAACAATTCACAACATTTCCACTAGGAGCAAGTGGGACATACCCCGTTGTATTCATAAAATCATTTTGAGGTATCATTCCCAACAGATGGAGTGATATACAAAAAAATATACAGAAGATTAAGTTCGTGGCAGGACACAGGAAGGGAGGCACTGCATTATGGGCTACTAAAGCACCAGAGAAATGTTTAACATATAATTGCTTTGAGAAAGATATTTTCAGCCAAGTGTTGTTGAAAAGCACACCAAGAGAAACTGTGTAAAGAACTGTTTAATTCTGCCACTTACGAAAGTAAGCAAGGCGCCCCGTGCGCCTACTTTCAGAAATTTTGAACACTTGAAATATTGGAATCAGGAGATGGCACTCACTACTGCATTAAAAGTGTTAAAGGAAAGACTACCTATTAACATTATGGAAAAATTAATGGCTGTTCTTAATCAACACATAGACGAATTCCTGTTTGCAACTGATACAGTCGTTTTACTGCCTGATAACAGGTGTAGCAACAATAACGAAGGTCGCACGTCACCTGATAACAAGGCATGTAAACAAATAGAATGGACGATCCTCTCACCAAAACTCACAAGACCAACAGAGACAAGCAACACGTAAAAACATGCAAGGTGGCTGATAGAATCACGATAACATGTACAACGTAGCTCACGAAGTTTATATAATGGGAGATAAAAGAACAAACACAGTGGGTGTCAGCATTTTGTAAAAATAATAATACTATTATTTACTATTAGAAACGATGTTCGGATGGGCCCCCTGATCACAACCCATAAGAAAAAATTAGACCCAATGTGCTGGTTGAGGAGTATGAGAGGGTCACAAATTTAGACCTCCACATGTTTCACGACAATGGTGGGATGTGCATGCGGGACGAATTACAAGCTAGCCATGAAAGTTGTCCGTGGGTTGAACCCACAGAGAAGCAATTGAGTATCACCACGCAAACTGAGCGAATCAGTGCAGTAGCAGTTGTTGATTCCAAAACACAAATGACAATCTCAACCACCCTGTGCAAAGGAATTTCTGAGTGGAATAACGTTGTCTGTTAGTGCACGCAGAAGAATTCTCGGTGCTGTACATATGTGAACTAGAGCTATTAAGCTGGAGGCCCACCTTCAAGTGAAACTTGAGGAATAGGCAATTTGTCACACCTTTCTCATTGTCAACAGACTTTTGACTCATTGCATCCTATATGTTGATTACATTACGGGGAAGAATACAGTGATCGACTTATCTGTTGGAACATTAATTTTATGATTGGGGGCAGTATCTTGAAGGTAAATTTGTCAGCTTCTGTTGGAGGCAGCAGCTGGTTCTATTGGCAGGTATGTGTGCAGATGGGGAGGGCAAACAATTATCCATGTGTTCTTGTATCTTAAACACTTGTAAGGTCAGTGATACAATAACAGCCACTCGGAAGAAGGTATGTAAGTCGAGTCATATTGATGGCCATCTGCCAGTCGATCTGCAAGGTGTTCTGACCAAATACAGAGATGTCAGTTAAAACCTGGAGTAATTAATTGCTACGAATGCAAACTAAAAGCTGTATCCATCCAATCTGTCATCCCAATCCATCCCACAAGTAAAAGGAGGTACCATAAAAAGAACATAAACCAGATATTACATTGGGGAATAAACAGATCACCAGACAGTCCCATTTTTCCAAATAAACCACTACAGCTTGTTACCATAAATATTTTTGACCTCTTCCATGGGCGAAGGCAAGAGACCTCTGTGTGATAGCACTATATCATGTTTTTAGCAAGTATTTTCAGGTGCATACATTAAAAAAAGCGATGAGTACATCTGTAATTCGACACATACAAGCTAGCTATTTTGCCAGAGTTTGTAATCCTGGCACACAACTTACGAGTGACAGGTGAAGGTATTTTCTCTGGAACAATGAGTTACGCCAAATACTGATTTCAAAATATCATCCAGAATGAAGTCCACCTGCGCGACATTTTCACAAGCTGTGTCAGTTTATGATGTAATGTGAGACCATGTGCAAACTTAAAGGTTCAAATATTTGGAGCCCTTTGAAAGAACAGTAAATGACCAATAACAACTGGTTACACTGTGTAAATTGATGTTTGACAACCCAAAAGAAAACAACTGGTACAAACTGATTCCAGACCTAAAGTGTGATATACAATCACATTCACATATAGCGAGGCAATCATTAATAAACTTATCCACTACAGCAAGCCAAAGAAAATCTTATTTTGATAAGGAGGTCAATCAAATCCTCATTCACAGTCATCCTAAGTCTTCCCTTATCACTAACAAAATGAACAAGTAGAAAACCAAAGAGATTAGACTAGTTGGGGTTATATGCATTTAACATCCTGTGTAGAATCTACTGAGATTTCCTGGTTCAGGGAGACTAAAATGTTTATATCCATATCAGAATATGATACCTCTTATAAATAAACAAGAACTTGAGATGCATGGATTTACTGCAATAAAGTTTAGAAAGGTAAATGTTTAAACTATTAATATCAAGGCATCCTATCTCTTTGATGTCAAACCTGTATCCAGATGAAACAACGTTATCAAATGCTGCTCTGGTTTTGGTTTTTATGGATGGTTTCCCAACATCAATTAGGTTAATGCCAAAATGAAGAAGAATACATTCATGCACAAAGCAAATATTAAAACAGAATTGCACTACTGTTAAAATGTCATACCAAAGAAAGAGACTCCAATTCTTCCAAAAGAACTTCTAAGCACAATGTGAGAAACATGGTAACTGGTAACTGAATGTCCTTCAGATCGAACCTGCACTCTAGGGCCAATATAGACATGTACCTTCTTGTGCACTCATGCAATATGTTTATTGTTCTAAGAGTTATTTTGGAAGACTTTATTCCAGAGAACTGTATACTTCACAACAAATACTTTGTAACAACGCACATAGTGACACGCATTGAAAACATTCATGTATGACAAACCTTTTGCGGAACTATGAGAAACTGATAATTTTATGTACTGTAAATCTACGAAAAAGTAGCAGTACTAACTTTCGATGTGAGCATTTGTCTTTTGACGCCCATTCATCTCTTACAGGTACTGATACATTTTCTTTATATGTGTGTAAAATAATGTTTGAAAACCTAATGATTTCCTATCGAAAGGCTGAATAATAACTGTCACTGCCAGAGAACTGGTCATCAAACTCAAAACGCATAGCAAATCTCATTTTATGTACAGAATGTACAAACTTTCGCCTACAATCTTCGTCAATTCAACTCTACAGTTGAATGTCCCCGCCGAAGTAGTACTGAATAATGTTAACTAAGATTCGAAAGTAGGCAGCATTGATTCTAACTGAATAATTTCAGCCAGCATTGAGGGAAATGTATTACCTCAGTTTCATTTTACGCCTTCGGAGTAGCAAGATTCATAGCCTGGAGTAACATTTTAAAGATAAAGTCATCCATAGTGTGTAGAGCACCGTAGAGCAAAGATTTAATTTACTCTCTGTGTGTTCAGTTGTACCCCTCTTTACGAAGACACAGACCATACCAAAGAGAGTTCATTCACTTTCGTCAGCTCAGGGAGTTACACTGTACTGTACGAGTTGTGCCGTCACAAGCGACATGATCAGTATTACACTATTTAGCGACATTAATTGAAAAAAATCTTATGTAAAAGTGTATGAAGAGCGCGCGCTTGGAAGAGTGTCAGACCTTTATGCTTGAAGAAAAATAAACAATCAAAGAAGACCCTACTTCTGAGTTTTTTTATATTCCCAGAATCCTGTCCACAGAGGACCAGAAAAAATTGAAATTCTATAAGATTCCCTCTCGCATGAAAAGAGACGACACAGTCATTCAATTAAAAACATTTAATGAAAGTCGGGGCACAGACAAGAAAAAAAAACAAATCAAATAATTAAAACATAGATGTGCCGCAATTGGGGCGGGGGGGGAGGAGAGGAGGGGTGGAAACTATACGCAACAAAACCATTCTTGAACTAACAATCTTGCATATTTCCATTGGCAAAACCAACATCACGCCTACAACCCAGTTTGCTGCCTTATGCGGCTGTAGCGAATACTTGTCTATCACAAATTATCGAAATCTATAGTCTATCATAAAGTATCTAAGGTGAATCAGATTCCTCATCCTATGTGTGGGATTCGGTGAGGCGATACTATCCCAAGTCCAGAAGGCCAGCTCTTACAATCTCCCCCCTACCTGTTCATCAAGAACCGCTCAGAGGTTGCGACTGATGTCTCGAGGGGGCTAACTGAACTCTTTCGTGTAGAGCCCTACAACTTGTAAATATGTGAAGAAAGTCGCAGATTACCGAGATCCACGGATGAAATATACCTTTATCCATTACCAGTTTCTGTCAGCCAATCATCGCCAGGTAACCTTAAATTATTTACCTTTATGAAGCAAGACATTATGGTCAGCTGCTTAAGAGCATATTGCTGCCCATTTGGAAGTAGTAGATCAGTGATTTTGTGTGTCAAGCATTTGACACGCCTACCTTGTGAAGGTAGGCAGCACGATATGGCTACAAAGAGATCACGCAATTGGCGTAAATTAACGGGACGGTAGATTTTTCACGCGGAAATGACCACTGATAGCATTCCATGTACGTTCCACACATCTATGTGAGTTCGCAGTCATAAACTTCACACCACTGTAGCACTATTCTGGCCTTACGACACGGACAAGTATGCTCCTGGAAGAGGTTACGACCGTCGCGGAGGACATCAAGAACGAAAGGATGCAAGTACATCACAACAACGATTACATAGTTCCCAGCTGTTATGGTGGCTTAGATTACTATCACAGGTGCCAAGCAATCCTCAGGTAAGCGTCCTCGGTAGCATAATACTATTCCAACCCGACGTTGTCCGTGGCGGAGTGCATGTTTCAAGCAGCCGTTCGCTTGGGCAACGGTGTACCCAGACACTAACATCGACCTGGTGCAACAAGGAAGGTGATTCACCCTACCAGGTGACATGTTTCCACTGACCCACGAGCCAACATTGACGACTCTTGCCCACTGAAATCCTGACTAGTTATGTCCTCCGGTCACCACTGGAACACGCAGGGATCGTCTGCTGTTGAGCCCCATGCTCCACAGTGTGCTCTGAAACTCTTGCACCTGCACCAGTACTGTACGCTGTCAAGAGATCAATCACAGATCGCCGATTAGCGAGCAGGCCTGACCGTCACGTTCTGCGACGAGATGTGGACGTTCAACACCTTGTCACTTACTCATGGCTTCATTGTTCCTCAACTACTTTCCATAAATACTCACGACAGTAGCGTGCCAAGAGCTGACCAGCTTTGCAGTTTCCAAGATATTTGTTCCCAGACACGTGGCCACAAAGATCTTCCCCGTGTCGGATTATGTCCACGTTTGTTCCCCGTATCGTTGCTACAATTATACTCATTCGCTTCTGTTCTGCTTCTATGCTTTCCTTAGAGCGTCACTTGCCCACAGCACGCATTCAGTCTTGTGGTGGGCAGTGGTTATAACTATCTGGCTATCATGCTATATCAGGCTCTATGGTATCATTCTTGCTTTAGAGTCAATAGGAGCAAATAAAAATAAAAATGGGAAACCATTCTGTGTCGCAAAAACATTCGTCGGAAATACGTTTCATTAATACACTTAAATAAAATGAATATGGCGTCCATTTTCACGTTCCAGTGTCGAATACACTCTACATATTCAGTATAAGTGACGGAGAAAGCATTTGATTCTATTTTACCGAGGCCGCAGTAAGAACAGCAAGATACAGAGATATGTTATTACCACCGTGTTACCTGTTCATGATCGGTTGATCGAAACTGGTAGTGAATAAAGATTTAAATCGTCAGCAGCTCTCTCCACATTAAAGGTGTCACTTTTTGACGTGAAAACGTCGATTCGCTCGTTGGTCGAACTTTTTTGAGATAATATGCCGTCAGATTTAAACTTCTAGTGACTACGAGAGTAGCCTGAGCCTTCAACGAGTACATTGTGTCTGTATGTTTTTGTTGGGCAGTGTTTGGTTTGCCTGTGACGTCATCGTACCAGTGTAGGTTCATGCTCTTCTTTGCTTGTGTAAAGTCATAAACCCGTACAGCGTGGAGACGTGTTTAGTTGTGACATACAAACGGGTATGACTGTTAAGAAAGAAGGAGGGAAGATTTACTTAGAGATGGAGCACAAGTTCAGATATTTTTTTTTGTTATGAATGGGAAAGGAAATCGGCTATGCCCATTCAAAGAAACCATACCAGCATTCACCTGAAGCGATTTAGAGAAATCACGATAAAACGATGTGTTACAGCCAGAGGCTAGTTCAAACCGTCATCCTTCCAAATGCCAGCCCAGTGTGCTAATAATTGCACAACCTCACTCGGTTCGCTGTGTTTGCGACGCACTACTAGAAGATAATGTGGAACAATAAATATTGAAAGACGGTAAGTCCTGGGGGATTGTCTCCTTTTCATTTTTTTTCTGTTATAACGTTTAATGAGGAGGAAAACAGTGACTGCGTACTGCGTCTCTAGTCAATCACTTGGATATGGGCAATTAGACGTTGAGTAAGATTTTATGTTCTTTCTGTGCTGCCGTAATGAGGAAAGGAACACACTGCACAGAGTCCTACTCAAGGCCTGGCTTAATAATTTGTTTCCAGGGGAGGAAGGAGTGGCTAGCTGCTGCTAGAATGAGGGTGAACGTGAAGCGGCTAATGGCTGCTTTCTTGTTGTTGGGCTTTGCGCAACAGCCAGAGTGAAACGGGCCAGGGAATTCTGCATGCCGTATCATCAAAATTAGAATGTGATTTTGCAACTCAAAGATTTACAGTAGAGTAAATCGATATGAGAACATTTATTTATGAGATGCAATCATGATGATTGAGCGCATAGTGTTTTTCATTATTGTCATTTATTTGGATTATTAACATGTAATGGGCTTACAGAGTTGTGAAGGTTTCTGGTGCCCATATGAATAAACAACACACCGAATCTGAAATGCTGAGCAAGGAACTCAATAGCAAAACAGAAAAGACTAAGCGGTAAGGACTGGCCACCCAGGCAGTGAATGGTAAACTCTCAGAATGTAACCCTCGCACCCTCACATTGATGATGTAACACACAAATTGCTTCGTGATTCAAAACTACAAGCTCCAGCCGAGTTTTCTCCAAGCCAGTAACAGGGCTATGGTCACCGTATTGAACCTATCCTAGTTGATTGTTTACTGTAATCCTCGTACCCTCACATAGACGATGCAACACGCAAATTGCCTCTCGATTGTATACTACAGGCTCCAGCTTTTTCTCCAAGTGACTAATGCAGCTATGATAACCATACGCAACTATTCCTGGTAGTCGGTTGCTTGTCTCCGATGCACCACCGGCAGTTTACTGTAAGACTCGCACCCTCAAATTGACGATGCAACACACGAATTATGTCGTCATCAATACTACAGGCTCAAACCCACCACTCTCCAAGAGAGAAACGTTAATTCGACCACCGTATGTAACTTCGCCTGGGAGTCAAATTGACTGTTTGCAATGCACCACTGCCAGTTTACTGTAACACTCGCACCCTGGCATTGATGACGCAATACACAAAATGCGTCGTAGTTCATTTCTACAAGCTGCAGATGACATCACTCCCAGCGACAAACGCAGCTACGGACAGGTTATGGAATTCTAGTGGGAGTCAACATGCTTTTTTCCGACAAACCTCTGCCATTTTAATGTAAAAATGACCCCCTCACAATGACGTTGCTACACACAAATTCTGTCCGGATTCAACATAACACGCTCCAGCCAACCTTACTGAAAGCGACTAAAGCAGCTTCGGTCACCAAATGGAGGTACTCCTGCATCTTCTCCTGGGAGTCAAGATGTTTGTTTCCAATGCACCACTGCCAGTTTATTGTAACCCTCGCACCCTAACATTGACGATGCAACACAGAAACTGCGTCGCGATTCGATGCTACTGGCTCCAACTGACTTCTCTACAAGAGGTAATGCTGCTATGGTGACCGTATGGAAGTTCTCCTGGCAGTCTAGTTTTTCCTTCTCTATGCACACGCCGGCCGCGGTTGTCTCGCGGTTCTAGGCGCGCAGTCCGGATCCGCGCGACAGCTACGGTCGCAGGTTCGAAACCTGCCTCGGGCATGGATGTGTGTGATGTCCTTAGGTTAGTTAGGTTTAAGACGTTTTAAGTTCTAGGGGACTTATGACCAAGGCTGTTGAGTCCCATAGTGCTCAGAGCCATTTGAAACATTTTCTCTATGCACCACTGCCAGTTTACTGTAACCCTTGCAGCCTCAGATTGACGATGCAACACACAAACTGCATCCCGATTCAATACTGCAGCCTCCATTCAAATACTTCACATACTATAATACACGAATGGTCACCGTATGGATGTTCTCCTGGGAGCCCAAGTTGCTTGTTTCCGATGCACCACTGGCAGGTTATTGTACCCCTCGCACCCTAACATTGACTATGCAACACAGAAACTGCGTCGCGACGCGATACTACAGGCTCCAACTGAATTCTCTATAAGAGGTAATGCTGCTATGGTGACCGTATGGAAGTTCTCCTGGGAATCAAATTGTTCCTTCTCCATGCACCACTGCCAGTTTACTGTAACCCTTGCATCCTCACATTGACGATGCAACACACAAACTGCTTCCCGATTCAATACTGCAGCCTCCAGCCAAATACTTCACAAGCTATATAACACGTATGGTGACCGTATGGAAGTACTCCTGGGAGTCAAGTTGCTTGTTTCCGATGCAGCACTGGCAGGTTACTGTAACCCTCGCACCAGAACAGTGACGATGCAACACAGAAACTGCGTCGCGATTCGATACTACAGGTTCCAACTGACTTCTCTACAAGAGGTAATGCTGCTATGGTGACCGTATGGAAGTTCTCCTCGGAGTCAAGTTGCTCCTTCTCCATGCACGACTGCCAGTTTGCTGTAACCCTTGCAGCCTCTGATTGACGATGCAACACACAAACTGCATCCCGATTCAATACTGCAGCCTCCATTCAAATACTTCACATACTATAATACACGAATGGTCACCGCATGGATATACTCCTGGGAACCCAAGTTCCTTGTTTCCGATGCACCACTGGCAGGTTACCGTAACCCTCGCTCCTCAACATTGACGATGCAACACAGAAACTGCGTCGCGACGCGATACTACAGGATCCAACTGAATTCTCTACAAGAGGTAATGCTGCTATGGTGACCGTATGGAAGTTATCCTGGGAGTCAAATTGTTCCTTCTCCATGCACCACTGCCAGTTTACTGTAACCCTTGCACCCTCACATTGACGATGCAACACAAACTGCGTCCCGATTGAATACAGCAGCCTCCAGCCAAATACTTCACAAGCTATATAACACGTATGGTCACCGTATGGAAGTTCTCCTGGGAGTCAAGTTGCTTGTTTCCGATGCACCACTGGCAGGTTACTGTAACCCTCGCACCCGAACAGTGTCGATGCAACACAGAAACTGCGTCGCGATTCGAGGCAACTGGCTCCGACTGACTTCTCTACAATAGGTAATGCTGCTGTGGTGACCGTATGGAAGTTCTCCTGGGAGTCAAATGGTTCCTTCTCCATGCACCACTGCCAGTTTGCTGTAACCCTTGCAGCCTCTGATTGACGATGCAACACACAAACTGCATCCCGATTCAATACTGCAGCCTCCAGCCAAATACTTCACAAGCTATATAGCACGTTTGGTCACCGTATGGATGTTCTCCTGGGAGTCAAGTTGCTTGTTTCCGATGCACCACTGGCAGGTTACTGTAACCCTCGCACCCCAACATTGATGATGCAACACAGAAACTGCGTCGCGATTCGATGCTACTGGCTCCAACTGATTTCTCTACAATAGGTAATGCTGCTATGGTGACCGTATGGAAGTTCTCCTGGGAGTCAAATGGTTCCTTCTCCATGCACCACTGCCAGTTTGCTGTAACCCTTGCAGCCTCTGATTGACGATGCAACACACAAACTGCATCCCGATTCAATACTGCAGCCTCCAGCCAAATACTTCACAAGCTATATAGCACGTTTGGTCACCGTATGGAAGTTCTCCTGGGAGTCAAGTTGCTTGTTTGCGATGCACCACTGGCAGGTTACTGTAACCCTTGCACCCCAACATTGATGATGCAACACAGAAACTGCGTCGCGATTCGATGCTACTGGCTCCGACTGACTTCTCTACAATAGGTAATGCTGCTATGGTGACCGTATGGAAGTTCTCCTGGGAGTCAAATGGTTCCTTCTCCATGCACCACTGCCAGTTTGCTGTAACACTTGCAGCCTCTGATTGACGATGCAACACACAAACTGCATCCCGATTCAATACTGCAGCCTCCAGCCAAATACTTCACAAGCTATATAGCACGTTTGGTCACCGTATGGAAGTTCTCCTGGGAGTCAAGTTGCTTGTTTGCGATGCACCACTGGCAGGTTACTGTAACCCTCGCACCCCAACATTGATGATGCAACACAGAATCTGCGTCGCGATTCGATGCTACTGGCTCCAACTGATTTCTCTACAATAGGTAATGCTGCTATGGTGACCGTATGGAAGTTCTCCTGGGAGTCAAATGGTTCCTTCTCCATGCACCACTGCCAGTTTGCTGTAACCCTTGCAGCCTCTGATTGACGATGCAACACACAAACTGCATCCCGATTCAATACTGCAGCCTCCAGCCAAATACTTCACAAGCTATATAGCACGTTTGGTCACCGTATGGAAGTTCTCCTGGAAGTCAAGTTGCTTGTTTCCGATGCGCCACTGGCAGGTTACTGTAACCCTCGCACCCCAACATTGATGATGCAACACAGAAACTGCGTCGCGATTCGATGCTACTGGCTCCGACTGACTTCTCTACAATAGGTAATGCTGCTATGGTGACCGTATGGAAGTTCTCCTGGGAGTCAAATGGTTCCTTCTCCATGCACCACTGCCAGTTTGCTGTAACACTTGCAGCCTCTGATTGACGATGCAACACACAAACTGCATCCCGATTCAATACTGCAGCCTCCAGCCAAATACTTCACAAGCTATATAGCACGTTTGGTCACCGTATGGAAGTTCTCCTGGGAGTCAAGTTGCTTGTTTGCGATGCACCACTGGCAGGTTACTGTAACCCTCGCACCCCAACATTGATGATGCAACACAGAATCTGCGTCGCGATTCGATGCTACTGGCTCCAACTGATTTCTCTACAATAGGTAATGCTGCTATGGTGACCGTATGGAAGTTCTCCTGGGAGTCAAATGGTTCCTTCTCCATGCACCACTGCCAGTTTGCTGTAACCCTTGCAGCCTCTGATTGACGATGCAACACACAAACTGCATCCCGATTCAATACTGCAGCCTCCAGCCAAATACTTCACAAGCTATATAGCACGTTTGGTCACCGTATGGAAGTTCTCCTGGGAGTCAAGTTGCTTGTTTGCGATGCACCACTGGCAGGTTACTGTAACCCTTGCACCCCAACATTGATGATGCAACACAGAAACTGCGTCGCGATTCGATGCTACTGGCTCCGACTGACTTCTCTACAATAGGTAATGCTGCTATGGTGACCGTATGGAAGTTCTCCTGGGAGTCAAATGGTTCCTTCTCCATGCACCACTGCCAGTTTGCTGTAACACTTGCAGCCTCTGATTGACGATGCAACACACAAACTGCATCCCGATTCAATACTGCAGCCTCCAGCCAAATACTTCACAAGCTATATAGCACGTTTGGTCACCGTATGGAAGTTCTCCTGGGAGTCAAGTTGCTTGTTTGCGATGCACCACTGGCAGGTTACTGTAACCCTCGCACCCCAACATTGATGATGCAACACAGAATCTGCGTCGCGATTCGATGCTACTGGCTCCAACTGATTTCTCTACAATAGGTAATGCTGCTATGGTGACCGTATGGAAGTTCTCCTGGGAGTCAAATGGTTCCTTCTCCATGCACCACTGCCAGTTTGCTGTAACCCTTGCAGCCTCTGATTGACGATGCAACACACAAACTGCATCCCGATTCAATACTGCAGCCTCCAGCCAAATACTTCACAAGCTATATAGCACGTTTGGTCACCGTATGGAAGTTCTCCTGGGAGTCAAGTTGCTTGTTTGCGATGCACCACTGGCAGGTTACTGTAACCCTTGCACCCCAACATTGATGATGCAACACAGAAACTGCGTCGCGATTCGATGCTACTGGCTCCGACTGACTTCTCTACAATAGGTAATGCTGCTATGGTGACCGTATGGAAGTTCTCCTGGGAGTCAAATGGTTCCTTCTCCATGCACCACTGCCAGTTTGCTGTAACACTTGCAGCCTCTGATTGACGATGCAACACACAAACTGCATCCCGATTCAATACTGCAGCCTCCAGCCAAATACTTCACAAGCTATATAGCACGTTTGGTCACCGTATGGAAGTTCTCCTGGAAGTCAAGTTGCTTGTTTGCGATGCACCACTGGCAGGTTACTGTAACCCTCGCACCCCAACATTGATGATGCAACACAGAATCTGCGTCGCGATTCGATGCTACTGGCTCCAACTGATTTCTCTACAATAGGTAATGCTGCTATGGTGACCGTATGGAAGTTCTCCTGGGAGTCAAATGGTTCCTTCTCCATGCACCACTGCCAGTTTGCTGTAACCCTTGCAGCCTCTGATTGACGATGCAACACACAAACTGCATCCCGATTCAATACTGCAGCCTCCAGCCAAATACTTCACAAGCTATATAGCACGTTTGGTCACCGTATGGAAGTTCTCCTGGAAGTCAAGTTGCTTGTTTCCGATGCGCCACTGGCAGGTTACTGTAACCCTCGCACCCCAACATTGATGATGCAACACAGAAACTGCGTCGCGATTCGAGGCAACTGGCTCCGACTGACTTCTCTACAATAGGTAATGCTGCTATGGTGACCGTATGGAAGTTCTCCTGGGAGTCAAATGGTTCCTTCTCCATGCACCACTGCCAGTTTGCTGTAACCCTTGCAGCCTCTGATTGACGATGCAACACACAAACTGCATCCCGATTCAATACTGCAGCCTCCAGCCAAATACTTCACAAGCTATATAGCACGTTTGGTCACCGTATGGAAGTTCTCCTGGGAGTCAAGTTGCTTGTTTGCGATGCACCACTGGCAGGTTACTGTAACCCTCGCACCCCAACATTGATGATGCAACACAGAATCTGCGTCGCGATTCGATGCTACTGGCTCCAACTGATTTCTCTACAATAGGTAATGCTGCTATGGTGACCGTATGGAAGTTCTCCTGGGAGTCAAATGGTTCCTTCTCCATGCACCACTGCCAGTTTGCTGTAACCCTTGCAGCCTCTGATTGACGATGCAACACACAAACTGCATCCCGATTCAATACTGCAGCCTCCAGCCAAATACTTCACAAGCTATATAGCACGTTTGGTCACCGTATGGAAGTTCTCCTGGAAGTCAAGTTGCTTGTTTCCGATGCGCCACTGGCAGGTTACTGTAACCCTCGCACCCCAACATTGATGATGCAACACAGAAACTGCGTCGCGATTCGATGCTACTGGCTCCAACTGATTTCTCTACAATAGGTAATGCTGCTATGGTGACCGTATGGAAGTTCTCCTGGGAGTCAAATGGTTCCTTCTCCATGCACCACTGCCAGTTTGCTGTAACCCTTGCAGCCTCTGATTGACGATGCAACACACAAACTGCATCCCGATTCAATACTGCAGCCTCCAGCAAATACTTCACAAGCTATATAGCACGTTTGGTCACCGTATGGAAGTTCTCCTGGAAGTCAAGTTGCTTGTTTCCGATGCGCCACTGGCAGGTTACTGTAACCCTCGCACCCCAACATTGATGATGCAACACAGAATCTGCGTCGCGATTCGATGCTACTGGCTCCAACTGATTTCTCTACAATAGGTAATGCTGCTATGGTGACCGTATGGAAGTTCTCCTGGGAGTCAAGTTGTTCCTTCTCCACGCACCACTGCATGTTTACTGTAATCCTCGCAACCACTCATTGCCGATGGAACTCTCAAATTGCGTCGCGAGTCAATATTACAAACTCCAACTGTCTTTCATCTAATCCACTTACGTGGCTATGGTGACCATATGGAACTTCTCCTGAGTACAAGTTGCTTGTTTCCGAAGCTCCATTGCCAGTTTACTGTAACACTTGCACCTTAACATTGACGATGCAACACACAAATAACGTCGCGATTCAATACCACAGGCTCTAACCGACCTCTCTCCAAGAGACTACCGTACCTACGTCCACCGTATGGAACATCTCGTGGGAGTGTAATTGAACGACCTCTCTCCAAGAGACTAACGTGGCTTCGATCACGGTATGAAACTTCTCCTGGGAGTCAAACTGATTGTTTGCAATGCACCACTTCCAGTTTACTGTGACCCTCGCATCCTCACATTGACGATGCAACACAGAATTTCTATCGTGATTCAGTAATACAGCCTCCAGCCGTCTTTTCTCCTAGCGACTAACGTGGCTATGGTCACCGCATGCAGCTTCTCCTGGGAGTCAAGTTGTTTGTTTATGATGTACTACTGCCAGTTTACTGTAACCCTCGCACCCTCTCACTGCCGATGGCAACGCACAAATTGCGTCGCGTTTCAGTACTACAGACTCCTGCCGACTTCCATCTACTCGACTTACGCCGCTACAGTCCAGGGTGTATGCGACCCGGGACAACCGGGAGATCCTGGAAAAACCCGAGATTTTTTTCATCCTTGAGAAAACCGGGAAAAACACGGGAATAATTTAGAATTCCGGGAATTTTTCGTTTTATAGTTTTCAGTTAAATTTTTCTAATTTTCGCTGGTAAGAATCGCTACTCTAACAAAGATATTACTGTATCCCGCTACTGCAGAATAATACTGCAACAATAAAACGTGAACGAGAAAGAGAACTTAAATAAAACATAAATTGCAAAGGAAATGTGCCATACACAACAAAAAAACACAGTGCTCATACAAGCGTTTGCCAACAGCAAAATTTGTCAAAGGCTTTAGGAAGTCTATGCAATGCTTCATAACAACAAATTGCCTCCGATGAGCGTGACGTCACAACTGTTTACATTAGATTCGTTTTAGCTGTTACGAGCGGTCTCGTGCGCAGCGTAATTGAGTGGCGTATGAGTAGTACCTTCTCCCGTTTCTGGCTACAGAAATGTGGCTGTTGGCTATGTAAGCAGTCACAGCAAGCAGCTAGATGCAACCGGGAAATATGTCCCTGCCGCGCCCGAGCTGCCACATTCATGCATGCGCAGCGGGCCCGGATCTATGAGGGAGGGGGGTGGGGCGCCAAATTCATATTCTTGAGGAGAAAAAACCTTGTTTCACAAAGCGCCTAGCATCCAGCGCACGTTGGTCTATCGACTACTCATATGATTTTGATGCGCATCCCTTTTGGTTTTTGAACACACTTTGTAGGTTGCTTTCTGAATGAATCATAAGCGCCGTGCGGTTCTAGGCGCTGCAGTCTGGAACCGCGAGACCGCTACGGTCGCAGGTTCGAATCCTGCCTCGGGCATGGATGTGTGTGATGTCCTTAGGTTAGTTAGGTTAAACTAGTTCTAAGTCCTAGGGGACTAATGACCTCAGAAGTTGAGTCCCATAGTGCTCAGAGCCATTTGAACCATTTTTTGAATCATAAGCTGCGCGGGGTACCCATGCGGTCTGGGGCGACTTGTCACGGTTTGCGCAGCTCCCCCCGTCGGAGGTTCGAATCCTGCCTCGGGCATGGATGTGTGTGATGTCCTTAGGTTAGTTAGGTTAAACTAGTTCTAAGTTCTAGGGGACTAATGACCTCAGAAGTTGAGTCCCATAGTGCTCAGAGCCATTTGAACCATTTTTTGAATCATAAGCCGCGCGGGGTACCCATGCGGTCTGGGGCGACTTGTCTCGGTTTGCGCAGCTCCCCCCGTCGGAGGTTCGAGTCCTCCCTCTGGCATGGGTGTATGTGTTGTCCTTAGCGTAACTTAGTTTAAGTTAGATGAAGTAGTGTGTAAGCCTAGAGACCGATGACATCAGCAGTTTGGTCCTAAGGTAAACAAAAAAAAAAAAAAAAAAAAAAAACTCTTAACTTCATTTTTGAATACGTGGATAGTGTATATGATGTCTCTGTCAGGGGAGTCCTCGTCGCATCTAGAAATAAACTTTCCTGAAGGCAAACGGGGATCAGGATATACAAGCTGAGCGTAGTAAAGCCGAACGCGTGAACGCCAATCGCTGATTTTGTTGTTTGGGTTTGCGAACGATCAGCGTTGTTATAATTACGAGGGAAATCCATATATTCAAACTACCAGAGTGAAAATAGACGACTAACAGGAGTAACAAGTAAGGAAGATTACGTATTATCTTCTCGATGTATCCAGGAAAATGAAATTTTGTCAGAAAATTTTTTGCCAGATCGCTACACTAGTAAGGGCCAGTTGTACAGTCCCCGTGTAGCAGCCGCTTAAGATCTATTCTGGAACAGCGCTGAAAACGGTTTATGCGAACATAACAACGCCTAACCAGAGAATAATCAGGGATAACTAAACCGGTGATTCTGGCAGGGTTAGTGAAGTTAACTGGCGAATAAGTTTTGGCAAAGGCAGGAATAGTTCCAGATTAGTCATGACGAGATGATTTGTTAGCACGAGGAAGGAGAAGAAACGGGGACATCACACAAATTAGGGAAGAATATGGCGATTCCAAATTTGTATAAAAATCTTGTTCTACCACTTCTCGATCTCATGCTCGAGAAACTGGAGCGTGTGATTGAAATGTGAAACTATTTTCAAACATAACGCTTTTTGCTTGTAGTAGGGCTAATAGGCATTTTATGTTGGTCTTCGTGAATTATATTCTGTCGTGTTATAAAAATGACCATTTGTGCCAAAACAGTCTCGTTTATTTGCTGTGTGTTACAATTTCTGCAGTGTTAGAAAGGGTTATTTTGTTTTATGTAGCAGACAGTGACAAAATAGACGTAATCAGATCGAGAAACCACACCAGTCTTGGGTACTATTTGTATTAACAGCTTGCGCAGTATTAGACAAAGATATTTCGATTTTTCACGTAGCAAAACGTTTGAAGAACTTTGATGAGGTAATAGATTCTGTCGCAGAAAGGAAAGCACGTCATGTAAAGCTGTAGCAAGGTGAGAGAGAAAACAATGCCAGGAGCCAAGGATTGAAGAAATGTGTACTGTATTATTGCTTGTCTCTTGTCTTTACTGGTTTTATGTATTCTATATTTAATTTTATGTCACCCACAACAGAAGGTTATTAGCTAACAGGCAATGAAGAGTGCAAATTTTCTGAAGAGTTCTTGTTCTCCCGATTACAAACAATCCCATCCAGTATTAATTGAGGGTCTTTTTTTTTTAAAAAAAAAAAGAAAGAGGGGCAGGATGTCAAACCGGGCGACTGGGAGCAGGAGAGGCACCACAGGACATTTTAATTTCCACTGTCCCTGTCCTGAATATATTCTGATGGCATCCAGCACAAAATATACACGCTTCAATTCTACGAAGCGAAATGCAGTGACGTGCGATAGAAGAATGCTGTGTGAAGAGGGGTGGCACTGCACTCAGGCACGCTTAAGACCAAATAACAGGTCTTACATTTCCTCGAACATATATGTTTTACGTATCAGACTCTTCAGAAAGATGCGCGATACAAAATGAGCATATTTTTGAAAATTCGATTTTTAAAATTTTTTTACGTTCTCAACCGTCGAGGGTGGGGGGGGGGGGGGGGGGGCTGGGAGGTGTGTGTGTGGGGGGGGGGCACTATCTTAGTATTGCCCCGGTTCGGAAATATCGTAGGTCCTAGGCTGATGCGCAGAGCAGTCTGAATTATAGTGTGTAGTCTGCACGTGACACGTGTTTACATTTAGTGATTTTGCTGTGTCCTCTACGTTTACTGCTCTCACGTCAAAAGAAAACAAAATGGATTTCTGTGGCCGGGAGCTAGCAAGTGAACTAAAATACATTTACATAATTACGGAAGGCTAATATACGTTATTAGTTTCAGAATTCATTTTATTTCCACTTTTCTGACAGCGATGCATTAGTCGCCTTCTAGAACAATGAAGTTATTTTTGTCGGTTTGCTAAAGAAATTTGGTTTTTATTAATCTATTACGCTGAGGCAGTCAATGTGTTTGAAACAAAGTGTTTAGTTCCACACTATTCGCTAATTTCAACTGCTCGCTGCATTTCAAGTGCACGCTTTCATCATCTAGTACGTATTGCATTATGCCATAATAAAGAATCAAAAATGAGTCAATACAGTACTGGGACTCCAAGAAAATTTACATCCCGAAACCCACACTGATAATCTTAATATCAGGTTGAGGCCTACGTCATTGGGAATCTGGACATACGAATGTGCTCTTTAAGTAAGCACTTTAAATATGTTGGCTGAGCGGCTCTAGGCGCTTCAGTCAGGAACCGCGCGACCGCGACGGTCTAAGTTCTAGGGGACTGATGACCTCAGATGTTAAGTCCCATAGTGCTCATAGCCATTTGAACCATTTGAACTTTAAATGTGCCATTTTAGTATGGTTCACGAAATTCCGATACATTTAGAGTATCCTCTGATGTCTTTTTTCTTTTATGACATAATGTAAGATCTTTTAATGTTTTCCACGTACGGACAGACGGGCTTTCTTCGTCATAGCAGCTGCCAAGGCGCAGTGGCGCCTTTTATCTGGCGCTCTCTGACGAGTACTGAAACGAACCTATCTCTAAGAGGTTGCAGGAAAATATTGCGAACGGTGGTTTGAAAAGCGTTACTTTCAAAGATAATTTCCTTTTACGCAAGTTGAACTATGTGCGAGAATATACGATGAATTTCTTAAATCACATAGCGGGCCAGTGTGGTCAAGATGTTCTAGGTGCTTCAGTCCGGAGCCACGCGGCTGCTACGGTCGCAGGTTCCAGTCCTGCCTCGGTTATGGATGTGTGTGACGTCCTTGGGTTAGTTAGGTTTAAGTAGTTCTAAGTCTAGGGGACTCATGCCCTCAGATGTTAAGTCCCATAGCGCTCAGAGACATTTGAACCATTTCAATCACATAGCGTTTGATGACGAGCCATTTAGAAGTATTTCGAGCCCAGAAGATAAGACATTCATGTCGTTATTATGAGCAAATTGATGTAGTGATACGGGAAGCTCTCTTTCCTCTGCGGTAGCTACATTATTTGTGGAAAAATCTGAGGACAAGTCACTGGACTCAGCTAAAAATTTTACTGGCACATTTCTGTGATATATCTTAAAGTGTAACACGCGCAAGAAATATCAACATTATATGTGAAAGTTTCGCAGCTTATTAACCTTAGAGACCAATATTATATGCGAAAGCTTTGATTTTGTTGTAGCAACACTATGTGTATTAATTTAAAACATTAACTTTCCCTGTGTGTGTATCCGCACTACTTAACAATGATGTTGCTATTAGATGACAACATCACGTATCCTGTGGTCTGAATATCCGCTGTCATCGGCTAGCGGCGTCACGTGACATGAGCTATGACTGGCTTACAAAAGCGCATTGTAATCTCTATTACAAGGGTTAGGAAAGTAACATGTGGTGTTTGGTGGAATTCGAATTTATACTTTCGTAATACGAAAATATGCGTACATGTTTCTGCACATCAAAAATGTTTCCAAAAAGAGTTTTCTTCCCTGAGTTTCGTTTTCTACAGTGCCGGGAAATGCTACGTCCCTGAATTAAAACACAACCGTTCAAAGGATTGATAATTTTACAGTTCCGAGGCAAAATATACTGTCACTTACTAACACGGAAAAAGTGTGTTTTAATCCCGGATGAAGTGTATTCTTAACCGGGAAATGTGGGAAAAATGGGGGAACTTTTTTTTATTGTCCGCGTATACACCCTGCTACAGTCACCAAATGAAACTACTCTTGGGAGTCGGTTCCTAGTTTCCGATGCACCTCAGACAGTTTGCTGTAACAGTCGCACATTCACATTGACGATGAAACACACAAATTGCCTCGCGACTGTACACTACAGGCTACAGCACATTTTTCTACAAGCGAGTACCGCTACCACGGTCACCGTATGGAACTTCTGCTGGGAGGCAAGTTGCTTGTTTCCGATGGAGCACTGCCAGGTTATTGTAACCCTCGCACCTTCACATTGACGATGCAATACGCAAACAGCGTCGCGGTTCAATACTACAGGCTCTAGCTGAATCCGTTACAAGCGACAATGCGACTTTGGTCACCTTATGGAAGTTCTCCTGGGAGTCCTTGTTTCTGATGACTCACAGCCAGTTTACTGTAACCCTCGCAACATCTCATTGCCGATGCAACAAACAAATTGTGTCGCGATTGAATATTACAAATTGCAGCCTATTTCCATCCAATCGATTTACGCGGCAACGGTCACCATACGGAACTTCTACTGAGAGACAAGTAGCATGTTTCTGAAGAACCACTGTCAGTTTAGTGTAAACTAAATACCCTCACACTGACACACAAATTGAGTCGGGATCCAACTCTAGACGTTCCAGCTAACATTATTTTCCCCCAGCGGCTAACTGCGCCTCGGTCACCGTATTTAACATCACCTGTGAGACGGTTGCTTATTTCTCATACATCACTAGCAGTTTTATGTAACCGTCGCACCCTTACATTGTCGATGCAACGCACAAATTGCGCCGCGATTCAATACTACAGGCTCAAGCTGAGTTTTCTCCTAGCGACTAACAGTGCTACGGTCACCGTATGGAACCTACCCTAGGAGTCAAATTGCTTGTTTACGATGCACCACTGCCAATTTACTGGAACCCTCGCACCCTCACATTATCGACGCAACACATAAATTGCGTCGTGGTTCAATTCTACAGCCTCCAGCCGTATTCCATCTAAGCGACAAAAATGGCTGCGGTCACCGTATGTAGCATTATGTGGGAGTGAAGTTGCTTGTTTCCGATGCACCACTGCCAGTTTACTGTAACCTCGCACCCTCATATTGACGATGCAACACACAAATAGTGTCACGATTCAATGCTACAGGCTTCAGCCGACTTTTTCTCCAAATAACTAAAGCGGCTTCGGTCACCATATGCAACACAAATGTTTTTTCGCGATTCAATACTACATTCTCCAGTCTCCTACTCTCTAGTCGATTTACGCGGCTTTGTCCACAGTATGGAACTTCTCCTGGGAGTCAATTTCCTTCTTTCCAATGCACCACTCCTGGTTTACTGTACGACTCGCACGCTCACATTCACGATACAACTCACAAATTGCGGCGCGAGTCAATACTACATTCTCCAGACGATTATCCTCCATGCGCCTTACACAGCTTTGTACACCGCATGGAACTTTTCCTGGGATTACATTTCCTTCTTTCCGATACAGCACTGATAGTTTATTGTACCCCGCGCACCCTCGTGTTGATGATGCCTTTCAAAAAATGGCGAAGCGATTCAATACTAGAGGCTCTATCCGACTACTCTCCAATTGACTTACGGGCCATTGGTCACCGTATGGAACTTCTCCTGCGAGTCAAGTTGCTTCCTCCCGATGCATTGCTGCCAGTTTTCTATACCCTCGAACCCCACATTTACGATCCAACACGCAAATTGCGTCGCGATTGAATAACACAGACGCAAGCCGACCTCTCTCGAGTCGACTAACGCGGCTTTGGTCACAGTACGGAAACTCTCCTGGGAGTCTAATTTCTTCTTTCCGATGCACCACTTCCAGTTTACTGCAACCCTCGAACCCCCACATTGACAACTGAATGTAGCAATTATGTCGCGATTCAGTTAAGGCACCAGCCGGCTTTCCACCACCCGACTTACGTGGCTACTGTCACTGCATGGAACTTTTCCTATGAGTCAAGTTGCACGTTTCCCATGCATCAGTGTCAGATTACTGCAACGCTCGAAATCTCACACTGACGGTGCAACACACAAATTGCGTCGCGATTCAATACAACAGGCTCCAGCCGACTTTATTCCAAGCGACTAACGCGGCTACGGTCACCCTATGGAACTTCTCCTTGGAGTCAACTTGCTTGTGTCCGATGTACCACTGCCAGTTTACTGTAACCCTCGCACCCTCTCATTGATGATGCAACACACAAATCGCGTCGCGATTCAATGCTATAGAGTCCGGCCTACTTCTCTCTAATCTTCTAACGTGGGTTTGTCACCATATGGAACTTCCACTGGGAGTCAAATTGCTACTCTCCGATGCACTACTGATGGTTTACTGGACACTCGCAGCCTTACATTGACGGCGCATCTCAGAAATTGCGTCGCGATTCAATACTACCGACTCCACTCAGCTTCTTTCCAATCGACCAATGCGGCGTTGGTCACCGTACGGAACATTCTCCTGTGAGCCACGTCACGTCTTTCCGATGCACCACTGCCACTTTACTGTCAGGGTACATATTCACGATAGAATGACTCAAATAGTTACAGACTCCAGCCGACTTCTCTCCAAGCGACTTACTTGTCTACGGGAACCGTATAGAACTTCTCTAGGAAGTTGCTTCTTTCCGATGCACCACTGCCAGATTATTGTAACTCTCGCACCCTCACATTCACGATGCAACACAAATGTTATTTCGCGATTCAGTACTACATTCTCCAGTCTCCTACTGTCTAGTCGATTTACGCGGCTTTGTCCACAGTATGGAACTTCTCCTGGGAGTCAATTTTCTTCTTTTCGAACCACGACTGCCAATTTACTGTACCACTCGCACCCTCACATTCACTATGCAACTCACAAATTGCGTCGCGATTCAATACTACAGGTTCCAACCGACTTTTCTCCTATCGGATTACGCGTCTTTGGTCACCGTATGGAACTTTTCCTGGGAGTCAAGTCGCTTTTTTCCGATGCACCACTGCCAGTTTATTGTAAAACTCGCACCATCATATTCACGATGCAACACACAAATTTCGTCGCGAGTCAATACTTCATGCTCCAGCCGACTTTTCTCCAAGCGACTAACGTTGTTACTGTCACCGTATGGAATTTTTCCTATGAGTCAAGTTGCTTCGTTTCCCATGCGTCACTGTCAGTTTAAAGTAACGCTCACAATCTCACACTGACGGTGCAACACACAAATAGCGACGCGATTCAATACTGCGGGCTCCAGCCGACTTCTCTCCAATCGACTGACGTGGCTTTGTTACGGTGTGGAGCTTCTCCTATGAGACAAATTACTACTTTCCGATGAACCACTGAAAGTTTACTGTAACTGTCGCACCCTCATATTGACAATGCAACACAGAATTTGCGTCGCCATTCATTACTAAAGACTCCAGCCGTCTTCTGTCCAATCGACCAGCGCGGCTGTTGTCAGTGTACGGAATTTTTACTCGGAGTCAAATTGGTGCTTTACGATGCACCACTGAAAGTTTACTGTAGCTCTTACACCATCGTCCGCAACTCATGGTCGTGCGGTAGCGTTCTCGCTTCCCACGCCCGGGTTCCCGGGTTCGATTCCCGGCGGGGTCAGGGATTTTCTCTGCCTCGTGATGACTGGGTATTGTGTGTTGTCCTTAGGTTAGTTAGGTTTAAGTAGTTCTAGGTTCTAGGGGACTGATGACCATAGATGCTAAGTCCCATAGTGCTCAGAGCCATTTGAACCATTTTTTTTTCTCACACCATCACAGTGACGATTCAACACAGAAATTTCGTCGCGATTCAATACTTCATGCTCAAGCCGACTCTTCTCCAAGTGACTAACGTGGCAAGGAGCAGAATATGGAACATTTCCTGCGATTCAAGTTACTTGTTTCCGATGCACCACTGTCGTTTACTGTAACCCTCGCACCGTCACGATGTCGATGCAACACACAAATTGCGTCGCGATTGAATAACAGAGACTACGCCGTCTTCTCTCCAATCGGCTAATGCGGTTACGTGCACCGTATTTAACTTTCCCTGGGAGTGAAGTTGGTTCTTTCCCATGCACCACTGCAAGTTTACTGTATCCCTCGCACCCTCACATTAAAGATGAGACACAGAAATTGCATCGCTATTCAATGATTCAGTCTACAGCCTACGTCTCTCCAAACGACTAATGGGGCTTAGGTTGACGTATGGAACTTATTTTGGGATTCACGTTGCTTCTTTCCGAAGCACTACTGTCAGTTTACTGTAACAATCGCCCCATCACACTCACAATGCAACACACAAATTGCAACGCAATTCAATAATGAGGTCTCCAGCCGACTTCTCTTAAAAAGACTGACGCGGTTACGTGCGCCGTTTGGAACTTTCCCTGGGAGTCAAGTTGCTTGTTTCCGCTGCACCACTGCAAATTTACTGTAACCCTCGACACCTCCATTGACGATGCAACATAGAAATTGCGTCGCCAGTCAGTACTTCAGGCTACAGCCTACTTCTCTCCATCTGACTAACGAGGCTTTGGTCACTGTATGGAACTTCTCTTGGTAGTCAAGTTGCTTCTTTCAGATACACCACTGCCAGTTTACTGCAACACACGCATCCTCAAATTCACCATACAACATGTAAAAGTGCGTCACGATTCTTTACTTCAGGCTCCAGCCAACATCAGTCCAAGCGAATAACACGGCTACGGTCACCTTATGGAAGCGGTTTTAATCATCGTATGGAACTTCTCCTGGAAGTAAAGTTCTTCTTTCCGATGGACCACTGCCAGTTACTGTAGTTCCCGCACCGTCACGTTTACGATGCAACTCAGAAATTGCGTCGTGATTCAATACATGGTACTCTGGAGGACTTTTCTCGAAGCGATTAACGCGGCTTTCGACACCGTATGGAATTTTCCTGGAGGTCAAGTTATTTGTTTCCGATGCACCACTTCGAATTTACTGTAACCATCCCATCCTCACCTTGACGATGCAACATACAAATTACGTCGTGATTCAACACTACAGACTCCAGACGACTTCTCTCCAATGGAATAACGCGGGTTTTGCCACTGTATGGATCTCCTCCTGGGAATCAATTTCCTCCTTTCCGATGAACCACTGCTAGTTTACTGTGATACTCGCACCCTCACATTCACGACGCAACACTCAAATTCCGTCGCGATTCAATAACACAGACGCCAGCCGACTTCTCTCCAATCGAATAACGCGGCTATGGTCACTGTATGGAACGACTCCTGGGGGTCATGTTGCTTCTTTCCGATGCACGACTACCCGTTGACTGTAAGACTCACACCCTCACACTGACGATGCAACACACAAATTGCATTGTGATACAATACTGCAGACTGCAGCCGACTTTCCTCCAGTCGACTAACGCGTCTTTGGTCACCTTACGTAAATTCTCCTGGGAGTCAAGTTACTTCTTTCCGATGCACCACTGTCAGTTTACTGTAACACTCGCATCATTACATTCACGATGCAACACACAAATTCCGTCATGACTCAATACTTCAGGCTCCAGCCGACTTCTCTCCGGTGTTGTAACGTGGCTTTGGTCACAGTATGGAACTTCCCCAGAAAGTGAAGTTGCTTCTTTCCAACGCGCCACTGCCAGTTTACTGTAAATATCTGATAATCATATTGACCATGCAACATACAAATTGCATTGCGATTCGATACTACGGGTTCCAGGCGACTTCTCTCCAAGCAACTATCGCCACTACAGGCACCTTCTGGAACTTTCCCTGGGTGTCAAATTGCTTGATTCCGATGAACCACTGCCAGTTTACCGTAGACCTCCGACCCTCAAATTGACGATGCAATACAAAAAATGCTTTTTGATTCGATATTACAGGCTCCAGCCCACTTATCTCCAAATGACTAACATGGTACGGTGCTGTACGGACGTTCTCCTGGGGCTCAATTTGCTTGCTTCCGATGTATCACTGCCAGTTTACTGTAACCCTCACTCCCTCACATCGGCAATGGAACACAAATATTGCATCGCGATTCAATACTACAGACTGCAGCCGACTTCTCTCAAATCGTGTAACTCGGCTTTGGTCACCGTACGGAACTTCTCCTGGAAATCAAGCGTTTGTTTCGGAGGCATCACTGCCAGTTTGCTGCACCCGTCGCACCCTCGCATGGACGGGGCAACACACAAATTGTGTCGCGATTCAATACTATATACTTCAGCTGACTTCTGTAAAGTCGACTAACGCGGTTATGGTCAACGTATGGAACTTCTTCTTGGTGTCAAGTTGCATCTCTCCGATGCACCATTGGCACCTTACTGTTACACTCGGACCCTCACTTTCACCATCCAACACAGAAATTGCGCAGAAACTGCGTGCGATTCAATACTAGAGGCATCAGCCGACTCCTCTCCAATCGACGAACGCCGCTATGGTCACCGGATGGAACTCCTCCTGGGAGTAAAGTTGCTTGTTTCCGATGCACTACTGCCAGTTTATTTTAAATCTCGGACCCTCACATTACGATGTATCACACAAATTTCGTCTCGATTCAATACTACAGATTCTAGGTATCTTCTCTCCAAGCGGCTACCGCGGCTATGGTCACCGTATGGAAATGATGCTGGAAGTCAACTTGCTTTTTTACGACGCACCGCTGTCAGTTTACTGTAACCCTTGCACACTCACATTGACGATGCAACACACAAATCGCTTCGTGATGCAATGCTAAAGACTCCAGGTGACTTTTCTCCAAAGTACTAACGGGGCTCTGGTCACCGTATGGAACTTCTTCTGGGAGTCGAGTTGCTTCTTTCTGACGCACCACTGCGAGTTTACTGTAGCCCTCTGACCCTCACATTGACGATGCAACACACAAATTGCGTCGCGTTTCTATACAACAGGCACCAGCCGACTTTTCTCCAAGTAACTAACGTGCCTACGGTCACCGTATGGATCTTCTCCTATGAGTTAACGTGTGATAAGCCCACTGTACGCCCTTGGCAGAACAGGTGATTAGGATTGTGGAAAGGGCCACATAGGTTGGGATCAGTTTCACCTTTTAATTGTAATTTATTGTAATCTAATAACACTTTTACAACTAAATCGGCACATATCCGGACCTTTACTGAATGCAATTCTTTCACAGCTGAAGGCCTTCAAACAAGGAAGCTTAACAAATCAACAAGATAAAATCCAATTAAGATAGCAATAAAATAATTAAAAAACAAACATCACAGCAAGGTAGATAAAACAAACATATGCAAGGTGCAATACAAATGGCTGAAGGCTACATTAGAGTTTCAAAATTTTGGAGTATGCTACCGTAGACTTTTAAAGGCAGAAGGCCAAAATATTTTAAAAAACAAGAGATCTTAAAAATCAATAAGATAAAAACGCAAGTAAAGAGGCAAATAAAATAAAAACAGAAACATATCACGGCTAAGTAGAAAGCCTGAAGGCAAAGCAGATAGAACAAACACATGCAAGCTGCAATAGCAATGGCTGAAGGCCACAATTAACTTTCAAAATTTTAAAATGTATCCATATGCCACAGACTTTGCAGCGCGTGTTGTAGTCAAAGACAATGACACGCCTATTTTCCGGCGCGCACGCCCGGTACCGCACGCACTGCGCGACGCCGTAGCTGCTGAACCTACGCAATTGCAAGACAGTGGTGTCATTGAACCTGTTTCTGCTTCGCCATGGGCTTCGTCTGTAGTGTGTGTAAACAAACCACGCGGTCGTCTCCGCATTTGTGCTGACTTTAAGTCTACAGTAAACCCTCAGACAGTAGTCGCTACTGGCCGGCCGAAGTGGCCGTGCGGTTAAAGGCGCTGCAGTCTGGAACAGCAAGACCGCTACGGTCGCAGGTTCGAATCCTGCCTCGGGAATGGATGTTTGTGATGTCCTTAGGTTAGTTAGGTTTAACTAGTTCTAAGTTCTGGGGGACTAATGACCTCAGCAGTTGAGTCCCATAGTGCTCAGAGCCCCAGTAGTAGCTACTTTTACCTTACCGCGTCCTGAAGGCATTTTTGATGAGCTTGGTGCGGGAAAATTCTTTTCCACTATTGACTTGCGGGACGCATACTTTCAAATTCCGCTCGACGAACAGTCGCAGCGCTATTTCGTGACCAACACCCACCTTGGACTGTTCAAGTTTCGCCGCCTTCTGTTCGGTTGTGCTTCGGCTCCTGCTATTTTTCAGTCCTACTTGCAGCAGTTGTGTGCCACTGTCCCTGGTTGCTCAAATTATCTGGACGATATAGTTGTATCAGGTCGCACCCCTGACGAACATTTGCAGAAATTGCATGCCTTATTTACTGTACTTTTTCAGGCAGGACTAAAGTGTAACAGACAAATGCAATTTTTTTCAAACCGAGATTCAGTATTTAGGACATATCATTAATGGACAGGGTATCCACCCCTCACTGTCACATCTCTGTGCAATTAGAGACTTGCCAGCACCCAGGAACTTGAAAGAACTTCAGTCTGTGTTGGGCAAAACCACTTATTATGTTCGGTTTATACCAAATGCAGCGCAGATTGCAGCGCCTTTGCATCGCCTTCGGAGTAAGAACGTTCCTTTTCTTTGGTGTTCGGATTGTGACGCTGCTTTCCACAAGCTCAAATCTGCTTTGTTGAGTGTCGCTGTTTGATTCCTTTCGATCCCTCCAAACCTGTTGTTTTGGCTGTGGATGCATCTTCTCACGGCATCGGAGCAGTTCTCTCGCACCGTGTTAATTCTGTCGATCGCCCGATCACTATTGCGTCTAAGTTGCTCATTTCTGCCCAGCAACTCTATTCTCAAATCGAGAAAGAAGCCTTAGCTATTGTATATGGAGTGAGGAAGTTTCATGATTTTATTGTGCGGTCGCAAGTTCTATTTGGTCACCGACCATAAGTCTTTGACGTCATTGTTTCACCCGTTGAAGCCAGTTCCAGCCCGTACGGCACAAAAGTTGCAACGTTGGTCTTTGTTTTTGTCTAACTACAATTACGAAATATTGTTTCGGCCTACGCCCCAGCATGGCAATGCTGATGATTTGTCTCGTCTACCTATCGGTCCTGACAAAGTGCTTGATTCTTCTGAACTTTCCTGCATGTTTATTGATTCGTAAAAATTCAAATGGCTCTGAGCGCTATGGGACTTAACATCAGAGGTCATCAGTCCCCTAGACTAAGAACTGCTTAAACATAACTGACCTAAGGACATCACACACATCCATGCCCGAGGCAGGATTCGAACCTGCGACCGTAGCATTGATTCGCAAGATAAAGATTTAGCTGATTGTTTTGCGGTGGATTTTCGTCGCATTGCTTCCTCGACAGCTGCTGATGCTTCTTTGTAGATTCTTTTGCAGTATATTCATACTCAATGTCCTTCATCTGCAACACAGATTCGAGATCTACTTGTTCGACGTTACTTCACGCAGCGTCACAACTTGTCTGTACACCACGGTGTTACCTTGTTATGAGCTGACAATGATCAGTCTCGTGTGGTTGTACCTCGTTCGTTGCAGTCGGAAATCCTCCGTTTACTGCACGCTGGCCATTGGGGTATACTGCTGATGAAGCAATTAGTGCATCGTCACTGCACTTGGGTCGGCATCGATAAACATATTGAGAATTTGCTTGCTCACTGTCGCTCGTGCGTGGAGCATCAATCTGCTCCCCACCAGCGCTTCTTTGCCTGGCTGACTCCTACTGTGCCTTGGCAGCGCGTTCATATTGATTTTGTGGGTCCTTTCTGGGACACCCGCTGGTTGATAGTTTGTTGTTGTTGTTGTTGTTGTGGTCTTCAGTCCTGAGACTGGTTTGATGCAGCTCTCCATGGGTTGATAGTTATTGATGCGTACAGCAACTTTCCTTTTGTTGTACCTAAGTCTTCCTCTACATCTACCAGCACTAATCGGGCTTTGATCTTTACTTTTTGTATAGAGGGCCTTCCTGAAGCTATTGTCTCTGACAATGGCCCCCAATTCGGGTCCTTTGAAGCGTTCTGTGCTGCTAATGACATTCGTCATCTGACCTCAGCTCCGTTCCACCCCCAGTCGAACGGCGAGCATGAACGCTTTGTGCGCACGTTTAAGTCGCAGACGACCAAGTTGCGCGCCACCGCACTCTGGCGAGCGTCCGCTCTGGACTTTCCTTGCTTCCTATCGCTCTCAGCCGAGTGGCACCCCTTCCCCTGCGGAATTGCCACACGGCTGCGCCCATCGGTCGCTCCTGCAGCTATTGCACCCGCCGCTGCACACTTCCGCAGCTTCGCCTCGTTCTGGCTTGGCGCCACATGATTTGGTGTTCTATTGCTTTTTCTCTGGCAGGTAACGCTAGAATCCGGGGGGCATTCTTCGCCAGCCTGGGCGCGCCTTATTTGTCATTTCTGGTCCCTCCGGCACTGTCAGTCGACAATGGAACCAGATCTGTTTGTGCCGTCCTCGGTTTTCTGCCGATGGTTTTTTTCCGGTAGAATTGGAGGCTTCGAGGCTTCCGCCGCCTCAGCCCACGAATTCACTGCCGGCGCCCCAGCTACTCGCGCCTCCGCCGCGGGCGCGTCTACCGTCATCGCCGCTGCTAGTCCAGTCACCTGCACCAGACGGGCGCCTGTCGCCGCCGCCACGGCACCAACTCCAGCCGCCGCCGCCGCCGCCGCCGCCGCCACTATGTTCCTCCACAGTGCCGGAACCGATGGACGCTGAGGCTGCTGTCATGCCGCCGTCGCCGTCGCCAATGGAGGTCCTCATCTGAGCATACCCAGTGGCGGTGCACGGCCTGGACAGGAATTCCACGGGGGGTTTCCCCTGCCCCCTCGCGAGCAATTTAGGGTCTTGTGTGGACAGACTCCGGCAGATCCGCTGTCCGCCCCTCAGCTGGGCCGCCCCTGGGTCCCTCCACCAGCCGTCGGAAGCCATATACAACGACGGTGCGTAATTTCAGGGGGACGGATGTGGTATCGATAGCTACGATGCCATAGCGGAGTGGCAAGTTTTTTAAAATGTCACTACGACAGACACTGACGACAGCGCCCTCTAGCACATGCTGTTCAGCTCTACAAACACCGCTGTAGATTCTGCCCATTTGATTCCGAGGAGACGACCTAGCAATATTGTTTCTTTTTCACAGAGGCCGAACCACTACTTGTACGCAAAGTTAAGTAAAGATGATTACAGTTCACACACAGTACTGAAGTGCTTTGCCTCTCCTGCTCCTGCTTGCTTCCTTCATTCAGCCAACCTTTCAGTTTTCAGGAGCAGACCCATGCGCCGTCTTCCAGGCGGGAAACAAAAGTATGGTACTTATCCTGAGAGTGAAATTGATTATTTCTGGTGCTCCACTGCCAGTTTACTGTAGCCCCCGCATCGTCTAAGTAACAATGCAAATTGTGTCGGGGTTCAATACTACAGGCTCCAGCCAATTCTCTCCGAGCTAATTCGACTACGGCCTCTGTATGAGACATGTCCTTTGAGTTAAGTTGATTGTTTCCTATACACCACTTTAGTTTTCCTTAACTCCCGGACCCTCACATTGACGACGCATCAAACTAATTGTTTCGCAGTTCACTACTACAGATTCGAGCTGACATCTCTAAGAGTGACTAAAGCAGCTACGGTCACTATATGGAACTACTCCTGGAAGTCAAATTGCTTGTTTCCGATGCACCTCTGCCAGTTTACTGTAACCCTCGCACCCTCACATTGATGATGCAAGACTCAAGTTGCTTTGGGATTCAATACTGCAGGCTCCATGCCAACTTTTCTTGAAGCTATTAAAGATGCAACGGTCACAGTATGGCATTTCTCCTGGGAGTCAAGATGGTTATTTCCGATGCATTGCTGCCACAAATTGCGTTGCAACTCAATACTACAGGCTTCAGCCATCTTCTCTCCAAGCGACTGACAAGGATACAATCGGCGAATGGAATTTATCCTCGGAGTCATGTTCCTTGTTTCCATTGCTACACTGCGAGTTTACTGTAACCCTCACATGAAGCAACACGCAAATTGCGTCGTGATTCAATACTACACGCTCATTCTGACTTCACTCCAATCGACTAACGTGGCTACGATCTCCGTATGGAACTTCTCCTTGAAGTCAAGTTGCTTGATTCCGATGCACCACTACCAGATTAGTGCAAGCCTCGTACCCTCCCATTGACAATGCCCCTAACAAATTGAGCCGCGATTCATTACTACAGGCTCCAACAGTTTTCTCCAAGCGACTAGCGCGGTTACGGTCACCGTATGAAACTTCTCCTGGGAGTTAAGTTGCTTGTTTGAGATACACAAATGCCAGTTTACTGTAACCCTGGCACCCTCATATTGATAATTCAACACCAAATTGCGTCTCGATTCAAGGCTAAAGACTCCAGCCGATTTCTCTCCAAGCGACTGATCCGGCTAAGATTGCCGTATGGAACTTCTCCTAGGAGTCAAATTCCTTGTTTGTTTTTATTCGTCCTCTGCAACTTTACTGTAATCCTCGTACCCTCACATTGACGACTCACCACACAAATTGCATCGCGATTCAATTCTTCAGGCTCTAACCAACTTTTCTCCAAGGTACCTACTCGGCTACGGACACTGTATGGAACTTCTCCTTGGAGTCAAGTTGTTATTTTCCGATGTACAACTGCCAGTTTACTGTAAGCCCTGGAACCCTGACACTGATAATTCAACACACAAATTGCGTCGCGTTTCAGTACAAAAGGCTCCAGCCGAGTTCTCTCCAACCTACTATCGCGGATCAAGTCCCAGCATGTAACTTCTTCAGCCCGTCAAGTTGCTTGTGTCCAACACATTACTGCCAGATTACTGTAACCCTTTCACCCTTTCATTGATGAAGCAACACACAAATTGCGTCGCGAATCAATACTGCAAGATCCAGCCGTCTTCCATCCAAGTGAATAACGTGGCTAGGATCAGCGTATGGATCTTTTCCAGGGAGTCAAGTTCTCTCTTTATGATGTACCACTGCCAGTTTACTGTAACCCTCGCACCCTCACATTGACGATACAACACAAAAATTGCGTAGCCATTCAGTACTACAGGCTCCAGCCGAATTCTCTCCAAGCGACTGATGCGGCTACGATGCCGTATGGAACTTCTCCTGGACATGAAGTCCCTTGCTTCCATTGCACCACTGCCAATTTACTGTAACCTTCGTAGCCTCATATTGAAGATGCAAAATACAAATAGCGTCGCGATTCGTAACTACAGGCCACGCCGACTTCTCTCCAAGCGACTGTCAAGTTCCGTGTGTTCATTGGGTCATTGCTAGTTTACTGTAACCCTTGCACTCTCTCATTGGCGACACATCCCACAAATTGCATCGCGATTCAACACTACAGTCTCCAGCCGACTTCACCCCAAGTGAATAACTTCGGCTAGGATCACCGAATGGAACTTCTACTGGGAGTCAAGTTGTTAGTTTCTGATGCCTTTACTATAGCCCTGGCACCCTCACATTGATAATGCAACACCCAGATTTTGTCGCGATTCAAAACTACAGGCTCCACTCTACTTTTCTCCAAGCAGGTAACGTGGGTACGGTCACCATATAAAAATCTCCTGGGAGTCAAGTTGCTTATTTCCAATGCACCACTCCCATTTTACTGTACACCTTGTACCCTCACATTCACGATGCAACACATATATTGCAAATCGATTCATTAATGCATTCAGAAGCCAAGTTCTTTTGAATCGACTAATGCGGGAACGGTCACGCTATGGATGTTCTCCTGTTAGTCAAGTTGCTTGTTTATGAAACACCACTGCCAGTATCGTCCTGACATTGACGATGCAACACACAAACTCCGTCGCGTTTCAATACTAGAGGCTCCAGCAGACTTATCTCAAAGTGACAATTGTGGCTACGGTCGCTGTATGGAATTGACCCTGGTAGTGAAGCTGCTTGTTTCCGATACACCACTGCCAGTTTACTGTAACACTCGCACACTCACATTGACGATGCAACATACAAATTGCGCCGCAATTCAGTACTACAGGCTGCAAGCCGACTTTTCTCCGAGGGACTATCATGGCTACATTCACCATACAGAACTTCTGATGTTAATCATGTCGCTTGTTTCCAATGCACCACTGCCAGATAACTGGAAGCATCACCCCTTCAATTGTTGCAACACCCAAAATGCATCCAGATTCCATACTACAGGCCGTAATCGACTTCCCTCCAAGTGACTAATGCGGCTATGCTTAATGTATTTATCTTCTACTGGAAGTCCAGTATCTTGTTTCCGGTGCACCACCATCAGTTTACTGTAAAGCTCCCATCCTCACACTGACGATGCAACAAAAAAATTGCGTCGCGATTCAATGCTACAGGTTCCAGCCAACTTCACTCCAAGAAACTGAGGCGGCTACGGTAACTGTATGAGCTTCTCAGGAGAGTCAAGATGCTTCATGATGATGCACCACTGTAACCCTCTCACCCTCGCATTGACGATGTCACACACAACATGCGTCGCAATTCAATACAACAGGCCCCATGACAAGTTTTCTCCAAGCGACTAATGCGACTACCGTCACGGTATGGAACGTCCCCTGAGAGTCTATCTGCTTGTTCCTGATGCACCACTGCCGCTTTAATGTGACGCTCGTACCCTCAAACTGACCATGCAACCCACAAATTCCTTCGCGTTTCAATACTAGAGGCTCCAGCAGACTTCTCTCCAAGCGGCTAATGTGGCTACAGTCACCGTATGTAACTTCTCCTGGGAGTAAAGTTGTTTTTTTAGATGCACCACTGCTGGTTAACTTTACCCTCACATCCTCACGTTGATGCTGCAGCACACAGATTGTGTCGAGATTCAATACCGCATACTCCAACCAACTTTTCTTCATGCTACTAACGAGACTACGGTCACCATATGGAACTTCTCCTGGGAGTAAAGATACTTCTTTCCGATGCACCACTGCCAGTTTTATGTAACCCTTGCACCCTCTGTTGACGATGCAACGCACAAATTGCTTCGCGATTCAATACTACAGGTTCAGTGCCGAATTTTCACCAAGCGACTAACGCGCCTACTATTGCCGTATGGAAATTCTCCTGCGAGTCAAGTTGTTTCTTTCCTATGCACCACTGCCAATTTACTGTGAAACTTGTATCCTCACATTGACGATGCTACACAGTAATGGCGTTGCGATTCAATACAATGGGTTCCAGGTGATTTCGCTCCAAGCGGCTAACGTGGCTATGGTCACCGTATGGAACTTCTTCTGAGAGTCAAGCTGCTTATTTCCGATTCACCACTGCCTTTTTATTGTTACCCTTGCATCCTAACATTGACGATGGAACACACAAATTGTGCCACTATACAATACTAAATGCTCCAGCCACTTTTGCTATAGGCGACTAACGCGACTACAGTCACAATATGGAACTTCTCCGGGAGTCACGTTGCTTGTTTCCGATGCACCGCTGCCAGTTTACTGTGACCCTATAATCCTCACACTGACTATGAAACACACATATTGCGTCACAATTCAATGCTAAAGGCTCCAGCCGAGTTCTCTGGAAGCAATTAACGCTGCTACGGACACCGCATGGAACTTCTCCTGGGAGTCAAGTTGCTAGTTTCCGAAGCACCACTGCGAGAGTTAAACCGGCAATGGTGCATCGGAAACAAGCAAACTGACCCCTCAGGAGAAGTTCCCTACGGTGATGATAGCCTCGTTAGTCGCTTGGAGAGAAGTCGGTTGGAAGCTGGAGAACTGAATTGCAACGCAATAAGTGTGTTGCAGCGTGAATGGGAGGGAGCGAGGCTTACAGTAACACAGTGGGTCGTCGGAAACCAGCAGAGTGACTCCCAGTAAAAATTACTTTCGGTGACCGTAGCTGCGTTAATTGGTTGGAGGCAAGTCGTATTTTAGCCTTTAGTATTGAATCACGAGGCAATTTGCTTGTTGCATACACAATGTGAGAGTGCAAGCGTTAAATTAAACTGACAATACTTCATTGGAAATGGGCAACATGTCCCCCAGGAGAAGTTCGATACAGTGACTGTAGCCACATGTGTCCTTGGAGAGAGGTAGACTGGAGCCTGTAGCATTGAATCGCTACGCATTTTGTTAGTTGCATCGTCAATGTGAGGGTGTAAGTATTACAGTTAGATGGGAGTGGTGCATCAGAAACAAGCAACTTGACCCCCAGAAAGTTTCCATATGGTGATCGTAGCCGCATTAGTCACTTGGAGGTAAGTCGGCTGTAAACTGTAGTATCGAATCGCGACGTAATTTGTGTGTTGCATCGTCAATGTGAGGGTGCGAGCGTTACAGTAAACTGGCAGTGGCGCATCGGAAAGAAGCAACTTGACTCAAAAACAGTTCAAATGGCTCTAAGCACTATGGGACATAACACCTGAGGGCATCAGTCCCCTAGACTTAGAACTACTTAAACCCAACTAACCTAAGGACATCACACACATCCATGCCCGAGGCAGGATTCAAACCTGCGACCGCAGCAGCAGCTCGGTCTCGGACTGAAGCACCTAGAGCTGGTCGGCCACTGGGCCAGCTTAACTTGACTCCCAGGAGAAGTTCCATACGGTGACGGTAGCCGCGTTATTCGCTGGAGCTTTTAGTATTGAATCGCGACGCAATTTGTGTGTTGCATATGAAATCCCTTTGCTAGCAGAGCAGAGCGGATGAGGTTATATTTGCAGAAAGGGGCCAAAGTAATTTACTGTCATTTGCACTCAACATATAAACGTTATTTGTTAAAACACACAATCACTCATGCAAGTATCAAAATCTATCACGGTTTTAACGAACGAGCTCCTTTGATAATCTAGGCACAAGGCCTAAACAAAGAACTGAGGTACAGAAGTTCTCCTGGAGGCTTCTCATCTTTATAAAAAACAATTATCTTCAATATAAATAGGCTGAAAGCCTTACCTTAAATTTTTCCCATAGAACTCAGCTGAAGGCCACACATTAATCAAGAACAGTGTTACGGTTTAAGGAAGAGACAAAGATTTTCAATGTTTAATCTAAGTAGGCTAAAAACTCGTCGAAGGTCGCATATGAACAAAACATTGTAATGGCTTAAGGCCTAGGAAGAAAAGCTTTCAATTTGAGAAGGCTGAGGGCCTTACCTTAAAATATTTCGTGTAAAACTCGGCTAAAGGCATCATACTAAGGAAGAACAATCTTATGACCTAATGGGAAGACAAGTACTTTGAATTTTTCGCTTAAGGGAGATTAAAACTCGGATGAAGGCTACTCAAAATGCAGAACACAATTTTATGGCTTAAGGCCTAAAGGAGAGAGCTTCTAAATTTCAACCAAAATAGGCTAAAGGCTTTATCCTAAAATGCTTCACGTAAAACCCACCCGACAGCCAGCCAACAAACGAACCAACAAGATCAGTTCTGCTCCAATCGACCATTAAAACGACAACAACATGTCAATAGCACAATGTTCTGGATACTGGTGCCCAATACAGCCGAGTCGGAATTAACGCCCAAAACTACCAACAACACCTCAGCTGTAGAACTACACGCCATGCTGGACAACATCAACATGACGAGGAAAATACACTGCCAAAAACTACGTCAACGCCCAGGGCATGTAACCGGAACGTCAATGGCCACAAGGCAGAAGATAACGCTAGTATACTTCATTAATGAAGGAATGAATTAAATTAAGTTAAACACCACACAGGAAGACGGCTGCAATTCTAGCCGACTTCAACGCACACACGTTGTTATTCGCGGGAATCTCCCAGAAAGCGACAACCAGGATCAAACGAAGAGATGTGATAGCAGTTGAGGCTTGATAGTCAGCACTCAACTTTAGTGTCCAGGATCTGTTGGCAACGAAATTCGTAAACCTCGCAACTAAAACCACACGTGCATACTGCCAGCGGCTCCGGCCTGACCACGCGCCACGGAGAATTCCTCACTGCTCTGTCCCAACTGACCGACTGAAACACACAACACACCCGGATAATGTATCTGACACACCAAAGATAGTACAGCAGCACTAGTATCGATACACTCTACTACTGCCACTCACAGAGAGAAGACAGCAAAGTTTTGGCGGCAGTAACTGAAGAAGAAATCAGACACCACTGGACTGTAAACAATGATAAGAAAAACAGGGCATGACGCGAGACAACAACGGCTCTGCATCATCAGTGGCAGTGGCGCATTGGAAACAAGCAACATGACTCCTAGTAGAAATTCCTTATGGTGACAGTATCCGCTCTAGTCTCTCAGAGAGAAGTTGGTTGGAGCCTGTAGTATTGAAACGTGACGCAATTTGTGTGCTGTATCATCAATGTGAGGGTGAGAGGCTTGCAGTAAACTGGCAGTGGGTTATCTGAAACAAGCAACTTGACTCCCAGGAGAAGTTCCATATGGTGATCGTGGCGGTGTTAGTTGCTTGCAGGGAAGTCAGCTCCAGACTGTAGTATCGAATCGCGAGGCAATTTTTGTGTTGCTACATCTATTTAAAGGTGCAAGGGTTACAGTGATCAGGAAGTGGTGCATAGGAAACAAGCAACTTGACTCCCAGGAGAAGTTCCATACGTTTGGAGAGAAGTCTGGTTGAATCTGTAGTATTGAACCGCGAAGCAATTTTCGTGTTGGATTGTCATGGTGAGGTGTGAGGCTGCGAGCATTACAGTAAACTGGCAGAGGTGCATCGCAAACAAGATACTGGACTCCCAGGAGAAGTTCCATACAGTGACCGTAGAAGCATCAGTCGATTAGAGAGAAGTCGGCTGTAGCCTGTAGTATTGAATCGCTATGCAATTAGTGTGTTGCATCGTGAATTTGAAGGTGCGAGCGTTACAGTAAACTGTCAGTGGTGCATCACAGACAAGACACTAAAGTACCAGGAGAAGCTCCATACCGTGGCCATAGCTGCGTCAGACGCTTGGAGGGCAGTCGGCACGGACCTGTAGTACTGAATCGTGACAGAATCCTTATGTTGCAGCGTGAATGTTGGGGTGCGAGCGTTATAGTAAACTTGCAGTGGTTCATAGGAAACAAGTAAATTGACTACCAGGTGAAGTTCCATACTGTGACTGTAGCCGCATTAGTCGCTAGGAGAGAAGGCGGCTGGAACTTGTAGCTTTGCATCTCGACGCTATTAGTGTGTTGCATCGACATTGTGAGGCTTTGGGGGTTACAGTAAACTGGAAGTGGTGCATCGGAAACCACCAACTTGACGACTAGAAAGTTTCTATATGTTGACCGTAGCCGCGTTAGTCGCTTGCAGAAAAATTGGCTGGGACCTGTAGTATTGAATAGCGATGCAGTTTCATTGTTGCACCGTCAATATGTCGGTGCGAGGATTACAATAAAGTGGCAGTGGTGCATCGGAAACAAGCAACTTGACCCCCAAGCGAAGTTCCATAAAGTGACCATTGGCAAGTTAGACATTCGGAGGGAAGCCGGCTGGAGACTGTGGCATTGAGTCGCGGAGTAATATTTGTGTTGCATTGTCGATGTGAAGGTGCTTGGGTTGCTGTAAACTGGCAGTGGTGCATCGGGAACCTAACTGAATTTCAGGAGAAGTTCGATTTGGTGACCTTAGCTGCGACTGTCGCTAGGAGAGAAGTCGGCTGGAGATTGCAGTACTGAATTGCGACGTAGTCTGTGTGCTGGATCGTAAATATGAGTGTGCGAGGGTTACAGTAAACTGGCAGTGGCGCATTGGAAACAAGCAAGATGACTCCCAGGAGTCATACGGTGATTTGAGCCGCGTCAGTTTCTTGGAGAAAAGTCGACTCGAACCTTTAGCATTGAATAGCTACACTATTTGTGTGTTGCAACGTCAATGTGTGGGTGGGATCTTTACAGTAACCTGGCGGTCTCGCACAAGAAAGAAGCAACTTTACTTTCAGAGAGTCTCCATAAGGTAACCGCAGGTACGTTAGTCGCTTGGAGAGACGTCGGCTGGAGCCTGTAGTATCGAATCACGATGCAGTTTGTATGTTGCATCCTGAATGAGTGGGTGCGATGCTTACAGTAAACTGGCAGTGGTGCATTGCAATGAAGCAAGTTGACTCCCAGGAGAAGTTACGTACGGTGACCGTAGACATGTAAGTTGCTTGGAGGGACGTCGGCTGGAGCCTGTAGTATTTAATCACGACGCAATTTGGATGTTGCATAGTCAATTAGGGGGTGTGAGAGTTACAGTAAATTGGCAGTGGTACGTCGGAAACAAGCAACTTGACTCCCAGGAGAAGACCCATGCGGTACCGTAGCTGCTTGGAGAGAAGTCGGCTGGAAGCTGTAGTATTGAATCGCGAATCAATAAGTGTGTTGCATCGTCAGTGCGAGGGGGCGAGGCTTACAGTAAACTGGCAGTGGTGCTCTGGAAAGAAGCAACTTGAATCCCAGGATAAGTTTCATACGTTGACTGTAGCCGCATCAGTTTCTTATAGAGAAGTCGGTTGGAACCTGTAGTACTGAATAACGAAACAATTAATGCGTTGCATCATGAATGTGGGGGTGCGAGCCTTACAGTAAAGTGGGAGTTGTACATCGGAAACAAGCAACGTGACCCCACGAGAAATTCCATCGGTGGCTGTGGCCGCGTTAATCGCTTGGAGAGTTGTTCGCTGGAGGATGGAGAATTGAATCGTGACGTCTATTTGTGTGTTGCGTCATCAATTTGATGGAGCGATGGATACAGTAAACTGGCTGTGGTTCATCAGAAACAAGCAAAATGTCTCTCATGATAAATTCTATGTCGTGACCGTAGCCACGTTAGTCGTTTGGAGAGAAGTCGGCTGGTGGTTGGGTTATTGAATGGCGATGCAATGAGTGTGTTGCATTGTGAATGTGAGGATGCGAGGCTTGCAATAAACCGGCAGTGGGTCAACAGAAACCAGCAACTTGACTCGCAGGAGAAGTACCATATGTTGACCGTAGCCGATTTAGTAGCTTGGAGAGACGTCCGGTGGAGCTTGTGGCATTGAATCGCAACGCAATTTATGTCTTGAATCGTCAATGTGAGGGTTTGAGGGTTGCAGTAAATTATCAGTGGTGCGTCCGAAACAAGTTCCTTGATTATGAGAAGTAGTTCCATATGACCACTGTAGTCGCGTTGGTGACTTGGAGAGAAGTTGCCTGGAGACTGGAGTATTGTATCGTGACGCAATTCGTGTGTTGTATCGTGAATCTGAGGGTTCGAGGGTTACAGTAAATTTTTAGTGATGCCTCGTAAACAAGCAACCTGACTCCCATGAGAAGCTCCATACGATACCGTAGCTACGTTTAGCCGAGTGGAAAGAAGTCAGACACAAGCTGTAGCATAGAATCACGATGCAATTTGTATGTTGCATCCTCAATGTGATGATGAGAGGTTTACAGTAATCTGGGAATGGGGCATCGGAAACAAGATACTGGAATCCCTGGAGAACTTCCATACGGTGACTGTAGCTGCTTTAGTCACTTGGAGTGAAGACTGCAGGAGCCTGTAGTATTGAATCGCGACTGAATTTGTGTGTTGTATCTTCAATGTGAGGGTGTGATGGTTACAGTAAAGTGGCAGTGGTCCGTCTTAAACAAGCAGCTTGACTCGCAGGAGAATTTCCATACGATGACCGTAGCTGCGTTAGGCTCTTGGAGAGAAGTCCGGTGGGGCCTGTAGTATTGAATCCTGACGGAATTTGTGTGTTGCATCATCAATGCGAAGGTTACTTTAAACTGGCACTGGTGTATCGGAAACAAGCAACTTTACTCCTAGGAGAAGTTACATGAGGTGACCATAGCCCACTTAGTCGCTTGGACAAAATTCTTCTGGAGCCTATAGCATTGAATCGCGACGTACTTTGTGTGCTGCATCGTCAACGTGAGGGTGCGATGGTTACAGTGAACTGGCAGTGGTGCATCTGAAACAAGCAACTTGTCTCCCTGGCTAGAACGCCCATCCCATGTTGTGGCAACTATTGTCCTTTTATAGGACTGAATGGGCTAAGCCCATTCATAGGCCAATGAGTCTCTGAATCCTTACCACTGTGAGGGTTTTGGATCCATCTGACTATGTGGGCGTGGTGTGATTATGTGGCGGACTTAACCTTTGCTCAGTCACATGGCACTTATCACCATACCAAAACAGAAGGAAGTATGGGAGAGTATGGCAGGTCGAAATTGGGGCTAGCAGGTAGTGGTGCGCTTGAGAAGACAACGCACCCAAACCTTTGACCCGACCACTGTAATATCGTACACCATGAAGGTGAACATGTTGGGGAGGCTAGCTCGACATGGGAGGTTGATCGTTTAATCGGCCTCTTTGTGGGTGGCTTAATGTCTGGTGTGGCGCTGAGTCTGGGAGGTGGGAGTGACTTTCTGTGTTTTGTGGACCTCCTTTGAATTGTGCAACTGGAGGTGCCAAGATGAACTGGCAAGCGACCAACAATGTCTTTCTGGTAACACAGCATGGTGTAATGCCCCCAGTGGTGGCCAGAGTAATTTTACAAGTTTCAGGACCTTTGTAATTAGTGGCCACCGCCACCCTTGAAATTATTCACAGTTGGGATCGTAATGTTGTCGGATTCTGCAAGTATCTGCATACTTTTCTGAATCTGAGGTAGTTCCATACTGCTGAATGTGTAACAGCCTGTCACAAACACACCCTTTGGATGTTTTTGGAAAACTTGGTTCCCACACCAAGTGGTTTTCCGTGTACACTAAGAAATAAGTGCCATGATTGAGAATCAGATGGTGACATCATAGATTTTCCAGTGGCATTAAAATCTTTCTATTGGGAGTGTCTTTTGATTGTCTCCTAGAGAGAGACACTGGTGCTATTTATGATTATGACATTGACATAGAGGAATCTCCCCATGTGCAATTGGTAGGATCAGTTTCAGATGTGCTCCATGTGGAGTAATATTTTTTGGAAGTGGGGATTTTAGGCAAAGATCGAGAGAGTTCTTTTCAGAACACAGGAGGAAGAGCTTGTTCAGGGACGATGTGGTGTACACATTGGGGCTCGCTGTGGAACTCCAAAAGTCCGACATTTGAGTCTGAGCATGGAGTTCTGGCCATGGACTTGTAGATTCTGAACGTAGAATTTAACTACATTGAGCACCTGTCTACAGTGAGCATCTTTGCTGCTCTAGCACACAGGGAATTTTCTAAGCTGCTTTGCGCTCTCTGCGGGCATGTTCTTTCAACTTCAGGAAGAAGTTATTCAAATGAAGCATGTTGTATACCTTTTCAGCTTCGTGGTATATATTCACTGTCATGCCATATACATCCAGTCAGGTAGCGTAACTATAGCTACATCAGGAGGGAGGTGTCGCACAGAGAGTCACATCCCCTCATGCAACTTCTTCACCTGAGCATTGCCATTGAGGTAACTGTAATCTACATATGTTTTGTAGCATCTCTTTTCTGTATTGTTCACATTGAACATCATGTTTCATAGACGATTCTGTTGCAATAAATCAGTCATGTCAATGAACAGCTTTTCTCATTCAACAGAGAGTATTTCCTGTTCATTTACTAATTTTGATTTCTTTTTGTGGGACATTACACGTTAGTTACTGTTTTATCACAAGTTGCCCACTTAGGTTTCAACGCTAGGTCAGAAAATACTAGTAAGCGGTCAGATACTACGTTGTGCACTGATTGCAGTAGTGTTTCTTAAGGGTGGTTCTGTGTTTTATACCCATTCTGTAGCAGAAATTAATCTCAGATAATTCGTCTCAGCGTTTTTGCAACACAAGACGACAATCATCGGTCGATAGTCAGAGATATTTGGATCTTTCTCATTTTTCAGAACTTTAATAATAGCCTGCGGCTTCCACTATGTCCTGTTTCATCCAACAGTGATTAAAGATGAACAAGAGCAAATCTTTTCCCTCCGTTGGCAGAATCTCAAGCACGGAAGATCGTTGAAAAGTGTAATTTAATGCCTCGTAGTCAATACGGATTTAGAAAATACAAAGGGACTAATGTCAATCAGCATTCGCTTTCTATGGAAAAAGGCTGTCGTTGCCTTTCTTGACTTCAACGACGCTTATGATCATGTGCACAAACCGATTATCTCGAGTAAGCTGACGGTTTTTGGTATTCCTTCAAGGATGGTATGTGGCTTCAATTACCTCGTTGGTCAAAAAACAATCTATATTAGATTTAAAGAAAACATGCTCGCTCCGTTTCTTGTTTCTCAGGACCTGCCCCGGACTGAAGTTTTAAGTCTCCTCTTGTATACCCTATGTACTTCGGATTTACAGCGAATAATCACTCTCCAACAAAAATGTTACAATGTTGTTGTTGTCGTCTTCAGTCCTGAGACTGGTTTGATGCAGGTCTCCATGCTACTCTATCCTGTGCAAGCTTCTTCATCTCCGAGTACCTACTGCAACCTACATCCTTCTGAATCTGCTTAGTGTATTCATCTCTCGGTCTCCCTCTACGATTTTTACCCTCCACGCTGCCCTCAAATGCTAAATTTGTGATCCCTTGATGCCTCAAAACGTGTCCTACCAACCGATCCCTTCTTCTAGTCAAGCTGTGCCACAAACTTCTCTTCTCCCCAATCCTATTCAATACCTCCTCATTAGTTACGTGATCTACCCACCTTATCTTCAGCATTCTTCTGTAGCACCACATTTCGAAGGCTTCTATTCTCTTCTTGTCCAAACTAGTTATCGTCCATGTTTCACTTCCATACATGGCTACACTCCATACAAATACTGTCAGAAACGACTTCCTGACACTTAAATCTATACTCGATGTTAACAAATTTCTCTTCTTCAGAAACGATTTCCTTGCCATTGCCAGTCTACATTTTATATCCTCTCTACTTCGACCATCATCAGTTATTTTACTCCATAAATAGCAAAACTCCTTTACTACTTTAAGTGTCTCATTTCCTAATGTAATTCCCTCAGCATCACCCGATTTAATTTGACTACATTCCATTATCCTCGTTTTGCTTTTGTTGATGTTCATCTTATATCCTCCTTTCAAGACACTGTCCATTCCGTTCAACTGCTCTTCCAAGTCTTTTGCTGTCTCTGACAGAATTACAATGTCATCGGCGAACCTTAAAAGTTTTTGCTTCTTCTCCATGAATTTTAATACCTACTCCGAATTTTTCTTTTGTTTCCTTTACTGCTTGCTCAATATACAGGTTGAATAACATCGGGGAGAGGCTACAACCCTGTCTCACTCCTTTCCCAACCACTGCTTCCCTTTCATGCCCCTCAACTCTTATAACTGCCATCTGGTTTCTGTACAAATTGTAAATAGCCTTTCGCTCCCTGTATTTTGCCCTTGCCACCTTCAGAATTTGAAAGAGAGTATTCCAGTTAACACTGTCAAAAGCTTTCTCTAAGTCTACAAATGCTAGAAACGTAGGTTTGCCTTTTCTTAATCTTTCTTCTAAGATAAGTCGTAAGGTTAGTATTGCCTCACGTGTTCCAACATTTCTACGGAATCCAAACTGATCTTCCCCGAGGTCCGCTTCTACCAGTTTTTCCATTCGTCTGTAAAGAATTCGCGTTAGTATTTTGCAGCTGTGACTTATTAAACTGATAGTTCGGTAATTTTCACATCTGTCAACACCTGCTTTCTTTGGGATTGGAATTATTATATTCTTCTTGAAGTCTGAGGGTATTTCGCCTGTCTCATACATCTTGCTCACCAGATGGTAGAGTTTTGTCATGACTGGCTCTCCCAAGGCCATCAGTAGTTCTGATGGAATGTTGTCTACTCCCGGGGCCTTGTTTCGACTAAGGTCTTTCAGTGCTCTGTCAAACTCTTCACGCAGTATCTTATCTCCCATTTCGTCTTCATCTACATGCTCTTCCATTTCCATAATATTGTCCTCAAGTACATCGCCCTTGCATAAACCCTCTATATACTCCTTCCACCTTTCTGCCTTCCCTTCTTTGTTTAGAACTGGGTTGCCATCTGAACTCTTGATATTCATACAAGTGGTTCTCTTCTCTCCAAAGGTCTCTTTAATTTTCCTGTAGGCAGTATCTATCTTACCCCTAGAGAGACAAGCCTCTACATCCTTACATTTGTCCTCTAGCCATTCCTGCTTAGCCATTTTGCACTTCCTGTCGATCTCATTTTTGAGACGATTGTATTCCTTTTTGCCTGCTTCATTTACTGCATTTTTATATTTTCTCCTTTCATCAATTAAATTCAATATTTCTTCTGTTACCCAAGGATTCCTACTAGCCTTCGTCTTTTTACCTACTTGATTGTCTGCTGCCTTCACTACTTCATCCCTCAGAGCTACCCATTCTTCTTCTACTGTATTTCTTTCCCCCATTCCTGCCAATTGTTCCCTTATGCTCTCCCTGAAACTCTCTACAACTTCTGGTTCTTTCAGTTTATCCAGGTCCCATCTCCTTAAATTCCCATCTTTTTGCAGCTTCTTCAGTTTCAATCTGCAGTTCATAACCAATAGATTGTGGTCAGAATCCACATCTGCCCCTGGAAATGTCCTACAATTTAAAACCTGGTTCCTAAATCTCTGTCTTACCATTATATAATCTATCTGATACCTTTTAGTATCTCCAGGATTCTTCCATGTATACAACCTTCTTTTATGATTCTTGAACCAAGTGTTAGCTATGATTAAGTTATGCTCTGTACAAAATTCTACCAGACGGCTTCCTCTTTCATTTCTTCCCCCCAATCCATATTCACCTACTATGTTTCCTTCTCTCCCTTATCCTACTGACGAATTCCAGTTACCCATGACTATTAAATTTTCGTCTCCCTTCACTACCTGAATAATTTATTTTATCTCGTCATACATTTCATCGATTTCTTCGTCATCTGCAGAGCTAGTTGGCATATAAACTTGTACTACTGTAGTAGGCATGGGCTTTGTGTCTATCTTGGCCACAATAATGCGTTCACTATGCTGTTTGTAGTAGCTTACCCGCATTCCTATTTTCCTATTCATTATTAAACCTTCTCCTGCATTACCCCTATTTGATTTTGTATTTATAACCCTGTAATCACCTGACCAAAAGTCTTGTTCCTCCTGCCACCGAACTTCACTAATTCCCACTATATCTAACTTTAACCTATCCATTTCCCTTTTTAAATTTTCTAACCTACCTGCCCAATTAAGTGATCTGACATTCCACGCTCCGATCCGTAGAATGCCAGTTTTCTTTCTCCTGATAACGACGTCCTCTTGAGTAGTCCCCGCCCGGAGATCCGAATGGGGGACTATTTTACCTCCGGAATATTTTACCCAAGAGGACGCCATCATCATTTAATCATACAGTAAAGCTGCATGTCCTCGGGAAAAATTACGGCCGTAGTTTCCCCTTGCTTTCAGCCGTTCGCAGTACCAGCACAGCAAGGCCGTTTTGGTTAATGTTACAAGGCCAGATCAGTCAATCATCCAGACTGTTGCCCCTGCAACTACTGAAAAGGCTGCTGCCCCTCTTCAGGAACCACATGTTTGTCTGGCCTCTCAACAGATACCCCTCCGTTGCGGTTGCACCTACGGTACGGCCATCTGTATCGCTGAGGCACGCAAGCCTCCCCACCAACGGCAAGGTCCATGGTTCATGGGGGAATGTTACAATATGCAGACGATATTAGCGTTTTATCAACCACAGGCTCACATCTTTAGGCTAAAACGGAATTACTCACTTCTACAGAAAATATCGATGAATGGCTGTCTAACAATGGGTTGGAGATCTCGGCTGAGTATTCGGTGATTGTACCTTTTTACAAATCGAACTCTGCTCGCATTGTTGATCAAGCTACATGCGGGAAGTATACATTTCAGATGAAATCTTATGATCGTCTTGTAGGAATGATATTTGCCTCTCGGCTCAGCTTGACACCTCACATGCAGTCTATTGTTAATAAGTGTCAGAAAGATTTCAATATAATTTTTTCTCTCACCAGTGCGTAGCGGGGAGAGCATCGCAGTATTATATGCGTGATGTACCTAGGGATTATTCAGTCTGGACTGGACTATGCAGTACCAGCGTAAGGGAGATTTGTCACATTTTCTTTCTGCAGATTGCATACAGGGGCAAGCATACATTCAGGGGCAAGCATATATTTGGGGGCAAATCATCCCTCCATACCTACCTTAACAGATTGTTATGCTAATTGTGGCTTCCATGCTATCTATTTGCATGTCAGAAAATAAAACACAGTTGTTTTTATACCCAACACCAAGCTACAATTCGCATTCCCCAACCCTCCTAATTATTTCATCAGATCCAACTGAGTAAAACTACAAACTCGATCTACAGTGCTGTTGTTGATGACAGAAGAGCAAACTTCTGAGGTTGGAGCTCTATAATGGTACATCTGATACACGTACACTATATGATCAAAGGTATCTGGACATCCCAAAAACCTACTGCCAGGTACTCCATATCAGCTTCCTCAGCAATCATTAGACATCGTGAGAGAGCAGAATTCGGCGCTGCGAGGAACTCTCAGACTTCGAACGCTGTCAGGTAATAGGGTGTCACTTGTATCATACGTCTGTACGCGAGATTTCCACACGCCTAAACATCCCTACGTCCACTGTTTCCGATGTGATAGTGAAGTGGGAACGTCAAGGGACACCAACAGCACAAAAGCGTAGAGGCCGAGCTCGTCTATTCACTGACAGAGACCGCTGACAGCTGAAGAGGGTCGTAATGTGTAATAGGCAGACATCTACCCAGACCATCACAAAAAGCTCCAAACTGCATCAGGATCCACGGCAAGTACTATGACAGTTAGGCGGGAGGTGAGAAAACTTGAATTTCATGGTCGAGCGGCTGCTCATAAGCCACACATCACGCCAGTAAATGCCAAACGACGCCTCGCTTGGTGTGAGGAGCGTAAACATTGGACGACTGAACAGTGTAAAAACGTTGTGTAGAGTAACGAATCACGGTACACAATGTGGCGGCCCGATGGCAGGATGTGGGTATGGAGAACGCCCGTTGAACCTCATCTGCCAACGTGTGTAGTGCCAAGAGCAAAATTCGGGGGCGGTGGTGTTATGGTTTGGTCGTGCTTTTCATGGAAGGGGCTTGCATCCCTTGTTGTTTTGCGTAGCACTATCACAGTACAGGCCTACATTGACGTTTTAAGCACCTTCTTGTTTCCCACTGTTGACGAGCAATTCGGGCATGACGACTACATCTTTCAACACGATCGAGCACCTGTTCATAATGCACGGCCTGTGGTGGAGTGGTTACACGACAGTAACATCCCTGTAATGGACTGGCCTGCACAGAGTCATGAGCAGAATCCTATAGAACGCCGACTTCGTGCCAGGCCTCACAGAGCGACATCGATACCTCTCCTCAGTGCAGCATTTCGTGAAGAATGGGCTGCCATTCCCCAAGAAACCTTGTAGCACCTGTTTGAACGAATGCCTGCGAGCATGGAAGCTGTCATCAATACTAAGTGTGGGCCAACACCATTTTGAATTCAAGCATTACCGATGGAGGGCGCCACGAACCTGTAAGTCATTTTCAGCCAGGTGTCCGGATACTTTTGCTAACATAGTGTATGTCCCTTGTGTGTGTGTGTGTGTGTGTGTGTGTATGTGACAGGGGGAGTGGAGAGAGAGAGACAGAGAGAGAGAGAGAGAGAGAGAATGGTCATTGAGTCACTCTGATTTAATATAGATGTACATTCTCAGAAAATCCTTCCTGAAATAAAGGTCTATGTTTGATACGTCGAAACTCCTCCTTTAGGCTGAAACTCCTTCTTTGCCTTTGCTAGCCTGCTACCTTATCCTCATTCCTTCGTCTGTCATGTGTTACTTGGCTTCCAAGGTAGCATAGTTCCTTCGCTACAGCTACTCCATGTTCAAAAGGTTTGATGCTACGTGTGTCGCTAATTTCATTTACTCTGCGTGTCATTGCTTTCACCTTTGTTATACTTACTGTCCCTATTATGAGCTCACTAAGTTCATTCCATCCCAAACGTCCTGTATGTTTTCCTGACTTTCACTGAGGATAACAATTTTATCAGGAAATCTCATCATTGCTATCCTTTTACCCTGTATTTTAACACTACTCTTGAACCTTTCTTTTCATCCATCAGTGTTTCTTCAATGTATAGATTGAAGAGTGGGGTAGGAAGCCTGAAACTTAGTCTTGCACAATTTGTTCTTGTCCTCTCTTTCACTTTCGTTGTTTTCCTTGGTTTCTTTTTCTTATTGTATATTACCCGCCTTTCTCTATGTCTTATATCAGTGTTTAGGAGGATTTCTAAGACTTCCGGCATTTTAAGCTGTCATCAGCTTTTCATAAGTAAAATATTCCTGAGAGAGTGTCTTGTGTTTTCTGAAACCTTGTTTCCATCCTCACATAAAAGGATAATGCTGTGTCTTGGTGGCTTCACCTTTTCTAAAGCCACACTGATCGTCAGCTGACGAATCCTCAATTTTCTTGACAGGTGGCACGCCACCCTCTCACTTAACATCGTTGTCAGTCAGATCAACATTCATATTTTACTACATTTGCTATGTGTGGTTAATTACTTTATCTACACGACGAAATTGTGGGCAGAATATTCTTGTAACTGCACGTGTAACTTGTAGAGAGCTTGTACCCGAGGGGCCGTAGCAGAGGCGATCAAGAATAGGGAGCAGGATGAACTGGAGCCCATAAATGCTGATGCAATGACTTGGCCATGCGAGTGATTCTGGGAAACAATGTCCAGTGGTTCTTACAGGGTGTCCAGAAAAGGGCTCCCTGATTTCAAAATTAAATATCTCGAAAACAAAGATCGATAGAGGAATGCAGAAACGGTATGTTTATTGTGAAAGCTGTAAGACGTTTATGCAGCAGTTTGAAATAATAGTTACAAAAGCTGCTAACAGATGGCGCTGTACGCTGTACAGCTCATATCAGCATACATAAGTGAAATAATCGTATGAAAACAATCTTTGCAAACAATCACATCACAATGTTTTCAAAATGTTCACCATTGGCACTAAAGAGGTGGCGCAAACGAGGAATGAAATTCGCCATCACATTTCGTAGTGTCTCAACGGATGACATTGGATTTCGCTGAATAATTCCAGAAACTGTGGCGATATTTTCAGGCGTAACTGCGGTTTGCTTGCGGTCAACATGCCCCCCTAGATCATCAGTTACGCTGCCTGTTCATTAAAATTTTGCGAAGAGCGTACGAATGGCTTTCGCATTGGGTCCTTTTGGAACATTAAATCGTGCTTGAAAACTTCACCTTGTTTCCATAGGACTCTCTTCTAACCTGTGGTACTCTAGCACCAGAAAAACGCGTTGTTCAATGGAGTACATGGTTTTAATCTCTTCCTTCGGTACGCTAACCTCCTTTCACGTTTCAATAGTGGAACTGATCGCACTCGGCTTCGGATCACTATTTATACTAGGCATTACGTATGGCGATACAGCACCATCTGTTAGCAGCTTTTGTAACTATTATTTCAAACTGCTGTATAAACTTCTTTCAGCTTTCGCAATAAACATACCATTTACTACATTCATCTATCGATCTTTGTTTTCGAGATATTTAATTTTGAAATCAGGGAGTCCTTTTCTGGACACCCTGTACCTACAGAGGGACTTCTGGCTGAAGATATCTCCTCCTGCTGCTGCTTAGGGTCGGATGGAAGAGCTCCAGTTCATAAAACATTTCACCTGGGCGAGATGCCAGTCCATCACAGAAGTGGGTGGTAGAAGCACACTGAGCTATTATGCAAATGGTGGGAAGGTCATAAAACTCTATGTATCTTAATGTTAGAAGCTGGGGAAATATGTACACTCGACAGCAAAAAAAGTGGGTCACCCCTGAATTCCAACGTGTAGGCTGCACCTGAATGTATGCAACCAACATAGCATATCTGTGTTGCACATAGTCGCAAGCCTCCATAGTACAGTCGTTGTAAGATACACAATGGGTACCGCTAGAGACTACTAGAGAACACTGGTCTTTAAGACAGTCCGTCCAGGTGTAAAGTAACACCACACTAGTACAGAAGATATCAGACAGTCCTTAACGTTTGTAAACTACACTTAATTTCAATAAGTGACATTTCAAATGTTATGGGACAACTAGTAATCGTTCTGTAATCCTTAGGTACAATTAAATATTTGAGACAGTATATGGATTTATAAAGTTGTATGGCAATTGGAAACAAGTTCTTTGCTGTCTAAAAGGTTTACCCAACACATGCTGATCGTCGTTCAACGTTCAACAGGGAGTGGTTTCGCATAAACTTTATGTAATACTAAGCAGTTAAAAGAAAACGTGATTAACGGCGGCAACCACTCTATGGAAATCCCAACATTAACAGCGAATCACAAGTAATATCATTGTTCACATTACTCATCAACAGTTACTTGTGCACGAAGTTGTACTTTAAATGACATGACCAACGTCTTCGTTCTGGATCCGGATGCAAACCCAGAATGTAAAGCCTTTGTTAACCAAGCAATGCTTTGTGCCTTATCGAGACTCGATCACTAGGCAGAAAGAGACGTCAAATATTGACGTTTGCACCAGTATCACTTATCAATTCTCAACTTGAACGCAAATGACGATAATGTTTGTACGAAAGCAGGAACCCTAACATGACAATTACCTTCTTGGTAATTAACCTCGAAAGACGTTGTATAGTGTTCCATTGTCAAGGAATAAAGGATGCACATGTTTAAAATTGAAATGCCATTATGTATTGCTGGCCACGAAACCAACCAACTACTGCAGACGCTCTTTGGGAAGCCTGAGAGGAAGTTCCTTCTTCAGGCTGTTACGTCCGACGGCTTATACATTCTATGCCAAGACGCGTGATAGAAGTACATAATAATGAAGGATTCTGGATAAAATATTAGAGTTCTTAAAATGTTTTGTTATGTCTTCTTTTTCGTCATTTTTCATCGTTGGGAGCTAGTGGAAGATCGCGTGGCAACAGAAAAGACACAATATGGGTTAGCTTTCCTTTGAGTTGCCCTTGAAATTAAAGTGTGTTTCTTTTGAATATACAGTTTGTTAAATATTCTGTTTTATTTCATTTATACCCTGTCTACATACTTACAAATTAATCAGCGTAGATGGACTCTATCACAGTACTTTTTGTTATTTAAAATACGTCTCTCTCTTCCCCTCCATTCATGAATACACCCTCCGTCCTCCACACAATACGCCAATGATTTCATATTATGTTTACTCGCCGCGCGGGATTAGCCGAGCGGTCTGAGGCGCTGCAGTCATGGACTGTGAGGCTGGTCCCGGTGGAGGTTCGAGACCTCCCTCGGGCATGGATGTGTATGTTTGTCCTTAGGATAATTTAGGTTAAGTAGTGTGTAAGATTAGGGACTGATGACCTTAGCAGTTAAATCCCATAAGATTTCACACACATTTGAACATTTATGTTTACTCGTTGTTAATATCTCTTCTATTCAGTCTCACACCCTCTCTCTCTGACACTATCACCGCAAGTGCCCTTCTATTACACTCCCCCAACACTTTGTAAACAAATCTAGCGGTTTCCAATGACGCTACATTTTCTCTTTTAATTGCTGCTGTCTTTACTCTCATTCATTCCTCTCACCACCTATGAAACCGTATTCTTTGATCTCCCCTTCCCTATAACCCATTCTTCGTTCTGAGAACAGTCCTTCCTTATCTGTCGGTCCTAAGATAAAACGAACTGTGGCACACATCTAAGTAATCAATACTTTGCAAGCATTTCACGCTTATATTTTGCACTTCTGCACTTCTATCCATTCCCAGATCCCGCCCTCCTTCCTGTTACGCGTCCCTTGACCTCTGCATCTACATCTAAATGAATACTCTGCAATTCATAATTATGTGCCTGGCAGGGGGTTCTGTGATGTGGTGGATTAATCTTGTATTGACGTGGAAAACGTGTAGGTTCACATCTCACGTCAGGCGTAGATTTTTAATACACACAAGTAGCTCTCCTTCAACCCTAGTAACGCCAAGTGCAGAACGCCAGTAAGCTCCGTAGTTCAATATCCGCAGTAAAGATAACATCCCTTCGCTGCCGACTGGGCATTCGTTTGAGCTCTGACAGATGCAGAAACCCCGTAAGGCAGAGACTCTGTCACCAGCAAGCCATCGTAAACTAGAAAACGTATTTCGTTTAATGAACCAATGGCCATGTAAGTTCACAAGGCTCTTACTTTATTTGAAACTGAGACGTTGAAAATTGTGGTGCTGGACTGGGATTAGAATTCGATTTCACTGTGTTCCCGAAGATTGCAAACTCTTCTAGGCGTCCTCGAAAGGCACCTATCAGGTTTCGAATCCTGATCAGCACAAAATATTCATTATTTCATTTCAAGCCCTAGCATGTGCACTCCGAACTACTGGTGAAAAATAGTTGCATTTTCAACGTCTCTTCGTGCGTTGTCAGCTGTAACATGTTCGTTTCAACTCACAGCCACATGATGAGCTTTTTATTACAACATTACAAGATCAAACGTTTCCTTACATCTTTTCAAGTTCAAACATTCCTCTCCATCCTACTGGTGAAAACGGATTTGGGTATGACATTGTGTTCGTTGTGATCACCAACGACGACATGTTGTGGATTCAACTTCTAGCCAGCAGAGTATTTTCCATCACATCATTGAAAGTACAAACATGTCATTCCTAGCTATTATTGGAAAAGAATTTGATAGTTAAAGTTTCTTCATGACCACGTGTGCGGGATTTGAATTCCATTCAGCACAGAGCTTTTCGTCGAATGATGTCTAGCTAAACATGCGCCCATCTCGCTACTGGTGAACTAACAATAGCTATTTATCGTCTGTTCCTGGCTAGGAAACGACGGTGCTAGATGCTGGGTTCGAATCCTAGTCAGGCAAAAACAATTCTATCGTCAATTAAGGTTCAAGCATTTCGCTATTGGTGAAAAACATTTGATATTTAAGTCCTGATTTTATGTACAGTCGTCCTCAACAGTATCCGAACGACCTGAATTGCATTTCACCTGATTTCCATGCGACCTACATAACGCAGCTGTCTAGCAGGTCCTCTAATCGCTCCTTGGTACAGTCGTTTGACTATTGAAAATGGTTCCAACAAATCACCACTAGAAAACACCGCTCTGTATCGCAATAACTCAAGATGTTAAGTAATACCACGATACTACAAATATCAGGGAACACCTCATCACAGATAAGACTGTCCTTAAGGCTTGTAAGCTCACATTTATTGCAATAAATGACATACCTGAAATGTTAGCACTCTCATTAATACGTCAGATAGGTAATGCACGTAGTAAGTTCGTCGTATTCATGATTTCCTCTTCAAAGTAACATACCATACTTGTTATTTAACACAAAACGTCATTAAAAATTTACGTTATTCACGAGCAGCTAGTTGAGAATATGTATGAACTTCAAATGACACGACGAACTGTCTCGTTCTGCATATGAATTCAAACCCAGGTCATGCAGGCTAGGCGGCGGTGGCCGTGCGGTTCTAGGCACTTCAGTCCGGAACCGCGTGACTGCTACGGTCCCAGGTACGAATCCTGCCTCGGGCATGAATGTATGTGATGTCCTTAGGTTAGTTAGGTTTAAGTAGTTCTAGGTTCTAGGGGACTGATGATCTCAGATGTTGAGTCCCATAGGGCTCAGAGCCATTTGAACCAATCATGCAGGCTAAGATTTCGAGGCTGACAGAAATTAACAGTCATTCCTGACTAGGCATAAAGAGAGTGATATACCTCATTTTAGGACAGTATCAGTTAGCAAATATCAACTTTAAATTACATAACGCGAATTCCTACCCAGCATCTATTGCCCTGTTAAGGAACTACGAGAGATGTTAAATATTGTTACTTCACAAGTAACTTACTTAAAATGCAGTGAGGTAAAGCTTTTGTGTTGTACTGGGATTCGAACCCAGAACCTAATCGGATTGTTATCGAAGCACAATCAAACTTTAACATATCGGATTTTCTCGGCAGTAGCTAGATGTATTAAATGAAATGACGAAACGTATCGTTGTTATATTCTAGAGAAAAGGAACGTTAAGTCTGGGTTTGTTACACCAGCAGCGACATGTGAGCGTGTTTGAACTAGAAATAATATGACGAAGTGTTCAGTGCTGACTGAGAATCGAACCCCAAACATATCGTTTGTTGACTACACACAAAGAGACGTCAGCTACCGAATTTTTCTCCACCAGCAGCTCGGAATAACATCCACGAACTTACAGTGATCTCGCAAATAGTTCTGTGTCTCACTGGGAGTCAAAATCGTCAGATATCGTTAGTGTTGACAACGAATGAAAATGCATTAATAATAAAAATTATTATCCACCAGTAGATAGGTGTTCTCATGCTAGATCTTGATAATACATAGTGAAAAGTTTAGTGCTGGGCCAGGATTCCAACCCATTCATGCGCAATATGTGGAGATGTTGAGGAATCGGCAGTTTTGAACAAACAACAAGTTGTAGTCGAGCTGTATTGTCACGAAGGGACCAAATTCCGCGTTAAGGTCGATCTGATTTGCATTCCCAGTTCAGAACCAATTTTATCGACATACGGAAGCTCAAATTAAAGACGGAATAAGTGTCCTGTGACCATACACAGGGTTTGTTTCGTCACTAGAAATAAATAACTAGTATAAGAAAGGTTACTGGTGATAGAGTTTCTACATGTCGCCACTCCTTACTTTATTGTGGTTCCATCTAACGTCTACTTGGTAGAGAAGGAATATCATGTTTAATGTGATTTTCAGACCACAATGCCATTATACCTTCTTCACTTGGCGTAGCCAGAATAGAATAGAATCTGCCTCTCCCTATCAAAAAACGTCGACAGAAGTTGGAATCGAACCGAGACCATCATCATATGAAACTATCATCAGTCCAACAGACCACCAACCCCTCTTCCCTACGACTCATTTCTCTATCATAACACCGTTTCGGCACACAAGATGAGCATTCTGACACACAGGCTCCCTGTAGTGGTTTGCATGATGTTGAGTACATTCATTTACTTGGTTGACCGAATCGCCATGAACTAGCTGCCTTGGCTACCCAGTGCATACATTCGACTCTATTTTGTAATCACCGAAATAAAATAACGTAACTGCCACCTACACAGAACATTGTAGGATGCAGAAAGTTAAATAGGAAGTGGTCCTTTCCATTTGAGCTACTCTATTGCGCTATCTGTTTGTTGAAACCATCGTGCAGTGCAAAAGAAATGCTGTAACTGTCTGTCTCTCAGAAGTCTACATCCGGCCATATGCATTATCTCACAGCACTGTGGAATGCCGAAGTTCTGGAGGAAGTGTTGTTCACCGCTGAAGGTGCTACAGCTGTTTCACAGCTAGTAGCGTAACGGTAAGGGTCGTGCACTGTTGATAAGACGTCGCGTGTTCTATTACATTCGCTACTACATTTCTTTTAATCGCAATTCTGTTGTCTGCTGAAGTTATCAATTTAATGGAACTTTGATCATAATTCGCAGTTGGCCTTTGGCTGTGCTGCGGTGAGGACGCGCTGTTTGTGTTCCTGCCGCTTAGCGAGCGCTCGTGTTGTTTACGTCGTACTCGGCCGTTTCGCGCGTGCCGTACTCAGCATATAGATCACTATGGCGCACCAATACAGAAAATCGACGCTTAGATTTACGTTCCGCAACGAATTTGCACAGCCCAAAGCACTCGAAGTCGAACGATTTCTACGAGAAGAAGTTAAAATCCCGGCGACCGACATTCTCGGCATTCACTTGTCCATTGTGAGTAGTGTCGTATATGTCAAGATCATCAACGACGCAACTTGTGAACGGATCCTTCGGGACACGAAACAGGGCCTCCATTTCTGCCATGCTGATGGCAATGTAGGGACTGTACACGTCGATTATTCTGGCATGGGACTTCGCACGATCAGAATTTTCGAACTTCCTTTCGAACTACCGGCAGATGACGTCGTGACAGCGCTGCACCCCTACGGCACGGTCCATGATCATATTGCGGAAAAATGGACGCAATTCCAGACATATCCTGTGCTGAACGGAGTCCGCCAGGTCCGAATAGAACTTAAAAGACATGTACCTTCATATCTGACTATCGGTGGCTGCCGTGCCATCGTCATCTACGATGGGCAACCGAAGACCTGCTCTGGTTGTGGGAAGGAGGGACACCTCAGATCAGAATGTATGCAACGTCGAATCACTCAACTGCCGCCGGCTGACACAGACCCGCCATCCCAGCAAACGCTGCTTCCCGTGACTTGCGCAGCAGCCCTCACGACAGCTACCACTTCACCACGACAGCCGACATCCACTGTTGGGTCGCGGCTCCATTCTCCAATACAGGGCGATGACGACACATCCGTTCCACAAGCTACGGATTCAATTCCGATGCCGCCGCCCCCGTCGACGGATAACAACACACATGACGACAGCATGGCCGTAGACTCGCTTATTGTGCCTACAGCTGCCTTTGTACCGGAACGTCGGGAATCTTTGCCGTCGTCTGACACAGAAGGACACACCAGGAAGCAACGCTCCCCGAAGCGAAGGAAGCGGAGGCGTAGAACAACTTCCGAACGGGATGCGACACAGCCTCCAGAGGACGACGACTCCACCTTCAATGACGACGCTGCCACAGAGGCAGCCGTCATTTGCTGCAGTGTGGCACCACCGAACGGAACTGAGGACAAACCACATATACCTACAGTGGCAACATCGGATGCCGATACGCAGAACAGATGCTGCCCACCACCTTCTGGAGTGCAAGCACCCCTGCCGTGTCCTGAGGACGTTAGGGAAGCCGATCTTGCTTTGAGTTCCCCGACGTGGGCGGATGACCACGACGACGGCGGAACCATGCAAGTTACGCCAACAGAGCCCACGCCATTGGCTCCGGCTCTCTAGAAAGGACGGCAGGTGAGGTTGAGGTTTGGGGGGATGCGGAGGTGTCAATACAGTCAGAAGCGTCATAAGTAATTTCAGTCTTAATGGATAACTTAACACCTGCGGTTCGGCAACAAGCTTATCGTATCGCCACGCTTAACCTCAACACTATACGAACGGCAGTGAAGATCCAGTTGCTGCGTGAGATGCTTCGTTCTTCGGATGTTGACATTGCCCTGTTGCAAGAAGTGGATATAGCGGCCCTCCCCGTTTTCTACGGTTATGTGACATATGTGTCACCGGCGGGCCGGAAGGGCAGCGGTACGGCAATACAAGGCGCGACGGAATTGCCATCGAAGAAGTGACTTACCTTCCGTCAGGAAGGGGGCTGGCGATCACAGCACTGGGCACGCGCATCATTAACATTTACGCTCCATCAGGAACTGACCAACGCCGCGAACGATCGCTGTTCTACTCGGAGGATATCGCCCCCCTCTTTATCAGCCGCTACGATCAATATACACTCCTGGAAATTGAAATAAGAACACCGTGAATTCATTGTCCCAGGAAGGGGAAACTTTATTGACACATTCCTGGGGTCAGATACATCACATGATCACACTGACAGAACCACAGGCACATAGACACAGGCAACAGAGCATGCACAATGTTGGCACTAGTACAGTGTATATCCACCTTTCGCAGCCATGCAGGCTGCTATTCTCCCATGGAGACGATCGTAGAGATGCTGGATGTGGTCCTGTGAAACGGCTTGCCATGCCACTTCCACCTGACGCCTCAGTTGGACCAGCGTTCGTGCTGGACGTGCAGACCGCGTGAGACGACGCTTCATCCAGTCCCAAACATGCTCAATGGGGGACAGATCCGGAGATCTTGCTGGCCAGGGTAGTTGACTTACACCTTCTAGAGCACGTTGGGTGGCACGGGATACATACGGACGTGCATTGTCCTGTTGGAACAGCAAGTTCCCTTGCCGGTCTAGGAATGGCAGAACGATGGGTTCGATGACGGTTTGGATGTACCGTGCACTATTCAGTGTCCCCTCGACGATCACCAGTGGTGTACGGCCAGTGTAGGAGATCGCTCCCCACACCATGATGCCGGGTGTTGGCCCTGTGTGCCTCGGTCGTATGCAGTCCTGATTGTGGTGCTCACCTGCACGGCGCCAAACACGCATACGACCATCATTGGCACCAAGGCAGAAGCGACTCTCATCGCTGAAGACCACACGTCTCCATTCGTCCCTCCATTCACGCCTGTCGCGACACCACTGGAGGCGGGCTGCACGATGTTGGGGCGTGAGCGGAAGACGGCCTAACGGTGTGCGGGACCGTAGCCCAGCTTCATGGAGACGGTTGCGAATGGTCCTCGCCGATACCCCAGGAGCAACAGTGTCCCTAATTTGCTGGGAAGTGGCGGTGCGGTCCCCTACGGCACTGCGTAGGATCCTACGGTCTTGGCGTGCATCCGTGCGTCGCTGCGGTCCGGTCCCAGATCGACGGGCACGTGCACCTTCCGCCGACCACTGGCGACAACATCGATGTACTGTGGAGACCTCACGCCCCACGTGTTGAGCAATTCGGCGGTACGTCCACCCGGCCTCCCGCATGCCCACTATACGCCCTCGCTCAAAGACCGTCAGCTGCACATACGGTTCACGTCCACGCTGTCGCGGCATGCTACCAGTGTTAAAGACTGCGATGGAGCTCCGTATGACACGGCAAACTGGCTGACACTGACGGCGGCGGTGCACAAATGCTGCGCAGCTAGCGCCATTCGACGGCCAACACCGCGGTTCATGGTGTGTCCGCTGTGCCGTGCGTGTGATCATTGCTTGTACAGCCCTCTCGCAGTGTCCGGAGCAAGTATGGTGGGTCTGACACACCGGTGTCAATGTGTTCTTTTTTCCATTTCCAGGAGTGTATCTTCGGCGGCGACTTTAACTTTGTGCTCCACCCCAAAGACCAAGTCCCACACTTCTCGACTTGTCAAGAACTTCGGCTCCTGGTTCGAGATCTGCTTCTCACCGACACGTGGGAGACAGTGCACGGTGACCGTGCCGGGCCGACATACCTTACTAGTCACTCAGCCAGTCGCCTAGACCGCATTTATGTCTCACGATCTCTGGCGCCGGGAGTATTGGACGCCGAACGTTGGCCGCTTGCCTTCTCCGATCATAGCGCTTTCATATGCACACTCACTCTACAACAGCAGCGGATATGGCGCAGCCGAGGACCCTGGAAGCTGAATGTGGCACATCTTCAAGCCCCGGAATGCTGTCGGATTGTCGCCAACACATGGCTGGATTGCCAACGTCGTCATCCCCGATACCCTTCGACTCTATCATGGTGGGTGGACTGTGCAAAACCAGCGTTTCGGCGTGTGCTAACTCAATTCGGTAAAGATACCTCAGCTTGGCATCGTCACACATTGGACTTTTATTACACGATGCTTCGCGAACTCGACAGCCATCCACCATCTCCAAACCGACAAATGGAAAGCCGCCGAATTAAAGGTCAAATATTGTCTCTTACGAGGAAACGTTTGGAGGGGGTCGTCGTGCGATCGCGACGTCAAGACCGAGCGGAAGGAGAGAACCCGTCTATGAATCACATCGTGCTCGACAGCCGACGACGCCGTCAGCAGCTGATCACGGACCTCGAATTGCCAGGTGGTAGGGTCGTAATGACTCAGGTGGCGGTTACAGAAGCCTTTGCAGATCACTATCGGCGGTTTTACGACGAGGTGAATACAGAGGATGAGAAAGCGGACGATCACGACATACTGCAGCATGTGTCGCACACCCTCGACAATGCAGCAGCGGCGACGCTGTTAGGTGGAATTACACGGGACGACATCGAGGACGCGCTTAACAAGGGAGCACTCAACAAATCTCCCGGGCCAGACGGACTGCCGCTCGAGTTTTATCGGACTATCCGCGATCTAATGATGCCCCGATGGATCAGCGTGTACCAAGAACTGATGACCCCCGGTTCCCACGTGCCACCTGCATTCGTGGAAGGTCTCCTTATACCGATACACAAGCCTTCCAGAGGTAGGACGGTCGAGGACTACAGGCCCATTACAATGCTGAACTCGGACTATAAAATCTTCGCCCGACTACTCGCCAGCCGCATAAAGAAGGTTCTGCCCCTACTCCTCTCAATGGAGCAAACGACACAGGGCGGAGTGACCAACATGCAAACGGCAACCAGCGAATGCAGGGATTTAATAGCCATCGCCACATCCTGTCGCCTTCGAGCTGCTCTGATCTCCATTGATTTCGACCAGGCCTTTGACAGAGTTCACCACAAGTTCCTTCTGTCCGTTATGGCCCGCATGGGCTTCCCGCCTGACTTTCTCGACATCTTTCAGTACCTTTTCCGTGGAGCTGCATCCCGTGTACTGGTGAATGGACGGATTGCGGGTCCCTTTCTAATCCGACGGTCAGTTCACCAAGGATGCCCACTCTCCATGATCCTTTACGCGATCGCACTCGAACCACTTGTCGGAGGGTTGAAACACAGGCTCTCGGGCATGTCATTGAGGGATCACACCTTTCGCTGCAGGAAATATGCTGATGACCTTCTCTTACTTGTCCGCTCTGGTGACGAGGTACGCTCGGTGATACAATGGATCAATCGCTATGGATTGGCAGCGGGCAGCCTCATGAATGTGGCCAAGTCGGCAGCGATGCCCGTTGGGAGAGGTCTACAGGAGGACGCTTTAGCCCCACTCCCACTAGTTAGCAAGATCCGGTTCTTGGGCATAGCATTTACACAGGATGTGCGCCGCCCGGCTGCCATGAACTATGCACGATTACTACAGGCCATACGCACAGAAGTTCGCCGGAACTTACTTCGACGGATGGACCTCCTACAGCGTATGGAATACCTCAACCTTCACGTGGCGACTAAGATGATCCACATGGCCCAGGTACTACCGATATCGACAGCGATGGCACACAGATTGCAAGCAGCGTTTGGATATTACCTTACCGCCGGACACCTATTCAAAGTCCGCTACGAAACACTCACTCTCCCTCCGCGTGATGAAGGACTGGGACTTCTAAATGTACGAGCGAGAGCTACAGCGTTATACTTGTGCACAATGATGAAATTGTGGACCCACAAAGATGCTTCCCTTACGGGACGTCTGTTAGAGGAATTGCTGCCGGCGTCTCTTCTGCCACCTGTCACGTTTGCGCACATTACACCTTCACTCTCGCACCTCTCGGCATTTATTCTTGAGTATAGTTACGTGCACCCAGACCTTCCCAACACTCGCACTCCCAAGGCGAGAGACGTTTACAGACTGCTGCTAAGGTCCATACCTAGGAATTTGATTGAGAGCAAGAGCTCTACGACCCTATGGCCGGCAGTGTGGAGAGCGGTCCAGAAGCCGTTCCTGCCCCGCGGGTACGAGCCGCGTGGTACCAGGTGGTGAACGGGAAGGTTGTAACACGACAAAGGCTGCACGCTATTGGGATGACGGAATCCCCCCCTTTGCCCACGTTGCCACCTCGTGGATACTGACGAACACCGCTTAACATGTGGATCGGCGTTAGAGGTATGGCTGCTAGTGCAGAAGATCCTCGCCTGCTACCTACGTATCGCGCCTCGCACAATTGAGCCACGGCACCTCCTTTGTCCAGAGGATACTTATTTCCCACCTGCGAAGACTCACGCTCTCACATGGTTTAAAGGCATGTCCATATACTACCTCTTTCGAGATGAGGGTGCTTGATTACTGGCAATTTCTCCAGGACAGTCATAGCATACTTGAGTGTACACCCCGATACCGACAACTATTTGCGCAGTGTCTTCGATAACCCCCGTCACAGTTGGGGAGTACCGGGCAGAGGATGACCGCCGACATGGGGCTCCACACGCTGCGAAATGTTGTACCTATTTGGAACATGGAATCTGTACGCAGATGGGTCATGCACATGGAATGGCGTGCAGGATTTGGTTACATTTTTCTTTCTTTATTATCTATCATCACACTATTAGTTTCAAATTCTTTTTCATAGTTTAGAAGGAACTCTTGTTCTGTTGTTGCTACGGATGTAATTTTCTAATTTTGTTTGTCTAACTGAAAGACGCCTTTTGTCCATATATATATATATATATATATATATATATATATATATATATATATATATAAAAGGTTGGCAGCGAAAATAATTTCCAATTAAAAAAAACAAAAAGAAAAAGGTTGCGGCTCAGACTCGGACTCGGACTTTTACGCCAGAAGTCTCGGGTTCGACTCCTCCTCTGGCACTTCTTTTCCTTCTGTTTCATTTCGAGAATTGTAAACTGAAAAAAAAAGTGGTTAGTGTCCAAGCCCCGTAATCGTAAGTAGTTGGTCGCTGGATCGAGTACCGTTCGTTACCCTTTTTTTTTTTTTTTTTTTTTTTTTACAACACAGTCATGTCTGTGGCAGTCGAAAGTTGCAGGCAACAATCAGGGACAAGAAAAAAAAAGTTCTAGAGGATGTGTTGTTCACTTCCTAAGGTGCTGCAGCTATGTCACAGCTAGTAGCGTAACGGTAAGGGTCGCGCACTGTTGATAAGACGTCGCGTGTTCTATTACATTCGCTACTACATTTTTTTTAAACGGAATTCTGTTGTCTGCTGAAGTTATCAATTTAATGGAACTTTGAGCATAATTCTCTTCACTTCTCAACCCAAAATAGTTGCATGTGGAAAAAAGGCTGACTTCTGCGTCATTTTGTTCTTTTCAGGTTTAATAGATGGACTGGCAGCAGATACGTCTCGAAGCTTTTGTATTATGCGTGGGGAGAGCGCATCGTGCCAAAATAGTCAGAAAAGTATTTTCTACATTAGCTGTCGTCTGGTAGTGGCATTTTATTCTTCTTCAAACCTTGTTTGACAGCTTTAACTCAGAACAAGTTTTCTACATGCATGTAATCAATAAACTCCATGTGCATTGTCAGACTGTTGTAGATACCATCAGAAAATTCGCATATATCGTTGATGATTAATTTCTCTGTCATGTTTAGTATTGTTTTAATTACACTAAAAGAAACACGAAAACTGTGCACTGTATTGTAAGAAATGAAATAAAACTACTCACGATAACCTTACGACGAAAGTAAGTCTGTTTTAACAAAACTGAGTATCTGTACACAAGCGTGCCTCTATCTGCACGAATTAGTAAAATACTACTCACTTAGATTTCGATTGGGTCTGTGTTTAAATGGTATGCTGTGTCATACTCAACAGGTATGCAATCGTGGCATTTCATAAATAAAGTTACCTATTCCTAGAAACCCAAAATTTGCTTGTCAGCAGCGGAAAGAGGCGTTACCTGTTAAGCAGTATTGTAAGTTTTTCACCATTGCACTTTGAGCTGAAAGTATTTTCTTGCGATTTGCTAATCAATTTATTTCCTTCATACTTATCACCCTGGCATGGGAATCTTAAGTGAAGAACATTACTGAATTTCGTATCGTTGACGGTCGATTCAAATTTCTTCAGAGACGCTTGTATTGTATAGCAGCTTGGCAGTCAGAAAGCCGAGATCTACGACCATTAACACAACTTACTGAGTCGAGCTGCCAAGATGATTTGATGCGTAAAGGTTTTCTTCTGATTTTGTTACAGAATTTTTTCTGGGAATTCGCAGCTCCATGAAATAATACACAAAAAAAGCTCGCACGCGTTGCCCCTACCACGGTTAGAACTGACGGTTTCCTTAACCATTGGAACAAGAGACACGGGCGGTACCACGGGGCTACGGACACACTGCTGCCAGCACGCCACTCTAGTCATGGTATTGGTCGCTCAGCCTCATAACGCATCTTGAAAGATATTAAAAGTTGTCACTCATGTGAAGAATAGCATTTCTTTAGGCAAAAAATTGAAATTTCTGTCTCAGTGTCTTTTTTTAAAAAAAAATCTTTATTAACACAATACATTACAACTATATGAAAAATACAAAAATAACCCACCACCTCAATAATTAGTGGGTCTATGTATTATACTACTAAGAATACAGCAAGTTCTACATTTAAATATTATAACTGGCTAACTTGTGGACAAGGTTAATCTATTAGGCTATTCTACTTTTCTAGTGTATTCTGCAGCGATTACAGGTGTGCCAGTTGGTGTTACAAACCTACTGTTTTAAGGCCTGCTCACTGAGCTAAACCCATGTGAGCGTGCCCCTGGCACTGGGCTGGCCAAGTCTGTGTTGTCGCCGCAGTCCCTACTTGTTAGTATTGTTAGTGTTCTAAGTCTACTACTACTGCTAATTTAATTGGTTCTATGTCTAAGTAGAGTGCAGTTGTCGTAGCCTGGTGGGTGATGCACTCGCTGTCCTGGTCCAGTAGTGCGGCGGATTCCAGTCAAGGGAGACTGGCCTGCTCCGCACCCGGCAGTATGGCGAGTACATCTCAGTCTATTCCGGGTTCAATATCATCTATCTTGGGTTCTTAAGAATTCTCGCAAGATCTTCTGTGATACTTCGTTTGCCAATGTGTTGAGAATACTGAAGGTATCGGCACTTCGTATTAGGGCATAAGTGTCGTGATCGGGTAATTGCGCTCGCAGGTCATGCGCCACATCATCATATAGCGGGCAGTCATAGATGATGTGCTCAGGTGTTCCGTCTTGAGCGCCACAGTCGCACGCTGGTGTAGCTCTTTTTCCAAACCGACATAGGTATGTCGGGTATGGTCCATGTCCCGTGAGAAAGTGCAATGGTCCCCTGCTTGGCTCGAAGTAGGTCATCCCAAGTCGCTCCTTGATGTTTGGCAGCAGCTGAAAGACCCTTCTACCAGTTTCTTCATTCTCCCAAGATGTTTGCCATAACTCCTCCCCCCTTCTCTTTATGGCAGGTTTGTCTCCTAACTTAACCCCCAAAATGCCCCTTGTCTTATCTATTTTCCCCTTAGTGACCCAGTACCATGCGGCCTGTTCCCTTATCTTTATGTCTAACGGGCATAATCCCATTAGCACCAATAGAGCCCCTCCAGGAGTCGTTCTGTAGACACCTACAGACCGCATTATCATGTTTTTTGCACCCTTCTCACGTCCATGGCCGGCATCACCCTCGTGAGCCTGTGAGCCCAGACCCCACATGCATAACCTACTACTGATGACAGGATGCTGTTGTGATATAATTTGTTGAGAGCAGGTGGCAGGTGAAATCTTTTGTGACCAATGTTGATGAGGTTGTTCAGGGTTTCTATGGCGCATAGTGTAATGGTTTCGACATGAGATGTATAGCTCCATTTTTCATCAAAAATTACTCCAAGATATCGCGCTTCGCGACGCCGAAGACCTGGTGTTCCATTAATTCTTACTGTGGGATTCCTGACCAGACTGCCTTTTAGAAGAAGGTATGTTGACTTATTTGGTGCAATTTTCATTTTAGCTTGTTGACACCTTTCAGCTAGTATGTTGATTGCTCTTTCTATTTTTGGTTCGAGTTCTTCAACCAACAGGAGGATGTCGTCAGCGCAGGCTATCACGTCTAGCACGTCCTCACTGAGTTGTAGTTTTTCTAGCAGCGGTTCAACATTTACGTCCCAAAAGAGTGGCCCCAGTACGGAGCCCTGAGGACACCCCTTCGTAATGGTCTTGCTTATTTTGTCGCTAGGCGATGATAACCAGACCTCCCTGTCCATACAATAGCTCCTGAGACAGCCATAGAGGGGCCATGGACACTCCTTCTCACGCAAGCGGGAGAAGAGCGAGGGCCACCACAGGTTGTCAAAGGCGCCACTGATGTCCACTATGATGCCGATCACGTATTTGTAGGGGCAGAGCCACAGACCTCAGCCGCCAGGGCGATTGCGTCAGACGCTGATCGCCCCGGCCGAAAGCCGAACTGCCTGTCGCTCATCCCGCACAAAGTTCTGTGTGCGGTCAGTCTGTCAGCCAACAGCTTCTCTAACAGTTTCCCCATGATGTCTAGGAGACATATTGGTCTGTAGGACTTCGGCTCCATGGGATCTTTGTCCTTGCCCTTCTTGATGATGACCATATTTGCTCTTTTCCAGATCTTTGGGAATTTGCCAGTCCTAAGACATTCGTTATATAAACCTGTGAGAGGTGCTATTAGCTGTGGGGCGAGGAACTGTACCACCTCCGCTACTATACCATCTGGCCCTGGTGCTTTCCATTTTTTTAGCGATTTTATTTGTGCAGCAATTTCTTCTTTAGAAAAAGGGTACACCCGGGTGTTGTTGGTGTACTCCTGCTGATCTGCCCTGCGGATTTGCTGTTGGGTCTCTGTTTCTCCATTTTCCTCATCATCTGGAAGTAGAGTCCTCAGGAGGACCTCGGCGGTCTCCCGCCAGGACTCTGTTGTTCATCCAGCCTCTGTGAGAGTGGAGAGGACCGCTGGGGACCTTATCTTCTCCCTGACCAACATGTAGGGAACTCCCCACGGGTCACTTTCAAGTTGTCTTAGTACGTAGTCCTCCCAGCTCTTCATCCTTATCTGTTTTAATTCTTTCTGGAATGCTTCCTTTGCTTCTCTATATTGCTGCAACCAGTGTTGTTTTTCCGGCCAGACGGTACTTCGCTGGTAGTACTTCCTCGCCCGTCGGACAGACTGGCGCCAACGTTCGAGGTCGGCAGTCCATGGCGATGGGGAGGCCGCTACAGCCCTTCTCCTAGTCGGAACAGCGGCTTTTAGCGCCCTAACCACTGATCCCACCAGTTCCTCGGCGTACCTATCCACGTCCAGGTCACCCTCGGGCAATGGAGGAATACTACACTCTCGAGCCAGGCGTTCCCAGTTAGTTTTGTTGAAGTTATACTGTGTTTCCCACCCCAGGTCCCAGCGGCACTCTTCCTGACTGAGTTGAAAGACGATCAGATTGTGGTCGCTTGTGGTGACTTGATCTTTAACTACCCAACTTTGGATGTTACTACTGATGTTAGATGTGGCAAGGGTGACATCAATGTTGGTCCCTAATCCACCTCCACCTGTATAGGTGGGGGGATTTCCTGGTTTATTGGCCACAACAAGCTGTTGGGCCATAATAAACTCCTCAGCCGTTCCGCCATTGGCATCTCTGGTGCCGCTGTACCATAGGGGGGATTTCGCATTCATATCTGCCGTGATGATAACTTTCTTGCCTTGTAACGCCGTGGTCGTTTCCGCAAGATGATCTAGGTGGTCCTCAAAGTTCCCTCTGTACTGGAAATACATGTTTACTATGAAAACCAAACCAAGGGGCGTCTGTAATTCCACGACGTTACAGTGGCTGTTTGACAGCTGCGTTATTGTAGTTGCTCTCAGCCATTTATTTATGATGATCACAACTGCTTGGGGTTCTTCCCCGGTGGAGATGACTTGCCAGGAGGCTGACATGAAGGGGATTTGCCCAGCCCGAGAATATGGTTCCTGCAAACAGATTACGTCCAGTCTCAGCTTCTCCACTATCCTTCGTAGCTCCTGCATGACAAGGCGGCTATTGTGGGTGTTAATTTGTCCGATTTCGACTTTTGGTGACATTATGGGAAATATGTATGGAAATTACATTCGGGCCATGGTTTGTTCCAGTCTGACGCTATTCGCCCATTGGCCAGGACAGACTGTGCATATATTTCGTCCAACTCGAATCTTTCCCCTCTCCTTTCGAACACTTTTTTGAGCAAGGCAGGGCTCCGAATTCGGTGGGAAGGTTCATTGACCTCAACTGTATCCTGTCTACAGCCTCCATTGTGGAGAAAGTGACCCTTCTTCCATATTTATGCCCTACACGTACGATGTGCCGAAGTGCTGTGGTGAGGATGGCCGGCTGCTCCAGGCGGGAGAGCTGCATAGCAAATTCTAGGTTTGGATAGATTCTCCAAGGGTCTACTCCCGTGGGTCTTGATGTTGTTGCGTCGAGTTGTGTTGTGCTTGTAACAGAGCTATCCTGTAGGATTGCTTTGGGGGTGTCGTCTTGTGTGGGGATTGTGGTGTTTGTGTCTTGGGGTCTTGAGTCATTAGCTAGCGTGTGGGTGCTTAGTGTTGGGGTAGGTTGACTTGTTGTTGCGGCGACAAAGTTTGCCGCTTCAGGGTTCAGTGTGGAGGTGACAACTGGAGGATCATAATTTACAGGTTCAGCCTGTATGGTTATATCTTTTATGGGAGTAGTTTGTTCGTCTGCTTCTTGTGCTGGTTCTGTTTGTAAACTTACAATTCTCATGGTTATCTCTTGTTTCTTAATGTTCTGTACTCGATTTATGAGTTCTTTGAATTTACGTGCTCTTTCAGCGTCTCTTCTTTGTTTGCTGGGGGATTTCCTTTTCTTAGCTGTCCTGCTTTGGTTTACAGCGTCAGCCATAATCAGTTCTGGCTATTATGCGCTGTTCTAACATCTTGGAGGTTGGGCAGTTTCTGCCAGATGCCCCGCAGGACTTTTTACCTCTACGTGTACATGGCACACAATCGCTTGTTTTGCTGCAGTTTTTTCCGAGATGATCTTCAGAACCACACCTGGAGCAAGCCGGCTTCCTAGTACAATATTTATGTATATGATCGACATCTGCACAGTTGTGGCAACGAGGTACCACCAGGAAATCCTTGACATTTACGGCGTGAAAGCCTATGTACATCTTGCCCATTGTTGTTAATCTTTTCCAGAGAGCCCCTGAGACCTCCGCCACATGGTGGACTACATCTCGGTCCCTCAGTCCTGTCCTGAATCTTAACTTAAAATCTTTCATAAAAGTCTCAATGTCCATGTCATCTAGATTCTGTTGGTACAGAGTGTCACAAAGGTCTTCATTAGTTAATGAAACTGGAACATCATATAGGATGACCAGTGGGTTCCTCTTTCGTGGGGGCTCACATCGGACTGATTTACAGAGTTTCTGGTTTGCCAGTATCTTGTCTTTATCCTCTTCTGTGGCAACATCAACAATGACTACATTCTTGGTTGCCTTGACCCTGTTAATCTTAATCTTGTCTTTGGCTGGGTTTACTGAGGTTGCAAAGACCTCCTGAACTTTCTTAATGTCCTGTCTGGGGAGTGGTCGCAAAAAGACCGCTGTGTCAGGTCGTTTCGACACTTTCGCAATCGTGTCCTTGGTGGATTGAGCCTTTGTTGCCGCTTGCGCAACAACACCGGCCCATGACTTTGTTGGTTGCTTCCTGAGCCTGTCATTTTCTTTCTCTAACTCCTCTATCCTGCCCTCTAACTTGGCGTTAGCAATTGACCATGCCGCCAGCTCATTTTTGAGTGTTTGAACGACTGCCTGACTGATTTTCCCATTTTGGTCAATAAATTGGCTTAACCTCATGAAACGCTCTATAGAACTTTCCTCTGCCACTTGATTCAAGCCATCTTGTGGCGAGAGATCAGCTAACATAGAAGCCCTTGTAGGCGCACTCGATTCGCTTGTCTCATCTGTAGCCATCATTTCATATTTGACAAGCGAAAAAATTGGGAGCCACGTCTCTTGCCCCAGACCGGCTCCTCTGGCATGGGGGGGGGGGACTAAGTCCAGCTCGTCCACCGGCCTCGCCGCTAGACCAAGGACCCCTCAGAGCTGCCAGGTTCAGCGCGCCATTTCCAGCGCATTGGTCCCCTTCGATAACTAGCCACCTCCGATTTCCGCTATCTCGCACCGGCAAGTATACCCCGCACTCCGGGGAGGCGAATGCACCTCCCGCCCTTCGCCCCCTACTGGCCCAAGCTTCCACCTGACGGCCAAGGACCCACTCCTACTCAGGTGGTGGGCCGGTCACCCAGTCGTTCGGGGGTCTGGGCCCATCTAACCTCACCCAGGCTGTGTTACCACCTCCTGGGCTTGGCGGAACACGCCTCGGAAGACCAGAGGCGCGGCGTAGCACACTTGCCGACTTGGGGCAGGATCCCACGACGGAAAACCAGCCACCGGCGTAGGGACACAGTTGGTGTGTGCCCCTGAGCTCTGGGGAGTAGCAGCGCCAGGCCAGCGCAACATGTCGCAGCCGAAGCTAACGCCACGTCGCACCCGCCCCGCACCACCCCTCAAACCAGAGCCTTGGGGGACAGGTGTAGTGGCCCCTGTTGCGCAGCTCCCCCTGCGCCATGCGCCCTTTGCTTTCGCTTTGGGTTGGGAGACCTTTAACGTCGTCCAGGTCGTGAGGATCTACAGCAGCCGGGCTGTAGCGCTCCGGCATCGTCGTTTGACTTACCCTCATGTCCTCGCCCAGCTGCCAAGCTCGACTCAAGAGAGACAGATGGTGTGTCTCTCGTAATGCAGCTTCCCCTGTGCCACGCACCCTATGCTTTTGCCTCAGGTTGGGGCGTTTAACGTCCTACCTTGACGGAAGTTTAACGTCCTTCCTTGACACAATGACAACCCTCACCACCCACAGCCCGGAGATGGTATGAAATTGTGATGATGTTGAACGAATGATGGAATGGCCCGGGTCTTACGTTGTGGAGTTTGACATCATCGAGACGGTGCGGCACTCAAACCCGAGTTACGTTCCCCGGAGGGCCTCCACACGTACTGGGGGATCATGGCCGACCATGTCTCACCCACCGCTTTTGATAATTCACGGTGGGCCAGTGCGGGTCGGTGAGGATTGCACCCAGTTAAGGGCTAGCCTTTTAATGTCATGCATGGACGGCCCTTCCCGTGTTAGCTTCACCCCATCTAGGGGGCTACTGAGCGCCGGGGCCACGTCAAGGCCACGGGATAGGACATTGCGGTCCCCGCCCCACTCAGGTTCCTCTGAGCTGCAGAGCACTTCAGAAATCTGAAGATTTCCAGGAATCAGAGGGTCTCCTGGCGGTTTTAACCCAGTTTCGGAAGGTAACACACCTCCCCCAGGTGGCGGAACGCAGACCGCTTTCCCGTGCGTGTCTGTGTCTTAGCTTACGTGAGGATTATATGCCATGAGTCATTCAAATGGAAAGGGAATATCAAGTGAATTTAGCGAGTCAGTTCAGTACCATTCGCGGAAGTGATTGCACTGTCACAGTGTTGCCAAATGTTTGTGACGATGTTGCCAATTCTCAGCTATGCTAGGAACAACTCTGTAGCGTTATAGGAGGAGAATCCTGTGTTCGTGTCATAGGAGGATACGGAGAGGAGGAGCGGGGTTTGGTTAATACGCAGCGTTTTCTCCTACCAGGTGTGTCAAACATTCAGGTGTATAATCTTCCATCACGATTACAGTTTCCCACAAAATATATGCAAATAAAACACTTACCTTGTTACTTTGTTACTAAATATTATTTCAGTACAATAAAAAGTCTTTGGAAATCAACTTTGCCAACCTGTCACGAAAAGTAAGATAACAAACACTTTGCACCTCGAAACCTATTGCATCTATGTGCAGTCTTGTGATCATACAAGAAGAATTTCATGAATTGCACGAGAATGTAGAAAAATGTTGGTGCGAATGGAAGCTATAAGAAACACAGTTACCTAATTATTCTGTACCACGTAATAATCAATTCATTTGATAGTTCAGAAGAGAAGAAACTAAAAAGTATGCCCATTAAGACAGAAACTAAAGTGCAGATGCGGGCACTGTGCAGATCTGCGCTTTTTCATCGTCAGACCTATACAAATAATGTATACTAACCAGCGTATTCATTGCTTTCGTGATGTTTCCCTCTTGTTTAGTCTTCTTATGATGAACTGGATCCACACCCATGAGTCTAATTTTTTCTTTGTATCCTTCCATCTGCTATCTTTGTGTGTTATTGTTCGGTGTTCAAAAAGCAAAATATTATGCCTGCTCCCACGAGGTATTAAAATGAGGTCGCAAAAAGGCTAACGAATTATAATCAAAATACAGTGAGACGCCAATTTGTCTGTCGTCATGGTGTTAAGTGGACAGAAATAGTTGGGTGTTATTGTCGTCTTTTCTTATTGAGATTTTCATATTACCCTGACACAAGACGCCGAGATAAATGTGTATATTCTCCCTGACGAAACATCCCACATTCCATTCATCCTGATCCATTCGTTACGTACATCGATGGCAATGAGTTATAGGAAACCTGTTGTGAGGTGACGAATAACAATAACAATGGTAGTAATTACAAATCAATAATCAAGGATGTTTACTGCATTACAGACGATTAACAAAATAACCAAGAATGGCTGAGTGTTTAATTGGCGCACTGAGTAGGTGTTCTTACCACTTTGTTACTGAATTCTGTTCTAGTTGTTTGCAGAGTGAAAACAAAGAACCCCGTAGCCATACATATCGCTAGTACAACGAGATATTACCTATCAACTATCCTTGCTTTACATCACGAGACGAACATGGCGTCACTGAGCTGATATTTGAAATACATTTCTGTTTTCTCTCTCTGTCTCTCTCTCTTTTTATTTTAATTTTAATTTTTTGAGGAAAGCATCAAGCGCTATAATAAGCAAGTAGGTATATAACCTGTTAACAGTTATACATAATGCAAAAATACAACTTTTAAGTGTGTTATTGCGTAATTCCAGTTATTGACAGTCTATTCGTGAGCTTGCTCGCATTCAGTGGGGTGAAACCTATCACAGAAGCAAGCAAAACACAAATATTTCTTGCACCATGCGCAACACATAAACGAAATCTCGCTGCACTGACGTGTTGTCCGATATATTGCACGGAAAACATATCTGATTCATGTTGCTAAATACAGCTCTATCAGATACCAATTTGGAAGCGTTCCAAGTGCGTAAAAGTATATCTTGAAATACGCAGAAAGGCCCATAGAGGTATTCGACTGAAACATAGCCATGACCAAAATTGTAACTGGGGTCGACAGCATCGTCGTCTACCACCTTGACAACTCGAACGGTGACAGTGCTCGGCCGGTTACTTACGTTTACTGGTATCAAAGCTACAGCATGAAAACACAAAAATGTTAATAACCCGAAGACCATTAGTTTTGGAACCCATAGAAAGTAAAGCAGTCATCACTCGCAAGAGTGGTTTGAACACCACAGTCCTTTAATAGGCACGGTCTTGTTGGAGGTGGTATGCCGTTTCTTCCCTCCGACCTTTGAGTTCACTTACCTAGCCAGTTAATAGGGGAACCTACAGTTTTACGTGACTTTCGGACCACAGTGCAGCTCGGCACTTTTCATATCAACAAACACTGCCCCAGCGGAAATATGTGTAAAACGGCACATAAAAATCGTGGGGCTAGTGAGGGATCGAACCTGAGACCTTTATATGCATAGTCTTGCTCTTTATCACCTTGCCGCCATGCAGCCAACACTGGTTGCTGCTTGCCATTAAAATTAAGGATCTCTCGTTTGTACCTGCGTTGGCACTTGCGTGTCCCTTAGGAGACCTTACCTTTGGGATTACCCTCGTATACGTGTGTGTAAACGCCTTCCAATGCCCACTCAAGGAAAACAAGGATACCTAGTCTAGCTTCAGTATTACAAATACGCCTCAGTTTGTGGATGAACGCAGACTTAGGTTGATAATCATTTTGAATATTTATCAGTATTGTACCCATTGGTGTGAAACTCGTTTTCTACCAATGATTCCCACAGCTACAGGATCACTACTTTAATACCTCTTACACAAAAAAGGCATTTCTGGCCAAGAGAAGTCTATTAATATCAAATACCGGCCTTAATTTGAGGAAGAAATTTCTGAGGATGTACGTCTGGAGTAAAGCATTGTATGGTAGTGAAACACGGACTGTGGGAAAACCGGAACAGAAGAGAATCGAAGCATTTGAGATGTTGAAAATTAGGTGGACTGATAAGGTAAGGAATGAGGAGGTTCTACGCAGAATCGGAGAGGAAAGGAATATGTGGAAAACACTGACAAGGAGAAGGGACAGGATGATAGGACATCTGCTAAGATATGAGGGAATGACTTCCATGGTACTAGAGGGAGCTGTAGAGGGCAAAAAGCGTAGAGGAAGACAGAGATTGGAATACGTCAAGCAAATAATTGGGGACGTAGGTTGCAAGTGCTACTCTGAGATGAAGAGGTTAGCACAGGAAAGGAGTTCGTGGCGGGCCGCATCAAACCAGTCAGTAGACTGATGACCAAAAAAAAAACACAAAATACTTACGCAGTGCTATCAGACGAAAAGATCAAACTGACACAAACTGTGGGAAGTTTGTTTTACAACCTTCGTACCTGGATAAAGAGCTTTTCCTATTTGAGATATCTGTGAGCGTTGCTGCATAAGACGATTTAAGAAGAAACTAAATTCCTTCAGCTACGCCAATGTTTAAAGAAATCGTGTTAACGGCACTAAATCGTGGTTTGGAAATCGTTTACCAGCCGTACTCTGCCGCATTTCGCTGGTTCGAAGGCAAAAAGCTTACTGAAAAATTTCACAGAAGGAAAAGGGGGACGAAACGGCTCCCACTCGAAGGTCATGTTGTTTTACTTAAATGATTACAAAATCGGGTAAAACGAACAATGAGGTTGTCAGTATAAGCACATTACTGTTGTCAATATGATGTTGCACTGCCCAGGGCCTGTAATGATAAAGGGCCCGTTTAGGTCAACCATATTGTACACAGAAGTGGAAGAGAGAACACCACTAAATTCTACAATCCGTATGCATTGCATACACACAGAAATTATTGTTACAGTGTACTTATGGAGCCCAATGAGTGAATTGCATATTTTCCGGTGAGAAAGAGCACTGGCAAACAGTCTTCGCTACATTAGGTTACTTAAACTGGCGTCACTCTGAGCTAGAATTTATGGTCAGCGACTAAGTGTAAGGACAGTGAGTCGGATGCGGGTTTTGCAATTGTGAAATGCTTTCTTTACATTATGGAAGCGAATATTAAATTTGAACTAATATTGCGAAAATTTTGGACTTGGATGGCTTAGAATGAAAATCTTTCTGATTATTGCAAAGGAAAACAATTGATTTTCCAAAACATTCTGTGTCATACACAACTTGAAACAGGTCACGTCGACCAAATCATATGGAAGAACCGACAGTGACGTATATTGGAAGGCAGTAAGATCCCTTGGCTTTTGGTTTGGCAGTATTCGACAGCCATTTCTAGGCGCAAGTAAATGAAGAACGGCAGCGCGTTTTCGTTATCAAGTAACGTCTTCATCAATTACTTTAGTTTTAATGTGATCTACGAGTAATTGCTGATGTTTAACATTAACATGAAAAGGATTCCGTAGACAGGGAAAGAACTTGTTCTTGGGCAACTACTTCTATAATGACCAAAAGGACTTAAATGATCTTCAAGCACATGTGTTCCAGCAGGGGTATGAAGAAAATGATAGTAATAATGACGGTGATAATCATGCTGTAACTTCACACATCACAGTGGATTTTCTCGAACTAAGAAATTTCCTGAATTAGTGAAAATTTCAAAATGGCTTCAAATCGAGGCTATGATGCCTAGATGAGTCTTTACATCCTGCTGACATGAGAATAGCATAATCTCCACGTCAGAAACTTGCTTCTACTTAACCATTTAATAGACTCGCGTTTTTTTTCACCATGACTAGTTTAGTAAGCTAAGAACATCATCCATTACAGCACACTCCTGGGGCTGGGAAATGTGGCCACAATGGTCTGGTGGAACGAGCTATCACAAGTGCAATGCGTGGGTTCAGGCATTTACTTTTATGAGGCGAAAACAGATTTACTTTGCCTCTGGTAACCTCTAGAGAAAGATGTTATAATCCGGAATCCGCATTAAACATCACGTTCCTTCATTCCAAACTGGGCAGAGACAGTTTACGTTGGAAAATGACATAGGTGGAGGTCAGGGTAAACAGAAATACTGTCACCAGTAAACTTACTTACATTAGAAAATTTTATTTTATTTGATGAACTGATAGCCGTCTTAAGGAAAAGGGCTCTTATTTTACTTGTACTTGATTGAACTAGAGACGTTGAAAAATCTGGTGCTGGACTGTGATTCGAATTCGTATCTCCTCTTTCGAGGATCTGAATATCTCGGAACAGTATAGTTCAATCATTTCATTGCTTTTCCCAAGACTGCAGTCTTCTCTAGATCTCCTCCAAGGTAAATATGTGGGTCCGAACCCTGATCCAGTACAAAAATATTCATTATTTCATTTCAAGCCCTATCACGTGCACACCGGCCTGCTAGTGAAAATTTACGTTCATTTTTAATGTCTGTTCATGTTGCCAACAACTTCTGGTCAAACACGCACACATCTTACTGTTGGTGGGTAGGCAATTGATACTTAAGCCATATTCGCGGACAATAAAGAAGAACGATAGGAGTGCGGTTCGATTGTCGCTCAGGCACAAAAATTTGTGTCCTTATTTTAGATTAAACACCAGCAGCTGGCAAGAAAAACCGATACGTAACATTTGATTTTACTTAGTTAACAATCCGATTACGGCTTGGGTTCGTATCTCCGTCGCAGAACTTCACATCATGTGATTCATCTTTAAATCCATAGACACTTCGTTACTTCTGAATTGAGGTATATCAGACATCTTTAATGGTTAGTTAACAGGGATGAAAGGGACTTGATAGGAGTCCCGGTTTATTACAAAAACTGTCGTCTTTTATTTTCAAGATTAGATTTGATTACTGATATAGGCGAGAATTTCGGTACTTCATGACTCTTCATGGATAGTCAGCAATATGATATGATTAGATTAGATTAGATTAATACTTGTTCCATAGATCATGAACACGACATTTCGTAATGATGTGAAACGAGTCATTTTAATGAAAGATTTCTTTACATACCAGTATTGAATTTCTTTACAACAATTTTTTAACCCCCCCCCCCCCTCTTCTCACTCTCTCTCTCTCTCTCTCTCTCTCTCACGCGCGCACACACACACACACACACACACACACACACACACACTCATTCTCTTTTTATTTTTATTTGTTTGTTGTGCTCGACTATCGGCGAGGCACGAAAACGTCCGTGAATGAGTTTCTTAGTTTTGAATACAGTTACGAAAGAAATATAAAAACGACTATGACAGCTACTGATTTATGATGGTTAGTAGCAGTCAGTTATGAGTATTATTAGTAACTAAGCTCCAGTCCATAAACCTAGTTACAGAAATGCGAATCAGACGCATTACGTATTCCAGCCCGTAGCAGCCGCGTCTTTGAGGCGCCAGCTATGGTCACTTCCCAGCCCGCTGTAAGATCACATCGGTTCGTCTTCTTCCTGCTGGTAATGTAACTGAGATTTGGCAACAACGCTAGGTATGTTTGGCAACTCGGTGATCGACGAGTTACTTCCTGGTGTGCACGGAATTAAGCTTCAAAGTTTACTTAATTTCTCGTGTCATTTCCATTGAATAATCTGAATTATTGTCGCTTGAGGTGTAACAGAAGATTGTAAATTTACGGTTTTCAGCCCAGCAAAGTCATTGAACGTGGCAATCGCAACTAATCTCGTCCTGTAAATAGCGGTTTACGAGTTCTAGCCACTATTGGCCTCGTAAGAGGAAAGTGCAAACCATATCTATCCGGTAGCTCTGTGTTGACGTGCTGACCTGTGAAACGCGACTGTTATGGTTCGCGGTTCCAGCCCCGCTGAATGTAACGTTTTTATCCCTTCTGTGTAAGAGCTACAAGCAGTCAGATCAAACATCGATAAGCAAATCGTAAGAAAATACTTTCAGCTCAAAGTGCAATGGTGCATAACAGGTAACGCCTCTTTCCGTTGCTGACAAGCAAATTTTGAGTTTCGAGGAATACGTAACTTTATTTATGAAATGCCACGATTGCATACCTGTTGAGTATGACACAGCATACCATTTAAACACAGACCCAATCGAAATCAAAGTGAGTAGTGTTTCACTAATTAGTGCAGACAGAGGCACGCCTGTGTACAGATACTCAGTTTACTTAAAACAGAGTTTCGTCTTAAGGTTATCGTGGGTAGTTTTATTTCATTTCTTACAATACAGTGCATAGTTTTCGTAAGGTTTCTTTTAGTGTTGTTAAAACAATACTAAACATGACAGAGAAATTAATCATCAACGATATATGCGAATTCTCTGATGTTATCTATAACAGTCTGACAATGCACATGCAGTTTATTGATTACATGCACGTGGAAAACTTGTTCTGAGTTAAAGCTGTCAAACAAGGTTTGAAGAAGAATAAAATGCCACTACCAGACGACAGCTAATGTAGAAAATACTTTTCTATCTATTTTGGCACGATGCGCTCTTCCCATACATAATACAAAAGCTTCGAGACGCATCTGCTGCCTGGCCGTCTGTTAAACCTGAAAAGAACAAAATGACGCAGAAGTTAGCCTTTTTCCACATGCGACTATTTTGGGTTGAGAAGCGAGGAGAATTATGATCAAAGTTCAATTAAATTGACAACTTCAACAGACAACAGAATTGCGTTTAAAAGAAATGTAGTAGCGAATGTAACAGAACCCGCGACGTCTTATCAACAGTGCACGACCCTTACCGTTACGCTACTAGCTGTGACATAGCTGCACCACCTTAAGAAGTGAACAACACTTCCTCCAGAACTTCGGCATTCCACAGCGCTGTGAGATAATGCATATGGCCGGATCTAGCCTTCTGAGAGACAGACAGTTACAGCATTTCCTTTGCACTGCACGATTGTTTCAACAAACAGATAGCGCAATAGAGTAGCTCAAATGGAAAGGAACACTTCCTATTTAATTTTCTGCATCCTACACTGCTGGCAGTTCTGTGTAGGTGGCAGTTACGTTATTTTATTTCGCTGATTACAGAATAGAGTCGAATGTATGCACTGGGTAGCCAAGGCAGCTAGTTCATGGCGATTCGGTCAACCAAGCAAATGAATGTACTGAACATCCTGCAAACCACTACAGGGAGCCCGTGTGTCAAAATGCTCATCTTGTGTGCCGAAACGGTGTTATGATAGAGAAATGAGTCGTAGAGAAGAGCGGTTGGTGGTCTGTTGGACTGCTGATAGTTTCATATGATGATGGTCTCGGTTCGATTCCAACTTCTGTCGACGTTTTTTGATAGGGAGAGGCAGATTCTATTCTCTTCTGGCTACGCCAAGTGAAGAAGGTATAATGGCATTGTGATCTGAAAATCACATTAAACATGATATTCCTTCTCTACCAAGTAGACGTTAGGTGGAACCACAATAAAGTAAGGAGTGGCGACATGTATAAACTCAATCACCAGTAACCTTTCTTATACTAGTTATTTATTTCTAGTGACGAAACAAACCCTGTGTATGGTCACAGGACACTTATTCCGTCTTTAATTTGAGCTTCCGTATGTCGATAAAATTGGTTCTGAACTGGGAATGCAACTCAGACCGACCTTAACGCGGAATTTGATCCCTTCGTGACAATACAGCTCGAATACAATTTGTTGTTTGTTCAAAACTGCAGATTTCTCAACATCTCCACATATTGCGCATGAATGGGTTGGAATCATGGCCCAGCACTAAACGTTTCACTATGTATTTTCAAGATCTAGCATGAGAACACCTCTCTGCTGGTGGATAATAATTTTTATTTTTAATGCATTTTCATTCGTTGTCAACACTAACGATATCTGACGATTTTGACTCCCAGTGAGACACAGAACTATTTGCGAGATCACTGTAAGTTCAAGGATGTTATTCCGAGCTGCAGGTGGAGAAAATTTCGGTAGCTGACGTCTCTTTGTGTGTAGTCAACAACGATATGTGTGGGGTTCGATTCCTAGTCAGCACTGAACACTTTGTCATATTACGTATTTCTAGTTCTAACATGTTCACATGTCGCTGCTGGTGTAATAAACCCATACTTAACGTTCCTTTTCTCTAGAATATAACAGCGATATGTGCCGGGTTGGAGTCCTGGGAAGAGAAAAATTAATTTTTCGTCTCGTCATTTCATTTAATACATCTAGCTACTGTCGAGAAAATCCGATATGTCAAAGTTGATTGTGCTTCGATAACAATCCGTTTAGGTTCTGGGTTCGAATCCCAGTCCAACACAAAGCTTTACCTCACTGCATTTCAAGTAAGTTACTTGTGGAGAAGCAGTAGTTAACATCTCTCGTAGTTCGTTATCAAGGACAATAGTTGCTGGGTAGGAATTAGCGTCCCTTAACAATGTTTACGTTATGTAATTTAAAGTTGATATTTGCTAACTGATACTGTCTAAAATCGAGGTATATCACTCTCTGTATGCCTAGTCAGGAATGACTGTTAGTTTCCGTCAGTCACGAAGACTTTGCTTAGTCTGCATGACCTGGGTTTGAATCCATATGCAGAACGAGACGGTTCGTCATGTCATTTGAAGTTCATACATATTCTCAACTAGCTGCTCGTGAATAACTTAAATTTTTAATGTCATTTTGTGCTATATAATAAGTAGGGTATGTTATTTTGAAGAGGAAATCATGAATACGACGAACTTACTACGTGCATTACCTATGTGACGTAACAATGATATTGCTAACATTCCAGGTATGTCAGTTACTGCAATAAATGCGAGCTTACAAGCCTTAAGGACAGTCTTATCTGTGATGAGGCGTTCCCTGATATTTTAGTATCGTGGTATTACTTTACATCCTGAGTTATTGCGATACAGAGCAGTGTTTTTAGTGGTGTCTTGTTGGAACCATTTTCGATACTCAAACGACCGTATTAAGGAGCGATTAGAGGACCTGCTAGACAGCTGCGTTATGTGGGTTTGCATGGAAATCAGGCGAAATGCAATCCAGGTCGTTCGGATACTTTTGAGCATGACTGTACTTCGTTAACAATCCGATTAGGTGCTGGGTTCGCATCCCTGTCACCAGCTTTATATGATGGCAGTTCAAATTTAAACTTGAGCATACCCTGTTCCTTGTGAATGACACCATATTAAACGTCGTTGGGGGTAGTTCTCAGGACGGTAACTGTTATGACAGGATTCCCAGTTCAGTACAAACAATATTCGTCATTAATTTTCAGGATCTGAATTGATAACTGATACTGCTGCAAATGTCTGTACTTCACGTCTCTTTATGCCTAGTGATCCGGTCTCAATAGGGCACAAACGAAGCTTACCTTAGTTAGCAATGGCTATAGGTGCTGGGTTTGAATCCAGGTCCAGAACGACGACGTTGGTCATGTCATTTAAAGTTCAAATTTGTGTACACGTAGCTGTTGATGTGTTACGAGAACAATGATATTACTGGTGATTCGCTGTGAATGTTGAGATTTCCTTAGAGTGCTTGTTGCCATTAATCGCGTTTTTCTACTGGTTCGTCCAATATCCAGTTTCCAGACCCACTCGCCGCTGAGTGATCTTCAGCACGTGGATGGAAAACCTTCTAGAGAGCGAAAACCTTTTTTCCAATTGCCATACAGCTTTGTAACTCCATATATTGTCTCAAGTATTTAATTTTGACTAAGGATTACTGTACGATATATGTAAAATAATCCGTTTTCTCAGAACTTTTGGAATGTCACTTGATGTAAATAAGGTTAGTTTATGAGTGTTATGGGGTGTCTCATCGCTAACGTATTTTCTAATATGTTTTGTATGACGATATTAGTTGACATTTAGACTGACTGCCATAAAGACCTTTGGTCCCTTAGTGGTTTCTTGCGGTACCCATTGTGTGTAGTCTAACGACTGTACCCCATGGGGTTTTGGTGTTTGGAGGACCTGCAACACAGCTACGTTATGTTGGTTGTATTCAGCAGTGACCCACTTTTTTTGCTGTCAAGTGTACATGTCTAGTAGAGGTAAGACTAATTCCCTCCCCTTCACGCCATGAAGTCGCCACGTTCTTCTAGTGTGCGGCAAAAACATATATTTCATGGGCACAACTGTCTGGGAAGCCCAACAGCCTTCTTTCATAAATTGGAAATTGTCAGCCTGAAAAGATTAGATCACACTGTAAAAGAGAGGACGTGTTCATACATCTACATCTACACCTACATCTACATGTATACTCTGAAAATGACATTCAAGTGCCTGGCAGAGGGTTCATAGAACCACTTTCACAATTCTCTATTATTCCAATCTCGTATAGCGCGCGGAAAGAATGAACACCTATATCTTTCCGTATGAGCTCTGATTTCCCTTAGTTTATCGTGGTGATCGTTTCTCCCTATGTAGGTCGGTGTCAAAAAATATTTTCGCATTCGGAGGACAAAGTTGTTGATTGGAATTTCGTGAGAATATTCCGTCGCAACGAAAAACGCATTCCTTTTAATGATTTGCAGGCCAAATCCTGTATCATTTCTGTGACACTCTCTCCCATATTTCGCGATAATACAAAACGTGCTGCCTTTCTTTGAACTTTTTCGATGTACTCTGTCAGTCCTATCTGGTAAGGATCCCACACCACGCAGCAGTATTTTAAAAGAGGACGGACAAGCGTAGTGTAGGCAGTCTCCTTATTAGGTCAGTGTCCTGCCAATAAAACGCAGTCTTTCGATAGCCGTCCCCACAACATTTTCTGTGTGCTCCTTCCAACTTAATTTGTTCGTAATTGTAATACCTAGGTATTTAGTTCAATTTATGGCTTTTAGATTAGACTGATTTACCATGTAATCGAAGTTTGAGTTCCTTTCCTTTCAGCACTCATGTGGATGACATCACACATTTTGTTATTTAGGGTTAACTGCCACTTTTCGCACCATTCAGATACCTTTCCTAAATCGTTTTGAAGTTTGTTTTGATCTTATGATGACTTTATTAGTCGATAACCGACAGCGTCATCTGCAAACAACCGAAGACGGCTGCTCAGATTGTCTCCATAATCGTTTATATAGATAAGGAACAGCAAAGGGCCTATAACACTACCTTGGGGAACGTCTGAAACCACTTCTGTTTTACTCGATGGGAATTACTACGAACTGTGACCTCTCTGACAGAAAATCACAAATCCAGTCACATAACTGAGACGATTTCCATAAGCACGCAATTTCACTACGAGCCGCTTGTGTCGTACAGTGTCAAAGGCCTTCCTGTCCACGCAGATGCTTTTTTTGCCGAAAAATGGTCATGCGTACCATAAGAAGAACGTTTCTATAGTCTAAAGTCTTCTTTCTTCAGACGAGAGAGATTGACTTCTCTCAGAATATGCAAAGTATAGGATTGCTCCCGCAGTGTGGGAACCCTGGTGCTGTGTCTAGATTGGCTACCAGGCCAGTAGAACAGTTCACAGGGAAGATTCAATGAGTAGAGGATAGTTCGATCAGTTCGTGCAACTCCCATATCGAGACTTGGTGGAAAATGGTGATGATTCTCTGGGGACTTCGTCTTCTGATCCTCCCCTGGTGGAGAACGTCAGGTCTTTCCATAGTGGGTGAGACTGGTGGTCTGTATCTTGTGTTGGACTAAGAGCCTGTGGCACTTCCCAACTGTACCGAATGTGGAACTGGATATCATGTCGGACATATCGTGTGTCACGAGAGTGAACTTCTTCGTCCTGAATTGGCGCTCTGACGTTTGACAACTCCAGCGTGCACTGTCGTGCCTGTGCATCAGATTGGTTTGGCCAGGTCCAGCGAACGGGTGCACTGAAAGCTACCGGCATTTCAGGGCTCTGATAGGGAAATTTCCAACAATGTAGTTTCCACTCATTCATGTACGCGTCAGAATAATTACGGCTGATGCAGCGACTGCTGCTCGCGCAGAGCGCGCCGTTTTCTGCTGCCGCCTGAATCAAAGCGAAAGGGCAAAGTGCTGCTGCACCGGTGTCGGATTGTTAAACGATATTCACAGCTCCATGTTCTCCTGCGTACCATAGCTACTGGTGTAGCTGGTCGTAGTTACTTCCATCTGAACAGAGGTGGGCCTCACAGTGGATTCATGAACACAAAGTCAGGTTGTGTTGTAAAAGACATTTATTCAACGCAGAATTTGTATAAATTCCACCCCAATTTATACTTTGCCTTTCAAACACCATACCTTAACTGATTTGTGTTTGTCTTTTCTGTGTAAGGTTTATCAGCTGGTTCTCCAGAAAGCCGAAGTTACTAAATGAGAGTACAACTCAATCAATACCAATAGCTGCTGACGGCGTTGATATACATCAACGTGTGTGCCGCACCGGGACTCGAACCCGGGATCTCCTGGTTACATGGTAAACGCTCTATCTATCTGAGCCACCGAGGACACAGAGGATAGCGTGACTGCAGGGATTTATCGGTGGCAGGCTCCCCGTGAGACCCACATTCTTAACTTATGGTCCACACACTACATTCGTAGTGCCCCTGCTATTACACTCATTACTCACAGCAGACATTCCACCGATTCCCGTAAGAGTTCAGGCAAATCGTGTGCATCCACACTGAAGAAGGTCATCAGCCAGTTAGCCTTTAACGATATGAAGATGGCATATCTTCTTTCGGACATGTCCTAAAGAACAGATGCCATCTTCATATAGTTACTAAAGGTTGAATAAAACTTGTCAATATTTTGTAACCTTAAATATGCCACTGTTCTCATTCGTACTCCCTCTACTATCCTCTGTTTTTATTTTACTTTGGTGATACATGAGTACCTCAACAAGTTCAGGTTCAACATTATTTAATTAGTTAATATGATTATTAATTTGACTCCTGATAGTAATCACATGCATAGGCCAAGTAAAGTACCACGTGTAAATACGCTAATTCATATACGAGTAGAAGACACATGAGCATAGCATATGATTTGGGGATAATCTACACGTATTCTGTTAGTTTTCCCACCGGGATATGTGATAAAGACCTAATAGTAAGCTTCCATTAGCGACTTCTGCCGAGGATGTCGACTTTATGGGAACCTTTTGTGAAGCAGTCGGATATTAGGATGCTTTACCATAAGTAAATTACTTCCAGAGAGCACTTTCTGATTGTGTCCGTCAGATCGGTGTCGAGTAACAGTACGGTGACCGACATTTCACGTGTTGAAACTTCCTGGCAGATTAAAACTGTGTGCCGGACCGACACTCGAACTCGGGACCGAGTTCGAGTCTCGGTCCGGCACATAGTTTTAATCTGCCAGGAAGTTTCATATCAGTGCACACTCCGCTGCAGAGTGAAAATCTCATTCTGGATTTCACATGTTCTTTTGGGGGTTCTTAATTGGTCAAAAGTGTTTGTGTTGTGTGAAATTTAATCAATAAGTGTTCAGGTTAACTTCTAATAATAATAGACGTTTACCTCTCTTTTTCTTGTAGTTAACAAATAATCGTAAGTTGTGTACAGACCATAGCAGAGATGGATAGTACTATAAGATTTAAGGTGAAAATTTTGAACAAGAACGAGGCGCTCTTAGCCGTGGGTGAACCGAGCATTGTGTTCTGAGAGCCCGAAAATAGCAATAACACTGAATTCGGAAGCTTCAGGGCAAACGAAGTGCTGGCCGATGTAAGCGGGAGCCTGGGCCCTGATATAGGCAATAGCGAAAAAGTGTGCATTACAGCGGAGGCGAACGACCGACAGAATTGTGTCACATTCATGAATGAGATTGTGTGTCTGGAACGGAAAATATACGGTCACTACGTCGATGAACAGAATATTTGCGTTACTTTTGCAGAAATTCTATGAGCAGAATGGAAACCCTTATTGCAGTACAACATGCACAAGAAAAGAAAGCTTGACGAGGCTAGTGTCGTTGCAGGATCTACGCATCAAGAAATGACCAACGTAAGTGAGGAGTTTAGTGCGTTCTCTAAAAATAAGGACAAGACCGATGCGAAATTTGATAGGGTTCAAGGAAAACAACGGGAGTTCTCAGAATACCTTGTGGGCTGCAAGTGGGCAATCGAAAATAAACTGGCAACGAGATCGCAGGTGGCGAGTACTGACTGCAATATGATCAGAGAAGTTTTTACGGACGTTTATGGGGAACAGCAAGGGACTATCGAATGTATCCTGCCTGTAGCGGAGCCGAACGGACAATGGCTCAAATGGTTCAAATGGCTCTGAGCACTATGGGACTTAATAGCTTAGGTCATTAGTCCCCTAGAACTTAGAACTACTTAAACCTAACTAACCTAAGGACATCACACACATCCATGCCCGAGGCGGGATTCGAACCTGCGACCGTAGCAGCCTCGCGCTTCCGGACTGCACCGCCTAGAACCGCACGGCCACCGCGGCCGGCGAACGAACAATGTATATCGTGCATGAAACACCAGACGGGCGTTGCAACACTGCGATAGGCAGAGCAGCTGACGGACGAAGTTCGTTAACAACTCGGTAGTAATCTTCGAAGTGTCGAAGGACACTCAGCCCGTAAGCATGGACAGTGCACGTGAGCTTGTTGTTAGCGAAAGCCGGGACTCCGAATGAGGTTAAGGCAGGCGAGACGGTCCCCAACGAGCGTAACAGGGGTGGAAAATAAAGTGGGAGAGGAACCTTCGCAGGAGGAGCTGTGCAAGGAGACGTCTGCGAAGCCGGACAAAGTGCGGCCACTCTGAAACGTCGAAAATGTGTTGCGACACTGCGGAAAACAGTGGCGCGGGCGCACGAAATCCGAAGCAGTTATACCGAAATTTTCGATGCTCTGGCCGCAGACGGCTACAACAACTTGCGAAACTTGGAACCTTGGACGGCCTGAAGCCACATATTCGAGTTTGGGCTCCACCCATGTTTGATATCAAAACATTCTTGTGACTTGAACGCTGTTTTTTGCGATCTGCAGAAAAAGACGACAAACGATTGGGAGCGGAAATACAAGGCATCGGGCTCGTGAAAGATGCGTAGATGCTGTTCCTACAAGACCGACCGCTGCCGTCATAAGAAGGCGTCATATCCAAGGTGTGAGAGGTTCAGAAACAGGAGAAGCAAACGTGACACTAAGTAGAAAGTCAGGCATAGGCTCCGTGAATAACATGATGACATGTACACAGAACTGACTAGTTCGTGACAATAATTTAGAGCGCGAAAGGTGTGCTGGTGTAAGCTGTCGCCAGTACATGGGTCGGCAAAGATGTAGCAAGAAGATCGGTAGTAGGCGCTGGATCAAGCTAGCCTATCAAGAGAGAGGCCAAAGACAGACTCACAAGCAAACAAACCGCCAACGCCCTCTTGACCGCAAATATTTAGATCGCCGCCACGAACCAGAGGGATTGGTCTCTCAGTCACTAACTCCGTCATTAGTTCAGTCACTCAGTCTGTGACGGATTAAGTCACTGTCACTCGCATTCTAGTTTGGCACCTATCAGTACTGTGCGACCAGATTAGTGAACATAGCGGGACTTGTATTTTACCCATAGCCATACTACGTAACAGCTAGTATACAGATATTTTATGCAGGAGGACCATTACGGAAGAGCTGGTACCACAACATATGGACTCTGTTAAAAATAATTAGCTTCCTGTTCATATAAATAAAGAACCCTGCTAGTATATGTGTGTAGCTGTGAGGTAGAGAGAGGATACTGGACAACAACCAACGCTCTCTCCTTTGATTCGTATGGTGTAAGACCCTACAGTGGCGATGAAGAAGCTTCAAAAGCGGGAGATATGACGGAAGTGTGTGTAGTTTTCTAATTTTTTCTCTTGCAGGAGGTAGATGTTTCAAAGCCCAGAAAAAATTGCATGAAGGTAAGGAGCATGTATGGACAGAGACATGTTATCTACATGGTAGGCGGTAGGGGTAGGTTTCTGAGGTCATCAGTCTCCTAGAACTTAGAACTACTTAAACAGAACTAACCTAAGGATATCACATACATCCATGCCCGGGGCAGGATTCGGTCCTGCGACTGTAGTGGTCGCGCGGTTCCAGACTGAAGACCCGCTCGGTCACACCGGCCGGCAAGTGTTCGTTTGTGGTAATATGTTTGCTGTGACAGAGGTAGAGATATGTACAAAAACAGACAAATGCTATCAGAGAGTGAGGATGCTGCTCAACACTGTTAGTATGCTTGTACGGGATGTTCAAAAAGTCTCTCCGCAGTGCCGTATGGTTGTTAGCCGCGCGTGCCGTATGCCGCAGTGAATATACCAAAATGAAACTCAGTGAAATACAAGTTATTAATTTATTGAATATTCATTTTTACTTACAAGTTTTCACATTAAATGTTGGAAGTGTCCCCCCTGTTGTTGAATACACAATGGATTTACAGTACTCCACATAAGAGAATCTTGCGAGTTCATGTACCTGGATAAATGAAACCAGGCCTCATCAGTGGAAAACGTTTCATTAAGAATATCCCTTCCATTTTGTTGAACGTAATTTTTGAACCATTGACAAAAATGCGGTCTCTTGCCATGATCAGTATTTTTCAGTTCTTGCACGGCTGTCACTTTGTATGGGAAAAGTTCTAATTTTTTCCCTTTCAGCTGCGTGAGCCGTTCCGACACTAACATCGATTTCCTGGGCGAGTTTTCTTACTGACTTGTTCGGACTCATGGACATTTTATCGGAAATATCGAGTAGTTTATCCTAAGACAAAACGCTAGGACGACCACTTCTCGGTGCATCTGTCACTGAACCCGTACTTCGAAATTTGTTAGTCAAATCTCGCACAGTACCGCGATGTGGGAGTGTTGTATCCGAGAAAACTGAATTGAATGTTCGGCGAAACTAAAACTACGTATTTACCGCCAACTTTGAACACTTGTTTGACTAAAAACACACGTTCTTCAATGGTTACTATTAAAATAGTGACAAAAACGAAACAAACAAACAAAGGAACTAAACTTAAACGTTCACGTCAACACGTAACGACACACACCAACGATACTACTGACGCTGGCTGAGATAACCGAAACAGTGGAATGTTGGGAAAGTCCACTTGAAGGGAAGTAACCCAGGCAGACCAACAATCATACGGCACACCCGGCTAACAATCATACGGCACTGTGGAGAGACTTTTGAACACCCCGTAGTAAAAGTGCGTTAGAATAGCTGCGTTTTGAGACACAGAGCTTACAAATGTTTGTTGAAGGTAAGAAAATATAGTGGTTCGAGTCACAAATTCTTCAAGGGAAAGGAACAATTGCGAATTAGGTTTGATGTAAATACTGTTCCCAGTGACGTTTAATTACAATGAAAAGTGGTTTCCCCAAACTGTAGTGATGAGCTGCAAGATGAAATTCTGTTTATCGTTGGACTAAGTGGTAGAGTGTGTGGCTGAGTATTCCCTTCAACGAAAAGGAAGAACAGTGTGACATTGGTTGATTCGTGCCGTTTCAAGGCATAGTAGGAGACTTAATGATGATCTGTGGGTTCTCACTAATGGAAACTGCCAGAGAAAGATGCTCTTCTACACTCATGCTCATAAATTAAGGATAATGCTGATACATGGCGAAACATCGCTCTGGTGGGCGGTTTGCTGATTTAAATCACCTCGGGGTATGACCATGCAGTAAATTTGACCTGCGGTCATCGCACGTTGGCGCTGGCAGCAGTGCACATACGCAGACGTGTGTTGGTGCATGTCAGAGTACGGTGCAGCGAGTATGTGTGAAGACGTTTTCAGACGTGCTAATGGTGGCTGTGTGTTGAAAATGGCTCAAAGAACACGTATTGATGACGTTATGAGCAGTAGAATACTTGGGCGACTGGAGGCTGGTCAAACACAACATGTCGCAGCACGGGCTCTCTGTGTGCCACAAAGTATGATCTCAAGATCACGGCAACGATGCCAGCAGACAGGAAACGTGTCCAGGCCCTACAGTACTGGACGTCCACAGTGTACAACACCACAAGAAGACCGTTATCTCACCATCAGTGCCCACAAATGACCACGGAGTACTAAAAGTAACCTTGCTTGGGACCTTACCGCAGCCACTGGAACAGTTGTCTCCAGACACACAGTCTGCAGACGACTGAACAGACATGGTTTATTCGCCCAGGGAACTGCAAGGTGGATTCCACTGACTCCTAGTCACAGGAGAGCCCGTAAAGCTTGGTGTCAAGAACACAGTACATGGTCATTGGAACATTGGTCCGAGGTTATGTTCGAGTCGGGGTATAGTCTGAACAGTGATTCTCGCCGGGTTTTCATCTGGCGTGAGCCAGGAACCAGATACCAACCCCTTAATGTGCTTGAGAAGGTCCTGTATGGAGGTCGTGGTCTGATGGTTTGGAGTGGGATTATGATTGGTGCACGTACACCCCTACATGTCTTTTACAGAGGAAATGTAAGAGGTCAGGTGTTTCGAGACGTCGTTTTGAACCAGTATGTCCGCCTTTTCAGGGGTGCAGCGGGTGCCACCTTCCTCCTGATAGTTGATAAACCACGGCCGCACCGAGCTGCCATCGTGGAGGAGTACCTTGAAACAGAAGATATCGGGCGAATGGAGTGGCTTGCCTGTTCTCCAGACCTAAACCCCATCGAGCACGTCTAGGATGCTCTCGGTCCACGTATCGCTGCACATCTTCAAACCCCTACGACACTTCAGGAGCTCCGACAGGCACTGGTACAAGAATGGGAGGCTGTACCCCAGCAGCTGTTCGCCCCCCTGATCCAGAGTGTGCCAACCCGTTGTGCGGCCTGTGTACGTGTGCGTGGTGACCATATCCCATATTGATATCGGGGTTCATGCGCAGGAAACAGTGGCGTTTTGTAGCACATGTGTTTCAGGACAGTTTTCTCAACTTATCACCAATACCGTGGACTTACAGGTCTGTGTCGTGTGTGTTCCCTACGTGCCTATGCTATTAGCGTGTGTGGCACCACATTCTGCAATTATCCTTAATTTATGAGCGTGAGTGTAGTAGTTCGTAATTAGATTGGGCAATAGTAGTGTTGTGTCGGCTACTGTGAGAGTCAGTAAGAACACAAACAATGAAGAATAGAAGTTACGATGGCCGGTGACAGAAATCCAAAATCATCTGTACAAAACACTTTCTAATTAGCAGGAAAGTTTGTTTCTAAAAAGAAAGTAAACGTAACTTATTGTGCCTGTGCCTCATGTGCAATTACGTTGGCACACTGTTACTACTTGTAGAACGCAGACTACATATCGTCTTCCTATTACACACAAGGGAACCTCCCCATCGCACCCCCCTCAGATTTAGTTATAAGTTGGCACAGTGGATAGGCCTTGATAAACTGAACACAGATCAATTGAGAAAACAGAAAGAAGTTGTGTGGAACTGTGAAAAAATAAGCAAAATATTCAAACTGAGTAGTCCATGGGCCACATGAGCAACATCATGGAAAAAGTCTGCTTGGAAGCGCCGTGGTCCCGTGGTAGCGTGAGCAGCTGCTGCACGAGAGATCCTTGGTTCAAGTCTTCCCTCGACTAAAAATTTTACTTTCTTTATTTTTGCATAATTATTATCTGTCCGTTCGTTCATTGACATCTCTGTTCACTGTAATAAGTTTAGTGTCTGTGTTTTGCGACCGCACTGCAAAACCGTGCGATTAGTAGACGAAAGGACGTGCCTCTCCAATGGGAACAGAAAACATTTGATCGTAAGGTCATAGGTCAACCAATTCCTCCACAGGAAAACATCTGATATATTCTATACGACATTGGTGACGGCATGCGCGTCACATGACAGTAATATGTTGTCGACCCACCTAACTTGTACACTTGGCGAATGGGTAAAAAGATTCTTCTACCTTGCCCGATTTAGGTTTTCTTGTGGATGTGATAATCACTCCCAAAAAAGTGATGAAAACATAAGAGTTTGTCACATAAACTGAAAATAAAAAATTAAAGTTAACACTCGATGGAAGATTTGAACCTAGGATCTTCCGCTCCGCAGATGCTCACGTTACCACGAGACCACGGCGCTCCTGCGCTCCTATGTCCTTATTGTTGCTTATCTTCCCTTGAACTACTCAGTTTGTATATTTTGCTTATTTTTTCACAGTTCTACACAACTTCTTCCTGTTTTCTCGATTGATCTGTGTTCAGTTTTTCAAGGTCTATCCACTGTGCCAACTTATAACTAAATCTGAGGGGGGTGCGATGGGGAGGTTCCCTCGTCAGTAATCCTACTCTTGAGGTCTGTGACCGATCTGGGCCTACCAACGATGGGCGGCTGACTAAATCAGTGCCGACAGGGGGCACTGAACTCTGTCTTCCTGGAGGTGTGGCGCTGCCCGCTCTCTCCATTGGCGCGCGGGCCAGGGCCTTCTTGATATCGTTTCGCGGCGCTGCGCTGGTCAGTGTGTATTCGATGCTTTAGGACTGCACAAGTAGTGCGGAAGTTCATTTTGCGCTTCGCCTTGCCTCAGAAAGCGATATTGAAGTTTTTCATTAATATCGAGGGCCTAAAATTCTCGATATGTTGTAGAGGTTATTTGAGATTATTTTGTGGAAGTATTTAGCGGAGAGGCCATTTACGATGATTTTGTGGATGTAATTTGCTGAGATGTTACTGAAACTTGTTTCGCTCCACTTGATTGAGGATGATTTCATAGATTGCTTATAAGCATAGTTAATCTATTAAGCACAGAAATGTATTAAGGGCAAAACACCCCACTTGGCAATGAAACTCCATAAAGATTCAAATGCCGACCGAAGTGGCCGTGCGGTTCTAGGCGCAGCAATCTGGAACCGCGAGACCGCTATGGTCGCAGGTTCGAATCCTGCCTCAGGCATGGATGTGTGTGATGTCCTTAGGTTAGTTAGGCTTAACCACTTCTAAGTTCTAGGGGACTAATGACCTCAGAAGTTAAGTCCCATAGTGCTCAGAGCCATTTGAACCAAAGATTCAAATATTTTACTTCAGCTGCAGTGATGTATGGGTAAGGCCAAAGTACGTTATTGATAAACAGCTGATGACTGGAGAAAGAGGTGGAACAAGGCACTAGAGTTTGTCGAGGTAATGACAACTGTTTCGAAAGATACTGTATGTAGTGCTTCAGCAAAAGACAATTCAGCGTACATTTTTGTACTGTCTGCCATCGGGTTTCCCTAAATGGCAGGCAGCACCGCATAACAGCCACGCTATGAGGGAAACAAACCAACAGCCAAACAGGCGAAGACATCAGGTAAACACGCCGAAGATTCCAGTCGATTAATAGGAACCTTTCCTTGCAGAGGTCGCCACGACATATCCGGCCACGGATTCCTACGCCGGGTTTCTATTGGCTCCAGCTCACTATATGGGCCCGGCCGGTCGAAGGCAGACCATTCTTCGTCCGCTGCTAATAACAACCGCTATAGCAGAGTCTCCGAGAAGATATAACCGAAGCCGCTGTACTGCACCGCCGATCAAAGTACCAGCCGACCGAGAGGAATCACATCTCCGGCTAGATCGACGGACGTCTACATCTATTGTACAGCCAGCTATTGTATTGTAGAAGAAGTTACGTTCAATAAACTGTTGGAGAATACAGTTTTAGTTTTACAATTCAGATTCATGGCCACTTATTTCCCTATTGCAGCAGCGAATTGAGTGTACATTACGGATCCAGTGATGAGATCGTCCTTATTTTCAAAGTGCGGTGTGTTGTATGATGGATTGTGTGTCTGAGATAGAGTGACTCTTTTTCTACTGGTGTGACGAAAGCTTCAGTGGACTTGAGATGCTGATGCTTTGACAGCAACGTTTCGTTAGTTCTAGCTTTTGTTTGGATAGTTCATGGCTGTCTGTGAATTTCTATGTTGAAGTTTGGAAGTCCACTGAAAGGATTTACTTTTGGTGACGAATCTGTGTTTGGCCTGTACTGTTACGTGTCCATCTTGTACTGGTCACGGCCATTGTTTTACTCTGTAGCTTACTCTTCCGTTCTCGGGAACTTCTTTCTCTCTTGTTACGCTGTGTATAAGTTACATACTAATAAACAAGTTATGCAACGTATATTTTGATTGTGGGTAAAGAGACTGTGTTTATAGAGTCTGGATGATGTATCTCACGTTACTTGTAACCGGTATGCTAGAGACGCCTTTATAACAGAGTCGGTCAATGATACGCAAATTTCTGAAGCGCAGATTTTTTCTCAAGGTATCTGCTGTGCCTTTATGCTTATGCGTGTTGTACACCCAAACATCGTGATCACTGGAACACTGCGCATTGGTATATCACCAACCCACCGACAATGTGCGGACGTTACAGAGCGTGTGACCAATACACGTAACGCAGTCCGAAGGCTGGCGGGTGTATTTGAAAGACTGTGTGATCTCGGCTAATACGGTCCATATCTCAACTTTTTTTTCTGTACGTAGCATAACAGAAATTTTTTTCTAGTTTTGACCAATACTACCTCCTGAGTTGTTGTTGTTATTGTGGTCTTCAGCCGAAAGACTGGTTTGATGCAGCTCTCCATCTCCCACATCCTGTGCAAGCCTCTTCATCTCCGAGTAACTACTGCAACTTACATCTTTCTGTATCTGCTTCTTGGCCTCATCTCTTGGCCTCGCCGTACGATTTTTACCCTCCACACTTCCGTCCAATACTAAATTGATGATACTTTGATGCCTCAGAACGTGTCCTACTACCGATCCCTTCTTCTAGTCAAGTTGTGCCACAAATTCTTCATTAATTGTGTTCATTACCTCCTCCTTAGTTACGTGATTTACCCATCTAATCTTCAGCATTCTTCTGTAGGATCACATTTGAAAAGCTGCTAATCTCTTCTTGTCTAAACTGTTCATCGTCCATGTTTCACTTCCATCGTAGCTACACTCCATACAAATACTTTCAGAAAAGACTTCCTGACACTTAAATCTATACTCGATGATAGCAAATTTCTCTTCCTCAGAAACGCCTTTCTTCCCATTGCCAGTTTACATTTTATATCCTCTCTACTTCTACCATCATTAGTAATTTTGCTGCCCAAATAACAAAACTCATCTATTTCTTTAAGTGTTAATTCCCCAGCATCACCTGATTTAGTTCGACTACATTCCACTACCCTCGTTTCGCTTTTGTTTATATTCATCTTATATCCTCCTTTCAAGACACTGTCCACTCCGTTCAACTGAAGACACTGTACATTCCGTTAAACTGTTCTTCCAAGTCCTTTGCTGTCTCTCACCGAATTACAATGTCATCGGCAAACCTCAGAGTTCTTCTCCCACGATTTTAATTCCTACTTCAAATTTTTCTTTTGTTTCCTTTACTGCTTGCTCAATATACAGATTGAATAAAATAGCCGCGCGGAGTGGCCGCGCGGTTTGAGGCGCCATGTCACGGACTGCGGGGCCCCTCCCGCCGGAGGTTCGAGTCCTCCCTCGGGTATGGCTGTGTGTGTGTTGTTCTTAGCATAAGTTACTTTAAGTAGTGTGTAAGTCTAGGGACCGATGGCCTCAGCAGTTTGCTCCCTTAAGAATTCACACATTTGAATAACATCGGGGACAGGCTATAACTCTGTCTCACTCACTTCTCAACCACTGCTTCCCTTTCGGGCCCCTCGACTCTTATAACTGCTATCTGCTTTCAGTACACATGTAAATAACCTTTTGTTTCTCGTTTTTTTTTCCTGACACCTTTAGAATTTGAAAGAGAGTATTCCAGTCAACACCGTCAAAAGCCTTCTCTAAGTCTACAAATGCTATAAACGTAGGTTTACCTTTCCTTAACCTAGCTTCTAAGATACGTCGTAGGGTCAGTATTTCCTCGCTTGTTCGAACAGATCTAAGGAATCCAAACTGATCTTCCTCGAAGTTGGCTTCTACTAGTTTTTCAGCCGTGACTTATTAAAATGGTAGTTCGGTAATTCCCACAGCTGTCAGCACCTGCTTTCTTTGGAATTGGAATCATTATATTCTTCTTGAAGTTTGAGGGTATTTCGCCTGCCTCATACCTCCTGGGTAGTGACACTTCATATTTAGGCATGTTGTATATGTTAGACTGTGGTTGTATACAAGGTACCCTCAGCCGCAAGCCATCAGGGGCTCACGGGGTATACATGTAGATGCAGAAGGACGAATAAGACACTTTTTTATTTTCAAACACACCATATGCATAACTTATTTGTTTCACTCCGACGCTCAGCGGTTTCCAAATATCCCCCGTGTCCAGTCATTATCTTATATCACTGTCAAAATTTCGGAGGGTCAGGAGATGTAGAGACATATCTTTATTTCATTCATGAAATTTACAAGGATGTATCATTCCTAGTGACGGAAAAGAGACGTGACATATGCGGCCGGCTCCCCCCGGCGCGCTCTTATCGAACCGCAGTCGTAACGCACTCTTCGGCCGCTGACGTGTGCAGTCACGCGGTGGACTGGGTGCCTGGAGCTATCGCCAGCGACGCAGCCGGTATTTCTGGCGACAGCTGCGGAGGTCTGGCGCGTCACGTAAACCCGCGTGACGCCGGCGAGTGTACCGGCAGGGCTTCCGCTTGCATAACGCGCCTGGGGGCCCGGTTTAAAAATACGGCGCGCGTCGCCCCGTGTGTGATTACGCAGCTGGCCGGCCAGAATGGGCGGCAAGCGATGAATGGGCGACGCGACTGGGCTGCGGGCCGGCGAGCTGCCGCACAGTGGTTGCTCGCTGCGGACTCCCGCTTTGCTTCCGGAAGGCATTCGGTACGGATTCGCACTGCCGCCTAGCGAACGACATACGAGCTCACCGAGTGATTGGGGAAATGTAGATGGAACTCAGCACATCGTTCTTAATGGTGCAAAATTGACGAATATAGGCTAAACGAACGTGCGTATTAGGCCAATGAAAGCCGGTGAACGACGACTAATGATTTCGTTGGCCGAGATTTGATTAGTGTAGGCGGGTTGTAAATGGGAGTCAACCAAGCGGTTAGCCTTGGTTACAGTTCGGTCTGTAGGCGGTAACATCAAAGCTGTAATGGCGGGTTGGCTTTAGGACCCATCTCCTATGCTCTGTTCATCATAAGAATAAATCTGATGTAAACAAACACAAACGCGTTTGTTGGTCAGCAAAAAAATGGTTCAAATGGCTCTGAGCACTATGGGACTTAACTGCTGTAGCCAGCGGGAGTGGCCGTGCGGTTCTAGGCGCTACAGTCTGGAACCGAGCGACCGCTAAGGTCGCAGGTTCGAATCCTGCCTCGGGCATGGATGTGTGTGATGTCCTTAGGTTAGTTAGGTTTAAGTAGTTCTAAGTTCAAGGGGACTGATGACCTCAGAAGTTAAGTCCCATAGTGCTCAGAGCCATTTGAAGCATTTTTGAACTTTACTGTAGCGCCTAGAACCGTTCGGCCACTCCGGCCGGCGGTTGGTCAGCAGCTGTAGCTCTCGGTCACTGGTGTTGCTCCGCTGCTGGAAGTAGGTCCAACTTATGTATTAGACGTTTTATTACTTTTTTTTTAGTCATCAGTCTACTGACTGGTTTCATGCGGCCCGCCACAAATTTCTTTCCTGTGCTAACCTCTTCATCTCAGAGTAGCACTTGCAACCTACGTCCTCAATTATTTGCTTAACGTATTCCAATCTCTGTCTTCCTCTACAGTTTTTGCCCTCTACAGCTCCCGCTAGTACCATGGAAGTCATTCCCTCATGTCTTAGCAGATGTCCTAACATCCTGTCCCTTCTCCTTGTCAGTGTTATCCACATATTCCTTTCCTCTACGATTCTGCGTAGAACCTCCTCATTCATTACCTTATCAGTCCACCTAACTTCGTCTATAGCACTACATCTCAAATGCTTCGATTCTCTTCTGTTCCGGTTTTCCCACAGTCCATGTTTCACTACCATACAATGCTGTATTCCAGACGTACATCCTCAGAAATTTCTTCCTCAAACTAAGGCCGGTATTTGATATTAGTAGACTTCTTCTGGCCAGAAATGCCTTTTTTGCCATAGCGAGTCTGCTTTTGATGTCCTCCTTGCTCAATCCGTCATTGGTTATTTTACTGCCTAGGTAGCAGAATTCCTTAACTTCATTGACTTCGTGACCATCAATCCTGATGTTAAGTTTCTCGCTGTTCTCATTTCTACTACTTCTCATTACCTTCGTCTTTCTCCGATTTACTCTCAAACCGTACTGTGTACTCATTAGACTGTTCATTCCGTTCAGCAGATCATTTAATTCTTCTTCACTTTCACTCAGGATAGCAATGTCATCAGCGAATCGTATCATTGATATCCTTTCACCTTGTATTTTAATTCCACTTCTGAACCTTTCTTTTATTTCCATCATTGCTTCCTCGATGTACAGATTGAAGAGTAGGGGCGAAAGGCTACAGCCTTTTCTTACACCCTTCTTAATACGAGCACTTCGTTCTTGATCGTCCACTCTTATTATTCCCTCTTGGTTGTTGTACATATTGTATATGACCCGTCTCTCCCTGTAGCTTACCCCTACTTTTATCAGAATCTCGAACAGCTTGCACCATTTTATATTGTCGAACGCTTTTTCCAGGTCTACAAATCCTATGAAAGTGTCTTGATTTTTCTTTAGCCTTGCTTCCATTATTAGTCGTAACGTCAGGATTGCCTCTCTCGTCCCTTTACTTTTCCTAAAGCCAAACTGATCGTCAACTAGCGCATTCTCAATTTTCTTTTCCATTCTTCTGTATATTATTCTTGTAAGCGGCTTCGATGCATGAGCTGTTAAGCTGATTGTGCGATAATTCTCGTACTTGTCAGCTCTTGCCGTCTTCGGAATTGTGTGGATGATGCTTTTCCGAAAGTCAGAAGGTATATCGCCAGTCTCATATATTCTATACACCAACGTGAATAGTCGTTTTGTTGCCACTTCCCCCAATGATTTTAGAAATTCTGATGGAATGTTATCTATCCCTTGTGCCTTATTTGACCGTAAGTCCTCCAAAGCTCTTTTATATTCCGATTCTAATACTGGATCCCCTATCTCTTCTAAATCGACTCCTGTTTCTTCTTCTATCACATCAGACAAATCTTCACCCTCATAGAGGCTTTCAATGTATTCCTTCCAACTATCTGCTCTCTCCTCTGCATTTAACAGTGGAATTCCCGTTGCACTCCTAATGTTACCATCGTTGCTTTTAATGTCACCAAAGGTTGTTTTGACTTTCCTGTATGCTGAGTCTGTCCTTCCGACAATCATATCTTTTTCGATGTCTTCACATTTTTCCTGCAGCCATTTCGTCTAGGCTTCCCTGCACTTCCTATTTATTTCATTCCTCAGCGACTTGTATTTCTGTATTCCTGATTTTCCCGGAACATGTTTGTACTTCCTCCTTTCATCAATCAACTGAAGTATTTCTTCTGTTACCCCTGGTTTCTTCGCAGCTACCTTCTTTGTACCTATGTTTCCTTCCCAACTTCTGTGATTGCCCTTTTTAGAGATGTCCATTCCTCTTCAACTGTGCTGCCTACTGCGATATTCCTTATTGCTGTATCTACAGCGTTAGAGAACTTCAAACGTATCTCGACATTCCTTAGTACTTCCGTATCCCACTTCCTTGCGTATGAAGTCTAATTGAAATCTTCCCGTATCTCCCGGCCTTTTCCAAGTATACCTCCTCCTCTTGTGATTCTTGAACAGGGTATTCGCTATTACTAGCTGAAACTTGTTACAGAACTCAATTAGTCTTTCTCCTCTTTCATTCCTTGTCCCAAGCCCATATTCTCCTGTAACCTTTTCTTCTACTCCTTCCCCTACAACTGCATTCCAGTCGCCCATGACTATTAGCTTTTCGTCCCCCTTTACATACTGCATTACCCTTTCAATATCCTCATCCACTTTCTCTATCTGTTCATCTTCAGCTTGCGACGTCGGCATGTATACCTGAACTATCGTTGTCGGCGTTGGTCTGCTGTCGATTCTGATTAGAACAACCCGGTCACTGAACTGTTCACAGTAACACACCCTCTGCCTTACCTTCCTATTCATAACGAATCCTACACCTGTTATACCATTTTCTGCTGCTGTTGATATTACCCGATACTCATCTGACCAGAAATCTTTGTCTTCCTTCCACTTCACTTCGCTGACCCCTACTATATCTAGATCGAGCCTTTGCATTTCCCTTTTCAAATTTTCTAGTTTCCCTACCACGTTCAAGCTTCTTACATTCCACGCCCCGACTCGTAGAACGTTATTCTTTCGTAGATTATTCAATCTTTTTCTCATGATAACCTTCCCCTTGGCAGTCCCCTCCCGGAGATCCGAATGGGGGACTATTCCGGAATCTTTTTCCAATGGAGAGATCATCATGACACTTCTTCAATTACAGGCCACATGTCCTGTGGATACTCGTTACGTGTCTTTAATGCAGTGGTTTCCATTGCCTTCTGCATCCTCATGTCGTTGATCATTGCTGATTCTTCCGCCTTTAGGGGCAATTTCCCACCCCTAGGACAAGAGAGTGCCCTGAACCTCCATCCGCTCCTCCGTCCTCTTTGACAAGGCCGTTGGCAGAATTAGGCTGACTTCTTATGCAGGAAGTCTTCGGCTGCCAATGCTGATTGTTTATCAAAATTTAGACAGTGGCGGAGATCGAACCCGGGACCGAAAACGTTTTGATTATGAATCAAAGACGCTACCCCTAGACCACGGGTACTATGTCATTGTAAATGAAACTTTAAGACAGCCATCAACGTTTTTTTCTTAATCATACTTTTTGGTTCAAAAATCATGTACAGTCACAGTCTCTGTAAGCGCTACTTGTGCTCTGATTGTCTCACCGTTCATACGTATGTACCGCGAAATGCTTCCTGTTTCGCAGTGAAACACGTCTACATCTACATCTACATACATACTCCGCAATCCACCATACGGTGCGTGGCGGAGGGTACCTCGTACCAAACTAGCATCTTCTCTCCCTGTTCGACTCCCAAACAGACCGATTGAAAAATGACTGCCTATATGCATCTGAACGAGCCCTAATCTATCTTATCTTTTTGGTCTTTCTGCGAAATATAAGTTGGCGGCAGTAAAATTGTACTGCAGTCAGCCTCAAGTGCTGGTTCTGTAAATTTCCTCAGCAGCGATTCACGAAAAGAACGCCTCCTTTCCTCTAGAGATTCCCGCCCGAGTTCCTGAAGCATTTCCGTAACACTCGCGTGCTGATCAGACCTACCAGTAACAAATCTAGCAGCCCGCCTCTCAATTGCTTCTATGTCCTCCCTCAATCCGACCTGATAGGTATCCTAAACGCTCGAGCAGTACTCAAGAATAGGTCGCACCAGCGATCTATAAGCGGTCTCCTTCACAGATGAACACGTGCCCGGAATACCGTTAAAGGCTAGAAACAAGTAGTTCTTAAAGTTTTTCACAACGTTACAGAGAAAAATGAGCTTTGACGTATGTTGAAAACCATGATGTACTAAACAGATGGAATATACACTCCTGGAAATGGAAAAAAGAACACATTGACGCCGGTGTGTCAGACCCACCATACTTGCTCCGGACACTGCGAGAGGGCTGTACAAGCAATGATCACACGCACGGCACAGCGGACACACCAGGAACCGCGGTGTTGGACGTCGAATGGCGCTAGCTGCGCAGCATTTGTGCACCGCCGCCGTCAGTGTCAGCCAGTTTGCCGTGACATACGGAGCTCCATCGCAGTCTTTAACACTGGTAGCATGCCGCGACAGCGTGGACGTGAACCGTATGCGCAGTTGACGGACTTTGAGCGAGGGCGTATAGTGGGCATGCGGGAGGCCGGGTGGACGTACCGCCGAATTGCTCAACACGTGGGGCGTGAGGTCTCCACAGTACATCGATGTTGTCGCCAGTGGTCGGCGGAAGGTGCACGTGCCCGTCGACCTGGGACCGGACCGCAGCGACGCAAGGATGCACGCCAAGACCGTAGGATCCTACGCAGTGCCGTAGGGGACCGCACCGCCACTTCCCAGCAAATTAGGGACACTGTTGCTCCTGGGGTATCGGCGAGGACCATTCGCAACCGTCTCCATGAAGCTGGGCTACGGTCCCGCACACCGTTAGGCCGTCTTCCGCTCACGCCCCAACATCGTGCAGCCCGCCTCCAGTGGTGTCGCGACAGGCGTGAATGGAGGGACGAATGGAGACGTGTCGTCTTCAGCGATGAGAGTCGCTTCTGCCTTGGTGCCAATGATGGTCGTATGCGTGTTTGGCGCCGTGCAGGTGAGCGCCACAATCAGGACTGCATACGACCGAGGCACACAGGGCCAACACCCGGCATCATGGTGTGGGGAGCGATCTCCTACACTGGCCGTACACCACTGGTGATCGTCGAGGGGACACTGAATAGTGCACGGTACATCCAAACCGTCATCGAACCCATCGTTCTACCATTCCTAGACCGGCAAGGGAACTTGCTGTTCCAACATGACAATGCACGTCCGCATGTATCCCGTGCCACCCAACGTGCTCTAGAAGGTGTAAGTCAACTACCCTGGCCAGCAAGATCTCCGGATCTGTCCCCCATTGAGCATGTTTGGGACTGGATGAAGCGTCGTCTCACGCGGTCTGCACGTCCAGCACGAACGCTGGTCCAACTGAGGCGCCAGGTGGAAATGGCATGGCAAGCCGTTCCACAGGACTACATCCAGCATCTCTACGATCGTCTCCATGGGAGAATAGCAGCCTGCATTGCTGCAAAAGGTGGATATACACTGTACTTGTGCCGACATTGTGCATGCTCTGTTGCCTGTGTCTATGTGCCTGTGGTTCTGTCAGTGTGATCATGTGATGTATCTGACCCCAGGAATGTGTCAATAAAGTTTCCCCTTCCTGGGACAATGAATTCACGGTGTTCTTATTTCAATTTCCAGGAGTGTAGTTGTAACTGTAATTGTGGCGTAGTTGGTAGCGACTTTTCGAGGTAACCAAAGGCGCCGGTGGCTGCGGTTCGAAACCCGCTATAATCTGTAATTTGTCTGTTCCGTTTCAATACCTAAATCATTTAAGTATGAAATTTATCAATATGTGGTAATTAACTCATACTTAACCATCATTTTTTCAAGAAAAATTCACTTCCTCTGGTATCACACGCAGAATTCTGGTTTTCATTGCAAATACACATTCTCAGTTATCGATATATTATAAAAGATTGTTACAGATCTTGAAGTTAAGAAAACATAACAAAATTCAATTTTTTGGAGAAAAATGAAAAATCAAACACTCTTTTTTGAATATGCCCACTGTTTTGCTAGACAGATGTGGTCTCACGCAAGCAAGGGTGATAAGCGTCGTAGAAACACTGAAAACAATTTTCGCGGTGTCGAGCACAATGTACAAATGCTGTATTTTTATAGTTGTCGCCATAACAATGCAATGTGAACCCAATAGAATTGATCTGGAGCCAAGTTAAGGGATTTGTCGCTAGAAATAACGAGACATTTAAGGTACCAAACTTACTGGAACTAATGTAGGAAGCTTTGTAAGACGTCACTGCCGAACGATGGCCAAATGAAGGACAGCACGTCACAAAAGAGGAGGAGAAGGAAACGCGGACTTTTTGGTGGCTTGGAATTTTGTTGTTGATCGCCACGTTATCGGCCTAGCAGTACTGAAATGTACCGCTTTCCTCGGAGTCCAACAGTGGTTAGACACTGGACTCGCATTCGGGAGGACGACGGTTCAATCCCGCGTCCGGCCATCCTGATTTAGGTTTTCCGTGATTTCCCTAAATCACTCCAGGCAAATGCCGGGATGGTTCCTCTGAAAGGGCACGGCCGACTTCCTTCCCCATCATTCCCTAATTCGATGAGACAGATGACCACGCTGTCTGGTCTCCTTCCCCAAACAACCAACAATCGGAGTCCAATATGGAAGAACTTCAGGGATTATAAGACGACTGACTGTAATACCTTCAGTGACTTCAATATTTAACTACATGGTGAAATACCAGCAGTCAAAAAAAAAAATAAAAAATAAAAATGGTTCAAATGGCTCTAAGCACTATGGGACTTCACTGCTGAGGTCATCAGTCCCCTAGAACTTAGAACTACTTAAAGCTAACTAACCTAAGGACATCACACACATCCATGCCCGAGGCAGCATTCGAACCTTCGGCCGTAGCGGCCGCGCGGTTCCAGACTGTAGCGCCTAGAACCGCTCGACCACTCCGGCCGGCCCCAGCAGTGCAATTTTACGCCACACATAGCTCATGCAGAAAAATTTCCCTTGTTAAAGTCAGAAATTTTCATCACTCACGTTTTTAATTACATTACTATGTTACCTAAGATTGCAGCGCGAAGTGGCCGTGGGGTCAAAGGCGCTATGTCACTAATCGTGCGGCTTCTCACGCCGGAGGTTCCAGTCCTCCTTCGGGCATGGGTGTGAGTTTTGACTTTAGCGTTAAGTTAGTTTAAGTAGTGTGTAAGCCTAGGGACCGATGACCTCAGCAGTTTGGTCTCTTAGGAATTTACACACATTTTTTACCTAAGATTGAGAACATGTTTTCCTTCAGATCACTTAAGAAGGGTAACGCCTAGTTTTACCATTGTTTCCTTCTACTAAAAAATTAAATGAGATTTACGTCATTACTACAACTGTTCATATCACGGCAGGTTAGTTGGACCAGGTGGCTGGTCAGTGCTTTCCAAATTAAAGGCGCCAGTAAAGCTGTTGTCCCGTACTACCGCTGAGTCGATGTACTCGCAACGCACTGCGTAAAACTGTAATCGAGACAGATTGGCTTCTGCTCCACCTAAAACAAAACTCAGCAAATGCGGAACAATACATAATGTAATGTTTACATGAGGTTTATTCTTATGATGAACGGAGTATAGGGCCCTATTGAATATACGTTGGTTCAGTAGCGGTTTTTATTGTGTCTATTGAACCGGTCTGCAAATTCTTGTGTTTAAAAATAATGGAGTATCGACTGGAATAAGGAGACAGAATTATTGCTGACAAGGCTTTATCGTGAACTGGAATGTTTGTGGGAGCCTACGAACTACGATTAGAGAAACAAATTGAAAATATTAGACACCTGGACGGAAAAATGTAAGCTGATGGAAAGTAATGTGCACGATGTAAAGAAGAACATGGAGTTTTTATTGACAGCTTTCCGCAGTGAACGACAAAGAGACACAAACAAATCTGGTAGTGGCGCTGATAAAATCTACAGATCGACAATGTTTGCTATTAGCAATTGGGCTTCCTGCAGGATGAATGGCAGTGAAAAAAATTATAGCTATTCAGACAGTGAACACATAGGTAATCGAAAACAAACTTCAGGTACAATCTCGCAGGAGAGGTGTTTTGATATTTTCAAAGTGTACAGTCGTGGACAAAACGCGCGAGACCCCTCGCCTTTCCGTTATGCTGATCCGCACGGCCTTAAAGTCTGCTACACAGCATAACAGGCAAGGTGACGAAGTGCTTCCAACATACTATGCACAGCCGTGAAACTGACAAACTATCCGAACTTTGTCAGACGGTTTTCAATCATGTGTAAGACTATATTAATGCTGATTAGTATGTTAAACACAACTGGTAAACATAAGATATAAATGAAAGAAGAAACGCTAATTGGCCGTGCGGTTAAAGGCGCTGCAGTCTGGAACCGCAAGACCGCTACGGTCGCAGGTTCGAATCCTGCCTCGGGCATGGATGTTTGTGATGTCCTTAGGTTAGTTAGGTTTAACTAGTTCTAAGTTCTAGGGTACTAATGACCTCAGCAGTTGAGTCCCATAGTGCTCAGAGCCATTTGAACCATTTGAAACGCTAATTATTATGAACTGTACTAATAAAAATGAATTTCAGCTTATCGAGATACCGTAACTGTTTTAGTAAGACAAAGTACCCCAGATCGTTACGAATTAGCAAAATATTATGCACATTCGGCCGCGAAACGGCCTGTGTCAACGTTCAGACCAGTCATACTGTATTACCGTTGGTGACATATCATGAAAGTGTGCAAATTTAGCATTTTCGTAACGAAATTCAGTTAAAAATCATTCAGTGACGCACTTGAGTCAATTCAATTATTGACAGAAGCGGAAAAAGTAGGCAGTAACAAGTCTGAATTTCTACAAGAGTTTCATATTGACATCCACAGGGCGCCGATACAGAATAAAGGTAGCAATAAAACGTATTGGGGGCTCGAGAATATCTTAAAATTGCTTTACTGATAGTCTATCTCCCTCCATCGAGATTAGAACCGAAAACAAACCAAACCTCCCTTGCAGCAGCAAACACCTTTCACTACCCTAGCAGACAACCCAGGCAAACAGCCCTCTATTATTACCCCACACGTGAATAAGCCGGCAATTTCGCAATGAAAATGGCAAAATGATCTGCAGTTTCTGTTGCATAGAGATTTCTAGATTAAAAACATGAATTTTCTACCTTTATGTCACCGCTCATGTGACAATCATTCGGGATGTTTATCGAAAGAACAATATACTGTTTTTAGCGAGTAAATTTAGTAGAATAATTCTGCACCACCCCAGGAAATAAACGGCTACATAGCTGCCAAACGTATTCTACAATGTTTAGAATTCCCCATTAGACTCACCACTGCCAGAAAACGTTCACAAGCCGAAGTGTTTCTTAAGCTAGTTAGCAATGGGAATGCTCACACTTCTAAAACGCAGTTGCATTAATACTGAGATCTGAATGACCACGCGTGTAGGCAAATGGATTTTATTTGCATTCCTGTAATTGCATTTGGATCTAAAGCGTAGCTGCGATTAATATGCTGATGCATCGACTGCAACTAGAACATTTCGAATAACGAGTAGGAAGAATTATTTATGAGGCCCTCATCTTCAGTAACTGTCATAGCTATTTTCGTTGCTAGGATTTCGTCACCTAAATCGGTAGAAATGGAACCCTAGTAGTCTTACTTTCTTGACCGTCTATCTGTCTACCCAAACCTTAAAACCCGTTTACCTCGAGTACGGGTAGACATAATAAGCGGAAATGTATCGCACTTCCTGCGATGTACGGTCCCTTGGTGGTGTAAAAAAGTGAGCTTCTATGTCAACGCAATCTTAAGATACGGCCGTTTACGTAAAGAAAATTTACGCGAAAGGTCAAAAGTGGCTCTAAGAGCTATGTGACCAAACTGCTTAGGTCATCAGTCCCCTAGATCTAGAACTACTTCAACCCACCTAACCTAACACACATCCATGCCCGGGGAAGGATTCGAACTGACGGTGCAAGCAGCCGCGCGGTCCGCGATATGACGCCGTTGAACGAACGTCTAACCCTCGCCGGCAAGCTACTAAATTTACTCTCTAATAACAGTATCTTGTTCTTTCGATAAGCATCCAGAATGATTGTCATATAAGCGGTGACATAAAGGTAGAAAATTCATGTTTTTGAGTCCAGAAAGCCCTATGCAACGGAAACTGCAGGTCATTCTGCCTTTTTCATTGCGAAATTGCCGGCTTATTCATGTCTGGGGTAATAATAGAGGGCTGTTTTCCTGGTTTGCTAGGGTAGTGAAAGGTGTTTGCTACTGCAAGGGAGGTCTGGTTTGTTTTCGGTTCTAATCTTGATAGAGGTAGATAGACTATCAGTAAAGCAATTTTAAGAAATTCTCGCACACCCAATACGTTTTATTGCTACCTTTATTCTATACCGGCGCCCTGTGGATGTAAATATGAAAATCTTGTAGAATTTCATACTTGTTACTGCCTACTTTTTCCACTTCTGTCAATAATTGAACTGACTTAAGTGTGGCACTGAATGATTTTTAACTGAATTTCGTTACGAATCTTCACGCATCGCTAAATTTGCACACTTCCATGGCAGGTCAGCAACGGTAATCCAGTATGACTCGTCTGAACGTTGACACAGACAGTTTCACTGCCGAATGCGCATAATATTTTGCTCATTCGTAACGATCTGGGGTACTTTGTCTTACTAAAATAGTTATGTTATCTCGATAAGCTGAATTACATTTTTATTAGTACAGTTCATACTAATGAGCATTTCTTCTTTCACTTATATCTTATATTTACGTGCTTTGCTTAACATCATGCTACAGTCTTACACATAATTGAAAACAGTGTGACAAAGTTCGGATACATATATGAAGGTGGTATCTGTTGTTTCGGACATGTCCGAAAGAACAGAACCATCGGTCACCATGCAGCTCTTGAGAATGAAATTACAATGAAATGAATACCCTTAGCTGCATACAGGCGTTGATATAAGTCAACGGGGACAGTTGAAAATGTGTGCCCAGACCAGGACTCGAACCCGGGATCTCATGCTTACATGGCAGACGCTATATGCAGCTGAGCCACCGAGGACACAGAGGATTGTGCGACTGCAGGAACTTATCTCTGGCACGCCTCCCGTGAGACCCACATTCACAACTTATTGTCTCGCACTGTATTCATAGTGCCCTTGCCCATTATGCTTATTACTTGCGACTTTACTGCCGATTCCCGTAAGAGTTCGAGCACTGAGCATCTTCACAGAAGAAGATGGTCAAATGGCCGGTGAGCCTTAACAATACATATATGAAGGTGGTATCTGTTCTTTCGGACATGTCTCATTCACTATTTGCCGGCACGGTATCTCAGCATGTTCGGTCAGGGGGCTGCGTGCTCTCTGTAGTAAAAAGACTGAGTCAAGGAATCAACGATCAACTTGAACGGATGTCTTGTGACGTCCGCCCAGACCAAACGCAACGAACTATATCGAACAAAACGAAAAAAAAAAAGAAGATGGGTAGAGCGTCTGCCATGTAAGCAGGAGATGCCAGGTTCGACACCCGGTCGTAGCACACATTTTCAACTGTCCCCGTTGACTTATATCCACGCCTGTATGCAGCTAAGGGAATTCATTTCATTGTAAAGTTCGGATAGTTTTTCAAATTCACGCCTGCGCATAGTATGTTGGTAGCACTTCGTCTCCTTGCCTGTTATGCTGTGTAGCAGACTTTAAAGCTGTGCGGATCAGCATAACGAAAAGGCGAGAGGGCTCGCTCGTTTTGTCCACGACTGTACATTAACTTGACATATGAATTTCCAGCAGCTGAATATCTCAGAGCGACCACGAATCTTTCTGGAACAGGTACAACTCTGCTAAAGAGAAGGTTTAAATTTGGGAATTTTAGGGCCTTACACAATTCAATAACAATTCGAAATCTGGAGGTTTCATCAGGAAAAAAATTATGAAGCAGCCGAGATTCCAATACAGCATTAAGGTCAGACACTGAATATATCCCACAACCTTTTAAAATAAAGGTCGTCCACGAGCGACTTCTCCTTTTTCTTCCGACGATCAGCTCCTTGCAGTAAAGCAAGTGCCGCGCATGCGACCACTGCCGAACCCTCTTCTTCTGTCACTACATCGACCCATGTGGCTGTCAGTTATCATAGCCAGCTGCAATTCTACGTGGCCGAATCCATTAGCCTCGACCCACTGGTACTGTGAGAATGAGAAGCCGAACGTCCATGCGTTGGCAACAAACATTCGGCCGAGTCCACAGGCTGTTGTTTGTTGGACTTCGTTGGCCTAGTGTGTAGGCGGCTTGAAGCCAATCTCAGGAGCACTCAAAGAGTGAGTTACACGTCCGCTAATATTTAGAGTTTATATGAATGATTTAGTGGATAACTTGCCAGAAGACAACCGTATTCTGAAATATGACCGTCAATCTGCTACGAAGCTTGAAACACGTATGTAACATAGCAGCGATGGCGAGGCATTGTAGCATCTGTGACCAGAGAGTATGCGCTTGACCGCGCGAGTGTTGCGAGCGGGTCTCAGTCTGTCGGTCAGTCGTTGCGAGTCTGTAGCTCTGTCTAGTTGAGAGCAGTACTCTGTCAGTAGTCGTCGCGAGCAGTAGCTCTGTTCAGTGGCGTGCAGTACGCTAGTAGTCGTCATGCAGAGCAGTCGGTCAGTAGTAGCAGCCCAGTGCGGTTGTGTGATGTAGTCTGTCGGCAACACTGGTCAAGATGCTGAATGAGGTATACTGTTAATTAAGATAATCACCGGATAATGTAAAGTTTAATTATTGTAACTAATTTTCAACAAGTGCCCCAAATAATAACTTTGATTTCAAAAGCAATTTTACATAAAATTTTCATTTAATTGAAGTAACTATTTCGTTCCACTTCCCCTAAACAAAAGTTTCAGTTTTCAATTAGATTACAAAAGAAAAAAAAGGGAATATTATTATTTGCAATGCAGTTCCTCCAAGCGGTGCGCAACAACAAGAGCAGAAATTTGACTAGCAGTTACAATGAGGTAAGACTTTAATTCTGATTGTTTTACACAGGGCCAAAGACCGATATTTCAGTGTAATTGAATTATCATCATCACTGAGATTTCATTAGCACTGAATTGTTTTTCATTATTTTTGTGGGAGCATACACCAGAGTCAGATTGCGAATTTCACATTTTTGTTGCCTTTGTCAGTACATTTCATTGCAGGGAGGTTATGCTTCTTGGCTCCATTTCTATTAAATACTGTCTTTAAAATTTCAGTGGAGAGGTTACGCTTAGCTCAATGTCCATTAGCTTTTCTATATAATATTGTCTTTTTAAAATTTTGTGGGGAGGTTACACTTGGCGACACCCAGTCCAGGATCGTATTTCGTTGAGAGTCTTTTGAACAACAGTCAGATATCTGCTCTTATTTGCTTACATATAATTAGGATTTAGCGCAACGCTTTTATTAACTTGTGACTTTCTTTCTACAGGTTAACGGCAATTCGTTGCTCTGTTGTATTTGTGTTGCTTTTGCATTGTGCTTATTTGTTTTGTGAAAAATTTTTTGACTATTGTAAAAATGCCGCGAAAGACTGTGAATAGTGTATCGCGAGGTATTATGAACGAAATTACCGACTTAAACAACGTCACCAATAGTAATTGTGACACGCAGTGTAATGATGACAATCCTGCGTTCACTGACAATCAGTGCGTTCCAACAATTAGTAATGATGTAGACCTTAATGATGAACAAACGAACTCGATTGTGTCTTGTGTTGATTTGACGACAATTGATGACGCGGGGCACACTATTGTAACGAGCGCTGCCCTGCTTAACACAACCGATTTACTAAATTCACGTGACGAGCAGACAAATTTGTCTAATGAAAATGAACAGATCACACAAAGTAGGACAGATTTATTTAATTCCGAAACAATGACTGATAGTATACATTTGACTGACAAACCTTTTTGTAAATTTCAAAATGACCAAATGGTTACAGAAAGTGAAACAATTCCAGATCCACTATTGAACAGCACAGAGAATAGAAATGCTGACCTTGAGTCGAATCCAATTATGGCTTTGTTGCGACAAATGAGTAAACAACTTAATGAAAATAGTGTAGATGACAAACAATTTAAAGAGAATTTCAAACAACAGAATGAAAATTTCAAACAACTTAGGGAAGATAACAAACACTTAAATGAGAAACTTGATAATAATGACGAAAATCTCAAACAGCTTAGTGAACAAATTAGAGCCGTTGCCGCGCAGTGTCATGACACTAAGGAACAGTTGCGCGTGGAAATTGAGGCTTGTTCACGAAAAAATAGCGAAGAAATTAAGTCTGTTGCGCAAGAATTAAGGGAAATGCAAACAGCCGCAACAGAAACACTCAGAGACGAAATTAGCGGAGTCGCTAAACAATGCTCTGAAAAAGCTACACAATTACGGGATGAGTTTAAAGCAATGACGGTAGAACTTTCGCGCACAATGGACGCAAAGATAGACGCGAAATTCGAACAACAGAACACTCAGATGAACGAGCGCTTTAATCAGCACATACAAAACAGTGATACGCGTTTCCGCAAATTTATTCAAGATCAAAACAAAGTAAAACGACAAGTCATGGAAACAATCACTGCACAAAGACAAGAGGACAAACGTAAAATGTTCGCGAAAGCGAAGACGTATGTAGACAATAATATTACTACAGTGTCCGACAAAATTAATACCATAGAACAATTGAACGCCGAATTACGGGATGAAATTTCTGATCTTAAATCAAAAACAGATACACACACAGTAAATATTCAAACAGTGACAGACAGATTCGAACAATTAGATCTAACACAGGATTGCGATGTCATCAAAGCTGATGTTAAAAAACTGAGCGAAACTACGCGTAAGTTGCAAAAACAGATTAATGCGTCCGATTCTAAAACCGATGATCAGGCAAAAACACTGACTGAAAAATATGATGAACTGGCCAGTCGTATTGATGTTATCGAAAATACTAATGACAATAAATCAGACGATACTGCACCGGTTTCATTTATCCAAACACCTGAATTTCAAAATTTACAGCAGACAATTAATGAGATCGATTCATCTAACAACACGTTACGTAGGAAGTTATCAAATTTACAACAAGAAGTAACAGAGATAAAAAACATTTCAGTTAATAATAACATACCACAACAGACGCCACTTAGCGAACATTTGTCAGACTTACGCAGCGCGTATAATGTGAGCAATTTACAGAGACTACGCGACTTAAAATCCGAAAGCCACGCGACTTAAAATCTGAAAAGCTACGTAACTTGAAGTACGAAATGACACAGACGAACAGATTCACTCACAAACCGGAACGTGCTCTTAAATTCAGTGACGAGGACGTTGGTTACGAGAAAATATTATCTGTAAGAAAATCAAAGGAAGTTAATAATGACAGAACACAGGTACACGCTTTGAGCTGTATACGACAATTTGTTTTTATGCTTTCACCGCTATTGCCTGTAATGCAGAAGCTAGCTTTGAACCAGATGCGACAATTTATTTTTGTATTTACAGCAGCATTGCCTATAAAGAAGAAACTAGAATTAGCATGCAGACAGCAATTTATTTCTGAATTTGTACCGCCATTGCCTATAACACAAAAGCTGAAATTTATTTGCAGTGCGTAAATGACCTCAGGGGATTCATTACGCTTTAATGAATATGTGCCGTAGCGAGCATAGGGCCCCGAGCTGTAGTAGTGCTGTTTCATCTTTAGTTTTCTGCACTGCTGCCTTTTCTTCTACTATCCTTTATATCTATCAAAATAGCTCTTTAACTATTGCTCTATCTAGAATTAAGAATATGTAATGAAAACCCGATAAGACAAATTTTTACGGAAAGTGACAACATTCTTTAGGCACTCCAAAACCAGCGTAATTTTAATTACAGATAAAATCGTAATCATCAGTATGTGTAAAATTATTAGTAACAGGACCCACATTTTTGTAACAATAGACGTTTTCCACCACAACAGCATGAAAGTTAGCCGGTTGGAATACATAACCAACAATGTAATGCACAAGGTCAACCAGGCTTTAATGTTCCGCCGCGAGCACGTATAGTCCCTGATACAACAAATAGTAACTTACGGCAGCAAGGAAACAACTACGTACAAAGAAGGCAGTATTTCAATTCCTATCGTAATGCACCGTATAGAAATTACTATCATGACAGACGTAAAAAAAAAAAATGATGAGCACAATTTTCAGCGTACATTTAATAACAGTCGATCTTTTCAGCAGTAAGAACATCAGCAACAACACATTATCATGAATGATCCAGACAATAGGTGTCATCGATAGCGTAATACGTCAGCAAGAAATAACAGAACAGTTCATATGGTGGATATGCCACAGCATCCTCCCGTAAATAACAGGACGTACGATAGATTTTAACCAGATACAGCACAGATTGCATATTACAGTAACGCAAACATTACTTTTGACACGCAGAATTTTGCTCACGAGAATGTTATTTGAAACATGCTCTGTTGAATGCACCACTTTTATCGCACCCAGATCTTACCAGAAATTTTTCCATTGCCACCGATAGTTCCAACACCGCTTTAGGCGTACACATTTTCCAGGAAATTGAAGAAGATGGTTCTACAGTAATTAAAAACATCGCATTTGCAAGCCGCATTCTGTCACCTGCTGAACGAAATTACTCCGTTACAGAACTTGAAACATTATGTGTTGTATGGGCTTTTACGAGATTTCGGCACTTTCTTTATGGCAGACATACCACCGTTTACACAGACCATAGAGCTATACAATTTTTACTTTCGGCTAAATTCACTCACGACAGATTAAGCAGATGGAAACTTTATTTACAGGAATTTAATTTTACAATAGTTCACATTCCCGGCACGCAAAATGTTATAGCAGACGCACTATAGCGTTCTCTCGGCAACAATCAGCAAGACGTAGCAACCAACTTCTGCAAAGCAAATTTCAGTGTCATGTACATTCAGCAAGTTGCATTTGAAAATTTTATTTCATCGTCATTACAGGACATAGCACAAGAACAAAATAAAGACAATGTGTGGAAAGAAATTAAACACCTTTGGCAAGATAAGAATAATGTTACGATTAGGAACCACTACACAGTACGCAATGACATTCTGTTTCGCCGCTCTCATCCTGACAGCAACAATTGGTTATTATGCATTCCTGACGAACTGGTTAACAAATTAATTTGGTACACTCATTTAAGTTACGCACATTACGGAGCACGAAAATGTTTTCTTATACTGAGACAGAACTGTTATTTTACCAACATGGAGAAACGTATACGACGAGTTTTAGCGTCTTGTAAAATTTGCCAGAAAGCTAAATCAAACACCACTTCACATATTCCTCCTTTATATCCCATTGTACCTGTTAAATTAAGACACATGGCCGCAGTAGATATTTTTGGTCCGATTCCGAGAACTAACAGAGGTTTTTGCTACATCTTTGTCGCTGTTGAGCTCACTTCAAAATTTGTTACTTTCACTCCGTTACGTAAAGCTACTGCTAAAACTGTTTCGAAAGCATTTGTAAAACATTTTCTATTTCATGTAGGGCATGTGATGAGAGTAATTTCTGACAATGGATCTCAATTTCGTAGTAGCGTATGGACACGCATGTTACGAGCTAGAAACATTTCTCTGATTTATATATCCAAGTACCATGCTTCTTCGAACCCTTGTGAAAGATTAATGAAAGAAATTGGTAAGCTGTGCCGAATATACTGCCACAAAAGACATATTGATTGGGATACACACATACTCTCATTCCAAGATGTAATTAATTCCATTCCAAATGAATCCACTATGCTATCTCCGTCTGTTATACTGAAAAACGTTGAACCACCAAACAAAATTAAAGAATTAGTAAACTTCCCTAAATGTCGTCGACTAAGACACCACGAAATGATTGACATTGCGCTGAACAACATCAAACGTGCCGCAGAGCGCCGGAGAAGACAGCAAAAACAGGTTTGTAGACGCCGAGACTTTCACGTTGGACAGAAGATATTAGTACGTACACACTATTTATCCAGTAAATTAAAAGGTAAGTGCAGCAAATTTGAACTTCTATACGCAGGTCCATATCGGATTCGCAGCATCCCTCACCCCAATGTTGTACACGTCGAAACTTTGAGAACCAGAAAATCGAAAGGCAGCCACCATATCTCAAACATTAAACCGTTTATTGAGTGAAGACACTTTATGATTCAACACACTATGATGTCATTTACTAATGCAATTATTTCACCTGACTAATTACTGATGATTATCGTATTTTTTCTTGGCAAGTGCCCGGCAAGGTAAGGTTAGCAGGTCGCTTTTCTTGTCGTTACACATCAGACCGTGCACATTTTCCATTTTTTATGTATGATTGTTTTCAGTTTTGTTTGTATGCACTGTGAAATAGTTAAGATATAACACACCAGTGACTTTGACATTTTTTTTTTTTTGCCTTATGACATCTCAACATCGTGACTGTTTTACATTTTGCTGCTGCATTGTGATATTCTCTGCACATTTTGGCTTCGAACACTGTCAATGTCTTTGAAATATTACGTTTTTTGTCATGTTATGCTGTATGGTTAATTGTGTCACCATAAACCAGTCATTATTTAGTGGGTATATGATTTAAATGCAGGACGTTAATCTCTGTTCATCAATTTCAGAAAGAAATGATGCGTGTAAGAAATAAATTCAACAGAAACGGGAATTTCACCTACGGAATAAACGAAAGAAGATGCAATAACTTTATGAGGAAGAGTAAATAGATCAGGATTAACAAGCATTAACAAGAATATACTATACTCATCGTAGAATAGCAGTCTTAACTAATTTTTTCTTTCAGAATACAAGGTGATTGATGCAGGCTGTCAGACAGAACTACACATCTTAGTTTTAGTGATGAAATATGCTAGAGATAAGGAATAGTTATGTAATGAGTAATGAAGTGATTTTTGCAGATGATAATGAATGCTGACGAATAATGATGAAGAATATGCTGTTATGAATAATGAAGTTTTTCTGTACAGGTAATGATAATAATGAAGTTATGATGATATGGATAATGAAGTTTTCTTTACAGATGAGGATAATGTTGAAGTTATGTATTTATGCTATGTAGTTATTTAAGTATTTGTTGCAGTTTGTTTTGACAGCAGGTGTTATATTGCATAGTAGGATGACGGAAAGTTTTGGAAAGGACAGCTATGGAACACATTTTTATACACATTTCACTACCTGTTAATTCGAAGTTCACTACTTTTCAGCATAGTGTGCGTTTCTTCTTTCAGGTCAATAATCCATTTTGTATTTTTTCCAGGAGAAGCTTTTCATGATACTTACTAAACCAGTTACTTATTATACCTATTCTAATACTTGCATTTTTATTTTTTACCCATTTGTGTTTACCATTTATAAATGTAATCACATATACTGCCTTGTTACATAACCTTGCTACAGCTGACTCATGACGAATGACGTTACCTATCCTCATTTGCAGCACTAGGTCAAAAGCAAATAGTGTTATGCCTCAGCAATTAATTATCGATCCCAACGCAATGCATTGCTAACAAAAAAAAAAAAATGTACTACCAGTCCCAAATAGTGATACCAGTTTGAGAAAGTTCTGAGTAATGCTGATTAGCTCTGAATAGTATGTCACTTCAGTAATGACTTCTTAATGAGACAAAAAAAATATATATATAAAATAATGCTTTGTCACTAGCTAATAACTGCCACTGTTTATTGTAATGAGACTACTTATAATGCCCATGATTATTAATGCTATAACTGTAATTAACTGATTTTAATATTGACTTTGTAATGATCTGAGTAATACTGAATGATGAACAATGTTTTACTCTATTCAATACTTGCTGGCTACACTGATAAATTCTGAGGGGAAAAGAACTTCAAGTTGTGTCACTTGGTGTTGTACTTGTGTGGAAAGATATGGACTTTCAAAACAGCTGTGTGCAATCTAAAGTGCTACAACCATGATGCAATCCTTCCCTTTCCTATCCTAATTCTTGTCACATAGTGAAAATCATTTTTGCTAACATTATTTATGTTCATGGCTATACATTTTTTCAATTCGCTAAACTCCAGTGCGAGTACACTTATGTCACTGGTCGACATGATATTTTTTTGCTGTTATGTTTATTTATTGCCAAAATGCTAAAGACATTTTTTTGATTTGTTCTGAAGTACAGTATATGTGCACTTTTGTCTTTTATATTGTATATACATTTTTTATTTTCTGAACTACAGTGCATGTGCACTTCTGTTAGGTGTTAATATGTTTTCTACTGAACTTCAGTGCCTGTACACTTTTCTCATTTTTCAATATGATTTCTACTATTCTGTATATTCAATACTTTAATGCGAATGCACTTATGTCATTTGTTACTAATTGTACATACATTTCATCAATTACTGATATGTTCTCAACTGCAGTGCATGTGCACTCATGTCACTTGTCAACATAATATTTTGCCAGTCTGTTTATTTGTTCTGAATATGCTAAAGAATTTTTTTTCAGTGCCTGTGCACTTTGTTATCTGTCACATAATTTGTATATACATTTTTCTGATTTGCTACTATGTTTTGTACTCACATTTTGTCTTTGTCTGATATATTTTGTACTTAGTGCGTGTGCACAACATTTAAATAATCTGTAAGTTGTAGAATTTTGTTAATTAAAGAAAAATTTTGCCGCGCTTGGCAAGTCCAAATGACTCACCATCGCTGCCAAATTTTTGCCCCCCCAGTGGAGGGTTATGAAACACGTATGTAACATAGCAGCGATGGCGAGGCATTGTAGCATCTGTGACCAGAGAGTATGCGCTTGACCGCGCGAGTGTTGCGAGCGGGTCTCAGTCTGTCGGTCAGTCGTTGCGAGTCTGTAGCTCTGTCTAGTTGAGAGCAGTACTCTGTCAGTAGTCGTCGCGAGCAGTAGCTCTGTTCAGTGGCGTGCAGTACGCTAGTAGTCGTCATGCAGAGCAGTCGGTCAGTAGTAGCAGCCCAGTGCGGTTGTGTGATGTAGTCTGTCGGCAACACTGGTCAAGATGCTGAATGAGGTATACTGTTAATTAAGATAATCACCGGATAATGTAAAGTTTAATTATTGTAACTAATTTTCAACAAGTGCCCCAAATAATAACTTTGATTTCAAAAGCAATTTTACATAAAATTTTCATTTAATTGAAGTAACTATTTCGTTCCACTTCCCCTAAACAAAAGTTTCAGTTTTCAATTAGATTACAAAAGAAAAAAAAGGGAATATTATTATTTGCAATGCAGTTCCTCCAAGCGGTGCGCAACAACAAGAGCAGAAATTTGACTAGGTGTTGCAACGAGGTAAGAATTTAATTTTAATTTTTGCACAGGGCCAAAGACCGATATTTCGGTTTAATTGAATCATTATTATCACTGAGATTTTTTTATCACTGAATCGACTTTAACTTTTTTGTGAAGAACTTATACTTGAGTCAGATTGCGATTCTCACTTTTATTGTCATTAAATTTAATTGCAGGGAGGTTACAAGCTCCATAATAGGCCAATAAATTCAGTTGTCGATACTACCGTCGCAAATGGTTCAAATGACTCTGAGCACTATGGGACTTAACTACTGAGGTCATTAGTCCCGTAGAACTTAGAACTACTTAAACCTAACTAAACTAAGGACATCACACACGTCCATGCCAGAGGCAGGATTCGAACCTGCGACCGTAGCGGTCTCGCGGTTCCAGACTGTAGCGCCTAGAACCGCTCGGCCACTCAGGCCGGCTAATTATAACACTAATGTAAATACCTGAATCATAGACTTTTTTTCATTCATGAAAAACACAGGACCATTATACTTTTCTGATATTGAGTAATAACACAAACCAACGAGAAAATTATTGTGAAAAAACAGACCAGGGTCGCGAAGAAAATGTTGTACAATATTGGCTGAATTAATGTTCAGTTATTTTCAGACCCAGCAATTTAACTCAGCCGTCGCATCTTCAAAACATTCAAGAAAACACAACATCACTTTGAAAATAAGAAGCAAATGATCGTATCTAGCATTGAGAGGCACCCACATGCCTTGCTCATACTGTGGCATCAAGCAGTCAGGCCTGCAAGATGAGTGGTCTACCAAGCGAGTGGATTCATTCTTATTTATCGAGTAACATGAACTCTCGTACTCACAATTAAGTTACAAATTATCCTCCTGTATGAATAATACGCAACGGAAACGCACATCTGACTATCAGTGATTTACAAAACTCTGACTGTTCACTACGCACTGGCAATACCACATTTTCTTTTTGTCTTTTATTTAACGGCTTTTATCAACACGTGGCCACCGCACTGAATATGAATGGCGCACACATTTTAAATTCGGGACAGCATGACAACATACAATTCGAAGGAAAAGTCCACCAATCTTTTTCTTTTCACTATCTTAGTTTCCGATAAATTCTATAACCTAAACACACAAATTCTATAACCTACAACAATAACACATGAGAAATTCCGCCCAGTGGGCATGGCTTTACATTGGTGAATCTCTATGTTATGGTCTCGTAATTATTTAACGCTACAGTGCACTTTCTGGATAGGATGGTGGATCTTTTATTATTTCTCACACTTCGACTCTCACAATCATCATCACGAAACTTTCCTCCAGATCGAGCGGTACAGAAGGAACAAGCATAACCCACTAATCTTTTGAAACTACCTTGCTACTCTCCCATGCAAACCACACATACCCAAATTACATGACATACATCACACTGCAATATGAAATTCAAAACACTAAATAGTCACAACACTATAACTTTCAGCTTTCCCACTTCAATTAATATTTATCCCAGTTTCACACGATACTGCCCCACTTCGTATTTCTACTTTCCTGCTATGAACTCTGGAGATATATGCACTTCTTCCTGTGCAATGCAAGCCAAGTGGCGTTGCTGGATAGATGGCCGACTCACCTTGCTTCTCTCTCAGAGTTTGAATCTAGAGTCACACGGAATCATATCACGCAAAGTAATATTAAGAACATATTCATCACACACGCGAGTCCTCAACTGATACCTTGGACGAGTACTTCTCTTTATCTTTTGTCTCATACACAGTTTGAGACTCACACAGTACTCACCACGTGGAAGTACTCGTCTCTAATTTCAAGTCCTGCACACGCCATTTCTTAAATATTTCAACTTATGGTACACACGCTATTTCTTAAATATTTCAACTTATGGTACACACGTTATTTCTTAAATATTTCAACTTATTGTACACACGCTAGTAATTCAGCTTAACTTAGGCACACGGAAGTATTTCAACTTATTGCTACACGTGGTTTCATTGTGACCGTTGGTCACTTCCGAAGATTACTACAATCCCATTAATATTACCTTCCTGACATTTAATTCTCCCCGCAAAAGTTCCAGAAATAGAGAAATTATTATTTCAAACTACTCTTAAATATTCCACATGCATACCATGTCTCCACTCTTTCGTCATTACGGAGCACAACTAAAACAGGTCTTAACAGCACAAGATCCAGCGGCAGAGTGCTGAAACATGGCCGTTCTTTAGGTCATCTCGCACCTCTGTCGTGGTGGGGGACGACCATGCTACCGCATTGGTCAGCCACATTTCAGGCGCTCAAAGCTCAGGTAAATTTCATCTCTTTGGTTCCACCAAAGGTGGCCAAAGGATCGTCTCAAAGATGATCATATATCCACACTCACTATCTGCAGTTAGCAGACGACCATACGTTCATTCATTTCACAGATCTCACCAAACTGGATGTAGGGATTTATTTTGTGGAAGTGCACATGTGATCAATTAAATAAATAAATTGTTATTCTTTCCCACACTGGTATCCGGCTTCGCTGTATTAATTGAAATTGAGTTATTTTACAAAAAAAAAAAGTGTTGTTCTGACAAAAATAATGAAGTATGTTGTACCTATTTTCAATGTCGGGCGGTACTGTACCCTTTCAGCATAATCTCGAAGTAATTAATCATTCGAAAGCAGATATATGAGTGATGCTTAATTAAAATTTCCACCGAATTTAACATGACTGGAGCTGAAAGACGTATGAAAGCAGTTGCGTGAAACTCATAGTATGGAAAGAGATTAACGAAAGCTAAGCCATAGAAACGAAACTCTGTAGCCTCAAACAGCTTGAATTCCTGTCATCGATCGATTTCATTGCAGCGTGGGGCTTGCTGTGTTTGCAGTGAATCTATGAGATGTCGCCACACGCTGTGCTGCTGCTAGCTAGCGTGAAGCAGACAGTTGCGGCTTTGGCTGCGGCCACGAGATGTACTCATCTTCTCACACGCGACCGCTACAAATCTATTCGAGTCCTGAGAACTGCTAAATCAAACTTCATCGATCTGTCCTAGGGCCGAAGTCTAAATCTGCTCATCAAAATCGCGGCGGTCCTGTGAGTAGTGTCCAGGGCGACGTCTTGCAGTCTGCCTCCTTCCCAGAGTCTCTCCCTTCCAAACCTCGCTGTCTCCGCTCGGCGCACTTTATTCGGATAATCAGCGGAAACGCCTAAGTATCCCTCCAATGAGAGGCTGTCTCCCACCAACAATTTAGATACCAGAAAGCTAATCAGAAACGCGCTTTTATGTCCGAGAAAGGCCCGAAACCACGTTCTCACGGCAAGGCATGTTATCGCCAAGTCAGGTATTTTTCGTACTACCCTTCCCACGGAAAACTGTAGTGGAAGTTTTCTCAGGCGCAGTTGCGGCAATATATTAAATACGGAGGGCTGTCTAGGAACAGGACGAAACAGTACTTTCAACCAGTGGCCGCCCAGACCCTCTGTAGCAGGTTAGGAGCTTAAGACGCTGCCACCTCTCCATATTCTTAAGCCTTCCGTCCCGTATTTCCTGAACTGGACGCTCAGACCAACTGACCATCAGAACGGTTTTGTGCTGACCGAGCCCCGGCCTAGGCTGCCAGGGGCCGATTCGTGTTTACTCCTGCCGCTGCGGTGAAATGTGTTTCTGAGCTGCTGTAAGGGTGTCTGGCCCGTGGGAAAGGCTGATTATTACTCGAAGGTGGTGGTTACCTTGAGCTGAAAGCAACAATATCCGGAAGGTCTTGTAAACTTGGGAACACATCGTTACCTGTTCCCAAGTATTGACCACCCATATAATTACGTGCGAAAATAATTTGAGCAAGGAAAGCAAATATCGTCTGAATCGAACGAGAGAATGTAGTTGATAGGCAAGAAACGTATCCAAATCACTGTATCAGTGATAACAAAAATGTGAAAGGATGGCGTGGTGCAGGCAGAAGTCTCACAAACTTCGCAGTATCCAAGAGGCTGTCTGCGGACGGTGCTCTTGTATATAACAGCGTTGGGCCGTCAAAAGACCGTAGTGAAGTACAGAGAGACCTGCAGAGAAGCGACCCTTCATGTATGGCCTCGCACTTGAAGCTGAACTTAAATAAAACCAACATATTCAGCAAGAAATGGCGGAGAGATCCACTACAGTTCTATTACACTGTTGGCGTCAAATCACTGGGAACTACACAAGATACATAGGAGAAACCATCCGTGGCGAGCTAAGTGGAATTATCATATAAAGCAAACAGTAGGGAAGGCAAATGCCAGACTGAGATTCGCTGAGACACGCTTGAGGACATGTAATTCATTTACAAATGAAGTGGCTCGATTCTGAAATAATGTCAATTGGTCTGCGACACTTACCAACTATCTGTAAGTTCATCTTTATACATGATGGTTGACAGACTATGGCTGTTCAATGTAAAATGTCAAATCAAGAACATTTTCAGTCACCTGTATTTCCAAAATTTATTTTGTTAGTGCGACCAGTTTCGGCATTTCAGTACATCTTCAGGCCCACTGTCCGACGTGTAGGAAGACTCCAACCGTCATATGCAATCGAAAAAGGGACCAATCAGTAATCGGTATCGGTAGACTTCTTTTCAAAAACGCAATCCCTTCGTTCATCACTTGACAATTGGTAACTGATGAACGAAAGGCTTCCGTTGTTAAAAAGAAATCTGCTAATAACAGTTACTGTGCGAAGTGCCAGGATGGAGAAGAGTTTGTACCTCTTCAATTCAGCGACTTTTGCATGAGAACTGGAAATGCACTCGGCCTCCTCCTTACCTACTATCTAATTGATTATGTGCACAATGGTAACGGAAGGAACTGATGTTGGACCCTGCTAGTTGTTAAAATGAGAAGTACACACTCACATTAATTTGATAAAAATCATTATCTACTCAGTAACGAAAAAGGGAATATTATCATAATAAACGACAAGAAATGGGATTCTACATCTATTTGTGAAATGATTTGCTATTAAATATTACAATGTGATTTATTATAAATCAGAACACAAAGGTACTTGATTGTCAATACGAATTGTAGTCTTAAGGGTAGGTCATACAGAACTATTATGAGAATAAGACTTGGCTCGAGAACAAGGGGCTCCTACTCTTTGTGGTGCAATAGATTGACAATAATGATTGGAGGTCCTAATGAATCAAAATATTACTCCCCCAACTATATTGCTGTATCGCGATTAATAGTGAGAGTTCAAATGGGATCACATGCAGAAACAAGCAAGGTGGACTTGTAGCAAAGCGAGAGCGCATGCTGCTCAAGACTTCAGTATAAAAATGATAGGCCCTACAATGCCGGAGCCACAGAATACCTTACCAGTCCTGAAACTTGCTGGACGTCGTCGGTAGGCAGCGTTCTGATGATGCAGGCGCCGACTTCTGCTGTGCAGCAACTCTCTTTCAACCCCTGGCCTCGAAGGCTGCCCGAGTATTCTAAGTTCTGCCGAAAAAGTGCGACTAAGTCGCAAGACCGTCCGACTTCGACGAAGATCAGATCCCGATCCCCGTGCACCCGCTCAATACAAGAGTGAAGCCAACGTCACTCAACGCCCCACTACCCTCGAAAAATGCTGATTCCACAATTCCCCCACACTCTCTCAGAACACCATTCGCGCCAATAGCGACCGTTCCCTCCAGTTTCGGGCAGGGCTTAACGACGTCAACTGGCCTCAGTTTTAGTTGACCATTCATGCCTGTGCTATTCAGCTGAGGGCACTGAACTTGCCGTTTGACCGGTTACGAATACAACATGCCCAGACCACCGGCCATCCGGCCGGCCGCGGTGGTCTCGCGGTTCTAGGCGCGCAGTCCGGAACCGCGCGACTGCTACGGTCGCAGGTTCGAATCCTGCCTCGGGCATGGATGTGTGTGATGTCCTTAGGTTAGTTAGGTTTAAGTAGTTCTAAGTTCTAGGGGACTGATGACCACAGATGTTAAGTCCCATAGTGCTCAGAGCCATTTGAACCATTTGAACCACCAGCCATCCGGTGCCAGACAGTCGCATCCAGCAGGGCACGGTCCACAAGTTGCGAGGTGCCGGGGCTAGCAGTGTATTTAACACTAAATTCTAGAATCTACATATGTAAATGATGCTCTAACCCCCCCCCCCCCCCTCCCCTATTCTAACTCTGACTTTTGCTGTTGCACAAGGATTAAAAAATATACGCGAACTGACTGTAATCAACCCTGCAAGTGGAGTAGAAAAGAGTTTGGCACCTGCAATAATTTAATTTGATAAATAAGTTAAATAAACGAAGGTTTCATTAACATAGTGAGGAATGATAGGTTTGCTCTACCGATTAACAGAATGAAAGTTCTGTCCAAAATAACAATATGATTTATTAAGACTAAACACAAAATACTAAACCAAATCACATGAAACATTTACAATACATCAAATTGGCTCAAATTGGTTACTCATACAAACACTGTAAAGGTGAAGTTGTCCATAAACTAGATTGTGAGGTTTAAAACGAAGTGGTATGTGGATCCAATTCCTTGCTACTCAAATCATAAGAGAGACACACAACTAACCCAACATTAATTTCTGGTACTCAAGACAGAACAAAGTTAGCAAAAGACGAACAGGCGCGCTCTGCTGAGCTCTGATTATCACCTAGGAAAATCCCTATCTGCCGGTGCTGCGGACATACATCACCAAACTGTCTTCTTAACTGCCAGAACACGATCTGGCGTACCGTAGGCGACGGCTGGTTGCTTCGACGTCCTCGACCGAAAGGCGAGAGCCGACTACTCACAAGAGCACCCGTACAGGTGCACAGAACATTCACGCCCCCACAACAGTGGCCGTGGTTAATCGTTCCAATCAGCAACTCGAAAACCGGCGGAAAATTCCACCCCATTGCCGGAGCACTACCATTCCACCAATGGAGATTCTTGGCTGATTTTGCTACGTCACGGAGCTATGCCCTGAGCAAGCCAATCACAGTTACTATTTTGCAGAAAGCGCGGGAATTTTACCGCCACAACTGAACTGGGTACACAAGTCATTCCCACGCCTTGCTGGTAGCCCGCCAGAAAGTGTTTTCGCTAAGTTTCTGCGAAGTAACGGAACCTCTAGCCCAGCCGCTACTTCAGGCCCCGGCGGGCGTGTCTCTTGACAATGTCGGCGTCTGGAAAGCATTCACTCGACTGCCTCACACACGTCGGCTTAACCCTCTCGAGATCAGTGGAGCCCGCCTGTCACCGGACCACCCGGGTGACGAGAGACGCTGCGTGGGAAGTCCGCGTGTGAAGGAAAGGAAACTTTCCACCGCATGCAATTAGAGAGGAGAATCGTAAGATAGAAATATGAGAGGGGGCTCATGCCACCTCTCAAAGTATTCTCAGAATCATGAGGACAATGCAGTCAGTTAGCGCCAGCAGTCTTCGTTCCAGACGCGCTGGAATGGTAGACACATAAACTGTGGCGACACTCAAACAGCTCGCCAGTGGTTTCGCCCTGCATACAATAGGCAAAAGTCAACCGACGTCAGTCGTCCTGCCTGGCTCTCAAGTCCACTGATGTATGACCCTCTCAATATTCGCGGAAGTGCAGTCCTCCCCTCTCCCCCCTCCCCCCCCCCCCCTCACCCACCGCCCCCGTCCCCCGGAGACGCAGTGTGCCGCATCCTCCGGTGCTCGCCTCTCAACAGGCCACCCAGGCAAGTAGCAGAGAAAACTAAAAGCAAGACCACATACAGTTCTCAACTTACATGGCAATCAAGTGAAAAGTACTTTGAGTTCTCAGTACAAATATTCTCATTACAATAACCTTATTTGGCCTGTTACAACTGTGTAGTGACATAAAACATTAATAAAATTAAAACTTTGAACATAGCTGCTAAGGTTCAGTGACCGTGTCAGAATTATATTGTAACAAAAGATTCTCGTTTATACAGTTTTTGGCATGTTTAAGTTCTGCTACTACAATGTGCGAAAAAGTGTGTGACTATGTATATATCCCAGTATGTACTGCTAAATTAAAGATGTGTATTGTGTATACCAACTGCACAACAGAAGCAGACTTCATACAATGTTAAACTGTAAGTTAGTTTCATATTACTAACGCTGTTTAACTTATGTCTACAATATACCATGTTGTAACACAAAAATGTAATATCAACAGGCAAACAGTTAAAAAACCTGATGTAAATCACTAAAAAGCACCTGAAGATGAGCCTCCAGGGCTCGAAATGCATAGTGCAATAAATAAACGCAACTTGTGACTGAAGGCGGTTTGTTCTTCATTTTACGAAAATAAGACAGTCGCGGACGAAACACTGAAAAACAATGGTTAAAATTAAGAAATATTCATTGGATTTAAATAAACACGACATGGAAGAGGATGAGATACTGACAAGGGGATATGCTAAGACCGAATTCTTAAGTTTGAAAATTGTATTCAAAATAAAGTTTCACCTTCACAGAATCTGATATGAAACATTTTACATTAACTTCAAAATCAGTGAACTTCTCAACTGTTCTATAATTCTCTCTTACCGTCGTAATTAAAAACACTTCGATTGTTAGATGAGAAAAAGTCTGACATCAATTCACAAAATAGAATCCAAAATTTAAGTTCTCTGTTAAAGCACACAAAATATTACAAGTCGTATATCCTAATCAACTTGTACATTATATCAGATGGAAAGTACTTGGTTCCTACATTCGAGGGTCAGTATTTTCATTACCTTACAAATTTGTTCCTGTTGCTTTCCCTTTGAGTTACAGTATAAATTCATTACTCTTCTGTAATTGTCATGGACAATGGCCAATATTTATAAACGATCAGTATCACTTCAATTCTTGATAATCTTATACCCTCACAAATTAATAATACACACTTTACACCTTTATGGAAATAACTACGACCTAACATTTACTGGCTCTGTTTGAGCACAAACAATATCAAAAAATGGTTCAAATGGCTCTGAGCACTATGGAACTTCACATCTGAGGTCATCAGTCCCCTAGAACTTAGAACTACTTAAACCTAACTAACCTAAGGACATGACACACATCCATGCCCGAGGCAGGATTCGAACCTGCGACCGTAGCAGTCGCGCGGTTCCGGACGGAAGCGACTAGAACCGACAAACAATATCATTCATCAATTAATTTTGTAAAAACTGTATTATGCTGCGTCCACAGACCAACAACTAAATTCTCACAGCTAGCCACTAGCTTTAAGTCTTAAATCCTACTTATAATAGAGTGCAACCGCAACTGCTTCTGCGCTCCGATCGCTGCTACTTATAATCGATTCTGCCACTCAGGAAACGTCTTTGATTCAGTGGTGTCAAAGACGCATTCTCTTCTACATATGAAAACTGTTTCAGGTCATTTTTCATGAATTATATTACAAAATAGAGCTCCACGTACAAGTGGACCTCTCACAACATTTGTACTTGTAATGTATGACTGATAGGAGAGAGAGAGAGAGAGAGACTATCGAACGAATGGCGGCGACTTTCGTACCGGGCTTGCTTATTCGGAAGGAAGTATAGTGTTTAACATACCTTCGACATCGACGTTGTTAGAGACGGATCACAAGCTTGGTAGGTTTCTAGGATGGGAAAGGAAGTCAGTCGTACCCTTCAAAAGCAAACATCTGGCAATTTGCCTGAAGCGGTTTAGGGAAATTACGGAAAACGTAAATGGCCGGACGCGGGTTTGGGCCGTTGTCCTCCGGAATGCGAGTTCACAGTGCTGACCACTGCGCCACCTCGCTGGGTTGTTTACTCCGCGTGGGAGCATTACGACGACGCCCAACAAACTCCATTGCCAGACACTGGCAAGAAAGGCGTTCTGTGTCCTGGACAGGTTTGCTGTTGAAATTTCTTGAGCTTACCTCCCAAGAACAGTGAAGTAACATACACTACACCCGCATTTATCCCGCGAAATGACCACGGCGACAAAATTAAAGGTATTACGGCTCATACGGTGCTTTTTTTTCACGCTTCATTCGTGAAGGGAACAGAAAGGAGAGGATCAGGAGTACCCTCCGCCCCGCACTATAGTGTGACTACTAAGGGAGTACAGATATAGATGAGGGGGCCTCTAAAATTGGCAAGGAAGGAAGGGGGTGACCCGATATATTGGAGAAACATGCAGCTGACTTATTACGTGTTCACAGTATTCCAGGATGTTCCATGTGCAAAAACTTCATTATGAAAAGTGAATACTTGCATCCTGTTGCACTTTCAATTTTTCACTCTTTGTAACTAGTAAAACTCCAGCAAAATGTAGCAACACGCGGGGCTGTACTGACCCTATGTGTTAAAGAACTGTCAATCTGCTTTTATAGGACTTACAGATTTAGAGAAAAAAATTCTGATGATAACAGGGATAAAACACAGGGAGCTAGAGATTTTCTACAGCTTTTATCGAAACCCGACTGCAGTTATAAGGGTCGAAGGCCACGTAAGAAACAGGTTTGACGGCTATACCGCATGTTATTTAATCTGTACATTGACCAAGCAGTAAAGGAAACCAAGGAGGAATTTGGAAACGGGACAAAAATTAAGAAAGGAGAAATGAAAACACTGGCAAGGAACCTCTTGAGCTTGAAGTTGCAAAAGGCCAATGATGTTTACGTCATTCGACGCCCCACATATTGTGTAACGTGCAACCACAATATTTTCTGCTAATGGCAAAAGCGGGCCTGACTGGGGGGATCCAGTGGTGAGCACTGCATCTCAAGTGCTTAGTCGACAGGCAACTGGAATATCATAAGTTTGAATGTCGTAGGGAAGTTAGATAATCTGAAAAGGGAAATGCTAAGGCTCCATCTAGATATTGTGGGAGCCATTGAAGTGAAATGAAAGGAAGGCAAGGATTTCTGGTCAGACGAATATAGGACAATATCAACGTCTGCAGAAAATGGTATAATGGGAGTAGGATTCTTTATTAATAGAAAGGTAGGACAGACAACGAATTACTGTGAATAGTTCAGTAATAGGGTTGTTCTCATAAGAATTGACAGCAAACCTACACCGAGAACAATAGTTCACGCAAACTGGCCCACATCGCAAACAGAGAATGAAGAGATTGAGAAAGTATATGAGGATATTAAACGGGTAATTCAGTACGTAAAGCCGGCCAAAGTGGCCGCGCGGTTCTGGCGCTGCAGTCTGGAACCGCGAGACCGCTACGGTCGCAGGTTCGAATCCTGCCTCGGGCATGGATGTTTGTGATGTCCTTAGGTTAGTTAGGTTTAACTAGTTCTAAGTTCTAGGGGACTAATGACCTCAGCAGTTGAGTCCCATAGTGCTCAGAGCCATTTGAACCATTTCAGTACGTAAAGGGAGATGAAAATTAAATAGTCATGGGGGACTGGAATGCGGTTGTAAGGGCGGGATTAGAAGAAAGGGTTACGGGAAAATATGATCTTGGTACTAAAAACGAAAGAGTAGAAAGACTACTTGAGTTCAGCAATAAATATCGGTTAGTAACAGCGAATCACAAGAACAAGAGGTATACTTGGAAACGGCCAGGAGATACGGGAAGATTTCCATTACATTACATGGCCAAGCAGAGATCTCTGTATCAGATGTTGGATTGTAAGGCGTACGCAGGAACAATTAGAGACACAGATCACAATTTAGTAGTGATGAAGAGTATGCTGAAGTTTTAGAGAGTAGTCAGGAAGAATCAGTGCGCAAAGAAGTGGGATACGGAAGAATTAAAGAAGGAGGAGGTAAGCTAGAAGTTCTCTGAGACTATACACACTGCGATTCTAAATAGCTCAGCAGGCAGGACATTTAAAGAGGAGTGGACATTTCTACAGAGGGCAATCACAGAAGTTGGAAATAAAACCGTAGGAAAAAGGAAGGCAACTGCGAAGAAACCCTGTATAACAGACGAAATACCTCAGCTGATGGACGAAAGAACAAAAATGTATAGCGAGATTAATGAGTTACAGAAATAAAGTCACTTAGGAACAAATAAATATCAAGCGCAGGCAATCAAAGGAAAAATGGCTCCATGAAAACGGTAAAGAATACTAAAAAGAAATTATCGTCCAACGGACGGATTCAACATAGAAAAGTCAAAACAACCTTCGGCGAAATTAAAAACGAGGGAGGTAACATTAAGAGTTCAGTGGGAACTCCACTGATAATGCAGAGAGCAGAGTGGGTAGATGGACTGAGTGTGCTGAAGGCCTATATGAGGGGGACGAGTAGTCTGATGACGTGATGGAATAAGAAACAGAAGTCGACAGAGAAGTGATAAGGGAACAGTATTAGAATCAGATTTGAAAAGACCTTTCGAAGACTTTAGATTTAATAAGGCGGAAGGGGTAGACCAATTTCCATCGGAATTTCTAAACTCATTGGCTTAAGTGGCAACAAAACGACTATTCACGTTGGTGTTTGTAATGTATGAGACTCGCGATATACCATCAGGCGTACGGAAAAATATCATCCACCAATAAGGAAGATAGCAAAACCGACAAGTGTGATAATTATCGCACAATCAGCTTAACAGCTCATACATCCAAGTTCCTGACAAGGAGAATATGTAGAAAAATGGAAAGGAAAATTGAGGATGTGTTAGATGACGATCAGTTCGACTTTAGGAAAGGTAAAGGCACCAGAAAACAATGAAAATTTGTTGCGCATCGGGACTCGAACCCAGACTTCCCACTTATCGCGAGCGCTCGCCTTACCATTTGGCTATCCGTGCACGAATCGCGGCCACACCCAGACTTCCATATGTCGTCAACCATCATATTTTGAGCCATTGTTTATGGGAATGTATTTTACATAAAAGCTGGCTTAACAACTCCAAATACGTACTCAATAAAATAAAAATAACTGCATTGTATTAGTATGAGTACAATGAAGTTATTTAGAGGACTGGACGGGAAATTCCGTAGAGGTTTAGTCTGACCGTAAACATAAAAGCGAGCAGCACTCGTGATGGGGAAAGTTGCATTAGCCAGCAGAACACAATAACTGCCGTACAAGATGAAAAAATGGTTCAAATGGCTCTGAGCACTATGGGACTTAACATCTGAAGTCATCAGTCCCTTAGACTTAGAACTATTTAACCTAAGGACAGCACACACATCCATGCACGAGGCAGGATTCGAACCTGCGACCGTAGCAGCAGCGCGGTTCCAGACTGAAGCGCCTAGAACCGCTCGGTCACACCGGCCGGCCGTACAGGATGATCGAGAGTAAATATTCGTGTGGCGGTACAGAACAGTGTGCAGAGATTTACGTAGATCCTGTCCATATGCATTTGTTGCGTTAGTATTAATGGAAATTTGTCTCCGTATCCCACGCAGTGCCAATGCGCTTTACGGAATATAAATAACTCCAGGGCGTGTCTGCGCACTGCGTCACCAGTGATTTGCAAGGAGGGCCGCAAAGCGGTCGGTATATCTTTCTGAAACTGTCTGTGTTTGCTTCTTGTGACGTAGCAGGGTAGACAGCGTGGGAAATCGCCTGCTCACTCTTGAGTTAGTAGACGAATATATGGCAGGGAAGTGCATGGCCACACTGCGGCGACCTGCCTTCCCCCACGCGTTTGCCCGTCCTCTCTCCGACCCAGCACAGCCTCTGAACGCAATTTTTCCCTTAATACGGTGAAAGTGCACTTTGATGTGCTACATGCAGTTAATACCGGGTGCTTTCAATTACACAGAGGATGAACCTGGGCTGCAATTATCGTATGGCAGCGAAAGTTGATGGATATGGTAATGCGTTAACTGTATCGTGATGCCTGCACGCTATCCTCCTTGCACAACTAATTCCTGCTTTGAAAGAGCTCACCTTGTTGAAACCGCTGTTTTCATGAAAGATAGGGCAACACCTCATGTCGCTCGCCTAGTGAAAGATCTGCGTGGCGTGCACGGTCACGTGGCCTGAATCCGTGTGGCTTTTGGCTCCGGGGGTACCTAAATGAACGCGCTTGCCAGGGACATGTAAGGCCGCTGCCTGGTCTGAAAGCCAGTATACAGGGACACATTGTTCACATCCCATTGGAACTGCTGCGAGCAACTGTTCATCACGCCGTTTTACGGATGCAGCATCTCGTTGAAGTCTCCGGTGCCCATATCGAACAAATAGTGTAAGCGATGGTTAATAATAAAATCAACATCATGCTTTCCTCACTTTTTCGATATTTTCTGCCCACATTCTGTTCCTAATCCCCTATATATGGAAATATTTCTATACGTCCTTCTTGCATTCACAGTGTCGGACTTGCACGTGGGGGCCAAAATTGGAACATTTTTTTTTTCCAGGGTAAATCTGCCCCTTATTTACTCAGTTCAGTATCTACCACGTTTCGGTGCGTTGTGATAATTACAACCAACACTGAACATTGAAAGGTGGCTACACTGAGCCACAGCGCCAGAGATTGCGCCAAAGAGTTTTATTCCGCCGCCTCCACTGGCAGTGCTTGTCGATATGTGGCAGTAGTCAGTGTTTGTTGAGAAGTAGTATGAGTCAAGTCGTTGTTGAGATGTCGTCGTAGTGAGTGCTTGTGCAGATCTTGCTGAGAGGATATTGATAGCTGTACTATTTGAGGCCATGTTTTATGCAGTTGTTTGATGGGCTAGACAGCAGATGTTGTTCGAATGGAGATATTGTAATGATCAGAGTGCTTTTCGTCAATATATATGAAGGTAAAAAAAATTCCCTTTTTTTTCACTATTTCAATGTCTTAAATAATGCGTCATTACAGGTTCAGTCAACAAAGCATCCGGCTTGTGTTCTTGTATTAGAGTGTAATTCTGGTTTCCTTACGCAATTATAGTATTTTTATTTTTTTTAATTACTTCAGTATAAATGGTATTTCAAATTTCTTGTCTTATTGAAGAAGAACCGTGCCAGATGTGTACGTTGAATCACACTTCCACACACAGAACAGTTACACTTGTGCTTTGGTTTCGTACGTTTTATAGTTGCTGGGGACTTAATTAATTAATTGTGTTAACGGAAATTTTCTTTCATTCTTTGTTGTTATTCTATGCAGTCAGATTGCGTACTAAAAGTAGTCAGGGCCAACCGTTTACGAGACTTCGTCATCGGACAGACAGCTACTAAATCAAAAAATTAAAATTATTTGCATTATATATAAATAAGCCCCCATGCACGTGGCGACAGCTGCTTCGGATCGTCCCATGGAATTCTTCTGATTGTAAAAATAGCAGACAGTAGTATTGTTGTAGTAATTTGTAGTTTAGTAATTGTAGTCTATATTGCATGTGTAGATTTGGTAATTGTTATTCTTCTAATGGTATCTTTTTTGGCAGAATTTAATTTTTGATGTCTTGTATACGCGTTTGACAATTTTGTGCAATTATGAAGATTTCAACTGTTCGTTAATCGTGTTTGAAGGAAGCATTTCGTGTGAATGATATTGTTGGTGATAAAGTGTCATTGTGTGTGATTTTCGTATAGTGACGAGTTTTGTATGTTTTGTAAATGATTACGCGATCGATAAAAAAGGCAACAATGATGAATAGTGAGAATGACGAAATTGTTAACATGGCGAACTCGCCAACAGAGGAGAACACGATGATGAATAATGAAGTTGAAAACAATTTAATAAGTCGGGAAAATAGTCTGGAACCATTTCAAAATGTTTCACAATCAAAAAATTTTCAGAATACGAGATTAATGACAGAAGATTCTGGAATAGTATCGAACACAGATAGCTTTACAGCTATGACGAAGGAAACTGGTTTTGTGGGAAATGTTAGGGGCGAAAGGATTTTTGAACCAGTTCATATGGAGCAGTTGATGGGTGCAATATTAAATTTGGGATCACGGTTAGACACACTGGGATCACAGTTACGATCTGAAATTAAAACTGATATGGGAACAATGGAAACACGGTTAGACTCACTGGGATCACAAATAGGAACAATTAAAACAGAGATGGAAACAATGGAAACACGGCTAGACTCACGAATAGGGACATGTTTCAAAAACATGAAAGATGAATTAAAGAAAGAAATTAGAGAAGAAGTACAACCGATTTTGAATGCTCACGATAATAGTTTAATTTCAACAGAAATTAGACAAGAGGAACAGGACAGAGAACAGGAAGAAAAAGATCGCGTGATAGTACAAAAATTTTCAGACTTAAATTTACAACGTGCACACGATAAGAAAGAAATATTTGAGAGAATCGAGGAATCCGTATCAAATGGCAAAACAAATAACTTTACGCAACAGTATGAACAGTTAACTACTAAATGTGACAATACCGAAACCCAAGTCGCGACACTTACGGAAGACGTAAATAAACAGAAAGAAAAAATAGGTTACTCATTGGAAAGAGTTGAGGAGATTTCAAATAAACTGACAAGTCTTAGTTTAAATGGGGACAGAGATTCAGATGATACAGCTCCATTGCCATTTGCAGAAACCGAAGAGTACCAGAACATAAATAAGCATATTGAAAATCAGGGAAAATTTAATGAACGCGTCAGAAGGGAATTTGAGGCATTACGAAAGCAAGTCAAACAAATTGAAGGCGAAATCGTAGGAAAAGACAGCAGAAGAAATTTAGAATCACAGATAGCAGAGGGGTTTGAAGAAAATAATTTGTTTCATTTACGAGATGCAACAAGATAGCGCCAGGCGCGTGAACTTGACAATAATCGACATTCGGACTGGAACAGTCGCGGTAGGTCTTTGTCGCCACGAGGAGAAAACTTTGACTATAAACACTTCTTAACTGTTCGGAAATTTAAGATCTTTCGCAATTCTAAGAATGACATACATCTATGTTCATGGATAGATCAATTTATGTACGCACTTCCACGAAACTGGCCACTAAGTCACAAACTGGAAATATGTGCGGCTATTAATGTCCTCAGGGGATTCACTACACTAAGTGAACATGTGCCGTAGCGTGCATAGGGCCCCGAACTGTAGTGGTGCTATTTCCCTTTTAGTTTTCTGCACCGCTGCCTACTCTTTTACTATTCTTTGCAGCTATCAAAACTACTCTTCGACTATCAATCTATCTAGAGAGTCGGTAAACAATAACCGGATATGACGATTTTACCTAAAAGTGATTTCGGAAATTACCATTTGAACTTACTGTATCTTCATCAGCATTCATTCGTAGTTTAAACGAAATTTTACCTGTTTATCTTCGTGACAATATTTCTTCATATGTTGCCGATATTCTTATTGCTAAACATTCTTGGAGTGAGCACAACAAAATTTTAGATTCATTATTACGTATCTTTGCAAGGGTTGGCATTACAGTGAACTTGGAAAAATCTGAATTTGGTCGTTCTCAGGTGAAATTTCTCGGTCACATTATTTTTACAGAAGGTATTCTTCCTGATCCAGAGAAACTAGACGCTATTCGTAATTATGCTGTTCCTACTACAAAATGTGATGTTCGTAGTTTCCTTGGTGTCTGTAATTTTCTTAGACGCTTTGTTAGATTGGACAGTTTGGCCACATCTCGTTTTTGCGAAATATCTGGAAAGTTCTTTTTAAACGAAAATCGGTTGACAACTCTGTTTGATTAGTTTGTATTCCTGAAGAGTGGGTTAATAAATTGATTTGGTACACACATTTCAGTTATGCACTCTTGGTCCCAGAAAATGCTTTCATAAATTACGAGAAAATTGCTACTTCAGTAATACGGAAACGTATTCGATCTGTTCTTGCCAAATGCAAATTATGTCAAAAGGCTAAGCCGCCAACTATTTCTCACAGAGCACCGTTGTTTCCTATCATTCCAGCGAAATTAAAGGACATGGCTGCAGTCGATTTGTTCGGTCCAGTGGTTCGTTCTACTAATGGTTTTGCATACATTTTCGTAGCAGTGGAACTGACATCAAAATATGTGTGTTTTACACCTTTACGCAAAGCAACAGCTCGTTCAGTATCTAATGCTTTCATCAAACATTTTCTTAAAGAAGTGGGTCACGTTGATAAGGTTATATCAGATAATGGATCACAGTTTCGCTCTAAAATTTAGGTTCGTACTCTACGGCGACGTAAGATTAAACCAATTTTTATTTCACTTTTTCACCCTCAATCTAACGCTTCAGAGAGATGGATGAAGGAAATCAATAAATTGTGTCGTCTTTTTGTCATCAGAATCAAAGAACTTGGGATCAGTATCTTCATATTTTTCAAAACATTCTGAATGAACTCCCTAATGATTCAACTTCTTTACCGCCTAGACTGATATTAAAAAACAAAGCACCGACAAATCGTATTTTTGAAATCGTTCCTTTTCCGCCTTCACGGAAACTGCGGCATTCTGTAGTTGTCAACCTGGCCCTACAAAATATTGCATCTGCGGCTGCTAGAAGAGAGAAATCAGCTAAACATCCTGGTCGTTTAAAAATCTTGTCAGTTGGTCAGAAGGTGTTAATTAAGTCTCATCGTTTGTCCCACAAAGGAAAAGGCTTGTGTCGCAAATTTTTTCTGCTTTATAACGGTCCATATAGAATTCGCAAAATTATTCATGATAACACTGTCGAAGTAGAAACTCTTAAATCTCGTCGCTCTAAGGGAATACATCATATATCGAACGTTAAAATTTTTGTGGAATGACATACTTTAGAGAAACCAACAGCTACATGTAAACACGCAGAGAGTACAAGGATACCGCACCGCGTTCCGGCGGCGGCACATACTCAAAGCAACAGTCAAGTCTGCGCGGCGCACAAGGCAGTCGTTGACCGCAAACAATTACTTTCTACGTCACGCGTACCTAGAGCTGATCGCGCGCTCAGTGCGAAAGCACTGACAGCCGTAAACAAATACACAATGTAATTCCTCCGCATAAATTCAGTATAAAGCTATAGTGACTTGATAAATTATGTTATTAACGTTCAGTATTTTTCAGGATACGGTTGTATAAAATATTTAAGAACTTCAGGTAAATTCTGTGTCTGTCCGACGTTAAGAGGACTTGCTATCGAGAAATTTTCAGGCAGAATGTAATTTCGAAGAAGAAACTAATAAACTAAAAAGGTAACTATTAATTGAGTTTATTTTTCAGGTAACATATTTCCACTTAGGTACGTACTTTAGACGTAATTTGCTGCTCGCGATTACGTGATTCATACTTTGTGCTAAATTTCATATTCTATGAATTTACTTGTGAAGCGACGTGCTTGCGTACATTAACTGATTTTGACAATGTTTTATTAATGAACAGGGTTGTTACTTGTGTGTATTATGCATCGCTTGGCTGCACTGCTTTTTCACTGACGTCATATTTTTCTATTATGTGCCTGCTGTGCTTATTTATTTAAATTATAATAGTCATCTGATTAATTGTGCTGATATGGTTATGTATGTAAGTTATACTTTGTGATTTATCTGCTTGCGCCTTCATGTTTACTTATTAAGATTACATATGAACATTTATTTGCTTATGCTGATATGATGCTAATGACCTGTTTATTGTGTAAGATATATATTTGCTGCTTTGCGTATGGATTGCATATTTACACATTTCTGTTTTGTTGTCATAACTACTCTTCAATTTAGAATATAGCAATGCTGATGTACAGTGTACGAACATAGAGTTTAGGTTACACTATGGTATTAATTATTGTTCGCTTGGCAGAGCCTCGTTGTAGGGATTGTGCTGCATCCACTTGTTGACATTCTCTTCTCCACTGGTATATTTACTCGCTATTGCATGTTTTGCTTACGCTCAGTGACTTATATTTTTAAGATAAGAAAATGAACTGCTATAATTCGACGAACGACATTAGTACAAGAAACTTCATAGAAGTCACATGAGCTGGAGGTTTTATGGAAGCTGTATAAATTTATGCTAATAGGAAGGAAGCTAACGACATGACATACCAACACTAGGTTTAGATCATGCTAATAGGAAGGAAGCTAACGACATGACATACCAAAACTAGGTTTAGATCATTGACAGCTATTACACCGCATTTTTCGTGAGCAATTGAAATAGCAAGTGACACTTGCCACAAGAAATACTCCACATGTTTGCTTCTGTTTGCCATAATTCTTGAAGTGGTGTACACACTGAAATATCACGATTATTCACACTTCGTAATCGTACTTACTTACTGAAAGTTCTTCGAACTAAGGGCTGTTAGAGGTCATGTATGCATTTCTTTTGTTTAATGATGGACAAGGTAACCAAAATGTATCTTATAATTCATAATGAGTAGAAGATTTGGGTCAGATGGATTACACAGAGGTTGTGTGTGGGCATTGTGTTTTCAGATTATATGGGATGATGAATTGAAGTTTGCACTAGGATTTTACCTGTGCTTGTTCGAGGAGACTGACTAGAAGAAAGAGTTGTTATGGAAGTGAAATGATATTGGCGATAAGTTTTATATGTATCGACATATTGAAGAGGTATTATTGAGGTATTGAGATTATGTGAAGTTGATGATTATTGGATTTTTGGTGGACAAGAGGTAAGGTAAGTGATATTGATGATAAGGTTTATATGTATCGACGTAAGAGGTATTATTGAAGTATTAAGATTATGTGATGCTGATGATTATTGGAGTTTTGGTGGATAAGAGGTACAGTAAGTGAGGAGCATACTTTTTTTGTTGGTTTATATGGAACAAGGAGGATGAAGATGGCAGACTAGAACACTCAAGTAGAAGGAATATTGTCTACACACACACTTTGTTAAATCACTAAGCAGTATATACTTTTTTTTTTGAGAGAGGAAGCATTTGCATATCTTGGCTCACTGACAGTTGTTCAGCAACCGTACATTTGATTTGGCTTGGCAAACATTGGTCTTGACATGATGACTATGACGTTGACTAACTATTATTGACTGTTATATACTGTGCCACTACTACTTGATACACATGTCGAACATCAAATTTTGACAGAATTGCATTTACACAGTTAACACTATTCAATTACACAGTAGCACTTAATGTGGATGAAAGATGAGTGAGTGTGTTTTGTGTGTTTTCCTTTCCTAATCCCAGATAATTGGTAGGGACCTATCTCCTAAATATTATTATACTTGTTTGTTGTGGCTTGCACTGACACCCACAAATATTATAGGTTTACTGTTATTTGTGTACTGTAATAGTTAATATGAGAATTATCTGATATCATTTGTGTGTTTATTATAATTTGTATGTTTAGTGTAAGAGCATTGATAATAATTTTGTAAAAGCAATTGTGTGTGCATTCAAACTGTTGTTCACACCTGCACCTGTTCAACATTGATGTGTGACACTTAGAAATGTTTAATTTCTGCTGATGAACTGTGTGATTAGTGATAGTGAATATTATGGACTGTTACTTGCACTTTTTCTACATGATTGGTGCCACTAGGACATGTTTAATTTCTGCTGATAAACTCTGATGAACAGTGTGGTTAGTGATAGTGAATATTATGGACTGCTGTCTGCACCTGTTCAACATTGCTGGGTGCCACTGAAGGAACTGCTTCTACTGACATAATGTCACTTGTTGGTGTCTGCACCTGTTCAACATTACTGGGTGCCACTGATGGACTGCTTCTACTGAAATGATGTCACTTGTTGCTGTCTGCACCTGCTAAACATTGCTGGGTGCCACAGATGGAACTGCTTCTACTGAAATGTTGTCACTTGTTGCTGTTTGCACCTGTTGACCATTGCTGGGTGCTACTGCTGGAACTATCAACTACTTGTTTTTTGAATCATTGAAAGCATTTTATGTGAACATTTGTATAAACTGATTTTTTGTGTATTGTGTAAACTATTATGTAAAGTCACATGTATGAAGGAATTTGTATTGCTTACTGTATTTTATATATTAGGTTATTGAAAGGTCAGTGCAAAGCCAAAATGTTATCTAATTATGTGATATTTACGTATTAATATTATCTTTTATTTCTGTCTGTATTTTTGTGGACGAATTTGGTGGTATTTTCACCACCAATGCTGGCAAAAATACCATCGAATTCTGGCCCGTGGAGGAAGGGCATATGAAAGGTGGCTACACTGAGCCACAGCGCCAGAGATTGCGCCAAAGAGTTTTATTCCGCCGCCTCCACTGGCAGTGCTTGTCGATATGTGGCAGTAGTCAGTGTTTGTTGAGAAGTAGTATGAGTCAAGTCGTTGTTGAGATGTCGTCGTAGTGAGTGCTTGTGCAGATCTTGCTGAGAGGATATTGATAGCTGTACTATTTGAGGCCATGTTTTATGCAGTTGTTTGATGGGCTAGACAGCAGATGTTGTTCGAATGGAGATATTGTAATGATCAGAGTGCTTTTCGTCAATATATATATATATGAAGGTAAAAAAAAATCCTTTTTTTTCGCTATTTCAGTGTCTTAAATAATGCGTCATTACAGGTTCAGTCAACAAAGCATCTGTTTTGTGTTCTTGTATTAGAGTGTAATTCTGGTTTCCTTACGCAATTATAGTATTTCTATTTTCTTTAATTACTTCAGTATAAATGGTGTTTAAAATTTCTTGTCTTATTGAAGAAGAACCGTGCCAGATGTGTACGTTGAATCACACTTCCACACACAGAACAGTTACACTTGTGCTTTGGTTTCGTACGTTTTATAGTTGCTGGGGACTTAATTAATTAATTGTGTTAACGGAAATTTTCTTTCATTCTTTGTTGTTATTCTATGCAGTCAGATTGCGTACTAAAACTAGTCAGGGCCAACCATTTACGAGACTTCGTAATCGGACAGAGAGCTACTAAATCAAAAAATTAAAATTATTTGCATTATATATAATTATGCCCCCATGCAACATCTGTGAATTGCTGAACTTTAATACCATACGGTATTGGTTCTTATCCCACTTCGTCTAAGTATAAACATTAATTTTATTCCATTAAAGCTCTATTTTCAGAAATTTGTAATTTTTCCATCCCCTGCAACGTGGAAACTATCAATCCTAGAGAAAAAAGTGAGAAGAACGATTTTGTAGCAAATTTAAAGTAGTTTAATTTTTTATTATGGGGAAACACTTATGCTTGAAGCCGCGGTTTTCGAATTATTCAAGAAAAGCATAGAAAATGGACCTTTAAACGCCCCTCCCCAAAGGCTCAACAACGCCCCCGCCCCCTCCCCCCATCCGATGAGAATTTTCAATACGATTTAATGACACTCCCTCGTACCACTGTACGAAAATTTGCGACTACACGAAGTTTTATCCCTATTCGACCTTGTTTTGATATTCACTGAGTGGGCTAAAGGGGACGTGGAGTTTATTGTGGAATCAGAACCACGAATCGTTCCTGGCACATCTTCACATCACAGAGGAGTGAGGGTTAACGTACAGGCAGACTGAAAAGTAACAATGAAACGAATACCCTTAGCTGCATACAGGCGTTGATATAAGTCAACGGGGACAGTTGAGAATGTGTGCGCTGACCGGGACTCGAACCCAAGATCTCCCGCTTACTGGGCGGACGCTCTATCAATCTCAGCTACCGAGTACACAGAGGATAGTGGTACTACAGGGACATATTTCTGGCACGCCTCCATTGAAACCCACATTCGCAACTTATTGTTCCGCACTATATTCATAGTGCCCCTGCCCATCGTATTCACTACTCGCGGCTTTACTGCCGATTCCCGTAAGAGTTCGGGCACTGTTTGTGCACCCGCACCGAAGAAGATGGTCAAAGGGCCGGTGAGCTTTAACTATATGTCTGAAAGAGCAGATACCATCTTCATATATAGATTGATAAGTTCTGGTGCCTGACCAGAATTCGATACTGCGACTTTGTCTCTAGGGTGGCACTACACCACTAGCCCTCCAAGCTCGACAATAATTACATGAGTTACTGAAAATTAAATTTTGGTGCCACTGCAAGCTCTTTGATTGGCTACCTGCAACTGGAACAGCCCATCGTTTTCGCCGTTAGTTATTTAGATACACCAATAAATTTTTTTTAGTTCTGACTATGTTCACCTTATAATCCCTTTAAAGACAATATCCACTCCTTTCAACTTATGTTACATATTCCTAGCGGTCGAAAGGAATATTTCCGCGGAAAAAGACTTAACTATGGTCTAGGAGTTTTCTATAGAGTGAATATTTCAGTCTGCGCCAGTATGTGCGCTGTTTTCAAACATCCTGATAAGTTATGTTCTCCACTGGGAATCGCATTTACGAGCCGTTCGTCGCAGTTTCAAGTTTCATAATTTTTCGCATTTGTCTCGAAACTCTACCGCAGTTCAAAGGATCGTTCCACTATTCGTACTGCCCTACTTATCCTGACAAAGATGTTGGTGTTAGCAGTCGAAATCTCTAGTTTCACGCGAATATGACGCAGCGAGAATACCGAGAATATTTGTTTGACGAAAGTAGGCTATGTCAACGCAAAACACGTTGCTTTTGTTGAGCACGCACGTTTTTGATCAGCAATTCGCGGTACTTCTTTCCTCCGAAATGGCGTAATTAATTGTAAACATTTCACTCGAATTCTAATGCAATGTATAAATTGTAAACTCAGTGAAATCTGTCTTCCTCGTACCTAAAAGCAAGTAATTACAGTTTAAACACAATACACTAAATTAAATCCATTGAATGTTTACTCTAGGTTTGAATTTAACCACCCAGTGCAGACAGACACGGGACACTTAACTGGAAATGCGTGATAACGAGTTCATGCGAAAGGGCTTTTACAGAGTACCGACAGAAATGATGAAATAATTAAACTTACTATTGCTTTGTTTGTATTTGTTTATGACAGAAGCGTTGATACAGTCTGGTCTCATATGCCGAGTAGCTAACGGTAAAAATGCAGATCATATTGACAAGACTGTGGGATCCAACCTTTATACCCAGAACTCCGTCAAAGCCTGCGAATGTTTGTTTCACATACAACTTTAAACACCATATCTACGCGTGGTAATCGCTTCTGGATATTTGCTGATGGATAAATTCCGATATGCGCCATATGAGCAATAAAGTCATTCCTCGCCTGATGTTTGAATGCGAGCCAGTCAGCTTGAATGCACAACTCTTTACTGATTGTTTCAATTTCAAGTTTGACGTCGGATAAAGAAAATTAGAAAAGAAATATTTTTTCTTACTTATACTGAAAAACCTTGCCTTTCTCCGAATTTCATGATTGCAGATCAACGGGAAGCCCCCTATAGATTTTGATGCGTGTGGTAGCGAGTATCAAAATATGTCACCTAAATGGCCGTATCTTTTAACTACATTGTAGTGCGTGATATGAATCTCAACTTGATACGTCTACCAGTTCTTGAGAAAAAAAGGGTTTTTCACAATGGGAGACAGACTGGCGGATAGACGGACAGCAAACAGATCCTATACGGACTGAGGCACAGAACCCCAAAAAACCAAAGAAACCAACACAAGTAGTGAAACAAGTGCGACATTTAAATGTGCACTACTGGCCATTAAAATTGCTACACCACGAAGATGACGTGCTACAGACGCGAAATTTAACTGACAGGAAAGAGATGCTGTGATATGCAAATGATTAGCTTTTCAGACCATTCACACGAGGTTGGCGCCGGTGGCGACACATACAACGTGCTGACATGATGGAAGTTTCCAACCGATTTCTCATACACAAACAGCACTTGATCGGCGTTGCCTGGTGAAACGTTGTTGTGATGCCTCGTGTAAGGAGGAGAAATGCGTACCATCACGTTTCAGACTTTGATAAAGGTCGGATTGTAGCCTATCGCGATTTCGATTTATCGTATCGCGACACTGCTGCTGGCGTTGGTCGAGATCCAATGACTGTTAGCAGAATATGGATTCGGTAGGTTCAGGAGGGTAATACGGAACGCCGTGCTGGATCCCAACGGCCTCGTATCTCTAGCAGTCGAGATGACAGGCATCTTATCCACATGACTATAACGAACGGATCGTGGAGCCACGTCTCGATCCCTGAGTCAACAGATAGGGACGTTTGCAAGACAACAACCATCTGCACGAACAGTGCGTCGACGTTTCAAGCAGCATGGACTAGCAGCTTGGAGACCATGGCTGCGGTTACCCTTGACGCTGCATCACACACAGGAGCGCCTGCGATGATGTACTCAACGACGAACCTCGGTGCACGAATGGCAAAACCTCATTTTTTCGCATGTATCCAGGTTCTGTTTACAGTATCATGATGGTCGCATCCGTGTTTGGCGACATCGCTGTGAACGCGCATTGGAAGCGTGTATTCGTCATCGCCGTAGTGGCGTATCACCCGGCGTGATGGAATGGGGTGTCATTGGTTACACGCCCTGGTCACCTCTTGTTCGCACTGACGGCACTTTGAACAGTGACGTCATATTTTAGATGTGTTACGACCCTTCATTCGATCCCTGCGAAACCCTACATTTCAGCAGGATAATGCACGACCGCATGTTGCAGGTCCTGTACGGGCCTTTCTGGATACAGAAAATGTTCGACTGCTGCCCTTGCCAGCACGTTCTCCAGATCTCTCACCAATTGAAAACGTCTGGTCAATGGCGGCCGAGCAACTGGCTCGTCACAATACGCCAGTCACTACTCTTGATGAACTGTGGTATCGTGTTGAAGCTGCATCCAAGCTGTGTTTGACTTAATACCCAGGCGCATGAAGGCCGTTATTACTGCCAGAGGTGGTTGTTCTGGGTACTGATTTCTCAGGATCTATGCACTCAAACTACGTGAAAATGTATTCACATATCAGCTCTAGTAAAATATATTTGTCCAATGAATACCCGTTCATCAACTGCATTTCTTCTTGGTGTAGCAATTTTAATGGCTAGTAGTGTATATACGAGGTGCTTTTAATAAGTAGTACAACAACTTTTTTCCGACCAATTTCGGTTGCAAAAAATGTCGAAATTTGTTGTGGGACTTCTTGGAATATTCCCGCTTCAACTCGTATAGCTTCATGAAATCCCGGCAGGGGGCCGGCGCTAAACGTAAATTGCGTCTGTAACGTAGGTGCGTTCCAAGCAGACAGAGGTCATTCAGCTTCTTTCGGCGGAAACCAGAGCGTCGCAGATATAGGCGCTTGTAGAATGCCTACGCATGGAGACCTCGTAGTGAACAAAAGCACCGGCGAGTCGTTTGGCGAGGCGTCTGTACGAACTCCCGCGTACCGGCCGGACGCACACGGCTGTAGCTCCTGCAATGTTGGAACGCGCGCACACTCTCGTTCGAGATAAACAACGGATCTCGCTGCACAAGTGGACGTCTCCGTTGTTAGTGCTGACACACTCGTCCACCAGTTTGTGTACTCAGAGGTGTGAGCCCGCTGAGTCCCTCCCTGTCTGACAGAAGACTATAAAGAGCAACGAAGGACCATCTGCGTGGAATTCCTTTTACGTTACCAGCCTGATAGTGACAATTTTCTGTTGAACGGCGTCACAGGCGATGAAACATGGGTTCACCACTTTGAACCGGAAACAAAACGGCAATCTGTGGAGTGGCGCTGCACACCCTCTCCTCAAAAGAAAAAGTTCAAAGTCTCGCCGTCAACCGGTAAAGTTATGACAACCGTCTTCTGGGACTCTGAAGGGGTTATTCTGTTGGATGGCCACCCTCATCGTGCAACGATCAACTCCGAAGTGTACTTTGCTACCCTCATGAAATTGAAGAAACGACTTCATGGCGTTCGTCACCACAAAAATGCAAATGAACCTCTTCTTCTGCATGACAGAGCACGGCTCAAACAAATCTGCTCTCAAATCTTCTTCATTAGGCTGTCTTCCTCATCTACTCTACATGGCGTGTTTCGAATTTCGAAACTTCCATCTGTTTGGCACAGTGAGGGATGCACCCTGCGGGAATAAGTACGTGGATGATAGGGAGACTATTGATGCAGAAAGACGTTGGCTCCGGCATCGACCATTAGAGTGGTACGGTACGTGCATGCGGGATCTCCCAGTGAGGTGATGTAAGGCCGTGCCATTGAACGGAGATAATGCTGAAAAATAGGGTTTAGAAGTTAGCATATAGTTCCATTTACCTCAATTTTAACTGACTTCGTATCTTTGTTTTGTAAAGCAGGTCCAAGAGAAAATTATTGTTATCTTAGTAGCTTAGGCCCACCCCGATAGCTGAGTGGTCAGTGCGGCGGTGTGTCACGCCAAGGGGCCCGGGTTTGATTCCCGGCTGAGTCTGAGATTTTCTCCGCTCAGGGACTGGGCGTTGTGTTGTCCTCATTATCATTTCATCACCACAAATGAAAGGTAACGGGAAACCACCACTGGAATCACTTCCCTAGGCGCTCATGCGGTGGACCTCTCTGACGAGGCTTCCCCCATGACAAGGCCTGCCGTAAGGCAGAACACAAACTTTTTTAGTAGCTTAGGCTAGTCATCTTGTTGCATATAACGACAAAGCTCCATGAGCGCCTGCTTGGACTGTTTACACTGCAACAGCTGATTCCGGTTCCCATGTCTTTCGGTATTAACACGTGCTTTTATAAAGGATGGGGCCCCTCCACGCCCACACCAACGTGGTGATCAAACCAAAAGTTCTACTGTCACCTCCGTAAACATGTTAGTTTTTGAATCAAGCGTCACAGGATGCAGGCTGTGATGTTATCCATGCGTCTGGGTAAGATTACTCATTAACATGGTCCATAAGGAGATAGAAGTGGTCGAAAACGATTGAAGGGTAGCGGTTGTAAGGGCAGAGGAAAAAAAGTGCCAAGGCCAGCGCCAAGGGAAAAAAACCTCTGCGACAGTAGGACGGGTAGTAAGGGCAGTAGCGGCTTGCTAGCTGCGACAGAGCATGCAAGGTGAGGGAAGGTTAGCGTGAGGTATCGTGCATCGTTACCTATGTGCTGCGTGTTCGTTAGCTGGGTCAGTCCGGGTGCTGCGGCTGGGCTCGCTTGTAGTCTCCTGGGCCGGCCGCAGTGGCTTCTTCCCTGTAACGTAAGAGTCCGGCGTTGCTGTTAGGCCCTCTGCTGCGCCTTGTCGTCAGTGACTTGGTGCAGCTTCATCAGGCTGGTGCAGAACGGCGGCGATCGGCTACCGTTCAGCGTCCTCCTCTACTGCACGGCGCAGGACTTCTGCATTGCAGCTTGGAGCTGCTCCGCTTGTTCAGTGAGCTGCGCCGCTTCAGCGTCGGAGAAATGCATGCTGTCCGCTCGCGCTTCCGCGATGAAGGCTGCCTTTCTGTCTTCTCGGTCCCTTGGAGGGGCCGCTCCCGCAGCGGTCGGCGTCGCCACCGGTTCCGCTGGGGCGGCGGTGCTATACTTATTTCCGTACCTCAATAGATACAAGAGTTATGAAGATAAAAGAGGTGCATGTTGTACTTATCTAGCTTGTGTTTTTCACCTAAGTGACACATAGCTACCTTTCGAAGTAAGCTTTTAGGAGTTATCTTCGATCTTCAGATTACGTGTTCGTTAAACAGTGAAATAATAATTAATTATGTAGGAAAGGTCGTTTGGTTAGTTCTGCCGTTTAATTTTTGCTATACAATTCCTTTATACGTTGTTGATGAGAGATGGTGCTATGCTTGTTACCTCTAAGGGCAATAACAAGAGAGAGAGAGAGATTTATTGTTTTTTCAATCTCATATATCGCACTTATCAAAGAAAAAAATTGTCGACATAAATAAATGTAGATACTTCTCTATTTAAATGAAACAGAAACGTCGTGCAAAATGTCTCCACGCTGACAAATCCGATTCTTCCCACTCGACATCCATGTTCATTATCACAGACATATGCAGACACACACAGCATAGGAATCGTATTTTTTATTTTTATTTATTGCTAATTACGCTCGTCAGTCTTCTTCAGATATTCATTTCCCTGATCACAACACGTTTAGGGTACACTCAGCAGCACCTTAACACAAAGGAGGCACTCTGTGTTGACGTTGATGTTTTACATCTTGCACTTATTACTATCATAGCAATGAGACAAAATAGTAATAAATCAGACGTGACCAGTGCGAGACTGTCTGTGAACTAATTTCTAAATTTCACACTACCCCTACAGGCAATGCTTGTGCCGTGTAAATACTTACTACTGAATGTAACTCATAAAGCACAAAGGAGCTGATGCTGCCTATCGCGTATTCTTAAAATGTTAAAAATATACAAACAAGCGTCAGTGTCCAGCTCTCAACATTTAAAAAAAAATATAAACACAAAATTTGTAACAGACGCTATTATTCTTCTTGTTTTGTGAAAAACGCGAAAATGAAAAAACGAAACTGTGGCAACAAGTAAAATACACAAGGAGAAACGTAGCCCCCAAGGCCCGTGAAGAGCACAAAACTGGCGGAGTGCTTAACACGCTACTGACTCGTTCCATAACAGGTTTGCTTCCACAAACATGCATTACTGAATAATTAACATGAATTCAATAATAGTAGTCTAGTAATCATTATCATCATTAGCCGTTTGACAGCGACCGCCGGTCAAAAGCTGCCTCTAGAGTTTTCCACACACACTCTCGGACGCAAAAGAGAACGATGCAGCAGGAAGGCATTATCCGCATGGGAAGGAAATGGCTAGATGTGATGTATGTGTACAGACAAACAAATGATTACAATTTCAGCAAAACTAGATGATTTACTCAGGAGAAGGAATTTCACAAATTGAGCAAGTCAATAACGCGTTGGCCCGTCCCTGGCCCACAATGCTCTGTACATTCTCAATTGGAGAGAGATACGGCGATGTAGTTGGCCAAAGTAGGGTTTGGCAACCACGGAGACAAGCAGTAGCAACTTTCGCCAAGTGCGGACGAGCATTATCTTGCTGAAATGTAAGCCCAGGGTGGCTTTCCTTGAAGAAAACAGAACACGATGTATCTGTGCAGTGTAAGGGTTGGTTGGTTTTGGGGGAAGGAGACCAGACAGCGAGGTCATCGGTCTGCAGTGCAAGGGTGCCATGGACGACAACGGAAGGCTGAGAGGTTCCATGGTCTCTTTTGCATGTCTTCTCTCATTTTCAACAATTTTATTAATGGTATACGTCATTGCACGGTGGTAACAGACCGAATAAGGTTATTGTAATGGGAGTATTTGTACTGAGAGAACAAAATACTTTTCACTTGATTCCGCTGCATGTTGGGTTACTTCCCTGTGTGGCCTGTGCGAGGCGACCATCGGAGGACGGGGCACACTGCATTTCCGATTGGGGGCTGCACTTCTCCGAACACTGAGGGGTTCGTACAATGGGCTTAAGCGCCTGGCGGAACGACTGACGTCGGTCGAGTTTCGCCTATTGTATGCAGGGCGAAACGACCTGCGACACGTCTGAGTGTCGCCGAAGTTTATGTGTTTAGCATTCCAGCCCGTCCGGAACGAAGATTCCTGACACCAGCTGACTGCAATGTCCTCATGATTCTGAGAATACTTGTGGACCGTGCCCTGCTGGGTGCGACTGTCTGGCACTGGATGTGGTCTAGGCAGGTTGTTTTCGTAGCCGATCAAACGGCAAGTTCAGTGCCCTCTGCTGAATAGCAGAGGCGTGATTGGACAACTTAAACTGAGGCTAGTTGACGTCATAAAGCCCTTCTCGAAACTGGAGGGAACACTCGCTATTGGCGTGAATGATGTTCTGAGACAGTGTGGGGGAATTTTGGAATCAGCACCGAATGCTGGAGAGTAGGGAGTTGAGCAATGTTGGCTTCGCTCTTGTGTCGTGCAGGCACAGTAATTCGGGATCTGATCTTCTTTGGAGTCGGACGGTCTCGAGACTTAGTCGCACTTTTTTCGGCGGAACTTAGAATTCTCGGACAGCCTTCGAGGCCAGGGGTTGAAACAGAGTTTCTGCACACGAGAAGTCGGTGCCTACATCATCAGAAAGCTGCCTAACACGACCTGCTACAAAATTCAGGATTAGTAAAGTGTTCTGCGGCTCCGTCATTGTAAGACCTATCAATTTTACACTGAAGTCCTCAGCAGCACGCGCGCTCGCTTTGCCACAAGTCCACCCTGCTTGTTTCTCCATGTGATCCCATGTGAGCTCTCACTACTAATCGCAATACTGCAATATAGTCGAGAGAGTAATATTTGATTGATAGGATGTCCAGTCATTATTGTCAAGCTATTGCATTACAGAGAATAGGAGCCCTTGTTCTCGAGCCAACTCTTTTTCGCATAATAGTTCAGAATACCCTATCCTTTAACCTACTGTTTGTGTCGATAATCAAATGGTTCAAATGGCTCTGAAGTACTATGGGACTTAACTTCTGAGGTCATCAGTCCCCTAGAACTTACGAGGGAACCTCCCCATCGCACCCCCCTCAGATTTAGTTATAAGCTGGCACAGTGGATAGGCCTTGAAAAACTGAACACAGATCAATCGAGAAAACAGGAAGAAGTTGCGTGGAACTATGAAAAAACTTAGTAAAATGTACAAACTGAGTAGTCCATGCTAAGATATGCAACATCAAGGACAATGGGAGTCAAGTAGCGCCGTGGTCCCGTGGTTAGCGAGAGCAGCTACGGAACGAGAGGTCATAGCTTCAAGTCTTCCCTCGAGTGAAAAGTTTAATTTTTTATTTTCAGTTTATGTGACAAACTCTTATGTTTTCATTACTTTTTTGGGAGTGATTATCACATCCACAAGAAAACCTAAATCGGGAAAGGTAGAAGAATCTTTTTACCCATTCGCTAAGTGAACAAGTTAGGTGGGCCGACAACAAATTCCTGTCATGTGACGCACATGCCGTCACCAGTGTCGTATAGAATGTATCAGACGTGTTTTCCTGAGGAGGAATCGGTTCCTGTTGGAGAGGCACGTCCTTTCGTCTACTAATCGCACGGTTTTGCGGTGCGGTCGCAAAACACAGACACTAAACTTATTACAGTGAACAGAAACGTCAATGAACGAACGGACAGATCATAACTTTGCGAAAATAAAGACTTGAACCAAGGACCTCTCGCTCCACAGCTACTCACGCTAACCACGTGACCACGGCGTTCCTGTGCTCACATGCTCCTTGATATTGCCTATGTTGCACATGGACTACTTAGTTTGTATATTTTACTAATTTTTTTCATAGTTCCACACAACTTCTTCCTGTTTTCTCGATTGATATGTGTTCAGTTTTTCAAGGTCTATCCACTGTGCCAACTTATAACTAAATCTGAGGGGGGTGCGATGGGGAGGTTCCCTTGTTAGAACTACTTAAACCTAAGTAACCTAAGGACATCACACACATCCATGCCGGAGGCAGGATTCGGACCTCCGACCGTAGCGGTCGCGCGGCTCCAGACTGTAGCGCATAGAACCGCTCGGCCACCCCGGACGGCTGTCGATAATTATGTGCCTTTATGCTCTGATGTATAATAAATCTCATTGTAATATTTAAGCCGCATATCATTTCGTAGACATATGCAGAATCGCATTTCCTGTTCTTTATTATGATAAAGTTCTCTTTTTTTTTCTCTGAGTAGATTACGATTTTCATTACATTATTGTGAGTGTGCACTCCTTATTTTACCGACTAGCAGGGTCCACCATCATTTCCCTTCGTTACCTTTGTGCGCGTAATTAATTAGATAGTAGGTAAGGAAGGGGTCGAGTGCATGTTCTCATGCAAAATTCGTCAGAATTAAAGAGGTACAAACTTCTCCACCCCGGCGCCTCACAAGAACTCCAGTCTCGTTGGTGTCCCACCATGCAGGGCCGTCTTCAGACACGTCTTTGCTGGTCATCGAGACTTAGTTCGGAGCGGGATTCATGACTGAGGACAACTCTATTTCATCAATGAAATTCCAGGCAACTATGACAAGCGGGGACGTGTTCGCAGACGCGCCAGTCAGACGTGGGACACAACAGCCGCCATACTGTCCGACAGCCATGTGTAATGGTCTGGGGCGCCATGTCATTTCACAGCAGGACCGCTTTGGTTGTCATCAGACTAGTAACCGAAATCCGACACGACCGGGAGACGCAGGCCGACCGCGCCGATGGTGAGTCGCCAAAAACTACACAAAGACAACAGCCAGGGACAACACTGAAGACGAGAACAGTAACTACGAACGGACATGGCAGGCTGCACGTCCGAAGAGTGAACCAATACGAGAGCCTAGACGTAGCAAAACCAGGAACCGACGACGATGCGTACGACGAACAACATAAGAGCGCAGTCAGAACACGACTGACTTCGGACTGCTGCCTGTCTATATGTATTTTAAGCACCACAGCGCTTGGCCCGTCTGACTTCTAACATGGCTAAATGAGTGTCTGATGACAGCTTTTATTTATTCGTCGAAACGATTGTATGGATGACTACCTCTGTACCTGTTATTCCCTAAATTGTCTGGTTATTGTGGATACTGGTCTATTATTTGAAGTGTTGGGGTACTGTATGCCTAGCTAGTGAATTAGTAGGTGGGGAGATGTTGATGTATTTTTATATACAGTTACCGACTTCCTTTTAATGTATGTGAGTATGGAGGTTCGCTTAATAATTCTTTGATATGTGTATTGGGCGTATATCTACCGGCATTACCTATGGTACGGAGGATACGGTTTTGTAGAGTTTGAAGTTTGTGCAGATGGATCTGTGCCGCCATTGAGTGATCTTGTGATCCATATAATATATTAGAGAGGATAGCAGCTCTGTACAGTTGCAGCTTCTTTTCTACTGTCAGCCCCCACCCCCTTGAGGAGCGGGTACAGGCGATTAAATACTGTACTGCCTTTGTTCCGAGCCCTATTTATTTGTTTCCCAAATGTCAGCTTTATATCTAACTCTATAGTCATAGATGGGTTGCCGAGCCGCTCCAGTCGATGTCTCTGCCTGTAACCGAAATCCGCCTGTTTACGGGAGTCAACTTCCATGTAGACATTATCGCTACTGTTTTTCCTCGATTTATTTTTATCTTCCATGTGTTACACCAGCTTACTGTTTCGTCCAGGTGATCTTGTAGTTTCTTCACTATAAAGTCGAGGTTGCTACTGCTTTTATATACCGTTATATCATCAGCGTAAAGCGCCAGTTCATTGCCTGCTAGTTTTGGTATGTTATTTGTATATAGCGAGTATAGTATGGGGCCCAGAACCGACCCCTGCGGGACCCCGGCCACGGCATCACTGAGCGTACTAACATGATTGCCGCACCTAACAGAGGACTGCCTCCCTGCCAGGAACGAGTCAGTTATGCGTATTATGTGTCCTGGAATGTCTAGCTGGAGTATTGTACTGCATTGTACTGTATGTTAAACAGGGGCCTAGAAATGACGGAGAGGCTCTGCCCCCGCCGCAGCCGCAGTGGTCCACAACCCAGAGACGACTACCGCAGTCCACTTCACCCCTCCGCCGCCCCACATCGAACCACTCTTTCAGGTTTATTGTGCGGTCAACCCCAGGAAACGTCTCACACCAGACGAGTAATGGTGGTGTACGCGTACACGGAGAACTAGTTTGCGCAGTAATCGCCGACACAGCGTAGCTGAGGCGGAATAAGGGGAACCATCCCGCATTCGCCGAGGCAGATGGAAAACCACCTAAAAACCAATCACAGACTAGCCGGCTCACCGAACCTCGACGCAAGTCCGCCAGGCGGATTCGTCCTGGAGACCAGGGGCTCCTTCCCACCCCAGAAAGTCGTGCGTTAGACCGCATGGCTAGCCTAGCGGGCTTAACTGGAGTAGTTTATATATTAAGCCATCATGCCAGACTTTGTCGAACGCTTTATCGATGTTGAGTAACACCGCTCCTGTGCTATGTTTTATATCTCTCGCCTTGCATATGTGTTCCACCAGACATAGGCATTGATGGACAGTGCTGTGTTCAGTATGGAATAATCGGACGAGTGGCTCAGTGGAGGCAAGAGAGGATAGAAACATAATTTACTCCTGTTTCTGATCGCCTTGTGTCTGCCTGCATCAGACAACTAGGGAACAACAAATACCCCAGTCCTGACAAGGTCCGTGTCCCTTACTTAAAACACCTTCCTCCTACAGCAATCACTCACCTCACTGCCATGTTTAACCAGTGTCTTTGCCTAACCTACTTCCCAACTGGCTTCGGAGCCCCTGCGCTGTCGGCTTCATTGGGCCCCAGTGAGTGCCGACCGGGGACATCAGCGCTCGCAGGTTATTGGGACGCCGCCTAGCGGCTGTCGTCTACGTTCATACCTTCTAACGGGCTGTCCAAATTGTCAGACCGGTATACCACCATCAGTGGCACCCCTTACGGAACAGCAGTAAGTCGACGATATCCTATGTCCCGTTCATGGCAATCCACCCCGGCCTTACATTTCAGCAAGACAATGTCTGCCCACACATTGCGAGAGTTTGTACTTCGTGCTTGCCAAATTCTACCTCGGCCAGCAAGGTCGCCGGATCTCTGACCAATTAAGAACATTTTGAACATTGTAGGCAGGGCCCTCCAACTAGCTCGGAATTTGACGATCTCTTTCTTTTGAATAAATCACGCTGTTTTTCTGAAATTTTAATCCTTTATTCATCTGTATGTGTACATAATATCTACCAATTTCCATCCTATTGCGATAATTCCTTCGTGGTGTGTCGCTATTTTGTCTTAGAGAGTGCTGTGAAACATCCTTACGACATGTAACTGTCTCACATCAGCTATATTTTGATTCTTATTCAAAGTGGGCAGTACTGACTTTTGGGTAGTGGCTGGAAGGTTCTCACACGAAGTTGTGGATTCAAGAACATCCCATGTCTAATGTAAAGAGTGTAATGTAACGGACTACTGAAACTACCGATACCACCGGCTGGCGAGGTGTGCGGTGCCGGCAATCAACTTGAAGGAGCAAGTGAAATTTAACTACGTAAACAAAAAATGAAATATTATTATTTTGTTACAAAACTGTTGATATGAGGACAATCATGAGGTATATTGCCACAGAACTATATTATAAACACTTTTCATTTTTCATACTACGTTTATTGTATATGTATACGTGCAATGTGTAAAATGTCGATATACAACCAAGGTTGGCAGTACTGCACAGTTTGTAAGCTCTGTGAAAAGGGCCGGTTGTTGGCGGGTGTAGAGACAATGGGCAGTTGGTGTTGAGACGTCTTGTAATACGCTTGCTTTGAGAAGGTCAAGGATAGAGGGAACGAAATGATGTATTGGAAAAGCTATTACATTGAAAATTATTGAATATCGTCACGATCAGCATTTATAAAATAAAAGTTGGAAGTTTAAATATGTGTCAGTTCTTACGCAGCAGGATACGCACCCTGGACCTCAAATTGATTTAACAGACAGCGGATGGTGAGATTCATCACTGGACCACGAGCGTGCAACAACGACAAGTAAAGGTAAGAAAGTTATATTACTCTAAATTCAAATTGTGATGATATCATTCTTTCTGCGTGTCTTCAACCCTGTATGTACTCTGTTGTTAGAGTGAACAGCGTGACGGGGACGTGTGGTCGACTAGGCACACCAGGGAGACCACACAGGTTTAAAATGATAATTTGTAGCTTAATATACTACTACTGATAATAACTAATATTTGTCCCCCGGAGAAAGAGGTGCATTACAAGTGCCAATAAGAAGGCTTTGTTGAGGTCGGGCAGCAGTTCTGGAGCTGTATTGTAAGGTACCCCTTATTTCTTGACAAGAGCGCATTTTACTTTATTTCTAGTTTCAATATTGCACATACGTGAAATGAATGTATCGGCACTGCAGTACGTAGCAGTAAGGACCGACGGTAGATTCCCATACTGGCTAGAATGGCGGCTGAGCATCTGGCGCTTTCAGAGCCAGTGGGATGAGGTGCCGATGCAGAAATCGATCGTGACGTCAACGAACCGATACGTAGGGAAAGCATATTTATTTATTTAATAAATGTTTGCTAACAAAAGTTACCGTTGCCTCTCAGATAGTGGCTTTTGCAATGCCAGGAAACGTTGATATTAATAAATAAACGAATAACTTCGGAATAACCAAAGATGAACAGTACGATCTTATACGAACTAGACCGATTGTACGCCCAAGTTACCGACTGTGCGCCATAGTCCGCAGCCGCCGATAGCGTTCTTTTCGATCTAGTCATGCAGTAGACCATCGTCTCGTACAGTTATTAGTTGGCTTGGAGGTACCCGTGGTCTACAGTCCGCCTTTCGCCGCGGAGCAGCTCGGACTTGTTTACGTCTCGGCTGCGAACGGTCGCGGAAGAAGCGGTGTTTACACCGTCGTCACTCGCGTGTGTTACTGTTTGAATCGAACGCAATGGCACACAATTTCCGAAAAACCACGATACAGTTCACGTTCTGTAACGAGTATGCAAGACCGAAGGCTTTCGAAATCGAACGTTTCTTGAGGGACGAAGTGCATCTTAATTACACGGAGATTATTGGAATTCATTTATCAATCGTGAGCAGCACCCTTTACGTAAAGATGATTGACGACGCAGCATGCGATAGGATCATTGAAGCCGCCAAACGAGGATTCCAGTTCCGACACTCCGATGGTCTTATTGGCGAAGTTTTAGTCGCTCATTCGGGCCTGGGCGTGCGTACGATTCGAATCTTCGAGCTGCCTTTCGAGGTACCCGAATCACTGGTCACTGAATCACTCCAGCCATATGGCAGAGTTATTAGTCATACGGCCGAACGCTGGGCAAGTTTTAGCACGTATCCAGTGCTCAATGGTGTCCGACAGGTGCGAATTGCCCTTACGAAACATGTGCCATCGTACATAAACATCGGCGGCTGTAGAGCTATTGTCATCTATGATGGACAGCCCCGGACATGCTCCGGGTGTGGTGGTGAAGGACATCTTAGATCAGCGTGTATGCAGAGGAGACTCGTGCAACTCCCCAGCGGAGACTTCCAGAATCCGACTATACCAACGTCACTGCCGATGACTTACGTGACGGCACTTCGCGGGGAGGTGACGCCGAGGTCGGAGCGCACCATCGAACCGACGCCGCAGTTGATTGAGGCGCCTTCGGACACCACTGAAGAAGGAATGGCTCCGACCAACCTCCAATCTCAGACACTACAGGTGGCGCAGAAAGAAGATGACAGCATCCCAGTAGGCATGGAAGCTGAAGTGGAACGGCCCCAGGGCATTGTGGCGGTGGCGGGAACGCAGGAGATGCAAGATGCGCCAACACCAGAGGCCGAGGTTAGGGCCCGCAAACAACGCTCGCCAAAGCGGCGCAAGAAGCGCCGACTAAACTCTGCGGAGACGCTCCCTTCTCTTCTAGGGAGCCCAGACGAGTCTAACACTATGGACCTGTCTGACATGGAACCACAAGCTTCGGATGTCGCAGATCATATGAATTCGGACAGTGAAATGATGTCATATCGTTCAGACGACGCATCCGCTCAGGGGCCTGCTACCCCTTCGGCGGTGGAGTCTACAGCTGCGAAAGAACAACAGATGTCACACATCAATGCCGCACAGGAAAATTTGGAGCACACCAATAGTATCAGCTGGTATGAGCAGGAAGACGACATCACTGATGCGGACCATTCTATTGGTGTGACCTTGCATCCGTCCGCATCTCAAGAAACCTAATGCCGCAGGGACACGTTCCTCGGGCGACCCTCGGCGGATGTGCAAAGGGACTATCGACACGGTGAAACTTTGTCATTTTAACATCATGTGGAGATGACAGCTACTCGACCCCAGGCATACAGAATAGGGACAGTGAATATAAATACCATTAGATCGCCCGTGAAACAGCAGATGTTTAGGGACATGATATACGCGTCGGATGTGGATATACTCATGGTGCAGGAAATTTACATTCCTGAGTTCCAGGAAGTACATGGATACATCTCCTACACCTCGCCGCACTCGAACAACGACAGTGGAACGGCGATATTGGTCCGGGACGGGATTCCGATCCGAGACCTGGCTTATCTACCTTCGGCACGAGGACTGGCGATAACTGTTAATGGAATTCGCATTCTCAATGTTTATGCCCCTTCCGGCACAGACAACAGACGGGCGCGTGCGAGATATTATTCGGAAGAGATTGTGCCCTTATTTACCGGCAGATTCGATCATTTCATTATAGGTGGTGACTTCAATTGTGTTTTAGCCCAAAAAGACCAGACACCACATTACAATAACTGTCGTGAATTGCATGTGCTATGCCGGGATCTGGAGTTAAGCGACACCTGGGACATGATTCATAGGAACCGTGAGGATTATACTCTTTTTACCAGTCACTCGGCGAGCAGAATCGATCGAATATGTGTTTCGGTTGGCCTACAGGATAAGGTGGTCGACGCGGAACGATGGCCTGCGGCATTTACTGATCATCTGGCTTACATTTGTACCATGTCACTCCCTAGGCAAAGTGTGTGGAGAAGCCGCGGGACATGGAAGCTCAATTCGTCCCTTTTGGCGGACCCCGAATGTCGTCAGAGAGTCGAGGAGGTATGGGCCACATGTCAACGGCGTCTACCAACATATACCTCCGTGCTTCAATGGTGGCTCGAGTGTACTAAGCCGGCAATAAGAAGAACTCTCATACAGTATGGTCGGGATAAGACGAGATGGCAAAGAGACACTCTTGATTATTATTACACCATGCTTCGTGAGCTGTCCCTCCAGGTGCCGTCTGCAGAACATCATGCGGAAGTTCATCGTGTCAAGGCACAAATCCTATCGATCACGCGACGACGACTGGGTGGCATCCCAATACGGGCGAGATGTCTTGATACCATTACTGGGGAACGTACCTCGATGCACCATGTGTCACGGGAACATAAGCGTTACCGCCGGGCATTGGTAACAGTGCTCCACGGTTTAGATGGCAGTCAACTGACAACACAACAGGACATTGCAAATGAATTTTTAGAGCATTTCCGCCATCTCTATGCCGGTACACCGACGGACCATCTGGTGGGGGAAGGGATACTGCAACATCTGCAAACGACACTGACAGAGACGGATAAGGCAGCGCTTATGGAGCCACTCACAGAAGACGATATAAAGGTGGCACTCACAAAAGGAGCGGCCCATAAATCACCGGGGCCAGATGGGATTACGCTAGAGTTTTATCGAGAATTCGTGGACCTGATGATGCCACAGTTGGTGTCGATGTACAATGAGGCGATGAGTCCGAACATGCGCCTACCGTCGGATTTTGTGACGGGCTTTCTTCTTCCCATCCCGAAGATGGCGGGGAGTCGCAGTGTTAATCAATATCGGCCTCTCACTATGCTAAACACCGATTATAAAATTTTTGCACGGCTACTAGCGTCTCGTCTCAAGCTGGCGATATCCAGGACAATATCCCCTGATCAGGCTTGCCTAGGGGTGCGAAGCAACATCTCCTCGGCGTTAAGTGAATACCGTGACGTTATCGCCCTTGCGGACACTTGTAAAATGCGAGCGGCGATGATATCTGTGGACTTTGATCGTGCGTTCGACAGGATAAACCATGACTTCTTGGCGTCAGTCATGAGCCGAATGGAGATTCCACCTGTTTTCATCTCCATCATTATGAGGCTAATACGAGGGGCTACATCGAAGGTGATTGTAAACGGTCGGGAAGCGGGCTCGGTTCATATTAACAGCTCCGTCCGACAAGGGTGCCCACTCTCCATGATGCTGTTTGCGATAGCGCTCGAGTCGCTGATGTGTGTTATGAGGCGCTCACTTACTGGGATAGCGCTTAATGAGAACTCTTTCGTTTGTCGCGCATATGCGGACGACCTGATCCTTCTTGTCAGATCAGGTCATGAAGTGCATCAGGCTGTTGAATATCTAGACTCTTACGGGACGGCAGCAGGCAGTGTCATTAACATGACGAAATCCAAAATTATGCACATTGGACGGGGTCTGGAAGACATACCGGGACCGTTTCAGACGGTGGAATCGCTGAGATGTCTGGGCATCACATTTACCCGTTCACTACGGCGGTCAGCGGCGGCGAGTTCTCGGCGGCTTCTGCAAAATGTTCGTCTGGCTATACGGAACAACTCACTGAGAGCCTTTGACATGATCCAGCGTGTGGCATACACTAACGTTCACATAGCGTCACGACTGCCCCATTTAGCGCAGATCCTACCAATACCGAAGGGTATTGCAGACCGCCTCATGGCTGCCTTTGGTTACTATGTTAGTACTGGGATGTTGTTTAAGATCACATATGACACGTTAACGCTACAATTCCGGAACGGTGGCCTCAACCTCACAAACGTGCGAAACAAAGCACTGGCGCTTTACATGCGAGCGATGATACGAAATTGGCAACAACGAAAGCACACCATAACGTCAGCTCTGATAGAAGTACTTGTTCCGCCTTCGTACGAACCCCCTATTGCGGTGGGCAATATTTCGCCTTCTCTTGCACACATTACCTCATTTCTTGTTGATTACAGTTATGTTCGTCTGAAAGTACCTTCGACGAGAATACCCACGACTCGGGAGATCTATAGGTGCTTGATGGATCACCATGGCCGCAACATAATGGAATTCAAATACCCGTCGAGAACGTGGAACCACATTTGGTGTGCAGTGCATACTCCATTACTGTCAACAGCAGCGAGATCGATGTGGTACATTCTTATAAACCGGAAACTTGTGACCAGGAGTCGATTACATACAATTCATATGGTCGATTCTCCTCTTTGCACAAACTGTGGCCTGTTAGCAACGGAAGAACATGGTTTAGTGTGTGGCGCAGCGAGGGACGTCTGGATGCTGACGCGTCGAATATTGGCCTTCCTTCGGCGCACTAACTACACAGAAATCACATCGGATGTACTTTTTCTACCGGACCAGACCTTTTTTCCCAAACAAAAGACGTATGCGGTCAATTGGATTGCTGGACATGCGACGAAATATTTGTATTCGTACTATATTAAGTCCGTGATGGATTATTGGATGTATTTACAAGAACAACACGAGCTCATACGGAGTCATACGAAATACAGGACTTACTTTTCCAATTTTTTAGGAAGTGTTTTTCACAATCCGCCCGACAGCTGGGGTGTCCCAGAACTGAGAAGACTCCTGCAGCAGAACGACTAGAGACAATACTGCGCGGTTCAGTTATATTGGCATACAGCACACTGAGAAGATAATTGGCCCCTACATGGTCGACGCAGGAGAAATACATAAATATATGCCGCCCACAAAGGCAGAAATGGTCAAGATTATATGGCTGTCTGCCAGATTTATGATGCGACACCGCGTGCTGCAGGGATTGTGATGCAGATGATAACTTCATTTTCACTCCCGCCCGTGACTAGGATTGTCATTTACTTTATTCATGTTCCACAAAAAAAAGGGCGGCCTTTACGTTGATTTTCTGGTTTCCAAATTGTTTTTGCTTTGTTTTTGCTGTCTCGATCCTTTTCTTATCCCTAAGATAGTACAATTGTACGAATAAAGATTGTTTGTTTACCCTGCCTTCCTGCTCCCACAAAAAGATAAAAAAAAATCCGCTTGGAATACGAATTTTTATTTTTTTATTTTCACTTTCATTTAACTTGTATGTAAAAAAAAAAGGTTGGAAAAAAAAAGTTGGATATAGCGTCTGCCATGTAAGCAGGAGATAAAAAAAAAAAAAAAAAAAAAAAGAGGTAGCGTCTTCGATCCATAATCAAAAAACGTCTTCGGTCCTGGGTTCGATGCCCGCCACTGCCTAAATTTTGATAAATAATCAGCATTGGCAGCCGATGACTTCCGGCATAAGAAGTCAGCCTCATTCTGCCAACGGCCTTGTCAAAGAGGGCGGAGGAGCGGATAGAGGTTCAGGGCACTCTCTTGTCCTAGGGGTGGGAAATTGCCCCTAAAGGCGGAAGAATCAGCAATGATCAACGACATGAGGATGGAGAAGGCAATGGAAACCACTGCATTAAAGACACGTAACGTGTATCCACAGGACATGTGGCCTGTAATTGAAGAAGTGTCATGATGATCTCTAAATTGGCAAAAGATCCCATTCGGATCTCTGGGAGGGGACTTCCAAGGGGGAGTTTACCATGAGAAATGGACTGAATAATCTACGAAAGGATAACGTTCTACGAGTCGGGGCGTGGAATGTCAGAAGCTTGAACGTGGTAGGGAAACTAGAAAATCTGAAAATGGAAATGCAAAGGCTCAATCTATATATAGTAGGGGTCAGTGAAGTGAAGTGGAAGGAAGACAAGGATTTCTGGTCAGATGAGTATCGGGTAATATCAACAGCAGCAGAAAATGGTATAACAGGTGTAGGATTCGTTATGAATAGGAAGGTAGGGCAGAGGGTGTGTTACTGTGAACAGTTCAGTGACCAGGTTGTTCTAATCAGAATCAACAGCAGACCAACACCGACAACGATAGTTCAGGTATACATGCCGACGTCGCAAGCTGAAGATGAACAGATAGAGAAAGTGTATGAGGATATTGAAAGGGTAATGCAGTATGTAAAGGGGGACGAAAATCTAATAGTCATGGGCGACTGGAATGCAGTTGTAGGGGAAGGAGTAGAAGAAAAGGTTACAGGAGAATATGGGCTTGGGACTAGGAATGATAGAGGAGAAAGACTAACTGAGTTCTGTAACAAGTTTCAGCTAGTAATAGCGAATACCCTGTTCAAGAATCACAAGAGGAGGAGGTATAGTTGGAAAAGGCCGGGAGATACGGGAAGATTTCAATTAGATTACATCATGATCAGAGATTCCGAAATCAGATACTGGATTGTAAGGCGTACCCAGGAGCAGATATAGACACAGATCACAATATAGTAGTGATGAAGAGTAGGCTAAAGTTCAAGACATTAGTCAGGAAGAATCAATACGCATAGAAGTGGGATACGGAAGTACTAAGGAATGACGAGATACGTTTGAAGTTCTCTAACGCTATAGATACAGCAATAAGGAATAGCGCAGTAGGCAGTACAGTTGAAGAGGAATGGACATCTCTAAAAAGGGCCATCACAGAAGCTGGGAAGGAAAACATAGGTACAAAGAAGGTAGCTGCGAAGAAACCATGGGTAACAGAAGAAATACTTCAATTGATTGATGAAAGGAGGAAGTACAAACATGGTCCGGGAAAATCAGGAATACAGAAATACAATTCGCTGAGGAATGAAATAAATAGGAAGTGCAGGGAAGCTAAATCGAAATGGCTGCAGGAAAAATGTGAAGACATCGAAAAAGATATGATTGTCGGAAGGACAGACTCAGCGTACAAAAAAGTCAAAACAATCTTTGGTGACATTAAAAGCAACGGTGGTAACATTAAGAGTGCAACGGGAATTCCACTGTTAAATGCAGAGGAGAGAGCAGATAGTTGGAAAGAATACATTGAAAGCCTCTATGAGGGTGAAGATTTGTCTGATGTGATAGAAGAAGAAACAGGAGTCGATTTAGAAGAGATAGGGGATCCAGTATTAGATCGGAATTTAAAAGAGCTTTGGAGGACTTACGGTCAAATAAGGCACAAGGGATAGATAACATTCCATCAGAATTTCTAAAATCATTGGGGGAAGTGGCAACAAAACGACTATTCACGTTGGTGTGTACAATATATGAGTTTGGCGATATACCATCTGACTTCCGAAAAGCATCATCCACACAATCCCGAAGACGGCAAGAGCTGACAAGTGCGAGAATTATCGCACAATCAGCTTAACAGCTCATGCATCGAAGCTGCTTACAAGAATAACATACAGAAGAATGGAAAAGAAAATTGAGAATGCGCTAGGTGACGATCAGTTTGGCTTTAGGAAAAGTAAAGGGACGAGAGAGGCAATTCTGACGTTACGGCTAATAATGGAAGCAAGGCTAAAGAAAAATCAAGACACTTTCATAGGATTTGTAGACCTGGAAAAGGCGTTCGACAATACAAAATGGTGCAAGCTGTTCGAGATTCTGAAAAAAGTAGGGGTAAGCTATAGGGAGAGACGGATCATATACAATATGTACAACAACCAAGAGGGAATAATAAGAGTGGACGATCAAGAACGAAGTTCTCGTATTAAGAAGGGTGTAAGACAAGGCTGTAGCCTTTCGCCCCTACTCTTCAATCTGTACATCGAGGAAGCAATGATGGAAATAAAAGAAAGGTTCAGGAGTGGAATTAAAATACAAGGTGAAAGGATATCAATGATACGATTCGCTGATGACATTGCTATCCTGAAGTGAAGAAGAATTAAATGATCTGCTGAATGGAATGAACAGTCTAATGAGTACACAGTATGGTTTGAGAGTAAATCGGAGAAAGACGAAGGTAATGAGAAGTAGTAGAAATGAGAACAGCGAGAAACTTAACATCAGGATTGATGGTCACGAAGTCAATCAAGTTAAGGAATTCTGGAACCTAGGTAGTAAAATAACCAATGACGGACGGAGCAAGGAGGACATCAAAAGCAGACTCGCTATGGCAAAAAAGGCATTTCTGGCCAAGAGAAGTCTACTAATATCAAATACCGGCCTTAATTTGAGGAAGAAATTTCTGAGGATGTACGTCTGGAGTATAGCATTGTATGGTAGTGAAACATGGACTGTGGGAAAACCGGAACGGAAGAGAATCGAAGCATTTGAGATGTGGTGCTATAGACGAATGTTGAAAATTAGGTGAACTGATAAGGTAAGGAATGAGGAGGTTCTACGCAGAATCGGAGAGGAAAGGAATATGTGGAAAACACTGATAAGGAGAAGGGACAGGATGAGAGGACATCTGCTAAGACATGAGGGAATGACTTCCATGGTACTAGAGGGAGCTGTAGAGGGCAAAAACTGTAGAGGAAGACAGAGATTGGAATACGTCAAGCAAATAATTTAGGACGTAGGTTGCAAGTGCTACTCTGAGATGAAGAGGTTAGCACAGGAAAGGAATTCGTGGCGGGCCGCATCAAACCAGTCAGTAGACTGATGAAAAAAAAAAAAAAGTCTGTGTCAACAAGTTCATTTTACTGTGTGTCTAGAATAAACGCACCATAATGGCATCCTGTGTAAAAAGTTATTTGCCCAAAATTCATTACGTAAAACATAGATAGTAGTATTATACTTTTAGAATCCGACAGCGCTGCTACGGCTGTCCAAGGGGACATAAAACTGCGTAAAAGGTAGAAGCAATTCCTATGCGGCCGCTCACTAAGTCAGTTCAAGGACGGACCGGCTTAATTATCGCAAAACTCTGGTGGGAAAGCACAACTAGTTATACTGTACGCACTTTATAGCGCAGTCTACGGACTCGCCTGCTGAACTGAGACATTTCTGGAGGTTTTAGTACGAGTGGGGGGTTCTTGCAGTATGCAGGGCGTTCTCCGCGCATGGTGAAGTTGAAGTTTCGTGGAGTTAATTCCAGAGGCGCAGCTGCAACCGTGCCTTAGCCTCCAACTGCCCACTTGAGGTGGACCAAGTACCTTTTCAGCACGGACGTCAACAAGAATACTGCCTTTCCATTCCCAACAAATGTGAGAAATTTAGCTCCATCTCAACGATATATCTGTTCGAAAATCCTGTGAAATGCTTCCCCTTCTAGAGACTGTAGACTGTGAATGCTACGTCCCCGAAAAGTAGAAGAATGTTCAAACTTGGTAACAACTTAGTAAGTTGTTTATCGCATTTGTACGCCATGTCAGAGAAACCTATGCTGTGTTTCCCTCTGTTATCATGTTTTGAGGCACATTCACTTTCGTCAAATTCACTGCAAGCGTTGCTGTCGCCTCTCCAGTGGACTGAGAACAGAGAACACGGAATTCTCGTCATTATTTTCCTAGGAGTCGTCTCACGCCGACTATCATTCGCTTCCTGGCTGTTGTCGCATGCTAATAGAGAAGTTTGAAGGCGGAAGTGTCGCTTTTTGCTTTAGTATGAGGTGTTAGTTTCGTATCTCAGAGCCGGCGCTCTGGGCACATCGAATTTCTCCGGTTGTTTGCGTATCTTGGATGTGGGGTTCAGTGGGTTATTTGTCTCGTCGATTTGAAAGTGCGGGTTGCGCAGATGAGCAGCTATGATTTTTCTCTTCTTTCACTCTTCATAACAGTGCCAGTGAAAGTGCTACATTATTACCTTCAGTTTTTCGAGCTAATCATCTGTCTCTTTATTTTCTAAGACTAATGATAGAATAAGATTCCATGTGGTTTTTAAATTTGAATAAAACATTTGATAATTTATGAAATCGACTTCCATTTATGAACCCGATCTCCTACAACTTGTCTCGTGATTAGGTGACTTTTATTTAACCAAAACAGTCAGGAATACACTAATGTGTTTTATCAATGTGACAGTCTTTCCGTTGTGCACAGTGCCCAAATTATTAAATGAATGTGCCATAACAGGCAAATTTGTGGTAGGTTCCTATGGGACCAAACTGCTGAGGTTATCGGTCCCTAGGCTTACACACTACTTCATCTACCTTAAACTAACTTACGCTAAGGACAACGCACACACCCATGCCCGAGGGAGGACTCGAACCTCCGACGGGGGGAGCCGCGAATTGTGGCAAGGCGCTTCATATGACACTGCTATCCAGCACGGCTTGTTGCGGCGACGAATGGGTAACGCTCAAAGGTTTTTATTTCGGAATTCAAACCGTTACTAATGCAAATTAGTTTCACCCTGTATAATTCTACGTTTCACTTAACTTTTCATACCGAATGACCACCATTACATATGTAAAAAGGAATTATTTTGGGAATGTTATTATTTTGATTACCGACTATTCCTATAACTGGTTGGTCCGTTGAGTTATAAAAATACGAGGTGACTTCAAATGGTAAGCTACACATTATAACCGGCCGTGCGGTTAAAGGCGCTGCAGTCTGGGACCGCAAGACCGCTACGGTCGCAGGTTCGAATCCTGCCTCGGGCATGGATGTTTGTGATGTCCTTAGGTTAGTTAGGTTTAACTAGTTCTAAGTTCTAGGGGACTAATGACCTCAGCAGTTGAGTCCCATAGTGCTCAGAGCCATTTGAAGATACAGAAACACAGTAGTGAACTCCGTGTCTACAGAAATCTGTCTAGTTCGAGTCGGAGCGGCTAGGTCAGCGTCGGCTGACGACAAACAACAACTCTGCTGCGATGAACACACAACTGACTAGCAAGTACACAATTCGGTGGCGAGTATACAACTGAGCGGCGAATACAGAACTGAACTAGCGCTCGCGACTCCAGCGCTTAAGAAGCCAGAAGCCAGCGGTGGCGCGCGCAGACTTGCGGCGATTTCCTGTCTCGCTGGGGCTGCTTATGCGGACGGCGTCCGGACTTTGATGCTGCCAACCTTTTGGCAGCGGGCTCTGGTGGCATTACTGGCTAGGATATAACAACACAGGTACATGACAAAATTTTTTCAGGAAAGTCAGCAATTCTCTCTAAGCTACCGTGGGAGCGTTCTATCAGTCGTTCGGTTTCTCGACGATAGAACAAGCTCCTTTGTCGCGGAACAATTCATGTGGACATCTTCGTCGTAGGGAAATCTATTTCCCCGACATGTTCTTTCAGGGTGCTAAAAAAGTGGAAACCGCATCTACGAGGCCTGCACTTTTCCGATCACCTTCAGCGAACTCTGCGCTGCCTTAGTCAAGCTGTTGGTACCATTTCATTATAGTTAGATGCGACATTGCGTTCGTTCCGTACAACGCCGGAATTTCACTGCGAATAACTTACACGTTACCAGTTGCAGCACGATTTAACTCGCACGTTGTTAGTTGTACTACAGCAAAAATGTTTCTGCATGAAACCGGAACATGCACTCCATTCTGAAAATGTGCCACTCTTTTGGGCAAATGCGTTAGCGTGAAACGACATGTATAAGTGTCTTTTTCAAGTTCCTACGTACACTAGGAAATTTTGGAATACTTGCACAGTTTTCTCCCTGATGTTTGTTAGTTTGCATCTGCCACCGTAGCTGATAGAATGTGCAGTTGCTCCTACCCAGCTTTTTTTTCAGACTCTTGTCACTATCAGTTGTTTCTATTGCTTTCTTTTTGTGTACTTCACTTATTGTCGATTATATATTTCTTTTTCTAAGATGCCTAGCGTAATGCTTAATATAATATGGTATGCCTCTCTATCCTTAAATAATTTCACGTAGTTTCTATATCTGATTAACTGCCTCGAGTGTGTAGTTCTTTCTAACTTTGTATCTGCTTTTAGTTTGCTAAAAATGTCTATGTGTACTTGAAACTCTAAAGTGGTCTGCAAATGTCGTATCCCACAGAATTTCTTAACTGCTTGATAAACTACAGGCAGATTTATTTTTTGTTCCATATGATCCCCGCAAACCCACTTTATTTGCATGTATTTTGGAAGAATACGCTAAGGTTCAAAATGGTTCAAATGGCTCTGAGCACTATGGGACTTAACTTCTGAGGTCATCAGTCCCCTAGAACTTAGAACTACTTAAACCTAACTAACCTAAGGACATCACACACATCCATACCCGAGGCAGGATTCGAACCTGCGACTGTAGCGCCTAGAACCGCTCGGCCACTCCGGCCGGCAAGACACTAAGGTCAAAATGTATATCTTCTCGATAAATTCCGCTTACAGGTCAAAACTAGCACGTATATTGGCAATTATTTTCGGTATTTTTTGTTGTACTTTTATTGCCTGTGGACTTTAGTGCCCCAAACCGTGTACTTGTCTGTGTTGTCCTACTCTCAGTGGACGAGGACAAGCTCAGTAACTGGATGAGGAAGTAAACAGACAGCTGGTCGTCGGAGGACACTAGGAGGGTATTAAATGATTGGAAATGAAACTAGGACATCAGAAGTTTATTTACTGTATTATCTCCAAGATGAACATAGGCCCAACCTGTTACAATGGTAATCCTGCAAAGTCAAGAGAAAAGCACAGATCTCTATCGAGTTATTCAGCTGGCACTGGTGAAAATTACAAATTGCACATTAAAACTGGACATTCAAACATCGGCGCCGCAAAAACCCAGAGGATGTTTTGATTCCACACTTTAAAGCGCAGCCTCACACAAGTTGGAGCGCTTCTGAACAGAGCACGAAACGGTGTTGAACAGCGTTACTCCATTTGCCCTACAGCTGCGTCTTCGCTTCGTCGAACTCTCACTTGTTTGCGCGATTAAAAGTACAGCATTCGTGGAGGACACTTTGAGGACGACGAGGTGGTCATTCGCGACAGGACATACACGCCATTCTGTCTCTCTGATGGGAGGCCACAGCGCTTGAAGATGAACTGGAAGTATATTACACGGAAAAATAGGGTGTTCCATTAACGCATAATACTTTCATGTGTGTAATTTTAATGTTTGGAAGAAATAACAGTTGAAGAAAAAATGTGGGTCATTACCTTCTGGGCAAACCTCGTATGACTCTACGTGGTGTGCTCACATAGTTTCAACATAAAAAATCAGTCCTTAAGCCCAAGGCACATCCATGCACATGGATTTTTTCTTTGCTGACACTGTCTGGTTCTGACCGTTCCCAAGTCACTGTACATAAAGGAGCAGGTTGTTAAATTTAACAAAGTTCAGGAAGTTCCTCTGCATAAAATTTATACTGCTGCATAACGGATTGAAAACAGCAAAATGCAACAAATGAACTAGCGTTATGCGTGATCGTCGCGACTACATAATACTTAGCAGCTGTGCATGCTCTCACTGAAACTCTGGAGCCAGACTGGAGTCTGCTCCCACATGGCTAACGGCGGGAAGTGAAATGTCCAAAGAGCTCTTCACAACTGGAAATTACTCTCACATCACAGAACGTAGTGCGGCAGTGCGCCAGTGATCTAGTTGCCACAAGCCTTGTGAAACAGGAGGGAGAAGTTCTCTGAGCGTCAATTCGTGCTGGATGGAACGGTGTGAGGAATGGTGAAAAGTAGGAATATAAGACATGCCTCGTTCAGTACGACCTCTCTCGCTTCTAGTATCACATCTGACATATCACGCTGAATAAATCAGTACTGCGCACAAATAACAATTAAAAATGTCAGCAGCAGCAGCACAATTAATTTTCTTTTACAATAATGCGAATGGGTACAGGTCTTAAACGCAGCACCAGTTCACAGTACTGGAGGAGCCAATATTCTGGATCTGGCCACATACGGGACTAACTGGTACTTCAGATAGTACACAATTAACAAACACAGAATGACCAGCCCACAAAAGTGGTCAGTTCTTTCAAGTTTTCCAAATTAAGCATACATTGCGCAGAGTCAAAAATATTTTTAAATAATCTTTTAAGATACTAGCAAATAATTTAAACGCTATAAATAAAAATTAGAACAAGTAAAAACTATAGCGAAACTTTTTCAGCTTCATATCAGCGCACACTCCGCTGCAGAGCGAAAATTTAATTCTGGAAAAACTATCATGCTTGTATCTGACGGTAATAGCTATTAACCCTTGAATAGTTAAACAGCAACAAGTCATGGTAAATCTAGTACAAGTGTAATACAGCTAGGCTGAAACGTGCAATAGGCAGTGCTGCTGAGTGAAGCTTAATCAGACAGATTTAAGCAAAGATGGAGTGCCAAAATGCCAGATACAAGGAATCACATTTAAGAAAAAAAAATCTTAAAACCAGACGCACTCAGTAAGCGAGATCAGACGAACTGTACCACAGAAAACTATCCTCCCAATCCACCCCACTACACTAACAAATAAACGAAGAATTCAAACGTTTAGACAAAACATTTTATTCTGAACCTCGATCAGAGCAATAAATTAACAGGCAGAAGTAATTTAACCTGAAATCATAAGCAGCCTATTCCTTCCAAACGTGTTGGAAACAGTAACAAACGCCAAACAGAAACGGTGTGCAACTCAGTAGGAAACAAAGTCCAGCAAATAGCACTAAACAGAGTAGACTGCATGTTAAAGTTACCTTCACGGCATAAGCTCACACCAAAGGATTATGTTCTGAAATGTGCTCACCAAGTTTAGATATTCCGGTTGAGCAGGGGCTGTCCCAAGTGGCCACTATTACAATAAACTTCCTCTGGTCGTAGACCGCAACCCGGGTGGTTTCTCCATTCGATGCACATCTGCCCACTTCATTTCCTGTCTGCACGCTCACCTGGGCCCTGACGCCAACACTACAGTATGGAGAGGTTTGCTGTTAACGATCGCAATTAGATAGCGCTCTAAGTCACACACAGAACACGAAGTTGTATACGAATCGAGCGCAGGTTGCACCATGCAACTGATATACCCTGAGAACGGAAAAAAATCTGTGATAAATGATCTGCTGCAACATCTCCCATCTCTAGAAAGCATCATCATTTTTTCATTAAATCATTTTTTCATTGGGACAGCCCTCTCAACCGATCACTCCCTCTGCTTTCTGTCAAACTTTCACTCAGATCAATGTCAATTTAAAGGCATACGGTTCTCTTTACCAGGAAAGCATCTAAGATGGCAGTCAACTTGTTTGTACCCTATTACCTCAGTAAACATTCAGCAGTGTTCATACACTGCTTGGACGTTTTACAGCAGAAAAACAATGTATCATACTGCTTATGAGAGAACAACACAGGATCCCTCTCTTGTCATTGATAATCTGTGGGATATGGTCCTCCTACAGTATTGGAGACAAAAATTAGACAACTCTATGCAAGCGACTTTAATCACTGGCCACCTGCTCCAATGGACTGATACATGTATATTTAAGAAGCTCAATGTCAGCACCTAGTCAGAATTTGTTTTTCGATGTATCAGAAGAGAGATACGTGATAATATCTTATCGGTTTCTCTATCAGGGGCATTAGTGAAGTTATTGTAGTTCGTAGATTTACTCCGTTGGAAATCATCAAAATAATGAAGAGGGAGATGGAGACAGACTATGCTGTCAATGGACTCCATTACACTGTCGTATTTCTAACGCAGTGGTCGTAGGAATACGGTAAAGGAGGAGATATAAAGGGTGACATTTATAGACCATCATTCGATATGGATGAATAATAGGTATTTTCCTTCTGAATGTGTTTGTGCAGTCCGCTTGTATTCTGCATGGTTGTAAATTTCCTCCTGCACGTTATTGTGCTATTTTTGTCATTGTGTTAGCCCTCTCCCTAGTCAGTGGTGGGTGGAGGACTAGATATCTTTGTAAGTTATGTAACAGTGCTATCGGAATGTGATGGGATTTAGAGAGAATCAGCAGTGGTCTTTGACTTCTCGGAGGTATTTCTTATTCATTGAAATAATGTGGATTCAGGTGCTATGAAGCGAAGACTGGAAAACTTGGCAGGTATGCTATACTTTGACAAAAAGGAGTTGAGAGGTAAGGTCTATGCCACTTCTTCTGTTTTGGGAAAACATATTGCAATCTGTTACATATGTCTCACAGAGCGACTGGAGCTAATATATGACGATTTTTACAGAGTGACACTCAAGGACAGAAGATCTGTCTTTCTTTTCTCGATAAATAAGAGGCAACATTCCTCTGTGAGCTTTTTGTGTGTCTATAAATGGCTGGAATGACATCTTAATAGACAGATTAGATTTACATTTACGTCTGTATGCTTACTTCCCATGCCAGCTTATAGTGTGTGGCGGAGGGTACTCTATACCACTACTAGTAATTCCCTTTCCTGTTCCACCCACGAATAGAGAGAAGGGAAAAGACTGCCCGTATGCCACCTTATGAGCGCTAATTTCTCCTATCTTATCTTTTCATTCCTTATGCGAAATGTTTGCTTGCAGTGGTACAATCTTTCTGTGGTTTTCAATAGTGTTCCTCGAAAAGAACAGCATCTTCCCTCCAGGGACTAACATTTGGGCTACCTAGCAAGTTTAACCCGACTGCTAGAAAAAAAATTACATGTCATACAAAGTGACTGTCGTTACCAATTAAATTAATTAGCCTACCAGACTGATATCTATGAAGTGATGCTGGGCCAGTGGAAGTGAGTGCCAGAGTACCACGGATATAATTCAGGAGTCAGAGCATTAATGAGGAATTTGTAACGAAATTTCAATTTCCCTCCTGCACAAGGTGAGATTACAATAAAATCAGCTATATCACCAAATTTATAAAGTGATATGTAGTATAAATCTGGTACAGATAACTTCTCTGTGGCGTTAGCTTAAGAGACTTTGTATGTGACGAAGCTTTTGGTTACTTTAAGAGATTTCGGGAGTGAGGAATCATCCTGTAACAAATGTAACAAAGGTAAGTCTTAGCACTTGGTCATGAGCCGGAAATGAGTTTAATATTCTAGCCCTATGATGCATGAAGTAGAGAACATTAAGCTGATTAGAACAGATTTTCTTACTTAATGAGAGAATACTTAGAGGAAATATAGCCGATGCCATACAGTTACAGGGTTTACACAATAAGTAATGACGCTTTAGCGAGGTGAGAACACGTCTAATGCGTGATTTCTTCTGTCTCCAAAAGTAACTCATACAAAAGGTAGGAATCTCCATTTCAGGTCACTAATTCGAGGTGTATGGTCTACAACATCCTTCTCTCAGATTGTGTAGCTTAAAAAAAATCTGGGGGAGTCTGTGGTGCAGTGTAATTGCAAATTAGAGCCATAAACGCAAGTGGCGCCTGCTTGTCTCGCAGTGCAAGGCGCTGGGTTGCACGAGTGGGCACATGGCTTCACTCAACCAGAAATCACAGATTAGCTTAGCCTTCAGCGACAGGCACGTACAAGGAAAAGATTTCGGCCACTGGCTACTTGGCTGCCGCCCGCAGCTGTGGGGACAAGTTCTCATGGCAGCTCCCACAGCACCTTCTGGGTAGCTGAATAGTAAACTTGCCAGTATGCTAGCAGAGCGACGGCAGGAGCACATTTGCATGTTGTGTGAGAATATTGAATGTGGTGAATGTTTACACTGGACATATATACCCTGTAATGCAAATTGATCAGTTCATTGCTGGGTGGCCATGGTGATATTCTCCCTGATCGCTGATCCTCTGGTACTGCAGGCACGCGAATACCATGAGATTGCCGCTTAACTGCTGCCAGTGTGGTTAACACGTCCAGTGCACCTGTTTCTCCGTGGTGTGGTGCGGTTACTAGTCTGGCGGTAGGAGTTGTGCTCCTCGTGATCATGAGTGTTAGCGATTGGTAGGATTTGCTCACCAGATACGTTTAATGAAATCGTTGTGGTAGACACGGTTTCTTGTGTTGTCAAATGTCGGTGCATACAAGACCTCGAATATATTTAACACTATGATCTAGATGCAATTTTGATATAAATAATAAAGGGAAGGGTAGAAAGAGCCAACACGAACACAGTATACTGAGGAGAGATGAAAACCTCCTTCTGCATGTTTGGAGACGTTGGTTCACATGCACAAACAGGAAGTAGCCTTTTGAGAGAGACAGAGAAAGGAAGCGAGTCTGGACTTTCCCTATTAACATAATGCCACCACTTGATGCTCTGTTTGGGGCCACGAGGTCAAAGGAGGGCGACATCTGGTCCGTAGTCGGTGGTATTTAGTATCATGACCAGTAACTAGGAGATTGGGCGGGTTTTGATATCGGCCGCGGTGTCTGGATGACAGACACACGCGTGGGAGATTCCAAATGGCGGCTACTATACCTCATTTCATCCCATTCCTCAGTGTTTACAGTTATTATGTCTCAGAATTTGCGGGTAGGGGTGCAGATGTGTCCCACAAACAGATGAAATAAGTTATTTGTAGCATTATATTATTGACATTGATTTGAATTTCGTGTTGTCAGATATTTCCTCTTCAGCATAGATTAATACTTTTTCCCGCCAGTTCCTTCTGGGAGGAGCTGAGAAGGAGGTGGCGAGGGTGGGGGTTGGTATGTCCTCTGGTGGTGGCACTTTGCACTATCTCCGTCGATTCCTGCATGGAAAGGTTAGCACATACACGAAAATTTTCAAGCAACAAAACACCACCAATCTACAGCAGTGCAATTACGTAATTAGGCCATGTAGTTGCTGGACGTGAGCTTTTCCTGCCATATAAAGAGCGCCAACAGCTGAAAACTGAATTTTATAAATAAACAGTGTATCCTTTGCTATGTAGTTCACACTGACTTCAATTTCTTATTATCAGATCTTTCTTTTGCAGCACAGACTGAGTCTTCTTCACACCAATTTCGAGATAACGAGGCATGGGCAGTGGGGGAGTGGAGGGGAGGGCTGGGGGATTTCCCAGGAGGGGGTGGTGGTAACTAACTAATCACTTTAATTAATAGCCACGCAATTTGCTATCAAAAGTGTGCTTGTTTTGGCGATGGGGATGAGAGAGGTGCTGAGGATTTTCTAGAGGTGTGGGGGAGGAGAAGGCAGTGGAGAAGGGAGAGGGATTTCTCAGAAAGATGGATTATCCCCAGGTGGTCATAAATTCATAAATCAACCCTCATGTAGCCATAAATCAATTAGCATAACAATAGGTTAAGGGTAGATGGAGGGGTCATAAGCTAATCAAGCTTGCCCCCTGAATGTATACTTGCCTCTGAATGTATGCAACCCACAATGTGGGGTTGATACCCCCCACATCCCACTAGTGTCGAATCATGAGCAGTTTCAACCTTTCCAATACTCCCTGACAGTTTCTACTGGTTCCACAGACTTCCATAACACATTAATGAAGACTTTTTGCATCTGCCTAATCTGCTGCATGGACCAAATGTTTAAGGTGCCACCATAATAATAAAAAGGGTTGAGCTTGGCGGAATGTGTAGGCCATGAAGCTGGTCCTCCTGTTCCCACCCATCTGTAATCGCAGATACTAACCAGTGCATCTCGAAAACTGAGACTGAAATATGCTGTAGCTCCATGATGCATAAACTACATATTTCTTTGTATTTGCAAGTGCACATCTTCCAGTAAGTCTTGGAGTGTATTCTGAATAACGTCCCTATAGAAAGCAACAGTAAGACATGCTGACACTATGTTACAGTCACCTACAGTTCCAGCCCACACGTTAATCTTAAACTGAGGCTGATGTCTATTCTGGAACACGAGGCCTGCCATCGAAACGTGTGTGTTGTTTGTGGAAATTTGTTATTCCACCTCCTCCAAATGTTGTCTCGTCTGTAAACAAAACTGAGGGGATAAACAACAGACTAGCAGTTTGTGCAACAATCCATTGATGAAATTTTCCTGTGTTGGGTGATGGCAGGCAAAAGACCCTGCGCAAATTGAAGGTGATAGGGATAAATGAGTTGAAGTATCTCCATATGAGCTAGGAGATGTACCGCATGCCAGGGCAACATGTCTGGCTAGTTTTCGACAGGCCGTACAACGTGCTCTTCCTAGTCTGGCATATGAGCAACAAATGGTCTTCCTCAGCCAATAGTCTGTGCTGCTACAGTTCCTGTCTAGGCAATGCGACGATACACAACATCAAAGGATGGATGACTCGACTGTCTTCGTTCTGATACAGCTATGTACCCTTATGTCCACCAACATTCACGCAAGTGTACAAGAAAATCATGTCTACCTGCCCACAAAATGAACAGCCTGCCATGTTTGGACGGAGCTCTCTCAAAAATGGTTCAAATGGCTCTGAGCACTATGGGACTTAACTTCTGAGGTCATCAGTCCCCTAGAACATAACTACTTAAACCTAACTAACCTAAGGACATGACACACATCCATGCCCGAGGAAGGATTCAAACCTGCGACCGTAGCGGTCGCGCGGTTCCAAACTGTAGCGCCTAGAAGCGCTCGGCCACCCCGGGCGGCTGCTCTCTGAATTAACTCACTACCTATAGTACATGTACACAGAGGATACGTTTAAGACAGAGGAATGGCGAATGAAAACAAGAGTCTCTGGTAATACAACATCATATATGATACATTTGGTCAAACGGGTGAATAGATAAGTGAAGTTATTGGTTTGTACGTGGAAAACCGTTGGTCAATGATAACAAAAGGAAGATGTCGTACATATGCTTATATCAACTTTTCTTCTTGTTTTGGTGTTAGCAACCTGTCCCAGAAGTTTTCAAATGTGTATTTATAACATCCTATATAAAGAGAATCACAGATGCTGGTCAAACGTCGATCCTCATTGGGATGATCCTTCAAAGATAGTTGGAGCATCTGAAGTGATGGTTTGGTGTGGAATGTGAGGTTCTCGGTTTGTTGGACCATGTTTGATACAGAGTACAGAGACAGCAGTCCCCTAATAGAGAGGGCACTGAAATTCAGGTCGTTGTAGGTATCGGAAGCTGGTTAAACCCGGAAATAAGTTCAGCCGAAAATTTTACAAAGGAACTAACTGTGTTCGGAAAGAGTAAATTAAATACAGTTGATGGTGGCGTGTTTGTTATTGTTAGAAGCAGTTTATTTCCTGGCGAAACTGAAGTAGATAGTGCCTGTGAGTTAGTAGGGTTGAAAGACGGAATAAATTAATAGTAGGTTCCTTTTACTGACTCTCCCCCCTGCTCCTCCCATCGCAAATGATTCAGTTGTTGAGCAGTTCAAAGAAAACGTGAAATAGATGCCATACTCATATAGCTACAGTAGGTGGTGACTTCAATCTCTACGGTCGCAGGTTCGAATCCTGCCTCGGGCATTGCTGTGTGTCATGTTCTTAGGTTAGTTAGGTTTAAGTAATTCTAAGTTCTAGGGGACTGATGACTTTAGAAGTTAAGTCCGATAGTGCTCAGATATGCTGGAGAAAATACATGTTCAAAACTGGTAGGAGATACAAAACATCCTCAGAAATAGTACTAAACGCTTTCGTAGAAAATTATTTAGTTCAGTACCCCACTCGAAGTGTAAATGGTTGCGAAAACATACTTGACCTCTTAGTGACAGATAACCCTGAACAAATACGGAGCATCATAACGGATGCATGGACACAAAATCGTTGTAGGGAGACTGACTACCGCAACATTCAAAGCCACCAAAAATAAACTCAAAATATGTCTATTAAAAAAAGCAGATAAAAATTCGATTGACGCTTCCACTCCTTTCCAAATAATTCGCTAAGTGTAAACCAAATGTTGCTGAAATTCCAAGTAGAATAGGCAGCAACTGAGAGATTTATACAGAATACATTAATGAAAGGTGTTACTGACAACGCACGGAGCACAAAACAGGTCAGAAGACTGTTGCAGAAGCAACGAGAAAAGCACACCAGATTTAAAAGAACACAGTCTCCAAGTTTGGCAATGTTTTACTGAAGCGAGGACCTCAGTATGAACTGCCTTTAAAAAATTCCACATCGACACTCTGTCTCGAAATCTGACAGAAAATCGAAAGAGATTCTGGTCGTATGTGAAATACACCAGTGGCAAGACAAATCAGTACCCTCACTGCACGATAGTGTTGGTAATATTACTGATGACAGTGACACTAAAGTGGGGTTACTACATACAGTTTTTTCGAAATTCCTTCATTAAAGAAGACGAATCAAATATTCCAGGATTCGAATTAAGAACTGCTGCCAACATGAGTAACTTAGAAACAGGTAATCGCAGTGTAGCAAAGCAACTTATATCATTTAATAAAGGATAGTGTTCCAGACCAGGGTATATACCAATTATATTACTTTTAGAGTATGCTGATATAATAGCTTCGCACTTATCATACGCAACTACTCGCTCGATGGAAGATCTGTACTGTCCGCATCTCGTGGTCGTGCGGTAGCGTTCTCGCTTCCCACGCCCGGGTTCGATTCCCGGCGGGGTCAGGAATTTTCTCTGCCTCGTGATGATTGGGTGTTGTGTGATGTCCTTAGGTTAGTTAGGTTTAAGTAGTTCTAAGTTCTAGGAGACTGATGACCATAGATGTTAAGTCCCATAGTGCTCATAGCCATTTGAACCATTTTTGAAGATCCGTACCTATGACTACAAAGTTACAGGGGTCACACCAGTACTTAAGAAAGGAATCAGAAATAATCCGATGAATTACAGACCCGTATCAGTGACGTCGATTTGCGGTAGGCTTTTGGAACCTTGAGAAGAACTATCTGTCGACACAAAGTCAGGAAGAATTCAGAAAATATCGTTTTTGTAAAATACAACTTGCTCTTTCTTCTCACGAAATAATGAGTGCTGTTGAGAGAGGATTTCAAATTGATTCTGTATTTCTAGATTTCCAAATGGCTTTTTATAATGTTCCTCACAAGCTGCTTCTAATCGAATTGCGTGCCTATAGAGAATTGTCTCAGTTGTGTGACTGGATAAGTAATTCCAGAAAGGTCACAGTTAGCAGTAAGCGCCAGAAAGATATCGAGTAAAACAGAAGCGATATTTGGCGTTCCCCAGGGAAGTATTATTGTCCCTCTGCTGTTTTTATCTACATAGATCATTTAGGAGGCAATCTGACAAGTTTTCTTTGATTGCTTGCGAATGAGTCTGACATTTACCGCCTAGTAAAGTCATCAGAAGATCAAAAGCAATTGCCAAAATGATTTACGCAATGGAAAAATGGCAATGAAAAGTGCAAGGTCATCCACATGGGTACTGAAAAGAATCTGTTCAACTTCGGTTGCACGATCAGTTGCACACATTTAAGGCTGCTCAGCTAGAGCATTGCCTTGCGGTATGGGATCGTTACCAGATACGACTGACGGACGACATCGAAAAAGTTCGGAACAGGGCAACTTGCTTTTTGTTAAAACGGAATAGAAGGGAGAGTGTCACGGATATGATACGCAAGTTGGGGTGGCAATCATTAAAACAAAGGCGTTTTCCGATGCGGTGAAATCTTTTCACAAAATTTCATTCTCCAATGTTCTCCTAAGAATGGGGAAATATTTTCTTGACACCCGTCTACATAGGAAGAAGTATCATTGTAATAAAACAAAAAAAACCAGAGCTCGCACGGAAAGATTTAAGTGTTCATTTCTCCTACGTGCTGTATGCGAGTGGCACGATAGAGAAATAGAGTGAAAGTGCTTCCATGAACCCTCTGCCAGGCACTTGAGTGTGAATTGCACGGCAGTCATGCAGCTGGAGATGAATCACCCCATATCACTTGCAAAACTGTGACTGTGGAATTGGTTTCACAAACTTGAGGGTTCTTCGATGAGTATACCAAAATTTCATTTATCTTTGACCCGGAGTGGCTTTCTACCATTCTCAATTTCTACACTACTGCGACGTTCTCAGATGAAAACAATGTTTTGAAATATATACTTGGAGACGGAAAAGTAATGTAGATGACACAGAATGTGTTGATACAGATGCATATACGTTGTAGTTAATGCTTTTAGGCAGAACATAAGAAGTTGAGGGAACTACCTTTAGTCATATCACTCTTTAGGGGGACACAAGACGTGTGGCATTACTTAAGGAACACAGAAAATAAGTAATTGCTTTTCATCTCACATAACTAACAGAAGCCAACGAGCACTTAAAAAAAGTCAAGAAATACGCGCCATGCTTCAGCATCTGTAGAATGTGGAGAAGTCACAGCGATCCACGTTCTGTGAGCGCTTTTTATTCTTGTTCTTTATGAAGATTCTCAGTTCAAATACTCTAGAAGCCTTTACAGTTATTATCGATTGGGGTACGAACATTACAATAAAGAGCAGCTGAGGTTGTTAACCGGTGGTATGCTTTTCTTGAAAATTATTTATGACGTATCTACATAAGAACTGGAGACCAAATTTGTGTATATCAAATTATGTTCAATTGTGCACTCCACAGGAGGTTGGTGTCTTCCTGATACCGAATCACCAGGAATCGTCAACAAATAAATTACTGCCCACAAAATGTTCGAGGTTGTACTTGAACTGAAAGAAATGTTTTCTCGATTGCCTCACTTAGTTGAATTCTGCGATATGAGTAACAGTTGACATATTTTGCTTAATTATATTTTCAACGTTCTGCGACATAATATTTCAGATAACTCTTCACTGAGCAAAAACGTTTTCCTCGGTCAAATACTTGGCGTATGTGAAACCTTTCTTCACCTGACTCTTTAGCTAGTGGGGAACAGAGCATCCTCACAGTGTGCTACGTAGTACTCATTTTGCTTTGTGATACAGACAGTAATTGGTGTCTCCCGAATTTGCAAGTGAATGTCTGGCTTGAAGTGCAAACGGAATGGCATGGGTATTCTCTGCGAGAGCGTTGCCTGGGCGAGATGAGATGCTGTGGAATGTGAAACGTCCCCTTAGAAAAATTATAAATGACTGTGCTTAAACTGACACACAATATTATTTTAGCGCAACGCAATCTGACTTTCAATAATCCCTACAAAAGAATGGCCCTAACTAACACTAAACTATACCTTTCACAAATCACTTACCTCACAAAAATCTTGATTACTCGAACTACTGCAATACAGCGAGCGCCACTACTGCCAGTTAAAGAAAAGATTCAAACTACTGAAGGCACTAACTACTGATAGGCACAGTTAGCAAATGAAAGATTGTGATAGAGAACAAACAAGGTATTTACCTTAATAGTGTTCAAAAGTCATTATATATAGGAGTTCATGACATCCAGTCTTACAAATTTACTGTCTCTGATGGACACGCGTCCAGATCATCCGCACTCAAAACTCCGCCATTTCTCTCCCCACATCCACCACTGCTGGCGGCTCACCTCCAACTGCGCAACGCTACGTGCTGTTAACAGCCAACTGCCCAACACGACAATGGGAATATTGCAACAATGCAGACCAGCCACAGACTTCACACAGCACAGTCAGTGATTTTCATATAGAGCGCTACGTGGCGTTACCAATAAAAAAACCTAAACCGCCTTCTTACAAATGTCTACTGCTGGTCTAGTCGGCATTGTGTAGCGGCTTCATGAAAGCGGGGAGCGCTCGGGTACTGTACGATGCAGCCTAGACAATACCCCAGCAGCAACACGTTCAAGAGGAATTAAACGAACGGGTTGTTTCCGCGTAGCTGGGAGCTGACGACTCCAACTTTGGTCAGAAGAGAAACAGCTACGCTCATCCTAAATAATTTTAATAGCAAATCAGACGCAGCCAATATATGGGCTTACTGTAGCGAATAGTGAAGACTAGTAAGCAAAATAATGAGTATCCAAGGAGGGGTAAAGTACGTACAAGGAGACGAGACACATTTTGAGACGCTGAAAGGTGCAATGACATGCTGTAGGCGTGGTTGTTGAGGGAAGGGAAGACGGCACATGCACGAATGTGAAGAAACTAAAATTCTACAAGTCAAGCAGATGTCCGAACGATGAAGCGGTATTCCATTAAACCGTTTCATCCTAATTTCTTGTGAATTATGAATGGATAATACTGTGAAGCATTCTGATGGTGGCGGTGGATGTAATACAAAACTCAACAATAATGACGGAAGCTGAAGAAATAAATTAAAATTTGCGCCATCGCTGCGACTTCAACACAAGTGTCCTTGCATAATTGGCTGCGATGCCAGCCATTACACCGCTACAGCACAGTAGCATACATACCTGTATGGACTACTCTGCTCCAGTGCCTTACCTAACAGAAAATCCAGTTCACATCTTCAGCAATAGTGACTATCTAAGAATGGGAAAATAAGCTGAAGATATTATCTGAAGTTTTTTTTGGGGTGGCGGTGGGGGTGGGGGCACTGGACTAGAGTAGTGTGTGCAGCTGTGTAAGCTGTAATGTTGTGGTTGGGCAAGGCTAGCATACCTGTATAGTAAGGAAGGAGACAAGTATTCAAGTCCAGGGCAGAGCATACATTTTACTAAATTTCTTCAGCTTCAGTCATTATCGTAGATAAAGACGAGACTCAAATGTCTCAAAGATAATTTAACTACATAAGATCTAATAAGGATGTGAACAATGTGTACAAACACACTCATGCTCATAAATTAAGGATAATGCTGATACATGGTGAAACAACGGTGTGGTGTGCGGTTTGCGGGTTTAAATAACCTCGGGGTATGACCATGCGGTGCATTTGACCTGTGGTCGTCGCACGGTGGCGCAGGCAGCAGTCCACATACGCAGAGGTGTGTTGGTGCATGTCAGATTACGGTGTAGCGAGTAAGTGTGCAGACGTTTGCAGACGTGCTAATGGTGACTGTGTGTTGAAAATGGTTCACAGAACACATATTGATGACGTTATGGGGGATAGAATACCAGGGCGACTGGAGGCTGGTCAAACACAGCAGGTCGTAGCACGGGCCCTCCGTGTGCCACAAAGTGTGATCTCAAGATTATGGCAACGATTCCAGCAGACAGCAAACGTGTCCAGGCGCTACAGTACGGGACGTCTACAATGGAGCAGCACCACAAGAAGACCGACATCTCACCATCAGTGGCCGCAGACGGCCACGGGGCACTGCAGGTAACCTTGCTCGCGACCTTACCGCAGCCACTGAAAAGGTTGACTCCAGACACAGTCTACAGACGACTAGACAAACATAGTTTATTCGCCTGGAGACCCGCAAGGTGCATTCCACTGACCCCTGGTCACAGGAGAGCCCGTAAAGCCTGGTGTCAAGAACACAGTACATGGTCACTGGAACAGTGGTCCCAGGTTGTGTTCACGAAGGAGTCCAGGTATAGTCTGAACAGGGATTCTGGCCGGGTTTTCATCTGGCGTGAACCAAATACCAACCCCTCAATGTCCTTAAAAGAGACCTGTATGGCGGTCATGGTTTGATGGTATGGGGTGGGATTATGACTGGTGCACGTACACCCCTGCATGTCTTAAAATAGGGCCGGCCGGAGTGGACGTGCGGTTCTAGGCGCTACAGTCTGGAGCCGAGCGACCGCTATGGTCGCAGGTTCGAATCCTGCTTCGGGCATGGATGTGTGTGATGTCCTTAGGTTAGTTAGGTTTAATTAGTTCTAAGTTCTAGGCGACTGATGACCTCAGAAGTTAATTCGCATAGTGCTCAGAGCCATTTCTTCAAAGAGGAACTGTAACAGGTCAGGTGTATCGGGACGTCATTTTGCACCAGCATGTCCGCCTTTTCAGGGGTGCAGTGGGTCTCACCTTACTCCTTATGGATGATAATGCACGGCCCCACCGAGCTGCCATCGTGTAGGAATACCTTGAAACAGAAGATATCAGGCGAATGGAGTGGTCTGCCTGCTCTCCAGACCTAAACTCCATCGAGCACGTCTGGGATGCTCTTGGTCGCTGAACGTCTTCAAACCCTACGACACTTCAGGAATACCGACAGGCGCTGGTTCTAGGATGGGAGGCTGTATCCCAGCAGCTGATCGACCACTTCGTCCAAAGTATGCCAACCCGTTGTGCGGTCTGTGTACGTGTGCATGGTGACCATACCCCATATTGGTGTTGGGGCACATGCGCAGGAAACAGTGGAGTTTTGTAGTACATGTGTTTCGGGACGGTTTTCTCAACTTAGCACCAATACTGTGTCGTGTGTGTTCCCCATGTGCCTATGCTATTAGCGCCAGTTTTGTATAGTGCCACGTTGTGTGGCACCACATTCTGCAATTATCCGTGATTTATGAGCATGAGTGTAGCATAGCCTGTTGAGATTTAATTATCAGAGCTGAGGGAAGAGCGCTATTGATTAAATATGTTTCCAGGAACTTTGAACCACTCGTAAGGGTGACAAAAATGTGACAAAAAAGTGTGTGAATTGGACACGGCATATATCTGATTGAAACTGATTAACTGATGTTTTGTAGCTCTGTTTGTGTTTGTGTGTTTCCACCTCATTAGTTAATAGTTTGTCCGCTGGTTGCCTTAAGTGTTCAATACATTTTGTTGCGTCCAGTCTCGTTAGATTCATTATACCTATGTATTCCCAAAGTCAAATGAACGAATGAAGTACCTAGAGAGCTCAGAAAACGATATAGTGTTGATAACCTTTTTTTCGTGCGATTCTGAATACAAACTGAGGCGATGAACCTAATATACACTAACAACCATTACAGTTGCACCACCATGAATATGGATTGCAAGAAACAAAAGACTAGGGTCGAATATGTTTGAATACGCAATTCATAAGCGTGTTAGGGCAACCAAACAAAGCAGGTTGGTGTGACGCCCCCTTTCTATACGCAGTGTTTCCCAGGAGGGATGGTTGGTAGCCAGGGTTATGACATGAGCAATAATTTGAAGCAAAAATCTTCGCATGGACATATGCGCTATTCCAAATGGTCTGATATTGCACTGCCTGTGTTGTTCGTACATGCATGTCCAAAGGAGTAGTGGTTTAGTGACTGCAACCGTTATGAAATACATAAATTGTATTCGCAGTTGTGAATGGAATGACGACAGTGAAAGTTTACAGCTGACCGTGACTCCAACCCGGATTTCCCTCTTATTGCCAGTGGTCACCTTACAATTAGGCTGTCCGAGCAAGACCCACGGCTAGAATCGGACACCTACATGTCGTTATCAATGTGTCTAAAGCCTGAACTCGTACATCCAATATGAATATTCCTGCACAGGGGAGAGATTTTTCTTGAAAATTGTTTGCTCGGTGCCGACGGATAAATAAGATATTGCAGTCCCTGTGTTGTTGAGAAATACGGTGCGATGTCCCATACTACATCTACTACAGCCGTTATGAAACACATGAAATGTATTCCCACTTGCGAATCTGAACAAACGTCAGCTGCGTAATGGAATGATGACAATGAAAAGCCGGCCGCGGTGGTCTAGCGGTTCTAGGCGCTCAGTCCGGAACCGCGGGACTGCTACGGTCGCAGGTTCGAATCCTGCCTCGCTCATGGATGTGTGTGATGTCCTTAGGTTAGTTAGGTTTAACTAGTTCTAAGTTCTAGGGGACTGATGACCACAGATGTTAAGTCCCATAGTGCTCAGAGCCATTTGAACCATTTTTTGACAATGAAAATTTGCGTCTGACTGGGACTCTAAGCTGGATTTCCGGCTTATCGCAAACTGTCGCCCTGCCATTAGGCTATCCGAGCACGACCCACAGCTACAATTAAACATCTACATGTCGTCAACAATCTGTCTACAACCTCTACTCATACATCTATTATGTTATATTCCCGTACAGGGAAGACATTGAACTTGAAAGTCGGTGTCGGTGGAGAGCGGGAAATCCGAGTTCGAGTCCCTGTCAGGCACTTATTTCCATTCTCATCATTCCATCATACAGTTGATGATATGTGTGTAAAAGTGCATATTTTGGGAAATTTTGCTACGCGGCCGAGGGCGGCCAGCGATAATACAGAAGTGGCTGCAGGAGTCGGCTATATTCTCTCTGGATCGAGCGACGCTTACTCCATTGGAAAGCTTTATGAACTAAAGAGATTTTCTTCAGATTACTTCCACTTAAATAAAAAGTTGTAATTTATCAATTACTGGTCGAGAATCTACTCGTAGTGTTAAACGATACTAAAGTAGTGAACTGTGGAAATTCTTAAAATATATCATTAGTATCTACATCATCACAGGTACTTTCAATGAGTTCGTCGATAATTATTCAGTCGTATTTCATGTACAAGGCATATTCTCGACGTAAGATACAGCAAGCTATGAAGGCTGACGTGTTGGTCGAATCCTGAAGCGCAGTCCGTGCGATTCACATAAACTTTTAAAAAACGGAATGGCATTTTAATGTACAAAATAGCCAGACAGCCAGATTACCCGATCATCCGACACGCTGAGCTTCGTCATAGCGCATTAGGCGAAGTTCCTGATTCTTAAATCACACGCAGCATTGCACCCTAGGGGCAGCCATTCACCGAGAAATGATTTTAGCATCGTTTTTGAGATTCTTTGGCAGGTACGTTTTCCAGTTTTGCTCCTTACAGGTTTATAAGAGCTAACGACATTCACATTTGTCTGATATTCAAGACACAGATTTAGCAGCAGGTGGAAGACGAAGACGTTGAATTCCTTGCGAAAAAAAATGAGACATCTAGTCAATGTTAACTAACATTATTAATTCAATTTAATCTACTTCGCATCTGATATACTATAATCATAAATGCCAACTAGACCACCAACCTTTACAGACATTCAGTTTTTTTTAACTTGTCAGCAAGCATTCAATTACACAGGTAGATTTTTTCCACTGTATACAAACTCTTGGGATTGATCTCTTTTGTTCCGTATCGTCCCATCGATCAATCGCTAGTTTGTGCACGGTGTAAAATATCATCCTGTATAGACATTGTTCTGGGTATGGTCTGGGTATCTATCCCACTGAGGCCAGCAGCGTCAATGATGCGACCGAGCAGTTCATCTCAAGTGTTAACCTTTCGTTTTTGCACGTCAGACTCCAGCCAAACAAAAGTGAAATAGCATAAAGCCTGGAAATCTTCGCGGCCAGTTTATTGTACTACCACAACCCATTCATTGATTACGGTATGTGTGGTTGCTCACACATCCGGTAAAGTGTGGAGGGGCTCCGTCGTACTGCAATTACAATATAGTCTGCGTGGCTAAAGGAACGTCCTCAAAATGTTCGACAAACGAATTTTCGAAAAAAGTGCAAGTAATTGTGTCTCATCATTCATGCTTCTAAAATGACTGGACCTATCAACATGTTACCGATCATGATACACCAGACACTGGTCAGAAAACGAACCTAGAAATTGGATTCCCCTGTCGCATCTGCATTTTCCTGTTACCTTCGGTAACTGTCACGTGTATTGTTGATTGCATTCCGTGTTAACGTGGCTACATTAATGAATAGTATTAATGGAAGAAAATGGCTGTTGTCGTTTACCTAGCCACAGGACTCAAGTCATGTGGCATTGTCACTAATGTGAATATTGTGGACAAGCTGTATGTTGAAATGGGTACAAGTCCTCCACATGAAATGTACGCCGAATTCGTGTTCTTGGGACACTGATACGCGCAGAAAGTCGCCTTGTGCTTTGAGTAGGACTACGCTGCGCCATTTCGACAATGTGTTCCTGCACAAGTTGTTGAAGTTCAGCAGAGAAATGGAAACATGGAAGAATACCTGTTCCACGCAACTTGCTGAAAACTGTGGTAAACACCCTACGATCAGGAATTCGACATGCCGGAAAGACCCTATGGTAGCCTTCCCTACAAGACCAGCAGGAACGCTACTGCCACAGAAGTCGTAAAAAAGCACCATATCTGCATATTTCCCGTTAGTGTAGATGTGTGGGCATTTTCTACATCTACATGGGTACTCTACAAATCACATTTAAGTGCCTGGCAGAGGCTTCATCGAACCACCTTCACAATAATTTTCTATTATTCTAGTCTCGTACAGAGCGCTCTTGCCGTGAGAGCTCTGATTTGCTTGTTTTATTATGGTGATCGTTTTCCCTACGTAGTATTTTCGTATTCAGAGGAGAAAGTTGATGATTGAAATTTCGTGAGAAGACTCCGCCGCAACGAGAAACACCTTTGGTTTAATGATGTCCAGCCCAAATCCTGTATCATTTCAGTGTCACACTCTCTCCCCTAATTTGTGATAATACAAAACGTGGTGCCCTTCTTTGAACTTCTCGATGTACTCCGTCAACCCTACCTGGTAAGGATTCTGCACCACGCAGCAGTATTCTAAAAGTGAACGGACAAGCGTAGTGTAGGCAGTCACTTTAGTAGATCTATTACATTTTTTAAGTGTCCTACCATTAAAAGTAGTCTTTGGTTAGTCTTTCTCACAACTTTTTCTGTGTGTTCCTTCCAATTTAAGTTGTTCTTAATTGTAATTCCTGGGTATTTAGTTGAATTTTCGGCCTTTAGATTTGACTGATTTATCGTGGACCCGAAATTTAACGGATTCCTTTTAGCAATCATGTGGATGACCTCATACTTTTTATTATTTAATGTTAATTACAAATTTTCGCACCATTCAGATAACTTTTCTAAATCGTTTTACTATTTGTTTTGATCTTCTGACGACTTTACTAGTCGATAAACGACAGCGTCATCTGCAAACAACCTAAGACGGCTGCTCGGATTGTCTACTAAATCGTTTATTTAGGTAAGGAATACCAAAGGACCTATGACACTACCTTGGGGGGCGCCAGAAATCACTTCTGTTCTATTCGATGAAAAGGAAAGAAAACCACGACGCTTGCCACTGTGCCAACGCTTCCGTCGAGCAATTTAATCGCTAAAAGACACATTATGTTCAAAAATGGTTCAAATGGCCCTGAGCACTAGGGGACTTAATTTCTGAGGTCATCAGTCCCCTAGAACTTACAACTACTTAAACCTAACTAACCCAAGGACATCACACACATCCATGCCGAGGCAGGATTCGAATCTGCGACCGTAGCGGTCGGGCTGTTCCAGACTGAAGCGCCTAGAATCGCTCGGACACACCGGGCGCGACACATTAAGTCCCTCGAAGACTTGGACCGTTGTTTTGTCAGAAATGGTACCTACGGATAAGCCGAGACTCGCGTTCGCTTATTTTGACCACTCTTACACTGAACAAAGTGTCTGAGAAATCGGGTTTTGACACCTGTTAAGTTCTGCTTGTCTGTAGTGGCACAATTCCGTGTTTTCCAGTGAGTCCCTGGTCTGCGTACTTCACCACAATGGACGTATCCGTGTGTTGACATTTCCAGGAGAACAAATGTCAGACTCCATTCGCCGTTTGGCGTGGCGATATGTTGTGCTACTAGATACAAAACACGCACTTCGTCAAATTTTGCTAAATGACCTTGCATACCACCTGACCATTCCCATTCGATATTGTGAAAATTATGTCGCAATAAGTCGATATTTTCAGCAGACTAAATATCATAAATCTGGTGTAATTTATCCCAAACATCTTTTGCAGTTTCACATGTAGCTACTCGAAGTTGCGATTTTGTTTCTAGTGACAAAACAAGACGTTTCTTCGCTTTTGAATTTTCTTTCGTCCAACCACTTAGTTTCGTTACATAATTTTCAACATTTGCATCCGGTTTCACAAAAGATCCGCATTCAGCATTGTAAACAGCGTCACATTCCAAGACAGCCTTCATGAGAATACGCCAGGTAGCCCAATTTTCTTTGTCATTTAATTTTTCATCCTACTGTCATGATGTTTTGCCCTGATTTTCTGTTTACGTTTACAAACACGTCGAATAACTCCGTAAACTGTCTGCAAAACGGGTGATCGCGTCACAGGCCGTCTGCTTGAATTATGCGATCCTGACACAATTAAACACGTCTCAATTATATATCAAATCAGTGCTTATCGGAACCACGCTCCTCTGCTACCATGTTAGGATAAAAAAATATATATCCAACCTCTAAATGATTGAGCAAAGATTTATGAAAGTGCCAGAACTTAACGTAAGATCAGCAGTAGAACAACTATATGTATTTTTTTAAAAACTTCACAGACCTCTAATACAAAGAACAAATACACCAAATATTAATTTTGCATCAAAGATACTTGCACACATGCAACAGAAACATATATGAACTTGTAATATTATTTAAAATCCTTTAACACTCATAGCCGATGATTTGAACCTTATCCGTATCTTCGCGTTAGAAGTACTATTGCTGCTAGAGGTGACAGATCTGAGATCTAAATTTCTAATCCTGTATACCCCCAAATCGTGTACTTATGCTGCAGTAGTGTTCACACAAAATAAGTAAAATTACGCTATTTTATCTTCCCAGTATTTCAATTTTAATACACAACAGTGTATAATGCGTGACGTACGGTAGTTGCCCAAGAATATGGAAACATGAAAAGAATTGCATGCTTGAAGATGAATGCAGATACTAGCCAAATGCTACTTACGCTGTTATATTTGGCAATGAGAGGCACCCGTGCAATGCCCTCAACACGATGTAAGTATCAGTCGTGGTCAGAAGAGTGTTCTGTGTAACTGTGAGTGCTTTATATCGCAGCTACATGGAGTCGAACGTGCGGAAACTTTTGACGCTCGTTTTGTGAGTGCTTCCGTAACCAAGGGACCAAAGCGTTTTGTATCTCAAGAGGCAGCGCATTAAAGATCTATGTCCCATATAGGGAAAGCGGAAGAACATCGTCGGGTAAATCACAATACGGACGAATGTCTGAGTTGTCACCACGACAGATGGTCGCTGAAGAGAATTGTGACGAAAAGCAAGAAGAGGACAGCTGCGAAAGTCACAACACAACTGAATATCTCACTCGCGAACACTGTCAGCATCAAAACAACATGGAGGGAGCTCCATAACCAGGGAATTCATGGGGAGCTGGAACTCTAAAATGACTCATCAGTGATGAAAATGCCCGTAACAGGAAACGTGGCACCGAAGCTGTATAAATAGATATCGAAATAGACGACAGAGGGATAGAGAAACAATAAAAATCGCTCAAAAGAGGAAAGGCCGCTGGACCTGATGGGATAGCAGTTCGATATTACACAGAGTACGCGAAGGAACTTGCCCCCCTTCTTGCTGCGGTGTATCGTAGGTCTCTAGAAGAGCGTAGCGTTCCAAAGGATTGGAAAACGGCACAGGTCATCCCCGTTTTCAAGAAGGGACGTCGAACAGATGTGCAGAACTATAGACCTATATCTCTAACGTCGATCAGTTGCAGAATTTTGGAACACGTATTATGTTCGAGTATGATGGCTTTTCTGGAGACTAGAAATCTACTCTGTAGGAATCAGCATGGGTTTCGGAAAAGACGACCGTGTAAAAACCCAGCTCAAGCTATTCGTCCACGAGACTCAGAGGGCCATAGACACGGGTTAACAGGTAGATGCCGTGTTTCTTGATTTCGATACAGTTCCCCACAGTCGTTTAATGAACACAGTAAGAGCATATGGACTATCAGACCAATTGTGAGATTGGATTGAAGAGTTCCTAGATAACAGAACGCAGCATGCCATTCTCAACGGAGAGAAGTCTTTCGAAGTAAGAGTGATTTCAGGTGTGCTGCAGGGGAGTGTCGTAGGACCGTTGCTATTCACAATATACGTAAATGACCTTGTGGATAACATCGGAAGTTCACTGAGGCTTTTTGCGGATGGTGCTGTAGTATATCGAGAGGCTGTAACAGTGGAAAATTGTACTGAAATGCAGGAGGATCTGCAACGAATTGACGCATGGTACAGGGAATGGCATTTGAATCTCAATGTAGACAGGTGTAATGTGCTGCGAATACGTAGAAAGAAAGATCCTTTATCATTTAACTACAATATAGCAAGTCAGATACTGGAAGCGCTAAATTCCATAAATTTTCTGGGAGTAGGCATTCGGAGTGATTTAAAATGGAATGATCATATAAAGTTGATGGTCGGTAAAGCAGACTGGGATTCATTGGAAGAATCCTAAGTAAATGCAGTCAGAAAACAAAGGAAATAGGTTACAGTACACTTGTACGCCCACTGCTTGAATATTGCTCACCGGTGTGGGATCCGTACCAGATAGGGTTGATAGAAGAGATAGAGAAGATCCAACGGAGAGCAGCGCGCTTCGTTACAGGATCATTTAGTAACCGCGAAAGCATTACGGAGATGATGGATAAACTCCAGTCGAAGACTCTGCAAGAGAGACGCTCAGTAGCTCGGTACGGGCTTTTGTTGGAGTTTCGAGAACATACCTTCACCGAGGAGTCGAGCAGTATATTGCTCCCTCCTACGTATACCTCGCGAAGAGGCCATGAGGATAAAATCAGAGACATTAGAGCCCACACGGAGGCATACCGACAATCTTTCTTTCCACGAACAATACGAGACTGGAATAGAAGGGAGAACCGATAGAGGTACTCAAAGTACCCTCCGCCACGCACCGTCGGGTGGCTTTCGGAGTATGTATGTAAATGTAGATGTAGGAATCTGGACTATGGAGCAACGGAAGAATTTCATTTGGTCGGATGACTCTTGTTTCACACTGTTCGCAACTTCTGGCCCAGTTTACGCCACAAGAGTGGAATATGGCATGGGTTCGGTGATGATTTCGGCAGTCATACCTGGTATTCCTATGATTTCCACGAGTACTCTGCCAATGATTAGGTGACGATAGAGTTCATGCGATGGTACAGTGTTTGTTCCCCAGTGACTATGCTGCGTTCCAAGATGACAGGGCTGCTGTTCATAGATCTCGCTCACAACAAAACAGAACTGGTTTTGGGAGCACGAAGATGAACCGTCACCTCTGTCCTGGCCGCCGCAGTCACCACGTCTCTGCACTTTTCGTCTTTTGTGGTCTGCTTGGCAGAAAGGTACGTGATCGCTATCCATCTGCATCATCGTGATCTCAACTTGCTACCGCTTTGCAGAGATACTGGTATAAGGTTACAATAGCTCCATACTCAGCAATTACATACAACCGCTCGCTGAAAGAAAGATCCGTACCTGAAGACTGGAAAACTGCTCAAGTCACACCAATACCTAAAAAAGGGAAGTAGGAGTAATCCCCTGAATTACAAGCCCATATCACTAACTTCGATTTGCAGTACGGTTTTGTAACATATACTGTTTTCGAACATTATGAGTTACCTCGAAGAAATCGATTTATTGACACATATTCAGCACATGTTCAGAAAACATCGTTCTTGTGAAACACAAGAAAGAAAGATCCTTTATTGTATGACTATATGATAGCGGAACAAACACTGGTAGCAGTTACTTCTGTAAAATACCTGGTAGTATGCGTGCGGAACGATTTGAAGTGCAATGATCGTATAAAATTAATTGTTGGTAAGGCGGGTACCAGGTTGAGATTCATTGGGAGAGTCCTAAGAAAATGTAGCCCATCAACAAAGGAGGTGCCTTACAAAACATTCGTTCGGCCTATACTTGAGTATTGCTCATCAGTGTGGGATCCGTACCAGGTCGGGTTGACGGAGGAGATAGAGAAGATCCAAAGAAGAGCGGCGCGTCTCGTCACAGGGTTATATGGTAAGCGTGATAGCGTTACGGAGATGTTTAGCAAACTCAAGTGGCAGACTTTGCAAGAGAGGCGCTCTGCATCGCGGTGTAGCTTGCTGTCCAGGTTTCGAGAGGGTGCGTTTCTGGATGAGGTATCGAATATATTCCTTCCCCCTACTTATACCTCCCGAGGAGATCACGAATGTAAAATTAGAGAGATTCGAGCGCGCACGGAGGCTTTTCGGCAGTCGTTCGTCCCGCGAACCATAAGCGACTGGAACAGGAAAGGGAGGTAATGACAGTGGCACGCAAAGTGCCTTCCGCCACACACCGTTGGGTGGCTTGCGGATTATAAATGTAGATGAACTAGCTCTTTAGACTCATGCAGCAATGAGTGCTATCGACAGGGGATGTCAAATTGACTCCACAGTTTTAGGTTTCCAGAAGGCTTTCGACACCGTTCCTCACAGGCGTCTTCCAACCAAACTGCGTGCCTATGCATTATCGCCTCAGTTTTGCGACTGGATTTCTGATATCCTGTCAGAAAGGTCACAGTTCGTAGCAATAGACGGAAACTCATCGAGTAAAACAGAACTAATAGGGCCCCTATTGTTCCTGATCTATATGAACGACATGGGAGGCAATCTGAGTAGACTTCCCGGACTGTTTGCAGATGATGTTGTCATTTATCGTCTTGTAAAGTCATCAGATGATCAAAGCTAATTGCATAATGATTAAGATAAGACATCTGTATGGTGTGAAAAGTGGCCGTTGACCCTGAATAAAGAAAAGTCTGAAGTTATTCACATGAATACTAAAGGAAATCTGCTAAATTTCGATTACGTGGTTAGTCACACAATTCTTCAGGCTGTAAATTCGACTAAATACTTAGCGATTACAATTACAAATAGCCTAAATGGGAGTGATCACACAGATAATGTTGTGGGTAGAGCAAACCGAAGACTCCGATTCATTGGCAGAACACTTAGAAGGTGCAACAGGTCTACTAAAGAGACTGCTCACACCACGCTTGTCGGCCCTATTCTAGAGTATTGCTGTGCGGTGTGGGATCCGCATCAGATGGGACTGACGAATGACATCGAGAAAGTACAAAGATGTGTGGCTCGTTTTCTATTATCGCGAAATAGGAGAGATAGTGCCACAAGACATGATACGTGATTGGAGTGGCAATCATTAAAGCAAAGTCGTTTTTCGTTGCGACGGTATCTTCTCAAGAAATTTCAATCACCAGTTTCTTCCTCCGATTGCGAAAACATTCTGTTGGCACCCACCTACATAGAGAGAAATGATCACTGCGATAAAATAAGGGAAATCAGGGCTCGCACAGAAAAATTTAAGTGCTCGTTTTTCCCGCGCGCCGTTCGAGAGTGGAACGGTAGAGAGACAGCCTGAAGGTGGTTCACTGAACCCTCTGCCGGCCACTTCGTTGTAAATAGCGGACCAATCACGTAGATACAGATGTAGATGAAAACAATACAGGACCTGTATTTATCCATCCCGAGATGACTGGAAGCTGTTTTGAATGCCAATGGTTTTCCTACCCAGTACTTCTGTTTTATAAATGTGTGTGAAATCTTATGGGACTTAACTGCTAAGGTCATCAGTCCCTAATCTTACACATTACTTAACTTAAATTATCCTAAGGACAAACACACACACCCATGCCCGAGGGAGGACTCGAACCTCCGCCGGGCCCAGCCGCACAGTCCATGACTGCAGCGCCCTAGACCGCTCTGCTAAACCCGACCTACCCAGTATTAGGGACGACAGTGCGTTGTGTTTTTGGTGTTTCCATCGCCTATAAGCAGAGAAATAAGCTAAATGCTGGAAGCCCTGAGTTTAGTGCCTAATGTGGGATATGGTGTTCCAGACTGAAAAGGAACTGGGAACAAACATACGCTGTAGTGTGTTCTGTTATGAGGTTTGTTGACTGTCAGTGACAGTTCACAGGCAAAAGATGCGTTCATAAATAAAACGCCGAAAGGAAAACAAAATGCACTTTTCAATACCAAGTAAGGTCCGATCAGTCGCGAAACGGAAACCACTTTGAAACTCAAAAATGTTTTATCTGCAACATTTAGCTACACCTTTCAGTTACTTCTCTACATAGTCGCCGCTAGACATTTGTCGTACCGTTGTACCAACTTCCCAGCGCACTCGTCACAGAAGGCATCCGCCTGTGATTTCCGCAAAAACTCTACGCTGGTAACAGAGCAAGATGGCGCAGTGGTTAGCACAATGGACTTGCATTCGGGAGGACGACGATTCAATCCCGACTCCTGCCATCCTGATTTAGGTTTTCCGTGATTTCCCTAAATCGCTGCAGGCAAATGCCTCGATGGTTCCTTTCAAAGAGCACGGCCAGCTTCCTTCCTCATCTTCCCCCAATACGATGAGACCGATGACATCGCTGTCTGGTCTCCGCCTCCAACACAACCTGTGAAGGCATTGCTAATTACGCATATAAAATTTTTTTTCGTGATTTTCTTTAGATTCCTATTCTTTTTCTTTTGTTCATATTGGTCTTTCTAATTGCGATTTTGTAACATTCTACTGTGGTTTCTAAATGTAAAGATGTAATTGTGATTATTTCGTTTGCCAATGGATAAATATGTTTCTTGCTTTTTACCTGTGATAAAGTCTGTAAAGTTCTCTTTCGGAATAATATTAATTGTGAAAAATGCAGTCAACAACATTTATAAAGATTTATGTAATTTACGGTAACGATATAACATCTATAGACAGGGGACAGCGATAGTGATATTGATAGTCGAAAGGTTGTTGTGTAGTAGAGGGGATGGTGGGTGGTGTGTCTGTGAAGCGTGCGCGGAAAAATAGTACTGCGTTTTATGAAAAGCATATGTAATTGTATGTACAGTGATACCGAACTATCAGATTGTTAATTCTCTTTACCACTGCGGTATGTAATGCCATCGCCAGCGAACTTTAAGAGCAAATAAACCGGACTGTGAAAGTGCTGCTAACAATTCTTTGTTGTGGCCGACACGAACAGTGCTATTATGCGAATGAACTTTGCTGGTATTGGTGTTGGGTGGTGGAACTGTTGTCTATGACATTCTATCAAGCAGTGAAAGTGAAGACTTTCATTAACTGTGCAATATAAATGACTTCCAGTGACGTTGTCTAATTTGAAATGTGAGAACAGAGTGGACATTGTTTACGTTGTGCTTCACACACAAGAACAATTCTATGAACTGCGTATTTGTGTCTAAGACTATATGAATGTGACGAACTGTGTAATTATGCACGATAGCGTCACGGACAGTGCATAAAGTGTAAAAACGAGCGATGTCTACGTAATGTACTTTGAAAGAGAGAACATGTCAACAACGGCCGTATACTGGCGTCTTGTGGTTTGTTAATCACCACGGGGTTTCGCCGGAGGAGATTAACCGAAGGAACTGCCTGTATCCTGCTCTCATCATCGTAACCCGCCGACATCGTGCTGCCTAACGCAACGCTTCGTATGCAACAAAAAGTTAAGGGATTTCTCCGAACGCTATCCCCTGACCTAGAAACTTTCTTTCTCTATTAAAAGTATAAGAATGACAGACTCTATTAAAATAAATTCTTTGCTTAGTTTATATTTGCTTTCCGTTAACAAAAATAAAATTACAATCAGTGAATTAAAAGTTGCCTGGTAGTCATTGTTGAAACACCAGTAAATATAAACTTCTTCCTCTCATTAGAACTAATTCTCCCTGCATGTCAAAATTATTGTAGTTATTTTATGCAGTTTTATGTACTGTTATGAGACTAGATATATGACAGTGACTAATAAGAGTATTTGGTCGCGAAATATGACGTCGCGCGAAAATTACGGCGACCGCCATAATTGCTTGCGTTCTGACCAATAACGTAAAAGCTGCTATTCCCGTATTGGTGCATTTCCTGACGAGAGCGTGAATTATAAATGTCAGCTGTCAAATCACGTAGGGACTTCTCGTGGAAATCGGGTTTTCTGCCGGATATCAGCGTCTTCCCGACACGATATTTCGACGTCATTACTTGACGTCTTCATCAGAAGTAATGACGTCGAAATATCGTGTTTGGAAGACGCTGATATCCGGCAGAAAACCCAATTTCCACGAGATGTCATCAAATCGCCGGGAAAGTCTAAGAAATTACACGTAGGGACTGCTTACCCAGTAATAAAAGTTTTAATATTGTATTGCTACGAGTCGTAGTATTAAGAGACACTGGTTATACTCAAAAGTGGGTAGATGTATGGTGAACCTCCCCAGTGTTCATGCAATTGTTAACAGTATGGTGTGTGATTCACGAAATTTTGTCACTTTTCCTAATTCCTTTCAGATATTGTCTTAGATGTCTTTGAAGTTTCAGAGAATATATACACAATTTTGTCGGTTCAGGTTAATTTCAAAGTTTTCAGTTCATAAACAAAGTGGAATCGTGAACAATTGAGAAGTATAACAAGGAGTGTGGTTTTCCAACGAATTTTGGATGACTTCACAGTTCAGATTTTGATAATTATTTTTCCTGTGGGTTGAGGTCATCACAAACCCCACCCTAACCCTCTACGCTGGTCTATAGCTCGTTGTCTGTGCCAAAATGTTGTCTTCACAACCAGCGGTTGAGGTGAGCAGAAACGAAACTCAGTGGGAGCCGATTACGGGCTGTACTGTGGGTAAACAGTTTCCATCGGAAACGCTATGGGAGCATCTTCATTGTGGGCGAGAATTGCCATGCAGAAGGAAAAGCATGACAGTTATGTTAAGTTGGCTGCGTGATATCAGGCGAAATCTCTCACCTGGCCCCTACACTTGGTAGGGGTACTTTCTAGGCATCTTTACATGCTCACTGGAGGCTCAATACTGAAAAGAGCGATGTGACGCGATGTGATGCGATCGACGGGCATACTGGAGGCTTACTGGAGGCAGTGCCCAACACATCTGTGCAAAGTTTCCATTTCGTGATCGGTCGGACCTTACTTTCCGAATGGCCCACGTACTTAGCATGGCAACCATTCATCCTCTGATCTTTTATAACAAATAATACAAGTAACATTAAAAACAAATTGAAACATGGCGATCCCGTGTAGTCCACAGAAGTTGCTGACAGGTGTGTGTGTGTTCGTTTCTTATTCGCCATCTTGAATTAGAAGCTAAATTCATTTACCATAATCTTTGGATGGATCTTATTAAGACTGGTTACGTTAACGGAAAGCACGTAGCGAGAAAAGCAAGTAAATCATGTATTCGAAACAGTGACACATTCCACATCATAAAGAATACGGTTTGCATTGGCGCCATCGCACACACAATCTTCCAAATAGTGTGTGACTTGTTTCAAATTCTCGTGTCCTGAGGACAGAGATGGCTCCCGTTGACGAGAACAGGATAATGTATTTCCCGCTATTCGAGCCGGCTATAAACTTGTCCCCCTCCTCGGAATCGCGGCGACCAGCACGAAGAATTTCCGGGCGACGCGGCCAGCAGGAAATTCTCTCAGCGACCCTGGAGGAAGATGGCGCCCTCTGCAACGAGCTGGCACGAGTCGGCGTGGGCGGCGGGCGGCGGGCGGCGGGCGGCGGGCGGCGGGCGGGAGTTCCCCGTAGCTCTGCAGCCGCAGATAAAGACTCCGCTGTGGTACTGCCGGCTTCCCTGAAGCAGGAAATTCCTTTGTGAGAACACTGGACAAGATGCAGGAAACAAACTGTGTGGGGGAGAAAAAGATGATGACATCAATTCGAAGCACCGTCTTACTCTCACCATCTCGATCCTTCCGTCATTTTGTAACACCGAAAATGCATATCTTCCTATTTCCAACTATTGTACTATAAATTTTTCCCTTATTTTTTTACCTGAAGATCGATAGGTCGTGTTCAGAACCAAAGTGTTTAGGATTTTTGGTAGTGTTAACTCTGCCGCGTGGAGCGCGGGCAGAACAGAGTCTGGCTGGAGTAGGGCGGTAGAGCAGGTGTGTTGTGTGACGCTCCCACTAGTTGCCGCGCTTTCGGGGTTTGGCAGCATGTAATTGCGCTCGACTTGCTATGTTAGTTTCTCACACAGTGTCGCGGACGGGGAGCATTAGCTGCCACACATCAAGAGCCCGTTTCGCCTGACGACCGTGTGGAGAAGAAGGCGCGCCAACATCCAGCTTCTGCAGCAGCTATGGCCGACAATGAGTGACTGTCACCACCTCCTCGATCGACGACTTCAAACCTTCAATCAACCAACAAGGAAGACTGAAAGCAAGTAAAGTTTTAGAACTGTATGGCACACCTCAGCTTTTGAAACTATTCCATTAGCATCACTAAAATACAGCAACTTAGCATGAACCTTTGTTGCTCATTGTCCCAATTGCATTACCAAGCATGGTCTCTTCCTTTTCGGAAACGAACTCGAGTGTCGTTGAAATTCAAACGCCAGCATTGAAGTAATATCATTCGACTTCACTGCTTTAATTTCAAAGTTCAGTTAAGGTATTCATAGCTGGCTACAATATTTAAATTACACAAGCACAAATTAAGAGTGCTAGTTTTGTTACCATATTTTAGCTTACCTGTGACTGCAGCTCAGCTTGGTACGTACTAAATTTTACTATTGTTAATTGTTCAGAATCATTTAATTCAAGTTCAAAGTTAAGTCTCTTATTTCTAAATTGCATAGATTCAAGTAGCTTTTGAAATGATTGGTGAGGTAGCCCAAGACTAACCCTATTTTATTTAATTTCGTAGTGCTTCAGAAACAAAGTTCACTATTAATTTCAGTCACTAAATTAACTTTCAATTTTCCGGTTTTATTAATTCTTTTGCTAAATTAAGTCAGAGTGTAGCGAAATTTATTACTTCTGACAAACATTGAGTTTTCACACAACACGTGTCAACCTTCAGTTACCACGCTTTTAGTGCTAATTATATGTGCAATAACCTTTCTATTTCAGTTATTATAGTAGTTGTCCATAGGACTGGCGACCGTAATTTTCCCCAAATCTCAAATATCTAATTAACGCCAGTTAATTGTTAACGTAACGACCGTACATTTACTTTCTTTATTAACTTTACCCTTTTTCAAAATTAATTTCCACCAATTTCATTTGCATTTTTCCTTTTGTTTAGATGTAACCCTTTCCTCCCTCCCTCTTTTCCGACAGATTAACTTCGGTGACGATTGCTTTTCCCAAATTTCCATTAGGTAGACGCGGTTTAATTTTTACTGTCATTAAGGTCGATAAGTGAGGGGGAGGTTACAATTTCCATAATCAAGGAACGGGCTGAGCTTCTGCGTTCGAATTTAATCGCACAACTTGATAGTTGCCAAAGACCACAGAGTGGCACTTTCACAAATTTCCTCCCTTCCGCCCTTCGCCCTCCCCGTATCCGGCACGCAAAGTTCATTTAGAATTACTGATAAAACTCGCCAGATAAAATATTTGTCATCCCACTGGTCGCTTCGGAGAGGTATTGTTACGTAGAACAGGTAACAGGAAGTCATACGACACTCCATCGCCGGCGTAAGTCACGGCAATGAAATGATATGAGTCTGTCAGTCGGTGGAATCAATGCAGGTAGATGGGTTCGACATGGATATCTTACAGATTGGCGGGAAGGGCCCGACTTCTTAATGTATCAATGTGGACTTTTTCAGCTCGTCTGGAAGGAAGTGTGAACTATTCGCAGCCATGTAGCGCAGCCTAAGAAGCGTGGTTGCAACAAGTTCCCAAATGAAAGGTGGTAGAAACCAGCGCTACGCCTCTCCACCCCGACGGAAACTGCTGCTGAAGGTGAATCAAGGTCCATCCGTCCGCTCCGATAGCTGAATGGTCAGCGTGACCGACTGCCTTCCTAAGGGGCCCGGGTTCGATTCCCGGCTGGGTCGGGGATTTTTCTCCGCTCAGGGACTGGATGTTGTGTTGTCTTCATCATAATTCCATCCCCATCCGGCGCGCAAGTCGCCCAGTGTGGCGTCGAATGTAATAAGACCTCCACCATAACGGCAGGACCTGCCTCGTAAGGGGCCTCCCGGCCAATGACGCCAAACTCTCATTTCCATTTCCAAGGTCCGTCTCAATCGGTTTATGAGAGAACGTTGAGAACGAAAATGCATGAATTGGACATTTTGATTCGGAAAATCAGCTGCAAACCCGACGATATGCGAATTTGCTTATTTCCAAATGGTGAAAGCCATCGATTGCATCGACAGCCCATTGAGACGTTTAATTCGCAGTAAGTGGAGGATGTAATTCAGTCCAGTAGCTCCGTGACATCTTGAGGGTGTCACTCGTTCGTGAATTGGATTCACTCATTCGGGTCACCGTGAACATGAGCAACATTCTCGGTGACATCTTCATTCAATATATTCGTACCGTCTGTGCTGTGGACACTGCTGTCTCCCAAGATGGCAACAGCCGTATTCAGAGGGCTGCCTGAACACGTTCCAGCTTTCACAAACGCCGTGTCACCCTTTCGTATCTAGAGCGTCCGGCTCATCCTATCTTAATCTCATATGCAACGTCCGGTAGTGTACGGAACAGAGGGTGCCATGCACAAAGTCATCCCTGAAATTTGAAAATTCTACGGGACCTAATCACTCAGTGGCTTCAGCTGTGTATGGCACTTAATAATTATAGTAATGCGTGTACGTTCTTACTCCTCGCATTGAGGCCTTTATCAAAGATAGATTGCGTGTTAGCGGTATTAACGTGGCATGTTCTGGGTTGCCCAATTTTTTCAATGGCGTTAGCAATCGTGAAATGTAGGAGGAACAAAAAATAATAAATGCAGACACGAAAATGCACCAGATATTGTTTGATTAGGTTTTTTGCGACGAGCATATAAATCAGACAAATCAGAGATTTATGGTAGATCGGTATCATGGCCATAGGTTTGGAAAACGTTTTCAGACTTCCGTTCTCGTAACACTGCAGTCCGTACGATTACTAGGTACTGCTAGTTAGCACGGGGTCCATTTGCAGTTAGAATAACGAAAAATATTAAGAGAATAAGACAACAACGGCGTTATTCGCCAGTAGACGACACAAGAGAGTTCCTAGAGATTTCAATAAGCTTCTGTGAAACGCGCTGCATGATGGAGTTCTGTTTCACGGAAAACGTACTTTCAGACTTGTTAGAGCCAATGCCTGACTCGTAAATTTCCGCGCAGAGAGGCGGAGGAGACTTATTTTTTTCCACGGTCGCTTTAGGCTGCGTGTTTTGAGTTTTCGCTTTGGCCTAAACACACAGTGATCATTATCTGGACCGCCAAATGTTATAGCCGAGTTTTGATGGAAAAGGAGGTGCGAAGGAACTGGATCTTCAGATTCAGAATGAAGCCTGGAGAGGGTTTTGGTCTTCACACTTGTTTTGAGTGGGTTGCACCTGGGACACTCATCCTGAGCATGACTTCGCACTGGCGCTGGTCTTGACTGAGAAGCCTGTGGTGAGGGCTTAGTTTAGACCTCAGTCATCTCTGACAACTTGCTCTGCCGAGGGCAATCTTATTCGTATCAGATATTATAAGCGGGTCAAATTGGTCCATGTTATGACCGGCGAACGACAGTGTCACACGCTGGAATTTCAGGGATCCATTAGAGAGTAACTGTGATACGTCTAACAGATTACCAGCCGCGACTTTGCATGTGTCGTGCCCGCGATAACGGATAACAGGAGCCGCACAATGCTGCTCTGCAGACGCTTGAACCACGACCGTCATTTGGGACAGCACGAAACGTCGAGGAAGGCGGCATTTGTTCACAGCTGCACCAACGTAGTATAGAATAAATGCACCAAAATCTATTCAGCGCTAGATAGTTTCAGACTGCGTTATCCAGGTTTTGTGACAAATAGATTAATCAGACAAACCTCTGTCTTTGCCAACCAATCGCCACCCAGTAGAGCGTTAACTATTTTTTGCGTCTGTTTCTGTTGTCAACAGTTCATGATTATTTGGCACCTCGCTGGGCTTGAGTTATTTGTCCTATTGAAACCTCTCCTTAGAAAAATTTATGAATTACTGTGCTGGTAAACCCCTTACGTTATTTGACTTTCAAACAGCTGAGCAGAACTGAACGTACTCAGATATTTCTCTCTTTACTTATTCTGATTAACACTAAACTGACACACAATATTTTTAGCACAACGCAATCTGACTTTCAATAATCCCTACAAAAGAATGGCCCTGACTAACAATAACCTATACCTTTCATAAATCACTTACCTGAGAAAAATCTTGTTACTCCAACTACTGCAATACAGCGAGCGCCAATACTGCCAGCTAAATAAAAGAGTCTAACTACTGAAGGCACTAACTACTGATAGGCATGGTTAGCAAATGAAAGATTTTGACGGAGAACAAACAATGTATTTACCTTAATAGTGTTCAGAAGTCATAATATATACATCAGTTCATGACATCTGGTCTTACAAATTTACTGTCTCTGATGGACACACGTCCAGATCATCACCTCTCAAAACCCCGCCATCTCTCTCCCCACATCCACCACTGCTGGCGGCTCACCTCCAACTGCGCAACGCTACGCGCTGTTCACATCCAACTGCCCAACACTACAATACCGAATATTACAACAATGCCAAACAGCCACGGACAGCACACAGCACAGCCAGTGATTTTCATACAGAGCGCTATGTGGCGTTACCAATATAAAAACCTAAACAGCCTACTTACACTATCTTATGATCAGTGAACTTTTGTCATATTTTTTTATAAAAAATATCAGTCCGTGTTGATATGTTATTCAACCATCAATAACTGACTACAATAACGACAGAGCCGCCGTCTCATTAAATTATTTCAGCGTTCAAGTTTATTTAGATTCTGATAAAGGCGATAGATAACCTTTAATGCCGGCTAACAACAACAACCGCTGCCAAAGGGCAAAATCAATTTAGCAGACGCATGAGTCAGGTAAACAAGTGGAAGGCTAAGTAGTTAAAGTGATTGCTTTCAGGGTGTAAAGACATGGTCGCCTGTAGCCTTTCAAATCATACCGCAGGACCAGTGCAGTCTTGCAATGAAAGATGTCATTTCGTCCAGAACCTTGTTTCTAGTTGAAATTATAATGAAATCTAGACCTTTAGCTGCTTACAGGCGTTGATAAATATCAACGGAGACAGTTGAAAAATGTGTGCCCCGACCGGGACTCGAACCCGAGACTTTTTTTTTTTTTGAAATGACACCTTTTATTTTTTACGCTACCGATTTTCTTTAATTTTTTTTTTTTTTTTTGTTTCGTTACGCTCCCACTTTTCTCAAGGGTTAGTGGACCGGTGGGGGGCTGGGGAGGCAAAGTGGGCAGGGGTTGAAACTGTTCACCTCACCACCACCGAGCCAGTGGTGCTTAGGGAAGTGGGAGGCACAGGAATCAACAGAAGTGGAAACTGAGCCACCGAGGGGACAGACGATAGTGCGACTGCAGGGTCTTACCTCTGGCACGCTCGCTGTCAGATCCACTGTTCAGTTTGCATACAGCTTTTTCTCCAATAGGGTCTATGTTTGTACTAATTTTTATGTTTTTGTTTTGGTAATCCGACTACGTACCGTAAATTACGCAAGCCTTACAGCGATTCATATAATTCGTCTGAAGTTTTCAGTGATATCGGTAGGTCTGCACCGAGGAAGTAGCGAGTGGGTCCCCCGAAAGCGAGGACGCGGTGTGGGGGTAAAAAGAGACAGAAAAAAAGGTGAGAAGAGTATTTAAGAATTAATCGAGAGCGGCACATGAGTTCTCCTACCACTCGCGTCCACACTAAAAGATCCTACCTTAAAAGATCCCTCACTTCTTACTAAACCTCCAGAGCTGTCTCAGTTTAGTTTCCCCACAGAAGATGGCATAAGAGGCTTACACAGATTAAGAGAATCCGTCCTAAGATTACCTCGGTGAGTCGTCTCGTAGGACTTACTCTTATCTATTTTGCAGCAAAGCTGTCGTGGTCTACGTCCCTCGCAGAAGCAATGTCAGCCCTATCGGATTCTCTGCAAAGTGCGACTCTGTATCTTGTAATTTCTATGTTTTGAAAGTGGGAAGCTGTATTACTTGAAATGATATTCGTAAGCCGCGGGTGGTTAGCCGAGCGGTCTAAGGCGCTGCAGTCATGGACTGTGCGGCTGGTCCCGGCGGAGGTTCGAGTCCTCCCTCGGGCATGGGTGTGTGAGTTTGTCCTTACGATAGTTTAGGTTAAGTAGTGTGTAAGCTTAGGGACTGATGACCTTAACAGTTAAGTCCCATAAGATTACACACTCATTTGAACATTTTGACACCCGTAAGGTGTATTTACTTACGGAAAACCGCAAGTCTGATAATAAATGAAACTATGTGTTACTCACTAACTCTAAATTAGCAGTTTCTTGAGAGCATGGTGTTACGACAGAACTATATCTAAAGGTATGTAAATACATAAAACTGCAACCAGTCGTTTTGTTGAGTAGTTATTTATTATTCCATAAATCGGTTTTCGAGCCATTTCAGGTTCATCTTCAGATGGTTTTCTGGAAGTTACATCACTATAGCTGGTATAATGCTGGGTGCTGGTTTGCGACAGTATGAGTGGCTTTTTTCTGTTAGCGTCCATCTGTCTGCTTCCATATTGATGTCCAGTTGGTGTATTACTTCACACAGTTTTGCATAATCTGTGTACATTTACATTGTGATAGCGAAACTTTACCGGCATCCGGCATGTGCTATACAACTGTTGCTTGTTGCAAAGGTTGGACAAAAGATGTGACATAAGCGTACTTTGCTCAGAGATGTTATTTCTTTTTGTTTGCATGTATTAAACTCGATATATGGGAAAATAATTTAATCAGAGCGGCGTTAACATGAGAGCTCAAAATAAAATGAATGAATTACTACAAGAAAAAATTTCGAGTGATCTGGCGTCTTATTTCTATTCCTATATTACCATATAATACAGGCATTTAAGAAAAAATACTTTAATGAAGATTCGCATTAACATGAATGCCCAGGAACAAAATGATACAGAGTTACAGTATTTGCAATGAGATGCAGTTGTTTGTATGACGAAGAACTTTAAATTCAAAACAATAACAAAACTTCATATGAACTGCTGATTTATTTCAGTTCTTACATTAACATGATCTGGAATATTACTGAGCACCCAGCATTATGCTAGAAATAGTGATGTAATTTCCAGAAAACTTGAAAAAGATCGAAAACCGGTTCATGGAATAATAAATAACTATTCAAAAAAGTGATCGGTTGCAGTTTTATGTATTTACATTCAATTAACAGTCATGGGTTCTAATATGTTCGTAATGGATAAGCATAATCTGTATCTAAAGGAATCCTATCAGCAACTGGCGACTATGGCGTGCAGTCTAGCTCTTGTGCTTACAATCGTGAAACATTTTAACTGTTCATAGAACTTCGTTACCTTAAGAATTGTTCGTTTGTTTATTTTAGTAGCTACTTTCTTGCGTCGTCATCTTGTTGTAAGAAAGTGTTTATGGCCAAAAGGCTTCTCCTAATCTCCAACGTGGAAAAAGTGTCTTTCATTAGTAAGTATTTATAAAATAGAATCACTTCCTTTGTGTCAGAAAAGCCGTGCTTTGCCTGCGTATAAGCGTTGGTCTACCTTCTGATAGCTAGCCACAACGCTTCACCCTTACATCTACTGACAAAGCCAGGTGGTCAAGTGGCTACTTTAGCCAGCGTGAGAACTGAAACGTTACTCCTGCTATGCGTTTCGCAGTACTGCCTGAGCTGACTGAATGCTACTGATACCTGCAGACGCTGTAAAAAATGTAAATCTGGTAAACAAGGTAATAAAATGTAATCTGAAAATGGTAGGTACCCCTTCTGCTCACGAGTAAAAAGCTTTTCCCTCTGCCCGCGACGGTCAACGCACGCCATTGTCACAGTGCCTTTCGTGCTGTGTCATTCTGTCCAAGTAGATTCATAAACAAACAGCTACTATCGAATTGTACAGCAACAGAGCGTCTGGCTTACACAGCTGTTACTCACATCATTCGTTTATGCTCAACAACGCAATCTTTACTCCTATTTCGCTAAGGTGTTTGCTGTACGATCTCAAAGGTCGGAGAGCTAGTATGAACCAAGTATGTTATATGAGCTAAGACTTCTACATCTACATCTACATGGATACTCTGCAGATCACATTTAAGTGCCTGGCAGGGGGTTCATCGAACCACCTTTACAATTCTCTATTATTCCAATCTCGTATAGCGTGCGGAAAGAATGAACACCTATATCTCTCCGTACGATCCTTGATTTCCCTTATTTTATAGTGGTGATCGTTCCTCCCTATGTAGGTCGGTGTCAACAAAATGTTTTCGCATTCGGAGGAGAAAGTTGGTGATTGGAATTTCGTGAGAAGATTCCGTCGTGACGAAAAACGCCTTTCTTTTAATGATTTCCAGCCCAAATCATGTATCATTTCTGTGACACTCTCTCCCATATTTCGCGATAATACAAACCGTGCTGCCTTTCCTTGAACTTTTTCGATGTACTCCGTCAGTCCTATCTAGTAAGGATCCCACACCGCGCAGCAGTATTCTAAAAGAGGACGGACCAGCTAGTGTAGGCAGTCTCCTTAGTAGGTCTGTTACATTTGCTAAGTGTCCTGCCAATAAAACGCTGTCTTTGGTTAGCCTTCCCCGCAACATTTTCTGTGTGTTCCTTTCAATTTAAGTTGTTCGTAATACCTACGTATTTAGTTGAATTCACGGCTTTTAGATTAGACTGATTTATCGTGTAACCTAAGTTTAACGACTTCGTTTTAGCGCTCATGTGGTTGACCTCACACTTTACGTTATTTAGGGTCAACTGCCACTTTTCACACCATTCAGATATTTTTTCTAAATCGTTTTGCAATTTGTTTTGATCTTCTGATGACTTTATTAGTCGATAAACGACAGCGTCATCTGCAAACAACCGAAGACGGCTGCTCAGATTGTCTCCCAAATCGTTTAAATAGATAAGGAACAGTGAAGGGCCTATAACACTACCTTGGTGAACGCCAGAAATCACTTCTGTTTTACTCCATGACTTTACGAACTGTGACCTCTCTGACAGGAAATCACAAATCCAGTCACATAACTGAGACGATATTCCATAAGTACGCAATTTCGCTACGAGCCGCTTGTGTGGTACAGTGTCAAAAACCTTCCGGAAATACAGAAATACGGAATGGATCCCTTGTCAATAGCACTCAATAGTTCATGTGAATAAAGAGCTAGTTGTGTTTCACAGCAACGATGGTTTCTAAATCCATGTCTACTGTGTGTTAATATACCGTTTCCTTTGAGGTAATTCATAATGTTCGAACACAATATATGTTCTAAAATCCTGCTGAATATCGACGTTAACGACATGGACCTGTAATTTAGTGGATTACTGCTACTACCTTTCTGAAAATTCGTGTGACCTGTGCAACTTTACAGTCTTTGGGTACGGCTCTTTCGTCGAGCGAACGGTTGTATATGATTGTTAAGTATGGAGCTAATGCATCAGCATTCTCAGAAAGGAACCTAATTATTATACAGTCTGGACCAGAAGACTTGCTTTTATTAAGTGATTTAAGTTGCTTCACTACTCCGAGGATATTTGCTTCTACGTTACTCATGTTGGCAGCTGTTCTCGATTCGACTTCTGGAATATTTACTTCTTCTTCTTCTTTTGTGAAGGCACTTCGGAAGGCTGTGTTTAGTAACTCTGCTTTGGCAGCACTGTCTTCGATAGTATCTCCATTGCTACGGCGCAGAGAAGGCATTGATTGTTTCTTGCCGCTAACATACTCTCTCTGGATTTTCTGCTAGGTTTCCAGACAAAGTCTCGTTGTGGAAACTGTTATAGGCATCTCGCATTGAAGTCCGCGCTAAACTTCGAGCTTCTGTAAAATATCGCCAGTCTTGGGGATTGTGCGTCTGTTTAAATTTGACATATTTGTTTCGTTGTTTCTGCAACAGTGTTCTAACCCGTTTTGTGTGCCAAGAAGGATCAGCTTCGTCGTTTGTTAATTTATTTGGTACAAACCTCTCAATTGCTGCCGATACTATTTCTTAGAATTTAAGCCACATCTGGTCTACACTTACATTATTAATTTGGAATGAGTGGAGATTGTCTCTCACGAAGGCGTCAAGTGAATTTTTATCTGCTTTTTTTTTTAATAGGTATATTTTTCGCTTATTTTTCGAGGATTTGTGGATTACAATATCCAGTCTCCCTACGACCACCCTGTGTTCACTAATCCCTGAATCGGTTTTGATGCTCGTTATTAACTCAGGATTATTTGTTGCTAAGAGGTGGGCTCATGAACTAACTGCTGGAAATAATTTTCAGAGAATGAGTTTAGCACAATTTCGGATGTAATTTTGTGCGTACCTCCGGAATTAAAAATGTATTTCCGCCAACATATCGAGGGCAAATTAAAGTCACCACTAACTATTATCATATGAGCCGGGTACGTGTTTGAAATCAAACTCAAGTTTTCTTTGAACCTTTCACTAGCTGTATCATCTGAATTGGGAGGTCGGTAAAAGGATCCAATTATTATTTTATTCCGGTTGCCAAAAGTGACCTCTGCCCGTAGTAATTCACAAAAAGTATGTACTTCAATTTCTCGACAAGTTAAACTACTTCTGACAGCAACAAAGACGTCTACCGTGTTTAGCCTATCCTTTCGGAACACCGTTAGGTTGAGCTTATTTCCGGCTTTAGCCAGCTTTCAGTGCCTATAACGATTTGAGTATTTCTATTGACTAATGATTGTAACGATAAGTGACGGTCAAAGAAACAAACAAGTGTGTAGATTATTGATTCCTCCAGGCAGTACTTTTGCTGTTCCCAAAACATCGGATGCCTTACGTTCTTTTTAATTAATTACTGTGCTAAATATTTAATCCACATAGTTCTTGTATAAAATCTTTCTGGACCGTCGGTTCCACTATGCATCATTTTTACTTTAATCTACATACAACATGAAGTTTGTAAAATGTGGATTGAAAAAATTGCAGAAAGGTAGTTTTACAGGTAGAGGTTTGGGATGGTGGAGGTTGGGAGGGCCCCACACCGATTCGGCTGTTCTGCTCGGAGCGCAGAATCTTCTCAGTACGGCACTGAATATTACTATGTCGTTAGTATATAAAAATCTATTCATATTTGTCTCGCAGTTGACTGGAATAAAAGTTTTTCCTTTTTCCTACAATTTGTGAACGATGTGTCTGACACAGCAGTAATACCCCGAGTAATGTGAGTACAAATGATGTTCCATGACTCGTTGACAGTATGGAAACAGTGTTTTCGTCCTGTTACTTAGTGCACTGTTTAGGTGCCGCGATACTGAAATATCTAACACCGAAAAAACTCCGCCGTTTTGTTAAAGAAAACATTGATTCGCATGAGTGTCTCGCCTTGAACGAAATTAACGTTGGATAAAATAATGAACGGTCTTCTCCGTAGAGGTTTTTAGCAATATTTTAAACTGTTGGTGAAATAATACGATTGTCCACGTTTTACAGGGCCTACTGAACATTTCAGTAATCGTTAGATTTTGTGTCACTCCTTTATTGATTGCTTGACGTACATGGATTATATCCTTTGTTTCTGAACTGATCCAGGACAGCCGTTTCCCTGATGTTTGGGGCTTCGAAGTTACTACATTCCGATTAGGGAATGTCAGCTTCTTTCCACTGAGACAACCACTTTTCGAACGAGGAAATAATCGCGCTACTTCTCAGAACCAACTCTCAAAAATTTTCGACACGGGAAAAAGAGACACACACAAAACGAACGATTCTGTGAACACATACCTGAAGCACTCGCTTGATATTAACGCCAGACTAAAATATTTACGGCCTCTCTCTGTGAAGAGACAACGCTCAAGACCTCGTCTTCTCATAAACGTTAAAGGTACTCTTAATGGCGAATCACTGTTGTGGATGCGTGTGGTGCTGTATTCTTGTACGCTCGAACGAGATAATCTTTATGACTTTTCGCGGAAAACGAGAAGCGTCTTCGGATGAGATTTCTTGCCGCCATCCACTTAAAAGGGTGGTGGGGAAAAAAAGACTGTGGTTGGGGAGAGAGCGAGGGGGGTGGGGGAGAATAGTAGATGGAGAAAAAAGAGACGGTCCTCGTGCAGGGCGAGCGAGAACATGGTCGTTTTCGTCTTCGTCCTTTCTTCTCGCAATAACGACGGCTTCTGAGAAGCCATAGCCCCAGCTGTATAAGGAGGCGCGGTACCACGCTGTACCCTGGCGTCTCGCAGCAGCTCCAGCGACTTGTCCAGCGTTCCTTCCCCCTTCCCCCTCCCCCCCCCCCCCCCCCCCCCGCCCAACCGGACTCTTGCTGAGCTTCACATCCACCAAGTCCCATACATCACTTAGTGCGTGGGTGAGTGCGCTTGCGAGGTGTGGGGTGGGCGCACTGGGGGGGGGGGGGGGGGAGAGGAGGGTTTCTCGCTTGTGGAACTGTGACGAGGACAAGAAATGGGCAGTGCTTGACCACGGCTGCAGCACTGACGACAAAGGAGTGTGTGTGTGTGTGTGTGTGTGTGTGTGTGTGTGTGTGTAGGTTCGTTAGAGCAGTTACCAGACAGCGCCAGACAACAGGCTGTACTGCGCATGCGCAGCTACGATGACGTAGGCAGCCCGTGCTTGGTGCTTGCTCTGCTCATACGCTTTTCGTCGCATTTCTGTGTGGAATTTCGTGCGTGGTGGGGCATCACGTGACCATGTGCAGCCCTGCGGCATGTTGTTGAGAGGACATACAGAGTTGTACTTAGAGCAATTGTTTTATCGTATCTCACCCAGATAAAGGATGCAAATAAGGAAGCAGTTCTTGGCAAAATATCATTTCAAAATCAGACTCCACAGCTCGAAGTACCATAACATTTTGTTACGGGGTGAATTTGACAGATTTTTTTAAAATTTATTTCGTACTCCGCAATATTGTTATGTAGCATTTCCAACAGGTTTACATCTGCACAGCACTGCAAAAAGCTAGTAGGATGGAATACAAATTTCTTGCCAAAAAAAAAAAAAAAAATGAAACGGTTTCTTGTGTAGCTTACACCGGAATGAAGGACAATAAATTTCATGACTATTTCAAAATGTGTAACAAATTAACAAGGTTGTCTGTGAGGCAAAGAAACTGTATAACTGACAGTTTATATTCTACTCGAGGAATAAATATGAAGCCATGTGGGGAGTTAAAAGGATAAAACATGATATGCTGCCAGTCTACAATTTAGCATAGAATGGCATTCTATAAATTTAAGACGTAAACACAAATTAAGAAATAACTTCAGGCCTAGAGGAAGTACTAGACAAGTGCCTTGTGATCGAAAAACACTTCCACAGAAGGCAGATTTGTAATATTCTGCTACAGATGTCATTATATTTGAAACAAAATATTTAGTTCAAAACTACTGACCAAATTTGCCTACTTAGTCAGCTTCAAGTAAATGTTTACTTATGTTCGTATGTACACTCCTGGAAATGGAAAAAAGAACACATTGACACCGGTGTGTCAGACCCACCATACTTGCTCCGGACACTGCGAGAGGGCTGTACAAGCAATGATCACACGCACGGCACAGCGGACACACCAGGAACCGCGGTGTTGAGAATGTATATTAATTCACTTGATGGCTCCCGGCCTCAGAAATCTGTTTTGTTTTCATTTGACGTGGAAGCTGTAAACGAAGAGACCAGCAACATCACGAAACATATACACGGGTCACATGAGGGACTCCCCCCACTATAATTCAGCTTGCTTTGCGCATGCGCGAATCTGGCAGCTTGGGCGCGCCGGAAAAATCTTGCCGGGTAGAATCTGACTACTTGCTGCTACTGCTCATACAGCAAACAGCCACGCTTCAAGTAGCCAGAAGCGGGAGGAAGGCACTGCTCATATGCGAATTCAGCTCTGCGCATGCGCACGGGTCCGCTGGCAACTGATCATACGAACCTTGTGGGTGTGTGTGTGTGTGTGTGTGTGTGTGTGTGTGTGTCCGCGCTGGAGCAGAAGTGACAGTAAGGACATAAGCACAGGAGTGGCCATCACTGAGTAGCAGACGGAGGTCTCGTTCCTGGAACGCACCATTAGCGCCAAACTGCTCGAGTCGGTCCACCTCGTCCAAGTCAGAAGACATGCTCGAAATGCAGCGGCTGGAGCCATATCAGCTCCAGGGAGCGCTGGGCGCGCGTGGTCATCGTCTGCATACCGGTTCGTGTCCGCACATGTAAGGTGGCAGTGAGGATTTGCTGTTTAATTGCCATTACAACAAAAATTTTAAGTACACACGGCAATAATACACCAGCTGATTAGAATTATCTGGACACTAATCAGTGGACATGGTTTGTGTCCACCCTTCGCCTTCGTGTTTATGACGACTTGACCTTGCTGGGAATACTAGTACGCTTTCTGTAAAAATTAATCTACAAATGAAAATAATGAATATTCTTTTTTTTTCAAAATCTTTCTCCTTGTGTGTATTGAACTGCTGAGCTATAGAGACTGTTGGCAGACCCTGTGGTACGCAAGTGTATAGTAGCGTGGAACAAAACTTATTAACTCAGTGAATCACTGAATTTGAAATAATGAAAATATGTGTAATTAAATGCTGAAAGAAAGTAACAGAGTACTTAGCGAAAACTGTGTAACTGTCACTGGTAACACCAGTTCCCGTCAGACCACTGGAGTTTAGCGCTGTTGGGCTTGGCTAACACTTGGAGCCGACCTCGGTGGCCGAGCGGTTCTAGGCGCTTCAGTCCGGAACCGCGCGGCTGCTACGGTCGCAGGTCCGAAACCTGCCTCGGGCATGGATATCTGTGATGTGCTTAGGTTCGGTAGGTTTAAGTAGTTCTAAGGTCTAGGGGACTGATGACCTCAGATGTTAAGTCCCATAGTACTCAGAGCCATTTGAACCATTTAGCACTTGGATGGGTCACTGTCAGGGCCCGCCGAGTGCTCTTGGCAAGTGGGGTGCTCTCAGACCTTCTGAGGCCAATTGAGGAGCAACTTCATGGAAAAGGAGTGGCTCCGGTCACGAAAACTGTCATTGGCCAGGAGAGCGGTGTGCTAACGACATACCCCTCCATATCCACATCGAGTGGAGTCTTTCCGTTGAGGATGACACGGCGGTCGGCCGGTGGGGTTGTACCTTCCAAGGCCTGTTCGGACAGAGGTTTTTATGAAGGTTGCGCAACATAAAGTGCAAAGATTGACTAGAAACACCCACAAAAATAATATATTGCTGTGCTCAGAAGAAAACTAACTGTTTTAGCTTACCTACACTGTTCACTGTAAATTAATCTGCTTGCATAGCACAACACCTCATAATTCTGACTGTGCGCCGTTTCCTCATAAGAATGCAAAGTGAGATGTGCAACGAAATGAAAATAACTTGCCTCACCCCCAGCACGCTGTTTTCTGTCCGATGTACCGACGATCTGGAAAGCAAATTGAAATCAGCAAATGCAGCAACTAAAGAAAAATAATCTACTCACTACAAAATTTATTTGTACTTTGTCAGGAAGAGTCCGTGGCTTTGTGTGGCGTAAGATGCAGCGCACATGCGACAAAATATTGAAAACTTTACTAATAATCATGGAAAAGTGTTTTACTTTAAAGAAAGTCGTTGTTGAAAAATTATATTCTGATTATTGTCAACAAGACTACAATAAAACAAGACCCTAACAATTACGAAATTATCTCAATACAAAAATTATAGATTATCCAACCAACTCCACTGTTTGTGACATAATTAAAACAAAGAGATCAAATTTATATTAATGATTAATGTTATTAGTTATTGAGGAAGAAAGATTTCCTTCATTTAATGATTCTGCCAAACAAGTATTTCATTCTTGTGCATATAAGGGTTAACTTTAAAAATTCCTTCAAAAATCTTCTCCATTAATACAAAGAGTAAAATAACTTGGAATTCTCATCTCCATAATAAAGTACTACAGATACACTACTGACCATTAAAATTGCTACCCCACGAAGATGACGTGCTACAGGAAGAAGATGCTCTGATATGCTAATGATTAGCTTTTCAGAGCATTCACACAAGGTTGGCGCCGATGGCGACACATACAACGTGCTGACATGAGAAAAGTTTCCAACCGATTTCTCATACGCAAACAGCACTTGACCGGCGTTGCCTGGTGAAACTTTGTTGTGATGCCCCGTGTAAGGAGGAGAAATGCGTACCATCACGTTTCCGACTTTGATGAAGGTCGGATTGTAGCCTATCGCGGTTGCGGTTTATTGTATTGCGACATGGCTGCTCACGTTGCTCGAGATCCACTGACTGTAAGCAGAATATAGAATCGGTGGGTTCAGGAGGGTAATAAGGAACGCCGTGCTGCATCCCAACGGCCTCGTATCACTATCAGTCGAGATGACAGGTATCTTATCCGCATGACTGTAACGGATCGTGCAGCCACGTCTCGGACCCTGAGTCAACAGATGGGGACGTTTGCAAGTCAACAATCATCTTCACGAACAGTTCGACGACGTTTGCAGCAGCATGGACTATCAGCTCGGAGACTGTGGCTGCGATTACCCTTGACGCTGCAACACAGACAGGAGCGCCTGCGATGGTGTACTCAACGACGAACCTGGCTGCACGAAAGGCAAAACGTCATTTTCTCGGATGAATCCAGGTTCTGTTTACAGCATCATGATAGTCACATCCGTGTTTGGCGACGTCGCGGTGAACGCACATCGGAGGCGTGTATTCGTCATCGCCATAGTGGCGTATCACCCAGCGTGATGGTATGGGGTGCCATTGATTACACGTCTCGATCACCTCTTGTCCGCATTAACGGCACTTTGAACAGTGGACGTTACATTTCAGATGTGTTACGACCCGTGGCTCTACCCTTCATTCGATCCCTGCCAAACCCTGCATTCCAGCAGGATAATGCACGACGTCGCGTACCGGTGTTTTTGGATACAGAAAATGTTCGACTGCTGCCCTGGCCAGCACATTCACCAGATCTCTCACCAATTGTAAACGTCTGGCCACTGGTGGCCGAGCAACTGGTTCGTCACAATACGCCAGTCACTACTCTTGATAAACTGTGGTATCGTGTTGAAGCTGTATGGGCAGCTGTACCTGTACACGCCATGCAAGCTCTGTTTGACTCAATGCCCAGGCGTATCAAGGCCGTTATTACGCCCAGAGGTGGTTGTGCTGGGTACTGATTTCTCACGATCTATGTACCCAAATTGCGTGAAACTGTAATCACATGTCAGTTGTAGTATAATATATTTTTCCAATGAATACCAGTTCATGATCTGCGTTTCTTCTTGGTGTAGCAGTTTTAATGGCCAGTAGTGTAATTTCTCTCAGATTCACAAACACCATTTCTCTAAAAACTGAACTTCCCACTGCTATGCCTCCAATAGGGATGCTCCAGCGCTGTACAACTAACAGGCGACCAAGTGAACCACAGATAAACTGAAACACTGAGTCAAGGATCTTATTCACTAATGAGAGAAAATAAAACGCCTATAGCCGTCCTTATGATTTTATTTGTTTGTTGCAACTAGTTTCTGTGTTAAGCCACACTTCAGGTGTGTATGCATATATCAGTAACAACAGCATTAGCAACTTATCAATCAAGCGACACAGAAACAAGTTAAAAACAGAATGAGAAAAAAGGACAAGACTCTACAAGTGAATTTACAGCAAATGTTTGATACAACGAACAGATATATCTATTGTCACATACCTAAAGTGTACCATAACGAATTTCCACTCAGTACATTGTACAATTACGTTATTTATTAATAACTTCTTTAAATAAGTATTCCATCATTTTTTGGGCTGTCGGAGATACAGTAACTGCAGAACCCTAAAATAACCTACTGAAAGACAAAATAACTCTAGAAGGCGATAAATGTATAAAGGAGACAATATGTCATAAAGAAGTAAAGAGAAGAAACGTGGCCTGTGGTGTCACCGCCAGACACCACACTTGCTAGGTGGTAGCCTTTAAATCGGCCGCGGTCCGGTAGTATACGTCGGACCCGCGTGTCGCCACTGTCAGTGATTGCAGACCGAGCGCCACCACACGGCAGGTCTAGTCTGGAGACTCCCTAGCACTCGCCCCAGTTGTACAGCCGACTTTGCTAGCGATGGTTCACTGTCTACATACGCTCTCATTTGCAGAGACGACAGTTTAGCATAGCCTTCAGCTACGTCATTTACTACGACCTAGCAAGGCGCCATATTCAGTTACTATAATTACTATCTTCAAGAACGTATTCTGAACAGATAATATTGTGAATCATGTACCGTCAAGAGCGACGTTCATCTTTAATGGATTAAAGTTAAGTATCAAGCTAATCACGTTCGCTTTCTGAATTCTAATTCCTTGTCATGTTCCAGACCTCACGTCAGTATAGTTCTTCCCTCCCCAAGCCAGCCTGCGTGAGCTAAAACGCGTGCATTTCGTCCTCCACTGGTAACACGCTGTTGGATCTTCTGCTAACACAAAATGACCTATGTGTCGTGCCAAAATATATAATGCTAATTTGTACAGAGTTGAGGGGCATACTTACGTCATATACATAAAATGAAGGTCCCAGATATGTCAGAAGAACAACCTTTACACATTTATCACATTGTACAGTTGTTTTGGTTCAAAATGGTTCAAATGGCTCTGAGCACTATGGGACTCAACTGCTGAGGTCATTAGTCCCCTAGAACTTAGAACTAGTTAAACCTAACTGACCTAATGACATCACAAACATCCATGCCCGAGGCAGGATTCGAACCTGCGACCGTAGCGGTCTTGCGGTTCCAGACTGCAGCGCCTTTAACCACAGTTGTTTTGTCTTTCAGTAAGTTATTTCAGGGTTTTGCAGATAATGTATGTCAGACTGCCCAATGAAAATCATGGAAAAGTTATATAAAGAAGTTATTAATGAACAATATAATTGTACAAAATTGTGTTGTTGTTGTGGTCTTCAGTCCTGAGACTGGTTTGATGCAGCTCTCCATGCTACTCTATCCTGTGCAAGCTTCTTCATCTCCCAGTACCTACTGCAACCTACGTCCTTCTGAATCTGCTTAGTGTATTCATCTCTTGGTCTCCCTCTACGATTTTTACCCTCCACGCTGCCCTCCAATGCTAAATTTGTGATCCCTTGATGCCTCAAAACATGTCCTACCAACCGATCCCTTCTAGTCAAGTTGTGCCACAAACTTCTCTTCTCCCCAGTCCTATTCAACACCTCCTCATTAGTTATGTGATCTACCCATCTAATCTTCAGCATTCTTCTGTAGCACCACATTTCGAAAGCTTCTATTCTCTTCTTGTCCAAACTAGTTATCGTCCATGTTTCACTTCCGTACATGGCCACACTCCATACAAACACTTTCAGAAACCACTTCCTGTCACTTAAGTCTATACTCGATGTTAACAAATTTCTCTTCTTCAGAAACGCTTTCCTTGCCATTGCCAGTTTACATTTTATATCCTCTCTACTTCGACCATCATCAGTTATTTTACTCCCTAAATAGCAAAACTCCTTTACTACTTTAAGTGTCTCATTTCCTAATCTAATTCCCTCAGCATCACCCAATTTAATTTGACTACATTCCATTATCCTCGTTTTGCTTTTGTTGATGTTCATCTTATATCCTCCTTTCAAGACACTGTCCATTCCGTTCAACTGCTCTTCCAAGTCCTTTGCTGTCTCTGACAGAATTACAATGTCATCGGCGAACCTCAAAGTTTTTACTTCTTCTCCATGAATTTTAATACCTACTCCGAATTTTTCTTTTTCTTCCTTTACTGCTTGCTCAATATACAAATTGAATAACATCGGGGAGAGGCTACAACCCTGTCTCACTCCTTTCCCAACCACTGCTTCCCTTTCATGCCCCTCGACTCTCATAACTGCCATCTGGTTTCTGTACAAATTGTAAATAGCCTTTCGCTCCCTGTATTTTACCCTGTATTTGTACAAAGTAGTGAGAGGAAATTCGTTACGGTGGATATATCTGTTCGTTCTATCAAATATTTGCTGTAAATTCACTTGTAGAGTCCTGTCCTTGTTTCACATTGTTTTTAATCTGTTTTTATGTTGCTTGGTTGATACGTTAATAACGCTATCGTTACTGTTTTATGCATGCAGCAATGAAGATGGCGCACTGAAGCGCCAAAACTGGTTGCAACAAAATAATTAAAATTATAATGACGGCTGTAGGCGTTTTATTTTCTCATAATAGTAAACGGTCGTCGTCGCAAAGACCTCTTGTCAAAAAGATGGACATACAAGACCTTTATTCACTAATGGTGCCGCGCACTCATGCATCCTTGTTCCAGTACAGCACAGGTGAATTACACTGAAAGGCTAAAGCAACTGGTATAGGCATGAGTATTCAAAGACAGAGATATGTGAACAGTCAGAATACGGCGCTGTGGTAGGCAACGCCTATATAAGACAAAAAAGTGTCTGGCACAGTTGTTAGATCGGTTACTGCTGCTGCAATGGCAGGTTATCAGTGTTTAATTGAGTTCGAACGTTGTGTTACAGGGACACATCACCACCGTGGTAGCGTACTACCATTTCACGAGAGTACCATGAATATCAGGAATCCGGTAAAATATCAGATCTCCGACATCGCTGCGACCGGAAAAAGATCCTGCAAGAACGGAACCAAGAAGACTACATCTCTGCCGTACACCCTCTTCAGTCCGAGCATTTCGTTCTTGGTCGTCCACTCTTATTACACCCTCTTGATTCTTGTACGTATTGTGTATTACCTTTCTCTCCCTATAGCTTACGACTATTTTTCTCAGAATTTCGATCATTATGTACCATTTTACAGTGTCGAACACTTTTTCCGAGGCTCTGTAAGTAGCGTGAATAAAAGGGTCGCTATGTGTAAGGTGCGTGAAGCGCACTTTGAATATAACATGATGGCTAAAACAGCCATGCTCAGTTTGAATAAGAAATAGCTATCTGACATTGAAATCAACGTAAAAGATTTGGTCGCTACCAACTTTAGCCACAAAGACAAATAAGAGGTTGCGCTGAGTCGTAAAATTACTTAATTTATTCACAAGAAAAGCTCACAAAAGAACGTTCATTGTAAAGTCACTGATACAGAATGGGATGTAATTATTAATGTGATGCAGGCATTGTTCACGTGAATGAAACATTGAATAAAGTAAAGCGTGCGTGAACACTGTGCATAAGTGCAGCTTGCAGCAACATTCCTGGAAACAAGATCTGTTCCAAAGCATTTGTTTCAAATAAAAAGGGACACTAATAATTGGACCTGTGCCCATGGAAACACTATGGATGGGCTAACAAGGAAAACTACAAGGTAAATGGCGTAGGTAACGGAGACGTAACATCGGTACACTGGATAAGATTGGAGGCAAAGTTATTTATTCCTTAAAAGATTGATGTAATGCATTTATAGAACTGCTGTTGCCTAGTAACTAAGTACAATTGCTTGTGAAAAGCTATAAGTTTCAAAACAGACTCGTGTGCCCACGTGGTTCGTGGAGACACAAGTTCTACGTACCGTGGCCAAATTTTAGTAACATCAAACCATGCAGTCGCGAACATTTAACATTTTACAGAAGGCAGATTTGAAAAGACAAATTATAGTGGCAGAGGGCCAACAAACTCTAATATTAACTCATGTGGATGGTTTCCACCGGTCATGAAGTAATGAGGCAAAGAAAATTCACGAAGACGCAAAAATTACCAAGATTCGGAAAAGATTAGAATGCATACACACGCAGTTGCAGGCACACAACCATTCTCACTGAACCGAGAGCGCTTCAAAATATGCAACACCTTTGTGCTACGTTCTTAAAGTCAAGTCTGCACTAGTAATCAAACTGAAAGTCTGCAAAAGCCTTGCATTCGTTGCTGCGACCCAGCAAGTCAATCTTTATAAGATGAAACACGAGACCAAAAGCTAAAAGCTCCCCTCTCGCTATGATACAATGCTCCACGCGGTTAAATCGACTCACCCTTCTTCGAAGAGACCTCGGCTGCAGACCCTCGGCGAGCTGGAACCAGACTGACCGTCTCACACTCTCCCACGTGACCCCGTGGCCAGGAAAACTCAGAGATGGGGCTTCCGCCACCAACGTAACACCGGTAACTTTCACACAAGGGGAGAAAACCTCTTTGCCTACCTGAAAACTACAAGGGTTGGCCATTCTGAACGACTACCACTGATTCTCTGCAGAAGACTAAACCACTGTACAGCAAAATGAAAAACACCAACATTCATTAATTCACGCATACCAGAGAGTTCTGTATCACTGGAAAGCAAATAAAATGACAATCAAAGGGGGCTACAGGACCCTTTCAACTCTACCAGCTCGAATCTGCCCTAAACCCAGCGACGCGCGGCTCTGAAGGCCTACTGTACCGGCGGCATAAGTTCAATTTTCAGCGCGACTACGCAGCATCCGACATCGCTGTCCACCGGAGGGGACAACACGGGCAGTGGTCCTGGAGGGACTAACAAGGGAACCTTCCCATCGCACCCCCCTCAGATTTAGTTATAAGTTGCCACAGTGGATAGACCTTGGAAAATTGAACACAGATCAATCGAGAAAACAGGAAGAAGTTGTGTGGAACTATGAAAAAATAAGCAAAATATACAAACTGAGTAGTCCATCCGCAAGATAGGCAACATCAAGGACCGGAAGAACACACGAGCGCCGTGGTTCCGTGGTTAGCGTGAGCAGCTGCGGAACTAGAGGTCCTTGGTTCAAGACTTCCTTCGAGCAAAAAGTTTAATTTTTTATTTTCAGACAATTCGCAAAGTTCAGGCACTCACACGTAATCAACTTCGCTATACAAAATTGCAGGACATGTTCAGATTTGCTTGGACATATGCAGGATTTGACGGTCTACACACGAAAATTTGAAAACGTAAAAAACATATGTTTTGACAGAGCACAGGGAAAAGCGTGCGAGTGTGAGACTTTTGGATTCATTTGTTGCAGTTTATGTGACAAACTCTTATGTTTTCATCACTTTTTTGGGAGTAATTATCACATCCAGAAGAAAACCTAAATCGGGCAACGTAGAAGAATCTTTTTACCCATTCGCCAAGTGTACAAGTTAGGTGTGTCGACAACATATTCCCGTCATGTGACGCACATGCCGTCACCAGTGTCGTATCGAATATATCAGACGTGTTTTCCTGTGGAGGAATCGGTTGACCTATGACCTTGCGACGATCAAAAGTTTACGGTTCCCATTGGAGAGGCACGTCCTTTCGTGTACTAATCGCACGGTTTTGCGGTGCGGCCGCAAAACACAGACACTAAACTTATTACAGTGTACAGAGACGTCAATGAACGAATGGATAGATCATAACTTTGCTAAAATAAAGAAAAATTTTTCGCTTGAGGAGAGACTTGAACGAAGGATCTCTCGTTCCACCGCTGCTCACGCTAACCACGGGACCACGGCGCTGCTAATCTCAGGATCTCCATGATGTTGCATATCTTTGACATGGACTACTCAGTTTGTATATTTTGCTTATTTTTTCATAGTTCCGCACAACTTCTTCCTGATTTCTCGATTGATCTGTGTTCGGTTTTTCAAGGCCTATCCACTGTGCCAACTTGAAACTAAATCTGAGGGGGGTGCGATGGGGAGGTTCCCTTGTAAGTACCCCCTGAAACGGCGTGTGACTCAAAACAAGCGTCGTGGTCACCTCTACCTCCCAGCCGAACTACCTGCTCAGCCAGCGGGCTGCGCATCAGGTGTCACCGACTTCCGCTCCGAGCTGATGCAGCTTCTTCGGAAGTCGGCAATCGTGAATTCGCTATCGGATTCAGTGGAGTCTACTCTGGGTTACATAGCCGCCAGTCGACGCAGAAGAAGCAGCGACGACTTGTATTTTCAGTAATAAATGAAACAATTTTGAATACTCTATTACAGCGCCGTAGAGGTCTTCAGTCTGCACCCTGACTATTCCAGCCCGGCCCAGGGGGATTCATCTCTCCAAATGACTGGTTTTCATTCATCCACTGCGCAGTGGTGTTGCTCTTTACACCACCTTTTTTCTTATTCCACATAAACAGTAACAAAAATGGCTGGCTTACAATGAAATGACATAAATAGGGTGTCAGATCGTTTCAGTCATAAACTGCAGCATTCAAAGAATGAGGAATCATAGTCAGTCTTTAGCAGTAGCACACATTTAGCACCTTCACTGTCACCTTTAACTGGCGGCAGTTCAGCATGCACATTTTCTTCTTCTGTAGCCTGAAGTTCCTCATCATCATTTCCCAGACCCAAATTAATCATTCAGTAAATCCTTGATATGTGTTCCTTCCAGGTTAAATTACGTGGACAATGGAAATGGAAATGCCGTGTGGCTAGGGCCTCCCGTCGGGTAGACCGTTCGCCTGGTGCAAGTCTTTCGAGTTGACGCCACTTCGGCGACTAGCGTGTCGATGGGGATGAAATGATGATGAAAGACACACAACACCCAGTCATCACGAGGCAGAGAAAATCCCTGGTCCCGCCGGGAATCGAACCCGGGACCCCGTGCGCGGGAAGCGAGAACGCTACCGCAAGACCACGAGCTGCGGACATTAAGTGGACAGAAGAGCAGTCCCGAACAGCGACATCGCAAAGTCCTTCACCGCCTTGTCATTTTTGTCAGTTCCAGCCTTCTAAACGCATCCTTCGGGAGTTCAAGATCTTCCTTTATAACCGACACCAGATGTTTGCCGTCATATTCTTGTATCTGCTGTACTACTGATTTATTTTTCATGTGTGACTTGCAGGTGAGGTTAGGGTCAGGGACGTGACACAACCCAACCCCTCTCTACGAGGAATCCAGTTACTAACCTATACCCATTCTGCTGAAGACAATTCGGAGCATGTTACCATATTTCTTATTGTGATTCTGATACTTAAGTGTTTTCTCGAATTCATTTGCCATATACATCTTGTATTCAATATGTTCATCGCTCACAGTATTGTTACAAACATAACTTGTATATTTGCCCTTTAACCAAATCACTACGTTATTTTTTGTCTGAGGGTAGTAACTTTCTTCTGGTTGTAACACCATAGCTCTTACACTCTACTGATTTATTTTGATTTTGTTTTATTTAATGTTACATCGTTGAGCTTCTGTAAATGTGTTTGATTGAATAGATAACACAAAATTGTATACTCCTTTCTTTGTACAAACTTTGATGTCATGGTTTGGTTCTACGCAAAGTAGTGTATCTGTCATTTAAATTCTTTGTCCCATTTGGAGGGAACAAAACTTACTGTATATAATTGTAATTTTGTGTGAGTAATTTTTTGTAGAAATGTCGATATGTGCACATGTTCTGTTTTATTTAATGTGTTTGGTTGCTGTTATGTAAACTGCTGATCCTCAGTTAGGGTTCTTAGTTATTCTATATGTAAAAGGTGTAGTGGTTCCCCTCGGGAACGGAACTGTGTAGCGCGCGCAAATTGTGGTTGGCCTAAGTACAAAATGTGGAACTGAAAATGGTTCAAATGGCTCTGAGCACTATGGGACTTAACATCTATGGTCATCAGTCCCCTAGAACTTAGAACTACTTAAACCTAACTAACCTAAGGACATCACACACATCCATGCCCGAGGCATGATTCGAACCTGCAACCGTAGCAGTCGCGTGGCTCCGGACTGAGCGCCTAGAACCGCTAGACCACCGCGGCCGGCGGTGGAACTGAGAGTCAGTCGGGGACGATCTACCAAACTGTGAACTGCCATATAACAGTTGCATATTGTGCTGGTCCCGAGAGAGGCTTTTTCTGCTACTTTCCAATGCCTCGGATGGATGGATAAATACCTGGAACTATTCTGGAATTGGTATCTATCATCGCCACCAAGAAATGAGAGTCCAGCAGTTCTACCTGCAATTCGACTTACCAACATGCAATCGCCACCTCATTGCGCAATCACTGTAATGGAGCACTATAGTAATGTACAGTGAAGGATCAGCTTAATGGATGTGTTAGTGTGCTCAAATATAAGGTAATTTATAACTGAATTTAAGTACCTACCTTGATTTTTCTCCTTATCATAACACCTCTCAGGTTCCTCTCCGTTTGAACTAAAGTGATTTCCGAGTGTCCTTACTGAAAGAACATTAAAGCCCAGTGTTTTGCTAATTGATGCCTCTTGAACATAGTAAAAAAGAAAGTTAAAGTTAATGTGGCAAGAGAGTGAGTTAAAGTTAATGATGCTTGCTGAAAATAATTTTCCTAGTAAAACTGCTTATTAATGTGTTGTTGCCAACTTCAAATTAAAAGTTCTTAAGACTGAGGCTTATAAAGTTTTGCTTAGTAAATGATCACATTACTGCCTGTTGCAAATCGCAGAAGGTGAGTCAGTATCTTACATATATGTTAATTTTGTCTCTCACTGTAGTAAAAGTGGAAAACTGCAGTTGTGAAACGTTATATAGTCATGTTTGCTAAGTGTTTATCTCTCTTGTGTATTAGAAGTGCATATTAATAGTATAACAGGATCCACAATTTGTCTATTGTGTTAATGCTCGGTAACAAGTAACGGAAAGACCATTAATTATGAAAACCATGATTTCTTTATTCAAATGATAGTGAGGAGCTACCTGTTACTGGATTCCAATTAACTTTCATTTTAAATAGTGAAGTATTTAACTGAGAGAGACTTAACCTATATCCAATTAATGATTCTGCAGTGAATAGTAATAATAACGTTATAAAGACCATTCAGTTTGTGTAAGTCCTGAAAGTAATAGTGTGTTTCGGTATCTGTTATAATTTTGCAAATAGTTTGTGCTGCTCTAACTGTTAGTTTCAATCTTACCGTAAACATATGTACGTGTCAGAGTTCACTGCAGTCGCGTGTGACAAGGTATAGGTTGTGTTTATCCATTAAAGTTACTAATAACTATTTTCTTGAACGAGAACGTTAATCATTCTCTTGCCTAGTTAGGCTGGCGACCGTTTTCTTTATCCTTTAAACGGTGCAGATAGGCAAAATTTTGTTTGTTACTGTTCAAATATTTACGTAATTCTGACTTTCATTTCCGATAAGCCACCTCCGTTAGGTACAACACGGTCAACATAACAAAATTCCTCTCAGAGGGTAACACTGCTCTGTTGCTTTATACCATAATTGCTTGAACAAGATAGTTTTATTTCACGACCTGCTTCCAACTTTAAGGTTATGTTACAGCAGTAGCAGACGGTAGTGTTATATGGTCTGAACGAAATGTTTGCCGGTACATTGTTTGCTGAAGTTCTTGTTATTTGAGCAATTTTCTCCCTGGTCCACCTCCAGTTGATAATCCGATCTCCACATGCGCGACGATGAGGCACACTATCAACGAGGTTGGCAAAGAGACGCTCATTAGTGCTGATGCCCTTGTACCACGCTGTTCTCACGTCGGACGAAAGAACATCAAGTTTCCTTCTTTCAACTAAAATCGCCTTTGCCTTAGCGTTTATAGAGTTTAAAAGCTTTTTGCTGAGATGGCTTAGTTCAATGTGTTTTAGCTTAAAACTTATTTTTTGTATATTTATCGGAGGCTCTACGCTTTCTGGCCTGACAATGTCGTATAGTTTTGCTGTATTGCACCCTGGATCGTTACACATTATGCTCCATGTTCTTTGACATACAATGCCATCGCTTTAGACTTGATATTGGTTAGACCCATTCCTCCATTGCTTGGATCCGAAACTGCTGTCTTCACCGCCACTCGAAACAATTTCCCTTTCCACAAGAACGCCTTAAGTATCGTTTAGCGTTGACTGTACAAATTCGTGGCTTTATTAGGTGCTGCTCGGCCGTTGTACCAGAATATTTTTAAATCCCTACACCCAGACATTGCTCTAGCTGGGCTGCCGTTAGCACTTCGTTTCTCAGGAGTGAACTCCCCTCTAATTTCTATTGAGCTTTTGCAACCACCCTCCTACGGTTCATGTCGGTGAGAGCATAACATCTTCATGGTTCTGGTCTATCTTTTGCTGTTCCTTCGCGTTTCCACTTCACAATCACATCAGCAACAGTCGACTTGGGCATCTTGAGAAGTGTTGGAATGTTCGTGATGGGTTTCTTGGTCAAGTGACACGGAATGATTAGTCCGTGTTCGAAGTCACCGAGCTCTCGTGTCAGAAGATTGACGATATTTGGAAGGTTGACGTAGATACTGCTAATGCTGTAATATCTAGCAGTACTTAACCGTGTAGAGACAATACTAATTAATAATAATGACAAATAAGCGCTCACACAGCCATCAGTAGCAATTATTGTATAAGAGCTGATCAAACAGTTCCTGTCCGAAGACTGAACAGCCCAAATCGGTATGCCGTCAGATAAAATCGTCGTGACCATTGAGCATTAAGTATGATCCCAGCTACGCACTAGACTGAAGCTACAGGTTTGGTAGAATACCGTGCCATGCGGCGTGAAGAAATACATAACTGCCTGTTGAACATCATCGTCCGACAGAAATCATCGACATTTGAAGGCTTTTTTTACGAGACCGATGGTGTGATAATCGCATGGAGAGAGATCGAGTCTGTAGGACGGATGCTTGAGAGCCTCCCATTAGTGTTGGCATAATTTCTGCGTTACAACATTTGCGACATGCGGACGTGACTTATCATCAAGTAGCAGCACCCCTTTGTCGCACCAACCCACAACGGCGGTTTTAGACAGACATGCTGCCCCAAACACATTCTTCATACGTCGATGGGTGTCTACCGATGTATCTCCGACAGTCACGAAAAGAATAATACCACGTTGGTTCCGTTTGAGCGCATTTGATTACAACGTCGTCAAAGTTCACGTTTCCGCAGTTACCGCACGCGCGTCGGAAACACGCGAATGGCACACTAATCGCTTCCCTACATGTCGGTGCTTATAGACGCTCATCGGAGTTTCGTTTTCTTGAATATGCACTGCAACAATGACCTCAAACGAAAACTTTCTGATCGCTCCTTATATTAATTATACACTAAACAACTTCAGTATTTATAAAAACTACAGTATTACTGCAGTGGATTTTAAGATATTATAAATAAAGATTATGGCTTCATATTACTTGAGTACCAAAGTAGTAATTATCTCAACTTTATCTTTTGAAATAATGATTGCTACTGGATTGTCATGACGGTCAGTAGAATAAGTTGTCAGCCAAAAACGAGTTAGTTAAATGTCTTTTAATAATTTTCTGTCGAAAGAAATATTTAAATATTCAGTGAGAAACTGTACATCATATATTGTCTTTGAACTTATCTGAACTACTGGAGTAGTGAATTTAGTGGCAGATTGTAATTTTCTCGCTTTCTCCCTTAGTCTTCTGTGGCTGTGTTAATGTTAAATAGTTCAGAGCAGCAAATTTATTTCTGCCGTATTCCATGACGAAAGTGCCGGCCACGTGTTTTCTTCCAAGCGCCAGCACCAAACATATAACAACCTTTACACAAGTAGTTCCCCCTGTTACTAACAGATGCAATTATTTATTACATTGGCAGCGTTTGTATTTGGAAAGTTTGTATCTTAAATACACTCCTGGAAATGGAAAAAAGAACACATTGATACCGGTGTGTCAGACCCACCATACTTGCTCCGGACACTGCGAGAGGGCTGTACTAGCAATGATCACACGCACGGCACAGAGGACACACCAGGAACCGCGGTGTTGGCCGTCGAATGGCGCTAGCTGCGCAGCATTTGTGCACCGCCGCCGTCAGTGTCAGCCAGTTTGCCGTGGCATACGGAGCTCCATCGCAGTCTTTAACACTGGTAGCATGCCGCGACAGCGTGGACGTGAACCGTATGTGCAGTTGACGGACTTTGAGCGAGGGCGTATAGTGGGCATGCGGGAGGCCGGGTGGACGTACCGCCGAATTGCTCAACACGTGGGGCGTGAGGTCTCCACAGTACATCGATGTTGTCGCCAGTGGTCGGCGGAAGGTGCACGTGCCCGTCGACCTGGGACCGGACCGCAGCGACGTACGGATGCACGCCAAGACCGTAGGATCCTACGCAGTGCCGTAGGGGACCGCACCGCCACTTCCCAGCAAATTAGGGACACTGTTGCTCCTGGGGTATCGGCGAGGACCATTCGCAACCATGAAGCTGGGCTACGGTCCTGCACGCCGTTAGGCCGTCTTCCGCTCACGCCCCAACATCGTGCAGCCCGCCTCCAGTGGTGTCGCGACAGGCGTGAATGGAGGGACGAATGGAGACGTGTCGTCTTCAGCGATGAGAGTCGCTTCTGCCTTGGTGCCAATGATGTTCGTATGCGTGTTTGGCGCCGTGCAGGTGAGCGCCACAATCAGGACTGCATACGACCGAGGCACACAGGGCCAACACCCGGCATCATGGTGTGGGGAGCGATCTCCTACACTGGCCGTACACCACTGGTGATCGTCGAGGGGACACTGAATAGTGCACGGTACATCCAAACCGTCATGGAACCCATCGTTCTACCATTCCTAGACCGGCAAGGGAACTTGCTGTTCCAACAGGACAATGCACGTCCGCATGTATCCCGTGCCACCCAACGTGCTCTAGAAGGTGTAAGTCAACTACCCTGGCCAGCAAGATCTCCGGATCTGTCCCCCATTGAGCATGTTTGGGACTGGATGAAGCGTCGTCTCACGCGGTCTGCACGTCCAGCACGAACGCTGGTCCAACTGAGGCGCCAGGTGGAAATGGCATGGCAAGCCGTTCCACAGGAATACATCCAGCATCTCTACGATCGTCTCCATGGGAGAATAGCAGCCTGCATTGCTGCGAAAGGTGGATATACACTGTACTAGTGCCGACATTGTGCATGCTCTGTTGCCTGTGTCTATGTGCCTGTGGTTCTGTCAGTGTGATCATGTGATGTATCTGACCCCAGGAATGTGTCAATAAAGTTTCCCCTTCCTGGGACAATGAATTCACGGTGTTCTTATTTCAATTTCCAGGAGTGTATATGTTAAAGTTTTCAATTAATTGCGTCATTAGTTACAGACTGGTCTGTGCCAGAACAGGTACTTTGGTTTTAACCGCTGGTCTATTGAAACAGCTGCTGCTCAAAGTGAGAGAGCGCGACGCTAATAAAACTATCTGGAAGAGTACAACTGAGGAGCATGAACACAACCGAAGGTTGCAGTCTCATGACTAAATTTGCTGAGGGTGTATTGAGCGACGCTCAAGCAAACATCACTGTCTCATCTACATCTACATCCACACACACATTACGCAAGGAAACGTACGGTGCATGATGGAGGGTACATTGTACCACTACAAGTCATTTCCTTTCCAGTTGCCACGATGGGTACTTGCGCAATCTCAGGCGCCTTGTCATGGTTCGTGCAACTCCCCCTCGTCGGAGGTTCAAGTCCTCCCTTGGGCATGTGTGTTGTGTGTTGCCCTTAGCGTAGGTTAGTTTAAGTTAGATTAAGTAGTGTCAGTATTGGGACGAAGCAGTTTTGGCACCACTCTCCATTGTAGCCCGATGTCTCCAAGATGGCGGCGATGACGTCTTCCAAGATGGCGGATTTTAGACTTGGCAGCAGCAAATAACGTCATCCATGATGGCGGCCATGACGTCATTCAAGACGGCGCATTTTGGCGGGAAGTTTGAATTTTGGCGGGAAGATCGGTCAGTTGGGCTACCTCCACTAACCTAACTCCCTCCCCGAGAAAATGCCGGGAAGTTCAAATTCCATCAGGATAATGCAACACACCGAAGAAAAATGGTGAGAAACAAAGGGCATTTGGGCTACCTCCACTAACCCAAGTCATCCAACTGCCACCTCAACCTAGGAACTGGCACAAAGTCTGAATTTTGGTGGCAAAGTAAGGTCCCTTGGGCTGTGTCTACTAACCTAAGAAAATGGCGGGAAAGAAAGGGCACTTGGGCTACCTCCTCTAACCTAAGTCATCCGACCGTCACCTCTTCCAAGGTTATTGGTGCGAATTCTGAATTTTGGAGGGAAGATAGGTCGATTGGGATATCACTACTAATCTAAGAAAATGGTGGGAAAGAAAGGGCAATTCCACTAACCTAAGTCACCCATCCACAACCTCTTCCTATGGATTGGCAAGAAGTTCAAATTCCATCAGGATAATGCAACACAACACAGATACCTCTACTAACCTAAGAAAATGGCGGCAAAATAGGTCACTTGGGCTACCTCCTCTAACCTAATTCACCCAACCATTACCTCATCCTAGGAAATGGCAGGAAGAGGATTCGACCTGTGCTGGACATGAGCCTTTATTTTGCATGCACTACTTATTTAAACAATTTGATGCAGTACAGCCATCCAGTGTGTTCACCATGAGGTATGGAGTCCAACTGAACTAGTACACAGTACTGCCACCAGAGGGCGTTATCACCCATGACATAATCCAAGATGGCCACCATGACGTCACCTGATGACACAAGTACTGTTATCCAAGATGGTGGGAAACAGTGTGTTCACCACAAGGACTGGACCTAGTACACAGTACCAACACCAGAGTGCGCTGTCATTCATTCCGTGACGTAATCCAAGATGGTGGCCATGATGTCAGCTAATGATGCAGCAACTGTTATCCAAGATGGCGAATTTTGGCGGGAAACAGCGTGTTCACTATGAGGTCTGGCCCTAGTACACACTACTGCCATCAGAGAGTGCTGTCGTCCTTTCCATGATGTATCCCAAGACTGTGGGAGAAAATGGCAGGAAACAGTGTGGTCACTATGAGGTCTGGACCTATTACACAGCACTGTCACAAGAGGGTGCATTTGTCTGTTCTATGACATAACTCAAGATGACTGTCTGGAGGAGGAAAATGGCTCATCCTGCGCTGGGCCACTGGAGAGAGTAAGGAAGGAGTGTACTTTATTTATTTTGGAACAATTTATTTAGGGATGGATTTGAGATAGTGTATTTATCACACTGATACAAAACACACGCTCTGACATGCTTTGGGTCATGCCACACAGCCCACAGACCTGCAAACTACTCCTAAATAACGCTGTGCAGACCTGCAAACAACTCCTAAATTACCAAAATAATTTCAGTACAGACCTGCAAACTGCTCCTAAATAACGCAGTACACCGATGTGCAGACACGAAATCAACTCGTTAAGTGTCCAAATAACACATAGCACAGCCTACAGACCTGCTAGCAAAATAATGCAACAGTCACACAATCAAAGCGCACAAGCACTGTCCACCACCCTTTGTCCATTAGACAACACAGGAGGCTAGTGGCAGCCACCTCGAAGTGTCATGGCCATCAGCTATCAAACCACGCACAGGTGTCCTCAAGCATGAGGTTGCGACATCCCTTTCGTACTTGACACCTGAGAAATTCCTCTCCAAAATACCTGATCACCTAGGCACTGTTGCTGACGCGACTGGACAGGAGCGAAGTCCTATTTGCAGATCACTTCGATGCCGGACGCAAGCCAGGCCGAGCCATCGCTCTCACGCCACTGCTACCTTTAGCGAGCAGGTGAAAGTTGCTTCTATTTTCGGGTATACAGTTAGACTTCTCGGAGTGTTATACTGATGTCACAGTACTCCACCATGCCTTCCCTCTGGTCCCATATGTGAGAGACCTCTGGGCAGCACAAGCTTATTGCAATGAGAGTATTTGTACTGAGAGCTCAAAAATACTTTTCACTTGATTCCTATGCATGTTTGATTACTTCCCTGGGTGGCCTGTACGAAGTGAGCATCGCAGGACGTGGCACACTGCATTTCCAGTTGGGGGCTGCACTTCCCTGAATTCTGAGGGGTTCGTATGATGGGCTTAAGTGCCTGACGGAACGAGTGACGAAGGTCGAATTTCACCTATTGTATGCAGGGCGAAACGACCTGCGAGACGCCGCAGTTTATGTGTTTACCATTCTGGCACTTCTGGAACGAAGACTCCTGGCACCGACTGGCTGCATTGTCCTCTTGATTCTGAGAATACTTGTGGACTGTGCACTGCTGGGTGCGAATGTCTGGCGCCAGATGACTGGTGGTCTAGGCATGTTTGTTTCGTAGCCGGTCAAACGGCAAGTTCAGTGCCCTCAGCTGAATAGCAGAGGCATGATTGGGCAACTTAAACTAAGGGTAGCTGACGTCACAAAGCCCTGCTCGAAATTGGAGGGAGTGGTCGCTATTGGCGCGAATGATGTTCTGAGACAGTGTGCGCGGTTTTCGAGGAGAGTAGGGAGTTGATCAATGTTGGCTTGGCTCTCATGTTGTGCGGGCGCAAGGGATTCGGAATCTGATGTTCGTTGGAGTCGCATGGTCTTGCGACAAAGTCGCACTTTTTCGGCAGACTTAGATTTCTCAGACAGCCTCCGAGGCCAGGGGTTGACACAGTGTTGCTGCACAACAGAAGTCGGAGCCTACATCATCAGGACGCTGCCTACCGACGACCTGTTGCAGATTTCATGACTGATAAAGTACTTTGAGGCTCTGGCATTGTAGGACCTATCAGTTTTATACTCAAGTTCTCAACAGCATGAGCGCTCGCTTTGCTACAAGTCCACCTTGCTTGTTTCTCCATGTGATCCAATTTGAGCTCTCACTACTCATTGTGATACTGCAATATACTCGAGAGAGTAATATTTGATTCATTAGGACCTTCAGTCATTATCGTCAATCTTTTGCATCATAGAGAGTAGGAGCCCCTTGTTCTCGAGCCAACTCTTATTCTCATAATATTTCAGTGTACCCTATCCTTTAACCTACTCTTTGTGTCGATAATCATGTACCTTTATGTTCTGATGTATAATAAATCTCATTGTAATATTTAATCCGTGTATCATTTCGTAGATATATGCAGAATCCCATTTTCTGTAGTTTATTATAATAAAATCCTCTTTTTTTTAACTGAGTAAACTACGATTTTTATTAAATTATTGTGAGTGTGCACTCCTTATTTTACCAGCTTGCATGGTCCACCATTATTTCCTTCCATTACCATTGTGTGCATAATTAGGTGGTAGATAAGGAGGGGGTCGAGTGCATATCTCGTTCTCATACAAAATTCGTCAGAATTAGAGAGGTACAAATTCTTCTCCACACCGGCACCTGACAATATAGCTTTCCAGAGACGCACAGCGTCCACTGCTCACATCCAATCACGATTCAGAAATTATACAATGCCTGCATCAGCCCTATATAAAATAAGTAATCAGTAACGGGTAATACCTCTTACAAGGAAACAGGTAAATGCATAGTAGCGTCCGACATGTGAAAATTACAAGTGATTCAGCCACTAACTCTGTAAACACCACATCTGTCAGGCAAATGTGTACAGGGGGATTGCAGTACCTGACAAGCACCTATCTCTAACTTAGTTATGTAGCTGAAGTCTCGATTTTACACCCAAGATGCGACAGGGGGATGGAGTACATCACATAAATCTAAGTTTATTTAGAGGAAAGTGTCGCATTTCATCACAAATGAGATGGAAGTCCTCCGATGACCCACAGGTTTAGTGTTAACGATCGCAAGTAGACAGTGCTTTAAATCACATACAGAAGACGTGGCTGTATACGAGTTGAATGCAGATTATGTTACATGACATGCATCCTGACAGAACAGTGGAAAAATTGACCTGTAGCAACGTCTTCCTCTATAGAAAGCATCATCAGTTTACCATTAAATCGTACCTCATTACAGCTCCATCTCAATCAATCACCCCGTCCACTCTGTGTTATCCTGTAACTCAGATAAAAGAAAGTTTAGAGGCGGATGGTTCACTGTCTTCCAGAAAAGCGTCAAATAGAGTAGCCAACTCACGTGTATCACTGGTACCTGAACAGACATACTGTGCAATGCTACCTCGACGGAGAAAAAATTGATTGCTTCCCTGATTCCCTTCGTTTCCATGTTGACGTTTTCTGGGATTCCTATTGCTGCCACGTACTTGTACCCATGTGCAAATTATTCTGTGCGAACCAGAAGATACGCAAGTACATCCTCAATTCCCCCGAATTTCGGTGCATATTCGGTCAGTTTATACCTATTCCCCATCATTTTCGCAATTCTATTGAATTTTTTTTATGTCAGTTCTCTCCATGAGATCATGACATAACCTCTCATTCTGTGTTCTAAATGTACTTGTAAATGTAGCACACCTGCCAACACCTAGCCCAAATGCACTGATCGGGAGGCGTAATATAGCACTGTACTCGAATGTATTCAGTCACTTCCACATTTGGAGAGCATTTGCCCTGTTTTCTGTATGTCTGTGTATATGTTGGTATCATAATATACCCATCAGCGATCACCGTCTCGATATTTGTCTGGATAAGAAAACTACCTCAGTCAGAGGAATGTCGTACTTCGATTTATAAAGCAAGTATAGCTTTTAAAATGGATACTTGTGTGCACCTGTAGAACCAAGAGTGCTTGTGACAGTAACATAGAGTAGTTGTGGCGATCGGGTTTTTTAACATATGAGACGATTACGCCTATCTTTCTAAGACACAGTGGTATCACACAAAAGAAAAACTTATTAGACATGTCAACCCATCGCTGATTTTCTCTCAGTATTATTTTATATTGTAGGCAATCAGTTATTGATGAAGTATTATACTTAGTAGTAGTACGGGATGTGTGACAGGTTCACCTTGAGCATCAGGCTTATAAAATATGTGCAAAGGAGATGACTGTGGAATACTTTGATAGCAGAGGGAACTGTATGTCAAGTCATAGGAATGGTAGAGATATTTCTACAGCCAGAGCCACGGCTGTCAGCAGGATGTATTTCTGATACTTCGCTCATTGTCAAATGTCATTCAACTGAAACCACAATCGTAACATTTGAAACGTCCCCTTTCAACAATTATACACGACTGTGCTTAAACTGACACACAATATTTTGTTAGCGCAACGCAATCTGACTTTCAAAATTCCCTACAAAAGAATGGCCCTGACTAACATTAAACTATATCTTTCACAAATCACTTACCTCACAAAAATCTTCGCTGCTCAAGCTACTGCAATACAGCGAGCGCCACTACTGCCAGCTAAATAAAAGATTCAAACTATGGAAAGCACTAACTACTGATAGGGATAGTTAGCAAATGAAAGATATTAATAGAGAACAAACAATGTATTTACCTTGATATCATCATATATAAATATAGCAGTTCATGACAAATTACAAATCTCCGCCATCTCTCTCCCCACATCCACCACTGCTGGCGGCTCACCTCCAACTGCGCAACGCTACGCGCTGTTCACAGCCAGCTGCCTAACACTACAATGGCGAGTATTACAACAATGCAAAGCAGCCACAGACTGCACACAGCACAGCCAGTGATTTTCATATTGAGCGCAACGTAACGTTGCCAATAAGAAAACATAAACAGCCTACTTACATAGAGAAAACATAAACAGCCTACTTACATAGCCCCCATGCTCCCCACAAAAAATTTTACAAAATATTTTTGGGCAGTGGCCAATAATGATTTGATAAAATTTTTCATAATTACAATAACAAACATATCAAATGCACACACTTATTGATACAATGTTGGTCAAAAGCTAAAATTTTCTCACAGTCCATAAAGACAGTCCTGATCATTCATCACGGTAAAATAGTAGTGTTTTTCTCAAAGTCTGAGCAGTAGAAGAAAATGCACACGGTAGTAGTGGATTTCCATGCAGTCTTGACTCTTGACATGCTGACAGGTAATGGGCCACAACAGAGCAAACCCACAGCAGAGTCATTCGACGGTTTGAAGAAGATTGGTAGGTAGGTCATCACAGAGCAGACCCACCGTAGTCCTGGTAGAGAGTATGGTATTGGTGGGGCACCAGAGGTGCAGACCCACTGCAGTCCTTGTAGAAAGTGTGGACAGGCCCACTGTAGTCCTGGTAGAGATGACCAGCAGCCATCTGTTGTGATTGTGCAGGTGCACAATCACCAGTGAAGAGTCTTGCAGTTAATATAGCAAGTCCATAACCACCACTTGTGCACTCACAAAGTTTTTTGAAATTGTCCTTAGAACGAGCAATGCTGTTATCCAGTCCCTTGCTGAATTATCAACACACGTGCAAACACTAACAGTCCCTACTTCTTACATATTGTCCATATACTACGACCAACAGAAACGTGTGCAGTGAAATGGAACTAACAAGTTAATAATATCATGAACTGGTGACAATTACAATTTTATAACATAAGAATACAATAACAAAGGTACAAAATACATCATTAAAAACATAACAATACAGATAACATTTGTAGTACAGGCTTTACAAAAGAATCGAACTAACATATACATCAGTGGAATTATGACATGAGTACATACATAAAAGATCACAATAACTTTTGAAACATCACCTTCACATGTGAGCAACAAACCAGAATAAATAATGTCTAAGCATATTTACAGGGTAAATAACATATTATTAATGCAAATTATATTTGAGGATAACAGTATTCCTCATCATAGTGAATGTAGCTTAATATTAAAAGAAAAAAAATTCTATGAAACTACACAGAGACAGGAAGAAAACAACTACACAAGGGTACACAAACACATAGTGGGATAACACCAATAGGAAAGGATGGGGTTCGTTTTCAGTGTAACATTTGGTACTGCAGTCCAACCCAAAACTTCATATATCTTTCCTCTTATTTCATCCTTTGTTTCCACCAAAAACATTCTATCCAAGCATGCTCTCTGTATTTATATGTTCACACATTTCTCACCTCAACATTTATTTCCAAGAAAATCCTACCTAAACCTGTTTTCTGTACTTTTTTTTGTATAGCTTCTCATTGCATTCTTTACCTATTCTCCATAGTCAGTTTCTTATATAGTCTACCCCCTCTTAAGCTAACTTAAATCTACTGAGCTCAGATGCTAAACTAAGGGACGAGGCAATGCAGCAGCACATAAAACAATTAATATAAACAGCAATAAAAAAAACGCAAATTTGCATTAAGAAATTAGCAAAAGTCAAATTCAATAACACTACGCCTGGCAAACAGCAGCAGCAGAAGTATTAACTTATATCTATACATGACATAGCCCAAGCAGGAAAAATATTACAATAAAAACAACAATGCAGACAAGAGAAATGTCTATTCACATCTTAATGTCTATGTAATTAAAGTGGTGCACCACAACAACTTATTGTAAAAAGAAATATTACCATGTACTTGAAAAGAAAATTATTTGTTACTGTTACTAGTTCCTTCTTATTGTTCTTTCCTCTCCAAGTGCTCCTTTTTTAAAGAATGTGGATCATAACATAATTATTTAATAGATCTGTTGACAGAAAGTGTTCACATTAGCAAATGCATTTTATTTTATAAAAGCAATGCTGCAACACAGCTGGAAACCAGATATCAAATGAAATAAGCAATTACGCAAACCAAAGCATAAAAATATCATTCAATAGTCATGTGGCATTTCGTAAGTCTGTAGCTCTCAACTCTCGTAGAAAGACACTTGTCATAATCAGGTGTGCAGATGTACGAATATTTCCCATCAATTCATAAGCATTTCAGTAATTAGCACAAAGTACGAGTAATCATATGTTTTCAAGCAATGAGCGTGTAATATTTGCGATGCTTTCTACAAAGGAATGTCAATAGCGAGGTTAATGGAAGTAATGAGGGTGTCGCATTTGCAATATTTGCTCTAAAGGAATGTCAATGGCGAGGATAAAGGCCTGCCTTTTTTTTTTTTTTTTTTTTTTTTTTTACCTGTGCCTCTGGAAAGGCCCTCACTCTAATGGCTTGTTCTCCAGGTGTCTGACACAGCTGTGTGCCGACGACGCACGTGCAGGTGGTCACTTAACTTGCTTACGGAAATATTTACGACAGCAGTTTCCGCTACAGTGACAGTCTCATATAAAAATATTTCACAGGTCAAGAATTAGCGTTGCAAATCTGTAGAAAGAAAATCCTATAAATATAAGTGTCCAAATAAAATATTCGTCAGCATTGTGATACAGTCACGAATTTACGCACATTTCATAACTCTTAAAGTACGATTCTTGGTTTCCAACATACTTCTTATTCCTCATATACGGTGGCATCATCTTATTGATCATAAACATATCTCAACAGCATAGTACACATCGTCGTCGTAATAATAACATCATAACACCTCAGTGAAATCTCAAAAACGTCGTAGCTTTCTGCAATAATTTCAAAACCTAAAAAAAATTCTCTGCTCATTTCAATAGTGTCATCTACCTCAAACGTACTTTAAAATCATGCTCCCTTACCAAATACATCATTCAAAGCTCTCATAGTATCACAATGGTTCTGAAAAAATATGAACAGTTTACAAAGTACAGACAAAATACAGTTTCATAAGTGTGAAGTTATCCAACTGTGTAATTGCGTAAACATGTGTCACTGATGTAGTAAAAAAATGTTTATCTCTCAGTTAAATGATCAGATAGCTGTGTAATTTGTGTGGTAGAGAAATATGGTACCGATGTGTAAAGTTGTATAAGCAAATACCATATTAGCTAGGGTTCCTTGTGGTTGCCACACACATGGTACACAAAGTAAGTGTGTAACCCCCCTGAGGATTAATGTAATTATACCCTCAGGTGTTACAGATTCCAGCAATGGAATGAAATGTATCACGGAAAACTTTCTTTGTAATTCAATAATCTTTAAAAATAAATGTTTTAAGTACAAAATTAATCACTCAAATATGTGTACTGTAGCGCTAAATGTGCGACTTGTTGCAACATAATCTGGTGGAAGTGTAGTAGTTATCGTCCTCCGAAAGCTAAGTTCTGCAGAAGACAATGTACTTACCTCATGATAAACGAAAGTGAAATGCTTTGCGTATAGATATCTTAGTTATTACGCTTATTGTTGTGGTGAAGAACGTACTGTGCTGTAACGTATTGTTGTGCTACGGAAAACCCTGTCTCATTGTAGCTATACTACAAAAGTTACTACTAAAACATGTTTTACTTTCCAGAATAAAACAGAAAAACTGTGCAGATATAAAACAGAAACACCGCAAAAGCAACATTGTATATTGTCACTCATTAGTAGCGTCGTGATAAAATCGTGTAGCTGTCACATAAACTAACCACTGTGTCATCTGGTATCTCACAGAAAGTACTTTAAATCCAGAATATATTTTCAAGTAAACCAAAATGTTGCATTAAAATCTCATTAGCAGTACTGGTAAATGTTCTAAGTATGTAAGCCTTATAGTCGTTCCATAATCGTGCAACTAACAAGCAAGAATGTACACACACAATAACACTGTGACGTCTGTTCACTATAGCAATGCATTCGTCATTTCTGTTTAAGTAAGTTCTCTTGGTTCTTGATTGGATATTTAACTTCAAACATTGTTGTATGTTAACAGATTCTAAGTCTGACAATGCATATTAGAAATGTGAAGTGAAAAATTTTATGGCAAAGACTAAGTTAAAAAGCAGATTATCTTTCAATAAATGGTTTTACATGTGAAATGTGGTGTAAACCTTTACTCTTCCTAGTATGCAGAGTTTCAACTTCAACGCAATTATCATGTGGTATACGTCGGATTCTGTAAGGTCCATTGTAAACTAGAAAGAATTTGTGACTCAAGTGTTTCTTCTTATGTGACAATGAATGAGCTTTAATGAGAACTTTCTGACCAATATACAATTTCTTTGCATTTGCTTTACCGTGTAGTTTTCTCCTTTTGTCTGCTGCAGATTTTATATTTTTAAGAGCCAAATCAATTATGTCCTTGTGTCGAAGTTTACGTGTATTTGGGAAAGGTACAAGCTCTCTGATTCTGTTCGGTGGTTCTTCATTCTTTAGTACAAGAGTAGGTGGTAAAGCAGTGGAATCATGAGGCATTTCATTCAGCACATTTTGAAATAAGTGTAAATATCTGTCCCAATGCTGATGCTTTCTGTGACAATAAAGTCTGCAAAGCTTATTGATTTCTTTCATAATCCGTTCAGACGGGTTACAATGTGGTGAGTACAATGAAATAAAAACAGGTTTGATTTTATGGTTGCGAAGCATGCGTGACCAAACAGCAGATCTGAATTGCGGTCCGTTATCTGAAATGACTTTGCTAACGTGTCCAACTTCACGTAAGAAATTTTTAACAAAGGCGTTGGATACAGATCGTCCAGTGGCTTTACGTAACGGAGTGAAAGAAACAAATTTTGAAGTAAGTTCAACAGCGACTAGAACGTACGAAAATCCATTGGATGTTCTGACAAGCGGTCCCAAGAGATCAACAGCAGCAAATTCTTTTAATTTAGAAGGAATAATAGGAAACAATGGAGCACGATGTGAGACAGTAGATGGTTTCGCCTTTTGACAAAGTTTACAAATAGACAAGACTCTTCGAATTCTTTTTTCCATATTGTTAAAATAACAAGTCGTTCGAAGAATATGATAACATTTTCGTGGACCAAAATGTGCGTAGCTGAAATGAATGTACCAAATGAGCTTATTAACAAAATCGTCAGGAATGCAAAGTACCCATAGCTTGTCATCAACAGTGCAGCGTTTGAACAGTATGTTGTTTCTAACCAGATAATAATGCCGAATCTGTGTGTGTGTCTTTTCATGCCATTTGCTCTTGATGTCTTTCCAAATCGGATCTTTATCTTGTTCATGAGCAATGTCCTTTAAAGACGTGGTGATGAAGTTTTCAAAGGCGACTTTCTGAATGTAAAGAATACTGAAATTTTTCTCGAGGTTGCCTTCTGTGGTACTTTTCTCAAGCCCAGCCGGTGCGCGTGACAGTGCGTCCGCAACAATGTTCTCCTTGCCGGGAATGTAGACTATTGTGAAGCGGAATTCTTGCAGAAACAATGCCCAACGTTTTAACCTGTCATGATTTAATTTTGAAGACATAAGAAATTGTAATGCACGATGATCACTGTATACTTTTACGTGCTTACCAGAAAGAAAGAAACGGAATTTGTTAAATGCCCAAACGATTGCTAAAGCTTCTAATTCAGTAACGGAATAATTTTTTTCAGATTTTGTTAGCACTCGGCTAGCAAAAGCAATGGTTTTCTGAACAGTAATGTCATTTTCTATGGCTTCTTGAAATAAATGAGCACCAAGACCGACTTTAGAAGAATCCGTGCTAAGGCAGAAATCTTGTGACAGATCAGGATGAGCTAGTATTGGTGCGTGAAGTAACGCTTCTTTCAAAGAATTGAATTCCAACTGTGCTTGTTCGTCCCAGTTCCAAATAATATTTTTTCCAGTGAGAGAACAAAGTTTTGGTGTAACTAGAATTTGCATATTCAGAAAACGACGGTAAAAATTTACGAGACCTAGAAAACTGCGGACTTGTCTTTTTGTGGATGGAACTGGAATGGCTCTGATTGCTTCTAACTTTTCAGGATCCGGCTGAATGCCTTCAGAAGAAATAATATGTCCCAAAAACTTCACCTTTGACCTACCGAATTCAGACTTTTCCAAGTTAACTGTAATTCCAGATTCTGCAAAAATACGTAACAAACTGTTGAGGATGCGATTATGTAGTTCCCATGAAGCTTCTGCTATTAGAATATCGTCCACATATAAGGTGATGTGACGTTTTAAGAACTCAGGTAATATGGAATTTAGCCCGCGAATGAATGCTGCTGAAGAAATGTTCAAACCAAAGGGAAGTTTCCGAAACTGATAACAAACGCCGAAACAAAGGAAAGCTGTGTATTTTCTACATTCTGGATGAAGTTCGATCTGATAAAAGCTGGATCTGAGATCAATGGAAGACAACACTTTTACACCATTAAAATTTTGAAGAAGTTCTTCCAACGTTTGCGGCCTGTCTGTTTCAGGAATAATGATCGTATTGATTTGTCTCGAATCTAAGACAAGCCTGATCGATCCATTTTTCTTCTCAACAACATGTAGTGGATTGTTGTATGAGCTTACTGCAGGCTCAATAATGCCCTCATCAAGCATATATTGTACTTCTGTTCTAACACGGTCCCTATAATGCGCCGGAATTACATATGGTCTAACACAAAATTTAGTATGCTCACGAACACGAAATTGGTATTGAAATCCCTTGATTGTTCCTGTTTTGTGAGTAAAAACTGTGGAATGTGCCTGTAAAATCTCAAAAAGGTCCTGCCTATCAATGTCATTACAGTTCTCAATTGTTTGAATTTTATTTTGAATTAAATCATTAGTATCAAATGCGCCGTCGATATCACCCCTGTCAGTACTTGCAGAGTGATTGTTACTGTCAAGTTCCGTCGAAAATTCCGAACTGTTGTCTAACAGGAGGTAAAGCCGATTAATTTCCTCGTCATGGTTTGAGAGCCAATCTTCAAATTTCAAAGCTATTGACTTACCTTCTTTTTCTAAACTTATTTCAGCATCGTGAAAGCTTAAGATTGCTTTGTATTCATTCAAAAAGTCTACTCCCAGTATAATTTCCGTCGACAATAATGGAACAATAAGAAAGCTCATAGAGAAGCTGTGGCTTTGACAAAAGAATTCTAAGTTGGTTTGTTGGCGTACATCTACACTTTTTCCAAAGATTGCACCTTGTAATTTAATCTTACGTAACGGAAGTGTGGGACAATCGTTCGATTTGTTGCATTTGCTAAAGGCTGTTTCACTAATTACTGAAATGGGACTGCCAGAGTCAAGTACTGCCGTAAATTTTACATCATTTACTGTAATGTGAATCACAGGATATGCAATGTTGTTATGTTTTATGTCGTGTTCCTGGAGTAAGATGTCCCTAATGTCTTCCATTTTTACGTAATTACTAGCTACGGCAGCTGCGTCGTCAGTTTCATAAGTATGTTTTGTGGCTGCCAGCGGTGTGAGTCATTGCCTATTGTCTCTTTGTTGGCGCGCGTCGTTATTGGGGTTTGGAGACCTAACTTCTACAAATTCACCGTGACGAGAGGGCCCTGCTCTGTTTGAATCCCGCCAGTTCTGATGCAATTCAGGTCTATCGTTACGATCACATCGTCTGTCGTCATGTCGGTAGTTCCTGTAGTTTCTTTCTTGTCGGTTAAGTGGTGGAGAATTTCTCCCTGAATCGTAACTGCGCGCTGGACCGTTGCGTCTCAAGTTATTCTGTCTCCCGTAATAATAATTCTTTTGGTTCCCATATTGTCTGTTTCTCTGATTGTCTCTGTGATAGTCATTACCGCGGAGAGGTGATCTTTCCCTGTAATTATTACTACTCTGCCAACGGTTGTCATACGGGTGGTGTCTGTTTTGGTCACGATTTGTGTTGTGAGAATAGCCTTGTCGCGTCCAGTTATTATCGAGGAATTGTGACGGATGTGACCTGTAATTGTTGTGTTCCTATTTCCGCATTTCGCGATTGTCAGTGTCAATTTCCAATTCTTGTAACAGTCCCTGAAAAGCTTCAATGTCGTCTTTGCAACGCCCTGCCAAAATAATGTGTCGTAAATGTTCAGGCAATTTGATTAAGCAAATGCGGATAAGTTCTGAGGGGCTGTATGGGTTTGACAGGTACTGATTCTTGTGCAACATGTCTTCAAAATATTTCATAAGACTGGAAAATTCAGATTGTTTGAAACGTTTCATCATTATGATGCTTTGTTTTACTCGGTCTTGTGTGGCCTGAGACCAATATGCTGAGAGGAAGGCATGGTAAAACTCTCCTTCACTGTGGCAATCGTGAATGACCGACCGCATTCTTACAGCTGGTTCATTCTCTAAGTAGCCACACATAAATTCTAATCTGTGTTCTAACGACCAGTTGGGAGGAAAACAATGCGAGAATTGATGGAGCCATGCTTGTGGATGAATGTCGTTGCCAGAATTTTTAAATGTTTTGAATTTACGTGTAGTCATGAACAGCTTACAGTCAAAATCATCGTGTCGGCGAGTATCATCTCGGTCATAGTTACGTCGTGTCGGCGGTTCCATCTCAAAATTCGGTGTACCTTGCCAATTTCTTTCATAATTACCGAAATGCCCTGTGTTATTATTTTGTGGCTTTTGCGTATTTCTAAGTTCCTCTTCCCGTGTTGGAGCGCGAGTGTCTTCTGAAATACGTAATTCTTGTATTACCTGTGTCAGCTGATCTTGTACTTCCCGGATTTCTCTTTGGTGTTGCGTATCAATTTGATTCAGATTTTGTTTCAGTTTCCTAATTTGTTCGCTCTGTTCTGTGTCATTAAAGACTACCGGTTTTGCGTCATTCAGATTATCATCTACCTTCGTAGATAAATTATTTAGCTGATCCGAAAGTTCAACTACTTTCTCTGATAATGAACACATTTCCTCAGCGTGTTTTTCTGAACCAAGCTTCAGAGTGTCCATTTGTGTTGAAATCGAATCTACTGTGTCCTTTAAGTTTTCCTGAGTTTTTGCAAGTTGCGTAACCGAATCGGTAGATGCAACTGAGTCAATTTTAGCCCACAAGGTCTCATGATTTTCATGAACAATGGTTTGCAGTTCTTTTATGGCTGCTTCGTGATTCTGTAATGCATTTTCATGCCGCGAAAATATAGGTTGAAAATGCTCACAAATTTGTGTTTTTACGTCATTACACACTTTCTGACATTTCGATTCAATGTTATGTAACTCAGCAGTTAAATCCTCACGTGTTTGTTCGAGAGTTTCTTCCAATGAGTCTAACTTTTGAAGCTTTTGCTGTGTTTGTCTCTGATTTTGTTCCATTGTGTGTAACTGTTGCTGTGTTTGTTTCTGATTTTGTTCAAGCGTTGTGTCTAACTTTTGTAGCCTTTGTCCCATTTGTTGCATTAACTGTAATAACAATGCACTGGTGTCTGAAACATGTTCCTCAGTGCTTTTCGGCAGTGAATTTGCACCGGCAACATTCACATTTTGACAAGCGGAAAACGTGTCTTGACTCATTTGAGAAAACGGTGAGGACGCAAAACCTGAATCTACAGTGTTTGCAAAATTGTGTCCTATCATTTCGGATTCCTGAGGCGAGCTGTTGCCGACCGATCGATCGATAATGCTTCCCTGTTCACTACCTGTTTCACTGCCTACGCCATTGTTTGACGCCCGCTCCATTTCCCTATGCACAGTTACCAAATTACTACTTTGAATATTAGTTAATTCATTACATGGTGGGGCCAACACACTGCTTTCGTCTTCACTGTCATTTCTCAGTTTACTTTGGAGCCGAGTGTTACGTTTTTCACACGCCATTATTGTCACAATATTTCACACGATAACACAGAAAAGCACAATTTGAAGAGCAAAGATAGGGGAATACATTAACATAGCACTGAAAATAATATCTAGTTAATTACCAGCGCAGCTGCGAAATACTTGGTGCAAATCTACATGCATGCCACAACTGTTTTACAGTACAACAATGAAAGACTGCAACTACAAAGGAGATTCTCTCTACAATTACGCGCTAGCAATAAACAAAAGCTACACTAAATACACAAACTACAAGAAAAAATCAGAAGATTCCAGTGAGGTATCCTAGGCTAAGGGTCGACATATGAAACGTCCCCTTTGAACAATTAAGCACGACTGTACTTAACCTGACACACAATATTTTGTTAGCGCAACGCAATCTGACTTTCAAAATTCCCTACAAAAGAATGGCCCTGACTAACATTAAACTATACCTTTCACAAATCACTTACCTCACAAAAATCTTCGCTGCTCAAGCTACTGCAATACAGCGAGCGCCACTACTGCCAGCTAAATAAAAGATTCAAACTATGGAAAGCACTAACTACTGATAGGGATAGTTAGCAAATGAAAGATATTAATAGAGAACAAACAATGTATTTACCTTGATATCATCATGTATAAATATAGCAGTTCATGACAAATTACAAATCTCCGCCATCTCTCTCCCCACATCCACCACTGCTGGCGGCTCACCTCCAACTGCGCAACGCTACGCGCTGTTCACAGCCAGCTGCCTAACACTACAATGGCGAGTATTACAACAATGCAAAGCAGCCACAGACTGCACACAGCACAGCCAGTGATTTTCATATTGAGCGCTACGTAACGTTGCCAATAAGAAAACATAAACAGCCTACTTACATAGAGAAAACATAAACAGCCAATGGTGAGGGCTGTAGGAGTGTGGTAAGGTATAAGACTTAACCGTGTTGTCCTTTAGACGACTGAATGGCGAGATAATACTTATTATGTGCTGGATAGCTTTCGTGATCGCTTTTAAAATAGAGAAGACTGAAAATGGAGGTGTGTTTATGCTGGACCGTTATTCCCTCCCAAGTAAATTTTCGGTTCACTGCTAGTGCACATTTCACGCCTTTATTTAGTTGAGGGAACATGAATTGTGGTGTGTGCATCTAGCAGGTGAAAGACACGTTGGCTGGTTCTCTAGACATGAGAAACACATTATTTGACTTCGTAAACTATAGGGATGATTTGGAATCAGTTACATCACGGACAACGGTATTTGTGAGTGGAAATATCACTTTCCTCTACATGTTTTGAGTTTTCACGTAAAGTTCTTCACAGGCGGGACAAGCGCTAAGGTTTCGGGTTTGAAGAGAAATAATTTCCAGTCTATATCTTCAGGATTATGTTGCGCGAGCGATTGGTAAGCTATTGCTGTGTGCTTGGTATCGTGAAGTACCGCGAAAATGGAATAATATTATGGTGAACCATGAGAAAATATATGTGTTCTTGTAATCCAGAGTCTAGAGATGGGTGTAGAAAAGCAAGCAAGCAAGCAGGTCTGCACCAGCAACAGTAAGGCATTTGTGCTGAGGAGAAGCGAATTTGTAGAACAGTTGTGAGAGTCACTTCAGTCCACTGAGAGTGCTATGGTCACCTGTCGGGCGTGGATGACCGCTGACCTCACAGGGAAATATCTAGTGCTGCAAGGGGTGTATATGATGTTGTCTGTCTTTGTGGTATATGTACGAATGATGTAAAAGGGATGAATCGGTATGGCGCAGGATAATAATTGTATGGTTATTACTTCTTCACAGTACGCGGTGATATATTGCTGGGTTGGAGATCGGTTTTGTGCTTTAATATTCAAGCACCTGTCCTCAGTGGGAGAGCAGTGCAATTGAGTAAGAGTCTTTCGATATTTGACGATATGTAGGGGCTCTTTGCAGAGTGTAATTGTCGGTGCAAAAAGGCGATCTGTGTAAAATAGTTTTTTCCCCGCTGAAAGTCTCGTCTGCAGAGCTCAAATCGCTCTGAGCACTATGGGACTTAACATCTATGGTCATCAGTCCGTCTGCAGAAAGAAAGAAAAGGTGGACGATGCTTGGATTCTGGTGTCATCAGTAATTAGGTGGGTAAATTTGATACGAGCCAATCATAATGATTGATTTATTCACAAGACATTCTTTTGTGCTGGGATAGAGGAGTCTCTACATAGCAGTGGGAAGGTTTGTGCATGTTGAAACAAGGAAGGGTAACACGTGATGAATGGGATACCACGTTAGGACCGCTAGGAAGACTGCATTCGATGTTATTCTGCGCTATTTTCGTAAACCATGTTAGGACGAGAATTTCTATGGATACAACTAGAAAGCAAACGTTAACTATTTCTGCGACACTGTACAATTTCTGAGACGTCGACTCCTTATTTTACGTAGCCATGTGACATCAGTATAAGATTGTGTCAGGGCGACTTCAGTAGCCTTTAAAATATCTAATGCGTACATTATCACTTGTTCGTACTCATGGCAAGTTTCCGCCTTCGATAGCCAGTAGAAGTGGAGATATGTTAGATATGGCGGACCATGTCAGGATGAGTTTCTGTCAATCGTGTGAAAGAGTCAGGAAAAATTGTAGTTGTAGCAATTTGAAATCACAGTGTCAATAAAATATCTGCAGATTAATTGTGATTTCAGCATGGCTGAATAATTTATTCACACATGCGTAGAGTCACGCGTTTTGCTATAAATAATTTAGTAATCATTGGACCTGTTGCCACACTTGAGGTTCTGTTCGCTGGCTTCAGTGCTTTAGTTTAAGTTGTTTGAAATAGTGCCGTGCTCGAGTGTCTGCTCACTGGCTACAGTCATTAAGGAGATCACTGCTCAATCACGACGTTGTCGTAGGAAAATTAAGTGATTATTAAGTTATTTTCTTGTATGAGTGCGAGTGACAATTCAGTAATTATTTGTGTGAGGGAAATTTGCACATGAGGGATAATATCGAGTAGTCCCACTCCTCGTGCTGATTAGAGCTAAGGCTCGTTTAGAGAAACAAGCGAATACTGTAGGCAGGATTAATAGTGAAATGGCGGAGGCACATGGGATAACGAAAATCTGTGTGACGAGACTGAACTGAGAATGCTAGGTGCGCATGGAACCGATGAGATAAATGCGGATCACAGAGATTTTCTGGAGGAAGGTAGACTCAGCCAAGCCAGGGGAGGAGGATCTGATAGCGAAGAAGAAACTCGGGAACACATGGATTCTGTGGTTGTTGTTGTGGTCTTCAGTCCTGAGACTGGTTTGATGCAGCTCTTCATGCTATTCTATCCTGCGCAAGCCTCTTCATCTCCGAGTACCTACTGCAGCCTACATCCTGCTGAATCTGCTTAGTGTATCCATCTCTTGGTCTCCCTCTACGATTTTTACCCTCCATGCTGCCCTCAAATGATAAATTGGTGATTCCTTAATGCTTCAGAAAATGTCCTACCAACCGATCCCTTCTTCTAGTCAAGTAGTGCCACGAACTCCTCTTCTCCCCTATGCTATTCAACACCACCTCATTAGTTATGTGATCTACCCATCTAATCTTCAACATTCTTCTGTAGCACCAAATTTCGAAAGCTTCTATTCTCTTTTTGTTCAAACTATTTATCGTCCGTATTTCACTTCCATGCATGGCTACACTCCATGCAAATACTTTCAGAAACGAATTCCTGACACTTAAATCTATACTCGATGTTAACAAATTTCTCTTCTTCAGAAACGATTTCCTTGCCATTGCCAGTCTACATTTTATATCCTCTCTACTTCGACCATCATCAGTTATTTTACTCCCTAAATAGCAAAACTCCTTTACTACTTTAAGTGTCTCATTTCCTAATCTAATTCCCTCAGCATCACCCGATTTAATTTGACTACATTCCATTATCCTCGTTTTGCTTTTGTTGATGTTCATCTTATATCCTCCTTTCAAGACACTGTCCATTCCGTTCAACTGCTCTTCCAAGTCCTTTGCTGTCTCTGACTGAATTACAATGTCATCGACGAACCTCAAAGTTTTTATTTCTTCTCCATGGATTTTAAGACCTACTCCGAACTTTTCTTTCGTTTCCTTTACTGCTTGCTCAATATACAGATAGAATAACATCGGGGAGAGGCTACAACCCTGTCTCACTCCCTTCCCAACCACTGCTCCCTTTCGTGCCCCTCGACTCTTCTAACTGCCATCTGGTTTCTGTACAAATTGTAAATAGCCTTTCTCTCCCTCTATTTTACCCCTGCCACCTTCAGAATTGGAAAGAGAGTATTCCAGTCAACATCGTCAAAATCTTTCTCTACGTCTACAAATGCTAGAAATGTAGGTTTGCCTTTCCTTAATCTTTCTTCTAAGATAAGTCGTAGGGTCAGTATTGCCTCACGCGTTGCAACAATTCTACGGAATCCAAACTGATCTTCCCCGAGGTCGGCTTCTACCAATTTTTCCATTCGTCTGTAAAGAATTCGCGTTAGTATCTTGCAGCTGTGACTTATTAAACTGATAGTTCGGTAATTTTCACATGTGTCAACACCTGCTTTCTTTGGGATTGGAATTATTATATTCTTCTTGAAGTCTGAGGGTATTTTGCCTGTCTCATACATCTTGCTCACCAGATGGTAGAGTTTTGTCAGGACTGGCTCTCCCAAGGCCATCGGTAGTTCTAATGGAATGTTGTCTACTCCAGGGGCCTTGTTTCGACTCAGGTCTTTCAGTGCTCTGTCAAACTCTTCACGCAGTATCGTATCTCCCATTTCATATTCATCTACATCCTCTTCCATTTCCATAATATTGTCCTCAAGAACATCGCCCCGGTATAGACCCTCTATATACTCCTTTCACTTTTCTGCTTTACCGTCGTTGCTTAAACTGGGTTTCCATCTGACTTCTTGATATTCATACAAGTGGTTCTCTTTTCTCCAAAGGTCTCTCTAATTTCCTGTAGGCAGTATCTATTTTACCCCTAGTGAGATAAGCCTCTACATCCTTACATTTGTCCTCTAACCATCCCTGCTTAGCCATTTTGCATTTCCTGTCGATCTCATTTTTGAGACGTCTGTATTCCTTTTTGCCTGCTTCACTTGCTGCATTTTTGTATTTTCTCCTTTCATCAATTAAATTCAGTATCTCATCTGTTACCCAAGGTTTTCTACTAGCCCTCCTCTTTTTACCTACTTGATCCTCTGCTGTCTTCACTATTTCATTCCTCAAAGCTATCCACTCTTCTTCTACAGTATTTCTTTTCCCCATTCCTGTCAATTTTTCCCTTATGCTCTCCCTGAAACTCTGTACAACCTCTGGTTCTTTCAGTTTATGCAGGTCCCATCTCCTTAAATTCCCACCTATCAGAAACTACGGTGTAGTTAGCCCACGTGGACACAAAAGCTCCGGTAATTACTACAACCGACCACAATCGAATGCGTCGGTACGCAGTAACCCATCAGTTTATAGTGTTTATAGCAGACACGAAGAGACTGATAGAACAAAATACCGGTATGTCCGCGCTTGTTCAGAAACAATTGTGTCAAATAACGTGCAAGGTGCTGACCCTGCAGATGGCAAATATACTCACGTTTATCAAAGAAACCAGAAATGCGATAGATGATGGCAAAAGAAGATAAGAAAAACGAAATTCAAAAATAACATGATAAGAATCCAAAGTAGTATGAAATCCGAAATTAAAAAGAACATGACGGGAATTCACAACATTATGGATATTAACACAATTAAGACAGAAACAAAAGAAGCCAAAGAAGAGGTAGTTACATTGCAAGCCAAATTGGCACGCGAAGTAGCAGAGATAAAAAGAGCTGCTAATGAAGCTAAATAAATAGCAAGATACGCGAAACGTATTACTTGTGTTACTAAGGAGGAGAGACTACAAACAGCAAAAGTAGGAAAACGGGCAATATATAAATTGCAGAGTAGGCTGAGGCACGTCGAAGAGACGCAGCTGCGTGCGAAAGAGACACTGCCGAATGTACTACCTAATGCGGAGCTAGAGCAACTCCGAATAAGAATGAAAAGGGAAATGTAACCACTAGCCGAAGAAATAAAGTCTCAATAGAAAAGTTCAGAAAATACGGATATCCAGAGTGATAGTAGTGTAAGAGCAGTGAGAACGATAGGAACCAGAACAAATTCTATACAGCACAATCTTGTACAAACAGAAAGTAGTGTGTCCAACTATAGTGGGATACACAGCGTAAACACAGTAAAGGAATATGATGTGGCCAACTTTTCATGGAACATGTAACCACAAAAAATCCAACAGCCTCGCATGTCGCAAACCACGCGAATAACAACCCCATATTCGACATGGACAACTGTAGCCCGTTAATTCGTACTACTGCACACCTGTCGAATAATACTAGTGCGCTGTAGAAATGAAGAGTAAACTCAGCTGGAACAGCGGACCCGAGGAAGCGCGCGAAAGACGCGGATTCCCGCCAATCAGAGTAGTTAAAAACTCTGAAGAAAATTTTGACTTCAAGCACTACATTTCAGTCAGATGTTTCCAGCACTATAAAGATGACGAAAATATTTTACAGCACAAGACGTTTATAGGACAATTAGATCATAGTTTACTGCCCTATTGGCCTCTCAGATACCAATTACATTTTGTCTGCTCGCACGTGGAAGGTGCAACCACCGAATGGATGAAAAACATAGCAAGAACTTGTAAAACATATGAAGAGTTAAGCACAGCGTTTGTCAATAAGTACTGGTCTAGAGGAACAGAAGACTGAATTAAGCAACAGATGGCGATGAGCAGGAATTTAGAAAATGCAGGGTTCCGCAGTCCAGTCAAGTGTCTTGAAAACATGACGAAAAAGAATCAATACTTAGATGAACCATGCAGCCCGGCAGAAAGTATTTGGCTATGTTGCACGAAGTTACCAATAATACATCAGCAACGCTAGCCGGTAGGTGCGGTGACAATATGGAGTTGTTTAAAGGCACGCTCAGAGAATTAGAATTTGCCTTTAACAAACAGCAGAACAGGGACATAAGGAATCAAAGAGATAATCAAAACAGAATCAATAGAGGCGAGGACTGGAACAGTGATGGGTACAGACAACACCAACAAAATTTCTAACTAAACAATCAATCCAGGAGCAATCCCACTTGGGAAAATAATAGAGTCAGTAGACAGCCACATGAACAGAGAGGGAATACGTGGAACAATAGTGGACAGTGGAACAATAGTAGAAACAACAACTGCACACGTACCAGTCAGATATGGCAAGGAATTGGCGCGCCGAGAATGAGCTAAGAGTCGACATTCGTCCACCAAATCCTGGACGTGTACAGGCGGCAGAAGTAGGAAACGATGGCTGACTAGGCCAGAGATCAGGCAAGACACAGAAATATCCAGAAAACAGCATTGGGTGCGGTCAGGTAAATATTTTAGAATATGAGGATGTAGGAAAACTGCTGTTAGAAGAGAAGGAGGCAAAAGGTAGAGCGGAAATTTACCCTACAGTCAGAATAAAAATAGGCGGCATTAACTCCAATGCAATAATAGATAGTGGGAGTGAACTGTCGGCGATATCAGACTCACTCTATAACAAATGTAGAGACTGCGTGAATCCACTAACACTAGCGGTACAGAAGTCGAAGGTGAGATGTGTACTAATCGGTAAGAGCACAGAAATTTCACAACAGACAGAAATCGAAATTGAATCCCAGGGACATAAACTTACGACAAATCTGTTTGTTATAACTAAATTAACATCAGACATAATTGTCAGGGTTGACTTTTTTTCTGCTCAAAAGGCGATAATAGAATTCGGAAGGGGTGAATTAACAATGGGAGAAAACGACACACTCACAACAAAGTTTGACGAAGAAGCCATAAAGGCAAAAATACCAGCAACTGCCAAAGATTACAGTTTACGAACCAGCAGACAGGAACGGACAATATCAACCACGAGAAGAAAACTTGGAAAGAACCTTGTTTGACCAAGAGGGAGCAGTTACGTGAAATTCATGAGGAAATCGACACAAAAGTGAGAGCACTAAAGAACGTACATGTGATGGATAAGTAGGGATTAGAATTGATACTTCACAATAATGCAGAAGTCTTTTTACCTAAAATGGGGGCAATAAAAGGATACCCATGCCGATTTAATATGAGGAAACATAGACATTTTCGTGTTCCACCCAATGTCATTCCATGGGACAGGGTTTTATTAGAATTACAGAAAATGATTGACGATGGCATCATCGAACCAGCAACATCTGAATACATCAGCCCTTTAAGAGTGGTTGAGAAGGATGGTGGAATCTGACTTGTTTTAGACTCACATCAAATAAACACAATTATTGTGCCGGAAAAAGATCGTCCTTAGTGGTTAGAGGAACTGCTCCAGAAATACCAGGGGATTATGGTTTTTACCTCATTGGATATGAGATCTAGCTTTTGGCAGATAGATCTCCATCCTGCGTGCCACAACTACACTGCATTTATTGCATTTGGACAGTGCTTCCAGTTCTGAAGGTTTCCATTTGGATTAAGTATTTCATCTGCAGCATTCATCAGAGGTTTTAGTCGCATATTTAATTCTAAAATGAAAGAAAGTAAATGTGTGTGTGAAATCTTATGGGACTTAACTGCTAAGGTCATCAGTCCCTAAGCTTTTACACACTACTTAACCTAAATTATCCTAAGGACAATCACACACCCATGTCCGAGGGAGGACTCTAACCTCCGCCGGGACCAGCCGCACAGTCCATGACTGCAGCGCCTAAGACCGCTCGGCTAATCCCGCGCGGCTATGAAAGAAATCCTGTCCTTATCTCTAGATTTAGACCCAGTTCGAATCCTTCAGGGAGAACGATGAAGGACCTAGGGACCCTTTGCCGTCTGTACTGTGGCAAAAGGCATGCGATGTGGGATGTCTTGTTTCAGGATGTCATCAATGATCTCCGTCAGCGCACCATTTTGATACTACCAATCTCCATACAGAGATTTCCCGCCAAGGAAACAACAGCATAGAGCCCTCGTAGCAGAGGCGCTAAATAACATTCGTGTGGCAAGAGAGAAGTGCAAGATGCGTGGAGATACCAAAGCAAATGAGCGAGAATTTCTTATTGGCCAGCGAGTGTTGGTAAAATCCCACCGTCTGTCCAATAAACAAAAGAGGCTATGCCACAAATTCTTCGCTGCCTCTGACGGACTGTACGGATTAGCACACATGAACGCAGTGAACTGGAGTCCATTAAAATGGAGAAGTCAGTTGGCATACATCACGTAACCCATATCAAAAACTTCGTGGAGTAAAAACAAGTGACTGTAAACCAGTAAATGGAGAATGAGATGTCCATTGTATAAATTATTTATAAGTTTATAGATTAATTATAAGTAGTAATCTGGTATAAAATGATTAGAATTAATCTGTGGTAGAAAGAACAATAGTTAAATTGATAACCAGCAAGTACAAAACCATTCAGTGATTCCACATTATCTGTGCCTAGAAAAGGCAGAACAATCCCATTGAGATTAGCTATCTCTCTTTAAATATATTCATAATGATTTGGGTGCGTGATAAAAGGAGTACCTGTACAAATGGATGACTGTTTCGGAACCACAAACTGCACAGGAATATTTAATTTGCGTGAGTACAGCCGGCCTATGTGGCCGAGCGCTTCTAGGCGCTACAGTCTGGAACTGCGCAACCGCTACGGTCACAGGTTCGAATCCTGCCTCGGGCATGGCTGTGTGTGATGTCCTTAGCTTAGTTAGGTTTAAGTAGTTCTAAGTTCTAGGGGACTGATGACCTCAGAAGTTAAGTCCCATAGTGCTCCGAGCCATTTCAACCATTTTTTATTTTTTTATTTTATTTATTTATTTATTGTCTTTTTTGTGTGAGTACAGGATGCCACCAGTGAGTGATTTGATAGGCTTTATTTACGGAGACAAATGTGTATGCCTCCTGTGTTATTTATAAGTGTTGATGTCTGATGTCAATATAATTTGGTGACTTGCTCAGCGTAAAGTACGTAAGAGTGCACCGTGAAAATGTAGCGTGAAACTTTTAATTTTATTTATTGAGACGAGAGATTAATAATGGTGGCCTGATCTGCGCAATGGCGTATGGACACACTAAAATCCGAAAAGTTTGTGGGAACTTGACATCAGAATGTTTAGTTACTTGATCACGTAAGGTTAAATACAGATAGCTAACATGATAACTATAGGCACAAGAAGTTCGTAAAATTGTCGCTTGAGAGAATGCACTAATAATAAGATATCATTGCGAAAGCTGTGATACTGAGCAGTGATCACAACATCACACAAAAGATTCATCTGTCTGCAGGTACCAAACAAAGACACAGATAAGGGCGATCGCAACAAGAAAGGACTGGATTACCAACTGAGAAAATATGACTAACCGTAATTTATGTGCCGTGGTGCATTCTGTTCTTATGTTAACAGGGATTCTTATGTTCACAAGGACACCCACACAACTTTCACAACCAGAGAACCACGGCGCGAAAGAATGCTTCTGAGATCATACAAGCAAGAAAGTGAGTATAGTAGAATAAGAGAAGAGTAGACATACTGGCCAACGCGATTTGTTTTCTTTGTGTCTGCTGTTTGTTTAATTTTAACAAGTAGTTCAAAATGGTTCAAATGGCTCTGAGCAGTATGGGACTTAACGTCTAAGGTCATCACTCCCCTAGAACTTAGAACTACTTAAACCTAACTAACCTAAGGATATCACACACATCCATGCCCGAGGCAGGATTCGAACCCGCGACTGTAGCGGTCGCGCGGTTCCAGACTGAAGCGCCTAGAACCTCTCGGCTTAACAAGTAGTGTACACAGATATTTACCGAATGTCATGGGCCTTGGTGTTGGAGTACACTATATGTCCTAATGAAAATATTCCTCCCATATGAAACAGGTCAGGTGGAAAGGAGAGCTGCATAAAGTACATGTCCTTATAAAATTAAAACTAAAATAATAATGTGAATAAGAACATCTGCCTTAAAAGTCACTGTCGTCCATCCTCAACAGACAATCAATGTAATGTACGGTGTTTATCTGTATGTCAGTATCTATATACAGGTATCGATGACTTAGACTGTGTGCCTTAGTGGGTGCAGGTATTCAGATGACCGGCACTAGTATGACGAGCTGTTTGAGGTGACACTGGACGCAAGGAGTCAGCTGATGGGCTGGCCGAACTATTGTTGTGGACGCAGATGGTAAAACCACGCCTGGCGAGCGCATCACGGACAAAAGGTGACGGTACAGCGGACATACGCCGTCGCACTCTTAAGGTATCAAAGGGGCCCGCGCAGCTTGCTAATGGTCTACAGAGTGGTGGCACGTTCAACACGGCTTCGACAGCAGATGACATGGCAGATACACTGATAGGATCACAGTCGCCGCAAGCAGGCCTAACACAGATGAGATTTGTGTACTGCAAAAGAAACCTTTATGGCTACCATGTAGCTCCATCAAAGTTTAAAGAGTGACTTTTACGTCACGAACCCAATAGTTTCGTGTCTTCTGACACCATCCAGCGGGAACCAAGGCAACTACAAAAGCTCGTGTTTTGAAGCAAACCCTAAACCAATCCTTAAAGTCAAATTAACTTACAACGACCTATGTTCCCTACCTAATTGCAATAGTTTACAAGAGACAGAAGATCACGAACCAAGAAGATTAGGAGCGCTAAAATTATTGATTGAAGCTGAAATACACAAAGAGTGAAATAGGAACAGCTACACATACTCTTAGTCAACGCAGAAGGCGTATAGATTTCCTAATATCCACTGCCTGCACCACATAAAACCTGTGTACCTTCCTATCAAACAATTATCTGTCTCGGCGAAGAACACCAGATGAGACTGCCCATCAACGCAACACTCTACGTTGCTGCGCACCTTGTGAACAGAGATGCCATACACTGACGTCACTGTACCTCGGCGATCAGTGCCAATCGATGAGAAAGCTGAACGCCCATGGATCTTATTGCAAACGCATTAGAGTTAATTGACGGCAGAGACGGGCGTCAGTTCACACCACATACCACCACGCACAGATGACAGTGTCCTCCTGTACCGTAAATAAACTATCATCAGCAGTGTCAGTGAAGTGTCAATCAGTGAAAAGTGTTTGGATCACACAAATAGTAGTGCCACACACTCGATGCTTTCCTGAAACATTTTTTGTAAACTGTATCAATTTAATATGTATCATACTAATCTTGTTTCTACATGTTTCTTGTAAGCGAACACAAAGAATATATGTGCGTTACCCTATGTTACTGTAACATTGAAAGGTCGATCCAGAAACGAACATCTGTAAGTTTCTTTTAAATGCAGATCGTCAAAGTAAGCAATATGATTACAACCATGCGTCTATCGAATGTAGAGGATGTACAGTAAAAGTAAGCACTGGACTTGCCCAGACCGTTTACAAATTATGTAAAGCTAACTGGCTCATTCACCAGAGACAGAAACACTTCCACATACAATTACACCAGAAAATTGTTATATGTAACGAATATTAATTTGTTGAAATGATAAAATAACAAATTCCTAGTTTTTGGAATGATAAAGACGAGACTGCCCTCTTCTAATATAATAAATTTTAATGTTGGACGACCATATGTATCAAATATGTTATTTAACATGTTGTATTACTACAGATTCAGTTAGGGAAGGATGAGACATTGCATGAAATGAATTTAAATTAAATAGGGGGGCTACCATTTGTCATAATTAACTAGATAAATTATATTGTGTTTTTACATTTTTAATTTGGCTGACATGCATTATTTTTCATCTGAACATTGTAGTAGTCATGCTAAAAACCAGAACTAAATCGGACTATAAGGCACCGATGAACAAAGAAGTAAATAATTACCACGTCAATAAAAATAAATTTAATTTGGTAGCATCTCAGAAGTGAACGCTTGGAGAATGGTTAAAAGCATACTGGTGTTATCTGTCCTTCTGCTCTCTATAGATCTGATAAATTGATAAGGACATAATATAAAAATTTTGTACTGCATGAGACGACACCATAAGAGTCATACCGTACAAAATTGCTGGGAAAGGGAAGGTATAGTAAGGTGGCGTTATTTTACAACTTACAAACCGCGTTTACAACCACTACGACATAAGTAAGCCCCTTCAATGATAGAAAAGACAGGTTCGTGCTCGTTCATTAAAAACATCTATGTGACTGACATCGTCTAGTACACTTAATTTATTGTACAATGTCGGCATGTTGGGTGACTGGGGAACAAGCAGAGCTGTTAAACTCGTGGTTGAACGGAAGGACACATGAAGCTCACACATTCCATCGGTCAATAAGACACCACAGCCGCCTCCGGCGCTAATCCCAGGACCCACGAGTGAGCTGGACCTCCTGAAAAACGACAACGCGTGTCCGGGGAGCAGGTGTGAGAAAACGGCCTGGTCAGCCAAAAACACATGTCAGCAGGTATTCGCGTACTTTCCTGCGAACATAGAAAGAACACCCAGAAACTTCGATCTGGATTCTAAACTGCGATTGCTCGGCATTTAGAAACGAGTACCTTCCGGAAAGATGATTCACCACCCAACTTTAAGGGAGAGAAAATACTTTGAGCAGCGCAAAGAGAGGAGAAGGAAAGGGGAGTCGTTGTGGAGTCGTGGAGCAGGAGAGTCGTCTTGGAGGTCCACGGCAGTCGACGGACGTCTTCGACTGTAACTTTGATGAAGTACAATTTTACTATTATCTCGCTGAGGATAGAAGTTCTACGGTTATAGCTTCTGATCATTACAGTGATCTTGCTTATGCACCGGCGTGTAGGAAAGTGAATTTACATTGGTGAATCACGTGTTCTACTCCGTTCTGCACTGAGGTTTCACACTGCTCATTGAGACAGTAGTTCCTTCTCGCTATTTAGTACAACAGTGGATGTCAGGTACTCTGCTCCTAATCACAGACCGTGAGTACATTATAGCGCAGAGCCAGACAGTTTAAGGGCCAGTATTAATCCAGGGAGAACTTGAGATTTGTAATCATTATTTGGTTTCTTTAAATTGTTTTTGTATGATGAATAAATGTATTAAATTAATGGCATTTATCCTTTAGCAGATAGTATTTTCCTGTACAAATTAATCTTGTATCTTGTGTATATTTCATAACTTACTCGTTGAAAAGGGGACTGTAGTTTGTCGGCTTATCCTGACATTCTATTGTGTCCACAGGATAAGGTTAGGAAATGGTTAGGTTATAACATGACAATTTACATAATTAATGAGAATAATGTACTCCTACTGGTGGACGTATGTCAGGGCGACTTCAGTAGCGTTTAAAATATCCATTACGCAAGTTACCACTTGTGCTTACTCATTGCAAGTTCCGTCATTGGTCGTCAGTAGAAGAAGTGGAGGTACGTTAGATTATTACCAAAACTTTGTTATTTAATTGAATTTTCCGATAGAAATATCTCAGAAAATGGCAATTTTTCATACTTTTTGAAAGTCGCTCATTTTGTCATTATAAAATGTGAACTCTCTGAGAACAGCCAAATTTTTCGCAGTATTTGTTGGGAGAAAGTGTGAGAGATTAAATTTTGTTTTTCAAAAGTGAAAGAAAGTGAGAAAAACCCAACTAGTAAATATCGCTGTTACTCAGATATAAGTACTGTGTGTTCACGATTAGCGACAAACATGAACAGCGTACATGGTATTCAATGAACTTTTCCAGTATTCACTTTTTTCATCTTTTTGACTTGTGCATAATCGCGAACCTACACGTTGTAGATATAATGGCTATGGAAACTATGAGATTAGTAGAATAAAATTATATTAAGGACAAAAATTAGTTTCTGAGGGTATTTGCCAAAAGAAATACATTAGTTTCATTACTGTTTTATTGGGAATAAAGAAGCTTAACTCAATTAACATTAAACTGATTTTACAAAACTGCGTTGAATTAATAAAATTAAATAGCAAATCTTGACTTGGAGTAAGAGAGGAATGTTCAGTAATGTAAAAATCTGCTTACGATAATTTTACAGTGTTACATTTACTCTAATTATTCAATTTCTTCTTCTTTCTCTAATAATGTTTTTTTTTTCTTCTATGTCATAGTATTCAATGTCACTAATAGAGAAGTTAATTGGAACGTTGTTCTAGGATTTGTCTTGACGTAATTTGCAAACAATGGTAATCTTAATGCCGTTTTTCCTGCAGGAACAACCTCCATGACACCCAACGCCACATATAAATGATTTGCAACAGGTCCGCAGGTGCCTCTTCTTTGGTCGTGGGAAGTGGCAAGAGGGCGAATTTCGAAGCCTTTCAACCACACTGCAGCAGAGGAGGAGGAGATTATGGTTTAACGTCCCGTCGACAACGAGGTCATTAGAGACGGAGCAGCGGATCTAGCGGTTTTGTTTTCCAAGCTTGCACTCTCGTATTCCTTTCTCCTTCGCTGTCATGACATGCACTGTCTACAACAACACCATCACTGGAAAAAAAAACTATCAGTGGACTGACTTCCTCTGGCGAACGTAAATAAACAGTGGTCAGCTGTCGGCTGATGCCTACTGGGGACATCAACTATAAGCGCCTTGGAAAAAGCGTATTTTTACCACAACGGTGGAACAACAAAATACAGGGAGTGAGCGTTCTGAGAAGTAAATGTACAACAGTGAACGTTGGAAGCATCCATTTCACTGAAAGTAAAAAACGTATGATGGTCTTTAACTACCCGAAGGAGTGCTGAAAAGCAATGCCTCCGAATTTTCATTCTCTCCTCAAGATCGTTTGAGGTATCTGTCATGCATATCACTCGACTCACTATGTTTTAGCAAGACAATGCCAAATCACACACGAGCGCCGCGACAGCTGCCACAATCCGACACTTCGGGTTCACAGTTACCGATCATCGTCTGTACATTTCGGGCTTGGCCACCTTCGATTTTCATCTGTTCCTAAAATACAAAGAACACTTTCGAGGACCTCACATTGACAGTGATGAAGAGGTGGAAGACGAGGTGAAGTTGTGTCTCCGTCAACAACGTCAAACATTCTACAGTGACGATATCAACAAACTGGTCTTTCATCCAGAGAAATATGTTCGTCCCCAGGGTGAATGTTGAAAGGTGGCTACACTGAGCCACAGCGCCAGAGATTGCGCCAAAGAGTATTATTCCGCCGCCTCCATTGGAGTGCTTGTCGAGAACTCGTAGTAGTCAGTGCTTGCTGAGATGTCGTAGTGAAAGTTCTTGTCGAGAAGTCGTAGTGGAGAGTGCTTGTTCCATGTTTTATGCAGTTGTTTGATTGGATAGACAGCAGATGTTGTTCTAATGGAGATATTGTAATGATCAGAGTGCTTTTCGTCAATATATATGAAGGTAAAATATTCCCTGTTTTTTTTTTTTTTTCATTATTTCAGTGTCTTAAATAATGCGTCATTACAGGTTCAGTCAACAAAGCACCTGGCTCGTGTTCTTGTATTAGAGTGTAATTCTGGTTTCCTTACGCAATTATAGTATTGCTATTTTCTTTTAATTACTTCAGTATAAATGCTATTTAAAATTTCTTGTCTTGTTGAAGAAGAACCGTGCCAGATGTGTACGTTGAGTCACACTCCCGCACACAGAACAATTACACTTGTGTTTTGGTTTCGTAGGTTTTATAGTTGCTGGGGACTTAATTAATTGTGTTAACGAAAATTTTTTTTCATTCTTTCTTGTTATTCTATGCAGTCACATTGCGTACAAATACTAGTCAGGGCCAACCGTTTACGAGACTTCGTAATCGGACAGACAGCTACTAAAAAATTAAAATTATTTGAATAATATTTAATTAAGCCCCCATGCACGTGGCGACCGCTGCTTCGGATCGTCCCTTGGAATTCTTCTAATTGTAAAAATAGTAGACAGTAGTATTGTTGTAGTAATTTGTAGTTTAGTAATTGTAGTCTATATTGTATGTGTAGATTTGGTAATTGGCATTCTTCTAATGGTATTTTGCAAAATTTATTTTGTTGTTGTCTTGTCTACGGTTTTGATAATTTAGTGCAATTATTTCAATTGTTCGTTAATTGTGTTTGAGGGAAGGATTTCGTGTGAATGGTATTGTTGGTGATAACGTGTTATATTCTCTGTAATATTCGTATTGTGACGAGTTTTGTATGTTTTGTAAATGATTACGCGATCGATGAAAAAGGCAAAAATGATGAATAGTGAGAATGACAAAATTGTTAACATGGCGAACTCGCCAGCACAGGAGAACAGTATGATGAATAATGAAGTGGGAAACAATTTAATAAGTCGGGAAAATAGTCCGGAACCATTTCAAAATTTTTCTCAATCAGAAAATTCACAGAATACGAGATTAACGATAGAAGATTCTGAAATAGTGTCGAACACAGATAGCTTTATGGCTATGCAGAAGGAAGTTAGTTTTGCGGGAAATGTTAGGGGTGAAAAGAATTTCGAATCAATTAATGTAATATTAAATTTGGGATCTGAATTAAAAACACAGTTAGACTCACAGGGATCACAAATAGGAACAATTAAAACTGATATAGGAACAATTAGAACGGAGATGGGATCAATGGAAACACGGTTAGACTCACAAATAGGAACAATTGAAACAGAGATGGAAACAATGGAAATACGGTTAGATTCACGAATAGGGACATGTTTCAAAAACATGAAAGATGAATTAAAGAAAGAAATTAGAGTAGAAGTACAACCGATCTTGAATGCTCACAATAATAGATTAATTTCAATAGAAATCAGACAAAAGGAACAGGATAGAGAACAGGAAGAAAGAGATCGTGTGATAGTACAGAAATTTTCAGAGTTAAATTTACAACGTGCACACGATAAGGAGGAAATATTTTAGAGAATCAAGGAATCAGTACCAAATGACAGATTAAATAACCTAACACAACAATATGAACAGTTAACTACCAAATGTGTCAATACTGAAACCCGAGTAGCGACACTTACAGAAGACGTAAATAAACAGAAAGAACAATTAGGTGACTTATCGGAAAGAGTTGAGGAGATTTCAGATAAATTGACAAGTCTTAGCTTAAATGGGGACAGAGATTCGGATGATACAGCTCCATTACCATTTGCAGAAACTGAAGAGTACCAGAACATAAATAAACATGTTGAAAATCAGGGAAAGTTTAATGAACACGTTAAAAGGGAAGTTGAGGCATTACGAAAGCAAGTCAAACAAATTGAAGGCGAAATCGTAGGAAAAGACAGCTGAAGAAATTTAGAATCACACATAGCAGAGGGCTTTGAAGAAAATAATTTATTTCATTTACGGGATGCAACAAGAGAGCGCCAGGCGCGCGAACTTGACAATAATCGACATTGGGACTGGGGCAGACGCGGTAGGTCTTTGTCGACACGAGGCAAAAACTTTGATTATAAACACTTTTTGACTGTTCGGAAATTTAAGATCTTTCGCAATTCTAAGAATGACATACATCCATGTGCATGGTTAGATCAATTTACGTACGCACTTCCACCAAATTGGCCACTAAGTCACAAACTGGAAATTATGTGCGGCTATTAATGTCCTCAGGGGATTCACTACACTAAGTGAATATGTGCCGTAGCGTGCATAGGGCCCCGAGCTGTAGTGGTGCTATTTCCCTTTTAGTTTTCTGCACCGCTGCCTACTCTTTTACTATTCTTTGCATCTGTCAAACTAACTCTTCAACTATCCATCTATCTAGAGAGTCGGTAAAGATTAACCGGATATGACGATTTTGCCCAAAAGAGATTTCGGAAATTACCGTTTGGACTTACTGTACCTTCAGCAGCATTCATTCGTAGTTTAAACGAAATTTTACCTGTTTGTCTTCGTGACAATATTACTTCATATGTTGATGATATTCTTATTGCTAAACGTTCTTGGAGTGAGCACAACAAAATTTTGGATTCATTATTACGTATTTTAGCAAGAATTGGCATTACAGTGAACTTGGAAAAATCTGAATTTGGTCGTTCTCAGGTGAAATTTCTCGGTCACATTATTTCTACAGAAGGTATTCTTCCTGATCCAGAGAAACTAGACGCTATTCGTAACTATGCTGTTCCTACCACAAAACGTGATGTTCGTAGTTTCCTTGGTGTCTGTAATTTTCTTAGACGCTTTGTTAAATTGGACAATTTGGCCGCACCTCGTTTATGTGAACTATCTGGAAAGAATTCTAATTGGTGTTGGGATGAGGAAGCTCAATCAGAATTTGAACAACTTTGTTATGTTTTAGTTGCTGCTCCACTTCTTTCACTTCCGGATTTATCTAAAGATTTTTGTTCGACAGTATTATTTAGTTCGCAATGATATTCTTTTTAAACGAAAATCGGTCGGCAACTCTGTTTGGTTAGTTTGTATTCCTGATGAGTGGGTCAATAAATTGATTTGGTACACACATTTCAGTTATGCACACTTTGGTCCCAGAAATTGCTTTCATAAATTACGAGAAAATTGCTACTTCAATAATATGGAAAAACGTATTTGATCTGTTCTTGCCAAATGCAAATTATGTCAAAAGGCTAAGCCGCCAACTATTTCTCACAGAGCACCGTTGTTTCCTATCATTCCAGCGAAATTAAAGGACATGGCTGCAGTCGATTTGTTCGGTCCAGTGGTTCGTTCTACTAATGGTTTTGCGTATATTTTCGTAGCAGTGGAATTGACATCAAAATATGTGTGTTTTACAACTTTACGCAAAGCAACAGCTCGTTCAGTATCTAACGCTTTCATCAAACATTTTCTTAAAGAAGTGGGTCATGTTTGAAACACGTATGTAACGTAGCAGCGATGGCGAGGCATTGCAGCGTCTCTGACCAGAGAGTATGCGCTTGACCACGCGAGTGTTGCAAGCTGTACGCGAGTTGCGTGCAGTACTCAGTCAGTAGTTGTTGCAGTCAGTAGCTCTGTTCAGTGGCGTGCAGTGCGCTAGTAGTCGTCATGCAGAGCGGTCGGTCAGTGGTAGCAGCCCAGTGCGGTTGTGTGATGTAGGCTGTCGGCATTCTGGTCAAGAGGCTGAATGAGGTATATTATTAATTAAGGTAATGATCAGATAATGTAAAGTTTATTTATTGTAATTAATCTCCAACAAGTGCCCCAATAATAATTTTTATTTCCAAAGCATTTTTTCAAAAATTTTATTTTTTATTGAACTAAAGATTTCGTTGCACTTCCCATTTCATTCCACTTCTTTTGAAGAAAAATTTCAGTAAAATCACAGAAAAAAGGAATATTATTATTTGCAATGCAGTTCCTCCAAGCCGTGCGCAAGAATAAGAGCAGAAATTTGACTAGCTGTTATGATGAGGTAAGAGTTTAATTCTGATTTTTGCACAGGGCCATAGACCGATATTTCGGTTTAATTGAATTTCATTAGCACTGAATTGTTTTTCATTATTTTTGTGGGAGCTTACACCAGAGTCAGATTGCGAATTTCACATTTTTGTTGCCTTGGTCAGTACATTTCATTGCAGGGAGGTTATTCTTGGCTCCTATTCATTTATTATTTCTGTCTTTAAATTTTGGTGGAGAAGTTACACTTAGCGCAATGTCCATTATCATTCTTAAATAATATTGTTATTTATAAATTTTTGTGGGGAGGTTACACTTGGCGACACCCAGTCCAGTATCGTATTTCGTTGAGAGTCTTTTGAAAAACAGTCAGATATCTGCTCTTATTTGCTTAGATATAATTAGAATTTGGCGCTACGCTTTTACTAATTTTGTGACTTTCTTTCTACAGGTCAACGGCAATTCGTTGCTCTGTTGTATTTGTGTGTTGTTTTTGCATTGTGCTTATTTGTTTTTTGAATATTTGTGACTATTGTAAAAATGCCGCGAAAGACTGTGAATAGTGTATCGCGAGGTATTACGAACGAAATTACCGGCTCAAACGACTTTACCGATAAGACATGTGACACGCAGTGTAATGATGTCAATCCTGCGTTCACTAACAATCAGTGTATTCCAACCACTAATGATGACTTTTGTCTTAATGAGGAACAAACGAACTCAATTGTCTCGTCTGTTAACTTGACGACAATTGATGACGCGGAGCGGTCTATAGTAATGAGCGCTGCCGAGCTTAACACAGCCGATTTGGAAAACTCAAGTAACGTACAGACAAATTTGTCTAATGAAAATGAACAGGATACACAAAGTACGACGGATTTATTTAATTCCGAAATAGTGAGTGACAGTGTACGTCCGACCGATAATCCTTTTTGTAAATTGCAGAATGACCAAATGGTCATACAAAGCGCGACAATTCCAGGTACACAATCAAACAGCACAGATAATGGAGTAGCTAATGTTACTTTGGATCAATTTATAGCAATAATGCTACAGTTTAGGAACGAACAGAACGAAAAACAAGACAACAGTAGTAAAGATCTCAAACAACTTAATGAACAAGTCAAACAACAGAGTGTAGATAACAAACAATTTAAAGAGAATTTCAAACAACTTAGTGAACAGCTCAGACAACAAAATGAAAAATTAGACGACAATTCCAGACAGCTTAGTGAACAAATTAGAGCCGTTGCCGCGCAGTGCCATGACACTAAGGAACAGTTGCGCGTGGAAATTGAGGCTTGTTCACAAAAAAATAGCGAAGAAATTAAGTCTGTTGCGCAAGAATTAAGGGAAATGCAGACAGCCGCAACAGAAACACTCAGAGACGAAATTAGCGGAGTCGCTAAACAATGCTCTGAAAAAGCTACACAATTACGGGATGAGTTTAAAGCAATGACGGTAGAACTTTCGCGCACAATGGACGCAAAGATAGACGCGAAATTCGAACAGCAGAACACTCAGATTAACGAGCGCTTTAATCAGCACATACAAAGCAGTGATACGCGTTTCCGCAAATTTATTCAAGATCAAAACAAAGTAAAACGACAAGTCATGGAAACAATCACTGCACAAAGACAAGAGGACAAACGTAAAATGTTCGCGAAGGCGAAGACGTATGTAGACAATAATATTACTACAGTGTCCGACAAAATTAATACCATAGAACAATTGAACGCGGAATTACGGGATGAAATTTCTGATCTTAAATCAAAAACAGATACACACACAGTAAATATTCAAACAGTGACAGACAGATTCGAACAATTAGAACTAACTCAGGATTGCGATGTCATCAAAGCTGATGTTAAAAAACTGAGCGAAACTACGCGTAAGTTGCAAAAACAGATTAATGCATCTGATTCTAAAACCGATGATCAGGTTAAAATACTGACTGAAAAATGTGATGAATTGGCCAGTCGTATGGATGTTATCGAAAATACTAATGACAATAAATCAGACGATACTGCACCGGTTTCATTTATCCAAACACCTGAATTTCAAAATTTACAGCAGACAATTAATGAGATCGATTCATCTAACAACACGTTACGTAGGAAGTTATCAAATTTACAACAAGAAGTAACAGAGATGAAAAACATTTCAGTTAATAACATGCCACAACAGACGCCACTTTATGAACATGTGTCAGACTCACGCAGCGCGTATAATTTGGGTAATCTACAGAGAGTACGGGACTTAGATTCCCATCAACCACAGTTCAATAGATTCTCTTACGATCCTGAACCTGTTCCATCACACAGAGATGATAATTTCGACTACAAACATTTTCTGTCAGTGAGAAAGTTTAAGGTTTTCAAAAACGATAGAACGCGGATTCACCCACTGGATTGGATTCTACAATTTAGCTTTGCTCTTCCACCGACTTGGCCTGTAACACATAAACTTGAATTTATTTGCAGTTTTTTGGAAGGCGAACCGACAACTCGTATGAGACCGATCGCGAGGCAATGCTATTCAGTAGAAGAGTTTCAGAATGCTTTTCTGTCAGCGTACTGATCGAAGACGACACAGCGCGGAATTAAAGATCAGTTGATTAGTTTGCCGAATTACGAGAACTCCAATTTTCCCAGTGTGACGCAATTTTTTGAGCACATGGTACAACAAAACCAGTACCTAAGTGAACCGTACAGTGAATCCGCACTTATACAATTATGCATCTCTAAATTACCACGGTCATTACGAGTGTCACTTCTAACGGGCCAGCAAAAAGAAAACATTTCAGCATTCAGAGATCTTTTACAGCTCTTGGAAGTACAGCAATCTGATTATTCTTTTGTAAACAAAAACTTTTCGTATAATAACCAAGGTCAACAAAAGTACAGCAATTATGATCAGACACGTAATTTCAATAGGAAAGATAACAGACGCTTTAGGAACGACAACTACCAAAGCTCTAATAACAGCCAAAATTCTAATTATCAATGTCGTCAAAATTTTCAGCAACAGGAACCACAATTTAGTAACAATAGAGGTATTTCACAACAACAACATCAAAACCAGCCGGTTAGCATACCTAAGCAACAATGGAATGCACAAGGTCAACCAGGCTTTAATGTTCCGCCGCGTGCACGTATAGTCCCTGGTCCAACAAATAGTAACGCACGGGAGCAGAGAAACAACTATGTACAAAGAAGACAGTATTTCAATTCCCATCGCAATACACCGTATAGGAATGACTATTACGACAGACGTAAAAACGATGAGCACAATTACCAGCGTACATATAATAACAGTCGGTCTCACCAACAGCAAAATCATACGCAAGAACATATTCTCATGAATGAACCCGACAGTAGGTACCATCCAGAGCGTAACACGTCTGGAAGAAGTAATAGGACAGTTCAAATAGTCGAAATGCCACAGAATCCTCCTAATAATAATAACACGTCAGATAGAATCTGACTAGATAATGTACAGGACGCATCTTCCAATAATACAAGCACTACCTTAGACACGCAAAATGTTGTTCACGAAAATTTAATTACTTTTGACGACATCAGAGACACTCTTTTACAGGAAAGACCAGTTATTCAGAAAACCATTTCACATCCTGTTATCGAAATTAAAATTGGTTCATCGAAATTCTCAGCAGTAATTGATTCCGGATCACCAATATCAGTAATAAATGAGGAGACTTTCAACGAGTGCAACAAAGAGAATACGTATCCGACATTACCATTAGGCAAAACAAAAGTGAAAGGAGCAGTACCGAGTAAAGGAGTAGACGTTAAATTACAGACGCATTTATCATTTTGTATTGGAGGTCATACTTTTCACTCTAATTTTTGGATTGTTCCTTTATTGACAACAGACGTTATTTTAGGTACGAATTTTCTGGTACAACACGACGCAGTTATCGATTTTCAAAATTCTTATTTAATGTTAAAGGATGAAAATGTACAATTGGCTTTAGAATTTCAGTACTCACTATCTGCGGAAGAGCAAACAATTAACCGCACAGAGGTCATTTCCGCAACACGTGACATAGACTGTAATCCCACATTGTTCACGGATACGTACGTACACAACTATAATACTCCAGACGAAGTGGACTACGACGTAATACAAATGATTTCCGATAAAGTTAGACAAAGCAGTGCAACTACAGACGACGAACGAACGCAATTACACAAAATTCTTTTACAGCAAGCTCCAGTTTTTGACAACATTCCTGGTACTATGTCCGGCTTTATGTATGAATTTCAAGTCAAACCGCACGATACATTTAAAGCAAAGCATCATCCTATTCCATATATCCACAGAGAACAGGTTAAAAAAGAATTGCAGGATATGCTTGACCAAGGAATTATAGAACCAGCAGTTAGTCCGTACATAAACCCGCTACATATTGTTAAGAAAAAAGATGGCTCACTTCGCCTTGTACTTGATTCACGTCACATTAATTACATTATTATTAATGAAACAGATCGACCACAGACACTAGAGGAACTTTTACAGAAATTTCATGGTACAGCTATTTATTCTACATTAGATTTGAAATCGGGATTTTGGCAAATTCAACTTCATCCGAACTGCAGAAAATACACAGCTTTTCTCTGTTTCGGCGACTGTTATCAATTTTGCAAATTACCGTTCGGCTTAACTATTTCTTCTGCAGCTTTTATTCGCGGTTTGAACACAATACTTCCGACAGAACTTAAAGACAGAATTACGACGTACGTAGACGATATTCTTATTGCAGAGGCTAACTGGTCGGAACACAATATGATTCTTGAACAACTGTTGCAAACTTTTCATGCTCAAGGACTCACAGTTAACCTTAGTAAATCGCACTTTGGCAAAACTTCTATAAAATTTCTTGGGCACGTAATTTCAGCAGAAGGCATTGCACCTGATCCGGAAAAACTTCAAGCTCTACGTGACATTACTGTTCCTACGACAAAAAAGCAATTACGCAGTTTTTTGGGTTTAATTAATTTTTTTCGTAAATTTATTCATCATTCTGCTTTAGACACACCCAGATTATGCCAATTAACAGGTAAAAACAGTATTTGGTCTTGGGATAAGCAAGCACACTCTGAATTTGTGAACCTGAAACATGCTTTGTTGAATGCTCCACTTTTATCGCACCCAGATCTTACTAGAAATTTTTCCATTGCCACCGACAGTTCCAACACCGCTTTAGGCGTACATATTTTCCAGGAAATTGAAGAAGATGGTTCAATAGTAATTAAAAACATCGCATTTGCAAGTCGCATTCTGTCACCTGCTGAACGAAATTATTCTGTTACAGGACTTGAAACATTATGTGTTGTATGGGCTTTTACGAGATTTCGGCACTTTCTTTACGGCAGACATACCACCGTTTACACAGACCATAGAGCTATACAATTTTTGCTTTCAGCTAAATTTACTCACGACAGATTAAGTAGATGGAAACTATATTTACAAGAATTTAATTTTACGATTGTCCACATTCCCGGCACACAAAATGTTATAGCAGACGCACTATCGCGTTCTCTCGGCAACAATCAGCAAGACGTAGCAACCAACTTCTGCAAAACAAATTTCAGTGTCATGTACATTCAACAAGTTGCATTTGAAAATTTTATTTCATCGTCATTACAGGACATAGCAAAGGAACAAAATAAAGACAATGTGTGGAAAGAAATTAAACACCTTTGGCAAGTTAGGAAAAATGTTACGATTAGGAACCACTACACTGTACGCAATGACATTCTGTTTCGCCGCTCTCATCCTGACAGCAACAATTGGTTATTATGCATTCCTGACGAACTGGTTAAAAAAACTAATCTGGTACACTCATTTAAGTTACGCACATTACGGAGCACGAAAATGTTTTCTTATACCGAGACAGAACTGTTATTTTACCAATATGGAGAAACGTATACGACGAGTTTTAGCGTCTTGTAAAATTTGCCAGAAAGCTAAATCAGACACCACTTCACATATTCCTCCTTTATATCCCATTATACCTGTTAAATTAAGACATATGGCCGCAGTAGACATTTTTTGTCCGATTCCGAGAACTAACAGAGGTTTTTGCTACATCTTTGTCGCTGTTGAGCTCACTTCAAAATTTGTTACTTTCACTCCATTACGCAAAGCTACTGCTAAAACTGTTTCGAAAGCATTTGTAAAACATTTTCTATTTCATGTAGGGCATGTGATGAAAGTAATTTCTGACAATGGATCTCAATTTCGTTCTGGTATATGGACACGTATATTACGAGCTAGAAACATTTCTCCGATCTATATATCCAAGTACCATGCTTCTTCGAACCCTTGTGAACGGTTAATGAAAGAAATTGGTAAGCTGTGCCGAATATACTGCCACAAAAGACATATTGATTGGGATACACACATACTCTCATTCCAAGACGTAATTATTTCCATTCCAAATGAATCCACTATGCTATCCCCATCTGTTATACTGAAAAACGTTGAACCACCAAACAAAATTAAAGAATTAGTAAACTTCCCTACCTGTCGTCGACTAAGACACCACGAAATAATTGACATTGCGCTGAACAACATCAAACGTGCCGCAGAGCGCCGGAGAAGACAGCAAAAACAGGTTTGTACACGCCGCGACTTTCACGTTGGACAGAAAATATTAGTACGTACACACTATTTATCCAGCAAAATAAAAGGTAAGTGCAGTAAATTTGAACTTCTATACGCAGGTCCATATCGGATTCGCAGCATCCCTCACCCCAATGTTGTACACGTCGAAACTTTGAGAACTAGAAAATCGAAAGGCAATCATCATATCTCAAACATTAAACCGTTTATTGAGTGAAGACACTTTATGATTCAACACACTATGATGCCATTTACTAATGCAATTATATTCACCTGACTAATTACTGATGATTATAGTATTTTTCTTGGCAGTGCCCGGCAAGGTAAGGTTAGCAGGTCGCTTTTCTTGTCGTTACACATCAGACCGTGCACATTTTCCACCTTTTTTTGTGTATGATTGTACTCCAGTTTTATTTGTATGTATTGTGAAATAGTTAAGATATAACACACACCAGTTGACTTTGACATTTGTTGCCCTATGATATCTCAACATCGTGACTGTTTTACATTTTTCTTTTGCTGCTGCATTGTGATATTCTCTGTACATTTTGCATCTGAACACTGTCAATGTCTTTGACGTATCACGTTTTCTGTCATGTTATGCTGTATGGTTAATTATGTCACCATAAACCAGTCATTATTTAGTAGGTATATGATTTAAATGCAAGACATTAATCTTTGTTCATCAATTTCAGAAAGAAATGATGCGTGTAAGAAATAAATTCAACAGAAATGGGAATTTCACCTACGGAATAAACGAAAGAAGATGCAATAACTTTATGAGGAAGAGTAAATGGATCAGGATTAACAAGCATTAACAAGAATATACTATACTCATCGTAGAATAGCAGTCTTAACTAATTTTTTCTTTCAGAATACAAGGTGATTGATGCAGGCTGTCAGACTGAACTACACATCTTAGTTTTAGTGATGAAATATGCTAGAGATAAGGAATAGTTGTATAATGAGTAATGAAGTGATTTTTTTTGCAGATGATAATGAATACTGATGAATAAGATGAAGAATATGCTATTATGAATAATGAAGTTTTTCTTTACAGGTGATGATAATAATGAAGTTATGATAATATGGATAATGAAAATGAAGTTTTTTCTTTACAGATGAGGATAATGTTGAAGTTATGTATTTATGCTACGTAGTTATTTAAGTATTTGTTGCAGTTTGTTTTGACAGCAGGTGTTATATTGCATAGTAGGATGACGGAAAGTTTTGGAAAGGACAGCTATGGAACACATTTTTTATACACATTTCACTACCTGTTAATTCGAAGTTCACTACTTTTCAGCATAGTATGCGTTTCTTCTTTCAGGTCAATAATCCATTTTGTATTTTTGCCAGGAGAAGCTTTTCATGATACTTACTGAACCTGTTATTTATTATACCTGTTCTCTTACTTGCATTTTTATTTTTTACCCATTTCTGTTTACCATTTATAAATGTGATTACATATACTGCCTTGTTACATAATCTTGCTACAGCTGACTCATGACGAATGACATTACCTATCCTCATTTGCAGCAATAGGTCAAAAGCAAGTAGTGTTATGCCTCAGCAATTAATTACCGATCCCAACGCAATGCATTGCTAACAAAAAAAAAAAAATGTATTACCAGTCCCAAGTAGTGATACCAGTTTGAGAAAGTTCTGAGTAATGCTGATCAGCTCTGAATAGTATGTCACTTGGGTAATGACTTTTTAATGAGAAAAAAAGTATATATTTAAAATAATGCTTTGTCACTAGCTAATAACTGCCACTATTTATTGTAATGAGGCTACTTATAATGCCTGTGATTATTAATGCTATGACTGTAATTAACTGATTTTAATATTGACTTTGTAATGATCTGAGTAATACTGAATGATGAACTATGTTTTATTCCATTCAATACTTGCTGGCCACTGAGTGCCAATAATTAATGTCACTCAATGAATTGTTATTAATTATGCCATTGATTAGCTCTTGTTTTTAATGTTGTTACTTTGTAACTGGAAAAGAATGCGATTGTTTCATAACGCTTTGTAATTAGGAAAAAGCTAATGATTATTACTATTGGAAGACAAATGATTAATTAATTATGATATGCTTTATAACTGGAAAAGAATGTGATTGTTTAATAATGCTTTGTAATTAGAAGAAGGCTAATGATTCTTACTATATTGAAATGACAAATGATTAATTAACCATGCTACACTTTGTAACTAGGAAAAGAAGGTTACTGATTCTATGTAAAACAATTCATGAACATTTTTCTGTAATACTACATACTTGGTACAGAAATGTTCAATAACTGGGCTATGAATGCCACAAACTACTAATGAAGACTGTAATTGTGAATATTATGTGACTTAATGTCCTTCACCTCATGAGCTAACTACCCTGAATTACTGCAATGTCCATTTGTCCTGTTTATCCCAGTGATCATGGAGCACTATATATGGTTTTGCACTAATTCTACGTTGGTGTGCCTTGTAAGAGAGTGGTGTTGACACGACATGCTGTCCACCACCGTGAGCAATGAAGACGTTATTATGGTCCCACTGTTTGGTTTACCTAATGTACTGCCAAAATGAAAACATGGAATATTACTACGACAATTCAGTGTCTTGGCTACGCTGATAAATTCTGATGGGAAAAGAACTTCAAGTTGTGTCACTTGGTGTTGTACTTCTGTGGAAAGATATGGACTTTCAGAACAGCTGTGTGCAATCTAAAGTGCTACAACCATGATGCAATCCTTCCCTTTCCTATCCTAATTCTTGTCACATAAGGAAAATAATTTTTTTTTTTGGGTAACATCATTTATGTTCATGGGTTATACATTTTTTTAGATTTGCTGAACTCCAGTGCGAGTACACTTATGTCACTGGTCGACATGATTTTTTACCATTATGTTTATTTATTGCGAAAATGCTAAAGAAATTTTTTTGATTTGTTCTGAAATACAGTATATGTACACTCTTGTCTTTTATATTGTATATACATTTTTTATTTTAATGATATATTCTGAAATACAGTGCATGTGCACTTCTGTTAGGTGTTAATATGTTTTCTACTGAACTTCAGTGCCTGTGCACTTTTCTCATTTTTCAATATGATTTGTAGTATTCTGTATATTCAATACTTCAATGCGTATGCACTTATGTCATTTGTTACTAATTGTATATACATTTCGTCAATTGCTAATATGTTCTCAACTCCAGTGCGAGTACACTCATGTCACTTATCAACACGATTTTCTGCCAGTCTGTTTATTAGTTCTGAATATGCTAAAGAATTTTTTCAGTGCGTGTGCACTCTGTTATCTGTCAAATAATTTGTATATACATTTTTCTGATTTGTTACTATGTTTTGTACTCACATTTTGTCTTTGTCTGATATATTTTGTACTTAGTGCGTGTGCACAACATTTAACTCATGTACTACATCTAAATATTCTGTAAATTGTAGAAGTTTGTTAATTAAAAAAAAATTTTGCCGCGCTTGGCAAGTCCAAATGACTCACCATCGCTGCCAAATTTTTGCCCCCCCAGTGGAGGGTTATGAAACACGTATGTAACGTAGCAGCGATGGCGAGGCATTGCAGCGTCTCTGACCAGAGAGTATGCGCTTGACCGCGCGAGTGTTGCAAGCTGTACGCGAGTTGCGTGCAGTACTCAGTCAGTAGTTGTTGCAGTCAGTAGCTCTGTTCAGTGGCGTGCAGTGCGCTAGTAGTCGTCATGCAGAGCGGTCGGTCAGTGGTAGCAGCCCAGTGCGGTTGTGTGATGTAGGCTGTCGGCATTCTGGTCAAGAGGCTGAATGAGGTATATTATTAATTAAGGTAATGATCAGATAATGTAAAGTTTATTTATTGTAATTAATCTCCAACAAGTGCCCCAATAATAATTTTTATTTCCAAAGCATTTTTTCAAAAATTTTATTTTTTATTGAACTAAAGATTTCGTTGCACTTCCCATTTCATTCCACTTCTTTTGAAGAAAAATTTCAGTAAAATCACAGAAAAAAGGAATATTATTATTTGCAATGCAGTTCCTCCAAGCCGTGCGCAAGAATAAGAGCAGAAATTTGACTAGCTGTTATGATGAGGTAAGAGTTTAATTCTGATTTTTGCACAGGGCCATAGACCGATATTTCGGTTTAATTGAATTTCATTAGCACTGAATTGTTTTTCATTATTTTTGTGGGAGCTTACACCAGAGTCAGATTGCGAATTTCACATTTTTGTTGCCTTGGTCAGTACATTTCATTGCAGGGAGGTTATTCTTGGCTCCTATTCATTTATTATTTCTGTCTTTAAATTTTGGTGGAGAAGTTACACTTAGCGCAATGTCCATTATCATTCTTAAATAATATTGTTATTTATAAATTTTTGTGGGGAGGTTACATGTTGATAAGGTTATATCAGATAATGGATCACAGTTTCGTTCTAAAATTTGGCTTCGTACTCTACGGCGTCGTAAGATTAAACCAATTTTCATTTCACTTTTTCACCCTCAATCTAATGCTTCAGAGAGATGGATGAAGGAAATCAATGAATTGTCTCGACTTTATTGTCATCAGAATCACAGAACGTAGGATCAGTATCTTCATATTTTTCAAAACATTCTGAATGAACTTCCTAATGAAGCAACTTCTTTACCGCCTTCACTGATATTAAAAAACAAAGCACCGACAAATCGCATTTCTGAAATCGTTCCTTTTCCGCCTACACGGAAACTGCGGCATTCTGAAGTTGTCAACCTGGCTCTACAAAATATTGCATCTGCGGCTACTAGAAGAGAGAAATCAGCTAAGCGTCCTGGTCGTTTAAAAACTATTTCAGTTGGCCAAAAGGTGTTAATTAAGTCTCATCGTTTGTCTCACAAAGGAAAAGGCTTGTGTCGCAAATTTTTTCTGCTTTATAACGGTCCATATAGAGTTCGCAAAATTATTCATGATAACGCTGTCGAAGTAGAAACTCTTAAATCTCGGCGCTCTAAGGGAGTACATCATATATCTAACGTTAAAATTTTTGTGGAATGACATACTTTTGAGACATCAACAGTTATACGTAAACATGCGGAGAGTACAAGGATACCGCGCCGTGTTCCGGCGGCGGCACAGACTCAAAGCAACAGTCAAGTCTGCGCGCCTCACAAGGCAGTCGTTGACCGCAAACAATTACTTCCTACGTCACGCGTACCTACAGCTGATCGAGCGCTCAGTGCGAATGCACTGACAGCCGTAAACAAATACACAGTCTAATTTCTCCGATTAAATTCAGTATAAAGCTATAGTGACTTGCTAAATTATGTTATTAAAGTTCAGTATTTTTCAGGATACGGTTCTATAAAATATTTAAGAACTTCAGGTAAATTCTGTGCGTGTCCGATGTTAAGACGACTTGCTATCGAGAAAATTTCATTAAGAATGTTATTTCGAAGGAGAAACTAATATACTAAAAAGGTAACTATTAATTGAGTTTATTTTTCAGGTAACATATTTCCACTTAGGTACGTACTTTAGACGTAATTTGCTGCTCGCGATTACGTGATTCATACTTTGTGCTAATTTCATGTTCTATGAATTTACTTGTGAAGCGACGTGCTTGCGTGTTAACTGATTTTGACAATGATTGATTAATGAACAGGGTTGTTATTTGTATATATTATGCATCGCTTGGCTGCTATGCTTTTTCACTGGTGTCACATTATTTTTTTTATGTGAATGCTGTGCTTATTTATTTAAATTATAATTGTCACCTGATTAATTGTGTTGACTATGGTTATGTGTGTAAGTTGTACTTTGTGATTTATCTGCTTGCGCCTTCATGTTTACTTATTGAGGTTACATATGAACATTTATTTGCTTATGCTGATATGATGCTAATGACCTGTTTATTATGTCAGATAACATATTTGCTGCCTTGCTTATGGATTGCATATATACACATTTCTATTTTGTTGTCATAACTACTCTTTACTTTCGTATATATAAATGCTGATATACTGTGTACAAACATAGAGTTTAAGTCACACTATGGCATTAATTATAGATTGTTCGCTTGGCAGAGCCTCGTTGTAAGAATTGTGCTGCATCCACTTGTTGACATTCTGTTCTCCGCTGGTATATTTACTCGCTATTGCATGTTTTGCTTACGCTCAGTGCCTTATATTTTTAAGATAAGAAAATGAACTGCTATAATTCGACGAACGACATTAGTACAAGAAACTTCATAGAAGTCACATGAGCTGAGGTTTTATGGAAGCTGTTTAAATTTATGCTAATAGGAAGGAAGCTAACGACATGACATACCAACACTAGAGTTAGACCATTGACAGTTATTACACTGCATTCTTCGTGAGCAATTGAAATAGCAAGTGACACTTGACACAAAAAATACTCCACATGTTTGCTTCTGCCATGATTCTTGAAGTGGTGTACACACTGTGAAATACTATGATCATTCACACTCCGTAATCGTACTTAATTACTGAGAGTTATTCGAACTAAAGGCTGTTAGAGGTCATGTATGCATTTCTTTCGTTTAATGATGGACAAGGTAACCAAAATGTATTTTATAATTCATAATGAGTAGAAGATTTGGCTCAGGTGGACTACACAGAGGTTGTGTGTGGACATTGTGTCTTCGGATTGCATGGGATGATGAACTGAAGTTTGCACTAGGATTTTATCTGTACTTGTTCGAGGAAACTGACTAGAGAAAAGAGTTGTTATGGAAGTGAAATGATATTGGTGCTAAGGTTTATATGTATCGACGTACTGAAGAGGTATTATTGAGGTATTGAGATTATGTGAAGTTGATCATTATTGGGGTTTTGGTGGACAAGACGTAAGGTAAATGATATTGATGATAAAGTTTATATGTATCGACGTAAGAGGTATTATTGAAGTATTGAGATTATGTGATACTGATGATTATTGGAGTTTTCGTGGATAAGAGGTAAAGTAAGTGAGGAGCATATTTTTTTTGTTGGTTTTATGGAACAAGGAGGATGAAGATGGAAGACTAGAACACTAAAGTGGATGGAAGATTGTCTACACACACTTTGTTAAATCAATAAGCAGTACATACTTTTTTTTGGAGAGAGGAAGCATTTGCATATCTTGGCACACTGACAGTTGTTCAGCAACCGTACATTTTGATCTGGCTTGGCAAACATTGGTCTTGACATGATGACTATGGCGTTGACTAACTATTATTGACTGTTATACATTGCTGCCACTACTACTTGATACACATGATGAACATCAAATTTTGACAGAATTGCATTTACACAGTTAACACTATTCAATTACACAGTAGTACTTAATGTGGATGAAAGATGAGTGAGTGTGTTTTGTGTGTTTTCCCTTCCTAATCCCAGAAAAGTGGTACCGACTTACCTCCTAAACATTATTTTACTTGCTTGTTGTGGCTTGCACTGACACCCATAAATATTATAGGTTTACTGATATTTGTGCATTTGTAATAGTTAATATGACAATTATCTGTTATCATTTGTGAGTTTATTATAATTCACATGTTTAGTGTAAGAGCATTGAGAATAATTTTGTAAAAGCAATTGTGTGTGCATGCAAACTGTTGTTCACACCTGCACCTGTTCAACATTGATGTGTGACACTTAGAATTGTTTAATTTCTGCTGATGAACTGTGTGATTAGTGATAGTGAATATTATGGACTGTTACCTGCACTTTTCCAACATAATGGGTGCCACTTAGAAATGATTAATTTCTGCTGATGAACTGTGTGATTAGGATAGTGAATATTATGGACTGCTGTCTGGACCTGCTCTTGATTGCTAGGTGCCACTGATGAACTGCTTCTACTGAAATAATGTCACTTGTTGGTGTCTGCGCCTGTTCAACATTACTGGGTGCGACTGATGGAACTGATTCTACTGAAATAATATCACTTGTTGCTGTCTGCACCTGCTCAACATTGCTGGGTGCGACTGATGGAACTGATTCTACTGAAATAATATCACGTGTTGCTGTTTGCACCTGCTCAACATTGCTGGGTGCCACTGACGGACTGCTTCTACTGAGATAATGTCACTTTCTGCTGTCTGCACCTGTCAACATTACTGGGTGCCACTGATGGACTGCTTCTACTGAAATGATGTCACTTGTTGGTGTCTGCACCTGTTCAACATTACTGGGTGCCACTGATGCACTGCATCTATTGAAATAATGTCACTTGTTGGTGTCTGCACCTGTTCAACATTGCTGGGTGCCACTAATGGAACTGCTTCTGCTGAATGATGTCACTTGTTGGTGTCTGCACCTGTTGACCATTGCTGGGTGCTACTGCTGGAACTAATCATTGAAAGCATTTTATGTGAACATTTGTATAAACTGTTTTTTTGTGTATTGTGTGAACTATTATGTAAAGTCACATGTATGAAAGAAGTTGTATTGCTTACTGTATTTTATATATTAGATTATTGAAAGGTCAGTGCAAAGCCAAAATTTTATCTAATTATGTGATATTTACGTATTAATATTATCTTTTATTTTTGTCTGTATTTTTGTGGACGAATTTGGTGGTATTTTCACCACCAATGCTGGCAAAAATACCATCAAATTCTGGCCCGTGGAGGAGGGGCATATAAAAGGTGGCTACACTCAGCCACAGCGCCAGAGATTGCACCAAAGAGTATTTATTATTCCGCCGCCTGCACTGGAGTGCTTGTCGAGAACTCGTAGTAGTCAGTGCTTGCTGAGATGTCGTAGTGAAAGTTCTTGTCGAGAAGTCGTAGTGGAGAGTGCTTGTTCCACGTTTTATGCAGTTGTTTGATTGGATAGACAGCAGATGTTGTTCTAATGGAGATATCGTAATGATCAGAGTGCTTTTCGTCAATATATATGAAGGTAAAATATTCCCTGTTTTTTTTCATTATTTCAGTGTCTTAAATAATGCGTCATTACAGGTTCAGTCAACAAAGCACCTGGCTCGTGTTCTTGTATTAGAGTGTAATTCTGGTTTCCTTACGCAATTATAGTATTTCTATTTTCTTTTAATTGCTTCAGTATAAATGGTATTTAAAATTTCTTGTCTTGTTGAAGAAGAACCGTGCCAGATGTGTACGTTGAGTCACACTCCCACACACAGAACAATTACACTTGTGTTTTGGTTTCGTAAGTTTTATAGTTGCTGGGGACTTAATTAATTAATTGTGTTAACGAAAATTTTCTTTCATTGTTTGTTGTTATTCTATGCAGTCAGATTGCGTACAAATACTAGTCAGGGCCAACCGTTTACGAGACTTCGTAATCGGACAGACAGCTACTAAAAAATTAAAATTATTTGAATAATATTTAATTAAGCCCCCATACAATGTGTTGAGAAATAAATACGTAGAAACGAGAGTAAACATGTAGGTTGTTAATAACGTTTGTTTTATTTAAAATCTGTAAGGAATTTCACATAACAAATTCGGAGGCATAGCTTATCAGCTCGCTATAGTAATTCAACAATTTCGATATTTCCTTACCGGCTACGTTTTTTCTCAGTTTGTTTGACTTTTTGAAAATATCATTTTATGTTCCACAATTTTCTTCTGTAAGATTTTGGGTCAAAGTGGCCAATTCTGAGATGATCCACGTTTTATAGCGTCGAAAGTGAGAAAAATTACTGTCTCCTGACGTAACGTTTCTGTAGGAACATTTAAATAAAATGGTAAAAAATCGAATCAGAATTTAATGCACTATATTTCTGGTAATGGTGGCTGTTTCGATTCAACGTGTAGCTTTGGAGAATTTTGAAGAAGAACACAGAAAATTTCGGAAAATTTAATGGTTTTCTTTCCTCACGGCTTCAGTCCCACTCAGAAATCAGGGCAAACCCAGGTTATTGATATTCGAGCCCTACTTAAATTAAAAGAGTTTCCAGAATTTCACTAATTTTTGGAAGGCAATTCCTTTCTTCGAGCTATGGATGGTGGATGATGGAGAGCTACTGTTTATCACAGGTCATATGGCACCGCATGTCTGTACGCGAAATACCATAAGCGAGTTGTCAGCAGTGGTAGCTACACAGTTGTAGACAAAGCTTGCTACGATTCCTCACTCCAAAGAGGCATTGTTTCATGATAAGGATTTCTCTGTTGGTTCTGCGTCTGATAGGGAGAACTGTCGTTTTAAAATGGTGTGGTTGACTGAACAATCGCTTGTTTTAAAAATGTGGGACAAAATGTTTTGCAGTTAGTGTATCCGCACTCTAAGGATGCATGTCGTGCAGGATATCTAAGGTCATAGTGTAAGAGCAGATGTTGGTGGGAGTTCAGCAGCACTTATGTAAGAGAGTGGTACCTGTGGATGCTGCGAGGAATTTAACGGCCACGTTACCGACGCGAGAAATCAGTAAAAGGACAGTTTGGTGAATGTGTAAACAGCGTTCGTGCGGGTGCGCGCGCATTTTCTATCCACGTCACGGAGGCCGAGATGTTTGCCCAAATTATACAAGGCATTAAACCCTATGACAGAACTCGATTGATGTTCACTCGACCACCTAGCACGCTTACCGGCACGCAAGATATGTGATACCACACTGCGGAATTTCGGTTCTTAGACCAGGGTGGGGGAAGTGAACCTGCAGCGAATACGATTGATCACAAAGGGTCACAAGCTACAAATATTAAGTCTTATGGGCGTTGTTTATGTGAGCTGAAGGGACATGTCAGGAGAGATTTCTCTTGATGAAGGAGATACCTGAATCCGTATTAGGTAGACGATCGGGTGTGTTTTAGGAACTATGTTAAACAGGTATGCGGACGCAACGCACTGGGGGTAAGCTCCTGCCACGCTTTTGGGGACTTCCGATTGGTGTGTGAGCTGTTACACAAGTTTCTGAGTTGATTTCATTCTGTCTACTGCTAAGAAACGTAGGGTATACTTCTCTTTCCTAAACCAACTTGTAAACAGTAACTGTTTCTGTACATGAGCGTCGTTGTTCTTGCTCTTATTTGTTGTTATTTTATGGTATTACAGTTTGCTGGTGCCTTCATTCTTTGAGTGGGGATGGGCACAAGAGCTGGAGGCGATATGAGATTGCTCCATGTCGAACAGCACAGTTCTGTTCCCCCATCTCAGTGGTTTTGTTTTTAGCTAAGTGACACTAATGATGCCAGGGTGCGGCCGACGCGAGATGTGTGATAGGTATGAGCGCTGTCGAGGACCTGCTGGAGGAAGGCGTGGACAGCTGCTGGCAATCTGCTGGACTAGATGATGATGATGGTGATGTTATTTGGTTTGTGGGACACTCATCTGAGTGTTCATCAGCGCCCGTACAAAGTCCCAATCTTTTCACTGTCCAGTCTCTCCACTTTACAAAATGATGATAAAATGAGGAGAACAACACAAACACCCAGTCTCCAGGCGGAGAAAATCCCTGATCAGGCCGGAAATCGAACCCGGGATCCCAGAATCCAGAGATTGCATGGAGCAATGGTTTATTCCTCGCATGGACGTTGTTTAAAAACGTCTGCTTATAATATGTACCTGGGCGACGATAATCCACCCAACACTCGACTGCGAGAAGCTAAATAGATTCTTATGCTATAGGGTAACGACATATAACATTTCCAGCTGGAAATAAAATGTCTGTCATCTATTTCCATATAATATAGTCCAAATAATCAGCAGTGGCCCCTTCGTTTTTCATGGTATCCGTATTTTAGTAGCTGAAATCTTGCGAAAAACATGGGTAACAATGATTGATATGCTTGAGGTGCTAGGGTGTCGAAGCATTTAGAGCAAAAGTAATGGTAAGATGCGTCACTTAGTGTCAGCTCTCTTGAGTTACTGGAGCAGTATGAGAGTAGGGTTTGAAAATGTAAGTAATGTAATCGGTCAACAATAACTGCATTCCGCTGTTGAAGTTAAGACGCATCAGTTCACTGTTAGTTTTGTGTAGTGTATATTTCTAGGTATACAGTTTTTATGCAAACGTTTGACACTTTATATTGGTGAAAGTTAAATATGAAAGGAGATTGGAAAAAAGTAAAGAAGAAAGTGTGGTAACTGAATAGTACATTCAAAGTTGATATTGACTGGGAAGCATCTAGCAGAAGCCGGGCAAGAAGTAGCCACTACTGATTCGATTCAGTTTTCTGTTGTAAATAAGGGAATATTTTGGAGTACAATTACTTGGTTGTTTTCATAACTGTTGTGTGCTATGTGTCAGTTTTCTGATATATATAATGTAATATTTTGGGGTACAATTACTTGGTTGTTTTCATAACTGTTGTGTGCCATGTGTCTGTTTCCCTCATAAATAATGGAATATTTTCTGGTACAATTACTTGGTTGTTTTCATAACTGTTGTGTGCCATGTGTCATTTTCCTGTTATATATAATGTAATATTTTGGGGTACAATTACTTGGTTGTTTTCATAACTGTTGTGTGCCATGTGTCTGTTTCCCCTCATAAATAATGGAATATTTTCTGGTACAATTACTTGGTTGTTTTTATAACTGTTGTGTGCCATACGACCACAATATAAATTCCTCTTGTGGGGCCACATTGAATTGTAGAGTGAAATCTCAAATATATTAAGTGCCAAAATGTTCATAATTTATATCTTTGGTGCCTTAAGCCAAAACCATTTTTCTCTCAAAAGCGTATGTTTCTGTATGTGATCTTCGAGTTGAAAGTGATGGCGATAAATGGCATTCTGTCAGCTCCACCAGTCATGGCATCTTGAGAAGCGTTAACTGTCACATTGATATTATCACTGATGAGATGCTAATAAGCGTTGTTAATGTTGCTTTATAAGGCAAAACTATATACTTCACCTTTATTTGAAGCGAAAAGCATATATTTTATTGTTATGATCATACCTGCTAAAACAAAATATAAAGAGAAAAACCTCCAGCACTTGAGGTACATGAATTGCATGTTAAAATTTACTGTGTTAAGTTGAGACTTAAAAGTGAAATCGTTATCTAGGATAGGTATTGCTTATTAATTAGGTAACTTGCATCCTTATAGTTCATTCTTGCAGAAAATGTATAAATGCAAATTACAGTGCTCTGAACTTGGCAAATATTCAAGAATGCATGTGTAAACTGAAACCCAGACTGGATAAGCGAGAAGAACTTTCTAACGTAACCCTTGGAGCGGTTCACCTTCATCGAAAACGTTACAACGAGAGGGAAGGTGCAAGTAGGTGACAGGTTACTGCAATCTACAGTGTCCCAAAGGGGAGCGGTGGCTTGACTTGGGTTTGCATGTACAGAGGAGTCCAAAAAAATGTTTCCACTGTTTAAAAGTCCATAACTGGCAAACTAATTGACGGAGTTGGCTCATCTTTGGTAGTGTAATAGTTTGCAGTTCCGGCAAGCGCCACACAAGCGTTGTATTGCTTTGTTTTGCTTTGTCAGATGACAGACGCCAGATAGTCAGTGTTTTGTTCTTAGTTGCACCTAGTTACTCGAGTAAACATGGCTGGTGCAAGGCTTACGTTCCATGAAAGGAAGTCAGTTTTGAAGTGGTATTTTAAGCACGAAAACATTAATAAGGTTCAACGGCAATGGCGAAATGAGTATCAAACATAGCCACCGACACGTTTAACGATTCGTCGCGTTCGAGACAAATTTGAAGCCGACAGCTGTGTTAAAGATGTACACAAAAACGATCTGGACGACCTGTAACAGCAACAAGTCCAGCTAACTCCCGTCATGTGTTACAACAATTCACTCGCTCACCACAGAAGTCTGTGAGACGGTGTGCCCGTGAAACTGGAGTGAGTCGCTCAAGTGTTCGGCGAATTTTGAAGACAGCAAAGTGGAAGTGCTACATCCCACGATTGCTACACGCAATGAACGAGGACGACCCAGATCATAGAATGGAGTACTGCGAGTGGTTTACTAACATGGTGCGCAACGATGAAGACTTTGCAGAGATTATTGTGTGGTCTGATGAGGCACAGTTCAAACTCAATGGTACAGTAAATCGCCACAATTGCATCTACGGGGCCGCCGAAAATCCGAAAGTCCATGTAGATAAAGCCGTGAATTTGCCAGGAGTAAATGTGTGGTGTGGGTTGTCTTACCGGGGCTCTTCTATGACAGCACAATTACCGGTGAGATGTATCTTCAGAAGCTTCACACATTCATTTTACCTGCCATCCGAGACTTATACGGAGACGGAAGAGTTTACTTTGAAGAAGATGGTGCCCCAGCCCACTACCAAAATCGTGTTAGGGCGTATCTCGACGAAAATCTACCAGGAAGATGGATAGGCCGTAGAGGTGCTGTGGAGTATCCACCACGTTCCCCAGGCCTAACTCCTCTGGACTTTTACCTGTGGGGAACACTAAAGGACGTCGTTTATCGACAAAAGCAACGCACATTAGATGAACTTCGAGAATCCATCGTACATTCATGCCCAAATATCCAACTGAACACGTTGCAGTCAGTAGTTCGTGCTGCAGTTCGGCGGCATCGTTTGTGTGTGGATGTTAATGGTGACCATTTCGAACACGTACAGTGATATCTTTAAGTTGGACTTTAAGTTACATTTTCACCAAAAATGAGACAACTCCGTCAATTAGTTTGCAAGTTACGGACTTTTAAACAGTGGATACATTTTTTTGGACCCCTTTGTATTCAGGAACATCGAAGTAGTCCGCAGAGAAATAGAAGTGAAAAATTTCTACAAACAAAGGGGATGATATAAATTATGCTGATAACAGCAATTTTAACACACTGTCTGAGGATAGCTGTGATAACGAGCGCAGAGTGAAAAATCACATTAATTCGTTCCCAAAGGATGAAAGACATTACCCAATTTCTAAATCAGCAGAGGTGCAGTGGGAGCAAGTGCCCAAATCCCTGACTCAGCATACGTCTGCAGTTAGTGAATGATGTCATACTACAGCTTTGCATGTCATACTGAAGGTCATTGTCAGCACATGGTCATCCCTTCCCTTCCCTTCCCCTTCATCCCTTCCTCACTATCCTCCTCTCATTCCACACCTTTGCCCTCTTCCAATAGAGACCATTTCACACCTGTATGCGATGGTGAATGAATCATCAGGTAGCGCTGTTGGCAGAGTTTGGTCAAAAATCTGAAAAATTTGAAAGTAAGTATTGATCCATCAGTTAGTAATAATATTACTACTAATCATTTATAAATATATTCACTAAAACTTATGTTCCATTTTTTTCTTCCAGCAATGCAATGTGCCTCAGTGAGAGTGCTGAATGAAGATACTCAAGTGTTCAGTATACCATGACCCACGCTGACACAGCAGCAGGAGTCTGCAGGCAACCTTCCAGAATTATCAGACCTGTCATCGCTTGTACCACCATGGAGCTAACTCAATTTGTTGAGCCCACAGGAGTTCTACATTCCACCAACTCATACAATGTGATAGCTAGTGGTTCTAAAAGGGGTGAATATGAGTCTAGCACCAGACAGTGACTGTGGAGTAGCTGTAGAGGCAGGAAACGTTCAACATGTCGGTGCTGTAGTGAAGTATACAGTATACAGTGAAAAAAAATGGTGATGCGTTATAATCCATGTTACACTCGTTTTGATGTTCTTATGTTATGATGTAAGCTTTCGATAGTTGATAAATATGGTGAAGCTGAGCTTGAATTAACTTCATGACACGTGTATTTATCTACAGCATTCAAGTCTTCTGAAATTGTATGATTTACACTGTCCACTAGCAGTTGTAGTGGACAGGCTGTCACGCTGGCAACCATATACTAGAGCTGCATACTATGACTACGCCATATTTGCGAGTGAATCCTTAACAGATTCAATCTGATGTTCTAAACTTTTGAAGACTGCTTCCTGATACTTTCATGGATTTGGGAATATATCTGACTTTTGATACAGCAAGCTTTGTACATCTCCTCGTGTTTTCTGCAGTTCGATAAGTTTTTGTTTTCATAAGCAAGTGGCATTAGCGGGCTATTGACAGGTATCATTCTACCTATTAGGCAATAGTTACACATTTTTTGAAGGGCAAATAGCTTATTTCGTGCTACGTGATGCAGCAGCTGTAGAGGAAAGGGCGCCTTATATGCAAGCTGATGTTTCCGTTTCGTTCTGCCGTTGCACTCGGTTTGCGAAAATTATAACGGAGCATCATGAGACAAATGTAGATAACCAGTAAGATTTTCATTCGTAAATTCCCTTGATTCGTAAATGAAATTAGACGATACTTTGTTTCACTCGCAGCAATTTAAGCTGCGCCCTTAGGTTACAGCCTAACAACATCCACGTAAATCGCGGGACATTGTGAAACAACAGTTAAATATTTATGACAACCAAGATTATAATTCTGATTCAGGCTCTGCTCTTAGGTCCCAACCTGTCCTTAGTCGGAACCTAACCACAGCCTTGGAAATCTTGACATATGCACAGGAAAAGAGGCAAATATCTGTGATAACGGCCACTACAACATTGTTGTTGTTGTTGTTGTTGTGGTCTTCAGTCCTCAGACTGGTTTGATGCAGCTCTCCATGCTACTCTATCCTGTGCAAGCTTCTTCATCTCCCAGTACCTACTGCAGCTTACATCCTTGTGAATCTGCTTAGTGTATTCATCTCCTGGTCTCCCTCTACGATTTTTACCCTCCACGCTGCCCTCCAGTACTAAATTGGTGATCCCTTGATGCCTCAGAACATGTCCTACCAACCGATCCCTTCTTCTGGTCAAATTATTCCTCCTCTTCTCCCCAATTCTATTCAATACCTCCTCATTAGTTATGTGATCATTCTACTTATTTACCATTCCACTCTCGAATGGCGCGTGGGAAAAAGGAACACCTAAATTTTCCGTTCGAGCTCTGGTTTGTCTTATATTATTATGCTGATCATTTCTTCCTACTTAGCTGTGTGTCAACAAAATATTTACTCATTCGGAAGAGAAAGTTGGTGATTGAAATTTCGTAAATAATCTCGCCGCAAAGAAAACCGCCTTTGTTTCAGTGACTGCCACCCCAGCTCGGGTATCATATCAGTCACACTCTCCCCCCTATTGGGCGATAACACGAAACGAGCTGCCCTTCATTGCACTTTTTCGATGTCCTCCGTCAATCCTACCTGGTTAGGATCCCATACCACGCAGCAATATTCCAGCAGGGGACGGAAAATTGTAATGTAGACTGTCTCTTTAGTGGGTTTGTCGCATCTTCTAAGTGTTCTGCCAACAAAGCGCAGTCTTTGTTTCGCCGACCCCACAATATAATCTATGGAGTCATTCCAATTTAAGTTGCTCGTAATTGTAATTCCTAGGTATTTAGTCGAATTGTCAGCCCTTATATTTGTGCGATTTATCGTAAACCGAAAATTTATCGGCTTTCTTTTAGTGCCTATGTGGATGACCTCGCACTTTTCTTCGTTTATTGCTAATTGCCGCTTTTCGCGCCATTCAGAAATTCTCTCTAGATCATTTTGTAATTGGAACTGATCGTCTGATGATTTTACTAGACGGTAAATTACAGCGTCGTCTGCAAACAATCTAAGGGGACTGCTCAGATTGTCACCTAGATCATTTATATAAATCAAGAAAATCAGAGGGCCTATGACACTACCTTGCGGAACGCCAGATATCACTTCTGTTCTACTCGATGATTTACCATATATCACGACCTCTCTGAGAGGAAATCACGAATCCAGTCACACAACTGAGACGATACTCTATATGCACGCAATTTGACTAATAGTCGCTTGTGAGGAAGGGTATCAAAAGCCTTCCAAACCTCCACATCCATCTATCTGTAGCCTAATAGGCTGGAAACATAATGTCATATCGGCTGTCAACTATTTTTCACTGAGCAATACATAATCAAACTTCCTGGCAGATTAAAACTGTGTGCCCGACCGAGACTCGAACTCGGGACCTTTGCCTTTCGCGGGCAAGTGCTCTACCAACTGAGCTACCGAAGCACGACTCACGCCCGGTACTCACAGCTTTACTTCTGCCAGTACCTCGTCTCCTACCTTCCAAACTTTACAGAAGCTCTCCTGCGAACCTTGCAGAACTCGCACACAGTTTTAATCTGCCAGGAAGTTTCATATCAGCGCACACTCCGCTGCAGAGTGAAAATCTCATTCTGGAAACATCCCCCAGGCTGTGGCTAAGCCATGTCTCCGCAATATCCTTTCTTTCAGGAGTGCTAGTTCTGCAAGGTTCGCAGGAGAGCTTCTGTAAAGTTTGGAAGGTAGGAGACGAGGTACTGGCAGAAGTAAAGCTGTGAGTACCGGGCGTGAGTCGTGCTTCGGTAGCTCAGTTGGTAGAGCACTTGCCCGCGAAAGGCAAAGGTCCCGAGTTCGAGTCTCGGTCGGGCACACAGTTTTAATCTGCCAGGAAGTTTCATATCAGCGCACACTCCGCTGCAGAGTGAAAATCTCATTCTGGAAACATCCCCCAGGCTGTGGCTAAGCCATGTCTCCGCAATATCCTTTCTTTCAGGAGTGCTAGTTCTGCAAGGTACGCAGGAGAGCTTCTGTAAAGTTTGGAAGGTAGGAGACGAGGTACTGGCAGAAGTAAAGCTGTGAGTACGGGGCGTGAGTCGTGCTTCGGTAGCTCAGTTGGTAGAGCACTTGCCCGCGAAAGGCAAAGGTCCCGAGTTCGAGTCTCGGTCGGGCACACAGTTTTAATCTGCCAGGAAGTTTCATATCAGCGCACACTCCGCTGCAGAGTGAAAATCTCATTCTGAATACATAATCAGATTATAATATTGCTCATGAAATGCCGACCTTTGGTATCACAGACCTTTTTCGAGTTGCTTGTTGGAACAATTATCCACGTCAAATGAGTTGTCGTTGATCGCATTTTCTCTCAAACTTCCGTCTCGTTCAGTATATAACTCTGGAATTGTCAATCTTGGGAACCTGAAGAATGTACGATAGCATCAAAATTTGAGACACATACAATCTCTGCGACCGCTCGGGTGTCAGGGAATGAGGTTTCTTCCCCAACAGCGGAGAAACCTCTCACTGTGTCTACCTTAGTTTTAAATGACCCAACTACTCTGCAGTAGCATGGGGACAGCCTAATGCATTTATTTCCATACTCCTGCGATCGACGCACCGACCTGAAGCTGTCCTCAAGAAGTCCTCACCGTCGATGTAGTATCAGCGCAAGAACGTAGAACAATAAAACATTTGAGCGCACAGAAAGCTGATGCACGTTTAAGAAACAAGCAACAAAATTTTAAACTGCAAGAAATATCAAAAAGGAGGTTTGGCGTGATAACCTAATCGAGGTATGCGCGTTTTCCCGAAAACGCATCTATTAGCTGCAAGGATACTTGGTGTTTTATAAGCCCCCAGAGAAAATTTGATTGCCGACACAACGTTGCGACTGCAGGGTTCCTTCTTCAAATATTAAAAAAATAATAAAATTTCTTCTTCACACAGTCACGTGGCACAAACCACTGCGTACTAAACAGTAACTAAGTAAACCTCAGAGGCAAATAAAATTATTAAACACTTTTAGGCTAAAGTACGCTCACGTTCTCGACAGATTTTAGTTGTGTATTGCTGTTGAAGAGTTCGTTATCGGTGGTCATAGCCAACTAGATGATAGTAAACGATAGCTAATCAGACTCACTCCTCCCATGAACCTTGGACCTTGCCGTTGGTTGGGAGGCTTTCGTGCCTCAACGATACAGATAGCCGTACCGTAGGTGCAACCACAACGGAGGGGTATCTGTTGAGAAGCCAGACAAACGTGTGGTTCCTGAAGAGGGGCAGCAGCCTTTTCAGTAGTTGCAGGGGCAACAGTCTGGGTAATTGACTGATCTGGGCCTGTAACACTAACCAAAACGGCCTTGCTGTTGTGGTACTGCGAACGGCTGAAAGCAAGGGGAAACTACAGCCGTAATTTTTCCCGAGGGCATGCAGCTTTGCTCTATGATTAAATGATGATGGCGTCCTCTTGCGTAAAATATTCCGGAGGTAAAATAGTCGCCCATTCGGATCTCCGGGCGGAGACTGCTCAAGAGGACGTCGTTATCAGGAGAAAGAAAACTGGCGTTCTACGGATCGGAGCGTGGAATGTCAGATCCCTTAATCGGGCAGGTAGGTTAGAAAATTAAAAAAAGGAAATGGATAGATTAAATTTAGATATAGTGGGAATTAGTGAAGTTCGGTGGCAGGAGGAACAAGACTTTTGGTCGGGTGATTACAGGGTTATAAATACAAAATGAAATAGGGGTAATGCAGAAGTAGGTTTAATAATGAATAAAAAATAGGAATGCGGGTAAGCTACTACAAACAGCATAGTGAACGCATTATTGTGGCCAAGATAGACACGAAGCCCACACCTACTACAGTAGTACAAGTTTATATGCCAACTAGCTCTGCAGATGACGAAGAAATTGATTAAATGTATGATGAGATAAAATAAATTATTCAGGTAGTGAAGGGAGATGAAAATTTAATAGTCATGGGTGACTGGAATTCGACAGTAGGAAAAGGAAGAGGCACTTAAGCGTGAACTGTAGAGTAACCCTGTAGATGTAGATGTAGATGACGAGCTATAAGTCGCCTACCCAACAAGTTTCTGGCATCATTTGTCAGTCTACGCGATCGATATCCTGACTAGCGAGCTATTTTGTCATTTACGAGGGGGATGTGTTATCTATATAGACCAGTGGTTTCCAACTTGCGGACGCGACCCCCTCCCCCCATAGGGGCGTGACAGCTTTATAGGAGGTGGAGCGCGCGGACGTCTCAGAAGAAATCATAAGCATTTGGTCAGATACGTCAAAAATTTTGTTTTCTAATTACAGCTAGTGGCTCTGAGCACTATGGGACTTAGCTTCTGAGGTCATCAGTCCCCTAGAACTTAGAACTACTTAAACCTAACGAACCTAAGGACATCACACACATCCATGCCCCGAGGCAGGATTCGAACCTGTGACCGTAGCGGTCCCTCGGTTCCAGACTGTAGCGCCTAGAACCGCTCGGCCACTCTAATTACAGTTAGTGAGAGAGTTTTGTAGAGTTGGCAGCATCATCTTTGCCTCACACGTCACCGATTTGTTACTGACACAACACATTTTTCAGTCTGCTCTCCTCATTCTTAACTCAGTATTATGCCCGTTGTGTTCTGTAGAAGTAAATGGTATTTTCATTGGTTTTGCACTTTGAGTGAAAACCTACTAGAAGAACAATGTATAATGAAGAATATCCAGTATTATGTATGGGTTCACATTTATTGAAAAAGACAATGACCATCGTTCACAGTATGTTGTGCGTCATAATATCCTCAGCAACAACTCATTGCGGACTGCGGGTGTGAAAAGTCATTTAAAAACAGCAGTACCGGTATTGGAAAATTAACGAATAGAATTTTTTGTTGGGGAAAGGAATTCCTACGTTGCATCAAACTTGACTCTACTAGGATCTCTTAGAAGGAAAATAAGAGAATTATGGGAGCATGATATGAAATTTCTCCCGTAACTGCAAAACCAAAATGACCTCATGGAGTTGATGAGACGTTAATCAAATCTTTTATTCTTAAAGAAACCGAAACATTTTTGGTGAAAATATTTAGTGAAAAATGCACTTTCAAAAAACAGTGTGCAACGTATTGTTGAGGAAATGGTCCAGGACGTGAAAGGACAACCAGTTAAAAGACTGAAAGTATTTCCATTTTTTGTCTTATTGAGTGATGGTTCTATTGAAAAAGCTCGAAACTCACTTAGTAGTATAACGCCAATTTGCGGCCGTTAAGAAAATTGTGGATGGACTATAGTTTTCTAAAAACTTGGGGACAACATCAAAAGGCTCTCAAATATTTTCTGCCGTTAATTAATTTTTTGTTGAAAATTGTTAGTCTTGGGACGGAATTATGATACTTCCTGCTGATGAAGCACCGATCACATTAAGTTCACGTCTGACTTTCTAAGTATTTCCAAGCCAAGAAATTCTAATCTTACTGGCTCTCACTGTACGATCCACGGACAGTTAGCACCTTCTACAACTTTACCTCAGAAGCTGAACGCTACCCTGAAAGTGGCTATCATGTTATTTGACAAATTATGTCAAGTGCTGTGAATAGCCGTTTTCTTCCGAGCGCTATGTAATGACCTCAATGTTAAACACCTATCTTTGACCTTCCATACGTTAAGTCCGGTGGTTCTTGAAGGGCAATACCCTAGCAGCCTGTATAAACTGAACTCATAGGTAGAACTATTTGGTTTGATTCTAGGGAAAGCTAAGTTTTAGAATTCGTTCACTGATGAAAGCTGTGTGTTTTCCCTAGACTTCTCTGAAGCCATGAATAAACCGAATCTGAAACGACACAGTAGCCACGACACAACACCTGATGGCAGTGATGCCATAAATAGCTCCTTGCAAAAGACACAAGTGTGGAAGCGTCGCCTGGACGCTCTCATTCGTCATTCCTTCAATTTAATAATCTTATAGATAGGCAACGTTGCTGTGTCAACGAGTGGGGAGTCGTCATCAGTGAAGTCCTCGAACAACTTTACACCTTGGGCCTGTTGCTCTTCCGTTCGTTGGAACTACTAAATTCCTGGCGCTCATGCTCTTATAGGAAACTCTCTTGGTCCTCCCATGTGTCTTACCTGGCAGCCCACTGTACGTGGTCCCTCAATGTCCTAAGTGTCCTCAATCGTACTTCCTGTGATGCAAACCGAACCACGCTCCTCCATTTGTACCGGTCCCTTGGCCATGCGAAACCAGACTACGCGTCTGCACGTCCGTCCCTCTTACACCGTCTCAACACTATCCACCGTCGTGGCATGCGTTTGTCCACTGGCGCCTTTTACACTACCCCGGTTGAGAATCTGTATGCAGAAGCTGCTGAACTGTCTAACAACCCTACCACAACAAAGGTCAAAATTTAATAATGATTGTGGTGTTGCTCACGCCGCTAAATACTGCATTTTCGGGCAACAACAAAGTTATTCTGTGGCAGGTGTCATTAGAGCACAGTTAATAAAGTCATTTAATGTAATAATGAATAAACTAGGCACTCATCTTTTCGTGTTTCCCACGCTGGTCTCGTTGTAAAATCATGGCTCAATCGTCGAAAATCTAGGTGGTGATGATTCCAAGCTCGGATGCAAAGAGGCCTAGGTTTTATTCTGCTATATTCAAAAGTTTTGTAGATGCGCTTCACAAACCATTCTTGAAGATTAAACCTTTCAAAGTTAGCACAATGGTGATGTAAAAAAATAATCTGCACTCCTAATTTAAGTTACACTTCCTTTTTTATTGCTTTTGTTGCGATAGCACGTAACACACAAAACATCACTTCACAATACAAAACATACTTGAAAACATCTTCCCCAATGTTAAAGTTCACATTTTATAAACTGGCTACAATATGCGTCTTTCCAATATGACGTCCAACACTTGACTTTTTCAAGGTCCGACTCTCTAACAACTGACTAATAATCGCTTACGCGCCCAAAAATCAGAGTTACAAGTACGTCAAAGATCATAGTGACAAAAGAAAGAATACACATACGAATAATATCATTGCAATATAAACACATCGATGTATCAAAGTACCCCTACATTAACGAAATCAAATCTGAATGTTGTCTCAGAAATATGTTAACTACACAGTAGAATATTACTCGTATCGAGAGGTTCAGGTGAGGTGCCGTAATAGTTACGTAATTCAAGTACCATTACAACTGCCACTGTCCTGCCGCCATGATTTTCTCCTCAGCAGGTATGCATGCCGTTTGTCTGCCACGCGTGGCCACCCATCCTATGCCTCCTCTTTCGATGACCCCTTTGATCACCAGTAAGGGGAGCGCCACTCTTTTCTGTTGCCTCCTGGAGTCCGCTTTCAGCACTTGCTCCGGCGGCTTAACTTCACACTGCCAGCAACTTTCCCGGTGGGTGAGAACCCTTCACAACTTTGGCTTCGTGCGGTAGCCCGTGTTCACTTTGGCCTTCATTCGCTTCCTAAGGACACTACTCTAGCCTCGCTCTATCGCCTTCAGTAACACAACTTTGGCATGGAACTTCGCGGTAGTACACTGATGGCTCTCGAACTGACCGTGGTGTCGGGTGTGCCTTAGTCATCGGCACCGCCGTTTTTCGGTATGAGCTTCCGGCACACTGCTCAGTGTTTACAGTAGAGCTCTTCGACCTGTATCAGGCGACAGAGTACATCCGGTGGCACCGGATTTTCAGTTGTGTCCTCTGCTCAGACTCTCTCAGCGCTCTTCAAAGTGCGCTGTACACCGGCCATCCATTAGTGCAACGGGTCCAGGAAAACTGTCACTTGCTCAGTCTTGGTGGAGCCAGTGTGATGCTTCTGTGGGTCCCTGGTCATGTTGGTCTGGCAAGAACGAGGCTGCTGACGCTGCTGAGGCTGCAGTCCTCGTACCTCAGCCAGCGAGAACCTATATTCCAGGGACGGCTAAGAACGCGGCACGCGTGCCGAGGTTTCACATGCGTGCGGATAGCTCCCTTCTGACATCACACGACCCCCACTACCACACCAGGTGACTGCGCGCGCATGCGCGGAACCTACGAACACGCCGCACGCGACAGTGCATTGGCGTAAGGAACACTGCCCTGCTAGCATGTGGCTTAGTTTCTTATTACGACATTTGACAATATTAAGTTCTGTACAACACTTCATGTTGAGCAATACTGAATCTTTGTTGGCTGTTCGTACACCTACAGAAAAATAACAATAATGCTGGGTATGAAACTGCATTACACCTACAATATCGTGCTTCTCACATCGTCACTCGTAAAATTCTTACATTTAAGCTGAGATATAGAAACAGACTTGAAAGTAGTCTACAGCGTGCAGTATGATGTGGAAAAAGTGGTTCCAACTACACGTGAAACAAGCAAATTTTATATTCTGGAACTACTGTACAAAATTTGCAATAACTACAATTCTCAACAAAACATATGACAAATACAACAAAATTATCACCATTAATTAATTATTTTTGGTTCACTGTAGACATAATAAAGTACATATCCGGCACAAACTGACTGCACACGGACAAACGCAGACAGTTTCTCATATTTTCGTCACTCAGATTGCCACGTAATCCTGACTTATTTAGTTTCATAATCGAAATAAACCTTTCGCACACGTATGTCGATCCAAACACTGATATAACTTTTGCAGCAGCGTTGTGGAGACGGGGAAACTCTTCCTGAGGAAAACCTTCGTAAAATTCCTGGACAGTTTTTACGTAAAAAAATTTGTCCTTTAAGCGAGAATTACACTGCAGATCGATCAATTCCATTTGCAAATGCACTGGAATACTTTCAACTGAAACGGCAAAGGGCCTAGAAAATAGTTCAAAAACAGATGTCATACTGGCAGTGCCCTGAAAAGTTTAGAAAATTGTGCCTGTAGTTCCTCCAACACAGAAACGAATTCGTCAGAAGTTGCGTTCTCTCTGACTTTAGAGAGCGAAGGGCAATGGGCGGTATTAATTTTCATGAGTTGTTCCTTCCAAATGCGAGTTTCTTATTAAATGCATCCACTTTTTTCATCAGATCAGAAATAAGCTGCTACTCACCTTGCAAAGTCTTATTGAGAGCGTTCAAGTGTGCAGTCAGATCAACTAAGAGGGCGAGTCTGCAATCCATTTTGGATCTTCTAATTTTGGCTTTGCCTCTCCTTTTTCCTTCAGGAACTCAACAATAGCGAGTCTTAAATTGAAAAATCTTTCGAGGCATGATCCTCGACTTAACCAACGTATTTCCCAGTGGTAAATAACATCTCCGTACTCTCCATGAGAAACTGTTGAAACTGACGGTGTACTAAGCCATGCGACTTCAGAAAATGTACTATGGTGAGTACCAACTTCATCGCGTGCTCCAAATTTGCATACTTAGCACAAAGAGTTTCTTGTTGTACAAAACAATGAATTCCGTACAAATCTTCTGTCGATCGTCCTAGTTTTTTACGCAACAATACTACAAGCCCATTTTGAGCACCTCGAATTGCTGGCGCTCCATCCGTGGTGACTGAAACTAACATTTTCCAATTCAGGCCAACGGCTTCAACTGCCACTTCAACTGCTTTTAGCAAGTCGGTACCCCTCGTTCTGTGTTTCATTGGTACTAAATCTAACAGTTCTTCCGTCACGTGGAAATTTGTGTCGACTCCACCAACATAAATCGTTAGTTGTGCTGTGTCCGAAATGTCGATCGACTCGTCCAAAGCAATCGAGAATGCAATAAACTTGCAGGCACTGTCAATTAACTGCCTGTAGACATCCACTGCCATACCAGCTATGCGGCGAGCTAATGTCTGTCTGGAAAGACTAATTTAACTAAACTTCTTTACTTCCAGTGGCGTCAAGAGTTCCGCCGCCTCAACAATACACTCCTTGATGAAATCACCATCACTGAAAGTCTTATTCGCTCTTGCAATTTTGAGCGCTGTTTTGTAGGTTGCTCTTAAAGACAGGTCGCTACGTTCGGTTGCAGGCTAAAATAAGGAAACAAAAATTGAGTGAACTATAAATTGAAATTCTAACGAGAAATATGTACAAATACAAACATCACAAACACAAAGATTTGTAAGTGGTACTCGCGTTCGGTCCGTCTCGCTGCATAACTCTCTTCTTAATTCCGCCAACTTGTTTCATCTATCAACCCAACTAAATCATTAAGTCCTTTGTGTGTGGTGTTATAATGCCGTTATATTGCAAATTTGCGGTGCCCGGCGAGTATGCGACTGCATAATAGACATTGAGAATTTTCATCCTTCTTGTTGTGACTTGGCGAGACAGCCAAGCCACTATGAGATAGCCGAAAGGCACGCGTTTAAGCTCACGCAGGCTGGCGTGAGGTCTGGAACAGTTAAAGGAGTTGAGTCTAGTAAAAAAAGTACGTAGCTTCTGGAATACTTAACTTTAATCCATAATTGGTGAACATCGGTCTGACGGTACATGCATCAGAAGATAAATAGCAATTGATAATGGCGCCTTGCTAGGTCGTAGCAAATGACGTAGCTGAAGGCTACGCTAACTATCGTCTCGGCAAATGAGAGCGTAATTTGTCAGTGAATCATCGCTAGCAAAGTCAGCTGTACAACTGGGGCGAATGCTAGGAAGTCTCTCTAGACCTGCCGTGTGGCGGCGCTCGGTCTGGAATCACTGATAGTGGCGACACGCGGGTCCGACGTATACTATCGGACCGCGGGCGATTTAAAGGCTACCACCTAGCAAGTGTGGTGTCTTGCGGTGACACCACACTTCTCTTCGAAAAAATATTGCAATTCCCATTCAGCTCTGAAGGCTCGTGACGTTGTATCACTACCCCGCCTCTTTGTGAGCGTGTGTTCCATTGCAACAACCACTGTACAGTACTTATAAACTTCCTACGAATCGCTAACAAATAGCGAGGAATAAACATGGCTGCCACTACGAATCAACTAATGCACCCTATGTCGGATGAAAAGATGTCGCATCGCACAGCTAGTCTAATGTCGGGCCGTGCCGAGCAGTGCCGCGAAAGACCGATGAAAGCCGAGTAGTGGCGAGGCGGACCGAGCCCTGGACGGCACGCGTACAGCACATCTGTACAAGCGTGCAGTTTGGCACCCCGTGGCCGTCCCTGCTATATTCCCTCCGATGATCTCTGTGTAGCCGTCGGTCAGGAGGTGGTGTCACTTCTGCACAGCAGTTGGTCCTCCCTCCATGGGAATAGGCTTCGGCTTATTGAGCCATGACCAGCGGCTTGGACGACTTCCTCTCGGCCCTTCCGCCGGGAGGAGGTCACTTTAACTAGGTTGCTTATTGGGCGCTGCCTTTTTAGCCATCGCCATTTGTTAAGTGGCGCTCCCCACCACTTTGTGCACATTGTGCCCAAGTTTTAACCGTCCCCGCTTTCCTGACGGAATGCCCATTTTTTAACGTTTACGTTCCCGCTTGGATTTGCCGTCTGAATTATCGGCCGTTTTAGCGAACGTCGCGCGGACTGTCGTAGCGATATGACGAAGGCATTTAATTTTTAGTCCTGGACCTCCGCTTTCTATGGTGTATTTTATAGCCCTTTCTCCACGTCCCTGTTTTAGCTGTCTTCTCTTACGTCTCTTGGGATTTACGTGTAGTCCTTTTTTTTAACACCTCTCTGTCTTCGTGTTCTATAGTTTTGACTTGGGCGTGTATGGCCCCAGTTTTTTTTTTTTTTTTTTTTGCGCCCTAAAACAAAACTAACAGACAAGGAGAGTTCTATAGTTTGGCGGATAATTTTATTAACAGAGAGAATGGGTTTCGTCTTAGCGGGACGTGGAATGCTGTAATATCTCGCATCAGAACAGAACGTTCTTCTGTACGGCCAGTCCGAGTATTCGAATATCGTCCCTGAGAGCGGTACATCTTTGCCGCCAGTGTTCTACTAAGGGCAACACCACCTGCCCAGTCTTGGAAGGCAGCAACCATGATGGGCGGAGCATGCGCCGTGTACGAAATTCAAATGGCTCTGAGCACTACGCGACTTAACTTCTGAGGTCATCAGTCACCTAGAACTTAGAACTAATTAAACCTAACTAACCTAAGGACATCACACACATCCATGCCCGATGCAGGATTCGAACCTGCGACCGTAGCGGTCGCTCGGTTCCACACTGTAGCGCCTAGAACCGCACGGCCACTCCGGCCGGCGCGCCGTGTACGGTACGGTGGCCTATATAAGACATCGATTGGCAGCTTGGCGTCAGTTCTCAGCGGGACTCATCAGGGGAAGCGGCATTCTCCTGAAGATGGCGACCAGTTGGATCGCCGAAATATCGAATCGAGTTGATTTTAGGATCCGGCAGCAAACCTGAAGAGACTTTCAATAAGAGTTCAAACTATATTTTCCTCGAAACTTCCTGGCAGATTAAAACTGTGTGCCCGACCGAGACTCGAACTCGGGACCTTTGCCTTTCGCGGGCAAGTGCTCTACCATCTGAGCTACCGAAGCACGACTCACGCTCGGTACTCACAGCTTTACTTCTGCCAGTATCTCGTCTCCTACCTTCCAAACTTTACAGAAGCTCTCCTGCGAACCTTGCAGAACTAGCATTCCTGAAAGAAAGGATACTGCGGAGACATGGCTTAGCCACAGCCTGGGGGATCTTCCCAGAATGAGCTGTGAGTACCGGGCGTGAGTCGTGCTTCGGTAGCTCAGATGGTAGAGCACTTGCCCGCGAAAGGCAAAGGTCCCGAGTTCGAGTCTCGGTCGGGCACACAGTTTTAATCTGCCAGGAAGTTTCATATCAGCGCACACTCCGCTGAAGAGTGAAAATCTCATTCTGGAAACATCCCCCAGGCTGTCGCTAAGCCATGTCTCCGCAGTATCCTTTCTTTCAGGAGTGCTAGTTCTGCAAGGTCCGCAGGAGAGCTTCTGTAAAGTTTGGAAGGTAGGAGACGAGATACTGGCAGAAGTAAAGCTGTGAGTACCGACCGTGAGTCGTGCTTCGGTAGCTCAGATGGTAGAGCACTTGCCCGCGAAAGGCAAAGGTCCCGAGTTCGAGTCTCGGTCGGGCACATAGTTTTAATCTGCCAGGAAGTTTCATATCAGCGCACACTCCGCTGCAGAGTGAAAATCTCATTCTATATTTTCCTCATTTGTCTTTAGAAGACTGCCAGTGCAAGTCAGCAAGATCACCTTTGACGATTGACGTGTATGCACTTTCTGAAAAAATGCAAGAGGATTCAAGCGAATGTCGTTGCAGTGCTAAAGAATGGTTTCAACCGATGATTTTGGAAGAATTTTGGGTCAGTTTCCTTCCTGCGTATCCAGGAGTGTCAAAGGAAGCCTTGTAAAGTTCTCATCTACAAACCTATGTGACGCCGGATTCTCGACACTAGCCATCATGAGAACAAAACACCACAGTCACCTGAACGTGGAGAGTGACCTCAGATGTGTTGCAGCTGATTGGTAACCAGATATTAAGCAGCTGTTTAAAGAAAACCGATTTCAACCGTCTAATTGATGCTCTGATTCTTTTCTTGTGACTTTTACACACACAAAAAATGTTACATGTGAAGAATGTTATTCAAATGGAAACAATATCATTAGGTATATGACATACGGACTTTCGGGCACTACAGTTCTGCATTACTCTGCGTTTGATAACCGACTCATACTAAAGTATGGATTGCAGATTGTTGTCAAAGATTTTAGCAAGGAGGGAAAAATAAATAGATATAGGGTGCAAGAGATGTTCTGAGATTGTTGTGGGGGACAACAGGTAGAAAATGAGGGAAACACTGTGCTAGACGAAACTGGTGGGAGATACTTCCCTGAGACGAAAGTGGAGTTCATAAATGGATGGAACATGTCGCTCCATTCATTCCTAACCCGGTCTCGAAGTTGTCGACTTCAGTATAGATGGGATACTGTCTACATTGCACTCAACACTACATGGCCAACTGGCGTACAGAGCTACAACAGCAACTCATGAGACAGTGCAAAACTGAGGAGAAAGTTGTCTTCCAAACTGCATGGGATTTCGTAATGGAGTAAAGTCACGATGTCTGACCTTTTATAGAGTCGACCTAGTACTGGCCATTTCTTGCGACTGCAAACCGTCATCAAAGACAGTAAATGGCTCTTTGTGACACAGTGGACTGTGATTGACCTACAGCAAGGCGTCCAAGGGTTATACAGTGCAACATCGGTCCAAATGTCGTGCCTGCGGCGTTTCATTTTAAACCTTACCGAGAAAATCTTCAGCGCTCGAGGAAAATTCAAACCTTGAAGTTAATGTGGGCGTAATGCAGACCTTTTCGTCATCTCTGACACAACTGCCGATCATAAGGCGCAGTGCTCTATTCCCGAGAACCGAAGACACGCCATCGGTACTGCTGTTTGGCAGTTTCTCGAAAGTCTGAACCGTAAATTACGAATCATTCGACAGATGAAAGGAACACACGCATTTTTAAAAGAAAGTGATACTTAGACTCAGGAAGTCTTTGTGAGTTCCGTCTCATTGCCGATGTGTGGTCTGCTTACTCTCAACACTACTTCGTGAGAAACTCTTCGCACCAGGTCACAGATCTCATAACAATCAAAAGATATATTTTGCTAAAATATTTTGTTTTGACTCTCACCAATATTTGTAGAGTTACGAATCTACAACCGAGGAAAAACACAACTAGCTAGTCGTTTATTCGAAATTATACATCGTATCATCATTGTACAAATCAAACAATGGAAAATCCAGGGTGGGATGTAACAATATTAGAGAAGGAAAGTTACTACTCACCATACAGTGGAGACGCTGAGTCGCGAAAGGCACAGCAAAAAAATTCACACAATTATAGCTTTCGGTCATTAAGGCCTTTGTCAGCAATAGACACACACACACGCGCGCGCGCGCACACACACACTCGCGCAAACGCAACTTGCACACACGTCTGCAGTCTCAGATAACTGAAACAACACTGCAGTGTGGATTTAGTTGTATGAGGACTGCAGACGTGTGTGCAAGTTGAGTTCGCGCGAGTGTGTGTGTGCGCGCGTGTGTGTGTGTGTGTGTGTGTCTATTGCTGACAAAGGCCTTAGTGACCGAAAGCTATAATTGTGTGAATTTTTTTGTTGTGCCTGTCGCGACTCAGCATCTCTGCTATACGGTGAGTAGCAACTTTCCTTCTCTAATATCGCCATTGTAGAAATGTAGATTGACTTTTACCTGGGGAATTAGTAACAATAATACCAGAATGAAAGTGCATGTATTTGAGTTCAGATTGGTACTAATGAATAAAATTAGTAAAATGTAAAGTTCATAGCAAAATAGCCGGTCGGAGTGGCCGTCCGGTTCTAGGCGCTACAGTCTGGAGCCGAGCGACCACTACGGTCGCAGGTTCGAGTCCTGCCTCGGGCATGGATGTGTGTGATGTCCTTAGGTTAGTTAGGTTTAATTAGTTCTAAGTTCTAGGCGACTGATGACCTCAGAAGTTAAGTCGCTTAGTGCTCAGAGCCATTTTTTTGGCAAAATAAAACAATTTAGTTTGTTCGAGAGAAATACACTCCTGGCCATTAAAATTGCTACGCCAAGAAGAAATGCAGATGATAAACGGGTATTCACTGACAAATATATTATACTAGAACTGACATGTCATTACATTTTCACACAATTTGGGTGCATAGATCTTGAGAAATCAGTACCCAGAAGAACTACCTCTTGCCGTAATAAAGGCCTTGATACGCCTGGGCATTGAGTCAAACAGAGCTTGGATGGCGTGTACAGGTACAGCTGCCCAGCAAGCTTCAACACGATACCACAGTTCATCAAGAGCAGTGACTGGCGTATTATGACAAGCCAGTTGATCGGCCACCATTGACCATACGTTTTCAATTGGTGAGAGATCTGGAGAATGTGTTGGCCAGGGCAGCAGTCGGACATTTTCTGTATTCAGAAAGGCCCGTACATGACCTGCAACATGCGGTCGTGCATTATCCTGCTGAAGTATAAGGTTTCGCAGGGATCGAATGAAGGGAAGAGACACAGGCCGTAACACATCTGAAATGTAACGTCCACTGTTCAAAGTGCCGTCAATGCGAACAAGAGGTGACCGAGACGTGTAACCAATGGCACCCCATACCATCACGCCAGCTGACACGCCAGTATGGCGATGACGATTACGCACTTCCAATGTGCGTTCACCGCGATGTCGCCAAACACGGATGTGACCATCATGATGCTGTAAACAGAGCCTGGATTCATCCGAAAAAATGACGTTTTGACATTCGTGCACCCAGGTTTGTCGTTGAGTACACCATTGCAGGCACTCCTGTCTGGGATGCAGCGTCAAGGGTAACCGCAGCCATGGTCTCCGAGCTGATAGTCCATGCTGCTGCAACCGTCGTCGAACTGCTCGTGCAGATGTTTGTTGTCTTGCAAACATCCCCATCTGTTGACGCAGGGATCGAGACGTGGCTGCACGATCCGTTACAGCCATGCGGATAAGATGCCTGTTATCTCGACTGCTATTGAAAAAATGGCTCTGAGCACTATGGGACTCAACTGCTGTGGTCATCAGTCCCCTAGAACTTAGAACTACTGAAACCGAACTAACCTAAGGACATCACACACATCCATGTCCGAGGCAGGATTCGAACCTGCGACCGTAGCAGTCGCACGGTTCCGGACTGCGCGCCTAGAACCGCGAGGACTGCTATTGATACGAGGCCGTTGGGATCCAGCATGGCGTTCCGTATTACCCTTCTGAACCCACCGATTCCATATTCTGCGAACAGTTATTGGATCTCGACCAACGCGAGCAGCAATGTCGCGATACGATAAACCGCAATCCGTTCTTTATCAAAGTCGGAAACGTGATGGTATGCATTTCTCCTCCTTACACGAGGCATCACAACATCGTTTTACCAGGCAACGCCGGTCAACTGCTGTTTCTGTATGAGAAATCGGTTGGAAACTTTCCTCATGTCAGCACGTTGTAGGTGTCGCCACCGGCGCCAACCTTGTGTAATTGCTCTGGAGAGCTAATCATTTGCATATCACAGCATCTTCCTCCTGTCGGTTAAATTTCTCGTCTGTAGCACGTAATCTTCGTGGTGTACCAATTTTAATGGCCAGTAGTGTATGTGACATCCGTTTGTGCACTGCTTGGTTGAGCCGTAACTACTGTGATATAGAACTGAATATCATAATTAACTGTGGGATGTGGCACGTTGCATGATTAGTATTATTTACTTGTAACGTTTAGGAATTTTTATGTCTATTAAATTAAGGCCCACAAAAATTTATTGTTATTTCATACATCAAATTTTGTTGGGACATCTAAAATGGCAAAAGCCTTTACAGTTCTTGTCCAGCCCCAGATACCATTCCGTCTCTTGTCGTCAACGGCACCTTATTAATCTCCATTCTTTCCGTTCGGAATATTTTTGTTTTAAATGCGACACACAAAAAGAATATAAAACTTCTAAAAGCAGTATTATCATTTTAACGCCAACACGAAGTTTGCCGAACTTACTCGGACAGTGAACAACTGCCAAGAACCACACTAAATTTGTCTATCGTTACGAACTTAAGGTCGATATGGATACATATAAGAGAATCGTGACCATCTGGAACGTGTTGCAAGGCCACCAGATATCATCCTTGTGCTACTGCTGCAAGCTGTGCTCTGGTCTCGCAATGACGAGGTTTCACAGTTGACGCAACTTGCTGCACAGACCATGATGAAACTAGTTTATGTGTGTTGTATGAGTTGAACACAGCTGCAGATGCAAGCTGGTGATATGGAAGGCAGTGGCTGATTTTGTAGCCACTTCTGCTCCCACCTGCAGATTAACATGGTGAGACTTAGCCGCAACGGCGAGACGAGCCGTAGGGTCAGTCAATTCATATTTACCGAGTTTCATTAATTTCAGCATCCATTCTGAAGACTTGCTTGCAGAAGACGATCAATATGCTGTCAACTCCACCCCGGCTGGTGCCGGGGGAGGTTCGAGTCCTCCCTCGGGCATGGGTGTGTGTGTTTGTCCTTAGGATAATTTAGGTTAAGTAGTGTGTAAGCTTAGGGACTGATGACCTCAGCAGTTAAGTCCCATAAGATTTCACATATATTTGAACATTTTTCAACTCCACCCACACATGCAAACGCATATCCATCTCTGGCATTTTCTACCTTTTAACACTAACATTTTGGCAAATACGGTATGACTTCGTTAACATGATTGTTTTATACTGAAACATTTTTATTAGAAGGAAACTCCAGATCTATTAACCACCCTCACCAATTCAATCTTTGCCACAAGCGTTATCAATTTAATGTAATAAAAAGAGTTAACTGTGAGTCTTGTTTAATTTCATTGATAATCAATTCCTCATTCATTATTTTTGTGGGCAATGATTAATTATGCCACATCAGACGGGCCACTTTGCATATCTCTATTCAACACCCTGGCATACACCACTGTGCATGTAATAACATTTTTAAAGATCACGTACATAAGGGCATAAACAACATAACATTATTTCATGTAAAGTAAACGTTGTAAGTTAACTAGCCTCCCTTTTGTTTGGTTAGGTTGATGGTATTACACTAAAACCTCAATATATAGGAACTACAATTACTCTTAGTAAATACCAGAACTATGTCAATAATATTTTCTGTTTATGTTATCACTGAGTTTTCAGGTGAAGTGAGCGTGGATAGGGGTCTATAACCACCTACTATTATGAAAACATTTATGGTATTACGCCACCATTTAAACTGACTCTGAGTAAACATTACTTGGCGAAGTACAATAAGGTGTCATAGTAACTATTAATGTCCCATAGGCTATACATTCTAAACGTGAATTTATGTTAATATTCACCTGTGGGAAAGTCATGAGGTAATGAAACGGTTACTTAACTCACAATCACCAACTTGTGTCCCATAGCGCTATTAGTCACACAGTAAAATATCAATGCAGTACCATTGTTCGCCTTCCATGTAATAAATCATTATAATGATTGGGGTCACAGTGAACCACTAATACTACACAATACAAGCAACGTAGACTATTACATAATCCAAACTATTGGTAGTGGATTTGCATTTAAATATCCGGGAATTACCATAACGATGTATCGACAGTATAATGTAATGGTACCTTTTCTGAATTACGGTAATCTAATTACAAATCCAGCTACGACAGTTCAGATTAAGTAATGGCATAGGTCACCTGTACTGTGTAATATTAGTGGTTCATTTTGTCTCTAATAATTATTGATGTTCTTTCAATGTTCTTACAATTAAATACCTTTGAAACTATTATAAAGCCGCACAGGATGCACAGAATCGTGTCTTATTGAGCCGTGTTGCTTTTGTAGTGTAATTATACTCGTCGCAGATCATTGTGGAATACTCAGGAAAGTTCTCGAATGTTATGGAATGGTCTGGTATTTTGTGGTCTGTTCGAAGCCCTTTTGCTATGTTCTGGAATTAGCCATTGGTGGGGATAAAAATTGGTAGTGGTATAAAAAGCAAGACCCCTTCTGGTTACAATCGTCAGTTTCTTATCAGTGACGAAGCGAGGAACCGAAAGAGTAGTGCTGCGAGTGAATAAAAACAAACAGTGAAGTGTGTGTAGTCAAAGTGATAAAGTGGATGAATATAAATCTAAAACAAAATATGAAAAGTTGTAAAGTGTACTTAGTGTGTTTGTTAATAGAGAGTTGACTTGATTTATATTTTAGACAGTGCCAGTTCTGAAGCAAAACGGTGAAACCAAAAACAACAGAGAAAAGACAAAACAGACGAATAGCACGAAGCATGTTTAAGTTTCCAAGGAACGAGAATGAGCACCGTGAGAAGCAGAGAAACAGAGAACAACGAAATGAACGGACTGAAGAATCAAAAACTGCGACACAATCTTAGAATTAAAGACAGCGGACTCAAGCCAGCTATGAAGATATTACACTACGAGAAGCGCGAACGAGGAAAATTAAACAGTACAACCTAAAAAATGAAGCATTCCACTACGATCCGACGAAAGGATATAACTAACACAATAAAGTTGTAATCTGGAAAATAGATACAATCTGCCAATTTTGCAGCACGAAACAATTCGGTAGAGAAACACCACATTCTGTAGCATGAGTAAAAGAATTTGATTACCACCACTGGAAGCACCTCCGTAGGAATTTTACGTCACATGGCCGTGAATCTCCAGAATCAAAACATTCTCTTCAAAATATGAAAGCGTACAACGCAGGCTTCCAAATGGCTTCTTTCTGTGTCACTTCGATCAACACTAACAGAAATGAAATCGATTATGTTTTTCCAATTCAAGGACACATCTATCACAACATGGGATCATTACTACTACCACCACCCAACGAAGACCAAAGTTTCTGCAAGTATATTTAATCTGAAATGGAGATAAACGACGCACAAATGTCAGTCGACTGAGACGAGAAGTAATCCGAGACGTACAGAGGATCTTACACAAACACAGTCAATTGATTCACATATTCAAAACAGCACTACACTACTTATAATTTAAGCCGACAAACACCACATGGAGATCACGAACGCCGATTTGATGCACCTTAGATAGAAGAAGTCGCCATCGTGATCGTGGACAGTGAAAACACAAACCGTGCCATTATTGTACAATGAAGACGGCAATGACTAGAACCCACTGCAGAGACACACCGTTCATATGATACCCTCAGATATATACAAATATTTCTGCACGGAGAGGACGGACATCATTTTACTGTGAAACAAATCCAACTTGAAACAGGCGTAAAAACCAACAAAAAATGTCACTTCAAAGGAGTTTTATACTTACCGCTTAATGATCAGAGACAATGAAATGTACGATCACATTCTCAATATTTACCCCAGCAATTCCTGGTGGATATGTATGCAAAAATAGATGCTTTACTTAAGACTGAATCAGAAGAAATTACGTACAGGAGGATACATCCACCTCCGAGACGTAATCATAAATGACAGGAACATTGACGGCATTGGAACAATGGTAATCATTCCCTCATCATACTCAGGAAATCCGAGACACATGCACGAACACAGTCAAGATGCCACGACCTACACTAGAAAATAATGGATGATCTGAGCGCTTCGCAGCGTTCACATGCTTCTTGTCGTGCTCAGAAATCAAAGAACATTTAAGATACGAACAAGCCCCCATGCATCGAAACGATATAACAACCGGAGTATTCCAACAAAAACAAATTAGATTTATTGAAGTCGTCACAAAATACATGTTTGGAACAGCTAGATGCTAGATGTACACAAACGAATGGCAAAAACGAAGATGACCTCACGCACACAATCTCATATGACCACACGATAGAATCCATCCCCACGGATATACCCACAAAAATAATCAAGTTGAATTTCCCAATTCACAAGATGATCCGGAAATGTCTGACGTAATAATGAAAAACATGATTCACGGACTGTGCGGGCCATTGAGCCCCAGTTCGCCGTGTATGAGTGATGTATAACGACACACAAACCGGAGTTGATAGCTATGCCAAATACAGCAGACAGGCACCCAAAAACGGTGGCTTCTCGGGAAAAGGAAACACGAAGCAGCTGCGCAACACCTAGCAGTACGTTTGGAGAATGGACAGAGAGTTTACTCCACAAAAGAAAAATTGCAAACCAATCACCTCAGAACACAACTTTAACAGCTTTTTACGAACTGTGCCAAGCAAAAACACTACTATATGTGGCGTCCCTACCTATTATACGTGGAACAAAGCAAGAAAAAAATTTGTCAGCGACGATAACTAGGAATTCCAGTAGAAGATGATACAAGAATCATGAAAACCGGCTCACTAGGCCGAGAATACACCGTACACCCGAACAACGCCGGATGTTTCTCTCTCCGGATGTTGCTACACGATATACGGGGCCAACAAGTGTAACAGATCTCAAGACTGTTGTCGGTTACCTACGCCAGACGTACTGGGAAGCATGCAAACGCTTAGGACTATTGGAAAACGACAACCACTGGGAATTAAAACTACAGGAAGCTCACTCACAGCCTCAGCTGAACCAACGAGAGACTTATTCGCCACAATTCTAACAACATGTAACCCATTGAGTCCAAAACAGCTACGGGATTGCTTCAAAGAGAGTATGAGTGATGATGTACTGTACCATATCCGTCAAGCTCATTCTCAATTGGTAGTCGAATTCAACGGTGACATCTTCAATGAAACACTCATTCGCCCAGAAGATAAATGTTTAGCGACAAACAACCAGACCTCAGTAGAACTTAGGATGCAAGCACCACGTAAAGATCCTATCAATGTGCTAAACTTCAAAATTTAAAGGAAAAAAGCTACTACATCAACGACCTACTTCAGTACAATGCTCACAACGAACCACTCCTAAACGACAATCAAAAGGAAATTTACAATGTCATTATGGAGCGGATCGACAAGAACACTAGGGGAACTGCGAGCATTTACTTGGACGCACCAGGTGGGACCGGGAAAACGTTTTAATAGATTTATTACTGGTGGAAATGCGTGCTAACAACAAATCGCACTTGCCCTGGCTTCATCCGGCATTGCAGCTATTTTTCCAGGAGGAGGACGAAGCTCCTACTCCACTGTTGAATATAGTCGAAGAAAAATTGCCGGTATGTAAAATCTCAAGAGCATCTGCACGGGGCGAACTTCTAAAGCAAGCTGAAATTACACTCCTGGAAATTGAAATAAGAACACCGTGAATTCATTGTCCCAGGAAGGGGAAACTTTATTGACACATTCCTGGGGTCAGATACATCACATGATCTCACTGACAGAACCACAGGCACATAGACACAGGCAACAGAGCATGCACAATGTCGGCACTAGTACAGTGTATATCCACCTTTCGCAGCAATGCAGGCTGCTATTCTCCCATGGAGACGATCGTAGAGATGCTGGATGTAGTCCTGTGGAACGGCTTGCCATGCCATTTCCACCTGGCGCCTCAGTTGGACCAGCGTTCGTGCTGGACGTGCAGACCGCGTGAGACGACGCTTCATCCAGTCCCAAACATGCTCAATGGGGGACAGATCCGGAGATCTTGCTGGCCAGGGTAGTTAACTTACACCTTCTAGAGCACGTTGGGTGGCACGGGATACATGCGGACGTGCATTGTCCTGTTGGAACAGCAAGTTCCCTTGCCGGTCTAGGAATGGTAGAACGATGGGTTCGATGACGGTTTGGATGTACCGTGCACTATTCAGTGTCCCCTCGACGATCACCAGTGGTGTACGGCCAGTATAGGAGATCGCTCCCCACACCATGATGCCGGGTGTTGGCCCTGTGTGCCTCGGTCGTATGCAGTCCTGATTGTGGCGCTCACCTGCACGGCGCCAAACACGCATACGACCATTATTGGCACCAAGGCAGAAGCGACAGTCATCGCTGAAGACGACACGTCTCCATTCGTCCCTCCATTCACGCCTGTCGCGACACCACTGGAGGCGGGCTGCACGACGTTGGGGCGTGAGCGGAAGACGGCCTAACGGTGTGCGGGACCGTAGCCCAGCTTCATGGAGACGGTTGCGAATGGTCCTCGCCGATACCCCAGGAGCAACAGTGTCCCTAATTTGCTGGGAAGTGGCGGTGCGGTCCCCTACGGCACTGCGTAGGATCCTACGGTCTTGGCGTGCATCCGTGCGTCGCTGCGGTCCGGTCCCAGGTCGACGGGCACGTGCACCTTCCGCCGACCACTGGCGACAACATCGATGTACTGTGGAGACCTCACGCCCCACGTGTTGAGCAATTCGGCGGTACGTCCACCCGGCCTCCCGCATGCCCACTATACGCCCTCGCTCAAAGTCCGTCAACTGCACATACGGTTCACGTCCACGCTGTCGCGGCATGCTACCAGTGTTAAAGACTGCGATGGAGCTCCGTATGCCACGGCAAACTGGCTGACACTGACGGCGGCGGTGCACAAATGCTGCGCAGCTAGCGCCATTCGACGGCCAACACCGCGTTTCCTGGTGTGTCCGCTGTGCCGTGCGTGTGATCATTGCTTGTACAGCCCTCTCGCAGTGTCCGGAGCAAGTATGGTGGGTCTGACACACCGGTGTCAATGTGTTCTTTTTTCCATTTCCAGGAGTGTATCTTCTGGGACGAATGCACACTGACACATAAAAAGATCACTCGAAGCCATGGACATAACATTACAAGACTTGCGAGGAAACACTGAAGTGACGGGAATAATTCTGCTCATGCTCTCAGGAGACTTATCCCCAAGTGAGCACCAGCAGACGTGATCAATGCATGCTTAAAAAATAGTCATATCTCTGGCCACAGATAAAAAGACTGCTACTAACAAAAAAATGTGAGAACTGAATGTCGAAAGACGTTCCCATATAAAATTTGTAAACTCTTAGCAAATAGCAGGAAATCTCAACTCACCAAATCTATGTAATGGAATAAGGCTGATCGTCAAACAGCTATCGAATAGCATAATCAAAGCCGAAGTTATGACTGGAAAGTGCAAAGGACATTTACTATTTATCCCCAGTATACCACTGACCTCTACTGAATTGCCATTCCATCTTAAAAGACTGCAATTTCCAATCAAATTAGCCTACAGTTTTACAATTAACAAAGCGCAAGGACAAATTTTAAAATATTGCGGCATCAACCTCAAAGACTCCTGCTTCTCTCATGGTCAACTGTAATGAACAATCATGGTTCTATTTCTGTTTGGACAACAGACGTGGAACACAGAAATTTTCGGATTAGTATCACATGACATGAAGTGAGGTGCGTTCAACTATGTGCTTCTAAATTTTCTGTGTCTTTCATGGTAAACATCCCCCCCCCCTCCCACTACTCCAGTCCATTGTGTCTTCTTTCTTCTCACAAACCTGCCATCCCCTACGCCAACTGCTCTTGAGTCAATTGCTCTCGAGTAGGAAATTCGAAAAAAATGTGCATATATTCCGCGGATAACAAAATAAAAATTTTGATTATAAACAAGTATCGTAAATAGTTAGAATATGTTTTCAATAAAATACTTTTACCCCTTATACTTCGAAGATTATCCTTTTATTCGAACTACCACACGGTCTCAATCAAGTCCCTGAGCGAAGCTGGGTATCCAGCGATTGTTTTCCTATTAGTGAGTACCTATATACTCTCACCTAGGATCACTTAACCTGGAAACTGGGTAATAACAACGTGTAACGAAATAAATGTATCAAGATAGAAAATACTATTGACTCACTACTGATATTTACTATGAGTAATTATATCTCCTATATATTACAATTTTAGCACAAGACCTCTACCTTAACCTTACGACAGGTGGACTGCTTAAGTTATAACACATACTTGAGAAGAAATAATGTTGTGTTTTAGAAGCATATGTAAATGCGATCCAGAAAAATGTAGTTCTATGTACAAAGGTACACATGGAGGTGAGACATGAGGCCTCGGAAACGATCACTGAATTACACTTACAGAATCTTTATTCCAGCCTGAGGCTACATTGTTAGTATTATTATTGCCAAATGAGGCCGTATTTCTACCATCCACTATGATGGATAATGAAGCTAGGAAATACATTCCTCGATCATTAGTCACTATTACAACTCATATGTTGTGTTCAAATTTGTGTGAGTTCCTAGGGGACCAAACTGTTAAGGTCATCGGTCCCTAGACTTACACACTACTGAAACTAACTTAAGCTGAGAACAACACACACACCCATGCCCGAGGGAGGGCTCGAACCGCTGGCGGGAGGGGCCGCGTAGTCCGTGACAGGACGCCTCAAACCGCGCGGCCACTCCGCGCCATATGTTGTGTCTGTTGGCGTAGGGGACGGCAGGTTTGTGAGTAGTGGCTGGAGTAGTAGGGGGTGAAAGATAGAGAAAATTTAGAAGCCCATAGTTGAACTCATCTCACTTCATGTCATGTGATACTAATCCGAAAATTTCTGTGTTCCACGTCTGTTGTCCAAAATCAAACAGAAATTGAACCATAATTGTCCATTACAAATTATGTTCAAAAATTTTTTATCAATTTCCTATTAAACACTATTACTTTATCTGAATTTGTAACGCATTATTTCGGAGCTAATATTTATATGTGGGTAAGTCATGGAACGGTAGAAATTGATTGTCTGAAAAGCTGTCTTCTGTACATGCATAAGAGGAGGAAGTCCTCGATAAATCCAATCACAACCCAACAATTTCAAACTTTATGGTTTCTTGGCAGTCCCCATTTGAAGAACTGCTACTCTGTTAGATTAATGTGTAGGCTGAGGACTTTATTGTTACTTTCTTCCCGCAGATGTTCCGGCGGGCTCTCGCCATGTGTTGCCTCCCCTGTGGAGGTGAAGTCGAAGATGATAACGTCAGTGGGGTGGATCCTGAGGAGGAGTACTTCATACCTCAGGTAAGCATCGCCGAAATGTGTGGAAAACTTAAGAGAGAGATTTAGCAGCATTCAGGGTTCACATACTGTGGATATTAGACGGTACAACACATTGAATGTTACTGTAAAATGTTTTTATTTCATCAAAGATTCGTATTTGGAGACCGGTGGTTCAAGTGCTTGTCTGGACATAGGAGTTTGATTTCTCATAGTTTCTCTAAAAGGTTAGAGGTTAATGCAGGAACTGTTGGCAGTAAAGTCCACTCCTTTTCACAATACGATCTCTTTTCTCCTGGTCCACCTCCCATAATACTGTAATTGACCGAATTTGTATTCCTAACATCCTTTCACTATCTATGCTTTGTATTTTCCGTTCACACGCAGTTTCAAACCCTTCCGACATAGTGGACCATACTTGTGTTAGAAATGTTTCCACTTGCGCGCGCTAGCGCTGGTCACAAACAGTCACTGAGCGCCACACCACGTCCACGTGGAATCCGTGTGTTTGGCAGCAGCGATGTCCAGCCACCGCCACCTCGGTGACACCACATAAAAGTGCGAGACTCGTCAACACGTCTGTTTGTTTCTCCTCCACAGACAATAGGCGGCATTCTGTATGCGATTGCAAGTTTTATTTCTGGCTTCTGGAAACCAGAACTACCTTTTATATCGGCATGACCAAGATCTCAGCTTTCCTACCTACAATGAAACATACGTTAGTGCCCAACGAGCATGCCTGACGGAAGATTGGCACTTCTGTAGGAAATATCATAGGGCAACACACTCGGCAGTTGTGCTGGTAGTGTTTCACATCAGTGTCGTCCGTGGGTGCGGCTTTTTGACTGCTACACGGTGCAATGTTATTTTAACATCAGACTTAATTTTTTAAGACTATTTGCTTTTCTTTACTCATTACAGCTCCTAACAAGATGGGAATGAGTTCTGATAACCAAATGCACAGTAGTTGTCGGTCCATTATCCTCGTGAGGAGTTTAAAACAAACGTCACATGTCATACACTGTTTCCCGTTTCATACCAGAATGTCGTGTTCCCAGTTTGGCACAGCTTTGCCACAGGAAACACAAAAGCGGTCGAAGACGTCCGTCTTCTGGTCGGCTCCTGATCGTTGTCAGAAGGAGGCTAGTTTTTGACTACGCAAAGGTTTCTATTATTTGCAAAAGAACAACTCGGATTTCTTTACGTAATCAGTATGAATTTTATAATTATCTAAGGGAACTTTAACAACGAAGAATTTTCTAACTGTATGGTGCGATCATATTTCAGCCTGCCCTGTGCTAACTTCTTGGTTCACGTTTTGTGGCAAATTACAGTCATTACTTTTCTCCTTCCTTCTAGACAATTCTTGCACCATTCAACACCTTCATAACAATAACTTGCCGATTTACAGTATCGAACATAGATTACTTGAATTTTATTAATCAGTAACTGTTGTCTGCACGCCGGCAAGACCGCACACTTTCATGGCTTAAAGATGACCTTCTTTACGCTTTCACATTACAAGCAGAAGTACGATAAAATCTGAAGATCTACAAAAGTTTTTACTGTTATCTTTTATTTAGATACGCTCAGTTCAGCTTCTGTTAAAATGTTTCTTTGACTGTGCGATCGATGTATTAGCGTTACGTAAATTATTCAAAACAAACGTCTTTCAAAGAATAGGTCTCATCTCATAAGTTGATCATTTAATACACAGCTAGGTGAATGCCTTTCCAAGGATCCTCACAGCTTTCATACGACGGAAAGCCCAATAATATTACAACTTTCAATTATAACTTTTCTTTAAACGCAAATGCGCTCCTATAGCGTGTTAGAAATCCGATAGATACTGAAGAAGAATGCTTTCCAGTAAATGAAAACTTAATGCTGAAAACTTTCCGTCCACAGAACTTTCACATCTTGAAAGCGCAGCTCCGCGCTAGGCGCCACGAGGAGTTGGTGGCGCAGTGGGAAGCCTACTTTGAGAAGACCAAGCCGGTGGCCGCTGCTGGCGTCAGAGGGGAGCAGCGAGCCGCTCACCAGGAGCTCTGCAGGCAGCTCCTGTTGAGGACTCACAGGTGGAGGGCCGCGTCACTGGAGAGGTGAGGCAGATGGAGGGATAGCGGTGACCTAATTCCAACTCCATCTCTCTCCAGCAAAGGCAGCAGGAGCGACATTCTCTCCAGCCACCGCAACAGAAGGCAAATTCTCTCCAGGAACCGCATCAGATGCGAGATTCTAAGCAAGAGTCACGGCAGAATGGGGCTTCTCTCCAGGAATCGCAGTTGGAGGGGCGCGTTGGTGAAAAGGTAAGGCAGTGTCGTGGTTACCACGAATTGCAGAGAGATAGAAACAACTAGATTTACTATTATTAGCCGGCCAAGTGGCCGAGCGGTTCTAGGCGCTTCAGTCCGGAACCGCGTGACTGCTACGGTCGCAGTTTGGAATCCTGCCGTGGGCATGGATGTGTGTGATGTCCTTAGGTTAGTTAGGTTTAAGTAGTTCTAAGTTCTAGGGGACTGATGACCTCAGATGTTAAGTCCCATAGTGCTCAGAGCCATTTGAACCATTACTATTATAGAGGAAGTTATAACTCGATCTTAGAATATACACACTGCGGAACTTGCTACTCACTCCCAAAGTGTACAAGGTCACTTGATAGGAGAACGGCGCTGTGTACTTAAGTTAACAGGATTGATGATGTAGCGATTCTAAAAAAATGGCTCTGAGCACTATGGGACTTAACATCTGTAGTCATCAGTCCCATAGAACGTAGAACTACTTAAACCTAACTAACCTAAGGACATCACACACATCCATGCCCACGGCAGGATTCGAACCTGCGACCGTAGCGGTCACGCGGTTCCAGACTGAAGCGCCTAGAACCGCACGGCCACACCGGCCGGCAGCGATTCGTACAAGTACAGGTCAATAACACTGACAGGAAACACTGGCCGATGCGAAAATATGTCTCGAAGTGTTAAGGCAATCATACACTGCCGGACACGGAAAGGGTTGCACCATGCAGTATTACTTCGATATTTATCAAATTCATGTGGTCATGACGCGACGAGTTGTAAATGACTAAACTCTCCGATAATTCTGAACTGATTTCCATCATCATCAGAATGAGGTGTGATCCAAGCGGAAAATAACAGCCGAAATTGCCGTGTCGTGGAAGCGAACAAACTCTGAATTTAACCTTGAGGAATGTCCGCCCCCGGTAGCTGAGTGGTTTTCACTACCCTCTTGTTAAGCACCATACCCTAATCTGGTTTCGAGGACAGGCTTTAGAATACCTCTAGCAGAGTCGTCCGCATACTGTCCTTGACTTCTGGTACAAAGTTGTGACCGTACATAGCACCCTCATCCGAAAACCATCTTACCGACAAACTTTTGCCGGTTTTCTCCGCAGCGTCTTCCTTGACCCCCCTCAAAGTTGGGGTGTGCCATGCCTACCTGTCACATGATGCAACACCCTTATCCACGTTCTCATGCATCGACCAAAAAACAAATAAAAAAAGGAAGAAGACAGAATATGTTATATTTTGTTGTATTTAAAGTTTTTCTAAAATTTTTTGTTTAACTAACAGTCATTTGTATATGTTTAAATGGTACCTTGAAGAACTCTTGCATGGTGTATATATATGTACTTTTAGTTTGCTCCATAAAGATTATTAAAAAAAAGGAAAGGAAGAAGATAGAATACGTTAAAAATTGCGTGTTCGGTCAGAGGGCTGCGTGCTCTCTCAATTAAAAAAAAAAAAAAAAAAAGTGGTCGGCGCGACAGAATTTCAGCCCTAAGGGCCCGGCCTCGATTCCCGGCTGCGTCGGAGATTTTCTCCGCTCAGGGACTGAATGTTGTGTTGTCCTAATCATCATTTTATCTCCATGGTCGCGGAAGTCGTCGAAATGGCGTCATATCGAAAGACTTGCACCCGGCGAACGGTCTACCCGACGGGAGGCCCTAGTCACACGACATTTACATTTTACCTTGAGGAATCTGCGTGCCTTCTGTGGAACACATGGCGTATCAGTTCATGAAGACAGCTGGCTGCAAATTGGTTTGTTTTCGTGTCATCAGCTCTCTGGCTGCTTTCCTGTGGTCTGCCTCGACTTCCTCTCCTCCGCTGTCGTCTTCGTCTCAAAGTAAAGACAATGTGCTCATTTATTTGTTGGATGTATTCCAGTCCATCGCGATGCGTTACGCAGAAGTGGGAGGTCGTCTGAAACAATGACCTGCTGCCGCTCCAGTGGTCTGACGCATCTCACTGTCGCCGCACCTTCCTTTTCGAACTGGGCAAACCGAACAGCTAACTAGGTCACTGTACTGACGGTCGGTTGTACAAAACGGTCAAGCGCTGCGTAATATTTCGTTGCATACAGGATATAGATGGCACTATTACTATCTCATTTCTAGTGTCGTGCTGAAATGATAATCGCTCACACATCCAACCATGTATTACACATCATCTTCGTTTGACGTTTATTCACTGCGACGTTCAGAGTGCTGAATTTTTAATGTAAACTTTAAGCATGTCGCACTGAAGAAGTTTTTATTTTTCTGTGCAGGTTGGTGACGGTACGCTTATGCAGACAGTCGCCATGGTGCACTCCTCACCCGTGGCGTCCAGCGAGGAAGAGACGCTGCCCACACCCCGCCGCATTCGAGGCTGCAGGCGATGCTGGGCAGAGAAGCTGGGAGGCAAAGGTGTAGTGCGGCCCCACTGCCGCCAGGGGTACTGCCTGTTCAGAAAATAAAGTGGTTCCTTTCTTCAAATACTACTGTTCTACTCTCATTTATTTACCATAAAACTACAAAGATAGTAATCGACGATATCCACGTAATTTAATAATTAATTCTGATATGTTTTGAACATGTTGATCCCATTACCGTTTGCCCTCAATGGCCCCAGTCGCAGTCAGTAACGATAGCCAAAGAACCTATCACGGTATAGAGTATACGTACGGGTGTGTGTGTCGGCACTTATCACAGGATAATTATATATTTTTATTTTTATAATTATATCTTATGATTTTGGTTGGGGTGACTTTAAATTTTGTGGGCTAGCATGAGACTTTTAATCAACTTATACCGCGGACATCAGCTGCCCCGAAGTACGTACGATATAATATTTTTTTTAAACACAACGCGCGACTCACCGCCTTCTAATAAGTAGTTTGCGTGAGCGCTGCTAATTAGAAAAGAAAATATGCGTATTCTTACGCAAACTGGAATTATTAATATGGGTCTCAGGGGTTACTGGTTATTTAAGTACCAAGCCACATAGAGACTAACTGAGATATTGCGGAGCCTATTGGATAAAAATATTTTCAATCTTTCTTGTTCATTATTTGCAAGGCAAAACTAGAGAGAATCTCATCTGCCGTTAGGCGGCCAAACTCGAAACATACTAAACTCATTCAGTATTCTAAATATTAACAAATGAAAACTATTTTTACTCTGTTAACTTTGAGACTATTGAAAGATCAAGGTAGAGCAACCTCTCAAATTTACATTTAATATCATGAATCTTCAGCGTAGTGGCCGACTATATCCTGCTAGGGCAGATGAGCTCCCCGCAGTACGAAGTTCTGTAAAAACTTTGTTAATTATAATTAATGGTTGCGATCATGAGAGGTGACAACTAAATGAATAATACACACTTTATAATAACAATTATAAGTATATTTTACTAAATTACAACCAAACTTACATTAAATATTATCCAGCACTACAATGGCGGCCAACGTCTAGACGAAACAAAACATGAGAGCTTTCAATAAAGCAATAGTCTCTGGTCATGTTCATTTTCATTACACAGATAAAAATAATGTTCTTTTAGTTTTATATCACATTGATGTTTGTTACTTTTGGTGGTATTATTTAACATTTGTAATCTTTCTTATACATCGCATACACATATGCAGTCTTAAAATAATTTATAATTCACAAGCCGCACAACAAACACTTCCTTTCCCTTTCTCCAAATGACCATTTATGTGACGTACCGTCACAAACACTTAAAACAAATCTGAGGATCTTAAAGAGCTTGGAGCACCAGCTCTATTTGGTTACCAAGTGAGCTCTGTTTGGGACACGAAGAAAAACTGTTGCTTCTTCGAGAAGCAGTGTACTATGTTGCTAGGAGCAGTGGAGCAACGTATGGAGAAATAGCACACTCGGTTTCTGTATCTGGGTAAGTTTCGACAATGGACGAGTTGCACCGTTAACTTGTGTTACTAATGTCAGCGTTTACTATATTTAAAGACTTCCCATTTGGAGAACAATAACGCTTCCCGAAAATATATCAAAGCAGAGGTTAGAGAACTGTTGTCCATCCTGATTTCTAGGAAATTTTACATAGTACCTCATTTGGAAAGTGCGCAGTTGAGAAGTGTCTGACAAATATATCGGTGGACACATAATTGATAATAGACTGAAGCAACGCATATTGTTACTGAGTGATAAAAGGCAACCGTACAAAATTGTGCCATATTTGAAGGAAATAATGACAGGATGAATTCCCTAACCTAAAAATTCACTATTGACATCCGTTAATTTTGCGGTCGGTTCCTGGACATAAGAACGTATCACAACGTAACTGCAAAAAAAAAAAAAAAAAAATGGCTCTGAGCACTGTGGGACTTAACATCTGAGGTCATCAGTCCCCTAGAACTTAGAACTACTTAAACCTAACTAACCTAAGGATATCACACATACCCATGCCCGAGGCAGGATTCGAACCTGCGACCGTAGCAGTCGTGCGGTTCCGGGATTGAAGCGCCTAGAACCGCTCGGCCACCGCAACCGGCTCAAGAACACAATCCAGTATCGCCGTGTGATTATAAACCATCACAGACACACACACATACACACTCACGATCCCGCGAATACACACACACACACACACACACACACACACACACACACACACACGCACACAGACACACACACATATATACACAGACACACTGCTGTAACACTTCCTCGCAGTACAATTCAACCTAATGTTACATGTTCTGAAATACGATGCGGTGTACAAACACGGACACAAATACTGTGCGGTAAAACACACTGACACAATCAGTAAATGGTGAAGACCAAAACGCATTCTCCAGGATTAGAGAAGTTGTTCCTGCGACCGAGAGCAGAATTTAATTCCACGTAACAGTCTGAGTCTACAGACTATGCTAAGCTCTCCTGTTTCCGGCGTAAGGAATGGCGTACCCTTTGAGGTATTGCACCATCTGGCACGCACTGAGGACACGACCCTGTAGTGTCCGTACATCGTCGATTGGCGTGGCCTAGACCAGTTCCTACAAGTGTCCCCATAACCAAAAGTCTATCGGACTGAGGTCTGGGGAATGAGCAGGCCAAGGTTTGGGGTTCCCCAGACCAATCCAGCGGTGCTTCCAGCGGTGCTTAAACGATCGCGTCAGATGTTCGCTAACATTGCGACAAAAGTGTTCTGGTGCGCCATGGTGCATGAACACAATTGTATTCGTTTCTGCAGTGGCATATCCTCCAGGAGGCAATACATTAATGTGCAGGCCAGAAACTGAGCCACGGTTAGACTTTGCGGTAGCATGTATGGTGCCATTAATCTGTCGCCAAGTGAATCTGCCCATTCGTCAATTGAGAATCGCTGTTGATGCCCTCTTTCCTGAATTGCCTGGGGATTTTCATTTGCCCATACATACTGGATACAGAAATTCACTGATACGCCTCGGCATTGAGTCGAACAGAGCTTGGATGGCGCGTACAGGCACACCTGCCCACGCAGCTTCAACACAATACCACGGTTCATCAATAGTAGTGACTGGCGTATTGTGACGAGCCAGTTGCTCGGCCACCATTGACCAGACGTTTTCAATTGGTGAGAGATCTGGAGAATATGCTGGCCAGGGCAGCAGTCGAACATTTTCTGTATCCAGAAATGCCCTACAAGACCTGCAACATGCAGTCGTGCATTATCCCGCTGAAATTCAGGGTTACGCAGGGATCCAATGAAGGGCAGAACCACAGGTCGTAAACATCTGAAAAGTAACGTCCACTGTTCAAAGTGCTGTCAATGCGAACAAGAGGTGACCGAGACGTGTAACCAATGGCTCCCCATACCAGCAGGCCAGTATGGCGATGACGAATACACGCTTCCAATGTGCGTTCACCGCGATGTCGCCGAACACGGATGCGACCATCATGATGCTGTAAACAGAACCTGGATTCATCCGAAAAAATGACGTTTTGCCATTCGTACACCCAGATTTGTCGTTGAGTACACCATCGCAGGCGCTCCTGTCTGTGATGCAGCGTCAAGGGTAACGGCAGCCACGGTCTACGAGCTGATAGTCCATGCTGCTGCAAACGTCGTCGATCTGTTCGTGCATATGGTTGTTGTCTTGCAAACGTCCCTATCTGTTGACTCAGGGATCGAGACGTGGCTGCACGATCCGTTACAGCCATGCGGATAAGATGCCTGTCATCTCCACTGCTAGTGACACGAGGCCGTTGGGATCCAGCACGGCGTTGCGTATTACCCTCCTGAACCCACCGATTCCATATTCTGCTAACAGTCATTGGATCTCGACCAACGCGAGCAGCAATGTCGCGATACGATAAACCGCAATCTTCCTAATTATTTGCATATCACAGCATCTTCTTCCTGTCAATTAAATTTCGCGTCAGTAGCACGTCATCTTCGTGGAGTGGCAATTTTAATGGCCAGTAGTGTAAAATATTGGATGTGAGCAGTGGCTCTGCGGCACACTTGTGCCACAGCCATTAAAAGAATCGCCTTCTACCATGATATAGGTACAGAAATTGTTCGTGAATTACCACCCCAGATCAGAGATTGACACGGCTTGTACTGCCGCTAATCGTCTCACACTGGTCCCAGAGGTTTTTTTCCACCGAACGTAGCACGCACTGCTCCATGTCAGGCGTGCAGAATGTGCGGGGTCTTCCACTATCAGTCTTCCGAGGTGCCAGGGTACCCGTGTCCTTCAAACGCTGGAAAAGTCTGCCGATCAGAGGGCGTTCTGCACTGTGGATATATTTCAGTGTAGAGGGCACAATCTCGCAGGCTACGTCCATTTGCTAAGCCATAGCAGAATATCATACGCGCCATTTCACTCGTCGAGTAGTGGGCTTTCATTGTTAACAAGTTTTGGAAGAGAGAAAATGTAAATCTACTACGCCGTTAATACGTAGCGCAGCGCAATAACAGTAAACCCATAAGTGAATCCTCTTCTGGAAGAAAGTAAGACACCATGATGCGTATTCAGGGTTGACAGTACTGTATAATAATGCATGCAAACACGACGGAAATTATCGTAGCCTACAACACGACTCGAATCACACAACCGGCTGCAGACCACCTAATCGTAGATAGAGTACTGTGAATATCATAATACCATGCCGATACGTTTGACGGAGCTCCAATACAACTGCTGTGCTAATATCCGCAACCAGTCGGCACGCAGCCCTTCGTGTAACCACTCGCTTATCTCGGGAAGTATGCGTTTCCGGAACGATGTTTATTGGACTTACAGGGTGTTTCAAAAATGGCAGGTATATTTGAAACGGCAATAAAAACTAAACGAGCAGCGATAGAAATACACCGTTTGTTGCAATATGCTTGGGACAACAGTACATTTTCAGGCGGACAAACTTTCGAAATTACAGTAGTTACAATTTTCAACAACTGATGGCGCTGCAAGTGATTTGAAAGATATAGAAGACAACGCAGTCTGTGGGTGCGCCATTCTGTACGTCGTCTTTCTGCTGTAAGCGTGTGCTGTTCACAACGTGCAAGTGTGCTGTAGACAACATGGTTTATTCCTTAGAACAGAGGATTTTTCTGGTGTTGGAATTCCACCGCCTAGAACACAGTGTTGTTGCAACAAGACGAAGTTTTCAATGGAGGTTTAATGCAACCAAAGGACCGAAAAGCGATACAATAAAGGATCTGTTTGAAAAATTTCAACGGACTGGGAACGTGACGGATGAACGTGCTGGAAAGGTAGGGCGACCGCGTACGGCAACCACAGAGGGCAATGCGCAGCTAGTGCAGCAGGTGATCCAACAGCGGCCTCGGGTTTCCGTTCGCCGTGTTGCAGCTGCGGTCCAAATGACGCCAAAGTCCACGTATCGTCTCAAGCGCCAGAGTTTACACCTCTATCCATACAAAATTCATACGTGGCAACCCCTCAGCGCCGCTACCATTGCTGCACGAGAGACATTCGCTAACGATATAGTGCACAGTATTGATGACGGCGATATGCATGTGGGCAGCATGTGGTTTACTGACGAAGCTTATTTTTACCTGGACGGCTTCGTCAATAAACAGAACTGGCGCATATGGGGAACCGAAAAGCCCCATGTTGCAGTCCCATCGTCCCTGCATCCTCAAAAAGTACTGGTCTGGGCCGCCATTTCTTCCAAAGGAATCATTGGCCCATTTTTCAGATCTGAAACGATTACTGCATCACGGTATCTGGACATTCTTCGTGAATTTGTGGCGGTACAAACTGCCTTAGACGACACTGTGAACACCTCGTGGTTTATGCAAGATGGTGAACGGCCACATCGCACGGCCGACGTCTTTAGTTTCCTGAATGAATATCTCGATGATCGTGTGATTGCTTTGGGCTATCTGAAACATACAGGAGGTGGCGTGGATTGGCCTCCCTATTCGCCAGACATGAACCCCTGTGACTTCTTTCTGTGGGGACACTTGAAAGACCAGGTGTACCGCCAGAATCCAGAAACAATTGAACAGCTGAAGCAGTACATCTCACCTGCATGTGAAGCCATTCCGCCAGACACGTTGTCAAAGGTTTCGGGTAATTTCATTCAGAGACTACGCCATATTATTGCTACGCATGGTGGATATGTGGAAAATATCGTACTATAGAGTTGCCCAGACCGCAGCGCCATCTGTTGTTGAAAATTGTAACTACTGTAATTTCGAAAGTTTGTCTGCCTGAAAATGTACTGTTGTCCCAAGCATATTGCAACAAACGGTGTATTTCTATCGCTGCTCGTTTAGTTGTTATTGCCGTTTCAAATATACCGGTCATTTTTGAAACACCCTGTATTTTTCTCGTTTTGTTGAGTTCTACCACCTCTCAAAGTATTCGATAATTTTTTTGAACATTTTGAACATTATGTATGTATATAAAGAAGTAAAACAGTATATCGGCAATTTATAACAGCCTCATCACTTGACTACAATACGATCAATGATTCTGCAACAAACTAGAACTCCATACCTGACTCATCTAAAATAGAGAGGACGTCCACAGCTACCTAAAGCACTGTCCTTTTGTCGAATTTTAAAATACACTGTGCTGAGTTGGAAGTATCACAAGACGAACGCCACAGCCCCTACGAACGGATCTGTCCTCTCGCCGAAATGAAGAGCCATGTGTAAGAGGGCTGCCTCGTCCGAAAATGCGAGTGAGCTTTCAAAAAATGGTTGAAATGTCTCTGAGCACTATGGGACTCTAGTTCTGATGTCATCAGTCCCCTAGACTTAGAACTACTTAAACCTAAGGACATCACAAACAACCATGCTCGAGGCAAGATTCGAACCTGCGACCGTAGCAGCAGCACGGTTCCGGACTGAAGCGCCTAGAACCGCTCGGCCACCTCGGCCGGCAGTGAGCTTTCCTTCACGTAAACAGAATACTCGGAAGGACTATGTGGCGGAACCGTTTTACAGTATTTCGTGACTTTAATTACTTATATATGATATTACAGGTAGATCAAAAATGCATAAAACCCGTTACCTATTGGCAGTGTAACAATTCGTTTGATATCAAATATGATTATCCCGACTAATATTTGTCACTCTGCTAAAGAAATCTCCCGTTGACGTTGTGTAGAAACGTTGTCTGTAAAGTCGTGTGAGTGGCACTAAATTGCATATCATTTATCAGATTTTCCACAACTGTTACTTAAGATGGAAGCACCTTTCTCTAGCAAAAGGAACACTTAGTCACAAAATACTACCCGCGCACAACACTTACGTATGTCTCCTATAAAAAAAATTTCATGCAAATCGTCCGAAATAATTAGGCTTCATACATCAGCAAATAAGAAATCGATATTACGTAACGTGCTGTGAGCACTGTATTTAAGGATTCAATCTGAGTTGAATTCTGTGTTTTAAAGTAGATTCGGGACCACCTGTGCACATTTACTTCCATTCTTTTACATCTAACAACATTTATGTTTGTTACAATTCCCGATTCAAAACTGCCGCGGAGATATTTTTGCTACGATGACGGCAGACAGACGATAGTCAATTCGTCTATTGTTATTCTCGATTTTTTCTATCAAGGTAATACATTTAGATAAAACTTTTTAAGCCTTTTATCTCTATTCTTTAGCATTTAAAATTATGCTCAATGATAAATACCGACATATTTTTTATGCCAGCTACTAGTAAAGTCCGCTGTAAGTTACTAGCGCTAACGGCTGCGTTCCTAATTGCGGAGCTGAAAACTAACACTTAAAAACATTGATAAGATTGGATTACAATTGAAATAAATACAAATCCACGTCTAGACAATAGTTACTCTATTTTTCAAATAATAATTAACAATATATAGTTACAGGTTTTCTCTTTACAGACCTCACACGTCTCACGTTAGAACAGTTCATCCGTTAGCACAGGAAGAACAAGTGAACCACAATTATCACAGTTAACAAAAATGATTATAATTGTCGTTCTCTGTGAATGTAGTTCTCTGATAATAATTAAATTATTACAGAAATAATGAAGTAATTATCGTCATTTTTACACGATGCACTCTTTTTTATACCTGGTATCGACAATATTTGCTGAAGTTTGTACACTTACTTCATTTTAACATCTTGTGGCTAGAACATAGTGTCGTGGATATTACAATGAACACAACGGTCGGGTAGTTGTAGACTTTTCCTCCCACTGATGCATCATCTCCTGACTGGACAGTGAGTTCACAGTCTGTAAGGTACTGGTCCATTGTATAGCTCTGTCGCTCCTTCGTCCATTCTTGTCTGCTATATCAGAATCCTCTTTCCGCAAAACTCCCCGGTATCCACTCTCTTAGAAGAATGTAAACATCTTTCTCGTCTGTAAACAACAGTAAAGGTGCCGAATAACACCCTGCGATAGTTTGTCACCTTTAGTGAAATTCGGCAAAGCTTTCTGCCCGCCCTCGAGAGCGAATTTAAGTTCCCACTTCGATGTGTCTCATACGTGTGCAGGGGCCTTGCTCGCTACGAAAATTGTGTTTACCGTGAGTAGCACATTGCCTCACATCATAATCTGTCGACGAAATGGTAGTACTCGGGATTCACAATGTGTACCATGTGGCGGGCACTGATTACTCTGCCTTACAGAAACACCAGATGCGACTGACACTTGTAACTGCTGGCTCCGCACATCACGACACCTTAGGTGGGACCTGTGCGTCGTGAGCGGATGCACTTCGCAATAGGCTGCTCACCACGTCTGCGCCATACATGTGTTATGTCCACCACTCGTATACAGATAGAAACTGCTCTAATCAATGAACATGACAGAGAACCACCACACTCCCGTCAACTGTTTCACGGTACCAGAGCAGCTATGCTTGGTGTAGTAGTGGATTCAGTAAGTCTCAGGCCAGAGGCACGCGTGAACCTAGTGCTGCTGCAGGCAGTCGGTTCCCACTGGTGCTGGGTGACACTGCAGGAGCAAAATGTGCCCGAATTATTCACTTGGATTATCCTCGGTCGGAGACTGCCGCTCGAAAAATGTGCTATCTTAACGTGCGCATTTTCCTCAGACTACTGTTGAAAGCAACGACACACCACCCATGCATTGTGCCCAACATGTTCAGTGATGCGTCGGCGCGTCAATCGAGACTCATGCAGGCCCGCAGTGCAACACTGCATCTGCAGCTGTTTAATTGGATTACATACCCGTCGATGGGATATGGCGGTATCCTAGAATAAATATTGCGCACACTGGTCACCTCTAAACTCAGCACATTTACTGCCTGCAGTGCCAAAACAGAGGGCAGAGAGGCGCACCTTCAGAGTGCCATTTGATCCGTGTTGACGGTGACGAATAACTAACCATAAAACCCCTCAGGGTGCACCGTGGTACCACTGATCACAGTATTTGAGGGTGCTGAATTTTTTCCCCGGCAGTGTCTGCTGTAGAAGTACAATAAGTGTTCCAGGATGACGTACAGCTGATCACAGCAAACTTAAATGTATCTGACAGCTGGATCCCGAACACAAGGTTGTGGAAATTTCTGTAAAGTTTCCCTGTGTTGTACCAATAGACAGCCGGGCGTCGTGGCCGAGCGGTTCTAGACGCTTCAGTCCGGAACCGCGCTGCTGCTACGGTTGCAAGTTCGAATCCTGCCTCGGGCATGAATGTGCATGATGGCCTTAGGTGAGTTAGGTTTAAGTAGTTCTAAGTCTAGGGGACTGATGACCTCAGGCGTTAAGTCCCATAGTGCTTAGAGCCATTTGAACCATCAATAGACACTTTGAAGTTCGTGATGTTCACCAAAAAACATTGCAAACATTTAACTGAAAATCAGATTAAGAGTGTCCTCCATTTTCTCTGCGCAAGTTATATTGGAGCCGATATGAAACAACCGCCCTGTTACACCTTCATATGCGATGCGATGCACCTACTTCTACATCAATTCTCTGCATACCACTGTGAAGCGCATGGCAGACAGCACGTCCCATTGTGTCACTTATTAATGTTTCTTCCCCTTCCATCTAGGTATGGAACACAGAAAGAGACATTGTTTCAGTGCCTCTCTGCATGCTGTAATTAATCTAATCTTGTCCTCGTGATCACTGAGCGAGCAGTACGCTGGCGGTTGTAGTGTATTTCTATAGTCGTCATTTAAGATAGATTCTTGCAACTTTGTAAGTAGACTTTCTCGGCATACTTTATGTCTGTCTTCAAGAGACGGCTAGTTCAGTTTCCAACTGGTCAAACTAACGTACGATCATTTGTGCTGCATTTCTCTGTTTAAGTTCAATATCGCCTGCGAGTCCTATTTGGAACAGGTCTCACACACTTGAGCATTATGCTAGAATGGGACGCATGAGCCATTTGTAGTCTGATTACGTATCTCCAGTATTCTACCAATAAATCGATGTATACCACCTGCTTTACCCACCACTAGGCCTATGTTCATTGTTGTGATTTGGCAAGACAGCCAAGCCACTAGGAGGTGAAGCCGAAAGGCACGCATTTAAGCTCACGCAGGCTGGCGTCAGGTCTGGAACTGGACAAGGTAATTAATATAGCCAATAACGTACGTAGCTGCTGGAATACTTAAGTTTAATCCACAATTGGTGAACATCGGTCTGACGGTACATGCATCACAAGATTAATAGCAAATGATAATGGCGCCTTGCTAGGTCGTAGCAAATGACGTAGCTGAAGGCTATGCTAACTATCGTCTCGGCAAATGAGAACGTAATTTGTCAGTGAACCATCGCTAGCAAAGTCGGCTGTACAACTGGGGCGAGTGTTAGGAAGTCTCTCTAGACCTGCCGTGTAGCGGCGCTCGGTCTGCAATCACTGATAGTGGCGACACGCGGGTCCGACGTATACTACCGGACCGCGGCCGATTTAAAGGCTACCACCTAGCAAGTGTGGTGTCTGGCGGTGACACCACAGTCATCATTCCATTTCATATGCCGACAATGTGTTACTACGAGGTATTTGTGGGACTTGGCCAAGTCCAATTGTGTCTCACTGATATTATAGTCATAGTATAATACGTTTCCTCATGTTGTGAAGTCTTTAGTAATTCTATTGCATTGACTGACGAAAAAAAGGAGCATCCTGAAGAACTGTCTCCTGTGGTACCTAGGTATAATATGTACATTCTGAAAGGTTTTAGTGTTAGTGATACTTCAGTCACCATCATCAGCTGGCAGCTGGCGCTCCAGAGACCTTTGTTTTCAGTGATGAGAATAGATTATATAGATCCTACATAATTAAATTTCCCTTGAGAATTTGAGTATCATAGTGATAGAAGCTAAAGGAATCAATTGAAATTCGTGCCAGGCTCAGGACACAAACCGAGGAGGAGGAGGAGGAGGAGGAGGATGTTAGTGTTTAACGTCCCGTCGACAACGAGGTCATTAGAGACGGAGCGCAAGCTCGGACGAGGGAAGGATGGGGAAGGAAATCGGCCGTGCCCTTTCGAAGGAACCATCCCGGCATTTGCCTGAAGCGATTTAGGGAAATCACGGAAAACCTAAATCAGGATGGCCGGAGACGCGATTGAACCGACGTCCTCCCGAATGCGAGTCCAGTGTGCTATCCACTGCGCCACCTCGCTCGGTCTCTCAAACCTAGGTGTCCTTCTTTCTAAGCAAATGTGGTAGCCATTAAACCAGCACACCATTACAGAATTACAGCTGACGTATTATATGGACTACCATAGTCCAACGACCCCTCTAACACAAACTCCAGTTCACATGTCCAGCAATAGTGATGTTCTAAATAGGGAAAAGTAAGCTGTAGATGTGAATTGAAATTTGTGGTATGGAGGGCATTGGACTAGGGTAGTCTGTGCTGGTTTGTTAGCTGTAATGCTGTGGAGGTGCAGTGGCTAGCACATCTGCCGAGTAAACAAGGGAACATGGGTTTGAATACCGACCAGGGCACAAATTTTAATTCATTTCTTCAGCTTCTATCATTATCGTAGACTAGATTCTGTCCGTACCCGGGTGATGGCCGTACACGTGTAGGGCGTAGACATGTGAGCAGTAGAGTACATGTGCCCACGACACACAGCTTCATTGTGAGGGGGCTCCTCAGTCACAACTCGTGGTGTTTATATAGGGTAAAGTGACGCTATCGCACAGGTTGTTAACCCATGCTACAGCCATTTCCTTAAGAAATGGGTGATATGTATTTTCATGACGAGAAAGCGCGTTCAGATAAGGCTGCAGCGACACAACATACTATTTATTGTGAACATGCTGAGAAAGATCACCAGACCCCTCAAAAATTGAATACATACGGAACATTGTGGGGATCCAACTAGTTCTCCAGAATTTGCAAGACCCACTGCCGAATTGCACCAAAGGTGCGAGGTGCCTTGGACAGTCTATCCCAAGGTGATATTCGGCATCTTTAAGGCAGTTTGCATGAGAGAATGCTTGCCTGCGTTGCGACCAGAGAGGGATATAATGTGTATTGATACAGCTCCTTGGGTATCCTTTACTGTGAGATGTGTGTTCCGTTTGGTCTCATTTTGTTAGTATATACTCCCATACTACTGAACTAATTACCATATCACTTGTCATTAAAATGGTCTAGTCCTTAAAAGTGTTGCCTTTTTTCCGGTGCGGTAAAAAGGTGTTGGCGTCCTTCTAGGTTATGAGATACAAGGGTGTTAAGTGGAAAAGGAATTCTGACATAACAGCCAATAATGCGTGTAGGGGAGATAGAATTGGACAATGTGCCGGTTCCTTAAGGATTGTCAGAAAGCGATGCGCCAGTGGGAGAAAGCCAGATATTCGACAGTTACCTTCCTCCTTCCGAGCACACTATGTCAAGGGAAACTCATCCTTTTTGTAGGGCATTGCCCACTTACACATGGCTCATCAATGTAGCAGGAGGACACACCCGTTTACAGAGTCTACAGTGTGCATATTTCAGTACTTGAAATGTTAATGGAGTTTATTTTAAAATTTGACAAAAGGGCAGATATCTATTTAACTGCAGAAATAGGTGAATTAGGTACACATTCCATAGTTTTGTGAAACGCACAGCAACAGTGCAAGTTCTTAAATATGGCGTTATGTTTTATTGCAGTGTCGTGTATCGTTTTGCAGTTCATTGATGAGCCTACTAGAAATCCCTGACATATTTTTTTAACATATTTAATCATATACCGGTATACAAGTATATTCACACATCAAAAATGGTTTACATCACCTCGGTTCGGAGAATTCCGGAACCTGTACAGAAAATTGGAATAGAGATCAACATAAACATCATTTCCGCCCTTTTTATTGCTCATGAAAACCACACATTGCATGTTGTACTACCATGCAGCAAGACCTTCAGAGCTGGTGGTCCAGATTGCTGTACGTACCCAGTAGCACGTCCTCTTGCATTGATGCATGCCTGAATTCTTCGTGGCATACTATCCACAAGTTCATCAAGGCACTGTTGGTCCAGAATGTGCGACTCCTCAACGGCGATTCGACGTAGATCCCTCAGAGTGGTTGGTGGGTCACGTCTTCCATAAACAACCCTTTTCATTCTATCCCAGGCAGGATCGAGAGGGTACATGTCTAGAGAATATGCTGTCCACTCTAGCCAAGCGATGTCGTTATCCTGAAGGAAGTCATTCACAAGATGCGTACGATGGGGACGTGAATTGTTGTCCATGAAGACGAATGCCTTGCCAATATGCTGCCGACATGGTTGCACCATTGGTCGGAGGATGTCATTCACATATCGTACAGCCGTTACGGCGCCTTCCATGACCACCAGCGGCGTACGTCGACCTCACATAATTCCACCCCAAAACAGCAGGGAACCTCCACCTAGCTGTACTCGCTGGACAGTGTGTCTAAGGCGTTCAGCCTGACGGGGTTGCCTGCAAACACGTCTCCGACGAATGTCTTGTTGGAGGCATATGCGACACCCATCGGTGAAGGGAACGTGATGCCATGTTGTTGGGCCTATTTGTACCGCGCTGCATAGTGTCGTGGTTGCAAAGATGGACCTCGCCACGGACGTCGGGAGTGAAGTTGCGCATTATGCAGCCTATTGCGCACAGTTTGAGTCGTAACACGACGTCCTGTGGCTGCACGAAAAGCATTATTCAACATGGTGGCGTTGCTGTCAGGGTTCCTCCGAGCCATAATTCGTAGGTAGCGGTCATCCACTGCAGTAATAGCCCTTGGGCGATCTGAGAGAGGCATATCATCGACAGTTCCTGTCTCGCTGTATCTCCTCCATGTCCGAGCAAGATTTATTTGGTTCACTCCGAGACTGCTGGGCAATGCCCTTGTTGAGGGCCCTTCCTGGCACAAAGTAACAATGCGGATACGATCGAACCGCGGTACTGACCGTCTAGGTATGGTTGAACTAGAGACAATACTAGCCGTGTACCTCTTTCCTGGCGGAATGACGAACTGATCGGCTGTCGGACCCTCCCCGTCTAATTGGCGCTGCTCATGCATGGGTGTTTACATCTTTGGGCGGGTTTAGTGACATCTCTGCACAGTCAAAGGGACTGTGTTTGTGCTACAATATCGACACTCAACATATATCTTCAGGAGTTTTGGGAACCGGGGTGAGGCAGAACTTTTTTCGATGTGTGTATACATACTCAGAATTCGGTCGACCCTTGCTATAGTTCCAAACCCGTAAATCGTCTGCTAATCGGAAAAGTCATGACGTCATTGTGTTTTTTACATGGTTCGTCCGCTTGGTGATGGCGCGACACTGTTGGTCGTTCTGTACGCTGTGACGTCATATTCTTACCAGCCTGAGTCCTCAAGGAACGACTTTATTGTATCTCTGTGTAAAAGGATTACATAATTAAAGTAATATTCATATCATACGAGCCGGCCGGAGTGGCCGAGCGGTTAAAGGCGCTACAGTCTGGAACCGCACGACCGCTACGGTCGCAGGTTCGAATCCTGCCTCGGGCATGGATGTGTGTGATGTCCTTAGGTTAGTTAGGTTTAAGTAGTTCTAAGTTCTAGGGGACTGATGACCACAGCAGTTGAGTCCCATACTGCTCAGAGCCATTTGAACCATTTTTTTCATATCATACGTACTCAAAACGCTTTTATCTTGAAGCAACAGACAGTGGCATAGTGTGCAGTGCCACTTTGTTATGTACAGTTCATCTCTGGTCTTGGTCCCAGGAACAACTTCCCTAATTTTCTAATTTTAGAATGTACGCTGAGGCCATCGCCACTTACTGATAGTGACAATGCGTCTCTGAGCGCATGGCACAAATCCTGTAACAATATTTTGTAGGGAGCTCATTGTGCTCATTTTGGAGCGATCTAGATGGTTGTAAAACAAGATCGAAGGATTTCTTTTTATCCCATGATTACCGGTTTCGGTGAAACTAAAGCCACCATCATCGGATCTTAGGACACATACAGGTTACAACATCAAAGCAAACAATGGTGATATTAATAGTTGCCTATAACACGCAGGCGTGTCGTAAGATCCAATGATGACGGCTTTAGTTTCGCCGAAACCGGTAATGATGGAAGAAAAAGAATTCCTGCGGTCTTGGCTACCAGTTTATTGTTTTACAACCTCTCACAATATGTTGATGTGTATTGCGAGAGAGTGTTACAAAAAATTACTACCCATATTAATGACTAGTGCAGAAATGTGTGTGTGTGTGTGTGTGTGTCGGTATCTGTGTTTGCAGGTAGTTACACTGAGGACCTGGATTACGTTCTTGACTTTTGGATTGATGTACTGCCTAAAATCTTATCTTGAGGACAAGCATACATCTGCTCTGTTGCTGCGGCATTTTGTTTAACATTACCGTCATCTTCGTATCGCTAGAACCCCACCTACACTGTGAGTCTCCAGCGTGTATCTTGTAAAGCAGCCAGATCAATATGTTTCCGCAACGACTCATGCAGTTTATAATGTTATATCGAATTTCTGTGGTAACTTTGAATTTTTGTTTTCATTTACATTTACTGAATTTTCATGACCAGTATTACAGTATTTTCCTTCATTCTAAAGTTTTTTAGTGTTTTGTTCCTTATGTCCAGCTACGGTCCCAGGTTCGAATCCTGCCTCGGGCATGGATGTGTGTGATGTCCTTAGGTTAGTTAGGTTTAAGTAGTTCTAAGTTCTATGGGACTGATGACCACAGATGTTAAGTCCCATAGTGCTCAGAGCCATTTGAACCTTATGTCCAGGACCCAGCTGCAAATTCCAAAGATGTCAATACTGAATTTTTGTAATAGGGGACTCTCCCCAAAATTGAGCATATCCATGAAATCTGATATTATGTTCTATTGCCGTCTCACGTTTCTTACTGTATCCAGTGGTCCCGGCAATAAAAATGCACTGTCCAGCGCTACACCCATCATGCACTCCACAACTACGTACCTTTCGAATTAAACACCATCTACGACGTCTTAAAAACCAGGATAGACAACATATTCCTGAGCTATACCGTCACGTACTTTCTGGAACCGTTATTGTTTTCCAAGCGGGAACTTTTTAAATACTGTAAACGTCGATGTTAATGACATAGGTTGACGGTGATACACATCCGTCTTCGAACCTCGTCCAGATACAGAAACACAATGTTCTCCTTCATCGTAGACTGTAACTCTGTTCCAAACAGCATCGTAACAATGCTTGAAGAGGTAACAGTTCGTCTTCGTCTCCTAGACAGAGATCACGGGCTAACAGGCTAGAGCTGATGTTGTGTTGTTGTTGTGCCACAAACTCCTCTTCTCCCCAATTCTATTCAATACTTCATCATTAGTTATGTGATCTACCCATCTAATCTTCAGCATTCTCCTGTAGCACCACATTTCGAAAGCTTCTATTCTCTTCTTGTCCAAACTATTTATCGTCCATGTTTCACTTCCATACATGGCTACACTCCATACAAATACTTTAAGAAACGACTTCCTGACACTTAAATCTATACTCGATGTTAACAAATTTCTCTTCTCCAGAAACGCTTTCCTTGCCATTGCCAGTCTACATTTTATATCTTCTCTACTTCGACCATCATCAGTTATTTTGCTCCCCAAATAGCAAAACTCCTTTACTACTTTAAGTGTCTCATTTCCTAATCTAATCCCCTCAGCATCACCCGACTTAATTCGACCACATTCCATTATCCTCGTTTTGCTTTTGTTGATGTTCATCTTATATCCTCCTTTCAAGACACTGTCCATTCCGTTCAACTGCTCTTCCAAGTCCTCTTCCAAATCACAGTACAACACTTGAATCTGAAGAAAGGACAGGCGGTCCCCCTGGCGGCGTGAAGGGCGGTAATACTACGTTGCCTTCCAGCCTCTCTGCCCAACACTGCCTGTAGCATCGCATGCGACGAGTTGGGGGCAGCGCCTCTTCCTCAGAAAATGCCTAAACTTCACATCATCCACAGTGATAGGCATTAAAATTGCAGCTTTATGAAGGCGGCGATAAAAAAAATTGAATTTGCGTGATGTGTAACGTGTGCTTGATATGTAAACGATTATCGCTTCAGCAAGACGTTAAGACAGTCGTAGTGCCACCTGCAAGCACTGTGCAAGGAGAGATTACATAGTGCTTTTTCCTGCGGTGTATAACCAGCACAGTGACCTAGTTTGCTGCTTAATTTGTCCGTGTAGCAGAGATAGGTGCGTCTTTTCAGAGTCACGCATTGAGGTGAAACATCAAGATGAACATATCCATCGTTGGAGGCTCTACAGAGAACCGACGTTGCTAGATTGCATTCGATATCATTATTACGGTCCCAGGACCTAGAGTGACGCTTTGGGGGTGCCATTGAGCACAAAACACGATCACGTTTGGTTCGTGAAGTCGTTGTTTTGGATAGCCGGAGTTACAGTTCTGTCGTGGCTACTCCCTATTCTCGAGGTTTCCAAGGTTCAGCAAGCGAAGAAAGCATGTTTCACGTGCTGTCTTGACCTACCTCAGTACAGAGAAGACTGTTCGACTGTTAGGCTGATAAGCATCTTCTCCAGATTTCTCACGCACTGACAACATATGGTCATGGAATGCCGAGACACAGGGACACCAACACTCGCCATCCACCACTACTGGTGACCTCTGGCACCCCTTATCCCACACCATTTCAGATACAGATCAGGCTAGGACATAGTCTTTCCCGAGTAAGGTGGGAGTAGTAAGCACAGCAACAATAAGGAAAATTACTTCATTAATTTTCCTCCCTTTGTTGCAGTTTTAATGGCCAGCAGAGTAATAGAAACGGCAAAGACTTTCTGTCGTTATTGTGACATACGACGAAGACATACGTATTTATTACGCGTGTGAACAAAAAAAAAAAAAGGGGGGGGAAGGAAGAAAGACATGGGCTTCAACAATACACATGAAAGATTACAGCTAATAAACTTACCATTTTATCTTTTTACGCATACTCTGTGGGCACCGTTACTAAATATAAATTGTGAGCCACGTGTAATGTCGCAAATCCTGAAAGGAACGTTTGGCATCGAAGGCAAGTGAGCTATAACATCAAAGAGAAAACTATTACATTTTAATTACGAAACGGATATCCTTGCTCTTAAGACTATGGAAGCTTTAGATTGACTTCCATGTTGTGCCTCTATAAAATCTATGTTCTCATTGAAAACTGAATTACTTTTCATTTTCCTAATTTTCTGTTCTATAAGAAACCCACATTGCGACAAACAGTTCATGACGGGATGAGGTAAGGTTAAATATTGCTTCAGTACCCAATCACACATATGATTAACTAGTTATTTAACAGAAAGTAATCAGAGAATATTATTTCGACTGCCCGTGTTACGTTCTTGATATCCGTCGATCCATCGTCTTAAAAGCCGGCCGGAGTGGCCGAGCGGTTAAAGGCGCTACAGTCTGGAACCGCACGACCGCTACGGTCGCAGGTTAGAATCCTGCCTCGGGCATGGATGTGTGTGATGTCCTTAGGTTAGTTAGGTTTAAGTAGTTCTAAGTTCTAGGGGATTTATGACCACAGCAGTTGAGTCCCATAGTGCTCAGAGCCATTTGAACCATTGTCTTAAAGTTGTTTTCTGCATTCTTTATCGTCGTTGGCCACCGTTACGAGACGTAACGTATTTTCTGTAATGTATTATGCTACAGATGACGTGAAGGAATTCATATAGTTTGGAATCAAAATAACGTATGACTGACGAAGCAAGAAAGACGTGAATGTCAGACTAGCACAGCAAATGAAGTGGATCCGGACCGTTCCAAACCAGTCACGGCGCCGATGACATATAAAGAAACCAACTTCCTGCCAGCAGTCTTCATGAACTGACACGGCAACGGACGAACATTGCTCAGGATGAAATTCCGACGCTGTTGGCTTCCATGCCGCAACGAATGGGGCTTTTCACATCCGCCGGGGTCATGCCCCGTACTAATGTTGATTCTGGAAACCAATTCAGAATGGAAGCGACATGTACTCATTTACTAGCAGTCGTGTTATGACATTCCCACAAAGTTTGATAAATATTGAAGTAACACATCATGGGAAAAATTTTCCCGTCAACAGGTCAGTGTTATTGCCCTCGCATTCTGTGAATTGCTACTCCAACCGGTTTTGTTAACCTAAATATCCAGTGCTGTTTCCTGTCACGTGGTCTTGTCCATCGTGCGAGTGATTTCCACTACATGTGAGCTAGGACAGGGGGAGATTCCGCAGTTTGTGTGTTCTCAGACTGAGTTTAAACTTTGTTACTGTTACTCAACCTAGTTGATTCTACCTTTCTACTGTTCGTGGTTACATGGCGCTGTCTTACGTCTCTACTACGCGTCCCTCTAAATGTAACTCTGGAGAATAAGCTCGCGCCATCCGGTGTTCTTCGAGAGAAGCGCCAAATCTGCTGTGATTCCTGGAGAGGATGCTGCGGTTCCTGGACAGAGATGGAGCTGTGATTATGTCACCATTACTCCATTAGAGGATTCTCCCCTAATACAATTCACTGTAGCCTTATCTTTGCAATGGGGCGTCCATCCATGTTTGAGTCCTCAAGAGAAGTTGCCTGAAGCTGCTAGTCCTGATGAGTGGCTCGCACGACCTCCCTGACGGCCGCACCCGCAAATGGTTTCTCCATCTTCCGAAAACAGTCTTCCAACGGTGACACGAACTGCTCGTGATGTTTGGCACGAAGCCGTGCTTTCATGACGTGAAAGTTCTGTGAACATTATGTTTTCAGAATCACATTTTCATTTATTGAAAAGCATCCTTTCTCAGTATCCATAGAACTTCTAACAACTTTTGGGAGCGCATTTATGTTTAAAGGAAAGTTATAACTGAAAATATACATCCATTCCACCAGGCCGTAATTTTGAGTTAGTGTGTTACACTAATTAGCTCCACCCATCCTAGCAATAGCCTATTGCCTGCTCATTCTAAAGTGCACAGTAATAGCAGGTACGTCAGTCTCAGCAGAGTTATAAAGAATAAAACACATACGATGCACAGTCAGATCGTCAATTAATACTAAATCAAAGTAGGTACCCACACAACAGATTGAGAACCATGCTATTGGAAACAATTGATTTTGTTGCTTACGAGGATGGTGTATCAAGATTTACTGTGCACTTGGGTATGTGTACTTAATCGTAACTAATTAAGTCACTCGTAATTATTTATTTAGAGTACTAAGTTGCTATAACAGGCTGGGGCAAACGATACTTCTGTTTACATCTGTGAAGAGTTATGTGAACGACAAGAAGACCTCAGTATAGTTACCAAATTTTCACCAGTTTATTTATCAATGAATGAGGCAATATGGCCTGAGTTTTTACTGCACTGCAGTGGAAGGCGAACAAGAGGGTTAATAAGTAGGCTTACCGATGGTGCATTACTTTGTGCCTGGACTTAAAGTATGACTTTGGTTGTTGTACTGAGTAAAATGATTCAAATAGTCTTGAGTAAATAAGGTGGCGCCTTAAAACACGATTTAGCCAACATTATGCAGTGTAGTGGTCTAGGAGCTCCGCCCACTGAAGTTTGTGGAACCATCCCAGCACAAGTCTTGTCGGCCGTGTGTATTGATGAAATGATATTTACTGTAGAAGTAACCATCACCCTCCAGACACACTTCTCATGTACCAAAATACACTCCTGGAAATTGAAATAAGAACACCGTGAATTCATTGTCCCAGGAAGGCGAAACTTTATTGACACATTCCTGGGGTCAGATACATCACATGATCACACTGACAGAACCACAGGCACATAGACGCAGGCAACAGAGCATGCACAATGTCGGCACTAGTACAGTGTATATCCACCTTTCGCAGCAAAAATGGTTCAAATGGCTCTGAGCACTATGGGACTTAACATCTATGGTCATCAGTCCCCTAGAACTAAGAACTACTTAAACCTAACTAACCTAAGGACAGCACACAACACCCAGCCATCACGAGGCAGAGAAAATCCCTGACCCCGCCGGGAATCGAACCCGGGAACCCGGGCGTGGCTTTCGCAGCAATGCAGGCTGCTATTCTCCCATGGAGACGATCGTAGAGATGCTGGATGTAGTCCTGTGGAACGGCTTGCCATGCCATTTCCACCAGGCGCCTCAGTTGGACCAGCGTTCGTGCTGGACGTGCAGACCGCATGAGACGACGCTTCATCCAGTCCCAAACATGCTCAATGGGGGACAGATCCGGAGATCTTGCTGGCCAGGGTAGTTGACTTACACCTTCTAGAGCACGTTGGGTGGCACGGGATACATGTGGACGTGCATTGTCCTCTTGGAACAGCAAGTTCCCTTGCCGGTCTAGGAATGGTAGAACGATGGGTTCGATGACGGTTTGGATGTACCGTGCACTATTCAGTGTCCCCTCGACGATCACCAGTGGTGTACGGCCAGTGTAGGAGATCGCTCCCCACACCATGATGCCGGGTGTTGGCCCTGTGTGCCTCGGTCGTATGCAGTCCTGATTGTGGCGCTCACCTGCACGGCGCCAAACACGCATACGACCATCATTGGCACCAAGGCAGAAGCGACTCTCATCGCTGAAGACGACACGTCTCCATTCGTCCCTCCATTCACGCCTGTCGCGACACCACTGGAGGCGGGCTGCACGATGTTGGGGCGTGAGCGGAAGACGGCCTAACGGTGCGCGGGACCGTAGCCCACCTTCATGGAGACGGTTGCGAATGGTCCTCGTCGATACCCCAGGAGCAACAGTGTCCCTAATTTGCTGGGAAGTGGCGGTGCGGTCCCCTACGGCACTGCGTAGGATCCTACGGTCTTGGCGTGCATCCGTGCGTCGCTGCGGTCCGGTCCCAGGTCGACGGGCACATGCACCTTCCGCCGACCACTGGCGACAACATCGATGTACTGTGGAGACCTCACGCCCCACGTGTTGAGCAATTGGGCGGTACGTCCACCCGGCCTCCCGCATGCCCACTATACGCCCTCGCTCAAAGTCCGTCAACTGCACATACGGTTCACGTCCACGCTGTCGCGTCATGCTACCAGTGTTAAAGACTGCGATGGAGCTCCGTATGCCACGGCAAACTGGCTGACACTGACGGCGGCGGTGCACAAATGCTGCGCAGCTAGCGCCATTCGACGGCCAACACCGCGGTTCCTGGTGTGTCCGCTGTGCCGTGCGTGTGATCATTGCTTGTACAGCCCTCTCGCAGTGTCCGGAGCAAGTATGGTGGGTCTGACACACCGGTGTCAATGTGTTCTTTTTTCCATTTCCAGGAGTGTATGTTCCACTATAGGCTAAAATGCTAGGATAATGGTCATAGCGATATGAGGGGTCGTCCTGGTTTCGAGAGTCTCAAATGAAACTGAAAGTCCAGGCGACGTCTATTGAGATTGGTCACCTGTTGTCTGTGGAGCACTGTAGGAGGAACAGACGTGGTGACAAAATCTCCTACTCGGTGTGGTACGGGGATGTCTGTGAGTGGACCTGGCAGCTGCATGATGGATGCACTCTGCATCAGTGTGGTGTGGCATTCGCAGATGGAGGTGCTGTGCTTTACCGTTCATTTTATTGACATGGGCTTGGTCATTGGCTAAAAGGGATGCATGAGCTCTCCGAAACGTTTATACGAAGGGCATGTCCCAATATGCGGCGACAGTTTGAAATTGAGTGAATAAGAAAAGCACAAAGTATAACTACCGAAGGGAGGTTAGGTTAACGAATCCCATCAATTACAATGTTACCAGAGATGGACCACAATGTGAAACCTTATACTGGGTGAAAACGGGGACTGAAATCGGCCATACCCGTTCATTTTAGGGAAATTACGGAGAACTAAACATGAATGCCAAGACAGGCACGTGGATCACGGGTCTATCAAATGAGAAGCTTTGGTCAGTCCAGACTATGTTACAGTAGTATGTAGTGTGTAATAGTGGTTAATGGCCATAGTAAATGAGCCCTCACTGCTGCTAAGCCTTCCTGCTGAGTTTTCCATCTACCTTGGCGGTGATCACCAGTGGAATGAAGTTAGTTGTACCAGCAGCCAACTCGCTGACGTCATAACTTTCTGTTTCAGCTCGACAGAGGAGACAAAACTTGGCGGGAGCTCGTCGGAACATCTGCGGGAGAGAAATATAAACACTGGTCCATTCCAGAACTTACACATCACTCTAACCGAATCGCAGAGCCACAAACTGGGACTGCGAACGAATCAGAAAGTTTCAAGTAATGTGACTGGGCCTAACTAAGACATCCGCCCCTCATAACTATGGAGAAGAAAGCTCTCGAAACTACTAAGTCTCTACTACTCTATGACTTCTCCCCAACTCAAATATTAGCTCTTAAATAACAAGGAAGAACGTTTCCTAGTAATGTAAAAGGTACACTCCTGGAAATTGAAATAAGAACACCGTGAATTCATTGTCCCAGGAAGGGGACACTTTATTGACACATTCCTGGGGTCAGATACATCACATGATCACACTGACAGAACCACAGGCACATAGACACAGGCAACAGAGCATGCACAATGTCGGCACTAGTACAGTGTATATCCACCTTTCGCAGCAATGCAGGCTGCTATTCTCCCATGGAGACGATCGTAGAGATGCTGGATGTAGTCCTGTGGAACGGCTTGCCATGCCATTTCCACCTGGCGCCTCAGTTGGACCAGCGTTCGTGCTGGACGTGCAGACCGCGTGAGACGACGCTTCATCCAGTCCCAAACATGCTCAATGGGGGGACAGATCCGGAGATCTTGCTGGCCAGGGTAGTTGACTTACACCTTCTAGAGCACGTTGGGTGGCACGGGATACATGCGGACGTGCATTGTTCTGTTGGAACAGCAAGTTCCCTTGCCGGTCTAGGAATGGTAGAACGATGGCTTCGATGACGGTTTGGATGTACCGTGCACTATTCAGTGTCCCCTCGACGATCACCAGTGGTGTACGGCCAGTGTAGGAGATCGCTCCCCACACCATGATGCCGGGTGTTGGCCCTGTGTGCCTCGGTCGTATGCAGTCCTGATTGTGGCGCTCACCTGCACGGCGCCAAACACGCATACGACCATCATTGGCACCAAGGCAGAAGCGACTCTCATCGCTGAAGACGACACGTCTCCATTCGTCCCTCCATTCACGCCTGTCGCGACACCACTGGAGACGGGCTGCACGATGTTGGGGCGTGAGCGGAAGACGGCCTAACGGTGTGCGGGACCGTAGCCCAGCTTCATGGAGACGGTTGCGAATGGTCCTCGCCGATACCCCAGGAGCAACAGTGTCCCTAATTTGCTGGGAAGTGGCGGTGCGGTCCCCTACGGCACTGCGTAGGATCCTACGGTCTTGGCGTGCATCCGTGCGTCGCTGCGGTCCGGTCCCAGGTCGACGGGCACGTGCACCTTCCGCCGACCACTGGCGACAACATCGATGTACTGTGGAGACCTCACGCCCCACGTGTTGAGCAATTCGGCGGTACGTCCACCCGGCCTCCCGCATGCCCACTATACGCCCTCGCTCAAAGTCCGTCAACTGCACATACGGTTCACGACCACGCTGTCGCGGCATGCTACCAGTGTTAAAGACTGCGATGGAGCTCCGTATGCCACGGCAAACTGGCTGACACTGACGGCGGCGGTGCACAAATGCTGCGCAGCTAGCGCCATTCGACGGCCAACACCGCGGTTCCTGGTGTGTCCGCTGTGCCGTGCGTGTGATCATTGCTTGTACAGCCCTCTCGCAGTGTCCGGAGCAAGTATGGTGGGTCTGACACACCGGTGTCAATGTGTTCTTTTTTCCATTTCCAGGAGTGTATTAATGTGCATAAATTACAGCGGCGATCTATGCTTCAATCATAATTGGGTTTCGCACAGCGGAAATGAAACACTAACATTAATATTACGAGTATGCTCAAGAATTCTACACCAGACCGATGTTAAGGATATTTATCTGTAATTTTGCGTTTTCCATGTTCTCACTTAGCAGACAAAGATTAAAACTTATTCTGTTGGAAGCCATGGAAATCCACGAACATCTGGCCCAGCGATTGGATTTAATATTAAACGCCCAAACATATCTCAATCCTTGCACTCTTCTAACCTTGATTGAAGTCTCACTGCTTTCTAACTTTTGTCACACTGTTTCTTCCATTCTAATCCTCCATAATTTCTGTATCTATTTATTTCACTGTGACTGTATACGTGCTACACATGTCCTGTTGTTGCAGTGGTCAATACTTCTACTCTATTACTGTATCACCTTCAACATGTAATAAGATGAAGATTAATATTTTCGTGATTTCTTTCCTTTATATTTATTTATTGTGCCACGCTTTTAATTACATTACCAGTTCACTTTAAAAGGCAGCTTTTACTCTGCACTCGTGCCTCACTCTCTACGTGAAGCGTATTTTCCAGTGTTGTTGAGGAATATTGTTCCGTCTTTGACAGCGATAGTTAGTAAAAGTTTGATGATGGCCTTGTAAACCGAAAACTGATTAACGGAACAAATTGCTACTGCAGAACATACATAATATTGTGCTTTTCATTTACAATAATCAAGTTGTTCTACCAAGGAGCGATGCAAGAATCTGTTCGGTACAAGAGGAATAAACGGCAAACAAAATTTAGGAATTCAGTAACAATTTGTCAAGTATAGCCAGGACACATGTACACGACATCCCTGATTTAAATGGAAAATATAATTTATTCTGTGGCACAGACATAGGGTAATACAGAAACTGGTTATCAAAAATTAATGGGTTGAAGCAGATTAAACGTAGCGGAACTCTGGATTACTAATTGGATCACAATACAATGCAAAAATTAAGAAAAGGCTTCAGTTGTCAACAAGGGAGCACGGATGATGCCAAGAGAAACTCTCATTACAAACTATACAGTACAGTTCTGAACAAAGTCATCAAAACAACAAAACTAAAACGATTTCAAGGAAAAAATAAGCTCATGGAGCAACAACAGAAAGCAATTTTGAACACAGTGGACAGGACTTGAAAAACAGATCAAGGAAATAACTGATCTGGAATTCCCAAGAACTGCTCCAGAAGATGTCAAAAACAGTGAAATCTTTGGGTCCAGAATTAACAAATGGCAAGCTGATGTAATATAAATAATTTTTTTTTATAAATGAATAAATATATATAAGTGCGTTACTGAAAAGTTTGTTTGTGCTTATCTTAATTTATTCTTGAATATAGGACTTCCCTCGTTGTTGAAGCTGTAGGCAGCAGAGGACTCCCGGGGTACCGGTGCTTGTCCTAATCACAAAAATAATCCACTTCCTTCGTTTTTCTCTTCCTTTTATCTCAATAAATATAAATGCTTGATACGTTCTTTAACTTGTTCACTCATACAATAGAATACACAGCTATCACAGTACGTCGTCCTGCTACATACTCGAAAGTCTGTCTCTGTCTCTCTTAAAACAAAACAAAAAAAAAATCTGTAAGAAAATTGAATGATAAAATGTTTTCTTTTGTCTGCGCCTTACGGCGCATTCGTAATTAATGTCTTTGCTAATGCATCTGTTTGATCGGTGTTTCATTCTTGCTTTGTTCTTAAATAAATATTAAGTTAGCGGCATCCTGGGGTCTTTCATCATGTGCTTGTACACTGACCAAGAGGGAAAATCAAGGAAGACTGAGGCAATTTGGACTGAACAGAGAAACGAAAGGAATATGGGCATAAAGAGAGGCAAATCCCCATCTCTAAGATTTCTGCTTGGACGTAATGGGCTTCTTTACAAATAATCATAATGATGTGAAAACTAATCTCAGAAACTGATGTAAGGATTTTGATACGGTTTTCACTAGTAGACAGAATCGAGAGGAAGGTTTGTGTATATAATTTTTTTCCAGCTGCAGCTACTTGGGGCTCCGCAGGTGGACAGGTCGCCAGAATAAATGTAAATAACTCCAGTGGCCACAGATTCTTTTTCTGTCGTCTTTACATGGCATTTGATTATGGCTGAGCTGTGGGTTATCAAGATTACACCTATCACTTGCTACATCTAAAAAATGGTTGTGGTTAGAGATGAAATTCGCTTTAAACAATATCCAAGATTGATATACTCCTAATAATGCATGCTCTTAAACTCGCGGAGCTTTCTGTCGTGTTTTGTTGGCCATGCCAGCCAACTGTTGATTTAAAAACTATCATGCAAACAAGTAAACACATGAGTAAAAAATTTTTGGTAAGTATGGAGGGGGAAGGCAATCTGTATATTAAAGTTAAAGCAATTACAACCCTCGGTAGCAAAAATTAAGTCTTTTCACCTGGTTTCGGCACTTCTATGAGTGCCTTCATCAAAAAATTAAACATTCAAATTGGCCTATAACATAAGAACAGAGATTATGGGAAACATTTTTTTTTATAAAAGTGTAAGTACTGACTAACAGCAAAAGAAGCAGTACTTACATGTCACGCATAAAAATAAATACCAAGCGGTAAAGCTTTAGTCACAAAATTACTAAAAAAGAATACATGGAGGCAAGCCACAACGAACTGTTCACATATGTCAAGCCACAGGTAGCAACAGACTGAGGCACCCGCATTAGCAACTGCGGGCAGGTGAACATTACACCAAGAGTGTAATCTAGTAACCGCAAATATAAGTAGCGTACTTAAGATTTAAAGTATAGACAGATGAATGTTAAGATGAACATCATTTTGTTCATGAAGTAACAGGCAATGTTCTATTTGACAGCAGCAGACATGGCACCTTTCTATGTAAAAACTTAGAAGTGCAGCTCTGGGATTGAGAACTGCCTAACAGTACAAAAAGAAACAGTACTTACATGTCACATAAAAAATAGATATCAAGCGATAAAGCTTTAGTCACAAAATTTTAAAATTAGAATACGTGAAAAGCAAGACACTACGGGCTGCTCGCATATGTCGAGTTACATGAAGCATCAGACTGAGGTGCCCACGTTAACAACTGCGGGCAGTTGAACATTACACAAAGAGTGCCATCAAGTAGCCGCATATACAGACTGGCTACTTAATATTCAAATAAAAAGAGACGAATATTATGATGAACATTATTTAGTACATGAAGTAAAAGGCAATATTTTGTTTAACAGCAGCAGACAAGTTAACATTTAGTCTACAGAAGAGCTCAGAAGTGTGTGTGTGTGTGTGTGTGTGTGTGTGTGTGTGTGTGTGTGTGTGTGTGCATGTATACCTGTACGAATATACGAGGAGCGTTCATTGAGTAAGGCAACACGGCGTTTTCCGAAAGCAGGTTGGTTTTTATTCAGGGTTCCAATACATCGTATTATTCCCCCCTGTTTTTCAACATAACCTCCATTCAACGCAAGAGGCTTAGACCTCCTTACTGGCCTGTATGCCCACATGGTACCACTGTACTGGTAAACGTGGGAGCCAAGGTCTTGCTGCATAAATAACCTCCCCAGCATCTACATACTCCTCCCTGTGGAGTACATCCTACATTTGGCGAAAGAAATGTAAGTTTGGAGATGCGAGATCCAGGCTGTATGGTGGATGGGGAATGACAGTCCAATGAAGGTTTGTGAGTTCCTCTCAGGTGTGCAGACTTGTGTGAGGCCTTGCATTGTCATGGAGAAGGAAAAGTTCGTTTGCATTTTTCTAGCGACGAACACACTGAAGTCGTTTCTTCAGTTTCCTGAGTGTGGCACAATACACTGCACAGATGATCGTTGCACCATGAGGGAGCACATGAAACAGAATAAAACATTCAGAGTCCCGGAAGACAGCCATCGTGACGGTACCGGCTTAGCTCACATTTTCTTCGGCTTGGAGGAGAGGTGATGTGGCGCCACTCCATGGAGCGCCGTTTTGTTTCTGGTTGGCCGTGATTAACCCATGTTTCATAGTATATTACGATGTTCGACAAAAATTGTCGCGATCAGCCTCATAACGCGCAAACACCTCCGCACAGGTGTCCTTTGTTGCTCTTTACGGTCTTCTGTTAAGCAGCTAGGAACCCAGTGGGCACAGACCTTCGAGCACTGCAACTTGTGGACGAGTATGTCTGCACTACCAAAGAGATGCCCAATAGTGCAGCGAGCTGTTGGACTGTGATGCATCTATCACCTCAAATGAGAGTGTCCGCACGTTCCAACGTTGCAGGAGTCACAGCAGTGTGCGGCCATCCAACACGCGAGAGACTGGACATGTCTGCGCGACCTCGTTGCAGTGATGGCAGACCCCTCGTCTAGCGGCTCGCCGCGCTTTTGTTCACTGCCAGGCCTCTGTAGACGTCCTCCAAGCGCCTATCAACACCTGCGATGCTCTGGTTTTACGCCAAAAGAAAAACCAATGACAGCTTTTTGCTTGGAATGCATCTCTGTAGGAGACGTCATTTTGAAGGCTACATACAGCGGCCCCACCGAATGGAGCTTCGCGAAATTATAGGGGCTCAACCGGAATATTCCACTACGTTCCACAAGAAATTCCTCATGTTTTCAACCGAAATTGGCAGGGCAAAAAAATGTGCTGCGTTACTTATTGAATGTCTCTCGTACATGTGTGTATCTCTCTCGCTCTGTGTGTGTGTGTGTGTGTGTGTGTGTGTGTGTGTGTGTGTGTGTGTGTGTGTGTGTGGGTGAGTGGGTGGGTGATGTTTGTGTGTGAGTGTGTGTGTGTGTGTGTAGGCCTATTTAATAGTGTGGTTTGCCATTAAAAACAATGAAACTGTTGTATGTGTCCTCACTTTTCTCGTTTACGACTGGTTCAGATTGCTTTCTTCGGTGTTTGTGTGTTGGAAGTGTTTGAAAAAAATGGTTCAAATGGCTCTGAGCACTATGGGACTTAACATCTATGGTCATCAGTCCCCTAGAACTTAGAACTACTTAAACCTAACTAACCTAAGGACAGCACACAACACCCAGCCATCACGAGGCAGAGAAAATCCCTGACTCCGCCGGGAATCGAACCCGGGAACCCGGGCGTGGGAAGCGAGAACGCTACCGCACGACCACGAGATGCGGGCGAAGTGTTTGAAGGATGTCCAGTTTTCTGCCTTTAGTTTTCAAGTATAGAGTGCTGATATGTGTGTTATTAATGGGGTGTGGAGTTTGTGGCTGCTACTGATGTGTGGTATTGTTTCTTAGTGGTGTCAATTATTTCTTGAATCTGATTTCAAATAGTTTCTGTAGAAACAATCCCAAAAAATGGCTCTGAGTACTATGGGACTCAACGGCTGAGGTCATTAGTCCCCTAGAACTTACAACTAGTTTAACCTAACTAACCTAAGGACATCACAAACATCCATGCCCGAGGCAGGATTCGAACCTGCGACCGTAGCGGTCTTGCGGTTCCAGACTGCAGCGCCTTTAACCGCACGGCCACTTCGGCCGGCAGAAACAATCCCAGTCTAAATATCCAACCTTTTATACCCTTTATGGTGCAGAGGGTGTCTTGTGTTGCTACTATGAGGTAATTTTGGTGCAGTTCTGATGTCGGTGGTAAAAGCTGCGTTTATGGTACTGTGTTTAAAGAAAAGGAGAATTTGATTTGAAATACTACTCACCAAGGGCATTACGCGGAAGATCGTATTTTCTGTGTCCTTTTTTTTTTTTTTTCAACTGTGAGTGTTCTGGCGCAATTGAATGTTTGAGTTTATCTTTTGTGGAGTTGCTATAGCCGTTTGCAGTGGCTGTTTGTTTTATTTATCCATTTATTGCTTGAATTTAATTTCAAAGAGCGGTAGCTTGACAGTTCTGTTAACCAGATACGGGAACGCTGCCATTTTGTGGGCTGAGGGATGACTAGAAGTGTTATGAATGGTAATGTGTACTGCGGAACGTTTTTGATAAATTTCAAATTGATTCTTATTATTAATTGTTATATTGGTCAGGTCTGGAAAGTTTTGCAGTCTTCTAGGTTGTGCACTGTGGTGAACTTCATGCGTTAATGGAAGCTATTCAACAGTTGGTTTAATTCACTGACATCATCTCTGGTGCATTTGGTAAAAGCATATAATATCTATGACAGTAAATAACTTTTTTGGGTGTACGGTGGTTGGAATTCAGAATCTTATCTTCTAAGTTATTTATAAATATTTCAGAAAACCGAACAAGATAGAATTCATTGCCAGGTCGTCTGCTTGTAGAATTTGTTGTTGAATTTGAAACAGTTTTGTGACAGTGTGGGTTGTAGAAGGTTCATCAGTTAGCAATATGTGCATAAGGGATTCTTTGTGTTTTTTAGGTTAGCATTTATAATCCATAGAGTAGGATCTATTGGTAAACACAAACACACACACACACACACACACACACACACACACACACATACATATATTTCCAGTGTAAAACAACAATGATAAGACGTAAAGCTGTTGTGTATGGGCAATATAATGAATTTGTTTGTTCTTTACATTTGATTCGCCATCCTCTCTTACCTAAATGCATTCATTGTATATGTAAGTAGTATGTTACCAACAGAGATTTTATATTTCTGTCCATCTTTGCAATCAGAGGCATCTACAATGCTAAGACATGTGCACCAAAATAGTTTTTTTGGGTTCTCAATATTGATGATATTACTGTTTTATATGTCCTTAGCAGTTAGAGGCTCTAGAACACGAATTTTTTTTACTTTACTATTCACACAAAGTACAAGTGATGTTGTACGTGATGTAACATAGCAGAAAACAAGGCTGTGGCCACTTGCAATATTTTAAATTTAAGATTTATACTTTTGTTCATCTTTGCTACATTACACAAGATAAATCTCTTTCCCAGGATCGTTAAAAATGACCTGAAGATGGTAACACTGATTACCTAAACTGGTTGTCGATAATAAAGGTTATTATTATCTATGTTGCCAAAGAAGTTTATCTACTCTAATGTACAGTGTATATCAAAAAGAATCATACCATTTGGCACGTCTGTATTTCTGAAACTAATTAACATATAGAATGAACTTTGTTTTTTGATGGGCAGGTAACTCAAAAAGTTTTTTTCATAACTTTTCGTAGGTGTTCAATATGCCCCCCTTGAGATGCACGGCATATGTCAATGTGGTATTCAAATCGTTCCCACTCTGCAGCGAGCATGTCTTGATTTACAGCTTCCACAGCTGCTGTTATGCGATGTCTCAGTTCATTCATTGTCGTTGGTAACGGAGGCACCTAAACAGAGTCTTTTATAAATCCCCACAAGAAATACGTTTCAGGCCAATGCTGGGATGGTTCCTTTGAAAGGGCATTGCCGATTTTCTTCCCAGTCCTTCCCTAATCCGAGCTTATGCTCCGTCTCTAATGAGCTCGTTGTCGACGGGACGTTAAACACTAGTTTCCTCCTCCTCCACAAGAAATAATCGCATACAGTCAGGTCCGGTGACCTTGGAGACCAGTAACGTAGGGCTAAATCATTTGGTCCAGTGCGACCGATCCATCGTTCAGTAATCCTTTGATTTAAAAATTCATGCACATCCAGATGCTAGTGTGGAGGTGACCAACCTGTTGGTAAATGAAGTCTTTCGAATCAGTCTCCAATTTAGGAAAAGAAAGGTCTCAAGCACATCGAGATATGTGCTTCCTCTAACAGTGTGCTCGGAAAATAAATATGGGCCATACACCTCTTCCTGTAAAACTGCATAAAACACACTAAATTTTGGAGATTCCCTCCCATGTTGTACAACTTCATGTGGTCGTTCCATATCCCATGTTCTCACTTTATGACGGTTCACGTCATGACGTCGCTAAACAATATGTGTGGGGGAAAACTGCCGTCCTCCATCTCGCCAACAATGAAATTACAGAACTGCACAATTTGTTATTTGTCACCTTCAGGAAGAGCTTGCAGTAGCTGAATTTTGTATGGTTTCATGTGTAAACGTCGACGCAACACACGCCAGACGGACATTGGGAGCATGTTGAGCCTTGAGCTGCACGGCGAACGGATTTCTGCGGACTCCTCGTGAAACTACGGCGGATGCGATCGGCGTCCGTGTCAGACACTCGGGGACGACCCGGCTATTTGGCTTTACACAGACAACCTGTTTCTCGGAATTGTCCGTGCCATCGTCTAATGCTCTGTGCTATGAGAGTATCCACACCATAACTAGTACGGAAGCCACGCTGAACAGTAATTACTGACCCGCACTGTGCAAAACGTACAACATAAAACACTTTCTGTTGTCCTGGCGCCATTTTTACCAGAACTCAAGTGGGCGCACACTGCTGCTACCCAGCGGGAGCAATGTAAAACTCGAGAGTGGTTTTCTTTCCAACAGTAGGCCTACATTGTTCAAGCACATATCTCAAATAACATAATAGTTAAAAAAAATTTAATTCGTATGATTCTTTTTTATACACACTGTATTGTCACAGGTCGCCCCTTGCTTCTCAAAACTAATAAACAAAAACATGTTTTGCTTTTTTCTGCAGCTACTAGGGAGTGTCGTATTAATTTACATAAATCCACCTGATGACTAAACTTGTTTCAATAACAACCACGATAAACTGTAACACGAAATGTTAAAGTTAGTATCTTCAACAGAGCTACGTACGTACCTGCTATTGCACTGTACACTTAAAAATTACGTTCATGCAGCATTTCTAGTACAACGAAAGTGAAATAAGATCTCATTATCATTTTGCGTTATTTGTACAATGCCTGACGAAAAGATGCTTGTACTGATGACGCAAGGAAAAAGGAAATAATAACTAAAAAATGGTTCAAGTGGCTCTAAACACTATGGGACTTAACATCTGACCTATGGACACCACACATGTCCATGCCCGAGGCAGGATTCGAACCTGCGACCGTAGCAACAGCGCTGTTTCAGACCGAAGCGCCTAGAACCGCTCGACTACAGCGGCCGGCAAGGAAATCAGTCGCGTCTCTTTTAACGGAACCAAACTAGCTGACTAGGGAATAACAGAGCGCCTGAATCCGGATGTTCGGAATGTGAGTCCTGCGTGTTACCTTCTCGTGTTACCGAATCGGAAATAAACAATTGTCCTAGAAACAACACGATGCTCTAATGGGTGAAATTTAAAGTTTTCTCGAATCGCTGGTTGCTCTCCGACACGTGTCGTTTTCCTCGTTGCGTAATTCTATCATCGTCTCCACAACAAACAGCCTGACGCAGAGCCATTTCAGTAGGTTTGTATGCGCGAGTGACGTCAGAGCAAACCTTGACATCTCCCTGTTGACGGCTGTCTGGAAAGCCTCTAGTTCGCACCCTTTTCACAAACATTTATCTGACAGGTACGTTTTACTCATCTACAATCGCAAATGCAATGCGAGCCGAGTCCGGACAGTACCTTTTTGGTGATAGTATTATTATGAAATGAAGTGTAGCGTAACAATTATTGGTCTATATGAAAAAAAAGTCAACTAGTTACAAAATACGGCATGCACACACTTTATTCACAATGTAGATATTCGGATTTAGCTTATGAAATGTTCGATATGGCCGCCATCATTGGCGATGATGTGGCGCAGACGAATAGCGAAATTCTGCACGACCTGCTGTGGTGTCGGAAAATCGACGCTGCCGATTACCTCCTGAATGGCTGTTTTCATCTCAGCGACCGTTTTGAGGTTATTGCTCTACACCTTGTATTTAATACAGTCCCACGTAAAGGAGTCCCATGTGCTCAGATCCGGTGAATATGGTGACCAATCGAGGCCTAAGCCAGTGGCCTCTGGGTACCCTAGAGCCAGAATGCAATCCCCAATGTGCTCCTCCAGGACATCATACATTCTCCTGCTTCGGTTGGGTCGAGCTGAATATTAGATCTACAGATCGAGTAATTCATGAAGAGGTACTAAATCGAATCGGAGAAAAAAGAGATTAACGTCGCAACTGGACTGAAAGAAGGGATCGTTTGATAGGACACATCTTAGAGCATAAAGGATTTGTCAGTTTGGTAACAGAAAGAAAGCCGGCCGAAGTGGCCGTGCGGTTAAAGGCGCTGCAGTCTGGAACCGCAAGACCGCTACGGTCGCAGGTTCGAATCCTGCCTCGGGCATGGATGTTTGTGATGTCCTTAGGTTAGTTAGGTTTAACTAGTTCTAAGTTCTAGGGGACTAATAACCTCAGCAGTTGAGTCCCATAGTGCTCAGAGCCATTTGAACAGAAAGAAATTTGTTGGATACAAAGCGTAGAGAGAGACCAAGCAATGAATACAGGAAGCAGGTTGAATTTGATGTAGGTTGCAGTGGTTGTACTGAAACAAAAACGCTTGTGGAAGTATGAAGTAAAAAACGCCTTCAGTCACAAATTTTCGTATTTTATCAAATATACGATGCATTTCTAACCCTGTGGGTCCATCACCAGATGTAAGGACGATTTATAACTGATAGCTCCACAGGGCCAGAAATGGATCGTGTAGTTAATAAAACACGAGAATTTGTGACTGAAGGAGTCTTATTTGCATGTGGATAGAATTAAAATTTAGCTGGACTGTTTTTGTGAAAATGGTATGGTAACGTATGCAAATTTACAAGAGGAATTGCATTTGATCTGAATACTTAATTGACATAAAAGAATTTGATAAACGGTAGTACTAATGACTGTCAGTAGATAACTGATGCAGCCTTACTGTTCTTTTTGCTCTTAACTGAAAGCTACCTTACTTTGAATAGGCATGCGGAGAGGTAAAGGCAGCGAATTTGCGCCGGTCAATGACTGTTGTCTTGGAGCATCGCCGCATGACATAGGGCTTTGCCTAGAAACACACCGAGCGAGGTGGCGCAGTGGTTAGCACACTGGACTCGCATTCGGGAGGACGACGGTTCAATCCCGTCTCCGGCCATCCTGATTAAGGTTTTCCGTGATTTCCCTAAATCGCTTCAGGCAAATGCCGGGATGGTTCCTTTGAAAGGGCACGGCCGATTTCCTTCCCCATCCTTCCCTCACCCGAGTTGCGCTCCGTCTCTAATGACCTCGTTGTCGATGGGACGTTAAACACTAATATCCTCCTCCTCCTCCTAGAAACACAGATACCATTCCCCGTGGCGCGAACTTCTGGCAGAAACATTAGCAACCTGGAAATAGTGTGAGGAGGATCACCCCTTGTAGCAGGAAGTGCCACTGTACTCGAAATGTAGAAAGGTGGTCGTTTCTCCAATAAGCGCTGAAAGCTAGAGATAAACATCTTGAACACAGATAAGGGACCTCGTCAAAGCGGTGAAATAACAGCAGGGAAAGTAAAGCCAAACACAATGTTTGTATTCATATTTGATTATGTCACTGTGGAAAACCAGTACCAGATTCTACAATATTTCTATTTTTGTTGTCATATGGGTTGAAATGGTTCAAATGGCTCTTAGCACTATGGGACTTAACATCTGGGGTCATCAGTCCCCTAGAACTTAGAACTACTTAAACCTAACTAACCTAAGGACATCACACACATCCATGCCTGAGGCAGGATTCGAACCTGCGACCGTAACGGTCGCGTGGTTCCAGACTGAAGCGCCTAGAACCGCTCGGCCACTCCAGCCGGCTCGTCATACGGGTGCTGATATATTTTATTTGGGTCAAACACATCAAAAAGTCCCAAACAGTTGGTGAGGGATAATGCAAACTTTATTGTAGACTTCAAACAAGAGAGTTTGAATTTAAAGCAGTTTCAACAAGCTCATATATGAACTGACATATAATACAACGAATTTTTGAAGATATGTGGACATTTATGGAATCACACACAGTTTGGATATCATGTTGTTGATGAAACAAGAAAACCGAATGACGGCAGGCATAGACACAACTTCCAGAAGTCTCTGTATGTATATGAAGCTGTGAAAGAGGTTAGTCTATTAGTATTCAGTGAACCACGGACAAGTTTGCATGCATTTAGTGGACTCCACCTGAGAGGATGAGCATACATAAAGAATTATTCTACACATAGATGTAATATTTCAGTCTATCGAACATAAAGTTAAGGATCTAGAGATGTACACACAGACCCTCCTGAGACCTGCAAATTAGATGTTAGGGTTACTCATCTTGGAATGAACGTAAATAATTTAATTATAAATGGATGGAATGTGTATAAGGTGCACCCTGCGAAGGAGTCTACTTAGTATGGTGATTAAGCATAAGGTCATCACAGCGTGAAAGGCTGTTTGAGAGAAATTATGATCATTAAGGTTAGGATATTTGGACGGAGAGCAGAGACTGAGAGAAACCTTTAAACGTGTTACTGAATCTCTTGATGAACTCTCAGAGAAATTACATGATGATGATGATGTTGCTGATTCCATTAATGTCACAGTGATGCTGAGATAGACAAAAAATTTCGTGTCAGTGGTGAAAAACCCTACATGTTGGGCACACAGCCTATAACTTTAAAAGAAAAAAGAATACAGATAGGTGATAGACAGTTTCTAAGAACAACTGGTCTAATGAACCTCACTTTCATAAATCCCACAAAAACTGTAAATTATTCACTCAAAGAGCTTGACGTGCATGGTGAAATACTGCAGTTGGTTGGTGTGCATAGGAAAGTGTGATACCAGCACTGTGCAAAGACGGAACCACTATAAAACCTATGTTAGATGCTTGATGTAGCACAGCACAGACTGCGTCTTTTCCCATTAATTCACAAGTGGGGTAGGGGAGCAGTTTTGTTTATTTGAATTTTAAGCAGCAAGGCTGTAGGGTAATTGTCAGTTCAGTTTTACCACCAAAATTCAGGAAATATTTACAGAGGATAATAATACATGTGTAAATAAATAAACACAATGGAGACGAGACAGTGCCTTACATCCTTACTCTCCAGCAGTTCAGCACAGACTGAGTCTTTTTCCCAGCAATTCAAAAGTAGGGAGGGGAGGGGAGAGGAGAGCAGGAGCCCTATCTCCTGCAAACTAATTAAACAAAGAATATGAAAACTGAATTTTATATATAAACAGTATAGCCTCTGCAACTTAATTGGCATTGGTTTGAATTTCGAGTTGTGAGATCCTTCCACACCAAAAGCTCAGCACAGAGTTAGTGTTTTCCACCAATTTCAAGATGGGAGAGGAGAGGCAGGGCAGGGGCGAGGAGGAGAGAGGAGGTTGGGAGGAGAGGAGGGGTGAGGGGCGATGAAGGCCGGGTAATTTCCCAGATAGAGAAAAGTGGCTCTGAACTGAAACACGGAGGGGGTGACAAAAAAATTGTCCCAGCATTCGCATCCCTTTTTGCAGGGTGGTGGAGTGGGGGGAGGAGGGAAGAGGGGCAGGGAAAAGAGTGGATTAAATCAATCCCCAGAGGCTTATAAACCAGTTAACAGAACAACAGGTTAAGGGAAGGAGTGGGGGATATTTTGTCCCTAAATGTGTGTTTGCCCCTGAATATATGCAAGCCCCTCAAAGAAAATGTGCCCACAACCCCTGTAGCGTAGCAAGTTTGTTATGAGCGAACGTTTGTTTTAGGATAGCTAAAGTGCGCGTCATTTATGTTGGCGGCCGAGTTTAGGTTCGTTCTGCGCATCTGACATCACAAAACACAGCCAGCCAATGAACAGAGAACGACGTTGCCAGATCTCGTCTGCAGAGCAGAGCACGGACGAGTGTCTTCAGTTTTAGAAACGTTCAGTCATAAATAAAGTAATAGAACAAAAGCAATGTCTTGATAGCAGACTTTCTTTTATAGAAAGTTTGGAAAAAGCATTCTTTATACCAATTGCTTCATATTCTATTAATTAATTAAACCAAACAAGCAATAAGACTCCTAATTCAGGCGATAACAAGGATAGGTGTTTGTATCAATCTCACGAACCGCTTTTTTGCAATAAAGAACAGCGGTAATTGTTTATTTCCTATTGTACTTTGACGATGTGTGAGTAATTCATAGTCATACCATCAGTGTTTGTCAGTATTTTGCGTGACATGTTAGAGTCCTCATAGAGTTACATTGTAGGACGAGTTGCGTTAGCGTAACGGTTAAGGCGTTGGGTTGGTAATCGGAAGGTGACGAGATTTAGCCTTGGGCGGTTCTCAAAACTTTCTTCATTTAAAAACAATATCGAAGTATCTTACTTCACGAATTTTATTCGTTTGAATGCAATTTTGTGAAATTTCTAGTGCTTTGTCTCTTCATTAACCCTTTCACTGCTGCAGACACGTGCTCCCCGCATTCCGCGCTGTGCGCGATTTTGTCATCACTGCACTGCTCGCTTGTGCAGACACATGGTGTTCCCACTGCTTTGACACACTTATTCGATTTCACAAAAACGATTTGGCCCAAAAATAAGATTTTTACACATCTTCTTGACTGATACCTTCCCCCCATAAATGACTGAATTTTGTTGCGAGCCCGCATCTCGTGGTCGTGCGGTAGCGTTCTCGCTTCCCACGCCCGGGTTCCCGGGTTCGATTCCCGGCCGGGTCAGGGATTTTCTCTGCCTCGTGATGGCTGGGTGTTGTGTGCTGTTCTTTGGTTAGTTAGGTTTAAGTAGTTCTAAGTTCTAGGGGACTTCTGACCACAGCAGTTGAGTCCCATAGTGCTCGGAGCCATTTGAATTTTTTTTGTTGCGATTGTTTAAAATAAAGCCAAACGCGCCCGGTGTAAATAAAACTTTTATTACAGTCGCGAAAGACGGAATATTTCTCAGTATTACATACGACACCTATGTGGTACTTAAATTAAATGAGATATTGTTATACAGTAAATTTTATATGAAATTCAGGTATCTTGACCACATTTCATTCTCAACATTGTGGCAACTAAAATCGACCACACGGAAAGTATACGCTACGGACTTTTACCTCTGCAAACTCTTCAAAATTTCGTGCAATGGTTTACTACATTTAATGCTGCATAATAACTGCGTTGAACATCGAGACAAAATTAAGTCATTTATGGGGGGAAGGTATCAGTCAAGAAGATATTTAAAATTCAAATTTTTTGACCAAATAGTTTTTGTGAAATCGAATGATAAAGTGTGTCAAAGCAGTCGAAACACCATGTGTCTGCACAGGCGAACAGTGCAATGATGACAAAATCGCGCACATCGCGGAATGCGTGGACGTCTCTGTAGCAGTGAAATGGTTAATGCGGCCGTGGTGTCTTTGCTTCATAAACTGCGCGCTCCCCCCTAAATGTAACTATGCTATATTATGGCGCTGCTTCTCTTGGCGCGTGCGTCGTGTGCAACTGGCAATGCAGCAATCTCCCGCGTCTGGGGGGGCATGCGCGAACCGCCAAGATAAAAGAATTGAACTATAGCAGTAGAATGTTCATTTCTGCAGGAGCTCGATAGGTAGACTTCCTGGACTTCACAACGAAACGTCTCTCTGACTGTTCTCTGTATTCTGACATTCCTATTCGTCCCGAATGTTTTCCATCGCACAAATAACAATCCTCCACGAATTTCTTGAATCACATCACTGTGCTGTTGTAAACTGGTGTCGCCTTGTGTAAAAATCTAATTTTTTGGCCAAATAGCTTTTGTGGAATCGTATGATAAGAGTGTCAAAGCAGTCGGAAAACCGTGTGTCAGCACAGGCGAGCAGTGCAGTGACAAAATCGCGCACAGCGCGGAATGCGGGGAGCACGTCTCTGTAGCAGCGAAGGGTAAATGCGGCCGTGGTGGCTTTACTTCATGAACTGCGCGCTCCCCTCTAAACGTAACTATGCTATACTATGGCGCTGCTTCTCTTGGCGGGTGCGTCGTGTGCAACTGGCAACGCAGCAATCTCCCGCGTTTGGGCGGGCGTGCGCGGGCCGACAAGATAAAAGAATTGAACTATAGCTGCATGTAACTTCGGGGGCTGACATCTGCCGGCCTAACCGGGAGACACACGCCCATCTGTCACTACCTACCGTGGGAAAGCTATAAAATGTCTCTTACTGGACGTGTACATTCACCACATATAAGAACCTAAATAAATGATATTAAATATTATTCAATCACTTTCAAAATCGGTACACTACCTTTTGACATTCAGGAGAAGATTGTATCCAAATTTCAGCTTTAAAACTATCATAGTTTCAGAGATAAAAAAACTGCTAAAAATTAAAAATCCGACACTTAGAAAACTAAATTCAGTAAGGAAATGTAACAGTTTATCCTTTGGTATTATCAAAAAACATAAACAGAACTCACAGGGTGCAGAATTAATTAATTGAGATTTTCATATTAAAACTTTAATTATTTTTCATTTTCGTAATAAAAAAATCAGACAAAATTATTATTGGTGTCTAAGATTGTTGTTGGAGTATATGAGAGTGACATTCGTCAAATTTTAACGTTACATTATACATCAAAGTAAGCTGCAAGAGTTACACAAGCCTGTCGTGGGAAAATGTTCATAGAGAATTTACTCATTTTGCTGATGACATTGCTAGGTGTGATTGCTATTGTAACAGAGCAGCCAGAAAGTCAGCTGGAGTATAATTTGTATCTAAAGGATATTTCCAGATTTACTGTCTTTTCGTTTTCGTTTATTAAATATTACTTTAATATTTGTGTATCAGAATGACGTAGATGCGTCTGCATGTAAGGATTGGTGCAGGCCAGTTTTCGCCCGAGTATGGTCACGAGCGAGCACTCTGATTGGCAGCGAGTATGGTTAGCCAATCAGAATTGAGACGGTTCCCGCTCGTTACCTGATACTTATACTGGGAGGGAGGCCACAAGAAGGGGGTCTCTCGCTAGCCTTGAACGCAGTCATGTTACTAGTGCGAGTCAAAATAATGTGTAAAATTAAGAAATATTGAGTTCCTCGAGTTTGATACGTTTCGTGACTAACGCTGATGTAGTTACGGACAGTTTTGTGAAGTCTGGAAGTCTTAGAACTGTATTGTTGGAATGATAGTTGCGTGTGAAAATTTGGCCTTCATAGTATCCATGTGGCATGTTTCATTATTCAACCACTGAGCATTTTTGGCGAGAAATTTCTTTTTTGAAATCGACCAGAAGGACCGAACGTAATAACTCATGTTAGTGGTGGAATTAATGACTGTGGAAACGTTGTTTATCTCGGGTCGGATTTGGACAGATTTCTGGTTGCTGTGCGTACGAAATGAGTGTATGAATTGTGAACCTGACGAAAATAACCAATAGTTTGAATCTGGACTGAATAGTACCGTTTCTTTGGTTATAAGATTAACATTTTTGTGTGGAAATGTCAGACATTATTTTCCAGCAGCCAATCCGTTATCTTACCGCCCGATAAGCTTTTTATTGACAGTTTTTCTACAGGACTTTATTTCATTACTATAGTTTCACGGCCTCAGTAAATGCAGATATGAAGTGGTGTTTTCTATCAACGCTGCTTTTACATCATCTTGTAAGTATCTACGTTGTCGAGTGAAGGGACATCGAGCAGACTCCGTTATGAGGAAGGTGAATTTCTAATATGCAACTGCACAGCACACGGAATTTCAAACCCCCTTATCATCTTGAAACATAAACATGAAACATATTGACGGTGTTAGTCCTCTTCTACGTATTGACTTTTCAATGCCGCGTATTTTTCCCTTCTATGAATGGCTTAGCGGGGAACCAGACTGTAAACGTCTGCATGTTGGCTGCTCAGGAAATGATCCAAAATGAAAATCACCTCGATGTTCTGCAAATGCCCACCATACGTTGGTTTCTCTATCGGAATACGAAGTAGTCTAGTGGTGCGATTACACGTCACCGGGAATATCCAACTACGAAACCTCCCAGAAGATTAAAACTGTGTGCCAGACTGGAACCTGAATTTAAGCACGACTCACGACCTGTCGCCACAACTTCACTTCCACCTACCTTGCAAGCTACACAGAAGTTCTGCTGTGTGACTTGCGCGAAAAGTATCCCTAGCAGAGAGGACATTCCGGAAACATGGCAGGGCGGATTGCTTCCATAAAGAATTTTTCACTCTACAGCAGAGTGTTGGCTGATTTGAAATATCCTGGCAGATTAAAACGGTGTGCTGTATCGGGACTACAACCAGGGACCTTTACCTTTCGTAGGTAAGTACTTTACCGCCTGAGCTATCCAAGTACAACTCACGGCCAGTCCTGACAGCTTCACTTCCGCCAGTACCTCGTTCCCAACCTCTAAAACTTCACAGATCGCATTGTCCTTTCTTCCAGACGTGCAAGGTGAGTCTGAATAGCTTGCACGGATGTTGCAGGGTAGGTTGTGCAGAGAAATAATTGGTAGCAGAAAACTGATACGTTTCCCTATTTCCTAGATAATTAGCGCTGAAGTTAGCCAATCAAGGCCGGCCAGTCAAATACAGTTGGTGCAAGCTGTTGCCATAGTGTGCCGCAGATGATAGCACAGGAGACTGCTCGGCCTTTGCCTCGGGTTCGATCTATACTACCGTCCCACTTCCAATTTTTGTAACGCTTCCTTGCTCGGATTTAGGAAACCAAACGAAGAACACGTTTGGAGACACCGAATGTAGCGGGTCGTTTCAATTTGCCAGCACAACAGCCTGACTGGCTAACTTCAAAGAAAATTAATTCTGAAACGGCACTACGTATCGAATTTTCTTTTCTTAACTATTATTCCTCAGCACAGTCTATCTTGAAACATCCTTACAAGCTTTTCCCACTGTTTCTGACCACCATGTGTAGGAGAACTTCTGTGAAGTTTGGTAGGCAGAAACTCGTTACTGACGGAAGTAAAGCTGCTAGCGTGTGTCGTGCGTCGTGCTTGGAAAGCACTTTTCTGCCAAAGGCAAAGGTTGCAGGCTCGTGTACCAGTTCAGCACACAGTTTTACTCTGTCAGAGAGTTTCAGATCAGCACACATTCTGCTGCAGAGGGCTAATTCGTTCTGAGGTGTACTACTATTTTCACCATAACAATATTATTATTCCCTATCTAGGAGACATTGTTCATTACAGCGAATCAAGCTTTGGTGGTAAATTAGGGAAAATGTAAAACAAAGTTCAAAAGCAGAATGGGAAGACACGGTGTCTGCCGTCTTAGCCAGTTGCACTAACGCCACTGTTCGACCGTTGGGGTTCTGGTATGCTCTTATAAGGGCTCGCAGAACGATAAACCTCGATCTCTCGAAAACAAAAGAGAGGTGCATGGTACTATAGTTCCATCTATAAATACAACCCTGAGAAATATTGCCAGTATCGGTGAAACATCGAATGTCTACTGAAAGAGTAACAAGCAGTGAAACTCCTAGTAATGATCATGAGAAATTTAATTCGATGGGCATATTATCGTTTTCTGATTGCGATCAAGGAGATGGAAGTATGTCGATTGCTTTTCATAGCTTTTTCACAAAGGGTAGCTGAAGTCAATAGCCGTGGGCCACACGATAGATTTTGCAAAAAATAAATCGTTGTTATGTAAGCTACCGACCTAATCCTTTTAATTGACTAGTGTCACTCTCAAGTGCACTTATGTTTGAATTAATGGAAGTAACTGTAACGTTGACCAAATGTATAATCATACACTCTAAGACAGAAAGAGAAAAACGTCAGACCACGAAGGAATTATCCGAATGGGTCGGAAATTAGTAGACGTGATGGACATGTACAGATAAACAGATTATTACGATTTCAGGAAAATCTGGATGATTTATTCAAGAGAAACACCTTAACAAAATAAGCAAGTCAATAACGCGTTGGTCCAGGAATGGCCCTTACGTGGCTCTTATGTGGCCCTTAGGTGGCCCTTATGCAAGCAGTTATTCGCATGGCATTGATCCATAAAATTGTTGGATGTCCTCCTGAGGCACATCGTCCCAAATTATGTCCAGTTGGCACCTTAAATGGTCAAAATGAGGATGTGGTTGGATGGCCCTACCCATACTGCTCCAAACGTTCTCAGTTAGTGAGAGATTCAGCGACCTTGTCGGCCAAGGTAGGGTTTGGCAAGCATAAAGACCATCAGTAGAAACTCTAACCGTGTGCAGGTGGGTGGCTTGCCATGAAGGTCAATAAAACGGGTTATATAATATCGTCGACATACCGCTGTGCTGTAAAGGTGGCACTGACGACAACCAAAGGGATCCTTTCGTGACAAAACCATCAGCCCTGGCTGTCGGGGTGTATGTTGAGCGACAGTGAGGTTGGTACTCCATTGCCGTCCGGAGTGTCTCCAAACACGTCACCGCTGGTCGAAGTGGGACTCATCACCAAGACAGTTCTGCTCCTGTCATTGAGGTTCCAGGCTCAAGAAATGCCTGGAGACACATCGAACTGCGGTGTGACACGAACATGATTGTCGCCTGCTTTACAATCCGACAATCAGGAGTGATGGTCTGTCAGCCTGAGTGACCGAGCGGTTCTAGGCGCTTCAGTCTGGAACCGCGCGTCGCTACGGCCGCAGGTTCGAATCCTGGCTCGGGCATGGATGTGTGTGATGTCCTTAGGTTAGTTCGGTTTAAGTAGTTCTAAGTTCTAAGGGACTGATGACCTCAGAAGTAAAGTCCCATAGTGCTCAGAGCCAGTGATGGTCTGGGTTGCCATTTCTTTTCATAGCAGCAACCCCTTTGGTTGTTATCTGTGGCACCCGTACAGCACGGTCGTAGGTCCACGATATTCTGCGCCCCATTTTGTTGTCGTTCTTGGAAAGCCATTCCAGGGTTACGTTTCAGCAAGATAATGCCCACCCGCACACGGCGGGAGAATCTACTGCTCGTTTCATGCTTGCAAAACCCTATCGCCCGACGAGGCCGCCGGATCCCTCTCCAATTGAGAACGTTGGGAGCATTATGGTCAGAGTCCTCCAACCAATTCCGTATTTTGTCAGTCTAAAGCACCAACTGACAGAATTTGATATGATGTCCCTTAGGAGGACATCCAAAAATTCTATAAATCAATGACAAGACGAATAACTGGTTACATAAGAAACATAGGTTTTTTAATCTCTTTCTTTCGAACAAATTGCCCATTTTTTCTGAAATTTTAATTATTTAATTGTCTTTACATGTACATCACACCTACCGATTTGCGTCCCACTCGGACAGTGCATTCATGGCGCATCGACGTTTTTTTTCTTAGCGTGTATATTTAGGTGCGATTTTGAGCAAGTGACTCTGTAAAATTTTTGAATGTAGCTGTTGCAATTAGCTTGCTCGTTTGCCGTGTATTCTACAGGATTAGCATTTCATGTGCTCCTAGTACGTGAAGTTCGTTCCCTTTAATTTCTGTGTGGAGTACGGTCAGGGTGCCCAACAGCCACCGTGATAACTCTTTTTGCCTTTATTACAGACGCAGACACGCACGACTCAGAGTTGAAAGAGCTTTTTTTCTCTCTCTCTCTACAGCGAAACAACTACCTGCACTCCACCCACTCTGTTTTCGTTCGCCCCTCCCGCTGCACCTCAGGGACATGACTGGAGAGCGGCCATTTCCTGCCAGCCTCGCAAAATTTTAGTTTTAATCTGGGCTGCAGCAGAAAGAGGCTAAACGTCCAACTGACACAGCCGGGAAAAGTAATCCAGTTAACCAGTAGATCTTTTTTCTTTTTTTCCAACGTCGAAGCAAAAAGCAAATTTCTGCTGCCGAGGGCAGAAACGACCAGCAGCAGGATCCGACTGACGCTAGCATCGCCATTCCGTTTTAACACGTTTGAGGGCAAGGAGAGCTAAACCTAAAGCACCCAGTAAATTAAGTTTCAATTTATAATTTTCAACCTATCACCTTAAGAATATAAATTCCATTTAATTTTAACTTTATTTTATTTTCAAGCAACCGTTCTACACAAATGCTCGAGTTTGCACATATACAGTGTTATAGAGTGATTTAAAAGTTTTTACCCCATCAACTACTCCGTGAGTTATCATTATTACAATTTATTACCGTTAACGTTCTGGAAGACCTAAGTCGAAACGAGGCCACGCGAGTAGATAACATTCCGCTAGAACTACTGATAGCCTTGGGAGAGCCAGTCCTGACAAAACTCTTCCATATGGTGTGCAAGACGTATAAGACAGACTAACAAGGGAACCTCCCCAGCGCACCCCCTTCAGATTTAGTTATAATTTGGCACAGTAGATAGGCCTTGACAAACTGAACACAGATCAGTCGAGAAAACAGGAAGAAGTTGTGTGGAACTATGAAAAAAATAAGCAAAATATACAAACTGAGTAGTCCATAGGAACAAGGACAACATCAAGGTTACTGTGGGCACAGGAGCGCCGTGGTCGCGTGGTTAGCGTGAGCAGCTGCGGAGCGAGATGTCCTTGGTTCAAGTCTACCCTTGACCGAAAAGTTTACTTGCTTTAGTTTTGCAAAGTTATGATCTGTCCGTTCGTTCATTGATGTCTCTGTTCACTGTAATAAGTTTTAGTGTCTGTGTTTTGCGAAAAACATTTGATCCGGGAAAACACGTCTGATATATTCTATTCGACACTGGTGACGGCATGTGCGTCACATGACAGGATTGTTGTCGACCCACCTAACTTGCACACTTGGCGAATGGGTAAAAAGATTCTTCTACCTTGCCCGATTTAGGTTTTCTTGTGCATGTGGTAATCACTCCCAAAAAAGTGATGAAAACCTAAGAGTGTGTCACATAAACTGCAACAAATGAATGCAACAGTTTTACAGTCGCACAGTTTTCTCTGTGCTCTGTCAAAACATATGTTTTTAACGTTTTCAAATTATTCCGTGTGCAGACCGTCAAATCCTGCATATGTCCAAGCAAATCTGAACATGTCCTGGAATTTTGGAGAGCGAAATTGATTTTGTGTGAGTGCCTAAACTCTGATAATTATTTGAAAATAAAAATTTAAACTTTTTACCGGAGAGAAGACTTGAATCAAGAACCTCTTGTTCGGCAGTTGCTCACACTAACCACGGGACCACGGCACTCCTGGTGTCACACTACCCTTGTTGTTGCCTATCTTGGCATGGACTACTCAGTTTGTATGTTTTGCTTATTTTTTCATAGTTCCACACAGCTTCTTCCTGTTTTCTCGATTGATCTGTGTTCAGTTTTTCAAGGCCTATCCACTGTGCCAAATTATAACTAAATCTGAGGGGGGTGCGATGGGGAGGTTCCCTTGTAAGTACCCTCAGACTTCAAGAAAAATGTAACAATTCCGATTCCAAAGAAAGCGGGTGCTGACAGATGTGAAAATAAGGAAATTATCAGTTTAATAACTCACGGTTGCAAAGTACGAACACGAATTCTTTAGAGAAGAATGGAAAAACTGGTAGAAGCCGACCACGGGGAAGATTACTTTGGATTCCATAGAAATTAAGGAACACGCGAGACCATACAGACTCTACAACTTCTTTCATGAAAGATAGGTTAAGGGATGGCAAATCAAAGTTATAACTTTTGTAGACTTACGGATAGCTTTTGACAATGCTGAACAGGTGAAGGAGTAAAATACATGGAGCGAAAGGCTGTCTACAGTTTTGACAGAAACCTGACAGCAGTTATAAGAGTCGAGGGACACGAAATCGAAGCAGTGGCTGAGAAGGGAGTGAGACAGGATTGCAGCGTAGCATCGAAGTTATTCAACCTCTACATTGAACATGCAGTAAAGAAAATCAAAGAAAAATTTGAAGCAGGAATTAAAGAAAAACTTTGAGGTTTACCGATGACACTGTAATTGTGTCAGAGACAGCAAAGGATTTGGAAGAGCAGTTGAACGGAATGATCATTATCTTGAAAGGAGGATATATGATGAACATCAACAAAAGCAAAACGACGATAATGGAATGTAGTCCAATTCAATGAAGTGATTCTGCTGGTATTAGATTAGGGACTGAGACACATGAAGTAGTAGCTGAGTTTTGTTATAACAACTGATGATGCTCTAAGTAGAGAGGATATAAAATGTAGAGTGGCAATGGGAAGGAAGGCGTTTTTGAAGAAGAGAAATGTGTTAACATAAAGTATAGCTATGTCAGGAAGACTTTTTTAAAAGTATTTGTATGGAATTTAGCCATGTATGGAAGTGGAACATAGACGATAAACGGTTTAGACAGGAAGAGAATACAAGCATTTGAAATGAGGTGGTACAGAAGAATGTTGAAGATTAGATGGGTAAATCACGTAACTAATGAGGAGGTGATGAATAGGATTGGGGAGAAAAGAAATTTGTGGTACGACGTGACTAGAAGAAGGATCGGTTGACATTACACGTTCTGAGGCATCAAGAGATCACCAGTTTAGTACTGGAGGGAAACGTGGGAGGTAAAAATCGTAGAGTGGGATCAAGAGATTAATACAGTAAGCAGATTCAGGAGGATGTAGGTTACAGTAGTTATTCGGAGATGAAGAAACTTTCACAGGACAGAGTAGCATTGAGGGCTACATCAAACCAGTCTTCGTTCTGAAGACCACAACAACAAACAAACAGCCAGCCTGTGTGACCGAGCGGTTCTAGGCGCTTTAGTCTGGAACCGCTCGACCTCTACGGTCGAATCCTGCCTCGGGCATGTATGTGTGTTAGTTAGGTTTAAATAGTTCTAAGTTCTAGGGAACTGATGACCTCAGTCCCATAGTGCTCAGAGCCATTTGAACCATTTTTGATCAAACTAACAAACAATGTTCTGTTAGCCTTGTCTGTGTGCATGATTTTGTAAGTGTGATGAGTGTTAGCAGTTGTGCGATCTGTGTACAATTGTGAGGCAGTGTCGCAAAGCCAGAGGTTTGTTTACTATGTTGGTAGAGTTGCTAGATGGCACTAAAGCAGAAACTATATTGGATGACAGAAATTACACTGAGCAGAGTAATTATTGAAATGTTAAGCTGGTTTGAGTACGGAGATAATAGCATAGTTAAGCTGAGAGGAAAGATTCAGTTAGACAGTAGCGTAGTACCATGAATGAGCAGGGGTTTAAATTTGTTTTATAAGCTGCCATAAACTAGACGTTGCAGGATGTCACCGTTTTGGGAGGAACTGGCTGCTACCATGACAAAGAAACAAAGAGATGTTATGGAAGAAACACATGATGCGTTATTAGAGTCAGAGAGCTTTGGAAGTCTTTAGATCGCTAAAGGCCCAAGGTATTGATTACGTTCCAGCGGAGTATTCGAAATCATTGTGGGGTGTGGCAACCAAACTATTATTAATCAAGTTGTGAAACTCCGTGCTTGTGAAATGTTACCCTGATCCAGAAAACTAATTAACAGCCGGACACGCCTTTAAGATCCAGGCTATAATTTAGTGCATACAACTTTAACTGATAATGTAAATGATTTAAGCTCTAGCTACAGATCCTGAAGTGGAGGTTTGTACAGAGAAATTGTTTAATATGAATGGAGTGTGTTTAGCAGTAACAAACTTTAAATTAAAATTGTAATTTCTCCAAAGACTTGATGAATGAATATGAAACGATTCACAAACGCTTTGTGCGAATTATAACTAGTGAATTTATGGATTTCCAAAATTACTTGAATCAAAAAGACATATGGCCTTAGCCAGCATGTTGCGCCTTCCTACGCACACAGAAATCGTCCAGAAGAACAAGGAGCCCACTCATGTTAAACGTAAAGAAATGAAGCAACAAAGAGTTCAATACGTACAGTCACTGTGATCAGATATACTTTAATAAAAGCATTGCTGTTGAAATCCGTATCGTTATTATCTTCAAATTCCTGAATCATCTGCATATTTAAGGAAAATGGCGTACAAAATTGCCTGCCATATTTTAAAGTGAAGAATCTGTGAGACTTGAGAAGTTCCGTAAGGCCTTTCGGAAGAACATTATGCAACAAACCCGAAGAAAGTGAAAGATAGTAAAAGATTTAACTGACCTGTCACACAATCGGTTTCAAAGCCCACATGGCCGAACTGCAGAATTTTGAGAGCAGACGATCTGGACGTGTGTCCACCAGAAAGAGTAAATTTGTAATACTGTATATCATGAACTGATATATATATATATAATGACTTTTGAATATTATTAAGGTAAATACATTGTTTGTGCTCTATCAAAATCTTTCATTTGCTAACTATGCCTATCAGTAGTTAGTGCCTTCAGTACTTAGAATCTTTTATTTAGCTGGCGGTATTGGCGCTCGCTGTATTGCAGTAGTTGGAGTAACGAAGATTTTTGTGAGGTAAGCGATTCATGAAAGGTATAGGTAATTGTTAGTCAGGGCCATTCTTTTGTAGGGTTTATGAAAGTCAGTTTGCGTTACGCTAAAATATTGTGTGTCAGTTTACTGTTGATCAGAATAAGTAAAGAGAGAAATGTCTGAGTACGTTCAGATCTGCTCAGCTGTTTGAAAATCAAATAACGTAAGAGGTTGATCAGCACGGAAATTTATTAATTTTGCTAAGGGGAGGTTTCATATGTCGACCTTTAGTCGAGGATACCTCACTGGAATCTTCTGATTTTTTATTGTAGTTTGTGTAATTAATGTAGCTAATCTTTATTGAGCGTAACTAATGAGGAGGTATTGAATAGGGTTGGGGAGAAGTTTGTGGCACAACTTGACTAGAAGAAGGGATCGGTTGGTAGGACATGTTTTGAGGCATCAAGGGATCACAAGTTTAGCATGGGAGGGCAGCGTAGAGGGTAAAAATCGTAGAGGGAGACCAAGAGATCAATACACTAAGCAGATTCAGAAGGATGTAGGTTGCGGTAGGTACTGGGAGATGAAGAAGCTTGCACAGGGTAGAGTAGCATGGAGAGCTGCATCAAACCAGTCTCAGGACTGAAGACCACAACAACAACAACAACAATGTTTATTGCTAGTGCGTAATTGTAGAGAGAATCTTCTTTGTAGTTGTAGTTTTTCATTGTTGTACGGTAAATCAGATGTGGCATGCATGTAGATTTGCACCAAGTATTTCGTAGCTGTGCTTGCAATTAATTATATATTATTTTCAGTGCTATTTTAATGCGTTTTCTTATTTTACTCTTCAAATTGTGCTTTTCTGTGTTATCGTGTGAAATATTGTGAGAATTATGGCGTGTGAAAATCGTAATACCAGGCTACAAAGTAAATTGAGAAATGACAGTGAAGACGAGAGTAGTATGTTAGCGCCACCGTGTAATTAATTAACTAATGTTGAACATTGTAATTTGGTAATTGCTGATAGGGAAATGGACGAGGCGGAAAATAATGGTGCAGACAGTCAAACAATTAGTGAACAGGGAAGCATTACCGATCGATCAGTCGGCAATAGCTCGCCTCAGGAATCCGAAATGAGAGGACACAATCTTGCAAATACTGTAGATTCAGGTTTTGCGCCCTCACCGTTTTCTCAAATAAGTCAAGAGACATTTTCTGCTTTTTGAAATGCGAATATTGCTGGCTCACATGCACTGCGGAATAGCACTGAGGAACATGTTTCTGACACCAGTGCATTGTTATTACAATTAATGCAGCAAATGAGACAAAAGCTTCAAAAGTTAGACACAATGGAACAACACCAGAGACAAACACAGCAACAGTTCGACGCAAAGGAACAAAATCAAAAACAGTCACCCAACAAATGGCACAAAATCAGAAACAAACACTTCAACAAACACGTGAAGATTTAACTACTGAGTTACATAACATCGAATCGACATGCCAAAAAGTCTGTAATGACGTAAAAACACAAATTTGTGAGCATTTTCAACCTATTTTTTCGCGGTATGAAAAAGCATTGCAGAATCACAAAGCAGCCATAAAAGAACTGCAAACTATTCTTCGTGAAAATCACGAGACATTGCGGGCTAAAATTGACTCACTTGCATCTATCGATTAGGTTACGCAACTTGCAAAAACTGAGGAAAACTTAAAGGATACAGTAGACACTCCGAAAATTGGTTCGGAAAGACACATGGAGGAAATTAGTTCATTATCAGAGAAAGTAGTCGAACTTTAGGATCAGCTACATAATTTATCTGCGAAGGTAGATGATAATCTGAATGACACAAGACCGGTAGTCTTTAATGACAGAGAAGAGTACGAACAAATTAGGAAATCCAAACAAAATCAGAATCAAATTAATACGCAATACAAAAGAGAAATCCGGGAATTACAAGATCAGTTGGCACAAGTAATTCAAGAATTAAATATTTCAGAGAAGACTCGCGCTCCAACACGGGAAGAGGGAATTAGTAACATGGAAAAGCCACAAAATAACAACACAGGGCATTTCGGAAATTATGAAAGAAATTGGCAAGGTGCACTGAATTTTGAGATGGAACCGCCGACACGACGTAACAATAACCTATATGCGACTCGCCGACACGATGATTTTGACTATAAGCTGTTCTTTACTACATGTAAATTCAAGACATTTAAGAATTCTGGTAACGGCATTCATCCACAAGCGTGGCTTCATCAATTCTCTCATTGTTTTCTTCCCAACCGGTCACTGGAGCACAGATTAGAATTTATGTGTGGCTACTTAGAGAATGAATCAGCTGTAAGAATGCGATCGGTCATTAACGATTGTCACAGTCAAGGAGAATTTTATCATGCCTTCCTCTCAGCATATAGGTCTCAAGCTACTCAAGATCGCATAAAACATAGCATCATGATGAAGAAACGCTTTGAACGATCTGAATTTTCCAGTCTTGTCAAATATTTTGAAGACATGTTGCACAAGAATCAGTACCTGTGAAACCCATACAGCCCCTCGTAACTCATCTGCATTTGCTTAATCAAATTGCCTGAACATTTATGACATATTATTTTGGCAGGACGTTGCAAGGACGACGTTGAAGCTTTTCAGGGCCTCTTACAAGAATTAGAAATTGACACAGACAGTCGCGGAATGCGAAAACAAGCAAACTACTTGTAAAATTTTTTGTGGGGAGCATGGGGCCTATGTAAGTAGGCTGTTTAGGTTTTTATGTTGGTAACGCGCCGTAGCGCTCTGTATTAAAATCACTGACTGTGCTGTGTGTAGTCTGTGGCTGGTTTGCATTGTTCTAAATTTTGCTATTGTAGTGTTGGGCAGTTGGAAGTGAACAGCGCGTAGCGTTGCGCAGTTGGAGATGAGCCGCCAGCAGTGGTGGATGTGGGGAGAGAGATGGCAGAATTTTGAGAGCGGACGATCTGGACGTGTGTCCATCAGAAAGAGTAAATTTATAATACTGTATATCATGAACTGATATATATATGATGACTTTTGAATATTATTAAGGTAAATAGATTGTTCTCTATAAAAATCTTTCATTTGCTAACTATGCAGGTCAGTAGTTAGTGCCTTCAGTAGTTTGAATCTTTTATTTAGCTGGCAGTATTGGCGCTCGCTGTATTGCAGTAGTTCGAGTAAAGAAGATTTTTGTGAGGTAAGTGGTTCATTACAGGTATAGGTTATTTTTCGTCAAGGCCATTCTTTTGTAGGGATTATTGAAAGTCAGATTGCGTTGCGCTAAAAATATTGGATGTCAGTTTACTGTTGATCAGAATAAGTAAAGAGAGAAATGTCTGAGTATGTTCAGTTCTGCTCAGCTGTTTGAAAATCAAATTTATTTGATTTTAGGTTTATTAGCACAGTAATTCATTAATTTTTCTAAGTGGATGTTTCAATATCAAGAAAAGTGCACGGATAAAAAGGGGTGTAAGACTGGAATGTAGTCTAGTTTCTGTACTGTTTGATCAATACGTCGAAGAAACTAAAGAAAATTTTAGAGATGGGAATAAAATTATAGGTCAAAGGATATCGATTATAACATTTGCTGATGTCCCTGCTACCCTCTGATACTCTGAGGAAGAATTACAGGACAGTTATATCGAATGAACAGTTTAATGAGCACATAAGTTGGATGTGAGTAAACCGAAGAACGACGAAAGTGATGAGGAGTAGTGGAAACGAGATAAGAGATAAACTAATCATCAAAGTTGGGGACCACCAAGCTGAGGTACTACGCTACCTCGGAAACAACACATGTGAGACAAAGAAGGAGGACATACGCGTAGAAAGCAGATCGTCAGGAGGAAAGAGGACACTGGTGCTGATGAGTCTTCCTGGCTGTCCGGTCGTGGTCGAAGAAACGTTTTGGTTTCTGACGTTTCGACCAGAAGTGAGTTGGACATATTCGGAAGTGCTCCTGGTGACGCTGAGTCTTGCCGAATGGCGAATCGGACGTTGGAGAGCGACATAAGAACTGTGTAGTGGGCATGGCCGAGTTTACATGTGCTCAGTAGAGACTGTCGCAGATAACGCTACTTTACTTCCAGTCGGTTCCAGAGGGACGATGAATTTTATGAGCAAGTTGATGATGTAGTAATGGGTAACTCACTAGGTCCTCCGATCGCTAATATTTACATGGAAAAATTCGAACAATCAACTCTAGAAAAAACAAATAAGAAACCATGTGGATGGTATCAGTATATCGATGATACTTTCGTTGTTTGGTCACATGATAGAAAAGGTTTAGAAGAGTTTGAATGATATAAATTCAAAAATCCCGTTTACCATCTAGATCGAAAAAGACAACACAATCTCCCTCTTGGGTATCTTGGTTGTGAGACATGCTGATGGAAGTTTGAAACATAAGGTTCTTCGTAAAGTCACACAAACGAATAGATATTTGCATAAGAACTCCAACTATCGTCTGCATTTAAAAGAAAGGGGCCATTAAAAATCTTGTTGAAACAGCCAAAAGAGTTTACACGCCGGAACACATGGACGCCGGCTTTCGAGAAGAATGGTTATTCAGACAAAGAAGTAAATGTGGCTCTGCGATGAAATAGCAGTCGAAAAAGGACAGCAATAAAACACAGCAATGGAAGACCACGGTTTCTCTCCTTTTTATTAAAAAAAAAGTAAGTGAACAGGTCGGTAAAATTTTACGGAAACATGGCATCATACCGGTTCTAAGACCAATTAAGAAAATATTCCAAGTACTCCGATCCGGAAAGGACAAACGCCATCTTCTGTCAGCAAATATAGTATGTAAGATTCCGTGCACTTGAGAAAAGTTCGAGATTGAAACTACTGAGAGAAGCTTGAGTAAAAGACTGCTAAATAAAATAAAAGTCATTGCCACCTAAGGAAAATAGAAAAATCAGCTGTGGCAGAGCATGCTTCACAGTCAGGAAATCATGAAATAAAGTTTTTCGAAACAGAATTTTGTGTAGTTTGACAAACTATTATCCACGACTATATAGAGGAGCCATCTAAATATATAAGCATAGCGAAAATTTAACAGAGAGGAAGAAGCCATGAAACTAAATAATACATGGACAGTGGCCCCGCAAAATCGATAGATACGTTTTTATCCTTGACAGGCGATAACCGATGGTTAAGTTTTATGTCTGATAAAGATTATCTCTGCTGATCACGTGTAAACTCGACCACGTCCACTATACATAGCGTTTATGTCGCTCTCCGACCTCCTACTCGTCAGTCGCTTGACTCGATGCCGCCAGGAGCACCTCTGAAGGTGTCCAGCGCAGCTCTGTGCGAAACTTCAAGAACGGAAAAGTTTCTTCGACCAAGACCGTACTGCCTGGAAAACTCATCAGCAACTATGACGTCCGGTCATGCAAGCCCTCATTGTATGAAAAGAGGGCATTACTGGTCAAGAGAAGCCTGCCGGTATCATATATCGGTCTTTGTCTGATGAAGAAACTTCGAGAATGTTCGTCTGTGGTACACTTTGGAGTATGGAAGTGAATCATGGACTGTGGGAAATCCGCAGAAGAACAGAATCTCACTGTCTGATATGTCGTATTATAGAAGGATGTTGTAAAGTAAGGAGACTGATAATAAATGAGGAGGTTCTCAGCAGATACGGTGAAGAAAGGAGAATGTGGAAAATACTCACTCGAGGGAGCGACATGTAGGTAGATATTTGTTGCGATATTTGGGTATAGCTTTCACGGTTCTGTGCTAGAGAAATCCGTACAGGGCGCAATCAGTAGCGATTGCATCCAAGAAATAACTGAGGCCGTTTAGTGCAGGTGCTATTCAGAGATGAAGAGGTTAGTACAGGTGTGGTAGTCGTGGCAGGCCATATCAAACCAGTGAGAAGACTGATGAAATAAAAAGAACAGCTAAATTTGATTCTGTAATTCTTAATCTCGTGCATGGATTACATTAAAATGTCACTGTTAAAAATCAAAAATTATTAGGTGTATGTTGTAGCCTTCCTTTATATAGACTTTTTTTCTAAAAACTATACTTTCCTATAGTAGGCATTTACGATTCTCCTTTCAGACTTATTAATAACATCTCTAGTCACAAAAGGACACGTTTTATTAAATCATACAATAAATTTCTGTCCCTGTGAGCCCATCTTCAAGAGCAAATCATAAAATATATTATTTAGGTCTTCTGAGACAGGTGATGCCAACTGTACGTCCTGTTGTGAGAAAGTGAAATGTTAAACTTCGAAATTAGCTGGTCAAATGAGAGAAAATAGAAAGAAAAATAATAAAAAACATTGCAAAACTTTCAAGAAGATGGTGTTTAACGCTCTCATGTCAGCGAACGTTGCGTTATCCATTCCGTAATTGCACGTCAAGTCACTCGAGGCACAGACGTGTTTGTACATTGCAAAACACTTCACAGATATCGTATAATATGAGGCGACGGACGATGAAGCTTATCGTGTGATGTCAGATACCAGAGCTTGTAATATTATTGGTATTTCCGTCCTATGAAAGCTTTGAGTACCCATGGAAAGGTATTCACCTATCTGTATATTAAATGATCAACTTATAAGATGAGACATATTCTTTGAAAGACATTTGTTTTGTATAATTTACATAACTGTAAAGATGCGCATCTAGCGCGGACGCTAATACATCGATTGCGCAGTCAAAGAAACATTTTAACAGAAGCTGAACTGTCGTTCCGCTTCGATCTAAATAAAAGATGACGGTAGAAAACTTTTGTAGATCTTCAGATCTTAATGTGCTTCTGCTTGTTATGTGAAAACGTAAAGGAGGTCGACTTTAAGTTAACAAAAAGTGAGCGGTCTTGCTAGCGTGCAGACAACATTATTAATTAATAAAATTAAAGTAATTCATTTTCGAAACTGTAAATCAGCAAGTTATTGTTATCGGAGGTGTTTAACAGTGCAAGAATTGTCTTCAACGAAAGGAGAAAAGTAGTGACTATAATTTGTGACAAAAAAAAAACGTGAACCAAGGAGACAGCACAGGACAGGCTGAAATCTGATCGCATCATACTGTTAGAAAAGTAATTATGTAAGTTGTAATGTTTGTAAATAAGCCCTAATTTTGCTAGTGAGAATTGTTTGAATATATTTAGTGTTTACCAGACTTCTTATTCTGTTCTTTTCCTTTATACTTTTTTATCCTCCATGCCATATTATTTTTATAAATGTCAAACAGCCTTTACTGCAGCAGAGAATACTGCGGCATCCTGGTCGTAGACAGAAGGCCGCCCCTTGTCTTCTATACAATTCATAGCTGCCCCATTTATTAATTATTTCATTTGCAAATGCATTTTTTTTACTGTTCATTGTGAAAGGTCCCTTAGGTAATTATAAAATTCGTACTAATTACGTAAAGAAATCCGGGTTGTTCTGTTCCAAATAATAGAAGTCTTTGCGTAATCAAAAACTAGCCTCCTTCTGACAACGATCAGGAGCCGACCAGAAGACGGACGTCTTCGACCGCTTTCGTGTCTCCTGTGGCAAAGCTGCGCCAGACTGGAAACACGACATTCTAGTATGAAATACCGATTTAAATTGATAGAATTGAGATATATTTAATAGTAATAATAATTTTTTTTATCATACTAGATCTGGCGCCCGAACAGGGACCTGATAAAAAAAATTTTAATCTGTTCTGTTATTGTTTCATGACATCATCCGGTGGACATCGGGAAGCCGTAAAGGAAGTACTGAACGAAACCGAAGAAGTATTAAAAAAAAAAAATTCGAAAAATAACAGCAGTGCGCAAAACGACTGATGTAAGTACGGTTTTCATTACGCATAAAATCTCGCGTCTTGTATAAAAAAAAAAAAACTGATTTCCGGAATTTCTCTCCTTACTGCTTCATTTTATCCTATCGCTGTTATTTCCTTGCAGAGTTGCTTATTTACGTAGTTAGAATTCATTTCTGATCATCTCTTCATGCAAAGTTTATTTGTTAGTATTATGAGCATCTTCATTGTTGCTACGGTTAAGAACACAAGATGGATGCCATAATAGCTGGATTCAGTGTCTTTAGGTGTTTGTCATTTGTTTTCAAAGTTATCTGCCATCTATCTTCTACCCGGTATAGCTCTGTAATTGTCACCTACCGCGGTGTGACGTTTGACTATCAGCGCGCGCATCTGAGAGTTGACGATCGGCGTGCCGCGAAATATTTCTTTGAGCAGTTACGTCACAAACTTGAAAATAAACATGGCAGATGACAAAGGAAAGCCGACAAACGGTGTGGATGAAGGTGATGACACAGTTGTCAAGTCATACCCACTACGTTCGCGAACGGGAACAGGCAGACCTGATTCGCGAATGGAGAGAACGGCAGACGATGGTGATGCGCGTGACGTATTGTCACAGCAATCATCGTCACAGCAAGCGGGAGAAAATTCGATGGTTGAAATGATGAGAATTTTTTTTCAAGAAAGAGAACAGGAGAAACTGGAAAGGGAAGCTTATAAATTACAAGAACAACGTGATAGAGAACAGGAGAAACTGGAAAGGGAAGCTTATAAATTACAAAAACAACGTGGTAGAGAACAGGAGAAACGGGCAAGGGAAGCTTATAAATTACAAAAACAACGAGATAGACAAGAAAGGGAACAAAAAGAAAGGGAAAAGGAACGGGAGACAGAGCGAAAATGGTTTGACCTGAATACCATGATTGGTACAATGAAAAATAGGTTAGATAATATTGATGCCAACTTAGAGGCAAGAATAAGGACAGTCACGGTGGAATATATCTCGGAATTAAGTATTAAAGTTAATGAAAGGATAGAAGGTATTCTGCAGAAGGTAGATGCATGTGAGAGCATAGTAGGTAACGTGCACAAAGACATCAAAGTACAAATCGAAAGTTGCCAGGCAGTTACAACGGAAGTTTCAAAGAAGTCCGTTGAGGTCGGAGCTAAAGTAAACAAGCTTGCAGACAATGTCGTCACTCTGCAAGGCCAGGTCAATGACCTGACACAGGCGCTATCCGAAATAAACATTGAAAAGTGGGTGAATGATGCTGCAGCCAACGTACGTTCCACGATAGGAAAAGAATTTGTAGAATGGGTCGAGACTAAGGAACAGTACATAGAAAACAAGGTTCAACACGACTTAAAAGAAGCCGTTAAGTCAGCCACAGTTGAAGTTTTAGCTGCTCCAGGTACATCAGGAGATACGATTCTCACTGAATTAGGAGAGATTCGTAGAGTTTTTCACCGAGATCTTCCCGAGTGGAAACGACACCTCACTGAGGAAATCGAGCAGTTGAAACGACAAGTCAATGATTTTCCTAATGACAATAGAAGTGAGCATTCACACTTGCTTTCTTCAGAACATGAATACAATAATAATCCCGTGTCTCGTGTAGAATTCTCTCCACTTGTACATGGACACAGTAGTAAGAATCCTTTAGTACGCAACCAGAATGATCAAGTAACTCTTGTCGAGCTCATGAAAGAAGAAAGCGTTCTCAAGCACCGCGTATTCCAGCCTTTTCTGCCAGAGAAACGCAACATCCACCCAATGGTTTTTCTGAAGTCATTTAATGGTGTTTTTCCTGAGAGCTGGGATGACAAGCAACGTATGCGCTTTATAGTAGGTTACATTCAAGGAGAGGGTTCTGTCTGGGGAACAGAAGTAATTGACAGATGTAATAATTACGCTGACTTCGAAAAGCAATTTCTGAACAAATTCTGGAGTTCAGGTATACAACAACGCCTTAGAAAGGAAGTATATAATGCTGAACCGTTTAACACGAGAAGTGCTGGTCTCCGTAGGTACTTAGAGAAATACCTGCAAAAAATACAATATTGGGACACGCCCATTTCCACGAAGGACGTAATTATGATCCTTAAGTCAAAGCTACCGGTACCAATCAGGGAGAAGTTAGAAAATGTCAGTGACGACGACACGGAGGCTTTTCTGTCAGTACTTGACAACCTTGACATGATTCAAGAAGACGTGCGTGCTAGTGCGCGGAGTATTTGTAATCTTGGCCCGCACACTACACAGCCGCACGGTGTAGGCGCAGACTCAGGTATGTCATACCAACCCAACAACAGTAAAGGACACGACGTTCCGTGCGATAATAACAACTACTATCACCGTAACGGGAAGCAGAAACATAAATTCCAGGATCAAAACAGGTACCACCCCATATACCAGACAACACAACAGCAATACGGTAATTCACCAGTTAATTACAATGATCGCTATCACGACAATAATGATCGCCAAAATAATAATAATTTAAATGGAAAAGGACGTTGGATTAACACCAACAGCAAACAGCAGTATGGCAACCAGCCTAGATTCCAGCACTGTTCTCAAGGGAGAAATCCTCCAGATCCTTCCAATCAATACAAACAACAGTATGCTCCAAACTTTAGGAATAGTCCTCCGCCTTTTACCAACTATCAAAGTCAAAATCATGAACCTCAAAATTCTCGCATCTATTATGCCCGAGCAAACCCGCCAACACACACCATCTCGACTGAAATTCCGGCAAATAGCTCGCAACTTAGGTGGAATACGGAAGCAAACTTCGTACCGAGCGTACCGCCCGGTACTTCAAAAGTAATTGTGAGCGAAATTCAACCTAGTGATCATGCGGAAAACTAAAAGCACACTTCTACCGATGTCATACCTTCAGAACTAATCTCCAGGCAAAAGGAAAGCAATTAATGGACTGATCCTAACCCCAAGATACAAGGTCCAGAAGTCAACCTAGATAATAAGTTAAGACAAGCCCTGGTCTCTCTCACAACTCATGCCAATTTAAGAAAAAAGGCATTTGACAGGCATGTCAATAAAGTTCTGTCGTATCGTTTGAACGAGCGTGTTCTTCTGAGGACACACTTCAAACCATCTCTCATCTTACGTAATAATCGTAAGTGGCAACACCTATACGAAGGACCGCTTGTTATAGTCAGGAAGCCACATATTAGTTGTTACGTGTTGGCAGATCCAGTTAGTGGACGAATAAAAGCGCTTTACCACCATGTAGACCTAAAGAAGTACCTTGAAAAACATTAAAAAAATATATCATTTATTATGTTAAGCTGCAACTTGAAACAAGAGTGTGATCTGTTTAGAAAGTATGTGAGTCAACAGCATGTACATGTATTCTGCAGGTGACGTAATCATTTGAGTGAGGTGGACACAAAGTAATGATGGAGTTTGAAAGATATGAAGTGATTGAAGAAGGTACTCTACGTATTTGGAAAATAAGATTTGCTTTAGTTTTAAGGTAGTTTTAAGTTTCTTGAGCAATAGAAGACTGCTCTCGTTGTATTGAGTAAGGGATGTGCCAAAGTGCCACCTGCTGCTTTAGTTTTAAGTTATGGCAAATCCCCTTTATACCAAGTAGTAAAGGTTTTCTTTAAATCCCTCATTCAGACCAGAATGTCCGTATATGTGAAGTATTAACCTAAGTTAAGTTTTCAAAGGATTGATATTTTAAGTCGCTAGAACCATGTACGATGCAAAACTGATACATTGTAATCTGTAGATTACACCGAGTATAAGCAGCAACATATAGTTAATGTACAAAGAAATGAATAATGGTACCCGCAACTGGAGAGCAACTTTAATTTATTTATTACTATGAGTCAACCAGTTAAGAAATTTGTATTGATAATAATAATTAGGTCCTGTATTGGAGAAACTTAGAGAGACTATTCCTATGTCACGAGTATTATACAGAAACCTTCGATATTAAGACACCTAGTTGAGCACTGAGATAATCTGCTTATATTCTTCTGCTATGTCCGCATGCCGTGATTTTGAGATATATTTGAAGATGCTTTGGAAGCGGATTTGTGCGACATTTTAATACTGAAGTCAAGTTATGCCACGTGGATGACACTAAAAACGGTGGAGCCGAAGAATGAATTTGCTTAACTGATTATTTCATCTATTATCTATCTTCGTATCTTTCATTTCCTTGCACTATCCTATTGTATTTTTCTTCTTTAGCATTTTTACCTTTCTACCCTACCCAGCAGGGGAAGAAATTTGGAAATTGGTTCAAAAGACTTGACGTGTGTATATTGTGTGTATTGACGATCGTGGCTCGTTGGTGAATGCGTATCTGCAGTTACTTATCGAAACGTGATGTAAATCTGATTTGCTGTGAGCAAAAGCATCCTAGGAAATATGAATAATTTTCCCGATTTCTGTTAGATGAAGTTTTGAACGTGAACTGTTCGACACGCCAAAGTGGGTATATTTTACTGATTATTGATGTAACCGAATAAATGAACAAAGAAACAAAAAAAAGGGCTGTTATAGAACAATAAGAAAAAGAAAAGAATCAGATTTAAAATATATATAAAATCTAACGTGCTTCAGAAGCACCATTCATAATAGCAAACACGTTTTCTCGTTACGTCTTGGACAGTAATATTAAAAAAAACTATGTATATTTTATAAATGATCCTTTTATGATAAGTAATTTTAGCATTAACTGTACTACTCTGTAGTATAAAGACACCTAAATGGACACGTATGGATTGATGCGTGTGACTCAGTGACAAAATGATGGACACGTGCGTAAAATCGTAATTTGACACAGGTATGGACACGAAAACTAGTTATCTCTTGTGTGAATCAAAACTGTAATAAACTTATGGACACGAGTGATGTTCCGCGTGTGAAGTAGCATTACAAGTATTCTCACGTTGCAACGACGATACAGTGACTATCAGTCAAAGAATAGACAAGCTATTGTACTCACTGAAATAGGTGACAGTAGTCATTTTCATCGATGACTGTTCTTCGTCGCTGGTGCAGTCAATTTACCGTCCAGGTTGACCATGTCGCCTTGACGAGCTGCTCCAGTACCCACGATTCAACAAAATGCACAAGTTAAAAAAAAAAAAAAAAACAAAAAAGGGTTGGTAGGCACAGAACTATCTGCCTTGTGCAGGACGCGGACTGCCAACGCTGTCAAACCGCCAGTTCGTTACCACGTGACTGTGAAGCACTGTGGCAACATTCAATGACTGCTCGCTGGCTCGCACTCAACAATAAGCATTCCTCTCCATAACGGGCGCAAGCGTGCTCCAGATTTGAGATGAAAATGGACATAAAAACAATAAAACGTTGATAAACTACGCACGATTTTACTATATTTACATTAAATGATGACTTTTCCTTAACTATGAAAATTGCTACGGCAATATTACTAAATACATTGCTTAAGAAAGACCTGTACAAGACGAAACGTGTTTTGCTAATATTTGCTAACGAAAGAATATAAAACCTAGACACAAATATGAATAATATGTAATGTATATGTACATAGTCTATGTAGTAATTTTTATTGTCTTAAATTCTTACTCTGTATTCCCTTAGATTAAGATGCTAGTTAATGAGCAAGTCCTAATACAGATTTTTTTTCTGTATTTTCATGTGCTGAAACATGAATTGGAATGAGATTAAGACAGCCACCAAACTGACTCATTCGTCATTGAACCAGTAATCAACTTTCCTGATTCCCGACATGACCCGATGGATCGTCGAGTCAAGAAATATCACTTCCCCCTTCACATAGTGAAATCCCCAGTATTTTCCACCAGAGTGTGAAAAGGTGATCCCCAGTTTTAGTGCAGTGAAAAGTGACAGGTGATGAAAGAATTCCCCTGTGAAAATCATCCGATTCATAGGAAATACTCCCAACTACAAAGTGAAGAGTGGCGTCGCTACGAGAAAGACTGATAAACGTTTTATGTTCTGTTCACAACTGGCGGAAATGCACCAATACTGTAATAGAATTTTTTTTTCTTCTTGTCATTATTTATGTATACATGTATCAGTATGTGTATTTAATTTGTACTTGTATCTATGTTAGTATTTCAATGTTTCAATTGACTGAATGAGAGTAATTCTTGAGAACCTATGTTAAATCCTTGAACACTTATGATGGCATCATGCCACAACCAAGTTTGTTAATGATCAAGCAACTGTGAGCACCTTTGACGACTTAGTGTGAAACGTATATAATTCTATATGCCTTACGTTATGTTTGTTTTGCTCTTTACAAGGAGAGATCCTTAAATACTTCATTCACTAAGTACGTGAATCCAATAATATTACGACTGCGCGTGAGTCGTAACGATCTTTCAGACTCATTACTCCTCACGCGGGAAGCGATGTAATATTATTGGTATTTCCGTCCTATGAAAGCTTTGAGTACCCTTGGAAAGGCATTCACCTATCTGTATATTAAATGATCAACTTATAAGATGAGACATATTCTTTGAAAGACATTTGTTTTGTATAATTTACATAACTGTAAAGATGCGCATCTAGCGCGGACGCTAATACATCGATTGCGCAGTCAAAGAAACATTTTAACAGAAGCTGAACTGTCGTTCCGCTTCGATCTAAATAAAAGATGACGGTAGAAAACTTTTGTAGATCTTCAGATCTTAATGTGCTTCTGCTTGTTATGTGAAAACGTAAAGGAGGTCGACTTTAAGTTAACAAAAAGTGAGCGGTCTTGCTAGCGTGCAGACAACATTATTAATTAATAAAATTAAAGTAATTCATTTTCTAAACTGTAAATCAGCAAGTTATTGTTATCGGAGGTGTTTAACAGTGCAAGAATTGTCTTCAACGAAAGGAGAAAAGTAGTGACTATAATTTGTGACCAAAAAAAACGTGAACCAAGGAGACAGCACAGGACAGGCTGAAATCTGATCGCATCATACTGTTAGAAAAGTAATTATGTAAGTTGTATTGTTTATAAATAAGCCCTAATTTTGCTAGTGAGAATTGTTTGAATATATTTAGTGTTTACCAGACTTCTTATTCTGTTCTTTTCCTTTATACTTTTTTATCCTCCATGCCATATTATTTTTATAAATGTCAGACAGCCTTTACTGCAGCAGTGAATACTGCGGCATCCTGGTCGTAGACAGAAGGCCGCTCCTTGTCTTCTATACAATTCATAGCTGCCCCATTTATTAATTATTTCACTTGCAAATGCATTTTTTTTACTGTTCATTGTGAAAGGTCCCTTAGGTAATCATAAAATTCGTACTAATTACGTAAAGAAATCCGGGTTGTTCTTTTCCAAATAATAGAGGCCTTTGCGTAATCAAAAACTAGCCTCCTTCTGACAACGATCAGGAGCCGACCAGCAGACGGACGTCTTCGACCGCTTTCGTGTCTCCTGTGGCAAAGCTGTGCCAGACTGGAAACACGACATTCTAGTATGAAATACCGATTTAAATTGATAGAATTGAGATATATTTAATAGTAATAATAATTTTTTTTATCATGCTAGAAGCTACAAAATAATTTTACACGTGTGAGGTACTATATTTATAATTACTAAAGAACTATGGCTAACGAAATCTACTTGTTCACTTAACATGGATTTAGGCTCTGTAATTTTATGGAACCGTATTTGCATTTCATCTAACAGATCTACACTCTTATCATTGCGTCCATTACGTGATATTATCAGATTTTTTCCTATCTGTTTGATGATGTGTTTACTTTTGAGAATATTCTACGCAATGGATGACTGTTCGAAATGGAATAGTCTGAAGGCATTCATGTTTAAATGGCAGTGGGTTTCCAGACTTCTTCTCTCCCAGGACAAAGAGGACGTGATATTTTTACACCCCATTGTATTCGAATTTTTGGGAGCCTGTTTTTAAGCTGTGGACTACTAAGCGGCCCAACTTATTGTTTGTGGAACTTACAGTTTTTATTCTGGTTCTTTTAAACAAATTAATATTTTGTTTATAAAATGGACACTAGAAAATACGATATTCTCTTACTTAACAGTATGCCAATCCGCTGCCTCATTTTTGTGTATTTGAGTGTATAAATTACGTATTGCCCTACCTGTGAATACATTGTTTATGGCAATCTCTACATTGCTTCCGATTCTGTCGCAAAGTTGTTTTCCTCTAAACTACGTAGGTGAATTGTGTGTCCCACGGGACAGCATAAGTTGTCTATTGATATGTCTGTGTGTGCTGTATTAATACTTTTATTGGAAGCTGGTATTTTTAAGACAAAATTTATTGTTTATTGTTCTCATCATCTACTGTGCATTTTTTATTTTTGTTGAAAGTCTTGACTAATGTAAGCAGTTCGTCAATCAACTCTTTCATGCCAACATATTCTATCAATACATCATCCAGATACCTTCAGTAATATATTTTTGGCCCTGCTTTTGAAACTATTGTTTCAGATGTACTACTGCCCATGGCGAGACCCTCTTGCTTCTGGGCAATTTTCCCACTAAAAGTACAGTAATTAAGGACATTATTAGTGTCAACGTCCCGTTCACATGTAGGAAATAAAAGAACCCTATGGTACGTAAAAACAATCCAGAAATTACATAGCAAGTCACTGGCTTTTTTATCTAAATTATTGAAATTCACTTCTCAGGTTATTCTAGTGACCATAACTGGTTTTCAATGCTTAAAATTATTTGAAAACATCAACATAAACGGATTTTCCTTTAACTTTCTTTCGATCTCGCAGAGATAGGCACTCAACAAGTTTTGAGACGTTGCCTTGGGAAATGTGCACAGGTAGCCTTCAAATGCTTCTACTGTCCAGCATTCATTTGATATCGCTTTTTAGATAAGTATGAATGTCTTACGTGTCAGTACGGGTAACGTCGACACGTTACCTAATTAGTGACCACTGTCTACTACTTCATAAAATAAAGATGTCTTGTCTACTACTTTATAAAAGAAACTGAACGGATTTTGTGGTGGAAAGAAGAACAATGAACTATAGGAAGAAGATCTAGATCCACAACGTGCTGTGGTGTTACGTCTACTTAAGTAGCGAATGTGAATTCGTGTTTTAGATCAACCGTGTTTTGTAACCCACATAAAACTTCAGACAGCAAAGAGTCTCAGTCAAAGGTTTATGTTCTCTGCTTTATAGCAGGTTCTTCATTAACAAATAATATTAATTTCCGTTTTTAGGTCGAAGCTGGGGCTTCCTACAACGTGAGACATAAGTGATAATTGGATTCGTACAACAAGAATTATGACTGTGACAAACTTCTAAAGTATCCGTTGTCAATAATGTTAATTAAATTACTGCTGAACGGCACTGAGCTAGTATATACGGTTCAGAGCTTGTATACACGGTTGACAAATGTTAAATGAAATTGTTTAGCCTTAAGAACTATCTTCGTATTCGTAAATAATTTACCAACTTTTTGTCGTACATCCCATAAATTCCGCTCCAAGTTTCAGCGTACGATGGAAATTGATATACAGGATGTCCATAAAGTGCCTTTACAACTTCAAAATTTTATTACAGTGGCAGTTGTTGAAATATTTTAACAAAATTTATTTTACTGTAATCACTGTTTACTAAAGTTTTTATATATAGTAAAATTTTGTGTTTTAGATACTCTGTTGATGGAAGGAACTGATCCTCTGTAATGTGGCAACTCCTCAAGAGAAGGCACAATGTGTGTCCTGGTTTATTGAGACAAAATCGGATGTTCAGACTCAACGAAACTTCAGAACGAAGTATGGAAGAGATCCACCATCACGCCATTCAATCCATGCACGGCACAAAAAATTTATGGAGACAGGGACAATGTTGGATGAAGGGAGGAGCGGGCGACAAAGAACATCCGAGGAAAACATCGATCTCTTTTTAAACGTCTTCACTCGTTCACCTACGAGGTCCATCAGCACTGCTGCTAGACAGTTGCAACTACCACGTTCAACTGTGCATTAGGTCCTCCACGAGAACTTACAAAGAGCAACTGTTACAGACACTTGAGCCAAATGACAAGCCAAAATGGACAGAGTTTTCTCTCACCGTGCTGGAACGCCTTTCGGAGGATGAAGCATTCCTCAAGCGATTTCGTTTCAGTGACGAGGCAACTTTTCATGTTTCTGGGACATTAAACAGATACAATGTGGGAATTTGGGGATCTGAACACCCCCATGTGACTAGGGAGCTTCACCGGGATAGTCCAAAAGTGAATGTGTGGTGCGGAATCAAGTGCAACCGAATAATTGGTCCATTTTTGTTCAACGAATCAACAATTACTACAGATATTTACCTCGACCTTCTGAGAGAATATGTAGCACCACAATTGATTGAATTACATCCAACTATCATTTTCCAGCAAGTTAGTGCACCACCACATTGGGGACGGCATGTTCCTCGATTTCTCAATGAAACATTTCCAGGCAGATGGATTGAGATGGGCCAATTCCTTGGCCACCGCGTTCGCCAGATATCACTCCATTGGACTTTTTTATGGAGTTATGTAAAAGATATCGTGTACCAAACATAGATACGGGACACTGCTGACTTGAAGCAAAGGATTCGTAATGTCATTGCCGCCATTGATGACACTATGCTACAGCGAACATGGCAATAAATCGAGTATCATCTTGATGTGCTGCGTGCAACTAAAGGCGCCCATATAGAGGTCTATTAAACACTGTCGAAAAAACTTTTATAAACACTGATTACAATAAAAGAAATGTTCGTAAAATATTTCAACAACTGCCGTTGTAATAAAATTTTGAAGCTGTAAATGGACTTCATAGACACCCTGCATTTTCTTCCGATAAAATTAATTCCCAACTCTTCCATAAAACTGAGTATCATATTAAAATCTAGAGCAAATATTTCTCTGTCCTTCCATTTTCAGTAAACATTTATTGATGGTATAATCTCGTACATTAAGATGAGCTAGTTTATCTGATAAAATGGTCTCAACTCTTAAATCAGTTATATTTACACAAATTCATTAATTATGATAAAAATCTTACCCCTTCGGCGAGTAGCAGTTGTGACCAGTCTTTGGAGGGGGCAAATTCAGTGTTCGATTCCAATGCTCGGCTTTGAATCACGGAGTCATGTGTGATTTCACTAGTTTACGATGCGAAAGATGTAAGCGGCTAGTTACTATATGTAATCTGTGGTTGTTTTGCAAAGCAATTTTTGTAAGCTATGATTCTAACGTACTTTACATACTGTATGCATCTTTTTCTTCATTTATTTAGTATATTCGTTTCTTTTTAAATTTTGTTTAGTGTGATGCAACTTTGATTTTTGTGTGAATGTGGTTTTTTTAGACTAAAGTAGACTTACGGTGTCGGCGAATTTTCGTTGCGTGCTGCTGCTGAAAGTTGGTTGCCGTTTGTCGTAGTCAATCAGGTAACAGTATATGGTAACCAGTGACAACAGCTTGATTTTAGAAATTTGGTTTATCAAAATCACAAATACTTAGCTGTTTTTCTCCCAAAAAGTCATGATTTGCTACGTGGTTTGGCAGGAACCTAATAGCACAGTTTAGATTTATATTTATAGTCTCATTTATGTGGCTGATTTTTTCCGAATATGAACGATTTTAGACATTGTTATTTGGTAGTAACCTAACAAATGGTTCAAATGGCTCTGAGCACTATGGGACTTAACATCTATGGTCATCAGTCCCCTAGAACTTAGAACTATTTAAACCTAACTAACCTAAGGACAGCACACAACACCCAGCCATCACGAGGCAGAGAAAATCCCCGACCCCGCCGGGAATCGAACCCGGGAACCCGGGCGTGGGAAGCGAGAACGCTACCGCACGACCACGAGATGCGGGCTAGTAACCTAACAGCCAGTATAAAATGCTGCGACTGATATGTCTACCGATCATATTTATAGCCTTTACTAAGACAGGTATACGCTCTTTGTTCTGCATGTGTCGCGATTCCCAAAGGCGTGGTTAGGCAGGAACCTAGGAACACAGCTTAAACTGTCATGAGTGACCCAAAACATCAGCTGATCAAATACGAAGCAAAGGAAATTGCGAATGAGAATCTCATAAGCTTTCTGTATCTGTCTCATCATTCGTCGTGTTGACTTTTCTTCAGTGGTAGTGCGAAATGTTACTAACATCAGCATGCAATGGAAACTACGCCATGCCGTAAGTGCACTTTTGCCTTTGTTATGTGAATGTTGTTTTCTGTTTTGGTGCGGGTAGTTTATTTTTGGTTATATGGCTGAACTCCTTTGGTCGTTACTGCTTCTTGTTAGCTTTCGTGAATTTTGGTTAGGTGAGTACTAGTATTTCTTCTGGAATTTATCGTCTGGTATGTGTGTGTGTAGTTGAGCCACGGTTAGCGATACCGCGTTTCCTAAGTTTTCATGAATTTGCATTTTCTTTTTGTTTAGAATGTAGTATGAAGCTGCTTTCTAGTTGTGCTATACAAGTTAATTTAGGTTGTTGATACTGAGTTTAGTTACTTTTGGTGATTTTTTGCTTGGTTGTAGTGCTCTTCTTTGTACAGTATTTGTATTCATGATTGAAAGTGAGCTACACAGCTCACCCAAGTTGTTGCTATCGCGTTTCGTCAGTTGTCGCGATTTTTAGTCAGATGTGTTGTGCGTTTTTCTTTAGGATCTTTATACTGGTTTCGCCATATGAGTTATATAGATGAACTGATGTTGTCGATACCGTGCTTTGTTTCGTTTCATGATTTTTGCACTACATTTTGTTCGCGTCATTGTTGCGATTGCTATATTTTACTATTACTGTGATTGTGAATCTGATATGTTAGACGTTCATTTCTCTCCGCATAAAACTCATTTTCCCGCAGTCTTACCGTTAGTTTCTACATCATTATAAACAGAAGTTTTCGTGAAATTATAACCTGTGATTATATTTTGTAGCCATGGAAGAGTTTACGAGTCTTGGTCGTCATTTTGTAAATTTTGTGTGTGTTTCAGCTATGAGCGTGGTATGACGTCATTGGTCAAAGCTGACGGGTGGAATAGTACGCTAGATTTCATCCCGTTAGAGGCGCCATATTTTCTTCCCGTCATCAGCCAGTAAGTGGAAAGGAAAAAAAATTACACTCTCTATAGTCGCAAAACAAGCACACATTTTAACAAATAACACAAACTGTAAAATAGCTTGTACGTTTCTTGGATGCCGGTTACAGTAAAGAGTGTCACCGACAATTTTGTTTGTGCATTGGATAAAACCAGTAGGGTGCTGTACGCTTACAGCGCTAAAAATGCAGACGACTCTTGCGACAAAATCAATCTCAGACCACATAGGATCGCGATACATCAGAGATTTCACGGCTCCCCACAGAAAGAAATCAAGGTTCGATGTATTTGGTGGGCGTTGTAGTGGGACGAAATTGAAGCGTCACCCATCCACCAGTGTCAGCCCAGTTTGCAGGTGATATAAGTTTAATTTAGTTTTGTTTATGTATTTTTGTAATATTTGTAACGGTTGTGAATTGTCTAAGGTTTTTTTTTATGTTTCATGTACGGAGAGGGCGGCGCAACGAACGGAGACAGCATCTTCGCTGCCGGGACCAGAGAGAAAATTGCTGGCCACTATACGTCGCGGGTCGACAGCCAAAGAGCAACAGAAGATCCTGAAACCGAGTTGTTGCGTCGTGCTTCTAAAAATCAAATAAATGAGAAATTGTAATGTTTTGTACAACAATGATATCATAGGATGTTTAATCTTATTGAAAATGTTAGTTTTGTCGCGTCAAGGCTCAGGTTCACGTCTGTATGTAGGAAGATAATAAACTAGTGGATGCTGTTAAAGTTGAAATACGTGTTCCGAGGATTTATTTATGAAGAATTATGTGAATGAATCAATAATATATTTGACAAGATTATTGAATTTTGACAGCGTTCATCGCGACTTTGAATCTCAAAAAGTTTATTCAATGTGGTCCTAATATCGATTAAATCAGATAACATGTATCAATATAATTTCTGAGGAGAAACAAACAACATCTAAAATTGAAAAAGTTTACGCAAACCAATTGGCCCGAGTGACGTAATTCTGTGCATACGACTCAATTGATGTTTTACAGTTTCGTTCAAGAACCATTCTGAGACAATTTAAAAAGAATATAAATAATTTTGAAGCGTGTTGTAACTGACGTAGGTGACGAAGTCTACACACGGTCATATGTCGAAAGAAAATCATTTATAAGAAACTTACGTCGTTACACTACACCGTGGCGATCTTATAAACAGGTTTTGTGTGCATCTAAGGCACACAGGTACGAAACAATTAAAACATCAAGAGTCCTTCGGAAGTCAACGCGAGTCTTCGTGGAGCCTTCACCAGCCAGCGGCGACTTCGCGGGTGTGGGCAGCTGACGGAGCGCAGCCAAGCAGTACGGTCACGCAGTTATTCTACGAGAAGGCGCATCTGTTGGGCAGCAGCTGAACGCTGCAAACCCCGACAACCTTTTTCGCCTAAACTAACAGGCCCAGTACGTCAGCTGGGGGGCGTTCCTCCGGCTGGTATTAGAGGTGTTGCTGAGGGCTTCGCCTGTCAACGGTGGGCCGGGCGTGGTTGCAGCCAGTGACGTCTCCGGTGTTCGACTCAGCGTCCGGCCGGTTGCGGAAGCGGGGTCGCAGCATCTCAGCGGCTGCATCGACGGCTGTTACTTCTGCAGCCCATAGCAGCACACCGATCATCGAGAACTACAAACTAAAATATTAGTGTCCGGTGAGTCCGTTTTAAGTTGGAAGTGGAGTGTTGTACATAGGGAGTGTGCTTTTAATAGGATTGTTGATTACAAGCCTGCGTGTGTAACTAGTTAATATCTTACAATAATGTCGGGAAGTGAAATGTCAGGCGAAGAGAAATCTATGTCCGATAGGAGCATGAGATCCCTTTTTAGGGCGATCGCTAAATTGAAACAATCTAACGAAGAATCTACTGCTAGGTTAAAAGAGGAATTAACACAGTCTAACGAAGAATCTACTGCTAGATTAAAATAGGAATTAAAACAGTCTAACGAAGAATGTATGGCTAGATTAAAACAGTCTAACGAAGAATCTATTACTAGATTAAAACAGTCTAAAGACGAATCTACAGCTAGATTAAAAGAGGAACTGAAAGGGGAGCTAACAAAATCGACAGACAGGTTACAGGAACATCTTAATGAAACCAGTCGATAATTAAGTGAGAAAATAGAGGCTTCTAAAGTTGAAATGCAGGAAAAACTAGTAGGACTTAGTAATAAGATTGCTGGTAATTGTAAAAGGTTAGAAGAACCTATCCAGGAATCACGTGAGGAAAAAGCTCGCATGCGAAATGATATTACTGACTTAACCGAGAGACTAGATAATGTCAATATCTTGGTTGTAAACGAAATACAGAAAAATAACGATAAGTTACGAGATGAATTTTCTATGCAAACAGAAACTGTTCGTAGAGAATTATTGGAATCTATTAAAGAGGTCTCTACCAAACCTGTAGAGATTTCTTCAATAGATAATGTAGAATTAGAGACATTAACTCATCAAGCAGAAGAAGATCATACTGAAATAGAAAACATGAAATTTTTAATTACTGAAATATGCAGTAACCTTGAGACCTCCAAAGATAATAACATTGACGAAGGTACAGAGCGTTCACATCGTGAGCACAGTGAAGAATCGATATTAGCTAGCCGTGTATCCAATACAGAAATGAGAATACAGGAAATTACTAAACGGTTATCGGAATTAGATAATAATGAAAACATTTAAAGTAGTAGAAGTAATAACGTAATCAGAGACAACAGTCGCATCGTGTTTGCTAGCTCGGACGACAACAATACAAATAAAGAAATCATGGCAAGCAAATCCGACGCAACTCCGTCTCTGCAATCTAAATAAAATCCAACTATGTCTCTCGCAGAATGTTTGGATGATATAACGACAAATTCAAATGTAGCAAGTCGATTTCCTGTATTCAAACCAGGAGGCGAACTTCACCCTATAATCTTTATAAAAGCTTTTGAAACTTCATTATCTCCTAAATGGAGTAATGAAAAACGGATTCAATTTGTAATAGGACATTTAGAAGCAGAAGCTGCGGAGTGGGCAGTACTGCATAGAACTGAATTTAGGGACTGGGATGATTTCGTTAAGCAGTTTAAACAAAATTATTGGTCAAGGGGAAAACAACAACATTTATCTTTAGAGTTGTTAGACCCTCCTCCATATTCTGAACGGTGGGGAGGTTATAGGAATTATTTCGAATGGCATTTAAACCGTGCTAAATTAATTCGAGAACCAATGATTGAAAGTCATCTAATACGAGTCCTAATTAGTGGGTTACCGTATTATGTAAAGGAAAGAAAAATGTTATTCTACAAATTGTCCATCCGAACGAGAAAAGGAAGACCTTGTGTTAGTACGATCTCATCCTAAAAGTTCGGAGATCAATAAGGAATGTAGAAAATTCTTCTTTATCTTTGAAGATCCATGTGTTGTGCATAAGATTGTACATCCCAAAGCGTTACTTCTTATGGAACCTTCATCAGGTGTAATTAAAGGATTATATAGTGTCGATCAAATGAAACCCTTCATTCCTAAATAAGTTAATATTTAGTATATGTTACATACGGAAGAGCGTTCATAGTTTATTAATGTGAAGTTTTTCGTGATAGTTACGTGTTATTTTAAAGAAATGACAGGAAGTTTAAACAAGTGTTCTACAATAATCTACCGGTACCTCAACAGGAGAAAGATAAATAAAAGGGGATTTATACGGAAGAAATCTTGTTATTAGGTCAGAAGGAACTTTGTATATTTTATATATACTCGGATAGTAGGAACCAAAGTGGATGGTTAATAATTTTAGGGACCATGGGCGTCCAGAGCTATATGGCTCACGAGAACATAGCAGAGTGCCTTTAATAGAGATTTGTAATAGTGTTAATATAGAACACACCAAATGGGGCTCTCTCGCTTGTTTCTCCTAAATAAATTGCCATTACCCAACAGAGTGTCCGAAGGTAAAGAAAGCCGTGCCGAGATTCTAAAGAAAGGTTTGCTTCATTTCTTCTTGACCTCAGGCATAAATAGGGCACTAGGGAAAAGAATGAGGTAAAGTAAATAGTACTATTAGTTTTGTGAGAAACTTATTAGTAATATACATTTTTGGAAAGAATAACTCTAGTAAATGAATAAAACTGAAACTAATCTATCACAATTTGAACGCTCTGTTCTAATGTAACAACGTTAAAGAACGTACTAAATTAAATGAAAAGGAGTAATCTCCATATATTCGGTTATGAATTACCATAATAGCACAATTAAGAGTAAATGACAAATAGTCACAACAATATCGCAGTAAAAGGATTAAATCTATCTAAGAGAAAAGGACTCTAGAGTACGTAAAATGCGAGGAAAATGTATTAACAGTTAAATATTGTATACAGTAAAAGTTTTATTTTCGGTTAAAACCTGACAAACTGAGCTTGTGGGTGGGGTATGTAGTGGGACGAAATTGAAGCGTCACCCATCCACCAGTGTCAGCCCAGTTTGCAAGTGAATATAAGTTTAATTTAGTTTTGTTTATGTATTTTTGTAATATTTGTAATGGTTGTGAATTGTCTAAAGTTTTTGTATTTTTTTTTTATGTTTCATGTACGGAGAGGGCGGCGCAACGAACGGAGACAGCATCTTCGCTGCCGGGACCAGACAGAAAATTGCTGGCCACTATACGTCGCGGGTCGACAGCCAAAGAGCAACAGAAGATCCTGAAACCGAGTTGTTGCGTCGTGCTTCTAAAAATCAAATAAATGAGAAATTGTAATGTTTTGTACAACAATGATATCATAGGAAGTTTAATCTTATTGAAAATGTTAGTTTTGTCTTGTCAAGGCTCAGGTTCACGTCTGTATGTAGGAAGATAATAAACTAGTGGATGCTATTAAAGTTGAAATACGTGTTCCGAGGATTTATTTATGAAGAATTATGTGAATGAATTAATAATATATTTGACAAGATTATTGAATTTTGACAGCGTTCATCGCGACTTTGAATCTCAAAAAGTTTATTCAATGTGGTCCTAATATCGATTAAATCAGATAACGTGTATCAATATAATTTCTGAGGAGAAACAAACGACATCTAAAATTGAAAAAGTTTACGCAAACCAATTGGCCCGAGTGACGTAATTCTGTGCATACGACTCAAATGATGTTTTACAGTTTCGTTCAAGAACCATTCTGAGACAATTTAAAAAGAATATAAATAATTTTGAAGCGTGTTGTAACTGACGTAGGTGACGAAGTCTACACACGGTCATATGTCGAAAGAAAATCATTTATAAGAAACTTACGTCGTTACACTACAGCGTGGGGGCCCGGGAACTTGTCCATCACGCATAGCCCATCAATACGAGAATGACCTGGTGAAATGAATATCAAATACCAACAGCCAGTCCAAACTGAACACGCGCCTCATCACGTTGGAACCACTTGTTGAGCCTCACATATGCTGAAACTTGTTCAAGCAAGGCGAGACGAACCAGTTCCAGAAACGTCCAATTATTCGCGGCGGTCAACGGGGCTGGTAGAAAGGTAAGGCCCGATTAAGCAACCGCCAACCAAAACCGCCAACACATTAACTGTGAAGCGATGTTGTGCCGCATGGTGTCGTACACAGAGGGGATTTCCACGTGTCCAACACTGCTCATTGTCGTGACTGAATACACCGTCCCTAGCGAACGTGGCAGTATCATTGGACTGCACATAAGCTGGGAAATACACAGCATAGTTGCAGAAACCATTGCGCGAAACGCACACGTGTAGGATGGTCATCGGGTGATCGTGTGCGTGTAAGGACTCGGCGTTGAAAACACGCTGGAGACTGCTACGAGACGTTTTTACGTCGGAATCAATGGCACGTATACTGTTACTTGGAGTAGTCTCTACGGCATCCACACTTTCTTCCCTAACGGACCGATCGTGGCTTGTGCTCACTAGCCTTGCCACTTCTTAATGACCCGTACTCGCACAAATTTCGATGCAGACGTGCAAACACACTTTGGTACGGTTGATGTCTGTCTGTGAATCGTTCTCGATAAATTATCCAGTGGCTGATCCATTGCACTCAGCTGCTCCATACATTAAGCGAATGTCTGTGAGCTCACTGTTCGTAGACCATTCCACGCTTCTCGTATTCCGGCTAGCGCTCGACTGAGGAAATCCTCACGTTCGCCTCCAGTGCTCTCGTGAACAGTATCACATAGCGGTGTGTGACGACGTTTGTGGCCATAGGTTGTTATGTAATTCCCAATCCCTCTGATGTGTCTCTACTCTCGTAGAAGTTCGTCGCGCTATTTCTGGGACACCTCGTACATGTAAGGGAAATTCTTTCTGTCGAAAGGAAGGCTTCAAGTAAAGTAACAGGTTCTACAGAGAAACTGATATAACTGCGTTCAAAGCGAACCTGGCCTTCCCTCCATTCAGGGAAACCGGTATCAACAGTTGACGTGGGACAGCTGACGTGCAGTGGCTAAGGAAGACCTCATACGTATGCAAGCCTTGTTTCTTGTTGACGTAGAGCTTAGATGCGTTACCCGCTTCCTGGATGTTAGTGCATTAGCGTAACGAGCTCTTCGCAGGTCCTCACAGCACTTTCAGCTAACCACATAATGTTATCAAGTTCCCTGAGAAACTTGGCTGCCGCCACTGGGAAATAATGGACTCTTTCCCTTATCAGCGCAATGTGTTCTGAACTAAGACTTGGTGAGATATTGAAGCTTATAACGAAAGTCCGCGCCTTTCACACCAGTGTTCTTCCATTTTAAATATCCAGGTAGATAGTGTATGTTTTAGAGTGCACAGATGTGAACTACAAACAAACTTTGTCTCACTACCGCGAAGACAGAGGATAGCAGTACCAAGTTGTAGAGTGGAATTGGAGTAGCACGTTGTAGAGAAACTCGAGAAACGGACGTCTCTCGTTAGTCTAAGAACGCGGTCTTGAGCGATTGTTTTCTGTTTTCTATATTTTTTCCCCATCTTTCACTCTCTCATCATGAGAACTGTACGGAGTTTGAAGCCCGTCCCAGACACAAAAAGTGAAACACCCAGATGACCTAGTCTGATGTCAGTATAGTACCGTATATGTACATACGATCAGTTGGTATGGAAATACTTCACGTTGTAATTCCCTGCAACATGTAGAATCACCATCAGATTGCATTAGTGTCGCGCTTGTTTAGTGTTGTTACCGGTGCTGCTAGGGGGTATAAGTAGAGTGAACAGCATCAGATGTTTTCATTACTTGTGAAGGACGCGTAGATGTCACGTGCTCGAGCTAAACAGCTATATCAGCACTTTGCAGAGTTTGAAAGGGAATTCATTGTGTGTTCTTCCAATATCCATATTTTCGAACCTTTCTGACGTGACAGTGGTCTGATATTGCAGCGCATGTGAAATGTGATGGCAGGCGAACTCGTTATCAAATTCGTGGCACGTGTCTCTATGAAGGCTCTGCGTGATGTTGAGCATTCCCGTGGCCAAATAGATCCCTTGATTTAACCATCACCATGGAGAGTCTCGCGTCCGTCCACCGTCGTAATTTAATATATTATTATTATGTTGATCGTTGCCGGCTTACGTGGTGGGCCTTAATAAAAATATTTCATTTTATTTTAATTTACAATTAAATGTTTTTGTTAAGTTCTACTTTTTAACAATATTAATCTTAAATTATTTGTTATGTTAATGAATGTTAGACTCGCTGAATCTTAAAACATGAGCATATAAGTTGAACAATGCAATAAACTTTTCATATTAATTTCCTCGGCTAGTCAGTTCATTTTAAAGCGAAAAATCTTTAGTTATTAATTACAACTGCGGCCCACACACGCGCGAGAGTATTTCTTCTTACCTCCGTTAACCATTGCATTGTATTCGGAGTCCTGGCTCTGGCTCTCGGCTGTGGTACTGAAAATAAGAATCTTAAATCTACGTATTTTGTGCAACGTCGGGCGGCTGTGGAGAAAAATGAATATTACGTTAATAGCGGGCGAGTTTTGCGCTACCGATAATTTTTTATAAGTTAATATCGCCACGTAATGGCGTCGTTGGCTGCATCGGCTGCTGCAATTGTTGAACTGTAAATTACTCGAATGCAGGTTAATTCAAGGAAGGTGGACATGAAATCGGGATCACCTCTTACAAATTAAAAGTGAACAATAATATTAATTAAATATATTATCTGCTTAATTAGTACAGGCATGCTTACATCTGCCAGCACTAACAAGATGTCCGTCTATACGCTACCAAGACAAGAGAAGAAGTGAAGACGACTAAAAAATTAAGGAGAGAGCGTATCTTGTCCTCTCTTTAGATCATTTTGTTATATTTCTTCGCCCACGAAACTTACACAGAGAAATTATTATTTTACGGGTACATGAGAAAAACGTATATTATTCAATTTTTAAATGTCTCTTCTTTATAAATACTGTTTCTATTAGTTCACTGGGGACGCTATAAGGACTGCCAAGCACATCGTAACCTCTTCACATCTGTAACTTGTAAGGCACCCCTTATATGCAGCCAGAACGCATTTTACTTTATTTCCAGTTTTGTTATTTTACATACGCGAAGTGGGTGTATCAGCACTGCAGTACGTAAGGACTAAGGAGCGAGCGGTTGGTTCCCACGCTGGCTTGCAGAGGCGCTTTCAGAGCCAGTGAGATGAGGTGCCGGGGCAGAAAAAACTCTTGTCATCAGCAAACAGATAGGTAGGGAAACTGCATTTATTTTTGAATCAAGTAATTAATAATAATAAATATTTACTAACAAAAGTTGCCTTTTGCCTCTCAGGCATTAAGAGGATTCTACGGGTCAACTACACTGAAGAGCCAAAGAAACTGGTGCACCTGCCTAACATCGTGTAGAGCCCGCGCAAACATGCAGAAGAGCCGCAACACGATCTGACATGGACTCGACTAATGTCTGAAGTATTGCTGGAGGGAATTAATACAATGAATCGTGCAGTACGAGGGGTGGAGATCTCTTCTGAACAGCACGTTCCAAGTCATCCCAGACATTCTCAATAACGTTCATGTCTGGAGAGTTTGGTGGCCAGCGGACGTGTTTAAATTCCGAGGAGTATTCCTGGAGCCACTCTGTAGAAATTCTGGACGTGTGGGGTGTCGCAGTGTCCTGCTGGAATTGCCCAAGTCCGTCTGAATGCACAACGGGCATGAATGGATACAGTTGATCATACAGGATGCTTATGTACGTGTCACCTGTCAGAGTCGTATCTAGACGCATCAGGGGTCCCATATGACTCCAACTGCACATGCTCCACGCCATTACAGAGCCGCCACCAGTTTAAATAGTCCCCTGCTGACATGCAGGCCCATGGATTCGATAGGTTTCCATACCCGTACACGTCCATCCGCTCGATACTATTTGAAACGAGACTCGTCCCACCAGGCAACATGTTTCCAGTCATCAACAGTCCAGTGTCAGAGTTGGCGGGCCCAGGAGAGGTGTAAAGCTTTGTGTCGTGCAGTCATCGAGGGTACGCGAGTGGGCCATCAGCTCCGAAAGCCCATATCGATGTTGTTTCGTTGAACGGTCCGCACACTGACACTTCTTGATGGCCCAGCACTGAAGTCTGCAGAAATTTGCGGAAAGGTTTCACATATGTCACGTTGAGCGATTCTCTTCAGTCTCCGTTGGTTCCGTTCTTGCAGGATCCTTTTCCGGCTGTAGCGCAGTCGGAGATTTGATTTTTTTGCAGGATTCCTGATATTCACGGTACATTCGTGAAATTGTTGTACGGGAAAATCCCCACTTCATCACTACCTCGGAGATGTTTCTTTGGCGCTTCAGTGTTTCTTTCAGTAAGTTTACAATGCTAGGAAGTGTTAATTTTAACAAATAAATGAATAACTTCTGCATAACCGAAGCTGTACGATTTTATATGAGGCAAGTTAGAGACTTGCACAAGTTAGAGACTGAACTCAATAGGATGCCTCCGATCTGGACATGTACTGTAAATAGTTAGCTTATAATCAGTGTGAACAAGCTCATTTTACAGTTTTTCTTAAATAAACGCACCATAATGGCATCCTGTGTAAGTAATTATTTGCACAAAAAAACTTCTCTCCACTTCATTACATAAAACCTAGTAGTGTTGCACTTTCAGAATCCGACGGCGCTGCTAAGACTCTGCAAGGGGACTTAAAACTACGAGATTATCTCCACCGTAATAGCTAGGACAGATTCCTATGCGGCGGCTGACTCAGTCAGTTCAAAGACGGGCTGGCTTAATTAACGCAAATCTCGGGTGGGAACGTATGGCCAGTAATACTGTACGCCCGTTATACCACCATCTACGGACTCACCGGCTAAGCGGAGACATTTCTGGAGGTTTAGTACGGGTTTTGCAATCCGCTGTCTGGGAATAGGTGATGGACTTTCTGCAAGATTCTGTGTCTCCTCTACCATTGGTCAGAGGCTATCAGCACTAGGACTTGGGTATTACTGTCTCACGCATAGGCTGCTGTTGACGCAACACAAACGGTTGCGTTTAGAGTGTTGCTTGAGACCACGAAAGATGGACTGACGATGAATGACGTCGCATTCGGTTTAGCCGTGAATAGCAGTTCTGCACTGTCATCGGTGAGTATGTTGGCGACTGTAAAATTTATACCTTAAAAGTTATGAACAATTGTTCATTAGAATCAGTTGTGTTTCCAAGCAGCGAAGATGAGCACGTGCTAATAGCTCTTAAGGTATACACCTTAGAGCGCATGTTTACTGGACTTTTTATCTTGTTTTGGTCCACATTACCATTTCCCAAAATATGGAAAGCAAAGAACTTCCAATAGAAGAGATTTGCTTCACAGTATCAAAGATGAAAAATTGCTCATAGCTCTTACGATATGCATTTCGACCCTATGTTTAATGACACCTCTTTGCTTCCAGTATCGTATAGTTTCAACTGTAGGCGTTTACACCATTAATTATGATACACCCTGTATATACCCCTGTTTACACCTTTTTTCGTTAACTTGTAAGGTGGTAAATGCTTCGATTGTCGTGTAGGAGATGCCGGGTTTCCTTGCATGCGATGAATATCTCTTCTACTCCGCTTTCCTGCAATTCTAAAATTTTGGTTTTAATTTTTTTTTTTATCGGTTGCTCGATCTCCCCTAGAATCTATTTCAGCCTGCAGTTCACGAGTAACAAGATATTAATATTCGATGCTCTTTCTCCTATCTTCGTTAGAAACATATAGTTTCTTGATGCTATGTTTTACGAGGATTTCCCACGAATCAGCCGCATCACTAGAGAAACGCTTCCGGTTGACCCACGACTGGTAACACACACCCAACCGTAATTTTTTTCCATGCTGTTTGGAGCATGTTGTCATTTAATTTCCGTTATCCCGTATGTCCCTCACCTTCGAAGTAATGTAGTGCCCGTAGCATACTCATCCGAATTTTTTCTCAACACTCTATCATATACAGTGCCTCTAATGCAGCTGCTACCGCCTGGGGAGGAAACGTTAGAGTTATTCAAGTGACGCTTATATCGTCGTTCGACTAATACATTGCATTATCGAGCAGAATGGCGATACACACCGCAAACGCAACGTTTTCGGCGATTGTGATCCCATACAGGAATCATTGAGTACCTGGCGAAATTTTTCGCTGGGAGCCTAGAGGTGCATACCCATACGTAATCAATCCACCATTCGCCCATACATAACACTGTATCTGGAATTAGTACAGGATAGCAACAATGATGAATGCCTACCATTAGCAAAATGCTTTTTGTTGATGGCGATTGTCCGTACCAGTATCAAAAACCTTCGGGAAGGTGTGAAAGGTCTCTGTTGGATTCCTTTCATGTTTGATTTCTTAAATCTGTTGTCATTTATGGAATAAATTCCTCTTCTAAATTTACTGTGGCGTTTCTGACTATCTGGGAGGAGACTGAGTAGTGGAACGTGTTACTTTTACACGTAAACAAGAACGATCTGTCACACTACTACACTTTAAAACACAGTTTATATGTAATTCATGTCACACAGTCTCATACGGAACCTACATCCGCTTTCTTTTATATACTGTATATGATAAGATACTGTCATCCCCCTTCCCTTCTGTGTGAGAGTATGAATGAGCAAATGTATTTGTAGTTGCATGCTTGAGGGTAGCAGACAAGGCTGTCTGCTAGAGAACAGTAGGACCAACGTCGGAACAGGTAGCTACGCTTCCTAAAAGCAAAGAGGTTTCTATCCTTAGTATGGTTCTGTCCGTCCGTTGTCATGTTGGTATAGGAAGCTGCCCCTCTGGCCACTTCCGTTGGTCTTTGTGAGCCACCCTCAGGAAGCACACTCGGCAGTAGGGCAGTTGCAGTCTGGCGGTGGCGAGCGTCTGAAGTGGTAAGATCTCCGGCTAAGCGCGTGTCTGCTAAGTCCATAGGACAATGGATTTGTTAAGTTCAGCCTAACTGAAAATTTAATCATCTTTATCTCGGGTTTAGCTCTAAAATATCTAAGGTTATCTTAAATTGCAGCGTAGTGTAATTCTCGTGTGAAGTTCAGATTATTTTGGGGTAGTTGCTTTGTCATTACTTTGCGAGTAAAGTGGAACCACGTGTTGATCAGTAACTCTAACTAAGTTCATCAATCTTAAATGTGAATGCTTGTGTGATTATAACGTCTCGTCTTGACAATATTTTACAATATAGCAACTTTTCTTTATGCTTTTCTTTATGTTCAACCCACGTGGAGTGTACTTTGCGAGACCAGTACCACGTGCTTATATAACTGTTTGACCCATCAGGTCAATAGTAAGACGTTAGTAACCAGTTCAAGGTTTTTCTTTTGTCAATTGCTTTTCGATCGAATTTATGTTAATTATCAAAATTACTGTGGAGTTATACGCTTTCTGTAAACCAAGTTGACCACGTGGAGCATGTGGTGTAATCATCAAAGTAGCCCTCAGCTATTCTTTTTGCGAAGACTTCACAAAGAGTTAATATGAATTTAGTATACCAGTGTGTGGTAATTACATGACGGACAGGATTGTGGTATGAACGTTTTCTTTATGCTTTTCTTTATGTTCAACCCACGTGGAGTGTACTTTGCGAGACCAGTACCACGTGCTTATATAACTGTTTGACCCATCAGGTCAATAGTAAGACGTTAGTAACCAGTTCAAGGTTTTTCTTTTGTCAATTGCTTTTCGATCGAATTTATGTTAATTATCAAAATTACTGTGGAGTTATACGCTTTCTGTAAACCAAGTTGACCACGTGGAGCATGTGGTGTAATCATCAAAGTAGCCCTCAGCTATTCTTTTTGCGAAGACTTCACAAAGAGTTAATATGAATTTAGTATACCAGTGTGTGGTAATTACATGACGGACAGGATTGTGGTATGAACGTAATTTCTTTGGGTAAAAAAAAAAAAACTGAATCTGTTGGTTGTGGTTAATTTCTTCTTGCTTATGTTTCAATGTTCTTCGTGAGTTATTTTATGAATGCAGTGTCGTATGCAGTCTCCCAATCTTGGCTCCATATTTTGTGTGTTCCGTAAGATTACAATCTCACATTTTTCAATCGTAAATAAGGCACCAGCTCAGTTATAACTCACGTATAATATGCTGAAATTTCGATGAACAATCATAAAATAAATTTCCAAATATAAACTGATTTCTTTCTTTTTATTTAAATTCTCTTTTTATATATATATATTACCGGTTTTGTATGACTATTAAAAGATTATCATTAATGTTAGTCTGCTTGGTAAACCTAGACTAAATATCTGATGAAACAGTTGCCCAGTAATCCACGGTTAACGTCCCCGGACAGATCACGGCTTTTAACCCACTTTCATTGTCAATTAGCACCGACATCAGCATACAAAATTAAAGTTACAACATTACACATCAGCTAAGAAAATTAAAGTTACAATATTACACAGTAAAAAAAAAACAATTATGAAAGGTCTCTGTTGGATTCCTTTCATGTTTGATTTCTTAAATCTGTTGTCATTTATGGAATAAATTCCTCTTCTAAATTTACTGTGGCGTTTCTGACTATCTGGGAGGAGACTGAGTAGTGGAACGTGTTACTTTTACACGTAAACAAGAACGATCTGAGTCAATTGAGGATAACTCAAGAATGTAACAACACAAAGGGCGTGGAGCCTTTTGACACATACTGTCCAGAGAAACTGGCAGACTTCAACGACGCCTATCAACATCTCCTGACGGATGCCCACTGTCAAGCGACAGTAAGTCATGGTTCGATGTTCTCTGGTCGCTAAGGGTGGCACAAAAGAAGAGCCATTAAGTGTCATCCTTGCCCAGGAATATCAACCTGGCGTGTCAATCGAGGATACCGGACGAATTTGACAACACAAACATGGAACCAAATCGAGATGTACGTGACACAGACCACCAAGAGAAACTTCATGAGAGGGCAGAGACGGCGGGATTGCACGCAACAGATGGACAAAAATCCCTACTGACAGCTGCGGCGACGAACCCCCTCCCCCACCCCTTATACTGTGCCTCGGAACAGTGGAACTAGTGAGTGTATCAGTGAACAGTGATTATACGGTTCTTAGTTCAATGCATATACGTGTGTTTCTGTCACAGAAACTTTGACTCGCGTGTTTTGCAGGGATTCGATTTATTGGTGTTTACTAGACTGACTCTTGTATTTTGCAGGTGTTCTATTTATTAATTTTTTTTAGACTTTGACTCTCGTATTTTGCAGGTGTTCTATTTATTGTTTATTTTAGACTTTGACTCTTGTATTTGGCAGGTGTTTTATTTATTGGTGTTTTTTATTAGATATTGACTATTGTACTGTTTTATTGATCAATGTTTGTTCTTGTGTGATGTATTAGATTTGTGTTATTTTGTTTCGTAAATTCATTCATGTGGCATTACTTCGTTTATCAGTCAGATTGCTATTCATTCTCATTGGACTGTGATCGATTAGCCTTTGCATGGGGCATATTTATAGTGAGGAACCCCTTAAGGGTAACAGTCACATAATCAATTGTATTTTCAGTATAATGACACAGTACTCATTGTTTGCTAACTAACTGAAATATAGTAGAGTGATTAAATTAATGCCACATAGTTATGTTAATTCTACAAATTATTAGTTTTATAAGATATAGAATTTTTTTTGCGATAACCACTTTGTAAGACATGTTTTTTTTTCTTATCAATTTTTTGCTTTTGCGGATTGTGCATTGTAATGTTCTGCTTTATAATACTGATGTTATTTCATGTTCTTTTTTAATTGCTGTGGCACCTTTGCTATTTTCATAAATTTTGCTTGTTAATAAACAGTCATAAATTTTCCTGTGATCAGTTGGCTCTTGCAATGAGCAAATACTGGTGAACTCCATAAGGGTAACAACCAGAAATTGTTTTCATATTAATGACACAGGAACCATTGTTTTTACTTGCTGACCGAATTAGGTCTATACTACCTTTTAAATAGGTGTCACAGATTGTGTTCTTTTTTTTTCTGTTTGAAATTGGTAGATTCTAAAGATGTGTTGAAATTATTGTGTTTTAGCAAGTAGCTGGTGTCCTTTTGCCTTTTCTTTACACTTTTGGTTTAAGTAGGGTGTGAGAAGCCTGCTTGGGAATGTCCTAGCATGGCCAGAAAATTCCCTGCACAGTCTTTTCCCGGAGCGTTGGGGTTATGAAACGTCTCTGTTGGATTCCTTTCATGTTTGATTTCTTAAATCTGTTGTCATTTATGGAATAAATTCCTCTTCTAAATTTACTGTGGCGTTTCTGACTATCTGGGAGGAGACTGAGTAGTGGAACGTGTTACTTTTACACGTAAACAAGAACGATCTGTCACACTACTACACTTTAAAACACAGTTTATATGTAATTCATGTCACACAGTCTCATACGGAACCTACATCCGCTTTCTTTTATATACTGTATATGATAAGATACTGTCATCCCCCTTCCCTTCTGTGTGAGAGTATGAATGAGCAAATGTATTTGTAGTTGCATGCTTGAGGGTAGCAGACAAGGCTGTCTGCTAGAGAACAGTAGGACCAACGTCGGAACAGGTAGCTACGCTTCCTAAAAGCAAAGAGGTTTCTATCCTTAGTATGGTTCTGTCCGTCCGTTGTCATGTTGGTATAGGAAGCTGCCCCTCTGGCCACTTCCGTTGGTCTTTGTGAGCCACCCTCAGGAAGCACACTCGGCAGTAGGGCAGTTGCAGTCTGGCGGTGGCGAGCGTCTGAAGTGGTAAGATCTCCGGCTAAGCGCGTGTCTGCTAAGTCCATAGGACAATGGATTTGTTAAGTTCAGCCTAACTGAAAATTTAATCATCTTTATCTCGGGTTTAGCTCTAAAATATCTAAGGTTATCTTAAATTGCAGCGTAGTGTAATTCTCGTGTGAAGTTCAGATTATTTTGGGGTAGTTGCTTTGTCATTACTTTGCGAGTAAAGTGGAACCACGTGTTGATCAGTAACTCTAACTAAGTTCATCAATCTTAAATGTGAATGCTTGTGTGATTATAACGTCTCGTCTTGACAATATTTTACAATATAGCAACTTTTCTTTATGCTTTTCTTTATGTTCAACCCACGTGGAGTGTACTTTGCGAGACCAGTACCACGTGCTTATATAACTGTTTGACCCATCAGGTCAATAGTAAGACGTTAGTAACCAGTTCAAGGTTTTTCTTTTGTCAATTGCTTTTCGATCGAATTTATGTTAATTATCAAAATTACTGTGGAGTTATACGCTTTCTGTAAACCAAGTTGACCACGTGGAGCATGTGGTGTAATCATCAAAGTAGCCCTCAGCTATTCTTTTTGCGAAGACTTCACAAAGAGTTAATATGAATTTAGTATACCAGTGTGTGGTAATTACATGACGGACAGGATTGTGGTATGAACGTAATTTCTTTGGGTAAAAAAAAAAAACTGAATCTGTTGGTTGTGGTTAATTTCTTCTTGCTTATGTTTCAATGTTCTTCGTGAGTTATTTTATGAATGCAGTGTCGTATGCAGTCTCCCAATCTTGGCTCCATATTTTGTGTGTTCCGTAAGATTACAATCTCACATTTTTCAATCGTAAATAAGGCACCAGCTCAGTTATAACTCACGTATAATATGCTGAAATTTCGATGAACAATCATAAAATAAATTTCCAAATATAAACTGATTTCTTTCTTTTTATTTAAATTCTCTTTTTATATATATATATTACCGGTTTTGTATGACTATTAAAAGATTATCATTAATGTTAGTCTGCTTGGTAAACCTAGACTAAATATCTGATGAAACAGTTGCCCAGTAATCCACGGTTAACGTCCCCGGACAGATCACGGCTTTTAACCCACTTTCATTGTCAATTAGCACCGACATCAGCATACAAAATTAAAGTTACAACATTACACATCAGCTAAGAAAATTAAAGTTACAATATTACACAGTAAAAAAAAAACAATTATGAAAGGTCTCTGTTGGATTCCTTTCATGTTTGATTTCTTAAATCTGTTGTCATTTATGGAATAAATTCCTCTTCTAAATTTACTGTGGCGTTTCTGACTATCTGGGAGGAGACTGAGTAGTGGAACGTGTTACTTTTACACGTAAACAAGAACGATCTGAGTCAATTGAGGATAACTCAAGAATGTAACAACACAAAGGGCGTGGAGCCTTTTGACACATACTGTCCAGAGAAACTGGCAGACTTCAACGACGCCTATCAACATCTCCTGACGGATGCCCACTGTCAAGCGACAGTAAGTCATGGTTCGATGTTCTCTGGTCGCTAAGGGTGGCACAAAAGAAGAGCCATTAAGTGTCATCCTTGCCCAGGAATATCAACCTGGCGTGTCAATCGAGGATACCGGACGAATTTGACAACACAAACATGGAACCAAATCGAGATGTACGTGACACAGACCACCAAGAGAAACTTCATGAGAGGGCAGAGACGGCGGGATTGCACGCAACAGATGGACAAAAATCCCTACTGACAGCTGCGGCGACGAACCCCCTCCCCCACCCCTTATACTGTGCCTCGGAACAGTGGAACTAGTGAGTGTATCAGTGAACAGTGATTATACGGTTCTTAGTTCAATGCATATACGTGTGTTTCTGTCACAGAAACTTTGACTCGCGTGTTTTGCAGGGATTCGATTTATTGGTGTTTACTAGACTGACTCTTGTATTTTGCAGGTGTTCTATTTATTAATTTTTTTTAGACTTTGACTCTCGTATTTTGCAGGTGTTCTATTTATTGTTTATTTTAGACTTTGACTCTTGTATTTGGCAGGTGTTTTATTTATTGGTGTTTTTTATTAGATATTGACTATTGTACTGTTTTATTGATCAATGTTTGTTCTTGTGTGATGTATTAGATTTGTGTTATTTTGTTTCGTAAATTCATTCATGTGGCATTACTTCGTTTATCAGTCAGATTGCTATTCATTCTCATTGGACTGTGATCGATTAGCCTTTGCATGGGGCATATTTATAGTGAGGAACCCCTTAAGGGTAACAGTCACATAATCAATTGTATTTTCAGTATAATGACACAGTACTCATTGTTTGCTAACTAACTGAAATATAGTAGAGTGATTAAATTAATGCCACATAGTTATGTTAATTCTACAAATTATTAGTTTTATAAGATATAGAATTTTTTTTGCGATAACCACTTTGTAAGACAAGTTTTTTTTTCTTATCAATTTTTTGCTTTTGCGGATTGTGCATTGTAATGTTCTGCTTTATAATACTGATGTTATTTCATGTTCTTTTTTAATTGCTGTGGCACCTTTGCTATTTTCATAAATTTTGCTTGTTAATAAACAGTCATAAATTTTCCTGTGATCAGTTGGCTCTTGCAATGAGCAAATACTGGTGAACTCCATAAGGGTAACAACCAGAAATTGTTTTCATATTAATGACACAGGAACCATTGTTTTTACTTGCTGACCGAATTAGGTCTATACTACCTTTTAAATAGGTGTCACAGATTGTGTTCTTTTTTTTCTGTTTGAAATTGGTAGATTCTAAAGATGTGTTGAAATTATTGTGTTTTAGCAAGTAGCTGGTGTCCTTTTGCCTTTTCTTTACACTTTTGGTTTAAGTAGGGTGTGAGAAGCCTGCTTGGGAATGTCCTAGCATGGCCAGAAAATTCCCTGCACAGTCTTTTCCCGGAGCGTTGGGGTTATGAAACGTCTCTGTTGGATTCCTTTCATGTTTGATTTCTTAAATCTGTTGTCATTTATGGAATAAATTCCTCTTCTAAATTTACTGTGGCGTTTCTGACTATCTGGGAGGAGACTGAGTAGTGGAACGTGTTACTTTTACACGTAAACAAGAACGATCTGTCACACTACTACACTTTAAAACACAGTTTATATGTAATTCATGTCACACAGTCTCATACGGAACCTACATCCGCTTTCTTTTATATACTGTATATGATAAGATACTGTCATCCCCCTTCCCTTCTGTGTGAGAGTATGAATGAGCAAATGTATTTGTAGTTGCATGCTTGAGGGTAGCAGACAAGGCTGTCTGCTAGAGAACAGTAGGACCAACGTCGGAACAGGTAGCTACGCTTCCTAAAAGCAAAGAGGTTTCTATCCTTAGTATGGTTCTGTCCGTCCGTTGTCATGTTGGTATAGGAAGCTGCCCCTCTGGCCACTTCCGTTGGTCTTTGTGAGCCACCCTCAGGAAGCACACTCGGCAGTAGGGCAGTTGCAGTCTGGCGGTGGCGAGCGTCTGAAGTGGTAAGATCTCCGGCTAAGCGCGTGTCTGCTAAGTCCATAGGACAATGGATTTGTTAAGTTCAGCCTAACTGAAAATTTAATCATCTTTATCTCGGGTTTAGCTCTAAAATATCTAAGGTTATCTTAAATTGCAGCGTAGTGTAATTCTCGTGTGAAGTTCAGATTATTTTGGGGTAGTTGCTTTGTCATTACTTTGCGAGTAAAGTGGAACCACGTGTTGATCAGTAACTCTAACTAAGTTCATCAATCTTAAATGTGAATGCTTGTGTGATTATAACGTCTCGTCTTGACAATATTTTACAATATAGCAACTTTTCTTTATGCTTTTCTTTATGTTCAACCCACGTGGAGTGTACTTTGCGAGACCAGTACCACGTGCTTATATAACTGTTTGACCCATCAGGTCAATAGTAAGACGTTAGTAACCAGTTCAAGGTTTTTCTTTTGTCAATTGCTTTTCGATCGAATTTATGTTAATTATCAAAATTACTGTGGAGTTATACGCTTTCTGTAAACCAAGTTGACCACGTGGAGCATGTGGTGTAATCATCAAAGTAGCCCTCAGCTATTCTTTTTGCGAAGACTTCACAAAGAGTTAATATGAATTTAGTATACCAGTGTGTGGTAATTACATGACGGACAGGATTGTGGTATGAACGTTTTCTTTATGCTTTTCTTTATGTTCAACCCACGTGGAGTGTACTTTGCGAGACCAGTACCACGTGCTTATATAACTGTTTGACCCATCAGGTCAATAGTAAGACGTTAGTAACCAGTTCAAGGTTTTTCTTTTGTCAATTGCTTTTCGATCGAATTTATGTTAATTATCAAAATTACTGTGGAGTTATACGCTTTCTGTAAACCAAGTTGACCACGTGGAGCATGTGGTGTAATCATCAAAGTAGCCCTCAGCTATTCTTTTTGCGAAGACTTCACAAAGAGTTAATATGAATTTAGTATACCAGTGTGTGGTAATTACATGACGGACAGGATTGTGGTATGAACGTAATTTCTTTGGGTAAAAAAAAAAAAAACTGAATCTGTTGGTTGTGGTTAATTTCTTCTTGCTTATGTTTCAATGTTCTTCGTGAGTTATTTTATGAATGCAGTGTCGTATGCAGTCTCCCAATCTTGGCTCCATATTTTGTGTGTTCCGTAAGATTACAATCTCACATTTTTCAATCGTAAATAAGGCACCAGCTCAGTTATAACTCACGTATAATATGCTGAAATTTCAATGAACAATCATAAAATAAATTTCCAAATATAAACTGATTTCTTTCTTTTTATTTAAATTCTCTTTTTATATATATATATTACCGGTTTTGTATGACTATTAAAAGATTATCATTAATGTTAGTCTGCTTGGTAAACCTAGACTAAATATCTGATGAAACAGTTGCCCAGTAATCCACGGTTAACGTCCCCGGACAGATCACGGCTTTTAACCCACTTTCATTGTCAATTAGCACCGACATCAGCATACAAAATTAAAGTTACAACATTACACATCAGCTAAGAAAATTAAAGTTACAATATTACACAGTAAAAAAAAAACAATTATGAAAGGTCTCTGTTGGATTCCTTTCATGTTTGATTTCTTAAATCTGTTGTCATTTATGGAATAAATTCCTCTTCTAAATTTACTGTGGCGTTTCTGACTATCTGGGAGGAGACTGAGTAGTGGAACGTGTTACTTTTACACGTAAACAAGAACGATCTGAGTCAATTGAGGATAACTCAAGAATGTAACAACACAAAGGGCGTGGAGCCTTTTGACACATACTGTCCAGAGAAACTGGCAGACTTCAACGACGCCTATCAACATCTCCTGACGGATGCCCACTGTCAAGCGACAGTAAGTCATGGTTCGATGTTCTCTGGTCGCTAAGGGTGGCACAAAAGAAGAGCCATTAAGTGTCATCCTTGCCCAGGAATATCAACCTGGCGTGTCAATCGAGGATACCGGACGAATTTGACAACACAAACATGGAACCAAATCGAGATGTACGTGACACAGACCACCAAGAGAAACTTCATGAGAGGGCAGAGACGGCGGGATTGCACGCAACAGATGGACAAAAATCCCTACTGACAGCTGCGGCGACGAACCCCCTCCCCCACCCCTTATACTGTGCCTCGGAACAGTGGAACTAGTGAGTGTATCAGTGAACAGTGATTATACGGTTCTTAGTTCAATGCATATACGTGTGTTTCTGTCACAGAAACTTTGACTCGCGTGTTTTGCAGGGATTCGATTTATTGGTGTTTACTAGACTGACTCTTGTATTTTGCAGGTGTTCTATTTATTAATTTTTTTTAGACTTTGACTCTCGTATTTTGCAGGTGTTCTATTTATTGTTTATTTTAGACTTTGACTCTTGTATTTGGCAGGTGTTTTATTTATTGGTGTTTTTTATTAGATATTGACTATTGTACTGTTTTATTGATCAATGTTTGTTCTTGTGTGATGTATTAGATTTGTGTTATTTTGTTTCGTAAATTCATTCATGTGGCATTACTTCGTTTATCAGTCAGATTGCTATTCATTCTCATTGGACTGTGATCGATTAGCCTTTGCATGGGGCATATTTATAGTGAGGAACCCCTTAAGGGTAACAGTCACATAATCAATTGTATTTTCAGTATAATGACACAGTACTCATTGTTTGCTAACTAACTGAAATATAGTAGAGTGATTAAATTAATGCCACATAGTTATGTTAATTCTACAAATTATTAGTTTTATAAGATATAGAATTTTTTTTGCGATAACCACTTTGTAAGACATGTTTTTTTTTCTTATCAATTTTTTGCTTTTGCGGATTGTGCATTGTAATGTTCTGCTTTATAATACTGATGTTATTTCATGTTCTTTTTTAATTGCTGTGGCACCTTTGCTATTTTCATAAATTTTGCTTGTTAATAAACAGTCATAAATTTTCCTGTGATCAGTTGGCTCTTGCAATGAGCAAATACTGGTGAACTCCATAAGGGTAACAACCAGAAATTGTTTTCATATTAATGACACAGGAACCATTGTTTTTACTTGCTGACCGAATTAGGTCTATACTACCTTTTAAATAGGTGTCACAGATTGTGTTCTTTTTTTTCTGTTTGAAATTGGTAGATTCTAAAGATGTGTTGAAATTATTGTGTTTTAGCAAGTAGCTGGTGTCCTTTTGCCTTTTCTTTACACTTTTGGTTTAAGTAAGGTGTGAGAAGCCTGCTTGGGAATGTCCTAGCATGGCCAGAAAATTCCCTGCACAGTCTTTTCCCGGAGCGTTGGGGTTATGAAACGTCTCTGTTGGATTCCTTTCATGTTTGATTTCTTAAATCTGTTGCCATTTATGGAATAAATTCCTCTTCTAAATTTACTGTGGCGTTTCTGACTATCTGGGAGGAGACTGAGTAGTGGAACGTGTTACTTTTACACGTAAACAAGAACGATCTGTCACACTACTACACTTTAAAACACAGTTTATATGTAATTCATGTCACACAGTCTCATACGGAACCTACATCCGCTTTCTTTTATATACTGTATGTGATAAGATACTGTCATCCCCCTTCCCTTCTGTGTGAGAGTATGAATGAGCAAATGTATTTGTAGTTGCATGCTTGAGGGTAGCAGACAAGGCTGTCTGCTAGAGAACAGTAGGACCAACGTCGGAACAGGTAGCTACGCTTCCTAAAAGCAAAGAGGTTTCTATCCTTAGTATGGTTCTGTCCGTCCGTTGTCATGTTGGTATAGGAAGCTGCCCCTCTGGCCACTTCCGTTGGTCTTTGTGAGCCACCCTCAGGAAGCACACTCGGCAGTAGGGCAGTTGCAGTCTGGCGGTGGCGAGCGTCTGAAGTGGTAAGATCTCCGGCTAAGCGCGTGTCTGCTAAGTCCATAGGACAATGGATTTGTTAAGTTCAGCCTAACTGAAAATTTAATCATCTTTATCTCGGGTTTAGCTCTAAAATATCTAAGGTTATCTTAAATTGCAGCGTAGTGTAATTCTCGTGTGAAGTTCAGATTATTTTGGGGTAGTTGCTTTGTCATTACTTTGCGAGTAAAGTGGAACCACGTGTTGATCAGTAACTCTAACTAAGTTCATCAATCTTAAATGTGAATGCTTGTGTGATTATAACGTCTCGTCTTGACAATATTTTACAATATAGCAACTTTTCTTTATGCTTTTCTTTATGTTCAACCCACGTGGAGTGTACTTTGCGAGACCAGTACCACGTGCTTATATAACTGTTTGACCCATCAGGTCAATAGTAAGACGTTAGTAACCAGTTCAAGGTTTTTCTTTTGTCAATTGCTTTTCGATCGAATTTATGTTAATTATCAAAATTACTGTGGAGTTATACGCTTTCTGTAAACCAAGTTGACCACGTGGAGCATGTGGTGTAATCATCAAAGTAGCCCTCAGCTATTCTTTTTGCGAAGACTTCACAAAGAGTTAATATGAATTTAGTATACCAATGTGTGGTAATTACATGACGGACAGGATTGTGGTATGAACGTTTTCTTTATGCTTTTCTTTATGTTCAACCCACGTGGAGTGTACTTTGCGAGACCAGTACCACGTGCTTATATAACTGTTTGACCCATCAGGTCAATAGTAAGACGTTAGTAACCAGTTCAAGGTTTTTCTTTTGTCAATTGCTTTTCGATCGAATTTATGTTAATTATCAAAATTACTGTGGAGTTATACGCTTTCTGTAAACCAAGTTGACCACGTGGAGCATGTGGTGTAATCATCAAAGTAGCCCTCAGCTATTCTTTTTGCGAAGACTTCACAAAGAGTTAATATGAATTTAGTATACCAGTGTGTGGTAATTACATGACGGACAGGATTGTGGTATGAACGTAATTTCTTTGGGTAAAAAAAAAAAACTGAATCTGTTGGTTGTGGTTAATTTCTTCTTGCTTATGTTTCAATGTTCTTCGTGAGTTATTTTATGAATGCAGTGTCGTATGCAGTCTCCCAATCTTGGCTCCATATTTTGTGTGTTCCGTAAGATTACAATCTCACATTTTTCAATCGTAAATAAGGCACCAGCTCAGTTATAACTCACGTATAATATGCTGAAATTTCAATGAACAATCATAAAATAAATTTCCAAATATAAACTGATTTCTTTCTTTTTATTTAAATTCTCTTTTTATATATATATATTACCGGTTTTGTATGACTATTAAAAGATTATCATTAATGTTAGTCTGCTTGGTAAACCTAGACTAAATATCTGATGAAACAGTTGCCCAGTAATCCACGGTTAACGTCCCCGGACAGATCACGGCTTTTAACCCACTTTCATTGTCAATTAGCACCGACATCAGCATACAAAATTAAAGTTACAACATTACACATCAGCTAAGAAAATTAAAGTTACAATATTACACAGTAAAAAAAAAACAATTATGAAAGGTCTCTGTTGGATTCCTTTCATGTTTGATTTCTTAAATCTGTTGTCATTTATGGAATAAATTCCTCTTCTAAATTTACTGTGGCGTTTCTGACTATCTGGGAGGAGACTGAGTAGTGGAACGTGTTACTTTTACACGTAAACAAGAACGATCTGAGTCAATTGAGGATAACTCAAGAATGTAACAACACAAAGGGCGTGGAGCCTTTTGACACATACTGTCCAGAGAAACTGGCAGACTTCAACGACGCCTATCAACATCTCCTGACGGATGCCCACTGTCAAGCGACAGTAAGTCATGGTTCGATGTTCTCTGGTCGCTAAGGGTGGCACAAAAGAAGAGCCATTAAGTGTCATCCTTGCCCAGGAATATCAACCTGGCGTGTCAATCGAGGATACCGGACGAATTTGACAACACAAACATGGAACCAAATCGAGATGTACGTGACACAGACCACCAAGAGAAACTTCATGAGAGGGCAGAGACGGCGGGATTGCACGCAACAGATGGACAAAAATCCCTACTGACAGCTGCGGCGACGAACCCCCTCCCCCACCCCTTATACTGTGCCTCGGAACAGTGGAACTAGTGAGTGTATCAGTGAACAGTGATTATACGGTTCTTAGTTCAATGCATGTACGTGTGTTTCTGTCACAGAAACTTTGACTCGCGTGTTTTGCAGGGATTCGATTTATTGGTGTTTACTAGACTGACTCTTGTATTTTGCAGGTGTTCTATTTATTAATTTTTTTTAGACTTTGACTCTCGTATTTTGCAGGTGTTCTATTTATTGTTTATTTTAGACTTTGACTCTTGTATTTGGCAGGTGTTTTATTTATTGGTGTTTTTTATTAGATATTGACTATTGTACTGTTTTATTGATCAATGTTTGTTCTTGTGTGATGTATTAGATTTGTGTTATTTTGTTTCGTAAATTCATTCATGTGGCATTACTTCGTTTATCAGTCAGATTGCTATTCATTCTCATTGGACTGTGATCGATTAGCCTTTGCATGGGGCATATTTATAGTGAGGAACCCCTTAAGGGTAACAGTCACATAATCAATTGTATTTTCAGTATAATGACACAGTACTCATTGTTTGCTAACTAACTGAAATATAGTAGAGTGATTAAATTAATGCCACATAGTTATGTTAATTCTACAAATTATTAGTTTTATAAGATATAGAATTTTTTTTGCGATAACCACTTTGTAAGACATGTTTTTTTTTCTTATCAATTTTTTGCTTTTGCGGATTGTGCATTGTAATGTTCTGCTTTATAATACTGATGTTATTTCATGTTCTTTTTTAATTGCTGTGGCACCTTTGCTATTTTCATAAATTTTGCTTGTTAATAAACAGTCATAAATTTTCCTGTGATCAGTTGGCTCTTGCAATGAGCAAATACTGGTGAACTCCATAAGGGTAACAACCAGAAATTGTTTTCATATTAATGACACAGGAACCATTGTTTTTACTTGCTGACCGAATTAGGTCTATACTACCTTTTAAATAGGTGTCACAGATTGTGTTCTTTTTTTTTCTGTTTGAAATTGGTAGATTCTAAAGATGTGTTGAAATTATTGTGTTTTAGCAAGTAGCTGGTGTCCTTTTGCCTTTTCTTTACACTTTTGGTTTAAGTAGGGTGTGAGAAGCCTGCTTGGGAATGTCCTAGCATGGCCAGAAAATTCCCTGCACAGTCTTTTCCCGGAGCGTTGGGGTTATGAAACGTCTCTGTTGGATTCCTTTCATGTTTGATTTCTTAAATCTGTTGTCATTTATGGAATAAATTCCTCTTCTAAATTTACTGTGGCGTTTCTGACTATCTGGGAGGAGACTGAGTAGTGGAACGTGTTACTTTTACACGTAAACAAGAACGATCTGTCACACTACTACACTTTAAAACACAGTTTATATGTAATTCATGTCACACAGTCTCATACGGAACCTACATCCGCTTTCTTTTATATACTGTATATGATAAGATACTGTCATCCCCCTTCCCTTCTGTGTGAGAGTATGAATGAGCAAATGTATTTGTAGTTGCATGCTTGAGGGTAGCAGACAAGGCTGTCTGCTAGAGAACAGTAGGACCAACGTCGGAACAGGTAGCTACGCTTCCTAAAAGCAAAGAGGTTTCTATCCTTAGTATGGTTCTGTCCGTCCGTTGTCATGTTGGTATAGGAAGCTGCCCCTCTGGCCACTTCCGTTGGTCTTTGTGAGCCACCCTCAGGAAGCACACTCGGCAGTAGGGCAGTTGCAGTCTGGCGGTGGCGAGCGTCTGAAGTGGTAAGATCTCCGGCTAAGCGCGTGTCTGCTAAGTCCATAGGACAATGGATTTGTTAAGTTCAGCCTAACTGAAAATTTAATCATCTTTATCTCGGGTTTAGCTCTAAAATATCTAAGGTTATCTTAAATTGCAGCGTAGTGTAATTCTCGTGTGAAGTTCAGATTATTTTGGGGTAGTTGCTTTGTCATTACTTTGCGAGTAAAGTGGAACCACGTGTTGATCAGTAACTCTAACTAAGTTCATCAATCTTAAATGTGAATGCTTGTGTGATTATAACGTCTCGTCTTGACAATATTTTACAATATAGCAACTTTTCTTTATGCTTTTCTTTATGTTCAACCCACGTGGAGTGTACTTTGCGAGACCAGTACCACGTGCTTATATAACTGTTTGACCCATCAGGTCAATAGTAAGACGTTAGTAACCAGTTCAAGGTTTTTCTTTTGTCAATTGCTTTTCGATCGAATTTATGTTAATTATCAAAATTACTGTGGAGTTATACGCTTTCTGTAAACCAAGTTGACCACGTGGAGCATGTGGTGTAATCATCAAAGTAGCCCTCAGCTATTCTTTTTGCGAAGACTTCACAAAGAGTTAATATGAATTTAGTATACCAGTGTGTGGTAATTACATGACGGACAGGATTGTGGTATGAACGTTTTCTTTATGCTTTTCTTTATGTTCAACCCACGTGGAGTGTACTTTGCGAGACCAGTACCACGTGCTTATATAACTGTTTGACCCATCAGGTCAATAGTAAGACGTTAGTAACCAGTTCAAGGTTTTTCTTTTGTCAATTGCTTTTCGATCGAATTTATGTTAATTATCAAAATTACTGTGGAGTTATACGCTTTCTGTAAACCAAGTTGACCACGTGGAGCATGTGGTGTAATCATCAAAGTAGCCCTCAGCTATTCTTTTTGCGAAGACTTCACAAAGAGTTAATATGAATTTAGTATACCAGTGTGTGGTAATTACATGACGGACAGGATTGTGGTATGAACGTAATTTCTTTGGGTAAAAAAAAAAACTGAATCTGTTGGTTGTGGTTAATTTCTTCTTGCTTATGTTTCAATGTTCTTCGTGAGTTATTTTATGAATGCAGTGTCGTATGCAGTCTCCCAATCTTGGCTCCATATTTTGTGTGTTCCGTAAGATTACAATCTCACATTTTTCAATCGTAAATAAGGCACCAGCTCAGTTATAACTCACGTATAATATGCTGAAATTTCAATGAACAATCATAAAATAAATTTCCAAATATAAACTGATTTCTTTCTTTTTATTTAAATTCTCTTTTTATATATATATATTACCGGTTTTGTATGACTATTAAAAGATTATCATTAATGTTAGTCTGCTTGGTAAACCTAGACTAAATATCTGATGAAACAGTTGCCCAGTAATCCACGGTTAACGTCCCCGGACAGATCACGGCTTTTAACCCACTTTCATTGTCAATTAGCACCGACATCAGCATACAAAATTAAAGTTACAACATTACACATCAGCTAAGAAAATTAAAGTTACAATATTACACAGTAAAAAAAAAACAATTATGAAAGGTCTCTGTTGGATTCCTTTCATGTTTGATTTCTTAAATCTGTTGTCATTTATGGAATAAATTCCTCTTCTAAATTTACTGTGGCGTTTCTGACTATCTGGGAGGAGACTGAGTAGTGGAACGTGTTACTTTTACACGTAAACAAGAACGATCTGAGTCAATTGAGGATAACTCAAGAATGTAACAACACAAAGGGCGTGGAGCCTTTTGACACATACTGTCCAGAGAAACTGGCAGACTTCAACGACGCCTATCAACATCTCCTGACGGATGCCCACTGTCAAGCGACAGTAAGTCATGGTTCGATGTTCTCTGGTCGCTAAGGGTGGCACAAAAGAAGAGCCATTAAGTGTCATCCTTGCCCAGGAATATCAACCTGGCGTGTCAATCGAGGATACCGGACGAATTTGACAACACAAACATGGAACCAAATCGAGATGTACGTGACACAGACCACCAAGAGAAACTTCATGAGAGGGCAGAGACGGCGGGATTGCACGCAACAGATGGACAAAAATCCCTACTGACAGCTGCGGCGACGAACCCCCTCCCCCACCCCTTATACTGTGCCTCGGAACAGTGGAACTAGTGAGTGTATCAGTGAACAGTGATTATACGGTTCTTAGTTCAATGCATGTACGTGTGTTTCTGTCACAGAAACTTTGACTCGCGTGTTTTGCAGGGATTCGATTTATTGGTGTTTACTAGACTGACTCTTGTATTTTGCAGGTGTTCTATTTATTAATTTTTTTTAGACTTTGACTCTCGTATTTTGCAGGTGTTCTATTTATTGTTTATTTTAGACTTTGACTCTTGTATTTGGCAGGTGTTTTATTTATTGGTGTTTTTTATTAGATATTGACTATTGTACTGTTTTATTGATCAATGTTTGTTCTTGTGTGATGTATTAGATTTGTGTTATTTTGTTTCGTAAATTCATTCACGTGGCATTACTTCGTTTATCAGTCAGATTGCTATTCATTCTCATTGGACTGTGATCGATTAGCCTTTGCATGGGGCATATTTATAGTGAGGAACCCCTTAAGGGTAACAGTCACATAATCAATTGTATTTTCAGTATAATGACACAGTACTCATTGTTTGCTAACTAACTGAAATATAGTAGAGTGATTAAATTAATGCCACATAGTTATGTTAATTCTACAAATTATTAGTTTTATAAGATATAGAATTTTTTTTGCGATAACCACTTTGTAAGACATGTTTTTTTTTCTTATCAATTTTTTGCTTTTGCGGATTGTGCATTGTAATGTTCTGCTTTATAATACTGATGTTATTTCATGTTCTTTTTTAATTGCTGTGGCACCTTTGCTATTTTCATAAATTTTGCTTGTTAATAAACAGTCATAAATTTTCCTGTGATCAGTTGGCTCTTGCAATGAGCAAATACTGGTGAACTCCATAAGGGTAACAACCAGAAATTGTTTTCATATTAATGACACAGGAACCATTGTTTTTACTTGCTGACCGAATTAGGTCTATACTACCTTTTAAATAGGTGTCACAGATTGTGTTCTTTTTTTTTCTGTTTGAAATTGGTAGATTCTAAAGATGTGTTGAAATTATTGTGTTTTAGCAAGTAGCTGGTGTCCTTTTGCCTTTTCTTTACACTTTTGGTTTAAGTAGGGTGTGAGAAGCCTGCTTGGGAATGTCCTAGCATGGCCAGAAAATTCCCTGCACAGTCTTTTCCCGGAGCGTTGGGGTTATGAAACGTCTCTGTTGGATTCCTTTCATGTTTGATTTCTTAAATCTGTTGTCATTTATGGAATAAATTCCTCTTCTAAATTTACTGTGGCGTTTCTGACTATCTGGGAGGAGACTGAGTAGTGGAACGTGTTACTTTTACACGTAAACAAGAACGATCTGTCACACTACTACACTTTAAAACACAGTTTATATGTAATTCATGTCACACAGTCTCATACGGAACCTACATTCGCTTTCTTTTATATACTGTATATGATAAGATACTGTCATCCCCCTTCCCTTCTGTGTGAGAGTATGAATGAGCAAATGTATTTGTAGTTGCATGCTTGAGGGTAGCAGACAAGCCTGTCTGCTAGAGAACAGTAGGACCAACGTCGGAACAGGTAGCTACGCTTCCTAAAAGCAAAGAGGTTTCTATCCTTAGTATGGTTCTGTCCGTCCGTTGTCATGTTGGTATAGGAAGCTGCCCCTCTGGCCACTTCCGTTGGTCTTTGTGAGCCACCCTCAGGAAGCACACTCGGCAGTAGGGCAGTTGCAGTCTGGCGGTGGCGAGCGTCTGAAGTGGTAAGATCTCCGGCTAAGCGCGTGTCTGCTAAGTCCATAGGACAATGGATTTGTTAAGTTCAGCCTAACTGAAAATTTAATCATCTTTATCTCGGGTTTAGCTCTAAAATATCTAAGGTTATCTTAAATTGCAGCGTAGTGTAATTCTCGTGTGAAGTTCAGATTATTTTGGGGTAGTTGCTTTGTCATTACTTTGCGAGTAAAGTGGAACCACGTGTTGATCAGTAACTCTAACTAAGTTCATCAATCTTAAATGTGAATGCTTGTGTGATTATAACGTCTCGTCTTGACAATATTTTACAATATAGCAACTTTTCTTTATGCTTTTCTTTATGTTCAACCCACGTGGAGTGTACTTTGCGAGACCAGTACCACGTGCTTATATAACTGTTTGACCCATCAGGTCAATAGTAAGACGTTAGTAACCAGTTCAAGGTTTTTCTTTTGTCAATTGCTTTTCGATCGAATTTATGTTAATTATCAAAATTACTGTGGAGTTATACGCTTTCTGTAAACCAAGTTGACCACGTGGAGCATGTGGTGTAATCATCAAAGTAGCCCTCAGCTATTCTTTTTGCGAAGACTTCACAAAGAGTTAATATGAATTTAGTATACCAGTGTGTGGTAATTACATGACGGACAGGATTGTGGTATGAACGTAATTTCTTTGGGTAAAAAAAAAAAAAACTGAATCTGTTGGTTGTGGTTAATTTCTTCTTGCTTATGTTTCAATGTTCTTCGTGAGTTATTTTATGAATGCAGTGTCGTATGCAGTCTCCCAATCTTGGCTCCATATTTTGTGTGTTGCGTAAGATTACAATCTCACATTTTTCAATCGTAAATAAGGCACCAGCTCAGTTATAACTCACGTATAATATGCTGAAATTTCAATGAACAATCATAAAATAAATTTCCAAATATAAACTGATTTCTTTCTTTTTATTTAAATTCTCTTTATATATATATATATTACCGGTTTTGTATGACTATTAAAAGATTATCATTAATGTTAGTCTGCTTGGTAAACCTAGACTAAATATCTGATGAAACAGTTGCCCAGTAATTCACGGTTAACGTCCCCAGACAGATCACGGCTTTTAACCCACTTTCATTGTCAATTAGCACCGACATCAGCATACAAAATTAAAGTTACAACATTACACATCAGCTAAGAAAATTAAAGTTACAATATTACAGGTGGAGCAGCTGCTACTGCATCACCACAAATAAAAATGTCACAAAGTCTTTACTCAGTCCGTAAATTATCAAGGATCGATCCAAGTAAGTTGAATGCCGAATCGATTTCCATGTGGTTTACCACTCTGCCAAAATCAAATGCCCTTTAATTATAATTATAGGGCCATATACTGTTTCTAGGTTTCCCCTGCGGTAGTTACATATCTTTCAGATTGATTGTTGTTCGAAGGAAACCCTTTGGTTAAGACAGTTCCATTGCATCACTTCAGTCAGCAACCTTAGTGGAACCTTGCTGAAGTCCTTGCTGATAATTTTGATAGCATCTGTAATCAAGCTATCACCGTATTGATCTCCTGCATGAGGCTATTTTACTGTTATACAAGATAAGTCCTCATCTTTAAGCCAGTGATGTAATTTTGTATTCTGTATACCATACAGGGTAATTATAAAGTTCATGAGTAGCTTTAAAAAATGGTACAGATAAATGGTCAAGAACATCGAAACAAATGATACAGTAATCAACGAAAACCTCTCAATATTTTTTAGTGTTTATAATCGTTCTGTGTGTCCAACCTTCGTCACATTGCACAAATCTAATCGATAAGTCAGTCCTGTCCACACTCTACCCAACATATCAAGAGTGACGGTAAAAACAGCAGCTGCCATGCGTTGTCACAGGTCTTCGGGACTCCGTGCTATATGTGGGATATAAACGTTATCCTTGATGTAACCCCACAAGAAATAATCGCAAGACATCAGGTATGGCGATCGTTATGGGCACTAGAGTAACGGTAGCTCATCGTCCACGACTCGCTCTATCCAGCGACGTAGGAGCGTTTCGTTCAAGCAATCGCGCAAACGATTGTGCAATTATGTAGGGACACCATCTTGTTAAAGGATCCACCTCTGCCACCAATTTATAATTGTAACATGAAGCCACAACTGCTCCATGTCGACTTGGGTTATACAATGACATTTCTCTCAGGGAAGAATAATGGTGGGTAGGCTGTCTTGTTCGACACGCCGCAAAACTCGTTAATTTTGTGGGTATGTCGGACGAGTTCAACAATTACATGGGGATACCCTAGCTCCACGTATCTTGCGCCGGTTGGCCATTTCGAGGGAGATTATTGAAGACGCTATTGGCAAGATAATTCTGCATATCAACGCAGAACTGCAGGTGGCATAATTTGTCATGTCTTACGAGTTTTAGGAGCTACAGTTTGTACGACTTCACTCTTAGTCGCTTGCAAAGTATTTTTCACAATACTGGCTGTAGAATGTTCATTTCTGCAGGAGCTCGATAGGTAGACTTCCCAGACTTCACAACGAAACGTCTCTCAGACGGTCCTCTGTATTCTGACACTCCCATTCGTCCCTAATATTTTCCATCGCACAAATAACAATCCTCCTCGAATTTATTGAACCATATCACTGTGGTGTTGTAAACTGGTGGCACCATGGAAAGGTAATTGTACACCGTTCACCGATTGAGAACGGGCAAATTCTAACACGTGCATGGCTCAGCACCGTTTTCGGAAACTACGGCCGGTAGCGCGCCTTTCGGCGATTTTTCAAACTAACTTGCCAGCATGTAGGGTGTCAGGCAAATCCAACACCTTCCATGAAAACCCTGACATGATAAGCAAATCCAGTAGTATGTCACATAGCTCCGAATATATCGTGACATTAAATTAACCAAAGTAATACGAGTAACGAGTGAGCAAATGGATTACCACAGACTAACACAAGAATGCCTAAATGCATGTCATACCTTCCCACCGTGAGACAGACGTAGTTCCGAGGGGAGAAACGAGAACAGAAGCCGAGAACAGAACCGTGTTAAGCGAAAAGGCCCTACGATAAGGGACGGACACCCACGTCGCCAGCTAACCGCTACACTCAAGTTTTAGCGTGAGACTTTTTCGCATCTCTGTTACGTTAGGACCACCCCCCAGCCCATGGTAAAAGATAGAGCCCTCCAGAAGAACAGTATAGATCTTACAATAAAGCTAAAAGGACCACACCAGCTGCACGTTTTAGCGTGAGATTTTTTCGCGTCTCTGTTACGTTGCAAACTTTAAATCATTACCCCACCATGAAAAGTATAACGTTTCTCATTGGAGACAGAATTTATGTAGGCGGAGCTTAAGGTTAACACTGAGACCCTGATTGGTCAGATGAAAACACAGCCAGATAGTTTTTTTCAAACCAACTTCGGTAAATTGTAGTAACGAGAAGTTAGGAGGGAAGTTGCTTCCGAGACGGCGAGGTGAGCGGAGCTGTGCTGCCCGCCGCCCCCTGACAAACACCGACAAGGTAATGAACGCACGTGATGCTGGATTATTGAGCGCATAAGGCTTCACTCAGAACTGCAGAAGTCTCATCTGTTACATCCCCTTTTTACGTAATACTAGTGTCGATCGTCAATTAAAGCTCATGGTGTTCACATTTGCCACTTGAAGTAAAAATCTGAAACTCGATGATTTTTCTGTTATATAGTTATTGAGAAGCCACACCAGCCACTGTAATTTACGACAAGTTAGATAAGTAATTAAAGATAATTGAGGGTCACTGTAGACCATTTTGATAGTTTTCTCTTTTGTGAAACTTAATTTAAGCCTAGATTATAGATGTGATATGGCATAGGTCATCCTTCGATCCATTGTAGAACTTGGAAACCCATTCAGGGAATATTCGTTCACATTTTTGTTGAACTCAGTTGGTTTTTACCATCCTGTATTAAAACATTTCCTTTTATCAACAGTGCAATTAATAAACGACGTTTTGTGAGTAGAATGAAATTTCCAATGGTAAACTTAACTGCTTTTTCGACGTTATTTTACCAGCTAACTAAAAATAGGAAAGCCTTGAACCCCTTCCACTAAATTTAGTTAGTATTAAGATTCCTTTACAGGGAGCGCAGTGGAGCTAACGCTGAAATCATTAAGTATTTGGTTATATCATCGCTAGTCTCACTGAACTCTTCTGAATTCTACATGTCATGGGTGGTCTGACGTCTCCTTACCAGCAACAGGTCCCAGGTTCAGACTAGTCAATTCCCTAAAAAACACGCTCAGAGCGTCGTTGCGCGAAAGTGGTAGGGAGACACGATATAGAACAAACAGACACCACGCAGAATGTTTAGAAACAAGACGTTCAAAAACAAACTTCCGAGCTTGTCTATCATTTGTTACGTTATGTTTTGCCATTTACCCATAGCGATTCTCTCAAATGTTTTGTGGACTTGCTAGCTACCCTGTATTTTAAATTTTGCAGAGTTAATTTATGCTTTAAAAATTTTTTCGTGTGGTAATGTTAATTATCGTAAAGTAACTTGAGAATTTCTCAGAGTTACAAATTAAATTTGTTTAAATGTTAAAAGTACAGTATGGAGCATATAAGAATAGCTGGTGTCAATATTCCAGTGATCTGTTGTTGTTGATGCGGTCTTCAGTCCAAAGACTGGTTTGATACAGCTCTCCGTGCTATTCTATCCTGTGCAAGCCTCTTTATCTCCGAATAGCTATAGCAACATATACTCTTCTGAATCTGCTTACTGTATTCATCTCTTGGTCTACTTGTATGATCTTTACGCCCTCAGCCGCGCGGGGTAGCACGCGGTCTGAGGCGTCTTGTCACGGTCCGCCTCAGGGGTTCGAGTCCACCCTCGGGCACGGGTGTGTGTGTTGTCTTTAGCGTAAGTTAGTTTAAGTTAGATTAAATAGCGTGTAAGTTAAGGGACCAATGACTTCAGCAGTTTTGTCCCGTAAGACCTAACAACAAATTTCCAAATTTTGCCCCCTCACACTTACCTCTGGCACTAAATTGATCATCCCTTGGTGTCGCAGAATGTGTTCTATCAACCGATTCCTTCTTCCAGTCAGGTTGTGCCACAAATTTCTTTCCTCCCCAACTCTGTTCAGTACCTCCTCATTAATTACGTGATCTACCCATCTAATCCTTCAAAATTTCAAAGACTATATTTCAGTTAAAGCACCGGCCTTGCCGCAGTGGATACACCGGTTCCCGTGAGATCACCGAAGTTAAGCGCTGTCGGGCGTGGTCGGCACTTGGATGGATGACCATCCAGGCCACCATGCGCTGTTGCAATTTCTCGGGGAGAACTCAGCCTCGTGATGCCAATTGAGGAGCTACTCGACTTCGGTTAAGAATACCATCATAACGACCGGGAGAGCGGTGTGCTGACCCCACGCCCCTCCTATCCGCATCCTCCACTGAGGATGACACGGCTGTCGGATGGTCCTGGTAGGCCACTCGTGGCCTGAAGACGGAGTGCATATTCCAGTTAACGTTGACAGGAAGTTACACTAAGTCTACCAGTGCCATAAACGTAAGTCTGCCTTTTCTTAACCTAGGTTCTAACAAAGGGAACCACCCCATCGCACCCCCCTCAGATTTCGTTATGAGTTGGCACAGTGGATAGGCCTTGAAAAACTGAACACAAATCAATCGAGAAAACAGGAAGAAGTTGTGTGGAACTATGAAAAAAATAAGCAAAATATGCAAACTGAGTAGTCCATGTGGAAGATAGGTAACATCAAGGATAGTGCGAACTCCGGAGCGCCGTGGTCCCGTGGTTAGCGTGAGCAGCTGCGGAACGAGAGGTCCTTGGTTCAAGTCTTTCCTCGAGTAAAAGGTTTATTTTCGCGAAGTTATGATCTGTCCGTTCGTTCATTGACGTCTCTGTTCACTGTAATAAGTTTAGTGTCTGTGTTTTGAGACCGAACCGCAAAACCGTGCGATTAGTAGGCGAAAGGACGTGCCTCTCCAATGGGAACCGAAAAGGTCATAGGTCATAGGTCAAGCGATTCCTCCACAGGAAAACACGTCTGATATATTCTACACGACACTGGTGACGGCATGTGTGTCACATGACGAATATGTTGTCGACCCACCTAACTTGTACACTTGGCGAATGGGTAAAAAGATTCTTCTACCTTGTCCGATTTAGGTTTTCTTGTGGATGTGATAATCACTCCCAAAAAAGTAATGATAAAATAAGAATTTGTCACATAAACTGCAACAAATGAATGCAACAGCTTCACAGTTGCACAGTTTTCCCTGAAAAAAATTAAACTTTCCACTCGAGGCAATACTTGAACTAAAGACCTCTCGTTCCGCAGCTGCTCACGCTAACCACGGGACCACGGCGCTCCGGAGTTCGTACTATCCTTGATGTTGCGTATCTTGCGCATGGACTACTCAGTTTCTTCATTTTGCTTATTTTTTTCATAGTTCCACACAACTTCTTCCTGTTTTCTCGAGTGATCTGTGTTTTACTTTTCAAGGACTATCCACTGAGCCAACTTATAACTAAATCTGAGGGGGGTGCGATGGGGAGGTTCCCTTGTTAGTCAATTCCAAAATCGCACACAGAGTTTTGTTGCCTTGTGCCCGGCAGATCAACCAGACGTACGTTGCAGGCAACGGTCATCAACTAGAGTTCTTCACCACGGGCACCCACTACTAAAAAGATCTCTTAAGTGTTTTCAGTCTCACTAGGTTGAATGTTCGCTATTTCTGAGTTCAGTTTTCCATGCCTAAAACACGTTTCGTCATAAAATGGCAACTACCCTCACCGTGTATACTTGGAATTACCACAGGAGGCGTGGTCACGGCCTGTACAGCTATAATAGAAGTTTTTAATGACGTTTTTCAAAGTAACACTTAGTGGCTCTCTGAGAACGAACTCCCTAAATTTTGAGGAAATCAACTAGATTCAGTTCTGTTCGAAAAAATTGATGTAACCCCTGATTATGAGTCGTAAACAGAGCAGAATGACCCAAATATTTGGCTGCCCATATTGATGAACCCTTGAACTGGAGTAGGAACATTACTGAGCTGCTCAAGAAATTTGCTGTTCGTAGAGGCGCTGTTCTTGGAAACAGACAAATCAACCTCCTGAGATACGTTGCATATTGTCACTTAATACTGTCTCATGGAACAGTTTTCTGGCATAACTCTTCACTTACAAAGAGGATACTGACTGCACAAAAGCGAGCAGTAAGAATATCAAAACTAGACATGATTGTCTTACTGGGATAGCCGCGATCGTTCTTTGAATAAAAATATGGCATTTCAGTCTTTGATCGCTATTTTTTATTTTCAACAACCGGTTTCAGGCTAGGTGCCTATCTTCAAATCTGTTAGATCAAATTAAAAATATATTTAACAAGAGAGATTAAATAGTTACTGATAGAACTATCTTAGTTTACAAAAAAAAAAAAAAAATTTCGGAATGAATTAAAATGCAAACATACCACACATTGCAGGTCCAGAGTAACCCGTCAGTACAGAACTATTGGTTCGCTGTCATAACTAAAGTAATTTTTAATCTGTTAAAACCTTATATCACAGTTTGGAGATCCTGAATGGTAATAGCAAAAAGTGCCCTCTATCTGTAAGAATTGTGCATGTGTAATAAGAGGTTATTTTATCACCTACATATTAATGGCGAATATACTTTTTAGTAATAAGACAATTTTTAAAAGAAATAACATTTACATGAACTATTTTGAGTGCACCATGAACTGAAATAATTTACAATAATTAAAAAAAAATTTAAAGAACTTAAAAATATGCTTAAAACATTTTATCATCTTTGATAAAGGTGCGTTTCCTCTTCTTTGTATTAATTGGTGTTGGAGAAGATTTCCCTACGTCAGAAAGTACACAGCGCCACGCCAAGTCCTCTTCCACCCGCCCAATTCACCTCGCCGCCAGTAAGCTGAGGGCCGTTCCGCTGCAGCTGGTTCTTATTGGAGCGTGCTGTTGTATTCAAGAGTAAGCCTAAAACATGACTTTAAAAGTCTGAAATAATTCCTGTGCATAAAATCACTTTGCTCATTAAGTAGTTTTATCTAACAGATCTGAAGATGGGCAGCTGGCCTGAAACAGGCAACTGAAAATAAAAAATTGCGATCAAAGACTGAAATGCCATAATTTTATTTTTATTGAGCAGTAAGAATAACATGTTGTGTTCAAGTGCGGTCAGCAAGTTGGTATTTCTTCAATGAGTCAGACATTTTTAAATGGGCCATAGCAGTACTTATATTCGCAAACAAAATTCGCCATAAATAATCCATCACAATTTCAGAAGAACTGTGATGTCCATACCTACGACACAAGGGGAAGAATTTGCCTTATTACCAATTACTAAAGTTGTGAGTAGCTCAGAAAGGAGTCCAATGTGCAGCAACAAAAATTTCTGATCATTTTTCCAACAACAGAAAAGGTCTCGAAGGTAGCAAAGTAAGTTTTAAATGTAACCTAAAATCATTTCTACCTGGCTACACCTTCTATTCCACGAACGAATTTTTATTATAAACTGGTAACACGTAATATACTCATAGATAAGTTTTAAGTCTAGTTGCATGAGTAGGCCTATAAAATAATAAATTGGTTAATTTTAACGTTAATTATGTATAGGCCTACATATCCTGTAAACTGCCCCTTTTCACGTCATTTCAATAACCGAGGCGTTCAAATGTCCTGCGAAACGTGTTCTGTAAAATGGGTCACTTTGACGTTGGGGGTAACTGACAGTTTTCGGGGCTACTTTAACACAGCTCCAAAATCCGGTTTAGGCGTTTGCGGAGCGAACTTACGCGACCTTGTATGACAGGAGGAGAGTGGAGGGAGTGGGTTGCACTGCGATCGCGTGAGTCACTGACAAGTCCGAGCGTGTTCGTCATTGGTGTTCGTAGTGTGGTGCATAAACACGGCTTCGTATTGTTTGGATGCCTTGTTATTATTAAGATTATAGAATTAGTTACTTAAACATATATAAATTTGGGGAGATATATATGTGAGAATATGCGAGTTATTCGGTGGTATACATGGTCTTTACTCAGGGTGTTACAAAAAGGTACGGCCAAACTTTCAGGAAATATTCCTCACACACAAATAAATAAAATATGTTATGTTGACATGTGTCCGGAAACGCTTACTTTCCATGTTAGAGTTCATTTTATTACTTCTCTTCAAATCACATCAATCATGGAATGGAAACACATAGCAACAGAACGTACCAGCGTGACTTCAAACACTTTGTTACAGGAAATGTTCAAAATGTCCTCCGTTAGCGAGGATACATGCATCCACCCTCCGTCGCATGGAATCCCTGATGCGCTGATGCAGCCCTGGAGAATGGCGTATTGTATCACAGCCGTCCACAATACGAGCACGAAGAGTCTCTACATTTGGTACGGGGGTTGCGTAGACAAGAGCTTCCAAATGCCCCCATAAATGAAAGTCAAGAAGGTTGAGGTCAGGAGAGCGTGGAGGCCATGGAATTGGCCCGCCTCTACCAATCCACCGGTCACCGAATCTGTTGTTGAGAATCGTACGAACACTTCGACTGAAATGTGCAGGAGCTCCATCGCGCATGAACCACATGTTGTGTCGTACTTGTAAAGGCACATGCTCTAGCAGCACAGGTAGAGTATCCCGTATGAAATCATGATAACGTGCTCCATTGAGCGTAGGTGGAAGAACATAGGGCCCAATCAAGACATCATCAACAGTGCCTGCCCAAACGTTCACAGAAAATCTGTGGTGATGACGTGATTGCTCAACTGCATGCGGATTGTCGTCAGCCCACACATGTTGATTGTGAAAATTTACAATTTGATCACGTTGGAATGAAGCCTCATCCGTAAAGAGAACATTTGCACTGAAATGAGGATTGACACATTGTTGGATGAACCATTCGCAGAAGTGTACCCGTGGAGGCCAATCAGCTGCTGATAGTGCCTGCTCACGCTGTACATGGTACGGAAACAACTGGTTCTCCCGTAGCACTCTCCATACAGCGACGTGGTCAACGTTACGTTGTACAGCAGCAACTTCTCTGACGCTGACATTAGGGTTATCGTCAACTGCACGAAGAATTGCCTCGTCCATTGCAGGTGTCCTCGTCGTTCTAGGTCTTCCCCAGTCGCGAGTCATAGGCTGGAATGTTCCGTGCTCCCTAAGACGCCGATCAATTGCTTCGAACGTCTTCCTGTCGGGACACCTTCGTTCTGGAAATCTGTCTCGATACAAACGTACCGCGCCACGGCTATTGCCCCGTGCTAATCCATACATCAAACGGGCATCTGCCAACTCCGCATTTGTTAACACTGCACTGACTGCAAAACCACGTTCGTCATGAACACTAACCTGTTGATACTACGTACTAATGTGCTTGATGCTAGTACTGTAGAGCAATGAGTCGCATGTCAACACAAGCACCGAAGTCAACATTACCTTCCTTCAATTGGGCCAACTGGCGGTGAATCGAGGTAGTACAGTACATACTGACGAAACTAAAATGAGCTCTAACATGGAAATTAAGCGTTTCCGGGCACATGTCCACATAACATCTTTTCTTTATTTGTGTGTGAGGAATGTTTCCTGAAAGTTTAGCCGTACCTTTTTGTAACACCCTGTGTTTGCCATAGGTTACTCTTGTGTTTCTTCGCATTACAAATACATCACAGTGGTCAGAATGTATAAGAGAGAACTATGTGTCCGAGACTCGAAAGATTATGACGAAGAGCTTACAAAAGCCGTTGTGGAAGTGAGAGAAGGAGCACTTACCTAGGCAGGTGCTGCCAAGAAGTAAAAAACTCATGCGACCAGTGTTTGTAACACGAAGGGAAGCCAGAGCATCCCACTGTTCTGATACCTCATAAAGAGAAATAATATCAAATACCTTGTGTGTACTAGCTGACTCGGGTTTTCTTTCCATGAAGGCTGACACTCGAACTATCGTTCAAGTGATCGTCAACAAGGAAGGTAGATTGTAGAGCAGTGGATAGAAAACTTGCAGTTTGAAACAACCTCGCACAGAGACCTACCACAAACATCAAAACTCCTAAGCTATCAATGGTTCCTAACGAGATGAAAGAGATCTTTGAGAATTTGTGACTAGCTTTCGAGGAGGCACGTCCTGCTTTAATTTACAATTATCATGAGGCAAATATTGACCCATCGGCGATAAAAGTCCTAGAACGTCTAGGCACAAAAGGCGACGAATGAGCCCAAGACCATTCGAAATCATCTGTCAGCATCGTGTTCTTAATGACAAATGATACCTCCCACAGTCGTCTACAAACCGAAGCTTCTTTACAACTGGGCACAAGGTGGGCCACCTGGAACTATTTACAATAAGGGTAGGAGCAGCTGGTTTGTTAAGAATTTCTTAGAGGGTAGTTCTTCAAAATATTGCTACCGCACATAGAGGAACACACAGAAGGAAATGAGGAAGCTGTTGACATTAGTGACAATTCGGCTTCTCATTTTTCACCTGAAGTCATCAAAACTGCACTAGAAAGCAATATCTATTCTACAAGGGTCACTCCAAAAGAAATACACACTATTTTTGTAAAAATACAGTTTTCATTCTGCATGTGTGAAAGTTTTACAGTGTGTAGATATACCCTTCACACTTCTTTTCAAGCTTAGTTCAACCTGTTTCCGTGAGTGGCACCGTCACAGCATGTCTTCAAGGTGGCTGCTACACATGATGTTCGTCAGAAGCGACGTGCTGTCATAGAATTCCTGTGCTGTGAAAACGAGACAGTGGGAAACATCCACAAGAGGTTGAAAAAGGTGTATGGAGATGCTGCTATCGATTGCAGTATAGTTAGTCGGTGGGCAAATAGGTAATGTGATGAAAGCGGGCACCGCAATATTGAGGATTGTTCTCGCAGCAGCAGGCCTCGTACTGCACACACTCCAGACAATGTGCAGAGAGTTAACGAATTGGTGACTGCTGACAGACATACCACAGTGTACGAATAGTCACTCTACGTTGGGATAGGGAGAGCAAGTGTTTGCAGAATACTTAAAGTGCTGGCGTTAAAAAAGGTTTGTGCCAACTGGGTTCCAAGGATGTTGACACAGGCTCACAAAGAAACAAGAAAAACGGTATGCAGCAAACTTCTGGAACAGTACGAGAATGGTGGAGATGAATTTCTTGGAAGAATTGTGACAGGTGATGAAACATGGCTCCATCAGTTTTCACCAGAGACGAAGAGGGAATCAATGGAGTGGCATCATGAAAATTCACCCAAGAGAAATAAATTCAAAACCTCACCTTCTGCTGGAAAAGTTATGGCTACGGTGTTTTTCGATTCCGAAGGACTCTTGCTTGTGGACATCATGCCTGGTGGAACCACCATAAATTCTGAAGAATATGTGACGACACTGAAGAAACTTCAAGCTCGACTGAGTCGTGTTCGACCACATCGGCAAAAGCAGGATGTTTTGCTGTTGCACGACAATGCACGGCCACATGTCAGTCAAAAAACCATGGGAGCGACCACAAAACTCGGATGGACAACACTTAACCTTGCAGTCCTCACCTGGCTCCATGTGACTATCATCTCTTTGGGAAACTGAAAGACTGTCTTCGTGGAACAAGGTTTGAAGATGATGACTCCCTTGTGCACGCTGCCCAACAGTGGCTCCAACAGGTGGGTCCAGAATTTTACCGTGCGGGTATACAGGCGCTGGTTCCAAAATGGCGTAAGGCAGTTGACAGGGATGGAAATTATGTGGAGAAATGAAAATATTGTTCCTAAAGGATGTATCTACACACTGTAAAACTTTCAAACATGTAGAATAAAAGATGGATTTAAAGAAAATAGTGTGCATTTCTTTTGGAGTGACCATCGTATAACTCTGACACCAAAATCGACGCACATGCTGCAGCCACTGGGCATGGGTATCTATGGGCCTTTAAAGAAATCACAGTGGTAGGTTCTGGATATTTTAACAGAATCAAGAACACGGGGCGCCATCCCAAATCCTCAGTCCCCCATGATGCTACAGAGACTGATGGACGCATTGGCTTCTAACGTGAAGGAAAATGTACAGACTTACTTCGTATCTTTGCCCTTTTTGATCTGGTAGCCGTTTTGAAAAAGCTTGCAGTATCAGGTTACTCAGAAAACACTGGATGTATCCTCGACAGCAGTCTGCTGGAGGATTTAAAAGAGACAAGGATCTACAACTCTGAAGGAATTCGGCACAGAAAATGAAAGAATGTCGTTTCTAAGCCAGGTACACAGATATCTGTGACAAGCCAAGATGTGGCAATAATCAATGATGCACCAGTAATCGAAGCCCTTGTCTCAGTTGGTTAAACTCTCTCAGCTATCGACGATGACCCGACCTTCACTTCAATCCCCTCAACACTTTCTGTGCTGCCTACGACAGATGACACTTCTTCCGGATTTGGATCGTGCATGCCAACTATTGGGTGCGCCAGGGCACGAGCTCTGGAAGTATTTGTATTGAGTGTAGCCATGTATGGAAGCGAAACATGGACGATAAATAGTTTAGACAAGAAGAGACTAGAAGCTTTCGAAATGTGGTGCTACAGAAGAATGCTGAAGATTAGATGGGTAGATCACATAACTAATGAGGAGGTATTGAATAGAATTGGGGAGGAGTTTGTGGCACAACTTGACAAGAAGAAGGGACCGGTTGGTAGGACATGTTCTGAGGCATCAAAGGATCACAAATTTAACATTGGAGGGCAACGTGGAGGGTAAAAATCGTAGAGGGAGACCAAGAGATGAATACACTAAACAGATTCAGAACGATGTAGGTTGCTGTAAGTACTGGGAGATGAAGAAGCTTGCACATGATAGGGTAGCATGGAGAGCTGCATCAAACCAGTGTCAGGACTGACGATCACAACAACAACAACAACCCTAAAGTTAGTTATGATTTCCAAGATATTTACAAGACTAATGACGTGCCTATAATTGTACCCTAAGTGTTTGGTATATTTATGTTAAATGCTACTTCAATAAAAATGACCAATTTACTGTCGAAATATCGTTGTTTTTAATTTAATTTCCTTTATAATGTATAAAGTATTAATATATTTTATCAAAAATGCGTCGAAGTAACCTCTATACTGTAGATCTTTGACATAAGTGGCATTTCAAAGCCCTGTCAAAGAAACTCCACAAGCGGGGTACCTTTGACACTTATAAAAATTATGAAATTGTGAGGGGTTTGATAATGATGTGCATTTGATAGCCAGAGTACAAATTGTCGTGTTGGAGCAAAAAATATAATTAATTTTGGATGTTAAAAAAACAACCGTCAAAAAACTACCAAAACATGTGCAAAGTAGCTCTTTCTAATCGCTTATTGTTTGTTTGTTTCAGATGTTTTTTGTGCAAAGGCAACCAGGCAACCCAATCCCCCTTCCTTGCCTTTCTCTGGCCAAGTCAAAGGTACTCCCCAGAATAACCTTCGAATTCGATCTATTTCCTAGTTGCTATGGAAAAATTCGTCATATGCTCGTCGACATCATCACAGATGGACATTACTAACACCAACATTAGTGTAAAGCATGTTCAGTCAAAAATTAAGGAACCCTGGAATGTGACTCCTGCCAGTTCCTGTAATACATCAGCAAGAAGTGTCGAGAAACCGTCAGGCTAGTCGTACCGTGAAGGACGGAAAAACATATTTCGTTCGATTTCTTGCGATAAAGAATTGGGCAAAGTATCCTGTACTGCGTGTAAAAACCCTTTTCATTTCAGTATAATGCTTCCGTTAGCAGCTGCTACTTCTATAGACAGGGTTTCATGAAATACATTTGTTTGAAATTGATTTTTCCGGAGGCAAATGGAAATTGAGCGTTTCGGAGTTCATGAAAAATATACACTTCGCTATTCGTCAGTGACTGTTCTGACAACTACGAAATACAGTACCTATGTGTCATCGGTTATCTCAACAAATATGTTGGAAGATATGAAAAATGCACGCAAAACCATTTTAAAAATAATAACGTCAGTCCAGTTTTTAAATTAGCGAAAAATAGCAAACTCCTTATTTGAATCCTTGGCTGCGGCGAATTTCGAATAAGTGCGTTTCTCAGGATGTGATGAATGAAATTGTCTCGTTATTATCCAGCGATGCACAGCAAAACATTTTGAAATCTATTAAGCAGGCATTATATTTTTCTCTTATTGTAGGTGAGACTTCTGACGTATCAGTAAGGGAGCGACTGTCCACACGCGTCGGATATGACGATAAAAATCTTCAGGTTGAAGAAATGTTTATGAGCTTCTACGAAGCAGCTTAAAGAAGTTCTAGGACATTGTTTGAAGTGTCTGTCGGTCCATTATGTTTGAAGTCGTCCAAGATATCATAATACGTTTATCCCTCGACAAAAACTACCGTCATGGTCCATGTTATGGTGGAGTGAGCAATGTTAATGGATATTTAACAGGATCACAAAGTACTATTACTCAGCTGGAGCAGAGAACTGTATTTTTTCATTGTTCAGTACATAATTTCAATCTTGTAGTAAAAGATGCGATGAAAGATATTAGTTATGTGCCAGACTTTCTGGTGATTCTTTGTGAATTAACATCATTTGTAAGGCATTCGCCAAAGGGGCTATCGATGTTTCAATCGTTTCAAGAAGACAACGAGGATGGTGTTGTAAGAGAAGTTCACAGACTGACCTCGCGACGAGGTTGTGTGTGTCGGGGTACAAAAACTAAAATCGTTGGAAATTAATTATGACGTACTCTTGAAATTATTGGAAAATTTGTCAGAAGAAAAAAGTGAAGTTTGTGGGGTGGCTAGTGGATATTTTTCAAACCTGCGTCACTTAAGTTTTCTTATTTCCTTGAAAATTTTGATTTCAGTTTTCGGCAGGATTTAGCAACTCCAGTCTTCCTTTCAAAAGAAATCGTTATCACGCCGAGAAATCAAAACATGGGTGGAAACTTTGTCTGCAAGTTTAGCTTCACAAAGGGATATATTTTACGAGTTGTGGAACGAAACCATTAGCCAAAACGCGACGACAAAGATAGTGGTGGTCATACGTACTGTCTGAAATAACTGAAGTGGCTGTGGATTCGTTAAATCGTAGATTTGACTCAACTGTTCCGGAAATTATTTCACAACTTGAAGCTTATGGGATCGGTCAAATTTATGCTGATCTAATCGTGCAGTTCTGTGGGGCACACTTTGACGATGGGACATGTTTCCAGGAAGGAGCCAATTTGTCAGACACAAATATTTTATGTAGAGAAAACAGTGGTCCCATGCGTGAAATGCTCACAGAATTTGTGAAGCTTGTTCGGGTGATTTTAGCTTCTTGTACCTCTGGGCAATCGTTTTCGGCACTTGCACGACTGAAAACTTTTTTGCGGCCAACAGTGACAGAATAGAGATTGGATGATTTGGCAATTATGCATGTTCATAAAGAAATGACTAAAAATATAGATATTACCAAAGTTGAAACAACGTCATACGTGCAAACGACCTAAGAAGGAAAATGTTTTATACTGAAAGTTAATATGTCATGATTGTTATTATTTGGTACGTAAAGTGAGTTATTTTTTAGTTCTGTTCACAAATAAATCTTTGTATACTTCTTTTTCCAATAAATTAAAACCGTATGATTTATGAAGATTTTTAATTTAGTTTTTATGAATGTCTTAGTTTCTTTTAGTAACGTGTTGATAACATCGTTGCCTCTTGCAATCACTCTGCATGTGACTTGTTTAATGTATACAGTATCTCATACAGATGTAACTGCCATTTTACTATTGAATTAAAAGTTGAAAAAAGACAAATAATTTTATACAGAAAGGATAGATTAATGTTACGCTTACATATTTTAAGAATATTCGCTACAGTAGCTTATCGGTACAACCCAAAGCCACTAGCGCGACAGCCCTTGCGGGCCAGCGCCCGCCACAGAGGCCTCTGTGTGGGCGGACACGTGGTCAGTGAGACGCTTCGGTCCCACTGTGGCCCCCGGTACTCATTTCAGACTGCGTAGATCTCGAAAACGTACGGCCCACGCGGGTGTGCAGGGATGCAGCGTTGGTGCCTGCAATGCGGATTGACCTGGTACTTTGCCGGCCCGCAGAGGATAAAACATTATTGTTATTTTATTAAGAATTAAAACTAAAATATGAAAACTGAAATACACTCAAGTTCATAAATTAAGGATAACTGCAGAATGTGGTGCTACACAACGTGGCACTACACAAAACTGGCGCTATAACATAGGCACATAGGGAACACACACGACACAGATCTGTAAGTCCACGGTATTGGTGATAAGTTGGAAAAACCGTCCCGAAACACATGTGCTACAAAACGCCACTGTTTCATGCTCGTGTACCCCGTCATCAATATGGGATATGATCACCATGCACACGTATACAGGCCGCACAACGGACCAGTGCCTTTCGTTGCTCCTGAAGTGTCCTAGGGGTTTGAAGGTGTGCAGCGATACGTCGACCGAGAGAATCCCAGACGTGCTCGATGGGGTTTAGGTCTGGAGAACAGACAGGCCACTCCATTCGCCTGATATTTTCTGTTTCAAGGTACTCCTCCACGATGGCAACTCGGTGGGGCCGTGCGTTATCATCCATAAGGAGCAAGGTGAGACCCACTGCACCCCTGAAAAGGCGGACATACTGGTGAAAAATTACGTCCCGATACACATGACCTGTTACAGTTCCTCTGTCAAAGATATGCAGGGGTGTACGTGCAGCAATCATAATCCCACCCCACACCATTAAACCACGACCTCCATACAGGTCCCTTTCTAGGACATTAAGGGGTTGGTATCTGGTTCCTGGTTCACGCCAGATGAAAACCCGGCGGGAATCACTGTTCAGACTATACCTGGACTCGTCCGTGAACATAACCTGGGACCACTGCTCCAGTGACCATGTACTGTGTTCTTGACACCAGACTTTATTGGCTATCATGTGATCAGGGGTCAATGGAATGCACCTTGCAGGTCTCCGGGCGAATAAACCATGTCTGTTCAGTCGTTTGTACACTGTGTGTCTGGAGACAACTGTCCCAGTGGCTGCGGTAAAATCCCGAGCAAGGCTACCTGCAGTATTCCGTGGCCGTCTGCGGGCACTGATGGTGAGATATCGGTCTTCTTGTGTTGTTGTAAACTGTGGACGTCCCGTACTGTAGCGCCTGGACACGTTTCCTGTCTGCTGGAATCGTTGCCATAATCTTGAGATCACACTTTGTGGCACACGGAGGACCCGTGCTGCGACCTGATGTGTTTGACCAGCCTCCAGTCGCCCTAGTATTCTACCCCTCATAACGTCATCAATATGTGCTCAATGAGCCATTTTTAACGCACAGTCACCATTAGCACGTCTGAAAATGTCTGCACACTTACTCGGTGCACCGTACTCTGACATGCACCAACAAACCTCTGCGCATGTGGACTGCTGCCAGCACCACCGCGCGACGACCGCAGGTCAGATGCACCGCATGGTCATACCCCGAGGTGATTTAAACCCGTAAACCGCCTATCAGAGCGTTGTTACACCATGTATCAGCATTATCCTTAATTTATGGGCATGAGTGTATATAAAAATATAAACACAAAACTATGTACACGACAAACAGTAAAGTCAAACGCATAGAAATGATCAGATCAACATGGTTTCGTAGGATCACTCAACGCTAAAGTGAGTTTAGCACAGAGCATGTAAACCAGGCTTGTCCTTGCCGTCTCTCGTACCATTCTTGATGTTTAGTGTAGCCGAGACTGTATGATGCACATTTTTCTGAACATTTAACTTTTGTCGTATCTTCTTTCGGCGACACTGTCAATTATCCAATAAGAAGTGATAGTGTAATACCGGGCGGTCAGCTCAGTTTCGCACAACGGATACAGAAGTTCACAGTGTCACAAATGAGTGCTATTTTTAAGTAAATGTTATAACAGCATTTATCAAGGTGAAAATGAAGACGGTAGCAAAATCACCAAAAATTTAATTAGGTCTGTTAATATCGTAGACTATTAAAATGATAGTGCAGGTTATCAACTGCATGTAAAACGATTAAACTAAAAAGTTTGTGGGCGTATGTACCCTCTATGCAACTAATTGAAGCCAGTCCGTTTATTGCCTTATGCTTTTCGCCTGATTTATTTGTGAAGCATCATCAGTGGCGATTTCAAGCGCTGTTAAATCGTGCGTGTGGTCCTCGAGATGTATTTGTTTGTTTCCACGCACCAGAGAGCCGATTTTTGGCGTTCTTTACCCCACGTTTGTCACATCGCATCTATCACTTGCACTTTACATTTTGTGATCAACGTATGTTGATCACGAATGTTAATCACAAAATGGAAAGTGCGCCATGCGGGATTAGCCGAGCGGTCTGGACTGGACTGTGCGGCTGATCCCGGCGGACGTTCGAGTCCTCCCTCGGGCATGGGTGTGTGTGTTTGTCCTTAGGATAATTTAGATTAAGTAGTGTGTAAGCTTAGGGACTGATGACCTTAGCAGTTAAGTCCCATAAGATTTCACATGCATTTGAACATATGACCAAAATGGAAAGTGCAAGTGATATGTGCGATGTGACAAATGTACAATTCGGCCAACTGGACCCACGTATGAGTTAACAGCGCCGGAAATCGCCACTGATGATGCTTCCCAAATAAAAGAAGTGAAACGTGTATGGCAATAAACAAACTGCCTTCAAATGGTTCAAATGGCTCCAAGTACTATGGGACATAACATCTGGGGTCATCAGTCCCCTAGACTTAGAACTACTTACACCTAACTAAGCTAAGGACATCACACACATCCATGCCTGAGGCAGGATTCGAACCTGCGTCCGTAGCAGCGGCGTGGTTCCGGACTGAAGCGGCTAGAACCACTCGACTACAGCGACGGGCAAACTGAGTTCAGTTAGTTGCATAGACAGTACACATTTCCACGAATTTAAAGCAACTAAGTGAAAGACGGAAAACAGAAAAAAATGACGAAACTAAAATGTTCTTTGTTGACAAAATTCATAAGCTTGGAGGGAAGTGGTTCGAGACTGGATGTGGCTAACCAAAAGCATAGTGTGATACGAAACTATACGCACGACTGAAAGCATGTGCATTGTATTCAATTCGCGATGTAAGAAAAATTTGCAGGCGGGTCAATGTCGCATACATTACGATTCTGGGTCTGTGAGATCGTCCAGGCACATTTTAACCCGAGTTTGATCTCCTTTCTGATGCCTTTAAGTCAGCTCTGTTACCAACTGAGCTAGCTAGGGCAGTATGCATGTAATACCGGCATATTTTACTTAATCACAGCACAGATCTTGGTGACATACACAGTCTTCATAAGAGATTTTGAATGAAAAGTAATCATTTTAAAAAATATCGAGACTTCTCAGAAAATATATACTAAATTCCGTCACTGATATGCACCCACAAAAACTTTGGTACGTCGGCCCATTCTGTGGATGTCCCTCTAAGTGATTTGCCTTGAAATAAGGGAATAATGGGCAAGAAAAAGAGCAAGAAGAAAAGCAAGAAGAAGAGAAAGAAGAAGGACAACACTAAATGTGACATCCAGTTCTACCACCATGTTGCTTGCAAAAACTGGATTTGTGGCATGTCTAACAAAGACTGATCAAATACTGCCTACGAAAGTATGGTGTGCTAGGTTACAAATTAAAAATTATTCTTAGCGTTTTCTATTGTTGCCCAAATATGTTAAGTTTATGGCTAAAATTTATTGTAATAACCCTACAGTTAGTTATGATTTTCAAGATATTTACAAGACTGATGATGTGCCTATAATTGTACTCTAAGTGTTTGGTATTATTATGTTAAGTACTTCCTCAATAATAATGACGAACTCATTGTCGAAACTCGTTGTTTTTAATTTAATTTCCTGTATATTGCATAAAATATTAATATTTTTATCAAAAATATGTCAAAGAAACCTCTACACTGTAGATCTTTGACATAAGTGGCATTTCAAAACCCTGTCAAAGAAACTCCATACTCGGGGTACCTCTGACACTTATATAAATTAGGAAATTATGAAGGACTTGATAGTGATGTGCATCTGATAGCCAGAGTACACATTGTTGTGTTGGAGAAAAGGAAAATTAATTTTGGATGTTAGAAAAAGCAATCATCAAAAAACTACAGAAACATGCGCAAAGTAGCCCTTTTTAATGGCAACTAACGGACTGACCAACTAGAATAAGTCGCATTGTCTCATTCATGTTTGGAGACAAAATGCGCTCCAGTCAACTGGATGGTGAATGCAGGATTATTTCCGTCTCCATCTGGTAGGTGGATGTACCTAATGATTTCTTATATTAAAAGAGTATCCAGAAAAAGATTTTCAGATTTAAAAAAAAATATACAAGCGATGAGGGTAGTGCAGAATTCCTATTGATCGGTTTATATTTATTCCAGATATTATTTCTTTACTTTTATTTTTCACTGTAATGCTACAGATGTCGAGGCTGGTCCTAATGTCACTGCTGCGAAGTTTCTGTTCGCTATTAAATTCTTCCACCGTTCTCAGAAACGTTATCCCTGAGCTCTGAATGTGTCTCTCTTCTTACTTGTCTTTGGTCCTTAATTTAATTTTATGTAGTTGCGTGGAGCGCGGTTTTTTTTTTTTTAATATTTCTTCTGTGGTTGCCTCTGGGTTTTCTTTTCATATATCTGCTATCTGTCCCACGAGGATGGTCAACATTCCAGGACGACCTTTCGAAGCAAAAAGTTGTAGTAAACATGGGCTCTAAAACCAGTACCTTAAGAGCTTCGATGAACTTTTCGTCTTCGATTGTCTGAAACAAATGGCTTCCACTGTAAGCTCTTTGCTTTCCATAATTTGAGAGGAGATAATGAAGGCCAAAAGAACAAAAAAGTGTTTAATTGGCTGTAAAGTGCCTATGTTAAGAGCTGTGAGCACTTGTTCCGCAGAAGAGACGTGTTCCACGGTAGTGAATATGAACAAGCGCTGACAGCTCTGAAGGTATGCACACGTTTTCTGGGTCCTTTTGTTTCGGATGGTCGTTTCTGTCGTATCCCGGAATACTGGGACACCCTGTATGTGTTCCTGAACTTCGATATTCGATAGCTTTTTATTTCTAAGACTTTACCGAACATAAAAAAAGATACCGAAAAATAATAAATATGAATTGTTATTATCTGAATTGGGAAACAAACTTGGTTCTCGGAGGTAAGAAACTGTAGCGTACTGGGAAAAATTTATTTATAGTAGCCATGTTGCCCATTAATACCAGAGTATGGAACAGCAAACTGCATAACGTTGACCTTCATTTTGCTCAAACACGTGCCGTGAGACAGTGCAAAAACAATTCCCTGAATTCTTCGTAACGAGCCACGTTACCTTGAACACAGAGTGGCCATGTCGCCGAGAGTTTCCACACCTATCAGCCTTCTCATGTTTACTCCATAAGTTATGGCTGTTTGTTCACCCGACTGCATGCGACACTTCCTCGAAGAAACATTCTGCACCTTCGTGACATTTAAAGAAAGAGAGAGTAAATGTTTTGATTTTGGCGGCTGAAGAAGTGCTTTGCACATACTGAAAGGTGTGAACATAAGAGTAGTTTTCAAACTAAAGCCTAAACACATTTGTTTGGTGTGGTCTAGCTTTGAGAAAAGTGCGGGAAATTTTCAGATTCGTGTAACACTCTTTGAAGTGTTATAGGGTGTATCTGGTAGGTACCGGACAGAAACCCAAGACCGGAAAATATGCAACACCCGTGTTACGGAGACAAACACCTAAAACAATTGAGGAATGACATCTTCAAACCGCGGAAAGGTATTTCCTAGAATTTTTTTAAATTACGACTAGTTTCAATCATAAATTATCGTCAACTCAAGGGCACTTAGTCTTGTTAGATTTACAAGCGAGATTTAATAGCTGACTGTTTTGAGAATTACGACTCTAGATAAACTTTACACGTATTGGTATTCACACAAAGGTACCGCCTAAACGTGCAATAGAGGCATGTGGAGTGGACTGGGCGGGTTTTCAAGTTAGAGCGTCTTGGAAAATTGTAGAAAAGGCTTCACCCTCAAAGGTGAAACACAGGATGACTATAGTTCTAGCAACAATCAATATTGTAGTTGTAATTGTCGTAGCTGTGTAGGGAAAGAATCACTGCTGGAAGCGCTAATAGAAAGCAACTGTAGCTCAAATCGTCACAGGTACTGAAATTTGGCTAAAACCGGAGACAAGTTTAGCCCAAATTTTTACAAAGATCCTGAAGGTGTTCAAAAAGGTCAGATCAAATACAGCAGGTAGTGCACTGTTTGTTGCTGTTACAAAAAATTTACCTTCTAGTGAAATGGAAATAGATAGCTCCTGTGAATTTGTATGGGTAGAGATTACACTTGACAACCGAAATAAATTAATAAGTGGTTCCTTTTAACGACTCCCTGGTGATACAACTGCTGAACTGATCAGAGACAACGTCAGCCTCATTTTAAATAGGTACAATTGCAACCGATGGTGACTTCACTCTTCTCTCGATGTGGTGGCGAAAATGCAGGGTGGGGCAAATAAACGTGGCTTGACGAGTGGATAAGATTGCACATTAATGTATGGGTATAACCACATCCCGTGGTGCACGCAATACATGTACGCCCACCACGTGATCCATACCGGTTCAGAGCGTAGCGCGGGCTGCGTCATTGTGAGTGAAGCAATACAAGGCGACTATGGTACTCACAGTGAAGCAGCGGTTGTTGATTCCGGAAAGATACGTGACAAAAAAGTCGTGGAAACGGTGTAGTCAGTTGTTTGCTGAGAAGTTTAATGGTGTAAAAGTGCCAGGAAAGAGTGCCATGCAATGATTAGTCCGAAAATGTCAAAAAATGGCTCTGAGCACTATGGGACTTAACATCTATGGTCATCAGTCCCCTAGACCTCAGAACTACTTAAACCTAACTAACCTAAGGACATCACACAACACCCAGTCATCACGAGGCAGAGAAAATCCCTGACCCCGCCGGAAATCGAACCCGGGAACGCGGGCACGGGAAGCGAGAACGCTACCGCACGACCTCGAGCTGCGGACCCGAAAATGTCGTCAGACAAGATCTGTTTTGAACACGTCAAAAAGCATTCCGAAACGAGCCAGAACACCAAAAAATATGGCTGCAATTCACCGGAAAATGCTTCAGAGTCCTACCAAATCAAGAGACCGGCATGTCACGTCGATTGTGTGGACGAATACGCCACCTGGACCTGCAGTCTGGTCTCGGCCCTAGCTGGCCACTTGATCTGTCAGTGTGCGATTACTTTGTTTGGGGAGCCCTCAAGTAAATGTTTTTTGTGCCTTGTCACGTCGAAAACTGTACGGGCCATTCTTCTTCGCCGAGAGCACTGTCACTGGATATTTGTACTTGGACATGTTGCAGCAATATCTCGTGCCTCAAATGCAATCGGACTCTCCTTTCATTTTTCAGCAGATGGAGCTCCACCCCATTTTAATCGTGAAGTTCGTGCGTACGTGAACACTGAGCTGCAATATGTTGTAATATTGCTACAGGAATTTGCTATGCTGAAATCGGGTGCTAATAGTAGAGTAAATGCGGGTCAAAAGCTGTGAGCTGACTGGCGAGAAGTTAACCGTGCATTACTGCGCAACTGTTTCACCAGGTAACTAGTCTAGGTTTACCACATTACCAATCAGACTAACATTGATTATAATCTTTTACAGTCATACAACAACCGGTAGTATATCTACATATAAAAAGGAGAATTTAAATAAAAAGAAAGAAATCAGTTTATATTTGGAAATTTATTTTAAGATTGTTCATTGAAATTTCAGCATATTATACGTGAGTTATAACTGAGCTGGTGCCTTGTTTAAGGATTGTAAAAAATGTGAGATTTTAATCTTACGGAACACATCAAATATGGAGCCAAGATTGGGAGACTGCATTCAACACTGCATTCACAAAACAACACCCAAAGAACGTTGAAACATAAGCAAGAAGAAATTAACCACAACCAACAGATTCAGTTTTCACCCAAAGAAATTACGTTCGTAACACAATCCTGTCCGTCATGTAATTACCACACACTGGTATACTAAATTCATATTAGCTCTTTGTGAAATCTTCCCAAAAAGAATAGCTGAGGGCTACTTTGATGATTACACCACATGCTCCACGTGGTCAACTTGGTTTACAGAAAGCGTATAACTCCACAGTAATTTTGATAATTAAAATAAATTCGATCGAAAAGCAATTGACAAAAGAAAAACCTTGAACTAGTTACTAACGTCTTACTATTAACCTGATGGGTCAAACAGTTATATAAGCACGTGGTACTGGTCTCGCAAAGTACACTCCACGTGGGTTGAACATAAAGAAAAGCATAAAGAAAAGTTGCTATATTGTAAAATATTGTCAAGACGAGACGTTATAATCACACAAGCATTCATATTTAAGATTGATGAACTTAGTTAGAGTTACTGATCAACACGTGGTTCCACTTTACTCACAAAGTAGTGATGAAGAAACTACCGCAAAATCATCTGAACTTCACACGAGAATTACACTCCGCTGCAATTTAAGATAGCATTATATATTTTAGAGCTAAATCTGAAATCAAGGTATTAAGTTTTCAGTTAGGGTAAACTTAAGAAATCCATTGTCCTGCGGACTTAGCAGACACGCGCTTAGCCGGAGATCTTACCACATCAGACGCTCGCCACGGTCCCACAGCAACTGCCTACTACCGAGCGTGCTTCCTGAGGGTGGCTCACAAAGACAAACGGAAGTGGCCAGAGGGGCAGCTTCCTATACCAACATGACAACGGACGGACAGAACCATACTAAGGATAGAAACCTCTTTGCTTTTAGGAAGCGTAGCTACCTGTTCCGACGTTGGTCCTACTGTTCTCTAGCAGACAGGCTTGTCTGCTACCCTCAAGCATGCAACTACAAATACATTTGCTCATTCATACTCTCACACAGAAGGGAAGGGGGATGACAGTATCTTATCATATACAGTATATAAAAGAAAGTGGATGTAGGTTCCGTATGAGACTGTGTGACATGAATTACATATAAACTGTGTTTTAAAGTGTAGTAGTGTGACAGATCGTTCTTGTTTATGTGTAAAAGTAACACGTTCCACTACTCAGTCTCATCCCAGATAGTCAGAAACGCCACAGTAAATTTAGGAGAGGAATTTACTCCATAAATGACAACAGATTTAAGAAATTAAACATGAAAGGAATCCAACAGAGACCTTTCAATGTATGACATCTGTACATTGTTTAGTTCTTGTGCAATAACTAACTTAAGTGTTCTCGGACTTTATGTACACTCTGTATAATTCACCTACGAAAGAAATGGGTTAGAAAACATTTATCCGTCCGAATCTCGGGTATTTTCCATCGATTTGGAACCCTTACCAATTTAGATGAATATACGAGATGGTGAAGATCAACCGACGACCGACATATTTCGTTGTAAGGTCGTTAAGTTCGTGCGAGGGCATCACTGCGATGCTCAACACACTACAGTGACAGACGCCACAATAGAGGCATCGTGCCTCGCGGAGATGTTTACAAATTCCTAGGGCTTATGTCATGGGGGAAATCAGTCACCACATTACATCCTGCAACAAAGGTCACGACGAGGGAAAGCAGAGAAATTAGAGCACATGCGACTGTTTATCGGTAGTCACAACTGCTATACATATTTCGCAAATGGAACAGAACTATGGGGGGAGGGGGAAATTGCGGTGTCAGAAATAACGTTTGCCACCCTCGTAACGTAGTTTCGGAGTATAGGTGCATTAAAAAGTTACATGGAAATATTGCGAAGACTTCTGAGGCTATGAACGATTACTCTTCATATCTTTTCTGAACTGGTAATAATCAAATCTTAGTTGTCCCACGTCGGTGTGCTAAAGGTAGAACACACTGCAACTGATTTTCTTAGTTTCTGCCGTTTTTTCCATCCTTGACACAGGAGTGACTTTCTTCTACCTAATTCAGTGTCGAATCCATCTGGAAAATTAAACGGTACTGTTCTGACCAAAGAACCTTACTACTATTGGTGCTATTGATGTATGCATTTTTCGCACCTTACAGAGTGAACAACACGTAAAGTAATCCAAACACCAATAGCTTCATTGTAGATCTAATGTTTTGTTTAATATAGGGTGATACGGAAAACCAGTATTAAGCAAAGAAGGAAAAGATGAAATGTGATAGGAATACGAGTATATAGGAGGGCTATACAAGGGAAATGAACTTGAAGGCAATATTGCAGAAAGGGAGGAGGAAGCAGATGAAGATGAGATGAGAAATATGAAACTGCGAGAAGAATTTGACAGTGCACTGAAAGATGTGAGCTGAGAAAAAGTCTTTAGAGCAGACGACATTCCTTCAGGACTTCTCTCCTTCGAATTACCAGCCATAATGAAACATTTCATCACGAGTGCAAGACATGTGACACGGGAAAAACACTCTCAGATTTCAAGAAGAATGTAATAGTTCTAGTTAAGTCCCATGGTGCTCAGAGACATTTGAACCATATTTTTTTTTTTTTTTTTTTGTAGTAATTCCAGTTCCAGAGTAAGTAGGTGCTGTCTAGTGTGAATATTACCGAAGAAACAGTTGAATAAGTAATGGTTGATAATTACCGACACGAACTATTTAAGAACGGAAAACCTGATAGAAACCGACCTTGTAGGAAACTAGTTTGTTTTCCAGAGAAATGATGGAACAAGCGAGACAATACTGACCCTACGATTTATTATAGAATATAGGTTAAAGAAAGGCAAACATACGTTTTTAGGTATTGCAGCGTTAGGGAAAGCTCTTGACAATGTTGATTTGAAATTCTGAGGGTGGCATAAGCGAAAAATTATAGAAAACTTGTACAGAAAGCAGACAGATGTTGTAAGAAATTAGAATTATATATTAATACCTTCAGCTGCTGACGGGCATTGATATATATCAACGTAGACAGGTGAAAATGTGTGTCCCGACCAGGACTCGAAGCCAGGATCTCCTGCTTACATGGCAGACGCTCTGTCCATCTGAGCCACCGAGGGTACAGAAGAAAGTGCGACTGCGGGGATTATCTTGCGCACGCCTGCCGCGAGACCAACATTCTCTTCTTATATGTCCAGACACTACTTTCGTAGTGTCCCTAACCAACACACTCATTACTCGTGGAAGATATTCTTACCAAGTACCGTAAGATGTCGGGTAATATGTGTGCATCCGCACAGAAGAGAAATGTCATGGCCGGTATTGCCAGAACTATATACTTATATCGATATAGCGTCTGTTCTTTCGGACATGTCCGAAAGAACAGACACCATATCCATATAAGATGTTGTAAGAGTCGAATTGCTTTAACAGGAAGCAGTGGTTGAGACGTGCTATAGACCTACCCTGATGTTATTCCCACTGAGCAACGAGTAAAGGAAGCCAAAGAAAAATTGGAGTAGGAATTAAAATTCAAGAATAAGAAATAAAAACATCGAGGTTTGCCGATGACATTGCTGTTCTGTCAGAGACAGCGAAGGAATGTGAAGAACCCTTGAAAGGAATGGACATATTCTTGAAAAGAGGATACAAGATGAACTTTAACAAAAGCAAAAATAGTGGTATGGAAAGTAGACGAATTAAATCAGGCAATGCTGAGGAAATTCGATTAGGAAACCGGACACTTCAAAGTAGTAGATCGGTTTTGCTATTTTGGCAGTAAAATAACTAATGATGGCCGAAGTATAGAGAATATAAAATGTAGAATGGCAATGGCACAAAAAGTGTTTCTGAAGAAGAGAAATTTGAGGACATCGAATGTAAATTTTAGTGAGAGGAAGTCTTTCCATCGGTCTGGTGTGTAGCATTGTACGGAAGTGAACTGTTGACGATGAGCAGTTCAGGCGAGAAGAGACTAGGAGCTTTTGGAACGCGGAGCTGCAGAGGAATGCAGAAAACTGGATGGGTAGCTCGCGTAAGTAATGAGGCGTTACTGAACAGATTTGGGGAGAAGAGAAATTTGTGCCATAATTTGACTAAAAGAAGAGACCAGTCTACAGGACATATTCTTAGATATCAACGAACTGTCGCCGATCACGGTGGCCGAGTGGTTCTAGGCGCTTCAGTCCGGAACCGAGCGACTGCTACGGTTGCAGGTTCGAATCCTGCCTCGGGTATGGATGTGTGTGATGTCCTTAGATTAGTTAGGTTTAAGTAGTTCTAAGTTATAGGGGACTGATGACCTCAGACGTTAAGTCCCGTAGTGCTCAGAGCTATTTGGACCAAGGAATTGTCAGTTTAGTTTTGCAGGGAAATGTGGGGGGTAAAAAATTGCAGAGGGAGACCAAGAAACGAGTACAGTTACCAGGTTCAAACGGATGTGGCTTGCAATAGTTATTTGGACACGAAGAAGCTTGCACGGGGTAGAGCACAGAGTGTGGAATCAAACCAGTCTTCAGACTGAAGACCACAACAACAACCACAACAAAAACAACAGTATGGAGAAATCTTTATTAGATGCAAATAACAAGCTGCACCAAAGGACGACAGGCGACTAAATGGACAATAGTATTCGCTGTTAAGCTATTTATTTTGTAAAAATGTTATAAATACGGGTATAATAACCACAATCACGAAACCTTTCTGATTAAGGCAAAATGTTTTGACCATGTGCTGAATGGCAGCTCGGTACATCTTTGGAATCAAATAACGCAGGGATTCTGCGTAGCATGGATTTGTCAAGTTCTGGAGACACGTGGCAGCAGATGTCTACGTACAGGTCACGTATTTCGCTGAAACTGCAGACAGGTTGTGAAACTGGCATCCAAAAGCGTCCTAGAAGTGTTCCATTGGGTACAAATGGCCGAGACTCACACGAGTTCTATAGTTCTATATCATCTTTCTCAAATCACTGTAGCACGCTTCTCCACTTATGATGGGACATGAAGGGGTACAGGTGGTCCTAAATAATGTTCATGTAGTCCACAGCTATCATGGTGCCTTCGAATAGTACCAAGGATCCCGTGGAAGGCGTGGTGAATGCACCTCATAACACAGGACTGCAATTGCCGGTCTGTACCCGTAGTGCGTTGCATTTTTCAAGTAGCCGTTCGTCTGGATGATGGAACCATCGACAAGAAACGTGGTTCATCCGGCCAGATCCAAACTCAGTGATCCCGTGTCCATTGGGATCGAAACTGAGGCGGTCGATAGATCAACGTGGGTACACGGAGGGGTCGTCTGCTGCAGAGCACTGGTTCAGCAAAGTGCGCTGCACGGTGTGTTCCGAAGCACTTTGCCTGCAGCATCACTGTACTCTCTCACGAGATCTGCCACAGATTTTCTCCCTATCCTGCATTACAGAGAGGACAGGAGTCCCAAATCCAAGTTCCGCAATAAGGTGTCGACATCAACTCCTTGTCACCCAACTGTGGTTTCATCGTCCTTCTACCGTTTACCATCAATGCTCACCACAGAAGCAACAACAGCCTTGTCAATAATTTCCACCGGGATAGGACGCCTTCATCCTCCAGGTGCCACACCAAGCTAATCCGCGTTTTCGAATTTAGTTTTCATCTTCTTTAATCCGTTTAATGACACTAGGCCTCTCGTCATACCTGTCAGTCAGCAATACTCTCTCGATGCAGCACTGTAATTGCTCTCGTCTATATAAAACCATTTCACCAACAGAGCACGGTCTCTCTTCCCGACGGTCATATTGTTCACTAATGTTATGGCTTGTCAAATGGCGAAATAGATGTCATACCGTAACATGAACAGTGCACAATGCCAGATCTGCACCTGTTGGCCGAGAGTGGAACTTTTTTCCCAGCGTAAATCGGTTGCTCATTAACGCATTTACATACCTACCAAATTTCACTGCCGTACGATAATTACGGCCCACATGGACAACCGTGAGTAGTTGCACAATAATTATAACTACTCGGCTACCGGAGTAGACAACATTCCATTAGAACTACTGACAGCCTTGGGGAGGCCAGTCCTGACAAAACTCTACCATCTGGAGACCAAAATGTATGACACAGGCGAAATACCCACAGACTTCAAGAAGAATATAATAATTCCAATCCCAAAGAAAGCAGGTGTTGACAGATGTGAAAATTACCGAACTATCAGTTTAATAAGCCACAGCTGCAAAATATTAACACGAATTCTGTACAGACGAATGGAAAAACTGATAGAAGCCAACCTCTGGGAAGATCAGTTTTGATTTCGTAAAAATATTGAACACGTGAGGCAATACTGACCCTACGATTTATCTTAGAAGAAAGATTAAGGAAAGGCAAACCTACGTTTCTAGCATTTGTAGACTTAGAGAAAGCTTTTAACAATGATGACTGGAATACTCTCTTTCAAATTCTGAAGGTGGCAGGGGTAAAATACAGGGAGCGAAAGGCTACTTACAATTTGTACAGAAAGCAGATGGCAGTTATAAGAGTCGAGGGGTACGAAAGGGAAACAGTGGTTGGAAAGGGTGTGAGACAGGGTTGTAGCCTATCCCCGATGTTATTCAATCTGTATATTGAGCAAGCAATAAAGGAAACAAAAGAAAAGTTCGGAGTAGGTATTAAAATCCATGGAGAAGAAACAAAAACTTTGAGGTTCGCCGATGACATTGTAATTCTGTCAGAGACAGCAAAGGACTTGGAAGAGCAGTTGAACGGAATGGACAGTGTCTTGAAAGGAGGATATAAGATGAACATCAACAAAAGCAAAACGAAGATAATGGAATGCATTCGAATTAAGTCGGGTGATGCTGAGGGAATTAGATTAGTAAATGGGACACTTAAAGTAGTTAAGGAGTTTTACTATTTGGGGAGCAAAATAACTGATGATGGTCGAAGTAGAGAGGATATAAAATGTAGATTGGCAATGGCAAGGAAAGCGTTTCTGAAGAAGAGAAATTTGTTAACATCGAGTATAGATTTAAATGTCAGGAAGTCGTTTCTGAAAGTATTTGTATGGAGTGTAGCCATGTATGGAAGTGAAACGTGGACGATAAATAGTTCAGACAAGAAGAGAATAGAAGCTTTCGAAATGTGGTGCTACAGAATAATGCTGAAGATTAGATGGGTAGATCACATAACTAATGAGGAGGTATTGAACTGAATTGGGGAGAAGAGGAGTTTGTGGCACAACTTGACTAGAAGAAGGGATCGGTTGGTAGGACATGCTCTGAGACATCGAGGGAGCACCAATTTAGTATTGGAGGGCAGCGTGTAGGGTAAAAATCGTAGAGGGAGACCAATAGATGAATATACTAAGCAGATTCAGAAGGATGTAGGCTGCAGCAGGTACTGGGAGATGAAGAAGCTTGCACAGGATGGAGTAACATGGAGAGCTGCATCGAAGCAGTCTCAGGACTGAAGACCACAACAACAACAACAGTCTAAAATTACTTTGTTATGTTCACATCTGTCACAAAGTTAATATGTTTGGTTCCTGTGTGCTTTGTTCTTGTGTCACATCAACACGCATGAACAGGGTTTCCCAGGAGGAATATTCGACTTTGAGGGAGTTGACAGGAACGCTGATTTGAAGCAAAACGCTTCATATCGACATATACCCTCTCAGAATGCTTCATCAGAGAGAACACATTTAATGTAAATTTGTTTACGGGTTAACGACGTAGATGTATGTGTCTTACCCACCCAACCTTTTTGACGTTTTTTTCTAAGGCAACCTACGTTGTTGTTTTCAACCTCTTTCCTCGGGAAGTCTTTTTGCCATTAAACTGTCCCGTTGGCCGCGCAGTTATCCATTGTGCGTTGTATGTGAAGTACAGGGATGGATTAAGAGTGTATCAGAGAGAAGTATCGGTTACCTGTCTTTGTACACACGCTATCTAAAATGCCACACATCTACACTAATGAAAAATGTGCAAATACGGTGTTTGTATACGACTTCTACGGCGGTAGTGCTCCTCCAGCTGTCAAAGAATTCCATCGGCGCTTGGTTTCATCATGGATGTTGCAGCCCAGCAACGAACGTGGAGGATGCACACGGACAACAACACAACATCCCAACACTGCACAAATGCACTGAAGCTGACGATGGCATATTCACACACTTATTTATTTATTTCTGCAGAGGGTGTAACGTGAGGCGTACGATAATGCTTAGCGGTGAAATCGTTAAAATGCGTATTTTTTAACCGATACTTGTAAAGTTCATGTAGTTGTGTGTACTAACTTTGTATATGTGTAAACCGGATAACATATTGAATAATAAAGAAGAAAAACGACAATGTACGTTAAATGTGTCTCGGAAACCTTCGGAATAAGGCACATGTCCATATCAAGTTCTTTGATTCAAATGATCGTTCCTTTCAGATTCTCGAGTACTGACCACTCCTACCATTCCTCCTGGGACACCCTGTTAATTAATCTTTTATATTGTATTCTGTGTACATTTGCTTTAGCTTAACGTGCTGCTAACTGGAGGAAGTCTCCATTTTCTCGTATTATTACTTTACTGTCTATGATTAGTAAAGCAATGAAATTAGTGTGTTTATCTAATTTGATTCCTGGATTTCCAATTCTACAATTTTTAAGGGCATTGTTAAAATAAATGTTAAAAAATGTGCGTGAAAGGGAACACCGTTGCCTCATTCCATAATTGAGTTTTACATCATTTGTACTTGGCATCCTGGTACTAATTACTATTTTTGTTTCATAACGTAATAAGTTTTTGATTGCCCTTACGAGGTGAAATGGCATTCATTACTGGCCGTAATTTATTTCGAAGAGCTCGATCGAAAGTTTTTGCAAAATCTATATAAGCGACGCGGGTGTGAAAATTATTCTTGTTTTGTTTTTCTGCGAGTCGTCTTATTGTAAAAATATTGTCACTACACGAACGTCCTTCCCTAAAAACACTTTGATCTTCTTGGACAAGTGCATCATCTAGAACTGTTATTCCACTCATAATGAATGGAAGTAAAATCAACCGCAAGACAGCTGGAATTGGTGATGACTTTACTGTCACAACCAGATGCGCAGCATTAAAACAGCATCCTCAGGTGAACTATATAAGAAGGAAAGGATGACATGTAACACGTGTGGCCAAAATACTATGAGAATCTATAAGAATTTTTTAATTTTTTCTTTTACGACTTCCTTTCTCCAGATGGGCTGCGAGAATCTGAGGCGTCTTGGTGCGCTAGTGTGATACACTTGTAAATACGTTTTAATTTAGATATCTTTCTGCCTGGATAAATGATTTATGTAGGAGCGACAGAAAATATTTTGTCTTTAAAAATCTCGAAACAATTTAAAATGTTTTTAAAAATTTTTTAATGTTTCTTATAGCATTTTGATCCTGCGTATTACATGCGATTCTTTCCTTCTTATGTAGTTCAGCTGAGGATGCTGTTTTAAAGCAACGAAGCCGTTTGTGACAAGACAGAAATCACCAGTTACAGGTGTCCTGAGGTTCATTTTACTTCCATTCATTATGAAGGTTAACGGTTGTGCTGGCCGCGTTACAAAGTATTATGTTATTCCATTTGGTATGTTCACATCAATCACTAAATTAATGTTTTAGCTGTGCTTGCATTGCTTGTGAATCACACCTGTATTACTAAACACAAAAATATTTAGCGTGGTGCACCGTCCTAGTTGCTTTTTACCTATCAAAATGTTTCCAGGGGCAACGAAAATTTAATTTTCAGTATTTTACATAGTGCTGACAGACTTTAAATTTAAAAATACCTGTCGTAATCTATTCATTAAGAGGTATAATCTTACATTAAGGTTTTATCACAATAGGACAACTATTTCAATTTCAAACTACACTCCTGGAAATTGAAATAAGAACACCGTGAATTCATTGTCCCAGGAAGGGGAAACTTTATTGACACATTCCTGGGGTCAGATACATCACATGATCACACTGACAGAACCACAGGCACATAGACACAGGCAACAGAGCATGCACAATGTCGGCACTAGTACAGTGTATATCCACCTTTCGCAGCAATGCAGGCTGCTATTCTCCCACGGAGACGATCGTAGAGATGCTGGATGTAGTCCTACCTGGCGCCTCAGTTGGACCAGCGTTCGTGCTGGACGTGCAGACCGCGTGAGACGACGCTTCATCCAGTCCCAAACATGCTCAATGGGGGACAGATCCGGAGATCTTGCTGGCCAGGGTAGTTGACTTACACCTTCTAGAGCACGTTGGGTGGCACGGGATACATGCGGACGTGCATTGTCCTGTTGGAACAGCAAGTTCCCTTGCCGGTCTAGGAATGGTAGAACGATGGGTTCGATGACGGTTTGGATGTACCGTGCACTATTCAGAGTCCCCTCGACGATCACCAGTGGTGTACGGCCAGTGTAGGAGATCGCTCCCCACACCATGATGCCGGGTGTTGGCCCTGTGTGCCTCGGTCGTATGCAGTCCTGATTGTGGCGCTCACCTGCACGGCGCCAAACACGCATACGACCATCATTGGCACCAAGGCAGAAGCGACTCTCATCGCTGAATACGACACGTCTCCATTCGTCCCTCCATTCACGCCTGTCGCGACACCACTGGAGGCGGGCTGCACGATGTTGGGGCGTGAGCGGAAGACGGCCTAACGGTGTGCGGGACCGTAGCCCAGCTTCATGGAGACGGTTGCGAATGGTCCTCGCCGATACCCCAGGAGCAACAGTGTCCCTAATTTGCTGGGAAGTGGCGGTGCGGTCCCCTACGGCACTGCGTAGGATCCTACGGTCTTGGCGTGCATCCATGCGTCGCTGCGGTCCGGTCCCAGGTCGACGGGCACGTGCACCTTCCGCCGACCACTGGCGACAACATCGATGTACTGTGGAGACCTCACGCCCCACGTGTTGAGCAATTCGGCGGTACGTCCACCCGGCCTCCCGCATGCCCACTATACGCCCTCGCTCAAAGTCCGTCAACAGCACATACGGTTCACGTCCACGCTGTCTCGGCATGCTACCAGTGTTAAAGACTGCGATGGAGCTCCGTATGCCACGGCAAACTGGCTGACACTGACGGCGGCGGTGCACAAATGCTGCGCAGCTAGCGCCATTCGACGGCCAACACCGCGGTTCCTGGTGTGTCCGCTGTGCCGTGCGTGTGATCATTGCTTGTACAGCCCTCTCGCAGTGTCCGGAGCAAGTATGGTGGGTCTGACACACCGGTGTCAATGTGTTCTTTTTTCCATTTCCAGGAGTGTATGTATACATCGTGAGGCATTATAACTCGCGGGGCGCGAATGATCCACAAAATATTCATCCAATAAGCACTTAACGATTTCCAACAAATTTTAAAAAGAATCGTAAAACTTTTCGAAACTTATTCGTGTTGTAACAATTCACAAAATAATGAAAGGAGAAAAAATTATCCCTTACTAAATTTTCGCTGTTTCTGCAGTAAAACTTCACCATAAGGCATGACGTTTCAATTTATTACTTCTTTACGACTAACTCTATTCGCAACTCGTTCTGCAGACAGTACCCAGATATACCACTGGTTGTACCTGGAAAATTATAACGTAGTCCACGAGGTGTGATGTCATAAAGAGTGAGATGCGTGAAAAATTAGGGTTAATTAAAGCGGACGACAAATTACCCAGATTATACTCATCTCGTGTCAGATAAAGAGAGCACTTCGGGACTTTCAACAAATTTTAAACATAATTTCAAACTGTTTCTAACCTTCTGATTGGTTAATGGTTGAATAATCCGAAACTATTAAAACCGACACAATAAGGTTATTACATCCTTAACAGCAACATCAGATACGTAGCTTTCGAAGAGGTTTCACACATAGCAGTCGATTGTTCAAAGAATCGGCGGTGATGGATTGTGAAGGGGGGGGGGGGGGAGGGGGAAGGGGGGGGGGAAGCTACTAGTATTGTACATTGTACTAACAGGTACGAAATAGACACATGTAATGCACAATATCCCAGCTTATTTTACTTACGTCGAGAACGAAGCCGCGCCGAATGGCCGCGCGGTTTCAGGCTCCATGTCACGGATTGCGCTGCCCCTCCCGCCGGAGATTCGAGTCCTCCCTCGGACATGGATGAGTGTGTTGTTCGTAGCATAAGTTAGTTAAAGTAGTGAGTAAGTCTAGGGGATGATGACCTCAACAGTGTGGTCCCTTAGGAATTCACACACATTTGAACATTCGAGAACGAATTACTCATTTGCAAGATACTGCTTAGAGTCAGAAAGCGCCGAAACAGCTAACCCCAAGTTGTTATAAGTTAAGACAGTCAATTGTTGTAATTCCAGAGTCTAATATACTTCTTCATCAAGCTGGACGTTTCTGAAATTCCGTGAAAATACGATCAAAACAAACTGCAAAACGGTTTAGAAAAGACATCTGAATGGTGCGAAAAGTGGCAGTTGACCCTAAATAACGAAAAGTGTGAGGTCATCCACATGAGTGCTAAAGGGAACTCGTTAAACTTCGGTTACACGATAAATCAGTCCAATCTAAAAGCCGTAAATTCAACTAAATAGCTAGGTATTACAATTACTAACAAGGAAGGAACACATAGAAAATGTTGTAGGGAAGGCTAACCAAAGACTGCGTTTTATTGGCAGGACACTTAGAAAATGTAACAGGTCTACTAAGGAGACTGCCTACACTACGCTTGTCCGTCCTCTTTTGGAATACTGCTGCAGGGTGTGGGATCCTTACCAGACAGGACTGACGGAGTACATCGAAAAGTTCAAAGAAAGGCAGCACGTATTGTATTATCGCGAATTATGGGAGACAGTGTCACAGAAATGATACAGGATTTGGGCTCGACAACATTAAAAGGAAGGTGTTTTTCGTTACGACGAAATCTTCTCACCAAATTCCAATCACCAACTTTCTCCTCCGAATGCGAAAATATTTTGTTGAAACCGAGCTACATAGGGAGGAACGATCACCACGATAAAATAAGGGAAATCGGAGCTCGTACGGAAAGATATAGGTGTTCATTCTTTCCGCGTGCTGTACGAGATTGGAATAATAGAGAATTGTGGAGGTGGTTCGATGAACCCTCTGCCAGGCACTTAAATGTGATTTACAGAGTATCCATGTAGATGTAGATTTAGATGTATATTATTAACAACTGAGTCGCATCAATTTAAAATTAAACCAGACGAGTAGACAACTAGATTTAAACATTTCTTTACTTCAGTTACCTCGGAAACGTTGAGTAAAAATTAATAAACTGCGTTATAATTCATATGCCGTGTTTTACGTCAGAAAATCTTCATGGTATAAGACGAATTTCTCCGCCGCAACGCATGAATAATGGTCTGACTTTCTTAGAACGTAGGCTTCTGCTTGAAATTCCAGCAATTCACTGCGGCACGGTGAGCTTAACATCTGCGCATCTGGCAGAATGGGGAAGTTGCGATGGAATAATGCAGCTGTTATTTTCTCTGTTGGAAGCGTAGACGCCAAGGCGCAATTAACTGCTGTCACGGTAATACGCCTGCCTCGTAAAACTGGAATATGTGCCATATTTTTGTTTTCTCGTTACTGCTCTCGTAGTTGGCAATCACGATGCATAAAAAGTAGCTTTAATGAAAACTCATCTGCAGTCTGCATTCGCCAAGTTTCATCACTGTCGCTACTGTGGGTAATTAAGTTTCTCTTTAGTCGGAAATTATGCTTTAAACTGATAACATATCTTTCTTTAATGACGACTGCTTTCCAAGTCGACAGTTTCGCGATGTACCTGTAAAAACGTATTTGTCTTCAGTTTGTCCTGCACAAGAGATTCAAACGTAAATGGAATAATTACCGCTGTTCATCAACCAGCAGAATCCGGTTTTGTACACAACATTTCGAAGTTTACTGTTTAGCAGAGTTTGTGTTTTACCGCGTACTACGCAAAGACCTTCAGATATGCGTACGTTTCTTGAGGATGTTGCATAGAACACCGTAAAACAGAGACGCAGCAATTTAGTATTACAGGCCTAGATAGGCCATGACAATAATAATAAAGTTTCTCCCTGTGTGGGGATCATAGCAAGTGTAGGAGTGCGGGGGGTGGCCACCTAGTGACAAATGGGGGTTTGGGTCGGTGCGGTAAATGGGTAACGGAAGTGGTTAAGCCCACCGTTCACATAAAGGGAGAAATCCGGGCTCGAGTTCCGGCCTGGTAAAAATTTTCGTACATTACTAATAAATCCTGCAGGTGGAAGCTAGTCATATTCGCAATTGCGAATAAATTTCTTCTATTTAGATGTTTATTACCAACATATTAGACTTTTTATGGACCTCCTACATGTCGTTGGTGGTAACATGGGCAGCGTATCTTGGAGTTACCATTTTTAGGATTCCGTGACTCGATCGATAGAGACGGAACGCTTATGGGATCAATTTGTTGTCCTTCTGTCTGTCTGCCGATTGTTCAAAACTCTTTTTTGACGAACAGGGAGACGTAACAAGTAGAAATTTATGTCACATACTAAGTTTTATGGTTGCTTGGGATATAAAAAACGTTTGCTTCTAATTGAATGAAATCAAAAGAGACGGCCATTTATGTTACATACACTACTGGCCATTAAAATTGCTGCAACAAGAAAAAATGCAGATGATAAGCGGGTATTCATTGGAGAAATATATTATACTAGAACAGACATTTTCACGCAATTTGGGTGCATAGATGCTGAGAAATCAGTACCCAAAACAACCACCTCTGGCCGTAATAACGGCCTTGATACGCTTGGGCATTGAGTCAAACAGAGCTTGGATAGCGTGTACAGGTACAGCTGCCCACGCATCTTCAACACGATACCACAGTTCATCAAGAGTAGTGACTGGTGTATTGTGACGAGCCAGCTGCTTGGCCACCATTGACCAGACGTTTTCAGTTGGTGAGAGATCTGGATAATGTGCTGGCCAGGACAGCAGTCGAACAGTTTCTGTATCCAGAAAGACCCGTACAGGACCTGCAACATGCGGTCGTGCATTATCCTACTGAAATGTAGGGTTTCGCAGGGATCGAATGAAGGGTAGAGCCACGGGTTGTAACACATCTGAAATGTAACGTCCACTGTTCAAAGTGCCGTCAACGCGAACAAGAGGTGACCAAGACGTGTAACCAATGGCACCCCATACCATCACGCCGGGTGATAAGCCAGTATGACGATGACGAATACACACTTCCAATGTCGGTTCACCGCGATGTCGCCAAACACGGATGCGACCATCATGATGCTGTAAACAGAACCTGGATTCAACCGAAAAAATGACGTTTTGACATTCGTGCACCCAGGTTCGTCGTTGAGTACACCATCGCAGGCGCTCCTGTCTGTGATGCAGCGTCAAGGGTAACCGCAGCCATGATCTCCAAGCTGGTCGATGCTGCTGCAAACGTCGTCGAACTGTTGGTGCAGATGGTTGTTGTCTTGCAAACGTCCCCATCTGTTGACTCAAGGATCGAGACGAGGCTGGACAATCCGTTACAGCCATGCGGATAAGATGCCTGTCATCTCGACTGCTAGTGATACGAGACCGTTGGGATCCAGCACGGCGTTCCGTATTACCCTCCTGAACCAATCGATTCCATATTCTGCTAATAGTCATTGGATCTCGATCAACGCGAGCAGCAATGTCGCGATACGATAAACTGCAATCGAGATAGGGTACAATCCGACCTTTATCAAAGTCTGAAACGTGATGGTACGCATTTCTCCTCCTTACACGAGGCATCACAACAACGTTTCACCAGGCAACGCCGGTCAACTGCTGTTTGTGTATGAGAAATCGGTTGGATCAAAAGGCTCTGGGTCTTAACTTCTGACGTCATCAGTCCCCTAGAACTTAGAACTACGTAAACCTAACTAACCTAAGGACATCACACACATCCATGCCCGAGGCAGGATTCGACCCTGCTACCGTAGCGGTCTGGCGGTTCCGGAACTGTAGCGCCAAGAACCGCTCGGCCACCTTCAGCAGGCGAAATCTGTTGGAAACTTTCCTCACGTCAGCACGTTGTAGGTGTCGCCAGAGGCCGCAACCTTGTGTGTATGCTCTGAATAACTAATCATTTGCATATCACAGCATCTTCTTCCTGTCGGTTAAATTTCGCGTCTGTAGCACGTCATCTTCGTGGTGTAGCAATTTTAATGGCCAGTAGTGTATTTTGACACTCGCAAACTGCGGGAGATTACCCGTTGACATAAAATCATTCAATGTGGCTAGAAGCAAGGTTTCACTGTACAAGTAAGGAAAAAATTCAAAAATCGATTATTTGAAATTATACCACACGAGAAACATTTTGTAATCTGTTACCAGACTATCTGTCTGTCCGTCCGTCTGTCAGGACACCTTTTTTTCAGTGATAGGTAGACGCACCAAGTTGAAGTGAACATACTGAGGTGTATGGTCCCTTGGAGGTACAATAAACGTTACCATCTAAGCCAATGCAGTCAAAAGATACGGCCATTTATCAGAACATGAAGGGGACTTTCCGTTGACCTAGAATCGTGAAATTTGTCAAGAAGCAAGGTTTCACAGTGAAACCAAAGCCAAATATCAAAAATTGATTAATTTGTGATTATATCAAACGAAAGTTTTTTTGTCGTTTCTTGTCGTCTGCCTGTCTCCCCGCCTATTAAGACACCTTCTTCTCAGAAACGGGTGGACGATTCAGTTTGAAATTTATGTCACATACTCAGATCTAAGGTCCTTTGGTGGTGTAAAGATGTTAAGCTTTTAAGTCAATGAAATCAAAAAATGCGGCCATATAAGTCACGTATATGGATACTCGCAAACTTACTCATTAAAACCTGTAGGCTACTTCCCTATGGCGTAGAATCATGCAATTTGGCAAGAATTAAGGTTTCACAGCGCTAGTAACGGGAAGAATAATAAAGCTGTTAATTTATAATTACAGCAGACAAAGAAGTTTCCATTTGTCATTTCTTACCCGACTTTAAATTTTAATTTAAAACGTTCTCGAAAGTCTTCGAATCCTTGGGACGTATATCTTGCAAGTATGTGTATATAACAGGCAAAAATCGTTGGGATCCTCGATTTCTGGAGTGGATGAGCTGTCTGTACACATACTTAAGTTCGTACATAACCATCAGAGGGCGACTCCCACTCGCAAACGTCCCATTTTACTTTATATCGCAGTTATGTCCATCCTCAAAATGGCTTAACTTCTTTCATCTTCGATCATTTTTTTATTTCCTCTCCTCTCCTCTCCTCTCCTCTCCTCTCCTCTCCTCACCTCTCCTCACAAAAGGCTGTACACATTACTGTCTGTGAGGTAATTTCTTGTATGGCCTGTTAATAATCTCATATTGAAGCAAGTTTCCTGTTCTATAAAGCAGAAGTAAACACCAGTGATGGATGAAGCGCACGGCGACCTTACAACATTTTTAACAACAGTTCGTCTTTCTTGACCCTTCACTCGTTTCTTGCAGACGACATGGATTACATGTCTATACTCAGTACTTTACCTTCACCCATTTCAGATTGTCAATATTTTATACTGTTGAAGGCTTTTTCTATGCTTCCATATGCTTTGAAACTGTCCTGATTTCTCTTAATCTTATATTCATTACCAGGTGCAGAGTCAGAACTGTATACCTAATATCTCTCCTCACTGTGAAACAAACCACTCCTAATTTTTTATTTTTAGTCTTCTATAATTTGGTTAGCAGTTCACAAGAATGACACGTCTAACCTATATTTCATAAGTTTACCACTCTGCGCATTCCTCAGTTACGTTATAACGCTTTTTTGGGAATCCGACTGTGACTCCTCCATTTTGTAGACAAAACCAAGTTCGTTTACTTCCCACAGATTTCATTACTTGTGAAGGTTCGCTATCAACCTGTATTATGAAGCTTGGATTCAGGTCATTCGGTAATCTATTAGATTCTGGCCACATTGTTATAACGCCTATTGTTGCGCTTCAAATTCCATCTCCCACTTTTCACGCTTTAAGACCGTTATTCTCGTCGTAGAGGTGCCCAACATGCTGTTAAAATACATTTGCTCTGTTTTCATGCACTTTACATTAGTTATGTATCTCATTTTGTAGTTGAATAGGACTTTTTTCCGCTCAGCGTCCTTTACAGCAAGGTTTATGTGGGCTGGGGTGAGGTGACTAAACCAACGATGTCATTCTATATTACTATAAGGCACTCCGTTTGCAGGCCACAAGTGGCCAATAGGGTCCATCCGACCGCCGTGTCATCCTCAGTTCAGGATGCGGATAGGATCAACGTGTGGTCAGCACACCGCTCTCCTGGTCGTTATGATGGTTTTCTTTGACTGGAGCCGCTACTATTCGGTCGAGTAGCTCCTCAATTGGCATCACGAGGCTGAGTGCACCCCGAAAAATGGCAACAGTGCATGGCGGCCGGGATGGTCACCCATCCAAGTGCCGGCCACTCCCGACAGCGCTTAACTTCGGAGATCTCATGGAAACTGGTGTATCCACTGCGGCAAGGCTGTTGTCCATATTACTATAAGGGGTAGTCATAAAATAGTTACTCGTTGAAATTCTAGACACTGGACACTGCAAGTCTTTTGTGAAGTACACTACTTTGCATTTCTGAACATGCAAAGCAAGATTTATATCTTTTCACAATTTTGATTTTATACCAAGCTGTCACTAACACACTACCTGGCTGAAACTATCCTGACACCTATTAGTGGACGTCAATACTGGGTGTGTCTATCAGTCACCTTTATGATGGCTTGAACTCGGCTGGGGAGACTTTCAGTCTGTGGAGGAATGGCAACCCAATCTTCATCAAGAGCCGAAACCAGGGAAGGTAGTTATGTTGGGTGCTGGGAAGAAAGTCGAAATTCTAACTGATCCCAAAGGTATTCCAGTGGTCTTGGGTAGGAACTCCAGGCAGACCAGCCCATTTGAGGAATGTTACTGTTCACAAATCATTGCTTCAGACACGCTGCTTGCTGTACGTAGCACATGACGCTGCAAAATGTGTTTATATCTTTCAATACACAGTGTATAAGGGGAGCACACTCTACCCACGAAAAACGCACTTATATAGTAACACTAGCTCCTCCGTACTTCGATATTGAACCTACAAATGATGGCAGGTAACGTTCTCCAGGCATTCGCCTAACTCAGACACTTCTACTGGATCCCCACAGTGTGTAGCGCCATTCACCACTCCACCTCAGTCGCTTCCAGTCTTCCACTCTCCAGTGGCGTCACTCTTCACTTCTCATCAAGCGTTGCTTCACACTAAATCACCGAAATGGGTGGCTCACCAAGACCTGGTAGAATGTCGTACCCCACTCTTTTTAACTCGCTATGTACAGTCATTTTGGCAGCCGAATTTCAGGTAGTAATTTGGAACTGATTCAGGATTCATTCCTCTGGCTTCACAATTTCAACCAGCTACCACAATCCTCGACTGTGCCTGTCTGTCAGTGCATGAGTCCTGTTTTTTCTTGTCTTAGCTGGAGTTATTCCTTCTCATATTCGCTTCACCGTCACATTACCAAGAGCTGACATCAGCTTAAGATGGGCTGAAACGCATCTGACTAATCCATGTTTGAAGTATATCAAAGATTAGGCTTCTTATGGATGTTCCATCCTCAGGTATCTCAAAATTGTTCCTTTCACCATTTCTGTGGCCATCCCGTTCTAATATTCACAGCTGCTTTAAAATTACTCATCAATTTAATATACACTGTCAGCTCTAGTTTCAAACTGTTTTAACAGTGTTATCTGATGTGTCATTTCCATCCAGTACATTTCATACATCTAACCTGCGTTTTATGTCTTCATTTCAGCAACTATCATCTCTAACCTGAACTCGAGTGCAAGAATGCATGTACCATTTATTAACATTAAACTCTGTGCAGTTCTAAAGCATCAACTGGACACTGACCAGCGCAGCGCCGTGAAACGGCAACAAGGAGGCGCTGACACGCACGCCAATGGAAAAAGCGGGCAGCGCCACACCTGGAGGAAGACAGAGTTCAGTGTCCCCTGTCAACGTCGATTTAACCAGCCGCCAATCGCTGGTTGGCCCAGTCCGGTCATAGTTCTCAAGAGCATCAGTACTGAGTAATACAATGAAGCTCCAAAGGAACTGGTAATGCATTCGTATTCATATGCAGACATTTGTAAACAGACAGAATACAGCGCTGCGGTCTGGCGCAATTCTTAAATCGGCTACTTCTGCTATAATAGCAAGTTATAAAGATTTATGTGAGTTTGAACGTGGTTTATAGTTGACGTACGAGCGATGGGACATAGCATCTCCAAGCTAGCGATGAAGTGGGGATTTTCCCGTACGACCATTCCACGATTGAACTGTGAATATAAGGAATCCGGTAAAATATCAGGCCTCTGACATCACTGCAGCCGGGAAAACATCCTACAAGAGTGGGACCAACGACGACTGAAGAGAATCATTCAACATGACAGAAGTACAATCTTTCCAAAAATTGGTGCTGGTGCTGGGCCATCAACAAGTGTCAGTGTGCGAACCATTCAACGACACATCATCGACACAAGCTTTTGGAGCTGGTGGCCACTCGTGTATCGTAGATGACTGCACAACACAAAACTTTATACCTCACCTGGGCCCGTCAACACCAACATTGGACTGTCGATGACTAGAAACATGTTGTCTTGTTGGACGAGTCTTGTTCAAATTATATTGAGCGGATGGACGTGTACAGGTATGGAGACAACCTCATGAGTCCATGGACCCTGCATGTCAGCAGGGGACTGTTCAAGCTTGTGGGCGCTCTGTAATGGTATGGAGCGTCTGCAGTCTAGGTGATATCGGAAGCCTGATACGTCTAGATACGACTCTGACAGGTGACAGGTAGGTAAGCATCCTGTCTAGTCACCTGCATCCATTCATGTCCACTGTGGATTCCGATTGACTTGGGTAATTCCTGCAGGAGAATGCGACACTGCACACGTCCAGAATTGCGACAGAATGGCTCCAGGAATACCCTTCTGAGTTAAAAACTTCCGCTGGCCATCAAACTCACCATACATGAATGTTACTGAGCATATCTGGGTTGCCTTGCAACGTGCTGTTCAGAAGAGATCTCCACCTGCTCGTGCTCTTACAAATTTACGGACAGCCCTGCATGATTCCTGGTGTCAGTTCCCTCCCGCACTACTTCAGATATTAGTCTATGCCACGTCGTGTTGCGACACTTCTGCATGCTAACGGGGGCTCTACACGATATTAGGAAAATGTACCAGTTTCTTTGGATCTTCAGTGTAGGAAGACGTTACTGAACCTGTGTTCTTCGAGTAGTAATAGTAACTAAAGTACTTTTATCTAGGAGGTAAAGGAAGCACTGGAGTCAAGAGTAGTTAAGTTGTAAGGTTTTGAGGTCAGTACAACTATTGTGTAGGCTGTAAACATTTTTGGTTTAATGATTTAATATTATCACAGAAATACATGCATTTACACAGTTTACCATGTGACAATGTTACGACAGTTGTCAAACGAACGCATCTCGTCCTCAGAAAGTGAAATAATCGTAAACACAACACTGGTAAATTTTAGCTAGAAGTTTCTTTACAAAATTATTCTTATGACTGCGTCATGATGTTGGCCAGTACTACGATAAATCATCCGACTCCGGTTCGAAGTTCGGTACTATTTAGGATGACAATTAAGTCTATGGAGGATGGTTAGTTTTGTGACACGTTGAGCAAAAGATTACCCAAAGTCGCTCGAGTTTACAGTGGACGCAAGATGGTGAACCAACAAGTTTACACCTCTGCTCTCGGTATTTACCATAGCTGTGATGAGCTGTTGTCTGCATGGCTGCTCTCGCCCACTGAAATTCTTGTAAAAACTAATTAAACCTTTGCAGATTTTTTCAGCAGAAACTTTCCCTATGTTACTCGTGATGCGAGAAAACATGTACTCATCCCTAGTCTTGGAATATGGCTACATGAACGCGCATGGCTCGGGCAGCGTGCAAGTGAAAATTCCGTCTCAGTCCTCACAAGGACAATTAATCAACTGGCTGATTCGTTTCTCCACAGATGGAGCTCACCAACGCTACAGCTAATATCTAGCTGAATGTCAGCAGCAGTGAATGCAGTGTTTACACAAATTCCTCCTCTGCATCGTACAGAGTGTTATGCACCCCATTCTGTACTTGATGTCAGTTCAGAGAAGAGTCCTCGTAAATGTCGCTCTCGTCTTTCCCGTAGCTGAACTGTCTCCCCACCTGGCTTCTTTCACTCTCCACGACACTGCTTTTTTCGACCAATAGCAGCGTTCCTCTTATTTTGCGGTAACTCTCTCTGCCAATAGCAAGGGCCCCACCATTGAACTGCATCGAAATGTCGGCACTTTACTCCTTCCTAGTTCGTTTCCGCCAATCGGACGTTTTGTGCCCGCTCCATACGCCTAAAAGTTACGTATGTACATCACATGTGTACCATTCGCTGTTCATGTGATCACCTGCATCACTGGTCTTGTTCATATCCATCTGGAATTCCGAAATGCAATTTTCTAAAACTTCTTTCTGTCCTGCTTCTAGTGGCCCATTACTTGCTCTCCAGTATGCGTCACCTGTCCGGTCGCTGGCTACCACGTCCTGGGACGCCCCCTATGAGGTTTTTGTGGTGCCTCCCATGGTGCGGCCTCTGCTTCTGCCTGCGACTGCTTCCACAGAAAACGTTTCCTCTCGCTGCTTGTTTCACCTTCTGCTCATTGATATGCGTTATCTAGGAGTGGTTTGTTGATACTGTCGACTGAGTGTCATCCCTTTTGCATTACGTACTTGTATGCAATTCTGCTCATTATCGCCGAAGTGAGCTAGGTGTCATATTCACCTTCCCATTACGGTGTATAAATCTCTTATGTAAGGTGCGCAATTGACCTTCATTTATTCTGCCACTTAAAACTTTATTTTCTTTTCATAAATAAAGAGTTCAGTTAATTTTCAGGTGATCTGTAGAGATGATTTTGGATGCCTGCCACCAGCCGTCGCAAGTTCTCCCTTTCCTCGTTTGATTCCAGAACCAAAGCTGGCTTCGTTCTACGTCGCAATACTAGCACTTCTCTTTTTTTTCTTTCGGAGACGCATTGCTACTAATTGTGTGTATACTCATAATCTGTTGCGGCACGCCGGCCGTAGTGGCCGTGCGGTTAAAGGCGCTGCAGCCTGGAGCCGCAGGACCGCTACGGTCGCAGGTTCGAATCCTGCCACGGGCATGGATGTTTGTGATGTCCTTAGGTTAGTTAGGTTTAACTAGTTCTAAGTTCTATGGGACTAATGACCTCAGCAGTTGAGTCCCATAGTGCTCAGAGCCATTTTTTGTTGCGGCACTCCACTCATTAAAATGGCCTCTAACCCGCCTCCTGCACCATCTTCGCCTATGCCTCTGGCTGCTGCTGCCTTTGATCTAATACAGTTTATTCACTCTCACAACCAAAAAATGACGCAGTTGATGACAGCAGTCCAGCATCTCATTACTGCCCAACCCGCTGCTGCATCAACTCCGCCACAACAGCCAGCAACATCCACGGCACCGCCATCGTGTGTTCCACCGTTCCGAGCTTTCAATGACCAACAAGAGGAATGGAACGAGTACTGCGCTCAGTTCGACGCTCATTGTGCTACACATCAAGTGCAAAGTACTGAGAAACTTTCTTATTTCCTGTCAACGGCCGACACACGATTTTACCGCCTTGCACGGAAGTTATTCCCGATTAGTAGGCCGAAGTTGATAGTTTTTGAAGATTTAGTTCCTGCCCTCAATAAGTATTACGAATATCAGGTGCAGATTGCTACGGCTCGTTACAAGTACACTACCGGCCATTAAAATTGCTACACCAAGAAGAAATGTAGATGATAAACGGGTATACATTGGACAAAAATATATTATACCAGAACTGACATGTGATTACATTTTCACGCAATTTCTGTGCATAGATCCTGAGAAATCAGTACCCAGAACAACCACCTCTGGCAGTAATAACGGCCTTGATACGCCTGGACATTGAGTGAAACAGATCTTGGATGGCGTGTACAGGTACAGCTGCCCTTGCAGCTTCAACGCGACACCACAGTTCATTAACAGTAGTGACTGGCGTATTGTGATGAGCCAGTTGCTCGGCCACCATTGACGAGACGTTTTCAATTGGTGAGAGATCTGGAGAATGTGCTGGCCAGGGCAGCAGTCGAACATTTTCTGTATCCAGAAACGCCCGTACAGGACCTGCAACATGGCGTCAAGCATCATCCTGCTGAAATGTAGGGTTTCCCAGGGATCGAATGAAGAGTAGAGCCACGGGTCGTAACACATCTGAAATGTAACGTCCACTGTTCAAAGTGCCTTCAATGCGAACAAGAGGTGACCGAGACGTGTAACCAAGGGCATCCCATACCATCACGCCGGGGGATACGCCAGTATGGCGATGACGAATACACGCTTCCAATGTGCGTTAGCTGCGATCTCGCGAAACACGGATGCGGCCATCATGATGCTGTAAACAGAACCTGGATTCATCCGAGAAAATGACGTTTTGCCATTCGTGCACCCAGGTTCGTCGTTGAGTACACCATCGCAGGCGCTCCTGTCTGTGATGCAGCGTCAAGGGTAACTGCAGCCATTGTCTCCGAGGTGTAGTCCATGCTGCTGCAAACGTCGTCGAACTGATCGTGCAGATGGTTGTTGTCTTGCAAACGTCCCCATCTGTTGACTCAGGGATTGAGACGTGGCTGCACGATCCGTTACAGCGATGCAGATAAGATGCCTGTCATCTCGGCTTTTAGTAATGCGAGGCCGTTGGGATCCAGCACGCCGTTCCGTATTACCCTCCTGAACCCACCAATTCCATATTCTGCTAACAGTCATTGGATCTCCACCAACGCGAGCAGCAATGTCGCGATACGATAATTCGCAAATGCGATAGGCTACAATCCAACATTTATCAAATTCGGAAACGTGATGGTACGCATTTCTCCTTCTTACACGAGGCATCACAACAACGTATCACCAGGCAACGCCGGTCAACTGCTGTTTGTGTATGAGAAATCGGTTGGAAATTTTCCTCATGTCAGCACGTTGTAGGTGACGCCATTGGCGCCAACCTTGTGTCAATGCTCTGAAAAGTTAATGATTTGCATATCACAGCATCTTCTTCCTGTCGGTTAAATTTCGCGTCTGTAGCACGTCATCTTCGTGGTGTAGCAATTTTAATGGCCAGTAGTGTACATTAGATTGAGGAAAAAACCGGAAGTACCTTCAGCGGGTCACTCAACTGTAGGGTTTGACATGACAGTGTCGTTTTCAATGTGGCTGTGAATAGTACTACAGGGACGCAATGAATCGCGATGCCATTATGTACAGTGTGCCAGACAGTAGGTTCCGGGAACACATCCTCACACATTCTCATCCTGCATTAACGTAAGTGCTACACATCATTGAACATCAGCACTCGTGTGATAGTGCCGTGCAGTACTTTAAGCTAGCCCCCATTTGCTGTGTAAAGCAAAGTGAAAAACAGGTACGGCTGCGCGACCGACCGTCGCCCACGAACAGGCCGTCATGCCGTGGCCGGAGTAAACAAGTGTCAGTGCTCGTGTCTGCTGCGAAGTCATGTCCTCGCTGCTTTTCCATCCATACAAGTCAACATTGCCTTTTGTGGAATGTGACTTGCTTTGCCTGTAGGAATCCGGGTCATGTACAGTCTGTTGTGTGCTAGCAACAGAAAAAGAACTCTACCCACGTTCGCTCTCGTAAGCGGCTACTCACTCAGTGAATGTAGTTTTTCCTAAATCGGCTACCGGTCCTAGTAATGACTAAATTCAGAATGTGCCTTCAACCCGTCCAAGTCCTCTGTAACAGCAGTCAAACAAACTGGTTGTGAACTTAGTCACTGCCAGACGCTATGTGCAACTTCAGTTACACACTGGCTCTTCCGTTACATTGCTCAATTATTGCTTACTCGTGCCACTTATGAATTGTCGGGATCGCCACGGTTGACAATATCTTGCACGCAACTTACTGCGTATAACGGTCAGGGCATTCCAGACTTGGTGCGTGTAGTTTGATTGCTACATTTCAGTCACACACCAGAACAGTGACATTTACAATGCTGCGTTCCCGAGACTGTGAAATCATTTTTGGGTTAGATTCTTTTCATTTGTTGGTTCTTCGTATTCAGGACAATGAACTTTCTATTCTTGATTTCAACCCAAAAACCGTGTTACTCATTTGACTGCGGAGTTTCCTGATTTATTTTCAGAAGAACTTGGCAGAGCAAATAATTTTGTGGCTCACGTTACAATGATGGACAATGCACAACCTAAGCTTTACAGGGGCGTCTCGGCTCTCATGCACTCTGATACAAATTGCAAGCGAACTTAAAGAATGGCAAGACAATGGTGTTATTGCTGCTATCCCGGTTATTCGATGGACTTCTCCCTTAGACATCTTACCAAAGCCTTCTGGATGACTTCCTCTTTGTGTTGACTTTAAATCCACCGTGAGTTCACAAACAAGGAAATGAAATGATCGTGTGGCATTGATGGTTGGCAAGTTTGGGAAGTTCGGCCGTCAGGTTGCAAGTCTTATTTCAGGTGAGCCACAATGAGCAACATGCGTGTCAATGATCAAGAGGTGATGATGAGGACAACACAACACCCAGTCCACCCGGCCAGGAATCGAACCCAGGCCCGCTGCATGGTAAACAAACACGTTACGACGCAGCTAAGAAAACTAACTACAGAAACACTAATTGATACTGTTGCCTCGTGCTAAGGAATTAATGGACAGGCTTGGTGCAGGCCCCTATTTTTCACAGTTTGACTTACGTGATGTGTATTTGCAAATTCTGCGAGATGAGGAGTCTCAGAAAGTTTTTGTAGTAAACACACATTGAGGGTTGTCCAAATTTATGCGCTTACCCTTTGGCAGCGTTTCCGCGCCAACGACATTCCAACGGTACGTCCAACAGCTTACTGCAAAAGTTCCATTCTGTTCAAATTACTTTGGGCGATATTGTTGTGTCAGGACGTACAGTGGAGGAACATATCAGTTTCCGCGCCAACGACATTCCAACGGTACGTCCAACAGCTTACTGCAAAAGTTCCGTTCTGTTCAAATTACTTTGGACGATATTGTTGTGTCAGGACGTACAGTGGAGGAACATATCAGTAAACTTCGTACGCTTTGTCAAATGCTTTCAGTTGCATGTTTGAAATATCGCCTCGACAAATGTGCCTTTTTTCAGTCTGAAACAGTGGCGGCCGGTGGGCTTTTAATTAACAGGGGTGGCACGCCTGGCTAAACAATCTCATGGAATATTTTCTCTCTTCACAACGTTTCTTGAACGGTGAAAATATAGTATTTAGTTTGTTAGCAAGTGACATGGTTTAAACCCTCATCTAAAAATATTCATCATTTGCAAACACGGGCTGGCGGTATACGAAAATTAAATGAGTCGATTTTTGATTCACGATTCGTAGATACTGAAACCTTTCGCGTGATAGATATTATTATGAGGGCGTCCCCCTGGAGTCCTCAAGGAATAGCCGCTACTGGTTTGAAATTCAGTACTCAGGTCAAGTTCTTAATAGCCAGGGAGTTCACCCCCTTCGCTTAAATCTGTTGGTCATTCGCGACGTCCCGTGGAACATGATGAAGTTGCAGTCAGTTCTCGGGAAGTTGACGTATTATATCCGTTTTATACACAATGTAGCCCAGAGAGCGGCTCCATTGCATATTTTGCGGTGGAAGACTGTACCTTGTGTTTGGACCACAGAGTGTCATGATGCATTCGAGAAACTAAAAAGTGCCATGTTGAGTGACAGATGCATTGTTCATTTCGATCCCGCAATGCTTGTGATTTTGACAGTGAACGCTTTTTCGTATGGAATCAGAGCTGTGCTCTTGCGCAGATTTGCTTGACAGATCGTGCCGATTGACCAAGACTCATTGCAACTATGCCCAAAGCGAGAAGGAAGCGCTCGCTGTTATCTATGGCGTGACAAAGTTTCGCCATTATCTGTCCCGTGGGAAGTTTTGCCTACTGACGGCCCATATGCCACTTCTGTGATTGTTTCATCCGTCCAGACGTGTTCTGCCACGCATGGCAACGTTTGGCTTTGTTACTGACACAGTATCAGTAAAAAATATTGTACCGGCTCACGTCGAAGCACGCAAATGCTGACGCCCTTTCTCGCCTACCTGTTGATCCTGATTCTGAGTGTGATGCTACTGCTCCATCTTGTTGTCACCACATCGACGGGCAGGACACTAAACATTTACAGACTGTTCCCCTGAACTACATGAATACTGCAAAGGCCCCAGGAGCAGACCCTGAGTTGAACCTTTGGTTGCACTACATCTGTACTGCTTGGACTCGTTCAGTGAAAAACATTCAAAATTCCTTTGTGCGTAGATATTTTGTTCGTTGGTATTGCGTCTCCGTCCAACATGGTATGATTTTATTGCAAAATGACTGTGGACATTTGGATGTGGTTATTCCTAAAGTGTTCAAAAACGTGTGTTGTGATTGCTCCACCAACGACATTGGGAAATTGTATGCACAAAACAGATATCGCGTCGGCACTGTACTTGGCTGGGCATGGACTTCCACGTTGAACAGATGATGTCACAGTGTCGACTCCGCCGCAAATATTTTTAGTTTGGCCAGAGTTTCAATTGCCGTGTGGCATCGAGTCCATATTGACCTTCCTGGTCGATTTTGGAACACTTGTTGGCCCATTGTTGTAGACTCTTTCAGCAAATATCCATTTGCAGTGCTCACGAACTCAACTACATAATGTAGTATCATTCAGGCTTCGTCATCTAGTTTTTGCTCGGAATGTTTTCCTGAAGTGTTGCTTGCATACAACGGACCACAGTTTATGGCTCAGGACCTCGAACAGTTTTGTGCAGGCAATGGTATCACTCACCTTACCAGTGCTCCGTTTCACCCTCAGTCGAACTGAGAAGCTGAACAATTTGTGCATACATTCAAGCAGCAGATGAATGAACGCAGGAGGATGTGTTGCTGCTCTTCCTCGTAACGTACCGCTCCCAGCCCCGCGATGGTCCATCGCCGACAGAGCTTCTACATGGTCGGTGACACCGAATACTCTTCCAGGTGCTGCACCCACCACAGTGCATGGCGCCTCCCACGCTCTGCAAGTATCACTTTGTGCCTGGTGATTCTATTCTTTTCAGGGCTTTTGGCCACACCTGGCGCTGGAAGAGAGCAAAGATTCTCAGAAATCTGGGCGCTTGCATGTATACAGGGTGTTACAAAAACGTATGGCCAAACTTTCAGGAAACATTCCTCACACACAAATAAAGAAAAGATGTTATGTGGACATGTGTACGGAAACGCTTAATTTCCATGTTGGAGCTCATTTTAGTTTCGTCAGTATGTACTGTACTTCCTCCATTCACCGCCAGTTGGCCCAATTGAAGAAAGGTAATGTTGACTTCGGTGCTTGTGTTGACATGCGACTCATTGCTCTACAGTACTAGCATCAAGCACATCAGTACGTAGCATCAACAGGTTAGTGTTGATCATGAACGTGGTTTTGCAGTCAGTGCAATGTTTTCAAATTCGGAGTTGGCAGATGCCCATTTGATGTACGGATTAGCACGGGGCAATAGCAGTGGAGTGGTACGTTTGTATCGAGACAGATTACCAGAACGAAGGTGTCCCGACAGGAAGACGTTCGAAGCAATTGATCGGCGCCTTAGGGAGCACGGAACATTCCAGCCTATGACTCGCGACTGGGGAAGACCTAGAACGACGAGGACACCTGCAATGGACGAGGCAATTCTTCGTGCAGTTGACGATAACCCTAATGTCAGCGTCACAGAAGTTGCTGCTGTACAAGGTAACGTTGACCACGTCACTGTATGGAGAGTGCTACGGGAGAACCAGTTGTTTCCGTACCATGTACAGCGTGTGCAGGCACTATCAGCAGCTGATTGGCCTCCACGAGTACACTCCTGCGAATGGTTCATCCAAGAATGTGTCAATCCTCATTTCAGTGCAAATCTTCTCTTTACAGATGAAGCTTCATTCCAACGTGATCAAATTGTAAATTTTCACAATCAACATGTGTGGGCTGACGAGAATCCGCACGCAATTGTGCAATCACGTCATCAACATAGATTTTCTGTGAACGTTTGGGCAGGCATTGTTGGTGATGTCTTGATTGGGCCCCATATTCTTCCACCTACGCTCTATGGAGCTCGTTATCATGATTTCATACGGGATACTCTACTTGTGCTGCTACAACATGTGCCTTTACAAGTACGACAAAACATGTGGTTCACGCACGATGGAGCTCCTTCACATTTCAGTCGAAGTGTTCGTACGCTTCTCAACAACAGATTCGGTGACCGATGGATTGGTAGAGGCGGACCAATTCCATGGCCTCCACGCTCTCCTGACCTCAACCCTCTTGACTTTCATTTATGGGGGCATTTGAAAGCTCTTGTCTACGCAACCCCGGTACCAAATACTGCTTCAGCGCATCAGAGATTCCATGCGACAAGGGTGGATGCATGTAACAAAGTGTTTGGTCACGCTAGTACGTTCTGTTGCTGTGTGCTTCCATTTCATGATTAATGTGATTTGAAGAGAAGTAATAAAATGAGCTCTAACACGGAAAGTAAGCGTTTCCGGACAAATGTCCCCATAACATATTTTCTCTATTTGTGTGTGAGGAATGTTTCCTGACAGTTTGGCCGTACCTTTTTGTAACACCCTGTATAATTCAATGTCCTGCTGGGTTGCTGCGCTGTCATCGGAACCAGATTCGTGCCTGTGCACTGCGAGATTCTCCCATAGATTTCCGTCCACAGATTGTCTTGTGGCCGGCGCCGCCGCCTCCGGGGACAACCTCAGCACTGTCTGTGGAACCGTTGGAGCTGGACCCATCGCCTTCGCCGCCGCAGCACCTCAACTTTCTGGCGATCGTCCCGGCGCCGATGTCGTCGTCGTTATCGCTGCCACCGCCTCTCCGTTTTTCATCTGACCGGCTCAGGAAAAGGGTGGGAACTTCTTCCGGAGGTTCTCGACTGACGTTGTCCTTAGAGCGCGTGACAAATGGGGTCGGTCCCGGTTGCAGCCCACGGCTTCTCCAGACACCCAGCACCTGCTCATCCCAGCCGCCCCCCCCCCCCCCCCTCCGTTACTATCAGATACGACAACGCGGTGCGGCATTTTGGGAAGGCGGGAGGGAGAGGACTGTGCAGCACTGACCAATGCGCCAACGGAGAGAGTGGGCAGCGCCACACTTCCAGGAAGACAGAGTTCAGCGTCCCCTGTCAAAGCTGACTTAAGCAGCCGCCCACGGCTGGTCGGCCCAGTTCGGTCGCAGTTTCAAGGGCATCAGTAATAAGTAATAGGAAGACTTCACTAAGACTGTGTACTGTAAGTACACTACTGGCCATTAAAATTGCTACACCAAGAAGAAATGCAGATGATAAACGGGTATTCATTGGACAAATATATTATACTAGAACTGACATGTCATAAAGTTTTCACGCAATTTGGGTACATAGATCCTGAGAAATCAGTACCCAGAACAACCACCTCTGGCCGTAATAACGGCCTTGATATGCCTGGACATTGAGTCAAACAGATCTTGGATGGCGTGTTCAGGTACAGCTGTCCTTGCAGCTTCAAGACGATACCACAGTTCATCAAGAGTAGTGACTGGCGTATTGTGATGAGCAAGTTGCTCGGCCACCATTGACGAGACGTTTTCAATTGGTGAGAGATCTGGACAATGTGCTGGCCAGGGCAGCAGTCGAAAATTTTCTGTATCCAGAAAGTCACTTACAGGACCTGCAACACGCGGTCGTGCATTATCCTATTGAAATGTAGGGTTTCGCAGAGATCAAATGAAGGGTAGAGCCACGGCTCGTAACACATCTGAAATGTAACGTCCACTGTTCAATGTCCCGTCAATGCGAACAAGAGGTGACCGAGACGTGTAACCAATGGCAACCAATACCATCACGCCGGGTGATACGCCAGTATAGCAATGACGAATACATGCTTCCAATGTGCGTTTACCGCGATGTCGCCAAACACGGATGCGACCATCATGATGCTGTAAACACAACCTGGATTCATCCGAAAAAATGACGTTTTCCCATTCGTGCACCCAGGTTTGTCGTTGAGTACACCATCGCAGGCGCTCCTGTCTGTGATGCAGCGTCAAGGGTAACCGCATCCATGATCTCCGAGCTGATAGTCCATGCTGCTGCAAACGTCGTCGAACTGTTCGTTCAGATGGTTGTTGCCTTGCAAACGTCCCCATCTGTTGACTCAGGGATCAAGACGTGGCAGCACCATCCGTTACAGCCGTGCGGATAAGATGCCTGTCATCTCGACTGATAGTGATACGAGGCCGTTGGGATCCAGCAGGGCGTTCCGTATTACCCTCTTGAACCCACCGATTCCATATTCTGCTAACAGTCATTGGATGTAGACCAACGCGAGCAGCAATGTCGCGATACGATTAACCACAATCGCGACAGGATACAATTCGACCTTTATCAAAGTCGGAAACGTGATGGTACGCATTTCTCCTCCTTACACGAGGCATCACAACAACGTTTCACCGTGCAACGCCGGTCAACTGTTGTTTGTGTATGAGAAATCGGTTGGAAACTTTGCTCATGTCAGCACGTAGTACGTGTCGCCACCAGCGCCAGCCTTGTGTGAACGCTCTGAAAAGCTAATCATTTGCATATCACAGCATCTTCTTCCTGTCGGTCGAAAGTCGCGTCTGTAGCACGTCATCTTCGTGGTGTAGCAATTTTAATGGCCAGTAGTGTAGTAATAGTGGCTAAAGCACCTGTATGCAGAAGGCAAAGGAAGCGCAGGAATCAAAATAAGTAACGTTAACTTTATTTTCTTTTCAGAAATAAAGAGTTCAGTTAATCTTCAAATGATTTGTAGAGACGATTTTTCATTCCTGCCGCAAGCCATCGCGACTTCTCTCCTTCCTTGTTTCTGTCGGTGCTGACTTCCACAGTTGTTGACACAACACCCTCAGCTTATAGAGACTGTCTGTTTCATGTGCTATTTATACCCTAAAATTACTTATTCGACAGTCCTTCACAGAGCTGTAAATGGCTGATTGCTTTCACCTTGCCTTCCCAGTCTCCGCATGAGCTTGTACGCGTCCCAATTAAATAGTTCCTGCAGAAGACGCTTTTTGTATTGCCATGAATGCTAGTGAATTACGAGAAAGGAGCTTCCAGGTACACGCTGCTCTGTGTAATAAACGAACTGTAACCACGTATGTCAAACCAGCACTTGCCATGCTTCCAGAAAACCTTAAGAGATCCTTACCTTCACGGATAATATCCAATACAGTCACACTGCTGCAGCAACAGCATGCGTATCACCCCAATATCCCATGCGACAGCACTGCTGGCATTTGCTCACGCAGGTTCGATTGCAGATTACCTCCGCGTGTGTTTTCAACTGTGATACGTTGCGTGCTGGCAATATTACCAGATAGCAGCTTCGAAAGTGACGAAAAGCCATGGTGTGTGGTACATTCATATGCCTAAGCGTTTTCGACATGCTAGAGATTCACCAACGTACAACCGCCAGTAACATCACTATGGCCACTATATGAAATTACAAAACCTTAAAACGGGTTTTACAAGTTCAGGACAAAAATAAGTTTACGATATTATTTCACCTACAAACGCCTCAATCCGCTTAGAAGAAAAGTAGATGTTATAGTCTCAGCTTAGAACCATTTATTTTATGAGGACCGCTCAAAACTAAACCTTTTGAATCTGTTATGTGAAAATTCTTGAAGCTTTATAAATAAAACGAAGATTATTCGTTTATTTTATTTTATGAACTCCACTGGACTACTATAGTCTTTCATACAAAAGTTCATTCATTAATACAATAGAGTTTATTAATAATTTAATAAGAAATTAAATAGTGCACTAATTATACAGGAATTGTTATAATTTGTTATTATATGAAGGGTGTTATGCTCTTCTGTCTGGCCAATACTTCTTCATTCTTTTAGATATTTTCTTTCTTTTCTTTCTTTCTTCGTCTGAGATCACTCTCCCTGTAGCACTTTTATTTATCTTCGTTTGTAACCTGCTGTGTGTCTCTTGCAGTATTCTGGTTTTCTCTATTTTCTTTTTTAAGTCGTCTACTGTAATTTAGGGTTCTCCCATATCTTCCTTAATTTCTATGATGCATTTAATGTTGCTCTTACTATCCACAATTTTTCTATAATTTCCTTACTAAATCTGTATTCAGTTGTTCTCGTCAGATGTCCAAAGTTCTTCCTGATAGGGCTCACTACTGGTTCTATTTTCTTCTACACTGTTTCATTTGAAGCTATTCTCCAATGCCCATTTACTTAATATCGTTTATTTATGCTTGTCCTAATTATTTTTCTTTCTAGTGTTTTGTCGATTTCTGCTGTTTTAGTTTTTTTGAAAATGGTTCCACCTGCGTAAGTTATTGCCGGTGGTGTAAGTGTTTTATAATGTTTCAATTTTGCATCAATGGATAGGCTTTTTTGTGCTGTATGTGGTTTTGATAATGTAATTTGCTTTCTTCGGTTTTTTATTACATTTTTCTGTAATGGTTTCTCATGTAGATTGTAACTTATGATTTCACCTAACTATTTAATTTTATCTACAATTTTGGTTTCTTGTTCTCCTATGGTAATTTTGTTTGCAAGCTATAAATCAGTCGGCATAATTCCTGTATTTTCAAATGATATTCTGAGGCCAATTTTCTGTGCTATTTCTTGTAGTACTTTAACTTGAACATGGTTGGCTAGGAGAGCAAGATCAGCAAATACCAAGTAGTTCAAACTTATATTATTTTTAGCACTTCTATTTCTTATGTTCTTTGCATTCTCCGATTATGTATTCCAGAGCACAGTTGAACAATATTGATGATAGACTGTCACCTCGTCTTATGCTTGGTTTTATTAAGAATGGTTTAGAAATTTCTCCTCTAAACTGAACGTTCGATTAGTTGTTGGTTAGAGTAAGTCCTATTAATTTAATTAGTTTTGGATTGAGTCCCACATTCCTTAAAAGTTTTAGGACCGAAGATCTATGGAGGCTGTCATATGCTTTCTTAAAATCTACAAATGTTATTGCAAGAACTTTGTTGCGTTACACGTAGTGAAAAATAATGAATTTTAAACTAATGATCTGCCCTGCATATCTTCTCCATAGTCTGAAATATCTCTCAAATTCCTCTAACTCCTGAGTCCTTTCTAGTTTTCTGGATTGCTCTTATTCCCCTTCTTGCGTAGATGGTGTACGATGGCAGTGGTCCAATGTTCAAGGAATGGTTATGTTATCCGAATTTTTGTTAGAGCCTTGTGCAAGGAGTTCTTGAATGTGTCGGCTGAATATTTCCTCATTTCAATAAAAAGCTGATCTTTTCCAAATGCCTTACAGTTCTTTTGTCCTTTGAGAACTCTTTCTACTTCTTGGAAAGTTGGGGGGTCTAATCTGTTAGGTTCGGTTTTAATTGTAGTACTTAAGTCGACTTGTAAACTGTGAATTTCTTCACAATTCGAAAGTTTATTAACTGCTTTTGGCACGAATTCAGCATTTTCTTTGTTACTGTTTGCCATTCTTCCATCTTCATCTTTTAGTATCAGCATCGGGGGCTCACACTGGTGCAGTTGTTTCCCAAAGATTTTATACTAGTTCCTGTAATTGGTTTTGTGGTATCTTCTATAGTGTTTATTATGTCTTTATGGAATCCTCTCTTAAGTCTCCTAACATTTTGTGTGATTTTTTTTTTCCTTTCAGTTTTTAGATTGATGGCATTTTCTTATGTTTTGTGTTGAAACTCCAACCACGCTTGGTGTCTTTCGTCATGGAATTTGTCACATTCTGGACTTCACCGTGCATGTTTTCCTCGTTGGTTCAAGGGAGCTAGATTGTTGGCTTCTTTCTTGAGACTTGGTACCAATTGTTCTAGATTAACTGTTACTTTAATGATTTGTGTTATTTGTTGGTATTTGTTATTTTCAGTTAGCTGGCGTGGATCGTACGTCCTCCATGTTTTATTATATTTTCATTCCTTTCTTTTAATTGAGTGAATGATTTTAATTTAAACTAAGTAGTGGTCCGAGCCCATGTTTACTTCTCTCAATACTTAAACATTGCGTATTTCCTTATGAGAACGTTTATCTATACAGACATGGTCTTGCCTGCCACTCCCCCTTCCTTCAGTCTGAGTGTTTCCACGTTTTAAGTTTATTTGGCTTCCTCTTGAAGTATGCTGATATAGATATAAGGCTGTTTTCTCTGCAGAGTTCTACAAGTCTTTGACCGTTCTTGTTTGCAAAGTTATGTGGACTCCTTTTTCCAATTATATCTTTATATTTCCTTTCTTCTTCCAGCTGGGCTTTCAAGTCTCTCAATAAGATTTGCACATTTATTTTATTTATTCTGTTCAGTTTGACCGAGAAAGTACCAAAATGTATCTCCTTTTCCTTTCTTTTTGTCAGAAATATTTTTAATTTTAAGGTCTTGAGCATTTATAACTGTGTAGCTTTTGTTCATTGTTTTGAAAAACAGAGTTGCAATTCTAGGTGGCATTACTTGAAAAGCAGTTGTTGAATCTACGATTTTCTTATGTCCACTATAAATCCTATTCCAAACTGGCGACATTGCTTCATAACCATCTGTCCTGGTTTCCCATTATAAATTCGATTTCGTTGTAATTCGAACTGGTTCCTCATTTCTTGGAGCCCCACTATTACAATTTTGGATTTATTTAATTCGTCTGTGAAATTCTTGAGTATTCCGCTCTTAAATAGTGAGTTTATGTTGTGTGTTGCCATATAATTTTTTTGCTTAAGTTGAATCTCAAGCCAAGCTAAAGTTTTCCGGGCACAAAAACGTGCAATAAGAGTTATATGTGGTGTGAACTAAAGAACATCCTGCAGAGCTCTGTTTACGGAACTAGCGATACTAACTACTGGTTCCCAATATACACTCCTGGAAATGGAAAAAAGAACACATTGACACCGGTGTGTCAGACCCACCATACTTGCTCCGGACACTGCGAGAGGGCTGTACAAGCAATAATCACACGCACGGCACAGCGGACACACCAGGAACCGCGGTGTTGGCCGTCGAATGGCGCTAGCTGCGCAGCATTTGTGCACCGCCGCCGTCAGTGTCAGCCAGTTTGCCGTGGCATACGGAGCTCCATCGCAGTCTTTAACACTGGTAGCATGCCGCGACAGCGTGGACGTGAACCGTATGTGCAGTTGACGGACTTTGAGCGAGGGCGTATAATGGGCATGCGGGAGGCCGGGTGGACGTACCGCCGAATTGCTCAACACGTGGGGCGTGAGGTCTCCACAGTACATCGATGTTGTCGCCAGTGGTCGGCGGAAGGTGCACGTGCCCGTCGACCTGGGACCGGACCGCAGCGACGCACGGATGCACGCCAAGACCGTAGGATCCTACGCAGTGGCGTAGGGGACCGCACCGCCACTTCTCAGCAAATTAGGGACACTGTTGCTCCTGGGGTATCGGCGAGGACCATTCGCAACCGTCTCCATGAAGCTGGGCTACGGTCCCGCACACCGTTAGGCCGTCTTCCGCTCACGCCCCAACATCGCGCAGCCCGCCTCCAGTGGTGTCGCGACAGGCGTGAATGGAGGGACGAATGGAGACGTGTCGTCTTCAATGATGGATGACAGTCGCTTCTGCCTTGGTGCCAATGATGGTCGTATGCGTGTTTGGCGCCGTGCAGGTGAGCGCCACAATCAGGACTGCATACGACCGAGGCACACAGGGCCAACACCCGGCATCATGGTGTGGGGAGCGATCTCCTACACTGGCCGTACACCACTGGTGATCGTCGAGGGGACACTGAATAGTGCACGGTACATCCAAACCGTCATCGAACCCATCGTTCTACCATTCCTAGACCGGCAAGGGAACTTGCTGTTCCATCAGGACGATGCACGTCCGCATGTATCCCGTGCCACCCAACGTGTTCTAGAAGGTATAAGTCAACTACCCTGGCCAGCAAGATCTCCGGATCTGTCCCCCATGGAGCATGTTTGGGACTGGATGAAGCGTCGTCTCACGCGGTCTGCACGTCCAGCACGAACGCTGGTCCAACTGAGGCGCCAGGTGGAAATGGCATGGCAAACCGTTCCACAGGACTACATCCAGCATCTCTACGATCGTCTCCATGGGAGAATAGCAGCCTGCATTGCTGCGAAAGGTGGATATACACTGTACTAGTGCCGACATTGTGCATGCTCTGTTGCCTGTGTCTATGTGCCTGTGGTTCTGTCAGTGTGATCATGTGATGTATCTGACCCCAGGAATGTGTCAATAAAGTTTCCCCTTCCTGGGACAATGAATTCACGGTGTTCTTATTTCAATTTCCAGGAGTGTATTTATTCCTTAATGAAATTTGTCATTAAAAATATATCACTTTTTCAAACCAACAGCTCAGTTCATGAATTCAGTACTAGAAATGAGAATCATCTTCACAGGGATTTAAAGTCACTTACTCTTGTACAAAAAGTTGTGCATTATTCAGGAATACACGTTTTCAATAACTTGCCAATAGCCATAAAAAGATTTACAACCAACGAAATTCAGTTTAAGAGAAGCCTAAAGATTTATTGGTGGCCAACTCCTCCAAAACCATTGATTTCTCAGTAGAACCAACCGATTTTGTGTGTGTTTATATATATATATATATATATATATATATATATATATATATATATATATGTTTATTACTTTATAAATAAAAAACATTTTCAATGAGTGTTGTAAAATGACCCTCTCATATAGTGTACATTAAAAAAAAGACGATCATTCCACCTGGGACCTGTGGAAGGTAAATTAGCTTATTTGTTTTAGTTGTAAATATTTATCATATATTATTGTTTTTCTGACATGTTCTAAATCCTGGAGGACCTCATCACTACGGATCAATCGGAACGAAAATTGCAGAGGGCTGCAATTATGTAGACATGAAGAATAAAGGTGTAGAATATTAACGACGTCTGTTTTATTCAAAAAAACGTTAATAGTTATTTACTTATTTATCAGAATTTTCTGGCTCAGAAATTGAGTAAAATAAATTGTCAGATGGGACAAATCCTGAGGCTCAAGGACTAGCTTATCTGGTAATGAAGTGAAGTGTGGGAGGTAAAATTCATAGTGAGAGAAGAAAGTTTGATTACACCAAGTAGGCTGAAGTGGGTGCTGGCTGCAATAGCTTTGCGGAGATGTAGAATTCTGCAAAACAGGAGCTAGCGTAGACTGCTGCCTCAACCCAATCTTTGGATTAGAGGCAACAACATAAGTCAAAGGTAAGTCAAATGTAGTCCACAGAATTTCAATTTAAAAGAGAAAAAAATCTCTAAATAATGGATACTGGTCAAATACTGTATCTTTTAAGAGTCTCATATGTAACAGGAGAAAAACTACTGATCAAAAATAGAAACAAAATACCCACAAACATCCATCTGGAAAAGTTGTGAGATCTTGGCCACGCTTTCCCCATTATAGCCATAAGACTGTTAACCGTATAAGAGGTGCTCATTGTGGTTACAACACATTCTTATGTGTCATTCATCCCTTCTTCTGAAAAAAATCGCTAACTTGTGTGCATCAAAGCACTGTAGCCAGAAACCTAAGGAATGAAGGTGACGTGATCGGAGAGGATGGGCTACTGGCCTTCACAGAACAATCCATCATTCATCAAACGATTGCTTTTGTTACTGTCGTATGAGGCGTCGAAAAACTGCTTGGTGCTCGTCATACGTATATCACATAAAAAAATCTTTCTTGAACGGCAACGTTCTCCAATAATTCACGTAATGTGGTAATAAAACAACGCTTTGTTTTTAATTTGTATGGTGATTCTGTCACCGTCAGTTGCCTTCCACACACACTGATACTACAGCGAATTTGTCCTTACTGTCAGTCTGTGGTGTTACATTAAGTTATGCGCCTCATCAAGACAGTGGTGCAAAGGGGCAGCTTAGATGTTAAAGGACGAGGAAGGGAGCAACCTGAAGAGTTCATACAGAAGCAGCTTTGGATATGGCATTCATCAGTCCGCGTGCTGCCATGAAAAATTTGGCTGAATTGTGTGACTGCAGCGGCCGGAAAGCCATTCGCATATTCCTTGATAACAAATTCCAGTTCTTTATCTAACCATTACATTATCACTGTGAAAGGCACGCAGATGCAGTGTACTCGGGTGTGAGACAGCGTTATCAACACCTAAAGTCCTCCGCCACGTTTTTCTATCTGTATCCGAAGCCTAATCTCAGGAATTACTTCACAGATTTTTATACGGTTTTCACTGATAGAACGACTGATTCTCGAGGAACGTTTGTGTGTATAATTTACCAGCAAACCCGGCAGTGCTTTGCAATTGTTAAACCTCTTTTGGAATATATCCTTCTTCCCCCGCTCTTTGTCCATTTTCTCCTCCACCTTCTCCCTCCATCTCCCTGTGTTCACCTCCTCATTATCTATGTCCATTTCCTCACCCAACTCTCTCTGCCCATCTATTCCTCCCCCTCTCTCACTCTCTCTGATCTCGAGCCTTGTTTATTGTTACCGCAAATGCAGGTTCGGTTGTAGTATTCTAATTATAAGCCGATAAGCCATAAACATAATGTTATTCTTTTCTGTGAAAATCGTCTGTGAGGAAGAAAACAAACAACGCCTTTTCGTGAATATAATTTTTGTTTATATACAGGGTGATTCACATAAGACGTAACACCGATTTTACTTCGTGAACGGCTACACATATCGAAAAGCGGTTTTCGGCAAATGTTAGAGCGTCGTGTGGTACGTATTTTTTTTTTTTTTTTTTTGATGGATTAATGCTTTTAGCGCTGGTATCAACGGAGGTATTGAAGCGAATACTTCGTCCTTTTTAATGGAACCGTATACTTTTTATAACTGTATTCTATAGCTCTTGAGTAGACATTTGTAGTGATATTGCGTTTGTTGATGTTGACGAAACCATTTGTGAAAAAGCTCGAGAACTGTCCTAGAATGTGAGAGCGCTGTGGCTGCAGTCACGGTGCAAATACCACAAAGCGGAGCTCTCGTGCTACGCTGTGTCAGAATATCAACTCATTTGTCTGTTTACTCGTCTGCACTGCAGGCCGCTTATTTCTGCTTCAACATTCGTTGGGTGGAGATTTGTACAACAATGAGGAGAAGCTGGTTATACTACTTTTACACGGCGTATGTAGAAGAAATGCCGCAAAAACAGTACAGCGGTGTAGGGCTATCTATCCGGTTCGCCAGTGTCTGAGGGGCCAGCCAATTGAACGAACTATTGCGACGCTAACGCAGAAAGACTGCTTGTACGTCATCATAGGAAATTACGTTGTGGGACCTTACTTTATGGCAGGAGTTCTAAAAGGACATACGTGCGAACACTTTCTAACGAACATTCTGCCGGTTCTTCTAGAAGAGGTACCACTGGATATTGGACACTGTTTGTGGCTGCAATTCTGCAGTTATCCAGCTGACTCTTCCCGTGTTGCAATGAAAATACTGAATGAGAGCTGTCCTGGACGCTGGATAGGACGAAATTCTCTTGCCAAATGGCCTGCGAGGTCCCCCCCTCCCCCCTCCCCCCCCCCCACCCATTTGACTCTTCTCCATTGTTTTGTTTGGGGAGTACTCAAAGACACAATCTGTGACGAAGCCCCAACTATGCAGACTACATGTGTCGTCGAATCTCCAGTGCATGCTCTACCACATTATCCACTGTAATTACGTCCGTTCATCGTTCTTTCGAACGATGATTACAATTGTGCCTTTCAGTCCATGATCAAGAGTTTGAACACATGGTTAAATAAGGAATACAGTTGTATTTTGGAAGACAAAATTCATGTTATGCGGTTTGAGTAATTACCAGACCGTTTTTAGTTAACTGTTTATTTCATTTGCGAGTGTACGAATTTGCATTGCAATGCCAAATAAGTTGACAGCGTGTATTGCACATAGCTGATAATACTGTCGTTAGGCGCTTACGTTCAGCATGAATCGACATTTTGGTAAAAAGAATAATCATTTTGCTGTGTACAGGTGGTCACCAATGTATTTTTAATAAAACGATTAGTTCAACGAATGTATTCCATATGATATAATTTACAGCAGTTTAGGTAGCGACAGTTATCCGACAGCATGTATTTTACCTATAAAATACACACAGCCAAGTACAGCAAAACATAGATCAAACCTTCCTTCTAACATTTAGATATTTAATCCAGTAGTCGCTTTTTGCAGTGTATAAGATCTCTTTATTTGTGAAGAATGAACAGTTGATTTCTCTGTTTCAGCTCACGTAAATCTGGGAGGATACACAAAACTCCGATAATTTTCCTAAGCTCTTTGTGATGCACCAGATTCTAGCCTACGTCGTATTACCACATACAACTTTCATAGGTGACCCTGAATCTAGGTCGTACGTTGGAACAAGAGGAAATAAAACGTTATTCTCGCAGCGCAGGCCTACCTTACGGTATACGACTACGTAGTTTAATACACCATAACTTGTTAAAAATATATTTGATGAATAAAGGGGGAAAAATGTTGCACTTTAATTTTACTAAACTTGAATAAAAATATGAAAGGAGAATGGTTATTGTTAATCCTTAAAGCTTTGCGTTGCATGTCTTTAAGTTTCATACAAGGTCGATGTAAGTTAAGAGAATGATGTCCATTTCACGTAATAGTACATGTAATTAAAGTCGAACGTGTCAAGATAATTACTATTTGCTTAAAGATGTGGCTAGCTTCATGAGAGTGTGACGAGGACTATTCTCTTAAACAGCAGATTAAATAGGAGAGCATGAGCAATCTTATGTTCAGGGTAAATGTGGTTTCTGCATGTACGGATGCTGATGACCTAGAAAACATTTATAAGTAGTTGAAATTAGTAAAAGAAAGTGAGCTGCGTCGTTGTTTAACATACACGGCGGGCTAAGTCCTGAGTATCTGAAATAATCTAGAATTCAGAGCATATGAGCTTGTATTGCTTGCAAATTTTGCTTCTTCTGATTAATGAAGCCAACTTTTAGCGAATAAAGCCCAGCTTCATGTGAATTTAGAGAATGTTGCAGGAATGGCGGCCAACAATTAAGACACATCTGCTACACCAAAAATGGCAATAACAGGGAGGAAAGGTGCTTTACACACACATGAAAATTAAATAAAATCAGTTATTTTACGTTAACGAACTATAATTGTATTCTGAGATAAACAGAAATTATCACATCACAGACCTTTCCATACAAGTAATAAAACGTTGGCGTAGAAGTCTGCGTCTTATTCATCCAACGATCCGAACAGTAGTATGTTTTAATAGCATCACACTCTTTACACAATTAGTGTTAAAATGAACACTATATTTTCTTTGATTTTGTTGCATCGCATTATCTTAGTTTATTGGATTTTGCGCTTTTGTCTCTTCGTATCTTTTCACACGCAAGAAAATGTTTATTTAGCAGTTTCCCCATATCCAGGCACAATGCGGCAGTCTGGTGCGAGACGCGTGCTTTGCAGTCTTTTCACAGCGAACGCCGTTGTCGGCTACCATGCTGTCATATTCTAGGACATCTCTGGAGTTTTCTTACGACAGGTTGAAATGTCAACATTAACAAACGTTTCATCCCTGTAATTGTCTCCACAAGAGCTATCGAACGCATTTATAGAATGTATACAGCGTCATTTAAAACAAACTTACGTACTTCAATTCTCAGTCGATACCGAGGCTAGACGTAATTAACCACAAAAAAAAAAAAAAAAAAAAAAAAAAATGCGTGCCGTTCGACGCTCTAACATTTGTCGAAAACCAAGTTTTGACACGTGTAACAGTTCACTAAATGAAAGGTGTGTTATGTCTTACATGACTCGCTGTATACAGGGTGGTCCACTGATAGTGACTGGGCCAAATATCTCACGAAATAAGCATCAAACGAAAAAACTACAAAGAACGAAACTTGTCTAGCTTGAAGGGGGTAGAGGTTTTTTTTTTTTTTGGGCACACGACAGCAAGGTCTTCAGGGTCCACTCAGTAACATAGTGAGACGGGTGTCCAGAAAATGTGCAGAACAGTAAGATAAAAAAGAACATTAAACACTCTTTTTTTCTTTATTGTGATTTCATTCCCCTGGCTCATATGGGCAGGGGAGGGCTGTCAGCGGCACAATACGCCGTTCTTCAGCCGAGTGATATAACAACTTAAAATAAGAATAAAATGTTACATACATAAGATGAGAAAGGGGAACTTAAAACAGAATAATGGGAGAAAATGGAGGTAAAAAACAGACTAACACAGAGACATTCATGGAGGACAGTTAAAAGTCACCAGAAAGTTAAAAAACACAGTTGGCGAGTCTTCAAAACTCAGAAAAGACACTGAATGGGCATGCACACGTTAAAAGTCGGCCACAGTAGTAAAAACACTCCGGAACAACACACTTAAAACCCACTTGGAGCACACACGACAAAGAATAAAACTCCCAGGCGGGACCTGCCGAGGGAAAGGGCAGAGAGGATGGAGAAGGAGGGGAGAGCATGGGGCAGCAGGGGAAGCGGCGGGATGAAGAGAGGAGGGGCATCAGTGGGTTCACGAAGAGGCAGGAGACACATGGGGCGGGAGACGAAGAGGGAAGATAGGGCAGGAGGGAGTGCAGAGACACTGAAAGGAGGCACGAGAGATGGGGGGGGGAGTAGAAGGGGGAAGCTGCTCAGGACGAGGGAGGGGGAGGAGAGGGAGCCCTGAGGAGGAGGCAGGAAGATGGGGTTAGAGTTGGTAGGAAGTGTAGATGTCAGGGCGAAGCTCATCATCCGGGAGGGGCAGACGGTGGAAGTTGCATTGAGAAAGGAGATGGAGGGTGTGGAGATGGACAGAGGGTGGGACACAATGGTAAAGGCGCACAAACTGGTTGGGGGTGGAGAGGAAGGGAGACACCAGGGGGTGAGGGGGATCAAGGCGGCGAACAATATATATTGTGCGGATATGTTCAAAGAAAAGGAGAAGGTGGGGGAAGGGGACGAGGTTGTAAAGGATACGCGTGGGGGACAGAAGGCAGATGTGGAAGGCGAGGTGGAGCACGTGGGGTTCGAGGATTTGGAGGGCTTTATAGAACTGGGGAGGGGCGAAATCCAAGCAACACTGGCATAACAGAGGATGGGGTGGATCAAGGATTTGTAGGTGTGAAGGATGGTGGAAGGATGCAGACCCCACGTCCGGCCGGACAGGAGTTTCAGGAGTCGGAGGCAGTTGTGAGTTTTGTTTTGGATGGTAAGGAGATGGGGAGTCCAGGTGAGGTGGCGGTCGAGTGTGAGACCAAGGTATTTGAGGGTAGTAATGAGGTGGATAGGACGGCCATAAATTGTGAGGTAGAAATCATGTAGGCGGAAGGAGCGGGTGGTGCGGCCTATGATGATCGCCTGGGTCTTGGAGGGATTAACACAGAGGAACCACTGGTTGCACCAAGCGGTGAATTGGTCAAGGTGGGTTTGGAGGGTACGTTGGGACCGTTGAAGGGTAGGATAAAGGGCTAGGAAGGCAGTGCATAAAACACTGTTTTTTTTTCTTTATTGTTATTTTGAAACCTGTATTACAGGCAGGCCTGCAGCAGCATACGACGCCGCTCTTTGGCCGCAGAGAAACACAAATATACAAATGAAGACATTTAGAGAAAACACATGGTGGACATATAAACGGAGACAAACACTTTTTAAAATACAAGGTGCGTTCACGGGCATAGAGACCAAGATAAAATTGTTCAGACACTTGGACACAGACAGAGACGAAAATTGTCACACGTGAATGTAGGTGCACAAAACGAATAACACTGAATCACTTAAGCACAAAACGACGGCACACACAGAACATGAGGCGTTGATCTCCGGTGCGCGAATTTTCACTAACCGTGTACGAGTCCAGGGACCTGCCAAGAGAGGAAGAGGGGGGGTGGGAGAGGGAGAGAGGAGAGCAGATGCCATGGGTAGGGGAGATAGGGAGTAAGGGGGAGGGGAAGCCCAGGGGAAGAGGGGTGGAGGGAGGGGATGGGGGAAAAGGAAAGAGAAGGGAGGGAGGGTGCCTAAAGGATAGGACACAGGAAGTGGGGGGAGGATCAAAGTTGATAGGAGGGGTAGATGGAGGGGAGGAGGACATCATCAGGGAGGGGGAGCTGGCAGAAGCCACCTTGGGAGAGGGTGAGGAGGGTGGAGAAATGGAGATTGGGTGGGACATGGGAATACAGGCGCAGCAGCAGGCAGGTGTGGGAGAGGATGGGTGAGACAAGTGGATGAGGAGGATCGAGTTTGCGGGAGGTGTACAGGATCCATATCCTTTCAAGGAAAAGGAAGAGGTGGGGGAAGCGGATGAGATCATACAGGATCCGCATGGGGGAGGGGAGACGGATGTGATAGGCGAGGCGGAGAGCATGGTGTTCAAGGATTTGGAGGGATTTATAAAAGGTAGGGGGGGGCGGAGATCCGGGCCGGATGGATGTAACAAAGGATAGGGCGGATGAGGGATTTATAGGTGTAGAGGATGGTGGATGGGTCCAGACCCCACGTACGGCCGGAAAGGAGCTTGAGGAGATGGAGTCGGGAGCATGCCTTAGCTTGGATTGTCCGGAGATGGGGAGTTCAGGAGAGGCGACGGTCGAGGGTGACACCAAGGTACTTAAGGGTGGGAGTGAGGGCGATAGGACGGCCATAGATGGTGAGATAGAAATCAAGGAGGTGGAAGGAAGGGGTGGTTTTGTCTACAATGATCGCCTGGGTTTTGGAGGGTTGACCTTGAGCAACCACCGGTTGCACCAGTGGTGAACCGGTCAAGATGGGATTGGAGGAGGTGTTGGGAGCGCTGCAGGGTGGGGGCAAGGGCAAGGAAGGCTGTGTCATCGGCAAACTGGAGGGGGTGGACGGGGGATGATGGCGGCTGCATGTCCGCCATATACAAAAGGTACAGAAGGGGGGAGAGGACGGAGCCTTGGGGCACACCGGCGGAGGGGAAAAAGGTGTAGCAGTCGGTGTTATGGATGGTGACATAGGAAGGACTGTGGGAGAGAAAGGAGCTGATCAGACGGATGTAGTTATTGGGAAGGGCGAAGGTTTGGAGCTTGAAGAGGAGACCGGAATGCCATATGCGGTCATAAGCTCGTTCGAGGTCCAGGGAGAGGAAGATTGCAGAGCGACGGGAACTAAGCTGGTCAGAAAGGAGATGAGTGAGGTGAAGGAGAAGATCGTCGGAAGAGAAGGACGGCCGAGGGCCACACTGGGTAACGGTTAGGAGGCAGTGCTGGCGGAGATGCTGGTGGATGCGGCAGGTGAGGATAGATTCCAGGACCTTGCTGAAGACTGAGGTAAGGCTGATGGGTTGGTAGGAGGGGATGGCAGACGGCGGTTTACCAGGTTTAAGGAACATCAGGATATGGGAGGTTTTCCACAGGTTGGGGTAGTAACCGGTGGACAGGACTACATTGTAGAGCCTGGCCAGGGTGGAGAGGAAAGAGACAGGAGCTTCACGAAGGTGACGGTAGGTGACACGATCATAACCAGGAGCGGCGTTGCGTTTCGTGCGGAGTGTAGCAATGAGGTGCTGTGTAGTGATAGGGGCATTGAGTTCCATGTGTGCAATGTTGTCCAAGAACTGGAAACCAGGTGCGAGGGGAGGGACAGTGGTGTCAGTTCGATCGTGAACATCCGGGAAGAGGGAGTAATCAAACGGGGGATCATCGGGGATGGAAAAGACATTGGAGAGGTAAGAGGCAAAGTGATTGGCCTTACTAAGGGAGTCAGGGAAGGGGTGATCATCATGGAGAAGAGGATAGTAGGGGGAGGGTTTAGTTCCGGTAAGGCGATCGAAGGCTGACCAGAACTTGGATGAGTTGATAGGCAGGGTAGCATTCAAACGGGTGCATGTCTGTCGCCAGTCCTGGCGTTTCTTAGCCGTGAGCAAATTACGGATGTGTCATTGGAGTTGCCGGTGGCGTCGTAGTGTGTCCGGGTCACGCGTGCTGAGGAAGGCACGGTAGAGACGGTGGGATTCACAGAGGAGGAGGACGGCCAGTGGGGGTAAGGTAGGATGGTGGGGGAGGACGGCGACAGTAGGGACGTGCGCCTCCACGGCCTCAGACAAGGTCTGCTGGAGACAGGAGGCGGCATGAGTTACATCGTCAGGGTGGTGGTAGGTGAAGGGGTGGCTATCGACCTGGGTGGAAAGGGTATCCTAGTAGGCATTCCAGTTGGCACGGGAATAGTCATGGATGTGCTTAGGGGGAGGGTCATTACGAGGGTCAGGGCAGGGGCGACGATCGTCTGAAACGGTGAGGAGGACAGGGAGATGGTCGCTACCAATAGGCTCCAGGACATCCACCATTATGTGGCCAAGGAGGTTGGGGGAGGAAAGGATAACATCAGGAGTGGAGTTGGATTCGGGACGGGTATGCTGGGGGATGGGGAAGAGGTCGCCTTGAAGGGAGGAGAGGAACTTGTGCCACCGCTGTAACTGGGTGACGGAATGACTATGGATGTTGAGGTCAGCGGCGATCACGTAGGAGGAGAAGGTACGGTCAACGTGGGAGAGGAAGTCGAAGGGAATAGGGGCGTTAGGGCGGACATAGACGGTGGCGCAGGTAATGGTAAGGCCGGGGAAGAAGAGACTAAGGATCAGGTGTTCGGTGGGGTCGGGAAGGAGAGGTTGGAGCTGAACGGGCATCTGGCGGTGGTGACCAATGGCGTCCACCACGCGCAATCGGGAGGGGATTATCGGAGTGGTGGAGGAGGTAGGGCGAAGTGTGGACGGTGTGGTGGGGTTGGAGGAAGGTTTCATTGAGGAGGAAGGCATCCACGTGGTAGGTGGCAAGGGTGTGCAGGAAGAGGTTCTTGTTGGCGGGAAGGGAGTGGATGTTGTTGAAAAGGATACGGTGCTGTCGCGCCATGACAGGGGTTTAAACGAGGGTGTCAAGACGGGAGAAGGTGAAATGGGCCTGGTTGTTGGAGTAGGTAACGTACATTTTGAGTTTGAAAACGGAACGGGCAGTGAGGGAGATCTGTTGGAGGGTGTGCGGGCACTGAAAAGGATGAACATTCTGAAGGACGATGGTGAGGAATCTGATGATGTCCTCAGCGGTAGGGGGTGGGCGATGGGAATTGCCGGGAGGGGTGGGGGCGTCCAGAGGGTGGACAGGAACAGTGAGTTCAGGAGTGGTAGGAGGGGGTCGGGCCTTACATTTCTGGGACTAGGTAGGATGAGGGAGGTTACAGGTATTACAGGAGGGGGGGACTGGAGATTGGGGCACTGCCATAAAATGTGGGCTTGCCTACAGTGCGGGCAGGTGGGGGCCTCGCGGCACTCATATATCGGGTGTGCATTATACCGCAAGCACCTTTGGCAGCAGAGGGATTGAGGAGGGGAACGGGAGGGGTTAACTTTATAATGTTGGTTAAAAATGAGGGCACCCTCCTTCAGGAGATGGGCTATGGAGGGGGTGTGCTCGGAAAAGACCCGCATAAGGCGGTTGGGGCCGGCAGCATTGTGTATGCGATGAACCACACACACCTCCAGATGGGGATGTGCCTGAAGCTCCGCCAACATCTCCTCCTCCGTGATCGTCGGACTAAGCCGAGTGATCACGGCGGTGAGGATCGGCAGGCGACGTGGCGGTTGGGGTTGGCGGGAGAGAGTTGGGGAAGGAGCAGGGGTGAAGGAGGCATTAGGGCCAAAGTGGGTGACAGGGATGCAGAAAAGGAGGTCTGTGTGGAGGGTAGGGCTGGGGGAGGAGATGAGCACTGAATCATGGCGAGGAGTGAGGAGGGAGATGGGGACACCAGGAAAATTCTGGCGAAGGAAGAGGGTGAGGTTCCGGGCTTCAAGAAGGGAGGGATCAGGACGGGAGAGGAGGTAGCGGTAGGCGGAGGGGGTAGAGGAGGAGGAGGAGGAGGGGGCAGAGACAGGCGGGGAGACATCCATGGCATCATGGGTGGGGGAAGGGGGACGAGGTGGAGCCTTTTTGGGAGTAGAGGAGGCAGGGGTGCCACTGGGGCACTTGACGGCGACAGAGGAGGTGTGGGGGATGGGAGCAACTGGAAGGTGGCGGGGAGTGGCAGGTCCCGGTGCTGGAGGCGGCGCCAGAGATGGTGAGGGCAATGGCGAAGGCGACGGTGAAGACGATGACGATGAAGGCGAAGGGGAGAGTGGAGCGTGGGCCGTAGCCCTCCGGGCGACCACCCTAGCGGGGGCCACGGAAACGGAAGGAGCAAAGGGAGGGAGTGGAGGGAAGGGATCAGAGGAGGCGCGGGAGGGAGGAGCCAGGGATGGGGCGACAAATAGGGAGGGAGATGAGAGAGTGAGGAGTGGGGGGATGGACTGAGGGGGGAGTGATGCGGCACGCGACGTGATAGTGGTGGCGGCGGCGGAGGGGGATGTGTATATGATGGCAGTGGTGGTGGCAGTAGTGGTGGTGGTGGGGTTCGACATTACGAGAAGGGCAAAAGCACAGGGCAGGACAAAGAAGGCGACGAGAAACACAGAGTAGAAGGGACGGAGAAACTATGTAGGAGACTGGGGCCGAAGCCCCACTCTGCTGCTGCTGGCGGGAGAGGCGACCTGGCTGGCCAGCCGGTGGGGACGCTATTGCTGCTGCTGCTGCTGCTGCTGGACGCTGGCTGGGACCGCAGCTGGACGCTGGACGCTGGCTGCAGGCTGCTTGCAGGAACTGCTGCTGGCTGCTGGACGCTGGCTGCAGGCTGCTGGCAGAAACCGCTGCTGGCTGCTGGCAGAAACCGCTGCTGGCTGCTGGCTGCTGGCTGCTGGCGAGGACCGATTCTGGCTGGACTTCTGCACGTAGACGGGCTGGCTGGCACCTGTAACACTATCGCTCCGATTAGTACCGTAATAGTACAATCGAAGGGCGGCATTGAAACGAATTACCGCCGGAGATCATAAAACACAGGTAACAAACTTTGAAAAATACCTGCCTACCCACACCAAAGCGTGGGACGAAGCAGGGCGTCAGCAGTAAATTATGGACAACACAGGAAGAAAGTGGTAGAGGGAGCTAAAACAATGTAGCAGATGGAAGTGGCTGGCTGACCGCAAGGAAAAAGGGAGGAGTCAGCCATTCTGCAAAACACTAAAACCTCCAGCCTAAAAGTTTATGCCAGAGTCCAGACACATAACAAAGCTTGAAGGGGGAAACCAGATGGCGCTATGGTAGGCCCGCTAGACGGCGCTGCCATAGGTCAAACGGAGATCAACTGCATTTTTTAAAAATAGGAACCCCCATTTTTTATTACATATTTGTGTAGTACGCAAGGAAAGATGAAGGTTTTAGTTGGACCGTTTTTTCGCTGTGTGACACAAACGTATAAGTACGTGGTATCTCGTAACATTCGGTCAGTGCGGACGGTATTTGCATCGTGATACATTACCCGTGTTAAAATTAAACGTTTACCAATTGCGGAAAAGGTCGATATGTGTTGATGTATGGCTATTGTGATCAAAATGCCCAACAGGCGTGAGCTATGCCTGCTGCTCGGTATCCTGGACGACATCATCCAAGTGTCCGGTCCGTTGGCCGGATAGTTACGTTATTTAAGGAAACAGGAAGTGTTCAGCCACATGTGAAACGTCAACCACGACCTGCAACAAATGATGACGCCCAAGTAGGTGTTTTAGCTGCTGTCGCGGCTAATCGGCACATCAGTAGCAGACAAATTGCACGAGAATCGGGAATCTCAAAAACGTCGGTGTTTAGAATGCTGCATCAACATCGATTGCACCCTTACCATATCTCTATGCACCCGGAATTGCATGGCGACGACTTTGAACGTCGTGTACAGTTCTGCCACTGGTCACAAGAGAAATTACGGGACGATGACAGATATTTTGCACGCGTTCTATTTAGCGACGAAACGTCATTCACCAACAGCGGTAACGTAAAGCGGCTTAATATGCACTACTGGGCAACAGAAAATCCACGACGGCTGTGACAAGTGGAACTTCAGTGATCTCAGCGGGTTAATGTATGGTGCGGCATTATGGGAGGTAGGATAACTGGCCCCCATTTCATCGATGGCAGTCTAAGTGGTGCATTGTATTCTGATTTCCTGCGTAATGTTCTACCGAAGATGTTTCACCGCATGACAGAATGGCGATGTATTTCCAACATGATGGATGTCCGGCACATAGCTCGCGTGCGGTTGAAGCGGAATTGAATAGCATATTTCATGACAGGTGGATTGGTCGTCGAAGCACCATACCATGGCCCTCACGTTCACCGGATCTGACGTCCCCGGATTTCTTTCTGTGGGGAAAGTTGAAGGATATTTGCTATCGTGATCCACCGACAAAGGCTGACAACATACGTCAACGCACTGTCAATGCATGTACGAACATTACGGATGGTGAACTACTCGCTGTTGAGAGGAATGTCGTTACACGTATTGCCAAATGCATTGAGGTTGACGGACATCATTTTGAGCATTTATTGCACTAATGTGGTATTTACAGGTAATCACGCTGTAACAGCATGCGTTCTCTGATATGATAAGTTCAGAAAGGTACATGTATCACACTGGAACAACCGAAATGTTCAAACGTACCTACGTTCTGTATTTTAATTTAAAAAACCTACCTGTTACCAACTGTTCTTCTAAAATTGTGAGCCATACGTTTGTGACTATTACAGCGCCATCTGTCACAAAGCGAAAAAAGTGGTCCAGCTAAAACATTCACATTTCCTTACGTACTACACGAATATGTAATAAAAACTGGGGGTTCCTATTTAAAAAGCGCAGTTGATATCCGTTTGAGCTATGGCAGCGCGACCTAGCGGGGCAACCATAGCGCCATCTGGTTTCCCCCTTGAAGCTAGACAAGTTTCGTTCTTCGTAGTTTCTTCGTTTGAAGCTTATTTCGTGTGATATTTGGCCCGGTCACTATCAATGGACCACCCTGTATATGAGAAAGAAGATGTATGGGAGAAACTTACTTCCACACGTGTTTAAATGTCGTACTATCGTAGTTAAAACTGTTTTCGAGAAAGAAAATTAAATACTATTAAAAACTAATGCTATACTAAATACAATATAAAAGATAGCCCATGTTTGCATGAATGTTCGTTACATTATTGTGTAAAAATAGGTGAAGCATTTTTCAAGATTTTCAGTAACAACGTTAAACGACGAGTTGTGTTTACACGGAGGTGACAAAAGTAGCGGGATGCCTCCTAATATCGTGTCGGACCTCCTTTTGCCCAGTAAAGTGCAGGAACGTGACATGGTATGGATTCGACAAGACGCTGGAATTCCACTGCAAAAATACTGGGACGCGCTGCTGACCATACTTGCCGAAGTGTTACCGGTGAAAGACGCTGTGTACGAACGGACCTCTCGAATATGTCCCATGAATTTTCGATGAGATTTATGTCGGGTGATCTGGGTGGCTAAATTACTCACTCGAATTGTCTAGAATGTTGTTGGAACCAACAGTAAACAATTGTGGCCAGGTGAATCGACGTTGTTGTTCGTCAACATGAAGCCCATGAATGGCTGCAAATGGTCTCCAAGCAGCTGTACGTAACTATTTCTAGTCAATGATCGCTTCATTCGGACCAGAGAAACCAGTCAATTCCACGGAGACACAGCCACACCGTCATGGAACCACCACCAGTATGCACAGTTTCTTGTTGACAACTTGGGTCCATGGGGTCTGCGCCACTCTCAGACCCTACTGTAAGCACTTATCGATTGAAATTGGGACTCATCTGACATGGCAAAGGTTTTTCAGTCGTCTTGGGTCCAACCGATATCGTCACGATATCAGGAGAGGAGCTGCAGGCGAAGTCGTGCTGTTAGCAAAGGCACAAGTGTCGGTGGTCTGCTGTCACAGCCCATTAACGCCAAGTTTCGCCGCACTGTCCTAATGAATACGTTCGTCGTTGGGTCCCATATTGATCTCTGTAGTTACTTCACGCAGAGCTGCTTGTCTGTTAGTACTGACAATTTGAAGCTAACGGCGTTGCTCTCACACGTCAAACGAAGGCCGTCGGCCACTGTGTTGTCCGTGGTCAGAGGTGATGTTTGAAATTTGTCATTCTCGGTACACTCTTGACCCTGTGGATCGCGGAATATTGAATTCTCTAACGAGTTCCGAAATGCAATGTCCCATGCGTGTGGCTCCAACTACCATTCCGAGTTCAAAGTCTGTTAATTCCCGTCGTGGGGCTTAATTATTATAATATTAATTAATATTGTGCTTATACTGGTTGCTAGGCAACGGCCTTGCCGCAGTGGATACACCGGTTCCCGTGAGATCACCGAAGTTAAGCGCTGTTGAGCGTGGTCGGCACTTGGATATTATTTATTGCACTTGGATATTATTTATTGCACTTGCATATTATTTATTGCCTATACAAACCGAAACATACTTCACGGACATTTAATTGAAACAATCTGAACAGCATTACCAGCAATTACACTAATTTTTATTGCACTTCCGACCATCCAGCAGCCATGTGCTGTTGCCATTTTTCGGGATGCACTCAGCCTCGTGATGCCGATTGAGGAGCTACTCGACCGAATAGTAGCGGCTCCGGTCAAAGAAAACCATCATAACGACCGGGAGAGCAGTGTGCTGACCACACGCCCCTCCTATCCGCATCCTCAACTTAGGATGATACGGCGGTCGGATGGTCCCGATGGGCTACTTGTGGCCTGAAGACGGAGCGCTTTTTATACTGGTTGCTGGTGAGGAGGAAAGTTAGTTATTAGTATTTTATTAATGATCTCATTCATAAGCAGCCATATCACAGTCATCACAGTCGCTCAAGAAAGTTATAATTAAGCTTTACTTGTTTAATCAGAATCGGACGATGACTCTCCTTGTCCGCAGTCTCGATGATTTGAAGCGATCTGCAATCCTGTGTAAATAAAATGTCTTGGTTTTTCTTGTGTTGCGTAGTCAGTCGGGAAACCTCAGATCAAGCGGAAAGTTTGCTTTGATAGAGTTTAGTTATCCGATGAAATGATGGAGCTCTTGGATCTAATAACTGCATGTTCGTTTCCAATTCATCGGAAGTTCCCTTCTGATTACCAACGAAACGACACCTCCGTGCAAATTTCCAATTAGAGACTACATATATAATGAAATTCTTTACACACCATTGATGTATATATTTTCTTTAGTAGCATACAATATATTTTCAATATCTTTCTTCCAGTAATCTCGATAGCAAAATTACAGTTATTGAATGGGGCTATTCGGCACGGAGAAGATCCTAGAAGTCCTCTCAACACACCATAGAGTAGAAATATCTCTGGAGTGAGAATTCAGAAGGGCAGAATTGATTTTGTGTTGTCAACACACTTTGCACAATGGTCATGTGATCTCGGGACGCCGTAGATTTGTCCGACATTTGTCCTATAAATTTTGAATGTTGTAATATCGCTAGTAAAGACAGATTCCCTTCGTAAGTGCTGTTGCTTTAGTATAGACGTTTTGCAGGCGCTATAGCAGTTTACGTCTGATATTTGAAATAAATTGGGCTCTTAGATTTGAAGAACAAAATGAACGAGCATGACGTCACAGAAGCTTCATGTCAGCATGTATTTACGATGTCTTTCATGTCACATCTCGTCAAGTCGCTTAACACAGTACTGAACGGCGAAATTGGGGTTTTGAGACACCATCCCTAATATGTATAAAATGTTAGAATATAATATCAGAACTGAAGAGCTAACAACGACAAAATTTGTCAATGGCCGAAGCAAACTTTATAACCTATGTTCTTGATCAATTATGTTTGGTAAATTACTGAGAAGTGAGACAACGTTACAAAACATCGACAATTATTTGCTAGGGAAAATATGTACATTCATACACATCAAAGAAAGCTTGAGACGAATTAATTAATCCTGTTAAACTTATCCATTATGTTTTTTCTTACGTAATTAATAACGTCATAAACAAATGTATTTTACTCCTTCATTAAAGCTGACTTTTTTGCTTAAAATGTCATGTGGTGGAATTTGCTGCGTCTACTTATGTTCTTATACATATATATCGTGGGAGTTTGCGCCGTTGTGTTATCGTAAAACCTAAATAACTTTTCGCCTTCAGATATACGACCTCGGTTATGTAAGAAAGTGGAAAACATATCCCAGCCGTCATGGAACATCTCCAATTTGTCACTAAAACAAAGCGCTATTATAAAATAATGATTATGAAGATACAACAGTACAAAAGCCACTTTTATAAGGAGAATGAGCGCGGCGAAAATAGGTTAACTTAAGATGTTAAGAGACTGGTACCGTCAAAATTTTCTTCCCGAGAAACCATGACGCACCGTGAAATGACGTGACGTTCCGTTGACGACCTGTGCGAATGCCTTCATTCGAAAGGTATTGTAGAATGTTTTGGTGTTATGTGACGAGATGTGACGTCACCTGATGGCGGACGCGAATTGGCGTTAAAAATCGACGTCGTCCCTAGATCACGTGACAATTCCAGTTTAATGTCGACAACATGCGCAGAACGCAATGCTCACTCCTGAGATATTTCTACTCAATGCAACACACCAGACAGAATATTACAAAGAGTAATTATGCGCTCATGGAATAGTAATAGTACTGTACTACTTTGAGCATCTATTCTGCGAGTATATAGATGGTCAAGCAGGAAACGTAATTCACTCATAGAATTGTGCAGGGTTAATTAGTAGAATATAAAGAGATATTACATTGTGTCCGAAACCTTTTCACATGACTCACCTGAGTACAAATGACAGCTCCGTACCTTGTGTACGCGATACTACCGCCATCTGTATTTGTGCATGTCCCTATCCCACGACTTCTGTCATGTCATTGTGTACGGTAGTACAGATTACCGCTACGCCGGACATATTGTCAAGACCTAGATATTTAGTGCTGTCTGTGAGAAGCCGGGGCGGCTCACTAGTTCTAACGAAGGTCCTAAAATTTGCGATTTATTTATGTATGATGCTCATTAGATTCCTCCACAGGTCAAGGTGACCCCATTCTATAGTGTGAGGAGCAGAATATCTTGCCCTTTGCTTACCTATAACGTGACTGACAGAGAGTTTTCACAATCATCTGTAACCGGGGAACGGACTGTGTCACATCACGTGCATAGTGGAAGTCAGAATACTCAAGGTGAGGAAATGTTGACATCGCCTGTATAGGGTTAATTTTTTAAATTCTCGTATATACAGTCGGATGCCCATTTTTTGCGGCACACTGCTAGAATCGCTATACCATGTAAACAGTTTTTTTTTGCATGTAAAGCAAAAAATTATGTTTGCAAGTACAGTAGTGCACGCCCCATGCTGAGGAAAAAACGTCAACCACACGAAAGTCAACGGAACAATGTGAACATCTACGTCTACATCTACATTTACATCCATACTTTGAAAGGTACTGTGAAGCGAATGACAGAGGATACTGCCCATTGTATCAGTTTTTATGACTTCTTTGCGTTCCGTTCATGGACTCGCATTCGGGAGGACGACGCTTCAATCCTGCGTCCGGGCATCCTGATTTAGGTTTTCGTGATTTCCCTAAAAGCGCTCCAGGCAAATGCCGGGATGGTTCGTTTGAAAGGCCACGGCCGACTTCCTTCCCCGTCCTTCCCTAATCCGATGAGACCGATGACCTCGCTGTTTGGTCTCTTCCCCAAACAACCCAACCCAACGTTCCGTTCATGTATGGAAAACCGGAAGAATGACTGTTTAAATTAATCTAATCTTGTCCTCACTATCAATACGGGAGCCATGCCTGGAGGGTTGTAGTATAGTCATGGAATCACCATTTAAAACCGGCTCTTAAAACAACGTAAGCAGGCTTTCTCGGGACAGTTTGGATCTATCTTAAAGTGTCTGCCACTTCTGTTTCTTAAAAACCTTTGTGACACCATCCCACGGGGTAAGGGAGCCTCTGAGCCCTCTTTCTGCCTTTCTGTGTATACGGTCAACATCTCCTGTTAGTTCTATTTAGAACGAGTCGCATTCACTTGAGTAGTACCCTAGGATAGATCGCAAGTGTTATTTGCAAGCAGCCTCTTCCGTATAGCGCTTGCATTTCCAAGTATTCTACCAATAAATTGAAGTCTACTACGAGCTTAGCATATAACGGAGCCTATGTGATCTTTCCATTTCATATTCCAACAAAAAGCTACACCCTGCTATTTGTATGTGTTGACCGACTCCATCTGTGGCTCGTTGTCACTGTACTCATAAGATAGTTCGTTTTCTGAAGTGCACAATTACATGTTTTCGAATATTTATAGAAAGATACCAATCTTTGATCCACTGTGATCTTGTCAACGTGTTAAAACATCTGTGCAGCTTGTTTCAGACAGCACATGATTATAGATAATCGTATCATCTGCGAAAAGTCCGAGGCTACTGTTGATATTGTCTGCCCAATGCACTCTCGTGGAACACATCAGAATTTCGTTGCATTCGTTATATCACAAGAGCGCCCACAGCGGAAAGCCACAAAGGCATAACAGCTCTGCCGGAAGTAGACAGGGAGATCAAACTGCGGAAGAATGACGACCACAAATACGGCATATTTAATTCCGTTCTGGAACACGCTGTTTCCTAGCTGCTCGCATCTGACGTTTTCTTTTTGTTCCTTTATTGGCCTTTATTGGCTGTGAGGCTCTTGGAGCTGTTTTGTTTGATCATCAAGAAGGAGAGTGGCACTTTACGTAATAAAGTTCCGAGAAATGCTGATAGATGGAGTTTTTGTAGATAGTTTCTCACGAGCGCCTTTGATAAATTGCTTCACTTATTTCGGAGAAGTCGATCCAACCTCTCAAGCGGCGAAACAGAACGGGGCCGCGCTTCGTGGAAGCACAAGTTAGCTTTATATAAACGCTCCCGGCCCGAATAGGAACTTCAGTGACGGAAGCACAAAGCACGCTTTTGTACGGCGCTGCACAAAGCTAGTGTTTGCCAAAAGGCGATGTGGAACAGAGGTCAAACAACGGAAAATTATGTCTGAGAGCATGCAAAAGGTTCCGCACGACTGACAGTTAATTTTTTTTGAAGGACCTAAATTAAGAAAAGCACACGGGGATCAGTTTGGAGACATGCAATCTATTTCAGAGACACCTCTAGCGCACTGGAAGTTTTCGCACAGCCCTAAAATGTTCTTTCATTCTTGGAGTCCCCCTAGGCTTACTACAGATTCATTATTCATCTTGTTGTGGTTTTCATCAATTCCCTCCCATAGGAAATGCCACAGTATGTTAACGACCTCCGGTTATTAAAGGCGGCTTCAACAGAAGTAGTTCATGAAATTTTTATAAATTAGACACAAAATAAGTTGTCCTAATTAATGGAAAGAAGAACAGCTCTTTATATAATACGTTGCAAATGTGCACCGTTGGCATAATGCGGGTAATTTTTCTCGTGTAAATTACGTTGGTACAAAGAGTGGAAAACCCTTGTTAGGTTAGCTTTATCTCTGGCTTCATGAACTTAGTTGAGAACCATTAAACTTGTGAAGAGCTACCGAAAATTTCAAAAGTGGCGTGTGAGGATTATCGCAAAGGGTACATTATGTAGGGTTCAGTTTAATGCGTCCAAACGGAAATAGTTCTAGTTGGTCATTCTGGGCCAGTGGTTTCCAACATTTTTCAAACCATTGCCCCTGTGCTCAATCAGGTATCAGCTAGTAGCCGCCCCCTCCCCCCGAACAAAGGATAAATGATAGTTTTTGCAGGTGCTTGATCAAACCGAACTAATCTGTGAGATAATAGGTGCTGCTTATCTCAAACTACCTTTTTTTCATAAAATGATGAAGTAATTCAAAGTGTATCCCGAGTTACACCTACAGCTCCTTCTCAGAAAACAACACTGACTGTCCACACTGAGTCTCCTCCTGCATTACTCCTCTGCCTATTCACACTTGCTTGACCCACACCCTGCACCCGAAAACAAAATGAACCAAGTTAAATTAGTACATGCAATAAAATTAGATCAACTGTTCGTAAGAAACTCTATTGCTGCACTCTTTACTTCTGAACTGTCAGAAATATGGAAGACCTCAGGGTGCCAATGTTTTGGGTCTTACCGCTGCCACTAATAGTAATAATAATAATGATAATAATAATATTAGTAGTAGCAGTAATGCAGTGGAGGCCCTACAGCAAGGTACTGCTATTACATTATTGCTGTCGTGGCGAACCGCCAATTAGTTGGTTTCTTGTTGTGAAGCGATTACTGAAGCACTTTCCGCTCCACTGCCGGAACTGCCTACGAAATAGAGAACGCACCTTCCTGACATTTTTAAGCGTATGTTCCAAGATGCTACTCCAGGCGGGTGTAAAAAATGAATGTGCGCAACGGAAAATACTGAAAGCGAAAATGAAGATTTGGCCCTGTCTGACTACCCCCTGAAGCAGATCTAAGGATTTTTTGTAGATTTAAACCCCTTTATATATATATATATATATATATATATATATATATATATATATATATATATATATATCTAACAAATGTTTATATATCAATATCCAATGGACACAGAGAGATACAGATGAATTCCCTAACTAATATTACTGATCAGTTGCCCAAATCTACCCCTTTTTATGGTTACACGATCTAACGTAAATAACGTGAGATGACTGACATCATTTACGTACCACACACTACAAGACATTACTTTCACAGATCTACAGTGGTGTGGAACCACAGTGGAAAAAAAGCTTACGTCATCACCGCTGTTTCGCTTTATTGCCCTAATACACCGGAGCCACTAGCAATATCACCGTATGTACTGCGTCCGGTGCGTCGGAGAGATGGTTCTCGTTCAAGTCTGCGACGGTGGAAGAACGCCACCCACAAAACAAAAACCTCATTCAAACACTAAAACGGCAGAAAGCGGTCCTCCGACGAGCATAATCTAATACTGTCTTCTCTTCCCTGTGTTTTACAGGCAAGAAACGCGAACTCCCAGCTACAAGGACGGAATTCAGATAACGTGTCAACGTTTTGGAATTCGATAGTAGGAAAAGGGAGAGAAGGAAATGTAGTGGGTGAATATGGATTGGGGGTAAGAAATGAAAGAGGAAGCCACCTGGTAGAATTTTGCACAGAGGATAACTTAATCATAGCTAACACTTGGTTCAAGAATCATGAAAGAAGGTTGTATACATGGAAGAAGCCTGAACATACTAGACGGTATCAGATAGATTACATAATGGTAAGACAGAGATTTAGGAACCAGGTTTTAAACTGTAAGACATTTTCAGGGGCAGATGTGCACTCTGACCACCATCTATTGGTTATGAGATGTAGATTAAAAATGAAGAAACTGCAAAAAGATGTGATTTAAGGAGAAAGGGACCTGGATAAACTGACTAAACCAGAGGTTGCACAGAGTTTCAGAGCGACCATAAGAGAACAATTGACAGGAATGGGGGAAAGAAATACAGTAGAAGAATAATCATTAGCTTTGAGAGATGAAGTAGTGAAGGCAGCAGAGGATCAAGTAGGTAAAAAGACGAGGGCTAGTAGAAATCCATGGGCAACAGAAGAAATATTGAATTTAATTGATGAAAGGGGAGAATATAAAAATTCAGTAAATGAAGCAGGCAAAAAGGAATACAAATGTCTCAAAATGTAGATCGACTAGAAGTGCAAAATGGCTAAGCAGCGATGGCTTATCTCACTAAGGGTAAGATAGATAACGCCTCCAGGAAAATTAAAGAGACCTTTGGAGAAATGCGAACCATTTGTATGAATATGAAGAGCTCAGATGGAAACCCAGTTCTAAATAAAGGAGGGAAAGCAGAAAGGTGGAAGGGGTATATAGAGGGTCTATACAAGGGCGATGTACTTGAGGACAATATGGAGAGGATGTAGATGAAAATGAAACGGGAGATATGATACAGCGTGAAGAGTTTGACAGAGCACTGAAAGACCTGATTCGAAACAAGGCCCTGGGAGTAGACAACATTCCATTAGTACTACTTACAACCTTGGGAGAGCCAGTCCTGACAAAACTCTACCATCTTATGAGGAACATGTATGAGACAGGCGAAATACCCTCAGACTTGAAGAAGAATATAATAATTCCAATCACAAAGAAAGCTGGTGTTGAAAGATGTGAAAATTATCGAACTATTAGTTTAATAAACCACAGCTGCAAAGAACTAAAGCGAATTCTTTACAGACGAATGGAAAAACTGGTAGAAGCCGACCTCGGGGAAGATCAGTTTGGATTCTATAGAAATATTGGAACACGTGAGGCAATATTGACCTACGACTTAGCTTAGAAGAAAGATTAAGGAAAGGCAAACCTACGTTTCTAACATTTGTAGACTTAGAGAAAGCTTTTGATAATGTTGCCTGAAATACTCTCTTTCAAATTCTGAAGGTGGTAGGGGTAAAATACAGGAAGCGATAGGCTATTTACAACTTGTACAGAAATCAGATAGCTGTTATAAGAGTCGAGGGACATGAAAGGGAAGCAGTGGTTGGGAAGGGAGTGAGACAGGGTTGTAGCCTCTCTTCGACGTTATTCAATCTGTATACTGAGCAAGCAGTAAAGGAAACAAATGACAAATCCGGAGTAGGTATTAAAATCCATGGAGAAGAAATAAAAACTTTGAGGTTCGCCGATGACATTGAATGGAATGGACAGTGTCTTGAAAGGAGGATATAAGATGAACATCAACAAAAGCTAAACGAAGATAATGGAATGTAGTCGAATTAAGTCAGGTGATGCTGAGGGAATTAGATTAGTAAATGAGACACTTAAAGTAGTAAACGAGTTTTGCTATTTGGGGAGCAAAATAAATAACTGATGATGGTCGAAGTAGAGAGCATATAAAATGTAGACCGGCATTGGCAAGGAAAGCGTTTCTGAAGAATAGAAATTCGTTAACATCGAGTATTGATTTAAGTGTCAGGAAGTCGTTTCTGAAAGTATTTGTATGGAGTGTAGCCATGCATGGAAGTGAAACATGGACGATAAATAGTTTCTACAAGATGAGAATTGAAGCTTTAGAAATGTGGTGCTACAGAAGACTGCTGAAAATTAGATGGGTAGATCACATAACTAATGAGGAGGTGTTGAATAGAACTGGGGAGAAAATGAGTTTGTGGCACAACTTGACTAGAAGAAGGGATCGGCTGGTAGGACATGTTCTGAGGTATCAAGGGATCACCAATTTGGTATTGGAGGGCAGTGTGGAGGGTAAAAATCGTAGAGGGAGACAAAGAGATAAATACACTAAGCAGATTCAGAAGGATGTAGGTTGCAGTAGGAACTGGGAGATGAAGAAGCTTGCACAGGACAGAGCAACATGGAGAGCGGCCTCGAACGAGTCTAAGGACTGAAGACCACAGCACACACACACACACACACACACACACACACACACACACACACACACACACACACACACACATATATATATATATATATATATATATATATATATATATATATATAATGTCACAGAACACTTTGTTACACAATATATATATCTATATACATGAGTTTGTGAATGGCCTTGCGACTACAGCTACATTGCATCAGTAACCCGTCATGCTCGAAACATGTTTCGCGCGAAAGCTATAGATATTTTCCCACAAATTACTGACAACAGCTGGTTTCAGCACGATGGCCCAACATGACAGATAGCACAAATACCTACGGCTGCAGCAAACTTATTGCTTGGCAACCGCATAATTTTCAAGAAACTGTGACATTCCATGGCTTCTGAAATGGCCTGATCCTTCAGCATGAGATATCTTCTTGTGGGATCACCTTGAAAGATATGTATATCGTAGCTGACCTGCTACAGCAGAAGAATGGGAAGCTGTTGTGTTAACCAAATGAGCTTGGCATCCATCACCAAGACAGCAGGAAGAGAACCCCCTAGCACAGGTAGTAGTTGTTGTTACTGACGTGGCTTGCGTAGACGTCGGGAGCTAATCAGCACCGTAGATGGTAAACTAAGTATGAACAGTAATTTATGGCAAAACTGATGATGTTATACTTAACATTAATCTATTAAAAAGCTGTAAAAACACGCAAGTACTTAGCTTCAGAAGTGCAGTAGAGATCTGTTGGCAGTGGCAGTAGCAAAGTCCTTGCAAAAGCAGCTCACCCCAAAGGAGGTCACCCCAAGGGCCGCCCTCAGCCCAAAATAGAACACCCCAAGAACCGTTATCCAAGATGGCGGCCGTGGCGCTAGTACGTGACGTCACGTCACATCAGCTGATGATTCGTGTACCGTTATCCAAAAATGATGGTAAGATAGGGCAATTGGATTACCTCCACTAACCTAAGTCACCTCGTCCTACGAATTCGCGTGAAATTTGAATTTTGGAGGGAAGATAGGGCACTTGGGCTACCTCTACTAATCTAAGAAAATTGCAGGAAAGAAAGGGCTACGTCCACTAACGTAAGTCGCCTCTTTCTAGGAACTGACACCGCCACCTCGTCCTATGAACTCGTGGGAAGTCTGAGTTTTGGTGGTAAGATAAGTCACTTGGGCTACCTCCACTAACCTAAGACACCCGATCCCCACCTCTTCCTAGGAATTGGTGGGAAGTTTGAATTTTGGAGGGGGAAGATAGGTCAATTGGGCTACATCCACTAACCTAAGAAAACGGCGGGAAAGAAAGGGCGCCGGCCGAAGTGGCCGTGCGGTTAAAGGCGCTGCAGTCCGGAACCGCAAGACCGCTACGGTCGCAGGTTCGAATCCTGCCTCGGGCATGGATGTTTGTGATGTCCTTAGGTTAGTTAGGTTTAACTAGTTCTAAGTTCTAGGGGACTAATGACCTCAGTAATTGAGTCCCATAGTGCTCAGAGCCATTTGAAAGAAAGGGCACTTGGGCTACCTCGACTAACCTAAGTCACCTCTTCCTATGAACTGGACGTAAGTCTTTATTTAAACAATTAGAACCAGTACCACCATCAAGTGTGTTCGCCATTCTCTAGGAAAACGGGTATGAATGGTGCTTTAAGAGCTTACTCCTGCAGCTGAGGCGAGTTAGTATGGTGGCTCCCCCACTAGAGGCTGCTACGTCAAATCGAATTACAAATTTGTTTAAATCCGCTTAAATTTCTTTACATTTCTATAAATTTGTTTAACTTTGTTTAAATTTATTATCTACGTCATTAGTTTCATGTTACCGCCACAAGAGGCTGACATATCGATAGCTGTATTAAATGCACTGGACGTGTCTTTATATAAACAATTAAGGCAACTACAACCGTCAAGTGTGTTCGCCACCTTATTTGAGAATATTCACGAAATTTGCTCTAACAGCTTAATCCTGCAGCTGATGGGAGTTAATATGGTCTTTCCATTCAATTCGAATATAATTTATTTATATTTGTTATCTGCATCATTAGTTTCATGTTACCGCCACAGCCGCGGTGGTCTAGCGGTTCAGGCGCTCAGTCCGGAACCGCGCGACTGCTACGGTCGCAGGTTCGAATCCTGCCTCGGGCATAGATGTGTGTGATGTCCTTAGGTTAGTTAGGTTTAAGTAGTTCTAAGTTCTAGGGGACTGATGACCAGAGATGTTAAGTCCCATAGTGCTCAGAGCCATTTGAACCATTTGTTACCGCCACAAGAGGGTGAGATATCGATAGCTATTTTATGTACACTCATTAATACTTGAACATATGAAGAGTATGGTCCTGCGGCAAGTGACCTAGTTGCCGCTATTACAGCACTGCGCGAGATGTCACGTTGTCGTCCTGCTGTATGTGTGTGTTGCGTGCTGATAAAATGAACGACAGCCGACTAGCCTACTTTCACACCCACTGATGTCTGCTGGACACAAACATTCTCACTTTCTCTAAGAACACTCTCGCCCGCTAGCCACACACACCCACAATGGGCTCAGATATCAATAAGTGTATTACACGCACTGGACGTAAGTCCTTATTTAAACACTTAGAGCCACTACAACCATCAACTCTGCTCACGAAATTTGCTCTAACAGCTGATGTGTTATTATCCTGTTTCATTCAATTCGAATATAATTTCTATAAATTTCTTTAAATTTGTGCAAATTTGCTTAAATTTATTATCTACCTACATCATTAGTGTGGTGTTATCGCCCCAAGAGCCTTAGATATCCGTTTCTCAGTATTTTAATAGCTGTATTACATGCACTCATTCAGCTCTGGACATAAATCATTATTTAAACAATTAGACCCACAACCGCCATCAAATGTGTTTACCATCCTCTAGGAAAATGTGCATGAATTTTGCTGATGGAAGTTAGTATGGTGTAGCCCCCACTAGAGACTCCTCATTCATATAGGCAAGAAAATGTGTTCGCTGCACTTCCAAATACCTTGTTTCAACTACTTTTCAAGGTAATCCAACCACATTTCCTACATACATTAAGTTACGGACCTCACCTAGTTTATTGCGCTGATACAAAACACTCACCATGCCAGTGGTCTGGAGGGGAGGAAAATTGTTGTGAAAAAAGGAATCCGCCTGTTCTGGATTGCAGGAGAGAGGATGGAGTGTCGTGTATTTATTTTTTTGATCAATTTATTTTGCTACGCATTTCCCCTAATTTATTTATTACGCTGATGCAAAACACTCACCCTAACGCGCTTAGAGTCACTATAGACAGTTTACACACCTCAAAACTGCTCCTAAATAATAATACATTACACTGACGTGCCGAGACGCAAAAAACTCGTAAATTACGAAGACGTGCAGTGGCTAGCACACTGGACTCGCATTCGGGAGGATGACGGTTCAGTCCCGCGTTCAGCTCCACCCTGATTTACGTTCTGCGTGATTTCCCTAAATCGCCCCATAAAATGCCAGGATGGTTCTTTGAAAGGGGCATGGCTGATTTCCGCCCCCATCCTTCCCCAATCATATGAGAGTGATGTCTTCCCTTTCTGGTCTCCTCCCTAAAACAGCCCAACTCCTAAAATACTCAAATAAACCAGTACATACCATGCAGACGTCCGAATTACTCGTAGATCACCGACATAATGCGTGCAAACACGCTCACAACGCTTAATCACCAGAAAATAATTAAATGCGCAAACACTCACTGCAAGTAAAAATCGCAATTTATCGACCACTCGAACCCTAATTCTACTGGATGGAAAGCCCAAGTACACCCCTCCCCCCCCCCTAACGCATGGAAACTCTACCCTACATCTACAAGATAGGGGATAAGCGTTCAACTCACTACATCCTGCTGTTTGATAGAGTCGAATTTTGAAAAAAAAAAGAATATGTTTATTAGCTCCAAGCATATATCATCTGTCCTTGTTTGACGTCAGAGTTCACTATGCACGCCTAGTAAAAAATCGACCTAACTTAAACATGTGGGAGATTCTCATCCTAAAAAACTGCCATGAATGTCGCCGGTGAGATAGGTCAATTGGGACACCTCTACCCTTCAAGCGGTGTAAACAAATTTGTTACTGATGTTACTATAACACACACTCCATGATTTTAAATAAAATTGACTTACAAGATAACAAAATTGGAATAGTTTTGCCACGTTCCCATGGGTTTCCAAACTACAGTCCGAACCTGATTGCTATGCGTTACATTTCGACTGATTCCTCATATTGCAGTCATGTACACGATCACTGTTTCAGTGCTAGCATCCCCCAGTAGATGTATCCTCTCCACAAAACGTTTTCTCCAACTTAAACAAGCGTTATCAGTCAATCATTATGTGGTATCCAACAATGTGCCAGTGTACGGAAAATACACCGCCGATCTACTGAAATAATAAGCATTACAACTGATTGTATGAACAATTTTTCCAATTCTAAATTAATTTCAGCTCTGACCAATCATGTGACAGCATGATTCCCAATTTCAGTATCATAGCTAAACCATCCTTCCACACTTTGCGAATCTGTATAGATGAATGTACAGTACGTACATTCATTGTTAATTTTTGAACACGCACATCGTCAAAGTATATCAGACAGAGCTCTACATATTTCTAACACCTAGGGCATATTGCTCAATTTACGATCTATATCTATGATGATGGGAGTCACACAGCATTCCTACAGACTTATGCTAAAATTACAGTCTAAAAGACTCCCCCTGACACTGTCACTGACCAACCTGCCCTGCGGCACTGGTACCTATTCAATTTTCAACCTACCAGAAATAGTCCGCTACATTTCACGCCTCGTGAATGGGTAGAGCTTGCTGAGTCCTCTCCCATCCAAGTGTACAAGATCTCTCGAGATGCGCCCATGTTGAGGAGGTTAGCACTCCTTATCGATGTGTAGTAACAGATTTGAAAGTGTTGCGATCTAATAGCAGACGGTAAAGAAGAAGAAGAACTATACCAGGGTGATTTTTTATGCGCGATGAAGCTTCGGACGGATGGAGTTCGAGACATTTTTATGTAAATCAACCAATCCATAAATTTTAACCTATTATTCCGGAGTTTAGGATCAGTATCTAGAAGGTATTGTTAAGAGAGAGAAAATAAACACACACACTCCTAAGGCTACAACGTTCCTCACTTAAGATGGGCTATAGAGTTAGATCGCTCAAGTTTCCAACCTATCACTCACGTGGAATGTAGCCCTGTTAATGTTCCAATGTAAGAAATATATTTCAAGCGCATGACATAGATCCTTCTTCCCGGTTTCTCTTGGACAAACTATGTTATCGAACCATAAAACGGAAGAACAGTTTTCTTAAAACATTTTCTCTGTGTGATATGAGCACAATACAGGGTTATTACAAATGATTGAAGCGATGTCACAGCTCTACAATAACTTTATTATTTGAGATATTTTCACAATGCTTTGCACACACATACAAAAATTCAAAAAGGTTTTTTAGGCATTCACAAATGTTCGATATGTGCCCCTTTAGTGATTCGGCAGACATCAAGCCCATAATCAAGTTCCTCCCACACTCGGCGCAGCATGTCCCCATCAATGAGTTCGAAAGCATCGTTGATGCGAGCTCGCAGTTCTGGCACGTTCCTTGGTAGAGGAGGTTTAAACACTGAATCTTTCACATAACCCCACAAAAAGAAATCGCATGGGGTTAAGTCGGGAGAGCTTGGAGGCCATGACATGAATTGCTGACCATTTCTCCACCACGACCGATCCATCGGTTTTCCAATCTCCTGTTTAAGAAATGCCGAGCATCATGATGGAAGTGCGGTGAAGCACCATCCTGTTGAAAGATGAAGTCGGCGCTGTCGGTCTCCAGTTGTGGCATGCGCCAATTTTCCAGCATGTCCAGATACACGTGTCCTGTAACGTTTTTTTCGCAGAAGAAAAAGGGGCCGTAAACTTTAAACCGTGAGGCATCCAGAAGCTTTAAACTGCGCATACCATCGCCGAATGGAGTTAGCAGTTGGTGGATCTTTGTTGAACTTCGTCCTGAAGTGTCGTTGCACTGTTATGACTGACTGATGTGAGTGCATTTCAAGCACGACATACGCTTTCTCGGCTCCTGTCGCCATTTTGTCTCACTACGCTCTCGAGCGCCCTGGCGGCAGAAACCTGAAGTGCGGCTTCAGCCGAACAAAACTTTATGAGCTTTTCTACGTACCTGTAGTGTGTCGTGACCATATGTCAATGAATGGAGCTACAGTGAATTTATGAAATCGCTTCAATCATTTGTAATAGCCCTGTATAGCTTTCCAGAGATGTATAGCGACTACTGTTCACATCTGATCACGGTTCAGAAATTATACTATGCTTGCATCAACCCTGTATATAAAATGACCGTTACTAACGGGGAAAGCCTCTTACAAGGAAACAGATAAATGCATAGCAGCAGCGCCCGACATGCGAAAATTACAAGTCATTCTACCACTAGCTCTGCAAACATCACATCTGTCAGGCAAATGTATTGTATGTGGGGGGTTCAAGTGCCTCACAAGCACCTATTTCTAACATGGTTATTGAGCTGAAATCTCGATTTTACACCCAAGATGGGACACGGGGGATGGGGTACATCACATAAATCATAGTTCGTTTAGAGAAATGTGTCACGTTTCATCACACATGAGATGGAAGTCCTTTCATGCAGGAGAGGTTTAAAGTTAGTGATCGCAAGTAGACAGTGCTTTAAGTCATATACAGAACACGTGGCTGTATGCGAGTCGAACATATGCTATGTCATGCGACGGCAGATGCATTTAAGTTTACAGACAGGTGGTCCTCTGTCTTCCTGAAAAGCGTCAAATACAGTAGCCAACTCGCATGTATCACTGATACCTCAATACACATACAGTATTATGCTGCCTCAACGGAGAAAAATTGACTCCTTCCCTCATTCCCTTCGCCTCCATCTCGACATTTTTCTCGGATTCCTCTTGTTGTTGCATACTTCTCCCCATGTACAAATTGTTCTGCACCAACCACAAGATAAGCAAGTACTTGCTCAATTTCGCGACATTTATATTAGGTCAATTTATACCTATTCGTCCATCATGTTTCGCAGTTCTATGTATTTTATGTCAGTTCTATCCATGCGATCGTGTAATAACCTCGTGTTCTGTTTTCTAAAATTGGTTTTAAATTTAGTAGGGCTGCCAACACCTAGCCCAAATACACCGATCGGGAGGCATAGTATAACACAGTACACCATTGCATTCAGTCACCCATACATTTGGAGAGCGTTTGCCCTGTTTTCTGTATGGTTGTGTATATGCATGTGTGACGGAAGGCTCCCAGCACTCACAGTAGAGTCAAGTTAGCGTTCGAGTGTGGATCTACTGCGTACTATACATATCCGAACATGTTTGGAGGCAGATCCACCTTCAAACCCACATTGTGGATCCGCACCCCAACATCAGTCCAGATATAGCACGCGGCAGGTCCACACTCGAACGCTAACTCAGCACTTCTGCGGGTCCTGGGAACCTTCAGCGACACATGCATAGGCACACAGAAAACAGAGCAGACGCTCTGCAAATGTGCGGGTGACTGGATGCAGTCGAGTACTCGTGTCATCAGCTGACGTCAATCACGTCGCCGTTCGAGCACTAGTTTTCTGCAATAGGCCGTGGTAATGGAGTTTAGAACCTGACACAGACTTCGAAGTCGTGGCGGGGAATCATAAATAAAATCTTTGACAGTGTACAAAGCATGTTAGAGAAGAAAAAATAATGTTTCAAACAACGAGACAGGGTCACAGGCTCGACGTACAGTATAGTCCTCGGGATACGACCATTGTCCTACGGTATAGCTGATGCAACTTTAAACTGAGGTATGCAGTTGATCAAAACGTGTATATTTAATGGGATTGTCACATGTGCCCGATACCTGCACGCATGCGGTATTTTGTTTTCGATATATGGTAGGAGAGAGATGTGGTGAGAACCTTATCGAGCTGTCTACTGGATGAAGTTAGTGGAGCTTCTATAGTTGGTAATATTTCTCTGTTGAATGGTACAGAATAACGAAGATAGATGTGAATGGAAGCCGATCTGTAGTACTTATTTGTAGTTTGAGGGTGCACCGCAGTATGGTAGAAAAAATTATTGTCCTTCCAGTAGTTATGTTTTCCATAGAATGGTCAAAACACAATCCTGTCGCAAAAACACAGCTTAGCCTGTTTCTACATAGGCTGCAGGCTGTGGTAGATATTTTTTCAACTGACTCCTGCTCAGTTTCGATTTAAATTGGAACGATCAGATTCGTAAAGCTGGAGAAATGGCAGCGGTTTCATGGAGGCTAACTAAAACGAGGTTGTAATTTTACTGTAGTAGATTGGCTCGAGAAAGGTGAGTCGTTTCGAGATATGAGAATGCTAGAAATATGATTCATTAGTAGCTGTAATAAAGGACTTCTCCATAGGATCCTACAGACGTATGTGTTTGAATGCGAGGACTTGATTCAAAATCGGAAACTGCATTTCTAGTGGATAGTGTAGCACTAGAGATCTGAAAAGCTAGTTTACATTTCTTACGACCTCAATCAGCACATCATCCACTGTTTGTATCCTTCTCAGTCAAGTATCGCCTAAAGCCCAGTCGATATATCACACAATCTCTGACATGGCATAGGGAGAGAATGCTTTACAAACACTGGATAAATATCTAGTTGCGGTGGCTTGAGAGGGTTGAAAATACTGGTTTCATAACACGTTCCTTAGCAGAATAATTTTCTAAATTGGAAGCATCTGGTTTATTAAGTATGTATTTGTGTTCTGAGATGTGTAAAGGAGACGACTACCTCCAGTGGTAATGAAGGCTTGGATCTGATGTGGAATACTGAGGTAACAAAGGGAAGAGTATGTCAACTGATAAGAATGCAGGGTGTATTTTGCATACTTCGCTCATTGTCGAATGACATTCAGTTGCAAGTACAGGGATCAAATATATAGTATGAAGGCTTTCACGACCGGATGAAATATCTTCTGGTAAACCATGCGGGATGTAAGGTCGTGGTCCATGAAACTCTTCAGCTCCTGACGTTTCGTCCAGTGCTTCGCAGGACATCTTCAGAGGGGGTGTATCTCCTCCGGTGAGTCTTGCCGACTGACGGGTCGGACGTCTGAGAGCGACTTATGTATCGTAGAAAGTGGGCGTGACCAGAGTTACACGTGATATGCAGAGATAACCTTTGTCAGAGATAAAACTTAACTATCGAGCGTAACCTTGTCACGGATAAAACTGTCTAGCAATTCTGTAGTGCTACTGTCCAAATATCACTAAGTTTCATGGTCTCTTCTTTCCGATTAAAATTATCCCTATGTTTATATATTTCAATTGCTTCTCTACAAAGCCGTGGGTAATAGTTCGTCGTCGTAGATAAAATTTTTGTTTCGGAAAACTTCACTTGATGATTTCCTGGCTGAAAAGCGTGTTCTGCTACAGCCGATTTATCTGTTTTTCCTAATCGGCAAAGACTTCTGTGTTCTTTTAACCGTGTATTTACGCTTCTTTTTGTTGTTCCAACATAAACTTTACCACATGTACACGGAATTTTTTATACGCCACTGGCTGATAGAGGAGCGCGTTTATCTTTTACAGACCGAAGAACATGACAAATTTTCTTCGTTGGTCTAAAAACAGGTCTAATATCATGTTTACTTAAAATCTTTCCAATCTGATCCGTTACTTTCTTTATAAAAGGGAGAGAGACTGTATTCTTCCATCGTTTTTCGGACTTGTCCTTAAGCTTTTTGTTGTTTGGGTGCAGAATTCTGCTTACTTCTTTCTTTGAGTAGCCATTTTTCTCAAAAGCGTGCTTCAGATGTTTTAATTCGTCGTCTAGATACTCCGGCGTGCAAATCCGTCTGGCTCTGTCAACGAGACTTGTAATCACACCTCTTTTTTGTTTTGGATGGTGGTTAGAGTTTTTATGTAAGTATCTGTCTGTGTGCGTTATTTTTCTAAAAATCTGTTGTTTCAAGCTTCCATCCGTCTGTCTCATAACTAAAACATCCAAAAACGGTATTTTGTTATCATTTTCTCTCTCCATGGTAAACTGGATTCTTGGATTTATATTATTAAGGTAATCAAAAAATTCGCCTAAGGCTTCTCTACCATGTGGCCAGACCACAAATGTATCGTCTACATACCGATACCAGCGAGATGGTTTCTTATCTGCTTTTTCCAAGGCTGACTGTTCGAATTTCTCCATGTAGAAATTAGCTACTGCAGGACCCAATGGGTTACCCATTGCTACGCCATTAAGTTGTTCGTAAAACTCATTATTCCACTGGAAATGACTGGAAGTAAGACAGTGTCTGAAAAGAGCAGTCAGATCTTCTGGAAAAATATCCGTTATAAAATCCATAACTTCATTAACTGGAATCATAGTAAATAAAGATACTACATCGAAACTTACTAAAATATCTTCAGGAGTCAGAATTAAACCTTCAATTTTCTCTATAAAATGACGTGAGTCCTTTATATATGAATCCGTTTTTCCTAAATATGGTTGTAAGCGAGTTGTTAGATATTTTGCTATTTCGTACGTAGGAGAATTGATAGCACTAACAATCGGTCTCAGAGGAAGGTCCTTCTTATGTACCTTGGGTAGGCCATAGAGTCTAGGACACATACCTTCAGTCTTCAATAAAGCTCTTTTTTCTTCTTTTTGAATAGAAGTGGCCGATTTTATCAAATTATTTGTTTTCCGTAGTACGCTGGCTGTAGGATCTTTCTTAAGTTTTTTGTATTGCCCTGCCGTTAAAAGATTCAAAATTTTGCTTTGATAATCTTCTGTATTTAAAACGACCGTAGCATTCCCTTTATCAGCAGGAACAATCACTATGTCTTCATCTGCATTTAAATCTCTCAGAGCCTTTCTTTCGCCATTGGTTAAATTACTTTCCAGAGGTTTACTGCGGCATAATACTCTGGTGGTTTCGATCCGGATTGCATTTGCAGTTTCTTTGGGGAGAGTACGTATACCTGCTTCTACATTTGCAATAATATCCTCAACAGGAACTTTCGGAGGTGTTATAGAGTAGTTTCCTCCTTTTGCAAGAACTGAAATTTCGTCTTGAGATAAAACTCTGTCTGACTTATTAATAACAGTTTCGGACATCACTATATTATTTGTAGTTTCTGCATAAGTTTGTAACTTTTCGAACTTCTTCTTATGCCTTCTAGTAGTCGTTTCCATCATGGTTTCCATAGATCGAAATGTAAGGCAATCTATTTTATTCCATAGGGCTCTCTGTATCTTACTAGCAAGGAATAAATGTAACTGCAGTAACTTACGGTCAACATTATCCATCTCTCGTCTTGTATAATGTATCCTCTCTCGAAGTAGTGCTGCTTCTGTATAATCAAATATCCGATGAACGCGGGCTATCTGGAACCTCCTCTTCAACTTTAGAAAATTCGGTATGGTAGACGAATCCCTACAACGCAACAAGAATGTTAAAGTACAAATTAAATGCGCTCTCTTCTTACGTAAAATTTCCAGGCGTCTAACTGATTTTGAAAATTGCTCCCCGTAGAGTCTTCTGATCATAGTATGACGGCTTTCACGACCGGATGAAATATCTTCTGGTAAACACCCCCTCTGAAGATGTCCAGCGAAGCACTGGACGAAACGTCAGGAGCTGAAGAGTTTCATGGACCACGACCTTACATCCCGCATGGTTTACCAGAAGATATCAAATATATATGTGTTCGATTTGGTAGGACGATTTTGTTTATGCGTGGCCTGTGGTGTGAATGATTCAAGTTTCCCACTAATGGTGCGAGGCCATCCGAATGGAGAGGACTGTTGCAATGCGGGAATGTATCTCACTTAACCGTGTAGTCGTCTAGACGACTGAATAGCGAAATAATACTTAGTATGTGTTGGACAACTTTCGCGATCAAGTGGGAATTTGATAAGATTGAATATGGATGTGTGTTTGCGCTGGGTCATTATTCCATTATCATGTAAATTGTTCGGTCGAGTGCTTCTTCGAGTGCTTGTGGTGTGTGCATCTAGCACGTGGAAGACACGTTTGCGGGTTGTCTAGAGATGAGAACGACGTTACTTGACTTTGTAAATTATAGGGCGTGATTTGTTATCTGCTAAATCACGGTAATCTGTATTCCTGTGTGGAAATATCGGTTTAGACGTAAATGCGTTTGCAGAGGTGATAAGTTTCTAAGTGGAACGTGAAAAACTATATAGAATTTTGCTCATAAAACTGGACTTTGTCTGTTTTCGTGAAAAATAGGATATTTATTGCGATCGGAAACGTTTTGCTTTATTATAGGAGCGAAGTTGATGTTAAATAAATAATAATCGAGCGCTGAACGGTGGCTCTCGTCTGGCCCTGCTAGAGCATACTACGTGATGTAAAAACAAAATCTGTGAACGTGAGGCATTGTGGGGCTGTGACAGCGGTGCTTCGTACCCATTAGGGTCAACACTTTTAGAGGAATAGGATGCCTTTGGAGGAAATGTGGGGCTTTCATGGCCAGGCATTTCGGCGGGGCAGGTGCCGTGAGACTGTTAGCATAGTAGCTCGATCTCGTAGTTTGTGATTGTAATATGGATGAGATGGCAGTCTTTTAGGCTGAGGATCTCTCACTGGCTTCAGTTAGGATGATTTTTTTACTAGGTGTGTGTAGTGAACTCTGACATCAAACACGGATAGATGGTATATGCTTGGAAATAATAGACTTTTTCTAAAACTCATCTCTGTCCACCAGCATGATCTAGTGAGTTCGACGTTTTTCCAATAGCATATAGGTGTAGGGTAGAGTTTGTTAGTTTCTGTCACTGGTTTCGAGTGGCATAATTTTTTCCCAAACAGGGTACCACAGTTGTCAGTTTTTGCATAGTATTGCGGTTCTTGTGCAGTGGTATGCATATAGTTGTGCAATTAAAGCATGATAAAGTGAGTTGTATAGTTAGTTTATGCGACTTTAAGCTGTCCTTATACAGCGCTATGCATATAGTTGTGTAATTAGGACCGATCTTGGTGATTAATTATGTAATTAGGATGGATATTTGGGTCGGTTTCCCGAGAAAAATAAATAAAGTAGTCTAACCTAACCTTCCCCTCCTGCATCTGGAGAGTTTCCACGCATTGGGGATTGGGGGGGGGGAGTGCACTTAGGCTTTCCATCCAGTAGAATCAAGGTTCGAGTGGTTGATAAGTTGGGCTTTTTACTTGCAGTGAGTGTTTGTCCAGTGAATTATTTTCTGGTGATTATGCATTGTGCGTGTGTTTGCATGCATTATTTCGGTAATCTACGAGTAATTTGCACGTCTGCATGGTATGTACTGGTTTATTTCGGTAATTTAGGAGTTGGGTTGTTTGAGGGAGGAGGCCAGACAGTGAGGTCAACGGTCTCATCGGATTAGGGAAGGACGGGGGAGGAAGTCGGCCATGCCCTTTCGAAACAACCATCCTGTCATTTACCTGGAGCGAGTTAGGGAAATCACGGAAAACGTAAATCAGGAAGGGGCCGAACGCAGGATAGAACTGTCGTCCTCCCGAATGAGCGTCCAGTGTGCTAGCCACTGCATGATTTCGTAATTTACGAATTGTTTGCATCTCCCCAAATCAGTGTAATATATCACATAAGTGTAATATATTACATATATAAAATATTATTACGTACTATAATATTTAGGAGTAGTTTCGAGGTCTGTAAACTGAATATAGTGACTCTAAGCACGTTAGGGTATGTATTTTACATCAGCGTAATAAATAAATGAAATGCATAGCTAAATAAATTGTTCAGAAAATAAATAAACTACACTACCTCCTCTCTCCAGCAGCCCAGAACAGGAGGATTCGGTCTCTCAAACCAATTTTCCTCCTCTCTAGACCGCTGGCATGCTGAGTGTTTTGTATCAGAGTAATAAACTAGGTGAGATCCCTAATTCGATGTCTGTAGGAAATGTGTTTGGATGACCTTGAAAAGTAGTTGAAACTAGGTATTTGGAAGTGCAGCGCACACCTTTTCTTGCCTATATGAATGAGCAGTCTCCAGTGCGGGTGACACCATACTAACCTCCTTCAGCAAAATTCATTCACATTTTTCGAGAGAATGGTAAACACATTTGATGGCGGTAGTGGGTCTAATTGTTTAAATAAGGACTTATGTCCAGAGCTGCATGAGCACGTGTAGTACAGCTATTAAAACACGGAGAAACGGAATCTATGTCTCTTGTGGCAGCAACACAACAGTACTGCTGTGGGTAGATATTAAATATTAACAAATTTAAAGAAATTTTTACAAATTTAAAGTAATTTATACAAATTTAAAGAAATTTATAGAAATTATATTCGATTTGAATGTAAACAGGATAATAACGCGCATCAGCTGTTAGAGCAAATCTCATGAACAGAGTTGACGGTTGTAGTGGCTCTAATTCTTTAAATAAGGTCTTATGTCCAGCGCATTTAATACAGCTATCGATATCTCAGCCCATTGTGGGTGGGTGTGGCTAGCAGGCGAGAGTGTTCTTAGACAAAGTGAGAATGTTTGTGTCCAGCAGACATCAGTGGGTGGGAAAGTAGGCTAGTCAGCTGTCATTCGCATTATCAGTGAGCAACACACACATACAGCAGGACGACAACATAACATATCGCAAAGTGCTATAGTAGCGGCAACTAGGTCACTTGCCTCTTATGCAAAGCAGGACTGTACTCTTCATATGTTCATGCATTAATGAGGATATGTAATATAGCTATTGATATCTCAGCCTTTTGTGGTGGTAACACAAAACTATTGACGTAGATAATAAATTTAAATAAATTATATTCGAACTGAATGGAAAGACCATACTAACTCTCATCAGCTGCAGGATTAAGCTCTTAGAGCAAATTTCGTGAACATTCTAGGTGTGGGGAACACACTTGATGGTTGTAGTGGCTCTAATTGTTTAAATAAAGACTTAAGTCCTGTGCATGTAATACAGCTATCGATATCTCGGCCTCTTGTGACAGTAACATCACACTAATGCTGTAGGTAGACAATAAATTTAAACAAATTTAAACAAATTTATACAAGTTTAAAGAAATTTAAGCAATTTTAAAGAAATTTTTAAAAATTAGATTCGATTTGTGTGAGCAGCCTATAGCGGGCGCCACCATGCTAACTCACCTCAGCTGCAGGAGTAAGTTCTTAGAGTAAAATTCATACCCATTTTCCAAGAGGATGGCGAACACATTTGATGGTGGTACTAGTCGTAATTGTTTAAATAAAGACTTACGTCCAGTTCATAGGAAGAAGTGACTTAGGTTAGTGGAGGAAGCCCAAGTGCCCTTTCTTTCCCACCATTTTGTTAGGTTAGTGGATTTAGCCCAATTGACCTATCTTCCCCCTCCACAATTCAAACTTCTCACCAATTCCTAGGAAGAGGTGGGGGTCGGGTGACTTAGGTTAATGGAGGTAACCCAGTTGAATTATCTTACCACCATAATTCAAACTTCTCACGAGTTCATAGGACGAGGTGGCGGTGTCAGTTCGTAGGACGAGGTGACTTAGGTTAGTGGAGGTAGTCCAATTGCGCTATCTTACCGCCAGATTGGATAACGGTACTCGCATCATCAGCTGATGTCACGTGACGTCACATACTTATGTCACGGCCGCCATCTTGGATAACGGTACTTGGGGGGACCTACTCTGGGGTGACGTCCTTGTTGCCCTACTACTGGCGGTGTCCGTTGATACATGCAAACTGCGACGCTCTTGGAGCTCTATGGGGACACTGATTGAGTGGAGCTGCTCGTCCGTTTAAAACAGTGGTTTGCGGATGAGTGTTTGTTTACAAACTATTTGTCTGACATCAGATAGAAATGTGATCTAGTCCCTGTTGCGGATCCCCTCTATGGTCTCAACCCATAATCACTGCAGATGGGTAGTACTACTTGAATGACATATGAGGGAAGTATAATATAATCGGCTATGTGCGCCCTCTGTCGTTTCTGACCATGAGCAAGTGGCAAGATACTGGTATTTGTGATGCAGTCTGTGTCCATTTGTGTACCACAATTACTAGTAAACAACGAAAAAGCTTAGAGCCGAGAAGTAATTCCCGCAATTCCTGTTGAATTGCTCCTGTGAACCATACAAACCATACACAATTGGTCTAAGATATTAAAGGATTTTTTTTTTTTTTTTTTTGCAAGCATGAAATCATTTTCAGGAAATAAATCTACTCTATGTTGTCTTAAATTGTGTGTTTCTTACTATTACATGACGTGACTAGGTTTACTTAAAGCAATTTTTCTCATTAAAGTACTTAATTTTTCAGTTTCCCTTTTTCCTGAGTCAACTTGAACTGGAAAATACAAACTAATATAGTAACATTTCTTTTTTGAGGAGGGGCACAGACGTCGCGACGACAGCAACCACATTTCCCTCTGCCTCAGATTAGCGCCTCAGATGTCCCTGGCGGCTATTGTATATCGTCATAAATGACTGTAGACTCTAATACTTTTCCTAGTAGCTTCTGTCAGCTGAGGTTGTGTCCACGTTACCTGTACGTTAGGTGTATTGCATACCCTTTTCTTTGTGTATGCAATCAGTTCCTTACTACATTCACCTAAAAATCCGGAACAGTGAACCGTTTAATAACTGAGTGAAGATATGTAAAGGGTCTGGTAATCTATGGAACATATTTATGAAGGTATCCTCCTACCTGTTACTTGAACGTAAGCAGTAAATTAAAACTGTCAATGTTTAATTTAGGTTTTATTAGAAAATTTTGAATTGTACTGTGAAACAGAGAGATGTTGTGGTAAAAATGGAGAAAGCAATACAGATTTATTATACAGCGCTATGATACGCCATTACCTCAACAAAAAGATAAGATAAAAAAGCCCCAAAAGTAAAAATATATCAAACATAGCTTCAAGACTTTGTTGAAGTTATTTAAAATAGTTTCTGTTATTCATAAATAACTTTCTCATATATCAACAATAACTGGAAACTCCTGTTTTCGATCATGATAAAGAATGTTCTATTGAGTATAAAATAACAACAATAATTGTATATATACTTTTTTATGTTTTGTGCGTGTAAACCATGTAAACAGAACTCGTATTAAAGGTAATTCTAGCAGTTGCGTGATCATCTAAGTTTTAATACTTATAAAATGAAACTGGTATAGGCATGCATATACAAATACAGAGATATGTAAATAGGTAGAATATGGCGCTGCGGTCGGCAACGGCAATATGAGACAACAAGTGTCTGCCGCAGTTGCTGGATCGGCTACTGCTGCTACAATGGCAGGTTACCAAGATTTATGTGAGTTTGAACGTGATGTTACAGTCGGGGGCACGAGCAATGGAACATAACATCTCCTAGACAGCGATGAAGCGAGGATTTTCCCGTACGACCATTTCATGAGTGTAGAGTGGATATCAGGAATCCGGTAAAACATCAAATCTTCGACATCGCTGCGGCAGGAAAAAGATCCTGCAAGAACGGGACCAACGGCGACTGAAGAGAATCGTTCAAAGTGAGAGAAATGCAGCTCTTCCGCAAATTGCTGTAGATTTCAATGTCAGCGTGCGGACCATTGAACAAAACATCATCGATATGGACTTTCGGAGCTGAAGGCTCACCCATATACCCTTGCTGAGTGCACGACATAAAGGCTTACGCCTCGCTTGGGCTCATCAACACTGACATTGGACTGTTGTTGACTGCAAACATGTTGCCCTGTCGGACGAGTCTAGTTTCAAATTGTACTGAGCCGATGGACGTGTAGGAGTATGGAGACAACCTGATGAATCTATGGACCCTGCATGTCAGCAGGGGACTCTTCAATCTGGTGGAGGCTCTGTAATGATGTGGGGCGTGTGCAGTTGGAGTGATATGGACCCCTGATATGTCTAAATATGACTCTGACAGGTGACATGTATGAAAGCAACCTGTCTGATCACCTGCATCCATTCATGTCCATTGTGTATTCCGACGGACTTTGGCAATTCCAGCAAGACAATTCGACACCTCATACGTCCAGAATTGATGCAGAGTGGCTCCAGGAACACTCTTCTGAGTTTAAACACTTCCGCTAGCCACCAAGTTCCTCAGACATGAACATTATTGAGTACAGGGTTATTACAAATGATTGAAGCGATTTCACAGCTCTACAATACTCTTATTATTTGAGATATTTTCACAATGCTTTGCACACACATACAAGAACTCAAAAAGTTTTTTTAGGCATTCACAAATGTTCAATATGTGCCCCTTTAGTGATTCGGCAGACATCAAGCCGATAGTCAAGTTCCTCCCACACTCAGCGCAGCATGTCCCCATCAATGAGTTCGAAAGCATCGTTGATGCGAGCACGCAGTTCTGGCACGTTTCTTGGTAGAGGAGGTTTAAACACTGAATCTTTCACATAACCCCACAGAAAGAAATCCGCGGGCTACGCGTGAAATTTGCCCACACGCGTTCAACCGTTTCTTCGCTCACTGCAGGCCGGCCCATTGATTTCCCCTTACAGAGGCATCCAGAAGCTTTAAACTGCGCATACCATCGCCGAATGGAGTTAGCAGTTGGTGGATCTTTGTTGAACTTCGCCCTGAAGTGTCGTTGCACTGTTATGACTGACTGATGTGAGTGCATTTCAAGCACAACAGACGCTTTCTCGGCTCCTGTCGCCATTTTGTCTCACTGCGCTCTCGAGCGCTCTGGCGGCAGAAACCTGAAGTGCGGCTTCAGCCGAACAAAACTTTATGAGTTTTTCTACGTATCTGTAGTGTGTCGTGACCTAATGTCAATGAATGGAGCTACAGTGAATTTATGAAATCGCTTCAATGATTTGTAATAGCCCTGTATATCTGGGATGCCTTGCAATGTGCTGTTCAGAAGAGATCTCCACCCCCTCCTACTCTTACCGATTTATGGACAGCCTGCAGGATCCATGGCGTCAGTTCCCTACTTCAGACGTTAATCGAGTAGATGCCACGTCGTGTTGTGGCACTTCTGCGTGCTCGTGGGGGACCTACAAGATAATGGGCAGGTGTACCAGCTTCTTTTGCTCTTCAATGTATATTCTGCAAGGCAACAAGGTAGACAATGGACTGACACTGAATGATGTGTGGTTCTAATTATGTGCAAAAGAATCTATCAAACAATTAAAAAAAACAAAGAATTTCTTGGCCCCAGTTTCTCTCTTACACATTTATGTTTCTTTCTCTACCAACGCTGCCAGCACTACCGGTAATACTACCAATTTAAAATGTAATTTACGTAGTGTACCAAAACTACAGCATCTTAGCTTTGCTAGGTTGCAGCCAGGCCCCCACAACCGCACGAGTGGTCGACTGTGAAGAGCGGACAAATTGAATAGGTGGCCGGCGGCCATTAGAGTGGTAAACTGATGCGCGGATTTCGAATGTTTATACATCGCTTTTGGTTATAAAATGCCTTCCCTAGAGTTAGGTCACAAACATAATGCCTCATTTAAATACGTTACTACAATATAGTTTTTAATTTATGAACACACAGCAACTAGTCACTGTTTATGAATTTATGTTACGTAGTACATGGAATCTGCCGTAGCTAAAAGTTATACACTGGACCCCAAGCATTTTTCGTAGTTCATTTACGATAGACGTACGCAAAATGCATCAAAATACTCGAAGATTTGCCCACTATGGTAATAGATATTTTCTGACTCTACCTTGCTTTAGATTTTATGATGAAAAGTGCGTTATATATGGCGTAGTGCTTTGGCAACTCACGACCATGAAAGCACTACCGATCAGCCAGCTACAACAAACAAGACTTCAGGCAGGCATCCAGTATCGCATTAGTCACAATATTTACTTTCGAAGATGTACACTTCAGTTTATATGTGTGGTTTTTTCATATAATAAATGAAACTCAACAACTGTTCCATCGAGAGAAGTTGTGAAATCAGATTACAATTACACACATTCAGTTGCATTTTATAACGATAAAAAGCCTGCTAACTCAAATTTCGTGTTGCTTGCAACTCAACTTTTATAGTTAAAATAAAATGTGGTTCACAAATAAAAATTTATCTTCTGCTGTATGTGGTTGGAAAACGAAAGATGGATGGAACAGCATCATCTTTCAGCTTTCTACGATTTACGTAATTTTCAAGGAAACAACTTTCTTCAAAATGATCGGAACATATAAAATGGTATTCTGTCGGTCGGAAATCTTGCCTCCTGACAGCGTCCTGACGTACAGACAGTAGAATTACGAGTAACAAATCCTGTATGTACGCCCCAACAAATATACAACGTTAAATCAGGGTCTTCATAAACAACAGTACTACACAACACATCAGACTACCACCACTATAATGGCGTCCAGCCGAAGGTTCAAATTATCCCGCGACTGCAGCGCCATCAGCGAGTCTAGTTATTTTTTACAAGGTCTATACCTTCTGGGACGGATCGGTTCTGCATAACTCCGGGACCCGATTTCGAGGTGGGTTGTGCGATGGGGCCGTGCGCTGCGCCTGGGACAGGTGACGCGTGCGCGGGCTGTGGGGCCGGGGGTGGGGGGGGGGGGGGGGTGGGGGGGGGGGCGTGACCTCTCCTGGTGCGGGTCGCCACTTCCCAGAAGGCCGTGCGTGCAGCCCCCAGCAGGTGTGGGGTGTGGCGGCGCCGCGTCGCTGTTTTTTGCCACGATTCTGCTCGCTCCCAGGCGAAAGCTCTCGCCGTTTCCACAGATTCGGAGAATTCCGTTTGCCTAAGGGGGCGGGACGCGACGTGCCGCACGCTCGCTGGACAAAAAACGGCGCCAGCCGGCTGCGAGGGGCAGCGAACCACGCACAACGCGTGTCACGCGCCCACTGCTCCCAGGTAATGAATACTACAGGCGGGCCAAACGGTTATTTCGAAGTGTCATTTATCGTTTTTACGGATATTTTTATGTCAGTTACATCCTACAGTTATTTATAACTCATATTTCCTACCGAAATCGCCTGACGGGGGCTAGAGTTAAATACCTAAGTAGGTGGAATCAGTTTAGTTGATCAGCGTTAATTAAAACAGCGGATATTACGAACTGGCAGAAATGTTGGCTGAATCGTGCCATAGTCTTTGCTGGTGAACTGTTCTCAACATTTCAGCTGATGCTTGAAGGGTCATCGGTGTTTCATGTTAACTGCGTATAGGTTTTCAGTCGCTATTACAAATTATTTGTCGGAGCTGCTTCAGATATTATACGAAATTTAGCCACAGAACTGTTAATAATGAAATGTTAAAGACGAGATTTTTTGCAAGTACAAACTAATGTGTAAGCTGAATAGTGCAGACAGAATTCGAAGCTAATTTCTGGTGCTGTTCACTTTCTGCACCAAGAGCAGGGCCATGAAATACAACACAAAGATAAAACTAAAGCGACTGATTCGTTTACTCCAGTGCAACAAACATTCGATTTGAGAAAATTAAGCATATGCAAAACAAGTTTTATATGACAGTTCAAAAACTGTTGGATTTCCGTAAAATTTCTTCAGGTATCGACAGGGTCTTCATTTTTTACTGTGAGGATGACTATATTTCTCCAAGCCTTCAGAGTGTTGTGCATCTCTTACATTTAGCATTATTTACATGTTTTTAAAACCGAGTAAAAAGTAAAATAATTTCTTGTAATCTCATATACACTACTGGCCATTAAAATTGCTACACCACGAAGATCACGTGCTACAGACGCGAAATTTAACCGACAGGAAGAAGATGCTGTGATATGCAAATGATTAGCTTTTCAGAGCATTCACACAAGCTTGGCGCCGGTGGCGACACCTACAACGTGCTGACATGAGGAACGTTTCCAACCGATTTCTCATACTCAAACTGCAGTTGACTGCCGTTGCCTGGTGAAACGTTGTTGTGATGCCTCGTGTAAGGAGGAGAAATGTGTACCATCGCGTTTCCGACTTTGGTAAAGGTCGGATTGTAGCCTATCGCAATTGCGGTTTATCGTATCGCGACATTGATGCTCGCGTTGGTCGAGATCCAATGACTGTTATGGAATCGGTGGGTTCAGGAGGGTAATACAGAACGCCGTGCTGGATCCCAACGGTCTCGTATCACTAGCAGTCGAGATGACAGGCATCTTATCCGCGTGGCTGTAACGGATCGTGCGGCCACGTTTCGATCTCTGTATCAACAGATGGGGACGTTTGCAAGACAACAACCATCTGCACGAACAATTCGACGACGTTTGCAGAAGCATGGACTATCAGCTCGGAGACCATGACTGCGGTTACCCTTGACGCTGCACTACAGACAGGAGCGCCTGCGATGGTGTACTCAACGACGAACCTGGGTGCACGAATGGCAAAACGTCATTTTTTCGGATGAACCCAGGTTCGGTTTACAGCATCATGATGGTCGCATCCGGTTTGGCGACATCGCGGTGAACGCACATTGGAAGCATGTATTCGTCATCGCCATACTGGCGTATCACCCGGCGTAATGGTATGGGGTGCCATTGGATACACGTCTCAGTCCCCTCTTGTTCACATTGACGGCACTTTGAACAGTGGACGTTAGATTTCAGATGTGTTGCTACCCGTGGCTCTACCCTTCATTCGATCCCTGCGAGACCCTACATTTCAGCAGGATAATGCACGACCGCATGTTGCAGATCCTGTACGGTCCGTTCTGGATACAGAAAATGTTCGACTGCTGCCCTGGCCAGCACATTCTCAAGATCTCTTACCAATTGAAAACGTCTGGGCAATGGTGGCCGAGCAACTGGCTCGTCACAATACGCCAGTCACTACTCTTGATGAACTGTGGTATCGTGTTGAAGCTGCATGGGGAGCTGCACCTGTACGCGCCGTCCAAGCTCTGTTTGACTCAATGCCCAGGCGTATCAAGGCCGTTATTACGGCCAGAGGTGGTTGTTCTGGGTACTGATTTCTCAGGATCTATGCATCCAAATTGCGTGAACATGTAATCATATGTCAGTTCTAGTATAATATATTTGTCTCGTGAATTTACGATTATCATCTGCATTTCTTCTTGGTGTACCAATTTTAATGGTCAGTAGTGTAATATGTAAGCCGAATAATGTAGACAAAATTCGAAGCTAATTTCTGGTGCTCTTCACTTTCTGGAATAAGAGCAGGCCCATGAAATACAACACAGAAATGAAACTAAAGCGACTGATTCGTTTACTCCAGTGCAACAAACAATCCATTTGAGAAAATTAAGAATATGCAAAAGAAAGGTTTATGTGACATTTCAAAAACTGTTCGATTTCCGTACAATTTCTTCAGGTATCGACGGGGTCTTCATTTTTTGCTGTGAGGATGACTAATTATATTTCTCCAAGCCCTCAGAGTATTGTGCATCTCTTACATTTAGCATTATTTATATGTTTTTAAAACCGACTAAAACGTAAAATAATTTCTTGAAATCCCATATAGATTCCTAACCCCTTATAGATAATCCTGAAAATCTGTTCTCGTGAATTTTTAATACATGCGACAATACTTGTAGGAATAAGAAAAGTGGGGATCATGTACATGGGGCGTTCAATAAGTAATGCAAAACATTTTTTTATCAGCCAATCTCGGTTGAAAAAAAGGGGAATTTGTCGTGAGACATCGTGGAATATTCCCACTTCAGCCTCTCTAGTGTCATGAAGTTCCGATACGTGGCCGTGCTACATGTAACCTTCAAAACTGCATTTGCAGCGGAAGTGATTTCCAATCAGAGAGCCGTCATTTAGTTTCTATGGGCGGAAAACCAGAGCAGTGCAGATATTAACAGCTGCTTGCAGAATTGCGGAGAGCTGGTAGTGAACAAAAGCAGGGTGAGTCATTGGGCAAGACGTCTGTCGTCATAGCAACAAGGTCGCGCAAAAATCTGTCCGACCTCCCTCGTGCCTGCTGCCATCTCACGTGTGTGACTCCTGCAGCGTTGGAGCGTGCGGACACTGTAGGAGACCGACGGGTCACGATCGAGCATCCCGCTGCATAGCCGGACGATGCCGTCGGTAGTGCTGACACACACCTCCGCCACGTGAGATACTCAGAGGTGTCTGCCAGCTGGGTTCCTCGCTGTCTAACAGAAGACTATACAGACCAACGAAGCCCCATCTGTGCGCAAGTACTTGCATGTTACGAGGCCGATCACGGCAATTTTTATTTGGGTTTATCACTTCGAACCGGAAACCAAACTGCAATCCATGCAGTGGCGCCACACCACCACTCCCCCGAAGAATTATCTTGTGGAACTCTGAAGGACTGCTTCTCTGTGATGTCCTTGTGCAACAGTCAACTCAGAAATGCTACCTTCAGGAAATTGACAAAACGACTTCATTGTTTGCACCGCCACCAAAGTGTAAACGAACTTCTCCTCCTTCATAACATCGCAACGCCTCACACAAATCTGTGCGCCAGAGCCGAGCTCACTAAACTTTGTTGAACTGTTTTTCCTCATCCACCATGCAGCTGGTTCACCTGTTTGGCCCAACGAATGATGCACTTCGCGAGAAACAGTATGTGCATGATGGGGAGACAAAATCATAGACTGAAGTATGATGGCACACTGGCACAAGGTCCTTTTGTCAACATGCCGTCATATTTCAGTCTTGTCACAGTTTATGATTTTTCTTGGCAGTTAATATTTTGTGTGGTAACTTACGTTAAAGTATGTATGACATGTGATATACCTGTGATAATTTTCGTGCCATCGATGATGGTTCAGAAGCGAAACCGGTAGCAAAATAATAATAATAAACCTTATTACAGACAGCAAAATGTTATGCATTTGTACATGCTGTTGACCATTGCTTAAGCGAGGTGGGTATTTGTGTTACAGTGTACTATTTTGTATAGGTTTTAACGGAGACACAGAATCGACAACATACAGAAAGAACCTTATTCTAATATGCTATTTTTCTAAATATATTGTAATAATTTCCATGAAATTTTTTACAAATTTAATTTCTGTTTTACAATTTACTTAATTTTTTATTTTGTCAGTGATAGAAATGAACGATTCCAATCCATTATTTATTCAGGCGATGCTTTCATGTAGAAAGCATTAGCAGTATTTAAGTGCCTACTAGTACTGCTCGGAAAACACTCTGTAGACCTCCAGATCCGACGGAGACGAAGCGTTTACTGGCTGCAGAGATGAAACAGAGAAAGTGTGGGCAATAAGTGGAGAGATAATGAACAGCAGAGGAGCTTTACAGAGAGGGGTGGGCAAAGACTGAAAATGTGTGTGAACAAGTACATCTACCGCAATAGGCTGGATCCACTTCTGCCAAATGTTAAACAGTGGGGTACTACTAATGTGTGCCACCGCAAGGGGATCAATCTTTCCTGCGACTTTCACAAGATCGAAGAAGGAGTTAATAACCACTTACTGCTCTCTTACAGTTTCCTCGAAATACAGTAAAACCGCTTACTGCAAAACCTTGAGAAATTGAAGGTGCTCTTCCAAGAAGTACTTCTGATTTATTATGTCATGAATATCTTCAAATATACGGAGTCCTTTTTTGTTTTCTATGATGGTGTATACACGAAATCTGGTGTTCTGTCTGTGGTTGCATAAACAATCTAGTCTCCTGGTGTATCCTTCCAAATTTCTTTTTTGTTTTTTGTTTTTGCTGTAGTTATGAACTTAAGTTCCTTAGCAAAATGTTGTTGTTGTTGTGGTCTTCAGTCCTGAGACTGGTTTGATGCAGCTCTCCATGTTACTCTATCCTGTGCAAGCTTCTTCATCTCCCAGTACCTACTGCAACCTACATCCATCTGAATCTGCTTAGTGTATTCATCTCTTGGTCTCCCTCTACGATTTTTACCCTCCACGCTGCCCTCCAATGCTAAATTTGTGATCCCTTGATGCCTCAAAACATGTGCTACCAACCGATCCCTTCTTCTAGTCAAGTTGTGCCACAAACTTCTCTTCTCCCCAATCCTATTCAATACCTCCTCATTAGTTACGTGATCTACCCACCTTATCTTCAGCATTCTTCTGTAGCACCACATTTCGAAAGCTTCTATTCTCTTCTTGTCCAAACTGGTTATTGTCCATGTTTCACTTCCATACATGGCTACACTCCATACAAATACTTTCAGAAACGACTTCCTGACACTTAAATCTATACTCGATGTTAACGAATTTCTCTTCTTGAGAAACGCTTTCCTTGCCATTGCCAGTTTACATTCTATATCCTCTCTACTTCGACCATCATCAGTTATTTTACTCCCTAAATAGCAAAACTCCTTTACTACTTTAAGTGACTCATTTCCTAATCTAATTCCCTCAGCATCACCCGACTTAATTCGACTACATTCCATTATCCTCGGTTTGCTTTGTTGATGTTCATGTTATATCCTCCTTTCAAGACACTGTCCATTCTGTTCAACTGCTGTTCCAAGTCCTTTGCTGTCTCTGACAGAATTACAATGTCATCGGCGAACCTCAAAGTTTTTACTTCTTCTCCATGAATTTTAATACCTACTCCGAATTTTTCTTTTGTTTCCTTTACTGCTTGCTCAATATACAGATTGAATAACATCGGGGAGAGGCTACAACCCTGTCTCACTCCTTTCCCAACCACTGCTTCCCTTTCATGCCCCTCGACTCTTATAACTGCCATCTGGTTTCTGTACAAATTGTAAATAGCCTTTCGCTCCCTGTATTTTACCCCTGCCACCTTCAGAATTTGAAAGAGAGTATTCCAGTTAACGTTGTCAAAAGCTTTCTCTAAGTCTACAAATGCTAGAAACGTAGGTTTGCCTTTCCTTAATCTTTCTTCTAAGATAAGTCGTAAGGTTAGTATTGCCTCACGTGTTCCAACATGTCTACGGAATCCAAACTGATCTTCCCCGAGGTCGGCTTCTGCCAGTTTTTCCATTCGTCTGTAAAGAATTCGCGTTAGTATTTTGCAGCTGTGACTTATTAAACTGATAGTTCGGTAATTTTCACATCTGTCAACACCTGCTTTCTTTGGGATTGGAATTATTGTATTCTTCTTGAAGTCTGTGGGTATTTCGCCTGTCTCATACATCTTGCTCACCAGATGGTAGAGTTTTGTCATGACTGGCTCTCCCAAGGCCATCAGTAGTTCTAATGGAATGTTGTCTACTCCCGGGGCCTTGTTTCGACTCAGGTCTTTCAGTGCTCTGTCAAACTCTTCACGCAGTATCTTATCTCCCATTTCATCTTCATCTACATCCTCTTCCATTTCCATAATATTGTCCTCAAGTACAACGCCCTTGTATAAACCCTCTATATACTCCTTCCACCTTTCTGCCTTCCCTTCTTTGCTTAGAACTGGGTTGCCATCTGAGCTCTTGATATTCATACAAGGTGTTCCCTTCTCTCCAAAGGTCTCTTTAATTTTCCTGTAGGCAGTATCTATCTTACCCCTAGTGAGATAAGCCTCTACATCCTTACATTTGTCCTCTAGCCATCCCTGCTTAGCCATTTTGCACTTCAAAGCTGCATGTCCTCGGGTAAATTTACGGCTGTAGTTTCCCCTTGCTTTCAGCCGTTCGCAGTACCAGCACAGCAAGGCCGTTTTGGTTAATGTTACAATGCCAGATCAGTCAATCATCCAGACTGTTGCCCCTGCGACTACTGAAAAGGCTGCTGCCCCTCTTCATGAACCACATGTTTGTCTGGCCTCTCAACAGATACCCCTCCGTTGTGGTTGCACCTACGGTACGGCCATCTGTATCGCTGAGGCACGCAAGCCTCCCCACCAACGGCAAGGTCCATGGTTCATGGTGCAAAATGTATTGTATTTAAATCACTGTTAAACCTCTTTTTAATGTGGCTTCTCTGCATACCTGTTTTCTAATAGTAGGAAGCTGTTGAAAATGACTCAATAAACCAAACGAAATAACAAAAAGTGTAAAGAAGAGGACAGCTGTTTGTGCGTTGACATGGAAACGTTGTGACACGCCATTCCTCACTGTGGGAGCACAGACCATGAGTACACAGGCTACAGATGTGTTCTCCGAGCAATGTCCAAGGTCCTAATGCTGCATTCATAGTTACGTTGAAGCTTTGTAGCATCTTGCTTCTGCAAAGGAACTGGAGTGCAACGCGATACTCTGCAGCTACGATGTGACAGCGGCAGGAAATTGGAATGCCTGCCACCGGAAGGACGTCATACAACCAGTGCGGACGGTGGCTATGCAGGTCTCGTAGAAGTAATCCTAAACGAAATGTACCTTGTCTGGGCCGTCTCAGGCACCAAACTCTGATGGTCACGAAGTTATGTCGAGAGGTGATTCTGGAAACCCTGTCCCCGAAGACAAAGGAGACGGAGACCACGACGACAGAGTGTTGTAGCGTGGGGCAAACTGGATGTTCAAGCAGACCGCTGCGAGGAGAGAACGTGTGGATGGAGATTCCTGGCACCGAGCCAGATGCACATATCCTCGCCTGATCGCCTCACAGTGCAGTGCAACAAGTACTGGCTCCGACGTTAACCGGTTAGGAGCTCAAAACGAGCAAGTAGCCTAGTTATTTTGTCGATAATTGACATTGTGACGGTTCTGTGGTTGTGTTGTAGACTACGCTATAAAAATATTTACCTACCTCTAATTTAAAGAACTTTTTCGTCTTGTCAACACATTGTCGACAGATCTGCCCCTGTTTTAAGTGACATTCAAAAGAATGTGGTTAGAGTTTTAATGTTCTGTGATTATTCCACTTGTCTCCTAAAATTTTAGGCGATGTTCTTAACGTATTGGGTTCGGTTGTTTGGGGAAGAAGACCAGACAACGAGGTCATCTGTCTCATCGGATTAGGGAAGCCTGGGGAAGGAAGTCGGCCGTGCCCTTTCAAAGGAACCATCCCGGCATTTGCCTGGAGCGATTCAGGGAAATCACGGAAAGCCTAAATCAGTATGGCCGGACGCGGGATTGAACCGTCGTCCTCCCGAATGCGAGTCCAGAGTCTCTTAACGTATTGACACTGACTCGCTCACTCATGTTGTTTGTAAGTGGTCGCATTACTCTGTGCTGTTATTTTAGCTCCTCAGTCGTTTTCTATTTGTTTTAACTCCTGGTTTGCCGCTTTTCACCCTTTCTCCATTGACCTACAACATGTGAAATGGAGTGACTGTGTGTGTGTGTGTGTGTGTGTGTGTGTGTGTGTGTGTGTGTGTGTGAACGTGAGGCGGAAGTGAATGAGTTTCATTTTGAAGATTTACTCCTCACAGCGTGACAAATTTTCAACCCTTTTAGGCACATTCGTTTATTTAAATATTTGTAAGGACGCTGATTGCCTCGCCGTTGAGAGCTCGTAAACTTGTAAATTCCAAACACAGGCACACCCACCCACTCACCCACCCACTCACCCACTCACCCACCCATCCACACACACACACACACACACACACACACATACACACACATACACAGTCACACATATCGGTTACGAGCTTCCGTTGATCATCAGACGGCTGACTTTTGCCAAGGTTTCCTAACGAGAAAATATATTAACTCATAACAATTCATAAAGGAAATGAAGATAAATTTGGAAATTACATAGTGGCAGTTTAGTATCTGTATTTACAGTGAACTTGTGTTGATAGATTTGAACGCTTCAGTTTTTGTTATTTTCCGTGTACCAAGTAGAAGTACCATGGTAAACATGGCCTAGTGTTATAAACGCTTCCGCGAAATCACCAAGAAAAAAAAAAGGGTCATCATTAGCACTTTTTCAAGAAGCAATCAGATTTCGTTGTGGCCGAGTGGTTCTAGGCGCTTCAGTCCGGAATCCCGCTGCTGTTACGGTCGCACGTTCGAATCCTGCCTCGGGCATGGTTGTGTGTGATGTCCTTAGGTTAGTTAGGTTTAAGTAGTTCTAAGTCTAGGGGACAGATGACCTCAGATATTAAGTCCCATAGTGCTTAGAGCCATTTCAATCATTTTTTTGAAAGATGCTATGAACCAATGGAATACCCTGTTCAAATTGATGTCAGACGTGAGATGAAAGATATGACTTCAACATCGATACTTTTTAGGAAGTAATTGACAAATAATCGATGTGCAGCAGGAAATAATTAAACATGTTTCTTCTTTTAAAAATTCAGATGAAATTATGTTCTTATAAATAAAAACACGCCTCATACTTTTATTTTTGTGTCCTGTGAAAGAATAGCTTTCAGAAATTTTGTCAGGAAAGTACCGTTAGCTAGTTCTTCTTTATCATGGGGGTTCAATGATGTGTTTTTATTTTTAAATATTTCTTTTTTTTTCAAGGTTGTTCATGACATGGCCTTCTCTGCATAGTGAAGGATCTGTAGGTTGTTTTCAACGCTTCGTATAGAAGAATTTAAAATAAAAGCATTTCACCACACAACTTCCTTAATGAAAAAACGGAAGTAGCTAACAAGGCTTTCCTGGAAAACTTCCGAAAGCTACTATTTAATATGACACAAAAACAAAAGTATAAGAGGTATTTAATTTTTTTAAATACCTTATTTCATGTAACTTTTTTAAATTTACAACTACGTTCGGCTCGATAACCATCTATGGACACCATTCAGTATTCGGAAAGGACTGAGACAAGACGATCCATTGACGCCAATACTAATCAACTTGGCCTTGAAATGAGTAAGTCGAGACTCTGATCGAACCAGAGAAACGGAGAAAGTGAGAGTAGACACAATCCTGGCATTTGCTGATGATATTGTGATTCTAGCTGATGCCTTCGAGTAAGTATGCACTGATACTTCACGATTTCTCCGCAATGCGAGGAAAATGGGCTGGCGGTGAATGCGGATAAAACCAAATATCCCCTGCATCACGTCGTCGAGCTTTCCTTCCTTCCGTCGTTTTTGAGGGATATACTTTTGAACGTGTAGAGGAATTCAAGTACTTGGGTTCCCTACTGACTAATAAAAGTTTCGAAAGCCACACATTGAACTAATATCAGGGCACAAGAAGTTGCAGTGGTTTGGACACATCATTCGAACTGATAAATCCCTCCCATACTGAGTTCATCATTCCCAACCTGCTGGAAAACGCCCAAGGGTACGTCCAAGGATGCAATGGAAGGATCGGGTATTAATAGTCGTTAAAGAAATGGTGGCAGATGAGACTGGAGACCGGCAGCGATGGACTGCCATGTGCAGTAGACATCTCCTCCGTTTCGGCTAAGTGACTTACTTTTTATTGTGCTTTTTGTAATGCGTTCCTTCACAATATTTTATACAGTACTTTTTCTGTCCTTTCGTAGTGTGGTTATTTCTTTTGTTTTCTACTATACGCCTTAGAAGATAGTCCTTAAAGGACTGTTAGTGCAATAAATGATGATAAAGATGATGATGAAAGAGCAACTATGTTATTTTTAATGAACATCGGTTATTTAGCAATTACTTCCGAAAATGTATCGATGCAAAATTCGTATGTTTCACCTCATCTCTGTCACCAATATGAACAACGTGTGCCTTTGCTTCATAGCGTCTTTGTAAGCCATCTATACGTGTTAAACACGTGAAGTGTATGCGAAATCAGATTGTTCATTGAAGAAGTTCTAACAGTGACCAATTTTTTATTTAGTGATTTCGTTGACATGTTCATAAAACTGAGAGACGTTTACCCCGATACCACTGCATGATATATGGAAAATAAAAAAAAACTGAAGCCTTCAAAGCTGTCAACACGCATTCACTGCTAAGTACTGGTGATAGACAGTCATTACGTAACTTCAAAATTTCATATATCTTCATTTTCTTTATGAACAGTTACCACTTAATATACGAGGGTTATTCCAAAAGTAAGGTCCGATCGGTCGCGAAATGGAAACGACTATGAAAATCCGATAAAGCTTTGCACAGATGTGTTGGGTAGTGTCTCTAGTATAACGCCAGTTAGCATCACGTCGCTCTTCTCATTTCTGAGCTCGCAGTGAGTGCGTAAAGATGTCTAGAAAATAGTGTCTGCCGCCAAGTACGAGGGCCTGGTGAGAAATTTCGCCTGAAGCTATGCAGCCAACATTACATAACTGTCGTGCTGTTTCGTCTTCACGACAATTCTCAGCCGCATTCTGCAGGGGCAATGAAGATGCTCCTGCATCGTTTTCAAATGGAAATGTTAGATTACCCACAATACAGTCCGCAATTGTCTCCCCCTGAGTTTCATCTCTGGTCACATGAACCGCTGTCTTTGAAGACAACATTTTGACACAGACAACGAGGTGTAGGCCAGCGTGGAGAATTGGCGGAAAGCACTGGCGGCTGCCTTCTATGATGAGGCTATTGAAAAGTTGGTACAACGCTATGACAAAAGTCTAAGTCAGAACGGCGACTACGTAGAGAAGTAGCTGAAAGGTGTAGCTAATTGTTACAAGTAAAACATTTCTGATGTTCACTGTGGTTTCAATTTGGCAATCAATCGGACCTTACTTTCGGAATAACCCTCGTATTTTCAAGATAGCACGCCATGGTAATCAAAACGACCAATTTCTTATCAACAGTTATACTGTAATGCAGGCATATAACGATGAACGAAAATTCGAAACCGGTAAGGGCATGGTAAAGTAAAGTGCGTTGTAAAAAGATGAAGTTCTTTAAAATAGTGGTTGGTAGCTGTTTTTATGGTGGAGGAGGAGATTAGTATTTAACGCCCCGTCGACATCGAGGTCATTAGTGTGGTGTCACCGCCAGACACCACACTTGCTAGGTGGTAGCCTTTAAATCGGCCGCGGTCCGTTAGTATACGTCGGACCCGCGTGTCGCCACTATCAGTGATTGCAGACCGAGCACCGCCACACGGCAGGTCTAGAGAGACTTCCTAGCACTCGCCCCAGTTGTTCAACCGACTTTGCTAGCGATGGTTCACTGACAAAATACGCTCTCATTTGCCGACACGATAGTTTAGCATAGCCTTCAACTACGTCATTTGCTACGACCTAGCAAGGCGCCATTATCAGTTACTATTGATATTGAATCATGTACCGACGTTCTTCATTAACGGATTAAAGTTAAGTATTCCACCACCTACGTCCGTTTTTCTAGATTCTAATTTCCTTGTCCTGTTCCAGACTTCACGCCAGTCTACGTGAGCTAAAATGCGTGCCTTTCGGCCTCCTCTAGTAACACGATGTTGGCTCTCCTGCCAACCAAAACAATTAGTGACCGAGCATAAGGTCGGATTAGGGAAGAATGTGGAAGGAAATCGACCGTGCCCTTTCAAAGGAACTGTCCCAATATTTGCCTGAAGCCATTCAGGGAAATCACGGAAAACCTAAATCTGGATGGCCAGACGCGTATTTGAACCGCCGTCCTTCAGAATGCGAGTCCTGTGTGCTAACCACTGCGCAACTTCGCTTTGTCAAACTGTTTTATAACATAATTTAAAGGCGTAGTAATGTCTCTGTTCCAGTTCACCATCTTCGAGGGTTTTACAAGCAAACTTCTTCGTCGGTGAACTGCTCTTGTAGAGGATTATTCAAATGAATCTCGGGTTATTGATAGTCATTATGCAGCATTACGTTATCAGAGTTTAAACGAAATGCAGCATTAATGAATGCAGAAAAACAAAATAGACGTGCTTAAAGACTCTCTTCTCAATTATGACAACAAGATGCATGACAAACAGAAGAAGTATTTTCATAATTTCCTTAAAAAACTGAACTTTTGCGTGTTATAGTGTATGTAATTATTTATAAATGGAGTTTTTTCAGTTATTTTATGTACTTGTGTGAATTTATAATTTGAGAAACAAAATTTTATTTAAAAAAATAAAAGTCGATAAAACCATTTCCAATTAAAGGTAAGTTTTCAATTATGGACCATTGTCAAACTTGTAAACATTCTTCTTCGACTGCCGCTTTTAAATAACGTAGATTAGATCAAATTCTAACGTCTTTTACAAGTGAATGTTAATTTGCTTCTGTAAAGCATCATTTGTATTGGGTATCATCAGTGATCTGTATAATAAAGCATTGTTAAGTTTTTCTGTGTGACATCTACTGCTTTGTTACAAAATTTCACCTTCGGTTAGGTTCAGTGTTAGAATACTGCATGGCACACAGTTTTAAGCTGTCAGTAAGTTTCAACTTTAAAACCATTACTTGGATTGTCTTATGAATTTCTTTCCTTTTATAGCTGAAAATTCCTCATTGCCTGTAATGCAGGCTCCACCTTCTAAAAAGACACGTATATTTGTTGTCCAACATGTATTGGCAGAGCTGTGGTATCATCACTGGACGTTTATTTACTTTTTCAGAATACACAAATGATAGAATGTTTACGTATTCAGAAATATGTGAACACTATCCAATTGCTACTGTTTACATTATGGCCGGCCGAAGTGGCCGTGCGGTTAAAGGCGCTGCAGTCTGGAACCGCAAGACCGCTACGGTCGCAGGTTCGAATCCTGCCTCGGGCATGGATGTGTGTGATGTCCTTAGCTTAGTTAGGTTCAAATAGTTCCAAGTTCTAGGGGGCTGATGACCACAGACGTTAAGTCCCATAGTGCTCAGAGCCATTTGAACCACTTTTTGAACTGTCTAAATTGTTTATCTCTGGCACTCGTTTTGTAAAATGGTTCCACTAACTAGTATTTCAGTCTGTCAGGAAACTGACCACGCATGAAAGACACATCGCAGAGATGACTGAGTACACAACTAATATATGTTGCACTGATCTTAGTAATCCTACTTGAAATTGCGTCGTACCCATGGGTGACTTTACTCTTTAACCCGTTAAGTAGCACTAGTAAACATATTTAAAGCTGGTAAACAACTAGAATTGCCATGTATGATTTTTTTCTTTAATACGTTGGTGCGAACATTTACTACCACATATATCGTACACCTAAGAAATACATAATAGATTTACTTGGTTCATTCATTTCTATTCCCAAAGAGTACATATTGATTCGTATTTTACTGTTACTATATTAAAAATATTTTTGTCGCTTAATAGGTTACTGAAGAAATAATTGATTCAATTCCATCTTTTCTTGTTTTCCGTAGCTGTATGTGATGTACATGTCTCAGAAAACCAGTTTTCTTCCTATTTACCTGTACCAACAACTTTTTTTTTTAACCAGCAAACTTTTGATAAGAAGTGATTAATACGTATTTTGAAGAACTCTCGTGGGTGTCTAAGAGTTTCATTCTCACACAAGAGAGATGTAAAAAGCTAAGAACCCACATTCTAACCCTGGTACCTGTTTCACAATTGGCCACAATTAGCCACCTCCCTCTCATTCAGAACATGTAAATACACTGACTTTCGGTTTTCAAAAAATGGCTCTGAGCACTATGGGACTTAACTGCTACGGTCATCAGTCCCCTAGAACTTAGAACTACTTAAACCTAACTAACCTAAGGACAGCACACAACCCCCAGCCATCACGAGGCAGAGAAAATCCCTGACCCCGCCGGGAATCGAACCCGGGAACCCGGGCGTGGGAAGCGAGAACGCTACCGCACGACCACGAGATGCGGGCTTCGGTTTTCACCAAGGTATACCACACAGTAGGGAGAATTCTACTGACTGCCTATTTAATGCCTGTAGATATGATCAAGAACAATGCTTTTGAGGCTATACGGAACGGAATCTTTTTTCTCTTACTATTTCTCTTACTACTCTTGTTAGAGGAACAGATGGGCAAGATAGATGGACGCCAGTAAAAAATGTGGGCATGGATATATGAGGACAGCAGAGTTTGCCACAGATTTGTGGTCACCACCTTTGCCAGCAGTTTGGGCGTCGATGCCTTGGGACAAAGAAAGACCTTCTTCGAGCGGGCGGTGACCACAAATCTCCACTTTCAAGTCATCTTCCCTGACACTGCCAGTACATAAGGGACTTCTACACCTTCAGTATTTTTAACAATGCAGTATTGTCAGTCCTTTGGTACACTGAAGCCACTATCACACCACCAACAGTTATGTCAGTAGTTTTATTTGGCAATGCAATCTTAGAAAGCCAACCTGTCAAAGAACGATTAACCACTTGTACAGTTGTAGTAAAAGCCTTGAAAGCAATTATATCTGTTGTGCAATAATGGTATTAGTTAATTAATTAAAATTAAAGAAATAATTTTCCCGAGTTTTACGATTATTATTTCGTATGCCATGAATGTCAATGCTGTAGTAGTATAATAAGCAAATACAAACAGAGTTAATAGTCTTAAATATGAACAAATTCATATTTCGATCAGCACAAAACTAAGCATTGCTACAGCTGAATGTCCAAATCCCTTAAACAATTTTGGTAATTTTGTGAGACTGACGTTTGTTCATTTTACAGAGTACTAATTATTGTATAAATACGATGTACTGTTTGATGTGGAGGCAGTTTCCTGAGGCTGCTGTGTAATACTGCTGTGATTTAATTCGATAAAACTGTGTTTTAATATTTAAAATGAAAGCAATGTTCCAGAGAATCATTTATTAACTACATTCCAAAGTGTTATATCTCTTATCACTATTATCGACATCATTTTGTGTGGGAATACTATTCCAAAAATGCCATCTGAGGAATAGGTTTTCGTTTTGTTTTAAATATATAGTACGAAGACGTTCCTGAAATCATATAGATCCGTATCGGGAATATTCTGAGGCCAAACAACGCTTTCCGCTTGTTTACAGACGAGAAAGCACGGACTATCATTTGAACAATTTTCCTTTCATCTATATCTACGTATATACTCCTCAGGCCACTGTACGGTGCGTGGCTGAGGGTACTCTGTATCGCTAACAGTCATTTCCTTTCCTGTTCTGCAGCAATAAGAGAGATGGGAAAACGGCTATCTATATGCTTCCGTCCGAGCCCTAATTTCTCTTATCCCCATGGTGGTTACCCAACATGTACATTGACGCTAACAGTCAGCTTCAAATTCTCGTTCTCTAAATTTTCTCAATAGATTTGTAAGGATTGTCTGTGCCATGTTAATTTCTTTCACTTTCATTAAAGATCTGCTTTGGCTGACATTGTCATTATCTATTGAGTTGCGGTACAATATGGGTGACATTGTTCACATTATATACATTTACGTTATGCAGAACACTGTGCATGCGTTGTTACTAATGTATGTATCGTCTACATAGGCCGACATACATATAACATTGTTGGCAACTGTATTTTGACTGTCGTTCTACATTTGTTGAAGTAAGCCAGCAGTTAACTTATTATGACAGTAATTTGGCAGTCTTGGAGCTATGATGTTGTAGATTTACAAAGTATAAGCACTTGAGGACAATATTATGGAAATGGAAGAGGATGTAGATGAAGACGAAATGGGAGATAAGATACTGCGTGAAGAGTTTGACAGAACACTGAAAGACCTGAGTCGAAACAAGGCCCCGGGAGTAGACAACATTCCATTAGAACTACTGATGGCCTCGGGAGAGCCAGTCATGACAAAGCTCTACCATCTGGTGAGCACGATGTATGAGACAGGCGAAATACCCTCAGACTTCAAGAAGAATATAATAATTCCAATCCCAAAGAAAGCAGGTGTTGACAGATGTGAAAATTACCGAACTATCAGTTTAATAAGTCACAGCTGTAAAATACTAACACGAATTCTTTACAGACGAATGGAAAAACTGGTAGAAGCCGACCTCGGGGAAGATCAGTTTGGATTCCGTAGAAATGTTGGAACACGTGAGGCAATACTGACCTTACGACTTATCTTAGAAGAAAGATTAAGAAAAGGCAAACCTACGTTTCTAGCATTTGTAGACTTAGAGAAACCTTTTGACAATGTTGACTGGAATACTCTCTTTCAAATTCTGAAGGTGGCAGGGGTAAAATACAGGGAGCGAAAGGGTATTTACAATTTGTACAGAAACCAGATGGCAGTTATAAGAGTCGAGGGGCATGAAAGGGAAGCAGTGGTTGGGAAAGGAGTGAGACAGGGTTGTAGCCTCTCCCCGATGTTATTCAATCTGTATATTGAGCAAGCATTAAAGGAAACAAAAGAAAAATTCGGAGTAGGTACTAAAATTCATGGAGAAGAAGTAAAAACTTTAAGGTTCGCCGATGACATTGTAATTCTGTCAGAGACAGCAATGGACTTGGAAGAGCAGTTGAACGGAATGGACAGTGTCTTGAAAGGAGGATATAAGATGAACATCAACAAAAGCAAAACGAGGATAATGGAATGTAGTCAAATTAAGTCGCGTGATGCTGAGGGAATTAGATTAGGAAATGAGACACTTAAAGTAGTAAAGGAGTTTTGCTATTTAGGGAGTAAAATAACTGATGATGGTCGAAGTAGAGAGGATATAAAATGTAGACTGGTAATGGCAAGGAAAGCGTTTCTCAAGAAGAGAAATTTGTTAACATCGAGTATAGATTTAAGTGTCAGGAAGTCGTTTCTGAAAGTATTTGTATGGAGCATAGCCATGTATGGAAGTGAAACATGGACGATAACTAGTTTGGACAAGAGGAGAATAGAAGCTTTCGAAATGTGGTGCTACCGAAGAATGCTGAAGATAAGGTGGGTAGATCACGTAACTAATGAGGAGGTAATGAATAGGATTGGGGAGAAGAGAAGTTTGTGGCACAACTTGGCTAGAAGAAGGGATAGGTTGGTAGGACAAGTTTTGAGGCATCAAGGGATCACAAATTTAGCACTGGAGGGCACCGTGAAGAGTAAAAATCGTAGAGGGAGACCAAGAGATGAATACACTAAGCAGATTCAGAAGGATGTAGGTTGCAGTAGGTACTGGGAGATGAAGAAGCTTGCACAGGATAGAGTAGCATGGAGAGCTGCATCAAACCAGTCTCAGGACTGAAGACCACAACAACAACAACAAGCACTGTTATACGGATTAGATATACGTCATTTACTTGTGTATGTATCTGTGGTTGCAGTATGTATGTAGTAGTCTATGTTTATAGCTGTCGTAGGTGCTACTAATTTAGAGGTGTTTATTGGGCAGTGGTTGTTTTCGATATATAATAACCACATTCGTGTGTATTCTATTTACAGTTTGACATAAGTTTCCAGAGTATATGAATGAGCAAGGATGTTAAGGTTTTATTTTTGTCTGCGTCATCTTTGGCTGTGGACAGCGCTTTGAATTTAACTGCTTCCTTTTTCAAGCATTTCAATTTATTAAAAAAAAATAGTATTGATGTTTAAGACTGTCTGTTCTTTCAGTATGACTTGCGGTTGGTTTGTCATGTTTATATAAATTTCAGCTTCCTTGAGAATGTTCATGGTAGCAACTTTCGGAATTTTATGAAGTACGTGCTACGCGTGTTCAGTTGTATCTTCCGTTCTTTGAGGGTCTTTAGGGTAGATGCAACTGAAAATGCATTGCATGTACTGCATAAAATTCTGAAAGGTCCTACCTTCAGCATTCTCCAGGAAATTAAAGTTTATGTGCGTATAAGAAGTCAGCCGTGAGACAGATTGAACGAACAGATGGGTCTTAAACGGCAAAGCTATTTATATACATATGTTTTATAACTCTGACTCAGATTGAGATGGTGGTTCAAATGACACTAAGCACTACGGAACTTAACTTCTGAGGTGATCTGTCCCCTAGAACGTAGAACTACTTAAACCTAACTAACCTAAGGACAAGACACACATCCATGCCCGAGGCAGGATTCGAACCTGCGACCGTAGCTGTCACGCGGTTACAGGCTGATGCGCCTAGAACCGCACGGCCACTATGGCCGGCTTGAGATGATGATGAATCCTCACTTTGATTTGAAGGTTTGTCTTGAACATCCAGCGCACTTCTGCAATTCCTTGACCTTTTTTCTTTATAATTTTTCAAAATTAAATTTCCTCCTCCTTCCTGTAAGACGTAGATGAACTGGTGAAGTCGGATGGCAAAATCAATTCTCTATCTCCTCGCACGTTTGGTACCGGTGGCTTTTGTTGGGGTTGGCAAAACAAAAGAAAATGATGATGGTAATGATGTTGATGAGCTCTGAGTTCGGGAATTTCTTGGAGAATTAGGAGTTGAAGAGTCTGTAAACACTTCAAATTCTATGGTCACAAGTAAGGAATTTGTGAGATGGTATTCTGATTGGACTGAAGAGAAAAATTCGCGCGGACACAAATCCCTGCACAGCATTCCCTACATTAGCTCCACGTCTCCACAAATTGTCGGAAATTTCTTGAGAAATCGATTTTCTAATAGAGGCTGAATGATAATTTTGTATAATTAGGTTACATAAGTACTTCAATAAGGAAGAAGTAATACCAATTATATCCCGCTTCAGAAAGCCCCATGAAGACTGATTCGTTCCTTAACATTTCTTTATATGTAAGTAGTTTAGCTCCCCGCTTGCTTTATTCGTCGACTTCCGCGGGCTACGCGTGAAACTTGCCCGCACGCGTTCAACCGTTTCTTCGCTCACTGCAGGCCGACCCGTTGATTTCCGCTTACAGAGGCATCCAGAAGCTTTAAACTGCGCATACCATCGCCGAATGGAGTTAGCAGTTGGTGGATCTTTGTTGAACTTCGTCCTGTAGTGTCGTTGCACTGTTATGACTGACTGATGTGAGTGCATTTCAAGCACGACATACGCTTTCTCGGCTCCTGTCGCCATTTTGTCTCACTGCGCTCTCGAGCGCTCTGGCGGCAGAAACCTGAAGTGCGGCTTCAGCCGAACAAAACTTTATGAGTTTTTCTACGTATCTGTCGTGTGTTGTGACCATATGTTAATGAAGGGAACTACAGTGAATTTATGAAGTCGCTTCAATCATTTGTAATAGCCCTGTACGTTCTGAAAAAAATTCCGTTGCCTCTTGTAGCGTCCTCATCGCCACTGCTGAGTCCTGTACTGCAGGAAGCAAGGGTGGGGATGTTATTATGGGTGGCTGGAATTCTCTTTCCACAACACAGATGCACATGTGGATTAACAAGGTTCTTTATCTACGTGAACTGTAAGTTTTTGCTTAACTGCAATAGAGTCCATGACTTGTGGTACAAGCTCTTCAGAAATGGTCCTCTTGCGGATAGTACCATGAATCTGTCTATTACAAAATTTAGCCTCACTATTGGAAAAGTACAAGTCCCACTATGAACGATCTGGTCGCAATGTACTGACAGACACCAAACTGGGATGTGAATCAGTGAGTCAGTGACTGAGCGACTGAGAACCTACAGTTAGTGGCAGCGGCCTAAATACTTGTAATCGAGAGGGCGTTGGTGGCTTGTTGCTTGCAGGTCTGTCTCTGGCCTCTCTCATGACAGGTGCACTTGACTGACCGCCTACAATCGATCTTTGCACTACGTATTTGCTGACAGGCGTGCTATGACAGCTTACACCAGCGCACCTCTCACAAGTTTCTTCTTGGCCAGGGGGTTTGTTTTCTTCATCATACATGCTGATAATTGCATAGCTGTCTGTGGTCTGCAGTATAGGTAGTAGCTTCATTCAGTTTGTCTTCTGTAATGTTCGAAATATTTCATAAACAGAGAAACTTAGGGGATGAAGGGTATCTTTGGGTTCTTCACACAGTACTGCTGTTTGAAACTTTGTGAGTATGCTTTGAAGGAATAACTAGCAACATTTTAGGTGTTTCTACATTACAGTCAAACTGCCCCTTAACCCCCAAACCTATGACCTTTCTCTCCGTCCTTCTTCAAACCGTATTAGTCTTATTTGGTAAGGATCTCACTCACTTGAACATTACTCTAAAATTGGGTACACACGTGATTTGTAAAGAGTCTTCTTTCTAGGAAGACTGCGTTTTCCCAGTGTGCTGCCCATGAACTGAAAACTACCACTTTCCATACCAGTGACTAATCCTATGCGAAAATATTTCTACAATTGTTATACCAACATATTTGTGATAGCCGACTGATTCCATTGTGACTGAATGATGTACCCTACGGCATCTCAGTAGAAAAGTAGTAGAATACTACTTTTATGACCTGATGAAGTGCAAAATGTAACGTTTCTGAACATTAAAACAATTTGTTAATCTTCGTACTACTCTGCAAGTTTTTGCCGGATTTTTGTGCAGTTTTTTGAGGTAGTACATCATCATAGACGACTGAATCATCTGCAAAAAGTCTGAGGCTACTATAAATACAGTATGCTGTGTCACTGGTACACAAAATGAGTAACAAGGATCACAATACAGTTTATTTGGACATGCCTGAAGTTACTTCTTCTGTCGATTACTTTCTGCCAAAGCTAACATGCAGCAGTACCGGGGCAAAGAGGGTGCTGAGACAATTTATTCATGAGGGTTGCATTCATTCAGAGGAAAACTTTGTTTATTTATGAGCTCCTCTCGTTCCCCTTTACCTATTGTTCTGTTAATTGGTTTATGATCCCTGGGGATAATCTGTCCTTCCGAGAAACAACACCACCACTACCCCACTCTTCCTGCTCCCTCATTACTCTGTAAACTCCTCTCACCGATACAACCATTTTGATATCAAATTGATTGACTAATTAATGAAATAGATAAATTAATTACACCCTCCTATCCCACCCCTGCGCCCTCCCCTCCATCATATAGAAATTGGTGGGAGAAGGACTCAGTCTGTGCTGGGGAGGAAGGATCTCATGACAGGAAATTTAAATCCACCACTGGCAGCCACTCGAGTCTCGAGCTCCTGACTGAGAGACACCAGTGAATCCAGATGACAGCTTACTTTGAAATTTGATACCAAACTCTCTTTGTGTTTTGTTCCCAGATACACACCTTCCACACCACGTCAGTGGAAGGAACTGTTCTATGTGCTCGCCCTGAAGTACAGATACTGAATGAACTACTTCACAGTGCCACCAGAGGATGCCCCACTCCCATCCCTCGCCCCCTCTCTCCCCACTCCTTCCAGAAAAAATTGGTGGGAGAAAGCTTCATTCTGCGTTGCAGAGGAATGATCTCACAACATGAAATTCAAATCAGTTTCAATAATATATTGACGCATATTTCATATTTATTCTGTTTGCGGGAAACAGGGCTTCCCCAGTTGGGTATGCCTCACGTCTGCACCCCCCACTCTCACTTCCCAAGACGTAATCATTGTAAGCACGAAGAAATGCAATGAAGTGCAGTATAGCACCTGCCGTTTGGGGTCTCCCGCATGCATTCCTGTCGTCTGGGCGCCACCATGGAAGTCGAAAACAACCCAATGTCTTAATTACTGATCACTGAGGCATGTCAGCTCTTTTCGATTACTCTTCCAACCGCCATCCGCTGCCTGGCTTCTCCTCTGGCCGTCTGGTGGTGCTGCCACCGTGCTGTGGCTGGTGGACTGAATTTTCACGACACATGTGTTTCGTTTGGTCAGCGCTGGAAGGAACTTGTGGCTCCAAGCTGAAGCAGTCAGAACGATTGTTGCCTGATTGAGCAGGAAGCGAGCAACGGCTCCATTCCTTGAGAGGCTGATGGCTGTTGACCTTCCATCGAAAGTGTGTTGCCATCCTACAAAGTGAACTCTTGCTAACAAGTTGTGAGTTGGTGATTTATTTGCAACCTTTTCCATAGCCTGTAATTTCATTGGGAACGACCATTGGTTGGTCAGTTGGTTATCTCAGTGGATGATGTGTATTGGGTCTTCTGCCCGCTTCTAGGTTCTGTGTGCCCCTGATTGCTTGCAGTTCATCCTTGTTGCTGCACAGTGACTGGATTTAGTATTGTGTAAGTAGCTTGTGGTATTCGTCTGTGGTGGATCTGTATAGTGGTCCAACTAATAGGAGTCCTACAAGGATAAACAGGGCAATAATTGTGCCAAGTTGTTAAACTCCTTTTTTAAATTGTGTTTTAGAAATACATTGGCCATCCAATGGGGTGTCCGTAGCCCTAGCTCCACAGGGCTGTCATGTAGCAGACTCTGTGGACTGTTGATGAATGCCCTACAGTGCTAAGGTGCAGGTTCGTATCTTGTGAAATTTTTGAATAAGCTGTCAATCTTAATGATGTCCGAACACTGGGTTTGTGAGGGCAACTTGTTGTAATTATCATGGATTAAGATTAATCCATGATAATTACAACAAGTTGCCCTCACAAATCCAGTGTTCGGACATCATTAAGATTGACAGCTTATTCAAAAATTTCACAAGATACGAACCTGCACCTTATATATATATATATATATATATATATATATATATATGTGTGTGTGTGTGTGTGTGTGTGTGTGTGTGTGTGTGTGGGTGGGTGGGTGTGTGTATTTTCGGAATTCTGGGAACAAATAATAGTTTTATTACAATTATCTTTAATTATTTCTTGGTCTTAAGTCTTGTAATATTATTCAAGTGTTTGTCATCTTTTTCTTAAAGAAAAGAGAATGAATTTACAGGAGGTTCAAGTGGTGAATTATTCTTGTGTTTTACATGGTTACCGCCTAAGTTGATCTAACACTAATATCAGGTCGTCAGTTTTGCAGGCTGCTCTAGTTAGCAATATTATATGCTGACATAGGTCCTGGTTGGCTGACCAGCCAACAAATTGTTCAGGTGTGCCTTACCAGCCAGCCAACGTGACGATGGGAGAGGGAAATGGTGTGGTTCTGGATGGAGGCTGGTACAAGAACCTCATAGGAACCGCTGTTCCATGCCAAGTTGAAGTTGCGGGTCATCAGTCACTTAAGATCTTATGTTCACTGCGACACTGTGTCCTGTAGATCATCTTAATTTTCCATTACTCGTTACATTTGCCCTTTCCTGCCTTCCCTTCCCAGAATCAAGCCTCAAGATTGTGCAAATAGGAAGGGTTCCAGCCAGCAGACATTTTCCAAATTTCACCAAGTTAAACTCTATTGTAAGACGTATATAGATATAAACACAGAATTGTTACCAATTTACCAAACATTTAAGCCCCTACAAGCCTGCTTGCTGACACTGGTTTTACATTTGTTGTTTCCTGGTAGCCACCACCATCGCCTACTTATTTCTAAATTTACTGTCCTAATTTATTTTGGAAAAACTGTAAAATATTATGATCTGTTGCTGTTAAAGTTTATTTCTTTCTTTCAAAGAGACTATTTCTAAGGCTTGCGGAGCCCTGTTCTAATTTTGACACTGTAATATTTAAAATTTTCACGTCAATTTCTAAGCCCTCTGGCACTTGGTGGTTATTGATTGTGACTTTCCAGTTCATTTCAGAAAGAATTTTAAAGTAAATTCTAAGCCGTCTTGCGCTCTGTGATAAATGATGATCTCGCTGTAATTTTTTTAAGAAAAGGAAGGGGTAAATTTCAATACAAGTTTTTAAGACCTTCTGGTACTCTGTGATTATTGGTTGTTTTTAACTGGATTTTCACTTCATTCCACTGTAAAGAAAACTTTTAAATATTTTCACGGAATAAACCTAGATGTTGTAACCTATAAGTGATGATGAACCTCGCGCTTGGCCCTTCCATGAATTCTTGTTGCCACTAATGGAAAACCATTTCGATCATGATACTAAATGCCACCAGCCACAGGCTGGATGTCAGCCTCCTTTGATCTCGTGACCCCAAACAATGCATCAGGTAGTGGCAACCCTCTGATATTGATACCCGAGAAATTTCTGTCGAAACACATGCTCTCTCTCTTCTCTCTCAGGTGGCTTCTTCCTGTTCAGCAAGCATCTGTCATGTGCCACACTAGCCCTCTTTTGTTCTTCACAAAGAAGTGGATACAAGTCAAATCACCAGCTATGGATGTCTTGGAGATATTCCCTCACTCTAATAGATTGATAGACTAATTAATTATATCGATACCCTCTGTGTGGTACTGTTTTCCCTTACATTCTATTGGTGGATAGTAGGACCAGAGTATTTGGCGGTATTCGATCCTGCAACTGTCCTGTGTTCAAACCCTTCTGGTTATTTTTTTCCCTTGTCTCCTTTCGGTGGATACTAGCACAATTAGGTCGTTTGGTAGGAAGTCCTTACCTTAGAGGTAGCTGAGAATTTAAACTTTCAGCTCAAATACATGCTATGTCCTTAAACAATCTGTAGAGGAGTTGGACTGACCTGTGTGCTAGCAGTACTACTATTGGAGACAATAAATTGACCAGTCTGGTATTTGACATCTCAATTGGAAGCGGTGCTGTATTAAATGATAGTCTGAATTTCAAGTTTCGGTGTTACTTTACACTGTCACGGTTGTGCCATTCCCGATCACTGCAGGTCTGCCAAATGTCTTTTTTAAATCATTAAGGGGTTACTAACTTTGTCCTCTCATCTGCACTGAGTCCTACGATTGCTAATTTTTACATGGAAAAATTCGAACAATTAGCTCCGCAAAAAGCGAGTAAGAAACCACGTCGATGGTATCGATACGTGGATCATACATTTGTTGTTTGGTCACATGGCAAAAAAGTTTTAGAGAAATTCTTTTGTTATTTAAATAGTATAAATAAAAAATCCAGTTTACCATGTAAATGGAGAAGGACAGTGCACTATCCTTCTCGGATGTCTTCGTCATGAGACAGACTGATGGCAGCTTGAAACATAAAGTCCTTCGGAAGGTTACACATACCAACAGATACTTGAATAAGGATTCCAATCATCATCCACAACAGAAAAGAGGTGTAATTAAAAGTCTAGTGGACAGAGCTAAAAGGATTTGTACGCCGGAATACCTGGACGCCAACATCTAAAGCAGGCTTTTGAGAAGAATGGGTACTCTAGTAAGGAAATAAGTAGAGTTTTGCGACCGAATAACAGGAGGCCTAAGGACAACGATAGGATACAGCGATGGAAGAACAAGGTTTCTCTACCTTCAACAAGAAAGTAACTTATCATATCGGCGAGATTCTAAGGAAACATGACGTTGACCGATTTTCAGACCAACTAATAAAATAAGCCAAGCACTTCGTTCCGTTAAGGATAAACGTCCCCCTCTGTCTGCAAGTGGTATATATATAAGATTCCGTGTACGTGTGGCAAGGTCTACATTGAAGTGCAAAGAGAAGTGTGAATACACGGTTTAAGGAACATTAAAGTCTTTGCCTCTTCAATCAGGTGATAACGCTGTGAAATTTTCGGAAACTGAAGTTTTATGTACTATGACGAACTATTATCCACGGCTATATAGAGAAGCCATCGAAATATATAGACATGGGGATAATTTTAACAGAAAAGAAGAAGCCATGAAATTTAGTGATATATGGACTGTGGCGCTACAGAATCGATGAGAAGTTTTTATCTTATCTATAATCGACAGTTAAAAAAAATTTATCTTTGACAATGTTTATCTCTGCTAACACGTGAAATCCAGACCACGCTCACTTTCCATGGTATTTAGGCCACTCTTCGACGTCCGACTCGTCAGTCCGCAAGACTCAGCACAACCAGCAGCACCTCCGAAGATGTCCAACGTAGTTTTGGACGAAACGTCAGGGATTGAAGAGTTCCATTGACCACGGCCATACAACCCGGAAGAATTCTCAGCAGCTGAAATATCCGGTCGTGAAAGCCTTGATTGTATATCTAATTGAGCTCAAGAGTATGTGCTGTGATTCTACAACAGATGTACTTCAGAAACATAGGACAGTAGTTTCGTGGAGAGCTTCTGTTTCCCTCCTTGTAGACGAGTGTGGCTTGCGTTCCCTTCCAATCACTGGGAACACTTCTTTACTCAAAGGATCAGCCACATATTGTGGTTAAAAAGTGGGAGTTAAATCAAAAATGGCTCTGAGCACTATGCGACTTAACATCTGAAGTTATCAGTCCCCGAGAAAGAACTACTTAAACCTAACTAACCTAAGGACATCACACACATCCATGCCCGAGGCAGGATTCGAACCTGCGACCGTAGCCGTCGCGTGGTTCCAGACTGAAGTGCCTAGAACCGCTCGGGCACACCGGCCGGCGGAGTTAAATCAATTGTCAGTTCTATATATACTCTGGCTGAGAATCCAGTGGGCTCTGGAGCTTTGTTTGACGTTATTGCTTTTCGCTTTCTGGAGTTTCTCAACGCCATTGTCAGTAATACGTAAAACAATAATTTTTGTAACGGTCCCAGTTTTTAAGGTTAAATACACATATGGGGAAGAAAATTTGCTTATAACCTTTGTTACTAAGAGGGATCATTACATATAAACTTATTTTCTTCTTTACAATAGGTTTCTGTAACCTAAGGAAAATGAACCCTCAAAACGTAAAACCTATACTGGGAGTGGAGTAGAGTAATCGAGCATTGTAAACATATTGTGGAAGACACAATAAACTAAAAGCTAAATACTAAAGTATAGGAATGTCACACTTAACTAATGAAAATATTGCATAACTTAAGAATGTTCACGCAGCTACATAGCATATAGAAGGAAACATGAAAATGTTAAGAACTATTGAATGCTGTGAGTACGGAATAATAACCTCTGCAGCATTCAAATCATGTAAGGATCCACAATAGGCGAGTAAGGTGTTGTCCGCATTTGATCTGCGAATCACCACCTGGAAAATGTAAGATGTCTAAATCGCTATGTAAACACTTTTCGAAGGTCTCTGGGAAACATCCTAACTATTTTACCGATCCAATGCTATCCTTGTTTTTATCATTCCTTGACCATCTTACATGCGAAATCAGACCTCCTCGGTGAAATGCACAGAAGTATTCTTCTCGGGAAATTAGCGAAGTTAATTCTTCATTTTGGAAGATGTTTGCCACTTGTCATCTACTGGCAAAACAAAGCTCTGCTGCTTTCCCGAGAATAATTCGTCATACCGACCAGTTTTTTCCCAACTTCAGACTACAGTTGACTCGCTGAGTGGCAGCTGCTGGCGCTGCTGCAGTCTTACGCAGCCACGATGCCGATCGGTGCACCCCACGGCAGCAGCGGGCCCTGGCGAACGGCTTGCGTCTGGATCTGGCAGGACGGTTGACAACTGTTGCGTACATCCGCTCGGCAGCGCGCTCTCTTAATGGAGCGGACTTCCTGGTTGCTTTCTTTCCGTCCACCTCACCCCATTTAGCCAAATGGCTCTGAGCACTATGGGACTTAACATCTAAGGTCATCAGTCCCCTAGAACTTAGAACTACTTAAACCTAACTAACCTAAGGACAGCACACAACACCCAGCCATCACGAGGCAGAGAAAATCCCTGACCCCGCCGGGAATCGAACCCGGGAACCCGGGCGTGGGAAGCGAGAACTCTACCGCACGACCACGAGATGCGGGCCCCATTTAGTCGGGTTACAGCTCTTTTCAATTCCTGAATGTCTCCTGCTCTGTCCATTTCCTGAATGTCTCCTTCTCTTTAACGGCAATGAAGTGTAATGCCGTGTAACTTTTCTATTGTTCTGTCATGTCGAATCCACTTCAGTGGAGCTCATCATAAATCAACACACATCTCATCAAAAATCGTTACAGGAAAAACATTCAGTATATTGCCAAGAGTCGTACTGTACATTATTCCATTCAGATAATAACAACATCAATAATACTTCCTGCCTCCAAAGTTCACATTAAAATACACATTCATGTCACTACACAAAACTTTTCTCTTCCAATGGCTGACAACACGCCAAAAAATAATTAATCTAGAGCAGTGGTTCCCAACAGCTGGTCCGCGGACCCCCAGGGGTCCGCGAGCTATGAGAGAGGGGTCCGCAAGATGCTATTAGAATAAAAAATATGTTAAATATATTTCGTATGATAACAGATTTTTTTTTGTTTTGCCGCTTCCCGCATGAGCAGAGCTTTAGCGAACGCTAACTTCTGCGTCTAAAGTCTTCCTAGAGCCAACTGACACATAGAAAACGTATAAAAAACTCTTAATTTGGCTTTTTTAGGTACTTGATACTGTGTTACGACAAGGGATCAATCACGTTCGATGAGGGAAGGGGGGGGGGGGGGTCCTCGAGAAAATTTTGTTGGGAACCCCTGATCTAGAGTAATGAAGTTTCAAGAATGAATTTGTTTAGGTGACGTATTTCAGTGATTAAACTTGCACGATCATAGGTAAACGTAAGCGCGATGTAAGCCATTGTAAATGTGAGGCGCTGATACATTAATAACTGCTGGAAGCGCCAGAATGTTGAATGAAAGCATGCAAACGTTCATGAATTGTGTTGCACAGGTGCCGGATGTCAATTTGTGGGACGGAGTTCCGTGCCTATTGCACTTGGTCAGTCAATGCAGGGACGGTTAATTCTGTTTCTGGATGACCCTGAAGATGTTGTCCAATGATGTGCCATTTGTGCTCGACTGGACACAGATCTGGTTATCGACCAGGCCAAAGCCACATGTCGACACACTCTAGAGCATGTTGCGTTATAGCATTGGTATGTGGACGTGCATTATCCTGTTAGAAAACATCCCCTAGAATGTTATTCATCAATGACAGGACAACAGGCCGAATCACCAGACTGACGTATATATTCGTAGTTATGGTGCGTTAATAACCACGACAACGTTCCTGCTGTCATATGAAGTGGCACACAGACTGTAGCTCCTAGTGTAGGCCCAGTAAGCAGGCAGCCAGCCTGGTTGCAGGCCCCCAACTGGCCGGCTCCTAACCAACACACGGTCATCAGTGACACCGAGGCAGAATCAGCTGTCATTAGGAAACACAACGGACCTCCACCGGCCCTCTAATCATCTCTCGCTTGACACCATTCAGGCCGGCCGAAGTGGCCGTGCGGTTAAAGGCGCTGCAGTCTGGAACCGCAAGACCGCTACGGTCGCAGGTTCGAATCCTGCCTCGGGCATGGATGTTTGTGATGTCCTTAGGTTAGTTAGGTTTAACTAGTTCTAAGTTCTAGGGGACTAATGACCTCAGCAGTTGAGTCCCATAGTGCTCCGAGCCATTTGAACCATTTGAACACCATTCAAGCCGCAAATGAAGGTGCTTTTGGGTCAGTGGAATTCAAGCTACAAGGGGTCTGGCTCGGAGTTGTCCTTGAAGTAACCGCCTTGAAATAACCCAATTGTAACTGTTCGTTGTGTCTCTGTGGTGCCAACTGTTTCTCAGATAGCTGCTGAAGGTCCAGTACGATGCGCTAGAACCTGTAACACTACCACAGAGCTGGAGGCAGTTCGTACAGTGAAATTATTTTTGTTAAAGCAATTATAGTGTAAAGAAGCAGAGCAGTGCTACCCTCTGAAAGGAATTTTGTTGTATTGACCGTGATATATCTACATCTGCATCTACATCCATACTCCGCAAGCCATCTGACGGTGTGTGGCGGAGGGTACTTTGAGTAGCTCTATCGGTTCTCCCTTCCATTCCAGTCTCATATCGTTCGTGGAAAGAAGGATTGTCGGTATGCATCTGTGTGGACTCTAATATTTCTGATTTTATCCTCATGGTCTCTTCGCGAGATATACGTAGGAGGGAGCAATATACTGTTCGACTCCTCGGTGAAGGTATGTTCACGAAACTTCAACAAAAGCCCGTACCGAGCTACTGAGCGTCTCTCCTGCAGAGTCTTCCACTGGAGTTTATCTATCATCTCCGCAACGCTTTCGCGATTACTAAATGATCCTCTGACGAAGCGCGCTGCTCTCCGTTGGATCTTCTCTGTCTCTTCTATCAAACCTATCTGGTACGGATCCCATACTGCTGAGCAGTATTCAAGCAGTGGGCGAACAAGTGTACTGTAACCTACTTCCTTTGTTTTCCGATTGCATTTCCTTATGATTCTTCCAATGAATCTCAGTCTGGCATCTACTTTACCGACGATCAACTTTATATGATCAGTCCATTTTAAATCACTCCTAATGCCTACTCCCAGATAATTTATGGAATTAACTGCTTCCAGTTGCTGACCTGCTATATTGTAGCTAAATGATGAAGGATCTTTCTTTCTGTGTATTCGCAGCGCATTACACTTGTCTACATTGAGACACAATTGCCATTCCCTGCACCGTACGTCAATTGTTGCAGATCCTCCTGCATTTCAGTACAATTTTCCATTGTTACAACCATTCGATATACCAGAGCATCATCCGCAAAAAGCCTCAGTGAATTTCCGATGTTATCCACAAGGTAATTTACGTATACTGTGAGTAGCAACGGTCCTACGACACTCCCCTGCGTCACACCCGAAATCACTCTTACTTCGGAAGACTTCTCTCCATTGAGAATGACATGCTGCGTTCTGTTATCTAGGAACTCTTCAATCCAATCACACAATTGGTCTGATAGTCCATATGTTCTTACTTTGTTCATTAAACGACTGTGGGGAACTGTATCGAACGCCTTGCGGAAGTCAAGAAACACGGCATCTACCTGGGAACCCGTGTCTATGGCCCTCTGAGTCTCGTGGACGAATAGCGCGAGCTGGGTTTCACACGATCGTCTTTTTCGAAACCCATGCTGATTCCTACAGAGTAGATTTCTAGTCTCCAGAGAAGTCATTATACTCGAACATAATACGTGTTCCAAAATTCTACAACTGATCGACGTTAGAGATATAGGTCTATAGTTCTGCACATCTGTTCGACGTCCCTTCTTGAAAACGGGGATGACCTGTGCCCTTTTCCAATCCTTTGGAACGCTACGCTCTTCTAGAGGCCTACGGTAGACCGCTGCAAGAAGGGGGGCAATTTCCTTCGCGTACTCTGTGTAAAATCGAACTCGTATCCTATCAGGTCCAGCGGCCTTTCCTCTTTTGAGCGATTTTAATTGTTTCTCTATCCGTCTGTCGTCTATTTCGATATCTACCATTTTGTCATTGTGCGACAGTCTAGAGAAAGAACTACAGTGCAGTCTTCCCCTGTGAGACAGCTTTGCAAAAAAACATTTAGAATTTCGGCCTTTAGTCTGCCATCCTCTGTTTCAGTACCAATTTGGTCACAGAGTGTTTGGACATTTTGTTTTGATCCACCTACCGCTTTGACGTAAGACCAAAATTTCTTAGGATTTTCTGCCAAGTCAATACATAGAACTTTACTTTCGAATTCGAAAGGACGTGGCTTATCGGACGTGAAAATAAGAATTAAGTAAATGCTTAACAAGTAATAAACAATATTTTACCTATACAAACTGTCCAAATACCGAAGAAGAAACGGTCGCCAGCCTAATTACGCATAGAGACAAGTAACATCTCTTTTCAAAGATTAAGATATACGCTACTTTAATGGAAGTACTCAGCCTATACTTTTATGTTACGAAAGTGCAATGGACCCAGTCACAAGCATAAGAAAATGTTATAGTGGGTAAAAGTAGTAGCAGAAGATGTACACGTTGTCACAATCACAAAAGACATTGTTACATTCATCAGTAGTAAATGCTTTGCCAAACTAACTCCATCCACACTATACATGCACGTCACTGTTAAAATGGAAATTAGGGAATGGGCCTAGTCTTCCTTCATCAGAAATTTTCTGCACAGCACAAATTTAAATAATAGTCGCATGCAGTCAAAGAAGTAACTTTTCTCCTGGATAATGACATTCATAGCGCAACTTCAACTTCAATGAAGATAAACTGTAAGTCGGTGCTCATAAACTGATATTACATTTATTAGAACAGAATGGGCATACAACTCAACATAAGTATCAGGACTAGTTAGAACTTTTTGTAATCAAGTAACTTTGCGCATTTCGGCAACTTTCTGTGGGCTTTAATCTTGACCACTGTAGTAAAGCAAACTAAACACACTTTCATAAACAATTTAAAGAATGCCAACTTAAGAAAACTGTTTCATAGTTCTTTACCTTTTTAAACCAGAAGTGAGAATTTCTGAAAGATCACAAAACAAAAATTTGAAAAAGTTCAGATACCGGGAGGCTCTCTCAAAAGCTACACTTACTTCCTCCCTCGACTTCACCGAAATGCACAATAATATTAGATAATTCACTTCACTCAATTTTGAACACATTTAATTAGGTAATAGTCTTTCCTTTTGAATGTAATTTTTCAAAATTGGGCACTCGGAAGTTATAGTTCAAACGGAGAGGATCCTGAAAGTTGTGATGAGGAGAAATTCATGGTAGATACATAGATTCTATGTGTTTGAGCACACTAAAACATCCAATGAGCTGATCCTTCACTTTACATATCCACAATTCCTCCATTCCGTTAGAGTGATTGCGCAACGTGGTGGCGAGTACGTCTTGGCAGATGGATTTGGAGTAGGTAATGTTGAACTGTGTCATTTCTTGGTAGAGATGATAGATACCAATTCCAGAATAGTTCCAACTATTTACCCATCCATCCGAGGCTTTGGAACATTGGAAAACGGCACGAAAAGCTTCTCTCGCCAATAGCACAATACACAACTTTTTACATGAGCAGTTTGCGGGTAGGTAGCTCGTCCCATACTAACTCTTGGTGCACCATTTCATTCACGCCAACCACATTTTGCGCGCGCTGCACGATTCCGTTCCCGAGGGGAACCACAACACCTTTTATACATATAAAGAACTAAGAACCCTAAGTGAGGAGCAGCAAATACAAATACCAACATGAAATTTTGAACAAAACATATCGTTTGCACATATTGACAATTCTATATAAAATTATTTTTCAGTTGTATATAATTATTTTTGTTTCCCTCCAAGTGAGGCAAAGTGTTTAACCAATAGAGACAATACATTGCACATATTTTAACAAGACATGAAAGTTTTTACAAAGAAAAAAGTAAGCACTCTTATCGTATCGAATTAATCATACAATAATTACAGAATTCAATGATGGAATGTTGAACAAAACAGAAAGCAAAATGAAGCAGCAAAAGGTATGTAGTGTCCAAGCTATGGTGTTACAAACCATACGCGAAACGCGATAGTTTTTCCTCTCACAAGTGGCACATGGCCATCCGCGACCCGGTCTTCCTGCGAGCGAAGATTCTCGTGACCCCTGCAGCCAGCAGTCATGTATAGTGGCTACATTCCTGCCAAGCCTGTTTGCAGTATCGCGGAAGGAACATCCATTTTCTCGTAGCCCTATTACACAACCTCGTACAAACTAAATGATAATGGCGTCTTTGTGGCCTTAAAGGCCTTCTTGACTAACATCAACTCACCACGTCCAGTCTCAAAGGGAACTACCACTCACGACCGTTAAAGCGTGTATTTAAACAAACCTGATTTGCCTCCTCATACTGGCGTTAGTAGCGCCAGTCTTATGCGGCTGGACCGAAATTTGAGTAGACATCACCTTTCATAGGAGAACCACATCTGCATACTTTCGTTTATGTTGCACAACTTGTTCTGGGAGCTGCGATTTTTTGCATCAGTATATTTCGAAATATGAGTGGTATTTACTGCAAAAATTGTGCTACATAATATTATTTCACCCAGAATTGTTTTTCCAACACAGAATTCACCAAAAGAATCACTGATTTTAAAAATGACTGCAGAAATGATAAATCTGACTCTCAGTGACTGATTCAACATAAACTAGATTGCAATGCCCGTGTTACTAACAAGGGAACCTCCCCATCGCACCCCCCTCAGATTTAGTTATAAGTTGGCACAGTGGATAGGCCTTGAAAAACTGAACACAGATCAATCGAGAAAACAGGAAGAAACTGTGTGGAACTATAAAAAAAAATAAGCAAAATATACAAACTGAATAGTCCATGCGCAAGATATGCAACATCAAGGACAGTGAGAGCTTAGGAGCGCCGTGGTCCCGTAGTTAGCGTGAGCAGCTGCGAAAGGGAGGGTCCGTGGTTCAAGTCTTCCCTCGACTAAAAAGTTTAATTTTTTATTTTCGCAAAGTTATGATCTGTCCGTTCGTTCGCGGACGTCTCTGTTCACTGTAATAAGTTTAGTGTCTGAGTTTCGCGACAGCACCGCAAAACCGTGCGATTAGTAGACGAAGGACGTGTCTCTCCAGTGGGAACCGAAAACATTTGATCGCAAGGTCACAGGTTAACCGATTCCTCCACAGGAAAACACGTCTGATATATTCTATACGACACTGGTGACGACATGTGCGTCACATGACAGGAATATGTTGTGTAACATGTACACTTGGCAATGGGTAAAAAGATTCTTCTACCTTGTCCGAGTTAGGTTTTCTTATGGATGTGATAATCACTCCCAAAAACGTGATGAAAACATAAGAGTTTGTCACATAAACTGCAACAAATTAATGCAACAGTTTCACAGTCGCACAGTTTTCAAAATGGTTCAAATGGCTCTGAGCACTATGGGACTTAACTACTGTGGTCATCAGTCCCCTAGAACTTAGAACTACTTAAACCTAACTAACCTAAGGACATCACACACATCCGTGCCTGAGGCAGGATTCGAACCTGCGACCGTAGCAGTCGCGCGGTTCCGGACTGCGCGCCTAGAACCGCTAGACCACCGCGGCCGGCACGACCGTATATTGCAGGTCCTGTACGGGCCTATCTCGATACAGAAAATGTTCGACTGCTGCCCTGGCCAGCACATTCTCGAGATCTTTCACCAACTGAAAACGTCTGGTCAATGGTGGCCGAGCAACTGGCTCGTCACAATACGCCAGTCACTACTCTTGATGAACTGTGGTATCGTGTTGAAGCTGCATGGGCAGCTGTACCTGCACACGCCGTCCAACTCTGTTTGGCTCAATGCCCAGGCGTATCAAGGTCTTTATTACGGCCCGGTGTGGTTGTTCTGGGTACTGATTTCTCAGGATCTATTCGCCCAAATTGCTTGAAAATGTAATCACATGTCAGTTATAGTATAATATATTTGTCCAATATCATCTGCATTTCTTATTGATGTAGCAATTTTAATGGCCAGTAGTGTACATACTTCACTCTAATTTTCGACGAAGTTGACTAGTTTGTTAAAACACGCATCGTACCTCTCAAACAATTTTAAAATACCCTCTTCATAAAAACTTGCCGTCTGCTCCGGTAACCAAGAGTTCACTGCCGTTTTCACGTCGTCGTCATTATTGTAACGAATGCCACTGAGGCGTTGTTTGAGGTGGAGGAACAGATGACAATCTCTCGGCGCAAGATCAGGACTGTAGGGTGGGTGGTCTAAGACTTCCCAGCGAAAACCGTCCAATAAATGGCGGGTCTGACCTGCAGTGTGAGGTCTTGTCTTGTCATGGGAAAGGACAATTCCCTTTGTCAGCATGCCGCGTCTTTTGTTTTGAATCGCTCTGCGTAGCTTTCTCACGGTTTGGCAGTATGCTTCTGCATTGATAGTGGTTCCTCGTTGCATGAAGTCGACCAACAAAACACCATTTCTACCCCAAACCACCGACGTCATGTTTTTGCGCTGGGACAGAGTCTGTTTGGCCCTCACTTCTACAGGCGAGTGTGTGTGTCTCCATTCCATGCTCTGTTGCTTCGATTCGGGCGCGATATGCGAAACCCATGTTTCGTCTCCGGTTACGATCTGACTCAAGAAGCCGTCGCCTTCTTCGTGATACCGAGTCAAGAACTTCAACGCACACTCAAATCTTTGGTTCTTGTGGTCCTCTGTCAGGAGTTTCGGGACCCAACGGGAGAATAGTTTGCTAAACTTTAGGTGATCAGAAACAATGTTGTAAAGCACTGTTCTCGACACGTCAGGAACTTAGTTTGAGAGGCCTGTTATTGTGAAGTGCATGTTCTCACGAATCCTCGCTTCAGCTGAAGCCACCAAATCGTCTGTAATCAAAGAAGGGCGGTCGGAGCGGTCCTCATTACGGACGTTGTCACGGCCATCTTTGAATTCTCGTATCCACTTACGCACTTTCCTTTCACTCATACCAGTATCACCGTACACTTCGCAAATCTGTCGATGAATTTGTGCAGCAGACAGGTTCCTTGCTGACAAAAACCGTATCACTGAGCGAACCTCACACGCTGCGGGCGAGTTGATAGACTTAAATATTTTGAAAGCACAGAACAGAGCCGTACAGGTTAGCTACAGAGCTGAAACTGAGCACAGTTGTTCCCGAGGCATGCCGGTACACGACGCACGCTCTTGTTGCTGTATGCGCACGAACTACTAGTGTCTATAATAAAACAGACCTTACTTAAAAAACACGCCTCGTGTTTCCAGTTGCGAACACGAACAAGCATCAGCTGTGTAAGGAAATGACGACAGTGAAAATTTTTGTCGGACCGGGAATCGAATCCAGATTTCCCGCAATAGGCGTGCTGTCTCCTTAACAGCTTCGGCTATCCGAGCACAACCCACAGCCGCACCCCCAACTTGCGTATGTCGTCGTTCTTGCGTCACAGTCAGTACTAGTACACACATTATGTAATTCCCCTACTGCACAGTATACTTTTATTTCAAAGTCGCAGCCTTGTATCGGCGGATAAATACGATATTTCAGTTCCTTCGGACATAAAACGCAACATAATTAATATTCTGAAACAGACCAAAATACTGAAATAATCTACTCTAACTCATTCCAAAAGACAATCATGACGCAAATTGCACTACTGGCCATTAAAATTGCTACACCAAGAAGAAATGCAGGTAATAAACGGGTATTCATTGGACAAATACATTATACTAGAACTGACATGTGATTACATTTTCAAGCAATTTGGGTGCATAGATCCTGAGAAATCAGTACCCAGAACAACCGCCTCTGGCTGTAATAACGGCCTTGATACGCCTGGGCATTGAGTCAAACAGAGCTTGGATGGCGTGTACACGTACAGCTGCCCATGCAGCTTTAACACGATACCACAGTTCATCAAGAGTAGTGACTGGCGTATTCTGACGAGCCAGCTGCTTGTCCACCATTGACCAGCCATTTTCAATTGGTGAGACATCTGGAGAATGTGCTGGCCAGGACAGCAGTCGAACATTTTCTGTATCCAGAAAGGACCGTACAGGATCTGCAACATGCGGTCGTGCATTATCCTGCTGAAATGTAGGGTTTCGCAGGGATTGAATGAAGGATAGAGGCACGGGTAGTAACGTATCTGAAATGTAACGTCCACTGTTCAAAGTGCCGTCAGTGCGAACAAGAGGTGACCGATACCTGTAACCAGTGACACCCCATACCATCACGCCGGGTGATACGCCACTATGGCGATGACGAATACACGCTTCCAATGGGGGTTCACCGCGATGTCGCCAAACACAGATGCGACCACCATGATGCTGTAAACAGAACCTGGATTCATCTGAAAAATTGACGTTTTGCCATTCCTGCACCCAGGTTCGTCGTTGACCATCGCAGGCGCTCCTGTCTGTGACGCAGCGTCAATGGTAACCGCAGCCACGGTCTCCGAGCTGATGGTCTATGCAACTGCAAACGTCATCGAACTATTCTTGCAGATGGTTGTTGTCTTGCAAACGTCCCCATCTGTTGACTCAGGGATCGAGACGTGGCTGCACGATGCGTTACAGCCTTGCGGATAAGATGCCTGTCATCTCGACTGTTAGCACGGCATCCCGTATTACCCTCCTGAACCCACCGATTCCATATTCTGCTAACAGTCATTGGACCTCGACGAACGCGAGCAGCAATGTCGCGATACGATAAACCGCAATCGCGATAGGCTACAATCACCAGGCAACGCCGGTCAACTGCTGTTTGTGTATGAGAAATCGGTTGGAAATTTTCCTCATGTCAGCACATGGTAGGTGTCGCCAACGGCGCCAACCTTGTGTGAATGCTCTGAAAAGCTAATCATTTGCATATCACAGCATCTTCTTCCTGGTTCAAATGGTTCAAATGGCTCTGAGCACTATGGTACTTAACATCTGTGGTCATCTGTCCCCTAGAACTTAGAACTACTTAAACCTAACTAACCTAAGGACATCACACACATCCATGCCCGAGGCAGGATTCGAACCTGCGACCGTAGCAGTCGTGCGGTTCCGTACTGCGCGCCTAGAACCGCTAGACCACCACGGCCGGCTCTTCTTCCTGTCGGTTAAATTTCGTGACTCTAGCACGTCATCTTCGTGGTGTAGCAATTTTAATGGCCAGTATTGTATTTTTTCATAAGGTGAGAAATCATTTGTGTCCACCTCTTAATAATTGTCAAGTCACACATAAATTATAAAACGAATTCCCGTCAGATCATGACGCACTACTATTTTGCAAAGCGAAAATATAAATGATAATTAGAGATAACTTTAAGAGATGACCAGAAAAGGTCATGGATGGTGCTGCACAAGAAAGAGAAAGGGAGACAGTGCCACATGATTTAGTATCCTGTGCTCGCCGAGCAGAACAACGTGTGTGTACGTGCACTTGATATTTTACGCAATATAAACTCAACGTTTCAGCGCGCTCAGCTGTCATGCAACTTCAATATAAACAAAATATTGCAGTTGATTTCAGTTCCCACCATAATGTGACACACTACTTATTCTTAGTACTCAAATCATCATCATTATTCAACGTAATTCCTTCCACCAAATATTAAATATCACAACCAGTAATTCAAGCAGCATTCTGCAACATAATTCATGCCAAAAGGAGTAATGGACAAAAATATTAATTATTGATGACATAAAATTCTGTGACGGTGACCTCGGCAGATTGCTGATTGAAAAGGTCCAGGTTCGATTCTCGAGTTGCTCGAAGATTTTCTCCGCTCGCGGACTGGGTGTTGTCCTTAAGTTCGTCAACCACAAGAAAATCGTCTCCAGTACGCTATGGTATCGTCTTCGCACTACTGAAATGGCTGCATGGGCATGACCAGAAAGCCAATGAATGAAATTAAATGAAATAATCATTCGAACAGAATACAGACAAAAACAAATATTCATCAAGTAGTCACACTGCAGCATAAATCCTAGCATAATACAGAGTGAAATATCATATAATTAAGCATTCACAGTACATCATAAATTCACTCATAAGCAGTAACACCGTCTGAGCAAAAGTTCCTTTACCAAAATATAGTAAAAGTCTTTAAATTTTCTGTCTAAGAAAAATGACGAAATTAGATTCTAGCAACTCAAGATGGAGATCAGTCAACGATTTTAAAATAACCTAAATCATGCACAAATTACCCGGATGTCAAAGTATTTGCCAGGAATACGTGGCGTCATAGCATCGATGGAAGGTTGTTTAAGCCCATCTGACACGTTAGGCTTTCTCGTCTCAAACGACTATCGAGAAAAGTGCGTCTGCTGCAGCGCCCCTGGCGTTTTATTCCCGTGCTGAGTCTCGTCTGCTTTGAGAGATAATTTTCATTTACACGTCAGCGCCAAGATCGCATGTGTTGTGAGAACTGTCTGCTGTGCAGTTTACCATCTGAGCGGAAAAAATGAGGTTGTCAGGGATTATTCCTTTCACGGAAAAATCTAAATGTAGTAACAAATGTAGGAATAAGCGACGATAACAGATTTTTTAATGATCAAAGTAGATTTCATAGTACAAGTTCTTGTCAAAGGCCGTGTGCTACGTTCTCTGCACTGCAGAGAACTGAAAGAATAGGAAAATTGTCATCGTTTTGCTTTAAGATATTTCGTCTGTGTTGTGTTGTTGCTTTTGGTCTTCAGTCCGAAGACTAGCTTAGTGCAGATCTCCATGATACTCTGTCCTGTGCGAGCATCTTCATCTCCAGATAACTACTTCCGCCTTCATCCTTCTAAATCTGCTTACTGCATCCGTCTCTTGGCCTCCCTCTACGATTTTCATCCCCCCTCGCCCATATCTAAACTGGTTATTCCTTGATGTCCCAGAACGTGCCCTACCAACCGATCCCTTCTTTTGGTCAAGTTGTGGCACAAATTTCTCTTTTCAGTACCTCCTCATCAGTTACGTGTCTACCCATTTAATCTTCAGCATTCTTCTGGAGCACCACATTTCAGTGTCAAAAGCTTCCATTCTCCTCTTATCTAAATTGTTTGTTGTCCATGTCTCACTTCCATATGTGGCTATACTCCGTACAAACACTGTCAGAAAAAAACTTCCTGACGCTTAAAACCATACTCGATGTTAACACACTTATCTTCTTCAGACACGCTTTTCTTCCCATTGCCAGTCTACATTTTATATCCTCCCTACTTCGACCACCATCAGTTATTTTGCTTCCTAAATAGCAAAACTCATATACTACTTTAAGCATCTCATTTCGCAAACTAACGCCCTTAGCAGCACCTGATTATCCTTGTTTTGTTTTTGTTGATGTCCATCTTACGAGGTGTGGCTAGAAAAAAACCGGACTAGTACTGGTGAAACAATAAAACGAATGCAATAAGGCTGAAAGTCGCGTGGCCTGTCACGTGACTCTCGCTCCGCCTACTGCTCGAGTTTCATCTGCCTCCTGCACTCAGTCTGCCCGTGGCGTCTGTTTTAAGTAGTTGACGTTTTGTCTGTGCGTCGGAAAATGTTGAGTGTACAGAAAGAACAGCGTGTTAACATCAAATTTTGTTTCAAACTAGGAAAATCTGCAAGTGAAACGTTTGTAATGTTACAACAAGTGTACGGCGATGATTGTTTATCGCGAACACAAGTGTTTGACTGGTTTAAACGATTTAAAGATGGCCGCGAAGACACCAGTGATGACACTCGCACTGGCAGACCATTGTCAGCAAAAACTGATGCAAACATTGAAAAAATCGGTAAACTTGTTCGACAAGATCGCCGTTTGACAATCAGAGCAGTGTCTGAGTTAACAGGAGTTGACAAGGAACAAGTTTACCGATTTTTTCAATTTGTTCGACAAGATCGCCGTTTAACAATCAGAGCAGTGTCTGAGTTAACAGGAGTTGACAAGGAACAAGTTTACCGATTTTTTCAATTTTTGCATCAGTTTTTGCTGACAATGGTCTGCCAGTGCGAGTGTCATCACTGGTGTCTTCGCGGCCATCTTTAAATCGTTTAAACCACTCAAACACTTGTGTTCGCGATAAACAATCATCGCCGTACACTTGTTGTAACATTACAAACGTTTCACTTGCAGATTTTCCTAGTTTGAAACAAAATTTGATGTTATCACGCTATTCTTTCTGTACACTCAACATTTTCCGACGCACAGACAAAACGTCAAGTACTTAAAACAGACGCCACGGGCAGACTGAGTGCAGGAGGCAGATGAAACTCGAGCAGCAGGCGGAGCGAGAGTCACGTGACAGGCCACGCGACTTTCAGCCTTATTGCATTCGTTTTATTGTTTCACCAGCACTAGTCCGGTTTTTTTCTAGCCACACCTCGTATATCCTCCTTTCAATACACTGTTCATCCCGCTCTCCCAGGTCCTTTGCTATCTCTGACGGCAAAGCTTAAGGCTCTATTTCTTCTCCCTGAACTTTATTCCTACTCCAGATTTTTCTTTGGTTTCCTTGACTCTTTGTTCGGTGGACAGATTGAATAATATCGGGGATAGGCTACAACACAGTCTCCCTCCCTTCTCAACCCCTGCTTCGCTTTCATGGCGATCGACTCTTATAACTGCCGTCTGGTTTTTGAAGTTGTAAAATAGCCTTTTGCTCCCTGTATTTTACCCCTGCTGCCTTCAGAATTTCAAAGAGAATATTCAAAGTCAGGATAGTAAAAACCTTCTGTAAGCCTACAAATACTAAAGATACAGGTTTGTCTTTCCTTAACCTATCTTCTATGAGAAGTCGTAGGATCAGTATTGCCTCGCTTGTTCCTACATTTCTCCGGAATCCAAACTGATCTTCCCCGATATCGGCTTCTACCAGGGTTTCCATTCTTCTGTAAGGAATTCGTTTTAGCATTTTACCACCGTGACTTATTAAGCTGATACTTCGCTGTCAGCAGTACTGTCTTTGGAATTGGAATTACTACACTCTTCTTGAAGTCTGAAGGTATTTCGCCTGTCTCGTACATCTTGCACATCTTATAGAAGAGTTTTGACATGGCTGGCTCTCCCAAGGCTATCAGTAGTTCTAACGGAATATAGAATATGCCCAGGGCATTGTTTCATCTTTCAGAGCTCTGTCATTTTGTACTCGCAGTATCATATCTCCCATCTCATCTTCATCCACTTCCCTTTCTATAATACTGCTTCCAAGTTTATCTCCCCTGTATAGACCATCTATGTACTCCTTCCACCTCCCAGTTTTCCCTTCTTTGTTTATGACTGGTTTTTCATCTACGTTCTTGATATTCATACAGATGGTACACTTTAATTCTCCTACAGGCGGCATCTGTCTTTTCCCTAGTGAAATATGCTTCTAAATCCTTCTTAGGAATTTTTTAAACGTTTGCATTCGTTTTCGCCTGCTTCAGTTGCTGCATTTTTAAATTTTCCCTTTCACCAAGTAAATTCAATATCTCTTGTGTTATCTAAGGATTTCTACTAGGCCTTGTCTTACCACCTATTTGATCCTCTGCTCCTTCGCTATTTGATCTCTTAAAGCTACTCATTCGTCTTCTGCTGCATTCCTTTCTCCTGTCCTAATCGAATGTTGCCCCTAAGACTCCCTCTGAAACTCTCAATAACTTCTGGTTCTTTCAGTTACCCAGGCCCACCTCTTTAATTTCCTACCTTTTTCCCATTTCTTCAGTTTTAATCTACAGTTTATAACCAATAAATTGTGGTCAGCGTCCACATCTTCCCCTGGAAATGTCTTACAATTTAGAATCTGGTTCCTAAATCTCTGTCGTACCAACCGAGTTCCTCTTTTGTTCCTTTCCCCCTGTCCATATTTACTCACTATTTGTCCATTTCTTCTTTTTCCTACTATCGAATCCAGTCCTCCCATGATTATTAAATTTTCGTCTCTCTTAACTATACGAATAATTTCTTTTACCTTCAGTCTCTTCATCATCTGAGGAGATAGTTGGCATATAAACTTGTACCACAGTGGTAGGCGGCGGGTTCGTGTCTATCTCGACTGCAATAATGCGTTCACTATGCTGTTCATAGTAACTCATCTGCATTCCTATTTTTTCAATCAATATTAAACCTCCTCCTAAATTACCCCTCACTCCTATTAGATTTTGTATTTATAATCCTATATTCACCTGACATTGCTATCCTGAGTGAAAGTGAAGAAGAATTAAATGATCTGCTGAACGGAATGAACAGTCTAATGAGTACACAGTATGGTTTGAGAGTAAATCGGAGAAAGACGAAGGTAATGAGAAGTAGTAGAAATGAGAACAGCGAGAAACTTAACATCAGGATTGATGGTCACGAAGCCAATGAAGTTAAGGTATTCTGCTACCTAGGCAGTAAAATAACCAATGACGGACGGAGCAAGGAGGACATCAAAAGCAGACTCTCTATGGCAAAAAAGGCATTTCTGGCCAAGAGAAGTCTACTAATATCAAATACCGGCCTTAATTTGAGGAAGAAATTTCTGAGGATGTACGTCTGGAGTACAGAATTGTATGGTAGTGAAACATGGACTGTGGGAAAACCGGAACAGAAGAGAATCGAAGCATTTGAGATGTGGTGCTACAGACGAATGTTGAAAATTAGGTGGACTGATAAGGTAAGGAATGAGGAGGTTCTACGCAGAATCGGAGACGAAAGGAATATGTGGAAAACAATGATAAGGAGACGGGACAGGATGATAGGACATCTGCTAAGACATGAGGGAATGACTTCCATGGTACTAGAGGGAGCGGTAGAGGGCAAAAACTGTAGAGGAAGACAGAGATTGGAAGACGTCAAGCAAATAATTGAGGGTGTAGGTTGCAAGTGCTACTCTGAGATGAAGAGGTTAGCACAGGAAAGGAATTCGTGGCGGGCCGCATCAAACCAGTCAGTAGACTGATGACCAAAAAAAAAAAAAATTCACCTGACCAGAAGTCTTGCTCCTCCTGCCACCGAACTTCACTAATTGCCACTATATCTAAATTTGACCTATCCACTTCCCTTTTTAAATTTTCTAACCTACTTACTCCATTAAGGGATCTGACATTCCACGCTGCGATCTGTAGAACGCCAGTTTTCTTTCTCCTAATAATGATGTCCTCTTGATTATTCCCCACCCGGAGATCCGAGTGGGGGACTATTTTACCTCCGGAGTATTTTACTCAAGAGGACGCCATCATCATTTTTTAGCCATACAGTGGCGCTACATGCTCTCGGAAAAAATTACGGCTGTAGTTTCCCCTTCTTTCAACTGTTCTCAATACCAGCACAGCAGAGCCGTTTTGGTTGATGTCACAAAGCCAATCCATCAATCATCTGGACTGTTGCCCCTGCAGCTACTGCCAAGTCTGCTGCTGCTCCTCTTCGGGAACCACGTGCTTGTTTGGCATCTCAACAGATACCCTTCCTTTGTGGTTTGTGGTTGCACCTACGGAATGCCATGGTCTATGGGGGTGGGAGTGAGGGGGGGGGGAGGGATAGGAGAACGTTAATAATAGGAGACAATGTACTAGTACAACAGAGACCCCCCATGAACTTGAACCATGGGTTTTACCGTCGGTGTGGTGGCTTGCGTGCCTCAGCACACTAATATGAACACTAATAAGAAGAAACGTGATCTCGAGTAACTACTTATCATGAAAATAAAACAAACAAGACAATAAAGATTAATAAGACGCCAAAGCACAAAATACATCTGTATAATAGGAGTGAGCTTGGCCAGAACAGGGTAACTTCAAACGTTAGCAATAGCGCCATTGGCCCTTCTTTCTGAGGGTCTCTAGAGTCATCTCCATCACACTTCTCTGTGACGTCACTATGACGTGTAAATGCCCAGTTTCGGCCGTGGGGAATGTCTATCGACTTTCCAGGTCGTATGGAATTCTAAGAAGTGGGAGAAGAAGTACTGGATCTCGTCACTGAATTTCTTATGTCGCATGTTTAAATTACTACGTACGAATATGCCTAAGAATACGTTATGCTTCAAATATTACGCATCGTTATTGGTACAACTTGTTATAATTAAATGTAAGGTAAAGGATATCAGCTGTTAAAATCTTCACGAGATGAGACATAAAGAGAGGCGCGTTTTGCTAGGGTCCACAATGGCATAGTATGTAGAGCTGTCGAGTTAGGAAGATCATAGAGTTTGCTCGCTGGTTTGAGTCCAGCTCCTTGCATATTTTTTTTTCTTTTCTCAATTTAAAAGACAGTTATTTTAGGAGATACATTTTTCAAACAAGAACATGTCTTCAATTAAACTACATCTGCAGACGAAGTGTATTCTGGTACTTGTACCGGTGCAGTAAGGTTCCTGCTGCTGTTTTTTCTCGTCATTTCAGTTACCTTTAATTGCAAAGGAAAAAGTCCATTTTTCTCGCAGTGAGTTGCAATATTTCGCACAAGTTCGAAGATAGTTTACTTTTACCATTGGTGGAGCTTAATGCTACGCACTTTCCGTAATACGTACGAAAATAACAAGTATGAAGTTTCTGGATTCTCACTTTCAAAGAAAGAAAAGGCAGTAAAATCTCAGTGAACGTACGAATAGAAGGTAATGATTTGCTACTTTAATTCGTGTACAAGAATGGCTACCACAGTCACAACGATACTCCGTATTTACAATCTTTTCACAGTTTCAGAAGATTGTTATGGTTATGCTACATTTATTTTTCGGCAGTGCAGAGCACGTTTGATTTTGTATGTGTAAGTAGACGACATAATGTTATGTATGTAGACCTTAAAGGAATGAACAGATCGGTTAAAACGAAGTCAATTAACAGTTCAGATCCAATAAGGTGAGGAAAGATGTGATTTATCCGCTGGTGTGCTAGCTATAATACGTGTCCATTTATTAACACTAATGAGGCACACACAATGACTGAGCATTAGCAGGTAGCATTTCCATGCTTGGAAGTAATCGGGTATTGAAAACAGCAGCCAGTCACATTATTTCTAATAATCATTAAGCTATGGCAGCGGGTATACCAGATGTGAGCTTGCTAGGGAGGCTGACCGCTCCTAGACTTGATGCGACCTCTAAAGTCGAAGGACATCCACGCCGTTCGAAACTGGGCACGTACTCGTCATAATGGCGTCACCGAGAAGTGACCACGAGCCATGCGCAGTGTGCAGCAAACTCGGAAAAATTAGAATTCCACGTTCGGCGCAGTCTATAGATCATCGACGTAGTAGACACACTCGCGCAGTCGTTAGTTGCTGATTTAGACGCAGGTACGAAATGCGCACGCACGTCGAGGAGTCGATTTTGAGCACAGAGTCGTTGGTGTAAGACGGGCCTTTAAGCAGTCGGCACACGGACCGTGCTGTCGAACGTCAACATTGAACGTGCCGAGTTCATCGTGCTACTGAACCCTCAAGAACGATGCCACTTTTGCATACGGTACGTGGGCCCCAACGTGGTATACGCGATCACAACGAAATACAGCAGCGTTTCTGTTCGTAATTCATCACACTGTTTACTAAACGAACGCGCGTAAAATCCGCACCTTACCTCTGCTATAACGCACATTTGCCCCATTGTCCTTATGCTAGTCACGTTGATCTATGTAATAAGCACAAATAAAAACTCCAATATCCATGTACATGTTTTAAGGCAAAAAGGAAAGTACCATGTTCAATCAATAATGACACAGGCTTATAAAAGTTCCATTACAAACAGTGCGATAAAAACTTCCTGGCAGATTAAAATTGTGATCCGGACCGAGACTCGAACTCGGGACCTTTGCCTTTCACGGGCAAGTGCTCTACCATCTTTTTTTTTTTTTTTTTTTTTATTTACAGCGGAGTGTGCGCTGATATGAAACTTCCTGGCAGATTAAAACTGTGTGGCGGGCCGAGACTCGAACTCGGGACCTTTGTCTTTCCCGGGCAAGCGCTCTACCAACTTTTTTTTTTTTTTTTTTTTTTTTTTTTTTTTTTTTTTTTTTTTAATTACTGGCGCATCCACACAACAGTTGTTACTAGTACCAAGGGGAGCTCCCTTCTTCATAAGCGAAAGGTAAACAGTTGACGTTTAAATTAGCACAAATAGAAACTTCCTGGCAGATTAAAATTGTGTGCACCGACCGAGCCTCGAACTCGGGACCTTTACCTTTCGCGGGCAAGTGCTCTACCATCTTTTTTTTTTTTTTTTTTTTTTTTTTTTGTACTATCGCATAAATAGTGTCTACAAAGTCCATATGTTGACAAATAGTGGCTACTTAGAAAATTAATTAATTAATGAAATGAATAAAACTGAAAATTCCCAAATGAAAGACATGAAGACATTGCGGATAGTACAAATACAAAAGAAACATGCTCCTGTAGCAATAAAATGAAATTCGTGTCGGGGGCGACACCTGCTCACGACCCGACGTTCGATAGAGCAAGAGAGCCATCTATCGACTCGTTCTCCAGACGTTGGTGTAAGACTGGGTCGTCTTCTCGAAATGAACTAAGGGTCCGTAAGTGTGATCGATGTCTATCTCGGCTTCTTCGTCTATCTCATCTCTCACCCGTCACACCCCATCTGGCCGGCGGGTCGGTAAATGTAAGTCGCAAGTAATTAGCGAAGTCTTGTCTATAGTTCTTATGCTGTTGCAGCTTCGTGTGTCCATCCAGGAGAAAATGCCAAAAATCAATTTTGTCCTTTTCCGATTCGTTATACACGTAGCCCACCACCATTCCCCGCACCCATGTCACTGCATTGGTTTTTTGGACCGGGAAATAATATTCTTGGGGGAAAAAAAGCGTGTCTGATGAAATTGTGTGAGGGGCGGAGCGTAACAGGAACGCCAATATCTGTTGTGCCAAGTGCCACACTGGAGCCGTCCCACTACATGTTAAACGATGTTCATCAGTGTCCACTGTTGCGCAGCCTAAACATAGTGGAGTGTCTGCCAAATGAATCGCGTGCCGCCGTTGATTCGTTGCGAACTTCCTATTTATCACCACATACCATGTTGAGCGTACCGACGTTGGGAGGTAAACGTTCCGTATAACGCGCCATATCTGTCGCCAGTTCTTGTCTGGGTACTTCTTTTCCAGGGTATTCCTGGGGCACCGGCGCAGTAAGAGTTGGTATACGTCTCGCATCGTCGGTAGTCGTGTTGTTGGGAAGAAATCTCTGACATAGCTAAGCTCCAAAAAAAAGACTTGAAATGTGACAGCTTCGGTGAAATATGGCCCACATCGACTGGGGGCAGCATTGAAGTGGGCGCTAGTACGTCGGCCAACGCACCCGAGATATTGCGAAATTGACCGCGCCACTGTCGGAAAATCGTACTGACGAATAACGCCCGTGCCTTTTCATATACGTTCACTAGACCAAGTCCACCCTCTCCAGGTGGTAGCGTAAGCGTTGTGTATCGGATCTTAAACAGGTGTCCCACACTCACGTAGGTTCCGAAAGTTGCTTGTATCCGTGATGCCATTGTGCGCGTTAAAGGCAGGACATGCGCTACGTGAGTGAGTCTCGGTGCTAGGTATACGTTAACATAGGTCACCCTCTGAATCATATCCAACGCTCTTAATTTCTGTAACAGCACCATTGTCCGCATCAGCTTCAATATGCGTCGGTAGTTATCCGCTGCTGTCCGCTGCACATCCGTGTGGAACGTAATACCTAGGCATTTTATGGTCTTAACCAAGATGAGCGGGCCTTCCTCCCCCGGTTGTAATCCTCGACCGACATTCATGCAGCGTGTTTTTTGTAGATTAAGCACGCTTCCTGCCGCCATCCCATATCGCTGTATCCATGCCAACGCCGTACGTACTTCTTCGCCTGTCCGTGCCACCAGCATCATATCGTCAGCATAAGCGCGGCAATGAAAGGTCAGTTGTGGCAACGGCACTCCCTCCAACCGTCTTCGGAGACCATATAGACAGGGTTCCAAAGCCATTGCATACAAAAATATCGAAAGGGGGCAGCCTTGACGAACTGACCTTGAAATAACGATGTAGTCAGTGCCCCGCCCATTCACCGAGACCTTGGATCGGACGCCGTGTAACAGTCGCATGATCACTAGGATGAAGGCCTGTGGGATTCCCAAACTGCCCATCACCGCACGCAAAAAGGTATGATCCACTCTGTCGAATGCATGATCGAAGTCAATAGCGACGAGTGCCCCACGCACTCGGCATGCCGCTGCTGACGCGATGATATCTCGGTAGTCACTGAGCGCCGTATGTACGTTGCTCTTACCGCCGAGGCAAGTTTGATCTATGAGGAGTCTATCAGAAAGTGAAGACCGCAGGCGAGCCCCAAGGATGCGCGCGAAAATCTTATAGTCGCAGTTCAAGAGAGTGAGTGGTCTATAATCTCCTGGATTTCTGCCACCGCGTGGTTTGGGTATTGGGATGATGATACCCTCCGTGAATTCGGCAGGTATCTCAGTCTGCGGTAACAGGAGTTCGTTGTACATCTGAATCCACGTCCGTCCCATGAGGTATGCAAAGGCGCGGTAAAATTCAATTGGGAAGCCGTCCTGTCCTGGGGACTTGTTCGGAGCCCCCCTGGCAATTGCGTCTGTCAGCTCGTCCCCTGTTATCGCTGTGATGAAAGTCTCTGCATCCAGTGGTGGTCCTCTATCTGGCATTTCCGAGATGACATCATGTAGTGTCTCGTGGTTCACATGTACAGGTCCATATAACTGGCGGAAATAGTCGGTAAACACATGCGCAATATCACGCTGGTGCACTACTTGCTGGCCAGTTTCAGAGATTAGTTCCCTGATCAAAGTCCTGCGTCGTCGTTGGCGTTCACGTACCACGTGGTGCATGGAGGGGGTTTCGGCAGCAACTGTGTCCGCCAGTCTCGCCCGGACCATTATACCTTCCATTCTTAGTCTCGTCAGCTGTAATAACTTGGCTTTTATCCTGCGCATGGCCGTGTGCCTTTCCGGCGATGGTTGTTGGGTCATCAGCTCCCTCAGGGCTGTAAAATAAAAATCAGCCGTTGTGCGGTTCCACTGCGATTTGTCCTGCCCGTATCGTATCAACGTTCGCCGTAACGTTGGTTTTGCGCATTTAATCCACCACTGGAGAACCGAGGTGTATGCTCGTTGGCGGCGAACGCAGGTCTCCCAGGCCGCCTCTATCGACCGGTGACATTCAGTGTCACGTAAAAGTGCACAATTCATTTTCCAGTGACCTTTACTCCGCCATATCTTCTGACGCGTTAGTGAAATCGTACAGACGTACGCCATATGATCCGTAAAAGCCGCTGGCCAGATTTCGGCATCCAGTATCGTCGTCCGTAGAGCGCGTGTCACGTACACTCTATCAAGTCTACTCGCCGAGTGTCCCGTGACAAACGTATAACCCGGTCTGTCACCATGCTGCAGTTCCCAGGTATCCAGAAGCGCCATTTCGGTAATCAACGCACGCAGTTCCATGCATGGCACATAATGAGGTACTTGGTCCTTTTTGTCGACGACACAATTAAAGTCGCCGCCCACTATATAGTTATCAAAGCGTCCAGCGAACAACGGTGCTATCTCTTCGGTGTAAAAAGTCGCCCTTTCTCTTCGTTTTGTGGAGCCAGATGGTGCGTATAAATTGATGAAACGAACGCCGTCGACAGTGATCGCTATGCCGCGTGCCGAAGGGAGAGACCTGACGTCCTCCACTCCTATTCCTTCCCTGGTGAGAATCGCCACACCGCATCCACTTTCATCGTGCACTGAATAATGTGCCTCGTAACCGTAGAACTCTGGCGGCGATGTGAAACGCACTTCTTGTAGGAGTACAATATCCACGTCCGCAGCGCGTAACATATCTTTCAGCATTTGAATTTTAAGCGGTGTCCGTATGCCATTAATGTTTATCGTGGCAATGCGGTACGCCTGGCTTGTGTTCATCAGTTGTAGGGCGGTGCCATTAAGCGTCCATCTGCACCCCCGGCGCTCCTCAACACACTAAGTTGGTCAACATTTCCCGACCCCTCCCGGCCTCTGGCCAGGACTGTCCTCAATCGTCGCGTTCGTATTTTCATCCTGTTCCTGTTGGTCCATTTCTTGCGCCCAGTCCCCCAGCATATTTCCGGAACTGGTCGAAGGATGGGAGGTAACGTTGTCATCGCTCTGATGTTGGACAGTTGTCATCTCCACTTCCGCCTTCCGGTTACCAGAAGGAGAGTTCAAGTTATCGTCGCTTTGTAGTTCCTGCATCGTCATCTCGGTATCTGTTGAATCCACTGGTCTCAGGTCGATACTGTCGTTGTCGTCCACTGTCCCCTCGGGACTATGGCTATCGTCAGCAGAAGTCAGTCGACGCTTCTTTCTTCTCTTCGGCGAACGCTGTTTCCGTTGCCTTGCTTCCGCATCGGCTGTTGGGGTTGCGTATCCTCCGTCTTGGGCCTGGCCTATCACGCTCTCGGTGGAAGCACTGGCAGCCACCACGGATGAGCCTGGAGCGGCCGTCAGCTGCATCTCTTCTGTGGTGTCCTGTGTCTGCTGTGGTGGAACCGGTGGTCGGAGTTCCAGCCCGTTGGCGTCCATGTTCTCTATAGGGGGCAGCTGCTGGTGCCCATCGGAAGTCTCCCTCACGTCGCCTCTCAGGGCTTCCACAAAGGTCAACGGTAAGACAGTCGTCGGTTGTGGCGCCTGAACGTCATCCCGTGGAGTTTGCACTAAACGTCGCTGGAGGCATTCCGAGCGGACGTGACCTTCTTTCCCGCACCCCGAGCAAGTGCGAGGTTGCCCATCATAGATGATAATCGCTCGACAACCTCCTATGTACAAATAAGAGGGGACGTGCTTGCGCAGTTCTATCCGTATTTGTCTCACCCCATTTAAAACGGGGTACGTGGTAAAACTCGTCTATTTTTCGGCCACATGGGATAGAACTGTACCATATGGTCGAAAGGCGTCGGTAACAAGTTCAGACGGGACCTCAAACGGAAGTTCGAAGACTCGTATAGTGCGGATCCCCATTCCCGCGTGATCGACTGTAACCGCACCAACATTCCCGTCGGCATGACAGAAACGATACCCGTTCGGTGATCGTTGTAGAAGTCTTTCGCAAGCAGCCTCGTCAACAAGCTTGACATAGACGACGCTTGAAACGAGCGATAAATTGATTCCCACGATTTCCTGTGGATCGATTTTTACCTCTTCTCTGAAGAAACGTTCAATCTCGTGTGTCTTTGGTCGTGTATAGTCGTTCGCAAAACTGAACTTCAAAATCGTTTTTCTGTACGAGTGTGCCATCTCGTTCTAAACTCACAACACCGCACACGCGAAGCTGCTCCGGCGTAAACAAACAGGCGCGCGCACCACAGCGCGGCCGGCAGGCAACACGGTCCGCACTGTGTCACTGCCGAAGGCAGACTGCGAAATGCGCACGCACGTCGAGGAGTCGATTTTGAGCACAGAGTCGTTGGTGTAAGACGGGCCTTTAAGCAGTCGGCACACGGACCGTGCTGTCGAACGTCAACATTGAACGTGCCGAGTTCATCGTGCTACTGAACCCTCAAGAACGATGCCACTTTTGCATACGGTACGTGGGCCCCAACGTGGTATACGCGATCACAACGAAATACAGCAGCGTTTCTGTTCGTAATTCATCACACTGTTTACTAAACGAACGCGCGTAAAATCCGCACCTTACCTCTGCTATAACGCACATTTGCCCCATTGTCCTTATGCTAGTCACGTTGATCTATGTAATAAGCACAAATAAAAACTCCAATATCCATGTACATGTTTTAAGGCAAAAAGGAAAGTACCATGTTCAATCAATAATGACACAGGCTTATAAAAGTTCCATTACAAACAGTGCGATAAAAACTTCCTGGCAGATTAAAATTGTGATCCGGACCGAGACTCGAACTCGGGACCTTTGCCTTTCACGGGCAAGTGCTCTACCATCTGAGCTACCCAAGCACGACTCTCGCCCCCTCCTCACAGCTTTACTTCTGCGGTGCACACTCCACTGCAGAGTGAAAATCTCATTCTAGTGCGACAAAAAATTGCAGTAGTTTTCCATATAAGAGAAGAATTATTTCATCATTCCCACATTTTTGTAAAACCCCTAGGTCATTCTTGCTTGATCACTGTCCCTACCAAGTAGCAGAATCTTTACAACATACGAATTACGAAGCGTAAAAGAAAAAGGACTAAATTATCTGACAAATCGTTGATGGCGAATCCTAGCATGTTGCCTCTTGCTAAAAGCTTTAATCGTTGTCACTTTGCTAACTGTAATTTAACCGCAACAAATTGTACCAAGAACAATGCGTTTTTGGTGGACCCTCAGTGTGTCAGTGCCTTCAAATGGCATACTCTCATAATACGCATGATCCAATAATTCTTTTGCCACGAATATGATGTTTCTCATTATTTTATTGCAACGAATCAGACAGTTAACAGCGGGATTTCGAGCGATTCTCAATTTCGTGCAGCTATGTGCCGTCTATGCAACTAAATGCCACACGCGTTTCGCTCCTTTTTCTTGGAAGATTCATCAGTGGCCTGAAATACTGAAATACATTTTTCCTTTTATACATACGATAAATGTATTGTGTCGTAGACACAATAAGCTGCTATATTACAGTTTGTGACGTTCTTCTCTTGTTCTTTCTTTTTACGCGACAAAATGTAATAAAGCAGCATATTATATCTACCACATAATACATTTATTGTATATGTAAAAGCCCGCAGCTCGTGGTCGTGCGGTAGCGTTCTCGCTTCCTGCGCCCGGGTTCCCGGGTTAGATTCCCGGCGGGGTCAGGGATTTTCTCAGCCTCGTGATGGCTGGGTGTTGTGTGATGTCCCTAGGTTAGTTAGGTTTAAGTAGTTCTAAGTTCTAAGGGACTGATGACCATAGATGTTAAGTCCCATAGTGCTCAGAGCCATTTGAACCATTTTGTATATGTAAAAGGAAACTTGTACGTAAGACCACTGATGATGATTCCCATATAAACGAAGCGAAACGCGTACGGCAATAAAAAAACTGCCTTTATTTAGTTTCATAGACGGAACATACCTCCACAAATTCAGAGAAATCAATTGAAAGACGGAAAACAGAAAAAAATAACGATTCTCAAGTTGCTGGTGCTCAGAAACGGCATATACAGGGTGGTCCACTGATCGTGACCGGGCCAAATATCTCACGAAATAGGCGTCAAACGGAAAAACTGCGAAGAATGGAACCTGTGTAGCTTGAAGGAGAAACCAGATGGCGCAATGGTTGGCCCGCTAGATGGCGCTGCCATGGGTCAAACAGATATCAACTGCGTTTTTTAAAAATAGGAGCCCCCATTTTTTATTACATATTCGCGTAGTACGTAAATAAATATGAATGTTTTAGTTGGACCACTTTTTTCGCTTTGTGATAGATGGCGCTGTAATAGTCACAAACATAGGGCTCACTGTTTTAGACGAATAGTTGGTAACAGGTAGGTTTTTTTAAATTAATATAGAGAACGTAAGTACGTTCGAACATTTTATTTCGGTTGTTCCAATGTGACACATGTACCTTTGTGAACTTATCACTCCTGAGAACGCATGCGCTTGCAGCGTGATTGCCTGTAAATACCACATTAATACAATAAATGCTAATAATGATGTCCGTCAACCTCAATGCATTTGGCAATATGTGTAACGACATTCCTCTCATCAGCGAGTAGTTTGCCTTCCGTAATGATGGCACATGCGTTGACAATGCGCTGACGCATGTTGTCAGGCGTTGTCAGTGTGTCACGATAGCAAATATCCTTCAACTTTCCCCACAGAAAGAAATCCGGGGACGTCAGATACCGTGAACGTGCGTGCCATGGTATGGTGCTTCGACGACTAATCTACCTGTCATGAAATACGCTACTCAATACAGCTTCAACCCCACGTTATGTGCCGGACATCCATCATGTTGGAAGTACATCGTCATTCTGTCCCACAGTGAAACTTCTTGTAGTAACATCGGTAGAACATTACTTAGGAAATCAGCATACATTGCACCATTTAGATTGCCATCGATAAAATGGGGGCCAATTATCCTTCCTCCCATAATGCCGCACCATACATTAACCGTTCAAGGTCGCTGATGTTCCACTTGTCGCAACCATCGTGGATTTTCCGTTGCCCAGTAGTGCACATTATGCCGGTTTACGTTACCGCTGGGGGTGAATGACGCTTCGTCGCTAAATAGCACGTGTGCAAAAAAAAAATCTGTCATCGTCCCGTAATTTCTCTCGTGCAGAACTGTACACGACGTTCAGAGTCGTCGCCATGCAATTCCTGGTGCATAGAAATATGGTACGGGTGTAGCATTCTCAACACCGACGTTTTTGAGATTCCCGATTCTCGCGCAATTTGTCTGTTACTGATGTGCGGACTAGCCGCGACAGCAGTAAAAATACCTATTTGGGCATCATCCTTTGTTGCAGGTCGTGGTTGACGTTTCACATGTGGCTGAACACTTGCTGTTTACTCAAATAACGTAACTATTTGACGAACGGTCGGAAACTTAAATGATGATACGGAGCAGCATATATAGCACACGCCTGTTGGGCATTTTGATCACGATAGCCATACATCAACACGATATCGACCTTTTCCGCAATTAGTAAACGGTCCATTTTAACACAGGTAATGTATCAGGAAGCAAATACCGTCCACACTGGCGGAAAGTTACGTGATACCACGTACTTATACGTTTGTGACTATTACAGCGCCATCTATCACACAGCGAAAAAAATGGTCCAACTAAAACATTCATATTTCCTTACGTACTACACGAATATGATAAAAAAAATGGGGGTTCCTATTTCAAAAAACGCAGTTAATATCGGTTTGACCTATGGCAGCGCCTCATAGTGGGCCAACCGTAGCGCCATCTGGTTTCCCCCTTCAAGCTAGACGAGTTTCGTTGTTTGTAGTTTTTTCGTTTGATGCATATTTCGTGAGATATTTGGCCCGGTGACTATCGCTCTCTATAAGTATATACTTGAACTGAATGCCAACATGGCGCCTCACAACTCTGTGCTGAAGGGTGATAGCTTGCATGTGACGTAGGTGGCTCTGCGCCATCTCATTGGTAAACGCTCAGACGCACGCTCAGAATATCTGACATGCTACATACTGCTCCGTACGTGCGGAAAGACTCCCGAAAGCACTGGTCCACGCTATGACGTCAGAAACTCGGCACGCTCAACGTTCGGACCCACGGCCCGCGTGCCGACGGCTTTGGAGGCGGCGCAGCCTCCTGAGACGTCATCGGCGTCCTGCCAGGGTCGCCACTCCGCCGTCCTCGGCGACGCGACCCTTGGTGACCCGCGCCCCCGTCTGCGGCGCTGTGGGGCCAGACGTGCCGCGAGGCCCCCGCTGGCGCTGCCGGCCGCCCGCCACAATAGGCTTTTCCGCGAACGGCCATTCACAGCGGGAACAACGGGCACGGCTTCGGGGAAACACATTAAGCGCCAACAAAAGAGGAAGGAGGCAGCGGCCGAGCGCCGTCGCCTAGAGCCGAGCCGAGCCGTGCCAATACTCCGCGGTTCGACGCCCGGCCCAACGTGTCTGCGACCGCACCTAGTCTGGCGACTGCAAACGTACGCAGTTTACAGAAATCTGGTCTACTAAAAAAAACGTCGGTTTCGTTTCGGCACTAGGGCAAGCTGAGGGACTCGGAAGAAAGAATAGTCTCTAGAGGAACGGAAGGTTCCAAACGATTCGAAAAGAGCGCAGGTAGTTTCAGTTTTCAAGAAGGGTCGTCGAGTAGATGCGCAAAACTATAGGCCTATATCTCTGACGTCGATCTGTTGTAGAATTTTAGAACATGTTTTTTCCTCTCGTATCATGTCATATCTGGAAACCCAGAATCTACTCTGTAGGAATCAGTATGGATTCCGGAAACAGCGATCGTGCGAGACCCAACTCGCTTTATTTGTTCATGAGACCCAGAAAATATTAGATACAGGCTCCCAGTTAGATGTCATTTTCCTTGACTTCCGGAAGGCGTTCGATACAGTTCCGCACTGTCGCCTGATAAACAAAGTAAGAGCCTACGGAATATCAGACCAGCTGTGTGGCTGGATTGAAGAGTTTTTAGCAAACAGAACACAGCATGTTGTTCTCAATGGAGAGACGTCTACAGACATTAAAGGAACCTGTGGTGTGCCACAGGGGAGTGTTATGGAACCATTACTTTTCACAATACAAATAAATGACCTACTAGATAGTGTCGGAAGTTCCATGCGGCTTTTCCCGGACGATGCTGTAGTATTTAGACACGTTGCAGCATTAGAAAATTGCAGCGAAATGCAGGAAGATCTGCAGCGGATAGGCACTTGGTGCAGGGAGTGGCAACTGACCCTTAACATAAACAAATGTAATGTAGCGAATGCATAGAAAGAAGGATCCTTTATTGTGTGATTATATCATAGCAGAACAAACACTGGTAGCAGTTACTTCTGTAAAATATCTGGGAGTACGCGTGCGGAACGATTTGAAGTGGAATGATCATAAAAAATTAATTGTTGGTAAGGCGGGTACCAGGTTGAGATTCATTGGGAGAGTCCTTAGAAAATGTAGTCCATCAACAAAGGAGGTGGCTTACAAAACACTCGTTCGACCTATACTTGAGTATTGCTCATCAGTGTGGGATCCGTACCAGGTCGGGTTGACAGAGGAGATAGAGAACATCCAAAGAAGAGCGAAGCGTTTCGTCACAGGGTTATTTGGTAAGCGTGATAGCGTCACGGAGATGTTTAGCAAACTCAAGTGGCAGACTCTGCAAGAGAGGCGCTCTGCATCGTGGTGTAGCTTGCTGTCCAGGTTTCGAGAGGGTGCGTTTCTGGATGAGGTATCGAATATATTGCTTCCCCCTACTTATACCTCCCGAAGAGATCACGAATGTAAAATTAGAGAAATTCGAGCGCACACGGAGGCTTTCCGGCAGTCGCTCTTCCCGCGAACCATACGCGACTGGAACAGGAAAGGGAGGTAATGACAGTGGCACGTAAAGTGCCCTCCGCCACACAGCGTTGGGTGGCTTGCGGAGTATAAATGTAGATGTAGATGTACCTCATGGTTTCCAGTACATTCATTACAAATCACCTCGAAGAAAACGGTTTATTGACACACAGTCAACAAGGGTTCAGAAAACATCGTTCTTGTGGAACACAACTAGCTCTTTACCGGCACAAAGTTTGAGTGCTATCGACAAGGGAATGCCAATTGTTCCCGTATTTCTGGATTTATCGGAGGGATTTGACACTGTACCACAGAAGCGACTTGTAGTGCAATTGCTTGCCTATGGAATATCGATCAGTTATGTGACCGGACTCGTGATTTCCTGTCAGAGAGGTCACATTCGTAGTCATCATCAACAGCCAGTTCTCTCAATGATGTGGCCTCTTTGAGTCTTTGGGAGGACGACGGTTCAATCCCGTCTCCGGCCATCCTGATTTAGGTTTTCCGTGATTTCCCTAAATCGTTTCAGGCAAATGCCGGGATGGTTCCTTTGAAAGGAAACGGCCGATTTCCTTGCCAATCCTTCCCTCACCCGAGCTTGCGCTCCGTCTCTAATGACCTCGTTGTCGACGGGACGTTAAACACTAACCACCACCACCTCTTTGAGTCGGCGTGTAACAAAGCATCCCAGTAACATCTTCCATTTCTTCAGATCCTGAGCTCCCTGTTGCCAATTGAATCCCACTGCCTTCCTTATTTCGCTGTCCCATCTGTCCGGTGGTCTTCCTCTAGGTCTTTTTTGGTAAACTCGGCTCCAGTCTTGGACTTATTTATACCATCTACCATCTTTTGTTCGAGCAACATGAGCAGCCCACTGCCATTTCAATGTATTCACTCTTTCCATTATGTGGGTGACCTTCGTTGCTCGTCTTATTTCAACTGCTCTCTTCCTGCCCTTTTTCGTGTAACCCAACACTGATCTTTCTATTCCTCTCTGGGTTACTGTTAGCTTCCTAACAATGAACTCGTATGGCTATTTTAACTACGGAAGATTTTAACTTACTGTCACACATCATGACTCAAAGGTGAGAAGCATAATCGCCATGCTTGCTTCAGAACGGGTTGGCACCATAACTTTCCAGGCCGCCCTAACATAGGGTACAGACACCTTCGGCAGGCCGCTCCTCTGGAGTACAGAATCCGCCTATGCATGAGAAGTATAGGTTGGGAAATGAAGGACCCCCAGTCCTCGAAACCTAATAGCGTCATGGTCGGGAAAGAACAAGAATTGGCCGAGGATTGCCAGATAGGGAAGATAAAAGTGAAGAGCCTGGAATAAGTAAGTGGAAGCAATGCCAAGACTCAGCATGGGGCCCCGTGGTCGCCAGCCACGTACTCACTAGGTGCGAGTAATTGACGGAAAGTCAGTGAGTAAAATGGAAATGATTTCTGGAGTTCCCCAGGGTAGTGTTCTAGGCCCTTTGCTGTTTCTTATCTATATAAATGAAAATCTGAGCAGCCGTATTAGGTCGTTTGCAGATGATGCTGTCATTTATCGACTGGTAAAGCCATTAGAAGACCAAACCAAATTGCAAAACGTTTTACAAAAGATATATCTATGTTGCGAAAATTGGAAATTGATCATAAAAAGCGAAAAGTGTGAGGTCATCCACTTAAGTGCTAAAAGGAATCCGTTAAACTTTGGTTCCACTATAAATCAGTCAAATCTAAAGGCCGCAAAATTCAACTAAATACCTAGGATTTTCTGTTCCGGACAACTAGAATTGGAAGGAGCACATAGAACATTTTTTGTGGAAGGCTAACCAAAGACAGCATTTTACTTGCAAGACACTTAGGAAATGTTACAGATCTACTAAGGAGACGGCCTACACTAGGCTTGTCCGTACTCTTTTGGAATACTAGTGCGCGGTGTGGGATCCCTGCCAGATAGGATAGATACAGTACATCGAAAAAGTTCAAAGGAGGGCAGCACGTTTTGTGCTATCGCGGAATAGGGGAGAGAATGTTACTGAAATGATACTGGATTTGGGATGGATTTTATTAAAACAAAGACGTTTTTCATTGCGGAGCAATTTTCTCACAAAGTTCCAATCACCAACTCTGTCCTCCACAAAACATTTTGTTGACGCCGACCTACATAGAGAGAAACGATCACCATGATAAAACAAGGGAAATCAGAGCTCATGCGGAAAAAAATATAGGTGTTCTTTCTTGCCGCGCGCTCTACGAGATTGGAATAATAGAGAATTCTGAAAATGATCCGATGAACCATCTGCCAGGCACTTAAATGTGGTTTACAGAGTGTCCATGTAGATGTAAGTGCAGATCTCGATACTGACACTTCGTTACTTGATCCTTTACAGCAGGTGTCGTTCTGGATGATCCTAGGAATAATTTATTACATTTTTATTAATTGCTCAAAACTTTGAATGCACGACTTCCAGCAAGCCTGTTTGGCTGATGAAAGGATTGACAACATTGTAGCAAGGCAGTAAAAGACGAGCTAAGCAAGGAAAATAGAATTTAGAGATGGAAAAACTGAGTATAACCATTTGGCTGTAGCATCTTGCTCGCTTGTCTCAAGATTTTTCACGTGTGGTCGGCCTCGCCGCCTAAAATCGAACACTCCACAATTCACAGAAGATAAAGAGCACTCTGATTCCTCACATTTTCCACTCATCGGTTGCCCCCATTTATCCATTTAACGACCAGTTTAGTAAAATGGAGCATCATTCAAATTTATTCACACTTACGGCATAGTTACAGGCTTTAAGTGATGTGTCGGTCTTCTCCAGCCCTTTTCAGACATCCCAAAACACTCTACAGCGTGTCTCCAGAGGCCGGCCGGGGTGTCCAAGCGGTTCTAGGCGCTACAGTCTGGAACCGCGCAACCGCTACGGTCGCATCTTCGAATCCTGCCCCGGGCATGGATATGTGTGATGTCCTTAGGTTAGTTAGCAAAGAATGTAAAGCAACACTCACGTACTAAGAAGTTTCATTACATGGAGGTATGCATACAAAGTTGGAGATATTACAACCATAACAATGCCAAAGACTTCCACTCTCAGAGATATTTCATTATGTATATGTGTGTGACAGTAGAAATTTACAAATTGCTAATATTGCATTACTTACTATTTACAGTGAAAGAGAACTGATTAAAATTAAGATAAACAAATAAAGTAGGCTGCTATAAAGTGTTACTGCAATGATATTACGTAAATATTGTGGTATACATTGGAACAAAAGTAAATGATACTGGCAAGATGTCAGTCTCCTCAAGCAAATTCATAATTATACCTTTCTCACCATGGTGCAATACTGCATGACTGACAGTAGTTGTGTGCATGGCAAATGTGGATTTGGGGAAACAAAAGGTGAAATCTAATGTAAAAAGTGAACTAACCATCTGAAGATGAACCTGTCGGTTCCAAAACCGGTAACGGTGGTGTTTAAATAAATAAATAGCATTGCAAAAAGTGGGTGGCTGGTGTTATCTTCTATATATGAGTCAGCCTATAAGCCCAGTAAACATACCTTAAATGCTATGAGCATTTGTTCATCTTTGCTCCTGTGATATACATCACCTCCACTGAGTAACGCGTAATACAGTACCAAAAGGAAACTTTTAAATGTGTTTTATTTTTATTAACAGTATTCTTTTTATGTTGATAACGTAATGCTGTATAAATAGGGTACAGAACCTGAAAACGTAGCCAAATCTTAACAACGCTAACGCATTTTCCGTAATGTTTACATCGAGGGAAGGGGTACTTTATCGGTACTACAATACACTTAAAAAATACAGATTTCATTAATTTTCCATGATTTCTCCTGGGACAGCCTGTATGTTAATCACAAGGTGAATAATTAAATTATAAGGGGGCGATCCAAATGTTGGTCTAGGAATCCTGAATACTCGGTTGCCTAGACAAACAATAAAACAACTCGTATTAATGAGTTTTATGAACTCCATTTTAGGGGACAGAAATGAAAGTGGAAGCCGCCTTGTAGAATTTTGCACAGAGCATAACTTAATCATAGCTAACACTTGGTTCAAGAATCATAAAAGGAGGTTGTATACATGGAAGAATCCTGGAGATACTAGAAGGTATCAGATAGATTATATAATGGTAAGACAGAGATTTAGGAACCAGGTTTTAAATTGTAAGACTTTTCCAGGGGCAGATGTGGACTCTGACCACAATCTATTGGTTATGAACTGCAGATTAAAACTGAAAAAACTGCAGAAAGGTGGGAATTTAAGGAGATGGGACCTGGATAAACTGACTAAACCAGAGGTTATACAGAGTTTCAGGGAGAGCACAAGGGAACAATTGACACGAATGGGGGAAAGAATTACAGTAGAAGAAGAATGGGTAGCTTTGAGAGATGAAATAGTGAAGGCAGCAGAGGATCAAGTGGGTAAAAAGACGAGGAAAGGAGAAAATATAAAAACGCAGTAAATGAAGCAGGCAAAAAGGAATACAAACGTCTCAAAAATGAGATCGACAGGAAGTGCAAAATGGCTAAGCAGGGATGGCTGGAGGACAAATGTAAGGATGTAGAGGCTTATCTCACTAGGGGTAAGATAGATACTGCCTACAGGAAAATTAAAGAGACCTTTGGAGAAAAGTGAGCCACTTGTTTGAATATCAAGAGCTCAGATGGAAACCCAGTTCTAAGCAAAGAAGGGAAAGCAGAAAGGTGGAAGGAGTATATAGAGCGTCTATACAAGGGCGATGTACTTGAGGACAATATTATGGAAATGGAAGAGGATGTAGGTGCAGATGAAATGGGAGATACTATACTGCGTGAAGAGTTTGACAGAGCACTGAAAGACCTGAGTCGAAACAAGGCCCCCGGAGTAGACAACATTCCATTGAAACTACTGACGGCCTTGGGAGAGCCAGTCCTGACAAAACTCTACCATCTGGTGAGCAAGATGTATGAGACAGGCGAAATACCTCCAGACTTCAAGAAGAATATAATAATTCTAATCCCAAAGAAAGCAGGTGTTGACAGATGTGAGAATTACCGAAATATCAGATTAATAAGTCACAGCTGCAAAATACTGTCGCGAATTCTGGTAGAAGCTGACCTCGGGGATGATCAGTTGGGATTCTGTAGAAATATTGGAACACGTGAGGCAATACTGACCCTACGACTTATCTTAGAAGAAAGATTAAGGAAAGGCAAACCTACGTTTCTAGCATTTGTAGACTTAGAGAAAGCTTTTGACAGTGTTGACTGGAATACTCCCTTTCAAATTCAAAGGGTAGCAGGAGTAAAATACAGGGAGCGAAAGGCTATTTACAATTTCTACAGAAAGAAGATGGCAGTTATAAGTGTGAGGGACATGAAAGGGAAGCAGTGGTTGGGAAGGGAGTGAGAAAGGGTTGTAGCCTCTCCCCGATGTTATTCAATCTGTATATTGAGCAAGGAGTAAAGGAAACAAAAGAAAAGTTCGGAGTAGGCATTAAAATCCATGGAGAAGAAATAGAAACTTTGAGGTTCGCCGATGACATTGTAAATCCGTCAGAGACAGCAAAGGACTTGGAAGGGCAGTTGAACGGAATGGACAGTGTCTTGAAAGGAGGATATAAGATGAACATCAACAAAAGCAAAATGAGGATAATGGAATGTAGTCGAATTAAGTCGGGTGATGCTGCGGGAATTAGATTAGGAAATGAGACACTGAAAGTAGTAAAGGAGTTTTGCTATTTGGGGAGAAAAATAACTGATGATGGTCGATGTAGAGAGGATATAAAATGTAGACTGGCAATCGCAAGGAAAGCGTTTCTGAAGAAGAGAAATTTGTTAACATCGAGTATTGATTTAAGTGTCAGGAAGTCGTTTCTGAAATTATTTGTATTATTTGTATGGAGTGTAGCCATGTGTGGAAGTGAAACATGGACGATAAATAGTTTAGACAAGAAGAGAATAGAAGCTTTCGAAATGTGGTGCTACAGAAAAATGCTGAAGATCAGATGGGTAGATCACATAACTAATGAGGAGGTATTGAATAGAATTGGGGAGAAGAGGAGTTTGTGGCACAACTTGACAAGAAGAAGGGACCGGTTGGTAGGAAATGTTCTGAGGCATCAAACGATCACCAATTTATCATTTGAGGGCAGCGTGGAGGGTAAAAATCGTAGAGGGAGACCAAGAGATGAATACACTAAACAGATTCAGAAGGATGTAGGTTGCAGTAAGTACTGGGAGATGAAGAAGCTTGCACAGGATAGAGTAGCATGGAGAGCTGCATCAAACCAGTCTCAGGACTGAAGACAACAGCAACAACATTACAACAAGACAATCACAGATACTTAACTTTGATCTGAGAATTCTTGTAGTCTTCTTCAGAATACGCAAAGTAACACTTCTGGTCCTGGCGACCACTACTTACAAAAGTCTGTCAAGTGGAGTGCGGTTACTGCTGATTTCTGAGTGTGCTACGTAGAGATTGCTAATGACGAGGCTACGATGTGTTGGCTAACGAAGTGGCTAATGTTGAAGCTGCTATCGAAGTGGGCTGCCACCAGTCGGACGCGGCGCTTATGTCGTCTTCACCTAGGGGCCGCTGCTGTCGTGTTGTCGTCCTGAAGAGAGGTCGGTCAGCGTGCGATTAGCTGATCTCTTCTCTCACCCTTTTCCTCTCTGTCATTTCCCACTGGCGTGCCGGCGCTGAATTTACGGCGTAACAAAAAATTTTCATTTCCGGACGCTGGTGCAGTGTATATGTAACGAAGCAACAAAGCACTCCGAAAGCCTATATCGATGATATTTCGTTGAACGGTTCGCACGCTGACAATTGTTTATGGCCCAGCATTGAAATCTGCAGCAATCTGCGGAGGTGTTGCACTTCTGCGTCACGTTGAAGCATTGTCTTGAGTAATCGTTGGTCCCATTCTTGCAGGATCTTTTTCGGCCGCAGCGATATCGGAGATTTGATGTTTTACATGATTATTGATATTCTCGGTACAAACGTGAAATAGTCCTACGGGAAAATCCCCACTTCATCGCTACCTCAGAGATGTTGTGACCCATCGCTCGTGCACCGCCTGTAACACCACGTTCAAACTAACTTAAATCTAGATATTCTGCCATTGTAGCAGCAATAACCGATCTAACAACTGCGCCAGACACTTGTCTTACGTAGGCGTTCCCGACCACAGTGCCGTATTCTGCCAGTTTACATATCTCTGTATCTGAATGCGCATGCCTGTACCAGGTTCTTTGGCACTTCAGTTTAATTATGAGAAAAGCGCACATGAAACTGCACATGCTATGTATAAATGGAAAGGTAAAGAGTTCTATGCTGGATTATATACTGGTTCATATACCGTGTACCCGTAGCGGATTCGAAGTATTGGCACGTTTTCAATATTCAGTGTTCACTGATCAGGCTATAGGCGTGAAAGTGGCATTATCTGACACTTTAGCCGTTGTATGATGTAGTGTTTGTGTGGATACCTCATGGCAGTAAATAGTTTTGCTTTATTTCTTGTTTACTGGAAATACACAACTGCCCATTAAAATTGCTACACCACGAAGATGACGTGCTACAGACGCGAAATTTAACCGACAGGAAGAAGATGCTGTGATATGCAAATGATTATCTTTTCAGAGCATTCACACAAGGTTGGCGCCGGTGGCGACACCTACAACGTGCTGACACGAGGAAAGTTTCCAACCGATTTCTCATACAAAAACAGAAGTTGACAGGCGTTGCCTGGTGAAACGTTGTTGTGATGCCTCGTGTAAGGAGGAGAAATGCGTACCACCACGTTTCCGACTTTGATAAAGGTCGGATTTTAACCTGTCGCGATTGCGGTTCATCGTATGGCGACATTGCTGCTCGCGTTGGTCAAGATCCAATCACTGTTAGCAGAATATTTAATCGATGGGTTCAGGAGGGTAATACGGAACGCCGTGCTGGATCCCAACGGCCTCGTATCACTAGCAGTAGAGATGACAGGCATCTTATCCGCATGGCTGTAACAGATCGTGCAGCCACGTCTCGACCCCTGAGTCAAGAGATAGGGACGTTTGCAAGAGAACAAGCATCTGCACCAACAGTTCGACGACGTTTGCAGCAGCATGGACTATCAGCTCGTAGACCGTGGTTGCGGTTACCCTCGACGCTGCATCACAGACAGGAGTGCTTGCGATGGTGTGCTCAACGACGAAACTGGGTGGACGAATGGCAAAACGTCATTTTTTCGGATGAATCCAGATTCTGTTTACAGCATTATGATGGTCGCATCTGTGTTTGGTGACATCGCGGTGAACGCACATTGGAAGCGTGTATTCGGCATCACCATAGTGGCGTATCACCCGGCGTGATGGTAGGGGGTACCATTGGTTACACGTCTCGGTCACCTTTGTTCGCATTGACGGCAGTTTGAACAGTGGACGTTACATTTTAGATGTATTACGTGGCTCTATCCTTCATTCGATCCCTGCGAAACCCTACATTTCAGCAGAATAATGCACGACCGCATGTTGCAGGTCCTGTACGGTTCTTTCTGGATACAGGAAATGTTCCACTGCTGCCCTGGCCAGCACATCCTCGAGATGTCTCACCAATTGAAAACGTCTGGTCAATGGTGGCCGAGCAGCTGGTTTGTCACAATACGCCAGTCACTACTCTTGATGAACTGTGGTATCGTGTTGAAACTGCATGGGCAGCTGTACCTGTACATGCCATCCAAGCTCTCTTTGACTCAATGCCCAGGCGTATCAAGGTCGTTATTACGGCCAGAGGTGGTCGTTCTGGGTACTGATTTCTCGGGATCTATGCACCCAAATTGCGTGAAAATGTAGTCAGATGTCAGTTCTAGTATAATATATTTGTGCAATGAATAACAGTTTATCATCGGTATTTCTTGTAGGTGTAGCAGTTTTAATGGCGAGTATTGTATTAATTTGTAACTTCCACAATATTAATGCCACACTGATTAGTTTCTGGGCGACTAATTCCTTTTATTGCGACAAAATTTTTGGTGCACGTGATTGCAAGGTACGACCTTCACGAAGCATTTAGTGAAAATTATATTTCACAGTATTTCGTTGTCATCACCCTGTCCGCAGTTACCAACAGTGTTGACAAAAGAAGCGCGGTGTAGTTCGGGAGAGATCTCCACCCCAGTACTGGTCTGCCTGACGTACAACATGTACCAGCCTGCCACGACGCCCGAGTTCTCTGCTTTCAACAGTTGTGTGACTGCCTTGGGGCCACAACGGCCAGCGCCTTGACCTAATGCTTCTGGTGTCTTCCTTCAAGGCTGTCTGTGATGTGGGATTGAACTTAATCTTACTGCCACGTCACGGGGTAGAAAATTAATCTCGTGTCACAAGGAGTAAGAGTTGCTGTTAAGTTTAGTTGCTGTTTCGCGCTACGGCCCCCAAGCAGGCACCGTTGACTGCTAGGCAGGATCTGAATCCGTTCTGACTGTGTCACAGTAGATCGTTTCCTTCGAGGTATTTCACGACGTTCGAGTTAATTCATCAGCATACTTCGAAAGAAAGCTAACTACCATACAGTCCGGTCCAGAAGGGTTGCCACAATTGAGCTGCTTTGCTACTCCGAGGGTGTCTACTACTGCTAAATTACTCGTACTGGCGAGTCCTTCTGACTAGAGCTCTAGAATACTTACCGCACTTTCTTTGATGAAGCTATTTCTGGAAACAGTGTTCAGTAACTTCGCTTTAGTGGCACTGTCATAGGTAATATTTCCATTCTTACCGCGCTGTGAAGGTAACGATTCTATTTTACCGCTGGTATACAGTGGATAGGCAAGATAATGTGAACAGTGGTAGTAATGGGATGGTTGTGTTTACGGTCAACAACGCGAGGAAGGCACGTGTCATGCTGGACTCTTTGTTTTCGATACGGATTAGGCATCAGTGTAGGTTGTTTACAAGTAGTGCACACTTCGTATTTGCATTCAGAGGCCGAGGTCAACGTGTAGTGAAAGACCTAACAGAGTTCCAAGGAGAGCAGATTGTGGGTGCCCGATTAGCTGAAGCATCAGTAACCAAGACGGCCAACTTACTGAATATTTCAAGAGCAACTGTTTCAACAGTCATGACAGCCTACACAAATTATAGAAAGACAGCATCGTGTAAACATAATAGTGGGCGCAAATCAAAACTAAATGACACATCGTCGTACGGTAACACGAATTGTGTCGAAACAGCACAAAACTACGGCGGCTAAAGTGGCTGCAGAGCTCAATAGCCATCTTCGAGACCCGTATCTATCGACACTATCTGCCGAGAACTCCATAAAGCGAATATTCATGGACGAGCTGCTATACCGGAACCATTAGTGACGACAACAAGGCAAAGATGCGTAAAACATGGTGTCAGGAGAATAAATCCTGGACAACTGATCGGTGGAAATACGTCATATGATCCGTCGAGTCAACGTTTTCCTTATTTCCAACATTGGGCTGGGTTTACATCAGGAGAACACCAAAAGAAGCCTATAATCCTGACTGCTTGAGTCCAACCGTTAAGCAGGGAGGTGGAAGTGTGATGCTTCCATCATTGCTCTCGAAACGTCCCCTTAGAAAAATGATTGAATTACTGTGCTGATAAACCTCTTACATTATTTGATTTTCAAACAGCTGAGCAAAACTGAACGTACTCAGATATTACTCTCTTTACTTATTCTGATCAACACTAAACTGACACACAATATTTTTAGCGCAACGCAATCTGACTTTCAATAACCCCTACAAAAGAATGGCCCTAACTAACATTAACCTATGCACAATTACCAAATTACCACTTTGAATGTCTGTTAATTCATTACACAGTGGTGCTGATAATCTACGCTCGTCGTCACTATTATTTCTCAGTTTACTTTGGAGCCTCGTGTTACGTTTTTCACTCTCAAAGGCCGTGTGACAGCCAACGATTATGTAAACATTTTAGGTGGTGAGATGCACCCCAAGATTCAAATGTTGTTCCCCAACAATGACACCGTATTTCACGACGATAATGCACCCATTCACACAGCCAGGGCAGTACAATCGTGGTGTGAGGAATATGCAACCGAACTACAGCGACTTTCCTGGCCTCCACAGTCCCCACACTTGAACATTAGCGAACCCTCGTGGGCGGTAATGGAACAGATTTGCGCCTCCTTCTGATCGAAGTGCGGCATAACATTCCACTGGAGACTATAAAATCGTTGTATGCTAGTATTCCAAGAAGAATGGCAGCTGTATTATGGGCAAATGGGGGTCCAATCCCTTATTAATAAATCATTCCCAAGTAAGTACAGGTTTTCACATTATTTTGCCTATCTACTGAAGATTACGTATGACCAGAATCTGTTTGGATTATTTGCCGCCGGCCGCTGTGGCCGAGCTGTTCTAAGCGCTTCAGTCTGGAACCGCGTGACCGCTATGGTCGCAGGTTCGAATCCTGCCTTGGGCATGGATGTGTGTGATGTCCTTAGGTTAGTTAGGTTTACGTAGTTTCAAATTCTAGGGGACTGATGACCTCAGATGTTAGGTCCCATAGTGGTCAGAGCCGTTTGAACCACTTTTGATTATTTACCAGATTCCGAGACAATATTTCGTTGTGGACACTATTGAAAGCAACTACCATTGACGTCCGCAATAAATTTCGCCAATCTTGAAGATTTTGCGCTCTTTTAAATCAGGCATGTTTCTTCGTGTCTGCAACAACGTCCTGACCTCTCTTGTATACCGTGGGAGGAGCGGTCCCATCTCTTATTAATTTACTTGGTATGAAACTCTCAAATGGTGTGAAAGTTATTTGTTTTGAATTTCGACTACATTTGGTCTAAGCTTACGTAGTTCGCTTGGACGGAGTGGAGTCTGTCTCCTTGTAAGGCATCGAGAGAAGTTCTATCTGTCTTGTCATGAAGCCAGATTTTGCGTTAATTTTTTGGTGTACTTTGATGTTAAACTACTCAATCTTGTAACAATGATCTCCCTATCAAAATCTCTCTATCGACCATGATTATTTCTATTTTCAAGATTGTCTGTGCCAAAGAGATACAGTATGTTATTACAACCATTTAGATTTCGTGTGCTCTTCCAAACTAAGTTTTTCGGAGAAAGCGCTTACAACAATTTCGGGCGATTTTACGGGTACCACATCTCATTCGGTAAAAGCGGAAGCCTTATAGGATATTTTTGTTGCCAGTCTGTCTGTCTGTCAGTTAAGGCCCCTTTTCCTCAGGATCAGGAAGACGTATCAAGATGATATTTATGTCGTATACTAAGATCTACGGTCCGTAGACGATGTAAAACATTTAAGCTTCTAGCTCAGTCCAATGACAAAATACACCAAGATTGCAGTGAATGAGTGACGTGTGCTAGTTCGGCTCGTGAGTTTACCCGAAATTTGAATGTGTTATTAAGCAGTTACGCTGTTATATACGTACGAGATTTGTGTCGCGAGAGTCTAGTATTAAATTAGCAGTTGATTTAGAGTAGATGTTATGTGAGTCTGCTCTTAATATGGAAAACCGTCAAACAAAGTGCAACATCGCCAACGGTCAGGTGGCTGAGAACTACGGGTCTGCCGCTGCATCGCTGACTTTCAGTACTGTTGTGCACAGATTATTCTAGCCGTGTTTAACGTATTTACTTCCCTCTCAGCAGTCAGCAGTTTAACGACTGCATCTGACTCCGCATGTCTTGGCCACAAACCTCCCTCCCCTCTGAAGATACCTGACACTTGCAATTCCTGCAACCTACACTTGAGCGCTTTATTCCCTCTCCAGCGCTCCAGTCCTATTTGCACACGAAAATGTCCAGTCTCTGCCAGTTCACCTCGATGAGTTCCACCATATATATTTCGATATACAGACATCCATACAATACTTCTGTCGGAGGCGTGCCTCAAACCGAGTATTCCCACAAGTTCGGTAAATCTGGATGGCTGCTTCTTTCAAATACATGACAGTTGTGACAGACAAGGGGTTGGAATAGGGGTGTTGGAATGAGGGTGTCCACACACTCTGATTCATACCACCTAGTGTGCTATATGTGAAAATTACCGATCAATCACTTTAATAAGCCACAGCTGCAAAATAATAATGCGAATTCTTTACAGACTAATGGAAAAACTAGTAGAAGCCAACCTTGGGGAACATCAGTTTGGATTCCGTAGAAATGTTGGAACACGTGAGGCAATACTGACCTTACGACTTATCTTAGAAGAAAGATTAAAGAAAGGCAAACCTACGTTTCTAGCATTTGTAGACTTAGAAAAAGCTTTTGACAATGTTGACTGGAATACGCTCTTTCAAATTCTAAAGGTGGCAGGGGTAAAATACAGGAAGCGAAAGGCTATTTACAATTTGTACAGAAAGCAGACGGCAGTTATAACAGTCGAGGGACATGAAAGGGAAGCAGCGGTTGGGAAGGGAGTGAGACAGGGTTGTAGCCTATCCCCAATGTTATTCTATCCGTATATTGAGCAAGCAGTAAAGGAAACAAAAGAAAAATTCGGAGTAGGTATTAAAATCCATGGAGAAGAAATAAAAACTTTGAGGTTCGCCGATTTCATTGTAATTCTGTCAGAGACAGCAAAGGACTTGGAAGAGCAGTTGAACGGAATGGACAGTGTCTTGAAAGGAGGATATAAGATGAACATCAACAAAAGCAAAACGAGGATAATGGAATGTAGTCGAATTAAGTCGGGTCATGCTGAGGGAATTAGATTTGGAAATGAGGCACTTAAAGTAGTAAAGCAGTTTTGCTATTTGGGGAGCAAAATAACTGATGACAGTCGAAGTAGAGAGGATATAAAATGTATTCTGGCAATGGCAAGAAAAGCGTTTCTGAAGAAGAGAAATTTGTTAACATCAAGTATAGATTCAAGTGTCAGGAAGTCGTTTCAGAAAGTTTTTGTATGGAGTGTAGCCATGTATGGAAGTGAAACGTGGACGATAAATAGTTTAGACAAGAAGAGAATAGAAGCTTTCGAAATGTGGTGCTACAGAAGAATGCTGAAGATTAGATGGGTAGATCACATAACTAATGAGGAGGTACTGAATAGAATTGGGGAGAAGAGGAGTTTGTGGCACAACTTGTCAACAAGAAGGGACCGGTTGGTAGGACATGTTCTGAGGCATGAAGGGATCACAATTTTAGCATTGGAGGGCAGCGTGGAGGGTAAAAGTCGTAGAGGGAGACCAAGAGATGAATACACTAAGCAGATTCAGGAGGATGTAGGTTGCAGTAAGTACTGGGAGATGAAGAAGCTTGCACAGGATGGAGTAGCATGTAGAGCTGCATCAAACCAGTCTCAGGACTGAAGACCACAACAACAACAACAGTGTGCTATATACAATCAGCACTAGTGAAGATAAACAAGTGGGACATAATTTCATAGAGATGAAATTAGTTAAGAGAAAGTGCCTGATATGTGTTCTTACAAACCTCCTAAATTAGGAGCCTTTGTCAGCTTTGAAACTGATCTTTCAAGTAACAAAATTTTTTTACTCAATAGTTCTTCCAGGTTGAAATTTCATTGGATAATTTCATGTTTAAATGTGTTGCTAGTAGGGGGGGGGGGGGGGCAAATCTGGCATCAGCTCAGTTTGGTAGAGCGGGTTGCCAACATCAGCAGCAGCCAGGAGCAGACCTATTCTTTTCTTTCAGCTGACAGGTCCTTGACCTATTGTTGTGCTAAGATATTTATGACCCCCCAGGAATAATCCAACCATTTGAGAAACCTCAGACGACTCCTACTCTCCTGTCTATACCCCTCCTACTCTCCCACCCATCTGGGAACGTCCCTGCTGATAAATGCACACTTTTGACAGAAATTTGACTGACGAATTAATTAATTCAATCGAATAATTAATGCATCCCTTCTGTGAAACCCCAAGCCTTCGCCCTCCCCTTTCACAAATGGATATTGTCAGGAAAAAGTTTCAGTTGATTGGCCATTTGGTGGGAAATCGATTGCAGTGTATGGAATATTGTTTCTACTATTTCTGGAAGACAAAGCAAACTGTGGAATATTGTTTATTTAAACAATTTATAGGATACAGGGGTGTGTTTGGAACATAGTTTACTTATTTATTTAAATAAATCGGTCAGAAATGAACTGAAGTGTATGGAATGCTGTTTATTTAAACATTTTCAGAGTGACAGGGAAGTATGAACAATTTAAACAATAACAGCGCTTTTTTTATCCCAATCGCTTAAGGAAACACATAATGACAGTGTCACAGACCCCCTAAACACATCTAAAAAACACTCTCGCATCTCGCCATATGTGCAGCCTCCCTGGAGTCGGGGAATATCAGAGGGATTTGGAAACGCTTGTTAGATCACAGCACCACTGTCGGCTTTCAGCAGCTATGCCTCCGCATTAAGTGCCGTGCTAACTCCTGAACAGAAGCACCAAATGGCGAAAACCCTTTGATATTGACACCTGAGGAATTCCTATCGAAACTCATGCTCTCTCTCTCAAGTGGCCATGCCCTGTTGCATGCCACTGTGGGGCCTGCATGCGCCGATGGTCACACTCCGAACAAACTACAAACAAAGCAGTATTTACCTAGTAAGCCCACAGCTGTGGATGTCTTGGAAATATTCCCTCACTCTGTCAGATTAATTCGCTAATTAATTAAATAGATAACTTTGTATGGGACAGTTTCTCCTTGCTTCCTGTCGGTGGATACTAGGATTGAAATATTTGGTGGGGTTCCTTTTCCTTGACTCCTACCGGTGGATACTGATACAATTCGGTCATTTGGCCTTAAGTCCATTACGTTGGAGGTAGGTGAAAATTTCAAAGTTCACCTCAGTTGTATGCTATGTCCTTAAACACTCTGTAGAAGGATTGGATTGGAGTGTGTGCTCGCAGTACCACTACTGGAAACAAGAAATTAATCAGTCGGGAAGTTGATGTTGCGACTAGGTTTTTAAAGCACTATATAACCCCTAAGTTGGATCTTTCTGATACATTCGGAAAGAGGAGGAAGTGACTACTGCGTGATAGGATAGAGACTACAACAACAGATACCTGTGCAAGACAGGATCCACTTTGATGTATTGAGAAGCACTAAATACGACACACTTAAAGCATGGTTTGTAGCAGTAGTTGTGATGGCTAGATGTCAGAGATCGCTGAAAAAACTCACACAACCCGCGCGCTCACCTCCCGATGTCCACACAGAGCGCGTCAATCCCCTCATACGCCGCTGGTGGCAGTGCTCAGATGTCTATGGAAACTACTGCCACGGCCGCAGCCGCAGTATTGGATGCGTGTGTATGCCAGAGTGCACCTCCCCCGGCCATACAGGGCATCAGGGATGATTGGAGTGGCGGGAATTCGGACGTTATCAATACGTCCAGTGCAAACACCTGTCATTCACAATCTCCTCTCACGCAACACACACGCGAGTCACTTCACTAGCTGCCTCTACTGCAGACAACAGCAGACAGGCCGGCGCGTTCTTTGTGCCTTACCGCCTGTTACAGGCTGAGATAATAAGTTTTGCCAAATGCTCACGATCGACCTTTCAGCCAGCCGTGGTGCACTGCGAAACCTCTGCGGCTTGGAGGTACACAGTAGTTCTAACCAATTCCACCCTGACATACACTCCTGGAAATTGAAATAAGAACACCGTGAATTCATTGTCCCAGGAAGGGGAAACTTTATTGACACATTCCTGGGGTCAGATACATCACATGATCACACTGACAGAACCACAGGCACATAGACACAGGCAACAGAGCATGCACAATGTCGGCACTAGTACAGTGTATATCCACCTTTCGCAGCAATGCAGGCTGCTATTCTCCCATGGAGACGATCGTAGAGATGCTGGATGTAGTCCTGTGGAACGGCTTGCCATGCCATTTCCACCTGGCGCCTCAGTTGGACCAGCGTTCGTGCTGGACGTGCAGACCGCGTGAGACGACGCTTCATCCAGTCCCAAACATGCTCAATGGGGGACAGATCCGGAGATCTTGCTGGCCAGGGTAGTTGACGTACACCTTCTAGAGCACGTTGGGTGGCACGGGATACACGCGGACGTGCATTTTCCTGTTGGAACAGCAAGTTCCCTTGCCAGTCTAGTAATGGTAGAACGATGGGTTCGATGACGGTTTGGATGTACCGTGCACTATTCAGTGTCCCCTCGACGATCACCAGTGGTGTACGGCCAGTGTAGGAGATCGCTCCCCACACCATGATGCCGGGTGTTGGCCCTGTGTGCCTCGGTCGTATGCAGTCCTGATTGTGGCGCTCACCTGCACCGCACCAAACACGCATACGACCATCATTGGCACCAAGGCAGAAGCGACTCTCATCGCTGAAGACGACACGTCTCCATTCGTCCCTCCATTCACGCCTGTCGCGACACCACTGGAGGCGGGCTGCACGATGTTGGGGCGTGAGCGGAAGACGGCCTAACGGTGTGCGGGACCGTAGCCCAGCTTCATGGAGACGGTTGCGAATGGTCCTCGCCGATACCCCAGGAGCAACAGTGTCCCTAATTTGCTGGGAAGTGGCGGTGCGGTCCCCTACGGCACTGCGTAGGATCCTACGGTCTTGGCGTGCATCCGTGCGTCGCTGCGGTCCGGTCCCAGGTCTACGGGCACGTGCACCTTCCGCCGACCACTGGCGACAACATCGATGTACTGTGGAGACCTCACGCCCCACGTGTTGAGCAATTCGGCGGTACGTCCACCCGGCCTCCCGCATGCCCACTATACGCCCTCGCTCAAAGTCCGTCAACTGCACATACGGTTCACGTCCACGCTGTCGCGGCATGCTACCAGTGTTAAAGACTGCGATGGAGCTCCGTATGCCACGGCAAACTGGCTGACACTGACGGCGGCGGTGCACAAATGCTGCGCAGCTAGCGCCATTCGACAGCCAACACCGCGGTTCCTGGTGTGTCCGCTGTGCCGTGCGTGTGATCATTGCTTGTACAGCCCTCTCGCAGTGTCCGGAGCAAGTATGGTGGGTCTGACACACCGGTGTCAATGTGTTCTTTTTCCCATTTCCAGGAGTGTAGAAACCCCTCCAAGAGTTTAAGAAAATCCGAGACAACGATTTTGTCGAAATATACCTCGAATTTCTCAAGACAAATGTAGATTTCTCCCTTTTATACAAGACATCTTTTTTAGAAGACAGAAGAAATCAGGGCATACACGCCTTTTCACATCGCTGAAGAGTCGTTACTAGTTGTGAAAATCCTGTAACAGTATGGTATAGGCTACATTTCCTCTAAGTGACTTCTCATCAAGTAGAAAGAATCTGTTCTAATCAACTTAATATCTGTTACCTCATGCATCACACGACTAAATTATTAAACTCATTTTTGGCTCTTGAGGAAATCCTAAAGTGTACTTCTGTCACAGAATGCCCCCACTTTCAAACTGCCTTAAAGTAGCCAGATGCTTCGTCACATACAAAGTCTCTTAAGGTAACAGCACAGAGACGCTCTAAATATCAGGTTCATACTACATATCGCTTTATAAATTCGCTAATACATCTGATTTTATTACGACGATCGTCTCTCTTTGTGAGGTGTGAGATAGAAATTTCGTTAAAAGATTTTGCCACAGCAAAAAAGAACTTCTGATTTCCACTCCAAGTCAAGAATCATATCTGTGGGACTCCAGACATCGCTTCCATCAGTCAGGTGACACGTTCTTGATATCAAGTTAATAGACTAATTAATTAAATTGATCATGAAAGTCACTTTGCATAGGGAGTAATTTTTTTTATTAGTCGGAGTACACTCACCAGGTAGCTCAAATGGGTACCCCTGGAGAAAAGACTATGGTCTTTTCAAGGAACACTATTGAGAACAGACATTTGAAACTGACTGCAGAAGGATTCTACTGCCAGCAACATATATTTCACATACAGGCTGCGCTATTAAACACAAGATCACAACGACTATACAACTGTGTCACCCTGCATAAAAAGCGATCGTGGTTCTACAGGCATACTCAAGAGTCGCTGGTGGTGGTACGCTTTCTGGCAGAAATCCTGTCTCTGATTTTGAATCAAGTTGATCCATTCGACCGTATACTTGCATAGAACCTACGGAGATGTCTGTTAAAAATTATAGCCAGCAGTGAATCAGATCTGTTAGTATCCCATACAGGAAAACTCCAGCGTATTGTTTTTAGACAATCCCTCTGCATCTTGTAACTGTTTGTCAGTCTCTGCCCCACACTCTGAGTAGCTTTGTCCATGTGAGCATTCCAATTTCAGTCGAAAGCGAACGGAAGTCGGAAAGTGCTGTATCTAAGACATTCTGCATCCCATGGAGAAACAGGGTGAGCTGCGTTAATGTGACAGGACCTTGTTTCGACCACATGTTGCAAATAGGAACATACTGTCATAGCTCAGCCAACCATGTACAATGTGTAAGGCCAGTGCCAATGATGCTTTCTCTTGCGACACGATGTATTAGAAAAGACAGTATGTGCAGTTACAGCGGTCTTATTAAGAAAATTAGGAAGACACCAGATCATACAGGAACTGGAAGAAGGACGAGAATTTTTCTACTGCATTGCCATACATATCCAAACTACATACATGTACTGCAGTCTGTAGGAGGTCTGCGTCACTCAGGGATCATTCATGTCTGTCACATAAACATTCTGTTCCTCCTCCTCATTTTCTGCCATCCAACAGAGAAAACCTATGAACCATAAAACCTCTGCTAATGTCACCCAGTAAAGAATTCGATAATATTTTACTGCACCTCTGTCTTACAATATATTGGGAAACAAATGTTGTCTCCTTGCTAGCATTGAGCATATGTGCACATGGCCAGTGAGTTGCATTAGGCTAGTTTGGGTTAGGTTATATTAGTTTAGGATAGGTTAGATTAGGTTACATTACGTTAGGTTGGGCTGTGTTGGATTACGATAGGTTAGGATGGGTAAGGATAGGTTAGGTTAGGTTATGATAAATTAGGTTAGGTCAGGTAGGGGAGGGTTCGGTTACATTAGGTTATGTTATGGTAAGTTAGGTTACATCAGGCTGGGATTGGTTAGGTTTTGTTACATTAGGATGGGTTACAGTAGGTTGGGTTAGTTTGGGTCAGATTAGGTTGCGAGAGGGTAGAACGTGTGAGGTTGGTTTTGGTTAGGTTGGGCTACAATAGGTTAGGTTAAGTTAAGTTAACTTGTGTTAAGTTAGGTCAGTTAGGTTAGGTTGACTTGGGTTATGTTAAGTTTGGTTAGGTTATGTTATGGAAAATTAAGTTAAGCTACATTAGGTTGGGTTTGTGTGGGATGTATTTGGTTCAGTTAATTTAGATTAGATTAATCTGCCATCAGTTTGGTTGGGTTGGGTTATGTCTGGTTAGGTTATATTGCATTAGGTTCAGTTAGGTTGAGTTAGTCTGAGTTACGTTGCATTAGTTTAAGTTAGGTTAGGATGGGGTAGTAGAGCTTTGGTTTGGTAAGGTTAGGTTTAGTTGGGTTAGGTTAATTTATGTTCAGTGAGGTTATGTAAGAATTGGTTCGATTGGTTAGGTTAGGTTGCGTTGGGTTAAGGACACATTTGGGTAAGTTAGGTAAGTCTAATGTTGCTTGTGTCTGGTTACATTAAGTTAGGTTATGTTAGGTTAGTTTGCATTGAGTTGGGTTGGGTTTCACAGGTTATGTCAGGTTAGGTTGCTATGGGGTAGGTTGGATTAGCTTAGCTTAGGTTGGGTTAGGTAAAGTTTGTTTGGGTTACATTAGCTTAGGTTATGTTAGGTATTGTTCAGTTAGGGTAGGTCTGGTGAGGTTAGGTTAGTTTGTGTTAAGTTAGGTTATGAGATGTTGGGTCAAGGTGGGATAGGTTGGGTTAAGTTATGTCTGTTTGGTCTAGGTTAGGTTAGATTACAATAGATTAGATTATGTTGGTGATGTTAGGTTAGGTTTTGGTGGGTGATGTCACATAAGGTTAGGTTAGGTTAGGTTAGGTTGGGTTGGGTTGGGTTGGATTAGTTTAGGTTGGATTCAGTCAGGTTACTTTAAATTAGGTTGAGTTAGTTTGGGTCTGGTTTGGTTGGTGTAGGTGAGGATACATTGGTTAGGTTACATTAGGTTAGATTAGGTTAGTCTGGGTAGATTTGTATTAGGCTAGGTTAGGTAAGGGTAAGTTATGTTAAGTTAGGTTAAGTTAGGTTAGGCTGGGATTTTAGGGTTCAGTTAAGTTAGGTTAGGATGCTTTGGGACGGTTTAGGTTAGGTTGGGTTTGGTTTGGGTAAGATAGGTTAGGCTGGGTTAGGTTAGGTTAAGGTAGGTTAGGTTGCATTATGTTAGGTTTGGTTGGGTTAGGTCGGGTTACATTGCGTTAGTTAGGGTTATTTTAAGCTGTTTTAGGTAAGGGTATGTTATGTTAGGTTAGGGTAGATTATACTGTGTTGTGTTGTGTTTGGTTAGGCTGAGTTAGATTAGGTTAGGTTATTTTAGGTTAGGTTTGGTTGGGTTAGGTTACATCAGGTTAGCCTAACATAACCTAACATAATCTAAATTAGGTTAGGTCAAATTACGATGGGTTAGCTTATGTTTTCTTGGGTTAGGTTAGGTTTGGTTTGGTTAGTCTAGGATAGGTTAATTTTGATAAGGTTGAGTAAGTAATGTTTGGTTATGTAGGGTTGTGCTAGGTTAGACTGTTTTAGGTTAGGTTGTGTTATGTTAGATTATGTTATGTTACAATAGGTTAGGGTAGGTTAAGTTACGTTCAGTCAGGTTAGGTTGCGTTAGGAGAGGTTAGTTTGGGTTCAGTTGTGCTGTCTTAGATTAGTTTGACTGAGGTTAGGTTAGGTTATGTTATTTTATTTTAGCTCCCATCTTGTCTGAACCAATCTGTAGAGGCACCTATATCCGAGCACAAAGGATGTGTTGTGAATGAATGGAGCAGTCTGGTTGGCTCTTACTAAATTCAGCCGCTAAATTACTTATGCTGCCAGTGTGCGAGCACTGTACACCAGATGTCGCTTTCAGTGGTAAAACTACTTTGTACGGATCGCCATATTGCACTGACAGTTAAACCCTGCGAAAGTCGTCTACAGATCGCCAAATACAGAAAGACAATGTCCTCAACTTCACTGATCTACCACTGATGACGGAACCTTGCATATTTCAGCGTAAAACCGACATCCAATCCGGCTATATATCACCTCATACCGTTTTGATGCAGTAAACACACAATTCGTATCCTGCTCCATACAAAATCACCACTTCTGCATCCTGCATATAGCTATTGATCATCAGACACTCATACATATACCGCGGACTCTATTGTAGAAAGGCTGGGTCGGTTCCCCTTGGCACTAAGACCTGCTGGACCTGACTTGCTTCCTTGCTTACTTCCTGCATCCATCTCCAGATGCTGGGATTACAAGAACAAGTGTATCTTCACATGATTTGTCAGAATATCACACCATTTCCCAATACTTCTCGATATCAAGCACATAGCAATATTGCTGGCATAGCAGCACCTTTTGCACAGCTCAGCGAGGCAGAGCGTGCTGTAAACCACTGAGTAACTCTTATCTAGTCTGTGAAGACCTTTAAGTGAAAACTGGAAAAAAATAGATGAAACTGAGATTTCCACTCGTGAATACTGATATCGGAGATTAACAAATTTCAAATCTTCCTTATAATTTACAAAGTCAGCTAAGGGGTTTCTCATGTATAGAGACATGTGGTCCAGTGCAGTCACACATCCATTTGAATCATCTCAAATTTACATGGAGAGCACACACAACCATGAAGGCTGTCAATACATATTGATTATCGGCTCGCTATTGAGCCATCTAGAGGACAGCACAGTTAGGTCACCTACATTCCTGCACCCCAACCAGCATTTACATTTGGACAGCTCCCACTGTTAGCCAGAAACGTGAATCATTCCAGCCACAAGCCACTGCCAGTACGCGTCACTCACCTCCAGACAGAATCATCCTAGGAAACCGCCCACATATATATTTTATGATTATACTTACAATTAAATATTACAACTGCAATCTGAGTTGGGCGAGATCCATCAATTAGCGAATTATCGGAAAAACCCCTGCTGATGGCCGTGGCTCTGGAAATAGATATACCTGTATGATCCTCATAACTTGACGTACTACTCCAAGTTAAAAAAAAAAAGAAAATCTTTCGTTCCCTTTGCAGCTATCACACTATTTCATGTCAAATTCATACCTTCATAATGACTGGCAACAGTCATTTTCTTCACACATGTTGGGACACACACACATAATTTAGAAGCCTGATGCTCAAGGCCAGCCTGTCATGCATCCCCTCCTACTAAGTATAATACATGCACAATATAGCTTTCCAGAGATATATAGTATGCACTGTTCACATCTGATCGCAGTTCAGAAATTATACTATGCTCGCATCAGTCCAATATATTGATCATTAGTAACAGAGAATACCCCATACAAGGAAACAGATGAAAACATAGCAGTGGCATTTGACTTGTGAAATTATTAGTCATGCTGCATCCAGTGTTATTCTGGGATATTATTGATTTCTGAAAGCATTGCAAGAGATTTCTATAGTGCGTCAAGAGGGAGACTTGGGGATTATTTACATAGATGCGAGACATCAGTGTAGCATTCACAACCTTTTAGCTATGCCTACTAGGGTGAGTCACTAAGTAGACATCTCATGGCTATGCGTTAGCCATGCTGGGCAGGTAAACACGTGCACATGGCCAGATGTGTTTCGCATGTGGTACAGGCTGGACTGGCATGAGTGCCCAATCATCACCATTATGGCTTAGATCTCTGTAGGGAACAGTTCACTGATATGGTGCAGTCGAATTTCTTAACAATCTTTTGAAAGTCTTGCCATGTGCAATGAATATTTCTGCACTGCACTATTTTCAACTATTTACATGCTGTGTGTGTCTTTGCAGAGCATTATACATGCACTATTTTTATACAATTTTACACATAGTGAATGTGTCTGTCCTTCAGTGTACTGCATTATTTTGTGAACATGTCTGCAGGCTGTGCAATGCATTATTTTGACAGTTTACAATTAAAGAGCGTGTTTGCATAGCCTTTTAAATGTACTATTTTGTCAATTTATGAGTTGTTTGCGTGTCTGTAAATCAGTGTGCTGCATTATTTCGATGATTTACGAGTAGTCTGCAGATCTGTAGGCTGTGCAATCCATTATTTCGACAGCTTATAACTAGTGAACATGTTTGCGATGAGTTTTACAGGCATTATTTTGACAATTTACGAGTTGTTCGCATGTTTGTACATCAGCGTACTGCATTATTTCGTTAGTTTACGAGCAGTTTTCAGGCCTGTAGGCTATTTGTTGTGACCCCAAGCATACCGGGGCGAGTGCTTTGTATCAGCATAACAAATTAATAAACTGTGTCATATCTGTCACTAAATAAAGTGTTCCAACTTCCCAATGAAAATAAATAAAGTACACTCCTTCCCCTCCAGCAGCTGGACACTGACTGAGTCCTTTCCCCACCATTTTTTCCCAGACCACCACGTTGGATTATGTTTTAGGAGGGACAATAGCGCCCTCTGGTGGTGGTACTGTGTACTAGGTCAGTTGGTCTCAGGACATCATGGTGAACACACTGGATGGAGCTTCTGCCTATGACAACTCAAACTGTTTGATAAACACTGTGTGCAAAACAAACACTTAGGTCCATCCAATCGTCATCGCGACATTGCCACAATTATCACCGCCATCTTGGATCTGGCATCTTGAATGAATTTGGGAACACTGCAGAGTGTTGCCCTACTACTCTCCACATGAGCACTAAAAAAATTTCCATTAAATTTCGGCTACACAATGAATAGTACGTATTTAAAAGTTATGGAATCACCTGGATTGTACCTGGTTGTCTAGTGAGAAAGTTTGTGCCTGAAAACGAAGAGGTCACAAGACTTAACCACTGTCGAGCAACAGAAATTTTCAGTTTCCTCTTAACCTAGACATTCACCTCTCAACGATGTGAGAAGTTGCCAGGAATTCGAACTCCGTGCAAAGCTGTGGGTCCCATTTCTTCGGCCACATAACTGTGGTGGATTAGGGACACCCAAGTAGCTGAAGTGGCGTCCAGTAGGAGTACAGGGACTCCGCCATTCACTCACACTGGTCTACTAACAAAATATTTACGGATTACAGTTGTCAGAAATTTAAATTAGAACCATCTCATAGAACTTGTTGCGGGGAAGGTGAACCTAAGAATTTGTTTTCTTGGTGGAACACTAACATGATGTAATAGATGAACTAAATAAACTCCCTAATATAATATGCTCTCTTCTGTCGACAGACTTTACATTCCGTTTTGAATGGCTTATTTATGCCTTAGTCTAGAGTTCCTCATTGAATATTGATCTACTTCTACATCTATATGGATACTCTGTAAGCCATGCTTAAGTGCGTGTCAGAGGGTTCATCAAACCACCTTCAAAATAATTCTCTGTTACGTCACTCCCGAAGAAAAAATGAACAACTATATCTTTCCGGGCGAGCTCTTATGCCCCGTACTTTATTAATTTGATCAATTGTCTGCGTGTAGAGCAGCGTCAACAAAATATTTTCGCATTCGGAGGACAGAGCTGGTCACAGGAATTTCGTGAGCAGACACCGCCATAACGAGAAAAACCTTTGTTTTAATGGTGTCCACCACAAATTTTGTATTATGTCCATGACACCCTTTCCCCTACTTTTCGGTAATACGAAATGTGGTGCCCTTGTTTGAACTTCCTCAATGTACTCCGTTAATCCTATCTGGTAAGGATCCCAATCCGTGCAACTGTACTCCTGAAGTCTACTATAGGCAGCCTCTTTAGTACATCTGTTACACTTTTTAAATGTTCTGCCAATAAAACGCCGTCTTTTATTCGCCTTCCCCATGACATTTTCAATGTGTTCTTTCCAATTTAAGTTGTTTATAACTGTAATTCGTAGGTATTTCGTTGAATTTGTAGCCTTTAGATTTGACTAATTTATCGTGTAGCCAAAGTTTAACGGATTTCTTTTAGTACTCATGTGTATGACGTCACACTTTTCATTATTCGGGATCAACTGCATTTTAGTATCATACAGATATCTCCACTAAATCATTTTGCAGTTTGTTTTGATCTTGTGATGACTTTAACAGACGAAAACGACAACATCAACCGTAAAAAACCCAACACGGCTGCTCAGATTCTCTCCTAAACGGTTAATATATAAACTGAAGAGACAAAGAAACTGGTACACCTGCGAAGTCAAAGATTTGATGTTTTACCGGATCCCAACAATCAAGGTACACTCAAGAAACGGTCGTTAAGGGAAAATCCCCTCTTCATCGCTACCTTGGAGATACTGTGTCTCTTCGCTCATGCGCCGCGTATAACACCACGTTGAAACTCACTTAAATCTTGATAACCTGCCTTTGTAGCAGCAGCAACTGATCTAACATCTGTGCCAGACACTTGTTCACTTATATAGGCGTTGCTGACCGCAGTGTCGTCTTCTGCCTATTAACAGATCTCTGTGTTTGAATAATTATGCCTATACCAGTTTCTTTGACGATTCAGTGTATTAGAAACAGCAAAGGATCTATAACACTACCTTGGGGAATGGTAGATATTACTTCTCTTTTACTTGATGGCTTGATGACTTGATGTTGCTACGGTCTGTGGACCCTCTGATAGGAAATCACGAATCCAGTTGCATAACTGAGACGATAATCCGTATTCTAACAACTGACCACGTCACCTCTTACCATGGAATAAGGACTATTACAAAATACCCCTTTTTCTGTTGGTTCCATGTTGGCTGGATTCTGGGAACTAAAGAATCTAATTTTATTATTAAAGCATTGAAGACACAATAGTAGAATTTCTTTCAACTTTTACATTTCATTACATTCGAAATATATCTAACACTGTTCATGCACTTTTTTACGAAATTATAGGAATTATATTGTTTGCTACTGATATTGCCGCGTTTAATTGTGGATAAAAATTAATGGCAGAGCTCACTTAAATAGCGTCTTCACCTTCCTGATGATGAACGTGATCTAAGTTGCTCTGGCGTCGCATCCGTCTTCACGAAAAGGAAGGCAAATGAACAGAATAAATTAAATCCTGCTCTACACATCACATTTGATCAAATCAGTGTCATATTATGTACGAATTAAATCTTTTTTATGGCCTGCTGTCAGTGAAAGTTAAAATTCAGTCTTTTGATTAGAAAACAGGAGGTTTTGAAACCTTTGTTTTTCACATATACAAAGAAAATACCTCAATGTCTGTAATAAAAGACTACAGGCGATATTCGCTTACTTGTAAAATATAGCACTTACAGTACATGCAAGTGATAGTTTTTCATAGGTTTGTTAAAACGTTTAACATACACAAATGAAAATGTTTTGTCTATGCATGTCATTCTATGCATAGTGAGGAAAATACTTTCTGTATGATATTTAGTTTGTTTATAATCAGGTTACTTTTCAAAACTATCATACAGAAGAATGAAGAAAGTCGAAGTTGCAACAGTTAACTAAAATCTGCATGGTAAAGCTGTTGCAATTTACTAATGTAAGTAGCATGAAACTTCCACAGTTCTGAGTCATTGCAGAATTTGCTGCTGCAAAATTCAAGATAGAACTTGTGCTGAAAATTCAGGCAAGGTATTTTCGTTCTTGTAATTTTTACATACAGATATTTTTTCTATGGTCCTCATCCGGCTCTGTGTAGTCAGCGTAACAAAAATTTACAAACTCGATTAGTTATTTGACAAGCAGTAGTATATGTAAAATACAAAGAACTAACAGTTATTATCATAAATTACTCAGGGATACAGGTCTTCTCACGGTCCCACTTTTATGACACCCGCTCTTGTTGTGGCAGATTTCATGTTATCTGTTTTGAATGGACTGTTTGTACTTTCACCTTGAGTCCCACATTAAATATTTTAACATTTAACCGTATTATCTCTTTTCATGACAAGGGAATGTTGTGAAACATTTCCTTTACCTTTGGTCCTCTGTGTGCAGGATTCTGGGAACATAAAAGCCTATTTTCACTAGCGGGACACAAAGTCACGTACGTGTAATTTCTTTAGCGTTGCAGATATTTATTACATGGCAAGTACGCGCTCTTGATCTCTTTATGAAATTATACAGAATAATCACGACACATTATTATGTCGCATGTAATGGCGGGGTAACAATTAAAGGGAAAGCTCTTTACATTAGCTGGTGTTTCTTTCTGACGAATTTGAACTAACTGCATCTGGTGTCGTCTCTATCCTCGTAAAGAGGGAGACAAATAGCAGACGGAAAGTAAATTAAATATTTCCTCTACATATCAAATTACTTATGGATGTGAATTTTGATGCACTGCAGGCGTAAAGTGAAACTGAGATTCTACACTACAGTAGATTACACTACACTTAGCTGAAACCTTCCATTGTCCCTAGACCTCCTGTATATATAAAACCCTCTTTCATGCTTCTTAAACGTAGTGCTGGCGGTGATAAAATTACGCCAAATGAAACTGAGACACTACACTACACAAAGCCTAATACTTGTCTCATTGAGTATTTTTGAGTAACGTGCGATTCGTATCAGATAGGACTGAAAACGTTCGAAGAAGGGCACCCCGTTGTGTATTATTGTGAAACAGAAGAAATGACATGTGAATTGGGCTGGCAATCTTTAGACCAGGCATTTCTTTTATTGACTGAAATTTCTTTCAGTAACCTTCTTCTCCAAATGCCCAATATTGTACCAAATACCATTGCTTCCCTCCAGTCCATGTTCTCCTACTATTGTTCCTTCATTTCCTATTTCTATTAATGAATTCCAGTCAAGCACCTCAAGTAAATTTTCTTCTCCTTTAACTCTCTAAATAATTTGCTTGATGTCATCGTGCAGTCTTTCAGCCCCTTCTTCATCTGCAGAGATAGCTGGCAAATAAATAAAGTTTTACCACTCTGCTGAACGTCGGCGTCATTTCTCTTTTGGCTGCAACAATTAGTTGAGTATGTTGTTCATAACAGCTTACCCAAAAAATGCCTCTGACCACTACGGGACTTAACATACGAGGTCATCAGTCCCCTAGAACTTAGAATTACTTAAACCTAACTAACCTAAGGTCATCACACACATACATGCCCGAGGCAGAATTCGAACATGCGACCGTAGCGGTCGCGCAGTTCCAGACTGCAGTGCCTAGAGCCGCAGTTTACCCAATTCCTACTTTTTTATTCGTCATTACGCCTATTGGATTTCATTTTGATAACCCTGTACTGACCTGACCAGAAGTCCTGTTCTTCCTGCCATGACACTTCACTAATTCTGAGTACATCAATGTGATTACGTAGCTTTTCCGGCGAAATAAGTCTTGAAAGTCCCTTTGGGTTTGCTGCCGGATCCTAAAATCAACTCGATATTTCGGCGATCCAACTGGTCACCATCTTCAGGAAAATGCTGCTTCTGCTGATGAGTCCCGCTGAGAACTGACGCCAGGTTGCAAATCGACGTCTTATATAGGGGACCGTTCAGTACACGGCGCATGCGCCGCCCATCACGGTTACTGCCTTCCAGGACAGGGAGGTGGCGCCGCCCTTAGTGAAACACTGCTGGCAACGATATATCGCAATCAAGTCCGCACCGAAGAACGTTCAGTTTTGATGCGAGATAATACTGGTTTTTACGTCTTGGTAAGAGGAAACCCATTGTCTCTGTTGATTGAATACATCTAATTTGCTTCCTTTTTTAACTCTGTAACTCACCTACTCAATTAAAGTATCCAACATTCCATGCTCCGTACCCGAAACCGCGTTTCGTTATTCCCGTTGACGACTTTCTCCAGAATAGCGTGCCTTTGGTGATCCGATTGGAGGACTGAATTACCTCCTCAATATTTAGGCCAGGAGGACGACTCATCATTGAGCCGTACAGTAGAACTACAAGGCCTAGAGGGATGAAATGGCTACATTTTCCCATCACTTTCAGCCATTCGCAGTACCTGCACAGCAAGGCCACGTTGGCATTGTTTCAAGGCCAGACCACTGAATCATCCAGACTGCTACAACTCCAATTACTGAAAAGGCAGCAGCCCCTCTTCAGGAACCATGTGTTAGTGTGGTCTCTCCACAGCTATCTGTGTATTGTAGTTGCATCTATGGTATGGCCACTCCAGCTACACAAGGTCCTTGCTTGAGGGTTGGTGGGGAATGAGGGGGGCGGCAGAAGAGTTTGTTACGTGTACACGGAAGTTGCTCAACTCTCAGCTGAATGTTGTTTCGGGATAATTTTCTGGGGAATCGCTTGAGTACAAACAAGCACGCGTGGAATCTTCCCAGAGTCACCGTCCGCTTTCGCCGCCCGCAGCGCACGTCGCCGGCACTAGACCACGCCCCCCGAGGGCTCAAGGCGCTTCTCAGAACCGCTAATGACGCCCACTTTCTTGTCTGTATCTCCCTCCCCACTCATTACCTCTCACTTATGTCCTCTGTTCGCCGCAGCGTACACAGAGGGGCGAGCGGCGGCCGTGACGTGTTTACCGAGAACTCGACAAGTTCCGAAAAGCCGGCAGGCAGGGTTCATTTACACAGGAATAAACAATAGGGGTAATCAGCTTTGTGGGACAGAGCTCATCCACAGAACTGCCGTCGGATATCACTCACCTCCGCTTCTATTTGAGGAGAGAAACGTGTTCAGACTTTGAACATAATGAGGTACGTGGGACAGTATCGCCTCCTCCAAACACTGAACGCAGCCGTTCTGCGAAACAAGCTTGGATCCAAGTGACGGAGGGGTGAGACGTTATTGGGGAGGAATGCGTAGAGCAGTCTCATTGGATGAAGACCCACTACGTTCACCTCTACGGCGAGTGTTCATCAGACACTACGGTATCGTCTTTAGTGCTTCAGGCAAATGTGACAGGATCGCTCTTGTTCTCCATACCCAAAACAGTCTGATGTGACCAGCAATTTGCCACTGTTTTCTGGTGACGCTGAAGAGTACCGTAGAGTGTCGTCCGTGAGTGACTGTTAGACCATACAGTATAGCCTGGCCAGAATTTCTAAATTTTGTGTCCAAATGTGGGAAAACCAACGTTCATGCTGATGAGTAGACAAAACAATCCTGTGGTTTTCGAATACAGTGTTACGCTGAGGTGGGAAAGTCACGAGATAGTGATATAGGCATGTACCGATTGAGGAGGTATCGCGTACAAGGGTATAAAAGAGCAGTGCTGTGGCAGTGCTGTCATTTGTTATGAGCCATGCGAAAAGCTTTCTGAAGTGTCTATGGCCACACGGCGGGAATAAGACTTGCAGTGGAAGTTGGGGCCAGACGTATGGGGAAATTGCATTTCGGAAATAGTTGGGGAATTCGATATTCCAAGACCCACAGTGTCAAGAGTGTACCAAATTTCAGGCATTACGTCTCACCATGGACAGTGCAATGGCCGACAGCATTCACTTAAGTACCGAAATCAGTGGCGGCTGCGTAGAGTTGTCAGTGCTAACAGACGAACAATACTGCGTGAAGTAGCAGCGGAAATCAGCGTACGACAAACGAATCCGTTAGGACAGTGTGGTGAAATTTTTCATTAATGGAATGTGACAGTAGACGATCAACAGCACGACATCACAAGCAGCGCTCTTCAACAGATAGTAACCATATCAGTTGGACCCTGGAAGACTAGAGAAACGTGGGCTTCTCAGACGAGTCCAGAGTTTATTTGGAAAAAGCTGATGATAGGGTTCAAGGAGTGTGGCGTAGACTTCATGAAGCCATGGACGCATGTTATCTAGAAGGTACTGTGCTAGCTGGAGTATTCGGACAACAGCTCTATGAGCACAGTCTGCATTGTTGTCAGATTTATCCAAGATGGCGGCGATGTTGTCATTCAAGATGAAGGTATGTAGACTTGGCAACAGTGCATTACATCATCCAAGATGGTGGCTGTGACGTCGTTCAAGATGTCGGATTTTGGCGGCAGGTTTGAATTTTGGCAGGAAAGTGCCACACCCCCCCTCCCCCAGAATAAACGGCGGGAAGTTAAAATTCCAACAGGATAATGCATCACACCCCAGTTATGTCTACTAAGCAAAGAAAAACGCGGGAAGATAGGTCACTTGGCCTACCTCCACTAACCTAAGTCACCCAACCGCCACTTTCCCCAATGAACTGGCGGCATGTTTGAATTTTGGCGGTAAACAAAGGTCACTTGGGGTTCCGCTGCTAAGCTAAGAATATGTCATGAAAGAAAGGACACTTGTACCAACCTCACTGACCCGACTGCCACCTCCTCCTATGAACTGGCGCCAAGTCTGAATTCCAATAGGATAATGCATCACACTGCAGTTATCACTACTAAGCAATGAAAATTGGGGGAAGATAGCTCACTTGGCCTACCTCCACTAACCTAACTTACCTGACCGCCACCTCTTCCTACGAACTGGCGCCAAGTCTGAATTTTGGCAGTAAGGAAAGCTCAATTCGCATATCTCTACTGAGCTAAGAAAATGGCGTGAAAGAAAGGACACATACTAACCTCAGTCACCTGACTGCCACCACCTCTTCAGGATTCGTAGGAAAAAAGGAATTGTAGATAGGTCTTTATTTAAGCAAATTCATGCAGTACAGCCACCAGGTGTGTTCACCACGAGATCTGGACTCCAACTGACTTAGTACACTTCGCCACCAACAGAGGGCGCTCTCATCTGTGACATAATCCAAGATGGCGACAAACAGCGCGTTCACCACGAGGCCTGGACTCAAACTGACTTAGTACACAGCGCCACTGCCAGAGGGCGCTACCGTTACGTCAGCTGATGACGCAGGTACCGTAATCCAAGTAGGCGCGAACAGTGTGTTCACCACGACGCTTAGTACATATTGACACCACCAGGGAGCGCTACCATGGACTTGAAATCAATTTTCGCTAGTGCCACGCCCACATGGACATGGAAGGAAATACTTAAACTCTCCACAACGATCCTCAACCGGCCGCCACGTCTCCTTACCAACGTTTGCCGCCATATTAGATTATGTCACAAATCAGAGCGCCCTCTGTTGGTGGCGATGTATACTAAGTCAGTTGGAGTCCGGATCTCGTGGTGAACACACCTGGTGGCCGTACTACATGAAATTGCTTAAATAAAGACTTATCTACAAGTCCTTTTTTCCCAAAAATCTTTAGGAGGTGGTGGCGGTCGGGTGACTGAGGTTAGTGCAAGTGTCCTTTCTTTCGTGCCATTTTCTTAGCGTACTAGATATATGCGAATTGAGCTTTGCTTATTGCCAAATTCAGACTTGGTGCCAGTTCGTAGGAAGAGGTGGCGGTCAGGTAACTTAAGTTAGTTGAGGTAGGCCAAGTGAGCTATCTTTGCGCGATTTTTTTTTTTTTGCTTAGTAGAGATAACTGCAGAGTGATTCATTATCCTGTTGGAATTCAAACTCGGCGCCAGTTCGTAGGAGGTGGTGGCAGTCGGGTGAGTGAGGTAAGTACAAGTGTCCTTTCTTTCGCGCCATTTTCTTAGCTTAGCAGAGAAACCCCCTTTGTTTAGCACCAAAATTAAAACTTGGGTCCAGTTCATCGGAGGAAGTGGCGGTTGGGTGGCTTAGGTTAGTGGAGGTAGGCCAAGTGACCTATCTTCCTGCGATTTTCTTTGCTTAGTAGAGATAACCAAGGTGTGATGCATTATCCTGTTGGAATTTGAACTTCCAGCCATTTTTTTCTGGGGGAGGGGGGCGTGGCACTTTCCCGCCAAAATCCGCCAACTGGAATGACGTCACAGTCTCCATCTTGGATGAGGTCATGTGCTTTTGCCAAGTCTACACACTGCCATATTGGATGACATCTTCGCCGCCATCTTGCATACATCTGGCAACAATGCAGACTGTGCTCATAGTGCTGTTGTCCCCATACTAGCTGGCGGTGGCTGCATAATGCATAATGGTGTGAGCTGTGTTTACACGGAATGGACTGGGTTCTGGTTGTGTTCCGCTCCTACGAGACCATTTGCGTCCATTCATGGATGGGCATGTTCCCAAACGGAATAGAGGTTTTGGAAATTTGTGGTAAGGTATGATGGGTCTAAACTGCTGAGGTCGTCGGTCCCTAAACAAACTCACGCTAAAGGCAATACACACACCCATGCTGGAGGGAGGACTTGAACCTCCGACAGCAGGGAGCCGCACGGACCGTGACAAGACGCCTAAGACTGCGCGGCTACCCCGCGCGGCAATAGAAGTCTCATGGATGACAATGCACCATGTTACCGGCCACAGTCGTCGGCAACTGGTTTGAATAACATTCTGAATAATTCGAGCGAATCATTTTAGCACACAGATCGCCCGACTTGAATCCCATCGAATATTTATGGGAAATAATAGAGAGGACAGTTCGTGCACAAAATCCTGCACTGCCAACACCTACCACAATTATTAAGGACAGCGATGGAGGCAGGATGGATCAGTTTTTCCGTAGGCGACCTCCAACGACTTGTTGAGTCCGTGCCACGTCGAGCTGCTGCACTGCGCGAGGCAAAGGAGGCGTGACACTGTGGCAGGAGGCACTGCGTGAGTTTTGTCACCTCAGCGTAGTGGTGTGCTGCTTGGCACAATCATGTCAACTAAATATCTGGGCGTAACGTTGTAAGAGAGACACGAAATGTAATCTGCACTAAATGCCGGTTGTATGGAAGGCGAATGGTCGACTTCCGTTCATTGATATAATTCTAGGAAAGTGTAGCTCATCTATAAAAAGAGACCACATAAAGGACAGTTATGCGACCCACTCTAGAATGCTGCTCAAGTGACTGGGATCCCCACTGCGCCAGATTAAAGGACTACGCCCAAGAAAATTAGAGCCGTGCTGCTAGATTTGGTACCGGTGGTTTAGATAAACATGCCGGTATTACGGAAGTGCTCCTGAGATCTCCTGCTATACCCGCAGGACATGACAGATAGTTTAATTTGTGGAAGGGGGCCAAAATGAGTGGCCATCAGTTCCACTCGAAAATACTACTTTATTCATTTGACAAATATTAGAAGAGTAAAGAAAACATTAAAAACAGAGCAAGCCAAACATTAATTTTAGAACTTAATTCCCGGCTAAATGCACCATTCAATCTCACGCCTCAAGGGCAAAACAACTTTAATTTAAAATCGGCTAGAAGCCATACATATACAAAAAACAAGGACAAATAAGAAAAGGCAGCACATCAAACGGCGCACAAAAGTTTCCAAATGTCGGCCTGGAATTCAAACACTAACGCTCGCTTAGGTGAGACAGGCAGTCGACCCAACAATTTTCAATCCGACGGCAACCCATCCGACAGACAGTCAACGGACCAAGCGCCAGGATAACTTCCGCTCCACCTGACCAGCACACAACAGGGTTCGGTTGTTTTTGGGGAAGGAGACCAGACAGCGAGGTCATCGGTCTCATCGGATTAGGGAAGGACGGGGAAGGAAGTCGGCCGTGTCCTTTGAAAGGAACCATCCCGGCATTTGCCTGGAGCGATTTAGGGAAATCACGGAAAACCTAAATCATGATGGCCGGACGCGGGATTTTACCGTCGTCCTCCCGAACGCGAGTCCAGTGTCTACACACAACAGGGAGTTCAATGGAACAATGCAGAAGCTATCGGCGCCCACAACGAATTACACATTCAGCTGTCAAACTACACGCCGCGCTGGACAGCCACGACACGACGAGGAAAATACACTGCCTGAGCTTACGTCAACGGCCTGGGCAGGTAACCGGAACTTTAACGGCCACAAGGCAGAAGATTCCGCTGGTGCACTTCAATTCAAAATAATCAAGTTAAGTTAAACTCCACAGGAGAGCGGCTAGAATTTCGTCAACTTGAGAACACGTTGTTGCTCGCGGGAGTGTCCCAACAGCACACATACGACACAATGTGAACAGTTGGGGCCGGCTGGTAGATTAAGTAAAGACTCAACTTTCGTGTCCGGGATCGGCGAGCCACGGACCTCGTAGCAATGGGAACAGCCCCTCACACTCCGACCGCGCGTGGACGCCGCCAGCGGCACCGGCCAGACACGCGCCACGGAGACTGCCTCGCTGCTCCACGCCAACCGACCAACTCCTCGCTCACGGCACAGCCGGAAACTGTAAGCGCGAGGCCAAAGATAGTAAGTAGTAGGGTGCGAATATCGATACACTCTGCTGCTGCGACTCGCGGAGAGAGAGGATAACAGCATAATCGCGATAACCGCGAGAGACTAGTCACAGAATAGCAACCAAGGTTTAATGCAAAGTATAACGCGAGCCAGAGACGGCTCAACTCCGTGAACTCAAATGGAAGTCCTTGGAGTGAGCAGACGTTCTTTCTATGAAATATTACCAAGAAACTTTAAAGAATCGCCAAATACAACAGCCTGCAAAGCGATCCTACTGACACCAACGCAATCCCGCTTAAGTACAGGGAAGACAATAAAAATCAACCCTTTTACGCAAGCCTACGGACAGTCGTTTCTCTGTCGCTCCTTTTGCGATCGGAACGGGAAAGGGAATGACTAGCGGTGGTACAAGTACCCGCCGCCACGCATCGTACTGATTTTGTAAAGTTACGTGACACGATTCCCAGCGTTCTGTTGTTTTCCTAGGCGGGAACGTCTCATACCAGATGAGTGTAGCCCCAAATGTTTGCGTGGTAGAGCGTACGCGTACGTGGAGACAGTGTTTGGGCAGCAATCGCCGACATAGTGTAACTGAGGCGGAATAAGGGGAGCCAGTGCGCATTCGCCGAGGCAGATGCAAAACCGCCTTAAAAAACATCCACAGGCTGGGCGGCACACCAGACCTCGACGCTAATCCGCCGGGCGGATTCGTGCCGGGGACCGGCAAGCCTTCGCGCTCGGGAAGCAGCGCATTAGACCGCGCGGCTAGCAGGGCGGGCTTTCACATGTTTACTTCGTTTTCCTCTTCGGAAATTTCTTTTCTGACAGGAAGTCACGAATCCAGTTGCACAACTGAGACGATACTCCAAGGGCAAGCAATTCGACTAGAAGTCGTTTTTGAGAAACCATGTCAAAAATGTTCTGCAAATCTAGAAATATGGAACCAATTAGACATCCCCTGTCGGCAGCATCTACTAATTCGTAAGAGTAAAGCGCAGGTTGTCATTCAAAAGAACGATATTTTCTGAATCCGTGTCAACAAATCGTTTCCTTCCAGGTAATTCATAATGCTTGGACACAGTATATGTTCCAAAAAACAACTGCAAATCATCGTTAGCGATACGGATTTGGAGTTACTCATATTTCCTTTCTAGGGTACTGAAGTGACTTGTGCAACTTTCCAGTCTTTAGGTACGGATCTTTCGGCGAGCGACTGGTTGTATACTACGCTAAATATGGAGCTATTACAGGGTGTTTCAAAAATGACCGGTATATTTGAAACGGCAATAAAAACTAAACGAGCAGCGATAGAAATACACCGTTTGTTGCAATATGCTTGGGACAACAGTACATTTTCAGGCGGACAGACTTTCGAAATTACAGTAGTTACAATTTTCAACAACAGATGGCGCTGCAAGTGATGTGAAAGATATAGAAGACAATGCAGTCTGTGGTTGCGCCATTCTGTACGTCCTCTTTCTGCTGTAAGCGTGTGCTGTTCACAACGTGCAAGTGTGCTGTAGACAACATGGTTTATTCCTTAGAACAGAGGATTTTTCTGATGTTGGAATTCCACCGCCTAGAACACAGTGTTGTTGCAACAAGACGAAGTTTTCAACGGAGGTTTAATGTAACCAAAGGACCGAAAAGCGATACAATAAAGGATCTGTTTGAAAAATTTCAACGGACTGGGAACGTGACGGATGAACGTGCTGGAAAGGTAGGGCGACCGCGTACGGCAACCACAGAGGGCAACGCACAGCTAGTGCAGCAGGTGATCCAACAGCGGCCTCGGGTTTCCGTTCGCCGTGTTGCAGCTGCGGTCCAAATGACGCCAATGTCCACATATCGTCTCATGCGCCAGAGTTTACACCTCTATCCATACAAAATTCAACCGCGGCAACCCCTCAGCCCCGCTACCATTGCTGCACGAGAGACATTCGCTAACGATATAGTGCACAGAATTGATGACGGCGATATGCATGTGGGCAGCATTTGGTTTACTGACGAAGCTTATTTTTACCTGGACTGCTTCGTCAATAAGCAGAACTGGCGCATATGGGGAACCGAAAAGCCCCATGTTGCAGTCCCATCGTCCCTGCATCCTCAAAAAGTACTGGTCTGGGCCGCCATTTCTTCCAAAGGAATCATTGGCCCATTTTTCAGATCCGAAACGATTACTGCATCACGCTATCTGGACATTCTTCGTGAATTTGTGGCGGTACAAACTGCCTTAGACGACACTGCGAACACCTCGTGGTTTATGCAAGATGGTTCCCGGCCACATCACACGGCCGATGTCTTTAATTTCCTGAATGAATATTTCGATGATCGTGTGATTGCTTTGGGCTATCCGAAACATACAGGAGGCGGCGTGGATTGGCCTCCCTATTCGCCAGACATGAACCCCTGTGACTTCTTTCTGTGGGGACACTTGAAAGACCAGGTGTACCGCCAGAATCCAGAAACAATTGAACAGCTGAAGCAGTACATCTCATCTGCTTGTGAAGCCATTCCGCCAGACACGTTGTCAAAGGTTTCGGGTAATTTCATTCAGAGACTACGCCATATTATTGCTACGCATGGTGGATATGTCGAAAATATCGTACTATAGAGTTTCCCAGACCGCAGCGCGATCTGTTGTTGAAAATTGTAACTACTGTAAATTCGAAAGTTTGTCTGCCTGAAAATGTACTGTTGTCCCAAGCATATTGCAACAAACGGTGTATTTCTATCGCTGCTCGTTTAGTTTTTATTGCCGTTTCAAATATACTGGTCATTTTTGAAACACCCTGCATATTAGCATACTCTGAAAGGAACCTGACTGGTGCACAATCTGGACCGGAGGTCTTGCCTTTTTTTTTTTTTTTTTTAATGATTTAAGCTGTTTCGATACACCGAGGGTATATACTTCTAACGATGTTCGTAGTTGCTCCTGATTCGAATTCTGGAGTATTTAATTCGTCTCCTTTGAGGAAGGAATGCTGGAAAACTATTTATAATAACTTTGCTTTAGTGTCACCGTCGCCACCATCACAATTGGTATTACGCCGTGAAGATAGAGCCTTGCCGCTGGTGTATTCGACCAGGATCCCTTTGAGTTTTCTGCCAAGTTTTGAGACAGAGTGTCGTTGTGGAAACTATTAAAAACATCTCGCAGTGAAGTTCGTGCTTAATTTCGAGCTTCGGTAAATCTTCCCCAGTGTTGGGGATTTTGCGTTCTTTTAAATTTTGCACTCTTTTTCGTTGCTTCTGCAACACTGTTCTGAAGTTTTTTGTGTACCAAAGGTGTTCCTGGAGCCAGTCCGTAGCAGTTCTGGACGTGTGGGGTGTCGCACTATTCTGCTGGAATTGCCCAAGTCCGTCGGAATGCACAATGGCCATGAATGGATGCAGGTATTCAGACAGCATTCTTACGCACGTGTCACCTGTTAGTGTCGTACCTAGCTGTATCAGGGATCCCATATTACTCCAACTGCACACGCCTCACACCATTAAAAAGCCTCCACTAGCTTGAACAGTCCCCTGCTGACATGCAGGGTCCATGAATTCATGAGGTTGTCTCCACACCCGTACATGTCCATCCGCTTGATACATTTTGAAACGTGATTCATCCGACTAGGCAGTATGTTTCCAGTCACCAACAGTCCAATGTCGGTGACGACGGGCCCAGGCTAGGAGTAAAGCTTTGTGTAGTGAAGGCATCAAGGGCACACGAGTGGGCCTTCGGCTTCGAAAGCCCATATCGATGATGTTCCGTTGAATGGCTCGCACACTGACACTTGTTGGTGAGCTAGCACCGAAATGTGCAGATCGCTTCCCGTGCCCAGGTTCCCGGTTTCGATTCCCGGCGGGGTCAGGGATTTTCTCTGCCTCGTGATGACTGGGTGTTGTGTGGTGTCCTTAGGTTGGTTAGACTTAAGTAGTTCTAAGTCCTAGGGGACTGCTGACCATAGATGTTAAGTCCCATAGTGCTCAGAGCCATTTGAACCATTTGAAATGTGCAGCAATTTGCGGAAGGGTTGAACCTGTGTCACTTTGAACGATTCTCTTCAGCCGTCGTTAGTCCCGTTCTTGCTGGATCCTTTTCCGGCCACAGCAATGTCGTAGATTTCATACTTTATTTTATTCCTGATATTCACGGTACACTCGTGAAATGGTCGTACGGGAAAATGTTCACTTAATCGCTAGTTCGGAGATGCTGTGTCCCATCGCTCGTGCATCGACTCTAACACCACGTTCAAACTCAGTTAAATCTTGATTCTTGTCTTGCGTAGGCGTTGCCGACCGCAGCGCCGTGTTTTGTCTGTTTACATATCTCTGTATTTGAAAACGTATGCCCGTATCAGTTTCTTTGGCGCTTCACTGTAGCTCTCAATTGTCGTAAATACTATTTCTCTGAATTTAAACCACGTCTAGTCTGCGAGTACATAGCCAGACTAAGGATCAATTTGCTGCCCGACTGACACCGGGAGAGGGAATGACGACTGTTTACATGCATTCCCACCTGTTGCGAAACGATGTCTCATTATTGGCAAACTAAGTGTTAACCAATGGTAGAGGTAATCATGAACTTGTCTTTTCCTGTTATGTTCTTAAGGAACCTATTTAACAGGCTCATACGGAAGGAAATAGGATTGTCTGGGATGTATAGGCAAGCTTGTGTGTAGAATGAGAACGGAGCTGGCCGATAAGAAAGCTTCATTCTCGGTGGAAAGTTTGTCGCAGCTAAAAAGAAATTTCCGGTGTGTCCAACTATTACAGCTCACCTTATGCACATGAAATGACTTAGAGGTATCAGTGATCTATTTTTTCCTAGACGGGTTGCTTTACTGACTGCAACTTTTCATCTGTTTAGCTATCGAGATAAAGGCGTAGGCTTAGTTTTCTAAACAGAACAATGCTAATTTGTTGCTCAAAACTATCAGCCACACTGAGGCAGAATTGATTGTGTAACAAATTAGTCGTGTCTGCCAGGTACGAATATCTGTGAAACTCACATTCTACCGAGCGAGGTGGCGCAGTGGTTAGACACTGGACTCGCATTCGGGAGGACGACGGTTCAATCCCGCGTCCGGCCATCCCGATTTAGGTTTTCCGTGATTTCTATAAATCACTCCAGGCAAATGCCGGGGTGGTTCCTCTGAAAGGGCACGGCCGACATCCTTCCCCCTCCTTCCCTAATCCGATGAGACCGATGACCACGCTGTCTGGTCTCCTTCCCCAAACAACCAAACCAAACTCACATTCTACTGTAGTTCTTGCAGTAAGCTGGATAATTTGTGTTGCAGACGTTCAACCACTTTTAATGGAGACAAGGGTACGGAAGCCAAAATTACAAAGTGACGGTTGGGATACAGTTTGCACGAATGCAGTGGTGGGACTTCAGAATAAGATAACGAAAACTGACAAACAGCGCACAGCCGTCTGATTCACAACTTAAAGATCACGGTCTAGAGAATTAGATCAACTGTAGAACGCTCCTCATGCTACTGTAATTAGAGTGTCATCAGTTTTAACAAAAGAAAAATGCAGCCTCATTACGTTACAAAGCTGCAAAATATTCCCATAAAATCGTAACCGTACTGCTTAATTACTATAAAAATATCCACCAATTCTGTCAGCGATGTGAAATTTCGTAAGTAGCGAATTTAAGTTCTGCAAATAAGCGGTTATTCAGAGACCTATGATGGCTTCCTATTTGCGTTTATTTAGTTACATGCAAAAGTAGTTTATAATGGTGGTCATGAATTGTTTCCCAGGTTGATATGCACGTGGATTAGCCGCGATCTTTTTTATTTGGGAGTCGATGCCCACTACCCAGTCTATTCTTTAGCATGAAACATTAAGAGTTTAACGTTTCGTCGAATTCAGTGTAATTCTTTACACCGGAACATTTGTTACAGAATTTTCTGAGGACAGCTTCAGGTGAAATTATGGGTGGAAACTGAAAGTAGAATGACTTTCATAACAACTGATTGAGCACAGAGGAGGATATGTTATAATACAAACAAAAAAGAGTAAAAATGTTAATATCGGAGGCATGTACCTAAAGACACAGGTGAGTGCAAAGGAAAAATATGTACATATAAGGTATAAGAATATTTCTTCAGTGAAGTTTCAATAGAGGAGGCCGACATATGCGTGGAACAGGATGGTGAACCATGGTGGTAAATTGAAATGTGAAAGAGGAATGGGAGATTTAAGCTCACAGATAGCTACAGGAGTGGAAGATGCAGTTTGTAGCTACTGGGAACAGTAGTGTTTATGAGTCTGTATATTACTATTACTTCGAGAATGTTTGTAAACCGTAAGAGTGCTGAATGACACCCTTGGGTAAATGTGTACTGCCATACTGTTTTGAGATATCAAGCTTCTGCAGTGAACCTGTCAATACACCAGCAAAATAATTAATAATTCAGAGCTCTCCAAAAGTGCTGAAGAGGAGTGAGAAAAACCTTATGGTCTCAGAGAACATGAAGGGGAAAACAACCCACATCCTCCGGTGGTGAACTATGTGCAACGCACTAGTGGTAAACATCGTTAGGGACAGCGTAACGTGGCCCTTTTTCTCTGAAACTATCCACAGACATTTTTCAGAGAGGCATAAGCAAATTCCCTTTATGAAGTAGTCGCTCGGTTACACTGCTCTACAACTGCAGATCTGGATTAGCATTGCCAATGGCTGTTTTTCGCTTCGCTGCTTTTCTACTATCTAGCTGGTGGAAGTTTCAAAGACTTGGAATCTTACGAGTTGGATGCACAAGGTAAGTGTCCTTTTGAGAGAAATTTGCCGCTTTTGTGCTCTGGGCAGGGCCCCGGCCACAGGCAGCAAGCCTTGCCTTCTCGCTCTCCCAGGTTTCTCTCCGGGAAGGTTGCGAGACAGGTGTTCTTCTGTCGAAAGAAACGTGGAATTCTTCGCAGAAGTCTAGTAACCAGATAAGAGATCTCTAAGCAGGTGCGGCTTCCCTCACAACGTGTTAATGTTCGTTGTGATGTCTCGGAGTAGCGTTCGGATTAACTATGTACAGAGTTTTTCATTTTCCAGTTTCAGAATCACGTCATGGCGTAGGAGAAAGCTCTTAGCTCCAGCTGCCCGCTCTTAGTTGATTGGGTGAAGTATAATAAGTAGAAAACAGTACGAGATTGTTTAGCTCTGTTAAGCTTTTTTCTATGCGTCAGGATTCGGCATATCTGCGCTCATAGAACGGCCATTTCCCTCTCTGGCAGAAAGACGGCCGAGTTTCAGACGTACTTGCACACTACTCTTCACTTAGGGTTTTCGCAAAGTAAGCACTTCGCTTTAGAGTTTTGTAAAGTACACTTCGTCTTAGGTCATAGTACAGTGAACAGTTCGCTTTAGGCTCTTGTAGATTAAGGTCTTCGTGTTAGGACCGAGAGAAGACTCATGAAATGAACCTTGCTGTCACTGAAAGGATGTCTGTATAAAGAGTGGGCAGAATACGTATTCTGCAGCTGCTACAGCCGCTAGCTACGTGCATATTTTTGGCAATCATATGGTGTTACTGCATAACTTTCTGTGTACATTCTAAATGTAATTAACAGCTTATGCAGTCACTCGCCATGTATGCGGATTATTAACAGAACTGTTTCATCATCCTTACCCACCTGTGCCTAGTGTTGTAATCTCATTTCCGCTTGTTACTAGGTGCTCATAAATTCCAGTTGGTAAATCTGATGTTCAAAGATGACAAATCTAATTGTTATAGTGATCATTCGTTTTCATTCGTAGCTAGAAGCTTCGTCCTCCTGTTAATATGAGAGGTGTGGTACTCATTTGTTTAATGTTAATTGGGCCACTGCCATTAATATTCCTTTGAACTAGACGTTTTACGTCGCTCGAGAGTATACTGGTTTAAATTAATTTGCATGATCATTTGGACTGGTTCCTCACTCTGTTGGCCATGAGAGTTTGGTGCTGCCCGTCCCAAGGCATGCTATAACAATGACCATCATTCCACCTAAGATTGTGATGGCCCTGCTAGGAAATTAGACATTGACAGTTTTCTGACATGCGCAATCGCCTCTTGAGGCACCATAATAAGGTTCTGTCGATCCTTATCCAGGATTTTCGAAGCTTGGAACCCTTTAATTTTTGGAAAAAAATTGTGTGTGAAACCTTATGGGACTTAACTGCTAAGGTCATCAGTCCCTAAACTTACACACTACATAATCTAAATTATCCTAAGGACAAACACACACACCCATGCCCGAGGGAGGACTCGTACCTCCGCTGGCACCAGCCGCACAGTCCATGACTGCAGCGCCTCAGGCCGCTCGGCTAATCTCGCGCGGCTAATTTTTGTAGTTAAATTTTCTTTTGACTAGCTTTAACCAGAAAAGTAGGACGAACACCCAATAATAACTGAACATCATCAAATCTACACCAAATTTAAAGGCATTTGCTTTCGCTCAATTGTGCTATTTTCCTAGCAAAGCAAAAGGTTAGTGAGTGCAAGTCCTTCGTATTCCTGAGTTCTCGTTGTTGAAATTTTAGAGGAAATATTTTATGTGTTTACATGTTCGGTTAGGAATTTTCTTGTGCTTCGTGATGTGTAAGTTAGGATTAAGGATAATTTGTCGCATCTGCGATCTGAATGTACACCGTTATAGTGAAATTCCACTGGTAGGTGATTTGCAAGGTTTGTTGTAAGTCATGTACTTCAGAACTGCGAGTGATTTAGACTTTGCAGTGATTTTCGTAAACAGTAAGATTTTTCATTACGTGACAGTATGTGTTTATGATTTGCTTTATGAGAAAATGAGAACGATGTCCTTTTATTGCACAGCGTAGACAACCTTATTTTTAGCATTTATGTAAGGAGGATTCCTTTAAATTTTGAAGTGAGTTGTGGAAATTATTAGTATGTTAGAATATGACGGTGTCGCAGGCAATAGATCATTTCGTAGCCGCTGGTCGCAGAAACGTGACACAAACTGTCGCCGATCACGTTCCAAATTCACCTTAACTTCCATTCGACGACGTGTTAGAGGATTTATCATCTTGTAAAGACAACGGGCCGATTAGGACCCTTCCAGTTAACTTGAAAGTTCAAGAAGATTACAGATTAGTAAGTCAATGGGAACTGGCACAAACGAGACCAATTGAAGTGAAGGAACAGGAAGTTAATGATAATAAAAGAGAAGTAGGAGAGCACAGTTATTCAGGGAATTCCAGAACAGATTGAAGCGAATCAGGAGAATACCTGTAGAGAAATAGTTAATGAAGTGGATGAGGTTCTGCCTGCTACAGATTTGCATCAGTTCGTTGTGTTACAAGAGGATTGAAAGAGTAGTGATGGAGGAAGACTTAACGAAATAGTAAGTTTGTGTCTGTTGCAAATTTGGCTGAGTTACCAGAAGTAGCTATGGAATCTGTAGTGACTATAAACCAGTGTCGGTGTTTCATGCAGCTGTTAGAAACGCACTGGGTTTAAACACGAGAAACTAGACAAAATATCAGGTTCTTTTCGAGGTAATGAAAATACGAAGAGCAGTAGCGGTATGGCGTACAAAAACGTTGGAGAATTACTGAGGAGTGTTTCCACGTGCGTGCTTTATTCTTCAGTTGTCGAAATCAGCCACTGGCGTGCAGTAGGCTACAATTGGAAGTAAAGTACATATAAAGGTGGGAATTCCTACACTGAGAACGTTGTGAGTCTCATTTTGTAATTCTTGTGTGATGAGGCGAAATTGGCTACAGTGCTCCACTTTGCTGTTAGACGGAATACAAATGTAGGATCTTTTTCTGTAAAGTGATAGGCTGAGCTAGCAAAAATCTAAAAATTAAGTAGGCAGAAAGTATTTTGTGCACTGATAGTGCGATAGGAGAAGTTATAAGCATTTGGAGCACTGGATGTACAACAGTAGACGTAGTCAGCACTGAAAAACTAGTATGTGAACACGTACGTAAATGCAGAAAATGAAAAATTTGTTTTATGTGGTGAGACGCCATAAATATCAGAGATGCACGAGATGTGAATGATCGGTTGGTGGACGTGTAGATGTGTTCAGATGATAAATATTGCGGAGCCACCATGAAACACCTGCTGCGAACAACGTGATGAGTGAGTTTTTGGATTCTAAAAGGTTACCGAAAACAAGGAGAAAGTCACGGAAAATCAGATTTATCAGCCATAAGCATTTCTAAGTATATTGTGGGCCATACCAAGTCAGGAAAATTATCCTCGTTATCGTTGTGGAAATTGAGAACATCAAAAGTCGAAAATCGGAAGGTAGACGACAATTATCTCATCTCAAGAAATTTGTTGAGTAAATAATCATGTTTACAGCCGCGGGTGGAGGAAGGAAGAAGATATGACAAACATCCCGGCGAGATTTATGCCGCTATTGCAGCATTGACAGGATCGAAGCAGTAAGTGCAATGGACGAGAAGGATTTATTTGCCCGACGAGGACATCTTGCGTATTACTATTGATATTTAAAGCCATTTGCGGGATGCCGAGATTGATTATTATCGGTAGCCAGAATGCCGAAGTTCTGTTGCCAAACGCGGAGAAGCTCCGACATTCTACACGCTAGTAGCGAGAGGCGCTGTGCGTCTGTTTAGCGAAGATTAGTTCTGCAGCACGACGCGTCACGTGAAGGTGCGTCTGTTCAAGGAATAGGAAGGCGTACGACTGACTGTGTGTCGTCTGAATACGCTGTTGTCTGGGTATGTGAAGATCGTCGAATGGAAATAAATGCCACTGTGATTAATCCTTTCCGGCCTAAAATTTATGTTTAATTACAAAAAAATTGAAATATTATTTTTGGTTTGTAAATTTTTCTAGCAACACATTTCACATGATTTCAATTTTATTATTATTAGCGTAATTTTTTCTAATGAGTCCACACAGACCCAATAATCATTACGCTGTTGCTGCTGCCATCTAGTGATCTAATTTACAGACTAGAATGCAATAGTGCCAAATGGAACCAGTGGGCTTTCGTAGACATTTCAAGAAGGTCTCAAAACTGTAGTTGGGTTCAAATGTACCCATTTGTGTAGAAGGGGCCGAAAGGTTTTTGCAGCAAAAACATCGCCCAGATACGAAAAGGATTAGTAACTGTAGAAACGCAGATAATGTGGAGTCCAACGAAAATAAGGCAAGAAAGTATTTGTGTTAAACTTCTCAATTTTAATGAGTGCAATACGAAACATTTTTGCTTTACACAGTAATTAAAGGTATATTACACTCGTGATCGTTCTACTATCCTCCGAAAACTATTTTGATTAAAAAGGCTCACTGTAAACTGCGTAAGAAAGGGACAAGACAAAATGCGAGATCATGACCCACCACGTAAATCAGGGAATATAATGAGATACGTTGCCATCACTATAATTGATCGTAGGGCGCACCAACAACCGTAGGTTGAAAGTGTACGCTACTCACTACTTTTTGCATGCCTAGTAACTGTGACCGCCCCTACTAACGCATGATTTCCTCCTCACTGAAATTCATCGTAAATGATAATGGATCATGCCTTTTTGTAATAAAACTTTCTGGGCAAGGATCACAGGATATATTTGTACATAATTTAAATGAAGTCGCATTTAATGATTAAGAGCCCTAGTTCTTAAAATATTTTAAATTTTTGAGGTCACAGAGCCATCAATTCAACTGCATTGTCGTTAGACTGTTTAGGATTAGAAGCTCTTACAAGACTATGGAGCCCAGAATCATGCTGTAGATGTTTTGCAACTTGGTACAATATTCATGCGCCAAAAGAGCCAAAGTAACTTTGGCGCCACAGTACATGTTTACTGCTCAGTTTTGTGTATTTTGAGGACAACAAACCGCAATTAGTAGTGTTATGGGGCAGTTTCGGTTAGATTTATTATTTCTTGTAATGTAGAATTCATTGTGGGCCACAAATGAATAATTAGTTCTACCGCTGCATAATTTGTACTTTGGGCGCGTGAACAGCGTAGTATCACGTGGTTGAGGTCTGCAATTTCAGTTGGGTGGTCTTCGCAGAACGCAGATGGCTGAACTTTCATCGCATACAAATGTGAAGGGTAACAGCCGTGACCAGCCGGATGCGCGTTATGGTAGTGGTATGACAATAGCTTGATTTGGGAGAACCAGCTTTTCGCGGAATACTCGTCTCTATTGTGGCATAACGTAGTCTTTTGGACTGTTGGGAGATATTCCACGTACGTGACCATTCTTGATAAACCTTTTTCTTCAAGCCAGAAACAAAATCTCTCTGTGGAAGGCGGTTGTAAGCAAGGCAGGACTAGTAAGGTCGACCATCACTTTGTTTTGCCAGCTGGTCCGCCATCTCGTTCCATGAGGTACCAGTGTGCCTTGATCCATAATAACTGGTCACATGTATGTTGCTTTCTTACTGACAGAGTAACTTAATAACATCGAGTACACGACGGTTAGTGCTGGAGCCCCATTGCTGCATTTCCAGGTTTTGCAGTGCACTCTTCGAATCCGTGACAATAAGAATGTCGATGAACTGACTCGTAGCATATTGAAGGGCTTCCTTCTACCCCGCAACTTCATCGCTTAGAAGGTTATCAAAAAATGGCCCGCATAATGAACCATCAGCCAGGCTTTTAGCCAATCTCATGGCCTAGTGAAGTTCGGTGGCGGGAGGAACAAGACTTCTGGTCAGGTGACTACAGGGTTATAAACACAAAATCAAATAGGGGTAATGCAGGAGTAGGTTTAATAATGAATAGGAAAATAGGAATGCGGGTAAGCTACTACAAACAGCATAGTGAACGCATTATTGTGGCCAAGATAGATACGAAGCCCACACGTACTACAGTAGTACAAGTTTATATGCCAACTAGCGCTGCAGATGACGAAGAAATTGAAGAAATGTATGATGAAATAAAAGAAATTATTCAGATAGTGAAGGGAGACGAAAATTTAATAGTCATGGGTGACTGGAATTCGAGTGTAGGAAAAGGGAGAGAAGGAAACGTAGTAGGTGAATATGGAATGGGGCTAAGAAATGAAAGAGGAAGCCGCCTGGTAGAATTTTGCACAGAGCATAACATAATCATAGCTAACACTTGGTTTAAGAACCATGAAAGAAGGTTGTATACATGGAAGAACCCTGGAGATGCTAAAAGGTATCAGATAGATTATATAATGGTAAGACAGAGATTTAGGAACCAGGTTTTAAATTGTAAGACATTTCCAGGGGCAGATGTGGACTCTGACCACAATCTATTGGTTATGACCTGTAGATTAAAACTGAAGAAACTGCAAAAAGGTGGGAAATTAAGGAGATGGGACCTGGATAAACTGAAAGAACCAGAGGTTGTACAGAGTTTCAGGGAGAGCATAAGGGAACAATTGACAGGAATGGGGGAAAGAAATGCAGTAGATGAAGAATGGGTAGCTTTGAGGGATGAAGTAGTGACGGCAGCAGAGGATCAAGTAGGTAAAAAGACGAGGACTAGTAGAAATCCTTGGGTAACAAAAGAAATATTGAATTTAATTGATGAAAGGAGAAAATATAAAAATGCAGTAAATGAAGCAGGCAAAAAGGAATACAAACGTCTCAAAAATGAGATCGACAGGACGTGCAAAATGGCTAAGCAGGGATTGCTAGCGGACAAATGTAAGGATGTAGAGTCTTATCTCACTAGGGGTAAGATAGATACCGCCTACAGGAAAATTAAAGAGACCTTTGGAGAAAAGTGAGCCACTTGTATGAATATCAAGAGCTCAGATGGAAACCCAGTTCTAAGCAAAGAAGGGAAAGCAGAAAGGTGGAAGGAGTATATAGAGGGTCTATACAAGAGCGATGTACTTGAGGACAATATTATGGAAATGGAAGAGGATGTAGATGAAGATGAAATGGGAGATACGATACTGCGTGAAGAGTTTGACAGAGCTCTGAAAGACATGAGTCGTAACAAGGCCCCGGGAGTAGACAACATTCCATTGGAACTACCGACGGCCTTGGGAGAGCCAGTCCTGACAAAACTCTACCATCTGGTGAGCAAGATGTATGAAACAGGCGAAATACCCTCAGATTTCAAGAAGAATATAATAATTCCAATCCCAAAGAAAGCAGGTGTTAACAGATGTGAAAATTACCGAACAATCAGATTAATAAGTCACAGCTGCAAAATACTATCGCGAATTCTTTACAGACGAATGGAAAAACTAGTAGAAGTCGACCTCGGGGAAGATCAGTTTGGATTCCGTAGAAACACTAGAACACGTGAGGCAATACTGACCTTACGACTTATTTTAGAAGAAAGAATAAGGAAACGCAAACCTACGTTTCTAGCATTTTTAGACTTAGAGAAAGCTTTTGACAATGTTGACTGGAATACTCTCTTTCAAACTCTAAACGTGGCAGGGGTAAAATACAGGGAGCGGCAGGCTATTTACAATTTGTTCAGAGACCAGATGGCAGTTATAAGAGTCGATGGACATGAAAGGGAAGCTGTGGTTGGGAAGGGAGTAAGACAGGGGTGTAGCCTCTCCCCGATGTTATTCAATCTGTATATTGAGCAAGCAGGAAAGGAAACAAAAGAAAAATTCGGAGTAGGTATTAAAATCCATGGAGAAGAAATAAAAACTTTGAGGTTCGCCGATGACATTGTGATTCTGTCAGAGACAGCAAAGGACTTGGAAGAGCAGTTGAATGGAATGGACAGTGTCTTGAAAGGAGGATATAAGATGAACATCAACAAAGCAAACCGAGGATAATGGAATGTAGTCGAATTAAGTCGGGTGATGCTGAGGGAATTAGATTAGGAAATGAGACACTTAAAGTAGTAAAGGAGTTTTGCTATTTGGGGAGCAAAATAACTGATGATGGTCGAAGTAGAGAAGATATAAAATGTAGTCTGGCAATAGCAAGGAAAGCGTTTCTGAAGAAGAGAAATTTTTTAACATCGAGTATAGATTTAAGTGTCGGGATGTCATTTCTGAAAGTATTTGTATGGAGTGTAGCCATGTATGGAAGTGAAACATGGATGATAAATAGTTTGGACAAGAAGAGAATAGAAGCTTTCGAAATGTGGTGCTACAGAAGAATGCTGAAGATTAGATGGGTAGACCACATAACTAATGAGGAAGTATTGAATAGGATTGGGGAGAAGAGAAGTTTGTGGCACAACTTGACCAGAAGAAGGGATCGGTTGGTAGGACATGTTCTGAGGCATCAAGGGATCACCAATTTAGTATTGGAGGGCAGCGTGAAGGGTAAAAATCGTAGAGGGAGACCAAGAGATGAATACACTAAGCAGATTCAGAAGGATGTAGGTTTCAGTAGGTACTGGGAGATGAAGAGGCTTGCACAGGATAGAGTAGCATGGAGAGCTGCATCAAACCAGTCTCAGGACTGAAGACCACAACAACAACAACATGGCAGTATTAACCTGTGTGGGAGGCTATCCAGAGGAAGTCTCTATGAACTTGAAGCACCACAGGGTCACATTATAAATGTAGTTGCTACACGACTGTGCGTGAACATTAACCCTCGTTGTGTACTTGCATCACGAGTCATGTCAATCAAAGACATGTAGAACACAGCTGTCAATGTCGAGGTTTTCTTTATTGTGTTTGTGGTAGAATGAACATTCTTGTATGAAACACACCACAACATTTGTGACTCATGAGCACTTCTGCAGCTGCTCACGTAATCTGCTGAGGACTGGTCAGATCATATAGTTGATAATTCTGAACTCCATGTTTGAACTTGCTGTGAGTCGGTTGGCAATGGCCATATTACTGCAAACAGCAGGCTGACGATACAGATTCTATGTTACTGAGCGTATTAACTCTAGTTGCGGTTTGTTATTTGCACAAGGAACAGACTCTGGACTTTGGGCGTTTAAAATCTTCATGTGTATGTACTGATACCAATTTTCTCAATACTGCCTTTGCCTCTTTTTGAAATTGCTCATTAACACAAGTCTTTGCTGATGAGCAGTTATCGAAAATGTTCGCAAGATTAATCTCCATTAATGCAATTACAATTTGCTGTATGCTTGATTTTTTGTGTTTATTGGCTTGTACTTCTATACGAACACACAGCTACGCAAGTATCATAAGAATAATTTTTATGTGTGGTTTGTTTTGAAACTGTTTTTCTGTAAATGTTTTTCGATTATCTTTCTATTCAGTGTACATTTATGCGTGGTTTGTTTTGAAACTGTATTTCTGTAAATGTTTTTCGAATATCTTTCTATTCAGTGTACATTGCTACACGATTTTCTTTTAACACAATTCCCTTCATATGTTTATCTACAAACAGGTCTATAGGAAGGTGCTGATTGCTGCGAAAAGGTCACTTAATGACAAAATAATATATAATGCAGAGAATAAAAGCATAGCAGTCTAGGATATTATAAAAAAGGAAGAGGGTAGAGGCAAAGAAACGCAGAATAACATACTGCTAAGGGAGGGGGATAAGGTAATAAATGATCCACAACAGTTTGCAAACTATGCAAATGAACATTTTTCAGGTATTGCAGAGAAGTTATGGCAAAAATTCCCAAAAACAAATATAACACCTGTAAATAATGTTGCACTAAATACAAACGACGCTACTTCCAACCACAGAGAATGAAGTCAATAAAACTGTACAGAAAGTAAAAAGGAAAAGTCAGTAGGCTTAGGTGAAGTACCAGTGTGTGTACTGAAACAATGTATAGAGATTATACAGGGCCCCTTAACAAATATAATAAATGACTGCTTCACATCAGGGACATCCCCAGAGCAGTTAAAACAGGCAAGAGTTGTACCTTTGCTTAAGAAAGGTAATGCAGAAGACATAGAAAATTGCCAGCCCATTTCCCATTCTCAAAAATAATAGAAGCAGTTATGAAAGACAGAGTAATGAATTACCTGAATGAATACAATCTTTTAAGCGAATCACAGTTTGGTTCCCGAAGAGGTAAAACTATGGAGTCAGCCATAGTAGAATTCACAAAGGTTGTAATTGATGCTCTCGACAAAGATGAGCGTGTTACAGGCATATTTTTGGACCTTTCTAAGGCCTTTTATACAGTTGACAACAAGATTGTATTAAATAAATGAGAAGCATTAGGAATAAGAGGGGTAGGTAATGACTGTTTTCGATCATATCTAGCAGGTAGGATACAAAGAGTAGAGATAACACATACTTCGGATAGATCTAAACATTTAGTAAAACACTTATCAGAACCAAAATACATTAATATAGGGGTTTCACAAGGTAGCATATTAGGACCAAAACTATTCTTGATATACATCAATGACTTCCCCAGTAGTGTTACTCATGGTGAAATAATTCTCTATTATAGTTACTGAGAAAACAAGAAAATTCCTTACAGGGAATCCAAGGAAGTTTACGATTGGTCATTAAGCAAAAAAGTGACATTGAACATAAAGAAAACTAATTCCATGCAATTCAGTTTGAAGAGGGAAAATGACAGTGTTAAATTAAATGAAGATGACACCTCTATAGACTGTGTAACAATTGCAAAATTTCTACGAATGAATATTGATTCTCAGTGGAAGTGGTGTGAACACACAAAGGTACTTGCAAACAGAATGTCATCAGCATGTTATGCCCTTAGAATCCTATCATCAGTGTCTAGCATGCAGTGTCTTTTAGTTACATACTATTCATATGTACGCTCAGTTCTTAGCTATTTTTTGGGAACAAATGCACAAAAGTATAAACACAATTTTCAAAATCCAGAAAAGAGCCATAAGAATCATAACCGAAAATGGTAGTCGAGCTCATTGTAAAGACCTGTTTAAAAACTGGGGATTTTAACTGTTCCGTGTGAATACATTTATCAGTCAATTGTACATAAAAAATAAGTAGTTAATGCATAAACAGTTCTTTCCATGTCCATGGAAGAAGAGCTAGACTCACATTTGCCAAGAAAAAATAAACATAAAACTCAAAACTGCATTATCTACCAAGGGGACAAAAGAAATAGCAAAAATAAACTTTTTTCAAAAAGGCAGCTAAAAAGTACCTGTTATGCAATACATTTTGTACATTGAAGGATTACGTAGATAAAATAGAGTAGGGGGTTTGGTATAAAAACAGATTATAGAAATAAATAATAATGATGATTATAAAACATCCAACATTCCACATAACACCTTCACACTGTGTTTTTCCTTCTTTTTTCCCTTTTCTAGAAAAACGTACCCCCAAGCTACGCATTGCACAGTACTACCACCTCTTCCTCTTTCTGAGCTGAACATCTCACTCATTATAGAGGGATGCTGACTCAGTTTTTCAGGATAGCAAAAAGGAAGTTGTGGTACAGAAGATGGTCCAGAGATCATCAGTGTGCTTGTGAGTGTAGTGAGTGAAGCGTTATGAAATAATGTATGTACAGTGTGTGCAGTGACTGACAGTGAGATATGAGTAAACACTATGGTATTACGTTATTTAATAAGTTACTTGTAAAAAAAGTATTTTATACCAGGAGGAAATCTAATGGTTGGTCATCAGATGACCAAAACGAACTGTAAAATGATTTAGGTAAGATATCTGTATTGTGCGAAAAGTGGCAATTGACCCTGAATAAAGAAATGTGTGAAGTTATTCACACGGGTACTAAAAGAAATCAGCTAAATTTCCACTATGCGATAAGTCACGCAAATATGAAGGCTGTAAATTCAACTAAATACTTAGGGATTACAGTTACAAATACCCTATTAGAATACCAAATTGGAACGATCATATAGGTAATGTTGTGGGTAGAGCCAAGCAAAGACTGCGATTCATTGGCAGAACACTTAAAAGGTGCAGGAGGTTTACTAAAGAGACTGCTTACACCATGCTTGTCCGCCCTATTCTGGAGTATTCCTGTGCGGCGTGGAATCAGCATCAGGTGGGAATGACGGATGACATCGAAAAAGTTCAGAGAAGGGCAGCTCGTTTTGTATTATCGCGAAATAGGGCAGATAGTGCCACAGACACGATATTTGAATTGGAGTGGCAGTCAATAAAACAAAGGCGTTTTTCGTTGCGACAGGATCATATCATGAAATTTCAATCACCAGTTTTCTCGTCCGATTGCGAAAACATTCTGATGGCACGCACGTACGCAGGGATAAATGATCGTCACGATAAAATAAGAGAAATCAGGGCTCGCACAGAAAAATTTAAGTGCTCGTTTTTCCCTCACGCCGTTCGAGAGTGGGACGGTAGAGAGACAGCTTTAAGATGGTTCACTGAACCCTCTGCCAGGCACTTTATTGTGAATAGCAGAGTAATCATGTAGATGTAGAGGTCTCACTAGAAGTCTGTATATGTATCCGTATACGAATTAGCTTATTTTAAATTGGTCTAAACTTGTAAATACTTTGATATGTCCTATATCCTTGTAAAAAGAGATCTACAGATGAATAAAGTTACTACTACTACTACTACTATTTTGTGATATATTATATGTTATGTAGCAGGCTATGGTTTAGACTGAATGACTGAGCTGAACCTGCTGAATAAGAGGCGAGAATGACATTATGTCTTGTAAACTGTATTGCGAATGTATGAACGTTAACAACATGGCATATCTGTGAATGTGCCAGTCTGTAATGGTGCTGCCACTATGCAAAAACATTTTAAAATAACAAATTCTGAATTTGCAATATTGAATTTCCGGTGTTCCCTTATCATTAGGCATTCCCTGAAACAAAATTTCCCATTACACTAGTATGTATGACTGAGCGTGAAATGGCTTCAGACGAGTATACTTAAGAAATTTTGGGATGAACCACTTGGCACAAAGTTGAGTGGCCAACAGTGGCATGACTCTTACCAGTCAAACAGAAACAAAAAAAAAAAAAAAGAAAAAATGCTCCTACTCCAGTTGAAAATGTTTGTAATTAAATTTTGCTACAGATGAGTGCTACCGTTGCCAGTGACTGTTTCTCATTTCGCTGTCAATTTTTCTGCTTTTACTATGTAGCTGGCGAAGGTTACGAAGACCTCAAAGCTTACAAGTTGAATGTGTGAAATAAGTGAGATTTTAAGAGGATTTTGCCGCTATAAAATTGTTGTGCTTTTGGACAGCGGCCTGGATGCAGGTGGCGAGGCTGGTCTTCTCGTTCCGTCAGCTCGCTCTCTAAGAAGATTGCGAACATTCGTCCTGCTGGCGATAGATCCTTGGAATTCCTCTCTCATTGGGCGGCAATTTCCAGCTCTGGCAGCAAGTTAAGGGGCTCCGGAACGCCCTATACTTGCAATGTTAAAATAACGCTTATAAATTACATCTTTCCTCACAAAGTATTTGAGGTAGGAAGTTGAACCTTTTACAGATTATTTATTGGAATATGGGCTACAACTTAACACAGGGATTTTACAAAATTTTAGTTCAGTTATTAAAGATGATTTTTTTTCAATTGTTATGAAAATTCACAACATTTTTTTGCAATTTTTTATTTATATATTCAAAAATATACAGTCTTTTTCGAAAAAGGCTGTGTTAAATTATGCAGAAGGTACTGTGTAACATTTCAAAAAATGGTTCAAATGGCTCTGAGCACTATGGGACTTAACATCTGAGGTCATCAGTCCCCTAGAACTTAGAACTACTTAAACCTAACTAACCTAACGACAGCACACAGCCATGCCCGAGGCAGGATTCGAACCTGCGACCGTAGCGGTCGCGCGGTTCCAGACTGAAGCGCCTAGAAACGCTCGGTCACCTCGGCCGGCGTGTAACATTTACGGAAAGTTTGAAACAAATATGTTTGGAAGATCCTTAGAAAACATGTAATTAGTATGAGAAAATAAAAGTTTTGGGAATCGAGCGACAAAGATTGGATTAACTTTTTAGTGCATTCCAGGTCCATAGGATGGATTATCTTCATTCTCTGCAAACTCCTCCTCCAGCTTCCTCTTGTTCCTCCTCCTGTTTACTCTTGCTTGTATTTCTAGACTCTTTACAGCCCTGTCTGCAGCCCGAAGGCGTTCCTTGTCTAAAGCAAGCATCGCTCGTTGTTGTGTTCGTAGATTTTGCTACCATTTTCTTCAGTTGCAGTTACTGCAACACTGTTCCAAAAGGTGGTCATGTATGAACACTTATCACATTTCAGTTGTATTTCAGTAGCAAGTCCTACGTGCTTTATTATGGAGAGTTCCAGACCAACTTCACTACAATGAATACATCTTACACAGTTTGAAAAAATTCCTTTGAGAACCGACATATCAAATATTTCATTCACATCCGATTCGCCCATAAAACATTCATAGTTTTCACTCATTGAACCAAGCTTCTTCTGTGAAGTATTTTCTTTCCCACTTTGACTGCTATGGGCAGGTGTACTTGAGAGGTTAGGTTAACTCACTTGGTTATCGTCTTTATTGTTTACAGTAATAACACATACCTTTGGCTTTCCAACATTTCTCCTTTTCTTAAAAGCCTTCAGAGGATTTCTAATAACTTTACTTTTACTCATTATTATACTTCAACAAAACAGAGACTCAAGAAACAGAATTAATTACGAATATTTTCGAGATAACGACAGAGTAAATAAACATGAAACAATCGACAATCACACCAGCGATATATATTGAACCATCACAGGTTAGCCACAACACATACTTTATCTCACATCACTAAAATGTACCTGATGAACACGGACGTTAATAATAACACCATTTGACAGCAGTTTAACAGCGCCACAGTGGGCCACGCCCATGTAGAACACATTTCAAAAAAAATTTAAAAATAGTTGTAGTCTTCGGAATTGAATAAATTATATATCTATTAAAAGGTAATAGTCTGCAGATTCAGAAAACGCAAATAAGTAAAAATTGAACTTTTCATGATTTTGAGCCTTTCCGGAGCCCCTTAACCGAGTTTCAGTTGGCTCTTGAAGAACACACTTCGCTTTAGGTCTTCGTAAATACACACCTGGAAATTGTAATAAGAACACCGTGAATTCATTGTCCCAGGAAGGGGAAACTTTATTGACACATTCCTGGGGTCAGATACATCACATGATCACACTGACAGAACCACAGGCACATAGACACAGGCAACAGAGCATGCACAATGTCGGCACTAGTACAGTGCGTATCCACCTTTCGCAGCAATGCAGGCTGCTATTCTCCCATGGAGACGATCGTAGAGATGCTGGATGTAGTCCTGTGGAACGGCTTGCCATGCCATTTCCACCTGGCGCCTCAGTTGGACCAGCGTTCGTGCTGGACGTGCAGACCGCGTGAGACGACGCTTCATCCAGTCCCAAACATGCTCAATGGGGGACAGATCCGGAGATCTTGCTGGCCAGGGTAGTTGACTTACACCTTCTAGAGCACGTTGGGTGGCACGGGATACATGCGGATGTGCATTGTTCTGTTGGAGCAGCAAGTTCCCTTGCCGGTCTAGGAATGGTAGAACGATGGATTCGATGACGGTTTGGATGTACCGTGCACTATTCAGTGTCCCCTCGACGATCACCAGTGGTGTACGGCCAGTGTAGGAGATCGCTCCCCACACCATGATGCCGGGTGTTGGCCCTGTGTGCCTCGGTCGTATGCAGTCCTGATTGTGGCGCTCACCTGCACGGCGCTAAACACGCATACGACCATCATTGGCACCAAGGCAGAAGCGACTCTCATCGCTGAAGACGACACGTCTCCATTCGTCCCTCCATTCACGCCTGTCGCGACACCACTGGAGGCGGGCTGCACGATGTTGGGGCGTGAGCGGAAGACGGCCTAACGGTGTGCGGGACCGTAGCCCAGCTTCATGGAGACGGTTGCGAATGGTCCTCGCCGATACCCCAGGAGCAACAGTGTCCCTAATTTGCTGGGAAGTGGCGGTGCGGTCCCCTACGGCACTGCATAGGATCCTACGGTATTGGCGTGCATCCGTGCGTCGCTGCGGTCCGGTCCCAGGTCGACGGGCACGTGCACCTTCCGCCGACCACTGGCGACAACATCGATGTACTGTGGAGACCTCACGCCCCACGTGTTGAGCAATTCGGCGGTACGTCCACCCGGCCTCCCGCATGCCCACTATACGCCCTCGCTCAAAGTCCGTCAACTGCACATACGGTTCACGTCCACGCTGTCGCGGCATGCTACCAGTGTTGAAGACTGCGATGGAGCTCCGTATGCCACGGCAAACTGGCTGACACTGACGGCGGTGGTGCACAAATGCTGAGCAGCTAGCGCCATTCGACGGCCAACACCGCGGTTCCTGGTGTGTCCGCTGTGCCGTGCGTGTGATCATTGCTTGTACAGCCCTCTCGCAGTGTCCGGAGCAAGTATGGTGGGTCTGACACACCGGTGTCAATGTGTTCTTTTTTCCATTTCCAGGAGTGTATTTCGCTTTAGTGTTTGGTTAAGTACACTTCACCTTAGGTCTTCGTACAGTGGTGACTTCTTTAAGGTTTTCGTAAAGATGAGCCTAGCCGGCTGCTATGGTCGAGCGATTCTAAGTGCTTCAGACCGGAACCGCGCTGCTGCTACGGTCGCAGGTTCGAATCCTGGCCTCGGGCATGGATGTGTGTGATGTCCTTAGGTTAGTTCGGTTTAAGTAGTTCTAAGTTCTAGGGGACTGATGACCACAGATGTTAAGTACCATAGTGCTCAGAGCCATTTGAACAATTTTTTGAAAGATGAGACTTGCTGCTGCTGAAAGGATGTCTGTGGTGAAAGCACTGATTGCAAACAGAGGCCGGAAGTCTTATTCTACAGCCACTGCTGCTGCCGGCTACCTTAATATTCCTCATCCTCTGCAGGCTTTGGCAAAACGAGCCAGCGTCGCAACCGCCAGGGCAGTCCAGATGCAAACTTAACACGCCCTCTTCAGCAGCCAAGGACGCGTTGCTTCAGTCACGTATCCAACTTGTTGCTCTCAGTGTGCAGTTTTGCCATTCTAATAGTGTCCGCTCCTATATTTCCATGTACTTCCGACATCTAATTAACAACTTATGCAGTCACTAGCCATGTTCCCGTATTATTTATGTACCTGTGTTTCATGCTCCTTACCAACCCGTACCAAGGTTATACTTTAGTGTTGTAATCCGTTGCCCACTTGGCAATGGTTGTTCGTAAAAATCAGTCGGCAAATCTCATGTTCAAATACATTAAGTCTTCGGTAGTGACGTGGGCGAAAAACCTGGGGCTTAAACTAAATGCAAAAAAGACGCAAGTAATCTTAATAGCCCATCAGAAATTAATAAGTTCAGATTTCCGCGAACGGCTACCTCCTATTCTACTCGACGGTACTCCAATACCATATCAGAAAACAGTGAAGAACTTGGGTGTAACTTTGGATGAGCATCTCAACTGGGCGGAGAATACAGTCGCAGTGTGCCGAAAGACGTGTGCTTGTCTCTATGCTCTCAAAAAGTTTCGGAACATATTTCCACAGGACTTGAAACGCCAGCTCGTGCAAGCACTCGTTCTACCGAACCTCCACTATTGTGATGTGATTCAACAAGGCACGAGTAGTGAAAACAAAAGACGGCTAGAGCTAACCATGAATGCCTGTGTTCGTTACACCTGCAACATTCGCCGATATGATCGTGTTAGTGCTTCATACTCCGAGCTAGGGTGGCTGCTGCCGGACAAATTGCGTGACTACCACACTCTATGTCTACTCCACCGACTCCTCGTCGCTCAAGCACCCCAGTACCTTGCTTCAGAGATTAAAAACCTGTCATGCCATCATAATAGAAACACGAGGTCACTCTTATTTGGTATCCTAACTGTGCCCACTCACAAAACAAAAACTTTTGCAAACTCCTTCTCAGTTGCCGCTGTCCGCCTCTGGAACAAACTGCCCCTTACCTTGCGCAAAATTCAATCTCCTGCTGCTTTTAAGAAGAAGTTGAAGCATTTCCTACTATCATCCTCATAAAGTTCTCCACAAAATTAATGTACCAGGCCAATCCTCTCATCTGTCAAATAGCAAAGCTAGCGTCTTCTATCTTGCTCCTGAGATGCCTTCCCCTTCATCTATCTCTATTAGCCAGGCAATCTTCTTTTCCTTTATATTTCCTTAATTATGTTTCATCATGTCTATTCTTCTCCTCCCTTCACCATGAGTCTCCCTCATACTCCCTGCTGCCAGCACTCCTATCTAAAATTTGTCTCTTCAATAATGTCTAATTATAACAGTACTTATGATCTACGAATATAAACTCTATATGTATGTATTTTTCTAGGTGTACCTTTCTAATTGTTTATTTCACTTTTTGTCCTATATGTAGTTTAACATGCCTACTAAAACGTATGAATGTAAAATAAGTAGAATGCCTGGTTAGATGTAAGAGAGGGCCTGATGGCCCTAATCTTGCCAGGTTAAATAAATCAATAAATAAATAAATAAATAAATTAAGTCTAATTGTTGTAGTTAACATTTGTTACATTCATAGCAAGAATTTCCCTTCTCCCATTAATATGTCTAGGTGAATGGTGTGCTACCAGTTTGTCTCTTGTTTAATTGGGCCACCCGCATTAATATTCCTCTGAGTAAGACATTTTCCACTGTGTGTCAGTGTCCTTTTTTAAATTAATTTGCACGATCATTTGGAGTGGCTCCTCACTCTGTCGATCAAGAGAGTTTATTGCTGTGCGTCCTGGCGCTGATACGGCCATGATCGACACTCCACAGAGGAGTGACTTCCGGGTTAAGGAGTGATCCTTTGCCAAGTGCCAATGGCCTTTCAGAGTTGATGAGCAGCCCACTGTCTTGCCCTTAGGATAAGGAACCACCCCCAAAGATGGAGGAGATAAAGAAGGCCAACGGCAGAGACATCTAGAACTAACAATGTCCAAAGTATACTGAGCTGACGAAAGTCACGGGGTAGCGATGTGCAGATATGCAGATGACTGTAGTGTCGGGTACACAAGGTATAAAAGGGCTGTGTATTGGTGGAGCTATCATTTGTATCCAGGTGATTCACATGAAGAGGCTTCTTAGGTGATTGTGGCCACTTGACGGGTATTAACATACTTTGAACGAGGGATGGTAGTTGGAGCTAGACGCGTGCGACATTCCAATACAGTAACCGTTAGGGATATCAATATTTCGAAATCAACGACGCTAAGTGTGTGACGAGAACACCAGATTTCGGGCATTAACTCTCACTGTGGAAAACGCAGTGGCCGACAGCCTTCAGTTGACGACGGAGAGCAACGGGGTTTCCATAGAACTGTCAGTGCTGACAGACCAGCGACACTGTGTGAAATAACCGCAGAAATCAACTAAACAGCAGCATAAATCGCCGTGGGATTGACGACGAACGTATCCATTGCAACAGAGCGGCTAAATTTGGCCTTAATAGGGCTATGGCAGTAGACCGAAGCGACCGCCTTTACTAACAGTACGATATCGTCTGCAGAGGCTCTCCTGGTATCGTGACCATAACGGTCGGACCTTAGATGACTGAAAAACCGTGGTCAGTTGGTTGGTAAGACCGATGGTAGGGATCGAGTGAGGCGCAGACACAATATAGCCACTGACCCAAGATGTCAACAAAGCACTGTGCATGCTGGAGGTGGCTCGACAGTCGTGTAGGCTGTATTTACCTGGAATGGACCGGGTGTTCTGGTACATCTGCACGGATCGTTGACTGGAAATGGTTATATTCGGCTAATTCGCTACCATTTGGACTTTATCTTCCTAAACAAAGATGTTATGGCACTGTGCCCCAGTTCTTCATGATTGGTTTGAAGAACGTTTTCGACAGTTCGAGTGATCTGGCCAGCCAGATTCTTTCACGTATATGAATCACATGGAACATTTATGGGACATAATCGAGAGGTCACTTCATATACAACATTCTGCACCGGCAAAACTGTCCCCAATTATGGACGGCTATAGAGGCATGACTCAATATTTGTGCAAAGGACTTGCAACGAGTATATTTCACGTCGAGTTGCTGCGCTACACCGGGAAAAAAGAAGTCCGACACGATACTAGGAAGTATACCATGTATGAAACATTGCTAGCTGCACAACGAAACCCTTTTTGAATTGGAAAACTTGATGGGAAGTCAAATACCGAAAATTACTCCATGTGGTATCCAACCCAGTGTTGCTATGGACTACACAAGCAAGTCATCAGATTCTGGAGAATTTGTGTAATCATGCTGGAGACAGTCGCAGTTTTCTGTAAAAAGGCGGAAGATAATCAAGCACAAGGGGAAGAATTTCTTTGATACAGTTAAGATAACTACAGTTCTGAAAAGTGAGAAGTTTAGACAGATGACGGACGTTCTTGCTAAACACAACACACTAAATACAGCAGTACAAAGACTAAGATGTATAGACGAGGATTCCTTTGAATGAGAGGGGTTAGAATTTTCAAAGGCAAAGTTGGGAAAAGGATTAGGAAAACTGTCCCACATTTAGGAACAGCTTTCGTTGTCAGCTAGAAAATTTTATATTACCTAATAGATTTCTAGTCAAATGGTTCAAACGTTTCTGAGCACTATGGGACATAACATATGAGGTCATCAGTCGCCTATAACTCAGGACTTCTTAAACTTAACTAACCTAAGGTCATCATACACATCCATGCCCGAGGCAGGATTCGAACCTGCGACCATAGCAGTTGCGCGGTTCCGGACTGAAGCGCCTAGAACCTCTCGGTCACCGCGGTCGGCAGATTTATAGTCACCTAATGGCTGAATATCCATTGTCTCCTTCTTATTCACAAATAAGGTATACACAGTAGTTAAAGTCCACGCACCAATCAACCAGATCAACAAAACAAACAGAGAAGAAACAAATAGATTTTGCGAAGAATTTGAAGGAGTTATCACAAAAATCCCAAAGCAACCCACTACTATACTGATGGGGGATTTTAATGCACAATTGGACAGACAGGAATAATACAGGCGCATCGTTGGGAAGCTTAAGGGTCACAAAACGACAAACCACAGCGACGAAAGACCAGTAGTAATCTGCAGAGCATTCAACCTAGTGAAATCCATTAGTTCAAAACTTCTCCCCAGAAAACATGGAACTCTCCGAATCCTAATTCACGGGAATTCCAAATAAATCTTGTTGCAATATCCAGATAATCCTTCCATGAAATCTACAAAATGAAGGTAACTGGAAATGCTGATTTAGCTTCTGACCACTACCCATACAAAATCAAAGTTAAATTACAACAAAGAAGTACGAAGAGATAAGCCAAATCAAGAACTCTGAAATATGAGACTGAAAAACCCAGACAAAAAACTAACTCTACCGACAACCTTGAAAGAAATATCTAGAAAATTGGAAACAGCTGAAAAAATTTCTTGTCCAAACGACGAAAGAAACAATTCTCTTAACCAAAATCACAAGACATACATCTGGTATTTCGAACGTGATGAACCTGTCACAAAAAATGTCTAAAGTGTACGACAAAAATTGATGACAAGAACATGGACAACAGCTAAGAAAGCAAACTGCCTAACTGAGTAGAAATATTAAAAGAAATTATGATAAAAGTTGGTTGAAACAAATAGATTACGATTTCAAAATGAACGATTCTAGAAATTTCGATAAGACTTTTAAAAGAAACTTAAGTATGAAAGAGTGGCTGGTGGCGACGGGAAGTTAGTCCGCTGGTTTCAGTAAAATCTGTATCTCAATGTTGTGAAGATACATACCATCCTGAAGAACTGTCTCTCTCCCAATCCCGCGCAAGGTTATATAAAGGCAAAAGAATCTGTTTCGCCCTGTTTTAAGAGCAATTTATGGGTTGGCTCCTTTACATAATTTACAATATATTGAATAATCTCTCTCCCCCCCCCCCCCCCCCCACCAACACCAAGAAATGTGATTAAATGCAGGATTTGCTAATGATAATGAGGTTCTGTAATTTCTGAACCAATACCAGGGTTTGGTACCACAATGAAATTTATTAATTTGAAGAATAAATATATCTAATATTCAAATATTGTGACAATAAGTGGCTATTCAAGTACATGAAAGTGGAATAAGTGTCTATGAATAATTAGTTGCTAAAGTTGAACTTGGGGCTATCAGATTATTGTAATTCCCTTTCATCTAGTGCGAGTGGACTGATTATCCTTCGGATTGCTAATTCGCTTACTTGAGGAACAGTGATCCAGTTATAGAACTCATCTATAGAATCTTGCATGTAAATTAGGTCCTCTGTGGACACAGTGGAGGGTAGGGGCGGCGATGGAGACGTCAGAAATAACTGACTCAGTCCCAGTTTTGCCGGATCTGCTAAATACTTTACAAAAAGCCTTGCTCGACTGTGTGGAATCAGCTATCCGCAATGGGTTGCATTGCAGGGTGCAGTCAGGACTTCCGCCGGCCTCTGTGGCCGAGCGGTTCTAGGCGCTTCAGTCTGGAACCGCGCGACCGCTACGGTCGCAGGTTCGAATCCTGCCTCGGGCATGGATGTGTGTGATGTCCTTAGGTTTAAGTAGTTCTAGGTTCGAGGGGACTGAAGACCTCAGATGTTAAGTCCCTTAGTGCTCAGAGCCATTTCTTCAGGTCTCCCACTGCAGGTTCCGATCACGACTGCTGACCACCCTGACGAGCTGCGGCTCTGAACTGTTTTCCGACGAGTCGCGATATCGAATCCGATTTATGATGGCGTGCAGTCCGAATCAGCACTTACAAAACTCTGTCCAGGCTTCCGAGACAGGAAAACTCTCAACTAGACCGGATGTTTGGCCTCTACTCAGCGTCTTCTCTCTCTGGTGGTCCGGAATAGAGCCCCTTGAGAAAATTCAGTACTCTACACAAACTCTAGATGCGCCGTCCTCACCAAATGGCATGGCAGCAAACAGTGGCCCGGACAAGGATCTTAGTGCCAATCACCCGTATACAAATTGCTGTGCATCCACCGTTCCTGGACACCAGGAAAAATCACACACCAATCGATAGGCTTGCCACCCAAAATCTACCGGCACCTTCTTGCGTCAGCAAGTGTCGTGACTGTCTGTCAATCAGTTTGGTCTTTTAAAGCACGTGTGGGAGGACCGTGGCGTGGGAAGAGTAACTGATATAGCGAAATACAGTCCCTAAGTGAGGCGCTGGCTTAGTAGACACCCCGCTGTCACCGAGTTGCGATTCTAAGAGCGTATCGATGCAATGCCTCGCCACCCAAGTACAGACACCGTGACGTCACCCTGGAACATTCCACTCACGCTCAGAGTGCCAGAGTCCAGTTGTAAACCTATAAACCTGGCGCCTTGTTGGGGTGCTACGCATGCCTCGTTGCCTTTCATTCGGCTGAGAGAAACCCAGTGGTGCCTGGTTGCCGAGGATAATTCTGAGAGAGACCGCCCCAGACCACCGCCTTGTCAACTGAGATTGACCTTCCTGGAACTCGGCAGAAGCAGCTGCACGAAACTCCCCTGTCTCACGCACCTCTCTCACACTGGAAGTCCACCAGTGGAAACTGGAAAATATAGCAAATGGAGTAAGACCTTTCACCAAATTCTCTCCTTCACAATAGCATGACTCTTCCTCTACGTTATCTTCCGTGCAGTGGCCGTCTTAATAAAATGGTCCGAACATCTCATTACAAAAATTAAAAACTTAAAAGTTCTGCTTCCTTACCACAAATCTTCTCGAAACTTCTTACGTGTGACGGCATCTCCTCTTCAAAACTCAAATGTTCTGTTGCCTCTTAGTTTTCATTTGGGGAAGATGTATGGTCTACTTAGTGATACTGTGTACAGGAAGTCTGATCACGACCCTACAGCACGCGGGCTACGAAAGACTTGTACACTCCTGAATTCTTCCTCGTCATCTCTAGGGACCATCAAGCGGTTAAGACCACATGGCAGCCTACGACCAAGACTGTATGGTCTTCCTAAAGTGCACCCCAAAGGAGGTCTTCCTTTAAGGCCTATAGTGAGAAATGTTGATGCCCCCACATATGATGCGGGCCGCAGTGGCAGAGCGGTTCTAGGCGCTTCAGTCTGGAACCGAGCGACCGCTACGGTGGCAGGATCGAATTCTGCCTCGGGCATGGATGTGTGTGATGTCCTTAGGTTATTTAGATGTAAGTAGTTCTAAGTGACAGATGACCTCAGATGTTAGGTCCCATAGTGCTCAGTGCCATTTCAACCACATATGATCTAGCCAAACATCTTGTTTTGCTGAGACCATTGGTTGCAAATGTCCACATGGTATACAGAACTCTGCCGATTTTATCAATAGACTGGAGGCTCTGCACCTAAGTGTTTAGGATCTTCTAGTGAGTTTTGATGTAATATCTCTTTTTAGAAAAGTATCTCACGCTGATTTCTTGGCCCTAATTGGTAAACAGTTTCAGTCGGACATCACTGTTATATTTTGCCATGCTCTCTATTCAATCTGTTTTATGTTTAACCAAGAATGTTTTGAACACACTGACGACGTCGCCAGCTGACGACGTCGCCATGGGAAGCCCCTTGTCTCCATTGCCGGCTAACTTTTTTATGGAGGATTTTGAGGAAAGAGCAATTGGATCAGCTGCTTCTAAACCAACTGTTTTTTGGAGAAACATGGATGATACTTTCGCAGTATGGCCCCATGGAGAAGATAAGCTAATGGAGTTTGTACATCATCTTAACTCCATTCATGAGAACGTTTAATTTACTATGGAATTAGAGGAAGGTGGTTGTCTCCGCTTCCTGGATGTTTTGGTTAGACGGAAGAGTGAAAGCCCTTTGGGACATTCTGTTTACCTAAGTCCACTCACACTCATTGTACTTGCACTCCTCAAGTTGCCATCCCCCATCCCAAACCATGAGTATGCTTAAAACCCTTCAACACAGAGCCCACACAGTGTCGGATGCAGATAGTTTACCTGAAGAGCTTGCATGTTTAAGGAAAGTCTTCGGAGACAATGGATACTCGGCCCGGAAAATTAACAAGGCATTCTCAGCTGAAATCAAGAACCGGGAAGTGGATAAAGAGGAGAACGCGCCAGCGAAGTCCCTAGCTTTTCTTCCCTTCGTTGGAAATATTTCCTTCAAAATAGCAAGAATCTTTAACAGTACACAGGTGAAAGTGATTTTCCGCCCACCATCTAAGATTTCAGACCTGCTGGGATCAGTGAAGGATAAATTGTTAGTACGGCATGCGGGAATTTACAAAATATCCTGCCAGTGTGGTATGGTCTATATAGTACAAACAACAAGCACAGTGGAAGAACGTTGCACAGAACATAAATGTTGTTATCGCCTTCTGCAACCCAGCAAGACTGCCCTTGCGTAGCATTGTATCTCCAACGGACATTCGATGGAGTATGACAAAACATTATTTTTAGCCACAGCAATATCTTTTTGGGATTCTGTTAGAAAAGAATCCGTTAAAATACGCACTGCGGAAAATCTAATGAACCGCGACAGCAGCTACCAGCTGCATAATGAGTAGAATCCCGTCATCTCCAGATGTGCTCCAGACCAAGACTCCAGAAGACAGCTGATCGTTGCATTTACACCAGCGTCGACGGTGCCTCCGTGCGGTGTGGTCCTTCTGACACCCTGACTCTGACTTATGCGCGGCAATGCTATCAGCGAGCTATACAAGGAGGAGTGGAGAAGGTCTTCGATGGCTCACCTGAAGATGACCGGCAGGTGTACAGTTGAAGTATCGTAGAATGAAGTATACGACGACCGATTGCAATCGACAAATCTCTTCTAACAATTAATTCAACCGGAAAATTTTAAATTTCACAACCAAAGGAGGAGGATTTCTCTGCTACTGGCTCCCTACAATATCATATCAAAAGCATAATGAGCTAGGGCGGAACAACAACTAAGCTCTCAAATTGGTGCATAACGATGTGGTTTTAGAAAGAATAGATCATGTTCAGAGCAGATTCTCAACTTAAAGCCAATAATAACAGTACCTGAAAAGAAGATCCACAAATTTTGTAATTACGCTACTGGCCACTAAAATTGCTACACCAAGAAGAAATGCAGATGATAACGGGTATTCATTGGACAAATATATACTAGAACTCACATGTGAATACATTTTCACCCAATGTGGGTGCATAGATCCTGAGAAATCAGTACCCAGAGCAACCGCCTCAGGCCGTAATAACGGCCTTGATACGCCTGGGCATTGAGTCAAACAGAGCTTGGATGGCGCGTACTGGTACAGCTGCCCACACAGTTTCAACACGATACCACAGTTTATCAAGAGTAGTAACTGGCGTATTGTGACGAGCCGGTTGCTCGGCCACCATTGACCAGGCATTTTCAATTGATGAGAGATCTGGAGAATGTGCTAGCCAGGGCAGCAGTCGACCATTTTCTGTATCCAGAAAGGCCCGTACAGCACCTGCAATATGCGGTCGTGCATTATCCTGCTGAAATGTAGTGTTTCGCAGGGATAGAATGAAGGGTAGACCCAAGTATCGTAACACATCTGAAACGTGACGTCCACTGTTCAAAGTGCCGTCAATACGAACAAGAGGTGACCGAGACGTGGAACCATTGGCACCCAATACCATCATGCTGTTTGATACGCCAGTATGGCGATGACGAATACACGCTTCCAAAGTACGTTCACCACGATGTCGCCAAACACGGATGCGACCATCATGATGCTGAAAACAGAACCTGGATTCATCCGAAAAAATGACGTTTTGCCATTCGTGCACCCAGGTTTGTCGTTGAGTACACCATCGCAGGTGCTCCTGCCTGTGATGCAGCGTCAAGGATAACCACAGCCATGGTCTCCGAGCTGATAGTCCATGTTGCTGCAAACGTCGTCGAACTGTTTGTGCAGTCTTGCAAACGTCCCCATCTGTTGACTCAGGGATCGAGACGTGGCTGCACGGTCCGATACAGCCATGCGGATAAGATGCCTGTCATCTCGACTGCTAGTGATATGAAGCCCTTTGGGATCCAGCACGGCGTTCGATATTACCCTCCTGAACCCAGCGATTCCATATTCTGCTAACAGTCATTGGATCTCGACAAATGCGAGCAGCAATGTTGCGATACGATAAACCGCAGTCGTGATAGACTACAATCCGACCTTTATCAAAGTCGGAAACGTGATGGTACGCATTTCTCCTCCTTACACGAGACATCACAACAACGTTTCACCAGGCAACGCCGGTCAAATGCTGTTTGTGTATGAGAAATCGGTCGGAAACTTTCCTCTTGTCAGCGCGTTGTAGATGTTTGCCACCGGCGCCAACCTTGTGTGATTGCTCTGAAAAGCTAATCATTTGCATATCACAGGATCTTCTTCCTGTCGGATAAATTTCGCGTCTGTAGCACGTCATCTTCATGGTGTTACAATTTTAATGGCCAGTAGTGTACATTGTTAGCTTCAGGAAAACCTATGGCTCAGTTGAGGGCAAGTGAAATCTCGAATTATTCAACGTACGGTACTTAAATATTAAAACCACAGCTCTAATTAAACACAAGGTAAGAAACAACAAATCTAATGTAAAATTTTGGGGTGAAATTTCTAGAAACTCTTAGATCAAAACTGGAGTGAGACAAGGAGATGGTCTCTTCGCAGTGGTAACTAATTGTGTTCTAGAAAAGTCAGAAGGGATGGGAGAATGTCATTAGGAGAAAGCCAAATCAATGAGTGAGCTGGATTAGGTTATGAAAGGGACAACCTACAAATAAATTATTCAGAAATTGAATTGTGGAATCAGCTATCAGCAATGGGCTGCATTGCAGGGTGCAGTCAGAACTGCCATTGCGGGTTCCGACCACGACTGCTGACCACCCCGACAAGGTGCGGCTCTGGACTGTTTTCCGATGAGTCGCGATATCGAAACAGAATTACGATGAGGTGCAGTCCGAATCAGCAGTTACAAAACCCTGGCCAGGCTTCCGCGACAGGAAAACTCTCAACTGGACCGGATGTTTGGCCTCTACTCCACGTCTTCTCTCTCTGGTTGTCTGGAACAGAGCCCCTTGAGGAAGTTCAGTACTCTACACAAACTCTGAAAAATTAAGATGTGCCGGCCCCACCAAATCGCATGACAGCAAACAGTGGCCCGACCAAGGATGTTAGCGCCAATCACTCGTATACACATTGCTGTGCATCCACCCTTCCTGGCCGGCCGGAGTGGCCGAGCGGTTAAAGGCGCTCCAGTCTGGAACCGCACGACCGCTACGGTCGCAGGTTCGAATCCTGCCTCGGGCATGGATGTGTGTGATGTCCTTAGGTTAGTTAGGTTTAAGTAGTTCTAAGTTCTAGGGGACTTATGACCACAGCAGTTGAGTCCCATAGTGCTCAGAGCCATTTGAACCATTTGAGCCACCCTTCCTGGACACCAGGAAATATCATACTTCAATCGATAGGCTTGCCTCCGAAAATGTAGTGGCGCCTTCTTACGTCAGCAAGCGTCGTGACTGTCCGCCAATCAGTTTGCTCTTTTAAAGCACGTGTGGGACGACCACGGCGTGGGAAGAGTAACTGATATAGCGACACACAGTCCCTAACCGAGCCGCCGTCTTAGTAGACGGCCTGCTGCCACCGAGTTGCGATTCTAAGAGCGCATCGATGCAATGCCTGACCACTCTAATGAAATCTGGTACCGCAGGACAGAGCGGATCAGGTTGTGGAAAGGGGCAAAGATCAGTTACTGTTAGTTACGCAAGAACACACAACTTTATTCCTCGAAAACCAATGCACAGTTTCATCTTTAAAACAACAAAGATCAATTCACGGTTGAGCGCCCAAGTAACTTCTCAATAATGAAGTTTCAATAATTCCTTTTAAAAATACAGGGATTTAGAGAGACTGCTGAAGGCCTTACTTAAGTAAAATTAAAATATCCTTATATAACTCCTTTTAAGGCATAAGAATTCAGACAAACGGCTGAAGGCCTTACCTAAGTGAAATTATATTCTCAGCTAAAGGCCCAAATAATATTTCAGATCAGCGAAGGAAATTCTTTAAAAGGCAAGCATTAACAAATCTCGACTAGAAGCCATACTAAAGGAAATTTAAATTAATTCCTCTGCTGAAAGCCCAATAATATTTCAATATGATAAAAGGCAATCCTTTAAGAGAAGCATTTACGCAATACAAAAGAAACCATCTTAAGAAAACATGAAATATCTTGACGGCTGAAGGCCAAACAATTATTCACAACAATTAAAGATAAAACTTAAGATAAGCATTTACAGAGTACGGCTGAAGGCCATTTTAAGAATTCAAAATAATTAAAGAGAAACTTTACAGACAGGAATTTACACACTATGGCAGATTTTAAAACAAAAGCTGCAGAAGGCCTAAATACAAACAAGAATTTTAAATAAAACACGGCTGAAGGCCTAATCTTAAAATACTTCACATACAGTTCTGCTGAAGACCATATACTGAACATAGAACACACAAAACTAATACTCGGTTAAAGGCCTGGCACGGTACTTGTGACAAAGAAAAATCACAATCACAAACACCAGAACAGTGGTGCTCAGAAGTGTTCCCAGGGTCGGCCTGGGGAATAAACTCTACCAACAGTTTAGGCGAAACAGGCAGGCAAGCATAATACTAATAAATTGGGTGGCTGCATGACCGAGGGACGGCTGAAGAACCAACCAACAACCTAATCAATTCCTTTCCACCCGACCAATGGAACGACAACCAAAAATATCAGTGAGGACGAGGATCGCAACAAGACTGTGTCTTAATAACTGACGTCTAAACACAGTCAAGGCACAATAACCACTCAAAGAAAAAGGGAGAACAACATCAAGCTGTCGAACTACACGCCATGGCAGACAGCATCAACACCGCGAGGAAAACACACTGCCGGAAAACTACGCTAACGACCAGAGCAGGTAGCTGGAACATTAACAGCCACAAGGCAGAAGATACCGCTGGTGCACTTCACTAGTAAATTATAATAATTTCAAAAGTTAAACTCAGTACAGGAAGGCAGGTGCAAAATTTTACCGACTCCAGCACACCATCAGGTTGCTGCTTGCGGGAACAGCCCGGGAAGCAACAACCAGCAATCAACAACGAGATGTCACAGCAGTTGAGGTTTCGTAACAGGTTCACTGATTACTCAACTCCAGTGTGCAGGTACGGTGAGCGACGAACGTTGCTGCTCTGGCAGCTAGTGCCACGCAACTCCGACCATGCGTGCACGCCGCCAGCGGCCGCGGCCCGAACTCACGCCGTGGAGACTTCCTCGCTGCTCTATAGCAACTGACCAACTGCCTCACACACACCACGACACGGAAATTTAGCGGCCACACCAAAGAAGGTACAGCAGTACTAGTATCGATAAACGATGGCGACAAAATGCTCACCTAGCACAGACACAGGTTACACTCACGCTCTGGGTGTCAGAGTCCAGTTGTAAACCTATTAACCTGGCGCCTTGTTGGGGTGCTACGCATCCTTCCTTGCCTTTCATCCAGCTGAGAGAAACCCGGTGGTGCCTGGTTGCTGAGGACGGCTCTGAAAGAAACCGCACCTGACCACCGCCTTGTCAAATGAGATTGACCTTCCTGGTATTCGGCGGAAGCGGCCTCACGAAACTCCCTGTCACACGCACCTCTCTCACACTGGACGTCCACCAGTGGAAACTGGAAAATATAGCAAATGGAGTAAGACCTTTCACCAAATTCTCTCCTTCACAATAGCATGACTCGTCCTGTACGTTATCTTCCGCGCAGTGGCCGTCTTAATAAAATGTGTCACTCTGGCAAATTTTTGTATTATGCGTTGGTCCCAACATCTCATTACAAAAATTAAAAAACTTAAAAGTTTCGCTTTCTTGCCAAAAAGCTTGCCGAAACTTCTTACATGTGACGGCATCTCCTCTTCAAAACTCAAATGTTCTGTTACCTCTTAGTTTGCATTTGGCAAAGATGTATGGTCTACTTACTGATACTATGTACAGAAAGACTGATCGCGACCCTACAGCACGTGGGCAACGGAAGACTTGTACACTCCTGAATTCTTCCTCGTTATCTCCAGGTACCATCAAGTGGTTAAGACCACATGGCAGCCTACGACCAAGACTGTATGGTCTTCCTAAAGTGCACCAAGGAGGTCTTCCTTTACGCCCTATAGTGAGAAATATTGACGCCCCCGCATATGATCTAGCCAAACATCTTCCTTTGTTGCTGTGACCATTGGTTACAAATATCCACATCCACATACGGAACTCTGCCGATTTTATCAACACACTGGGAACTCTAACCTGTTTCGGATTTTCTTGTGAGTTTTGATGTAATATCTCTTTTTTTAAAAAAAACCTCGCACTGATTTCTTGGTCCTAATTGGTAAACAGTTTCAGTCGGACGTCACTGCTTTCTTTTGATACGCTCTTTCCTAAAACTTATTTTATGTTTAACCAAGAATATTTCGAACAGACTGACGACATCGCCAACTGACGACGTCGCCATGGGCAGCCCCTTGTCTCCCGTGGCAGCTAATTTTTTTATGGAGGGTTTTGAGGAAAGAACAGTTGTATCAGCGCCTACTAAACCAACTGTTTGTGGAGAAAGATGGATGATACTATCGCAGTATGGCCCCATGGAGAAGATAAGGTTATGGAGTTTGTACATCATCTTAACTCCATTCATGAGAACATTTGGTTTACTACGGAAGTAGAAAAAAATGGTTGTCTCAGATTCCTGGCTGTTTTGGTTAGACGGAAGAGTGGCGGCTCTTTGGGACATCCTGTTTAGCGTAAGTCCACTCACACTCTTTGTACTTGCACTCCTCAAGTTGCCATCCCCCATCCCAAACAATGAGTATGCGTAAAACCCTTGTACACAGAGCCCACACAGTGTCGGATGCAGATAGTTTACCTAAAGAGATTGCATATCTAAGGAAAATGTTCAGAGACAATGTATATTCGACCCGGCAAATTAACAAGGCATTCTCAGCTGAAATCAAGTCGTGAAATCAAGTCGGATGCAGATAGTTTACCTAAAGAGATTGCATATCTAAGGAAAGTCTTAAGAGGCAATGGATACTTTTGTGGCGGCGTTCGTAGCGACAAGCAATTCGCTGTAGAAACGCCTTACGAAGTCACCGCCACACTTTTAATAGCGGGCCGACCGGTCCGCTGGAACAGTGAACAGAAAGATGAAAACCCAAACACTCTGATTAAATAAAAGTCGGTACTTATCTTTATTAACCAAGATACAGCAACACAGTAGTGAACTCCGTGTCTACAGAAATCTGTCTAGTTCGAGTCGGAGCGGCTAGGTCAGCGTCGGCTGACGACAAACAACAACTCTGCTGCGATGAACACACGACTGACTAGCAAGTACACAATTCGGTGGCGAGTATACAACTGAGCGGCGAATACAGAACTGTCCTAGCGCTCGCGACTCCAGCGCTTAAGAACCCAGAAGCCAGCGGTGGCGCGCGCAGACTTGCGGCGATTTCCTGTCTCGCTGGCGCTGCTTATGCGGACGGCGTCCGGACTTTGATGCTGCCAACCTTTTGACAGCGGGCTCGGGTGGCATTACTGGCTAGGACATAACACTCCTCCCCCCCCCAAATCGCCGCACCGTCGTTGAATAATGACGTGGCGAGCGTCGACGGCGGGGTAGGGGTCTGGCCGCAGGCGTAGCAGAAGAGACCGGGGCGGAGACTGTTGTCGGTGGCAGTCCCCGGTCCGCACACCAGCATTGGCTGCGCGGGGCCTCGGGAAACACCGACTGAAAACCGAGGTCAGGGTGCACGCCTGTGACCACGGGCGCAGCTTCTGGTACTGGACGCGACGGGGCGTCGGGACCCACGAAGAGAGGCAGCGTCTCCTGACGCTGCGTCGACGGCTGCTGAGTGGGCGCCGGACAAGGCGCTGCGGTGTCAGACTCCTTGGGGGTGCCCAAGGAAAGCGGCTGCAGGACAGGCTGCACAGCCACCGCTTCGGAAGGCGGCCCGGCTGAGGGGTCGACGTCCATCGGCTCCGAAGGCGGTGGCGACTGAAGAGGGACCGCAGGCGCCGGAGCGACCACCTGGGGCGCTCCCGGATGAAGCTGCGCGGGAGGCATCAACGGGACGGGCTGTCGGCGTGGTAGCGGCGACGGCTGCTGCTGCTGCCCTGGGGGCGGCAGCGAAGTCGGAAGGCGCGGCTGGAACCCGCCGCGGACCAAATCTGTGGACAAAGAACGAGCGGCAGAATCCGGGCGGCCAGCGCGGCGCAACTGGTTCTGATGCCTCCTGTGCACCCCAGTAGCATCTTGAACTGTATAAAAACCGCGACCCTGGACACTTATCACGGTACCACGTTCCCAACGACGGCGACCGTGATAAACTCTGAAAAAAACGGCGTCGTTGCGCTGAAAACGCGTGCGATGCTCAGAAGCGGCGGGTCGATCCGGGGGGTGCAACAACCGTAGTAAGGTGCGATGACGACGGCCGTGGAGAAGCTCCGCAGGCGAAGGGCCGTCGCGTGGCGTGGTCCGGTACGACGACAGGAACGTGATGAGGGCCTGCTGACGAGAGTGCGTAGCACGAAGGCGGTCCATATGATCCTTGAATGTGCGTACAAAACGTTCCGCTGCACCATTCGATTGAGGGTGGAACGGCGGAGTGAGAACATGGCGAATGCCATTGGCAGAACAAAAACTTTCAAATTCAGCAGAGGTAAATTGTGGACCATTGTCAGACACTAAAACTTCTGGAAGACTCTCAATACAAAAAATTGAAGTCAACGCCTGTATAGTTTGTGCAGACGTTGTAGACTGCATGGGCACAACAAACGGAAAATTACTAAATGCATCTATGACGATGAGCCAACGAGAATTCCAATATGGACCAGCGAAATCAATATGTACTCGCTGCCAGGGACCGGCAGGGCGTGCCCACTCAAAATAGCGTTGAGGCGGAGCAGCTTGGTGTTCGGCACACGTCGAACAATCTGTAGACATCTGCGTAATCTGCTTATCAATGCCGATCCATGTACAATGACGGCGGGCAAGCTGCTTGGTGCGGACCACTCCCCAATGACCTTGATGCAACAAGTCGAGGACCTTGGATTGGAGCACTTGGGGAACCACTACCCGAAGCTGGTCATTCTCGGTGCGTAACAGCAAAACTCCGTGCGAAACAGACAACAGATGACGTTGCGGATAATAGCGACGAACCACAGGATCCGATATGTCCTTTGCCTTGGACGGCCAACCACGTTGAACAAAACGTAATAGTAAACTCAGATGAGGATCCGTAGCTGTCTCACGTGCCACCTGACGATAATCAATCGGAAAATCCCGGAGGGATTGATGCTCATCGGCGTCAATCTGATGGCAAGAGTCGTCAGAGGAATCGAAGACATCATCCGCAGCAATCGGCAATCTAGAAAGCGCGTCAGCGTTTGCATGCTGAGCTGTAGGGCGATACAGTATCTCATACTGGTATTGTGATAACAAAAGAGCCCAACGTTGTAGTCTCTGAGCTGTCCGCTGAGGAACTGGTTTAGACGGATGAAACAGTGACGTCAGGGGCTTGTGATCTGTTACTAAATAGAATGGTGTACCATAGAGGTAGTGATGGTATTTTGTGACACCGAACACAATAGCCAACGCTTCCTTGTCCAATTGGCTATAATTACACTGAGCTTTGTTTAGCAATTTAGATGCGAACGCAATAGGACGTTCGGTGTTACCGACTCGGTGAGACAACACAGCACCGAGCCCGAAAGAAGAGGCATCACAAGCTAACACCAGAGGCTTGTTAGGGTCGTAATGGACCAGACAACGATCATTCAATAAAGCCTCTTTAAGCTGCTGAAAGGCTGATTGGCAATCAGCTGACCACACAAACGGAACATTCTTACGGCGAAGACGATGCAACGGTGCAGCAATCTGTGATGCATTAGGTATAAACCTAATATAATATGTCAATTTGCCAAGAACTGCTTGCAATTCATGCAGATTGGGAGGGGCGGGAAAATCACGAATAGCTGCTAAATGTGACTGGGAGGGATGAATGCCTTGAGCATTAATAACATGTCCCAGATACTCCATCTCCGTAAGGAAAAATGAATATTTATCGATGTTGCAACGTAGGCCTGCCTGAGACAACACTTTAAACAAACACTCCAAATTACGGAAATGTTCAGCAGGCGTCCGACCGGACACAACAATATCGTCTAAATAGTTGCAACACGATGGCACATTAGCCAGAAGTTGTGACAAAAAACGCTGAAAAACAGCTGGAGCTGACGCACAACCAAAAGGCAAACGCAGAAAACGGAACAACCCCAACGACGTGTTTATGACAAAATACTGTTGTGATTGCTCGTCGAGGGGCAATTGCAAATATGCTTCACGGAGATCAATTTTGGAAAAGAAACGAGCTTCCCCTAACTTATCCATCAGCTCGTCCGGTCTAGGCAAAGGAAAAGAATCAATGACAGTCTGAGGATTAACTGTCGACTTAAAATCAGCACACAAACTTAACTTGCCAGACGGTTTCTTTATAAAAACTAAGGGAGAAGCCCACTGGCTCGCTGAAACGGGTTGAATAACACCGTTGTTTTGCCAACGACGAAGTTCATCTGCTACAGGTGCCCGGAGAGCGTGAGGCACTGGACGAGCACGAAAAAATCGAGGCTGAGCATTATCTTTTAACGTAATATGAGCGGCAAAGTTCGCAGCACAACCTAGTTCGTCTTTAAATATGTCACTGTATTGTTTACACAAATCGGTTATGCTGTCTTGAGGAACAACAACAGAATTAATTTGCAACACATTGTCTTGGATAGACAGGCCAAACAAGTCAAAACAGTCTAATCCGAAAATGTTTACACTGTCTGTAGCGCGGAGCACTGTGAATGAAACTGTTTTTGTATTGCCACGGAATGTGGCTGGCACGCTACATACACCTAACACAGGAACTTGTTCTCCACTATAAGTAGCCAAAGAATGTTTTGCCGCTGAAAGTTTAGGGCGGCCGATAGCCGCATACGTAGCACTATTTATGAGAGTCACAGACGCACCAGTGTCTAATTGAAAATTGAAGGTCTTATCCTGGATGCGTAGCTTCACAAATGGTTTATTACACTGTCTCTGGATCGGTGCAGTGGAGGCGGAAGACACAAAATCAGCGCGTTTAGCGCGTGTTCGCTGCTTACGACAACTCGTGGGTTGGGCGGGTGGAACAACAACTCCCGCTTCACGTGCAGTCTGTACATTACTTTTTACAGCGTTTGAATTACGCCTGGGTCGCATAGCAGAGGGCTGGGTGGGTGGCTTATTGCGAATAAGTTTATTACCCACACGAACCGTGGAAGAGTCTTTAAACGCGACCTTCTGGGCGGGCTGGCTTTGAAGAACATGAATATCCATGGGCTGGGCAGCACTAGAATTGTTCTTGCGTTTACGCAAACAAACAGTCTGGATGTGTCCTTTCCTTTGACAATAGTGACAAACCGCGTTTCTCAACGGGCAACGTTCACGAGGATGAGCAAGAACACACTTAGGGCAAGACATAACTCTATCATTTTGCACACGCGGCTGACGAATGTGTTTAACATGACGCGGCCGGCTAGTGTTTACAGTCTGACTCTGCCGGTGGGGCCGCGGGCGTGACATACTGTAACTTGCTTAGCACAGGCAATTTCAGAAATACATGGCTGATCTAACTCACATTCAGCATAGTCAAAAGTATCTTGGGCTTCAATGATGTTCATCACAGTCTCTAATGACGGGTCAGGCAACTTTAAGATAGCTGCACGAATACGAGAATCTGCAATGTTTTGAGTAATAGCGTCTCGTAACATGACATCACTGTAGGAAGCTCCACACACACAATTAAATCGGCACTGACGGGTGAGGGCCCGTAAATCTGTTAACCACTGTTTGTTAGATTGATGTGGCAGTTTCTTTAATCTGAAGACCTTGAATCTGGCTGCTGCCACATGAACTCGCGACTCGAAATACACAGCAAGCTTGTTAACAACAACGTCATAGTCTAAAGCTTCTGGCTGGGATTCCGGGAACAACTTACAAAGTAGTCGATAGACTTCCACGCCTGCAGTGGAAATTAAATAAAGTTGCCGCTCAGTACCTGTGATTTTGTAGACTGACATGTGCGCCTGCAACTGCGCGAAATATTCTCGCCATTCTTCTCTGGATTCATTAAATGCACGGAACTGTGGTGCTGGCTGTGCTTGTTCCTTTTGTGTTGGAGGATTAGCCTCTTGTTTGGCGATTGCTTCCACCAGACTTTGTATTTGCTGACTCTGTAACAAGATCAACTGTTGTAATTCGGCAGACATAGTGAACACAAATTAAACCAGCCCCCAAAATTTTATCGCGATAATTAGTATAACCAGAAACAAGTTGAACCAGCCCTGCACACGAGTTCGGAAGTCCTCGTCGCCAGTTTTGTGGCGGCGTTCGTAGCGACAAGCAATTCGCTGTAGAAACGGCTTACGAAGTCACCGCCACACTTTTAATAGCGCGCCGACCGGTCCGCTGGAACAGTGAACAGAAAGATGAAAACCCAAACACTCTGATTAAATAAAAGTCGGTACTTATCTTTATTAACGAAGATACAGCAACACAGTAGTGAACTCCGTGTCTACAGAAATCTGTCTAGTTCGAGTCGGAGCGGCTAGGTCAGCGTCGGCTGACGACAAACAACAACTCTGCTGCGATGAACACACAACTGACTATCAAGGTACACAATTCGGTGGCGAGTATACAACTGAGCGGCGAATACAGAACTGTGCTAGCTCTCGCGACTCCAGCGCTTAAGAAACCAGAAGCCAGCGGTGGCGCGCGCAGACTTGCGGCGATTTCCTGTCTCGCTGGCGCTGCTTATGCGGACGGCGTCCGGACTTTGATGCTGCCAACCTTTTGGCAGCGGGCTCGGGTGGCATTACTGGCTAGGACATAACAGATACTCGGCCCAGAAAATTAACAAGGCGTTCTCAGCTGAAATCAAGAACCGGGAAGTGGATAAAGAGGAGAACGCACCAACAAAGTCCCTAGCTTTTCTTCCCTTCGTTGGAAATCTTTCCTTCAAAATAGCAAGAATCTTTAACAGTATACAGGTGAAAGTGATTTTCCGTCCACCATCTAAGATTTGAGACCTGCTGGGATCAGTGAAGGATACGACGACCGACTGCAATCGACAAATCTCTTCGAACAATTAATTCACCCGGAAAATTTTAAATTTCACATCTAAAGGAGGATTTCTCTGCTACTGGCTACCTACAAAATCATATCAAAAGCATAATGAGCTAGAGCGGAACAACAACTAAGCTCTCAACTTGGCGAATAACAATGTGGTTTTGAAAGAATAGATCATGTTCAGAGCAGATTCTCAACTTAAAGCCAATAATAACTGTACCTGAAAAGAAGATCCACAAATACTGTAATTACACTACTGGCCATTAAAATTGCTACACCAAGAAGAAATGCAGATGATAAACGGGTATTCATTGGACAAATGTATAATACTAGAACTGACAGCCGGCCGGTGTGGCCGTGCGGTTAAAGGCGCTTCAGTCTGGAACCGCGTGACCGCTACGGTCGCAGGTTCGAATCCTACCTCGGGCATGGATGTGTGTGATGTCCTTAGGTTAGTTAGGTTTAATTAGTTCTCAGTTCTAGGCGACTGATGACCTCAGAAGTTAAGTCGAATAGTGCTCAGAGCCATTTGAACCATTTTGAACTAGAACTGACATGTGAATACATTTTCACGCAATATGGGTGCATAGATCCTGAGAAACCAGTACCCAGAACAACCACCTCTTGCCGTAATAACGGTCTTGATACGCCTGGGCATTGAGTCAAACAGTTTGGATGTCGTGTACAGGTACAGCTGCCCATGCAGTTTCAACACGATACCACAGTTCATCAAGAGTAGTAACTGGCATATTGTGACGAGCCAGTTGCTCGACCACCATTGAACAGACGTTTTCAATTGGTGAGAGGTCTGGAGAATGTACTGGCCACGGCAGCAGTCGAACATATTCTGTATCCAGAAAGGCCTGTACAGGACCTGCAACATGCGGTCGTGCATTATCTTCCTGAAATGTAGGGTTTCGCAGTGATCGAATGAAGAGCATCTGAAATGTAACGTCCACTGTTTAAAGTGCCGTCAATGCGAACAAGAGGTGACCGAGACGTGTAACCAGTGGCATCCCATACCATCACGCCAGGTGATACGCCAGTATGGCGACGACGAATACACGCTTCCAATGTGCGTTCACCGCTATGTCGCCAAACACGAATGCGACCAGCATGATGCTGTAAACAGAACCTGGATTCATCCGAAAATATGACGTTTTGCCATTCGTGCACCCAGGTTCGTCGTTGAGTACACCATCCCAGGCGCTCCTGCCTGTGATGCAGCGTCAAGGGTAACCACAGCCATGGTCTCCGAGCTGATAGTCCATGCTGCTGCAAACGTCATCGAACTGTTTGTGCAGATGGTTGTTGTCTTGCAAACGTCCCCATCTGTTGACTCAGGGATCGAGACGTGGCTGCACGATCCGTTACAGCCATGCTGATAAGATGCCTGTCATCTTGACTGCTAGTGATACGAGGCCGTTGGGATCCAGCACGGCGTTCCGTATTACCCTCCTGAACCCATCGATTCCATATTCTGCTAACAGTCATTGGATCTCCACCAACTTGGGCAGCAATGTCGCGATACGATAAACCACAATCGCGATAGGCTACATTCAGAACTTTATCAAAGTCGGAAACGTGATGATACGCATTTCTCATCCTTACACGAGGCATCACAACAACGTTTCACCCGGCAACGCCAGTCAACTTCTGTTTGTGTATGAGAAATGGGTTGGAAACTTTCCACGTGACAGCACGTTGTAGGTGTCGCCACCGGCGCCAACCTTGTATGAATGCTCTGAAAAGCTAAACATTTGCATATGACAGCATCCTCTTCCTGTCGTTAAATTTCGCGTCTGTAGCACGTCATCTTCGTGGTGTAGCAATTTTAATGGCCAATAGTGTACATTGTTAACTTCAGGAAAACCTATGACTCAGTTGTGAGCAAGTAAAATCTCGAATTACTCAACGTACGGTGCTTCGATATTAAAACCACAGCTCTAATTAAACGCAAGTTCAGAAACACCAAATCTAATATGAAATTTCGTGGTGAAATTTCTAGAAACTCTTAGATCAAAACTGGAGTGAGACAAGGAGATTCTCTCTTCCTAGTTGTAACTAATTATGTTCTAGAAAAAGTGAGAAGGAAGGGGAGAATGTTATTAGGAGAAAGCCAAATCAATGCGGGAGCTGGATTAGGTTATGAAAGGGACAACCTACAAATAAATCATTCAGAAATTACGGATGACAAAATGTAAATACCCACTAGACAAATAGAATTAATTTAGAACAAGGTGAAAAGGTAGGCTTACAAATCTTCTTTGAGAAAACCAAATTTACGAGAAACATTAAGGCAACCCCAAACGTAATGAAAACTATATACGAAGAAACTGAGAGAAATCGTAAGTTCAGCTACCTAGGACAAGTAACTGAAGAAGACGTTTTGGGAAGCTTCAGGCTTTCCGTGCTCTGCCCCTCTCCATTTTCCTCTTTCTGATATGCAAATGCAATGAATAATTCTACAAAACGCGTTCAGATAGACTGAATTTTTCTCTGACTTAATACGAAAGTAATAACAGTGATTGTAGGGTCAGATCACTTTCTTCTTCTTCTCTAATTGACAATACGGGCTTACATAAAGGTTTAAATCTGCCTGTTTGTTAGGCAGAATCTGACGAGCAGAGAGAGCAGTTAATGCAAATAGCAGCTCAGCCAATCCCTGTGCAGAGGATCGGTCGCAGGACAGTGCAGGCGTGCTGGGCAGAATGCATGCCGGTGTAGCGTCATGTCGCGCTTTCACCAGCTAAGGGACAATATTGGTAATCTCGCCTCCCATTATACGTCACCACAGATAATCTTCCCAGCAAACGAGCGACCTAGTTTCACTGTGCAGCTCTCCCATGTAAACATGGCCCGCTTTATAAGCTTCACAGGATTGATCCTCATTTCTATGGAAGCCTGTATTTTCCCCTGGTCTGAAAGAAAGTGCGAAAGATGTACTGTGTGTCGTTTTATACCATCAGATGCAGAGGAGACCGACGGACGTCACAACAGTGGGATTTCAGGAATTTACTACCCAGAGGCACTATGAAACGTCCTGGAACTTGTGAAAAAACAGAGTGCGGTATCCGTATTTTTCCATGCGAAACAACAGGTCATTGGCTGACTAAAAGCGTGCGTTCACGATGGAGATCCAAGGCCCAGAATTGTCAGTATACAGCAGGCCGACTGATACCGAACCGAACAATTCATGGTGGGAGTAGAAGCAAAAATACAGTTGGCCGAAGCTAGAAGAAATCATGCCGTTGGTGGACAAAGATCTTAGCACGAAATTACGCGCAGAGCAGATGCTGGGAACTCAGCATTTACACGTTTGGGGCAGTGTCTTGACTGAGCGGACAGAGGACTTCTGGGGTAGGCTTCTAAAACGGAGAGTCGTGAAGGTAATATCTGCAACGAGATTGGTAGCAGTCAGAACTCTGGTTACCTCCGTCTACACTTTGCAGTCACCATGTCTGCTCACAGCTGTGGTAAGATCGCACGGCAGCTTCAGTGAATTAGAATTCATTTTGACTATTTTTAGACCGTGGCTGTCTCAAGAAATATGTAAAGATTTTTTTTTAAATTTGCCGCTACCAGTCACAAACTTTGTCAACTATTGTATTACTTATATTTTTAGCGACATGTTTCGAGGGTTAAACCTCCTCTTCAGGCTAAATAGCTTTACATGTCGCTAAATATATAAGAAATACAACAGTAGACGAAGTTTGTGACTGGTAGCGGTAATTTGAAAAAAATCTTAACATATTCGGTGAATTAGGTAACAATAGAATTAGATGGTTGCTAGACTCAAGTAAACGCACTCAGGCTCACCGTAACTGAATTCACAGGCACAGACCACGCGTAATTTTCTTTCTTTTTCTTGATCATATGATCATTTTATTCACCCAAATCCATTTTGTTTAATGAATCTGTTAGGAAGTGGTCTATCAAATTTTGTACGTACCTTAATCAGACAGCCTTCACAAATCGCTATTGTATTTCTTTTTGTAACTGGATTCACATATCAACTGAATTTTCTTCAAGTGCATGTAACGGACGTTGTAGTGTTTTCCTGTAAGCTACGCACACACAATATCATGTAATAAAATTGGGATTTATCTGTACCATCTAGTTAATTCTATAATCAGTGGATCCCTCTCATGAAATTTAGCATTGTAGTAACTGTGGATGTACTTGTAGTTGAAATTCAATATTAGGGCCACCTTGTTATTAAAAGTGATTTCAATTCATCGTTGTTGCATAACCTAAGTATTTGGATTTCAAATAGTGATGTGTCTTTCAGCAGGTCCAGTTGATGCAGGTCTGGAAGCTCACGTACAGCATTTTCCATATAATGGCGACCCTGCCAGGATTGAAGATGAGTTTTTGCAACTGCTCTGGCCACTGCAGTCACCAGATCTTAACATCATTGAGACTTTGTTATATACTTTCGAGAGAAAGGAGCGTGATTGCAATCTACTTCCATCATCACTACCTGAACTTTCCACTATTTCACATGAAGAATGGCATACGTTTCAAACCAGACAGGACCTGTATTCATCCATTCTAATAAGACTGAAGATATTTTGAATTCCAACGATTTTCCTACAATGTTTTAGGCATGCTGGTGTATTTTTGGTGTTTACATATTTTTGTCCTACCCCTGCACATTAATACATCTTTTTGGGGTGGCTCCACTTCATAGTCTTTAATTATGAGTTTTGCCTGCTTCAGAAAAATACCTTCAGAAAATACTCCTTACTTTTAAGATTAAAATCAAAAGGAAGTTATGAAGACAGGAGAGGAGAAAAACATTGGTTTCTAGGAAGATAAATTGCATCCGAATTCGGAAGCGGGAAGGAGCTAGAAAGCCTTTTCCAGGAAGCAAAGTAAAGCATCTTCTAGACAATAAATCAGCTCCTGGCTAATGTTCTCCGAAAAACTGCTCTTCGAACAGTACAAAAGGTGAAGTGGCACTTCGCCAACAAACTTTCAGAGGTTGTTCAGGGACACATTCTGAGTATTTTAGTCTGTGGTGGCTCGTTACAGAGTTATTGCACTAAGTCTGATTTCTTGTTCCAATTAGTATTCTATCCGTAGTGCACTGAAAATTGCGCACAATAGTGCAAATGTTGGCGGTATGCGCTGTGCGTAATTTTACTGTTGAATACTTGGCTTGCGAGAACGGCAGCTATTCCAACACCGACAGCAGCCACGTCTCAGTACTGTACCATTTATTTCAGGGTTGCCGCAGTATTCCGTGTTGTGCAAGTTGTACATTATGGTTAATGCATACTAAAGGCGTCTTCGCTGTTGTGAAAGTATTTTCACGGAAACAAGGCTGACTGCGGTAACAAACCAAATAAATCATGATTACATTTCTACTCTGTGATGGGCCCTGGGATCCTAGTACCAAAATGCTCGGAAGATCTCCCTGTGCAACCACTGAAAGTTCGTTCATAGAGTTCTTGTTCCTCGACGGAGGTTCGAGTCCTCTCTCGGGCATGGGTGTGTGTGTTTGTCCTTAGGATAATTTAGGTTAAGTAGTGTGTAAGCTTAGGGACTGATGATCTTAGCAGTTAAATCCCATAAGATTTCCCACACATTTGAACATTTTTAGTTCTTGTTCACGTTGTGTATGAACACTGTTACCGACAAGGGAAAAAGTGGTGAAATTTAAAATGTAGTGATATGGAAGAAATGTTAAAAATTACGAGAACAGTTAAATTACGTTACAGATAGGTACTCAAAACAAGTAGGAATAAAAGTTTTAGGGGGTTCAATAAGTAATGCACCACATTTCTTTCTGAAAGCACCTTGGTCTTATGCAGGATTACGTTACAGATAGGTACTCAGAACAAGTAGGAATAAAAGTTTTAGGGGCTTCAATAAGTAATGCACCACATTTTTTTTTTAAAGCGTCTTGGTTTTATGCAGGATTCCAGTACACATTATTTCCCACTCTTCGTCTACAAAACCTTATTTCTCAACAAAGTCTCCATTCAATGCGACCGCCTTACGCCAGGTTACGGAGAGGCGCTCATGACGGTGTCTTACCACTCCACTTGTCGAGGGGAGTAACCTCTCCACCATCACGTACTGCTTCCAACGGGGTGCACTCTTCACTGGACCAAACAAACGGAAGTCGGAAGTTGGGAAATCCGGGCTGTGTGGTGTATGAGGAAGACCCGTCCAGTGAAGTTTCTTGAACTTCTCTCGGGTGCGCAGCACTACCACCAATGACGTCCGATTGAGGAGCGATGTGTTTGATTGTGATCCGAATGAAGGTGTCCGCACATTCCATCATTGCAGGAGTCACAGCTGTTGTGCGGCCGGGCGGACATGGTACATCGGATATATTCTCGCGACCTTGTAGCGATTATGACAAATGCCTTGCCCAATACCTCACCGTGCTTTGATCGGTGTCAGGTCTCCTTAGACACATCTGCGGATATTTGAGTTTCTCTGGTTGTCCTCCAAAAGAAGCTGACTGACAGCCCTCTGCTCAGAACTCACATATATTACAGACGTCAGTTTGAAGACTTCGTGTAGCGCCGCAACCTGTCGGAACTAATGAAACTATAGTGGCTGAAGTGGGAATATTTCACGATGTCCCACAACAAACTCAGAATTTTTGCAACGGAAACTGGCCGATAAAAAGTAAAATGTGTTGCAGTACTTATTGTACACCCCTCGTATATAATTCTACGTTAGTTGCAAAGTTTTTACTTGTGTATGAAGTAAATAGCTTCCTAAGACGCAGAACTGCCTTCTTTTTCCCTTGTGTTTAATTGGCAATAACTGTGTTCACAACAGCGACCGCACTGGATGAAACTGTCCTTATGGAGAATTACGCGAGAGAATACTAATAAAGAAATATTGTCACGTAGAAGAAGGTGTAATTAGATGAGTGACGAGCACTAACTTCACTTAACGAAGGTTTATTCAGCACTTGCACATTCAAGAGCGCGGGGCGAACATTCTCCGGCCAGAACACATACAGTATACGAGGGGCGTCCAGAAAGTAAGTTCCGATCGGTTGCGAAATGGAAATGACTATGAAAATCCGATAAAGCTTTGCACAGATGTGTTGGGCAGTATTTCTAGTATGACTCCAGATAGCATCACGTCGCTCTTCTCATTTCTGAGCTCGTAAAGATGTCTAGAAAATAGTGTCTCCCGCCAAGTACGAGGGCCTAGTGAGAAATTTCGACTGAAGCTATGCAGCCAACATTACGTAACTGTCGTGCAGTTTCTTCTTCAAGACAATTCTCAGCCGCATTCTGCGGGGACAGTGAAGATGCTCCTGCATCGTTTTCAATTTGAAATGTTTGACTACTCGCAATACAGCCCGTAATTGTCTCCCTCTGAGTTTCATCTCTGCTCACATGAACCGCTGTCTATGAAGACAACATTTTGCCACAGACAACGAGCTGTAGGCCAGCGTGGACAGGTGGCAGAAAGCACTGGCGGCTGCCTTCTATTACGAGGGTATTGAAAAGTTGGTACAACGCTACGACAAATGTCTAAGTTAGAACGGCGACTACGTAGAGAAGTAGCTGGAAGGTGTAGCTAACTGTTACAAATAAAACATTTCTTATATTCACTGTGGTTTCCATTTCGCGATCAATCGAAAATTACTTTCTGGACAGCCCTCGTATATACAGCTACAGAATATTCCAGTACAATGATTGTTGACATTTGTAGATACTTCTACAATGTACTCAAACCGAATATAGAAATTAAAATTTTACGGTTTAGGTGAGTTTTTGAAATCACGACCCTTCATGCAGCAGACTACTATAATAACCACTATACCACGGTGACTGTGCTACTCAACTTCTTCTGCGACATTGCTCCCTCCTTAAGAGAACAGCGTCTCGGTGTTACGTCGTCCTAGTCCAGGAACGAGTCATTGCTCCTGCATACTCCGACTCCCGATGACTGATGTTCGCCGTGGCGTGATCTTCTTAGAACTCCCAGTGCCGCTAAGCTCTTCGTCACCTTTCCGCTTGTTACCTGTCGCTGGAGCTTCGAATTTACCCTGGGTGGCAGGATCCTTATAGGGCTTCATTTGAAGGGCGTGGACCGTATCTCTGATATTTCGTCGTCTTGTCATCATCATCATCATCATCATTATCATCATCATCAGCCAATTCAATCATTAAATGTTGATGCCTCTTCGAGTCATGGATTCAGGTAGGCTTTCAGCAGTCTTCTCCAAGTGAGACGGTCTTGGGCAGTTCTCTGCCAGGTGTTACCAGCGATCTTCGTGATGTCTTTGTCCCATCTGTCTGGTGGTCTTCCTCTAGGCCCCCGGTGCTCTCTCGGACTCCACTCCAGTACTAGCTTCGTCCATCTGTTGTCTTTTCTTCTTGCGACGTGGCCAGCCCACTGCCATTTCAAGGAACCTACTGTCTCTAAAATGTCTTGTGTCGGGGTCGAAATCTTCAACTTCAAAAGTAACGCAAGACAACTATCTTACAATCTTGCAAGGCCCTAAGTAGCGCCTGCGGAGCTTTTCATTTCAGACATACCTACCAGCCGAACAGAAGCGAAGGTCCAGACGAGGTCACCAGGCTGGTAGACAACAGGACGATGGCTCGCGTCATACCTTCGGCGATCGCTTTCTTGAGCCTGCAGCGTGCGGAGTCGAGCCAACTGCCGAGCTTACTCGGCTGTGGTAACTCCTGGTCCAATGTATTCGTCGTCCACGTCATCAGGATGTAACGGAAATATAATGTCCATCGTTGTCGTCGCCTCACGCCCATGTACCAGGCAAAATGGCGTAAATCCTGCGGTGTCTTGTTTGGCGGTGCTGTAGGCAAGCGTCACGAAAGGTAGCACCTCATCCCAGTTGCTCTGCTCAACACTGACGAACATTCATAGCAAGTTGGCCAAGGTCTTATTAGTAGGGGGATAAAGCAGACGCTACCCCACATTCCATTGTTGACAGATGTATCCAAGATGGAGGCGACGACGTCACCAAAGATGGCGCCTGTGACGTCATTCAAGATAACGGATTTTGCAGGAAGTTTGAATTTTGGTGGGAAGAAAATCAATTGGGCTTTCTCCACTAACCTAACCCCCCTCCCCCAGAAAAATGATGGGAAGTTCAAATTCGAACAGGATAATGCATCATACCATAGTCATCTGTACTAACCTAAGAAAATCGCGGGAAGATAGGTCACTTGGGCTACCCACACTAACCTAAGTCACCTGACCACAGCTTCATCCTATGAACTGGGGCCAAGTTTGAAATTTGGCGGTAAAAAAAGGTCATGTTGCGTATCTCTACTATGCTGAGAAAATGAGGTGAAAGACAGGACACTTGGACTAACCTCAGTCACCCGACCGCCACCTCGTCCTAAGAATTCGTGGGAAAAGGACTTTATTTAAACAATTTCGTGCAGTACAGCCATCCATTGTGTCCACCATGAGGTCCGGACTCCAACTGACTTAGTACACAGCCCCACCACCAGAGGCTGCTGTCGTCCAAGATGGTGGCCATGACATCAGGTGATGACACAAGTACTGTTATCCAAGATGGCCTCAAACAGTGTGTTCTCCACAAGGTATGGACCTAATACTCAATACAACCACCACAGAGGGATGTCGTCCGTTTCGTGATGTAACCCAAGATGGTGGGGGTAAATGGCAGGAAAACGACTCTGCTCAACATGAGTTTTTACATTGCAGGCAGTGTCTCCACCACGAGATATAGACTCCAACTGACCTAGTACACGATACTCCCACCAGAGGATGTTATCATCCCTCCTGTGACATAATCCATGATGGCTGTCTGAGGTGGGGGAATGTGGCGGGAGAACGACTCTGCCTGCACTGGACATGAGTCTTTATTTTGCAGGCAGTCTCTCCACCACGAGATCTAGAGCCCAAGTGACCCAGTACACAGTACTGCCACCAGATGGTGCTGTCATCTCTCCTGTGACGTATCCCAAGATGGTGGTCTGTAGGGGAAAAACTCCGCGAAAATAAATCAGCCTGCGCTGGGCTGCTGAGCAGAGTGAGGAAAGAGCGCACTCTACTTACCTTGGAACATATTATTTAGGGATGGACTATATTTATCACACTGACACAAAACACTAGCCTTGATGTGCTTGGGAACACAATATACAGTCTGCAGACATGCAAACAACTACTAACTTTCCGAAATAATTTCGGTACAGAGCTGCAAACTGCTCCTAAATAATACAGTACACAGATGTGGAGACACGAACTCAGCTCGTAAACTGTCCAAATAACGCATAGCACAGCCTACAGGCCTGCTCCCAAAATAATGCAACAAACACACAATCAACACCCCCCACACCCTGTCCACTGGACTGCACAGCAGGTTAGCGGCAACCCCCGGAAGTGACACGGCCGTCAGCTGTCAAACACCACACAGGTGTTCTCAGGCATGAGGCGGTGACATCCCTTTCATACTTGATACCTGACAAATTCCTGTCAAAATACATGTTCACCTAGACACCGGTGCTGATGCTCCATGTGTGCACACACCTATCACCCACCACCGGATGCAGGTGAAAGTTGTCTCTATTTTCGAGTATACACTCACAGTTATACTAACATCACAGAACTCCAAAGCGTGCTCACGCCGGGCTCATATGCGAGACACTTCCAGGAATCACATGTCTTTACCGTTGATGACAGAATAGCACCGGCTGCTTTCCCCCTAACGGAACATACGAGCTGCGTCCAGCGTGACTGATGCCTCGCTGCGAAACGTCTGCATAGCGACTCGCCATCTAAAAGGTTCTCAGTGTTATTCTTACATCACATGGCTTTGTAAGAAATAACAGCCAAGTCAACCTCTCGGGAACTGTATAGCGTCCTAGAAATAGTTAACACTCGCTTTCTTGATGTCTCAGGTTGTATGCACGAAAATAAAGCCGAATGCAGCCTTCCTCGCAGACCTAACATGGTACCCAGTCCATCACGTGATACCCTTCCTGCTTTCAACACACACAAACGTTGCCTCCACTATATAGAGGCTCATATATCCCAGCACAAGGGATGTGAATGAATCTATCATTATGATTGGCTCTTATCGAATTTACCTGCCGAATTACTGATGCCGCCGGTATCGAAGCACCATCCACCTGTTCTTTCTTTCTGCAGATGGGATTTTCAGTGGCAATAAACTATTTTAGACTGATCAACATATTGCAACGACAACTATACCTCGCAAAGTGCAATACATATCATCAAATATGGAAAGACTCTTACTCATTTACACTGGTCTCCCACCGAGGACAGGAGCTTGAATATTAGTCTTCGAAAACGGTCTCCAACCCAGCAGTGTATAACCGCATATCATGTCGATGTAGTAAACATACAATTCATATCCTCTGCCATACGAAATCATCCCTATTACATCATTCATATATATACCGTGAATACTGCTCTGAGCCCTAGGGCATCTATGCCCGATGGGCTCACAGCACCTCAGGGGGCTGAAGTCACTCTCAGAACTGTTCTACTAATTCTGGATCGTTTCCCTTTGGCACAAACGCGTTCATGTTTCTACTCCGAACCTGCCTCCTTGCTTACTCGCTTTCGATGCACATCTCCTGACTCGGGGATTACAAGAACACATGTATTTTTTCGCATGGGCCGCCATAATATTATACCATTTTCGTGGTACTTCTAGATACCAAGCACTAGGGAGCATCCTACCGATCGCCAGCGCAACATAATTCCCAAGATATAGCCTGGAAATTATTTCTCTACAAACACAAAACTTTAGCGAGGTGCAGCATGCTGTAAACCACTGAGTAACTACAAACAAATGGAGGAAACTGATATTTCCACCGTCGAATACCGATGTCGATGATGTACCAGATTCCAAATCATTCCTATAATTTACAAACCAAGTAAGGTCTTTCCGATGTCTAGAGAACATGCAAACGTGTCTTCCTCATGCTAGATGCACACACGACAATCAATCTTCACTCAAATAAATAACGGCGCGAAATGTGCAGAAGCAGTCAACTGAACAATTTACATGCGAGGGAATAACGATCCAGCGCAAACGCACTTCCATACACAATCTTCTCAAATTTCCACTTGATCAAGAAAGCCGCCCAACACATACTAAATATTAGTTCGCTATTCGGTCATCTAGAGGACGGCAAAGTTAACTCAGATATATTCCTTCACTCCAACATGCCTCTGCATTCGGGCGGCTGCTGCATTTAACGGGAAACACGAATCATTCCCACCACAGGCCATGCATACAATGAATCCTTCTAGAAAACCGGTCACATACACTGCTGGTCACCGTAAATGCAACACCCTGAAGGAAGCATCCGAATCAAGTGAAATTTACACCATGGGTTTGCAGCGATGAGATATACAACTGATTAGAATTTCAGCGCAGACGCACATCACGCGCGCCTGTGGCGCCACCTCATAGCGCCATTTAAGGCTTGGCGATTTCGACGAGTGTACGTTCGGCACGTGTGTTTACCTTGTGGTTGTTTCACAAGACGATCAGTTATGCCTCGCAGACAACAGCGAACATCTTTTGATCAAGTATCCGAGTTCGACAGAGGAAGGATAGTGGCTTACTGAGATTGTGGATTATCATACAGAGAAGTCGCTAGTCGTGTTGGACGAAACCAAACAACTGTAATGCGGATATGTGACCGTTGGATGCAGGAGGGTACGACGGATCGACGTGGTCGATCGCATTCACCTCGATGCACCACTGCACGTGCTGATAGGCAAATTGTGCGCATGGCAGTGACGGATCGCTCAGTGACATCCCGAACCATAGCACAGCACATTGCGTCTGTAACGCATCATCCAGTGTCTGCGCGTACCATTCGACGCCGTTTACAGCAAAGTGGTCTGTCCGCAAGACGTCCATTGCTTCGTCTACCATTGACGCAGAAGCACAGACGTTTCCGTCGCCAATGGTGTGATGACAGACGGATGTGGACGGCAGAATGGAATGACGTTGTCTTTACTGACGAGGCACGCTTCTGTCTGCAGCACCACGATGGTCGGATTCGAGTGTGGAGACACCGTGGAGAGAGGATGCTAGACAGCTGCATTATGCACCGCCACACTAGTCTTGCACCGCGTACTATGGTATGGGGCAGTATTGTATATTACTCTCGCACGCCTCTAGTACGCATTGCCGGTACTTTAAATAGCCGGCGCTACATATCCGAGGTGCTGGAGCCAGTTGTCCCTCCTTACTTTCAGGGCTCGGCCACAGCCATATTTCAACAGGATAATGCGCGACCACACGTGGTACGCATTGTCCAAAGGTTCTTCGTCAATAACCAGATTGAATTGCTTCCCTGGCCGGCTCGCTCTCCGGATCTTTCGCCGATAGAAAACATGTGGTCCATAGTTGCTCAACGAGTGACCCTGATTACATCCCCAGCTGCCACATCAGATGATCTTTGGCAACGTGTGGAAGCTGCTTGGGCTGCTGTACCCCAGGAACACATCCAACGTCTCTTTGACTCAATGCCGAGACGTGTGGCAGCGGTGATCTCCAACAATGGCGGCTACTCTGGTTACTGATTCTGGCAGGAACCACATGTCACAGACGTCTGTAAACGTAATCATTTGATACTTGGTCAACATGTTATCTACAAAATAAATCTTGTTGTGCTACCTCTTGTCTTTCTTGGTGTTGCATTTACGGTGGCCAGCAGTGTATATGTTTCATCATTATACTTACAATTAAATGTTATGATCGCTGTCTCAATTGAACAGCATTCGACAATGAGCGACGTATCAGAACTACACCCTGCTGTCGGCAACGGCTCTTCAAATAGAAGTATCACCCTTTCTTATGACTTGACATATTCTTCTCTTTGCTATCACAGTACTCCAATCAAATCCATGCCCTCCTTACAACAGGACGTATTCATTTTCGTTGCACAAACACATACTTTATAAACCTGATGCTCAAATGCGAACATATAATGCGTCCCCTACTCCTAAGTATAATACTTCGTCAATAGCGGATTGCCTACGATACGAAATAATAGTGACCGAAAATCAACGATGGGTGAACATGTCTCTTAGGTTTTTCTTGCCAATGCTACCACTGTGTCTTAGAAAGAGAGACGTAATCGACCAGATGTTAAAAAAACCTGATCCCAACAACTACTGCATGTTACTGTCACAAGCAATCTTGCTTCTACAGGTGCACACAAGTATCCATGTTAAAAGCTATACCCCCTTTACGAATTGAGGTACGACATTACCTTTGAATGAGATGAGTTTTTTTTTCTCGACAAATACCATGATCTGTATTATCAGATCAACACATAGCCCACGATGCTAACTCATTGTAAAATTTCCGCATTTTGAAAGTGATTCGGCTAAGGAACGTGGTATGTAAGCGGTGTTTGCAACTCCCTCACACCGCCCCAGGTAGATAATTCTATATTTGTAGCGCATTCTGTCTCGAGACCATATCAGAGGTTTTGCGATATATCCTCTGAGTTACAGGTGATGACTCATTGAGAAGGAACACAAGCAGTAGTAGTAGATGATGTGCCGATTGAGGTCGTAAGAAAATGTACACTAGCTTCTCAGATCTCTAGTGTTGCGCTAACAGCTAGTAATGATGTCCATGATTTGGAATTGGGTCTTTCCTTTCATGCACATACCTGGGTCGGACCCTATTGACAATTGCTTTAATGATTATAACCATAACTCAATCACATTTCTGGCACTCCCATATCTCGAAACGAGTCACCTTCCACGAACCTAGCTGCTACAGTAAAATACAGTCAAAATGGTTTTTGTCACCCCCCACGCATCTTGCAACTGCTACCATTTCTACACTTTTCCGCATGTGATCATTCCAATTTAAGTCGAAACTGAGCAAAAGTCGGAGAAAGACATATCCACCACATTCTGCATGCCATGTAGAAACAGAACGACCTGATTTACTGAAACAGGGCTATGTTTTGACCATTCGCTGGAAATGCACGCAATCTGGTACGTCTCCAAACTAGATACAGATACCACAACCCAAAGCAGATCCACGTCCATTCAAATCAATCAGCCCAACATGCTATCATCTTTATTCTCTTCCCCCCCCCCTCCACCCCCCCCCCCCCCCCCCACCACCAGAGAAAAATTACGAACTATAAAAGCTCATCCGATTTAGAGTTCACCTAGTCACCGAGGCTAGTGCAATGACACATAGCTGCGGTGTGGTCCAGCGCGGAGAAAGATATTTCACAATGCTCCCGAGAATAGCGCGGCGTGCAGCTATCCGAACATTCCTAGCGGTATACCCAGTCCCTCGCCGAATTTACACCTCTCACCGCTGCTGCTACTGCTGCTGCCTGTTATGGCACGATCCTATTAAATATACAGGCACTGCAGAGGCCACTTTAAAGTTTGATCACCTATACTCTAGGCGAATGATTGTACCCAACAGACTATACTAAATCACATGGGACGTTCCCTCTGGTCCTGTTGTTTCAAAGACTGTTTTCCAACACTCTTTTGTACAATGCGAAACATTTCATTTTTTCTTCCATGACTTCGAGACCTGTGCCAGGTTCTAAACCGACATTAAGAAGTTCTGATCCACGGCCTTTCGCAGGAAACTGGACGTTGCACGTTGTAAATCATATTCTTACGGCGGATATCATAACACGCCACAATATGTAACAAGACATCAATGATTCAGGTGGCAGATTGTGGAACGCGGTATAAAGGCAGTCGACCCCGTGCGCAAATCAAGGGCCACAAACCATTATTCTTCTCACCTTTCTTCTGATTTACAGTTGTCAGTAACCGTAGACGCGTACGACAAATTTTGTCACATGACACACACTGCAGAAATACGCATTAATGTCCAAACGTAGACGGGATATACCGTAATCAGCTGAGAAACATATGTCATAGAATTCAGATTGGGGTAAAATAAAGTTTAGCGATGAGAAAAAGTTGACTTTTGATGGACAGGACGGATTTCAATATTGTTGTCATGATCTGAGGGAAGAGCAGCTGGTAAGAATGAGGAGACATTTTGGTGGTGCAAGTGTTACGATTTAGGCAGCCTTCTGCGCGAAAGTTAAATGACGCATTGCTTGAGTGTACTCTAGAATGAATTCCGTGCTCTCAGAGATACTAGAAACAGAATTCATTAGAACGTCTGAAGAGTTAGGGGACGAAAGTTTAACAATCCAGCAAGACATTGCATCTTTGCATCGGTCTGCTAGAAAAAGTAAGGGGTTTGGAGATAAGATATCGATGTTTCGCCTTGGCCTGCACGTAGCCCGGATTCGAACCCCATGGAAAACCTTTGTGGAATATTTGAAAGTCATGTTTATTACAATGGAAGAGAATCTGAGGAGTAATTAGGAAGAACGGAAGTAACAATGTAATAACACAGCAGGACACTGAGTATCTTAATACCAATTTCCATCCAGGAAATGGAAACACCTTATTTTGTTACTGATATTATGAAAGAAAATTTGTAATTTCATCATTTTTTATGTCTTATAAGTACCTCCTACTTTCATATTGCAATTCGAGAAATGTATGCTTTCGACATCGACCTATTACCTTCGTGGAACCCTGGCTTTTTACTCGTTACCACTACTGTAGAACAGTCAAGCAACAGATGAACGCAGGATTCACTATCTGAGGTTTCTGTACATACTTAATTATTGTGTATACAGATGGTTCAGCTACAGGTTTTGACGAGTGAGGTCGCAAGCATAAAGAATATGACGTAAATAGGCGTATCTTTTGACTGAATTGACTTAGGAGCTTGAACATTTTTTACGCCGCCAGTGAATCTGAGAACTTGGTATCTCACATAAATTTCAACTTGACACCCCTACCCCTCCTGAGAGAGAGGGGTTTTCACAGAAGGACAGACAGACCGAGAGGCAGACGGACAACAGAGACCATATAAAGGTTCGGTTTTATCGGTAGATGTACCGAAAATTAGCGAATTTTCGGAATTTGTATACGGAACAAAAAATAATTTGCAAAATAAAATGAGAAAACAAACAAGATTGCAATTTTCGCTTACGGAAGTGAATCACTTTATAAATAAATGCCAAGAGAGGTACATATAAACAAATGGGATTCCTAAGAGTAGTAAAAGGATGCCCAACAGCTGACAGGTTTCGAAATTTGGAAGTCAGGGGAGAACTGAATGTGTTTCATATGCAAAACAAAATACAAGAAAATGGAGAAATTGTAACAAACACCTCGAAAGAATGGGTGGTGGAAGATTACCTCTCCAGATGACAAGATTCAATATAGTTGAAAAAAGAATTCATGGAAAACTGAGGAAACGAAGGATACCGTAATAGACGAAACAAAAAAGGCTTAATGCTTGAAGTGAAGATGATGATTTCAGTCAGTCTGCCGAGAAGAATAATCATAGGACGACAGCAGTGCGCCGATGAGATCGGTGGCATGAGACTGTGTTGCGATTAAATCAGGTTTCAGAAATGCGTAGTGTACCGTTAGGACTGATGAGATTCGTACTGAAGTTGTGAAAAGGAGTTTCATTTCCGGTTCTGAGCCAGCAGTTCTCTGACTGTCGGCATTTAAGGTATCACGAGAAGCAAGTTTCACAACTCCTGCATTTCGTTCTAACTTCGTACCGTTCCTCGCTTGCGGACTCTGTACCGAGAAAACTTTTTATTCCGAGCCTTTCTTGGAACTTAATCCAACTGCGCTTGCGATTACAAGGACAACAACTTCACACTATTTTCCCGTCACTTTTACGCAGAATGCTATTAAAAGCTACGGAAGTGCTGCACTGCCCTTTAACCTTAATTAACATTTTTCTCGTTGTCCTCGGTGGAAAATAATTCCATCTCAGGTATAACGTATTGTTTGTGATGTCTTTTTAAAATGGGTTGAATTTTCATATCAACCGCGTTCCACATAATCATAGCAACATTCAGCAACACGAAGTTGCGTGATTTTGACGCTGTTATCTCTAATTTCGAACTGTGTACGGCTAAATAAAATAACAGTGTACTTGAATGCCATATAATTCAGTGCTGACCGCGACGAAACTTCAACGTCACTATCGAAAATACCCTCCTGAGACATGCCAGGTCGGCAAATGAGCCAAACACGATAATTCTGAATAAAAAAAATAGCTGGTTTGTCGCAGTAAGCACTTATTGCAGATGCAAAAGATGCCACATGCAAAGTAATCGCAATAGTGTAACTTCAAATGTGAGGTCACAAAGAAACAAATTAACGGATAGACTATCGTGGATAGTACAGAATTAAACAAAATCATCATGCAAAAAACCTATCCCACCACTTATTTCCACGTACCATACTTAATATACCGTGTATGAATGTACTAACTGCATTCCATTGCCGCAACAATACTGATAACCGTATCCTTAATGCAACCGCATCGGAAGAGTACGTGTCGAGAGACCAGACTGATTTATGATTCCTGTAGAGGGTAGCAGCCTTTTTAGTGGGTAAGAAGCTACGTGATTCACTGTTCTGGTCTTGTGACAATGGCCAACATAGGCTTGTTATCTTGGTATTGTGAACAACTGAAAGCAAGCGAAACTACAGACGTTACACTGTCCGACGACAATAACGCTATAAAGAGAGGAAAGTATCACAACCCTTGCAGTTCTAGACGCCTACTGTTCCTTGCTTACTGATTTGGGGCGACTAAATTGTGGTTAGTGCAAAACGCTAACGCTCCGCTTCCCCTTTCATCCGTTACCCCCTTTCCATCACCTAATATTAATTTTACTTTCCTTCTTTCGGCTGTCGTAGAATTAGTTCCATATTACAAGTCAATTTTGACCATTAACGTACTGAAAGTTTGTTTTATTTCATCATACCTTGTGCAGTCTCTTCATCTGCAGAGTAACCATAAATAAGAGCACTAGCACTACTGTGCCGGGTCTTGGCTTTGTGATTACTGCGGGTAAAAACCGAAGAAACCGCAAAGACGTTGGACATTTACGAGCTGGGACCAGGAGGAGTTGAAACGCACAAATGTTGAAAGTAAATAATAGGGAATTTTTGGAGTGCTGTGGGTGAACGACCAGGTTTTCTTGTCTGGTGAGTCCGGCGTTATCAACAAAACATCAAATAGCGAGAATACAAGAGTAGGTCTGATAATGAAGAAGAAAATAGAGACACGGATAACCGACAATGAATAATGTAGCGAACGGATCTTCGTAATGTAGTTCACAAACAATAAAATTTAGTAAGACACAACAACTAATCCTGGAACTATTTTACAACTTAAAGTCTGGTTTCTAAACCTCTGTTTTACTGTTATACACTGAAGGGCCAAAGAAACTGGTACACCTGCCTAATATCGTGTAGGGCCCTGCTAGCACGCAGAAGTGGCGCAACAAGATGTGGCTTGAACTCAACTAATGTCTGAAGTAGAGCTGGATGGAACTGACTCTGTGAAACCTGCAGGGCTGTCCATAAGTCCGTTAGAGGAAGGCAGGTGGAGATCTTTTTGAACAGCACGTTACAAGGTATCAAGGATATGCTCTATAATGTTCGTGTCTGTGGAGTTATGCGGTCAGCGGAAGTGTTTAAACTCAGAAGAGTGGTCCTAGAAACACAACAGTTGCGGACGTGTGAGGCGTCACATTGTACAGCTTGAATTGCCCAAGTCCGTTGAAATGAACAATGGTCGTGAATGGATTCAGGTGATCAGACAGTGTGCTTACGTACGTGTCACCTGTCAGAGTCGTATGTAGACGTATCAGGGGACACATATGACTCCAACTGCACACGCCCCACATCATTACATACCCTCCACCAGCTTGAACAGTCTGACATGCAGGATCCATGGATTCATGAGGTTGTCTCCATACCCACACAAGTCCATTCGCTTGATACAATATGAAACGAGGCTCGTCCGACTACGGAACACTTTTTCACTCATCAACATATCAATGTCGGTGTTGACGAGCCGAGGCGAGGTGTAAAGCTTTGTGTCGTGCACTCACCAAGGGTACACGAGTGGGCCTTCGGCTCCGAAAGCCCGTAGCGATGATGTTTCATTGAATGGTTGGCACGCTGACGCTTGTTGATGGCCTAGCGTTGAAATCTGCAGCAGTTTGCAGGAGGGTTGCGCTTCTGTCACGGTGAACGATTCTCTTCAGTCATCTTTGGTCCCGTTCTTGCAGGATCTTTTTCCTGCGGCAGAGATGTCGGAGATTTGATGTTTCGCCGGATACCTGATATTCACGGTACACTCGTGAAATGGTCGCACGGGATAATCCCCACTTTATCGCTACCTCTGAGATGCTGTGTCCCATCGCTCTTGCGCCGATTGTAACAGCACGTTCAAACTCACTTAAATCTTGGCAACAACTGCTCCAGACAGATCTTGCCGACCGCAGCGCCGTATTCTGCCTGTTCACTTGCCTCGGTATTCAAATATGCGTGACTATACCAGTTTCTTTGGCGCTTCATTGTATAATCTGAAACGTTCCAATGTCTCCAGGTCTTTTCCACATGTACAATCATCTCTCTGTTGTCACAGTGCAGACTAGCAAGTAGAGTTGCATCAAATCAGATTGAAGGTCACAACAACAGTGTTCTGAAAGCTATCTGGTTCACTGAGTTAAGGTCCATTGGTGGTCTGTCAGTGTATGAGCTCGCGTTTCCTGCCATCAGCGCTTTCTGACCAATAGTATCTGGACAGCTGTCAAACCTTAGTATGGACTCTGTCCACCGTTCAGCTTTATGACGGCTTCAACTCTGCTGGGGACATTTTCGATGATGTGTCTGCGTATCTGTGGAGGAATGGCAGCCCAATCTTCCTCAACAGCCGAAACCAGTGTGGGTAGCGTGGATGCTCGGTTCTGGATCGAGGTCTACGTTCTAACTCATCCCAAAGTGTTCCACTGGGCTCAGGTCGGAAAACTGGGCAGGTTGATTTCAAGAACGCTGTTGTCAACAAACCATTGCCTGACAGATTCTGCCGGCCTTTGTGGGCGAACGGTTCTGGGCGCATCAGTGCGGAACTTCGCTGCTGCTACGGTCGTGGGTTCGAATCCTGCCCCGGGCATGGATGTGTATGCTGTCCTTAGGTTAGTTATGTTTAAGTAGCTCTAAGTCTAGGGGACTGATGACCTCAGATGTTAAGTGCCATAGTGCTCAGAGACATTTGAACCATTTGACAGATTCTGGCTTATGACAAAGTGCATTATCGTGCTGATACAAGCAATGATCGTCTCCGATCTGTTGCGCATTACACAATGCTATACAATGCGTTCATATCATTTCACATTTAATGGTTTCTTAAGCACAGTAACGGAAACAAGTACGCAAAACGCCTCCACACTTTTTACACCGCACATTATGGAAGGAAACGATCTTCAGGGATTCACAGAACCTTAACTCTCCCATCGGACTGTCTCAGGGCATGTCGTGATTCATCATTCCAAATCATTCGACTGCTGTCGTATACAGTCCAGTGGCATCTCTCTTCTTACCACCTCAAGTGTCACTTAGCGTTGACCACCGAAATGTATGGTTCTTGAGGAGATGGTCGACCATTGTACCCCATTTTGTTTAATTTCCTATGCACAGTCATCGTGTTCCTTAGACAGCTGATAGCTACGAGAGCTACTCGTGAACAAAATGGTCTGAATCTGAAGCGGCGCTCGTCGAGCTCCACAGTCGGCTACAGGGCGCTGTGGTCGGCGTTGTTCGGCCGCTCTCGTAGCTATCAGGTGACGAAGTCACTTCGCCAGAAGATGAAGGGTACTAAACTCATAGAAACATTGCGAGAAGACGACACCACCACTCGGCTGATAACCCCAGAAGAATTCATCACTCTTTAAAACCGTCCTCCGAATGCTCGACGGTCCTGTACGTTGCTTCGTCCGTTTGGCCTGATACCAGTTTACCTGTTGTTGTTTCTTCACGTTTCCACTTCACAATCAGATCACCGAAAGACGGCTTGGGCAGCTTCAGAAGGGATGACATGTTTCTGATGGATTTATTGCTCGGGTGACATGCAATGACTGATCCACGTTCGGAAATACTGTATTTGTTAGTTCCATAAAAGTTAATAAAATATGCTCGCGCAAGCGCTACGCATATGTAGTATCTCTCGAGTGCACAGTAGAGGAGGCTAAAATCCATTTAACAGCAATACATTATCGATTTTGTATCCCCCCTGGATAGGCGGCGCGTGGATCTGCTACTGTGAACTGCTTCTGCAAAATAGGCCGAGAGTGAAGGACACGGGTAGGAGCAGGAAAAGGTGAACTACTTCGGTACTGCCGGTAGATTTTAAAAGTTTACAATAGGTTTTTCTTTTCCTTTATTGAGTTTCGATTCCCCCCAAAGGGGGCGGGCTGGCAGCAGCTTAGTATGCCGCTCTTCAGCCTAGAGAATTTGTTGTAAAAAGATGAAGATAATAAATAATAAAAACAGGCGATAAAATCGGTGACTTAAATGGTAAAATGGCGGAAAAATCGTGGAACTTAAAACATAAAACAAAGGGTTGGTGATGCTAATAAAATACGTAAGAAGCAGACAGATAATAGAATAGACGTACAATTAAAAAAACACGGCCACAGTCTGGTTTCTGTTCGCAAGAGATATAAAATTTACACCCAGCAACAGCATGGTTTCTCTTCGCAACACTTTGGAAACTTCCTGGCAGATTCCGGAAACACTTTGGAAAGACGAACAACACAAAACATTCAATTGAACACTGCACTAAAAAATTTTCACAAATGTGATATACCACAGCCGAGGGCAGATGGGACAGAACCTCGACAGACGACGGGAAAGGAAAGGGGGGGGAAGGAGAGGAAAACACGAAGTCAGGGGGAGGGGTGAAAGGATCCGATGGAGGACGAGGACCCATAAGAGGGGGGTTGGGCACTGGGCAGACGTGACAGGGACTGGGGAAAGGCAGGACGGGAATGCAAAAGGACCCAGGGAGGGGGGAGAAGGGAGGCAGGGAGAGATTAGGTGGGGAGAAAACAGGATGGAAGGGGGAAAGAGGGAGCCCAGGAAAAGGACAGAAAAGGAGGGGGGCTGAGAATCAGGGTTGATAGGAGGGATAAATGGAGGGAGAGAGGGCACCATTTGGGAGGGGGAGTTGACGGAAGCCACCTTGGGAAAGGAGATGAAGGGTGTAGAGATGAAGGGTAGGGGGGACACAACAGTGAAGGCGTGGCAGGGGGCTGCGGCGGGAGAGGAGAGGAGCAACCAGGGGGTGAGGGGGATCAAGGCGGCGGGAGGTGTAGAGTATGCGGATATGTTCGAGGAATAGGAGCAGATGGGGGAAAGGAATGAGGTCGTAGAGGATCCGCGTGGGGGATGGGAGGCGTATACGGAAGGCGAGGCAGAGTGCATGGTGCTCAAGGATCTGGAGGGACTTACTGAATTTGGGGGGGGGGGGAGGCCGCTGTGGTCGGCGTTCTTCATCCGCTCTCATAGCGCCAACCTACGAGAGCGCACCTACGTTGTGGCATCGTAGCTATCAATACCACAATCGGTTACAGGGATTCCTCTGCTAATGTAATAATCAGTTACCAAAAACGGCCATGTCCGCCATCTGTCGACCCCAGTGTAGCGTGTAGTGTGTGGTGTGTATTTCTCCATAGGCGGGAGCAGGACGCGAAGGGGCCGTTGAGCGGCTGTTAAAGACGGTTCGCTGGTGTGACGGAACAGAACAGTCACAGACAAAAACGAATGGAGATGAAAGTACTTTAGTGGGAACATTTGGAAGCGTATAGATCTTGACGTACATCGCGAGTGTTTAGTGTCTGTAAACTGTATGTTAAGCGTCAGTCCACTTCAAAACTCTCTCTTTGTCAGCCTAAATGGTATGGAAAGAAAGCACAAAATAAGGTACGCATCTGAATCAAGGGCAAGTCATTAGTTAGCCTGAGGATTAGACTTTGGGACTAAATGGAAGAAGCATTGTGCATAGTATGTATAGCACCCACGACGTCTTTGCCATGTATATAACTCTACTAGTAAATAAATGAACCTACATCTACTTCTTCATATACACTCCGCAACTCACCGTACGGTGCGTGGCGGAGGACACCCTGTACCACTACTTGTCATTTCCCTTTTGTTCCACTCACAAATAGAGCGAGGGAAAACTGACTGTCTGCACGCCTCTCTATGAGCGCTAATTTCTCGTATCTTACTTACGTGGTCCTTACGCGCGTTGTATGTTGGCAGTAGAATAGTTCAGCAGTCAGTTTCAAATACCGGTTGTCTAAATTTTCTAAATTATGGCTTGAAATAATCAAAAGTTAGAAAAGGTCCCAGAAAATAATACATCCCTATAATGACATACCCAGTTTCTTCTTTCTCTTGGGGAGACTTTTTATCACATTTATGGTGTAATAGGTACTGAATGATGAATGGCTGAGAGAGCCAATCCATTTAGTATTCTCTTAAATGATAAAACATAAGCACAAACTTAATTCACCTGATACAGTAGCGTACATTATTAATTTTTAGGGCTTGTAATTATTAATAAATGGTAATCTAATCTATATACATATGCCGACTGATTCATTACCGCCCAGCGCAAACCGCTAACGATAGAAACTTGAATTTTTGTGAGGGCGTTAATCTTATACTGTAGTCGTGGTGTAAGAGGGGATTCTTCGAAATTCCGCACCGAAAAGGGTGAAGCAGGGAATGAAAAGCCTTTTTGAAAATATTACGCTATTAAAACAATTTTGAAGCTAGACACACGAAATTGGACAAACGACACTGTCTCAGTCTCCCTGAATACCGATATTTCCTTTTTATTGCCAGTGTGACGAAACGTCGTTTAACCATCACGTAAATAAACACTTGCACAGGGATTGGTCCGTGACGTTTGGGCACAGCCACCGGGTTTTACAAGCTCCACCTCCACGTTGGTTTTATGCTATTGCAAACACAACTTTCGTGTTAGCTCTATCATTGTTACATTACTGCGAGTATAAGTCTAAAGCATTAAAAGCCTTCGAGTTTTTGGTAGCCAGTATATTATTTAAGCCATGTTTCCTTTATTTCAAATTCGAGAGATCACAGAGGCGATAGCTCCACTCTATAAATATGGATAACAGTCGATAAAAGTTATTGGTGCTATGTTAAGCTTCGACTTCAATTGAGTATGAGGCGCGGACAGACCTTCGTCGCCACGTTGAGCAGGGACGTAAGAGGGAGAATGTTGTCGGTCTGCTATAAAATGATGCATCTTTAGGCATGCATGATATTCAGCAGCTATGGCATAAAAAACGCACGGAAGTATCAAAGTTATGCGAAAGCGTATCATATTGTTCATGTTCAAACACACTCGTTACGTTATTCATTTTTCACTTGACACACAACGCTATAGTGCCACAGCTGTTAAATCACTGAAGTTGACAACTGTCGTAAACACAAGAAGTCGACAGGACGTGTACAGACATGTACCGATAACAAGTAGGGAGACGCACTTAACTTATCAACGACAACTTATCGGTCCTTCTCCCTGCTACCAGACTTTGCAATCTAACAGCCGTTGTAAGTGTTCAACAGGTCAAAATTTAATGTCATGTTCATTACAACTAATAAATGCCATCATATTTTAACGTGGGTGAATTTAAACCCACTAACACACACACACACACACACGCACACACACACGCACACACACACGCACACAAACACCTTCATGGCTCTTGAAGGGGATTCCCCCCCCCCCCCCCCCCCCCCGTCCCAGTAACTACGCCCCTGGATTCCAGAAGCGTCACGACAGTGAGGAGTGAAATTATCACTTAGAGTTAAACTGTACAGAAACTACGAAATGACGTCGGCATATTACATACGTGTGCAAATATGGTTTAATAACATATTATCTAAAAATGGTTATTATGGGAATAAGCGTAGATATTCAGAAAGCGGTCCTCTATTCCTGCACAAAAGTCATTATCAAGCTGCCAGTAATCCTGAAACAAACTCAGATTCCTTGGAAGGTAAATGATAACTCTTTAGGGCATGAACTGCACGCGAGTTATCTCCTAAACTAGGAAACGGCGGCGAGCTGCGAACGAGTCAAATTAGGCTACGATGCGCTCCACCGATGTACTCGCGAACAGTTATCGACAGACCCGGAATAATTCTCTGCAGCAGTACGCGTGTAAAATCGGACTAAGTCAGGGTCGTCGGAAGTGCCCTATCCCGTTAAACTTCTCACTATTGTAAAGCCAATAATTAGGACCTGTACGTATGAAGATAGTGTCTATTAGGATCATTACGCATGTTGATTGTGGACAGTTGGGAATGTGGGTCTAACGGGATGCGTGCAAGGGATAAGTCCCTGCAGTTGCGCTGTTAATCTCTGTCCTCGGTGGCTCAGATGGATAGAGTGTCTGCCATATAAGCAGAAGATACCGGGTTCGAGTCGCGGTGTAATTTCCCCACAGAAAATACCCTCTACCACGCACCAATTAATCATTGTCAATCAAACCATCCACATTCATTCACTTTGGAAAAGTATCTGATCTGATTTTCTCGTAACATATGAGGCGACAGCTCGACGACGCCAAAGTATTTTCTAGTGCGTTTATTCTTTGAAATAACAGAGATGCATATATGCATTCTCCATGGTTGTTAGAGTGGTAACTAGGACAGCTCCTGGAGTATCGGCTGAGGGATTGACGAGTTTCTGAGAGATACATATTCTGCTTTTCTTCTCGCTAAAGCGAGCCAATTAACATTTGTGCCGCTAGCGGTTTGTTTGAAGAGAAAGAGATTGTAAACGGAAAATAATTAAGACGTGGAATCACCACAGATCTGGACATGTAATGGAGATGGATTTAATACACAATTTCCTTCATAAATAAGGTTTGTGACTTTTTTTGTTCTGAAGTGAATGAACGAATGAGTTTTTTCTGAATCATTTGATGATCACGTTGGCCCTGTAATTAGTGGGGAAGTTTCAGCTGTGTCGAAGAGAGCCTGCAATCACTGAGTCTGTGTCAAATCGTCCACACGATTGACTCTCCCGACTGAATGCAGTGTTTAACAGCAATAATAAATGTAAAGATCTCTTACAGCAAGCCAGCCGCTGATTACCAAGACGAAGGACTCCACAAAAGATCCTATTTGGCTGATTTCACGTAATGAAATATTATATTAAAAACTGTACATAGATAAAGGAGAGAAAGAGAGAGAGCGAATGAAAATAGAGATAATACTAATAATCCTCAATTAGTCTAACTTTTCGCCTGTCTTATCACGGATCAGCCAAGAAATTGGAGGCCCTTACTTTACTGTAGAGATTTATGTGTGAAGGTGAAGGGATCTTAAAGGCAACAGATACACGTCTATAGAGACAAGACATTACACAAAGTTAGCGGCTAGCTGCATTCATCATCTGTTCTTAGATAAAGAGACGGCAACTTATTATCCGAACATTAAAAAAAATGTTAAAGCGGGCGGGGCACACTTTTTCAGCTGTCCCCATCATGGTATGTCAACAACACCTGTCGGCAGCTGTGGGTTCCAATTAATTATCATTTACCTGTATCTGTCTAACTAGTCTCAGGAACACTCCAAGATTTGACCAGTCAACCAGAATCCGTACATTAACAGTGCACGCGAATCCTTGTGCTGTCTGCAACAGATACTGTCTGTAATCTCGGCAAACGCAAAACAGAGAAATAGTCTGAAGTTAACGGAGAAAAAAAAATATCGCAAATATCACATCACACTCAAGTTTTTCCGGAAACAAGCGTAATTATAGGCTTCTGCTAAGTCTTTCCAGCTACGCTTCATTCGTCGAAAAGCGCCTTCAGATCTAACATAAGGCCTCTGCCTGAGGCCCGTGTTACTCTGGAAAATAACTTCGATAAATCTATTTTATGAAATATTTGTCTCTATATACTGAGATCATGGGATACCTCCTAATATCGTGTCGGGTCACCTTTTACCAGATGTAGTGCAGAAGGTCGACGAGGCATGGACTCAACAACTCGTCGGAAGTCCCCTGAAGAAGTGTTGAACCATGCTGCAACTGTAGTGGCCCATAATCGCCAAAGTGTTGCCGGTGCAGGATTTTGTGCACGAGCTGACGTCCCTATTATGTCCCATAAACATTCCATCGGTTTCATGCCGGGCGATCTGGATCGCCAAATCATTCTCTCGAACCGTCCAGAATGTTCGTCAAACCAATCTTAGCTGTTGTGACTCGGTGACATGGCGCGTTCTCAGCCACAAGAATTCCATTGTTATTTGGGCACAGGAAGTCCATGAATGGCGACAAATGGCCTCCAGGTAGCCGAACATAATCATTTCCACTCCATGATAGGTTCAGTTTGACCAGAGGAAACAATCCATTCCATGTAAGAGCAGCCCACACCATTATGGAGCCACCATCAGCTTGCACAGCGCCTTGTTGACAACTTCGGTCCATGGCTTCGTGGGGCCTACGTGACACACGAATCCTACCATCACCTCTTGCCAACGGAAATCGGAACACATCTGACCAGGCCATGGTTTTCCAGTCGTCTAGAATCCAACTGATACGGTCACGAGCCCAGAAGAGGTGCTGCCGGCAATTATTTTATCTTTGAACTCTTCCATTTGCTCCGTGTTTGCGTAGAAAATTCTGCGGTTACTTCCAGTAGTGTTTCTTGTCTGTTAGCACTGACATCTCGACGCAAACGGTGCTGCACTCGTTCGTTAAGTGAAGGACGTCGGCCACTGCATTGTTTGTGGTGAGAGGCAATGCCTGAAACTGGATGTTATCAGCACACTCTTGACAGTGTAGCTCTCGAAAAACTGAATTCCGTAACGGTTTCCGAAATGAAATGTCCCTTGAGTGTGGGTGAAACTATAATTCCGCGTTCAGTCCCTTAATCCACGTTGTGCGACCATAATCAAGTAGGAAATCTTTTCACAAGAATCACCTTAGTTTCCCGAGACCTGCACTGCCAGTGCACTGCCCTTTTACACCCTGTGTACGTGTTGCTACCACTATCTGTATTTGTGCATATCGCTATCCCATGACTTTCATCACCTCAGTTTAGGCTACTGCGGTACTTTTACTGTATCTTTAAAAATGTTAGACCGCGATCCCAGTTTTTTATAAGGAATTTGACAAATACACTATGCAATCAAAAGTATCCGGACTCCCCAAATAACATATGTTTTTCATATTAGGTGCATTGTACGTCCACCTGCTGTTAGGTACTCCACATCAGCGACCTCAGTTGTAATTATATGTCGTGAGAGAGCAGAATGGGGCGCTCCGCGGCTCTCACGGACTTCCAACGTGGTCAGGTGATTGGGTGTCACTTGTGTCATACGTCTGTACGCGAGATTTCCACACCCCTATACATCCCTAGGTCCACTGCTTCCGATGTGATAGTGAAGTGGAAACGTGAGGGGATACGTACAGCACAAGAGCGTCAGGCCGACTTCGTCTGTTGACTGACAGAGACCGCCGGCAGTTGAAGGGGATCATAATGTGTAATAGGCACACATCTATCCAGAGCATCACACAGGAATTCCAAACTGCATGAGGATTCACTGCAAGTACTTTGACAGTTAGGTGGGAGATGAGAAAACTTGGGTTTCATGGTAGAGAGGCTGCTGATAAGCCATACACCACGCCAGTAAATACCAAACGACGCCTTGCTTGGTTTAAGGAGCGTAAATATTGGACGATTGAACAGTGATAAAACGCTGTGTGGAGTGAAAAATCACGGTACACAATGTCGCGATGCTATGGCACGGTGTGGGTGTGGCGAATGCCCGGTGAACGTCATCTGCCAGCGTGTGTAGTGCCTACAGTAAAATTCGGAGGCGGTGGTGTTATGGTGTGGCCGTGTTTTCCGTGGGGGGCTTCACCCATTGTTGTTTTGCGTGGCACTATCACAGCAAAGGCATACATTGATGTTTTAAGCACCTTCTTGCTTCCCACTGTTGAAGAGCAATTCCAGGATGGCGATAGCGTCTTTCAACACGATCGTGCACCTGTTTATAATTCACGGCCTGTGGCGGAGTGGTTACACGACAATAACATTCCTGTAATGGTCTGGCCTGCAGAGAGTCGTGACCTGAATCCTATGGAACACCTTTGGGATGTTTTGGAGCACCGACTTCGTGTCAGGCCTCACAGACCGACATCGATACCTCTCCTCGGTGCAGCACTCCGTGAAGAATGGGCTGCCATTCCGCAAAAAACCATCCAGCACCCGGTTCTAGGCGCTACAGTCTGGAACCGCACGAGCGCTACGGTCGCGGGTTCGAATCCTGCCTCGGGCATGAATGTGTGTGATGTCCTTATGTTAGTTAGGTTTAAGTGGTTCTAAGTTCTAGGGGACTGATGACCTAAGCAGTTAAGTCTCATAATGCTCAGAACCATTTGAACCATCCAGCGTCGGGCGGGATTAGCCGAGCTGTCTAGGGCGCTGCAGTCATGGACTGTACAGCTGGACCCGGCGGAGTTTCGAGTCCTCCCTCGGGCATGGGTGTGTGTGTCTTTCTCCTTAGGATAATTTAGGTTAAGTAGTGTGTAAGCTTAGGGACTGATGACCTCAGCAGTTAAGGTCCCATAAGATTTCACACACATCTGAACATTTGAACCATCCAGCACCTGATTGAACGTATGCCTGCGAGAGTGGAAGCTGTCATCAAGGCTAAGGATGGCCCAACACCATATTGTATACCAGCATTAGCAATGGAGGACCCCACGAACTTGTACATCATTTTCAGCCAGGTGACGGGATATTTTTGATCATATAGTGTATCTTTAACAGGATAGAGCAGACCTATGGAGCACAGCATTTTCATAAAATCTTACCACTCATCCAGACAACTGGATAATGCATCTGTCAGAATTTTACGCTGCATACGAGGACAACTTTAGAATTACTACTGGCCTTATGTACGTGAAACATAATTTGGTTGACTGCTATGCATCACTGACCGTAGACTTGAGAAACTCAACATGGAATTCCATCTCCATCCGAGAGGGCACACAAGGATCTCCCACAGTCGTCAGAACTGTCGGGAAACTCACTGTTTAGCAAGCTTCCAAACCGAGCCACGCAATTACATTGCTACGCAACACTTAAGAACTAGCTGGATAACGTTATATAGCACACTCTCTTTCCTGGGGCCTTTGCCCCACTTCAACATGGGGTCGGCCATGTTACTATTGATTTGCCAGTGTTAGTTGCAGAGGGTGGCCGGATGTCCTTCCTGCCACTACCCCGAACCTCCTGGGATGGAATTAGTGTACCCCAGCTGTCTGCGTTCAGTGTAAGCCATGGAATAGTGCGAACGTTTTCAAATGTCTGTGAGTCGTGAAACTGAGGCGGAACGTGGGGACCAGCCCGGTATTCACCTAGCGGGATGTGGAAAACCGCCTAAAAACCACATCCAGGCTGGCTGGCATACCGGCCCTCGTCGTTAATGCACTGGACGGATTCGATCGGGGGCCGGCGCGCCTAGCTGAGTCCAGGAAGCAGCTCATTAGCGGTTTCGGCTTCCCTGGCGGGTCGGCATAACACGCTAACTACTCGCCGGAAATCACTGAAAGTAGGGCATAATACTGCCAGAGGTCATTCAGCTGTGTGCAGAAATTTGTATGTCACACGGCTCAAGGACAGCCAAATAGGGCTGGCCCTGCAACAAGAGGCAGATCAAGGCATTGGTAAAGGTAGTGCATGTTCATCAGCGAGGAGTTGTGGTGCAGTGTGATGCTGTTCCTCAGAGACGATCTGGATGGCTTTACACCAGGAAAAATCGTTTGAGAAATGGAAGGGAGACAAAATGTGACAAGTGTAGCCCAGGAGGTGGCATTTTGGTATCACATATTGATACCACCCTATGGGTGTCATTGCAACAGAACAGCGAGTTTCTGTCTGATGCCGATAGTGGTGACGCGTGGCCTGGTGGACCCAACTGTCTGCGCCCACTGAGCCACACCCCCACCAGCTCTGTACTTTGAGTGCCGTCTGCCACCGCGGTATAGGATGGCCAGCTGTAACGACTCTGCCCCACTCGCGCTCGGAGCCACTACGGTACGAGACGTTCCTTTGTGCTTGCTTCAGGGAGCCACACCATTGCTGACGTTATGGCCGGTGGACTCTATTTCTCGCCGCAATACATATACAGAGTCTTCGTTCATTTGGAGATACATGTTAAGTAAATCTTCTCTTAGCTGTGTCACTTGTTCGCAACCATTTCTGCTCTGTCCAGCGTTCCTACGACGACAGTTTGTAACACTTATATCGATTAGGAGTAGGTTTGTTTTAAGTAACTGTGTATCTACAATTTATGAAGTGTGCATTCTGTGTTGTTTGAACTCCCTGATGTATCGCAAGAAAATTAGTTTTGTAACATATATATGAAAAAAGCAAAAGAATATGTTGCAATTTGAAATTATTATAATATGAATATGTTTATGAAAGAAGTATGTTTTTTAAAAGCTGGTTCAGGCTTGTAACTCGTAAACGCTGTAGGGAAGTCCCTCCGCAATGAAAGTGGCATGGCGCGACGTAAAAGGTGGGTTTGGCGGTCGAACTGAGCGGCTCCTTTGTGAGAACGGCACCCAGTGCGTGGGTAGCCTTAGTGTGGTACACCTCGACGGTGCTAAGAGAGGCAGTTGGAAGCTGCATTAGAAGGGATTTGCCTCGAAAGCGGGTCTCGGTGTTACTTGGTATTCACAGAATAACGGAATGGCTCTAATACGTTGAAAATACGTGGCCAAGAAGAGATTTTGTAGAGAATTCGCACATCAAGAGCCGTGAGTACAGTTAGCCGCCATTTCGCCTCACACTAATCTTCGCCACTGCTTCACAGACTTCATACATTCAGTTACGTAATGTATATTGGCATGCAGCAGTCAATTTGTGTGTTGTTTCAATAATAGTCGCATAAAACACCAATTCGTGTTCGAAACCGTACTTCAGTCCTGACCACGAACCTACGCGGGGTCCTCACCTAAGTGCTACTCAATCCGAGTATCCTGATGTAAATGAACAATTCTGGCATTCATGGGTGTGAAAGTGATTTTTTTTCTAAAGTAAAAGGAGTGCGAAAGTCAGAGTAAAATTTGATTCCTTTGCTTGTGTACTACTCCAAGTGAAATTGTTAAGGTGGAAAGTGTAAGTACAAAAATATACAGATCAATCAATAGGAAAGTGACACCTTAATTATTTAAAAGGTAAAACCATAAAAGTAAAGTTGGATAGGCTTCTGTAAAGTATCCTTAGTTTATTGTAAAATATAGTTTTGTAAGATTACAGTGCAAGATTGTGTAAATATTTTTGCCAAGAATACCTGCTTCACAGGTGATTAAAGTACAGGTACATATAAATCTTTAATGAACTGATTTGCGGTAGTACTGTTAGAAGTGAAGTTACGTACATTTTCAGAGATAGTGCAGTTTCGGTACCCATTTTGAATAGTTACTTTTTAAGTTAATTAAGCATTTTATTACCTTGCAAAGTAATTTAAGTGAATGGTTATCTTTTAGAGGTAGTTTCTTACCTTTTCAGTAGTCAAAGAACGTTGTTGGCTAGTTGAAACTATACCAGTTTATGGGTCCCCATCATATTGTCCTCCTGTTAGTACAAAAATAAACTGTTACTGTTACTAAGAAAAAACGGCTCTAAACAGTGTATTTAAGATGTTATTTATCTTTATTTGTGTTATTCATGTCAGTCAAGAAAGAGAGGCCCCTCACGTCAAAAATTTCTTCTATACTTCATGCAGTGATGTTTCAGTATTTTGATTAAGTAATGCTAGTGATTGTGGCCGTCATTTGTATGAGCTCGGTACAGTTTTCCTCCCCATTATTTACTGGTGTGTGTGTTATTGGTAACTGCTGCTACACAGAGTACAGAGCGCACTTTGTCAGTTTGTTCAAATGGTTCTAATGGCTCTGAGCACTATGGGACTTAACATCTGAGGTCATCAGTCCCCCATAACTTAGAACTACTTAAACCGAACTAACCTAAGAACATCACACACATCCATGCCCGAGGCAGATTTCGAACCTGCGACCGTAGAGGTCGAGCGATTCCAGACTGAAGCGCCTAGAACCTCTCGTCCACACCTGTGTCACTTTGTATACTGTTTGTTATTCAAAGGGAAATCTGAACAAAAGGAACTTCAATAACTAATATCCAATTTCGTCAGATATACACTCCTGGAAATTGAAATAAGAACACCGTGAATTCATTGTCCCAGGAAGAGGAAACTTTATTGACACATTCCTGGGGTCAGATACATCACATGATCACACTGACAGAACCACAGGCACATAGACACAGGCAACAGAGCATGCACAATGTCGACACTAGTACAGTGTATATCCACCTTTCGCAGCAATGCAGGCTGCTATTCTCCCATGGAGACGTTCGTAGAGATGCTGGATGCAGTCCTGTGGAACGGCTTGCCATGCCATTTCCACCTGGCGCCTCAGTTGGACCAGCGTTCGTGCTGGACGTGCAGACCGCGTGAGACGACGCTTCATCCAGTCCCAAACATGCTCAATGGGGGACAGATCCGGAGATCTTGCTGGCCAGGGTAGTTGACTTACACCTTCTAGAGCACGTTGGGTGGCACGGGATACATGCGGACGTGCATTGTCCTGTTGGAACAGCAAGTTCCCTTGCCGGTCTAGGAATGGTAGAACGATGGGTTCGATGACTGTTTGGATGTACCGTGCACTATTCAGTGTCCCCTCGACGATCACCAGTGGTGTACGGCCAGTGTAGGAGATCGCTCCCCACACCATGATGCCAGGTGTTGGCCCTGTGTGCCTCGGTCGTATGCAGTCCTGATTGTGGCGCTCACCTGCACGGCGCCAAACACGCATACGACCATCTTTGGCACCAAGGCAGAAGCGACTCTCATCGCTGAAGACGACACGTCTCCATTCGTCCCTCCATTCACGCCTGTCGCGACACCACTGGAGGCGGGCTGCACGATGTTGGGGCGTGAGCGGAAGACGGCCTAACGGTGTGCGGGACCGTAGCCCAGCTTCATGGAGACGGTTGCGAATGGTCCTCGCCGATACCCCAGGAGCAACAGTGTCCCTAATTTGCTGGGAAGTGGCGGTGCGGTCCCCTACGGCACTGCGTAGGATCCTACGGTCTTGGCGTGCATCCGTGCGTTGCTGCGGTCCGGTCCCAGGTCGACGGGCACGTGCACCTTCCGCCGACCACTGGCGACAACATCGATGTACTGTGGAGACCTCACGCCCCACATGTTGAGCAATTCGGCGGTACGTCCACCCGGCCTCCCGCATGCCTACTATACGCCCTCGCTCAAAGTCCGTCAACTGCACATACGGTTCACGTCCACGCTGTCGCGGCATGCTACCAGTGTTAAAGACTACGATGGAGCTCCGTATGCCACGGCAAACTGGCTGACACTGACGGCGGCGGTGCACAAATGCTGCGCAGCTAGCGCCATTCGACGGCCAACACCGCGGTTCCTGGTGTGTCCGCTGTGCCGTGCGTGTGATCATTGCTTGTACAGCCCTCTCGCAGTGTCCGGAGCAAGTATGGTGGGTCTGACACACCGGTGTCAATGTGTTCTTTTTCCCATTTCCAGGAGTGTATATTTCCAAATTAATGTGCCTAATTAGGCTGGCGACCGTTCATTTTTTTTTCATTCACTTATAATTTTACCATTTCTGTTAATTCCCAAGGTTAGGGCCCGTTTGGTTTTACTGTTAACTTCACAAAATTCGCAATTATAGTCCGATACCCTTTTCCATTAGACACACGCACGGTCGAACTCTGAAATCCTCTCAGAGGGTAAGATCAGCGTGTTTCACGGCACGTTAGTGTTATACGCAGCTTTTCCCGTGACGGAACTACAGGTTCAGTTATCAGGGAATAGAGTTATAAGTTGCCACTCCACTCTGCAGCCCATCTCTCATTACAATTGTGTACGAAGTCGTACACAGCAGGTATGGCTCTTAACATAGTATCACGGGCATGGAGAGCTTTCCGAGCGAAGGCACTGCTACCCAAAAGAGAGGACGGAGCCGAACATAACCGACTACAGCTGCAGCGGACCGCTACATTGTGCAACGGGCAAGAAGGGACCTGCGTCAAACGGCCTTTGCAATTGCAACTGAACCGTGCGTGGCTCGTGCTCACGCCATCATGTATTTTACACCCTGTTTTTAACGTTCTTCCATCGCACTACGTTAATTTAAATTACTACTGTCACTGAGTTGCTGCTTTGCCTGACCGTGAGCGGCGTTAGGAGCTCGTATCGATATATCCCCTCTCGTAGTATCTTTGCTCGACTGCTGTTACTTCCCGCTCGTTGTCTGTTGTGAGTGAGTTGGTAGCAGTTCGGGTTACGACTTCCTGCTAGTCAGTTGGAACGCGTCTGGAGTGCAGTCCGGACCTGCCAGTCCGGCACTTGTAATGCGGCACTAGTGCAGTCGGGTTGGAGCAGCAGTGAGGTCTGCGTCAACATGGCTCGCCCGACCATTGCCGCCACGCATCACTTCAGCCGGGCCACGGTCTTGGTGGATCGTCGGTCGGCCGTTCTACCGGACGACGCGTTTTGGCTCGCCGATCGTTTATGAGTCGGCTGTGTGTGTGTGTGTGTGTGTGTGTGTGTGTGTGTGTGTGTGTGTGAGCATCGACTCCCAATTTGTGTTCGTGTGTGCTTAGTTACTGTTGCGTATCGTTCCGGTTTTCGTGGAATTGTTTGTCATATTGTGTGTGTGGTCTGTGTGATTTTGATTGGCAAATTATTTTAAATGTGGTCGGCGTATTGGGTCCGAGAGGTCGGTGGTCGCATCGGGCGACGTGTAACTGGTTCTCCGAGAGCTTCTGGGCCCCTTCACTTACCATCTTGTGGAACTTAGCTCGGTCTCTTCCTAGGGCCGGGATGTCGGGTAGCCAGTGGGCGTGTTTCCTGTGCCTGGTTGGGTCCGAGCCAGTATTTCCTCCGTTGGGTGTCTGAAAGTGAGTGGGAGACGCACCAGCGGTGCAGCTGCGACGGAGCAGCAGTCGCGGACGGACCAGCAGGAGTCGGTCAGTTGCTACGGACCACGGAAGTTATCTCCGCGAGGTGCAGTCGGCTGGGTCCGCTGCCGGTCCCTGCCCAGTGTCGGAGCGTGTGTGGAGGTGTCTGATCGCTACGAGTTTCGTGGTTCACCGACCGAGGACGTCAAAGTTGAGTAGTGGTTTCAACTACCCAAGCCACGTCCATTTATGTGGATTATTGTGGATTATCACGTTCGTAACCTTTGTGTTTAAGTTCTGATGTACTGATTGGTGCCACCTGTGTTTAATTGTCTGTTGTCAGCTACTTCAAATTCTTATGGTTATTTTTTTCATTTTCTTAAAAATTTTGTTAAGATTAATTTTTAAATTTATCTTTCAGGCTTAAACATTGCGGCCTTCTGCCTTTAAAAGATGATGGTAATATATTTTAAAATTTTGAAACTTAATTGTGCCTTTCAGCCGCTGGTATTGCACATTGTATATGTATGTTCTATCTGCTTAGACTTAAGGCTTTCCACGTAGTCGCGAAACGTTTTTTTTATTTATTTGATTTACCTCTTTCATTGCATTTTAATCTTGGTGATTTTTAAGATTTCTTGTTGTTAAACATTCTGGCCTTTTGCCTTTAAAAGTCTATGGTAATATGTTCTAAAATTTTGAAATTTAATTGTGGCCCTCGGCCATTTGTATTGCACCTTGCATATGTTTGCTGCTTTTTTTTATTGCTATCTTAATTGGATTTTTATCTTGTTGATTTGTTAAGATTTCTTGTTTGGACGCCTTCAGACGTGTAAGAGTTGCATTCGGTAAAGGTCCGGATTGTGCCGCTTTGGTTGTAAAGGTTATTAAATTACAATAAATGACAATTAGAAGGCGAAACTGACCTAAACCTTTGGCCCTTCCCACAATCCTATTACCTGTTCTGCCCAGCGGGTTTAGCAGGCGTATCACCAACCACATTTAACATGACTGCAAGGCACGCTATCTCACTCTCTACAGTGGTAAAGGGACTGCATACCGGTGGTCTCTTCGTGCAACGACCGCTACCTTGTGTTCTGTTGACACCCACACATCGGTAGCACAGTTCGAGTTGGTGCCAAGAGCGTAGGTACCAGACCGATGAGGAATGGTGTCGCATGCTCTTCTCGGATGACAGCATATTTACTCTGAGTACTGATTCTAGATGTACCCTCACATGACAGGAGGTGGTAACTTGCAATCCACAAAGGAAAACTGTAGAACGCGATTGTGTTGGAGGTCAAGGTGTTATGGCGATGGGAGGCACAACCAACCTCCAAAACTTTGAACACTGTACATTCACAGGTCAAATTTATTGTTACACTGTATTAGTTCCCCATGTGCGTCTCTGTAGCGATGCATTTGACCTGATCTCATTTTTATGAATGAAAATGCGTCACCACACATAGTAGCTCAGGTGGATGAGCACGTGTGGGGTGCTTTCGGGAGATGTAGTGCGCCACGTCCACATGCACCAAAGATAATCCGGAAGTCGTCAACCGTACTGGTGGAGGAATTGACAGCCTTGCCACAGGAACTCTTTACCTACATATTGACCGGCAAGGGAGCGCGTTGCACCTTCCTTGCCGGTCAATATGTAGGTAAAGAGTTCCTGTGGCAAGGCTGTCCATTCCTCCACCAGTACGGTTGACGACTTCCGGATTATCTTTGGTGCATGTGGACGTGGCGCACTACATCTCCCGAAAGCACCCCACACGTGCTCATCCACCTGAGCTACATTGCCATCTGTGGCCATGACACACCATGTGAAGGACCATATCCCACCTTTTGCAATGTACAAGAGACCATCATCAACCGCTATGACTCCAGTGAAAATACTGTCTTTGAATAAAAGTGTCATTTCTGTTTGTCTAATTTTCTTTCACTTACATTCTCTGGTATACAGTAGCAATTCCTTCTATGTATGGCCCATCTCATCGAGCTATATTATTTGGCAGTGACACACAATGCGGAAGTTAATTTTGTCCTTAAATTTAGCGCTCCTGTGTGTGTAACATTCAGGCCTTTCAGTAAGCCCCCAAACAAAAAAGGAGATACTTTCATGGGCCAATTCCTGCTTCCGCTTGTAGTATGATTAAAACAGGTGGTGGAAACAAGCCATCATCATGGGAGAAGCACCTGCCCATGAACAATGTTTGTAGGACGTGATCATACACTATCTAGAAGGATTACGAAGTTACCGACCCACTGTCTCCATGTTGGGAACCCCATACGCCTTGGCTACCGTAGCCTTCCGAATTTTAACCCATTTGATATTCTCTCTTCGATTACTTTGAGAGGTGGCATGCCTTTACAACACATATTTATATTTTACTCCAAGTAATTCGATTTGGGGAAGTATAGCCGAGTATGTTCATTACAAGGCTAGTATTGAGAACTCAGAAGATATGAATATTTTCCTCTTTACTTGCACGCAATGAGAAGTTGCTATTCCCTCAGATGCAGACTTCCTATGCAGCGTCTCTCGTCACCTGGGTGGTCCAGTGATGGGCGGGTTCTGCTGATCTTGAAAGCGTTATGCCGATGGGTGTGAGGGAGCCAAGCGGATGATGTCCAGATGCCGTCATTGTCACAAGAGTGGGGGCGACACGCCCACAGGGGCCTGAAGGAGCGGCTGGGGTTAGAGATTTAGTTACTTCGCAGAAACTTAGTGAAAACGCTTTCTGACGGGCTACGAGCGAGGCGTGGGAATGACTTGTGTTTCCAGGCAGTCTTGACTGGCAAATTCCCGCGTTTTCTGCAAAATCATAACTGTGATTGGCTTGCTCAGGGGATAGCTCCGTGACGTAGCAAAATCGGCGCAAAAATTGGTGCCAAGTACCTCCATTGGTGGAATAGTAGTACTTCGGAAATAGAGTGGAATTTTCCGCCGGTTTTCGAGTTGCTGATTGGCACGTTTAACCACGGACACTGTCGTGGGGGCGGGAATGTTCTGTGTTCGGTTTGTACGGGTGCTCTTGGTAGAGTCGTAGAGTCGGCTCTCGCCTTTCGGTCGGTGTAGGTTACAAGACTGAGCTCTCGCTGCTCTGGACAACCTGCCTTCCGTTGGCTGTCTAATTTGCTTTCATTTAATTGTAACTGTTTGATGAAGTTGCTGAAGTTTCGACTTCAACGGTGCTTTCCGAGTACAGCTGGCAATTGAGCGTTCTGCGTACAAGCGGCCTATGTTGTCCGTCTTAAGCAGTTTTGGCTAAAGTTGACTGTACCGGAGTTTCTGTGCGACTTCTCTTGTTAAAATCACTCACTGTACCGTCAGTGATTGTGTAGCGAGCCTTCTTGGTCTCCCTCAGAGGCGTATTTGTGTTGCTAGGAAGTCTTTAGTCTGGAACAACCAGACCAGGAGAATTTGTTTCGGGCTACACTCACGACATTATCATTACCACGTCGGAGCAACCAGCCATCGCCTCCAGTATGCCAGGTCGTGTCCTTGCAGTTAAGAAGACAGCTTGGTAATGTATGTCCGAAGCACCGGCAAAGCAGGCAATTTTGCTAGGTGATAATCAGAGCTCAGCAGAGCGCGCCTGTTCCCGTATTTTCTAACGTGGTTCTGTCTTGGGTGTTCATTGTCTGAGTTCTCACTACTGTAGCAGCAATTAATGTTGGGTTGGCTGGGTGTTTCTCTTAAGATTTTAGTTGCAAGGTTGGGCTCTAAAAACCACTTGGTCATAAATGTCACAAGCTAGTTTATGGACAACATCACCTTCACAGCATTTATTTGAGTATCCAATTTACGTATTGTAAATGTTTCATGTGTTTTGTTTATTATTTTGAGTTTAGGCATAATAAATCAAACTGTTATTTTGGACAGAACTTTCATTCTGTAGATCGGTAGAGCAACCCTATCATTTCTCACTACGTTAATGAAACTTTCCTTTATCAAATTAATTTCAATCAAATTAAATTATTGCAGGTGCCAAACTCTTTTCTACTCCACTTGCAGGGTCGATTACAGTCAGTTCGAGTTTCTTCTTAATCCATGTGCAACAGCAAAACTCGGAGTTGGAGAAGGGGGAGGCTTAGAGCATCATTTCCATATGAAGATTCTAGAAGAATTTAGTGTTAAATACACTTCTTGCCCCGGCCCTTTGCAACTTCTGTAGAATTATAAATCAACTGCCAACGGCATAATTCAGTATTTTGTCTTGTGGAGATAGCGGTTAATTTTCATACAGGTAAGGCAGGCCACACATTCTAAAATCGCTACTTTCGTGCCAATGAACGTCTTTCCCACAGATACAACAGCACTGCCCTCCAATCCTTTTAACTGTGTGGAAGCGATTTTATTTGTTTGGCAGCGAGACGTGATTTCACTGGACTGAACTTCACTGCCGGCTGGGGTCAACAGATGCCGCACATTTTGCCATTAATTAAAACAGGCGCCAATTTCTGGTAACTGATTATTACGATTGCAGAGGAATTCCCGATAGCCGATAATGTATTGCTGTTATACGAATTTTTGCCTCCTCTGCTGTGTACTCGATAGTTATGCGGGTAGCGCAGGCGTGGGCATATTTTATTTACTGCTTTCCTGAACTAATTAACAGTGCTTTCGATGAGTGAAATGATTTTTGAAGGATGCAGGACTGAGCTTCACGGATGTAACCAATGCTCTACATCCACATACACATCTATATTCTACAAACCACAGTGACGAGCGTGAAAATGGTTAACTCCCTTATTACTACGTTTTAGGGTTTCAAACTTGGTAAGTGCTTGGGGGTGCTTGGCATACAGCTTCAAGACTCTGACCAGATGTTTCAAAATTGATAGGTGGCTCTCCTGTGGGTTAAACAAACCTATAACCATTCGTGCTGCCTTTCTTCATACATCTCTAATGCCGGTCGGAGTGACCGAGTGGTTCTAGGCGCTACAGTCTGGAGCAGAGCGACCGCTGCGGTCGCAGGTTCGAATCCTGCCTCGGGCATGGATGTGTGTGACGTCCTTAGGTTAGTTAGGGTTAAGTAGTTCTAAGTTCTATGGGACTGATGACCACAGAAGTTAAATCCCATAGTGCTCAGAGCCATTTGATCCATTTGAACATCTCCAATAGTCCCTCTATGTCGTATTTTGTGTTGGGTCCCTTGCACCTGAGCAGAACACTAAGAATGGCCGCACGAGTATTTGTAAGCAATCACCTTTGTAGACTGGTTGCAGTTTCCCAGTATCCCACCAGTGAACTTGTCTGCTATCTGCTTCACCTACAATTGAGCCTATGTGATTCCATTTAATGTCTCTTCAAAATGCGATATTTAGGTATACAAGGTTTTTCACAATTCATATTACACACTTCTAAAAGTTGTAGAAGGGAGTTAATAGACCAGATTTCACACAGGAACCCATTTCCGTAATTGTCATTCAACGACGCTACAGAGCATAGAAGTTATAAGCGGCAGCGCCTGTCAATGTATTTATGAGGTGCATTCAAGTTCTAAGGCCTCTGATTTCTTTTCTCCGGACTGGAAAGAGATAGAAACATGCGCATTGTTTTAAAATGAGGCTGCGTTCATTGCCAATACGTCCCAGAGATGGCAGCACCGTACAGCAGATGGAATTTTACCGCCAGTGGCGAGAATGAGAACTGTTTAAAATACTTAAAATGGCGACGTTTTCCTTACTTGAACAGCGTGCAATTATTCGTTTTCTGAATTTGCGTGGTGTGAAACCAATTGAAATTCATCGACAGTTGAAGGAGACATGTGGTGATGGAGTTATGGATGTGTCGAAAATGCGTTCGTGGGTGCGACAGTTTAATGGAGGCAGGACATCGTGTGACAACAAACCGAAACAACCTCGGGCTCGCACAAGCCGGTCTGACGACATGATCGAGAAAGTGGAGAGAACTGTTTTGGGGGATCGCCGAATGACTGTTGAACAGATCGCCTCCAGAGTTGGCATTTCTGTGGGTTCTGTGCACACAATCCTGCATGACGACCTGAAAATGCGAAAAGTGTCATCCAGGTGGGTGCCACGAATGCTGACAGACGACCACATGGCTGCCCGTGTGGCGTGTTACCAAGCAATGTTGACGCGCAACGACAGCATGAATGGGACTTTCTTTTCATCGGTTGTGACAATGGATGGGACGTGGATGCCATTTTTCAATCCAGAAACAAAGCGCCAGTCAGCTCAATGGAAGCACACAGATTCACCGCCACCAGAAAAATTTCGGGTAACCTCCAGTGCTGAAAAAATGATGGTGTCCATGTTCTGGAACAGCGAGGGCGTAATCCTTACCCATTGCGTTCCAAAGGGCACTACGGTAACAGGTGCATCCTACGAAAATGTTTTGAAGAACAAATTCCTTCCTGCACTGCAACAAAAACGTCCGGGAAGGGCTGCGCGTGTGCTGTTTCACCAAGCCAACGCACCCGCACATCGAGCTAACGTTACGTAACAGTTTCTTCGTGATAACAACTTTGAAGTTATTTATCATGCTCCCTACTCACCTGACCTGGCTCCTAGTGACTTTTGGCTTTTTCCAACAATGAAAGACACTCTCCGTGGCCGCACATTCACCAGTCGTGCTGCTATTGCCTCAGCGATTTTCCGGTGGTCAAAACAGACTCCTAAAGAAGCCTTCGCCGCTGCCATGGAATCATGGTGTCAGCGTTGTGAAAAATGTGTACGTCTGCAGGGCGATTACGTCGAGAAGTAACGCCAGTTTCATCGATTTCGGGTGAGTAGTTGATTAGAAAAAAATCGGAGGCCTTAGAACTTGAATGCACCTCGTATATACATGATGTAGAAGGATAAATGTATGTCTGAGCTAGGGGTCACTGTACTGTAAACGAACGAGTCGAAAGCTATAAGCAAAACCTTTCCGATATCTCTGACAGTGGGATACATGTACCGGTACTGTTGTTGCTAAGATTATGAGATAGGCAAATTTCAGAGTTGGTAGTATGGATCAAAACAAAACAAAACAAAAAAGTCCAGTAAATATGGGCTCTAAAACGCATACCTGAGGAGCTAGGCCCACTTGATCATCTTCGCTACTGTTGAACACATCTTGTCTACTGCCTTGTCTCTCAGGAAGATATCAAGTGAATTTTTATTTTCTTTCTTGAATAGGTATTTTTTTGGAGTATTTGGGGGTTACAATATTCCATCTCGCTACGACAACTCTCTGTTCACTAATCCCTGTATCCGTTTTGATGCTCGTTGTTAGGTCAGGATTATTTGTTGCTAAGAGGTCAAGTGTGCTTTCACAGTCGTTAACGATTCGTGTGGGCTCATGAACTAATTGCTCAAAATAATTTTCAGAGAATGCGTTTAGCACAATTTCCTATGATTTTTTTATGCCTTCCCTTCAGATTTAAACATGTATTTTCGCTAACATATCGAGGGTAAATTAAAGTCACCACCAACTATAATTGTATTAATCGGTAGGTGTTTGAAATTAAATTCAAGTTTTCTTTGAAACTTTCAGCAACTGTATCATCTGAGTTGGAAGGTTGGTAAATGGTTCCAATTATTATTTTATACCGGTTTCCAAGAATGATATTCGCACCTACTAACTCACAGGAACTATCTACTTCAATTTCGCTACAAGATAAACTACTTCTAACAGCAACAAAGACGTAACTGCCAACAGTGTTTAGCCTGTCTTTTCGGAACGCCGTTAGACTCTTCGCAAAAATTTAGGCTGAACTTACCTCCTCTTGTAGCCAGCTTTCAGCGTCTGTAACGATTTGAGCACGATTGCATTCAATTACCGCTTGGAGCTCTGGTACTTTCCCAACACCGCTACGACAATTTACAACAGTAATACGGATGGTTCCTGTATCTGCGTTCTTCCTGTGTTCGGCCTGCACTCTTTGTGATTGAAGCCCTTTTTGTGTTTTCCCAAGACCCTCTAACCTAAAAAACCGCCCAGTCCACGCCACACAGCACCTGCTGCCCTTGTAGCGGCCTCCTGTGTGTAGTAGACTACTGATCTATTCAGCAGAGCCCGAAACCCTACCACCCCATGGCGCAAGTCGAGGAATCTGCAGCCTAGACGGTCACAGAACCGTCAGAGCCTCTGATTCAGACTCTCCACTTGGCTCTGTAAGAAAGGTCTGCAATCGTTCCTGTCGTTTATGCTGCAAATGGTGAGTTCTGCTTTCATGTCGAAAGCAAGACTGGCAGCCTTTACCACTTTCGTTAGCCGCTTGAAACCAGAGAGACTCTCTTCCAATCCAAAGCGACACAGATCATTGGTACCGACGTGAGCCACCACATGCAGTGGGTTGTACCCTATGCTCATCATGGCATCTGGAAGGATCCTTTCCACACCTGGAAGGACTCTACCCAGTATGTGCACAGAGTGCACATTGGCTCTCTTCCCCTCCTTGACAGCCAAGTCCCTAAGGGACCCCACAAAGCGCCTAACGTTGGAGCTCCCAACTACCAATAATCCCACCCTCTGTGAACTGCCTCGAGCTTGCTGGCTGAGAGGTTCCCTCTCAAAGACGATAAGCGACTGCATCTGGCTGAGCGGCAGTGACAACAACAGACAGCATCTGAAACCTGTTTGTCAGACTAACTGGGCCGGCCTTACCCGCGGCCAGCTGGAGAGGCTTTCTCGCCTACCACGTCCCAGGAGGACTTCCCACTCGACCAGGGGTGAGTGGTGAACTACAGTGCCAACAGTAATGGGCTGGTCACCAGTGCAGGCCGATCGGCGGATTCAGACGTGCTTGTCGTCCGTTGGATCCGCACGTCCGGCCCACAACAGTGATGCCCGTCCACTGCAGCTTCAAGCTGTCTAACCGAAGCCATCACAGCGTGGAGCTCAGAGCGAGGTGTCACCGACTCAGCTCGCATCCTCACACAGCCATCACATTTTCTATCCATACTAAATACTGTGGAAAAGCGCACTACACAGACCAACAACAGATGTGCAGAACTATAGACCTATATTTCTAACGTCGATCAGTTGTAGAATTTTGGAACACGTGTTATGGTCGAGTATAATGACTTTTCTGGAGACTAGTAATCTACATCTACATCTACATCTACATCTATACTCCGCGAGCCACCTTACGGTGTGTGGCGGAGGGTACTTATTGTACCACTATCTGATCCCCCCTTCCCTGTTCCATTCACGAATTGTGCGTGGGAAGAACGACTGCTTGTAAGTCTCCGTATTTGCTCTAATTTCTCGGATCTTTTCGTTGTGATCATTACGCGAGATATATGTGGGCGGTAGTAATATGTTGCCCATCTCTTCCCGGAATGTGCTCTCTCGTAATTTCGATAATAAACCTCTCCGTATTGCGTAACGCCTTTCTTGAAGTGTCCGCCACTGGAGCTTGTTCAGCATCTCCGTAACGCTCTCGCGCTGACTAAATGTCCCCATGACGAATCGCGCTGCTTTTCGCTGGATCATGTCTATCTCTTCTATTAATCCGACCTGGGAAGGGTCCCATACTGATGATCAATACTCAAGAATCGGACGAACAAGCGTTTTGTAAGCTACTTCTTTCGTCGATGAGTCACATTTTCTTAAAATTCTTCCTATGAATCTCAACCTGGCGCCTGCTTTTCCCACTATTTGTTTTATGTGATCATTCCACTTCAGATCGCTCCGGATAGTAACTCCTAAGTATTTTACGGTCGTTACCGCTTCCAATGATTTACCACCTATGGCATAATCGTACTGGAATGGATTTCTGCCCCTATGTATGCGCATTATATTACATTTATCTACGTTTAGGGAAAGCTGCCAGCTGTCGCACCATGCATTAATCCTGGAGGAATCTGTAGGAATCAGCATGGGTTTCGAAAAAGATGACCGTGTGAAACCCAGCTCGCGCTATTCGTCCACGAGACTCAGGGGGCAATAGACACGGGTTCCCAGGTAGATGCCGTGTTTCTTGACTGCCGCGTGGCGTTCGATACAGTTCCCCACAGTCGTTTAATGAACAAAGTAAGAGCATATAGACTATCAGACCAGTTGTGTGATTGGATTGAAGAGTCCTAGATAACAGAACGCAGCATGTCATTCTCAATAGAGAGAAGTCTTCCGAAGTAAGGGTGATTTCAGGTGTGCCGCAGGGGAGTGTCGTAGGACCGTTGCTATTCACAATATATATAAATCGAGAGGTTGTAAGAATGGAAAATTGTACTGGAACGCAGGAGGATCTGCAACGAATTGACGCATGTTGGAGGGAGTTAGCAACTGAATCTCAATGTAGACAAGTGTAATGTGTTGCGAATACATAGAAAGAAAGATCCTTTATCATTTAGCTACAATATAGCAGGTCATCAACTGGAAGCAGTTAATTCCATAAATTATCTGGGAGTAGGCATTAGAATTGATTTAAAATGGAATGACCATATAAAATTAATCGTCGGTAAAACAAATGCCAGACTGAGATTCATTGGAAGAATCCTAAGGAAATGCAGTCCGAAAACAAAGGAAGTAGGTTACAGTACACTTGTTCGCACACTTCTTGAACACTGCTCACAGGTGTGGGATCCGTACCAAATAGGGTTGACAGAAGAGACAGAGAAGATCCAACGGAGAGCAGCGCACTTCGTTACAGGATCATTCAGTAATCACGAAAGCGTTACGGAGATGACAGATAAACTCCAGTGGAAGACTCTGCGCAAGAGAGACGCCCAGTAGCTCATTACAGGCTTTTGTTGAAGTTTCGAAAACATACCTTCACGGAGGAGTCAAGCAGTATAGTGCTCCTCCTACGTATATCTCGCGAAGAGACCGTGAGGATAACGTCAGAGGGATAATACGAGACTGGAATAGATGGAAGAACCGACAGACGTACTCAAAGTAGCCTCCGCCACACACCGTCAGGTGGCTTGCGGAGCGTGGGTGTAGGTGTAAATGTAGATGTAGACAAGGACAGTCGGCATGCGCTGCGGAATTCGACTGCAGACATGAAAGAAAACGCAAGAACTGTGTCCAATAAATTAGATTAACACGCAGAGATTCAAAAACTGAACTACCAAAGCAATCGGGCGAGAATATATAATTCGCTCCTCATTAGGAACTTTTACTAGGTCACAAAATCGGTTTACTTTCCCACGCAAACGAAAGTGCCAGAAACGAGTCATTTAAATATTAAATTAACACGCAGAAACTCAAGAACTAAAGAACCAAAGCATACAGATGAAAATAAACAATTCGTTCCTGGTTAGGAACTCGTAAAATGCACAAAAGCGGTTATTTCCCTATGGGTGCTTGTGTCTCGGCTGGCTGCTGCTGACTGAGTTTTGAACACAGACGTCCCTCTTCCGAGCTCAATACCGTGACCACATGACTACAACGACGTCGCTACTGAACTTCGCAATTTAATGCACATCTTGAGCTTGGAGCGTTCACTGTTTCTATTTCGCTTCTTCTTTTTCACAGTTCAGTACGCCTTCTTCCTGTTTTCATGCTTACTATGTGTTCAGGTTTTGGCGGGCTGTATACTGGGCCACTTTTCTGCTAATTATGAGAGGGGTGCGATGTGGTGACTCCCTTGTAAGTCCCTTCTACAATCTCTAGACGTGTGTAACATGAGTTGTGGAACACCCAGCAGATGATTAACCGTGTGTATCGTTGTTCTTCTTGTGGCAGGATACTAGATTTTTGCATAGTGTGAAGTGCACATATTTTCCAATTTCTAAACACTCGTTGCCAGTCTACACACAATTTCGAAATTTTATCAAGATAGGACTTGTACATTTGTGGAACTTTTTTCAGATAGCAATTCATTAGAGACAGTTTCACTGTCGACCTATATGTGCGTTAGTTGATGCTGTGGCCGAACTTCAGTGATTTATTTATGAAGAGTTAAGCTTTTTCTGGAGCTCATCAGTGAAAGAATCTGGGGTACAAAGTTCTGTTTGCGGTAGAATATATTTAATAGACGATTTTCAGTGCCGAATCGTTCGGATAGGCGGGAGCGTTAGCACGCCCCATCCGGCATTTAGGGAGTCACACTGACACCACATCATATCCGCCCGACGGACTGAAAATGAGGGCCGGTGGGCAGACCAGCCTGGATTTCGATTTTAGGTGATTTCTCACATCCGATTGGGTGAATACCGAGTCCGGCAGTCCAGTAGCATGTAACCGGCGCACAGCTACCCGTTTACTGTAACCCTCTCATCCTCACATTGACGATGCGACACAGAAATTGGTTCCAGGAAGGGTCCTATGCGCCCACCATAACCGCTCCAGTGTCATAGATGTACACTAGCAGAATGACTCCGACAGTGTCCTCGAGGCTTATGCAGTAGCCCAGCAGCCGCCTAGTGTCCAGACAACTCCTGAGGAGGCATTAGTCTCTTGGAAAGAAGTCGGCGTGGAGCCTGTAGATTTCATTTGCCATCCAATTTCTGTGATGCATTGTCAATGTCAGGGTGCAAGGGTTACATTATATGGGCAGTGGCGTATCGGATACAAGCTACTGGAATCCTAGGAGAGGTTCCATGCAGTGACCGAAGCAGCCATGGTGCCTTGAAGTGAAGTGGGAGTGGAGCCTGTAGTTTTCAATCGCGATGCAATTTCTGTATCTCATCGTCAACGCGAGAGTACGAGGGTTACAGTAAACGGGTAGCGGTGCATCGGATAGACGCTACTGGATTCCCAGGAGAGGTTTCATATAGTGATTGTAGCTGCTTTAGTCTCTTGGAGGGAAATCGGCATGGAGCCTGAAGTTTTCAATCACGATGCAATTTCTGCGTCAGATTGTTATGTGAACCTGCCAGGGTTACACTAAATGGCAGTGGTGCATCGGAATAAATGAACTGGACTCCAAGGGGAGGTTCTATGTGGTGATAGTGTCCACGTTAGTCTCTCGGGGAGTAGTCCGCATAGAGTCTGTAGTATTAAGTCGTGATGCAAATTCTATTTCGCAACATAATGTAAGGGTGTGTGGGTTATAGGAAATGGGCAGGGTTGCATCGGATACAAGCTACTGGATTTCCAGGAGAAGACCCGGCCGAAGTGGCCGTGCGGTTCTAGGCGCTGCAGTCTGGAACGGCGAGACCGCTACGGTGGCAGGCGGGTGCTGGGCTATTACACGAGCGTCGAGGATATTGTCGGACCCACTCTCCTAGTGGCGCGGCTATGGTCACCGCATGGAATTTTTTTGGGAGTCCAGTCTCTTGCGTTCTATGCACCACTGCCCGCTTACTCTAAATCTCACGCTGTCTCTCTGACTAGGCGGCACATAAGTTGCGTCGCTGTAGAATACTACAGGCTCCATGCTGACTATCTCTAGGAGACTAATATGGCCACGGTCACCGCATGGATACACTCCTGGGCGTCAATTAGCTTGTATCCGATTCAACACTGCCTTTTTACTGTAACCCTCGAACCTTCAAATTGACGAGGCGACACAGAAATTGCATCGAGATTCAAAACTACAGGCTCCATGCTGACTATCTCCAAGAGACTAACGCGGATACGGTCACAACATGGAAGCACTCCTCTTAGTCCAGACCTTATACCCGATTCAACACTGGCCATTTACTTTAACTCTCACACCCTTACATTGACGATGCGACACAGAAATTGCATCGCGATTTAGTACTATGGGCTCCATGCCGACTTCTCTCCGAGAGACCAAACCGGCTATGGTCACCACATGGAGCCTCTCCTGGGAGTACAGTAGTTTGTAATCAATGCACCGCTGCTCCTTTTCTGGAGCCCTCGCACCCTCACATTGACGATGCGACAGAGAAATTGCTTCTTCATAGCATACAATAGGCTCTGTGCCGACTTCTCTGCAAGAGGCTAATGCCGCCATTAGGTAGGTCCTTGACTACTGCATAAGTTTTGAGAACATTGTTGGTGTCAGTCAGCTATTGTGCGCATAATGTTAGAAGGTGGCCCAATTTTGAGCCGTTCTACGCATTCCCCTCCACTAGCTACAGGCGGCCAATGACATTCATTCTCTTTCCCAGCGGCTAGCAGGGAGTTGCAGCTAGAGAGCGAGAATCTCGCTCCTACATGTTGCACTGTTGCCGCACTTAGCGACAGCCGAATTATCCGTTCAGCTTTTAGTTATTTTGTTTCCTTTTTTTTTTCTTGCAGTAGTATAGCTGTGAGTGTGTATCTTGTGCACGTTGAAGTGTGATTAAAAAAAAAAGTCAGGTGGCGGATATAAACATGAAATGCTTCACAAGCAGGCAAGGTGGATAATTTTCCGCATTTATAACTTTTTCAAACGTGATTTGAAAAGCAGGCCTCCTACTGTTGACACTGGAAAACACATGACTGGACTCCAAAACAATCTGGCATCGGCAAGAGAACTGTAAAGAGAATTCAAAAAATGGTTCAGATGGCTCTGAGCACTATGGCACTTAACATCTGAGGTCATCAGTCCCCTAGAACTTAGAACTACTTAAACCTAACTAACCTAAGGACAGCACACACACCCATGCCCGAGGCAGGATTCGACCCTGCGACCGTAACCGTCGCGCCGTTCCGGACCGAAGGGCTGGTACCGCTCGGCCACCGCGGCCGGCGTAAAGAGAATTGTAAAGCAAATTGTCATAGCTGTAGGAACCGTGCCGGCCGCAGTGGTCTCGCGGTTCTAGGCGCTCAGTCTGGAACCGCGCGACTGCTACGGTCGCAGGTTCGAATCCTGCCTCGGGCATGGATGTGTGTGATGTCCTTAGGTTAGTTAGGTTTAAGTAATTCTAAGTTCTAGGGGACTGATGACCACAGATGTAAAGTCCCATAGTGCTCAGAGCCATTTGAACCATTTTTGTAGGAACCGTACAAACAGTTGGTTTCGTGTCGCCTGGAAAGTACCGAAATCGCAAGAAACCTGCAACACAAATCGATAGTTTTAAAAAAGAAGTTTTAAAGTGCTCCATGTGAATGATGAATGCCTTACATAACGAAAACGTGTTACTGTTGTGCAAGGCCGGCCGAAGTGGCCGTGCGGTTAAAGGCGCTGCAGTCTGGAACCGCAAGACCGCTACGGTCGCAGGTTCGAATCCTGCCCCGGGCATGGGTGTTTGTGATGTCCTTAGCTTGTTAGGTTTAAGTAGTTCTAAGTTCTAGGGGACTAATGACCTCAGCAGTTGAGTCCCATAGTGCTCAGAGCCATTTGAACCATTTTGTTGTGCAAGCTTCAATGGTAAGCGCTTCGTCAGGGTAAAGAATTTTGAGAGACGTTTGTTCCATTTATGTTAAGAAGAGAGTTTTTAGTTCAAAGAAGTGACCTAGGTGCAGCATGGAGTATATCCCATACAAAGATTCACGATACAAGGGAAGAAGATAGTTCAACAGTGTATTACTTTGATGCAACGTGGGTCAGTTACAATCATTGCCAGGAGATCTGCTGGAAAATGAGTGATGGTACTGGCGATTTTAAAGTTCTCATAGGGCTAGGTTCTTAGACAATTATTCTGCATTCTGACTCTTCGTTTGGTTTTATTTCTGAGAATAAACTTGTATTTACGTGCAAGAAAAACAGAAGTGACTACCATTCGGCAATGAACGCTGTCAGTTTCGTGATGTGTTCACAATTCTTGTCATACCTTGCTTCGAAGTCGGTCATTGCCAGTTATAATTCAGCTGTTATAGAGAAAACATCAAATACAAATACCAGAAAATCGAATATTTTTCCCCGGTTTAAAAATAAAAATTTTAACCAACGTATAAAACAGACTCGTGCCGATCTCCTGCAGCTCTTTAACTTGTACTGTACAAGTCACATGACAGAACGTACAAACTTGACTTCCTTCCCTGTGAGTGCGATCACACAGGTTTGCGTTTACCCATGTGTCACTGTCATTGTAGCCCCATGGAATTAATTTGAGCAAAGGGTTTCTAGGTTATGTGGGAGAAAAAAAAACATTCAAGATAACATATAGTGAATGGCTTGTGCATGAGGCAATAGACAATGAGGCAACGGATAACATCCCCCCTGTAGCGTAGGCACAGTCTGTGTGGCATGCTGAAAAACTTCAGAAAGAAGAATTTGTCAGGGAAGTAATGATGTATATAAGCCTTGAACCTATCACCATAAATTTACAATCAGTTAGTTCGGAAACAGTCTCCAATACAGGTGACAATTGTATTATAATGTAAACTTACGAACAAAGTAATAATTTTCCTTCATTTTAAAGGCTCATGGTTTAAAAAAAATGTGTTTCTCAACATGTTAGTTGCATTTATAATAATGGGAACTTCCTAGGCTTATTGATTAGGACTTTATCCTTTTAATTATACAGACTATAATGTTCAACGTATCTGTCATTTTCAAGGCACGAACTGGATAAAGCCCTAAAATGACAGTAACTGTTACTTTTTGAGATATCGGTGGTTTTTGATGTTGTCGATCAGATTCCCTGGGTTCACTCGCAGATGATGGTTAATTGTTTGCTTGTTGAATGGATTATAAATGCAGTCTCTCACTGTAATATCGAACGTGTTAGTTTACACTCATAACGCCCGTTAACAAAGAAAAATATGACAACTTACTGACCATTTTTACGATAGTCTTTTACATTAGTCTTTGTTACCACATATCCTTTAATCGGGCAGGTAGGTTAGAAAATTTAAAAAGGGAAATGGATAGGTTAAAGTTAGATATAGTGAGAATTAGTTAAGTTCGGTGGCAGGAGGAATAAGACTTCTGGTCAGGGGACTACAGGGTTATAAACACGAAGTCAGATAGGGGTAATGCAGGAGTAGGTTTAATAATGAATAGGAAAATAGGAATGCGGGTAAGCTACTACAAACAGCATAGTGAACGCATTATTGTGGCCAAGATAGACACGAAGCCCATGCCTACTACAGTAGTACAAGTTTATATGCCAACTAGCTCTGCAGATGACGAAGAAATTGAAGAAATGTATGATGAAATAAAAGAAATTATTCAGATAGTGAAGGGAGACGAAAATTTAATAGTCATGGATGACTGGAATTCGAGTGTAGGAAAAGGGAGACAAGGAAACGTAGTAGTTGAATATGGATTGGGGCTAAGAAATGAAAGAGGAAGCCACCTGGTAGAATTTTGCACAGAGCACAACTTAATCATAGCTAAAACTTGGTTTAAGAATCATGATAGAAGGTTGTATACATGGAAGAACCTTGGAGATACTAAAAGGTATCAGATAGATTATATAATGATAAGACAGAGATTTAGGAACCAGGTTTTAAATTGTAAGACATTTCCAGGGGCAGATGTGGACTCTGACCACAATCTATTGGTTATGACCTGTAGATTAAAACTGAAGAAACTGCAAAAAGGTGGGAATTTAAGGAGATGGGACCTGGATAAACTGAAAGAACCAGAGGTTGTACAGAGTTTCAGGGAGAGCATAAGGGAACAATTGACAGGAATGAGGGAGAAATACAGTAGAAGAAGAATGGGTAGCTTTGAGGGATGAAGTAGTGAAGGCAGCAGAGGATCAAGTAGGTAAAAAGACGAGGGCTAGTAGAAATCCTTGGGTAACAGAAGAAATATTGAATTTAATTGATGAAAGGAGAAAATATAAAAATGCAGTAAATGAAGCAGGCAAAAAGGAGTACAAACGTCTCAAAAATGAGATCGACAGGAAGTGCAAAATGGCTAAGCAGCGATGGCTAGAGGACAAATGTAAGGATGTAGAGGCTTATCTCACTAGGGGTAAGGTAGATACTGCCTACAGGAAAATTAAAGAGACCTTTGGAGATAAGAGAACCACTTCTATGAACATCAAGAGCTCAGATGGAAACCCAGTTCTAAGCAAAGAGGGGAAAGCAGAAAAGTGGAAGGAGTATATAGAGGGTCTATACAAGGGCGATGCACTTGAGGACAGTATTATGGAAATGGAAGAGGATGTAGATGAATATGAAATGGGAGATACGATACTGCGTGAAGATTTTGACAGAGCACTGAAAGACCTGAATCGAAACAAGGCCCCCGGAGTACACAACATTCCATTGGAACTACTGACAGCCTTGAGAGAGCCAGTCCTGACAAAACTCTACCATCTGGTGAGCAAGATGTATGAAACAGGCGAAATACCCTCAGACTTCAAGAAGAATATAATAATTCCAATCCCAAAGAAAGCAGGTGTTGACAGATGTGAAAATTACCGAACAATCAGTTTAATAAATCACAGCTGCAAAATACTAACTCGAATTCTTTACTAGTAGAAGCCGACCTTGGGGAAGATCTGTTTGGATTCCGTAGAAATACTGGAACACGTGAGGCAATACTGACCTTACGACTTATCTTAGAAGAAAGATTAAGAAAAGGCAAACCTACATTTCTAGCATTTGTAGACTTAGAGAAAGCTTTTGACAATGTTGACTGGAATACTCTCTCTCAAATTCTAAAGGTGGCAGGGGTAAAATACAGGGAGCGAAAGGCTATTTACAATTTGTACAGAAACCAGATGCCAGTTATAAGAGTCGAGGGACATGAAAGGGAAGCAGTGGTTGGGAAGGGAGTAAGACAGGGTTGTAGCCTCTCCCCGATGTTATTCAATCTGTATATTGAGCAAGCAGTAAAGGAAACAAAAGAAATATTCGGAGTACGTATTAAAATCCATGGAGAAGAAACAAAAATGTTGAGGTTCGCCGATGACATTGTAATTCTGCCAGGGACAGCAAAGGACTTGGAAGAGCAGTTGAACGGAATGGATGGTGTCTTGAAGGGAGGATATAAGATAGTCGAATTAAGTCGGGTGATGCTGAGGGAATTAGGTTAGGAAATGAGACACTTAAAGTAGTGAAGGAGTTTTGCTATTTGGGGAGCAAAATAACTGATGATGGTCGAAGTAGAGAGGATATCAAATGTAGACTGGCAATGGCAAGGAAAGCGTTTCTGAAGAAGAGAAATTTGTTAACATCGAGTATAGATTTAAGTGTCAGGAAGTCATTTCTGAAAGTATTTGTATGGAGTGAAGCCATGTATGGAAGTGAAACATGGACGGTAAATAGTTTGGACAAGAAGAGAATAGAAGCTTTCGAAATGTGGTGCTACAGAAGAATGTTGAAGATTAGATTTGTAGATCACGTAACTAATGAGGAAGTATTGAATAGGATTGGGGAGAAGAGAAGTTTGTGGCACAGCTTGACCAGAAGAAGGGATCGGTTGGTAGGACATGTTCTGAGGCATCAAGGGATCACCAATTTAGTATTGGAGGGCAGCGTTTAGGGTAAAAATCGTAGGGGGAGACCAAGAGATGAATACACTAAGCAGATTCAGAAGGATGTAGGTTGCAGTAGGTACTGGGAGATGAAGAAGCTTGCACAGGATAGAGTAGCATGGAGAGCTGCATCAAACCAGTCTCAGGACTGAAGACCACAACAACAACAACAACAGCAACAGTCTTTTCTCCACGCCGCGATTACACTTAACTATCGTCCAACACACACACACACACACACACACACACACACACACACACACACACTTTTAAAAATTCTATTGAGAAGAAGCAGCTGTCAACCAAATATAGTGATATCGGTTTGTGCTTGAAGTTAATTTTCTTGTGTATTAAATTTTTACATATAACGCAGGTCAAATCGCAATAAATGTAATTATTGCAAGCAGCTTCAATGACGTTATGAGAAAAAATGTACTTCTCGTCTTCATAAAGCTGTGTCAGTTGTTCTCGCCTCCCGACGTCAAGCAGAGTAAATTTGTGGAGCAGTGGATGTGAATTAATTCCTTAGGAATTTCTCTCTTGACATTTTCCTCTTAAGAATTTCTCTCATGACGATTGGTCGAAATTGGTTTCAATACTTATTATTCCCCTCATAGATATGAACGTATAACACAATGTACCGTAGTCAAACGAGCCTGACTGTTATCCTCAGAAATGCAGTTCGGTAACGTGGACTTTGATTGCCCGCTCTCTCCTGCCGCTCGTGCTCAGTTCTCATCCCCATGACGCTTGCTTTCCACTCCGCCTCTATGTGCGGAAGCGCCAACGTAGGGCACACGGGCTTTAGGGTACATCTACGATACTAGCGCGGCTTCGGGAACCAATTTGTACCTCTCCTGGGGGTCCTGTAGCTTGTACCTGATGCACCACTCACCTTTGCCTGTAAACATTGACAATGCGGCACAGAAATTGTTTCGCGATTGCATTGATGCACCTCGAATTTAGTCTTTTGGAGAGACGTTGGTATGGCTCCAAACCGACTTCTCTCAAAGAGACTAATGCTGAACTCACGAGTTATCTCGCAATTAGGTGGGTGCTGGGCTGTTGCGTAAGTCTCAAGGACATTGTCGAAGTCATTCTGCTAGTGTAAATCTATGATAATCTATGATACTGTCACGGTACTGTCACCACGTTGAGCCTCTGCTGGGAATCCACTAGCTTGTAATCACTGCACCGCTGCCCGTTTACTGTTACCCTCGCAAGCTGACATTTACGTTGTGATACAGAAATTGCTTCGCGATTTTATACTACAGGCTACATGCCGATTTCACTCCTAGAGACTTGTGGCGCCCTCAGAAGTTGTCTCACCTTCAGGGAGGCGCTGGGCTATTGCATAAGCCTCGAGGACATTGTGGGACTCATTCTGCTAGGGTACCTGTATGAGCCTGGCGCATCTATGGTCACCGCAAGAGACCTCTCCTGGGAGTCCAGTAGCTTGTAATTGATGCACCTCGAATTTAGTCTTTTGGAGAGAAGTTGGGGTGGAACCTGAAGTACGCAATCGCGATGCAATTTCTGTGTCGCATCGTCAATGTGGTGGTGCGTGGTTCGTTTGGAAGGGGGGGGGGGGGGTTGGTTGGTGGGGGAGGGGGCTGCGGCTCAGTGCTAAGGCAAGGGGAAACAAGGTCCATATTTCTGCGACTGTGACGCGTCTCAGCATACCACTTCCAACAATTGTGTGAATTTGGATTTAACTCCCGGCTAGAGTTATCCAAAGGTGACCGTGAAGCATCTTACGTAAAATAATAACACTGCGTTAAAACGGAGTTATTTATTGCAAATGTGAACATCTGCGTGAAGGAGACTGTACTTTGATAGGAGCGTGTCTCTGCTCTTATACAGGGTGAAGAAAAATTCGCGGCGCGATTGCTCGCATACTAGCGATAGAAAAAGTTTGCTCATAAAGTTTTGTCTAGCGCAAGTTTCCGGCAGTAAATCGGCCTTTAATATTGGCAGTCTGGCATCACTGTAATCAAGTGTATGTTAACTATAGCTGTCAGCATACAGAAGCAGTGTAATGCAATTGGTGCAGGGGATATCATTTTGGGTTAGTACGCAGGAGGTTAAGGGTTCGGTTCTGAGTCGTGGCGTATTTGTTTTTATTTGCTCAGTTTCATTCTGGTATATAGTACCGTAATATACACCATTTCTTAGGCCACATATATCCGACACTTACATATTACATAGTTGGAAATCATATGCAAAGCACCTTGCTAGTTATACTGGTGACGTAATCCGATAACGAAATGCAATGGACCTGAACATGGCGGGAGTAATAGTTGGTATTAATCGATGGGACCATTGGGAGAGGGTACACAGAAAACAGGTTTGGAATTTAGTAGATGTAGTGTTGCGAAACAGTTGGCGTCCACGACGCTCAAAAGGTTTCTTTAAAGCCTGACCTGTGAAAACGATTGAAATATTATTTTTGCGTTAGTAGTATGTAAGTGCAGATGTTTTGCAGACGACCCACTATAATCGCTGTATGACGATTAAGACACCAAATACCGTATCACGTAGGCTACATTTGGCAAGTGAAAACAAATGTCTCGACCCGAAATCACAAGAATTTCTAGAAAAGAGGAAGGAAGAATCGACGAAATAATAAAGAGAATGGAAGTAAGAGAAAGAATACTTGACGTGATGGGTAGGAGGAAATTGCAAAAGTACGGTCATATAAGAAGAATGGAGGAAGTCACAATTCCGAAAATGATCCTGGAGTGGGAACCTAGAGCTACAGAAGAGAGGACGCCCTATGACCAACTGGCTCCAAAATGTACGATTAACCATAAGAAGACTTCGCGCAGAGGAACAAGACATACAAGATGGAAGAACCTGGAGGGACAGTCTGAGGAGATAAACTAAGATCTTGTGTAAAATATGTAATAATTTCCGGGTATTTGTCACGTTGGAGAAAAGCCTTTGTACAGAGGAAAATCTCAATAATGATTTATGTACTTAACCAAGTTTATACGGGTTATGCTCGTACTTGCTCTGTTTTTCTATTATTTTCTTAGGTATGGCAGGCTGACATGCAGATTGACACAGCAGTTAACTGCCGCGGAGAAAAATAATTTCACGAATGCCGCATCGGCTGTCTGCAGCGACCGAAATGTAATGAGTTTGCTGCGAGGGAAAGGACCTCTTCCAAACCGCAGAAAGCTTTTAGAACGTAATGACATGTCATTCTACCGTACGGAGAATCATAACTGTGCTTTGACGTTCCCCGAACTGACGGGCACCTGGCGCTGTTGCTAGTGGAACGGTGCAGCTGTTGGCGCAGCACAGTTCTGAGAAGTGGCCACGACACGGGCTGTCATTTGAATGTAGGTCTCCCGGCTGACGTGATGCGCGCGTAACGGTAGGACGTACACGAGCCACCTTCCTGTCACCGATTCAGAGCCTCTATACTGTACCAGTAACATGAAATTGATGGTACGGTATTACCCATTGAGGATACCCGATATACTTTCAATTCCACCAAATTTCGAACGTTCATCTCAAGTAGGTGATTCTTACTCCACCTGAAAGAGGAAGACTTGTAGTTTTTTTCAACCTCCAAGATCCTCCTCCGACGTAAGCCTTCTGGAAGACCTCCGTTTGTAGCCAAGTTACAGAAACGAACTTAGAAGCGTGTAGGAAGCAACCCCTTTCACTATGACGATGGCGATGCCGCACCGTGGTTAGTACGCCACGGGACACGCCAAAAGCGTTGGGGATCCAACTTGATTCATTATTCAACCGCCCCTCCGTCCAGGCGGGAAGCCATCTAGACTATCCCCCGCTTTTGACTAAGTTACAAATAAAAACGGGTGTCAACTCGAAAAGTTCGTATAAATTGCTTTAAAATACTAGGTCTACCACTTGGCTTCCTCCGTTTTTTCTCGACGTTCGGGGCTTTATTGTGAAAAACATACAAAAAAATTACACAACTGGCCATTAAAAATGCTACACCACGAAGATGACGAGCTACAGACGCGACAGGAAGTAGATGCTGTTATATGCAAATGATTAACTTCTCAGAGCATTCACACAATGTTGGCGCCGGTGGCGACACCTAAAACGTGCTGACATGAAGAAATTTTCCAAGCGATTTCTCATACACAAACAGCAATTTACCGCCGTCGCCTGGTGAAGCGTTATTGTGATGCCTCGTGTAAGGAGGAGAAATGCGAACCATCACGTTTCCGACTTTGATAAAGGTCGGATTGTAGCCTATCGCGATTGTGGTTTATCGTATCGCAACATTGCTGCTCGCGTTGGTCGAGATCCAACGACTGTTAGCAGAATACGGAACCGGTGTGTTCAGGAGGGTAAAGGTCGGGACACACATGTCAGGACCGTGTCCGTGCCGAGACACGTACGAGTATCTGCCGTCACCCGGACTACGAAATACAACATTAAAACAAATGCAGCGGGCCCCACTTGACCGGGCCGTGCACGGGGAACTTCAACGGGCCGGGGCCGGGCCGGGCGGGATTCGCCGTGTTTAAATTTTCACGTGACGGACACGGCCTGACGGTGGGGTTGTCTTGTGAGCTGTGCAACTGCGCAAAACTGTTCTGTGTACAAAACATGGATGTGGAACGACTAATAGAGGAAGTTCGTAAGTTTCCTGTTCTTTACGATCAGGGAAGTGAAAATTACAGTACAGTACAGTACAAAGACAGAGTTTGGAAGACAATTGCAACAGATCTACAAGCCAAAGGTAAGATAAAAACTATACAAGTTTTAATACCCGAAAGATATTTATTTACTTTTTATTTTACAAACAGATGTTTGGTTTATGTCATCGTTATATCGCCAAGGCGACATGTTCTTGCCATTCCACAGTCCCTTGTGGAGAGTTCAGGAATTTTTTGAGTTGTTCTCGTACAGCAAATGCAGCATCTGTTGATCTCCCACGAATTCGAGGTAGGTTTCGAAGATTTGATGAACTTCCGGATCCCTCAGCAGTTTCCGTTTGATCCATGCTCTGTTCGGGCACCCTATAACCTTCCATTTTTCGAATAAAGTTGTACAGTACACACGCAGCCGTCACAATCATTGTAAGGTTATTAGGATTTCCCTGAAGGATTCTTCTAAATATTCGAAATTTCTGTTGCAATATACCGAATGCATTTTCGGATATTCTTCTTGCCCGACTCAAACGATAATTAAATATAGCCTTGTCATTTGTTAAGTTCCTGCCAGGATATGGTCGCATCAAGTATGTTTTGAGAGGGAAAGCTTCATCGCCTACAATTACCATTGGAAGTTCAACATCAGTTCCGGGTAAAGTTTTACTCTTTGGGACGCTAAGCGTATTGTTTTCCAATGACTTTCCAAGATTTGAATTTACTAGACTGCCTCCATCAGAGTTTTTCCGTACGCTCCCACGTCTATTGCAATAAAATTATAACATGGGTCAAGCAGAGCAAGAAGCACAAGGGAATATGTTTTTTTGTAATTCCAATAGAGACTTCCTGAGTTGTTTGGAGCCTGTATTGTTACGTGCTTTCCATCTAAAGATCCAATGCAGTTTGGAAACTGCCATTTTGTCCAAAACTCCTCAGCTATAGCATTCCATTTTTCTTCATTCGGCACAGGCACTACCTCTTCTAACAATAAATCGATAACTGTTCTAGAGGTGTCATGGACGATAGCTGCAACTGTGGATTTTCCCAACCTGTAGCTGAAGGAATCTCCTGTAGCAAGGAACCTGAAAAAAATTTAATGTATAAGATGAGAAATACTGTATAATCTATAAAATATTTGCAGCATTTTAAACATTGTAATATAAATACGCGATTTAAAATATTTTTGCTACAGGTGGAATAGAGGAATGCAAAAAAAAAAAAAAATGGGCATCTGTTCGTGACCAACTAAGGAAGACCTTGCAGAAAAGGAAAACTGTTTCAGGACAAGCTGCTGTTCATCAACATAAATACAAGTATGAAGATCTCTTAACGTTCCTGCTACCTTACATGGTAGAACGAGAAACAGTTTCCAATGTTCCTTACACGCAAGGCAATAATGAGCATAAACAAGAATCAAATACAGATTCCCAAGAGGAGCAGTCGATTGTTGAAAACGAAAAAGTGTCTACACAAGAAGACATTGCGGATGAAGAATGGATCATTAAAACCCAGGATAGTGAAACAGAGAATTTGATAGAGCGCACTCGGCATTCCCAGACGCCCTCAGCTCATTCGTCCGTCACTTCAAAGAAGAACACGTTTATGAAACCACCACTGAAACGAAAATTTCAGCGTGAGGTTAAACCACAAGAATCTGCATCAAGCCAGCTCATGGCTTACATTTTGCCAGAAAAAAAAGCTGAAAAACAGAGAGATATACAAAACCCAGTTGATGCTTTTTTGGCTGGTATAGCACCAGCCCTAAAATCATTGCACCCACTACTGTTTCATCAAGGTAAAAGTAGGATTTTTTCAATTGTACAAGACTTTGAACTGAAGCAACTCATGAATGACGTATCAGTCCATCAATTCACTCCATCATCCTCCAATTCCTCAGCAAAATCTGCTTCAACACCATATCCTTCACCTGTGGGAAACGAGTCAACAGAACCTACACAGCAGCTTTTGGACCTGCAAAGGGATTCGCACAATTCGTATATAAATAACCAAAGCCATCATCCTCCAATTCCTCAGCAAAATCTGCTTCAACACCATATCCTTCACCTGTGGGAAACGAGTCAACAGAACCTACACAGCAGCTTTTGGACCTGCAAAGGGATTCGCACAATTCGTATATAAATAACCAAAGCCATCATCCTCCAAGTTCCCCTGCATCCTCATCAGCTTCAGAAACTGATTCACTGAATAGTCCTCATTTGTTTTTCTTAGGGTAGTAGAAATTTAACTGTATTATTTACTAACTTATGTATTTATCTTTCAATTACTAAAGTAATAAAATAAAAATGCTGTCCTTAAAACTTCTTATTTATTTGTGTTCTGTGTACTTTTCTTTAACCTACCGTAAAAAAACAGCCAGTCGTTCTTTGGGTGAAACTGATACTCTCCAGAACGTGTCATTTTTTCTCAGCCTTGGTTCTAGTTTCTTTAAAAGTTCACAGAAGGTGTACTGCGTCATCCTAAAATATTCGTAAAAGTTAGTCTCATCATCTACGAGGTGAGAAAATAGTGTTCGAAACTCTCCCTGTACTGGTCTTGTTTTCCAGGCACTGTGGATCCATAATTTTCTTCTTCTTGTTTGCCTTCGTTCGTTTTCCTCTTCGTCTAAAGCAAGTGCTATAAGCCCTAATTCACTATTACGAAAATTAGTGAACATGTTTTACAGCTTTCACAAACAGAAACACAGCTCACCGCGTCCGAGTCACTACAAGGAACAACAGAGACACGGACGTGCCCCGGTCATGTGTGGCCCCTGCAGGAACGGACCGGAGTACGGCCGTCACTCTCCGACGCTCGGCCCTGACACGGCCCGGACGTGTGTGTCCCGACCTTAATACGGAACGCCGTGCTGGATCCCAACGGCCTCGTATCACTAGCAGTCGAGATGACAGGCATCTTATCAGCATGGCTGTAACGGATCGTGCAGCCACGTGTCGATCCCTGCGTCAACAGATATGGACGTTTGCAGGACAACAACCATCTGCACGAACAGTTCGACAACGGTTGCAGCAGCATGGCCTATCAGCTCGGAGACCATGGATGCGGTTACCGTTGACGCTGCATCACAGACAGGAGCGCCTGCAATGATGTACTCAGCGACGAACCTGGGTGCACGAATGGCAAACCGTCGTTTCTTCGGATGAATCCAGGTTCTGTTTACAGCATCACAATGGTCGCATCCGTGTTTGGCGACATCGCGGTGAACGCACGTTGGAAGCGTGTATCCGTCATCGCCGTACTGGCGTATCACCCGGCGTGATGGTATGGGGTGCCACTGGTTACACGTCTCGGTCACCTCTTCTTCGCATTGACGACACATTGAACAGTGGACGTTACATTTCAGATGTGTTAGGACCCGTGGCTCTACCCTTCATTCGATCCCTGCGAAACCCTGCATTTCAGCAGGATAATACACGACCGCATGTTGCAGGTCCTGTACGGGCCTCTCTGGATACAGTAAATGTTCGACTTCTGCCCTGGCCAGCATATTCTCCAGATCTCTCACCAATTCAAAACGTCTGGTCAATGGTAGCCGAGCAACTGTCGTCACAACATGGCAGTCACTACTCTTGATGAACTGTGGCATCGTGTTGAAGCTGCATGGGCAGCTGTACCTGTACACTCCATCCAAGCTCTGTTTGACTCAATGCCCAGGCGTCTCAAGGCCGTTATTACGGCCACAGATGGTTATTCTGGGTAATGATTTCTCAGGATCTATGCACCCAAATTGCGTGAAAATGTAATCACATGTCAGTTCTGGTATAATATATTTGTCCAATGAATACCCGTTTATCGTCTTCATTTCTTCTTGGTGTAGCAATTTTAATGGGCAGTAGTGTATGATTCATAGTTTTGCCCATCGCTGGCCACTACATTCTTCCATCTTTCGGATAGCATACGAATCCCGTGGCGGAAGAACTGGGCGTCTTTTGTGGGGATCCATGAATCGATTCAATTTTGCACTTGTTCATATGACCGGAAGTGCTGGTCAGCCAGACTGTATGCCACTGATCGAAAAAGGTGGTAGTCAGAGAGAGCAAAGTACGGAGAATACGGCGGGAGGGATATGACGTCTCATTTCCACGTTTCCATGTATATTCTGAAGGGTTTTGCGACATGGGGTCGAGCACTGACCTGCTGCTAATTTACCTTTACGTGTCTGTCGCTGTATCGTGGCCGTTTGTGTTTCAGTACTGGGCTCGAACGCATCAATTGCTTTCGATAATGATGTTCTGTGACTATCTTCGTCTGTTTCAGTAGCTAGGAAAACATTTTGTCTTCCACCGCCACGCCGGTCTTCCACATCAAAATCACCGTTCTTAAGGCGTTAAAAACATTCTCTGCACGTTTTCCACTAATAGTTCCCTCACCATTGGTGTTACCCAGCATTTTAAGAGCCACAGCCGCAGATTTCTTCATGTTAAAGCAGAAAATTAAAACTTCCCGCAAATGGCGAGAACTGGGTACGTAAGTTGACGTACTTAATCGAGAATAACCTTATGATGCGAGTCACAATTCGACTAATATTTGATGGCATTATGTTTACAGGTGCCTAAGCTTATAGTGACCAACCATCCGAGCCCCACTTGCCGCTACAGCCGACTATTGCAAAACGGCGGAAGCAAAGTTGTAGACCCAATACGTTTTCTGAAAACTGCCTTGAAAAACTAATTAGACAATGCAGACATAGTGCAAATATGTTAGACCTTGTAGCTTCATATAGGGCTGACCTTATCGACAGTGACGATTTAGAGACAGGCATTAGTGATAGTGACGTTATCTCAGCGACGATGGTTACTAAAGTCAGTAAATCCATCAAGAAGGCTAGTAGAGTATCTATGCAAGGAAAAGCAGATAAACAGCTGTTAGCGTACCACTTAGACAATGAGGTAACATCATTTAGCTGCTATATGATGGACGTAGAGCAACTGTGGGCAAAGTTTGAACTGAGTGTAAATCGTGCTCTGGAGACGTGTGTGTCTAGCAAGTGCAGTAAAAATGGAAATGACCCTCCGTGATTTAACAATCTGATTCGGAAAATGCTTAGGAAACAGAAATTGTTGTCCCTGAGTTCGAAAAAGAGAGCGAAAATATTGACAGGTGAAAGTTAGTAGAAACTAGTGTGTTCGTAAGAAGGTCAACGAGCGAAGCGTACATCAACTTCCTCTGGCATACCTTAGCGAAAGATCTTGCCGAAAACCCGGGAAAATTCTGGTTATAAACAAAATCACTGAGCGGGTCGACGGCTTCTGTCCAGTTACGCGTCGAACACATCTACATTCCACATTTAAGTAATCATTGACGAAGGAGGATCGTAGAAACACACCTTCGTTTCACTGTCTGAGGACTCCTGCATGGAGGACGTAGAAATATACATACGTGGCGTAAAGAAACGAGTAAAAGAGTTTGGAAATGTGTAAGCCGCCAGATCCAGATGGAGTCCCACTTCGTTTCCCAGAGAGTACTCTGCGAAATTAGCCCATTACTAAGCTTGAATCTTTCGCCCAGTGCAAAGTCTCAAGCGTCTGAAAAAAAAAGCACAAGTGACTCCTGTATATGACAAAGGCAAAAGAACGGACGCATATAATGACAGACTACGATATTATCATCAATCTGCTGCAGAATTGTCAATTCGAATACAATAAATTTCCTCGAGACAGAAAAGCTTCTGTCCACAAATTCACACGGATTTAGAAATCATCGCTTGTGCGAAATTCAGCTTGCCCTTTCCGCTCACGAAATCCTACGAACGATGGAAGAACGGCAACAGGTAGATTCCACATCCTCAGATTTCCAGAGAGCGTTTGATACGGTGCACCACTGCAGACTGATAACGAAGGTCCGAGCATATTGTTCAGTTTCCGAGATATCTGCGTGCCTCGAAGGCTTGTTAAGTAATAGAAGCCGGTACGTTGTCCTCGACGGCGAGTGTTCATCAGATACAAGGGAATCGTCAGGAGTGTCCCTGGTAAACTTGACAAGATCGTTTTTATTCTCTATAATTAATATATGATTTGACGGAAAGGGTGAGTAGCAATTTACTGCTGTTTGGGGATGACGCTGTGGTGTACCTGAATATGTGGTTTAGTGACTGTAGGAGCATAAAATTTGACTTAGACAGAATTTCTAGTTGATGCGGAGAATGTCAATTTGCTGTAAATGTAGAAAAAATTTAATTAATGACACTGAATTGGAAAATAATTCTGTAGAGTTCGAAAAAGTACCCATACCGAGAAACAGCATTACTAGGGTGCTACTTGGCACATTACAGCGATTAAACGTCTACGTTAACGTCGCAAAGCCATGTGAATAAAATGAGCACGTCAGGTTGGTACTAGGGAAGGCGAATGCTACACTTCGTTTTATTGGGAGAGTTTTGGGAAAGGTGACGGCGTGTAGATCGCTAGTGCGACCCATTCTTGAGTAGTGTTGGAGTGTTTGAGATCGCCACCATCTCGGATTAAAAGAAGACGTCGGAGCAATTCAGAGGAATGCTGCTAGATTCGTTACCGGTAGGTTCGATCAGCACGCAAGTATTACCGAAATGCTTTGTGAAGTCAAATAGCAGTTCGTGAAGGGATTGTGGAAATGTAGCCATTTGAGACCGAGTGCGGAACGATTCTACTGCCGCCAAATACATTTCAGGCTAAGACCACCAATAATAATAAGCGAGAAATTAGGGGTCGTAGGAGGCCTTTAGACAGTCTTTTTTTCCTCTCTCTGTTTGTGAATGGAACAGGAAAAGAAATGTATAACAGTGGTACATGGTACGTTCCGCTACTCGCTGCAAGGTTTCTTTTGGAGTGTGTTTGGGGATGTAGGTGTAGGTGTAGATGTAGATGTAGATCCTGATAAAATCATGTAACTTTGCCCACTGGCGGTGTCAGTTTCTCCCAGTCTTTCTCCTCAGTGACATTTCATACGGATACGGACGATAACTACCATAATTAGGTGTTCTGTCTCCGTTTTGGTTTCTGACAACATTTCTGCCTTCATCTGATCCTGTCCCAGGGCAACTGCCTCCTTTTCTAGTGCTTACCTCTTTTACTTCGTCTAGAACTTTTACTCTTCTCCTTTATTTTTTCTTCTGTCCTTCCAGAGCGCCGTCGATAGCAGTTGTCAGAACTCCTTTTCCCAGCGGAATACACTTTCCACCACTTCATTGCTCTTCACTTTATCCAGTCATTTTATTTTCGTCATTATACTCCAGACCCACATCCCGAATGCTTCAGTTTTGTCTGTTCCTCTCTTCGTCGATGTCCAGCTTTAACATCTGTACATAAAACACTCCATACAAAGCATTTAACCATCGCTTTTTTTAGCTTCTACACCTAATTGACTGCACAGTAAGCGTTTCTTTTTCTGGAAAACTTGCTTTGCCATTACAAATTCTTGATCTTACCCGTATTTCATCCTCACGCCTCCGTTACCCGTTAGCACGCTCCTGCAATATCTGTACTACATTTTCTGTTCAGTTTGACTTCTTATTGTTTTCACTTTATACCTTCTTTGTTAAGTACTTTCATTATCTTTGATTTCTTTGTTGTGACTATCTGCACTCCTCCATTAAGTCTGGATAGCCTCCTTTGATGAGGTACTGTTATATCTGCAACCAGCACCACGTCATTGCCAAATCTGATGCATTTGATCTTCTTATGATGTTATAAGCACCTTCTTGCTTCCCACTGTTGAAGAGTTATTTGGGATGGTGATTCCAGCTTTCAACACGATCCAGCACCTGTTCATAATGCACGGCCTGTGGCGGAGTGGTTGCACGACAATAACATCCCCGTAATGGACTGGCATGTACAGAGTCCTGGCCTGATCGCCACATTGTGTACCGTGATTCGTCAATCCGCACGATGTTTTTTCACTGTTCATTCGTCAGTTGTTTGATGTCTTATGCTCACGTCTTCCTCCTGTAATTATACTGTCTTCCTATTCAAGTTTTTGATATATATGGGAAACTGGGAAACAGAGTTGGTGAAAGACAATTAGCCTCTCTTACTGATACATACACTATGTGATCAAACGTATCCGGACACGTGGCTGCAAATGACGTACAGGTTCGTGGGGCCCTCCATCGCTAATGCTGTAATTCAATATGGTGTTGGCCCATCCTTAGCCTCGACGCTGGCTTCCACTCTCGCAGGCATTCGTTCAATCATGTGCTGGAGGATTTCTTGGGGAATGGCAGCCCATTATTCACGGAGTGCTGCACTGAGGAGAGGTATCGATGTCGGTCGGTAAGGGTTGGCACAAAGTCGGGGTTCCAAAACATCCCGAAGATGTTCTTTAGGATTCAGATCAGGACTCTCTTCAGGCCAGACCATTACAGGAATATTATTGTCGTGTAACCACTCCGCCACAGGCCGTGCATTATGGACAGGTGCTCGATCGTGCTGAAGGATGCAGTCGCCACCCCGAATCGCTCATCAACAGTGGGAAGAAAGAAGGTGCTTAAAACATCAATGCAGGCCTGTGCTATGATAGTGGCACGCAAAACAACAAGGGGTGCAAGCCCCCTCCATGAAAAACACGACCACACCGTAACACCATCGCCTCCGAATTTTACTGCTGACGCTACACACGCGGGCAGATGACTTTCACCGGGCATTCGCCGTACCCACACCCTGCCATCGGATCGCCACATTGTGTACCGTGATTGGTCAATCCACACAATGTTTTCCCACTGTCCAATCGTTCATTGTTTACGCTCCTTACACCAAGTGAGGCGTCGTTCGGTATTTACGAGCGTGGTGTGTGGCTCATGAGGAGCCGTTCGACCATGAAATCTAAGTTTCCTCACCTCCCGCCTAACTGTCATAGTACTTGCAATGATGCAGTTTGGAATTCCTGTGTTATTGTCTGAATAGATGTCTGCCTATTACACATTAAGACCCTCTTCAACTGTCGGCGATCTCTGTCAGTCATCAGACGAGGTCGGCCTGTACGCTTTTGTGCTGTACGTGTCCCTTCACGTTTCCAGTTCACTATCATATCGGAAACAGTGGACCTAGGGATGATTACGAGTGTGGAAATCTCGCGTACAGACGTATGACACAAGTGACACCCAATCACCTGAGCACGTTCGAAGTCCGTGAGTTCCGCGGAGCGCCCCGTTCTGCCCTCTCGCGATGTCTAATGACTACTGAGGTCGCTGATATGGCGTGCTTGGCAGTAGGTGGCAATGAAATGGACCTAATATGGAAACCGTATGTGTCCGGATACTTTTGATCACATAGTGAATAAAAATACTGTACACGATGGGTACTTCAAAGACACGAGTCTGAGAAGAGTCCGTACTTAGACACTAAATAAAAACCCGTTATGACCTTAAAATGTACACACTACCGGAGCACACCGATTGAATAACAACAGCAGTGACAAGGTTGCCAAGGGTGCGTAACTAGCCACACAAAACAAGAGTGGCACAAATTGTCCAGGTAATTGCATAACAGAAATTCATTTCTATCAATAGAGATGGTCACGCGACCGAGATAGAGGAGGCAGGCCGAGGTAGACAGATAGGTAGATAGAGAAGAGGAGAGAGAGAGAGAGAGAGAGAGAGAGAGAGAGAGAGAGACATTCACGATTAACGTTTCACCGGCAGCAGACATTTTGGAAGAAATTGAGATTTATACACACTTTAATGCTACCCAATTTGGAATCTTGAATGAACTGATCCGCTCCCACAGGAAACAGTTTCTCGATATTCTCCAGGATTTGTTATGACCGTGGCTGGTGGTATCAATGTCTGATTCTGACAAGCGCTCCTGTTTCCGCTTCATTGTTATACAGTGCACCTCCCCTGTCCCCCCGCTCCTCCTGCCCTCTAATTACTACTGCCAGTGTTTAATATTTTGTGATTTGGGATGTACGATTACATTATGCATTTTATACTTAAGTTTACAACTTACGTAAAGCGTCACAAGAAGCTACGATTTTCACATTTGACCGTGCATAGAACCATGTAATATTTCTTAGTTTTATAAGTATATGACGTGTAATGTCCCATGCCAAATTTTTGTTTATACTAACACAATATTTCCTGTTGTTGTTGTGGTCTTCAGTCCTGAGACTGGTTTGATGCAGCTCTCCATGCTACTCTATCCTGTGCAAGCTTCTTCATCTCCCAGTATCTACTGCAACCTACATCCTTCTGAATCTGCTTAGTGTATTCATCTCTTGGTCTCCCTCTACGATTTTTACCCTCCACGCTGCCCTCCAATACTAAATTGGTGATCCTTTGATACCTCAGAACATGTCCTATCAACCGATCCCTTCTTCTGGTCAAGTTGTGCCACAAACGTATCTACTCCCCAATCCTATTCAACACTTCCTCATTAGTTATATGATCCACGCATCTAATATTCAGCATTCTTCTGTAGCACCGCATTTCGAAAGCTTCTAATCTCTTCTTGTCCAAACTATTTATCGTTCATGCTTCACTTCCATACATGGCTACACTCCATAAAAATACTTTCAGAAATGACTTCCTGACACTTAAATCTATACTCGATGTTAACAAATTTCTCTTCTTCAGAAACACTTTCCTTGCCATTGCCAGTCTACATTTTATATCCTCTCTACTTCGACCATCGTCAGTTATTTTGCTCCCCAAATAGCAAAACTCCATTTCTATTTTAAGTGTCTCATTTGCTAATCTAATTACCTCAGCATCACCCGACTTAATTCGACTACATTCCATTATCCTCGTTTTGCTTTTGTTGATGTTCATCTAATATCCTCCTTTCAAGACACTGCCCATACCGTTCAACTGCTCTTCTAAGTCCTCAACGTTTTTATTTCTTCTCCATGGATTTTAATACCTACTCCGAATTTTTCTTTTGTTTCCTTCACTGCTTGCTCAATATACAGATTGAATAACATCGGGGAGAGACTACAACCCTGTCTCACTCCCTTCCCGACCACTGCTTCCCTTTCATGCCCCTCGACTCTTATAACTGTCATCTGGTTTCTGTACAAATTGTAAATAGCCTTTCGCTCCCTGTATTTTACCCCTGCCACCTTCATAATTTGAAAGAGAGTATTCCAGTCAACATTGTCAAAAGCTTTCTCTAAGTCTACAAATGCTAGAGACGTAGGTTTGCCCTGATAAATTGTTTTATAAAATATTGGTTTTCCCCTCTCCTTCCCTTCCCCATTCCCCGCATCCAGTAATTTCTACCGTCTGCGTTTTATATGATATTGCTTGAGAAGTATCGTTACATTGTGTATCGCATTCTACTTGACGTAAGCGCAGAAGCGCATATTGCGTACTTTTTCGTACCGTATTTGAGTCTGAAGATGGCCTGTCGTAATTTTAACGAATATATTGTATTCCCCTTCCCCTGTCTCACTGCCATTTAAATTTGTGGCGTACATTTGTGTTGCTATTTTATATTTTAATTTTATGTCGCTTCTCATATAGTACTGTAGTTTTGACTGTAGCTTTTGACGATGTGTAGCGCCACGTTAATTCCCGAATCTAGACGATTATTTTCGGTACCTTTTATTAACGTAAAGTTGTCATTGCCATTTGCATAAATAAAATATTTCTTTTATAGTAAGGTGGTTCACTGGCGATAGATATACGATATAATAAATGTACTATAGTAGATGTGCCCTGGTCCCACTGTACATTTTGCATTGGCATTGGCATCTGGTGTCAAAAATGTCCTCGTGGACCGCACTCTGCAGTCTGCGAATTTCTTTTTTTTTTTTCCACATACAACTTGAAACGCCGTATCGACGTCCAGCATTCGCTTCTGGGTACGTGTAAACAGTTTGTGGCAGGCGATTTCAGTCAAAGTTGAGTGCTCTAACTACCCACTACAATGATTTATAAAATATTTTTGGATCTTATTTCCTGTAGATATCTGATGACGGATAAATTCCGAAATCGTCATATGAGCAATAAAGTCATTCCTTGCTTGATGTTCGACTTTCACCATTGCGGCCCAGTAAGGCTGAATGCAGAACGACTGATGTTCATGGGTTACGTCGAGGGTGTAATTACTGTGTTAAATTTATACTTCTTTTAATAAAATATTGTTCATTAATCTATCCTCATATAATAACAAACAGTTTCGATACAAGTTGACGCGGTTTAGGTTTCAGAAAACAATTTATCAGATCTCGAAAATAAAAAATTGAGTAACGGCCACGTGGGATCACAGATGACATATTGCAACTAACACACAGTCAGTTAACTGGCAAAAAGTTAGTATATAGGACAATAAATGAGGCGCAGCTCACTACAAAGTGAACACTGGCACCCTCTGTACATGAGTTGAGAGGTATCTCGGCTCTCCATACCCTCAGTATAAATTATATCCATAAAATCAACTCTCGTGGTTGTGGCACATAACGCCAATCAAATAAATAACGTACGATAAATTTAGATTTTAACTTAATTTCGTTCATCATAATCGATGCTTTTGGAAAACCCGGAACTGCGTTACTCGTGGTTTGAATAATGACAAACTGCACCAGTTACTTCTTTTTTCCATGCATAACAAAACGAGTTTCGGAAATTTATTATAGTGTTCAAGCTCATTTGTTTACACAAGTAGTATTTGTGACGTCTGCATGCGTGATTTTCTGTCTATCTTTCATTTTAATTTGTTTTTTGAAAATTGGACAAAATAAATCTTGGAATGCTTTTTTATAGGCTAACCTTAGATAGTATTTTTGTTTGTTATTTTAAAAATATTGCGCCTCTTCCATTACACAGAATATTACACACAGGCAAATCACCACTTCTTCGTTAATAACGGAGGTTGTGATCGAAAGAAACTTCGTTGCACGTTAACTTTTGTCAATATTTTATCTTACTTGAACCTTCTTTTTATGCCGCATTGGTGGTTTCTCACATCATTAGTTCCTTTTTAAAAAAAACTCACAAGAGAAATACCGCTCTGATTTCAGTTTTCCGCAGTGTTTGTCCATTCATTCGTTTATCGTACTGCCTATGACTGTAACCAAACTGTGAATGCCTGTTTTTTGTAGTCGTGTGTGTGTGTGTGTGTGTGTGTGTGTGTGTGTGTGTGTGTGTGTGTGCGCGTGAGAGAGAGAGAGAGAGAGAGAGAGAGGGAGGGCGAGGGGGAGGGAGGGAGAGAGAGAGAGAGAGAGAGATTAGACTGAGGGAAGGGCAGGGGCCGACAGAAAAGTGTGTGTTTGCGTGTGGAGCGGGGGCTATGTTTGATTTAGTAATGATGTGCTGGATGTCGAGCAGAAAAGTGTGCACGGAAACGAGAATGTGGGTTTTACTTTCTAGAGAAGAGGGGGGGGGGCGAGATTATGGGGAAAGCAACTGCGAGGAGATGATAATCGTGAATGGGAACTGAGTGCAGGTCGCAGTGGTAGTGAGTGGGTGACGAATGTAGAGGCGTGGTCATATGTTTATATTTAATATTATCCTAAGAAGATTGTTGATTTAAAAAGTATGTGGTTTGCCACGTTGGTTTGATCAACCATGTATAGTCTAACCGCTACTGCGGAAGATATTATGCAGACGAACATATCTGCTGAAAACCTTGCAAACAGTTCTAGGCAACTCTGCTTCGCTATTCGGTGCGCATTAATGTCATGTCACAGGTCCACTGAGGGGTTAATCGTTTGCTTGAACAGCGAAGCGTATTTGACTTCATGCAAACACACTTAATGTCATGTGTAAATAAATTCTTACTGCACGCGTGTGCACAGGGAAGAAACCCTTCCTGGCAGCATACGTGCACACATGAAATGTGCTTCTCTGAATTGCGCCTTCACAGAATCGCAGTAGTTCGTAAATTATGCAGTAATGTATTCTTGGTATCAGTTATTTGTCATTACTTGCCTACATTTACAGTATTTACGAAAAAAGTACCAAAGTAACAATATAAAGTCGCTCGCACAGGTTACTGTATATTTTCTCGACTTCTGATTTACTCTTAAATTAAATGTTTCAGCTACACTCTTTCTTTTGAATTACGTGGCGATGACGATGTGGATATGCTGATAAACTAATCACGAAAAATATTAATTACCACGTTAATAGATTACACAGGTCGCTTTAGAGCAGTTCATGTGCTGCAGAGGAGGTGACAAGGGGTCGTGCACACCCCTCTCCTCCTCCCCCTGTTGACATAAGAGTAAAATTTACCACCTTGAAATATATAGGTAGTACGTCTGACAAAATGGAAGATAGGCCTCGAAACAATAATGTAAAAATCGACTTCAGAACGACAAATAACGATGTAAAAATCGGCTTCTGAACGACAAATACGATGTACATTTCCGAAAAAAAGTAAAGAGGATGGAGCGCTTGGGATTCTATGAAGTTACATGTCATGACTGTGATGTCTATGAAATGAAATGAAGTCAAATGAAAATGATACATATGGAAAAAAAGTACGTGAAATGTTTATTGTTTCACAAGTGATTACCATAGCTGTCCATATACTCACCCCTCTGTGAGAGAAGACGGTCAGTGAGAAATGAGTGTGGTTGCGTAATGGTTCATGATTGTACACACTCGTGTCCGAAGCAAACCAACAGCCACGTATGTCTTTCTTCGGGCCTCCAAAAATATGGAAATTGCGTGTGGAGAGACGGGAATGTGTGGAGGATGTGTAATGGCTTCCTAGCGAGACTTCTGTAGCATAATCGAAACAACTTTGGCAACATACGGATCCGCCCAATGTCTCACAATGGACTGAATAAATTAAGCGTGAGCCGAGTACATTTGAAATAATAACAGTTAAGTTACTTTCTTTACCACCAATATCGTTTTCATTAGACTGCCCCTTATAATTACATATAAGGGTAGAATAGTCGCTATACTATTTAAAGAGCACGAATACCCATGTAGTAAAACTACTTTTTGGGCACATTTTGCAGATGAGATTCATAATAATCATCTAGAGGTTGAAAATTTTCTATCCGTGTTTGCTTACAATTTGTTTTTGGAGAGGGTCCACCTTGAGCAGAACACAACTTTTATTGTTATTTTTGTTTCTCAAACATGTTTCGCTTCAGTCCGGACCCGCGCTGCTGCTACGGTCGCTGGTTCTAATCCTGCCTCGGGCATGGATGTGTGTAATGTCCTTAGGTTAGTTAGGTTTAAGTAGTTCTAAGTCTAGGGGTTTGATGACCTCAGATGTTAAGTCCCATAGTGCTTAGAGCCATCTGAACCATTTTTGAACATGTTTCGCTGAATTTTCAGCATCATCAGCTCATTGTTTTATCATCTTCCCATAAAACAGGAAAAATTCTTATATAGGCCTATGTTTGATACTAGTAGATTTCTCTTGGCCAGGAATGCCGTTTTTGCCAGTGCTAGTCTGCTTTTAATGTCCTCCTTGCTCCGCCCCCTGGTTATTTTCCTGCCTAGGTAGCAGAATTCCTTACTTTCGTCTTTCTTCGATTTACTCTCAATCCATATTCTGTACTCATTACATTGTTCATTCCATTCAACGTATCTTGTAATTCTTCTTCACTTTCACTCAGGATAGCATTTACATTAGCGAATCGTATCATTGATATCCTTTCAACTTAAATTTTAATTCCGATCCTGAACCTTTCTTTTATTTCCATCGTCGCTTCTTCGATGTACAGATTGAACAGTAGGGGGAAAGACTACATCCCTGTCTTATACCCTTTTTAATACGAGCGCTCATATTAAACACTTTTCATGTACGTTAAAAATTTGGAGCAATAGCATATCCACTCGCATATATCAATTTTCTGTATGTTTTTTAGTTTTCGTAGAGTCATCTTCTAAAATTCTGAGGTACTCTTGGAGCACCCTGTAATTTCCTTCTTAAATGTACTTTTATCATCATTTGCCTATGAAACAGGTTCGTGAAGCCTCCTGCATCATGATCTTCCCCCCCCCCCCCCCCGCCTCCCCCCCCCCCCCCCCCCCTCGTCTCCACTGAAATTTTGAAAGTGTTTAAAAACTATTCAAAGTTTTTGAAAATTCAGTCATGAATGTAACTATAAAATCTGGCGAACCAGGTACCGCTTTCGCGAATACAGACGTGTATGCCTTTAGTACTGTTGGCATTGCCAGTCTTGTAGCATATGCCTTTAGGTACGATTTGATTCCTTTTTTTACCCCTCAGAGACAATTACTTGGCACATTTTCATTGATTCTATAACGTTCCAGTGTTTATCTATTTTTATTTTCCCACAGTCTTGAGATAACCATCTGCCGGATGGAAACGGTAGCGACATTGTGCATTAATCATGTAACTCTGTCGTAAAAAATAAATGAACGTGATGTGTATTTGCCAGCCGGTTGAACGGAATCAGCGCCGTGAGATGGAAAGACGCTGAGTTGTGACAGAATGAGAGGAAGGAAGTATTCTGTAATTCTTCAGGCTTTCACAGCGAGGCGTTATCATATTGAACAATCGGGTTTCTGCCGTTATTGGTTTCTTTCTAGGGTTTAAATGCCGACAATCGGAAGATAAAATGTCCAGCACGACTTGGACGTCATTAAGAACTTCGCACAGTATGCCTGGAAACGGATAATAACCGCAAAGTACGTGCACAGCGTTCGGAACTGCTGTGGCTAGGAGAAAGCACTACAGTCGCTGCTATTGGTCGGCGCGTACCATGGTTCAAACGGCTCTGAGCACTATAGGACTTAACATCTGGGGTCATCAGTCCCCTAGAACTCAGAACTACTTAAACTAAGCTAAGGACATCGCAAACATCCATGGCCGAGGCAGGATTCAAACCTGCGACCGGAGCAGCAGCGCGGTTCCGGACTGAAGCGCCTGGAAACGCTCGGCCACAGCGGCCGGCCGCTTACCATGGGCAGAGCGCCTGGGGGTGGGGAGGAGGGAGGGTGGCCGGTGGACCACAGACAGTAGTTCAGTAGCTCAGCGTGTTCGGTCGGAGGGCTAGGTGCCCTCTGTAATAAAAAGAAAACTGAGTGAACGGATCAACGATGAACCTGAGCAGTTGTCATGAGACGTTCGCCCCAAACAAATACAACGAACAGTAAACGAACGCATCAAGATTTAAAAAAAAAAGTACAACTTAAACATAAATACTGGACTCATTTCACACTGGAATCAGTACCAGACAATACCTGAGGAGGACTGTGAGTCACGCAGTTGAAATATCGTTCAAGAAAGACACGAATAACCGACACAAATCCGACTGTTCAAAAAGGAGGCATTCTGTTTGGATGTGACACACCGTGTACGAAGTTGCCCGATGTTTTTGGTATATCGACGTGGACTGTCCAACGTGTGTACAAAGAGTGGCGTACCTCATGCTATCGTGTTGCAGAATAGTGTTACAGCGGCACATACACCTGCACGTTTTCGTTGAGCCAAAAAAAAAAAAAAAAGAAAGGCACCATAGGAAATGGGCAATATCTGACTGAGGCGTGTAGTTTAGTATGAGCTTCTGGCTTTCTTCAAGTGATTCATAGCGTCTACGTCTACATGTATACTCCACGAGCCACAGTATGGTGCATGGCGGAGCGTACCTTGTACCACTAATACTCGTTTTCTTTCCTGTTCCACTGGCAAACAGAGCGAGGGAAAAAGATTGTCTACATGCCCCCACACGAATACTCAGGAATCCTATCGCACACTTCCACGAGCTGTTCAAATCACCTGATCCTAATTCTACAGAAAATGTCTGGGACTATTTCAAAAAGAGGGTGAACCTGTAACGCTTTTGTCAATAATACCTATATTTGCCTCATCTAACCTCTTTGTCTTGTTTTCCTCAATATGACTTCTGTATCACCAAGCCCTTTCATGTAACATCTATCTACGTAAATGCTTTATTCACTATTTTTGTCAGTTTATGTCAGTGTAATGAACCTATGGACGTAATTTTGAATAATCGTGTTCTGTAAAATAATGAAGATGTTAAAACTTTACTAGTAATATTGGTTCATGCATAGGGAAAGAAGGTTTATAATCAAGTGAAACATGGAGGGAAATCCCTCTGCAACGAAACTGACTTGGTTGGAATACAAAAGGTGGAACTGGCTGTCGAATTGCAAAGTTTCCTTTGTGGCAAGAGTCAGTCTGTGGCTAGCAGGCAAAGTGTGCGCATCTTGTGAACTATGAGGCAAGAAGAACTGCAAGATTGTATAATAAAGCCTCGGATGTGGAAATAATTAGGCTTATCTTTCATAGCATACTTCGGTTTGAGCTGTACTACGAAAATCCGACGCTAAGAAGATAATTTTCAGAGCATGTTACACAGCAACAGCCATGGATTCTTTTTCTGGCGTTTTTCAATAGCCATAGGAGACTGACACTGCCACAACCTTCATCTCAAGGAATCAGTTGAATACTGTAACTGCACGGATCAGTTATGTGTGATTTTATTCAGTAATGAGTTTGTGTTCTTTAAACATTGTGGTGGGCTCCAGTATTTATCCTTAGTAAATTACCTAGTCAGGGTCCTATCCCAAGTCCTACGATGTTTCCGAGTATCGTACTTTATTGAGCTGAAAACTCACTTAAGTAAACTTTCACTACAGTTAATAAACACTGTGCAACAGTAAATTTCATAATTATTAAGTGAGCATAAGTTTTGAAGTATTCCACGTATTTTTCATAAAAGGATAGTTAACATTTCACCGGCGTACAGCTGGCAAGAAAATATTTAAAATGTTTAAAATTTGAAATCTCTGTACAGAATTACAGTTATGTGAAAAAAAAACGCTGATGGAGCAGAACAGTTACTGGCTAGTAGGCTTTCAAGGGCCAGCATAAGAATTAATTATTATGGAGGTTTGAAAGCAACAGTGTTTGTAAGTTCATGTGTATATAGTTGATAGCTTTTCTTATTTTGTGTTACGACTTAAATATCCAGCCTTGATCTAAGTTTATAGATAGATCAGTTTCTGGGTCCCACTGCTAACTGTTGAGCCAGATTTAAGTTTCGTGTTACATTTACAGCATTAATGAAGTGCTCCTGCCAGCTACAATTATTCAAAGTGTACTAGCTCAAGGTAGCATATGTTCCATTTGAGCTACATAGTATAAGGATGTGGCTGCTCTTTGGTAATACAAATAACAACAGAAATAGAGAATGTAATTACCTTACAGCCATTCCAAGGACAGTATTTTCCAATGGAAATGAGCGTGACCTCTCAGTTAACGGGCGCGGACGGTATTTTCCAATATTTAAGCGGATAAAAGAACCTATTGTCCAAGTTAATATTGCAGAAATGTTGGAACACGTGAGGCAATACTGACCCTACAACTTATCTTAGAAGAAAGATTAAGGAAGGGCAAACCTACGTTTCTAGCATTTGTAGACTTAGAGAAAGCTTTTGACAATGTTGACTGGAATACTCTCTTTCAAATTATGAAGGTGGCAGGGGTAAAATACAGGGAGCGAAAGGCTATTTACAATTTGTACAGAAACCAGATGGCAGTTATAAGAGTCGAGGGGCATGAAAGGGAAGCAGTGGTCAGGAAGGGAGTGAGACAGGGTTGTAGTCTCTCCCCGATGTTATTCAATCTGTATATTGAGCAAGCAGTGAAGGAAACAAAAGAAAAATTCGGAGTAGGTATTAAAATCCATGGAGAAGAAATAAAAACTTTGAGGTTCACCGATGACATTGTAATTATGTCAGAGACAGCAAAGGACTTGGAAGAGCAGTTGAACGGAATGGACAGTGTCTTGAAAGGAGGGTATAAGATGAACATCAACAAAAGCAAAACTAGAATAATGGAATGTAGTCGAATTAAGTGGAGTGATGCTGAGGGAATTAGATTAGCAAATGAGACACTTAAAGTAGTAAAGGAGTTTTGCTATTTGGGGATCAAAATAACTGATGATGGTCGAAGTAGAGATATAGATTTAAGTGTCAGGAAGTCATATCTGAAAGTATTTGTATGGAGTGTAGCCATGTATGGAAGTGAAACATGGACGATAAATAGTTTAGACAAGAAGAGAATAGAAGCTTTCGAAATGTGGTGCTACAGAAGAATGCTGAAGATTAGATGGGTAGATCACAAAACTAATGAGGAAGTATTGAATAGGACTGGGGAGAACAGAAGGTTGTGGCACAACTTGACTGGAAGAAGGGATCGGTTGGTAGGACATGTTTTGAGGCATCAAGGGATCACAAATTTAGCATTGGAGGCAGCGTGGAGGGTAAAAATGGTAGAGGGAGACCAAGAGATGAATACACTAAGCAGATTCAGAAGGCTGTAGGCTGCAGTAGGTACTGGGAGATGAAGAAGCTTGCACAGGATAGAGTAGCATGGAGAGCTGCATCAAACCAGTCTCGGTACTGAAGACGACAACAACAACAACAACAAGTCTTACTGAGAGTCAGTTTTGCAAAAAGGACTACTACTTCTTTTACGTTGTTCATGCCAAAATGCTGTTACCTTGCGTGATGAATCGCGCTGGTTCTTGGTATCTTATTTACAAAACATAACATGTACAGTCAATTCCAATAATTAAATTTCTTTATGAACCGTGCTAGGACGTGGTACAGCTTCGTCTAATTTGGCTGGCGACGATTTCCTTTTACGTAATTACAGTCTACCCGATTACTAGTAGAACCTCGGTTCGATTCCCGTTTCTTCTGATATTGCTTCTTTTCAATATAAATCTTCATATAAACGAAAAAAGTTCGATACATTAACCATCAGACCACGATTTCGGTCAAATTAACATCCTTTCACAGGAGCAACATTATCGGTGTGTTGCTAACTTATTAGTAACCGGTAGTATCGTAAACCAAAACGTCAAAATCCCTCCAATTTGGTAGCACTATGAGATCCAGTCATTAATATGATCTGTAGAATTTAGGTAAGGCTGAGGTTTGAATGCCTTGCAGCTCTACCGCGCCTGTCCACAAGCGATTTTAAGAGGGGCGTTTAATAAGTAATGCAACACATTTTCTGTCCGCCAATTTCAGTTGGAAAAAATGCATAATTTTCTGTGTGATATGGTTGAATATTCCCGCTTCAGTCAATATGGTTCCATGAAGTTTCTGTAGATGCCTTGATACAGGCATCTATAATAGCCGACGGCTGTGGCCGAGCGGTTATAATGTGTGTCAGGGCGCTGATGACCTCGATGTTGAGCGCCCATAAGCCCCAACACACACACACACACACACACACACACACACACACACACACACACCGAGCCGTTATACGCGCTTCAGTCTACAACCACGCGACCGCTACTGTCGCAAGTTTGAATCCTGCCTCGGGCATGGATGTGTGTGACGTCCTTAGGTTAGTTATGTTTAAGTAGTTCTAAGTTCTAGGGGACTGATGACCTCAGATGTTAAGTCCCTTAGTGCTCAGAGCCATTTGAACCATTTGTAATGGAGGTGGGTTCCAATCAGAGAGCCATCATTAATTTTCTTCTGGCAGAAAATCAGAGGATCGCAGCTACTGCTAGGCCCTTGCAGAATGGCTACAGAGACATGACAGTGAGCAAAATCATGGTGAGTCATTGATCGAGGCGTCTGTCTTCATCGCAACAAGTTCGTGCAAACCTGTCCGATCTCTCTCGTGCCGGCCGGCCGCATGCAGCTGTGACTACTGAATGTTGGAACGTGTGGACACCCTCATTCAAGGTGATCGACAGATCACAGTCAGAAACTTCGCTGCACAAGTGGTTGCGCCTGTTGGCAGTACTGACTCACTCGTCCACCAGTATGGGTACTCTAGACTCCGCTGTGTTCCTCGACATCTAAAGAGACCATAAAGAGCAAAAAAAAGGATCATCTGTGAGGAACTGCTTGCGCGTTACGAGGCTAGTCGTGACAGTGTTTTGTCAAACCTAGCCACAGGCGATGAAACATGGGTTCATCGTTTCGAACTGGGAACGAAAGGGCAATCCGTGGAGTGACGTCTCATCACGTCTCCTGCGAAGAAAAAGTTCAGAACAGCCCACCCAGCCGGTAAGGCGACTCTGAACGGGCAACGGTGCAACGATCAACACGGAAGTGTATTGTGCTAGGCTGAAGAAACTGAAGAAACGACTTCGGTGCGTCCGTCGCCATAAAAAGGCAAGCGAATGTCGCCTTCTCCGTGATAGCACAAGGCCTCAGACAAGTTTGCATACTCGAGAGTAGCTCACAGAATTCCACTGGAATGTTCTTCCTCATCCACTCTACAGTCCGGATTTCGCCCATCAGCTTGGCCCCGAGAAGGATGCACTCCGCGGGGAGCAGTATACGCATGATGGGTAGGCTGTTGATCCAACAAGGCATCAACTCCGGCGTCGAACAGTTGAGTGGTACCTCGCTGGCATACATTCCCTTCCTGTCAGGTGGCGTGAGGCCATCACATTGAGCGGAGGTTCTGTTGGAAAATAGGGTTCCGTAGACAAAAGAGTAGGGAATAATACGGTATACAGCATTCACGAGTAAAACCAAAGTCCTTACAGCAAAAGAATTGTTGCATCACTTATTGAACGCCGACGAAGTATATTCGGCAACTTCAGAGAATTACTTTCTTGCGAAAAGCATTTCGATAGTGTTACACCACAAGGTTCACAACACGTTGTGTACACTACCCAGCGAGTACACTACTGACCATTAAAATTGTTACACCACGAAGATGACGTGCTACAGACGCGAAATTTAACCGACAGGAAGAAGATGCTGTGATATGCAAATGATTAGTTTTTCAGAGCATTCATACAAGGTGGGCGCCGGTGGTGACACCTACAAAGTACTGACATGAGGAAAGTTTCCAACCCATTTCTCGAACACAAACAGAAGTTGACTGGCGTTGCCTGGTTAAACGTTGTTGTGATGCCTCGTGAAAGGAGGAGAAATGCGTACCACCACGTTTCCGACTTCGATAAAGGTCGGATTGTAGCCTATCGCGATTGCGGTTTATAGTATCGTGACATTGCTGCTCGCGTTGGTCGAGATCCAATGACTGATAGCAGAATACAGAATCGGTGGGTTCAGGAGGGTAATACGGAACGCCGTGCTGGATCCCAACGGCCTCGTATCACTAGCAGTCGAGATGACAGGCATATTATCCGCATGGCTGTAACGGATCGTGCAGCCACGTCTCGATCCCTGTGTCAACAGATGGGGACGTTTGCAAGATAACAGCCATCTCCATGAACAGATCGACTACGTTTGCAGCAGCATGGACTATCACCTCGGAGACCATGGCTGTGGTTACCCTTGAAGCTGTATCACAGACAGGAGCGCCTGCGATGGTGTAATCAACGACGAACCTGGGTGCACGAATGGCAAAACGTCATATGTTCGGACGAATCCAGGTTTTCTTTACAGCATCATGATGGTCGCATTCTTGTTTGGCGACATCACGGTGAACGCACATTGGAAGTGTGCATTCGTCATCGCCATACTGGCGTATCACCCGGCGCGATAGTATGAGGTGCCATTGGTTACACGTCTCGGTCACCTCTTGTTCGCATTGAGGGCGCTTTGAACAGTGGACGTTACATTTCAGATTTGTTACGACCCGTGGCTCTACCCTTCATTCAATCGCTATATTTCAGCAGGATAATGCACGACCGCATACTGCAGGTCCTGTAGGGGCCTTTCTGGATACAGAAAATTTACGACTGCTGCCCTGGCCCGCACATTCTGCAGATCTCTCACCAATTGAAAACGTTTGGTCAATGGTGGCCGAGCAACTGGCTCGTCACAATACGCCAGTCACTACCGTTGATGAACTGTGATATCGTGTTGAAGCTGCATGGGAAGCTGTACCTGTACACGCCATCCAAGCTGTAACTCAATGCCCAGGCGTATCAAGGCCGTTATTACGGCCAGAGGTGGTTGTTCTGGGTACTGATTTCTCAGGATCTATGCACCCAAATTGCGTGAAAATGTAATCACGTGTCAGTTCTAGTATAATATATTTGTCCAATGAATACCCGTTTATCATCTGCATTTCTTCTTAGTGTAGCAATTTTAATGGCCAGTAGTATATTTTCATCGAGGATTCGGGCACTTTGTAAGCGCCTACATCTGAACCGTCAACTGAAATAGGCAGTCGGACTGGTGGGCGCAGCGGCGGACGATCACAGAGCTGTACGAATGTGGGCGGTGGGGTCAAAGTACTGGTGAGAATGGCCACCTCGTTCCCAGCCGCACGCCAGCAATTAGCGAGAAAAGGCGGTCGATCGGCTTCCTGGTAAATCCAACTGGCCTGCGCCTGTCGGGCCCAGAGTAGCCCTCCAATACAGAAAAAGGGGCAAAGCTTTTTCTGCATAGTATGTCCGCACTGAGGCCGCGAAGCCCAGTCGCCGTGTCACACGGTGCTGTTCACCCCTGCTCTCTCCCTCGCGACCGAATTTACAGCGGGCTCTTCTCGTTTCGGTCGGCGACCCTAGGATCGATCTGACGCAGTTCTACATTAGTGTTGCTTGTCAGTTCTGTTACCCTGTTCACGGCAGGTGAGCTTCTGCATTCCACCATCTAAATTTCTTTTTGGATGGGGATGATTGGGGTCTGCCTTGAGCAAAGTTGTTTTATTTATTTAGCAGAACGAATTTCGCTAGAGTCGTAGCATCACCGGTGAATTTCTTATTGCCTTTATGTCAAATAACAGGAAAAATTGGTTTTTGATAACTGGACATACAGATTTTCAGTTTTTAAGTGAAGTATTCACTAATGAGAAAGAAAACCTTCCTGTACGTTGTTGATACATGCCAAGGTATGTACAGCTATCTGTAATTTGCATGTTAGTTGTAGGGTGGACAAGCGGAAACTTTAATACCAGATACACAGAACACAAAAAAGTATTAAAAAGTGACAGCTGTCATCCTACAAAGTTTACTTGCTGAACACCTTATGGACACGACGCACGGACCAAAAGACATCAAACTAGACTCGGTTCTCAACTACAGCAACAGCCCCCCCCTCCACCGGCCCCCCTCCCCAACAAAGACCAAGACACATCAAACCAGACTTGGAAATTTTCAACTACATGAAGAGCCCAACCACAAAGCTAATAATTGAAGAAAACTATCAAATACAAAAAGCAGTAGTCGAAGGGAAACAAGTAATAAATGAACATACAGTTCTCTGGAGAATAGAAGCTTTTGAAATGTGGTGCTACAGAAGAATGTTGAAGATTAGATGGGTAGATCACAAAACTAATGAGGAGGTATTGAATAGAATTGGGGAGGAGAGGAGATTGTGGCACAACGTGACTAGAAGAAGGGATCGGTTGGTAGGACATGTTCTGAGGCATCAAGGGATCACCAATTTAGTATTGGGGGGGGCAGCGTAGAGGGTAAAAATCGTAGACGGAGACCAAGAGATGAATACACTAAGCAGGTTCAGAAGGATGTAGGCTGCAGTAGGTACTGGGAGATGAAGCAGCTTGCACAGGATAGAGTAGCATGGAGAACTGCATCAAACCAGTCTCAGGACAGAAGACCACAACAATAACACAGTTCTCTGCAACGGAACTCTGTCCTCTGCCCCGAAACAACTATCAGACAACACCAACAACAAACATTCCCCCGCTCTCCTCTGCACACGCACACACACACACACCCACCCAAAATGGCTGATACACCTCAAAAAGATTCAAAACTCCCACACAGGAAACATTCAAGTGGTGAACAGTATGCCATCTCGTTTTCGTACATTGCAAACAGTTAAAGTGTAAGTTACTTAGTGCAGGTCTTTATAGTGAAGATACTGGGACAACCAGAAAAAAAATGACAAACTTTGAAAAAAAAAGAAATGCAATTTGATCATAAAAACCCAGGAAAACCACAGCATGTGGTAACAAGACAGAAAATAAAATGATACTCAAACTTCAGCGATACGTGTCTGGGAACTAGAAGATAAGACAAAATTGTTTTTTTCTTTTCTTTTTTCCTCAAGGAAGATCCGCTCAGAAAACGAATCTCTTACTTTTTACAGTTTGTGATCTGTAGCTACAGAGAAATTGACACAGTAATTTTATTTACATCGAATATTACATTTGGGAATGTTAAATCGGTATTTACATACTATATTTTTTCTCTGAGTGGGAGCCTGTGTGTGTGTGTGTGTGTGTGTGTGTGTGTGTGTGTGTTGACGAGGATATTCTTGGACTTTTCCATGGCTTCTAACACTTTTGCTCATACACTACTATTAAACAACCTGAAAGCGCTAGTGGAAAGCAGAATAGCGAACAGATGGTTCCAATCTCACCTGGAAAATATGGCGCAAAATGAGGAGGTAGTTCAAACATCTGCTGAAGATAAATTATTACTAAAACAATAGTCAGACAAGAAGCATGTAAAATTAATGTTCCTCAGGGCAATGTGTTGAGTCCAATTCTGTTCTTAATACAGAGCGATGACTTTCCTGACAGTATAACACGTGGAGGAAGAGTTCTCCCTGCTGATGACGGCAACATCACAGTCACTGGTAAAACATCAGGACTCGTATTAGAGAAAGCAAGTGAAATTCAAAAATGGCTCAAATGGCTCTAACCACTATGGGACTTAACAACTGAGGTCATCAGTCCACTAGACTCAGAACTACGTAAACCTTACTAACCTAAGGACATCACACACATCCATGCCCGAGGCAGGATTCGAACCTGCGAGCGTAGCAGCAGCGCGGTTCCGGACTGAAGCGCCTAGAACCGCTCGGCCACAGCAGCCGGCGCAAGTGAAATCCTCAAGCACTTTTACAATTGTGCAGTATGTAATAAATTAAGACATAAGGAAAACAAACAAATGCGCTTCACTAAGAAAGGAAACATTAAACACAGATAACGTAACAAAGTTTGTAGAGATGAACATTAGCTGTCAGCTGCATGGAATGAACACACGAAGGTACTGACAAAAAAGTTGTCATCAGTATGTTACGCCATTAGGGTTTTAGCACCAGTTTCTAACAGCCAGTGCCTTGTGGTGACATAATACACACTCAGTACGAAGGTATGGGAATTTATTCTGCGGATCTAGGACAAATATTCAAATGTGTGAATTCCTAAGGGACCAAACAGCTGTGGTCATCGGTCCGTAGACTTACACACCACTTAAACTAACTTAAGTTAACTTATGCTAAGAACAACACACACGCCCATGCCCGAGGGAGGACTCGAACCTCCGGCGGGAGGGACCGAGACAGATCTAGGACACTCGACATAGACACAATTTTTTCTTAACTGCAGAAAAGGGCTATAAAATTAATAACTGAAAGCAGCAGCCAGGTTCAACGTCAAGAGTTATATACAAAAATTGGGGATCCTTACTGCACCAAGTGAGTACATCATGTCAACAAGTAAAGTCCAAGACAATAACGTCATTCTCGTGAGTTCGACATCTCAGTCACTATTGCGAGACGCTGGCTCAGTTTCTCTGATGGACTGGGGGGCATAGTTAAGTGAGTGTTGGCATGCAGTCAGCTTCCTCAACCGACTGAAACTAGGGTACGAGACACAGCAGCACCTTCACAGTCCAGGCGCTTCCAGGGGGCGTCTTTAATGTGTGTGGCGATGAAGAACGAAGCTAAGTTTTGTATTATAAGTTACCTTAAACAAGTTGTGTATAAATCGAGAAACATTGTACAGTAGGGACTAATGAAATGTGGCAGTGCAACTGTTAGGACACTGACCTCATATTCGGAAGGATGCAGTTGCTCTGTCCGCCCATCCTGATTTGGGTTTTTCGTTGTTTTCTGAAATCACTTAGTCAAATGCCAGGATGGTTCCTTAATTAAGGCCAAGGTCACCTACGTGTCGTATCCTCATAGAGCATGTTATGTATTCTGTGTGTGTTGTAGGGGAGACTGGGCCACGTTTACACATGGTCACGTTATATTCAGAGCACTTTTCTCGCTACGGTGCTGCCGAGAATGGGAGATAAGTGCTGCCATCTACTGATGGCTCTCACAAACTTCACTTGAGTGAACGTCCTATCACGCAGAACGTACTCGCGTTTTGTGCAATGTAGGTAAATTTTGTTACTCGAATATCGAAGTTCCTACGGAACATACCTTCTAGAATTAAGATTATGGAACTGTATGTTCTATTACGGGATATTATTCTATTTTATAAGGGACACGTGCATAATCTGAAAGCCTGATAGTTACTACTGTAGTTTAGAAACTAATTCAAACATGGCTATGGGGCACCTTTCCACACTTCTGTTGCGGCACGTTTCCGCACTACTTTGCATTGCCATCCTAATTCATACGCCAGTCCAGGAACTCATGTCATCATTAGTTTTCTCCCCGAAGGCAGGTTTTCACTTGGTAACTCTCCAGGCGCTCCTGTCTTCTGCCATCCTCTTCAGGCCCACATAATTTCCGCTTCCCTGTATGTCGTTTATGACATTGTTTCTCTTTCTTACTCTCAACCTACTCTCACAAACCAGAATTTTCAAAGCGTCTGTTAGCAAGAATTCTTGTCCAGTTATTTTCCCTGCCTCTTACAACACGCAGCAGTCTGATGTAGAAAGTGAAAATTGTCTTCGTATTTTCTTCCTGAATCGGTGCAAGCAATTAAAATGAAATCGAGAACGGCTCCAGTATTTTAGATATAAATAGTGAGCTTAAAACAATTGTGCCTTAGGAACCACATTATCTTTCATGTGCTTGAATTGCAGCTCGGACAGTGATGATGAATACGTCTTCAATTAACATTTGAACGTCTATGTAGGCCACGTTATGCTAAAAGGTGGACGTTCAAAAATAATTTCCCTACTGCCAGTAAAATTGTTGTGTTTTACCATGTTATTTCGAGTAAGTTAGAGTATATTTTTTTACTACCAGCAAAACAGATTTTGACCTATTTAGTAATGTGTTTTATTTAGTAATTGTAGTTTTCTATATCTCCATAGGTATGTGAACCTGCCCCATACCCAGGGCGTGTATACATACTGCACTTCCACCCACATAAAATTATTTTGGGTCCTTAAATCTTATGTTGAGGTAGAAGTATATATACCAAATTACACTTCAAAATCGACATTATAAGGCGAAACAATTTTAAACAAGATAAGTCTAATTAAAAATTTAAAAAATTCGGAAAAGTAATCTTAGTAAATGTGCCCCTGTCTCCCTTATCTTTTGAGCTATTTATGTGTTTTGTTTTACCATGACAATTGCTACATCATTATGAGATCACCTTTAGATGAACAAAAATAAATAAACGAAATAAATTTCAGTAAATTAAACACTGAGTATTATGGGACGTGTTACTGGCACGAAAGGCTCCATTTATATTTCGAGACATGAAATTTCTTGGTTGATTTCGTTAGACTTCTCGTGGTTTTTCATTCAAAGAGGAACTCCTCAAAATGGCTCTGAGCACTATGGGACTTAACTTCTGAGGTCATCAGTCCCCTAGAACTTAGAACTACCTAAACGTAACTAACCTAAGCACATCACACACATTCATGCCCGAGGCAGCATTCGAACCTGCGACAGTAGCGGTCGCGTGGTTCCAGACTGAAGCGCCTAGAGCCGCTCGGCCACACCGGCCGGCAGGAACTCCTCCTTAAAATTCTACCATTTAGAGATTCCATTACGTGGACAATCAAGAACACGCTAATATTTTAGAGATTTTTCTCTATAGTATGTCTTCAGGTGTGCATCCGGTGAATTTGTGTGCTAATGAGTACATAAACTTTTGAAAAATCACTACATACTTGTTCTACATTCTGTGAGGCAACAATATATTTGATATATTTAATAGTTGTCTGTTGTTTTGTTAACCAAATAATCCCAGAAATAACCTCAACTCTAATTCCTAGTATTACGAAACATTCATGTTCTAAGACATTTTTTTAAATTTTTAAATCAACAAGAACTTACTTCTTCAGAGGTTTAATACAATTCCTTGTACACCCACATCCATAACTCCTAACATCCGCGTACTAATGAACACAGGTTTATCATGAATGTGTTTCCAACTACTTGCGCTAGAGTTGTGATCTGAAACCAGTGTTCAATAACACTTGTAACCTAATATCACATGTGTCAATGTTTGTACTCCTTAAAAAGTTATTTTAACGCTTTTCTGAGCACTTTAAAAATGTGAAAACAACATTAATGCTGGTAACAAAAACTCCCTTGTGCGGCAACAATCTTTTAGCAAATGCTTTATTGATTAAATTAAATATTATTTCTCACTTTAGGATTTGTTACAAAAAAGAAATTACAGTAATGCGAAAACACGCAAATTTGAGTACAAAGCATTAAAAAGGGAAAAAATTTCTATGTTACAACTAATAGTTTATAAAACCGTCCAAAGCTTGAGAAGGTTTTCGTCGCATGCCCCTCCTCTCTCACTTTCCAGGGTTTTGTGTCGATAGCGGAGTGCTATCCACGAAGCAGCCAAGATATCACGTACTTTCAGGAGTCAATACGAGCCAGAGGTGAGCCATTCAACTGCAGAAAATACAGGGAAGCAACAGTTTTTGTTAACAGAGGGGCTCTACCGTCAGCAACAATCAGATTCACTCGGGAAAAACCCAGTTTCACATTCAATAGCTGACACTGGAATTCTCTTGATTCCGTTGATGAAGATCGCCAGCTTATCTTCCGCTAGTGCTATTTCCTGTGTAGCATGTTTTCTCCTTTCTGCGCTGATATGGTTAATGATATTCACACACACCTTATTCGCGTGTAGAATATTCGGCCCAAGTTCAATCCGTCGACCTCTTGGACATCGATTTCCGACTGTTGAAAGATTGGTGCTCTTTCCGAACGTTGTTTTGGCGGTGCGAGAGATTCTCGCCGTGACTTCAGTTTCTTTTGATATGGTTCTGAAACATACATCTTCCGGTATTTCTCTTCTAAAAATTTTATGCTTGCTACGGTGCAGCTCATTCTTGCCACTGTTTGTTTGTTACCGGACGTGAGCTTCCTTCAAAAATGGCTCTGAGCACTATGGGACTTAACATCTATGGTCATCAGTCCCCTAGAACTTAGAACTACTTAAACCTAACTAACCTAAGGACAGCACACAACACCCAGTCATCACGAGGCAGAGAAAATCCCTGACCCCGCCGGGAATCGAACCCGGGAACCCGGGCGTGGGAAGCGAGAACGCTACCGCACGACCACGAGCTGCGGACGTGAGCTTCCACAAAAGCAGTGTTATCAAGTACGGTATTCTGAAGGGTCTCTTTCGTACCAGTTTTATTTCAACGCTCAAGGAGCCAAGTTTTCGGCAAACCCCACAGCCAAATTTTTTACCGTGTACAGAAAGCGATCTGATTTTTTTTAGAAAAATCGCTCTTTTGTGCAAAAGTCTAACAATGTGGCCGCTCTTTATAGCCTTCCTTGACGCCCTCAATAGAAGAAGATGAAGTACTATATCCCAAAATGTGAGGTTCTGAGCTTTTGCGTCACAGGTACCAGTGTGGAATACCGGTGTGTACCGTGGCAAATCAAACACTGTCAATAGGTATTATATTTTGTTTCAAGATAACGATCTTTATACGCTGAATGCCTTGCCATAAGAAATCCTGGTCAGCCGTTAGATCATTGCAAGAAACATTATTATCCGTCGCTTTGACTATGTTTGGTGGCTTTTTCCGTTTTCTATTAGCTATGTTTTGAGCGACCTTATTTACAGTTGGACATGTACTTCTTCATACGGTACAGTGGTTCTGTTCTCGTTGATTCAGTATCAATTTCTCGTCTTCGCCTTGGCAAAAACTCGAGTCTGTCTAATGCACTCTCTGTAGTTGTTACTGTAATACCTTTATGTGCTTTTTCAGTATAACGTTTTGTGCGATACTGATTAACTTGTATTATGCGTATACAGTCGTCTTAGACCATATCCTTGTTACTCTTCATTTCTTTCACACATTCGTTACTGACAACAAAAGCTTCATTCACAATGCCACCAGTACCATCAGCAGATCGCGTACTTGCCAACTATACTACAAATAATTCAATCTTCATCACTTGAAGGGCTTATTTCAATAGTGGTACAAGTCCACTACCTCCACTTCTCTGTCCGTAATGCTTCTGACATTCATGAGCCAAACAAACAGAAAGAAAGGTTCATCTCTAGCAAAAAGCCATATGCTTGAATATTTCTAGTATCTCAACTGGAGATTTTTCAGCGCTCATTTAACTTTAGGCCTCTGTATCGGAATATGAACAAAAATGAAGTTGTACCACTATTGAAATAAGCCCTTCACTTGTTCGCGAACTTTTCGCGGCACTTCCCACTCCACTATGCAGGGTGTCAATCCTAAGAGTCATCAGGCGCCTTTTCTCTGGAGTTTAGACAGATACTTGTAACTGTGTTTTTACAATGTGTAGTTGAAGTCAGCCCAAACAAATAACGGTCACCACATGTTCCACGTGACGCTCAGCGTCGACGGAAAGCGTCGGTTTGTTTCCCGCTATAAACAAAACGGTTTATAAACCGTAATTTTGCGTGGCCATTCGATAGAATGGTCTCAACTTTAATGCGACATCAGTCTTATCGATAGGTATTAACGGGGACAGTAAAACCTGGATTACTCCAGAATCGACTCAGTAGCGCTGCTGCATGGCTGTACCAGGCAACGCAGGCCGGAGCGTCACGAAAGTCGTTGCTGTAGTACTGGTTGTTCTTCGAGTTTTTCTGTCCCTGTTAATGCACATCGCTCTATCGAAAGGGCACGTAAAGTTCCTATTTAAAAACGATTTTGTTACTAATGGGAGGCAAACCGACACTTTACGTCGACATTGGACGTTGATTGAAAATCATGATGACCGGTATTCATTTGAGCTGCCTCCAGCTACACATTGCCTAAATACAACTGCAAATATATGCCGAAACAGTAGAAAAAATGACAACTCTTGGGAAAGACACGGTGTATACAATTTTTTCTCGGAAGAGTAGGGCCACATTTCATTCCTCACGGTCTTTATCTAACATTCTTTTTGTCGTTCCCACAAAATCTTCCTTCCTATCTTCCCATTTTGGTTGCTTTAGCCGGTGACCTCTCCTACCAATTTAGTTTATCACATTACAGTCAGGATATCCTCATGAATGTTGTTCAGTTTTACCTCCGGCGAATTGCCGTTATGGCACGTTTACCGTCCGATCATTTCCGTGCATTAATCCACGACTGGCACTGCGTTTCACTTCTGAGAAGCGAGTTCAACGTCCGCTCTTGTGACGTCACTCCACGGTCTAGTCGACACCCCCGGGATAACATGGCCGTCTAGCAGTGTTAGTGACGTCACACTAAGCGGCCCATAGCCGACGCAGCAGTCCACGGACACCTCCGTACAGACGCGCCTCATGCTAACGATCTCCTGTCCGTCATACAGAAAGGAGCCAACTATAATTGCAACCAAAGACCAAATTATATATAGTCTTGTAAACAGCATAAAGGTTCATAACGAAATACCGATTACATATACGGGCAGGAATAGGTTCTAGAACTCCACTGAAAAGTGTTTATCTTCAGTACCAGAATGAACATCAAATTGTCAGGTTTTCTAAATAGAAAAGCACTTTGTTAGTAACAGACAGCAATAATGAGACTTGCAGTTGGTGATTTCTACGTGGAAAAGCTGTAGAGAGATTGAAAATGGTAAGTAAAGAGAGCCTCAGCCTTTTGCTCACATTCTTACATGTAATGCATTTGGTTGTTTATCATTTCCTTACCTTTCATAACATTTTTAATATTGTTTCAAGAAGTGTATCTTCAACAGAAGAGTGAACTTCAAATTTTCAGGCTTTTCTTAAAGGAAAGAGCAGTCCCTTAGTATCACAGTGCAAGACAGAATCTTGTGTTCAGAGATGTCTATGTTAAAAGGAGAATATTTGATATCTATCTTTAGTTTCCATTCTTTATTACTGGGGATACACTTGCAAAAATTCTTGAAAAGAGCTGTCACCATGAACATATGAGTAAATTCACAATAGTCATGTGTTTTATGAGATAAAGCGAACTCTTGTTACCTTATTGTAAACGAAAGTTGTGAGGGTTTTGCTATGTATGACAGTGTTTAAGTTAATTTACTTTCAGTGTAATAGCTTGAAAATGTTAAGTCCTGCTGTCAGTTGGCATTTGTCACCACCTGTATGCGAGTTTTAAAGCTAAATAGTGTTCTGACAATTATAAAATAGTGGCAAAGTTCCTCAGTCGATTAAACTTATTCCTGCCCGTATATGTAATCGGTATTTCGTTATGAACCTTTATGCTGTTTACAAGAATATATATAATTTGGTCTTTGGTTCGAATTATAGTTCGCTCCTTTCTGTATGACGGACAGAAGATCGTTAGCATCAGGCGCGTCTGTACGGAGGTGTCCGTGGACTGCTGCGTCGGCTATGGGCCGCTTAGTGTGACGTCACTAACACTGCTGGACGGCCTTGTTATCCCGGGGGTATCGGTCTAGTGGACACAGGCTCCTCCTCACACGCGTCTGCCGCAGCGTTAGTGCGACACATCCTTGTTGTTGTTATCGGCATTGTACACTTAGCAGCACAAAAAAAAATCGTGGCTGAAAATGAATCACCCATCATGCTACGCAGGAGACAATCACATTAGGGTGTATACAGATCTGCTCATAAAAGTGAAGAACATTTGTAATATTCAGTGTAGTAGAAGGAATGACAAATTTTAGATGTTTAAATTAGCGACGAACCATCTAAAAACACGGAAGAAAACTTCGTTTTGGAGGCGCAGAAAAGGCGCTTCGTTTCGTGATAATGGAGTCAAGAGCGGTAAGAACTATATGAATGTTGACAGCCGTAGCATAACACATTCGTAGCTCAAGTGTGTAGTCGTCGGTCCAATAGGCAAGTGCCTTGCGACAACATTTGTTTCGTATATGTTACAAATTATGAAGGTGTTTGGGGTAAAATACAGGGAGCGAAAGGCTATTTACAACCAGATTGCAGTTATAAGAGCCGGCCGAAGTGGCCGTGCGGTTAAAGGCGCTGCAGTCTGGAACCGCAAGACCGCGACGGTCGCAGGTTCGAATCCTGCCTCGGGCATGGATGTTTGTGATGTCCTTAGGTTAGTTAGGTTTAACTAGTTCTAAGTTCTAGGGGACTAATGACCTCAGCAGTTGAGTCCCATAGTGCTCAGAGCCATTTGAACCATTTTTTTTGCAGTTATAAGAGTCGAGGCACATGAAAGGGAAGCTGTGGTTGGGAATGAAGTGAGACAGCGTCTTCCCGATGTTATTCAATCTGTATATTGAGCAAGAAGTAAAGGAAAAAAAAGAAAAATTCGGAGTAGGTATTAAAATCCATGGAGAAGAAATAAAAACTTTGAGGTTCGCCGATGACGTTGTAATTCTGTCACAGACAGCAAAGAACTTGGAAGAGCAGTTGAACGGAATGGACAGTGTCTTGAAAGGAGGATATAAGATGAACATCAACAAAAGCAAAACGAGGATAATGGAATGTAGTCGATTTAAGTCGTGTGATGCTGAGGGAATTAGATTAGGAAATGAGATGCTAAAAGTAGTAAAGGAGTTTTGCTATTTGGGGAGCAAAATAACTGACGATGGCCGAAGTACAGAGGATATAAATTGTAGACAGACAATGGCAAGGAAAACGTTTCTCAAGAAGAGAAATTTGTTAACATCGGGTATAGATTTCAGTGTCAGGAAGTCGTTTCTGAAAGTATTTGTATGGAGTGGAACCATGTATGGAAGTGAAACATGGACCATAAATAGTTTGGACAAGAACAGAAAAGAAGCTTTCGAAATGTGGTGCTACAGAAGAATGCTGAAGATTAGATGGGTAGATCACATAACTAATGAGGAGGTATTGAACAGAATTGGGGAGAAGAGAAGTTTGTGGCACAACTCGACTAGATGAAGGGATCGGATGGTAGGACATGTTCTGAGGCATCAATGGATCACCAATTTAGTATTGGCGGGTAGCACGGAGGGTAAAAATCGTAGAGGGAGACCAAGAGATGAATACACTAAGCAGAATCAGAAGGATGTAGGTTGCAGTAGGTACTGGGAAATGAAGAAGCTTGCACAGTATAGAGTAGCATGGAGAGCTGCATCAAACCAGTCTCAGGACTGAAGACCGCAACAACGATGGAAAAAATGCCCACATTGATTCAAAAGGCCATTTAACTCAATGAACATGCTCTGTGTCTATAGATAATACCAGCAATTCTATTTTCAGAAAACATATTGTGCCTTCTTGAAAGAATATAGAATACAGAAAGGATCAGTTTTCTATATTTTTTGGAGTAATATTTCCTCCTCTGTATGTTCCAAGGTGTCAGCACTGTACCAAACTTTAAGTGTGGTGTGACTTCCACCAGCCAATTTTTTTATTATTTGCCGGCAAGTGAACTTGCCTCATCTGTTACATTCATTTATTACGTGTCATGGAATGTCATCAACTCATTCTGTAAATTCAAAACCATCCATTTGCATTAATTTGTATCTCACGCAACCTTTTTTTCTATCAGTCAGTTTTTTTTTTTGTATTTTTTTTCCAAAACGTGCTGGAAACCGTCTAATCTGTGTTGTATTTGGGCGATGTGGGGTTAGTTTTCTAAGGTCTGCTATCTTGCCTTCCGTTTCGGAATTAGTTTACTTCTACTCATAAACACGAACTTGTCTAGTGAATTTGGTTTTCGTATCAGAAAGGGTCTCCCTTAAGTTTGAAATTTCTTTTTCGTTTCCTCTCGCTATTTCTGCTTCCAAGATGACACTTTCTCTTCCATTTTCTACTCAACTGCGGGTTCAACACCATTCTGTACTTTTCTTATTCTCTTCGTCAGTTCATTTCATTTTCCTGAACCTGAGTTTTTGTGACTACTGCACTCAAAGTGTCTGTTTCCAGCTTCGTGCCGAGCGTTTTATCCACTGTGTCAGTTTTCTTGTTCTGATTATCTAATTTGCTGTTTAACTGGCTAATTTGGGAGTATCTTGGTAAACTGTGAATCTACTTTACTACTATGGGCATCTATCTTTTGGCATAATTGATGGCTCATTAATAAATTTTGTCAAAGCATTTATGTAATCAGAAACTTAAGCCAAAGAGTGTTATGTTGACTGAATAACATTTTAGTGACATATTTTGGATGTGGAATAGCATCAGGACAATTGTGATCTAATGACTCTTTATTTGGGCACCTAAATAAATACGTATACGTTGAGCTGCCTCTAACACTAGCTAATAGTAATTGGGTCACCAGCATCACTATAAAAGCTCTTTCCAAGAGATAATGATACCTAACTAAATGTGAGTAATCAAGTTGCTCTGACTCCTCATTTATCCAATATCCAACATCCGTGAAATTCAGTGATAACAGCGGCAGAAGACATAATAATAAAAGTAAATAAATAAATACAGTTAACAGCCAACACGAAACTGTAAGCCTTACATCTTCCGTTCATTTAAGCCCACCACACACATTAAGACTAAGGCGCTCAGGGGAAGACACGGAAATACGAAATACTTGAATACACAGAAGAAGAAAAAACCAAATTACTAAGGAGGACAAGCCAATAGAAGTAAAAAGTAAAGCTCCTTTATTAATCTCGAGTAACTCTCGGTTGAAAATCTTCACTCACATAGAAGCATAAGTCTCAGTAACACCCTTAGAAGCTCCGAGCGCTTTCTGGAAACTCTCCGCAATAGAAGCAAACTGCAGGTCCACCAGTCTTTTACGAAACAAAGTTTCTTCCTCCCAGCCTTAAATTAACTACAGAAGTTCCCCTCGACACACTAACTTGCGCTGCGAAGGCTGTGTCTCTCCGTCTTTCTACCGCTTCGCTTAGATGTTGCATCTTCCTTCTTGCTGTTTACTGGTTCTGTACCTCTCGTCACAATGCACACTCGCCATCCACTCTTAAGCCGCTCACATCAGCGTAATTTCGGCTGGCAGCGATTCCAGCACGCTTCCATAGCCCGACAAACATTTTGCCTTTTCAATCTTTTGCTTGGTTGTCACACAAACATTCATAAAAAGGATATCACGGTCTTTTTATGACTGTCACTTGTCATCTTGTTATCCCCGGTCCTCCCGGCTGAATTTCCCGATATAGTTGTCGTCTGGAAACCGCAGATATTACTTTTCCAACTGAGAACGACGAGCCATAACCGTCGGAATTCCCAGAACCACAATCGTTACATAAGTACTCCACGTAAAGCGGGGCCTCTGCAGCGAACATTGCTGTGGACAGGTTTACTTTGCTGAATCCAGCGTTCGCTAGGCTTTAGTGCGACAGGTGAACCTCCCTTCCAGCTTCACCACGCCGCTGCACAATACACATTAGAGGCCACATGTCAGGTGGGTTTTATTGTCCCAGGGACTGAGCAGTGGTCGTTTTCCCAATGTCAGTTAACCAAAGAATCATATACACTCACTTGACACAGACCAATGAACTAAAACACAGTAAATAAACCAGCTGGCTATAACAACGTAAATAATCCCACACTGTAATAGCACAATAAGGAATGTCATACATAAGGGATTGATAAATAGATGCTGATTTGGAATCGCAAAAAAAAGGCCACACCGTAACCACAAATTATTATATTCTGTTATAAATACAAATTGTAGTTTCATTTCTGAAATTGTAAGGTACTTTGTACAAACTTGATACGAAATTTCTCACAAATACTTAACAAATGCCTAATTTAAAATTCCGACAATCATTTTAAGTGCATTCCTTTGCTAATGTTGTCAATATTGTCTACATCTACATATACATGGATACTCTGCAAATCGGATTTAAGTGCCTGGAAGAGGGTTCATCGAACCACCTTCACAATTCTCTATTATTCTAATCTCTCTTTCACATTTTGAGGTAAGGATAAGGAACTTGTTCCGGGAAATTTGAATAAGATTAATCACAGTTTACATGCATATTTGAAAAAAACATAGAAAATATATTAAATCTGTTGACACAAACAATGATACAAGCAATTACGAAAGTAAACGGTACTCTGCCTGAAAGTGGCGAGACGATGCGCTGAATCGAACATCGTCATACACATAGTCAGTACAGCCTCTTCCGTCTGTGGCTAATACATAGCATATTTTGGGACCGAATTTCATCTCTACATTACAGTGAAACCTTTTACAACGAGGTATGGAACTCTTAAACTTCAGCCTGCTCTATGTCACTACCATACCGTGATCTGGGTCTATATCGACCCCTACGTACGCCTTACAATCGAATATGCCCCCAGAACGAGATTTTCACTCTGCAGCGTAGTGTGCGCTGATATGAAACTTCCTGGCAGAGTTCGATTCTCGGCCTGGCACACAGTTTTAATACAGGAGGATTTCGGTTAGATTACATCATGCTCGGACAGAGATTCTGCAATCACATATTCGATTGAAACTTCCTGGCAGATTAAAACTGTGTGCCAGGCCGAGAATCGAACTCTGCCAGGAAGTTTCATATCAGCGCACACTCCGCTGCAGAGTGAAAATCTCATTCTGGAAACATCCCCGACGCTGTGACTAAACCATGTCTCCACAATATCCTTTCTTTCAGGAGTGCTAGTTCTGCAAGATTCACAAGAGAGCTTGTGTGAAGTTTGGAAGGTAAGAGACGAGGTACTGGCAGAATTGAAGCTGTGGGGAAGGGTCGAGAGTCGTGCTTCGGTAGCTCAGATGGTAGAGCACTTGCCCGCGAAATGCAAAGGTCCCTAGTTCGAGTCTCGGCCTGGCACACAGTTTTAATCTGCCAGGAAGTTTCAATCGAATATGTGATTACGGAAACTCTGTCCGACCATGATGTAATCTAACTGAAATCCTCCTGTATATTCCGGCATTTTCCAGTTATGTCTTCCTTCTGTGATTCCTGAATCGAGTACTCGGTATCGCCATCAGGAATTTCTTGCACAATTCTTTTTCGTCCCTACCAAGCCCACATTCTCCCATAGCCCATTCTTCTACTCCTTTCACTAAAACCGCCTTCCAAACCCTCATGACTATTTGAGTTTCATCATCCTTCACGTTCAGTATCCTTAGGTACCCTCTCTTTCTCAGCTTCTGCTTACGACGTCCGTATGTAAACCTGAAGTATTGTTGTCGGTTATGGATTATTATCAATTTTGATGAGAACAACCTTATCACTGAACTACTGAACTGGTCACAGTAACTCACTCTCTGCCCTACCTTCCCATTCATAACGAATCCCACTCCCGTTATACTATATATTTTTTTGCTGTTGATGTTACCCTATATTCTGTGACCAGGGAACCTTGTTTTCTTCCCATTTCACTTCACTAACGCCCACTATATCTAGAATGAGTCTTAGAATTTCCCTTTTCAGATTTCCCAGCTTCTGTGTCACTTTGAAACTTTTGACATTCCACACTCCAACTCATAGAACGTTATCCTTTCGTTGGTTATTCAATCTTTTTCCTATGGCGTCCTCTTTTTGGTAGTCCCCTCCCGGAGATCCGAATGGGGGGACTAATCCGAAATCTTTTGCCAATCTAGGGATAATCATGGCACTTTTCCAACTACGGGCCATATGTCCTGTGAAGACACGTTGTGTGTCTTTAATGCAGTGATTTTCATTGTCTTCTGCACCGTCACGACGTTGACATTGGTGATTCTTCCGCTTTTTAGCAACAGTTTCTCATCCAAAAGTTAAACAGTGCCCTGAAACTCTGTCGGCTCCTCTACCCGCTTTAAGAAGGCCCTTGGAGGAATGGAGGTTACATCTTATGCTGGAAGTCTTCGGTCGGTGCTGCTAATGATTTTTATTGAAAATTTAAGAGGTCGCTGGGTTCTAACCCGGGACCGAGAACTTTTTACTTCTATTTACTCTGCCGCTAGACCACGTGTGCATTAGTCGTACAAACTATTCACGCTGTGAAGCCTGAGGTTACAACATGGTGCTATTATTTGTAGGACAGAACCCACAAATATTACTTTATTCATTACGCGAATGTACTGGTAAGAGGATGTACACAAAATCAGACACTAGCTGTATTTGTTCATTTAATGACCACCCACATACACTAAGTGATCAGAAGTATAAGCACAGCTATTAGTGGGCATTAATATGGGCTGTGTCCACCCTCCGCCATTCTGGTGGGATGAACTCCGCTGATGACACTTTCAGTTAAGCTTCTGAATGTCTGGCAGGCCGTTCTTCCTCCAGAGCCGAAAACAGGGAAGGTTATGACGGTGGAGTCTGGGGTCAGGTGCGAAGTCGACGTTTGCACTCGTCCCAGAGGTGTTCCACTGGGTTAAGATCAGGACTCTGGCTAGGCCAGTCCATTTCAAGGATGATATTATCCAAAAATCATTGCCTCACATACCCTGATTTCTGACTGTGTGCATTGTCGTGGTGATACAAATAATCATCAAATGGTTCAAATGGCTCTGAGCACTATGGGAATTAACATCTGAGGTCACCAGCCCCCTAGAACTTAGACTACTTAAACCTAACTAACCTAAGGACATCACACACATCCATGTCAGAGGCAGGATTCGAACCTGCGACCGTAGCGGTCGCGCTGTTTCACACTGAAACGCCTAGAAACGCTCGGTCACTAGGGCCGGCTAATAATCATCGTCTTCGAAATGTTACCCTACTACAAGCAGTACAAGAAGCAGTTAATGTATTCACATTCTTCCACAATGAGCGTTTTCTTGAGCACAGTAAGGGGACCACAACATAACCGCTGAAAACACCCCCATACCGTAGCACGTCGCCTTTACTACACTGTCAACACTACTTCTGACGGTATGTATCGTTATCGAGACGTTCGCCAAACGCGGACCCTGCCATCTTATTGGCACAGAGTGTAGCGTCGTTCGTCACTCCAGAACATTCGTTTCCAATCATTCACTGTCCACTGTCATCGCTATTTACACTACCTCAAGAGTCGCTTACCATTCACTACAGAAATATGTCGCTTATGAAGAACTACTTCACAGTTATACTCCATTATTTATAATAGACCACGTCTCCATTGTGCCATCTGGCCTGCTGGTAGTTCTTTGGATCTCAGAAGTGATTCCTTCCGCTGATTCCTTGAGATTTCTCACAAACCACCCTGCGCAATTCTCGATTACCATTCTCCGTCTGAACGTGAGGTCTGCCTAGTCTTGCTTTAAATGTAGTTGTTTCTTCGCGTATCCATTTCGCAGTTACACTACTGGACGTTAAAATGGCTACAACAAGAAGAAATGCAGATGATAAACGGGTATTCATTGGACAAATATATTATACTAGAACTGATATGTGATTGCATTTTCACGCAATTCGGATGCGTAGCTCCTGAGAAATCAGTACCCAGAACAAGCACCTCTGGCCGTAATAACGGCCCTGATACGCCTGGGCATTGTCAAACAGAGCTTGGATGGCGTGTACAGGTACAGCTGCCCCTGCAGCTTGAACTCGATACCACAGTTCATCAGGAGTAGTGACTGGCGTATTGAGACGAGCCAGTTGCTCGGCCACCATTCACCAGACGTTTTCAATTGGTGAGAGATCTTGAGAATGTGCTGGCCAGGCCATCAGTCGAACATTTTCTGTATCCAGAAAGGCCCGTACAGGAACTGCAACATGCGGTCGTGCATTATCCAGCTGAAATGTAGGGTTTCGCAGGGATCGAATGAAGGGTAGATAGAGCCACGGGTCGTAACACATCTGAAATGTAACGTCCACTGTTCAAAGTGCCGACAATGCGAACAAGAGGTGACCGAGACGTGTAACCAATGGCACCCCATACCATCTCGCCGGTTGATACGCCAGTATGGCGATGACGAATACACGCCTCCAATGTGCGTTCACTGCGATGTCGCCAAACACGGATGCGACCATCATGATGCTGTAAACAGAACCTGGATTCATCCGAGAAAAATGACGTTTTGCCAGTCGTGCACCCAGGTTCGTCGTTGAGTACACCATCGCAGGCGCTCCTGTCTGTGGTGCAGCTTCAAGGGTAACCGCAGCCATGGCCTCCGAGCTGATATTCCATGCTGCTGCAAACGTCGTCGAACTGTTCGTGCAGATGGTTGTTGTCTTGCAAACGTCCCCATCTGTTGACTCAGGGATCGAGAAGTGGCTGCACCATCCGTTACAGCCATGCGGATAAGATGCCTGTCATCTCGACTGCTAGTGATACGAGGCCGTTGGGATCCAGCACGGCATTCCTCCTGAACCCACCAATTCCATATTCTGCTAACAGTCATTGGATCTCCACCAACGCGAGCAGCAATGTCACGATACGATAAACCGCAATCGCGATAGGCTACAATCCGACCTTTATCAAAGTGGGAAATGTGATGGTACGCATTCCTCCGCCTTACATGACGCATCACAACAACGTTTCACCAGGCAACGCCGGTCAACTTGTAAGGTAGCAGTATTTTGCACCTTACTGTAATATAATAATTGTTGCAAAGACGAGCTAAATATCGGTTATTATGTTATTTGTCAGGCAATCAGCCTATTGAAACTAATATAGGGAGTATCAGATGGCATAAGACACGTATTGGAATTTAAGGGAGATTGCCATTCCTAGCTTAATTTTATCACTTATAAATGTATGTCATTGTTCAGTTTGATGTTAGGAAGATTGTTGTCCAATAAATGTGTTCAATACTATCCTTGTTTGTTTAGTAGTGATCAGTTCCCTGAACACAATTTAGTTATTAAATATCAATTAAAATTAGTGAAGAGGCAGTTTTAATTAACAGGTTGGGTCTCCGCCTAGGGTCCCTAATCATCATTTTAAGGAAAGAAACCCCTTCCAAACTGCTGTTTGTGTATGAGAAATCGGTTGGAAACTTTCCTCATGTCAGCACGTTGTAGGTGTCGCCACTGGCGCCAACCTTGTGGGAACGCTCTGAAAAGCTAATCATTTGCATATCACAGCATCTTCTTCCTGTCGGTTAAATTTCGCGTCTGTAGCACGTCATCTTCGTGGTGTAGCAATTTTAATGGCCAGTAGTGTACATAACGAACAGTCGAATTGGGCAGCTTTAGTAAGTTTCAAATATCCCCTTGGATTTATTACTCGGGTGATATCCAGGGACTAGTCCGCGTTCGAAGCCATTGAGTTCTTATTACCGGCCCATTCTGTTGTTCCAGCGTCTCTGCTGCCAACACAATACTGCCCGCTCCATTTAAACTGGCCGGCCCGCCTCTGGTGACATAAACTGGTCAATTCTGCATTATGTAGGGGTGACGACGTTTCTGATCAGGTTACGCATGTTAGCCCAGCAGTAGATAGGGTGAAATGTCCCATCTTCGGCTTCAGTTTTCAGCACTGAATCAGGACCAAAGATGTGCCCTGAATTTTTGTCACTTCTTTACTTTATATTCGTCGGATAACTGCAAATCATCTTCTTTCCTTACTCGACCAGCCCTTCCAATCTTCAGAATCCACTGTAAATCCATATTTGAGAAGTTTCCAGATTTATCATTTGCGTGTTCCCCACTGCCTGCGTTTCTCACTTATACGCATTTGTGCTCTAAACATGTTTAAATGAAACTTTTTTTTGATCTCAGTGTTTACAGTTCTGGATGATAGTGGAATCTCTTTATTCTTTCATAGTTCTTAGAACAATTTCTTGCACTCCTGTCTTCACATATTCTGCTTCCGAGACTGCCAAATTTGGCTACCTCTTCTAATATTACAGTGTCTGCTGAGCTTTCATTCACTTTTACCTTCAGTCATTTAGATTTTCTTTCCTTCTGCAGCTGAAAGGCATTTACACTGCTGGCACATCTCTGCTCATTATTGTTCCTCCTCTGGCCTAGTATGAACAATCCAACGACTCTCGTTCCGAAAATTCAGCTCTTCTAGCCATTCCAGGTGCCAAAATGCGGAATTTCAAATTGTTACGTATGACCCGCACCTTCCATACGGTTGATATCGGGTTATTTGACAGAAAGTCAGGGTGTGACATGCCATCTTCAAGTTCATCAAACAAAGAACGTCAGTATACATCCTGTGAACATGACTGTTGCCATCTTGGAAGTTGTAAATGTCCACGGCATACTCATCACGAAAATGTAGAAGAGAGATCGACACTTGGTCACCGACAATAATGCAACAAACGTTCTGGTATATGTACCCTGAATTAGTGTGCTCACGTTATGGTAGGAAAATACTCTCAAAACATCACAGAACGACTGAAAGGGTACAGTACCGCCCGACATTGAAAATAGGTACAACATTCTTCGTTATTCTTGTCAGAACAACATATTTTTTGTAATAATAACTCAATTTCACCTAGTACACCGAAGCCGGATACCAGTGTAGGAAAGAATGACAATTTATTTATTTAATTGATCACATGTGCACTCCCACAAAATAAATCCCTACATCCAATTTGGTGAGATCTGTGCAATGAATGAATGTATGGTCGTCTGCTAACCGCAGATAGTGAAGGTGCAATATATGATTATCTTTGAGACGGTCCTTTGGTCACCTTTAGTGGAACCAAAGAGATGAAATTTACCTGAGCTTTCAGCGCCTGAAATGTCGCTGACCAATACGGTAGCAAGGTGCTCCCCCACTTCGACAGAGGTGCGAGAGGACTTGAAGAACGGCCATGTTTCAGCACTCTGCCGCTGGATCTTGTGTTGGTAAGACCTGTCTTAGGTGTGCTCCGTAAAGACAAAAGAGTGGAGAGAATGGCATGCATGTGGAATACTTAATAGTAGTTTTGAATAATAATTTCTCTATTTCAGGAAATGTCAGGCAGGTAATATTAATGGGATCGTAGTAATCTTCGGAAGTGACCAACGGTCACAATGAAACCACGTGTAGCTAAAGTTCCGAGTGCTAAAGTTAAGCTGAAATACTGGCGTGTGTACTATAAGTTGGAAATATTTAAGAAATGGCGTGTGCAGGACTTGAAATTAGAGACGAGCACTTCCACGTGGTGAGTACTGTGTGAGTCTCAAACTGAGTATGACACAAAGGATGAAGAGAAGTACTCGACCATGGTATCAGTTGAGGACTCGCGTGTGTGACGAATACGTTTTTAATATTACTTTGCGTGTTATGTTTCTGTGTGACGCTTGTTTCAAACTATAATACTCTGAGAGCGAAGCAAGGTGAGTCAGCCGTCTATCCAGCAGCGCCACTTGGCTTGCATTGCGCAGGAAGACGTGCATATATCCTTCAGAGTTCATAGTAGGAAAGAAAAGTAACGAAGTGGGGCAGTGTCGTGTGAAACTGGGATGAATACTAATTGAAGTGGGAAAGCTGAAAGTGATGTGATTATAACGTTGTGACTATTCCTTGTGTTGTATTCCATGTTGCAGTGTGGTGTATTTCATGTAATTTAAGTATGTGTGGTTTGCATGGGAGAGTAACAAGATAGGTTCAGAGGCAGTGGGTTATGCATGTTCCTTTTTTTACCGCTCGGTCTGGAGGAAATTTTCGTGACGATGGGTGTGAGAGTCGAAGTGTGACATATAGCAAAAGATCCACCATCCTATCCAGAAAGTGCACTGTAGTGTTAGATAATTACGAGACCATAAGATGGAGAATGACCAATGTAAAGCCATGCCCACTGGGCGGAGTTAACAATGAATAAAAAAACTAAGAACACAGATAAGCTAAGCCAAGATAGATACGAAGCCCGCGGCTACCACAGAAGTACAATTTTATACGCCAACTAGCTCCGCAGATGACGAAGAGATTGAGAAAATGTATGATGAGATGAAAGAAATTATTCAGATAAAGAAGGGAGACGGAGATTTAAGTCATGGGGGACTGGCATTCGATAGTAGGGAAAGGAAGTGTATCAAAAGTAGTAGGTGAATATGGAGTGGGGGTAAGGAATGAAACAGGAAGCCGTCTGGTAGAATTTCTCACAGAGCATAATTTAAGCATAGCTAATACTTGGTTTAAGAATAATGAAAGAAGGTTGTAAACGTGGAAGAGGCCTAGAGACGCTGGAAGGTTTCAGATAGATTATATAGTGGTAAGACAAAGATTTAGAAACGAGGTTTTAAATTGTAAGACGTTTCCAGGGGCAGATGTGGACGCTGACGACAAACTATTGGTTATGAACTGTAGATTAAAACGGAATAAAATACAAAAAGGTGGCAATTTTAAGAGATGGAACCTGGATATCTGAAAGAATCAGAGGTTGTAGACAGTTTCAGAGAGAGAAATAGGGAACGACTGACAAGAACGGGAGAAAGTAATACGGTAGAAGAAGAATGGGTAGCTTTGAGAGATAAAATAGTGAAGGCAGCAGAGGTACAGATAGGTAAAAAGACTCCTTAGGTAACTCAAGATATACTGAATTTAATTGATGAAAGGAGAAAATGTAAAAACGATGCAGGCAAAAACGAAAATAAAAGGTCTCAAAAATCAGACCGACAGGAAGTGCAAAATGACTAGGCAGGAATGCCTAGAGGATAAATGTAATGATGTAAACGCATAGGGGTAAGATAGATACTGCCTACAGGAAACATAAAGAGGCCTTTCGAGAAAAGGGAACCACTTGTATGATTATAAAGATCTCAGTTGGAAAACCAGTACCAAGCAAAGAAGGGAAAGCGGAAACGTAGATAGAGTATATAGAAGGTCTATACAAGGTCGAAGTATTTGAGGGCAGTGTTATGAAAATGAACAAGGACGTAGATGAACATGAAATAGGAGATACGATACTGCGTGAAGAATTTGACAGTGCGCTGAAAGACCTAAGTTGAAACAAGGCCACGGGAGTTGACAACATTCCATTGGTGCTACTGATAGCCTTGGGGGAGCCAGTCCTGACAAAACTCTACCATCTCGTGAGCAATATGCATGAGACAGGCGAAATACCCTCGGACTTGAAGAAGAATATAGTAACTCAAATCCCAAAGAAAGCAAGTGTTGACAGGTGTGAAAATTATCAAACTATCAGTTTAATAAGTCACGGCTGCAATATACTAACATGAATTCTTTACAGACGAATGGAAAAACTGGTAGAAGCTTATCTTAGAAAATAAGTTAAGGAAAGGCAAACCTACATTTCTAGCATTTGTAGACTTGGAAAAAGTTTTTCACAATGTTGACTGGAATACTCTCTTTCAAATTCTAAAGGTGGCAGGGGTAAAATACAGGGAGCGAAAAGCTATTTACAATTTGTACAGAAATTAGATAGCAATTATAAGAGTCGAGGGGCATGAAAGAGAGGCAGTGGATGAGAAGGGAGTGAGACAGTGTTGTAGCATAACTCCGATGTTATTCATTCTGTATAGTGAAAAAGCAGTAGAGGAAACACAAGAAAAATTTGATGTAGGAATTAAAATCCATGGAGAAGAAATAAAAACTTTGAGGTTTGCCGATGACATTGTTATTCTGTCAGAGACAAAATAAAGAGACCTGGAAGAGCAGTTGAACGGAATGGACAGTGTCTTGAAAGGAGAAGTAAGATGAACATCAATGATGGCCGAAGTAGAGAGGCTATAAAATGTAGACTGGTAATGAGAAGGAAAGTGTTTCTGAAGAAGAGAAGTCTGTTAACGTCGAGTATAGATTTAAGTATCAGGAATTCTTTTCTTTTCTGAAAGTATTTGTATGGAGTGTAGCCATGTATGGAAGTGAAACATGAACGATAAATAGTTCAGACAAGAAGAGATTAGAAGTTTTCGAAACGTGATGTTACAGAAGAATGCTGAAGATTAGATGGCTAGATCACGTAACCAATGAAGAAGTACTGAATAGACTTGGGTAGAAGATGAATTTGTGGCACAACTTGACTAGAAGAAGGGATCGGTTGGTAGGACATGTTCTGAGGGGTCAAGGGGTCACAAATTTAGTATTGGGGGGGCAGCGTGGAGGGTAAAAATCGTAGAGGGAGACCAAGAGATGAATACACCAAGCAGACTCAGAAGGATGTAGGTTGCAGTAGTTAGTTGGAGATGAAGAAGCTTCCCCAGGATAGAGTAGCATGGAGAGCTGCTACAAACCAGTCTCTGGACTGACGATCACAACAACAACAACGTCGACAGCCATTGTTCCGTTGCAAGAAGTGTGTTACGAGAAAAAATACTCATTCTATGTATTATTACAATCTTTTTGCTGCCAAACAATACGATCTCGTGACTACCAATCCATTCTGTAAAAACTGCAAATCAATAGCACATTCTACTTTCACCATATTTGCAGTGAAAGTTTTAGGTGATTCACACTGTATACTTTATTAGTATACACAATACAGGTAACATATATACCGATTTACTGCAAAGTTCTTGGACGATGTAATTCAAATTCCTACAGTCAGAAGAAACATTGAAATAAATTGCTAAAAAATTAAACACCTAACAAATCGATATACATCGTGGTAAACTGAGTGTAATTGCTATAGCGAGAATGAATTACAGCGTCTATACAAGTCTTGGAGATAGTAGCATCAGTCGTCACTAGATTGCAGGACGTGCGAAAGCTCGATAATTTGGAGAAACATGATTGCAGACTCTTTTTTACTGATTAGTTGTCATTGTTACATAAGATATATACCTAGAAGATACTTTACGTCGAGTTTGACTGTTACACTTATTACTAAAATCCACAGGAGCATACAAACGCTAAGGCAGGTCGTGTATATTGTTCCAACAAAAGACTCTAGATCGCGGTCCGATCAGAAATTCGAACAGAAGTCGAGATTTCCCGATCTGAGACGGAAAGTGTTCGAACAGTTCAAATACGGCCCTACTTGAAACAGTGACAACAGAGTTGAAACAATAGAAGACGAATTCTTCAAAAAACACAGTGAGATACTTACCGCTAAATGTAAGAAGAGATGGCCTAACTACATATTCTCCTACAGAGAAAGCCGATCAAGGGGGTGCAGCGGTTAGCACACTGGACTCGCATTCGGGAGGACCACGGCTCAAACCCGCGTCTGGCAATCGTGTTTTAGGTTTTCCGTGATTTCCCTAAATCACTACGGGCAAATGCCGAGATGGTTTCTTTGAAAAGACACGGCCGACTGCCTTCTCCATCCTTCCCTAATCTGACGGAACCGATGATTTCGCTCTTGGGGCCCCTCCCCCAAATCAGCCAATCATACAGGGAAACATAGTGTCTGCAAAAATTTGCTTAAACAAGTGAATTATCGATGCTAATAGAAAATGCCCCCCATGAACCACGGACCTTGCTGTTGGTGGGGCGGCTTGCATGCCTTAGCATTACAGATAGCCACAATGGAGGGGTAGCCGTGGGAAGGCCAGGCAAACGTGCGGTCCCTCAAGAGGGGCAGCAGTTTCAGGGGCAGCAGCCAGGAAGACTGACTCATCTGACCTTGTAACATCAACCAAAACGGCCTTGCTGTGCTGTGGATAGCTGAAAGCAAAGGTAAACAACAGTTGTAATTTTCCCAGAGGACATGCATCTCTACTGTATGGCTAAATGATGATGGTGTCCTCTCGGGTAAAATATTCCAGAAGTGAATAGTTCCCCATGCGGATCTCCGGGTGGGGACTATTCAGGAGGAAGTCATTATCAGGAGAAACAAAACTGGCGTTGTGCGGATCAGAGTTTGCAATGTCGGAGTAATGGGGCAGGTAGGTTAGAAAATTTAAGAAGAGAATTGGATAGGTTAAAGTTCGGTTGCAGGCGGAACAGAACTTTTGGTCAGGTGAATACAGGGTTATATATACAAAATCGAATAGAGGCAATGCAGGAGTAGGTTTAATAGTGAATAAAAAAACAGGAAAGCAGATAAACTACTGTGAACAGTATAGTTAACGCATTATTGTAGCCAAGATAGACACGAATCAGACACGCACCACAGTAGTACAAGTTTTGTATGCCAACTACGTCTGCAGATGATGAAGAGATTGAAGAAATATATAATGAGATAAAAGAAATTATTCAGATAGCTTAGGGAGTCGAAAATTTAATAGCCATTTGGGACTGGCATTCGATATTAAGAAAAGGAAGAGAAGGAAAAATAGCACGTGAATATGGACAATAGAGAAAGGAATGAAAGAAAAAACCGCCTAGTATAGTTTTGCACAGAGCGTAATTTAACCATAGTTAACACTTGGTTTAAGAATCGTGAAAGAAGGTTGTATACGTGGCGAGACCTGGAGACACCGGAAGGTTTCAGATTGATTATATGATAGCAAGACATACATTTGGAAACCGGATTTTCAATTGTAAAACAAGAGAATATAATATAATAATGACAATTCAGAGGAAAGCAGGTGCTCACAGGTGTGAAAATTACCTAACTATCAGTTTAATGAATCACGGCTGCAAAATACTAACGCAACTTCTTTACAAAAGAATGGAAAAGCTTGTAGAAGCCGCGACGGGGAAATGTTGGAACACGCGAGGCAATACTGACCCTACGACTTTTCATTGAAGATAGGTTAAGTAAAGATAAACCTGCGTTTATAGCATTTGTAGACTTACAGAAAGCTTTTGACAATGTTGATTGGAATTTTTTTTTTTTTTTTGGTCACGAGTCTACTGACTGATTTGACGCGGCCCGCCACGAATTCCTTTCCTGTGCTAATCTCTTCATCTCAGAGTAGCACTTGCAACCTACGTCCTCAATTATTTGCTTGACGTATTCCAATATCTGTCTTCCTCGACAGTTTTTGCCCTCTACAGCTCCCTCTAGTACCATGGAAGTAATTCCCTCATGTCTTAGCAGATGTCCTATCATCCTGTCCCTTCTCCTTATCAGTGTTTTCCACATATTCCTTTCCTCTCCGATTCTGCGTAGAACCTCCTCATTCCTTACCTTATCAGTCCACCTAATTTTCAACATTCGTCTATAGCACCACATCTCAAATGCTTCGATTCTCTTCTGTTCCGGTTTTCCCACAGTCCATGTTTCACTACCATACAATGCTGTACTCCAGACGTACACCCTCAGAAATTTCTTCCTCAAATTAAGGCCGGTATTTGATATTAGTAGACTTCTCTTGGCCAGAAATGCCTTTTTTGCCATAGCGAGTCTGCTTGTGATGTCCTCCTTGCTCCGTCCGTCATTGGTTATTTTACTTCCTAGGTAGCAGAATTCCTTAACTTCATTGACTTCGTGACCATCAATCCTGATGTTAAGTTTCTCGCTGTTCTCATTTCTACTACTTCTCATTACCTTCGTCTTTCTCCGATTTACTCTCAAACCATACTGTGTACTAATTAGACTGTTCATTCCGTTCAGCAGATCATTTAATTCTTCTTCACTTTCACTCAGGATAGCAATGTCATCAGCGAATCGTATCATTGATATCCTTTCACCTTGTATTTTAATTCCACTCCTGAACCTTTCTTTTATTTCCATCATTGCTTCCTCGATGTACAGATTGAAGAGTAGGGGCGAAAGGCTACAGCCTTGTCTTACACCCTTCTTAATACGAGCACTTTGTTCTTATCGTCCACTCTCATTATTCCCTCTTGGTTGTTGTATATATTGTATATGACCCGTTTCTCCCTATAGCTTACCCCTACTTTTTTCAGAATCTCGAACAGCTTGCACCATTTCATATTGTCGAACGCTTTTTCCAGGTCGACAAATCCTATGAAAGTGTCTTGATTTTTCTTTAGCCTTGCTTCCATTATTAGCCGTAACGTCAGAATTGCCTCTCTCGTCCCTTTACTTTTCCTAAAGCCAAACCGATCGTCACCTAGCGCATTCTCAATTTTCTTTTCCATTCTTCTGTATATTATTCTTGTAAGCAGCTTCGATTCATGAGCTGTTAAGCTGATTGTGCGATAATTCTCACACTTGTCAGCTCTTGCCGTCTACGGAATTGTGTGGATGATGCTTTTCCGAGAGGCAGATGTTATGTCGCCAGACTCATATATTCTACACGCCAACGTGAATAGTCGTTTTGTTGCCACTTCCCTCAATAATTTTAGAAATTCTGATGGAATGTTATCTATCCCTCCTGCCTTATTTGACCGTAAGTCCTCCAAAGCTCTTTTAAATTCCGATTGTAATACTGGATCCCCTATCTCTTCTAAATCGATTCCTGTTTCTTGTTCTATCACATCAGACAAATCTTCACCCTCATAGAGGCTTTCAATGTATTCTTTCCACCTATCTGCTCTCTCCTCTGCATTTAACACTGGAATTCCCGTTGCACTCTTGTTACCACCGTTGCTTTTAATGTCACCAAAGGTTGTTTTGACTTTCCTGTATGCTGAGTCTCTCCTTCCGACAATCATATCTTTTTCGCTGTCTTCACATCTTTCCTGCAGCCATTTCGTCTTAGCTTCCCTGCACTTCCTATTTATTTCATTCTTCAGCGACTTGTATTTCTGTATTTCTGATTTTCCCGGAACATATTTGTACTTCCTCCTTTCATCAAGCAACTGAAGTGTTTCTTCTGTTACCCATGGTTTCTTCGCAGCTACCTTCTTTGTACCTATGTTTTCCTTCCCAACTTCTGTCATGGCCCTTTTTAGAGATGTCCATTTCTCTTCAACTGTACTGCCTACTGCGCTATTCCTTATTGCTGTATCTATAGCGTTAGAGAACTTCGAGCGTATCTCGTCATTCCTTAGTACTTCCGTATCCCACTTCTTTGCGTATTGATTCTTCCTGACTAGTGTCTTGAAAAAAATGGTTCAAATGGCTCTGAGCACTATGGGACTTAACATCTATGGTCATCAGTCCCCTAGAACTTAGAACTACTTAAACCTAACTAACTTAAGGACATCACACAACACCCAGCCATCACAAGGCAGAGAAAAACCCTGACCCCGCCGGGAATCGAACCCGGGAACCCGGGCGTGGGAAGCGAAAACGCTACCGCACGACCACGAGCTGATGGCAACTAGTGTCTTGAACTTCAGCCTACTCTTCATCACTACTATATTGTGATCTGAGTCTAGATCTGCTCCTGGTTACGCCTTACAATCCAGTATCTGATTTCGGAATCTCTGTCTGACCATGATGTAATCTAATTGAATTCTTCCCGTATCTCCCGGCCTTTTCCAACTATACCTCCTCCTCCTGTGATTCTTGAACAGGGTATTCGCTATTACTAGGTGAAACTTGTTACAGAACTCAATTAGTCTTTCTCCTCTTTCATTCCTAGTCCCAAGCCCATATTCTCCTGTAACCTTTTCTTCTACTCCTTCCCCTACAACTGCATTCCAGTCGCCTATGACTATTAAATTTTCTTCCCCTTCACATACTGCATCACCCTTTCAATATCCTCATACGTTTTCTCTATCTGTTCATCTTCAGCTTGCAACGTCGGCATGTATACCTGAACTATCGCTGTCGGTGTTGGTCTGCTGTCGATTCTGATTAGAACAACCCGGTCACTGAACTGTTCACAGTAACACACCCTCTGCCCTACCTTCCTATTCATCACGAATCCTACACCTGTTATACCATTTTCTGCTGCTGTTGATATTACCCGATACTCATCTGACTAGAAATCCTTGTCTTCCTTCCACTTTACTTCACTGACCTCTACTATATCTAGATTGAGCCTTTGCATTTCCCTTTTCAGATTTTCTAGTTTCCCTACCACGTTCAAGCTTCTGACATTCCATGCCCCGACTCGTAGAACGTCATCCTTTCGTTGATTATTCAATCTTTTTCTCATGGTAACCTCCCCCTTGGCAGTCCCCTCCCGGAGATCCGAATGGGGGACTATTCCGGAATCTTTCGCCAATGGAGAGATCATCATGACACTTCTTCAATTACAGGCCACATGTCCTGTGGATACACGTTACGTGTCTTTAATGCAGTGGTTTCCATTGCCTTCTGCATCCTCATGTCGTTGATCATTGCTGATTCTTCCGCCTTTAGGGGCAATTTCCCACCCCTAGGACAAGAGAGTGCCCTGAACCTCTATCCGCTCCTCCACACTCTTTGACAAGGCCGTTGGCAGAATGAGGCTGACTTCTTATGCCGGAAGTCCTCGGCCGCCAATGCTGATTATTTATCAAAATTTAGGCAGTGGCGGGGATCGAACCCGGGACCGAAGACGTTTTGATTATGAATCAAAGACGATACCCCTTTTTTTTTAGACGCTACCCCCTTTTTTTACCCCTAGACCATTTTTTTATTTTTTTTATTTTTTTTAAAAGAAATGAAATGTCTTTTTTTTGCAAGTGGTAAACAGAAAGTTTTATGGTGCACAAAAGACTATCACTTCATAGTTGAAGGAAAGTTGCCCCGCTGCTCTGCGAGAGAAGGGAAATGTGAAAACGAAAATGGGAAAGAAAAAATGCCTTCTGCATCGGTGAGCATCTGAATAGTATCGTAAAATTCCGACAAGAACTTAAGTCCCAGGAAGCAAATAGGATTCATACATACAGGTAACTGGCAAGCTCTGCTATCCGAAATACTGTATTTGAAGCATTTAACCGTTAATTATGATTTTCAGCATATTTCCAAATATCCTCCTGTAGTCACAATGTTGGCTCATTTTAAAGTGTTCAATTTCTATGTAAGAATAATAGTCGAGGAAAGTAGCATGCCTATTCTGCATAATAAACGATGCTGTGTGGCCCATGATCCACGTTGCAGCGTTGTTTTTTGCTCGTGGATATCTCAGTTTTTGTGGCTGAATGATCTCTAAAAGGTCTATACCACCGGGCGTCGTACGGTCTATCACCGACAATCGTTGACGAAGAAATGTAGTAATTTCTTCTGCATGTCCGCACGTGAACCTATGAATAAGCGTATCGACTCTTCCGCATGCGTCACAGTTGGGCGTTGGGTGAAGGCCTATTTTATGTAGCTTTTCATTCGTTGCGACTTTATCGTTGACTGTTAGATACCAGTCGGCTATGACGCGTGACGGTAACACGTCGCTGTGCACATTCCGCCATACTATATTCCAATGTGTATGTGGATGTTTTTCTTCGAGACGATTCCTGTGGTTTGTTGTCATGAGAAGGCCATAAAGCTTCCTGTTCGTCAGGCTTCCGTTATCGACGATGTTGTGTCGAATGTAGCTCATTTCCATAACCCTAGACCCTAGACCACGGGTACACCCTCTCTTACAACTTCTAAAGGTGGTAGGTATAAAATACAGGGAGCGAAAGGCTATTTATAATTTGTACAGTAAACCAGATGGCACATATAAGAGTCGTGGGGCATGAAACACAATGCCTTGACTGAGCGTTCCGTGGCCTTTGTTTGGAATTGCGTGCCGAATTTTTCTCAGTGTTTCACAGTATCGTATCGTACTGACGGTTTCACCTCTGGGAAGGAACTCAACAGTTAGACAACGACGCAAAAACCGGTATTCAGCAACGGTTGTCTTCCCTGCTGGCATTTTTATATGAAGAGGATACAGAAAAGTTGGATTCCTACTGTGGCAGAGGCTGAACAATGGTGGCGACTATATACAGAAAAATGGCTTAAAAAGTGCTCTTTCTCAAAAAAAACAAAATTTGGTTTGAAAAAAAAAGTTTTATGAGTTTTTTGCAAAATTGTATTTACTTTCGAGGCGAGGGTTGTGTATCTGTCGTTAGAAAACTTTTGCGTGACATTCTCAGCGCTGATCTAATGGCGTTGCGTTTTTTGATGTAATTGGCTACAGTACAGCTGCGTTGAGTGTCAGACTGATGAAACAAATATCTTGACTGTACCCATTCAGCCGTACCTTACTGCTAAAAGTGTGTGTTAGTTTATCATAACGAATCATCATTGCGTTATCCCTTCGGCCCATTGTAATTTCCATTGTACTTACTGGTTTCGTAACCTCAGTCTGTGCTATGACTCGTAAAATCTATGATTACAAATTTCATTTTGTTGAAGTTGAAACTTTTTGCAGCTTGAACTCAGAATCTCCCTCTGGTGGTATTTTTTATATTTAAATGTAATAAACAGCTGTCAGGTTGTTTGTTTATTATCTTATAATTTTTCTTTCTTTGTAGCATGAGTTGCGATAACATCACATACACTCCTGGAAATTGAAATAAGAACACCGTGAATTCATTGTCCCAGGAAGGGGAAACTTTATTGACACATTCCTGGGGTCAGATACATCACATGATCACACTGACAGAACCACAGGCACATAGACACAGGCAACAGAGCATGCACAATGTCGGCACTAGTACAGTGTATATCCACCTTTCGCAGCAATGCAGGCTGCTATTCTCCCATGGAGACGATCGTAGAGATGGATGTAGTCCTGTGGAACGGCTTGCCATGCCATTTCCACCTGGCGCCCCAGTTGGACCAGCGTTCGTGCTGGACGTGCAGACCGCGTGAGACGACGCTTCATCCAGTCCCAAACATGCTCAATGGGGGACAGATCCGGAGATCTTGCTGGCCAGGGTAGTTGACTTACACCTTCTAGAGCACGTTGGGTGGCACGGGATACATGCGGACGTGCATTGTCCTGTTGGAACCGCAAGTTCCCGTACCGGTCTAGGAATGGTAGAACGATGGGTTCGATGACGGTTTGGATGTACCGTGCACTATTCAGTGTCCCCTCGACGATCACCAGTGGTGTACGGCCAGTGTAGGAGATCGCTCCCCACACCATGATGCCGGGTGTTGGCCCTGTGTGCCTCGGTCGTATGCAGTCCTGATTGTGGCGCTCACCTGCACGGCGCCAAACACGCATACGACCATCATTGGCACCAAGGCAGATGCGACTCTCATCGCTGAAGACGACACGTCTCCATTCGTCCCTCCATTCACGCCTGTCGCGACACCACTGGAGGCGGGCTGCACGATGTTGGGGCGTGAGCGGAAGACGGCCTAACGGTGTGCGGGACCGTAGCCCAGCTTCATGGAGACGGTTGCGAATGGTCCTCGCCGATACCCCAGGAGCAACAGTGTCGTTAATTTGCTGGGAAGTGGCGGTGCGGTCCCCTACGGCACTGCGTAGGATCCTACGGTCTTGGCGTGCATCCGTGCGTCGCTGCGGTCCGGTCCCAGGTCGACGGGCACGTGCACCTTCCGCCGACCACTGGCGACAACATCGATGTACTGTGGAGACCTCACGTCCCACGTGTTGAGCAATTCGGCGGTACGTCCACCCGGCCTCCCGCATGCCCACTATACGCCCTCGCTCAAAGTCCGTCAACTGCACATACGGTTCACGTCCACGCTGTCGCGGCATGCTACCAGTGTTAAAGACTGCGATGGAGCTCCGTATGCCACGGCAAACTGGCTGACACTGACGGCGGCGGTGCACAAATGCTGCGCAGCTAGCGCCATTCGACGGCCAACACCGCGGTTCCTGGTGTGTCCGCTGTGCCGTGCGTGTGATCATTGCTTGTACAGCCCTCTCGCAGTGTCCGGAGCAAGTATGGTGGGTCTGACACACCGGTGTCAATGTGTTCTTTTTTCCATTTCCAGGAGTGTAGTCCTAGATGTCATCAATACTGACCGTCTGTTCTTGGGGTGGTGTGGGGTCTTTCACTAAATCCATACGATGGTTTGACAGAATTCTAATCTTTGTGTTTCATGGACACGTAGCACATTGCAACAGATCCTGTACCATGTGCCTGACAAAATGTGTTCTTTTGTTGCCATGGTATCCTGTGTATATATGATGAGATTAGTCAATGTTGGTTCTGAGAAATCAGGGTTGCCCAGAGTACGCCCGATTCTGAATGCAATCTTTGGGAAGGCTGGCCGGCCGATGTGGCCGAGCGGTTTTAGGTGCTTCCGTCCGGAACCGCGCTGCTAGTACGGTCGCAGGTTCGAATCCTGCCTCGGGCATGGATGTGTGTGATGTCCTTAGGTTTAAGCACTTCTAAGTCTAGGTGACTGATGACCTCAGATGTTAAGTCCCATAGTGCTTTCAGCCATCTTTGGGAAGGCTCCTTTATTGCACCCCACTGACTGTTCAAAATGATTCAAATGGCTCTGAGCACTATGGGACTTAACATCTGAGGTCATCAGTCCCCTAGACTTAGAACTACTTAAACCTAACTAACCTAAGGACATCACACACATCCATGCCCGAGGAAGGATTCGAACCTGCGACCGTATCAGTCACGCGTTTCCGGATTGAAGCGCCTAGAACCGCTCGGTCACATCGGTTGGCTCTCAAATCTTCATAAAAGACGTTGTTTAATGTGGACAAGAGATGGAACCAGAAAGGAGGAGGGAGATTGCAAAAAACCACAACAGGTTTGGCTTATCTGGGCAGCTCACATAATCCAAGCTAAAGATACAACAAGATGGCACAAAGTACGACAAAATTACGCACCACAAGTTGCCTGGCAGTGTGAGCAAGTGCTAAGCCGTTCAGAATACGGATCCCACTACAGCATTTGCGATACTTCACTAAAATCAGCAAACTGAGTGTCCATCAGCACCAAGTAGTGGCCAGAAGACGAGTGATCCTGACGGCAGGTGGCGGTAGAATGATTGTAACACATAGACTTCCCTCCACAACTCTCTACATGGAGGATCAACTCAATGTTGTTGCCAATGTGACCGACAAGTACAACGATTTTGTCATGAAAAAAGAGAGGGACACAGCAGAAACTTCCCACTCCTGGGGTACAAAATGTATCTTGAACAATAAAAGGTCGTAATGGAATGGAGTGGTATCCCTTCAATTGGTCGGCTTCTTCACAGCAAGTACGGTGGCGCGGTGACTCAGTTAGATTCGGTATACCACATTTTGGAGACTTCTCACACCGACTAATTGGCGTCCCGTCCTGCGATTTCTGAACAGCATAGGCAAAAATGTGGTGGTGAATCATCGTGTATGGCAGTGACGGTACGTTGGCTTCCCGTCAGGTCACGGAGAAGCGTCGGTTCTGCCAACAGCCGGTCGGTGTGTCCGAGCGGTTCTAGGCGCTTCAGTCCGGGATCGCGCTGCTGCTACGGTCGCAGGTTAGGATCCTGGATGTGTGTCGTGTCCTTAGGTTAGTTAGGTTTGAGTAGTTCTAAGTCCAAGGGACTGATGACCTCAGATGTTAAGTCCTATAGTGCTTAGAGCCATTTGAACCATTTGTTCTGCCAACAAAAGCCGAACCAGGCTGCACTTGTACTTCCACGAAAACTGCCCAGCTCCCAGCTGATGTTCGTCCTTTCTGATAAGTCACCGACCACCTCCTGCCAACGAAGAGGATGCAGAAACCACACTGGAAAAACACCTCTCCAGTGAGGAAAATACAAAATTTTCTTCTAGCTGTTGTGCCCTGTACACTGTAAGGAAAATGAAGCACAAATTGGTGCCAAAAATGAATCGATACTGTATAGCGATATGTCACAATAATATTACATTTTTTTTAGTTGACATGCTGCTGAATGGTCAACTCCAGTCTCATTAGTTCGAATCAGTGTAAGATAAAAAAATTTCGTAAGGAAACTGCGATTTAGGGCGGTTCTCTCAGCAGAGGAAATGGATGTGTTTCCTGGTGTGGTGCACCTCTTGGCAGGGAGCCATTACAGAATGTCCCACATCATCGAGAGTATAAGATTTTAAACAACAGAGAAACTGCAGTATGTGACTACGACACGAAATAATGGATCCTAAATTACAATTATTTGCCCAGTGGGTGATCTGAAGCAGTAAAATTTGCAACTGGGCAGGGGCCAGACTTGTGGGAATCCAGCACACTCAAATTATATTAAGGGGACCGTACCGTGGTTCAGGTCGAAAAAAATCGATTTTCGGTTTTCATCCTATTTCGACAGATTAAGGTTTTATTTAAGTACTCTGAAAAGGATTTTGCTGAAAAAGAATTTAAAGAACATTTTCCTACACGTGTTTTATGTGCCACACCCGCTTTTCTGTCACCCACTTTTCTGTCACCCACTTTTCTGCACATAATTTAGATCTTTATATACCCTACATTGCAAGTTGGGGATTTTTTTTTTACTCCCGAGTGTGTTGGCTATCCTTGGAATGCAAAAGTCGGTGTTCTTTTGTTTCTGCTGTGGTCGTCCGGAGTGGCCGAGCGGTTCTGGGCGCTACAGTCTGGTACCGCACGACCGCTACGATCGCAGGTTCGAATCCTGCCTCAGGCATGGATGTCTGTGATGTCCTTAGGTTAGATAGGTTTAAGTAGTTCTAAGTTCTAGGGAACTGATGACCTCAGATGTTAAGTCTCATAGTGCTCAGAGCCATTTGTTTCTGCTGTTTGTACACAACACGCTTTCAAACACGCGGTTAGTTCTGTTCATGGGTGATTGCGAGTAGCTGTTATAGAAAACCAGCAGGTATGCTATGGGCAGGCAATTAGGAGAAATGAAGAAAATCTGGAGGCAATGAAGGGAGATGTTTGAGTCATATTCTTCCATAAGTCCTCTACTGATAAGCCATGTCATGGATTGTGTCCATCTGGAGAAAATTCGTGGTGCAAATACAATAGAGCTCAGGCAACTGGAGAATCTTATTCTCACCAGCATTCTCTTCCGGCGTCTGTTATTACAGCAATTAAACCTATTTTCAGAGACTTGGCTCATCCTGACCTTCTAAGGAAATGTCTACATGAGCAGACACAGAACCCAAATGAATGTTTCAGCAGCATAATTTGGAACCGCCTTCCTAAAACTGTATTTGTAGGCATGCATACAATGAAACTAGGAGTTCATGATGCTGTTATTACATTCAGCTGTGGTAATATTGGAAAGTGTTGGGTGCTGACAAAGCTGGGAATTAATCCTGGTGAAAATATGATCACTGGGCTGCAACATTGCGATAAAATGAGAACAGCCGATGCAAACAGGTCTGCATCTAATATGGCCAAGAAAGCAAGACAAACATCCAGGAAGGTGGAAAAGAAGCTAGAAGAGCTGCTAGACGCCGAAGAAGAGCCATCATATGCAGCAGGACAGTTTTAAGTAACTGTAAGTAACAAATTTCAAAAGTTTTTTCTTTAAAGTCAATTTCCTGCAAACAAAAATTTTCAGTACATATGCCCCATTATATCAGAAACTATTATAGATAAATAAATGAAATTTTCAGAGATTCGCATAACATAAAAAGCCACCTCTGGTACTACATTCATTAATATTCCCCCTTTAGGAACTTAAAACAAATATTTTCCGCAGAAAAAACTTAATATTTTTGTTAATAAATTTAAAAAAAGTATTTCTTAAAAACTATAAAACTGTAAAAGTAAATTTTAGTACAGTTGACTTTATTAGCATCATGTAAAATACAGTAAAAATATTAAGGCCCTGCATCAAATAATTTTTTTCAGAAATGGGTCAAATACTTCCCTAAACTAACATGGGTTAGATAGGCAGGGTGTGGTCCCCTTAACTGAAAACCGTGGAGTGAAGTGCGAGGTGAACGCCAACACGTTGAAGCCGCTGGATAGAGCCTCGCTCTGGGCTGTGATGTGGTAGAGGGAGGACGTGCCTTAGGTACTCTACGAGATGGCTGCATGCAGCTGAGACTGAGAAAAAATGGCCTTCGCATGAGTATCAGCTAGGATTAGATCTGTATAAAGTCTACTGATGTTTATTGGCCTGTTTTACTATTTTTTAAGGTTTTTTGTCACTACATGTTAATAAGTTTATTGACACTAATTATCGACGAATGTCTAGTGCGCCCCATTGTACGAAAGTGTCACAATAACTTTTGAGTAAATTTCGCCGGTGGATCATGAACACTGACCAGCCACTGCAGGGCTGAATGCCGCCTGGCGGCGCTGGCAGTCACGTGATAGGATAAGGAAAGTACCGGGTGATCAAAAAGTCAGTATAAATTTGAAAACTTAATAAGCCACGGAATAATGTAGGTAGAGAGGTAAAAATTGACACACATGCTTGGAATGACGTGGGGTTTTATTATAACAAAAAAAAAACAAAGTTCACAAAATTACCGACAGATGGCGCTGGACAGTAAAACGTCAGTGACTGCGCATGACAATCGTGTTACAGAATCGCATCATCCCCAGCCTGGCTGATAAACACCTGCTGGAACGTACGATGTTTATGCAGGATGGCGCTCCACCCCATATTGCTAGACGCATGAAAGATCTCTTGCGCTCGTCGTCTGGTGATGATCGTGTGCTCGGCCGTCACTTTCGTCATGCTTGGCCTCTCAGGTCCCCAGACCTCAGTCCGTGCCATTATTGGCTTTGGGTTGCCTGAAGTCGCAAGTGTATCGTGATCGACCGACATCTCTAGGGATGCTGAAAGACAACATCCGACGCCAATGCCTCACCGTAACTCCGGACATGCTTTACAGTGCTGTTCACAACATTATTCCTCTGCTACAGCTATTGCTCAGGAATGATGGTGGACATATTGAGCATTTCCTGTAAAGATCATCATCTTTGCTTTGTCTTACTTTGTTATGCTAATTATTGCTATTCTGATCAGATGAAGCGCCTTCTGTCGGACATTTTTTGAACGTTTGTATTTTTTTTTGTTCCAATAAAACCCCGTGTCATTCCAAGCATGTGTGTCAATTTGTACCTCTCTATCTATATTATTCCGTGATTTATTCAGTTTTCAATTTTATACTGTTTTTTTTTTTATCACCCGGTATATAAGCGGAGCAGAGGCAAAAGGCGAAACATTCTAGCTATGGTATGGACCGCAGAAGGGGGAATCAGCTATTGTAAACGACTTTGAAACACTTGAGATTGTTCTCACCCGGCGCCTGGGGACGAATATCTCACAAACTGTGAAGCTCGTCGGATGTTCACGCGCTGTTGTCAACATCTGAAGGCTGGGGAACGAAGACTAGACGAAAGGATGTTGGATGTCCACACCTCATCACAGAACGCAGTGCTCGGAGGCTTGCCCTTTTTGTAAAGTGGAATATGTGACGATATACGGGAGTTCTGACGACATCTTAAAATTCTGGTGCAGGCGTAAATGTTTCGGAGCACACTGTTCCCTGCAGCAGACGACCTCTGCGTTTTGTCATGCTGGCCCAGTTACAAAGTAATTTACGACTGCAGTAGTCACGGGATCATCCAGGCTGGACCGTAAAGCAATGAAAAGTGTCACTTGGTTAGAAAAATCAAGTTCCTTGTTAACACCAGGTAGACGGTCGTGTCCAGCTACGTCGTCATCCAGGTAAAGACTGTTCCACACATGTGCAGCACTGGGGTTGCAGGCTGTTGGAAGCTAACGCTAGGAGGGAAACTTACGTGGACTTCCATGAGACCTGTGGTAGTAATCGAAGCCATTGCGGCATCTGTGAACTACGCAAACATTATTGCAGCTACCTGCATCCTTGAACGCTAATGTCTTCCACGAACTCGATGGCATCATCCAGCAGGATAACTATCCATATCACAAGGCCAAAGTCGTGCTACAGTGGTTTGAAGAGCATGACAGTGAACTCAGGCTCATGTGCTAGCCATCAAATTCACCTGATATGAACCCAGAAGAAGAAATCTGGGATGCTGTCGGTTGTTAACGCTGCACTAACAAACCACCAGCAAGACCTGTGCATTGACATACGCTAGCACATACCTCCAGAGTCCATGTCAGGCAAAATGGCTGCTGACTGCGTTCTAATGATGGACCGACACGATGCGAAACATGTGGTCATAATGTTTTCGCTCGTCTGTATATGATTAGAAAATCGATTCGTTATTCTGACGTAGGCAGGTTCAAATGGTTCAAATGGCTCTGAGCACTATGGGACGTAACATCTGCGGTCATCAGTTCCCTAGAACTTAGAACTACTTAAACCTAACTAACCTAAGGACATCACACACATCTATGCCCGAGGCAGGATTCGAACCTGCGACCGTAGCAGTCGCGGACGTAGGCAGGAAGAGAAGCAAAACCTACTTCTGTCTTTCCTAGATTTGAAGGCATAGTTCCAGACCTGTTATACAATATTAATTTTTGTCATATTCCAGATTTGCCAAATGACTTGTAACACAACTTTAGTTAAACTGTAATGTGACAAGCTGTGGGACAATGTGGAAATTAATTGGACGTGCTAAGGTAGTAAAGGAGCCGGCATCCCCAAATTTTTAAATAATCCGGCACGAGTAGTGCAAAACGAAAACATACATTTTTATGCTGTTTGCTACAGTTACATTATCTACATCTATATTTACATGTACATCCATTCTCCGCAAAGCCACCTGACGGAGTGTGGCGGAGGGCACCTTGAGTACCTCTATCGGTTCTCCCTTCTATTCCAGTCTCGCATTGTCTGTGGAAAGAAAGATTGTCGGTATGCCTGTGTGTGGGCTCTAATCTCTCTGATTTTATCCTCATGGTCCCTTCGCGAGATGTACGTAGGTGGGAGCAATATACTGTTTGACTCTTCGGTGAAGGTATATTGTCGAAACTTCAACAAAAGCCCGTACCGAACTACTGAGCGTCTCTCTTGCAGAGTCTTCCACTGGAGTTTATCTATCATCTCCGTAACGCTTTCGCGATTACTAAATGATCCTGTAACGAAGCGCGCTGCTCTCCATTGGATCTTGTGTATCTCTTCTCTCAACCCTATCTCGTACGGATCCCACACCGGTGGGCGAACAAGTGTACTTGAAGCTACTTCTTTTGTTTTCGGACTACATTTCCTTAGGCTTCTTCCAGTTAATCTCTGTCTGGCATTAGGAGCCACAGTCTGGAATCGCGCCACCGCTACGGTCGTAGGTTCGAATCCTGCCTCGGGCATGGGTGTGTGTGATGTCCTTAGGTTAGTTAGGTTTAAGTAGTTCTAAGTTATAGGTGACTGATGACCTCAGAAGTTGAGTCCCATAGTGCTCAGAGCCATTTGAACCATTTTTTTCAATCTGGCATCTGCTTTATCGCCGATTAATTTTATATGGTCATTCCATTTTAAATCACTCCTAATGGCTACTCCCAGATAATTTATGGAATTAACTGCTTCCAGTTGCTGACCTGCTATATTGTAGATAAATGATAAAGGATCTTTCTTTCTATGTATTCGCAGTACATTACACTTGTCTACATTGAGATTCAGTTGCCATTCCCTGCACCCTGCGTTAATTCGTTGCAGATCCTCCTGCATTTCAGTAGAATTTTCCATTGCTACCACCTCTCGATATACTACAGCATCATCCGCAAAAAGCCTCAGTGAACTTCCGATGTTATCCACAAGGTCATATACAACGGTCCTACGACACTCCCCTGCGACACACCTGAAATCACTCTTCTCTCCATTGAGAATGACATGCTGCGTTCTGTTATCTAGGAACTCTTCAATCCAATCACACGATTGGTCTGATAGTCCATATGCTCTTACTTTGTTCTTTAAACGACTGTGGGAAACTGTATCAAGCGCCTTGCGGAAGTCAAGAAACATGGCATCTACCTGGGAACCCGTATCTATGACCTTCTGAGTCTCGTGGACGAATAGCGCGAGCTAGGTTTCACAGGATCGTCTTTTTCGAAACCCATGCTGATTCGTACAGAGTAGATTTCTACTCTCCAGAAAAGTCATTATACTCGAACATAATACGTATTCCAAAATTCTACAACTGATCGACGTTAGAGATATAGGTCTAGAGTTCTGCACATCTGTTCGGCGTCCCTTATTGAAAAGGGGGATGACCTGTGCCCTTTTCCAGTCTTTTGGAACGCTACGCTCTTCTAGAGACCTTTTGTACACCGTTGCAAGAAGGGGGGCAAGTTCATTCGCGTACTATGTGTAAAATTAATCTGATATCCCATCAGGTCCATGTTGTCCAATGTGTTAGCGAAGCATTCGTTCATCCATTTTCCTGCCCTAATTTCCGCTTGATGCTCATCCAGAACCACTTTACTTGCGTTTGTCGCGTATCTTATGTCGATTCTTACACAGGTTGTTGTAGAACATCTTCTCGTTGCACCAGGCCTAATTGGTTGGCAGCAAGTATTTTGCTATGTTTTCGAAAACTTTGTTTTAACAGTCGTTCCCACAGCAGACAAGTTACTGTTTAGTTAATTTAGGCTATTGATCTTTATACTTTCATCAACTGTTCCGAGTCCCGAAAACCTGTCTGAAGTCGCTACTGAGTTTCACTTGCAACCCGGCGTCCGAACTTCCCCGGATGGTCCTCCCGGCCAACACTGCCAAACGATGATTTAATTTATCTACTTCCATTTTTCGATAGTTACGCCTTTGGTTCACAAAATGAATCATAAGCAAAGTCATTTCTCTCCAAGGAAGAATTTCTCGCAGCAAATTGTTATTGGTCGCAATTTTTCGTCGAAAAACTGGGTTTATGCAGCTCTGCATCTCAGGTTGACCAGTGCGTCTCTTCATCTCTAATACAAGCTTCGTGCATTTGCTTCTTCTTATTGCAGGGACAGACTGATTTCTCCCTATAGTTCTTACCACTACCCCCACCCCCGTTGACTTCACATACGCAGTTCACTTTGTTCCTCGGGATACGATATACCAATGTATCGCTGCTTCTAGTGCTCAAGTTATCACACACAGCTCCTTTTTTCCTGTTTGGATTCTTCACTGTTTGCCGGCCGAAGTGGCCGTGCGGTTAGAGGCGCTGCAGTCTGGAACCGCAAGACCGCTACGGTCGCAGGTTCGAATCCTGCCTCGGGCATGGATGTTTGTGATGTCCTTAGGTTAGTTAGGTATAACTAGTTCTAAGTTCTAGGGGACTAATGACCTCAGCAGTTGAGTCCCATAGTGCTCAGAGCCATTTGAACCATTTGAACCATTCTTCACTGTTTATCTGATTTCCCATTTAATCTTCAGCAACATGCTCTGAGACCAAGACCATGTTTTAAAAGCATCTTTTCTCTTATGTGTAATGTTAACCATCCACCTATCATTTCCATGAAACTTCATACCAAGACGTATACTTTACTTTGTCGACGTTACAGAAAAGTTAAGGTTTCAAACATCCTGCAAGGAAACATTTCTTGTCACGGAAAACTTTGAAAAGGTCATTAGGCTTTCATAATTGAGGGATATCACTGTCTCTCTTTCGTCACTGCCCACAGAAATGCCAGTAAAATTTTAATTGTGACTAGGATATAAAACTACGAAAAAGTTTTCGCTGTGCTGTTGTGATTGGCGTCAAGGGCCTATTACTATTTCAATCGTTACTTTGGTCGATCTCAGTATTTTATTCATGGGAAAAATGTAATTGGCGAAATCATATTTTGCATTTATTGGTTTATTACACTTCTGTGTTCGTTTCCAATCATTAGTTGCATCTATAAGGGGCGGTCAAAAAGAAACGAGCGGGAGGCATAATTACAAAAACCAGTACCTGTATGTTAGAAGTATTGACCCTGTCTGTTGAGACACTTGTCTCACTATGACACAAGGCGGTGAATGGCTGTCTCATAGAATTGCCGGGGCTGTGATGTGAACCAGTTCCGCACATACAGCTGAATTTTATGAGACAGCCACTGACCGCCTCGTGTCACAGAGGGACAAGTGTCTCAACAGCCAGGGTCAATACTTCTAACATACAGTTACTGGTTTCTGTGATTATGCTTCCGGCTCGTTTCTTTTTGGACGCCCCTTATAATTCCAAGTACAGTTCGTACTTCAGCAGATAAATCACATTCATGCAAAGAAACAATAAAATTCTTTCTTCCTTGTGGCTGTAAAGTTTGTGTCCAACGTGAAGCGCCAAAGAGCTGCACGTAAATTACCTTCGGAAAGTGCAGCGGCAGGAAAAACCGATTGCTGTAACTTTCTGTATCTCCAGAGCTCCCAGCCTCACGCTTCCGGGAAGCGCTGGAAATCTCGGATTTACTGCGGCTTTGTTCGCGCAATAACTGGAGGTTCTTAGTATTTGCTGTAGTAGGAAGTGAAATTTAGATATTATCGAGTGATTAAGTTCACTTTTTTCCCGGTCTAACACTTCTCCTCTATTAAATGTTTTGTGCTTCCGCAATGGAACTTAACATTTTTTAAGGAACAGTTTGTCATCTGTCTTGGTTCCATTTCCCAGTGACAGTTCAAACCACGGAAATCTCTCGATGAAAATATGCTTGTACCTAATGTTAATGAAGTACTTGTTCTAGCTTTGGCATAACAAATACCTCATTTCTGACAGGTTGTTGGGGAACAACAGATTGAGTTACCGCAGTTTCGAAACCAGAAACCACACTTCATCCTTTCATACTCATTTGCGTCTTCCGTTTCAAAAAAAAAAAAAAAAAAAAAAAAAAAAGGTTCAAATGGCTCTGAGCACTAAGGGAATTAAATTCTGAGGTCATCAGTCCCCTAGACCTTAGAACTACTTAAACCTAACCTAAGGACATCACACACATCCATGCCGGAGACAGGATTCGAACCTGCGACGTAGCGGTCGCGCAGTTCCAGACTGTTGCGCCTAGAACCGTTCGGCCACCCCGGCCGGCCTTCCGTTTTAGTTTCTATGCCCGCAATCTGACCGAAAGTCTTTTGCCGTGAGAACTCACTAAGCTTTCTGGAAATTCGTGGTTCGACGCCATGTCTCCCATAAGATAGTAATAACGTCGTCTTCTCCTGCCTCTCAATCACAATTTCTGTCAAGGGGCAAGGAACACTCTTATCAAAGTAACTATCCAGTTTCAGGCACGCATTTAAGAACTCAAAGGTAACATTTATTAAAACGAATAAGTAAATCGAGATGATACTCACAGCTAATATAGGAGTAGGCATGAGTATACCTGAAGAAACAGAAATTTTCTTTAATATGCAAAAACATCGAGACAGAATCGTGAAGGAGCAAACAGGTCTTAAAGAAAGAACTACTGAAATACCGGCAGCTTCATTGAAGTGTTCAGTTTGTTATAACGTAGCCGCTTAAGTTTACACCCTCATTCAAAGACCAGTTTTAAATCGTGACTTCATTTACTAGTATTATACCTTACCTTAACACAGTTGGCTTGCTCCTTTATAACATATATTTATCCGACACTGAAGCGCCAATGATACTTGTACATTCATGCGTATTCAAATACATTGATACGTAAACAGGCAGAATTCGGCGCTGCGGTCAGCAACGCCTATATAAGACAAGAGTCTGGCGCAGTTGTTAAATCGCTTACTGTTGCTACAATGGCAGGTTATCAAGATTAGGCGAGCGGTCTAAGGCGCTGCAGTCATGGACTGTGCGGCTGGTCCCGGCGAAGGTTCGAGTCATCCCTCGGGCATGGGTGTGCGTGTTTGTCCTTAGGATAATTTAGGTTAAGTAGTGTGTAAGCTTAGGGACTGATGACCTTAGCAGTTGTCCCATAAGATTTCACACACATTTGAACATCAAGGTTATCGAGATTAAAGTGAGTTTGAACGTGGTGTTATAGCCGGCGCACGGGCGATGCGACACAGCATCTTAGACGTAGCGCTGAAGGAGGGATTTTCCCGTACGACCATTTTACGAGTGTACCGTGAATATCACGGATCCAGTAAAACACCAAATCTCCGACATCGTTCCGGCCAGAAAAAGATCCGGCAAGAACAGGAATAGAACGGTAGACCTGCATGTCAGCAGGGGACTATTCAAGCCGGTGGAGGCTCTGTAATGGTGTGGAGCATGTGCAGTTGGAGTGATATTGGACCCCTGATACGTCTAGGTACGACTCTGACAGGTGACACGTACGTGAGCATCCTGTCTGATCACCTACATCCATTCATGTCCATTGTGCATTCCGACGGACTTGGTCAATTCCAGCAGGACAATACGACTCCCCACATGTCCAGAATTGCTACAGAGTGGCTGCAGCAACATTATTCTGACTTTAAACACTTTGGCTGGCCACCGAACTCCCCGGACATGAACTTTATTGAACATATCTGGGATGCCTTGTAACGAGTTGTTCAGAAGAGATCTCCACCCCCTCGTACTCTTACGGATTTATGGACAGCCCTGCAGGATTCATGGTGTCAGTTCCTTCCTGCACTACTTCAGACATCAGCCGAGTCCATGACAAGTCGTATTGTGGCACTTCAGCATGCTCACGGGACCAGTTTCTTTGGCTGTTCAGTGTATTTTTGTTTCCCATTAAAGGAGCTTCAAACTGTTCGCAGTTCTTGACTTTTCCTTTGTTTGGGGACCATAATTATAATTTTTGAATGAGATGATTATCATTATTTGGCTGTAGGTCATTCTATTAATTATTTATTACACTATCGCGATTTCGGCTCTTGAGACACCTTCAAGTGCAATTCCGGAAACTGAAAGCAATGAAACATGTGAATAACAAATTGCAAAGCGTTATGTGATCATATTTGATAAACACAATTTAAATAGCACTGGTTACAAATTCAGTAAATATCAGACTTTTCTCAATAACATGTCGTCGTAACATTACAAAGGGCGTTCAAAAAGTTTTGCACAGTCGCCTCTAATTTTTTTAATTTTGTCCAGGAGAAGTATGAAATTTGTTGTGAACGTACTTGCAACATTTAGCTATAAGTTGGTACATAAAAGTACTTTCTTTTATTTACTGGTGAGCCATAATGGATACCGAAGTAGATGCCAGGTTGCGACAACGGTCGGTGATGGAGTTCCTCTTTAAGACCGGCGATGACTCTGCCACATCGATTCACAGTAAGTTGCTCCCTGTTTATGGAGAGGACACATTGGATCGCAACAGTATCCAACGGTGGTTGCAGAGGTTTATAGATGATTTCTCTCTACTGGACAATCCACGATGCGGTAGACCATCGACGGCAGTGAGTGATGTGAATAAGGAGATCATCGATCAAATCATACAAAATGACAGATTTGTGACGACACGACAGGTTGCTGAAATGACTCGTTTGTCATTGGGTAGTGTGGTATTACTAGTACAGTCACTATGGTACTGTGAATCTGTGTACGCTGGGTGCCTGGATTATTGACAAGAGAAATGAAAACAATGATGAAGAATGTGTGTGAGGGTCTCATGAAGACCTTTACTGAAGAGTGGAGACAGTGTTTAGACGGCGAACCTGAGAGTAAAACCCAATCCATGGAGTGGCGCCACCCGGGTTCCCCTCGGAAGAAGAAACCAAGACTTCCAAGAACAGAAGGCCAAAAGGCGATTGTCTCCATCTTCTGGGATCAGTTTGGTGTCATTTTCATTGACTTTTTGGAACCTGGCTCCACAATTAACCGTGACCGTCACTGTTTGTCATTGGAGAAGCTGCGACGTGCCATCAAGACCCATAGACAACAGCTTCAGGGTCAGCTCATCAGACTATACCATGACAATGCTAAACCCCATACAAGGAGAAAATCAGGAAAATGGGCTGGAAAATTGTTCCTCATCCTCCCTACAGTCCGGACTTCCGGACTTGGCTCCGTCTGATGTTTACCTCTTTGGTCGTCTGCGCGGTAAAACGTTTGATAGTGAGAAAGACCTTATTTCCTGCGTCAAGCAGTGGTGTAAACGTCAATCCCCAGAATTTTACCAAAATGCATTTAATCATGGAAAGAGCGTTGGACCAGATGCGTCACAGCTGATGGAGGCTACACTGAGTACGATCAATGTGTAGCTAAATTTTCCAAGTATGTTCACAAAAAATTTCATTCTCCTCCTGCATAAAATTAATAAATTAGAGACGACTGTGCAATACTTTTTGAACGCCCTTTTTACTTATGTGGAATGTATACCCAAAATAAAATAAACAAACAAATGATCGACGCACCAAGAAAAAGTTATCCGAATGGGACGTAAATGTGCAGATGTGATGTACGTATTTACAGACGGCCAAATGATTACTCTTTCAGGAAATTTCGTGACTTGTTCAAGAGAAAGACTGTGACAAGTTGAGCAAGTAACTAACGAGTCGGTCCAGATCTGGCCTTATTCAGGCAGTTATTCAGCTTTGCATTGATTGATATGGTTGCTGGATATCCTCCTGAGGGTTGTTGTTGTTGTGGTCTTCAGTCCTGAGACTGGTTTGATGCAGCTCTCCATTCTACTCTATCCTGTGCAAGCTTCTTCATCTCCCAGTACCTACTGCAACCTACATCCTTCTGAATCTGTTTAGTGTATTCATCTCTTGGTCTCCCTCTACGATTTTTACCCTCCACGGTGCCCTCCAATGCTAAATTTGTGATCCCTTGATGCCTCAAAACATGTCCTACCAACCGATCCCTTCTTCTAGTCAAGTTGTGCCACAAACTTCTCTTCTCCCCTATCCTATTCAATACCTCCTCATTAGTTACGTGATCTACCCACCTTATCTTCAGCATTCTTCTGTAGCACCACATTTCGAAAGCTTCTATTCTCTTCTTGTCCAAACTGGTTATCGTCCATGTTTCACTTCCATACATGGCTACACTCCATACAAATACTTTCAGAAACGACTTCCTGACACTTAAATCTATACTCGATGTTAACAAATTTCTCTTCTTCAGAAACGCTTTCCTTGCCATTGCCAGTCTACATTTTATATCCTCTCTACTTCGACCATCATCAGTTATTTTACTCCCTAAATAGCAAAACTCCTTTACTACTTTAAGTGTCTCATTTCCTAATCTGATTTCCTCAGCATCACCCGACTTAATTCGACTACATTCCATTAACCTCGTTTTGCTTTTGTTGATGTTCATCTTACATCCTCCATTCAAGACACTGTCCATTCCGTTCAACTGCTCTTCCAAGTCCTTTGCTGTCTCTGACAGAATTACAATGTCATCGGCGAACCTCAAAGTTTTTACTTCTTCTCCATGAATTTTAATACCTACTCCGAATTTTTCTTTTGTTTCCTTCACTGCTTGCTCAATATACAGATTGAATAACATCGGGGAGAGGCTACAACCCTGTCTCACTCCTTTCCCAACCACTGCTTCCCTTTCATGCCCCTCGACTCTTACAACTGCCATCTGGTTTCTGTACAAATTGTAAATAGCCTTTCGCTCCCTGTATTTTAACCCTGCCACCTTCAGAATTTGAAAGAGAGTATTCCAGTTAACATTGTCAAAAGCTTTCTCTAAGTCTACAAATGCTAGAAACGTAGGTTTGCCTTTTTCTTCTAAGATAAGTCGTAAGGTCAGTATTGCCTCACGTGTTCCAACATTTCTACGGAATCCAAACTGATCTTCCCCGAGGTCCGCTTCTACCAGTTTTTCCATTCGTCTGTAATGAATTCGCGTTAGTATTTTGCAGCTGTGACTTATTAAACTGATAGTTCGATAATTTTCACATCCTTCAACACCTGCTTTCTTTGGGATTGGAATTATTATATTCTTCTTGAAGTCTGAGGGTATTTCGCCTGTCTCATACATCTTGCTCACCAGATGGTAGAGTTTTGTCAGGACTGGCTCTCCCAAGGCCGTCAGTAGTTCCAATGGAAAGTTGTCCACTCCCGGGGCCTTGTTTCGACTCAGGTCTTTCAGTGCTCTGTCAAACTCTTCACGCAGTATAATATCTCCCATTTCGTCTTCATCTACATCCTCTTCCATTTCCATAATATTGTCCTCAAGTTCATCGCCCTTGTATAGACCCTCTATATACTCCTTCCACCTTTCTGCCTTCCCTTCCTTGCTTAGAACTGGGTTGCCATCTGAGCTCTTGATATACATACAAGTGGTTCTCTTCTCTCCAAAGGTCTCTTTAATTTTCCTTTAGGCAGTATCTATCTTACCCCTAGTGAGACAAGCCTCTACATCCTTACATTTGTCCTCTAGCCATCCCTGCTTAGCCATTTTGCACTTCCTGTCGATATCATTTTTGAGACGTTTGTATTCCTTTTTGCCTGCTTCATTTACTGCATTTTTATATTTTCTCCTTTCATCAATTAAATTCAATATTTCTTCTGTTACCCAAGGATTTCTATTAGCCCTCGTCTTTTTACCTACTTGATCGTCTGCTGCCTTCACTACTTCATCCCTCAGAGCTACCCGTTCTTCTTCTACTGTATTTCTTTCCCCCATTCCTGTCAATTGTTCCCTTATGCTCTCCCTGAAACTCTCTGCAACCTCTGGTTCTTTCAGTTTATCCAGGTCCCATCTGGTTAAATTCCCACCTTTTTGCAGTTTCTTCAGTTTCAATCTGCAGTTCATAACCAATAGATTGTGGTCAGAATCCACATCTGCCCCTGGAAATGTCTTACAATTTAAAACCTGGTTCCTAAATCTCTGTCTTACCATTATATAATCTATCTGATACCTTTTAGTATCTCCAGGATTCTTCTAGGTATACAACCCTCTTTTATGATTCTGAGGGTATCGTGCCAAATTTTATCCAATAGGCGCGTCGGCTGGCTGGAGGTCTCTGCCCATAATGCTCCAAAAGTTCTCAAACGGGAAAAGATGCGGCGACCTTTCTTGACGGAGTAGGGTTTGGGAGGCACGAAGACAAGCAGTAGAAGCTCTCCCGTGTGCAGGCGGGCAATGTCTTGTTCAAATATAAGCCCATTATGACTTGCCATGATGGGCAACGAAACAAGGCGTCTGACATCGTCGAGGTACCGCTCGCTGTAAGTGTGCCACGGCTGACAATCAAAGAACTCCTGCTACAAACTGAAGTGGTACACCAGAACACCACTCCTCGATGTCGGTCTGTATGGCGGGCAGCAGTCGGGATGGTATCCAACCGCTGTCTGGGGAGTCTCGAGACACATCTTCATTGGTGTTTGGGTCTCATTTCGAAGCGGGAATCATCAGTGAAGACACTTCTACTCCAGTCAATGAGATTCAAATCCGAAGACGTGGCTGGAGACGTCATAAAAAGCGGAGGAACACCAACTTGATTGTCGCCCACCATATGGTCCGACAACTGGACTGACGTTCCGGGTTGCCATTTCATTTCATAACAGGACCTCTCTGGTTGTCTTTCGATGCACTGTTACAGTACAGCGGTATTTCGACGAAATCTTACGTCCTCTTTCCTTGTCCTTCGTGGCAAGCCATCGTGTTCACACATTACAGCAAGCTAACGGACGTCCGAACACGGGTGGAATATCTACTGCTTGTCTTCGTGCTCTCCGAACGTTGGCAATCAAGGTCAACGGATCTCTCACAGGCTGAGAACGTTTGGAGGATTATGGGCAGGACTGTCCAACCAGCTCGGGATTTTGACGATCTAAAGTCGCATTTGGATAGAATTGGGCGCAGTATCCCCCAGGGTGACATCCAACAACTCTATCAATCGATGACAAGCCGAATAAATACTTGCATGACGGCCAAACGTGGACCGACACTTTACTGACTTGTTCAATTTGTGAATCTGTTTCTCATGAATAAATCATCAATTTTTTTCTGAAATTGTAATCATTTCTTTGCCTGCACATGTACATCATACTAACCTATTTCCATTCCATTCGGATAATTCCTTCGTGGTACAGCATTCAACGCACTGTGTCGTTATTATGGCGGCCAACAATACCCTGTGGGAAGAATAAACCATGTCCAGTCATGTCGTAAATTGATAACCTCTGTACTGATTCAGAGATTATTATTTAGGTAACAACCGGTATGTGAAGCACATAATATTTGCAGTGCCAGCGTCACATTAAAGAAGGAGAACACATTGTTTATTCCGCTCGGCGCCCGACTTATTATTTTAAATTCGTAATGATAACGAACATTTCATAGAGACTCATTCCATAAAAGGCGTCCTTGTTGTTTAAACATAGCCTTTTTGAAATGGGTTGTGTTCCTAAGAGTTTATTGTCTTCAGTTTTCTCCATTGCACTTCTGATTATACAACAGGAATCGGGATAGTGAAACAAACACACAATAAAAACTTACGGTCAAATGGTTGCAATGATTTGATTGAAAAAACTGTTATTTAGATGTTGGGCTCCCAAGTTCCTTTGTAAGATGCTATCGTACGAAGAAGAAATCGATTGGTATCCAAGCTCATATGATGCGTATTTCGCAACAGTGAAATGTCTTTTAGTTTCGAATCTGAGTCGTGTGTGGCTCGTGTTGCCCCCATCATCTATTTTACACCCTGTTTTTAACTTACTTCCACCTCACTACGTTAATTTAAATTACTACTGTCACTGAGTTGCTACTTTGCCTGACCGTGACTGGTGATAAATGTATCCCCTTTTTTAGTATCTTTGCTCAACTGCTATTACTTTCCCATCGTTGTCTGTCGTAAGCCAGTTGGGGAAGCCAGTTCGGACCGCGAGTTCGGGTCTGCCAGTCAGTTGGAACGTGTCTGGAGTGCAGTCCGGACCTGCCAGTCGGAGAGTTGCAATGCGGCACTAGTGCAGTCGGGTTGGAGCAGCAGTGAGGTCTGCGTCGGCATGGCTCGCCCGACCATTGCCGCCACGCATCACTTGAGCCGGGCCACGGTCTTGGTGGATCGTCGGTCGGTCGTTCTGCCGGACGACGCGTTTTGGCTCGCCGATCGTTCATGAGTGGGCTATGTGTGAGTGCGTCGACTCCCGATTTGTCTTCGTGTGTGCTTAGTCACTGTTGGGTATTGTTCAGGTCTTCGTGCTAGTGTTTGTCAGGTTGTGTGTACAGTGGACATCATTTCCACTGACCGCTATTTTAGATGTTGTCGGGATACTGAGGAGAGTCGGTCGGTTGCTGCGGACCAGGCAAGTTATCTCCGCGCGGTGCAGTCGGCTGGGTCCGCTGCCGGTCCCTGCGCAGTGTCGGAGCGTGTGTGGAGCTGTCCGATCGCTACGAGCTTTGTGGTTCACCGACTGAGTAGGGGTTTCAACTACCCAAGCCACGTCCATTCATGTTGTGTGATTCGTTTCGATGGTTCGCTGTTGGGGAGGTTTTCCTGTGAGCAACACCGAGTGTTTCTATTGAAATTTAGCCACCACGCGGTGCAATTGACTACAATTCAAGTGCAAAAAATGGTTCAAATGGCTCTGAGCACTATGGAACTTAACTTATGAGGTCATCAGTCTCCTAGAACCTAGAACTACTTAAACCTAACTAACCTAAGGACATCACACACACCCACGCCCGAGGTAGGATTCGACCATGCGACCGTAGCGATCACGCGGTTCCAGACTGTAGCGCCTTGAACCGCTCGGCCACAATTCAAGTGAGCCAGCGGAATTTTCTGCCTTGTGGCCGTTAGTGTGTGGGTTATCTACTCTGGTAACTGACATAAATTCAGGCAGTGTTCCTTTCGGGTGAGATTAACTACATTACTATATTTCAAATTCAAGTGTACCAGCGGTATTTTGTGCCTCGTGGCCGTTAGTGTTCCGGTTACCTGCCCTGGCCACTAACGTAATTTCAGGCAGCGCCCTTTCTTCACTTGTTGTCGCTGTCCACCATTGTGAGTAGTTTTGACAGCTAATATATACTTCATTGTCGATAATCACGTTCGTAACTTTTTGTATTTGAGCTCTAATATACCGATTGGTGGCAAGCAAGTCGTTTTGCCGGTCGGTCCGTGGCTGTCCCCTGGTTGGGTTCCGACAGATCAAGTGTAGTTGGGCTCACCGCCTGCTCACCTAAGTGAACGAGGGCAGACCGACCTCCTTGGAGGCTTTTGAGTGCCGTTTTCATTATTGCCCTTCTCACCGGTGTTTAATTGTCTGTTTATAATCTATCATAGCCAATGATTTAAAAAAGTTCTTGCTTTTAGTGGATTTTATGTATATTTGAATTTTGGAATGTCAATTGTGGGCTTTCGGCCACTTAAATTCTTATTTTAAATAAATTAAAAAAAACATTGCGGCCTTCTGCCTTCGAAACGTTATTTTAAAATCTTGAAAATTTTATTGTGGGCCTTCAGCTGTTTGTATTGCATCTTGTTTATGTTTGTCTATTCACCCTTGCCTTGAGGCTCTCAGCCTTGCTACGTATGTATATCTTAATTATTTTATTTGCAGTTTTAACTGCATGTTTTACTACTTGAGATTTATCTTGTTGCCTTAAGATTTCTTGTTTGGAGGCTTTCGGGTGTGAAATAATTGCCTTTTGAAACTCGTGTTTCTAAAGGTTCGGCTATGTGCCGTTTTGGTTTAAAAGTGTTATTAAATTACAATAAATTACAATTTTGAGTGAACCTGACCGACACCTCATTTGGTCCTTTTCACAATCCTAATCACCGGTTGTGCCCATCGGGTTTAGCGGGAGTATCAGAATCCAAAATCTTTTCCCATTCCATTCACATTAGATAGAACGTGAAGAGTAACGCCAGAGTCGTAAAGCTGGTTCAAATATTGGGATCATCAATGAAAATGTACACATATGAATATGAGTAGCGCAGTGTAATCAACTTGCGACGGTACTCGTCACAGTGTGCAGAACATCTGGTGTATTTTCATAATTTTTATTGCAATATTACAAAATCGGAGGTAGGTTATGAAGTCTTAAAGAGGATTGAGTTGAGAGACGTGCTGTGGATGCTCCCAAAGACAGTCTTTCAGGTCGACACCTCTTGCACCTGTTGGTACAATACCAGTGCACAGTGGAAGATCGCTTGTAGCTAGTAACATGACGACAGGGCACGCGTTAAATTTAGCATGCGGTAGCGTTCTCGCTTCCCACGCCCGGGTTCCCGGGTTCGATTCCCGGCGGGGTCAGGGATTTTCTCTGCCTCGTGATGGCTGGGTGTTGTGTGAAGTCCTTAGGTTAGTTAGGTTTAAGTAGTTCTAAGTTCTAGGGGACTGATGACCATAGATGTTAAGTCCCATAGAGCTCAGACCCATTTGAACCTTTTTTGAAAAGAAAAAGTCTCATTCCTTGGGTGGAGCTGAGCCCAAAACTGTTAAAAGTGGAGGTGATCTGTCAGCAGTGGTGGATGTGGAGAGTGAGATGGCGGAGTTTTAATGAGATTTTAATGCAACATTTTCATTTACTTGAAAATACATTTACTTGAAAATTCTTTATGTGAAGTACTTTCTGTGAGATTAAAGATGACTTGTCATTTGGTTTCTTTGACAGCTACACGATTATATCACTACGCTGCTAATGTGTGACGCAATTTACATTGTCGCTTTTGTACTGTATCTGTTTTATATCTACACAGTCTTTCTGAATTCTTCTGGAAACTAAAACATGTTTTAGTAGTAACTAGCCAATACGCGCTACATCGACGTGAGATAAGCAGTAACAAGTCAGAGGTACGGACGAGGCCGAAAACCAGACCGCCGTCAGCTAAAGGCTCAGTACACGTAAGTGCTGCAGTACATCCAGACGGCGAATAGCATCTCCCAGAGCGACCAACCTGTCACTGCAGTGCTACGGCAGCGTTAGTGCCGCTGGTGCGGCAGCTATGCTGTTGCTAAAAATCAACTACACGCTTATGCTACTGCCTGTTATTAACTACTGACAGAATCTGTCACACTTAATTATCTCATGCTTTGTTATATAGTGTCCAGACTCACTGCTGTATGACGTTAAATTGTATTTCCTTGTAAAGTTTATGCCTTAAGTAAGATGTGATGTTTATGCCTATCAAAGAACAGTTGAAATTTCCCCTTTGAAAGTAAAACTGATAAACTTCTACGTTATTTGATACAGAAACAGCTGAGTAAAATTGAAAGTACTCATTTTTCTCTTTACTTATTCTGATAACTTCCAAACAAACACACAATATTTTTTAAGTGCAACGCAATCTGACTTTTAACAATCCCTAGAAAAGAATAGCTCTGACTAACAATAACCTATACTCTTCATGAATCACTTACCTCACAAAAATCCTCGTTACTCGAACTACTGCAGTACAGCCAGAGCCAATACTGCCAGCTAAATAAAAGATTCTAACTACTACGGGCACTAACTACTGATAGGCATATATTAGCAAATTAAAGATTCTGATAGAAAACAAACAACGTATTTACCTTAATAGTGTTCAAAAGTCATAATATATATAAAGTCTTGGCATCTATTTTGACAGATTTCCTTTTTCTGACGGACACACGTCCAGATCGTCCGCTCATATTAACATCTCAAAACTCCGCCATTTCTCTCCCCACATCCACCACTGCTAGCGGCTCACCTCCAACTGCCCGACGCTACGGGCTGTTCACATCCAACTGCCCAACACTACAATAGCGAATAATCCAACAATGAGTCCAACCAGCCACAGACTACACACTGCGCAGTCAGCGATTTTAATACAGAGCGCTACGTGGCGTCACCTACATAAAAACCTATGCAGCCTACTTACGCAGTTACATCAAGTGGTGTGCTGACCACATATCTGATTACGGGTATCTGTGTATTTACCTGACCCTGTTTTAAACAATCTGTCTACTAGTAAGAAAGCAATACCAGTAAACCGAAACTAATTAATACCTGTGCGCGATAATGACAAACTAGAGATAAGACCATTCGGATCTACTCGATATTACTACGGCCCTGTAAATCTGAATATGTACAAAAGTGATCACTGTGCGAAAATCCATAAACTGTGTGAAATAAATTCCTTACCTCGTACTGGTGTCCGCTTGGATAACGCTTTGTTCTGCTCTTAGCTCTCATAAACTAACTACAGTTGCAAAAGTCAAAATGCAAGAAATTTGACTGAGATACATTTAGAATTTGTTCAAATAAAAACGACTTGGAATTGGGAGGCGGAACATGGCTGAGGAGAATGACTGTAATTTTTTTAAACCTTACTGTATTGTGAAACTGACTAGCAGTTGTTAAGCATATCATAAAAATTACATTTACGCAGACAAACGATCTTTACAAAAAAAAAAAAAAAAAAAAATACAATGAAAAACTTGGGGTTACATACAAAGCTGGTCCCATTCAAATTCGTTCTACAGCAAAAAGCGCATAAATACATGAATATTGATTATCTTATTGTAGATCGATGCAACAATATGTAGATAGATTCTTCATAAAAAAAAATTCATAATAATATTTGTAGCATTTTCTTAATTAATTTTACCTCAAGTCTTCCTTCTTCCATAAATCATTAATACTAAACGACTGCCTACTCCGGAGCAACGCAACAGACACTGCGACGCTACTCCTACACCTCCTGAGCAACAACTGTTCACTACTGCAGGACCTAACATACTCCGCCACAGCGGTACCTGCTTCACAGCGTTCTTTCACACATACATCTTCGTAATCCATATATCGCTTATGCTCTTGGATAATACGTTAAAATTCACAATTTTCATTACATGTACCTATTTCATCCTTCACATGCACGGCAGGTCCGTTTCGTCTAATCTGCCATTATCGAGTGATTAATGTATTTCCTAAATGAATTGACATACAGGTAACATCGTTGTTAACTGTAATTTTGACGGTCGTTCTATATTTTCAGATTTAAGGTAATAATTGTTATCATAGTTATGCACTTGACGATGTCACATGTTCATAAGGTACTTCGCAATGCAGCAGCAGGACTGGACACTCCTTATAAATATGTCACTTGCTGACTTGATGTACGCTGCACTCCTCATGGAACATAAACTGAATTTTCTCACTATCAGTGATAAAAATTGCTACAGTTCTAAATATTATTTGTTTCTAGAAAGGGAAGTACTACCCGGATTCTTGACATGTCTCATGTTCAGGTGCATATTACAATGTGAGCCCACAAAGGATGCATAAATGAGATTAAAATATGTTAAAATAGTGCATCCCTGGTACATGACATGCAAGAGAATATCCTCTTCAGTCCCAGGTCTCCCAGAAAACCCGTAGATCTAGCATAGAGGACGATATTCACTTCCATGTCATGTACCAGGGCTACAGTATTTAAGATATTTTAAATTATTTTAAACCCAGTTATGCATCTTCTGTGAACTCATACACTATGTGATCGAAAGTATCCGGACACCCCCAAAAACGTACGTTTATCATATTAGGTGCCTTATGCTGCCATCTACTGAAAGGTACTCCATATAAGCGACCTCAGTAGTCATTAGACATCGTGAGAGACCAGAATGGGCCGTCCGCGGAACTCACAGACTTCGAATGTGGTCAGGTGATTGGGTGTCACTTGTGTCACACGTCTGTACGCGAGATTTCCACACTCCTAAACATCCCTAGGTCCACTCTTTCCGGTGTGATAGTGAAGTGGAAACGTGAAGGGACATGTACAGCACAAAAGCGTACAGGCCGACCTCGTCTGTTGACTGACAGAGACCGCTGACAGTTGAAGATGGTCGTAATGTGTAATAGGCAGACATCTATTCAGACCATCTCACAGGAATTACAAATTGCATCAGGATCCGCTGCAAGTACTATGACAGCTAGGCGGGAGGTGAGAAAACTTGGATTTCATGGCCGAGCGGCTGCTCATACGCCACACATCATGCCAGTAAATGGCAAAGGAGGACTCGCTTGGTGTAAGGATCGTAAATACTGGACGATTGAACAGTGTAAAAACGCTGTGTGGAGCGACGGATCACGGTTCACAATGTGGGGATCCGATGGCAGGGTGTGGGTATGGCGAATGCCCGGTAAACGTCATCTGCTAGCAACAGTAAAATTCGGAGGCGGTGGTGTTATGGTGTGGTCGTGTTTTTCATGGAGGGGGCTTGCACCCCTTGTTGTTTTGCGTGTCACTGTCACAGAACAGACACATTGATGTTTTAAGAACCTTCTTTCTTCCCTATTTTGAAGATCATTTCGGGGATGCGATTGCATCTTTCAACACGATCCAGCACCTGTTCATAACGCGCGGCCTGTGGCGGAGTAGTTACACGACAGTAACATCCCTATAATGGACTGGCCTGCACAGAGTACTGACCTGAATCCTACAGCACACCTTTGGGATGTTTTGGAACGTCGACTTCGTGTCAAGCCTCACTGACCGACATCGATACTTCTCCTCCGTGAAGAATAGGCTGCCATTCCCCAAAAAACGTTCCAGTACCTGACTGAACGTATGCCTGCAACAGTTGAAGCTGTCATCAAGGCTAAGGGTGGGCCAACACCATACTGAATTCCAGCATTACTGATGGCGGACGCCGCGAACTTGTAAGTCATTTTCAGCAAGGTGTCCGGATACTTTTAATCACATGGTCTATTTTAATATGCACCTGAAGATTAGACGCATGTCCTGAAACCGGATAGTGTTTCCGTTTATAGATATAAATAGTTTTTTACAACTATACCGGAATTTAACATTGACATTGAACAATAGTTGTGGACGCCCCGTGAAGAGAAACGTTTGTGAATTATCTCAGAAAACACATTGTAAATTTAAGATCTAACTATCCACGTATGTTCGATAGCACAGATAGGTTGCAGTACGAACTTATCCCCATTGGAGGCGTAAGGAAAACAGACGATGCTATGGGCTGCACATTCCACTGCTCCACTTCGGCGCACTCACAGTAGTTCAACCACCCTCCAGTTACTCCATTTACGGACTACGGAATGTATTACCACAGCGAACGTAATGCGCTGTGCTTCAATGCTAATGAACGAAATGATGCTGATCCTGTCAGATGAGCTACTGAATAGCAAGACTGGGAACAAAGTGCCAATTATTACGTGATGATTAATGGTTTCAGTGCAAACAGCTCTCCCAATGAAATAAACCCTTTTAATTCATCTCGATCAAAGCACATGTAGGAATCTACAATGCTGGAATAGTGGATAAATTAGTAAGTTAATTTAGTGCTTGAGGGCTCCTATAGTTACGACCAATATTACGCCTCAATCGAACTAGAAATTCCTCAATGGCCATGCTTTTACGAATCACCCGAAAGTCGGTGAGCCATTACATCAAATACGTATGTGAGTTTCAACAATGGAAATTTCCCACAATCTGTTGAAGAGTCAAACCTAAGGGATACTGATATTTGGAACAGCCTCGAGAAGGAAAAACACTTCAATTTACTGTTTGAATGAAGGAATTACGTAAGAGGCAGAGAAGATTTGTACATATATGGTGTTAGCAGTGTGAGTGCACGTATATCTGTTGTTGAGTGAGGACGGTGTACTAAATAACATTAAATTTGTATTTGCTTCTTTTTCAGACTAATAATTATAGCTATTACGAAAAGTTTGTCTTTAGGTTGGTTAGTACCTCCAAGTGTGAGTGGCACAAGCAAGGCCATTGACATTTATTTTCCCGTGGGCAGTATGTCAGGCATGGACGCTTGGAAGCATTATGGACAATCTGTACTGACAATCACGGTCTACTTCGTGGTGCGGTTACGACTGTGCAGAAAACACCAGGCGATAAATTATGCGATGTGTTTGCAGAAAGACTGTTTGACGTAGAGAAAAAAAAGCAGTTAACACACTTAAGTGCATACATATTAAAGTGCCAATGACCACCGTATCTGTACGTATACCCCTAATATACTGTGTTATAAAAAAATCTGGAAACAAAATTTCCTGTCAATATTTTATATCTCCTGACGTGAAATATTAAAAACGAGCGAGGCAGTGCAGTGGTTAGCACACTGACCTCGCACTCGGGAGGACGACGGTTCAAACCCGCCTTGGCCTGATTTAGGTTTCCGTGATTTTCCTAAATCGCTTCAGGCAAATGCCGGGATGGTTCCTTTGAAAGCGTACGGCACAACTCCTTCCCCATCCTTCCCTCACAGTTTGGTCCCCTCCCAGACATCAATCAACCAATCAACCAAACATTTAAAAGTGTTTAAGTATACTTAATGAGATTACTTTCAGAAGATCATTCTAAAAATCGATATTCAGAACGTATGTTGTTGAACCCTTAGATCGCAGTTACGTAACTTTTTCTCTGTGTCGACTGACAGCGTTTCCTCAAATACTTGAAATCTGATTACTATCGATGTTTTGTGCAATTTGACACACGTCTCGTGAATGTATCGTAGCCTTGATAAATTAATTGTGAAAATATTTTTCGACTTCTTAACGGAATGCAGAGTGGTCCCAAAAGCAGAAGGAATTATCAAGAAACCATACACACATTCAAAAGTAAAATTCATGAGTGAACTTTCCAACGAGTTTACAATTGAAACTGTGGTCAGACCAGGTGACGGACTGTCCCCAGTTCTCTTCGATCGCCTGTTGGAACAAGTCATCCGTGAACTGGAAAAGAAATTAGTTGGGAGACGGTTAGTGAACAACATTCACATTGGCCTTTCAAGGAACTGCCTTGCTTTTACCGATGACTTGGCGATCGTGTGAATAAAACCAAATAAACACAATCAAAGAAACTGCTGGCATGCAAATTTCTTTCGAGGAAGCCAAGTACACAGTAAGTGTCTGAACTGTACCTCGTCATCTGAGTTTGGTGTAGAGAAGAAGTGTAGAGTTTCAGACAACTTGGTGAGGTAGTATAGACGAAAACTAACGAAAAAGAAGTCAGTGACAGCAGGAGAGAGAAACTGGGTGTTGTTTTTCGAAGGACGCACCTTTTATATAAGACAAAGGTAAGCTCATTAAAAATTAACTTAGGCACCGTAATACACTATTTAAAACCAAATGCCTATGCACAAATGAGTACATGGGGATGAGAGACAAGGCTGCAGTGAGAGAAGTCGGGAAGTTTGAGCGTAAGATACTTCGAAATATAATGGGTCCTAAGGTAACAGTCGACCAGGAGAGACTGCAAGAAAGAGAAGAGATATACCGAGATAATGAACAGTTGCTGGAGTCAGTGGGGAGGGGGGGGGGGGGGGGAGCGGTTAAAGTCTACGGATATCTGTTCAGGGTGGATTTTAACGAAGCAGATTTTTAGTGCACTGAACAACAGATCCGGAGTGTCCGATAATGGTGCAAGGAAGTACGAAAGGACCTCAAGAGCATTAGCCTGAATCATGAAAACATCTCTAACTGATCAGGGTGTAGATCATTGATCAACAACTTTAAGCATTGGACAGCAACTGGACAGAGAAGAGAAGACAGGCGGCCGCAGAAAGAATACACCGCTTTCTGACTAGACAAAAAGTTTGCAGGAAGCCATTTTAGTTACTTGCCGGTGACTTTAATGGTCCTAAATGAAACAAACAATGTGAAAGTCGCCTGAGTATACATGGACAAGATTTTATGCGTCTTGTAGAATTTGAATTTTTGTGTACAAATGGATATTTGTAAAGTACATCAGTACAAATGTAAATCAATAAACACTATCAAAATTAGAAAAAGAGGTAAAGAACTTATACAGTGTGTTGTAGGAGGAATATTAGAATAAACTTTTTCATATAATATGTGACCAGTTTTCATTAGTTACATGGATACAGCTCGTTACAGCGATAACTTTTCATTCCATGAGTTGTGCTCCAGTTGCCATAACTTTATGAATTTATTTAACGAACTTTCTTATCCCTTTTATTACTTTATTTTTTATTTTGTTTTTATTTATCTATTTATTTATTTGTTTATTTTGCAGGTTCTAGCTGTGAAACTGTGTTGAGTCAACACAAATAAACTTTATTTCTACAACACGTGTTCACAAAAGCTTCGTATGCCGATATGGTATTTGTGTTCCGTTTTCTTAACGCAAACTCTGCTGCTACTTAGAGCGTATACGGTAGATAAATAATTTCCTGACATCAGAGTACCAGATTCAAAACTATTTCCGTCTATCTATCTATATCCGAATCCCGCTCCTTCTATTGCCGTGTCTGGGTGCTGACGAGTCCTATCCTTTTGCTTCGGTCCTCCCACCACTTTTCTTCCTCCACTTGCTGCCAGGTCACACCTCTCCTTTCTACAGATATTCTCAATCCCATTTTCCACCGTGTTCTTGGGCGTCCTCTAGCTCTTTTCCCATCCATCTTTAGTTCTTCCATAGTTTTGGGGAATCTCTGGCCATGTATCCTCTTAACATGCCCATAACATCTTAATCTCTTTCTTTCAATTTCTTCTCTCATACTCTCTTGTTTAAGGTCCTTTCTAATCTCTACGTTCCGTTACTCTGTCCATTCTTGTCTTTTTATTTTACTATATCTTTTACTGCCCTATTCATTCTCTCCATCACAACATTAAAAAGATAGAATACTTCCTTGCTTAAGTCCTTGTCTTATTTCGAAGTATTAAGAGTTCCCCAATGGTGTTCTAATTCTACAATTGTGTCCTCTGTACATTGTCTTTATTACATTAATGTATCCATTTTCTATATCTATCTTCTTCATTTCTTCCCAGATTATTTCCCTGTTATTTAGTCATATCCCTTTTCTATGTCTATAAAACACATTATTACCCTTTTGTTACACTCCCAACTTTTCTCCATCAGTTGACGAATAGAAAATATGAGGTCGATTGTGCTTCTTCCAGTCCTAAACCCACGCTGTTCTTCACTCAGCTCCTTTTCTATCTTTTCATTTATTCGATTTAGTAAAATTCTTTCAAAAATCTTGGCTGTATGACTCATAAGGGTTATTCTTCTGTAGTTTTTACAAAGTCTTTTATTGCCTTTCTTGAAGATGGGAACAATGTCTCCAATCGTTCTCCAATCGTTCTCCAATCGTCAAGTACTGTACTATTTCTCCACATGCTTGATAGTACTCTATACAGACATTGCATTCCCACTGGACCTGCTGCTCTTATCAAGTCCACGGATATTTCATCACGTCCTGGGGCTTTCCCCCCATTCATCTTCTTCACAGCTTTTTCCATTTCTTCCCGTATAATTTGTCCTAATTCTGCTTCCCAACTTCTCTCACTTTCTCCATTATTTGTTGTTTCCTCATGTACTGTTCCTCAGCGTTGAACAGTTTCTTAAAATGTTCTTTCCAGAGATCTTTTATATTCCCTGGATCTTCAATCACGGTACCGTCCTCTGTTTCCATCTTTACTGGTTCATCAGAAGCCTTCCTTTTACTTTTCTTCATTTTATAGAACATTTTCTTATTGCTCTTCACATGTTCTTCAAATTTTTTTAAAACTCTTCCCATGCGTTTTTCTTTGCTGTTTCCACTATTTCTTTGCACTTCTTTTTTTCCTCTATATATCTTTTATGGTCTTCGACATTTTTAGTTTTCCACCACTTTCTCCATGCTCCACTTTTTCTTCTAACTGCTTGGATTGTGGTATCATCCCACCAACTTGTTTGTCTTACGTTTTCCTTTCCAGATGTTCTACCACATACCTTTTGTGCTACTTCGACTAAAGTGCCTTTGAATAAACTCCATTCTTTTTTTACATCGCAGAAAACTTCTTTTCGAAATTTTTGTGTGATTGATTCTCTGTACTTCTCAGCACATTCACTCTCCTTCAGTTTCCAATCGCGTATCCTCATCACTTTCTTCTGTTTTCTATTTTTCACACACTGATTCATTTACCATTGTCCCACCAGTAATCTATGGTCTCCATCTGCACTCACACTTGGTATTACCTTCACATTTGTTACTTTTTCTCTCCATTCCCTATCTACTAGAATATAATCAATTACACTCTTGGTTCTTCCATCCCAACTGTATCTGGTGATAACATGACTTTCTCTCTTCATAAACCAGCTGTTTGCTATTTTCATTCCATTCAGAGTACCAGATTCAAAACCGTTTCCTTCTATGTTCACCAAATGTCGTGGGATTGGGAGGTTGCGGAGCGCAGCATCAAAATTTAATTCCACCATGCAAATCAACGGCATGTGGATCAAATAGAAAGAGATTGGTGATCCAGTATTAGAACAAGAATTTAAGAAAGTTTGGAGGACGTAGAATACATAAGGCAGAAGGCATAAATAACATACCATCAGAAATTCTAAAATCGTCGAGGGAAGTGGTAGCTAGAAGGCTATTCACGTTGGTCTCTAGAATGTATGAGTCTGCCGACGTACCATCTGACTTACAAAAGATTCTTCCACAAAATTCCGTAGGCAGCAAGAGCTGAGAAGTGAAAGAATTATCGCACAGTCAGCTTAACTGCTCATGCATCCAAGTTGCTGACATGAATAATATACAGAAGAATGGAAAAGAAACTTGGGGTTGTGTTAGATGACAATCAGTTTGGCTTCAGGAAAGGTAAAGGCACCATAGAGGCAATTCTGACGTTGCCGTTGATAATGGAAGCAAGACTAAAGAAAAAGCAAGACACATTCATAGGATCTGTCGAACTGGGAAAAGCGTTCGACACTGTAAAATGGTGCAAGATGTTCGAAATTCTGAGAAAAATAGGCGTAAACTGCAGAGTGAGGCGGATAATATACAATATGTACAAGAGTCAAGAGGGAATAGTAAGAGAGGACGACCAAGAATGAAGTGCTCAAATAAAAAAGGGTGTAACACAAGGATGTAGTCTTTCGCCCCTACTGTTCAATGTGTACATCACAGAGGCAGTGATGAAAATAAAAGAAAGGTTCAGGAGTAGAATTAAAATTCAAGATGAAAGGATATCAATGATACGTTTCGCTGATGACATCCTGAGTGAAAGTGAAGAAGAATTACATGATCTACTGAATGTAATGAACAGTCTACTGAGTAGAGACTATGGACTGAGAGAAAATCGAAGGAAGACGAAAGTAATGAGAGGTAGCAGAAATGAAAATAGCGATAAACTTAACATCACGATTGATGGTCAAGAAGTAGATGAACTTAAGGAGTTCTTCTACTTAGACAGCAAAATAATCAGTGACAGATGGAGCAAGGAGGACGTCAAAAGCAGACTAGCACTGGAAAAAGGTCATTCCTGGCCAAGAGAAGTCTACTAGTATCGAACATAAGCCTCAATTTGAGAAAGAAATTTCTGAGACTGTAGGTTTGGAGCAGAGTATTGTATGATAGTGAAACGTGGACTGTGGGAAAGCCGAAACAGAATCAAAGCATTTGTGATGTGGTGTTACAGACGGATGTTGACAATTAGGTGGACTGATAGGGTAAGGAATGAGGAGGTTCTGTGCAGAATCGGAGAGAAAAAGAATATGTGGAAAACACACAAGGAGAAGGGGCAGGATGATAGGACATCTGTTAAAACATCAGGGGATTACTTGCATGGTACTAGAGAGAGCAATAGAGGGCAAAAACTGTAGAGGAAGACAGAGATAGGAGTATATCAAGCAAATAATTGAGGACGTAGGTTGTAAGTGATACTTTAAGATGAAGAGGCTGGCACAAGGGACGAATTCGTGGCGGGTCGCATCAAATGTATCAGAAATAAAAGACATTCAAGAAGCACACGCAGGATGTCCATAGGGTATACTACATACAAGAATACGGCAGACATTATGTACGCGCGATTTGAAGCGAATTCAACACCTTAGAGACTGAGATAATGGTAGACGATTGAGATTTCAAAAATTGGTTCAAATGGCTCTGAGCACTATGGGACTCAACATGAAACGTCCCCTATGAACAATTACAAATGACTGTGCTTAACCTAACACACAATATTTTTAGCGCAACGCAATCTGACTTTCAAAAAATCCCTACGAAAGAATGGGCCCTGACTAACAGTAAACTATACCTTTCACAAATCACTTACCTCACAAAAATCTTCGCTACTCAAGCTACTGCAATACAGCGAGCGCCACTACTGCCAGCTAAATAAAAGATTCAAACTACTGAAGGCACTAACTACTGATAGGGATAGTTAGCAAATGAAAGATATTAATAGAGAACAAACAATGTATTTACCTTGATAGTCATAATATATATATAGCAGTTCATGACAAATTACAAAACTCCGCCATCTCTCTCCCCACATCCACCACTGCTGGCGGCTCACCTCCAACTGCGCAACGCTACGCGCTGTTCACAGCCAGCTGCCTAACACTACAATGGCGAGTATTACAACAATGCAAAGCAGCCACAGACTGCACACAGCACAGCCAGTGATTTTCATACAGAGGTGGCGTTACCAATAAAAAAACCTAAACAGCCTACTTACATAGCCCCCATGCTCCCCACAAAAAATTTTTCAAATTGGTTTGGGCAGTGGCCAATACAGATTTGAAAAAATTTTTCATAATTACAATAACAAAGAAATCAAATGCACACACTTATTGATACAATGTTGGTCAAAAGCTCAAATTTTCTCACAGTCCAGAAAGACAGTCCTGATAGTTCATCACGGTAAAATAGTAGTGTTTTTCTCAAAGTCTGAGCAGTAGAAGAAAATGCACACGGAAGTAGTGGATTTCCATGCAGTCTTGAAGAAGTAGCGTTGTCCTTCCAACGGAAAGACAGTGCTGACTCTTGACATGCTGACAGATAATGGGCCACAACAGAGCAAACCCACAGCAGAGTCATTCGAAGTTTTGAAGAATATTGGTAGGTAGGTCATCACAGAGCAGACTCACTGTAGTCCTGGTAGAGATTATGGTATTGGTGGGCCACCAGAGGTGCAGACCCACTGTAGTCCTTGTAGAGATGGCCAGCAGCCATCTGTTGCGATTGTGCAGGTGCACATTCACCATCGAAGAGTCTTGCAGAGAATATAGCAAGTCCATAAACCACCACTTGTGCACTCACAAAGTTCTTGGAATTGTCCTTAGAACCAGCAATGCTGTTATCCAGTCCCTTGCTGAATCATTAACACATGTGCAAACACTATCAGTCCCTACTTCTCACATATTGTCCATATACTATGACCAACAGAAACGTGTGCAGTGAAATGCAACTAACAAGTTAATAATATCATGAACTGGTGACAATTACAATTTTATAACATAAGAATACAATAACAAAGGTACAAAATACATAATTAAAAACATAACAATACAGATAACATTTGTAGTAAAACAGGCTTTACAAAAGAATAGAAATAGACATATACATCAATGTTACAGGAATTATGAGATAAGTAGATATATAAAATATCAGAATAACTTTTGGAACATCAACTTTACACATGAGCATTAAAACAAAACAGAATAAACAATGTCTAAGCATATTTACAAGGTAAATAACATATTATTAATGCAAATTATATTCGAGGATAACAGTATTCCTCATCATAGTGAATGTAGCTTAGTATTAGAAAAATTCTGCAATATAAGTCTTATCAGATAAACATATAAATACAGGAAAAACATAAATACCCAAGGGTACACAAATATGAATAATACAAAAGGAAAGGACAGGGTTTGTTTTACTGCAGTATTTTGCATGAAGTTCTCCCTTTGTTCATCATTATTCCCAAAAGTACTATCTATACCTGCTTTCTGTACTTTTTTCGTTTAACTTCTCAATGCATTTCTTCCAATTCATCGCAACTCATTCTCTTATATAGTCTACCCCCTCTTAAGCTAACTTAAATCTACTGAGCTCAGATGCTAAACTAAGGGACGAGGCAATGCAGCAGCACAAAACAAGTAACACAAACAGCAAGGACAAAAAAAATCAAATTTGCAAAGCAAGCTACAGTAAATCTAAATTACCAAGCAATTCAACATTACAACTAATATGAGGCAATGCACAGCAAACAAGAAAAATAAATCTGGCTTAGCAGAGTAACACAAATTAAAATTCAGTAGCACTATGCCTGGCAAACAGCAGCTTATATCTAAACATGACATAGCTCAAGCAGAAAAAATAGTACACTAATGATAACAATGCAGATAAGGGAAATGTATAATCACATCTTAATATCTATGTAATTAAAGTGGTGCACCACAACAACTTATTGTAAAAAAAATATTACCATGTACTTGAAAAGAAAATTATGTGTCCAGTTACTGTTACTAGTCCCTTCTTATTGTTCTTTCCTTTCCAAGTGCTCCTTTTTTTAAAGAATGTGGATTACAAAATTATCATTTAATAGATCTGTTGACAGAAAGTGTTCACATTAGCAAATGCATCTAAGTTTATTTTATAAAACTAATGCTGTAACACAGCTGGAAAACAGGTATCAAATGAAATAAGCAATTACGCAAACCAAAGCATAAAAATATCATTCAATAGTCGTGTGACATTTCATAAGTTAGTAGAAATTCTCTCAACTCTCGTAGAAAGACGCTTGTCGTAATCAGGTGTGCAGATGTAAAAATATTTCTCGTCATTTCATTAGGCATTTCAGTAAATATCATAAATTACGAGCTCCACAGTATGCTTTCAACAAGGAAATTTGAATAGCGAGGATAATGGCCTTCCCCTTTTTTTTTTCTACCTGTGCTTCCGGAAAGGCACACCCTAATGGCTTGTTCTCCAGGTGTCTGACACAGCGGTGTGCCGACGACGCACGTGCAGATGGTCACTTAACTTTCTTACGGAAATATTTACGACAGCAGTTTCCGCTACAGTGACAGTCTCATATAAAAATTTCACAGGTCGAGAATTTACCTTGCAAATGTGTAGAAACAAAATCCTATGAATATAACAGTGTCCAAAAAAATTTTCGCCGGCATTGTGATACATTCACGCATTTACACACATTTCATAACTCTTAAAGTACGATTCTTGGTTTCTAACAACCTTTTCCACAAATCAGAGTCCCTAAACACTACTCATTATTCCTTACCTCATTATACATATACATATTCGTTGACACTTCTTCAATATTTCATCATGAGAAATACGTAGCATAATAAACATTCCTCAACAACATAATACACATCGTCGTCATAATAATAACATCATAACACCTCAGTCAAATCTCAAAATCGTCATAGCTTTCTGCAATAATTTCAAACCCTAAAAAATATTTTCTGCTCATGTCAATAGTGTCATCTGCCTCAAACGTACTTTAAAAATCATGATCCCATACCAAATACATCATTCAAAGCTCTCATAGTATCACAATGGTTCCGAAAAAATATGAACAGTTCACAAAGTACAAACAAAATACAATTTCATAAGTGTGAAGTAATCCAACTCTGTAATTGCGTAAACATCTGTCACTGATGTAGTAAAAAGAATGTTTGTTTCTCTGTCAAATAATCAGATAGCTGTGTAATTCTGTGTTAGAGAAATATGGTACCGAAGTGTAAAGTTGTATAAGCAAATACCATATTAGCTAGGGCTCCTTGTGCTTGCCAAACACATGGTACACAAAGTAAGTGTGTACCCCCCTGAGGATTAATGTAATTGTACCCTCAGGTGTTACAGATTACAGCAATGGAATGAAATGTATCACAGAAAACCTTTGTATCATTGTACTCCAAATATCTTTAAAAATAAATATTTTAAGTACAAAATCAATCACTCAAATACGTGTCCTGTACCGCTAAATGTGCGTCTTGTTGCAACATAATCTCTGTGGAAGTCTCGTAGTTATTTTCCTCCGAAAGCTAAGTTCTGCAGAAGCCAATGTACTTACCTCTTGATAAACAAAAGTGAAATGCTTTGCGTATAGATATCTCAGTTATTACGCTTATTGTTGTGATGATGAAAGTACTGTGCTGTAATGTATTGTTGTGCTACGGAAAACCCTGTCTCATTGTAGCTATATTACAAAAGTTACTACTAAAACCTGTTTTACTTTCCAGAAGAATTCAGAAAAACTGTGCAGATATAAAACAGATACACCGCAAAAGCAACATTGTAAATTGTCACTCATTAGTAGCGTCGTGATAAAACCGTGTAGTTGTCACATAAACTAACCACTTTGTCGTCTGGTATCTCACGGAAAGTACTTTAAACCCAGAATGTATTTTCAAGTAAACCAAAATGTTGCATTAAAGTCTCATTAGCAGTACCAGTATATATTTTAAGTATGTGAGCCTTATGGTCGTTACGTAATCGTGCCACTAACAAGCAAGAATGTACACACGCAATAACGCTGTGTCGTCAGTTCACTATAACAATGCATTCGTAATTTCTGTTTAAATAAGTTCTCTTGGTTCTTGACTGGATATTTAACTTCAAACATTGTTGCATATTAACAGATTCTAAGTCTGACAAAGCATACTAGTAATGTAAAGTGAAAAGTTTTATGGCAAAGACTAAGTTAAACAGCAGATTATCATTCAATAAACGGTTTTACATGTGAAATGTGGTGTAAACCTTTACTCTTCCTAGTACGCAGAGTTTCAATTATCATGTGGTATACATCGGATTCTGTAAGGTCCTTTGTAAACTAGAAAGAATTTGTGACTCAAGTGTTTCTTCTTATGTGACAATGAATGAGCTTTAATGAGAACTTTCTGACCAATACACAATTTCTTTCCATTTGCTTTACCGTGTAGATTTCTCCTTTTGTCTGCTGCAGATTTTATATTTTTAAGAGCCAAATCAATTATGTCTTTGTGTCGAATTTACGTGTATTCGGGAAAGGTACAAGCTCTCTGATTCTGTTCGGTGGTTCTTCATTCTTCAGTACAAGAGTAGGTGGTAAAGCAGTGGAATCATGAGGCATTTCATTCAGCACATTTTGAAATAAGTGTAAATATCTGTCCCAATGCTGATGCTTTCTGTGACAATAAAGTCTGCAAAGGTTATTGATTTCTTTCATAATCCTTTCAGACGGGTTGCAATGTGGTGAGTACAATGAAATAAAAACAGGTTTGATTTTATGATTCCGAAGCATGCGTGACCAAACAGCAGATCTGAATTGAGGTCCGTTATCTGAAATGACTTTGCTAACGTGTCCAACTTCACGTAAGAAATTTTTAACAAAGGCGTTGGATACAGACCGTCCAGTGGCTTTACATAACGGTGTGAAAGAAACAAATTTTGAAGTAAGTTCAACAGCGACTAGAACGTACGAAAATCCATTAGATGTTCTGACAAGCGGTCCCAAGAGATCAACAGCAGCAAATTCTTTTAATTTAGAAGGAATGATAGGAAACAACGGAGCACGATGTGAGATAGTAGATGGTTTAGCCCTTTGACAAAGTTTACAAATAGACAGGACTCTTCGAATTCTCTTTTCCATATTGTTAAAATAACAAGTCGTTCGAAGAATATGATAACATTTTCGTGGACCAAAATGTGCGTAGCTGAAATGAATGTACCAAATGAGCTTATTAACAAAATCGTCGGTGCAAAGTACCCATAGCTTGTCATCAACAGTGCAGCGTTTGAACAGTATGTTGTTTCTAACCAGATAATAATGCCGAATCTGTGTGTGTGTCTTTTCATGCCATTTGCTTTTGATGTCTTTCCAAATCGGATCTTTATCTTGTTCATGAGCAATGTCCTTTAGAGATGTGGTGATGAAGTTTTCAAAGGCGACTTTCTGAATGTAAAGAATACTGAAATTTTTCTCGAGGTTGCCTTCTGTGGTACTTTTCTCAAGCCCAGCCGGTGCGCGTGACAGTGCGTCCGCAACAATGTTCTCCTTCCCGGGAATGTAGACTATTGTGAAGTGGAATTCTTGCAGAAACAATGCCCAACGTTTTAACCTGTCATGATTTAATTTTGAAGACATAAGAAATTGTAATGCACGATGATCACTGTATACTTTTACGTGCTTACCAGAAAGAAAGAAACGGAATTTGTTAAATGCCCAAACGATTGCTAAAGCTTCTAATTCAGTAACGGAATAATTTTTTTCGGATTTTGTTAGCACTCGGCTAGCAAAAGCAATGGTTTTCTGAACAGTAGTGTCATTTTCTGTGGCTTCTTGAAATAAGTGGGCACCAAGACCGACTTTGGAAGAATCTGTGCTAAGGCAGAAATCTTGTGACAGATCTGGATGAGCTAGTATTGGCGCGTGAAGTAACGCTTCTTTCAAAGAATTGAATTCCAACTGTGCTTGTTCGTCCCAGTTCCAAATAGTATTTTTTCCAGTGAGAGAACAAAGTTTTGGTGTAACAAGAATGTGCATATTCAGAAAACGACGGTAAAAATTTACGAGACCTAGAAAACTGCGGACTTGTTTTTTTGTGGATGGAACTGGAATGGCTCTGATTGCTTCTAACTTTTCAGGATCCGGCTGAATGCCTTCAGAAGAAATAATATGTCCCAAAAACTTCACCTTTGCCCTACCGAATTCAGACTTTTCCAAGTTAACTGTAATTCCAGATTCTGCAAAAATACGTAACAAACTGTTGAGGATGCGATTATGTTGTTCCCATGAAGCTTCCGCTATCAGAATATCGTCCACATATAAGGTGATGTGACGTTTTAAGAACTCAGGTAATATGGAATTTAACCCACGAATGAATGCTGCCGAAGAAATGTTCAAACCAAAAGGAAGTTTCCGAAACTGATAACAAACGCCGAAACAAAGGAAAGCTGTGTATTTTCTACATTCTGGATGAAGTTCGATCTGATAAAAGCTGGATCTGAGATCAATGGAAGACAACACTTTTACACCATTAAAATTTTGAAGAAGTTCTTCCATCGTCTGCGGCCTGTCTGTTTCAGGAATGATGATAGTATTGATTTGTCTCGAATCTAAAACAAGCCTGATCGATCCATTTTTCTTCTCAACAACATGTAATGGATTGTTGTATGAGCTTACTGCAGGCTCAATAATGCCCTTGTCGAGCATAGATTGTATTTCTGTTCTAACACGGTCCCTATAATGTGCTGGAATTACATATGGTCTAACACAAAATTTAGTATGCTCACGAACACGAAATTGGTATTGAAATCCCTTGATTGTTCCTGTTTTATGAGTAAAAACTGTGGAATGTGCTTGTAAAATCTCAAAAAGGTCCTGCCTATCAGTGTCATTACAATTCTCAATTGTTTGAATTTTATTCTGAATTAACTCATTAATTTCAAATATGCCGTCGATGTCATCCCTGTCAGTTCTTGCAGAGTGATTGTTAGTGTCTAGTTCCGTAGAAAATTCCGAACTGTTGTCTAACAGAACGTAAAGCCGATTAATTTCCTCATCATGGTTTGAGAGCCAGTCTTCAAATTTCAAAGCTATTGACTTACCTTCTTTCTCTAAACTTATTTCAGCATCGTGAAAGCTTAAGACTGCTTTGTATTCATTCAAAAATTCTACTCCCAGTATAATTTCCGTCGACAATAATGGAACAATAAGAAAGTTCATAGAGAAGCTGTGGCTTTGGCAAAAGAATTCTAAATTGGTTTGTTGGCGTACATCTACACTTTTTCCAAAGATTGCACCTTGTAATTTAATCTTACGTAACGGAAGTGTGGGGCAATCATTCGATTTGTTGCATTTGCTAAAAGCTGTTTCACTAATTACTGAAATGGGACTGCCAGAGTCAAGTACTGCCGTAAATTTTACGTCATTTACTGTAATGTGAATTACAGGATATGCAATGTTGTTATGTTTTACGTCGTGTTCCTGGAGTAACATGTCCCTAATGTCTTCCATTCTTACGTAATTACTAGCTACGGCAGCTGCGTCGTCAATTTCATAAGTATGTTTTGTGGCTGCCAGCAGTGTGAGTCATTGCCTATTGTCTCTTTGTTGGCGCGCGTCGTTATTGGGATTTGGAGACCTAACTTCTACAAATTCACCGTGACGAGAATCCCGCCAGTTCTGATGCAGTTCAGGTCTGTCGTTACGATCATATCGTCTGTCGTCATGTCGGTAGATTCCATAGTTTCTTTCTTGTCGGTCACGTGGTGGAGAATTTCTCCCTGAGTCGTAACTGCGCGCTGGACCGTTGCGTCTAAAGTTATTCTGTCTCCCTTGATAATAATTGTTTTGGTTCCCATATTGTCTGTTTCTCTGATTGTCTCTGTGATAGTCATTACCGCGGAGAGGTGATCTTTCCCTGTAATTATTGCTACTCTGCCAACGGTTGTCATACGGGTGGTGTCTGTTTTGGTCACGATTTGTGTTGTGAGAATAGCCTTGTCGCGTCCAGTTATTATCGAGGAATTGTGACGGATGTGACCTGTAATTGTTGTGTTCCTGTTTCCGCATTCTGCGAGTGTCAGTGTCAATTTCCAATTCTTGTAACAGTCCCTGAAAAGCTTCAATGTCGTCTTTGCAACGTCCTGCCAAAATAATGTGTCGTAAATGTTCAGGCAATTTGATTAAGCAAATGCGGATGAGTTCTGAGGGACTGTATGGGTTTGACAGGTACTGATTCTTGTGCAACATGTCTTCAAAATATTTGACAAGACTGGGAAATTCAGATTGTTCGAAATGTTTCATCATTATGATGCCATGTTTTACTCGGTCTTGTGTAGCTTGAGACCAATATGCTGAGAGGAAGGCATGGTAAAATTCTCCTTCACTGTGACAATCGTGAATGACCGATCGCATTCTTACAGCTGGTTCATTCTCCAAGTAGCCACACATAAATTCTAACCTGTGCTCCAATGACCAGTTGGGAGGAAAACAATGAGAGAATTGATGGAGCCACGCTTGTGGATGAATGTCGTTGCCAGAATTTTTAAATGTTTTGAATTTACGTGTAGTCGTGAACAGCTTATAGTCAAAATCATCATGTCGGCGAGTCGCATATCGGTCATTGTTAGGTCGTGTCGGCCGTTCCATCTCAAAATTCGGTGCACATTGCCAATTTCTTTCACAACTTCCGAAATGCCCTGTGTTATTATTTTGTGGCTGTCCCGTATTTCTGTGTCCCTCTTCCCGTATAGGGGCATGAGTATCCTCTGAAATACGTAATTCTTGTATTACCTGTGTCAGCTGATCTTGTACTTCCCGGATTTCTCTTTTGTACTGTGTATTGATTTGATTTTGATTCTGTTTGAATTTTCTAATTTGTTCATACTCTTCTGTGTCAGTGAAGGCTACAGGTCTTGTGTCATTCAGATCATCATCTACCTTTGTAGATAAGTTAGTGACCTGATCCGAAAGTTCGGCTACTTTCTCAGATAGTGAACACATTTCCTCAGTGTGTTTTTCTGAACCAAGTTTCAGAGTGTCCATTTGTGTTGAAATCGAATCTACTGTGTCATTTAAGTTTTCCTGAGTTTTTGCAAGTTGCGTAACCGAATCGGTAGATGCAACTGAGTCAATTTTAGCCCACAAGGTCTCATGATTTTCATGAACAATGGTTTGCAGTTCTTTTATGGCTGCTTCGTGATTCTGTAATGCATTTTCATGCCGCGAAAAAATAGGTTGAAAATGCTCACAAATTTGTGTTTTTACGTCATTACAGACTTTTTGACATTTCGATTCAATGTTATGTAACTCAGTAGTTAAATCTTCACGTGTTTGTTCAAGCGTGGTGTGAAGATTTTGTTCCATTGAGTCTAACTGTTGCTGTGTTTGTCTCTGGTGTTGTTCCATTGTGTCTAACTTTTGAAGCTTTTGCTGTGTTTGTCTCTGATTTTGTTCCATTGTGTCTAACTTTTGAAGCTTTTGCTGTGTTTGTCTCTGATTTTGTTCCATTGTGTCTAACTTTAGAAGATTCTGTTCTATTGTGTCTAACTTTTCTAGCCTTTGTCCCATTTGTTGCATTAACTGTAATAACAGTGCACTGGTGTCTGAAACATGTTCCTCAGTGCTATTCGGCAACACATTTGAACCGGCAATACTCGCAGTTTGAATAGCAGAAAATGTGTCTTGACTTATTAGAGGAAAGGGTGAGGACGCAAAACCTGAATCTACAGTATTTGCAAGATTGTGTCCTGTCATTTCCGATTCCTGAGGCGAGCTGTTGCCGACCGATCGATCGATAATGCTTCCCTCTTCACTAATTGTTTCACTGTCCACGCCATTGTTTGCCGCCCGCTCCATTTCCCTACGCACAATTACCAAATTACTACTTTGAACATCAGTTAATTCATTACTCGGTGGCGCTAACACACTGCTTTCATTTTCACTGTCATTTCTCAGTTTACTTTGGAGCCTAGTATTACGTTTTTCACACGCCATTATTGTCACAGTATTTCACACGACAACACAGAAAAACACAATTTGAAGATCAGAAATAAGAGAACACATTAACATAGCACTGAAAATAATATCTAGTTAATTGCAGCTGCGAAATACTTGGTGCAAATCTACATGCATGCCACAACTGTTTTACTGTGCAACAATGAAAAACCACAACTACCAAGGAGATTCTCTCTACAATTACGCAATAGCAATAAACAAAATCTACACTAATTACACAAACTACAAGAAAAAAATCAGAAGATTCCAGTGAGGTATCCTAGGCTAAGGGTCGACATATGAAACGTCCCCTATGAACATTTACAAATGACTGTGCTTAACCTAACACACAATATTTTTAGCGCAACGCAATCTGACTTTCAAAAAATCCCTACGAAAGAATGGGCCCTGACTAACAGTAAACTATACCTTTCACAAATCACTTACCTCACAAAAATCTTCGCTACTCAAGCTACTGCAATACAGCGAGCGCCACTACTGCCAGCTAAATAAAAGATTCAAACTACTGAAGGCACTAACTACTGATAGGGATAGTTAGCAAATGAAAGATATTAATAGAGAACAAACAATGTATTTACCTTGATAGTCATAATATATATATAGCAGTTCATGACAAATTACAAAACTCCGCCATCTCTCTCCCCACATCCACCACTGCTGGCGGCTCACCTCCAACTGCGCAACGCTACGCGCTGTTCACAGCCAGCTGCCTAACACTACAATGGCGAGTATTACAACAATGCAAAGCAGCCACAGACTGCACACAGCACAGCCAGTGATTTTCATACAGAAGTGGCGTTACCAATAAAAAAACCTAAACAGGCTACTTACAAACATCTTAGGTCATAAGTCCCCTAGAACTTAGAACTACTTAAACCTAACTAACCTAAGGACATCACACACACCCATGCCCGAGGCAGGATTCGATTGAGATTTCGTTGTTGGTTAGTTTCACATCGGGGAGTAATTCTTTTGATACTAATCACCTAATATGCGAGGCTAAGAAACTTGTGGTGATACATGTCAATTGATGAAAATCGCATCCGAGTGGAAACAACTTATTAATCCCGAATAGTTTAGTGACATTATAGTTACATCTTCAGATAACAAAGTGTTGACCAAAAAAATGGTTCAAATGGCTCTGAGCACTATGGGCTTAACTTCTGAGGTCATCAGTCACCTAGAACTTAGAACTACTTAAACCTAACTAACCTAAGGACATCACACGCACCCATGCCCGAGGCAGGATTCGAACCTGCGACCGTAGCGGTCGCACGGTTCCAAACTGTAGCGCCTAGAACCGCTCGACCATCGCGGCCGGCGTTGACCAAAACAGGATACAATAACAGCAATTAGAAACATCTTAACAAACACCGAATTGATAAAATTCTGACTGCCATGTGAAATATGAGAAGCTTTCTATACATAATATCCTTAACACTCCACAGGATTTGATAACAGAAGTCCCCTATCTTCCAACGCAAGTTCTGAGGACATTATGTATCGGAAGGTCCGTAATCTCACATGTCACTCACAATATTATCAGTTCGGTGTTTTGTTAAGATGGTTCTAATTATCTAGTTCACTAGTTTGTTACCTAAAAATGTGACTATGATGTCATAAAACTAGTCGTGGTTAACAAATCCCTAAGATGCAACTGTTACAGTTCTTATCAATAGAAAACCTATGAATATTGTTTGCTGATGAAGCCATTTTCACTCGTGACGGTATCACTAACGCTCGTAACACACGTCGGTGTATGACGACAAACCAGTATGTTTTTGTGGAGATAAATTTTCAGGAACGCTTTTCTGTAAATGTGCGGTGTGCTATAACAATCAGTTGACTGCGTCTGTTGTCTTACGGAGTCATCTTATAGGCTCCCGTTACCTAGAATTTCTTGAAAACGAGTTCCACTAGTAGTGGAAGACGTTCCTTTGTATACAAGGATGAGTTGGTTTTTCCAGCATAACGGGTCCTCTGCACATTCTGGTCGTCGTGACACATCATCTGACCCTAACGTGAGTGGGAATAAGTGCTGACGATCTTGGCCACCAAGGTCGACGGATTTTATTTTTGGTTTTGGGAATGTTCGAAAGGCAAAACGACAATGGTAAAGAAAACGCAGGAGCTGAATTGATCATTCGGATTGTGAATAGTACTGCTGCCCATAAAAGATCGCCAAGACGACCTCAGAAGAGCTACATGTGGTGTTATCAAGAGAATCCGAAAGTGAATCGAAGTCTGAGGTGTAACTCTCTGTACTTCGAACATATTCATTTGCCTTTGCCTAGTACCTTCTGTGAGCATATGTTTGGTTTATGTTTGAACAACTGTATCTATGTAGCTAACAGAACTTGGTCACTCGTTATGTGGAATGTTTTGTTCCTATTACACTATAAGTCCTCCTCCTAAAATATTTGCCGTTCACATCTTGTATACAAACAGGCGAACGTGCCCCTATCTCTGCCTTGCGCGGCTTTGGAAGAAAACAACATCAAAGTCACGTGACTTGTGAATAAGCCTAAGTCTGTGTCATCACGCACTACTCAAAGTCGAACTGTCTGTCAGAGGTTTGCCTATTTGTAGATGAAATCAAGTATTAATTTTAACAATTTAATGAGCTGCTCATTAGTGTGACATGTCTAGCGCTGTAATTGTCATCGATACTGTTTATAAGCGCCAGAGTCGCCTCCGCTTCAGGATATTCCACTTTATTTTTGCAGTTTTGCAGTTTCTAAATCAGTTGTTAAAATTCCAGAACTCGTATGACTAACTTTAAGACGTTTAAACAGTTCACCTGAAATGATGCGTTCTTCTCGGCACGAAATATAAGGAGGAAGAGCGGGATTACGATGGAACTAAAAGAAATTTCGTATATTCACTCAGAGGAACGTCGAGTTAAAGCCGTCATGTTACATCACCTGATAAATTTTGTGTTCCGATGCCGTCAGAGTAGGTATTCAACCAGTCTGCACTCGTGACCTGTTACCGTCCTCAGTAAATACTTTTTCTCCGGCGCCTTTCTCCACTTACTCCGGTATATCGATCCCTAGTTGTCTGCGCACTTTCATCGATTCTTATACATTCACGTCGGTACGAAATACACTCATGTTCAGAAAAATCAGAACACCTTGAGTGACTAGAGATAGGAGGTGAGCCGTGGCTGGCTCATGTTATGCGTTGGATTAAACCTTGATGGCTTTCTATGTTTAGTCTCCCGCGGTCATCGCGATTATGTTGTTATCCTCTCTCTCCGCGAGTGGCAGCAGCAGTGTGTATCCTTATTCACACCTTTTACTATCTTTTGCCTGGCGCTTGTAGTTTCCGGCTGTGCTGTGTGCGGGCAGCCGGCCAGTTGGCGTGGAACTCCACGTGGCGCGTGGTTTGGCCGAGGCTGCTAGCAGCGTCGACGCGCGGTCGCAGTGTATGGTGCTGTTCCGATTGCTACTTGGTCCGTGGCTCACCGATCCTGGACACGGAAGTAGAGTTTGGGCTTAATCTACCAGCAAGTCACGAGTATTTACATTGTATCGTTTGGATTTCGTTGTAGGCTGTTGGGACAGTCCCGCGAGCAACAACGTGTGTTTCCAAGTTGGCAAATTTTAGCCACCCTCCGGTGGAGTTTAACCGTACTTGGTTATTTTGAATTGAAGTGAACCAGCGGAATCCTCTGCCTTGTGGCTGTTAACGTTCTGGTTACCTGCCCTGGCCGTTGACGTAAATTCCGGCAGTGTACACTCCTGGAAATGGAAAAAAGAACACATTGACACCGGTGTGTCAGACCCACCATACTTGCTCCGGACACTGCGAGAGGGCTGTACAAGCAATGATCACACGCACGGCACAGCGGACACACCAGGAACCGCGGTGTTGGCCGTCGAATGGCGCTAGCTGCGCAGCATTTGGGCACCGCCGCCGTCAGTGTCAGCCAGTTTGCCGTGGCATACGGAGCTCCATCGCAGTCTTTAACACTGGTAGCATGCCGCGACAGCGTGGACGTGAACCGTATGTGCAGTTGACGGACTTTGAGCGAGGGCGTATAGTGGGCATGCGGGAGGCCGGGTGGACGTACCGCCGAATTGCTCAACACGTGGGGCGTGAGGTCTCCACAGTACATCGGTGTTGTCGCCAGTGGTCGGCGGAAGGTGCACGTGCCCGTCGACCTGGGACCGGACCGCAGCGACGCACGGATGCACGCCAAGACCGTAGGATCCTACGCAGTGCCGTAGGGGACCGCACCGCCACTTCCGAGCAAATTAGGGACACTGTCGCTCCTGGGGTATCGGCGAGGACCATTCGCAACCGTCTCCATGAAGCTGGGCTACGGTCCCGCACACCGTTAGGCCGTCTTCCGCTCACGCCCCAACATCGTGCAGCCCGCCTCCAGTGGTGTCGCGACAGGCGTGAATGGAGGGACGAATGGAGACGTGTCGTCTTCAGCGATGAGAGTCGCTTCTGCCTTGGTGCCAATGATGGTCGTATGCGTGTTTGGCGCCGTGCAGGTGAGCGCCACAATCAGGACTGCATACGACCGAGGCACACAGGGCCAACACCCAGCATCATGGTGTGGGGAGCGATCTCCTACACTGGCCGTACACCACTGGTGATCGTCGAGGGGACACTGAATAGTGCACGGTACATCCAAACCGTCATCGAACCCATCGTTCTACCATTCCTAGACCGGCAAGGGAACTTGCTGTTCCAACAGGACAATGCACGTCCGCATGTATCCCGTGCCACCCAACGTGCTCTAGAAGGTGTAAGTCAACTACCCTGGCCAGCAAGATCTCCGGATCTGTCCCCCATTGAGCATGTTTGGGACTGGATGAAGCATCGTCTCACGCGGTCTGCACGTCCAGCACGAACGCTGGTCCAACTGAGGCGCCAGGTGGAAATGGCATGGCAAGCCGTTCCACAGGACTACATCCAGCATCTCTACGATCGTCTCCATGGGAGAATAGCAGCCTGCATTGCTGCGAAAGGTGGATATACACTGTACTAATGCCGACATTGCGCATGCTCTGTTGCCTGTGTCTATGTGCCTGTGGTTCTGTCAGTGTGATCATGTGATGTATCTGACCCCAGGAATGTGTCAATAAAGTTTCCCCTTCCTGGGACAATTAATTCACGGTGTTCTTATTTCAATTTCCAGGAGTGTATTTTCCTCATCGCGTTGTCGCTGTCCAGCACGGTGTGTAGTTTGACAGCTAAACGTATAATTGGTTGAGGGCGCCAATACCTTCTACGTTGTTCCGTTGAACTCCCTGTTGGGTGCTGCTCGGGTGGAGCGGAAGTTATCTTGTCGGTGGGTCTGTTGACTGTCTGTCGGTTGGATTGTCGTCGGATCGAGAATGGTTGGGCCGGCTGCCTGTCTCACCTAAGCGAGCGTTAGTGTTTGAAATCCAGGCCGACCCTCGGAAACTTCTGAGCGCCGTTGGGTGTATTGCTGTTTCTTATTTGTTCTTGTTGTTTGTATTTGTATGGATTCTAGCCGATTTTTAAATTAAGGTTGTTTTGCCCTTAAGGCGTAAGATTGTTGGGACCTTCAGCCTAATTTAAAGAACTGTTTTAAGATAAGGCCTTTTGGCCTTTTAAAAATTTATTTTGGTTTCAGTCTCAAGTGATGGGCCTTCAGCCGATTTCTAAATTAATGTTGGTTTTCTCTTTTAAGAGGTCACATTGTTTGGGCGTTTAGCCTAATTAAAGAACTGTTTTAAGATAAGGCCTTTTACCTTTTAAAGATTTAATTTTGGTTTGAGTCTTAAGAGATGGACCTTCAGCCGATTCTTTTCTTAAATTAAATTTGTTTTACTCGTAAGGTGTGAAATTGTTTGGGCCTTCAGCCTAATTGAAAGAACTGATTTAAGATAAGGCCATCTGCCTTCTAAATTTCTGATTTTGGTTTGAGTCTTAAGTATTGGCATTCATCCGATTTTTAAATTAAAGTGGTCATGCCCTTAAGGCATGAGATTGTATGGCGCATTCAGCCGGTAATTAAGTTCCAAAAATTAATAACGTGTTTTTTTTTAATTTTCTTGGCTCTTGTAATGTTTGGTCAAATGAATAAAGTTGTATGTTTGAGTATAACTGACAGGTGCTTATTTTGGCCCATTTCCACAATTTACACTACCTGTCCTGTCCTGCGGGTTTAGCAGGGCTCTAGGACGTTCACACATCATTGTCATTAGTATGTTCTGCAGAAACTATTAGCATTTGAACGATGTCGGCCCGTGGGTTCAAGGTCAACACCAATATCGAGCGCAACCCCATCTACAGGCAAGATGTTTCTGCGGCTGCCGTTGTCACTATAAACCAAAGACAGTGGACCAGTGTGACTTGAACAGACGTGCCTGATGCCTCGCAGACATATGCGCGAACAATACTGTCAAATCAGTGAGTTTGAATGAGGGCGCATTTTTCGCATGATAGAATATGATGCATCTATCCGGGAAATTGCTGCTCGTGTGGGACGAAGTGTTCCTGCAGCGCAACGGGTGTGTGCAGCGGAAGCCATAGAACACGAAGAGACGGGACAGGTTGCGCCACCCAGACCACCTCCTTCCCCCCCCCCCCCCCCTTCCCACATCACCACTCTCCCCGACAAGATCAACACCTCATCCGAATGGCATTGCAGGACAGATCTGCATCCACCTCATCTCTGGCGCCACAGTATGACAGTGTAAGACATTGTACACTACCGGGGGTGACAGTCCGTCGCCGTTTGTTAAGGGGTGCATGGGTTACGTGCGCGTCGTCCACTTCTCCATTTACCTTTGACGAATGTGCACAAACATATTATTATCCGGCAATGGTGTATGGAAGGACGTCACTGAGGACAGGAAAGGTATCAGGTAAGTGTTTCTGGACGAATTCAGGTTCTGTTTGTTTGAAAATTATGGACACATTTTGGCTCGTCGCGGACACGGTGAGTGACATCACAGTGTCTGCATTCGCACAAAACATTCAGCGTCGACTCGAGTCCTTATGTTGTAAGGTGCGATTGGGTACAACCATAAATCACAGTTGGTGCTAGTCCAAGGCACTATGACTAGTGTGACATTCATAAATGACATCCTGCGACCCGTAGCAATACCCTTTCTGCACAATACCCCAGACGCCATTTTTCAGGAGAACAATGCACGACCACATATTGCTGCACGAACACGTTCCTTCTCGGTGTCGCAGTCAAACGACGGGTGTAACACTGTGACCCAATGCCTACCACCACAGATGAACTTTGGAACCAGGTGAGTGCAGCATCGACGGCTCCTCCACAAGACGTCATTCGCGCCTTATACGCATCGATGCCGTAACGCATGGAACAAGTTATTACGACCTACTAGGCAACAGCACAGTTGCAGAACTGAGATGACTGAGATGCTATCACTCCAGCAGAACATATGTATATGTCCTGTCTCTAGTCGTTCAAAGTGTTCTGTTGCTTCTGAACATGAGTGTATTTTTCTAGCTCACCATTCTCACAAAACTTCGGATACCAGTGAGTACTTTTTTGCACATTTCCATTCATAAACCTTCCGAACTTCTGACTAAACAGATTTTTCTGTAAGAATTTGTGTAAATTACAAAACTACATATTCTAATATATATAATTTGAAACCTTAATGTCGTGTTCCATGCAAGGTGGCCTTATTTTATAAAAATGGTTCAAATGGCTCTAAGCACTATGGAACTTAACATCTGACGTCATCAGTTCCATAGACTTAGAAATGCTTAAATCTAACTAACCTAAGGACATCACACACATTTATGCCCGAGGCAGGATTCGAACCTGCGACCGTAGCAGCAGCGCGGTTCCGAGCTGAAGCCGCTAGAACCGCTCGGTCACAGCGGCCGGCGGCCATATTTTATAGACCCAAAATCGGGACAAACTACACATTTTGATATTGTAAAATAAATCAATAAAAAAGGTCTTCATTAAATGATCTACATCTACAGGCAAAATATCGATAGCTGCTCGAACAGTATTATACAATGTATATAGGCAGCACACAGAACCACCATCAGCAGATGGGCGAATTAAGGTAAGGACGTTGTTGTGGGTTTTACTTTTAGCACCACCAGAATTGCATATAGTATTATAAGCCCACATTTAACCACTTTTTCATCTAGACCATTTTCTCTGAGACCGTTTGTTAAATAGTTGCCATGGTAGATGTGTCTCCAGAAAATGTTTTTAATTGTAATAATCTTACTTTCACACCACTTTTGTAATCATAATATCTAGAAGCAGAAAAACCTTAATGCCTTTGTCGTCAGACGCAACGGTGAGTAGTGAAATGAATGTCACCGTTTCCAAACCACATTACAACACATCTGAAGTGTGAGGAGCAAACACATTCACGATTACGGCATCTGTTTTGTACCTGCGGATGGAAATTTACGTTGTAATGCTGCTAAGGCAAACATCGATGTACATTACATAGATCTGAAGCTATGGCTATGCCGGATGTATGATATGGGAAGACTCTGTCAGTCGTTATTAACCTCTCCTCCTGACCACAAAGTCACCAGATTTAAAGAATGACTTTAGTAGTGCACTAGGCACTGGTGCGAAGAATACTCTTTTATGTTCGTAACTTTTAAAGTGGAGCTGTAGATCTCCACGTCCATTGTGACTTATTAAGAAACTAGAAGCTCTCGTGTTGCATCTCTTTTGATTTTGAGACCAAGGACTAATGTGACTGATGAATGTAAATTCATGTTTCAGATGTTCACTGAAGGAGCACCTGGGCTTCTCTGAACTCATTCTTGCCAAGAAATTTGGTTAGTGATGAAGAAAAACCAGTAACCGTTGTTGCTTGAATATAGTGTAACACTACATAACACGCAATTTAATCCGATACAATTTTGAGCGTACCTATGACAAGTGCTATAGCAACTTTGTGCCTTGTGTGGAACAATCCCTTTCTTAAATAGTTGCCATTAACTAAACCAATAGTGATATATAGCAGTACAAGTGAAACAAATATCTAATTTGGGATAAATCGTTTCACAATCGGGACAAGTAGGCTACCAGAATTATCTTTGAAAAAAACTGGGAAACAGCTTGAAAAATGTGATTTTCACTCTGCAGCGGAGTGTACGCTGATATGAAACTTCCTGGCAGATTAAAACTGGGTGCCGGACCGAGACTCGGGACCTTTGTCTTTCGCGGGCAAGTGCTCTACCATCTGAGCTACCCAAGCACGACACACGCCCCGTCCTCTCAGTTTTACTTCTGTCAGTACCTCGTCTCCTACCTACCAAAATTTACAGAAGCTCTAATGCGGAACTTGCAGAACCAACTTTTAGTTTGGTCGCCCTGTACGCTTTTGTGCTGCGCGTGTCCCTTCACGTTCCCACTTCACTATCACTATCACTATCAAACAGAGGACCTAGGGATGTTTAGGAGTGTGGAAATCTCACGTACAGACGTATCACACAAGTGACACCCGATCACCTTACCACGTTCGAAGTCCGTCAGTTCCGCGGAGAGACCCATTCTGCTGTCTCGCGATGTCTAATGACTACTGAGGTCGCTGATATGGAGTACCTTGCAGTAGGTGGTAGCACAATGCACCTAATACGAAAAACGTACGCTTTTGGTGGTGTCCTGATACTTTTGATTACACAGTGTATATATAGAAGTAATATGAAATTAAACGATGAATGTTGTAACAAAAGACAATGAGTCGATTAAAAATGAGTTTCAAAACGTTAGTATATAGCTGTGATTGTCTCATGTTCAATAGTGCATTTCAAAGTGAGTAGGAAAAAATGGTTCAAATGGCTCTGAGCACTATAGGACTTAACATCTGTGGTCATCAGTCCCCTAGAACTTAGAACTACTTAAACCTAACTAACCTAAGGACATCACGCACATCCATGCCCGAGGCAGGATTCGAACCTGCGACCGTAGCAGTCGCGCGGTTCCCGACTGAGCGCCTAGAACCGCGAGACCACCGCGGCCGGCAAAGTGAGTAGAATTATTGGTATTAATCAGTTAATAATCTGCACATACTGACAACACAACAAATGGTTCAAATGGCTCTGAGCACTATGGGACTCAACATCTTAGGTCATAAGTCCCCTAGAACTTAGAACTACTTAAACCTAACTAACCTAAGGACATCACACACACCCATGCCCGAGGCAGGATTCGAACCTGCGACCGTAGCAGTCCCGCGGTTCCGGATTGCAGCGCCAGAACCGCTAGACCACCGCGGCCGGCCAACACAACAAATCTTCCTCAGGCATTAACAGTACCTCGGGAACGCTCGGGTGCTTATTTTCCTTTCTTATGTCTTTTCTCATGTGCTAACCTCTCCATCACGGAGTATCACAGGCAACTTACGTCCTTAATTATTTGCTCGATCTATTCCAGTCACTGTGTTCTTCTAAATCTTTTACACTCTGGAGGTCTCCCTAGTACCACGGAAGTTATTTCCTGATATGTTAACAGGCGTCCTACCATCCTGTCCCTTCTTTTTGTCAGTGTTTTCCATACATACCTTTCCCCGCTGATTCTCTGGAGAACCTCCTCACTTTATCAGTCCACCGAACTGTCAACATCCGTCTGTAGCACCACATCTCAAAGGCTTCGATTCTATTCCGGTTTCCCCACAGTCCATGATCCACTACTATACAGAGCTGTGTTCTTAAGGCACTTTCTCAGAAATTTCTTCCTCAAATTAAGACCTATGTTGATACCAGTAGACCCCTTCTTGGCCAGGAATGCTCTTTCCGCAAGTGCTAGTCTGCTTTTTATGTCTTCCTCCCTGTGTAGATCGTGGGTTATTTTGCTGCTTTGCTGCCTAGGTACGAGAATTCCTTAGCTTCACCTCCTTCGCGATTACCAATCGTGACGTTAAGATTCTCGCTGTTCTCATTTCTGATACTGCTCATTACTTTCGTATTTCTTCGATTTACTCTCAGTCATTAGACTGTTCATTCCACGTAGCAGATATTCACTTTCACTGAGGATAGCTATGTCACCAGCGAATCGTATCACTGACGTCCTTTCACCTCGAATTTTAATCACACTCTTGAACCTTTCTTTTATTTTCGTCATTGCTACTTCGATGTATAGATTGAAAAGTAGGGTCGAAAGGCTACACCCCTCTTTAATCCGAGCAATTCATTTTTGGTCTTCCATTCTCATTGGTCTTGTACGTACTGTGTATTACTTTTCTTTCCCTGTAGCTTACCCCTATTCTTCTCAGGATTCCCATGATCTTGCACCACTTGATACTGCCGAACTCTTTTCCCAGATCGGCAGATTCTATAACGTGTCGATTTTTCTTTAGTGCTGCTTCCATTCCCTTACCTGTCCTAAAGCCAAACTGATCGTCGTAGCTAGCTGAAGTAGAGAACGGTAGACACGGAGTGTTGCTATTGGTGCCGACGTTTAACAGGCTTGGGGGCCATCGGCCACCGCATCGTGCCCGTACTATAGCCAGTCTCTTGCGGACTCATAACACACGTATGTACGTACGTTACTACTTAATAATAACATCGGTACAAATGCGGCCCGATGCGCCGCAACATAAGCGTTTGACAACTGTTCATGTTCAACAATGTGCGCTGAACAACGCTCGACATCTACATCTACATCTACATCCATACTCCGCAAGCCATCTGACGGTGTGTGGCGGAGGGTACCCTTAGTACCTCTATCGGTTCTCCCTTGAATTCCAGTCTCGTATTGTTCGTGGAAAGAAAGATTGTCGGTATGCCTCTATGTGGGCTCTAATCTCTCTGATTTTATGCTGATGGTCTCTTCGCGAGATATACGTAGGAGGGAACAATATACTGCTTGACTCCTCAGTGAAGGTATGTTCTCGAAACTTCAACAAAAGCCCGTACGAAGCTACTGAGCGTCTCTCTTGCAGAGTCTTCCAGTTGAGTTTATCTATCATCTCCGTAACGCTTTCGCGATTAGTAAATGATCCTGTAACGAAGCGCACTGCTCTCCGTTGGATCTTTTCTATGTCTTCTATCAACCCTATCTGGTACGGATCCCACACCGGTTTGCAGTATTCAAGCAGTGGGCGAACAGGTGTACTGTAACCTACTTCCTTTGTTTTCGGACTGCATTTCCTTAGGATTCTTCCAGTGAATCTCAGTCTGGCATCTGCTTTATGGACGATTAATTTTATATGATCATTCCTAATGCCTACTCCCAGTTAATTTATGGAATTAATTGCTTCCAGTTGCTGACCTGCTATATTGTAGCTAAATGATAAAGGATCTTTCTTTCGATGTACTCGCAACACATTACACTTGTCTACATTGAGATTCAATTGCTATTCCGTGCACCATCCGGAAGTCAAGAAACACGATATCTACCTGGGAACCCGTGTCTATGGCCCTCTGAGTCTCGTGGACGAATAGCCCGAGCTGGGTTTCACACGCTCGTCTTTTTCGAAACCCATGCTGATTCCTACAAAGTAGATTTCTAGTCTCCAGGAAAGTCACTATACTCGAACATAATACGTGTTCCAAAATTCTAGAACGGTGTGTTAAGATGCACCTTTCCTTGCCCTAGCTCTGTACTCGGACGTCAGATTCGTCATAGCTCCCAACTGTTGTGCTTTACAGCGCGAGTAAGCCTCCGAGCTCATCGTTCTGTGATTAGGCGTGGACGTCCAGCATCTTACCGTACACTCATGATTCCATCGCCCTTCTACCACCCTGCATAGATGATGGCGGCAGTGGCACTCTAACAGCCGACCAAAGTCGCTTCCGAGATGCTCGTTCCGAGACACTAGTGCTCAAAAATCTGTTCAAGTCTGTTACGTCAGTGGATTTCCCCATTCGCTGCCCATATTGTCACAAAGTTCAGCTCCAATTCGTCTCTGCTCAGGTTCTATGATTTTATAACCATGTCACTGGCCGCACTGCCATCTGTACATACAATGAGGTAACAGAAGTTATGGTGTAACTTCTAATGTAGCATCCGACGTCCTCCTGCAGGCGCAGTGCAGTAACTCTAAGCGGCATGCGCTCAAAAGTCGACGGAAGTCCCCCGCAGAAATATTGAGCTATACTGCCTCTACAGCTGTCCATAATTACGGAAGAGTTGTGTAGGATTTTCTGCGCGAACTGACCTCTCGATTGTATCCCATAAATGTTCGGCGAGATTCATGTCGAGCGAACTGGATGGCCAATTCATTCGCTCGGATTGTCCAGAATTGTCCTCAAACCAGTCGCGAACGATTGTGGTTCCGTGACATGGCGCATTGTCAGTCATAAAATTCCAATCATTATTTGGGAACATGAAATCCATGAATAGCTGCAAATGGTCTCCAAGTATCTGGACATAATCATTTCCAGTCAGTGATTACTTCAGTTGGACCAGAGGACCCAGTCTACTCCATGTAAAAACAGCCACCACCAGCGTGCACAGTGCCTTGTAGACAACTTGGGTCCCTATCATCTGCTATTACCAAATGAGATCCGGACTCATCTGTCCAGACCATGGTTTTCCAGTCGTCTAGGGTCCAACCGATATAGTCACGAGCCCAGGATAAGTGCTGTAGGAGATGCCGTGCTGTTAGCAAAGGCCGTCGGCCACTGCAGTGACCGTGGCGAGAGGTAATGCCTGAAACTTGGTATTCTCGGCACGCTCTTCACACTGTGCATCTCTGAATATTGAATTCCCTAAGACATCCGAAATGGAATGTCCATTCCTCTAGCTCCAACCACCATTCCGCGTTCAGAGTCTCTTAATTCCTATCATGTTGCCACAATGACGTCGGAAACCTTTTCACATGAATCACCTGAGTATAAATGACAGCTCCACCATAGCGCTGCCCTTTTATACCTTGTGTATGCCGTACTACCGAACCTGTACAGGCATGTCGCTATGCCACACTTCTGTCCCCTCAGTGTATACTACAGTGTTCAAATGATTCAAATGGCTGTAAGCACTATGGGACTTAACATCTGAGGTCATCAGTCCCTTAGACTTAGAACTACGTAAACCTAACTAACCTCCGTCAACATGTTAGTTATCTAATAGGTGGATCACATGATGCTGGGCTGTGATGTTATCCGTGCGTCTGGGTAAGACAACGCATTAACACTGTCCATCAGGTGAGAGATAGTGGACGAAACGCGAATGGGGGTAGTAATTTGAAGAGCAGAAGGAAAAAAAGTACCAAGGCTCGTGCTGTGGGAAAGAAACCTCTGCGACAGTGGGATGTGTAGTGATAGCAGTAGTGGCTTACTAGCTGCGATAGTTCATGCAAGGTTGGGTTTGTTAGTGTGGGTATCATGCATCATTACCGTGGCAGGCGATGGCGATGTGTCCCGGTTTGCTGAAGCCGCTGCATTCCTGGAACAATCAGGATCGTTATATAGTAGTGAGAGATCGGCCATAGATCACCTCACTGTGTGGGGGGTGTGTGTAGCTTGTCTGCATGTAGTGTACGATACAGCTTCCCTGCGTGGTGCCAGTTATTCGGCAAGTGTGTTCCAACTGGATATCCAGTAATGGTGGCTGATTAACAGCGGCTCACCTGCACCGTTGCATTTGCGTGTACTTGGCCATAGATGTTATATCCTAGTAAGTATGTCTTTTGGTCTTTTATGTTTCCATCTATGGTTGTGGTCGTAGCTCCCCAGATTCAGAATGAACGGGTTCTGCGAATGTCTGGAGTTTCTGCATAGTCTTGTGGTGAGTTTGTGGATTACCTCCGTGAGAGTCTCAAGTCGGTATTCCCGGTGAAGATCCGCGATGCGTGTGTATCGTGGGGCATTGCTTATGTTGACTGACAGAGACCGCCGAGAGCTGAAGAGGGTCGTAATATGTAATAGGCACACATCTATCCAGACCATCACACGGGAACTCCGGACTGCATCAGGATCCACTGCAAGTACTATGACAGTTACGCGGGAGGTGAAAAAACTTGGATTCACCTGTGTGGCTTATGAGCAACTGCTCATAAGCCACACATCACACAGGTTAATGTCAAGCGACGCCTCGCTTGGTGTAAGGAGCGTAAACGTTGGACGACTGAACAGTGGAAAAACGTTCTATGGAGTGACGCATCACGATAACAATGTGGCGAGCAGATAACAGGGTTTGGGTATGTCGAATACAAGGTGAGGGTCATATGCCAGCGTGTATAGTGCCAGCAGTAAAATTCGGAGGCGGTGGTGTTATAGTGTGGTCGTGTTTCTCATGGAGGGGACTTGCACCACTTGTTGTTTCGCGTGACACTATCATACCACAGATCTACATTGATGCTTCCCACTGTTGAAGAGCAATTCTGGGATGGCGACTGCATCTTTCAACACGGTCGAGCACCTGTCATAAAGCACGGCATGTGGCAGAGCGGCTACACGACAGTAACATCCCTGCAATGGACCGGCCTGCACAGAGTCCTGACCTGGATCCTAAAGATCATCTTTGGGATGTTTTGGAACGCCGACTTCGTGCTAGGCCTCACTGACTGACATCGATACCTGTCCTCAGTGCAGCACTAAGTGAAGAATGGGCTGCCATTCCCCAAGAACCCTTCCAGCACCTCATTGAACGTATGCTGCGAGAGTGGAAGCAGTCATCAAGCCTGAAGGTGGGCCACCACCATATTAAATTCCAGCATTACCGATGGACGGCGCCACGAACTTGTAACTCATTTTCAGCCAGGTGTCAGAATACTTTTGAACACATAGTTTATGTACCGCGTTTGAAAACGACACTCTAATGGTTCAAATGGCTCTGAGCACTATGGGACTTAACAGCTGTGGTCATCAGTTCCCTAGAACTTAGAACTACTTAAACCTAACTAACCTAAGGACAGCACACACAACCATGCCCGAGGCAGGATTCGAACCTGCGACCGTAGCAGTCGCGCGGTTCCGGACTGCGCGCCTAGAACCACGAGACCACCGCGGCCGGCTAAACGACACTCTGTGTAATGCGCATTCACGCGCGTATGTCACTTACGTGACTGTCACGTACCGTGGCTGCTGACAGGTACGAGTCGCACAAGTCCATCAGTTGTCAGTACTGGAGTACAAACAGTTAAACATGCCCTTTCTCATCTCTAGCCCCCACACAAGCGACGTTATTTGCTGGCCTATCACTGAGGTGAGCTGCCAACTTTTCTTAGCTCACATACCAATTCACGAATATCAATTAAAATTAAAAACATCTTAAAATATTAATGCTTGTTTAAGTACTTTTGTTTGTTATTGAGAGGGAAAACTACACTCTTAGGAAGCTCTCAATTTCAGCAGACGTTTTGGCGTACGCTGTTAGTTGCTAGATTCTTATTATTACACTCAAGAGGCAAAGAAACTGTTGTAGTTATTGTGGTCTTCAGTCCAGAGACTGGTTTGATGCAGCACTCCATGCTATTCTATACTGTGCAAGCTTCTTCATCTCTCAGTACCTACTGCAACCTTCATCCTTCTGTATCTGGTTAGTGTATTCATCTCCTGCTCTCCCACTACGATTTTTACCCTCCACCCTGCCCTACAATACTAAATTTGTGATCCCTTGATGCCTCAGAACATGTCCTACCAACCGACCCCCTCTTCTAGTCAAGTTGTGCCACAAATTTCTCTTCTCTCCAATTCTATTCAATATCTCCTCATTAGTTATGTGATTACCCACATAATCTGCAGCATTCTTCTGTAGTACCACATTTCGAAAACTTCTATTCTCTTCTTGTCTAAACTATTTATAGTCCACATTTCACTTCCTTACATGGCTACACTCCATACAAATACTTTCAGAAACGACTTGCTGACACTTATATCTGTTCTCGATGTTAACAGATTTCTCTTCTTCAGAAGTGCTTTCCTCGCCATTGCCAGTCTACATTTTCCATCCTCTCTACTTCGACTATTATCAGTTATTTTGCACCCCAAATAGCAAAACTTATTTACTACTTTAAGTGTCTCATTTCCTAATCTAATTCCCTCAGCATCACCCGATTTAATTCGATTACATTCCATTATCCTCGTTTTGCTTTTGTTGATGTTCATCTTATATCCTCCTTTCAAGACACTGTCCATTCCATTCAACGGCTCTTCCAGGTCCTTTGCTGTCTCTGACAGAATTACAATGTCATCGGCGAACTTCAAAGTTTTTATTTCTCCTCCAGGGATTTTAATTGCTACTCTGAATTTTTCTGTTTCCTTTACTGCTTGCTCAATATACAGATTGAATAACATCGGGGATAGTCTACACTTGCTTAATATCGTGTACGGCACCCACGAACACGACTAATGTCTGAAGTAGTGCTGGAGGGAACTGACACCACGAATCCTGCAGGACTGTCCATAAATCCGTAAGAGTACGAGGGGGTGGGGCTCTCTTGCGAACAGCACGTTGCAAGGCAAGGGAGTGTGGTGGCCAGCAGAAGTGTTTAAACTCAGAAGAGTGTTTCCTGCAGCCACTCTGTAGCAATTCGGGACGTGTGGGGTGTCACATTGTCCTGCTGGAATTGCCCAAGTCCATCGGAATGGACAGTTTACATGAATGGATGCTTACGTCCTTCACAGCTACTACGTGTCAGAGTCATATCTAGATGTATAAGGGTCCCATATCACTCCAACTCCACACGCTTCACACCATAACAGAGCCTCCACCAGCTTGAACAGTTCCCTGCTGACACGCGAGTGCATGGATTCATGAGGTTGTTTCCACAGTCGTACACGTCCATCCGCTCGATACAATCTGAAACGAGACTCGTCCGACCAGACAACATGCTTCCAAGCATTAACAGTCCAATGTCGGTGTTTACGGGCCCTGCGAGGTCGTGTAATCATCAAGGGTACATTAGTGGGCCTTCAGCTCCGAAAGCCCATATCGATGATGTTTCGTTGAATGGTTCGCACGTAGATACTTGTTGACGGCCTAGCTTTGAAATCTGCAGGAATTTGCGGAAGGGGTGCACTTCTGTCACATTAAACGATTCTCTTCAGTCATCATTAGTCCCGTTCATGCAGGATCTTTTTCCGGCTGCAGCGATGTCGGGGATTTGATGTTTTACCGGATTCCTGGTATTCACGGAACACTCGTGAAATGGTCGTACTCGAAAATCCCCCCTTAATCGATAATGCTATGTCCCATCGCTCGTGCGCCAACTATGGCACCACTTTGAAACTCACCTGAATCTTGATAAGCTGCCATTGTAGCAGCGGTAACCGATCTAAGAACTTTGACAGTCTTATACAGGCGTTGTCGACTGCAGTGCCCTGTTATACCTATTCACATATCTGTGTATTTGAGTACGCATGCGTATACCAGTTTCTTTGGAGCTTCAGTTTATAAAATACAGCTGCGTACCCGGACCGCGCGAACAGTTGAGAAGGTCTGCACGCTGCCCGCCGGTCGCGGCTTGACGACCGTTGAACAGGTGGCTCTGAAGCATACGAGCCGATCCCTGTGTGTTATCATGTTGATTCAACGATGTCGGCAACTACTATTGCAGAAGACACAGGATCGTGGATCAGTGCAAACGTTTTGGCTGGTTGCATGAATCACAGTTCATGTTAGACCATGTCTACGGTCGTGTCTGCAAACGCTGTCATCTAGACAAGAGATCGCTCGCGATGTGAACTTTGTCAGGAATGCAGGCCTTTAGAGGCTGTGAGGAACATTCGCTTGGGCTTCCATTGGACCTACGACGATAATCGACGGCACCATAACAGCTGCGATCAACGTGAAAATTATTGTAGACAGCCTGAATCACTTCATGCTTGATGTCTTCCCCAATTAAAATGGCATTTTCCAGCAGGATATCTGTCGGTGTCGCAGTAGGGCTCTGGGGGTTTGAAGAACGTAGTACGCCGGCCGCTGTGGCTGAGTGGTTCTAGGCGCTTCAGTCAGGAGCCGCGTGACTGCTACAGTCGCAGGTTCGAATCCTGCCTCGGGCATTGACGTGTGTGATGTCTTTAGGTTCGTTAGGTTTAAGTATCTCTAAGTTTTAGGGGACTGTTGACCTCAGACGTTAAGTCCCATAGTGCTCAGAGCCATTTGAACGTAGTAATGAACTCACATTGATGTCTTGGCTACCAAATTCGCCTGATCGGAAATCGATGAACACACTAAAAACGCTATGGGGCGCCAACTACGCCTCCGCAATCACCAAACAAATCTGGTATTCGCCAAGGGTGAACTAAGCGCGACCAGAGCCAACGAAAGTTGTGTGTACGATTGTGGATTTTGTACCGTGTTATGCAGGCGTAGTACGGAGTTTTAAACGCGTAATTCGCCTGTGTAACAGGAGCTGTACCAGCACCTATAAAATGAAACAGTTCGCGTGTAGTGTGGAAGCAGCGTAGCCAACATTTGAGACCAAAAGTACGATACGCACGTGACGATGTTTATGAAGTCTTTCCGATATGCACGTTAGAAATGTTCTTGAATGAGCTTTACAACAGATTGATAGGTTATCCAAATACGCGGAATTCGGTGTCGGCTGACGGCGTGCGTGAATGAACGCCAGCTGGATATCGTCCAGAAGCGGAGTCTCGTAGTCGCCGCGCCGGCCACTTCGCGGAAGCCGTAAGTATGAATGTTTCATTCCTAACGATAAACTGATGAGCTGCCGCCGAGGAAAACGACCGGCCGTTACACCAGCCTTCTGGGAACACGCATAAATATTTCGCAACGATGACGAAGTATTTGGAACAACTAAAGCGTCTCCCGCTTTGAAACGTTAACGACCGCCTGTGACAAGCAGCTGACGAAAGTTACTGTGCTACTATTCTCTATAAGGTCCAAAGACTTCGCTGTCATGAAAGCCAAAATTTCCCAAGAAAGGACAATAATGTATTTCAGTTTTCAATCGAATTGGAACTTTTGAGTAAATCAAGATGCATTGGTTTTCTCGCAGCATCACATTATTCCACCTCTTGCTATTACTTAGCATACTACAGAACTCTTGAACGGTTCACGAAAACCTCTGAAAAGAGCAAGGCGAAGTTATATTACTACCTTTTTTTATATTTTAAACGTGTTTCTGTTTTTGTTATCTGATGCGCTTTTTCTTTCAAAAACATTTTAGATTTTCCGGCACAATCACATATAATTTCAATTATAAATTAAGGGTTTCGTTTATCTGAGGCCACCTTCAGACACAGCGAATAAATGTGTTCTCCATAGGCCTATGCTTCTGATGTCAACGTACTGTAATCTTGTGTCATGTTGTTAATACCTTCTGACCCGACAACGGTTTAAAATGGAAACTGGACGGAAAGTATAAAAACTATTTACTTAACAGCTTTTGGTAGATTTTAGATATCTTATCTGAATTTTCCTACTACAGTGCTCTCTTTTGTGAACGCTGCTTTCTATCTACTTTCCATCTATGTTATACGTCAGCGTCTTCATTTTACATTTTCGATGGAAATTTCGTTTTCATTTCTGTGATCATATTTTGTCATCTGTGATCTCTAAGCAGCCAAGACACAGTACAGTCCTTGCTTATATTCCTGACGTTGTCGTCGTTTCTGATATCCCTTACATTGCCATCGTTTTTATCTCCAAAATTCCCCACTTATTTATTATTCTTTGCAAGTTCCTTCCTGTAATTTTCTCACTTTCTTCTCTAGACGTAACACTCAGGAGCATGCGTCGATCTGTTTGGTCCCTGTTTAAACATGTTCAGAAGGGATTCTGCCAAGGACAAACAAAATTTTCTTCTTTTTTCATCCACACACATTTCAGTAAAGTCTTACCTTCATATATGGGTTCTATTTACTTGTATGTCGAATACTAAGTAAATTATTGTGTGATAATACGTACATTGTGGTCACAATACGCAAAAAATTTGTTAAAATGTGTATCTTAATGTAACGTACTGTTGTTCGGGTATCTGTCTGTCATCAGAAGCACAGATGATACTCATGTACATTTTGTCGTCTCTGAACTTCGGTAAAATGATTTGAAAGTAATTACCACAATCGCAAAGCTATATGTACACTATCTGATCAAAAGTTTCCGCGCACCTATCACAGGACATTAATATGGGGCGTCTCCACTGTCGTGTCCTGACATAGGTGGGAGAAGGAAAAAGGGGTTGCTGGTCAGTCTGCGCTCCGGAGCGATACAGAGCAGAAGACAGAAGGAAAATTCACAGTGAAGGCATTTAATTGTTTTCTTCTATCTGGGCCAACACTGGTACAGGCATTTACTAGAAATGCAGGTGGTGAGACTCAGCAGGGAACTCGTTGTGGAGACTCCTGGACAAACAGGGTTTGAAATAGTAGTTTATTCCAGACGGGACTACCTAATACACTGGAGGCTAGTTCTAGGGCTAGAAAAAGCACGAATAACGCTGTTACAACAGAAGCCAGTGCAGAAGTCCCAGGAGTGGGTGCAAGCTACAGTAGCAAACACTAGCAGCATCTTAAGGCAACAACTTAGTTGCAAAACAAAACATACTGAATGTGACACTGTTCACTGAGACACTCCAAGTGAGAGAGAGCAGACTTAACGCGGAGCTGGACCAAGGCTGGAGTCGACGGACGCGGATTCGGCGCCCAGATCGTCTGACTGAGAACTCTTCCAAAATGCGGAATGTAAGGGTTTTAAAGAGCTGCGTGGGGGCACTGTTTTTTCCACTTTAAGCCATCCAGCCAATCCCATAGGCCTCTTGCAGATGCCTGCCAATCATGGTTTAGTTAGGTCCCCTCTATTGCTCCTAAGGCGGGGATGTTAATGCAGTTGCACTAAGTAAGTTCGTATTGTTCAGCTGAAAGCTAAACGTAACTGCTCTGCCAAATAAGGCTTGCAACATTACTGTTATACGTCATTTAGCCCCGCCCCTCGGGCTCCCCGGAGTAGGGACTGCTGGGTCAACAGTTCTTAGCGTTTTCGCTCTCTTTCTAATCCTTGTGAGTCTATTGACGTTGCTGTTCTCTGGGCTGGTATCAAGCTGGCTTTATGCACTAGTACGTGCCTGTCGGTTACAAAGATCTACGGTGACAAGCTACTACAGCATCTAGACGACATATGAAGTTACATGTTAATTCCTTGAAGAGTAACTAACGCCCTGGGACCGCGTCTGGGGGCGCCTGCATTGTCGCAAGGCTCTCCCCTTACGGTTTACTTCATGTAAGAATATCTATCCTAGTTTCGCCTGCCCTCAGCATCGTCTCTGCTTCCGAGCCTTGGAGCGCCTGTCCTCCTTTCTCACAGCTTCAAGATAACGCTACAGTAGCAAGGAATAATCAATATATTTCTACATTGTTATTCATGTCTGCATACACAGTCACCCTGTCGACGAACACGTTTGTTCCAAAGACACATCAGTTTGTTGATATCATCGCTGTAAAACGTTGGATTTTGTTGCCGGAGCCAGAGCCTCAGCTCTGCTTGCATCGCTTTATCACTATAAAAGCGAAGCCCTCGAAGGCGTTCTTTAATTTTTGGAAACAGATGAAAATCGGATGGGGCAATGTCGGGACCGAATGGAGGATGGTCGATGGCAGTGAATCCATGGCGTCTGATTGTTGCAGGTGTCGCAGCTCTCGTGTATGGTCGGGTGCTGTCATGCCGAAGGAGAGGGAGCTTCGTGCGTGGACGAAGTCTTCGAATTCTAAACTCGATTACAGGACTATGTAGTTGAGTGACACAATGCCGCGTTCCACGCTACAGTTCGGAGCCCTCTAGCTGCAGAGGGCTGAAAATATGGTGGACATAAAGAAATGACATATAAAATGTCAACAACGTTTGATGCATTTAAAAAGATTTAAGAATTTTCAAACAAAAGTTCGGAGGCAATGCTTCTCAGCACTTCTGAGCCACGCGTGGCCCACGTTCCCGCCGTCATGTATTTTACACCCTGTTTTTAACGTACTTCCACCTCACTACGTTAGTTTAAACTACTACTGTCACTGAGTTGCTGCTTTGCTTGACCGTGACCGGCGCTAGCAGCGCGTATCGATATATCCCCTCTCGTAGTATCTTTGCTCGACTGCTATTACTTCCCGGTGGTTGTCTGTCGTAGACGAGTTCGGGTCGCGTTTTCGGGTCTGCCAGTTAGTGGGAACGCGTCTGGAGCCAGTCCGGACTTGCCAATCGGGGAGTTGCAATGCGGCACTAATGCAGTTGGGTTGGAGCAGCAGTGAGGTCTGCGTTGACATGGCCCGCGCGACCATTGCCGCCACGCATCACTCGAGCCGGGCCACGGTCTTGGTGGATCGCCGGTCAGTCGTTTTGGCTCGCCGATCGTTCATGAGTCGGCTGTGTGTGTGTGTGTTCCGACTTCCGATTTGTCTTCGTGCGTGCTTAGTTACTGTTGGGTATTGTTCAGATGTTCGTGCAAGTGTTTGTCAGGTAGTTTGTAGTTGTTGGCGCTATTTCCACTGATGACTATTTGAGATGTTGTCGGCATTCTGAGAGGGGTCGGTCGGTTGGTGCGCACTAGGGAGGTTATCTCCGAGTGGGGCAGTCGGCTGTGTTCGCTGCCGGTCCCTGCGCAGTGTCGGAGCGTGTGTGGAGCTGTCCGATCGCTACGAGCTTCGTGGCTCATCGACCCAGGACGTCAAGGTTGAGTGGTGTCTTTGAATACCCAAGCCACGTCCATTCATGTCGTGTGGTTCGTTTCAGTGGTTCACTGTTGGGGAGGTTATCCTGTGAGCAACGCCGAGTGTTTGTATTGCTGAAATTTAGCCGCCATGCGGTGAAATTAACTATATTGGTTGAATACAACTCAAGTGCACTAACGGATTTTTCTGCCTTGAGGCCGTTAGTGTTCCAGCTACCTACCCTGGCCACTAACGTTATTTCAGGCAGCCCCCTTTCCTCACCTGTTGTCGCTGTCCAACACGGTGTGTACCTTTGACAGCTTATTACATATACATATTTGATTGTGGATAATTACGTCCGTAACATTTTGGTGTGTGAATTCTCATGTACCGTTTGGTGGCAAGCAAGTCGTTTTGTCGGTCTGTCCGTGGCTGTCCCTTGGTTGGGTTTCCGACGGATCAAGTGTAGTTGGGCTCACCACCTGTCTCACCTAAGTGAACGAGGGCAGACCGACCCCGTGGAGGCTTCTGAGTGGCGTTGTCTTTACTGTCTTTCTCACTGGTGTTTAATTGTCTGTTTATAATCTAACATAGCCAATGATTAAAAAAAATGTTGGTTTTATTGCGTTTTATGTAAGTTAACTTTGAATTCCGGCAAGTGGATATTTGCTGAAAAGTTACTGCCGTTGTGTTGTCTTTTCTTTCAGTCCGGTTTCAGATACTTAAAACTAAAGGCTTATGGTTATATTTTGGAAAATTAAATGTGGGCCTTCAGCATTGGAACCTTATTCTTAAAATTACCTTTCAAGTTTAAACATTGCTTCCTTCTGCCTTTGAAAGATTATGGTAATTTATTTTAAAATCTTGAAAATTTTATTCTGGGCCTTCAGCCGTTTGTATTGCATCTTATGTATGTTTGTCCATCCACCCCTGCCTTGAAGTTTTCAGCCTAGCTGTGATAGGTATATATTTTAATTATTTTATTTGTAATTGTAACTGCGTGTTTTCAGTCACTTGAAATTTACCTTGTTGTAAAAGTTCGGCTGTGTGCCGTTTTCGTTGTAAATGTGTTATTAAATTACAATAAATTACAATTTTACGGTGAAACTGACTCCAAGCTTATTTGGCCCTTTCCACAATCGTAATTCACCTGCTCTGCCCAGCGGGTTTAGCGGACATTTCAACTCCCTCATACAATCAATCATTATCTCCGATCTGTTCCTCCACTGTACTCAAAACAAAATGCTGTGTAATGCGTTCATACTGTTCCGCACTTATCTTTCTGTTAAGCGCATTAAGTTGACGTCCCCTAACCACTAAAAAGCAGTTTCATTGGAAAGAATAACCTGACTTCAAATAATTAATTCAAAAGAATGGCCCTGACTAAAAATAAGTCTTAGCAATAACCTACACATTTCATTAAGCACTTAACTCACAAAAATCTTAATTACGCGAACTACTGCAATACAGCGAGCGTCAGTACTGCCAGCTAAATAAAAGATTATAAGTTCTAAGGCCACTAACTACTAATAGGCAGATGGTTAGCAAAAGAAAGATTTTGTTTCAAACCAAATAATGTATTTTTTTACCTTAATAATGTGACATCCATTACAAAGATATATAACCATGAATAATTTTCAATCTCCAAGTCGGATACTTCCAGATCATTAGCCTACGCTAACACTTCAGACCTCTACCATCCATCAATGCTAACTTTTCACATTTAACATCCATCACTGCTGGCGACTAACTTTCAACTGCGCAACACTACTGGCGATTAAGTTCCAACAACCCAACAACGAGTCTAACCAGCCACAGAGTCTCTTACAAGCAAAGCGCAGTCAGAGATCCAATGCAAACCGCTACACAGCGCTGCCAACACAGAAGCAGCCGCCTTACATCTACATCTACATTTATACTCCGCAAGCCACCCAACGGTGTGTGGCGGAGGGCACTTTACGTGCCAATGTCATTACCTCCCTTTCCTGTACCAGTCGCGTGTGGTTCGCAGGAAGAACGACTGTCTGAAAGCCTCCGTGCGCGCTCTAATCTCTCTAATTTTACATTCGTGATCTCCTCGGGAGGTATAAGTAGGGGGAAGCAATATATTCGATACCTCATCCAGAAACGCACCCTCTCGAAACCTGGACAGCAAGCTACACCGTGGTGCAGAGCGCCTCTCTTGCAGAGTCTGCCACTTGAGTTTGTTAAACATCTCCGTAACGCTATCACGGTTACCAAATAACCCTGTGACGAAACGCGCCGCTCTTCTTTGGATCTTCTCTATCTCCTCCGTCAACTCGATCTGGTACGGATCCCACATTGATGATCAATACTCAAGTATAGGTCGAACGAGTGTTTTGTAAGCCACCTCCTTTGTTGATGGACTACATTTCCTAAGGACTCTCCCAATGAATCTCAACCTGGTACCCGCCTTACAAACAATTAATTTTATATGATCATTCCACTTCAAATCGTTCCGCACGCATACTCCCAGATATTTTACAGAAGTAACTGCTACCAGTGTTTGTTCCGCTATCATATAATCATACAATAAAGGATCCTTCTTTCTATGTATTCGCAATACATTACATTTGTCTATGTTAAGGGTCAGTTGCCACTCCCTGCACAAAGTACCTATCCGCTGCAGATCTTCCTGCATTTCGCTACAATTTTCTAATGCTGCATCTTCTCTGAATACTACAGCATCATCCGCGAAAAGCCGCATGGGACTTCCGACAGTATCTACTAGGTCATTTATATATATATTGTGAAAAGCTGTGGTCCCATAACACTCCCCTGTGGCACGCCAGAGGTTACTTTAACGTCTGCAGACGTCTCTCCATTGATAACAACATGTTGTGTTCTGTTTGCTAAAAACTCTTCAATCCAGCCACACAGCTGGTCTGATATTCCGTAGGCTCTTACTTTGTTTATCAGGCGACAGTGCGGAACTGTATCGAACGCCTTCCGGAAGTCAAGAAAAATAGCATCTACCTGGGAGCCTGTATCTAATATTTTCTGGGTCTCATGAACAAATAAAGTGAGTTGGATCTCACACGATCGCTGTTTCCGGAATCCATGTTGATTCCTACATAGTAGATTCTGGGTTTCCAAAAACGACATGATACTCGAGCAAAAAACATGTTCTAAAATTCTACAACAGATCGACGTCAGAGATATAGGTCTATAGTTTTGCGCATCTGCTCGACGACCCTTCTTGAAGACTGGGACTACCTGTGCTCTTTTCCAATCATTTGGAACCTTCCGTTCCTCTAGAGACTTGCGGTACACGGCTGTTAGAAGGGGGGCAAGTTCTTTCGCGTACTCTGTGTAGAATCGAATTGGTATCCCGTCAGGTCCAGTGGACTTTCCTCTGTTGAGTGATTCCAGTTGCTTTTCTATTTCTTGGACACTTGTTTCGATGTCAGCCATTTTTTCGTTTGTGCGAGGATTTAGAGAAGGAGCTGCAGTGCGGTCTTCCTCTGTGAAACAGCTTTGGATTGATATCACTGAGCTCTCTTTACCGACCTATTGTGTTGTTACAGCTTGTCTACTGACAACAGGTTTTTTTGCGGCATGTTGTGTCTAAAGAGTCATCGCATTTGGCGATTGACAGCAACTATTTACATGTAAGATACCGAATAACTGAACATTACCTCATCTTTAATGGTCCTGTGGGGGTGCAATAATGGCTCGAGGCACCTCGTATTTGTGCCACTGCCGTGGTAGGGCCTGGCCTACACTCGCCAAGTTGGGGGACATTTCCCTGATACTTCATCTAATTAATGAAAAAGACGAGTTGCCTGATCTTTTATCTTCTCAGCAACGTATTTTTCTCCAGTCACCTCGTGTATTTCTCTCGTCCTGGCCCACCTTGAGGCGCCTAGGCTTCACTTCAAACACGTGGTTTGTAGACGTTGCAAACTGCGTGTATTAGTGTCACGTGTTGTTCCCCAAGACGTCGAGTCTCACAGCAGGGTCGGTTGTTCCGTTGCTCTAAGTGGGTTTCGATTCTTGCTCATGTAAAACGCTCTAAGTGCTCGGATCATCTTCATAGTAATCAATTTCCTAACTTGTATGTGTGGGGTAAAAGTCATCCCTTTATCCAATATCACTCCCATGTATTTCGTTGTAGTAGTCCAGGGTATTGGCTCACCATTGATGGTAAGTCGCATCCTCAGTGTCGGCCGTTTCTTCGTAAACAGTTTTTCTGCAGTTTTCGTAGGGTTCAGGGTGATTTTATTGCTTTTTGCCCACTTTTCGGCGACGGCAAGTTGTCGCTGCATTATGTTGATAAGTTGTTCGATGTTCCTTCAAGAGGCTGGGAAGACCGTGTCATCGGCGTACAGACTGGTGGAGACGTGTCGAGCGGTGGGAATGCGGTTAATGTACCAATTAAACAGGCATGGCGAAATCAGCACTCCCTGTGGGATGCCAGCTGAGAGTGACGATTTCTTCCCATCTATTTGTACAAACAGACGCCTCTCCTGCAGAAAGCTATCAATCAGCCCGATGTAACTGTCGGGGAGACGGGTTTGATCAGATAGTTTGGCTACAAGCTTGTCACGCCACACCCGATCGTATGCCTTTTCAATATCTAGGAAAACTCCAACTGTGGAGTTTCTTTCGCCTATTCAGGTTGGGTTGTATGGATTCTGTGTTCTGAAGCAGCTGTAGCTCCACCGATAACCGTGGCTGGAAGCCAAACTGTTCGTGGCGGATGATGTCATTTTCTTCCAGAGACGCTGTAGCAGCACCCGTTCCAATATTTTGCCGATGGTGGGCAACGGACTAATCGGGCGGTTGCTGTCTGGCAACATTGGTTTTTTTTTCTCTTTCGGGAATAGGGATCGCCTTCAACGTCTTCCAGTCTGCAGAGAAGTAGCCGTTGAATAAGCAGCCGCTGATAATTCGAGTTAAGAGAACGATGGCCTTCCTCGCATGATATTTGAGATCAGTGGCACCAGAATACACAACGCCTCCGTCTATAGTGGCCGGTGCGCTTCTCGTGACATCTAGTGGCCAATTCCGCATGACGTAGGAGTGTCTGGATACTTTTCATCGGACAGTTTACTATCATGCAACTTTTTACATGTTATTCGGCAGAAAAATGAAGATAATCCACTGACGATGGTGAGATTTGACTGAAATAAGTGTCGGTGACAAAAGAAGAAAATCGTCTCTACTCGAAACATAATTTCAAGAAGAATATTTCCTTGTCTATCCCTCAGAACCACCTTTCACAATAATATTCGCTCGACGCCAAAGGAAGAAAATAATGCTATCGTTACTAAGGAAATATTAGTCACGGCGTATTAGTGTGCAAACAGTGTCCTTACATTACGCCAAGTCCCATGAAAATCGATCAGCTCATTGGCAGTGAACAAGCAGTTTACTGTAGGCGTGTTCTTTCGCAGAAACGCTCTCCCCTTGGCCGTGCGCTGCAACCGAGCGAGGAAACACGCATAGCTTTTGGCAAAGGAGACGCATTCATGAGGAGTGTCCTTCAGAGCCCGACCCAGCCAGGCAAGATCTATTCTTTCCGTCAGTCGATTAAGGGAAGAGTTTCGAGGCGATTTCTTCGGAAAGCAGACGACGATTTTCACACCCATCCTTGTCCTGTCCTTGGTTCCGCACCTTCTGTAATCACCACCTTGAGAGTGATGTCAGACCCAATTCCCTTTCTTTGTCACAATGCAGCTACGTGCAGACGGAATGCAGATACGGATAAACGCTTCACGGATTTCTTTCCGCGTCAGGGTAATATGCAGCCTGAAGCTATCGACAACTTCCTCTGTCGTCATTATGAAGAGCTTTGTGTAGTTCTTTATTTAGTTGACCAAATTATATCATGTATACGTTACGAAATCACGGCATTTCCATAAGCTTCGAGAGATTATGTAAATGTCTGTGGTGGAAGAAAGCTGGTAGCGATGTTGATTTCGTACGATGATGGATGACTCAGCTAATATCTGCTTCCTTTCAGCACTATTCAGGGTATAAACACTGTTAAAGCTGTTACACATTCTGATTTCAGCTGCTTCTTTGATGAAAGAATCCTAGTAGTTAGTTGCACGGAATCAGACTTACCGTTCATCGAACACTGTCGTATAATTTCTCACGAGGTGAGTTTGACAACAGCACATTTGACAAAACTCCGCTGTTTAATTGTCGTCGGTGCTCTGTGCAACATGTTGAAACCCTTCTTATTGATTGACCAGACTGGGCAACGTAACCACATTACCGTCTCTATATGCGCTCTTAAGGAGTGTACGAATTTCGTAAACCGCCCCCCCCCCTCCCAATAGTGACGTCGATAGGGTGTCAAAGATACTAGTGACAAAAGGACTCGTTCGGAAGCTAACAACAGGGTTGTCAGAAGTATGTATTGTTCAATACATTGCTTGGACTAGTGTCACACCATTCTATTTCTGAAGTAATTTCCAGAAACCTATTAGTTATCTAACAGTTCTCACGCCGCTGTAAATTACACTGAAATTACCGAAATAGTTCACATTATCGTAGCAATGTTTTCTGGGTTTCATGTGCTTAAGGATGTATTTCGAACTTAGACTTACCTAAGATTCTGATCAGTTTATTCATGCATTAAAACGAGAGTTCACATTTAAAAGCAGAATAATTCCTACACGCAAAATTCAATGTAAAATTACTGTACCAAGTTTTGCTACAGAATATTGCGACTGCATAGTGTGCGAGTATAAAACTACTCACAAGAGCGTCCAACACAGTAACAGCTGTTAACGCCTGGTGGATTCGGCAACGGACAGATTCCGCTGCTTGCGCTGTGGAACAAAAGACTTTACCATTTTTTTCACACCTTTCTTTCCTTATTCATAAGAGCAGAGCGGTCTTTTTCTCCATGTTTCCATTTTATCTGATGAGAGCTGGACGGGCCGTTGCGTAAGTTCATTCTTTTGAGCTGAATATCCCAGCAGGTTGGTAGTGGAGCAGACGTTGTTTGGGAGTGTTTTGAAGATAATTTCCAGTTCTGGCATTCGCCTGACGACCAAGGGTAACTTCTCGAAAACTCTGGTCGAGCTAAGGGATCCTATTTCTGGGACTGCATGGCCCACTGACACTGAAAAAACCTTTATATTGTGCGTGTGCGCGTGTTTGTGTATTGTGACAGCAGTTAGCTGTTATCGAATAGAGGAGTATGTCCCACAACAGACAGTAGCACACTGCACGCGAGGTCCTATTTATGAGTCTCGGCTGTGGTTGTGAAGAGATGGCAGCGATGCAACAGGTACCTCCTTCCGAAGGAACGAACACATTGCAGGCGAGCCAATAATACAATGACCGCACAGGGCTACCTGTGCCTAATAGGTTTCTAGACGGAACATTGAGGCTGTGTGATACAGTGACAACGCACGAATTTATTTTGTATTAATAAAATTATAACGGGAACGAGCAAAGCGTTAAAATAAAGATATTATAATCCATAGACACGGTGAATGGCAATAATTTGGTCTTTTACGGTTAAATCCTGATCCATTAAAATATGATAGGGGCCCAGGTTTGACGAGTATTACTCGGTAACAATACTATTTTAAAGGTTATTAGATACATCACCCATCCCTGGTCGGCAGGCGATACGTAAATTCATAAATTCAGCGTTGCCAGTTACACTGAAGCGCCAACGTAACTGGTGTAGGCATGCGTATTCAAATACACAGACATGTAAACAGGCAGAATACGGCACAGCGGTCGGCAACGCCTACATAAGACAACAAGTGTCTCTCGCAGTTGTTAGATCGGGTACTGCTGCTACAATGGCAGGTTATCAAGATTTAAGTGAGTTTGAACGTGATCTTATAGTCGACGCACGAGCGATGACACACAGCATCTCCGAGGTAGCGATAAAGTTGGGATTTTCCCGTACGACCATTTCACAAGTGTACCGTGGATATCAGGAATCCCGTAAAACATCAATCTCTGGCATTGTTGCGGCCGGAAAAAGATCCTGCAAGAACAAGCCAACGACGACTGAAGAGAATCGTTCAGAGTGACAGAAGTTCAACTCTTCCGCAAACTGGCGCAGATTTCAATGCTGGGCCATCAGCAAGTGTCAGCGTGTGAGCCATGCAACGAAACATCATCGATACGGGCTTTCGGAGCCGAAGGCCCACTCGTGTACCCTTTATGATTGCACGACACAAAGCTTTACGCCTCGCCTGGGCCGTCAATACCGACAATGGGCTGCTGATGCCTGGAAATATGTTGCCAGGTTGGACGAGTCTCGTTTCAAATTGCATCTAGCGGATGGACGTGCACAGGTATGGAGACAACCTCATGATTCCATGGACCCTGAATGTCAGCAGGGGACTGTTAAAGCTGATGGAGACTTATGTCATGGTGTGGGGCGTGTGCAGTTGGAGTGACATTGGACTCCTGATAAGTCTAGATACAGCTCTGATAGGTGACACGCACGTAAGCATCCTGTCTGATCGCGTGCATCCATTCATGTCCATTGTGCATTCCAACGGACTTGGGCAATTCCATTAGGACAATGCGACATCCCACACATCCAGAATTGCTAAAGAGTGGCTGCAGGAACACTCTTCTGGGTTTAAACACTTCCACTTCCCACCAAACTCCCCAGACATGAACATCATTGAGCATATCAGGGATGACTTGCAACGTGGTGTTCGGAAGAGATCTCCACCCCTCGTGTTCTTACCGATTTATGTGCAGCCCTTCAGGATTCATGATGTCAGTTTATTCCAGCACTACTTCAGACATTAGCTGAGTTCAAGCCGCGTCGTGTTGTGGCACTTCTGCGTGCCCGCGGGACCCTACTATATTAGGAGGTGTGCCAATTTCTTTGGCCCTTCAGTGTATATGCCTTATTTACCTTATTGCAGCCTATCATGTTCTGTAACTGTCCTTCTGTCCCATTGTTACTGAACGAAGTTTTCAATTAGGCTACGAAATACCTGCCGAGAAAAGAAGTCTGACTCCTTTACGGTCCAGGGACAGCAGATCAGCAGGTAACTTTCTGTCCGATAGGGAAAGATGACAGGCTGCAGAACATCATACCGCCACAGTCACAGAGGTCTTAGCCAGAGACCAGAAGAGCTGCAGTTGGTAAATTCCCACACCACTGAACTTTTGGCGTCGTGGTGTGAGGAACTATCGGGTAAGACTCCCATTCGCGGATGGGATTGATTGAGGGGACTCTGATGCCACTACTGTACATCACGAACATCCTGCACCATCATATCTCATTTCTGACGCTACAGTGTTTTGGTGGCCTTTTTCCAGCAGGACAATGCCCGTTCACACACGGCACGTGTCTGTGCGGGTTGTCTGCGTGATCTTGACGTACTCAAATACCCAGCCAGACCTCCAGATTAGTCCACGATACAACGGGTGCAGCCTGACGTCAATTCCGTCTCAGGGACAGTATCCAGGTGGTCATTGGTCATTTACAACAACTGTGAACCAGTTTGTCTCAGATGAGAATACAGCGGCCTTCAGACAATGTTCCCATCATCATAAGGACACGCATCCAGCTAGATGTGGAGCTACTACACATTAATAAGTGGGCTCATACTCCCAATTTCTTTCTAAATTGGTCTCGGTTTCATAATCACTGAAATTTCATCATATACCGTCTGTCTGTGAAGTTTCATTTCGGTTCCTTTTCCCATTCTGAGTGCTTCACTTTGCTCTCGGGCCGTGAATATTAATTGATGATCTTGCAATTTTGACACAACACTACTCCATGATGAACAACTGATGTTTGCAGCGTCTGCCACTGGATTTGGATGAGAATCTCTGTGACACTTTGGTTCCTACTGAAAGAAACAGTGATCAAACGCACACTCTTTGTTCGATCTTCTCTATTTCCTCTAAGAGTCCAAAGTTTCCTAGCCTGAAGAGTAATAAAAAATGGTTCAAATGGCTCTGAGCACTATGGGACTTAACATCTATGGTCATCAGTCCCTTGAACTTAGAACTACTTAAACCTATCTAACCTAAGGACATCACTCAACACCCAGTCATCACGAGGCAGAGAAAATCCCTGACCCCGCCGGGAATGAAGAGTAATACTCAAGTATTGATCGACAAACGCTTATGTAAGCTACGTGTTTTGTGGATGGATGAAATATTCTGAGAATTCTCCAACGAATATCAATATGACATCTGCCTTTACCAGCCCTAGTTGTATTTGTTCGTTCCAGTTTGAATCGCTTAGTGTACATACTCCTAGATAATTAGTAGATGTGACTACGTCCTGTGATTGTTTGGCAGACTCCATATTCTACATCAGTACGTTACATTCTTTAATGTTCAGCTTCAACTTCCAAAACCTGTAGCAAGTGACGATTCACTGCAGTAATTCCTTCATTTACTCTGCTGCTTCTCTTTACCCAATAGCGTCATCCCCAGATAAACTACTTGGAACTCCCGACTTCGTCCTTCAGGTCACTGATAATTATAGTGATCAGTGATGATTCTACAGGGTGATTCAAAAAGAATACCACAACTTTAAAAATGTGTATTTAATGAAAGAAACATAATATAACCTTCTGTTATACATCATTACAAAGAGTATTTAAAAAGGTTTTTTTTCACTCAAAAACAAGTTCAGAGATGTTAAATATGGCCCCCTCCAGGCACTCGAGCAATATCAACCCGATACTCCAACTCGTTCCACACTCTCTGTAGCATATCAGGCGTAACAGTTTGGATAGCTGCTGTTATTTCTCGTTTCAAATCATCAATGGTGGCTGGAAGAGCTGGCCAAAACACCATATCCTTAACATACCCCCATAAGAAAAAATCGCAGGGGGTAAGATCAGGGCTTCTTGGAGGCCAGGGATGAAGTGCTCTGTCACGGGCTGCCTGGCGGCCGATCCATCGCCTCGGGTAGTTGACGTTCAGGTAGTTACGGGCAGATAACATAAGGTTTCATAACTAACCTTTTTCGTAGGACTCTCCATACAGTTGATTGTGGAATTTGCAGCTCTCTGCTAGCTCTGCGAGTCGATTTTCCTGGGCTGCGAACAAATGCTTGCTGGATGCGTGCTACATTTTCATCACTCGTTCTCGGCCGTCCAGAAATTTTCCCTTTGCACAAACACCCATCCTCTGTAAACTGTTTATACCAACGTTTAATACACCACCTATCAGGAGGTTTAACACCATACATCGTTCGAAATGCATGCTGAACAACTGTCGTCGATTCACTTCTGCCGTACTCAATAACACAAAAAGCTTTCTGTTGAGCGGTCGCCATCTTAGCATCAACTGACGCTGACGCCTAGTCAACAGCGCCTCAAGCGAACAAATGTACAACTAAATGAAACTTTATAGCTCCCTTAATTCGCCGACAGATAGTGCTTAGCTCTGCCTTTTGTCGTTGCAGAGTTTTAAATTCCTAAAGTTGTGGTATTCTTTTTGAATCATCCTGTATTATATTACAACACTCCACTGAGGCACACCGGAAGCTACTCTTACACGTAAAAGTTTCTCTCCTTTAACAACGAACGTTTCCATATTATTGTAAATGGGTAGTATTCAACAATGATTTTCGTAGAAATGTAGAACTGACAGAGCCACATGTCGTTTGTATCGTCTCCCATGCAATACGTTCTTCTTCTCCTCCTCTCTTGCCTTATACCGCCTTTCTACGGGGTCTGCAGGATCTGCATTATTTCATCTCGGGATGCTCTTTCTGACGACACCACATCGCCCCTCCCCCTTCCCCATAGGGATGGACTTTGTATATGCGATCTGTCTGTATCTAGAGTTATGTTATGTGGGGCAAGAGTTACAATGTTTTCTACATGTTTGCGAATCGTGTAAGTGAGAGAGGACGTGGATACCACCCTGGTACTCAGGTAATTGGATGTAGAAAACCTGCTAAAAACTACATCCAGGTTGGACGGTACACCGGGCTTCGTCACTAACCCGTAGGGCGCTTTCGATCTGAGGCGGACGCGCCTTCTTGAAGGTTTTCCTGGCGGCTGTCTCCTTGCAGTTCCCGACAGCTGGTAAGTTCTTTGGAATCTGAGTGACACGATGTGTCTGCCGATTACTGGCTCACAGGTGGTCATAAATAGATCAGTAAATCCCACATTCTTTAAGTAACTGAACTTCTATGCATAAAACAGCTTCGAAGTTCTCAGTACTTTACAAATGTGTTAATGTGTTAAGTACACAACTGGCCATTAAAATTGCTGCACCACGAAGATGACGTGCTACATACGCGAAATTTAAACGACAGGAAGAAGATGCTGTGATATGCAAAAGATTAGCTTTTCAGAGCATTCACACAAGGTTCGCGCCGGTGGCGACACCTGCAACGTGCTGACATGAGAAAAGTTTCCAACCGATTTCTCATACACAAATAGCAGTTGACCGGCGTTGCCCGGTGAAACGTTGTTGTGATGCCTCGTGTAAGGAGGAGAAATGCGTACCATCGCGTTTCCGACTTTGATAAAGGTCGGATTGTAGCCTATCGCGATTGCGGTTTATCGTATCGCGACATTGCTGCTCGCGTTGGTCGAGATCCAATCACTGTTAGCAGAATATGGAATCGATGGGTTCAGGTGGGTAATACGGAACGCCGTGCTGGATCCCAACGGCCTCGTATCACTAGCAGTCGAGATGACAGGCATCTTATCCGCATGGCTGTAACGGATCGTGCAGCTACATCTCAATCCCTGAGTCAACAGATGAGGACGTTTGAAAGACAACAACCATCTGCACGAACAGTTTGACGACGTTTTCAGTAGCATGGACTATCAGCTCGGAGAGCATGGCTGCGGTTACCCTTGACGCTGCATCACAGACAGGAGCGCCTGCGATGCTGTACTCAACGACGAACCTGGGTGGACGAATGGCAAAACGTCATTTTTTCGGATGAATCCAGGTTCTGTTTACAGCATAATGATGGTCGCATCCGTGTTTGGTGTCATCACGGTGAACGCACATTGGAAGCGTGTATTCGTCATCGTCGTACTGGCGTATCACCCGGCTTGATGGTATGGGGTGCCATTGGTTACACGTCTCGGTCACCCCTTGTTCGCACTGACAGCACTTTCAACAGTACACGTTACATTTCAGATGTGTTACGACCCGTCGCTCTACCCTTCATTCGATCCCTGCGAAACCCTGAATTTCAGCTGGATAATGCACGACCGTATGATGCAGGTCCTGTACGGGCCTTTCTGGATGCAGAAAATGTTCGACTGCTGCCCTGGCCAGAAAATTCTCCAGATCTTTCACCAATTGAAAACGTCTGGTCAATGGTGGCCGAGCAACTGGCTCGTCACAATACGCCAGTCACTACTCTTGATGAACTGTGGTATCGTGTTGAAGCTGCATGGGCAGCTGTACCTGTACACGCGATCCAAGCTCTGTTTGACTTAATGCCCAGGCGTATCAAGGCCGTTATTACGACAAAGGTGGTTGTTCTGGGGACTGATTTTCCAGAATCTATGCACCCAAATTGCGTGAAAATGTAATCGCATATCAGTTCTAGTATAATATATTTGTCCAATGAATACCCGTTTATCATCTAGATTTATTCTTGGTGTAGCAATTTTAATGTCCAGTAGTGTATTTGTCGTTAAACACGTACGCAGGAGAAAGCTTAGAAATGGTTTGTAATTACGTTTAAAGATTGTTGGGAGTTGCTCTCGTGATCAAACACAATATGCTTTCAAATTTTAGCAAAATCTATTTTTACACGTATCTCAATGTTTACGTCAGTCGTACAATGAAATAATTCTGCAAGCACATTCAGCGGTATAAGTGTGTATTGTCTGCAAACTGTGTTGCGAACAGAGTTGGTAGTAGTAAATTAAAACTCTGTGACTGCTGCTGAAGTTTGAGAGCATGAACAACGAAAATGGAGTAACTCATTAACTTTATTCCTTTCATAATTTAGTGGGGGTGAGGGTTGTGTCAGCAAGAAAAAGTTCCATAGGGGTTTGAAGTTATGTGTAAAGTTTGTTAGGGGTCACGTATTTCCGCGTCGTTATTTAGTCTACTTAAGACAGACTCACAGTATAATCTTATGCTAAGAGACTAATATAATGGAACCAGTATTACAGTTAGAAACTGTGTGTCTATCTTGAGGCACCGTAACTGAGTGTGTACACATACACAGTCCATAATAATCCAGTATTTAAGAATGAGAGCACTTGGTGACTTCCTACAATTTAAATATCTTCAACATTTACCTAGGTCTCAGTTTTTTTTTTTTTTTTTAGTTCCAGTACAGCACTCATGGTTGACGCATCGCGGTCGCGAAGTGGGGCCGAGGCAGTACCAGATAAGTCTTACAGTCTAACGATAATTTATGGACTTGTAGTTGCAGCTTGACGATGTCCACTATGGAAAAACAGTAGATATTGTTATTCTGAAGAACGTTGGGTTATCTCGACTGAAACGTACGTATATTTCTAGGTAAACGGTGCAACTGTGACTTCCTACAATACTTGCACATAATTTCAAATCATTTCGAAACGTTTTCTCGCTGACACCCCACACAGTGAAGAAATGCATCACGTTTTAATTTATTCCTTCTTTACTACTAACTCTATTCGCAAAATGTTGCACAGACGCTATCCACATATACTACTGACTGTAGCTGGTAAATGATACGATTGTACGACACGTGCCACAAACATTTAGATGAGTGAAAAACTAGCTTATGCTGAGAATGGCGGACAGTAAGACTTCCACATCAGTCATGATGTTTTAATTTATTACTTCTTTACTCCATTCACAGCAGATTTTGTCGACATTATCTACATGTATCACTTAATGTACCTGCAGAATTACGTCACTGCACGACAAGTAGTGCAGGAGACCGCTACGTCACGAGCATCGCGATGTGTGAAAAATTAATTTTTCCTTGAAATGGAGCGCAAATTACGCACACTAAACTGATGCAATGTTCGATAATGTGAGCACTTTTCAACTTCTAACAAATTTTAAATGTAATTTGAAACATTTCCTAATAGTTTTCCTGCTTTCATGTTTAAGTAAAATATTTAACTCATTAACCCACGGGTAATCAGAAGTTTGAGGCTGTTTTACGCATGGTAGCTCGGTCCTTTGAAGACTCTGGTGTACGCAAAATCGCGCTGTATTCGAAATTTGACGAAAGCAAGTCACGTACGGCTAAGCCCAGAAAGAACTGATTTACTGCCTCTTCTGTTTTCTGCTAGCTACGAGGCTTTAAGCGACATGACATAAATAGGCGTTCTCTGTATTCAGCTGCGACCTCGCAGACGGGCGCAGTAGTGGCGGAATGTATAAAAACGTGGCGTCCTCGGAAGCCACTCTGCATGCGTGCTAGCGGCGATCCACTTGGCCTCGCGCCGCTGCGGCCGATTTCCCGGAAACGACGCCAGAACACTCAATAAAATATCACTCCCTACTCACCATCGATCAGCGCTAATGGTCCCTAGACCGTACTACCGGGGTGGGCGGTGTCCGTCACGAGGCCGACATTAAACGGCGGTATTCTAGTCCTCCCGTAATACTGTCGCCTCATTCATCAATACGATGAAAGTAAATTATTCAGTACGTCATTACTGCGTTCCTTCTTACAGGGAGACTGGCACGCAATAACATCGACCTGTGTATACAGCTACGAATGCCGTGGAATGAAGTACAAGTGAGAATATTACTACCGTAAGAAAGGTACAGTGGTGATGTACTGTAAGTATGATGCATTACGTGCATGTCTGTAGCTAAATTAACACGATCGCGTATGTCACATCGCTCAAGGATGGAGCAGCCAGTGCACAGGGCCGGTGCGAGAACGTTTTTCCGCAGAAGCCTCATATCATATGGTGTCCTCTCCCACTGGCTGCCTTTTCTGCGGCTCTTAGTAAGACTTTTGAAAATAAATCTAAACGTAATGATATTTTAAATAAAGTTCAGTCTTGATTACGACACTTATGTCTCAATAACATAGGTGACCGGTTTCGGCTATATTTATATAACCATCTTCAGACGCATGGCTTCATGGAGGATGGTAGGCGGAGCTCTCCTCAGATGCTACGAAGTCAACTGATGGGATGTAACATCAGTTGACTTCGTAGCAGCTGAGGAGAGCTCCGCCTACCATCCTCCAAGGAAGCCATGGGTCTGAAGATGTTTATATAAATATAACCGAAACCGGTCACCTATGTTATTGAGACATAAGTGTCGTGATCAAGACTGAACTTCATTTAAAATATAGTAATCTATTGATCGCTGTATTTCAAAAATGTTTACCAAAATTGTATAAACGTAATGATCTTGGAATCGGGTTTCTTGTCTTCAAAAATGAGAGCAACATAGACATTCCTCAACAACAGATAAAAATTTCCGAATCATATTCCTGTGCTAAATATTAAAAGAAGAATAGTTCAAATGGCTCTGAGCACTATGGAACTAAACTTCTGAGGTCGTCAGTCCCCTTGACTTAGAACTAATTAAACCTAACTAACCTAAGGACATCACACACATCTATGCCCGACGCAGGATTCAAACCTGCGACCGTAGCAGCAGCGCGGTTCCGGACTGACGCGCCTAGAACCGCTCGGCCACAACGGCCGGCTTAAAAGAAGAAATAATTAATTTTGAATTAAAGCAATTCCTGAGACGTGTAGAAGAATTTGGTGAAAACAGAAACTAGTACATCTGTTGTATTGTTCTAGCTTCAAGGAAACTGTGTGATGGAATGAATGAAAATATGAAACATCTGTTACTTGGTAATTTAACAACGGAAATTTTCAATACTGTAATTTACAAATTACTTTACTTTCCAGCGGTAAAATGGGACAGAAACGCAAAGAAGAAATGTTCAGATGTGTATGAAATCTTATGGGACCTAACTGATAAGGTCATCAGCCCCTAAGCTTACACACTACTTTACCTATATTATCCTAAGGACAAACACACACACCCATGTCCGAGGGAGGACTCGAACCTCCGCCGGGACCAGCCGAAAAGCAAAGGAGTAATCAAGTTTTATATTGACATGAAAAATGAAAGAAAATCTTTAAGTGCGTTAAGTATATGTCACATATGTATAAAACTCCAGATAAGCAGCCAATTTTCATGAAATATGCCGTCAAAGTATTCGAGTATTGATAGAAGGGGTCAAAATTTTAATGTCTGTATCTAAAAAGAGATAAACAAATGTGTGTGTGTGTGAAACGAAGTACAATTATATTACTAATAGAGTTGGGTGACAGTCATTCCTACAGATATTCAATACATGAACAGACTACTATTCTCTTTGATAAAAACATGCTACTAACATTTTTTTAGCTTTTAATTAGCAAAATCTTTCACAGTAGATGCCGAATACGTCTTGATTTCAAGTAACGCTTTCAGTTGTCAAAAGTGACATTCTAGCTGTGCGGGGTAGCCGCGCGGTCTAAGGCACCTTGTCACGATCCGTGCGGCTCCCTCTATCGGAGGTTCGAGTCCTCCCTCCGGCATGGGCGTTTGTGTTGTCTTTAGCGTAAGTTAGTTTCAGCTAGATTAAGTAGTGCGTAAGCTTAGGGAACGATGACCTCAGCAGTTGGCCCCACAAGACCTAACCACATAATTCAAATTTCTGACAGCCTAGACAACAGTTCTCGAAAAAGCGTATGAGGTTATTAACCTGACTTTTGAGAAATTCCTTTCATAACTAACTGTATATATAAGGTAACGTCAGGGACGGTCGAACATACTCCATTGTAACAAAATACGTAGTTCTCAGAGCCGTGTTTGTTGATGTAACAGTGTAGACAAGATCTGGAATTTAATTCATTAAGATGGTACATGAAAAAGAAAAAAGTCGACGGAATTCTCAGATAATTCTGAGGTTCTCCTTTCCGGCCTACTGTTGTAGCAATGGAGACCTTTACGTAACAACTGAAGCCCTGACACCGATATGTACTTTCGAGAAGTTCAAAGGGCATTGAAGAGCAGCAGACGGATTCGGTTATTTCACAGTCTTGGTTTTCCAAGAACAAACTCTCTGGCTGTCACGAAAGTGTGTATGAATCTCCTGCCGATCGAACTGGCCAGTAACAATCGCCAGAATGTTGCCCCCTAATTCGATCCGGTGGCTACCCAAAGCACTCGAACAGTTGTCTGAAATATTAGAACCAGCTTTCCGTGTGCAGTCTTTTCCGTAGACCCACTTTTGAGTGATATGTGTAGTATACAGTCTGTTTCACAATTCATATTGCAGGCCTCTAGGGGCTGCAGAGGGGACTTTTAGTAGATAAAGTTCTGACAGGGAACCCATGTCCAGAAACGTACCATTGGGATGTAAAAATGAGTTTGAAGGTAGGATCACTTTAAAATCTCCTGCTTTACGGAACGGTTCGTAATGGTGGAGCTACACAACTTATGTTTCGAGAACGTTTTCCGGATAGCCTCAGTTCGTCACATACCATATTCGTTCGAATAGAACAACGGCTGTGACAAACTGGTACGTTCGCAGTTAGGAGGGTTGACTGGCTGTGATGCTCGACGGACGCGCACCATGGCTTGCAGACCGTGTGTATGAGTGCATGCATGCGTCGTGCATACAACTAGTGCAATGAACAACAGCGTCGCTTAGGGAAGCATCTCCTGTATGCGTTGCACAACGGTCATAGCTCATTGTCTCCGCAGTGGGCATATTGTGAAGAAGGGGATTCGAAAGTGATCCGCTCTTCAGAATTCCTCTACAACCCAGTAATACGAATTGTGAAACACTCTGTAGATGTAAATATATACATACAAATTCCCTGGGTTGTATCTATAAATGATTGTTAGTGATTCTAATATCTACATTTACATAGATACTCCGCAAGCCACCGTACGGTGCTGTACTGCTGCTGCTCCCTTTCCTGTTCCACTCGCAAATAAAGCGAGGGAAAAATGACTGTCTATATGCCACCATATGAACCCTAATTTTTCGAATCTCGTCTTCGGGGTCTTTGTTGTATTCTCTTTAGCCGCCTTTATTCGTCTCATTGTCTCTGTAGAGCTAAAAAGTAAATGTCGTGTGACTAGGGCCTCCCGTCGGGTAGACCGTTCGCCGAGTGCAAGTCTTTCGAATTGACGCCACTCCGGAGACTTGTGCGTCAATGGGGATGAAATGATGGTGATTAGGACAACACTCAGTCCCTGAGCGGAGAAAATCTCCCACCCAGCCGGGAATCGAACCCGGGCAGGTAGGTATGACCTTCTGTCCCGCTGACCACTCAGCTACTGGGGGCGGACTCTGTAGAGCTGTACCATGGGAAACAAGGAGAGGACGTTGGCTAGTGCCCGGTATCCTCGGTCTATAACACAAGCTGCACGCAGTTAATAACTTGGTTCTTTATTCATAAACAAAGAGCTCCTTAAAGTTCTATATGCCCAGGTACAAGCTCGCTTCTGTATAGTCCACGTAGCCTCAATGATGTTTAAGTAGAAGTCCGCTATGTTCAGTACAAGGTTGCTATGTGCTGCCTGTCTCTGTGCTAGACGCTAAGTCTGCGGCTCCGTCTCGGTGACATGCTGGATCTCTCGGCGTACGGACTCGAGCTAACTGACGTAACAGGCTCGAACTAACTGGCTAAACTGGCCCTCTGGTCTGCGGAGGCGATCCTAAAATACTGGCGACTGAGAGGACGTTGGAATGTTTCCAGTGAGTCTTGTCATTGGCCTCTATCGATACTCACGTAACCTCTATGCCGCATGGTGTCTGACGCCAGCGTACGCCAGCACAGTCTTTAAACGCAGTTAATGTTGGCGGCAGTAGAATCGTTCGGCAGTCAGCTTCAAATGCCGGTTCTCTAAATTTTGTCAGTAGCGTTTATCAAAATGAACGTCGCCTTCCCTCCAGGGATTCCCATTTGAGTTTCTGAAGCATCTCTTTCACACTTATGTCTTGTTCGAAAATACCGGTAACGAATCTAGCAGCCCACCTCTGGACTGCTTCGATGTCTTCCTTCAGTCCGGCCTGGTTCGGGTCCCAGACACTCGAGTAGTACTCAAGAGTAGGTCGCACCAGCATCCCATATGCGGTCTCCATTAGAGGTGAACCATTCTTTCCTAAACTTCTCCCAATAAACTGAAGTCGGTCATTCGCCTTCCCTATCATAGTTCTCACACGCTCGATTCATTTCATTTCGCTTTGCAACGTTATGCCCAGATATTTACACGACTTGACTGTGTCAAGCAGGACACTAGTAATAGTGTATCCAAACACTACAGGTGAGCTTGGAAGTGCTCAGTGCAGCAATAAGCGCTGTTTATTTATTTCATGTCAAAAAACATAAAAATATGTAACATATACTATTAAAGCCAATATTATAACTTATGCGGAAGGGGGGGGGGGGGGTGGTGAAGTAAAAGAAGATACGACGCTGCGAGAAGATTTGAAAGAGCACTGAAAGATCTAAGTTGAAAGAACGCTCGTGGAGTAGACGACATTCTCTAATTATTGAGATCACTGGGAGAACTGACATAACAGAAGTATTTGACCTGGAGTCCTAGATGTACGAGACAGGAGATTTACCAGCAGACATCAGTAAGATTGTAATGATATCAGTTGCTAAAACGATAGGTGCTGCTAGGTACGTGGACATCCGCAGAAATATATCTGGGGGAGGGTGAGTCAGTTTCTTGGGGCATTACTCTAAATTCAGTCGAATTACAGAAGTTATGCCACAAGAACTAAATTCTATAGGTTATACAAAAAAGTTATGTCACAGAAAATTGAGCTTATCCATTGAATATCTGCCGCAGTACGAGAACTGTGTAATGAACAAAAACTCTATCCTCCACATTCCAGGAAGGGAGGAATGCTCATGGACAACTGTGAATGTTAGCGAACTTATCAATTAAACAAGTCATGGATGCAAAACACTGATACATATTATCTACAGAAAAACGGAAAATTAGAACTCGACCACAGGGAAGATCGGTTTTGGTTAATGGGATATGTAGGAACACACGAGGCATTACTGACCCTACTATTATCTTGGAAGATGGGTTAAAGAAATCCAAATCCATGTTTATGGCATTTGCGGATCTACAGAAGCTTTTTGACAACGTTGCTTAGAATATACTCTTGTGAATACTAAAGGTGCCAAGCAAAAATAAAAGGAACAAACGGTTGCTTATTCACAAGTTGTGCACAAACCAGAATGCAGCTGTGAGAGGTGACGAACATGAAAGAGTAACTGAGAAGGAAGTGAAACAGTATTGAATCCTATCCCCGGTGTTATTCAACATATACATTGAGCAAGCGGTAAAGGAATCCACTGAGAACTTTGGGAAAGGGAAAGAAGAAACAAAAATTTTGAAGTTTACTGACGATATTGTAATTCTGCCAAAGACGGCAAAGAAATTGGAGGAACACCTGAACCGTATGGATACATACAGCGAACATTGACAAAAGCTTTCTCTAAATCTACAAATGATAGAAACGTAGGTTTGCCTTTTCTTAATCTATTTTCTAAGATAAGTCATAGGGTCAGTACTGCCTCACGTGTTCCAACATTTCTACGGAATCCAAACTGATATTCCCCGAGGTCAGCTTTTAACAGTTTCTCCTTTCGTCTGTAAAGAATTCACGTTAGAATTTTGCAGCTGTGACTTATTAAACTGATAGTTCGGTAATTTTCACATCTGTCAACATCTGCTTTCTTTGGGATTGGAATTATTACATTCTTCTTGAAGTCTGAGGGTATTTTGCCATTCTCATACATCTTGCTCACCAGATGGTAGAGTTTTGTCAGGACTGGCTCTCCGAAGGCAGTCAGTAGTTCTAATGGAATGTTGTCTACTCCCGGGGCCTTGTTTCGACTCAGGTCTTTCAGTTCTCCGTCAAACTCTTCACGCAGTGTCGTATCTCCCATTTCATCTTCATCTACATCCTCTTCCATTTCCATAATATTGTCCTCGAGTACATCGCCCTTGTATAGACCCTCTATATACTCCTTCCACCTTTCTGCTTTCCCTTCTTTGCTTAGAACTGGGTTTACATCTGAGCTCTTGATACTCATACAAGTGGTTCTCTTTTCTCCAAAGGTCTCTTTAATTTTCCTGTAGGCAGTATCTATCCCACCACTAGTGAGATAAGCCTCTACATCCTTACATTTGTCCTCTAGCCATCTCTGCTTAGCCATTTTGTACTGCCTGTCGATCTCATTTTTGAGACGTTTGTATTCCTTTTTGCATGCTTCATTTACTGCATTTTTATGTTTTCTCCTTTCACCAATTAAATTCAATATTTCTTCTGTTACCCAAGGATTTCTACTAGCCCTCATCTTTTTACCTACTTGATCCTCTGCCTCCTTCACTACTTCATCCCTCAAAGTTACCCATTCTTCTTCTACTCCATTCCAGTCACCCATGACTATTAAATTTTCGTCTCCCTTCACTATCTGAATAATTTCTTTTGTCTGATCATACATTTAATCAACTTTTTCGTCATCTGCAGAGCTAGTTGGCATATAAACTTGTACTACTGTAGTAGGCGGGTGCTTCGTGTCTATCTTGGCCACAATAATGCGTTCACTATGCTGTTTGTAGTAGCTTACCCGCACTCTTTCTTTAAAAAAAAAAAGTTCAAATGTGTTTGAAATCTTATGGGATTAAACTGATAAGGTCATCAGTTCCTAAGCTTACACACTACTTAACCTAAATTATCCTAAGGACAAACACACACACCCATGCCCGAGGGCGGACTTGAGCCTCCGCCGGGACCAGCCGCACAGTCCATGACTGCAGTCCCCTCAGACCGCTCGGCTAATCCCGCGCGGTTTCTATTTTTTTTATTCACAATTAAACCTACTCCTGCATTACCCCTATTTGATTTTGTATTTATAACCCTTTATTCACCTGACCAAAAATCTTGCCACCGACCTTCACTAATTCCCACTGTATCTAACTTTAACCTATCCATTTCCGTTTTTAAGTTTTCTAACCTACCTGCCCGATTCAGGGATCTGACATTCCACGCTCCGATCCGTAGAACGCCGGTTTTCTTTCTCCTGATAACGGCGTCCTCTTGAGTCTTCAAAGAAATTAGCCTTGTACAAACATGAAATAAATCAGGGAAGAAGCGAAGAGAAGACATTTAAACGTAGTGTTACCGAAAAATGCTGAAGATTAAATGGGTGGCTCGAACAACGAATGAAGCGGTCCTGAATGGAATCGAGGCTGTACAGCCATAAAGTCTTTTTATATCGACCACTATTATTGATGTTCTTTTTGTCACTATTATTCTCATTGTTATTGTTATTACAACTATGGCTCTCAGTGGCAGGAGCAGTACTACAAGTGCCGCCAGTTTTAACTTTATTAGCTCATAGTCAGTATTATTTACACACATTGTCACTATAGACACTCATATCATTTTGATGCGACAGTAAAAATAAAAATAAAAATAAATCAGCACGACTCACCACGAAGGAATTATCGGAAAGTGACGGAAATCGGTAGATATCATGTACATGTATAGTCACACAAATGATTACAATTTCACAAAAATTGGATGATTTATTCACGAGAATGAGCTTCGTCAATTGAGCAAGTCAATAGCGCTTGTGTCGAGCCCTGGCCCCTATTCAAGCAGTTGATTGAAACAGATATTAGATGTCCTTCTGAGCCACATAGTGCCAAATTCTGTCCAGATGCCGCGTTAGGTCGTTGGTTGGAGGATCTTGCCGATAATGATGTTCGAACTGTTCTCCACTGCGGAGACATCCGACGACCTTGCTGACAATGGTAGGCTTTTGCAAGCATATAGATAAGCAATAGAAACTCTCGCCGTGTGTGGACGGACATTAGCTTGCTGGAATGTAAGCTCATGGACGGCTTGCTATCAAGACGGGGCGCAGAATATCGTCAGTGTACCCCTGTGCTGTAAGTATGTCACGGGATCTCAAACAAAGGGGCCCTACTATGAAATAAAGTGGCACCACAGGCGGACACCCCAGGTTGTCGGATCCTATGCCGGGCAACAGTCGGATTGGTCTCCCGACACTGTCCGTAGGGTATCCAGACACGTTTTCGCTGGTCATCGGGGCAGCTTTCGAAACGAGACTCATCGCTGAAGGCAGCTGTACTTCGGGTAATGAGATTCGAGGGCGAATGTCCGCGAAAACATTGCGAACTGGTTTGCTGAGGCATAGAGGTCACTGGTAGTCGACGCAATGGGCGGCGTGAGCTGAGGCCCCTTCCTGTGGACCTCCTATTAACTATCCTCGTGGTCGCTGAAGCACCTGTTACACGTCGCATCTATGGTAATGACGAATCCGGGGCTCTGAATGCCTCTCTGGCGATTGCTCCGTCCTCATGTTCCGTCGTCTCTCTAGGTCGACCGCTTCCTTCTTGACGCTGTGTTCGGGCCGTGGTTCACCCATTCCTGCCAACATCATCGAACAGTGGCATCGCTCCTATTCAAATGTCGAGCGATTCGCCTATTAATCCAACAGGCTTCTTTGAGCCCAGCTACACGTGCTCTCTCAGGCTTTTACATCTGTTTACGTTCTTCACGCGCGTGTCTGCGAGGCATAGTTACTGTCCAACTGAACACGCGGAATAATATTCGCAATGACTTTATTGCCCCATTGTCGACATGTCTCCTGTTTACTACCTTTGCCAGCTGCGCAGTGAAACCAAAATTCACAAGTTTGCATTTTCCGCCCATCCGTGGATGAAAATCAGTTTGTGACCATTTTACACGACTCCTTCGTGGTGCGTCGTTTTTTTTTGTGTTAGAGCATATGTGTTATACAGTGAAGAGCCAAAAAAGCTGGAACACCTGCCTAATACCGCGTAGGGTCCCCGTGAGCACGCAGAAGTGCCGCAACACGATGTGGCATGGACTCGACTAATGTCTGAAGTAGTGCTGGAGGGAACTGACACCGTGAATTCTGAATGGCTGTCCATAAATCCGTAAGAGATCTCTTCTGAACAGCACGTTGCAAGGCATCCCAGATATGCTCAATAATGTTCATGTCTGGGGAGTTCGGTGGCCAGCGGAAGTGTTTAAACTCATAAGAGTGTTCCAGGAGCCACTGTGTAGTAATTCTGGACGTGTGGGGTGTGACATTGTCCTGCAGAAATTGCCCAAGTACGTCGGAATGGACATGAATGGATGCAGGTGACCAGACAGGGTGCTTACGTATGTGTCACATGTCAGTGTCGTATCTAGACTTATCACGTGTTGCATACCACTCTAGCTGCACATGGACCAGACCATTACAGAGCCTCCATCAGCTTGAAGAGTCCTCTGCTGACATGCAGGGTAAATGGATACATGAGGTTGTCTCCATACGCGTATACAGCCATCTGCTCAATGTAATTTGAAACGAGACTCGTTCGACCAGGAAACATGTTTCCAGATATCAAAAGGTTAATGTCGGTGTTGGCGGGCCCAGTGAGCCGTAAAGCTTTGTGTCATGCGGTCATCAAAGGTACACGTGTACGTCTTCGGTTCCAAAAGCCCATATCGATGACGTTTCGTTGAGTGGTTCACACGGTGACACTTCTTGATGGCCCAGCATTGAAATCGGCAGTAATTTGCGAAAGGTCTGCACTTCCGTCACGTTGAACGATTCTCTTCAGTCGTCGTTGGTCGCATTCCTGCAGGATCTTTTTTGCCGGCCGAAGCAATGTCGGAGATTTGATGTTTTACTGGATTCCTTACACTCATGGTATACTCGTCAAATGGTCGTATGGGAAAATCCCCTCTTCATCACTACCTGGCAGATGCTGTGTCCCATTGCTCGTGCGCCAACTATTAACACTACTTTCAGACTCACTTAAGTCTTGATTTCCTGCCATTGTAGCAGCAGCAACCAATCTAACAACTGCGCCGTACACTTGTCGTCTAATATAGGCGTTGCCGACCGACTCACCAGGTTAGCCGAGAGAGCTGCGCTGCGACGAGGGCCAGTGTGCCAGCCTGCCTCGATGTAGTTTTTGAGCGGTTTTCCACATCCCACTAGGTGAATATTGGGCTGGTCCCCACGTCCCGCCTCAGTTACACGACTCACAGACATTTGAACCACGTTCGCACTGTTTCATGATTACACTAGACGCAGACAGCCAGAGTACACTGATTCTGTCCTGGAGGGGTGGGGGGTGGAGGGGTGGTACGGCGTTGCGGCAGGAAGGGCATCCGGCCACCCTTTAAACCATGCCAAATTCTATTGTAACCTTGTCGACCTTGCGAAAACGTCGGAATAAAGGCAAAGGCGATAGACAGGCGTTGCCGACCGCAGCGCGTATTCTGTCTGCTTACATATGTCTGTATTTGAATATGCAAGCCTATACCAGTTTCTTTGACGCTCCATTGTATTAAAACTGTCATTTTTTAGATAACAGTGATGTAAAAATGTACTGTGTGTGTGAAGTCCTATTCCGATGTAAGGGCCGATGGCTGTAATCAGATCATATGAAATAAATAAATAAAATATGAGGGGGGCGGGCGGGTGGATGTGTGGGTTGTGGAGGGATGGACAGGGAGGGACTATCAAGAATAGGGCACTAAACCCTGCAACATGTAACAACGTCTACGAGTTCACATTTTTCTCTATTTATAAAAGTGAGATGATTAATTATTTTCTGCTTGATATTTTAGTTGTGCTGCTGAACGGGGGTGGCTGGTATTTACATCATGTGAAATTCCTTATAGACCTGAATAACGGCACTTGAAACCTAACAACACATGCATTTCTGTTTTTATTTCACATATAACTTCTTCCTTTTTTATTGGAAAGTGATTAGACACATGGTGCCACCTCCACAGATCTGCCAACGAACCGTAGAATCGATGATATGCAGAATCGGTAGTATATTGCGTTACATAGATGTCCCATCTAGCTATTAAGCAATTCGTCATTTTTTTTTTGGCTTATCAGTGTATAACTTACTTGAGTGGTGGTATAGCCATAAAGCAGTTGCCCGATTTCGTCAGTACAATGTTTTTTCGTAATATTTTTTAAAACAGATGTCTTTATGGATGTCAATGAAGTTATAAGGAAGATCAGGAGGTCGTACAAGAAGAGATATTTAAAAATCGTATCCACACCAACTAATCCGTATGAAAATGTTTTATTACACGCAACTGAACTATGTAAGTTGTAGAAAGATCTGTGAAATGATCACTGGTGGAAGACTGTTCCAGAAAGATTAAGGTACTTGAAACGGCTATAAATCTTCAGAATTACTAAAGGCACGTTCATAGAAAATCAGTAAATATTTGGTCACTAACCATTGACTGTGATGTTTAATCTTTTCTGTTAAAAACAGAGAGTTGTTATAGCAGTTTAAAAATTAGCCAGCAAAGCCGAACATAGAATTGGTGCCAATTAGTTAGGTTTATCTAATCTAGAAAATGTATCATGTATGTATTTCTGTTCAATTAATAAAGGTGAACTAACCTTCTCTGCAATTAAATAAAGAAAACGAATAGCTTCCCGCTCAGTCGAATACTCCTTTATTTCTTTCACGCAACGTAAAACCGCATCGTCCACTTTAAGCAACATTTTGAAAACGGATAGGGACCCGACAGTCCGGTCACGGCACAAATGTGGTGGAATGTTTACATGGTACGTATACCGACTGTGGAATCTGGAAACCAACAGCCAAAGCCGCATTTCAAGAATCGGTATTGGAGCGTTTACAGAAGCTGTTTTGGGAGGTCGATTTGTGGAAATACGGATTAAGCATCACATGTAAACACAGTCTCTGAGAGAAACAGTTCTCAGCGCTGTGATGTATTCCGGAATCAACAGACACTTCTTCGAAGCAGTTTATACTGCAGAACGTCGCAGCGGAAAGCCTAAGCTGAGATCACCTCAAGTGTAGCGCCGAACGACACGCGGGACAAGCTGGGTGACGCAACATCTGTTCCGCGCACTGACTGCGCGCCGCTTGGCCTCTTGTATTTTTCCCCGGACGGCGGTAGTTTTCCCGTGACGTCAGCATTTTTCCTAGTGGAAAGTTTACTTGCGGGTGTGCCAGGCCACATGTTGACCACCGCTGCTGGTGTTTACAAACACGTTCTCTCCCAGCGGTTTACCGATTCTCACCATACCTCATTCAACGGTTAAAACAGAGTTACGTAAAACGGGTCACTCACTCTGTGCGCTTATTCACATCATATTATTTAGTGCTGCACCTTAAATTTATGAATCACTGTGCAATTCTTAACAGAAGGTACCTCTTTCTCTGTCGTATATTAAGACAGCACAGCAGCATTTGATCCTCACTGCTCAACTTGCATGTCCAAAAAGCAATGATGCAAATGAAAAGAACGGAATTAAAATTTAGGGCGAAAGGATATTAGTACCGCGGCATAGGCTGATCAGAAGCAGTGAGGTGAATAGAAATAATGGGTTAAACAGAAACGAAATTTTCAAACAGTTGTATGCTACCATGTCGGAAAACAAGTGGTAATGTCATTCAAAGATTTGTTTATCTAGATTGGTGGTGAACCAATCTGACAGAGAAATTATAAATTTCAGAGTTGGTGACACTGTCAGATATGTTTTGTTCATTCTGTGACAAACATCCTATGTGATGCCGAATTTTCTTATACCGAACTTTATCTGCAACTAAAAGTCTAAATTGTATTGTAATAGTCGGCCGGGGTGACCGAGCAGTTTAGGAGCTACAGTCTGGAACCGTGCCACCGCTACGGTCGCAGGTTCGAATCCTGCCTCGGGCATGGATGTGTGTGATGTCCTTAGGTTAGTTAGGTTTAAGTACTTCTACGTTCTAGGGGACTGATGACCTCAGAAGTTAAGTCCCATAGTGCTCAGAGCCATCTGAACCATTTGTATTGTAATATAAGTTCCTGTGAAGCAAATCTGCATGTCCATTTCAATGCCGAAAGTTCTCCTACTCTAGTCTGACTTGTACTTAGACTTATTGTAAAAGTAGGGCTATTTTTCCGAAATTTGTGTAGTGAATAGAAACAGTCTTCAGAAGAAGACAAAGAAACGGTAATGAGGAACCACCTGGTAAGTAGAATAGCACTACGGGTTCTGGCGCATGTAAACATCGGGCGACCCCCTTCCTTCCGGTGAGCACCATTAACGAAACACCTAGACTGGCACTGAGGGAAGTAGCGGATCTCGGTAGCCCGCAGTTGTGTTGTAAATACGAGCTTGATACGATAGCAATGTAACTTATAAGCAGTAGGATAGCAGTGGGCGTATGGAATGACCTTGATCATGAGTATCAGGATACACAGATAAGGACGTCTGCTGTCAGGTTATCCGCTTGAGCCCCTTAGTCCTCCCCACTTCCTCTCCCTCCCTCTCACCTGGGGAATCACCAGGAACTGATCAAAATCCCGCAGGGGTAGCTCAATCACAAACCCTAGCCAATCGTGCGAGATGTATTCAAAATGGTTCAAATGGCTCTGAGCACTACGCGACTCAACTTCTGAGGTCATCAGTCGCCTAGAACTTAGAACTAATTAAACCTAACTAACCTAAGGACATCACACACATCCATGCCCGAGGCAGGATTCGAACCTGCGACCGTAGCGGTCACGCGGTTCCAGACTGAAGCGCCTTTAACCGCACGACCACACCGGCCGGCCAGATGTATTCAAGGTCATGACATAACTCGATAGTGGTAACGTGATTTAAAATTGGTCAAAAACTTCTCCCTACCTCTCTCAGCCACTGGCAGCACAATGAAATAGGAAGAAACTCAGTGGATCAATACGAATCTAGTTCCTCCGTAATCATTCTTTGTAGCTGGCTCAGCTGTGTTAGACCTCTTCACTTGAGGTCTGGACATCGTGGGCAGAGATTAAGGTTTGTTACATAAAGAGAAATTCTCTAGTGGAAGTGTTTGTAAATAGTAACAGGGATGTAACAAATTAACTTTATAGTATGTAATTAACAATTTCTTTTTTTTTTTGCAGTTCGAAGTATTGCACAATAATTTTTTCTTATTTATTTACAAAGCTATTTTCTTCTATAACTCACAGTGGCTTTACACGAAGCTGTTTTTTTTCTAATATACAGTAATTTGCAATGTTAATATTTTTGTTGATGTATTACATCGTCATTTTCTTTTTTTACGTATACACTGATTTTATTTGAAAAGTTTAGATCTTCTGATCATTTAGAAAATAATTTATGTACACTAAAGCTAGTATAGAGAAGAGTGACTTAAATCCTGCGTTAGCCATTTTGTATCTATATCTACTTGTAATTCATTTATTCAATATTTACATTTTTCTTTCACAATTTTTTATGTATCATCAGCAGAGGATCAAGTAGGTAAAAACATGAGGGCTAGTAGAAATCCTTGGGTAACAGAAAAGATACTGAATTTAATTGATGAAAGGAGAAAGTACAAAAATGCGATAAATGAAGCAGGCGCAAAGGAATACAAACGTCTCAAAAATGATATCGACAGGAAGTGAAAAATGGCTACGCAGGGATGGCTAGAGGGCAAATGTAAGGATGTAGAGGCATATGTCACTAAGGGTAAGATAGATACAACCTAAAGAAAAATTAAATATCAACAGCTCATGTGGAAAACCGGTTCTAAGCAAAGTGGGGACAGCAGAAAGGTGGAAGGAGTATATAGAGGGTCTATACAAGGGCGATGTACTTGAAGGCAATATTATGGAAATGGAAGAGGATGTAGGTGAAGATGAGATGCGTGAAGAATTTGACAGAGCACTGAAAGACCTAAGTCGAAAAAAGGCCCCAGGAGTAGACAACATTCCATCACAGCCTCTGATAGCCTTGGGAGAGCCAGCAATGGCAAAACTACCCCATCTGGTGAGCAAGATGTATGAGACAGGCGAAATACCTTCAGACTTCAAGAAGAATATAATAATTCCAGTCCAAAACAAAGCAGGTGTTGACAGGTGTGAAAATTAGCAAACTATCACTTTAATAAGTCAAGGCTGCAAATTACTGACACGAATTCCATATAGACGACTGGAAAAACTGGCAGAAGCCGACCTCGAGGAAGACCAGTTTGGTTTCCGTCGAAATGCTGGGACACGCAAGGGAATACTGACCCTACGAATTATCTTAGAAGATAGATTAAAAAGGCAATCCTACCTTTCTAGCATTTGTAGACGTAGTGAAAGCTTTTGACAATGTTGACGGGAATACTCTCGTTCAAATTCTGAAGGTGGCAGAGGTCAAATCCAGGCAGCGAAAGGCTATTTACAATTTGTACAGAAACCAGATGGCAGTTATAAGAGTCGAGGGGCATGTAAGCGAAGCAGTGGTTGAGAAGGGAGTGAGACTGGGTTGTAGCCTATCCCCGATGTTATTCAATCTGTGTATTGAGCAAGCAGTGAAGTAAACGAAAGAAAAATTCAGAGCAGGAATTAAAATCCACGGACAAGAAATAAAGACTTTGAGGTTTGCCGATGACATTGTCATTCTGTCGGAGGACCTGGAAGAGTAGTTGAACGGAATGGATAGTGTCTTGAATGGAGGATATAAGATGAACATCAACAAAAACAAAACGAGGATAGTGCAAATCAGTTGCATTAAATAAGGTGACACTGAGGGAATTAGATTAGGAAATGAGACACTTAAAGTAGTAAAGGGGTTTTGCTATTTGGGGAGAAAAATAAATGATGATGATCGAAGTAGAGAGGATATATAATGTAGACTGGCAATGGCAAGGACGGCGTTTCTGAAGAAGAGAGATTTGTTAACATCGAGTATAGATTTAAGTGTCAGGAAGTCCTTTCTGGAAGTATTTGCATGGATTGCCGCTATGTATGGAAGTGAAACATGGACGATAAATAGTTTAGACAAGGAGAGAATAGAAGCTTTCGATATGTGGTGCTACAGAAGAATGCTGAAGATTAGATGGATAGATCATGTAACTAATGAGGAGGTACTGAATAGAATTGGGGAGATGAGGAATTTGTGACACAATTTGAGTAGAAGAAGGGATCGGTTGGTAGGGCACGTTCTGAGGCATCAATGGGTCACTAGTGTAGTATAGGAGGGAAGCGTGGAGCGTAAAAATCTTGGAGGGAGACCAAGAAATGAAAACACTAAGCAGATTCAGAAGGATGTAGGTTGCAATAGTTACTCAGAGATGAAGAAGCTTGCACAGGATAGAGTAGCATGGAGAGTTGCGTCAAACTAGTCTCTGGACAGAAGACCACAACAACAACAACAGTCTGCTGACTGGTTTGGTACGGCCTGCTAAGAATTCCTCTCCTGTGCCAACCTCTTCATTTCAGAGTGGCACTTGCAACCTACGCCCTCAGTTAGTTAATGGATGTATTCCAGTCTCTGTCTTCCTCTACAGTTTTTGTCCTCTACAGCCCCCTCTAGTACCATAGAAGATTCTCCCTAATGTCTTAACAGATATCCTATCATTTTGTCCCTTCTCTTTGTCAGTGTTTTCTACACATTTCTTTACTCTCCTGTTCTTCGCAGAACCTCCTTGCCTTATCAGTCCAGCTAATTTTCAACATTCGTCTATAGTACCACGTCTCATACGCTTCCGTTCTCTTCTGTACTGGTTTTCCGAAAGTCCATGTTTTATTAGCTGGAATGCTGTGCTCCGAACATTTCACAAATTTCTTCCTCAAATCAAGGCTTATGTTTGATACAAGTAGACTTCTCTTGGCTAGGAATGCCCTTTTTTCAATCGTAGTCTGCTTTTGATGTCCTCCTTGTTCCGTTCGTCATTGGTTATTTTCCTGCCTAGGTAGTAGAATTCCTTAACTTCATCTACTTCGTGATCAAATCCTGATATTAAGTTTCTCGCTGTCCTCGTTTCTGCTATTTCTCATTACTTTCATCTTTCTTCGCCTTACTCTCTGTCCATATTCTCTACTCATTAGACTGTTCATTCCATTCAGCAGATCACGTAATTCTTCTTCACTTTAAGTCAGTATAACAATGTCATCAGCGAATCGTATCATTGATATCCTTTCACCTTGAACTTTGATTACACTCCTGAGCCTTTCTCTTATTTCCATCATTGTTTCTTCTATGAACACATTGAACAGTAAGGTGAAAGACTACATCCCTGTCTTACACCCTTTTTAATCCGAGTACTTCGTTCTTGGTCTTCCACTCCTATCATTTCTTCTTGGATCTTGTATATATACTCTCCCTATAGCTCAACGCTGTTTTTCTCAGAATTTCGAACATCTTGCACCATTTTCCATTGTGGAACATTCACGTATACAGTATTTATATTTCAATCATTTCATACAATATACAGGGTGGTCCATTGATAGTGACCGGGCCAAATATCTCACAAAATAAGCATCAAACGAAAAAACTACAAAGAACGAAACTCGTCTAGCTTGCAGGGGGAAACCAGATGGCGCTATGGTTGGCCCGCTAGATAGCACTGCCATAGATCAAACGGATATCAACAGCGTTTTTAAAATAGGAACCCCCAATTTTTTTAACATTTTCGTGTAGTATGTAGAGAAATATGAATGTTTTAGTTGGACCACTTTTTTCGTTTTTGATAGATGGTGCTGTAACGGTCACAAACGAATAAGTAAAATGGACCGTTTACCAATTGCGGAAAAGATCGATATCGTGTTGATGTATGGCATTTGTGATCTAAATTCCCAACGGGCGTGTGCTATGTATGCTGCTCGGTATCCTGGACGACATGGTCCAAGTGTCCGGACCGTTCGCCAGATAGTTACGTTAATTAAGGAAACAGGAAGTGTTCAGCCACATGTGAAACGTCAACCAAGACATGCAAAAAATGGTGATGCCCAAGTAGGTGTTTTAGTTGCTGTCGTAGCTAATCCGCACATCAGTAGCAGACAAATTGCGCGAGAATCGGGAATCTTAGAAACGTCGGTGTTGAGAATGCTACACCAACATCGAGTGCACCCGTACCATATTCTATGCACCAGGAATTGCATGGCGACGACTTTGAACGTCGTGTATAGTTCTGTTACTGGGCAGAGAAATCACGGGACGATGACAGATTTTTTCCATTCTTTCTATTTAGCAACGAAGCGTCATTCACCAAAAACGGTAACGTAAACCGGCATAATATGCACTATTGGACAACGGAAAATCCACGATGGCTGCGAAAAGTGAAACATGAGTGACCTTGGCGGGTTAATGTATGGTGCGGCATTATGGGAGGAAGGATAATTGGCCCCCATTTTGTCGATGGAAATCTCAATGGTGCAATGTATGCTGATTTCCTACGTAATGTTCTACCGATGTTACTACAAGATGTTTCACTGCATGACAGAATGGCGATGTACTTCGAACATGGATGTCCGGCACATAGCTCGCATGTGGTTGAAATGGTATTGAATAGCATATTTCATGACAGGTGGATTGGTCGTCGAAGCACCATACCATGGCCCGCACGTTCACCGGATCTGACGTCCCCGGATTTGTTTCTGTGGGGAAGTTCACAAAGGTATATGTATCACATTGGAACAACCGAAATAAATTGTTCAAACGTATCTACGTTCTGTATTTTGCTTTAAAAAATCTACCAGTTACCAACTGTTCGTCTAAAATTGTGAGCCATATATTTGTGACTATTACAGCGCCATGTATCACAAAGCGAAAAAAGTGGTGCATCTAAAACAGTCATATTTCTTCACGTACTGCACGAATATGTAATAAAAAATGGGGGTTCCTATTTTAAAAAACGCAGTTGATATCCGTTTGACCTGTGGCAGCGTCATCTAGCGGGCCAACCATAGCGCCATCTGGTTTCCCCCTTCAAGCTAGACAAGGTTCGTTCTTCGTAGTTTTTTCGTTTGACGCTTATTTCGTGAGATATTTGGCCCGGTCAAGATCCATGGGCCTCCCTGTATATACGAAATGAAGAGCAGCAGCACCAGACGAAGAAACAAAACCACATATGCAAGTATATATACAATATTTTGCGCGCAAATCACACACACACACACACACACACACACACACACACACACACACAGTAAACTAAGACAACTATTCAGCACATACGCATAACTACTACTTACAAACAAAGTGCAGACACAGACGCGCAATCACTGGAATGAATAGTGTGAGGACGGTAGAGTCTCTATTCTGGCCCCACAGAGGAACTGTTTGTCGTGATGATGGGACAGCACTATTTTTAGCTGCAGTGTAGTATGTACCTCATGAACTCTCTACCGAAAGATAACCTGGTGCATCATATGTTGAGCGGTGCCAACGCCCTCGAGTAGGCACTCTTACTGCCCTGGATCGTGTCTATTATGTGTATCTCTCGTGTTTATTAAACTTCCGATAAAATGCTACGAACTTAAGTACCAACCTAAATTTGATGCTAAAAGTAAATAATTGATTAGATAATCTAATTATCACTTAGCTTTTGAAGAAAAAATTGGTATTACTAACGAGGAAACGTGACGTGAAATGATTCAAAACAGTTTACGCTCAAAAATTTATTTTCCTTCTCATCCATAGCAGCGAACTGTTCCTGGGCTCGCATTGCATGTCTGGGTCACTTGACCACAACCTCAGTGTCGGACACCTCTTCCGTAAACTAGCGATCCACCCCTGTTCAGCCATTTCGGTCTCATTACTGTTGTTGTTGTTGTTGTGGTCTTCAGTCCTGAGACTGGTTTGATGCAGCTCTCCATGCTACTCTATCCTGTGCAAGCTTCTTCATCTCCCAGTACCTACTGCAACCTACATCCTTCTGAATCTGCTTAGTGTATTGATCTCTTGGTCTCCCTCTATGATTTTTACCCTCCACACTGCCCTCCAATGCTAAATTTGTGATCCCTTGATGCCTCAAAACATGTCCTACCAACCGATCCCTTCTTCTAGTCAAGTTGTGCCACAAACTTCTCTTCTCCCCAATCCTATTCAATACCTCCCCATTAGTTACGTGATCTACCCACCTTATCTTCAGCATTCTTCTGTAGCACCACATTTCGAAAGCTTCTATTCTCTTCTTGTCCAAACTGGTTATCGTCCACGTTTCACTTCCATACATGGCTGCACTCCATACAAATACTTTCAGAAACGACTTCCTGACACTTAAATCTATACTCGATGTTAACAAATTTCTCTTCTTCAGAAACGATTTCCTTGCCATTGCCAGTCTACATTTTATATCCTCTCTACTTCGACCATCATCAGTTATTTTACTCCCTAAATAGCAAAACTCCTTTACTACTTTAAGTGTCTCATTTCCTAATCTAATCCCCTCAGCATCACCCGATTTGATTTGACTACATTCCATTATCCTCGTTTTGCTTTTGTTGATGTTCATCTTATACCCTCCTTTCAAGACACTGTCCATTACGTTCAACTGCTCTTCCAAGTCCTTTGCTGTCTCTGACAGAATTACAATGTCATCGGCGAACCTCAACGTTTTTATTTCTTCTCCATGGATTTTAATACCTACTCCGAATTTTTCTTTTGTTTCCTTTACTGCTTGCTCAATATACAGATTGAATAACATCGGGGAGAGGCTACAACCCTGTCTCACTCCTTTCCCAACCACTGCTTCCCTTTCATGCCCCTCGACTCTTATAACTGCCATCTGGTTTCTGTACAAATTGTAAATAGCCTTTCGCTCCCCGTATTTTACCCCTGCCATCTTCAGAATTTGAAAGAGAGTATTCCAGTTAACGTTGTCAAAAGCTTTCTCTAAGTCTACAAATGCTAGAAACGTAGGTTTGCCTTTTCTTAATCTTTCTTCTAAGATAAGTCGTAAGGTTAGTATTGCCTCACGTGTTCCAACATTTCTACGGAATCCAAACTGATCTTCCCCGAGGTCCGCTTCTACCAGTTTTTCCATTCGTCTGTAAAGAATTCGCGTTAGTATTTTGCAGCTGTGACTTATTAAAGTGACAGTTCGGTAATTTTCACATCTGTGAACACTCATTACTATCTGTATGAATATTCCTCTCGGACAACTCAACTGCTGAGGCTCGTAGATCCGTAACTCTCACGCCGAAAAATTCTGTCTCTAACAGGAGGAGACGAACTTAAATTTCATTTTCTTTTATTTTAAAATAAAGCTCTTGAATCTCCGAGGAGGCAGAGGTTTTAATCAACAAGACAGGTTTATTCTCAAAGCATGAGCCTTTGAGTTCTGTATGATGTCGGTTAATCAAGACGAATGCCGGGATGGCCCCGTTGAAAGTATGCAGCCGGTTTCCTGCCCTATCGTTCGCCAGATCGAGCTCGTAATCCGTCTTTGGTGACCTCGTCGTCTCCAACAGCAGCCCCCAATTTTCCTTCATTCCACAGCCAGAGATCCAAGGAATGAAGACCACGGGACTGGTGTGGTCATCAAAAAATGGTTCAAATGGCTCTGAGCACTATGGGACTCAACTGCTGAGGTCATTAGTCCCCTAGAAATTAGAACTAGTTAAACCTAACTAACCTAAGGACATCACAAACATCCATGCCCGAGGCAGGATTCGAACCTGCGACCGTAGCGGTCTTGCGGTTCCAGACTGCAGCGCCTTTAACCGCACGGCCACTTCGGCCGGCGGTGTGGTCATCCTACTGGACTTTCTCGATCAGTAATATTTTCGTTTGGATGTCCAATACGAATTGGAGAAAACGGTTTGGTGCCCCTTTGTCTCATTGCAAGGGTAACATTCTCCGTTTTCTCAGGTAATTCATTTAGGAATTCCTTGCAAATAGAACTCGACATTTCATTTCAGGAGTACCCGAGGAAGGGTGATAGGACCGTTATTGCTTACGATTTGATGCAAATGATCCAGAGCAGGTGTATTCAACTTTCTACCTCATCTAGGCCGCACTGGAAGAATACCTTTGGATCGCACGTAATACGTCTATACGTATAAGAAAATGTCCCGACTGGCTGATTGACTGACAGTCTCATCATTGCCGAGCCCAAAGCACTTAGGATAGAAACTTCGAGAGATGTTGGTCTTATACTGCACACGTCGCTTAAGGAGGGATTTTTCGAAATTACATCCCTAATGTGATGAAATAGGGGATGAAGCATTTTTTAAAAGAATATCGCTAATAAGACAATTGTGAAGCTAGACCTGCGAAAACTGGTATTTGCTTTCTCTGTCAGAAATAAATATATGTTTCAGAATTTTTGGAAATTTAGCCGTATGGGGGCGAAATAGTAGGTGAAAGCTTTTTTGTGTGTATATCATTATTGAAGAACTACTAGAGAATTTTTAAAGATTCATATATGAACAGTAATATTTGACTCTTCATTACAAATAAAAAAAATACGTGTTTCAGGGCTTTTGGAAACTGAGCCCCCCAGTGGGTTAAATAGGGGACGTGACTTCTTACGGAACTGTTTTATTTTGAAAGGATTTTTAAAGCTAAATCTATGGAAATTTAAACTTTACTTCTCAGTTAGAAATGAAAAGTAGACACGTTTCACAGTTTCTGGAAATTCAAACAGTATGGTGGTTAACCCCCCTCCCATGAACCATGGACCTTGCCGTTGGTGGGGAGGCTTGCGTGTCTCAACGATACAGATACCCGTACCATAGGTGCTACCACAACGGAGGGGTATCTGTTGAGAGGCCAGACAAAAGTGTGGTTCCTGAAGAGGGGCAGCAGCCTTTTCAGTAGTTGCAGGGGCAACGGTCTGGATAATTGACTGATCTTGCCCTGTAACACTAACCAAAACGGCCTTGCTGTTGTGGTACTACGAACGGCTGAAAGCAAGGGGAAAATTACAGCCGTAATTTTTCCCGAGGGCATGCAGCTTTACTCTATGATTAAATGATGATGGCGTCCTCTTGCGTAAGATATTCCGGAGGTAAAATAATCCCCCATTCGGATCTCCGGGCGGGACTCAAGAGGACGTCTCTATCAGGAGAAAGAAAACTGGCGTTCTATGGATCGGAGCGTGGAATGTCAGATCCCTTAATCGGGCAGGTAGGTTAGAAAATTTAAAAAGGGAAATGGGTAGGTTAAAGTTAGATATAGTGGAAATTAGTGAAGTTCGGTGGCAGGAGGAACAAGACTTTTGGTCAGGTGAATACAGGGTTATAAATACAAAATCAAATAGGGATAATGCAGGAGTAGGTTTAATAATGAATAAAAAAGCTAGAGTACGGGTAAGCTACTACAAACAGCATAGTGAATGCATTATTGTGGCCCAGACAGAAACGATGCCCACGCCTACTACAGTAGTACAAGTTTATATGCCAACTAACTCTGCAGATGACGAAGAAATAGATGAAATGTAAGATGAGATAAAAGAAATTATTCAGGTAGTGAAGGGAGGCGAAAATTTGATAGTCATGGGTGTGGTGTCACCGCCAGACACCACACTTGCTAGGTGGTAGCCTTTAAATCGGCCGCGGTCCGTTAGTATACGTCGGACCCGCGTGTCGCCACTATCAGTGATTGCAGACCGAGCGCCGCCACACGGCAGGTCTAGAGAGACTTCCTAGCACTCGCCCTTGTACAACCGACTTTGCTAGAGATGGTTCACTGACAAAATACGCTCTCATTTGCCGAGACGATAGTTAGCATAGCCTTCAGCTACGTCATTTGCTACGACCTAGCAAGGCGCCAGTACCAGTTACTATTGATACTGTAATAACGTACCGTCAAGAGCGACGTTCATCATTAATGGATTAAAGTTAAGTATTCCTCCAGCTACGTCCGTTTTTTCTAAATTCTAATTTCCTTGTCCTGTTCCAGACCTCACGCCAGCCTGCGTGAGCTAAAACGCGAGCCTTTCGGCTTCCTCTTGCAACCCGGTGTTGGCTCTCCTGCCAACCCACAACAATGGGTGACTGGAATTCGAGAGTAGGAAGAGGGAGAGAAGGAAACATAGTAGTTGAATATGGATGGGGGCTAAGAAATGAAAGAGGACGCCGCCTGGTAGAATTTTGCGCAGAGCAAATGGTTCAAATGGCTCTGAGCACTATGGGACTCAACTGCTGAGGTCATTAGTCCCCTAGAACTTAGAACTAGTTAAACCTAACTAACCTAAGGACATCACAAACATCCATGCCCGAGGCAGGATTCGAACCTGCGACCGTAGCGGTCTTGCGGCTCCAGACTGCAGCGCCTTTAACCGCACGGCCACTTCGGCCGGCTTTGCGCAGAGCATAACTTAATTATAGCTAACACTTGGTTCAAGAATCATGAAAGAAGGTTGTATACATGGAAGAACCCTGGAGATACTAGAAGCTATCAGATAGATTATATAATGGTAAGACAGAGATTTAGGAACCAGGTTTTAAACTGTAATACATTTCCAGGGGCAGATGTGGACTCTGGCCACAATCTATTGGTTATGAACTGTAGATTAAAATGAATAAACTGCAAAAAGGTGGGAATTTAAGGAGATGGGACCTGGATAAACTGAAAGAACCAGAGGTTGTACAGGGTTTCAGGCAGAGCATAAGGGAAGAATTGACAGGAATAGGGGAAAGAAATACAGTAGAAGAAGAATGGGTAGCTTTGAGGGATGAAATAGTGAAGGCAGCAGAGGATAAAATGGGTAAAAAGACGAGATCTAGTAGAAACCCTTGGGTAACAGAAGAAATATTGAATTTAATTGCTGAAAGGAGAAAATATAAAAATGCAGTAAATGAAGCAGGCAAAAATGAATACAAACGTCTCAAAAATGAGATCAACAGGAAGTGCAAAATGGCTAAGCAGAGATTGCTAGAGGACAAATGTAAGGATGTAGAGGCTTATCTCACTAGGGGTAAGATATATACTGCCTACAGGAAAATTAAAGAGACCTTTGGAGAAAAGAGAACCACTTGTATTAATATTAAGAGCTCAGATGGAAATCCAGTTCTAAGCAAAGAAGGGAAAGGAGAGAGGTGTAGGGAGTATATATAGGCTATACTGACCCTACGACTTATCTTAGAAGCTAGATTAAGGAAAGGCAAAGCTACGTTTCTAGCATTTGTAGACTTAGAGAAAGCTTTTGACAATGTTGATTGGAATACACTCTTTTAAATTCTGAAGGTGGCTGGGGTAAAATACAGGGAGCGTAGGGCTATTTACAATTTGTACAGAAAGCAGATGGCAGTTATAAGAGTCGAGGGGTATGAAAGGGAAACAGTGGTTGGGAAGTGAGTGAGACAGTGTTGTAGCCTATCCCCGATGTTATTCAATCTGTATATAGAGCAGTAAAGGAAACAAAAGAAAAGTTCGGAGTAGGTATTAAAATCCATAGAGAAGAAAAAAAAACTTTGAGGTTCGCCTATGACATTTTAATTCTGTCAGAGACAGCAAAGGACTTGGAAGAGCAGTTGAACGTAATGGACAGTGTCTTGAAAGGAGGGTATAAGATGAGCATCAACAAAAGCAAAACGAGGATAATGGAATGTAGTCGAATTGAGTCGGGTGGTACTGGGGGAATTGGATTAGGAAATGAGACACTTAAAGTATTAAAGGAGTTTTGCTATTTAGAGAGCAAAATAACTGATGATGGTCGAAGCAGAGAGGATATAAAATGTAGACGGGCAATGGCAAGGAAAGCGTTTCTGAAGAAGAGAAATTTGTTAACATCGAGTATAGATTTAAACGTCAGGAAGTCGTTTCTGAAAGTATTTGTATGAAGTGTAGCCATGTATGGAGGTGAAACGTGGACAATAAATAGTTTAGAGAAGAAGAGAATAGAAGCTTTCGAAATGTGGTGCTACAGGAGAGTGCTGAAGATTAGATGGGTAGATCACTTAACTAATGAGGACGTATTGAATACAATTTAGGAGAAGAGGCGTTTGTGGCGCAGCTTGACAAGAAGAAGGGGCCGGTTGGTAGGACATGTTCTGAGGCATCAAGGGATCGCAAATTTAGCATTGGAGGGCATCGTGGAGGGTAAAAATCGTAGAGGGAGACCAAGAGATGAATACACTAAGCAGATTCAGAAGGATGTAGGTTGAAGTAGGTACTGGGAGATGAAGAAGCTTGCACAGGATAGAGTAGCATGGAGAGCTGCATGAAACCAGTCGCAGGGCTGAAGACCACAACAACAACAACAATGATGGTAAAACGGGGGACGAAAGTTTTTATGGATATACTTCATTTTGCAAGTATTTGTGAAGCGAAGTCTATGAAAATTTGTATTTGTATTCTGTCAGAAATAAAACATACGCCTGTTGTTGTGTCTAGACAAGACAGCCTAGACACAATGAGAGGAAGCCGAAAGGCACGCGTTACGCTCACGCAGATGGGCGTGAGGTCTGAAACAGGATAAATAATGAATGCTATAAAGAAAAGTACGTAGCTTCTGGAATACTTAACTTTAATCCATCCTTTTGGTACATCTTGATATTGTGGCGATACAAGTGAGACTCTTTAGATACATGCAATGTTACTAATGGCGCCTTGCTAGGTCGTAGCCATTGACTTAGCTGAAGGCTATTCTAACTCTCTGCTATGCAAATGAGCGAGGCTTCGACAGTGTGCATCGCTAGCTACGTCGTCCGTACAACTGGGGCGAGTGCTAGTACGTCTCTCTAGACCTGCCGTGTGGTGGCGCTCGATCTGCGATCACTGACAGTGGCGACACGCGGGTCCGACATGTACTAATGGACCGCGGCCGATTTAAGCTACCACCTAGCAAGTGTGGTGTCTGGCGGTGACACCACACATGTCACAATTTTTGGGAAGTCAGTCCCAAGGGGGTGAAATAGGGTGTGAAACGTTTTATGAAAATATTTCACTGCGAAAACATTTTTAAGCTAAATCTTTGAAAATTGGTCTTTGGTTTCTCGGTCAGAGATGAAGAAATACGTGTTTCAATGTTTGTGTAATTTAACCCACAAAGTGGTGAAACAGGGTCAGACTGATTCACTAACTCATCAACGCCCAGCCCAAACGGTCAAAGATAGAAACTTGTAGTATAGAGAGTGTGTGGATCTTATACTATAATTGTTTAAGAATTGATTGTCCGAAATTCCACTCCTAAGGGGGTGAAAGGCTTTTTGAAAGTTACGTCGCTGGAATTTTGAAACTAGAACAACAGAAACTGGTATACAGTTCTCAGTCAGAAAATAAAATGTACGTGTTCCAGAATTTTTGGAAAATAAGCCACTAAGGAGGCAAAATAGTGGGTCAAAACTTTTTGAAAATAAATAATTACTAAAGAGCTACTAAATGATTTAAGGCTAGATCTATTGCAACTAATATCTGAGTTCTTCATTGTAAGTAAAACAAATAAGTGTTTGTGTTTCTGGAAATTCAACCCATAAGGGCGTGCAATAGGGGACGAAAATTTAAAAAAAAATCTATATCATTACATTAAACAAAATTTCGAAGCTAAATTTATGAAACTTGGTATTTCACTTCTCGGTTAGGTATGAAGACATTTTTGTTAGGGGACAGAAGCTGCTATGGAAATATTTCCACAAGAAAGCAAAAGGCACGATTAGCAAAAACACTTTGGACTACAGCTACCAGAATCGCTTTTTGGTCAGAAATACATACGGCGAAGACCATGCTTATATGGCCTAAGAGTGAGAAGCTTAGAAGGTGAGAAATTCGTGAAAAACATAAAAATTCGATTAAATTAAAAAAAAATCTCTGCAGGCCATACAGTCCGTGCGGGCGAAGCAGCGGGTGCTAAACTAGTGCAACAATAAGGGATGGGCGGTGTGGCTGCGCGGTTCTAGGCGCTTCGGTCTGGAACCGCGCGACCGCTACGGTCGCAGGTTCGAATCCTGCCTCGGGCATGGATGTGTGTGATGTCCTTAGGTTAGTTAGGTTTAAGTAGTTCTACGTTCTAGGGGACTGATGACCTCAGATGTAAAGTCCCACAGTTCTCAGATCCATTTGAACCATTTAAGCGATGAGAGGACGAAAATGGGTGACGGTCGGAAGTATACAATCAACACGTTTAAGTAATTTAGAATTTATGAATTTATGACTCTATCTTCTGAAGAAGCAAGCAGGAACTAATTAGACATTTTACTCATGAAATTTCATTAATAATCTTTTGTATAGTTAGTTACAATTCATAAAATTAATGTCACATTCGACTCTGAACCTGATAAACTACTGTGTCAGCATAAGCTTCGATCCAGGTGGTTGTAATTCTCGGGGTACCTCAAGGTGTACATTTGTGATCTTGGTTCTGTTTTTACCCTTTGTGCTCTTTACCCTTAAAAATAAACTATTTACAAACATATGTGTTTCTAAACAAAGATGGCATATATAATGCATAACTGTGCAGCAAGGGATATCAGTCTCTGAACGGTTATGATTTGTAAAAGTCCAGCGAAGATACATGATTTTTCATTTAGTTGGATGGCAAACTGCATCTCTATGCATTCCATCTGAAAATCTTTTGGCAATGTATCTGTACTGTTTGTAAAAGGTGTCGCTTAGACAAAAAAATTTTAATTTTTTGTTCAGAAATCCTAAATTCGATTTTCGCATTCTTGTGTCAAATAGAAAAATATAGCTAGGTGGTTCACTCTGTGTTTAGCATTATGTTTCAATTTATCGTAAGTTTATATAAAAAAAATAATTTTATGGATTTTTCTGCCACCTATCGTGTGATAGGCACTATCGAGTTAGGCCACATTGATACTTGCTTTGGGCCAAATGGTCACATGGGTGTAAGGTGTCGAGCAAATCCCACACCTCATACTGAATTCCTGAAACAATTCCGGTTAAATCGATATGTCACACGACAGAGTTACGTGAAAAGATATGAATTTTATTAAAATGCAGATCCAATAAACAAGACAGCATTTCGTGAATATAAACCACTCACACTCACACAAGTAATTGCATGCAAGTGATTTCTCCCTACCGAGCTACGAGACGAAGTTCGGAGGGAACGGAGAATTTTACGACGACACGCTTGCAGTTGTCGTATGGCGGCGAAACTTCGTAGATATTCTAATGCGTTAATACAAATATGATTTTCGCTGGAAAAAAATTAGTTCCAATATTAGTCAGCAGGTGCCAATCCGGCGCTGTGAATGCAAGAAAGACGTATAGAAATGTTAGGAACGGAACGTGGGCAGGAAAAGCCAAACAAGTAAGAAACGCACATTTTTTACTTTATTATTAACCGTCGCTTACACAGTTCGTTCAATATGAGCACTGGAGGTATCGACGAAATGCTTTACCCATAAAATGATGTGACCAACAGCTGCTCGCAGCAGTAGCAGTGGAATCTGAGCAGTGTGTTCCTCTGTCCTGGGCTTCAGGTCAGGTAGGGACGGGACGAGTCACTGGAAAACGCATTTTTTTAGATAGCCCCAGAGCCAGAAGTCACATAACTCAGATCACATGATCTTTCAGGCCATGGATCTGAAAAACCTATTGAGGTTGAACGTTCGTGGGGGACTGTAATGACCAGAAGTTTCTTGGGCGAGCGATATGAGGTGTTGCCCCATCTTGTACGAAAACAGTGATTTCCACAAAGTTGCACTGCTTCACAGCAGGAATCACATGATGTTCAAGGAGGTCTCGATAATGTGCAGACGTCACAGTACACCCAACATGCGGCTCGTGTGTCTGTTCTCTTCAAAGAAAAGCGGACCAAGAACAGACGTCCTTGTGAATCGACATTGCACAGCCACACAAACAGAGTGCAACTGCGGTTTAACAGAGCCCCGAATTCGGCAGCTCTGTCTATTCACTGCACCATGTAGTTTAAGATGCGCTTCGTCACACAGTATAATATTACCCGGCCACATGCCATCAACTTCGATCAGTACCAGAAGAGCAAACACTGACTTTGTGGTGTCACCGCCAAACACCACACTTGCTAGGTGGTAGCCTTTAAATCGGCCGCGGTCCGTTAGTATACGTCGGACCCGCGTGTCGCCACTATCAGTGATTGCAGACCGAGCGTCGCCACACGGCAGGTCTAGTCTAGAGAGACTCCCCAGCACTCGCCCCAGTTGTACAGCCGACTTTGCTAGCGGTGGTTCACTGTCTACATACGTTCTCATTTGCAGAGACGACAGTTTAGCATAGCCTTCAGCTACGTCATTTGCTACGACCTAGCAAGGCGCCATATTCAGTTACTATAATTACTTCACGAATGTATTCTGAACAGATAATATTGTGAATCATGTACCGTCAAGAGCGACGTTCATCATTAATGGATTAAAGTTAAGTATCAAACTAATTACGTCCGCTTTCTGAATTCTCACTGCGTGTCATGTTCCAGACCTCACGTCAGTATAGTTCTTCCCTCCTAGCGCCCGCCTGTGTGAGCTAAAACGCGTGCATTTCGGCCTCCACTCGTAACACGGTGTTGGCTCCTCTGCTAACACAAAAGACTTTGTTGCGGGTCTTGTGGTTTCAGTTGCAGCACCGTCTGGATCTTTTACGGGTACCCGTGTAAGTTAGGCAGGAAAACTTTCCGTGCTGTTGACCACGGGATGGAAGAATCTCGTGGCACTGCACAAGCACTAACAGTATCTGGGACATCTGCGGCATTGTCGGTTCCAGGAACAACAAACTCGTCAACAACTTCCACCGGGATAGGAAGCCGTTCTCTTGCAGAGACCACACCAAGCTCACCCATGTTTTAGAATTTCATTATCATCTTCTTTATACCATTTAATGACATCGGGCCTCACCTAAGACCTTCCAGTCGGCGATACTCTCTCAATGCAGCACTATAATTGCTGCCGTTCACACAAGAAAATTTTATTAACAGCGCATGGTCAGTCTTCTCTACATCTACATCTATACTCCGCAAGCCACCTGACGGTGTGTGGCGGAGGGTACCCTGAGTACCTCTATCGGTTCTCCCTTCTATTCCAGTCTCGTATTGTTCGCGGAAAGAAGGATTGTCAGTATGCTTCTGTGTGGGCTCTAATCTCTCTGATTTTATGCTGATGGTCTCTTCGCGAGATATACGTAGGAAGGAGCAATATACTGCTTGACTCTTCGGTGAAGGTATCTTCTCGAAACTTCAACAAAAGCCCGTACCAAGCTACTGAGCGTCTCCCCTGCAGAGTCTTCCACTGGACTTTATCTATCATCTCCGTAACACTCTCGCGATTACTAAATGATCTTGTAACGAAGCGCGCTGCTCTCCGTTGGATCTTCTGTATCTCTTCTATCAACCCTATCTGGTATGGATCCCACACTGCTGAGCAGTATTCAAGCAGTGGGCGAACAAGCGTACTGTAACCTACTTCCTTTGTTTTCGGATTGCATTTCCTTAGGATTCATCCAATGAATCTCAGTCTGGCATCTGCTTTACCGACGAGCAACTTTATATGATCATTCCATTTTAAATCACTCCTAATGCGTACTCCCAGATAATTTATGGAATTAACTGCTTCCATTTGCTGACCTGCTATTTTGTAGCTAAATGATAAGGGATCTATCTTTCTATGTATTCGCAGCACATTACACTTGTCTACATTGAGATTCAATTGCCATTCCCTGCACCATGCGTCAATTCGCTGCATTTCAGTACAATTTTCCATTGTTACAACCTCTCGATACACCACAGCATCATCTGCAAAAAGCCTCAGTGAACTTCCGATGTCATCCACTTCTCGAAGGCCACATTGCTCTCCTCACCTTACGACTCTTCAAATGACAGCCTTGATGTCATAGCGTTATACAGACAGTGTACAGCGACAGATTTGTAGCTGTTGGCCAAAATTGGAACTAATTTTTTGCCAGTGTAAATCGGTTCCGCATTTACGCTTTACCGTATCCAGCAAGTTCCGCCGTCTTACGATGATTGCAGCCTACAGTGGAAATCTGTGAGTACCTGCACACTAATTATAGCCGCCAGGTATTAACACAAGAGGTATTCCAGCTCCAACGAAAAGTGGCGCGTTTCGTCACCGGATCGTTTAGCTGGCGCGGTAACATTACGAAGATGCTCAGCAAGTGGCAGTAGCAGAAGTCCTGAGAGAGAACGCCCCGGGAAGGGTTGGTCAGTTTATTACTTCCTCCCACATACGTCCCGCGAAATGACCACGACGAGATAATCAGAGAAACTGTGGATAACACAGAGGTCTACCGGACGTAATTTTTACCACGCGCCGTTCGCTAGCGGATCGGGTGAAGAGGACCAAATAGTGCTACCGGACATACTCTTCGCCACACGCCTTAAGGTGGTTTACGGAGTGTAGATGTAGACAGAGATGTAGAATTAGATATGTAGATGTACGAGGGTCACTCCAAAAGAAATGCACACTATATTTTTTTTTTAAATCCACCTTTTATTCTACTTGTTTGAAAGTTTTACAGTGTGTAGATACATCCTTTACCAACAATATTTTCATTTCTTTACATAATTTCCATCCCTCTCAACTGCCTTACGCCATCTTGGAACCAGCGCCTGTATACCCGCACGGTAAAATTCTGGACCAACCTGTTGCAGCCACTGTTTGGCAGCGTGCACAAGGGAGTCATCATCTTCAAACCTTGTTCCACGAACAGGGTATTTCAGTTTCCCAAAGAGATGATAGTCACATGGAGCCAGGTCAGGACTGTAAGGCGGGTGTTTCAGTGTTGTCCATTCGAGTTTTGTGATAGCTTCCATGGTTTTTTGACTGACATGTGGCCATGAATTGTCGTGCAACAGCAACACATCTTGCTTTTGCCGATGTGGTCGAACACGACTCAGTCGAGCTTGATGTTTCTTCAGTGTCGTCACATATGCATCAGAATTTATGGTGGTTCCACTTGGCATGATGTCCACAAGCAAGATTTCTTCGGAATCGAAAAACACTGTAACCACAGCTTTTCCAGCAGAAGGTGTGGTTTTGAATTTTTTTTTTCCCCTTGGGTGAACTTGCATGGTGCCACTCCATTGATTGCCTCTTCGTCTCTGGTGAAAAATGATGGAGTCATGTTTCATCACCTGTCACAATTCTTCCAAGAAATTCATCTCCACCATTGTCGTACTGTTCCAAAAGTTCGCTGCATACCGTTTTTCTTGTTTCTTTGTGAGCCACTGTCAACATCCTGGGAACCCACCTGGCACAAATCTTTTTAATGCCAACACTTTCAGTATAATGCGAACACTTCCTTCCCCTATCCCAACGTAGCGTGACAATTCGTTCACTGTGATGCCTCTGTCAGCTGTCATCAATTTGTTAACTCTCTGCACATTGTCAGGAGTGTGTGCAGTACGAGGCCTGCCGCTGCGAGGACAATCCTCAATATTGCCGTGCCCGCTTTCATCACGTAATCTGCTTGCCCACCGACTAACTGTACTGCGATCGACAGCAGCATCTCCATACACCTTTTTCAACCTCTTGTGGATGTTTACCAGTGTCTCGTTTTCACAGCACAGGATTTCTATGACAGCACGTTGCATCTGAAGAACGCCAAGTATTATAGCAGCCATCTTGAAGACATGCTGTGACGGCGCCACTCACGGAAACAGGTTGAACTAAGTTTTAAACCAAGCGGGAAGGATGTATCTAAACACTGTAGGACTTTCACACATGCAGAATGAAAACTGTATTTTTACAAAAATAGCGTGCATTTCTTTTCGAGTGAACCTCGTAATAGCGAATCGATGAATCAACAACTTCGATATTTATGGTCACATATGCATAAATAGATTCCTACCCGCCTGGAGCGTTGACGTGAAACCGTTTTAACAAACAAATAAGTGATTGCACATGTACATAAATAATATTTCTCTTCCTATTGTCTTAATTATAAAAAAGAAACAGCACCATGGGACTAATTCCCATTCATTTTCGGTTGGATCATTGCAACAGTTGACGAACGATAACTAACGAAACATAATAAGTCGCCCTCTCTTCAAAGAAATGAAATTCATGGTTCACGGAAACAGCAGACATGCTCGCGCGGCACCGCTTTTAATCTCCCGTGAGAAAAATGATCCACGGCACGTGGCTAGCGAATTATGGCAGTTGAGTCTTCCTCTCACGGATCGTGAAAATGTTCGTGGGAGAGGAACTGGAGCCGGCCGGAGTGGCCGTGCGATTCTAGGCGCTACAGTCTGAAGCCGCGTGGCAGCTACGGTCGCAGGTTCGAATCCTGCCTCGGACATGGGTGTGTGTGATGTCCTTAGGTTAGTTAGGTTTAAGTAGTTCTAAGTTCTAGGGGACTGATGACCACAGCAGTTAAGTCCCATAGTGCTCAGAGCCCAGAGGAACTGGTGACGTCACAGCGTGGAATCCCATGTTCCTGTACACCACGAAGGAACAATCTGTGCCGTCAGATTTTTTGCCTGATGGAGAATAGCACAACTATTTATTGTGTAGTATTGCTTATACGTCAGAAACAGAACTTAGGAGATGCCTGATTGTATTGTCATACGGAGCTGAACTCTGTATTTGGTGGTTTTTATATTATAGCGTATGTGGGAAAATAAGCTGCTTCTAACTAGCATCACACTATCTCACGAGAACGGTCGTTTTAGGGACGATTTGTCATAATAACATGACTGGAAATTACATGTCGGTGGCAAAAACTTCTCTTATTCGATGCTTGACGTGTTACAGGTTCAGAGCTATTATAACGCTGCCTTTATAAAAATTTTTATTATTATCATGTTTTTGAACATTTTCTTCGTTAGGTTTCCTGTTATTGGTGTTTTCCAAGTATTCCTGTCCATTCAGTATTTTACATGATAGTTATTCATTGGTTTACATAGAGCGAAAGAATACATTTGTAATGACATACAATATATTTTTACAAAAATTTCCTGGAAAATCCGGTGGCCAAATGAAATGTACTTTCAAGTTAGTGTAAATTAAATCAAAGCAAAAATTCTCCAGTTATGTGTCATTTAAACCTGCGAGTAATTTGGATTTTTCGCATGCACATTTTGAAAGCACATTTCAAAAGCGATGAGACTGGTTCTCATGATAATTATTGGGATCTTAAATAAATGCATTCCTTTTCTCCAATCGCTGGGTGTTCAGGCCAATGCGTTGTGAAGGGCTTCCGCCATTGCTCATTGAATTTTTGACCGTGAAATTTCTACTCAATTCCCATACCGTAAAAGTGAATAAAAAAGAAAGACAACTAAATTATTGTAATTCGTCCCTACGAAGATAGGTTCTTCCTTTGATGCTAGATGTTCAACGAAAGCGCAAACATGAAGTTCAGGTCGTTTCGCTGTTGAACAGTGGCGGCTGTATTCGTGTTGATATCGGCCTCCTGTGAAAGAATGACTTACAGTTTCGAATAGTTGAGGATGTATAACAATGTGTGTTTCAAATATGTATACAAAATAAAAGACCTCTGCACAATTACTTAAATAATTATTCAAAGAAATGTTTCTACTTGAGTGACACTCAATATAGTAACAACCAACACAGAGAATCGAGTCAAACCAATCTTGCTGTGGCAGAAGTGGTACAAGTCTTATTTTTAAGGTAAAATATAAAGGCGTGCAAGCAGCATCTTAACCGTGGTAAGTGATCTCTGAATTATGAAACCTCTACATATTTTTCAACGAATCTTTAGTTACAGAAAAAAGTGTTGTTGTACTACGAAACTATACCGTTTCAATGCTGTGGGACAAGGACAGATTATCAAAAGAGGTTCTTTCTTTGAATACTTTGTCGTAGCTGAATGTCAAATAATGACACCTCTGCTAAACAGCCTCTAGACATTTGTAAAAACTGTATGTCATGTAAGTTAGCGCCACTGTCATGTTGAAATGTTAGCGTAATCGATAGGGGCGTGAACTGTAAAAGCAAAGGTGACAGAGTCGGGTCTAGTTGCCACCAAATTTCTTTCACCTTACGTTTTCTAAAAGACACTGAGAGTCTCTCATTTATTTGATATACAGGACATAAATTCCCGTCTGAGGCCTGCGATCATTTTTATGTTAATAATTGGCAACCTGTGCTGTACAATCGCAATAAGGTCATGAGACGTTCAATTGACTCTTTTATTAGAACATGTTACGCGTTTCGGGATTAAACCCATCTTCAGACATCTGTTTCAAAAAAGTACAAAATACAGGGTGTTACAAAAAGGTACGGCCAAACTTTCAGGAAACATTCCTTACACACAATTAAAGAAAAGATGTTATGTGGACATGTGTCCGGAAACGCTTAATTTCCATGTTAGAGCTCATTTTAGTTTCGTCAGTATGTACTGTACTTCCTCGATTAACCGCCAGTTGGCCCAATTGAAGGAAGGTAATGTTGACTTCGTTGCTTGTGTTGACATGCGACTCATTGCTCTACAGTACTAGCATCAAGCACATCAGTACGTAGCATCAACAGGTTAGTGTTCATCACGAACGTGGTTTTGCAGTCATTGCAATGTTTACAAATGCAGAGTTGGCAGATGCCCATTTGATGTATGGATTAGCACGGGGCAATAGCCGTGGAGCGGTACGTTTGTATCGAGACAGATTTCCAGAACGAACGTGTCCCGACAGGAAGACGTTCGATGCAATTGATTGGCGTCTTATGCAGCACGGAACATTCCAGCCTATGACTCGCGACTGGGGAAGACCTAGAACGACGAGTACACCTGCAATGGACGAGGCAATTCTTCGTGCAGTTGACGATAACCATAATGTCAGCGTCAGAGACGTTGCTGCTGTACAAGGTAATGTTGACCACGTCACTATATGGAGAATGCTAAGGGAGAACCAGTTGTTTCCGTACCATGTACAGCGTGTGCAGGCACTATCAGCAGCTGATTGGCCTCCACGGGTACACTTCTGCGAATGGTTCATCCAACAATGTGTCAATCCTCATTTCAGTGCAAATGCTCTCTTTACGGATTAGGCTTCATTCCAACGTGATCAAATTGTAAATTTTCACAATCAACATGTGTGGGCTGACGAGAATCCGCACGCAATTGTGCAATCACGTCATCAACACAGATTTTCTGTGAACGTTTGGGCAGGCATTGTTGGTGATGTCTTGATTGGGTCCCATGTTCTTCCACCTACGCTCTATGGAGCTCGTTATCATGATTTCATACGGGATACTCTACTTGTGCTGCTACAACATGTGCCTTTACAAGTACGACAAAACATGTGGTTCACGCACGATGGAGCTCCTGCACATTTCAGTCGAAGTGTTCGTACGCTTCTCAACAACAGATTCGGTGACCGATGGATTGGTAGAGTCGGACCAATTCCATGGCCTCCACGCTCTCCTGACCTCAACCCTCTTGATTTTCATTTATGGGGGCATTTGAAAGCTCTTGTCTACGCAACCCCGGTACCAAATGCTGCATCAGCGCATCAGAGATTTCATGCGACGAGGGTGGATGCATGTAACAAAGCGTTTGAAGTGACTCTGGTACGTTCTGTTGCTATGTGCTTCCATTTCATGATTAATGTGATTTGAAGAGAAGTAATAAAATGAGCTCTAACACGGAAAGTAAGCGTTTCCGGACACATGTCCACATAACATCTTTTCTTTCTTTGTGTGTGAGGAATGTTTCCTGAAAGTTTGGCCGTACCTTTTTGTAACACCCTGTATAAGTGAACAGCACACTGAACACGTCTCAACGTCACAGAAAATGAGATCTGGTCGTATGAGTTACATACCACAATCTTCAACTCCCTCCTAACCAACCAGGCGTACAGCCTTGGCAACTCAAAGAAAGTGTCCAATAACATATAACGTGATTTATTCGCTAACTCAGTTGGATCACCACCTCATTTTCTAGAAGCTATTCATCATCACTGAAAAAGATACCGGTAAGAAACAAACACGAGGCAGTCCATAAAACTAAGAGATAGGTATGCAGATTGTACAAAACTTCAGTGCACAAACTAAGAGGGTGACACAGTAGGCGAAAACAAATGTATTTTGTAAAGCAACCTTGTGTGCGTGAGCATTGAGCATGCATAAGGTAATACACGAGTGGAAAAGGTAAAAGTCATTGTTTCTAAAATTGTTACACCAAATGTTAGTATGTAATATATTATGATGTCATGCTCTTTCATGCTGCGTCAGTAAACAGCGTGTAGCACTAGCGCCTGCGTGACAGCTACAGTACAAAAATGGTTCAAATGGCTCTGAGCACTATGGGACTCAACATCTGTGGTCATCAGTCCCCTAGAACTTAGAACTACTTAAACCTGACTAACCTAAGGACATCACACACATCCATGCCCCAGGCAGAGCTGCAGTGCAGGATCGGACGGAGAGGACCTGTACTTTGGCTAGCGCGTTCTCCGGACCTCACCACATTAGATTTCTTTCTCTGGGGCTGCACGAAATGCGAGGTGTACTGTACCCCTGTTGACTTGGAGGTGGAATTGATCACAAGAATTCGTGCAGCAGCCACACAGGTACCGAACACGCCACGCATTTTCCCGTCGACGTTCATTTTGAACGTTTGGTGTGATGTAATAGTGATCAGAACAATAAAACAAAAGACGGCTAGAGCTAACCATGAATGCCTGTGTGCGTTACACCTGCAACATTCGCCGATATGATCATGTTAGTGCTTCATGCTCCGAGCTAAAGTGGCTGCGGCCGGACAAATTGCGTGACTGCCACACTCTATGTCTACTTCACAGACTCCTCGTCGCGCAAGCACCCCAGTACCTTGCTTCAGAGATCAAAAACCTGTCATGCCATCATAATCGAAACACGAGGTCACTCTTATTTGGTATCCTAACTGTGCCTACTCACAAAACAAAAACTTTTGCAAACTCCTTCTCAGTTGCCGCTGTCCGCCTCTGGAACAAACTGCCGCTTACCTTGCGCAAAATTGAATCTCCTGCTGCTTTTAAGAAGAGGTTGAAGCATTTCCTACTATCATCCTCATAAAGTTCTCCACAAAATTAATGTACCAGGCCAATCCTCTCATCTGTCAAATAGCAAAGCTAGCGTCTCCTATCTTGCTCCTGAGATGCCTTCCCCTTCATCTATCTCTATTAGCCAGGGAATCTTCTTTTCCTTTATAATTCCTTAATTATGTTTCAGCATGTATATTCTTCTCCTCCCTTCACCATGAGTCTCCCTCATACTCCCTGCTGCCAGCACTCCTATCTAAAATTTGTCTCTTCAATAATGTCTAATTATAACAGTACTTATGATCTACGAATATAAACTCTATATGTATGTATTTTTCCAGGTGTACCTTTCTAATTGTTTATTTCACTTTTTGTACTAGATGTAGTTTAACATGCCTACTAAAACGTATGAATGTAAAATAAGTAGAATGCCTGGTTAGATGTAAGAGAGGGCCTGATGGCCCTAATCTTGCCAGGTTAAATAAATCAATAAATAAATAAATAAATAAACATTTAACAACGTTTTATTCTCAATCACTCACAATATCCTCCGGTACACTCAGTACTCCAACATGTGGTTGCTTTACGAAATATGTCTTTTTTTTTTTTTTTTTTTTTGTTTCCGTCATTATCCCTGTTAACTTAGGCATTGAATTTTTGATCACCCCATATCTCTTTTGTACTAAGTTTCACAATAACAGAAAGTACTCTGTTCCATAAACTGACAGTGACATTAAGATTTTTGGCCGCTGGAGAAGCATTCCAGTCATTGACAATAGTGTCATAAAATGCATTATTTATAATAAGTAACAGAATATTGCAGATTCTAAAACTATTAAATAAATGAGAATAATTGGCACCCGATGCCGAACAGTCGCAATAAAGTCACGAGATGTTCAATTGACTCTTTTGTTAGAACATGTTACGCGTTTCGGGATTACACCCATCTTCAGACATCTGTTACGAAAAAGTACAAAACATAAGTGAACAGCACACTCAACACGTCTCAACGTTACAGAAAATAAGATCTGGTCATATGAGTTACATACCACAGCTTCAACTCCCTCCTAACCAACCAGGCGTACAGCCTTGGCAACTCAAAGAAAGTGTGGAATAACATATAACTGCGACACATGCATTCTAGTACAGAGCGTATACTGAGGCTAAACAAGTCAACTAGCAGCGAAGCGCTCTCGGTAGGGGGAGCTGCATGTATAAATAGATTCCTACCCGCCTGGAGCGTTGACGTGAAACCGTTTTAACAAACAAATAAGTGATTACACATGTACATAAATAATATTTCTCTTCCTATTGTCTTAATTATAAAAAAGAAACAGCACCATGGGACTAATTCCCATTCATTTTCGGTTGGATCATTGCAACAGTTGACGAACGATAACTAACGAAACATAATAAGTCGCCCTCTCTTCAAAGAAATGAAATTTATGGTTCACGGAAACAGCAGACATGCTCGCGCGGCACCGCTTTTAATCTCCCGTGAGAAAAATGATCCACGGCACGTGGCTAGCGAATTATGGCAGTTGAGTCTTCCTCTCACGGATCGTGACAATGTTCGTGGGAGAGGAACTGGAGCCGGCCGGAGTGGCCGTGCGATTCTAGGCGCTACAGTCTGAAGCCGCGTGGCCACTACGGTCGCAGGTTCGAATCCTGCCTCGGGCATGGGTGTGTGTGATGTCCTTAGGTTAGTTAGGTTTAAGTAGTTCTAAGTTCTAGGGGACTGATGACCACGGCAGTTAAGTCCCATAGTGCTCAGAGCCCAGAGGAACTGGTGACGTCACAGCGTGGAATCCCATGTTCCTGTACACCGCGAAGGAACAATCTGTGCCGTCAGATTTTTTGCCTGATGGAGAATAGCACAACTATTTATTGTGTAGTATTACTTATACGTCAGAAACAGAACTTAGGAGATGCCTGATTGTATTGTCATACGGAGCTGAACTCTGTATTTGGTGGTTTTTATATTATAGCGTATGTGGGAAAATAAGCTGCTTCTAACTAGCATCACACTATCTCACGAGAACGGTCGTTTTAGGAACGATTTGTCATAATAACATGACTGGAAATTACATGTCGGTGGCAAAAACTTCTCTTACTCGATGCTTGACGTGTTACAGGTTCAGAGCTATTATAACGCTGCCTTTATAAAATTTTTTATTATTATCATGTTTTTGAACATTTTCTTCATTAGGTTTCGTGTCATTGGTGTTTTCCAAGTATTCCTGTCCATTCAGTATTTTACATGATAATTATTCATTGGTTTACATAGAACGAAAGAATACATTTGTAATGACATACAATATATTTTTACAAAAATTTCCTGGAAAATGCGGTGGCCAAATGAAATGTACTTTCAAGTTAATGTAAATTAAATCAAAGCAAAAATACTCCAGTTATGCGTCATTTAAACCTGCGAGTAATTTGGATTTTTCGCATCCACATTTTGAAAGCGATGAGACTGATTCTCATGATAATTATTGGGATCTTAAATAAATGCATTCCTTTTCTCCAATCGCTGGGTGTTCAGGCCAGTGCGTTGTGGAGGGCTCCCGCCATTGCTCATTGAATTTTTGACCGTGAAATTTCTACTCAATTCCCATACCGTAAAAGTGAATAAAAAAGAAAGACAACTAAATTATTGTAATTCGTCCCTACGAAGATAGGTTCTTCCTTTGATGCTAGATGTTCAACGGAAGCGCAAACATGAAGTTCAGGTCGTTTCGCTGTTGAACAGTGGCGGCTGTATTCGTGTTGATATCGGCCTCCTGTGAAAGAATGACTTACAGTTTCGAATAGTTGAGGATGTATAAAAATGTGTGTTTCAAATATGTATACAAAATAAAAGACCTCTGCACAATTACTTAAATAATTATTCAAAGAAATGTTTCTACTTGAGTGACACTCAATATAGTAACAACCAACACAGAGAATCGAGCCAAACCAATCTTGCTGTGGCAGAAGTGGTACAAGTCTTATTTTTAAGGTAAAATATAAAGGCGTGCAAGCAGCATCTTCACCGTGGTAAGTGATCCCTGAATTATGAAACCTCTACATATTTTTCAATGAATCTTTAGTTACAGCAAAAAGTGTTGTTGTACTACGAAACTATACCGTTTCAATGCTGTGGAACAAGGACAGATTATCAAGAGAGGTTCTTTCTTTGAATACTTTGTCATAGCTGAATATCAAATAATGACACCTCTGCTAAACAGCCTCTAGACATTTGTAAAAACTTTATGCCATGTAAGTTAACGCCACTGTCATGTTGAAATGTTAGCGTAATCGATAGGGGCGTGAACTGTAAAAGCAGAGGTGACAGAGTCGGGTATAGTTGCCATCAAATTTCTTTCACCTTATGTTTTCTAAAAGACACTGGGAGTCTCTCATTTATTTGATATACAGGACATAAATTCCCGTCTGAGGCCTGCGATCATTTTCATGTTAATATTGGCAAGCAGTGCTGTACAATCACAATAAGGTCATGAGATGTCCAATTGACTCTTTTATTAGAACATGTTACGCGTTTCGGGATTAAACCCATCTTCAGACATCTGTTTCAAAAAAGTACAAAATACACGGTGTTACAAAAAGGTACGGCCAAGCTTTCAGGAAACATTCCTCACACACAAATAAAGAAATGATGTTATGTGGACATGTGTCCGGAAACGCTTAATTTCCATGTTAGAGTTCATTTTAGTTTCGTCAGTATGTACTGTACTTCCTCGATTAACCGCCATTTGACCCAATTGAAGGAAGGTAATGTTGACTTCGGTGCTTGTGTTGACATGCGACTCATTGCTCTACAGTACTAGCATCAAGCACATCAGTACGTAGCATCAACCGGTTAGCGTTCATCACGAACGGGTTTTTGCAGTCAGTGCAGTGTTTACAAATGCGGAGTTGGCAGATGCCCATTTGATGTATGGATTAGCACGGGGCAATAGCCGTGGCGCGGTACGTTTGTATCGAGACAGATTTCCAGAGCGAAGGTGTCCCGACAGGAAGACGTTCGAAGCAATTGATCGGCGTCTTAGGGAGCACGGAACATTCCAGCCTATGACTCGCGACTGTGGAAGACCTAGAACGACGAGGACACCTGCGATGGACGAGGCAATTCTTCGTGCAGTTGACGATAACCCTAATGTCAGCGTCAGAGAAGTTGCTGCTGTACAAGGTAACGTTAACCACGTCACTGTATGGAAAGTGCTACGGGAGAACCAGTTATTTCCGTACCATGTACAGCGTGTGCAGGCACTATCAGCAGCTGATTGGCCTCCACGGGTACACTTCTGCGAACGGTTCATCCAACAATGTGTCAATCCTCATTTCAGTGCAAATGTTCTCTTTGCGGATGAGGCTTCATTCCAACGTGATGAAATTGTAAATTTTCATGCGGGCTGACGAGAATCTGCACGCAATTGTGCAATACGTCATCAACACAGATTTTCTGTGAACGTTTGGGCAATCATTGTTGGTGATGTGTTGATTGGGCCCCATGTTCTTCCACCTACGCTCAATGGAGCACGTTATCATGATTTCATACGGGATACTCTACCTGTGCCGCTAGAACATGTGCTTTTACAAGTACGACACAACATGTGGTTCATGCACGATGGAGCACCTGCACATTTCAGTCAAAGTGTTCGTACGCTTTTCAACAACAGATTCGGTGACCGATGGATTGGTAGAGTCGGACCAATTCCATGGCCTCCACGCTCTCCTGACCTCAACCCTCTTGATTTTCATTTATGGGGGCATTTGAAAGCTCTTGTCTATGCAACCCCGGTACCAAATGTAGAGACTCTTCGTGCTCTATTGTGGAAGGCTGAGATACAATACTCCATTCTCCAGGGCTGCATCAGCGCATCAGGGATTCCATGCGACGGAGGGTGGATGCATGTATCCTCGCTAGCGAAGGACATTTTGAACATTTCCTGTAACAAAGTGTTTGAAGTCACGCTGGCACGTTGTGTTGCTGTGTGTTTCCATTCCATGATTAATGTGATTTGAAGAGAAGTAATAAAACGAGCTCTAACATGGAAAGTATGCGTATCCGGACACAGGTCCACATAACATATTTTCTTTCTTTGTGTGTGAGGAATGTTTCCTGAAAGTTTGGCCATACCTTTTTGTAACACCCTGTATAAGTGAACAGCACACTGAACACGTCTCAACATCACAGAAAATGAGATCTGGTCATATGAGTTACATACCACAAACTTCAACTCCCTCCTAACCGATCAGGCGTACAGGCTTGGCAACTCAAAGAAAGTGTTGAATAACATATGACTATAACAGCGACACATGCAGTATAGAAGCAGAGCGTATACTGAGGCTAAACAAGTCAACTAGCAACGAAGCGCTCTCGGTAGGGGGAGCTGCATGGTCATGTGCTCCATGCGTTCACATGTTATTTAATAATAATATACTCAGCATGCAACATCTGACAGGGTGTAATTACGACTAGCAACTGGAATGGTACTTCCGTACACGTTAACACTAAGGGGTTTTTTAAAAATTAAAAAAAAAGAATTCCAAAATGTTTTACATTGCCATACTATACCCATAGCCAGTAGTGGCACTAAGCACAACTCAAACCATATGTCAATATAAAATAAATAATACGGGGGGAGAGGGAGTTTCTTTTAGAGATTTGAGAGGTTGAAAGGTTTATTCAAGAAGGAACTCCCCCCACCCCCTATTATTTGTTTTATATTGACGTATGGTTTGAGTTGTGCTTAGTGCCACTACTGGCTATAGATATAGTATGGCAGTGTAAAACATTTTGGTGACTTTTAAAATTTTTTTTTTTAAATTCCCGTAGTGTTAACTTGTACGGAAGTACCATTCCAGTTGCTAGTTGTAATTACTCCCAGTTAGATGTTGCATGCTGAGTATATTATTATTAAATAATATATGAACGCATGGAGCACATGACCATGCAGCTCTCCCTACCGAGGACGCTTCGCTGCTAGCTGACTTGTTTAGCCTCAGTATACGCTCTGCTTCTAGAATGCATGTGTCGCAGTTATATGTTATTCCACACTTTCTTTGAGTTGCCAAAGCTGCACGCCTGATTGGTTAGGAAGGAGTTGAAGCTGGTGGTATGTAACTCATATGACCAGATCTTATTTTCTGTAACGTTGAGACGTGTTGAGTGTGCTGTTCACTTATGTTTTGTACTTTTTCGTAACAGATGTCTGAAGATGGGTGTAATCCCGAAACGCGTAACATGTTCTAATAAAAGAGTCAATTGAACATCTCGTGACTTTATTGCGACTGTTCGGCATCGGTTGCCAATTATTCTCATTTATTTAATAGATTTATAATCTGCAATATTCTGTTACTTATTATAAATAATGCATTTTATGACACTATTGTCAATGACTGGAATGCTTCTCCAGCGGCCAAAAATCTTAATGTCACTGTCAGTTTATGGAACAGAGTACACGCTAGTCGCACACTGAAACTTTCTGTTATTATGAAAATGTTGTGTCTAGACAAGACAGCCTAGACCCAATGAGAGGAAGCCGAAAGGCACGCGCTTAAACTCACGCTGGCTGGCGTGAGGTCTGAAACAGGATACGTAATGAATGCTATAAAGAAAAGTACGTAGCTTCTGGAATACTTAACTTTAATCCATAATTGTATAACATCACTCTTGTACAGATATAATCTCCATTTCAATATACTTGGTGATGGCGCCTTGCTAGGTCGTAGCAAATGACTTAGCTGAAGGCTATGCTAACTATCGTCTCGGCAAATGAGAGCGTGATTGTCAGTGAACCATGGCTAGCAACGTCGGCTGTACAACTGGGGCGAGTGCTAGTAAGTCTCTCTAGACCTGCCGTGTGGCGGCGCTCGGTCTGCAATCACTGATAGTGGCGACACGCGGGTCCGACGTATACTAATGGACCGCGGCCGATTTAAAGGCTACCACCTAGCAAGAGTGGTGTCTGGCGGTGACACCACAGAAAATTACTACAAAAGATATATGGGGTGATCAAAAATTCAATGCCTACGTTAACAGGGATAATGACGGAACCAAAACAAAATAAAGACATATTTCGTAAAGCAACCACATGTTGGAGTACCGAGTGTACCGGAGGATATTGTGAGAGACTGAGAATAAAACGTTGTTAAATGTTTACGTTGTTTTATTGTTCTCATCACTATTACATCACAACAAACGTTCAAAATGAGTGCCATTAACTTCAGCGCAGATCCGGTATCGACACAGCGGGGAGTCCCTTGTCGACGGGAAAATGCGTGGCGTGTTCTGTACCTGTGTGGCGGCTGCACGAATTCTTGTGATCAATTCCGCCTCCAAGTCAACAGGGGTACAGTACACCTCGAATTTCGTGCAGCCCCAGAGAAAGAATTCAAATGTGGTGAGGTCCGGAGAACGCGCTAGCCAAAGTACAGGTCCTCTCCGTCCGATCCTGCACTGCAGCTCTGCCTGGGGCATGGATGTGTGTGATGTCCTTAGGTTAGTTAGGTTTAAGTAGTTCTAAGTTCTAGGGGACTGATGACCTCAGATGTTAAGTCCCATAGTGCTCAGAGCCATTTGAACCATTTTTGCACTTCAGCTGTCACGCAGGCGCTAGTGCTACACGCTGTTTACTGACGCAGTATGAAAGAGCATGACATCATAATATATTACATACTAACATTTGGTGTAACAATGTTAGAAACAATGACTTTTACGTTTTCCACTCGTGTATTACCTTATGCATGCTCAATGCTCACGCACACAAGGTTGCTTTACGAAATACATTTGTTTTCGCCTACTGTGTCACCCTCTTAGTTTGTGCACTGAAGTTTTGTACAATCTGCATACCTATCTCTTAGTTTTATGGACCGCCTCGTGTTTGTTTCTTACCGGTATCTTTTTCAGTGATGATGAATAGCTTCTAGAAAATGAGGTGGTGATCCAACTGAGTTAGCGAATAAATTCTGCCAGTACCCATATCAGATTGTCGTACACTTTATGCAGTATTCCTCTACCGGCAGTTCTATGCTCAAGGCATCGACGAGTACAGAACCTCCTTCGCGATTTTCTCCTCCCCTCTTCGACGAACGCTAACAAACTTAACGCAACTACTTCAACGCGCGTCCGTTTTCGTAAGCAAACTGCCGCGGGAGAGCGCTGTAATCGCAAATCATGATGCGCGGTATTGGCTGGTCGTGCAGCAACCACGATGGACACAGGGTCTGGCGTGCTTCGCAGCAAGGAGCAGGTCCCTGTAAAGTCCTTTTTATACGATCGACTCCCTTGTCTCAGTTAGCTACACGAGACCAGTGCACCTACTGCAGCGCCTCTGCCGTTTTATTTCCTTACTGAATCTCGCCTGTTTTCAGTGGTCATTTTCATTTACGCGTCAGCGCCAAAATTGCGTGTGTTACGAGAACTGTCTGCTGTGCAGTTTGGCAGCGCTATCCGGCCGCAGTTGGCTGCAACTTCCACACCAAACGCACAGTTTGTTTACGGAAGCGGACGCGCGTTAGGTATTTGCGCTAACTTTATTAGGGTCTATTCTTTTTACAGAAAAATCGATTTGTGGTAAGAAAATGTAGGATTAATACTGAAAATGGAGTCTATTAATCAAAAATGGAAATAAGCGTTTGGCGGCATTGGCCGGGACGCCCTTTGCGGCGCAAGTCCGGCCGCCTTAGTGGAGGTCTTATTATATTCGACGCCACATTGGGCGACTTGCGCGCCGGATGGGGATGAAATGATGAGGAGTATAACACAACACCCAGTCCCTGAGCGGAGAAAATTCCCGGCCCAGCCGGGAACCGAACGTGGGCCCATAGGACGGCAATCCGTCACGCTGATCACTGAGCTATCGGGGCGGTTAGTCTATTAATGACCAAAGCAGAACTCATATCGGAAGTCCTTGGCAAAATTCGTGACGTAAGGTTGGAAATTGGAAATTTGTGCTAAGTTGCTATGGCATAAAACTGCTGAGGCCATCGGTCCCTAGGCTTACACACTACTTAAGCTAACTTAAACTAACTTACGTTGGGGACAACAGACACGCCCATACCGGAGGCAGGACTCGAACCTCCGACGGGGGGAAGCCGCGCGGACCGTGACAAGGCGCCTGAGACCGCGCGGGGTCATGACTTAAATTCTCTACATTGTTGACAACTGAAAGAACGGGATAAGTACCATCCAAACATTTCAGAACATGTACTTTCATTTGCTCGACAAAACATGTACTTTCAAACACATCAGACCATATGTAGAGTGCAGTAAATAGCGCCTTCTCGCTTTATCCTTGGTATCTTGTTTTCTTACTAAGTGTCAAATAAGAACGAAAATTATTTTTCTCGCCGAATAATTCTGACTTTTCACTCTTCAAAAAATTTTCATATAATAAGTTTTTCTATTTATGTTCTTATTTATTCATGGTGTAGGTTTTCTTCCTTTGTAAAACGTAAATGCTTTTTGCTTTAAGGGGTTTGACCTGTCTTGTATGAGAACACTAGTACGTAGGAAGGAATGGGAGGACCTTGTGTAACCTTTAATGTGCCACGAAAACAAAGCAAACAACACAACAAAAATTAAGAAGACGCGAGAGCACAAATCTACTTCTATAATAGGAGCGAGTTCCACCAGAATAGTTAGCAGACGCCGCCATAGTCCCTCCTCTCTGCGCATGCGCAGTGTGCAGCATTCAGAGAAATCTGGAACTCAGCACTCGGCAAATAGGTTGGGTTAGGGCAGGGGGCCAAACAGTGAGGTCGTCGGTCCCAATGGATTATGGAAGGACGGGGAGGGAAGTCGGCCGTGTCCTTACAAAGGAACCATCACGGCTTTTGCCTGAAGCGATTCAGGGAAAAAACGGAACACCTAAATCGGATGGGGCGGACTCGGGTTTGAACCGTCGTCCTCCCGAATGCGAGTGCTAACCACTGGGCCACCTCCCTCCGTAGGCACGATCTATAGATCATTCAGGCCACAGTGATGCTCGCGTCGTGGTTGGTTGCCGATTTAGAAGAGCGCACGAAAAGCGCACGCATTTCGAGTAATCGATCTGAACCAGGAAGTCGCTCGCGTAAGGCGGGCTTAATGGACGGCCGCTCTCTGCGTGCCATCTGGCTGCCGTCAGCGTGGCCCTGCGGAGGCAGTCGGCCGGCCGGCAAAGCCTGCCACAGCGGCGCCTGCCCGCCCGAGCTTCTGGGAACGCCGATCGCCGGCCTCGCCGCGTGTTTGTAAACAAGTGCCGGGCTGGCCCGCGACCTGCATATGCTCTGCGCGCGGCGCCGTTCTGGCGCCACGAGGCGAGGCTAGGAGAGGCGATGGCGCTGTGGCAGAGATGTTCATCTGCCAGCCACGCGGCCCGCGTGCGCAACTCTCGCTAGTGCTGTGCTTTCACTTCCCCTGAGAGGCACCCACATTGCTTGCTCATACTGTGGCATCAAGCAGTCAGGCCTGCAAGATGAGTGGTCTGCCAAGCGAGTGGATTCATTCTTATTTATCGAGTAACATGAACTCTCGTACTCACAATTTAGTTACAAATTATCCTCCTGTACGAATAATACGCAACGGAAACGCAAGCCTGACTATCAGTAATTTACAGGACTCTGACTGTTCACTACGCACTGGCAATACCACATTTTCGTTTTGTCTTTTATTTAACGGCTTTTATCAACACGTGGCCACCGCACTGAATGCGAATGGCGCACACATTATAAATTCCGAACATCATGACAACATACAATTCGAAGGAAAAGTCCACCAATCTTTTTCTTTTCACTAACTTATTTATTCCGATAAATTCTATAACCTAAACACACAAATTCTATAACCTACAACAATAACACATGAGAAATTCCGCCCAGTGGGCATAGCTTAACATTGGTGATTCTCTACCTTATGGTCTCGTAATTATTTAACGCTACAGTGCACTTTCTGGATAGGATGGTGGATCTTCTATTATATCTCACACTTCTACTCTCACAATCATCATCACGAAACTCTCCTCCAGACCGAGCAGTACAAAAGGAACACGCATAACCCACTACCTCTGCAACTACCTAGCTACTCTCCCACGCAAACCACGCATACCCAAATTACATGACATACACCACACTACAAGAAGGAATACAACACAATAAATAGTCACAACACTATCACTTTCAGCTTTCCCACTTCAATTAGTATTTATCCCAGTTGCACACGACACTGATCCCACTTCGTAATTCTTCTTTCCTACTATGAACTCTAGAGATATATGCACGTCTTCCTGTGCAATGCAAGCCAAGTGGCGTTGCTGGATAGACGGCTGACTCACCTTGCTTCTCTCTCAGAGCATTATAGTGTGAATCAAGCGTCACACGGAAACATAACATGCAAAGTAATATTAAGAGCATATTCATCACACACGCGAGTCCTCAACTGATACCATGGACGAGTACTTCTCTTTATCCTTTGTCTCATACACAGATTGAGACTCACACAGTACTCACCACGTGGAAGTACTCGCCTCTAATTTCAAATTCTGCACACGCTATTTCTTAAATATTTCAACTTATAGTACACGCGCTAGTAATTCAGCTTAACTTAGGCACACGGAAGTATTTCAACTTATTGCTACACGTGGTTTCATTGTGACCGTTGGTCACTTCCGAAGATTACTACGATCCCATTAATATTACCTGCCTGACATTTAATTCCCCCCACAAAAGTTCCTGAAACAGAGAAATTATTATTTCAAACTACTCTTAAATATTCCACATGCATACCATGTCTCCACTCTTTTGTCTTTACGGAGCACAGCTAAGACAGGTCTTAACAGCACAAGATCCAGCGGCAGAGTGCTGTAAACGTGGCTGTTCTTCAGGTCCTCTCGCACCTATGCTGAAGTGGGGGAGCACCTTGCTACCGTTTTGGTCAGCCACATTTCAGGCGCTCAAAGCTCAGGTAAATTCCAAAGTATCGTCTCAAAGATGATCGTATATTCACATTCACTATCTGCGGTTAGCAGACGACCATACATTCATTCATTTTACAGATCTCACCAAACTGGATGTAGGGATTTACTTTGTGGGAGTGCACATGTGAACAATTAAATAAATAAATTGTCATTCTTTCCCACACTGGTATCCGACTTCGCTGTATTAATTGAAATTCAGTTATTTTACAAAAAAATGTGTTGTCCTGACAAAAATAATGAAGTATGTTGTACCTATTTTCAATGTCGGGCGGTACTGTACCCTTTCACCCCTCCATCTCCAACAGGTGTCTCTACTCGGATTAAGGGTAGCGTCTCGACTAACCTACAGCCCCTGTCTTTAGGGTAACATACGTATTCACAGTCACTTCAGCAGCGTCTGCCAATAAACATGCTGTTGTGTCGTTGTTGTGGTCTTCATCCCAGAGACTAGTTTGATGCAACTCTCTATGCTACTCCATCCTGTGCAAGCCTCTTCATCTCCCAGTACCTATTAAAACCTACATCCTTTTGAATCTGCTTAGTGTACTCATCTCTTGGTCTCCCTCTACGATTTTTACCATCCACGCTGCCACGCTACCATCCAACACTAAACTGGTGATCCCTTGATGCCTCAGAACATGTCCTACCAACTGATCCCTTCTTCGAGTCAAGTTGTACCAAAAATTTCTCTTCTCGCCAGTTCTGTTCAGTACCTGCTCATTAGTTATGTGATCTGCCCATCTAATCTTCAGCATTCTTCTGTAGCACCACAATTCAAAAGCTGCTATTTTCTTCTTGTCCTAACTAGTTATCGTCCATGTTTCACTTCCATGAGTGGCTACACTCCATACAAATACTTCCAGAAACGACTTCCTGGCACTTAAATCAATTCTCGATGTTAACAAATTTCTCTTCTCCAGAAACGCTTTCCTTGCCACTGCCAGTCTACATTTTATATCCTCTATACTTCGACCATCATCAGTTATCTTGCTCCCCAAATAGCAAAACTCCTTTATTGCTTTAAGTGTCTCATTTCCTAATCTAATTCCCTCAGCGTCGCCCGACTTAATTCGACTACATTCCATTACCCTCCTTTTGCTTCTGTTGATGTTCATCTTATATCCTCCTTTCAAGGCACTGTTAATTCCGTTCAACTGTTCTTCCAAGTTCTTTGCTGTCTCTGACAGTACTACGTCATCCGCAAACCTCAAAGTTTTTATTTCTTCTCCATGGATTTTAATACCTACTCCGAATTATTCTTTCGTTTCCTTTACTGCATGCTCAGTATACAGGTTGAATAACACCAGGGATAGGCTACAACCCAGTCTCACTCCCTTCCCAACCACTACTTCCCTTTCATGCCCCTCGACTCTTATAACTGCCGGCCGGGGTGGCCGAGCGGTTCTAGGCACTACAGTCTGGAACCGCGTGACCGCTACCGTCGCAGGTTCGAATCCTGCCTCGGGCATGGATGTATGTGATGTCCTTAGGTTAGTTAGGTTTAAGTAGTTCTAAGTTCTAGGGGACTGATGACCTGCTCCGAGCCATTTGAACCATTTGACTCTTATAACTGCCCCTGGTTTTTGCACAAATTGTAAATAGACTTTCGCTCCTTGTATTTTACCCCTGCCACCTTCAGAATTTTTAAGAGAGTATTCCAGTCAACATTGTCAAAAGCTTTCTCTAAATCTACAATTGCTAGAAACGTAGGCTTGCCTTTCCTTAATCTATCTTCTAAGATAAGTCGTAGGGCCAATATTGCCTCACGTGTTCCAATATTTCTACATAATCCAAACTGATCTTCCCCGAGGTCAGCTTCTACCAGTTTTTCCATTCGTCTGTAAAGAATTCGCGTTAGTATTTTGCAGCCGTGACTTGTTAAACTGATAGTTCGGTAATTTTCACATCTGTCAACACATGCTTTCTTTGGGATTAGAGTTATATTCATCTTGATGTCTGACGGTGTTTCGCCAATAAACATAGCTGACTGAAAAGTTTCTGTTTCAAGATGACACAAGTTGTGTTGTGGACGGAGGTGCGACGTAATATACAGGGTGCTCGGAAATTCCCATTGCACTTCTGGAACTTGAGGTGTCGGATCGGTGGATGTCATTTGACGTCTGTCCTACCTCTCTGAACTCTTTCGAGCCTCGTTCACTTGTATTAGAGTAACATGGTTGAGTACATGAAACTTCCTGGCAGATTAAAACTGTGTGCTGGACCGAGACTCGAACTCGGGACATTTGCCTTTCGCGGGCAAGTGCTGTACCAACTGAGCTACCCAAGCACGACTCACGCTCCGGGGCGTGAGTCGTGCTTGGGTAGCTCAGTTGGTAGAGCACTTGCCCGCGAAAGGCGAATGTCCCGAATTCGAGTCTCGGTCCAGCACACAGTTTTAATCTGCCAGGAGGTTTCATATCAGCGCACATACCGCTGCAGAGTGAAAATCTCATTCTGGTTGAATACACGTTTGCAGGAGAATCTGACACCATCCTTCTGAATGGCGAATCTCACGGTAATGGAAGAGCCGCTAGTCGCATTTATCGAGATCGTTCTCCACAACGTCCGATTCCATTGCATACCGTTTTCGCCACAATTACGCAACAGCTTCGAGAAAGATTACTGTTGAATGCTGCCTAGCCGCCAAATGTGGGGTGTCTGGGAAACCTGCTTCCGTGGATCGCTAGACAACATTCAAACAAATCGTATTGAGTTTTATTACAAAAGCAAAAATTCCAGCACTTAACTTTGTGTTAAACAGATATGTTGCAAGCAAAGGGCGACATGCAAAAGAGTCAATGTTCTTCAGTATAACAGTTCCAAGATTGAGCTAAATAGAATGTACGAGGAAAGTAATGAGCTGGGCCGGGCGCGGTGCTTATGTTCTCTTTGCATAGAAGCCGCTGCTGTTGCGTTGTCGTCCTGGAGAGGGATCGGTCAGCGTGCAATTGGCTGTGCTCTCTCTTTCCCAACTGGCATGCCCGCGCTTGACTTTACGCCGAAGGTACCTTCAACGTCAGTAGGCACGACTGTGTTGCTCCAAAGAGATTCCGCACACCTGAACTGGAAGAGGCCGTACTGCGTCACGTTGAAGAGAAACCGTTACCAAGTACACGAGCAATTTCTTTGGCTATTGATGAGTGGAACCGTAAAACAAGTGATGACCTGGGTCAAGCTTAATCAGCTACTTGTAAAAGTGGCCACCTTACAAACGTGTTTTCAAATAGTTGTAGCTCGGCGACGGTTCGCTTTCGGACTTCGGTTCCAATTCAAAATATTATCTACTCACTCCCCCGTATTAGTCCTAGAAGTTTGTAACGGGAATTTGCAGAACACCCTGCAGGTGATTTAGCTAACGGAGTAGTCAGTAGCAGTCTTATAGAGAACAGATTAACATGTAACATAATTGGTCCCTTATATGTCACTACGCGATCTTTCTCCTACGTGAAAATATCTGTATTTGCCTAACTGTGCTGCGAGGGTGGGGACAAGTTACAATATTTTCTCTTGTGTGAGACAGCTGTGTTTGTATGTGTTATGTGGAGCAAATAAAACTATATGTTCTGAAATTTTTGGATGATACTTTTCCTCTTCTTTCAATTGTCAAGGATGTAGAGAATTTAAGGCCTTTGCTCAGAATATAGACTACGAATTCTACTTTGGTCATTAATAGTCCCTATTGTGATTGTTTATTCCTACCCTTTGTTTGTTACTACAATTCCATTTTTCCGTAAAAAGAATAGTCCCTCGCAACCTCACTTTCACCACTCAGATGCCAAACTGCACAGCAGACAGCTCTCACAGTACGCCGGCCGTAGTGGCCGAGCGGTTCTAGGCGCTTCAGCCTGGAACGGCGCGACCGCTACGGTCACAGGTTCGAATCCTGCCTCGGGCATGGATGTGTGTGATGTCCTTAGGTTAGTTAGGTTTAGGTAGTTCTAAGTTCTAGGGGACTGATGACCTTAGATGTTAAGTCCCATAGTGCTCAGAGCCATTTGAACCATTTCTCATAGTACACGTAGTTCTGGCGCTGACAGGTAAACGACAATGACGACTCAAAACAGACGAGACTCAGTAAGGGGATAAAACACCAGGGACGCTGCAGTAGAACTTGTCTCTAGCAGCTGTCACTCAGGCTAGTGGAGCATCATGCTATCACTCGGACGAGTGAAGATCGTGCCTGCGAGGCTGGTCACAGAGGGCTCCCTCCCTAAGCCTCTCAAGGGCAGCGACATTCTGAAATGGTGCCAGTGACCGTTCTTGTTAGTATGTCAAAACCCCGCCTCAGTTGCGAAATGTTACTGGTCTTTACCCATGTTTCAGCTAGAGTAATCTAGCCTTCTTCAGAAGCATAAAATAAACTAATACATGCCAGAATAAGGCACGGTCAAACATAAAAAGCTAAAGTACTGTGGAGTTCCAACCGACCGCTTTCCACGAAGTGGGCCCGGGGCTGTTCCTCAGCTAAGTAACGTAGCTTGACATGGTACCTTGGTACTTTAGCTTTCTATGTTTGACCGTGCCTTATTCTGGCATGTATTAGTTTATTTAATGCTTCTGAAGTAGATCACTCTAGCTGAGACCTGGGTAAAGACCAGTAGCATTTAGCAACTGAGGCCGATTTTTGTCATATTAATTTATCACAGTTGCTGACAGGGCTGCAGCATGTTAAAAATTCTTACCGTTCTTGTTCGTCGGCGGGACACAGGGCGCCCTTTGAACTCAGGAAGTTCCGTTGAGTCCCGGAAGTGTTTGCTAGCGTGACGAATCATCTCCCCTAGGAGGAAACTGAAATATGCGGCTTCACCATCTTATGCTTCCGTAGCGTGAGAACTTTTCGCATTCTGGGAGTTCCAGCAGCAACCCACTCCTATTTCTCGTTTACCTAGCCAGCAGCGAGACAGCAGTCAGACAGCTAAGGAATACACAGTGGCCGCCATACAAAATTTCAGCAGTTTCTCTCCTGTAAGTTTTGCTGCAAAGAGAAGTCCCGAGTTGTCAGGCTGGTAATTGTGACAAACTCTTCCCTCAAGGACGTGTTGTTCTGGAGAGAGAGAGAGAGAGTGGGGTTGCAGCTAGGGTGGAGAGCGCCACGTGGGTCCTCTAGGTCTGATTTTCTACGGCCGAGACGCTTCTCTGTACCCTTGGACGGGTTTAGTGTCCGAGGAAGTGCCGCAATTTAGCAGCAACGCAGTCCTTTTACCTCTGAGCAATTCAGACCTTCCGTGTTCTTTAAATCACAAATTGTGTTCCATTTTTATTAATTCAAGGTTGCGTTTACTATTCAACAGTTTCCTTTAATTACATTTATGAACTGCTCAGACCTACTGGAACGCCACCTGTACATCCGCTAGGGGTCTTCCTTGTTACTTGTTTAAACTGCTCAAAAATAACTGGGGAATAGACAGTTGTCTAGTGCGATAAATCAAAATTCTTTGTGAAGAGTCTTTGTTCATAATTAGTTTAACGGTACTGCACACGGAAGTTTGTGAATCTCTGAGGATTTTGTGCATAATTAATATTCCACGATTTTTAGTTTCAAACTAGATTTTTCTTATTATACCATTCTTACAACAAATTGGATTTCTTTTATTGGTATCATTAATCTCGGATTATATGTTATACTTTACATAACCTAAATAAACTAGGTTACTTAAAAGTGATCAACTTGATTTATTTCGCTCAACGTCATGACTTTGGACAGGCGATTCTTCATTACCGAAAATCTTATTTATTTTTTTAAATTAGTGCTTTCACTGCGCCTGCGACCCTTTACAGCACAGGTACCCCACTTAGATCAATTTGAGGACTTTTCAGTAGAAAGATTTGATTGTTGTGTTCTGCATAAGCAATCATCTCAGTAAGTTTTTTGAAAGTGTGAAATCGCTGGTAGACTTTTCCTTTTCTATATATGTTCGTTAGAGTGGTAGGCAGATTGTATAACCGCTACTAAACTCCAGAACGTCTCATTGCAAACAACTAAAGCAATATAAAAGGAGTAAAACTGAGAAAGAACGAATATTTCAAACATCCAATTGCAAGAAAACGTAATAGATACAGTTTGTGTCACTCAACTCTTGTAAAATCCAAATGCAAAAAACGTAATAGACACACTTTGTGTCACTCAACTTTTGTAAAGGCGAAATTTTAATGTTTTAAGATGGTCAAACAATCATTGCAGACCATTTTAAATTCTTAGGACTGAAAAGATAGTTGAATATCTGTTAGATGATGATCAGCTTGGTTTTCGGAAAGGATAATGGAAGAATTCAGAAAAATCGAGGAACCTTCACAGACTTTGTCGACCCAAAAAAGTATACAAAATGTTGCAGATATTCGTAAATCTGAGAAAAAAAAAGAACAGGAGAGAGCTATTGAGAAAGACGCTTCATATGCTATATGGACAAGAACCGAGAATAGAAGACCAACCACCTCCACTCTCCCTTTTCTCTACTCAGCCATGCCTATCCGCACTTTTAGCCCCCAAAAGGCATGCTGACACTACCCACACAATAAGCCTGCAACCCTATGTCCATCAACTTCTCCCCACTCCTTCTGACCGTCTCATCCCTCCCACTCTGTCCATCATCTCCTCCCCCCCCCCCCCCCTCTGTTTCACCATTTCCTTCTCCACCACTTTCTCTGTCCATCTCATCCTCCCCTCTCTATCACCACCCATCTCTCTCACCCCCCACCCCCACCGTCACTCTATCACTGCTCAGCTGTGCACATTCCCACATATAGTCCCTGAAAGTAATACTGATGATACCCACAAAACACGCCTGTTGTGCAGGGCAGTATACATATCAGGAGTAGAAAACACATTTTTGCTCACATCTTTTTGTATGGGAGGTAGGAGGTTTTAAGCCCTGCAGTGCTGTTTCTCATACTGCAAGCAGTATGTGTATAAGGATTCAAGAGCTTCATCATTTGTACATAAAATCCTGTCTCGTGTTGACATCGTTCTCCACATCTGAAATATCTCTAATCCAGCCTTCTTAATTAATATCCAACATTGAAATTATCACGTGGCATTGATGGCTGGGAGGCCTCAGTCGGGGAAGTTCAGCTGCCAGGTTGCAAGTCTTATTTCAGGTGATGCCACATTGGGTGACTTTTGTCTCAGTGATGACGAAATGATGATGAGGACAACACAAAATCTGTGGTATCGATAACATCGGTGTCACAGCGTAGGTGCAAGTTCATAAGTTGGCACTAAGAGACACCGACGAAGCGCCCTCTAGCTGGCGCTGTGGAGCTCTACGAGCGTCGCTCCGTATTCTGCCCATTTGATCAAGAACAGACGGCCTGGAATCACTGGAAACACCGCTTCAACTTCAGGGGGTGTTGTCTTGCTATTGAGACTTTGTACTACATATGATGGGTCTAAGGCTTTGCTCATCTGTGCAAAGTTATGTAAACATTTATTAACTTGTTTTGCCTATAGTAAACATCTATAATTTTACACGCAGTACCGACGCGTTATACCTCACCTGCTTCTCCTAGTTTCCTACATTCGGCCTACCCTTCAGTTTTCAGCAGCAGACCCATGCGCCGCCTTCCAGGCAGGATACAAAAAAATCCAGTCCACGAGTGGAGAAAATCTCCAACCAGGCTGGGAGTCGAACCCACTGCATCCTAGGCAAACACATTACCACTTAGCTAAGCAGGTGGACTTCCCAACATTATTCAGCTTCTTCAGCTAGTATTTCATATTATTCTCTATTTTCAGCTGTCCTGTTCTGCAGCCATTTCAAATATGCATTCTTTTTGCTCTTGGTTAATCTGTCTATACATCGTTCTAGTACTTCATTCCTTTTTTGTTTTTCCTTTGACTTCTTCTTTCTTCCATGTGTTTACAACTAATAAATAATGCTGAACTACGCAACAGTTATGTTTATGGATGCATTCGTTGTGATAACTGCTCCAAAACATGGCTAGTTTATCTTTTTTTGATCAGAACCCTCTTTCTCAACATTTTGCCAACCACAAGTATTCAGTATGTGTAGCCACCACTGCACTGGAGGTAAATACAAACCTACGTTCTCCATGCCGTTCAATAGACCTTACTGTGTCTCCAGTTGTGAGTGGGAAGAGGGTGCTTCCTACTGTAAACTGTAGAGTTTAACAACATGCCACGGAGTATCATTTTAAACCTCGATCCTGTGTTCATTGTCACATTATGACTGGTAAGGTTGTCAGCATGGAACGTTGTACACTGAACAGGCATACACCACAGGAAACTTCACTCAAACCGTCAACACCGGTGTACAGTGAAGTTGCGACAGCAGAAAACTGTAGCGAAATGCAGGAGGATCTGCAGGGGATCCATGCTTAGTCCAGATATTGGTAGTTCACCTTTAGCATGAACTAGCATTGTGTATAAATCTCGCGAAAAGACGCATTATTCTGTAAGTACACGACTGCAGAGAAATTGGTGGAAGCAGTCATATTCATAAAATATTTACGAGTATGGGTGCAGATTCATAGGATTTGTCGACCTTGGAAAAGGCGTTCGGCAATTTACAATGGTGCGGAATGTTCTAAATTCTGAGAAAAATAGGGGTAAGCTATAGGGTATGTATAAGTGCCTATAGGCAATAATGAGAGTGGACGAAGTGCTCGGATTAAAAAGGTGTAATACATGGATGTAGTCTTTCGTTCTTACTGTTCAATCTGTACATCGAAGACGCTTAGATGGAAATGAAAGAAAGTTTCAGGAGTGGAATTAAAGTTCAAGGTAAAAGGATGTCAGTGATACGGTTCGCTGATAACAATGCTGTCCTGAGTGAAAGTGAACAAGAATTACAAGATCTGCTGAATGGAATTAACAGTCTAATGAGTACACGATATGGATTGATAGTAAGACGAAAGTAATGAGAAGTAGCAGAAATGAGAACAACGAGAAGCTTAACATCAAGACTGATGGTCACGAAGTAGATGAAGTTGATGAATTTTACTACCTAGGCAGCAAAATAACCAGCGACGGACGGAGCTGGGGGGACATCAAAATCGGACTGGAACTGTCAAAAAAGGCATTCCTGGCCAAGAGAATCTATTTGTATCAAACATAGGCCTTAATTTCAAGAAGAAACATCTGAGAATATACGGAGCACAGTACCGTATGGTAGTGAAATATGAACTGTGGGAAAACCGGAACAGAAGAGGCTCGATACAGTTGAGATGTGGGGCTACAGACGAATGTTGAAAATTAAGTGGACTGATAAGGTAAGGAATGAGGAGGTTCTGCGCAGAATCGGAGATGAAAGGAATATATGAAAAACTCTGACAAGGCGAAAAGAGAATGATAGGACACCTGTCGAGACATCAGGGAATGACTTACATGGTAACATAGGGAGCTGGAGAGAGCAAAAACTGTAGAGGAAGACAGAGATTGGAATACATGCAACAAATAACTGAGGAAGTAGGCTGCAAGTGCTACTCTGATATGAAGAGGTTGACAGGGTAGCGGAATCGTGGCGGTCCGCATCAAACCAGTCGGAGGACTGATGACATAAAACTAACTGCAGGTAAAGCAGATGCCAAACTGAGATACAATGGAAGCCTCCTCAGAAACAGTAATTCTCTCACAAAGGCAGTAGGTAACAAAACCTTCGTTCGACCAATACTTGAATATTGCTCGTAAGTCTGAGACCCGTACCAAACAAGATTGATAGAGGAAATAGAGATCCACAGAAGAGCAGCATGTTCCGTTACAGGTTCAGTCAGTAAACGCGGAAACATTAAGAAGTTAGTCAACGTATCCAGCAGCAGACGCTGGAAGAGAGGTATTCTGCATCACGGTTTGGTTTCTTGGTAAAGTTACTAGAGCGTACATTCCTAGAAGAAACGACGATTATATTGCTTTCACCCTCGAGTATCTCGCAAAAAGACAATGGAGGTGAATGTTAGAGAGATTCGACTTCACACAGAGGCTTACCAGCAATTCGCGAACCATTTGCGACTGAAACAGGAAAGAAGGGAAGGGACGGTGGCGCTCAAAGTACCCTCCCCCCCACACACACTAAGGCAACTTGCGGTGTATAGATGTAGGTAGGTGTAGCTGCAGACGTAGATGTAATTGTCACCCATGGTCAACGACACCAGCTTACCACCTCTACCATCAAATTATTCCCCAAAGGTACCCCGAGCAGAAAGCAGTAAAAGTTCAGGCCGTTTTCTTGAAGGGAACTGGGGGAGCTGTTTCGACTCAGACAGTACGCAACCGCCTCTGCACTTTCAACTCGGCCTCTAGCTGCCGAGTACGAATGTGCAAGCGGGTAAATTAATCAACCAGTCACCGCTGAACGCTTCCTGTCTCTCAGCTTCCAGGAAAAAAATAAAATAAAATAAAAAATAAAAAAAATGTTTTTCAGTATTTCCTATAATTGCAGTCCACATTTAAAATTTTAAAACGCTGTCATAATTTACTCACTTAGTATTATACTTCAACATGATACGCAAGCCGACCGCTGTGGCCGAGTGGTTCCAGTTGCTTCAGTCCGGAACCTCGCTGCTGCTACGGTCACAGGTTCGAATCCTGCCTCAGGCATGGGTGTGTGTGATGTCCTTCCGTTAGTTAGGTTTAAGTAGTTCTAAGTTCTAGGGGACTGATGACGTCAGATGTTAAGTCCCATAGTGCTTAGAGGCATTTGAACCATTTGATACGCAAATTATCAAAATTAGAAAGCGGTAACTTACAGCGCGCAAATTAACCGCACTATAACCAGCCATTATTTGAGAATGAAAGCACTTAGCTACTTCCAACGTCCTTTACTCATAACTGCAAACCTTTCCAAACTTTTTCTCTCTTTCAACCCACAGAAAATTAATTAAGGAAATCAAAATTTTGTCGCTTACTACATTTTCGCTTTTCGCGTAGTAGAACATCAGTACAAATAATAACGCTTTAATTAATCACTTCTTTATGAGCAACTTATATGCTTAGCGTCAAATATTTCACACATTAACTTAATTGTAAAGGAATGGCACTCTGAAGCTGTTTAATACAAGGGAGTGTGATTATTTAAAGAATTTACGGGTATCAGTCAGAGGTGTACAAATCCTCTTTCCAGCCTGCCTGGTCCTGTTTCCGCTCCAACCATAAATGCCGGTCGGCCTGGCGCAACGGAGACACGACAGAACACGTGCACTGAAGACAGTGGCTAAAGCGGGCCAACTTGGGTTTTCATAAGCCTGGCGAATTTTACGGGTTCCGTTGAGCCTGCTGCACCTGACAACAGCTTGTCCAATCGATCCAGCGCGACTGCAATAGGTATTTTCACTGCAACTCACTTATCATAACAGTGACAGCAGCAGAATGAACAAATCTAACTTAAAGGAGACTGAGCAGAAATAAAGAAATGGAGAATATACACAAGGCACGAGAAAGAACACAAGTCATGTGGGGGGATGATGTCTTAATCAGGCAGCTTCCAATAAACCAGTAGGCGTCTCACAATGCAAACTGCGTAAAAAGTTACTAGGAACACTCATTCGAGAACCTCGGGTGTGTTACGATGTGTGTGTAAACTTGACCTGTAGTTTCCCCACTCCATAAATAGTTTGAGGGAGGACAAGGGCTTAGTTGCTCACAAGTGTGTGGAGATGTTTGCTAGGGACTACAGGTCTTTGAGCAGTACACAGACTTTCTAAATTTAGGGCAAACATTGATTGAAATAGGAAAAAAAAAACGCTCAGTGGGTATTGAAAAGCACATTCTGGTGGTACGCAGAGTAGAGCGAAACAAGTTTAGTATGAATGAAAAGCTACTTCTTTCAGACATGTATTTTTAGCTTAACGTAATATGAAAATGTTTACTAAAATCCATTTGGAGAATTCAGAAAGAACTACACACATCAAAAAATGTTTTGCATCACCTCGGTTCCGAGAGTTCCGGAAGCTGCACAGAAAATTGGAATAGAGATCAACATTAGCATCATTTCCGCCATTATTCCTCATGAAAACCACACATTGCATGTTGTGCCATCATACTGCGAGACCTTCAGAGGTGGTGGTCCAGATTGCTGTACACACCGGTACCTCTAATAACCAGTAGATGTCCTCTTGCACTGATGCATGCCTGTATTCGTCGGGGCATACTATCCACAAGTTCATCAAGGCACTGTTGGTCCAGATTGTCCCACTGCTCAACGGCGATTGGGCATAGATCCTTCAGGGTGGTTGGTGGGTCATGTGGTCCATAAACAGCCCTTTTCAATCCATCCCAGGCATGTTCGATAGGGTTCATGTCTGAAGAACATGCTGGCCACTCAAGTCGAGTGATGTCGTTATCCTGAAGGAAGTCATTCACAAGATGTGCACGATGGGGGCGCGAATTGTCGTCCATGAAGACGAATGCCTCGCAAATATGCTGCCGATATGGTTGCACCATCGATTGGAGGATGACATTCATATATGGTACAGTCGTTACGGCGCCTTCCATAACCACCAGCGGCGTATGTCGGCCCCACATAATGCCACCCCGAAACAGCAGGGAACCGCCACCGTGCTGCGCCCACTGAACAGTGTGTCTAAGGCGTTCAGCTTGACAGGGTTGCCTCCAAACACGTTTCCGACGATTGTATGGTTGAAGGCATATGCGACACTCATCGGTGAAGAGAACGTGATGCCAATCCTTAGCGGTCCATTCGGCATGTTGTTGGGCCCATCTGTCGGGGATGAAGTTGCGCATCATGCAGCCTATTGCACACAGTGTGAGTCGTAGCACGGTGTCCTGTGGCTCCACGAAAAGCGTTATTCAACATGCAGCAGTACCCCTTGGGCGGCCTGAGCGAGACATGTCATCGACATTTCCTCTCTGTATGTCCTCCATGGCCGTAAAACGTCGCTTTGGTTCTCTACGAGACGCCCGGATACTGACTGCCCTTCCTGGCACAAAGTAACAATGCGGACACGATCGAACCGCGGTACTGACCGTCTAGGCATGGTTGAACTACAGACAACACGAGCAGTGTACCTCCCACCTGGTGGAATGACCGGAACTGATCCGCTGTCGGACCCCGTCTTCTAATAGGCACTGCTCATGCGTTGTTGTTACATCTTTGGCTGGGATTAATGACATCTCTGAAGAGTCAAAGGGACTGTGTCGGTGATACAATATCCACAGTCAATGTCTATCCATTCTGGGAACTGGGGTGATGCAAAACTTTTTTTGATGTATGTATTTTGACGAGTTAGAATGAATTCAACCAGCCTAGAATACACAGCCTGGAAAAGTAGTTAAAACGAATATAATTGGAATCTAGGTGTTCAGATAGATAGTAAACTGTCGTGGAAAGCTCACATTGGGGCTCTTGTTCAAAGACTTAATCCTCCCATTTTTACTATTCGAACGGTATCTGAAGTAAGTGATTGTTCGACACGAAAATTAGTCTACTTTGCTTATTTTCATCCGGTTATGTCTTATAATATTGTATTTTGGGGTAACTCTTCCCATTCTAAAAGGATATTTTTGGCTCAGAAACGGGGAGTTCGGGCAGTAAGTGGTGTAAGTTCGCGAACATCTTGTCAACCCTTGTTCATTAGTATGGGTATTCTGACTTTGGCCTTACAATATACATATTCTTTACTGTAGTTTCTTGTGAACAATATCAGCATATTTCCAAGAATCAGCAGCTTTCACTTAGTTAATGCTACCGAGCGAGGTGGCGCAGTGGTTAGACACTGGACTCGCATTCGGGAGGACGACGGTTCAATCCCGCGTCCGGCCATCCTCATTTAGGTTTTCCGTGATTTCCCTAAATCGCTCCAGGCAAATGTCGGGATGGTTCCTTTCAAAGGGCACGGCCGACTTCCTTCCCCGTCCTTCCCTAATCCGTTGAGACCGACGACCTCGCTGTCTGGTCTCCTTCCCCGAAACAACCAACCAGTTAATGCTCGGCAGAAATCCAGTCGGGATTTGGATCGCACTTCCTTAACTCTTGCGCAGAAAGGTGTGCAGTATACTGCTGCTTTCAAAAGAATTCAAAAATGTTAGCAGTAATCCACGCGCTTTAAAATCGAAACTGAAGAGTTTTTTCATGGGTCGCTCCTTCTATTCTGTTGAGGAGTTCCTTGAAGAATTAAGCTGATTCTTATGTTATATTGCTGATTGCGTTTACTTAATCTTATGGCTGGACTTTTTTGGGTTCATAAACATTTTTATCTGTTATTTCTTTTATGTTGTAATCTCATATACTGACACGTTCCATGACCTTGGATCTTTGCTCCTCAATTTGGTCCAACGGAGCTAGATGTGTAAATAAATAAAAACAAAATATTCTGCTAAAACACACTAAGGTTACAGAAAGTAGACTTCCATAAACTTATTTTAGTTTGCGTTGCAGTATAATGGACATCTTCACGTTCTTACATGTGAAGGATATTTTTCGGAGATAGTTCGGCTTACTACAGAAATCATGTACTAGAGGTGACCTGATGATGGTTCGAATTGAGAATAGCCAACCATAGTCGAAAAAAGGTGATGTTGCAGAGTAAGACATAACTATCTGAAGTAAATAAATTAATCCGAAAAATGCCGAAAAGGAGAAAAGGGGAAATAAAATCCACCACTCTCTGACCCACAATGGCCAAAGACTAATCTGTATTATATTCAGCCTCGTCTTGCGATACACTGGTAAAAAAGAACCTTTCAGCAACTACGGATTCCTGCTCATAACACTACAATGAAACTCTAAACTCCGTCCGAACAGGCCTGGGAAGACCCTACTGTACCGACCGGCCGCCGTGTTATCCTCAGCCCTCAGGCGTCACTGGATGCTGATACGGTGTAGCATATGGTCGGCACACCGTTCTGCTGGTCGTATGTCAGTTTCCGAGACTGTAGCCGCTACTTCTCAATCACGTAGCTCCCCAGTTTCCCTCACAAGGGCTGAGTGCACCCTGCTAGCCAACAGCGCTCGGCAGACCGGATGGTCACCCATCCAAGTGCTAGCCCAGCCCGACAGCGCTTAACTTCGGTGGTCTGACGGGAACCGGTGTTACCACTGTGGCAAGGCCGGTGGCACACTACAATGTAAGCGTAAGGAATAAACTGCCACGACGCGTAGCAGAGCGGATAGACGGGTAGGCAAGCAAGATTTATTTAACCTGCTTGATTTGGCCATATCTTGGCTTGGATGGGAGTAGAGCAGCCTGCTCGCTCTGCTGATTGCCTGCCTGGCTAACAGGCAAGTATGGGTAGGTATAAAGCGGAAAGTGTTTACATCTCGTATCAGTGGGAATTCCTACGTAAGGTAAAACTCCAATTATTCGGCTATGCGAGTCGCTTATCATCCGAATGGCAAAATAATAATACTGTCTACGCGCGCTTCTGTCCTTCCTTCAGCAAAGTTGGTGTAGACGTAGCACAATCAATATTGGGACGATAACTCACCTTTGCTAGGTGACTGGCGTTCCGGCATAAGGTCAAGCGCCGGCACGCCAGTCGGGAACGTTAGAGCCTAGAGGGCTATGAAGAACACGTCAGCCAACTACACGCTGACCGACCCCTCTCCAGCACGACAACGCGACAGCAGCGTCCTCTAGGTGAAGAGAACGTAAGTGCTGCTTCCGACTGGTCGCGGCTCAGTTCTACAGAAGCGTTGAAACGTCCCCTTAGAAAAATTGTAAATGACTGTGCTTAAACTGACACACAAGATTTTTAGTTCATGATATCCAGTATTACAAATTTATTCTTTCTGGCGCACACACGTCCAGATCGTCTGCTCTTAAAATTCTGCCATATCTCTCCCCACATCCACCATTGGTGGCGGCTGACCTCCAACTGCGAAACGCTACGCGCTGTTAACAGCCAACTGCCCAACACTACAATAGCAAATTCCAACAATGCAAACCAGCCACAGATTGCACACAGCACAGTCAGTGATTTTCATATAGAGCGCTACATGGCGTTACCAACATAAAAACCTAAACAGCCTACTTACAGCGTCGAGAACAGCGACGTGGACAGAAGCATCCACGGTATTCAGAATGAGATTTTCACTCTGCAGCGGAGTGTGCGCTGATATGAAACTTCCTGGCGGATTAAAACTGTGTGCCGCGCCGAGACTCGAACTCTGGACCTTTGCCTTTCGCGGGCAAGTGCTCTACGAACTGAGCTGCCCAAGCACGACTCACGCCCCGTCCTCACAGCTTCGAGTCCCGGTCCGGCACACAGTTTTAATCCGCCAGGAAGTTCATCCAGTGTATAACTTCAGCTGTATTTGAATCCTTATACTGAAGGACATTGATTATATATCATGTCGCCCTATGCTTGCAGCACTTCTGTGCTGTTGTCAGAGTTAAGTATTGTCATTTATTTTCTATAACAAAACTCATTAATATGATTTGCTTGAGTTGTTGTCTAGCGATGCGAGGAGCAAGTTTCCTAGACACCCGATCTTTGACAACTAGGCACGAAACAATAGCTGGCCCAGCCCTAGTGTTACTGTTCCTCTTGATTACTAGTCTGTCTGTGTGTCGTGGACCTGCTGACTTCACGCGTTGTTTCGTCTTTGAGTGCTTTCGGTCGTTCACCACAGCTTCGAAAAGAAAATGTGTTATTCTATCGTTAATGGGTAAAGTAAAAATTATAGATAAAGGAGTTACGGGTAAACAAGTGGCTGAGATGTACAGTGTTGGACAAGCAATGATTTCAGACATTGAAAGGAGCAAACCTACACTTTTAAACTCCGTGTCAGTGCTAGGAAAGGAAGATCGAAGTTCTGCAAGAAAAACAAAGAAAGCATCAACAAAAAACTTTAGGAGATGATATTTTCAAGTGGTTTTCGAGCAACGTTTTATGGGAAACCGAATTTCGGGTCCAATTCTTGGTGAAAAAGGTAAGATCTTAGCTCAGAAGCTTGACTGTTCATCCTTTAAGGCAAGTAACGGCTGGCTAAGGTATTTTAGGTGCAGGCAATGCGTCCGTGATTCTTTGTGAAAAACCTAAGATCTTAGTTCAGAAGCTTGATTGTTCATCCTTTAAGGCAAGTAACGGCTGGCTAAGGTATTTTAAGTGCAGGCACTGCACCCATGGATTAGATTTAAGTGGCGAGATGTAGGAAATAATGAAGGGGATTCAGGTCAGGTGACCCCCCAGGCCACAGGATAGGATCTCCCCTTCCAATCCAGCGACCAGGAAATACAGCACTAGGGTAGTTGCGGAGATCAACACTGAAGTGAGACACTGCACCGTTATGTTGAATCTGCGTCTTCTCACGAACGGCTAAGGCTATGTCCTCCAACAACTCAGGCAGAACTGTTTGCACGAACCTCAAGAACAGATGGCTGTTCAGGCGGCGACGTAGAAGATATGGTCCAATGAGACTCTCGCCTACAATGCCAGCCAAGAAAGTACATGCAAATAATCAGCACAGTGTGTGTAAACTTGTACACATGTGAGTTGTAAATAAGCTGGAAACGGTAACGCTGAGACGTCTGTCAAATCCGTTAGACAGAACAGGTAATTAGGGTTGTGGAAAGGGCCAAATAAGGTTGGGGTCAGTTTCACCTTAAAATTGCAATTTATTGTAATGTAGTAACACATTAACAACCAAAGCAGCACATAGCCGAACTTTTACAACTACGAGTTTCAAACTCCTAATCTTTCACGGCTGAAGGCCTCTAAACAAGAAATCTTAAAAATCAACAAGGTAAATTTCAACTGACTGAAAACACGCAGTTACGATTACAAAGCTGAAAGCCTCAAGGCAAGGGTGGATAGACAAACATGAACAAGGTGCAACACAAACGGCTGAAGGCCCACAATAACATTTTCAAGATTTTAAAATAAATTACCATAACCTTTCAAAGGCAGAAGGCCACGATGTTTAAGCTTGAAATGTAATTTTAAGAATAAGGTTTGTGATATTCGCTATTTTTGGCTTCATTAAAACAGCAAAGCCGGCCGGAGTGGCCAAGCGGTTCTTGGCGCTTCAGTCTGGAACCGCGAGACCGCTACGGTCGCAGGTTCGAATCCTGCCTCGGGCATGGATGTGTGTGATGTCCTTAGGTTAGTTAGGTTTAAGTAGTTCTAAGTTCTAGGGGACTGATGACCTCAGATGTTAAGTCCCATAGTGCTCAGAGCCAATTCGTCGTCTTCGGGCAGCAATATAAACAGAAGAATACGGACAGATATGCGATCCTTCACTACTTTGTTCGCTGGAGGACAAATGAAGCCTTGAGCGCTAAACACTTGTACTGGTTTTCTTAAGTAAGACGGACGCAGATTTGTGGCGGTCTGATCTAATTTTTACTAAATTAATAAAAACGTGTTCCATCTAAGTGTGAGTGAAGTGTAAAAAGAATAACTGTTATAACTTATCGTAACGACGCACGGGCGACTCAAAAGGACAATGGCTATATAAAAGAGCGCTCAATCGACATGAAACGGTCATAAAACTCTACTGTCATTGTAGTACTAAGCATAAGGTACGATATATGTTTTAGTTATAACAAATATTTGTTCTGGGAATACTGAATCATTCCTATTATCTCCTCAGTATTATTTTCATTTTAATTATACATTTTGCTAAGATTACAAACACCAAGATCAGAGGTCCAATGTGCGTGTTACATTGACAAAAAGAAAATTGTTTTATCGTCTTCTTGCATCAGCTTTAATATTGAATTTCCCTTTTGTGTGATGTTACAGCTGTTCTTGCGCCCTTAGGAACTTTCTGGTCCCTTAGGAAATTGTTTTGTCATACCTATAACTTCACGACCGGGTATGATCGTATCTACGATCATGAAGTAATTAGAAAGACGATAATGCAATTTCTTAATCAATAGCACGCTAGCTGTGTCTGCTTCAAGCCACGCGAAAGTGCAAGTAAAGACTATTCACATTTCATAATGCAATATTTTATGACAATGGTCAATCCATGATTCTTACGCCAATTGTGATTGATAAAACAGTAAGCGAAATCTCAGTTTCCAACTTTTCAATTGAATAACAACATCACTTTCGTTTTGCTACATCACAGGTTCCAAGCTGCAATGTTTAAGCTTGAAAGGTAATTTTAAGAATAAGGCACCAAGGCTGAAGGCCCGCAATTAATTTTGCAAAATTTTACAAAAAATATGACTATAAGCCTTAAGTTTTAAGTAGCTGAAACTGGGCTAAAAGAAAAGACAACACAACGGCAATAAACTTTCAGCAAATATCCACGAGCCACGCACAGCTCAAATGCTAGACAAAGTGGAAGACAAGTTTATTTCCATATCTCCTTAAGCTGGCTTCTCCGACTCCGGGTTCCCTATATCACCTTGTTCAGTGGAGCATTCACTATGTCCTGTTAAGCTTTTGCACGCTCTTTTAGAAACACCCTGTATGGCCACAGTCTGTAGTGTATACGGTAACCTTGTGTGATTAAACGCTAGCGTCAGTAACCCGTTGCAGCTTACCACTGTACAACTTTTTAACAAGCCAAACATTGCGTATAGACAAGAGAGACAGAGCAGGTTCATGTCCCGACATCATATCCCGGATGGAGGGTCCACTAACGATTCTCGGCACGCGCCAGGCTGGCACATCTAGCAAGACGTGCCCGTGTAGGCCACGCCGTTCCCGCCTCGCTCACTTGCTGTCCTCCACACCCAGGACCTGTGAGTGCGCGAGAAGGCAGAAGCGTCGAAGCGACGGCGGAGCGCCCTCTCGACTCCTGGGCGGGCGTCCAAATCTGTTAGCGTCCGTGACAAAGTTGAACCGTCACAGATAGGTCAATTTCAATCTCCCAGAAATACTTCTTGGTCGATGGTTACGTCAGAGCATGTGGGAGTCAACATTTACGTGAGGCTTCCGCTAAACGTGCAAGTGTGGTGCTTAAAAAAGTAAGTAACGTGCACAGACATTAACGATTTAAACTAAGGAGAGCATGTTGTGAGGCTAACGGCAATAGTCAACTTGATACTGAAAGGAGGACGAATCTCGAGGGAAGAGGAAGGTTAGAATTCTAATGACAGGTAGTCAAGAATGATAATAAAATGTAGACTTTCAAGGCTGGAAATGTCATGTCCATTATAATTATCCGGGCTGTTATGCCGTGGTCGGTTGATGAACTCTGTGTCAATTCCCAACGTTTCGTCCCCGTCTGCGGGAGACATCTTCAAGGGGGTCTGTAGCTCGATTGAAGGTCCAACACACACGCTGACTCGCAGTCATTAGCGAGCCAGCGGGTGTGTTGGACCTTCCATCGAGCTACAGACCCCCTTGAAGATGTCTCCCGCAGACGGGGACAAAACGTTGGGAATTGAAACAGAATTCATCAACCGACCACGGCATAACAGCCCGGATAATCATAATGGACAATCAAGAATGATGTGAGTAACACGTATTCAGAGATAAAATTGCCAAAGCTCGATAGGAGGAACATAAGTACGCATGAAATGATATATATTTCTCGTGGCACTGTTCTTATTAATAGGGAAGGTATTTGGAACTGATAATATGAGTTACTTCGATGTCTGTGACGTCCTGACACTGTACAAACGGAGCGCAAAATTATCTTCTTTCCAGCTCACATTATGCAAAAATTATTTATTTACTCGTTCGGCTTTTACAAAGGTAATCACCACGTGATGTATAAACTACGTCATCATTATAGCTCTAAACCGAACTACAGTATTCTTTGCGGATTTACAAACATTCTATGGCTGAGTCAGAGAGCTTGTTTACATCCTCATACCCATGCACTTTACACACAAGTAAATGGTCTGTTGATAGGATCTCGCCGTACTCACTTACAGATTATAGTCCGATCTAATTTTGCTCCCAAGCATTGATGCGTATCTTCACGCCTGATGCGCTGGCCATCTATAGAGAGCTGCTACTTGGAGCAGTAAGTGTTCAGTAGTTCCAGGTGTGCAGTCAGTGAACAGATACATATTGCACCCAGGCAAGAACAGTGGGAAAACTCAAAACTGCAACACTTGAGAAAAATCGACTTAGCCCGCATCTCGTGGTCGTGCGGTAGCGTTCTCGCTTCCCACGCCCGGGTTCCCGGGTTCGATTCCCGGCGGGGTCAGGGATTTTCTCTGCCTCGTGATGGCTGGGTGTTGTGTGCTGTCCTTAGGTTAGTTAGGTTTAAGTAGTTCTAAGTTCTAGGGGACTTATGACCACAGCAGTTGAGTCCCATAGTGCTCAGAGCCAAAAATCGACTTACAGAATTCTATAAAACTTCCTTTAAATTTCAATTAAGTTTTTTTGCCAGTAAATTACATCATATTCGGTACAACAGTAATGTAGAAACGTAGTTCTGTTCTCGTCGAATGTGAGATGTCATAAGGCAATTATTACTTAGTTCTTTCCTCGCTTTTCGAATAAAGTTTTTCGTTACGACCACATATGGGCAACGGTCTTGCCGCAGTGGATACACCGGTTCCTGTGAGATCACCGTAGTTAAGCGCTGTCAGGCGTAGCCGGCACTTGGATGGGTGACCATCCTGGCCGCCATGCGCTGTTGCCATTTTTCGGGGTGCACTCAGCCTCGTGATGCCAACTGAGGAGCTACTCGACCGAATAGTAGCGGCTTCGATCAAGAATACCATCATAACGACCGGGAGAACGGTGTGCTGACCCCACGCCCCTGCTATCGGCGCCCTCCAGTGAGGATGACACGGCGGTCGGATGGTCCCGGCAGGCCACTCGTGGCCTGAAGACGGAGTGCTTATGACCACATATCAATTTTTTTAATACACCATTGCAGTGTTTCTCTACTGCAGAGAACGCTGCAGCAGTCTGTGGGAATTCTGCATATGCTGACAAAGTTGATGTGGTACTTCATAAGACAGGCCACATAGTCACAGGGTGCCTAAGGCGGACCCCAGTCAACGAGATATCTCCACTCATGGGAGTAGCACTCCAGATGTAAGAAAACGGCAGAGAACGAAAAGACGTAGCAGGAAAAATATTCAAGGCATCCATTGCTCCGAACTCTCTGTCGCGATTAAAATTCAAAAGAAGCTTCGCACTTAAAACATTCCAAGTTCAGCAGAAGCCCGCCGAACTGAGCTGTGGAGAACAAACTATCCTGGAGAGTTATGGACAGAAAAGAGACCTACCGTCAGGCTGCCATCTCCGAGATGGGACCTGGAAAACCCTCAACAGGCAGAGAACAGGGGTGACAAAATGAAGGCTAATTTGAAGAAGTGGGGAAGAGTGATGATGGTTGCTGTGAACGTGGGGCGAGGTAGAACTTTGAACACCTGTTACTCTGCAGTAACCAGTGCTAACACTGCGATATGAGGGACTTGTTTGCAGCGTATTCTGCTGACAATTGGATTCACAAATTGCGAAATTCTCTGTAATTAGTATATTAATTAATATTTTTATTGTAGTGTAGTGATGTTTGGACTCGTCTATATAAATAAACAAGATTGAATAGTTTTGTTCAAAATGTTCAAATGTGTGTGAAATCTTATGGGACTGAACTGCTAAGGTCATCAGTCCCTAAGCTTACACACTATTTAATCTAAATTATCCTAAGAACAAACACACACACCCATGCCCGAGGGAGGACTCGAGAACCTCCGCCGGCACCAGCCGCACAGTCCATGACTGCAGCGCCTCAGACCGCTCGGCTAATCCCGCGCGGCTGAATAGTTTTACCACTTTTCCATTCCAAATAGTATATATACACTTACTGTAACAAAATAATACATTCGAACATCCATCAACCAAAATTAATACTTGTATAAGTGAGCAGCCTTTTCTTCTGTGTATGTCATCGTAAATACAAACCTTGGAATATGAACTGACCACCTAAATGTGCTACTGAGCTCAAAGCCACATCACTTAAGTGAAATTGAAAAGAATCCTGTTTATGCGGAAACCGGTCTCATTCATAAGCAAATAAATGAGCAAACCAATAATTTCATGCTGAGTAGACATGGTCAGTGCGAAATGTTTGAAAAAAAACGTAACTGTATAAAAAAACTGTAATGTCGACTCGTATAAGAAAGTAACCTGAAACACACGAAAATTTCTGCACTGACATATGGTCCTAGTAAAATAAAGAAACTGACAGAACCTACATTGCGCAAATTAAACGAAACAATTACGTACTATGAATCTCACCTGCAAAATGAAGCACTGGCAAAAACAGCAACACAGCCAAACTCCGCAACAGCTAAAAGAATACTGCTAAAAACTAATTACAGTTGTTCCAGGGAAACCGGGTTCATAATCTAGAAGCAGAATGCCAATGAAAAACATGGTTCAACCTTTAAGTACTGAAATTTCGGATAGGAAGGAACTTATCAAAGAAAACAATTATAGACGCTAATATGAAAATTTATTTAATCTAATAAATTCCATGGTACAGTACATTAAACAGAAGGTCAATCAATACAATAATTAACAAAAACTCGACTGTGACGAGGGTGAAGTGGACCAACAATACAAGTCTACAAAAATAAAAATAAACTCTTTAGCTCGTCAAATAATACTCTGTTCTTCATTTCAAAATCTTTTTTATATTAGTATGCTATCCAGCCATTGCTCTGAGTCATCATTCCTCCTCTTAATGATTATGCAACTCACATAGTTTCAAAACTGCGTCCATACGTTAGGCTGTACACTCAACGAAAAAATCGCCTTATGCACACCGCAGCTATCCATTACTGACTGTCAAAGATTCTACGACTCCACAGGCACAGATACTGTTGCCTAACGAATGTTTGTCTGACCACAGTTCTTCAAATATATCATTTTCCTTTACACATATTAACGCATCCAATAATCCATCAAAAATAGCCCTCTTACATTTATCTTAGAATCAAAAATGAAAAAAAATAGTTGAAATGATTTCAGTAGAAAAATACAAATTATAAGTCATGAAAATTAGTACAATTTAATAAGGAACATTGACTGCGTACAATGCAAGGAACACAATTTACGAAATTAGAATCATAAATGGGCTTGTATAATGGCGAAATACTTATCACAGAGAAAAGGAATTTTCTTTCCAGGACAAGTTTCCATTTTTTTCCTTTGTCCACTGCAACACACAACAATTCGTAATTTACAACAGCTGTAATCATCAAACAGTGCCTGTTCCTTCAGACAAGCACGGATGTAATGTAGGATACAGACACCGCATAAACACAAATATTCTAATAATCACTTATATTAAAAATCACCTTCAACTTATTTTGTACATGAAAAGTGTCACAACTCAGAATGTGCCGCTCGTCTTGAACGACGCATGCGCAACGATGAAGTGGCAATGCAGTGGCGAAACGTGAGCTTACGCAATTGTTCTGAAGTGGCCAAATTACGACACGCAAATGTCGCGCCTGTCGTGAACGGTGCGGCATTTCACGCGTATTTCTTAGTGATATATAGTGAAAACTGCCGTTATTTGACTTGTGTCGCATTTCTTAGCGGGGTACGATGTGGCTAAGGCAGAGCACAGTATTCCAGTTTATAACATCAACTAAGGGACGGATGCACTTAGCTACAAACCAGTATATCCAATATTCGCCTGGTGAAGGAAAAACATTCTTCAGTTACAGAGAGCTAAATAAAGGAAAAATAATAATAATTACGATTAAACACTCCTGAACTTGGGCCTCTGTGACTAGGAAATCGTCTACCGTAAGCTCAAGAAGCAGTGACAGCCTGTTGAACGCAAAACTCGTACATATTTGCCGGATCGGAATGCTCGGCATGTTAAAATACCTGCAGCATGCTTGTAAGGTACAGCAGTACTCGCCAACCAAATCACAGTCACTGCCACAGTTACGCACACTCAATCTCAACTTCTCAGCTTGAAATTGAAAACAAAACTGAAAATCGATAAATAAAGACATAGCAAGTGGACTACCAAAACATGAAATCAAAACTAATCTGTTTATTCTGCAGGCACTGTATCGTGACAGTTTTAGGTGGTGAGTGTTTTGAACTATGCTCGCGTAAGATACTGGTAAAAGTCGGGCCTGAATTACCACTGCTAACCGCAGTGTAACCACTATTAAATGGTTTGTGTATTCCAGTTTGTTTTTGTTGTGGATTACTTGTTTGCTTTTTCTTGTTTTGAAGTGAGTAAAGAGACTAATCCTGATACATTAAGGGATTCAAATGCGACTCTCACCACAACAGAAGGAATCAGCGATCCGTACGACTGTTAGTTACGCTTCCGTGGAAGCACAGAACGCGGACGTAGAATGGCAGTACTTCGAGAGGGAGGCTGGGCTTATTCTCCCGCACCTCTCCTCTCCCCTCGGTCAGTCTAAGTTCTAGGATGTCAAGTTAAACCCCTTTCAGCCGTCGATTTTCAACCTTATTTTATGTGGCAACCAGTTTCAGCGTTTTACTACGCCATCTACAGGCCCGTGATCGACGTGCAGGAAGGATCTTCCTCGGTTGTGATTAAACCAGGGGCCAGATATACGACTCGGCAGGTGAGTTGAAGCTTCACTGTAGCAAGTAGATATCTGCTAATACCGGTATTGCTGGTCCCTGTTTTGATCACAACCGAGGTAGATTCTTCCTGCACGTCGGTCAGGAGCCTGAAGATGGTGTGGTAAAACGCTGAAACTGAAAAAGTCAAACTCCTCCAGAACAGGCCATTAAGGTCCAACAGTACCGAACGGCCGCCGAGTCATCCTCAGCGTCACTGGATGCCGATATGGAGGGGCGTGTGGTCAACACACCGCTCTCCAGGCCGTATGTCAGATTCCCAGACCGGAGCCGCTACTTCTCAATTAAGTAGCTTGTCAGTTTGCCTCACAAGGGCTGAGTGCACCCCTCTTGCCAATAGCGCTCGGCAGACCGGATGGTCACCCTTCCAAGATTTAGCCCAGCCCGACAGCGCTCAACTTCGGCCATATGACGGGAACCGGTGTTGCCACTACGGCAAGGCCGTTGGCCAAAATGCTCAAACCGGTTGCCAAATAAGATAAGGTTGAAATTAACGGCTGAAAGGTGTTTAATTTGACATCCTTTATCGAACAGCCGAGTCCCGCAACCATCTCTAAAAAGATGGACATACAGAGACACTCTAAATTCTCGTTTGTTTACGGTCGCGGCCGACTGCCACGATATATGTGATGTGTTCAAAAAGAAACCGAACTTTTGAGACAGTGTGCCAACCAATAGAGAGAGCTCGCTGCAGCTATTGAGCGCGAACCTAGCGGTAGGTTTGGACAACAAACTGGCATTTGCCTTTCGTCGCTCGGACAATTAGCAAGCGAACAGCTGGTGAATTAAGCATGTGTGCAGCCTGCTCGTCGGATTAATGCAACGAAGGAGCTGGAAGAACGACACGGGTATTTGAAATTCTGTTATAAACTTCGCAAAACTTTCACAGAGATATTTGAAATGCTTAGCCAAGCATACAGGGAGGACTGCATGACTCGCATACAGTGCTACGAGTGGTTTAAACGATTTCAACACGATAGAATGTCGGTCTGTGACGATTCCAAGTCTGGACGTCCTTCCACATCAACAGATGACGGCCATGTGGATAGTGTTTGTTCTGCGATTCGCGGAAATCGTCGTTTATCTGTTCGGTAAGTTGTGATGTTGCTGAGGAGATGGACATCAGCGTAGGATCGTTCCATCAAAGTTTGAGTGAAAAACTTGAGAAGCGTCTAAATTCGTACGGCGTTAGTTGACTGAAGATCAAAAACAGACCTGTGTCGAAATCTGCGAGAAACTACTTGCCGCTGTTAATGAGAATGGAAACTTTCTTAAGAACATCATAACAGGGGATAAGACGTGGGTGTACGGCTATGGTGCTGAAACGAAGATACAGACGGCTCAGTGGGTGGGCAAAGGGACGCCTCTTCCAAAAAAAGCACGCATGAGTCGGTCAAAGATGAAGATGATGTTGGTTGGGTTTATTGACTACAAAGGCATTATACATAATGAATTTGTGGCATGTGGTGAGATGGTAAACAAAGAAGTCGACCAGGGAGTTGGATGTTGCATCATGACAATGTGCCATCCCACGCGTCACCCCTTGTCTGCTGCTATCTAGCAAAACACCACATTCCCATTGTGGCCCATCCACCGTATTATCCGGCCCTAGCTCCAGCTGACTTTTTCCTGATTCCCAAACTGAAAAAGGACATCATTTCGAAACCGCAGAGGAGTTAGAGGATAATACGTCAAGAAACCTTTGCGCCATCCCGCTAATTGTGTTCCAGGAGGCGTTCCAAAACTGGAAGAAACGATGGGAACGGTGTATCACCAGCAGACGGGACTATTTTGAAGGGGACAGTACTTAAAATATTGCACAAAAAGCAATAAATCTGATACAGCAAATGTTCGGTTTCTTTTCGAACACACCTCGTATTGTGCGCCTAATAGCAATCCGTCTATCTGTTAGTGGCAGATACAGAAAAACGTCAAGGTGGGGGCGCTAAAGATATCTTGAGCTACGTTTGCTTTTAAAGTAATAAAAAATAATAAATTCACACGAAAAGTTTAAGAAAGCTCTATTTAAACTGATTATACACATATACACGACAATCCCATCTTACAAAAAAGTTACAATTGTGGTTCTCTTCAAGGGCGTTTATGCTCCTTTGCTTGTATTGAAGAATCTCCTCCATTGGTATCTTTTTAATCACAAAGAGTGATTCTTCTTCAAAGAACGGTAGTTCGGTTAAGCACTGATTCAATTTATGTGCCAGATCATTGCCGTCATGTTTCAGTAGTTGTGAGGTCAGAAGTATGTTGAATTGTAAATGATAAATATTATCTTCAGTAAAATGTTCTCTCATGTCAGTCGCAACATGCTCAAGTGTTGCAATAAAAAGAGTTCTCTTCATGACATAGCATCATCATTATGATTGCAGCTTTCTCTGTGTCTCGTCACAATATTTTTACTGAGAAATTAATGTGAATTACTATTATTAATACCTCACAGCCGCCGGCCGGTTCAGCCGAGCGGTTCTAGACGCTTCAGTCCGCAACCGCGCGACCACTACGGTCGCAGGTTCGAATCCTGCCTCGGGCATGGATGTGTGTGATATCCTTAGGTTAGTTAGGTTTAAGTAGTTCTAAGTTCTAGGGGACTGATGACCACAGATGTTAAGTCCCATAGTGCTCAGAGCCATTTGAACCATTATTTTCAGTTGTGTTGCTGGGAGCTGATCTTATGCACAGTGTTCATGGTTTTTCTATTTTATTTGAAATGTTTGATTCTCGTGAATAGTGCACGGGCAATACTATTAAATCATCGTATCCCCTATGAGCGACATCAAAACGCATGCCTTTTTATGAATTTTTGGTCTGTGATCAAATTAATTTACTTTCCGACTCGGCCAAACTTTTTTTTTTTAATCTTATGTGACTTAGGTTCTAAGGTCATCAGTCCCTAAGCTTACACACTGCTTAACCCAAATCATCCTAAGGACAAACACATACACCTATGCCCGACGGAGGACTCGAACCTCCGCCGGGACCAGCCGCACAGTCCATGACTGCACCGCCTGAGACCGCTCGGCTAATCCCACGCGGCGCCAAGCCTTTGATTAGTTGTATGGTTAGAGTCGGTGGCGACCCTAATCTTAACGTAATAATCCGTAGAAACAGGTTAGTTACAGTGGTAACGGCGAATTCCAGCGAGTGCTTCCTAAGAAGGAAGGACTAAAGGAGGCCTAAATTTTCCTCGTGCGCTACGTGCGCATACGAAATGCACCGCCTTTTGCAATGGAAGACGTACAGTTGTAAGCGGCGAGCGTAGTAAACACGGCCGTCCGCTGGAAAACATTACCGGGAAGAGTGGAACGAGTAGCGGAAAAGCTGGCAGGCGCCCGGCCGCGTGTTTTGAAGAAGCAGCTTGCGAAATGGGGCGGCCGTGGCGCTGCCGGCGGCGGCGGCTGACGGCTAATTGCCTTAAAGCAAACACGCCGGCGGCGGCAGAGACTGCCGCTCCAGGCGGCCCGCTCCTTGGTGGTTGCTGGGGGCCGCCATCGGCATCGGCTTCGGGGAAGCGCGTAAACATCACGGCGTGGCGCGCAGGCAGCTCCGGGCTGTTCGCGGAAGAGACACGCGCTGCTGTGCGTCTCGCGGCCGCCGAGATGTTGTTTGCTTCCGTGTTATTAGGCGAGTCAAAGGCGCCCTCCGAGATTTTACAAGACAGCCGCTTGAGGAAATATCAGGCTAGCCGCGCATTCCGCGAAGTCGTCTCGAAACTCTCTCTTCTGGAAGTGGTATGCATTCCAAGATTGTAAACTCCGAAACGAGCGACGGAGCTCGTTGGTAACGTCCATGCTTTGCGGGAAACTAGTGCGTAGGCACTACTACGTAGTATCTGAAGGAGCTTTACAAACCCCAAGATCTCGTTAAGATGGGAGCATTTGCTTTACTGTTTGACAAGACCTGAATACAACTTCCTTGCTTCGTGCTAATACCCAGGTCTCGCGACCGTAGGATTATATGGGGAATGCAACAGTTCTGTAGAATTAAATTTGAGTATCCTTCCTAATTTGGCTTTTAAAGGTTTCTGTTAACTGCTCCACATACCTGTTTGAACTTACTAAGCTTAATTTATATCTCTTTGCTGTACCCATCCGTCACCTCACATCATAGATAGTTGAAGTGGTTCACTTGCTCTAAAATCTTACGAACTATTACTATTTTGGCTGTAATGTGTTCTTCGCTCGGGAAGGTCAGAGTCCTAGTTTTCTTTTCTATTTAGATCTCAATGACAGATTTCACACTTACATCTTCCAGTAAGGAAATTCCATTCTGAAGATCATCGTCTTCATTATCTGTTAGGCTCATTGCGTCGCCAGTATATATAACGAGTAATTTAAAAGAATCCTGCTGTCTACGTTCAAATGGTTCAAATGGCTCTGTGCAGTATGAGTCTTAACTTCTAAGGTCATCAGTCCCCTAGAACTTAGAACTATTTAAACCTAAGGACATCACACGCATCCATGCCCGGGGCAGGATTCGAACCTGCGACCGTAGCGTATAGAACCGCTCGGCCACCCTGGCCGGCTCCTGTCGAGGTGTATACCTTTTCGAAGCTCTGTTTTTCCATATATGCATTATGCATGTAGAACAAAGTTGGGCAGCTAGAGCACCCTGTCGCACTTCTTCGTTAGTTCGTATCTCATTACACATTTTTGTGTTGAGATCTACAGTGATAGTCGTGTTCTCATATAAACTTTTTATCGTATTCATTACACAAGGTATCCGGAATTCACATTACAAACTTGTAGGAATCGTAGAAAGGAGAGAGTACCTGATATTTTGAATAGGAAGCCATGTGCCGAAAAATACCATTTCCGGTCTCTGTTAGTTTCATCTCGGATGTGTAACTCATCCACTTTTGCTTGAGGAATTGATTTAGCGTGAAGCAATACAGTTATTAGGTAACAATTGGAAAGGAAACATAACGAAACATCCACTTATTACTTAGGCACATCAAACTGCTCTTGTAATGTATCAGTACTGCTCATCACGTACAGTATGCTCGCTTCGTTCTTTGTTTTGCAATAACATAAAAACATAATGCTTAATGATAATATAATCAAATTTGCTTAAGTGATAAATGGAGGTTTCGTTATGTGTTCTATTAAATTGTTACGTAACAACTGCACCGCTTCAGGCCTAATTCAATTCGTCAAGCAAAAGTGGTTGAGTTTAAACATCTGAATTGGAACCGTCATACATCGGAAACGGTTCGTTCACGGACATGGTTTCCTATTTAAAAATTTATATGCTCACTATCCTCTACAAATCCGAGACGTTTGTGACAGGGGTTTCCGAACATCCTGTATGTTTCGGATATTCTCGATTCGTCCTTAAAAATGGTTCAAATGGCCCTGAGGACTATGGGACTTAACATCTGAGGTCATTAGTCCCCTAGAACTTAGAACTACTTGAACATAACTAACCTAAGGACATCATACACATCCATGCCCGAGGCAGGATTCGAACCTGCGACCGCTGCGGTCGTGCGGTTCCAGACTGAAGCGCCTAGAACCGCCCGGCTACATCGGCCAGCGATACGTCCTTATCTTCCAAAGTTTCTGTCCATTGACGTTGTCAGAAGTTCTTTGTTTAAAAAATCGATAAAACCCATACGGCTCGGCCGCTACGGTAGCAGGTTCGAATCCTACCTCGGGCATGGATGTGTGTGATGTCCTTAGGTTAGTTAGGTTTAAGTAGTTCTAAGTTCTAGGAGACTGATGACATCAGATGTTAAGTCCCATAGTGCTCAGAGCCATTTGAACCATTTGAAACCCACACGTGTTTCTGTATTACATTATCTGCGTTTTTTAATTGTCTGCTGTAAAATAAAAACTGCTTCTACCGTGGAACGTCGTTTTTCTTAAACGCATTTGTCAGTCATCCAGTACAACTTCTGATGCGTTTTTTAGCTTTGTGTTTAAAATCTTAGCGTGTATCTTGTATGCTGAGTCCAGTAAGCTTACTTCCCTGCAGCTGCTGCATGGGCTTTTACCTCCTTTTTTAAAAAATTCATATTACTCTAGCGATGTTCCAATTTTTGGGGATGCTGTTATTCTTTCAATATTAGTTTAAGACATGTAGCAGTCGTAGATCTAGGACCATTCTTCTATATTTTAGCAGTTCAGCATTAATGCCATCTGTGCTTGTCTCTTTTCTGTTATTAAATGATTTTAGATCATTTTTTTATTTTGTCAGATTGTGTTTCATCGAATACCTTCTCATCTATTGTTCCAATTTCAGTTTGTTGTGTTGCATTGTCGTACCATAATACTTCGTAATATTTTACCCGCATTCTTCTTCAGTATCGTTTATTTGCGTCCTTTCCTTTACCTTTGTGTTTAAAGTTTTTAAAACGCTATAGCTCGTTTGGTGTCTCCCATGAACATCACTCTAAGTACCAGAAATAACTGTTTGCCAGTGTCCCTAGCGCGCCTTTTCTAGTCCACGTTTTGCGATATTTGTTCTCTCGTGATAGCATTGCTTCTTCTCAGCTGTGGGGTTGTCTAAGTATTTTATATATTCATCCTATTTTTGACAGCTTTTATTACATGTACATTCCAAATTTGTAGGCTTTTGTAGGCTCCTTCGTTTCCTATGCTTTCTTTCCTTTTCTCCAAAAAGCTTCTCTTGCTACTCTACATACACATTCTCAAGATTTTGACAGTCCTCTTCTCAGTTATCGTTGCTTTGCAAGTTTCTGTCTCTTTAGGTAAGCAGCTTTGGTTAAGATGTCTGACGCTGTCTTCTTCAAGCAAGTATAGTTTATAAACCATTTGATCTTGCTGATTATTTGTTTTGTTATTTTCTTCCGTTTTGCCGAAATATCTGTTTTGGAAATTACTAAAAAACTATCTGATTCTGTATTATCTCCTCTATAAACTTACCATAGCTCTGCAGCTTATCATTTACCAAAAGGTAGTCGATTATTGATCTAAGACTGGCCCATGTATACTAACGTACATCTTTTTCCTAAAAAAGTGGTTTGTTGTATTGAAACCTCTTAGCATTTTTCCAATTTTCATTACATACCGGCTGCCCAAAAGCGTTACTGGGATGTTTCTTTTTCTGGCATTGAAATTACCTACCATAGTAATCTGAACAGTAGCACTGTATTTGTTCAGAGTCTTCTTTAGTTCTCAATAAAGGTTGTAGGCTAAATCTTTTGTGCTTCTTCTGGTGCACATACGCCTATAATGATGCTGTGCATCTTCTCGGTTAGAGTCTGTATTCTATCGCTTATGTATGTGCAGTGTTAGATGAACATAGTTTCTTTAGCTATTCTGCACATAGTTAGAAAAAATTTATGATCATTTAAATAGAATATTATTTTTCCTATGTGACGTATTTCAACAAACTGAGCAAATAAGTTTAAATCGACTTCTATTAATTTTTGCTAGCCATCGAAGTTTGAAATGGTGTACCTAACTGGCTGTGTCCAGATGCATGTTCTACTGGGAGAATATTCATCTAAGTGAGGCGTTCAAATGAGTGTCAATTTTTCTGATTACACAAATCAGTGCGCCTTCTAAACGACCTACGGACGAGAAGTAAAGCTGCTGGAGCGGCTCCATAATACACTACTGGCCATTAAAATTGCTACACCACGAAGATGACGTGCTACATACGCGAAATTTAAACGACAGGAAGACGATGCTGTGATATGCAAATGATTAGCTTTTCAGAGCATTCACACAAGGTTGGCGCCGGTGGCGACACCTACAACTTGCTGACTTGAGGAAAGTTCCCAACCGATTTCTCATACACAAACAACAGCTGACCGGCGTTGCTTGGTGAAACGTTGTTACGATGCGTACCCTCACATGTCCGACCTTGATAAAGGTCGGATTGTAGCCTATCGCGATTGCGGTTTATCGTATCGCGACATTGCTGCTCGCGTTGGTCGAGATCCATTGACTCTTAGCAGAATATGGAATCGGTGGGTTCCGGAGGGTAATACGGAACGCCATGCTGGATCCCAACGGCCTCGTATCACTAGCAGTCGAGATGACAAGCATCTTATCCGCATGGCTGGTACGAATCGTGCAATCACGTCTCGATCCCTGAGTCAACAGATGGGGACGTTTGCAAGACAACAACCATCTGCATCAACAGTTCGACGACGTTTGCAGCAGCATGGACTGTCAGCTCGGAGACCATAGCTGTGGTTGCCCTTGACGCTGCATCACAGACAGGAGCGCCTGCGATGGTGTGCTCAACGACGAACCTGGGAGCACGAATAGCAAAACGTCATTTTTTCGGATGAATCCAGGTTCTGTTTTCAGCATCATGATGGTCGCATCCGTGTTTGGCGACATCGCGGTGAACGCACATTGGAAGCGTGTATTCGTCATCGCCATACTGGCGTATCAGCCGGCGTGATGGTATGGGATGACATTGGTTACACGTCTCGGTCACCTCTTGTTCGCAATGACGGCACTTTGAACAGTGGACGTTATATTTCAGATGTGTTACGACCCGTGGTTCTACCCTTCATTCGATCTCTGCGAAACCCTACATTTCAGCAGGATAATGCACGACCGCATGTTGCAGGTCCTGTAAGGGTCTTTCTGGATACAGAAAATGTTCGACTGCTGCATTGGCCAGCACATTCTCCAGATCTCTCACCAACTGAAAACGTCTGGTCAATGGTGGCCGAGCAACTGACTCGTCACAATACACCAATCACTACTCTTGATGAACTATGGTATCGTGTTGAAGCTGCGTGGGCAGCTGTACCTGTACACGCCATCCAAGCTCTGTTTGACTCAATGCCCAGGCGTATCAAGGCCGTTAGTACGGCCAGAGGTGGTTGTTCTGGCTAGTGATTTCTCAGGATCTATGCACCAAAATTGCGTGAAAATGTAATGACATGTCAGTTCTAGTATAATATATATGTCCAATGATTACTCGTTTGTCATCTGGATTTCTTCCTGGTGTAGCAATTTTAATGGCCAGTAGTGTATGATACTAACTGGTAGCCGGCACAGAGAACTAGTACATCAGTGTCGTTGCTTGAGTAGGCCTAAGAGGTAATGTGTTCATCAATGTTAACATTAACCATATAGATATATTTTGTAAACATATACACCTACATTTATACTCCGCAAACCACCTTACGGTGTGTGACGTGTAACGGAGTGTACTTGCGCACCAGTGTCATTTCCTCCTCCTCCTGTTCCAGTCGCGTACGGTTCTCGGGAAGAGAACCTCCGTGTGACGTCGAGTCTCTCTAATTTTAACTCGATGGTGTTTTCGCGGGATATGTGTAGGAGGAAGCGACATATTGGTTGATTCTTCTAGGAACGCACGCTCTCGGAATTTACAGCAGTAGACCATAGCGTGATGCAGCGGTCTGCCACTGGAAATGGGTGAGCATCTCCGTGACGATTTCACGCTTACTGAATCATTTGCATGAAATAATCCTCAGATAACTATGGAGCATGTACAGGGAACAGGTAAAATAATGTGAACAGTGCTAGTAATGGGATGGTTATTTTTGTCAGTCAACAACACAGATAAGGCACGTGCCACGCTGGACTGTGCGTGTTCAGTACGGACTAGGCATCAGTGCAGGTTGTTTACGAGTAATTCACACTTCGTATTTGCATTCAGAGGCCGAGGTCGACGTGCAGTGAAGCAGATTGTGGGGACTCGATTATCTGGAACTTCAGTAACCGATACAGTCATTTCAAGAGCAACTGTTTCAACAGTCATGACAACCTACACAAAACATGGAAAGACATCATCAAAATGGCTCTGAGGATATGGGACTTAACATCCGAGGTCATCAGTCCCCTAGAACTTAGAACTACTTAAACCTAACTAACCTAAGGACATCACACACATCCATGCCCGAGGCAGGATTCGAACCTGCGACCGTAGCAGTCGCGCGGTTCCGGACTGAAGCGCCTAGAACCGCTCGGCCACCGAGGCCGGCAAGACATCATCGTGTAAACGTAATAGGGGGCACAAAAAATGATTCAAATGGCTCTGAGCACTATGGGACTTAACAGCTATGGTCATCAGTCCCCTAGAACTTAGAACTACTTAAACCTAACTAACCTAAGGACATCACACAACACCCAGTCATCACGTAGGGGGCACAAATCAAAACTAAATTACAGAGATCGTCGCACGTTAAGGCGAATTGTGTCAAAACAACACAAAACTACGGTGGCTGAAATGACTACAGAGCTCAATAGCCATTTTCGAGACTCCGTATTTATAGACTCTGTCCGCCGAGAACTCCATAAAACGAATATTCGTGGACGAGCTGCCACCGAAAAAGAAGCGTAAGACATGGTGTCAGGACCATAAATCCTGGACGGCTGCTCGTACAATCCTGGTTGCTTGATTCCAACAGTTAAGCATGGAGGTGGAACTGTAATGGAGTGGGGAGCCATATCGTGGTCTCTGCTGGTCCCATCGTAGCTCTCAGAGGCCGTGTTGCAGCCAACGATTATGTGAAGATTTTACATGATCAGGTGCACCCCGTGATTCAAATGTTGTTCCCCAACAGTGATGCAACATTTCAGGAGGATAACGCACCCATTCACACAGCCAGGACAGTATGAGGAGCACACAGCTGAACTGCAGCGTCTTCCCTAGCCAGCACAGTCCCCGGACTTGAACGTTATCGAACCCCTGTGGGCGGTATTGCTGCGCAGACTCTGGAGCAGATTTCAGCCTTTCTCGTCACTACAGAAAGTTCTGATCGAAGAGTGGCATAACATTCCACTAGAGACTATACAATCATCGCAGCTGTATTACAGGCAAATGTGGGTCCAACCTCTTATTAATAAACCACTCCCAACTAAGTACAGGTGTTCACATTATTTTGCCTGTCCTCTGTAGTTAATAAACTAACACTGTGCTTGGGTGCCTTAAACGCTCACAGCGTCTTTCAAACAAGTTTGAATGACGAGAAACAAATTGGAAGATCATATCTCTGTGAAGAAAGGCAAAAGTGCAATGGCAGGCGCTGACGATCGATGCAAAAGCGAAAAAAATGAAAATCAATCAAGGATCAATTTTAAACATAACGAAGATAGTCGCCCGCTGGGTTCCACGATTGCTCACATCTGTTCAAAATATTGCCGAAACGAAGTAGCAGAGGATGTGTTGCAGATACCCAGATGACTAATTTAACCGCCTAACCGCCACGGACGAGTGTTGTACGTGTGCCTACGGCTGCGAGACAAAGGAGTTGAGCAAGCAGTGGAAACGTTGCCTTATCACTGCCGGATAAGGCGAAGTTCTGACCATCATCGGGCAGGGTGAAGCTGGCGGATTTTCGGAACTGCCGTGGTGTGGTGCTAACAGATTATGGTAGGAAGAGGAAAAGCGTCACAGGAGTAAACTACAGATAACTCTTGAAGAGGATAATGAACCCTGTCGAGACCGGTTATAGGCGCTACAGTCTGGAACCGCGCGACCGTTACGGTCGCAGGTTCGAATCCTGCCTCGGGCTAGGATGTGTGTGATAACCTTAGGTTAGTTAGGTATAAGCAGTTCTAAGTTCTAGGGGACTGATGACCTCAGAAATTAAGTCCCATAGTGCTCAGAGCCATTTTGAACCTGTCGAGACGAAGCATCGCGCGTTACATTCCAAGCGGGTGCTCGTTCTGCATAGGGCATAATCACACGTGGCGCTTTCCTCTGGGTATCACATGTCACCTCAACTTGACATATTCTGGTGACATGGCACCCATTGATTTCTTCCTTATTTCCTCGGACGAAGAAAACATTGCTTGAAATGCGTTTGCAGAACGACCACGTTGTGGGTTTCGAGGTTGAACTTTCCTATACACTCAAAATACAGTTTTGTACAACCAATGCCTTTGGCAAGTGATCCATCTTTTGCAAAACTGTGTCGCACTGCAGGGTGTGCATTCAGAGAAACGCTAATAGCACATCTAAGTTTTATAACTCCAGCTTTAATTTTGAGAGTTTCGTTGCGATAATATTATTGTTATCCAATATTAAATTTAGTGATGGATAGATATTTATTTTTTTGTAACCGTATTTTGCAAAGGGCAACTGAAATTAACGATCACTAGTCCATAGAAGAACACATTATGAAAACAAAATTTTGTAGTGTATTCTACTTACATTTCTGCAGCTACTTTCTTTTACCTTATATTTAAGGGTTTCTCCACACTTCAACAACTGCCCTGTATTCACTAGTTCTAGTATAAAAAAGAAGAGACCACTAGACAGTTTTCACGATCATGGCAGTCTTTCTCTTTCAGACGTCTCTTCCTCAACATTGTAATTACGCCCCCCCCCCCTCCTCTCTCCATGCATCCTCCTCCCTGGCGGCAACTGCTACGGTCGCAGGTTCGAATTCTGCCTGGGGCATGGATGTGTGTGATGTCCTTAGCTTAGTTAGGTTTAAGTAGTTCTAAGTTCTAGGGAACTCATGACCTCAGATGTTAAGTCCCATAGTGCTCAGAGCCATATGAACCATTCTGAACCTGGCGGCGACCTACTTTTGGCCATCATCCTTGGTCCATTCGCCGAACGTGGCCATACCACTGAAGAACACTCTCCTCAGTTCTTTGCACGACTGATTGTTCCACATCCGTTATCTTCCTAATATCCGCATTTCTTCTCCGCTCCGATCTGGATATCCTGGCTGCCCTCCTTATTCCGTCCATCTCTACTGCCTGTACTAAGCTTCTCTGCCGCTCCTCCAGGGTCCATCCTTCCGCAACGTACTTTAGTATACATTCCGCTATTGTTTGCCGAATCCTCTTCTTTATTTCTTTTGATATTTTCCAGCACCACTGAACTCCATTTAGCATTTTCATTGCTGCTCTTGGCTGCTAGATCCGGGTTTCACATCTTCTTTACAGCTTCTCGAGGAACGAGTAATCGATCCTAAGCATTTAAACTCCTTTATAGCTTTAATAATTCCTTGTGGCAGTATTACACCCTTCCATCCTCTCGAGCTGCTAGATATTCTGTTTTGCTCATATTTATTCTAGGCCCGTCTCGTTCAAATGGTTCCATTAACTTCTTTATCGTAAATATGATATCCTCTCTACTTTGTGTTATCAGTACCTGATCATCGGCAAATAATAACGAGTAGATAGTACCACGTTGGAGAGGAAATCCCACAACACCACATGACTGATTCCATTGTTCCTATATATACTGCTACATGTTGCTACCCTGTCTAAATCCTTACTTTGTTTGGAATGTCTCACTCAACTTTCTTCCTGCTGTGTACGATTGATGGTACATTCTTTGAATTAGGGAACTCTCTTGTGCTTCTGAACCTATATGATCTATCGCTCTCCACAGCCCTTTGACGGGTATAGAGTCATACGCTTTTACCAAAATTGCAGTTATTAGGTGTACTTCCTGACCCTTAGAATACTTCTTCTCACTTATTTGTCTAAGGCTAAAAGAATGATCCATACAAGATCGCCCAACTGTAAAACCTGCCTGTTCCTCTTGCATATTTCCTTCAGTCTAATTCTCCAGCCTATCTCTCATTACAGCGTTAAGAAGTCTCCTGACAGAAGCTATGTCACTAATTTTCCTACATTTACTGGGTGCTTCTTGTTTCTTTTTTTGTAGGTAGCGGATATGTATGATACACATCACTCTCTTGGTATTTCCTCTCCCTCCACAATCTGGCTGAGCAATGTACATGTAAGTCTCATTTCATTTCATGGGGCCCATATTTCCAAATTTCCATCACAACTCCTCCCACTCAACTCGACGTTCCATTTCTCACGTTTTTCAGCAACTCTGTTACCACTTCCTCGAGTATAGGTTATATTACCTAATGGACTGCTTTTGGTGAAGTCTTCTATCTCGTGGTCTCTTCTTTTTTCTGCTAGAACTTCTTCAACGTGATTTTTCCACTCTCCAAAGCACATACGACGTATTGTGGGCGCGGGATTGCTAGCTATTTTGATCTTCCTTACCGTCCTCCATTTCTCTGCTGATTACCTGTATCCAAGCCAATACTCTATTTCCTACATACTGATTCCTCTTCCTCTTCCTTACACTTTGTTGTTAATTTCTTAGCCCTCTTTTATGTATCTTCTACCTGTTCAATCCCAGAGCTTAACCATACATTTTTCTCTGCCTCGTGATGACAGGGTATTGCGTGATGTCCTTAGGTTAGGTTTAAGTAGTTCTAAGTTCTAGGGGACTGATGACCATAGATGTTAAGTCCCATAGTGCTCAGAGCCATTTGAACCATTTGAACCATACATTGCATAATTTCTTCTTTATCTCAGCTACGTACAACAGCCCCGTGGTCATCCATTCAGTTCTTACTCTTCTCTCCCTTTCCCTTCATAATGGCTCCTCCGCTGCTTCCTTGCTTAACTGTTTCAGGAAATTGTGTAGCTCTTTAGCACTCCATTCGGCCTCCACTGCATCCAATTTTAGATGTAATATTTGCTGATACAAACGTTTCACACATTCTTCTTGTAGTAGATGTATTCTTTATCTTGAATCCTCTATAGTTCTACTTCCAGCATTCTCCTCTTTCTCCTGGTGTTCCATCTTGGTCTTCATGTACAAACCAATTTTTGAAGTGACTATAATTTGCACTTCTGCAGCCGATGCGCTTAAAATCTTTATTTATTAAAATAACTATAAACGTCACACTCTAGCATCACTTACTTCCCTGCTGTTACTCTGCAGTCCCCACAAACAGCAGTCTTTTTGCCTTCATCAACTAGCCTTCTCTAGAGATATCTTTCCTTGGCATCATCTTCCTGTGCTGCTAGTATCTTAAGATCTTTGGCCATCTAGTCTCTCCATTTTATTTTTGGTCTGCCTGAAGGTCTTCACCCTTTGGCTTTCTTTCCCGATGCATCTCTCAATCTTAATCCCTCCTGTCTTCTATAGACGTGACCGGTCCATCTCAGCGACCATGTCTTTGCTTTTGCAATAATATCTGGTTCGTTATATACCTCTCTTATCTACCACTTTTTTCCCCTTCGCCATTGTCCTTCCTCACAAATTGGTCCAAATGTCTCCGGCACGATTTTGTTTACAAAAGCATTTATCTTTCTCTCTGTATACTTACTTATTTTCCATATTCCTGCCCCATATACTAATACTTGTCTGATTATAGTTTTATATATCTTTATTTTTGCTTCTGTTGATGAAATGCTGTACGACAGTAATTTATTGAATGGATATGACGCTCTGCATCCTGCTCTTATTTTCGCTTTTATGTCCTGTTTTTCATCATTTCTGTTCTTTACTCCAACCCCAGACATTTAAACTCTTCTACTTCTTCAAACAGATGGTCATCAGTCTCTATGGTTTCCCGCTTTTTGTCTTGTAACTTCTTTCTACTTTCATGAATTTTGTTTTATCGTTATTTACAACTCAACTTCCCTTGGTTTTTGAAATAACTGTCCTGCCAGTAGTTTCAGGTCATCTACATTTTCAGCTATTAATGCCACATCAACTGCAGAGGCCAGTACATTCCTATGCTTTTTCCTTCCTCTGCTTCCCTTATTTTATCCAGTAATTCCTCTGTTTCTACACTAACAAAAGTGCTGATATTCCATCTCCTTGCCTGACTACCCTTGTAAGTCAAAAGCCATAGAGTATTCTCCATCGAATTTCATTATTCGTTTTGAACCTTCCAATATACATTTTACAAGAGTTCTAATCTTGTTTGGTATTCCAAACTTCTCCATTTTCCTCCACAACTTTTCTCTCTTTTTGCTATCATAGGCTTTCTTAACATCAACAAAGGATATTGCCATTGTTTTGTGGTATTCCCTATACTCTGATCTGGCTTCCTTTCAGTACAAATATCTGATCAGTGGAGGATCGACGATTCATTGCTTTTCATCTATTAACTCTTTTAAATGTGGTTTCAATCTTTTCTGGAGATTCTTGGAGGACACTTTGTGGAAATTAAGGAGATGCCTCCATAATTACTGTATGTTTGTTTATCGCCCTTTTTGTGAATTGATATTAATACTGCTGCTTCCCACTCTAGTGTTAGTGCAATATAATTAATAAAATTGAGTCATTAGTAATTGACTTTAGCGCCTTGGATCTTAGACTAATGAAAATCCCTTCACAAAATTGCTGGCTTCCAACGCTGTGTATTGACTAAACTCATCTCTACTACATCATCTTTCCTATGGCAGCAGTAAATATCGACTGTGGCTGCAAAGGGGCAGTGTTACTTCTTGTTCGTATGCGTAACCCGTTTTGATTGTAGTAGCAGCTGACAATCTACGGGTGGACGTTTTAGAATTTTCAGCCAGTGGTTACAAATTGTTGTCACAGACAAAAACAGGAACAACTACGTCTGCCTTCCAGCTTGAGCTTCTGAGAGTGGTTTTTCTCTCATCCGTTGATAACCACAGATTCCACTTTGTTGAATAAGTGATGTCTCAGCACAATTCAGTCAAGGAGTATAGTGACTATCTGTAGATACGTTGAGTGGAGGTTGAGTTGTATCTTCCTCTCATACTTGCAGACGTCTGCCACGCAGAGCTGAAGGAAACGAACTGCGTCGTGTCTGATTTTCGTGCGCTAATGTCAGGGAGGATGGAAGATCAGAATTCACAGTCCGTCGACGAGAGGGTCATTAGAGACAGTGAAAAAGCTTGGGTAAGGCAAGGGTGGAGAAGGTAGTCAAAAACATGTCATGTCAGTTTCAAGGCAACCATCACGGCATTCAGCTTACAGAGATGTAGGATATCTAAGGAAAATGGAAAACTTGATGGCTGGGCGGAGACATCACCCTCGCTCTTCCTGAATGCGAGGTCAGTTGCTCGCAACTGCGACACCGCCCTCACGAGGAGAACAAGGCAAATGCCATAATCCGATTTCACAGGAATTTCGCTCAGTGGAGAGGAGTCAAAACAGTGAACACGTGTCTCTTCTTATCAATAGATATTCTACCGTTTCTGAGAAAACTAATTTCAAAGCTTTTGACTTAAATTAGATGGCTTTTAAGTGCATGGTAATCTCGCGGGCTCACTTTTCCACCCTGTGTTCAAAACCCGATTGCTGTTTTTGTTTATTTTACGAGGGTCGTTCAATAAGTAATTCCCCACATTTTTTAAAAAAGCCATTAATATACAGACACAAAAGTCCTTGTTGGTGCTTCACATTTGATGTTTGTTCTGTGCGTCGGTGAAGTTTCGAACCGTTCTGGCAGAAAAAGAGACCGTGGTGAACATCCATAAAAGTTTGTGTGCAGTGTATATCGATGCTGCAGTTGATAGGAGTGAAGTTGAGCGATGGGTAAAGAAATTTTCAGCTTTAGGAAATGCAGAAACAGAACTCCATGATCAGCCACGCTCGGGAAGTCCTGCCACAGCCACTGTTCCAGACATGCTGAATCGTGTGGATGCCACTAATCCTGCCGACTGGCGCATCACAACTCGACAATTGGCTCTACAGTCCTCGGTCAACATTGGAAGTGCGTCTGCGGTGAACGAGACTCTCTGATATTCAAAGAGGTGCTCAAGTTGTGTTCCACGAACGCTCACAGCGGACCGCAAGAATTGTTGGAGCGTTTTGAGACCGACGGAGAGGGCTTTCTGTCACGGATCGTTACGGGGGGCAAAAGCCTACACGACACGAGCTTTTACCAGCAGGGAATACATGCTCTTCCACAACGTTGGCGTATGGCTATAGAATGTGATGGGGACTACGTAGAAAAACAGAACATGGAGAAGACATGTTGATGTATATTGTCACCAAATTCTGATTCTTAACAATAAATAAGTTCCGAGAAAAAAAAGTGGGGCATTACTGATTGAATGACCCTCGTATTTTTGTAGCTGTCCACCCATGTCCGTAGAAGATTACTACAGTATGTTTCTAATCAAGTTAGGGGATACAGGGACTTTATTTTAATTGTTAAATTACAATTGTTCACAATAAATGTCTTTCATTTCTCGTATAATGCAGTACATATGAGTATGGTATTTTCAGAAGAACCGTAGTTAACGTTGCTGCACATTTCACGCATTGGCAATAATTTCGCGACGAACCACGCATAACAGATCACTGTAAGGAAAACTGCCTCTTGCAGTTCATTATGAATCAAGACAGAGTACAGGAATTTCACCGAAAACAATTAAAAATAGTTTTCTCACGCTTCTACTTTTTTCATTTTTTTTTAAATTCATTCACCAGGCATACAATATGGACAACGTTATTTCAGCTTTTCTTTTTTTTTTTTTTTTCATCAGTCTACTGACTGGTTTGATGCGGCCAGCCACGAATTCCTTTCCTGTGCTAACCTCTTCATCTCAGATTAGCACTTGCAACCTACGTCCTCAATTATTTGCTTGACGTATTCCAATCTCTGTCTTCCTCTACAGTTTTTGCCCTCTACAGCTCCCTCTAGTACCATGGAAGTCATTCCCTCATGTCTTAGCAGATGTCCTATCATCCTGTCCCTTCTCCTTATCAGTGTTTTCCACATATTCCTTTCCTCTCCGATTCTGCGTAGAACCTCCTCATTCCTTACCTTATCAGTCCACCTAATTTTCAACATTCGTCTATAGCACCACATCTCAAATGCTTCGATTCTCTTCGATTCTATTTCAGTATGCATTGGAAAACATTCATGTCGTCATCTTCGACAGATATGAGTAGATACATGAAAAACAGAAATAAAAAGAATAATAAAATAATAATACGGGTGGAACACGGGGCGCACAAGTGTGCCGCCGCTTCCATTGAACTATTACTCGTTAAAGTAGATAAAGCACCTCGGAAAAATTGAGCGTCGTTTTCTCAGAAACAGTTTAGTAGTTACGGATAAGCCGATGCACGTGTTCGCCTATTTTGGCTCCTGTTCCTCTGAGCAACGTTTCTGAGAAATCGCGTTAAGGTATTTGCCGTGTTCTCCTCGTCAGTAGCCGCTATTTCGATAACAGTGCAGCTACCAGCTGATTGCTTTACGTGTTTTCGAGTGAAATCCCTTAATTAAGAAACCAGTCACGTTTGCATTACCAGTGGTTCTCAGTTCTTTTACGAGACACAGGTTTGCACGCTTTGGATATGCTTTGGATTTGCTCCTGAACTGCTTAGTCCTGCGTGTACTGTTGCATTAAATTGCAGGCAGAACAGCAGTCCATCACCGAAAGAGAAAGTCCAGAGGAGTCATATCTGGGCAACTTTCTCATCAAGCATGTCATCCACATGGACCCTTTGCGTCATCTTGAGTGTAAACTGCAACGTAATGACGAAACACCATGTTGTAACCAAATTTCTTCACAAACGTTCAGTGGCGCATCTGCCTCGGCCTGCACCGACATTTCTTGAGAAAAAATCTTGTTCTCTGATTCATTGGGAAGGAGGAAGGATGTACGACCTTGAGCCTTTGCCGGACCTACTCAGGGGTCGATTCCTGGAGCACTGTCTGTGACTGGCCCTTGTGTTTTATTACTGTATTATTTGTTGCAATGCCTTGAGATGCCTACATTAAAGGTATAGTATGTTTCTTAATTTTTTATATACAGCATGTTTAATTGGTTGTGCTACCAAATTTACCATCATCTTGTCTCACCTGTTTAGTGATCAGTTGCTTGTCCTTTTAAATTAACCTTTGCTGTTGTATTTGCTGTTTTACTGTATGTTTTTTTAAATTTTTTGTATAATTGCCAGTCTTGGCTTTAAAGGCCATCAGTCATGACTGTGGTTACTTGCCTTGAGATTGTAATTGGGATCACATTGGCCTGTTTCTAAAACATTACTTGCTGTGTCTGTAACTTAATGCTCATTTGGTAAATTGTAACGCACTGAAAGCACAATTACTCAATTGTTTATTCCTTCATTAATAACGTGTGATATCTTCATTTGTTGCTGAGTCTGGAATTACCATTTTAAAATAAACATGTATAATTGTAAAAGGGAACCAATAGTAACTGAACCCTGCCTTCCTTGACTACCAGGTTTCAGACTCACTCAGATCGTCACCCATCAAATCGGTGACGTAGCTCGTAAGCAGTGTGTGAAAGACACTACGGCTCCTGTGGTAAGACGTAACTTGCCAGTCCGTCGCCAGCTAGACTATGGAGCCATCTGACGACAATTTGTGTAGCTTTGTTGAATCAGCAATCCCTGACTGTTTTTCAGTTCCACTTGCTGGCTGTTTGTTTACAATATTATCCGTGCAGTGCTGTGGGCAGCATCCAGGCCGGTCTTCATTTCAACTGTGAAGCTGAAAAGTTGTGTCTGTATTTCAATGGATCAAAGACTGAGATGTGTCTATTGGAGATGCGCATCAGGCTATTCAAAACGTCCATGCTTGTACATAATCCCGTCCATTGCGCTTATACAAGCGATGATTTGTTCATAAGCATGCTCTCCCCCACACTCACCTCATATGGATCCCTCATCTCCACTCTATGGAATCCAAAACCCACAACCGCCTCCGACTCCTCAAACTCCTCTCTGGCCGGACATGGGGGTTGAACCGCTTTACCACCCTCCATACCTACAAATCCTTAATCCGTCCCATCCTCTGTTACGTCAGTCCTGCCTGGATATCCCCTCCCCCCAATTCTATAAGTCCCTCCAGATCCTCAAGTGCCATGCAGTCCGCCTCACCTTCCATATACGCCTCCTGTCCCCAATGCGAATCCTCTATGACCTGATTCCTTTCCCCCATCTGCTCCTTTTCCTCAAACTTTCCCATGCCCTTTACACCTCCCGCCGCCTTGATCCCCCTCATCCCCTAGTTGCTCCTCTCCTCGCCAACCCTTACTCTCTGCCACGCCTTCACCGTTGTCCCCCCCTACCCTCCACCTCTACATCCTTCATCTCCTTTCCCAAGGTGGCTTCCATCGACTCCCCCTCCTGGATGATGCCCTCTCTCCCTCCATTTATCCCTCCTATCAACTCTGATCCTCACCTCCCCCTCCCTTCCTCTGTCCTTTCCCTGGGCTCCCTCCCCCCTTCCATCCCATTTTTTCCCCTTCTACCCTCTATCTGCCTCCCTTCCCTCCCCCGAATCCTTTTGCATTCCCCACCTCTGCCTGTCCCCACTCCCTCTCGTGTCTGCCCTGCCCCCCCCCCCTTAAGAGTCCTCACCCCCTTGTCGGCTCCCCCCCTCCACTACATTTTTCCTCTTCTTCCCCCCTTTTCTTTTATTTTCCTCTCATATGTCCAGGTCCTCCCATCTGCCCTTGGCTGTGGTGTGTCATCTTCATGTCAACCTTTTAGTGCAGTGTTTTAAGTGAGTGTTAACTGTTGTGCATCTTTTCTGAAGTGTTGCGAACAGAAATCATACTGTCAGTGGGTGTGATTTTTACATCTCTTGCAAAGAGAAACCAGACTGTCGCTGTATTTTTTAAATTGTCTGCCTATTGTTTTCCCTGCCTGCTTCCTGTGTATTTTACTAGCATCACCAACCCTTTTTTTTATGTTTTAACCTCCACAATTTTCCGCCATTTTACAGTTTAAGTCACCGTTTTTATCGCCTGCTTTTATTGTTTATTATCTTCATCTTTTTAAAAACAAATTCTGTAGGCTGAAGGGCGGCGTACTAAGCTGCTGCCAGCCCGCCCCCTTTGGGGGGACTCGAAACTCAATAAAGGGAAAAAAACATAATCATGGGAATGCAAATGCAAACTGACTTTCTCATGACATCTGTATTGGTAACGCGGCGGCATTGTTTACTGGACCCCAGGTTGGGGCCAGCGTGTATGTGCATCTGCGATTAGATTTAATGCATTAAAAAGATTACGGATGACGTTCAGCAAAATCTATTTGTTCCACCTTCTTACTTTGTGACTGTTCATCAGTATCGGTATCTCTGCACTGGGTAATTAAATACTAATTTTTGAAATCAAAACGCGTATAACCTAAATTTGAATTTTTGCAGCAAATTACCAGTACTTTAAATACAGCTGCCCGACCGGCTATCCGATCGGTCTATTGCGCTGTTTTCCGAACGGGAAGGAGTGCCGGTCACCAGCGTGCCGGCCAGCCTGTGGATGGTTTTTAGACGGTTTTTCATCTGCCTCGGCGAATGCGGGCTGGTTCCCCTTATTCCGCCTCAGTTACACTATGTCGGCGATCGCTGCGCGAACACTGTCTCCATGTATGCGTACACCATAGTTACTTTACCACGCAAACATTTGGGGTTACACTCTTCTGGTATGAGACATTCCCGGGGAGAAGGAGGGGGGGGGGGGGTCAACTGGGGGCCAAATCGCACAATAACCCTGGGTTCGGTGTAGGGCGGCAGTGGGGTGGGTGGACTGCTGTGGCCTGTTGTGAAGTTGTGAACCACTGAGGGCTATGGCGGGGACGAAGCCTCTCCGCCGTTTTTGGTCCCTAGTTCAATACACACAATACACTCTAAGTAGAAGAAATGCACCTTTTTTGAGTAATGTCTAACTCTGCATTGCACTGAGGTGCTTGTGTGAATTGTTTTCTGTTCTGTGTATGTCTTTGAGTGCATTGTGTGCGTGTGTGCATGTGTGTGTGTGTGTGTGTGTTTGTGTGTGTGTGTGTGTGTGTGCGTGCGTGCTCATACGTGTGTGTGAATGAATGTGTTTATTCTCATTATATCAGCTGCTTTCAAGCCAATGTGGTTTAATGTCTGCACGAAGTCACCGCATTGCGGTTCAGTTTTGTGTCAATAATTCACAATTTGTGTCTGCTGTGCTTCATTTTCTACGGATTTGTTTGTGTTCCTACAAGAAATTATTTTCTTGCGTGTACTATTCGTTTATTTTCAAATAAATTATTTACTTCATTATTATCAATTAATTAAGTTTACCTCCTACGCTGTTATCAGCTAAGTCACATCAACCGTTATTGATCTTTCCTATCCGTGCCCCTTACCCAATACCTCGCAACGTAGTTCATTGACTGGTGTGATGTAGGTTGATAATGCCCTATAGGGCGGAATTAGCTAGGTGCCTACAATGAAATAAATTTTTCAGTCCAGCGTCTGTCCAGCGTCTTACCTCTCTGCCACTTCGATCGCTAATGAGAACTGAGACTTTGAGATAACACACAGGAAGAAGTGAAAACGTTCTGCTGTCTTTGCAGAAAAACTCTGATAGACAATTGAGACAAATGAAACGTCGAAAGTGTACTAGCTCAGGTGAAAGGCGCTTTCTTAGAAAAAGCGTTCTGCTTGTATCTAATCTTGTCATAGGGTCGGAGCAAAGTGTTTGCAAACAGTAACCATTGAATGTAAATGAAAGAACTAAAGTGGAGCAACCAGAGAAAAAGAACTAGTACCAGTTGTAAGTAGTTGATTTAGAAGAATATCGGAAATTAACTGAATAAAACAAAAAGAACAATGTGAGAAAGCATTAGAAAGAACACCGGCAAGGAAAGAAATGAATAGTAAACATTTCGTAGAAGACAGCCGGCGTTATGCGATATTTATTTCGGCGGTCGTAAATTAGCGTGTGAAGGGGAGAGGGCTGCACCTCGATACGCTTCTCAGAATTTCACCCGTAGCGAGTCCTCCATTAAAAGTTTAATATATTCTCTTATTCTGTTTGTAAACGAAGGCATTGACATTTCATGTACTGCTGTCTTTTTCTGAAACTACAAAAATTACTCCGAAAAATTAAAATTTTTCCAAATTTGAAAGTATGTTCTAAAGCATAAATTGGTCATGTACTCATGAACAAATATTCGACTGAAGTGTACAAGGTTTGCAATAAAAAAAAAAAATGGTCAATGCTGTGCCTAATAGTCTATGTGTTACTTTATGACTGCGCTACATACTAACAATTCAGTCTACACTCAAAATATATCCGAGTTGGAAAATAGTAATTTCTAAATAATTAAACGAATATGATGTTTTAAATGTTTATGCATTTACTTAGTTCCCATTCCCTTGAGAAAACAGGCATAAAATTTACAACAGAGTGAAATTTTGCAATGCTGGCGATTTTTTTATCGTTAAAAATAAAGGATGTCACGCTGAGTATGCCATGTATTGTTCCTAAAGAAGCCTTTTCTCTACGTAGATGCCCTTTATTGTGCTTAGAGAACCTATCTGTTCTTCTTTCTCCGTACTTTTCGGTCTCTGAAGTTAAATTTTCACAGGTAAATAAGAAATCAAGTCGAAACTTTATCTATCTTCATGGGTGCAAAAGTCATGTTCATAATGTAAATTTTCTTCAGCAAATTTATTTTGTTTACGTTAAACATTGATTCAACTTTAAGGTGCAGTGAAGCGACTTTTCCTTCCCAGAAACACGAATTAACTCCATTAATAAAGGCAGCATATAACCATTATGTCGACTGCCAAACGGGTGAGCGTAAACCTTGGGTGTCAAGTATTTGCTATAACTCATTTGCAGTAAATCTCTGTCTCCGGTGAAACAAAACAGTCATTCGCAGTTGCGAGGGATGGCGAGAACTTTAAAACCACGTCAGTGATGCTATTTTTGTATGGTGTTTCCTCCTGAACATCAGATGTCGAGAAAGAGAAAGCGGACCATCACGTATCGAACATTGACACCCGCTACACGACCAGCAGAATATGGAGAAGGGCTGTCTATTCCTAGCCCTCCAGAACATTATATCCTAGAATCTGATGAAAATGTGAAACGTGAATGCAGACAACAGCCTTAATCTTTACAGCACGACCCAGCTTATGCACCAGAATCATTAGCGCCCCGTTTACCACCTAAAATTTCTCAAGAAGGGCCAAGTTATGAGATTTGTGATCTGGAGTTACTGGAAAGCAAGGCCGAATCTTCAGCAGCAGAATTTCATGGAAAAAAAGATCAAATTAGATCGGTTAGCGCGAAAAATCGTGTTGTCGCAAATGTTGGCACATTGCTAGGAGGAAACATTCTGAAGAACAACAAATTAAAAATCCTGGTCGGTGAAGTCAGAGCACGGGGGTGGCGCAGGGGTGGTGGAGGACGTTTAAAGATCACTTTTCTACGTTTTTCTCGAATAACTCGAAAACAGCGGGTTCTAGCGAAAGTGTTTCCTGGTACAAAATTATACTGCATTACATTTCCTACAGTAAAGGTACTATTCATTTTTTCCCTAGGCTAAATATTTTGCGCGCTACAAGGAATGAAAAATTTCCTGATTATTAAAAATATTGTCGTAACGGTATAAAATTAATGTTTATCTGTAAATGAAGTATATTAAAAACAAATATTAAACGTGTTTATAACATCTAAGTACCGTAGAGCCGTATTAAAGGATAAACTGTGTTCCTGGGATCAGGATTTTTACTATGTTGCTCATGCCACACCTTTCAAGCACTGTGCAAAAAAGTTTTCCCCTAATTTTCCTTCGTTGTCTGTGCTATATGCTCACATCTAGAAAGAGGTTTAACGTCATTCTTTGAATGGAAAACAACTTGTTGCTTGCAGTGATGTAAAGGACCTGATGGTACCTCTGGGAATGGAGCGTAATCCCGTGGACCATAGAATTTCCATTCACAAGTTAGACGTGAAAACTTTTTTCCATCACAGTGGAGACTCACTACCGTTTGTTCCTGTAGGTCATTTTGTACGTATATAGGAGAGCTATGGAAATGTAAAATTGCTTCTTGAAAAATTAAACTGTAAAGTCCGTCAATGGCAGATACATGGCGATGTGATGATTATTGCTATTATTCTCGGAATGTACTTAGGATGTACCAAGTGTTGCTGCATCGTTTGTGAGAGGGAAAATGGCAACAGGAAACCACACTACATACGAAAAATCTGGTCTGAAAGGAAAATGATGGAGCATGGGAACAAGAATTTGCAAGACACTAACTTAGTTTCCTGTGAGAAAATATTATTGCCACCTTCAGACGTAAAGTAGGACTTACCAAGAATTTAGTGAAAGTGAATGAAGAAGGAGAAGCTTTTAAGTCTTTAAAGCAAAGTTAAAGTATCTCAGTGATGCTAAGATCAACGAGGGGATCTCCGTTGGACTGCGAATTCGAGATCTCTAAGGATGGAAAATTTAGTAGTGCCTCTGAAGGGAACGAGTAAGCAGCTTCGCAAACCCTCAAATATGTTGTTCACAATTTATTGGGTAGTCGAGGAGCTGACAATTACAATCTAGCTGTTACATAACTTCTGAGGACGTACCGAGATCTATGTTGTGATGCGTCGCTCAATATCCACTTTTTGGACTCACATCTCGATCTCTTTCCAATCACTTGTCGGGAACGGAGAAGTCTTCCATCAATACTTTTTAGCAAAGGAATGAAGGTATCAGGGCAGGTGGAACTCACCTATGATTGCAGACTATTGTTGGAATTTCATGAGAGATGCACCAGAAGTAGATTAAAAACTGAAACAAGAACAGTAGGAATGCCGAAGTGAAAAACCAAATAGGTAATTGGCCAAAGGGAGAAGTATAATTACAATCGGTAAGTGAAATAAAATTAAGCGGAAGTATTATGAAAAACCAGTTACAAGTTAAATACGAGATAGAAGTTGTTGGGAGCAAATCAGGTTTCCCGTTTGAAGACAGGTAAAACTGTTAAGGCACTGCAGGTATCACATGCTTCGTGGTAAATTATTTTCCGTGTTTCAAGCTGCAAGATGGCTCACAAACGAAGAAGTAGGCCTTAAGGGTACACATGTTATGTACAAATTTAAAAATTTTTGCCATTTTACCTATTAAAAAATTCTGTACTTGGAGTGTTAACATTTATTCCTAATAGATTTAAAATATTATGTAGAAGGCAAAATATATGCGAATTACTGTGCAAAACACAACCTCATGTCCAACAAAAGCAACAACAACTGCATAAGATGCGCTAACTGCAGTCACTATGAAAGGGTACAGTACTGCCCGACATTGAAAATAGGTACAACATACTTCATTATTTTTGTCAGAACAACACATTCTCTGTCTAATAATAACTCAATTTCAATTAATACAGCGAAGCCGGATACCAGTATGGGAAAGAATGACAATTTATTTATTTAATTGATCACATGTGCACTCCCACAAAATAAATCCCTACATCCAGTTTGGTGAGATCTGTGAAATGAATGAATGTATGGTCGTCTGCTAACCGCAGATAGTGAATGTGAATATATGATCATCTTTGAGACGATCCTTTGGCCACCTTTGGTGGAACCAAAGAGATGAAACTTACCGGAGCTTTGAGCGCCTGAAATGTGGCTGACCCATACGGTAGCATGGTCTTCCCCCACCTCGACAGAGGTGCGAGATGACCTGAAGAACGGCCATGTTTCAGCACTCTGCCGCTGGATCTTGTGCTGTTAAGACCTGTTTTAGTTGTGCTCCGTAAAGACAAAAGAGTGGAGACATGGTATGCATGTGGAATATTTAAGAGTAGTTTGAAATAATAATTTCTCTATTTCAGGAACTTTTGTGGGGAGAATTAAATGTCAGGCAGGTAATATTAATGGGATCGTAGTAATCTTCAGAAGTGACCAACGGTCACAATGAAACCACGTGTAGCAATAAGTTGAAATACTTCCGTGTGCTTAAGTTAAGCTGAATTACTAGCGTGTGTACAATAAGTTGAAATATTTAAGAAATAGCGTGTGTACCATAAGTTGAAATATTTAAGAAATGGCGTGTGCAGGACTTGCAATTAGAGACAAATACTTCCACGTGGTGAGTACTGTGTGAGTCTCAAACTGTGTATGAGACAAAAGATAAAGAGAAGTACTCGTCCATGGTATCAGTTGAGGACTCGCATGTGTGATGAATACGTTCTTAATATTACTTTGCGTGATATGATTCCGTGTGACGCTGGATTCAAACTCTGAGAGAGAAGCAAGGTGAGTCGGCCGTCTATCCAGCAACGCCACTTGGCTTGCATTGCACAGGAAAACGTGCATATATCTCCAGAGTTCATAGTAGGAAAGTAGAATTACGAAGTGGGGCAGTGTCGTGTGAAACTGGGATAAATATTAATTGAAGTGGGAAAGCTGAAAGTGATAATGTTGTGACTATTCCCTGTGTAGTATTTCATATTGTAGCGTGGTGTATGTCATGTAATTTGGGTATGTGTGGTTTGCATGGGAGAGTAGCGAGGTAGTTTCAAAAGATTAGTGGGTTATGCGTGTTCCTATTGTACTGCTCGGTCTGGAGGAAAGTTTCCTGATGATGATTGTGAGAGTCGAAGTGTGAGAAATAATAAAAGATCCACCATCCTATTCAGAATGTGCACTGTAGCGTTAAATAATTACGAGACCATAAGGTAGAGAATCACCAACGCTATGCCATGCCCACTGGGCGGAATTTCTCATGTATTATTGTTGTAGGTTATAGAATTTGTGTGTTTAGGCTATAGAATTTATCGGAATAAATAAGATAGTGAAAAGAAAAAGATTGGTGGCCTTTTCCTTCGAATTGTATGTTGTCATGATATCCAGAATTTATAATGTGTGTGCCACTCATATTCAGTGCGATGGCCACGTGTTGATAAAAGCCGTTAAATAAAAAGGAAAGAAATGTGGTATTGCCAGTGCGTAGTGTACAGTCAGAGTTCTGTAAATTACTGATAGTCAGATGCGTGTTTCCGTTGCGTATTGTTCATACAGGAGGATAATTTGTAACTAAATTGTGAGTATGAGAGTTTATGTTACTCGATAAATAAGAATGAATCCACTCGCTTGGCAGACCACTCATCTTGCAGGCCTGACTGCTTGATGCCACAGTATGAGCAAGGCATGTGGGTGCCTCTCAACTAGTGTGCATTCCTCCACGTAAGTCCAAAATCAGTCAATAACACAAGTACCTACCAGAAAACATCGTATGCTCCTAGGTACACTATCTTCTAGGTGCAACACTCTTTCCTGCTAGACGGACAAGCAAACGGGAAAACTGCAGGATAAACGTTAGAATACTAAACAGACTTCGGAGATGATAATATGAAAGGTAGGAAGAAAGAAGCCCTCGGTGACTACATCTTTAGAAAGGAGGTGAAGGCTCAGACTGGATTACAACACTCCTGGAAATGGGAAAAAGAACACATTGACACCGGTGTGTCAGACCCACCATACTTGCTCCGGACACTGCGAGAGGGCTGTACAAGCAATGATCACACGCACGGCACAGCGGACACACCAGGAACCGCGGTGTTGGCCGTCGAATGGCGCTAGCTGCGCAGCATTTGTGCACCGCCGCCGTCAGTGTCAGCCAGTTTGCCGTGGCATACGGAGCTCCATCGCAGTCTTTAACACTGGTAGCATGCCGCGACAGCGTGGACGTGAACCGTATGTGCAGTTGACGGACTTTGAGCGAGGGCGTATAGTGGGCATGCGGGAGGCCGGGTGGACGTACCGCCGAATTGCTCAACACGTGGGGCGTGAGGTCTCCACAGTACATCGATGTTGTCGCCAGTGGTCGGCGGAAGGTGCACGTGCCCGTCGACATGGGACCGGACAGCAGCGACGTACGGATGCACGCCAAGACCGTAGGATCCTACGCAGTGCCGTAGGGGACCGCACCGCCACTTCCCAGCGAATTAGGGACACTGTTGCTCCTGGGGTATCGGCGAGGACCATTCGCAACCGTCTCCATGAAGCTGGGCTACGGTCCCGCAACCGTTAGGCCGTCTTCCGCTCACGCCCCAACATCGTGCAGCCCGTCTCCAGTGGTGTCGCGACAGGCGTGAATGGAGGGACGAATGGAGACGTGTCGTCTTCAGCGATGAGAGTGGCTTCTGCCTTGGTGCCAATGATGGTCGTATGCGTGTTTGGCGCCGTGCAGGTGAGCGCCACAATCAGGACTGCATACGACCGAGGCACACAGGGCCAACACCCGGCATCATGGTGTGGGGAGCGATCTCCTACACTGGCCGTACACCACTGGTGATCGTCGAGGGGACACTGAATAGTGCACGGTACTTCCAAACCGTCATCGAACCCATCGTTCTACCATTCCTAGACCGGCAAGGGAACTTGCTGTTCCAACAGGACAATGCACGTCCGCATGTATCCCGTGCCACCCAACGTGCTCTAGAAGGTGTAAGTCAACTACCCTGGCCAGCAAGATCTCCGGATCTGTCCCCCATTGAGCATGTTTGGGACTGGATGAAGCGTCGTCTCACGCGGTCTGCACGTCCAGCACGAACGCTGGTCCAACTGAGGCGCCAGGTGGAAATGGCATGGCAAGCCGTTCCACAGGACTACATCCAGCATCTCTACGATCGTCTCCGTGGGAGAATAGCAGCCTGCATTGGTGCGAAAGGTGGATATACACTGTACTAGTGCCGACATTGTGCATGCTCTGTTGCCTGTGTCTATGTGCCTGTGGTTCTGTCAGTGTGATCATGTGATGTATCTGACCCCAGGAAAGTGTCAATAAAGTTTCCCCTTCCTGGGACAATGAATTTACGGTGTTCTTATTTCAATTTCCAGGAGTGTATAAAGATGTACCAGAATAGCTGGTTATAATGAAGTGCTTACCAACTCGCGTACTGATCTTCATTACCAACAGACTGTTTCGGCTTTTATTACTTTTATCAAGCACGTTTACAATGATGTGATGTCCATATTACTTCATTAGTCAACTGTGTTATAATTACCGTCTGCCAACATCTAATCAAAATATTGACAGCACACAGTTCACTTACTACGTAATGTGGACGTCACATCTTTCTAGAGGTATTTGACAACAGCGATAAATGCCGAAAAAGTATGTCGTTAATAAAGATTAGTTATTACAAGCAACGCCGGCCGTGGTGGTCTCGCGGTTCTAGGCGCGCAGTCCGGAACCGCGCGACTGCTACGGTCGCAGGTTCGAATCCTGCCTCGGGCATGGATGTGTGTGATGTCCTTAGGTTAGTTAGGTTTAAGTAGTTCTAAGTTCTAGGGGACTGATGACCACAGCTGTTAAGTCCCATAGTGCTCAGAGCCATTTGAACCATTTTTTTATTACAAGCAACACTTTTTGTGCACATTTCTAATAATCATGTCACTATCTGAGATACGTTGTGTTGCTGGCCCTAAAGAAGAAAAATTGCTCACACTGGACGTTGATTAGTCTTGAATCTTACCAACACTTCGAATGTCATCGGCTGTCAGGCACGTTTCATGTCATGTATTCATTAGTGCACCAGTACACATTCATCTGCTGTCAGACACATGTCATGCTGTGTATTCATACACGAATCAGTAAGCAGTTCGTCTGCTGTTGGCACATTTCATGCCACTACTGATATGTGCATTAGCAATCGCTTTGCCTGCTGTCGGACGCAATCATGACATTTATTCAAATGCACATCGATAAGCACTGAGTCTCCTACCATACATTTTTCATGCCATGTACTCATACACACACTAGTAAGCATTTCGTCTGTTGTCAGACGCATTTCATGTCATGTTCGCATACGCACGTTGATAAGCACTTCTTCTGCTTTCAGACACATTTCATGCTGTGTATTAATGTGAACATTAGTAAGTACTTCGTTTGCTGTCAGACAAATTTCATACTGTATATAATGGGCACGTAGATAAACACTTCATCTGCTGTCAGACACATTTCATGGATTGTTCATATGCTTATTGGTAAGCAATTTGTCTGCTCTCGAACACGTTTCATATCCTGTATTCATACATATGTTAGTAATCTCCTTATTTGCTGTCGGATGCATTTCATCCATGTGTTCATACTTGCGTTGGTAAGCACATGGTCGCCTGTCAGACACATTTCATGCCGTGTACTCATTTCTGCATTGATAAGCACTTTGTCTGCTGTCAGACTCATTTGATGCCATGTGTGAATATGCACATTGGTAAACACTTCATCTGCTTTTGGAGACATTTCGTAGTGTGTATCCACTTTGCCTGCAGTCAGGTACATTTCAGTCTGCGTATTAATATGCGCATTGGTAAGCACATCATCTGCTGTAGGACACATTTCATACCGTTTATTCAAATGCATGTTACTAAGCACTTCGTTTGCTGTCAGACACACTTAACGCATACATTCATACATGCCTTCGTAAGCAATTCGTCTGCTATCGGGCACACTTCATGCCATGTATTCATACGCACATTTGCATGTACTTCACCCGCTTTCAGACAAATTTCATGCCATGTATACAGGGCATTACAAAAAGGTACGGCCAAACTTTCAGGAAACATTCCTCACACACAAAGAAAAAAATATGTTATGTGGACAGCCCGCATCTCGTGGTCGTGCGGTAGCGTTCTCGCTTCCCACGCCCGGGTTCCCGGGTTCGATTCCCGGCGGGGTCAGGGATTTTCTCTGCCTCGTGATGGCTGGGTGTTGTGTGCTGTCCTTAGGTTAGTTAGGTTTAAGTAGTTCTAAGTTCTAGGGGACTTATGACCACAGCAGTTGAGTCCCATAGTGCTCAGAGCCATTTGATCCATTTTGTTATGTGGACATGTGCCCGGATACGCTTACTTTCAAAGTTAGAGCGCATTTTATTACTTCTCTTCAAATCAAATTAATCATAGAATGGAAACACACAGCAACAGAACGTACCAGCGTGACTTCAAACACTTTGTTACAGGAAATGTTCAAAATGTCCTCCGTTAGCGAGGATACATGCATCCACCCTCTGTCGCATGGAATCCATGATGCGCTGATGCAGCCCTGGAGTATGGCGTATTGTATCACAGCCGTGCACAATACGAGCACGAAGAGTCTCTACATTTGGTATCGTGGTTGAGTAGACAAGAGCTATCAAATGCCCCTATAAATGATAGTAAAGAGGGTTGATGTCAGGAGAGCGTGGAGGCCATGGAATTGGTCCGCCTCTACCAATCCATCGGTCACCGAATCTGTTGTTGAGAAGCGTACGAACACTTCGCCTGAAATGTGCAGGAGCTCCATCGTGCATGAACCACATGTTGTGTCGTACTTGTAAAGGCACATGTTCTAGCAGCACAGGTAGAGTATCCCGTATGAAATTATGATAACGTGCTCCATTGAGCGTAGGTGGAAGAACATGGGGCCCAATCAACACATCACCAACAATGCCTGCCCAAACGTTCACAGAAAAGCTGTGTTGATGACGTGATTGCACAATTGCGTGCGGATTCTAGTCAGCCCACACATGTTGATTGTGAAAATTTACAATTCTATCACGTTGGAATGAAGCCTCATCCGTAAAGAGAACATTTGCACTGAAATGAGGATTGGCACATTTTTGGATGAACCATTCGCAGAAGTGTACCCGTGGAGGCCAATCAGCTGCTGATAGTGCCTGCACACGCTGTACATGGTACGGAAACAGCTGGTTCTCCCGTAGCGCTCTCCATACTGTGACGTGGTTAACGTTACCTTGTACAGCAGCAACTTCTCTGACGCTGACATTAGGGTCATCGTCAACTGCACGAAGAATTGCCTCGTCCATTGCAGGTGTCCTCGTCGTTCTAGGTCTTCCCCAGTCGCGAGTCATAGGCTGGAATGTTCCGTGCTCCCTACGACGCCGATCAATTGCTTCGAACGTCTTCCTGTCGGGGCACCTTCATTCTGGAAACCTGTCTCGATACAAACGTACCACGCCACGGCTATTGGCCCGTGCTAATCCATACATCAAATGGGCATCTGCCAACTCCGCATTTGTAAACATTGCACTGACTGCAAAACCACGTTCGTGATGAACACAAACCTGTTGATGCTACGTACTGTGTGGTGTCACCGCCAGACACCACACTTGCTAGGTGGTAGCCTTTAAATCGGCCGCGGTCCGTTAGTATACGCCGGACCCGCGTGTCGCCACTGTCAGTAATTGCAGACCGAGCGCCACCACACGATAGGTCTAGAGAGACGTCCTGGCACTCGGCCCAGTTGTACAGTCGACGTTCATAGCAATGGTTCACTGACAAATACGCTCTCATTTGCCGAGACGATAGTTAGCATAGCCTTCAGCTACATTTGCTACGACCTAGCAAGGCGCCGTATTCAATTGATAATTAATATTATGAAGCATGTACCGTAACGAGAGATGTTCTACAATTGTGGATTAAAGTCAAGTATTATATCAACTACTTACTTTACTTGCAATTCTCAAGATATTGTCCTGTTCCAGACCTCACGCCAGTCAGCGTGTAATTAAACGCGTGCATTTCGGCCTCCTCTAGAAAAACAGTGTTGGCTCTTCTGCCAACACTACATACTGATGTGGTGGATGCTAGTACTGTAGAGCAATGAGTCGCATGTCAACACAAGCACCAAAGTCAACATTACCTTCCTTTAATTGGGTCAACTGGCGGTGAATCGAGGAATACTGACGAAACTAAAATGAGCTCTGACATAGAAATTAACCGTTTCCGGACACATGTCCACATAACATCTTTTCTTTATTTGTGTGCGAGGAATGTTTCCTGAAAGTTTGGCCGTACCTTTTTGTAACACCCTGTATGTACTTCGGTATGCAGTCCATTCACTGTCAAACATATTTCATATCTGGTATTCGTATGCATGTCAGTATGCACTTCGTCTGCTGTCTCACACATTTCATGCTGTGTACTCAAATGTTTCAAATGGCTCTGGGCACTATAGGACTTAACATCGGAGGTCATCAGTCCCCTAGATGGTTCAAATGGCTCTGAGCACTATGGGACTCAACTGCTGAGGTCATTAGTCCCCTAGAACTTAGAACTAGTTAAACCTAACTAACCTAAGGACATCACAAACATCCATGCCCGAGGCAGGATTCGAACCTGCGACCGTAGCGGTCTTGCGGTTCCAGACTGCAGCGCCTTTAACCGCACGGCCACTTCGGCCGGCAGTCCCCTAGACTTACAGCTACTTAAACCTAACAAATCTAAGGACATCACACACATCCATGCCCGAGGCAGGATTCGAATCTGCGACCGTAGCAGTCTCGCGGTTCCGGACTGAAGCGCCTAGGACCGCTCGGCCACCCCGGCCGGTCATGCTGTGTACTCATGTGTGTTCATCAGACACATGTCTCTCTCTCTCAAAGAATCTATAGACAATCATCCATTTGTTAAAATAGGTTCCTATGCATGGGAACTAAATGTCTTAGGCAAGTCGTCTACAATTTGTAATGAGGCAGCCAATAAAGCGTGGGCGGCAGAATCTGTTAAAGAAGTTATCCTGGTCAGTTTCGTATAGAAGCTTTGTCTCGTAATGAAGAAATGGGCAGCTGAAGCAACATCTTTCTAGATTTTGGTAATATGGTTGCTTGCTTGCGTTGCCTTTGCGCATTGTACTTGGTGAAACATCCGCTTTTTTTAGATGAGGTAAATTGCAGTCGTATTTAACATGCGCAGTATTAATTGTTTACTCGAGTTCATAATCAATAACGAAGTCCCATTAAGTCGACTTGCAAGTTGATGATCCCATAGCTTTCCCACTGATTAAATATTATAATGAGCATTAATACGGATGCAGGTGATTTTTCCTGTCTTTTGTATGCGTAGGGCATGTAAAGACACATTATCCTTGTATGCAAAAACTGATATTTTTTATTTACTTTACGAACTATATATATATATATATATATATATATATATATATATATATATATTCAGTATTTATGGGTTTTTTTTCATGTCAAGGACATGAAATTATTGCAATACTGGTAGAGCATTAATAACATACACACAGAGATTAATTACATATAAAGAACCAACTATAGGAAAAAGTCAATAAAATTCCATTTAAAATAGGGATTAAAATGTACTGCAAGATTTTATAAAATATAGGCAGGAAAGAGAAGGAAAGAGAGTCAAACCAGCAAGATAATTCTTTTGGTATTCTGTGGAGAGCCAAGTATTCGGCGAATATGGCTGCTGTTTTGTTACCTGCAGAAAGATCACTGGGAGTGCATGTATCCAGGGGTTCCTGCAGACCAGCAGCTGTCTGTGATCTTGCAGGCTTCCGGCTTGTTCCCCTTTGACATTCGTCCGGTGTGCCTTAGGTAAAGAATTTCGCCAAAGTTCCAATCGGCGGGTTCCGGGAGATGGGGGAATTTCTGTAGATATCTGCGCAAAGCTCTTTCTTGATCGAGTCTTGGGCGTTGAGGCTCGTGTCCAAACAAAGTATGTTTGGGTTCACTTCAGTGTTTCTTCTTCTCCACCCCGAAGCCGTTTTCCCTTGGGTGCTTGGTGGTGCTGTACCCGTAATTTGGTACAGCTTACTGCCTGAAGTTGGTCGCAGGCAGCCTGTTATAATGCATTTAGTCTCGTTCAAAGCTGTATCAGTCTGTTTGGCACGTACAGAACTTGCTGAATTTTCTGCCGCAGAGATGCCTGGTGCCTGTGCAAATGTTTGAAGCACTTCCGATTGAGCGCTCCAGGTGATTCGTGTAAGATCTTCAAAGTGAGCTTTGACTGTAAGGGGACCGTCCACCTTCAATCCGGTGTATCTGGGACGGTCGCAGTAGAGTAGAGCTTCTCCTCTCCTATTATGTTCAGTGTCCATTTAGCTTTCCTGCTTCTTAGATAAAATGTACAGTTATATCTAACCAAGGTCTGGACTCAGACGATTAGCATCATTGCACTTGACCAGTTTTCCGAGAGCTGTTATCAGCTTTACCTCCAACCCCTCAAAGATTCTACCTTCAGCAGCAATCGCTGTAACATCAGCATAAGTAAATGCCTCAGTTACAGAGATAACTGGCTGGTCATTTTTGTAGATGTTATAAACTGAAGCGCCAAAGAAACTGGAACAGGCATGCATATTCAAATACAGAGATATGTAAACTGCGAGAATATGACGCTGCGGTCGGCAATACCTATAAAAGACAACTAGTGTATGGCGCAGTTGTCAGATCGGTTACTGCTGCCACAATGTGCAGGTTATCAAGATTTAAGTGAGTTTGAACGTGGTGGTATAGTCGGCGTACGAGCGATGGGACACAGCATCTCCGAGGTAGCGATGAAGTGGCGGTTTTCCCGTATGACCCTTTCACAAGTGTACTGTGATTATCAGGAATCCGGTAAACCATCAGAACTCTGACTTCGCTGCAGCCGTGAAAAGTCCTGAAAGAACGGGACCAACGACGACTGCAGAGAATCGTTCACCGCGACAGAAGTGAAACCCTTCCACAAATTGCACCAGATTTCAATGCTGGGCCACCAACAAGTGCCAGCGTGCGAACTTTTCAATGAAGCAGCAACGATATGGGCTTTCGAAGCCGAAGGCCCACTCGTGTTCCTTTGATGACTGCACGACACAAAGCCTTACACCTCGCCTGGGACCGTCAACATCGACATTGGACTGTTAATGACTGGAAACGTGTTGTCTGGTCGGACGGGTCTCGTTTCGAATTGTATCGAGTGGAAGGACGTGTACAGGTATGGAGACAACCTCATAATCCATGGACCCTGCATGTCAGCAGGGGACTGTTCAAGCTGGCGGTGACTCTGTAATACCGTGGGGAGTGTGCAGTTGGAGTGATATGGGACCCCTCTGACAGGTGACACTTACATAAGCATCCTGTCTGATCACCTGCACATGTTCATGTTCATTGTGCATTCTGATGGACTTGGGCAATTCCAGCAGGACAATGCCACACGCCGCATATCCAGAATTGCTACAGAGTGGCTCCTCCAGAAACACTCTCCTGAACTGAAACGCTTCCGCTGCCCACCAAACTCCACAGACATGAACAATGTTGAGTATATCTAGGACCTCCAGAATTCATTGTGTCAGTTCCCTCCAGCACTACTTCTGACGTTAGTCGAGTCCATGCAACGTCGCGTTGCGGCACTTCTGCATGCTACCGGGGGCCCTACACGATATTAGGCAGGTGTACCAGTTTCTTTAGCTCTTCAGTGTACAACAGCAGGCACAGCACAAATCTATGAGGGGTGTCATTTTTCTGTGTCCTCCATCGGCTTTGCTTGTTTTGCAGGCAGACTGGGTATCTCCCGTTTTGTAGCAAACATTGGATGAACAGTGTTAAGCGGTAATCTTTTGTGACTGAATGTACTATTAAAACCAGTTGTTTGTGGTTGAACATTTCATAAGCTGCTGTTAGTCATGTGAAAGTCTGCGAAAGTCATATCTGTATCTTGACGTCTTTCATACCCATCCTCAATATATTTGGGGAAATTATCAGTCCACAGCAAGATCTTCGTGGGCGAAAACCTGTCTGTTTTTTATTAGGCTTTTTTCGAAGTAATCATCCCAGTGGCGCCAAATCGTGGAAATCTGGAATATTAAAATACAGTTGTTCGTTAGATTTGATATCTACTATGTTGTAGCGGGTCCAAACATTTTAATTTGCAAAATGGTTCAAATGGCTCTGAGCACTATGGGACTCAACTGCTGAGGTCATTAGTCCCCCAGAACTTAGAACTAGTTAAACCTAACTAACCTAAGGACATCACAAACATCCATGCCCGAGGCAGGATTCGAACCTGCGACCGTAGCGGTCTTGCGGTTCCAGACTGCAGCGCCTTTAACCGCACGGCCACTTCGGCCGGCTTTTAATTTGCAACCTTCCATGTTGCGTTCTGCACCAACGGTCATTTACGGCCGCGTGGTTCACAAGTTCCAACGTGAATAAAATAATGTTTTAATTTGTTCTGTTGGTAGTGCGCTTATACCTGCAGATTTATTGTTCGTCATAGACTTGAATATTACACGCGGATCTTTTAAGGAGAACAGAGTGTGGAAGTAATCTTTGTCATCACCATCTCCTTGGAGTCCTCCCTGTAGTCATATGTTCATTATTCGTATAATTTGGCGTTCTTACTAACTTGCGTTTCACTCCCATAAATGTTTTTCAAATCTTTACATGAGCTCACTTAGGAACTAAATTCTCAAACGAATAATGTTTCGCTTTGACCAAATTTCAAGAAGAGGGAGAATAAACTACATTCAGCAGTAATTGCACTTTGTTATTTTTGAATGAAATTTTCAACTTGGCACGTAATTTCATGTCGTAGTCGAACTTCAAGGCACTCGGTTGCAGGGAAGACGACATAGATATTTTGCTATCACACTGGCTCAGACGTTTTCAACTTATTAGGTGATGTAGGATACAGACTGTAAACACATTTGTATTGCAGGAACTGCACGTATAAAGTGTAATTTACATACACATATTGCGAGCTGCTGCGTGATTTTGTTGTAGCGATTACAGTTTGTTTTGTCTAGGTTTAGCTTAAGTCAAAAACTCCTTTTATTATACCGTTACGCTATGAGAAAATTCGTTGCTGTTACAGAATCTAAAATGAAGTTAATTAATTTGCAATTGTTCACTTGTGTCACGTAAAGCGGTAATATTTCATGATACTGATAACTGGGGCCATAGCAGTTTATGAAATCACTGACTGAAGTTTAAAGTAGTGGCAGGTCTTCAGTTTTTTAAACGTATTGCCTTACGTTAATTAGGAATACTACGGTAAACCTAAAACGAAGACTTCCCAACGAGGATTCGAGACCTACTTTTCACGAATGGGAGTTCACTGGCCGAATCGTATACCACTCTGCTAGGTGAGATCGCAGTACTGGAAGACGACATCAAAACTTTCGCATGGCTGATAACATAGAAGAGAAAAGAAAATGAAATAAGTAATTGATGTTTCAAAGTATTGCACTGAAAAGGTGTTTGAATGTTGTGCAGGTGTGGTTAAATTTAATGGAGCTAAACTTCTAACTGTTGTTATTTATAGATCCCAAGACTCCGAGTTCACAACATTTTTGCTAAAGCTGGAGGAGGTTTTTGGTTAACTTTATAGGAAATACAGAAAGTTATTTATATGTGGTGACTCAATATTAATTGTACAAGGGATTGTGCAAGGAAGAGGATGCTGGTAGACCTCCTTAATTCATATAATCTTATGCAAACCGTATTCTTTCCAACGAGAGTGCAAGGGAACAGTAGAACAACCGTAGACAACATTTTTGTTCATTCCTCATTACTAGAAGGGCATTCTGTTAGCAAAAAGGTGAATGGCCTTTTAGATCATGATGCACAAATTTTAATTCTAAAAGATTTTTGTGCTGCAACACGTGTTAAATATAGTCATCAGCTGTTTAGGAAAGCTGATCCAGTTGCTGTAAACCTTATTAAGGAACAAGAGTGGCAAGATGTTTATAGCGCTGATAGACAATAAATATAATGCTTTTCTCAAGACTTTTCTCGTGCTCTTTGAAAGTTGCTTTCCGTTAGAACGTTCAAAACAGAGTACTAGCACAAACAGGCAGCCTGGGTGGCTGACTAGAGGGATAAGAATATCTTGTAGAACAAAGTGGCAATTATATCAAAACGTTAGAAACAGTTAAAATCTAAATTCAGCAGCCCATTACAAACAGTATTGTAAGGTGCTTAAAAATGTTATTAGGAAGGCAAAAAGTATGTGGTATGCAGATAGAATAGCTAAGTCTCAGGATAAAATTAAAACTATATGGTCAGTCGTAAAGGAAGTGGCTGGTCTGCAGAGACAGGTCGAGGATATAGAATCAGTGCGTAGTGGAAATGTCCGTGTTACTGATAAGTCGCATATATGTACAGTATTTAATAATCACTTTCTGAATATAGCAGGTGAACTAAATAGAAACCTAGTCCCAACAGGGAATCATATAGCGCTCTTAGAAAAAAGTGTTCCGAGACTGTTACCTGAAACGCTCCTCCATGATACTGACAAGAGGGAGATTGAGTTAATAATTAAATCACTAAACACCAAGAACTCTCATGTATATGACGGGGTATCTAGCAGAATACTGAAGTATTGTTCTATGTATGTTAGCCCAGTACTTAGCCATATCTGTAACTTTTCCTTTAGGAGTGATCGGTTTCCTGACCGATTAAACTACTCGGTAGTGAAACCACTTTATAAAAAGGGAGACATTGATAATGTTGACAATTTTCGACCTATTTCTATGCCATCGGTGTTTGCTAAAGTTATCGAGAAGGTAGTATATACAAGGTTACTGGAGCATTTAAATTCACATAATTTGCTGTCAAATGTTCAGTTTGGTTTTTGAAATAGTTTAACGACTGAAAATGCTATATTCTCTTTCCTCTGTGAGCATTTGGACGGATTAAATAAAAGGTTGTGAACGCTAGGTGTTTTCTTTGATTTAACGAAGGCTTTTGACTGTGTTGACCACAAAATATTACTGCAGAAGTTGGACCATTATGGAGTAAGGGGAGTACCTTACATTTGGTTCGCCTCTTACTTTAAGAACAGAAAGCAGAAGGTAATTCTCCGCAATATTGAGAGTGGTGGTGATGTTCAGTCCCAACGGGGCACTGTTAAGTGGGTCGTTCCCCAAGGGTCGGTGCTGGGGCCACTGCCGTTTCGTATATATATAAATGATATGCCTTCTAGTATTACAGGTGATTCAAAAATATTTCTGTTTGCTGATGAAACCAGCTTGATAGTGAAGGATCTTGTGTGTAATATTGAAACAGTATCAAATAATGTAGCTCATGAAATAAGTTCGTGGCTTGTGGAAAATAATTTGATGCTAAATCACAGTAAGACTCATTTTTTACAGTTTCTAACTCACAATTCAACAAGAACCGATATTTTGATCAGACAGAATGGGCATATTATAAGCGAGACGGAACAGTTCAAGTTCCTAGGCGTTCGGATAGATAGTAAGCTGTTGTGGAAAGCCCATGTCCAGGATCTTGTTCAGAAACTAAATACTGCTTTATTTACCATTAGAACAGTATCTGAAATAAGTGACACTTCAACACGAAAAGTAGTCTACTTCGCATATTTTCATACGCTTATGTCGTATGGTATTATTTTTTGGAGTAATTCTTCTGATTCAAAAAGGGTATTTTTGGCTCAAAAACGGGCTGTTCGAGCTATATGTGGTGTAAGTTCGAGAACCCCTTGTCGACCCCTATTCAATAGTCTGGGAATTCTGACATTGCCCTCACAGTATATATTTTCTTTAATGTCATTTGTTGTTAGCAATATTAGCCTATTCCCAAGAGTTAGCAGCTTTCACTCAGTTAATACTAGGCAGAAATCCAATCTGAATGTGGAATGCACTTCCTTGACCCTTGTGCAGAAAGGAGTGCAGTATTCTGCTGCATCCATTTTCAATAAGCTACCACAAGAACTCAAAAAACTTAGCAGTAGCCCAAACTCTTTTAAGTTTAAACTGAAGAGTTTCCTCATGGCTCACTCCTTCTAGTCTGTCGAGGAGCTCATGGAAGAGCTGAAAAATTAAGCAAATTCCAGTGTTACATTGTTGATTTTCTTTATTTAAACTCACGACTTGTCACCTGAATATGTTTTTTTTTTATATTTCATTTTATCTGTTTCTAATATCGTGTTATAATTTCATGTATTGACTCGTTCCATGACCATGGAGACTTCTCCTTAATTTGGTCCCACGGAACAATAAATAAATAAATAAATAACTTAGAAGTGAAAGGTTAAACGCTGCAACTGCTCAGCGGTCGTAAAGAGCCTCGAGGATATTGTTCCGCAAATGAATAAATTTCCACGTTGTCCTCCCTTTGCTGCACGATTTAACGAGAAAGGTGGTGTTTCAATGCAAAGTATGTCCACAGATTGTACCCCTCTCAGCAGCGGAACTTTCAGTTACGTCATTAGCATCATAAACCAATATTTGTCGTTGCGTAACAGGTATTTACATCTTAGCAGGTGCAAACGTTTTTCCTCGCTTCATGGAACTACTGCTCGAGACAGCAAAAACACGTCTGCCCTGAGGAGAAGTGGATGTTGAGTTGTTTGTAATACCTTCTACTTCCAGCTACGACCGCAGAAGCTCCACATGCAAGGCGCAGTGTAATCATTTGGTTTCAGCTATTATTCTCAATGTACAAATAAGCTATGATGAGACAAGCAGGACGGCTATTATAGCGAACATACCGGTGTTTAGAATCTGTATTACAACCACTTTATGATGACACGAGCTACGTTTCGAGATGGGAATTTTTTTTTTTTATTTCTCTTTTTTTTCCGGTAACTCACATTAGACTCATAGTAATAACGGAACTGATCTGAGAAAGACATGGCTAGAATTTGTAGATTTTGTATCGTACTACCTTGTATCATCACGACCATAGTCTATATAATATTACAAAACTTCACTCCCCCTGCTACCTTCCTTTATTTTTGGAATTTGCTCATGCTGATATTCTTCAAGCAGGGACAGCGTTAAAGAGTAATCTAGAAATAACTCAGGTAACTCAAATATTCAGAGAAATCACCTTGTATTGATCAAAGGTGGCCGGCCGCTGTGGCCGAGCGATTCTGGGCGCTTCAGTCCGGAACCACGCAACTGCTACGGTCGCAGGTTCGAATCCTGCCTCGGGCATGGATGTGTGTGATGTCCTTAGGTTAGTTAGGTTTAAGTAGTTCTAAGTCTAGGGGACTGATGACCTCAGATGTTAAGTCCCATAGTGCTTAAAGCCACTTGAACCATTTGATCAAAGGTGTTTACAATTACTAGAGTGCTTCCCAGTTTGCGTCCCTTCGATACGACTGGTGCAGAGCAAGAGTGTATTATCAGAAGCTCTTTTTCGTTTTGTGAGAAGTGAAAATGACACGACAGAAGAAATATATTTTGCTCAAGTGAGTACTCAGACCATGGCAAAACAGAAGTGTCAGAAAAACTGGTAGGGAATAAATGATGTATTACAGCCACAAAAGGCAGTAAACGTATTGCCTTATGTCTCAACTGGGGGAGTTGTAATGTTACAATTCAGATAGTAACCGCATCAAATCGGGCAACATGAACACAAGTGTTTTACAGTCATTTTGTATAATATCAGCAGTGTTGTAATCAGAATGTTTATTATGATGTTTACAAATACACAGGCTTCTGAGGTAGTACGACATGATCACTGTAATATGTCATGAACATGGCTTGCGATGAAAACAAAACACCATCAGTATCGAGCTGTCAATGAACCGCAGTATCTAGAACTGAGTGGAGTAATTAATAATTTTTATCTTCATCTCGTTACACTATTATCGTTCATACTTAGTTTATACACGATGTATGGGCATTACGTTTATACCGAAGCTGGAAACTGATAGTTAAACCAGCCACATGGTTACTATGTACGTAGACAGTCAAAGATATTGGTGTAGAGGTTGAATGACATAAAGTCTGGATTAACGAACAGCTGATTAGTTGAATAATCGCATTTTCGGCCAGTAATCCGAATTATAAATAAGTTTGTATGCTACTGTCTCCTGATAGTTTCCCTATATGCGGAACTACTTAATATTTTAAATTTTTGTTTTCTTGCAGTGTTTTCTGGTTTTATTTGATCCTAGTCGTAACTGTGTTACGTCTCCTTTCTTACCAATTACTTTCATAAGCAAATGTACCTCTTAATCACACCGTTAACTTCTAAAGTTTATTTCTTATGTCTCCTTATTTTCTTCTATTAGAGAAATTCTGAATATTCGATTAATAATGGCTCTAAAAATTCACCTTCGTGCGAGGATCGATTGGTGTTCTCTGTTTTTTTGCTGCTACGTCATCCGTTCTAATATCCTAAACACTAACTCCGTTTCATTAAAAAAAATAGCTTTAAAACATCATGTAACAGATGTGGAGCACAATATGCATAACAACTGTACAACCGATTTAGTGAGTACACCGTAATGCCATTGAATACAAGACAAAAGTAAAATTACGTTATTCAGGCGATAATTCATCTAAACATTTGACAAGGGCTTACGGATAATAGTCTTCAGTAAAACACCTTCGACCGCATTTCTGTAGAACAGTTTTTCTTGTCGTCGTTGTTGTGGTTTTGTTGTGGTTTTTAGTCACAAAACTAATTTGATACATCTCTCCACACTAGTCTATTCTATGCAGACCTCGTCACTTCAGCATGACTGCTGCACCCAACGTCCATTTGAATCTACATGTTGTACTCAAGTCCTCTACAGTTCTACAGTTCTCACCCCTCACTTCCTTCCATTACGAAATTGATGAATCCCGCACATCCTGTCAATCATTCCCAGTTTTAGTCAAGTTATGCAATAAATTTCCATTTATACTCAATTCATTTAACTATTCTATCTAGCTATGTAATCTTCAGCATTTTTCACTAACATCACATTTTCAAACTTTCTATTCACTCCCAGTCCGAAATGTATATTGTTCAATTTTCACTACTGTAAAAGACTAAAGTCGTCACAAATACCTTAAAAGGAGACTAACTGTTTGTGCTAGAGATAACAAATTCCTCTTCTATAGAAATGATGTTCTTTCTATTGCCAGTCTACATTTTATAGCCTCTTTTTACATTTGCAAGAGATCGAATGAATAATTCTAGTGTATAGGTTTCTAGTTAACTTTATTCAGCATCACCTGATTTAATTCAGCTACATTCCATTATCTTTCTTTTCTTTTACTTTTGTTGATTATCATCACATAACCTCTCTCCAAGTCACTATCAGTTCCTTTAAATTAATCTTCAGGCCCATTTGCTGTGTCCAACAAAATTAAAATCCCACAGGTAAAGTTCAGATCTTTATTTCTTCTCTCTGAACTTTATCCCTCATAACCCGGGTAGGAGTGGGGATGGGGGATTTACATCGTGTCCAACTTTCGAAAATATTGTAATACAGACAGTTACTTCGTATTTTAGAACTTTGAGTGAAATATTTGTTGTTTCTGATGATATCTTGTACCTGATTCCATAAATGTTTTAAATTTTTCTGTTAAACTTAACCCAAACATTTAAGTCTTAGTAGTAGGTGTCACTTTCTCCAATGAACATCATGTAGCAACACCTTACTTACGCACTAGTATCTCTTTGAAAAGAATATTGCGAAGTATCTCTTTGAAAAGAATGTTGCGCATAAATGTCGGCAACAATTAGTGAAAGCTGCATTTTTTAAAAATTCTTTTAGGGTGGCCATAAGGCAGCCACCGCCTCTTGGCAATGTGCGTTGGTAAGCAAAGGTTAATTCCCCTTCCAAATTTCTTCTTGCTTTCTTTCACTGCTTGCTCAATGTACAAATTAGCATTGGGGGTAGGATGCAGACCTGTCTTACTCTCTTCTCCGCTGCGGGTTACCCTCGATGTCTTTCGACTACCAAAACTGCATTCTGGTCGTAAAGAATTTTTCGCTTTCTGTATTTTACCCCTGCTGTCGTCAGAAAGTCAAACAGTTCTACAATGCTTAGCTGAGTGGTTACATGGTTGCCTACTATGCAGCGGACCCAGGTTCGATTCCCGGCCAGGTTGGAGATTTTCTCCGCTCGTGGGCTGGGTGTTGTTTTGTCCTCATCATAATTTCATCCTCATCACCGGCATGCAAGTCGCCCAATGCCATACGATCATTTCACTTCATTTCAGCTCTACAGTCACTACCAATCGCTTTCTCTAAAGTACAAATGCTGTGAATGAAGGCTTGTCTTCCTTGAATTTATCTTCTAAGATACGTCATAGGTTCAATACTGCTTCGCGTGCGCTACATTTGTCTGGAATACGTAATTATCTTCCCCAAGATTGGTTTCTACCAGTTTTTCCGTTTTTTACTAAACAGTTCGTGTCACTATTTTACAGTAGTGGCTTATTAAACTGATCGTTCATTAATACTGCACCGTCAGTGCCTGCCGTCCTCGGTACAAGTATTGTCAGTAAACTCCCAACTTCCGATTCTTTAAAAAATCGATATCCTATGAATGAAACAACTTGAAATGTCTGATTACAAATGAGTTAATGTGTTGGAACTCGATTGGGAGAGGAGGGGGTAGGGGGCTGTCTTTAACTTCAAACAGCAGTTGGTTGTGTTTGTCCCTTGTACACAACGAGAACACGTTCACAGTGAGAACAAAAACTTAAGTATACAACGGGTTATTTTTGTTATGTGTGGGTCGCGTAACCATGGAAAAGCTGTTGGGTTATCAAATCTAAGTCCAACCTGAATATGATTTTTCTTTGCTCTACATGATGCACACAGTTAACATACAGGGTGACAATTATTGAACTATATGAAAAAAAGAAAAACGTAAGTTAGTTAAGAACTACGGCGTGCACATACTTTCTTCAACATGTAAACGTCACGACAGATATTTGGATTTACGTTATGATATGTTCAGATATGCCTGCCACCATTGGCGACGATGTGGCACAGACGAATAGCGACATTCTGCATGAACCGCTGAAGTGTCGGAACATCCATGCTGTTGACGACCTCCTCCATGGCTGTTTTCAGGTCAGTAATGGTTTTGGGGTTATTGGTGTACACCTTTCTTCAATATAGCCGCACAAAAAGGAGTCGCATGTGTTGAGATCCGGAGAATACATCGCCCAATCGAGGCCCATGCCAGTGGCTTCTGAATACCCCAGAGCCAGAATGCGGTCCCCAAAGTGCTCCTCCAGAACATCACTGACCTGCTTCGATGTTGTCGAGGTCCTTCTTGCATGAATCACATGTTGTCGAAATCAGGATCACGTTGAATAATGGGGATAAAATCATCTTCCAAAATCTTTAAGTACCGTTCGGTGGTCACTGTACCATCAAGGAATATCGCACCGATTATTCCGTGACAGTACATTGCACACCACACAGTCACCCGTTGAGGGTGAAGAGATTTCTCGATCGCGAAATGCGGATTCTCAGTCCCCCAAATGCGTCACTTTTGCTTTTTGACGAACCCATCCAAATGAAAGTGGGCTTCGTCCCTAAACCAAACCATACAGCGTAGTGTAGTTTGAACGTCCTAACGCAAACCGTTCAGAAATTATGACCATTTCATTTTATGTAGTTCATTAATTGTCACTCTGTAAGGCTAGAGACGGCCAAGTTCTTTAGAATCACAACAGAAATAATACAAAACGACGCTAACATTGAGGATCGATGAGGGGAGATCAGAACATGGATCGCACTACCGCAATTGCGACACTTAAATTTTCCGAATAATCCGCTACGATGCGCTAGTCGGTACCAAACGGCGACCAGGAAACAAAAAGTCCATGACCGTCTTTCTGCGCCCTCAGTTGCCAACTCTAAAACAAAGCCCTACATGGGGGAGACAGCTCGACGCTGTGTGCAAATTTATATATATATATATATATATATATATATATATATATATATATATATATATATATATATATATATATATATACCAATAATAATAAGAAGAATGGGTACCTAAATAAAGAGATTAATAGAAATCAATTACTTTCAATTAATCCCCAAATTTTGGATATATATATATATATATATATATATATATATATATATATACCAATAATAATAAGAAGAATGGGTACCTAAATAAAGAGATTAATAGAAATCAATTACTTTCAATTAATCCCCAAATTTTGGATTTTTTATATTTATGACTTTGTGTCCGTTTGCGTCCGGTTTAATGTGAACTTACTTCTATATTGTCGAGACCTACACACCCTTGTTAGGTGCTTCTTCTTCCGGCGACGCAAAAATTCTTCGCGACCGTGTCGGTGGTGTAGTTTTCATTTATCGGACTTCTTCGCCGGTGGCATACTGCATACGTGACATGACATTTTCGTCGTTCGCGGAAGAAAATAAAAAGGTCGCGTATTTTTGCACTGAGAAAAATTATTATTCAGATACCGTGAAAGCTACTACACGCATCTCACATCTACACACGTCCTCTCTCCACGAGAACTCAAGACATAAAGTGACAAAAAATTGAATGAAGTTTTTATCTTTTGTTCTCGCCTTCCGGCGTAGCAAAATACATCTTTTGCGGGCACTTACAGTAGTTATCTTTGGCTTTTCCTACGTATCAATACAGCTGTTGCCAACGTTAGGAACGAAACTATCGCTTATTTCACGAAAAAACAGGGAAAAGCGTGAACATCTCACTTCCGGCATACAAAACGGGCACTAACAAAGAAGAAGCAGGCTCTGGCCTGAATTATCAACCTCTTTGCACCAAGCACAGATGTGGGGGCGGCTCATTCGATTGGATACACCAAAATTTTGGAGCGAAAGCAACCGACCTTCTCCTGTTGCTGAGATGGCACCACAGAAAATGGTTCAAATGGCTCTGATCACCATGGAACTTAACATCTGATGTCATCAGTCCCCTAGAACTTAGAACTACGTAAACATAACTAAGCGTTCGCGCGGTTCCAGACTGAAGCGCCTAGAACCGCTCGGTCACAACCGGCGACGGTGGGACCACAGCGTCTGGTCATTTGATATCCGAACAGAGAAGGCAAAAATGTTGTAATTAAATTTTCCCTGAGACATTTAAGTCTTATCTTTATCTACGATAATGTCGGAAGCTGCAGAAATGAATTAAAATTTGTGTCGCGGCCGGGACTCGGAGAAGTAAATTAAAGTTTGTGTTGAGGAGGGCAATCGACTTCGGTAGTTCATGCAGCAAAGTTTTGCATTGTGCTGCGGTGGTGTAATGGTCAGTGTTTTTGTCTAGTGAGCAAGAAGATCCGCGTTCGACTCCGGACAGCGGTGCAAATTTTAATTCACTTCTGCATGTTCCAACATTATCGTACAAAAATGTTATGCCCAAACATTAACTGTGGACTGCAGTGAAAGCACAGTGTGTCTTCCCGTAGCAAGGTTAGACACTGACTCCAGCCAATTAAAGCACAGAGCGGCCCGCAGTCCCACTTCAGCGAAAATTCCCAGTTCGCCAGGGATGTTGTCCCCTCTTAATGAGACTCACAGAGCGCTCTTCACAGACAATCTGGAACTAGAGACCACTTTGCTCAATACTCTTAATAGAATAACCAAGAAATAGTGGCAGAAAAATGAAACAATATCGCATAGCGATTTGTAACAGTTATGTCATTGTGTGGCAAGTTTGACGTTATGTAAGCCAATAAAAGGTTCGAAATGTTTTGAAAATATGTTCAATGTTTGTCGGATTTCACTAAGATGTTCGGAATTGCCGGTCGGGGTGGCTTAACGGTTCTATGCGCTACAGTCTGGAACCGTGCGACTGCTACGGTCGCAGGTTCGAATCCTGCCTCGGGCATGGCTGTATGTGATGTCCTTAGGTTAATTAGGTTTAAGAATTTTTAGGTTCTAGTGGACTGATGACCTCAGAAGTTAAGTCCCATAGTGCTCAGAGCCATTTGAACCATTTTTTCGAAATTCTGAGAAAAATAGGACTAAGCTTTAGGGAGAGCCAAGAGGGAATAATAAGAGTGGACTACCAAGAACGAAGTACTCGGGTTAAAATGGTGTAAGACAGGATTAGTCTTTCCCCACCCTACTGTTCAATCTGTACATCGAAGAAGCAATGATGGAAATACATGAAAGTTTCAGGAGTGGAATTAAAATTCAAGGTGAGATATCAATGATACGATTCGCTGATGACATTGCTATCCTTAGTGAAAGTGAAGAAGAATTACATTATCTGCCGAATGCAATGAACAGTTTAATGAGTGCAGAGAATGGACTGAGAGAAATCGAAGAAAGACGAAAGTAATGAGAAGCAGCTGAAATGAGAACAGCGAGAAACTTAACATCACGACTGATGGTCACGAAGTAGATGAAGTTAAGGACTTCTGCTACCTAGACAGCAAAGTAAGTAGTGACGGACCGAGTAAGGGGGACATCAAAAAGCAGACTAGCACTGGAAAAAATGGCATTCCTTGCCAAGAGAAGTCTACTACCATCAGACACAAGTCTTAATTTGAGGAAGAAATTTCTGAGAATGTACGTTTAGAGCAGAGCATTGTATGGTAGTGAAACATGGACTGTGGGAAAACCGGAGCAGAAGAGAACCGAAGCATTTGAGATGAGGTGCTACAGACGAATGTTGAAAATTAGGTTGACTGATAAGATAAGGCATGAGGAGGTTCTGCGCAGAATCGGAGAGAGAAGGAATATGTGGAAAATACTAACAAGGAGAAGAGACTGGATGAAGATATGACTTCCATGGTACTAGAGGAAGACGGCGCGTGTAATACATCCAGCAAATAATTGAGGACGTAGGCTGCAAGTGCTACTCTGAGATGAAGAGGTTGGCGGGCCGCATCAAACCACTCAGAAGACTGATGACGCAAGAAAAGTAACGATGTGCTATTATTATAAAACACTGAGTGATTATAGCCTGGGTAATTTGCTCTCCATTTTAAGCAAACTCTAGTTTTTCAGTCACCTTACTGCTTATGATGCCATATAGCCTGAACTATCTGTCTTCCAATGATACAATTTTGCGACTGCAGTCAATGGTATATCTGGATACTGTCTACAACATGTGATGCGAATAGAGTCTACAGCAAAAAACTAAGAAATCGTCATGCCTCATACTGAGGCCTTACTGCATGAACGGCAAGAAGGTAGCTAACGATAAACTATTTCCTTTCCATCATTTTACGGGGATGTAAATGACAAAAATTTTCATGAAGCTTTGTAATTACGTGTAAAGTTTCTTGGAAGTTGCTAAGGGCTCTCATTCTCAAATACTGTACGAATATAATCTGGGCAATTTGTACCCCCTGAATTGCGATGCCTCAATACACGTACACGGTCTCTTACTTCATAATACTTGTCTTACTGTGTTAAACCTTTAAAACATACACTACTGGCCATCAAAATTGCTACACCAAGAAGAAATGCAGATGATAAACGGGTATTCATTGGACAAATATATTATACTAGAACTGACATGTGATTACATTTTCACGCAATTTGGGTGCATAGATCCTGAGAAATCAGTACAACCATCTCTGGCCGTAATAACGGCCTTGATACGCCTGGGCATTGAGTCAATCAGAGCTTGGATGCCGTGTACAGGTACAGCTGCCCATGCAGCTTCAACACGATACCACAGTTCATCAAGAGTAGTAATGGCGTATTGTGACGAGCCAGTTGCTCGGCCACCATTGACCAGACGTTTTCAGTTGGTGATAGATCTGGAGAATGTGCTGGCCAGGGAAGCAGTCGAACATTTTCTGTATCCAGAAAGGCCCGCACAGGACCTGCAACATGCGGTCGTGCATTGTCCTGCTGAAATGTAGGGTTTCGCACGGATCGAATGAAGGGTAGAGCCATGGGTCGTAACACATCTGAAATGTAACATCCACTGTTGAAAGTGTCGTCAACGTGAACAAGATGTGACCGAGACGTGTAACCAATGGCACCCCACACCATCACGCCGGGTGATACGCCAGTATGGCGATGACGAATACACGCTTCCAACGTGCGTTCACTGCGATGTCGCCAAACACGGATGCGACATCAAAATGCTGTAAACAGAACCTGGATTCATCCGGAAAAATGACGTTTTGCCATTCGTGCATCCAGGTTCGTCGTTGAGTACACCATCGCAGGCGCTCCTGTCTGTGACGCAGCGTCAAGGGTAACCGCAGCCACGGTCTCCGAGCTGATAGTCCATGCTGCTGTAAACGTCGTCGAACTGTTCGTGCGGATGGTTGTTGTCTTGCAAACGTCCCCATCTGTTGACTCAGGGATCGAGAGGTGCCTGCACGATCCGTTACAGCCATGCGGATAAGATGCCTGTCATCTCGACTGCTAGTGATACGAGGCCGTTGGGATCCAGCACGGCGTTCCGTATTACCCTCCTGAACCCACCGATTCCACACAATCCGACCTTTATTAAAGTCGGAAACGTGATGGTACGCATTTGTCCTCCTTACACGAGGCATCACAACAACGTTTCACCAGGCAACGCCGGTCAACTGCTGTTTGTGTATGAGAAACCGGTTGGAAACTTTCCTCATGTCAACACGTTGTAGGTGTCGCCACCGGCGCCAGTGTTGTGTGAATGCTCTGAAAAGCTAATCAGTTTCATATCACAGCATCTTCTTCCTGTCGATTAAATTTCGCGTCTGTAGCACGTCATCTTCATGGTGTAGCAATTTTAATGGCCGGTAGTGTACTTGTATGTCTCAATGATTGGACTATGACAACCTTTTAAATTTTTAAATTTGTTCAATAATTACGTCAAATACTCATCATCCGACCACTGTTTTCTCTGGAAGTCGATAGATATGCAGCTTAACTGTTTAGTAACAAAGACTTCATTTTTCTTGGTGTCCTGTGTTACACAGTTCTGTCATGGATGACTCTGCCAAGGAGCTCGAAGATAGTAAGCGTCTGCCGTCTACTCCTTTCAATTTAGGTTTCTCAGTGCTCTGCCAAATTCTTCTCTCACTAAGATATCTTTCATCGCGTCATCTACTTAGTCTTCCCTAATACTGTCTTCATTTCCTTTGAACAGTCCTTCTACATATTCCTTCCATGTCCCTGCCTTCCCTTCTTTGCTTAGTACACAGTTGCCATCTCAGCTCTTAACTTTCGTAAACATGCCTATCTTTTCTCGAAAAGGCCCTTTAATATTCCTATCGGTAGCACCTATGTTTCCCAAAGCTACGCATGCCCCTACAGTCTTGCGTTTCTCGACCAGCCATACCTGCTTTGCCATTTTGCACTCATGTAGCCTCAATTTGTACCCACCTCTATCCATTTTGCGGGCTTCATTTGGTAAAATTTGTAAATTCAGTCAGTTACATTCAGCATCTCATTAGTAAACAAGGATTTCTACCGGGCAGTTTATTTTTCTCTGATACTCCTCTGCCTTCTCTATTTCATCTGTCAAATCTACCGATTCGTCTACTATTGCATTTCTTTTCTCCGTTCAAGTCTACTGTTGCCAAATTTTCAAACTCTCAACAGTCTTCCAGCTTATCCAGATACCATCCCCTTGATTTCCTTCCTTTCTACAGTTTTCTAAGTTTTGCTCTACTCCTCATAACCAATAAATTATGGTCACAATCCGCGTCTGTTAGCGAAATGTTTTGCAATTCAAAATAGCATATGGACTACCAGACCAATTGTGTGATTGGATTGAAGAATTCCTAGATAACATAACGCAGCATGTCATTTTGGTTCAAACAGCTCTGAGCACTATGGGACTTAACTTCTGAGGTCATCAGTCCCCTAGCACTTAGAACTACTTAAACCTAACTAACCGAAGGACATCACACACATCCATGCCCGAGGCAGGATTCGAACCTGCGACCGTAGCGGTCGCGCGGTTCCAGACTGTAGCGCCTAGATCCGCTCGGCCACCAAGGCCGGCTTCGTAATAGTGATATCGACCTTATGAACTGCACTTCCTATAACTCCCCCATGATTAGGCGACCTTTATTTGACAAATATAACTGGGAATAGAGTAATGGGTTGTTTCTGTGTGACGGTGTTCCCTGCAGTGGCCAAATTTTTAATAGAATCTTGCGTAAAATGGGCAGTTGTTTATTGTGGTGACAAGTGGGTAGCTCGCAGGTTATTACTTACGTGCTCAAGCCTTTACTAATACAGTTTAATTTCACTTATTCATAACGGCATCCCTTGACATTTATAATGTGGTCTGCAACATCATTGATATATACGAACAGCAGTGATACCAACACACTTCTCTGGGACACGCCTGAATTTACTTCTTGATCAGTCAATGACTCTCCACCTGAGATATCATGCTACAACCTCCCTAGCAAGAAATACTCAAACCAGTCACAAATGTAGACTGATACCCCATATAATCGTACTAGTACTTTCGTCAACAAATGTTCTTGTGGTACCACGTCAAACGCTTATAGAAAGCCAAATAATTCTGCTTTTATACATGGCTGTCACAATGTCATGTGGATTCTACGAGAGCTAGACGTAATTGAGATCCGAATAAGGGCCTGCAACGATAAAAAGAACAAGTTTACAAGAAAATGTTAAAGTTCAAATGGCTCTAAGCAGTATGGGACTTAACAACTAAGGTCATCAGTCCCCTAGATTTAGAATTACTTAAACCTAACTAACCTAAGGACATCACACACATCCATGCCCGAGGCAGGATTCGAACCTGCGACCGTAGCAGTCGCGCGGTTCCAGTATGAAGCGCCTAGAACCACTCGGCCAAACCGGCCGGCTGTTAAGGGAAGTACGGCCAATTTTGTCTAGATTGGCTGCACTAGACTGCGAACCCGCATTGGCTTGTAATTACTTCAGTGTGCATTAGTACAAAGAGCAGACAAATGCAGTTACTGCTGTACTCGTCCCTGTTACTCAGGGAACAAAACATTTTTCTTTTTTCTTAAAAATCAAACTGCTGGATATCAAAGCAACAGATGAAGTCACTTACAGACTTCCCAAGCATTTAAGAAAGAACAGGTGACGATGAACTCGTCTTTTTTCATTAAGTACGGAAGTCGGCATTTTTAAAATTTTGGCATTACATTTCTCAAAAATAGATGTTCTACAATGAATTCGTAATGCTGATTCTCAAATTTACTTCGAAATTTTGATGTATCATGTCACGGTTTTTCACTAAATAAAACTTTACGTTTTAAAGAATTACTAACTGAAGCATTAATATTTTAGTAAAACTTAATCAATCAAATTTTTAATACTTATTCTTTTATGTACTAAAAATATTGCAAACAGTTCTCTTAGCAACATTATGACAAGGCCGTAATATTTATTTTTCAAATATTTTCTTATTTCCTTGAGAAAACCTGTTCCTCTTCAATAACCAACGATAATCGGCCAGCGTATTTTCACTGCATCTTGCCAGATAACATTTCTATATCTCTTTAATGTCCTATTCACTGTAATTCCCAGATTTTCAGGCAAGTTGTTAATATGCGATGGTAGGGAGTGGGGCTCTACATTCATACTACTACCCAACTTCTTGAAATTTTCCTTTGTTTTGACAATGTTTTGTAATTTAAATGTCATTTAGTCCCTTGAAAGTTTTCAGCAACATATCTGAATGCAGTTCATGTACCTTTCTCTCCAACATTCATAGTATTCTAAAACTCTTGATCCTTCACCAGGTTGTTAATTTATAGAGCAACAAAATCTCCAGCTTTTAGTTTCTCTTGAGTGATTAAAGGAAATTTCATGGAAAAGAACTTAAAGCAGATCTACCTCTTGGAGGATTCCTTACAAACTCTTCATAAAGCCAAATCTAATATACGAAGATAGGAGGAGTATTTCTCTTTGATTTTCAAGTGGTTCATGGAAGAATTTTTTAAGTCGAAAGCAGAAAATATACCTGATTCGCCAAAACCTTTACACCCAAAAAAAATTTTTTTTTTTGCACAGTTACCGCACTCACTTAGAAAGCGCGGCATTTTCGTAAATCCAGCTTGCTTCCCTAATAAATTTCCTATAACCAATAATAAAATTAAGTTTAATCGGCTACTTAGGCCTATATGCTGGGAGAGAGAAGAAACTTAAGCACAGCTTTGATATCAGCATTAACAAATTAAGAAGACATACTTATTTTCAGTCGCGTAATATGGTGCACACTGGAATTATCAACCCTGCCTTACTTCAAGATTACTTTAAAAGTGAATTCAACAGTTTAATGTCAGTCGTCACCTTCCTTTACTTGCCAAGTAAACGTAGCCGACGCAGCTGCTTACACTGTGTATTTTGTTCACGTAAGCGCAAACGACGTAGAGCCTGTGATCTGAAAACGTGAGAATAACATTGTCCTAACGCATCGTTTTCCATTGTTACAAAACAAGTCATACGAGATAAAACTTATTTGTTGGTTCCAAATATAAGAGGCCATCAAAAAGTTTCCGTTCGAAGGCCGTACGCTCCAGGATTGGTTTGCTAATCAGGGAAAATCGCCGTATAGATGCAATCATCCCATCGACGCACCAGACTGAAGATATCTGTTTGGTAAAACGGCGTGTCCTGCTGCGTGAAGAGGTCCGTAACTGCCTGTCGCACGTCCTCGTCCGACAGGAATCGTCGACCCTTCAAGGCTTGTTTTGAGGGACTGAAAATCGCATGGGTAGGGATCAGGATTGTTAGGGTGGGTGCTCGAGCGTCTCCCATTTCAGTTGGAATAACTTCTGGGTTACGACGTTCACGACATAGGGACTTGCGTTATCACGAAGGAGCACGGAACTTGGCGCACCATTGCGCAAGGGTGGTTTTGGACAGTCATGCTGCCCCATACACATTCTTCATTCTCCTATGTACGTCTGCCGATGCTTGTTCCTCAGGAGACAAGAAAATTACAACTCGATGCTGGACATGTTCACACGCTCTTGGTAATAACGTCGCCACATTTACTGCATGCACGTCGGAAAGATAGGAATGCCACGCTAACCCCTTGTCTACATGTCGGCGCTTATGTACCCGTATCGGAGTGGCGCTACGTTACATGTAGTTTGCAGCCACTATGAAACTTCCCCTTCGAAAATTAAAGAATGACAGTGCTGGAAAAACTCTTACGTTATTTGATTTTCAAACAGCTGAGCAAAACTGAACGTACTCATACAGTTCTGATCATCACTAAACTGACACACAATATCTTAGCGGAATGCAATCTGACTTTCAATAATCCCTACAAAAGAATGGCCCTGACTAACAATAACCTATACCTTTCATGAATCACTTACCTCACAAAAATCTTCGTTACTCTAACTACTGCAATACAGCGAGCGCTAATACTGCCAGCTAAACAAAAGATTCTAACTACTGGAGGCACTAACTACTAATAGGCATAGTTAGCAAATGAAAGATTTTAATGGAGAACAAACAATTTATTTATCTTAATAACGTTCAAAAGTCATTATATATATATATATATATATATATATATATATATATATATATATATAATTTTATGACATCCAATTAAACAAATTTCCTTTTTCTGATGGGCACACGTCCAGATCGTCCGCTCTCAAAACTCTGGCATCTCTCACCCCACATCCACCACTGTTGGCGGCTCACCTCTAACTGCCCAACGCTACGGGCTGTTCACATCCAACTGCCCAACACTACACAATCCAATATTCCAACAATGAGTCCAACCAGCCACAGACTGCACACAGGGCAGTCAGTGATTTTCATACAGAGCACTACGTGGCGTTACCAACATAAAAACCTAAACAGCCTACTTACAACGCTCTCACACTGAAACTTTGTGACTACCCGTTCTACTTCAGTGAATACTTGTTTTGAACTATGAATCGAAATACAGATCTCGACTTAAATGCTTGATGATTACTCACGAGCACAAATATCGTCATACACTCCTAATTACTAAACAGAACCGTCAAGTGCAGTGCCCAACAACGCATTAAATAACTGAGATTTCAATTCCTTATAAAAAAAATTTTAAAACATGTTAAATTTATCATGTATTACTGTGTCTATTTAACATAAGAAAGGAAATAAGAACATTTATGTGCGAAATTATAATTTTATAATTAAACTTTCCTTGTTAACAGTGTCCACCTACAAATTAAACATGAGAAAATAAATGGCGCCTACAAAAAATAGCCAGCCGGTGTAGCCGAGCGGTTCCAGGCGCTTCAGTCTTGAACCGTTCGACCGCTACGGTCGCAGGTTCGAATCCTGCCTCGGGCATGGATGTGTGTGATGTCCTTACGTTAGATAGCTTTAAGTAGTTCTGAGGCTCTGATGTCCTCAGATGTTAAGTCGCATAGTGCTTAGAGCCATTTGAACCATTTCTGTAACAAAGCGATTGGTTCCCGCTAATTGCACACTGTCAATGAACACGAAGTTTATAATAATGAGTGGTTTGAGATTAAATTTTTTGGAAGGTCATAAATATGCTAGAAAAAGACTCGAACCTGGAACCCTGCATTTTCCGGACAACACTTCCTACCAATCAATCCATACGCGCATTACATGCGACGTGCTCTCAACAGCCAATGCCTCTCTAGCCATTCCAGTTTTAGTCTGTTACTACGTTTACAAAACACTCTCTCCGCTCAAGAATGAGAGATTCATTCTGGTTTATAGATCTTGTGTTGTGGCTTAGTACTATCTAGTGTCATACTGATACGTGGGACACGAAAGCGAATCTAGGCGTGGAGCTGATCGAATTGTTGCAGAGCGTTCTCAAGTGTGAAAGGAACAAGGCCAGTACGACGCTAGAGCGCCTTCATGTGACAGTAAAAGTGGGAAATGCCTTACTGGATTGCATCTTTTGCAGTTGATGCTCGTTTTTGGAGGGTTTTTTGTTACAGCTTATGTGGTATGAATATATAGTTGTTTAAAAGCAGTGGCCCATTGAGGATCTTTCTAAACGCGTTGTTTTCATACGATTTCTTATAACAAAATGACGGGAAACGGTATATATCAGTGGGTAAAGTCTCTTCGTATTTGGTGCTTTTTGTATTACCACTTACGATCAGTGATAATATGGAAAGAACGTTTCGTTTTTGACTCTATATGTTAGAATTAAATGTCAGTTTATGACATGTCAGTTGTTAAAGGCCTCAGATCAAAGATATAGATTCATACTGTTGTATGCGAACTGTAGTGTTGTGGATAGAGGTGCAGGCTGTAAGTTGAAAGTTTGCTGGTTCACCACCAGCTTTCTGGGATTTTGCTACAGATTTAATAGAAGTATATTCGAGTGATTTTGTTCGATGATGTGAACGTGTCAGAGAACATGTGTCAATGAACTGGAAGCTTGCTGTTCTCGACACTGCCATATTTACTTGCGATTCTGTATTTATTTATTCATGAAAAAAAAATATATTTCCAGTTTGTGGCATCCATTTATAAACACACACACACACACACACACTTACTCTTGCAGAAAGGGCAGAATATTTAATACCAATATTGAAATAAATACAGCAAAATCTTAGTAATTCGAGATAACTGGGACGGAGTAACTAATGAATTTCGGAAAACTCGAATATCATGAAATGCGACAAGTTAAGGGGAGATGTAATGGATTTTGGTCCAAAAAATCGATTTTTCAAAAATACTTTCTTGATGTACACAATTTAATCTACGAGGGTTGACTGAAAAGTAATGCCTTCACCTTCGCGACTCTTCAACATTTGGAATTATTGGTGTTTGGCAGGTACTGGCTTGTTCCATAGCCTCTTCTCTACAGCTCTAGTTGGCAGGAAGCCTTATCACTGAACGGTTGTGTTGTTACAGTGCAGTGTATGGAACCCTGCGCAGATTGTTAGTCAATGCGATTTAAGCAACATGCAGTCATTGAATTCTTAACAGCAGACGGTGTCACCCTAAAGGAGATTCACCAGAGAATGAAAGCAGTTTACGGTTATTGTGTTGATGTGAGTACTGTGCGTCGTTGGGCGAGTAAGTTTAAAGATGTTGAGACGGGAACATCCGACCTGAGTGACAAACAAAGAGTTGGACGTCCTGTGACAGCAGCCACCGAGTTTCACAAGCAAAATGTTAACAGATTGATTCAGGACGATCGTCGTATCACTCAGAGAGAAATGCAAGCACAATTGGCACTTCACAAGAACGTGTGGGTCACTTTATTGCTTTGGTTGGCCATCGGAAGATCTGTGCATGATGGGTACCCCGGATGCTGACTCCTGAAATGAAAGCACACAAGCTTGAAATTTGCCAGGAACTCCTCTCGCGTTACGAGAATGAAGGTGACGCCTTTCTCCATTCAATTGTGACAGGAGACGAAACGTGGGCACACCATTACGAACCAGAGACGAAACGTCAGTCTATGGAATATCGACACAAAGACTCGCCACAGGAAAAGAAATTCAAGACGCAGCCCTCTGCTGGAAAAACCATGGTCACAGTGTTCTGGGACGCAGATGGTGGTATCCATGTTGATTTCCTTGATCGTAGAACAACAATAAATTCAGAGTGTTACGTTACAACGCTGCGAACTCTGAAACGACGGCTAACAAGGGTCCGAAAGGAAAAAGGAAATGTTTTCCTGCAGCATGACAATGCCAAACCACACACATCACGTGCCACCACAGCAGAACTTCAGAGAGTGAATCTCACCACCGTACGGTATCTTCCATACAGTCCAGATTTAGCACTGTCTGACTTCCATCTGTTCCTGATAATGAAATACGATCTGTAGGAACATCATTGTACTTCTGATGAAGACGTTGAGAGAACTGTGAGACTGTGGTTGCGGAAAAAGAGTGTCGACTTCTTCCGTGACGGCTTCAGAAAACTTGTTCGTCGTTGGCAGGAATGTATCCAACTGGCTGGTGTTTATGTGGAAAAGTGAATATTGGTAACTAAAGATCACATTACAAGGATTATTTCTGCGTTTGATTTATTAAAATATTCCCTTCCAAACCCAATTAACGAAAGTGGTGGCATTACTTTTCATTCAACCCTCGTATGTTGTGTGCGATTTTTATTGTGATAGCAGCTTTATAAATGCCTTTGAATTGTTAAACTGATTAATTCTTCACAGGCGGTCACTCCCACTAAATTTACTAAATAAGCTGGTGACGGGGGCTACTATTCGTTCAAAGCTGTAACCGATAAAAATCCGTTCAATACAACAATAGAAAAGTTGGAATGTGTTGGCCACATCAAAAAGTGGTTTGGTGGTAGGCTTTGTCGCTTGCCGAAAGACAAGAAATATGAAGTACTTGAGGATGGAAAACCAGTAGGAGGAAAAGGCAGAATTACTCTGAAAGAAATTAATTCTGTTCAGTTATTCTATGGCAGAGCTATCAGAAAAAACACACATAATTTAGAGGCAATACGGCGTGCTGTGTGGGCAATTTTTTATCCACAAAGTATCCACTAAACAAACACTAATGCACAATCTGTGTCCGAAAGACGATTGGTGTAAGTTCAAAAACAGAAATGAGACGTATTCACGAAAACACTCATTACCATACTCTGTTATGAATGCAATTAAGCTCACATTCAGGTTTCTTGTAAACACTGATTTATTGAGGAAATGTCTTCACAGAAAGACACAAAATGCAAATGAAAGCTTCAATAATTTAATTTGGATTAGATGCTCAAACAGGACATTCTGTGGACTGGAAGTACTCAAAATAGATGCCTATGATGCAGTTTTATGTCACAATAACGGAAATAATGGCAGAATTGAATTGCTGAGGGGAGTTGGTATAGATCCTTATGTATTTACAATAAAAGCATTTTAGACGATCGACGAGAGCAGGGTCAAGAAAGCTGGAAGATCAGTGTCTTACCTGCAAGTACAGGCCAAGCAGATTCGAAGAGGATAGAAGAGAAACCTGGAGGACGAGGAGTATCAGTATGGTGGATTTTAAAATTGAGGTAAGCGTATTACATGTAGAAGTATGAGAAGACAATCTTTCAACCTCATTTTCTCTGTTTTACATTTTTTACGTAATTAGAAGCCTTTTCTGAAAACCTATATTCGCTAATGCTATGAAATTTTCAGGATCTGTTCCCAATGTGTTGCTGTCTCCCTGGAGCTAAAAAATACGAGATCCTGCAATTACATTCTGATTTTTAGAAGATTGTAGGTAGAAAAAATTTTAATTTTACATGTGCAAAATTAAAAACTATTAATAATACAATTTGTACCGTAAATTAATAACTGTAGTTCAGTGGTCTTATAACCTTCTCAAGACATTACAATAAAATTTTCAGATTACTTGCATGACTAGAATTAAGTTATGTCTTTTTATAGAAAAAGAAAATAAAAAATTAAAAAATCAAATTTCTGGCAAAATATTAATCCTGCTTTTTTATTGTATTTTTTCCCTTAAAACACAGCTCTTTTGCTTTACACATGCAAAATTTTAGATGTTTACATTAGTAAATATGGCTGTGATGATTTGTAAATAAAGTTTACATTTTCCGTTACATACCCCTTTAAGCCATCTTTTATTTAAAAATGTATTCAGAACTTTATGTTCACAGTGGTATTACAATAGACAAGTTACTTCATCAGTTAAAGTATTGTTTAGAGTTTGTTTTAGAAACAATGTTCTAGTAGAAACTCGGACGTTAACTGGAAACAAATATGTAATACTTAAAGAGCTATGCAACTAGTAGTACTGGATCTTTATTTTTATTTTCGGAAAATAAGTATATTCTTAGCAGCGTAGTCCCGCCACCAACGCAGAAGAAAAACGCCAGCTGGTGTCACCAAATTTTGTTCCACAGTGCTAATTCTAGTGCCGCCGTTTCATAACTACGATTCACTTTGTTGGCACCAACATCTACCTCCTCATAATTAGAATCTCTCTTTCCCTTACTTACCACTTCCAGTGCAGAGCTGTCGGTCGCTTCATACCGATCGTCTTGGATCAGCCACATTCGCACTTCATTGTCGTCTGCATTTTCACACCGAGAAAGATGTCTAACAAAGATCTAACAACTGTTCATTTTCGTTTGCCCGCAAATTTTGGCCTCTGATCACTGCGTATTTTAAATTTCATCCGCGAGAGCCTTTCGATTTTCTTAACGTAGTAGTCACCTGTCAACCACCTCGGATTAAATGGAGGCTCGAACTGCCGGTGTTCGAATCACCGAGGTTTTACTGTAATTATTTTTTTATTTTTATCCACAAAGATCTTGCGTTAGACTGAAAATTTAAAGAGTGGAGAGCTAGTACTGCAAGGGCCATACCCAAAAAGTTTCTAGATGAAAAACGGTTTTTGTGGTTTGAAGTCTGTGTAGTACAAAAAACCGTATAATACATAGAATTACAAATACCAGGAGGCTTCATTCAGGAACACATACAAATACAATACGAATTAATCACATGACTCCAGAAGCACCACAATTTTAGCAGAATGTGCGTTAATACACGCAGTGCACTGGTCTTTATAATTACTATTACTTCTGCCCGTACTTACTATGTCTAAGGACTGTGACTATGTGAAATAATTACTTATTTGTATTTTCTGCTGCCAGACACTTTATTTGTTTTTGAATTCAAATTAAGATATTGCAAAGCGTTTCGTGTTTGTTATGCTAATATTCAGGAGCTTATACATACAGAAAATTATTGTTTAAAATTAAATGTCTCAATCTAAATTAATGTAGGACTTTTTGCTTTTCGTTCGGTGGTGGTGTGCCTGTTGGGCCGTCACGTCAGTCATAATAAAGAACGAGGCACAGCTCCACACCAGCCAAAGGCATCACTATGCATCAATTTCCGGCCAACCACTGCCCCCCTCCCTCTAAATACCCCAACAGCCTTCCCAGGAGCTAACAATAAACTCAATTTAAGACATTTTACTTTAAGTAACAATTTTCTGCATTTATAATTGCCTGAAGATGACCAAAACATGTTCCACACACATTTAAGTTTGTTAAATTACACATAAAAACAAATAATAGTGACTGGCAGCAGAAAATACAAATAAGTAACGTGATCTTTGTCATGAGACATTCATGGCATAAACTTGCTGTACAGGGTCGCTACAACATATGGAAAACTTATGAGATACTCAAATTGATAAAGGATACACAATAAGAGGAATAAAATAAATAAATACGTGCATACCCATATTGATAAGAGAGGAATATATACGTAAAGAGAAATATGACATTACCTGCATAATATTCACGTTTACATCAAAATGACATTTCAAGTGCAAGAGCTTTTTTTTTCCTGGCTCATTTGTTGCAACCCGCCGCGAATTCCTGTCAACCTTTTCATTTCAGAGCAGCACTTGCAACCTATCTTCCCTTTATTTGCTGGATGTATTCCAATCTCTGTCTTCTTCTACAGTTTTTACCTTCTACAGCTCGTTCTACTATGACGGAAATTATTCCCTGATGTCTTAACAGAAGTTCTATCATACTGTCACTTCTTCTTCTCAGTGTTTTCCATTTCTTCCTTTCCTTGCCCATTCTACAGAGATCCGCCTCATTTATTCCTTATATTCCACCTAATTTTCAACGTCCTTCTGTAGCAAACGTCTCAAATGTGTCGAATGTCTTTCGTTCCGGTTTTCCCACAGTCCATGTTTCACTACCGAACAATGCTGTGCTCCAAACGTACATTCTCAGAAATTTCTTCCACATTCGTATTTGATACTAGTAGACTTCTATTTGCTAAGGATCCCATTATTGCAAGTCCCAGTCTGCTTTTTATGTCCTCCTTTCTCCGTTCGTCATCCGGTTAACTTCACTGCTTCGTGACCATAAATCTAGATATTGAATTTCTCGCTGTTCTCGTTTCTGATACTTCTCATCACTTTCGTCTTTCTTCGATTTACTTTTCATCAGTATTCTGTACTCATTAGACTATACATTCCATTCGCCAAGGAAAGCATGACACCAGCGAATCTTATCACTGATACCATTTCACCTTGAATCTTAATCCAATTCTAGAACCTATTTTTTCCGTCACAGCTTTTTCTACGTGTACACGGAACATTATAGGCGAAAGACTACATGCGAAAGACTACAGCCCTGTCTTACACCCTTTCTAATCGGAGCACTTCGTTCTTGATCTTCCAGTCCTATTGTTCCGTCTTGGTTCTTGTACGCATTTTATATTTCCCGGCCATCCCTATAGGTTACCTCTACTTTTCTCAGAATTTTGAACATACTGCCCCAATTGACAATGTCGAACGTTTCTTCCAGATCGACAGTCGGTATGAATGTGCCTTGATTTTTCTTGAATCTCGCTTCCATTATCAACCGCATCGTCAGAACTGCCTTGTGCTTTTATCTTTCCTAAAGCCAAACTGATCATCATCTAACACGTTCTCTACTTTCTTTTCCATTCTTCTGGTTATCATCCTTGTCAGCAACTTGGATGCATGAGCTGTTAACTAATTGTGCTATAGTTGCCGCACTTGTCGACTCTTGCTACCTTCGAATTATGAGGATGACGTTTTTCCGGAAGTGTGATCGTATATCGCCCGTCTCATATCTTCTACATACCACCGAGAAAAGTCATTTTGTTGCCACTTCCCGCAATGCTTTAAGAAATTCGGATCGAATGTTATCAATCCCTTCTGCCTTATTTGGTCTTAGGTTGTCAGAAGCTCTTCTAAATTCTGATCCTAAGATTGGATCCCCTATCTCTTACCTGTCGATTCCTGCTTCTTCTTCCAACATGTCATCAGTCAACTTCTCGCCCTCATATAGCCTCCAATATAATCTTTCCACCTGTCTGCTCTCTCCTCTGCATTTAACAGTGGAATTCTCATCACATTCTTAATGTTACCGCCCTTGATTTTAACTTCATCAAAGGTTGTTTTTACTTTTGTGTATGCTGAGTTAGTCCTTCTGCCAATCATTTATTTTTCAATATTTTTACATTTACCATGCAGGTATTTCTTCTTCGTTTCCCTGCACATTTTTGTACTTCCTTCTTTCTTCGATCAGCGGAAGTATTTGTTCTGTTACCCGTGGTTTCTACGGAGCCACCTTCGTTGTACCTCCGTTTGTCTTCCCAACATCTGTTTGTTGCCCTTTTTAGAGATGTCCGTTTCTCTTCTACTGAACTGCCTACTGAGCTATTCATTACCGCAGTATCTATAGCCTCAGAGAACTTCAAGCATATTTCTTCATTCCTTGGTACTGCCATATCCCACTTCTTTGCGCGTTGATTCTTCCTGACTAGTCTCTGAAGCACCATCATATTCTTCATCATTATTAAACAGTGATAAGAGTCTATATCTGTTCCTGGGTATGCAGTGACCGATTTAGGAGGCCTGTCCACTATGTAATGTAACAGGAACCTTCCTCTGTCTCCCAGAGGTTTCCAGGTTTATCTCCTTAGCGATGGTTAAAAATAATGTCAATCTAAAAAGCAAAGTATTCTGTAAATTTATAAATCTAATTATAATCCCTGTATTATCATGGCAGTCCATTATCTCATGGTAAAAGAAAGTTGTCTTATCTCTGATTTAACGTTATAAAAGAGTGAGATACTACAAGGAAATCCCTATATCACGACCATGACAAAATTCCTTCTAACAGTTATGTGTGATGCGCAAAATCACTTGACTCAGCCACACTTCCTGGTTGTACCGAACACAACTGTCACAATAAGAAGACAGGGGAACAGCTGGCTATGACAGGATCTCATAGGAAAAGTTAAAAACTGTTGCTGATAGTTTTTGCTAACTGGACATTGCACTTTTCTTTTTGGTTTTAACTGTGTTCTTTCACATTAAAGTTCTTATTTATGTAGACACCAGACACAGTCAACGTGGCTAGTGTATGGACGAGGCAGGATATATGCATTTAATAGAGATAACGGATCAGCTTTATGTGTGTCCATCTTCAGAAACTAAAAGAGTCGTTAGTTTAGCTGACAGAGCCGACAACTGCCGCTGGAGAGTGCTGTGGTCGTAAATTTCGACGTGGAGAACGTTCTGTGTGTTGTTGTTGTGGTCTTCAGTCTGAATACATGTTTGTTGCAGCTTTCCCCTTTAGTCTGTCATATGCAGGCCTCTTCGTCACTGAATAGCTATTGCAAATTACACCCACTTTAATAAACTTACTGTACTGATGTCTAGGTCTTCCTCTGCAATTTTTACCGTCGCGCTTCCCTCAGTTACTAAATGAATAACTCCTTGATGCCTCATGATGTGGGCCGGCCAGGGTTCTAGGCGCTACAGTCTGGAACCGCGCAACCGCTACGGTCGCAGGTTCGAATCCTGCCTCGGGCATGGATGTGTGTGATGTCCTTAGGTTAGTTAGGTTTACGTAGTTCTAAGTTCTAGGGGACTGATGACCTCAGAAGTTAAGTCCCATAGTGCTCAGAGCCATTTGAACCATTTTTGAACCTCATGATGTGTCCCATCAGCCGATTTTTTCTTTTACTCACCCTGTCCTTCCACTACCATTCAGTCTCTCTTCATTAGTTCCTCAATCAACCCACATAATCTTCAGAAATCTTCTGTAGCGATACATTTAAAAAAAATTCTGTAATCTGCACGTCTGACTGCTTCTTGATCACACTTTACTTCCGTGCAACGCTGCATTTCAGATCCATAGTTTCAGAAAAACTCCCGAATGTTTAGAATTGTATTGGAACATACAAAAATTCCTCTTTCTATGAAGTTTCGTTATTGCAACCAAATGTCGATGACTTCTTGCCACGGCACTTCGGGTGACAGTCATTCACGTATCTTCAGGTAAGTGTTTTACACTGGAGATTGCTAATCCACACTTCTAACTTTACACCAAAAATTGGCACGGATTCAAATGCGCTAAGGCTGCCGGTACATGAGCGACCTCCATTCTTTCGCGCCTCCTCCCAATACTGCTTCAACTACAGTATGACATGCAGGCGCATGCGTAATTGTGGTAGTACATGTCCACTCTCGGTCGAAATGCGAGCTCGCGGAGCTAAAATTCAGTTGTCAAAATTAATCAAATTGACTGTCCTTACACGTGTCATTGCGCCAACGGCCTTGCCGCAGTGGTAACACCGGTTCCCGTCAGATCACTGAAGTTAAGCGCTTTTGGGCTGGACTAGCACTTTGATGGGTGACCATCCGGTCTGCCGAGCGCTGTGGGCAAGCGGGGTGCACTCAGCCCATGTCAGGCAAACTGAGGAGTTACTTGATTGAGAAGTAGCTGTGTGCCAACCACATGCCCCTCCATATCCACGTCCGGTGACACCTGCGTGCTGAGGATGACACGGCGGCCGGTCAGTACCGTTGGGCCTTCATGGCCTGTTAGGGCAGAGTTTAGTTTTAGTTTTTAGACGTGTCATTAGTCATAAAATATTTTCTTTCCGAAGATATAAAGAAATCACCGGCTCTCACGCCTTATCCAGTTGAAAACTGCCATCAAAATTAATCAGATCTTCCGCCAAATATATTTCCACTGAATCTTTAATAATTGAATCCCAGAAGGATCTCGTCACGACCAAAATTTTCGTGGTATGTTCAGTGGAGGTACCATGCTCGGCTGTGGCTGACTTGCTGGGCTGTGAAAAGCGAGTGTGCGCGTTATCTGACCAATATAGGCTTTGCCACTCTTGCAAGGTATTGTGTAGATTCCAGTCCTCGACCTTCGCGTAACCGAGAAGAGCACAAGTCTTTGTAGGCGGGTGGGCAATTACTTTGAGTGATGGTTCCTTACTATTCCGCCTAATGTTGACGAAATATTGTTGGCATATGGGAGGGAGACCTGGACTTGAACTGCTCCTTCTCCTTTTGCTTCTGTTGGTGATCACTTTTCTACCACCATAAATCTGTGGTGACCTGATGTGCAGTGCAAGCTTCTGGAGAAGGGCTTGTGTCTGCCGTTTCTGGATATGTAGGTCAGTACGGAAGTGGATGGATCATTGAAGTGTTCGTTTACCGATGACCCACATATACAGACCTGTATTTGCAGGGATCTAGCTTCCTCCACTCGTCCACACTATGGACTCCTTCGAACGTTGGTACACCACGCACATGCTGTGTCTGATGGAGATAGCCTTGCGTAGAAGCTGTTTTCAGAGGTAATTGGTATTCTCCACATTAGATCAGTGGTAGAAACGAGACCAATCACAAAATCAAGAGGAAAAGTACGGCAAGTGGAAGCTAAAGATAGAGATATGTTTAGTGAGAGGGATTTGCGTGCGTATGATAAACCCCTTCCCTCAAAAATGTTTCCCCGTTTGTACTAAGACTGCTTCTTGACCACGCTTTACTTCCGTGCAACGCTGCATTTCAGACCCATAGTTTCAGTAAAACTACAGAATATTTACATTTGTATTGGATCTTACAAAAATTCCTCTTTCTATGAAGCCCACTTCATGGTGTCTATTTGCTTCCACTGCCCTGTGTGGAATGCCTAAGTTCTGAATAATGTTCACCAACCTGCAGTCTTTTACTGTTGTTGTCCCCTGTCCAGAAAGAAGCACATAGGTCGTGAATCCGTTAGCTTGAGACTGTACTAAACTGTTAGCGAGGAACTGATATGCTATACATATTTAAATTTTCAATTAGTTTGTTTATATGGGATGCTACTTGCTTTTTATTAGAAGAATACGAGAAACTGCACAATTATATTGCACTTTATGAATCACAATTTCCATGCTCCATTCTTTCACAGAAAAAAAAAACAAAGTAATAAACTGCGTATTTGCACAATTACTATCAAATTGTTCACAATTACATATCCAAATAACCAGGGACTGATAATTAAGTTGTTGACCGATACCGACCAAGGCAGACAATATGTCTGTACTTCGAGACTGCCGAACCAGCTCTGAGCTTACAGCGGAACCACTTCGCCCGACATTCCCGTTAGGCGCGATCCGAAAATCTTCGAACTGCTTAGTCCACCTTTACGTTAAAGCATTTGTTTATTGTTCTGCTGGTAATTAACGCTTTTGAAATTATGGAACGGCAGCCTGCTATTGAGCACTCCTTAATATGAAATGCAAGTAAATTCAGTATTTAGTTTTTCTATCATTATAGTATAATTTTATCATTTTGGCGAGCTACTTGTGAGCGCAGCAACCAATCGCGGCGAAGGACCACAATTTAGGCGATCTTTCTCGTGATACACGTACCGAGCAAACCATCTGTCACTGGTACCGCACACCACATTTCATCATCTGCCCACTGTTGCATTCTCAATAGCTCTAAGAAGAGCTTCTTGCAACTTAATATGATGGCTTTAAAACCAGAAATAGTACACATCTCCCTCCTTTAGAGGCTTCCAAAAGTTGGGATGTTCTTGCAGACAACAATCACTTTTGGAAATAAGCAAAATTTTTACTAAAGTTTCTATCAATTTTTCAGCTGTCATCTCTCAAGAACCATGCCATTTCAGTATACTTATTATTCATAATTGTTTTTCAAAACTTGCATTTTTTCATTCTCAAATTATAAACCAATATATACAATCGTAGGCTTAATTACACTCCTGGAAATGGAAAAAAGAACACATTGACACCGGTGTGTCAGACCCACCATACTTGCTCCGGACACTGCGAGAGGGCTGTACAAGCAATGATCACACGCACGGCACAGCGGACACACCAGGAACCGCGGTGTTGGCCGTCGAATGGCGCTAGCTGCGCAGCATTTGTGCACCGCCGCCGTCGGTGTCAGCCAGTTTGCCGTGGCATACGGAGCTCCATCGCAGTATTTAACACTGGTAGCATGCCGCGACAGCGTGGACCTGAACCGTATGTGCAGTTGACGGACTTTGAGCGAGGGCGTATAGTGGGCATGCGGGAGGCCGGGTGGACGTACCGCCGAATTGTTCAACACGTGGGGCGTGAGGTCTCCACAGTACATCGATGTTGTCGCCGGTGGTCGGCGGAAGGTGCACGTGCCCGTCGACCTGGGACCGGACCGCAGCGACGCACGGATGCACGCCAAGACCGTAGGATCCTACGCAGTGCCGTAGGGGACCGCACCGCCACTTCCCAGCAAATTACGGACACTGTTACTCCTGGGGTATCGGCGAGGACCATTCGCAACCGTCTCCATGAAGCTGGGCTACGGTCCCGCACACCGTTAGACCGTCTTCCGCTCACGCCCCAACATCGTGCAGCCCGCCTCCAGTGGTGTCGCGACAGGCGTGAATGGAGGGACGAATGGAGACGTGTCGTCTTCAGCGATGAGAGTCGCTTCTGCCTTGGTGCCAATGATGGTCGTATGCGTGTTTGGCGCCGTGCAGGTGAGCGCCACTATCAGGACTGCATACGACCGAGGCACACAGGGCCAACACCCGGCATCATGGTGTGGGGAGCGATCTCCTACACTGGCCGTACACCACTGGTGATCGTCGAGGGGACACTGAATAGTGCACGGTACATCCAAACCGTCATCGAACCCATCGTTCTACCATTCCTAGACCGGCAAGGGAACTTGCTGTTCCAACAGGACAATGCACGTCCGCATGTATCCCGTGCCACCCAACGTGCTCTAGAAGGTGTAAGTCAACTACCCTGGCCAGCAAGATCTCCGGATCTGTCCCCCATTGAGCATGTTTGGGACTGGATGAAGCGTCGTCTCACGCGGTCTGCACGTCCAGCACGAACGCTGGTCCGACTGAGGCGCCAGGTGGAAATGGCATGGCAAGCCGTTCCACAGGACTACATCCAGCATCTCTACGATCGTCTCCATGGGAGAATAGCAGCCTGCATTGCTGCGAAAGGTGGATATACACTGTACTAGTGCCGACATTGTGCATGCTCTGTTGCCTGTGTCTATGTGCCTGTGGTTCTGTCAGTGTGATCATGTGATGTATCTGACCCCAGGAATGTGTCAATAAAGTTTCCCCTTCCTGGGACAATGAATTCACGGTGTTCTTATTTCAATTTCCAGGAGTGTATTTTGTGATTAGCAAAAAGTTATTGTCACCATCAAGAAAATTTGTCTACAACCTTATATTCAAAATCAATAACCTTTAGTTACATTTCCTATACTAACTACTTCATTCTTTTAATAGTAAATATTTTCAAAGAAATATTATTCTGCATCTTTATATTGTCTTTTTTAACTTACAGTCTATCATTTCTGCTAGAACACTCTATAGAAGTCCACTATCTCGTAGCCAAGTTTCAGTCCTAAAATTTTCTACTGCTAGTTAGTTACTGTGGCGTATTGCCGTCTATTAAATTCAACAAAATATTTTTTTCGTGAAGAATTTACACTGTTATTCGCTTTTCGCACGTTGCTGCTCTTTAAATTGACCAGCTATTTTCCATGAAAAATTACACTGCTAAACAATTACCATGGGTGCACTGCCGTCCTTTCAGTTCGATGAAATGTTCTTTACACTTTTCCTCACTATTATGTCGGCAACATGCTATTCTGCACTTACTTAGGTTTGAATACACCATAAAGACGTCCACTTCACACGGTTACAAGTAAACACCAACACAACACTTACCCATTCCACAGTTACGTCGGAGATGGAAGATGATTACACTGACAACTTTTACCAGAACACACGCAAGCAGTGCACAACAGCAAACAATACTGACAAGTCTCTTATATATGATGTGAGCTTGCATTGTGAAACTCCAGCGTTTCGAAGTGATGAATTCAGCAAATGTCAGTCCTTTCTCCCATCTCCAAGCTCAGCACGCAGCTCCAGTACAAGTCCATGAAACAATACGAAATGCCTTAAATTAGTTTCCTAATAATTTTAAACAATTTTAAATAAACGGGTTTTCATACGCTATTACAACATAAACACGTAATGCGTAATGTTTTGTTTTAATTTTGGATGTTTATAAACAATGCCACTGCTTACTTCGTGCTATGACAGCGCTCATCAGTGTTTTCGTTCTGATCACAGCTGTAGCTAGGTACAGCTGGGTCCCTGCCTTTCGCACTCATCAAGAGCTCGTTGCTTGCTCGCACCATCTGTTACTGCAAACCCGCTTCGGTAGTGACTCGTGCCACTAGCCGGGGTCACCTGCTATGCCCTTTAAATCTTTGCAAATGCGATTCACAGACACATCAAGAGAACATTTTGGAATCTTGCTTCGAATATAATGCACAAACACTCATTTATCAAATCGTTACTTCATTCCACAGTATAAAGCATCTTTCCTTTTACATTTGAATACCATTGTTGCTGCAAAAAGTACTAGTTTATACAATATTCTGCATTAACCGGACAATGTTGTTCATGCACTGGTACGGAATTTTATCACCCTTTTCTCGGAACGGATTGCCCCAGATTACGAAGGGCCCTCTGGCGGTCTCGTTCCTCTAACCACTTCTCGCCTATGCGTAAGTCTGACGTTAGCGCTAACAGAGGGCACTGACTACCTGTAGCAGTACGTTTTCTTGCTTTGTGGCTTCCTTAGCTATTTTTTATGGTTTTTATATTATTCTGTGCGCTATGAAAGCTGTTCATTATTTATGTCATTATCTATAATATTGGCACTTGATTATACGTCAATTACCGTCTCCTAACTCTTTCTCTTTTTAACAACCTAACTTCTGTCGTGTTTTATTTCATCCCTTTTTATTACTGTTATGCCTCTTACACCCTATAAGCCCATTACAGACTTTACCGATTGTATCCCGCCCCCCCCCCCTTTATTTTACGTTGTTCAATTGACCATTGAAGACTTGTGTATGCCTACAATAGTGGCATCTGGTGAACTTACAGGGTGTTTCAAAAATGACCGGTATATTTGAAACGGCAATAAAAACTAAACGAGCAGCGATAGAATTACACCGTTTGTTGCAATATGCTTGGGACAACAGTAGATTTTCAGGCAGACAAACTTTCGAAATTACAGTAGTTACAATTTTCAACAACAGATGGCGCTGCGGTCTGGGAAACTCTATAGTACGATATTTTCCACATATCCACCATCCGTAGCAATAATACGGCGTAGTCTCTGAATGAAATTACCCGAAACCTTTGACAACGTGTCTGGCGGAATGGCTTCACATGCAGATGAGATGTACTGCTTCAGCTGTTCCATTGTTTCTGGATTCTGGCGGTACACCTGGTCTTTCAAGTGTCCCCACAGAAAGAAGTCACAGGGGTTCATGTCTGGCGAATAGGGAGGCCAATCCACGCCGCCTCCTGTATGTTTCGGATAGCCCAAAGCAATCAAACGATCATCGAAATATTCATTCAGGAAATTAAAGACGTCGGCCGTGCGATGTGGCCGGGCACCATCTTGCATAAACCACGAGGTGTTCACAGTGTCGTCTAAGGCAGTTTGTACCGCCACAAATTCACGAAGAATGTCCAGATAGCGTGATGCAGTAATAGGTTCGTATCTGAAAAATGGGCCAATGATTCCTTTGGAAGAAATGGCGGCCCAGACCAGTACTTTTTGAGGATGCAGGGACGATGGGACTGCAACATGGGGCTTTTCGGTTCCCCATATGCGCCAGTTCTGTTTATTGACGAAGCCATCCAGGTAAAAATAAGCTTCGTCAGTAAACCAAATGCTGCCCACATGCATATCGCCGTCATCAATCCTGTGCACTATATCGTTAGCGAATGTCTCTCGTGCAGCAATGGTAGCGGCGCTGAGGGGTTGCCGCGTATGAATTTTATATGGATAGAGGTGTAAACTCTGGCGCATGAGACGATACGTGGACGTTGGCGTCATTTGGACCGCAGCTGCAACACGGCGAACGGAAACCCGAGGCCGCTGTTGGATCACCTGCTGCACTAGCTGCGCGTTGCCCTCTGTGGTTGCCGTACGTGGGCGCCCTACCTTTCCAGCACGTTCATCCGTCACATTCCCAGTCCGTTGAAATTTTTCAAACAGATCCTTTATTGTATCGCTTTTCGGTCCTTTGGTTACATTAAACCTCCGTTGAAAACTTCGTCTTGTTGCAACAACACTGTGTTCTAGGCGGTGGAATTCCAACACCAGAAAAATCCTCTGTTCTAAGGAATAAACCATGTTGTCTACAGCACGCTTGCACGTTGTGAACAGCACACGCTTACAGCAGAAAGACGACGTACAGAATGGCGCACCCACAGACTGCGTTGTCTTCTATATCTTTCACATCACTTGCAGCGCCATCTGTTGTTGAAAATTGTAACTACTGTAATTTCGAAAGTTTGTCCGCCTGAAAATGTACTGTTGTCCCAAGCATATTGCAACAAACGGTGTATTTCTATCGCTGCTCGTTTAGTTTTTATTGTCGTTTCAAATATACCGGTCATTTTTGAAACACCCTGTACAACACAAACATCTTATGGCTACTGTACGGCAGTTTGTTTTGAACAGTAGTGCTGCTGACAAGATTACTGGTTCATATGCTGATATTTATATACATTTGACGATGCTGGTGCTGCTTTTGCGTTTTAACATTTGACGATGCCACTAAGGCTGCAGTACATTAGGACATTGTCTATATAAAACAGGTACGTCTCTTCATACTTAAAGCGCACAAATGTATATTTATGTAAGTAATACATTTCATTATGATCTATTTTATTGTTTTAAGCTGCAGACAATTGCTAGTGTGTTTATGTTTTCCCATATTTTGCTGAAGATGTGAATATGGTCATTATAGACCGTAACCGGTAATCTGTTGGCAAAAAGTTTGTGACCATAGACATACAGTAAAGTAAATTCAGTTTTCTTCTTGTACTCACGTCCAGTTACCAGCATCAGTTACTGAATGAGAGCCTTGACGTTTGTGATACGGTAAAGACCTCTCCATTTTCGTGTCCAGAGGCTTTCCACTTGGAGCATGTTTGGGTGCGGAATCCGCCGTATCCTGTACTGACCGTCATACAATCTAAAAATTTTTACACAATTTAGATTTCTTGTTAGATAATCTATGTGACGATACTAACACTTTTTTGTCCAACATTAAATTTAATCTTTCTTTTTCCCTTTTTGTACGCCTTTTTTGTCTTTCTTTTAATGGACGGGAAGAGGTCTTGAGGGTTATGAGGAAAGAGGAGGTCTGGTACGCTCAATGGGGAGGGGGAAGGGGGGGGGTGTCCGGGAAGGTTAATGCCTTGGTTCCGTCTGCCAAGACACAGTTTCTGTTATTTTACTGTGCGACTCTTTGTTCTAAAGTGCGAACACTGGTGGCAATTGAGTTGCTTCGTTTGATAGTTCATTGATAAGCTTCTAGAAAGACTTAAGATGGGTGTCCTCCATATTGTGGTTCCTGTGACAGTACAGCCGATAAAGCTTGGCAGTTTCCCTCATCAGATGTTCAGAAAGATTCGCGCTCAGCTGGTACAGGGATATAAACACTGACTTTATCTTTCCCCTCTCTAGTGTTTGTGACCAGCGTCTCGACAGAAACTGAGGCCCATTGTCCGAAATCACCCGACTCAAATGGGCTACTTCCATTAACAACACATTCACGAACGATGCTGCGACTCTTTCCTACGGCCGTCCTCAATTGAGATAAACACACAAATATCGACTTCAGCTCCGTCGCCACAAACAGATTGGCAAAAACCTGATCTCTTTCGCGTTAAAGCACCGAATAGATTCATCACTGACATTTCAGATAATTTTGCCGGTATAAGAGGATAGGTGGCTGCGGCGCATGACACAGCTGAAGGCTTAGCCTTCTGGGAGTGTTTACGTAACTTAATGACCCGAAATATTCTGCGTAACATGTCATTAATGTAGTGTGTTTCTCGTAACCTGTGGAAACACTTCCTGGCTCCGAAGTGGCCATAGCTAACGTGGATTTACTAGGTTGTTCACGAGCTCTTCTGGTATTACTAGGAACCACGTTGAATCCTCTTAGTTTCGTCGGCGGAAATGGATGTTATCCTCATTCAAAAAAATTGTCGGACCGCTGGCTATTCTTTTCTCACCACTTTCCCTTGAGCTCGCGCAGCACCCCATCCTTTTCCTTGTCCTAATGCTTGGTGATCCGTGAGTACCTTCGCATTTCACACATATAGTTAGTATCGGAAGTTGTGGAAGGACCACGCGACAGCAAGGGCCTCCAATTCTTTCACAGAGTAGTTCTTCTTACTTCGGTACAGAACGCGGCTAGCGCAGGGTATTGTTTTCCATGCTGATAGATCACTATGCCCTCCTTGAAAAAAGACTGCTCCAAGTCCAGGGAACGAACTGTCCTTCATCAGGAACAAGTCTTAGTATAAATTCGGGGGGAACCAGAATAGGTGCATCCACCAAGGCATCCTTCTATTTGACAAATTCGTCCTGCATCTGCTGGTCCCCGTCACAGACCGTATTGCTTTCTGTTGGTGCACGCAGGCGAGGTGTCGATTACACACTTAAATTCACGAAACGTTTACAGAAATTTCCTAAATTTACGAGTTCATGTAGTTGCTATTTGTTGTTGGTATACAGAATTCGACAATCGCCATTATCTTGTCGGTGTCGGGTCGTATACCGTCCACTGATATAGTGTGTCCTAAAATCTTCGTTTATTTTCTGCCAGACTGAGAAGTCTCCAAGTTTACTGCCATACCTGCTTCTTTGAGCTCCTCTAATAATCGTTCTACACTGTCGTTGTGGGCTTCCCACGATGTTTCAGCAATAAGGGTAGGAACATTGCTCGTTACCCACTCTAGGAAATCTTCCCGGAGAATGCTGTTCAGCCCACGTATGAACGTGGCCAAAGGATACGTTCACACCGAACGTGAGTCACGTGAATTGGCAGTATCACCCGTAACAAAGAACTGCTGTGTATTGTCCGCATCTCGAATCCAAGGCTGTCCGCCAAAAGCTGGCTCTCAGATCGACTGGTGAGAGGACGTTAACAACGGTAAAGCGCTGGAGCGTTTCGCCCGGCTTTCAAATCTTTCCGTTTCAGGACAGATAATAGTGGTGATCTGTCTCGAGTCAACGCAAACCTCACTGATTCATCTTTCCTTGGAACGACTAACACAAGTGAGTTATAGGATCTTCCCGCAGGTTCAATGACCATAAAAATGCTCGATCAGAGTGTCATTGAACCTGCGGGAAGATCCTATAACTCACTTGTGTTAGTTGAAATAATAAAAATGCTCGATCAGAGTATTTCAACCTTCACCTTCGCCTTATGCCTCAGTGGTATAGGGTAGGGCTTAGCGAAGAATCGCTTGTGCTCACGAACTTGAAATTCATAGACAAAACCTCTCATTGCGCCCGGAACATCAGACAATACCCGTAGTTACCTTCGTAATACGTTCCGAAATCTCTATCGGTAGACTTCCATCGCCGCCCACGCACTGACAGTAATTTTTCCGATGATCTAAGATAAAGCTCCAGCTCGCCCATGTTCAGAAGAGAGAAAACTCAATCCATCCGGGTGGAACCCATGCTGAGCGAGAAGTCGGAAAGAGATCACTTCGGATTCTTTTCTCAAGACACATTCTGTAAAGTTCAATTTAATAGAGTTAATAGGGTTGGTTTCAGAAGGGGATTGGGGACAAGAGAGGCTATTCTGGCACTTAGACTCGTTATCGAAAAGCAATTACAGAAAAATAAACCTTCTTATATTGCCTTTGTAGACATAGAAAAGGCATTTGATAACGTTATCTGGCAAGAGATGTTCAGAGAGCTGAGGGAAACTGGAATAAAGAATAAAATCCATGTGATAGTTTCTATAAGAATGAGGTGACAGTGATTAGGAACTGTCACCAGGCACAAGAAGCAAATATTAGAAAAGGGGTAAGACAAGGATGTGCTCTCTCTCCTCTTATATTAAATGCTTACATCCAGGAAGCTATAGACCAAGTTCGAGTAACTACTGACGTGGGTATCAAAATTAATGTGCAGGAGATAGACATGCTACATTATGCAGATGATATTGTTATAGTCACGGAGACAAAAGAGGATCTGGAGGAAGTCCTCAAAAGAATGGAAAAAATTCTATGCAATCAGTATGGAATGAGAATAAACGAATAAAAGACTGAAGTGATGATATGCAGTACAGGAGCAGAATATGAACCTCTGAGAATGGGAATTGGAAGAGGGGAGCTGGAAGTGATAGAGGAATTTACTTACCTGGGAAGCAGAATCACAAGGGGTGGTAGAAGCCGGAAAGAAATTGCGAGCAGAATACAAAAGGCCAAAATTGCATTTAATCGGAGGACGAACATACTCTCCAGCAACATCAGTCTGAAAATGATGAAACGTATCACGAAAGGTTTCGTTTGGAGTGTGGCCCTATACGGATGTGAAACTTGGACAATTAGAAGAGAAGAGAGAAGGCGGCGAGAGGCCCTGGAGATGTGGTGCTATAGAAGGATGATGAAGATCATCTGGAGAGACAAAGTAACAAATGAAGAGGTACTTAGAAGAGTACAGGAAACCAGATCTCTGTGGAGGCACATCCAAACAAGAAGAGACAAACTTGTAGGGTACGTCCTACGACACAACAACATCATTGGAACAATAGCAGAAGGAGCTATTGAGGGAAAGAATGGCGGGGGCGACCAAGGATATCATACATGCAACAAATCATGAATGACGTTGGATGTAACACGTACGTGGAAATGAAGATGAAGGCAGACAGAAGAGAGGAATGGCGCTCTGCTGCAAACCAACCTCAGGGTTGAACACTAAAAGAAGAAAGAAGGGTCCCCTTTAACACTGAGGGTCATGGCACTTCCACCTGAGCTTATCACAGCACGGTGGACAGCCATGAAATCAGTCCGTAAAATCGCATCGACATTCATGAGGGGGACAATTAAAACGCTCACTTCCGAGTCTTTTTTTTTTTTTTTTTTTTACTCATCAGTCTACTGACTGGTTAGATGCGGCCCGCCACGAATTCCTTTCCTGTGCTAACCTCTTCATCTCAGAGTAGCACTTGCAACCTACGTCCTCAATTATTTGCTTGACGTATTCCAGTCTCTGGTTTCCTCTACAGTTTTTGCCCTCTACAGCTCCCTCTAGAACCATGGAAGTCGTTCTCTCATGTCTTAGCAGATGTCCTATCATCCTGTCCCTTCTCCTTATCAGTGTTTTCCAAATATTCCTTTCCTCTCCGATTCTGCGGAGAACCTCCTCATTCCTTACCTTATCAGTGCACCTAAATTTTCAACATTCTTCTATAGCACCACATCTCAAATGCTTCGATTCTCTTCTGTTCCGGTTTTCTCACAGTCCATGTTTCACTACCATACAATGCTGTACTCCAGACGTACATCCTCAGAAATTTCTTACTCAAATCAAGGCCGGTATCTGATATTAGTAGACTTCTCTTGGCCAGAAATGCCTTTTTTGAAATAGCGAGTCTGCTTTTGATGTCCTCCTTGCTCCGTCCGTCGTTGGTTATTTTACTGCTTAGGTAGCAGAATTCCTTAACTTCATTGACTTCGTGACCATCAATCCTGATGTTAAGTTTCTCCTTTCTCGCTGTTCTCATTTCTACTGTTTCTCATACCTTGGCATTTAACGGAGACCCGAGATTGCCATATCATTTTCAAGCGTTTGCCGTTATTGTGCCCGTTATCTTCAATCCCCTCCCTCTGACATCCCGGAAATATTGCCTCCTCGATCACAGAAAATGGACCGCACGACATTGACGACGTCCGGACTTGCAGCAGGTACGTTGCAGGTCTCCTATAGTAACGCGTCTCTTTAGTCTTCTCGACCGATGTAGCAAATACTACAGTGTTCTACACGCATTCATGGCCCCATAACTCATTCCTCCATTGTAGCTTTTCATAACTGCGGTGGGGCACAATTCTCCAGTCGATTATTGGTTCAAATGGGTCTGAGCAGTATGGGACTTAACATCTGAGGTCATCAGTCCCCTAGAAGTTAGAACTACTTAAACCTAACGAACCCAAGGACGTCACACACATCCACGCCCGAGGCAGGATTCGAACCTGCGACCGTAGTGGTCACGCGGTTCCATACTGAAGCGCCTAAAACCACTTGGCCACAGCGGCCGGCTGTCGATTATTTCGGGGATTGGCCGACCTCATCTCAGTAGCAGTGGGTACGACTGCGCCATCATTTCTGTGATCTCTTCCGTCACGCCTCGAATTCTGGTCATCGTTATTGTTTCTTTGCCAGGTTCCCGTCATTCCTCTGCCAATTCGATCTGTTCTTTTCATTCCTCTGCCAGTTCTATAGGGTTCACGCCATTTCGTATTTCGTTTCTCTCCTCCTTACTCGGCCCTGTGTTCCTCCTCTGATCTCTTCTTGGGCGGTTGCGACGCCTTGTTCTACTCCAATAGCGACTGTTATCTCCTGGCCGTGCTTCGTTGTTACACTGTGGTGCCACATTCACCTGAATCATATTCCAGTTCTTGTAATAACGATTTAAATGAAACTATCTCGTGCCGCGCGGGATTAGCCGAGCGGTCTAAGGCGCTGCAAGTCATGGACTGTGCGGCTGTCCCGGCGGAGGTTCGAGTCCTCCCTCGGGCATGGGTGTGTGTGTGTTTGGCCTTAGGATAATTTAGGTTAAGTAGTGTGTAAGCTTAGGTACTGATGACCTTAGCAGTTAATTCCAATAAGAGTTCACACACATTTGAATATTTGAACAATCTATGTCGTCGTTTGAGCGACCAGCGAGGATGATGTGACGAAGATGCGTGGACAGCTTTGCGATGCCAGTTCGTATAAATTCCGCAGGGGTGTAAGGGTCATAAAGATACTGGTTGCTTTGCAGCATATGCAAAAAAAGTCGCGCAGGACTTGTGACTTGTGATTGCCTCAGTTTAGATATGCGCCGCACTGTGGTACAAGTTCGTGATGCCAACTCTCTTCCAGAAATAAACATACGAATTCGATTATGTAGTGGTCCGGCCAAGTACCTGGAAGTAAGTACTGGAACTGTTCTGTCCAAGCATGAGAGTAAATCCCGTTTACCGAATTTCTGAACACCTCGAATTTCCGCGCCGAGAGAGAGTGTTTGTAGTCAAAATCACGAACTTCTTCGCGGGTCGCAAAGTAGTAAGCTTCCGTCTTTCTCTGCTATCTACTATTGACATTCCTTCGAACACTTGTAATATCGCTCTCGTCCTCAACAGCAGAATCTCTTTCATCATTTTCGCTGCGTGCACACTTTGTGTGCACGCAGTATTTCTTCTAGCTGCAACCGTTGGTTACCCCATGCGCTCTGTGAGCATTGCTTTCTCTTCTTCACACTTTAAAGTTTCTTTCTCATTTTTGACGTGGAGCGCTCGGTGTGATGCCTGCAGTTATCCTTTATGGGTTCCGTGTGCACCCATTTAGTGCCACAGAGGCCTCCAACTTCGTTCTCGGAGCGCAAAATTCCCCTTGCAAATTATCACTTCTGCATTTAATAGCCTCACTCATACTTGTCTGCTCTCTATCGAGTGCATAAAATATTCTGTCTATCGGTTCTAACTCCTTTTCAACAGCTGCAGCGCTTTCAGATTTCTACATCTACATCTACATGAATACTCTACAATTCACATTTAAGCGCTTGGCAGAGGGTTCATCGAACCACAATCATACTATCTCTCTGCCATTCCACTCCCGGACAGCGCGCGGGAAAAACGAACACCTAAACCTTTCTGTTCGAGCACTGATTTCTCTTATTTTATTTTGATGATCATTCCTACCTATGTAGGTTGGGCTCAACAAAATATTTTCGCATTCGGAAGAGAAAGTTGGTGACTGAAATTTCGTAAGTAGATCGCGCCGCGTCGCGTCTTTGCTTTAATGACTTCCATCCCAACTCGCGTATCATATCTGCCACACTCTCTCCCCCATTACGTGATAATACAAAACGAGCTGCCCTTTTTTGCACCCTTTCGATGTCCTCCGTCAATCCCACCTGGTAAGGATCCCACACGGCGCAGCAACATTCTAACAAAGGACGAAAGAGTGTAGTGTAAGGTGTATCTTTAGTGGACTTGTTGCATCTTCTAAGTGTCCTGCCAATGAAACGCAACCTTTGGCTCGCCTTCCCCACAATATTATCTATGTGGTCTTTCCAACTGAAGTTGTTCGTAATTTTAACACCCAGGTACTTAGTTGAATCGACAGCCTTGAGAATTGAACTATTTATCGAGTAATCGAATTCCAACGGATTTCTTTTGGAACTCATGTGGATCACCTCACACTTTTAGATATTTAGCGTCGACTGCCACCTGCCACACCATACAGCAATCTTTTCTAAATCACTTTGCAACTGATACTGGTCTTCGGATGACCATACTAGACGGTAAATTACAGCATCATCTGCGAACAACCTAAGAAAACTGCTCAGATTGTCACCCAGGTCATTTATATAGATCAGGAACAGCAGGGGTCCCAAGACGCTTCCGTGGGGAACACCTGATATCACTTCAGTTTTACTCGAAGATTTGCCGTCTATTACTACGAACTGCGACCTTCATGACAGGAAATCACGAATCCAGTCGCACAACTGAGACGATACCCCATAGCCCCGCAGCTTCATTAGAAGTCGCTTGTGAGGAACGGTGTCAAAAGCTTTCCGGAAATCTAGAAATACGGAATCAATTTGAGATCCCCTGTCGATAGCGGCCATTACTTCGTGCGAATAAAGACCCAGCTGCGCTGCACAAGAAAGATGTTTTCTGAAACCGTGCTGATTACGTATCAATAGATCGTTCCCTTCGAGGTGATTCATAATGTTTGAATACAGTATATGCTCCAAAACCCTACTGCAAACCGACGTCAATGATGTAGGTCTGTAGTTCGATGGATTACTCCTACTACCCTTCTTAAACACTGGTGCGACCTGCGCAATTTTCCAATCTGTAGGTACAGATCTATCGGTGAGTTTGCGGTTGTATATGATTGCTGAGTAGGGAGCTATTATGTCAGCGCAATCTGAAAGGAACCTAATCGGTATACAATCTGGACCTGAAGACTTGCCCGTATCAAGCGATTTGAGTTGCTTCGCAACCCTTAAGGTATCTACTTCTAAGAAACTCATGCTAGCAGCTGTTTGTGTTTCAAATTCTGGAATATTCCATCCGTCTTCCCCGGTGAAGGAATTTCGGAAAACTGCGTTCAATAACTCCGCTTTAGCGGCACAGTCGTCGGTAACAGTTAACATCGGCACTGCGCAGCGAAGGTATTGACTGTGTCTTGCCGCTTGTGTACTTTACGAACGACCAGAATTTCTTCGGATTTTCTACCAAATTTCGAGACAATGTTTTGTTGTGGAACCTATTAAAGGCATCTCGCATTGAAGTCCGTGTCAAATTTCGCGCGTCTGTAAATTTTAGCCAATCTTCGGGATTTCGCGTTCTTCTGAACTTCGCATGCTTTTTCCGTTGCCTCTGCAACAGCGTTCGGACCTGTTTTGTGTACCATGGGGGATCAGTTCCATCTCTTACCAATTTATGAAGTATGAATCTCTCAATTGCTGTTGCTACCATATCTTTGAATTTGAGCCACATCTCGTCTACATTTGGATAGTCAGTTCGGAAGAAATGGAGATTGTCTCTTAGGAAGGCTTCTAGTGACACTTAATCCGCTTTTTTAAATAAAATTATTTTGCGTTTGTTTCTGGTGGATTTGGAAGCAACGGTATTGAGCCTAGCTACAACGACCTTGTGATCACTAATCCCTGTATCAGTCATGATGCTCTCTATTAGCTCTGGATTGTTTGTGGCTAAGAGTTCAAGTGTGTTTTCGCAACCATTTACAATTCGCGCGGGTTCGTAGACTAACTGCTCGAAATAATTTTCGGAGAAAGCATTTAGGACAATCTCGGAGGATGTTTTCTGCCTACCACCGGTTTTGAACAAGTATTTTTGCCAACATATCGAGGGAAGGTTGAAGTCCCCACCAACTATAACCGTATGAGTGGGGGTGTTTATTTGTTGCGAGACTCAATTTTCTCTGAACTGTCCAGCAACTATATCATCGGAGTCTGGGAGTTGGTAGACGGAGCCAATTATTAACTTAGTTCGGCTGTTAAGTATAACCTCCACCCATACCAATTCGCACGGAGTATCTACTTCGACTTCACTACAAGATAAACCACTACTGACAGACACAAACACTCCACCACCAATTCTGCCTAATCTATCTTTCCTGAACACCGTCTGAGACTTCGTAAAAATTTCTGCAGAACTTATTTCAGGCTTTAGCCAGCTTTCTGTACCTATGACGATTTCAGCTTCTGTGCTTTCTATTAGCGTTTGAAGCTCAGGGACTTTCCCAGCACAACTACAACAATTTACAACTACAATTCCGACTGTTCCTTGATTTAGTTTGTTAAATTTTGAAGTCCTGCTTCAAGTCCTTCGATTCTCGAAACTAATTGCGCATTGCCTGTTTTTATTACTTTCTCTGAGTCCACTTGTCTTGTCTTTGTACTCTCTTGTAACTCAGCTTGTCTCGCTTTTGCGTCGTCATTTATTTTCTTACGAATAGGCTCTAAGAAGTCTAGGTTCAGAACCTAAGTTATTGGCGCACTCTCTCCAGTTCTCCTTGGTGTGCACCCATCGACACTCGCCCTTCGAGAAGGCGTATTTCAGGTCGAATTATCTTCTCACTTGGATGGCATACGCAGAACATATTCCAGGTTCAACGGAATTGCCTGCTCATTGGGGCTGTTGTCATTTGCGACTCAGTTTCGTTGTCATTTATCGGATATGTTATTATGCTATTCGTGGGGCCGTCACTGAAGGTGACTAGAATCTCAGTCGTCATCTTACTTTCTGAAATAGCTTCCTCCGTACATGCCATGTCCGTTATTGTTCCGGTATTCTCGACGTTGTTCCCTGTTGTAGCGCTTTTGGAACGACTACGATTATCCATATAGCGAACCTTTACGTGAATGAGAGAAAAAGGACACGAATTCTAACTTATTTCCAACTAGAAATTTATCTCCATTTCCTAACCAATCGTAAGCACAATCAAAAATTAAATAAAAATTAAAAATAAAAATAAAATAAAAAAAACAAAAACTTAAATATTAACTCTTCACATAGAATCCCTAATGTAACTAATTATACAAATCACACGCAGTTCCTCACAATGCATTTGACACACGATTTTTTTTTAATGTTCCCTCAACTACGGAAAACGTCCTGAACTATAAAAGAAAAACATAGAACATTAACGTAGAGAACCCTGTTGCTCAAGACGATATAGAAATCATCTGTACTCTGAAACTATTTGGATTAACACATAACTTTTCTAAATTTTATCTATATCTAACATATAATCTAACTACTTCACGCGCAGTGGTTAGACACTGGACTCGCATTCGGGAGGACGACGGTTCAATCCCGCGTCCGGCCATCCTGATTTAGGTTTTCCGTGATTTCCCTAAATCACTCCTGGCAAATGCCGGGATGGTTCCTCTGAAAGGGCACGGCCGACTTCCTTCCCAATCCTTCACTAATCCGATGAGACCGATGACCACGCTGTCGGGTCTCCTTCCCCAAACCAACCAACCAACCAACTACTTCACTAGAAAATTCCGATGATAATCGAATCCTATGCTACCGGGTAACGAATGGGATTATTACTTCTCTAACTGAACTCAGGATCGTCATGAGTAACGTTCGTGTTCAATTATACAGCTGAACTACCCTGAACATTTGTCTGAAAAGAAACAGCAGTTAATCAGTTGGGCTGAATCCAGGAAAAATTAATGGAATTATGATATAGCTTGATATTTCTTGAAAATTTGGTTGTGGTAAAGTCTTATGGGACCAAACTGCTGAGGTCATCGTTCCTAAGCTTACGCACTACTTAATCAAACTTAAACTAGCTAACGCTGAGGACAACACACACACCTATGCCCGAGGGAGGACTCGAACCTCCGAAGGGGGGAGCGATATTGCTTGATTAATTCTGTAGGAGAACCAACTTCTAAAATACTCTTAAATATATTAAAACACGTGTGTGGTAAGTTGGCCTGAAAGAGCCTCGATGGGAATTGTGGGTGAGTAACTAAACATTAGCAATGCCGTTTACTATGCATTTATTTCATAATTAAATTTTAAAAAGGATAGCATAAGAATAAATATATATTTAGAGAAACATACTTGAATAGAACAATCATTTGAAATTGGGAGTGCCGTGGAAAGGATGGATGAGACAGGCGCGCATTCAGACTAACCGTTCATCCCACACTAAGGAGTTGTTCAGTAATTTAATAAAGGAAACAAGATCTAAACTGGGTTACAGAGAGTATGCCTTGATGGTCGAATACTTTATCAGAAAATTATTCTGAAACTTGTAAAATTTGCAACTAAGAACACTGAGTAGGAGGTACGTCCTGTGAAGAATTCTTCCAAAAGGTAGGACGCACCGAAAATTACTAGTAAGCACGCGGCTACACACTACAGAGAAAAATCGATAACACATTTAAAAAATTCTATTCAAGAAACAATAAAGGACAAAAATATATCTAAGCAAGGAACTGGTTTATTTAGTAGCGAAGAATACTAAAACACAGTCACATACAAAGAAAAACGCACACAAATCTGCACAAAACACAGTGGCATTTTTATTTAAAAATATGACTACCGTATGTTAAAACCACACACACTGTTCATAATCAGTTATACGATTCATTAAGGAATCTAGTCACGCTCATAGATCCAAGTGGCCTCATACCCCAAAATCACAAAGTTATAGAGCATAAAAAAAATCGCTAAATGTTCCATAAACCAAGGAATTTTTCTCAATTCCTGTCTGCGCAAGGTTTCCGGAATTATTCTGTAATAGATTAAATCTATTAAGAAGTGACTTAGAGAGTCAGTTAATCTGAAACTTACACGTTGACAAAATTACAACTATGAAGACTGAAAATAGATTTTGCCATTTCGACGATTTCCTGCTCCCTACTCACCCACAGTCCCTACTTCGGGCCGGAAGCCGGTGCACGGACAACTTTGCCAACTTAACAAAAGCGGCGGATCGTCGCTCACCGGTGTGTCTCTTACCCAGAAGACTACCATTCTGCTTCACACGAAAGTTGGCTAGCCTGTTCCTACATTCAGACAAACTTATCCTTAATCCAGACATTCCAAAGACGACAAACACCCTTCCAGGTAGACAACCAGAGGTATGAAGAAGGGGAACACAGGGTGACAATTGTGTAACGACTGCTTAAACTCTAAATATGCATCTAGCTAATGTGGAAAATGATTTAGGTATGAAGTACAATTCAGATATGGTAATTTAGTACTGATATAGCACTATGGCTGCCAGTTACATCAGCCAGCTAATCATCTTTCTCTCAGTTTGAATTTATAAGACACCGACACAAAAGGGAGTCTGTTGAGAAGTGTAAAACTCGATATCAGTCCTGAACGCCTATGCAGCGAATTATGTAGAGACGCTTCAATATTTTGCAGTTGTGGACACTACTGTATTTTAGCCGGCCGATGTGGCAGAGCGGTTGTAGGCGCTTCAGTCTGGAACTGCGCGACCGTTACGGTAGCAGGTTCGAATCATGCCTCGGGTATGGATGTGTGTGATGTCCTTAGCTTGGTTAGGTTTAAGTTCTAAGTTGTAGGGGACTGATGAACTCAGATGTTAAGTCCCATAGTGCTCAGAGCCATTTGAACTACTGTATTCTACACACAGGAAATACGAATAATAATGGCTTCAGTGACAATCTGTTGAAACTTTACTGAATCACACGATGCATTTCGCTCACGGTGAGCCCATCAGGTGCAAATCGTTTCAATGCGTTATTTACTTCAATGCGCCTTGAGTGACGTGATGTATGATTACAGACTGGATAATTCAACTTCTGTTGTCTTTAAAACTTAAAAATATCATTCCTGAACATTTTCGGTAATTTTTTCACCGTGTCTCATTATATTTTCCGTCACATTATTCGCGAAACACACAACGCAACATCTAATCTACTCTCAATAGGATGTACATTCCGCATCACGTCACTGGATGACCGTAGTAAATAATGTATTAAAACGATTACCATGTCATGAATGCAGGCTGTGATGTACTCAAGCCCAAAACACAACTCTCTGATACCGCGGGGCATCGATATTTGCGTTTGAAAAGGGAAGAGTTTGTATGAAACTGTGTTTACCAAAATTCCAAATTTCATAACTTATGTTCATATTTCATGTAATTAAGATACGAGGGCAGTTCAATAAGTAATGCAACACATTTTTTTTTCTCGGCCAATTTTGGTTGAAAAAACCGGAAATTTCTTGTGGAATATTTTCAAACATTCCCGCTTCGTCTCGTATAGTTTCATTGACTTCCGACAGGTGGCAGCGCTGTACGGAGCTGTTAAAATGGCGTCGGATGTGCGTTGCAAACAGCGGGCAGTGATCGAGTTTCTTTTGGCGGAAAACCAGGGCATCTCAGATATTCATAGGCGCTTGCAGAATGTTTACGGTGATCTGGCAGTGGACAAAAGCACGGTGAGTCGTTGAGCAAAGCGTGTGACATCATCGCCGCAAGGTCAAGCAATACTGTCTGATCTCCCGCGTGCGGGCCGGCCGTGCACAGCTGTGACTCCTGCAATGGCGGACCGTGCGAACACACTCGTTCGAGATGATCGACGAATCACCATCAAACAACTCAGTGCTCAACTTGACATCTCTGTTGGTAGTTCTGTCACAATTGTTCACCAGTTGGGATATTCAAAGGTTTGTTCCTGCTGGGTCCCTCGTTGTCTAACCGAACACCATAAAGAGCAAAGGAGAACCATCTGTGCGGAACTGTTTGCTCGTCATGTGGCTGAGGGTGACAATTTCTTGTCAAAGATTGTTACAGGCGATGAAACATGGGTTCATCACTTCGAAACTGAAACAAAACGGCAATCAATGGAGTGGCGCCACACCCACTCCCCTACCAAGAAAAAGTTTAAAGCCATACCCTCAGCCGGTAATGTCATGGTTACAGTCTTCTGGGACGCTGAAGGGGTTATTCTGTTCGATGTCCTTCCCCATGGTCAAACGATCAACTCTGAAGTGTATTGTGCTACTCTTCAGAAATTGAAGAAACGACTTCAGCGTTTTCGTAGGCACAAAAATCTGAACGAACTTCTCCTTCTTCATGACAACGCAAGACCTCACACAAGTCTTCGCACCCGAGAGGAGCTCACAAAACTTCAGTGGACTGTTCTTCCTCATGCACCCTACAGCCCCGATCTCGCACCGTCGGATTTCCATATGTTTGGCCCAATGAAGGACGCAATCCGTGGGAGGCACTACGCGGATGATGAAGAAGTTATTGATGCAGTACGACGTTGGCTCCGACATCGACCAGTGGAATGGTACCGTGCAGGCATACAGGCCTTCATTTCAAGGTGGCGTAAGGCCGTAGCATTGAATGGAGATTACGTTGAAAAATAGTGTTGTGTAGCTAAAAGATTGGGGAATAACCTGGTGTATTTCAATGCTGAATAAAACAACCCCTGTTTCAGAAAAAAATGTGTTGCATTACTTATTGAACTGCCCTCGTACTTTTGAAGCCTAAATACGAAAATACGTAAATCTATTTCCTCTAAGTTATGTTAAATGTGTACCAGTTAATCGACACAACATCTTTTACAGAGATGTAAGTGAAGTAAACTTCTTTGCCTCAAACGTAATCTTTGTTACTGTTGCTCGCACTTGGCGGAAAGTATTGGAAGAGGCAGCTGTGGTCAAGTACTTGTAAAGAAGAGTTCAAAAATGGTTCAAGTGACTCTGAGCACTAAGGGACTTAACTTCTGAGCTCATCAGTCCCCTAGAACTTAGAACTACTTAAACCTAACTAACCTAAGAACATCACACACATCCATGCCCTAGGCACACAACCATGCCTAGACCGTAGCGGTCGCGCAGTTCCAGACTGTAGCGCCTAGAACCGCTCGGCCACCCCGGCCGGCTAAAGAGGAGTCCCGTAGAACTATTTGTAAGGAGAATTCATGATTTGTATGGAGTTAGAGTTTGGAAGACGACCGACTATAATTTTGTCAACTAGTCGACTGAAGGGTCTGAGAAAATAAAAGTTATTTATGTCAGCAATTTACTTTTTCATAGGTAGTGACGCAGCGAACTTTTAGAACGCTGGAAAGTTCTGATTTATTCCTACGGAAAGTATCTGAGGCCACCACACCTCCATAAAGAAGACAACGAAGCCCACAAAAGAATCATCTAAGTAACAAAACTTTAATTTATGACGGTAGGCACCCCTTTTGGTTTCAGTAAAAAATGTCAGAAGTCCATGTAGTGGACACGTCATGAACCAGACGTTGGACCATCTTAACAATATTTATTTTCCTTTCCCCTCCCTCAAAACGCATGGGAAAAGTGAACATTTTGACCTCCTTGTACGATCTCTGATTTATTTTATTACGATAATCATTTCTTCCTATATAGGTTGACGACAACAGAATATTTTCTCATTTAGAGGAGAATGTTGGTGACTGAAGTTCTTCGTGGGGATATGTTCCGTCTATGCAACTAATTGAAAGCAGTTTGTTATTGCCATACGCGTTTTGCTTCTTTTATTTTTGATTCATCTTCAGTGGTCCTGTAATTCATGTTTATTTTATACATATAATAAATGTATTACAGGGTAGTTACAAAATGTTACTATGCTACGTTTTGTCATGTTTTTCTCTTGTGTTTCCGGTTAGAATCAATTTTGTAGCACAAATTTTGTGATTTGAAATTATCGTTCGGTGTTCCTAACGATTTTCAGCACTGTTAGCCCATGTCTGTGGTCCTCGAGATGTGTTCATTAGTCTCCACGCTCCAGTTGGCCGATTTCCGACGTTCTTTCACCCACATCTGTTTCAGCACTTTGCATACATCACTTGCACTTCACATTTTATGTTCAGCATGTCTGCGCTCACGGTGTATAGTGTGGCCAACTGCCGCTACTTGTTTATCTTTCGTCTTCTGTTTGTGTTGGGTGTGTTCAAATGGCTCTGAGCACTATGGGACTCAACTGCTGTGGTCATTAGTCCCCTAGAACTTAGAACTACTTAAACCTAACTAACCTAAGGACATCACACACAACCATGCCCGAGGCAGGATTCGAACCTGCGACCTTAGCAGTCGCACGGTTCTGGACTTCGCGCCCAGAACCGCGAGACCACCGCGGCCGGCTGTTGGGTGTGTAGTTTGATATTTTTCATTAGTTTTGTGTGTATGCACGTATTTATTTTGCTGTGTGTAAATGTGTTGTCAGAGTTTGATTTTTTGAAATGTGCATTTGTTTGTTTGTTTGTGTGTGTGTGTGTGTGTGTGTGTGTGTGTGTGTGTGTGTGTGTGTGTGTAGTTAAGAGACAGAGAGGGAAGGAGAGAGAGAGAGAGAGAGAGAGAGAGAGAGAGAAGGGTGGAGGACAGGAACATTCATTAATTATTTAATCTGGTTATGTTTCAGATCTCTGTTTGTTATTGTTTTAGTGGCTAACATGATCAGACAGTTATTGCTTACAAGGATTTAGTCATTAAGCAGATTCTCTTTCATTGCAAGGGCTCTTTGCTGTGAAAATTCTTGCAGTGTCAGGATGTTGTGATTATTCACTATGATAACTGTCATGTCACTTTCCATGTTGGATTGTTCGTGTCCATGTTTTATGAGGTCTTCTGCGAAGGTAGAATGGGTATTTTCTTATTTCCAACTTCTTGTATGTTCTTTATATCTGGTTTTGAAGTTTCTACCTGTCATTCCCAGATATACTTATTCACATTCTTCACATGACTAAGAGAAAAAACTGGTACACATTAACATACACGCACCAAGCAAAACACAAGATAGCAAATATATATAAATGATTTACGCACTGCTTACAGAACAAGAAACACACTCGAGCCACATTTACAAATAACAGACAAACCAGATAACCACCAAGGAGCAGGTACAAAAATGGTTCAAATGGCTCTGAGCACTATGGGACTTAACATCTGTGGTCATCAGTCCCCTAGAACTTAGATCTACTTAAACCCTAACTAACCTAAGGACATCACACACATCCATGCCCGAGGCAGGATTCGAACCTGCGACCGTAGCAGTCGCGCGGTTCCGGACTGAGCGCCTAGAACCGCTAGACCACCGCGGCCGGCGAGTAGGTATAGACCAGTTACAGCGCCACATTATGAAATTTGTGCGAGAAATATTGGTGCTAACCCGAAAAACAAGAGAAAAACATGTCGAAATGTAACATAGTAACATATTGTAACTACCACATAATGCGTTTATTATATGTATAAAAAGAAACGTGTATCACATGCCACTGAAGATGCTTCACAAATGAAAGAAGTGAAACGCGTATGGCTTACAAACTGCCTTCAATTAGTTGCCTAGACGGAATGCACCTCCAAGAATTTTGAAGCAACCAAGGAAAGACGGAAAACACAAAAAATGAAGTTTTTTGTTTTAATGATTTATTCCTCACTCGCTTATCATATCCGTGACACTATCTTCCCTCTTTCGCTATAAATACAAAATAGGCTGCCGCTCTCTGGATATTTTCGACGTGCTCCGTCAATCCCATCTGGCAAGAACCCGACAACGCACAGTAGTAGACCCCACTCCAGCAGAGGACGCAACGCTTAGTGCAGGCAGTCTCTCTAGTGGAAGTGTTGCATCGTCTAAGTGTTCTGCCATTAAAAGGCATTTTTCGGTTTTTCACTCTCACAACATTTTGTATGTGACTGTTCGAATTTAAGTTGTCCGTAATTGTAATTCCTCGGTACTTAGCAGATTTTACACTCTTCATAGTTGTGTGGTTTATCGTGCAACCGAGATTTAACTAATTTCTTTCAGTGCTGATGTGGATGACCTCACATTTTTTCTTATTCAGAGGCAATTGCTGCTTTCGGACCTTGCCGAAATCCTGTCTCAGACATTTTGCAATTGATTTTGATTTTTTTATGACTTCACTAGACGCCAAATGACAGCAGCATGTGCGGACAATGTAAGAGGGCTTATCAGATTGTCTCCTAAATATACAGGGTGGACATCAGTAAAACCGACAAGCTGCAGGAACGCATTCCTGACTGGAAATGGAGGGAAAAAAAGGTCGTACGAATGTCTGTCCGGAAATGGACGGTGTGCGTGCAACGACAACAAATCAGGCATCAGTGCTGGGGCTACTCTTGTGTCTTACTTATATAAATAATAATATGCTTTTTAGTATTGCAGGTGATTCTAAAACATTTCTGTTCGCTGATGACACTAGCTTGGTAGTAAAGGATGTTGTCAGCAAAGTTGGCACTTTCATAAGTTCATGGCTTGTAGAAAACAAAGTAACGCTAAATCACAGTAAGGCGCAGTTTTTACTGTTTCTTACACACAATTCAACGAAGCCTGACGTTTTAATTACACGGAATGTGCATATGATTAATTCAACTGAACATTTCAAATTTCTAGGTGTTCGCATAGAGAGTAAACAGTCATGAGAAACCAATAGTCAAAGTCTTATGCAAAGATTTAATTCTGCCATTTTTACTATTACAACAGTATCAGAAATAAGTGTTAGTTCGACACTAAAAGTAGTCTACTCCGCTTATTTTGATTCACGTGTGGGGTATGGTACTATATTTTGAGGTAACGCCTCCCATTCTCAAAAAGTATTTTTGACTCAGAAACAGGCGGTCCGGGCAATTATGTGGCGTAAGTTAACGAACCTCTTGTCGAGCCCTGTTAATTAGTTTGGGTGTTCTGACTTTGGCCTCTCAATGTATGTGTATTCTTTACTGTTTGTTTCTTGTTAACAATATCAGCCTATTCCCAAGAATTAGCAACTTTCACCCAGTTAACTCTAGGCAGAAATCCAACCTGCATTTGGATCGCACGTTCTTGACTCTTGTGCATAAACGCGTGCAGTATACTGCTGCATCCATTTTCAATAAGCTAGGACAAGAAATCAAAAATCTTGCCAGTAATCCATGTGCTTTCAAATCTAAACTGAAGAGTGTCCTCATAGGTTACTCCTCCTATTCTGTCGAGGAGTTCTTTGAGAAATGAAGATGATTGGTGTGTTATATTGTTGATTACGTTTACAAAAACTTATAGCGTGACGTCGTTATAGGATTCGTAAACATTTAATTTTAAGTTATTACTTTTCTCTTGTATCTACATGTACTGACACTTTTCATGACCATAGAGCTTTGCTCCTTAGTTTGATCCAATGGAACTAGACGTTTAAAATAAAAAATAAAAACGACCATACTGAATGGAGAAATAAACCTTTACAGCAGAACTTCCGAAGACTTAGTAGTTCTAAACAAGTAGCCAATGAACTAACCCTACAAAGCCTCCCATATACCCTCCTCTTTACATTCTATCTACACCTTTGTCGATTAAAATATCCTACCACAATTTAAATATCCTACCAGTAGTATACCTCTAAATGGTGAAGCCCTCTACTGTTAACATAAATCAGTATTTTTATACATATTACCTCTAACTGAAACAAACAGAATCTGCCTTTGCTATTATTCTAGACCATATTAATGCAGGAACAGAAATAAATCAGCACTTCATTTGAAATTTTGTTATTGTTTTATATTTAAAGCTTTTGGTAACGTTAACAGCTACAGTTCGTTACAAATAGTATAACTTTTAAACATATTGCCTCTAGCCGAAATAAACAAAATCTGCTTTTGCTAATATTCCAGAGCCGGCCAGTGTGGCCGTGCGGTTCTAGGCGCTTCAGTCTGCAACCGCGCGACCGCTACAGTCGCAGGTTCGAATCCTGGCTCGGGCATGGATATGTGTGGTGTCCTTAGGTTAGTTAGGTTTAAGTAGTTCTAAAGTCTAGGGGACTGATGACCAAAGAAGTTAAGTCCCATAGTGCTCAGAGCCATTAATTTTCCAGATCATTTGAATGTAAGAACAGAAATAAGTGAACAGTTCACTGGCTTTAAATATAAAGTGTTTCGTCAAACAAACAGCTTTAGTTCATTACAATCACTATAACTTTTTTACCTATTACCTTTAGTGGAATAAAGAGAATCTATCGTCCCTGCATTCCAGATCATGTTAATGCAAGAACAGAAACAAGTAAACAGTTCATTTGAACTTCTGTTCTTATTTCTTTATTTAACCTGATCAGATTAGGGCCATCAGGCTCTCTCTTACATCGGACCGGTGTTACATACATGCAGCATTTCACACATCAGAGTTACATCATGACAGTAGTTCAAATAAGAAAATTAGATTACTCTGTACGAGGTATGTGCTGCCTGCGGTATGTAAGCTACAAGAGAATCTGAGACCAAAGAGCAGTGTTGACTGCAGTACGAACTGTGTAGCTGTAGCAGTAAGTTGTTGCTAGTCTGTGTCTGGTCTGGAGTCTGCTCTGGTCTGGTCTGGTGTATCATGTTGGCTGGGCCGGTCGCGGTGCAGCGATGCCGGAGCCTGAGTATTATTGTATAAGGTAAAAAAGCAGCCTCGCGCATATCTAGTAATATTATGTAAACTCACATGAAAATCTTTTAAAGATGTCCTAATAATAATCTTTGTCTCATTTCTAACAAGCACTCATTTCAATTTAAAGAATTTTTTTTTTCAAGTGTAACCTCCCCACAAAAAAATAAAAATATTATTTGGTTAATGATTCTCATTTTTGTGTAACCTCACAAAAAAACTTAATTAATAATAATAATAATAATATGATTCTATTTTTTGTGTAACCTCTGAACAAAATTGGTTCCCATTTAATGTACCCACAAAATTCTTTTCTCATTTAATATAAGCTCGAAACAGAAAAATTCCTAAACCTCGTAATAAAAAATAAATTCAGTAACCTGCGTCATGGCCCTGTAAGATCATTCTTAATAAAAAGCAAAAATTCTCACCTCGATAAAGTCGGCAACTATCTGCTCTTACAATAGCTCTTTTCCGGCACAGCTCTGTGCAATGCTGGCCTATACATTTGTTATTTATGAAAGGAAGCAAATGTTTTTTCTTTTGCAACAATGGGAATGATCATGCATTAAAAAAATATTAAATTCTTTAAATTGAAATGAATGCTTGTTAGAAATTAGACAAAGATTATTATTAGGACATTTTTAAAAGATTTACATGTGAGTTTACATAATATTACTAGATACGCGCGAGGCTGCTTTTTACCTTATACAATAATACTCAGGCTCCGGCATCGCTGCACCGCGACCGGCCCAGCCAACATGATACATCAGACAGGACTGACAAGCGCAGACAGGCGACTGCTCGCTAGCAACAACTTACTGCTACTGCTACACAGTTCGTACTGCAGTCAACACTGCTCTCTGGTCTCAGATTCTCTTATAGCTTACATGTCGCAGGCAGCACATACCTCTTACAACTCTAGTGACAATATGAATAAAGAATAATGACTAAGACCTAATAAAGTAAATGCTTGGCTTGAAATATAAAGTGTATCGTCATAAAAACAGCTTCAGTTCATTACAATTACTATAACTTTTTCGCATATTACCTTGAGCTGAAATAAGCGGAATCTATCGTTCCTGACATTTTAATGTAAGAACAGAAATAAATCAGCAGTTCATTTGAAGTTCTATTATCGTTTTAAATTTAAATTTCATGGTCATACAAACAGACGCATCTTATTGAAAATACTATTGCTCTGTTCTATTTTAATACTGGGCATTCATGCTAATGCCAATCGTGCCCGTAAATTACTCGTAAACTGACTTTATTACACGTTAATATACGAATGGGAATAAGACATCAAATCACTTGAAGTTTGTTCTTGTGGTAATTCATTCTTTTTTTTCCACCTCTCACGTTAATGCCGCTGTGATTAAAGTATTCGCCCGTATATCGACTTCAGTACATGCAAACAAAAATAAATGACATGTCAGAGCAAAGTAGACCTATGTCATATCTTTTGTCAAGACGTTTGTAACAAGCAATAGTTGTATAGCACATGCTGGCCGCCGGCAACGTTTCGTTATCACAGTGTAAATGCTTACAGATTGTGTAAAATTGTGTGAAGTGAAGCACGAACTGGCCATCAAAATGGAAGGAGACAGATGGACACTAACAGAAAAAACAGCCCATACTGTCGCAGTAAGTATAAAAAAAACAGCATCCATAGCCAACAACCAGCATTATGCTATAAATAGTCATGTAACTTCCAGAAAGCCGACCGGAGCGGCCGAGCGGTTCTAGGCGCTGCAGTCTGGAACCGCGCGACCGCTACGGTCGCTGGTTCGAATCCTGCCTCAGGCATGGATGTTTGTGATGTGCTTAGGTTAGTTAGGTTTAAGTCGTTCTAAGTTCTAGGGGACTGATGACCTCGGAAGTTAAGTCCCATAGTGCTCAGAGGCATTTAACTTCCAGAAAACCATCTGAAGACGAACCTGAAAAGGTTCTAAAACCGGTTCATGGAATAATAAACAACAATTCGCAAAAGTGACTGGTTCATGTACGAGGTGCGACAATATAGTAATGAGACTGATGTAAAAAAAAAAATGTTGCTTGGCGTTTTAGTGAAGTTTAGTGTTGTCTCCTTGACCGTAGTTCCCTTCTAATTGCACACACTTTTTGCAGCGCTTCTTCCATTGATGGTAACATTTTTGGAACTTATCTTCTGTAACATACTCCAAGACCCTCGTCACTGCTTTTTAGACATCTTGTGTTGTTTGAAAATGGTGTCCCTTGACCGCCGTTTTGACTCTTGGAAACAGAAAGAAGTCGCACGGAGCGATATCTGGTGAATAAGGTGGCTGTGGAAGTACTGAAATTTGTTCTGAGGTTAAAAATTGCTGTACTGACAGAGCAGTATGGTATGGCGCATTACCGTGATGCAGACTCCAATTATCAGCAATGTTGGCACGGACAGGAAGAACTCTTTTATGAAGTCTTTCTAAAATTTCTATGTAGTAATACTGGTTAACTGTTGTCCAGGAGGCAGCCACTCTTTTTGAACAATTCCCTTGATATCAAGAAGCACTCAAGCATGCATTTCATTTTTGACTTTGACGTGCGAGCTTTTTTGTTCTGGGTGATCCCTTTGAGCACAATTGCGAACTTTGGATCGAACTGAAAAAACCAACTTTCATCACCAGTGATAACACGGCTTAACAATTCTGGATTGATTTCCGTTTGATCTAACAGATCTGCTGCCACATTTTTCCGTGTTTCTCGCTGTTGTGGTGTGAGATTTTTGGGGACCATTTTTCCACAAATCTTTCTCATAGCAAGATCTTCAGTTATTATTAGACGAACCATTTCTCGATTGATGTTCAGTTCTTTTGCAATCATTTTCACAGATAATCTTCGATCAGATCGTACGAGTTCAAGCACCCTGGCCAAGTTGACATCCGTCCATGAGATTGATGGTCGTTCACTGCAGTCTTCATCTTCAACATTAGTTCTGCCTTTACTAAACATTTAATGCCAACGAAAAACTTGAGCTCTGTACATAACCTCCTCTCCAAAAGCCTTCTGAAGCTTACCGTAACTTGTCGTCGCGTTATCACCCAATTTAACGCAAAAAGAAATGGCATACTGTTGCGCAATATTATACGGTTCCATTTCCGTGAAGAGAGAGACACAAACACGTGTTAACTTATTACAGCACAACTCATGACTGAGCAGTTGCATCGATGTGCCGCTTGGACTAGAACCAGCTTATAGACCAAGGTCAAAGATATTGTGCCTACGCAAGCCTGCAGGGTTGCCATATCTTGCAAAGAAAATCAGTCTCATTACTTTGTCGTTGCACCTCGTATTTACATTCAGTTAACAGTCACGGGTTCTAAAAACATTCGTAATGGATAAGTTTAAAAAATAAAAATAAATTGCATCCATGCCACAACGGATAGCAGTTGTCATGCGGATTACAGATAATCGTTCTTTGGCTTGTGTTATGTTGACGGAACATTTGTCTGGAGTCTGTACTAGGATTCGTCTCAATATCCTGTAGCACCGGGTTCTCCAAATCTGTTGCAAGTACTGTCCGCCACCTCCCTGCACGTTCATCTGTCTGAAAGGACTCGTGATAACACAAACGCCGAAAGAGGGCTTGAAATGTTATGTGACACGGATGGTGACTGTTAGGGTACTTGTTTTGGTATAGCCGTGCTGCCTCTCGACCGCACCATTTGAACCATTTTTGGAGCCTCTCAACCGCATCCATCTGCTTGGCCGCACACGAACACCATCTCAGCTTGTCCCTGAAATGAATACTGGACTATTCTGATGATTACAGTACGCTGCGTTTACACAGCCTGCAACATACAAGGAACACATGGCACGTGATCAGAGGAACCGTCCTTCGTCAGCGCCATCTACGGTGGCAATGATGCATCGGACACATGTTCATAGGACCTTTTCTTTCTGCATTTCCAGTCACGAATCCGTCCCTGCAGTTTGCCGGTATTATTCATGTTCCCGCTGTAAATTAGGAACAACAGAGGGCCTGTAAAACCTGCATGGGGAACTCCAGAAATCATTTCTGTTTTTCTGGATGACTTTCCGTATATTACGACGTACTGCGACCTTTCTCACAGGAAATCGCTAATTCATCGCACAACTCGAACGATACTCCATAGGCAGTCAATTTGATTTGACGTTTTAATTTCACATAACGGACATGTGATTAGTGAAACTGAACAGTTCAAATTTCTAGGTGTTCGGATAGATAGTAAGCTGTCGTGGAAAGCCCACGTTCAGGATCTTGTTCAAAGACTTATTACTGTCATTTTTACTATTCGAACGGTATCAGAAGTGTGTGATCGTTCGACACGAAAATTAGTCTATTTTTCTTATTTTCATTCGCTATTGTCCTATGGCATATTTTGGGGTAACTCTTCCCATTCTAACCACTCCGTCTTCAGGCCACGAGTTGCCTACCAGGACCATCCGACCGCCGTGTCATTCTCGGTGGAGAATGCGGATAGGAGGGGCGTGGGGTCAGCACACCGCTCTCCCGGTCGTTATGACGGTATTCTTAACCGAAGCCGCTACTATTCGGTAGAGTAACTCCTCAATTGGCATCACGGGGCTGAGTGCACCCCGAAAAATGGCACCAGAGCCTGGCAGCCTGGATGGTCACCTACCCCAGTGCCGGCCACTCCCGACAGCGCTTAACTTCGGTGATCTCACGGGAACTTGTGTATCCACTGCGGCAAGGCCGTTGCCCCCTTCCCATTCTAAAAGGATATTTTTGGCTCAGAAACGGGCGGTTCGGGCAGTAAGTGGTGTAAGTTCACGAACCTCTTGTCGACCTCTGTTCACGAGTCTGGGTATTTCGACATTGGCCTCTCAATACGTATATTCCTTATTGTCGTATCTTGTAACCAATATTAAAGTGCACGTCATTTACGAAGGCGGCCGAGTTTTAGGTTCGTTCTGCGCATTTGACGTCACAAAACACAGTCAGCCAATGAACAGAGAACGACGTTGCCAGAGCTCGACTGCAGTGCAGAGCATGGACGAGTGTCTTCAGTTTTAGAAACGTTCGGTCATAAATAAAGTAATTGAACAAAAGCAATGTCGCAATGTCTTGATAGCAGACTTTCTGTAAAAGAAAGCTTGGAAAAAGCATTCTTTATACCAATTGCTTCATATTCTATTAATTAATTAAACCAAACAGGCAATAAGTCTCCTAATTCAGGCGATAGCAAGGAAATTCATTCTCACTAACCGCTTTTTTGCAGTTTATTTCCTATTGTACTTCGACGAAACGTGAGTAATTCATAGTCATACCAACAGTGTGTGTCGGTATTTTGCGTGAGCCGTTAAAGTCCTCCAGGAACTATGTTGAATGTTGACCTGCGTTAGTGTAATGGTGAAGGTGTTTGACTGCTACGCAGAAGGTTCTGAGTTCTAACCTTATTTGGTGCTTAATATTTCCTTTATTTAAAAACAATATCGATGTGTCTTACTTCATAAATTTTATTCGTTTGAATGTAATTTTTTGAAATTTTTAATGGCAACTAAAATCGACCATACGGAAAGTATACGCTGTGGACTTTTACCTCTGCAAACTCCTCAAAATTTCGTGCAATGGTTTACTACATTTAATGCTGCACAATAACTGCGTTTAACATCGAAACAAAATTAAGTCATTTAAGGGGGGAAGGTATCAGTCAAGAGGATGTGTAAAAATCAAATTTTTGGGCCAAATAGTTTTTGTGAAATCGAATGATAAGTGTGTCAAAGCAGTCGGAACACCATGTGTCTGCACAGGCGAGCAGTGCAGTGATGGCAAAATCGCGTACAGCGCGGAATGCGGGGAGCACATCTCTGTAGCAGCGAAAGGGTTAATGCGGCCGTGGTGGCTTTACTTCATAAACTGCGCCCCCCCCCCCCCCCAAACGTAAGTTTGCGAACTATACTATGGCGCTGCTTCTCTTGGCGCGTGCGTCGTGTGCAACTGGCAACGCAGCAATCTCTCGCGTCTCGGCGGGCATGCGCGAGCCGCCAAGATAAAAGAATTGAACTATAGTTTATTCCCAAGAATAAGCAACTTTCACTCGGTTAATAATCGGCAGAAATCAAACCTGAACTTCCTTAACTCTTGTGCAAAAAGGTGTGCAGTCTACTGCTGCATCCATTTTCAAAAAGCTGCCACTCGAATTCAAAAATCTTAGAAGTAATCCACACGCTTTCAAATCGTAACTGAAGACTTTCCTCATGGGTCACTCCTTATATTCTGTCGATGAGTTCCTTGAAAAATTTAGCTGATTCTTTTGTTGTATTGCTGATAGCGTTTACTTAAACTTATCGACTGACTTTTTTAAGGTTCACGAACATGGTGTGGTTCATCTGCAAAGTAGACCGCTTGTAGAACACTAATACGACCTGTTCTTGAGTACCGCTTGAGCGTTTGGGATCTCTATCAGGTCGGATTGAGGGAGGACATAGAAGCAATTCAGAGGTGGGCTGCTAGATTTGTTACACACGCGAGTGTTACGGAAATGCTTCAGGAACTCAGGTGGGAGTCTCTGGAGGAAAGAAGGCGTTCTTTTCGTGAATCGCTACTGAGGAAATTTAGAGAAGCGGCATTTGAGGCTGACTGCAGTACAATTTTACTGCCGACAACTTATATTTCGCGAAAGGCCACAAAGATAAGATAAGAGAGATTAGGGCTCTACCTACATCTACATACATACTCCGCAATCCACCATACGGTGCGTGGCGGATGGTACCTCGTAGCACAACTAGCATCTTCTCTCCCTATTCCACTCCCTAACAGACTGCCTATATGCTAGAACAATTATTTTTATCTGTTATTACGTTTATGTTGCAATTTCATGTACTGACACGTTCCATGACCTTGGAGATTCGCTCCTCAGTTTGGTCCTACGGAACTTGACGAGTAATAAATAAATACAGTAGAGTGTCGATTATACGAACGTCGGTGAACCGAACGACCGCTTAACCGAACTGTGTACTCGCTCGCACCTGTTACTCTCCCACCCTACCGTCCATCATCCCCCTCACTCCCACACCAAGTTTCCCACAGTAGTCGCCGCACTGGACCACCGCTGGCGGAACATCGCTTCTAATGGGGCCTTCACAAGGCGCTGATGACATGCCAAGCCGCCAGTCGCTGTGTTTCAACAATCAGCACACTTCTGTCGGCTTGGCACTGGCAGTAGAAGTAGCGGCAGTATCAAAGCTGTTCACAGCAACAGCTGCGCCACCTTAGAGTTGAGGCGTGCCGCTCCGCGCAGTTCGAAGGATTGCGCGCCCTCAAGAAAAGCTTCTCATGGTGCAAACAGTCACCTTCTGTTCTCGTTACGACCACTTGTGTGCTGCTGCGTGAAGAAGTGAACTTGACGATACAAAATGCTTAAACGTAAACGTGTTGTACTTTCTATGAGGGACAATTGCGAGATTATTAAAAGGTTAGAAGAAGGTGAATCTGGAACCACTTTATCCAATGAGTGCAAGGTGGGGAAGTCGACAATTACGGATATAAAGAAACAAAAGACGAGAATAGCAAATTTCATAGCTATGCTTGATTCTACTGATGGATAAACAAGCCGTAAAACTATGAAGCTCGCCACTAACAGAGATCTAAATGATGCTGTTTACAAGTGGTTTACACTAAATAGATCGGAAGGAGAACCTATATCAGGTCCAGTTTCAGATATCTGTAATGAAAAAAGTACGTGACTTAGCTGCTCGTAAGCGTGTAGGCTTGCTTAGACAGACCAAAACAAAGGATTTTTTAAACGTTATATTTTTGTTAAATACACTGTGCCACATACTATACAGGGTGTTGCAAAAAGGTACGGCCAAACTTTCAGGAAACATTCCTCACACACAAATAAAGAAAAGATGTTATGTGGACATGTGTCCGGAAACGCTTAATTTCCATGTTAGAGCTCATTTTAGTTTCGTCAGTATGTACTGTACTTCCTCGGTTCACTGCCTTGATTTCATACGGGATACTCTCCCTGTGCTGCTAGAACATGTGCCTTTACAAGTACGACACAACGTGTGGTTCATGCACGATGGAGCTCCTGCACATTTCAGTCGAAGTGTTCGTACGCGTCTCTACAACAGATTCGGTGACCGATGGATTGGTAGAGGCGGACCAATTCCATCGCATCCACGCTCTCCTGACCTCAACCCTCTTGACTTTCATTTGTGGGGGAATTCGAAAACTCTTGTCTACGCAACCCCGGTACCAAGTGTAGAGACCCTTCGTGCTCGTATTGTGCACGGCTGTGATACAATACTCCACTCTCCAGGGCTGCATCAGCGCGTCAGGGATTCCATGCGACGGAGGGTGGATGCATGTATTCTCGCTAACGGAAGACATTTTGAACATTTCCTGCAACAAAGTGTTTGAAGTCACGCTGGTACTTTCTGTTGCTGTGTGTTTCCATTCCATGATTAATGTGATTCGAAGAGAAGTAATAAAATGAGCTCGCATTCGGGAGGACGACGGTTCAATCCCGCGTCCGACCATCCTAATTTAGGTTTTCCGTGATTTCCCTAAATCACTCCAGGCAAATGCCGGGATGGTTCCTTTCAAAGGGCACGGCCGACTTCCTTCCCCGTCCTTCCCTAATCCGATGAGACCGATGACCTCGCTGTCTGGTCTCCTTCCCCAAAAACAGCCAACAACAATAAAATGAGCTGTAAGATGGAAAGTAAGCGTTTCCGGACACATGTCCACATAACATCTTTTCTTTATTTGTGTGTGAGGAATGTTTCCTGAAAGTTTGGCCGTACCTTTTTGCAATACCCTGTATATTCCTAGTGAAGTTGCCTTTGTATGTTACTTTGTAATACTAAAAGAGATGCGTGTTTTTATGAATAAATTTAATGTACAGTACTTCTTTTTGGCAAATAAACATGTACAGTTCGATTATCCGAACAAACCAGTTTTCCGAACACCCATGTCCCCGAATTACTTCGGATAATCGGCGCTCTACTGTAAATAAAAGTCTCTTGTGAGTTTCCTTTACTGGATTCATGTTCCGCTTGCTCTATGTACAGATTTGATAACATCAGGGAGTGACTACAAACCGTGTCTCACTCCCCCCCCCCCCTCCCCCCACACCTACTGCTTTCTTTTCATGTCCTTCGCTCTGCTGTTCCAGTTCGCTTCCGAGCGCGCACCAACCGTGACGTCAACCTCTTTCGGCGCGCTCCAGGACTAGACGGCAGTCCCGTCTGCGTACGACTTAACGATCCGATGTCTACCCGAGTGCCAAGTGCCGGTAGTCAGCTGCGTCCTCCGCAGCGGGGCCCGCCAGGGCGGCAGATCTGAGACGGCACGGCGCTCTCCCGCCTCCGACCGGCGCGACTCGGTGCGTCGCCGTGGGGCGGCCGGCGTCCTTGGAGACGGCGCGTGCGACAACGCATGGAAATTTAATGAGTGCGCCATAAAGCGGTTCCCGGAACCAATTACTGGCGGCGCAGCGCGACCGGCTTCGGAGAAACGGCCGACTGTGTCCCGCTGTCCCGCCGTGGCGTATTTACGGCCGCGGAGGCGGCGTTACGCAAGGGGGGCGGCGTTGTCTGGGGACAGCGGGCCTCCACGCCGCCCGCGGCTCTTCTTGCGGACGACCGCCGCAGACAATGGCCAGCTGAGAGGCCCCTCAAGTCGGCGCCGAGGCCTTTTCTGTACTTTACGAGCTCCCTGCTGCCGCTTTCCGTCTCAAGACTCAACTCGTCCCACTGTGTGTGGCCACCGCACACACACAACACGACAGGGGGACAGCGCGGCAACCACAGCGAGGCAAACTCAACTGCGCTCTGCCACACTACTGGCCATTATAATTGCTACACCAAGAAGAAATGCAGATGATACACGGGTATTCATTGGACATAAATGTTATACTACAACTGACATGTGATTACAAAAAAATGGCTCTGAGCACTATGGGACTGAACTTCTGAGGTCATTAGTCCCCTAGAACTTAGAACTAGCTAAACCTAACTAACCTAAGGACATCACAAACATCCATGCCCGAGGCAGGATTCGAACCTGCGACCCTAGCGGTCTTGCGGTTCCAGACTGCAGCGCCTTTAACCGCACGGCCACTTCGGCCGGCCATGTGATTACATTATCACGCAATTTGGGTGCATAGATCCTCAGAAATTAGTACCCAGAACAACCACCTCTGGCCGTAATAACGGCCTCGATACGCCTGGGCATTGAGTCAAACAGAGCTTGGATGGCGTGTACACGTACAGCTGCCCATGCAGCTTCAACACGATATCGCAGTTTATCAAGAGTAGTAACTGGCTGACGAGCCAGTTCCCAGTTGCTCGGCCACCATTGACCAGACGTTTTCAGTTGGTGAGAGATCTGCAGAATGTGCTGGCCAGGGCAGCACTCGAACATTTTCTGTATCCAGAAAGGCCCGTACAGGACCTGCAACATGCGGTCGTGCATTATCCTGTTGAAATGTAGGGTTTCGCAGGGATCGAATAAAGGGTAGAGCCACGGGTCGTAACACATCTGAAATGTAACGTCCACTGTTCAAAGTGCCGTCAATGCGAACAAGAGGTGACCGAGACGTGTAACCAATGGCACCCCATACCATCACGCCGGCTGATACGCCAGTATGGCGATGACGAATACACGCTTCCAATGTGCGTTCACCGCGATGTCGCCAAACACGGATGCGACCATCATGATGCTGAAAACAGAACCTGGACTCATCCGAAAAAATGACGTTTTGCTATTCGTGCTCCCAGGTTCGTCGTTGAGTACATCGTCGCAGGCGCTCCTGTCTGTGATGCAGCGTCAAGGGTAACCGCAGCCATGGTCTCCGAGCTCATAGTCGATGCTGCTGCAAACGTCATCGAACTGTTCGTGCAGATGGTAGTTGTCTTGCAAACGTCCCCATCTGTTGACTCTGCGATCGAGACGTGGCTGCACGATCCGTTACAGCCATGCGGATAAGATGCCTGTCATCTCGACTGCTAGTGATACGAGGCCATTGGGATCCAGCACGGCGTTCCGTATTACCCTCCTGAACCCACCGCTTCCGTATTCTGCTAACAGTCATTGGATCTCGACCAACGCGAAGAGCAATGTCGCGATACGATAAACCGCAATCGCGATAGGCTACAATCCGACCTTTATCAAAGTCGGAAACGTGATGGTACGCATTTCCTCTCCTTACACGAGGTATCACAACAACGTTTCTCCAGGCAACGCCGGTCAACTGCCGTTTGTGTATGAGAAATCGGTTGGAAACTTTCCTCATGTCAGCACGTTGTAGGTGTCGCCACCGGCGCCAACCTTGTGTGAGTGCTCTGAAAAGCAAATCATTTGCATATCACAACATCTTCTTCCTGTCGGTTAAATTTCGAGTCTGTAGCGCGTCATCTTCGTGGTGTAGCAATTTTAATGGCCAGTAGTGTATGTCATCGACGCAAATGAGTGCGGTGTGCCGCAGTGGTACATAATGCAGCAAGTAACTATGAAGTACCATGCAAGTGCTAATGTTCAGCAGTTAACGGCGAGAAATACGAGGAGTGTTCAAAAAGTAAGGTGAATTCATATATTTATGAAAAAATATTTATTTATTCATGAATATTCAGGTTGTCCCCCTTCAAAGTAATCCACCTCAGACACAATACACTTGTGCAAACGCTTCCTCCAATCCTCGAAACACTTCTCATAAGCACTTCTTGGTACAGCCATGAGCACATCCAGCGATGCAGTTTTTATTTCCTCAGTCGTAACAAATCTTCGTCCTCTCATAGGTCTCTTCAGTTTTAAAACGTGCAGGGGACCAAATCCGGTGAATATGGTGGCTGGGCATGACTGTCGTGCTGTTTTCGGCCAAAAGATCTCTCACAAGCAACGATGAACGTCCAGGTGCATTGTCGTGATGCAAAAGCCATGAATTGCTTTTCCACAATTCCGGATTTTTTTGCGTATCGCTACTCACAAACGGCTCATAACGCCAAGGTAATACTCCTTACTGACCCTACGACCTCGGGGCAAAAATTCATGACGCACTACACCATGGTAATTGAAAAAAAAAAAAAACAGTGAGCGAATGTTTGGCATCTGATTGAACTTGGCATGCTTTTTTCGGTCTTCCCTCTCCGGGATGCTACCATTGGGACGATTGGGCTTAGGTTTCAACGTCATAACCGTAAACCCATGTTTCGTCACCAGTTAAAATCATCATTAACGTCATTCGAGAGCTCCTCAGCAATGTTAATGTGACAGTTCAATTTTTACGGCTTTCGTGGCCACTTGTTGACAAACTGCCTATTTGCGTCTGTCTCGGGTTCTTCGGCCGAAAAACCCGACACAGAAGCAAATAGGCAGTTTGTCCTCTGATCAAAATTGAGAAGTTTTGGAACAACTTCGCTGACACACGTTTCATGCCCAAAACATCCACAATAATTGCATGACACGAGCCTACCGATATGCCAACATCCTCAGCAGCTTCCCTTACGGCAATTCGACGATTTTCCAAAACCATTTTCTTCATAGTTTCGACGTTATCATCTGTTATTGATGTGCTGGGGCATACAGAGCGAGATTCGCCATTGGCATCTTTTCGGCCATCTTGGAAGAGTTTTTACCACTTGTAAACATTTTTTTTTACTTACAGCGGACTGACTGTATGCCACTGTCGACATTTCAAGTGTTTTAGAGCACTTGATTCCATTTTTCACATAAAATCTGATGCAAATTCTTTGCCCCATTTTTTATAAAAATCGAATATCGCCGAGCACACTAAAACTCGTCTAATCTTTCTATCTGCCAAAAATAAACGAAGTATGTTGTACACTTCAAACTGTGAACGTATGTTCGGGACACCTGTGCCAACATAACAAAAAAATCGATAATCGAACGTACGTTTCCCGTGCAATTTGAAAAGTTAGCTACTTTTTGAACAGCCCTCATATATCTGATTAAACTGTATGAACATTTGATTTACGTCACCTTTCGGCAGTAACTATAACATACTCTTAAAAATATTCCAATTCCAGGCGAACGACTGTATGATGTTCAGAATGAGAAGAACCGTTAGGAAAAATTCAGTTGAGGTTTCGTTTTCATGTCGTTTAATACATCCTTTGTAATAAACAAAATACGTTAGTAATTTAAGAGGCCTCTTCGCGGTATTGGCTTCAATTATTGTATAACCTACAGTTGGGTATTTATGAACAGTGGGATTATTGGTGTGGTAATACAAAACGAGCAAGTGGCTCTAAAAAAACAATAAAAGTAAACTCAGCTTCGGTCCCGTCGACACATAATTCTTCTTTGGTAGGCTGTCTAGTTCGATGATACTCGCTTCCTGCCACAGGGACGGGTTGCTGCTTTCATATGTGCACGGTGGAATGTAATACTAAAGCAGGAACTCGGATCTTACATCAGAATTTTTGAAATTTTTGTCGATTAATTCACTTCGTAGCACTCAGAACACCTTGCCTAGTGCGAAGAAAACGTTTCCGAAAACCTGTATTCAATAAAGTTCACCGCGACTGCCTATACCTCATTCCATCAAAACCGTACGACACCAGATTGCAGAGTCCAACCAAAGCCATCACACCTACAACTAACTCACAAATAGCCTAGACTCATACTGACTATTGCTTAGTACACATGTCAGTCGACATATATACATGCAGTTCAGAGATATTTGAATACACCGATCTTTGATGTTACAAAAATATATGGTTCAAATGGCTCTGAGTACTATGGGACTTAACATCTGAGGTGATCAGTCCGCTAGAACTTAGAACTACTTAAACCTAACTAACCTAAGGACATCACACACATTCGTGCCCGAGGCAGGATTCGAGCCTGCGACCGTAGCGCTCGCGCGGTTCCGGACTGAAGCGCCTAGAACCGCTAGGGCACACCGGCCGGCGACAAAAATATATGTAAGTATCGATATCATCAAAATTACACTCCTGGAAATGGAAAAAAGAACACATTGACACCGGTGTGTCAGACCCACCATACTTGCTCCGGACACTGCGAGAGGGCTGTACAAGCAATGATCACACGCACGGCACAGCGGACACACCAGGAACCGCGGTGTTGGCCGTCGAATAGCGCTAGCTGCGCAGCATTTGTGCATCGCCGCCGTCAGTGTCAGCCAGTTTGCCGTGGAATACGGAGCTCCATCGCAGTCTTTAACACTGGTAGCATGCCGCGACAGCGTGGACGTGAACCGTATGTGCAGTTGACGGACTTTGAGCGAGGGCGTATAGTGGGCATGCGGGAGGCCGGGTGGACGTACCGCCGAATTGCTCAACACGTGGGGCGTGAGGACTCCACAGTACATCGATGTTGTCGCCAGTGGTCGGCGGAAGGTGCACGTGCCCGTCGACCTGGGACCGGACCGCAGCGACGCACGGATGCACGCCAAGACCGTAGGATCCTACGCAGTGCCGTAGGGGACCGCACCGCCACTTCCCAGCAAATTAGGGACACTGTTGCTCCTGGGGTATCGGCGAGGACCATTCGCAACCGTCTCCATGAAGCTGGGCTACGGTCCCGCACACCGTTAGGCCGTCTTCCGCTCACGCCCCAACATCGTGCAGCCCGCCTCCAGTGGTGTCGCGACAGGCGTGAATGGAGGGACGAATGGAGACGTGTCGTCTTCAGCGATGAGAGTTGCTTCTGCCTTGGTGCCAATGATGGTCGTATGCGTGTTTGGCGCCGTGCAGGTAAGCGCCACAATCAGGACTGCATACAACCGAGGCACACAGGGCCAACACCCGGCATCATGGTGTGGGGAGCGATCTCCTACACTGGCCGTACACCACTGGTGATCGTCGAGGGGACACTGAATAGTGCACGGTACATCCAAACCGTCATCGAACCCATCGTTCTACCATTCCTAGACCGGCAAGGGAACTTGCTGTTCCAACAGGACAATGCACGTCCGCATGTATCCCGTGCCACCCAACGTGCTCTAGAAGGTGTAAGTCAACTACCCTGGCCAGCAAGATCTCCGGATCTGTCCCCCATTGAGCATGTTTGGGACTGGATGAAGCGTCGTCTCACGCGGTCTGCACGTCCAGCACGAACGCTGGTCCAACTGAGGCGCCAGGTGTAAATGGCATGGCAAGCCGTTCCACAGGACTACATCCAGCATCTCTACGATCGTCTCCATGGGAGAATAGCAGCCTGCATTGCTGCGAAAGGTGGATATACACTGTACTAGTGCCGACATTGTGCATGCTCTGTTGCCTGTGTCTATGTGCCTGTGGTTCTGTCAGTGTGATCATGTGATGTATCTGACCCCAGGAATGTGTCAATAAAATTTCCCCTTCCTGGGACAATGAATTCACGGTGTTCTTATTTCAATTTCCAGGAGTGTATTTCCAAAAAGAAACAAATGTAATTGATATTTTATTAGTAAAGGCACTGGTTATATCACAGAATAAAAAAGAGTCGTGCGATCTGCCACGTCTATATTTCTGTAACTAGCAAACACAAACAACGAATTTTGTGTTTTGGTGAACGGGAAAATCGAAAAGTTCTTTTTCATACCTTTTTATAGGTGTTCAATACCCCCCCCCCTCCCTCCCCCCTTGAGATGCACGGTATAAGCGAATGCGGCATTCAAATTGTTCCCACTCTGCAGCGAGCATGTTTTGAGTTACACTTTCCACAGCTGCTGTTACGCGATGTCTCTGTTTATTCATTGTTGTTGGTAACGGAGGGCCATAAACAGAGTCTTTTATAAACCACCACAAGAAATAATCACATACAGTCAGGTCCAGTGACCCTGGAGGCCAGTAATGAAGGCTGAATCATATGGTCTAATGCGACCCATCCATTGTTCAGCAATTATTTGATTTCAATGTCAATTTGGCGATGCCCCATCCTGCTGGTAAATGAAGTGGTTCGAATCAGTCTCCAACTGTGAGGAAAAAAGTTCTCAAGCATATTGAGATGTGTGCTTCCTGTAACAGTGTTCTCAGCAAAGAAAACTGGACCATAGCCATTTTCCTGTGAAGCTGCACAAAACATTAACTTTTGGAGAGTCCCTCTCACGTTGTACAACTTCATGCGTTTGTTCTGTACCCATACTCTCACATTATGACTATTCACCTTTACATTTAAATGGACTGTTGCCTCGTCACCAAACACTAACCGTCGAAGAACACTGTTATCCTCCATCTTGCCAAGAACGACACTATAGAACACCACACGTTCTTGTTTGTCACCTTGACAAGGAGCTTCTAGTAGCTGAATTTTGTATGGTTTCATGTGTAAAGGACGCCACAACAGTCGCCAGATGGACATCGGGGGCATGTTGAGCTGTTGAGCTGCACGGCGAATGGATTTCTGCGGACTCCTGGTGAGACGACGTATAGCGGCTGCATTCGACGTCTGCGTCAGACACTCGGGGGCGGCCCTGCGATGTGTCTTTACACAAACAACCTGTTTCTCGGAATTGTTCATGCCATCGTGTAATGCTCTGTGCTGTAGGAGGATCCACAGCATACCTAGTACAGAAGTCACGCTGAACACTTTGTTACCGACCCGCACTGCGCAAAACGTAGAACACAAAACGCTCTCTGTTGTCCCGAAACCATTTTTACTAGAACTGAAGTGGGCAAACACTGCTGCGACCTAGCGGGAACCATGTAAAACTCGAGAGTTTGCTCTTTGCAAGAGTACATTGGTCACGCACATTTCTCAAATTCATAATCGTTACGATCGTTCTAGGTCGGATGACTCTTGTTGATACACCTAGAACATCTCATTAAACTGGAAGAACACTTGATTTACATCGCATTTCGGGAGTAACTATAACATACTCCTAAAATATTCCAGTTCCCGACGAACGATTGTATAACATTCAGAATGAAAAGACACGTTATGGATAATTCAGTTCAGAAGTCACAATTCAGTTTAGGTTCAGTTTTCCCGTCTTTAATAAGCCTTTTGTTATACAAAAAATATATTAGTAAATTAAGAGGTCTCGTTGCACTATTACCGTAGAACCAACAGTTGGGCATTTATGAACACTGGGATTACTTGTGCGATAATAGGAAACGAGCAACTGAGCGTTAAAAACAGTAAAAGTTACTTAGCTTCAACCTCGTTGACGTAGAATTCTCGTATGGTAGGCTATTTAATTCGATGATTTCCGCTACCTAACACACAGACAGGTTGTTGCTTTCATATACGCATATTCTTGGAGTCATCAGTCTTATTACTGCTTTGATGTGACCCGATACGAATTCGTTTCCTGTACCAACATCTGCACTTCAGAGTAGCACTTGCAACCTACACCCTCAATTATTTAATGGACGTATTCCAATCTCTGACTTCCTCTACAGTTTTTACCCTCTACAGCTCCCTGTGGTACGATGGAAGTCATTCCTTCTCCTTGTCAGTGTTTACACATATTCCTTTCCTCTCCGAGTCTGCGCAGAATCTTTTCATTCTTTACTTTATCAGCCCACCTGATTTTCAGCATTCGTCTGTAGCACAATTTCTCAAATGCTTCGATTATCTTCTGTTCTGGCTTCCTCACAGTCCATGTTTCACTACCATACAATACTGTGCTGCACACGTACATTCTCAGAAATTTCTCCCCCAAATTAAGGCCCATGTTCGTCACTAGCAGACGTCTCTTGGCCAGGAATGCCCTTTTTGCCAGTGGTAGCCAGCTTTTGATGTCCTCCTTGCTCCGTTCGACATTGGTTGCTGCCTACGTAGCAGAATTCCTTAAGTTCATCTACACACATCAAAAAAACTTTTGCATCACCTCGGTTCCGAGAGTTCCGGAACCTGTACAGAAAATTGGAACAGAGGTCAACATAAACATCATTTCCGACCTTTTTACTGCTCATGAAAACCGCACATTGAATTTTGTACCACCATACGGCGAGACCTTCAGAGATGGTGGTAAAGATTGCTGTACACACCGATACCTCTAATCCCCAATAACAAGTACTCTTGCATTCATGCGTGCCTGTACTCGTCGTGGCATACTATCCACAAGTTCATCAAGGCACTGTTGGTCCAGATTGTCCCACTCCTCAACGGCGATTCGGTGTAGACCCCCCGGAGTATTTGGTGGGTCACGTCGTCCATAAACAGACCTTTTCAATATACCCCAGGCATGTTCGATAGGGTCCATGTCTGGAGAACATGCTGGCTACTCTAGTCGAGCGTTGTCGTTATCCTGAAGGGAGTCATTCACAAGATGTGCACGATGAGGGCGCGAATTGTCGTCCATGAAGACGAATGCCTCGCCAATATGCTGCCGCTATGATTGCACTATCGGTCAGAGGATGGCATTCACGTATCGTACAGCCGTTACGGCGCTTTTCATGACCACCAGTGGCGTACGTCGGCCCCACATAATGCCATCCCAAAACAGCAGGGAAACTCCACCAAGATGCACTCGCTGGGCAGTGTGTCTAAGGCGTTGAGCCTGACTGGGTTGCCTCCAAACGCGTCTCTGACGATTGTCTGGTTGAAGGCACATGCGACACTCATGGGTGAAGAGAACGTGATGCCAATCCTTAGCGGTCCATTCGGCATGTTGTTGGGCCCATCTGTACCGCCCTGCGTGGTGTCGTGGTTCCAAAGATGGACCTCGCCATGGACGTCGGGAGTGAAGTTGCGCATTATGCAGCCTACTGCGCACAGTTTGAGTCGTAACACCATGTCATGTGGTTGCACGAAAAGCATTGTTCAACATGGTGGCGTTACTGTCAGGGTTCCTCTGAGCCATAATCCATAGTAGCAGTCATCCACTGCAGTAGTAGCCCTTGGGCGGCCTGAGCGAGACATGTCATCGACAGTTCCTGTCTCTCTGTATCTCCTCCATGTCCGAACAACTTCGCTTTGTTTCACTCCGAGACCCCTGGATACTTCCCTTGTTGAGGGTCCTTCTTGGCACAAAGTAACAATGCGGACGCGATCGAACCGCGGTATTGAAGGTCTAGGCATGGTTGAACTACATACAACAAGAGCCGTGTACCTCGTTCATTGTGGAATGACTGGAACTGATCGGCTGTCGGACCCCCTCCGTCTAAAGGCACTGCTCATGCATGGTTGTTTGCATGTTTGGGCAGGTTTATTGACATCTGTGAACGTTAAAGGGATTGTGTCTGTGGTAAAATATCCACAGTCAACGTCTTTCTTCGGGAGTTCTGGGAACAGGGGTGATGCAAAACGTTTTTTAATGTGTGTATTTCATGACCATAAACCCTGATGTTAACATTCCCGCCGTTCTGATTTCTTCTATTTCTCATTATTTTCGCCTTTCTTCGATTTACTCTCAATCCATACTCCGTGCTCATTAGACTATTCATTCCATCCAGCAGGTAATGTAATTCTTCTACACTTTCACCCAGGATAGCAATGTCATCAGCGAATCGTATCATTGATATATCGTAACAGTTATCATTGAATTTTAATTCCAGTCCTGAACCTTTATTTTATTTCCATCATTGCTTCTTTGATGTACAGACTGAACAGTACTCGCGAGAGACTACATCCCTGCCTTACACCGTTTTCAATCCGAGCACTTCGTTCTTGGTTATCCACTATTATTATTCCCTCTTGCCTCTTGTACATATTGCGTACTACCCGTCTCTCCCTATAGCTTACCTCTATTTTTCTCCGAATTTAAAACATCTTGCACCATTTTACATTGTCGAACGCTTTTTCCAGGTCGACAAATCTTATTAACGTGTCTTGGTTTTTCTTTAGCCTTGCATCCATTATCAACCGCAACATTTGAAATGCCTCTTTGGTGCCTTTGCCTTTCCCAAAGCCAAAATGATCGTCATCTAACACATCCTCAGTTTTTAATTCCATTTATGTATGCACGGATAAATGTAATAATGAAATAGGAACTCAGATCTTACATCAAAATTATTGAAATCTTTATCTATAAATTCCCTTCATAGTACTCACAACACTTTGCCTAGTTCGAAGAAAACGTCTACAAAAATTTATGTTCAGTATAGTTCATCGCGACAGCCTGTACCTCATTCCATCATACCGCACAACACCAGATACCGGAGTCCAACAACTACGCCATCACACAACTACAACTAAGTCACAACTTGCCTTGACTAAGACTGACTGGTGCCTGGTACACATTTCAGTCAACATACATGAGCCGTGTGTACTTCCCTGTTTCCACGGCTCGTTTCCTGAGTGTCGTGTGGAGCCAGTATTTTTGGTAATCGACAGTGTTTGGGCGCGATCGGGCTCTAGCATCTCGTTGCTGTCTTTTATTGCTTCGCTTCTATTTCGTTTTTCGGGGTTGGTCTTTTATGAAGCTCTTTCGTTTGAACTCCCGCCCGTAGTGTACCCACTATCGATTGCGAGTTCTGTCTTTGGTGTGCTTAGAAACCGTAGGTTGGTAACACGACCGACTCACGTGTTTACTGCAGCAGACTCTTTGGCCTGTACTATTTATAGGCGAGCGCGGTCACGCTGGAGGAGATGGTCGCGCAGTGCTCTTCATGTCTGCTCTGGTGACGTCGACATCCTGCCTTCCACGTACAGATGTTGTTATCGAACCCGCACTTCTATCCGTGGAGGAACGCCGGACTGGTTGGGCCCCTCTGTCCGCTCATCACTGGTTGTCCGCGGGAGGCGGATGGCAGTCTAATCATCGCCTGCGTTGACGAAGGCAAGCAAACAGTAACCATCATGGGGCGGTGGAGCCGCCGTCCGGCGAGGGTTTGAGTCCGGCAGGAGTTTGGCTGGGTCGGTGTCTGCCGGGACGACTGGGGACGGGTCAGAATCGTACACAGCAGTCCCGGACAAACGACGAAGTGCGCCGAGGGAAAGGAGAAAAGAAGTTAAGTGTGAATGTTTCAAGTTGATCGTCCTTTGGGATTGAGTTCATCCAGTCGTCTTTCCCGCCTTGTGGCCACCACTGTGGCAATCCTCTGCTCTGTTCACTCGTGCAATTCTGACAGTGCAGATTCCTCCACGCATCGTTGCTAACCGGTGTACTAGTGTATTTTGGTAGTTATTTGTGTACGTTTGCACTTCTATGTTTTGGTAGCTCATCCTCCTGCCCTGTGGTTGCAGAATTTCGGGTGTGGAGTTAGTTCCTTGTCTCCCAATATCTAGTGCTGTATTATTAAGGTTAATTCTAGTTCGGTCTAGTGCTCTGTTAATCCCTGGGTATATGTGTCCGCCATAATATTTGCGCTGTATTTATTCTAAGTGAGTTACACTGACAGTAGTTGGGGGTTCGAGTCCTGTCACGGAGCTGATAAAGGGTCACATTGGTTTCGGCTTGTCAGTTGGTGTTGCCTTAGAGGTTTGTTAACATTGGCATGTCAGCGTTGTCTAGCGCTACCGGGACCTAAAGAAGAACATTGTGCTGATTAGGGAATGTTGGTACACGTTCTTGTTTTCATTTCGATACCTGTATTTATGAAGGCAACCGCATGAAGTAAGATCTGTTCTGAAGCTATGCTGGATCTTGCGCTATTGCGACTTTTGGTTTTGTTTAGATCCCGACTATTTGGGTGTCAGGAATATGGAACTTCGTAGTTAATGTTTGGCTTGAAGAGCGGATACGCGGCTAGTTTAGTACGTGTGTAGTGGCATGCCGTCCTCGTGAAGGCGTGCCCGCTAGATTGCTATTGCGTCTCCTCAAAGTGTAATTTCCACCTTACGAAAACACCCTTGTTAAAAGGGAGGAAAGAAAAAAAGAAACTTAGAAATACCTTCTATTTGCATGAAGTATCTTACCTGCCGCTTAAGTAAATATCTGCTCAGTGATTTAGCTAGTGGGAGCGCCTACCCTAAAAGCCACTAGCGCACTTCTGTTATGGTGGCCGTCGTGCCTATTTTGGTCCGAAAGATTGTATAAACAGGCTTACATGCTCCGTATCGAACTTCTGATGTTGTTTTCTGAGTGATTGTGGGTTATTAAAATTGATTATAGTGCAAACATTTGTATTTTACCAACCGTGTTCATAAGTTATTAACGTGATTGGCTGGAATGTTGTAATGTTGTTGCTTTAATTTGCTATGAAAGCGGTGCTGATATTCAAGACCATAGAAGTGGGTTAAAACTTGTGAGCTATCGGAGGAAGCTAACCTTGCATTACTGCGCAACTGTTTCACCAGGTATCCAGTCTAGCTTACCAAATTCCCAACCAGACTAACATTAATTATAATCTTTTAGTACTCATCTTACGATAACCGGTGATATATATATATATATATATATATATATATCCCCAGGTGGTAACCAATCCACTCGTCAACAGACGACAACTGGGTTTTCGGATTCTGGGGAACCCGGGCCATGTACATTGGTACCTTTAACATTCAGATCCTAATTTAACCTGGAAAATTACACAACTTAGTAACAGAGCTAGACCAACAAAAAATTAAGATCTTAGCGTTACAAGAAACTAGATTCACGGATGAAAATACAATAGACTATGGAAACTATCGCATCTTCAAGAGCAAGACTGACAAACGAGTTGCCAATGGTACGCCACTCCTGGGCATGGCATTTGCGGTGCACAGAAATATATTAGGCTCAATTAGAGAGGTCTCTTCCATAAATAATCGCCTCATGACCATGCGTATCCAGTGCGCCAACAAGAAATACACATTGATAAATGTTCATGCACCCACAAACATAGACAACAAAAAACGCCAACTACAAACTGAAAAATTCTGGACTAAACTTGACGATGTCATGGCCAAAGTTCCCCGGGACGATATCAAAATCTTAATGGGAGATTTCAATGCACAAATTGGCAGAGAGAAAGAACACCAAAAAACTGTAGGAAAATAACCAGCACACAGATTCACCAACAGAAACGGACTGAGATTTATTGAACTATGCCAACAAAATAATCTAAAAATAATGTCTACATCTTTGAGAAAAAAACCTAGAAAACAAAAGACCTGGAGGTCCCCCATACAAGAGATCGCCGAATATCATATTGACCACATTGCCATCTCCTATTTCGTACAGAAAGAGATCCATGATGTCCAAGTCCGCAGAGGGGCGAACATTGACTCAGACCACTACTTAACACGCATTAAAGTGAAATTCACCCCAAAAAAATTCCATCCGAAGAAAACACACGTGATGAAATTTGACACACGAACAATCAAAGAAACCAATCTGAAGGAGGAGTGGGAAAAGGAACCAGCCGACTCTTGGGAAAAATTTCGAACAAAAATTACAAAGAAGGCAAAAGAACTGATCCCATTGAAAAAGAACACAAAACACCCCTGGTGGGACTTTGGATGTGAAAAAGCGCTGGAAGAAAGAAAGAAAGCCTTTCTGAAGTATAACAGTAAAAAATCCCCAGAAAATCTAGATCACTTCCACAACACCAGAAGACAAGTGGCAAAAACAATCAGACAAGTCAAGAGGAAGTACCTCAAGGAACAGTGTGAGTCTATTGAAGAAAATTTCCGTAACTATAATGTACGAGACTTCTATAAGACCTTTGCTGGGAGAATCAATGGATACGGCTCACGAAATCTATGTTTCAGAAAACCAGATGGAAAACTAGCGCTCACAAATCGGGAAAATTGTGAGGAGCTGGCAAGATACTTTTCCGGACTCCTCAATTGCCCTGAACCTTCTTCAAGATTACCTCAAGAAACTGCTATCTACACAAATCCAGAATCCCCACCACCTACACTAGAGGAGATCCAAAGACATATTCATAGACTGAAAAACAACAAGGCATCCGGAGAAGATAATATCACTGCAGAACTACTTAAAAATCTTGGACCAAATTCCCTCAAAGATTTCACTCAAATCATCACAGACATTTGGCAGACAGAAAAACTACCAGAAGATTGGAAATGCGCCCTAATTCATCCACTGCATAAAAAGAGAGACATGGCAGATATAAACAACTATCGAGGAATCTCCCTTCTCCAAGTCACTTATTAAATCCTCTCAGCTTGTCTTCTTCAACGAACACAGGAACAACTCGAACACAGTATTGGTGAATACCAAGCTGGCTTTCGCCCTCACCGATCCTGTGCAGAACAAATTTTCAATTTGAAGACAACACTAAAATACAAAGCAGTCAGAAACAGTCCGATCATTTGTTCCTTTGTTGATTTCGCAAAGGCTTATGATTCAATCGATAGGCAATCTCTCTTTATTATCCTTGAGGAGCTAGGACTCGATCCGAAAACCCTAAACCTTATCAAAGAAACGCTCACAAACACAACTTCTAAGATAAAATTCCTGGGTGAAATATCAGAGCCCTTCCTGATCAAAACCGGCGTCAGACAAGGTGACGGCTTGTCTCCACTCCTCTTCAACCTTGTCTTAGACAAAGTCATCCGAGAATGGGAAAAAGAACTGAAGAATCAAAATTACTGGAAGCCTATACAACTAGGAAGATCTAAAGATGGTATTAAAATTTCATGCTTGGCATTTGCAGATGACGTGGCCATTCTAGCAGAAAACGAGACCACAGCAATTAAACAGATAGACATTCTCAAAGAATGCGCCGAAAAAGTTGGGCTACAAATTTCCTTCCAAAAAACCAAATTCATCTGCTCAAAATTTGAAACTCAAAAACTGACTACAAAATATGGACAAATTGAGAGAGTTCCATTCTTTAAATACTTAGGCGAGGTCCTAGAACCCACAGGGGGAGAGAAAACTGCACAAAAAGTTCGACTGCGAAAACTAAAAAGAGCATACTGGAAAACCCACAACATCTACAATAAAAAGTGTCTCTCCATTCACTCAAAAATACGACACTACAAAACAGTAATCAAGCCCAAAGCACTATATGCCAGCGAAACATTCACACTCCATAGAAAAGGCGACCTGGAAGGCATCCTGAAAGAGGAACGCAAAATTATCAGAAAGATTCTTGGCCCAAAAAGAACGGAAGATGGATACAGGTTACAGTCTCGGAAAACTACAGAAAAATTATCTAACCTCGCCGCAGACATCCGGAAAAGAAGACTAAAATTTTACGGTCATATCAACAGACTCCCAACACCCAGACTCTCCCACAAAATTTTAATATACATTGAAAAATTGAAAACCATACCCTGGATACAAGAAACCAAAACAGATCTAGCAAATGCACAAATAAATTCTTCAGAAGTTATAAACAGAAATGTATACAGGCAAAAAATCAATAGTTGGAAAGTACAACCCGAGAATGAAGTTTGCAAGAGACAGGGGACAAAATGGACAGAGGAAAGAAAGAGAATTCATGGGGAAAGAATGAGAGAAGTTTGGAGAATTAAAAAATTGAATCAGAAAAGCTTTGCGTGATCCGTATGGGTCCAATCGCACATTATATATATATATATATATATATATATATATATATATATATATATATATATATATATTTAAATAAAAAGAAATAAATCCGTTTATATTTGGACATTTATTTTAACATTGATAATTGTTCCGTTAAACATTCAGCATATCAAACTTGATTCATAACTAAGCTGGTGCCTTATTTAGGATTGTGAAAATGTGAGTTTGTAATCTTACGGAACACATCAAATAGGGAGCCAAGATTGGGAGACTAAATACAGCACTGCATTCATAAAATAACACATGAAGAACGTTGAAACATATCCAAGAGGAAATCAACCACAACCAACTGATTCAATTTTCACCCAAAGAAGTTACGTTCGTAACGCAATCCTGTCCGTCATGAAATTACCACACACTGGTATACTGAATTCATACTAACTCTCTGTGAAATCTTCCCAAAAAGAATAGCTGAGGGCTACTTTGATGCTTACACCACATGCTTCACATGGTCAACTTGGTTTACACAAAGAGTGTAACTCCACAGTAAATTTGATAATTACAATAAATTACATCCAAACGCAATTTACAAAAGAAAAACCTCGAACTGGTTACTATCGTCTTACTATTAACCTGATGGGTCAAACAACTGTATAAGTACGTGGTACTGGTCTCACAAAGTACACCCCACGTGGGTTTAACATAAAGAAAAGTTGCTATATTGAAAAATATTGTCAAGATGAGACGTTAAAATCTCACGCACATTCGCATTTAAGATTGATGAACTTAGTTAGAGTTACTGATCAACACATGGTTCCACTTTACTCACAAAGTAGTGACAAAGCAACTACCGGAAGATATTCTGAACTTCACACTCGAATTACACTACATTGCAATTTAAGATAACATTAGATATTTTAGAGCTAAACCTGAAATAAAGGTGATTAAATTTTCAGTTAGGCTGAACTTAAGAAATCCATTGTCCTACGGACTTAGCAGACACGCGCTTAGTCGGAGATCTTACCACTTCAGACGCTCGCAGCGGACAGACTGACCTGGGCCCCTACCGAGCGTGCTTAACAGACACAAACGGAAGTGACCAGAGAGGCAGCTTCCTATACCAACATGACAAGGGATGGACAGGACCATACTAAGAATAGAAACCTCTCTGCTTTTAGAAAGCGTAGCTACCTGTTCCGTCGTTGGTCTTACTGTTCTCTAGCAGACAGGCTTGTCTACTACCATCAAGCATGCAACTAGAAACACATTTGCTCATTCATCCTCTCACACAGAAGGGAAGGGGGATGACAGTATCTTATCATATACAGTATATAAGAGAAAGCGGATGTAGGTTCCATATGAGACTGTGTGACATGAATTACATATAAGCTGTGTTTTAAAGTGTAGTAGTGTGACAGATCGTTCTTGTTTCTGTGTAAAAGTAACACGTTCCACTGCTCAGTCTCCTCCCAGATAGTCAGAAACACCACAGTAAATTTAGAAGAGGAATTTATGCTGTGAATGACAACAGATTTAAGAAATTAACATGAAAGGAATCCAACAGAGACCTTTCAATGTAATACGAAAGTTTTTGGACCATAAGTTGTACAGGTAGAAAAATTTTGAAGCCATGCTGTGTCGTGAATTCATGTATTTATGTTTTATATTGCAATGAGAATTTAAATGTGGTAAACCCACGCTTTGTGATTAATAATTAAAGAGTGTGTTCACTTAGAGCTTACTTATGTGTTGTGTTATTATTATTTTTAAAAATTATAATAGGCGTTTTAGTTTCTTAAATTAAAGCCTTTCCAATTCGAAAGTGGTGGCCCTTCCATTTTGGGCAATTGTAAGCATCGAAGCAGGATTTGCATAGTTGGTGTTATGTATTGTATGTTATGAATAAATTATTTATGTGTTAAATCACGTCTGATATGTAAATTCCTTGGACCCGTCCACACCTTAGTCGTAGTCTTTTAATATTAAATGATCAGACCACCGTTCCAATACATACATGGAGTCTCAGTTCAGAGGTATATGAATACATCGATCTTTCAAGTTACAAACAAATGTATATCTATCGATATGATCGAAATTATTTACAGAAAGAAACAAATGTAATTAATATTTATTATACGGTACAATAAGTATTACATTAAGGATGTATCAAGAAAATTAATACTTTAGCATTTGCTGTATTGTAATCGACAGTACTTCACGAATAACTAGGTGTGCTGAGTAGTTCCAATATAGTAAGAGGAACGTGTAATGCACAAGTTTCGGAGAACGGAGAGTTCAGAGAGAAGTACAGGTACTAGCAAGAGTTTACTTTAAGTAAATCCCATCTACAACATGGTTAACTTTAATCTGAATTCGAAAGAAAATTTCTGTTACAGCGGGCAAATATGGATCAAGGATCAGTTACATTTATCGCAGACTTTTGAAGTAGCTGGCTGGTTCTAAATTAATGAAGTTAAACCTTCAGACACAGCCTAGCCAAGCTGCCATTTTCGTGAATAAGTTCAACATCTTCTCATTACATAGATTCAAGTTTGGAAAATTACTACCTGTTTGTAACAGAGTTCTGTGTGATGGGTGTTTCACACAGCAATTTAGACTTCACACTTTTTACTTTGCATACAAACTTACTACAATTTGGACTTATAATTTAATACTAGTAACTGTCAGCTCACAGTAAGTTACACAACTTTCCATATGTAAACTATATTTTGTAATTGGGAAGCAAACTTCATTTAAAATTTAACACAAGCAACAAGAACTAGTATAGGAGAAGATATACACCGAAAGTGTCAAAAACTGATTCAGTTACTGTATGATACACATACAGAAACACACGGAATTCACAATATCTTCCACATAGCAAAGAAGTTTTCTGTGACAGCAAAACTTACGATCTTATGCTCCTGACGTTTCGAAAATTTTACAGAGTATACTGCAAGCCTTTATCAAGATTCTCGATCGTCAGAAAAATCTGAGAGTATTGTTACACCGAGGTATGTAGTAAGCAGTACTTGCAAGAAACTAGCTTTATAACACAGGTAAGCAAATTCGTTGATGTACACAAAATACAGCATATTTACGGAATACATATAAAAATCTATACAGCAGTCTTCTGCCTTTTTTTCCAGATCTGTATCTTGAGCACACGGCAGGCGTGAAACCGAAAAGAAATTCACCAATTTTGTAGATCACAACACTAAATACGCACTCTCTCTTATTCCCAACTGCAAAATGATGACATAAAATACGGCCGCTGACAGTACGGCATGGCACAGCGAGGAACGTTAGATGTGTCACCGCCTTTCAAAATATTCTGTCTCTTTGTGGCCACCTGTGACCATATCGCTGACCCTCCGTCCCCCCGCTCACTCACATGTCAAAAAAATGGCTCTGAGCACTATGGGACTTAACTTCTGAAGTCATCAGTCCCTTACAACGTAGAACTACTTAAACCTAACTACTCTAAAGACATCACACACATCCATGCCCGAGGCAGGATTCGAACCTGCGGCCGTAGCGGTCGCGTGGTTCTACACTGTAGCGCCTAGAACCGCTCGGCCACCCTAGCCGGCAGTCACATGTCAGAGATCTGTCCAGGGATGGGCTAAAATGTTATTTTTCTGTATCAGTCGTCCTGGTTGTCATTCTTTTTCAGTAACTGAAATTTTAGGTTTTTATTTATAATAATTGAACATAACAATCTACTTGTGTAAATATTGCGCATTGTTTATATAGCAAACACTGATGTTGCTTCTCGGTGGAAATTCGTACTTATAAAAACTTTGCAGCGCCCGTATTACAATTTTCGGCATAATTGAAACAATATATTTTCACAAAACCTGCCTGACTGACTCCCGAAAACGTTTTTCATAAACAAACTCGAATGTAGGCGACATTACACAGAACAATTTCCAGGAAGAGTTTATTTCATGGAACTGCTATTTTACGCCACAGTCCGCTACAAATGCAAACTGGGAAAGAAATCTCGGTGTTTTTTAGGTAAAAAACTTCTTCTATTAAGAACTTTGCATAAAAGAGTTGTTAAGAAAGTCAGGATGTTATTGATAACGGGAGGTAATAAGAATAGTTACTTTTTATTTCAGCTTGCTTGCCTTGCAAAGCTACATTCTGAATAGTTGACAGTCAGTCACACTTTCATTTTCAAAGCTTAGTTCACTTAATTTGTATAACTGTTCATTAGTATGTTGACAGAATAGTATGCATTATGCTTGAGCAGTGCGTGATTTGTAAAAAAATACGGTTCTGGTACTGCGACCTACGTAAGGATGTTTTTCTGAAATTTAGAAGTCTTGCAAATTTATTTTAACGCTGTTTCTTCCCCAGAGGTACCGGTACGATGTACCGGCCCGTAACATCACAAATCAGACACTGTGCTTGTGTGTGAATCTCACACTACGGTTATTGTCATACCGATGGCATACAAAAAAGTTATTTGTCATGCTTTGCTACAAAAAAATGTTTCTCTATTGTAGGAGTAGTTTTCTATCTGTGCAAGTATTTTATTTCTAATAACATAAGTTTAAACTACGCATAGCCTGTGACATCAATTGGGCCATAACATAAACCACTTGGCTAACTTGCATGTATAGTAAAACTGCCCCTTTCAACAAAATTAGTTTTTGTAGTCAGCAAAACTTTGCAGTATTCACCGTTATACGCACCATAACCACTAATGCAATGAGTAGAGGAAGCATGTTTTCATTCAGAATCTGAAAATCGTCATCATCCTCTAAGACATATTATAAAACTTCAGGGTAACTCATCCACTGCAGTTGTCATCTTTTGTAATCGGAACGTTTTCGCAGTGAAGCCGAAGATGTGTGGTTCCGACTCTCTTCACTTATACAGGGTGGTCCATTGATAGCGACCGGGCCAAATATCTCACGAAATAACCATCAAACGAAAAACTACAAAGAACGAAACTCGTCTAGTTTGGAGGGGGAAACCAGATGGCGCTATGGTTGGCCCGCTATATGGAGCTGCCATAGGTCAAACGGATATCAACTGCGTTTTTTAAATAGGAGCACCCATTTTTATTACATATTCGTGTAGTACGTAAAGAAATATGAATGTTTTAGTTGGACCACTATTTTCGCTTTGCGATAGATGGCGCTGTAATAGTCACAAACGTATAAGTACGTGGTATCACGTACCATTCCGCCAGTGCGGACGGTATTTGCTTCGTGATACATTACCCGTGTTAAAATGGACCGTTTACCAATTGCGGAAAAGGTAAATATCGTGTTGATGTATGGCTACTGTGATCAAAATGCTCAACGGGCGTATGCTATGTATGCTGCTCGGTATCCTGGACGATATCATCCAAGTATCCGGACCGTTCGCCGGATAGTTGCGTTATTTAAGGAAACAGGAAGTGTTCAGCCACATGTGAAACATCAACCACGACGTGCAACAAATTATGTTGCCCAAGTAGGTGTTTTAGCTGCTGTCGAGGCTAATCCGCAGATCAGTAGCAGACAAATTGCGCGAGAATCGGGAATCTCAAAAACGTCGGTGTTGAGAATGCTACATCAACATCGATTGCACCCTTACCATATCTCTATGCACCCGGAATTGCATGGCGACGACTTTGAACGTCGTGTACAGTTCTGTCACTGTGCACAAGAGAAATTACGGGACGATGACAGATTTTTTGCTCGCGTTGTATTTAGCGACGAAGCGTCATTCACCAACAGCGGTAACGTAAACCGGCATAATATGCACTATTGGGCAACGGAAAATCCACGATGACTACGACAAGTGGAACATCAGCGAACTTGACGGGTTAATCTATGGTGCGGAATTATGGGAGGAAGAATAATTGTCCCCCATTTTATCGATGGCAATCTAAATGGTGCAATGTATGCTGATTTCTTACGTAATGTTCTACCGATGTTACTACAAGATGTTTCACTACATGACAGAAAGGCCATGTACTTCCAACATGATGGATGTCGTGCACATTGCTCACGCGCGGTTGAATCGGTATTGAATAGCATATTTCATGACAGGTGGACTGGTCGTCGAACACCAAACCATGGCCCGCACTTTCACCGGATCTGACGTCCCCGGATTTCTTTCTGTGGGGAAAGTTGAAGGATATTTGTTATCGTGATCCACCGACAACGGCTGAAAACATGCGTCAGCGCATTGTCAATGCATTTGCGAACATTGCGGAAGGCGAACTACTCCCTGTTCAGACGAATGTCGTAACACATATTGCCAAATGCATTGAGGATGACGAACACCATTTTGAGCATTTTTTGCATTAATGTGGTATTTACAGGTAATCACACTGTAACAGTATGCGTTCTCAGAAATGATACGTTCACAAAGGTACATGTATCATATTGGATCAACCGAAATAAAATGTTCAAACGTACCTACGTTCTGTATTTTAATTTAAAAAATCTACTTGTTACCCACTGTTCGTCTAAAATTGTGAGCCATATGTCTGTGACTATTACAGCGCTATGTGTTACAAAGCGAAAAAAGTGGTCCAACTAAAACATTCACATTTCTTTACGTACTGCACGAATATGTAATAAAAAATGGGGGTTCCTATTTTTAAAAAAACGCAGTTGTTTTCCGTTTGAGCTATGGCAGCGTCATCTAGCGGGCCAACCATAGCGCCGTCTGCTTTCCCCCTTCAAGCTAGACAAGTTTCGTTCTTTGTAGTTTTTTCGTTTTTCGCTTATTTCGTGAGATATTTGGCCCGGTCACGATCAATGGACCACCCTGAGTATAATCAACATTGATGCTAACAACCAAGACATTATCAGTGACTACAGGAACAAAATTTATGGGTATGGGATGTCTATCTCATCCAAGGGACAAATTGAATTGGTTTTAATTATTCCGAACAAGTCGCCAGCCTATATGTTTTGCATTTATTTATCATCCCTTTTAGGTCACAATGAATTTAATGATAGCACTCAAAGAGTGTCAACACTTATTCTTTTAGTTTCAGAACTTCCAAGCTGCGAGTTCTCCAAGTGTTTCCTACGACTTCCTGGACGTTTGCTTCTAGATTGTGATACAGACGGACGTGTAGGGCAGTCAGGCGTTGGGGTGGGAACTGCATCTGGAAGACCTCGAGGAGGATGAAACTCTTCTGCTACTATAGTTTAATAGCAACGTTATTTACACTGCATTTGCAAATCAACAGGTGTGGCCGAGCGTTTCTAGGCGCTTCAGTGTGGAACCGCACGACCGCTACGGTCGCAAGTTCGAATTCTGTCTCGGGCATGGATGTGTGTGAAGTCCTTAAGTTAGTTACGTTTAAGTAGTTCTAAGTTCTAGGGGACTGATGACTTCCGATGTTAAGTCCCATAGTGCTCAGAGCCATTTGAACCATTTTTTTGCAAATCAGCAGTTCACATACGTTCACCCAGAAATTAAGAAACTAGCGTTTCTTCAGACGACGACATTCTAAGCCTGGAATTTAAAATTCTTCAGTTCTGCTGTAGTGGAACAATGGCTTCTTTGTATGCAATGTGATTGAAAATTTTGCTCACAAATCTGTAAAAATTGCAGTGTGGTTACAATTCGTATTCTGAACACGAACTCATACTGGACTTCATGCGAATTTATTTTATGTTTTTCAATATTACACAAAACTTATTTTCACACTCGTTTCATGGCCCCAAATTTTATACACTTCTTTGGCTTTAAAGGACAAGTTTAACTGATACTTACTGTGGACTGTTTTGTTAGGGTGAAGTTTTCTCTTTGTACCGAGGTTTCCCACTTCTCAAGTCACTTTTTGTCAACTGGGAAATTGAATGGCCTAAGGTTTTGGCCCTGATAGGTAATTACAACACAAGAACACGGCAGTGGTTGGCGAATGTGAGTGCCGATGCCTGTTTCTAATAACAGCTCACTGGTGTACAAATCAAGCACGCGGCATCGCATATTTAATACTTCTTTATGCTGTTATAGTGAAATGCCACCCCAGCGGTAAGCTACGCGACCACATTAATAATCTAGATAAGAGGGATACGAGGGAGATACGTCACGACATCAACCTCGGGTACACATTCCTAACAGACGAATCAGAAGGCAAGTTACACCTGTACATATCTTGCATCATTCTTGCCAAAGCGACTGGAAAAAAATTGCCCATTTTGTGTGGATCACATCGCTTACCACTGTAAAATAAATCTACATCGCCAGAATAACTGTAGAAAGTTCAAGGTAAATATTTAAAGCCAAAAGGAAGAGGCAAGCAGATAATCTCAAAGCTCTCCTGACTAAAATGAATTTGTCATGAAACATGGACTTCTACGATTTTTCTCAGGAGCCTCCAGCAACAAACTCTTATCAAAATTCGTCAAATCAACGTTGAAGGCATAAGTAGGTGAACTATGTTCATACACCACACACTGAAGGTCGCCTACATCATGGTCAAGCATACGTTCAGGGGCAAACTTGATTGATTTACGACTTTAACCTACTGCTCTGTTAAGTGGTCTATGACCCACTGGGGGTTGATTTATGACCCCAAGACCCCAAGGGGATAATGCGTCCTCCTTAGAAACCCCCGATCCTTCCCCTCCTCTCTGCCTCCCTCCACCCCCCCCCCCCCCCAGGAAATACCCAAGGTTGTTTCTCCCCCTCACCAATACAAGTACACTTTTGATTTAAAATTAATTGAGTAATGAATGAAATTGATCAATTAATTACTCCCTCCTCCTCCTGCGAAATATCACTCCACCTTCCACCACCCATCCTGGAACATTAATTCTTTTTTGAACTGCAAATTCCTTAACTTTTAATATATAGGGAGTGGAAGGTCTTAACCCATACAGTGACCATTTCATTTCATCATATTTATTTGCATCATAGATAAATCATCAAGAGAATTTTAATCATAAATCAGATAATAATTTCTGTAAGAAACGCCATTCAGGCAAACTTTACAAACTGCTTGTTATATAACTCCACAAATGAATTAATCTCTTTGAAAACATTTAAAAACCCGCCACACAGGCCAATTTTACAAACTGCTTGTTATATGAAACCACAAGCGAAATAATCTCTTTGCAAACACAAAAAAAAAATAAAAAATGAAACGCCACTCGGGCCAAGTAAATCATTTAAAATAAACTTTACATCAAATAACCAGGAAATCAATTATTATTTCCACATAGATTGAAAACCGCCCCTCCAGGGCGAGATATTACAAGGTTACAGACAGTTTGATCAATAATAACCCAGTTATTTCCCCATCAAAATTGACATACGCCACTATGGCTGAATTGCACCGCAGTTTTAGAAAACGGTTTCAATTAAGACACATTCTTCCAGAAATCCCTCAAAATTCTTAAGACAAATATTTAAAACATTTAACCCGGGCAACCTTGCAGAGCCACCACAAGTTTTAAAAAAACTGCGGCCTGTACAATAACTGAAGCCCGAGATTGTGACGCCGCGACTTGGCCACGAACGGTGGAGGCGACTGAGTACTTGTCTTCGAATTAAGATGTGGACTCCGTTTGTACTTCCACCCCGTTCAGAAAACCGAAATCGGAACCAAACAGCACACGCGAGCTCAGGCGAAGTCCACCGCCCGTCCGCCAGCTAGTAATTGAAAAGGGGAGGCTCTGCACTTCGGTGGCCCACTGCTTCCGATCTCTGAAACATACACCAGAAGCGACAACAGGAAACCAAACAACCCTTCCTTCACCTTAATACTCAAACTTGTACAGAAAAGTACTTCGATAAAACTGACAATAATAAAACTAATTTCACTCCTTTAAGCAGAACCAAGTACACGAATGATGCAAACGGAACTGGCTCATTAAAACCCAAGCATCACATGGAGCACCTTATGTGGGCCTGTAAGGTACCATACGGCAACCTTTAGACACGGAATATAGATCGTTCGGTAAGGCTGCGCACACGTATCAATGTTTTAGACACTTGCCAGCTGTTTAAGAACAACAGTATTAAGGAGCGAGGCACACACTTAATGAGAGGCATGAAATATCACATCACAGTCCTTGCAACACTTTGCTGCCTCAAGAGCAATCATCATTATATTTCACTAATCGTTGGTAGGACTTGAATTACTTAAGTTGATGTCAGCTGCTGGACCGATGTGGCGAAGACGCGAGACGTTGCTTCACGGAAGCGAGCACATGCCTAGCTTCACGAGGTTGCCAAGAAGCCACAGCGCCGGCCCGCTGTTACTGGCCCCAGTACGATCAAGCTCTAACTGCCGCCCGTACTCGGGCACCCCGTGCTCGCTGTCGTCTCTCCAACGTCTCGCTAACACGCGCACTTCCGCGTGCCGTGTCGAACGTCGTTCCACCTTTCCACTCCGTACTGCCCGCTATATCCTTTGCCGGCCCAGGCTCCAAAGACAGACTTTTGCCAGAGGGAATCGATAGTGCCTAAGCCAAAGATAGTCCTGGCGCCAATCCATCCACCGGTCACACCCCCTACACCCCCCCCCCCCCCCCCAAATCTGGAAACTGGCGGGAAAAGCACTAATTCTGTGCTGTAGAAGAAGAATATCACGACAGGAAATTAAATTACGTAGTAAAGGATATATCGTTTATTTACAAATTCAATTCGCAGGATCTTTTGGAAGATTCGGGTATTGTAAAATGCATACAAAAGAAGTAATTAAATAGATTGCTTTCTTCCTATAGGATATCGTCACGAAATCCACGTCAGCATGACTCAACCAATGCAATTACGCTGTTAAAAGTTTTTCGATCCATTCTTCGCACTGACCACAGGTCAGACGTGCCAGCTGGTACACTGCGCGCCCGAGATGCCGCACCACGCTTGCTCACCCTCGTGAACGCTGTCGGCCGCTGAACCGCCAGCCACCTTACTTAATACCCCGCACGTAGGTCGGGAGAGAAGCGCGCAGACCAGAAGTCGCGCTGATCCCTGAGCAGAGTATCACGTGGCGGCATCCCTCTGAAATTTGATACCTGAGAAATTCCTATTGAAACACTTGCTCTACCTCTCTCTCCCTCAAGTGGTTCCTTCCTGTCTGTGTGAACCAACATATGCAACCACACACAGACCAAGATTCCCCCCCCCCCCCTCCCATATCTCCTCTCTTCAAATCCTCCTCCCCTGGACACCCTCGCCACTCATGCAGCCGTGGCACTTATAGTCGGTACGTCCTTTTGTTCTCACACTTCCACTGCTATGGAAACCTGTAGCGAATGGAGCAAAGACATTCGAGAAGAAGTAGGTAGCATCTGTCATGTGGCACACTAACCACTCCTTTGTCCTGAACAAAGTAGTGGGTACAAGGCTAAATCCCCAGCTGTGGATATCTTTGGATTATTCCCTCACTGTGTCAGATTGATTGACTAATTAGTTAATTAAATCGATACCCTCTGTGTGCAGGCAGTTTTTCCTTGCATCCTGTTGGTGGATACTAGGACTGGTATATTTGGCGGGATTCGATCCCGCAACCCAGTTTCCAAACCCTTCCAGATTTATTTTCCCTTGCCTCCGTTGGCAGATAATGACACAGTTAGGTCATTTCGCATGAAGTCCATTGCTTTGAAGGTAGCTGAATTCCATGCTATGTCCCTAAGCAATTTGCGTAGGGGATGTATTGATGTGTGTGCTGTCAGTACCACTACCGGAAGCAGTAAATTGATCAATTGGGAATTTGATGGCGCGATTGCCTTTTTAAAGCGCTGTATAATCGCTAAGCTGGTTCTCTCAGCTACACCAGGATGGAGAACGATCAGGAAAGGATCTACCATGTGATAGCACAGTAACAACAACGAATACCACTGCCACCTTTCCGCTGCAAGACAGAGTCGACTGTCGTAGGTTGCTGAAACACTCGTGCATCCCACATGCTTCTGCACTGACTTCCATACGCAGCACCCCAAGCCAGACACACTAGTTGCCACCATGTTGCCACAGTGGTCGTACCAGGTCAGTAGCTGGACGCGGCCTATCTGAGAGGACTGCCCGGCCGTGGAAGGCGTCTGGGGATGATTGGAGTCGCAGGAATTCAGACAGTATCAATACATCCAGCGCCAAGCCTTGTCAATGATCGATATTGAATCTTGTCAGTTATCCACGTAAAAATCGGAGAATACGAGGGACGTTTGAAAAGTCCGTGCGAAGTTCGAGACGTGTCACCACCGGCGCGTGTCGAGGTCATGTTTAGTTAGTAGCATCTTTGGAAAGAACGCACACCAAGTTTCAGCCGTATTGGTCTATTCCTTTGTGTTTGGCATTCGTGTGAATCAAGGAAGTCCAGTGATTGTCAAAAAATGGACGAAGAAGAATTTCGTGTGGTGATTAAATATCACCTTATGAAAGGCCAAGCACCTCAGGAGACTAAAGAGAAGCTTGATAAACGTTACGGTGACTCTGCACCTGCGATTACAACAGTTTATAAATGGTTTAAAAATTTTCGGAGAGACCATATGGGCACAAGTGAAGCTGGACGTTCTGGTCACCCTGTCGAGGTTACGACTCCAGGAATCATTGACAAAATCCATGATATGGTGATGGATGACAGAAGAGTTAAGGTGTGTGAGATTGCTAGTGCTGTGGGAATCTCGAATGAACGGATACATAACATCTTGCATAAACATTTGGACATGAGAAAGCTATCCGCAAGATGGGTTCCGAGATTGTTCGCGCTTGACCAAAAACGGAATCGTGTGAAGTATTACAAGGATGGTTTGCAGCTGTCAAGCGTCGTTTCGCAACTGTGGATGAAACATGGATACCTTAGTATACATCTGAGACCAAACAGCAATCTAAACAATGTGTTACCAATGGAGAATCTAGACCAAAAAAGGCGAAGATCAGTCCTTCGCCGGCCCGTGTGGCCGAGTGGTTCTAGGCGCTCCAGTCTGGAACCGCGCGACCGCTACGGTCGCAGGTTCGAATCCTGCCTCGGGCATGGATGTGTGTGATGTCCTTAGGTTAGTTAGGTTTAAGTAGTTCTAAGTTGTAGGGGACTGATGACCACAGATGTTAAGTCCCATAGTGCTCAGAGCCATTTGAACCAGTCCTTCGGCCGGAAAGGTTATGGCGACTGTCTTTTGAGATTCGCGAGGGATAATCCTCATCGACTATCCGGAGAAGGGCAAATCTATTACAGAAGCATATTGTTCATCGTTACTGGGCCGTTTGAAAACCGAGCTGCAAGAAAAACGCCGGCGATTGGGCCGCAAAAAAGTCCTTTTCCATCACCACTATGTACCAGCACTCACCTCAGCAGTTGTGGTCGCAAAGTTAATGGAAATAGGATTCCAACTCGTTTCACATCCCCCCTATTCTCCATACTTGGCTCCCTCGGACTACTATTTGTTCCACAATTTGAAGAAATGGCTGCCGGTACAAAGATTTTATTCAAACGAGGAGGTGATTGCAGCTGTAAGGTGGCAACGGCCTTGCACCTTACGTGAGTCCATTTACGTGACACTTTAGGTTTTGTTGGAGTAATACTCTAAATTACGGTGTAGGAAATCTATGTGGAAACGCATCGACACGCGAGAATTCCGCGATTTTGTAATTATAAGATTTTGCAGAAAGGCAGTACGCGAGACAGAGCTCGGCTACGTCCCCGCCTAGCCGCTGAAGGCCATAGCTTGACGGTATGAATGGTGAACTGGGAGAGTTCTGTAATCCGTTAAGAGAGGCCACAGCGGTCGCCAACCTCTGAAGGACGTGTGGCTGCAGGTGTTCAAGTGTTTACCAAAACAGAGCAGTGGATAGCTGGATGTGCTTTCCTGTGCGTGCTCTCGCGTATGTCCCAATAATTTTACGTCTTCGAGTAACTCAAGTGGGGCAGGCCAGAAGTTCCGAATAACAAACTTTCAATGCAAGAATCTGTGTTCGCTACGACGGGGAATCTTGTCGCGAAAATCTCGAGTGATCTCTTGGGAGAAAACTTCCAGTAAACGTGTTATTGCCCACAGCTGCGGTTCTTCCCAGACGGCGAGGGCGGAGTTCACTTGTGAAATAAAAGAATGGTGGAAAAGAGTTCTGTGCCCAGGCCGTACATTGGTCGGCACTGGCAAACTGGGTATTTTGAGAGCTTCTAGTGCTGTGGCTCGCTCGGTAAAAGTTGAGGGGAGAAAACAAAGGTGAAGAGCGAGCTTGCAGGACTCTCGGTAAAGGTCTTCTGTTCTGGGCTCTCGTACTGACAGGACGTTAGCCAAGTCGTCTCCCGTCTTGGTCTTTCGTTCTGTGTGGACGTCAGCCGCGCCATCTCTTTGCTGCCGGGAAGATCGTAGCAAATAGAGAAGTTTATGGACAGCGGCCTGTTGCCCGAGTAGTGCAGGAGTGTACTTTCTGAGACGCCACACGCCACCCGCACAGCCGCGCCGCCGCCGTCGGAGACCGCCGCTGCAACAGGAATATTACGGAGAGATCGCTCCCGCTTCGGCCTGTGTTAGGAGTAACGTCAAACAGTTGGATCAATTGCAATTGCTGTTTCCACAGAGGTTTCACGGTACTTTGGAGTGTAGTGGTTCTTCGTATTTTACGTTTTGTGTCGATGTCAGCCGGTCAGCCAAGTTATAAGAGATCCCGTTTTGGACCAATTTTAACATAGTTTACTGCCAATGCCAGTCAGGAGGATAATTTGTAAATTGTTCACTGTGTTTTATTCAGCGTTGATCTGATGGTTGTAATAAAATTATTGTGATTCAGTAGAGTCATTACTTTCAGCAGTTGATCCTGAATTCACCCTTTTGCTTTATTGTATTTTTGTGTATGTGTCTGATGTCATTGAACACCCTGAAGTGTTCGTCATCGTTCATGTTTGGAAGTAAAACAGGTGTCATTCATCGTCAACGCTACCACCGCAGATAAATTAGGGGTGACAGGGCCACATCTAAGTCTAGTGTTATCCATTTTAGCGTACAGTTCCACTCCCAATTTCTCTGTTGTTTGTCAGGGGCGAACACACGCAAAAAGCGGACAAGCAACGGGTGGGGTGTTACAGAGCAACTAACAGCTATTTTGCAGAGTCGGACAATTCCTATTATTCTGAAGGGATCAACAAATTAGAATAGCGATGGACGAAGTGTGTAAGTCTAAAAGGAGACTATGTCGAAAAATATAAAATGGTTTACCCCAAACACGTGTAAGAAGTCCATGATCAAAGAATTTGTTGCTAGCGCAGTCGGGGAGATGTAATTTCGATGGATTGCTCACGTGCTGCCTGCGATATGTAAGATATAAGAGAATCTGACACCAAAGAGCAGTGTTGACTGCAGTAGGAACTGTGTAGCAGTAGGAGTAAGTAGTTGCTAGCGAGCAGTCTGGTGTATCGTGTTGGCTGGGCCGGTCGTGGTGGAGCGATGGCGGAGACTGAGCGTTGTAGTATAAGGTAAAAGCAGCCTCGCGCATATGTAGTATTGTTATGTCAAGCCCCATGTAAATGTGTCTAAAGAATCTCTTAATAATAATCTTTCTTATAAAAAAGTAACTTTTGACAATCAATCATCTCAATTTAAAGAATTTACTAATTTCTCCAGTCCTTGGTCATCCCGATTATTGCAAAGAAAAATCAGTTGTTCTTTTTATACATGACAAATCTATCGGCCAGCATTGCACTCAGCTGTGCCAGAAAAATTTCTTATAGGAGCAGATATATACGCTTTATCCGGCGACCTTATTGAGGTAAGAATTTTCTTTGTATTCAGAATGATCTTTCAGGGCCATGACGCAGCACTGCTGACGTCCAAAATTTACCAGTTCAAATTCACAGTCAATTATTGAAAGGTCATAAGTGAGTAGCAGTTTAATTGGGTGGTTAGTCACATTGTATTATTGGTAGGTTTCGCAACGTTTACTGATTTGTCACTTTTTCTTTCACAGATCATCGGCAATTTATTGCTCTTGGTTGTCACTGTAATTGTTCCATTTTTACTTTGTTTGATTTAGTGCTTATCGTTGACTTGTGAAAATGCCGCGAAAAACTGCTAACAGTACATCGCGATCCGTAATGAGTGAAAAAGCCGACTTGAATAATTTGACCGATAATACTAGCGACACTCAGTGTCTTAATGATAATCCTACAGTTACAGACAATCAGTGCGTACCGACCACCAGTAATGATTCTAATCTAAATGATGAGCAGACAATTTCAATTGTGTCCACTGTAAATTTATCGACAATTGATGACGCGACACTTTCCGTTACAATGAACGCTGCCCAGTTTAACACACCTGATTTGCAAAATTTACATAGTGAACAGATAAATGATTCTAACGAAGGTGAACAATATTCACAAAACACGTGAAGTTTATTTGATTCCGATGTAGTAACCTACAGAGCACATCCGATTTGCAAACCTTTTCGTGAATTAGACAATGACCTAATGGTTACTCAAAATGTGACACATGCAGATACATCATCACACAGCACAGAAAATAGAGTAGGTAAGTTTAGCATGGATCAAGTTATGGCACTATTGCTAGAAATTAATGAATCGTACAAACAACTTAATGAAAATCTCAAACAGTGGGATGAAAAACTAGACAACAATTATAAACAACTTAATGAATCGTGCTAACAACTCTATGAAAAATATGACAGGTCGATCAAACAAACTAAGGAGAACTTAAAACAAATTAATGAAAAACTTGACACCTCTATTGAACAGCCTACTGAACAGATTACAGCCGTTGCCGAGCGATGTAACGAAGCTAAAGAACAATTACGTGAAGAAATTATGGTTAGTGCTAGGAATAGTAGTGAAGAAATTAGATCCGTTGCACAGGAAATATGTAGTACGCATGCAGACACAACGAAATTACTTAGAGATGAAATTAGTGCAGTAGCTAAACAATGTTCTAAAACGTAACACAGTTACGCGACGAGTTTAAATTAATGTCAGCAGAAGTTTCACGCACTCTGGATGCGGAAGTCGATAAGAAATTTGAACAACAGAACAGCCAAATTGACGAACGTTTTAAAGTGACAGAAATGAAAAATATTTCAGTCTCTAACACATCACAGCATACGCCATATTCTGAACATTTGTCACACTCACACAGCCAGTGTAACTTAGGTAATTTACAGAGACTACGTGACTTAGAATCCGAAGAGACACAGACAAACAGATTCTCATAAAATCCCGAACCTGTTCAGACATACAGAGACGATAATTTTGATTATAAGCACTTTCCATCCGTGAGAAAATTTAAGGTTTTTAAAAATGATAGAACACAAATTCACGCTTTGGACTGGATACAACAATTAGCTTTTGCATTTTCACCGTCATTCCCTGTAACGCAGAAACAAAAATTTATTAGCAGCGCGTAAACGACCTCAGGGGATTCATTGCACTTCGATGAATATGTGCCGTAGCGTGCACAGGGCCCCGAACCGTAGTAGTGCTATTTCATCTTTAGTTTTCTGTACTGCTGCCTTCTCTTTTACTGTCCTTTATATCTATCAAAACAACTCTTCTACTATCGATCTATCTAGGAGTAAAAAAGAGCAAAGAAAACCTGATATGACAAGTTTTACCGAAAGTGACAGTTTTCATTAGACGCTCCAGGAATGACAATCACCAGCATTTCAATAACAGACAGAATTTTAATCAGCAGTTCCCTCATAATTATCAGCAACAGCAAACACATTTTGGCAACAACAGAGGTTTTTCCCCACAACAGCAACAAAACCACTCGGTTAGCATACCTAACCAACAGTGTAGTCCACAAGGTCAAACAAACTGTAATGTTTCGCCGCCTGCACGTATAGCGTCGGCCACACCAAATAGTAACGCACAGCAACAAGGAAATCAGTATGTACAGAAAACACATCATTTCAATTCCTATCGCAATGCGCCATATAGCAATGACAGACGTAAAAGTAATGAGCACGGTTTTCAGCGTAACAGTCGGTCCTATCAGCAGCAGAATCATCCGCAACAGCAGATTATCATGAACTAACCAGACAGCCGGTGTCATCCCGAACGTAATACGTCAGGAAGAAATAACAGAACAGTGCAAATAGTCGAAATGCCACAGCACCCTCCTGCAAATAACAGCACGTCAGGTAGAATTTGACTAGATACAGTACAGGTTGCATCTTCCAGCAACGCAAGCAATACTTTTGACACAGAGAATCTTGTTCACGAAAATGTTATTACTTTTGACGACATCCGAGACACTCTTTTACATGAAAAACCAGTTATACAAAAAACCATTTCCCACCCTGTCATTGAAGTAAAGACTGGATCATCCACATTTTCAGCAGTAATTCATTCTGGATCACCTATGTCAGTTATAAATGAAGAAACCTTCAACGAATGTAACAAAGAGAATATTTATCCTACGTTACCATTAGGCAAAACTAAAGTAAAAGGAGCAGTATCTAGTAAAGGAGTAGATGTAAAATTACAGACACACTTATCGTTTTGTATTGCAGGTCATACGTTCCACTCAAATTTTTGGATTGTTCCCTTTTTGACAACAGACGTTATTTTAGGCACGAATTTTCTGGTACAACACGACGCAATTATTGACTTTCAACACTCCTATTTAATGTTAAAGGATGAAAATCTGCAACTGGCATTAGCATTTCAGCACGCTTTATCTGCAGATGAACAGGCAATTAATCAAACAGAGGTCATTTCTACATCGCGTAACACGGACTGTCATTCCACATTGTTCACAGATACGTACGCACACAACTATAATACTCCAGACGAAGCCGACTATGACGTTATGCAAATGATTTCTGATAAAGTAAAACAAAGCAGTGCAAATACACACAACGAACGTACTCAACTACGCAATATTCTTTTACAGCAAGCTCCAGTTTTTGACAACGTCCCTGGTACTATGTCCGGTTTTATGTATGAATTTCAAGTTAAACAGCATGACACATTTACAGCCAAACATTATCCCATTCCGTATATCTACAGAGAACAAGTTAAGAGAGAATTGCAAGCTATGCTTGACCAAGGAATTATTGAACCAGCAGTTAGTCCGTGCATAAACCCGCTCCATATTGTTAAGAAAAAGGATAGCTCACTTCGCCTCGTACTTGATTCGCGTCACATCAATGACATTATTATTAATGAAACAGATCGCCCTCAAACACTAGAAGAACTTCTACAGAAATTTCATGGTACTGCTATTTATTCCACATTAGATTTGAAATCGGGATTTTGGCAAATTGAGCTCCATCCGAACTGCAGAAAGTACACAGCGTTTCTCTGTTTTGGTGACTGTTATCAATTTTGTAAATTACCGTTCGGTTTAACAATTTCTTCAGCAGCATTTATTCGCGGTTTGAATAGTATACTTCCGACAGAATTAAAAGACAGAATCGCAACGTATGTAGACGACATTCTTATTGCAGAAGCTAATTGATTTGAACATAATCTGATTCTGGAACAACTGTTGCAAACTTTTCGTGCACAAGGACTCACATTAATCTTAACAAATCGCATTTTGGCAAAACTTCTATAAAATTTCTTGGACATGTAATTTCAGAAGAAGGCATTGCGCCTGACCCGGAAAAACTTCAAGCTTTACGTGACATTACTGTTCCAACGACGAAGAAACAACTACGCAGCTTTTTGGGATTAAGTAACTTTTTCCGTAAATTTATTCATTACTCTGCTTTAGACACCCCTAGATTATGCCAATTGACGGGTAAAATCACTATTTGGTCCTGGGATAGCCAAGCACAGTCTGAATTTGTCAATCTGAGACAAGCTTTGTTGAATGCACCACTTTTATCACACCCAGATCTTACTAGAAATTTTTCCATTGCCACTGACAGTTCTAACACCGCTTTAGGCGTACACATTTTTCAGGAAATTGAAGAAGATGGTACTACAGTAATTAAAAATATCGCCTTTGCAAGTCGCATACTGTCACCTGCTGAACGCAATTATTTTGTCACAGAACTTGAAACATTATGTGTTGTATGGGCATTTACGAGACTTAGGCATTTTCTTTATGGAAGACATACTACCGTTTACACAGACCATAGAGCTATACAGTTTTTACTTTCCGCTAAATTTACACATGACAGGTTAAGCAGATGGAAACTTTATTTACAGGAATTTAATTTTACAATTGTTCACATTCCCGGCACACAAAATATTATAGCAGACGCACTATCCCGTTCTCTCAGCAACAATCAGCAAGACATCGCAACCAACTTCTGCCAAGCAAATTCTAGCGTCCTGTATATTCAACAAGTTGCATTCGAAAATTTTATTTCGTCATCATTACGAGACATAGCACAAGAGCAGAGCAAAGACAACGTGTGGAAAGAAATTAAACACCTTTGGCAAGATAGGAATAATGTTACCATCAGAAACCATTACACTGTCCGCAAAAACATTCTATTTCGCCGCTCTCACCCTGACAGCAACAACTGGTTGTTATGTATTCCTGACGAACTTGTTAACAAATTAATTTGGTATACTCATTCAAGTTACGCACATTACGAAGCCAGAAAATGTTTTCTTATACTGAGACAGAACCGTTATTTTACCAACATGGAGAAACGTATTCGACGAGTTTTAGCGTCATGTAAAATCTACCAGAAAGCTAAATCAGACACGACTTCATATATTCCTACGTTACATCCTATTGTACCCGTTAAATTAAGACACATGGCCGCTGTAGACATTTTTGGACCGATTCCCAGAACTAATAGCGGTTTTTGCTACATCTTTGTCGCTGTTGAACCCACTTCGAAATTTGTTATCTTCACTCCGTTACGGAAAGCTACTGCTAAATCTATTTCGAATGCATTTGTAAAACATTTTTTATTCCATGTAGGACATGTATTAAAAGTAATTTCTGACAATGGACCACAATTTCGATCTGCAATATGGACATGTATGTTATGAGCTAGAAACATTTCTCCAATCTATATATCCAAGTATCACGCTTCTTGTGAACGACTAACGAAAGAAATTGGTAAACTGTGTAGAATATACTGCCATAAAAAACATATTGATTGGGATACACACATACTCTGCATCGGGGCTTACTTATATAAATATGAAATGCAAATACTTTTAGTTTTTAGTAGCTGTCTGTCCGATTACGCAAGTCTCGTAAACGGTTGGCCCTGACTAGTATTAGAACGCAATCTGACTGCATAGAATAACAACAAAGAATGAAAGAAAATTTTCGTTAACACAATTAATTAATTAAGTCCCCAGCAACTATAAAACGTACGAAACCAAAGCACAAGTGTAACTGTTCTGTGTGTGGAAGTGTGATTCAACGTACACATCTGGCACGGTTCTTCTTCAATAAGACAAGAAATTTTAAATACCATTTATACTGAAGTAATTAAAAAAATAGAAATACTATAATTGCGCAAGAAAACCAGAATTACACTCTAATACAAGGACACAAGCCAGATGCTTTGTTGACTGAACCTGTAATGACGCATTATTTAAGACATTGAAATAATAAAAAGAAAAATGGTTCAAATGGCTCTGAGCACTATGGGACTCAACTGCTGAGGTCATCAGTCGCCTAGAACTTAGAACTAATTAACCCTAACTAACCTAAGGACATCACACACATCCATGCCCGAGGCAGGATTCGAACCTGCGACCGTAGCGGTCACGCGGTTCCAGACTGTAGCGCCTTTAACCGCACGGCCACACCGGCCGGTGAAGATATTAGTACGTACACACTATTTATCCAACAGAGGAAAGAGTAGATTCAGTAAATTTGAGCTTCTATACGCAGGTCCATACAGAATTCGAAACATTCCTCACCCCAATGTAGTACATGTTGAAACTTTGAGAACCAGAAAAAGCAAAGGCAATCACCATGTCTCTAATATTAAACCCTTTATTGAATGAATATACTTTATGATTTATCACACTGTAATGCCATTTGCTGATATTTATATGACCACTTATGCAATTATATTTATGTGACTACTTAATGATAATAATCGTACTTTTTTTTTTCTTAGCAAGTGCCCGGCAAGGTAAGGTCAGCAGGTCGCTTTTCTTGTCGTTAGACATCAGACCGTGCACATTTTCCATTTTTTGTGTATGTATGATTGTTTTCCTATCCACAGTAGAATTTTTGTCTGTATGCACTATGTAATCTTTAAGATATAACAAACACCAGTTGACTTTGACATTTTGCCTTATGATATCTCAACATCATGACTATTTTACATTTTTTACTACTACATTATGATACTGTGTGTACATTTTTTGCCCTTGAAAACTGTCTATGTTTTTGACCTAATACGTTTTCTATCATGCTATGCTGTATGCTTAATTATATCACTAGAAACAAGTTTTCATTTAATGAGTATGTGGTTTAAATGCAAGATATTAATCCTTATTCATCATTTTCAGAAAGCAATACCGCGAAAAAGAAATAAATTAAACAACCACAGTGGTTTACTATGAAATGGAAATTATACCATCAGAATGAAGGAAAGAAAATGCAATATCTTGTCATGAAGAGTGAATGGATCAGAATTAACAAGCATTAACCAGAATATACCATACACATCGTATGATAGCAGTCTTGACTAATTATTTTTCTTTCAGAATACGAGGCGATTGATGCAGGCTGTCAGACAGAACTTCAGATGTTAATTTTAGTGATGAATTATGCTAGAAGTAAGAAACTCTATACTATGAATAGTTGTATGAAGTAAATGGTAATATGAATATGAATAATGAAGTGTCTATTTTTTGTAGTTGATAATAAATGATGATGAATAGTTGCATGAAGAATATGGTAATATCAATAATGAAGTTTTTCCTTGCAGATGAGGATAATGATGAAGTTTATATATTTTCTATTAGTTAAGGGATGCTATGTAGTGATTTAAGTATTTGTTGCAGTTCCTTTTGACAGTACGTTTTATGTCGCATAGTATAATGACTGAATGTTTTGGGAAAGACAGCTAGAGTACGTACATATTAAGTACACGTTTCATTACCTGTTAATTCGAAGTTTACTACTTTTCAGCATAATATACATTTTTTTCTTTCAGGTCAATAATCCATTTTGTATTTTTTCCAGGAGAAGCTTTTCATGATATATAATATGCTATAAGCAGTTAATTATTAAACCGGTTGTAGTACTTGCATTTTTTTACCCAGTTGTGTCTATCGTTTATGAATGTGATCACATATACTCTAGTTGTTTCATAACCTTGCTACAGCTGACTCATGACGAATGACGTTATTAATCCTTATTTCCAGCAATAAGTCAAAAGCATATATTTTCATGCCCCAGCAATTATCGATCCCAACGCAATGCATTGCTAGCAGAAAAAAAATATATATTACCTGTCCCAACTATTACCAGTATATAACTAAATAATGCTGCCAGTTTAAGATATATTTCTAGTCCTAAATATAATGAAAATTTCTCAGATGTATTGAATCCATTTTATCTATGTATTATTGGACCACAGACATTGAGTAATACTTACAGTGTGTTACATTTTAAATATGTCCTATGTCACTTGAATGATGAGTTCTGAGTAATACTGAATGATGTTTTGTCAAAATGCATAAATGCTATGCCAATGATTTCTGTAATTAGATGACTTATGAATAATGTTCTGTAATAATTACTGTAATTAGATGACTTATGCATAAGTGCTATGCCAATAATTTCTGTAAATAATATTTTGTTATACTCTATAAATGCTATGCCATTAATTAACTCTTGTTTTGAATGATGACTTCTGAATAATACCGAATAATGTTTTGTAAAACTATATGAATACTTTGTAACTGGCCAATGAGTGGCAATAATTACTGCAATCAGTTGAGTTATGAATAGTGTTTTGTAATACTCGATACTTGCTACATGTTTAGTAACTGGCCAATGAATGCCACTGTTTACTGTAATATGATGACTTATGCATAAATGCTATGCCATTAATTAACTCTTGCTTTGAATGATGACTTCTGAATAATGCATAAAAATGGTTTGTAACTGGCCAATGAGTGCCAATAATTACTGTATATAGATGACTCTGTCATACTCCATACATAGTACAGAAATGTTTAGTAACTAATCAATGAGTGCCAATAATTATTCAAATCGGTTGATACACTAATGTAATTCTGAATTATGACTAGCAGAAGACTTAATGTCCTTCACCTTCTGACCTAATTACCACCAATTACTGCAATATTCGTATGTCCTGTTCATCCTCATGATCATGGAGCACTATATTTGGTTTTTGCACTAATTCTACGTTGATATAAGAGTATGGATTCTACAAGAATGTGGTGTTGACGTACCAAGCTGTCCACCACCTTGAACGATGGAGATGTCATTATGGTCCTACTATTTGGTGTACCTAATGTACTACCAAAATGATAACATACAGTATTAATACAACATGTCAGTGTCTTGGTTACGCTGATTAAAACTTCAAGGAAGAGAGGTTCAGATTGTCTCACTTGGTGTTGTGCTTCTGTAGAAAGATATGGACTTTCGGTGCAGCTACGTGCAACCTACTGTGCTACAACCATGATGCAATCCTTCCCATTCCTTTCCTAGTTCTTATAAAATGGTAAAGACTTACACAGTGCGTTTAAATTCTTGTAAAATGATAAAGACATATACACTGTGTGTGCACTTCATTTCATTTGCTAATAAGATCAGTTGTCCCAAATATGCTAAAGACTTCTACAGTGCGTGTGCACTTTATTTCACTCCTTGATATGTTTAATTGTTGTAAAAATGCTAAAGAGTTTTACAGTGCGTGTGCACTTTATGCCATTTGTTAATATATTTTGTACTCACTGCGTGTGCACTTTATTTCACTCCTTTGTAAGTCTAATTCATGTAAAAATACCAAAGACTTTTACAGTGCGTGTGCACTTTATGTCATTTGTTAGTGTATTTTGTACTCAGTGCGTGTGCACTTTATTTCACTCCTTCATATGTCTAATTCATGTAAAAATGCTAAAGACTTTTACAATGTGTGTGCACTTTATTTATTTCTTTATTTATTGTAAAAAAAGTGCTAAAGACTTATACAGTGCATGTGCACTTCATTTCATTTGTTAATATGATTAGTTGTCCCAAATATGCTAAAGACTTTTACAGTGCGTGTGCACTTCATTTATTTAGTTCTTGTAAAAAATGCTAGAGACTTATACAGCGCGTGTGCACTTCATTTCATCTGTTAATATGATTAGTTGTCCCAAATATCCTAAAGACTTTTATAATGTGTGTGCACTTTATGTTATTTGTTAATATCTTTTGTACTCATTGCGTATAACTTTGTCAGTCAGTAATGTATATACTCTGTGACTGTAGACATAGTAACTAAATAGATTATAGAAAAATTTGTTGCTCATGGCAAGTCCAAATGACTCACCATCGCTGCCAAATTTTTGCCGCCCCCCCAGTGGAGGGTTATGTAAGAGGTCCACGATTAAAGAATTTGTTGCTAGCGCAGTCGAGCAGATATAATTTCGATGGATTGCTCACGCGCTGCCTGCTATATGTAAGCTATAAGAGAATCTGACACCAAAGAGCAGTGTTGACTGCAGTAGGAACTGTGTAGCAGTAGGAGTAAGTAGTTGCTAGCGAGCTGTCTGGTGTATCGAGCTGGCTGGGCCGGTCGTGGGGAGCGATGGCGGAGCCTGAGCGTTGTAGTATAAGGTAAAAGCAGCCTCGCGCATATGTAGTATTGTTATATCAAGTCCCATGTAAATGTGTCTAAAGAATCTCTTAATAATAATCTTTCTTATAAAAAAGTAACTTTTGACAATCAATCATCTCAATTTAAAGAATTTACTAATTTCTCCAATCCTTGGTCATCCCGATTATTGCAAAGAAAAATCAGTTGTTCTTTTTATACATGACAAATCTATCGGCCAGCATTGCACTCAGCTGTGCCAGAAAAATTTCTTATAGGAGCAGATATATACGCGTTATCCGGCGACCTTATTGAGGTAAGAATTTTCTATGTATTCAGAATGATCTTTCAGGGCCATGACGCAGCACTGCTGACGTCCAAAATTTACCAGTTCAAATTCACAGTCAATTATTGAAAGGTTATAAGTGAGTCGCAGTTTCATTGGGTGGTTAGTCACATTGTATTATTGGTAGGTTTCGCAACTTTTGCTATTGAGAGGTTACACTAAATGTGAATATTATTCGTATTTATATTATTTTATTTTGTGGGGAGCTTACACACGCGAGTAGTTTTTATTTTTGCACGGACTTTTCAAACGCCCCTCGTAGTCGTAACACACGTGATCATGTAGGCAGCCCAACACATGCTAAGTATAGGTTCGCTATTCACTCGCTTAGAGGGCGACCACGGTTGTGCGTCAGCCGTTAGTTTGGTTCATCCCTGATCTAACACGAGGCGTTCAGCACGTCAAGCAGCAGGAGTGCCAGTGGCGGCAAGTGGCACAGACCGTCAGAGGAGGATGGAGGGTTACCTTGTAAGTTAACATCCAAATCAAAATCTACAACGTTTTATTCACTAAGAATTTCGTAGCAGCTATATTAAATACATGTCGTTTTATAGTTTCAGCATATATCCACCGAATTGCTGAGGATCAAATTCCTGATACGCATCAGCGGCAGCAACAGCAGCAGTTGCATCGTTGTTAAGTACTTGTTTTCTTCTTCTTCTTCGTAGTATATGTAATATGTTGTGACCAACGTGGCTGAGGTTGTTGTAGATGATTTCGAGGGACCGAAATCGATAAATGTAACTTTTTCACTAACCATTTTTTAGTATTGAACACATGTCGTCTTATGGTTGCAGCATTTTTCCAGAGGATAATTGACGACCTGAATGCTGAGAAGCAACAGTAGCAGCACGCGAGCACACACACACACACACACACACACACACACACACACACACACACACATACACACATATGTGGTCCATTGATAGTGACCGGGTTAAATATCTCACGAAATAAGCATCAAACGAAAAAACTACAAAGAACGAAACTCGTCTAGCTTGAAGGGGGAAACCAGATGGGGCTATGGTGGGCCCGCTAGACGGCGCTGCCATAGGTCAAACGGATATCAACTGCGTTTTTTAAAATAGGAACCCCCATTTTTATTACATATTCGTGTAGTACATAAAGAAATATGAATGCTCTAGTTGAACCCCTTTTTTCGGTTTGCGATAGATGGCGCTGTAATAGTCACAAACGTATAAGTACGTGGTATCACGTAACATTCCGCCAGTGTGGACGGTATTTGCTTCTTGATACACCACCCATGTTAAATTGGACCGTTTACCAATTGCGGAAAGGTCGATACCGTGTTGTATGGCTGTTGTGATGAAAATACCCAACGGGCGTGTGCTATGTATGTTGCTCGGTATCCTGGACGATATCATCCAAGTGTCCGGACCGTTCGCCGAATAGTTACGTTATTTAAGGAAACAGGAAGTGTTCAGCTACATGTGAAACGTCAACCACCACCTGCAGCAAATGATGATGCCCAAGTAGGTGTTTTAGCTGCTGTCGCGGCTAATCCGCACATTATTAGCAGACAAATTGCGCAACAATCGGGAATCTCAAAAACGTCGGTGTTGAGAATGCTACATCAACATCGATTGCTCCCGTACCATATTTCTATGCACCAGGAATTGCACGGCGACGACTTTGAACGTCGTGTGCAGTTCTGCCACCGGGCACAAGAGAAATTACGGGACGATGACAGATTTTTTGCACGCGTTCTATTTAGCGACAAAGCGTCATTCACTAACAGCGGCAACCGAAACCGACATAATATACACTATTGGGCAACGGAAAATCCACGATGACTGCGACAAGTGGAACATCAGCGAACTTGACGGGTTAATCTATGGTGCGGAATTATGGGAGGAAGGTTAATTGGCCCCCATTTTATCGATGGCAATCTAAATGGTGCAATGTATGCTGATTTCCTACGTAACGTCCTACAGATGTTACTACAAGATGTTTCAGTGCATGACTGAATGGCGATGTACTTCCAACACGATGGATGTCCGGCACATAGCTCGCGTGCGGTTGAAACGGTATTGAATAGCATATTTCATGACAGGTGGATTGGTCGTCGAAGCACCATACCACGGCCCGCACGTTCACCGCATCTGACGTCCCCGGATTATTATCTGTGGGGAAAGCTGAAGGATATTTGCTATCGTGATCCATCGACAACGCCTGACACCATGCGTCAGCGCATTGTCAATGCATGTGCGAACATTACGGAAGGCGAACAACTCGCTGTTCAGACGAATGTCGTAACACGTATTGCCAAATGCACTGCCGTTGACGGGCATCATTCTGAGCATTTATTGCATTAATGTGGTATTTACAGGTAATCACGCTGTAACAGTATGCGGTCTCAGAAATGATACGTTCACAAAGGTACATGTATCATACTGGATCAACCGAAATAAAATGTTCAAACGTACCTACGTTCTGTATTTTAATGTAAAAAATCTACTTGTTACCAACTGTTCGTCTAAAATTGTGAGCCATATGTTTGTGACTATTACAGCGCCATCTATCACAAAGCGAAAAAAGTGGTCCAAATAAAACATTCATATTTCTTTACGTACTCCAAGAATAGGTAGTAAAAGAAGGAGGATCCTATTTTTAAAAAAAACGCAGTTGATATCCGTTGGACCTATGTCAGCGCCATTTAGCGGGTCAACCTTAGCGCCATGTGGATTCCCCCTTCAAGTTAGACAAGTTTCGTTTTGTGTAGTTCATTCGTCTGACGCTTATTTCGTGAGATTTTTCGTTTGGTCACGATGAGGGGACCAAAATCCATAACTGTAACTTTTCCTTGCACTAAGGACTTCATGGATACATATCGTCTTATTGTTTCAGTATTTGTCTAGCTGTTAATTGATGAGCTGGATGCTGAGATGCAGTAACAGCAGCGTCGTATGTAGTATACTTTTTCTTCCTCTTCTTAGCATACGTAATTTATTTCTAAAATTTCGTCATATACGTAATATGTCCTATATTCTGTGCAGATGATTTCGAGGATCACAACTGATAACTGTAATATTTTTCACTAAGAATTACGTATTGAATACATGTTGTCTAATTGTTTCAGTATTTGCCCAGCGGATAACTGACCAGCTGGATGCTGAGAAGCAGCAAGAGCAGCAGCAACAGCATCGTGAATAGTATTTTTTTTCCTTCGTAGTGCTCTATATACGAGGGAGGTTCAGAAAGTAACCTCCGATTGGTCACAGTGCGGGTTGTGGGGGGAGTAGCGACGCCATCTGTGCGTTCACGCACTCAACAGGTCAGTCGGCATCAAGCCGTGGTCGAGTGAACGTCGTACCGGAGCTAGTTTAGTTTTTGTGGCAGTTTGAAATGTGTGCTGCAATAGAAAACCCCGCCAAATGTGCTGTCATAAGGTTTTTTACAGCCAAAGGATATTCTGCAGCAGCTATTCATCGTGAGCTTTGTGCCGTGTACGGACCGAGAGTTATGAGTGAAGGAGTTGTCCGTGAATGGGTACGTTTATTTAAAAGTGGACGAGAAAACGTTCATGATGAAGAGAGGAGTGATAGACCATCATTTGTGACTGACGAACTCGTTCAGACAGTTGATGCATAAGTTCATGAAAATCGACGTTTCTCAATGTCGGAGTTGTCTACTGGTTTTCCACAGATTTATAAGACTCTTTTGTACGAGATAGTGACAGCAAGATTGGGTTACCGTAAGTTCTGTGCACGATGGGTGCCCAAAATTCTTACCGACCACCACAAAACTCAAAGAATGGCCTCTGCATTAGACTTTCTGTCACGTTATGAGGACAAAGGAGAACCATTGTTAAACAGAATCGTGACCGGTGACGAAACCTGGATTAAGTACGTGAACCTTGAGACAATAGAACAATCAAAGATGTGGGCACATTCAAATTCGCCTACCAAACCAAGAAAAGCCTCGCAAGATTTTTCTGCCAGAAAACTGATGGCAACGGTGTTTTGGGGTGCCAAATGGGTGTTGTTGGTTGAATTCATGGAACGTGGTACGACCATTAATCAAGACGTGTACTGTGAAACAATAAAAAAGTTACGGCGGGCTATACAGAACAAACGCCGTGGTATGCTGACTTCCAGTATCGTTTTTTTTGCACGATAACACCCGTCCTCACTCTGCTCGCAGAACAACGGCCCTTCTTGAGTCTTTCAAGTGGGACGTTATCAACCATCCACCTTACAGCCCAGACCTGGCGCCAAGTGATTATCACCTCTTCATGCATTTGAAGAAATGGCTCGGGTCACAGCGGTTTGATGACGACGAAGAGCTCAAAGATGCGGTCACAGGCTGGCTCCAGGCACAAGCGGGTGATTTTTATGCAGAAGGAATTTCAAAGCTTGTGAAGAGATACAATAAGTGCCTCAATCGCTATGGAGACTATGTAGAAAAATAGTGCAAAGATGTAGTTGAAAGATGTATATATTAAAATATTTTTATTTAACTTGGTGTATTTTTTTAAATCAACCGGAGGTTACTTTCTGAACGGCCCTCGTACATAATATGTTAGCGTTTGACAAAAATTTTATCATATATGTAATACGGTGCATGCCCTTTGTTGTTGTTGTAGACGATTTCCTGATAGAAGAAGAGGAACATGGAGCATTGTGTGTCGAGCACAACCTGTAAGTGCATATTCTAAAAAGTATATTTTTCTCGTGGTTTTTGCGTGCATACATGTTTTTATTATAAAAAAATTAATTCTTTCCTTTGCTTGTGCCTGTTTCCCACAATGACGCAGTGACGGCAAGGTTAATCGGATTTGGCAAGGTTAATTTAAGGGGTGGCCAGATGCCCTTCCTGCCGCCACCCCGTACCCCCTGGGAGGGAATTAGTGTACCCCAAACTGTCTGTGTCGAGTGTAATCCAGGGAATAGTGCGAATGTGTTCAGATGTCTGCAAGCCGTGTAACTGAGGCGGGCCGTGGCGACCAGCCCGGTATTCACTTAGCAGGATGTGGAAAACCGCCTAAAAACCACATTCAGACTGACCGGCACACCGGGCTCCGTCGTTAAGCCGCCGGGCGGATTCGATCCGGGGCCGGCGCGCCTACCTGAGTCCAGGAAGCAGCGCATTAGCGCTCTCTGCTAACCTGGAGGGTTATTTTTTAAAAAAAATTAATACGTAGTATAAAATGATATCAGTGAGATGGACAGATGGCTCTTCCCCAATTCATGCGAGGATGAAACGCCACACTGATTAGAGGAGATGGAAAGAGATATTGGTCGACTTGAGGAGACGGTGGACGACATGGGAGAGATGCCAATGAGCCAGATCGAAACAGGTAAGACGTGCTCACTCTGCTTACAAATAAACACCGTTCTTTCTTTCCCTGCAACAGCAGCAGCAGCAGCTGGCTATGTCTGGAACATTGTACTTAATGATGTTCGTTATTCGAAGCACCACCGTCCACGCAATACGCCTTGGCGCAAGTACCGGGGACGGTGAAGCGTGCTTCCGAAAACCTGGCCACAGCGAGGCGTGTCTCCCCGTAAAGGGCGCCGGCAGTCGCCGTGCGGCAAGCGGCGGCCGCCGCCACAACCGCCGCCTCCGCTGCCGCCCCCGCTGCCGCCTCCACATCAGCTCCGATCTGTCATCCATTGGCCATCCTCCCCGGCAAGTGGGTCACGACTGCAGCAGAAGCAGCAGCAGAGGCAGCCGGGCTGCTCGCACTTCTCTCATAATACAATATCTCCTCCTCCTACTCCTCCACGTCCTCACCGATCTCGCAAGGTACAGCACATACTCCTCAACACTTCACCACAAGCAGTTCCGTCATCTAGCTGTAGTAGTATTAGATGTAGTAATCCTGTTGCTAGCCGCATTTCCATCTCCGTCCTTTCAGTGAAGGACATCAGCTTAGTAACCCCTTACCGATATTTTATTCTATTTCTTGTGGACGCTTTTAACTAGCAAATGTCGTTTACTGGTATCGAGAATCTGGTTCAAATGGTTCAAATGGATCTGAGCACTATGGGCCTTAACATCTGTGGTCATCAGTCCCCTAGAACTTAGAACTACTTAAACCTAAATAACCGAAGGACATCACACACATCCATGCCCGAGACAGGATTCGAACCTGCGACCGTAGCAGTCGCGCGGTTCCGGACTGCGCGCCTAGAACCGCTAGACCACCGCGACCGGCAGGAGTGAGAATCTGGCACGAGGGCATTGCGACCCTGTGCGTTCCTGTCGTGGAAAAGGAGCTTCTGAAGCTTGTTAATGATCCGCGTACCCTGCCATTAAATGCGACGCAGTGCTTTATGTCGAAATGCCACACCCTCTAAAAGTTGCATCTGGCGTCGTAGAGACTTCACTATCTTTGGGAGGAAAATGGTATGATAACGTGGAGTACATCAATCACCAGGGGGTTTCGTGAAACCACCTTCAGTGCAATACTGGCCCAGTTTTCCTATATGAAAGTTAGAGGGTCAGCTAAGGCACCCAGCCGAATACTACACCAGCACACCTACACACGTCTATGAGGGTCTAGCTACACTATGTGATAAAAGTATCGGGACACCTGGCTGAAAATGAGTTACAAGTTCGTGGCACCCTCCAGCGGTAATGCTGGAATTCAATACGATATTGGCCCACCCTTAACCTTGATGTCAGCTTCCACTCTCGCAGGCATACGTTCAGTCAGATGCTGGAAGATTTCTTGCGGAATGGCAGCCCATTCTTCACGGAGTGCTGCACTGAGGAGAGGTATCGATGTCGGTCTGTGATGCTTGGCACGATTTTGGCGTTCCGAAACATTCCAAAGGTGTTCTAAAGGATTCAGGTCAGAACTCTGTGCAGGCCAGTTCGTTAAAGGGATTTTATTGTCCTTTAACCACTGCGCCACAGACCGTACATTATGAAAACGTGCTCGATCGTGTTGAAAGATGCAGTCGCCATCCCAGAACTGCTCTTCAACAGTGGAAAGCAAGAAAGTGTTTAGAACATCAATGTATGCCTGTGCTGCGATAGTGCCACGCAAAACAACAAAGGCTGCAAGTCTCCTCCATGAAAAACACGATCACACCATAACACCACCGCCTAGGAATTTTACTGTTGGCACTACACACGCTGGCAAATGACGTTTACCGGGCATTCACCATACCCACACCCTGCCATCGGATCGCCACGTTATGTATCGTGATTCGTCACTCCACGCAATGTTTTTCCACTGTTTAATCGTCCTATGTTTACGCTCCTTACAACAAGAGAGGTGTCGTTTGGCATTTACCGGCGTGATTTGTGGCTTATGAGCAGCCGCTCGGCCATGAAATCCAAGTTTTCTCACCTCCCGTCTGACTGTCATAGTACTTGCAGTGGCTTCTGATGCAGTTCGGAATTTCTGTGTGGTGGTCCGGATAGATGTCTTCCTATTACACATTACGACCCTCTTCAACTGTCGGCGGTCTCTTGTCAGTCAACAGACGAGGTCGGCCTGTACGCTTTTGCGCTGTACGCGTCCCTTCACGTTTCCACTTCACTACCACATTGCAAACAGTGGACATACGTATGTTTAGCACTGTGGAAATCTCCCGTACAGACGTATGACACAAGAGACTCCCAGTCACCTGACCACGTTTGAACTCCGTGAGTTCCGCAGAGGCTCCATTCTGCTCTCTGACGACGTCTAATGTCTACTGAGGTCGCTGATATAGAGTACCTGGCAGTAGGCGGGAGCACAATGCACCTAATATGAAAAACGTACGTTTCGGGGGTGTCCGGATACTTTTTATCACATGGTGTAGCTAGAAGCTATTAGACGGCGACTGCGAACATACTCCCAGAGATAACACGGTAGTCTACAATGAAGAAATTACAGTGCATAAATAAATAATCTGGTGCTGCCTAAAATATGGCATTTAGCACACATTTTTCCAGTTCCAACGGTAGTAGCATGTGCAATGGCTGTTCCGCGGTTAGTGCAGAAGGGTGAAACATTTAAAATTCCGCGAAATGTAATGCAGGTGCCCTATGGAAGAGGAGGCTTACACTTGTAAACATGAGAGTAAAATGCATCTCCTCCTTCTTGTCAGATTTGCTTCATCACCGTCAACACCTTCAAAGAAGCCTCAAATGCTGTATCATCAACGAGGTAGAGCCATTAACAAGAAAGCCCAGTCGGTCCCCATGTTGGATGCCTACGCACGTTCTTCACAGCGTATAGCTACATAGAAAAATAAATTGAAGGAAGTCCAACGATTAAGAAGCTATTTAAGGGAACATGAGAAGAGTATACCAGCAAGTGGCAACTGAGAAAAACTGCAACGACTATGAAAACGTAAGGCGAAATATTGACAAACCACTGATCAGTTCGAATGCACGATTTCTGTGGCACGGGGTTATCCACCAAAAGATTACAATCAACAGTGAACTGATTAAAATAGACTTACACCCTTGCCAATGTGAACTCTCTGTGACGTAGGACGGAACGATGCGTCATAGCCCAACATACCGCGAGAGGCTGAAAATTTGGCAGTGGACGAGACAAAGACTTCTAATAATAACACGAACTTCATCAACCACTTGCAGTTCAGAAAACATACCTTTCCCGAACAAGTCCTGGCTCCTAGGCAGTGACATGTATTACTGAGGTGCAAGAAAACTGAAATTACTACCTAAGATTATTAGTATTACAGTGAAGCACAACTAACTGTTACAATGCACGAAATACAAATGTCCCAGATTTTGGACCATTGTAATGTCACACTGATCCATGGTGCAGAACGAAACGATACAGAGTATTAGGGAGTAGATATCGGTAGTGAAAATAGGTAGCGAAAATTGGTAGTGTAGCATTGTGAATTACGGCTAAAGAAACCTCTATATAATCCACTGTCTGTTCCAGAAGATCATTTTAGTTAAAATTTGTACGAGGGGCGCTGCTTATTTTAAAAGAGGAGCGTTGTTGTTTTAAAATAGAGGTCTTGTACACTAGGTGATAGAAAAGAGTTTGTCTGATTTAGAAGAATTACCTCGTTTGCGTTCAAGAAGAACTCGTCTAGGATTAGAAGCGGTGCGTAAGTCTGTTTAACATAAAGGAGAAAGTTTCTCTTTAGAAGGGAAATTTATTTTTTTTCCTAGAAGGAGAGATTTATTGTTTTACAGAGAACTGCTGTCTCACAAGAAGAGGGTCGTAGTCTTAAGGGATGAGTCTTTCTTTTTATAGAACAGGATCCTTTTTTGTGTCAGAAGAGATGCCTTCTTGGAGTTAGAAAAAAATCTCTGATGTAAAGGTTGAATCTCATTAGTTTTAGACAAAGAAGACACGCCCGGTTTGTTTTAGAAGAGGTGCAATATTTGTTCCAGAAGAGGAGCAGTTTCCATTCCAGAAGCTGTAACTTGTTAGCTTTTGGATGTGGATTTTTATTTGTTATAAAATAGGAATCTTGCTTGCTTTATCTGCTTTGGAGGAGGATTTCTGTTCGGTTTGGCAGTGGTATAATGTTTGCATTTTGAAAAGAACTCTTTCCGTTTTATTTAGAAGAATTAACATGGTTTTTATGTTACGTTGTTGAGGGATATTGTTCGTACAGCTTAAGCGTAGTGGAGGGATATAGCCTGACAAAAGAATTAGTAAATAAAATGTGTAGTAAAAAGATCAGCAGAACAATAAAAGGGAACCGGTAGAGCGCTTACTCGCGAAACGCAAAAGTCCCGGTTTCGACTCCGGGTTCTGCAGGCTTTTCTACTCTACTGGGAAGTTTGAAATCAGTGCACACCCACCTGAGACTGAAACTTCATTCTGGGAAACATTTATCCAATAAATCAAACTGTGTGCTACGCTGGTGGTTTTGCCTGAATCCACGGTGGTTCTTTAGGGCAAGGTTCTTTTGCCGCAGGAACAAACTAATCCTCGAGATTAGGATGTGCTTTAGGATCCTGTAATACGCTGTTTAGTGTAGCGCCATAGCTTACACTGCCACACGTTTGTGTATACTACCATATCAAAAGTATTTCGACAACTATTAGTGGACATTAATGTGGGGTGTGTCCACCCTTTGAGCTTATGATGGCTTGGACTCTGCTGGGGATACTTTCAATTAAGTGACTGAATTTCTGTGGAGAAATGAGATCCCATGATTGCATCTCGAAAAGAACTTTCTTTTTGTTTCGAAGACTAGCCATGATTGTTATTCTACGCTCTCTCTTCTCCATTTAACAGTGAAATTCCCATTGCACTCTTAATGTTATCACCCTTGCTTTCAATATCACCGAAGGTTGTTTTGACTTTCCTGTATGCTGAGTCTGTCCTTCCGACATTCATTTCTTTTTCAATGTCTTCACATACAGCTTAAGAAAGGTAGTGGAGGGATTTTGTTGAGGTCGTCAGTCTTCTGACTGGTCTGCAGCTCGCCACCAATTCCTCTCCTCTGCCAATCTCTTCATCTCAGAGTAGCACTTGCAACCTACGTCCTCAGTTATTTGCTGAATGTATTCCAATCTCTGTCTTCCTTAACAATTTTTGCCCTCGACACCTCCCTCTAGTACCATGGAAGTCATTCCCTAATGTCTTAACAGATGTCCTATCATCCTGTCCCTTTTCCTCGTCACTGTTTCCGTATATTCCTTTCCTCGCCGATTCTGGGCAGAACCTCCTCGTTCCTTACCTTATTTTCAACATTTGTCTGTAGTACCACATTTTCGATTCCCTTCTGTTCCGATTTTCCCAAAGTCCATTTTTTCTACCATACAATGATGTACTCCAGACGTAAAATCTCAGAAATTTCTTCCACAAATAAGACGGATATTCAATATTAGTAGACTTCTCTTGGCCTGGAATGCCCTTTTCGCCATTGCTAGTCTGCTTTTGATGTCCTCCTTGCTCCGTCCGTCATTGGTTATTTTACTGCCTAGGTAGCAAATTCCTTAACTTCATATACTTCGTGACCATCAATTCTGATAAGTTTCTCGCTGCTCTCATTTCTACTACTTCTCATTACCTTCGTCTGTCTTTGATTTTCTCTCAAGCCATACTCTGTACTCAATAGACTGTTCATTGCGTTCAGCAGATTATGTAATTCTTCTTCACTTTCACTCAGGATAGCAATGCCATCAGCGAATCGTATCATTGATATCCTTTCACTTTGAATTTTAGTTCCACTCTTGAAGCTTTCTTTTATTTCTATCATTGCTTCCTCCATGTACAGATTGAACAGTAGGGGCGAACGGCTACATCCTTGTCTTACACCCTTTTTAGTACGAGCACTTCGTTCTTGGTCGTCCACTCTTATTATTCCCTCTTGGGTGTTGTACATTTTTCAGAATTTCGAACTCCTTGCACCATTTTACATTGTCGAATGCTTTTTCCACGTCGAGAAAGCCTATGAACGTGTCTTGATTTTTCTTAAGTTTTCCTTCCATTACTAACTGCAACGTCAGAATTGTCTCTCTCGTGCCTTTACCTTTCTTAAAGCCAAACGGATAGTCATCTAGCGCATCCTAAATTTTCCTTTCCAATCTTCTGTATTTTATTCTTGCCAACAACTTGGATGCGTGAGCTGTTAAGCTGATTCTTCGATAATTCTCGCACTTGTCAGCTCTTGCCGTCTTCGGAATTGCGTGGTTGATGTTTTTCCGAAAGTCAGATGCTATGTCGCCAGACTCGTACATTCAACACACCAACGTGAATAGTGGTTTTGTTGCCACTACCCCTCAATGATTTTAGTAATTCTGATGAAATGTTATCTATCCCTTCTGCCTTATTTGATCTCCTCCAAAGCTATTTTTGTTGTGGTTTGGCAAGACAGCCAAGCCACTATGAGGAAGCCGAAAGGCACGCGTTTAAGCTCACGCAGGCTGGCGTGAGGTCTGGAACAGGACAAGGACTTTATAGTAGCAAAGAACGTACGTAGCTGCTGGAATACTTAACTTTAATCCATAATTGGTGAACATCGCTCTTGACGGTACATGTTTTACAGCATCAATAGTAACTGGTAATGGCGCCTTGCTAGGTCGTAGCAAATGACGTAGCTGAAGGCTATGCTAACTATCGTCTCGGCAAATGAGAGCGTAATTTGTCAGTGAACCATCGCTAGCAAAGTCGGCTGTACAACTGGGGCGAGTGCTAGGAAGTCTCTCTAGACCTGCCGTTTGGCGGCGCTCGGTCTGCTATCACTGATAGTGGCGACACGCGGGTCCGACGTATACTGACGGACCGCTGCCGATTTAAAGGCTACCACCTAGCAACTGTGGTGTCTGGCGGTGACACCACAATTTTAAATTCTGGTTCTAATAGTGGATCCCCTATCTCTTCTAAATCCACTCCTGTTTCTTATTCGATCACATCAGACATATCTTCCCCTCTCATAGAGGCTTTCAACGTATTCTTTCCACCTATCCGCTCTCTCCTCTGCACTCTCCTCTGCACTCTTAATGTTATCACCCTTAATTTCAATGTCACTGAAGGTTGTTTTGACTTTCCTGTATGCTGAGTCTGTCCTTCCGAAATTCATTTCTTTTTCAATGTCTTCACAATTTTCATGCAGCCATTTCGTCGTAGCTTCCAATTTATTTCGTTCCTCAGTGACTTGTACCTTGTACTTCTGTACTCCTGAGTTTCCCGGAACATTTTTGTACCTCAACCTTTCATCGATGAATTGAAGTATTTCTTCTGTTACCCATGGTTTCTTCACAGTTACCTTCTTTGTACCTATGTTTTCCTTCCCAACTTCTGTGTTGGCCCTTTTTAGAGATGTCCATTCCTCTTCGACTGTACTGCCTACTGCGCTATTCCTTATTGTTGTATCTATAGCATTAGAGAACTTCATCCGTATATCGTCATTCCTTAGTGCTTCTGTACCCCACTTCTTTGCGTATTGATTCTTCTTGACTAATGTCTTAAACTTCAGCCTACTCGTCATCACTACTATATTGTGATCTGAGTCTATATCTGCTCCTGGGTACGCCTTACAATCCAGTATCTGATTTCGGAATCTCTGTCTGACTGAAATCTTTCCCTATTTCCCGGTCTTTCCCAAGTATACCTCCTCCTCTTGTGCTTCTTGAACAGCTACTACTGGCTGAAATTTATTACAGAACTCAATTAGTCTTTCTCATCTGAGATTCCTTGCCCGAGCCCATATTCACCTGTAACCTTTTCGTCTACTCCTTCCCTTACAACTGCATTCCAGTCCCCCATGACTATTAGATTTTCATCCCCTCTTACATACTGTGTTACCCTTTCAATATCCTCTTCCACTTACTCTATCTCATCACGCTTGCGACGTCGGCGTGTACACCTGAACTATCGTTGTCGGTGTTGGTTTCCTGTCGATTCTGATAAGAACAACCCTGTCACAGTAACACACACTCTGCCCCACCATCCTATTCATAACGAATCCTAAACCTGTTATACCATTTTCTGCTGCTGTTGATATTACCCTACACTCATCTGACCAGAAATCCTTGTCTTCTTTCCACTTCACTTCACTAACCCCTACTATATCTAGATTGAGACTTCGCATTTCCCTTTTCAGATTTTCTAGTTTCCCTACCACTTTCAAGCTTCTGATGTTCCACGCCCCGACTCGAAGAACTTTATCCTTTCGTTGATTGTTCAATCTTTTTCTCATGATAATCTCCCCGTTGGGAGTCCCCTCCCGGAGATCCGAATGGGGAACTATTCCGGAACCTTTTGCCAATGGAGAGATCATCGTGACACTTCTTCAAGTACAGGCCACATGTCCTGTGGATACACGTTACGTGTCTTTAATGCAGTGGTTTCCATTGCCTTCTACATCCTCATGCTGTTGATCATTGCTGATTCCTCTGCCTTGAGGGGCAGTTTCCCACCCCTAGGACAATAGAGTGCCCTGAATCTCTATCCGCTCCTCCGCCCTCTTTGACAAGGCCGTTGGCAGGATGAGGGTGACTTCTTATGCCAGCAGTCTTCAGCCGCCAGTGCTGATTATTAATCAAAATTTAAGCATCGGTGGGATTCGAACCCGGGACCGTAGACGTTTTGATTATGAATCAATGACGCTACCCGTAGTCCACGGCATGACAAAAATTTATATAGTCAAAGAAGCTTCTAAAAAGCAAACTTTCACAATGGGAATTGTCACAGTTAATAAAATATTCCGGGCTATTATGCCGTGGTCGAAGGGATTTCGCTTTAAAACCCGACGCTTCATCCCCACCTGTTGAGGACATTTTCAAGGGGGATCGTAGCTTTGCTGAATGTCCGATTCATACACTGGCTCGCTAGTAACTACAACAAAATCCCGCTTCCGAGAGTTTCCGCGCAATGGCTTCACGTCACGTGTTTCCAACACCCGAGCGCAACTGGCCGTTGTTGACTGATATCGTCCTCTGTTACTATCACCCCATGGTGGAAGACCGGTACAGATCTTCTTCAGCACTGGAATCCAAATTTCATTCAATTTCACGCCGTCTTCCTTCCTATTAAAATTCCTGGGGCTTTCACAATGTGTATGGCCTCTCTGTCTAGCCTTTCGTGGTATCCATTTGTGGCTGCTGGGACTCAAACTCGGGTCTCCTTGCTTAGCCAAGAATGCTGACCATTGCACCAGCACAGCGCCATGGTTAACGTTGTTGCACGGAGTACCCAAATCCCATGCCCCTCCCCAACACAAACTTCAGTTCGTGCGTTCAGCTTATTTTACCCCTAAACCGTCTCTATTGCCAACGCTCTCCAGCATTCAAATAGCACCCCAGCTTTGGACATAATGGGGAAGTTGTAACCTTCCCCTCACTTACCGACCTCAATGACAGTGAAAAATTAAACCGCGTGTACCTAATGGAAATTTGGGAAAAGCAATCGTCACCGAAGTTAATCTGTCGGTAAGGAGGGAGGAAAGGGTTACATCTAAATGAAAGGGAAAATGCAAATGAAATTGGTGGAAATTAATTTTGAAAAGGGGTAAAGTTAATAATGAAAGTAAATCTGCGGTCGTTACGTTAACAATTAACTGGCGTTAATTATGTATTTGAGATTTGGGGAAAAATACGGTCGCCAGTCCTATGGTCAACTACTATAATAACTGAAAAAGAAAGGTTATTACACATATAATTAGCACTAGAAGCGTGGCAACTGAAGGTTGACACGTGTAGTGTGAAAACTGAAAGTTTGTCAGAAGTAATAAATTTCGCTACACTCTGACTTAATTTAGCAAAAGAATTAATAAAACCGGAAAATTGAAAGTTAATTTAATGACTGAAATTAATAGTGAATTTTGTTTCTGAAGCACTACGAAATTCAACAAAATAAGGTTAGGCTTGGGCTACTTCAACAATCATTTCAAAAGCTACTTCAATCTACGCAATTTAGAGATAAGAGATTTAACTCTGAACTTGAATTAAATGATTCTGAACAATTAACAATAGTAAAATTTAGTACATACCAAGCTGAGCTGCAGTCACAGGTAAGCTAAAATATGGTAACAAAACTCGCAATCTTAATTTGTGCTTGTGTGATCTAAATATTGTAGCCAGCTATGAATACTTTAATTGAACTTTGAAATTAAATCAGTGAAATGGAATGATATTACTTTAATGCTGGCGTTTGAATTTCAACGGCACTCGGGTTCACTTCGGAAAAGGAAGGGACCCTGCTTGGCAATGCAATTGGGACAATGAGCAACAAAGATTCATGCTAAGCTGCTGTAATTTTGTGAGGCAAATGGAACAATTTTAAAAGCTGAAGTTTGCCATACAGTTCTAAAACTTTACGTGCTTCCAGTCTTCCTTGCTGGTTGATTGAAGGTTTGACGTCGTCGGTTGAGGAGGTGGCGTCAATCACTCATTGTCGGCCGTAGCTGCTGCAGAAGCTGGATGTTGGCGCGCCTTCTTCTCGACACTGTCAGCAGGCGAAACAGGCTCTTGATGTGTGCCAGCTAAAAATGCTTCCCGTCCGCGACACCGTGTCAGAAACTATCATAGCAAGTCGAGCGCAATTACATGCTGCCAAACCCCGAAAGTGCGGCAACTCGCGGGAGCGTCACACAACACACCTGCTCCACCGCCCTACTCCAGCCAGACTCCCCGCTCCGCCCGCGCTCCAAGCAGCAGAGTTAACACTACCAAAGGTCCTAAACACTTTGGTTCTCCACACGACCTATCGATGTAATCGTTCGATAGCATAGTTTTCCCTAGGCCAGACCCAGCGTAAAAATGTAAATAGTATTTACAAAACAAACCAATTACAATATATAAAGACACAGAAATGTCATATCTTCAGGTAACAAAATAAGGAAAAACTTTATAGTACAATAGATGGAAATAGGAGGATATGCATTTCCGGCATTACAAAGTCCTGTAGCGCAAGTGATCTTATAAATCTTACAATTAAATTTTCTCCGAGACATTTAGGGTCTTGTATATATTTACGTTGATTTCTTCAGCTTCCATCATTATCGTACATTCATTCCACTTCAGCTAGTAACATTCAGTTGGATTTTACCACTCAGTAACATATGTGAGCCTGGGTTGCCATTCGATGCTGTTGATCTGTGGTCCAAATTTACGGGTGCTGTATGGAGGGGTTGGTGGTGGAGGGGGGAGGAGAAGGGCGGAGTTGGAACTCACCTCGGTGGACGAGACAGCGGCCGCACACACACACACACACACACACACACACACGTACCGCTGCTCAGCGCTCAGAATTGCGGCGCTTCCACGAAGCTGATAAGCGGCGAACAAACAAGCTGCCCAGGGGCTGTGGTCCGCAGCGGGTGACTTGCCGAGCATCGCTGCACTGCGTTATCTCCGCCGCTTTTATGGACAACGGCGTTTCCGGGAATCCCGCAGATTAGCGAGTGTGCCCGCGAGAGATTAAAGTGCGGAACCGTAAGCGTTTGGAAGTGGCCGGCCGGTCTCGCGCCCTGTTTTAATATGTGGTCGCGGCGCGCGCGGCGGGTTTCTCACTACTCTGTGTGTGCTGCAGTAGCCGCCGCGGCCAGCGAAACATTAATAACTCTGGAGGGCCGTTTGATCTTGGTCCACTGCGAGTGGGGCTACGCGACGCTCTTTCGTGGAAAGGATTCTGTGTTCGTGTCCACAATAAGATAATACTAGCGTGCAACACGTGTGGGACTGTTCTACTGAAGAGTGCACGTGCCGGCATTCCTCGGACTGGAAGCACAGGACTGCGCCGTTTCATCGTAGTATTTCATTTATTCCCGTACCACTTCACATAACGTAAACGTAATTTCTCTGTATTTCCATCTTTTCAGAGATGGTTGCGGGACTAGGTTGTTCGCTACAGGATGTCAAATCCAGCACCTTTCAGCTGTCTAACTTCCAATCTTATTTTACTTGGCTACCAATCTCGGCTGTTTAGTACGCCATCTCCAGGTACAGTGTACAGACTACATTGGTACCGGTATGAAATAGATAACAAAAAAAAGGGGGGGTACAAGTCTTACATGTAGCGGTAACAAGTAATAACAGAAAAACACCAACCAGTACAGGAGGCTACAGATGAATTAAGGAATAAAATAAGAGAACAGTTGAACACTATTAACGTAAACCAGTGAGAACAGTTTAATACAGTCTGCAACTGTTTTCTTATTTTTTTCCTTAGTTCATCTGTAACTTTGTGTACCTTCCTGTACTGGTCCGTATTATTATGTTATTACATACTGTATTACCACTGTACGTAAGACTTGCACCATCCCCGTGGTTATCTATTTGATATTGGGGTACTACTGTTGTCTGTACAGAGGGCCTGAAGATGTCGTAGTAAACCGCCGAAACTGGGTAGCCACATAAAATATGTTTGGGGATTAGACGGCTGAAAGGTGTTTGATCTGACTACTTGTAAACATAGTTTAGTCTACTACAGTGTGCATGACAAAGGATGCTCCATGCAATTGCCACTCCTGTGCCCGATACCCTCACGAACAGAAATTTTTTGTGTTTGTGTGTATGAACCAAAAATGATGAGATCTGAAAAAAAGCCTAAAAAATGCGAGTATGACTCATTCCCTGAGAGTTCAGCACACACCAGGTGTAGAAGCATGAAACTGGAATTGCCGGCCGGTGTGGCGGAGCGGTTCTAGGCGCTACAGTTTAGAACCGTGCGACCTCTAAGGTCACAGGTTCGAATCCTGCCTCGGCCATGGTTGTGTGTGCTGTCCTTAGGTTAGTTAGGTTTAAGTAGTTCTAAGTTCTAGGGGACCTCAGAAGTTAAGTCCCATAGTGCTCAGAGCCATTTGAACCATTTTTGAAACTGGAATTTCCCTATACATGGTGCTAGCCGTCAGTGTAGGGCCCGTGAGACCGAGTCTGCAGCGCCTTCTGCTTCCTGTAACGGCTGACAGTGAATGTCAGCACAGAGTAACCCAAGTTCCATACGTCGGTATCTGTTTCAAACCTGTAAACATGTCGACTTTTGTGCCTACGAACTACGGTTTGCGGACGGCATTGGTTTTCTGATATCATTTGCAGAAAACTGCTGCAGAATCGCATCGAATACTTGTCGAAGCTTTCGGCGAACATGCTCTTGGGAAAACACAGTGTTTCGAGTGGTTCAAAATATTCAAAAGTGGTTATTTTGACGTGAGAGACGACGAGCACGGGAAACCATCGAAAAAGTTCGAAGATAACAGATTTCAGACCTCAAGCTCAACAGGAACTTGCGAAACAATTGAATGTGAGCAGAAAGCCGTATCGCTTCGGTTGTAAGCTTGGGAAAGGTGCAGAAAGTGGGGAAAATGGGTTCCGCATGAACTGAATGAAAGACAGCAAAAAATGGTTCAAATGGGTCTGAGCACTGTGCGACTTAACTTCAGAGGTTCAAAATGGCTCTGAGCACTATGGGACTCAACTGCTGAGGTCATTAGTCCCCTAGAACTTAGAACTAGTTAAACCTAACTAACCTAAGGACATCACAAACATCCATGCCCGAGGCAGGATTCGAACCTGCGACCGTAGCGGTCTTGCGGTTCCAGACTGCAGCGCCTTTAACCGCACGGCCACTTCGGCCGGCCTAACTTCAGAGGTCATCAGTCGCCTAGAACTTAGAGCTAATTAAACCTAACTAACCTAAGCACACCACACACATCCATGCCCGAGGCAGGATTCGAACCTGCGACTGTAGTGGTCGCTCGGCCCCACACTGTAGCGCCTAGAACCACACGGCCGGCGAAAGACAGCAAACAGATCGAAAGACCTCTTGCGAAATGCTGCTCGCCAGATACAAAAGAAAGTCGTTTCTCCATCGAATAGTGAGAGGCGGTGAAAAATGTATCCTAAGTGTCGTAAATAATGGGTGAATCCAGGCAAACCATCGACATCCACTACAAGACCAAATCGCTTTGGAAAGAAGACAAAGTTCTGTGTTTGGTGGGACCAGAAGGGTCATATCTATTATGAGCTGCTAAAACCTGGTAAAATCGTTAACACAGATCGCTACCGACAACAAACGATCAATTTAAATGGTGCGTTACGTGAAAATCGATCAGAATACGGAAAAAGGCAACACAAAGTCGTATTTCTCCACGATAACGCCCCATCACACACAGCAAAACGGGTCTGGGAAACGATCGAGGCGTTCAGTTGTGAAACACTGGCGCATGCGGCTTATTCTCCAAACTCGGCTCCGTCCGATTGTCAACTATTTGCATTCAATTCATATGAAAATATATGAAAATGGCTCGATGACTGGTTCGCTTTAAAAGAACTGATTTTTTGGCGTGGCATTCATACCCTGCCGGAGAGGTGGGAGTAATGTGTAAACAGCATTGGAGATTATTCTGAATAAAATATTGCTTATCAGTTTCAAACAACAGATGTGTAACTGTTGCAACAAAATTCTGGTTTCATACTTCTATACCTGGTAATTACGTATACAGACAATAATAACAATAATTTCGTGAGGCTCAGTGGCCTTGTGCAAGTCTTTCTGCTGGACACCACTTCGGCGACTTGCCTGTCCCAAACGTACCCCAGTTATCCAAGAGCGGGAACAGGACCCACAGTTTAACGTGGAATCAAGACAACGCGTTGCTTCTGGTGATTCCCCACTTCAGTGGCAAGTGAAGGCTAGGTTAAAACGAAGAGTGAAAAATCCATGTCCGACCGAAATTCAATCCCGTGGTTTCCAGACACGCGCTTTATTGCTACACTGTCAGGTAAGATGAGTGTACAGACAGCTCATGTGTAGGTTTTGATGAATGAATTTGCGAATATTACAACATGTGGCATATATGGCCGTTTCTTTTGACTGAGTTGGCTTTATAGCTTATATTATTTACACTGCCAGAGGACTGTGGGCTTTAGTTCTATCTACACTCCTGGAAATTGAAATAAGAACACCGTGAATTCATTGTCCCAGGAAGGGGAAACTTTATTGACACATTCCTGCGGTCAGATACATCACATGATCACACTGACAGAACCACAGGCACATAGACACAGGCAACAGAGCATGCACAATGTCGGCACTAGTACAGTGTATATCCACCTTTCGCAGCAATGCAGGATGCTATTCTCCCATGGAGACGATCGTAGAGATGCTGGATGTAGTCCTGTGGAACGGCTTGCCATGCCATTTCCACCTGGCGCCTCAGTTGGACCAGCGTTCGTGCTGGACGTGCAGACCGCGTGAGACGACGCTTCATCCAGTCCCAAACATGCCCAATGGGGGACAGATCCGGAGATCTTGCTGGCCAGGGTAGTTGACTTACACCTTCTAGAGCACGTTGGGTGGCACAGGATACATGCGGACGTGCATTGTCCTGTTGGAACAGCAAGTTCCCTTGCCGGTCTAGGAATGGTAGAACGATGGGTTCGATGACTGTTTGGATGTACCGTGCACTATTCAGTGTCCCCTCGACGATCACCAGTGGTGTACGGCCAGTGTAGGAGATCGCTCCCCACACCATGATGCCGGGTGTTGGCCCTGTGTGCCTCGGTCGTATGCAGTCCTGATTGTGGCGCTCACCTGCACGGCGCCAAACACGCGTACGACCATCATTGGCACCAAGGCAGAAGCGACTCTCATCGCTGAAGACGACACGTCTCCATTCGTCCCTCCATTCACGCCTGTCGCGACACCACTGGAGGCGGGCTGCACGATGTTGGGGCGTGAGCGGAAGACGGCCTAACGGTGTGCGGGACCGTAGCCCAGCTTCATGGAGACGGTTGCGAATGGTCCTCGCCGATACCCCAGGAGCAACAGTGTCCCTAATTTGCTGGGAAGTGGCGGTGCGGTCCCCTACGGCACTGCGTAGGATCCTACGGTCTTGGCGTGCATCCGTGCGTCGCTGCGGTCCGGTCCCAGGTCGACGGGCACGTGCACCTTCCGCCGACCACTGGCGACAACATCGATGTACTGTGGAGACCTCACGCCCCACGTGTTGAGCAATTCGGCGGTACGTCCACCCGGCCTCCCGCATGCCCACTATACGCCCTCGCTCAAAGTCCGTCAACTGCACATACGGTTCACGTCCACGCTGTCGCGGCATGCTACCAGTGTTAAAGACTGCGATGGAGCTCCGTATGCCACGGCAAACTGGCTGACACTGACGGCGGCGGTGCACAAATGCTGCGCAGCTAGCGCCATTCGACGGCCAACACCGCGGTTCCTGGTGTGTCCGCTGTGCCGTGCGTGTGATCATTGCTTGTACAGCCCTCTCGCAGTGTCCGGAGCAAGTATGGTGGGTCTGACACACCGGTGTCAATGTGTTCTTTTTTCCATTTCCAGGAGTGTATTATCTATCACTTATGTCTTATCCTGTGGTTGTGCAGGGTCGGCCATGGTTAATTGGATTTGGCATGTTAATTTAAGGGGTGGCCGGATGCCCTTCCTACCGCCATCCCATACCCCCTAGGACGGAATAAGTGTACCCCAAATGTCTGCATCTAATGTAATCCATGTAATAGTGCGAATGTGTTCAGATGTCTGTGAGCTGTGTAACTGAGGCGGAACATGGGGACCAGCCCGGTATTCACCTAGCAGGATGTGGAAAACCGCCTAAAAACCACATCCAGGCCCTCCGGCACACAGGGCCCCGTCGTTAATCCGCCGGGCGGATGCGATCCGGGGCCGCCGCGCCTACACGAATCCAGGAAGCAGTGCGTTAGCGCTCTCGGCTACCCTGGCGGGTTGACTGTAGGCTTTAGTATTTGACATAAATTTCAACTTTATACCCCTACGTGTTCCTGTCTCTTTACAGACATCCCTACCTTTTTATTGCATTAACTGAGAATATTAAATTATTTACACCGACAAGGGAACGTAGGTTTAGTAACGGACATAACTTTTAAACTGATAATATTAACAATTTCTCAGATTAAATGGATCAAAATGTTTGACATATCTGGCCGTATTTTTGAGTGTATTGACTTAGAAGCTTTTATTGTTTACGGCACCAAGAGTTCGTGGAAGGAAAAAAAAGGAAAAAAATATATTATATAATTACTAATTAGCAGTTGCTGAATTTTTTTCCTTTACTTCTACTATGAAATTTGGCCTCTTGTCAAACTCTATGATTCCAAGCCAACGGACAGAACCGCACATGTATCAATGAGTGAGTTTGTGAGCATCAAAATATGTGACATACTGGCTGTAGACCTATCTTTTTATTGCGTTGATTTAGAAGCTTAATATTTTACATTACCAAGGGAGCGTAGACTTTAGTACCTGACATAAATTTCAGTTTCATACCACTACCCGTTCCTCAACAGACGGAGGGACAGGCAGACGAAAAAAAGAAAAGAATGTTTGACAGAATTACAAATTTTTTCCTTTACTTGTTATGTGAAGCCTTGCTTCATGCCAAATTTCGTGATTCCAGGTCAACGGGAAGTGCACTATAGAATAAGGTGAGTTTAGGAGCATCGAAATATGCGATCTAAATGGCCATATCTTTTCATTGCATTGACTTGGAAACATAAATGTTTCTCATCTTGATATGTCTACCCGTTCCTAAGACAGACAGACTGCCAGACAGACTTACAGATGGACAATAAAGTGATCGTATAAGCGTTCCGTTTTTACCTATTGGTGCACAGAACCCTAAAAACATTGGACTTTTTATTGTATTTGCAGATAATTCAGACGAAAATTTGTTTTCAAGTCACATGACCTATATTCTGTGTAATTTCCACGTCATTGTTGTGTAATACTTTTTAATTTTTATTTTCTTGCAATATGAATTTTTTCTTTTCCTCATTAGTAATAAGAAATTTGTACATTGCCACAGACGACGGCAAAGATAGACCTTTAAAATTATGTTTGTAACAGAAGAACAATGTCAGGAGAATATTCAATTTTATTTAAAAAACTTTTGTTTCAATTTCGCTTGAGAGTACTTGCGTTTTAGACCTCACACAAGAAAGATGTGTAATTTTGTACTCCCACGTCAAGAATGAGTGTAATGAATGCTATGTGTGACAAAAAATGAATTAAAATATATATAAGAGTTATCATAGTTGCAAGAATATTTTTTATTTCTACACATGACTTTAGCCTGCAATCATAAGAAGAGGCAGTAATTTCTCCCATCCTGCAAGACATCTTAAAATATACACTCCTGGAAATTGAAATAAGAACACCGTGAATTCATTGTCCCAGGAAGGGGAAACTTTATTGACACATTCCTGGGGTCAGATACATCACATGATCACACTGACAGAACCACAGGCACATAGACACAGGCAACAGAGCATGCACAATGTCGGCACTAGTACAGTGTATATCCACCTTTCGCAGCAATGCAGGCTGCTATTCTCCCATGGAGACGATCGTAGAGATGCTGGATGTAGTCCTGTGGAACGGCTTGCCATGCCATTTCCACCTGGCGCCTCAGTTGGACCAGCGTTCGTGCTGGACGTGCAGACCGCGTGAGACGTCGCTTCATCCAGTCCCAAACATGCTCAATGGGGGACAGATCCGGAGATCTTGCTGGCCAGGGTAGTTGACTTACACCTTCTAGAGCACGTTGGGTGGCACGGGATACATGCGGACGTGCATTGTCCTGTTGAAACAACAAGTTCCCTTGCCGGTCTAGGAATGGTAGAACGATGGGTTCGATGACGGTTTGGATGTACCGTGCACTATTCAGTGTCCCCTCGACGATCACCAGTGGTGTACGGCCAGTATAGGAGATCGCTCCCCACACCATGATGCCGGGTGTTGGCCCTGTGTGCCTCGGTCGTATGCAGTCCTGATTGAGGCGCTCACCTGCACGGCGCCAAACACGCATACGACCATCATTGGCACCAAGGCAGAAGCGACTCTCATCGCTGAAGACGACACGTCTCCATTCGTCCCTCCATTCACGCCTGTCGCGACACCACTGGAGGCGGGCTGCACGATGTTGGGGCGTGAGCGGAAGACGGCCTAACGGTGTGCGGGACCGTAGCCCAGCCTCATGGAGACGGTTGCGAATGGTCCTCGCCGATACCCCAGGAGCAACGGTGTCCCTAATTTGCTGGGAAGTGGCGGTGCGGTCCCCTACGGCACTGCGTAGGATCCTACGGTCTTGGCGTGCATCCGTGCGTCGCTGCGGTCCGGTCCCAGATCGACGGGCACGTGCACCTTCCGCCGACCACTGGCGACAACATCGATGTACTGTGGAGACCTCACGCCCCACGTGTTGAGCAATTCGGCGGTACGTCCACCCGGCCTCCCGCATGCCCACTATACGCCCTCGCTCAAAGTCCGTCAACTGCACATACGGTTCACGTCCACGCTGTCGCGGCATGCTACCAGTGTTAAAGACTGCGATGGAGCTCCGTATGCCACGGCAAACTGGCTGACACTGACGGCGGCGGTGCACAAATGCTGCGCAGCTAGCGCCATTCGACGGCCAACACCGCGGTTTCTGGTGTGTCCGCTGTGCCGTGCGTGTGATCATTGCTTGTGCAGCCCTATCGCAGTGTCCAGAGCAAGTATGGTGGGTCTGACACACCGGTGTCAATGTGTTCTTTTTTCCATTTCCAGGAGTGTGTATGTGCTAATCATCGCCGGCCGTTGTGGCCGAGCGGTTCTAAGGGCTTTAGTCTAGAACTGCGCTGCTGCTACGGTCGCAGGTTCGAATCCTGCCTTGGGCATGGATGTATGTGGTGTCCTTAGGTTAGTTAGGTTTAGATGTTCTAAGTCTAGGGGACTGAAAACCTCAGATGTTAAGTCCCATAGTGCTTGGAGCCATTTGAATTTGCTAATCATCAAGATTTAGTGGACAGACTGTATGATAGCCAACCACAGAAAATTAGAGGTAAAGTTAGTGTAACTTAATTTGAAAATTCTCAAATGCAGCAACAGACCCCCCCCCCCAAAAAAAAAAACTAATAATGAAGAAAATTATCAAATACAAAAAGCCATACTTGAAGGAAAGCAAGTAATAAATGAATACACAGCTCTCTGCAATGGAACTCTGTTCTCTGCCCTCAAAGAATTGTTAGATAATACCAACCTATAGAACTCCGCCCCCCCCCCCTCCACACGCACACACAGACACACACGTACACACACACACATAAAACTCTCTTCCTCTCTCTCTCTCTCTCTCTCTCTCTCTCTCTCTCCCTCTTTCTTTTCACGTGCATACACACGCACACACACACACACCACACACACCTGAGAAATTCGAAACAACCGCCAATGACATCTTCAACTGTTCCACAGTCTGTCATCTTGTTTTCGCATCTTCTACTGCTCCACTGTCCGCCATATTGTTATTGCAGCTGGTAAACAGTTACAGTGACAGTGACAACTCAATACACAGAAACTGACAATGAAGAAAATGACGAAAAAAGAATCCGTAAGTAAACATAATGTAAATAGATACACATACACACACACACAACCTTTCACATAAATTATTAATCTGAGTCATGGCCATAACAGTTTAGAAATCGTAATTTTTGTGTAAATGTTTTGCCTACATTAAGTTGTATGTAGTTGCAGATGACAAACTGTAAAGAAAAACAGTCACTGTAAAAACCACACCAGTGGTAAGAAGATAAAATTCACAATTTTATGTGCTCTTCAAAAACCTGTAATTACTATTTAGAAACGAATATTTATTTGTATTTAAACAGGAAAGAGCATTCATTATGTTTAACAGCCATAATAATAAAAAAACTCACTGATGATGCTGAAACTGCAGAGAAACATGCCTGGGACAAAAAACAAAATTGTGTTTTGCTAAAGGTGAACCCCTCTCAAAAAGATATGTTATTGTATGGTGCTATCCTAACGCATTACGTTCCTCCAAGGCAGACCGTCAATGCACAGTATTACTGTTCGTTTTTGGAACGTTACCTGCGACCAGCTTTGCGAAAGAAGCGGCGACACTTTCTGCGCAACCCACCCATGATTTTGCACGACAATGCGTGGGCGAATACAGCACAAGCTGTGGCTGCTCTGTTCGGTAGATGGGACTTGGAAGTACTGTACCATCCACCATAGTCCCCGGACTTAAGTCCTTGTGACTTTGATTTGATTCCAAAGATGAAGGAACCACTTCGTGGCATTCGCTTCAGAACTGTTGCAGAGATTCGACAGGCAGTGGACCGCTCCATTTGCACCATCAACAGAACAGGCTCTGCTAACGATATACTACACCTTTCACATCGCTGGCAATGGGTTCTACACAACGCTGGTGAGTGCTTTGAAAGACAGTAACAGGTGCAAACAATAACTCTTTTGTATCGGTTGTGAATAAATAGTTGTCACTAATTAAGTTCCAACCTTAGTATATATAATCCAACAACTGACTTTTTGTTAAGCACCAAGAACGCTCCAAAAACACGGTTTGTGTGACTTCAGTATTGATACGTTGCATTGTATATTTCTTACGCTGCGAGGAAGACAGTTCATGGCACCAAACTTATTTTCAACAAGGCAGATTCATACTCTGTGTGTTAGCTGTTGCGGTGCCTCCCAGCACGGTTATTCCAAAATCAGCCAACAGAACTAACACATTGTTGAAAATCTTGAAATGATGAATCTTGTTATTGTGGTCTTCAGTGTGAGGCCTGGCTGGATACATCTCTGCAGAAGCCTGTTTATCTCTATATAACAACTGTATCCTAGACCCATTTTACCTGCTTGCTTCATTCATCCCCCGTTCTCTGGCTATGTTTTTCATCCCCATCACTTCGCTCTGTTACCGAACTCACTTCTCCGTCATGCCTCGGGAAAGATACTGTCGACTAGTCCCTTCTTTATGTGCAGTTTTTCCGTGAAAACTGGAGTCAGCCTCATTAATTACTCGGCTTACCTACATAATCTTCAGCACCGTTCAGTAGCGCCACATTTCGGACGCTGCTTCCGCTTAAGAGCTTCTGGCAGAACTTTCAGAAATGTCTCTGCCACAAATGATGGAAGGTAGAGGTCGTCATTGAAAAGAGGCTCACATTATAAAATCTGCTTTGTCGAGTCCGCCCACAACACATGTAGGAGGATTAGGAAAAGACCGACACAATCATTTTCGGGCCGAATAGAGACCACTTTCCCTCTGCAGTCGGAAACTGGGCGAGGTGGCTACCATATTGTACACGGCTAGCGCATATAGGCGGGCAGCATACGATACATTAGAAGGTATCATGTACGGATGCAGGAGAAGTCGCATCGCTATCGAGGACTCCGCAATATCGGGACAGGATTCTCGAACCAATTGTTCAGCCCTAGAGTCAACATTTTGTTGATAGATTTGTATTTCAAGACGATAATGCAGGAGCATATGGCAACCAGCTAATTGCCAGCATAATCAAGGAAACAGGAATTCGCTGCGGTATCTGCTGACGTTAACACGAAGGGGCACGGCTGGTACCCGGAAACCTGCAGTGCAGGGTCATTCTAACATTATACATCCGCGAAACACACTGGTGTGAAAAGTGTTACCGTGTGGCAGCTGGAATGACATTTGATCCCTAGCAGTGAGAAAGCCGGGCAGAGTGGCCGAGCGGTTCTAGGCCCTGCAGTGCAGGGGCATTCTAACATTATACATCCGCGAAACTCACTGGTGTGAAAATTGTTACCATGTGGCAGCTGGAATGACATTTGAGTCCCTAGCAGTGAGAAAGCCGGCCAGAGTGGCCGAGCGGTTCTAGGCCCTGCAGTGCAGGGGCATTCTAACATTATACATCCGCGAAACTCACTGGTGTGAAAATTGTTACCATGTGGCAGCTGGAATGACATTTGAGTCCCTAGCAGTGAGAAAGCCGGCCAGAGTGGCCGAGCGGTTCTAGGCCCTGCAGTGCAGGGGCATTCTAACATTATACATCCGCGAAACTCACTGGTGTGAAAATTGTTACCATGTGGCAGCTGGAATGACATTTGAGTCCCTAGCAGTGAGAAAGCCGGCCAGAGTGGCCGAGCGGTTCTAGGCCCTGCAGTGCAGGGGCATTCTAACATTATACATCCGCGAAACTCACTGGTGTGAAAATTGTTACCGTGTGGCAGCTGGAATGACATTTGATCCCTAGCAGTGAGAAAGCCGGGCAGAGTGGCCGAGCGGTTCTAGGCCCTGCAGTGCAGGGGCATTCTAACATTATACATCCGCGAAACTCACTGGTGTGAAAATTGTTACCATGTGGCAGCTGGAATGACATTTGAGTCCCTAGCAGTGAGAAAGCCGGGCAGAGTGGCCGAGCGGTTCTAGGCCCTGCAGTGCAGGGGCATTCTAACATTATACATCCGCGAAACTCACTGGTGTGAAAATTGTTACCATGTGGCAGCTGGAATGACATTTGAGTCCCTAGCAGTGAGAAAGCCGGCCAGAGTGGCCGAGCGGTTCTAGGCCCTGCAGTGCAGGGGCATTCTAACATTATACATCCGCGAAACTCACTGGTGTGAAAATTGTTACCATGTGGCAGCTGGAATGACATTTGAGTCCCTAGCAGTGAGAAAGCCGGCCAGAGTGGCCGAGCGGTTCTAGGCCCTGCAGTGCAGGGGCATTCTAACATTATACATCCGCGAAACTCACTGGTGTGAAAATTGTTACCATGTGGCAGCTGGAATGACATTTGAGTCCCTAGCAGCGAGAAAGCCGGCCAGAGTGGCCGAGCGGTTCTAGGCCCTGCAGTGCAGGGGCATTCTAACATTATACATCCGCGAAACTCACTGGTGTGAAAATTGTTACCATGTGGCAGCTGGAACGACATTTGAGTCCCTAGCAGCGAGAAAGCCGGCCAGAGTGGCCGAGCGGTTCTAGGCCCTGCAGTGCAGGGGCATTCTAACATTATACATCCGCGAAACTCACTGGTGTGAAAATTGTTACCATGTGGCAGCTGGAATGACATTTGAGTCCCTAGCAGTGAGAAAGCCGGGCAGAGTGGCCGAGCGGTTCTAGGCCCTGCAGTGCAGGGGCATTCTAACATTATACATCCGCGAAACTCACTGGTGTGAAAATTGTTACCATGTGGCAGCTGGAATGACATTTGAGTCCCTAGCAGTGAGAAAGCCGGGCAGAGTGGCCGAGCGGTTCTAGGCCCTGCAGTGCAGGGGCATTCTAACATTATACATCCGCGAAACTCACTGGTGTGAAAAGTGTTACCATGTGGCAGCTGGAATGACATTTGAGTCCCTAGCAGTGAGAAAGCCGGGCAGAGTGGCCGAGCGGTTCTAGGCCCTGCAGTGCAGGGGCATTCTAACATTATACATCCGCGAAACTCACTGGTGTGAAAATTGTTACCATGTGGCAGCTGGAATGACATTTGAGTCCCTAGCAGTGAGAAAGCCGGCCAGAGTGGCCGAGCGGTTCTAGGCCCTGCAGTGCAGGGGCATTCTAACATTATACATCCGCGAAACTCACTGGTGTGAAAATTGTTACCATGTGGCAGCTGGAATGACATTTGAGTCCCTAGCAGTGAGAAAGCCGGCCAGAGTGGCCGAGCGGTTCTAGGCCCTGCAGTGCAGGGGCATTCTAACATTATACATCCGCGAAACACACTGGTGTGAAAAGTGTTACCGTGTGGCAGCTGGAATGACATTTGATCCCTAGCAGTGAGAAAGCCGGGCAGAGTGGCCGAGCGGTTCTAGGCCCTGCAGTGCAGGGGCATTCTAACATTATACATCCGCGAAACTCACTGGTGTGAAAATTGTTACCATGTGGCAGCTGGAATGACATTTGAGTCCCTAGCAGTGAGAAAGCCGGCCAGAGTGGCCGAGCGGTTCTAGGCCCTGCAGTGCAGGGGCATTCTAACATTATACATCCGCGAAACTCACTGGTGTGAAAATTGTTACCATGTGGCAGCTGGAATGACATTTGAGTCCCTAGCAGTGAGAAAGCCGGCCAGAGTGGCCGAGCGGTTCTAGGCCCTGCAGTGCAGGGGCATTCTAACATTATACATCCGCGAAACTCACTGGTGTGAAAATTGTTACCATGTGGCAGCTGGAATGACATTTGAGTCCCTAGCAGTGAGAAAGCCGGCCAGAGTGGCCGAGCGGTTCTAGGCCCTGCAGTGCAGGGGCATTCTAACATTATACATCCGCGAAACTCACTGGTGTGAAAATTGTTACCATGTGGCAGCTGGAATGACATTTGAGTCCCTAGCAGTGAGAAAGCCGGCCAGAGTGGCCGAGCGGTTCTAGGCCCTGCAGTGCAGGGGCATTCTAACATTATACATCCGCGAAACTCACTGGTGTGAAAATTGTTACCATGTGGCAGCTGGAATGACATTTGAGTCCCTAGCAGTGAGAAAGCCGGCCAGAGTGGCCGAGCGGTTCTAGGCCCTGCAGTGCAGGGGCATTCTAACATTATACATCCGCGAAACTCACTGGTGTGAAAATTGTTACCATGTGGCAGCTGGAATGACATTTGAGTCCCTAGCAGTGAGAAAGCCGGCCAGAGTGGCCGAGCGGTTCTAGGCCCTGCAGTGCAGGGGCATTCTAACATTATACATCCGCGAAACTCACTGGTGTGAAAATTGTTACCATGTGGCAGCTGGAATGACATTTGAGTCCCTAGCAGTGAGAAAGCCGGCCAGAGTGGCCGAGCGGTTCTAGGCCCTGCAGTGCAGGGGCATTCTAACATTATACATCCGCGAAACTCACTGGTGTGAAAATTGTTACCATGTGGCAGCTGGAATGACATTTGAGTCCCTAGCAGTGAGAAAGCCGGCCAGAGTGGCCGAGCGGTTCTAGGCCCTGCAGTGCAGGGGCATTCTAACATTATACATCCGCGAAACTCACTGGTGTGAAAATTGTTACCATGTGGCAGCTGGAATGACATTTGAGTCCCTAGCAGTGAGAAAGCCGGCCAGAGTGGCCGAGCGGTTCTAGGCCCTGCAGTGCAGGGGCATTCTAACATTATACATCCGCGAAACTCACTGGTGTGAAAATTGTTACCATGTGGCAGCTGGAATGACATTTGAGTCCCTAGCAGTGAGAAAGCCGGCCAGAGTGGCCGAGCGGTTCTAGGCCCTGCAGTGCAGGGGCATTCTAACATTATACATCCGCGAAACTCACTGGTGTGAAAATTGTTACCATGTGGCAGCTGGAATGACATTTGAGTCCCTAGCAGTGAGAAAGCCGGCCAGAGTGGCCGAGCGGTTCTAGGCCCTGCAGTGCAGGGGCATTCTAACATTATACATCCGCGAAACTCACTGGTGTGAAAATTGTTACCATGTGGCAGCTGGAATGACATTTGAGTCCCTAGCAGTGAGAAAGCCGGCCAGAGTGGCCGAGCGGTTCTAGGCCCTGCAGTGCAGGGGCATTCTAACATTATACATCCGCGAAACTCACTGGTGTGAAAATTGTTACCATGTGGCAGCTGGAATGACATTTGAGTCCCTAGCAGTGAGAAAGCCGGCCAGAGTGGCCGAGCGGTTCTAGGCCCTGCAGTGCAGGGGCATTCTAACATTATACATCCGCGAAACTCACTGGTGTGAAAATTGTTACCATGTGGCAGCTGGAATGACATTTGAGTCCCTAGCAGTGAGAAAGCCGGCCAGAGTGGCCGAGCGGTTCTAGGCCCTGCAGTGCAGGGGCATTCTAACATTATACATCCGCGAAACTCACTGGTGTGAAAATTGTTACCATGTGGCAGCTGGAATGACATTTGAGTCCCTAGCAGTGAGAAAGCCGGCCAGAGTGGCCGAGCGGTTCTAGGCCCTGCAGTGCAGGGGCATTCTAACATTATACATCCGCGAAACTCACTGGTGTGAAAATTGTTACCATGTGGCAGCTGGAATGACATTTGAGTCCCTAGCAGTGAGAAAGCCGGCCAGAGTGGCCGAGCGGTTCTAGGCCCTGCAGTGCAGGGGCATTCTAACATTATACATCCGCGAAACTCACTGGTGTGAAAATTGTTACCATGTGGCAGCTGGAATGACATTTGAGTCCCTAGCAGTGAGAAAGCCGGCCAGAGTGGCCGAGCGGTTCTAGGCCCTGCAGTGCAGGGGCATTCTAACATTATACATCCGCGAAACTCACTGGTGTGAAAATTGTTACCATGTGGCAGCTGGAATGACATTTGAGTCCCTAGCAGTGAGAAAGCCGGCCAGAGTGGCCGAGCGGTTCTAGGCCCTGCAGTGCAGGGGCATTCTAACATTATACATCCGCGAAACTCACTGGTGTGAAAATTGTTACCATGTGGCAGCTGGAATGACATTTGAGTCCCTAGCAGTGAGAAAGCCGGCCAGAGTGGCCGAGCGGTTCTAGGCCCTGCAGTGCAGGGGCATTCTAACATTATACATCCGCGAAACTCACTGGTGTGAAAATTGTTACCATGTGGCAGCTGGAATGACATTTGAGTCCCTAGCAGTGAGAAAGCCGGCCAGAGTGGCCGAGCGGTTCTAGGCCCTGCAGTGCAGGGGCATTCTAACATTATACATCCGCGAAACTCACTGGTGTGAAAATTGTTACCATGTGGCAGCTGGAATGACATTTGAGTCCCTAGCAGTGAGAAAGCCGGCCAGAGTGGCCGAGCGGTTCTAGGCCCTGCAGTGCAGGGGCATTCTAACATTATACATCCGCGAAACTCACTGGTGTGAAAATTGTTACCATGTGGCAGCTGGAATGACATTTGAGTCCCTAGCAGTGAGAAAGCCGGCCAGAGTGGCCGAGCGGTTCTAGGCCCTGCAGTGCAGGGGCATTCTAACATTATACATCCGCGAAACACACTGGTGTGAAAAGTGTTACCAGTGTGGCAGCTGGAATGACATTTGATCCCTAGCAGTGAGAAAGCCGGGCAGAGTGGCCGAGCGGTTCTAGGCCCTGCAGTGCAGGGGCATTCTAACATTATACATCCGCGAAACTCACTGGTGTGAAAATTGTTACCATGTGGCAGCTGGAATGACATTTGAGTCCCTAGCAGTGAGAAAGCCGGGCAGAGTGGCCGAGCGGTTCTAGGCCCTGCAGTGCAGGGGCATTCTAACATTATACATCCGCGAAACTCACTGGTGTGAAAAGTGTTACCATGTGGCAGCTGGAATGACATTTGAGTCCCTAGCAGTGAGAAAGCCGGGCAGAGTGGCCGAGCGGTTCTAGGCCCTGCAGTGCAGGGGCATTCTAACATTATACATCCGCGAAACTCACTGGTGTGAAAATTGTTACCATGTGGCAGCTGGAATGACATTTGAGTCCCTAGCAGTGAGAAAGCCGGCCAGAGTGGCCGAGCGGTTCTAGGCCCTGCAGTGCAGGGGCATTCTAACATTATACATCCGCGAAACTCACTGGTGTGAAAATTGTTACCATGTGGCAGCTGGAATGACATTTGAGTCCCTAGCAGTGAGAAAGCCGGCCAGAGTGGCCGAGCGGTTCTAGGCCCTGCAGTGCAGGGGCATTCTAACATTATACATCCGCGAAACACACTGGTGTGAAAAGTGTTACCGTGTGGCAGCTGGAATGACATTTGATCCCTAGCAGTGAGAAAGCCGGGCAGAGTGGCCGAGCGGTTCTAGGCCCTGCAGTGCAGGGGCATTCTAACATTATACATCCGCGAAACTCACTGGTGTGAAAATTGTTACCATGTGGCAGCTGGAATGACATTTGAGTCCCTAGCAGTGAGAAAGCCGGCCAGAGTGGCCGAGCGGTTCTAGGCCCTGCAGTGCAGGGGCATTCTAACATTATACATCCGCGAAACTCACTGGTGTGAAAATTGTTACCATGTGGCAGCTGGAATGACATTTGAGTCCCTAGCAGTGAGAAAGCCGGCCAGAGTGGCCGAGCGGTTCTAGGCCCTGCAGTGCAGGGGCATTCTAACATTATACATCCGCGAAACTCACTGGTGTGAAAATTGTTACCATGTGGCAGCTGGAATGACATTTGAGTCCCTAGCAGCGAGAAAGCCGGCCAGAGTGGCCGAGCGGTTCTAGGCCCTGCAGTGCAGGGGCATTCTAACATTATACATCCGCGAAACTCACTGGTGTGAAAAGTGTTACCATGTGGCAGCTGGAATGACATTTGAGTCCCTAGCAGTGAGAAAGCCGGCCAGAGTGGCCGAGCGGTTCTAGGCCCTGCAGTGCAGGGGCATTCTAACATTATACATCCGCGAAACTCACTGGTGTGAAAATTGTTACCATGTGGCAGCTGGAATGACATTTGAGTCCCTAGCAGTGAGAAAGCCGGGCAGAGTGGCCGAGCGGTTCTAGGCCCTGCAGTGCAGGGGCATTCTAACATTATACATCCGCGAAACACACTGGTGTGAAAAGTGTTACCGTGTGGCAGCTGGAATGACATTTGAGTCCCTAGCAGTGAGAAAGCCGGCAGAGTGGCCGAGCGGTTCTAGGCCCTGCAGTGCAGGGGCATTCTAACATTATACATCCGCGAAACTCACTGGTGTGAAAATTGTTACCATGTGGCAGCTGGAATGACATTTGAGTCCCTAGCAGTGAGAAAGCCGGGCAGAGTGGCCGAGCGGTTCTAGGCCCTGCAGTGCAGGGGCATTCTAACATTATACATCCGCGAAACTCACTGGTGTGAAAATTGTTACCATGTGGCAGCTGGAATGACATTTGAGTCCCTAGCAGTGAGAAAGCCGGCCAGAGTGGCCGAGCGGTTCTAGGCCCTGCAGTGCAGGGGCATTCTAACATTATACATCCGCGAAACTCACTGGTGTGAAAATTGTTACCATGTGGCAGCTGGAATGACATTTGAGTCCCTAGCAGTGAGAAAGCCGGCCAGAGTGGCCGAGCGGTTCTAGGCCCTGCAGTGCAGGGGCATTCTAACATTATACATCCGCGAAACTCACTGGTGTGAAAATTGTTACCATGTGGCAGCTGGAATGACATTTGAGTCCCTAGCAGCGAGAAAGCCGGCCAGAGTGGCCGAGCGGTTCTAGGCCCTGCAGTGCAGGGGCATTCTAACATTATACATCCGCGAAACTCACTGGTGTGAAAATTGTTACCATGTGGCAGCTGGAATGACATTTGAGTCCCTAGCAGCGAGAAAGCCGGCCAGAGTGGCCGAGCGGTTCTAGGCCCTGCAGTGCAGGGGCATTCTAACATTATACATCCGCGAAACTCACTGGTGTGAAAATTGTTACCATGTGGCAGCTGGAATGACATTTGAGTCCCTAGCAGTGAGAAAGCCGGGCAGAGTGGCCGAGCGGTTCTAGGCCCTGCAGTGCAGGGGCATTCTAACATTATACATCCGCGAAACTCACTGGTGTGAAAATTGTTACCATGTGGCAGCTGGAATGACATTTGAGTCCCTAGCAGTGAGAAAGCCGGCAGAGTGGCCGAGCGGTTCTAGGCCCTGCAGTGCAGGGGCATTCTAACATTATACATCCGCGAAACTCACTGGTGTGAAAATTGTTACCATGTGGCAGCTGGAATGACATTTGAGTCCCTAGCAGCGAGAAAGCCGGCCAGAGTGGCCGAGCGGTTCTAGGCCCTGCAGTGCAGGGGCATTCTAACATTATACATCCGCGAAACTCACTGGTGTGAAAATTGTTACCATGTGGCAGCTGGAATGACATTTGAGTCCCTAGCAGCGAGAAAGCCGGCCAGAGTGGCCGAGCGGTTCTAGGCCCTGCAGTGCAGGGGCATTCTAACATTATACATCCGCGAAACTCACTGGTGTGAAAATTGTTACCATGTGGCAGCTGGAATGACATTTGAGTCCCTAGCAGCGAGAAAGCCGGCCAGAGTGGCCGAGCGGTTCTAGGCCCTGCAGTGCAGGGGCATTCTAACATTATACATCCGCGAAACTCACTGGTGTGAAAATTGTTACCATGTGGCAGCTGGAATGACATTTGAGTCCCTAGCAGCGAGAAAGCCGGCCAGAGTGGCCGAGCGGTTCTAGGCCCTGCAGTGCAGGGGCATTCTAACATTATACATCCGCGAAACTCACTGGTGTGAAAATTGTTACCATGTGGCAGCTGGAATGACATTTGAGTCCCTAGCAGCGAGAAAGCCGGCCAGAGTGGCCGAGCGGTTCTAGGCCCTGCAGTGCAGGGGCATTCTAACATTATACATCCGCGAAACTCACTGGTGTGAAAATTGTTACCATGTGGCAGCTGGAATGACATTTGAGTCCCTAGCAGCGAGAAAGCCGGCCAGAGTGGCCGAGCGGTTCTAGGCCCTGCAGTGCAGGGGCATTCTAACATTATACATCCGCGAAACTCACTGGTGTGAAAATTGTTACCATGTGGCAGCTGGAATGACATTTGAGTCCCTAGCAGCGAGAAAGCCGGCCAGAGTGGCCGAGCGGTTCTAGGCCCTGCAGTGCAGGGGCATTCTAACATTATACATCCGCGAAACTCACTGGTGTGAAAATTGTTACCATGTGGCAGCTGGAATGACATTTGAGTCCCTAGCAGCGAGAAAGCCGGCCAGAGTGGCCGAGCGGTTCTAGGCCCTGCAGTGCAGGGGCATTCTAACATTATACATCCGCGAAACTCACTGGTGTGAAAATTGTTACCATGTGGCAGCTGGAATGACATTTGAGTCCCTAGCAGCGAGAAAGCCGGCCAGAGTGGCCGAGCGGTTCTAGGCCCTGCAGTGCAGGGGCATTCTAACATTATACATCCGCGAAACTCACTGGTGTGAAAATTGTTACCATGTGGCAGCTGGAATGACATTTGAGTCCCTAGCAGCGAGAAAGCCGGCCAGAGTGGCCGAGCGGTTCTAGGCCCTGCAGTGCAGGGGCATTCTAACATTATACATCCGCGAAACTCACTGGTGTGAAAATTGTTACCATGTGGCAGCTGGAATGACATTTGAGTCCCTAGCAGCGAGAAAGCCGGCCAGAGTGGCCGAGCGGTTCTAGGCCCTGCAGTGCAGGGGCATTCTAACATTATACATCCGCGAAACTCACTGGTGTGAAAATTGTTACCATGTGGCAGCTGGAATGACATTTGAGTCCCTAGCAGCGAGAAAGCCGGCCAGAGTGGCCGAGCGGTTCTAGGCCCTGCAGTGCAGGGGCATTCTAACATTATACATCCGCGAAACTCACTGGTGTGAAAATTGTTACCATGTGGCAGCTGGAATGACATTTGAGTCCCTAGCAGCGAGAAAGCCGGCCAGAGTGGCCGAGCGGTTCTAGGCCCTGCAGTGCAGGGGCATTCTAACATTATACATCCGCGAAACTCACTGGTGTGAAAATTGTTACCATGTGGCAGCTGGAATGACATTTGAGTCCCTAGCAGCGAGAAAGCCGGCCAGAGTGGCCGAGCGGTTCCTGCAGTGCAGGGGCATTCTAACATTATACATCCGCGAAACTCACTGGTGTGAAAATTGTTACCATGTGGCAGCTGGAATGACATTTGAGTCCCTAGCAGCGAGGAAAGCCGGCCAGACCCAGTGGCCGAGCGGTTCTAGGCCCTGCAGTGCAGGGGCATTCTAACATTATACATCCGCGAAACTCACTGGTGTGAAAATTGTTACCATGTGGCAGCTGGAATGACATTTGAGTCCCTAGCAGCGAGAAAGCCGGCCAGAGTGGCCGAGCGGTTCTAGGCCCTGCAGTGCAGGGGCATTCTAACATTATACATCCGCGAAACTCACTGGTGTGAAAATTGTTACCATGTGGCAGCTGGAATGACATTTGAGTCCCTAGCAGCGAGAAAGCCGGCCAGAGTGGCCGAGCGGTTCTAGGCCCTGCAGTGCAGGGGCATTCTAACATTATACATCCGCGAAACTCACTGGTGTGAAAATTGTTACCATGTGGCAGCTGGAATGACATTTGAGTCCCTAGCAGCGAGAAAGCCGGCCAGAGTGGCCGAGCGGTTCTAGGCCCTGCAGTGCAGGGGCATTCTAACATTATACATCCGCGAAACTCACTGGTGTGAAAATTGTTACCATGTGGCAGCTGGAATGACATTTGAGTCCCTAGCAGCGAGAAAGCCGGCCAGAGTGGCCGAGCGGTTCTAGGCCCTGCAGTGCAGGGGCATTCTAACATTATACATCCGCGAAACTCACTGGTGTGAAAATTGTTACCATGTGGCAGCTGGAATGACATTTGAGTCCCTAGCAGCGAGAAAGCCGGCCAGAGTGGCCGAGCGGTTCTAGGCCCTGCAGTGCAGGGGCATTCTAACATTATACATCCGCGAAACTCACTGGTGTGAAAATTGTTACCATGTGGCAGCTGGAATGACATTTGAGTCCCTAGCAGCGAGAAAGCCGGCCAGAGTGGCCGAGCGGTTCTAGGCCCTGCAGTGCAGGGGCATTCTAACATTATACATCCGCGAAACTCACTGGTGTGAAAATTTGAATGACATTGAGTCCCCTAGCAGCGAGAAAGCCACGGCCCAGAGTGAGCCCCGAGCCGTTCTAGGCCCTGCAGTGCAGGGGCATTCTAACATTATACATCCGCGAAACTCACTGGTGTGAAAATTGTTACCATGTGGCAGCTGGAATGACATTTGAGTCAGCCCTAGCAGCGAGAAAGCCCGGCCAGAGTGGCCGAGCGGTTCTAGGCCCTGCAGTGCAGGGGCATTCTAACATTATACCAACTCTTCGCGAAACTCCACTGGTGTGAAAATTGTTACCATGTGGCAGGCTGGAATGACATTTGAGTCCCTAGCAGCGAGAAAGCCGGCCAGAGTGGTCCGAGCGGTTCTAGGCCCTGCAGTGCAGGGGCATTCTAACATTATACATCCGCGAAACTCACTGGTGTGAAAATTGTTACCATGTGGCAGCTGGAATGACATTTGAGTCCCTAGCAGCGAGAAAGCCGGCCAGAGTGGCCGAGCGGTTCTAGCCCTGCAGTGCAGGGGCATTCTAACATTATACATCCGCGAAACTCACTGGTGTGAAAATTGTTACCATGTGGCAGCTGGAATGACATTTGAGTCCCTAGCAGCGAGAAAGCCGGCCAGAGTGGCCCGAGCGGTTCTAGGCCCTGCAGTGCAGGGGCATTTCTAACATTATACATCGCGAAACTCACTGGTGTGAAAATTGTTACCATGTGGCAGCTGGAATGACATTTGAGTCCCTAGCAGTGAGAAAGCCGGCCAGAGTGGCCGAGCGGTTCTAGGCCCTGCAGTGCAGGGGCATTCTAACATTATACATCCGCGAAACTCACTGGTGTGAAAATTGTTACCAATGTGGCAGCTGGAATGACATTTGAGTCCCTAGCAGCGAGAAAGCCGGCCAGAGTGGCCGAGCGGTTCTAGGCCCTGCAGTGCAGGGGCATTCTAACATTATACATCCGCGAAACTCACTGGTGTGAAAATTGTTACCAATGTGGCAGCTGGAACGACATTTGAGTCCCTAGCAGTGAGAAAGCCGGCCAGAGTGGCCGAGCGGTTCTAGGCCCTGCAGTGCAGGGGCATTCTAACATTATACATCCGCGAAACTCACTGGTGTGAAAATTGTTACCATGTGGCAGCTGGAATGACATTTGAGTCCCTAGCAGCGAGAAAGCCGGCCAGAGTGGCCGAGCGGTTCTAGGCCCTGCAGTGCAGGGGCATTCTAACATTATACATCCGCGAAACTCACTGGTGTGAAAATTGTTACCATGTGGCAGCTGGAATGACATTTGAGTCCCTAGCAGCGAGAAAGCCGGCCAGAGTGGCCGAGCGGTTCTAGGCCCTGCAGTGCAGGGGCATTCTAACATTATACATCCGCGAAACTCACTGGTGTGAAAATTGTTACCATGTGGCAGCTGGAATGACATTTGAGTCCCTAGCAGCGAGAAAGCCGGCCAGAGTGGCCGAGCGGTTCTAGGCCCTGCAGTGCAGGGGCATTCTAACATTATACATCCGCGAAACTCACTGGTGTGAAAATTGTTACCATGTGGCAGCTGGAATGACATTTGAGTCCCTAGCAGCGAGAAAGCCGGCCAGAGTGGCCGAGCGGTTCTAGGCCCTGCAGTGCAGGGGCATTCTAACATTATACATCCGCGAAACTCACTGGTGTGAAAATTGTTACCATGTGGCAGCTGGAATGACATTTGAGTCCCTAGCAGCGAGAAAGCCGGCCAGAGTGGCCGAGCGGTTCTAGGCCCTGCAGTGCAGGGGCATTCTAACATTATACATCCGCGAAACTCACTGGTGTGAAAATTGTTACCATGTGGCAGCTGGAATGACATTTGAGTCCCTAGCAGCGAGAAAGCCGGCCAGAGTGGCCGAGCGGTTCTAGGCCCTGCAGTGCAGGGGCATTCTAACATTATACATCCGCGAAACTCACTGGTGTGAAAATTGTTACCATGTGGCAGCTGGAATGACATTTGAGTCCCTAGCAGCGAGAAAGCCGGCCAGAGTGGCCGAGCGGTTCTAGGCCCTGCAGTGCAGGGGCATTCTAACATTATACATCCGCGAAACTCACTGGTGTGAAAATTGTTACCATGTGGCAGCTGGAATGACATTTGAGTCCCTAGCAGCGAGAAAAGCCGGCCAGAGTGGCCGAGCGGTTCTAGGCCCTGCAGTGCAGGGGCATTCTAACATTATACATCCGCGAAACTCACTGGTGTGAAAATTGTTACCATGTGGCAGCTGGAATGACATTTGAGTCCCTAGCAGCGAGAAAGCCGGCCAGAGTGGCCGAGCGGTTCTAGGCCCTGCAGTGCAGGGGCATTCTAACATTATACATCCGCGAAACTCACTGGTGTGAAAATTGTTACCATGTGGCAGCTGGAATGACATTTGAGTCCCTAGCAGCGAGAAAGCCGGCCAGAGTGGCCGAGCGGTTCTAGGCCCTGCAGTGCAGGGGCATTCTAACATTATACATCCGCGAAACTCACTGGTGTGAAAATTGTTACCATGTGGCAGCTGGAATGACATTTGAGTCCCTAGCAGCGAGAAAGCCGGCCAGAGTGGCCGAGCGGTTCTAGGCCCTGCAGTGCAGGGGCATTCTAACATTATACATCCGCGAAACTCACTGGTGTGAAAATTGTTACCATGTGGCAGCTGGAATGACATTTGAGTCCCTAGCAGCGAGAAAGCCGGCCAGAGTGGCCGAGCGGTTCTAGGCCCTGCAGTGCAGGGGCATTCTAACATTATACATCCGCGAAACTCACTGGTGTGAAAATTGTTACCATGTGGCAGCTGGAACGACATTTGAGTCCCTAGCAGTGAGAAAGCCGGCCAGAGTGGCCGAGCGGTTCTAGGCCCTGCAGTGCAGGGGCATTCTAACATTATACATCCGCGAAACTCACTGGTGTGAAAATTGTTACCATGTGGCAGCTGGAATGACATTTGAGTCCCTAGCAGCGAGAAAGCCGGCCAGAGTGGCCGAGCGGTTCTAGGCCCTGCAGTGCAGGGGCATTCTAACATTATACATCCGCGAAACTCACTGGTGTGAAAATTGTTACCATGTGGCAGCTGGAATGACATTTGAGTCCCTAGCAGCGAGAAAGCCGGCCAGAGTGGCCGAGCGGTTCTAGGCCCTGCAGTGCAGGGGCATTCTAACATTATACATCCGCGAAACTCACTGGTGTGAAAATTGTTACCATGTGGCAGCTGGAATGACATTTGAGTCCCTAGCAGCGAGAAAGCCGGCCAGAGTGGCCGAGCGGTTCTAGGCCCTGCAGTGCAGGGGCATTCTAACATTATACATCCGCGAAACTCACTGGTGTGAAAATTGTTACCATGTGGCAGCTGGAATGACATTTGAGTCCCTAGCAGCGAGAAAGCCGGCCAGAGTGGCCGAGCGGTTCTAGGCCCTGCAGTGCAGGGGCATTCTAACATTATACATCCGCGAAACTCACTGGTGTGAAAATTGTTACCATGTGGCAGCTGGAACGACATTTGAGTCCCTAGCAGCGAGAAAGCCGGCCAGAGTGGCCGAGCGGTTCTAGGCCCTGCAGTGCAGGGGCATTCTAACATTATACATCCGCGAAACTCACTGGTGTGAAAATTGTTACCATGTGGCAGCTGGAACGACATTTGAGTCCCTAGCAGCGAGAAAGCCGGCCAGAGTGGCCGAGCGGTTCTAGGCCCTGCAGTGCAGGGGCATTCTAACATTATACATCCGCGAAACTCACTGGTGTGAAAATTGTTACCATGTGGCAGCTGGAATGACATTTGAGTCCCTAGCAGCGAGAAAGCCGGCCAGAGTGGCCGAGCGGTTCTAGGCCCTGCAGTGCAGGGGCATTCTAACATTATACATCCGCGAAACTCACTGGTGTGAAAATTGTTACCATGTGGCAGCTGGAATGACATTTGAGTCCCTAGCAGTGAGAAAGCCGGCCAGAGTGGCCGAGCGGTTCTAGGCCCTGCAGTGCAGGGGCATTCTAACATTATACATCCGCGAAACTCACTGGTGTGAAAATTGTTACCATGTGGCAGCTGGAATGACATTTGAGTCCCTAGCAGCGAGAAAGCCGGCCAGAGTGGCCGAGCGGTTCTAGGCCCTGCAGTGCAGGGGCATTCTAACATTATACATCCGCGAAACTCACTGGTGTGAAAATTGTTACCATGTGGCAGCTGGAATGACATTTGAGTCCCTAGCAGCGAGAAAGCCGGCCAGAGTGGCCGAGCGGTTCTAGGCCCTGCAGTGCAGGGGCATTCTAACATTATACATCCGCGAAACTCACTGGTGTGAAAATTGTTACCATGTGGCAGCTGGAACGACATTTGAGTCCCTAGCAGCGAGAAAGCCGGCCAGAGTGGCCGAGCGGTTCTAGGCCCTGCAGTGCAGGGGCATTCTAACATTATACATCCGCGAAACTCACTGGTGTGAAAATTGTTACCATGTGGCAGCTGGAATGACATTTGAGTCCCTAGCAGCGAGAAAGCCGGCCAGAGTGGCCGAGCGGTTCTAGGCCCTGCAGTGCAGGGGCATTCTAACATTATACATCCGCGAAACTCACTGGTGTGAAAATTGTTACCATGTGGCAGCTGGAACGACATTTGAGTCCCTAGCAGCGAGAAAGCCGGCCAGAGTGGCCGAGCGGTTCTAGGCCCTGCAGTGCAGGGGCATTCTAACATTATACATCCGCGAAACTCACTGGTGTGAAAATTGTTACCGTGTGGCAGCTGGAATGATATTTGAGTCCCTAGCAATGAGAAAGCCGGCCGGAGTGGCCGAACGGTTCTAGGCGCTACAGTCTGGAACCGCGTGACCGCTACGGTCGCAGGTTCGAGTCCTGCCTCGGGCATGTATTTGTGCGATGTCCTTAGGTTAGTTAGGTTTAAGTAGTTCTAAGTTATAGGGGACATATGACCTCAGAAGTTAAGTCGCATAGTAGTCAGTACTTTGAACCTAGCAGTGAGAAAGTCAGCCGTTGGATTGATGGTCGTTTTCAATAATTTTTCTACTTGAATAAAGAAACGTTTATTGCATTCTTGCGTTCCAAGCGTTACCATATGATTACGAGACATGAACGATTGCGAAATAAATCTAAAAGCAGCCGAATCTCACTAATTCTGTGGCATAATCTACAACTTATTCGTGAAGAAATACTTTCTAGTATACCTATAACTGCAGCTTACTCCATTGAAAGCAAGAGAATATAACTACATATTTCATGTAAGAGAAGCATACATTTCTGGTGTTGTCCGTTCTTATTACGACAGGCACTTTCCTTGACACGTAATTGCCGGCCGCTGTAGCCGAGCGGTTCTAGGTGCTTCAGTCTGGAACCGCGCCACCGCTACGGTCGCAGGTTCGAATCCTGCCTCGGTCATGTATTTGTGCGATGTCCTTAGGTTAGTTATGTTTAAGTAGTTCTAAGTTCTAGGGGACTGCTGATCTCAGATGTTAAGTCTCATAGTGCTCAGAGCCATTTGAACCATTTTTTTGACACGTAATTATTTTGTATGAAGTCTAATCGGTCTCACATTCGTACACTTCACTCGGCATTCTAATACACGAATACTGTTGTAAACGTAATTACTCTTCCTTCAGACAAGAATGTGTTGAAAATTTTTCTCATTTGTGGATTACGTGTGGCAGTAAAATTGTGGATTAGGTCTCATCTGTTTTGGGAAACAGATGTATTGCTTTCGGCGTTTTATTATCACGTCTGCGTCTTCCTTGAGCCACAACTGTGGTCGCTTATTTGACATGTTAAATAATGTAGGTATTGCATTCCATACAAATTTTTTATGTTTCACATTCACTGACTTTACTGGAAATGTAGTGAAGAAAACTTCATGTTGTTGAGCAGACAAACGACGTCTCTCTGCGAAAGGTCAGGTCTTCTGCTGTTTACTAACCGTTTTTTGTTCCCAGAAGAAAACGACGTTCTTCGTGTAATATCCGATGTTACAAGAGATTCGTAAATAAACCGATCTGTAATTTACCGTTTCATACCTTCGACAGTACTTAGGAAACTAAAGAAAAACAAATGTGCAGTAACTAAAGAAAAACAAAAGTGCAGTAATTTTGTTTAGTAACTGGCGATATTTGTGATCAGTATGGCAAAAAGTACGTCAAAATTCGGTAAAAACGGTGCTATTGGCACTCATCCGATATCGTATTCAGAAGTGTGTCTTTCTGGCAGCTTGGAGCCCTGGTGTCGCAGCTTACTACAAAACTTAGCAGGAGTATAGTGAATGTATGTGTCAGACTGTGGTGTAGCCTTGAGTGACAACGTGTCGAGTCTCGTGTAGAATCAGACTTGCTGCAGGGCAACTCTGTACTGAATGTTACTCTGTGGCCACAGCCGTGCGCTTGCGCACAGTTCCAATTTGGTTATTGTTCTGTTTTCACTTCCTACTATATTTTTTTTATTATTTCGTAAGTCTTATCCTTTTTCCATGCTACACACACATTGTTGCAGACGTGAGGAGGGTTGCAAAATTATTTGTGAGCATCTACAAGAGAGAGGAAGCTATAATTTAGGATGTGTCTCGAGTTCGTTCTTCATTCAGCTGAACTATCCACCATTTTATTGTTTAGCTTCCGAAGATGCAAAATCTTTCAAAGGCTTGATAAGCCTCCATTCTGCTTGCTTTAAAAACAAGTATGTGGTACTTTACAGTTTATGCATGATGCGGCAGTTCTTCACGCTTCTCATTGTTTATGACGTAATATCTGCTGAACTACGTGTCGTTCAGTGATATAATTTGCAGTTACATTCATAGGCTACAGTCTGCAAAATGTGTTGCGAATACGGTTAGTAGGAAAGAGGAAATGAAGTATAACGCCATGCCACTTCTCTGCGTGAACGGCGGAGATCTAGTAAGCTCTATACATTTTTCCTTTCATCATTTTTCAGAGGCTGTCAGCGAGAAAATTTTTTTGTAAATTTTGAAATTACGCAATTCGCTAAGTGCTCTCATTATCAAATACTGGGTGAATAAAATCTCGGAAACCACATGTAGTGGGCAATGCTTCTTTTTCACCGTCATTCCTACAGGTGGTTATTACCTCCACAGAAACTGTTACCGGGCGGTAAGGTAATTTATTTATTTATTTAGTTACACGTCAGGTTCCGTAGGACCAAATTGAGGAGCAAATCGCCAAGCTCTTGGAACGTGTCAGTACATGAAATTACTACATAAAAGTAATAACAGATAAAAATAAATGTTCATGAACCTGCAAAAAGTCAATCCATAAGTTTAAGTAAACGCTATCGCAGTACAATAAGAATCAGCTTAGTTTTTCAAGGAACTCCTCGACAGAATAGAAGGAGTGACCCATTAGGAAACTCTTCAGTTTCAATTTGAAAGCGCGTGGATTACTAGTAAGATTTTTTAATTCGAGTGGCATCTTACTGAAAATGGATGCAGCAGCATACTGCACACCTTTTTGCATAAGAGTTAAGGAAGTTGCACACAACATACTTTACCACCAAGCTAGTGTCATCAGCAACAGAAATATTTTAGAGTTACCCGTAATACTAAAGGGCATATCATTTATATAAATAAGGAACAGGAGTGGCCCCAACACTGATTCCTGGGGCACCCCCCACTTGACAGTACCCCACTCAGATCCCACATCACAGCCGTTATCAACATTGTGAATCAGTACGGCATTGTGAATATGTGTACATGTGTAACAAGTTTGGCTTAAATCGGTCCACTTGTTTAGGAGGAAATGAAGAACATATGTACAGGGAGACAATCATTTAACTATATGAAATCAAATCGTCATAACTTCTGAATGGTTTGCGTTAGGGTGTTCAAACTGCACAGTTGGCCGCGGGACATGATGGGAATTAGTATGGTTCCGTTAAGCGATGAAGCCCACTTTCATTTGGATGGGTTAATCAATAAGCAAAACTGGCGCATTTGGGGGACTGAGAATCAGCGTTTCCTGATCGAGAGGTCTCTTCCTCCTCAATGGATGGCTGTGTGGTGTGCATTGTCCAGTCACGGAATAATCGGTGCTGTATTCCTTGATGACATGGTGAATACCTAGCGATACGTGAAGGTTTTGGAAGATGATTTCATCCCCGTTATTAAAAGTATCCCTGCTTTCGACAAGATGTGGCTCATGCACGACGGAGCCTGACCCCATCGAAGCAGGTGAGTGTTTGATGTTCTGGAAGAGCGCTTTACGCGCAGCATGCAGGCTCTGGAATACCCAGAGCCCACTGTCATGGGCCTCGATTGGCCGCCATTTTTTTCTGTATTAATGAAAAAGTGTACGACAATAACTCCAAAACCATTTATGAGCTGAAAACAACCATTCAGAAGGTCATCGACAGCGCTAGATGATCCGACACTTCAGCGGGACATGCAGAATTTCGCTATTCGTCTGCGTCACATCATCGCCAATGATGGCAGGCATATCGAACATGTCATAAACTAAATTCGAATATCTGTTGTTAAGGCGTAAAGTCAAGCACCGGCACACCAGTCGGGAACGAGAGAGGAGAGAGGGCTGTAAAGAAGACGTCAGCCAATTGCACACTGACCGACGCCTCTCCAGGACGACAACACGACAGCATCGGCCTGTATGTGAAGAGAACATAAGCGCCGCGCCCAACTTGCCGCGGCCCAGCCCTACGAGAAGCTTCAAGACCAACGACCTGAACAGTAGCGTCAAAGCTCATTGCTTTACTCATACATTCTGTGTAACTCAAACTTGGAACTGTATATTCTGAAGAGATTTCTTATCTGTCTGTCGTCCATTTCTTGCGACGCATCAATGTATTTCTCAAGGTTAGGTATTGTCATTTACTTTCGTAATAAAACTTTTTAATTCCATTTGCTTGAATTGTTGTCTAGCGACCCGAGAAAGCAGGTTTCCTAGACATCCCATCTTTGGCGACTAGGCTCGATTCAACATCTGTAGTGACGTTTGCATGTTGAATATAGCTTGCGCATGTCATAGTTTGTAACTAATTTACTTTTGTTTCATATGGTTCAATAATTGTCACCCTGGACGTACACTCGTACACACATACATACATCAATTTTTATAATATCACCGATTTCACAATTGTGACAGTTGGTGTCCAGGCTCCACTCGCATTCCAGCATTTGATTTTTGCTGTTAGAAATGTGTGAGACGTCCTTGGTTCAAATGGCTCTGAGCACTATGGGACTTAACAGCTGTGGTCATCAGTCCCCTAGAACTTAGAACCACTTAAACCTAACTAACCTAAGGACATCACACACATCCATGCCCGAGGCAGGATTCGAACCTGCGACCGTAGCAGTCGCGCGGTGAGACGTCCTTGTTTGAGGAATTCTTGAGAAAAGGCTGTGGGTTTTCGAAGCTTTCCAGGCGGCCGTTGACATGGAGATGCGAAGGTTTACTCGAGCGTCACTCACTCATATAAACTGCTACAGAAAGGCAGCGTTGTCAGGCTGTTTGTTGTGGAGACGATAACAGAATTACGCTACGAAAAAGAGGACGCATGTATGAGGGCAACTGGCGGTTCCCTTCCAGTGGCGCCTCGTGTTATTTCCGTGACTGAGTTGTTTATTCCCGAGCGAGATGCAGATGCGGTGAAGCGCAGGACTTGCATTTCGAACATCTGGCTACAAACGCTCAATCCGTAATACTAAGCAGCTAACCTGGGGCACGATAACCCCCTCCCTGTTGAAAGTTACACTGTAAGTTTCCTTTAAAAATTTGTTTTCGTTTGATTCTGAACTCGTACTGGGTTGGTTGGTTCGTTGGTTGTTATTTTGCTGAAGCTTCCTGCCACATTAAAACTGAGTGCCGGACGTACACTCGAACAAGGACCTTTGCCTTTCGCGGGTCAGTGCTCTACCATATGAGCTACACAAGCACGACTCACGAACCGTCTTCAGGGCTTCAATTCTGTCAGTACCTCGTCTCCTACCTTCCAAACCTCATAGAAGCTCTTCTACGAAGAATTTAGTACCCGTGTGGATGACCTCGCAATTTTCTTTGTTTAGTATCAATTATCACTTTTCGCACCATACAGAAATTCTCTCTAGATGATTTTGTAATTGGAAATGATCGTCTGATAATTTTACTAGAAGGTAAATTACAGCGTCATCTGCAAACAATCTAAGGGGGCTGCTCAGATTACCACCTAGACCATTTACGTAAACCAGGAACAGCAGAGTGTCTATGACACTATCTTGCGGAACGCCAGGTATTACTTCTGTTCTACTCGATGATTTACCGTCTATCACTACGAACTGTGACTTCTCCGAGAGGAAATCACGAATCCAGTCACACGACTGAGACGACACTCCATATGGTTCGTAGAAGAGCTTCTGTGAGGTTTGGAAGGTAGGAGACGAGGTACTGCCAGAATGGAAGCTGTGAAGACGGGTCGTGCTTCGGTAGCTAGGATGGTAGCCAGCACGGTAGCTCAGCGTGTTCGGTGAGAGGGTTTGCTGCCCTCTGTAATAAAAAAAAAACTGAGTTAATCGATCAACGACGAACTTAAACGGATGTCTTACGACGTCCGCCCCGAGCAGATGCGACGAACGGAAACGAACAAAGTGAGATAAAAAAAATGGCAGAGCACTTGCCCGCCAAAGGCGAGGGTCCCGAGTTCGAGTCTTGGTCCGGCACACAGTTTTAATATGCCAGGAAGCTGCCAGGAAGTTTCACTCCGCTGCAGAGCGAAAATCTCATTTTTGTTACTTTGCTGTTGTTTAGCTTTGAATGACTTCGCGCATTTCCAGCTACGAGAGAAACCAAATATATCAGCCTGAGGGAATGCAAAATGAATTTGACTCTGTTTTGTAATCTTTCTAAAAATATGCAAACTGGTAAAATCCTGAAATTTACTATTAATCTCTTTAATTAAACAAAGTGGTCCCTGTGCGTTAATGATCTGCATAATAATGCTGTTCGTGAAATACTCCCTGTGCGATGATAATTTTCGTAGCGAACTGATCCTGATATGGAAATATCTTACCTCGTAGTGTAATTGTTTGGAAACTCAGTGCTTGCTGCTCTCTGTGAGTTAGCTGCCAATTTCTAACTACAGTTGCTGAGAGCTTAGTGCAATGCTCCAGACAAAAAGTCAACTTTTTTATGCACATTATTGAGTGAGACACTTTTTAAATAAATGGATTTGGATCGAGGATGCAAAGAACTCTCTCAGACGAAATATTTCTTTAACAAATTGTTTTTAAATTATCTGGTATATTATTAGCTGTATGAAATTCATGTTAGAACACTCATTACCACTGACAAAGGGCAACATTCACATCAAACTCTTACTCTCACCAATATTGGACAAGTAATTAATAAACACGAAAAATACTTCATCATCATCATCATTTAAGACTGAATACGCCTTTCAGCGTTCAGTCTGGAGCGTAGTCCCCGTTATAAAATTCCTCCATGATCCTCTATTCAGTGCTAACATTGATGCCTCTTCTGATGTTAAGCCAATTACTTCAAAATCGCTCTTAACCGAATCCAGGTATCTTCTCCTTGGTCTACCCCGACTCCTCCTACCCTCTACTGCTGAACCCATGAGTCTCTTGGGTAACCTTGCTTCTCCCATGCGTGTACCATGACCCCACCATCTAAGCCTGTTCGCCCTGACTGCTACATCTATAGAGTTCATTCCCAGTTTTTCTTTGATTTCCTCGTTGTGGACACCCTCCTGCCACTGTTCCCATCTACTAGTACCTGCAAGACGCCTCCGGGCAGATGAAAGTCATGTTTGGGCATTTATCACCATTACGAAAAACACTTTACAATGAAAATTACTCAGTGTTTAATGAAATATCTAGAGTTCCTTGAAATGAATGTCTCATTCAACAATGGTTACAAACCACGCGCCACTACAATGCAACTAAATAAAAAATATAACCTTCATTCCTCTTCATGTGCTTTTCTAATCTCATTACATCTCATCTCATTCTAAATCATTAATCGAATTTTTCTCCTCTGTTTCACAACATTCAAACTTACTTTACTTAAACACAGATGCACTTAATTTTATGTCTACATTGCCACGAATCCTCTGTTCTGCATCTGTCTCAGTACTCCTGTAACGACAGATCTCCCTTGCTCCTCTCTGCCAAGCAGCGATGACAAAACAAGCACATCTTCCAGCGACACAACTACTCTGACCAAAGACCACGCGTGAATAACAAGCAATTCAAAATTGTCGCTCAGCATTTCAGATATCCGAAGTATGTACAAATTCCAGAAATGCAAATAACAAACTCCAAATAGACCTGTTTCAACACATCTAACTGCTTCCAGGAAAAAAAAAGATTAATATTCAATATTTCATATTATTATTGACCGAACTAAAAAATTTAAAATTCTGCCAATCAACTGATAAAGAAGTACGATTTTAAGTCAAAAATTTAACGCACGTTACCAAAATTGTAGTCTTCCAGTGCTTGAGAATGAGAGCGCTGAGCGACTCGCAATAAACTTTGTTCACAATTTCCAACCTTTCCAAAAGTTTTTCACGCTGACATCCCTACACAAAATACTGAGAGTAGAAACTCTTATCGCTCACAACATTTTCGCTACTGATGCGGTAAAACTTCAGCATGAGGCAAAGCGTTTTACTTTGGTACTTCTTTACTATCGGCTTTATTCGCAACAGATTTTCAGACAGTATCCACATATGCCTCTGAATCTACTTGCAAAATTATGTCACTTTACGGCACGTGATCCAGGGGATACGACGTCATAAATATTGAGTTTCATGAAAATATTGTTTCCCTTAAAACGGAGTTCGATTCTTTAAAGAAATAAGGGTGGAAGGGGAAGGGGGGGGGGTTTACTGGCGCGGTCCGAGTGAACAAAACTTCTTGTTCTTTCTAAGACGCCATCTCCCAGTGATCTGTTACAGCAGTATTACTCATGGCACCCATCCAAGTGCACAACATCTCTCCAAATATGCGCCTGTCGAGGAGGTTTGCACCCCTTATCAGTGTTTAGTTAGCACGGGAATGTTGTGGTGATATAACAAACAGTCAATAAGAACATTGTGGTTTATGCAACATGGAGCACCAGATGGACGGAGTTTGAAGCATTTTATCTAGATCAGCTCTGCTATCATCTCTGAAGTATTGTTCTGGAGTGTGGATTACATGCGTCATAGTAGCGGTGGCGTCACGGGGGTAGAACAGACAGGGAAACTTTCTGCTACAGCCCCCCCCCCCCCCCTAGACCGAAAGGTCTCAGCAGGATTAGTTTGGGAGCAGAATAGCTGAATTCTAAGTGACTTACTTCCACCAGGTTCACAAGACAGGCAAAAGGCAGAACCTAATTAGTGCTGAATTTCTTCTCCTATTTGACAACAGTTACCACTCATTTTGGTACCAGAGGAAGTGACCACCTAGCTGTGGGAAGTCTACAGAGATATCACGGAACTATCTGTAACGATTACCTGGCGAATGCAATCCAACTGCTGGAAAAATAAAATTACCCATCGTGGAAATGGACTCTAATGATCGATTTCATTAATTAGCCTACCAATTCAATGTCAAATACGTGCCACTGGGCTGGTGGAAGCGAGGGCGAGAGTACCATGGGTACGCTTCTGGAGTTGTAGCGTTAATAAGAATTTCAGTCTCTCACTTAACACGAAAAGATGATCATCGTGATAAAATCAGCCATATTATCGAATTTTTAAAGTGATGCATAGTATAATATTTACAACTTCTCTGTGGTGTTGCCTTGAGACCCTTCGTATGTGACGAGACATTTGTTTTCTTTAAGAGAGTTCGAAAGTGAAGTGGCATCCTATGACAGGGGTACTGCTATTAGCACTCCGTCATGAACCGAACATTAGTTTAAGACTCCAGTCCTGTGATGCAGGATTTCGCAGATAAGAAAAGACATTTGTCTTCCCCGAGGAGAAAATTCTTAGAGGAAATATAGCCTATGCCATAGCGTTGTACACGATTTTGACAAGTAACGACACTTTGGCGATGTAAAAAAGTGTGAATGGTCCGATTTCCTCTATCTTCGAAAATAACTCGTATGACAGAGAGGAATCTACAAATCACGTGAGAAATTCGACGTGTATTGACAGAAGAATATCCCCATTTCGAATTTATTAAACTGAGGAGTCTATCTCTATAGAGTGGTGGGTTTGCAATCAGTCTCACCCACATTGTGTCACAGTCAGCAGCAGGGGCATCCGCAAGAAGAGCAGTAAGAAGACTGTCATGAGCTGCGGTTTCCCGGCTGACCAACTCCTCACGTACTCAATACACTCAGTAGATAGCGCTGAACAAGACTGTAGCTGACTGGAGGTAGCTGCTAAGTTTTCTTCTTCTGGAGACACCTTGTTCTAGTAAGTTAACGAGCACTAAACAATATCGTACCACATATTTTCCATGTTTCTGTTGGCTGGGATGAGACTTCCGACTCATAAATAGGTATACATGTTATTGTTTATTTGTAATATCTGCTTCCAGTCACTTTTTATAGTTTTTGTTTTATGTTTAATCTAACGTAATATAAAGCGTTTCGAACATGTTCTGTTCATCTTCAGACTATTATACATACATACACATATACATACATACATACATACAGAGAAATGTTACTTAAAAATAAACCGTCTTAAGCTATATTAATTTAGAACTCTTTATCCCTTGTTTGTTACTGTAGCGGTTTGTGTGGTATTTGGGGAAGAGGAGGGGGCAGTGGATGGCCAGAAATTGAAGTCAGTGATGTCTTTTGCTGGTTTTATTCCTTGTGGTTGACTATGTATGATATCACGGCCTGTATAGGATGCAGATGATTTTGCATCAGTTGTGTGTCACTAAAATAGTGTAAAAGGCTTTTATATGACACTTACGATTTCATCACCTTTCAGTTTCACTTGCATCACTGGTGTAACATTGTTGATTAACATTACACTATTGCACATTGTATTTTGTCACTGATTTCCAACGTAATTCACTGCACAAATTGCTTCGACATACATGTAAACAGTATGCACGTAACACAAGATGACAGACTGGTAGCAAGTGAGTCACTATCGATTATCGAGGTTTTGTATCGATATTCTTGGTACTGACAGATTTGTAGTCATTTATTTACATTGACACATCTTCAATCTATTGAGTTAGAACTGTCTTAAGACTGTTGAAGAATTTCAAGCTTTGAATTCTGTTATTTCATTGAGAATGTTATCTCCATGCTTTGTATTATGTATGAAAATTTCCTTTTCTTCCATGATATCCATTCTTTTACTTTTTTCTATTTTGTGTAAAATTTCGAGGTTGTCTTCGATTTTCAAAGGGTGGCCTGTGTCTTCAATGTAAGTAGCTACTGCTAATTTTTTTACATTTATCAAGTCTGTAGCACTCTAAATATTCTTTGAATCGGGTTCTGAAATTTCTGCCTGATAATCGATACTGACTCACATGCTACCTGTCCACCATCTTGTGTTATGTGCATGATGTTTACATGTTTGTCGAAGCAATTTGTGCAGTGAATTACGTTGGAAATCAATGACAAAATACAATGTGCAATAGTATAATGTTAATCAACAACTCCGCTATTACACCGGTATTGCAAGTGAAACTGAAAGGTGATGAAATCGTAAGTGTCATATAAAAGCCTTTTACGCTACTTTCGTGACACACAAGTGATGCAAAACTATCTGCATCCTATACAGGCCGTGATATCATACATAGTCAACCACAAGAAATAAAACCAGCAAAAGACATCACTGACTTCAAATTCTGGCCATCCACTACCCCCCTCCTCCTCCTCAAATACCACACAAACCGCTACAGTAACAAACAATGGACAAAGAGTTCTAGATTAATGTAGCTTAAGACGGTTTATTTTTAAGTAACATTTCTCGGTATTTTGGTATGTATGAATAATGCCTGTAGATGAACAGACCATGTTTGAAACGCGTTGTATTATGTTAGATTAAACATAAAACCAAAAAAAGTGACTGGTTGCAGCCGGCCGCGGTGGTCCCGCGGTTAAGGCGCTCAGTCTGGAACCGCGCGACTGCTACGGTCGCAGGTTCGAATCCTGCCTCGGGCATGGATGTGTGTGATGTCCTTAGGTTGGTTAGGTTTAAGTAGTTTTAAGTTCTAGGGGACTGATGACCACAGATGTTAAGTCCCATAGTGCTCAGAGCCATTTGAACCATTTTTGAACCAGAAATTGCAAATAAATAACTATCCCACACAGTCACCATTCGCAAACATAGCCATTATGGCCGAGAATAAATAAGTATACATGTGTTTCATTCTTAATGATGTTGCTACAGGAGGCCTATATATAGGGGTCAGGAAGTTACAGGAACGGTATGACAGTGGACTGATGTTTTAATATTGTTGCTAACCATCCTCAAGTTCGGAGGAGGGCAACGACAAACCACATCCATTAGGACCTTACCTAGTACGGTGGTGCAGGTCTCCTGCATCATTTCCCCAAGCTCTATCATGGAGCATGGGACTTCATTTCCATTCCATCTTTATGTTGCTTCCAACAGACGCTATTACCCTGTACTTCAACGATAGCTTGCTGTTGTATCTTGTTTGAGGAACTCTCCTGTCCTAGACTAATACTAAATATACCCAGCGCACATATAGCACTTAATGATGAAACTGGATGAAGCTACTGTCTAGCGATTGATCAATGGCAACTCAGATTGTTTATATAGACAATATTCTGCACTGCTTACAGAATAAAATGTCGACCATGTCTGTCAGGCCAGCAACGATTGACTCCTTTTTCCTCCAGTTCCCAGATGCAGGGTGGTGAGTGAAGGCTGAAGGGTGGATTGTAGTAGGTGGAGAGTGGATCATGGACGTTGGAGGGTGGACAGCAGACAGTGAAGAGTGGTGAGTGGAAAGGGTGGGGTGAAGGATGGAGGGTGCAGAGTGGAGGGGATGGTGTGGAGGATGGGGTATAGAGGGTGGAGGACACATGTGGAGGATGAATGAATGGTGGAGGATGGATTATGGAGAGTGGAGGGTGAAGGGTGGAGTATGCAGAGTAGTGAATGTTGGCTGGATGGAGGGTGGATGCTCTACTTTGCGTCTTCGGGTCGATTCCACAGTGCCATGTCTTGTAGGCGATGACATCTCGGTTGGCAAAAGATTCTAGTCCAGGTAGCGATGCATTCTCACAGAGGACAATTGCGAGTGTAAACCACCAACTGCCAACTGTCCGCTGTGAGAAGGCATCGCTACCTGGACTAGAATCTTTTGCCGACCGAGATGTCATCGCCTACAAGACATGGCACTGTGGAATCGACCCGAAGACATAAAGTAGACTTAGTTTTGTTTATAGTAATATGCTTTTTACTCTGTATACCCACTCATGTAGGAAAGTATCTAATGATGAGAAAATACATGTATGGATGAAAGGACTTGGTGTACTTGCTGTGAATTTAACTGTAACTGGTGATATTACTTTGTATTACAATTATTAATAAAGTGTTATCCTTGGAGAATGAAAGAGGGTAGAGAGTGGTAGGTGGTATGTAGTGGGTTCAAAGTTTTAGGTGGAGGGTGGTGTATGGAGAGTGGAGGGTGGAGGGTGGAGGGTAGACGGTGGAGAGTGGAGGATGGAAATTGGAGGGTGGAGGCTGGAGGAGTTAAGGTGGAGGGTGTAGGGTGCAGGGTGGAGAGTGGAGGGGGAGGGTAGTGGGTGAAGGTGGGAGGGTGGAGGTTGAAGGGTGAAGGGTATGAGTGGAGGGTGGTGGAGAATGGAGTATGGAGTGTGGATGGTGGATGATTGAGGGTGGAGAATGAAATAAGGGGTATGGAGAGTGGAATGTGGAGAGTGGAGTGTGGAGGAGAGTTGAAGGTGGAGGAGGGTGGTGACTGGTGAGTGGAGATAGGAGGGTGGGGATGGAGGGTGGAGTTTGGAGGCTGAAAAGTGAAGGGTAGAGGGTGGAGGGTAGAGGGTGAAGAGTGAAGGGTGGATTATGTAGAGTGGATGGTGGATAGTGGAGGGTGGAGGATGGAGAGTGGTGGGTGGTTGATGGAGGATGGACAGTAGAGGGTGAATGGTTGATTATGGAGAGTGAATAGTGGATAGTGGAGGGTAGAGGACAGAGAGCGTAGGGAGGGAGGAGATTGGTGGATGGAGGGTGAACTGTGGATGGTAGAGATTGGAGTATGGAGAATGAAGGTCAGTGTGTTGAGAAGTGTTGGTGGAGGGTGGTTGATGAAAAGTTTAGGGTGGACTGTGAAGTATGGAGAGTGCAGAGCTGAGGTTAGGAGGTGGATTATGGAGAGGGGTAGAGGGTGGAGAGTGGAAGGTGGAGGATGGAGTACAGTGCTTGGAGGGCAGATTGTGCAGAGTGTAGGGTGGAGATTGGAGAGTGGAGGCAGGAGGAGTTATGGTGTAGTGTGGAGGGTGTAGGGTGGTGGATGGAGAGTGGAGGATGGATGGTGCAGGGTGGAGGGTGGTGGGTAGAAAGTTTAGGGTGGAGGGTGGCATATGGAGAGTGGGGGGTGGAGTATGGAGAGTGGAGGGGGTAGAGGGTGGAGTACAGAAAATGGAGGGCAGAGGATGGAGAAAGGGTGGTGGAGATTAGAAGGAGGAGGCTGGATGCATTAGGGTGGAGTTTGGGGGGTGAAGGGTGGAGGGTGGAGAGAGGTGGGTCAAGGGTGAAAGGTGGAGTATGGAGAATGGATGATGGAGGAAGGAGGATTTAGTGCGGGAAGTGGAGGGTACAGGGTGAAGGGCAGATTATGGAGAGTGGATGGTGGATAGTGGAGGGTGTAGAGTGGAGGATGGGGAGTGGTGGGGAAGGGAGGGTGGAGGCTGGTGGGTGGAGGGTGCAGTGTTAAGGGTGGAATGTGGAGGGTGGTAAGCTAACAGCTCCCATGGTGGTGGTGTTTTAAGCTAGGTCAGCTGGTCTCGAAACTTCAAGGTGAAGAAACAAAATTTGATATTCCCAAAAATTAATTTAAATTTCCCACAAGTTTTTCTTTTAATTTCCCACCAAAATTTCAGTTCCCACCAACTGAAAGGGGCAGTTGAAGAGCGGAGGGGAATGTGTAGTACTCCCAGTCCAGCAGCTTGACACACACTCAGAGAATTTCCCACCTTTATTTGGACACTATTTTGGATTACATCATAGGGAGAGGGAGGGGAGGGCAGGGTAGGGATTTGAGAATTGCAAGAGGTAGTTCCAGGTACTGGCTGGGTAAAACCCATGCCATCACCCTTGGGCGGGGGTAATTAATTGATCAATTCAATAAATTTTCATAATTAATTTGATATCAGTTTGATATAAAGTGGCGTATAACAGTGGATTAAATGCCTGTCAATCAAAAGAAAGTGATAGGTTAAGGGGCAACATGGAGCATAGCAATAGGTTAAGTCACAGTGTCATCATTGCCTCTGAATGTATGAGTGCCCCTGGTGTAGGTATCCCCCACTAACAAAATGACTTGATGTTTTCTTTACACCACTGCTTTACTCATTCCTCTTGGAACCTGCTTTGCCCACTTCCCATCAGTACTCTACACAGCTATGCAGTCGTACAGCTACTAGACTTCAACTTCTATCCCTAAGGTTTTCTCCTAGCCTTGCTCAACTTTGCTCCAGTGACTGGCACTCATAATTATGTCACACCTTCTTTGGTACAACACTATAGAAAATAATAGAGTATTAAAATATTAGATCCGCTATTTTCCTTAAGCCTTTTTACCTCTCAAGTCCAACTTTGCTGTATTTACTTTGTCTCTAGCTAGGTTACCTTCACATATTGTGTGAAATGAATTAAAGCCACAATCGGTCGTAGCCTTCCTATAAATGCTACTGAAATATTTGGTATACACCAGTCTTCCCTGAGAATTAGTTTTCCTTAGACAAAATATAAGCTACAACATAGCAGTACAAGTCATTGTACTCTCTTCAGAGCAGCATGAAGTCGGAACAGTGGTAACTTGAATAACAAATACTTACGCTACTATTAAGATGAAACTCGTAGATTTCAATGTTAGTGGGGTTGAGAAATAGTTGAAATCATTAAAATAAAGCAAATCTCCAGGGTCAGGTGCAATACTTGTCAGGGGCCATAGGGAATTTGCAGCTGAGTTGCATCACATTTTAACCATACTGTTCTGTATATCACTTGAACGATTGCCCAGTGATTGGATAACAGAATGGGCTATGCTGTCTCCAAAAAGGTGGTAAGTGATGTACAAAACTACATTCAGTCACACTGACAACCACCTGCTCTAGAATTCTATTCCATATTGACAGCTCCAACATGATGAAATGCAAGGGTAATATGAATAATAAAGCCTGCAGTCACTAAACATGTTGTGATCTGCGAAATCACTCAGTGCATTGTGGAACCTATGGCCCCATCGTTAGGTACATATCATATGATACATCATTTACATCTGCTCTCGAAAGTAGTATATGGAGATTACGTTTCTCTAGTGAGGACGGGTAGGTGTGAAATTTCGAAATTCGAAAATCAAACAACGGAAAATAAGATGAAATACATGGAAATACTAAAAGATCCAAGAAAAACATTTTTAGTTTCTATGCAGAAATTAGAAACAAATTTTCAAACTGTGTGGCAGAAGCATTATAGACCTCTTCCTTGTTGGAATAACAGTTTCGATTCAGGAAGCATGCTTAACAGATATTTGGAAACTAAACGCTATGGTCTGGAAATAGATTGTATATATCTCAGATAAACATCAAAATAAAATAAAAAATACAACTTTAAGGAAATTGACTTTAATTAGAATAAATTCCAATGAGGGTTTTGTTTTATTATTGGCATTTGGACAAAATTCTATAATTGTGCATAATGTCACTCAAGGTGCACACATATTTGTATACTTGTAAAGGCCTTACAGATAAAGTATAATACAAGAAGACAAAAGTGTCACATATCAGAATAATAAAGTAATTTAACATACATAAAGTACTACATTTAAAACAAATGTTTAAAATTACCCTTATAACTGTGGCTAGTTAAATCTGTTCATTTAAGGTGAATTCAGGCCGTGTGATTTTGTGGAGGTATATTCCTATTTGCTTTAATAAATTTATGGTGTTGGCATTGGGTTCATTATGTAATATCACCAAACTGTTTCCTGTTATGCTGGTAACATGTCTAGTTTTTAGCACATTCTATGCTGATTTTTCGAGGTAGTTATGTGTACAGGTAGGTTATTCATGCGTTTTTGGAAATGGGTTTTGAAACTTCTGTCTGATTTTCCAACCTGTTGTTGTTTAAATTTTGGAAATCTGTTTTTATGTTGTGGACTAATAACTGCTTTAAATTATCCTTAGTGGAGAATGCAATAATAGTATTTTTTAAAAGTTAACAAATTTGGGTGAATGAGGACTAGGTACAGAATGCTAGCAAATATTTTCCTTTCTTTATTAGTAATGCGGTTTGGGATTATTGTTCTGTATTTGCGTTTATAAATTGTCTACCGTTTTGAATTCATAGCCATTGTTTATGGCAAAAAATTTTATTTCATAAAATGCCAGTAAAAAGGGGCTTACATTTAAACTGAGTGTGCTCTGTGGACCTAAACACTGCATGTTTGTATGTGGTGAGCTGGCATGATGAGTTGTTTATTGTTATGTCTATGTGTGTCTGTGTTTTTAGTAGAATGCTGAACTTGCCTTTTTGTTGAAGGCTGGTCATTCTAAGGTTAAGAAAATTGGTGCTTTTTTATCTTCATGCTCCAATGTTAATCTTATATTTTTGTGGAAAGAACTCTGTAATGTCAGCACCTCTTCAACCTCATCTTTTGTGCCATCATATAGCTGTAACGTGTCATTAACATACCATTCATTTTGAGCCTACTGTTTTCATTAAAAATGTTTTGTAATTGAGTAATTCATTTACCAGGATGCTAGCTATACTACTCGGCATGGTAAGAACCTCTGCCTGCTCGTAAACTTTCACATTGTAAGTAAAGTAATTATGTGACAAGATCACTTCTCACATTTCCGCGATTACTAACATTCTTATGTTGTATTACGCTTTCAAAAATTGTATCGCTTGTTTATTTGGTAGGTATTTTTGTAAATAGATTAGTTCCATAGAAAGAAGCAAACCTGACACATACAGGAATTTATACACCTTAAATGATTTATGTTTTTCTACATTGTTGAAAAATACATCTGACTTATCAAAAATATAGTACTGCTTCAGAATATTTTCAGTAATTAAGAAACTTTAAGGGTAAAAGTTTTTTTTGTTTTAGAAATAACACTGGGCCTCATTGGAACATGAGGATTATAGATTTTGCGTTGATCTCTCAATCTCAGAGCAGTGAGATTAATTGTGATGCAGTCCTTACTCTATTTAGTTACCAACTTTCTGATTTTGCTCTAGGAGTTTACTGTTCGAAAAGAAGGTCAGTGTCTTACTGATCTATTCATCCTAATTTATAACTATACTATTTCCATTGTCAGGTACCATAGGTATGGCACTATTGTTATTGAGTTTCATTTTTATGCTGTTTAAAAGTTTTCTCTCTCCATAAAATGTTTTGGGGACATCTTTATAGATACTTATGTCCTTCTGAAGAATTTTGTTTACGCTATGCCCTAGGACTGTGCCATTTAGATCAGCTGCATAAGCCGCTTTCTTTGGCTTTTTAGGATACTGGTGCTTTATTTCGCTTTAAAATTACGCTTAAGCCCTTTCTTGAGTAAATGTTGACCTTTTTCACCAAAATTATTTTTTCAGTAAAAATTTGCTCACCAGCAGTTACGTATCCTTAACGAGGCAATCATATGTTGCAGTAGATGGAAATCCTCGCAAATGGCATACTTCAGTTTGTTTCGAAACAAAGGAAAGAAGCTGTGTTGTGTCTAGTTGAAGATAATTTGGTAGTGCGTCATACGGTATGAAGCTGAAATAAAAAGATATGTTACTTTCCGCATATATTTAAAACAATTTGTGGAATTTGGAGACATGTTACAAATAAAGGAATATTTTCACAAATAACATACAAATGAAATATATACAGTAACATGTAATACAGAAAATTCGTCACATATATTTTGAAACGCTTTTTGTTTCAATGCATAGAGGATGTCTCTTGTTTTGCATTTCAGTTAGGGAAAAGTTTATAATTCTGGCAAAGTTACTTTTTTTCATATAGGGAATGGGTAGTCTTTATCGTACTTGACTTCTAAAGCGATAGAAGATTATTACCGAAAGTGGAAAAGTCTTTGCTCAATGTGGTTCAAATGGCTCTAAGCACTATGGGACTTAACACCTGAAGTCAGCAGTCCCCTAGACTTTGAATTACTTAAACCTAACTAACCTAAGGACATCACACACATTCATGCCCGAGGCAGGGTTCGAGCCTGCGACCGTAGCAGCAGCACGGTTCCGGACTGAAGGGGCTAGAACCGCTCGGCCGCTCAGTGTGGTGTCTGGAATGTGCTACACTACGGAGGTGACATCTAAACGCAACGGAAGTATGGATGTGGATAGGATTCACAACATCAGTCTGGACGCAGAGAAAACCGAGTGAAGAGGCTCGAAGAATAAGGGATAGGGAACTCAATGAAGAGCTACAAATCAGTAAATTAAAATTTGTGTACCTATACTGTGGAACAGAAAACGGATGACAAAGTTTTATTAAGGCAGTATATCGAATGAAAGGGGAAAGAAGTAGGCTAACAAGCAACTGCTTAGTCGCTTAAGTAGGAAAGCAGACTACCGAAATTACGAAGTGGTGAAAACAATTGCTGCTTATATTAAAATTTCTCATAATATGACAATATTTAAAACAGCAATATTCTGTGAAAACTGAGTCTCTCCCAGTACATAAAATGTTGAAATAGCTTACGGGATGGCGGCCAGGTGGCATCTACAACACCCGCCAATATTTCGACAGATGCACACTGTGTCATTTTCGAGGCATAAGTTCAATGAAAGCGCGCTGCACAAGGAAATTTAAAACCTCAGTGTGTAGAGCACATACTGAAAGACAAAACACACACTGTAAACACTAGCGCAACCAAACAACCAAATATAATCAGCATAAGACGCTGTCGACAGTGGACAATAATAACGGATGGGTGAGGTAGGGTTAAGTCTGTCCCTCCGTTGTTTGACCATGTCTCTTTATAAGGTCACTTGCTAATTTAAATTCTGCTGCTTGTTTAATAGGACTACCCAAATAGCTTGGAGCGCATGTCAGAATCTTCGGATTGCGGGCAAATTCAGATAATGACATTTCTTTGACAGTGGTCATCCTTTGTGACATAACAACATGAAAGATCCAACATCCATTCTCAGCTCTCGAGATAGTGTCATTAAGGGAAAATTGTAAGTCAAATTAGATGAAATTTGATACTTTTTATTTCCTATTTCATAATGTATTTAGACTCTGTTGAACATGTTGATGTATCGCACATTAAAAAAAGAAAAGAAAATTTTAAAACCTTCAAATAATATGTATAAATATGAAATGTTATGGGCAATTTTCAGCACCATGTATATGTTGTCAGAGTTTAACAGACATATCTTGGAAAACATCCAGAAGAGAAGGCTGTGAACCGTCTTGTTTTGATGCCAGTGATACGTCTTAGAAGTTGGCATCATAAATAATTAAATCAGTCCTTTGTTTCTGGCACTAGTTTGCATTAAAACAGTGCGCTAACCATCGGTATCTGTAGTATAATTTCATATATTGCTCTTTTACACATATAAAAAATGATCAAGCGTAAAATTATATTTGAAAAACGGAAATTTGGGGGCAGATGCGAATTTGCCTCTAAACTTGTAGAAAACATGTTGCCAATCAGTGAAGGATGCGTAAATAACCAGCGTAATGTGTCTAAAGAAGCTATGCGGCGTAGATCTTGATTTAAGTACGGAGTAACTAAATTTTCTGATTAAATTTGGCAGTAAATGGTGGTTCTAAAACCTATATTCAGCTATTTGGTAAAGTCAGAGCTATTAAAAAAATGTTTGCACGGGAAAATCAAGAATGTGAGTGATTTCTTCAGTAATGTTATATGGTTCCATGTGCCTAAAAATGTTTTGTTGGCGTCATGATTCTAAAGTTTGAAGTCGCTGATGCCTCAATAACTTCTCATCATGGGAGCCATAAAAGACTGAGTGTTCTGCAGAAGGTAGTTACAGCTAGAGGTCTGCGAGAACTGGATGTGCTTCAAGCAGGCCAAGCAGAGTTTGCTGCTCCATAAACGTCAAAAGAAAGAAAAAAGCAGGGAAGGAGACAAGAACCGACGGGTGTGACACTTAACAGGACAAAGGTAATGTGCCAAGACAATTGTAATGCATCAAATAGTCAGAACTGTAAGTCCGTACAAGAGTGTGTAATTCAAAATTCGAAAACCAGATTCTCACACTACTTTTTTTCTTTTGCTACAAGTGACCCATTATCTCAACAAAAAAAAAAAATCATTGAAGGCAGAACATAAAATTTTCACAGCATGACAAGAATAAGATTCACCACATATGGAATCCTAAAAATAAACATATCCTATGTTTTTCAGTTTTCATGTTTATGTAGTTACAAAATTCTGCCAGAAAACTTAAGAGTTTGCAAACAGTATCATAATACGCCCCGTAAAACAGTTCTTGAAACAATTGTAGCTCAGTATTTTTGCAAAAGCACATTCATTGATTATGGTGAATTACAAGGTGGTCTCTTACAACCTGTACAAGATAATTGTCACAAAGATTGATAATTTAACATTCGCAGCATAAGGCATACAACCTCCCCTTAAGAAAACAGTTCAAATAAAATTAACAAGTGATCTTATAAACAGAGACGAAGATATTTGCTTAAATTCTGCTTTGAATCCTGCTGTCTCCCTGGTCAAACAACAGAAAGACAGAGTTATTGCTGCCTGACCCACTGATTACTAATATTCACAATCGATAATTTCTGACGTTGGTTATCTTCGGCAGTGGGTTGCCACTAGTGTTTAAAGTGTGTGTGCGTATTTTTCGGCATACGCTCTGCAATCCAAGGTTTTAAGTTCTCCTGCGCAGTGCTGTCTCGCAATTTGTGCCTTGAAAATGATAGATTGTGCACCTGCTGAAATATCGCCAGTGATCGAAGATGTCACCTAGTTTCATTTAGATAAGTATTTCCAGCAATATTTCGAGGTCGGTACAGAAAGTGAGACGAATTCTAAAGAACTAAGTCATACTTCTGAATAATACCCAAGTATCGAGCACAGCTGATCACCCATTGTTGGAGAGAATGTCCGGAAATGGTGTGACTAACTGAAGCACCAGAGCTAGTTGCTTAGGTTTCCGTAAATGAACGACGCATAAATATATTATCTACTAAATAAATTAACAAACGACGGAGCTCATCCCCCATGATACACAAATTAGGTCAGAACACTATTGCAGAAACACCGAAGAAAGTTGTTGTTGTTGTGATCTGCAGTCCAGAGACTAGTTTGATGCAGCTTTCCATGCTGCTCTATCCTGTGCAAGCTTCTTCATTTCCAAGTAACTACTGCAACCTACATCCTTCTGAATCTGCTTAGTGTACTCATCTCTTGGTCTCCCTCTACAATTTTTAACCTCCACGCTTCCCTCCAACACTAAATTGGTGATCCCTTCATGTCTCAGAACGTGTCCCACCAACCGATCCCTTCTTAAAGTCAGCTTGTGCCACAAATACCTTTTCTCCCCAATTCTATTCAGTACCTCCTCATTAGTTATGTGATCTACCCATCTAATCTTCAGCACTCTTCTGTAGCACCACATTTCGAAAGCTTACATTCACTTCTTGTCTAAACTATTTATCGTCCATATTTCACGTCCATACTCCATACAAATAATTTTAGAAAAAACTTTCTGACACTTAAATCTATAGACGATGTTAACAAATTTCTCTTCTTCAGAAACGCTTTTCTTGCCATTACTAATCTACATTTTGTATCCTCTCTACCTCGATAATCACCAGTTAGTTTTCTCCCCAACATGCAGAACTCATCTACTACTCTAAGTGTCTCATTTCCTTACCTAATTCCCTCAGCATCACCTGATTTAATTAGACTACATTCCACTATCCTCGTTTTGCTTTTGTTAATGCTCATCTTATATCCTACTTTCAGGACACTCCATTCCGTTCAGCTGCTCTTCCAGGTCCTTTGCTGTCTCTGACAGAATTACAATGTCATCGGCGAACCTCAAAGTTCTTCTCCATGGATTTTAATTCCTACTCCAAATTTTTCTATTGTTTCCTTTACTGCTTGCTCAATATACAGATTGAATAACATCGGGGAGAGGATACAACCCTGTCTCACTCCCTTCCCTACGGCTGCTTCCCTTTCATGCCCCTCGACTCTTACAACAGCCATCCGGTTTCTGTACAAATTGTAAATAGCCTCTCGCTCCCTGTATTTTACCCTGCCACCTTCAGAATTTGAAAGAGAGTATTCCAGTCAAAATTGTCAAAAGCTGTCTCTAAGTCTGCAAATGCTAGAAACGTTGGTTTGTCTTTCCTTAACCTATCATCTAAGGTAAGTCGTAATGTCAGTATTGCGTCACGTGTTGTAACATTTCTACGGAATCCGAACTGATCTTCTCCAATGTTGGCTTCTACCAGTTTTTTCATTCGTCTGTAAGGAATTCGTGAAAGAATTTTGCAGCCGTGACTTATTAAACTGATTGTTCGGTAATTTTCACACCTGTCAACACCTGCTTTCTTTGGGATTGGAATTATTATATTCTTCTTTAACTCTGAGGGTATTTCGCCTGTCTCATACACCTTGCTCACCAAATGGTAGAGTTTCGTCAGGGCTGGCTCTCCCAAGGCCAATAGTTCTAATGAAATGTTGTCTACTCCCGGGGCCTTGTTTCGACTTTGAGCTTTTCAGTGGCCTGTCATTTTCTTCACGCAGTATCATATCTCCCATTTCATCTTCGCCTACGTCCTCTTCTATTTTCTTAATATTGCCTTCAAGTACATCGCCGTTGTACAGACTCTCTATATACTCCTTCCACCTTTCTGCTTTCCTTTAGTTGCTTAGAATTGGTTTCCATCTGAGCTCTTGATAGTCATGCAAGACATTCTCTTTTCTCCAAAGGTCTCTTTAGTTTTCCTCTAGGCAGTATCTATCCTACCCCAGTGATGCCTCTATATCCTTACGTCTGTCTTCTAGCCATCCCTGCTTAGCCATTTTGCGTTACCCCTCGATCTCGTTTCTGAGACGTTTGTATTCCTTTTTGTCTGCATCATTTACTGCATTTTTACATGCCAAATTTAAACGAACGCTAAATCCTGAAGTTCGATGATGTTTTACAGAAGCTCGAAATTTAGCACGAACTTCAATACGATATGCTTATAATAGTTTTCACGACGAAACTTTGTCTCGAATCCTGGCAGAAAATCCAAAGAGATTCTGATCGTATGTAAAGTATGCTAGCGCCAAGAGACAGGCAATGCCTTCTCTGCGCGGTAGTAATGAAAATACTATCGATGAAAGTGCTGCTAAAGCAGAGTTACTAAACACAGCCTTCCGAAATTCCTTCACCAAAGCATACGAAGTAAATACTCCAGAACTGGAATCAAGAACAGCTGTCAATATCAGTAACTAAGAAGCAGATGTCCTCGGAGTAGTGAAGCAACTTAAATCACTTAATAAATGCGAGTCTTCCGGTCCAGACTGTATACCATTTAGATTCTTTAAGAGTATGCTGATGCAATAGTTCTATACTTAACAGTCGTGTACAACAGTTCGCTCGACGAAAGATCTGTACCCAATGAAAATTCTACGCATCACACTAATACTCAAAAAATGCAGTAGACGTAATCCACAAAATTATAGGCCCGTATCATTGACGTAGATATGCTGCAGGATTTTAGAGCATGTATTTCGTTCGGACATTATGAATCACCTCGAACAGGACCGTCTACTGACTCACAGTCAACACAGATTTACAAAACATCGTTTTTGTGAAACACAACTAGCTGTTTACGACCACGTAGTGATTCCGTATTTCTAGATTTCCAGAAGGTTTTTCATACCATACCACACAAGCGGCTCGTAGTATAACCGAAATTCCTATGGAATATCGTCTCAGTTATGCGACTGCATTCAGGCACGTCACAGTTCGTGTAATTGAAGGGAAGTCATTGAACAGTCATTGAATAGAACAGAAGTGTGCATCTTCATGTTTTCGCGGCGTAAAGACTGTTCCATAAAGTTTCGGGCGTGTAGCCACATAAATTCAGCTTCTTCTTCTAATATTTCGGCTGAATATCGACCAGGCTTCTTCAGAGGGAGCCGAGGTGACTGACGCTCCAGCACTTTATGAACAGAACAGAAGTGATTTCTGGCGTTCCCCAAAGTAGTGTTACAGGCCCTGTGCTGTTTCTTATCCATGTATAAACGATTTAGGAGACACTCTAAGGAGCTGCCTTAGCTTGTTTGCAGATAATGTTGTTATTTATCGTCCAGTAAACTCATCAGAAGATCAGTACAAATTGCAAAACCATTTAGAAAAGACGCCTATATGGTGTGGAAATTGGCAGTTGACCCTAAATAATAAGAAGTGTGAAATTATTCACTTGAGTGCTAAAAGGAATCCGTTCAACTTCGGTTACACGATAAATCAGTCAAAAATAAAGACATTAAATTCAATTAGATACATACAAATTACTATTACGAACAGTTTAAATTGGCAATAACATATAGAAAATGTTGTAAGGAAGACGAACCAAAGACTGCGTTTTATTGGCAGAAATCTTAGCAGATGCAACAGATCTACTAAAGAGACTGCCTACACTACACTTGTCCGTCATCTTTTGGAGTTCTGCTGCGCTGTGTGGGATCCCTACAATACAGGATTAACCGAGTACATTGACAAAGTTCAAAGAAGGGTAGCATGTTTTGTGTTATCGAGAAATAGGGGAGAGAGTGTCACGAACATGATAGAGGATTTGGGGTGGACATCGTTAAAACATGGCGCTTCTGGCTGTGACGGGAGGTTCTCAATAAATTTCAATCACCAGCTTTCTCCTCCTAATGCGAAAATATTTTGTCGCCGCAGATCTACATAGGGAGAAAGGATTATAATAATAAAATAAGGGAAAAAAAGCTCACACGGAAAGATACAAGAGTTCGTTTTTTCCGCGAGCTGTTCGAAAATGGACTAATAGAGAATTATGGTGAAGGTGGTTCGATGAACCCTCTGCCAGGCACTTAGGTGTGATTAGTAGAGTATCCTCGTAGACGTAGGTGCACACAATTTTTGTCTGCAGCTATGATGAATGGAGGCTATCTTGCACTGATCTATGGAAGTCAGATACACTACTGGCCATTAAAATTGCTACACCACGAAGATGACGTGCTACAGACGCGAAATTTAACCGACAGGAAGAAGATGCTGTGATATGCAAATGATTAGCTTTTCAGAGCATTCACACAAGGTTGGCGCCGGTGGCGACACCTACAACGTGCTGACATGACGAAAGTTTCCAACAGATTTCTCACACACAAACAGCAGTTGATTGGCGTTGGCTGGTGAAACGTTGTTGCGTTGCCTCGTGTAAGGAGGAGAAATGCGTACCATCACGTTTCCGACTTTGATAAAGGTCGAATTTTAGTCTATCGCGATTGCGGTTTATCGTATCGCGACACTGCTGCTCGCGTTGGTTGAAATCCAATGACTGTTAGCAGTATATGGAATCGGTGGGTTCAGGAGGGTTATACGGAACGCCGTGCTGGATCCCAACGGCCTCGTATCACTAGCAGTCGAGATGACAGGTATCGTATCCGCATTGCTGTAACGGATCGTGCAGCCACGTGTCGATCCCTGAGTCAACAGATGGGAACGTTTGCAAGACAACAACCATCTGCACGAACAGTTCGACGACGTTTGCAGCAGCATGGACTATCAGCTCGGAGACCATGGCAGCGGTTACACTTGACGCTGCATCACAGACAGGACCGCCTGCAATGGTGTAGTCAACGACGAACCTGGGTGCACGAATGGCAAAACGTCATGTTTTCGGATGAATCCAGGTTCTGTTTACAGCATCATGATGGTCGCATCCGCGTTTGGCGACATCGACAAGAACGCACATTGGAAGCGTGTATTCGTCATCGCCATACTGGCGTGTCACCCGGCGTGATTGTATGGGGTGCCATTGGTTACATGTCTCGGTCAGCTCTTGTTCGCATTGACGGCACTTTGAACAGTGGACGTTAGATTTCAGATGTGTTACGATGCGTGGCTCTATCCTTCATTCGATCCCTGAGAAACCCTACATTTCAGCAGGGTAATGCACGACCGCATGTTGCAGGTCCTGTACGGGACTTTCTGGATACAGAAAATGTTCGACTGCTGCCCTGGCCAGCACATTCTCCAGAACTCTCACCAATTGAAAACGTCTGGTCAATGGTGGCCGAGCAACTGGCTCAATACGCCAGTCACTACTTTTGATGAATTGTGGTATCGTGTTGAAGCTGCATGAGCAGCTGTACCTGTAAACGCAATCCAAGCTCTGTTTGACACAATGCCCAGTCGTATCAAGGCCGTTATTACGGCCGGAGGTGGTTGTTATGGGTACTGATTTCTCAGGATCTACGCAACCTAATTGCGTGAAAAAATAATCACATGTCAGTTCTAGTATAATATATTTGTCCAATGAATACCCGTTTATCATCTGCATTTCTTCTTGGTGTAGCAATTTTAATGGCCAGCAGTGTAACAAAGCGCAATATCATTTTACAAGTACTTTGTAACAGCCGACAGAAGACCCTCCTACGCCTGAAGATACTGATCCCGAAGTAACTCGCTTTCATTGGTAATTAAAATTAATCGACAATGTGTCCCTGCCGGAAGAGTTGATTCTGGTTCGAGCGTTCAGTTCTAAGCAAGAGGCGGGCAGGCAGGCCAGCTGCCCAATTTCGCAGCCTCTTGGAGCCGTTGCCTCGAGTGACACGGGGTGTTAACTCGAGTGAAAGAAGCCGCTGCACAAAGGCGGCGCCACGAGACGGATGCGCCCATCGCTCAGCCGCTGGCGCCTCTCCAGCTACGCCGCTCGCCGCCGGACCGTCCTTTCACGCCGGCGTACTGCTCTTAGCTGATTTCTTCTCGTAGCCCTCTCTTTGCCAGCAGATTAGTTTCTCGCCTCTATTAGACTGCGTCCACAAAGACTCTTCACAATTTCAAGTATTTATAACAGAGACAATTCAGAGATATCTTCGTCACACTTCTACTTTACACTGAGTGATTAAGAAGATTTGCGCCGGCCGGTGTGGCCGTGCGGTTAAAGGCGCTACAGTCTGGAACCGCGTGACCGCTACGGTCGCAGGTTCGAATCCTGCCTCGGGCATGGATGTGTGCGATGTCCTTAGGTTAGTTAGGTTTAATTAGTTCTAAGTTCCAGGCGACTGATGACCTCAGAAGTTAAGTCGCATAGTGCTCAGAGCCATTTGAACCATTTAAGAAGATTTGTAACCACATTGTGTTTGTGCGACCTGAGTTTCTCCTGGCGTATACAACTTTCAAATAACTTCCGGGAATTCAGCCAGGTAATACTTTCAGCGACCGCCGATATTTCGGCGGGAGAACACCCCGCCACTTTCAAGGCAAACTGCAACAGACAGGCGGCGTACATGCAAATTTAAAACCTCGGTTCTCTAACTGAAGCAGGAAAGATAACACATACACTGAACACTAGTGCCACCAAAGATGACCAAAGTCAGAGCTATCGATAGTGAGACTACGAATTCGCAGGTGAGGTAGCATTGACTCTGTCCCTCTGATTTTTGACAAGGGAGAGAGCCGTCTTCCAAACAGATTTTAAACAGAAGCCTCCATCCCTGTTAACGAGGTTGCTCGCTAATTTAATCTCAACTGCCTCCCTAATAACACTGTCCCAATAGCTGGACGTGCATGCCAATATCTCGGTGTTATTATATAACATGGGGTGACCAGTATCCACGCAATGTTCGGCAATAGCAGATCTATTTGGCTGCTGTAATCGTGCGTGCCGTTTATGCTCCGTACATCGGTGTTCCACTGTCCTGATAGTTTGACCAAGATATGCCATGCCGCAGCTACAAGGAATACGATATACACCCGGTTTACGCAGTCAAAGATCATCCTTAAGGGAACTCAAAAGTGCTCTAATTTTAGATGGAGGTCGGAAAACACATTTCACATCGTATTTCCGTAAAATACAACCGATCCTGTTGGACGTGTCTCCTACGTTAGATACGTTGACGATTCCTTTGTTGTTTGGCCTCATGGTAGGGAGAATTTGAATGTCTTTCTAGAACATCTGAACTCGATCCACCCGAACATTCGTTTTACGATGGAGGTGGAAGGGGATGGTTGCCTTCCCTTTCTTGACGTGTTGATTAGGAGGATGGATGATGGATCATTGGGTCATGCAGTCCACAGGAAACGTACTCACGCTGACTTGTACTTACAGGCTAATAGTTGTCACCATCCGGCTCAGCGTGAAGGGGTACTTCGTACCTTGGTACACAGGGCACATGTCGTTTCTGACGCTGAGACTTCGCCAGCTGAGCCGTCCCATCTTGAAGTTACATTTCGTCAAAATGGTTATAGTGATAGACAGATTGAACGTGCGTTGCGCTATCGACCAACTGTACAGCGGGTGATTGATGATAATTCTGAGTCAACACCTAAGTCTACTGCCTTTTTGCCTTGCCAACAAGATTGGTCGTATTTTGTGGAAATACGATGTGAAATGTGTTTTCCGACCTCCATCTAAAATTAGAGCACTTTTGAGTTCCGTTAAGGATGATCTTTGACTGCGTAAAGCGGGTGTATATCGTATTCCTTGTAGCTGCGGCATGCCATATATTGGTCAAACTATCAGGACAGTGGAACACCGATGTACTGAGCATAAACGGCACACACGATTACAGCAGCCAAATAGATCTGCTATTGCCGAACATTGCTTGGATACTGGTCACCGCATGTTATATAATAACACCGAGATATTGGCATGCACGTCCAGCTATTGGGACAGTGTTATTAGGGAGGCAGTTGAGATTAAATTAGCAAGCAACCTCGTTAACAGGGATGGAGGTTTCTGTTTAAATTCTGGAATCCGGCTCTCTCCCTTATCAAAAAACAGAGGGACAGAGTCAATGCTACCCCACCTGCGAATTGATAGTCTCACTATCGATAGCTCTGACTTTGGTCATCTTTGGTGGCACTAGTGTTCAGTGTGTGTGTTATCTTTCCTGCTTCAGTCCGAGAACCGAGGTTTTAAATTTGCATGTACGCCGCCTGTCTGTTGCAGTTTGCCTTGAAAATGGCGGGGTGTTCTCCCGCCGAAATATCGGCGGTCGCTGAAAGTGTTACCTGGCTGAATTCTCGGAAGTTATTTGAAATCACATTGTGTTTGTATGTTTCCAGAACCCTGTTGAGATATGAGGCAAAGTGAAACGAAATCCCTACGAATCAGCTATTCCTCAAGCGAAGACACAGTGTGTGTCACGCTTTATTGCAGCTAAATCGGTCTGCCAGACTCAGCAAAACTTAAGAATTCAATATGGTAGAGCTCAACCACCACTTCCTTCAATATTCGTGCGTGGGTCAAGAAACTTACAACCATCACGCTCTAGAGCACAGAAACTTCCACTCAAAAATTTGTGACTTTACGCTTACAGTGTCCAGTTTCATCAGTCTCGGGAGCCAAATTATGAACGAAAATGAAAACTTGTTGGAACGAACGTCTGTAGGTCAAACATTCCTTACTCTAGTTCGTTTAGTGATGAGCCGACCTCTCATGTTTCAGAGAAACTGAACACATGAAAATATCACAATCTGGGGATCACAATACCCCCACGTAATTAGCGAACTCCACTGACATAGTCCAATTGTGAATGTTTGGAATAGGACCAGGTATGTACATCTATGGTACGGTTTGGTTTGGTCAGATATGAATAACTTTTATTGTTTACTTCTGTACTGCCGCCATAATCGCACAATTCTAACAACCATCGTTTTACTGCAAGATGGTGCACCACCACATTGGGGACTACATGTTAATGAATTCCGAATTGAAACCTTTGCAGACTAGAGGACTGGAAGCAGTGACCTAATTCCTCACCCTCTATCGTTCATCAGTTTTAACTCCCATCAGCTTCTCTCTATTGGATTATGTTAAAGATACCAAGTAGCGAAAAGAAGAGCGGAACCTAACTGACCTCAGTCAGAGTGTTACTCATCTCATTGCCACCATCCACGAGCATGTTCCACAGAGAAAAAGGCAAGAAATGGAGCCTCGACTTTATGTGTGGCGCTTTTAGACATGTGTATTTCTGGGAGAAAATTTAAATTAACATATATACGAAATTTTGTAAGAAGTTTAACATATTCACACGGGTTCACAGGTAGATGCCGTGTTTCTTGACTTCCGCAAGGCGTTCGATACAGTTCCCCACAGTCGTTTAATGAACAAAGTAAGAGCATATGGACTACCAGACCAATTGTGTGATTGGATTCAGGAGTTCCTAGATAACAAGACGCAGCATGTCATTCTCAATGGAGAGAAGTCTTCCGAAGTAAGAGTGATTTCAGGTGTGCCGCAGGGGAGTGTCATAGGACCGTTGCTATTCACAACATACATAAATGACCTTGTGGATGACATCGGAAGTTCACTGAGGCTTTTTGCAGATGATGCTGTGGTGTATCGAGAGGTTGTAACAATGGAAAATGGTACTGAAATGCAGGAGGATCTGCAACGAATTGACGCATGGTGCAGGGAATGGCAATTGAATCTCAATGTAGACAAGTGTAATGTGCTGCGAATACACAGAAAGATAGATCCTTTATCATTTAGCTACAAAATAGCAGGTCAGCAACTGGAAGCAGTTAATACCATAAATTATCTGGGAGTACGCATTAGGAGTGATTTAAAATGGAATGATCATATAATGTTGATCGTCGGTAAAGCAGATGCCAGACTGAGATTCATTCGAAGAATCCTAAGGAAATGCAATCCGAAAACAAAGGAAGTACGTTACAGTACGCTTGTTCGCCCACTGCTTGAATACTGCTCAGCAGTGTGGGATCCGTACCAGATAGGGTTGATAGAAGAGAGAGAGAAGATCCAACGGAGAGCAGCGCGCTTCGTTACAGGATCATTTAGTAATCGCGAAAGCGTTACGGAGATGATAGATAAACTCCAGTGGAAGACTCTGCAGGAGAGACGCTCAGTAGCTCGGTACGGGCTTTTGTCAAAGTTTCGAGAACGTACCTTCACCGAAGAGTCAAGCAGTATATTGCTCCCTCCTACGTATATCTCGCGAAGAGACCATGAGGATAAAATCAGAGAGATTAGAGCCCACACAGAGGCATACCGACAATCCTTCTTTCCACGAACAATACGAGACTGGAATAGAAGGGAGAACCGATAGAGGTACTCAAGGTACCCTCCGCCACACACCGTCAGGTGGCGTGCGGAGTATGGATGTAGATGTAGATGTAGATGGGGTTGGAAACTCCCGTTGACGTTTTTGTCGTCGTTGCGCATTGAATTTGGCGTAAGTTTCGTGTTCTATAAAACGCAATGTATTCCTTTCTTTTATTTACCCAAACGTGTCATCTTCTGTTGGCTGCAATTTACGTGTGTAAAAACGAAATATGAAGTTCCTGGTTCCTGTTTGTTTTCATACATTGGTCCCTAACACGAAAATAAGTGTTTGTAGTGTTCCGTGCCTCAGGTGGTAGAAACAGATGCCTCATAGTATCACTTTGTTGTTCGTGTGTCTGTCTGTCCGAGTGTTAAAAATCTTTTTTTCTCGGGAACGGGAAGACGTATTATGTTCAAATTCATGCAACATGCTAAGGTCTATGTTCCTTCGTGGTGTGAAAAATCAAGCTTCTAAGTTAATTCAGACAAAATATACGGCTATTTATGTCACATAATTTGATACTCGCGAACTCACTCGTCAAAACCTACACGGTAGATCTCTTTGGCCTAGAATCATGAAATTTTGCAAAATGCAAAGTTTCACAGTAAAGGCCAAGGAAATTATTTTGAAAATTTTTCACTTGTATCTGTCTATCCGTTTGTTAAGATGCTTTTTTTCTCAGGAGTGGTTATGCGTATCATCTTGAAATTTATGTCACATTCTAAGGCCTGTAGTCTTGTGGGGACGTAGTAAATATATAATTCACTCAAAGGTACGGCCGTTTTGTCGCACATGTTGATAACTGCACACTCAGTCATCAAAACATACGGGATGTTTCCTGTTGATCCAGAATCACTACACTGGGTAATCTGCAACATTTCGAAGTACAACGAAAGGAAAAAGAATCGGAAAATCATTAATGTGTAACCACCTCACACGAAAAAACGGACTGTTATTTGTTGTTTGACTGTCTGTCTGTTAGTCCATCTGTCAAAATCCCTTTTTCTCACAATGGTTAGACATATCAAATTGAAATTTATATCACATAGGCTACTAAGATCTAGAGTTTCTTAGCGAATGAGTAAATGTAGGACCCTAAGTTAATGTAATCAAAAACTACAACCATTTATGTCACTATTTTGATATTCGCAAACTCAGTCAATAAAACCTATAGGATACTTCCCTTTGACCTAAAATCATGGTTCAAATGGTTCAAATGGCTCTGAGCACTATGGGACTTAACATCTGTGGTCATCAGTCCCCTAGAACTTAAAACTACTTAAACCTAGCTAACCTGACATCACACACATCCATGCCCGGGGCAGGATTCGAACCTGCGACCGTAGCAGTCTCGCGGTTCCGGACTGAAGCGCCTAGAACCGCACGGCTGCCGCGGCCGGCCTAGAATCATGGACCAGGCACAAGGTTTCACAGCAAAATTAATGGAAAAAACCCGAAAATTGTTAATTTGTAATTACATTAAAGGAAAAAAAATACTTTTCGTCATTCGTTATCCACCTGCCTGTCTGCCCGTTTGTTAAGACACATTTTCCTAAGAATGAGTGGATGTGTCAAGTGGAAATTTATGTCACGTGTAAAGTCTGTGGTCCCTTAGTGCTACAAAAAATTGTAAGTCAGAGCAACGGAGAGATACGGAGATTCATGTCACATGTTAGTTCCATAAAACTTCGGGTGTGCAGCAGTATTTATTTCACTTCTTCTCCTGATATTTCAGCTGTATACAGTCCAGCCATCTTCAGAGTCAGCCGGGTACCAGACGTTCCAGCACTTACTTCATTATTTATTTATTGAGATTTTCCTCTATACAAAGGTTTTTTCCAGCATGACAAATACCTGGAAATTATTACATCTTTTACATAAGATCTTAACGTATCTTCTCAGGATGTCCTTGCAGCTGTTTAGATTTTGTGTATCTTTTTCCTCTGCGCCAAATCTTCTCATTGTTGATCGTACGTTTTGGAGCCAGGTGGTCATAGGGCGTCCTCTTCTCTTCTTTCCCTGTGGTTCCCATTCCAGGATCGTTTTCGGAATTCTGGTTTCCTCCATTCTCCTTTCATGCCCGTACTGTTGTAACTTCCATCTATCCAGAACGTCTTGTATTCTTTCTCTTACTTCGATTCTCTTTATCATTACGTCGTTTCTTACTTTCTCTTTCTAGAAATTCTTGCTGATCTTCTCCAGAAGTCCATTTCTACTGCTTGCAATTTTTTACGTGTTTCACATTTGTAGTCCAAGTCTCTACACCACACATAACTACACTCTCTAGAATTGACTTATATATGATTTTTTTGGTTCGGTTTATCACATTTCTGCTCCATAAGATCAGCAATCTAAACGTCCTCGATTCCGGGTTCAAAATCCGCCACCGCGTGTATGTTGATTAATAATCGCCGTTATCGGCCGAAGACTTCCAACATAAGAAGTCACCCTCATTCTGCTAACGGCCATGACAAAGAGGGTGGAGGAGAGGACAAAGGTTCACGGCACTCTCTTGTCCTTGGGGTGGGAAACTGCCCCCAAAGGCGGAAGAATCAGCTATGATCAACGGTATGAGGATGCAGAAAGCAGTGGAAACCACTGCATTAAACACACGTGACGTGCATCCACAGTACAAATGACATGTAAATAAAAAAGTGTGGTGATGATCTCTCCACTGCCAAAGATATCGCGTTAGTCCCCCCTTTGGAGCTCCGGGAGGGGACTGCCAAGGGAGAGATGACCACCAGAAAAAGATCGAATAACCAAACGGTAACTTCTACCAGTCGGAGCGTGGAATGTCAGAAGCTTGAACGTGGTAGGGAAGGTAGAAAATCTGAAAAGGGAAATGCAAAGGCTCAATCTACATACAGTTAGGGTCAGTCAAGTGAACTGGAAAGAAGACAAATACTTCTGGTCAGATGAGTATAGAGTAATATCAACAGCAGCAGCAAATTATATAACGGGAGTAGGATTCGTTATGAATGGGAAGGCAGGGTGTTATTCTGAACAGTTCAGTGATTCGGTTGTTCTTGTCAGAATCGACAGCAAACCAACACGAACAACGATAGTTCAGGTATACATGCCGACGTCGCAAGCTAAAGATGAAGAGACAGAGAAAGTATGTGAGGATATTGAAAGGGTAACATAGTACGTAAAGGGAAATGAAAAATCTAATAGTCGTGGGGCACTGCAATGCAGTTGCAGGGGAAGGAGTAGAAGGAAAGGTTACAGGAGAATATGAGCTTGGGACAAGGAATGAGAGAGGAGAGAGACTAATTACGTTCTGTAAAAAATTTCAGCTAGTAATAGCGAATACTCTGTTCAAGAATCATAAGAGGGGGAGGTATACTTGTAAAAGGCCGGTTGATACGGGAACATTTCGGTTAGATAGCAGCATAGTCAGACAGAGATTTCGAAATCAGATTGTAAGGCGTACCCAGGAGCAGATATAGACTCAGATCACAATATAGTAGTGATGAAGAGTAGGCTGAAGTTTAAGAGATTAGTCAGGAAAAATCAATACCCATAGAAGTGGGAAACGGAAATGCTAAGGGATGACTAGATACGCTTGAAGTTCTCTTAGGCTGTAGATGCAGCAATAAGGGATAGCTCATTAGGCAGTAAAATTGAAGAGGAATGGACACTTCTAAAAGGTGTTATCACACAAGATGGAAAGGAAAACACAGTTACAAAGAAGGTAACTTCGAAAAAACCATGGTAACAGAAGAAGTACTTCAGCTGACCGACGAAAGAAGGAAATACAAAAATTTTCAGGGAAATTCAGGAATTCAGAAGTACAAGTGGCTGAGGAATGAAATAAATATGAAGTCCAGGGAAGCTAAGACGAAATGGCTACATGAAAAATGAGAAGATATCGAAAAAAAATGATTGTTGGAAGGACTGAATCAGCATATACGAAAGTCAAAAACAAAATGGAAGCAAGACTAAAGAAAAATCAAGACACGTTTATAGGATTTATCGACCTGGAAAAAGTATTTCACAGTGTAAAATGGTGCCAGATGTTCCCAGTTCTGAGAAAAATGGGGGTAAGCTATAGGGATAGCCGGGTAATAAACGATATGTACAAGAGCCAAGAGAGAATAATAATAGTGGAAGACCAAGAACGAAGTGTTCGGATTAAAAAGGGTGTAAGGCGAGGATATACTCTTTCGCCCCTACTGTGGAATCTGTACATTGAAGAAACAATGATGGAAATAAAAGAAAGGTTCAGTAGTGGAATTAAAATTCAAGGTGAAAGGACGTCAGTGATATGATTCGCTGATTACATTGCTATTCTGATGAAAGTGGAGAAGAATTACATGATCTGCTGAATGGAATAAACCATCTAATGAGCGCAGAATATGGACTGAGAGTAAATCGATGAAAGACGAAAGCAATGAGAAGTAGCAGAAATGAGAACAGCGAGAAACTTAACATCAGGACTGATGGTCACGAAGCAGATGTTAGGGAATTCTACTGCCTGTGCAGCAAAATAACCAATGACGGACTGAGCGAGGAGGACATCGAAAGTAGACTAACACTGCCAAAAATGGCATTCTTGGCCAAGAGAAATCTACTAGGCATTAATTTGAGAAGAAATTTTGAAAAGGTACGTTTGGAGCACAACATTGTATGGTAATGAAACATGGACTGTGAGGAAACTGAAACAGAAGAGAATCGAAGGATTTGAGATCTGGTGCTACAGAAGAATGTTGAAAATTAGGTGGGCTGATAACATAAGGAATGAGGAGGTTCTGCGCAGAATCGGAGGGGAAAGGAATATGCGGAAAGCACTGACAAGGAGAAGGGACACAATGAGAGGACATCTGTCCAGAGATCAGGAAATGACTTCCATGGCACTAGAGGGAGCTGCAGAGGGCGAAAACTGTAGAGGAAGACAGAGATTGGGATACATCCAGAAAATAAATGAGGACGTCGTTTGCAAGTGCTGCTCTGAGATGAAGATGGTTTCACAGGAGAGGAATTCGTGGGGGGCCACATCAAACTAGTCAGAAGACTGACGGCTCAAGAAAAAAGGCCTGGTGTGTTGCAGTTCTCTGTGCATCTCTCATGGACTGTACGTGTTATCTCTGCGATGTATGAACTGATACACTCACATGGGCTCCTATTAGCCCCAGGCTTCCGAAGCACCAAATCATCTTTAACGGAATTAGGAGTGCCGCTGTTTCGATGGAGGGCGAATAATCACTTTCACTTTGTGTTTGCTGAGGATGCGTCCTATTTTTGACCATAGGCCTCCCACGTATGACAGAAAAGCCATGGATTTAAAACTTTCCATGCTTTCTTCTATGTTCCTTTTGCCGACTGTTGATCTCAATGGTAATACCTTACGTATCTGCTGCGGAGAATACCCGTTGGCTTCTAAAACTACTCTCAAATGTAGAAGCTCGTCCTCGAGACTCCTCTCGTTAGCAGTGAGACCGAGCGAGGTGGGGCAGTGGTTAGCACACTGGACTCGCATTTGGGATGACGACGTTTTAGACCTGAGTCCAGGCATCCTGATTTTAGTGTCCCACGATTTCCCTAAATCGCTTCAGGCAATGCCGTGATGGTTCGTTTGAAAGGACACGGCCGATTTCCTTCCCATTCTTCTCTATTCCGAGCTTATGCTCCGTCTATTATGATCTCGACGTCGACGGGCCGTTCGACGCTATTCTTCTCCTCCTCCTCACCAATAACGTCTGCCCTGTATACCAGAGTTCTGAGAACGCTCATAGTACGCCAAGGATGGTGGCAGCATTTGCACGTAAATATGAAACCACATGCGCCGATTTCCGTATACTGCATTGAGAGGCACCCACGTGCCTTGGTCATACTGTGGCATCAAGCAGTCAAGCCTGCAAGTTGAGCGGTCTGCCAAGCGAATGGATTTATTCTTATTTCACGACTAACATGAATGACTGATTATGATCTCTAGTACTCACAATTAAGCTACAAATTATTCTCCTGTTTGAATATTACGCAACGGAAAGGGAAACGCACATCTGACTATTAGTGATTTACACAACTCTGACTGTTCACTACGCACTGGCAATATCACATTTTCTTTCTTATCTAACGGCTTTTATCAACACGTGGCCATCGCACTGAATATTAGTGGCGCACACATTATAAATTCTGGATATCATGACTACACGCTATTCGAAGAACAAGGCCACCATTCTTTTTCTTTTCACAATCTTTTTTATTCCGATAAATTCTAATATGATTCAAAGATAACCTAAACACACCATTACATTCTATACAACAGTTACAAAGGAGAAACTCCGCCCACTGGGCATGGCTTTACATTGCTCATTCTCTATCTTATGGTCTCGTAATTCTTTAACGCTACAGTGCACTTTCTGGATAGGATAGTGGATCTTTTGCTATATCTCACACTTCGACTCTCACACCCATCATGACGAAAATTTACTCCAGACCGAGCGGTACAAAAAGAAACATGCATAACCCACTACCTCTGAACCTATCTTGCTACTCTCCCATGCAAACCACACATACTTAAATTACATGAAATACACCACACTGCAACATGGAATACAACACAAGGAATAGTCACAACATCATCACTTTCAGCTTTCCCACTTCAATTAATATTTATCCCAGTTTCACACGACACTGCCCCACTTCGTAATTCTACTTTCCTACTATGAACTCTGGAGATATATGCACGTCTTCCTGTGCAATGCAAGCCAAGTGGCGTTGCTGGATAGACGGCTGACTCACCTTGCTTCTCTCTCAGAGTATTATAGTTTGAATCAAGCGTCACACGGAAACATAACACGCAAAGTAATATTAAGAACATATTCATCACACACGCGAGTCCTCAACTGATACCATGGACGAGTACTTCTCTTTATCCTTTGTCTCATACACAGCTTGATACTCACACAGTACTCACCACGTGGAAGTACTCGTCTCTAATTTCAAGTCCTGCACACGCCATTTCTTAAATATTTCCAACTTATAGTACACACGCTAGTAATACAGCTTAACTTAAGCACTCGGAAGTATTTCACCTTATTGCTACACGTGGTTTCATAGTGACCGTTGGTCACTTCCGAAGATTACTACGATCCCCTTAATATTACCTGCCTGTCATTTAATTCTCCCCACAAAAGTTCCTGAAATAGAGAAATTATTGTTCTAAACTACTCTTAAGTATTTCACATGCATACCATGTCTCCACTCTTTTGTCCTTACAGAGCACGCCTAAGACAGGTCTTACCAACACTAGATCCAGCGGCAGAGTGCTGAAACACGGCCGTTCTTCAGGTCTTCTCGCAACTCTGCCGAAGTGGGGGAGCACCTTGCTACCGTATTCGTCAGCCACATTTCAGGCCCTCAAAGCTCAGGTAAATTTTATCTCTTTGGTTCCACCGAAGGTTACCAAAGGACCGTCTCAAAGATTATCATATATTGCACATTCACTATCTGCGGTTAGCAGACGACCATACATTCATTCATTTCACAAATCTCACCAAATTGGATGTAGGGATTTATTTTGTGGGAGTGCACATGTGATCAATTAAATAAATAAATTATGCTTCTTCCCTACACTGGAATCCGGCTTCGGTGTATTAAGTAAAAAGGAGTTATTATTACAAAAAATATGTTGATCTGACAAGAATAACAAGGAATGTTGTACCTATTTTCAATGTCGGGTGGTACTGTACCCTTTCAGCATGTCCCAAAATTGCTCATCTTTGCACCATACCAAAACATCGAAAAATGGAAGGCATGCATCTTTTCCGATTTCAGTTGTGAACTGAATTTGTCTAGGGTGAAATTCTGAAGACTTAATATACTTTTAATTTATCTTCACTGCGGGCCACACTAGAAACGTGTGATCACCATACCTCCCAAATAGTGCAGGCTTCAAGCTAGCAGATTCCAGCGCCTTTTCCTCGAAGTCATTAATAACGAAGTTGGCCACCAGACTGTCAATGGCGGTACCGTCAATCTGTTCATAGAATTCGTTATCAAATAAAAAGTATGTCGATGTCAAGACATGTTTAAACAAAACTGAAATATCTTTATCGAAGGTTTTGCCAGTAAGAAAGAAGGATTCCGAAAGAGGAACCTTTGTGAACAAGGAGACGACTACGTCGCAACGCTGTAGCTCGCAGTGATAACATCGATATCGCCGTGTGGATCGACTGTGAAGCCATAGATCTTATTCGGTGCGTATGTTGTACCTCTTTGCCCCCATCAACGTCTCTGGCGCCTTGGCGTACGTGTGGCCGCGTGCGCAGTGGCGCAGTCCGTGAGTTTAAAAGGACGGAGTAAGTGCTGCAGCGTCAGTCACCCGGCTCACCCTGAACGTGGCTGGACGGTATCCAGCCGAAAGATCTGAAGAAGAAGCGAAATTTATGCGCCTGTACAGCCGAAACTGTATGGATCAATCATTGCGCCGCAAAAATATGAAGACGCACATTCATGTCACATATCTTGATAAACACGAACTCACTCGCTAAATCCTACGGGGTACTTACCATTGACCTAGAATCATGCAATTTGCCAAGAAGCAAGTTTCAAAACACAAATAAAGGAACAATTTGGAAAATTGTCAATTTGTTATTATATCGCACAAAAAAGACCCTAAAATGTAATAGGTTTGTCGTTTTCGTAACAGCAACAGGAAAGCCTCTATAAAACATTATTTCTCGTCGTCAGATAACGTATAGGATCACTAGTCCAATGTCAACTAGTTGGAAACTATGCCAAATCGAGCTTCACCGTTTCAAATGCACTATTCCAATAATGTTATTTATCCCGTTTAGAAGTTAGCCAGAGGAGCCGAAGCGCAGCTAAATAACCTTCTGATCAACCAGTCTCAACTCCAATGGAGAAACTCTGTTGCTGACTGCATCCCACATTCATCAACTACCAACATCTTAAAAGGAGAGGTTCCAGCTGTCTGGCGCGACATAGTACCTGCTCGCCGGATAACAACCAGCCACTCAGTTACCGAGGCGCAGACGCGGGGTTTGGATCTAATGCAGACTTCCTAGCCACAACCAGTTGGCTGCAAATGTGGATAAAAATTCCGGGGTGATTACTGAATCTCGTCTTACGAATATCTGTCAGCTGTGTGCGGACAGGTGGGAAACATGCAGAGTGTACAAATTCAGAGTAAGAATTGCTCAGTGGGAAGAGAATTTACAGGATTGCGGTTTTCTCATCATACCGAGAGCATGTGGGTGCGGTGTCACTCAAGAGAGTCATTCAGCTCTTAGTGTGGCCAGTGCAATTCACACAAGTTGCTCTGAAGTGTGGAGTCTGAAAGGCAGGAGATGACATAATGGCGGCAGTTAAGGACTACCGGGGGTTAAGCAGTCACTAGAGTATTTTCCCGAAAAAGGCAAAGGTTCCATGTTCAAAGCCTGGTCTGGGACACAGTTTTAATTCGCCTGGAAGATTCATATCGGAGCACACTTCGCTGCAGAGTGAAAAATTCGTTCTTTCGGCGTGATGTCAGGTACTTCCGTGGGCAACAGATTCCCCATATATGATGATGATAGAAAATGTGTGGGGCCAGCCCCGGTGTCCACTCTGCCCCAGTGACAGTATCCAAGACTTGACAAACCAGTTGCAACAGCTGTCGGCCAGCTTGCTTCAGAGGAGATAGGAAGGCCTTATGAGGTCAGAGGATGTGCAACGTCATCCTGATACATAACTCTTTGTGCACCCCCAAGAACCATGCACCTTGCCGTTGGTGGGGAGGCTTGCGTGCCTCAACGATACAGGTAGACGTCCCGTTGGTGCAACCAAAAAGGAGGGGTATCTTTGAGAGACCAGACAAACGTGTGGTTCCTGAAGAGGGGTAGCAGCCCTTTCAGTAGTTGTAGGGGCAACAGTCTGGATGATTGACTGATATGGCCTTGTAACACTAACCAAAACGGCCTTGCTGTGCTGGTGCGCGAACGGCTGAAAGCAAGGGGAAACTACAGCCGTAATTTTTCCCGAGGGCATCCAGCTTTACTGTATGGTTAAATGATGATGGCGTCCTCTTGGGTAAAAAATTTCGGAGGTAATATAGTCCCTCATTCGGATCTCCGGGCGGGGACTACTCACGAGGATGTTGTTATCAGGAGAAAGAAAACTGGTGTTCTACGGGTCGGAGCGTGGAATGTCAGATCCCTTAATCGGGCAGGTAGGTTAGAAAATTTAAACAGGGAAATGGATAGGTTAAAGTTAGATATAGAGAGAATGAGTGAAGTTCGGTGGCAGGAGGAACAAGACTTTGGTCAGGGTTATAAATACAAAATCAAATATGGGTAATGCAGAAGTAAGTTTAATAATGAATAAAAAAAATAGGAATGCGGGTAAGCTTCTACAAACGGCAGAGTGAACGCATTATTGTGGCCAAGATAGACACGAGGCCCACGCCTACTACTACAGCAGTACAAGTCTATATGCCAAATAGTTCTGCAGATGACGAAGAAATTGATGAAATGTATGATGAGATAAAAGAAATTATTCAGGTAGTGAAGGGAGACGAAAATTTAACAGTCATGGGTGATCGGAATTCAGTAGTAGGAAAAGGAAGAGACGGAAACGTAGTAGGTGAATATGGAATGGGAGTAAGGAATGAAAGAGGAAGCCGCCTGGTAGAATTTTCCACAGAGAATAACCTAATCATATCTAACACTTGGTTCAAGAATCATAAAAGAAGGTTGTATACATGGAAGAAGCCTGGAGATACTGATAGGTTTCAGATATATTCTATAAAGGTAAGAAAGAGATTTAGGATCCAGGTTTTAAATTGTAAGACATTTCCAGGGGCAGATGCGGACTCTGACCACAATCTATTGGTTATGAACTGTAGATTAAAACTAAAGAAACTGCAAAAAGGTGGGAATTTAAGGAGATGGGACCTATATAAACTTACAGAACCAGAGGTTCTAGAGAGTTTCAGGGAGAGCATTAGGGCACGATGACAAGAATGGGGGAAAGAAATACAGTAGAAGAAGAATGGGTAGCTTTGAGAGATGAAATAGTGATGGCAGCAAAGTATCAAGTAGGTAAAAAGACGAGGGCTAATAGAAATCCTTGGGTAACATAAGAAATATTGAATTTAATTGATGAAAGGAGAAAATACAAAAATACAGTAAATGAAGCAGGCAAAAAGGAATTCAAACGTCTCAAAAATGAGATTGACAGGAAGTGCAAAATGGCTAAGCAGGAATGGCTAGAGGACAAATGTAAGGATGTAGAGGCGTGTATCACTAGGGGTAAGATAGATACTGCCTACAGGAAAATTAAAGAGTCCTTTGGAGAACAGAGAACCACTTGCATGAATATCAAGAGCTCAGATGGAAACCAAGTTCTAAGCAAAGAAGGGAAAGCAGAAACGTGGAAGGAGTATATAGAGGGTCTATAAAAGTCCGATGTCCTTGAGGACAATATCATGGAAATGGAAGAGGATGTAGATGAAGATGAAATGGGAGATATGATACTGCGTGAAGAGTTTGACAGAGCACTGAAAGACCTAAGACGAAACAAGGCCCCCGGGAGTAGACAACATTCCATTAGAACTACTGATAGCCTTGGGAGAGCCAGCCCTGACAAAACTCTACCATCTGGTGAGCAAGATGTATGAGACAGGTGAAATATCCTCAGTATTCAAGAAGAACATAATAATTCCAATCCTAATGATAGCAGGGGTTGTCAGATGTGAAAATTACCGAACTGTCAGTTTAATAAGCCACGGCTGCAAAATACCACTACTAATTCTACACAGACGAATGGAAAAACTGGTAGAAACCGACCTAGGGGAAGATCAGTTTGGATTCCGTAGAAATTTGGAACACGCGAGGTAATACTGACCCTACGACTTATCTTATAAAATAGATTAAGGAAAGGCAAACCTACGTTTCTAGCATTTGTAGACTTAGAGAACCTTTTGGAAATGTTGACTGGAATACTCTCTTTCAAATTCTGAAGGTGGCAGGGATAAAATACAGGGAGCGATAGGCTATTTACAATTTGTATAGAAGCCAAATGGCAGTTATAAGAGTCGAGGGGCGTGAAAGGGAAGCAGTGGTTGGGAAGGGAGTGAGGCTGGGTTGTAGCCTATCCCTGATTTTATTCAATCTGTATATTGAGCAAGCAGTAAAGGAAACAAAAGAATAAGAGTAGGAATTAAAATCCACGGAGAAGAAGTAAAAACTTTGAGGTTCGCCGATGACATTGTAATTCTGTCAGAGGCAGCAAAGAACCTGGAAGAGCAGCTGAACGGAATGGACAGTGTCTTGAAAGGAAGATATAAGATGAACACAACAAAAGCAAAACGAGGCTAATGGAATGTAGTCGAAGATATTATACAAGGAAATGAGACGCTTAAAGTAGTAATGAGTTTTCCTATTTGGGGAGCAAAATAACTAATGATGATCGAAGTAGAGAGGATATAAAATGTAGACTGGCAATGGCAAGGAAAGTGTTTCTGAAGAAGAGAAAGTTGTTAACATCGAGTATAGAATTAAGTGTCAGGAAATGTTTCCTGAAAGTATTCGTATGGAGTGTAGCCATGTATGGAAGTGAAACGTCGACAGTAAATAGTTTAGACAAAAAGAGAATAGAAGCTTTCGAAATGTAGTTCTACAGAAGGATGCTGAAGACTAGATGGGTAGATCACATAACCAATGAGAAAGTACTGAATAGAATTGGAGAGAAGAGAAATTCGTGGCACAACTTGACGAGGAAGGGATCGATTGGTAGGACACATTCTGAGGCATCAAGGGACCACCAATTTAGTATTGGAGGGCAGCGCGGAGGGTAAAAGTCGTAGAGGGAGACCAAGAGATGTATACACTAAGCAGATTCAGAAGGATGTAGGCTGCAGTAGGTACTGGGAGATGAAGAAGCTTGCACAGGATAGAGCAGCATGGAGAGCTGCATCAAACCAGTCTCAGGAATGAAGATCACAACAAAAACAACTCTTTGTGAAGTTCACTCGATATTTTAATCACTGGAATAACATCACATACTCTCTCATAGCGTTTACTTTCATTTCGTTTACTCTTCCCATTCTGGATGCTTCCCTTTTCTCTTCACACAGTACAAATTCCTCCCGTATTTTGTAATTATGTGGAAGTATGATACTATGCCTCCGGTGTCATACATTCTACTTAATAAGTAGAATGATCATTTGTTTCTCATTTCCTCCTATGACTTAAGCAGTTTCGTAGGAGAGCTCTCTATGTCTTCTGCTTTGTTTGAACACAACACATTAGCAGCAGTGTCAAAGTCTGAGTCTAATACTCGATGCCACGTGTCCTCCACGTGGACACCTATTTCCTCTTTACAGCTACATCTACATCTACACGGATACTCTGCAAATAACAGTGAAGTGAGTGGCAGAGGAATCATCGAACCACCTACACAATAACTGGCTATTATTCCAGTCTCCAACAGCGCGCGGGAATAAAGCTACACCTATATCATTCCGTGCGAGCTCTGATTTCCTTAATTTTATTATGATGATCGTTACTCCCTATGTAAGTCGGCGTCAACTAAATATTTTCGCAATCGGAGGAGAAATCTGGTGATTAAATTTCGTGAGAAGGTTCTGCCACAATGAAAAACGCCTTTGTTTTAATGAGATCCACCGCAAATCCTGCATCACGTCAGTGACACCATGTCCCCTATTTCGCGATAATAGAAGACTTGCTGCTCTTCTTTGTACTTTCTCGATGTACCCCGTTAATCCCACACAGCGCAACAGTACTGCAGAAGGAGACGTTCAAGCCTAATGTCTCTTTAGTGGATCTGTTACATTTTCTGAGTGTTCTGCCAATAAAACGCAGTGTTTCGTTTGCCTTCGGCACAACATGTCCTGCGTGTTCTTTGTCATTTAAATTGTTCTTAATTGTAATTCCTATGTATTTAGTTCAGTTTACGGCCTTTAGACTTGATTGATTTATCGTGTAACCGAACGGTGACGGATGACGTCACACTTTTGATTATTTAGGGTCAATTGCCAATTTCACACCATACATATATCTTTTCTAAATCGTTGCATTTTATCTTCTGCTGACTTTACCAGACGATAAACGACAGCATCATCTGCATTCAACCTAAGACGGCTGCTCAGATTGTCTCCTAAATCGCTTATATTGATAAGAAACGGTGGACGACCTGTAACACTACCGGCTTCTGTTTTACTTCATGATCTTCCATCAGTTACTGTCTCATAGGAACTCAAGAATCCAGTCACATAACTGAGACGATATTCCGTAAGTATGCAATTTCACCACAATCCGCTTGTGTGGTATAGCGTCAAAAGCCTTATGGAAATCTAGAAATAAATTTGAAATCCCCTGTCAATAGCACTCAACAGTTCGTGTCTCTAAATACCTAACTGTGTTATTTAAATCCATGTTGACTGTGCATCAATAGACGGCTCTCTCCGATGTAATTAATAATGTTCGAATACAATATATGCTCCAGAATCCTGCTGCTGCACTTACCGATAGCTGACAGCCCTCCCCCTCTCCCCACCCCCCATGTCACCTTACCGTACAGCTCTTTCTTTCCATAATGTGTGATTTACAAAGAAAGTCCAATTCATTGTAAATCTTTTCAGTAAGGCCTATATCTTATTTAACCCTGCAGGTGTAGTTTTATGGGTAGATATAGATTGTTTATGATCACAGCAAGCTGTTCATCATGTTTCTGCATTTTTTGCGCTCTACGTATTACCCACTATAAAAATGTTGCTACCGTAAGAAGATACTTAGATATCTGGTGATGATCGAAAAGTACTTCTTGTTAACGGATTCGACAACGCAGTGTTAAAGGTATTGCGTCGCCATTGTCTCTGCACTCATTTGTAACTCGTTGAATCGTATTTGCCAAAATTCTGAGAATACATTTGCACAATATCTCTTATAAGAAAGCCTACAGAACGAAATCCGAAGATGTAAGATCTCGTGGCCAATGAGCTGTACCACTTCTTTCGATCCACCGACATTGTTTTGTAGTTAAGAGCTAGTATATTCCGTGATATTCATGACTAATGTACAGGTTAACTGTCATTCTAGTATCCTTACAAAAGCTTATTTTGACAGACAATATTTATTAAACAAAACTATCTTCCTCTACAATCAAGAAGATATCAGTTTGAGGAACTGAATTCTGATATGAGACCTTGTTATAGTTTCTGAAGCACTAGGCATTAGAAGAACACAATACATGAATTAAAACTTACAGTCAAGCCAAATACTAGATCTAAACACCCTCTTCTTCAGCTTCTGACAACTAGCAACACTATTGCCAGTCAACAGAATATTCAAATGGTTGAAATGCCTCTGAGCACTATGGGACTTAACATCTGAGGTCATCAGTCCCCTGCACTTAGAACTACTTAAACCTAACGACATCACGCACATCCATGCCCGACGCAGGATTCAAACCTGCGACCGTAGCAGCAGCAGCGCGGTTCCGGACTGAAGCGCATCGAACCGCTCGGCCACTGCTGCCGGCTAACAGAATATTACCCGAACAAAACCAGTAACTTTAGTTATCTGTATATATACACATACAATCATGTCGAACGTCACACCGTAACGATTACAGATGAAATTTACAGAGCTCTAGTTTCGAGACAACAAACTCACAACCAGCATGCAATCAGACACATTAAATACACGAAATGTTTTCGCATTTGCGATTAGGGAGTACCGTCATCTGTATCACGGAATGATGAAAATGAAGACTTGTGCCAGACCAGGACTAGAAAACATATTTCCCGCTTTACGCGAGCGGTCTCGTTAACCGCTTTGGCTATCTGTGCACCATTCATCGCCGGACCCAAACTTCCATATATCGCCGTTCATGTGTCACAACCTGCACTCGTAAACATTATGTAATTCCCGTACAGAGGGAGCACAATTTAATCGACAGTCTCTGCCTGGTATCAGAGTGTAAGATGTATTGGGCCTACCTACAAGGAGGTTCGAATTTTACTGTAGCAGATAGGTTAGAGAAAGGTGACTCGCTTCGAGATATGAGAGTGCTAGAAATATGATTCACTGGTGGCTGTAATCAAAAAAGGATCCTACGCAGGTATGTGTTTGAATGGGAGAACTTGATTCAAAATCTGAGTATACTCGAGCGATTGCCGTCTATATTCAGTGTGAGGATATTTGTCTGGGCAAAAAAAACAAAGAAAAGAAAACCTCATTCAGAGGTAATGCCGTAACTCGATTTGTAAAGCAGGTATAGCTTTGAACGTGGGTATACACCGGTAGAACCAAGACCGCTTGTGGTGGTTGTGTCTTTTCAACACCTCGCTCTTTGTAAGACGATTAAGCCTCTCTTTATAGGACACAGTGGCACCACTCGCAAGAAAACTTATTAGACATGTCGACCCAAGGCTGATTTTCGGTCAGTATTATTGTTTCGTGTCACAGGCAATCAGTTATTGACGATATATTATACTTAGTAGTAGGGTATGTGTGATGGGTTCGCCTTGATCCTAAGGCTTATAAAGTATGTGTTTGGGTTCTGAGATGTGCAAAGGAAATAACTGTATCCAGTCATAAGGAAGGTATGGATTTGATGTGCAATACTGTGATGAAAAAGGGAGGTATATGTCAAGTCATAAGAATGGTAAAGATATTTCTATGTCCAGAGCTACAGCTGACGGCAGGGTGTATTTCCGAGGTTGAAGACACGTTTGCCGGTTCTCTAGATATGAGAAAGACGTTATTGGATTTTGTAAATTATAGTGGGTTGTTTGGAATCTGCTACATCACCGAGATCTGTATTAGCGAGTGGGAATATCGGTTGCCACGCAAATGTCTTCGCAGACGTGAAAATTGTCTCAGTCGAACGTAAAAAACTCTGCCGATGTTGCTCATAAAACTGGACTTTGTCTATTTTCGTGGAAAAAGGACATTTACTATGGTCGGGAATGTTTTGATTTATTATAGGAGTCTACCTGATGGTAAATAAATAATGGAGCGGACGAGACCCATACAAGAGAGCTGCCAAGGCGTCCTACGTGACGTGAAACAAAGTCCAAGAAAGAGAGGTATTGGGAGCCTGTCCTGTTGTACCTATAACTGTTATCGAGGCATTTCGATTGGGGACGCCCCATTCAGCCGGCGGTACTTGCGCCTTGGCGTCAGAACGGGCAGGGAGAGTGGCTCAAATGGCTCTGAGCACTATGGGACTTAACTTCTGAGTTCATCAGTCCCCTAGAACTTAGAACTACTTAAACCTAACTAACCTTAGGACATCACACACATCCATGCCCGAGGCAGGATTCGAACCTGCGACCGTAGCGGGCGCGGTTCCAGATTGAAGTGCCTAGAACCGCTCGGTCACTCCGGCCGGCCAGGGAGAGATTTTTTTTTTTTTTTTTTTTTTTTTTTTTTTTTTTTTTTTTTTTTTTTTTTTTTTTTTTGCATGAGCTGTGATAACGTGTATTGGTTTCGGTTAGGATGATTTTTTAGTAGGCATGTGTAGTGAACGTCAAACGGCGAAAGAGGGTATTTGCCTGCAGGTAATACACTGCTTTTAACTCCTATCTGTCCAACAGCGGTATGTGGTCAGTTGAGCGTTTTCCTCCCCTAGCTAGTAAGTGTAGGATAAAGTCTGAGTGCTTCTGTCGCTGGTATCGAGTGGTATAATTTTTTTTACCAGCAGGTTAACACCAGTTGCCAGTTTTGCCATTTTAAACCGTTCTTCTGCAGTGCTATGCATATAGTTGTGTAATTAGGACCAATCATTGTGATTAGGATCGATATTTTGCGTAAGTTTAGAGAGGTATAATTTTTTCCCAGCAGGATAACAGGATCGTCAGTTTTTGCGATTTTAAACGGTCCTTGTGCAGCGCTGTGCATATAATTGTGTAATTAGGTCCGATCTTTGTGATAAATTGCGATATTTGCGTGAGTTTTGAGTGGTATCGGGATTTTTTTTTTAAAGCAGGATAATAAAATGTTCAAATGTGTGTGAAATCTTATGGGACTTAACTGCTAAGGTCATCAGTCCCTAAGCTTACACACTACTTAACCTAAATTATCCTAAGGACAAACACACACACCAATGCCCGAGGGAGGACTCGAAGCTCTGCCGGGACCAGCCGCACTGTCCTTGACTGCAGCGCCCCCGACCGCTCGGCTAATCCCGCGCGGCGGAGGATAATACCAGTTGTATGGTATAGCTATTTTGTGTGATTTTAAGCCGTCCTTGTGCAGCGCTATGCTTATAGTTGCATAATTAGGAACTATCTTGTGGAGAAGTCAGTACCGCCCATGCGATGCTACGCCTCCCCACATCATTACACCCGGACCACTAAAACTATCGAGTCCAATAGTGTTCCTGTGCGCATTACGTGTTACCTCATCCCGCCGAGTAAGAATGCGTCCGTCACTACTCAGAATTAATCTGCTCTCATCTCAGAAGAGCACGCGACGCCACTGACCTTTGGTCCAGTCCCTGTGCTCTTGGCACGTCCGGAAATGATGCCACCGATGTGCGGGGTCAGCGGAACGCAACTGCCGTCGAGCAAAGCTATCACCCGCACGCAGTCGCCGTGTCAGTGTGGAGTGTGATGTTGCGTGCTTGCAGTCCTCTCAGCTGTGGTTGTAATTGCATCCGCTGTCTGACGTGGGTACCACGTTGTTCGTTGCACATTGTAGCGGTCACCTGCTGTTGCAGTCGACCGTGTTCGAATACATGCTTTCCTTCCACGGCAGTGCCTGTGATTCGGAAAGCGCTCTTTGACCGTGAAGCACTGATGCGAGCAACACCAAACTTGTAGGACACACTCGTCACACATCGTCCTCCTTTCAGTTTCCCGATCGTTCTTCCCCATGTGAAGTCATGCGAATGTTGTCTCTGGGACATGCTCTAATGAAGAACACCACCGCAGTGCACCATACTACTCGTTGATCTACATCTACGTAGATACTCCGCAAACCACCGTACGGTGCGTGGCGGAGGGTACCCCGTACCACTACTTGTCATTTCCTTTCCTGTTCCACTCGGGAACAGAGCGTGGGAACAACGACTATCTATGTGCTTCTATATGATCCCAAATTCCTCGTATCTCATCTTCGTGGTCCTTACGCGAAACGTATGTTGACGGCAGAAGAATCATTCGGCAATGAACTTCAAATGCAGGTTCTCTAAATTGCCACCTGCGTCGCCCCCGCCAGTCAGCCCGCAAGCTATTCGTTGGTTTCTTTCGTCAGTCGACTCGACTGAATCGAGTTATCGAGTGGTTGTACTTTCCTTTGTAGCACGCGCGTCCGCATCATCACATTTTATACGTTTCTGTCTGACACACAGATAGCTAACACATCCCCACGAGAAAAGTCGCGGCCGTTCTAGTTACCTCGGTACGTTATTCTGTCTGGCATTTGTTCGAGAGGCCGGCCGCTGTGGCCGAGCGGTTCTAGGCGCTTGATTCCGGAACCGTGCGACTGCTACAGTCGCAAGTTCGAATCCTGCCTCGGGCATGGATGTGTGTGATGTCCTTAGGTTAGTTAGGTTTAAGTAGTTCTGAGTCCTAGGGGACTGATGACCTCAGATGTTAAGTCTCATGGTGCTCAGAGCCAATTGAACTATTTGATCAAGAACAGTCGCGAATATTCTATTGATTTCTTGTACAGAGAAGCTTCGATACGTACCGTTATAAATACGGACTACTCGCCGAAAAGGAAGCTAGTTTACATTCAGAAGGAGAAATACACTCCCGAAAATTGAAATAAGAACACCGTGAATTTATTGTCCCAGGAAGGGGAAACTTTATTGACACATTCCTGGGGTCAGATACATCACATGATCACACTGACAGAACCACAGGCACATAGACACAGGCAACAGAGCATGCACAATGTCGGCACTAGTACAGTGTATATCCACCTTTCGCAGCAATGCAGGCTGCTATTCTCCCATGGAGACGATCGTAGAGATGCTAGATGTAGTCCTGTGGAACGGCTTGCCATGCCATTTCCACCTGGCGCCTCAGATGGACCAGTGTTCGTGCTGGACGTGCAGACCGCGTGAGACGACGCTTCATCCAGTCCCAAACATGCTCAATGGGGGACAGATCCGGAGATCTTGCTGGCCAGGGTAGTTGACTTACACCTTCTAGAGCACGTTGGGTGGCACGGGATACATGCGGACGTGCATTGTCCTGTTGGAACAGCAAGTTCCCTTGCCGGTCTAGGAATGGTAGAACGATGGGTTCGATGACGGTTTGGATGTACCGTGCACTATTCAGTGTCCTCTCGACGATCACAAGTGGTGTACGGCCAGTGTAGGAGATCGCTCCCCACACCATGATGCCGGGTGTTGGCCCTGTGTGCCTCGGTCGTATGCAGTCCTGATTGTGGCGCTCACCTGCACGGCGCCAAACACGCATACGACCATCATTGGCACCAAGGCAGAAGCGACTCTCATCGCTGAAGACGACACGTCTCCATTCATCCCTCCATTCACGCCTGTCGCGACACCACTGGAGGCGGGCTGCACGATGTTGGGGCGTGAGCGGAAGACGGCCTAACGGTGTGCGGGACCGTAGCCCAGCTTCATGGAGACGGTTGCGAATGGTCCTCGCCGATACCCCAGGAGCAACAGTGTCCCTAATTTGCTGGGAAGTGGCGGTGCGGTCCCCTACGGCACTGCGTAGGATCCTACGGTCTTGGCGTGCATCCGTGCGTCGCTGCGGTCCGGTCCCAGGTCGACGGGCACGCGCACCTTCCGCCGACCACTGGCGACAACAGAGATGTACTGTGGAGACCTCACGCCCCACGTGTTGAGCAACTCGGCGGTACGTCCACTCGGCCTCCCGCATGCCCACTATACGCCCTTGCTCAAAGTCCGTCAACTGCACATACGGTTCACGTCCACGCTGTCGCGGCATGCTACCAGTGTTAAAGACTGCGATGGAGCTCAGTATGCCACGGCAAACTGGCTGACACTGACGGCGGCGGTGCACAAATGCTGCGCAGCTAGCACCATTCGACGGCCAACACCGCGGTTCCTGGTGTGTCCGCTGTGCCGTGCGTGTGATCATTGCTTGTACAGCCCTCTCGCAGTGTCCGGAGCAAGTGTGGTGGGTCTGACACACCGGTGTCAATGTGTTCTTTTTTCCATTTCCAGGAGTGTATTATTTGGTTATGCAAGCATTGTCTGTTTGTCCTAGATCTCACTATCCTACTTTGCACACGCTGTACAAAATATTTGCTTGTCTACCTGCATCTATTGCTACAGTAGAAAGAAGTTTCTCATCACTGCGACGTACAAAGACATAGCTGACGTGGATAATGAAGGAGGATCGTCGTAATGGCTTAGCTCTGTTGAACACTCATCCTTACATTCATTGTTATATTGACGATGTAATTAACCAATTTGCCAGGAAGAATAGGCGCATACAATTCATCATCATTTAAGGAAGAGAACCACAATTGTAACTTTTTTATATCATAAGATGGCATTGTCTTTATATGTGTATAATTAGTTTAAATGAAACTCTCGTAAACTTAGCATGTGACGTGATTATTTTTTATTACGGTAAAAGTAAAGGTAGCTCAAGATATCTATAGCGCCCCCTCCTTGACGTTTTCTGTGTGCTCCACTGGCTCTCGGAATGGGCAACGCATTGGCCTACGGGCTTCCCTTAAGGGGCTCCGGAACGCCCTATACTTGCAATGTTAAAATAACGCTTATAAATTACATCTTTCCTCACAAAGTATTTGAGGTACGAAGTTGAACTTTTTACAGATTACTTATTGGAATATGGGCTACAACTTAACACAGGGCTTTTACAAAATTTTAGTTCAGTTATTAAAGATGATTTTTTTTTCAATTGTAATGAAAATTCACAACATTTTTTTGCAATTTTTTATTTATATATACAAAAATATACAGTTTTTTGGAAAAAGGCTGTGTTAAATTATGCAGAAGGTACTGTGTTACATTTACTGAAAGTTTGAAACAAATATGTTTGGAAGATCCTTAGAAATCAAGTAATTAGTATGAGAAAATAAAAGTTTTGGGAATCGAGCGACAAAGATTGGATTAACTTTTTAGTGCATTCCAGGTCCATAGGATGGATTATCTTCATCCTCTGCAAACTCCTCCTCCAGCTTCCTCTTGTTCCTCCTCCTGTTTACTCTTGCTTGTATTTCTAGACTCTTTACAGCCCTGTCTGCAGCCCGAAGGCGTTCCTTGTCTAAAGCAAGCATCGCTCGTTGTTGTGTTCGTAGATTTTGCTACCATTTTCTTCAGTTGCAGTTACAGCAACACTGTTCCAAAAGGTGGTCATGTATGAACACTTATCACATTTCAGTTGTATTTCACTAGCAAGTCCTGAAGTCCTACGTGCTTCAACTTCACTACAATGAATACATCTTACACAGTTTGAAAAAATTCCTTTGAGAACCGACATATCAAATATTTCATTCACATCCGATTCGCCCATAAAACATTCATAGTTTTCACTCATTGAACCAAGCTTCTTCTGTGAAGTATTTTCTTTCCCACTTTGACTGCTATGGGCAGGTGTACTTGAGAGGTTAGGTTCACTCACTTGGTTATCGTCTTTATTGTTTACAGTAATAACACATACCTTTGGTTTTCCAACATTTCTCCTTTTCTTAAAAGCCTTCAGAGGATTTCTAATAACTTTACTTTTACTCATTATTATACTTCAACAAAACAGAGACTCAAGAAACAGAATTAATTACGAATATTTTCGAGATAAAGACAGAGTAAATAAACATGAAACAATCGACAATCAAACCAGCGATATATATTGAACCATCACAGGTTAGCCACAACACATACTTTATCTCACATCACTAAAATGTACCTGATGAACACGGACGTTAATAATAACACCATTTGACAGCAGTTTAACAGCGCCACAGTGGGTCACGCCCATGTAGAACACATTTCAAAAAAAATTTAAAAATAGTTGTAGTCTTCGGAATTGAATAAATTATATATCTATTAAAAGGTAATAGTCTGTAGATTCAGAAAACGCAAAAAAGTAAAAATTGAACTTTTCATGATTTTGAGCCTTTCCGGAGCCCCTTAACGGCGTTTTCGTAAAGTTTTCAGTGATAACAGATAAGCAATACCGCCTAAAATGACCAGAGATGTCAATGTGGGGCGTACGACGAACGTATCCGTTAGGACAGTGACGTCAAATCTGGCGCTATAGTGTATAAGGTGGCTATAATATCGCACCTTACAAGCACTCATCCACATACTTTGCCGTGATCTACAAACACAATTAGCTATCATGTGGTAGATTGTACATCGTATATATGAATATATAAAGGAGACTGACTTTGTCACGTACGTTGTGAAAGGTATAGTTTAATGTTAGTCAGGGCCATTCTTTTGTAGAGAATTTTGAAAGTCAGATTGCGTTGCGCTAACAAAATATTGTGTGTCAGTTTAAGGACAGTCGTGTATAATTGTTCAAAGGGGACGTTTCATATGTCGACCCTTAGCCTAGGATACCTCACTGGAATCTTCTGATTTTTTCTTGTAGTTTGTGTATTTAGTGTAGCTTTTGTTTATTGCTAGCGCGTAATTGTAGAGAGAATCTCCTTTGTAGTTGCAGTGTTTCATTGTTGTACAGTAAAACAGTTGTGGCATGCATATAGATTTGCACCAAGTATTTCGCAGCTGTAATTAACTAGATATTATTTTCAGTGCTATGGTAATGTGTTCTCTTGTTTTTGATCTTCAAATTGTGCTTTTCTGCGTTGTCGTGTGAAATATTGTGACAATTATGGCGTGTGAAAAACGTAATACTAGGCTCCAAAGTAAACTGAGAAATGACAGTGAAGACGAAAGCAGTGTGTTAGCGCCACCGAGTAATGAATTAACTGATGTTCAAAGTAGTAATTTGGTAACTGTTCATAGGGAAATGGAGCAGGCGGCAAACAATGGCGTGGACAGTGAAACAATTAGTGAAGAGGGACGCATTATCGATCGATCGGTCGGCAACAGCTCGCCTCAGGAATCCGAAATGACAGGACACAATTTCGCAAATACTGTAGATTCAGGTTTTGGGTCATCACCGTTTTCTCAAATAAGTCAAGACACATTTTCTGCTTGTCAAAATGTGAATGTTGTCGGTGCAAATGCACTGCCGAAAAGCGTAGAGAAACAGATTCCAGACACTAATACATTATTATTGCAATTAATGCAACAAATGGAACAAAATCAGAGACAAACACAGCAACAGTTAGACACAGTGGAACAAAATCTCAAAAAGTTAGACACAGTGGAACAAAATCTTAAAAAGTTAGACTCATTGGAACAAACACTTGAACAAACACGTGAAGATTTAACTACTGAGTTACATAACATTGAATCGAAATGTCAAAAAGTCTGTAATGACGTAAAAACACAAATTTGTGAGCATTTTCAACCTATTTTTTCGCGTCATGAAAATGCACTACAGAATCACGAAGCAGCCATAAAAGAACTGCAAATTATTGTTCATGAAAATCATGAGACCTTGCAAGCTAAATTTGACTCAGTTGCATCTACCGATTCGGTTATGCAACTTGCAAAAACTCAGGAAAACTTTAAGGACACAGTAGATACTCTGAAACTTGGTTCAGAAAAACACACTGAAGAAATAAGTACACTATCGGAGAAAGTAGCCGAACTTTCGGATCAGGTCACTAACTTATCTACAAAGGTAGATGATGATCTGAATGACACAAGACCCGTAGCCTTCACTGACACAGAAGAGTATGAACAAATAAGAAAATTCAAACAAAATCAGAATCAAATTAATACACAACACCAAAGAGAAATCCGGGAAGTACAAGATCAGCTGACACAGGTAATACAAGAATTACGTATTTCAGAGGACACTCGCGCTCCAACACGGGAAGAGGGACTTAGAAATACGGAAAAGACGCAAAATAATAACACAGGGCATTTCGGAAGTTATGAAAGAAACTGGCAATGTGCACCGAATTTCGATATGGAACCGCCGACACGACGTAACAATGACCGATATGCTACTCGCCGACACGATGATTTTGACTATAAGCTGTTCATTACTACACGTAAATTCAAAACATTTAAGAATTCTGGCAACGACATTCATCCACAAGCATGGCTCCATCAATTCTCTCATTGTTTTCCTCCCAACTGGTCATTGGAGCACCGATTAGAATTTATGTGTGGCTACTTAGAGAATGAACCAGCTGTAAGAATGCGATCGGTCATTCACGATTGCCACAGTGAAGGAGAATTTTACCATGCCTTCCTCTCAGCATATTGGTCTCAAGCCACACAAGACCGCGTAAAACATGGTATCATAATGATGAAACATTTCGAACAATCTAAATTCTCCAGTCTTGTGAAATATTTTGAAGACATGTTGCACAAGAATCAGTACCTGACAAACCCATACAGCCCCTCAGAACTCATCCGCATTTGCTTAATCAAACTGCCTGAACATTTACGACATATTATTTTGGCAGGACGTTGCAAAGACGACATTGAAGCTTTTCAGGGACTGTTACAAGAATTAGAAATTGACACAGACAGTCGCGGGATGCGAAAACAGGAAAACAATCACTACAGGTCACATCCGTCACAATTCCGTGACGACAGAAACAATAACTGGCCACGACAAGCCTATTCTTACAACGCAAATCGTGACCAAAACAGACACCACCCATATGACAACCATTGGCAGAGTAATAGTTACAGAGAAAGATCGCATTTCCGTAGTAATGAATATGACAGAGATAACCATAGAAACAGACAATATGGTAATCAGATCTATTATTATCAAGGGAGACAGAATAATTTCAGACGCAACAGTTCAGCGCGCAGTTACGATTCAGGGAGAAATTCTCCACCACATGACCGACACGAAAGAAACTGTGTAAACTACCGACAAAACGACAGACCTGAATTCCATCAGAACTGGCGAGCTTTAAACAGAGCTGGGCCCTCTCGGCAAGGCGAATTTGTGGAAGTTAGGCCTCCTAATCCCAGTAACGACGCGCGGCAACAAAGAGACAGACAATGACTCGCACCGCAGGCATACACGTGCGCCGGCTGGCTCCGAGAAAAATAACAATATATCTGGTACTGCTAATGAGATTTTAATGCAACATTTTGGTTTACTTGAAAATATATTCTGGATTTAAAGTACTTTCTGTGAGATACCAGGTGACACAGTGGTTAGTTTATTTGACAGCTACACGACTATATCACGACGTTACTAATGTGTGACACAATTTACATTGTTGCTCTTGCGGAGTATCTGTTTTATATCTGCACAGTATTTCTGAATTCTTCTGGAAAGTAAAACAGGTTTTAGTAGTAACTTTTGTAGTGTAGCTACAAGGAGACAGCCTTTTCCATAGCACAACAATACGTTACAGTACAGTACTTTCTTCATCACGGCAATAAGCGTAATAACTAAGACATTTATACGCAAAGCATTTCACTTTTGTGTATTATGAGGTAAGTACATTGACTTCTGCAGAACGTAGCTTTCGGAGGACGATAACTACGACACTTCCACACAGATTATGTTGCAACAAGACGCACATTTAGCGCTACAGGACACGCATTTGAGTGATTAATCTTATACTTAAAACACTTATTTTCAAAGATTTTTTAATTACAAAGAAAGTTTTCCGTGATACATTTCATTCCATTGCTGTAATTTGTAACACCTGAGGGTATAATTACATTTATCCTCAGGGGGGTACACGCTCACTTTGTGTACCATGTGTATGGCAACCACAAGGAACCCTAGCTAATATGGTATTTGCTTATTCAACTTTACACATCGGTACCATATTTCTCTAACACACAAATTACACAGCTATCTGATCATTTAACTGAGAGATAAACATGTTTTTTACTACGCCAGTGACACATGTTTACGCAATTACAGAGTTGGATTACTTCACACTTACGAAATTGTATTTTGTCTGTACTGTGTGATCTGTTCATATTTTTTTTGGAACCATTGTGATACTATGAGAGCTTTGAATGATGTATTTGGTATGGATTCATGATTTTTAAAGTACGTTTGAGGCAGATGACACTTTTGACATGAGCAGAGAATTTTTTTAATTATTGGAGGAAGCTACGACGATTTTGAGATTTGACTGAGGTGTTATGATGTTATTTTTACGACGACGATGTGTATTATGCTGCTGAGGTATGTTTATGATTAATAGGCTGAGGCTATATGAGTTATTTGATTATGCTTCATATTTATAATGACGAAATATTGACGAGTGTCGATGGATACGTATATGTGTAATAAGGTAAGGAGTAATGAGTAGTGATTAGGGACTCTGATTTGTGGAAAAGGTTGTTGGAAACCAAGAATCGTACTTTAAGAGTTATGAAATGTGCGTAAATGCGTGACTGTATCACAATACTGACGAATATTTTATTTAGACACTTATATTTATAGGATTTTCTTTCTACAGATTTGCAACGCTAATTCTTGACCTGTGAAATATTTTTAAATGAGACTGCAACGGTAGCAGAATCTCCTGTCGTAAATATTTCCGTACGAAAGTTAAGTGACCACCTGCACGTAATGCGTCGCGGGCACCCAGCTGTGTCAGACGCCTGGAGAAAAAGCCATTATTGCGAGCCCTTTTCAGCGGCACAGGTAGAAAAAAAAGGGGACGTGGGACGTGTCAAACACCTGGAGAACAAGCCATTAGGGTGTGCCTTTCATCGCTAATGCGACACCCTCGTTACTTGAAAACATATGATTACTCGCACTTTGTGCTAATTACTGAAATGCTTATGAATTGATGGGAAATATTCGTACATCTGCACACCTGATTATGACAAGCGTCTTTCTATGAGAGTTGAGAGAATTTCTACTAACTTATGAAATGTCACATGACTACTGAATGATATTTTTATGCTTTGCTTTTCATAGTTGCTTATTTCATTTGATATCTGGTTTCCAGCTGTGTTGCAGCATTGCTTTTATAAAATGAAATGCATTTGCTAATGTGAACACTTTCTGTCAACAGATCTATTAAATAATTATTTTATGATCCACATTCTTTAAAAAAGGAGCACTTGGAATGGAGAGAACAATAAGAAGCGACTAATACCAGTAACTGCATCTATAATTTTCTTTTCAAGTACTTGGTAATTTCTTTTGTAGAATAAATTGTGATGCATCACTCTAATGTTAAGATGTGACATAGGTATTAGACATGGCCATTTTAGTGTAATATTTTTTCTGCTTGCGCTATGTCATGTTTAGGTATAAGTTGCTGCTGTTTGCCAGGCGTAGTGTTATTGAATTTGACTTTTGCTCATTTATGCTGCTAGCTTTGCCAATCTGTATTTTTTGTCATTGCTGCTTGTGTTAATTGTTTTGTGCTGCTGCATTGCCTCGTCCCTTAGTTTAGCATCTGAGCTCAGTAGATTTAAGTTAGCTTAAGAGGGGGTAGACTATGTAAGAAACTGACTATGGAGAATAGGTAAAGAAATGCATTGAGAAAACAGGTTTAGGTAGGATTTTCTTGGAAATAAATGTTGAGGTAAGAAATGTATGAACATATAAATACAGAAAGCATGCTTAGATAGAATTTTTTGGGTGGAAACAAAGGATGAAATAAGAGGAAAGATATATGAAGTTTTGGGTTGGACTGCAGTACCACATGTTACACTGAAAATGAACCCTGTCCTTTCCCTTTTGTGTTATCCCACTATATGTTTGTGTACCCTTGTGTATTTGTTTTCTTCCTGTCTCTGTGTACAGTTTCATAGAATTTTTTTTCTCTTTTAATATTAAGCTACATTCACTATGATGAGGAATACTGTTATCCTCGAATATAATTGGCATTAATAATATGTTATTTACTTTGTAAAGATGTTAGATATTGTTAATTCCGTTCTGTTTAATGCTCATGTGTGAAGTTGATGTTTCGAAAGTTATTGTGATCCTTTATGTATGTACTCATGTCATAATTCCACTGATGTATATGTTTATTTCTATTCTTTTGTAAAGCCTGTACTACAAATGTTATCTGTATTATTATGTTCTTTAATGATGTATTTTGTACCTTTGTAATTGTATTTTCATGTTGTAAATTTATAAAATTGTAATTGACACCAGATCATCTTATTATTAACTTGTAAGTTACATTTCACTGCACACGTTTCTGTTGGTCATAGTATATGGACAATATGTGAGAAGTTGGGACTGTTAGTGTTTGCACGTGTGTTTATAATTCAGCAAGGGACTGGATAACAGCATTGCTGGTTCTAAGGACAATTCCAGAAACTTTGTGAGTGCACAAGTGGTGGTTTATGGACTTGCTATATTATCCGCAAGACTCTTCAATGGTGATTGTGCACCTGCACAGTCACAACAGATGGCTGCTGGCTATTTCTACAAGGACTGCAGTGGGTCTGCACCTCTGGTGGCCCACCAATACCATTATCTCTACAAGGACTGCAGTGGGTCTGCACCTCTGGTGGCCCACCAATATCGTAATCTCTACCAGGACTACGGTGGGTCTGCTCTGTGATGACCTACCTACCAATATTCATCAAAACTTCGACTGACTCTGCAGTGGGTTTGCTCTGTTGTGGCCCACTACCTGTCAGCATGTCGAGAGTCAGCACTGTCTTTCCGTTGGAAGGACAACACTACTTCTTCAAGACAGCATGGAAATCCACTACTTCTGTGTGCATTTTCTTTTACTGCTCAGACTTTGAGAAAAACACTGCTATTTTACTGTGATGAATCAGGACTATCTTTATGGACTGTGAGAAAATTTTAGCTTTTGACCAACATTGTATCAATAAGTGTGTGCATTTGATTTCTTTGTTATTGTAATTATGAAAAAAATTTTTTCAAATCTGTATTGGCCACTGCCCAATCCAATATGTAAAAATTTTTGTGGGGAGCATGGGGGCTATGTAAGTATGCTGTTTAGGTTTTTTATTGGTAACGCCACCTCTGTATGAAAATCACTGGCTGTGCTGTGTGCAGTCTGTGGGTAGCTTGCATTGTTGTCTGCCATTGTAGTGTTGGGCAGAGGCAGCTGGCTGTGAACAGCGCGTAGCGTTGCTCAGTTGGAGGTGAGCCGCCAGCAGTGGTGGATGTAGGGAGAGAGATGGCGGAGGTTTGCAATTTGTCATGAACTGATATATATATTATGACTTGTGATGATATTAAGGTAAATACATTGTTTGTTCTCTATTAATATCTTTCATTTGCTAACTATCCCTATCAGTAGTTAGTGCCTTTAGTAGTTTGAATCTTTTATTTAGCTGGCAGTAGTGCCGCTTGCTGTATTGCAGTAGCTTGAGCAGCGAAGATTTTTGTGAGGTAAGTGATTTGTGAAAGGTATAGTTTAATGTTAGTCAGGGCCATTCTTTTGTAGAGAATTTTGAAAGTCAGATTGCGTTGCGCTAACAAAATATTGTGTGTCAGTTTAAGGACAGTCGTGTATAATTGTTCAAAGGGGACGTTTCAACGTCTTGTAAATAATTGTTTAAAAAATGGATCAAATGGCTCTGAGCACTATGGGACTTAACATCTTAGGTCATCAGTCCCCTAGAACTTAGAGCTAATTAAACCTAACTAACCTAAGGACATCACACACATCTATGCCCGAGGCAGGATTCGAACCTGCGACCGCAGCAGTCCCGCGGTTCCAGACTGCAGCGCCAGAACCGCACGGCCACCACGGCCGGCAAAATAATTGTTACCGCTTATTTCATGAAAGGTGACGGTGTGTCTTTGCTATAAAAACGGCATAACGAATGATTGCCTATACTAGTAGAGGTTCGAATGCCAGTGGAAATGAAACGGCTGGCGGAACTGAAGCCCTGGGTGGAAGGCCGACACAGGTGTGTTGGTCCTGCAAGGAAATAGCAAGACGGACGTCGTAATACCAAAGCGTTGGAGCACAACACAGTCGCGACCGGCCGGTTTTGTGGCCGAATCGGAAGGATTATACTTCGGAAACGCTGGAAATCTTGGACGCAGGTGAGAGGAACGAAGAAGCGCCACCTCGGAAACCACGCAGGATGGGTTATTTCCAAGGATTTTTACTCAGAAGCGTACCATTGTACGCGTATAGGTTGTTCCTCGCAAATTTGCCACGCTGGACGACAAAAGACTAAAATATGGTTGGTCGGCGTTCAGAAGTATCTGTAGAGAGGGAGAATACTCCATGGTTTCGGGAATATGATTCGTTTTCGGAATTACGAGAGTGGAGAGCCAAGCCTTGCTGGGAAGCCAGTGCTGGAGAGACGCGGTCTTCCGTTTTGAGCTCCCGTGTGTGACGGTCGCTCAGTATCAGCTTCTTGTTGGTACGGAGGGACTTGCAGTCTTTGCTCTGTCGAGATTTCATACTTAGGACGGTTAGGCACTGTACTATTGTGAACTGATACGATTCTGGACCTCCCCTCCGGGTTGGAAGTCGTCGTTGAGTACGTAGCTTTCAGTGATTGAGAGCACTTCTTCTGCCTACACTTACGTTGAGACGTTATCTGAACTCCGTCCTTGTGGCTGGGAGTTCCCGTTTCTCGTCTGTAGAACACAGAGAGGAGAAGACAGTGTTAGAGTATAGTAGTCAGAGGGCCGCCTTCAGCCGTCCTACTCCTTTAAAGAGTTTATTTGTGGCTGGAGTGCTTCCATCGTCGCAGACGTGTACGAGAGCCATCACTTCGACGCACCGGACGCGGTACGTACCGTGATATTGCTGATTACTTTGGCTTATTAGGGGCTATGAGGCTAAACAGCTGTGATCACGTAGGATTTGTTTCCACTGACGTTGCACTCCATTGTAGATCATCTTTAAAAGTAGTGTGTTCTTGTGTTAGGTAGATAGATGATGTCAGTCATTTCGCATTATTTATATTAGATCGCGCAGTCATATCAAAAGGGCAGAGTTATTCAATGGATCAGTAATTTTAGTTAGGAAATATAAACATTTGTAATAAAGATTGTTTTTAATATACCGGTACAATAAATGTATAAGCAGCAACAACGTTTATCATTTAGTATAATTAGTTCCCTTAATCATTCATTTCTGTTTAGGTTGGAATTTATATGTTAAAGAGCATTAAGAGATCCTAAGATCTGCTTCAGGGGGTAGTCAGATAGGGCTAAATCTTCATTTTAGCGTTTATGATTTTCCGTTGCGCACAGTCATTTAACACCCCCCCCCCCCCCCCCCCCCCCCCCCCCGCAGTAGCATCATGGAAGTGCTATGGCAGCAGACGATCGACGCAATTACTTTTGCTAAGTACCTGCAGCGCCTTTCTGGCCATGTGACCACGTCGCTTGTAGCTTAGACGAGTAGAAAACCGTGGTCAGAGGAGTGCCGATTTCGGCTGGTAAGAGCTGATGATAGGTTTCGAGTGTGTTGCGGACCGCATGAATCCACGGACCCAAGGCACTGTACAAGCTTGTGGCGGCTCCATAGTGCTGTGGGCTGAACCGATCATTTTTGGAAATGGTTATGTTCGGCTACTTGTTCCATAACAACGATGGAGTTTTTATGGATGACAAGGTGCGATGTCACTATGCCACAGTTGTTCGCGATTGGTTTGAAGATCATCCTGAAAGATTCGAGCGACTGATCTGACCACTCAGATCGCCGGTCTTGAATCCCACCGAACATTTTTGGGACATAAGCGAGAGGTCAGTTTGTGAACAAAATGGCGCCCCGGCAACACTTTCGCAGTTATGGACGGCTAAAGAGGCAGCATAGCTCACAAGGGAACCTCCCCATCACACCGCCTTCAGATTTAGTTTTAAGTTGGCACAGTGGATAGGCCTTGAAAAACTGGACACAGATCAATCGAGGAAACAGGAAGAAGTTGTGTGGAACTATGAAAAAATAAGCAAAATATACAAACTGAGTAGTCCATGGGCAAAATAGTCAACATCAAGGAGACTCTGAGCTCGAGAGCGGTGTGGTCCCGTGGTTAGCGTGAGCAGCTGCGAACCGAGAGGTCCTTGGTTCAAGTCTTCCCTCGAGTGAAAAGTTTAATTCTTTATTTTCAGACAATTATTATCTGTCCGTCCGTCCGTCCGATGCGAAGTAACTGCGCCGTAGTATGGGGACGCTACACCCTAACAAACATGGAAAGGTAGAAGAATCTTTTTACCCATTCGCCAAGTGTACAAGTTAGGTGCGTGGACAACATATTCCTGTCATGTGACGCACATGCCGTCACCAGTGTTGCATAGAATATATCAGACGTGTTTTCCTGTGGAGGAATCGGTTGACCTATGATCAAATGTTTTCGGTTCCCTTTGGAGAGGCACGTCCTTTCGTCTACTAATCGCACGGTTTTGTGGTGCGGCCACAAAACACAGACACTAAACTTATTGCAGAGAACAGAGACGTCAATGAACGAACGGAAAGATCATAACTTTGCGAAACTAAAGAAATTAAACTTGTCACTCGAGGTAGCACCTGAACCAAGGACCTCTCGTTCCGCAGCTGCTCACGCTAACCACGGGACCACGGCGCTCCTGAGCTCACACCATCCTTGATGTTGCCTATCTTACACATAGACTACTCAGTTTGTATATTTTGTTTATTTTTTTCATAGTTCCACGCAACTTCTTCCTGTTTTCTCGATTGATCTGTGTTCAGTTTTTCAAGGCCTATCCACTGTGTCGACTTCTAACTAAATCTGAGGGGGGGGGGTGCGATGGGGAGGTTCCCTTGTCAGTATTTCTGCGGGTACATCCGACGACCTCTTGAGTCCATGCCACGTCGAGTCTCTACACTACACCGGACGAAAGGAGGTTCGACACGATACTAGGAGGTATCTCATGACTTTTGACATCTCTGTCTGTGGCACCTGTGTGGCATTGCGAATGACATGTGAGCCGTGGTATACCCGCTGCCCCCCGCATTCTCCGACTCTTGGAGCACCACACATCGAATCAGCAACCACAGGCGCGCTCCGAATACCGACTCAGTTAACCTCGCCCGGTTCGGAGCTGCGCTCTACGCGCTCGCACACGCAGCGGCCGCGCCGCTCTGCCGTTCTTCGGCATTCCTGGAAGCGGATAAGGGCGCCGTGGTAATTGCGCGCCCGCGCCCGCAGTCGGCCTACCGCCGGTGAGGGCGGCTTTGCTAAATTAACACGCGCGTCTGGTCGGCCGGCGGTGCGCTAATGCCATCAATCACCGTCCGCAAGAAGCGTTATTAACAGCCGCCTTCATTAGGTCCCCCTCACGCCCACGGCGCTGCCGGTAGATTGTTTTTGCTCTTCTGGGAAGCGCCGTGCGGCTCCGCGCCGCGCATAATTCACCTCTCCGGCCGAAGCCTGCTATAGTCTGGCGCCACGGCCGCTGTCGGTGCCTTTCTCTACCGGCGCTCGCTCGCGGCAAATCTGCTTCGTTTTAATGGCAACGGCTGGCGCCACATTGTTCCCGTTCCTCGCGCCTTACTGCGTTCCGAGGCGACAGACTTGCAACTGCCCAGCTTTTCTCGGTAATGAAAGTAATGATTCGCTCAAAAATCACGACCTTTACCGCGAAAGAGATTTTTTGATACTCAAGTAACAAGAGAATGGAATTAGATGAAACGATGAAGTTCTAAAGGATATTTCTAAGATGTTAATCATACACTAAACTTATACTGATATAATTGTAATTAATATTGTGTTTATACTGGTTGATGGTGAGCAGGAAAGGTAGTTATTAGTATTTTATTAATGATCTCATTCATAAGCAGCCATACCACAGTCATCAAGTCTCTCAAGAAAGTCATAATTTAGCTTGTTTAATCAGAATCGGACGATGACAATCCTTGTCCGCAGTCTTGATAATTCGAAGCGATCTGCAATCCTGTAAATAAAATATCTTGGTTTTCTTGCGTTGCGTAGTCAGTCGGGAAACCTCAGATCAAGCGAAAAGTTTGCTTTGATAGAGTTTAATTATCCGATGAGATAATGGAGCTCTTGGATCTAATAACAGCAGGTTCGTTTCCAATTCATCGGAAGTTCCCTTCTGATTACCAACGAAGCGACACCTCCGTGCAAATTTCCAATTAGAGAATACATATACAACGAAATTCCTTACAAACCTTTGATGTAAATGCTCAGTATGTATTTTCTTGAGTAGCATACAATATATTTTCAGTCTCTTTCTTCCAGTAATATCGATAGCAAAATTACAACTATTCAATGCGGCTATTCGGCACGGGGAATATCCTAAAAGTCCTCTCAACACACCAGAGATAATATTACAAAGAGTAATTATGCGCTCATGGAGTAGTAACAGTACTGTACTACTTTGCGCATCGATTCTGCGAGTATATAGATGGTCAAGTAGGAAACGTAATTCACTCATAGAATTGTGCAGGGACAATTAGTAGAATATAAAGAGATATTACACTGAACGTAAATAAAGCAAACAGTTTCAATTTCAGCTGAAAGTAATTCTGTCGAAGTAAGTGTCGACGAGAATTTCAGAGATTACATAGCAAAAGCAGCTTTTTCTTCAGGAATTAATACTGACTGTCACCTCAACTGGAGCGAAAGCACAAATAAACCAGCCAAGGAAATGCCAGAATTCTGAGCTCACACGAGTCTTGCAATCGTTGTGTAACAGACAATGTCCTTTTGTTCCATACTGTTCCTATATCCACTTCACCTTTGACTATGGAATAATTTTTCTTTTAGTGGTTCACACAGAAAACGTGGACACACTCTTCAAACTTCCGGAAGGAGCCAATGGAACTATAATTTAAAATATACTGCTTGACAGTTTATAAGGAAATGAGACACTGTTCAACAAGATTAATTACAGGCAATGAAGGACCATATGAAACACACTAGATGTATAACAGAGGTGGAATAGCATATTTATAAAGGAAAATGGTGCAGATTTCACCGCATGGGAGAACAGGACGCTACAGATAGATAACGTTCATGTTTTACACAGGCTACACTCTCAACATAAAGGCTGATATCGGACTCCCAATAAGGCACATCCGCTCCAAGTCCACTAACACATGTTTTGCACCTGTTATTCATGCTGACTACCAAACTGTTAAGGAATCCTTGTGGAGCATTGTCCCACTCCTGTCTCAAGGCGGTTTCCAGTTGTTGCTCGGTTCGGTGACAAGGATGTTCGGTGAGAAACATGTCCTCCGAGAGGATCCCAGGTCTATAGGGTTTAGGTCTCGAAAGTATGCAGACCTTTCCATATGTTCAGTAGCTATCATCGTGTCCGACGCTTGTTGGGTCCTGTGTGGGCGGGCATTATCGTCCACATACAAAAAGTCGAGACCCACCCCACCCTCAACAGACGGACGTGATGCGGAATAGTCTCCCAGCAATACTGCTGTGTTTTAACGGCACCTCTCGCGAAGATAAGCAGCGGTGCTCGGCCATTGTGAATAATTCCTGTCCACACCATAAAGCCTAGGGCTTACCGACGACGATCATAAACATTCTGTGGTCTGTAACGTAAATCCCTCTCTCTCCATACCAACTGGTCACCTGAACCACTTGCCACACTGAAGCAGTACTCGTCGGAGAACATCACCCTGGTCCACTGTTGCTGACCCCCAAGCAACACGCTCCATACACCAACGTACTCCATAGCGACGATGGCGTCGCTTCATTGGAATGCTTTTAAAGGTCCTACAGTCTTCCGAGCATAGCAACCAACATGATTTAATCATCACGAAATGAATCTGGAGTACGTCTGCAGCGATCTGCCTAGGAGTGAGATACTTGTTCCTTTTGCCCATTATGGCTACGTGTCGATCCTCTTGCGGTGTGGTGACCCATCTATGACCACCGGCATGCTTTTGCATTGTATTTCCATCTTCAACGGTCTTTTTTAATCGTGAGATGACTCTTTTGGACACATCCACTGCTGTGGCCACAGTAGTGATACTTCGAGCGGCCTCGACTGGTCCAACTGCTCGTCCACGATCACAAGTGTTGTGACCACCTTAAACGCTGTGCGGTTCGACAGTGGATACAGGAGCGAGGAACAGATGCCGTTCATGAATGGATATAAGTTTACTCTACTTCTAATAACTTTATTGCAGTATTTCCAGCGTCAGCTGCTAACAGTAAACGTGAATGAAGAAGTGTACACACACACAAAAGATTCACAAATCTGTCACTCCTCAACCCAGTGTTTGTTCAGAAGGCGGAAGATGTCGAGACCTGGCCACTATGAAAGTCTGTAAACGTTATTCAACTCGCAGACACACAGAAATGGGCTCAGTGCAGCAATGTTCGAACTTAAGTACAGCGGCTGCTGAGCCCTCGAGAGGGGATTTTTTATTTATTTATTTATTTATTTACTAAGATTGCAGAGTGACCCACCACCTTAGTAACTATAGTGGGTCGCTTTCTGCTACAGACTAGAAAACTTTCAGAATTTTAGAACTTTTCTTGTTTTTATATAATTAAATTGTTAAGTAAAGAAGGAAAACAAAAGAACACAAAACACATAAAGTACAATAGGGAAATACATAACTCTATTCTTAAGACGAAAATAATAACGAAAGGGAAGATTTAGATAGAAAGACATGTCCCTTTACCTTTATCTAGCTATTTCAAGTGGAGGGCTTCGGTAAACACTTCAGGCCTATCTCACCTGAATTAGCATAATACGAGCTGCATTCAAGTTCTAAGGCCTCCGATTTCTTTTCTCCAGACTGAAAAGAGACAGAAACATGTGCATTGTTTTAAAATGAGGCCGTGTTCATTGTCAATACATCCCAGAGATGGCAGCACCGTACGGCAGATGGAATTTTACCGCCAGCGGCGAGAATGAGAACTGTTTTAAATACTTAAAATGGCGACGGTTTCCTTACTTGAACAGCGTGCAATCATTCGTTTTCTGAATTTGCGTGGTGTGAAACCAATTGAAATTCATCGACAGTTGAAGGAGAGATGTGGTGACGGAGTTATGGATGTGTCGAAAGTGCGTTCGTGGGTGCGACAGTTTAATGAAGGCAGAACATCGTGTGACAACAAACCAAAACAACCTCGGGCTCGCACAAGCCGGTCTGACAACATGATCGAGAAAGTGGAGAGAATTGTTTTGGAGGATCGCCGAATGACTGTTGAACAGATCGCCTCCAGAGTTGGCATTTCTGTGGGTTCTGTGCACACAATCCTGCATGACGACCTGAAAATGCGAAAAGTGTCATCCAGGTGGGTGCCACGAATGCTGACGGACGACCACACGGCTGCCCGTGTGGCATGTTGCCAAGCAATGTTGACGTGCAACGACAGCACGAATGGGACTTTCTTTTCGTCGGTTGTGACAATGGATGAGACGTGGATGACATTTTTCAATCCAGAAACAAAGCGCCAGTCAGCTCAATGGAAGCACACAGATTCACCACCACCAAAAAAATTTTGGGTAACCGCCAGTGCTGAAAAAATGATGGTGTCCATGTTCTGGAACAGCGAGGGCGTAATCCTTACCCATTGCGTTCCAAAGGGCACTACGGTAACAGGTGCATCCTTCGAAAATATTTTGAAGAACGAATTCCTTCCTGCACTGCAACAAAAACGTCCGGGAAGGGCTGCGCGTGTGCTGTTTCACCAAGACAACGCACCCGCACATCGAGCTAACGTTACGCAACAGTTTCTTCGTGATAACAACTTTGAAGTGATTCCTCATGCTCCCTACTCACCTGACCTGGCTGCTAGTGACTTTTGGCTTTTTCCAACAATGAAAGACACTCTCTGTGGCTGCACATTCACCAGCCGTGCTGCTATTGCCTCAGCGATTTTCCAGTGGTCAAAACAGACTCGTAAAGAAGCCTTCGCCGCTGCCATGGAATCATGGCGTCAGCGTTGTGAAAAATGTGTACGTCTGCAAGGCGATTACGTCGAGAAGTAACGCCAGTTTCATCGATTTCGGGTGAGCAGTTAATTAGAAAAAAAATCGGAGGCCTTAGAACTTGAATGCACCTCGTATATCCTACTATAGCTACGTGAGTTCCACAAGAAAGTGTACGCCGCTATCTGTATGAAATGAATGAAACTATTATAAATATATATATTTACATGGCAGTACACGTTATGACTAATTGCACAATTAACTAATACTTAATCCACAATCGCCACCATTATCGATAATAGCTTGCCACATTTTTGGCATTCTTTTCACGAGGTTCTCTGCATATTCTCTTGGTAACGATCTCCATTGTGTCCTGATTTTATATGACAGCTGCTTCGAAGTATATATTGGCTTTCCTTTAAGCATCTTCTTAATATGCGACCAAATATCTGCGATCTAATTCGCATCTGGAGACACTGCAGGCCAGTCCAGCGTTTGCACGCAGCACAACGACGGCTGCGATGTTTCGGATCAGTATCCTCTTGAAGCACCTAGTCTCCCTCGTTCGAACCAAATAACTTCTTGAAGGACCTCAGACGGCATTTTTGATAAATATTGCACTTTTTTCAGCGTTTAAACTGGCTGTAGGTAAGTGCAAACACCCAGAACCGCGTTTAGAGAAACATTCCTAAACATGCACTTTTATCGGGCCATTGACAGTCCGTCCAAGCGACCTTCCACACTTCGAACATCAGGCTTTTGAAAGAGGAGACCAGGTCCAAAAATATGATTTACAAGGAACATTGCCTCCTGACGCTTCAGATACCTTTGACTCTCTTTAAAATGCTATCGACAAACCGAAACACTCAATTCTGGCACCGTTTAGCTATGCACTGTGAAACGCCCGCTAAATCACGCAGGACTAACAGGTAATTAGGATTGTGGAAAGGGCCAAGGGAGATGCGGTCGGATTCATTTCACAATTGCAATTTATTATCATTTATTTCACAAATACACTTCTGAAAGAACTACGTTGCTCGGCGGCTGAAGGCCTCCAAACAGATGCCTAATAATAAGTTCAATTTTGAAAAGACATGACACACAGTTAAATTTACGAACAAGATAAATCGTATACACATATGAGATCACCATGCGGAGCTGTTGAAGCTGCCGGATCAAATGTTCAAAATTCCAAATATACTATGATGATTACTGAAGACAGAAGGCCAGATGGTTTTAAGATGCTAACAGGGCTGATGGCCCACAAGGTGCATACAAAGAGATAAACAAACGCAATAAGATGGCTGAAGCCCGCAAAGTTAAATTCCGCATATTAAGGAAATATATATTGCAACAGTCGACAAAAGAATACATTAAGTTTAAAAATTTCCTTTTTGTAACACCAACGGCGCAAGGCCCACAATAACTTGTAAAATCTTTCAGAGGAAATTACAATAACCTTTCAAGAGCAGAAGGCTATAATGCTTGGACTTGAAGGAAACTCTGACAACATATTTCCGGGGCTGAAGGCTCGCAACGAACCTTGCCAAATTAAAAATATAAAATACAGTTAAATTACAACAACATTAAGAGTGCAAAAAGGATAATTAAGAGAACGGCACTCTGGAGTCTCCAGTGGATCGGTCTGCCCTCGTTCACTTAGGCGAGACAGGTGGTGAGTCCAACTACACTTCATTCGTGCGAACCCAATCAAGGGACAGTCACGGACCAACCGACGGACCGCTTGCTTGCCACGACGGAGTACCCGAGAATTCAAGGCCCCCCAAAAAATTACAAGTATCATTATTCCCAAACAACGCGTATGTGAACTGAGCTGCCAAAACTATCCACCATGTTGGGCAGCAACAACAGGTGAGGAAAAGACACTGCCTAAAAGCTACGTTAGTGGCCAGGGCAGGTAACCGGCACACTAACGGCCACAAGGCAGAAAATTCCGCTGGTGCACTCGAATTGTATCAGCCAATATAGTTAATTGCACCGCATGGCGGCTAAATTTGAGCAATATAACACTCGGTGTTGCTCACAGGATAACCTCCCCAACAGCGAACCCCCGAAACGAACCACACAACATGAACGGACGTGGCTTGGATAGTTGAAACCCCTACTCAGCTTTGACGTCCTGGGACGGTGAGCCACGAAGTTCGCAGCGATCGGACAGCTCCACACACGCTCCGACACAGCGCAGAGACCGCCAGCGGACCCAGCCGACCGCACTGCGCGGAGATAACTTCCCTGGTCCACAGCAACCGACCGACTCACCGCAGAATGCCGACAAAATCTAAAATAGTCGTCAGTGGAAATAACGCCAACTACACACACAACCTGACAAACACACGAAGACCTGAACGTTACCCAACAGTGACTAAGCACACACGAAGACAAATCGGGAGTTGATGCACACACACACACACACACACACACACACACACACACACACACACACACACACACACAGCCAACTCATGAATGATCGGCGAGCCAAAACGCGTTGTCCGGTAGTACGACCGTCCGACGATCCACCAAGACCGTGGTCCGGCTGAAGTGATGCATGGCGGCAATGGTCGGGCGAGCCATGTCGACGCAGACCTCACTGCTGCGCCAACTCGACTGCACTAGTGCCGCATTACAACTCCCCGACTGGGAGGTCTGGACTGCGCTCCAGACGCGTTCCAACTGAAGGCCGGTTCCCACTAGGGCTGCCGCGCGTCAAAACCGCGCGTCAGCGGCGTGGTTGCCATGGAAATGGCGTCAGCGGCAAGGCGCGGCGGGCTCTGCGTCGCGGTTTGACCATGTCGAACCGCTTCCGCTGCCACGTTCCGCGCTCCAGGTGCGCGCCGCCAATCACAGAACGCGCTGAGCGTGACGTCAGGTACGGACCCCCCCCCGGGTCACACGAACTTTCGCCGAACCGCTGGCGCGGACGCGGCAGCAGCTATGGAATACTTATCATCCGATTCCAAGGAAACTATTTGGTAGAAAAATTTGATTCTTGGGCATGTTACAGCCTGATATCTTCTCTCGATAAAGGACCGAATTTCTTTTCGTTATTCGTCGTGGTTACTTGCTGTATCGCATTTACGTAAACCTTTACACGAAATCTGAATGAGTGTGCAGAGGTAAAAACGCATTGCGTGGACTTTGAGTACAGTTCATTTTAGGTAATACATTATCGCGTATGAAATTTAGTCAACATATCGAAATTGTTTTTAAAGCTGAGAGCAGAACGATAGCTATCACCGTTCTCGAGATATTGAATGATATGTCGGCGGACGGGCTGTGCGGTGACCGCGCACGGGTCGCTCGCGACGCGACCGATACTTTTGTCCTGCTCGTCGTAAACCATGTGGTTGTATCAACTGCAAATTTCGTAAACGGTTCAAGAAATCGAAACGTGTTTTTTTGCAAACGATAACTTGTAAAAACTCATGTATTTCGTCGCATGATAAATATCCAAAATCTGTTTAACTACCAAGATATGAAAGAAACTACAGTTTTTTCGGAAGGGATAGATGAATTTTTTTAAACAGCATTTAATAGCGTGTGTAATGAGAAGTTAAACCGAGACTAATTTGCTGGTATGTCATAAGATGTAATTTGCTAATTATCTACAGCTACTGATTATTTCCTTTGGAAGTAACAAACGTTTTTTTCTTTATCCAGTGTACTTTATTGGTGCAAGATGCGTTTCGCCATTTACTTTAAGGTATCTTCGGTTGAATCTAGAATGACTCAGTTCTGTTTTGATCTGTGATACTTGCAGATTATAAAACAGTTCACATCTTTTTTTACGTGAATGACTGATTACTTACAGTGAATTGAGTTTTTGGCGGACATATACGTTTCCCCTCACCTGGTCACATGCTGGAGGTTGAACTAAAACTTATATTATGGAACATAAGCACATTTTCATGTTCGCTCTTTTTTCTTCTGTCACTAGCAGTAGACGTTTTACCGAAAACTCTGATTTAAAGTCGTAACTACAGTGTGTTCACCTCATGTCCCTTCCTGTCTGGTTTGTTTATGTACATGTTGCCAACCTGCAGAATTATATCCTGAAAACTAATGTTTGTTTATTTTTGTTCTCCTTATATCTGTATGTGTGTGTGGCTAGCCAGTGATAGTTACAGAAAGTTGAAAGTGAATCCAGTAGTTGTCAGACAGTGGTTGAAAGATTTGGTGTTCAGCTGATTTCAGTTTTGGTTTAAATGTTTTAAGGAGTGCATGGAAGAGTAAACTCACTGCTTACATTAATAGATAAAATAGTAGAATAGTATTTCAACAGATGATTATTATCAGAATACTATCACCCAACCCCTTTGTCCCCACTCTTTGACGCCCCATAATACGTCCTGTCAACTAACCCCTATTGTTGTCAAAGTTGTGCCGTAATTTCCTCTTCCTCCTCTATTTAATTCCGTACCTCTTCTTTAGTCACACGATCCTCATATCTAATGTTCAGCATTCTTATGAATCACCACGTTTTGAAAGCGTCCATTGTCTTCTTGACAGAACTGTTCATCGTCCACGTTTCACTTACATACAAGGCTGCACTCCACACAAATACCTTTGTAAAATAGTATCCAACCATTAGCATTTATATTCGGTGTGAACAAATTTTCTTTTTCAGAACGCTTTTCTTGCTATTGACAGTCTTCAGTCAGGTTTGCGTCTGCACCAGGAAATGCCTTACAATTTAAAATCTGGTTTCGAAAACTGTTCCAAATATATATTATTCTTTCGTGATTCTTAAGCAAGGCGCTGGCGATGATTACATTATGCTCTGTGGGAAATTCTATCAGGTAGCTTCCACTTTCATCCCTTCCACCTAGCCTTTGTGTTCTTACTGTTTTCGTGTACCTGCTACCGTACCACATTTTAAATTTTTGTCTCGCTTAACTATCTGAATAATCTCTCTTGTTGTACATTGTTTCACTGTGTTAGGAGATAGTGAACAATCGTGAACGGTAGTCATGAAATCTGTTTATGGTGAAATGAGAAAACATGAATAATGAAATATGTGAAAGAGCACATTGTACAGAAAATGAAAAATTGGTATGTCTTCACCCAACTTCGTCTTTCCTTCATGTAGGTGTAAGATATAGTTAATCAAACGCACCGCGCGTTTCAGTGGGTCCTGCCCCGTACCTCAGTGGTTGTCCGTCATTGGCTACCGCTAACGTCTGCCGCTTCCAGATGGGAACGCCAATTCCGCGAGCCGCCGCGTCAACGCGGAAAACGCTTGCCGCTGCCGTTTCCGCACGCCGCGCTGCCGCGCTCTAGTGGGAACCGGCCTTGACTGGCAGACGCGACCTCGCGACCCGAACTGGCAACCCGAACTGGCCTACGACAGACGACGACCGGGAAGTAACAGCAGTCGAGCAAAGATATTACGAGAGGCTCAAAAATGGCTCTGAGCACCATGGGACTTAACATCTGAGGTCATCAGTCCCCTAGAACTTAGAACTATTTAAACCTAACTAACCTAAGGACATAACACACATCGATACTCGAGACAGGATTCGAACCTGCGACCGTAGCGGTCGCGTGGTTGCAGACTGTAGCACCTAGAACCACTCGCCCCCCCGGTCGACCACGCATGGCTCACACTGTGCAAAAGCTCACTAATTAGAGATTCGAGAGCATTACCAAAGATATCGCTGTGTGAGTTATTTTTAAAATAACTGTATGTTGTAATATTAACTCTGCGTGGTTCGTGTATAAGCGAAGTACTGTTTGTTACTACGGTTGCTTGCTCCACTTAAGGGGTTCCGGAAAGGCTCAAAATCATGAAAAGTTCAATTTTTACTTTTTTGCGTTTTCTGAATCTGCAGACTATTACCTTTTAATAGATATATAATTTATTCAATTCCGAAGACTACAACTATTTTTAAATTTTTTTTGAAATGTGTTCTACATGGGCGTGACCCACTGTGGCGCTGTTAAACTGCTGTCAAATGGTGTTATTATTAACGTCCGTGTTCATCAGGTACATTTTAGTGATGTGAGATAAAGTATGTGTTGTGGCTAACCTGTGATGGTTCAATATATATAGCTGGTTTGATTGTCGATTGTTTCATGTTTATTTACTCTGTCGTTATCTCGAAAATATTCGTAGTTAATTCTGTTTCTTGAGTCTATGTTTTGTTGAAGTATAATAATGAGTAAAAGTAAAGTTATTAGAAATCCTCTGAAGGCTTTTAAGAAAAGGAGAAATGTTGGAAAGCCAAAGGTATGTGTTATTACTGTAAACAATAAAGACGATAACCAAGTGAGTGAACCTAACCTCTCAAGTACACCTGCCCATAGCAGTCAAAGTGGGAAAGAAAATACTTCACAGAAGAAGCTTGGTTCAATGAGTGAAAACTATGAATGTTTTATGGGCGAATCGGATGTGAATGAAATATTTGATATGTCGGTTCTCAAAGGAATTTTTTCAAACTGTGTAAGATGTATTCATTGTAGTGAAGTTGGTCTGGAACTCTCCATAATAAAGCACGTAGGACTTACTAGTGAAATACAACTGAAATGTGATAAGTGTTCATACATGACCACCTTTTGGAACAGTGTTGCAGTAACTGCAACTGAAGAAAATGGTAGCAAAATCTACGAACACAACAACGAGCGATGCTTGCTTTAGACAAGGAACGCCTTCGGGCTGCAGACAGGGCTGTAAAGAGTCTAGAAATACAAGCAAGAGTAAACAGGAGGAGGAACAAGAGGAAACTGGAGGAGGAGTTTGCAGAGGATGAAGATAATCCATCCTATGGACCTGGAATGCACTATAAAGTTAATCCAATCTTTGTCGCTCGATTCCCAAAACTTTTATTTTCTCATACTAATTACATGTTTTCTAAGGATCTTCCAAACATATTTATTTCAAACTTTCAGTAAATGTTACACAGTACCATCTGCATAATTTAACACAGACTTTTTTCCAAAAGACTGTATATTTTTGAATATATAAATAAAAAATTGCAAAAAAATGTTGTGAATTTTCATTACAATTGAAAAAAAATCATCTTTAATAACTGAACTATAATTTCGTAAAAGCCCTGTGTTACGTTGTAGCCCATATTCCAATAAATAATCTGTAAAAAGTTCAACTTCCTACCTCAAATACTTTGTGAGGAAAGATGTAATTTATAAGCGTTATTTTAACATTGCAAGTATAGGGCGTTCCGGAGCCCCTTAACCGCCCCGTAAGCTGGAGAGGGGCCTCGGGAGGTGATCTCGATGCTCGTCTCCCCGAAGGACGTCTAGAGGTGGTGCTTCCATATCATTGTCAGTGGTGTAATCGTTCACGGCAGCGCCCTCGTCCCACGGTGTCGGCTGCAGGAGATGCTGCGGTGTAATTGGTGGCTAAAACTGCAGGCGACCTGATAGCGTGCGATACTGCAACCCTTCCCTCCCAACTTGTAAGGGACGGGGGGGGGGGGGGGGGCTGTTCAGTGGATAGGATGAGGCTGGTTGCTCGGTTGGGGGCAGAGCAGACCAACCGGCTATCCGACAATGCATCCTGCGACCACGAGGGAAACTGCCCCGGAAAAGCAGCGCACAGGTAGACAGGTAGGAGCGTGGTGGGTGCCGCAAGGACGACGACGACTACTCGACGGTGACGGCGTCGATGTCTGTCGGGGAGGCGACCTGCGGCGTTGGCGGCAACGGCGTCCCAGGAGGGCGGACGGACGCTTCCATCGGTGCGACGGCCGCGTGTGGAGGCACCAGCTCGGCAAGCTGCGTAGGAGGCTGCCCTAGCCGGCCACGGTGACCGAGCGATTCTTGGCGTTTCAGCCCGGAACCACGTGACCACGTGACTGCTACGGTCGCAGGTTCGAATCCTGCCAACGCCATGGATGTGATGATGTCCTTAGGTTAGTTAGGTTTACGTAGTTCTAAGTCTGGCGGACTGGTGACCACAGATGTTAAGTCCCATAGTGCTCAGAGCCATTTGAACCATTTTGAGGCTGCGCTGCGGCGGACGGATGTGGCTGCTTCACGGCGGCCGGAAGTCACGCAGTGAAGAAATCTGAAACAGTCTTCAGAATGAGATTTTCACTCTGCAGCGGAGTGTGCGCTGATATGAAACTTCCTGGCAGATTAAAACTGTGTGCCCGACCGAGACTCGAACTCGGGACCTTTGCCTTTCGCGGGCAAGTGCTCTACCAACTGAGCTACCGAAGCACGACTCACGCCCGGTACTCACAGCTTTACTTCGGCCAGTACCTCGTCTCCTACCTTCCAAACTTTACAGAAGCTCTCCTGCGAACCTTGCAGAACTAGCACTAAGAAAGGATATTGCGGAGACATGGCTTAGCCACAGCCTGGGGGATGTTTCCAGAATGAGATTTTCACTCTGCAGCGGAGTGTGTGCTGATATGAAACTTCCTGGCAGATTAAAACTGTGTGCCCGACCGAGACTCGAACTCGGGACCTTTGCCTTTCGCGGGCAAGTGCTCTACCAACAAAGCTACCGAAGCACGACTCACGCCCGGTACTCACAGCTTTACTTCTGCCAGTACCTCGTCTCCTACCTTCCAAACTTTACAGAAGCTCTCCTGCGAACCTTGCAGAACTAGCACTCCTGAAAGAAAGGATATTGCGGAGACATGGCTTAGTTTGGAAGGTAGGAGACGAGGTACTGGCAGAAGTAAAGCTGTGAGTACCGGGCGTGAGTCGTGCTTCGGTAGCTCAGTTGGTAGAGCACTTGCCCGCGAAAGGCAAAGGTCCCGAGTTCGAGTCTCGGTCGGGCACACAGTTTTAATCTGCCAGGAAGTTTTGAAACAGTCTTATCTATGGCACGATCACTGAATTGTGGCCGGCCGCGGTAGTCTAGCGGTTCAGGCGCTCAATCCGGAACCGCGCGACTACTACGGTCGCAGGTTCGAATCCTGCCTCGGGCGTGGATGTGTTCAAAATGGTTCAAATGGCTCTGAGCACTATGGGACTTAACATCTGAGGTCATCAGTCCCCTAGAACTAAGAACTACCTAAACCTAACTAACCTAAGGACATCACACACATCCATGCCCGAGGCAGGATTCGAACCTGCGACCGTAGCAGTCGCGCGGTTCCGGACTGAGCGCCTAGAACCGCTAGACCACCGCGGCCGGCCGTGGATGTGTGTGACGTCCTTAGGTTAGTTAGGTTTAAGTAGTTCTAAGTTCTAGGGGACTGATAACCACAGATGTTAAGTCCCTTAGTGCTCAGAGCCGTTTGAGCCATCACTGAATCCACGGAACCGTGGCTGATTTTGGTGTTAACCTGTGATGCCAAGGATACTGTACTGCGCCCTGCCAGCTGGTCTGAGAACAACGCCGGATGCCCATAAATGTGGCTCGTTGTAGCCACGATATTGAACTCTGACGTTCGGGTGAAACGTCATGAACACGTCTGAAGCTGGAGCGGAGTGGTAAGAACGAAGCAAACGCAGCCATGTCCGATGGCATCTCATATGCGAACGATCTGCTGTCGAAATGTCAGAAGCAGGCGAAGTACGATGTAGAGATGGGTCGTTCCCGAACCAACGGGTCCAAAGGACAAGATGAACGGAACGAGCGATGAACGAACTGTAAGGAACGGTCTTTCATAGTTCACTTCGGTCGTGGCTTTTCACTTACAGTTCCAGGGAACGGGAAACGGTCGGTCTCGCTCCCGCAACGGCACGTCGGCCGGTCTCGTTCCAGCCTAGGTACCGTTCCTATCTGTCTGGGTCTCGCTCTGCCGGATTCGTCCTTCTTCGCGTGGCCACCCGTCGCAGTTCCACTGCCCACTGCTCACAGTTCGGTATAGAGTTGTTCCTTTCATCCGTTGCGCACGCCCATTCTAGATCTGTTTCAAACTTTTTTGGAACTCTGAACTTCTGGTTCTTTTCGTATTCAACGTCCATGTCCGGTACTTCAAATGTATTTTGTAATTACCTAAATTACATAAAATTACGCGGTATGTAATACATACATCTTTTCAGGTAACAAAACGGCGTATCAGTGTGCTTCACTATTTCGATAAACAGAAGAAGAAATGCTTGTAAAAAGGCAAGATTTTTTTGTTATTACAGATGCAAAGGAAGTCGGTACGGAACATACGAGTGGCCATTTTCCGTCTTCTTTTCATCCAAGGTAAAAGAGCATATTCATTGTTATGGAAGGTGGACCGGCTTACAACCGAATGAATCGAGTGTTTGACGTCACACTTCGTAAAGAGAATATGATAACTCCTACAATATTATTTCAGTGGAACAGGGTGGCGCACGAAAAATCGGCCGCTAGTACTAGATGCTCATTGTCGCCTACCAATCGTCATCTATTGTTTCGAAGTTGTTGTTTGCATTAGTTTATTTTTTTATTTTTTCACTGCCTAATTGTTACATGTTTATTCTGCTCATAGCAGTCAACAAATCCTGCGTAACTGGCGAACAGTCAGTACTCGGGCCGGTTTTTCGTGCGTCACCTTAGGTTAATTTATTGCGATCAGCCACATAACGCTACAGTTGGCTAAACGAGAGGTTTTGCAGGATCACGAAAATTACAAGTGTGTGACAATTCTGTCATGAATAAAAACGCTGTACTCCAGGGCAGTGGCAAGTGCCCCCTCTTGGCATCTTCCATCTTGAGTCACCTATGATAGCAATTTTCAATTTTTCATAATAACCACATACCAAGCACAATGAACGGTGAACGAATAAAAATGAACATTTCCCAAAAAAGAGCGATCACCAGTGAACTAGTTCCCAAGGATGAACGAGTTTGGCCATCTCTAGTACGATGTGAAATCGGAAACATCAGTAATGTGTCTTCACGGGAATGTAGATTTGACATTTGCGTCTTGAACGTTCGAACGAAACGTTCCGCCTCGCCGTTAGGTTGTGGTGAGAATAGTGCTGTCCTGACATACTGTTTACCAATATGTTTGAAAAACTGTGCAAATTTCTTGGAAGAAAAGGGAGGTCCTTTGTCGGAAACGATGGTTGGTGGCGACTCTTCGAGAGAAAATATAGACGGGAGCGTATTGATGGTGCTGGCAGCTTTCGTCGAATGTAATCGAATAACAAAACGGTATTCGTTGTAGACGTCAGCGGTAAGGGGCCAGCATAGTCGATATGGAAGCGTTGTCATGAAGTATCAGAATGTGGCCAGGAGAAAAAAATCCTGGTGCGGAGCGGCCTGATTGTCCTCTCAAGCGTGACATTGTGCCATCACACGTTTTATTTGCTTTTCTAAGCCAAGCCATGTTCTATGTTGGCGCGGCAGCTGCGTAGTGCGAACTGCCCCCCAGTAACCTCCATGTAGAAGACCTAACACCTGCTGTTGACTGACACGGCGATTAACACTCTTGTCTGTTCGTTAGTCGTGTGAAGCAGAGTCACATAATTTCGAAGAGATGAATTGTTGTGGTGCACCAAGTAAAGATTGACAGTTTTTGAACTATATGAAATAAAATAGTCAAAACTTCTGAACGGTTTGCGTTAGAACCTTTAAACTCCACGGTTGGCCGCGGGACAGGATGGGAATTAGTATGCGCTGTATCGTTTCGTTCAGCGAGGTAGGCGACTTTCATTTGGATGGGTTCGTCAGTAAGCAAAACTGGCGCATTTGGGGGTCTGAGGTTCCGCATTTCACGATCGAGAAGTCTTCTGCACCCTCAACGGGTGGCTGTGTGGTGTTCATTGACCAGTCACAGAACAATCGGTGCGATATTCCTTGATGGTACGTTGACTACCGATCGGTACATGAAGGTTTCGGAAGAAGATTTCATCCCAATTACCCAACCTGACTCTGATTTAGACAAGTTGTGGTTCACGCAAGGCGGAGCTCGACACCGTCGGAGTAGAAGAGTGTTTGATGTCCTGGAGGCACACTTTGGGGACCGCATTCTGGCTATGGGGTACCCACAGGCCACTGGCATGGGCCTCGATTGGCCGCCATATTTTCCCGATCTGCACACATGCGACTCCTTATTGTGGCTCTATATTTAAAGACAAGGTGTACAGCAATAACACCGAAACCATTGCTGACCTGAAAACAGCCATTCTGGAGATTATCGATTGCATCGATGTTCCGACACTTCAGGGGTCACGCAGAATTTCGCTATTCGTCTGCGCCACATCATCGCCAATGATGGCAGACGTATGGAACATGTCATAACCTAAATCCGAATACCTGTAGTGACCAGAATGAGATTTTCACTCTGCAGTGGAGTGTGCGCTGATATGAAACTTCCTGGCAGATTAAAACTGTGTGCCCGACCGAGACTCGAACTCGGGACCTTTGCCTTTCGCGGGCTAGTGCTCTACCAACTGAGTTACCGAAGCACGACTTACGCCCGGTACTCACAGCTTTACTTCGGCCAGTACCTCGTCTCCTACCTTCCAAACTTTACAGAAGCTCTCCTGCGAACCTTGCAGAACTAGCACTAAGAAAGGATATTGCGGAGACATGGCTTAGCCACAGCCTGGGGGATGTTTCCAGAATGAGATTTTCACTCTGCAGCGGAGTGTGCGCTGATATGAAACTTCCTGGCAGATTAAAACTGTGTGCCCGACCGAGACTCGAACTCGGGACCTTTGCCTTTCGCGGGCAAGTGCTCTACCAACTGAGCTACCGAAGCACGACACACGCCCGGTACTCACAGCTTTACTTCTGCCAGTACCTCGTCTCCTACCTTCCAAACTTTACAGAAGCTCTCCTGCGAACCTTGCAGAACTAGCACTCCTGAAAGAAAGGATATTGCGGAGACATGGCTTAGCCACAGCCTGGGGGATGTTTCCAGAATGAGATTTTCACTCTGCAGCGGAGTGTGCGCTGATATGAAACTTCCTGGCAGATTAAAACTGTGTGCCCGACCGAGACTCGAACTCGGGACCTTTGCCTTTCGCAGGCAAGTGCTCTACCAACTGAGCTACCGAAGCACGACTCACACCCGGTACTCACAGCTTTACTTCTGCCAGTACCTCGTCTCCTACTTTCCAAACTTTACAGAAGCTCTCCTGCGAACACTCCGCTGCAGAGTGAAAATCTCATTCTGGAAACATCCCCCAGGCTGTGGCTAAGCCATGTCTCCGCGATATCCTTTCTTTCAGGAGTGCTAGTTCTGCAAGGTTCGCAGGAGAGCTTCTGTAAAGTTTGGAAGGTAGGAGACGAGGTACTGGCAGAAGTATAGCTGTGAGTAGCGGGCGTGAGTCGTGCTTCGGTAGCTCAGTTGGTAGAGCACTTGCCCGCGAAAGGCAAAGGTCCCGAGTTCGAGTCTCGGTCGGGCACACAGTTTTAATCTGCCAGGAAGTTTCACCTGTAGTGACGTTTATATGTTGAATAAAGTGTGTGCTCGCCGAACTTTGTAACTAATTTACTTTCTCTTTTTCGTATAGTTCAATAATTGTCACCCTGTATCTTCGCGCTAAAACGTTTCTCAGAGCACGACTAAACTTTGCGAATGTAAATTCTTAACAATTTCGAAGTGACTGGTCATGCCCCGTGCCTTGTGCGACTCGCTGTGAACCGATATAAAAAGAATCCAATGCTTGCTAATCAAAAGAATCAATATGTAAACTAGAAGATTCTGATGATTAGAATGCCGCATCTGTGCCGACAGGTAAATAAGACAAGGCGTCGGTGTTTGTGTGTTGCGCCGCCGCACCATACAGAATTTCATACTGGTAATTTGACAATAACAGCGACCAACGTTGCAACTTTCGCGCCGTGTGCTCAGGAACTTGTTTCGACGGATTAAACTGGGCAGTGAAAAGCTTAAAGCCCGTGACCAGGAAAAATTTTCTGTTGTGTAGGTAATGGTGAGGTTTGGTGATACCATACATTCTGCAGCTGACTATTATTAATCTGAGAACTTATCAAAGTTCTGGAAGCAAATGTGACGAGGCGTTCTCTTTTGCCTATTTTGTGGTGTTATACGTCCCCGATGTCATGGGACGATACATCGACTGCGAGCACAAGTGGTCAGAGCGGACCGTAGTGCGTAAGGTACGGTTGACGAAGCAATGCATTTTTCATTGTTTGGAGGGCTTGGTCCATTGGGACGGAACATTTTTACGTCTGACGCGATTCAGAAGCGTGGCTGTTTGCGCCGCATTGGGAATGAACTTTATGTCGTAAGTCAATTTTCCAAGAACCCCTGGCAGTTCACGCAAATTCTTAGAAAATGGCAACTGCTGAATTACTTGCAAATGTTTCGTCGCAGGACGAGTGCCATTGGCGTCGCTGATATGTCCTAAGTATTCAATCATTTTGTTGAAAAAAGAACATTTCTGCAATTTATATTTGACGCCCACTCAATGAGAACTTGAAAAACACATTCCGAATTTTAGGGTGCTGTTCCAGTGTTTCTCCGCAAACGATTATGCGGTCAAGGCAATTAAAACAAGAAGGTCCCCTGGACGTTACTTTTTCGAGAAATTTTTGAAGCAACACAAGTGCGGAAGCCACATGAGTATTCACAATCAATATTTTTTTTGCCTCCGCGTCTAATGGCAATTGAAGATAGGCTTCCGAAAGAGCAATTTTTTTGGAAGAGCTCTCCTCCCGCTAGGCAATCCAAAATTTCCTCTATATGTGGTATCTATGACTGTCTGTGAACTTACCGTGCGCTTGAAATCTGACAAACACAAATCTTCCCATGTGTCTTACAAATGATAACTAAGGGCGATGCCAACTGACTTGTTGAAATAGGATTCAGGATTCAGGTCTCCCAATTTCTGTAGCCACGTCGTCGAGTAATGCATGCGGTACAGGACGTGCGTCGCACAATTTGGGATGCACATTAGCTTTCAGCGTAATGTGAGAGCGAAAATCTGTTGTAAGTCCTGGAGTGCCGCGGAATAGATGTTGATACTTCTCACAGGGTTGTTGAAATGCGACGTGGGAAACTTCTGTGTCGATGGCATGCACATTATATTGACTGATGTTATTTTTCTTTCTTTTCTTTTTTATATATATAAGATATATGTAAACTGAATGAGCTATAAACCAAAGACACCAAAAGTAAATTAACGAGTTGTTTTGAGGCAAGGATACATCCTTAAATATCTGTATGAAAAAAGTAAGAAATACGCTCTTTATTTATCAAGTCATGCATCTTCACCCTTTTGTTTCGGGAAATGGTAATGTACGGATGTATGCTTGAATACGTCGTAGCAGCATTATTAAAATGTTTATGTTGACCGTTCGTCAAAAGTGTTATAAAAAGTTTTTAGAAAAGGAATATTTATTCGCACGGTTATGAGTTCAACTCCTATCCATCCACCTTTCGCTCGCCTCCGAGATCCTGCATCAAGAGGTCCGGTGCAGACAAGAATGATTAACACCGTATCTGGAGGAGCATTCCTGCATCCACATTCTCGCTCTCAAAACTAAACACAGTGGAATTAATGTGAAGGTAATGACTCAGACTTGATAGGCACCTGTTGTACTTCGTTTACTTATACTTAAAATATTGTGCTTCGTGTGTTTAAGAACTTACAGACAGATCGACAGTTTCATTGGTTGCGATGATTATTTGGTACCGCACACTACTGGAAGCTGCAGTAGGTAATGCAAATTATGTTTCTTGACCTTGAATGTAATGATATACAAGGACTGTTGATAATGGTATCAGTTTAAGTTCACCCAAGATTGCGCACAGATTCATAAATTACCTTCATAATTTTCTCAACTTTCTTACCAATCAGTTTTTCCAATTATTCAAGCTATTGTTAATCCACTTCCATATCCATTATCACCGTGTAATTTCGTACCTTTAAAGGACGGCGCCGAACGATATACGAACAGAAATTTCAATTGTTGAGACAAAAATATTGAAATAAATAATTCATATTTTTGTTACAAGGAACTAATGAAACTTTCTTTGTATTTGTTACACGTCCACGAGATTGGGAATGATAAAACCACACAAAGAGCAAGTTAAAATTAAATTCTGCTTACAAACGAGACGATCCAGGAATGCTGATTTCAGGAGTAAAGGTATGAAGTTGCTACATTGTATGCTTATAAGGCCGCACTTGGTGCAGGCTCTCTGGTAGGAAATAATACTTTTCCTTCAAGTTAACATCCTTTACGGAAAGACGAAAATTTCTACAGAGTCATTATTAAAGTGCAAGATAAGTCATTTAAAATTCATAAGACTGTGTCAGATAATAACCAGGTTCATTAGTGACTATCCAGCTAAACCTACTTTAATTAAAAATATCGATGAAGACAAAATTTCGTTTTTGAAAAATTTTATTCACGAAAGAGCCAAAGGAAATTGTCATTGTCGAAAATTCGCTACAAAACGCAATATGCCACGATGTCGAAATCCGAGCTCGGCAACAGTTGAAGGTAACGCGCCAACTCGTGAACTGGCCGATGGCAACCGAAACAACGAGGTTGGCGCCCCACTATCAGTAATGATGACACTGGAAATATAACTAATCATGATGTCACTTTTATGACACTCGATGAGTCAGTTTCTCAGTTCTCACCGGGAAACAATTTTTCAAATAGTGAAACTGAAGAGCGCGACAGCGAAAATGACGAACGCCAGAACAGGAGACAGTTCGTAAAAACAATGTAAATACTAGTGAGACACATAATTTGATACAACTCATTCAACAAATAACACAACAGTTTACAAAACAACAGGAATTTCAGGAAAGTATAACACAACTTAAGGGTATGAGACAGCAGTTCACAAAACTTGAACAAAATATAGCAAAACAGTTTAAAGAGCAAAATCAGGCATTTAACGATTCCAAGAATAGTATTAGTCAACAGTTCAGTGAGGTGAGCAAACCTATACGCACTGAATTACCTTACGATCTATCTGGGAAGTTGACAGAGGTCGGTAAACAACTAAAACAAAAAGTTATCACCGACGGTAGTGGAAAAAGGCCGGCGTCGCCTCCAAGTAGGTCGCCCAGGGGAGGCATCACCCCAAAATACCGTTATCCAAGATGGCGGCCGTGACGCATGTACGTGACGTCACGTGACGTCAGCTGATGACTCGACTGACGTCAGCTGATAATGCGAGTACCGTTATCCAAAAATGACGGGAAGATAGGTCAGTTGGGCTACCTCCACTAACCTAAGTCACCCCATCCTATAAACTCATGTGAAGTTTGAATTTTGGTCGGAAGATTGGTCATTTGAGCTACCTATACTAACCTAAGAAAGTGGTGGGAAAGAAAGGGCAGTTGGGCTACCTCCACTTCCCTAACTCACCTCTTCCTAGAAACTGGACATTAGTCTTTATTTAAAAAATTAGATACAGTACCACCATCAATTGTGCTAGCCATCCTTTTGGACAATTTTGCTGAGGGGAGTTAGTATGTTGTTGACCCCACTAGAGGTTGCTCATTTAATTCAAATATAATTTCTACAAATTTCTTTAAGTTTGTTTAAATTTCTAAAAATTTCCTTAAATTTGTACAGATTTATTTTAATTTGTGTAAATTTGCTTAAATTTATTATTTACCTACAGTATTAGTCTCGTGTTACTGCTACAAGAGGCTGAGATATCGGTTTTCTGTGGTTTTTACATGCACTGGACGTAAGTCTTTATTTAAACGATTAGGTACACTACCACAATCCTCTTCGAAAAAATGGGCTGTAATTTTCCTGAGGGGAGAGTTAGTACAGTCTCGCTCCCACAAGAGGCTGCCCTTTCAATTCGAATATATTTTCTATACATTTGTTTAAATTTATTGTATACATCATTAGTGTCATGTTACCGTCACAAGAGGCTAGGATTTCGATAGCTGTATTACATGCACTGGACATGAGTCTTTGTTAAAACAATTATGCGCAGTACCACCAACAAAAGTGTTCTTGAAATTTGCTCTAACAGCTGATGAGAGTTAGTATCGTGTTTTCCATTCAATTCGAATATAACTGCTTTAAATTTATTATGTATACATCATTAGTTTCATGTTACCACTACAAGAGGTGAAAGGTGGCTGCACTGAGCCACAGCGCCAGAGAGTTTTGTTTCGCCGCCTCCACTGGCAGTGATTATTGAGATGTAGCGGAGTGCAGTGCTTGTTGAGAACTCGTGGCAGTGAGTGCTTGCTGAGATGTGGTTCTTGTTGAGATGTGGTGGTGGCGGGTCGGTGTGGAGATATTGTAATGATTAGAGTGCTTTTCATCAATATAAATTAAGGTAACAAACTCCTTTTCTTTTTCTTCTCATTATTTCAATGTCCTGAATAATGCGTCATTGCAGGTTCAGTCAACAAAGCATCTGGCTTGTGTTATTGTATTAGAGGGTAATCCTGGTTTTCTTGCGCAATTATAGTATTTCTATTTTTTTAATTACTTCAGTATATATGGTATTTAAAATTTCTTGTCTTGTTGAAGAGGAACCGTGCCGGATGTGTACGTTGAATCACACTCCCACACACAGAACAATTACACTTGTGTTTTGGTTTCGTAGGTTTTACAGTTGCTGGGGACTTAATTAATTAACTGTGTTAACGAAAATTTTCTTTCATTCTTTGTTGTTATTCTATGCAGTCTGATCGCGTACAAATACTAGTCAGGGCCAACCGTTTACGAGACACAGCGTAATCGGACATACAGCTACCAAAAATAAAAATTATTTTCAAATTTAATAATTAAGCCCCCATGCAGAGGCTGAGATATCGATAGCTCTATTACATACACTCATTAATGCTTGAAGAGTAAGGGTACAGTCCTGCTTTGGCCAAGAGGCAACTGACCTACTTGACCGCTACTATAGCACTTTGTGATATGTCACGTTGTCGTCCAGCTGATAATAAGAACGGCTAGCCTACTTTTACACACCCCGTAGACGTATGCCAGACACAAACACCAGCTAGCCAGACATGCCAAAGTGTGGAACCCGCTGATGTCTGCCAGACACAAACATTCACACTTTCTATAAGAACACCCCGCCTGCTAGCCGCACATGCCTGCGTCACCCGAAGTCCTGTTTCCTTCTTTCACACCAATATTCCTCCCCTCCAGACCACTGGCATGGTGAGTGTTTTCTAACAGCCTAATAAACTGGGTGAGATCCGTAATTCGATGTATGTAGGAAATGTGTTTGGATGACCTTGAAAAGTAGTTGAAACTAGGTATTAGAAGCATAGCGAACACCTTTTCTTGCCTATATGAATGAGCAGCCTCTAGTGGGGGTGACAACATACTAACCCCCTCAGCAAAATTCATGAACATTTTCAAAGAGGATGGCAAACACATTTGGTGTTGGTAGTGGCTCTAATCGTTTAAATAAAGACTTATGTGTAGTGCATGTAATACAGCTATTAAAACACCGATTTACGTGTAGGGAGTGACGAGCTTTGTCTTCAGATTATAAAACGGAGAATTTTAGTATTTAGGAGCGCTGAAAGTTTTTAGTAAATTATGCTAATGTAAGGATGGAAATTTTTTTTAAGTAGAAATGTATAGTGTTATATGTTTAGAACTCTTTAGACCTGGAAATATTTCTCAAAGGTGAATATCATGGTAGAATGATAGATGCAATGAAATAATAATAAAGTGATTGGAAAGACATAACACAGAATGTAAATTATTATTATTCAGTCAAGCATGTAGCAGGATGATGGAATTTTTTTTTATTGAAATGCTTAGTTATAAGTTTTGTAGTGAAGTGTTATATGTATACAGCTAGATTACTTGCTTTAATAGCGATTCAATGCTTGGAGATGTTATTAATTGTATCGATTGAAGGAGCTGTTAAGAATACATGCATGGGTCCGCTAGCATCATTTATGTTGTTCCTGTTTTGGAGACACCACGGCCCTGCCGGACTTCGCTGTGTCCAGCTAGCTGGTGTTTGTGTGCGGCGTACATCAGCAGGGTGTGTAAAAGTAGGCTAGTCATTCTTATTATCAGGTGGACGACAACGTGACATATCGCAAAGTAGGTCAGTTGCCTCTTGGGCAAAGCAGGACTGTACCCTTACTCTTCAAGCATTAATCAGTTATTGTAATAGAGCTATCGATATCTTAGCCTCTAGTGGCGGTAACATCAAACTAATTTTACATCAATTTAAAGAAATTATATTCGAATTGAATGGAAAACACGATACTAACTCCCATCTGTTGTTAGAGCAAATTTCATGGACACATTTGATGGTGGTACTGCGTATACTTGTTTAAATAAAGACTTACGTCCAGTGCATGTAATACAGCTATCGATATCCCAGCCTCTTGTGACGGTACCACGACACTAATGATGCATATAATAAACTGAAGCAAATTTATAGAAAATATATTCGAATTGAATGAGCAGCCTTTAGTGGGGGCGACACAATACTAACCCCATCCCCTTTCAGCAAAATTCAAGAACATTTTCAACGAGGATGGTGAACACAATTGATGATGGTACTGTTTCTAATTGTATAAATAAAGACTTATGTCCAGTTCCTAGGAAGGGGTGACTATCCTTCCTGCCATTTTTGGATAACTACTCGCATCATCAGCTGACGTCAATCGCGTCATCAGCTGACGTCACGTGACGTCACGTACATGCGTCACGGCCGCCATATTGGATAACGGTACTTAGGGGTGGCGCCGCCCCTGGGGCGACCTACTTTGGAACAACGCCGGCCTTGTTACACTGCTACCGACATAACCTGCCATATAAATACCGTACGTTAACGGAATCCGTAGACGATAAACAGGAACAGCTTGCAGGTGAGTTACAAAGCCTTAGTGAAACATATTCTCAAATTCAGGAGGCGCAATCCCAAGTGAATGCGCCGGTAAGAAATGCGACGGATGAAGTCAGCGAGCTGCAAGAGTTGTACAAAAACTACAGAAGTACAAAAGTTAAGTCCAAGAGTGGATCAGTTAAGTTTAGAGTCAAAATTTGCCAAACAATACAGAGATAAGATATGCGCAGGTCTAAAGGAAATAAATGAAAAAGCTGAAGCCGGGATGCTGGATAAGGACAGCACCCTTGCTGAAAAGGTACTATCAGAGTGCAAGATTTTTGCAGGTACAGTAAATGAAGCTCTAAAAGAAAGTCAGTTTCTAGCTAGAACAGATTCAGGTTTAAAGGAAGCAGAGGAAAGGTTACTAGGCAATATTGCTAAAAGTACTGACATTACAAAACAATATTCGACAGATAACAAACCCATGCTTTTAGAGAGGTTAGATACTTTCACTGGTTACCCACAACACGTAGCTAGCCTGCCGCAGGAAAATAGCGAAGGTTACAGAATGAAACAAAACGTGCTGGCAGCTGTACCCGTCGAGCAAGTGCAGTTGCCATGCGCTACGCAAGAAACGAACGTAAACACGCCTGTCTCTGACAGCGCGGCGTGTTTATCAACAGTACGTACAGATGAAAGATTACTTAGGCATCGAAAATTCCCGGTATTTACTTCTGAAGGGAAAAGAGCAAACCCCGTGGTCTTTATCAGAGCATTTCGAAATGTTTTACCTCGTACCTGGACCGAAGCCCAGAAAATTAGATTTGCTGTTGGATACACACAGGGTGACGTTCTGCTATGGGCTACGGACATTGGCGGAAAGCTGCCACTACTGCGAACAGTTTGAGAGAGCCTGTCTGGATGAATATTGGTCTGAGGCCGTACAAGAGAGGCTCGGACGTGAAGTATTCAACCCAGCTCCATTCGATAACAATCGCGGAAGCTTAAGGGGCTATTTAGAAAAATATTTGAATAAAACCAGATACCGGACGAATCCGGTAACTGAATTACACGTGCTGAAAATTTTGAAGAGCCGTCTACCTGCCCACATTAGGGAAAAACTCATTACGATTCCGGAACACGACACCGAATATCTTCTATCTGTACTGGACTCGATAGATTTGATACACGATGAGAGATTAGTACAACCCAAGCCTGTTTATACGCAGATAGTGCCACAGGGATTTACGGACCAACAAGTGGACAATCGATTCGTTGTACAACACGGATGGCAGCTTTTGCCAACACAGACCTGTGGTAACGGTTACGGTAATCACAACGGCAATGCCGAACGCCGTGAATTCAAGGGCGGATATAAAAGAAATGGGCAAAAATTTAACAAATAAAACTTCAACCCGCAAGTAGCGTATGGCCGGCCTGTATAATACCTACAGACACAAGCTACAGGCAATAATCAGCCGAGCGCTTGGCAAACACAAAACGATACCAGACAGACGAATAATCCACAGACAGCGAAATTCGGCCACCAAAGTAACGCACATATGCCGAATAACACGCAAAGGCAAAGAGAATTTGAGTCGAGAGCTTCACAGGATACTAACTTGCGTAATCAAACACCAACAGTCTATATAGTAGAAGTTATGCCAGACCCAGGAACCGATGCCACCGCAATGCCGGAAAACTTGAACCGGTCACGGTTCCGTGATCTGGGAGTAGAGTGGGGGCACGAGCTTGATCGACACTTGCTTCATCAGATACGATCAAGGTAATGATGGGAAAGATGATCTGTACCAAAGTAATGAGGATACAAAGGAAAACTTGACAGAGGGAAAGGTATAAGCTACTATTAAAGCCAAAATATTTTACCTTGATGTGCCCATTGTGCTTGACACAGGTGCTACGACTGATTTGATGTCACAGGGATTCTTTCAAGAACTGAAGAAACGTGGGCGTGTACCCACACTGCCTGTGCAAAATTGCAAGTTACAAACTGCAACTGGTCAGAAATCGAAAGAAGTCAAAACACAAGCTTTAATTCCCCTCCAATTAGGACAGTTTTCTGAACAATACAATTTTTTGATATTAGGGACATTAGTAGATGGCTTTTTCATCGGTATGGATACATTTAGGACATACTGAGTACAAATTGATATAGGCAAGGGCCAATCTCATTTCACAGTAAATAACTAATTATTTGCAACAGACCTAATCAGGGAAAGTACTGATAGACGCAAAACTGAAGTTATTCATGACTATGAGGTTCACTTGGTAAATTCCACAGTCATGTTTATCAACACATACAGCAATTAACAGTCACCAGCACAAGAGGTAGACGTCGACACAATAAACACGAAGGTAAGTGAATCAAAGTGCTTGCCTCACGAACAGCAAGCGGAATTTATGGAACTGATACTTGCTTATATACACTACTGGCCATTAAAATTGCTACACCAAGAAGAAATGCAGATGATAAACGGTTATTCATTGGACAAATTTATTATACTAGACCTGACATGTGATTACATTTTCACGCAATCTGGGTGCATAGATCCTGAGAAATCAGTACCCAATACATCTTCCTCTGGCCGCAATAACGGCCTTGATACGCCAGGGCATTGAGTCAAACAGAGCTTGGATGGCGTGCACAGGTACAGTTGCCCATGCAGCTTCAACATGATACCACAGTTCATCAAGAGCAGTGAGTGGCGTATTGTGACGAGCCAGTTGCTTGGCCACCATTGACCAGACGTTTTCAATTGGTGAGAGATCTCGAGAATGCGCTGGCCAGGGCAACAGCCGAACATTTTCTGTATCCAGAAAGGCCCGTACAGGACCTGCAACATGCGGTCGTGCATTATCCTACTGAAATGTAGGGTTTTGCAGGGATCGAATGAAGGGTAGAGCCACGGGTCGTAACACATCTGTAATGTAACGTCCACTGTTCAAAGTGCCGTCAATGCGAACAAGAGGTGACCGAGACGTGTAACCAATGATACCCCATACCATCACGCCGGGTGATACGCCAGTATGGCGATGACGAATACACGCTTCCAATGTGCGTTCACCGCGATGTCGCCAAACACGGATGCGACCATCATGACGCTGTAAACAGAACCTGGATTCATCCGAAAAAGTGACGTTTTGCCATTCGTGCACCCAGGTTCGTCGTCTAGTACACCACCGCAGGCGCTCCTGTCTGTGATGCAGCGTCAAGGGTAACCGCAGCCATGGTCTCCGAGCTGATAGTCCATGCTGCTGCAAACGTCATCGAACTGTTCGTGCAGATGGTTGTTGTGTTGCAAACGTCCCCATCTGTTGACTCAGGGATCGGGACGTGCCTGCACGAACCCTTACAGCCATGCGGATAAGATACCTGTCATCTCGACTGCTAGTGATATGAGGCCGTTGGGATCCAGCACGGCGTTCCGTATTACCCTCCTGAACCCACCGATGCCATATTTTGCTAACAGTCATTGGATCGCGACCAACGCGAGCAGCAATGTCGCGATACGATAAACCGCAATCGCGATAGGCTACCTTTATCAAAGTCGTAAACGTGATGGTACGCATTTCCCCTCCTTAGACGAGGCATCACATCAACGTTTCACCAGGCAACGCCGGTCAACTGCTGTTTGTGTATGAGAAATCGGTTGGAAACGTTCCTCATGTCAACACGTTGTAAGTGTCGCCACCGGTGCCAACCTTGTGTGAATGCTCTGAAAAGCTAGTCATTTGCATATCACAGCATCTTCTTCCTGTCGGTTAAATTTCGCGTCTGTAAGACGTCATCTCCGTGGTGTAGCAATTTTAACGGCCAGTAGTCTACGTGTATTTGAAAAAAGACCAGGCATCATTAAGGATTTTGTGTACAAAATGGAAGTATATCTTCACTAAACTTTTTGTTCTACTTCATACCCTATACCATGGACAAAGAGGGAAGCAGTAAGAAAAGAGATTAACAGTATGCTTGATTGGGGCATAAAACAACCATCATTTTCCCATTTTGTAGTCCTATTTTGGCTGTGAGTAAGCCAGATGGCAAGGTGCGAAATGTTCAAATGTATGTGAATTTCTAAGTGACCAAACTGCCGAGGTCATCGGTCCTCAGACTTACACGGTGCTGTGCCTAGACATGAGAACGCCCGTTACGTCAGCAGCTAGGTACGTAGAGAAAGCACAGTTATTCTCGTGCGAAGCAAGTAGACTTGCTTTTAAATATTTGCTAATAAAACTCTCTATTTGCCTACAGGTCGCAAGTATTTTCTTAAAAAAATATTACAACGTCAGAAACTGATCATCTTAACAAAGAAATGAGGTATGTTGAATGTAACGAAAATGTACGAACGGCTACGATTTATCACGAGTGTAAGTACGAGGTACAGGCTGCGTGCCATAGTCGCCAGTCGCCTTTCGATGCAGTTCTGTCGCAAGACGATGCTGTCAGAAAGTTGTTAGTTTTCAGTTAACCGCTATTAATTATCTCGATATTGTCAGTTTTACGATGTTTAGTAAATAAATACATCATAATGGTATCCATTTTGAACGTTGTTCAGAATAATGTAGATCTCCACTTTATCACTTACAAGGGAAATCTCGCTGCTCGAACAGGAATTCGGCCTTCCAATTGAATTTAGGAGCTTTATCTGCCACTCTGATTAGGATGGTGAAAGCATTCCGCTGTGTGCTTCTTAGTCTGCGCACTACCGGATTTTACAAGTGCACATGCTCCAGTTAAGTGTGGTAGGTCCGCTGTTGTTTTATATCTACATAAATGATCTTTTGGATAGGGTGTATAGCAATGTGCGGCTGTTTGCTGATGATGCTGTGGTGTACGGGAAGGTGTCGTCGTTGAGTGCCTGTAGGAGCATACAAGATGACTTGGACAGGATTTGTGATTGGTGTAAAGAATGGCAGCTAACTCTAAATATAGATAAATGTAAATTAATGCAGATGAATAGGAAAAAGAATCCGGTAATGTTTGAATACTCCATTAGCATTGTAGCACTTGACAGGTGCTTCTGTCTGGAACCGCGCTGCTGCTGCGGTCGCAGGTTCGAATCTTGCCTCGGGCATGGATGTGTGTGATGTCCTTAGGTTAGTTAGGTTTAAGTAGTTCTAAGTTCTAGGGGACTGATGACCTCAGATATTAAGTCCCGTAGTCCTTAGAGCCATTTGTTCCATTTTCTTTTAATTTTCCCAATTGTGTAAGCCTCCAAATTTATTTTTGGAGAAAGACTGTCTACAATAGCTTTTTAAACTTCCGAGCTGATCGCTTTTTTGCTGACAGATATACAACTTTCTTGATAGGTGTCAACTCACTTAAAGCCTAATGTCTATTGTAGAAAAACGAGGGTAGTGGGATGATGGCAGTACAAGTGCTATTCTGATATCAAATTGATACGCGTAGTAATTAAACTGATCAATTTATTACCCCCATTCCCACCCCTCCCCCACCCACACGTGTATGACGTCATGTGTTTTCGTCAGCCGACATGTGGGTCCCTGCTCTGTCCCATCTCCAACCCACCACCTTCCTCACTTATCCCATTGAAGGGAATTTCGAATTTCGATGGGAATTTCGAATTTTCGCTGTAAAATTCATTTGGAAATTCGGAGGACGTAATATTAACGGAAATTGTTGATGCATATTGTTTATAAAACAGGGATAGATGGCCGACATCGAAAAAGTTCAGAGGATGGAAAATCGCGGAATTGTGCACCGCAGAGGAAATAAATTGCATTTTGTAGGACGAGGATGCTCTTATTTAAATAGTTCAAATGGCTCTGAGCACTATGGGACTTAACTGCTGAGGTCATCAGTCCCCTAGAACTTAGAACTACTTAAACCTAACTAACCTAAGGACATCACACACATCCATGCCCGAGGCAGGACTCGAACCTGCGACCGTAGCAGCAGCGCGGTTCCAGACTGTAGCGCCTAGAACCGCTCGGCCAACCTGGCCGGCTGCTCTTATTTATCTTCCGGTTATTGTACACTGCTGTATCTGAGGTGCTCCCACGCAGCCTACCCACCCTCCACTACAGCTCAGCACTACAGAGGGGGTCCGCAGCAGCCGGCCAGCGGTCAAAGAGAAATCAGTAGATGATTGTAATGATGTGAGCTGCTGTTCAAGGGGCGCATAGCGATTGGCATGTATAATGTATAATAGATCTGTTTACGATGGTTAGCAGCCTCCTCCCACAGCTGTGGCCTAACGAAATACAACATCTATTTTGCAAGAGGCAGCTGGCATTGGAAGTGCCAGACTATCTGCTTGTCCAAGATAGAACGGAAAGTGTTTTTCTAAAACTAGCAGCTGCATATAACTGTCCTGACACATGCAGCCACTTGCAAGCAAACAAAGGATTTTTTCGATAGTTCCCTCTATCTGTTTGACCCAGATTTTTTTTCCTTCCTCACAGCAGTGTTCTGTTTCTCAACCACTTGCACTTAATCTGCTTCAGCCTGCTTGAAGCAAAATAAGGCAAGTTGTAACTTGCTGTTATGGGATTCTGAATTCCTCTTGGTCCCCTGCAAAATAGAGGATGGAGTGTGAAGGTATATACAAGCCAATCCCCAACACAATCATCACCAGTCTTCGTCAGTGCCTAGTTGTGTCCGTGAAATGTTCAGCCAGTAGCGATGACAACGGCAGTGGTAATGGGAAATGACCAAACTTGGGGCAATTGCCATGCAAGTGTTTATAAAAAAAATTGAGTTCAAATTGTGACAGTTGTGGAATTTCGCAGTAAAGTATTCGAATTTTTCGGGGTTGTGATACATTTTCGTAATAAGTGATTATAAAAGTTCTTTATGCTTCCTTGCGTTTGCAGCATGTTTTCCCGAAATGCCGACTGAATTAGACTGTCAGCTGGAAGCTGAAAGTCGCTAGCAAGCTGAAGAAATTGTGCTATCATCATGTAAGTACATCTCAAAATTTTGTGTCTTAGTTTACATGTTCAGTAAACATTCTTTAAAGTATTCAAATTGTATCAAGAAGCACCAGCTGGACAGTGAAAGCCAATAGCAGCGGCAGGCTGAAGAGGTTATGCAACAACCACCACGTAAGTACATTTCAAAATTCTATGTGATAATTTACATGTTCGTAAAACAGCTGTTGATGTATTCCAATCGTAACAAGTTTTTATAAAAATTTTGGTCTCCCTGTTGCAGCATTACACCTTGAGCGGCTGCTGTAAGCCGAAATGCAGCAAGAATGAAAGTACATTTGTAATATGTTGCTGTTAGACCTTTCTTTCATGGTATACAGTTGTGTGAGGCATATACTGCTCGTTGTTGCAAATGTCGCTACGGAGCAAGAGGATGATGAGAATCTAGGAATGGTATGCGTCCAGAATGATAACCAAGAGTCATCACTTTTATCCGGTACGAACTTTCTTTTTTTTGTAGTTATGTATAATCAATACCTCTCTGCAGGCGAATTCAGTACCTATTATTTTTGTTGTTCCCTATAATCAATATCTTGTCGTAGAGGATCAGTGGCTCCAAAACAACAGTTTCTGCAAGGATGAAATGCCGGAGTGGGTGCATAAGGTGGCAGCTGCTGAAAGGCAGTACCATCTGGTCCAGCAAAGCCGAATCACTTCTTTCATAAGGACCAGAGGTGAACCATCGCGTTACTGACTGGGCCCAGTTTGTGAAGCTCTTTCTCTTGAACAAATCATCCAATTTTTCTGCAATTATAATCTTTTGCTTCTCATTACATGTAAATCACATCTACAGATTTCGGTCCCATTCGGATAATTCCTTCGTGGAGCGCCTTTTTTATTACCTTAGAGTGTACGATGGGATACCCAGGAAGGAAGGAAGGGAGATTAGTGTTTAATGTTCCGTCGACAAATACCCAAGAGGGGGACTAGCTGAAGAGAGGTGGGGGGGGGGCTATTTTAGTGCAAGACTGAAGTTCCAGATCTAAATTAGAAAGAACTCGTCGAGTCAATAGCTGCAGTGGGTGAAGAATGTTTCGTCCAGCCTCATCGTCCATTTTGCAGTGTCTAGGAAGCCTGCATACTCCGTTCGCTAGACAAACAATGAAACAAGTCGTATTAATGAGTTTTATTAGAATAAGATAATTACAATACTTAACTTTGGCAAGCACGCAGATGTGTCGCAAGCAAATGGCGACGCACGAAATAATCAGTTTTTGTAGTGAATGCTGATCTCTAACTCACAAAAGTTTTTCCTGAACTGCTGTCGTAACGGCTAACGTTGACGCAGCTATCCAGGTCGCTGATCTTGAAGCTGCAATTGAACTGTCCCGTCACCAGTCGGTGGCGGCACTTATGTCCTCTCCACATAGGCGTTGTCGTCCTGGAGGGAGGTCCAGTTAGTGTGCAACTGGCTGACCTCTTCTCACAGCCTTCTCTTCCTGTCGTTTCCGACTGGCGTGCCGCCGCTTGAATTTACGCCGTAACAACGAAGTTAGTGTCATGATTTTTGTTGGAACTTCTGCTCTGAAAATTAGCTGTTGATAACATTGTGACACACAAAGACTCTCTTCTAGCTCCTTCCGCAAGAGATTGATGAGTGATCTCGTGTTTGATAAACTAATCCGAAACGAAGCGTAATTTCCTACCCTTTCTAGCCTGTTATCGTCTATTGGAGTATTAATTAGACTAGGAGCGTTTTGTATGAACCGAAAACTCTGTTGGCTCCCCGTCATGCAGTACTGGGGCTTAATCGTATTTTGTTCAGTACCAAGTTGAAACTGTTGCAATAGCTATACGAGCATTCAGAGTGGCTGAGGTGATATTTGTCAAGTGTGTAACGAACGCTGATCAGTAAAACTATGAGCAGATGATGCATCATGGAATTCTCTGAGGAGCTTGACGAAATCGCCAGTGAAGCGTTAAAAAGGGCTTAACGAGAGCATTCTCTGTGTAGAACAATAGTGTTCTTCTGGCTTAAATAATTTATAGCAGGCCAAAGAAACAAGGGTGAGTGAAGAAGCTCATTAGTAAAGACCTTCAACTATAAGAACGATGAATGCACGACAGTGTGAAAAGTATAATTTATATTTCGAGGCCAGTTTGTCGATTGATGGTAATGATAATTAGTGAATTCAGTTTCAACGTGTTTAGCGCCCATCAAATTCTAGCAGAGAATTTGGAAGTGTGACTACTATGCGAAAAGCTGTTTATGAGCCGTGTTGGCTCGTTCTCCTAGCTGTTATATCTTTGCACTCTGGCGCAATCCGTTTTCCTGTAACGTCACTGATTGGCGCTTCGGTCTTCTTGTAGTTGACTCTTTGGTTAGAGGGGATTGGAGGCAGGTGGTTGACGGACGGTGGAGCAGCGAGAGAGAGGAATGTGTGACGAACGGTGAGCGTGCCATTACAGGGGATGCTCGGTGGGCCATTGTCCAAGAGGGCGGCTACTTGTACGTGGGTATGTTGATGTGCAGTGTTGGGATCTATGCTGTTAATCCCGGCTGACTATCAGGATTCGGGAGGGGCCGTCTGCTGATGTGGACGACGCGATTACTTTGATTTCCTCTAGTAATCTCCCGTCCTACCTTACTTTGGGTAAGGTACTTCTGTTTATAGAAAATTGGTTCAATTGCCTCTGAGCACTTGGGGACTTAACATCTGAGGTAATCAGTCCCCTAGAACTTAGAACTACTTAAACCTAACTGACCTAAGGACATCACACGCATCCATGCCCGAGACAGGATTCGAACCTGCGACCGTAGCGGTCGCGCGGTCCCAGACTGAAACGCCTAGAACCGCTGGGTCACAACGGCCGGCTGTTTATAGATTTTAGTAGTATATGTGCTCCAGTGCTGGACTTGCATCGATAAGGCTGGTTTGCCCGCTGTTCTCCGTCATTCTGTACTCAAGCTACTAAATTCGCTCTCTTCTCTGTGTGAACTCCCTTTATTGATGATATACTGTACTTCAGTGAATTTAAACTGTGTTTGCTTTATACTGCATTTTGTTCACCATTTCGGTGATCTTTGTAATTATTACTTGGGTGTGAATTTAATTTGGTTTTAATATATTCTAGGGTATTACATATATTACTGACCACGGAGGTCGGATGTCGAGCCCGACCTTTCAGGTGGCAAGACCTTGCTTGCCCGACTTGAGCACGCATTGTAACATCGGGCATGGTCATGATACGCAAACGCCAGAGCCCCGATGAATGTTGGTTCGTTTTCTGTACTCATGTTGTAAGGTATAGATCAGATGCAGCACATCTCTTAAAAGAAGGAATTTATTGTTTACTATTGTGTATTTTATTACTACTGTGACCTCGTGCTTGAGTATTAGCGCTCAAACATTTCTTTTGCCTTTAAGTTTACTTAACAGAATTTGTTTTTTGGGAGTTTTGTTAAAAGTTGGCTGTTTAATCAAATTATTTGTTATGTTTGGTCATTACCGTCAAACGATAAACCTGTTCACCACCTTTGTTTTACTTATGCAGTCATTGTAACACTTAGACTTTGGTCGGTGTCTGGGGCGGGGTTTGCATTTTTCATTCTTGTATCGGGCCCTGAGAATTAACTTATTTTAATGTTCAGTCTTGCACGAATTATGTGTCTGTCTGCCCTCGGCTTCCCGAGCCGTTGGCTCCGGAGTGTTGTCCACTGCCCGCCGATTCATCGCGTGTAGCTAGTCCACGTCGGTGTGTACGTGTGTGCGGCGTGGTATTCCGCCTCCTGTGTTGCGGTAGGCACTGAGACGGCGCGGTCTCCTCGCTTGCTACGGTGCCTCTCTATAAGTTAAGTTCTTAATCTTTACGGCATTCGAACCGAAGTGCGACGGAGAAGAGAGAAAAGTGATCAGAGAGATGTAATGGCGTCGTGCTAGAATGTGTTAGGGAACTTTTCATCAGAATTTGATTATACATAAATTATTCGACAGCGGTGGGGTCTTATCAGTAGAGAAGAGAAGAGGACCGGAAGATGGAAGAATGAATTAAAAATTGAGACGGAAGCCAATCAACAAGAGAGAGAACAACTTCAGGATTGTTAATGGCGGACAGCAACCAGTTCAAGTTTGAAGGAGATAAGTAGATTTTTGCACTCTGATCGGTGATTTGTGGAAATAAGAAGCGAAAGAAGAATAGAACTGTGAATATTATTCGTGATCAAATAGTAGTAAGCTGTGTGAATTGTGAAAAGCTACATCGACTGTGTATCGGAAGGAAAAATTAAACTTAACATGAAATTTCGAAATTCTACGCACAAGTTAAAACTATTCATTTTGTCATGGCATAGTATGCATTTATGTTTGAAAGTGAAACTAAATGAATGTAAACGCCAATTAATAATAGAAGTTCAAATTGTTTGAGCGCGTGGTTAAGACAATATCTGAATATTGTCCAAACATTGCATCGAACCCCATCCTGAAGTATTTCCTGAGCGATTTTAAACATTTCTTGTTCGTCAAGCTGCTTTCGGAAGCAGTATCTTGTGGTTAAATAATTATCTGCTTAATTTTATTCAGCTAAATTGGAGGCTCCCTCATTTGTCGCAGTGATCAAGATCAACTAAGTGAGAGTGGTCCAGCGATTTGTTAACACAGCATCCAGAGACAGGCAACTAATTTCAGTCCGAGGTATGTCATCTTTGAAAATACGTATCTGAAAATCAGGCACGAAAAATAACTACACTACCATGTTTAGTAAAGGTCTGCGCAATACTCAGATCGGAAAAGCTTGATATCTTAAGAATATTCAAATAAAGCAACGCAACTTTGTGAGAGGTCATATTGTGAAATAGAGACCACTTTATCAGTAAAAAATATGTTTTCGTGATACAGGTATTACTTTGCTCACAGATAAATCCATACATTTACTGTATACAAGTGCACATTAAAATTCAAGTTACTTATCAGAAACATTGAATTTATTTTATATCCCTCCCATCAGTTGGTTTTATATTGGAGGCCAAGTAGCAATGTTTACGTTCTGTGATTCAATTTTTCATTTGTATTTGCTTAAACTTGTCACAGAATACGCTACATGACATTGTAAGTAGGCTGTTTAGGTTTTTTTATTGGTAACGCCACCTCTGTATGAAAATCACTGGTTGTGCTGTGTGCAGTCTGTGGCTGCTTTGCATTGTAGTAATACTCGCCATTGTAGTGTTAGGCAGCTGGCTGTGAACAGCGTGTAGCGTTGTGCAGTTGGAGGTGAGCCGCCAGCAGTGGTGGATGTGGAGAGAGAGATGGCGGAGTTTTGAAATTTGTCATGAACTGCTATATTTATATATGATGATATCAAGGTAAATACATTGTTTGTTCTCTATTAATATCTTTCATTTGCTAACTATCCCTATCAGTAGTTAGTGCCTTCAGTAGTTTGAATCTTTTATTTAGCTGGCAGTAGTGGCGCTCGCTGTATTGCAGTAGCTTGAGCAGCGAAGATTTTTTGTGAGGTAAGTGATTTGTGAAAGGTATAGTTTAATGTTAGTCAGGGCCATTCTTTTGTAGGGAATTTTGAAAGTCAGATTGCGTTGCGCTAACAAAATATTGTGTGTCAGTTTAAGTACAGTCATGTATAATTGTTCAAAGGGGACGTTTCATATGTCGACCCTTAGCCGAGGATACCTCACTGGAATCTTCTGATTTTTTTCTTGTAGTTTGTGTAATTAGTGTAGCTATTGTTTATTGCTAGCGCGTAATTATAGAGAGAATTTCCTTTGTAGTTGTAGTTTTTCATTGTTGTACAGTAAAACAGTTGTGGCATGCATGTAGATTTGCAGCAAGTTTTTCGCAGCTGCGCTTGCAATTAACTAAATATTATTTTCAGTGCTATGTTAATGTGTTCTCTTATTTTTGCTCTTCAAATTGTGTTTTTCTGTGTTGTCGTGTGAAATACTGTGACAATAATGGCGTGTGAAAAACGTAATACTAGGCTCCAAAGTAAACTGAGAAATGACAGTGAAGACGAAAGCAGTGTGTTAGCGCCGCAGAGTAATGAATTAACTAATGTTCAAAGTAGTAATTTGGTAATTGCGCATAGGGAAATGGAGCGGGCGGCAAACAATGGTGTAGACAGTGAAACAGGTAGTGAACAGGGAAGCGTTATCGATCGATTGGTCGGCAACAGCTCGCCTCAGGAATCGGGAATGACAGAACACAATATTGCAAATACTGCAGACTCAGGTTTTGGGTTCTCACCGTTTTCTCAAATGAGTCAAGACACATTTTCCGCTCGTCAAAATGTGAATGTTGCCGGTGCAACTTCACTGCCGAAAAGCACTGAGGAACATGTTTCAGACACCAGTGCATTGTTATTACAATTAATGCAACAAATGGGACAAAAGCTTGAAAAGTTAGACACAATGGAACAACACCAGAGACAAACACAGCAACAGTTAGACACAGTGGAACAAAATCTCAAAAAGTTAGACACAGTGGAACAAAATCTTAAAAAGTTAGACACAATGGAACAACACCAGAGACAAACACAGCAACAGTTAGACGCAATGGAACAAAATCTTCAAAAGTTAGACACCACACTTGAACAAACACGCGAAGATTTAACTACTGAGTTACATAACATTGAATCGAAATGTCAAAAAGTCTGTAATGAAGTAAAAACACAAATTTGTGAGCATTTTCAACCTATTTTTTCGCGGCATGAAAGTGCATTACAGAATCACGAAGCAGCCATAAAAGAACTGCAAACCATTGTTCATGAAAATCATGAGACCTTGTGGGCGAAAATTGACTCAGTTGCATCTACCGATTCGGTTACGCAACTTGCAAGAACTCAGGAAAACTTAAAGGACACAGTAGATACCCTGAAAATTGGTTCAGAAAGACACATGGAGGAAATAAGTACACTATCGGAGAAAGTAGCCGAACTTTCGGATCAGGTCACTAACTTATCTACAAAGGTAGATGATGATCTGAATGACACAAGACCCGTAGCCTTCACTGACACAGAAGAGTATGAACAAATAAGAAAATTCAAACAAAATCAAAATCAAATCAATACACAGTACAAAAGAGAAATCCGGGAAGTACAAGATCAGTTGGCACAAGTAGTACAAGAATTACGTATTTCAGAGGACACTCGCGCCCCAATACGGGAAGAGGGACATAGAAATACGGAACAGCCACAAAATAATAACACAGGGCATTTCGGAAGTTATGAAAGAAATTGGCAATGTGCACCGAATTTTGAGATGGAACGGCCGACACGACCTAACAATGACCAATATGCGACTCGCCGACATGATGATTTTGACTATAAGCTGTTCATGACTACACGTAAATTCAAAACATTTAAAAATTCTGGCAACGACATTCATCCACAAGCATGGCTCCATCAATTCTCTCATTGTTTTCCTCCCAACTGGTCATTAGAACACAGATTAGAATTTATGTGTGGCTACTTGGAGAATGAACCAGCTGTAAGAATGCGATCGGTAATTCACGATTGCCACAGTGAAGGAGAGTTTGACCATGCCTTCCTCTCAGCATATTGGTCTCAAGCCACACAAGACCGTGTAAAACATAGCATCATGATGATGAAACACTTTGAACAATCTGAATTTTCCAGTCTTGTCAAATATTTTGAAGACATGTTGCATAAGAATCAGTATCTTTCAAACCCATACAGCCCCTCAGAACTCATCCGCATTTGCTTAATCAAACTGCCTGAACATTTACGACATATTATTTTGGCAGGACGTTGCAAAGACGACATTGAAGCATTTCAGGGACTTTTACAAGAATTAGAAATTGACACTGACAATCGCGGAACGCGAAACCGGGAAAACAATCACTACAGGTCACATCCGTCACAATTCCGTGACGACAGAAGTAATAACTGGACACGACAAGGCTATTCTCACAACGCAAATCGTGACCAAAACAGACACCACCCGTATGACAACCACTGGCAGAGTAATAATAGTTACAGAGAAAGATCGCATTTCCGTAGTAATGACTATCACAGAGACAATCAGAGAAACAGACAATATGGGAACCAGAACAATTATTATCAAGGGAGGCAGAATAACTTCAGACGCAACAGTTCGGCGCAGAGTTACGATTCAGGGAGAAATTCTCCACCACATGACCGACAAACAAGAAACTATGTAAAGTACCGACAAAACGACAGACGTGAATTTCATCAGAACAGGCGGGATTCTAACAGAGCTGGGCCCTCTCGGCAAGGTGAATTTGTAGAAGTTAGGTCTCCTAATCCCAATAACAACGCGCGCCAACAAAGGAACAGACAATGACTCGCACCGCAGGCATCCGCGTACGCCGGCTGGCTCAGAGAAAAATAACATATACGCTAACCTTGAGAAAAATTCCAGTATTCTTTACCGACGTATACCACATGATAATTGCGTTGAAGTTGAAACTTTGCGTACTAGGAAGAGTAAAGGTTTACACCACATTTCACATGTAAAACCGTTTATTGAAAGATAATCTACTTTTTAACTTTGTCATTGCCATAAAACTTTTCACTTTAGATTACTAGTATGCTTGTCAGACTTAGAATCTGTTAACATGCAACAATGTTTGAAGTTAAATATCCAATCAAGAACCAAGAGAACTTATTTAAACAGAAATGACGAATGCATTGTTATAGTGAACAGACGTCACAGTGTTATTGTGTGTGTACATTCTTGCTTGTTTGTTGCACGATTACGTAATGACTATAAGGCTCACATACTTAGAACATTTACCAGTACTGCTAATGAGATTTTAATGCAACATTTTGGTCTACTTGAAAATATATTCTGGATTTAAAGTACTTTCAGTGAGATACCAGATGGCACAGTGGTTAGTTTATGTGACAGCTACACGATTTTATCACGACGCTACTAATGAGTGACAATTTACAATGTTGCTTTTGCAGTGTTTCTGTTTTATATCTGCACAGTTTTCTGTTTTATTCTGGAAAGTAAAACAGGTTTTAGTAGTAACTTTTGTGGTATAGCTACAATGAGACTGCCTTTTCCATAGCACAACAATACGTTACAGCACAGTACTTTCCTCGTCACGGCAATAAGCGTAATAACTAAGACATTTATACGCAAAGCATTTCACTTTTGTGTATTATGAGGTAAGTACATTGACTTCTGCAGAACTTAGCTTTCGGAGGACGATAACTACTATACTTCCACACAGATTATGTTGCAACAAGACGCACATTTAACGCTACAGTACACGTATTTGAGTGATTAATTTTGTACTTAAAACATTTATTTTTAAAGATTTTTGAATTATAAAGAAAGTTTTCCGTGATACATTTCATTCCATTGCTGTAATCTGTAACACCTGAGGGTATAATTACATTAATCCTCAGGGGGGTATACGTCTACTTTGTGTACCATGTGTTTGGCAACCACAAGGAACCCTAGCTAATATGGTATTTGCTTATACAACTTTACACATCGGTACCATATTTCTCTAACACACAAATTACACAGCTATCTGATCATGTAACTGAGAAATAAACTTTTTTTATTACATCAGTGACAGATGTTTACACAATTACACAGTTGGATAACTTCACACTTATGAAATTGTATTTTGTCTGTACTTTGTGAAATGCTCATATTTTTCGGAACCATTGTGATACTATGAGAGCTTTGAATGATGTATTTGGTATGGATTCATGATTTTTAAAGTACGTTTGAGGCAGATGACACTTTTGACATGAGCAGAGAATTTTTTTAATTATTGGAGGAAGCTACGACGATTTTGAGATTTGACTGAGGTGTTATGATGTTATTTTTACGACGACGATGTGTATTATGCTGCTGAGGTATGTTTATGATTAATAGGCTGAGGCTATATGAGTTATTTGATTATGCTTCATATTTATAATGACGAAATATTGACGAGTGTCGATGGATACGTATATATGTAATAAGGTAAGGAGTAATGAATAGTGGGTAGGGACTCTTGACTTGTGAAAAAGGATGTTGGAAACCAAGAATCGTACTTTAAGAGTTATGAAATGTGTGTAAATGCGTGAATGTATCACAATGCCGGCGAAAATTTTTTGGACAACGTTATATTCATAGGATTTTCTTTCTACAGATTTGCAACGCTAATTCTTGACCTGTGAAATATTTTTATGTGAGACTGTCACTGTAGCGGATACTGGTGTCGTAAATATTTCCGTAAGAAAGTTAAGTGACCACCTGCACGTAATGCGTCGTGGGCACGCAGCTGTGTCAAACACCTGGAGAACAAGCCATTAGGGTGTGCCTTTCCGGAAGCGCAGGTAGAAAAAAAAAAAAGAAAAAAGGCAGGCCTTTATCCTCGCCATTGGCATTCCTTTAGAGAAAATATTGCAAATGCGACACCCTCATTACTTCCATTAACCTTGCTATTGACGTTCCTTTGTAGAAAGCATCGCAAATATTACACGCTCATTACCTGAAAACATATGGTTACTCGTACTTTGTGCTAATTACTGAAATGCTTATGAATTGATGGGAAATATTCATACATCTGCACACCTGATTATGACAAGTGTCTTTCTGCGAGAGTTGAGAGCTACTGACTTACGAAATGCCACATGACTATTGAATGATATTTTTATGCTTTGCTTTTCGTAGTTGCTTATTTCACTTGATATCTGGTTTCCAGCTGTGTTGCAGCATTGCTTTTATAAAATAAAATGCATTTGCTAATGTGAACACTTTCTGTCAACAGATCTATTAAATAATTATTTTATGATCCACATTCTTTAAAAAAGGAGCACTTGGAAAGGAAAGAACAATAAGATGGAACTAGTAACAGTAACACATAATTTTCTTTTCAAGTACATGGTAATATTTCTTTTTACAATCAGTTGTTGTGGTGCACCACTTTAATTACATAGATATTATGATGTGAATATACATTTCCCTTATCTGCATTGTTGTTTTTACTGTAATATTTTTTCTGCTTGAGCTTTGTCATGTATAGATATAAGTTTTATATTTTTTATATTTGCTGCTGCTGTTTGCCAGGCATAGTGCTACTGAATTTTAAATTGTGTTACTCTGTTAAGCTAATTTTACTACTGACTTATTTTTCTTGCTACTGTACATTGGCTCATGTTAGTTGTAATGTTGCATTGCTTGGTAATTTATATTTACTGTAGCTTGCTTTGCAATTTTCCATTTTTTTTGCATTGGTGTTTGTGTTATTTTGTTATGTGCTGCTGCATTGCCTCGTCCCTTAGTTTTGTATCTGAGCTCAGTAGATTTAAGTTAGCTTAAGAGGAGACTATATAAGAAACTAACTATTATAAATTTATAAGAAATGCATTGAGAAGCTATCAGAAAATGGTCTGGCAAAATAAAAAGGATACTGTACAGTGGAGAAAAACTATTATTGACAGAGGATGTGAACAGAATACAGAAAGTAGAGAGAAAAACTATTTTTGACAGAGGATGTGAACGAAATACAGAAGGCAGGCTTATATAGGACTTTTGGGAATAATGATGAATGAAGGGAGATCTCCAAGAAGCAAAGAAAGTTTTGTTTGCAAAATACTGCAATGAAACAAACCCTGTCCTTTCCTTTTGTGTTATCCCACTATGTGTTTGGGTACCCTTGTGTATATATGTTCTTCCTGTCTTTATATGTTTACCTCATCAGACTTTTGTTGTAGAATTTTTCTCATACTCAGCTACATGAACTATGATGAGGAATACTGTTATCCTCAAATATAATTTGTGTTCATAATATGTTATTTACTTTGTAAAGATGTTAGACATTATTAATTCTGTTTTGTTTTAATGCTCATGTGTAAAGTTGATGTTTCAAAAGTTATTCTGATCTTTTATGTATTTACTTATGTCATAATTCCTGTAACACTGATGTATATGTTTATTTCTATTCTTTTGTAAAGCCCGTATTACTACAAATTTTATCTGTATTATTATGTTTTTAGTGATGTATTTTGTACCTTTGTAATAGTATTCTCACGTTATAAAATTGTAATTGACACCAGTTCATCTTATTATTAACTTGTAAGTTACATTTCACTGCACGCGTTTCTGTTGGTCATAGTATATGGACAATATGTGAGAAGTAGGGACTGATAGTGTTTGCACATGTGTTAATGATTCAGCAAGGGACTGGATAACAGCATTGCTGGTTCTAAGGACAATTTCAAAAACTTTGTGAGTGCACAAGTGGTGGTTTATGGACTTGCTATATTATCCGCAAGACTCTTCAACGGTGATTGTGCACCTGCACAGTCACAACAGATGGCTGCTGGCTATCTCTCCAAGGACTACAGTGGGTCTGCATCTTTGATGACCCACCAGTACCATTATCTCTACAAGGACTACAGTGGATCTGCATCTATGATGACCCACCATGCCATTATTTCTACAAGGACTGCAGTGGGTCTGCACCTCTGGTGGCCCACCAATACCGTAATCTCTACCAGGACTACAGTGGGTCTGCTCTGTGATGACCTACCTACCAATACTCTTCAAAATTTCGACTGACTCTGCTGTGGGTTTGCTCTGTTGTGGCCCATTACCTGTCTGCATGTCGAGAGTCAGCACTGTCTTTCCATTGGAAGGACAACACTACTTCTTCAAGACTGCATGGAAATCCACTACTTCCGTGTGCATTTTCTTTTACTGCTCAGACTTTGAGAAAAACACTGCTATTCTCCTGTTATGTACGATTAGGACTGTCTTTATGGACTGTGAGACAATTTTAGCTTTTGACCAACATTGTATCAATAAGTGTGTGCATTTGATTTCTTTGTTATTGTAATTATGAAAAAAATTTTTCAAATCTGTATTGGCCACTGCCCAATCCAATTTGTAAAATTTTTTGTGGGGAGCATGGGGGCTATGTAAGTAGGCTGTTTAGGTTTTTTTATTGGTAACGCCACCTCTGTATGAAAATCACTGGTTGTGCTGTGTGCAGTCTGTGGCTGCTTTGCATTGTTGTAATACTCGCCATTGTAGTGTTAGGCAGCTGGCTGTGAACAGCGCGTAGCGTTGTGCAGTTGGAGGTGAGCCGCCAGCAGTGGTGGATGTGGAGAGAGAGATGGCGGAGTTTTGAAATTTGTCATGAACTGCTATATTTATATATGATGATATCAAGGTAAATACATTGTTTGTTCTCTATTAATATCTTTCATTTGCTAACTATCCCTATCAGTAGTTAGTGCCTTCAGTAGTTTGAATCTTTTATTTAGCTGGCAGTAGTGGCGCTCGCTGTATTGCAGTAGCTTGAGCAGCGAAGATTTTTTGTGAGGTAAGTGATTTGTGAAAGGTATAGTTTAATGTTAGTCAGGGCCATTCTTTTGTAGGGAATTTTGAAAGTCAGATTGCGTTGCGCTAACAAAATATTGTGTGTCAGTTTAAGCACAGTCATGTATAATTGTTCAAAGGGGACGTTTCAACATTAACAACACCTTGGTGCCTAACAGAATTTCTTAAGCGGCTTTTGTCGCAGTTAATTCAGAAATTAAACGGAAAATGATTTTTCCAGCGACATAGCTAATCATTATTATTGCAATTTGTTACAGTTTTATGTAACATATACCTTGACTGATTGCGCCAGGTTGTGTGGGAGTGTATTTTGTATATGAAAGAGCTGGACAGAGTGCAACAGCAGAAAGCTATAGGGAAATCTATATACGAGGGCCTATCAGCTTGAGGAGAACAGAGTAGTAAGTATAGAGAATGCCAGAAATTTCTTTAAACAGAGTAAGGGTTGAAAAACTTAATACGCCTGAGTATAGAGATAATAGCCCAGCTTAGCTGATAGTAAAATTAGTAAAGCTGTAGCTTCTTACAGAGATCGAACTGCACTTTAATTACCTGATAAGACTATAATTATCAATAGTAGGAATCATCTGTCATTGTAAGTAAACATTGTCTTCAATTTTTTTTTCTCTTGATTTTGTTATCCAATGCTGTAAATCGGCAGATTTGTCTATATCTGACTTCAGAAGTAGTTTTGAAATGTAGAAGTAAATTTTAATCTGACTTTAGATGTGCTTTCCTACATGAACAAACGTATAAATTGGAAACATGGCGGTCGCTGGGCAGCATTAGTGCATCGGCGAAACTACCAGGCTGTAGAAGTAAGAAACCGAAATTTGGTTGCAATAATTACACGTCTGTTGTTTGAAACTCAAAAACAATATTTTATACAAAATAATCTCTGTTGCTATTTATACATTTCTCCCACCTATCCGGCGGGCAATGAATGGCACGCCAAAAAAAAAAAAAACAGTTTTTCTTTTGAAGCGAACCAGTAAGAGAGCCATTTTCGTACATTTTCATAGAACTGAAGCGTTGTAAAGCGAGGGCGTGTCTCAGTGATGCAAATACATGGTAATCGGAAGGAGCCAAGTCTGGAGAATAAGCCGCATGCCTTAGTATTTCCCAATTGAACGCCTCGATCGTTTCCCAGACCCGTTTTGCTACGCCTGATGGAGCGTTATCATGGAGTAATACGACTTTGTGCTGCCTTTTTCCATATTCCGGTCGTTTTTCACGTGGTGTTCGATTTAAATCGATCATTTTCTGTTGGTAGCGATCAGTGTTAACGGTTTCACCAGTTTTAGCCGTTCGTAATAGATGACAACCTTCTGATCCCAAAACGCAGAGCATTTTTTTCTTTCCAAAACGATTTGGTCTGCAGTGGATGTCGAAGGACTGCCTGGATTTACCAATGATTAACGATGCTTAGGATCCATTTTTCACCACCTGTCACTATCCGATGGAGAAACGACTTTCTTTTGCATCAGGCAAGCAGCTTTTCATATGTGGTCTTTCGATTTGCTTGCTGTCTTTCATTCAGTTCATGTGGAACCTATTTTCCCACTTTCTGTACTGTGGTGTCACCGCCAGACACCACACTTGCTAGGTGGTAGCCTTTAAATCGGCCGCGGTCCATTAGTGTACGTCGGACCCGCGTGTCGCCACTGTCAGTGATTGCAGACCGAGCGCCACCACACGGCAGGTCTACAGAGACGTCCTAGCACTCGCCCATTTGTACACCAGACTTTGCCAGAGGTGGATCACTGACAAATACGCTCTCATTTGCCGAGACGATAGTTAGCATAGCCTTCAGCTACGTCATTTGCTACGACCTAGCAAGGCGCCACTACCAGTTTATATTGAGATTATAATTCATGTATCGACAAGAGCGCTGTTCTCCAATTATGGATTAAAGTTAAGTATTAGATCAACTACGTACTTTATTTGCTACTATAAATTCCCTTAACTGTTCCAGACCTCACGCCAGTCTGTGTGAGCTTAACGCGTGCATTTCGGCCTCCTCTAGCAACACGGTGTTGGCTCTTCTGCCAACACATCATGTACCTTTCTCATAGCTTACAAACGAAGACAAACGCCGCGCGGTTTGAGGCGCCGTGCCGCTCGGGCATGGGTGTGTGTGTTGTTCTTAGCATAAGTCAGTTTATGTTAGTACAAGTAGTGTGTCAGTCTAGGAACCGGTGACCTCGGCAGTTTGGTCCCTTAGGAATTCACGCACATTTGAACGTTTTCCGAAGAGAAGTGCCTTTCTGCGCCACATTCAACTGTTCCGCTAGTTCCTGTTTGAGTATCATCTTCATTAAATAAGGCCAGCATTTCGCTAGCTTCGAACTTTTTCGGTGGTTTCCCGCTCTCGTCGTTTCTCACGTCAAAATTACCACTTTTGAATTTTATGAAACACTCGGAACACTGTGTTTTTCCATGAGCATGTTCGCCGAAAGCTTCGACAAGCATACGATGTAATTCTGCAGCATTTTTCTTCAAATGATGACAGGAAGCCAGTGCTGTCGGCGAATCGTAGTTTGTACGTACAAAACTCGACATGTTTACGGGTGTCAAACAGATACCAATGTACGGAACTTGGATTACTGTGTGGTGACATTGTCGTCAGCCGTTACAGGAAACAGAGAGTCCACTAGAGAGCCTATATAGAGGGAGAGAATGGCCAATAGTGATAACGTCACTGACTGGCTGAGAGCCGACGACGCCATGTTTTTACCAAACTGGCGCTGACTTGGTACGAGTATAAATACAGGGCTATTACAAATGATTGAAGCGATTTCATAGATTCACTGTACCTCCATTCATTGACATATGGTCACGACATACTACAGAAACGTAGAAAAACTCATAAAGTTTTGTTCGGCTGAAGCCGCACTTCAGGTTTCTGCCGCCAGAGCGCTCGAGAGCGCAGTGAGACAAAATGGCGACAGCAGCCGAGAAAGCGTATGTCGTGCTTGAAATGCACTCACATCAGTCAGTCATAACAGTGCAACGACACTTCAGGACGAAGTTCAACAAAGATCCCCCAACTGCTAACTTCATTCGGCGATGGTATGCGCAGTTTAAAACTTCTGGATGCATCTGTAAGGGGAAATCAACGGGTCGGCCTGCAGTGAGCGAAGAAACGGTTGAACGCGTGCGGCCAAGTCTCACGCGTAGCCCGCGGAAGTCGACGAATAAAGCAAACAGGGAGCTAAACGCACCACAGCCGACGGTTTGGAAAATCTTACGGGAAAAGCTAAAGCAGAATCCTTACCGTTTACAATCGCTACAAGCCCTGACACCCGATGACAAAGTCAAACGCTTTAAATTTTCGGCGCGGTTGCAACAGCTCATGGAAGAGGATGCGTTCAGTGCGAAACTTGTTTTCAGTGATGAAGCAACATTTTTTCTTAATGGTGAAGTGAACAGACACAATGTGCGAATCTGGACGGAAGAGAATTCTCACGCATTCGTGCAGCAAATTCGCAATTTACCAAAAGTTAAAGTGTTTTGTGCAATCTCACAGTTTAAAGTTTACGGCCCCTTTTTCTTCTGAGAAAAAAACGTTACAAGACACGTGTATCTGGACATGCTGGAAAATTGGCTGATGCCACAACTGGAGACCGACAGTGCCGACTTCATCTTTCAACAGGATGGTGCTCCACCACACTTCCATCATGATGTTCGGCATTTCTTAAACAGGAGATTGGAAAACCGATGGATCGGTCGTGGAGGAGATCATGATCAGCAATTCATGTCATGGCCTCCATGCTCTCCCGCCTTAACCCCATGCGATTTCTTTCTGTGGGGTTATGTGAAAGATTCAGTGTTTAAACCTCCTCTACCAAGAAACGTGCCAGAACTGTGAGCTCGCATCAACGATGCTTTCGAACTCATTGATGGGGACACGCTGCGCCGAGTGTGGGAGGAACTTGATTATCGGCTTGATGTCTGCCGAATCACTAAAGTGGCACATATCGAACATTTGTGAATGCCTAAAAAAACTTATTGAGTTTTTGTATGTGTGTGCAAAGCATTGTGAAAATATCTCAAACAATTAAGTTATTGTAGAACTGTGAAATCGCTTCAATCATTTGTAATAACCCTGTACATACTGTGTGTGATTCTGTACCATTGGTTCTCTTCAACGCTTCGACCGCCAATTCCATTGTTCAATTATGTACAGGTTGTAATACGGTAACATTGAAGGACTTCTGAATGTTCTCTGTTGGTTCTATTTACGTAAATTACCTTACAGTCACTCTGTTGATCGGATCTATGGTGATACTTTTAGAACTTCACAGCAATTTTAGAGGCAAAATTTTTATTTAAAGTGATTTACTGAGCGTCACTGATAATATGAATTACAAAATCATCAAGGACAGTCAAGAGGAATGCTTGGTTGCTCCGCTGTTGGGTGCAAAAACCGAAGTGGGGACCGATATATGATGCTCGTTTTCCCAAGAAATGAAGAAACTGTTAGAAAGCTTGTTTAGTTTCTTTGTGTATCGAACAATCATTTTCTTTCTACATGCTTATAACGCCTACAAAACGAAATTAAAACATTACGGAATCACCTTTTTACTGATACATCCCTTCCACAAAATTAAAAGTATATGAACGTCACACTACTACTAATGTGGCCTTGTAGTACAGGAGAAGAGTTTTAACTGTGTAACCCAAAGGTCGTGAGTTCGAATCCTGCTCAATCCAGGTTTTTTAAACGTTATTTTCTAGACTTTTAATTGTTCTAGAGTGACAATTCATGCTACACGATGTGTTTTAACATGTGTTCGGAACCGAACCCTAAGTCTACGTACTTCCGACTGGCGACTCGCACTTGGCTCTGTAGCCTTGGCTACTCACATTCCTTTAAATTATAATTATCGTGTGGATATTCAGTTACCTATTTTGAATTACTTTCTGTTGTTTCAGTAGAGTACCTAAGTATTGATATTTTCCCGATTTTCTATGGTATAGAGTTCCTAATGTGTACAGAATGACATGTTTTGCCAGCATAAGAAAATGTTATAAGATCGACACACACTTAACCCTAGGACGCCTAAGGGGGGGGAGGTTGAACCCATAAGTTTTTTATGTCCTCTGCTTTTGCCCAAGTAACTTTCATACTACATATTTTATGAAAGGTTAGTGTCAATATATTTTATAGAAAATTCCTGCTTTGAAAGAAAAAATAAATAAACTTATTATGGGTCCAACAACCCCCCCCCCCCCTTAGGCTTCCATGCTATAGAAAATTTCCCTTAGTAGGATTTCGTATATCTCGTCTCTACAACAATGCAAGTTAGTTTCTTGTTGGTTGGTATTCTTGATATTCACAACAATCGGTTTACTTTCACAGGAAGTGATTGTTTATGTCAGTCAGCTGTTATTTATCTTGTAAACTTGCAGTGAGTTAGTGCAGTTCCCAACACGTAGGCCTCCAGTAACTTTGGTGTCTTACACAGCAAAAATGGAACCAAGTAAAAACTTACTGATGTTGTCAACAATGCACCAAGATAAAGGCACTGTTGGAGGAGACAAGAATAAAACCGAGATAAAAGCATATTATAATTCCACTAAAGGTGGAATTGATACCATTGATCAAATGGCGCGTATGTACACCTGCAAGAGGGGAACAAAGAGATGGCCTCTATCTGTATTTTACCCTCTCATCGACATTTGTGCTATCAATGGAACCACCATATTCATGCAGCAACATCCAAGATGGAATGAGAAGAAACACAAGAAACGGCAACTTTATCTTTTGCAAGCTAGGATGGAACTTATGAAATTGCTGGTAGAAGAAAGAAGTGCCAATGCAAGAGGCTTATCTAACCCAATTGTTCAATCAATGGAGACTATTCTACAAAAGAAAATCAAAGAAGTGACAACAGAAGCACGTCAGTCTCGTGCAGGGAAAGGTCGGTGCAGAAGTACAACAATCTAAGTAAATCAAAACAGTATTGTGGACAGCGTCATAAACATGTGTGTAACACACATTCAGAAAAAAATTATGAAGTGTGTCTCTTGCCTTAAAGTTGGGGACTCAGTAGTCTATTGTATATGAACACATATGTATTTTGTATTGTAATATGTCCCAACTTTTTGTTCACTCAATCCAATATTTATAACAATTAACAACATTATTAAACCGATGCCTTAGTTAAAATACATAAACCATTTTGAAAGTTGTAATTTTTCGTCAGTAAACTTATTTAATACCTGTGGGATCGCCGAACCTCCTCCTCCCCCCCCCCCCCCTTAGGCATGCAGGTTAGAAAAAAAGGCTTGGGCGTCCTAGTGTTAAAATGCACTATGTGGGGACGGAAAGAGACAAGAGTTTACCAATTTCAGCGATGAATGCTCGCACGGAAAAATCTGAAATAGCGTCATGTACATTGAGATACATTAAACGAAACTTCTTTTTCTCATTAATCAGTTGTCAATGTTTATATAGCATCATAAAATACGCTGCTGAAATTCGACAGACATACACACTGCTTCACGATACTTCCATTTGCTCACATATTTATTAGGCCTATATAAACATAGACGAATGGCATTCGCTTTAATCATGTACCCAGTATTAAGCTAGAAGATCTGCTTTGGTCTCATGCGTCAAACACATGCCTTATTTTACTCGTGAAGTGGCTAGCTTTCTGCTTGCGTCGCTACCTAACTGCACGTCCCGCGCGCAATCTGGTAAAAACATGGCGGCTACGGGCCGATTGGCCACTCTCCCCCTATATAGGCTCTCTAGGTCTCAAGGGCCCTACACTGATGACTAGCACCATCTATAGGGAAATTCCGGTTTCATTCTTCTACACCTGGTATGCGTGTGAGTGCTATGCACCACCAAGCGTCTCAGACTTTATTTATTTATTTTGACAAGGGCGCTAATAATCTAGGTGTTGAGCGCCCTAAGTCCACGGAGCCGAATCGCCGTCTTACTTCCGACGAATTAATTCTGCCGTCTGGCTAATCGGTGGAAATGAAATAGCAGGGCTGCCGCGAGTTCTGGCCGGTTTCCCGTGTCGCGGAGGCAGCTGGCGACCAGTGCCCCCCAGAGATACGGCACGCAGGAGGAGGCGTGGGCGGAGAGCCGTGACCGGAAGCCGGCGTGACGTCACAGGGGGTCGGCAACCCGCGCCGGAAACTCCAGGGTCGCAGCTGGCTGCGCCCGCTTCCCAGTGTAGCGACAAAGCGACGCGGCAGCCGTCACGCGGACCTGCCCGCTACTCGCTTCCTGCGGCCGCAGGTGTCGCAGCGAGAGATCCTCGAGCGGCCGTCAACCGACAGATAACACCTACCAAACACAGTGCTCACCTCGAAACAATGGGTTTCCGTAATTTTTGTTCCAGAAAGTGTGAGCCTGCCTACATTGGACCACGTACGAACGTGGAGACAGTTCCTTAACAGTCAACTATCGGACTTCAACAAAAAAGATATACGCCAAGTTTCTGAGAAAAAGCGTCACGTTGAAGGGTGAATCTGTAGGGAGGGACCAGCACCATCAGAAAGCTGACTTTTTTCAAGATTATGATTTAAAATCTTACGACTGTTTCTCGTACGTTTGTGAGTTATATCTATCCAAGTTCGCGGTTTGATCAAAATTTTATAAACCATAGAAAACGCTGCACTATGCTCAGGGGCGGTAAAGTGCCACGTGGGACGAATAACACTTTAGGCCGCTGTGACATATTGTGCACCGTCCCTCTTTTCATTACTCTTCTTTACAGGGATAAGCAAAGGAAGTGTCCGTTCAGTGGCATTGTGTGGTATTCTTGTTACTGGTGACCTATTACATCCATAATCTCAATTCCCATCGGTTCTGAACAGTAGCATTTGCTTGCCTTATCTCATTTCCTCCACTCTCTTAATGTGGTACATCAAGTTGTCACTGTAACTGAAGACCTTCTCATTAATGTTTAAAACACATTCAATTGCAGTCGAATATCTTTTGAAACTTCCTGGTAGATTAAAACTGTGTGCCGGACCGAGACTCGAACTCAGGACCTTTGCCTTCCACGGACAAGTGCTCTACCATGTGCGCTACCCAAGCACGACTGACGCCCCGTCCTCACAACTTTACGTCTGCCAGTACCTCATCCCCTACCTTCCAAACTTTACAGAAGCTCTCCTGCGAACCTTGCAGAACTAGCACTCCTGAAAGAAAGGACATTAAGGCGACATGGCTTAGCCTGGGGGATGTTTCCAGAATGAGATTTTCATTCTGCAGCGGAGTGTGCGCTTATATGAAACTTCCTGGCAGATTAAAACTGTGTGCCGGACCGAGACTCGAACTCTGGACCTATGCCTTTCGCGGGCAGGTGCTCTACCATCTCAGCTACCCAGGAACACAGTTTTAATCTGCCGCGAAGTTTCATAAAGGCGCACACTCCGCTGCAGAGTGAAAATCTCATTCTGGAAACATCCCCCAGGCTCTGGCTAAGCCATGTCTCTGCAATATCTTTTCTTTCAGGAGTGCTAGTTTTGCAAGTTTCGCAGGAGAGCTTATGTAAAGTTTGGAACGTAGGAGATAAAGTACTGGCAGAAGTAAAGTTATGAGGACGGGGCGTCAGTCGTGCTTGGGTAGGTCAGATGGTAGAGCACTTGCCCGCAAAAAGTGTAGGTCCCGACTTCGTGTCTCTGTCCGGCACACAGTTTTAATCTGCCAGGAAGTTTCATATAAGCGCACACTCCGCTGCAGAGTGAAAATCTCATTCTCGAATATCTTTGATTCTGTCACATTCAAGCAAGACCCAATGAATCTGATTGGAGTACTGATCCTTTATCAACTATATACCGAGAGAAAACACTTTTCACGTCTGTAGTTTTTGGCTGGAACTACTGGTAGGGGAAGGCTCATTAATATTTGGGACTGTAAGCATGGGAACTAAGTGGGTTCTTGCAATGGTTTTTGAACTGTCATGCTTCTCTCACCTTGCTAATAATTTATAGCTCTCAACCCTCCTCCCCACTCCCACAGCTCTGTAGACAAGATGCCTTATGTATAAATGGCATTCTGTTAACTTATTGATTGGAGGTACATACGAAACGTGATTAACGATCTTTATTGCTGATTTAATTAGGACAATTCATTACCCCTTCCCTTCCACCTGCTCACTCCTTCCCACTTTCCCTTCCTACTATTCAGATTCAGTTACTCAGTTAGTTGCCTCAAGGTCAAGATGGCCGATTCAGTAGCATCACAATGCAAGATGGATGCCGAAGCTGGCTACCTCCATGTCAAAACAGGTGTTAGTCCGCCGAGATTGCTGCCACTATCATGTCACAATTCTGTTTTGATTTATAAAAGTTTAACTGCCATTTTTCACATCTAACGAGCAATGTTTGTTTTGATGAATGATGTGGGAACTTACCAGTATATAATACAACAATTTCTTGCACTACTTACTAGTAAATTGGCTCTGTGAGACAGAGCACACCATATATCTTCATGTAAGTCTTATACAGTGACAATGTACTTTTTTTACTTTGTTAACTGTGAAAATAAATCAGTCCTGAATATCAAATTCCCGCTTTTTTATCAAATAACGGTTATTTATACGCTTTTTTGAACAAGCTAAAGGTTTGGTACAGTAAAGGTCAGTTTAAAGGAAAATTATTTATTATTATTCTCCCCCCCCCTCTCTCTCTCTCTCTCTCTCTCTCTCTCTCTCTCTCGCTACTCTGTTATCAGAACCTCGGTAGATTTCATCTTGTTACATAGTACATAGATGGTCCCACACTGTTCCAGTAGCACTACACTGAACATTCTCAATATCTACTATTACTAGTCTGCCTGCATGTTGAGTTGATTTCTGCTCTAATGCATCAGGGAACCATTGCACTGAGGCAAAATAATAAATGAAAACACATACACACAAACGCAATTAATGATAACAATGATAGAGGGATAATTGTTAGCATTTACATTGAACTGTGCAAGTCAGTTTTTCAGTGTAGATGTGACTGATGTCTGAAGATGCTTCATGATGATCAATCTTTCACTACAACGTACAAAACACGAATGCAGAGTCCATCTGATGGAAAATAGAAGAAGAAGAAAGGAAATGATACTTCACAGGTTAAAAGGGTGTGTGGTGTTATTTCAGTCATTACAAAACCGAGTCAAATTTATAAAGAACTGCACAGTATGAATCCACTTATCAATACATGACGATAGTAACTGCTCTCGAAAGAACAGACACCACTGATGAAAGTGCAGCTTCTCTAGAATAAATGATAATTTATTATTTAAATTATTTGTTACATAAATTAATTAACATTTATTCTAGAGGAGCTGCATTGTCATCAATGGTATCTGTTCTCTCGAGAGCAGTTACTATCTTTATATACAGGGTGGTCCATTGATAGTGTCCGGGCGAAATATCTCACGAAATATGCATCAAACGAAAAAAGTACAAAGAACGAAACTTGTCTAGCGTGAAGGGGGAAACCACTTGGCGCTATGGTTGGCCCGCTAGATGGCGTTGCCATAGTTCGAACGGATATCAACTACGTTCTTTTAAATAGAAACCCCCATTTTTTATTACATATTCGTATAGTATGTAAAGAAATATAAATGTTTTAGTTGGACCACTTTTTTCGCTTTGTGATAGATGGCGCTGTAATAGTCACAAACGTGTAAGTACGTGGTATCACGCAACATTCCGCCAGTGCGGACGGTATTTGCTTCGTGATACATTACCCGTGTTAAAATGGACCGTTTACCACTTGTGGAAAAGATCGATATCGTGTTGATGTATGGCTATTGTGATCAAAATTCCCAACGGGCGTGTGCTATGTATACTGCTCGGTATCCTGGACGACATCGTCCAAGTGTCCGGACCGTTCGCCGGATAGTTACGTTATTTAAGGAAACAGGAAGTGTTCAGCCACATGTGAAACGTCAACCACGACCTGCAACAAATGATGATGCCCAAGTAGGTGTTTTAGCTGCTGTCGCAGCTAATCCGCACATCAGTAGCAAACAAATTGCGCGAGAATCGGGAATCTCAAAAACGTCGGTGTTGAGAATGATACATCAACATCGATTGCACCCGTACCGTATTTCTGTGAGCCAGGAATTGCACGGCGACGACCTTGAACGTCGTGTACAGTTCTGTCACTGGGTACAAGAGAAATTACGGGACGATGACAGACTTTTTTCACGCGTTCTATTTAGCGACGAAGCGTCATTCACCAACAGCGGTAACGTAAACCGGCGTAATATGCATTACTGGGCAACGGAAAATCCACGATGGCTGCAACAAGTGGAACATCAGCGACCTTGGCGGGTTAATGTATGGTGCGGCATTATTAGAAGAAGGGTAATTGGCCCCCGTTTTATCGATGGCAATCTAAATGGTGCAATATATGCTGATTTCCTACGTAATGTTCTACCGATATTACTACAAGATGTTTCACTGCATCCACAATGCAAAATGGGGATGTACTTCCAACATGATGGATGTCCGGCACATAGCTCGCGTGCGGTTGAAGCGGTATTGAATAGCATATTTCATGACAGGTGAATTGGTCATCGAAGCACCATACCATGGCCCGCACGTTCACCGGATCTGACGTCCCCGGATTTCTTTCTGTGGGGAAAGTTGAAGGATATTTGGTATCCTGATCCACCGACAACGCCTGACAACATGCGTCAGCGCATTGTCAATGCATATGCGAACATTACGGAAGGCGAACTACTCGCTGTTGAGAGGACTGTCGTTACACGTATTGACAAATGCATTGAGGTTGACGGACATCATTTTAAGCATTTATTGCATTAAAGTGGTATTTACGGGTAATCACGCTGCAACCCCACGCGTTCTCAGAAATAGTAAGTTCACAAAGGTACATGTATCACATTGGAACAACCGAAATAAAATGTTCAAACGTACCTACGTTCTGTATTTTAATTAAAAAAAAAAAGAAAAAACCTACCTGCTACCAACTGTACGTCGAAAATTGTGAGCCATATGTTTGTGACTATTACAGCGCCATCTATCACAAAGCGAAAAAAGTGGTCCAGCTAAAACATTCATACTTCTTCACGTATTACACGAATATGTAATAAAAACTGGGGGTTCCTATTTTAAAAAAATAACGCAGTTGATATCCGTTTGACGTATGCCAGCGCCATCTATGGGGCCAACCATAGCGCCATCTGGTTTCCCCCTTAAAGCTAGACAAGTTTTGTTCTTTGTAGTTTTTTCGCTTGACGCTTATTTCGTGAGATATTTGGCCCGGTCACTAGCAATGGTCCACGCTGTATAAATGATCTGACCGAGAAGGTGGGTAGCAAACTGCGGTTGTTTGCTGATGATGCTGTGGGGTACGGGAAACTGTCGAAGCTGAGTGTAGGAGGATACGAGATGACCAAGAGACCATTTGTAGTGCTTGTGATGAATGGCAGCAGGCTCTAAATGTAGAAAAACGTAAGTTAATGGGGATAAGTAGGAAAAACAAATCCGTAATGTTCGAGCACAGCATTAGTAGCGTCCTGCTCGACGCAGATCGTTGTTTAAATATCTTCGCGTAGCATTGCTAAGCGATATAAAATGGAGCGATCATGTGATGATTGCGGTAGGGAAGGCGAATGATTGACTTCGATTTGTTGCGAGAATTCTGGGAATGTGTGGTTCATCTGTAAAAGAGACCGCATGTAGGACGCTAGCGCGACCTATACTTGAGTACTGCTCGAGTGTTTGGGATCCGTACCAGGTAGGATAAAATGAACACACCGACGCATTTCAGAGACGGGCTATTAGATTTGTCACTGGTAGGTTGTAACAACGAACAAGTATTACGGAGAAGCTTCAGGATCTCAAATGGAAACCTCTGGATGGAAGTCGACGTACTTTTCTATAAACGCTATTGAGAAAAATCTAGAGAACCGCGATTTGAGCTGACTTCAGAACGATCCTACTGCCGCCAACAAACATTTCCCGTAAGGAACACGAGGAGAAGCTACGTTTCTTACCGAGGCATATAGATAGTCGTTTTTCCCTCGCTCTGTTTACGAGCGGAAGAGGAAATGGAATGACTCATGGTCGACAAAGTACCTTTCACCATACACATTAGGCCGCTTTCACACTATATGGTTTTGACCGTGCGGTAAAAAGCCGTACCGCTGTAGGTGTGATGAAATGTATGGTACCTCTCACATTATACGACGGCCGGCCGTTGTGGCCGAGCGGTTCTAGGCGCTTCAGTCTGGAACCGCGCGTCCGCTACGGTCGCAGGTTCGAATCCTGCCTCGGGCATGGATGTGTGTGATGTCCTTTGGTTAGTTAGGTTTAAGTAGTTCTAAGTTCTAGGGGACTGATGACCTCAGAAGTTAAGTCCCATAGTGCTCAGAGCCATTATACGACGACAGTTAAAGGCCGACACAGTGGCCTACGTGACTAAGTGCATGCTTTCACATTGGACGGTTTTGAGTCGTACGGCGTCGACTAGCGTCGTGTTATTCATTTGTGTTTATTCTTGTTTACTGAAAAGTGCAGAAGAATGGATGAAATTGATACTGAAGTTTTGATAACCTTGGTGGAAGTAAGACCTGTTCTGAGGGACAAAACTCTAGATGCGTATAAAGGTCGTATTGCTACAAAGAATGCTTGGTGGGGAGTTTGCGTAGCACTGAAGCAAGATTTTGATGAGATGGAAGACAAAGATAAAAATGCGTTTGGTAAGTATTTATTTAATATTAAATTTTATACGTTTTAAACAGTATTTATTTCATGTGATAAATTTTATTCTAAAAGTAAAAGGTTTGTTTATAAATTAATTACTGCTACCAGTCACGTTTTTTCTCTAAGTTGTCATCATGTGTGGTGTCTTTTTATGTGACAGGTCTTGCTTTCTGTTTTCTTTACTGTAATATATAAGAGAACCACGCGCAAAACCTCACACATCAAAAAAACACCACATATCATGACAACTTAGAGAAAAAAACGCTCTTGAATATGGGAATTATTTCCCGAAACGTGTCGTGCAAAATATAAACAAAACGAATAAAAACGTAAGTGGTAGCAGTAATTTATTTATAAACAAAATTTATATCTTTGACATCTGCCATGACACGCTTCCAGCATTTGTCATAAAATATCTGCAAAGGGTGTTCCTTATGGCGTTGGCTGTCAGTCCCCCTCTTATGTTAGCATCTTGGGGCAAGTCTTTCAAACCAGTGATGGATGTGATGTCTTCAGTTATAAATCCAACTCTCTGAGGTACAAAATTGTGTAAAACAATGCAAGCTTTAACCATTTTTACTGCAAAATCTGGATGAACATTTAAAGGTCGGTGAAACACCCGCCACTTATTGGTGAGGATGCCAAAAGCACATTCCACATACCTCCTGTCTCTGCACAAACGATAATTAAATACACGTTTCTCAACGGTCAAGTTTGTTCCCCCAAAAGGCCGGAGCAAATGTGTGTGTAAGCCAAATGCTGCGTGTCCCACGATTAAGTAGGGTACTTTTGGAGCTTCCGTACCAGGCAGACATTTGACGTTTTGAAATTGCAGGGAATTACTTTCTATTGACTTCCATAAACTGGATCGTCTGAACACTGAATTGTCACAGTCTTTACCATAACTTCCTACGTCGACATAAATGAACCTGTAGTTGGAATCCGCTACAGTCATCAGATCCACAGAAAAGTATTGGCTCTGAGCACTATGGGACTTAACTTCTGAGGTCATCAGTCCCCTAGGACTTAGAACTACTTAAACCTAACTAACCTAAGGACATCACACACATCCATGCCTGAGGCAGGATTCGAACCTGCGACCGTAGCGATCGCGCGGTTCCAGACTGTAGCGACTAGAACCGCTCTGCCACTCCGGCCGACACAGAAAAGTATTCTTTATAATTGAAGTGCATTGATCTGCTATTAAATGGGGCAGTGAGACGGATATGTTTTCCATCCACCGTTCCTAAGCAGTGTACGTTCAAATCCAGCCGCTATTGATTCCCATACGTCGTTGGTCGGTCTTTGTATACATTCTTCCCGCAGTGAACCCCAAATTGCTGTGCACATATCATTAACCACTTTACTTGCTGTAGAAATCCCATTTCTGTACTGGAAATATAAGTCAGTGAAGCAACAACCGCTTGTCAGATACCTGGAAAAAAAAAAAAAAAAAAAAAAACAGTGACATTTAGTTTGCAGTGAACATATTTTTGTTACAGTTTTGCTTTTTTCTATAGAAAATTAAAATGTTTTCATACTGTTTTGTTTTCTTTTGATGTAGGTAAAGAAGTAATACGGAGGTGGACCAATCTACGACACTCCTTTGTGAAGTCAAACATAAAAATTCAAGCTACGAAAAAAAGTGGCTAAGCAGCAAAGAAAGTGAAAAAGTATGTATATTCTGATCAGCTGCAGTTTCTAAAAAAACTGTATGAAGCTCGAGAGACGGAGGACAGTTTTCAATCGGAACGCACTGCGAGACTGGAAGGAGATATAGAAACGCAGGGCTCCGTCGAAAATACTGAGAATTTGATACACCACCCACACAACAAACATCCAAAAGCGAGCGTCATATAAACAGAAAACAAAGAAAACCTGATGCAAACGAAATGAAAATATTAAGAGCTCTGGATGAAGACAAACTTTGCAGCAAAATGTCATTTTTACTTAGTGTGTAGCCTCACCTAAAAAAATTTGATGAACAGGATTATCTTTAGTTTCAAATGGGAGTACTCAAAGTTATAGAAAATATATGTGAAAGGAGAAAGATATTGACAGCTCAACCTCCTCCATTTACCCATCACACACCTTCCATGCCCTGCAATAATCGATTTCAAGCTTATTCTTATTCACCTATGGAAAATGCTGCTCCAATATCCTCTTACCATGCGCGTCAGATTCGTCCTCCCCCAGCTGCACCAAACCCGACGTCTTTTCTGGATCAACCATTACAGACTTCTCAAGGTCGCAGTTCCTATCAACAAAGAAATAAAGTGCCATCACCATAGCCTTCGCCTTCCACTAGTCTCCGTGAAGGCCCACCATCAACAACGCAGTTCTACAACCTTTTCGCAGAGAGCCAGTCGCCACAAAGTGACAGTACAATCAGTCCTGTTACAACCTCTTTGGTTTCAACTGCTGATTATGATATTGACTTTTCTACTTCATAATCTGAGCGTAATCAAAATATAAAACACAAATAAATAAGTAAATAAAAAGAACTAGTTTTTTTATGTATTAACTTACCTTAAAGTGATAGCCAGCATTTGAACAGGTTGGATGCAATTGCGGAATTGTGTGTGTGTGTTTTATTTTTTTTTCGTTGTAACATATCCTTAATTTTTCTATGTAATTCGTCAAAAGAGGTAATAGACATTCGGAAATAGTTAAAGAATTTATTTCCGTAGTTCCTAAAATCTTCAAAGAGTGTATAAAATAAACCCACTTCCTCTCTTCTCTGGTTGGTGGTGTGTACCCACAAAGCAACAATTCGTTTACGGTTCATCTACACAAACACATTAAGCAAACTGAATAGACACCAACAACTGGTCACGTCAAAAAACCGTGTAATGTGAAAGCAACACAGTCACGGCTAAAACTCGTACTGCTTTTTGCCGCACAGTCTAAACCGTATAGTGTGAGAGCGGCCTAACTGCTTACTGGCGTTAAGCAGCGTAAGTCTTTCTACTCTGCGAGTTGAAATCTAATAATATATGGATCGACGTGGTTCATAAATGGCGCAACGTGTTTTAAAGATTTCGCGGCATATTGCAACACAGCCTCTAAAATTGACGACGACGTGCGAAATGTGACTTTTCAAAACGTGCATGTGAGCAGTAGTTTTCGTCAAATAATGTGCTAAAGTGGTACTGTGTTTCTTGTTGAGGTAGCCCTTGGGTGAAATTTGCGCCCAGTTACATGCGATCTTAACCGGAAAATTTGTATTTCCAATACGTCAGTACTAACTAGGGCTACATTTTACGATGACTGTTTTTGGCACACATTCGCAGCTGTCTGGAACGTTTCTGCTTCTACGAGCGTAATGGTATACATCCATTTACGTCAGCTTTCGATACTAATTATTTTCCAGTCAACACATAATTTTTTTTCTTCTGACGCCTCTCTGATTTTGGGACCCAAAGCGGCTGTTTGTGTTGTTTCGGCCTTATACCTGCCCTGTTGACCATTTAAATCTTTCCTCATTGCTTAAAAGTGTGCTCATGCGTTTCTATAGTTATACAGTGGTAGTCCTTGAATTTATCTGGGTGATATCGCAAAGGGTGGCTGGTTTCAAAAACATCGCTTGCAGATATATGTTGGTTAAACTGTTCCACTCATACCTTTTTTCTAGGTCTCTTCTTAAAGAGAATCCTCATCTGCAGCAATATTCAACTAAAATGACGACGGGCAATATAATGGCTCCACATAGGTCGGGAGAAATACGGATCCAGTGTAAGTGTAGCCAAGGATGACTCAAAATGACATCGGGTCACAGAATAGTTCTATATGCCAGCGGGCGAAATACGGATCCAATGCAGTTGTAGTTTAAGAACAGAGACGTTGTCGGCACTATATGGTAACACAGAAAGGAGTTCGCCAACGTCATAACATTATAGCAAATGACAAACTGGAGAATGATGAATACGTAATAGCATATAAGATGTTGATGAAATGGAAGGACCAAGGAGACACCATGGCGGTCAGAATCTTCCGCGAGACAGATTTGAAGTAGTAAATTCAAATATTGGTATCGTGCAAAAGCCAAGTGTTGCCATGGATGTGTGGCTGGGACTGATTTCCAGTTGTCAAGTTACCAGACAGTCAAGAGCAGACCGAAAAATATTCTCACAAGATTTTCAGCAGTTTATTGGGCATAACTTGCTTCAGTGCATACGTTCAGTGCAAAAACCATGCCTGTGTAAAAGCTTTTTGGAGGTTATGATTAGTCTCGGGGAAGAGTTTGTATTCTGCTCCCAACAATGGTCCTAAAGATGATGCCCACCTCGACTGACAGGCATTTTCCACAATTTTTGCTAAAAGACCAGTAAAGAGGTTTGAAGTACACAAGATATCTTCGAAAAGAGACCCGTTATGGATGCGTATAAGATTACGTCCTCTCTGTGAAGCACTATTTTTTGAAATATTTCACTCAGAAAACGACCTGTAATTACGTGAAAATAAAATTTTGTTTCTGTTCTTTAATGCATTCTCTTCGATCCTTATGCACTTTAGTTTCATTTCATAAATTGAAACGAACAAGGAAATATTTTAATGGAAGAGCAAGGCACGTGGCGCGACTTCGCCAGCTAGCAATGGAGGAAATTACTCCAGAAGGCAGAGGAGTGAGAACGGGAAATTAGCACTTGAGGAGCTAATTTACGTTACGATAAAGTTGCAATTGCTAGCAGATTCTTAGGACAGACTCTTTCTGTTCGTTTTTAATATCGCCGAGTTCCGCTTGCGTCGGTGCTATCTGACATACTGCCTTGGAATGCGCCTCTTAGAAGTTTAACGAAGTTTGTAAAGAGCTTGTTTTCCGCACCAGAGAAGTTTTAAAACTCTGTTACTAACAAGATTTGAATTACCAACCGTGATCCACGACTACAGGCTGCAGGCTGCAAGCTGCGCTGTATCACAAAATAAAGCATCTAACATTCGCAGGTACATTAAGATCCGTAGATGATTGTGGAAATAACGATACTTGTCAGAAAGGGTAAGAGAACAGTTTTGAACTTAAATCTGTCAGTGTAATGAGGAAATTTCTCAGGTCTGCGACTATGCAGTGAACTTAATGAAATACACTCCTGGAAATGGAAAAAAGAACACATTGACACCGGTGTGTCAGACCCACCATACTTGCTCCGGACACTGCGAGAGGGCTGTACAAGCAATGATCACACGCACGGCACAGCGGACACACCAGGAACCGCGGTGTTGGCCGTCGAATGGCGCTAGCTGCGCAGCATTTGTGCACCGCCGCCGTCAGTGTCAGCCAGTTTGCCGTGGCATACGGAGCTCCATCGCAGTCTTTAACACTGGTAGCATGCCGCGACAGCGTGGACGTGAACCGTATGTGCAGTTGACGGACTTTGAGCGAGGGCGTATAGTGGGCATGCGGGAGGCCGGGTGGACGTACCGCCGAATTGCTCAACACGTGGGGCGTGAGGTCTCCACAGTACATCGATGTTGTCGCCAGTGGTCGGCGGAAGGTGCACGTGCCCGTCGACCTGGGACCGGACCGCAGCGACGCACGGATGCACGCCAAGACCGTAGGATCCTACGCAGTGCCGTAGGGGACCGCACCGCCACTTCGCAGCAAATTAGGGACACTGTTGCTCCTGGGGTATCGGCGAGGACCATTCGCAACCGTCTCCATGAAGCTGGGCTACGGTTCCGCACACCGTTAGGCCGTCTTCCGCTCACGCCCCAACATCGTGCAGCCCGCCTCCTGTGGTGTCGCGACAGGCGTGAATGGAGGGACGAATGGAGACGTGTCGTCTTCAGCGATGAGAATCGCTTCTGCCTTGGTGCCAATGATGGTCGTATGCGTGTTTGGCGCCGTGCAGGTGAGCGCCACAATCAGGACTGCATACGACCGAGGCACACAGGGCCAACACCCGGCATCATGGTGTGGGGAGCGATCTCCTACACTGGCCGTACACCACTGGTGATCGTCGAGGGGACACTGAATAGTGCACGGTACATCCAAACCGTCATCGAACCCATCGTTCTACCATTCCTAGACCGGCAAGGGAACTTGCTGTTCCAACAGGACAATGCACGTCCGCATGTATCCTGTGCCACCCAACGTGCTCTAGAAGGTGTAAGTCAACTACCCTGGCCAGCAAGATCTCCGGATCTGTCCCCCATTGAGCATGTTTGGGACTGGATGAAGCATCGTCTCACGCGGTCTGCACGTCCAGCACGAACGCTGGTCCAACTGAGGCGCCAGGTGGAAATGGCATGGCAAGCCGTTCCACAGGACTACATCCAGCATCTCTACGATCGTCTCCATGGGAGAATAGCAGCCTGCATTGCTGCGAAAGGTGGATATACACTGTACTAGTGCCGACATTGTGCATGCTCTGTTGCCTGTGTCTATGTGCCTGTGGTTCTGTCAGTGTGATCATGTGATGTATCTGACCCCAGGAATGTGTCAATAAAGTTTCCCCTTCCTGGGACAATGAATTCACGGTGTTCTTATTTCAATTTCCAGGAGTGTAATTTCTACTGCTTACTTTTTACTAATATTCGTTGTGTGAAGAACTAGAGGTTTTCATTCATTTCCTCGACTTCTTCTCCGTTTCCGAGATACAGGGGTTTAAGGTTACCCTACTTGTACATGTGAAATACGCACGTAAAATTCGGCGTGAGGCGAAAAAGTAGCCTATTTACAAAGTGAAATATCACGGAGAAATGAGCTGTAAAGTGTCTTCGTTATCGTCAGATGGTTGTGGGAAACGCATGTTGTTCTAGCACTAAGGCACATGCAAAATTTTTGTGCATGTAAAATGCGGTCTGTGCCGTAAAATTATGTAGCACTTTCAGTTCTAAGTACTGCAATTCACTGAGGACTCTGCCTTCGGATTTGGACTTCATTGTGGTTTCGACATGACGTTGCTTGGTGGAGGCGCCAGATACTTTAAAACATCAACATAAAAATGACTCGAATTAGGCAACGTAAAAGCTGTCATCTACAGGGACAGCAGCTGGAACACAAACAACGTCGTTCCGAACATCAGTAGAGTCAGCAAACATCAGTAAATCAGCTGCACATCCGGGGACGCTTATCAGCATCCGACGGAATGGCAGAAAAAATTTGACCGATTGCCAAATACATCAGATGGACTGACAAACGTGTACTTTTCTTTGGATGGTACAGCCCAGCACCGGTTCGACACCAACGAAGAGATGATCTGTATCTGGGACAAATTCCTGGCGCAACGGAAGAAAACATTTGGTGATAATCAACAGCAAGCCCGATTAACAGAAGAACAATTGGCAAACAAGGCCCAATGTCATGGCGAAAAGTCTCAGTCGTAGACACATAATACACTGCTGGCCATTAAAATTGCTACACCACGAAGATGTGCTACAGAAGCGAAATTTAACCGACAGGAAGAAGATGCTGTGATATGCAAATGATTAGCTTTCCAGAGCATTCACACAAGGTTGGCGCCGGTGGCGACATCTACCACGTGCTTACATGAGGAAAGTTTCCAACCGGTTTCTCATACACAAACAGCAGTTGACCGGCGTTGCAAGGTGAAAAGTTGTTGTGATGCCTCGTGTAAGGAGTAGAAATGCACACAATCACGTTTCCCGCTTTAATAAAGGTCGGATTGTAGCCTATCCCGTTTGCGGTTTATCGTATCGCGACATTGCTGCTCGCGTTTGTCGAGATCCAATGACTGTTAGCAGAATGTGTAATCAGTAGGTTCGGAACGCCGTGCTGGATCCCAACGGCCTCGTGTCACTAGCAGTCCAGATGACAGGCATCTTATTCGCATGGCTGTAACGGATCGTGCAGCCACGTCTCGATCCCTGAGTGAACAGATGAGGACGTTTGCAAGACAACAACCATCTGCACGAAGAGTTCGACGACGTTTGCAGCAGCATGGACTATCAGCTTGGAGAGCATGGCTGCGGTTACCCTCGACACTGCATCACAGACAGGAGCGCCTGCGATGGTGTACTCAACGACGAACCTGGGTGCACGAATGGTAAAAAGCCACTTTTTTGGATGAATCCAGGTTCTGTTTACAGCATCATGATGGTCGCATCCGTGTTTGGCGACATCGCGGTGAACGCGCATTGGAAGTGTGTAATCGCCATCGTCGTACTGGCGTATCACCCGGCCTGATGGTATGGGGTGCCATAGGTTACACATCTCGGTCACCTCTTGTTCGCATTGACGGCACTTTGGACAGTGGACGTTACATTTCAGATGTGTTATGACCCGTAGCTCTACCCTTCATTCGATCCCTGCGAAACCCTACATTTCAGCAGGATAATGCACGACCGCATGTCGCAGTTCCTGTACGGCCCTTTCTGGATACAGAAAATGTTCGACTGTTGCCCTGGCCAGCACATTCTCCTGATCTCTCACCAATTGAAAACGTCTGGCAATTGGTGGCCGAGCGACTGGATCGTCACAGTACGTCAGTCACTACTCTTGATGAACTGTGATATCTTGCTGAAGCTGAATTGGCAGCTGTACCTGTACATGCCATCTGAGCTCTGTTTCACTCAATGCCCAAGCGTATCAAGGCCGTTACTACGGCCAGAGGTGGTTGTTCTGGGTATTGATTTCTCAGGATCTATGCACCCAAATTGCGTGAAAATGTAATCACACGCCAGTTCTAGTATAATATATTTTTCCAATGATTACCCGTTTATCACCTGCATTTCTTCTAGGTGTAGCAATTTTAATGGCCAGTAGTGTATATCAGTAGACTCGTAATTTGAAGACAAAGTTGAATCTGTAATCAAAAGTACGCATATTAACTAAATTTTAATGAGGCGCTTTCCCTTTGTCACGTGATTGGATTAGCTGCTGGCGTGCTTCCATATGCTTCGTCATTAGGTAGCAAAATATATCTGTGCTACAACATGGACACCTTATAACAGTGGACAGTGTCGCCGGGGATCCAAACCGCAGATTAACACTTGGCAACGAGCACGTGATAACGAATTTTTCACACGGCCACAGTTGATGAGTACGTCTCTTCATCAACTCCCGAACACGTTCAAATCTCCCAGGCGTGTTCTGAATGCACTGGTAACCACGTGCAATTCATTGCCAGAGCTCACCGACACTATCAACAGGACTGCAATACACCAAAGCTTCTAAATACACCCACAAAAAATCAATGCAAAGGGACTACAATCAGCGGACTTTGGGGGCTGTCACTTTGGTGTGTCATTACTGATACACTTGTTGCCAACACGCTACTTACCAGGACTTAAGCGTCCGGAAAGTGATAAAGTAAGACCTGCAGCATTCATCACTTTGTAATTTACATCTCACCTGCGGCGTTTCGAAATAAATGTAGCTGTAGACATTAACACAGTGTTCAACATCGGCAGAACTGCACTAGCACATATGTGGCATCAGGGAAACCATAGTTTTTATGGTTCCTTTTATTACGAATGTTTGTTTCTTTCCTTGTCCTCTGCTCGTCGCTCAGCGCCAACTGGGCTCCATAAATTCTACGACATTTTTTGTGAAAGCTACCTTCATAACAGCTAATCAAAATTAATCTATTAAAAATCTTGATATTTATACAGCCGATCACTGAAGAAAGAATACTTCTAATATCTACTATTTACCAGAAACTATCGTATCTGCAGTACTGCTCCAATAACTAATATAATAATGCTGAGAGTGACAAGACAGATGCTCAAAGACATGTAAAATCAAGTATCGCAGCAAAATAAGACCAAAAACGTAAACAACAACTGTAGCAGTATGTGAAATTCAGCTATGCTGTTTATGAAACAGCTCTATGATATCAAGTACGTGCTATACCACCAATCTCAGCATGTTGGAAGGAGTTCCAAACAAAATCTGCATATAATCAGTTGAGAATCCGCAGTACCTGAAAGCATATAGGGAAATTGACTGTCAGATTTCAGACATTCGGCCAATTTTGTGTGCATCTGTCATGATATGAAACTTCAGACAGTCGTATGAGTTTTAAGAATCGTAAATAGCTCCCTATAGGACATTGTGCCACAGAACTTACAAAATCTCCCAACGAGATTACCAGCTGGAGATCACAGAAATGTTTTGTTGTACACATTATTATTTTACACGGTATGACAAACACAGGTTCATTTAAAAAGTGTATTAGTATTTACAACACATATATTTGGATATATGACAAAACTCGCATTTTTAATTTTTGGTTGGCGTTATGTCAATGTTTAATTTGATTAACTTTTACACCAATGTACACAATGAATTTAAAAAATTGCAGAATAACTCAGCTAATTATGACAGGATTGTGCTACCTCCTACCAGACCGCTCTGTTTAATACTGTGCAATATTGAGATGTTGGACACCAAAGAATAGGAAAGCTAATGTTAATATGGCTGCATGGGAAAAATTCGAAACAAAGAAAAACAAAACTAAAAAGCAAACAAAATAGATTTTTCATTTCTTTGTAGTATTTTATTGTTATCTCTTGAAGAAATAAATAACAAACGTGTTCAGATTTTAAATTCACTGAAGGATATTTATTTTATTATATGCCATTATATTTTCTGTCTCTTAAAGTGTAAAATCAAAAGCGCAGGGTCTACGTGCAGAAAATATTTCGATGCCTGCCAGCGCAAAGCTGCTTATCGCAGAAAGCATTTGCGATCACCAAGCTACCTCTAGTAGCAGGTTATCTCTTGCGTCGTAACATGTCGGAGTGACGCACGTGTAGTTACAAGAATCGTTTATAGGAAAGCGTGACAAGAATGACGCAAATACATGTTAAACATGGTGAGTGGCTTTAACTAGTTCTCAGTATCTGCATGAAAGGATACATACGCTGTATGTAGATGAGAACTTACGTTCCAAAATATTTGCACTTAGATAAGTGGTGTTGAAATACGAGTACGTAGACGAAATGTCAGTTTGAGGGCGGTTATAAATATCGTGACGTGGGAGGCAAAATTTAAGGACCTCTGCTAATGACGTAAGTACGCGCTACTGTTACTTTCATCGGTTCTTTTCTTAACCTCCATACAAAGAAATTCCTCCGAAATTTCGCGAGAATTCGACGCACACTTCATATGATCCGTTGAAATGGTATTACGGACACCGAAACACAGTGTTACCGTATAGTCTAACTTACTTGTTATGGTGTTTCCTTTCAAGTTTTACAGTATACATATACTTGACTAACCGTCATCTGTGTGAATCACGTACAACTTGCAATAAGTGGACATGAATTCAATAGATGGTGAGTAGATGAGCTCCTGAGTTTGAGTTTTTAAGCCCATCCTGACAGTATTTAGTGATGTTGGTATTTTGTTTGATCTCTCGTAGTTTGGCACTGTAACACCCGAATTATAGGACCCATAATGAACACCCTTTTGTTGCAAAAAGAAATAGAAAAATCAGTCATAGTGACAGTGATGACAGCTACTGACTACAAAATTTACACTCTTGACGGTTTGATTAACAAGAATGTTATGTAATTACGAATGCTTATCATAATGGAATTTAGTCGAATTAAGTCGAGTGATGCTGAGGGAATTAGATTAGTAAATGACACACTTAAAGTAGTAAAGGAGTTTTGCTATTTGGGGAGAAAAATAACTGATGATGATCGAAGTTGAGAGGATATAAAATGTAGACTGGTAATGGCAAGGAAAGCGTTTCTTAAGAAGAGAAATTTGTTAACATCGAGTATTAATTTAAGTGTCAGGAAGTCGTTTCTCAAAGTATTTATATGGAGTGTAGCCATGTCTGGAAGTGAAACGTGGACGATAAATAGCTTAGACAAGAAGAGAATAGAAGCTTTCGAAATGTGGTGCTACAGAAGAATGTTGAAGATTAGATGGGTTGATCACACAACTAATGAGGAGGTATTGAATAGAATTGGGGAGAAGAGGAGTTTGTGGCACAACTTGACTAGAAGAAGGGATCGGTTGGTAGGACATGTTCTGAGACATCGAGTGATCACCAATTTAGTATTGGAGGGCAGCGTGGAGGGTAAAAATCGTAGAGGGGGACCAAGAGATGAATACACTAGGCAGATTCAGAAGGATGTAGGCTGCAGTAGGTACTGGGAGATGAAGAAGCTTGCACAGGATAGAGTAGCATGGAGAGCTGCATCAAACCAGTCTCAGGACTAAAGACCACAACAACAACACATGATAAAGAAAGGACTGAATGAAAGAATACCATATGATACTAAACAGAAACTTTAAAGAAAGAATTCAAAAAAAAATATTATTTACGAAGGTTAAAGCCCAGACCATAAACTGACCAAAGATAACATTTATCTTAAAAGAGAGTTGTAGCCGCATCGAGCCGTAAGTTCGCTGTGAATACAACGTAACTCGGCAATGGAGATGTTAACTTCACATCTCTCTTGTACTCTTGCAATAGGAGTAAGCATTTTAAGCGCTACTAGATTGTTATAAAAGCGATCAGAAGTTTAAAAGTTATACGGTTGCAAGTATTAGTCAGAAGTAGGACTGAAGTAAAATCATCTTCACCGTTTAGGCAGATAAAGGGATAGTTGATATATGTGACAGAAAAATAACTCGTGTGATTGCTGATTTGTGATGGGACTTAGCCTTAGTGATACTTAATAGTCACGATCATCAAAGGACAGAGAAAGAGACCGATCGCCGACGCAAATTCAATTATTAGACTTGATAGGCAACAGATAAACGCAATTACGAAGAACTTACAATCGCGCCGTGTTGTCACAAGCTATCGTCAAAGTTATAATTGCTGACGCTAATAGATGCAGTTCCCTGAATGAAAAATCGGTGTGTGTGCTCGGTGTAGGGACAAATAATTACGAAGAACAACAAACTTTAATTCAACTTTAATTCCTCGTGTCGCATACATCATTTAATGGACATTTAAAGTGTATTTGTGGAATTAACTGATTATTTGTATAACATAAAAGTAATTTAGTGACAATTTAACTGTAAACAGTAATAAGTTTACATCGAAATACGACGCATTCTGAACTGAACATAGTTCAAGGGTATGTTTCTCTGGAATTGCGTCGTGTAGTTGTTGAATACGCGACGTAGCGACGCCTGGACGACGGAATAATAATTAACAACCCAATGTCCTCGCAAAAATCGTGATGTGACATCGGCTTGGGTGATGGATTGATGATTCAAGACATTATATTTTCAGAATTTGAATACCCATTCTCAAACCGGGCATAAGAAGCAAGTTCGCGTAAACTGAAAAGTCTGTCGCGAACACCCAAAGGATTTTTGGTTATCATTTCAGATCAAGTGAGTCATCGCGTTAACGAGTGGTGCAGTCGCTATATTTATAAGTAGAAAAGATCGATAGACATCGAACACCATTGCTTTAATTACAAGCAAGGGCGGCGCACACACTCCGGCGTGCTGCTCCATCGAGACGTTGGGTCTAGTTTAGCAGGGGATACAACCCGTCCGCTTTGAACAATGACGTCATTCCTTAGTCATAGATAGTAATGTCTTCACTTCGAGGCATAGGTAATAAATGAGTTCTGTGTTCCGGATAAGCGCTATCATTGTACATTAAAATAATTATTCATAATGATATTGAGGTAATTTGGAGTATTAGTTTGTTATTGTAGAACAATTTTTAATCTTATTATCGTTTATAGAAATGGATTTGCCTGTTTGTGGGTATGTAATTTTCGTTACTGTCTGTCTAGACGAGCTTCGGTTATTCCTCGATATTTCCGTGTGGTAAGCTCACTTTTCCATTTGCTTCTTTCACTGTATTTCACAATTTTGACATATTTCACAGTTTTATTCCACCAATATGTGTGTTTTCGTATTGTGAAGAACGTAATAGAAATTTCTCAGCTGTTGATCTTCTTTCGTTTCCCAGCACTAGTATCAGTTCGAAATTTTCGAATGTTTACTTGCTATATTACAGGCAAAACCCCCGACACAACTAAAATTTGTATCCCGTCCTTCACTTCGCCTTTACACTGACGACACAACTATAATTTGTATCCCGTCCTTCACTTCACCTTTACACTGACACTATATATGTCAATTGGCGAGCAAGATACAAATGTTGCGTATAGCTATATAGCTCAAGTAACGAATGGGATACTATTAGCGTCCAAGGCAACACGAAAACTGTACCCCATAGTGAAGTACGGGATGCAAATTGTACATGTGTCGTCTTCTTGTCTCCGCCTTTCGTAGCGACACAGCTGAACCTAAGATAGCCATGCATAACACCCACCCACCTCCCCAGGAGTCGGAACTCCCGCACCCATTAGAAGATACAGATGCTTCAGTAGCTGATACGTGTTTTTTGGCTTTAAAAAAAAATCTCACGAGATAGAATAAACTGATCCTGCTTTATTAAGCAATCAATAAAAAAACTAAACTAAAACGTAACAGCAAAAGCGAAAATGGTAAACTGAGAATAGAATAGATTACGAAGACAATACCAAAGTGACCAGGACAAGGCAGAGTGACCCAGAGAATCCCAGAGTGTCCCAGAGAATCCCAGAGTGACCCAGAGAGCATCCCAGAGTGCCCCAGGGAGCTACAACACTAAGAAGAATCGCTTCTCGGCTTTTGACAAGATCAATGTGTAGTTCTCTTTCAACAAGTGAAACACAAAGGTTAAATAAACAATCAAAACATATAAAATGAAACAGGTTGCAAATTTAACGTACGTGTATTTCCACCTATTCGTTACCAGTGTACATATATCGAGGTCAATGGAAGTCTGGTATACATATATTACATACGTAGGTCCTTCTGTCATCAGTAATACTGATATGTACGTAAGAAAAGACTGTTAGTAATAGCGGAGACGAAATAAACAGCACATCCACAATTTGTATCCCGTGTTCCACTTAGGGTTTACTGAAGCGGAGGATACATCGTTCAGGTGAAGAACACAACAGTAATGCTAGTGAAAACGAAGAAATCGACTTACGACAAACTCGTATTCCGGACTGTACTTAAGCAACACACTTCGAATGAGCTTTTAATTTGTGTCGGGTGTTTCATTTGCGGTTTAGTGAAGCAGGCGATACATAGTTCAAGTGAACAACAGGACAGCAATGCTAGTTGAAACTAAGAAATCGACTACGCTGAACTTGTATCCCGTACTGCACTTAAGCAATACAGTTCGAAAGACTTCAGAGAAACAACTGACATACATGTAACGTGATGAATTCTTTGCTAGTAACATATTTCATTCATTTCTTTCCATTGTATTTTGCGGAGAAATACTAAGATACAAACACGCGATATCGTTAACGTGAAAATACTACTGGCCCTTATATATGTGAAGTACAGTTTTTCTCTCTGGCATTCCTTTGTTTCTGAACATTCTTCTCTGCTTTTTCATGTTTGTAATACATGCTCTCTGGCGAATTCTGACGTCATTGGTCAAAGCCGACGGGTTGTATCCCCTGCTAAACTAGACCCGAGACGTTGACATCAGTTTTGGGGTCTAGTGCAGCAGGGGATACAACCCGTCGGCTTTGAACAATGACGTCACAAGTCGCCAGAGACCATGTATTACAAAGATGAAAGAGCTGAGGAGAATGTTGAGAAACAAAGGAATGCGAGAGAGATAAACATTGATCTTGTCAAAAGCCGAGAAGCGATTCTTCTTAGTGTTGTAGCTCCCTTCAGTAGCTAATAAGTGTTTTTTGGCTTTAAAAAAAAATCTCACGAGATATAATAAACTGATCCTACTTAATTAAGCAATATCTTGTCAAAAGCCGAGAAGCGATTCTTCTTAGTGTTGTAGCTCCCTTCAGTAGCTGATAAGTGTTTTTTGGCTTTAAAAAAAAAAGTCTCACGAGATAGAATAAACTGTTATGTTTTAGTTTAGTTTTTTTATTGATTGCTTAATAAAGTAGGATCAGTTTATTCTATCTCATGAGATTTTTTTAAAAAAAGCCAAAAAACACTTATCAGCTACTGTGAGATTTTTTTTTAAAAAAAGCCAAAAAACACTTATCAGCTACTGCTAAAACATAACACCAAAAGCTGTTATGTTCTAGTTTAGTTTTTTTATTGATTGCTTAATAAAGTAGGATCAGTTTATTCTATCTCGTGAGATTTTTTTTAAAAAAAGCCAAAAACACTCATCAGCTACTGTGACATTTTTAAAAAAAAAGCCAAAAACCACTTATCATCTACTGAAGCATCTGTATCTTAGGATCAGGTTATTATTAACTACCGGCCGAATAAAAAACAAACAATTAAGTTAATTAAATCACACGTTTAATGATGTACCGAATATCAAGCGATCGCTTTTAGATTAACATTCAATTACTTTAATGATAGTGCTTATTAGAACACAGAACTGCTTTATTATCTATGCCTCGAAGTGAAGATATTACGATCTATGACTAAGGAATGACGTCATTGTTCAAAGCCGATGGGTTGTATCCCGTGCTGCACTAGACCCCAGTTTTGGGAGACAGTATCTGAAAAATAACCAAACCGCGCGAGGAGTTTCTTTTTATAATAGTTACAGATTGGCGTTGTCATGATCGACGGACGTTGTTCCACGTCATCTCGACTGGGACGACCATCACCATCGAGCCGAGACAAAACGAGACGTCACAGCACCAGTGGATCTTCCCACGCCTTTCGTCTTTTTTCTGCAACGTCCGCTACTGCAGGAATATCGTTATTTACTGAGTGTAGTCCGTGTCTGCTCTACGATGTATATTCCATGAACTTCTCTCTTCTACAATTACTTTCTAGCTGAAGGATTTTTCTCACTCTGTGTCGTTTAGTGAAGTTCTTATGTGTTGATAAGAGTCGTCATAATTGCTTCTGTCACTGTACGGAGGACTTTATACTGAGCAGAGGCGAGATATTTGAGTGTGTTGTCTGCTTAGGATCCGCAACAATGTATCAGCAATTACAGTTTTCCAGTCGTTTCTATTCGGTGATCGGATCACCTCCATATGGTAGTCGTTCTTTTCCTTGTTCACGTTTTTTTTTTTTTTTTTTTTTTTTTTTTTTTTTTTTTTTTCGAAGTACTACACGTCCATTCACATCTTTTATGTATATTAGGGAAAATATATTGCTCTACTCCCCCACCCGCATTTCTGTTGTTCACCACTGTGCATTTTGAACCACAGCTTTATACTCATGGCAGTACTGACTGCTGATGGTGATTTATTGCGATATCGTCTTAATTAAAACACATTTCTGCGAATGGTGTGAAACTTCCCCGCAAATAAAATCGCAGAGTAGTTTCTTCCTTGCATTATTTCATTTTCATACAATGGAGGAGTGCTGTTTTGTATGTAGAATACGTACCCAGGGCTACTATATGCGGACTATTACACCTCAGCTGACGTTTTTAATAAAAAGTGGACAGTATGAATCAAATAAAAATTTCAAGCTGATTCATCAGACCAACTCAACATGCCTAGCGTTCAATGCCAAAAGACAAGCAAGACTGCTTGAAATAACCGTTGTGTGCTGTGGCAACAGACTACTCGAGCGCCTTTGCTAACAGCACATCGCCTGCAGCACGTCTCCTGGGCTCGTGCCCATATCGGTTGGACCGTAGACAGCAGGGAAACCATGGCCTGGTGAGATAAGACCCCATCTCAGTTGGTAAGAGCTGTTGGTAGAGATCGAGTGTGGAGCAGACTCCACGAAGCAATGGAACCAAGGTGTCAACAAGGCAATCTGCAAACCGGTGGTCGCTCCATAATGGCGTGGACTGTGTTTACATGGAATACACTGTTCCTCTGGCTCAAGTGAACCCATCATTGACTGAAAATGATTATGCTCGGCTACTAGGAGACAATTTGCAGCCATTCATACACTTCATGTTCCCAAACAACCATGGAATATTTGTGGATGACCATGCACCATGTCACTGGTCCACAATTGTTCGCGATTGGTTTCAAGGAGATTCTGGACATTTCGAGCGAATAATTTGGAAATCCAGATCGCCCGACAAGAATTTCTTCGAACATTTATAGACGTAATCGAGAGGTGATTTAGTGCACAAAATCCTGCACCAGCAACATTTTCTCAACAGTAGATGACAGCAGAGGCTGCATGGTTCAGTATTTCTGCAGGGGACTCCCAACGACTTGTTAAGTCCATGCCACGCCGAGTTGCTGCACTAGGCCAGCAAAAGGAGGCCCTACACGATATTAAGAGATATTCCATGACTTTTGTCTCCTCAGTATTTGGTGACTTTGCTTAGAAAAGTCTGTATCTTGAAGCTGTTCCAGACGCTATATCTTTCATTAAATAATTATATTCTCGACAACAGCTTGTACACTCCTGGAAATGGAAAAAAGAACACATTGACACCGGTGTGTCAGACCCACCATACTTGCTCCGGACACTGCGAGAGGGCTGTACAAGCAATGATCACACGCACGGCACAGCGGACACACCAGGAACCGCGGTGTTGGCCGTCGAATGGCGCTAGCTGCGCAGCATTTGTGCACCGCCGACGTCAGTGTCAGCCAGTTTGCCGTGGCATACGGAGCTCCATCGCAGTCTTTAACACTGGTGGCATGCCGCGACAGCGTGGACGTGAACCGTATGTGCAGTTGACGGACTTTGAGCGAGGGCGTATAGTGGGCATGCGGGAGGCCGGGTGGACGTACCGCCGAATTGCTCAACACGTGGGGCGTGAGGTCTCCACAGCACATCGATGTTGTCGCCAGTGGTCGGCGGAAGGTGCACGTGCCCGTCGACCTGGGACCGGACCGCAGCGACGCACGGATGCACGCCAAGACCGTAGGATCCTACGCAGTGCCGTAGGGGACCGCACCGCCACTTCCCAGCAAATTAGGGACACTGTTGCTCCTGGGGTATCGGCGAGGACCATTCGCAACCGTCTCCATGAAGCTGGGCTACGGTCCCGCACACCGTTAGGCCGTCTTCCGCTCACGCCCCAACATCGTGCAGCCCGCCTCCAGTGGTGTCGCGACAGACGTGAATGGAGGGACGAATGGAGACGTGTCGTCTTCAGCGATGAGAGTCGCTTCTGCCTTGGTGCCAATGATGGTCGTATGCGTGTTTGGCGCCGTGCAGGTGAGCGCCACAATCAGGACTGCATACGACCGAGGCACACAGGGCCAACACCCGGCATCATGGTGTGGGGAGCGATCTCCTATACTGGCCGTACACCACTGGTGATCGTCGAGGGGACACTGAATAGTGCACGGTACATCCAAACCGTCATCGAACCCATCGTTCTACCATTCCTAGACCGGCAAGGGAACTTGCTGTTCCAACAGGACAATGCACATCCGCATGTATCCCGTGCCACCCAACGTGCTCTAGAAGGTGTAAGTCAACTACCCTGGCCAGCAAGATCTCCGGATCTGTCCCCCATTGAGCATGTTTGGGACTGGATGAAGTGTCGTCTCACGCGGTCTGCACGTCCAGCACGAACGCTGGTCCAACTGAGGCGCCAGGTGGAAATGGCATGGCAAGCCGTTCCACAGGACTACATCCAGCATCTCTACGATCGTCTCCATGGGAGAATAGCAGCCTGCATTGCTGCGAAAGGTGGATATACACTGTACTAGTGCCGACATTGTGCATGCTCTGTTGCCTGTGTCTATGTGCCTGTGGTTCTGTCAGTGTGATCATGTGATGTATCTGACCCCAGGAATGTGTCAATAAAGTTTCCCCTTCCTGGGACAATGAATTCACGGTGTTCTTATTTCAATTTCCAGGAGTGTATTTTGCGTCCTGACCGTGTCTGACACTGCAGAATTTTTAGCTGTGGTTCTGAGGGTTCTCGTGGGCCCAGTAAGTTACAACGTGGCTCCTTGTGCGAAGGTATACCTGAAACATATTTTGTAACTAACGTAAAATATAAAAATACATTAACATCTAACTTAAATTAAAACAAATGTAATGAACTGAAGCGACTACTGAAAAACTAGCCTGCAATTACTTCAAGACCTCGCTCTCACGATATTTGACGCTCATAAGTAACGTTTAGCGCATGATGTTACGGAATATACACAATATTTTATTTTCACACCTTTACTCACTAGAGACAGTAGACATTAGAATAACCGCTAGCCATAGGGATATAACCAGAAGGTAAACATGCTCATCTGTAACGCAAATGAATATCTTCCACTTTAATGGGAGACGGGAAGCAATTTTTATCCCTGTTCTGCCAATACCATTGCACCCTTTTAATACGCACGGTTTTCAAAAGAACTGTGAGCAGCAGAGCAGTGAAATTTTTAGTTAATTTATATGATAAATATGCCTGCATTTACAAGTAAAGTAAACAAATTAGCTCTCATAGATTTCAAGGAAATTTTAATTCGAGTATTTCACTGATAAAATTTCACTTTTTCTAAACTAGTGATCATAAAACAGTTTCTGTTGGACTGATGGTTCTTTATTTACTTGCACCAACTTATTACCATCCTTAGTACAAAATGACCAAATTTTATGTTTCTAAGCCGTTTAGTTGAGAAAATAATGGTACCGGAAAATGATAAAATGTAGTTTTGAAAAAAATCAACTCAAAGTTTAATACAGCAATTTTAGTACAGTTAATTATGGGAATTAAATGCAATTAATATTTTCGTGCACCATATTGAGCAGCATGTGAATCATACCGATGTTCTTTTCTTCTCTTGGTTCCTCTTCTTTTCTGTCTTGCTTCTTTTGTGCAATTTAAATCAACAATTTCTACATTTATATTGAGCTTTTCCTGTACTTGTACAAAGTGTCAGGACCATTTGGGCAAAGAAACAGCTTAGGATTTTCATTTGTGAAATGCTTACGGAAAAAGATAGCCCATACAGCTCTCTTCATGTTTTCTAAATTTTTTTCTAAATTCGCAACACTTCTTCTTATGGCCAAGCTATAAAAATTTCCTAATCGATCAATTTGTACTTTTGTCCTTTTCCTTCTTACCATTTTCCAGTGCTATTTTTTTTTAACTTTTCTTTTGATATTCCTCTCAAACTGGACACCATTCTCTTCTGCACATGCCCAATATATTCTACTTCTGAAATTGCTACATTAGAACCGTGGGGTTCTCCCGCACATACATATCTGGTCATGAGTCTTGCTGTCAGTGTCCCCTAAATACTGTTTGTATCTGACACCATTATTCGCCACTGAACGATTAAAAATCCTGAGAAATTCTGCTATTTACATCCCATCACTTGGACCAGCATAATTCTTTTGATAGTTGTGTTCATCCTCTTCCTCAGTTTCCCTGCCACAAGCTACATAGTACTTGCTTAGAATGTGTACATCAATTGTCTTTCCGACATCATGTGAGTAGTAGTCACATCAACATTTATTGAAGTGTGGCCACATTTATGCCAGCTGCCATCAAAAGATGCACAAATATCACCACTTTCACTCTCACCATTTTCCTTGACTGCTTCTTCGGCTGCTTCCTCCACTGATGGTTCACAGACTTCAGCAACAGCAGTTCCAATAATTTCATTGTAAGTTAAAAATTTTGTAGTTGGATTTGTAATGTTAACCATTGCACAATAGAGTTTGCTACCTTCATCCATTAACCAATTTATCTGACCATAAACAACCCCGTACAGATGGTTATTTGCCATATGTGATGCCACTGTTGTAGCAACTGCTTCAAGCCTTTCACAGTGTAAAGTCAGTTTTGATACAATCCCTTTGCGAAGATACTGATTCTCTCTCAAAGATATGTGACCACTACATGTGCTGCATGCAGTTGTTTTGGAAATAAAATCACAGAACATGCTGTGCACCACAATATTACCAAATGAGTGTTCATATCCACAAGCTGACTGCGAGGAAACGCCTTGACAATACTGCAATTTCTTTCTTGAGGTAATGATCTTCTTTACATCTGACATCCTTTGTTCCTTTGATCAGCTATCCTCAGTCAGCTCTAGATATTAATTTCCAATGAATTTCTTTATTCACGACATTTTTATAAAAACGTGAGAAGCGAGAAAACTTCACTAAGTATTATACAACGAATAACTCTCGGAAACAATAAAAAACACGATCGGAACGAAGGATATCGATATTAGGTACGGAGTATGAAAACCTGACACGGTATAGGAACAGAAGCAGCAAATGGCGTACAAGGAACATCAAAATCGGTGCCATTTACCTCTGCATGCCGCCAAAAAGAAGGCGTGGCTTTTAAATACCAGATCGCACAGACTATCCGGAAAACAATCATTACTCGCGAACAGATAGTGGTATTTATATGAAACAGAAACTGTTTTACGGCGTTAGACGCAAATTTCCTCAGTATCGTTCGAAAACTTTGCACACCGTCGTACAACAACCGAGTTAGAAAACTGCTGCGGTAGGAAAGCGAACTTCACAGCAAACATAAACATAGCCAAAGTCCTGCAGACAAACAAAAATTCCGCGAAGCGAAATGTAGTGTGAGGAGGGCTATGCGAGAGGCGTTCAATGAATTCGAAAGTAAAGTTCTATGTACTGACTTGGCAGAAAATCCCAAGAAATTTTGGTCTTATGTCAAAGCGGTAGGTGGATCAAAACAAAATGTCCGGACACTCTGTGACCAAAATGGTACTGAAACAGAGGATGACAGACTAAAGGCCGAAATACTAAATGTCTTTTTCCAAAGCTGTTTCACAGAAGAATACTGTACTGTAGTTCCTTCTCTAGATTGTCGCACAGATGTCAAAATGGTCGATATCGAAATAGATGACAGAGGGGGTAGAAAAACAATTAAAATCGCTCAAAAGAGGAAAGGCCGCTGTACCTGATGGGATACCAGTTCGATTTTACACAGAGTACGCGAAGTAACTTGCCCCCCCCCCCCCCCCCTCTTGTAGCGGTGTACCGTAGGTCTCCAGAACAGCGTAGTGTTCCAAAAGATTGGAAAAGGATACTGGTCATCCCCGTTTTCAAGAATGGACGTCTAACAAGTGTGCAGAACTATAGACCTACGTCTCTAACGTCGATCAGTTGTAGAATTTTGGAACACGTATTATGTTCGAGTATAATGACTTTTCTGGAGATTAGAAATCTGCTCTGTAGGAATCAGCATGTGTTTGAAAAAAGACGATCGTGCGAAACCCAGCTCGCGCTATTCGTCCACGAGACTCAGAGGGTCATAGACACGGGTTCCCAGGGAGATGCCGTGTTTCTTGACTTCCCCAAGACGTTCGATACAGTTCCCCACAGTCGTATAATGAACAAAGAAAGAGCATATGGACTATCAAACCAATTGTGTGATTGGGTTGAAGAGTTCCTAGATAACAGAACGCAGCATGTCATTCTCAATGGAGAGAAGTATTTCGAAGTAAGAGTGATTTCACGTGTGCCGAAGGGAGTGTCCTAAGACCGTTGCTATTGAAAATATACATAAATGACCTTGTGGATGACATCGGAAGTTCGCTGAGGCTTTTTGCGGATGATTCTGTAGTATGTCGAGAGGTTGTAACAATGGAAAATAGTACTGAAATGCAGAAGGATCTGCAACGAATTGACACATGGTGCAGGGAATGGCAATTGAATCTCAATGTAGACTAGTGTAATGTGCTGCGAATACACAGAAAGAAAGATGCTTTATCATTTAGCTACAATATAGCAGGTCAGCAACTGGAAGCAGTTAATTCTAGCCGGCCGGTGTAGCCGTGCGGTTCTAGGCGCTTCAGTCTGGAACCGCGTGACCGCTACGGTCGCAGGTTCGAATCCTACCTCGGGCATGGATGTGTGTGATGTCCTTAGGTTAGTTAGGTTTCTGTAGTTCTAACTTCTAGGGGACTGATGACTACAGATGTTAAGTCCCATAGTGCTCAGAGCCATTTGAACCATTTTTGAGTTAATTCTGTAAATTACCTGCCAGTAGGCATTAGGAGTGATTTAAAATGGAATAATCATATAAAGCTTATCGTCGGTAAAGCAGATGCCAGACTGAGATTCACTGGAAGAATCCTAAGGAAATGCAACCCGAAAACAAAGGAAGGAGGTTAGAGTACACTTGTTCGTCCACTGCTTGAATACTGCTCACCAGTGTGGGATCCGTACCAGATAGGTTTGATAGAAGAGATAGAGAAGATCCAACGGAGAGCAGCGCGCTTCGTTACAGGATCATTTAGTAATCGCGAAAGCGTTACGGAGATAATACACTCCTGGAAATGGAAAAAAGAACACATTGACACCGGTGTGTCAGACCCACCATACTTGCTCCGGACACTGCGAGAGGGCTGTACAAGCAATGATCACACGCACGGCACAGCGGACACACCAGGAACCGCGGTGTCGGCCGTCGAATGGCGCTAGCTGCGCAGCATTTGTGCACCGCCGCCGTCAGTGTCAGCCAGTTTGCCGTGGCATACGGAGCTCCAGCGCAGTCTTTAACACTGGTAGCATGCCGCGACAGCGTGGACGTGAACCGTATGTGCAGTTGACGGACTTTGAGCGAGGGCGTATAGTGAGCATGCGGGAGGCCGGGTGGACGTACCGCCGAATTGCTCAACACGTGGGGCGTGAGGTCTCCACAGTACATCGATGTTGTCGCCAGTGGTCGGCGGAAGGTGCACGTGCCCGTCGACCTGGGACCGGACCGCAGCGACACACGGATGCACGCCAAGACCGTAGGATCCTACGCAGTGCCGTAGGGGACCGCACCGCCACTTCCCAGCAAATTAGGGACACTGTTGCTCCTGGGGTATCGGCGAGGACCATTCGCAACCGTCTCCATGAAGCTGGGCTACGGTCCCGCACACCGTTAGGCCGTCTTCCGCTCACGCCCCAACATCGTGCAGCCCGCCTCCAGTGGTGTCGCGACAGGCGTGAATGGAGGGACGAATGGAGACGTGTCGTCTTCAGCGATGAGAGTCGCTTCTGCCTTGGTGCCAATGATGGTCGTATGCGTGTTTGGCGCCGTGCAGGTGAGCGCTACAATCAGGACTGCATACGACCGAGGCACACAGGGCCAACACCCGGCATCATGGTGTGGGGAGCGATCTCCTACACTGGCCGTACACCACTGGTGATCGTCGAGGGGGCACTGAATAGTGCACGGTACATCCAAACCGTCATCGAACCCATCGTTCTACCATTCCTAGACCGGCAAGGGAACTTGCTGTTCCAACAGGACAATGCACATCCGCATGTATCCCGTGCCACCCAACGTGCTCTAGAAGGTGTAAGTCAACTACCCTGGCCAGCAAGATCTCCGGATCTGTCCCCCATTGAGCATGTTTGGGACTGGATGAAGCGTCGTCTCACGCGGTCTGCACGTCCAGCACGAACGCTGGTCCAACTGAGGCGCCAGGTGGAAATGGCATGGCAAGCCGTTCCACAGGACTACATCCAGCATCTCTACGATCGTCTCCATGGGAGAATAGCAGCCTGCATTGCTGGGAAAGGTGGATATACACTGTACTAGTGCCGACATTGTGCATGCTCTGTTGCCTGTGTCTATGTGCCTGTGGTTCTGTCAGTGTGATCATGTGATGTATCTGACCCCAGGAATTTGTCAACAAAGTTTCCCCTTCCTGGGACAATGAATTCACGGTGTTCTTATTTCAATTTCCAGGAGTGTAGATCAACTCCAGTGGAAGACTCTGCAGGAGAGACGCTCAGTAGCTCGGTACGGGCTTTTGTTGAAGTTTCGAAAACATACCTTCACCGAGAAGTCAAGCAGTGTATTGCTCCCTCCTACGTATATCTCGCGAAGAGACCATGAGGATAAAATCAGAGAGATTAGAGCCCACACAGAGGCATACCGACAATCTTTCTTTCCAAGAACAATACGAGATTGGAATAGAAGGGAGAACCGATAGAGGTACTCAAGGTACCCTCCGCCACACACCGTCAGGTGTGTAGATGTCGATATAGATGTATATGTGTCAGCTGACGCCTTTGGGCTACATTCTCTCTACAATCGAAGAAGAAATTTAACAGGAGAACGATAATTATCGATGACGGTCATAACCAACTGCACTCTAGTTATTAACAACCAGATGATTTAAGCTAGTGACTGTTTCCCATTTCAATAGCTGCTATATTTCATATAGTTTCTAGTGTCTTGTGTGACTTATGCGTAGCACTTCAATTACTTTACTGAAATATGTATAAGAAAGATAATTCCAACAATACGTAATTAATAAATTAGGAAATACCCATGCTACCTGTCACGTAGGGTACTTGTTCAAATAGGCTACATGGGTTCTTAGAGGGTAGAGAGAGCGGTCCTGCGCAAAGCAGTTTTACTTAAAAACAGAAATATCGAACATCACAGTGACGCATCGGCCAAGTAGTTACAGATACCGTGAACCTATGGAACGGGATTGATCAGGTATTTTATATACTTTTAATTTCGGTTAGCGTAATAGGTAATATACATATTTGCACTTTTTTTACTTCAAGGAAATTTCGAGACGTCCTGTTGGTGGGTACTTATACTGTAAAAGTTGTGTTCAACGGAATCTGAAAGCGAATGTCAAATTATTTGGCTCTCTGTAGTGAAACTGTTGGTGACATAATGCATTTATTCCAAGACCACTTCTATGACTCTCCACACATACAGGATGAGTCAAGAGGGAAGGTACGTTCTTTGAGGGGTTATAGTATTAGTGATTCTGAACAAAAAACTTCATATGGGCACATGACTCTATCCTAATGGTTTCCCATGACGGAACTGATTTAATGTATATTGTTATTTATTTTCTGTGTTATTCAAACATTGTCATTGTTTACAACGTATGAAGTAAGTTGAGACGAACAGTTTGATACAAGACACTTGTGTGTGGTCCACACCTTCACAAACTAACTGAAATTGGCCTACGGAAACTTTCTGAGAGTCAATATTCTCGCACTCTTTTCGCCCAAACTATTAGCCCTAGAGAAGAAAGACTGGGACCTTTTTTTGTAGAAAATCTAACGTGGTTTAATTTTGTACTGCGACACTTTTCACCGGAGTTATTGAAGAACAATGTACCAACGTTATATTGAATGTGCTCCATCAGAGTAGGGAACATGTCCATAAGAAATTTCTTGTTCAGAATCACAAATGCTATCACTTCTCAAACCATGTATCTGTCCACCTGACTTAAACTGTATATACAGGGTGAGTCACATAAGACGAAACACCCCTTTCCTCTTATTTCGTAAACTGTTGCACATGCAGAAACGTGATTTTCACCACATCTTTTTTTGTTAATGTTTATAGCGCTGGTCTCAACGGTGTCGTGTATTCTCCGCCCTGTGAATTTTCCGCCCTGTGAAATTTTCGCCCAGAAAAGTCGAGGAAGGGCCCACTAATCCCCCTTGTACGAAATTGCAGTGTAGTGTCAAGTAAGTCGACAGCGTATATTGTACAGACAGCTGGTAGCACTGTCATTACGCGCTTACGTTTAGCATAAGGTGACGTTTCGTTAAGAAGAATATCATTTTTGCGGTGCATAGTTGGTCATCAATGTATTTTTAATATAATGTTTAGTTCAACTAATGTACCCCACATGATACAATATTCAAAGTATGTATTCCACAATATAATTTAGAACAGTGTACGTAGATACACTTGTCCCACGTCATGTAGTTTACCTCTAAGAAGCACAGAGCCACGTCAAATCTTCCTTCTAACATTTAGATACTTAATACAGTAGTTGCATTTTGCAGCGCATAAGACCTCTTTATTTTTGAAACATGAACAGCTGATTTCTCTGTTTCAGCTCACATAAATCTGGGAGGATACACAAACGCTAAGTACACTCCTGGAAATTGAAATAAGAACACCGTGAATTCATTGTCCCAGGAAGAGGAAACTTTATTGACATATTCCTGGGGTCAGATACATCACATGATCACACTGACAGAACCACAGGCACATAGACACAGGCAACAGAGCATGCACAATGTCGGCACTAGTACAGTGTATATCCACCTTTCGCAGCAATGCAGGCTGCTATTCTCCCATGGAGACGATCGTAGAGATGCTGGATGTAGTCCTGTGGAACGGCTTGCCATGCCATTTCCACCTGGCGCCTCAGTTGGACCAGCGTTCGTGCTGGACGTGCAGACCGCGTGAGACGACACTTCATCCAGTCCCAAACATGCTCAATGGGGGACAGATCCGGAGATCTTGCTGGCCAGGGTAGTTGACTTACACCTTCTAGAGCACGTTGGGTGGCACGGGATACATGCGGACGCGCATTGTCCTGTTGGAACAGGAAGTTCCCTTTCCGGTCTAGGAATGGTAGAACGATGGGTTCGATGACGGTTTGGATGTACCGTGCACTATTCAGTGTCCCCTCGACGGTCACCAGTGGTGTACGGCCAGTGTAGGAGATCGCTCCCCACACCATGATGCCGGGTGTTGGCCCTGTGTGCCTCGGTCGTATGCAGTCCTGATTGTGGCGCTCACCTGCACGGCGCCAAACACGCATACGACCATCATTGGCACCAAGGCAGAAGCGACTCTCATCGCTGAAGACGACACGTCTCCATTCGTCCCTCCATTCACGCCTGTCGCGACATCACTGGAGGCAGGCTGCACGATGTTGGGGCGTGAGCGGAAGACGGCCTAACGGTGTGCGGGACCGTAGCCCAGCTTCATGGAGACGGTTGCGAATGGTCCTCGCCGACACCCCAGGAGCAACAGTGTCCCTAATTTGCTGCGAAGTGGCGGTGCGGTCCCCTACGGCACTGCGTAGGATCCTACGGTCTTGGTGTGTATCCGTGCGTCGCTGCGGTCCGGTCCCAGGTCGACGGGCACGTGCACCTTCCGCCGACCACTGGCGACAACATCGATGTACTGTGGAGACCTCACGCCCCACGTGTTGAGCAATTCGGCGGTACGTCCACCCGGCCTCCCGCATGCCCACTATACGCCCTCGCTCAAAGTCCGTCAACTGCACATACGGTTCACGTCCACGCTGTCGCGGCATGCTACCAGTGTTAAAGACTGCGATGGAGCTCCGTATGCCACGGCAAACTGGCTGACACTGACGGCGGCGGTGCACAAATGCTGCGCAGCTAGCGCCATTCGACGGCCAACACCGCGGTTCCTGGTGTGTCCGCTGTGCCGTGCGTGTGATCATTGCTTGTACAGCCCTCTCGCAGTGTCCGGAGCAAGTATGGTGGGTCTGACACACCGGTGTCAATGTGTTCTTTTTTCCATTTCCAGGAGTGTAGTTGTGATACACTAGAGTCTAGCCGATGTCGTATTTCTATTTGCAGCATTCGTAGGGCAACCTGCATCTAGGTCACAAGTTGGTTCAAGGGGAAATAAAGCTTTATTTTCGCAGGGCAGGCCTACCTTACGGTATACAACTACGCAGCCCGGTCCGAGAAGCCGGCTTGGCAGTGTTTGCACCGCTAATGACATTTCTAGGCACCGTGCTCTCACGTTCTACTTTCAACGTAAACATTAACAAACGCTGTATCACTGTAATTTCTCTCTCAAGAGCTATCGAATGCAGTTATAAAAAACATACTGCATTAAAAAAGACGTACTTACTTTAATATCTCTGTTGATATCAGCACTAAAAAATCAACCAAATAAAAGCATACGTGTACCTCGACGCTCTAATATTTGCCCAAACCGCTTTTCGATATGCGCAACCGTTCACGAAATAAAAGGAATGTTACTTCTCAAAGCCGGCTGCTGTGGCCGTGCGGTTCTCGGCGCTTCAGTTCGGAACCGTACAGCTGCTACTGTCGCAGGTTCGAATCCTGCCTCGGGCACGGATGTGTGTGATGTCATTAGGTTAGTTAGGTTTAAGTAGTTCTAAGTATAGGGGACTGATGACCTCAGATGTTAAGTCCCATAGTGCTCAGAGCCATTTGAACCATTTTTTTGGTACGTCTTAACGCTACTCACCCTGTATATGATATGAATAAAGTGATCAAACGAAAGCCGTCCAATTCATCAACAAATGGCACAGAATATCATGACACATCTATTCTCAAAAGACATGAATAACATGGAACATAGGTCAACATACCACATCGGCTACAGTCAGGATCCTGTTTCATAAAATTAATGTACTGACATACAGTTGATAAAGGTGAATAGAGGGCGGCAAATTAACTCTGAGTGTAATACCAGATAACCCCTAACTTTCCTAGCAGTTTTTGGAAGATTCTCTGACTGATGATAACCGCTTGTCAACTCCATCGCAGGAAAGTACTGGAGCTGTCCTAAGTGATCCAAAGTCTCCAATATGTTTGCAATGGGGTACGCGTCTCTTCCTGTCGTATTATTGAGGTATCGGTAGCCACATCAGAACCTGTATTTCTTAGTTCCTTCCGCAGATTTTTTAGGCACAACGACAATGCCTGCTCCCCAGCAAGTATTACTATGCTCTATAATATCGTCCGCAAGCTGCTGACCAATAAAATCCTCCACAATCGGCTACAAATACGTCGGTATTCTGTATGGTTTACGGTAAACAGGTGCTTCATTCCTTGTTGGTATCCTATGTTGAACTAATGGAGTTGCTGGTAACGGTCCTTGTGGAAAAAACAATTCCTTAAACTCCCACAATAATTCTTCCATATGCTCCCTTTCTTCTTCTTTCAAATGCTTAATTTTGTCACGCAATGCAGTTCTATCGGCAGTTAGTGGTTGATCGCTTCGCCTCCCTCTCGAATACTGGCACATCAAAATTTGCTACTAAAACTCCTTTTCTCAAATTCGCGTCTACAGCGCCAAGATTATCCGCGTTCACGGGAACTACTCGCCCGTTGTTCCCCTCCTGTACGCGTACAACACTACGTTTCACAAAACAACATAATGAACCCAAATCTTCATTATCCTCCAATGGTTCAATAACACATACTGTACCCACAGGTAGATTCGACTCCACACTTACCCAAAGCGATTTCCCGGTGCCCCAAGACACACACTCATGGGAATTAAGCCTTAATGCTAATGTACGCGGTTCAATTGGTTTGTTCATTACGTTGAACGCCCCTCGCGACAGCTCTGCATCGACAACAGTTTCCCCTAATGGAAGTAACATTCCACCAAGTTCCACAGTTTGTTGTCCAAGGTCAATTTTGGCATGATGTTGATGCAAGAAATCTACTCCTAGGGTCATGTCGTAGCCATCGCTCACCCATGGTAGTACCTCCACCCATGCATTAAATCGAACTTTCTCCATGCGAAAGTCAACTGTCACTGACCCCAAAGGCGAGACCTCCTTATCCCCCACTCCACGCAACATATAACGTGGTGGGTATAACTTGCTTCGTCCTGCTGCTCGAAACTACCGTAACATGTTTACACTGCATAGCGACTGCTACTGATGTAAGACCACGTTGCCGTAGTGAAATTCACTTTAAAGGTGCCTGATGTCAGTGCTGCAATATGCTCACCATACCCATGCAGCAATCTCGACTGTGGTGACCAGTGCGCCTCTGCATCAGGACGAACAGTGGAGTTACGTCTGCTTCTCTTGTCCGGATCCACCTTCACGCCCAGACGTAGAAACGAAGAACGATATCTCCTCGTACGCGTTCACTGTGCGAAAAACGAGGTCTTCCCTTCACGGTGGCAGACCAAATCAGCCGCCTTCCATCGCAGCAAGAGCTCAAATCGAGCTTTCCCCTTCATAGCCCCTGATAAAAATCAGAGGTTCCTCACACTTCACTCAGGTCCTCAAAGCACTACACATGAAGTGCCCCTCAAAAAGCTAAAAATCAACAACAAAATATGGTAGCGCCCACGAGCGCCAATCGTGTACGCCCTGCGTACCGTACAGGCTCTCTCAAAAGACTGGCAAAATCCGATCAACAAGTCCTAACACAGCATCAAACAGGCATCCATTGTTATACTTTCTGACGTCACAGCCTATGTCCCAATCAAAATACTGTTACTTTGCGTGCACAGGAAGCAGCTTGGCTTGTGTACCCACGCGACACCAAAAAACGCAATGCCTATCTCAATGACATAGCGTTGGATGCGATGCACTGCTGGCCCATTTCGCCCGCTGAGGTGAAATGTTTTTCGCTAGCGTAGCTCATAGCGATCTCGCAGAAATGTCCACAGAAAACATTGTGAAGATCCCTGCAGAAAACTGAGGAATGCACTCTGCTTGGCCGAGAACAATGGCCAGACCGCCTTTCCTTCGTAACTCGGCGAAAGCAGTCGTAAAAACCCTGACTCTGGCTGCTGGAACAATGCACCGAAGCCCATTACGGGCTCACCGTCGACTGGGCGGCGCACCGTTGTGGCTTTGCCCATCGATGGTAGGACTATGAAAACCTCGTAACTCCATTTTGTTAAATTCTACAAGTGAACCAAAAACGGTTTCTTAAAAAATAATATAAAGTGATACAGAAAGCTGCTGCATGTGGAGTTGCATAATAGTAGCCTAGTTACTGACAGATCAGAGAAATCTATGAACTTACAAATCTTTCTTTGATTCTGGAGTTGCTGGTTATTGGAATTATGAGTTATCAGAGACACATGGGGTTACGAGGTTTTCATTGCATACCATCGCCATGTCCGTCACCTCACCGTCTTCTCCATGACAGAGCTGGCCAGTTTCTCCTGGCTTCGCCAAATATGATGCGTCTCACATCCTGACGTATTCTCTCAAATGGCACCAGTAAACCATCCTCTCCACAGGAGTGACTGTCAGACAAAACATGCGTTCATATTTGTCAACTCTGATGACTTCGTGTGACTAGGTATAACTGAATTCAGTATGACAACCACTGTACATCCTCATTAGCAAGGCTCTCTGAACTAATGAAAATGCCCAAATTATTTGTATCTGGCTGATTAAATGACTGCAGTGGTAGAAATGTGGGTCCAAAGCACTTGGCATCTTTCACAAGCCCCCACTCATAGCCAATTTTTGCGTGGGGCATGTTTCAGTTAAATCATGAGAGTGGTGCCTGGGCAAACAAATATTTAAACTTCAAAATAAATAGCATAACAATTAATCTGAATCAAAATGGGAAGGGAAACCTTTTGCAGCTATATCAAAGATCAAACGTAATGAACTAACACGCAAGATACAAAAATGCTTAGGGATTTCATTGATAGTGACCGGGCCAAACGAAAAAACTACAAAGAACGAAACTCGTATAGCTTGAAGGGGGAAACCAGATGGCGCTATGGTTGGCCCGCTAGATGGCGTCGCCATACATCAAACGCATGTCAACTGCGTTTTTTTAAATAGGAACCCCCATTTTTATTACATATTCGTGTAGTACATAAAGAAATACGAATGTTTTAGTTGGACCATTTTCTTCGCTTTGTGATAGTTGGTGCTATAATATTCACAAACGTATAAGTACGTGGTATCACGTAACATTCCGCCACTGCGGACGGTATTTGCTTCGTGATACATTATCCGTGTTAAAACGGACCGTTTACCAATTGCGGAAAAGGTCGATATATTGTTGATGTATGGCTATTGTGATCAAAATGTCCAACGGGCGTGTGCTGTGTATGCTGCTCAGTATCCTGGACGACATCATCCAAGTGTCCGGACCGTTCGCCGGACAGTTACGTTATTTATGGAAACAGGAAGTGTTCAGCCACATGTGAAACTTCAACCACGACCTGCAACAAATGGTGATGCCCAAGTAGGTGTTTTAGCTGGTGTCGCGGCTAATCCGCACATCAGTAGCAGACAGACTGCGCGAGAATCGGAAATCTCATAAACGTCGGTGTTGGGAATGCTACATCAACATCGATTGCACCCGTGCCATATTTCTATGCACCAGGAATTGCATGGCGACGACTTTGTACGTAGTGTACAGTTCTGCCACTGGCCACAAGAAAAATTACGGGACGATGACAGATTTTTTGCACTCGTTCTATTTAGCGACGAAGTGTCATTAACCAACAACGGTAACGTAAACCGGCATAATATGCACTATTGGGCAACGGAAAATCCACAATGACTGCGACAAGTGCAATATCAGCGAAGTCGGCGGGTTCATGTATGGTGCGGAAGGATAATTGGCCCCCATTTTATCGATGGCAATCTAAATGGTGCAATTTACGACGATTACCTACATAATGTTCTTCCGATGTTACTGCAAGATCTTCCACTGCATGACAGAATGGCGATGTACTTCAAACATGATGGATGTCCGGCACATAGCTCGCGTGCGGTTGAAGTGGTATTGAATAGCATCTTTCATGACAGGTTGATTGGTCGTCGAAGCACCATACCATGGCCCGCACGTTCTGACGTCCCCGGATTTCTTTCTCTGGGGGAAGTTGAAGGATATTTGCTATCGTGATCCACCGCAACGCCTGACAACATGCGTCAGCGCAATGTCAATGCATGTGCGAACTACTCGCAGTTGAGAGGAATGTCGTTACACGTATTGCCAAATGCATTGAGGTTGACGGACATCATTTTGAGCATTTATTGCATTAATGTGGTGTTTACAGGTAATTACGCTGTAACAGCATGCGTTCTCTGAAATGATACGTTCACAAAGGTGCATGTATAACATTGGAACAACCGAAATAAAATGTTCAGACGTACCTACGTTCTGTATTTTAATTTAAAAAACCACGTGTTACTAACTTCTCGTCTAAAATTGTGAGCCATAAGTTTGTGACTATTACAGCGGCATCTATCACAAAGCGAAGAAAGTGGTCCAACTACAACATTCATATTTCTTTACGTACTACACGAATATGTAATAAAGAATGGGGGTCCTATTTAAAAAAAACGGAGTTGATATCCGTTTGACCTATGGCAGCGCCATCTAGCAGGCCAACCATAGCACCATCTGGTTTCCCCCTTCAAGCTAGACAGGTTTCGTTCTTTGTAGTTTTTTCGTTTGACGCTTATTTCGTGAGATATTTGGCCCAGTCACGATCAATGGACCACCCGGTATACTTCACTGCTAAAATCAGGGCTGAAGTCCTTGCTGGATGGCTCAAAGATGGTTCAAATGGCTCTGAGCACTATGGGACTTAACAAATGGTTCAAATGGCTCTGAGCACTATGGGACTCAACTGCTGTGGTTATCAGTCCCCTAGAACTTAGAACCACTTAAACCTAACTAACCTAAGGACATCACACACATCCATGCCCGAGGCAGGATTCGAACCTGCGACCGTAGCGCTTGCTAGATGTTACTGACTTTTTATAGAATCTTATGATCTCCTCATGCATCACAGTCACATTTAGTCAATAGAAAAACCACAAGTGGAACGTATCGAAGTTGGCAAGATCCTGATGTTTTTACTAAGGCCAGAGAAGAAATACCCAAAACAACTCAAAACATTAAAGATTCTCAGTGCTTATATACTTTGCTAGATAATGAACTGAACCAAGACACAACAAGCAACAGCAAATGCTCAGTCTGACAGATTTCTGATAATTATACTGCAGGTCTCTCGAAAAAAATGGTTCAAATGGCTCTGAGCACTATGGGACTCAACTGCTGTGGTCATAAGTCCCCTAGAACTTAGAACTACTTAAACCTAACTAACCTAAGGACAGCACACAACACCCAGCCATTACGAGGCAGAGAAAATCTCTGACCCCGCCGGGAATCGAACCCGGGAACCCGGGCGTGGGAAGCGAGAACGCTACCGCACGACCACAAGATGCGGGCGGTCTCTCGAACTGGTGTAATATGTTCACCCGGTAGATTCATTTGATACTTTTTTCGGCATACACTGGGTCATTGAGTTAATTACTTGATCAAACAACTTCTTGAAGTTTGCATGTAGGAGGGAGGAAACTTACTAATATAAAGTAAACTTAATGTTCACAGCATCAGTTCAGATTCTAATCTCAGTTAGCATTATCCAAAACTTTGCACATACGTTCAGTCAGGATTCAATCAATAAATAAAACAGCAATTTATTGACTCACTGTGCATACTTTTCCCCTTCCCCGCAGACGGGATCAATAACATCCACCGGTGTGAGGAACCCAAATGGTGAAAACGTTAGGCGATATTCTCTGGCATTCTGCTTGAATTTTCGCGCACAGCGATCTGTTTGGCTAACTTCAACGCTAATTAAATTGGAAAATGCGCAACGCATTGATTTGTTTCTGAATAATTATTTTGAACCCCAACCTACTCTGCAACACCCTAACAAGCTTTTTATAATGTTCCTGATCGCCATCAGAATGTGCATGTATGTTTCACAACTTTTGTTGTTGATGGCTTTCGTTAATTATTTTTTCCACATAAGTTGCGTGTTATGTCACTCTTTATTTCTATGTCGGGCCTATGTGAAAATGAAAATTAGGAATTATTTTTTCTACACATTCTGTCATGCCTCCATCGTCAGAATAACATCTTTGTTTTCAAGTTCCATTAGATCTTATGAAGATAATGGCGTAGCAGCTCGAAACATGTCATCTCTCTATGGTTATCTACTGTACATCTTATCTGTAGCAAATTGTCTAAGAGTCAGTATCTCAAGAGTTGCGATTCGACCGGCAGATGTACACCAGACAAGTACATCCCAATCATGTTTCGCTATTTGACACACGCAGCTTCACGCAAACAGAAATTACTGATCCAATTTGCAGACTGGTGATCACAAAGTAAGTTACGTAAGCTGGCAAGAACAGTGCACTAGTTATCTTGGTTACGCACATATTGATGAAGATACATAGTTTAGGTTGATGAATATAGTACCTGTCTGCAAAGTATTACTGGTCAACTGGTAAAATACGAACAATTGCGTTCATATTATCAGAAGGATAATGTCACAGCACCCCCCACACAGATAACTTTGGCTCGAGTTCGCCAGATGTTGGATGACAAGAGGACACTGGCAGTGACAGTAAACTCTCCTAGCCTCCCAGATCGCCTCATCTCTCTTCTTTTGGGACAAATTGATGGGTCAGACGCAGTCACATAATACACGCGACGTGCTAGCGCTGCAGCAGAACTGACTTCGCTATTCCTATCATCTCTCAGGAAGAGTAGCTATGCATGTCGCACAGTTTCCTAAATCTCGTGTAACACTAAATCGAACTCCTCTGTAAAGATCATTTCTTTTGTTCTTCAACTGCGGTAACACATTTCGTGTCAGGCATGTAAATATTTATTGTGTCAGTCTTTTAGCTGCCCCGCAGTTATTAAATAAAACTAGAGTTATTAACTGAGTAATACAGCCTACCTACTGTTGTCGTTATTGTAAGCGTTTCTGTCGTAAATACGCAATTTTGTGTTGTAAAAGTTAATTGACGTCAGCAGTAAACTGCAGGTGGCAATAAACGTTCATATTACGTTTGATTTCTGTACAAGGAAACACATTATGCAACAGTTTAATGATATTTGAAGGAAAGAGGAAAATAAAAGTAACTCCAATTTAAAGGTATAAACTTGTAAGTAGGCTGTTTAGGTTTTTATGTTGGTAATGCCACGTAGTGCTCCGTATGAAAATCACTGATTGTGCTGTGTGAAGTCTGTGGCTGGTTTGCATTGTTGGAATATTTGCTATTGCAGTGTCGGGCAGTTGGATGTGAACAGAGCGTAGCGTTGCGCAGTTGGAGGTGAGCCGCCAGCAGTGGTGGATGTGAGGAGAGAGATGGCAGAATTCAGAGAGCGGACGATCTGGACGTGTGTCCATCAGAAAGAGTAAATTTGTAATACTGGATATCATGAACTGATATATATATATATATATATATATATATATATATATATATATATATATATATATAATGACTTTTGAATATTATTAAGGTAAATACATTGTTTGTTCTCTATCAAAATCTTTCATTTGCTAACTATGCCTATCAGTAGTTAGTGCCTTCAGTAGTTAGAATCTTCTATTTAGCTGGCAGTATTAGCGCTCGCTGTATTGCAGTAGTTCGAGTAACGAAGATTTTTGTGAGGTAAGTGATTCATGAAAGGTATAAGTTATTGTTAGTCAGGGCCACTCTTTTGTAGGGATTATTGAAAGTCAGACTGCGTTGCGCTAAAAATATTGTGTGTCAGTTTAGTGTTGATCAGAATAAGTAAAGAGAGAAATGTCTGAGTACGTTCAGTTCTTCTCAGCTGTTTGAAAATCAAATAACGTAAGGGGTTAACCAGTACAGTATCTGATAAATTTTTCTAAGGCGACGTTTCGAACTTACGGAGGATATTAGTCTTACACATTAATGTACGTACATTACTGTTAATTTCAGAGACTACACGAGCGACTATCCTAGTAGATCGATATTCTAGCTCTTAATTGCGGTATGCCGACGGTCTGATCTATTTAAAATGTTTAATGCTTTCAAGAAAATCTTAACGCATTTAAAGTGAATCATTTCAACAAAACATCCAATAGTCATTGAAATGCGGGACACACCTCAGAAAATCAGACAAATAGACAAAAACTTTGATATCCTCCATACTAGAGTTACAACCTAAGTGTTAGACTGTTAGTTTTTTATGTTTTACCATTTTGTGTGTTTCATAAACTAGTTTTCTGTGTTACACTGATAAGAAATGTTTCTGTACCTCCCAAAAACAATTTTTGCCTTAATATACCTTGGTGTATCTATGAGCATGAATGAGACATCGTAAGAAAAGGTGCAACTTAAGTCATGACCACATGTTCCGAAATGTCATAAATCACGAAGCTTATGCAGTCGGCACAGTGACCGTGCAATCGAATGTCGACATCCAGCGTGTCGAGTTTCTGACGACATAGCGTGGTAGAAGCAAGTTGGGCAGTCTTCCCGAACGTGCAGAACAATATCTAGCACGTCACTCTGGCCGTGCTTTCGAACGTATATCAGTGAGATGGAAGAACGTCACCCACGTCACATGATCCCATATCTCTTCAGTACGGAGTAGTGAGACGCCAAATTGGCTTTCATCTGAAGCCAATATGTATGTATACCGTTGTAAGCATCAGAAAATTCAGAATCTCTCGTACTATTGAACCGGTTATTATGAAAAGGTCTTAAGTCCATAAAACATGGTTTTGAGATAATCATGAGATCTGTTTTATGCTTCAATGGTAGAAGATATGAAGTACTCGAATTTTTTTACTGTGGTGTACCTGGAAACCATTAAATCTACATCTTCAAATCATCAATTTTTAATTTCACGTTCTTCAAATTTTTTTTTAATCTTGGACTCATGACCTTTTTGAACCAAATTAAAATAAGTAATAGTACAACTATAGAATTTTGATAATTTATTAAGAAACACAAATTATAAATGGTATTTTAACATACTCATCATTACAGACAAGCATGGTGGCACATTTTCTATAGGTTTCATACATTTTCATCTTCTTCAGCTGTTGTAGGCCAAGTGAATAAATCAATATCAAACTTTTTGTGCTCCTCTGGGATGTACTCTTTCAGGTGTTTTATATCGTTTATCTTAACTTTGTTTATAGGGCATTTCACTCCATGTGCTAAGGTTGTTGGGAGTCTGATATTTGCTGGGGGTTTTAAAAGGCTGAAAGAGTTTTGAGTCAGTCCATCAATGAATGATCGGTTTACTAATACTCCTGGGTTGTTTGTGGGCTGTCATACTCAGACATATTGTACTGTGAAACGCTGACGTTGACTTTCATTGAACTGTCTTTTCCCATTGTTTTTAAACTCTGGGAATTGCATTTAAAAAGATCTGGCCACCAGTTCTTATAGTTCTTAACAATGTTGTTATCCTCAAGGTAGGTGACAATGAATGAGTTCTTTTTATTGGCAGAATGAAGAACAAGTTCAATTTTTTCTCTCGCAGTGTAAAATCTATCACTTTGTCATAACTTTCTTCTTATACCCCCAAACACCCTATCACAAGGTAGGACAGAGTGCCCCTGGATAGGAAAGCACTGAAAATTTTTTTCAAACATACCAATTGCAGGAATATTTTGTCCTTTGTAGTTAATGCACGCTTTTCCTCGTAATCTATCCTTCTTTATTACGATGTGTTTGTATTTATCACAATGCCGTATGCCTTTCGTCTTGTTATGGCTGTTACCTTCTTCATTTTAGCACACTGGACTCGCATTCGGGAGGACGACGGTTCAATCCCGTCTCCAGCCATCCTGATTTGGGTTTTCCGTGATTTCCCTAAATCGTTTCAGGCAAATGCCGGGATGGTTCCTTTGAAAGGGCACGGCCGATTTCCTTCCCAATCCTTCCCTAACCCGAGCTTGCGCTCCGTCTCTAATGACCTCGTTGTCGACGGGACGTTAAACACTAACCACCTCCACCATCTTATTCATTTGAGTCCATGCTCTCTTTTCTGATTAAATTGCCATTACTAAAGAAAGATTAGACAACAACCACGCAAGATTTTTCTTACAATGTGATGCAAACATTAGGTAATGAAATTGGTACTTGTAAAATTTTATTGTTGTTAATGTAGGGACGTAAACCATAGGCTACTTCCGGTGATTTAAAAAATATTACATAAAACTAATGAGAAGATGTGGTATGAAAAAGTCATGAGTCCTGGACTCATGAAATTTTCATACCAACTAAAACTTTTGGCAACGATTTTCTTGGCTTTAAGGGCAGAAACTCATGATGTTCTCGACATAGTTGCATGCGTTTACAGATGGAGAATGCAGAAGTACTGAAATCTGAATTTGTGAAAAATTGGACTCATGACCTTTTTATTTTAGCTGATTCGATTTTTATAGGAAAATAATATATAATAAAGAATATAAAGAACATATAATAAAGAATATCTGGTGTATTTTGAATGTGTGCCGTTTGAAGGTAATGGCGCATTGAGAATCCATCCAAAACGCGTTGTCTTTGACACAGTTTATTACACTCAAATGTCAGTTAATAACGTATCTGCGATTAAAGCTTTCAGCAGAAATAAAGATGCAAAGCATGGTCACATTCACGAGACGTTTAGTACAATGAGTAACGGGGCGGATGTGAAAGGTAATAAGTGATGTGTTGCTGGTTAGCGTCTTACTGGATCTAAATACTTCGCTACTGACGTTCGCGTTTTCTAATAGCTTCTGATATTTTTAATATTGGTTTAATAGAAAAAATATTCTATGTTCGAAGTTGCTTGAATATAAGTGCACTCTTTCTGTGGAGTGAGTTTGTTCGATTGACTATCTACAAGACAACTTGCACTACTTACAGTGAAATATTTTGGACAATTTTGTTTAACAAACTATACATACAGATACTGGTATCAATCTTAGGAGCCCCTAGTGACTATTTGTCCAGCTGAAGACAGATCTGCAGCCTTCTACACTGATCACCCAGAACATTAGGACCAGCTACCTAATAGTATGTTCCCCTTTGGCACGGATAACTGTGGCGACGCGTCATGGCATGGAAAGAATGAGGCCTTGGTACGTCTCTTAAAGGTTTGGCACCATGCCTCTGGCCATATGACGTGGCGCTTTATCTTGTTGAAAAACGTCACTGCCCTTGGGAAACGTGACCGTCAAGAAGGGGTGGAAGTCATCTTCGACCAATGTACAGTACTCCTCGCCATCTTGGTGCCTTGCATGAGCTTCACTGGACTCATGTATGCCCACGTGAATGTTTCCCAGAGCATCATGGAGCCGCCGCCAGATTGTCTCCGTCGCGCAGTACAGGTGTCAAGAAACTGTTGTCCGATGACGAAAGTTTGGCATGATGAAGAGGATATCGAGATTCATCATACCATGGAATGCTGCGCCACTGCGCCAACGTCCAGTGCCGATGGTCATGTGCCCATTTCAGTCGTGTTTGCTGATGTCGTGGTGTCAACATTGGCACATGGATGGGTCGTCAGCTGCCAGAGATCCATCGTTAGGGGTGTTCGGTGCACTGTGCTTTTAGACGCATGTGTACTCTACCCGGTATTAAAGTGTGATGTTAGTTCCTCAACAGTTCACCGCCTGTCCTGTATTACCAGTCTGCCCTGCCCACGACGTCCGACATCTACCGGGTGATCAAAAAGTCAGCATAAATTAGAAAACTGATTAAATCACGGGATAATGTAGATAGAGAGGTACAAATTGACACACATGCTTGGAATGACACGGGTTTTTATTAGAACAAAAAAAAAAAAAAAATACAAAAGTTCAAAAAATGTCCGACAGATGGCGCTTCATCTGATCAGAATAGCAATAATTAGCATAACAAAGTAAGACATAGCAAAAATGATGTCCTTTACAAGAAATGCTCCAAATGTCCACCATCGTTCCTCAACAATAGCTGTAGTCGAGGAATAATGTTGTGAACAGCACTGTAAAGCATGTCCGGAATTATGGTGAGGCATTGGCGTCGGATGTTGTCTTTCAGCATCCCTAGAGTTGTCGGTCGATCATGATACACTTGCGACTTCAGGTAGCCCCAAAGCCAATAGTCGCATGGACTGAGGTCTGGAGACCAGGGAGGCCAAGCATGACGAAATTGGCGGCTGAGCACACGATCATCACTAAACGACGCGCGCAAGAGATCTTTCACGAGTCTAGCAATATGGGGTGGAGCACCATCCTGCATAAACATCGTAAGTTCCAGCAAGTGTTTGTCAGCCAGGCTGGGGATGATGCGATTCTGTAGCATATCGGCGTACCTCTCACGCTTCACGGCAGCAGTTTTGCTGTCCAGCGCCATCTGTCGGACATTTTGCGTACTTTTTTTTGGTTCTAATAAAACCCCATGTCATTCCAAGCATGTGTGTCAATTTTTACCTCTCTATCTACATTATTCCGTGGTTTATTAAGTTTTCAAATTTATACTGACTTTTTGATCACCCAGTATAATAAGGGGTCGCTGCCCACCCCCACGATATCTGGACGTGGTTTCACCCTGGTTTCGTCACGTGTTGAAGACACTCACCAGGCACCACAGCACTGTTTGAACACCTGACAGATCATGAAGTTTTCGAAATGCTTGTGCCGAGTCTCCGGGCCAGCAATTCCCCATTCTACAGACGGACAGCATGCACACTGATACACATGCACCGTGTGTGTCCCTAACTGGCGGTCATTCCTCCCCAGGTGAAGCTGGTATCGCCTGGACGGGTTTATTTCGATAGTAGGTAGTAGAGATGGGTAGTTCGCGAACGAACGGGTGCAAAGCAACGGTTCACCAAGACGAACGAAAGGACCGAGGAACGAATTCCAAGGAACGATCGGTTCATAGTTCACTTCGGTCGCGGCGGTCTACTTATAGTTCCTGGGAACGAGGAACGATCGGTTCATAGTTCACTAGTTCACTTCAGTCGCGGCGGTCACTTCGGCAGTTCTCGATCCAGCCTCGGTCGCGTGCTCGCCTCAGTCTCGGTCTCCCTCGGCCGCACTCGTCGTTCTTCGCCTGACCACCTGTCTCAGTTCCACTGCCGACTGCTCCTAGTTAGTTCAGTACCCAGTTGTTCGTTTCGTTCACTGCGCTCGCCTATTTTACAAGTGTTCCAAACTGTTCTTGCACTTGGTTCTGGCTATTCAGCGTCCACGACCGATAATCGAAAAGTATTTTACAGTTACGTAAATTACATAAAAATTGCGATGTATGTAATAGGTACGTCTTTTCAGGTAACAAAAGGGCATATCAGCTCACTTCATTATATCGATGAATAGCAGAAGACATACTTATAACAAGGCAAGTTTTTTTTTTTTTTTGTTATTCATATATTTTTTGGTTTCATCGACATGATTTAGCAGCTAACTTTCAATAATTTGCTTAATTTTTAGTGCAATAAAATTCATATAAAACGATTTTCGTGTATCTTTCATACACAAAACATTACATTTAGGAAGGCTCTAATTATTTTTAAGTTTGGTTGTTACCAATTTGCATTACCTTCTAGTTTGGTTTCTTTGAAAAAAAAAAAAAAAAGAGTGGGTTGTGGGTCATTTTGGCTCAGTAGGAAAAGCAGAGCCTCTCCATTTGAAAAGACATAGATTGCCATAAAATCGTATTTACTTATTATCTCAAAAACATTTGTTTAGAAGGAGCTTTCAAACCAAAAACTTTATTACTGCGAACTTAATTATTATTATGGTTGCTGCATTAACTTTAATAATGCAACATAAAAACCTAATTTTTACTAAGCTTGTGACGTAAGTATGAGAAAACCACATTTTATTTTATGCTTCCGTAAAGTCTCTACGTAGTACTTTGCCTACGAACTCAGAGACAGCGTGAAGTATATTAGGGTGTAAACGATTACTGTTTACAACGTAGCATAACTATGTAGTGGAAGTCGAGACGAAGAATTTCATACAAGACACTTGTGGTCTATTAAGTTGGGAAACAGCCACCAACAGGTTTACAAGACTACTTGAGCTACAGCCCATGCACGAGATTTTCATGTTCTCTGCTCCAGCTCTCTACACATCGCGAGATTTTCATGTTCTCTTCTCCAGCTCTGTGCACATCGCCATCGATTGTTTCGCAATTGTTGCTTGCATTAACTTGTCATTTCTTCACTGCCTAATTATTACATGTTTGTCTGTTTGTTGTATCTGCTCGTAACGGGCAACGCATCGACCGTAATTGGCGAGCAGTCTGTACTCGGGGCCGGTTTTCTGTGCGCCGCCCTATATTATTTCCCTGTGATCAGCCACACAAGGCTACGCTTGGGTAAACGAGAGGTTCTGCAGAATCACAGAAATTACTTCTAAAAGTGTGTAAGAATTCTGTAATGAATAAAAACTCTATACTCCAGGGGGGAGGCAAGTGCCCCCTCTTGGTGCCCTCCATCCTTCAGTCACCTACACTACTAGTTTTCAGTTTTTCATAAGAACCATATACCAAGCACAAATGAACGCTGAACGAGTAAAAATGAACGGTTTCCAAACAAGAACCATCAGCAGTGAACTAATTCCCAAGAATGAACGAGTTTGCCCATCTCTAGTAGGTAGGCGATTATAATTTCTGGCTCGTGAGTGTATGTGACGAACGGTGGTTGACCCAGCTGAGTTGCCTGAGTACAGTGAAGATTACTCCTGCCTTCGTGTGTGACAGACAGTACAGGGGTGCGTGCTGAGTTACTTGGTCCAGGAGCAGTGGGCTCCGAATGAACTTTGAAATACCCCTCATGTTCAACACGCAACGGTCGTACGTGTGTATCGCGTGATTGTGTCACTCGCTAGCTAACGAAAGAAACGAGCGGTTATTTTTAATCAGAGCGAGCAACATGTGGCAGCGACTGCACTGCGAGCGCCTGCAGAGGGGTTTCTCGGAAGGCTTCATTATAGAAAATGGCGCGTGGCGGGGGAGTTAAGGGGGAGGTTCTTCCTAGGAAATACTTGACGGAAAACTTGTCGAGCACGGTGCAGCGGTTGGGGAGGGGCGGAGGAGGGGGGGGGGGAGGGAGGCAGCAGGCGTTTCCACGTAAAGCGTCCGAGCAGCGACCGGCTGATGTTTTCACCAGAAGTTATGCCTTCGGACGATCGTCTGCCTGCTGGGTGGCCTCCCGGCTCAGGGGAGGTAAGGTACCAGAGGAGAGGCGCATCGACGCCGAACGGTGCCGAAAATATCCGAGGCGAGCCGATGTCGCACCTGTCAGGCGGCCAGTACTGCACTGGACGCCAGTGAGGAAACGTCTCTCAGCGAGGAGGGAGACGGTTGCTTAGCGAGTCCGCGAGTCTCCAGAAGTGACCGCATTTCACGGAAAAAAGATTAACACTTTTGTCGGTTACATAGGTACCTCGATGTTCCACACACGTTGGTTACCAACGTAGCAAGGGGACAATGCACTGAAGTGGATAAAAACTTACATGATTTAAATAATGGAACACTTCATGCATAGCACATCATGTTTCGACGATTCGTTCCCATTACGAAATGCAAATATTTACGTTGGTATTTTATGTCATGTTTGTGTGTGTGTGTGTGTGTGTGTGTGTGTGTGTGTGTGTTGTTCTACCTCTCTTCACCAGCAGTCGTATTTTGTGCTGTTTTGAAGTGCTGTGCGTCTCTCATAGCACAGAAATCCACAGGCACGCAAACAATTACTCACGCCCTTTTTATATGTGAAATATAAAAAAAGCATAGCGTTCTACAAAAGATATTTGTAGGATACCTTAATTTTAATGAAAGGTGACATTACAAATTTGTCCAATAATGTACACAAGAAAATAAATTTTACAGCTGGGTAGAAAACATTAGCATTAATTTCCTAGATTTGCGGACAGGAAATGACAAGTGTCACAATTCTAAAATACGTAATAAATTTTGATTTCACATTATCAGACAGGAAGAATGATGGCGTTTTTGTGTGTGGATTTATGCACAAGGAAGGAGCCAAACCACAAAAAGATGATTGCATGGCAACAGAGACAGTGTATGCCACGCGGAAACATTCCATAAAGTAGCAGTGTAAATACTTCCACTTCGTAATGTGAATAAATTCTCGAAACGCGTCGTGTTATGCACACAACAAAGTAAATGATGCAGTGTTATTTACGTCAAGAATGATACAGTTGGAGAAAGACACAGTTGGAGGTTTTCTAAAAATACCATTTACGATGAATGAGATTCAAACACTTCAGTACTGATACATTACTGTGTCGTGAATACCGTTTAGTATATAGAGAAGCTTTTAGAACATCATATAAGACTAAAATAATTGCGCAACTCTAATATTCTGTTCTGACGGCAAACCAGCGGAACTGACATGTGACCGCACCCGCACCGTAAACGTCTCAAAATTACTGATTCATTTCATTTTGCGGCGAACAATCAACTGTATGTGCTTCTTCTGCAGTTACTGTTCCTGAAATTACGATTTGTGATGGACTGACGATGTTTGGTACAAAAAGAAGACTTTTGTGAAAACAAGAGTCAAGCTGTTATGTCTGTATCTTTTTCATGGTCTTACCGCAGAGCTGAATGTTTGTTATCTCGGTAGGAGGATTTAAGGCTAAAAGTAACATTGCTGGTTATTTCTAATTTAAGTAAAATATTTATAATTAAGTCTATGTAGATAGACTCTGTGATCAGCTGCTGAACTACGATCTTACCGAATTGTTTGTGACTTAGTGACTTGTAATATATTAATTTTCTGTTAGGTTTATGAATTTGCTGCCAAGTAATATAATTCAGCTTAGTACAATCTTCCTGTGTGAGGATTGCATTTGGTCTCATTATTCGATCGCACATTCTAGTCGTGTGAATTTTCTGTTTCTCATATACTGTGTGAATCGTTATTACGTTAGTAGATAACGATATTACATTCTGCTCCTATGGGATTTCATTACATTCTAAGAGAATGTAATTGTTCATTCTGCCTTGCTACGTTTTCAGACTACACCATACGTTAGTAACGAACGAAACAAAGCTTCTCTTTCCTGTGGTTTCTTGTTTCCAGTAACCATTACTCCTGATATATACAGAGGTGTACCTGTCTCTTATATACAAACAAATACTTCTTCCAGTTTCGTTCTGTAAGTGAATCAAACCAAAATGTAATTACAGAGTCTAACAAACCCTCTGGTATCTGTCAGCCATTGTTTAAATTATTATGCTCTTCATCTTTGATCGGGTATCAGGTTGGAAGTTGCATACTCGTATTATTGTCAACCTACTTGTACATAGCTTGGGGACATTAAAGTACAATCACACTTACAGTAGCTCGCACAAAGACACGCAAAAAGTCGTACGTAAATGAAATTGGAGAAAACTTAAATACAACTGAATGTCCTCGTTTGCACGCATTTGACTGGCAAATTATAGGTTTAGACAGCCTCGGAAGATTTGTATAGGCTTTGAAACTTATATTTCCATCTGTTTGGCAGCAGCTAAAAATCAAAATCAGTCGTATATACTTATAGAGCCTGGTGAAAAATTTTATCAGCATTGGTAGCCAATTCTACAAGTAAAATTCCTCAGCTTATTCTTTTTGCAGTAGATTTTTGTCAAGGGAATACTATGAATACTTTACTTTCCCTAGCATGTTGCGATCTTTCGGTCTTCTCTCCAACAGCATAAATGCTCCTTATAGTACCACCAAGGTTTTCGTTTTATAATGTCTCTCACACTGTGCGGATCTAGAGAAAAATGGGGACCTTGCCCGTTAAATAGCCAGTTCGTTAGTCACGTGCAACGGTCGAGGTAACATAACAAATGCTAGTCAGAACCGGTTCTTACCGCACAACTTCGCAACGTGACTAACGGTCTCAGCTCACACAGGTCAAAATTGATAGTCTCCTGTACGTAATTTGCGCCACTGCCTCTTCACCAGTTTATTCACCGCATGCATCTTTAAAGTCGCTCACAGGTAATGTAAGAACATACTCCACCAACATTATTAATGTCTGAAATAGTTCTGCCTTGATAAATTTGTCCCATTTTGTTACAGTCTAAATATGCTTCAGAAGCAGAGCAAAAGTCATATGTTGACCTTTTTTTTATTACCATAGTTACGTAAGTAATCAGTCGTGACTGGATGAACTACATCACCACGTCATTAATCTGTCGGGACTGTATGAATTAGGTACTGATGATGTAATAACATTTGAAGAACAATACAAGTATGTCAGCTAGTGTCATGCTCAGACTTGCAAGTCAATAGATAGTTTTTCTACAACTAGCAATAAAAAAATATAACCCTTAAATTGAAGGACGTACTGTCTACTCAGATTTTTGATCCACTGGTGGGGACCAAACACTGTTCAGCAGTACATTCTCGAAGCCACCATCAAATGTCTAGGTCAGTCGCCATCTTGGACTACCGAGAACTTTTTTTTTTTTGTGTGTGTAGTTTATTTCAAGTGTTATGATGGTGAATGTCACTTTCCTACAGCTTGCAGTGTGCGACCTCATACTAGCAGCTAATAACTAGCGTGACTGAAACAAAGCACTGGAGCATAGGTAGGCTGTTAGCAGGTGCTGTTCTGTTAAGATACTTCTTAGTTTCCTCAGGATATAGATAGCTAGTGACATTTCGACAGTCGACGCACCCGCCCAGTGTGCTCTTGGGAACAAAAGGGCCCACAAGAATGATATTTTCACTCTGCAGCGGAGTGTGCGCTGATATGAAACTTTCTGACAGACTAAAACTGCATGCCGAACCTAGACTCGACCTCGGGGCCTTTGCCCTTCGTGAGCAAGTGCTCTACCAACTGAGCTACCCAAGCAAGACTCACGACCCGTCCCCACAGTTTCAATAGGGCCTACAAGTTTAACAGTTCCAGTGTCGCCCGATGCTGCAGTTTCAGTGAGGCATCATGTCGTTCTCTGCGTTTTGTTTTTGTTTATTCGCATTAAACAACGCTTCGGCCTCGTCAAATATTACATCAACATCTTTCACTACCTCGTTATCTCTCTTCCCACTTGATAGGAAGGTATTATCGTATACAACTGTAGGATGTCTACATTTGAGCTTACGACCTAAAGAGGACCGGGAACAATATATCCATGTGACACAAAGTGATGCAACTTCTCTTTGTATGAGACTACCCCATGCCATGACGTTAGTCAGTTCTGAATATCTACAGTAACTTGTATCCTTTCGAAGCTTCTTACTGTATCCATCTCGTGGTCACCCAGTACAATTTTCTTCCCTCCCTCCCCTCCCCCCCTCCCTCTACCCTCCAATACGGAACGAAGACTCCCTCATGCCTCAGCATGCGTAATAACTACCAGTTTCTTCTTTTAGGATTCATTTTTTCTCCTCTTGATTCAGTATATCCTAATTAATTATTTGATGTACACATCTAATTTTCTATCCTCAAAAGCTATTCTTTTCCCGTTTGATCTGCGTATCGTCCACGTTTGACTTCTTCACAAGACTATACTCCATACGAATACCTTTAGCGACAAGCACTTAAATTTATATAAGTTACCAACGAATTCTTGTGTTTCGGAAATGCTGTTCTTGGTATAGCAGTCTGTTTCGGGCATCTTGAGTTATTTAGATGCCGAAATAGCGAAACTCATCTGCTATCTTTAGTGTCTTACTTCCTGCTGAGAATCCCTCAGCATCATTTGAAATAATTCGACTATATTCCATTACTATTCTTTTATTACTGGTAATGTACATCTTGCAACCTATTCCAGCTGTCCCACCAAGTCCTTCGCCGTCTCTGATAGAATTATAATGTCATCGGCAAATCTCACCCTGAACTGTAATTCGATTTTGTAAAATTCTCCTTGTTTTCCTTTATTGCTTGCTCAGTATACAGACTGAACATAAGGATTGAGTGCTGTATCACTCTTTGCTCCATTTTGTGCATTTCATTGTTCACTTGTCTGAAGACGGTCAGCTTTGACTGAAACGGTTTACCACAATAAATAAATAAATAAATATTTGTTGCTATCTGCACTGACTATTTTGTTACAGTGTTAAACACGATCACTGTCTTTCCAAAATGACTCTAAAAATTATTAAATTCAATTACATCAGGATAGGCTACAACTCTGCCACAAAACCTTCTCATCTAACAACGTCCCTTTCATGTTTTCAGTCTCTTACAAATGCAGTCTCGTTTCTGAACGATCTGTAAGCAATCAATAGCTTCCTGCATTTTGTCCCTACTACCTTCATAATTTAAATGGATGTAGCAATGTCAACACCGTACACTCCCGGATAGCCGTGCGTGTTAAAGCGCCGCTCCCGTGACGGGGAGGTGGGCCGCCCTCATATCGAATCCACCCGGCGGATAAACAGCGAGGGTCGCTGTGCTGTCGAGCCTGGATGTAGTTTTTAGGCAGTTTTCCACCTCCGAATAGGTGAATACCAAGCTGCTACCAAAGTCCCCTTCAGTTACACGAATCGCAAACACTAAAAAGACTTTCGATGTCTTACGCAAGTATCAACACTACACGCTGACAGTTAAGGTACACACTTTCAGTCCCGGGGGTTGGGGGCTAACGGGTCGGCTATAGGAAGGGAATCCGGCCATCCCTTAGATTACACACGTCATATCGATGCCGACACCGCGCAAATGCGGGACAAGAGAAAGAACAAGTAGTTCAAAATGGTTCAAATGGCTCTGAGCACTATGGGACTTAACTGCTGTGGTCATCAGTCCCCTAGAACTTAGAACTACTTAAACCTAACCAACCTAAGGGCATCACACACGTCCATGCCCGAGGCAGGATTCGAACCTGCGGCCGTAGCGGTCGCGTGGTTCCATACTGTAACGCCTAGAACAAGTAGTCACGTCAATATTGTCAAAAGCGTTTTCTAAATCAGCAAATGATATAAACGTGGACATGATTTTCTCCAAGCCATCGACTACGATAACTCGTAGAGTGAGCGTTGACTAGGGGGTTCCTACATTTCTCTGGAACCAAACTGATTTTTCCCTGAAACCGGCCTCCATTCTTCTGTAAATAATACTTTGCAGCCGTGACTTATTTAAATAATTGTACGGCAGTAATCAGAGCTCTCAGCACCTGCCTTCTTTGGAATCGCCAATTATTGCGTTCTTGTCGAAGTCTGAGGCTCATTCGCATGTCTCATACATCACACACGTTGGGTGGAATTGAAACTTCCCCGTAGAAAAATTATAAGTGACTGTGCTGATAAACCTCTTATGTTATTTGATTTTCAAACAGTTGAGCAAGACTGAACGTACTAAGACATTTCTCTCTTCACTTATTCTGATCATCGCTAAACTGATACACAATTTTTTTTTTTAGCGCAATGCAGTCTGACTTTCAATAATCCCTACAAAAGAATGGCCCTGACTGACAATAACCTATACCTTTCATGAATCACTTACCTCCCAAAAATATTCGTCACTCGAACTACTGCAATACCCCAAGCGCCAATACTGCCAGCTAAATAAAAGATTCTAACTACCGAAGGCACTAACTACTGATAGGCATAGTTAGCAAATGAGAGATTTTGATAGAGAACAAACAATGTATTTACCTTAATAGTGTTCAAAAGTCATAATATATATATCAGTTCATTATATCCAGTCTTACAAATTTCCCTTTGCTGACGGACACACGTCCAGATCGTCCGCTCTCGAAACTTTGCCAGATCTCTGCTGACATCCACCACTGCTGGCCCGCTCATCTCCAACAGCGCAACTCTGCGAGCTGTTCGCATCCAACTGCCCAACACGACAATAGCGAATGTTCCAACAATGCCAACCAGCCACAGACTGCACAAAGCACAGCCAGTGATTTTCATACGGAGCGCTACGTGGCGTTACCAACGTAGAAACCTCAACAGCCTACTTACAGAACGTACTTGGGTGGTTCACTCGAGGATGTGAATAATTCTGTGGGAATGCCGGTTACTACAGAATCCATATTTCGATAAAGGTCTTTCGGCGATATGTCAAATACTTCTCACAGTATAACAAATCCCATCTTCTCGCTTCATTTACTTTTTCTCCCCTTTCGTGGTGTCGCCTGTAAGAAAAGTTGTGACATCTCTGGAGAAAAAAGGAGCAGTTGTATGAACTTCAAGGAGCTCAAATAGCAAGAAAAAAAAAATGAGGGTGCACTGAGAGGTTGGAAGAAATGCATGGAATTCAAGGAAAACAAACGTTTAGGGGCATATGTACGATTCATACTATTACTGTAGACGCTTTTCTTCAGAAGCTAAGAACCGTTCATGTAACTCAGGGTTGCATACTGTCCATAAACTATGAATTCCATACAGCAGGGCTTCCCAACGTGTGGTACGCGGATCCCTTAGGGGTCCGCCGGCTCTTTCTAGGGTGTCCGCGGTCACCTTTCATCAAATCGTGCAAAATAATGAGTAAAATTATTGAATAAAAATTTGAAAATAAATTGATCACTATTTTTTTTTCTTGTGAAAAACATGTGTACTTTTACTTCAGGTCGTATCCCCAAGCAGCCTTTGCGGTCCCTCAGTGAGAAAGTACACACAGTTTAGTGCGGGTGATTGCGGCTTCTCTGATCGACTGCTTCGCAACAATACGGGGGTCGTTTGTGCGCCGGCTCACGGCGCTAATGGCCCCAGGCATCATTAAATGTTAAACTTGCGTTGCCAGTGCACTACCTATTTCATAAGTCGATTTTTGACCAGTTTATTACTTCTAACATGGATCGGTGGCTAAAGTCAGGATCACTGAAGAAGGGTGCAGTTTCTCCATCGCCTTCACAACAAGGGAAGTTTCCAGTTGAAATGAATGAGGAGGGAGGACGACCAAAGGAAGACTTTACATACATCTGAATATTTTTCTTCGGATTTCACGAAAAATCACACACACACACACACACACACACACACACGACTGTTACGAAATATGCATGCTCCGTACACAACAGTAGCCAAACAGTGGTAGTAAACAGACCATAAGCGGTAGCTTGTCAACAGCGAACAGTTTGGACGTGACGTTGATTGCTCTTGGAGGAAGACAGCTCCATCGTGTGAAAATTCAATCAGCAAGTAATTTTAATCAGACTATAGTGTCCAGAATGAGATTTTCACTCTGCAGCGGAGTGTGCGCTGATATGAAACTTCCTGGCAGGCTCGAACTCGAGACCTTTGCCTTTCGCGGACAAGTGCTCTACCATCTGAGCTACCGAAGCACGACTCACGCCCGGTCCTCACAGCTTTACTTCTGCCAGTATCTCGTCTCCTACCTTCCAAACTTTACAGAAGCTCTCCTGCGAACCTTGCAGAACTAGCACTCCTGAAAGAAAGGATACTGCGGAGGCATGGCTTAGCCACAGCCTGGGGGATGTTTCCAGAATGAGATTTTCACTCTGCAGCGGAGTGTGCGCTCATATGAAACTTCCTGGCAGATTAAAACTGTGTGCCCAATCGAGACTCGAAGTCGGGACCTTAGCCTTTCGCGGGCAAGTGCTCTACCATCTGAGCTACCGAAGCAAGACTCACGCCCGGTCCTCACAGCTTTACTTCTGCCAGTATCTCGTGTCCTACCTTCCAAACTTTACAGAAGCTCTCCTGCGAAAGGCAAAGGTCCCGAGTTCGAGTCTCGGTTGGGCACACATGTTTAATCTGCCAGGAAGTTTCAGACTATAGTGTGTTGAACAAAGGGAGTAAATCCACTAGTAAGTGTCTGGATACAGTAGGAATTCAAATTGGATCGTTAATTTCAAGTTGTTATCATTCATCTCTAAATCAAAGACTATTGATACTTCGGGCGGGGGGCTGGGGTGGGGGGGGGGGGGGGGAGTGGGGGTCATTGGGAACATGGCACTTGCATTAAGAAACTTTCAGTTCCCATGAGTTTCGCTCTGAAATTTAAAGTTGCTGTGCTCTTGACTGACTAGGGGTCCGCCATGGATTTTCGACTGAAGAAGGGGTCCGCCAGCTGAAAAGGTTGGGAAGCCCTGCCATACAGTGTAGCTCCAAGATTCAACACAATAACCGCCCATCGATGGTCGAGTGAAAGGTATAAGACAATTTCTACACTTTCTCACCAGTGCGGGAGTTTACCTCAGTTTATGGAATGTCTGAGATGGAAAAGGCTTTACTTAGAAATTCACAGAAAAGACGTCCTGCGCTTCGAAATCGTTGGAGCGGCGGACGGCAACGTGACTCCGTGGCTAACGGGCCGCCTCTCGCGCCGTTATAAGGGTCGGCATTCGCTGCTCCTCGGCCGAGTGGCTGTTCTGCGGGCGCTTGGGCAATGCTCTTCCCGGCAGCTCTTGCTCAAGCCGTTCTCAGAAGCTCGCTTTCTACGTTCTCGTTTCCTGGGACTGCCGCCGCAATGGAGTACTTTCGCTTCCTCCTCCGTGATGCTCCGCTCCTGCCAGCATCCTCCGCGGTGTCTCTCCAGAAGACTTCCCTGGACCTGGAATCGTAGCCCGGAGCTTCCGATCGATGTCTCGCTAACATGAATAACTTTCAGTTTTATCTACTTATACTTATTTTTTCTTGCCGCTTATTCCAATCCCTTCCTGCAGCACATACAACAAACTACTTCTGTTATTTGTTGTATATATTTGTAGCTCACCATACAGCGGAGATGCTGAGTCGCAGATAGGCACAACAAAAAGACTGTCACAGCCAGGCAGTGTGTTTTCAGTTGCCTGGGACTGCAGTCGTGCGTGTGAGCTGCGCTTGCATGAGCGTCTGGCGTCTATTGTTGACAAAGGCCTTAAAAGCCGAAAGTTTTGTATTTTACTTGTCCCCATCTGCGACTCAGGTTGGTTGGTTTTGTGGGGTAAGGAGACCAGACAGCGTGGTCATCGGTCTCATCGGATTAGGGAAGGATGGAGAAGGAAGTCGGCCGTGCCCTTTCAGAGGAACCATCCCGGCATTTGCCTGGAGTGATTTAGGGAAATAACGGAAAACCTAAATCAGGATGGCCGGACGCGGGATTGAACCGTCGTCCTCCCGAATGCGAGTCCAGAGTCAAACCACTGCGCCACCTCGCTCGGTCTCTGCGACTCAGCATCTCCGCCGTATGGTGAGTAGCAACTTCCCTTTTTATAATATGTTACATTCCATCCTGGATTTCCGATGTATACAGGGTGGTCCATTGATCGTGACGGGGACAAATATCTCACGAAATAAGCGTCAAACGAAACTCGTCTAGCTTGAAGGGGGAAACCAGATGGCGCTATGCTCGGCTCGCTAGATGGCGCCGCCATAGGTCAAACGGATATCAACTGCGTTTTTTAAATAGGAACCCCCATTTTTTATTACATATTCGTGTAGTACGTAAAGAAATATAAATGTTTTAGTTGGACCACTTTTTTCGCTTTGTTATAGATGGCGCTGTAATAGTCACAAACATATGGCTCACAATTTTAGATAAACAGTTGGTAACAGCTAGGTTTTTAAATTAAAATACAGAACGTACGTACGTCTGAACATTTCATTTCGGTTGTTCCAATGTGATACATGTACCTTTGTGAACTTATCATTTCTGAGAACGCATGCTGTTACAACGTGATTACCTGTAAATACCACATTAATGCAATAAATGCTTAAAATGATGTCCGTCAACCTCAATGCATTTGGCAATACGTGTAACGATATTCCTCTCAACAGCGAGTAGTTCGCCTCCCGTATTGTTCGCACATGCATTGACAATGCGCTGACGCATGTTGTCAGGCGTTGTCGGTGGATCACGATAGCAAATATCCTTCAACTTTCCCCACAGAAAGAAATCCTGGGACGTCAGATCCGGTGATCGTCCGGGCCGTGATATGATGCTTCGACGACCAATCCACCTGTCATTAAATATGCTTTTCAGTACCGCCTCTACCGCACTCTAGCTATGTGCCGGACATCCATCATCTTGGAATTACATCGCCATTCTGTCATGCAGTGATACGTCTTGTAGTAACATCGGTAGAACATTACGTAGGAAATCAGCATACATTGCACCATTTAGACTGCCATCGATAAAATGGGGGCCAATTATCCTTCCTCCCATAATGCCGCACCATACATTAACCCGCCAAGGTCGCTGATGTTCCACTTGTCGCAGCCATGGTGGACTTTCCATTGCCCAATAGTGCATATTATGCCGGTTTACATTACCGCTGTTGGTGAATGGCGCTTGGTCGCCAAATAGAACGCGTGCAAAAAATCTGTCATTGTCTCGTAATTTCTCTTCTGCCCAGTGTCACAACTGTACACGACGTTCAAAATCGTCGCCATGCAATTCCTGGTGCATATAAATATGGTACGGGTGCAATCGATGTTTATGTAGCATTCTCAACAGCGACGTTTTTGAGCTTCCCGATTCTCACGCAATTTGTCTGCTACTGATGTGCGGATTAGCCGCGACAGCAGCTAAAACACCTACTTGGGCATCATCATTTGTTGCAGGTCGTGGTTGACGTTCCACATGTGGCTGAACACTTGCTGTTTCCCTAAATAACGTAACTATCTGGCGAGCGGGCCATCTTGTTTCACCCTTCAAGCTAGACGAGTTTCGTTCTATGTAGTTTTTTCGTTTGATGCTTATTTCGTGAGATATTTGGCCCGGTCACTATCAAATTTACGAATAAACCGAGGTGTACCACCTGTTTGACCCAAGACTGAAACTGTGTGATCATTCCATTCCGTGGCCCTACAAAGAATTACATCCAAATATAGGTACGAGTTGGCCGATTCCAACAGTGACTCATCGACATTATAGTCATAAGATAGAACGTTTTTTCGTTATGTGATGTGCAAAATTAAACATTTCTGAACATTTGTAGCAAGTTTCCAGTTTCTGAACCATGCTTGAATCTTATCAAGATCTGACTGGACATTTATGCAGCTTCTTTTAGACATTACTACGTTATAGATGACTGACTCAACTGCAAAAATCCTTATTTTACTATTCATGTTGTCTGCAGTGTCATAAATGTACAAAATGAACAGCAAGGGTGTCAACACACTTTAATTCTACATCTGAAGATGACTCTTCCTCCAAGACAACACGCTGTGCCCTCCCTACCAATAAGTCCTCAGTCTGGTCACTAATTTCACTTGATACCCCATACGATCGTGCTTTTGACAATAATCGTAGTTGTGGTACTGAGTCAAATGCTTTTGAAAGTCAAAAAAATACAGCATCTACCTGACTGCCTTGATCCATGGCTTTCAGTATGTCACGTGAGAAAAGTGCGAGTTGGGTTTCACATGATCGATGTTTTCGAAATCCACGCTGGTTGGCTTTGCGAAGGTCATTGCTTTCGAAATACCTCATTAAGTTTGAGCTCAGGATATATTCTAAGATTCTACAGTAAATTGATGTCCATGATATAGAACGGTAGTTTCGTGGATCACTTCTACTACACTTCCTATAGATGGGTGTAGCCTGTTCCTTTTTCCAAGAACTGGGCACAGTGTTTTGTTCGAGGAATCTAAGCTAGATTATAGTTAGAAGAGGGGCTAATTCAGCAGCAAATTCAGTATAGAATCTGACAGGGATTCCATCGGGGCCTCGAGCTTCGTTCAGTTTTAACGATTTAGCTGTTTCTCGAAACCACTGGCACTAATGCTTATTTCATTCTTCTTTCCAGTGGTATGATGATTAATTTGTGCTATTTCTCCTGGGTTTTGCCTCGTAAAGGAATATTTGAAAACAGAGTTAAGCATTTCAACTTTTGCTCTGCTACCCTCAATTTCAGTTGCTGTCACATTCGCTGGGGGCTCGACACTAACAGCCTTTACATACGACCAGAATTTTTTTGGGTTCTATTGAAGATCACTTGACAACGTGCATAGAAGGCATCACACATTGCTCTCTTGACAGCCAAACGCGTTTCATTCAGCATCTCTGTATCTCTAGCCTTTCGCTTTGTCTTACAGCCATTATGCAGTAATCTCTGGTTTTTTTTACAAGTTTCTTTACAGTGACTGTGTACCATGGAGGTTCCCTCTCATTATGAACCGTTCCACTGGGTACATTTCTATCCACTACACGGCCAGCTATTCTTTTAAACTCGAATCAGAGTTTCTCTACATGCTCCTGCCCTGTGCTGCAAGTTTCAAATTCTTCATTGAAAAATGACACTACTGATTCTTTACCTAGTTTATTGAACATGTATATCTTTCTGTATATTTTAGTTGTTCTTTGTCCTTTGGTAACCATTATTGCCCAATTGCGTCATGGTCACTGAAATCAGTTTCGATGTGGACATCCTCAAAGAGGTCGGTTCTATTTGTTGCCATTAGATCCAATGTATTTGCATCATGAGTGGGGTGCTTAACTATCTGTTCTACGTAGTTTTCAAAGAAGGCATTTACTGCAGTTTCACAGGATGTCTTATCAATCCTACCGTTAGCAAAACTGTAGTTTTCCCGATTAGTTATTGGATGATTCGTCTCCGCCGATGATCACAGTATGATTGGAAAACTTACATACAACTGAACTGAGACTTTCTCTTAAGTTTCCAGACACATGAGGAGACGAGGCTAGTGGGCAGTAGAAGGCTCCAATTATCATTTTATGCCCACTCCTGATACTGAGTCTTAACCAAACTGTGGTGTCGCCGCCAGACACCACACTTGCTAGGTGGTAGCCTTCAAATCGGCCGCGGTCCGTTAGTATACGTCGGACCCGCGTGTCGTCACTGTCAGTGATTGCAGACCGAGCGACACCACACGGCAGGTCTAGAGAGACTTACTAGCACTCGCCCCAGTTGTACAGCCGACTTTGCTAGCGAAGCTACACTGACCAATACGCTCTCATTTGCCGAGACGATAGTTAGAATAGCCTTCAGCTACGTCATTTGCTACGACCTAGCAAGGCGCCATAGCATTTGATATTTATCGTGTGCAGCAAGAGAGGGGAAGAAAACCAATGTGCACTCCGTGTGCATACCGGGGGGAGTCATTCCAGATGTGGAAAGGGTCCTTCCGGATGCCATGGAGGGTACAGGGTGCACCCATCTGCAGGTGGTCGCTCATGTCGGCACCAATGATGTGTGTCGCTATGGATCGGAGGAAATCCTCTCTGGCTTCCGGCGGCTATCTGATTTGGTGAAGACTGCCAGTCTCGCTAGCGGGATGAAAGCAGAGCTCACCATCTGCAGCATCGTCGACAGGACTGACTGCGGACCTTTGGTACAGAGCCGAGTGGAGGGTCTGAATCAGAGGCTGAGACGGTTCTGCGACCGTGTGGGCTGCAGATTCCTCGACTTGCGCCATAGGGTGGTGGGGTTTCGGGTTCCGCTGGATAGGTCAGGAGTCCACTACACGCAACAAGCGGCTACACGGGTAGCAGGGGTTGTGTGGCGTGGGCTGGGCGGTTTTTTAGGTTAGATGGCCTTGGGCAAGTACAGAAAGGGCAACAGCCTCAACGGGTGTGGGGCAAAGTCAGGACATGCGGGGACCAAGCAGCAATCGGTATTGTAATTGTCAACTTCGAAGCTGCGTTGGTAAAGTACCGGAACTTCAAGCGCTGATAGAAAGCACCGAAGCTGAAATCGTTATAGGTACAGAAAGCTGGCTTAAGCCAGAGATAAATTCTGCCGAAATTTTTACAAAGGTACAGACGGTGTTTAGAAAGGATAGATTGCATGCAACCGGTGGTGGAGTGTTCGTCGCTGTTAGTAGTAGTTTATCCTGTAGTGAAGTAGAAGTGGATAGTTCCTGTGAATTATTATGGGTGGAGGTTACACTAAACAACCGAACTAGGTTAATAATTGGCTCCTTTTACCGACCTCCCGACTCAGCAGCATTAGTGGCAGAACAACTCAGAGAAAATTTGGAATACATTTCACATAAATTTTCTCAGCATGTTATAGTCTTAGGTGGAGATTTCAATTTACCAGATACAGACTGGGACACTCAGATGTTTAGGACGGGTGGTAGGGACAGAGCATCGAGTGACATTATACTGAGTGCACTATCCGAAAATTACCTCGAGCAATTAAACAGAGAACCGACTCGTGGAGATAACATCTTGGACCTACTGATAACAAACAGACCCGAACTTTTCGACTCTGTATGTACAGAACAGGGAATCAGTGATCATAAGGCCGTTGCAGCATCCCTGAATATGGAAGTTAATAGGGATATAAAAAAAGGGAGGAAGGTTTATCTGTTTAGCAAGAGTAATAGAAGGCAGATTTCAGACTACCTAACAGATCAAAACGAAAATTTCTGTTCCGACACTGACAATGTTGAGTGTTTATGGAAAAAGTTCAAGGCAATCGTAAAATGCGTTTTAGACAGGTACGTGCCGAGTAAAACTGTGAGGGACGGGAAAAACCCACCGTGGTACAACAACAAAGTTAGGAAACTACTGCGAAAGCAAAGAGAGCTCCACTCCAAGTTAAAACGCAGCCAAAACCCCTCAGACAAACAGAAGCTAAACGATGTCAAAGTTAGCGTAAGGAGGGCTATGCGTGATGCGTTCATTGAATTCGAAAGTAAAATTCTATGTACCGACTTGACAGAAAATCCTAGGAAGTTCTGGTCTTACGTTAAATCAGTAAGTGGCTCGAAACAGCATATCCAGACACTACGGGATGATGATGGCATTGAAACAGAGGATGACACGCGTAAAGCTGAAATACTAAACACCTTTTTCCAAAGCTGTTTCACAGAGGAAGACCGCACTGCAGTTCCTTCTCTAAATCCTCGCACAAACGAAAAAATGGCTGACATCGAAATAAGTGTCCAAGGAATAGAAAAGCAACTGGAATCACTCAATAGAGGAAAGTCCACTGGACCTGACGGGATACCAATTCGATTCTACACAGAGTACGCGAAAGAACTTGCTCCCCTTCTAACAGCCGTGTACCGCAAGTCTCTAGAGGAACGGAGGGTTCCAAATGATTGGAAAAGAGCACAGATAGTCCCAGTCTTCAAGAAGGGTCGTCGAGCAGATGCGCAAAACTATAGACCTATATCTCTTACGTCGATCTCTTGTAGAATTTTAGAACATGTTTTTTGCTCGCGTATCATGTCATTTCTGGAAACCCAGAATCTACTATGTAGGAATCAACATGGATTCCGGAAACAGCGATCGTGTGAGACCCAACTCGCCTTATTTGTTCATGAGACCCAGAAAATATTAGATACAGGCTCCCAGGTAGATGCTATTTTTCTTGACTTCCGGAAGGCGTTCGATACAGTTCCGCACTGTCGCCTGATAAACAAAGTAAGAGCCTACGGAATATCAGACCAGCTGTGTGGCTGGATTGAAGAGTTTTTAGCAAACAGAACACAGCATGTTGTTATCAATGGAGAGACGTCTACAGACGTTAAAGTAACCTCTGGCGTGCCACAGGGGAGTGTTATGGGACCATTGCTTTTCACAATATATATAAATGACTTAGTAGATAGTGTCGGAAGTTCCATGCGGCTTTTCGCGGATGATGCTGTAGTATACAGAGAAGTTGCTGCATTAGAAAATTGTAGCGAAATACAGGAAGATCTGCAGCGGATAGGCACTTGGTGCAGGGAGTGGCAACTGACCCTTAACATAGACAAATGTATTGTATTGCGAATACATAGAAAGAAGGATCCTTTATTGTATGATTATATGATAGCGGAACAAACACTGGTAGCAGTTACTTCTGTAAAATATCTGGGAGTATGCGTACGGAACGATTTGAAGTGGAATGATCATATAAAATTAATTGTTGGTAAGGCGGGTACCAGGTTGAGATTCATTGGGAGAGTGCTTAGAAAATGTAGTCCATCAACAAAGGAGGTGGCTTACAAAACACTCGTTCGACCTATACTTGAGTATTGCTCATCAGTGTGGGATCCGTACCAGGTCGGGTTGACGGAGGAGATAGAAAATATCCAAAGAAGAGCGGCGCGTTTCGTCACCGGGTTATTTGGTAACCGTGATAGCGTTACGGAGATGTTTAACAAACTCAAGTGGCAGACTCTGCAAGAGAGGCGCTCTGCATCGCGGTGTAGCTTGCTGTCCAGGTTTCGAGAGGGTGCGTTTCTGGATGAGGTATCGAATATATTGCTTCCCCCTACTTATACCTCCCGAGGAGATCACGAATGTAAAATTAGAGAGATTAGAGCGCGCACGGAGGCTTTCAGACAGTCGTTCTTCCCGCGAACCATACGCGACTGGAACAGGAAAGGGAGGTAATGACAGTGGCACGTAAAGTGCCCTCCGCCACACACCGTTGGGTGGCTTGCGGAGTATCAATGTAGATGTAGATGTAGAAGATGTACAAACAAGAGCGATGTTCTCCAATTATGGAATGAAGTTAAGTATTCCAAGAACTACGTTCTTTTCTATATAGGATAATTACTTTACCTTGTTCCATACCTCACGCCAATCTACGTGAGCTTAAAAGCGTGCATTTCGGCCTCCACTAGCAACACGGTGTTGGCTCTTCTGCCAACACATCACAAACTATCTCGCATGCAGCTTCAATTTCTATCTCGGTGGATTGAGTTTCTTGTCTATTGCATCAAGTACACCACCTCCAGTTTGCTTATCCTTTCGTTACACACTTAAATTTTCCCCAAACATTTCACTGCTATCAGTTTCTGATTTCAACCAGCTTTCTGTACCTAGTTTTATGTGAGCTGCACTGTTTTTCACGAGCGCTTCAAACTGTGGCACTTTATTGCGAATGCTTCGTCAGTTTGCTCTGTGGGAGGCAATTCTTGGGATGTTACACTGGTACTTCTGTGTTTCCTTCAGCTGTCATTATCTGGATTGAATGGAGAGTCGCCTAATCTTTAAAAAAAATAAAAAAAAAATAAAAAATAAAAAATAAAAAAGAAGCCTCTTGTGTGCACCCCACACACAGTCAGCTACCTGAGTAGCAGCCTCTGATGTATAGTGCGCACCTGACCTATTTAGGGGGACCATACAGCTGTCAACCCTATGGCGCAAGTCTAGGACGTTGCAGCCTAACTTGCCATAAAACCTTCGAAGTCTCTGGTTCAGTCCTTGCACTCTACTCCGAATCAAAGGGCTAAGATCAGTTCTGGGGACAATGCTGCAAATTGTGAGCTTTGTTGAAACTCCACCTGCAAGGCTGGTCTTCTCAACCTCCTCTTCCAGCCGCTGGAATGACCTCGGAGCCCAGGCGACAGGCATCATTTGTGCCAATGTGTGCAACAAACTGCAACTGGTTGCACCGTTTTCCTCACTGGCTGCCGGAATAGCCCCTTCAACGTGTTGAATGAGGGCCCCAGGCATACACACTGCTTGCACCAAGTGTCCTTTCCTGTCCCTTGTTGCCTTTTTTCCTAATTACCATCATTCGCCGTACGTTTGAGATGTCGACGACTAATAGACACTACTCTTTTCCGTTGACCTCCTCCCGAAATCGGACAAAATAGGTTTCTCCAAAACAGGTGAAATGAGTCCTTAAATAAAAAATTATTAGCTTCGACGTATAAGCTGCTCTTCGGATCCATAAGGGAGCTACTAGGGAGAGACATATAGGAAGAAGACGGAGGGAGAAAGGTCTGAGGGTTGGGGGGGGGGGGGAGGGAGGAATAGGAGGCATGATCAAGTCATTACCTTCATAAGTCAGTTAGCACTGAAAGATGGTGTTTAGAGGCAGCAGAGCAGGAGGGCTAAAAAAATTCGCTTATCAGCCTTTGATAAGATCATCGTATAGTTTATGTAATAAATTTTTACGTCTCTTACTTCCGCACACTTAAATGCTATTTTAGAACATCGCACCACCAAACAATTGAAACTTCGTGGAGATCCCATGATGCCTAGCAAACACAGATACAGCGTCATCTGTTGATAAGTTACACATACGATGAGTTTGATCGAGGACACACAAGTTTGTCAGCGAAGAATTTCCCACCACTTCAGAGCGTGTGATCATCAAACTACTATAAACGAGGGAATCACGAGGCTGTAAACTTTCCAGATTTGCAGCCAGACCATAATTCAGAATCAACGTGAAGAATGGCCACATTAAGCCGTGCTTCACCAGGTTACCTGTCACGTGGTACGACACCTCTCACGGCGATAATTATACGCGAGCGACTGCTGAGACTGCATTAATTTCAGTACCTAACCTTAGTGACGCTAAATTATGAAGGGAGTAAGTAACACTTATATTCCGTCATGAGAAACACGAAACGTTGAGTCAACTGACGCAATACGAAATGAAGACGTATTAAAAAGAATACAGGACGAAAGATGAATACGTAAACTGCTGAACCGAAGACAAAACTGGGTAGTGAGTCATATGCAGCTACTTCGAAGAATAGTTAAACTGGCTACTGAATAAAGCTTTTATGGTCGAGAAAGGACTAGATTCTGTGACACAGATTATTAATGTGTAGGTTGTCGTCAACGTCTTTGGGTAGCCTACTTAAAAAGAGGTAGGTATACGATATGTCAACATAGAGGAAGGCTTGAAACCTATTGAGAGACTGATGAAAAGATAAAAGGAGACTGATGAAGCCATCTCTTGGAATATTAGTAAACGGTTGAAGAAAAATGTCTTTCCTCATTGGTAAAAAGTTGTTGCAAGTGGGCCATATAGCATTGTAACAGCCCAAAACATCGGAAGACATAAGCAGCCTTACCGAATTCCACAGGCTACGAAAGAAGGCGGAGAAAATGAATTACAAAAACATTTGGAATAGAAGAGTAAGGGAGGGCTTAGTCAGAACAGTAGTCCTTTAGCCATCGCGGGAAAGAAAAACGAACATGTGAGGCTTGTGTTAGACAAGCTATAAAAGTATTTGAACCACAACGGGAACGACCAGTAAGCACAGACTAGGTAATTCAAAAATCAAGTGAGGTAAAATATTTAGAAGTCTCGATTTAATATCTGGGTATAATACAGATCTGCCGATCCATAAATAGAGGCCATATACAACATTTTTATTTTTATATGAAGGGAGGTGTTATCAGTGGAGAGTGCTGACGTTTAGGTTCAACGTATGAGTCTCAGGTTTCATCAGGACACTAGAGAGCGCCAGTGGAGGAAATGCTGAAAACAAGAATTGGCATTTACGTGGATGATGTACTGATAGCCAACGAAATACGGGAAGAACACACAAAGACATTAGAAGAAATATTAGAATAGTCTGCCGTTGCAGGTGAAAGTCTAAATTTTCAAAAATTGAAATTTCGGAGACTGGAGATACCTTTCATAGTACACATTATTGGGCCAGAAGGGATAAAACCGACCTAGAAAAGCTTTCAGCCAAAAGAGATATTAAGAAACAGGAAGCAATTAAAAAGTTTTCCGGACTTTGTACTATGTGAATAAATACCTTGCCAGAGATCTTTCATCCCAGAAGAGAAGGAACAGGGAAGTAGGAAAAGAAAATCGCAGATGCTGAGAAAGTGAGACCTAATTGTAACTATACGACTGTCTAGAATGAACAATGTCAGTAATGTGTAGTTAGAATTAGATACGTTTCTCTTAAGGACAGTGCTATGTATTTATCTTCACTGTGTTAATGAACATTACTAATGAAGTGTTACACGTGTGAGTCTTTCGCTCTGTGCTAGTTAAGGTTGGTTTCAATGTATTCAGTTATACAGCCACTTATTTAGACTGTTGCGTTACAGTGCAGTGATTCAAAAGAGAGAAAGAGTGTGTCCCGCGCTTGCGACACTTGTTAGATGGCGTGGAAGGTGTGAGCGGCCGCAGAAAATTTATGAGAACAAGCGTGATGTGTTGTTACATGTGGGGAGCCAGTGGGACCAGGTGCCGTATTTAAACTGTAGCCTTGTCATTCACCAGACTTCAGGCAGCAGCCGATGGGAGGGGGAGAATTCAGCAGCTGGCCACACGTCTCCAAAGAGTGCGGTCATCGACCCCATCAGCTGACAGCTGAAGGTCGAGACCTACACGCGGCAGCTCGCTGAGCCGTTGCATATGCAAAGCAGCGCTGTACCAGGCCGGCGTGTGACGAGAATGAGATTGTGGCGCATCACAGTGATTAAATTATGTGTGTGTGTGTGTGTGTGTGTGTGTGCAGATCCCGTTCGATATCCCAGGAGTGTCTCGCTGTGTATTTATTTGTGCAGTATAAAGACATGCTCACGAATGCACAAAACTTTTTTTTCTTATTTGTGGTAATTTTTGTTTTCTTTACACTAAACCGTTCAATGTATGTCTTGCTAATTGTGCCATTCATGTTTCTTAGGTATCAAAAGCATTAAGACAAGCAAAGGTAAATTTAGGAAGAAAGAAACATTGCTATGACATACTTGAATAATTTAGTAAAATCTATTGATTTCTGTCATACAAAACACGTCCTTTTACTTATGTACTCACCTGTTGTGGACTTTTTGGTTAAAGCAAGAAGCAAAATTTCGTGTAAAGAATTTTGAGAAATGTTTTTCTACGTATTTTTCTTTCAGCGTGGTACTTACGTTTCATGAATTGGAAAACTGACATGAAATGTAATTATAATCTACAATTAGATTTTTTCCTGCCTCAATAATTCTGAACATTATGAAACTGAATACATCCTCGTAAACGTCAAAATTAATAGGAATCGATGTATGTGGTATATGTGAAATATAAATAAAAAAGAAATAAAGATAACTGCCAAGCTATGAGGACAATATTGCCACTATCACTTTGTGGGCAATTTTCTTTTCCTGTAACTGAGACGTATATGTATATCTGGAGTTGAAGTCTTAACTTTTTCTAATTTTCCAGGTGATCGTAAGCTGTTTGATTATCAATCGTTTGTCTGGTTTCGTGTCATTCTCCATCTCTTCCCACTGGTCTCAGTCATACCACCTATACATATCTACTGCTCCCGACATCATTAATTATCTGCGTTAAATGTTCTACCCTAGACTTGACTCAACGATTTGTCACCGTTACTAACATCTGCATCGTTACAGGTGTGTTTACACCTGTGCGTAGTCCGCCTAGTCGTTGTACGCCTGTTTGCCTCACACGCAAGTAGAGGCACGCGTGTAGGCGCATGCCTCTTTCTCTACACGTGCGCATGTGTCGTTCCATTTACAACTACATAGAACCACGCTCGCTGTCCCGTTGATGAAGATACTTGTTTTGCTTGAAGTGAGAGTTGCAACAGCAGTTACATTTTGAGACAACGATTATATCGTAGAAAGAAATCCAGATATTCAGGTGATTAATACCTTTGGAGTAATGCATGTGAGACGGAGAGGAAAGAGAAAGATTGCAAGGATTATACTGTTTAGTAAATGTACTCCCTATTTTTAGTTAGTATTTCAGTCTTGGTCACTGATAGCGAAGGAAAATATAAAATAGACTTTATAACAGTGACACTTCGAATTCTTGCTACTTAATTATGTACCATACTAAAAATTTGTAGCTTTTATTGTAATGGCACAGTCAGACTAATGTATTTCGTAGACTTATCATCTCGCACAATTATTCGCTTCTCTTTATACAGTTTGGTTGTGCAATAGATGGCGTTTTATGTCTTGCAGTGCTGTCAAACAAATATCCTATTTGAATCAATATGCGACATAATTGTGTTCCGACGTAAAACCAAGCGCCAGCACGCCAGATGGCAACGTTGGACCAGAGAGGGCTGTAAGACGATGTCAACCAATTGCACGCTGACTGGCCCCTCTCCAGGACGACAACGCAACGCCAGCGCCCATACACGAAGAGGACATAAGCGCTGCGCCGCCTGGCCTGGGGTGTTTGGTGGCTATCGGAAGTGTTTAAACTCAGAAGAATCTTCCGGGAGCCACTCTGCAGCAATTCTGGATGTGTGGCGTGTCCCATTGTTATGCTGACCTGGGGTGTTTTATGGCTATCGGAAGTGTTTAAACTCAGAAGAATCTTCCGGGAGCCACTCTGCAGCAATTCTGGACGTGTGGCGTGTCCCATTGTTATGCTGACCTGGGGTGTTTGGTGGCTATCGGAAGTGTTTAAACTCAGAAGAATCTTCCGGGAGCCACTCTGCAACAATTCTGGACGTGTGGCGTGTCCCATTGTTATGCTGACCTGGGGTGTTTGGTGGATATCGGAAGTGTTTAAACTCAGAAGAATCTTCCGGGAGCCACTCTGCAGCAATTCTGTGTCCCATTGTTCTACTGGAACTGCCTGAGTCTGTCGGAATGCACAATGGATATGAACGGATGCAGTTGATCAGACAGGATGTTTACATACGTGTCATCTGTCAGAGTCGTATGTAGACGTATAGGGAGTCGCATACCACTCCAACTGCACACGCCTCACACCATTACAGAGCCTCTACCAGCTTGAACAGTCCACTGCTGACGTGTAGTTTCCATGGATTCCTGAAGTTGTCTCCATACCCGTATACGTCCATTCGCTCGTTACAATTTAAAACGAGACTCGTCCGACCAGGCAACATGTTTCCAGTCACCAACTGTCCAGTATCAGCGCTGACGGGCCCAGGTGAGGCGTAAGCGTTTGTGTCATGCAGTCATCAATGACACACGAGTCGGGCTTCGGCTCCGAAAGCCCATATCGATGATGTTTCGTTGAATGATTCGTACGCTGACATTTGATGATGGCCCAGATTTGAAATCTGCAGCAATTTGTGGCAGGGTTGCATTTCTGTTCGGTCGCAGGTTCGAATCCTGCCTCGGGCATGGATGTGTGTGATGTCCTTAGGTTAGTTAGTTTTAAGTAGTTCTGAATTCTAGGGGACTGATGACCTCAGAAGTTAAGTCCCATAGTGCACAGAGCCATTTGAACCATTTGAACCACTTCATCGCTACCTCGAAGGCGCTGTGTCTCATCGCTCGTGCAGCGACTGTAACACCACGTTTAGACTCACTTAAATCTTGATAATCTACCATTGTAGCAGCAGTAGCCGATCTAACAATTGCGCTAGACACTTGTCTTATAGAGGCGTTGCCGACAGCAGGGTCGTGTTCTACCTGTTTATATATCTCTGAATAAGCGAGCCTATACCAATTTCTTTATCGCATCAGAGTATATGCCTTGTTTGCTATCCAAGCCTCAGATTTGTAATGTAACAACTAGCATTTACTGGAATTTCACCTGCGTTTCGTTAGTTGTCTTTCTATTTAGCATTATATTTGTTCTTCCACAGACATCCTGAAATTTGCTGTTTCATTCCGTATACTTTTATCGTGAGCAAAATTTCACAGCCGAGGTAGTTATAATGACCTATTTGCTCGATTTTGTTTTCTATCGCCATTATTGTCGCCGTTATTGTTTTCAATGTAATCCTGTTTCTGTAGATATTCTGAAACTGTAATGTTGACCAGTTCCACTTAATTAAAATTATTTATTTGTAATTCTTCATCTGAAGTGGCTATCGTAGGCTAGCCGTCAGCATACCTTCATTTTTTATTTAATGATCATTATCAGGTTTTATTACTTTTTGTGGTTTCACCGCCAGACACCACACTTGCTAGGTGGTAGCTTTTAAATCGGCCGCGGTCCGTTAGTATACGACGGACCCGCGTGTCGCCACTGTCAGTAATTGCAGACCGAGCGCCGCCACACGGCAGGTCTAGAGAGACGTCCTGGCACTCGCCCCAGTTGTACAGCCGATGTTGCTAGGAAAGGTTCACTGAGAATTACGCTCTCATTAGCCGAGACGATAGTTAGCACAGCCTTCGGCTTAGTCAATTGCTACGACCTAGCAAGGCGCCATTTATCCTTTGCTATGTATCTAATGAAGCATGTACAGTAACAAGACCAATGTTTTACCAAATGTGGATTAAAGTTAAGTATTCCAGAAGCTACGTACTTTTCTTTATAGCATTCATTAAGTATCCTGTTTCAGACCTCACGCCATCCTGCGTGAGCTTATAGCGTGCATTTCGGCTTCCTCAAACAACACGGTGTTGGCACTTCTGCCGACACTTCACTTTTACTTTTCGTTTCATCATTTCACTTTATAATCATGTCACGTACATACCAGTGTTTAAATCCTAAGTTAGTTATGATACCATTCTTACTTATTTTGTTTCCTGTTTCTATTACAAATTTAGTTTCGTTGTTGATGTGCGGTTTTCACATAATGGATTCGGAGACAAGGGCTCGTACTGTTAGCCAATAAACAGACTGTAATGGAAATGCCGCGTGGCTAGGGCCTCCCGTTCGCCTGATGCAAGTCTTTCGAGTTGACGCCACTTCGGCGACTTGCATGTCAAGGGGGATGAAATGATGATGATAAGGACAACACAACACCCAGTCCCTGAGCGGAGAAAATCTCCGGCCCAGCCGGGAATCGAACCCGGGCCGTTAGGTATGACATTCGGTCGCACTGACCACTCAGCTACCAGGGGCGGACAACAGACTTTAATAATACTTAGAAAGTGTATTTCTTTGCCCAGACATACGTCTTTTTTGAAACATCCCCTTAGAAAAATTAAGAATGACAATGCTGGTAAACCTCTTACGTTATTTGTTTTCCAAACAGCTGAGCAAAACTGAACATACTCTAGACGTTTCTCTCTTTATTTATTCTGATCAACACTAAACTGACACACAATATTTTTTTTAGCGTAACGCAATCCCTACAAAAGAATGACCCTGACTAACAATAACTTATACCTTACATGAATCACTTACCACGCAATAATTTTCGTTACTCAAACTACTGCAATACAGCGAGCGCCAATACTACCAAAATTTCCTTTTTCTGACGGACACACGTCCAGATCGTCCGCTTTCAAAATTCTGCCATCTCTCTCCACACATCCACCACTGCTGGCGGCTCACCTCCAACGCTACGCGCTGTTCACATCCAACCGCCCAACACTACAATAGTGAATATTCCTACAATGCGAACCAGCCACAGACTGCACACAGCACAGTCAGTGATTTTCATACAGAGCGTTACGTGGCGTTGCCAACATAAAAACCTACACAGCCTACTTACATCTGAAATGGAGCAGTGTCACCTGACATTAAGTGGTGTCTGTTGCAGGATTTCAGTGCGAGTTGTTTACGATATATCGTATTTTAAAAGTTTCCACGCCGACACATGTTTGAGTCACTCAGCCTGGGCAGTTGCTAGGTACGATGTTGTTATGTTTGCTTATAGTGTGCTTGTGTGTTTTTTCAGTGTATTATGTCAGTATGTGACAGTCCAAGCAATATCTCGTGAGTGGACGATGGGATTTGCAACTGCAGAAAAAATCGACATTCTCTTAGACTGTAGAGTGCAGTTCGTTCTCGTATATTGTATGCGGCGATATACTCCGTCAACTATCTCAGCAATTATTTATCAACCTATTCAACCAGTTACGTGAAAGTTGTAGTGGAACGACTAGACAACGTAATAGAAGGAAACAGTTGATGGCAGAAGAGGGGGAAATTAACGTTCTTGCGGCTGTTGAAATTCATCCGCATGTTAGCTCCCTCGAAATCGAACGAGGCTGTGGCATGAGTCAGACAAGTGTACTACACATTCTCCATCGACATTGGTTCCATCCCTATGACATCGCTCTACATCGAGACCTGCATGACCACGATTATGAGAATCATGTTAACTTCTGTACATGGGCATTAAGAAAGGATACTCCAGACGCATCACGTACCTTGTTCAGTGATAAAGCCGCATTTACCAAACATGTCCAGGCAAACAGCCGAAAGACGCACTATTATACCGGCACGGTAGCTCAGCGTGTTCGGTCAGAGGTTTAGCTGCTCTCTGTAACAAAAATCTAAGTGAATGGATCAACGATGAACTTGACTCAGAATACCAGTCCTTGACCACCTATCCGGTGTGAAAACCGCACATCAATAGCACTTTCCAATGCCGCAATATTTGCGGTGGACATAGTTGGTGGTCACATTAATGTCACTTGACTGTGTACTAAATGTTAAACGTTTAGATTAGACTAGTACTTGTTCCATAGATCATGAATACGACACTTCGTAATTATGTGGAACGTGTCAGGTTAATAAAAGGTGTCCATACAAGGTATTACATTAGACAAAATATTACATGACACTCAATATTTTTAATTTTTTTGTGGGGGTTGGGAAATAACCCACTCACTATATCCAAAAATTCATCTAATGAGTAGAAGGAGTTGCCATTAAGAAATTCTTTTAATTTCCTTTTAAATGCTATACGGCTATCTGTCAGACTTTTGATGCTATTAGGTAAGTGACCAAAGACTTTTGTGGCAGCATAATTTACCCCCTTCTGAGCCAAAGTTAGATTTAACCTTGAATAGTGAAGCTCATCCTTTCTCCTAGTGTTGTAGCCATTTGCACTGCTATTACTTTTGAATTCGTTCGGATTGTTAATAACAAATATCATAAGTGAATATATATTTTTTGAGGCTACAATGAAGATTTCTAGCTCTTTAAGTAAGTGTCTGCATGATGATCTTGGATGAGCTCCAGCAATTATTCTGATTACACGCTTTTGTGCAATGAACACTGTTTTACTCAATGATGAGTTACCCCAGAATATGATGCCATACGAAAGCAGAGACTGAAAATAGGCGTGGTAAGATAATTTACTCAGATGTATATCGCCAGAATTTACAATGACCCCAATAGCATAAGTAGCTGAACTCAAACGTTTCAGCAGATCCTCAGTGTGTTTTTTCCAGTACAACCCCTCATCAATGCATACACCTAGAAATTTTGAATATTCTACCATAGCTACCGATTTCTGATCGAAGTCTATATTTATTAATGGGGTCATTCCATTTACTGTGTGGAACTCTATACACTGTGTTTTGTCAAAGTTTAATGAGAGCCCATTTGCAGAGAACCACTTAATGATTTTCTGAAAAACATCGTTTACAATTTCACCAGTTAATTCTTGTCTGTCGGGTGTGATAGCAATACTTGTATCATCGGTAAAAAGTACCAGCTTTGCATTTTCGTGAATATAGAATGGCAAGTCATTAATATATATTCAGAACAGCAGAGGACCCAAGACCGAACATTGCGGCACCCCATTCTTGATTGTTTCCCAGTTTGAGAAATCACCAGTTTTTTGCATATTATGTGAACTGTTTATTTCAACTTTCTGCACTCTTCCAGTTACGTATGATTTAAACTATTTGAGCACTGTCCCATTCATACCACAGTACTTGAGCTTATCTAGAAGTATTCGCCGGCCGAAGTGGCCGTGCGGTTAAAGGCGCTGCAGTCTGGAACCGCAAGACCGCTACGGTCGCAGGTTCGAATCCTGCCTCGGGCATGGATGTTTGTGATGTCCTTAGGTTAGTTAGGTTTAACTAGTTCTAAGTTCTAGGGGACTAATGACCTCAGCAGTTGAGTCCCATAGTGCTCAGAGGCATTTGAACCATTTTTGAAGTATTCCATGATTTACACAATCAAAAGCCTTTGATAGATCACAAAAAATCCCAACGTGTGACTTCCGGTTACTCAGAGCATTTAATATTTCATTAGTGAAAGTACATATAGCATTTTCAGTTGAGAAACCCTTCTGGAAACCAAACTGACTTTATTTTTACAAAGGTGTGAAGCTACTCTACAATACATTACTTTTTCAAGAACTTTGGGTAAGGCAGTCAGAAGAGAGATTGGGCGGTAGTTGTTGACATCAGTCGTATCCCCTTTTTTATGTTGTGGTTTAACAATGACATACGGCTCACATCTGAACAGGCATTGGTTTCCGGACATATGTTTATTGGAACCTTCCCTCTTGTTTTGACCATTACGACCTTCTTGCGAGAATGTGACACTTCTTCTTCAAACACATGGTAGATGTACAAAATAAATTTGACGTTTCTCACTCGTGCACTTTAGCGTTCTGTGACAACTGCCGGAGAGCAAGTGGCGGGAGCGCGGTGTCGCCGCAGGAAGCGGGCGCTTTCTAAACACTTTTGTCATTCCGCGAAACAGCGAGAGGCGCCTCGGCTTGGTTCGCGTGACCGGCGCGACCCACTTGCCTGCCGGCCGATGCGGGTCGTGACGGCAGCGCCTGCGCCTCCGAGCTCTTCTACGAAGTCTGCACTGCGGCTCGGTATGGTTGTTGCTGACTGCTACGTCGTCCACTTTGGTAATCTACCGCAAATAATATCTCTGAGCTTACTGGAAGACAAAGAACGAAGTGCTCCGATTAAAAAGGTTGCAAGCCAAGGAGGCAGTCTTCAAACCCCACTGTACAGACTATACATCTAAGAATCAGTGACTGAAATAACAAAAGGTTCATGAGTTCAAGTAAAATTAAGGGTGAAAAGATTTTTATTTGTTTTATCTCGAGGCATCAGTCTTGTCACTGATCGATACGGCCCACAACACATTACTCTCCTATGTCACTCTCTTCATCTCAGAGTAGCAATTGCTACCTATGTCCTCGATTATTTATTTATTTATTTACACGTCAAGTTCCGTAGGACCAAATTGAGGAGCAAACATCCAAGGTCATGGAACATGTCAGTACATTAAATTACAACATAAAAGTAATAACAGATAAAAATAAATGTTTTATGAACCCGAAATTTGAATTCGAGTGGTAGCTTATTGAAAATGGATGCAGCAGTATACTGCACACCTTTTTGCACAATAGTTAAGGAAGTCCGATTGAAATGCAGGCTGCCAATGTCAAAATACCCAGACTCGCGAACAGGGGTCGACAAGAGGTTCATGAACTTACACCAGTTATTGCCCGAACCACCCGTTTCTGAGCCAAAAATATCCTTTTACAATGGGAAGAGTTACCCCAAAATAAAATACCATACGACATAAGCGAAGGAAAATAAGCAAAGTAGACTAATTTTCGTGTCGATCGTTCACTCACTTCTGATGCCGTTCGAATAGTAAAAATGGCAGTATTTAATCTTTGAACAAGATCCTGAACGTGGGCTTTCCACGACAGCTTACTGTCTATCTGAACACCTAGAAATTTGAACCGTTCAGTTTCACTATCCGTATGCTAGTTCTGTGAAATTAAAACGTCATGTTTTGTTTAATTGTGTGTTAGAAACTGTAAAAACTGAGTCTTAGTGTGATTTAGCGTTAGTTTATTTTCTAAAGGCATGAACTTAGGTCATGTACTGCACTAATTGAAACCGAGCCAATGTTGCACACAGCATCCTTTACTACCAGACTAGTGTCATCAGCAAACAGAAATATTTTAGAGTTATTCGTAATACTAGAGGGTATATCATTTATATAAATAAGGAACAGGAATGGCCCCCAACACTGATCCCTGGGGCACCCCCCATTTGACAGTATCCTACTCAGACCCCACATCAAAGGCGTTATCAACTTTGTGAATAATGACCTTTTGCTGACTGTTGCTAAAGTAAGAGGTGAACCAATTCTGAGCTACTCCCTGTATTCCATAATGGTCCAACTTCTGGAGCAATATTTTGTGATCAACACCATGAAATGCCTTAGTTATATCAAAAAATTCCAAAGCGTCCGAAACCTTTTGTTTAGCGCATCCAGTACCGCACAGAGACGAGAGAATATAGTATTTTCAATTGTTAAACGACTCCTAAAGCCGAACTGTACATTTGATAGCAAACCGTGTGATATAAAATGATCAATTATCCTTACATACAAGGCCTTTTCAATAACTTTTGCAAACACTGATGGCACAAAAATAGGTCAAAAGTATCTACATCATCCTTTTATTTGCTGGATGTATCCCAGTCTGTCTCCCTCTACAGTTTCTGTCCTCGATCGCTCGCCCTAGTACCATGGAAGACATTCCGTGATATCTTAACAGATGTCCTATATCTACCTCTACATGGACACTCTGCAAATCACATTCAAGCGTCTAGCAGAAGGTTCATCGAAACACTTTCACAATAATTCTGTTATTCCAACCTCGAACAGTGCGTGCGACAAACGAATACCTATATCTTTCAGTGCGATCTCTGTTTTCCCTTATTTTATTATGATGATCGTTTCTCCGTATGTAGGTCGGCGTCAACAAAATATTTTCGACTTCGGAGGAAAAAGTTGGTGATTGATACTTCGTGAGAGATTCCGCCTCAACGAAAAACGCCTTTGTTTTAATGATATCCACACCAAATCATGTATCATTTCAGTGACACTCTCTCCCCCATTTCGCGATAATACAAAACGTGCTGCCCTCCTTTGAACTTCCTGGATGTACTCCGTCAATCCTATCTGGTAAGGATCCCACACCGCGCAGCACTATTCTAAAAGATGACGGACAAGCGTAGTGTAGGCAGTGTCCTTAGTAATGTTCTGCCAATAAAACGCAGTCTTTGGTTTACCTTCCCCACAACATTTTCTATGTGTTCTTTCCAATTTAAGTTGTTCGCAATTGTAATTCATGGTATTTAGCTGAACTTACGGTCTTTAGATTAGACTGATTTATCATGTAACCGAAGTTTAACGGATTCCTTTCAGCACTCATGTGGATGACCTCACACTTTTCCTTATTTAGAGTCCATTGCAAGTTTTCGCACCATACAGATATCTTTTCTAACTCGTTTTGCAATTTGTTTTGATCTTGTGATGACTTTACAAGTCGGTAAACGACAGAGTCATCTGGAAACAATCTAAAACGGTCTCTCAGATTGTTTCCTAAATCATTTATATAGACACGGAACAGCAAAGGGCCTTAGGGAACGCCAGAAATCACTTCTTTCACTCCATGACTTTCCGTCAGTTACTACGAACTGTGACCTCTCTGACAGGAAATCACTAATCCAGTCGCATAATTGAGGCGATATTCCGTAAGCACGCAATTTCACTCCAGGCAGCCCGTGTGCTACAGTGTCAAATGCTCTCTGGAAATCTAGATATACAGAATCAGTTTAAAATCCCTTGTCAATAGCACTCAACACTTCGTATGTTTCACAGAAAAGATGTTTTCTAATTCCGTGTTGACTATCATCCTGTCCTTCTCCTTGTCAGTATTTTCCACATATTCGTTTCCTCTCCGATTCTGCGCAGAACCTCCTCGTTCCTTACTTATCAACATACGTCTGTAGCATCACATCTTGAACGCTTCGATTCTCTTCTACTCCGGTTTGCCCACAGTCCATGTTTCACTACCATACAACGCTATGCTCCAAACGTACATTCTCAGAAATTTCTTCCTCGAATCAGGACCTATGTTTGATATTAGTCGACGTCTCTTGGTCATGAATCCCCACTTTGTCAGTGCTAGTCTGCCTCTTAAGTCCTCCTTGCTCTGTCCGTCATTGGTTATTTTGTGCCTGGGCAGTAGATTTCTTTAACTACATCTACTTCCTGTCCATCTATCTAGATGTAAAGGTTCTCACTGTTCTCATTTCTGCTACTTCTCATTACTTTTGACTTTCTTCGACTTACTCTCAATCCATATTCTGTACTCATTACACTGGTCATTCCACGCAACAGCACCTCTAATTCTTGTTCACTTTCACTCAGGATAGCAATCTCATCAGCGTATCGTGTCACTGACAGCCTTTCACCTTGAATTTAAATCCACCCTTGAATCTTCCTTTCATTTCCGTCATTGCTTCTTCGACGTACAGATTGAGTGGTAGTGACGAAAGACTAGGTCCTTGTCTTACATCCATTTTAATCCGTGTACTTCGTTCTTGGTCCTCCACTCTTACTTTTCCCTCTTGATTCTTCTACACGTTATATAATACCCGGCTTACGCCAAAGTTTACTAATATTTTTCTCAGAATTTCGAACCTCCTGCACCATTTTACATGGTCGAACGCTTTTTCCAGGTCGACAAATGCTGTTAACGTGTTTTGATTTTACCCATTATCAACCGCACTGTCAGAATTGCCTCTCTGGTGCCTTTACCTTCCATATAGCCAAAATGATCTTCTTCTAATACATTCTTAATAATTTTTTTCACCCTTTTGTATTATTGACAGCATGCACGTGCTGTTAAGCTGATGGTCCTGCAACTCTCGTACTAGTTGGTTATTGCAGTCTTGGAAATTGCATGGATCAAGATTTTCGACAATCTGCTGGTATATCGCCAGACTCATTCATTCTACACACCAACCTGAGTAATCGTTTTTCTGCCGCTTCCCCCAATGATTTTAGAAATTCCGATGGAACTTTATTCATCCCTTCTGCCACATTTGATTTTAAGTCTTCCAAAGCTATTCTAAATTCTGATTGTAATATTTGGTCCTCTGTCTCTTCTTCCCGACGCTTTTCCTGCTCTATAACATCAGGTAAGTCCTCTCCCTCCTAGAAGCCCTCAACGTACTCTTTCCACCTATCCTCTCTCTCCTATGCATTTTAACAGCTCAATTCCCATTGCACTCTTAATGTTACCACTCTTAATTTCATCGAAGGCTGTTTTGGCTTTTCTTTAGCCTGAGTCAGTCTTTCCGACAGTCATGTCTTTATCGATTTCTTCATAGATTTCATGCATCCATTTCGCCTTAGCTTCCGTACACTTATTATTGATTTCATTCCTCAGTGACTTATATTTCATTATTCCTAAACTTGGCTGAACATTTATTTACTTCCTTCTATCGTCGATCAACTGAAGTATTTCTAATGTTATCCATGGTTTTCTCGCAATTAACATTCTTGTATGTACATTTTTCTCTCCACCTTGGGGTGACTGCCCTTTCTAAAGATGTCCATTCCTCTTCAGTTGTTCTGTTTACTAAGCTACTAAGCTATTCATTATCGCAGTAGCCGGGCCGTGCGGTTCTAGGCGCTTCAGTCTGGAACCGCGTAACCGCTACGGTCGCAGTTTCGATTCCTGCTTTGGACATGGATGTGTGTGATGTCCTTAGGTTAGTTAGGTTTAAGTAGTTCTAAGTTCTAGGGGACTGATGACCACAGATGCTAAGTCCCATAGTGCTCAGAGCCATTTGAACCATTTGAGCCATTATCGCAGTATCTATAGCCTCTGCGAATTTGAAGTGTATCTCTTCATTCCCTAGTACTTTCGTACAGTCTGAGTAACTTTTTGCGAGTAGGGGTATCTCTGTAACATTTACTACATTTGCTTCAAATGGTTTCGGATCCAACTCCTGGAATTTTTAATGCTGACAGTAGCTGTTCTGTTACGTCTTTCAGTTGTCCTTCCAACTTCCTGCATTCTTAGGCTTTTGGTTATCTTTTAATTACATTGTCTATGGAGAGACCTTTCGCGGTAGTGACGTAAGTTGAACAATGCCAGGTCGATACAAATATTTTGATACTCCAAAGTAAACCTTCGGTACTGAATTAAGACTGTTTGCTTTTACTTCTTATTTACACCTTACATCCTTCTGGTTCGATATAAATTTACCAGAGCATTAGATATAGGAAAACTTCTTTGTTTTTTAAGATTAGTCTAAAATTATCCTAAATGACACTAATTGTGTACCGGCATTAAGGCGGAAATTTTACTCTAATAGGGCATAGTCAGTATAGATTTTGACTTATACAAGGACTCGTAACTACATTTGTAGAATGTTACAATATCTGTTGCTATGTGTAATTTATTTTGTGTAGAGATTTTCAAAAAATTGTAAGATGTGGTACAAATTTACCCCGTTCGACTGTATCCCATTTGTTTGCGCATTGATCCTTCCTAACTAGTCTCTTAAATTTCAGGCTCCTCTTCATCAGTACCAAATTATAATCTGAGTCTATATATGCTCCTGAGTACGCCTTAAAATCCAATATCTGATTTCGGAATCTCTGCCTCACCATGATGTAATCGAACTGAAATTTTGCTGTATCTGCCGGTCTTTCACTAGTAAACCTAATCCTGTTGTGATTCTTAAACAGAGTATTCAGCTGTTACTCTCTGAAATTTACTGCAGATCTCAAGTAGTCATTCTCGTAACTCATCGCTACCACCCAGTCCATAGTCTCCCCTAACCCTTTCTTCCAGTCCTTCCCCTACAACCGAGCTCCAATTCCCCCTGACTATTAGATTTTCATCTGCCTTTACACACTGAATTACCCGTTCAGTATCCTCATATACTTTCTCTATCTCTTCATCTTCCGCTGGCGACATCGCCAAGTATACCTGAACTGTTGTTGACGGTGCTGGTTTGCTGTGGATTCTAACAACAGCCCTATCACTAAACTGATCACAGTAGATCACTCTCTCTCCTACCTTCCTATTCATAATGAATCCTACTTCCATGATACCACTTTCTGCTGCTGTATATATTACCTTATACTTTTCTGACTAGAAATCTGAACCTTCTCTCCATTTCACTCACTGATGCCTGTTATATTTAGATTGAGTCTTAGCATTTTCGTTTCAGTATTTCTAGCTTCCCAACAACTTTCAAATTTCTGACATTCCACGCCCCGACTTGTAGAGCGTTATACTTTCGTTAGTTGTTGAATCTTTTTCTCATGGTCACCTTCCCCTAGGCTGTCCAGACATCAACGTGAATTCAGTATAATGCTCCTCAAACCACGGTAGCACGGTTCTGGCTCCGAAACACGGACAATTGTGCTGCTGAAAGATGACATCGCCGTCGGGGAGATATCAAGCATGAAAGGATGCAGGTGGTTCTCAGCTGTCAACATGTCTTCGATTACTACCACAGGTCCCATCCAAATGCAGGAAATGTCTCCCATAGCATAATACTACTCTCAACAGCCTGCAGTCGTGGCACGCTGCACGTTTCGAACCGCCGTTCACCTCGATGACGGCGTTTGTAGAGACGACCAGCGACCTAGTGTGGCAAAAATATGATTCAAGGCCGGCCGAAGTGGCCGTGCGGTTAAAGGTGCTGCAGTCTGGAACCGCAACACCGCTACGGTCGCAGGTTCGAATCCTGCCTCGGGCATGGATGTTTGTGATGTCCTTAGGTTAGTTAGGTTTAACTAGTTCTAAGTTCTAGGGGACTACTGACCTCAGCAGTTGAGTCCCATAGTGCTCAGAGCCATTTGAACCATTTTTTATGATTCAAGCGAAGAGCCGACACGTTTCCATTGATCCATTATCAACTTCCGATGGCCCCGTGCCCACCGCTATCGTATCTGACGGTGTCGTTGGGTCAACATGTGAACACGGAGGCGTTGTCTGCTGCGGAACTCCACAATGTACGATGGACGGTCCGTTCCAAAGCACTTGTGCGTACAGCAGCACTATGCTCTTTCGGCAGAGATACCACAGATCACAATCTGTCCTACTTCATAGAGCAAACAAGAGTCCGAACCCCACGTTCTGGCCGGCCGAAGTGGCCGTGCGGTTAAAGGCGCTGCAGTCTGGAACCGCAAGACCGCTACGGTCGCAGGTTCGAATCCTGCCTCGGGCATGGATGTTTGTGATGTCCTTAGGTTAGTTAGGTTTAAATAGTTCTAAGTTCTAGGGGACTAATGACCTCAGCAGTTGAGTCCCATAGTGCTCAGAGCCATTTGAACCATTTGAACCCACGTTCTGTGAAGAGTTGTGGACGTCCAACCATGTAGTGGTAGTTTCACAGTCCTTCTGCCTCTTTCCGTAGATGCTTACGACAGTAGCGCGTGCACATTCGACGAACTTCGCCGTGTCCGAGACACTCGTTCACAGACTCTGCGTTACAATAATCTGTCCTTTGTCAAAGTCGCTTATCTAAGTGGAGTTCTCAATTTGCAGCCCATGTCTTCGCTAGGGTGATTCCCCGCCCGCGTTTGCTCCGCTTACATTCTTTTGTTACCGCGTCACTCTCCAGCAACGCCACCAAGCGGCATCCAACGTCGCGATGGGCAGTGGTTCAAAATGGTTCAAATGGCTCTGAGCACTGTGGGACTTAACATCTGAGGTCATCAGTCCCCTAGAACGTAGAACAACTTAAACCAAACTAATCCAAGGACATCGCACACACCCATGCCCGAAGCAGGTTTCCAACCTACGACCGTAGCGGTCGCGCTGTTCCAGACTGTAGCGCTTAGAACCGCTCGGCCACAACGGCCGGCTTGGGCAGTGGTCTTAACGATTTGGCTTATCAGTGTATTAGTCTTAATGGTCGGTTTTGTGCAAGTAATTCTTTCTAAGTGATGAAATACCCCAGAAAATTATTCCTTACGGCGTTACTGAGTGGAACGCAGAATATGTCAAGACGTTGAATCCTTTGGTTCCAAGACTAGCAATTAGAGGTAGAACAAAAGCAGCTGAAATTATTTGTTTCAGAAGCTCAGTAATATGCTTCTTTAAGTTCAAGCTTTCATCATTATGTACACCAAAAAATTTTGAGCATTCTACCCCATTTACTGACTCCTCTTCGTGTCCTACGTTAATAGCTGGAATGATTTCATCTGTTGTGCGGAACTGGATGTAATTCTTCTCCAAATTTAGGGGCATTCGTTTCTAGAGAACAACTTAATAATTCTTTGAAAAACTTTATTAACGATTACTTCTGCTGGTTTCCCTCTAATGTATTTTATTATAACACTAGTATCGTCTGCAAAAAGTATGAGTTCTGCTTCTTGAATGTTATGTAGGTCATTTCAGTTATACAAAGTATAACGGGTATGCGTGCAGATATTTCTATTGGTGACTGAGGACGGTGAAGAGAACAACATTCATCAGTATTTACATCATTTGCAGACTGATAATTATAACTGTTAGGAGTAGTATGTTTGTAGGTTTGTTGGTACCTCCAAGTGCATACGACAGAGAGCAACCCATTAATGCTTATTGTCTCTGGACACCAGGTCAGGTGTTGAAGTATCAGCGGTTGGGTGCAAAATGGTTAGTCTATACTGACAGGCGTATTCCATTTAGTGGTGCCGCTACGACTGTACAGAAATTATCAGACAGTAACTGAAGTGTTTGTTGGAAGATGCACAACCATCACACTGGCGTGTGTTCATATTAAGGTACCACATATGGAAGTATCTGCGCTTGTATCTGTTACACCCCGTATAAGGAATAGGGATGTATCCAAACTTGAAACGTGTGAGATTCCCTCTGCGATCTCCCCAGTCACTAAAATATTCTACCCTTGTGACATTGTTTGAGTTATTCAGCATAATGTTCGCATTCCGTTTGATAAATATAATTTAAATCAGTTGTGTATAGAGCCATCAGTCCCGCAAAACTTGAGATACACTAAGAGAGCAGCATGACCTACACAACCAAGTGCCTAAAGGAGATCACAAAAAATACTGACAGGCAATATTTTATTATTTACGGCTTGCATTATTTATTGCATTGAAAATTATGTTAATTGATAAGAACTTAGGAAGTTCCCTGCAGAATCCGTGGAGAAAGGAAGATCCAGAAAAATCCAGAAAATACTGACAAGAAGCAGAGACAGGATGATAGGAATTAAGTTTACACATCAAGGAATAACTTCCATTGTACTAGAGAGAGCTGTAGAGGGCAAAAGTTGTTGCGGAAGACATGGACTGGAACACATCGAATAAAAAATCCGGGATGAAAAGGTTGGCACAGCAGACGAAGTCGTGGCGAACTAGGTCGCATCATTCAGAAGACTGACAAACCGAAAAAAATATGTTGGATACTGTATGCATTATTAACAGCCTCTTTCTGTCTACTTTACACAGTAGGACACCATCGCAACGAGGCGGCGCACCGGCTTCTACAGGATATTGAAGTGCTCCTTAGTACAATTTCAAAAATGGTTCAAATGACTCTGAGCACTATGGGACTTAACATCTGCGGTCATCAGTCCCCTAGATCTTAGAACTACTTAAACCTAACCAACCTAAGGACATCACACACATCGATGCCCGAGGCAGGATTCGAACCTGCGACCGTAGCAGTAGCGCGGTTCCGGACTGAAGCGCCTAGAACTGCTCTGTCACCGCGGCCGGCGCTTAGTACAAACTCCAAATCTAACGTACGCAGAGTCCGCCGGTGCGTCGGATATCCGTCTGTCTGAGAGGACCCACCATTACACAGACGCCCAAAATGGGCTTGAAATGTTGTGTGACGTGGTTGGTGACTGTGAGGGAGCGTCTTTGGCAACAGCCGTGCTGCCTCCCAACCGTTTCCACCTGCTTGGCCACACAAACGCCATCTCGACTTGTTCTCGACGTGAATACCTGCCCATTGTGCCGCTTACAGTACGCTGCGTCAATCACACAATCTGCAACGCACGAGGAACACACGGCACGTGGTCAGAGGAACTGTCATTCATCAGCCCCATCTACCGTGGAAACGTTGCATTTCCGGTCGCAAGCTCATAGGACCTTTTTTCCTCCATTTCCAGTCAGTACTCCATCCCTGCAGTTTGTCTGTTTTATTAATGTTCACCCTGTATGAAAGCTTTTCCCCTCGTGTGATACTTCAATTTGAAACTGACTCATTCCGATAAAACGTTTTTCAATAATAATTTTAAAAGAGCGTACATACGTACTTTAGTCAAAAAAGGCATTAAAACCCATTACAACGTTGAAAATTACCGTATTTCAGGACACAGATGTGATGATTCTGTAAAAGTAGGTATTGTTGTTGTGGTCTTCAGTCCAGAGACAGGTTTAATGCAGCTCTCCATGCTACTCTATCCTGTGCAAGCTTCTTCATCTCCCAGTACCTACTGCAACCTACATCCTTCTGAATCTGCTTAGTGTATTCATCTCTTGGTCTCCCTCTACGATTTTTCCCCTCCACGCTGCCCTCAAATTCTAAACTGGTGATCCCTTGATGCCTGAGAATATGCCCTACCAACCGATCCCTGCTTGCAGTCAAGTTGTACCACAAATTTCTCTTCTCTCCAATTCTATTCAATACCTCCTCATCACTTCTACCCATCGAATCTTCAGCTTTCTTCTGTAGCACCACATTTCGAAAGTTTCTATTATCTTCTTGTCTAAACTGTTTATCGTCCACGTTTCACTTCCATACATGGCTACACTCCATACAAATACTTTCAGAAACGACTTCCTGACACTTAAATCTATACACGATGTTAACAAATTTCTCTTCTTCAGAAACACTTTCTTTGCCATTGCCAGTCTACATTTTATATCCTCTCTACTTCGACCATCATCAGTTACTATGCTCCCCAAATAGCGAAACTCCTTTACTACTTTAAGCGTTTCATTTCCTAATCGAATTACCGCAGCATCACCCGATCTAATTCGACTACATTCCATTATCCTCGTTTTGCTTTTGTTGATGTTCATCTTATATCCTCCTTTCAAGACACTGTCCATTCCGTTCAGCTGCTCTTCCAGGTCCTTTGCTGTCCCTGGTTCAAATGGTTCAAATGGCTCTGAGCACTATGGGACTTAACTTCTTAGGTGATCAGTCCTCTAGAACTTAGAACTACTTAAACCTAACTAACCTAAGGACATCACAAACATCCATGCCCGAGGCAGGATTTGAACCTCCGACCGTAGCGGTCGCGCGGTTCCAGACTGTAGCGCCTAGAACCGCTCGGCCAGCCCGGCCGGCTTTGCTGTCTCTGACAGAATTACAATGTCATCGGCGAACTTCAAAGTTTTTATTTCTTCTCCATGGATTTTAATCCGTACTCCAAATTTTTCTTTTGTTTCCTTTACTGCTTGCTCAATATGCAGATTCAATAACATCGTGGATAGGCTAAAACCCTGTCTCACCCCTTCCCAACCACTGCTTTCCTTTCATGCTCATCGACTCTTATAACTGCCATCTGGTATATTATGTGAAATTATATGAAAATACGCTAACAAGTTAACTTCACTTACATTTTAAATTTTTAAAACCTTTAAAATTTCGCTTTGAATAAGAAGTATCTTATGTTCATTCATTGACAATCTGTTAGCCAAGATAGACACGAAGCTAACACCCAGAGAAGTAGCATAAGTTTGTAGATGAAATAGCGCCGCTAACGGAGAGAGATGCAAAGAGTGTATTATGAGATAAGGGAAATTAAGATAGTAGAAAAAGACGAATATTTGTGATGTACCACTGGAAAGGAAGAGAAGGTAAAATAACAGAACAGGGACGGGGGAAAAGCAGTGGAAGATGAGGTCAGCCGGTAGAATTTCGCAGATAGCATAATTTAATCATCGGTTAAGAGCCGTGAGTGAAGGTCGTATACCAGGAGAAGACATGGTGACACTCTAAGGTCTCAGATAGTAATTCCTTGTTTGTGAATTCCTGATTTTAACTGAAGAAATTGCAAAAACGTAGGAAATTTAGGAGGTGAATTGAAGGAACCAGAGGTTGTTGAGTCTCAGAGGGAACATAAGGGGCACGTCCTTGTATACAGTAGAACATGCTCATACGTTGCTAAAACGTTATTGTTTGAAATGTGTTTACTGCATTTCACATATATATTTTTCTTCGTGACATTGTACGTTTATAAACATTACCCTCTCTTGAATATAAAGATTAGTTTTACAATCAGTTGCAATTATATGTTATCAAAACAATGTTCCTTTCTTTGTAGGTTTAAATATTGGAATTTTAGATTGAAATAACCATATGAGGCTTGTACTTACTGACAATATAGTGTTTTTTAATTCATTTATAACGGTTCCGTTTGATATAAAATCTTGTAACTTCTTCTCTACTTCGGCTGCATGAGTTGGCCACGATCTTGTTATATTACATTAGCCAATTTCATGGCCGGCCGCGGTGGTCTAGCGGTTCTAGGCGCTCAGTCCGAAACCACGCGACTGCTACGGTCGCAGGTTCGAATCCTGCCTCGGGCATGGATGTGTGTGATGTCCTTAGGTTAGTTAGGTTTAAATAGTTCTAAGTTCTAGGGGACTGATGACCATAGATGTTAAGTCCCATAGTGCTCAGAGCCATTTGAACCATTTGAACCTATTTCATGACTCACAAAAACTCTGATCAATAGGCACTAGCTTGTTGAGCTGTTGCTAAACAATGTTAGTAATAGACAGTCTGCGGGAAGAGCGGATTTTGCGAACAACATATTTGAAATGTAATAAATAATTAAATGAAGTAACAATTGAAAAGTAAGTACTATGAACTGTTGTACCGACTGTAGGATGTAGTCGCAAAACATAATGTAGAATTATTTCCCTCTGTTATTTTTGTGAAGGGGACGGTACCTCTGTGCTTTAGAAGCGAGCCAAGATGGACGCTTTTCTGTGATTACGGCAGATTTATATGGCACGCTGCCACTATCATTTACATTTTGACTAATGTGAGTCACACTATAAATTTATTGTTTGTGTGATAATTGTCTATAGTGATACTACGTAATATCTGTTTCATTTTCTGCTGTAGGTCATCATCAGCTATACTGCGTCTTGACGTGGTGAAAGGTTCCGTGTTCTTTAAATGCACATAGATGGTCCAGTACGAAGCATTTCTTCAGTGAGTAAATGTTTACGATGTCCAACGAAAGAAGTTTTCGTTTGAAGAGACATCCCCGGCATAGTAAAAGAATCAGAACGCACCTTACAGACAAAGTCATTGTCAAGTGCACCAAATAAGAGAAATGAATAAACCAAAACTATTTATTTAAGAAATTACGTAATTATTTTAATAAGTGTGTCTCACTCCCTAGCATTTATCCATGTGCGATCCCGTCAGAGTTAATAATAAAAGAAAATTTACAAGGCCCATTTCCCTTAGCTGCGCTAAATTTATGAAAGAATGTGTCTTATCGACTATGAGGGGTAATCAGATGAAACTCGAACACGTAACACAACGGGACCATGGAATGGTTCCGTTCAAAAGTAATCACCACGCACGTAAAGGCATGTATCCCACTGGGAGACGAGACTATCAATTAGTGTTTCGCAGAACGCGGTTGGCCGATGATGGATCCACAACTGCCCCCATTCTTGCACTTCCTCGTTTGGCTGAAACAGACGTCCACGCTTCTTCAGGTTGCCAAGGAGGTGAAAAATCACAAGATGAACGATCCTGGAAGTACGGAGGATATTTGCAGTGTTTCCCAAACAAATGGTTGAAGCGTAGCCTCCGCCCGATTGCCAGTGTGTGGGCGGATGTTATCGTGCTAGAGGCTAATTCCGTCCGACAGAATTCCTGGGTGTTTTGAAATGATGGCACGTCGCAGTTTCTTCATAGCGCTGCGCACTGATTGTGGTACCACGGGGTTCCAGAGGGCCCCTGCAGTTGTAGTTACGCCGTAACGACCGCTCCCACGCTCCTAATCAGACGAAGGCTGCGCTTCAGCGAACTGATTGGGGAACTGAGCAGCATTCTCCGTACATCCCGGGTAGTTCATTGTGTGATTTTCACGTCTTTGGCTACCTGAAGAAAGACGTATGCGGTCGTCGGTTTCAGTCGGACGAGGAAGTAAAAGAGTGAGTGCGGTTGTGGATCAATCAGCGGCCGACTGGACTCTACGAAACAGGAACTGATCGTGTCACCTCCCAGTGAGATAAATGTCTTAACGTGTGTGGTGTTTACTTTCGAATGGAACCATTCCGTAGTCCCGTTGTGGCTGGTGTTCCGTTTTTATTTGACTGCTCCTTGGATTTTATTTTCAATCCACGAGTCAGATCCAGTTTCCAGTTTGTTTCTGGGTAATTATAGTTATCCACTTTGTATATTTTGAAAGTATCAGGCTTAATTATCGCTACTTTGAGACTAGTCTACGCTTTTCGAAACACACACACCTTTCACTCATAAATGACTGGTGTATCATTGCTCTCCGTGACACTATTGTGCTCTTGTAAAACTTGTTTCTTGTATTTGTAAGTGTACTCCAGCGCATAAATAATTATTCTACACTTGTAAGTACGAGGGTCACTCCAAGAGAAATGCACACTATTTTTTTAAAAATACAGTTCTCATTCTGCATGTGTGAGAGTTTTACAGTGTGTAGATACAGCCTTCCCGCTTTTTTTCAAACTTAATTCAACCTGTTCCAGTGAGAGGCGCCGGCACAGCATGTCTTCAAGATGGCTGCTACACTTGACGTTCGTCAGAAGCAACGTGCTGTCATAGAATTCCTGTGCTGTGAAAACGAGACAGTGGGAAACATCCACAAGAGGTTGAAAAAGGTGTATGGAGATGCTGCTGTCGATCGCAGCACAGTTAGTCGGTAGGCAAGCAGATTACGTGATGAAAGCGGGCACGGCAATATTGAGTGAGGATTGTCCTCGCAGCGGCAGGCCTCGTACTGCACACACTCCAGACAATGTGCAGAGAGTTAACGAATTGGTGACTGCTGACAGACGCATCAAAGTGAGCGAATTGTCACGCTATGTTGGGACAGGGGAAGGAAGTGTTTGCAGAATACTGAAAGTGTTGGCGTTAAGAAACGTTTGTGCCAGGTGGGTTCCCAGGATGTCGACAGTGGCTCACAAAGAAACAAGAAAAACGGTATGCAGCGAACTTTTGGAACAGTACGAGAATGGTGGAGATGAATTTCTTGAAAGAATTTTGACAGGTGATGAAACATGGCTCCATCATTTTTCACCAGAGACGAAGAGGCAATCAATGAAGTGGCATCATGCAAATTCACCCAAGAAAAAAAATTCAAAACCACACCTTCTGCTGGAAGAGTTATGACTACGGTGTTTTCCGATTCCGAAGGACTCTTTCTTGTGGACATCATGCCAAGTGGAATCACCATAAATTCTGATTCATGTGTGACGACACTGAAGGAACTTCAAGCTCGACTGAGTCGTGTTCGACCGCATCGGCAAAAGCAGGATGTTCTGCTGTTGCACGACAATGCACGGTCACATGGCAGACAAAAGACCATGGAAGCGATCACAAAACTCGGATGGACAACACTGAAACACCAGCCTTACAGTCCTGACATGGCTCCATGTGATTATCATCTCTTTGGGAAGCTGAAAGACTCTCTTCGTTGAACAAGGTTTTAAGATGATGACTCCCTTGTGCACGCTGCCAAACAGTGGCTCCAACAGGTTGGTCCAGAATTTTACCGTGCGGGTGTACAGGCGCTGGTTCCAAGATGACGTAAGGCAGTTGAGAGGGATGGAAGTTATGTGGAAAAATGAAAATATTGTTCCTAAAGGATGTATCTACACACAGTAAACCTGTCAAAAATGTGGAATAAAAGATGGATACAAAAAAAGTGCGCATTTCTTTTGGAGTGACCCTCGTATATGCCGTTGCTACTTCACAAGGTAGATGACAACTTACAGGTTCGCCGATAAAATAGTAGTGGTCACCGATAGAGAACAGAAAATGAGCAGGGTGCTTAATAACACGAGTGTTAGATGATGGCTGTCATTACCAAATGAAAATAAAGGAAGTCGAGGTAATAGAGTGTACAGAAGGTGGGCGTGGTGTATGCCTAAATTTTAAATTCGGGCAAGACACCCTTGATGATATGGTTGAATTAACTGTCTCGTATGTAACAGAAATAAAGAAACAGTACACAAGAAAGACATAGGCTGGGTGGAATCTAAAAATATAAACTTTGATACCAGAAAAAGCGTAGGTGTCAACAGGTAAGACTGGTGACATACATATACGAGTCTGAGAGCTGTCCACCAAAACATTGGAATACTTCAAATAGGACAGGTTAACAAAGTTTCTGTTTTCTCCCCGCCCGAATGCTAGTCCATTATCGCATGCACTGCGCTACTCGTTTAGAAAAATACGTCACACAAAGCGTCGAATCTATTGTGAGTCTCGGCGAACGAGCCTGCTATGAAAGAGCGAATTTCTGAAAAGAATATACGCGACGTAGAATTTACTGAGTAAGCAGCTGTTCAGATTCAAAAAATATTACCCTGCGGTGAATATCTCTGAGGCCAATATTACACTTTCAAAGTTCCTTGACGTAAATTTTACAAAAGCTAGGATAACGCTGTCACTTTTATAAAAGGCGTGAAAAAAATAAAATATAAAAATATGAAACATCTTTTAAGAAATATATTTGACAAAAGTGTTTTACAATGTAATAGGGGCCTAAAGCAAGAAAATGTTTCGTAGTGGACCATGAATGCGCGCCTCTTGTACATCGTTAACTTATCTTTTTTAATTTGAGTGTGATTAAAAGCATAGTTTAAAAGCACGCGTGGATGCTTGGTGCTGAATTCAGCCATTATCTTCAAAAATAAAATGAAATCGGATTACATCACGTTGAGAGAAAAGTTCACAACAAAGATGGAAATATGTGTGTGTGTGTGTAAGAGAGAGAGAGAGAGAGAGAGAGAGAGAGAGAGAGGATGTGGCTGTTTTTGTGTGCATGTGTGTGTGTCTGTGAGAGAGAGAGATAGAGAGAGAGAGAGAGAGAGAGAGAGAGAGGGGGGGGGGATGTGGCTGTTTGCATGTCAGCGAGTGCTCACTGTTTCATTGCTGCAGTCTTACTGCAGTTTCTATAGCCATTTAGAATTATTTCGCCGTGCTTTCACAAAGCGAATACAGTTTTTTTCTTTCCGTTTTCAGTCACCTACTTATGCTGGGTGAATATCTACATAGCAGTAAGTGTAAATGACTCCTCCCTCCATCAGGACATCATACAATTCAGATTTCTCTTAGTGTAGAGATATTACTGCAGGACTGAAATTACGAAAAGGAGACGAAATTCAATATTTCTCTGCTGGGAAATAACTTTTTTGAGAAACAGGAGAAACAGCTCATCACAAAGTGCTTTTCAAAGCTTTCTGATGGTGTTGATAACAGTAATTTAATTATTTGTTGATGATGCGGTCCTCAGTTCGGTAATTGGTTTTATGCAGCTTTCCACTACAGTCCATCGTTTGCAGGTCTCTTCATCTGTGCATAGCTATTGCAGCTTACCTCCATCTGTACTCTATTCGAATCTTGGTCTGTCTCGCTGGTTTTTAACCTAGACACTTCCCTCCATTACGAAACTGACGTTTCCTTAAAACCTTAGAATGAATCCTGTCAATCGATCCACTCCTTTAGTCAGGTTTGGAAATAAATTTTTCTCCCAGTTCGACTCAGTACCTCTCCATTAATTCTTCGTTGTATCTACCTAATCTTCAGCAGTCTGTAACACAACGTTCCAAAAGTTATATTCCCTTCCTCTCTGAACCGTTTATCGTCCTCATTTCACTCTCGTACTAGAGTACCATGCACTCCTTTTTACTGTCTCACTTGCCAACCTTAATTCCCTGTAAATCGACTGATTTAATTCAGTTCCATCTCATTACCCTTCTTTTACTTTTGTTGTTGTTTATCTTATAACCTCTTTTTAAAATGCTGTCATTCCGTTCAGCTCCTTTTTCAAGTCTTTTACCGTCTTTGAGAGAATTATAGTGTCGGCGGCAAACCGACAAGTTTTCATTTATTCTCTCTGATCTGAACTTCGTTTCCCTTTCTAAGTTTCTCCTTGGCTTCCCTCATAGCTCGCTCAATGAATACATCGAATAACATCGGAGATAAGCTACAACCCTGTCTCATTCCCTTCTCGACTACAATTTTCGTGCCCTTCCACTCTCGTAGCTGCAGTCTGGATTCTGTACATGTCATGGATAACCTTTCCCAATTGTTGTGAACTTAGGACTTGCTTCCTCAAGCCTGTGTTCTAAGATAAGTGATAGGGTCACTATAATAATAATAACTTAACTGTATATGTGTGTACACTGCTTATGTGGTACATGGGGAATTGGAGTAGCTTCCTAACATAACTCTTATATCTGTCAATATGAGCTGTGTGACGTCCATAGTCACAAAAATTATTTTACATTTCACACTGAACCACGAATGCAATTTTTCTTGTGCAATTTGTGTATCAAACTCCTGTGCCTGAGCTTGCACTCTTTGACTCCTCATCACGGCTCAGAGACAATGTGCTGAACAGTAAGAGTCCATTCCCGCGACGTTCTTTCTTAAGCACTTGCGGTAGAAAGCGACATACAACAGATATACAGCATGTGTCAAGCAGTTCAACTCAATCTTGAATACACACAAATTGATACAACTCCACATACATTAGCCTCTAATTTTGTCTTGATTAGATTTGAGGTTCACCGATGACATTGTAATTCTGTCAGAGACAGCAAAGGACCTGGAAGAGCAGCTGAACGGAATGGACAGTGTCTTGAAAGGAAGATATGAGATGAACATCAACAAAAGCAAAACGAGGATAATGGAATGTAGTATAATTAAATGGGGTGATGCTGCGGGAATTAGATTAGGAAATGAGACACTTAAAGTAGTAAACGAGTTTTGCTATTTGGGGAGCATAGTAACTGATGATGGTCGAAGCAGAGAGGATATAAAATGCACACTGACAATGACAAGGAATGCGTTTCTGAAGAAGAGAAATTTGTTAACATCGAGTGTTGATTTAAGTGTCAGGAAGTCGTTTCTGAAAGTATTTGTATGGAGTGTAGCCATGTGTGGAAGTGAAACGTGGGCCATAAATAGTTTAGACAAGAAGAGAATAGAAGCTTTTGAAACGTGGTGCTACAGAAGAATGCTGAAGATTAGATGGGTAGATCACATAACTAATGAGGAGGTATTGAATAGGATTGGTGAGAAGAGAAGTTTGTGGCACAACTTGACTAGAAGAAGGGATCGGTTGGTAGGACATGTTCTGAGGCATCAAGGGATCACCAATTTGGTATTGGAGGGCAGCGTGGAGGGTAAAAATCGTAGAGGGAGACCAAGAGATGAATACACTAAGCAGATTCAGAAGGATGTAGGTTGCAGTAGGTACTGGGAGATGAAGAAGCTTGCAAGGATAGAGTAGCATGGAGAGCTGCATCAAACCAGTCTCTGGACTGAAGACCACAACAACAACAACAACAACAAGTAATTTAACAATCAATGAAACAATAAGTTTACTGTTACCAGTCACTATTTATTTATCTCCACGACGCGTTTTAAACCTCCATGAACAGGTACATTCACATTTCTTAGTATGACGTGCGTGTGTGTGTGTGTGTGTGTGTGTGTGTGTGTGTGTGTGTGTGTGTGTATGTGTTGTGTTACGATTTTTTGGAGGACCTTACGGCACATTCTTGTGGAGAAACAAAACAGTATTTCAGAAAATGGTTTTGGATTTTTGAGCAAAAAGACCCTTGTTTTGAGGTGTTGAATACATGCATTGGAATAAGTATTTCAGGTGGTGTATAAAACCGATTTTGTCAAGTATATATAGCTTAAACTTGACAAAATAGGATTTATACACCACCTGAAATACTTATTCCAACGCACGTATTCAGTATCTCAAAACAAAGATCTCCAAAATCCTTTAAAATGTATTCTGTAATAAAGTTAATATATATATACTTTGTACTTCGTGATAATGTTTCTCTTCTGCTATGTGATCACGCACCTGACGGTTTACGGACGCCATATTTGTTTACAAAATATGACAGTATACATGTGATGTGTTACGACAGTGAAAGAAACCTGTGACCACTGTAGGTACTCTATTTTACTTACTGTATTTTATTTTTACCGTTAGATTTACATTTAGTTTTTTGACAGAAAACCTGAAACCAATTTCTGAAATAGTGTTTTGTTTCTCCACTAGACAGTGCCTTTAAGTTCCACTAAAAGATCATAACACAACACAACACACACACGCGTAATACTAACAAATGTAAAACCGCCTGATAACGAAAGTTGAAACCTTTGAAACGCGTCGTGGAGATAAATAAACAGTACCAGCAAGTTTATCGTCTCATTTGATATCAGTAACAACTACAGTACAGCCTAACCGAAAAGTTCGCAGTTAAAATTTAACAATAGTTCCCGTCTCCCGTTCTGGCCACGGTTTTCTGGATCTCTCCTTAGTTACTGCAAGAGGAAATCCCATCCGGAATGTTCCCAACGGAGACTTTCTCTGCCCCGCTTACAGAACGCCTGGTGTTTTGAAAAGCCGCTGACATTCCATCGGTCATTATTCGGACAGCTCTCTCTACCTAGAGAGACAGAAGAAAGAGGTGTTGTTGTGTTTCCTCTGAGAAGAGTGAGCATGACAGGAATGTCGGCTGTGAGTTGTGACTTGGACTGTTGATATTTTTAAAAATATAGTAAATCCAACATATCGATATTCAAAGTACTATCATTATCTGCTCCCGATTTTTAGAGAAATAGTATCGATATAAAGACGTACCTGCCGAAAGAAAATATCGGCAGCACATTATAAATGTACTGCCGGTTTTAGAGCTGTATATTTAAGTACTGATTTATTATTGGATATTGTGTACATCAACATGCTAGCAGCCTACCTATCCCCCTTAGAGCAAGAACTGAAAGGAAATGCATGTTCACGCTTGGCGATAACCATTGCTAACATTTGCTAACAATGGTAACTACATGTAAGAGGCACAACAAAAGGTGTCCAAAGAGTGCATCGTTCGGTTTCATCACATATCGGTTTGTCCAGAACACTTCATGTCGACTTCCCTGCTTTTTCATTTCTGCCAACGCTAGCAACCTAGCAGCTGTAACGTCAAAACTGCGTGGTGAAGCCAAACATTGGATTTTCTGTTGGCAGCGCCCATCTCCAAAGTCGTGATAACGTCAGCATTTTCCCTCACACGTCTCCGCCCAACGCAAAGACCAATCCCGTCATTTAATTTTTGATCATCATTGTCGCAACTGTTTTTGAAGAATGCCGATGCGAAAAAAATAGCACACTATCTGCGTTAAAAACTGCTTTTTAACCGCAACTAGTGTGCTATTTTTTCATGTCAGAAATCTTGTTATTCCATTCACAACGCTACCCCCAAATGCAATTGGACTTCCTGGTTTGTGCCCCTTATGCTTGTTTCACGCAGTCAAAGAGAAAGATTGGACGTGACGAAAGCTCAAAAAATACCAAGACTCCTTCACACAGTGAAAGTAAATTATGTTCTACTGCGATGTCAAAAAGACGACTTAAAATATTTACCGAAAATTGTGAAAAAACATAAAATGAAAACATTGTCATTCGATATTGTCAACTGGTATCGATATATTGAGAAATCTGCGGAGAATGTCGACATTATGTATCGATTTTCGTATGAGATGTATCGATGTATTGATATTTTACAGCCGCGAGGGATTAGCCGAGCGGTGTGGGGCGCTGCAGTCATGGACTGTGCGGCTGGTCCCGGCTGAGATTCGAGTCCTCCCTCGGGCATGGGTGTGTAAGTTAGGTTAAGTATGGCTCAAATGGCTCTGAGCACTATGGGACTTAACATTTGAGGTCATCAGTCCCCTAGAACTAAGAACTACTTAAACCTAACTAACCTAAAGACATCACACACAGCCATGCCCGAGGCAGGATTCGAACCTGTGACCGTAGCGGTCGCGCGGTTCCAGACTGTAGCGCCTAGAACCGCTCGGGCACCCTGGCCGGCTAGGTTAAGTAGTATGTAAGCTTAGGGACTGGTGACCTTAGCAGTTAAGTCCCATAAAATTTCTCACACATTTGAACATTTGATATTTTACAGACAGCCGTAATTGTGACGTGCTCTGTGCGGAATTGTACACCTCAGTATGAGATCATTCTGGTTAGTACAATTACGTAATCTTTGGCGGCGAGATTGACTCGCGGACTCAGTGAAGTATCGTTTAAATTGGTTTTCATTTTCAGCATACTGATATTTCTGGAACAATATTCGTCAGATTTTTCATTTGTACTAGCTGCTGTGTAAGTAACTTATTAACCTCTTACCTTTCACTGGGCCTGAGAGGCCCGTCCGTGATGTTTAATATTTTCTCTAATAGTAACTATAGATATTATTTTAATGAAATTCCGTGACTTTTCCTAATTTGTCAAGTTAGTCATAATTTTGGAAAAAATTATAAAAATTTACTTATGGATTTCTGTTAAAGTGTTGGTGCACATTTCCTCCCGTACGGCCTCGCAGGACCGTGTGGTTAGTAGCAATTTTTCGACATCCAGATGTCTGTCCGCGCAGTATTTGCTACGTCATTTGCCACTGCTGACTTTCAGTGTTATTCTTTCAGTAATCAACAGCCCCCTTTATGATAAGCACGTGTCCATTTTAGTGCATTATTTCATAACAGTTATCTGTTCTACAAACTGAAAGCGTTACGGAGATGAGGACTAGCAGATGAGTAGATAAGGGAATTTTTGGTACAGTCTTATGATTATGAAAACTCATCTAGTGAATGTGAATCTTCCACTGAAGAAGATGATGAGGTAGATATCACAGTAAACTCAGAATGACTCGAAGATGATGATCGTGAAGAATTCCTTTACGAAGATGGGGAAGAACAATTTAGTGCAAATTCTGTTGAGGGTGACTTACTGTTTCCTTGTAATGGGAATGAAATATGGGATACAGCTCCTCAAGCTGGAATTTCTGGTAGTGGTGCAAAAAGGATGTATTGAAAGAAGACCACGGACCTACAAGTTATTCGTTTAGGAACAGTGAAAATGAAGAATCTTGTTTTAATTTGTTCTTTCGTGTACCCCTCACTGGCAATGTATGTGTGAACCAACAAGGAAGATCTAATCGTTTACGAGGACTGGGTAGATATAGATATGGATGAAATGAAAAAAATTATTGGTGGTCTGACTGGAGTTTGCAAGCCAAGAAATGAAGGTATCAATCAGCTTTGGAGTGTCGAGAATCCCCGACCACAGTTCGATTAAATTATATCTCGCAATCGCATCCATGCTATTCTGAGAGTGTTGCGCTTTGACAGTGCAGCAGCGCTGCGTGATCGTAGGTCAAGTGACAAATTGGAACCAATCAGAGAAGTTTTTGAAATGTGGGAAATTAGAAACACCTACATCTCAGGATGGTGCATGTTCGTGGATGAACAGTCGGTCACATTCTGAGGTCGCTGTCCGCTTCGACTGCACAGGCCATCAAAACCAGGTAGGTACGGAACGAAGTTCTGAGTAATTTGTGATAGTGCAACAAGCAACTGCTGGAAGATGAAAGTGTACTTGGGGAAGGAGAAAGACACCAGAGCCGTACAAATTGGAGACAATGTTGTGTAAACCCTAGTGACTGAACTTGAAAACCGTAGACATAATGTCACCTATGATAATTTTTTTAGATCTCTCTATTCAGCTCATTAATTTGTTGTCAAAAGATGTGACAATAGTCGATACTACCAGAGAAAACAAGGGTGAACTGCCTGCCGATTTTATTACACCTAAAGGGCCTGTTGACTTCCAACCAGAAATGATGACAGCCTCTTACGTCGCTAAGAAAAACAAAGTTGTTACCCTCCTCAGCTCTCTTCAGGACCAACCACCAGTATCATCATCACAAGTCATGAAAGCTGAAGTTATAATGACAGACAGTGCCATAAAAGTCGGCATTGACACCGTGGACCAGAAGACGCAATGCTACAGTGTGAAGAGTTAAAACAAGGGGCTAGCCATTGGTGGTTTTCTTCAACATGATTAATGTAAGTGTAATGAATGCATACATAATTTGCATGAAAAATGAGACGTCAGACTTTGATCGTCAATTTGGAAAAGCAACTATCAGGGTTAATGAAATCAATAAATTCTTTATATCCACGTCCACATCTACTCTGCAAATCGCACTTATGTGCCTGGCAGAGGGTTCATCGAACCACCTTCACAATAATTCTCTTTTATTCCACTCTCGAATACCGCGCAGAAAAGACGAACACTTGTACCTTTGTGTGCGAGCTCTGATTTCCCTTATTTTATTATGATGATCGTTTCTGCCTATGTAGGTCGGCGTCGACAAAATATTTCTGCATTCTGAGGAGAAAGTTGGCGATTGAAATTTCGTGAGAAGATTTCCACCACAACTAAAAACACCCCAATTTTTAATAGTGTCCATCCTAAATCCAGTATCGTGTTCGTGACTCTCTCTCCCCTATTTCGCGATAGTACAAAACCTGCTGCTCTTAGCTCAGTAGCGCTGTATCCAGGAAGCGCAGTGTAACACCAACTAAGAAAAGAAGATGTGCATATTGTGTAGAGGAGAATGATAGAAAAAGTCAAATTACATGTTAGAAGTGCATCAAACCTGTATGCTCGAAACATTCTGCTATTTGCAATAAGAATAAAAGCCATCAGTAAAAGTATAAAAATTGTATTTTTTAAAATATGTTCCTTAAATAAATTAAAATCCATGGAGAAGAAATAAAAACTTTGAGGTTCGCGATGACATTGTAATTCTGTCACAGACAGCAAAGGACTTAGAAGAGTAGTTGAACGGAATGGACAGTGTCTTGAAAGGAGGATATAAGATGGACATCAACCAAAAGCAAAACGAGGATAATGAAATGTAGTCGAATTACGTCGGGTAACGCTGAGGGATTTAGATTAGGAAATGAGACACTTAAAGTAGTAAAGGAGTTTTGCTATTTGGGGAGCAAAATAACTGATGATGGTCGAAATAGAGAGGTTATAAAATGTAGACTGGCAATAGCAAGGAAAGCGTTTCTGAAGAAGAGAAATTTGTTAACATCGAGTATTGATTTAAGTGTCAGGAAGTCGTTTCTGAAAGTATTTGTATGGAGTGTAGCCATGTATGGAAGTGAAACATGGACGATAAATAGTTTGGACAAGAAGAGAATAGAAGCTTTCGAAATGTAGTGCTACAGAAGAATGCTGAAGATTAGATGGGTAGATCACATAACTAATGAGGAGATATTGAATAGAATTGGGGAGAAGAGGAGTTTGTGGCACAACTTGACTAGAAGAAGGGACCGGTTGGTAGGACATGTTCTGAAGCATCAAGGGATCACCAATTTAGTACTGGAGGGCAGCATGGAGGGTAAAAATCGTAGAGGGAGACCAAGAGATAATTACACTAAGCAGATTCAGAAGGATGTAGGCTGCAGTAGGTACTGGGAGATGAAGAAGCTTGCACAGGATAGAGTAGCATGAAGGGCTGCATCAAACCAGTCTCAGGACTGAAGACCGCAGCAACAACAACATTTTATATCATTATAAAACGTAAGTACGAGCGGTTCAGTAAGTAATGCCTCAAATTGTTTTAAAAGCCATTAATGTACATAGTCAAACGTCCTTGTTGGTGCTTCACATTTGATGTTTGTTCTGTGCGCCAGTGAATTTTCGAACCGTTCTGGCAGATGACATAGCAGTAGTAGAGCGTCAAAATGGCGTCTACGTTACAAGCAGCGTGCTGTTATTGAATTCTTGTGTACAGGAAAAGAAACCGTGGCGGACATCCATAAAAGTTTGTGGGCAGTGTATGGCGATGCTGCAGTTGGTACGGCTACAGTTCGGCGATGGGTAAAGAAAGTTACAGCCTCAGGAAGTGCAGAAACAGAGCTCCATGATCAGCCACGCTCGAGACGTCCTGTCACAGCCACTGCTCCAGACATGTTGAATCGTGCGGATGCCATTATTCGTGTGGTGTCGATAGCTACGATGCCACAAAGTAGGTGCGCTCTGCTAGGTTGGCACTACGACACTAACACCGACGACAGCGACTTCTAGCCGGCGCTGTGCGTCTCTACGAGCGCCGCTCCACATTCTACCCATTTGATTCCGAGGAGACGACCAAGCAACATTGTTTCTATTTCATAGTGGGCGAGCCACTATAGATTTGCCTTTGTAACTACTAGTAGGTGTTATCGTTGATACGTGTACGACTTCGCACCTACGTGCTCATCTCAGCCAAAGTAAAGTAAGCCTAATGTAATCCTAATTCTGACTATATTAAGCTTGTGAAATCTACCACCAGTGCCGAAGGATTTTACCATTTCCTGCTCCTAGTGACTTCCTACATTCGTCCTACCCTTCAGTTTACAGGAGCGGACCCACGCGCGGCCTTCCAGGCCGGATACAAAAATTCGTGCCCCCCGGCCCGTCACAACTCGTCAATTGGCTCTACAGTGGTCGGTCAGCATTCGAAATGCGTCTCCAAGGACCGAGACTCTCGGATATCCAAAGAAGCGCTCACGAGGGTTCCACGAAAGCTCACATCGGACCACAAGATTCAAAGAAAGACCATTTCATCTGAATTGTTGGAGCGTTTTGAGACCGACGGAGAGGCCTTTCTGACACAGATCGTTACGGGGGACGAAAGCTTGGTGCACCACTTTGTCCTGGAAACAAAAAGGCAGTCTATGGAGTGACATCATCCTCAGTCACCACAGGAGAAGAAATTCAAGACAACCCCCTCTGCCGGAAAAGTCACTGAGACAGTCTTCTGGGACTGTGATGGCGTTAATCTTGTGGATGTGATGCCAAGAGGATCAACCATCAGTTCAGAGGCATACGTGAAGACTCTGAATAAACTCAACTGTCTCCGATGTGTTTGATCGTTCAAGAATCCAGCAGAAATATTGCTCTAACACGATAATGCACACACATGTCTGAGATCCCGGGAACACATCGTCAAATTGGGTTGGACATCACTGCCTCATCCAACCAACAGTCCAGACCTGGCACCCTCAGACTTCCATCTCTTTAGACCGCTTAAAGATTCTCTACAGGGAACACACTTTGAAGATAACGAGAGTGTGTTACCCCTACAGGACAAGAGCTTTTACCAGCAGGAAACAGATGCTCTTCCGCAACGTTGGCATACGGTCATAGAATGTGATGGAGACTACGCAGAAAAATACGACATCGACAAGGCATTTTAATGTATGTTCTCGTCAAATTCTGAAGCTTAACAATTAATATGTTCTGAGAAAAAAATGCGGGGCATTACTTACTGAACTACCCTCGTATACAGCTTATAAAGTTACTTCCAATGAGATTTTCGGACACGGAAACGTAATCCAACTGATGACGCACACAAATCAGTCACGGAATCGTTGAGTCTCTCACAGCCAGTTCTTGATGTACTGCACACTGTGCCATCCACCAGGTAATCTCGCTGACGCTTGTTTCATAGTTTACCCGGCAATATAAGAACCGACGAAGTGGATCAGCGAGAACTTTGGGTCAACAAAGGAAGCGCAGAGGCCACTCAGACCAACAGCAGTATACTTAGGCACAGCGCACTTGCGGAAAGGTGTACGGTGGGATGACAGGGGCGCGCATCGACGCTGACGTCGCTCGACATAAACTGCGCCGCCCGTGGACACCCACGGACAAACTGGCCAAGGCGGAGTACGCGCCGAGTGACAGGAGTCACACACGAGCTGTGGAATGTACCTCGCTGTGAACGGGAACTAGGCACACGCCTACAAAAGCCATTAGAGTTGCACAAGGCTGTGCATGTACGTCTATAAGAGTACTCTGCAATTAACACATAACTATATATGACGGTAGTATCTGTTCCCGAAAGAACAGTTACCGTGGATGACCATGCAGCTTTGCTAGAAATGAAATGATAATTAAATGGACACCCTAGCTGCAAACAGGCGTTGATGTACTTCATTAACATGTTGTGTGGACATGTTGGGAATGTGGATCTCACGGGGAGCGTGCAAGGGATAAGTCCCTGCAGACGCACTATTCTCTGTGCCCGCGGTGGCTCAGATGGCACAGCCGGCACGGTAGCTCAGCGTGTTCGGTCGGAGGGTTACGTGCCCTCTGTAATAAAGAAACTGAGTTAATCGATCAACAACGAACTTCAATGGATGTCTTACGACGTCCGCCCCAAGCAGATGCAAAGAACAAAAGCGAACAGAATAAGATCCAAGAAAAAAAAAAAAGATGGATAAAGCGTCTGCCATGTAAGCAGGAGATTCCGGGTTCGAGTCCCGGTCGGGGCACACATTTTCAACATGTTCCTAATGAAGTACATCAACGCCTGTTTGCAGCTAGGGTGTCCATTTAATTTTCATTTCATAACACATAACTGTTTGGCGGCTGGTTCGTGGAAACACTTTTTGACTATATCTTGATCGTCCCACTATAGAATATCCCGTGGGAAAAACAGACGCGTAAATCTTGCCGTACTAGCTCTGATTTCTCTTATTTCTTTTACGATACCCGTTCCTCCCTACGTAGGTGGAAGTCAACAAAATATCTGGCACTAGGAAGAGATACCTGCTGATTGAAATTTCGCGAAAACATCTTGCTGCAACAAAAAGTCTTTGTTTTATGATTCCCACCCACAATTGAGGATGTGTTAGATGACGATCAGCTTGGCTTTAGGAAAGGTAAAGACAGCAGAGAGGCAAAACCAAAGAAAAATCAATGCACGTTCGTAGGATTTGCTGATCTGGGGAAAGCGTTCGAAAATGTTCGAAATTTTGAAAAAAATAGGGGTAAGCTACACGGAGAGATGGATAATATAAAATATGTGCAAGAGCCAAGACGGAATAATAAGAGTGATCGACTGAGAACGAAGTGCTCGTATTAAAAAGGGTGTAAGACAGGGACGTGATCTTTCCCCCCTATTGCTCAACCTGTACATCGAAGAAGCATTGATGCAAATAAAAGAAAGCCTGAGGAGAAAGGCTATCAATGATACGATTCGCTGATGACATTGCTGTTCTGAGTGAAACTGAAGACGAATTACATTATATGCTGAATGGAGTGAACTATCTAATGTGTACAGAAAACGGACTGAGAGCAAATCGAAGGAAGACGGAAGTAATGAGAAGTAGCAGAACTGAGAACAGCGAGAAACTTAACATCAGGATTAATGGTCCCGAACTAGCTGAGGTTATGGAATTCTGCTACCTGGGCAGCAAAATAACCAATGACGGACGGGGCAAGGAGGACATTAAAAGCAGACTAGCAATGGCATAAAGGGAATTTCTGGCCAAGAGAAATCTACTATTATCAAAGATAGGTCTTAATTTCAGGAATAAATTTCTGAGAATGTACGTTAGGAGCGCAGCATTGTATGGTAGTGAAACATGGGCTGTGGGAAAACAGGAACAGAAGACAACCGAAGCATTTGAGATGTGGCGTGACAGACGAATGTTGAAAATTCTGGGCAGAATCGTATAGGAAAGGAATATGAGGAAAACACTGACAAGGAGGAGGGACAGGGTGATAGGGCATCTTTTAAGACATCAGTGAATGACTTCCATGGTACTCTATGGAGCTGTAGAGAGCAAAAACTGTAGAGTAAAACACAGATTGAATACATTTAGCAAATACCTGAAGACGTAGGTTGCAAGTGCTACTCTGACATGAAGAGGTTGGCATCAAACCAACCGGAAGACTGAAAAAAAATGCACCCAGTTGCTTACCATATCCATGACACTTGCTTCTGTTTCTAGATAATACGTAACAGTAGCTTTTATTTTAACTTCTTGGAAGTCCTCCAGCGATACTATCACGTAACAATCCCGTTCCACGAAGCAATTTTCCAGAAGAGGACGGAAAAGCGTACTACAGGCAGTCTGTTTAGCATATTTCTTGCACCTCGTAAGTGTTCTGAAAGTTCATTAGAGGCTGCTTATGAACTATGTCATTAAACCTCCTGGAAACGTAGAAACATGGCAACCATTTGAGATCCCCAGTCGATAGCAATTATGACTTCTTGCGACTAAAGAGCCAGTTGTGTTCAACGACAATGATAGTTGCTGAATCAATGCTGGTTCTATGTCAATAGATTGTTTTCTCCAAAGTATTTCGTAATGATGGAAGGTAGTATATGTTCCAAGATCAATCCTACATCAAACCGATGCCAACGATGCGTGGCTAAAATTCAGCAGTTCACTTGTATTTCCTTTGTTGTGGTTGTTGTTCTTATTGTTGTGGTCTTCAGTCCTGAGACTGGTTTGATGCAGCTCGCCTTGCTACTCTATCCTGTGCAAGCTTCTTCATCTCCCACTACCTACTGTAGCCTACATCCTTCTGAATCTGCTTAGTGTATTCATCTCTAGGTCTCCCTCTACGATTTTTACCCTCCACGCTGCCCTCTAGTACTTAATTGGTGATACCTTGATGCCTCAGAACATGTCCTACCAACCGATCCCTTCTTATAGTCAAGTTGTGCCACAAACTCCTCCTCTCCCCAGTTCTATTCAATACCTTCTCATTAGTTATGTGATCTACCCATCTAATCTTCAGCATTCTTCTGTAGCATCACGTTTCGAAAGCTTCTATTCTCGTCTAAACTATTTATCGTCCATGTTTCACTTCCATACATGGCTACACTCCATACAAATACTTTCAGAAACGACTTCCTGACACTTAAATCAATACTCGATGTTAACAAATTTCTCTTCTTCAGAAAAGCTTTCCTTGCCATTGCCAGTCTACATTTTATATCCTCTCTACTTCGACCATCATCAGTTATTTTGCTCCCCAAATTGCAAAACTCCTTTACTACTTTAAGTGTCTCATTTCCTAATCTAATTCCCTCAGCATCACCCGACTTAATTCGACAACATTCCATTACCCTTGTTTTTCCTTTTGTTGACGTTCATCTTATACCCCCCTTTCAAGACACTGTCCATTCCGTTCAACTGGTCATCAAAGTCCTTTGCTGTTTCTGACAGAATTACAATGTCATCGGGGAACCTCAAAGTTTTATTTCTTCTCCATGGGTTTTAATACCTACTCCGAACTTTTCTTTTGTTTCCTTTAGTGCTTGCTCAATATACAGATTGAATAACATCGGGGAGAGGCTACAACCCTGTCTCACTCACTTCCCAACCACTGCTTCCCTTCTTATAACTGCCACCTGGTTTCTGTACAAATTGTAAATAGCCTTTCGCTCCCTGTATTTTTCCCCTGCCACCTTCAGAATTGGAAAGAGAGAATTCCAGTCAACATCGTCAAAAGCTTTCTCTAACTCTACAAATGCTAGAAACGTATGTTTGCCTTTCCTTAATCTTTCTTCTAAGATAAGTCGTATGGTCAGTATTGCCTCACGTGTTCCAACATTTCCACGGAATCCAAACTGATCTTCCCCGTGGTCGGCTTCTACCAGTTTTTCCATTCGTCTGTAAAGAATTCGCGTTAGTATTTTGCAGCTGTGACTTATTAAACTGATAGTTCGGTAATTTTCACATCTGTCAACACCTGCTTTCTTTGGGATTGGAATTATTATATTCTTCTTGAAGTCCGAGGGAATTTCGCCCGTCTCATACATCTTGCTCACCAGATGGTAGAGTTTTGTCAGGACTGTCTCTCCCAAGGCTGTCAGTAGCTCTAATGGAATGTTGTCTACTCCCGGGGCCTTGTTTCGACTTAGGTCTGTCAGTGCTCTGTCAAACTCTTCGCGCAGTATCATATCTCCCATTTCATCTTCATCTACCTCCTCTTCCATTTCCATAATATTGTCCTCAAGAACATCGCCCCTGTATAGACCCTCTATATACTCCTTCCACCTTTCTGCTTTCCTTTCTTTGCTTAGAACTGGGTTTCCATCTGAGCTGTTGATATTCATGCAAGCGGTCCTCTTTTCTCCAAACGTCTCTTTGGTTTTCCTCTAGGCAGTATCTATCTTACCCCTCGTGAGATAAGTCTCTACATCCTTACATTTGTCCTCTAGCCATCCCTGCTTTGCCATTTTGCACTTCCTGTCGATCTCATTTTTGAGACTTTTGTACATCTTTTTGCTTGCTTCACTTACTGCATTTTTATATTTTCTCCTTTCATCAATTAAATTCAGTATCTCTTCTGTTACCCAAGGATTTCTACTAGCCCTCGTCTTTTTACCTAGTTGGTCCTCTGCTGCCTTCACTATTTTATCCCTCAAAGCTACCCATCTTCTACTGTATTTTTCCCCCATTCCTGTCAATTTTTCCCTTATGCTCTCCCTGAAACTCTGTACAACCTCTGGTTTAGTCAGTTTATCCAGGTCCCGTCTTCTTAAATTGCCAACTTCTTGCAGTTTCTTCAGTTTTAATCGACAGTTCATGACCAACAGATTGTGGTCAGAGTCCACACCTTCCCCTGGAAATGTTTTACAATTGAAAATCTGGTTCCTAAATCTCTGTCTTACCAGTATATAATCTATGTGAAACCTTCTAGTATCCCCAGGACTCTTCCATGTATACAACCTTCTTACATGATTCTTGAACCAAATGTTAGATATGATTAAGTTATGATCTGTGCGAAATTCTACTAGGCGTCTTCCTCTTTCATTTCTTAGCCCCAATCCATATTCACCTACTACGTTTCCCGACGCCCGGGTTCCCGGGTTCGATTCCCGGCGGGGTTAGGGATTTTCTCTGCCTCGTGATGGCTGGGTGTTGTGTGCTGTCCTTTGGTTAGTTAGGTTTAAGTAGTTCTAAGTTCTAGGGGACTGATGACCATAGATGTTAAGTCCCATAGTGCTCAGAGCCATTTTTTTACTACGTTTCCTTCTCTCCCTTTTCCTACTCTCGAATTCCAGTCAGCCATGACTATTAAATTTTCGTCTCCCTTCACTACCTGAATAATTTCTTTTATCTCATTATAAATTTCATAAATTTCTTCATCATCTGCAGAGTTAGTTGGCATATAAACTTGTGCTACTGTAGTAGACGTGGGCTTCGTGTCTATCTTGGCCACAATAATGCGTTCACTATGCCGTTTGTAGTAGCTTACCCGCACTCCTTTTTTTTTTATTCATTATTAAACCTACCCCTGCACTACCCCTATTTGATTTTGTATTTGTAACCCTGTATTCACCTGACCAAAAGTCTTGTTCCTCTTGCCACCCAACTTTACTAATTCCCACTGTATCTAACTTTAACCTATCCATTTCCCTTTTTAAATTCTCTAACCTACATGCCTGATTAAGGGATCTGACATTCCACGCTCCGATCCGTAGAACGCCAGTTTTCTTTCTCCTGATAACGACATCCTCTTGAGTAGTCCCCGCCCGGAGATCCGAATGGGGGACTATTTTACCTCCGGAATATTTTACCCAAGAGGACGCCATCATCATTTAATCACACAGTAAAGCTGCATGCCCTCGGGAAAAATTAAGGCTGTAGTTTCCCCTTGCTTTCAGCCGTTCGCAGTACCACAACAGCAAGGCCGTTTTGGTTAGTGTTACAGCGCCGGATCAGTCAATCATGCAGACTGTTGCCCCTGCATCTACTGAAAAGGCTGCTGCCCCTCTTCAGGAACCACGCGTTTGTCTGGCCTCTCAACAGATACCCCTGCGATGTGGTTGCACCTACGGTACGGCTATCTGTATCGTTGAGGCACGCAAGCCTCCCCACCAACGGCAAGATCCTTGGTTCATAGGGGGGATTTCCTTTGTAATTGATACGATTCGTCTACCTTTAAAGATTTTGATTGTTGGTCTTCGTCCCACGAACGATCGTATATGATTTCTAAAAATTGAACTATTTCACCAGAGTATTCCAAATGGAACCTAATGTGATACAAAACGTTGACTGAAGACTTGTCTTTGTTAAGAAATTTAAACAGCCTAGCTGCACTACGTGTATCTAATTCCCAATAACTCCTGTCGCTACCTGTTCTTCATTCGAATTCTGGAATATTTACTGTATCCTTTTTGGTTAAGGAAATTCAGTAAACGGTGTTTAGCAACTTTGCTTAAGTGAAGCTGTCGTCGGTTGTACTTCCATAGGGCAGAGACTGTGTTGCTTGTGTCTTGACTCTGGTATCCTTAAAGCTCGACCAAAATAGCTTCCTATTTACTGCCTGATTTCGGGAGAGAGTTCCTTTGTGGCAGCTACTAAAATCACCTGTTTCAAGTTTCAAGCATCTGAAAACCGATTACAATATTGATTTTGCGTTGTTTTAAACGTGGCAAGCCTGTATCCAGTTCCTGACTTGTTTTGTGTGCCCTGGGTGATACCAGCAGTTCCAACAACAGAGAAGGGATATCTCAAAATAAACAAGCCATGGATTCCGCCTTAGCAGCGAACTCCCCTCGCCAGTAGAAAGGAAACTAGCGGAGTACTCGCCAGAAAAGAGCCCGTGGGCACTGCACGTGTGGTATAGGCTAGGTTCCATTCCGCCAGCTGGAGGGCAATGCCAATCAACTGTGATGGAAAAATGTTAGGTAAACTACAAAACAACTTTCGGCTGGAGATTCAGAGATAAATCGCCAACAAACATTGCGCCAGCAGACTGTATAAACTTACTACTGACTGTGTTTTTTCGGATTACAACTAGTATGGAAGAAGAACACAGGTGAGAAACAGCATTTCGTATTTACACGCCACTGCAGCAGGAAAACGGGACCTGTTCGTTAAACAGGCGAACATTCTCTCTCTCTCTCTCTCCCTCATTTCTTTTTGTTTGTAATAATACTTTTGATAAAGTCACGACCGAGCCGTGGTAAAAAATGCTGTTTTGAAGAGCGCGCCGCAGCGCGTAGTGTGAAGCAGTCGCCCTCCGTTTCTGGCGGTGGCGCCGCTGTGGCAACCGCACTTTTGGTGTCTCCCTCTGGTGGGAAAGGGGAAAGATTCCTGTTAACGTGCATTTAAGGGGCGCTAAGAGCTCGCCAGTTGGTCAGTTAGTGTCTGTCTGTCGTTCGGAGTGCTATTTGTCTGTCGTTCGGATCAACTTTTAAAGCCGGCACTCCGCCAGTAAGAGAACTCAGCGAGTGGTCGCCCGGTCGGGGCTTAGTTCCTGCATCTGAGTCTGCGCGTTAGGCCGCCAGTCTGCTCGAGTTCGTTCAGGCAATGATCACTGGCGGTTGGATCGATCGGATGGTCAGTCGCGCACTGAGACACATGATGACTTGTCCGTCTTGAGCGTCGGCGCATGTGAGGTCGCCACGTGAGTCCAGTGGGACGCGGCGTATAGCGAGCGGTAGTGGCTTCGCGGTCAACACGAGAGCAACAGGAGTCAACCCACGACATCAGTCTGGCCGGTGCGAGCTGCGAGGCCGTGAGACGGGAGATCGGCGCGCCTTCCTGCGTCCGTTGAAGTGGCTGAGAGCGATTTGGGGGTGTTGCGCCAGGTCTTCTCGAGAAATTGCAGTTTATTAGAAGTTCAGTGATTGGTGATATGTTGTTTGATTTACCCTTGTTAAATTCTACTTGTTTTCTTGGTGAGGTCACCAGCCGTTTTGCTTTGGGGTCGTCCCACCATTCTTCTCCGTTTGCCCAACCACTGGAAGGTGGTTGTTTATAAATTGGGTGGTCCGTTTTTCCCTTGTGGAGTTGGGGCGGGTGAGAGCAACCTGCGGTTCGGGTTGCTCGGTAATCTCCCTATCAATCTACCGTACGTTAGTAGCTGTCTCTGTCATGTTTGTCGGATTTGGTGTGTTAACGAATTTATTGCTTGGAGTGTAACGGCCTAATACCTGAAATATGTTTTGATCTTTGGAAACTTTGATATTATTGCCTATGATCTTGAGAGGCGGTATTTGTGTACTGTAGAGCGTCTTAACTATTGTTTGGCCAGCCTCGTAGAATTTTATATAACATTGCATTTCATGGGCTTTTATTTAAATGATCATTTTAGTATATAAAGTTGCCACCCTTTCACCATAAGACTTTTCTTAGAAGTTAAAATCAAGTTGAACCTTCGGTGGCAATGTTAATATTTTAATTGTTAGTGTTTTGTTCCATTTCCATCCCTCCTACGGCGGGTGCATAGTTTGTGTGCTTGTGCAAATTGTTAAAACTCTTAGTTTAAAGTAATCTGGTGTGTTGCAGATTTGCACCAGTGCAGTCTTTCAGAGGCTGTTGTAAGCGGTCGTAACTACGGCCGTGTCAAAAGGGAGCGGCAAGGTTCTCTGACCGAAAGCTCATACAGTCAAAACTTGTTTCTTACTGCCTCTGAACAAATTGTAACTTTGATATTTAGAGGGTGCTTTCTGATTATAATTTTAAATCTGTGTCTTTTAAAAAATGCTTTTAGGCACTATTAAAGTGAATAAAATTCCCATTTCTTAAAAGGAATTTGGTTATGATTTCATCAGTTACCCCCTGGCAACTACTTCCATGCTTACATTGTGTGATTAAATGTGTCAATGTTCTTGATGAATCGCTAGTAAATAAAATAAATTCTTAAGAATATTCTTTGAACATAAACCACGTTTCAACGACGTATGGTCCTTGGGTCCATCAAATGTATACTTACTCTATCACACATTTGTCCCAGTGGTGTTTCCGTTTCGTTGCTGTTCTCTTGGGAACTTCTTTCAGAATTTAGTTCGACGCAAAAGGCCTACAGTTTAAGTTTAGATTAGAATTTCTAACCTAACTGGATGTAATCATAACAGTTACGAAATATTTTCTTTCTGCCGGAAGTTAATTATACAGTTCGACAGGACGGGAAGTCGCAATACGCCCTAAGACAAGAAATAATAAATGAACGAACCACTAAGGAATTATCCAAATGTTAAATCGAAAGATGTGATGTAAATGTACAGAAAAACAAATAATTACAATTTCGGAAAAAATTGAGAGATTTGTTCAGGAGAAAGAACTGCACCAACTAAAAACTCGTTGATCTGCCTCTGGCCCCTATGTAAGTTGTTATTCGGCTTGGTATTGACTGAGATAATTTTTGGATGGCCTCCGGAGGGGATCTTGCCAAATTTTGTCCAATAGCCGCATTGGATACGTAACTTCCCCACTACGCATATCTTAATTTAACCAAAATTTATGTCCCACTCTATAAAAAGTCCACGTGTTAGCAAACTATGAACCGACAAACTGTTAACCAACTTAATCTCGTATGCTAACCTTTGTCTAAACAAAATATAATTTGAATTGAACTGTAACTGGTTTGATTACAAGTTGCCTTTGTATTAAACGTGCAACTGAAGTCAAACAATTATCTGGCGTAATCAAAAATCCCACTTACCTCGCGTCTTGACAACACTGTCACAGATTTCTCAAAGCACAACAGCAAGCAAGCAGCGGCTAAGCTATATTTCTATTTTAAAATAAAATTTCCAAACTGTTGGATACCATTTAGTACAATGTGGAAATGCATAGTGATAAATTTTCTTTAAACAGTGCGCTGGGCAGAGTAACTACTATGAAATGGTATCTCAAGACAACGGTTTTAGAGTGAAGCAAATATTCAGAATGTAAATATTCGCGTGACCACACATAACATGGTCTGAACAATACCAAGGTTAACAAAGTGAACAATGATTTAAAAAGGGTGTAATGTCAACAGAGAATTTCTATAAAAATGAAACAGTTTAATCATTTGCTATGTTAATGCATGACTGAGAAAATAGGGGTAGTCTTTCCCTCAGCTATTAGCAAGTGAACAGAGTTAACTAGCTGGCAATAATCATTTCCTCAAACTAGTTTCGCAATGTTGCAGTCTTATTTCAAACTTCTTCTCTTAAAAAAAGTAACATTAAAAAAAAATGTTGAAATGTGTGTGAAACCTTATGGGACTTGACTGTTAAGGTCATCAGTCTCTAAGCTTACACACTACTTAACCTAAATTATCTAAGGACAAACACACACACTCGAACCTCCGCCGGGACCAGCCGCACAGTCCATGACTGCAGCGCCTCAGACCGCACGGCTAATCCTGCGCGGCAAAAAGTAACATTACTCGACATTTATATTCTTTTCTCCTTTCAGTAGAAACATTATATTCATTCTTTCTGTCCTTTTCAATAAATCTTTCCTCACCTAACACATACCATCACAAGTCAACACAGCACTACTGAATACGTCCATCACCTAAAACACTTCAACTGAGAATGTATCGGACTGCACAGAGGCAAAGACTGTACGACAAGACCAAAGATCGTTTAACAACAACTTAACTTGCTCTCGATCTGACGTGCACATCGATAACTTACAAAAAACAAAAATGACATGTCCGCCTCACACGTCGTTAAAATCCCTGGATGGTTGTAGGGTTCTGCCCGTAATGCTCCAAAAGTTTAAAATTGGGGAAAGATCCGTAGACCTTGCGGGGAAAGGTAGGATTTGGCAAGCATGTAGACAAACGCCGTGTGCGGGCGGTAGTTATCTTGCTGAAATGGAAGGCCAGGATGGCTTTCCATGAAGGGCAACAAAACGGGACGCAGAATATAGCCGACATACCTCTGCGCTGTGATGGAGCCGCGAGTGACAACCAAAGGGGTCCTCCTGTGAAAAGAATTGGCACCCCAGACCAACGCTCCTGGTTATGGAGCCCTATGGTTGGCGAAAGTCAATGTGCTATCCCACTGGTGTTTCTGGTGTCTCCAGACACGCGCTTGCTGTTCATCGAGGCTCAATCACTGAAGACAATTCTACTCCAGAAAATGAAATGCCAAGCCGAAAACGTGAAAGTTGCGAGTTCTATCTTCTTATCTCGTGTTTTCTACTGAAAATCTCGTGCGTGTACTCTTGTTAACTTTACTATTACAGAGATCGCCAAAACTTTATTTTTTTTTTTTAATTGGTCCTGTGGGCAACAAATAACATACTTGGTCTTTCTGCTGCCACTGCTTGATCTGCTGCATTCTAATTATTTAACAAAAACATTAAAAACCTATTATTCAGACTGAGTGCAATTCATGTCCTGTATGGCGGCTCCTGCTGTTGCTGCGGCTGCTGCTGCTTACTACAACTACATATAATTCAAGAGAAAGGGTTTGGTCAAATCTAAACTCGATAAATGATAACCCAAACAAAAAACTATATTCTGAAAGCGATTCTTTCTCATTCAGTTAACAAAACGCTAGAAGCTCTTTGAACAATCGCTTAGTACGTAATTCTGCTTCCAGTGGCATTAAAGCAATATTACAAATTAATCAAACTCTTGAGACAGACTGAAATACTTCTCAATTGAATACATAATGAAACAATTCCCTGACAATTACAAAAGTAATCAATGAAAAAAAATCAATACTTAATCTAACAATGGTTTCCCCTTAAGTATTCAACTCCTATCATTGTCAAAATTACCGTCTGCTGCTACGCACATACACAAACCGTTTTCTTTAATTTAATAAGCGCGCTGCAAATTATAAAAAATATCAACTCAATACCAAATCGTGTGTCGCTGCTGGCGGACACGGCAGTACGGCAGCTCGGCGACGACCCCTCGCCCAACACACGAGCGCACCACAGCAGGCGGGCTCCTACACTGGCTTCAAAACTGCCACTAGTTAATCCGTGCGCTGCGAGGGGCGACAACAATATCTTAGATTCCAGAGCTTGTGTATGCACGCTGTAGCCAAACTTTACATCCTAAGAGAGTATTGCCAACTCTCAGACGTATGTGTGGACGTCTCTGACAGCGGATGTAATACCAACCTGACTGTCGTCTGTTATATAGCCCGACAACCAGGAATGATAGTCTGGGGTGCCCTTTCTTTCCACAGCAGGATCCCATTTTGCTGCCGTATTTCGTTGCCCTTCATGGCATCCTTGCCTTACATTTCAGCAGAATAACGTCCGCTCGCACACGGCGAGAGTTTTTACTGCTCGTCTTCGTGCCAGCCAAACCCTACCTTGGCCAGCAAGATCGCCGTATCTCTCTCAGCTGTAAGGTGGAGCATTACGGGTGGGGCCCCCAACCATCTAGGAATTTTGTCGATCTAATGCGCCAATTGAACAGGAGGACATCCAACAACTCTATCAATCAAAGGCAAGTCGAATAACTGCTTGCATATGGACCGAGACATTAATACTGATTTGCTCAGTCTCAGAAGCTCTATAAATAATTCAAAAGCCAAGATCGCTTAAACACTGTTTACTAGATGACCGGTTTCAACACACGAAAGGTGCAATCATCGGATCTGGATGTAGTTTAACATGCATAAATCATTTGGATAAAACGATACATGACGCAGACCAGCTGATATAAAATCATTGTCGCAGAAATAAAAATTAAAAAACAACTACATGTGTCAAGTAGTTTTATCTTGTGACTTCGATTTTATATATCTGATGAAATAGAATGACCAAGAGAGCAGTTGTTTTTTAATTTTTTAATTTTTAATTTTTTTAATTTTTTAATTTTTATTTCTGCGACAGTGATTTTTTATAAGCTGGTCTGCCTCATGTATCGTTATATCCAAATGATTTATGCATGTTAAGCTACATCCAGATCCGATGATGGCACCTTTAGTGTTTTGAAACCGGTCATCTAGTAAACAGTGTTTAAGCAATCTTGGATTTTGAATTATTTATACAACAGAGTGATCACCCCACAACACACAATGTGTTCACTGCAAAACTCTGAAGCTCTTTCTCTTGAATAAATGATCCAATTTTTCTGAAATTGTAATGATTCGTTTGTCAGTACCTGTACATCACATCTACAGATTTTCATCCCACTACTATAATGTCTTCATGGCGGATCGTTTTTTTTTTTTTTTTCATTACATTGTGCAATATTATTATATTAACTTTCGTTATTTAGACAGCTACACGCAAATCACAAAGAATAAAGCCACTGAACATGAGAATGTAACAGAAAAATGTCTGACGCTGAGAAAGATGAAGGAACTAAGCAAAGGAATAGCGTTGTGTAACACGACGCAATAAAGTGCTTTGAAATTCCTTCCAAAACGCCAGTTCAAAATTACGTGCCCTGAAACAAGTTTTAAATTACCTAATCGTCGCATGAAACACTATATTTTTCACTTTCAAACCTACCGCAGTTACGGAGAGTACCTACATAATTACGTGGCTTGTTCTGAAGAACTTTAACACGGTATTTCCATCGTTTACCTGTGTAAGGCTCCAATTGGCTGCTTCCTTCTCATAACTGCAGTGCCAGTGTTTACCAGTGATGGACCAGTAGGGCGACAGGACACTTGTTTAGTTTTTCCTGTAATCAACAGGTTATCACTGTTTATTCCAATGGTTCAAAAATGGTTCAAATGGCTCTGAGCACTATGCGACTTAACTTCTGAGGTCATCAGTCGCCTAGATCTTAGAACTAATTAAACCTAACTAACCCAAGGACTTCACACACGTCCATGCCCGAAGCAGGATTCGAACTTGCGACCGTAGCGATCGCGCAGTTCCAGACTGAAGTGCCTAGAACCTCTCGGCCACACCGGCCGGCCACTGTTTATTGTCGTGCAATTTTTCTGCTACAGTAAAGACCAAGTTTCTAGACGAATCCCTCGTGAAATAGTAACAGGTAGAAGCTTTTGTGTTAGCAGGAGCCAATATCATGTTACGAGTGGAGGCCGAAATGCACACGTTTTAGCTCACGCAGGCTGGCGTGAGGAGGGAAGAACTATACTGACGTGAGGTCTGGAACATTACAAGGAATGATAATTCAGGAAGCGGACGTAATTAGTTTGATACTTAACTTTAATCCATTAATGATGAACGTCGCTCTTGACGGTACATGATTCACAATATTATCTGTTCAGAATACATTCATAGTAACTGAATATGGCGCCTTGCTAGGTCGTAGCAAATGACGTAGCTGAAGGCTATGCTAAACTGTCGTCTCTGCTAATGAGAGCGTATGTAGACAGTGAACCATCGCTAGCAAAGTCGGCTATACAACTGGGGCGAGTGCTAGGGAGTCTCTAGACTAGACCTGCCGTGTGGCGGCGCTCGGTCTGCAATCACTGACAGTGGCGACACGCGGGTCCGACGTATACTAACGGACCGCGGCCGATTTAAAGGCTACCACCTAGTAAGTGTGGTGTCTGGCGGTGACACCACAGTAGGAGCATTCACTATACGAAAAGAATCGCTAAAATGCTGCTGAAAATTGTGGCTCCCATAGTATGTATGAGAACCAGGGAAGCTCTTATATTCTGTGGCCAGAGATAAGACGACTGGAACAGACAGTTTAACTTGTAAGACCACTGGAACAGACAGTTTAACTTGTAAGACCACCAAATGTAGAGTAATAAATTTGTACGTCAGATCACCAGCGAAGGTGTGACCACAAGGTTATCAGCGACTGCCTCATAGATTTTTAGAAGGTGTCCTTAGCCAAAGAGCATCCTATTACCAGCTTGGGGCTACAACAGCATGTTCGACCTAGTGCAAGACTGTTTACATGTTTTAAACTCTAACAAACAGTATTTGCAATGTGCTTCACTCTACTCTCTACCAATCACTATGACGTGGTGTCAGCTAGCAAACACCTTACAGAACAATTCCTGCATTGATTTTAACATTCAGGCGTATACCTTTAGAGGTAATACGGAAACATACAAGTTGGCTGTGATGCTTTCCTGGAAAAGACAACCATCTGCCTCTAGACTGACAATGATCTGCTTTAAACAATGATAGTAAGTAGATGGACTAATCGACTGAGAGGAGTAATAACGAAATATGATTTAATGGTACACTGGAGAGAGGGAGATGTCACAGGTTGTATTAGGTGTGTGGTGTAAGCTGTGTTGGATTCCTATACAATTTCGTTTTCTCTCTGGATGACTTTATAGAGCGCTATTTACATGCGATCGTTAACAGCAAACCTCTCCATACCGCAGTCAGCAGAGGTCCTGCAAAGCATGTGTGACGAATCATGACCACCAACCCGATAGAAAACTTATTTTGGCACCATCCTCTAGACGAACAAAGATGTATACTAAGTACTCCATTCACCTGCCACATCCCGGGCGTAAATCGAGTCAATTTCAGAATTGCAGTGATTCTAAGTTAGTGACAGGGATTTGCAAGGTATTGCAAATATACATTTGCTTGACATATGATGTGTATCGAAGAGACTGTGTTCCGTTCTGTGATGTTACAAAATAAAAGTGATGTTGTTATTCAATGGAAAGTTGGAAATTGAGATTTAGCTTACTGTTTTATCAATCACAATTGGCGTAAGAATCATGGATTGACCATTGTCATAAAATATTGCATTTTGAGATGTGAATAGTTTTTACTCGCAGTTTCGCGTGGCTTGAGGCAGTCACAACTAGCGTGCTATTGATTAAGAAATTGCGTTATCGTCTTTCTAATTACTTCATGATCGTAGATACGATTATACCCGGTTGTGAAGTTATTGTTATGACAAAACAATTTCCTAAGGGACCAGTAAGTTCTTTAAGGGCGCAAAAACAACTGTAACATCACACAAAAGGAAAATTCAATATTAAAGCTGGTGCAAGAAGACGATAAAACAGTTTTCTTTTTGTCAATGTAACACGCACATCGGACTGCTGATCTTGGTGTCTGTAATCTTAGCAATATGTATAATTAAAATGAAAATAATACTGAGGAGATGATAGGAATGAGCACTGCTAAATGATTCAGTATTCCCAGAACAAATATTTATTATAACTAAAACATATATCGTACCTTAAGCTTAGTACTACAACGACGGTAGATTTTTATGTCCGTATCATGTCCACTGAGCGCTCTTTTATATGGCCATTGTCTTCTTTGAGTCGCTCGTGCGTCGTCACGGTAAGTTATAACAGTTCTTTACACTTCACTCAAACTTAGACATAACACGTTTTTATACATTTAGTAAAAATTAGATCAGACTGCCACAAATCTGCTTCCGTCTTACTTGAGAAAACCAGTACAAGTCTTTAGCGCTCAAGGCTTCATTTGTTCTCCAGCGAACAAAATAGTGAAGGATCGTATATCTATCCGTATTTTTCTGTTTTTATTGCCGCCCAAAGACGACGAATTACATCATTAGAAAATTCCACCGTCGCTATGCGACGCCTTATTATACATTAATCATTATTTATAAACAAGTATTTGCCTTCTGGCTGAAAGTATTAACTACTCGTATTTGCTGTTTTAATGAAGTCAAAAATAGCGAATATCACAGTTCACAGAGTTAAGGCGGAATAGTGTGTAATTTCACATGTCAATCACCGCTGCTATGCGTTTCTCTATTTCCTCATAATATGTCGTTGCTTCATGAGTTTTCGGTTGCTGACGATCGTTTTATAGGACTGGTGCGAGCATAGCATAATTTCCGAGCTGTAATCGGATGTGAACAGTGGGCATTATGTACCTCTGGAAATCTATAAGGGGCATTCGACTGATACTCCGTCACTAGTGTAAAGTAGCGATAACGATTTTATTAACTCAAAAAAATTTACTTATACACAGTACACATACTCAAAAATAGTCGCCAAAACTGTTGGTACATCTATCTCATTGCGACGCCAGCCGGTCGATTCCATCCTTGAAGAAGCTAGTAGGCTGTTGTCGGATCCTGGCCTGGACCCAGTCACACACTTCGTCGTCCGTTGCGAATCGATGTCCGCGAATAGCTTGTTTTAGAGGTCCAAACACATGAAAGTCACAGGGACTGTACGATGGATGTACCAGCGTTTCCCACCGAAACTCCTGCAATGTCATCTTCACTGCATCGGCAGTGTGTGGGCGGGCATTATCATGCAGGAGGATAACGCCATTGGACAACATGCCTCGGCGTTTCGACTTGATGGCTCGACTAAGGTTCTGTAAAGTGGCTTGTTAACGCTGGGCGTTGATGGTGGTTCCCCGTTCCAGGAACTCATCAAGCATTGGGTCCTTGTGATCGAAAAAGGACGTCATGACCTTACCAGAACTCGTGTGCACGGCCTTTGATTTCTTTGGAAGTTGTGAAGTCGCATGTTTCCACTGCTCGCTCTGACGCTTGCTTTCTCGTTCAAAATGGTGATACCATGTTTCCTCACCTGTGACAAAACGCGACAGAAAGCCATATTCCTTGTCATGATAACGGTTCAGATGATTCAAAGACAGTGCCATTCGACTATTGTGCTGTTCGGCGGTGAGTTGTTGGGGAACCCACTGCACACAAATTTTCCGAAAGTTCAAGTGCTGATGCACTACGGTGTGGACGGTGCCCACGCTGATACCCAGTAACCGATGGATCTCGTCCATGGCGATTCTGCAGTTGTCCAAGACTAAAGCATTCACTTCCGCAACCATTTCTCGCGTGATGACACGATCAGCCTGTCCAGGGATACCTATTCTGTATCTATCCGCCATTGTGCCGATCGTTTCGGTACTAAAGAGCACCGAACGGTGTAGTACTGGAATTAAGAGTCCCAGTATTATTCAGTATGCATTTCGGTAGCGATACCGTTCGGGTCTAGAGAACCGAAGCGCTGTTGTCGGTTCGAGTCGCGCAAACCAATCAAAATCAAGCGGCTGCAGGTCCGCGCATGCGCACTGAAGAGCGTCTAGCAGACGACACAGACGCGCTATTCTTCCAAAGTACCGAAAATTGCGTCTACGTTGCCATAACGCATGACGCCGCATCCATCGAGCTGACGTGCCCGCCTTCATCGCCCTTGCCTCCTCCTTAACAGTATCAGGCGCAGTATATCCATTTCCAGGATTCTCAGCTGAAATGCATAAAAATTTTTACAGTTTCTCTGACCGCATGTTTCCATGCATGCATAATAACGATAGCGTATTTGACTGTATTCTGCAGATTGTCGTAAATGCCGCATTATGTCATCTTATTCTCATTCACACTGACATCGTGTTTTGGATATTACGTTTCGGAAAACGAGTTAGGAACAGTGTGTAGTACCACATTGTACTAATACATCTATAGAAACACCCGAAAAATTGATTCTGAGAGATTCAAAGAATAAGAAGATAAACAGAATGCGGTTATAACTCGCTCCTAGAGATCCAAATGATTAAGTAGCCCACTTCCCTATATGATACGTCAACGATTTGGGTATTAAAAACAAAATTTAAAAAAAAAATGCATTTCCTAGAGCTCCTGCAGTTCGTCGAAGTTTATAACATGCATCTCTTGGATGAAAATGTTTCGTATATGGTGCCACAGTCTAAAAATATTACGGCAGAGATATTTAATCTCTGTCTACCATGGTTGAGGATTCGATCGCAGATAAATACTCGTGACAAGCAAGATTATGAAGTTGACTGCTGCTAGTTACATTCCCAGTAATTTAAGTTGTACTCTTAGATTCCTGTCTAACTACATACTCGGAAATAGCTACATATTCGGAAAAAATGGTGAATTATTTCTGACGAGAAAAAATATAAAGGTCACTGTTGGTTGTTTCACTCACAGCAGTTTCCTCTCCAATGATTTCATATTTCGTATTTTAAACACACAGAAATCTCGAAATCATTACTGAGGAAGTGTGCTCTTACATGTAAGTAATAACGAATATTGCAGAAAAATCTTAACTTACACGAATAACAATGTCTCAGGACGTGTTCCATACATGCAGAGGAAAAAAAAATTTTTTTTCATCCACCCGTGCGCGAACCCATGTCCTTACTCATCGCAAGCCCACGCACTAACCACTTTTTTTTTTCCTTGTGTATTTATTTGGATTTGAAAGCAGGTCTCCTGCCCACGTTTTTTTTTTTTTTTTTGTTTTTTTTTTCAATGTACGAACAGTCGCAGTTAACCAAGCCTGGAAAACTAAAACAGAATGAAGACGCCATCGAAGATATGAGACATAAATAGCATGAAAAGAAAGCTACCACGTCGTAGTGAGGCTTCCCAGTGACTGCGCCCACTGATAAGATTGTTCAATATATGGTCGTTTGCAGTTCGTTCTGACCTCATCTGCCACTGCCTGGAACATTCCAGCTACACGGCGGGCTGTGAAAGGCACTCCATAGGTAGTTTGCGAAGCACTGTCGATATCTGGTATGCCCGGAAATAGCATGATGTCTTTCTTGCAAATAGAGCCAGAAGTCAAGGAAATCCTTGTGTCCGTCAGGACAGAGGCAATGGACGGCATGTCCACGTATCCAGGTGACAGAGTTGGTTCGAGTCTTGGGGTAAAATGTCTCATCCGGAAACAATAACGTGCGTGCAGATATATGCTCCGGCCTAACTCGCAAGAGATAAGCCAGCATCTGCCGCACTAGGTGCCAAACCGGTTCCGCCTCTCCACAGCTGAGGCGGTGCTCGTCAGAATCTACTGTATTACAACCCACACAATTGGGAGATTCTGTCATGTGGATATTGTAGAGACGTTCTTGCGTCACGAGCTTCCCATTAACGACGACGTACCATTGAGAAACAACATCGGAATCAAGCATGGCATCGTGTACAGTCTTCCACACCACGCGCCACCGTACGTCAGGATATTTTAGTTCGACCACATTTAGGGGGCGGCGTTGCAGCATGTCATGATATAGGCGTCGAGTTGTGGCCATTTGTGGTGTCGTGAGCGCGACACTGCAATAACTTTGTTCTAAATAGAAACGTCCTATATAAAAGAGGGGCGCTGGGATGTCCTGTAGTGGCACCGGCGCTCTTAGTGAAGCAGGACGTAGCGCCGTCAGAAGCAGACTCGTGAGGCTCGTAGGACAACGGCGCAGCAGACATAAATGTGAGCTAACATAGAGGGCAATGGCCCTATCATGGACGTTAACTAGGCCGAGACCACCTTTTTCCTTGGGGAGGGTAAGAGATACGTATCTGATCTTCAGTAACATGCCAGTGGTGACGAAGTATCCCAGCGCTGCCATAATGCTACGAGCCAAGGGCTTCGGAATGGGTAGCGTTTGGGCGACATGCGGTATGCGGGACGCAAGAAATACATTGGCATAATACGCCCGCTGAACGATGTTGAGGGATCGCAAGCGCTGATTTGCAATTCCGGCCCTAATTTGGTTAAGAAGGCGTCGATAATTGAGCGTCGTCGCGCGTCGCATGTCGTTCATGAAATCTAAGCCCAAGCAGCGTACAGTATCACTGAAGCGTAAGGGGGCAATGTGTTCCTGCGGTAGCCCAATCCCGATGCTCAAGGCGACGGACTTGTCAACGTTGATTTGGCTACCAGAAGCTGTACCGTAGGTTGTAATCAAGTCCAAAGCCGCGGCCATATCGTCAGCTCCTCGTATGACGATCATCAAATCATCCGCATATGCGGTGCAGCGATAGATGGAGCCGCCGAACTGTATCCCAGTGAGCCTGTCTCGGAGACCACACAACAAGGGTTCTAAGGCCAATGCAAATAACAATGTTGATAATGGACATCCCTGTCGTACTGATCGGCGGATCGGCATGGGTGCCGTCAGTCTTCCATTGACAAGAACTCGAGAAGTTGCACCATGTAGTAGGCGTGTCAACACTGTGATAAAGGGGTCGGGGTATTCCATGCGCCGTAGAACGGCCGTGAGGAAAGTGTGGCCCACACGGTCAAAAGCCTGGCTAAAGTCGATAGACGCGAGGGCTGCCGGCAAACGTCTCACCCGTGCAAGGGAGATAAGATCTCTGTAACGACATAACGCAGTTCTGATGTTGTTGGGTCTCCCCAAGGACGTCTGATCGCCGGACAAGACGTGCAATAGTGTGCCGCGAATACGTTCTGATAGCAGCCTCGAAAAGATCTTGAAGTCGCTGTTCAATAACGTTAAGGGACGATAGTCGCGGACATGATTCCGTCCCTTCGGCTTATGGATGGGGACAATCAGACCTTCCAAGAATGGTGCAGGCAATGTTATACCCGGGGACAGCAATTCCTGGCAAATTTCAATCAAACACGGTAGCAACAGTTGTTTAAAGGCTCGATAGAACTCTAATGGTAACCCATCGATTCCTGGTGATTTATGGGGAGCACCTTTACCAATGGCGTCGAGCACTTCCTCTTCTGTCACTTCTCCCAGTAAAGTCGGTACCATGTCTGGTGGAACTGTACCGTGGACATGTGCTGGAACGGTGTCTACCGTCGCCATATCAGGGAGCACTGCTGAATAAAGTTGAGCGTAATGCCCATAGAAGGCTTCTGCTATATCTGCTTGTTCTACCACATGTCGACCGTCGTCGGTTATCATGTCGGTCACCAGTGCCCTACGGCGCCTCCTGCGTTCTGTGAGCACGTGGTGCATAGATGGCCTTTCTGATTGTATCATGTCTGGAGCACGCGACCGTATAACAGCGCCTTGTAAATGATGGCGTGCTAAGGAGACGAGCTGCGCTTTCGCGCGATTGACTGTGATCTGCCTGTCAGGTGAGGGCTCCATAGCAAGACATTCCCGTAGGACGGTGTAATAAAAGTTTTCCGTGCTCCTCCTCCATGCCGCTGCTTCCCGGCCGTAAGCCATGAAGGTGCGTCTGAGAGCAGGCTTCGCACATTCAATCCACCAACTGAGGGTCGATCGGTACCGACCACGACGCCGTAAGGACGCGTTCCACGACTCTTCGACAGCACCTTTACATGCCGGCTCGTCCAGATGGGCGACGTTCAGTTTCCAGGGGGGCCTACTGCGCCACACACGTGCAGGTTTGAGGGCAATGGTGCAAATATAGGCTGTGTGGTCGGTGAATGCAGTCGGCCAGAGCTCTGCTGCTCTCGTCGCCGTCGAAAGGGTGCTTGTGACGTAAATCCTGTCCAACCGACTTGATGAATGGCTTGTATAATGGGTGTAACCAGGAGCTGGGCCATGGATGTGGCGCCACGTGTCAATCAGGTGGAGGTCACGCACAAGCATTTCCAATTCCGCACACGGGACGTGATGTGACTGCTGATCAGATGGAGATAATGTACAGTTAAAATCTCCTCCGATCACCATATCGTCTATGTGGTCCATAAATAGACGCGTAATATCGTCCGAAAAAAAGCGGGCCCGATCTCTCCGACTCCCTGATCCTGAAGGGGCATATACATTGATGAGTCGTACACCGTTGACAGTTACTGCCATGGCTCTTGCACTCGGTAAGTACAGTACGTCCGTAGCCGCCAAACCGTCCCGTAGCAGAACAGCCACACCACAATCGGTAGAAGAGGCGTGGGAGATGTGGGCGGTATATCCGTAGAAGTCAGGGAAACTAGCGACACATACTTCCTGTAAGAGGGCTACGTCGATGTCCGCCGCATCAAGCACGCGTTGTAGCATTGTCAGTTTGTGTGGTGCCCTTATCGCGTTGATGTTGATTGTGGCAAGGCGAAAGGTGTGCTGCCTAGCCTCTTCACCTAGGGTAGACGCCATGGCAATAAAAGCTAATCGCAAGAGATGCCGGACCCACCAAACCCGTTACAAATTATGAGTCTTTCACGCTAGTAGTGGCATCCCCAATGCCGCCCCCTCCCCTGTCACCCGTGCCCTCTTCAGGAAGTTCCTCAACATCGTCCGACCACAGTGGGTGCAACACGATGCTGTGTGGCTGGTCGGCACCTAAATCTCTCTCACGTACGTCGTCTTTGGTAGAGGTAGACGGATCGCCATCCATCGACGCGACCTGCCGCGTTTGTGGTGCAAGAAGTAACTGGGCACCCGTAGTATGGGCAAGTGAACCGTGTAAACCACTTAGATCCTCAGCAGGCGCAGCATCCATGCTGTCTGATGAGATGTCACCTTCTTGACCGGCCGTGTGTAGGAGGCAATCGTCAGAAAGGGTCCGCCGACGACGCTTGCGTCGTCGGGGCGAACGTTGCTTTCGAACGTGGACATCCGTATCCGAATGTGGTAGGCAATCCAGCGTCGTATCACCTTCCGCCAGGAAAGCCGCGGTCGGCACAATGTTCGCGTCCACGTCCATCGCGTTCTGAATGTTATGTTGCGTCTGGAGTCCGTGGGACTGTTGCTGCTGTTGTTGCTGTGGAGGGGGCGACATATGGGTTGGCACCGAGGGTCCTTCCTCTTCCTCCCGTGGTACTTCTGGCGTCGATGGATGTGTCTGATCGCCCGTTTCGTCCTCAACTATGGTGCGCATCGTCGTCTGAGCGTACGTGAGGGGCAGGATTGTCGTCCCCGTCGGGGAAACGGAGTCTCCCACTGGTATCTGCGTAATTCTACGTTGTAAGCAGCTCGATCGAACATGTCCTTCCTGCCCACATCCGAAACAGGTACGCGGTTGACCGTCGTACATGATGATTGCACGACAGCCACCGATGTTCAAATAGGACGGCACATGTTTCTTGAGCTCAAGTTTAATTTGGCGCACACCATTGTAGACCTTATACGTCGAGAAAGTTTGCCACTTTTCTGCAACGTGGCTGATAACATTGCCATATGGTCGGAAGGCGTCCTTGACAACTTCCTCTGGGACCTCGAAGGGGAGCTCAAAAACTCTTACAGTCCTTAGGCCCATGCCTGCATGATCCACCGTCACTGCACCGGTATGCCCGTCAGAATGTTTGAATCGAAGAGAGTTCGAGTATTTAGAAACCACTGTCGCGCAGACCTCTGCACTGGTCATTTTAACATAAACCACGCTCGCCGTTATAGAAAAATGTATTCCGACGACAGTCGCCGGATCTAAACGAAGATCGTCGCGTATGAACTGTTCTATTTCATAGGCTCGAGGACGCGCGTGATCTGGTTGGAAAGTAATTTTGATCGTATCGTGGCGCCATGTGTGTGCCATAATCGCACTGAACTTGGAACAAATACAACTCGCGCCGCGAGAAGGTAAACACAAGCAAGCGCTCACGGTCGCGCACGGCGAGGCGCAGCGGACGTCCTCGCCCCACCGCAGCCGAAAGCAGACTGACCACTTGGCTACGCCATGCAACAACCATACAGTGCTCAATTCTTTTAGTATTGTGTAGAGGAACGTAGGGTGACTTCGTTGCCAAACGGTGCTGTGTTAAGTAATAAATGCGTGATAGTTTGAAAGGTTTCCAATATAAAGCTTCACATATTTGCTTTCCATTGTTACTTGAAATTTGTAAACACGTTTCGATAGTTATTAACTAACCCATTTGTGGGAAAAAAATACACAAAGGCACTAGTAACGTCAGTTCACACTCATGTAATATACGTAAGTAGAGCCGATGTCTTGCTATTTAATGGTCTTTAAACTCTTATTTGCATAAGAATAACACGTATTTTGAGAGAATATTGATCGAAAAGTTTTGTTTTTTGGTTGTAATCATTCACAGTAACAACCTAACCTAACCATATTTCTAACAAAGGAAACTAGTCTATTATGAACTCACTTTCCCACCGGATGCGTCCTTTGGTGATTCTTTAGTAACACGATGGCTAAATCCAAAGCTAAAACCGCTAAATATGTTTAAACTAACAAATATAGGTGTACATAAACCACAGATCACCGATCGACAGGGCCAGACCGAAATCCAAAACCTCTCGGTACAATTGTCGTAAAAGCGGTGGGAGGACCGTTTGGTAACAAGTCCCAGAAGATTACTGAATAGGATATTCGATAAAGAACCGAAAATGACGTCACTACCGAGCCTAACCTACTACACCGATACAGAACAGGGCCCCAGGATGAGCATCATCTTCCAGTGACTTGCGTTCCTCAAAGGAATCGTTTGCGCCATTCCTCAACACTTGAACGACTCAGACTGTACTCACCATACACAGCCTTCATCCATCGACACATTTCACGGCCTTCAACTCCCTCTGCCGCCAAAAATCGAATCACTCCTCGTTGTTCCTGCTTACTCGCCTGCGTGTTCAACAGTGAACGAAAACTTGTGTGATCTCCTTCTCTTCGGCGAGAAACCGTACTGGTGCTATGCAACATAAAGCTTGACGCACGCGTCAATCACTCTGCCAATAGATGACACCACCATACCCGCAGTTACGTGGTGCCACCTTACGTGTAAGGCAAAGGTAGACACACTGACCATGTTTCATTTCAATGAACCTCATATATACTGCATGGATCATAAAGAATCTGTAGATTTTATTTCCCTTTGGTGTAGAAGGTAATGTATGACATATTTCTAGCACTGGAGTATTTACGGCGTTTCACGGCTAGCGACTAATATATCGGAAACCACACTGCTTTAACATTATAGCACGCGTAAGTGCAGAACCGCGTTGCCTGAGGAGTGTGCGTTTATGTTCTACGATAATTTGTCTCTTCCCAGTACCTTCTCGGTACGTAATCTAAACACTTCAAGAATTCTACGGAATTGATTTGCGTAAAATGTTTCAATCTCTTTTCGTCTGAGTTGAAGAAATAAAATATAAACTGTATTTTGTGAACACGAAAAAGTACGTCCGGCGTTGGGCGCGAGAGACAGTTCCTGCTTCGGCACAAAAACTTAATACCGGTCATAGCCACTATCTGGGATGTTTATCGCCTTCATAATTCCGCTATAAAAAATATGAAGGTGCTCTCCTCTGGTGGAAGTAAAGGGTCGAACAATGAGCCAGGACCAAAAAGCGTCGAGATCAGCGTACCGCTTCCTGGGGCGGAGAACGTAGCGATAGTTTGAGGGGCGGGGGGAGGGGGGGAGGGATGGTGGGAGGAGGAGAGGCGGAACCCAGGCTCCAGCCCCCACAATCGATGTAATCGCTGCCCGCCTCCCGGCCAGTGGAAACAAGACAACGCGCCTGACCCGAATCAAATTCCATCACGACTATTCTCGGAACCCGATGAAGAAAATTACATCACGTCCGCGTGCGTTTTGCCGCGGGCGTTGTTCTTGAGCGCAACAGTCTGCATCCATATCCGTGCGAGCCCACTGAAAAGGTCCAGCAGCCGCCCAGGAAATTGTAGGCGCTTGCAATCTCCCCCGCCCAATGGGCACTTAGTCCCGGCACTCTCTAACGTGATGGTTTTACTGTACCGGGGCACTCATTTCGACGTACACGTCCGTCTCGCTGCAGCTAGTTGGCTTCCTCCGTGTCAGCCTGGTCTTGCTGGATTTGGTCAGGAATTCTAGCAAGACCATATAATGTGTTCTATATACGTGGTGCCAAGGGCCTCAACCATATCCTGGTGTAACTGATGCCAAAGTGAGTCTTCGCCAAGCACATAGGTCACTACATAGTTCGCGCCCAACTTGGGATACAATTTGTCATTCTACATCCACACAGTTGCTCAACACTTAACGCTGAAGTGTTCGGCAGAGGGTTCATGGAACCACATTCAGGCTACTTCTCTATCGTTTCATTCTCGAACAGCACTTAGGGAAAATGAAACCCAAAATCTTCCCTGGACAGCTCTATTTTTTTGCATCTTATGACAATGGTTATTTCTCTCTATGCAGGGTACTCTCAGAAGGAATATAGTAAAGATCGTGCAAAGACTTCGGAGCAAAGAGTAACGTCTTTGTTTTAGCGATTACCATCCCAGCTCATCGTATAGGTGAAACTCTCTCCCCTATTTCACCATAATACAACAGAGCTGTCCGTGTTTGAACTTTTTCAATGTCCTCCATGAACCCTGTCTACTAACAGCCCTGCATCTCGCAGCAGGACTTCAGAGGAGGACGTATAACTGCAGTGTAGGCATTTTCTGTCGTTGTAACACTTGGTTAAGCAAACCAGAAAATATCAATTTTTATCAAATAATGTAAATAAATGGAGTCGCAACAGTATTAAAACACCTATGGCTGAAAAGAGCCAAGCTCTAGATACAGCCCAACCTCGTAAGAGGGGATGAGATAATAATAATAAAATAAAAACAAATTAACTTCTTTGCAGTTATAATCCCCATGTATTCAGGTAAATCGACAACCACTAAACATAATCAATATTGGATAATCAATATTTTAAGTAAAGCAGGAAATATCATTTTTTCGCAAATAATGTAAGTAAACAGTATTAAAGCACCTATGGCTGAAAAGAGCTAAGCTCTAGATGCAGCCCAACCTCGTAAGAGCGGATGAAATAAAAATAAAAACAAATTAACTTCTTTGGAATTATAATCCCTAGGTATTCAGGTAAATCGACAACCACTAAACGTCTGTGATTTATCTTGTAAACGAAAATTTAACATTTCTTGCTAATACTCGTGTGAAGGGTCTCACACGATTTAACGTTCACGCTCTGTTACCACTTTGCCCACCATGTGGGTACATTTTTAAATTGTCTTCTTTGATCCTCTGATGACTTTACGACACGAAAGCTGACTGCAGCATCTGAAAACAGTCGATGAGGGCTGTTCAGATTAACTCCTAAATCATTTATGTAGATTAGGGATATAATGCTGATTATTCCACTCCCCAGGGGTAACGTAGATATAACATCGGTCTCACTAAATTACATCCCGTCATTTGCAACGAACTGTGACCTTTCCGGTAGGAAGTCAAAAGGTTGTCGCACAGGTGTGGCGATGCCAATAGACAACCAATTTGAGTAGGTCTTACTTCTGAGAAATTGTGTCAAATGCCTTGTGGAAATGTGAAAACCTGCCTTCAACTTGGGATCTGTGTTGAAAAAAATAAGTACTTTGTTTGAGTAAAAAGCCAGCTGTGGTTTTGTGTCGGCAGGGAGTTTACTTTGAGGGACTTCAAAAAGTTGCAACACAGTGTACGTTCCACAATTCTAGTACAAGTAGATGGCAATTACATGATTGTATAATTCAGCTGAATACTTCTATTTCTTTTCTTGTGTACGGGTGTGATCTGAGCAGCATTCCAGTCCTTAGGTGAGGATCCATCGTCGAGTGAGCTTTTTTTATTCTGTTTACTGAGTACAGTCTTATCAAGTGACTTAAGGGGAGTTGGAACGCCCTATCCCGACGATGTTAAATTTAGTGACTTGGCTCCCATGTATTTCAGGAACCACTGTAGCCATTGACATGAAACTTTTACAGGACATTAAACTGCATGTTCTGAGCCTACTGAGCTACAAAAATTGCATTTCAGCCACTGCTTTCGGAAATACAGTTTTTTAATTACACAGTTAAAATTTTGTGTACTCTTTCTTACGTTATCCTAAATAATTTTAATTATTCATAACATTACGTTCTTCTTTTAGTTCAGAAGCCTCAGGATACGTATGTTATTCCTCCCTGAAAGTTTGAATACTCTACTCGAAGTGGTTTCTGAGATTTAGAGAAAAATGCAACAGAAAATATAAATTTTCAGGAATGGCTTCTAAAGTTACAAAAGACTGTAACTCACTTAATATATGCTTGGTTTTTTTTAATTTTTAGTCACTCAAAAGCATCTTGCACCATACTGTATATGATCCTCTTGATCTTTTCCAAGTTTTCTCTTCTTTTCTTCTTTCTGGACTCCTTAGTCACCAACTGTGCTGCATCCTCTGCTTTATCAATGCGAATCTTGTCAAGTTCTCTGATGCAGTTTGCTCTCAGATTAATTCCCGTGTACTGTAGCGCTTTCACTGTACCAAGGCTGCCATTATTAAAAGCAATAACAGCATCACCGACCCTCCACTGTAGTGTCTTCATTCCAACAAAAACATCTGAGTGAATCCGTACAAAACTATTGAACGACTCATTGGGATTTTGAGTCTGACCATGCAGACACTTTTTCAGTAATTCAGGATTCGCCAGGTCTCTGTAAATAGGTTTTATGATACATATGACTGCTACTGGGATGGAATATTTATGGCTGTATGAACTGTTTGAGTGTTTTTCTAGATACCGACGAGTTTGCCGGTATTTCATTGTCTGTAACTTCACACGCCACATGCTAAACACAGTGCTTCCCTTTATTCGAAAATCTATTACCGTGAAACCCACGTTTCTTAAAAACACTTCGTTTTGGAGTCATACTTTACTTTTTTATTTGTCACTTTTCCTCGGAAAAGGCGTGTTTATAGTATGAAACGACAGGATACTGTTTTTGACAGTACTACTAACACAATCGTGTAATTTAACCTTTATAACACAGCAATCATTAGCCTTCTATATAAAAATTTACCGATCACTTATAAACTAATATGGGAAGTGTTTTATTTTATTTTTTAAATATAACGTGCACCAGTTGAAAATGTTAAAATTTTTACGTGCATTACTTCAAGAATCGGTAATTTTTAGTATAGAAGGCTGTGGTTATCATTTTATTCGGAAAATTCCAAATTTTACAATGAGAAAAAAATCCGAAAATGTGAAAAAATTTTTTTCCTTTCTAACTCCCCTTAAGTTGCTTCGCTACTCCAAGGTCACTCACGTCGAATTCTGAAATACGTACTGCTTTCTAATTTCCTTATTCCTTTACTTTTGTGCAGGAATTACAGATACCAGTGTTTAGTAAGTCCGATTTTGTGGCACTGTCGTCGGTAACTATCGTTATCACGCAGTGAGCTAATGATTATGTCTTGACGCTGATGCACTTTACATATGAACAGAACAGTTGTGGAATTTCTGCCACATTTCCAGGCAGCGTTTCGATGTGGAAACTATAAAAGCAGCTCTCAAACAAGTCAATACCACTGTCTAGCATACATAAACCGAGAGCAATTATGGAAATTTTGTGCTTTGTAAAATCTGGCATGCTTTGTTTGGTGTTTTTGGAACAGTGTCCTGACCTGTTTATCTGCCATGAGAAAAAAGGGGGGAAAGAAAATTAGGCTGTAAAGTCCCATAGATAGCGCGGTCGTTAGACACGCGTACCATGGGGATCCGTTACTTAACAGTTTCAGAGTGATTTGTTGCTGCGAAATTCTAATATTAGCACGATTTATTATTTTATACTTATTTTTTGATATTTTGAGACATGTACATTTTTAAACTAGCAAAACTTTGGTTGTAATTAACGTAAGCTAAAGACACAGCAAATTGTCTTGGAAAGCAGATAGCAGCAGATTTGCCGACAGAATGCATGTGTATTTGCTGTTTGTGTTAGTTGAGAACTTGGGTTAGAGTACTGTTTTAGTTGTGGCTTTCCTGTGTTTGTTTGTTCTGTGTAATTTATGTTGTTTCAGCGCTACACACCAACATGTTAATGTTATATTTTGATTTTGCGACGTTTTTTGTGTTGAATTCGAAATGGTTCAAATCGCTCTAAGCACTATGGGACTTAACATCTGTGCTCATCAGTCTCCTAGACCTAGAACTACCTAAACCTAACTAACCTAAGGACATCACACACATCCATGCCCGAGGTAGGATTCGAACCTGCGACCGTAGCAGCAGCGCGCTTCTGAACTGAAGCGCCTAGAACCGCTCGGTCACAGCGGCCGGCTGTTGAATTCGTCAGAAGATATAGCAGAGATAGAAAGAGGCAAGAATTGCCATGGGGTCGACAGTGAGAAGTTAGGTTGAAATTCCTACAGATAGCTCCATAGAGCATAGAGAGAACTAAGATTTGAATCAAAGAGACACACATCGACTGAGCAACTAATTAGAGAACTATGTGATAGCCAAATTTACGTGAGTGTCAACCCCCAATTACATCGTGATCTAGATCGCACGGATGCGCAAGTTACAGTATCGATAGCAGCTGGATAATTGAGAGGTACATGGGATGAACTTGGTCACAAATTTCTGCAAGAAGAGGAAGTAACCCAAAAATGTACAGATGATGCGCAATGCAATTACACACACAAAATGAGTGATGTGAAGGAATAACAGCGACTAAGTAATGAACGGGTATTAGTGGTACAGACTCGGACTAGCAAATAACGAACTTTATCTTCGAAAGGAATTGATAAAAATAAGGTTAAACAGACGAGGTGTCTGCTCAAAACACACTCCTGGAAATGGAAAAAAGAACACATTGACACCGGTGTGTCAGACCCACCATACTTGCTCCGGACACTGCGAGAGGGCTCTGTACAAGCAATGATCACACGCACGGCACAGCGGACACACCAGGAACCGCGGTGTTGGCCGTCGAATGGCGCTAGCTGCGCAGCATTTGTGCACCGCCGCCGTCAGTGTCAGCCAGTTTGCCGTGGCATACGGAGCTCCATCGCAGTCTTTAACACTGGTAGCATGCCGCGACAGCGTGGACGTGAACCGTATGTGCAGTTGACGGACTTTGAGCGAGGGCGTATAGTGGGCATGCGGGAGGCCGGGTGGACGTACCGCCGAATTGCTCAACACGTGGGGCGTGAGGTCTCCACAGTACATCGATGTTGTCGCCAGTGGTCGGCGGAAGGTGCGCGTGCCCGTCGACCTAGGACCGGACCGCAGCGACGCACGGATGCACGCCAAGACCGTAGGATCCTACGCAGTGCCGTAGGGGACCGCACCGCCACTTCCCAGCAAATTAGGGACACTGTTGCTCCTGGGGTATCGGCGAGGACCATTCGCAACCGTCTCCATGAAGCTGGGCTACGGTCCCGCACACCGTTAGGCCGTCTTCCGCTCACGCCCCAACATCGTGCAGCCCGTCTCCAGTGGTGTGGCGACAGGCGTGAATGGAGGGACGAATGGAGACGTGTCGCCTTCAGCGATGAGAGTCGCTTCTGCCTTGGTGCCAATGATGGTCGTATGCGTGTTTGGCGCCGTGCAGGTGAGCGCCACAATCAGGACTGCATACGACCGAGGCACACAGGGCCAACACCCGGCATCATGGTGTGGGGAGCGATCTCCTACACTGGCCGTACACCACTGGTGATCGTCGAGGGGACACTGAATAGTGCACGGTACATCCAAACCGTCATCGAACCCATCGTTCTACCATTCCTAGACCGGCAAGGGAACTTGCTGTTCCAACAGGACAATGCACGTCCGCATGTATCCCGTGCCACCCAACGTGCTGTAGAAGGTGTAAGTCAACTACCCTGGCCAGCAAGATCTCCGGATCTGTCCCCCATTGAGCATGTTTGGGACTGGATGAAGCGTCGTCTCACGCGGTCTGCACGTCCAGCACGAACGCTGGTCCAACTGAGGCGCCAGGTGGAAATGGCATGGCAAGCCGTTCCACAGGACTACATCCAGCATCTCTACGATCGTCTCCATGGGAGAATAGCAGCGTGCATTGCTGCGAAAGGTGGATATACACTGTACTAGTGCCGACATTGTGCATGCTCTGTTGCCTGTGTCTATGTGCCTGTGATTCTGTCAGTGTGATCATGTGATGTATCTGACCCCAGGAATGTGTCAATAAAGTTTCCCCTTCCTGGGACAATGAATTCACGGTGTTCTTATTTCAATTTCCAGGAGCGTAGTACTACGCTAAATCAGGAGATTGGTATTATACTGCAGCAAGTAGTTCTAGTGCTATGGGGCGTTTTGTACGAAGTCGGCAGCAGCCTTACCTCTGAACGAAGCGATTCAGGCTCGTCAGTAGTCCAAGGTACTGAGATGCCCGATCTGGAGTGGTATGGTACCAGAATGTCTCCTGTTTCGACACAATTACAGCACCTGATGGTATCTGCAAAGCGACCTGTTGGTATAGAGTAAGTCGCAGCCTGCTATCTTGTGAGACGGCGAGGCGATACACATCGGATCGAAGCGGCGCGGCGGTTTGATAACCGTCGGCTTGTACGCTGGGTTGCATGGGTGTGGTTGTCAGGCGGTTTCCCACCATCGTTTAGGCAAATACTGGGCTAGTCCCCAACTCCCAGATCAGAAAACAGATACGTAAACATTCAAAATGCGGAAACACTCGGAACACAGTTTACACGGTTCACAGACAGCTGTCGCGCGCGACTTCCCTCCCTTAGGTTACATTTACGACTGTGGCGTCGGGAAAGGCATCCGGTCTCAAAGGAAAGAATAAATAAAATTTGCCAAATCCTGAAGAAGCGGAAACTGTACTGGGAGAGAGAAACGCTAGGCAAAGAAGAATATTAGTCAAAAAGTCTGAGAATACATTTTCTTTAGTTTTGTGGTATATTGACGATATGGAGGAGGAGAGAAAGCAAAGGCAGAGTAAATACGAAGAGCGAAGAAGACGTAAAAAGCGGTGAAACATACGCCCCAGAAACTACTGTGGCACTTTTGAAATCACACGGGTTAAGGAAAATGAATTTGGACACGAAGACGACCGAATTGACATCAAGTACAAAGTAAGACGTACATAATGTCAATAATCTACGGGCCATCTCCAGATTAACGACAGGCTGACATAATTTTGAAGTTTAAATAAATGATGTATTTTTGTCAATTGCTAAAAGACCGGACAAAGAAATTGGATTTAAATATGATGTAAAAAAAATTCTTAAATTTCTGTTAATAGGGAGTATCAAGACGTCAGGAACATTTCTGCAAAGTAAAAATATAAGATGAAACAGTGGTGCCAGAATTTAGAAATTGTTCAAATGGCTCTGAGCACTATAGGACTTAACTTCTGAGGTCATCGGTCCCCTAGAACTTGGAACTACTTAAACCTAACTAACCTAAGGACATTACATACATCCATGCCCGAGGCAGGATTCGACCCTGCGAACGTAGCGGTAGCGCGGTTCCAGACTGTAGCGCCTAGAACCGCTCGTCCAGTCCGGCTGGCCAGAATTTAGAAATGGTAGTAGCTATAACAATTGAATTGGAAGTCAGTGAGTGTGCGTTATTTTAGTTCTGTTTGGGCTGCTTATTCTAGTTTCACTTGTTCCGACACTATTTGATACGCAAAGGCCGTTACACGTTATTGAGGCACTAACAGTAGCAGTTTGCTGTTCGAAGAATTTGTCTGACTTGAGGATTCTTCGACTTCGTTATTCAGTGTATCGATACAAGTAGATTCGATCCTTTTTAAACACTGCTACACTAGATATCCCTTTGTTTTAATGCTATTAGTCATAAGAAACATATACTGGTCAGTTGAGAAGAAATGAAAATCGTTGCTAAATTTATAAACGTCTTAAATCCTCAGAAAAACTGGAAATGGGAATTAATATGACTTAATATGAAGAAATGAGTCGATTAGTTTGCAGATTAATAAAGTGCCTAGTTCTTTGGTCCGTCTAATTCACAGCAACAGTTCTCAACCGCTATTTACGATGCCTAAAGTCGCTCTTTCTATGTTAAAACGGCAGAAACATCGCTCACAGGAGGATTATACATGTCAGGTCCGCAGTTCGTATCCAGCCTGAGGTTTTTTTCACTATTTTCGCGCATTATGGATATTGATAAATGTCTCGTTACTTTAGTATAACGGGACTGGATTCCAAGTCTAAGGCTCAACTACTAGGAGTGGTAGTTGGCAAGAGTTTCGTATGACTTTTAGATTTCTTCGTATGTTCGTGTATCATCAGTTGCAACTAGAGTGATTGTGGGCCATGATGTAGGGTTTTTTCATGGTGGTGATTACGGATGAAGTTGCAAAAAACTATTTGTAAACGGGTTACTGGGTGCTTGCGTCGGAAGTTTTGGAGTGCAGTGGTTGTGACTGTATCGCAGAACAACGGGTGGCGCACGAAATGTGTTACCAATTGTTTCTTTCACAATTTACGACCCACATTAGATATCCCACTGAGATCTCCACAGCAGTACCAGCAGAGCTTTGAAAAACAAATGAGTTACAAAATGACGTGTAAATCACGATACTGCCGCTAGGAGGCTAGTAAGCAGCAATGGCTGACAATGGAAGACTGACGACACAGCAACGATCGGCAATTGTGTTACTTTTTCATGAAAGGAAAAGCCTTGTTGTGACTCAGAGGCGTTTTCTACAACAGTTTAACACACGACGGGTCCCTTGCAAGAAGACCATCAACAGGTTGTACGATAATTTTTTACAGAAAGGAACAGTATTGGAAGCGAAGCGACCTCGGCCTAAACCTGTTTGTTCGCCGGAGAATATTGAAGCGGTTCGAGTTGCTGTACAGAGAAGTCCCGCGAAATCGTGTCGAAAGGCAGCAGTGTAACTGGGAATATCAAGACGCTCCGTTCAACGCATTCTTAAAAGTGACCTCCATATGTACCCATACAAGATGACCAGTGCACAGAAGCTCACTGAAGAACACAAGCAGCAGAGACTACTGTTTGCTCAGTGGGCGAAGGATAGGGAAGAAACTCGCAACAACGTTTGGTTTTCAGCCGAGGCGCATTTTCATTTAGACGGTGTGGTTAACAAACAAAATGTACGCTTTTGGGCCACTGAAAACCCACAAGTGCTTCATGAACGACAACATTATGCTCCGAGGATTACAGCGTGGGCAGCAATTTCCAGTCACGGACTTATTGGACCCTTTTTCTTTGAAGAAACTGTGAACAGCGAGCGTTATTTGAGCATGCTTCGCAATAGCTTCAGTCCACAGCTTCTAGCTACTGCCTTGCCCTTCAACACGCAGTGGATCATGCAAGATGGAGCAAGGCCACATACCGCAAACACTGTGTTGGAGTTTTCACACAAGGATTTCGACATGCGGATCATTTCACTCAGGTTTCCAGATCGCTTCAATGACGGACAAAATTGGACTCCCAATAGTCCAGACCTCAATCCATGTGACTTTTTTCTTTGGGGGTACCTAAAGGAAAAAATTTTCCCGAAACGTCCATGTGATTTAATGGAGCTCAGAAGACTTGTTCTTCAAGCTTGCAGTGAAATTACGGAAGACATGTGCCGTAGTGTAATCACTAACTTCAGTGTTCGTTTGAAGGAAGTTAGGAAACGAAATGGTGGACATATTGAGCATGTGCTGAGTTAGAACAAATCTCCATGGACGGCTCTTCATTGTACTATATGTTCCTATCAGATTGTATTGACAATAAAGTTTATATTCAAAAACAAAATAGTAACATATATCGTGCGCCACCCTGTACATCTGAATGCTGTGAGATTTTCACAGGGCACCTATCATTGGTGGGAGAATCGTGACCATTTTAGTCTCGTTTCACTTATCAAACTGAAGCCTGTGACCCTTATTAAGGCTGTTTTACAAGTAGAACAGTTCCAAGAACTGACTCCTATTCGCTGATGAAAAGCTTCCTTCCTAATCAGCGGCGCAGTGCGTTGCTTCATCTGCCCCACACTTGGCGGGTACTATGGAGTTAACCGATTCCGGCATGTCAGCGGACAGTGTCACGGAACATTTCAACTAGTTCAACTGCAAAATCAACCGAGGAAAGGTGAAGCCGATAACTACAGCAGCTGATTAGGAATATGGCAATTTTAGAGAAAAACTTCAGGAAAGTGGAAATCTTCATTTTCCTCAATGTCATTGTAATTTTATATAACCTACTGAAAAAGATAGCCACGGTCGCCAATTATCAGTCGCGCCTTCTGTTTATTGTTAAGTTATTGCAGGAGCAAGCTTTGGTAAGACGTGAACGGGAAATGTTCTTATCTGTATACATCCAAACGCAGAAATCATCATTTTTCTTCTACACCCACTACTCCGCATACCAGCTTGTAGTGTGTCGTAAAACTGACACATCACACTCTCGCCGCAAATTGTACGTAGATCTATGGTTGTTGGTAGGTGTCCATGCGAACTCTTAACGGCCGGCCGGTGTGGCCGTGCGGTTAAAGGCGCTTCAGTCTGGAACCGCGTGACCGCTACGGTCGCAGGTTCGAATCCTGCCTCGGGCATGGATGTGTGTGATGTCCTTAGGTTAGTTAGGTTTAAGTAGTTCTAAGTTCTAGGGGACTGATGACCACAGCAGTTAAGTCCAATAGTGCTCAGAGCCATTTGAACCATTTGAACTCTTAACGTCTCTAATTTTACCTTCAAAGCTTTTTCGCGAGATGTACGCAGGGGGAAAGAAAACATAGGTTGGCTCTTCAAGAAACCTACACTCTCGGAATATTAACAGTAAATCGCACCATGATGCTACACCATACTCATGAACCGCACCATGATGCTACACAACACTGATGTAGCGGTTTGCGGACATTTGCCACGTCGGACATTTGCCACGATTTTACCTGCTCCGAAGGGTTGGGTCCCTTGTCTACCCCTCCTCCTCCTCATCGCTGTCGCGCAGTAAAGGTACATACTGAGCCTTTCCACTGGTTTACTTAACATAGGACCAGAATCTCTTTGGATTTTCCGCCACATTTCTAGAGAGACTTTCGTTGTGGAAACTATTAAATGCATCTCGCATTCAAATCCGCGCCAGATTTCGAGCCTCAGTAAAACTTCGCCAATCTTGGAGATTTTGCGCGCGTCTAAATTATACGTGTCTTTTTCGGTGCTCATGCAGCAGCTTTCTGTTGTGTTTTGTGTACCATGGGGGATCAGTTGCGTCGCTTATTAATTTATTTAATATGGATCTCTCGAGTGCTGTTGATACTATTTCTAGGAACTTAAGCCACGTATGGTCGTCACTTACATAGTTTGGAAGGATGGGAGACTGTCTCCTAGAAAGACGTCAACAGAATTTTTGGTTGCTTTTATAAATAGAGCTATTTCGCGTTTAGTTTTGGTGAATTTCTTTGTTACGGAGTTGAGACTCGCTCGACTGTGTGTTCACTAATCCCTGTATCCGTCGTGATGCTCAGGATTATTTGTGGTTAAGAGGTCAAGTGTGTTTTCGTAACCATTTACAATTTGAATGGCTTCGTGAACTAATTGTTCAGAATAATTTTAAAAAAAGCATTTAGAACAATTACGGAAGTTGTGTTCTATCTACAATAGGGTCTGAAAATGTATTTTTGTCAACATACTGAAGGTAGAATGAAGTCACAGCCAACTACAATTGTATGAGTAGCGTACTTATTTCTGATTCTTTGAACTTTTTAGCAACTGTTTCATCTGAGACCGGGGGTCGGTAAAAGGACCCAGTTATTAATTTATTCCGGTTGTCTAATATAACCTCTGCCCATACTAAGTCACAGGAACTATCTGCTTTAATTTCGCTTGTGAGCTGAAACACACATTACATTATTTTTCCTTAAGTTGTGCTTCTTATTTCTGTTGTGTAGTGCAGATCATTACAATTACGGCTTTTCCTTCCAAAACCAAGGAGGCTTTCTCTGTGACCCTGTAAATACCAGAGCTAAACAATGTAGAACAACAACGTACGTTACAAGCACAGCATTCTGTATTACTTCATTTCCTTATTTCTAACATTTTAAAATTGTACGTCGACTTTAGATGACATGTGAATCATACATGTTGTAATCTCTATTTAGTGAACGTATTTTCAGTCATGTTTTGAACATTGTCCCGCTACACTTTATTAGCTAATGTTTCGCCGCAAGGGAAAGACAGTAAATTAGTATGGAGTATGGCGTTCTTCTTTTCAAACATTCACATTCCCATTTCTTTTTTCCTTATCGTCTTTTGGGCATGCAGCTGTAGTAATTAAAGTAGGCACAAATGCAGTGATAAAAAAGAAATGATTAGCGTACATTCACATTTCTTTACATCGTTCCTTTCTTGTTGCTCCCCTGCCGGTGGACTGTTTCTATCGCAATCAGTAAGCATGAAAAGAAGCTACCGTACAGACAGAGGGATCTATATTTATACTTAGCAGTACTAATTACATACTGACATAATTGTCGGTATTGCTTTCGTTTCCCAAAAGTTATAAATATTTCGAGTTCGGAAAAGAAGTTCTGTATTTCGCCAAGCTGTCGAAGAAGGTCCCCTACGTAATGGTTGTATCGAGCAAGATGTGGAGACGGCAGTTTGAAAGCGGACAGAAGAAGTACGATGAAGGGCGTCCGTTACCTGAGGGGTCGCTACTCAAGCTACCTGGTGAAGGGGCAAGTGTGGCCAGATGTCCGGCGTGCCAAATGTCCGGCATTCGATGTAGCACCTGCCACTTGAGTTGTCCACCCACGTGAAGCTTTCACATACACTCAACCAAACCTTGATGAAACGCTGCTCTCCTTTGGTTTTCATTTCTACGGCCTTTTTTTTACGGAAACCCATACTGACGAGCAATATTCAGCTATTGTTCGAACCAAGGCTTTGTAAGACACCTCCTTAGCCGGTCCGCTATAATTCCTGAGGATGCTTCCAATTACTCTCAGGTCTGGTATTAGTGTTACGCTGTCGTTCCATTTTAAATCGCTCAGTACATATTTATACTACCACATGTTTAACGGATCTGACGCTTTTAGCTATTGTTCGGCGCTTTTGTAATGGAAATTTGATGCGGCCCGCCTCGAATTCCTCCTTTATGTCAATCGTTCTATCTCAGAATAGCATAACAATTGCAACCTGCGTCGTCAGTTATTTGATGCATCCCAATCTCAGTATTCCTTCAGTTCGCTTAATTTTCAACATTCTTCCTTAGCACCACATTTCAGATGCTTCTGTTCTCTTCTGTGCTGGTTTTTTCACAGTCTCTGTCTCATTGCCATACAATGCTGTGCTCCAAACGCACATTCTCAGAAATTTCTTCCTGAAATTAAGGCCTGTGTTTTAGACTTCTCTTCGCCAGGAATGCCCTTTCTGACAGTGCCAGTCTGCTTTTGATGTCCTCCTTGCTCCGTCCGTAGTTGGCTATTTTGCTGCTTTGGTAACAGGATTTCTTCATTTCATCTACATCGTAATCAATTATGATGTTAAGTTTCTCGCCGTTCTCATTTCTGCTACTTCTCCTTACTTCGGTCTTCGTTCGATCTACTATCAATCCATATTCTGTGCTCATTAGACTGTTCATTCCGTTAAACAAATCCTGTAACGCCTCTACACTTTCATTGAAGATAGCAATGTCATCAGCGAATGTTAACATTGACATACTTTCAAGTTGAATTTTAATCCCACTCTTGAACCTTACTTTATTTCCCCTCTTCGATGTACAGAATGATGTTTTTCTTAAAGTCTGACAGTAGATTATTCTACACACCAACGTGAATAATGGTCTTACTGCAACTTCCCCGAATAATTTTAGAAATTCCGATGACCTGTTATTTATCCAGTCTGCTTTATTTAAGTCATCCAAAGTTCCTTTAAATTATTATTCCAATACTCGATCTCCTATGTCTTCTCCATCGACTCCAGTTTCTCCTTGTGTCACGTCAGCAGACAAGTCGTCTCGCTAATACAGGCCCTCAATATACTCTGCCCACCTGTCAGGTCCCTCCTCTATATTTAAAACTGGAATTCCCATTGCACTCTTAATGTTACGGCTCTTGCATTTGATTTCACCGCCGGTTATTTTGACTTTTCTACACGCTGAGTCGGTCCTTCCGAAAATCATTTATTTTTCGATATATTCACGGTAACCATTTCACCTGACCCATGTGACTCGTTTTCTCTATTCCCAAATTTTCTTCAACATTTTTGTACTTCCTTCTTTCGTCAATCAGGTGAAATATTTTTTCTGTTACCCATGCTTTCTTCGCAGTTACCTTCCTTGGATGTACGATTTTCTTACCAACTTCTGCAATTGTCCTTAGAGATGTCCATTCCTCTTCAACTGATATGCGTACTGAGCTATACATTATCGCAGTATCCATTGTCTCAGAGAACTTCAAGCGTATTTATTCTTTCCTTAGTACTTCCCTATCCCACTTCTTTGCATATGTCACCAGCTATCTGGAAAGAAGCATTATGTGGGTAAGAACTACATTCCTCTCTAATGGGTGTCCATGAGGATTAAGAAGATACGTAACGCACCGCGTGTAAATATCCAGATTATATTCATTCAGTATTTGTTAGTGGTGGTACATAGCAGCTTCCAGCAAACTTGAAACATAATTTCAAACCTTTCAAAACTTTATCTCGCTTACACGCTTAATGTCAACTATTAATCACATTAGCTGATTTGAAACCAGAAGTTGAAAGCTGCTATATACGGGGGAGATGAATTGTTTTAAAGGAATCCGAGTTTTAATGGTTCCTTACTATTTGGATAGAAGCCTTGGGGTGTTAAGAACCACCTACATCACGTAGGGGTGAGACTGAAGAGGGGGTGACTTTCAAGAAGTTCCAAGATGCTACTCAAGGTGGGTGTAAAATGTATGTGCGCAATAGCAATAATGAGCGCGTAAATGAAGATCTGGCGCTGTTTGACTACCCCCTGAAGCAGATCTTAGGATCTGTTAATGGTGATTATCTCCTTCTTACTCTTTAACATATAAATTACAACATAACCATAAATGAATGATTAAGGGAACTAACAAATGATAAATGCTGTTTCCTCTTATACATTTATTGTAGATTAAAACCACTTTATTGTACAAAAGTTTATATATCAATGTCCAATTGACATAAATGGATACAAATGAATTTTCTAGCTAATACGATAGATTAATTGAGCAAATCTGCCCATTTTTATGGCTACGCGATCTAATATAAATAAAGAAAGACGACTGACATCATCTACATACCTAACACTAGAAGACACTACTTTCAAAGGTCATCTACAGTGGTGTGCAGCCTCAGTCGAAATAAAATTTACGTGATCACAGCTGTTTAGCTTTATAGCCCTAATAAGCCGAAACCATTAGTAACATCACCGTATGTACTGCATCCGGTGCGTCGGAGTGATGGTTCTCGTACACGTCTGCGACAATGGAAGGACACCAGCCACAAAATAATCTCTTTCAAACACTAGGACGACAGAAGGCGGTTCTCTGACTATTATAATCTAATTCTGTCTTCTCCTCTCTGTGTTCTACAGACAAGAAACGCGAACTCTCAGTCACAAGGACGGAATTCAGATAACGTCTCTACGTGAGTATAGACAGAAGAAGTGCTCCCGATCACTGAATGCTGCGTACTCAACGACGACTCCCTAACCGGAGGCGAAGTCCAGAATCGTATAAGTTCGCACCAGTACAGTGTCCAACAGTTCAAACTATAAAATCTCCTGAGAGCAAAGACAGCAAATCTGTCTGTACCAACAAAAGTTGATACTGTCAAACACGGGCGCTCAGAATGGAAGACCTCATTCTCTCTACCGCTGGCTTCCCAGCAAAGCTTGGCTCCCCCCCCCCCCCCCCCCTCGTAACTCAGAAGGCGAACTATATTCTCGAAACCATGGAATATTCTCCCTCTCCACAGATTCTTCCGAACGCCGACCAACCATCTTTTATTCTTTTGTCGTCCAGCGCGGAAAGTTTGCGAGGAAATACCTATACTCATACAATGGCACGCTTCTCAAGAGTAAAAATCCTCGGAAATAACCCAGCCTGCCATTTCCGAGGTAACGCTTCCTCGTCCCTCTCTGCTGTGTCCAAGATTCTCAGAGTTTCCGAAGTATTATACAGTTATCCTTGCAGCCCCGCTACAATACCGTCCAGTCGCCACTATATTGTGCTTCAGCGGTCAGGTGCCCAGACAGTCCATCTTGGCACTTCCTGTGTGAAGCAGGACCAGCACACCTGTGCGGGCTTTTCCACCCAGGGCTTGAGTTCTGCCTGCCATTTCATTTCCACTGGCGTTCCTACCTCTACTGGTATAGACAGTCATTCATTACGACGTTTTGATAATAACGACACACCGTCACCTTTCATGCAATAAGCGTTAGCAATTATTTACAAGGTGTACGTGACAATGTCGGTCTTCTTTAAATATTCATATACACGATGTACAACCTACCAAATAATACCTAATTCCGGTTGTAAATCAGGGCAAAAATGAGTGCTTGCAAGGTGCGAAATTATAGCCATCTTACAAAGTACTCAGGTGCATCTGGTGCAGTTTTAGGTACACAACTTATTATTTGTACACACTGTGGTGGTGAGATTGCTCTCAACAGCTAGGGGTGGGCGTTTGGGTGAGAAGGGATGACGTAAAAATGTTCCAACAAGACCTGTTGGTATTTATTTCGTGCACTTAGTCGGGTGAGAATACTTTTAAAATCTGAAGTGCAATGTGTCTCTTCCCTGTGCTCTTCCGCATAGGCTGCATAGTGTCTTTATTATCTACCGAGGCTATCGAATTTGAGTCTCGTATAATGCAATTTATAACAGCCTCGAATAGTTACGACAATGTTTTTGTGCGTGATTTTAACACGGGTATAGTATGAAGGCTAAATAAGAATCGCAATGTGCCACGAATTTCATCCCAACCAAGGACTGTCAACTTTCATATCCCAACAGACAATACAGCCTCCGCTAGAGAACAGTTCCATGGAATTCCTTTCTTTGGAGATATTTTTGACAGAACTGGTAAATGGCTGTCGTCAGGAAACGTATCCCCGGCTTACTATATTCCTAAGAACAACGCTCAATTTAGACACAAGGAAAGTATGCTTCGTGATAGGTTTAAGTTATCGAGTGTCTACTGCATCTCATGTGGCCAATGTGACGCCAAATATATAGGGCAAACCTCAGGAAGGGTTTCGACTCGGTTTCAGGAGCAAACTAATTTCGCGATACAGGACATAAAATCACGGGATGCACACGAGAGTATGCAAATCATTTATTTTGAGAATAAGAGTAACCGATTTTCCGAGACTTGCAAAAATGTAATGAGCTCACCTCAAACACTCGGACAGAAAGGAGATAACTTTAGGAAATTTTTACTACCTAACCAGTTAGCTCATTCATTTTATTTTTCGATAACGTATTTCGAGGCAGTGAAAATTTTTATTGTTTGTAAATTCCCCCACTGGTTCTCAAATTGCGTGGAGTAATGTCCATTAAAATATTAGTAGTCTGCATCATAAGCGATTTACCGTATTACTTCAAAAATGTTTGTGAAATCTTATGGGACTTAACTACTAAGGTCATCAGTCCCTAAGCTTACACACTACATAACCTAAATTATCCTAAGGACAAACACACACACCGGCCTGGGTGGCCAAGCGGTTCTAGGCGCTACAGTCTGGAATCGTGCCACCGCTACGGTCGCAGGTTCGAATCCTGCCTCGGGCATGGATGTCTGTGAAGTCCTTGGGTTAGTTACGTTGAAGTAGTTCTAAGTTCTATGGGACTGATGACCTCAGAAGTTAAGTCCCATAGTGCTCAGAGCCATTTGCACCATTTGAACGACCAAGGCAGTTTCCTCGTGGCTGCTTGCGTAGGGCTCCAGTTAGTTCAGTATTCCTTATGGTCCCCAGGTGATAATGTGGTATCTTTTCATAGAGGCTTATATGCATTATCGTGCGCTTCGCAAGGCTTATTTTATTCTCTCTGCACCAAAAGTTTGTTTCGTTTTCTTTTACTGCCACCAACTTCTCATCAATCTGACAAACGCTGCTACCTGATGTACTATGCATTTACGTAATGTAAAGGACTACTGTACTCCATATAACAATATCTACTAAGCCAGTCTAAAATGAAAAAAAGAATTTAAAACTCTTCCTTTCTTGTCCCTGTTTAGATCACCTGAGGCTGCGCCTAAACTGACGTGAAATCTCTCGTGGTCTTTCTGCAGCCAAAGCGATCTTTTCGCTTTCTTATAAAATGCGGACACTAGCTGCGGTTGCCATCATTTCTAAATAATATGTACAAATTTGTCTGTTATTTGTGCTGTACAGTGAGACAAACAGGCCGCGAGAATGAGCACCACAGCGAGCTCATAATTTCGTCAACACATTTCGGGTCCCAAGATGAAGCCACAGGGCTGAATGCCGCACATAAATTTAAGATCTTCTCTGGAGTGGTATACTGTAAAGCAGCATATGTATGTGCAGTATCTGTTCAACATCTCGTCGTAAGACCCTATGTCAATTTCAACGAAACTTGGCATACATATTGTTACCATCTGTAGAGAAAATCTGGCGGTGTAAAATCTACCAACCTCCTATTGGCTTGGGGTTGGGTGCCTTAATGCTGTGATGGACAGAGGAGAGGGGACAAAGGAAGAGGTCGGTTGTCAGAAGTAATAGTGCAACAAGGACATCAGTGCACATTGCGGGTTGCCTACATCAGGGGCATGTATACATTCAGGGGTAAACCTACTGTTCTCTTTTGATTGGCGGGTCCTTAACCAATACTTCTGCTAAGAGGATTATGGCCCCATGGGGGAAAATCCGTCCTTTTGATTAGCAGGCACTTAATCTTATGTTCAGTGAAGTCACTTACCCAGTCATCCCCATTAACCTATTGTTTTGTTAAGTGGTTATCAATGTCATCCTTACCCTTTCTCCTCCTCCTCCACCCCCTACCGCTCCACCACCAACCTCCCTGGCTCTCCTGTCACCGATAAAAGATAAAAGCACACTTTTGCTATCAATTTGATTGGCTAATTAATTAACTCAATCAACTAATCAACCCCTCCCTCTCTGGGAAACAACTAACCTTCCCCATCTCTTTTGCATCAGGAAATTGGTGGGAAAATACTCAGTTGATATGATATTTGGCAAGTAATCGAGTGCAGTGTGTGGAATATTCTTTAAACAATTTAGATGGTGTGTGAAATATTGTTTATTTAAACAATTTATTTGATACAAGTTGGTACAGAAGGAAATTTACTTGAACAATTTGTGAGAAAGTTTGTGGAACACTTTTTCATTCTGATTGTGTAAGGAAACATCTAATTACACTGTCACAGAGATCTTAAACGTATCTGAAAAACTCTGTCTCGTCTCGCCACCTACACAGGACGCCCGGAACTGGAGTGCACCGGAGGGACTTCGAAATGCCAGTGGGCTCGCCGCACTGCTGTCAGCTGTTGGCTGCTCCATAGCTATGTGAAGTTTGTAACCTCCCCACCGAATTTTTATAAGAAAAGACAAAGACAATACTTAATAGAAATGGGAGCCGAGTGTAACCTCCCCACAAAATTTTTAAAGAAAAGGACGATACTAATTAGAAATGCTGATGGACATTGCGCTAAGCGTAACCTGCCCACAATGAAATGTACTGACAATGGCAACAAAAATGTGAAATACGCAATCTGACTCGAATGTAAATCCTTCAAAAAAAATTAAAGTCCATTCAGTGACAAGAAAATACAATTAAACCGAAATATCGGTCTTTGGCCCTGTGTAAAACAATCAGAATTAAAGTCTTACCTCAGAATAAATGGATGTCACATATCTGCTCTTGTTGTTGCGCACCGCTTGGAGGAACTGCATTGCAAATAATAATATTCTCTTTTTTTTTTGATTCTAGTGAAATTTTTCTTCAAAAGAAGTGGAATGAAATGGGAAGTGCAACGAAATCTTGAGTTCAATAAAAAATTAAATTTTTGAGAAAATGCTTTTGAAATAAAAAATTATTATTGGGAGACTTGTTGGAGAATAATTACAATAAATAAAATTTTCCATTATCTAATGATTATATTAATTAACAGTATACCTTATTCCTCATCTTGACCAGTGTTGCCGACCGCCTACATCACACAACCGCACTGGGCTGCTACTACTGACCGACCGCTCTGCATGACGACTACAGACTGAGTACTGCTCTCAACTAGACAGAGCTACAGACTCGCAACGACTGAACTGACAGACTCGCAACGACAGACTGACTGCTACTGACTGAGAACCGCTCGCAACACTCGCGCGGTCAAGCGCATACTCTCTGGTCACAGATGCTACAATGCCTCGCCATCGCTGCTATGTTACATACGTGTTTCATAACCCTCCACTGGGGGGGCAAAAATTTGGCAGCGATGGTGAGTCATTTGGACTTGCCAATCGCGGCAAAATTTTTCTTTAATTAACAAAATTCTACAACTTACAGAATATTTAAATGTTGTGCACACGCACTAAGTACAAAATATATCAGACAAAGACAAAATGTGAGTACAAAACATAGTAGCAAATCAGAAAAATGTATATACAAATTTTTTGACAGATAACAAAGTGCACAGGCACTGAAAAAATTCTTTAGCATATGCAGAACAAATAAACAGACTGGCAAAAAATATTATGTTGACAAGTGACATAAGTGTACTCGCATTGGAGTTCAGCGAATCGAAAAATGTATAACCTATGAACATAAATGATGTTACCAAAAAAATTTTTTTTTATGTGACAAGAATCAGGATAGGAAAGGGAAGGATTGCATCATGGTTGTAGCACTTTAGATTGCGCACAGCTGCTCTGAAAGTCCATATCTTTCCACAGAAGTACAACACCAAGTGACACAACTTGAAGTTCTTTTCCCATCAGAATTTATCAGTGTAGCCAAGACACTGAACTGTCGTAGTAATGTTCCATGTTTTCATTTTGGCAGTACATTAGGTACACCAAACAGTGGGACCATAATAATGTCTTCATCGCTCATGGTGGTGGACAGCATGTCGTGTCAACACCACACTCTTACAAGGCACACCAACGTAGAATTAGTGCAAAACCAAAGATAGTGCTCCATGATCACTAGGATAAACAGGACAAATGGACATTGCAGTAATTCAGGGTAGTTAGCTTATGAGGTGAAGGACATCAAGTCACATAATATTGACAATTAGAGACTTAATTAGTTTGTGGCATTCATAGCCCAGTTATTGAACATTTCTGTACCAAGTACGTATTATTACAGAAAAATGTTCATTAATTGTTTTACATAGAATCAGTAGTCTTCTTTTCCTGGTTACAAAGCATTATGAAATAATCGCATTCTTTTCAGTTACAGAGTATAATTAAGAATCATTAACCTTCTCCTAATTACAGTTAATTAATCATTTGTCATTCCAATAATCATTAGCCTTTTCCTAATTACAGTTAATTAATCATTTGTCGTTAATTAATCATTTGTCTAATTACAGTTAATTAATCATTTGTCTAATTACAGTTAATTAATCATTTGTCGTTAATTAATCGCTTGTCTAATTACAGTTAATTAATCATTTGTCGTTAATTAATCATTTGTCTAATTACAGTTAATTAATTAATCATTTGTCATTTCAATATAGTAAGAATTATTAGCCTTAATTAATTACAAAGCATTATTAAACAGTCACATTCTTTTCTGGTTACAAAGTATCAACATTGGAAACAAGAGCTAATCAATGGCATAATTAATCACAATTCTTCAAGTGACAATTATTGGCACTCAGTGGCCAGCAAGTATTGAATAGAATCATCATTCAGTATTATTCAGGTTATTACGAAGTCATTATTAAAAATCAGTTAATTACAGTCAAATCATTAATAATCATGGACATTACAAGTACTCATTACAATAAACAGTGTTCCTCATTCAGTAGTATTCAGACCATTACAAAGTCATTATTAAAATCAGTTAATTACAGGCAAAGAATCACAGGCATTATACGTAGTATCATTATAATAAACAGTGGCAGTTATTAGCTAGTGACAAAGCATTATTTTGAATATAGTCTCATTAAGAGGTCATTACTCAAGTGACATGCTATTCAGAGTTGATCAGTATTATTCAGAATTTTCTCAAACTGGTATCACTATTTGGGACTGTTAATACATTTTATATTTTTTTTGTTAGCAATGCATTGCGTTGGGATCGATAATTAATTGCTGAGGCATAATACTTTTTGCTTTTGACCTATTGCTGCAAATGAGGATAGGTAACGTCATTCGTCATGAGTCAGCTGTAGCAAGATTATGTAACAAGGCAGTACATGTGATCACATTTAGAAGTGATAAACACAAATGGGTAAAAAATAAAAATGCAAGTACTAGAACAGGTATAATAACTAACAGGTTTAGTAAGTGTCATGAAAAAGCTTCTCCTGGAAAAAATACAAAAACGGATTATTGACCTGAAAGAAGAAACGCACACTATGCTGAAAAGTAGTGAACTTTGAATTAACAGGCAGTGAAGTGTGTATAAAAATGTGTTCCATAGCTGTCCTTTCCAAAACTTTCAGTCATCCTACTATGCAATGTAACACCTGCTGTCAAAGCAAACTGCAACAAATACTTAAATAACTACGTAGCATAAATACATAACTTCAATATTATCCTCATCTGTAAAGAAAAAAACTTCATTATCCATATCATCATAACTTCACCATTATCATCACCTGTAAAGAAAAACTTCATTATTCATAATACCATATCCTTCATCATTATTCATCAGTATTCATTATCATCTGCAAAAAATCACTTCATTACTCATTTCATAACTATTCCTTATCTCTAGCATATTTCATCACTAAAACTAAGATGTGTAGTTCTCTCTGACAGCCTGCATCAATCACCTTGTATTCTGAAAGAAAAAATTAGTTAAGACTGCTATTCTTCGATGAGTATAGTATATTCTTGTTAATGTTTGTTAATCCTGATCCATTTACTCTTCCTCATAAAGTTATTGCATCTCCTTTCGTTTATTCCGTAGGTGAAATTCCCATTTATGTTAAATTTATTTCTTAGAATCATCATTCCTTTCTGAAATTGATGAACAAAGATTAATGTCCTGCATTTAAATCATATACCCACTAGATAATGACTGGTTTATGGTAACATAATTAACCCTACAGCATAACATGACAGAAAACGTAATATGTCAAAAACATTGACAGTGTTCAAAAACAAAGATATACACAGAATAATACAATGCAGCAGCAAAAAAAAATGTGAAACAGTCACGATGTTGAGATGTCATAAGGCAAAAAAAATGTCAAAGTCGACTGGTGTGTGTTATATCTTAACTATTTCATAGTCCATACAAACAAAACTGGAGTACAGTCACATACACAAAAAAAATGGAAAATGTGCACGGTCTGATGTGTAACGACAAGAAAAGTGACCTGCTAACCTTACCTTGCCGGGCACTTGCCAAGAAAAAATACGATAATCATCAATAAGTAGTCACATAAATATAATTGCTGAAATAGTCGTAAATGTGTAAATTCATCTGGAAAAATATGCACGGTCTGATGTGTAACGACAAGAAGAGCGACCTGCTAACCTTACCTTGCCGGGCACTTGCCAAGAAAAAATACGATAATCATCAGTAATTAGTCACGTGAAATAATCGCATTAGTAAATGGCATCATAGTGTGTTGAATCATACAGTGGTTTCACTCAATAAACGGTTTAATGTTTGATATATGGTGATTGCCTTTCGATTTTCTGGTTCTCAAAGTTTCGACGTGTACTACATTGGGGTGAGGGATGCTGCGAATCCGATACGGACCTGCGTATAGAAGTTCAAATTTACTGCACTTACCTTTTAATTTGCTGGATAAATAGTGTGTACGCACTAATATTTTCTGTCCAACGTGAAAGTCTCGGCGTTTACAAACCTGTTTTTGCTGTCTTCTCCGGCGCTCTGCGGCACGTTTGATGTTCTTCAGCGCAATGTCAATTATTTCGTGGTGTCGTAGGCGACGACTTTTGGGAAATTCTATTAATTCTTTAATTTTGTTCGGTGGTTCAACGTTTTTCAGTATAACAGTCGGAGATAGCATAGTGGATTCATTTGGAATGGAATTAATTACATCTTGGAATGAGAGTATGTGTGTATCCCAATCAATATGTCTTTTGTGGCAGTATATTCGGCACAGCTTACCAATTTCCTTCATTAATCTTTCACAAGGGTTCGAAGAAGCGTGGTACTTGGATATATAAATCGGAGAAATGTTTCTAGCTCGTAACATGCGTGTCCATATACTACTACGAAATTGTGATCCATTGTCGGAAATTACTTTCATTACATGCCCTACATGAGATAGAAAATGTTTTACAAATGCTTTCGAAACAGTTTTAGCAGTAGCTTTGCGTAACGGAGTGAAAGTAACAAATTTTGAAGTGAGCTCAACAGCGACAAATATGTAGCAAAAACCTCTGTTAGTTCTGGGAATCGGACCAAAAATATCTACTGCGGCCATGTGTCTTAATTTAACAGGTATAATGGGATATAAAGGAGGAATATGTGAAGTGGTGTCTGATTTAGCTTTCTGGCAAATTTTACAAGACGCTAAAACTCGTCGTATACGTTTTTCCATGTTAGTAAAATAACAGTTCTGTCTCAGTATAAGAAAACATTTTCTTGCTCCGTAATGTGCGTAACTTAAATGAGTGTACCAAATTAATTTGTTAACCAGTTCGTCAGGAATGCATAATAACCAATTGTTGCTGTCAGGATGAGAGCGGCGAAACAGAATGTCATTGCGTACAGTGTAGTGGTTTCTAATCGTAACATTATTCTTATCTAGCCAAAGGTGTTTAATTTCTTTCCACACATTGTCTTTATTTTGTTCTTGCGCTATGTCCTGTAATGACGATGAAATAAAGTTTTCAAATGCAACTTGCTGAATGTACATGACACTGAAATTTGCTTTGCAGAAGTTGGTTGCTACGTCTTGCTGATTGTTGCCGAGAGAACGCGATAGTGCGTCTGCTATAACATTTTGTGTGCCGGGAATGTGAACAATCGTAAAATTAAATTCCTGTAAATACAGTTTCCATCTGCTTAATCTATCGTGAGTGAATTTGGCCGAGAGTAAAAATTGTATCGCTCTGTGGTCTGTGTAAACGGTGGTATGTCTGCCATAAAGAAAGTGCCGAAATCTCGTAAAAGCCCATACAACACATAATGTTTCAAGTTCTGTAACAGAGTAATTTCGCTCAGCAGGTGACAGAATGCGGCTTGCAAATGCGATGTTTTTAATTACTGTAGAACCATCTTCTTCAATTTCCTGGAAAATATGTACGCCTAAAGCGGTGTTAGAACTGTCGGTGGCAATGGAAAAATTTCTGGTAAGATCTGGGTGCGATAAAAGTGGTGCATTCAACAGAGCATGTTTCAAATAACGTTCTCGTGAGCAAAATTCTGCGTGTCAAAAGTAATGTTTGCGTTACTGTAATATGCAATCTGTGCTGTATCCGGTTAAAACCTATCGTACGTGTCATTATTTACGGGAGAATGCTGTGGCATATCCACTATATGAACTGTTCTTTTATTTCATACTGACGTGTTACGCTATAGATGACACCTATTGTTTGGATCATTCATGATAATGTGTTGCTGCTGATGTTCTTGCTGCTGAAAAGATCGACTGTTATTAAATGTACGCTGAAAATTGTGCTCGTCATTTATTTTTACGTCTGTCATGATAGTAATTTTTATACGGCGCATTGCGATATGAGTTGAAATGGTGTGTTGTCTGTACGTAGTTATTTCTTTGCTGCCATGCGTTACTATTTGTTGGAGCTGGGACTATACGTGCACGCGGCGAAACATTAAAGTTTGGTTGACCTTGCAGACTGCATTGTTAGTTAGGTATGCTAAGCGGCTTACTTTCATGCTGTTGTGGTGAAAAACATCTATTGTTACAAAAAATATGGTTCCTATTGCTGATAATTTTACACATACTGATGATTACGATTTTATCTGTAATTAAAATTACGGCGGTAGTTGTCATTACGGGAGTGCCTACTGAAAATTGTCACATTCGGTAAAATATTTGTCATATCCGGTTTTCATTACATACGTTTCTTAATACTAGGTAGAGCAATAGTTAAAGAGCAGTTTGGATAGATATAAAGGATAGTAGAAGAGAAGGCAGCAGTGCAGAAAACTAAAGATGAAACAGCACTACTACAGCTCGGGGCCCTATGCTCGCTACGGCACATATTCATTAAAGCGTAATGAATCCCCTGAGGTCAATTACGCACTGCAAATAAATTTAGCTTTAGCGTTGCAGGCAATGGCCGTAAAATTCGAAAACCAAATTGTTGTAACCATGTTAATTCAAATTTCTGCATAATAGATAATGCTGATGAAAATACAATAGCAAATTGTCGCCTCAGATTCAAAGCTAGTTTCTCCATTACAGATAATAGCGGTGAAAGCACAAAAATAAATTGTCTTATACAGTGCAAATCGTGTACCGGTGTTCTGTCATTATTAAATTCTTTACATTTTCTTACAAATGCTAATTGCTTATAATCAACCTTCTCGTCATTGAATTTGATAACACGTTCAGGTTTGTGTGTGAATCTGTTCGTCTGTGTCGTTTCGTACTTCAAGTTACGTAGCTTTTCAGATTTTAAGTCGCGTGGCTTTTCGGATTTTACTTCGCGTAGTCTCTGTAAATTATTCACATTATACGCGCTGCGTAAGTCTGACAAATGTTCGCTAAGTGGCGTCTGTTGTATGTTATTAACTGAAGTGTTTTTCATTTCTGTTACTTCTTGTTGTAAATTTGATAACTTCCGACGTAACGTGTTGTTAGATGAATCGATTTCATTAATTGTCTGCTGTAAATTTTGAAATTCAGGTGTTTGGATAAAAGAAACCGGTGCAGTATCGTCTGATTTATTGTCATTAGTATTTTCGATAACATCAATACGACTGGCCAATTCATCACATTTTTCAGTCAGTATTTTAACCTGATCATCGGTTTTAGAATCAGACGCATTAATCTGTTTTTGCAACTTGCGCGTAGTTTCGCTCAGTTTTTTAACATCTCCTTTGATAACATCACAATCCTGTGTTAGATCTAATTGTTCGAATCTATCTGTCACTGTTTGAATATTTACTGTGTGTGTATCTGTTTTTGATTTAAGGTCAGAAATTTCATCCCGTAATTCCGCGTTCAATTGTTCTATGGTATTAATTTTGTCGGACACTGTAGTAATATTATTGTCTACATACGTCTTCGCTTTCGCGAATATTTTACGTTTGTCCTCTTGTCTTTGTGCAGTGATTGTTTCCATGACTTGTCGTTTTACTTTGTTTTGATCCTGAATAAATCTGCGGAAACGCGTATCACTGTTCTGTATGTGCTGATTAAAGCGCTCGTTGATCTGAGTGTTCTGCTGTTCGAATTTCGCGTCTATCTTTGCGTCCATAGTGCGCGAAAGTTCTACCGTCATTGCTCTAAACTCGTCCCGTAATTGTGTAGCTTTTTCAGAGCACTGTTTGGCGACTCCGCTAATTTCGTCTCTGAGTGTATCTGTCGCGGCTGTTTGCATTTCCCTTAATTCTTGCGCAACCGACTTTATTTCTTCGCTATTTTTTTGTGAACAAGCCTCAATTTCCACGCGCAACTGTTCCTTAGTGTCATGGCACTGCGCGGCAACGGCTGTAATTTGTTCACTAAGTTGTTTGAAATTTTCGTCATTATTGTCAAGTTTTTCATTTATGTGTTTGTTATCTTCCCTAAGTTGTTTGACCTGTTCTTTGAGTTGTCTAAAATTTTCGTTCTGTTCACTAAATTGTTGTTTGAGATCTTCACTCTGTTGTTTACTCATTTGTCGCAACAAAGCCATAATTGGATTCGACTCAAGGTCAGCATTTCTATTCTCTGAGCTGTTCAACAGTGGATCTGGAATTATTTCACTTTCTGTAACCATATGGTCATTTTGAGATTTACAAAAAGGTTTGTCAGTCAAATGTATACTATCAGTCATTGTTTCGGAATTAAATAAATCTGTCGTACTTTCAGAACACTGTCCATTTACATTAGACAAATTTGTCTGTTCATTACTTGGATTTTCTAAATCGGGTGTGCTAAGCTCGGCAGCGCTCATTGCAATAGAGCGTCCCGCGTCATCAATTGTCGTCAAATTAACAGACGAGGCAATTGGGTTCGTTTGTTCATCATTAAGGTAAAAGTCATCATTAATGGTTGGAATGCATTGATTGTTAGTGAACGCAGGATTGTCATCATCACACTGCGTGTCATAATTACTATCAGTCACGCTGTTTGAGTCGGTAATTTCATTCAAAATACCTCGCGATACACTATTCACAGTCTTTCGCGGCATTTTTACAATAGTCACAATTTTTCAGAAAAATAAATAAGCACAATGCAAAAGCAACACACAAATACAACAAAGCAACAAATTGCCGTTGACCTGTAGAGAGAAAGTCACAATATTATTAAAAGCGTTGCGCTAAATCCTAATTATATCTAAGCAAACAAGAGCAGATATCTGACTGTTGTTCAAAAGACTCTCAACGAAATACGATCCTGGACTGGGTGTCGCCAAGTGTAACCTCCCCACCGTAATTTTAAAAGAAATGTAATGGATAATACTTAATATAAATGCTGATGGACATTGCGCTAAGCGTAACCTGCCCACAATGAAATGTACTGACAATGGCAACAAAAATGTGAAATACGCAATCTGACTCGAATGTAAATCCTTCAAAAAAAATTAAAGTCCATTCAGTGACAAGAAAATACAATTAAACCGAAATATCGGTCTTTGGCCCTGTGTAAAACAATCAGAATTAAAGTCTTACCTCAGAATAAATGGATGTCACATATCTGCTCTTGTTGTTGCGCACCGCTTGGAGGAACTGCATTGCAAATAATAATATTCTCTTTTTTTTTTGATTCTAGTGAAATTTTTCTTCAAAAGAAGTGGAATGAAATGGGAAGTGCAACGAAATCTTGAGTTCAATAAAAAATTAAATTTTTGAGAAAATGCTTTTGAAATAAAAAATTATTATTGGGAGACTTGTTGGAGAATAATTACAATAAATAAAATTTTCCATTATCTAATGATTATATTAATTAACAGTATACCTTATTCCTCATCTTGACCAGTGTTGCCGACCGCCTACATCACACAACCGCACTGGGCTGCTACTACTGACCGACCGCTCTGCATGACGACTACAGACTGAGTACTGCTCTCAACTAGACAGAGCTACAGACTCGCAACGACTGAACTGACAGACTCGCAACGACAGACTGACTGCTACTGACTGAGAACCGCTCGCAACACTCGCGCGGTCAAGCGCATACTCTCTGGTCACAGATGCTACAATGCCTCGCCATCGCTGCTATGTTACATACGTGTTTCAAGTTCCAAACTAATCCCTGAACAAAAGCATTAGGTCGTGGTAACCCTTTCATATTAGCACCTGAGAAATTCTCTCTCTCTCTCTCTCTCTCTCTTTCTCTCTCAAGGGACCAAAATATGTCGCATGTTACTGCTGAGCCAGTACGTGCTGTCGCTCGTCATCGGACTAAACCGTAAACAAAGCAGCGTCTACCTGGTAAACCCACAGCTGTGGATGTCTAGGAAATGTTCCCTCACCCTGTTACAGTGATTGACTACTTAATTAAATTGATACCCTTTGTATGGCACAATTTTTTTGCCTCTTATTGGTGGATACTAGGAATGGAATATTTGACCAGATTCGATCCTTCAACCCACCCATGAACCATGCACATTGCTGGTGAGGAGGCTGGCATGCCTCAGGCATAGAGATTGACGTACCATAGGTGCAATCACAATGGAGGGGTATCTGTTGAGAGGCCAGACAAACGTGTGGTTCCTGAAGAGGGGCAGCAGCCTTTACAGTATTTTCAGGAGCAACATTCAGGATGATTATGATTGACTCATCCGCTCTTGTAACATCAACCAAAGCAGCCCCACTGTGCTGGCACTGCGAACAGCTGAAAGCAAGGGCAAACTACGGGCGTAATTTTTCCTGAGGACGTACAGCTTTACTGTATGATTAAATGATGATTGGGTCTTCTTGGGTAAAATGTTCCAGCGGTAAAATAGTCCCCCATTCGAATCTCTGGCCGGGGACTACTCAGGAGGACTGCTCAAAAAATTATTCGCCGTGCAAACTAAATCTCATGATGTATGTTTAATTGGCATATCAATCTGATATCATGCATCCTGGCAATTGGAAGTGATGGCTAGGGTATCATCGATATGATTTGGGAGTGGAAGCAGTGATCACGCATTTTTTCGTTGTGGTGATACATTTTAACGAAATTTCGATTCCTACACAGGGAGATGACCGTCATAATTTATAAAGTGACACGTAGCATAAACCTGATACTTAAAATTGATCTGTACGTTCAGAGACCTCATATGTGGCGAAGCATTTGGTTACTTTAAGGAAGTTCAAAAGTGAGGAGGCATCTTGTAACAGAGGTAGATCTTAGCACTCCACCATGAGTCAAACATAGGTTTAATATTCTAGTCCTCTGATGCAGGATGTAACAGATACTGATTTGATTATAACAGATTTTTTGCTACCTGATGAGAGAATATGTAGCCTGTGCCATACTGTTACAGGATTTTCACAAGTAACGATAATTTAGCGATGTGAAAATACGTGTACACCCTGATTTCTTCTGTCTTCGAAAATAACTTGTGTAAAATTTCACCTGAGAATATGGGGAACAACATTTCTATCTCCGATTGGGTAAAGTGGATTTTTTGAACTGGAGGGGTCTATGTCGGGATGGAATTGTTTAGAACTACTTTATAGATCAAAGCCGCAGGTTTTTGTTTCGCAGTGCACAACGGCTGGTGGCATTTACTTATCTGATCACCGCGGCTGTCAGCAGAAATGGTTATGAAGCTTCAGTGACCAGAAGTTGTGGATAGCGCAGCCTGGACAGGTGGTCACGTAACAAAGAATGTGCCAAGCTGCCTGAGCTTGCCTACAGCTTCAGGGGCTAGGAAACTGATCAGTGTGCTCGGTGAATGGGAATAGAAGAGGACGTGAGAGGAGATTCAAAATGACGGGTATTTGCTCTGGACATATTGATAACTACTACTACTCCAATTATCCCCGGATGCCTTCCGTGGCTGGGGTGGTGCACTTGGCCTACATGGGAGTTCACGATGGCGGCTGCGGCCACGGTGATTGTTTTGCACTGACCTCTGAGCATTGGCAAAGCGGCGAATGAGAGGACTGGTGCGTTGCATGTTGACCTGAGGACATGAGTACGCGGGGTGTGTGAGTGCTTCAGCGATCTCCGACATCCAGCCATGACAACTACTGCTATAGACCGAATTGTGGCTTAAGTGTGTCATTCTCAATACATCGCAGTTTTACTCTGCTGTTCTTGTTGCTGTTGTTGTTACTATCCTATCAAGCAGTAGGCTCTTCCTCCTTCCAGATACAGTGGAAAGAACCAAGTTAGCAATTCTATAGTGCTTTAAAACTCATTTGCGACGACAAATTCCGACTGATAGTGATCTCTTACATCTAGCCATCGAAACTTATTACTAGGGATTGGATCGCGTTTTAAGTGTGTTGTGTTTAGAGCTTCTCGATATACTGCAGTGGACTCCGTTTTGCTGTGGCATTTGTTGTTGTTGTTGTTGCTGTTTCTATCGTCCCATCATGTGGTAGGCCCTTCCTCCTTCCAAATGCAGTGGTGAGAACCGGTTTAGCAATTCTACAGTGCTTTATAAATCCAATCACGACATCAAATTGCCGATTGATCAATTTATTTTTTCCGATAGTGCATTGTGTGCACGCATCTGCCCACACGTTCCTGAGATTTCTTTAAGGACGTAGCATCCCATTGAGATGAAATAAGAAATTTTCAGCTACCTCCAACGTAATGGACTTCTTACCAAATGACCTAACAGTGTCAGTATCCACCGAAAAAAGGAAAGGGAAAACATATCCTGCAGGATTTGGAGACTGGGCGGTTCCGGGACTGAATCCCGCTGAAGATTCCAGTCCTAGTATCCATCAATATGAGGCAAGGAAAAACTGTCCCAGACAGATGGTATCCATTTAATTAATTAGTCAATCAATCTAATAGAGTGATATTTCCTAGACATCCACAGCTGTGGTTTACCATGTAAGCGCTGCTTTGTTTATGGTTCGGTCCGATCGCGACGTATGGCGCGCGCAGGTCCAGCAGTGGCACGCGACATGATGTAGCCCCTTGAGAGAGAGAGAGAGAGAGAGGGAGAGAGAGAGAAAGAATATATTTCGACAGGAATTTCTCCAGTATCAGTATCAAAGGGATGCCGCTACCTGACGCTTTTGTTGGAGGGTTAGCGTGGTACTTCACGTAGTTGTGGAACAGACAACCGCCGACATGGTGCGACAAGTCAACTGGCGTTTCCAAATACACACTTCAAAACAAGTTTTGCATCACCCCGGTTCCCAGAACTCCTGAAGATAGACTTTGACTGTGGATATTGTATCACAAACACAGTCCCTTTGAATGTTCAGAGATGTCACTAAACCCGCCAAAAGACGTAATCGATCATGCATGAGCAGCGCCAATTAGACGGAGGGAGTCCGACAGCCGATCAGTTCCAGTCATTCCACCAGGAAGGAGGTACACGGCTCATGTTGTCTATAGTTCAACCATGCCTAGACGGTCAATACCACGGTTCGAAATCATCCGGATTGATACTTTGTGCCAGGAAAGGCTATCAAAAACGGAAGTGTCCAGGTGTCTCAGAGTGAAACAAAGCGATGTTGTTCGGACATAGATGAGATAAAGAGAGATAGGAACTGTCGATGACACGCCTCGCTGACACCGCCCAAGGGCTATGACTGCAGTGGATGACCGCTACCTACGGATTATAGCTCAGAGGAACCCTGACAGCAACGCCACCACGTTGAACAATGCTTTTCGTGCAGCCACAGGTCGTCGTGTTACAACCCAAAGTGTGCGCAAGAGGTTGCGTGATGGACAACTTCACTCTCGCGTCAATGGGGAGGTCCATCTTTACAACCACGACACCATGCAGCGCGGTACAGGTGGGCCCAACAACATGCCGAATGGACGGCTCAGGATTGGCATTACCGATGAGTGTCGCTTATACCTTCAACCACACAACCGTCGGAGACGTGTTTGGAGGCAACCCAGTCAGGCTGAACGCCTTAGACACACTGTCCAGCAAGTGCAGCAAAGTGGAGGTTCCCTGCTGTTTTGGGGTGGCATACTGTGGGGCCGAAATATGCTGCTGGTGGTCATGGAAGGTGCCGTAACTGCTGTACGATACGTGAATACCATCTTCAAAACCGATAGTGGAACCATACGGGCAGCCTTTTGGCGAGGCATTCGTCTTCATGGACAATTCGTGCCCCCGTCGTGCACATCTTGAGAGTGACTACCTTCCCGATAACGCCATCGCTCGACAAGAGTGGCTAGCATGTTCTCCAGACATGAACCCTATCGAACATGCCTGGGATAGATTGAAAAGGGCTGTTTATGGACGACGTGTCCCACCAACCATTCTGACGGATCTATGCCGAATCGCCGTTGAGGAGTGGGACAATCTGGACCAACAGTGCCTTGATGAACTTGTGGATAGTATGCCACGACGAATACAGGCATGCATCAATGCAAGAGGACGTGCTATTGGATATTAGAGGTACCGGTGTGTACAGCAATCTGAACCACCACCTCTCAAGGTCTCGCTGTATGGTGGTACAACATGCACTGTGTGGTTTTCATGAGCGATCTGTGATAGTGTAATTACGTGTTTCGTTAGGCGATCGGAATGAAAAGGTGCAGCAATTCTTTAAATATTCCACACACGCCAGTCGACTTCGTGACAAATTCTTTAAATGAAGTTTATGCCATGCAGTACCCTGTACCTCATAAATTGTTTAATTAAACTGTATTTCATACACTGCAGTCAATTTCCTGACAGTTCTTTACCTATAGTTCAAACACTGCCTTTTATAACAGAAATTGTTTAAATAAAGGATATTCCGTGTGTAGTTGTGGTCTTCAGTCCAGAGACTGGTTTGGGGCAACTCTCCATGCTACTCTATCCTGTGCAAGCTTCTTCATCTCCCAGTATCTACTGCAACCTACATCCTTCTGAATCTGCTTAGTGCATTCTTCTCTTGGTCTCCCTCTACGATTTTTACCCTCCACGCTGTCCTCAAATACTAAATTGGTGATCCCTTGATACCTCAGAGCACATTCATGGCTACATTCCATACAAATACTTTCAGCAACGAGTTCCTGACACTTATATCTATACTCGATGTTAACAAATTTCTCTTCTTCAGAAACGCTTTCCTTGCCATTGCCAGTCTCCATTTTATATCCCCTCTACTTCTACCATCATCAGTTATTTTGCTCCCCAAATAGCAAAACTCCATTACTACTTTAAGTGTCTCATTTCCTAATCTAATGTCCTCAGCATTACCCGTCTTCATTCGACTACATTCCATTATTCTAGGTTTGCTTTTGTTGATGTTCATCCTATATCCTCCTTTCAAGACACTGTCGATTCCGTTCAACTGCTCTTCCAGGTACTTTGCTGTCTCTTACAGAATTAGATATTTCATACATTTTCTAAATTGTGTAAACAATATTACATCCAATGCGATCTATTTCTCACCAAATTCTTTATACAAATATATGAACTATATTTCACACAACGCTTTGAACCCCATACATTGTTCAGATAAACAATATTCCACACATTGTCTAAATTGTTTAAAGAGTATTCCATGTACTGCAACCGATTTTCCACCAATTCATTTCAATAAATAAATAAACAATATTCCATACACCCCATTGTATCAAATACATTGTTTAAATAAATAATATTCCACACGTTGTATAAATTTTTTAAACTATATTCAATACATTGCATAGAATTCCTCGCCAGACAGCTACTGAATTGAGACTTTTCCCACTAATTTCCAACTGTGGGTGTTGAGGGGGAGGGCTCGGGATTGTCCCAGTGGGGGAGGGGCTAATGAATTGTTTTATTTATTTAATTAGTCAATCAAATTAATACCAAATGTATGCTTCTATCAGTGAGGAGTGATCTCAGAAGATTGAGGGGAGGAGGGGTAGGTGGAGCAGGAGGTAGGGTAGGGGTGATATGGGAAGAACCTGTCAATTTAAAGGAAGAACTGTCCCCAGGGGGTCATAATCCTCCTAACAGAACAATAGGTTAAGGTTCTGTCAATCAAAGGAGAAAAACAGTTTTGCCCCTGAATATATACTTGCCCCTGATGTAGGCAAGCCACAATGTGTGCTGATGTCCTTGTTGCCCTACTACTGTCAGAGGAGTGGGATGAGGAGATGGGCAGACAGAGAAGAGGGGGGGTATAGATGGACAGAAACAGGGTGGGAAGGAGATGGAGGAGAGGGAAGAGAAGGACAGAACAGAGGGAATGGATGGAGAAGGGAGGGAGGAGAAGGTGGACTATTAGTGAATTGGAATAAATGAACATGTGGTGTGATCTCAGGTTTCTCAGGTAATAAAAAAAAAGAAATGCACTGATGGGAAAAAAGTCGCAGGTTGAAAACATATATTATGCAGACTGACTAAATTTTGGAAATATTGTCTAAATAAGGTACTTAAGTAATTAACATTGCAAGGTCATAGGATACTGTAAGGATGAGATAAACCATCTCAAATGTGAAATGCTGGTACATTGGTAACCAGTGTAACCGACAGAATGTTGAATGCATGCATGCAAACGTGTATGCTTTCTTTGGATATCTATTTGTGGAATGGAGTTCCGTGCCTGCTGCACTTAGTCAGTCAATACAGGGATGGTTAAGGGGAGGTGGAACGCCCTATCCTCACAATGATAAATTTGGTGACTTGGCTTCCCTGTATTTCGGGAACCACTGTAGCCACTGACATGAAACTTTTACAGGACGTTAAACTGCATATTCTGAGTCTACTGAACTACAATAATTGTATTTCAGCCACTGCTTTCGGAAATACAATTTTTTAATTACACTGTGAAAATATTGTGTTCTTTTGTTGTATATTATCCTAAATAATTTTAATTATACCTAAATTATGTTCTTATTTTAATTCAGTAGACTCAGGATATGTATGTTATTACTTCCTGAAAATTTGAATACTCTACGTGGTATCAGAGATTTAAAAAAAATACTACAGAAAAAGTAAATTTTCAGGAATGGCTTCTAAAGTTTCAAAAGACTGTAACTCAGTTAACATACGCTTAGTTTCTATTTATTTTTGGTCAGTCAGAAGCACCCTGCACCATACTGTATATAATCCTCTTGATCGTTTTCCACGTTTTGTCTTCCTTTCTTCTTTCTGGTCTCCTTAGTGGCCGACTGTGCTGCATACTCTGCTTTATCAATGTGAACCTTGTCCATCCGGTCAAGTTCTCTGATGCAGTTTGCTCCAGGATTAACTCCCACATGCTGTAGCGCTTTCACCCTACCAATTTTGTCATCATTAAAAGCAATAACAGCATTAATGACCGCCCACTGTAGTGACTTCATTCCAACAAAAACAGTTTTTGGTAAATGAGTCCATATAAGATTATTGAACGACTCACTGGGATTTTGAGTCTAGCCCTGTAGACACTTCTTCAGTAATTCAGGATTTTCGATGTCTCTGTAACTAGGTTTTACGATATCCATGACTGCTGCTGGGATGGAATGTTGACGGCTGTATGAGCTGTTTGAGTACTGGGCATTGCGATAATTGCGCCATGAATCAGGTCCAGGAGTGCAAAGGTGGTGTACTGGTTTTTCATCTTGACAGTCTGCAGAAGAAGGTAGCCCATACTGCTTGCACACTACTTAATGTAACTTAAACTAACTTACGCTAAAGGACAACACACACACCCATGCCCGAGGGAAGACTCGAACCTCCGACGGGGGCAGCCTTGCGAACCATGGCAAGGCGCCCTAGACCTCTCTTCTACCCCTCCTGGCACAATGGCATCTTTGTCGCCTTAAAGGCGTTATTGACTAACATCAACTCAGCGCGTCCGAAGGGAACTAACCGTTAAAACGCGTATTTGCAGCACGCCTGATTTGCATCTTCATAGTGGCTCTACTAGTGCCGTTCTTATGCGAATTATGCGAAATTTGGACACACGTCGTATTTCGAATGTAGAAACACTCCTACCAACTTCTTGTATGTCGCAAAACCCTTTTTTGGTGTTGCGATCTTTCTCTGTCTGTGTAACAGAGAAACGTATGTACGATTGTTAGTATGTATGTATGTTCCACATCTCCTCATAAACCACTGGACCGATTTCAACCAAACTTGGTACACTTACGACCTACTGCCTGCAAAGAACCGCTGTGCGGTGAAGAAGCCTATCTGTCAAAGGCATGGTGGAGAAAAAACAGCGTTAACCACGACGCACGAATAGCCCAGACTTGATTCATCCATTCGCTTGAGGATGGGAGATGAAGATAAGGCCACTTACTGACTTGACGCACACGTTACACACAATTTTAAATCTCTATGAAACTTTTTTTCAGTGATAAGCTCCACATTGTAATTCTGTCAGAGACAGCAAAGGGCCAGCAAGAGCAGTTGAACGGAATGGACAGTGTCTTGAAAGGAGTGTATAAGATGAACATCAACAAAAGCAAAACGAAGCTAATGGAATGTAGTCGAATTAAATAGGGGGATGCTGAGGGAATTAGATTAGGAAATGAAATGGTTCAAATGGCTCTGAGCACTATGGGACTTAACTTCTAAGGTCATCAGTCCCCTAGAACTTAGAACTACTTAAACCTAACTAACCTGACATCACCCACATCCATGCCCGAGGCAGGATTCGAACCTGCGACCGTAGCAATAGCGCGGTTCCAGACTGTAGCGCCTAGAACCGCTCTGCCACCCCAGCCGGCAGATTAGGAAATGAGAAACGTAAAGTAGTAACGGAGGTTTCCGATTTGGGGAGCAAAATAACTGATGACGGTCGAAGTAGAGAGGATATAAAATGTAGACTGGCAATGGCAAGGAAAGTGTTTCTGAAGAAGAGAAATTTGTTGACATCGAGTATAGATTTAAGTGTCAGGAAGTCGTTTCTGAAAGTATTTGTATGGTATGTAGTCATGTATGGAAGCGAAACATGGATGATAACTAGTTTGGACAAGAAGAGAATAGAAGCTTTCGAAATGTGGTACTACAGAAGAATGCTGAAGATTAGATGGGTAGATTACACAACTAATGATGAGATATTGAACAGAATTGGGGAGAAGAGGAGTTTGTCGCACAACTTGACTAGAAGAAGGGATCGGTTGGTAGGACATGTTCTGAGGCATCAAGGGATCACCAATTTAGTACTGGAGGGCAGCGTGGAGGGTAAAAGTTGTAGAGGGAGACCAAGTGATGAATACTCTAAGCAGATTCAGAAGGATGTAGGCTGCAGTATGTACTGGGAGACGAAGCAGCTTGCACAGGATAGAGTAGCATGGAGAGCTGCATCAAACCAGTCTCAGGACTGAAGACCACAACAACAACCTCAACAAAATGACGAAAAGAAAAAATTTGTGGCTTACTACATTTTCGCTGAAACTTCCTGGCAGATTAAAACTGTGTGCCCGACCGAGACTCGAACTCGGGACCTTTGACTTTCGCGGGCAAGTGCTCTACCAACCGAGCTACCGAAGCACGACTCACGTCCGGTACTCACAGCTTTACCTCTGCCAGTACCTCGTCTCCTACCTTCCAAACTTTACAGAAGCTCTCCTGCGAACCTTGCAGAACTAGCACTCCTGAAAGAAAGGATATTGCGGAGACATGGCTTAACCACAGCCTGGGGGATGTTTCCAGAATGAGATTTTCACTCTGCAGCGGAGTGTGCGCTGATATGAAACTTCCTGGCAGATTAAAACTGTGTGCCCGACCGAGACTCGAACTCGGGACCTTTGCCTTTCGCGGGCAAGTGCTCTACCAACCGAGCTACCGAAGCACGACTCACGTCCGGTACTCACAGCTTTACCTCTGCCAGTACCTCGTCTCCTACCTTCCAAACTTTACAGAAGCTCTCCTGCGAACATTTTCGCTGTTCATACAGAAAACTGACGCATCTAGCATGACGTTTTAATCCATTACTGCTTTACTACTAACCTTATTCACGGCATATTTCATCACTGTTTGCTAAAATCATTGAAAAGGCTGTGTGTGTAAGGATAATTGATCTTTTTATTTCACATAATTTCCTGTCAAGTGTACAGTTCGGATTTAGAAGTGGTTTAACAACTGAAAATGCTATACTCTCTTTTCTCTGCGAGGTTCTGGATGGTTGAACAAAAGGTTTCGAACGCTAGACATCTTTCTTGAATTAACTAAGGCTTTTGATTGTGTTGGTCACAAAATATTGCTCCAGAAGTTCAACCATTACGGAATATGTGGAGTAGCTCACAACTGGTTCACCTCTTACTTTAACAACAGACGGGAAAAGGTTATTATTCACAGTGTTGAGAATGGCTGCTGTGTGGGGTCTGAGTGGGGCACGATCAAATGGGGGGTGCCTCAGGGATCAGTGATGGGGCCAGACCTTCCCCTTTTTACATAAATGATACCCTCTAGTATTACAGGTGATTCTAAAATATTTCTGTTTGCTAATGACACTAGCTTGGTAGTAAAGGATGTTGTGTGCAACATTGGCTCTGTTTCAAATAGTGCAGTTGATGACATAAGTACATGGCTTGTAGAAAATAAACTAACGGTAAATCACAGTAAGACTCAATTTTCATGGTTTCTAACACACAATTCAACAAATCCTGACGTTTTAATTTCACAGAATGGGCATATGCTTAGTGTAACGAAACTGTTCAAATTTCTGGGTGTTCAGATAGACAGTAAACTTTTGTGGAAAGCATACATTCAGGATCTTGTTCAAAGACTTAACGCTGCCATTTTGATTTTTTGAAAGGTATTTCAAGCAACTGACACTTCGATACGAAAAGTAGTCTACTTTATTTATATTCATTCACCTATGACGTATGGTATTATAGTTTGGGTTAATTCTTCCCCTTCTCAAAGCATATTTTTGGCTCAGAAACGGGCGGTTCGGGCCGTAAGTGGTGTAAGTTCGCGAACCTCTTATCGACCTTGTTCATCTGTCTGGGTATATGACAATGGCCTCTCAATGTACATATTCTTTACTGTCGTTTATTGGTAACAGTATCAGCTTATTCCCAAGAATTAGCAGCTTTCACTGAGTTAATACTAGGGATAAATCCAATCTGCATTTGAATCGCACTTGCTTGACTTTTGTGCAGAAACGTGTGTAGCATACTGCTGCATCCATTTTCAATAAGCTATTACAAGAATTCAAAAACGTTAGCAGTATTCTACGCGCTTTCAAATTGAAACTGAAGAGTTTCCTCATGGGTCACTCCTTCCATTCTGTTGAAGAGTTCCTTGAAAAATTAAGCTGATTCCTGTGTTATATGGTTGACTGCGTATACATAAACTTACGGCATGTCCATTTTTGGGTTCATAAAGAATTTATTTTATCTGTTATTTCTGTTATGTTGTGATTTCATGTTCTTACACGTTACATGACCTTGGAGATTTGCTCCCAAATTTGGTCCTACGGAACTACACATGTAAAATAAGAAAATAAACAGTGTTCACGTGTATCTCTGGAAGTTACAGCAAAGTCATGTCACTGTGCTGCACATAGCTTATGAGATGGGACGTCATAAACAGTGAGCTACTTGAAAAAAGTGAAAACGAAATACGAAATACGCCACTGGCAGTCTCTAGTCACACGACGAGGTCCATACAACGGGCTTAAAGTGAATTTGCTGCAGCTTGTTTAATAGAAGTGACAAAACCTTATGGTTATGCATCAGATTTTATAAAGCTGACTTAGGGCATGGCTTGTTTTAGGCAAACATTTAAATAATATTTTATGTTCTGAAGAAGACGTTATTACTAACGTTGAAACCGAGGTAAACGATAAAGTTAACCTGCAACTGTAGGCTGTATACTCTTATATAAACGAGATCAGTTGCTGTCGCTGCATAAATATGTTAAAAATTATATTTATATTAAACACATGTGACATATGCGGATGTGGGCAGAGCTCCGTCTATGCCCCTGGGTAGATTTCAGTCAAATTTAGCACGTATGTTGTGTGAACCGAAGGTGGAGAGGGACGAAAGGAAAGGAAAGGAATGGAATTCGTGACGTCAGCTGTATCAGGACTTTATGCAGAGTGGAAAATGTGTATCGGAGAAGCATTAGAACCCAGGAAGTTCTGCTAACTAGGCAGCTGGGTTAACCGCTGCGCCACCCAACATATTTTTATCGCCATTTTGCGGACTACGTCGGTTCGCCCCTCGGTCTACCCGCATTTCCACCTAGCGCCGTCTGACCGCTGTCCTCGCCCATATCCTCCATGCTCGCTACTTTCAGATTCCCGCGGGAGGTCGAAACTGATTGTGCATTTGCACAGAAGATGGTGGATTCGTAGCCCATGGAGGCGACTCTGTTACACTAATGCACAATGTCTGATCTTTCGGACAGATTCACATATTCATGTAATTCGAACACATGTACCGGGTGATCAAAAAGTCAGTATAAATTTGAAAACTGAATAAATCACGAAATTATGTAGATAGAGAGGTACAAATTGACACACATGCTCGGAATGAGATGGGGTTTTATTAAAAAAAAAAAAAAAAACAAAAACAAAAAGAATACAAAAGTTCAAAAAATGTCCGACAGATGGCGCATCAGAAAAGCAATAATTAGCATAACAAACTAAGACAAAGCAAAGACGATGTTCGTTACAGGAAATGCTTTTATGTTCACTATCATTCCTCAACAATAGCTGTAATCGAGGAATAATGTTGCGAACAGCACTGTAAAGCATATCCGGAGTTATGGTGAGGCATTGGCGTCGGATGTTGTCTTTCAGTATCCCTAGAGATGTCGGTCGATTACGATACACTTGCGACTTCAGATAACCCCAAAGCCAATAATCGCACGGACTGAGGTCTGGGGACGTGGGAGGCATGACGAAAGTGGCGGCTGATCTTTCGCGCGTCTAGCAATATGGGGTGGAGCGCCATCCTGTATAAACATCGTAGTTTCAGCAGGTATATATCAGCCAGGCTGGGGATGATGCGATTCTGTAACATATCGGTGCACCTCTCACCCGTCACGGTAGCGGTCACTGACATTTTGCTGTCCAGCGCCATCTGTCGGACATTTTTTTTGTTCTAATTAAACCCCATGTCATTCCAAGCGTTTTTGTCAATTTTTACCTCTCTCTCTATATTATTCCGTGGTTTATTAAGTTTTCAAATCTATACTGACTTTTTGATCACCCGGTACTTCCTATCTCGAAATAAATACTGTGAGGCTAAGGACCAGAAACCTGCTATCGGGGTTGCGTGATAATGTGGTGATAGAAAGTTGGAGGAGGAGGGGCAGTCCAAGAGGGGGAAGGCGGTCATGGACCCAGAGGAGATGGACAGAGAGTGGGGGAGGGGCAAATGGACACGTAAGGGGATGAGGAGGAGGTGGACAGAGAGATGCTGGAAGAGGTGATGGACGGAGGAAGGAAAGAGGAGGAGGAGAAGTCAGAGAGAGGGGCAGAAGAGAAAATGTACAGAGAGTGAGGGATGGAGGAGAGGAGGGACTGTATTCAAACATTATGAATCACCTCGAAGGAAACGATCTATTGATACGTAATCAGCATGGTTTCAGAAAACATCGTTCTTGTGCAACGCAGCTAGCTCTTTATTCGCACGAAGTAATGGCCGCTATCGACAGGGGATCTCAAGTTGATTCCTTATTTCTAGATTTCCTGTCAGGAAGGTAGCAGTTCGTAGTAACAGACCGCAAATCATCAATTAAAACTGAATTGATATCAGGTGTTCCCTAGGGAAGCGTCCTGGGACCTCTACTGTTCCTGATCTATATAAATGACCTGGGTGACAATCTGAGCAGTTCTCTTAGGTTGTTCGCAGATGATGTTGTAATTTACCATCTAGTAAGGTCATCCGAAGACCAGTATCAGTTGCAAAGCGATTTAGAAAAGATTGCTGTATGGTGTGGCAGGTGGCAGTTGACGTTAAATAACGAAAAGTGTGAGGTGATCCACATGAGTTCCAAAAGAAATCCGTTGGAATTCGATTACTCGATAAATAGTACAATTCTCAAGGCTGTCAATTCAACTAAGTACCTGGGTGTTAAAATTGCGAACAACTTCAGTTCGAAAGACCACATAGATAATACTATGGGGAAGGCGAGCCAAAGGTTGCGTTTCATTGGCAGGACACTTAGAAGATACAACAAGTCCACTAAAGAGACAGCTTACACTACACTCGTTCGTCCACTGTTAGAATATTGCTGCGCGCTGTGGGATCCTTACCATATGGGATTGACGGAGAACATCGAAAGGGTGCAAAAAAGGGCAGCTCGTATCACGTAATAGGGGAGAGAGTGTGGCAGATATAATACGCGAGTTGGGATGGAAGTCATTAAAGCAAAGACGTTTTTCGTCGCGGGGAAATCTGTTTAACAAATTTCAGTCACCAACTTTCTCTTCTAAATGCGAAAATATTTTGTTGATCCCAACCTACATAGGTAGGAATGATCATCAAAATAAAATAAGAGAAATCAGAGCTCGAACAGAAAGGTTTAGGTGTTCGTTTTTCCCGCGCGCTGTTCGGGAGTGGAATGATAGAGAGATAGTATGATTGTGGTTCGATGAACCCTCTGCCAAGCACTTAAATGTGAATTGCAGAGTAATCATGTACATGTAGATGTAGGGAGGGCGGATAAGGAGGAGAAAGGAGATGGACTAATAAAATTGGAATAATTTAGCGAGTATGAAATAAAAGACTTGACATGCCTGTAATTATTACTAATACAGTGTTAGTTAACTGGCTATAAAGACTTACCACAGTGATATTCGTGACACTGCGGACTCAGGGGAGTGCACAAACCGACGTAAACCTGCTTGAGTTGCCTCTGTTCATGGATGACGTACGGGTATTAGATTGCTTAGTCCTACGGTCGAGCGCACCGTTTACGTTACAAGGGGGTGAAGCATGTGGCTGACTCGCCTGCCACTGGGTGTATGACGTGATGCATTTATCAGGGACTGCCGCACGGCCGCCGTCGGGTGCCGCCTCGGCTTTGGGAGGGCGAGGTCTGCTTTAACGCGGCCACGCAGCCTGTTGCCGGCGGCGGCAGGTAACCTGTAACCCCCAGCGGGTGCGGGGCGGGGCCATTCACCGGCGAGTGGTGCGCCCGTGCGCCCGACAGCTCCGCTAATCAAATCGCTCTCCGCTGGCGGAACTTGCGCGCCAGCTACCGCCCACGCGCTGCGTTAAGCGAGGGCGCCTTGCCCGCGGAAACTCTACGGCCTCCCTGCCATTTGCCTTCTCGGAAGCCCAGCTAACGACATTCCGTAAACTTTAGAGGTGCGAAAGACAATCCCTCACGCACACAGCATTCCACTCTGTGGAGTGGTAATACGTTAATGTAGTGTGACAGTAAGTTTCTGCTTACATCGCAGTCTTACAGTACTTGTTCCCGGATTTGCACTTCTAAGTACACTACTGGCCATTAAAATTGCTACACCAAGAACAAATGCAGACGATAAACGGGTATTCATTGGACAAATATATTACACTAGAACTGACATGTGATTACATTTTCACGCAATTTGGGTGCATAGATCCTGAGAAATCGGTACCCAAAACAACCACCACTGGCCGTAATAACGGCCTTGATACGCCTGGGAATTGAGTCAAACAATGCTTGGATGGCGTGTACAGGTACAGCTGCCCATGTAGCTTCAACAAGATACCACTGTTCATCAAGAGTAGTGACTGGCGTATTGTGACGAGCCAGTTGCTCGGCCACCATAGACCAGACGTTTTCAGTTGGTGAGAGATCTGGAGAATGTGCTGGCCATGGCAGCAGTCGAACATTTTCTGTATCCATAAAGGCCTGTACAGGACCTGCAACATGCGGTCGTGCATTATCCTGCTGAAATGTAGGGTTTCGCAGGGATCGAATGAAGGACGAAGCCACGGGTCGTAACACATCCAAAATGTAATGTCCACTGTTCAAAGTGCCGTCAATGCGAACAGGAGGTGACCGAGACGTGTAACCAATGGCACCCCATACCAACAAGCCGGGTGATACGCCAGTATGGCGATGAAGAATACACGCTTCCAATGTGCGTTCACCGCGATGTCGCGAAACACGGATGCGACCATCATGATACTGTAAACAGAACCTGGATTCATCCGAAAAAATGACGTTTTGCCATTCGTGCAACCAGGTTCGTCGTTAAGTACACCATCGCAGGCGCTCCTTTCTATGATGCAGCGTCAAGGGTAACCGCAGCCATGGTGTCCAAGCTGACAGGCCATGCTCCTGCAAACGTCGTCGAACTGTTCGTGAAGGATGGTTGTTGTCTTGCAAACGTCCCCATCTGTTGACTCAGGGATCGAGACGTGGCTGCACGATCCGTTACAGCCATGCGGATAAAATGCCTGTCATATCGACTGCTAGTGATAAGAGGCCGTTGAGATCCAGCACGGCGTTCCGTATTACCCTCCTGAACCTATCGATTCCATATTCTGCTAACAGTCATTGGATATCGACCAACGCGAGCAGCAATGTCGCGATATGATAAACCGCAATCGCTATAGGCTACAATCAGACCTTTATCAAAGTCAGAAACGTGATGGTACGCATTTCTCCTCCTTACCCGAGGCATTACAACATTTCACCAGGCAACGCCGGTGAACTGCTGTTTGCGTATGAGAAATCGGCTGGAAACTTTCCTCGTGTCAGCACGTTGTAGGTCTCGCCACCGGCGCCAACCTTGTGTGAATGCTCTGAAAAGCCAATCATTTGCATATCACAGCATCTTCTTCTTGTCGGTTAAATTTCGCGTCTGTAGCACTATATCTTCAAGGTGTAGCAATTTTAATGGCCAGTAGTGTATCATGACGTCATCTAATCACCGCTCGGCCACTCTGGCCGGCCTGAAAGAGCACACTGCTGGTGCACGCACAAGTGTTTCGGAGCACACCGTTCATCGCACAATGTTGAACATGGAGCTCAGCAGCAGACCACCCCTACGTATTCACATGTTGACCCAAGAATATCATCAGTTACGATAGCAGTAGGCATGGTCTAACGTTCCCTTAGAAAAATTTCTGAATTACTGTGCTGATAAACCTCTTACATTATTTGCTTTTCAAACAGCTGAGCAAAACTGAACGTAATCAAACATTCACTAAAGTGACACACAATATTTTTAGCGCAACGCAATCTGACTTTCAAAAATCCCTACAAAAGAATGGCCCTGACTCACATTAACCTATACCTTTCACAAATCACTTACCTCACCAAAAATCTTCGTTACTCGAACTACTGCAATACATCGAGCGTCACTGCTGCCAGCTAAATAAAAGATTCAAACTACAGAAGGCACTAACTACTGATAGGCATATCAAATGAAAGATTTTAATAGAGAACAAACAATGTATTTACCTTAATAGTGTTGAAAAATCATAATATACATAGCAGTTCATGACATCCAGTCTTACAAATTTCAAAACTCCGCCATTTCTCTCCCCACATCCACCACTGCTGGCGGCTCACCTCCAACTGCGCAACGCTACACGCAGTTAACAGCCAACTGCCCAACACTACAATGGCAGGCAACAATGCAAACTAGCCACAGACTGCAAACCGCACAGCCAGTGATTTTCATACAGAGCGTTACGTAACGTTGCCAATAAGAAAACATAAACAGCCTACTTACATAGGCCCCATGCTCCCCACAAAAATTTTTACAAATTGTTTTGGGCAGTGGCCAATAATGATTTGATAAAATTTTTCATAATTACAATAACAAAGATATCAAATGCACACACTTATTGATACAATGTTGGTCAAAAGCTAAAATTTTCTCACAGTCCATAAAGACAGTCCATATTGTTCATCACAGTAAAATTGCAGTGTTTTTCTCAAAGTCTGAGCAGTAAAAGAAAATGCACACAGAAGTAGTGGATTTCCATGCAGTCTTGAAGAAGTAGTGTTGTCCTTCCAACAGAAAGACAAAGACTCTTGACATGCTGACAGGTAATGGGTCACAACATAGCAAACCCACAGCAGAGCTAGTCGAAGTATGGAAGAATATTGGTAGGTAGGTCATCAGAGAGTAGACCTACTGTAGTCCTGGTAGAGATTACGGTACTGGTGGGCCATCAGAGGTGCAGACCCACTGCAGTCCTTGTAGAAGTTATGGTATTGGTGGGCCATAAAAGGTGCAGACCCACTGTAGTCCTTGTAGAGACGGCCAGCAGCAATCTGCTGCAACTGTGCAGGTGCACAATCACCATCGAAGAGTCTTGCGGACAATACAGCAAGTCCATAAACCACCACTTGTGCACTCACAAAGTTTCTGGAATTGTCCTTAGAACCAGCAATGCTGTTAATCAGTCCCTTTTGCATATTTTGTTACCATCAGAAATTTGATGAACTGGTGTCAATTACAATTTTATAACATGAGAATACAATAACGAAGGTACAAAATACATCATTAAAGAACATAACAACACTGATAACATTTGTAGTAATACAGGCTTTACAAAAGAATATACATATACATCAGTGTTACAGGAATTATGACATAAGTAGATACATAAAAGATCAGAAAAGCTTTGAAACATCAACTTCACACAGGAGCAACAAAACAGAACAGATAAATAATGTCTAAACATCTTTACAAAGAAAATAACATATTATAAATGCAAATTATATTTGAGGATAACAGTATTCCCCATCATAGTGAATGTAGCTTAGTACTAGAAAAATTCTACAACATAAATCATATTAGCTAAACACATAAAGACAGGAAAAACACAAATAAACAAGGGTACACAAACACATAGCAGAATAACACAAGAGGAAAGGGCAGGGTTTGTTTTCAGTGTAACATTTGGTACTGCAGTCCAACCTAAAACTTCATTCCATAGATCTTTCGTCTTATTTCAACATTTATTTCCATCAAAAAAATCCTATCCAAGCATGCTTTCTGTATTTATATGTTCATGTATTTCTTACCTCATTATTTATTTTCCATTATCTTACCTCATCATTAGTTTCCAAGAAAATCCTACCTAAACCTGTTGTCCCTAAACCCTACTTTTTTGGTTCATATCCTCTTTCAAAATACTTTTTTGGCCAAACCATTTTCTTATAGCTTCTCAATGCATTTCTTCCAATTCATCACAACTTGTTCTCTTATATGGCCTACCCCATCTTAAGCTAACTTAAATCTACTGAGCTCAGATGCTAAACTAAGGGACGAGGCAATGCAGCAGCACAAAATAATTAACACAAACAGCAATGACAAAAATTACAGATTTGCAAAGCAAGGAGCATTATAGAAATTAGCAAAGCAATTGCAATATTACAACTAATATAAGGCAATGTGCAGCAAACAAGAAAAACAAATCAGTAGTAAAACTGGCTTAACAGAGTAATACAAAGTGAAATTCAGTAGCAATATGCCTGGCAAACAGCAGCAGCAAATGCAATAACTAATATCCAAACATGACAAAGCTCAAGCAGAAAAAATATTACAGTAAAAATGGCCATGTTTAATACCTATGTCACATCTTAACACTAGGGTGATGCATCACGAGAACTTACACTAGCAGATAAGTTACCAAATCGTAAAAAAATTATTTATGCAATTCCTGTGAAGGGAAATGTCTATTTATGTGCCCTCGTTTTCTTGGTAGTAGATCATAAATTTATAATTGACTGGGTCTGTAGGCATAAAATAACTATATTAGTACATCTATTAAATTTTATTTTAACCAATGCTGCAGTGCAGCTAGAAACTAGATATTAAACAAAATGAGTAAATAAATACATAAAGCAAACCATATGGCATTTCTCTCAACTAGCAAGACAATAGCCATGAAATGTTTCTCATCGTTTCATTAGGCATTTTAGTAAATATCATAAATTAAGAGCTCCACAGTATAATCATATGTTTTCAAGTTTGAGCGTGTCATATTTGCGATGCTTTCTACAAAGGAATGTCAATAGCGAGGGTAACGGCCTCTTTTTTTTCTCCACCTGTGCCTCTGAAAGGCACACACTAATGGCTTTTTTCCAGGCGACTGTCACGCAGCTGTGTGCCCACGACTCATTACGTGAAGGTGGTCACTTAACTTTCTTACTGAAATATTTACGACACCAGTTTGCATTACAGTGACAGTCTCATATGAAAAATTTCACAGGTCTAGAATTTGCGTTACAAATCTGTAGAAACAAAATCCTGTAAATATAACAGTGCCCAAAAAATTTTCGTCGGCATTGTGGTACAATCACGGATTTACACACATTTCATAACTCTTAAAGTACGATTCTTGGTTTCCAACATCCTTTTTCACAAGTCAGAGTCCCTAACCACTACTCATTACTCCTTACCTTATTACACATATACATATTCGTCGACACTTCTTCAATATTTCATCATAATAAATATGTAGCATAATCAAATTCCTCATATAACATCAGCTTATTGATCATAAACATACATCAACAGCATAATACACATAGTCGTCATAAAAATAACATCACAGCACCTCAGTCAAATCTCAAAAACGTCGTAGCTTGCTACAACAATTTAAAACCCTAAGAAATATTCTCTGCTCATTTCAATAGTGTCATCTAACTCAAACATACTTTAAAATCATGCTCCCTTACCAAATACACCATTTAACACTCTCATAGTATCACAATGGTTCCGAAAAAATATGAACAGTTCACAAAGTACAGACAAAATACAATTTCGTAAGTGTGAAGTAATACAACTCTGTAATTGCCTAACATCTGTCACTGATGTAGTAAAAAAAAATGTTTGTCTCTCTCAGTTAAATGATCAGATAGCTGTGTAATTTATGTGTTAGAGAAATATGGTACCAATGTGTAAAGTTGTATAAGCAAATACCATATTAGCTAGGGCTCCTTGTGCTTGCCAAACACATGATACACAAAGTAAGTGTGTACCCCATTGAGGATAAATGAATAATACCCTCAGGTGTTACAGATTACAGCAATGGAATGAAATGTATCATGGAAAACCTTTGTATCATTGTACTTCAAATATATTTAAAAATAAATGTTTTAAGTTCAAAATTAATCACTCAAATGCGTGTCCTGTAGGGCTAAATTGTGCGTCTTGTTGTAACATAATCTGTCATTACTTAATCGTAAAAAATTTGCCAAGTGTCGTAATTATCGTCGTCCGTAAGCAAAGTTCTGTGGAAGTCAATGTACTTACCTCATGATAAACAAAAGTGAAATGCTTTGCGTATAGATATCTTACTTATTACGCTTATTGCCGTGATGAACAAAGTACTGAGCTGTAACATATTGTTGTGCTATGGAAAAGGCTGTCTCATTGTAACTATACCACAAAAGTTGCTACTAAAACATGTTTTACTTTCCAGAATAATACAGAAAAACTGTGCAGATATAAAACAGAAACACTGCAAAAGCAACATTGTAAATTGTCACTCATCAGTAGTGTCGTGATAAAATCGTGTAGCTGTCACATAAACTAACCACTGTGTCATCTGGTATCTCACAGAAAGGACTTTAAATCCAGAATGGATTTTCAAGTAAACCAAAATGTTGCATTAAAATCTCATTAACAGTGCCAGTATATGTTCTAAGTATGTAAGCCTGATAGTCGTTACTTAATCGTGCAACTAACAAGCAAGAATGTACAAATAACAACACTGTGTCATCTGTTCACTATAACAATGCATTCGTAATTTCTGTTTAAGAATGTTCCCTAGGTTCTAGGCTGGATAGTTAACTTCAAAACATTGTTGCATGTTAACAGTTTCTCAGTGTGACAAACTGTACTAGTAGTGTGAAGTGAAAAGTTTTATGGCAAAGACAAAGTTAAAAAGCAGATTTTCTCTCAATAAACGGTTTTACATGTGAGATGTGGTGCAATCCTTTACTCTTCCTAGTACGCAGAGTTTCAACTTGAACGGAATTTTTCTCAAGGTTAGCGTCTGTGTTAGTTTTCTCTGAGCCAGCTGGCGCATGCGGCTGCCTGCGGTGCGAGTCATTGTTCCTTTGTTGGCGCGCGTCGTTATTGGGATTAGGAGACCTAACTTCTACAAATTCACCTTGTCGAGAGTGCCCTGCTCTGTTTGAATCCCGCCAGTTCTGATGGAATTCAGGTCTGTCGTTTTGTCAGTAGTTTACATAGTTTCTTGTTTGTCGGTCATGTGGTGGAGAATTTCTCCCGGAATCGTAACTGCGCGCTGAACTGTTGCGTCTGAAGTTATTCTGTCTCCCTTGATAATAATTGTTTCGGTTTCCATATCGTCTGTTTCTAGGGTTATCTCTGTCATATTCATAATTACGGAAGTGCGATCTTTCTCTGTAGCTATTACTCTGCCAGTGGTTGTCATATGGGTGATGTCTGTTTTGGTCACGATTTGTGTTGTGAGAATAGCCTTGTCGTGTCCAGTTATTATTTCTTTCGTCACGGAATTGCGACGGATGTGACCTGTAATTGTTGTGTTCCTGTTTTCGCGTTCCGCGATTGTCAGTGTCAATTTATAATTCTTGTAAGAGTCCCTGAAAAGCTTCAATGTCTTCTTTGCAACGTCCTGCCAAAATAATATGTCGTAAATGTTCAGGTAATTTGATTAAGCAAATGCGGATGAGTTCTGAGGGGCTGTATGGGTTTGACAGGTACTGATTCTTGTGCAACATGTCTTCAAAATATTTCACAAGACTGGAAAATTCAGATTGTTCGAAATGTTTCATCATTATGATGCTATGTTTTACTTGGTCTTGTGTAGCTTGAGTCCAATATGCTGAGAGGAAGGCATGGTAAAATTCTCCTTCACTGTGACAATCGTGAATGACCGATCTCATTCTTACAGCTGGTTCATTCTCTAATTAGCCACACATAAATTCTAATCTGTGCTCTAATGACCAGTTGGAGGAAAACAATGAGAGAATTGATGGAGCCATGCTTGTGGATGAATGTCGTTGCCACAATTCTTAAATGTTTTAAATTTATGTGTAGTAATGAACAGCTTATAGTCAAAATCACCATTTCGGCGAGTCGCATATCGGTCATTGTTACGTCGTGTCGGCGGTTCCATCTCAAAATTCGGTGCACCTTGTCAATTTCTTTCATAATTTCCGAAATGCTCTGTGTTATTATTTTGTGGCTGTTCCGTATTTCTATGTCCCTCTTCCCGTACTGGAGCGTGAGTGTCCTCTGAAATACGTAATTCTTGTATTACCTGTGTCAGCTGATCTTTTACTTCCCGGATTTCTCTTTGGTGTTGCGTATTAATTTGATTCTGATTTTGTTTGAATTTCCTAATTTGTTCGCACTCTTCTGCGTCATTAAAGACTACCAGTTTTGTATCATTCAGATTATCATCTACCTTCGTAGATAAATTATTTAGCTGATTCGAAAGTTAAATTACTTTCTCTGATAATGATCTAATTTCCTCCATGTGTTTTCTGAGCCAATTTTCAGAGTATCTACTGTGTCCTTTAAGTTTTCCTGAGTTTTTGCAAGTTGCGTAACCGAAACGGTAGATGCAACTGAGTCAGTTTTAGCTTGCAAGGTCTCATGATTTTCATGAACAATAGTTTGCAGTTCTTTTATGGCTGCTTCGTGATTCTGTAATGCATTTTCATGCCGCGAAAAAATAGGTTGGAAATGCTCACAAATTTGGGTTTTTACGTCATTACAGACTTTTTGACATTTCGCTTCGATTTTATGTAACTCAGTAGTTAAATCTTCAAGTGTTTGTTCAAGCATGGTGTCTAACTTCCGAAGATTTTGTTCCATTGTGACTAACTTTTGAAGCTTTTGCTGTGTTTGTCTCTGATTTTGTTCCATTGTGTCAAACTTTTGAAGATTTTGTCCCATTTGTTTCTGATTTTGTTCAAGTGTTGTGTCTAACTTCTGTAGCCTTTGTCCCATTTGTTGCATTAAGTGTAATAACAGTGCACTGGTGTCTGAAACATGTTCCTCAGTGCTATTCGGCAGTGCATTTGAGCCAGCAATATTCGCATTTTGAAAAGCAGAAAATGTGTCTTGATTTATTTGAGAAAACGGCGAGGACGCAAAACCCGAGTCTACAGTATTTGCAAGACTGTGTCTTGTCATTTCGGAATCCTGAGGCGAGCTGTTGCCGACCGATCGATCGATAATGCTTCCCTGTTCACTAATTGTTTCACTGCCTACACCATTATTTGCCGCCCACTCCATTTCCGTATGCACAATTTCCAAAATACTACTTTGAACATTAGTTAATTCATTACATGGTGGCGCTAACACACTGCTTTCGTCTTCACTGTCATTTCTCAGTTTACTTTGGAGCCTAGTATTACGTTTTTCACACGCCATTATTGTCACAATATTTCACACGACAACACAGAAAAACACAATTTGAAGATCAAAAATAAGAGAACACATTAACATAGCACTGAAAATAATATCTAGTTAATTGAAAGCGCAGCTGCGAAATACTTGGTGCAAATCTACATGCATGCCACAACAACAATGAAAGACTGCAACTACAAAGGAGATTCTCTCTACAATTACGCGCTAGCAATAAACAAGATTCCAGTGAGGTATCCTCGGCTAAGGGTCGACATATGTAACGTCCCCTTAGAAAAATTTCTGAATTACTGTGCTGATAAACCTCTTACATTATTTGCTTTTCAAACAGCTGAGCAAAACTGAACGTACTCCTACATTCACTAAAGTGACACATAATACTTTTAGCGCAACGCAATCTGACTTTCCAAAACCCTACAAAAGAATGGCCCTGACTAGCATTAACCTATACCTTTCACAAATCACTTACCTCACCAAAAATCTTCGTTACTCGAACTACTGCAATACAGCGAGCGCCACTACTGCCAGCTAAATAAAAGATTTGAACAACGGAAGGCACTAACTCCTGATAGGCATAGTTAGCAAATGAAAGATTTTAATAGAGAACAAACAATGTATTTACCTTAATAGTGTTGAAAAATAATAATATACATAGCAGTTCATGACATCCAGTCTTACAAATTTCAAAACTCCGCCCTTTCTCTCCCCACATCCACCACTGCTGGCGGTTCACCTCCAACTGCGCAACGCTACACGCTGTTAACAGCCAACTGCCCAACACTACAATGGCAGACATCAATGCAAACTAGCCACAGACTGCAAACCGCACAGCCAGTGATTTTCATACAGAGCGCTACGTAACGTTGCCAATAAGAAAAAATAAACAGCCTACTTACAACGGGACCATCGATACTCGACCGTCGACCAATGGAAACGTGTCGGTTCTTCGGGTGAATCTCTTTTTTTGCTACACTAGGTCGATGGTCGTCTGCACAATCTCAGTCACCGAAGTGAACGGCGGCTCGATACGTGCAGCGCGCGACTGATGCAGACTGATGGGAGCAGTATTATGCTATGGAAAACATTCTGCTGCCCTTGCATGGGACCTGTGGTAGGAATCGAAGGTACGCAAACAGCTGCTAACCTAGTGCATTCCTTCATGCTAGATGTCTTCCACGACGGCGATGTCATCTTTCAACAAAAAAAATTGTCCGTCTCGAAGGCAGAACCGTGCCATAGTGGTTCAAAATGACTCTGAGCACTATGGGACTTAATTTCTCAGGTCATCAGTCCCCTAGAACTTAGAACTACTTAAATCTAACTAACCTAACGACATCACACACATCCATGCCCGAGGCAGGATTCGAACCTGCGACCGCAGCGGTCGCGCGGTTCCTGACTGTAGCGCCTAGAACCGCTCGGTCACTCCGGCCGGCCCGAAAGAGCACACTGCTGGTGCACGCGCAAGTGTTTCGGAGCACACCGTTCATCGCACATTGTTGAACATGGAGCTCAGCAGCAGACCACCCCTACGTATTCACATGTTGACCCAAGAATATCGTCAGTTACGATTGCAGTAGGCACGGGACCATCGATATTCGACCGTCGACCAATGGAAACGTGTCGGTTCTTCGGGTGTATCTCTTTTTTTGCTACACTAGGTCGATGGTCGTCTGCACAATCTCAGTCATCGAAGTGAACGGCGGCTCGATACGTGCAGCGCGCGACTGATGCAGACTGATGGGAGCAGTATTATGGTATGGAAAACATTCTGCTGCCCTTGCATGGGACCTGTGGTAGGAATCGAAGGTACGCAAACAGCTGCGAACCAAGTGCATTCCTTCATGCTAGATGTCTTCCACGACGGCGATGTCATCTTTCAACAAAAAAATTGTCCGTCTCGGAGGCAGAACCGTGCCATAGTGGTTCAAAATGGCTCTGAGCACTATGGGATTTAACATCTGCGGTCATCAGTCCCCTAGAACTACTTAAACCTAACTAAGCTAAGGACATCACACACATCCATGCCCGAGGCAGGATTCGAACATGCGACCGTAGCGATCGCGCGGTTCCAGGCTGAAGTGCCTAGAACCGCTCGGCCACACCGGCCGGCGTCCTATAGTGGTTTGAGGAACATTACAGTAAACTTAAGTCGATGTCTCGCCAGCAAATTCACCTGATGTATATCCTATGGAACTTATATGGATCGCTATCGGGTGCCATCAACACGTACGCAATTCAGCGGCCCGTTATTTAGGCGAATTACGTGACCTGTGGGTAGAGACCTAATAGTACATACCTCCACAAACCTACCACCCCGATACGCGGAATCAGTGATGCATTTCGTTTCAAAGACGGACAAACGAGCTACTAACCAGGTGGTGATAATGTTTTGGCTTATCAGTGCGTGTTTTACATACTGGTCTGCGGGCTCCCTGGCGATATTATAGAATCACTGTCTAGTTCCACGAAAGAATCTGGTTCTGCTGAAGTTCATGCGCTGACGCCGCTGGTAATGGCATTACGGTGCACACACAGAGGTGGAACGCTATTACGCTTCTCGAGTAAGGGACCCGCCCGTTCACAAACGCGTCTGCCGCTCCACTGACGGAATTACTTCTGCGAGGTGGCTGATGGCAGAATCCTATTAGCGCAAACTGGGCTTCATTGTGACATGCGTGTCGCCTCATTTGCTTCGCGCAGCGTTCCCTGGCTCTTTAGACACTGTGAACATTGCACTTCTCTCAGCCTTCATCGTAAATTTCTCTCGCGCATGACTAAATCGGCGAGCTTCTCACAAAATCGTAGCAATTATGTCTAAGCTTGTTGTGACTGAACTCATTCCACTGCAACGTGAACTGTTGCCTACCTGCATTGAAAGGGCTTAATTCTGAGACTGCAGTATTCGCTCATTGATCGACTACAATTTCGTCAGTTCTAGCGTTTAACGCCGAATTCGCTACCTCCATCCCTGACGGCGACCTTTTTCCCATCGCCACGTTCAGTGTTCACGGTACCTTACCTTCCTGTGTAGCTGCCACGAGGTGTCACTTCGACGAACGATCAATTAGTAACAGTTTTTATTACACAATATACTGAAAATAAGGGGCATTGTCAATTTTGGAGTCATCATCGCCCCCAAATTCCATCGGCCACATCAAAGTCACTTGGAACTTCACTGCAATTACTGCCATCAATTAAGGAGTCATCATCGCCCCCAACTTCCATCCACCCTATCAAAATCACTCGGAAGTCCACTGCAATGATTGCCATCAATTAAGTCTCTCCTATTACCATCCGAAACCTTTTTCCTCATAAAATAGCTGCCAGCAGGTCAAACATGCATTCAGTACCACGCTGACGGGAAAAAGATAATAATTAATGCAGAGTAATGAAATTTCAGGAATCTAGGTAACATATTTAAGTGATTAATATTGCAAGATGAGAGATTAGTGAAACCACGAGATAAGCCATTGTAAATGTGAAACAGTGTAATCGACAGAAAGTTGAATGCAAACATGCAGACATGCATGCGTTGTGTTGTACAGGTGCCAGACGTCACTTCGTGTGGTACCGTTGTATGCCTGTGGCATTTGGTCGGTCAATACTGCGATTGTTAATTCTGTTTGTGGTTGTGGCTGGAGTTTTCGTCTGATTGTGTCCCGTATGTGCTCGAACGGAGACAAATCTAGTGATCGAACAGGCCAAGGGGACATGTCCACACTTGTAGAGTATTTTGGGTTACAACAGTGGTGTGTGGACGAGCGTTATCCTTTGGAAATCACGCATTTGAAATGCTGTTCATGAAAGGCAGCACAACAGGTCGAAACACCGGATCGAAGGACATGTTTTGCAGTCATGGTGTGTGGGATAAGCGCTGAGTGCCCCTGCTATCTTCTGAAATCGCACACCAGACCACAACTCCATGGGATTCTGAGGACACTTTTGATATCAAATTGATATGCAAATTAATTAAATTCATTAATTAACTATCCACGCCAGCCACTCATCCCCCCCCCCCCCAGATGACTCTAAGTGTTTTCCTCGCCTGGCAATTGGGTGCCTGCCTCACCATCCCTCCACATTCCTCTCCCCCAGACCCACATACACTACTGGTGGCAATTTGGAATTTTGGCGGGTATACATTGTCCCAGGTTGTGATGACGTCCCACACCATCCGCCACCCAGGAACTGGGAGGAAATTAAAAATGGCGGTGCCCTCTCTGGGACTTTAGCCGCAGTCCTTCTGGACAGAAAGCTCAAGTGCATCCCCCAATATGTGGAAACTATAAGGGTGCAGGGAAGAAGGTTCGGTTACCCCACTTCATTTATTTTGGTTGAGAAACTGAAGTAAATAACGGTCCTAATTACGTAATTAATCATAAAGATTGGCCATAATTACACAGCTACAGAAGGCAACCATAGTCTAGGGGAACCAGTATGGTATCTCAATGTGTTCGGCTACAGGATTAGCTGTCCATTGTAATAAAAAAAAACAGTGAACGGATCAGCGATGAACTTAAGCGGGTGTCATGGTATGTCTGCCCCAAATAAATGCCACAAACAGAAACGAACAAAATGAGATTAAACAAGAAAAGTGGGTAGCATCTTTGATAAGTAATCAAAATTTCCTAAGTCCCAGGTTCGAATCCCGGCTCTCCTAAAATTCTGATTAATAATCGGCATTGGCGGCCAAAGACTACCGGCATAAGAAGTCACCCTTATTCCGCCAACGGCCTTGTCAAGAGGGCCTAGGAGCGGACAGAGGATCATGGTTCTCTCTTGTACTAGGGCTGGCAAACTGCCCCTAAAGGTCGGATAATCAGAAGTGATCAACGGCATGAGGATGCAGAAGGCAATGGAAACCACTGCATTAAAGACACGTAACGTGTAACCACAGAACATTTGACCTGTAATTGAAACACTGTCATGATACTCTCTCCATTGGCAAAATATTTCGGAATAGGCCCTCATTCGGATATCCAGGAGGGGAACTATGAAGGCGGACGTGACCATGAGAAAAAGAAGGAACAATCAACGAAAGGATAATGTTCTACGAGTCAGGGTGTAGAATGTCAGAGGCTTGAGCTTGGTAAGTAAAATAGAAAATCTGAAAAGGGAAATGCAAAGGCTCAGTCTAGATACACTAGGGGTCAGGGAAGTGAAGTGAAAAGAAGTCAGACTGCTGGTCAGATGAGTATAGGGTAATACTAACTAATATTAACAGCTGCAGAAAGTGGTATAACGGGAGTAGGATTATTTATGAACAGAAAGGTAGGGCAGAGTGTGTGATACTGTGAACAGTTCAACGATAGGGTTGTTATTATCAGAATCGACAGCAAATCAACACCGGCAACTATTGTTTAGCTATACATGCCGACGTCGCAAGCTAATGATGATGAAATACAGAAAGTATATGAAGGTATTGAAAGGGTAGCACAGTACGTAAAGGGAGATGAAAATGTAATCGTCATGGGGGACTGGAATGGAGTTGTAGGGGTATGAGTTGCAGACAATATTACAGGAGAAAATTGGCTTGGGACAAGGAATGAGAGAGGAGAAACACTAGTTGAGTTCTGTAATAAATTTCAGCTAGTAATAACGAATATTCTGTTCAAGAATCACAAGAGAAAGAGGTATACTTCGAAAAGGCCAGGTGATACGGGATGATTCCAGTTATTTTACATCATGGTCAGACGGAGATTCCGAAATCAGATACTGGATTGTAAGGCATACCCAGGATCAGATATAGACTCAGACCACAATATAGTAGTGATGAAGAGTAGGTTGAAGAGTAAGACATTAGTCACGAAGAATCAATACGCAAAGAAGTGAGATGTGGGAGTACGAAAGAATGACGAGATACGCTTGAAGTTCTCTAAGGCTGTAGATACGGCAATAAGGAAGTGCTCAGTATGCAGTAAAGTTGAAGCGGAATGGACATCTCTAAAAAGTGTCATCACAGTAGTTGGAAAGGAAAACATAGGTACAAAGAAAATGTTAACTGCGAAGAAACCATGGGTAACAGAAGATATACTTCAGTTGACCGATGAAAGGAGGAAGTACAAGAATGTTCCGGTTAACTCAGGAATACAGAAATACAAGACACTGAGGAATGAAATAAATAGGATGTGCAGCGAAGCTAAGACGAAATGACTGCAGGGAAAAGTGAAGAAATCGAAGAGAAATGATCGTCGGAAGGACAGACTCAGCATACAGGAAAGTCAAAACAACCTTCGGCGACATTAAAAGCAAGGGTGGTAACATTAAGAGTGCAACGGGAACTCCATTATTAAATGCAGAGGAGAGAGCGGATAGGTGGAAAGATTATACTGACAGCCTCTCTGAGGGGGAAGATTTGTCTGATGTGATAGAAGAAGAAACAGGAGTCGATTTAGAAGATAGGGTATCCAGTATTAGACTCAGAATTTAAAAAAAACTTTGGAGGACTTAATATTAAATAACGCAGAAGGGATAGATAACATTCCGTCAGAATTTCTAAAATGGCAACAAAACGACTATTCACGCTGGTGTGTTGAATGTGTGACTCTGGCAACATACCATCTGACTTTCGGAAAAATATTATCCACACAATTTCAAAGACTGCAGGAGTTGAAAAGTCCGAGAATTATCGCACAATCAGCTTGAGATCTCAAGCACACAAGTTGCTGACAAGAGTAATATGCAGAAGAAAGAAAAGAAAATTTAGGATGTGTTACATGACTATCAGTTAGTCATTAGGAAAGGTACAGGCACCAAAGAGACAATTCTGACGTTGCAGTTGATAACGGAAGCAAGACGTTCATAGGATTTTTCGCCTGGAAGAAACGTTCGACAATGTAAAATGGTAAAAGATGTTCGAAATTCTGTGAAAAGTATAGGTGAACTATATGGAGAGACGATTAATATAGAATATGTGCAGGAGGGAAGAGGGAATCATAAGAGTGGACGGCCAGGAACGAAGTGTTAGGATTAAAAAGGGTAAGACAGGGATGTAGTCTTTCACCCCAACTGTCCAATTTGTATTTCGAAGAAGCAATGATGGAAATAAAAGAAAGGTTCAGGTGTGGAATTAAAATTCAAGGTGAAACGATATCAATGATACGATTAGCTGATGACATTGCTATTCTGAGTGAAAGTGAAGAGGAATTACATGATTAGCTGAATGGAATGAACAACCTAATAAGTACAGAATATGGACTGAGAGTAAATCGAAGAAAGACGAAAGTAATGAGAAGTAGCAGCTGGCAGCTGTGGCCGAGCGGTTCTAGGTGCTTCAGTCCGGAACCACGCTGTTGCTACGGTCTCAGGTTCGAATTCTGCCTCGGGCATGGATGTGTGTGATGTCCTTAGGTTAGTTCGGTTTAAGTAGTTCTAAGTCTAGGGGACTGATGACCTCAGATGTTAAGTCCCATAGTGCTTAGAGCCATTTGAACCATTTTGAGAAGTAGCAGAAATGCGAAAAACTTAACATCGGGATTGATGGTCACGAAACTGATGAAGTTAAGCAATTCTGCTGCCTAGGCAGTAAAATAACCAGTGACGGATGAAGTAAGGAGGACATCAAAAGCAGCGTAGTAATGGCAAAAAGCGCATTCCTGGCCAAGAGAAGTCTACTAGTGTCAGTCATAGGTCCTAATTTGAGGAAGAAATTTCTGAGAATGTACTTTTGGAGCACAGCTTTGTATGGTAGTGAAACCGGGACTATGGGAAAATCGGAAAAGAAGAGAATCGAAGCATTTGAGATGTGATGCTACAGAAGAAAGTTGAAAATTAGGTGGACTGATAAGGTAAGGAATGTGGAGGAAGGGGATATGTGGAGAACACTGACAAGAAGAAGGGAGATGATGATAGGACATCTGTTAAGACATCAGGGAATGGCTTTCATGGTACTAGAGAGAGCTATATAGGGCAGAAACTTGTAACCTCCCCACAAAATTTTTAAAGACAATAATTAAATGATAGTGAAAATAGAGCCATATGTTACTTCCCCGCAAAAATGAAAGAAAATATTTTAAATGTGAATACTCATCGTGCTAAGTGTAATCTTCCCGTAATTATTTTTAAATAATATGAATTGAATGAAAATGCAAATAGAGCCAAATGTTAGGTTCCCACAGTAACAAAACTCAATGATAACAAAAATGTGAAAAAATGTTAAGTCCCCACAAAATTAACGTTAAGATCAACCTGATAAATTGATTCTGGGAGAAAAAGCAAAGGAAATATTGTTTCAATTGTAATGATTATTTTCTTAAAAAATTGCTTTCAGAACAAAATTATTATTGGGGCAATTCTTGAACAAATTAATTACAGCTAATATACATTACATTATCACATGTGCGCAATGCTGCTTCATTACCTTATTTAAAAATATACCTCGTCCCGAATCTTAACCAGAGACCCATGTCGACGCCCGCCGACTCCTCACACACAACTCCGACTGTCTCTCGCGCGCTACTGGCACGAACGAACTACATGCTCTCGCGACTCGCTACGTACGACAACTTTCTCGCAACTGCACTGCAACTGCACTGAACTCTCGCGCGCTACTACATGCTCTCGCGACTCACTACGTACAACAACTGCGTCGCAACGATAAATAACTCTCTGGTCAGAGATTCTGTCATGCCTCGCCATCGCTGCTACCGAGTACATACGCGTTTCATAACCCTCCACTGGGCGGGCAAAAATTTGGATGCGATGGTGAGTCATTTGGACTTGCCATGAGCAACAAATTTTTTTGTAAATATTTAACTTTTACAAATCACAGAATATTCAGATGTAGAACATGAATTAAATGTGGTGCACATGCACCAAGTACAAAACATTTCAGACAATGACAATGAGTACAGAACATATGACATAAGTGCACACACTGAAAAACTCTTTAGCATCTTCACAACAAAAAAATCATGTTGACAAGTGACATAAGTGCACATGCACTGCAGTTCAGAACATATCAGCAAATCAAAATGTATACGTAATGAGTACAAATGGCATAAAGTGCACACGCACTATAAAACTCTCTAATATTTTTACGGCAAATAAACCTAATGAGTACAAATCATATTGACAAATGACAAAAGTGCACACGCACTGAAGTAGTGAACATATCAGGAAATCACAAACGTATAGGCAACGAGTACAAATCATATTGAGAAATGACAAAAGTGCACACGCACTGAAGTAGTGAACATATCAGGAAATCACAAACGTATAGGCAACGAGTACAAATCATATTGAGAAATGACAAAAGTGCACACGCACTGAAGTAGTGAACATATCAGGAAATCACAAATGTTTACGTAATGAGTACAAATGGCATAAAGTGCACACGCACTGAAGTTAAGTACAAAACATATTAACTTTGGCAAAAGTGCACACGCACTGTAGTTCAGAACTAAATCACAAAATGAGTACAAATCATATTAACAAATGGCACTGTAGTTCAGAACTAAATCACAAAATGAGTACAAATCATATTAACAAATGGCATACTCTCTAGTATTTTTCTACAACAAACAAACAAATCAAGGAGTGTAATAAAGTGCACATGCACTACAGAAGTCTTTAGTAATTTCAGGACAACTGATCTTGTTAACAAATGAAAGGAAATGCACACGCACTGTATATGACTTTTCATTTTACAATAATTAGGAAAGGAATAGGAAGGATTACGTTATGGTTGTAGCACTTTGGGTTGCACGCAGCTGCACTGAAAGTCCATATCTTTCCACAGAAGTACAACACCAAGTGAGACAATTTGAAGTTCTTTTCCCAGAAGTATTTATCAGCGTATCCAAGACACTGAAATGTCGTAGTAATATTCCATGTTTTCATTTTGGCAGTACATTAGGTACACCAAACAGTGGGACCATAATAACGTCTCCATCGCTCACGGTGGTGGACAGCATGTCGTGTCAACACCACGCTCTTACAAGGCACACCAACGTAGAATTAGTGCAAAAACCAAATATAGTGCTCCAAGATCATGAGGATGGACAGGACAAATGGATATTGCAGTAATTCCAGGTAGTTAGGTCAGAAGGTGAAGGACATTACGTCACATACTAGTCTTCATTGGGAATTACGTTAGTAGTTTGCGACATTCATAGCCCAGTTATTGAACATTTCTGTACCATGTATGTAGTATTACACATTAGTGTTCATTAATTGGCGTTTTACTGACAACATTGGCACTCATTACCTAATTATAAATCATAGAAATCATTCGTTTTACAGATAACATTGAAATTCGTTGCTTAATTACAAATCTTCAGAAGTCATTCGTTTTACAGAGAACATTGAAATTGATTGCCTAATTACAAATCATCAGAAGTCATTCGTTTTACAGAGAACATTTTACAGAGAACAGTAGAATAAAAGTATTATTCACTGAAATTATGCACATAGTATTTATGTATTCAATTGACATACTATTCAGAGCTGATCAGTATTATTCAGAACTCTCTTAAACGGGTAGTATTATTTGGGACTGGTAATACTTTTTTTGTTAGCAATACATTGCTTTGGGTAATTATAGGGGAAAGCAAGAAAAAAAACTTGCTTCTGGGTTGTTCCTGTAAATGAAAATGTGTAACGTCATTCGTCATGAGTCAGCTGTAGCAACGTTATGAAACAAGTAGAGTATATGTAATCACATTCATAAATGACATAGATTTAATGAACAACTGCTTATAGCACATTAATTCCACAAATAATTTCTCCTGCAAAAATATAAAAATGGATTATTAAGCTGAAAGAAGAAACGCATTTTATGCTGAAAAGTAGTGAAATTCGAATTAACAGGTAGTGAAATGTGTTCCATAGCTGTCCTTTCCAAAACCTTCAGTCATTATACTATGCAATATAACACCTTCTGTCAAAACGAACTGCAACAAATACTTAAATAACTACATAGCATAAATACGTAACTTCAACATTATCCTCATCTGTAAAGAAAAAACTTCATTATCCATCACTTCATTACTTATATTATCATAACTCCATTATTATCATCACCTGTAAAGAAAAACTTCATTATCCATATTAGCATATTCTTCATCATTATACTTCATCATTCATTATCATCTGCAAAAAATCACTTCATTACTCATTACATAACTATTCCTTATCTCTAGCATATTTCATCACTAAAACTAAGATGTGTAGTTCTGTTTGACAGCTTGCATCAATCGCTTCGTATTCTGAAAGAAAAAATTAGTTAAGACTGCTATTCTACGATGTGTATTGTATATTCTTGTTAATGCTTGTTAATTCTGATCCATTTACTCTTCCTCATAAGGTTTTTGTTTCTTCTTTCGTCTATTCCGTAGGTGAAATTCCCATTACTGTTTAATTTATTTCCTTTACACGTTATTTCTTTCTGAAAATGATGAACAAAGATTAATGTCGTGCATTTACATCATATACTCACTAAATAATGACTGGTTTATGGTAACATAATTAAGCATACAGCATAACATGACAGAAAACGTAATATGTCAAAGACATTGACAGTGTTCAGATGCAAAAAGTGTACACAGAATATCACAACGCGGCAGCAAAAAAAAAAATAAATAAATAAATAAATAAAATAAAAAATAAATGTAAAACAGTCACGATCTTGAGATGTCATAGGGCAAAAAAAATGTCAAAGTCAACTGGTGTTTGTTATATCTTAACCATTTCATAGTGCATACAAACAAAACATGAAAACAATCGTACATACATAAACAAAAGATGACAACTTGCCAAGAAAAAATGCGATAATCATCAATAAGTAGTCATGTGAATATAATTGCATAAGTAGTCATAAAATGTGTAAGTTCATCTGAAAAAATATGCACGGTCTGATGTGTAACGACAAGAAGAGCGACCTGCTAACCTTACCTTGCCGGGCACTTGCCAAGAAAAAATACGATAATCATCAAATAGTCATAAAATGTGTAAATGGCATCATAGCATGTTAAATCATAAAGTGTCTTCATTCAATAAAGGGTTTAATGTTAGAGACGTGGTGGTTTCCTTTCGATTTTCTGGTTCTCAAAGTTTCGACGTGTACAACATTGGGGTGAGGAATGCTGTGAATACCATATGGACCTGCGTATAGAAGTTCAAATTTACTGCACCTACCTTTTATTTTGTTGGATAAATAGTGTGTACGTACTAATATCTTCTGTCCAATGTGAAAGTCACGGCGTGTACAAACCTGTTTTTGTTGTCTTCTCGCCGGACGAAGTGGCCGTGCGATTAAAGGCGCTGCAGTCTGGAACCGCAAGACCGCTACGGTCGCAGGTTCGAATCCTGCCTAGGGCATGGATGTTTGTGATGTCCTTAGGTTAGTTAGGTTTAACTAGTTCTAAGTTCTAGGGGACTAATGACCCCAGCAGTTGAGTCTCATAGTGCTCAGAGCCATTTGAACCATTTGTTGTCTTCTCCAGCGATCTGCGGCACGTTTGATGTTGTTCAGCGCAATGTCAATTATTTCACGATGTCGTAGTCGACGAGATGTAGGAAAGTTTACTAATTCTTTAATTTTGTTAGGTGGTTCAACATTTTTCAGTATAACAGACGGAGATAGCAGAGTGGATTAATTTGGAATGGAATTAATTACATCCTGGAATGAGTTTATGTGTGTGTCCCAATCAATATGTTTTTTATGGCAGTATATTCTACACAGTTTGCCAATTTCTTTCATTAATCGTTCACAGGGGTTCGAAGAAGCATGGTACTTGGATATATAAGACGGAGAAACGTTTCTAGCTCGTAACATGCGTGTCCATATAGCAGAACGAAATTGTGATCCATAGTCAGAAATTACTTTCAACACATGCCCTACATGAAATAGAAAATGTTTTACAAATGCTTTCGAATCAGTTTTAGCAGTAGCTTTGCGTAACGGAGTGAAGGTAACAAATTTTGAAGTGAGTTCAACAGCGACAAAGATGTAGCAAAAACCTCTGTTAGTTCTCGGAATTGGACCAAAAATGTCTACTGCGGCCATATGTCTTAATTTAACAGGTACAATGGGATATAATGGGGGAATATGTGAAGTGGTGTCTGACTTAGCTTTCTGGCAAATTTTACATGACGCTAAAACTCGTCGTATACGTATCTCCATGTTGACAAAATAACAGTTCTGTCTCAGTATAAGAAAACATTTTCTAGCTCCGTAATGTGCATAACTTAAATGAGTGTACCAGATTAATTTGTTAACCAGTTCGTCAGGAATGCATAATAACCAATTATTGCTGTCAGGATGAGAGCGGCGAAATAGAATGTCATTGTGTACAGTGTAATGATTTCTAATCGTAACATTATTCTTATTTTGCCAAAGGTGTTTAATTTCTTTCCATACGTTGTCTTTACTTTGCTCTTGTGCTATGTCCTGTAATGACGACGAAATAAAATTTTCAAATGCAACTTGCTGAATGTACATGACGCTGAAATTTGCTTTGCAGAAGTTGGTTGCGACGTCTTGCTGATCGTTGCTGAGAGAACGAGACAGTGCGTCTGCTACAACATTTTGTGTGCCGGGAATGTGAACTATTGTAAAATTAAATTCCTGTAAATAAAGTTTCCATCTACTGAGTCTGTCGTGTGTAAATTTAGCCGAAAGTAAAAATTGTATCGCTCTGTGGTCTGTATAGACGGTGGTATGTCTGCCATAAAGAAAGTGTCTAAATCTCGTGAAAGCCCAAACAACACATAACGTTTCCAATTCTGTAACAGAATAATTTCGTTCCGCAGGTGACAGAATGCGGCTTGCAAATGCGATGTTTTTAATTATTGTAGAGCCATCTTCTTCAATTTCCTGAAAAATGCGTACGCCTAAAGTGGTGTTGGAACTGTCGGTGGCAATGGAAAAATTTCTGGTAAGATCTGGGTGCGATAAAAGTGGTGCATTCAACAAAGCGTGTTTCAGGTTCATAAATTCAGAATGTGCTTGCTTATCCCAAGACCAAATAGTGTTTTTACCTGTCAATTGACATAATCTAGGTGTGTTTAAAGCAGAGTGATGAATAAATTTACGGAAAAAGTTAATTAAACCCCAAAAGCTGCGTAGATGTTTCTTCGTCGTAGGAACAGTAATGTCACGTAAAGCTTGAAGTTTTTCCGGATCAGGCGCAATGCCTTCTGTTGAAATTAAGTGTCCAAGAAATTTTATAGAAGTTTTGCCAAAGTGCGATTTACTAAGATTAACTGTGAGTCCTTGTGCATGAAAAGTTTGCAACAGTCGTTCTAAAATCATATTGTGTTCAGACCAGTTAGCTTCTGCGATATGAATGTCATCTACGTACGTCGTAATTCTGTCCTTAAGTTCTGTCGGAAGTATTGTGTTCAAACCGCGAATAAAAGCTGCAGAAGAAATAGTTAAACCGAATGGTAATTTACAAAATTGATAACAGTCACCAAAACAGAGAAATGCTGTGTATTTTCTGCAATTCGGATGGAGCTGAATTTGCCAAAATCCCGATTTCAAATCTAATGTGGAATAAATAGCTGTACCGTGAAATTTCTGTAGAAGTTCCTCTAATGTCTGTGGTCGATCTGTTTCATTAATAATTATGTCATTGATGTGACGTGAATCAGGTACAAGGCGAAATGAACCATCTATTTTCTTAACAATATGCAGCGGGTTTATGTACGGACTAACTGCCGGTTCAATAATTCCTTGGTCAAGCATATCCTGCAATTCTTTTTTAACCTGTTCTCTATGAATATACGGAATGGGATAATGCTTGGCTTTAAATGTGTCGTGCTGTTTGACTTGAAATTCATACATAAATCCGGACATAGTACCAGGAATGTTGTCGAAAACTGGAGCTTGCTGTAAAAGAATTTTGTGTAGTTGCGTGCGTTCGTCGTCTGTATTTGCACTGCTTTGTTTAACTTTGTCAGAAATCATCTGCATTACATCGTAGTCAGCTTCGTCTGGAGTATTATAGTTATGTACGTACGTATCAGTGAACACTGTGGAATTACAGTCTATGTTACGTAATACGGAAATGACCTGTGTACAATTAATTGTTTCCTCTTCTGCCGATAATGAGTGCTGAAATTCTAAAGCCAACTGCACATTTTCATCCTTCAACATTAAATAGGAATTCTGAAAATCAACGACTGCGTCGTGTTGTACTAGAAAATTAGTACCTAAAATAACGTCTGTTATCAATAAAGGAACAATCCAAAAATTTGAGTGAAAAGTATGACCTGCAATACAAAATGATAAATGTGTCTGTAATTTAACATCTACTCCTTTACTCGACACTGCTCCTTTTACTTTCGTTTTGCCTAAAGGTAATGTAGGATACGTATTCTCTTTGTTACATTCGTTGAAAGTTTCTTCATTTATTACTGACATAGGAGATCCAGAATCAATTACTGTTGAAAATTTCGATGAACCTATTTTAATTTCGATGACAGGATGTGAAATGGTTTTCTGAACAACAGGTGTTTCCCGTAAAAGAGTGTCTCTGATGTCGTCAAATGTAATAACATTTTCGTGAACAACATTTTGCGTGTCAAAGGTAGTGCTTGTGCTACTGGAAGATGCGACCTGTACAGTATCTAGTCAGATTCTGTCTGACGTGTTATTATTTTCAGGAGGATGTTGTGGCATTTCTACTATTTGAACTGTTCTATTACTTCTTCCAGACGTATTACGTTCTGGATGATACCTACTGTCGGGTTCATTCACGAGAATATGTTGTTGCTGATCATTTTGTTGCTGGTAAGACCGACTGTTATTAAACGTACGCTGAAAATTGTCCTCATTATTTTTACGTCTGTCGTAATAGTCATTCCTATACGGTGCATTGCGATAGGAATTGAAATACTGTGTTTTCTGTACGTAGTTGTTCCTTTGCTGCCGTGTGTTACTATTTGTTGTATCACGGACTATACGTCCACGCGGCGAAACATTAAAGTTAGGCTGACTTTGTGTATTACATTGTTGGTTAGGTATGCTAACCGGGTGACTTCCATGCTGTTGTAGTGAAAAACGTCTATTGTTACCAAAATGTGCTTCCTGTTGCTCATAATTTTGACGATACCGATAATTAAAATTTTGCCTGTTATTAACGTTCCTAAAGCGTCTATTAGCTTTGCTATTGCAATTACGTGCCTGATCATAATTGCTGTATGTTTGTTGACTTTGGTTATTATATGAAAAGTTTTTGTTCACGAAGGAATAATCTGATTGCTGCACTTCTAAAAGCTGCAGCAGATCCCTGAATGCCGAAATATTTTCTTTTTGCTGACCCGTTAGGAGTGACACTCTTAATGATCATGGTAATTTAGATATACATAATTGTATGAGTGCAGATTCACTGTACGGTTCACTTAGGTACTGGTTTTGTTGCACCATGTGCTCAAAAAATTGCGTCACACTGGGAAAATTGGAGTTCTCATAATTTGGTAAACTAATTAATTGATCTTTGATTCCGCACTGTGTCGTCTTCGACCAGTACGCTGACAGAAAAGCATTCTGAAACTCTTCTACTGAATAGCATTGCCTTGCGATCGGTCTCATACGAGTTGCCGGTTCGCCTTCCAAAAAACTGCAAATAAATTCAAGTTTATGCGTAACGGGCCAAGTCGCTGGAAAAGCAAAGCTAAATTTTTTAATCCAATCCAGTGGGTGAATTTGTGTTCTGTCATTTTTAAATACTTTAAATTTTCTCACTGACAGAAAATGTTTGTAATCGAAATTATCATCTCTGTATGATTGAACAGGTTCATGATTGTAAGAGAATCTATTTGTCTGTGTCTGTTCAGAATCTAAGTCCCGTACTCTCTGTTCATTACCTAAATTATACGCACTGCGTGAGTCTGACAAATGTTCACAAAGTGGCGTCTGTTGTGATATGTTATTAACTGAAATATTTTTCATCTCTGTTACTTCTTGCTGCAAATATGACAATATTCTACGTAAGGTGTTATTAGATGAATCGATCTCATTAACTGTCTGCTGTAAATTTTGAAATTCAGGTGTTTGATTAAATGAAACCGGTGAGGTATCGTCTGATTTGCTGTCATTATTACTTTCAATAACTTCAATACGACTGGCCAATTCATCACATTTTTCAGTCAGTATTTTTACCTGATCATCGGTTTTAGTGTCAGAGGCATTAATCTGTTTTTGCAATTTACGTGTAGTTTCGTTCACTTTTTTAACGTCAGCTTTGACGACATCGGAGTCCTGTGTTAGTTCTAATTGTTCGAGTCTGTCGGTCACTGTTTGAATATCTACTGTGTGTGTATCTGTTTTTGATTTAAGATCAGAACTTTCATCACGTAATTCGGTGTTCAACTGTTCGATGGTGTTAATTTTGTCCGATACTGTAGCAATATTGTTGTCTATATATGTTTTTGCCTTCGCAAACATTTTACGTTTGTCTTCTTGTCTCTGTGCTGTGATTGTTTCCATTACTTGTCGTTTTACTTTATTTTGATCCTGTATAAATTTGCGGAAACGCGTATCACTGTTTTGTAAGTGGTGATTAAAGCGCTCGTCAATTTGAGTGTTCTGTTGTTCGAATTTCGCATCTATCTTTGCATCCATTGTGCGCGAAAGTTCTGCTGTCATTAGTTTAAACTCGTCGCGTAACTGTGTAGCCTTTTCAGAGCATTGTTTAGCTACTGCACTAATTTCCTCTTTAAGTGTTTCTGTTGTAACTGTTTGCATATCCCTTAATTCTTGAGCAACAGATCTAATTTCTTCGCTACTTTTCTTTGAACAAGCCTCAATTTCCTCGCGTAACTGTTCCTTAGTGTCATGACACTGCGCGGCAACGGCTCTAATTCGTTCACTAAGCTGCCTAGAATTGTTGTCTAATTTTTCATTTAGCTGTCTGCAATTGTTGTCTAATTTTTCATTTAACTGTCTGGAATTGTTGTCTAATTTTTCCTTAAGCTTGTCTTGTTTTTCATTATTATTGTCTAATTTTTTATCAAATTGTTTAAAAAATGCCATAATTTGATCCAACCCAAAATTAGCGTTTCTGTTCTCTGTGCTGTTTAATGATGGATCTGGAATTATTTCGCTTTCTGTAACCATTTGGTTATTCTGAGATTTACAAAAAGGTTTGCCAGTCAAATGTACACTGTCAGTCACTATTTCGGAATTAAATAAATCCGTACTACTTTGTGAATCCTGTTCATTTTCATTAGACAAATTTGTCTGTTGTCACTTGAATTTTTCAAACCGGATGTGTTACGCTGGGCAGCGCTCATTGCAATAGGGCGCCCCGCGTCATCGATTGTCGTCAAATCAACAGAGGACATAACCGAGTTCGTTTGTTCATCATTAAGACAAAAATCATCATTAGTGGTTGGAACGCACTGGTTATCAGTGAACGCAGGATTGTCATCATTACACTGCGTGTCACAAATACTATCGGTGAGGTTGTTTAAGTCGGTAATTTCATTCATAATACCTCGCGATACACTATTCACAGTCTTTCGAGGCATTTTTACTATAGTCACAATTATTCACACATGAAATAAGCACAATGCAAAAAGCAACAAACACAAATACAACAGAGCAACGAATTGCCGATGATCTGAGGAAAGAAAGTCATAAAATTAGTAAAAGCATTGCGCCAACTGCTAATTATATTAAGTAAATAAAAGCAAATATCTGACTACTTCTCAGAAGATTCTCAACGAAATACGATCCTGGACCGGGTGTCACCAAGTGTAACCTCCCCACAAAATTTTTAAAGACAATAATTAAATGATAGTGAAAATAGAGCCAAATGTTACTTCCCCGCAAAAATGAAAGAAAATATTTTAAATGTGAATACTCATCGTGCTAAGTGTAATCTTCCCGTAATTGTTTTTAAATAATATGAATTGAATGAAAATGCAAATAGAGCCAAATGTTAGCTTCCCACAGTAATAAAACTCAATGATAACAAAAATGTGAAAAAATGTTAAGTCCCCACAAAATTAACGTTAAGATCAACCTGATAAATTGATTCTGGGAGGAAAAGCAAAGGAAATATTGTTTCAATTGTAATGATTATTTTCTTAAAAAATTGCTTTCAGAACAAAATTATTATTGGGGCAATTCTTGAACAAATTAATTACAGTTAATATACATTACATTATCACATGTGCGCAATGCTGCTTCATTACCTTATTTAAAAATATACCTCGTCCCGAATCTTAACCAGAGACCCATGTCGATGCCCGCCGACTCCTCACAAACAACTCTGACTGTCTCTCGCGCGCTACTGGCACGAACGAACTACATGCTCTCGCGACTCGCTACGTACAACAACTTTCTTGCAACTGCACTGCAACTGCACTGAACTCTCGCGCGCTACTACATGCTCTCGCGACTCGCTGCGTACAACAAATGCGTCGCAACGATAAATTACTCTCTGGTCAGAGATTCTGTCATGCCTCGCCATCGCTGCTACCGAGTACATACGCGTTTCAAACTGTAGAGGAAGACGGATATTGGAATACATCCAGCAAATAATTGAGGACGTAGGTTGCAAGTGCTACTGTGTGATGAAGAGGTTGACATAAGAGTTCGTGGCAGGCCGCATCAAGCCAGTCAGAAGAGTGATGACCCAAAAAAAGAAATGTATAGCGCTACGCAAGGAGCGACTCAAATCGCAATAAAGATTGAACAGTTGAGAATACCATACAACTGGTGTTATTCGGTTGGGAAAAAATTTTCCAAACCACTCGAAACTAATGGCAGACATAATCAAACTCTACCCTGCACCTACAAGCTGGTGGGGAAAGGGCTGAAGTGAATGGTACTACCTGTATTTTTTGGTGGAGTTGTGTTAACTGATGAGACACTGGTGTTGGATAGAAATGAATTTGACAAGTGTATTAACTGTAAGCATACAGCTGAGGACTGCATCTAGCTCTGTTTGACATTGGAGTGCACAACAGGTGCCTCCTCCTGCATTGCTCGACGATCGCCCTGCAGTGCACGGAATTGAAGCAAATACACACTACCAAAACTGATGGAAAATGCTTCACTGCCCCAATTACACATCTAAATTGTCCTGAAAAAGAAAACATCGCTCGTAATCGTTGTCCCAAAATATTGCAACAGGAGTGAGGGGCTGCAGTTCAATGTGCATTTTGTTCGATGTACAGTCACGAACTAGCAATATTAGAGCTGCTCTTACCTCCCCTCATCCCTCACCCTCCCGCTTCTTACCGTAGGTGGGGATACAGGCATTTTGAATGGCCTGCTGCTACTGCTTCTGCATGGTGCCCATGTTGACCACAGTCTGCCACCGGCGGACGAGTAGCTGCTCACCACCCGCGCCCTCCTGGCCATCCACTACGGCCCCCCTCGGGGTGTGGGCAGCTGAACGGTCTGGGCGGTGGTCTTGCGCTGACACAAAAGGCCGCAATGACCCTGAAAAAAGCGAGGTAAGTGATAAGCACCCCGAGTGTAACTTGCTTGGTTGGCCAGCTTCCTTGGGCGACCACAAAAAAAGCACACAATGATAATAAATGTCCTCTTTCGATGAAAATCAATCGCATTCCCTTTTAGTTTTATGAGCAAAGTGGGATAGTTTTACATTCGACTGCAGGACACAATTCGCATCTCTTTCTCCCCCGGCCTCCCATTATTTTGAGCCATCCTTTTTTTTTTTTGGTCGTCAGTCTACTGACTGGTTTGATGCGGCCCGCCACGAATTCCTTTCCTGTGCTAACCTCTTCATCTCAGAGTAGCACTTGCAACCTACGTCCTCAATTACTTGCTTGACATATTCCAATCTCTGTCTTCCTCTACAGTTTTTGCCCTCTACAGCTCCCTCTAGTACCATGGAAGTCATTCCCTCATGTTTTAGCAGATGTCCTATCATCCTGTCCCTTCTCCTTATCAGTGTTTTCCACATATTCCTTTCCTCTCCGATTCTGCGTAGAACCTCCTGATTCCTCACCTTATCAGTCCACCTAATTTTCAACATTCGTCTATAGCACCACATCTCAAATGCTTCAATTCTCTTCTGTTCCGGTTTTCCCACAGTCCATGTTTCACTACCGTACAATGCTGTACTCCAGACGTACATCCTCAGAAATTTCTTCCTCAAATTAAGGCCGGTATTTCATATTAATAGGCTTCTCTTGGCCAGAAATGCCTTTTTTGCCATAGCGAGCCTGCTTTTGATGTCCTCCTTGCTCCGTCCGTCATTGGTTATTTTACTGCCTAGGTAGCAGAATTCCTTAACTTCATTGACTTCGTGACCATCAATCCTGATGTTAAGTTTCTCGCTGTTCTCATTTCTACTACTTCTCATTACTTTCGTCTTTCTCCGATTTACTCTCAAACCATACTGTGTACTCATTAGACTGTTCATTCCGTTCAGCAGATCATTTAATTCTTCTTCACTTTCACTCAGGATAGCAATGTCATCAGCGAATCGTATCGTTGATATCCTTTCACCTTGTATTTTAATTCCACTCCTGAAGCCTTTCTTTTATTTCCATCATTGCTTCCCCGATGTACAGATTCAACAGTAGGGGCGAAAGGCTACAGCCTTGTCTTACACCCTTCTTAATACGAGCACTTCGTTCTTGATCGTCCACTCCTATTATTCCCTCTTGGTTGTTGTACATATTGCATATGATACGTCTCTCCCTATAGCTTACCCCTACTTTTTTCAGAATCTCGAACAGCTTGCACCATTTTATATTGTCGAACGCCTTTTCCAGGTCGACAAATCCTATGAAAGTGTCTTGATTTTTCTTTAGCCTTGCTTCCATTATTAGCCGTAACGTCAAAATTGCCTCTCTCGTCCCTTTACTTTTCCTAAAGCCAAACTGATCGTCACCTAGCGCATTCTCAATTTTCTTTTCCATTCTTCTGTATATTATTCTTGTAAGCAGCTTCGATGCATGAGCTGTTAAGCTGATTGTGCGATAATTCTCGCACTTGTCAGCTCTTGCCGTCTTCGGAATTGTGTGCATGATGCTTTTCCGAAAGTCAGATGGTATATCGCCAGACTCATATATTCTACACACCAACGTGAATATTCGTTTTGTTGCCACTTCCCCCAATGATTTTAGAAATTCTGATGGAATGTTATCTATCCCTTCTGCCTTATTTAACCGTAAGTCCTCCAAAGCTCTTTTAAATTCCGATTCTAATACTGGATCCTCTATCTCTTCTAAATCGACTCCTGTTTCTTCTTCTATCACATCAGATAAATCTTCACCCTCATAGAGGCTTTCAATGTATTCTTTCCATCTATCTGCTCTCTCCTCTGCATTTAACAGTGGAATTCCCGTTGCACTCTTAATGTTACCACCGTTGCTTTTAATGTGACGAAAGGTTGTTTTGGCTTTCCTGTATGCTGAGTCTGTCCTTCCGACAATCATATCTTTTTCGTCTTAGCTTCCCTGCACTTCCTGTTTATTTCATTCCTCAGCGACTTGTATTTCTGTATTCCTAATTTTCCCGGAACATGTTTGTACTTCCTCCTTTCATCAATCAACTGTAGTATTTCTTCTGTTACCCATGGTTTCTTCGCAGCTACCTTCTTTGTACCTATGTTTTCCTTCCCAACTTCTGTGATGGCCCTTTTTAGAGATGTCCATTCCTCTTCAACTATACTGCCTACTGCGCTATTCCTTATTGCTGTATCTATAGCATCCTATGAAGTGAAAAAAACTACAGCACTGACGCCAATTACAGATGAACGAACTGTAGAGGTGAGAGTGATTTCCTTCAGTTTGATGGACAAAATTACACAGCTTGAGAGCTTTCCTCACATTCAAATCAGTGCCTGTAAATAAATAGTCAATTTTTCAGACAAGTGAAATAACGCTACAGAATACAGCCTTTCACATCAGTTGCTCACATGTTGGAATCAGCAATCATTATATGTTTCACAACAGCAAGCTATAGTTCAAGAAGATGTTGTTGTTTTGTACGCTATGACAGGTCCCAATTTACTAAAGTAATGCTATATTGAACTGGCATATACGAAACAATTTGTGAGGGATATCTTGTAATAGAACCTCCTAATGTCAGCTAGTAGAGAACCCTGTAAGATTCATCCAATACATCAAAACCAAATCGTAGCAGGTCTACAGGATAACGTTTCCAGTGTGCTTGTGGCGTTCAGATAAACGAGACGTGAGGTGAAGTTTTATAACATTTACTTTAAAAAAAGTTACAAAAATTGCTCGAAATTACGCCCTTTTGCGTAATGCACGCAGTGCAACGACGCACAAGTGACTGTCATACTCTACAAACACTCCTCGCAAAGTGGAAATTGCATTGGAGGATGCTATAACGCACACTATCAGCTCTATCTGTCTCCATGGGTGTTTCGTAGACAATAGCTTTCAGGTGGGCCCAGAAGAAAAAATCTGTGGGTATGAAGTTGGGGAAACATACAGACCATGCCATCGGCCACTGCACACTTTCCAGTTCTCACTAAAGATTTCATCCAAATGCATTCACACTGCATGTGTAAAGTGTGCATGTGCACCATGTATTGGCACTACATTCGCCGTCACACCTTTAGTGGAACCTGTTCCAACATCTCTGGCAGTGTTTCTTGTCAAATGATTAAGTATCTCTTTGCGTACAGTCACCAGAACATGCAGGGACCGGCCAGATTATCGTCTATCAAGCCAGACCAAATGTTGACACTGATCTTGGTGACCACGAACAAATGCCTGATCTGTAGAATGTACACAGTTTGGAAAGCCCAGTTGAATGGCACACCTTCGCAGGGACCACTGGCAAGAATTCGATTCGATATGGAAAATCGCCTGGTTAAGGGCGTGAAACTCCTGAAGGCAGAAGGGGTGCAAATCATCTACACACCACCCATGCAGAGTTGTGGAATGGCTTACACACATTTCTCGTGCAACACGCCAGGAGTTTGTTGAGGGTGTGCTTTCGAGCAATGCTAACACCTCCTCTTCAAGCCCTCATGTATGCACATTACCAGTCTTTCCATCTGTAATACAAAATAAATACCTCAGGTTTCGAAGTAGGCTTTAAATACACATGTGCCAGTACGAGAATGAGCCAGTGGAACACGAACCTCAAGTGAACCTGGTTCAATCCCGAGTCCCGCCATTCTGATTTAGGTTTTCCGTGATTTCCCTAAATCGCTCCAGGCAAATGCCGGGATGGTTCCTTTGAAAGGGCACGGCAGAATTCCTTTCCCGTCCTTCCCTAATCAGATGAGACCGGTGACCTCTCTGTCCGGTCTTCTCCCCGAAACATCCCTCTCAAGTGAACCTGTCTCTCGTAGTGAACTGGTGGAGTTACACTCAATCATTTGGAAACCGTTGGGCAATGTCAGCATTTCCTTCCACCACCCCATAAGCACAGTCTATGTCTGTCCTTTGCTCCAAACAATAATTCTTCATTTCCTGTCCGCTCCACACAGTAACAAACACAAAATTGTCCCCATTTCATTACAAACTGACGCAGGGTGAACATCACACCACATCATGTGGAGGTGCTTGCCCTCTATGCAACACCTACCTAACAGGCATTTTCACAGCCAAAAGCAATGCGTTTACTTCCCAGTAAGACGCAGAAAACCTATAGTGCTGTCTCACCTGGGATATCTACAACTATGCTGAGTACACCATTTAAAAATACAGGTCATAAAACTTCAACCTGTCATCTCTTTTACCTTGTTGTCAAAGTACATTGAGATCTATGCCCTGCCGACCTGGTACAACCATGGCTCGGATGGAATGTTGTATGACTACGCTCTATGGTGCGCACAGCACCGTTCAACACGCCTTGCGCCATACGCTAAGGGATGCGAACATGGGTTGCTGTGTGAAATACGCATATTTTGACTCATTTTAGCAGCCCATCTACTTTCATTATATAGCTCATTCAGATTCAAATGAGTAGGATAGCGCAAACAAAGAACACTCATATATATATATATATATATATATATATATATATATATATATATATATATATATATTCCATTTGTATTTTGTATTTTTTTTTTGTTTTGATCTATCCCACCCAATTGCATCCAAATGCTCATATATTATATATATTATCGCTTAACACATATGATGGGACAAAAATGAATGGACTGAAGTGTATTATGATACACTTTTGTGCCAAGATATCTTCTGTTTAATGAAACAGCATGCCGTCAGGATAAATTATCATTTTTGTGAATTGCTCTAATATGTATTTGTTAGAACCTTGGTGTTCCCTCCTTGTGATTTTTTTTTCTCATCATTCTGACTGGTTTGAGGCGGCCCACCACAAATACCTCTCCTGTTCTAACCTCTTCATCTCAGAGTAGCACTTCCAACCTACGTCCTCAATTATTTGCTGGATGTATTCCAATCTCTGTCTTCGTCTACAGTTTTTTCCCTCTACAGCTCCCTCTAGTACCAGGGAAGTCCTTTTCCTCTCCAATTCCGCGCAGGACCTCCTCATTCCTTACCTTATCAGCCCACCTAATTGTCAACATTCGTCTGTATCACCACATCTCAAATTCTTCGGTTCTCTCGTTCCGGTTTTCCACAGTCCATGTTTCACTATCATACAATGCTGTACTCAAGACGTACAGTCAGAGAAATTTCTTCCTCAAATTAAGGCCGATATCTGATATTAGTAGACTTCTCTTGGTCAGGAATGTCCTTTTTGCCATTGCTAGTTTGCTTTTCATGTCGTCTTTGCCCCGTCCGTCATGGGTATTTTACTGCCTAGGTAGCAGGATTCCTTAACTTCATCTACTTCGTGATCATCAATTCTGATCTTAAGTTCCTCGCTGTTCTCATTTCTCATTACCTTCGTCTTCCTTCGATTTACTCTCAATCCATACTATGTACTCATTGGAGAGTTCATTCCGTTCAGCATATCATGTAATTCTACTTCTCCTTCACTCAGCAAATCGTATCATTGATATCCTTTAACTTGATTTTTAATTCCACTCCTGAACCTTTCTTTTATTTCCATAATTGCTTCTTCGATGAACAGATTGAACAGTTGGGGCGAAAGCCTACATCCTTGTCTTACAACCTTTTCAATGCGAGCACGTCAATCTTGGTCGTCCACTCTTATTATTCCCTTTTGGCTGTTGTACATATTGTTTATGGCACGTCTCTCCCTATAGCTTACCCCTACTTTTCTCAGAATTTCGAACATCTTGCACCATTTTGCATTGTCGAACGCTTTCTCTAGGTCGACAAATCCTATGAACGTGTCTTGATTATACTTCTTTAGTTTTGCTTCCATTATTAGCCGCAACGTGAGAATTGCCTCTCTCGTACCTTTACCTTTCCTAAAGCGAAACTGATCGTCATCTAGAGCATCCTCAGTTTTCTTTTCCATTCTTCTGTATATTATTCTTGTAGGCAACATGGGGCCGGCCCTAGTGGCTGAGCGGTTCTAGGCGCTACAGTCTGGAACCGCGCGACCGCTGCGGTCGCAGGTTCGAATCCTGCCTCGGGCATGGATGTGTCTGATGTCCTTAGGTTAGTTAGGTTTAAGTAGTTCTAAGTTCTAGGGGACTGATGACCACAGCAGTTAAGTCCCATAGTGCTCAGAGCCATTTTTGAACCGGGCTAGTATAAAGGGTGTCAGTCAAACCATTTGGGTCGCTAATTCCCAAATATTTCGCAGTAGAAAAGACAGTTCTTAGTGTGGTGAGCGGTAAGGAAGACATCCTTTACAGCCTTTGGCACTGCCCACACCTTCTGACTTGTCAACCCTTCTCTAAGGACATTGTGAGATGTATCTTCGCTGAACATTATCGCACCAGTTTGGAGCGCAGCACGACCACAATTTTTGCTCTCGTGTGCAGTATGGAATCACTGTGTACCGTTCAAAACCATTCGACGAAATCTCAACATGATCCGAGGCAGCTAAGCGTGCTTATGCTTTTTCACTGTTTCTGATTTGTGTCTTCCTGTGGCATGATCGTCAGGGTAGGCGAGACTGACACATGCTTGAATAAGACACCGAAAGGGTCTGTCACAGTTTTTTTTCAGTATTCAGGTTATTGAAAGAACTGTGACAGACGACCGAACTACACGGAACTTACATGCATTGAGACTATGAAATAGTGCATTGATAATGGCTGGGCACTAGCCGATATCTGGATTTGCCAAATAAAACCTACAAAAATAGGACGACTGATTGCTGTGCTCTATCGTTTATAAATGAATTATTTATTATTATTATTATATCGTGGTAACTTGGCCAAGTTGGTGATTTAGATTGTGGCCTCGGCATCATTTAAAATTACTGCAAACAACTGTGACTTTTTCTGCCTCGTGAGTAGCAGAACTACCTCTCTCTCTCTCTCTCTCTCTCTCTCTCTCTCTCTCTCTTTAAAAAAAAAAAAAAAAATACTTAACCTTGAGTTCACAGTCGGGACATGACATTTCAAACTAAATTGTCAGTTAATAACCAAACAAACTCTGTTGAAGTTCCTGGGATGTGAGACGCATAAGGCTCCATCACGCGAGGGATTAAAAAGAGCGACAGGTCAGCTACGCGCACGATTCCTTCCAGGAATGCCTGTTCTTCGTCGAAGCGGAGCTGGAGGCAGTCGCCAACGCTGGCTCGTGTTTAAATGTTTGCCAGTCGTCTGAATCCCTGTTCCAAGGCAGCACCACCGCAGGTTGATAATTTATTAGCCAACCTGTAGCGAGAGCTCAGTACATTGCTCTGTCATATCGCATCTGCGCCAAGTAGTGACGAAAATCCCAAAAGACCTGTTCACTGGCAAAAAGTGATCACAGTTGTCAAGAATGACAGCTCCTACACTTTCGGTTAAAAAAAAAGTAGAGTCGAAGGAGGGAGGAATGTAATCATGTTAGAACTTCCTTTCCATACAGAACAGCAACTAAAAATCGTCTGGAAAATTACCTAATGAGGTTTTTAAAACTTGTAACGTATTTCTTACGTCGAGGAAATGAATGTTACACCAGATTTTTCGTCATAAAAATTCTAAAACAATTTCGCACTTGCAGATTACGAACAGTACAAGATTTAAAATCAAGAAAGTACTGGACACCGCCGCATAAGTACGAAGCGTTAGTAAAAGGAGACTAATTTTTGGAAAAGAGGACTTACTCATAAACCAAATACAACACGTAAAAACGAGATAAAGTTTCTGACCATTAAGTAAAAATACCCACAACGGTGTCGAAATGCTTCTATGGGATTTTTTTTTTTTTTTTTGGTAATATCTTCCATGCATCATTTGCACGATAAATCGGAGTGATTTGGAACGAGTCATTTTACATTCAAATCACAAATAAAATTTGTAAATGTGACTAAACTCTGAACATTCACGAAGTTCGCTTTATTCTATTTTATTTTATTTTATTTCAATTATGCAGATGTGAGTTACTAATTGCTACCCGTCAGTTTTTACACATTACAAGTTGAAATTCTTCTACAGAGTGGAAGGAGTTGTCAAGGAGAAAGTTTTACTGTTAGTCTTCAAACTTTACTTTGATGTCTGTCAGACATTTTATATCAGTTGGTAAGTTATCAAAAATTTTAGTTTTAGAATTGTGCTGCATTTTGTGCTGTGGTTACGCTCTTCAATCCGAAGTCTTGTTTGGTGTAGCTCCCCATGCTGCTCTAACCTGCGCAGGCTTTTTCATCGCCGAATAACCACTGCAACGTACATTCTTCTGAATTTATATACTGTAGCCATCTCTTGGTCTCTCGCTATAATTTTTACTCTCCCACACTTCCCGCCAGTACTAAACTGGCGATCCATTGATGTCTCAGAATGTGTCCTATGAACGGATCCCTTCTTCTAGTCGCGAAGTGTCCCAAATTTTCTCTCCTCCCTATTTCTATTTTCAAAAGAATCTATTCTTTTGTTGCCTAAACTGTGTATCTTCCGTGCATGTCTACACTCCATACAAATACGTTGACGAAAGATTTCCTAACACTTAAATCTATATTCGATGTTAACAAATTTCTCTTCTTTAGAAACGCTCTTCTTGCCATTGGCAGTCTATGTTTTCTTCCTCTCTATTTCGTTCATCATCAGTCCCAAATAAAAAAACTCATAGAGTACTTTCTGTGTCTCGTTTCCCAATCTAATTCCTTCAGAATCGCCTGATTTAATTCTACTACATATCATTGTCCTTGTTTTGCTTTTGTTTATCTTCATCTTATGTCCTCCTTTCGATACACTGTCCATCCCATTCAACTGCTCCTCCAAGTCCTTTGTTCTCTCTCACAGAATTACACTGCCCCCTCAGAGTTTTTATTTCTTATCCCTGAACTATAGTTCTTACTCCAAATTTTCCTTTTGTTTCCTTTACTGCTTGCACATTGCACAGATAATTATACTATCGGTGATAGATTACAATCCTGTCTCACTCTCTTCCCAATCTCTGCTTCCCTTTGATGATCATCGACTATTATGAGGATGATGTTATGACTTAAAGTATCTGTTTCTCCAGCCTGCTTTCTAGCGTCGTCTACTCACTATCCAAGAAAAGACTGAAATTCCTGAAGTCCAGCGAAGAACTTCCATGTGAGCTGGACCATTCAGATAGACGATGGTGAAATCCCCCTTAGGTCAACCATATTTAGGTTTTCTGCTATTTCCTTAAATCTGTCACGGAATGGGCACTTTGTTTAATGACCAGGCTTCTTTCCTTCCACATGCCACCGCTATCCGAGCTGTTGCTCCGCCTCTAATTATCTTGCGCTAGACGAGACGTTAAAGCCAAATCTTTCTCGCGGCAAAGAAGTTCCATGGTCCATGTTCCATTCGTTCACCATTCTCCGTGTTCCACACACTACCGTCTCATTTACGGATACTATAATACGCGCTCTGAGCCACGAGCAGGCGGGATGTGAGCTCTGACGTCATCGTGAACCCTACTGCCACGCTTCACTGCACAGAAGCTTATACGCACACGGCGCAGACATGTATAACTCACGCTCAAGTACGAAGGTTGTCGTGATTTTCTAGGTTTTAGTGTACCATTATTATTTTCATAATTCTTAAGCTCTATTTTAGTCACAATATTTTTTTCTATGATTGGTAAAACCTCTGAACTAAATCTTTTTCAAGTTTTGTTAATAGCTTTGACTTTCGAATACATTAAGGCTTACATCAGCAAAACATGGTGAAACTCTAAGTTGCCTGAGTCTTCTTTTTGATAATGACTTCAATAGGAGGAGGAGGAAATTAATGTCCCGTCGACAGCGAGGTTATTAGTGACGGAGCACAAGCTCGGATTAGGGAAGGATGGGAACGAACTTGGCATTTCTCTGAAACGATTTAGGGAAAACATGGAAGTCCTAACTGTGGATGGCCTGACGCGGGTTTGAAACGTCGACCTCCCGAAGGCGAGTCCAGCGTGCTAACCACTGCGCCATCTCGCTCGGTACTTCATCAGTAAGAAGAGGATATTTCAATACGTCTCTGACAAAAGATAACGCTTAATAACATAAGCCATGTAAAGTCGCAGCCTTTGTAGAATCTACAGACATCCACTTGGAACAGCACTTTTCATAACCACTTGTTGCTGACAGTGAAAAAGAGCCCTGAATAACTCTTTGAAGATGTTTTAATTTCATGTAAACCAGTACCACATCAAGAGACACACGATTTTGCAAATCTGCATTCTTCTGTCTAAGTCTTTCACTTCAGTTTTCAAATTTTTAATTGTTGACGTGAGCGCACACTGTCACATTTATAGGAGTGTTTGTATTCACGGTTAATGTCTTAGTTGAACTTTCTTCATTAGTGGGCAATGTATTTACTTGTAAAAATATCTTCCACTTCTTTACGGTAGCTTCGTTTTTGTGCCAGCACACTGTACTTCTCTCATTATTAGGATCATTACTAACCCCTAAATCAGCACCAGGGGATTTGAAGTTGGAACTGTTTCAGTTTTTAACTTGAGTTTCGAAGGAATATCCCACAGTTCAATTTTAACATCCCTTTGAACATCCGAATCAGTGTAATATACAGAACAGACACGAACACTATGAATCTGCACGTTCACAAGCATTTATACAGTTTCATTTCGTCTTATTGTTTTAGGAAATACATGAAACCTAATTTCCATCTTACTTATTGGTCTGCTGTAGACGAATCAAATCAGGTGATGCTGAGGGAAATAGATTAGGAAATGAGACAAAGTTGTAGATGAGTTTTGCTGTTTGGTGGGCAAAATAACTGATGATGGTCGTAGTAGAGAGGATATAAATGTAGACTAGCTCTGGCAAGGAAAGCGTTTCTGAAGAAGAGAAGTCTGTTAACATCGAGTATAGATTTAAGTGTGTAGCCATGTATGGATGTGAAGCAAGGACGATATACAGTTTAGACAAGAAGAGAATAGAAGCTTTCGAAAGGTAATGCTACAGAAGAATGCTGAAGATTATATGGGTAGATCACGGATATAGTGTTGAAGTACTGAATATAATTGGGGAGAAAAGGAATTTGTGGTACAACTTGACTAGGAGAAGGGATCGGTTGGTAGGGCAGGATCTGAGCATCAAAGGATCACCGATTTAGTACTGGAGTGAAGCGTGGAGGGTAAAAATCGTAGAGGGGGACCAAGAGATGAATACACTAAGCAGATTTAGAAGGATGTAGGTTGCAGTAGCTTCTCGGAGATGAAGAAGCTTGCACAGGATAGAGTAGCATGGAGAGCTGCACCAAACCAATCTCAGGACTGAAGACCACAACAACAACAATAGTTGTCTGCTGCTACTGGTACAACTGCCGACAGCGCATCAAGCCATTGCTTTTCACAAAAAAATTTGCCCTAAAAAATCCCTCAGAACACTGATAATTACGGCATAACTCTGTATTTAATCGCCAGCTACTAATAAAATTTCACACTGCCGTAATCAACCTTGGTTTTGATCGTAAACGCAATTACGACACAACACTGTTGTTGACCACTGAACCCTGGTTGGGTGTACTCTGACGTCAGCGGTACGTTTTGCTACTGCGCACGCTGTCTATTCTAGCATCCGTGGTCTCATTTACATCACGCCCTAATTAGTTCGCCTACTCAGAGTGGTCCTTGATTGATTTCTTTGTTCTGCTTATTCTCCACGATATTTCCCAGCATGCACCTCTTCACCGTCCGTCAAGCAGCCCTTAGGCTTGATGCATACGAGCGAGTAACTGCCGCACCTGCTGGTGATGAGATCGCGGCGTCAGAAATTACTTCAGTGCCTATTCTTCGTTCATCATAAGAATAAACCTGATGTAAACAAACACAAACACGATGATTGGTCAGCAGCCGTAGCTCTCTTACACTGGTGCTGCTCTGCTCTTGGAAGTAGGTCCAACTTATCTATCAGATATCTTCCTACTACGTAACTGCAAACGAAACTTTAACACATTCTGATGTATTAAAAGGCATCAACGTTTTTCTTAATCACACTTTAGCTACGTAATTTTCGTTTAAAAAATCTTGTAGTGACAGTGTCTTCTCGGATTGTCTCGCTGTTCATACGTAGCGTGAAACTGGATGACACTGATTCCTGCTTCTTAGTGAAACACGCGTGCGGAACACAGTTAATGGCGAGAAACAAATTGTTGTTAACGTTTTTCACAAGATTACAGAGAAAAATCAGTGTTTACAGTTTTAGAGAAACACTGTACACTAAAAATATGACGACTGTTTCAAATTATTCGTGGCGTACTCGGTTGTGTCGCAGATAGACATGTTTTTCTTTCGGTGGGCGGCGGTTCGAAACTAGTTGTGGTCTACTATGTTTCTTTTTGTTTGATTTTTGAAGCATAATGCACGTCTTCTAGTTTTTAATTACATATCTGACGCAAAATTCTGGTTTTCATTCCAAATACACATTCTTAATTATCGACATTTCATAAAAGATTTTTGAAGGAAAACATTACACAATTCGATCTTTTGGGGAAAAAAATGAAAAATCAAATATTCCTTGTTTAAATATGCCCATTGTTTTGTGGGACAGATGTGGTCTCACACGAGTCAGAGGCGTCGTAGAAACATAGGAAATAATAATTTTCACGGCGTCGATCGCACTGTACAAATGCTGTATTTTTACAGTTGTCGCCTTAACACCGCAATCTGTGAATAGGACTGATCCTGAGCCAAGTTAAGGAATTTGTTGCGAGAAATAACAAGACTGGAACTAATGCACGAAGCTTTGTGACGTCAGTGGCGAACGATGGCGGAATGCAGAACAGCACGTCATAAACGAGGACGAGGAAATAGGGATTTTTTCGTGGTTTAGGACTGTTGCTGATCGACTCTTTAACAACGCAGCAGTACAGAAATGTGTTCCTCAGAGTCCGATACGGACGGAGTTCAGAGATTATCAGACGAATGAGTGTAATACCTTCAGTGGCTTCAATATTTAACAACCTGGTGAAATCCCAGCACTCGCTAGCTCATGCAGAAAAATTACCCTTGTTAAAGTCAGGAATTTTCATCACTCTTACTTTTAATTAGAGTACTATGTTGGCTAAGATCGAGAGTATGTTACGTTTTCCGTCCGGTCAACCGTAGTCACCTAAGAATTTTACCATGGATTTTTACTACTGTTTGAAAATTAAATGACATTCAAAGCTGTACTGTTCTCTGCTCGTCTCTTTTTACGTCTTTAATGTTCACATCACAGAAGGTTAGTTAGATCACACGTCTGACCAGTGCTGTCCAAGTTAAATGAGCTGGTAAAGCTGTTACCCCGCATTATCGCTGAGTCGATGTACGCATAACGCACAGCATAAAACGTATCCGCTCTACGTGAAACGAAATCCAATGAGGTTCCAGAAAACGCGGAATAATACACAGTGTAATGTTTAAATGAGGTTTACTCCTATGACGAACGTATCATAGATACACGGCGGTATCGCAGCGGTAATCGCCGCAGCAGTGCTAGATTGGAAGCCAACCAGTATGCACGTAGGTATAGTTTACGATTACATTAAGACAGGGAACAGGAACGCTTGGTCCCACACAGTGGTTGGTTCACAGTTGCTGTAAAGAACGTTCTAGACACTATTTATATACTTAAGAGAAGATGAAACTATCTTTACTTCCGAATGAATGTACAGTCATCTGACAAATTAATAGGAGAAGCAACAACTGTAACGTCAACTGTTCATCTATTCCAAACATCCGAGCAGTGGCTGCAGTCGATATGCATTATCAGTACAGAATTCGCCATACAGTACTGCGTAAAATAGTACTACGGAAAGTTTATAAAGCTGTATGGGACGTCTTGCGCAAAGAGTGGATACCGTAACTCGCAGAAGAAAGGTGACGGAAAAATGCCAGACGATGCTGTGCTACCCGGATAACGAAATCCCATCGACCCATGGAGGAGGTTTACATCAGGTTTATTCTTATGATGAACGAAGAATAGGCACTGAAGTAATTTCTGACGCCGCGATCTCATCACCAGCAGGTGCGGCAGTTACTCGCTCGTATGCATCAAGCTTAAGGGCTGCTTGACGGACGGTGAAGAGGTGGAACGATGATTGGTCAGCAGCCGTAGCTCATCAAAAGTATCCGTACACCTGGAAGAAAATGGCTTACAAGTTCGTGGTGCCCTCAATCGGCAATGCAGGAATTCAATATGGTGTTGGCCCACCCTTAGCCTAGATGGCAGCTTCCACTGTCGCAGGCATGTGTTCAATCAGTTGCTGGAATCATTCTTGGGGAATGGCAGCCCATTCTTCACGGAGTGTTGCACTGAGGAGAGGTATCGATGTCGGTCGGTGAGGCCTGGCAAAATTTCGGCGTTCCAAAACATCTCAAAGTTGTTCTATAGGATTTATGTCATGACTCTGAGCAGGTCAGTCCATTACAGGGGTCTTATTGTCGTGTAACCACTGCGCCACAGGCCGTGCGTTATGAACAGCTGCTCGATCGTGTTGAAAGATGCAAACGCCATCCCCGAATTGCTCTTCAACAGTGGGAAGCAAGAAGGTGCTTAAAACATCAATGTAGGCCTGTGCTGTTATAGTGCCACGCAAAACAACAAGGGATGCAAGCCCCCTTCATGAAAAACACGACCACACCACAACACCACCGCCTCCGAATGTTACTGTTGGCACTACACACGCTGGCGGATGACGTTCACTGGACATTCGCCATACCCACATCCTGCCATCGGATCGCCACGTTGTGTACCGTGATTCGTCACTCCGCACTAAGTTTTTCCATTGTTCAATCGTCCAGTTTTTACGCTCCTTACACCAAGAAAGACCTCGTTTAACATTTACCGGCGTGATGTGCAGCCACTCGACCATGAAATCCAAGTTTTCTCACCTCCCGCCTAGCTAATACTTGCATTTTGTCCTGATGCAGTTTGGAATTTCTGTGTGATGGTCTGGATAGATGTCTGTCTATTACACATTACGACCATCTTCAACTGTCGGCGGTCTCTGTCAGTCAACAGTCGAGGACGGCCTGTAGGCTTTTGTGCTGTACGTGTCCCTTCACGTTTCCATTTAACTATCACATCGGGAGCAGTGGATCTAGGGATGTTTAGGAGTGTGTAAATCTTGCGTACACACGTATGACGCAAGTGACAACCAATCGCCTGACCACGTTCGAAGTCCGTAAATTACGCGGAGAGCCCCATACTGCTCTCTCACGATATCTAATGACTACTGAGGTCGTCGCTTCCCACGCCGGGGTTCCCGGGTTCGATTCCCGGCGGGGTTAGGGATTTTCTCTGCCTCGTGATGACTGGGTGTTGTGTGATGTCCTTAGGTTAGTTAGGTTTAAGTAGTTCTAAGTTCTAGGGGCCTGATGACCATAGATGTTAAGTTCCATAGTGCTCAGAGCCATTTTTGAACTACTGAGGTCGGTGATATGGCGTACCTGGTAGTAGGTGGCAGCACAATCCCCATAATATGAAAAACGTATATTTTTGGTGGTATCAGGGTAGTTTTGATCACATAGTAGGTCACTTGACAGTGGAAGGAATGTTTTCGCTGATAACTTTAGAGACAATTCTGGCAAACTACCAAGGTAATACAAAAATTTTTAAATCTGGCCGATAGTTATTGTAGTGAAAACTGACTCAGTTTATTCCTGAATTTACCTACAATAATGATAGAAGCTGAAGAAATGTATTAAAATGTTTGCTATTGCCAGAACTTGTATACAGGTTTCCTGCTAAGTAGGGGTATGTGCTAGCCATTACACCAGCTTCTGTAATTTGTATAAGTAAAGTTGAAACTCATATGTCTCAAGGAAACTAATTACATCAGATTGGTAGACCACCTACGCCTGAGGTACAAACAATATTTCCACATTACGTACAAACCTGGGGTGCTATTCCAGTAACGGAGAGCCTTGGTAATACTGACAATTTAAGAAGGGGAAAATAGGCTGAATATGTTAACTGAATTTTGTGTTAAGGAGGGCATTGGACTAGTGCAGTCTGAGCAGCTGTGTTAGTTGTACCGCTACGCTAGTGCAATGACTAGCACTCCTGCCTAACTACAGGGAAACCTGGGTTCAACTCTTGGGCGCGGTACAAATTTTAATTAATTTCTTCAGCTTCTATCATTCTGTCTATAGCTATTATCTATGGACACTCATACGCCTCAAGGAAAATTTAATTACATCGATCTATATTCATTTCATATCTCCATTAAAATGTGTGCACTTATGTATTTTGTGGTTGCAATACTACGGAGCATTGGTCACACTAAAACAGATGAGGCAACAGAATTTATTGTAAACCGTAATTGTTACTTGAAGATTTATTCATTTAGAACCGGAGAGCAGAACATTTACTGCTTAGCGCTATTTCAAGTTTTAAATGCAATATTCATGCAGCGGGCCTGGGTTCCATTCCTGGCTGTGTCGGAGATTTTCTCCCCTCAGGGAGTGAGCGTTCTGTTGTCCCCGTCATCATTTCATCATGAGCGACGTGCAAGTCGCCCAGTGTAGCGTCAACTGAAAGGACTTGCGACTTGGGGTTGGGGTCGATCATTTAAATTCTCTGGCCACATTCGAGCAAAATAGCCAGCTTCAGAACAAAGACAGAAAATAGTTTAACTGTGATGTTGTGCATACTTGCAAACTAATCGGCTCTGTTCTTAATGCTGTCATGATAATCCTTGCCAAGAGCTTCTCGTATCTCAGAGGTTTTTTCTTTTTCTTTTTTTTTCAGTTCACAATTCCACTTTCAAACCGATTACATTCATTGCAGTCTGGCGGCATCTGTTCCTGGAGTTGGTAGCGAGTGTGCACCGCCCCATTCACCCACAGCGTTTGCTGTAGTGATGGGGAGCTCGTGAATGAGTCGTTCAAATAAACGCTTCACTCCATTGAAGTGTGAACTAACCACTCAATTTCAATGAACTGGTACTTCAAATTCTTCACAGGTAGCACACTCCACACATTTTTCTAGTTCACTCACTCTCTTCCGCTCTCCCTCTCCCACTACATCGGCGCTACGTCACTCATTCTCCCTTCACTTCAGTCCTCCCTCTACTGCCTGTCGGCGAATCGCGCGGTGTTTGTGGGGAACGATAGGTTTAGGAGGGGTTCGCGAGGTGAGGGGCGAGGGGAAGGCAGCGTCCGCTGCTTCCTACAGTGCTGAAATCATTACCCTACCGTTGGCAGCGCTTGCAGACAAATGAATAAAAAAGATACAAACGAAGAGGCTGGCTGTGTGAGCACGCACAGCCAACATGAAAATAAAATGCTTATCTTGTGAGTCTGGAACTGAAGCATGGCTGGAATCCACGCTTGTAAGATAATCTTTCATGTAGGAATGTTTATCTTGTACACATTACTGAAGTAATTACACTGAAAGTCAATTTCAGGATTGTCCTAATTAAATTAAAAAAAAAGACATATGAATAAACATCAACGGATTTGGTGAATGTTCAGAGATTTCCGTTTATAAACATGATTTGTTCTACTTTTTTCCTGTCAGGCGATTTCCCCTGTCACTTATAAGGTGTCCTGCCGTCGAGAACACTCTTTCACACGGCGTGGAGGTTGCAACAATACACAGTCGTATTTTTGGAAGTTCAAAGGGCGAGGGGTATACTGACAGCCGTTCAGACCACCACTGAAGCGGATTGCCTTGTCTCAGTAGCAGGGGCTCTTGTAAATATTTGTCCACTTCCACTATTGCAGCAGCTCTCGGGTGTGGATTACTCTGCAGCCTGGAAAACACTTCATCAAATTCGAGCCAGAGACTAGAAGTAGATTCAGTGGTTGGAACTGAGATTGTTGCAGGAGCAGTGGATGTGTTCGTCACAAATTTCTCACAGCGCCTGATCAGGGTTAATTTCACCTTCTCAGCAGAATTTTTATCAGAAAAACCATGTAATTTGAACCGGGGATCCAATGAAGTCGCTTATGCGAAAATTGAATTTTCCTCTATATTTCGAAATCGTCGTTTTAGGTCTTCAGCTAACTTTTCGGCCATGAATTTCAGTGTTATCAACAAACCTGCAACATCGATTTTTCAAAGAGCGACTAAGGAGTATAACTTTGGAAGCAGTGACAACATTTTCACTTGACATTTCCTCGGCGCAGTCTTTGAAAACTTTCAACAAGTCACAGGCTTGTGTTACACTTGCAATGTCCTCTGCAGTCAGATTTGGAAGATCCGGATAATTCAGAGTGATAACTGTCATTAGGGAATTCTTAACTTCAATTATTCTTCGCAGCATATCATAGGTTCAATTCCATCTTGTAACAGTGTCCTGTTTTAGTGTCAGAACTGGCTCTTTTAACTGTTCCTGTATCTTTTTCAGTTTCGTGCAGGCCTGCGAACTTCTTTTGAAAATTCAACTTTTTTTTTTTGCTTCATTCAGAATGGGTTGAATGTGCGGAATCCCATTCTGAACAATTAAATTGAGTGTGTGTGCAAAGCAGGGGATGTGTTTCCAGCCTGTGAGTCTTATAGTTGCCACAATATTAGCAAAAAATGTGGCTCTGAGCATTATGGGACTTAACTTCTAAGGTCATCAGTCCCCTAGACTTAGAACTACTTAAACCTAACTAACCTAAGGACAGCACACACATCCATGCCCGAGACAGGATTCGAACCTGCGACCGTAGCGGTCGCGCGGCTCCAGACTGTAGCGCCTAGAACCGCTCGGCCACACTGGCTGCCCAATACTAGCAGCATTGTCGCTAACAAAAGACACGACTTTTTCTTGAATGCCTCATTCCCTTGTGACACGTCACAGTTCTTCGGAGCGTTTTTCTGACGTGTAGCTTTCGTCGTATTTAAGGCACTCTAGGAGGGAAAACGCCAGCTCCAGATCTTTAACGTAGTGTGCTGTCACTGACAAATTACTCTCATTTGTGGTTGAGGTCCACCCATCCATTGTCAGGACAACCGCTTCCGCAGAATTAATTTTGACTCTCACAATTTCTTTCATCATGGCGTACTGTTGTTGTAGTAGTGTACTGGAAATGGTCTTCTGAGCTGGCATTCTGTAAGCACCATTCAGTTTGCCCACAAAACTTTGGAAATGTTTGCTTTCCACTATGTTGAAGGGCAAATAATACTTTACAACAGTCTCCAGAAGTGTGAAATCTATCTCCTGATTTCTTTTGTTCGAAAGAGGTTTCGGAAAATACATAGGTAATGTTCCGTGATATTGAGGTCTGCTGTCTGATGATGAAGTGATACTTTTATTTTCTGGCACCGACAGCTGTTCGCTTCTGGCAATTGCTGATGTTGCGGAAAATGCATGAGCAGGGGGCGCTAAGCGCCTGACTGACAATGATATTGTCGGATGCAGCACTCGAACATGACGCGCTAGATTAAATGTATTTCCTACTCTACATGAAATACACTTAGAACAACAGTTGCACTTTGCTTTCTCATCACCTAAATCGGCGAAGAAACCCCAAATTTCACTACTTTTACGCGATCGCGAGTTGCTAGCCATTGTATAAGAGTGAACAGACACAAAAACTACTTCCCGAATAAAGAGGGATTTTACCTGAAATCGTACCAATGACTACATGTGACAGTTTACGTTTTGAATTTGGAGGGTTATTATTCTCAACAAACATAAAATCTACAGGAAAACTTCTGAATATTTACTTAATGTAGGTATATAGACTTTGTGACATTGGTAAACATACTCATTCTATTTTGGATTAAATTTTAAAAGGAACATAAAATTAGACTGAATTTCGTTGATAGCCCTAGTTTTCAGTCCATGAATACAACAAATAAGGTTTCATTTGGCAGATGAAGACTTTTTTGGGCGCTTCATGACAAAATGTCGGGCAGGATTAAATGTAATGCCTTCTTTATATGTGACAGGCTTCTCTGTTCATCTTTCCTTTGTCCCCTTCGACCATGCTCTATTTAAGTTAACTCAGATGCTGTAAGAACGTAAAACGTTGCGTGCACTTTACTGCATAGTTCGGCCATCTTTTGGTAAAATTATGAAGTACCACGAAGCTTTATTGTACGAGCGAGGCGAAGCGAGCGTAGCCGCGACTGAGCGGCGAACTTGGCAACTTCGCCAGGCTTCCGCACTTCACGAATGAACCACTTCATTTGAACGCTTCACGGCAAAGAGTGAAATGAATGAAGTAGTTCACGGGCATGAACGAGTTCGACCCATCTTTAGTTTGCTGCTACGTCAGTGCCGTAGTAAGTAAGGCTGCAGTGCTTCACACTTGCTGTTGAAACGCGCGAGAAAACAACACGGCGAGCTCGCAACAGTAAATCGCTCGAGTGCATCGAGCCTTAGTCTTTGAATGGGTATAGAGGAAAATGTCCATGTCTAACTACCAAACGTAAAAATTGGTATTACACACTGATTGTAAAGCTACTTTTAAGACACATTTACATATACACTCCTGGAAATTGAAATAAGAACACCGTGAGTCTGGCGAGCATTTTTTACCAGCTGCTATTAACTAGTACTGGACTGTGGAGCTGTGAAACAAGATGACTGCTCGTATGTCTCCATAAGGTGGAAAGTGAAGGACTGGTGTTTCCACGTTGTGAGTGGTGGAAAAGATTTTGTCTTTAGCAGACAGGACGATCGTTTTGTTTTGTCTTGACCACTGAACGGTGGGATCCATAAACTTTTGACAGTGACTCGTTAAGTGTGCTTTGTGAGTTGCATGTGGGACGTTTGGTATACTTAAAGAGGACAGTTGTTGTTTGGTGACTAATTATTGTATGAACGCAAGAAACTAGCGTGGGACAGTGACATTTGCGTCTGTAGTAGGAAACATTTCTTTAATTGGTGCGGGAATAAGTGCTGTTTGTTGGAACTTACGACTTTTAATTACACCATGAACTGAAAGGACAGAACTGTGGGTAATAGTAGTTGTAGGACCATTTCTGGACGACCAGATTCGTGTGGATGGTACTCTGGGAGTGACTATGACATTTGTGTTTAATGTGAGATACAGTTTCCTGTTCAGTGCATGTTCAAAATGCCGATTTGTGTGACCTAAAGACTTTCGTCCGGGTAACCATGGGAGAGCTGTGACACTGAGACAGTGTTTCTAGGGAACCTGTCAGTAACTTTTTTGACCCCAAGAAAACCACAGAATGAAATGATTCCGAGTGACTCGCAAGATAGGAAATAATGTATTTGTATTTGTAATTGTGTAAATTTTTTTATATGTTTCATTCCTGAAGGGACAGCAAGTGTACTTGTATTTCATTAACATTTGTTTAAAATTATGAGAGGCACCCACATGCCTTGCTCATACTGTGGCATCAAGCAGTCAGGCCTGCAAGATGAGTGGTCTGCCAAGCGAGTGGATTCATTCTTATTTATCGAGTAACATGAACTCTCGTACTCACAATTAAGTTACAAATTATCCTCCTGTATGAATAATACGCAACGGAAACGCTCATCTGACTATCAGTAATTTGCAGAACTCTGACTGTTCACTACGCACTGGCAATACCACATTTTCTTTTTGTCTTTTATTTAACGGCTTTTATCAACACGTGGCCATCGCACTGAATATGAGTGGCGCACACATTATAAATTCTGGATATCATAACAACATACAATTCGAAGGAAAAGGCCACCAATCTTTTTCTTTTCACTATCTTATTTATTCCGATAAATTCTATAACCTAAACACACAAATTCTATAACCTACAACAATAACACATGAGAAATTCCGCCCAGTGGGCATGGCTTTACATTGGTGATTCTCTACCTTACGGTCTCGTAATTATTTTACGCTACAGTGCACTTTCTGGATAGGATGGTGGATCATTTATTATATCTCACACTTCGACTTTCACAATCATCATCACGAAACTTTCCTCCAGACCGAGCAGTACAAAAGGAACACGCATAACCCACTAATCTTTTGAAACTACCTCGCTACTCTCCTATGCAAACCACACATACCCAAATTACATGACATACACCACACTACAATATGAAATACTACACAGGGAATAGTCACAACATTATCACTTTCAGCTTTCCCACTTCAATTAATATTTATCCCACTTTCACACGACACTGCCCCACTTTGTAATTCTACTTTCCTACAATGAACTCTGGAGATATATGGACGTCTTCCTGTGCAATGCAAGCCAAGTGGCGTTGCTGGGTAGACGGCCGACTCACCTTGCTTCTCCCTCAGAGTTTGAATCTAGCGTCGCACGGAATCATATCACGCAAAGTAATATTAAGAACGTATTCATCACACACACGAGTCCTCAACTGATACCATGGGCGAGTACTTCTCTTTATCTTTTGTCTCATACACAGTTTGAGACTCACACAGTACTCACCACGTGGAAGTACTCATCTCTAATTTCAAGTCCTGCACGCGCCATTTCTTAAGTATTTCAACTTATTGTACACACGCTAGTAATTCAGCTTAACTTAGGCACACGGAAGTATTTCAACTTATTGCTACACGTGGTTTCATTGTGACCGTTGGTCACTTCTGAAGATTACTACGATCCCATTAATATTACCTGCCTGACATTTAATTCTACCCACAAAAGTTCCTGAAATAGAGAAATTATTATTTCGAACTACTCTTAAATATTCCACATGCATACCATGTCTCCACTCTTTTGTCTTTACGGAGCAAAACTAAGACAGGTCTTAACAGCACAAGATCCAGCGGCAGAGTGCTGAAACGTGGCCGTTCTTCAGGTCCTCTCACACCTCTGTCGAAGTGGGCGAGCACCTTGCTACCATATTGGTCAGCCACATTTCAGGCGCTCAAAGCTCAGGTAAATTTCATCTCTTTGGTCCCACCAAAGGTGGCCAAAGGATCGAATCAAAAATGATCATATATTCACATTCACTATCTGCGGTTAGCAGACGAGCATACATTCATTCATTTCACAGATCTCACCAAACTGGACGTAGGGATTTATTTTGTGGGAGTGCACATGTGATCAATTAAATAAATAAATTATCATTCTTTCCCACACTGGTATCCGGCTTCGCTGTATTTATTGAAATTGAGTTATTTTACAAAAAAAAATATGTTGTTCTGACAAAAATAATGAAGTATGGTGTACCTATTTTCAATGTCGGGCGGTACTGTACCCTTTCAACCTTAGTTGACTTTGTAAATTATGGGGGTGATTTGGTGTCTGTTACACCACCAACATGGGTATTCACGAGTGAAAAAATCATTTTCTTCTATTTGTTCCGAGTTCTCACATAAAGGTCTTCGCAGACAGGATAAGTGCTGAAGTTTTGGGTTTGTAGAGAAATAATTTCCAAACTATATCTTCAGAATTATGTTGTGCGAGCAATTGGTAGGCTACTATTGTGTGCAAACCATGTGGAAACACTTGTGTTCTTGTAATCCCGGAGTCTGGATGTGGTGTCACCGCCAGACACCACACTTGCTAGGTGGTAGCCTTTAAATCGGCCGCGGTCCGGTAGTATACGTCGGACCCGCGTGTCGCCACTATCAGTGATTGCAGACCGAGTGCCGCCACACGGCAGGTCTAGAGAGACGTCCTAGCACTCGCCCCATTTGTACAGCCGACTTTGCTAGCGATGGTTCACTGACTAATTACGCTCTCATTTGCCGAGACGATAGTTGGCATAGCCTTCAGCTACGTCATTTGTTACGACCTAGCAAGGCGCCCTTATCATTTGCTATTTATCTTGTGATGCATGTTCCGTCAGACCGATGTTCACCAATTATGGATTAATGTTAAGTATTCCAGAAGCTATGTACTTTTTTTACTAGACTCAATTCCCTTAACTGTTCCAGACCTCATGCCAGCCTGCGTGAGCTTAAACGCGTGCCTTTCGGCTACCTCCTAGTGGCTTGGCTGTCTTGCCAAGTCACAACACCGGAGATGTTTGCGGAAAAAAGCAAGCAAACAAGCAAGCAAGTCCGGACCGGAAACAGTAAAGCGTTTGTGCGAAGAGGAACAAGCCCGAATTTATAGAACACTTCTGAGAGTGACTTCGAACCACTGAGGGCATTCTGGTCACCTGTCGGGAGTGGATTACCACCGACCTCGCAGGGGAGTATCTAGTGCTATGAGGAGGATATACAGTGTTGTCTGTCTTTGCAGTATACATACGAATGATGTAAAAGGGGCGATTTTGTATGTTTACTACATCGACACAGTACATGGTGATATATTGCTGGGTTGGAGTTCAGTTTCGTGCTCTAATATTCAAGCTGCTGTCCTCAGAGGGAGAGCAGTGTAATTGAGTAAGAGTCTTTCCGCATTTGACGATACGTTGGGGCACTTTGCAGGGTGTAATTGTCATGCCTATCTGTGTAAAATAGTTTTTTTCCCGCTAAAAGTCTCATCTGCAGAAAGAAATAAATGGCGGATGGTGCTTCCACACCGGTCTCATCAGTAATTCGAAGGGTAAATTCGGTAAGAGCCAATAATAATGCTCGGTTCATTCTCAAGACATTCCTTCGTGCTGGGATATAGGAGTCTCTACATAGCGGTGGGAACATTTGCATTTGTTGAAGGCAGGAAGGGTAATACATGATGGATGGGCTACCATGTTAGGACCACAAGGAAGACTGCATTCAATATTATTCTGTGCTATTTTCATAAACAGGTTCCGTTAGAACAAAAATTTCCGTGCATACAAGCTGAGACATATAGAAAGCGAGTGTTAACTATTTCTGGGACACTATACAATTTCCTAGAGGTCGACTTGGTTCCGATTTTACATAGCCATGTGACATCAGTATAAGATTGGGAACCTTGTTAGATGCGCTTCCGATGGTTTGTAGCTACGTGCGTGGACTTTGAGGCTTTGCATCAGTCATGCTGGGCAGTTAAGCATGGTTAGACGCAGCTTGCATGTCCAGCTAGGAACAATGCACACTGTGCTACTCTGTCTGTAAACACACATGCTGCCCGGAGGCATCTCACGTATCAGACCAGTGTGAGCACACCTCGGAGTTCTCTGACAACAGTATAACACAGACTGTATACCTGAAAATATACACAACTTTCACCTGCAGCAGCATGGGAGTGACAGCTCATGCTGGCTTGCATCTGGTGGCATCTTGTGGTGACGTGGAGGTATGCATGCCCCTGGAGTCTGCACTCTGCAAATGGGTCTTCAGTCCCGTCTGGTTGCGTCAGCAATGGTGCCTAGGTGATCATGTATTTTCGAGCGGAATTTCTCAGGTGTCAAGTATGAAAGGGATGTCGCCGCCTCATGCTTCAGGGCAGCTGTGCATGGTTTGACAGCGGACAGCCGCGTCACTTTGCAGGGGTTGCCAGTAGCCTCCTGTGTGGTCTAGTGAACATGGGGTGGCGGACTTTGCTTGAGTGCGTTTATTGTGTGACCGTTGCATTATTTTGCTAGCATGTCTGTAGGCTGTGCTATACATTATTTGGACAGTTTATGAATTGATTTCGTGGCTGCACATTAGTTATCTAGAAGAAGTTTGCATGTCTGCACTGAAGCTATTTCGGTAATTTAGGAGTTGTTTGCGTGTCTGCATAGCGTTATTTAGGATTAGTTTACAGGTCTGTGGGTTGTGTGGCATGACCCCAAACATGTCAGAGCGTGTGTTTTGTATCAGTGTGATAAATTTACTATCTTTCAAACCCATCCCTAAATAAATAGTTCCAAAATAAATAAAGTGCCCTCCTACCTTACTCCCTCCAACAGCCCAGCGCAGACTGAGTCATTTTCATGCCATCTTGGATTACATCACAGGAGGGATGACAGCACCTTCCGATGGCAGTTCTGAGTACTTGCTCAGTTGGACTCTAGATCTCATGTTGGAGTCACTGCCTGCCAGATAAAGACTTACATCCAGCACAGGCAGCGTCCTTTTCCCATCATTTTCCCCACCCCTGACTGTCACCTTCATTGCATCACATTGATCTCTGGTGGTGTTATTGTGTACTAGACCCAGACTTAGTGGCGAACACACTGTTTCCCGCCATCTTGGATAATGGTACTTGCATTATCAGCTGACATCATGGTGGTCATCTTGGATTACATCACATATGAGAGCGCCCTTTGGCAGTGGTACTGTGTACTAGGTAAGCTGGAGTCCGGATCCCATGGCAACCACACTGTTTCCTGCCATTTCCCACCACCCTCTTGGATTTCATCACAGGAGGGATGACACCACCCTCTGGTGGTGGTACTGTGTACTAGGTCAGTTGGAATCCAGACCTCCTGGCAACCACACTGCACAGTGGTAGTTGTTTAAATAAAATAGTGCATGCAAAATAATAAATTATGTCCTGCACAAGTCGAGTCCTATGCTTGTCAATCCATAGGAGGAGGTGGTGGTCAGGTGACATAGGGTAGTGAAGGTAGCCCAATAGCCCTTTCTTTCCCACCATTTTCTTAGGTTAGTAGAGATAGCACAAGTGACCTTTCTTTACTGCCTAAATTCAGACTTCTCACCAGTCCCTAAATGAGGTGGCAGTTGGATGTCTTAGATTAGTGGAGGAGGCCCAACTGCCCTTTCTTTCCCACCATTCTCTTAGGTTAGTAGAGATACTCGAATTGACCTATCTTCCGGTCAAAATTCAAACTTTCTGCCAGTTCATAGGAAGAGGTGGCAGTCAGATGACTTAAGTTAGTGGAGGTAGCCCAATTGTCCTGTCTTCCCACCAGAATCAGCCATCTTGAATTATGTCATCACCGCCATCTTGGATGATATCATGCGCTATTTCCAAGTCTACATATCGCCATCTTGGATGACGTCATCTCCGCCATCTTGGATACATCTGGCAACAATGCAGAGTTTGTCAGAACATAGGTTGTCCCAACACTCCCAGGTATAAGAGTCGCCATACCTGGTTTTCGATTCTGCGCCACTGGTCGTCGATTAATTAGTTAATATCCACAAGATGGTTGCTAAGTAGATGCAACCGATTCGTATTCTTCTCTCCTCAACTCACAGTAGGTACCAATTGGACGAATTTATTTTTTGAACTAGCTGAGAAAATTGCAAGTCCACCTCACTTCACTCTGATGTTTTTCATTCTAGATATATTGTAGTAAAGGCGAATCGTCATGGATGTGTAGCAGAGGATCAGTTAGCTCAAGGAGTCCATCTTGGTCCATTTACTGCTACAGCCAGGTGAGTATGTAGCAAGTATTGGATGGCACAGAGTAGCATACACTACTCTGCATATTCAGTCACTTATTTCGGAACTTGATATGTTCAATCGTACCTCAAATTTATTGCATGCTTCTACTCCACTGAAACCACCGAAACTTGAGGAATATTGCCGTCTGGATTCTGGACTTCCCAGCCAGGACAGGTAATGTACTGACAACAGAAGTTCCATCTCTATGAAAATTCTCATCATTGCTGGGCTTACTCATATTTTTCCAACAACTTCAGCCTTAGTGACAGTAGATTCTAGTGTATTCAATTGTTTTGTTCTATTCTTATATTAGCTACAGTCAATAATGGTAGTTGTTGAAATGATTAGATTGCTTGTGGTGTGGATAGTCCCTAATTTACACTTGTAAATATTTTGCTTTCGGTAAATGTGCTATGAATCAGTAGAATATTGTACCTTTTTGTACTGTATCTGAGCTTGTTTCGTATTTATATTTTCAAATCCTTGTGGTTGAGGAATTACCAATATTTTACACTAGTTCGTAAAACCTCCTATCTTTGGCCTCCCTTTCGCTCTGCTGAGCATTTTTTCCCCAACCAATTGCATTCATCATCTGTCAACAGTTTATTTCATAAGTAATTGGGGTCAAGGGAATGGAAAGGAAACGGGATGGGAAAGAGATAGGAACGAAATGATGACTTTCCGCCGCGCAGGTCATGACCATAATGTAACGGTGACAGTTGAAAATTGGTGTCGGACCAGGTCTCAAACACAGAAGCTTCGTTTCTCTAGAACGATTGCCTGAAGCACCCAACTTCCTGTTCACCTCACCACAACGATCCCCACCCATTAACTCTTAAAATGGACCATCCGTGTCATAGGTGGGCACGGATTCAACTTGTGGACGCTGAAGCTCTGCAACTTCCAGTATGACTCTCAAAGACCACGAGAGCCTCAGTCGTTCGCGAGAGTGAGAGTCTTTGTGTCCACCATTAATCGTCTGGCGCAGTGAGCACTGGAACATACCCCACCTCGCAGATGGATATACCCCAAAACGTATGTAAATACACCTGCTCCCCAGACGGATCTTACTATCTGTGTAATGTTTCATAGACGTCTGTCCCGAGTGACTTATATAGTCATAAGTATCCCATTCTTAGATGTAGTAATCACATTTTATGTTTTCATCCCATAAAAAGTAGTAATGAAGTACTTTGTTGGCATTTAAGGTGAAAAATGAGTAGGATGCCGGGAGTAGTGTCTTCTCGAACGAAAAACGTTATGGCTCGTGTTTGCCCCATACCTGACGATTCTGAAATCGACACAGAAATGCATTTCGAAGACTCATGTGTGCCCGATGTACATGACATGCAACATTATGTCCATAATTGTTCATCTACGGTATCGAAAGCAGCTTCATCAGGTGATGTTTACTGACCAGGTGGACAGCAGATGTGTGAACAACGATGCAGTAAATATAGGAAACATGCTGTAATTTATTCTGGAAAACGAGGGAGTTTTTCTTGGCATTCAAAATCAATTGCTTCGAGAAACGCCCGTTCAGTGACAAATGTCATAAAAATACGGCTTTCATGTCTGAATGTGTGCTGGCGTAAGCTGACATCAGCACACTGGTTGGCAAAGATTCGTCAAGGAGATCGATAGCAGGGGCTGGATCAAGCGCACATATCAGGAGAGAAGCCAGGGACAGACTCACAAGCAACTCGCCGCCAATGCCCTCTCGACCGCCAGCATTAAATCGCCACCGCTGACCGGAGGGCTCGGTCTCAGTCACTAGCACAGTCGCTCGATCACTCGGCCACCAGCGCAGGCACCAGCTCAGTTACTCGCACTGACTCATTCTACACTCCTGGAAATTGAAATAAGAACACCGTGAATTCATTGTCCCAGGAAGGGGAAACTTTATTGACACATTCCTGGGGTCAGATACATCACATGATCACACTGACAGAACCACAGGCACATAGACACAGGCAACAGAGCATGCACAATGTCGGCACTAGTACAGTGTATATCCACCTTTCGTAGCAATGCAGGCTGCTATTCTCCCATGGAGACGATCGTATGGATGCTGGATGTAGTCCTGTGGAATGGCTTGCCATGCCATTTCCACCTGGCGCCTCAGTTGGACCAGCGTTCGTGCTGGACGTGCAGACCGCGTGAGACGACGCTTCATCCAGTCCCAAACATGCTCAATGGGGGACAGATCCGGAGATCTTGCTGGCCAGGGTAGTTGACTTACACCTTCTAGAGCACGTTGGGTGGCACGGGATACATGCGGACGTGCATTGTCCTGTTGGAACAGCAAGTTCCCTTGCCGGTCTAGGAATGGTAGAACGATGGGTTCGATGACGGTTTGGATGTACCGTGCACTATTCAGTGTCCCCTCGACGATCACCAGTGGTGTACGGCCAGTGTAGGAGATCGCTCCCCACACCATGATGCCGGGTGTTGGCCCTGTGTGCCTCGGTCGTATGCAGTCCTGATTGTGGCGCTCACCTGCACGGCGCCAAACACGCATACGACCATCATTGGCACCAAGGCAGAAGCGACTCTCATCGCTGAAGACGACACGTCTCCATTCGTCCCTCCATTCACGCCTGTCGCGACACCACTGGAGGCGGGCTGCACGATGTTGGGGCGTGAGCGGAAGACGGCCTAACGGTGTGCGGGACCGTAGCCCAGCTTCATGGGCGCGGTTGCGAATGGTCCTCGCCGATACCCCAGGAGCAACAGTGTCCCTAATTTGCTGGGAAGTGGCGGTGCGGTCCCCTACGGCACTCCGTAGGATCCTACGGTCTTGGCGTGCATCCGTGCGTCGCTGCGGTCCGGTCCCAGGTCGACGGGCACGTGCACCTTCCGCCGACCACTGGCGACAACATCGATGTACTGTGGAGTCCTCACGCCCCACGTGTTGAGCAATTCGGCGGTACGTCCACGCGGCCTCCCGCACGCCTACTATACGCCCTCGCTCAAAGTCCGTCAACTGCACATACGGTTCACGTCCACGCTGTCGCGGCATGCTACCAGTATTAAAGACTGCGATGGAGCTCCGTATGCCACGGCAAACTGGCTGACACTGACGGCGGAGGTGCACAAATGCTGCGCAGCTAGCGCCATTCGACGGCCAACACCGCGGTTCCTGGTGTGTCCGCTGTGCCGTGCGTGTGATCATTGCTTGTACAGCCCTCTCGCAGTGTCCGGAGCAAGTATGGTGGGTCTGACACACCGGTGTCAATGTGTTCTTTTTTCCATTTCCAGGAGTGTACATGGATACCCTGCAACTCACCTTTAATTGCCTGGCAGAGGGTTTATCGAACCACCTTTGCAATAATTCTGTTATTCGAATCTCGAACACCGCGCTGAAAAAACGAACAGCGATATCTTTTCGTGAAACCTCTGATTTCCCTTATTTTATTACGATGATCGTTTCTTCCTGTGTAGTTCGGCGGCAACAAAATACGAGTATTTTCGCATTCGGAGGAGAATGTCGGTGATTGAAATTTCGTGAGAAGATTCCGCTGCAACGAAAAACGCCTTTCTTTTAATGATGTTCACATTAAATCCTGTATCATTTCGGTGTCACTCTCCCCCTATTTCGCGGTAATACAAAACGTGCTGCCCTTCCTTGAACTTTCTCGATGTACTCCGTCAGCACTAATATTATCTTGGAACTCTTCCATTGGTCCGTGTTTGCATAGAAAAACAGTAATATCAGAAACTGAGCCCGCCTTGATGCAAAACACCGTGTTATTCGTTTATTTCTTTATTATCCCAAACTAGTTTCGGCGACAAATATCACCATCATCAGTGGGGTTTTTTAATCTTATTTATTGTATGTTACAGCATGTTTTAAGCAATTATTGGCGCTGTTTGTGACATATTTTCTGTGCTCTTTTTCTTCTGTTGCCGTCTTTTTAGCTAGCGAAAATCATGTCATGCTTGTTGGATGGTATGTGGCTGCTTTTTACACAGAAAAACAAAACTTTTGCACTTTGTTTCTGGATCTGCTACTTTTGCAGGTTCGATCCTGCCTCGGGCATGGATGTGTGTGAAGTCCTTAGGTTAGTTAGGTTTAAGTAGTTCTACGTCTATGGGACTGATGACCTCCAAAGTTAAGTCCCATAGTGCTCAGAGCCATTTGAACCACACTGGGTGATCTCAGAGGGCGAATTGAGCAAGCCTGTGTGCTATTCGGTTGAAAACAATAAAACTGGCATGTCGCTCAGCCGTAATTCACTGTCGACGGTGTATTGCGATGGAAGACAGCAGTTTGAACATTTGCCACCTTAAGTCAGACCATGAGGCACCTAACACCACTAAAGTTGTATTTCTAGTCCCTTTCATTAAAAGATATGTTCGTTTTCAAAGAGTGTATACATCATTTTTGGACATAGGTGATGCAGACGGCAGGGCAAGTAACTGGCCAGCAGAAGTAGGTTCCGAAAGCTTGTTGAAACCAGACATAAATAGCTGTGAAACTTTGATTGGACAATGCTTAGGAAGGATAGGACTGATGCTATGGGACGTGGTGTGTTCATTGCAGTTAAAAGTTGTTTAAACGCGGTTGAGGTCGATACTGGGTCGGGAATATGAAATAGTCTTAGCTGGATAAAGCTGTAAATCGGACAAGGATTGACCATTGTATTAGGATGTTTTTATAGACCACCAGCATCCGCAACAAACGTTGCAGAACGTTTCAGGGAAATAAACATCCAAATTATCCGATAGTTATAAGTGGAGACTTTAATCTGTCATCCATTGACTAGGAAAATTACACGTTTATCACAGAGGTCAGAAGCAAAGACTCGTGTGAAGTTATTCTAGAAGCGCTCTCAACATACAACCTTGAGCAATGGGTTAGAAAACCAACTTGAGATGGGAACATATTAGATATCTTGGCGACAAACAGACCTGATTTTTTTTGAGGAAGTTAATGTATAAGAAGGTGTTAGCGACCATAACGTCGTTGTGGATTCTATGTCAGTGGAAATTGCAAAAAAATATATAAAAAAATTAAAAAAAGAAACAGTGTAGAGTTTTCTTGTTTGGGAAAGCAAATAAAAGTGTCATTAATGAATATCTTCATAGGAAGTTGCTGAGAAAGCAGAGAATTTTGCACAGTCGTTTTAAACGTAGTCATTGCCCCGCTGACAAACAGAAATTATGCGAAATGAAAGCCGCAGTCAATTGGTCAGTGAGAGATTGTTTTACCGAATTTGAAAGCAATATTTTATCTGCGGATTCTAAAAATACCCCCAAAAACTTTTGGTCGTACGTAAAATCTATGAACGCAACAAATAAATCAATACCTTCTCTTGCTGACAGTACGGGTGATGTAACGGATGATAAACAGAAGACCGAAATTCTAAACCTTGTTGTTGTTGTTGTGGTCTTCAGTCCTGAGACTGGTTTGATGCAGCTCTCCATGCTACTCTATCCTGTGCAAGATTCTTCATCTCCCAGTACCTACTGCAACCTACATCCTTCTGAATCTGCTTGGTGTATTCATCTCTTGGTCTCCCTCTACGGTTTTTACCCTCCACGCTGCCCTCCAATGCTAAATTTGTGATCCCTTGATGCCTCAGAACATGTCCTACCAACCAGTCCCTTCTTCTAGTCAAGTTGTGCCACAAACTTCTGTTCTCCCCAATCCTCTTCAACACCTCCTCATTAGTTATGTGATCTACGCATCTAATCTTCAGCATTCTTCTGTAGCACCACATTTCGAAAGCTTCTATTCTCTTCTTGTCTAAACTATTTATCGTCCATGATTCACTTCCATACGTGGCTACAGTCCATACAAATACTTTCAGAAACTTCTAAACCTAGCTTTCAAAAACTCGTTTACGGTAGAAGACTGCAGCACCATTCCCCCTTTCAATTACCGACCAACGCAAAAATGGCTGACATAGTGTTTAGTGTATCTGGGATTGTAAAACAGTTAAGGTCCTTAGACGCCAGGAAGGCTTCTGGCCCAGACGGTATCCCCGTAAGATTATATGTTGACTACGCTACAAATATCGCACCATTCTCATCCATCATCTATCAGAGATCATCGGAATAGCAGAAAGTTTCACGGGGCTGGAAGAAGCCCAGGTCACAGCAATCTATAAAAAGGTTAGAAAATCATATGCACACGACTACCAGCCAATTTCACTGACATCGATTTGTTGTAGAATCATGGAACATATTTTGTGTTCAGACATAATGACCTTTCTAGACTCTGAGAAGATCATCTGCAGAAACCAGCACGGTTTTAGGAAACAGCGGTCATGCGAAACACAGCTGGTCCTCTTTGTGCATGATATACAACGGGCTGTAGATACCAGCTCCCAGGTTGATGCCTTATTTCTCGACTTTCGAAAGGCGTTCGACTCAGTTCCGCACTGTCACTTGCTCCAAAAAGTGCGCGCTTACGATCTATCCGATGACATATGCGGTTGGATAGAAAGTTTTCTAACAGACAGAGATCAGTATGTCGTCCTGAATGGAGTGACTTCAACAGAAACAAGCGTAACTTCAGGTGTGCCCCAGAGCAGCGTAATAGGTCGGGTGCTTTTTACGATTTACATAAACGATCTAGTTGATGATATTGACAGCAGCATTAGACTGTCTACAGGAAAGTAGCATCACATGAAAGTTGTGAACGAATCAATGAGGATTTGCAGAAAATAAATGCGTGGCTTAACGGCTGGCAGTTATCTCTCAATATTAGTAAATGTAATCTACTGCACGTAACAAGACGAAAATCCCCATTAATGTACGAGTACAAAATAAGTGCCCAGTGTTTGGAAGCGGTAACATCCATCAAGTATCTGGGTGTGACTATTCGAAATGATCTCAAACGGAATGATCAAATTGCACAAGAACTCTAGATTGCTGTTTATTGATAGAATCCTGAAGCGATGCAGTCCTTCAACAAAGGAAATTGCTTACAATACATTAGTTCGACCAGTATTAGAGTATTGTTCGTCTTTATGGGACACTTACCAGTTGGGTCTGATTCAAGAGATTGAGAAGGTCCAAACATGAGTGGCAATGTTTGGACTGGTACATTTAGCCATCGCGAGAGCGTTACAAATCTCATAGAAAGTTTGAAGTGGGACAACTTGCAGATAGACAACACGCTAAACGGAAGGGGTTGCTCACTAAATCCCGAAAGCCGATCTTCGCCGAGGATGTAGAGCATGTATTATTACCATCAGCTTTCAAATCGCGCAATGATGAGGGAGAGCTCGTACTGAGGCATTCAGACAGTCGTTTTTCCCTCATGCGATCCGAGAGTGGAACAAAGAGGGGGGGGGGGGGGGGAGGGGAATATGTCTTTGGTGCGAATTGTGCCCTCCGCCACACACCGCTTGGTGGCTAGCGGAGCATATATGTAGATGTAGAGGTAGAAATAAGATTTAAAAAACTGGATTTCGCAATGCTAGAGGGATACGAACAAAACCAGTGACACAATCGATCACGTGAACTGCAACTGGTACACACACAATAGACACATGTAACTCTTTAGGAGTCTTTAGGGGTCTGTTCTTGTGAGAACTGAGAGGGCATTGTGAGGGCATTGTAATATGCACACTGCTCCAGCCATACGCGTTTATGTCACCATAGTCTGAGGCTAGGGATGAGTTCATTTTTTCTCGCATATCAGGAAACGTACGGAGAGTTTCTGCTGGAAAATTCAGCAAAGGCTTGATTAGTTTTATAGGAATTTCAGAGGGTGAGAACAGTCAGGCAGATGACAACCATCGCAACTAAAGTAAATACTGCGTCCAGAGGTGTAAACTTGTTTGTTCACCAGCTTGCGTCCACTGTAAACTCGAGCGACCTTGGGTAATCTTTTGTTCAACTTGTCACAAAACTAACCATCTTCGGCAGACTTGATTGTCATCCTAAAAATAGTACCGAACTTTGAACCAGAATGGGATGATTTATCGTAGTACTGACCAACATCATAACGTAATTGTCAGAATAATTTTATAAAGAAGCTTATAGTCAAAATTTAATATTGTTGTGTTTAGGATTATTTAACTTTCTGAGAGTTACAATTTGATACTGTTGTGTTTAGGATTAGTTCACTTTCAAAGGCCAAGATGCGTCATTTTGAAAATTGTCTTAACATTGTCACTGTAAACTGTGTAAAAGCGTGTTTTTCCGTAACAAAATTTCAATATTAAACAATGTCATTACAGCTTACACAGTTGTGTTCAGTCATAGAATAAGAAACCGCCTAACCATAACCTTACAGCATGCAAGCGAAATCGTTTATACAACTTTTGTGAACTGTTGAGCGACGGGTGTTTCATTCTAGCGATCCTCGGCGAGCTCACTTTGATGGGTGTCATTGAAAATTCTCTCTGATCGGCTCCACAGTTTCACAATGTGCGTTTCTTCCAAAACCTGGCTGCTTGTTTCCATTCTGGAAATATACCCCAGGCAGTGGCTAAGCCATGTCTCTGCAATATCCTTTCTTTCAGGAGTGCTAGGTCTGCAAGGTTCGCAGGCGAGCTTCTGTGAAGTTTGTATGGTAGGAGACGGGGTACTGGCAGAGGTAAAGCTGTGAGGACGGGGCATGAGTCATGCTTGTGTAGCTGAGTTGGTAGAGCACTTGCCCGTGTCTCGGTCCGGCACACAGTTTTAATCTTCCAGGAAGTTTGAATCACAGCCTTGTTTGGCTCTGGTGTATACGAAACAAGATGCTTCCTTCGTGTATCCATAGATGCTTGAACCTACTGCTTTGGTCCTGTCTGAGAGAAATTCCTTGCGGATTTGTCTTTTGTGTATCCGCATGGTCCAAATCATCATGTATCCATTGCCCACGACCGCTGGGTGGTTTACACGGAAGAAAACCAATTATCGAAGATGATATTTCTATGTGTACTGTAAATATATTTCGATAAGCGTGGTACTGTTTGAGAGGGCTTCCTTCGTTGTTTTTTCTCTTCGATATTGAGCCCTACTTCGTCACTGTCTTTGTCGACGTACACATATGTGTTGTCCATGTATGACTTCCCCACATCCACTAAAAACATTACTTTTAAGCCATATCTGGCCGGTTCGTTGATAAGTACACCATCGACCTCTGAAAGGAATGAAGGTCTGTTCTATACAAGCAAACGCTCCAGTTTCGTAATTCCGCTGGCAACTGCCAATAAAATTCTCAAAAAGAAATGAAATGGCTGCAAGTGGGTCTAATTCTCTTTCTCTCTGTCTCTCTCTCTCCTTTCTCGTTGTTGAATAATCATAGCGCAAAACCCTGATCAACGCTCTACATCTCTTTGCCGATATAGTATCTCGGAAAATTGGACGGCCAGTCGCACTGATAGAAGAAAGAGAAGAAAAGTTTTCCTCGGAAGATTTGAAAACTCCAGATGGTATAAGGAGACCAAAAAGCACAAATATCTCTCCTTTTGAAGTGTTCTTACACGAAACACCGTCCAGGTATTGTAATTTTTGCCGTACAGACTGTATTTTGCAATTAGTCCACCCGACAATGTCATCTATTAGTTGTCAAAGAAGCAGATACGCCAAATATCTTCAGGACCGGGATTTGTAATCTTCAGGCATCTCCCGTCTGCAGGGTCTTGTTGCGAAGAGATCAAGTTAGAGGATGTTCTTTGGTAGCCGGTATCCTCCTTCTACAATACAACTGCACGTGTGGATTAAAAGGGTTCTCTATTTACTTGAACAGATAGCTGCTTCTTAACTTTAACAGAGTCCATGTACTGTGGTACAAGCTCTTCAATAATAGTCCACTTTAGCCTCACTGCTGGTGAAGTACAAGTCCCACTTTCTGAATGAATGATAGACGCCAAACTAGAATGAGTCAGCAAGAGTAACTGAGCTGGTGTCTGCGCTAGTGACTGAGTGACTGAGCGACTGAGCGACTGTGCTAATGACTGAGACCGAGCCCTCCGGTCAGCGGTGGCGATTTAATACTGGCGGTCGAGAGGGCATTGGCGGCGAGTTGCTTGTGAGTCTGTCCCTGGCTTCTCTCCTGATATGTGCGCTTGATCCAGCCCCTGCTATCGATCTCCTTGACGAATCTTTGCCAACCAGTGTGCTGATGTCAGCTTACGCCAGCACACTTTCAGACATGAAAGCCGTATTTTTATGACATTTGTCACTGAACGGGCGTTTCTCGAAGCAATTGATTTTGAATGCCAAGAAAAACCCTCGTTTTCCAGAATAAATTACAGCATGTTTCCTATATTTACTGCATCGTTGTTCACACATCTGCTGTCCACCTGGTCAGTAAACATCACCTGATGAAGCTGCTTTCGATACCATAGATGAACAATTATGAACATAATGTTCCATGTCATCTACATCGGGCACACATGAGTCTTCGAAATGCATTTCTGTGTCGATTTCAGAATCGTCAGGTATGGGGCAAACACGAGCCATAACGTTTTTCGTTCGAGAAGACACTACTCCCGGCATCCTACTCATTTTTCACCTTAAATGCCAACAAAGTACTTCATTACTACTTTTTATGGGATGAAAACATAAAATGTGACTACTACATCTAAGAATGGGATACTTATGACTATATAAGTCACTCGGGACAGACGTCTATGAAACATTACACAGATAGTAAGATCCGTCTGGGGAGCAGGTGTATTTACATATGTTTTGGGGTATATCCATCTGCGAGGTGGGGTATGTTCCAGTGCCCACTGCGCCAGACGATTAATGGTGGACACAAAGACTCTCACTCTCGCGAACGACTGAGGCTCTCGTGGTCTTTGAGAGTCATACTGGAAATTGCAGAGCTTCAGCGTCCACAAGTTGAATCTGTGCCCACCTATGACACGGATTGCCCATTTTAAGAGTTAATGGGTGGGGATCGTTGTGGTGAGGTGAACAGAAAGTTGGGTGCTTCAGGCAATCGTTCTAGAGAAACGAAGCTTCTGTGTTTGAGGCCTGGTCCGACACCAATTTTCAACTGTCACTGTTACATTATGGTCATGACCTGCGCGGCGGAAAGTCATCATTTCGTTCCTGTCTCTTTCCCATCCCGTTTCCTTTCCATTCCCTTGACCCCAATTACTTATGAAATAAACTGTTGACAGATGAGAAATGCAATTGGTTGGGGAAAAAATGCTCAGCAGAGCGAGAGGGAGGCCAAAGATAGGAGGTTTTACAAACTAGTGTAAAATATTGGTAATTCCTCAACCACAAGGATTTGAAAATATAAATACGAAACAAGCTCAGATACAGTACAAAAAGGTACAATATTCTACTGATTCATAGCACATTTACCGAAAGCAAAATATTTACAAGTGTAAATTAGGGACTATCCACACCACAAGCAATCTAATCATATCAACAACTACCATTATTGACTGTAGCTAATATAAGAATAGAACAAAACAATTGAATACACTAGAATCTACTGTCACTAAGGCTGAAGTTGTTGGAAAAATATGAGTAAGCCCAGCAATGATGAGAATTTTCATAGAGATGGAACTTCTGTTGTCAGTACATTACCTGTCCTGGCTGGGAAGTCCAGAATCCAGACGGCAATATTCCTCAAGTTTCGGTGGTTTCAGTGGAGGAGAAGCATGCAATAAATTTGAGGTACGATTGAACATATCAAGTTCCGAAATAAGTGACTGAATATGCAGAGTAGTGTATGCTACTCTGTGCCATCCAATACTTGCTACATACTCACCTGGCTGTAGCAGTAAATGGACCAAGATGGACTCCTTGAGCTAACTGATCCTCTGCTACACATCCATGACGATTCGCCTTTACTACAATATATCTAGAATGAAAAACATCAGAGTGAAGTGAGGTGGACTTGCAATTTTGTCAGCTAGTTCAAAAAATAAATTCGTCCAATTGGTACCTACTGTGAATTGAGGAGAGAAGAATACGAATCGGTTGCATCTACTTAGCAACCATCTTGTGGATATTAACTAATTAATCGACGACCAGTGGCGCAGAATCAAAAACCAGGTATGGCGACTCTTATACCTGGGAGTGTTGGGACAACCTATGTTCTGACATACTCTGCATTGTTGCCAGATGTATCTAAGATGGCAGAGATGACGTCATCCAAGATGGCGATATGTAGACTTGGCAATAGCGCATGATATCATCCAAGATGGTGGTGATGACATAATTCAAGATGGCTGATTCTGGTGGGAAGACAGGACAATTGGGCTACCTCCACTAACTTAAGTCATCTGACTGCCACCTCTTCCTATGAACTAGCAGAAAGTTTGAATTTTGACCGGAAGATAGGTCAATTCGAGTATCTCTACTAACCTAAGAGAATGGTGGGAAAGAAAGGGCAGTTGGGCCTCCTCCACCAATCTAAGACATCCAACTGCCACCTCATATTAGGGACTGGTGAGAAGTCTGAATTTTGGCAGTAAAGAAAGGTCACTTGTGCTATCTCTACTAACCTAAGAAAATGGTGGGAAAGAAAGGGCTATTGGGCTACCTTCACTACCCTATGTCACCTGACCACCACCTCCTCCTATGGATTGACAAGCATAGGACTCGACTTGTGCAGGACATAATTTATTATTTTGCATGCACTATTTTATTTAAACAACTACCACTGTGCAGTGTGGTGCCAGGAGGTCCGGATTCCAACTAACCTAGTACACAGTACCACCACCAGAGGGTGGTGTCATCCCTCCTGTGATGAAATCCAAGAAGGTGGTGGGAAATGGCAGGAAACAGTGTGGTTGCCATGGGATCCGGACTCCAGCTTACCTAGTACACAGTACCACTGCCAAAGGGCGCTCTCATCTGTGATGTAATCCAAGATGACCACCATGATGTCAGCTGATAATGCAAGTACCATTATCCAAGATGGCGGGAAACGGTGTGTTCGCCACGAAGTCTGGGTCTAGTACACAATACCATCACCAGAGATCAATGTGATGGAATCAAGGTGACAGTCAGGTGTGGGGAAAATTATGGGAAAAGGACGCTGCCTGTGCTGGATGTAAGTCTTTATCTGGCAGGCAGTGACTCCAACATGAGATCTAGAGTCCAACTGAGCAAGTACTCAGAACTGCCATCGGAAGGTGCTGTCATCCCTCCTGTGATGTAATCCAAGATGGCATGAAAATGACTCAGTCTGCGCTGGGCTGTTGGAGGGAGTAAGGTAGGAGTGCACTTTATTTATTTTGGAACTATTTATTTAGGGATGGCTTTGAAAGATAGTAAATTTATCACACTGATACAAAACACACGCTCTGACATGTTTGGGGTCATGCCACACAACCCACAGACCTGTAAACTAATCCTAAATAACGCTATGCAGACACGCAAACAACTCCTAAATTACCGAAATAGCTTCAGTGCAGACATGCGAACTTCTTCTAAATAATGCAGTACACTAATGTGCAGCCACGAAATCAATTCATAAACTGTCCAAATAATGTATAGCACAGCCTACAGACCTGATAGCAAAATAATGCAACGGTCACACAATAAACGCACTCAAGCAAAGTCCGCCACCCCATGTTCACTAGACCACACAGGAGGCTACTGGCAACCCCTGCAAAGTGACGCGGCTGTCTGCTGTCAAACCATGCACAGCTGCCCTGAAGCATGAGGCGGCGACATCCCTTTCATACTTGACACCTGAGAAATTCCGCTCGAAAATACGTGATCACCTAGGCACCATTGCTGACTCAACCAGACGGGATTGAAGACCCATGTGCAGAGTGCAGACTCCAGGGGCATGCATACGTCCACGTCACCACAAGATGCCACCAGATGCAAGCCAGCATGAGCTGTCACTCCCATGCTGCAGGTGAAAGTTGTGTATATTTTCAGGTATACAGTGTGTGTTATACTGTTGTCAGAGAACTCCGAGGTGTGCTCACACTGGTCTGATACGTGAGATGCCTCCGGGCAGCATGTGAGTTTACAGACAGAGTAGCACAGTGTGCATTGTTCCTAGCTGGACATGCAAGCTGCGTCTAACCATGCTTAACTGCCCTGCATGACTGATGCAAAGCCTCAAAGTCCACGCACGTAGCTACAAACCATCGGAAGCGCATCTAACAAGGTTCCCAATCTTATACTGATGTCACATGGCTATGTAAAATCGGAACCAAGTCGACCTCTAGGAAACTGTATAGTGTCCCAGAAATAGTTAACACTCGCTTTCTATATGTCTCAGCTTGTATGCACGGAAATTTTTGTTCTAACGGAACCTGTTTATGAAAATAGCACAGAATAATATTGAATGCAGTCTTCCTTGTGGTCCTAACATGGTAGCCCATCCATCATGTATTACCCTTCCTGCCTTCAACAAATGCAAATGTTCCCACCGCTATGTAGAGAGTCCTATATCCCAGCACGAAGGAACGTCTTGAGAATGAATCGAGCATTATTATTGGCTCTTACCGAATTTGCCCTTCGAATTACTGATGAGACCGGTGTGGAAGCACCATCCGCCATTTATTTCTTTCTGCAGATGAGACTTTTAGCGGGAAAAAAACTATTTTACACAGATAGGCATGAGAATTAAACCATGCAAAATGCCCCAACGTATCGTCAAATACAGAAAGACTCTTACTCAATTACACTGCTCTCCCTCTGAGGACAGCAGCTTGAATATTAGAGCATGAAACTGAACTCCAACCCAGCAATATATCACCATGTACTGTGTCGATGTAGTAAACATACAAAATCGCCCCTTTGACATCATTTGTATGTATACTGCAAAGACAGACAGCACTGTATATCCTCCTCATAGCACTAGATACTCCCCTGCGAGGTTGGTGGTAATCCACTCCCGACAGGTGACCAGAATGCCCTCAGTGGTTCGAAGTCACTCTCGGAAGTGTTCTATAAATTCGGGCTTGTTCCTCTTCGCACAAACGCTTTACTGTTTCCGGTCCGGACTTGCTTGCTTGTTTGCTTGCTTTTTTCCGAAAACATCTCCAGTGTTGTGACTTGGCAAGACAGCCAAGCCACTAGGAGGTAGCCGAAAGGCACGCATTTAAGCTCACGCAGGCTGGCGTGAGGTCTGGAACAGTTAAGGGAATTGAGTCTAGTAAAAAAAGTACATAGCTTCTGGAATACTTAACATTAATCCATAATTGGTGAACATCGGTCTGACGGAACATGCATCACAAGATAAATAGCAAATGATAAGGGCGCCTTGCTAGGTCGTAACAAATGACGTAGCTGAAGGCTATGCTAACTATTGTCTCGGCAAATGAGAGCGTAATTAGTCAGTGAACCATCGCTAGCAAAGTCGGCTGTACAACTGGGGCGAGTGCTAGGACGTCTCTCTAGACCTGCCGTGTTGCGGCGCTCGGTCTGCAATCACTGATAGTGGCGACACGCGGGTCCGACGTATACTACCGGACCGCGGCCGATTTAAAGGCTACCACCTAGCAAGTGTGGTGTCTGGCGGTGACACCACATCCAGACTCCGGGATTACAAGAACACAAGTGTTTCCACATGGTTTGCACACAATAGTAGCCTACCAACTGCTCGCACAACATAATTTTGAAGATATAGTTTGGAAATTATTTCTCTACAAACCCGAAAATTCAGCACTTATCCTGTCTGCGAAGACCTTTATGTGAGAACTATAAACAAATAGAAGAAAATGATATTTACACTCGTGAATACCCATGTTGGTGGTGTAACAGATACCAAATCACCCCCATAATTTACAAAGTCAACTAAGGTTGAAAGGGTACAGTACCGCCCGACATTGAAAATAGGTACACCATACTTCATTATTTTTGTCAGAACAACACATTTTTTTCTAATAATAACTCAATTTCAATTAATACAGCGAAGCCGGATACCAGTGTGGGAAAGAATGACAATTTATTTATTTAATTGATCACATGTGCACTCCCACAAAATAAATCCCTATGTCCAGTTTGGTGAGAACTGTGAAATGAATGAATGTATGGTCGTCTGCTAACCGCAGATAGTGAATGTGAATATATGATCATTTTTGATTCGATCCTTTGGCCACCTTTGGTGGGACCAAAGAGATGAAATTTACCTGAGCTTTGAGCGCCTGAAATGTGGCTGACCAATATGGTAGCAAGGTGCTCCCCCACTTCGACAGAGGTGTGAGAGGACCTGAAGAACGGCCATGTTTCAGCACTCTGCCGCTGGATCTTGTGCTGTTAAGACCTGTCTTAGTTGTGATCCGTAAAGACAAAAGAGTGGAGACATGGTATGCATGTGGAATATTTAAGAGTAGTTTGAAATAATAATTTCTCTATTTCAGGAACTTTTGTGGGGAGAATTAAATGTCAGGCAGGTAATATTAATGGGATTGTAGTAATCTTCGGAAGTGACCAACGGTCACAATGAAACCACGTGTATCAATAAGTTGAAATACTTCTGTGTGCTTAAGTTAAGCTGAATTACTAGCGTGTGTACCATAAGTTGAAATATTTAAGAAATGGCGTGTACAGGACTTGAAATTAGAGATGAGTACTTCCACGTGGTGAGTACTGTGTGAGTCTCAAACTGTGTATGAGACAAAAGATAAAGAGAAGTACTCGCCCATGGTATCAGTTGAGGACTCGTGTGTGTGATGAATACGTTCTTAATATTACTTTGCGTGATATGATTCCGTGCGACGCTAGATTCAAACTCTGAGGGAGAAGCAAGGTGAGTCGGCCGTCTATCCAGCAACGCCACTTGGCTTGCATTGCACAGGAAGACGTGCATATATCTCCAGAATTCATTGGTGGAAAGTAGAATTACGAAGTGGGGCAGTGTCGTGTGAAAGTGGGATAAATATTAATTGAAGTGGGAAAACTGAAAGTGATAATGTTGTGACTATTCCCTGTGTAGTATTTCATATTGTAGTGTGGTGTATGTCATGTAATTTGGGTATGTGTGGTTTGCATAGGAGAGTAGCGAGGTAGTTTCAAAAGATTAGTGGGTTATGCGTGTTCCTTTTGTACTGCTCGGTCTGGAGGAAAGTTTCGTGATGATGATTGTGAGAGTCGAAGTGTGAGATATAATAAATAATCCACCATCCTATCCAGAAAGTGCACTGTAGCGTTAAATAATTACGAGACCGTAAGGTTGAGAATCACCAATGTAAAGCCATGCCCACTGGGCGGAATTTCTCATGTGTTATTGTTGTAGGTTATAGAATTTGTGTGTTTAGGTTATAGAATTTATCGGAATAAATAAGATAGTGAAAAGAAAAAGATTGGTGGCCTTTTCCTTCGAATTGTATGTTGTCATGATATCCAGAATTTATAAAGTGTGCGCCACTCATATTCAGTGCGATGGCCGCGTGTTGATAAAAGCCGTTAAATAAAAGACAAAAAGAAAATGTGGTATTGCCAGTGCGTAGTGAACAGTCAGAGTTCTGCAAATTACTGATAGCCAGATGAGCGTTTCCGTTGCGTATTATTCATACAGGAGGATAATTTGTAACTTAATTGTGAGTACGAGAGTTCATGTTACTCGATAAATAAGAATGAATCCACTCGCTTGGCAGACCACTCATCTTGCAGGCCTGACTGCTTGATGCCACAGTATGAGCAAGGCATGTGGGTGCCTCTCATAATTTTACACAAATGTTAATGAAATACAAGTACACTTGCTGTCCCTTCAGAAATGAAACATATAAAAAAATTTACACAATTACAAATACAAATACATTATTTCCTATCTTGCGAGTCACTCGGAATCATTTCATTCTGTGGTTTTCTTGGGGTCAAAAAAGTTACTGACAGGTTCCCTAGAAACACTGTCTCAGTGTCACAGCTCTCCCATGGTTACCCGGACGAAAGTCTTTAGGTCACAGAAATCGGCATTTTGAACATGCACTGAACAGGAAACTGTATCTCACATTAAACACAAATGTCATAGTCACTCCCAGAGTACCATCCACACGAATCTTGTCGTCCAGAAATGGTCCTACAACTAATATTACCCACAGTTCTGCCCTTTCAGTTCATGGTGTAGTTAAAAGTCGTAAGTTCCAACAAACAGCACTTATTCCCGCACCAATTAAAGAAATGTCTCCTACTACAGTCGCAAATGTCACTGTCCCACGCTAGTTTCTTGCGTTCATACAATAATTAGTCACCAAACGACAACTGTCCTCTTTAAGTATACCAAACGTCCCACATGCAACTCACAAAGCACACTTAACGAGTCACTGTCAAAAGTTTATGGATCCCACCATTCAGTGGTCAAGGAAAAACAAAACGATCGTCCTGTCTGCTAAAGACAAAATCTTTTCCACCACTCACAACGTGGAAACACCAGTCCTTCACTTTCCACCTTATGGAGAAATACGAGCAGTCATCTTGTTTCACGGCTCCACAGTCCAGTACTAGTTAATAGCTGCTGGTAAAAAATGCCCGCCGGACTCTGCCGCGCGTCGTTCATTCTGCCGTCGCTCCGCCTGCCGCTGAGCAGAAGAAATCACCCGCTGTTGCCTCCGCGGGATACTTTCCCCAGTCGTAAGGGTGGCGGAACTTATGAATGGCCAGTGGTACGTGCGTGTCGCCCCAGGCCGTTGACCTGCTGTAGCGGGTGCGTGGAGTGTACCCCGACCGGCAGTGGAGTGGGGAGCGCACCAGCTCTGTTGCTGACGTCTGCTTGGCTTATGTGGTACGGGCGCGTTCGGTGTAGCCCCTCATTGCTACAACACCCAATCAGTCAGACCCTTCTGTGCATCTCGCAACATTACAGACAAAAGGATATTCTTACAGTATTTAAATACTCATTGATTACATTTATGATCTATTAGATACATTGGTAATAAAAGAATCTTTGTTCTAAAAACATAAAATCATACACCCTAGTTTTCTACACATACAACATCAACGTTTATCTCTTTTCTATATACAGCCCACACTTGTGCTATTGATTGTACCTGTCGTCCCTCATACAAAACATGAAAGTGTTAAAGAAATAGGAATAAGACACAATCTATACAGCTCATAATTACAATATCAAATAGTATACTACTCTAACATCCTATCACAGTGAAAATATTAGAAACTGTTGATTCTAAAACTACAATATACAGTGAACCTTTGTGCTTGTGACAGACTGAAATTAATACCCCTTGAAAGTGTTCTAACAAAAAAATAAGAAATAATCTACACAGCTCACAATTACCTACCACATGTTATTAAATAGTAAACTACTTTAACATCCTAACACAACAAACATTTTAGAAACTGGTGACTCTAAATCTACAACATACAATGCACCCTTGTGTTTGTGACAGACTGAAATTAGTATCTCTTTATACATTTTACATTTTATTATATATAACAACCTTTCTTGGACACGTATGTACCATCCACATGTTAGATCCTGACCTGCCATCGAGGTTCATCCAAACCAAACAATACACAATAATGTTTTAGTTACAGATCGGTAGCATCCCCTTTACAGGAGTGTGCGCATTGATCACACTACTCTACGACTCTCACTCACCAGACATCACATTTTCCTTCTCATTCAATCCATTAATACACTAACAGAATAGGTCTAGAAGTCAGCTAACCTTAACACCACCACACTCACGACAACATACCATACCTTTGCTCCCTTATACTCATAACACCACCACACTCTCGACAACATACCATACCTTTCTTCCCTTATACTCAACCACATAACACATGAAGTTGTTTCGGAGATAGCTTTCCAGTTTCCGAATTCGTCCTTTCACTCTGGCACCTCTCTCCATCGGCTTACCTCTGCATTCACTTTATGCTAAATATCACTTTAGAATTGCAACATTTCATCTAAGAACGAAAATACACAAATTATTCAACCTGCAAAATAACTGTACACATTCTTGGTACCGTTTTGATTAGTTATACTGGTACCAGGCTTCAACAACAACAAAAAATATTATTTTCCTCAAATTGCAAATGTTATGGTTAGAATTAGATTTACACTTATATTACATATTACGTCAGTATTCCACAACGTTCACCATCTGGATCTCATACTCCCTTTATGTCCTTTCACGTTGTGCAGTTGTCCTCCTCTCTTCATTCGTATTTCGGCTCTCCGTCCGTCGATTACTCCATCATTTCCTGGTCTTCCTTCGCCATTCGCATCAATCTCGAATGCAGCATACACAGGCCTCTCTGTAACATACCTCTAAGACATCTCCATATTATTAGTTCTACTCACCTTTATTTACCACTGTTTCATCACGTCGAATGTCTCTTTATTAATCACACTGCTTCACGTCGCTTCTCTCCTTAAATATCACCTTTATCCACTACTATTTATCACTTCGCTTCTCTATCTACCATCTTTATCCACTCATTAATCATCACGTCGTTTCCGCTTGATCCTTATTCATACGACAAAAAATACGTACATACACCACTCTGTCGACTCCTGTTCATGACTCATTCGACCAGTCTATTCTGTCATACTTCCTGACATCCCGCCTGAAAATTCGCATGTTCGATTTGACCCTGCACAACGTTACACACCACAAATAAATACACTGACTATCTACCATAACTTGCCTACTTTCTATCTATCCTTCACTTTTCCATAATTTGATGTTAGAAATGTGATGAAGCCCACGAGATTGTTTTCCCTTGATCGTCTCAATCAGTACAGCATTTTCCTGGACAATTCGCCTCACTCTGAATGGTCGACTATACACAGCAAAGAATTTGCTAGTTAGGAATCTAAGCTTACATGAAAATTAAATGTGTGCAGAGAATATACAAGCTGGGAGAATTGGGACAGCCCAAGTGTTAGAAACTTTGGTGCTAGTGGCCTCTTTCCCTAACACCAGATTCCGAACATCCATACGCAGCACCTCATAACTGTCACTATGACAATGACATACTACCGATCAGATGGCAGCTAATCTAAAAACTCCGATCACAATGTTGACTTTTTACATTACGTGTTAAGTACCTGCAATAGTCAAATCGCACTAATTATACTGGACTCATTGGCACTATTACATAACATTTTAGCAACTGGTTTCTTTGAGGAAACAGTCCTTTTACTTTACTGTTCGAAATAAAAATTTGCAAATTTTGCTCTGAGAGACCAGCCTAACAGATGCCATTACTGGTGTTTTATTCTCTGATCAGAAGTATGGTATTTGCATTCCTACATGTCAGTAGAGTATGTCTGCAACATAGACAATTTTCAGTGCCAGCGGCATGTGTTTTAAGGCAAGATGCTAAGGGCTGATATGTTGGATTAGTTTCTCCTATCCATCAATCTATTACGACAAGAAAGAAATGTCAGGATTCCATGCTCTCCTGTCATTCTGATAGTTTCTGCCGTTCCTATCCTCGACTCTGTCTGACCTATGAGTCGTGGCTCCGTTTACGATGTTGCTCTCATTACCAAGTTCCTGTAACAAGTGCTGAAATGACGCGGAATCGTCTAAGCCTCTGCCTGCTATCACTATGTCTCTGCGCAATCTCACTGGCAACTTCGTTATACAGATCCTAATGAGCTCCCCAGTTTCGTATGGCACATCCAAATACCTATTTCGTCTCAGCATTTCCTGATAGCACGACACTGGATCTGTTATACCATCTTCGTTACAATTTGGCATCATCAATATGCTTTGCGTAACCTGGTCCTGCTTACTTTTCGACCAGAATTCATTTAAATAGCTACTACAGTCTTTAATAACATCCTGCATTTTCGCTCTAGCCTCGTCCCTCAAATGGTTACACACAAACTTCATTTTGAGGAGCGGTCCCCACGATGAAGGTAATGAATCTTGAAATTGAGACAGCCACATGCATGGATGTTGGTAATTATCAGGATCCGGAAAACAAGTGTACGTTTGTACCGACACGAAGTGCCTCCTACATTCTTCTTCCGCATTTATGTTTTCCGACCTTGGACTATACCCAGTTGGGTTTGCCACCCCTTTTATCCGACACAACCGTTCTTCTAACTCTCTGAGTTCGTCTTCCTCTTTCTGCCTATTTTCGTTTTTTGAATTTATCTCACTCTCCCTCTGCAATCTACTTAGTGGTGTTTCACCTTCGCTTCTGCACGCTAATTGCAACTGTGCTAGCTCTTCCCTATGTTTCCTATTTGTTTCTAATTGTGACTCTTTAAACTGTAATAGTGATTGTATCTCCTACTGGTCGGCATAAACCTCTCGCTGCGTACTGTCAGAGCCTGTTTCGCCTCTTATACTGATCTTTTCTACATCTGCATTAATCGTATTCATTCTGACCACTACCTCCGCAACTTCATCCCTATGTTTATTTAGCGCCACTTCCTGCCGGGTGACTTGAGCTTCCACGCTGTCTAATGCCCCTTGTTTATCTGCAAGTAAGTAATCCACTATCTCTTTGATTCGCTCATCCGGCAACACGTCCCTATGTTCTGTAATATCGCTCTCTATTGCACTTATTCGTACCTCCAAATTATTGGCTTTTTCTTTCACGGCATCACATACTTGCTTCAACGTATCCAGATTCTTCTCCCCCTCATCTAACCGATTATTAACTGTGGACAGACGCTCATCGATAACTGTGTGTAGCTTCCTCATTGCCTCTTTATTTCCCTTATCCATTGCCTCCAATCTTTCCTTATTTGCTTCCAATCTTTCCTTAGTCTCCCTATCTCTCTCCTTATTATCTCTATCCATCGCTTCCAATCCTTCCATATTCTCCCTATCCATTGCTTCCAATTTTTCCTTATTCTCCCTATCTCTCTCCTTATTATCTCTATCCATCGCTTCTAATCTTTCCTTATTATCTTTATCCATCTTCTGTAAAAGCTGCAGTAACACATTGTCATTTGCTACTTTCGGCGCGCTCACCTCGTTTGCCTAAGAAACCGTAGCTTTGCTAAGAGTAGCTGCACTTTCACTGCATACCTGACCTAGTCCCGGCTCGCCCGCGTCGTCGGGAAAAGCCCCTGTTTGTGGACAAAGCCCACCACATAAAGGATCACCTAGCCGCGGTCCGTTGAACAATTCACCCCCTTCCGAGTGTTTGCCGTTCCCGCTCATTAGCCCATGGTCGACACCTACTTCCTGCTGCACTGCTACGTTCACCCTAGAATCACTATTCTTCATGGTGACTACACTTTTCGACTGCGACCTAGTTACTATGGACATTACACAAAAAAAATTATACAATGATCTTCCAGCCTTGGGCGATATAGCAATTAATTACATAAAGAAAATAAAAGATCCTCACCAATCCAGAAAGAAATTGCAAACAAAAAAAAATTGTTTTTCTTAGCGCTATCACAATATATTCCATAAAAAAGTCTTAAAAGCAAACCCTAACAGCAAAATATCCTGGCAAAATATCCTGGCAGGGTCGAAATTATGAGAGGCACCCATGTGCCATGCTCATGCTGTGGCATTAAGCAGTCAGGCCTGCAAGATGAGTGGTCTGCCAAGCGAGTGGATTCATTCTTATTTATCGAGTAACATGAACTCTCGTACTCACAATTAAGTTACAAATTATCGTCCTGTATGAATAATACGCAACGGAAACGCTCATCTGGCTATCAGTAATTTGCAGAACTCTGACTGTTCACTACGCACTGGCAATACCACATTTTCTTTTTGTCTTTTATTTAACGGCTTTTATCAACACGCGGCCATCGCACTGAATATGAGTGGCGCACACATTATAAATTCTGGATATCATGACAACATACAATTCGAAGGAAAAGGCCACCAATCTTTTTCTTTTCACTATCTTATTTATTCCGATAAATTCTATAACCTAAACACACAAATTCTATAACCTACAACAATAACACATAAGAAATTCCGCCCAGTGGGCATGGCTTTACATTGGTGATTCTCAACCTTACGGTCCCGTAATTATTTAACGCTACAGTGCACTTTCTGGATAGGATGGTGGATCATTTATTATATCTCACACTTCGACTCTCACAATCATCATCACGAAACTTTCCTCCAGACCGAGCAGTACAAAAGAAACACGCATAACCCACAAATCTTTTGAAACTACCTCGCTACTCTCTCATGCAAACCACACATACCCAAATTACATGACATACACCACACTACAATATGAAATACTACACAGGGAATAGTCACAACATTATCACTTTCAGCTTTCCCACTTCAATTATTATTTATCCTAGTTTCACACGACACTGCCCCACTTCATAATTCTACTTTCCTACTATGAACTCAGGAGATATATGCACGTCTTCCTGTGCAATGCAAGCCAAGTGGCGTTGCTGGATAGACGGCTGACTCACCTTGCTTCTCTCTCAGATTTTGAATCTTGCGTCACACAGAATCATATCATGCAAAGTAAAATTAAGAACGTATTCATCACACACGCGAGTCCTCAACTGATTCCATGGACGAGTACTTCTCTTTATCTTTTGTCTCATACACAGTTTGAGACTCAAACAGTACTCACCACATGGAAGTACTCATCTCTAATTTCAAGTCCTGCACGCGCCATTTCTGAAATATTTCACCTTATGGTACACACGCTATATCTTAAATATTTCAACTTATTGTACACACGCTAGTAATTCAGCTTAACTTAAGCACACGGAAGTATTTCAACTTATTGCTACACGTGGTTTCATTGTGACCGTTGGTCACTTCCGAAGATTACTACGATCCCACTAATATTACCTACCTGACATTTTTAATTCTCCCCACAAAAGTTTCCTGAAATAGAGAAATTATTATTTCAAACTACTCTTAAATATTCCACATGTCTCCAGTCTTTTGTCTTTACAGAGCACAACTAAGACAGGTCTTAACAGCACAAGATCTAGCGGCAGAGTGCTGAAACATGGCCGTTCTTCAGGTCCTCTCACACCTCTGTCGAAGTGGGGGAGCACCTTGCTACCGTATTGGTCAGCCATATTTCAGGCGCTCAAAGCTTAGGTAAATTTCATCTCTTTGGTCCCACGAAAGGTGGCCAAAGGATCGACTCAAAGATGATCGTATATTCACATTCACTATCTGTGGTTAGCAGACGACCATACATTCATTCATTTCACAGATCTCACCAAACTGGACGTAGGGATTTATTTTGTGGGAGTGCACATGTGATCAATTAAATAAATAAATTGTCATTCTTTCCCACACTGGTATCCGGCTTCGCTGTATTAATTGAAATTGAGTTACTTTACAAAAAAAAATCTGTTGTTCTGACAAAAATAATGAAGTATGTTGTACCTATTTTCAATGTCGGGCAGTACTGTATCCTTTCAAGGTGTTTCTCATGACTAGAGAACAAGCAAACGTCTCCTTCACCTGATAGATGCACACACCACGATCGATGTTCCCTCAACTAAATAAAGGCTCGAATTTACATGGCAGAGAATAACGGTCCAGCACAAATATACATCCGTATTCAATTTTCTCAAATTTCCACGCGATCACGAAAGCTGCCCAACACATACTAAGTATTAGTCCACTATTCGAGCGTCTAGAGAACGGTAAAGTTAACTCAGTTACATTGTTGCATTCCAACAGGCCTTTGCATTCGGACGGCTGCTGCTGTTAATGGGGTCACCGGTGCTGCTGACCAAGCACTCATAGACAGAATGATCCTACGAAATTGTTCACATACATATTTTATCCCCGTAATTACAACTAAATGTGGTCTCAGTTGAATGACACTCGACAGTGAGTGAAGTATCGGAAATACAACCTGCTGATGGCTGTGACTCAGGAAATAGTAATATAGGTACCCATTCTTATGACTTGACATACTCTTCCCATGCTATCACAGTACTACACGTCAAATCCATACCATTGTTACAACTGAACATAGTCATTTCCTTCGCACATGTCGGAACATGAACACATACTTTATAACCCTGATACTCAAATGTGAACGTATCACGCACCCACGTACTACTAAGTATAATACTTCATCAGTAACTGATCGCTAGCAATAAGAAATAATACTGAGAGAACATCAACCATGGGTGGACATGTCTCATAAGTTTCTCTTGCGAGTGCTGCCACTGTGTCTTAGAAAGATAGGTTTAATAGTCTTACAAACCACCAGATGTTAAAAAACCCGATCCTAACAACTACTGTATGTTATTATCACAAGCAGTCTTGGTTCTACAAGTGCATACAAGTATCCATGTTAAAAGCTACACGCGCTTTACAAATCGAGGTACGACATTACCGCTGAATGAGGTGGATTTTTGTCCAGACAAATACCATGACAGAGATCGCAGGAGTATGTAGTTTCACACCAACAGTGCGCTTACACTTCGCCAGTGGTGCAACCCCATAATAAAATTACCCAATTTAGAAAGTGATACGGCTAAGGAACGTGGTATGAAACCGGTTTTTGCGAATCCCTCAAGCCACAGCAGCTAGCTATTTCTACAGTATTTGCAGCACTTTCTGTCTCAATCCCATGTCAGAGGTTCGGTGATATATCCACTGGGCTATAGGCGATGGTTGATTGTGAATGATCACAAACAGTAGTAGATGGCATGCTGATTGAGGTTGTAAGAAAAAAGTACACTAGCTTTCCAGATCTATATTGTTACGCTATCCGGTAAAAATGATGTCTATGATTTGTAATCAGGTCTTTCCATTCAAGTACATACATGCATCTGATCCTATTGACAAGTCCTTCAATGAATACAACCAATACTTAATCATATTTCTGGCACTCTCATACCTCGAAACGAGTCAGCTTTCTCCAACCTGTCTGCTACAGTAAAATTCCAACCTGGTTTTAGTCAGCCCCTACACATCTTGCAACTGCTCCCATTTCTATAGCTTTGCGCATGTGATCATTCCAATTTAAGTCGAAACTGAAAAGAAGCCGGAGAAAGCCAAATCCACCAACTTCTGTAACCCATGTAGAAACAGAACGACCTGAGTTAGTGCAACAGGACCGTTTTTTGACCTTTCGGTGGAAATGCGCGCATTGTGGTGCATCTCCTAACTAGATACAAATACAGTCCGAAGTAGATCAGTGTCCATTCAAATCTATCAGCCCAACATGCTATCATCGTAATTCTGTACCATCCAACAGAGAAAAAGTAAGAACTATAAAAGCTCCACTAACTTCATCCGATATAGAACTCACCTAGGCACTATTGCTCAAGCAATGACACATATGAAACTTCCTGGCAAATTAAAACTCTGTGCCCGACCGTGACCTGAACTCGGGACCTTTGCCTATCGCGGGTAAGTGCTCTACCAACTGAGCTACCGAAGCACGACTGACGCCCGGTCCTCACAGCTTTAGTTCTGCCAGTATCTCGTCTCGTCTCGTGAGTCGTGCTTCGGTAGCTCAGCACAGTCGGCTTTCGCCGCCGTGCAGTGCGGACGTGTTGTTATTTCCGCCTGCGGAGCGCGCGCGCTCGCTGTTGTTTACATTTCAGCGGCCGTCACTTACGTGTCGCTTACGTGCACTAGAATCATGGCCAACCGTTTTCGAAAATCAACTTTACGTTTCAACTTCTGCAACGACTACGCACGACCAAAGGGAAGTGGAACGCTTCCTACGCGACGTTGCTAAGATCCCAGCTTCCGACATCTTGGGCATCCATTTGTCCATATTAAGCAGTACTGTGTACGTCAAAGTCGTCAATGACGCGGTATGTGAAAGAATACTTCGTGACACCAACCATGGATTACGCTTTTGCCACGCCGACGGCAATGTCGGAGCGGTCACCGTCGACCATGCCGGCTTAGGAATGCGCACCATACGAGTTTTCGAACTCCCGTTCGAGCTTCCAGCGGAAGACGTTATCGCGGCTTTCCGCCCCTATGGCACTGTACATGGCCACACTGCCGAACGCTGGGCGCAATTCCAAACGTACCCTGTTCTTAACGGTGTACGACAGATCACCATCGACCTCCATCGCCACGTGCCATCTTACCTGCAAATTAGCGGGTGCCGCGCGGTTGTCATATACGACGGCCAACCCAAGACCTGTTCCGGGTGCGGCAAAGAAGGCCACCTCAGATCTGAGTGTCTTCAGCGACGAATCACCCAATTGCCAGCCGCTACCGTGGCACCTCCGGCTCCGACGACGGTTTTACCGATCACCTACGCATCGGCGCTCTGTTCTCCTCCCACCGGCCGCCGCCCATCGGACCATGCACCGGTGACCCTTCCAGCTGCTACGGATACCGCTGGGGCCGACGCGTCGCGCTCAAAGCCTGACGCTACTCCGGCGCCACTACCGACAGCGACGACTTCCGACACCCACCCGCCTGAACATATGGACGCCCCTTCATTTGACGTTCCCGCGACGGCCTTCCTCTCAGAGCGACGCGACTCCCTCCAGTCTTCCGACACGGAGGGACGAACCCGCAAACAACGTTCACCTAAGAGGCGCAAGAGGAGGTGCCGTACGGTCTCGGAACGAGACGGATCACCACTCCCCGATGCTCTAGAGGCCGTCCGACCCGACGAGGCCTCGGAGAACCTACACGACGATACGAATGACGACAACATGACGCCGACTGTGGATACGTCGATGCCTACTCTACTGGCTCGCTCAGGTGCTCCTGAACCAATGGACTCCACAGATGCGACTGCCGCCGAGACGTCCTCTGCCCCTACGACCGAAGTGGAACGTACGACCATCACAACAACAACGCCTTCAATGGTGTGGAGTGAGGACGTCGATGAGGAGCCGGACCACACGCTGGGGACAGAGTTACCCCAGACGGAAGCATCGTTACGCCGCTGATAATGCCGTCAGGTGGCGTACGGCACGACTCACCGTTGCCTCATCCCTCTTCATCCTCCGCCGGTGGAGTTCCCCTCCACGGCGGGTTACGGCTCCAAACCTACCGAATAGCGACGATCAACACTAACACCATTAGCTCACCCGTGAAACTTCAACTGCTGCGAGAGATGATATGGGCGTCGGACGTCGATATCGCACTACTACAGGAAGTACACCTGGCCACACTTCCAGACGTCGCGGGATATAACACTTATCCTTCTCCTGGTGATCACCTGGGACGCGGCGTAGCCATCTACGCCAGAGAAGGTATTCCAGTGGCCGATATCACATACCTTCCATCTGCCAGAGGCATGGCCGTCACCGTCATGGGGACGCGTATCGTCAACATTTACGCTCCGTCAGGCTCCACCCGCAGACGCGACAGGGCACTCTTCTATTCAGAAGACATCGCTCCTTTGTTTCTTGGACGCTGCGACCATTACTTGCTTGGGGGTGATTTTAATTGTGTCTTGCACCCCAAAGATCAAGTGCCCCACTACAACACCTGTCAAGAACTGCGTCTTGTCGTCCGAGATCTGTTGCTCCGCGACACTTGGGAAGTTCGGCACGGCGACGCGCCTGGACATACTTACCAGACGAGTCACTCCGCGAGCCGCCTTGATAGAATTTACGTCTCTCAGGAACTCACACCTGCAGTCCAAGGTGTAGAACTTTGGCCCCTGGCCTTTTCGGATCACTGTGCCTACATCTGCAACATTCTCTTCCCCAAGCAAGTGGTCTGGCGTAGTCGTGCACCGTGGAAGCTAAACACCTCCCATCTTCATGATCCCGAATGTCTTCAACGTGTTACCGAGACATGGGCCACCTGTGAACGTCGCTTACCTAAATACCGCACGACCTTGACCTGGTGGCTAGAATGTGCCAAACCTGCCATTCGACGTACTTTGATTCAGTATGGAAAGGAAGTTGCTATGTGGCGCCGGCACACTACCGACTATTTCTAAGCCGTTCTCCGCGACCTGGACGCCCAACCGCCCACCCCCGACACCCAGAGGGAACGCAGCAGGATTAAGGCGCAAATTGTAACGTTGACACGCCATAGACTGCAGGGGGCTACGGTGCGAACCCGACGTCAAGATTCGGCGGAACAAGAACATCCGACCATGCATCATATCGCCTCCGATAGGAAACATCGACGACGACAACTCATCACCGAGATCACCACCTGTCGCGGCCAGCACGTCACTTGCCAGGCCGAAATCGTCAGTGCCTTTGTCGACCACTACCGCACAATGTACCAGGAGGAGACTACCAGCAACCACGCTGAGGAGTCTGTGTTACCACACGTAACTCACACCCTCACCAGCGACGAAGCGGACGAGATGATGGAGCCCATTACGCGTGACGAAATCCACGATGCAATCAAAAAAGGTGCTCTGAATAAGTCACCTGGTGTCGACGGATTGCCGATAGAATTTTATCGCGCTTTCTTCACACTATTGGCATCACGGTGGACAACGATGTTTAATGAACTGCTGACGATGGGGAACGCCGTACCGCCGTCCTTCGTCACGGGAATTATTATACCCATCCACAAACCGACACCAGGTGTGACGACAGCACATTACCGTCCCCTGACTCTGCTTAACGCAGACTGTAAAATTTTTACACGCCTACTGGCAACGCGATGCCGCAAGATCCTGCCTAGCATTCTATCCCCTGAACAGACAACTCCGGGCGGCTCAGTTAATATACAAACGGCCACAGGGTTATCCACCAGCCTTTATCGACGTGATCCGGCGCCTGTACGGCACCGCCGAATCTCTGATTCAGGTTAATGGCCGAGTGGCGGGACCAGTGGCGATCCGGCGTTCCGTACGGCAAGGCTGCCCACTTTCGACCCTACTGTATGCCATAAGCCTGGAGCCACTCATCGGGAGTCTGACGAGCCACCTTTCTGGTCTCACTTTGCGACAGCACAGTTTTCGATGTCGTGCGTATGCGGACGACCTCCTCCTCTTGATCCGCTCACGGAGTGAAACACACACGGTACTTGATTTGATATCAACGTACGGCACTGCAGCGGGCAGTAACATGAATGTGGCTAAATCCGCGGCGATGCCCATTGGACGCGGCCTCTCACACGAAGACTTAGCACCTCTCCCGTGTGTACAACAACTACGATATCTTGGTATCATTTTCACCTCCACCGTGCGCCGCTCCGCTGCCATCAATTTTCGGCGTGCACTCCAAACTATCCGCACGACGGTGCGACAAAATCTTCTCCGACCACTCGATTGTTTACAACGTGTCCAATACCTCAATCAACATGTGGCGGCCAGAATGGTCCACATCGCACAGGTCCTCCCGCTGCCATCAACTATTGGACGCAGCCTCCAGGCTGCCCTCGGATACTTCCTTACGGCCGGTACGCTCTTTAAGGTCCGCTACGACACGCTCACCCTTCCCCCGCGAGCGGGAGGCCTCGGCCTTGTCAACGTGCGGCTCCGAGCGGCGTCCTTGTACATGTCCACCATGCACAAGCAGTGGCACGGGGGCACCTCCCTTACGCGCAGCTTGCTGGAAATTCTTGTGCCCGCAACCATAACACCACCAGTACCAGTCGGACACATCAAGCACCTTTTGACGCACATTTCTGATTTCATCGTCGACTTCAGTTATGCTCACACACACTTACCGACCACGCGTTCTCCTCGTCCTAAAGATTTTTACACCCCTCTCCTTCGTTCCATATCCAGCAACAATATCGAACTCAGACATCCGTCCACGCGGTGGCCCACGGTTTGGCGTCACATCCACCAGCCTTTTCTTCCCTCCAACGTCCGGGCAACATGGTACCAAGTCGCAAATGAAAAATTCGCCACCAACCATCGCCTTCATGCCATCGGACTACAGGACTCTCCACTTTGTTCCATTTGCCACCTCGTGGATGACGATGTCCATCGACTGACTTGTACTGCCACCAGTGACGTCTGGAAACTTGCCCGACAGTTCGTTGCCTGTTACCTCCGCGTTCCGCCGGACTCGATTGACCCACGGACTTTTATCCATCCTGAGAATACTTATTTCCCCGCCTCCAAAAATCATGCGATTGTATGGGTCAAGGGATGGACGATCACCTACATGTATAATGGTGGCGACAAATCACGCCTTGATTTCTGGCAGTACTTACAAACCGCCCACAGTGAAGTCGAACAGCGACCGCGCTACCGCGCCTTCTTCGCCAATTACCTACACGCGATCTTTACTTCACCCCCGCTCAGTTGGATGGTGCCACACGCCGACAGCACTCCCGCCCCCCCCCCCCCCCCCAGCTGACATCTGAGACTCCCCGCGCTACTTTCTACATTGTAACCCACAGTGGAGTAGGCGCATGGACACGCGCCTCCTTTCTTTAATGCACTACCCCAGACAACACTGGTCTTTCCCTCACTCCACTGTATATTGCTTCACACCTCTTAGATTACATCAGAATTATTATTCTTTTTTTCCCTACACCTTGTTCATAAAAAGAAAAATTCCTCGCCTTGTACGAGTATATTGTCTTGTGTTATTTTCGCCGGAAGGATGGCATTTCTGTTGTATTTAAGTTTGTACCAATAAAGATCTTTTTTCATTTACCCTTTACCTGGTAAAAAAAAAAAAAAAGTTGGTAGAGCACTTGCCCGCGAAAGGCAAAGGTCCCGAGTTCGAGTCTCGGTCGGGCACACAGTTTTAATTTTCCAGGAAGTTTCATATCAGCGCACACTCCGCTGCAGAGTGAAAATCTCATTCTGGAAATGACACATATTTACGGTGCGGTCCAGTGCGAGGAGAGAGATTTTGCAATGCTTCCCAGAATAGCACAGCTTGCATCCCTCCTAGCATCCCTGACGGAACTCCCCGTCCCTCACTGAATTTACGCCTCAAACTGCTGATGCTGTTGCTGCTGGTGTGGGACGATCCTATGAAACATACAGGTATTAATCTCCTGCAGAGGCCAGTTTAAAGTTTCATCACCTGCACTGCAGGAGGAGGACCGTATCCCGTGGACTATACTGTAAATCGCAAGAGACGCTCCCTGTGGCCCTGTCTCGTTGTTCGAAACATTATTTTTTTCTGCTGTAGCACGCTTTGTACACTGCCATACATTTTGTTTTTCTGGCAAGTCTTTGAGGTCTGTGTCAGGTTCTAAACCGACATTAAGACGTTCTGATCCATGGCCTCTCCCAGAAGAGTAAATGTCGCACAGTTTAAATCATACCATTACTGCGGCTGCCGTAACATGCCACACACACTGCATGATTTTAAATACAAGAGAGTTACAACATAAGCAAATTAGGGGAGTTTTTGCGGCGTTGTGGATAGTTTTCAAACTACAGTCCGAAGGTGATTCGCAAGCTCTACATTTAAACTCATCTGTCATAGTAATGGAATAACTGATGACACTGTATTCCATTTCGACTGATTCATCATATTGCAGTCATGTACACATCGATTGTTTCGGTGCTATCAACCCCAGAAGGTGCTGTCCATCCACCAAAACTCTTTCTCAAACAAGCGATATCAGTCAATCATTATGTGGTAACCAACAGTGTGCCAGTGCACGGTTGGGATGGAAAAGACGCCATCGATGTACCCTAATAATAAACATCACAGTTCAAAGTGCAAGCAATTTTAGCAATTTTATAGTAATTTCAACACCGACCAGTGATGTGACAGTATGTTTCCCCAATTTCACTTTGCGAGTATCATTACGAACTTGGATGGATGACTGCGCAGTACGTCCATTCATTGTTAATTCTCGAACACATACACTATCGAAGTGTATCAAACAGCGCTATATATATTTCTAACACCTTGAGCGTAGTGCTTCATTTAGGATCTATCTCTCAGTGTATGACAGCCACAGAGCATTCTCGCTGTCTTGGGGAAAAGTTAGATAGTGAAAGACCCTCATCACACTGTCATTGAGCAACTCACCCTGCAGCACCATTACCGAATTCATCTGCAACCAGAAGTACATCGCTACACTTCAAGCCTCCTGAATGAATGGAAGTTCCCGAGTCCTCACCCATTCAAGTGCATAAGATTTCTCGCGATGCACCCTTGTTGAGGAGGTTAGCACTCCTTATCGATGTATAGTAAAAGATTTCGAAGTGTCGTGATGTAATAGCAGACGGTTAAGAAGAGCAAGAAACGAATGATTTTTTTGCGCGATGGATCTCCAGACGGATAGAGTTCGACGTATTTTTACGTAAATCAACCATGCTATCAACTCGAAAGTATTGTTCTAGAGTCCAGGATCAGTGGGTGGAAGGTATTGGTATGAGAGAATATAAACACACGCACTCCTATGGCTAAAATGTTCCGCACTTAAAACACGCTATAATGCTAGATCGCTTGTATTTCTGACCTATCAGTCGTATGGAATGTAGCGCTGTTAATATTCCAATGTAAGAAATAGATTTCAAGCGGATGACACACATCCTTCTTACCGTTTTTTCGACGATAAACTATGTTATCGAAGAGTAAAACGAAAAAACTACTTCCTTAAAACAATGGGTCTGTGTGATATGAGTACAATATAGCTTCCCAGAGATGTATAGCACCCACCGTTCACATCCAGTCACGGTGTGAAAATTATACTATGCCAGCATCAGCCCTATATAAAATGATCATTAGTAACGGCGAATATTTCTTACAAGGAAACAAATAAACGCAGAGCAGCAGCGTTCGACATGTGAAAATTACAGGTCATTCTGTCACTAACTCTGTAAACAGCACATCTGTCAGGCAGAAGTATACACAGGGATTGCAGCACCTCACAACCACATATCGCTAACTTAGTTATGAAGCTGAAGTCTTGATTTTACACCCAAGATGCGACAGGGAGGTGGAGTACATTGCATAAATTATAGTTCGTTTAGAGGAATGTGACACGTTTCATCACATATGAGATGGAAGTCCTCTGACGACAGACAGGTTTACCGTAAATGATCACAAGTAGACAGTGGTTTAAACCACATACAGAACACGTGGTTGTATACGAGTCGAACGCATGTTATGTCAAGATCCAACTGATGCATCCTGACACAACAGTGGAAAAATTGACCTGCAGCAACTCCCACCACTCTATAATGCATCATCTGTCTACCATTAAATCGTACTTCGTTAAAGCTCCATCTCATTTGATCACCCCATCCACTCTCCATTATCCTTTAACACAGATGTATCTAAGTTTAGATGAAGATGGTTCTCGGTCTTCCTGAAAAGCATCAAACACAGTAGTCAACTTGCGTGTATCACTGATACCTAAATAGGCATACAGTGTAATGCTACCTCGACGGACAAAAAATCGACTGCTTCCCCGATTCCCTTTGCTTCCATGTCGACGTTTCCTCTCATTCCTATTGATGCCACATACTCGTCCACACGTACAAATTGTTCTGTGTGAACCAGAAGATACACAAGTACTTCCTCAAGTTCCCCGCATTTTGTTGTATATTCGTTCAATTTATAGCTATTCCCTTGTCATTTTTCACAATTCTGTCGATTTTTCTATGTCTGTTCTATCCATGCGATCATGACATAACCTCTTGTTCTGTGTTCTCAACTTCCTTGTAATTTTAGCACAGCTGTCAATACCTAGCGCAAATGCTGTGATCGGGAGGTGTAGCATAGCACTGTACTCTATTGTGTCCAGTCACCTCCATATTTGGAGATCCTTTGCTCTGTTTTCTGTATGTCTGTGTATATGAATGTGTTGCGGATGTCTCCCAGGACGTGTAGTAGACCTGAGTTAGCATTCGAGTGTGGATCCGCCACGTGTTATGCCCGGAGTGATGTTGGGATGTGGATCCACAATATGCCGTGCATGGGATAGGGTTTGAAGGAGGATCTGACAAGCACAATGTACGAAGCTGTCTTGGGATGCACATCCACAATATACCACATCCGAGTTGGCGTTCGAGTGTGGATCTGCTGTGCACGATATATATATATATATATATATATATATATATATATATATATATATATATATATATATATATACACTCCTGGAAATTGAAATAAGAACACGGTGAATTCATTGTCCCAGGAAGGGGAAACTTTATTGACACATTCCTGGGGTCAGATACATCACATGATCACACTGACAGAACCACAGGCACATAGACACTGGCAACAGAGCATGCACAATGTCGGCACTAGTACAGTGTATATCCACCTGTCGTAGCAATGCAGGCTGCTATTCTCCCATGGAGACGATCGTAGAGATGCTGGATGTAGTCCTGTGGAACGGCTTGCCATGCCATTTCCACCTGGCGCCTCAGTTGGACCAGCGTTCGTGCTGGACGTGCAGACCGCGTGAGACGACGCTTCATCAAGTCCCAAACATGCTCAATGGGGGACAGATCCGGAGATCTTGCTGGCCAGGGAAGTTGACTTACACCTTCTAGAGCACGTTGGGTGGCACGGGATACATGCGGACATGCATTGTCCTGTTGGAACAGCAAGTTCCCTTGCCGGTCTAGGAATGGTAGAACGATGGGTTCGATGACGGTTTGGATGTACCGTGCACTATTCAGTGTCCCCTCGACGATCACCAGTGGTGTACGGCCAGTGTAGGAGATCGCTCCCCACACCATAATGCCGAGTGTTGGCCCTGTGTGCCTCGGTCGTATGCAGTCCTGATTGTGGCGCTCACCTGCACGGCGCCAAACACGCATACGACCATCATTGGCACCAAGGCAGAAGCGACTCTCATCGCTGAAGACGACACGTCTCCATTCGTCCCTCCATTCACGCCTGTCGCGACACCACTGGAGGCGGGCTGCACGATGTTGGGGCGTGAGCGGAAGACGGCCTAACGGTGTGCGGTACCGTAGCCCAGCTTCACGGAGACGGTTGCGAATGGTCCTCGCCGATACCCCAGGAGCAACAGTGTCCCTAATTTGCTGGGAAGTGGCGGTGCGGTCCCCTACGGCACTGCGTAGGATCCTACGGTCTTGGCGTGCATCCGTGCGTCGCTGCGGTCCGGTCCCAGGTCGACGGGCACGTGCACTTTCCGCCGACCACTGGCGACAACATCGATGTACTGTGGAAACCTCACGCCCCACATGTTGAGCAATTCGGCGGTACGTCCACCCGGCCTCCCGCATGCCCACTATACGCCCTCGCTCAAAGTCCGTCAACTGCACATACGGTTCACGTCCACGCTGTCGCGGCATGCTACCAGTGTTAAAGACTGCGATGGAGCTCCGTATGCCACGGCAAACTGGCTGACACTGACGGCGGCGGTGCACAAATGCTGCGCAGCTAGCGCCATTCGACGGCCAACACCGCGGTTCCTGGTGTGTCCTCTGTGCCGTGCGTGTGATCATTGCTTGTACAGCCCTCTCGCAGTGTCCGGAGCAAGTATGGTGGGTCTGTCACACCGGTGTCAATGTGTTCTTTTTTCCATTTCCAGGAGTTTATATATATATATATATATATATATATATATATATATATATATATATATATATATATATACAACTGGACCGATGTTTGGAAGCAGATCCACCACACTTCACATCTGGGATAGGGCTCGCAGGTGGACTAACCACACGCTACGTTCGAACACTTACACTATGTTCGAAGTTCAGTCCACCAGTGGAGGGGACTGGGTCCTGGGAGCCTCCCGCGACACATGCATATACACAGACATACACAAAACAGAACAAACGCTCTCCAAATGTGTAGGTGACTGGACACAATCGAATGCAGAGATGTTCCACACCTCCTGATCACTGCGTTTGGGTTAGGTGTTGACAGCTGTGCTACATTTACAAGAAATTTTAGAACACAGTCAACTTCCCTCCCACAGACACCATGCGCACAACACAGCGCAATTCAGCTAGGAGTTTACCGTTGGACTGCACATACAATCAAATTTAGAATGTATGGCCAGAAGATCACGTGACCCGAAGTGTCGCCATCGTGGATATTTAGAGTATAAAAGGATGCATGATAGCCCCAACCTATCAGTTTTCTGAGGTAGTTGAAAGTGTCAACATGTATTCCTTCAGAGTGCTTAACATGCCTCAACTATTAGGGAGGAGGAGACCAACTGACGAACGCTTTGGTTTATGGTTACTACTGTAGAACCTGGACAATCTTGTTTTTGACATCGGCAACATAAATTACACCGAAAATGGTACGCTCCTTAGCAAGAAAAATTTAAATGTGCTTACTCCTACAGTACTGGCCATTAAAATTGCTACACCAAGAAGAAATGCAGATGTTAAATGGGTATTCATTGGACAAATATATTATACTAGAACTGACATGTGATTATATTTTCACGCAATTTAGGTGCATAGAACCTGAGAAATCAGTACCCAGAACAACCACCTCTGGCCGTACTAACGGCCTTGATACGCCTGGGCATTAAGTCAAACAGATCTTGGATGGAGTGTACAGGTACAGCTGCCAATTCAGCTTCAACAAGATATCACAGTTCATCAAGAGTACTGACTGGCGTATTGTGACGAGCCAGTCGCTCGGCCACCAATTGCCAGACGTTTTCAGTTGGTGCGAGATCAGGAGAATGTGCTGGCCACGGCAACAGTCGAACATTTTCTGTATCCAGAAAGGGCCATACAGGAACTGCAACATGCGGTCGTGCATTATCCTGCTGAAATGTAGGGTTTCGCAGGGATCGAATGAAGGGTAGAGCCACGGGTCGTAACACATCTGAAATGTAACTTTCACTGCTCAAAAGTGCCGTCAATGCGAACAAGAGGTGACCGAGACGTATAACCAATGGCACACGCCAGGTGATACGCCAGTATGGCGATGACGAATACAGGCTTTCAATCTGTGTTCGCCACGATGTCGCCAAACACGGATGCACCCATCATGATGCTGTAAACAGAACCTGGATTCATCCGAAAAAATGAGGTATTGACATTCGTGCACCCAGGTTGGTCGTTGAGTACATTATCGCAGGCGCTCGTGTCTGTGATGCAGCGTCAAGGGTAACCGCAGCCATGGTCTCCGAGATGATAGTCCATGCTGCTGCAAACGTCGTCGAACTGTTCGTGCAGATGGTTGTTGTCTTGCAAACGTCGCCATCTGTTGACTCCGGGATCGAGACGTGGCTGTACGATCCGTTACTGCCATGCGGATAAGATGCCTGTCATCTGGACTGCTAGTGATACGAGGCCGTTGGGATCCAGTACGGCGTTCCGTATTACCCTCCTGAACCCATCGATTCCATATTCTACTGACAGTCATTGGATCTCGACCAACGCGAGCAGCAATGTCGCGATACGATAAACCGCAATCGCGATAGGCTACAATCCGACCTTTATCAAAGTCGGAATCGTTGTGGTACACATTTCTCCTCCTTACACGAGGCATCACAACAACGTTTCACCAGCAACGCCGGTCAACTGCTGTTTGTGTATGAGAAATCGGTTGGAAACTTTCCCCATGTCAGCAAGTTGTAGGTGTCGCCACCGGCGCCAACCTTGTGTGAAGGCTCTGAAAAGCTTATCATTTGCATATCACAGCATCTTCTTCCTGTAAAATTTCGCGTCTGTTACACGTCATCTTCATGTTGTAGCAATTTTAATGGCCAGTAGTGTATTACAGAACCCTTTTGCGATAACATTAAGGTAGTTAAAATCTGTGATCAAGGGGACTGTCGGGAGCAGCTAGAGAAGGGACGATCTGTAATGTTAAAGAAGGAGATCTGCGGTTCATTTAACTATTATCTACGTCGTAAATTCTCCAAGTTCGTCAAAGCAAGACATGGTGTCAAGGCGAAGCCACCATTTCTCCTACATGGAAGCGACAGTGTGAGAGCAAAAGGAATATTGGATAAATTCGGCAAGGAAGCACTGGAAACGATTTCAAAAGAAACATAAAAATCCTGTGGCTATACCATATAAAGTGGAATTGGCGGACGATAAATTGGATGTTTTAATGGAGGAGTTGCCCGGAGTATTGCAGCAGCTACTTGTAGACGATTATTACCCTTTGGATTTAGACATAACGGAAGACTTTGCAGGAATTTTTAATAAAATGGAGACGTGCGACTACCTAATATCAACCCACGACTTCTGCATGGAAGGCGAGCATCAGGGAAGCAGCCATGTGATTGTAGACAACGAGAAAACAGCTGGAATAGACTGTTTAACGTGGATGAGCTCCAACTGTAGGGCAACGGTATATAACAAATTTATATCTCAAATCACAAGTCCAGGAGTAAACAAAGTTATAGGTAACTATCTTATAAATTTTATAAAGTGTCCAGACACGCGACTACGGGAAATTTTTACGTCTTCTTCGGCTAAGGAGCATGGCATTACCAGGCTGGAGGCTACAGTATACAACTACAGAATGGATCGTGTGTTCGACCCAATGCAAAGCTGCTTAAGTGTATTAGACACCAACAGGCAGTATTTACAATGTGCTCCACTTTACTCAGTACCAATTGCATCCATGTGGTGTCAGCTAACTAATAACTTACAGAACAGTTGCTGTGTGGTGTTTAACAACGTTCTGCAATTTGTCTACTGGGTTAATAAGAACACCCGAAAATTGACTGGTGTGCAAGTAAGTCTGCCGGACTCTCAGGACAGAGAAAAGCTTATAAGTTATGCTCTGTCTGCATACAGTTTTTATTATCTACCTGTAAACTACGTAGAGGTTCTTAACTCTGACTCCAACAAAGACAGTATAAGTATTACGCATAAGTGTTATGTGAAAGCAGGAGAAACTTATTTTTTTCAGTCTAGAATCCTGTTCTCCACAATACCGTCCGATATAGATATCGCCGAATTGTGACTGGTTCCTAAAAACAATGTTATACCCCAAGTCTTAAGAAAAAGGACCAATGTATCAAACAGACTTAAACCATTCCCCATTAAAGAAATTACTCCATTAAGTGCAGTTAATGTATTAAGTGCAAGGAAACGAAAATTGGAAATGAAGGACCTCGAAGTAAAGAAAAGGAATCTGGAGTATATGGAGAAGACAACTGCTATAAAAGAAGAATATAAGCTGCAATTGGAAAAGGAAGAAGCTATTGCGTATATGCAGGCCAAGTTTACGTACGGATTTAAACATTCTGTATAGAAAAATCTGACTAGGAAGGGGAAATACAAAATATTGGCATTTACAGTAAACAGCCATGGAAACTGGCCACGCGTTGGTGTACTGGCCGAAATCAGTGGAAACGAGAACGTTTACTATATTAAAAAAATGTGTTTATTAAGCTCTATTCCCATTTAGATCTACTTAAAAAGGATGGTTATATTCTATCTAAGTGTGGCGATCTGGATGTTGTCCACCTAGCAACAGAACAGCCATTTGCCGAGTTTAAAACTGATGGAATAATTACATTTAATGGCAACTCGTTTGCAAAGGTTGTAAACTTCAAGTACTATACAGAAATCCCGCAAGAATGTGAAGCAGAAGAGTTGCCGACATATACACAGGACGACGTGGAACGCTTTGACAATAGCGTCATGGAGGAGATACGAGGAAAAATTAAAATCTCCGAATGATCTAGTCTAGAAGAACTACAGAAAGGATCAGAGCTAATAGTTAAAGCCATAAAACAAGTACTTTACAGGAAGAAAATTAGATATTTATTAGATTGGATTGGATTGTTTGGGGGAAGAGACCGAACAGCGAGGTCATCGGTCTCATCGGATTAGGGAAGGACGGGGAAGTAATTGCCGTGCCCTTTCAAAGGAACCATCCCGGCATTTGCCTGGAGCGATTTAGGGAAATCACGGAAAACCTAAATCAGGATGGCCAGACGTGGGATTGAACCGTCGTCCTTCCGAATGCGAGTCCAGTTTATTTATTAGAAGAGAATATACGTTCTCTGTATTTATCAAATCAGTGGATGTAGAAAGAAATAGATGATTCCGATGTGAGTTTGAGTTATAAGTTAAAAGTTAAATTGAGTTATAAGTTAAAAGTTAAATTGGACCTTATTAGAACTACACCTAACAAAAATAAAGAGTTGTTTCCTGTGTGTAAATGTATATGCAAGATTTAAGAAACATTTTATACTACAATATTTATCTGTCCTATTAGCTAAAAGGGGTTGTACGACCTTGAAAAGAAGTTGAAACTAGGTAGTTGAATGCATAGTGAACCCCTTTTCTTACCTATATGAACGTCTTAGAGTAAAACTGGTGAACATTTTCTAAGATGGTGGGGCGGGGGGGGGGGGGGGGGGGGGCACACTTGATGGTGGTACTGCGTATAATTGTTTAAATGATGACTTATGTCCAGTGCATATAATACAGCTATCGATATCTCAGCCTCTTGTGGTGGTAACACGAAACTAATGCTGTAGGTAGATAACAAATTTAAACATATTTACAGACATTTAAAGAAATTTAAACATATAAAAATTATGTTTGAATTGAATGTACGCTATTAGAGCAAAAAATTCGAAATTCGCGGAGGATGGCGAACACACTTGATGGCGGTACTGTTTGTAATTGTTTAAATAAAGACTTATGTCCAGTGCATGTAATACAGCTATCGATACCCCATCCTCTTGTAGCTGTAACACAATACTAATGCCGTAGGTAGATAATAAATTTAGATAAATTTGAACAAGTTTATAGACGATTAAAAGAAATTTAAATAAATTTATACAAATTCATAGGAATTATATTCGAATTAAATGAGCAGTCTCTAGTTGGGGCGACACCTTACCAGCTCTCCTCAAACAAATTTTCCAGGAGGATGGCTAACAAAATTGATGGTGGTACTGCTTGTAATTGTTTAAATAAAGACACATGTCCAGTTCGTAGGAAGAGGTTAGTGGAAGTAGCCCGAGTGCCCTATCTTCCAGCCATCTTGAATGACGTCAATCGCGTCATCAGTTGACGTCACATGACGCCGCCCCTGGGGTGACGGCCGCCATCTTGGATTTGGGGAGGCGCCAGCCCGGGTGACCTACTTTGGGGTGAGGTCATTGTTGCCCTGCTACTAACATGCACACATCGTTCGATAACGGCTTTCAATAAATGTATAAAACGTAATGGAAAGCTCTTGCCGGAAAACATATGAAGAGCCTATTTGTAGCGATAATAATATGCATAAATCTCTCACAGCGCTGTAATATATTAACGTCCATATTCGTCTCTGCATTTCCAAGTATCGGAGTTCCGAAAATCTGCAATATACTGACCGCAAAGTCGAGCACTGCTTTTAATCAACTCATATTAGCTGCGTGTGCTTCCTGAAAAATTGGCTGCACGTTGTTCCGGTTTATCTGCCCTGCGGCCATATTCTGCTTCACCGTACCTCCCTTTGGGGATAATTTGACAACGCCATATTTTTCTGATGTCGAAATTGTTCGCTACGTAATACAGAAATTACCGGATGTAAAATTAATTTCCGGAATACCTCAAAAGAGCACTACAGATTGTTACCCACCATGATGACCATCATTTATCTCGTGGACATCATCGAGAAATGGTGCGGCTGTTGGCTTATGATTCTGTTGTACGTAGAAAACGTAAGAAAATTTTATCTAAACACCAGATGGCCTGTAGAGGATCGAAACTTGCTGCAGGAACCGACAGCTGAAGCTCAACATAAATAACTGCAAAACACTGGGCTTAAACAAAAATGCATTACTGTGAGACTTTATTGGTATTGTAGTCTCCAGAACGAATTCGCACTGATGCAATTCTTGTGGAAGCCTATTGTCCCCTGTATAGCTGCAACAACCTACATCCACTTGCACGTGCATACTGTATCCAAGCTTTGGTCTCCCTCTGCAATTCGCATTCCCCTCTCCACCCCCCCCCCCCCCCCATTACACACACACACACACACACTTACTTCCTTTATCAAATTTACGATATCTTGATGTCTCAAGATGTCTCTCATCAACCGATTCTTTCCTTTAGTAAAGTTATGCGAATGAAATACATCAGAAATGCTAGCGAAACAATATTTAGTATCTGGAACTTTATAGAGAAGGAGAGGACTGATGAAGACGGAATGCTGAAGTGTAATGATGGACGGAGGGGGTACGGTATGTTGATTTATTAGTGTAGTAACTGTGCTGTCACCGCCAGACACCACACTTGCTAGGTGGTAGCCTTTAAATCGGTCGCGGTCCATTAGTATACGTCGGACCCGCGTGTCGCCACTGTTAGTGATAGCAGACCGAGCGCCACCACACGGCAGGTCTCGAGAGACTTCCTAGCACTCGCCCCAGTTGTACAGCCGACGTTCATAGCAATGGTTCACTGACAAAATACGCTCTCATTCGCCGAGACGATAGTTAGCATAGCCTTCAGCTACATTTGCTACGACCTAGCAAGGCGCCGTATTCAATTGATATTGAGATTCTATTAATGTATCATCAAGAGCGATGTTCTACAAATGTGGATTAAAGTTAAGTATTCCAGCAGCTACGTACTTTTCTTTATAGCATTCATTACGTATCCTGTTTCAGACCTCACGCCAGTCTACGTGAGTTTAAGCGCGTGCCTTTCGGCTTCCTCTCATTGTGTCTAGGCTGTCTTGCCTAGACACAACAGTAACGACCGGTAGTTTGGTGCAAAATGGTTGTTCAGTTGGATAGTGAAATTTGGAGAGCAGAGTCCAAGTACTGATATGCAGAGAGAGATGTATATGCAGTTGGTTGGTGTAGCGTTCGTGCAAGTTGACATTCAGCAGTGTCAGGGAGTATTAGTTCACTTCAAGCCAAATTTGGACAGTAACTAGCACAGTGGAACCGGAAGGAAGGATAATTTGAAGAAGCGAGACAGTTCTCCGAACATCACTGTAAGAGTAACAAAGAAGCTTTCAGAGACCGATCATGGCATAATTGTTGTTATTGGTTATTGCGTTTCTAGAAGAAACATCGAGTTTTGTAGCTTTGAACGAACAGGAGATCCTGACAACGGAGGAGACAGAAGAAAGAAGACAGAAGAACCAAAGATTTATCAAGAAGATCAACGCAGAAGACGGTTGTGCAGGATTTATCAAGGAAACGTGAGTGTATGGTACACGACCAGTGACTCTGTACTGAATAGGCAGCAGCTTTTATTCTATGTAAGAGCAATGGAGAGACAGCGGATCACATCGGTGGTGAGAATGGCACAGTAGAGAGTGACTGTTATGCTACTGAAATCAGTGAAGCACTTGTTAAGATCAAATGCTGTGATGGCCACACCACACAAGAATCAGAAACTGGAAATTTTAAATTAATTGAAGTCACGCTATTCATATAAATTATTATGTTAGAATTCATTATTGAAGTTAAAAACTGAGTGTTCATGGTATAACCCGGAAAATCCCCACCTCCATACCTAACTTGAAGCGTTTTATACAGGGTGAGCACAAAGTATTGCCCTGATTATAACAATTTATTACAGAATAACGATTTGAGATAATAATTTACATTTGATGCCGTTACATAGGCTAGTGTTACTAGTTTAAATTTAACACCACTTACGTTAGGAAGCCCACACCTACTACAGTAGTACAAGTTTATATGCCAACTAGCTCTGCAGATGACGAAGAAATTGAAGAAATGTATGATGAAATAAAAGAAATTATTCAGATTGTGAAGGGAGACGAAAATTTAATAGTCATGGGTGACTGGAATTCGAGTGTAGGAAAAGGGAGAGAAGGAAACATAGTAGGTGAATATGGATTGGGGGACAGAAATGAAAGAGGAAGCCGCCTGGTAGAATTTTGCACAGAGCACAACATAATCATAACTAACACTTGGTTTAAGAATCATGAAAGAAGGTTGTATACATGGAAGAACCCTGGAGATATTAGAAGGTATCAGATAGATTATATAATGGTAAGACAGAGATTTAGGAACCAGGTTTTAAATTGTAAGACATTTCCAGGGGCAGATGTGGACTCTGACCACAATCTATTGGTTATGACCTGTAGATTAAAACTGAAGAAACTGCAAAAAGGTGGGAATTTAAGGAGATGGGACCTGGATAAACTAAAAGAACCAGAGGTTGTACAGAGATTCAGGGAGAGCATAAGGGAGCAATTGACAGGAATGGGGGAAATAAATACAGTAGAAGAAGAATGGGTAGCTTTGAGGGATGAAGTAGTGAAGGCAGCAGAGGATCAAGTAGGTAAAAAGACGAGGGCTAGTAGAAATCCTTGGGTAACAGAAGAAATATTTAATTTAATTGATGAAAGGAGAAAATATAAAAATGCAGTAAGTGAAACAGGCAAAAAGGAATACAAACGTCTCAAAAATGAGATCGACAGGAAGTGCAAAATGGCTAAGCAGGGATGGCTAGAGGACAAATGTAAGGATGTAGAGGCCTATCTCACTAGGGGTAAGATAGATACCGCCTACAGGAAAATTAAAGAGACCTTTGGAGATAAGAGAACGACTTGTATGAATATCAAGAGCTCAGAGGGAAACCCAGTTCTAAGCAAAGAAGGGAAAGCAGAAAGGTGGAAGGAGTATATAGAGGGTCTATACAAGGGCGATGTACTTGAGGACAATATTATGGAAATGGAAGAGGATGTAGATGAAGATGAAATGGGAGATACGATACTGCGTGAAGAATTTGACAGAGCACTGAAAGACCTGAGTCGAAACAAGGCCCCCGGAGTAGACAATATTCCATTGGAACTACTGACGGCCGTGGGAGAGCCAGTCCTGACAAAACTCTACCATCTGGTGAGCAAGATGTATGAAACAGGCGAAATACCCTCAGACTTCAAGAAGAATATAATAATTCCAATCCCAAAGAAAGCAGGTGTTGACAGATGTGAAAATTACCGAACTATCAGCTTAATAAGTCACAGCTGCAAAATACTAACACGAATTCTTTACAGACGAATGGAAAAACTAGTAGAAGCCAACCTCGGGGAAGATCAGTTTGGATTCCGTAGAAACACTGGAACACGTGAGGCAATACTGAGCCTACGACTTATCTTAGAAGAAAGATTAAGGAAAGGCAAACCTACGTTTCTAGCATTTGTAGACTTAGAGAAAGCTTTTGACAATGTTGACTGGAATACTCTCTTTCAAATTCTAAAGGTGGCAGGGGTAAAATACAGGGAGCGAAAGGCTATTTACAATTTGTACAGAAACCAGATGGCAGTTATAAGAGTCGAGGGACATGAAAGGGAAGCAGTGGTTGGGAAGGGAGTAAGACAGGGTTGTAGCCTCTCCCCGATGTTGTTCAATCTGTATATTGAGCAAGCAGTAAAGGAAACAAAAGAAAAATTCGGAGTAGGTATTAAAATTCATGGAGAAGAAATAAAAACTTTGAGGTTCGCCGATGACATTGTAATTCTGTCAGAGACAGCAAAGGACTTGGAAGAGCAGTTGAATGGAATGGACAGTGTCTTGAAAGGAGGATATAAGATGAACATCAACAAAAGCAAAACAAGGATAATGGAGTGTAGTCTAATTAAGTCGGGTGATGCTGACGGAATTAGATTAGGAAATGAGGCACTTAAAGTAGTAAAGGAGTTTTGCTATTTGGGGAGCAAAATAACTGATGATGGTCGAAGTAGAGAGGATATAAAATGTAGGCTGGCAATGGCGAGGAAAGCGTTTCTGAAGAAGAGAAATTTGTTAACATCCAGTATTGATTTAAGTGTCAGGAAGTCATTTCTGAAAGTATTCGTATGGAGTGTGGCCATGTATGGAAGTGAAACATGGACGATAAATAGTTTGGACAAGAAGGGAATAGAAGCTTTCGAAATGTGGTGCTACAGAAGAATGCTGAAGATTAGATGGGTAGATCACATAACTAATGAGGAAGTATTGAATAGGATTGGGGAGAAGAGAAGTTTGTGGCACAACTTGACCAGAAGAAGGGATCGGTTGGTAGGACATGTTCTGAGGCATCAAGGGATCACCAATTTAGTATTGGAGGGCAGCGTGGAGGGTAAAAATCGTAGGGGGAGACCAAGAGATGAATACACTAAGCAGATTCAGAAGGATGTAGGTTGCAGTAGGTACTGGGAGATGAAAAAGCTTGCACAGGATAGAGTAGCATGGAGAGCTGCATCAAACCAGTCTCAGGACTGAAGACCACAACAACAACTACGTTAGGAAACCTCAACGTGTGCTCCCTTGGTAGCTCGGAGAATCTCGAGGCTGTATTCCAGTTCCCGCCAGGTGTTTCGTAACATGTATTCTGTCACAGTACCCACAGCAGCTTGTATCCTATCCTTCAGTTCGTCGAAGTCAGCATCTGGTGTGACGAAGACTCTGTCCTTGATATAGCCCCAGAAAAAAAAAAAAGTCAAGGGGCGTAATGTCTGGAGATCGGGGTGGCCAGGGTGTTGGACCGTTCCTTCCAGTCCACCGATCCGGAAATGTTTCATCTAAGAAATCACGCACTATCAAAGCCCCACAGTTAGAAGAATATCAACCATGGATAATTTTCAGCAAGATGGAACACCCCCCCCCCCCCCCCCCAAAAACCGGCTTTGATAACGTGTGATTTGCTGGATGAAACATTTCCGGATAGGTGGACTGGAAGGAACGGTCCAACACCCTGGTCACGCCGATCTCCAGACATTACGGCCCTTGAATTTTTTTCTGGGGCTATATCAAGGACAGAGTCTACGTTACAGCAGTTGCTGACGTCGACCAACTGCAGGCTAGGACACAAGCTGCTGTGGGTACTGTGACAGAACACATGTTACAAAACACCTGGCGGAAACTGGATCACCGCCTCGACATTCTCCGAGCTACCAAAGGAGCTCACATTGAGGTTTACTAACGTAAGTGGTCTTAAAAAAACTAGGAACACTAACCTATGTAACGGCATCAAGTGTAAATTATTATGTGAAACGGTTATTCTGTAACAAATTGTTACAATCAGGGCAAGACTTTGTGCTCACCCCGCACTTCTATCTCATCATATCATTTTTAGAGCAGTTGTTAGGAAAGAGAAAAATTTTCATACGGTGTCCAACATCTGAACTGAGGATTCGTTGCCATCTCACAGCTTGTCGCAATAGTGAAGAGTGACTTTTTCTTCCGCAGTCAGGGCCATCACTGCTTTACAGGTGAGAGAGAGAGAGAGAGAGAGAGAGAGAAAGAGAGAAAGAGAGAGAGAGAGAGAGAGAGAGAGAGAGAGAGAGGGAGAGGGAGAATCCATTCTCACCACAACTGGAAGTATGTTTGTAAGCTAACTTGAGATTGTGCCACTGACGGTGGTTAACTATATTCCACAAAAAAGAATATGGGAACAGTGATAACTATTGCCTCAGGTTTTTGTGTCAGCAGAAAGGCCAACACCGTGTTACGAGTGGGGGCCGAAATGCACGCGTTTTAGCTCACGCAGGATGGCTTGAGGAGGGAAGAACTATATTGACGTGAGGTCTGGAACATGACAAGGAATGAGAATTCAGAAAGCAGACAAAGTTAGTTTGATACTTAACTTTAATCCATTAATGATGAACATCGCTCTTGACGGTATATGATTCACAATATTATCTGTTCAGAATACATAGTAATTATAGTAACTGAATATGGCGCCTTGCTAGGTTGTAGCAAATGACGTAGCTGAAGGCTATGCTATACTGTCGTCTCTGGAAATGAGACCGTATGTAGACAGTGAACCATCGCTAGCAAAATCGGCTGTACGACTGGGGCGAGTGCTAGGGAGTCTCTCTAGACTAGACCTGCCGTGTGGCGGCGCTCGGTCTGCAATCACTGACAGTGGCGACACGCGGGTCCGACGTTTACTAACGGACCGCGGCCGATTTAAAGGCTACCACCTAGCAAGTGTGGTGTCTGGCTATAGTGTTTAATTAAAGTTATGAAGTCTTGTTGTTTCAAAAGACAGATGTAAGATAACACATTACTATTTCTCAGTTCTTTAATTTCTCATCCATAAGATAACCTGGTTCGTAGATAGTTCATTGTGACATTGCAAATCGACGTTAATGATATGAGCCTGTAATTCAGCGGATTACTCCTACTTCGCTTTTTTTGGTACTGGTGTGACTTGTGCAATTTTCCAGTCTTTAGGTACGGATCTTTCTGTGCGCGAGCGGTTGTATATAATTGCTAAATATGAAGGTATTATATCAGCATACTCTGAAAGGAACCTGACTGGTATACAATCTGGACCGGAGGCCTTGCCTTTATTAAGAGATTGAAGCTGCCTTGCTACACAGAGGATATCTACTTCCATGTTTCTCATTTGGCAGTTGTTCTTGATTTGAACTCAGGAATATATACTTCGCCTTCTTTGTTGAAGGGGTTTCGGAAAACCGTGTTTAATAACTCTGCTTTAGTGGCACTGTCATCAGTGACTTCACCGTTGTTATCGCGCAGTTAAGGTACTGATTGCGTCTCGCCACTGGTGTGCTTTATGTATGATCAGAATCTCTTTGTGTTTTCTGCCAGATTCCGATACAGCGTTTCGTTGTGGAAATTATTAAAAGCATCTGCCATTGAAGTACGCACTATATTTCGAAATTCTGCAAAACTTTGATAGTTTTGGGGATTTTGCGTTCCTTTAAATTTGGCATGCTTTTCTCGTAGTTTCTGCAACAGCGATCTGACTCGTTTTGTGTACTATGGGGGATCAGTACCATTAGTATGTGGTGTATATCTGTCAATTGCTGTCGATACTATTCCTTTGAAACCATTCCACATCTTTTCTACGCATACATCATCAGATCGGAAAGAGTGAATGTCTCTTAAAAGGCGTTAAGAGCATTTTTACCTCCTTTTTTGAATAGATATACTTTGCGTTTCTTTTTGATGGTTGTAGGTGTTACGGTATTCAGCGTAACAGCAACTGCCTTTGTGGTCGCTAGTCCCTATATTCGTCACGATACTCCCTACTCCCTACAGACAGCTTCAGAAAAGCCTTCCTAACTCATAAATTTGTGTCCTATACTAGAAACATCGGATTCCTGTCTCACTCCCCTCTCAGTTACTGCTTTTCTTTCACGCCCATCGACTTTTGTCACTGTAGTCAGGTTTCCGTAAAATTTGTAGACACATTTTCGTTCGCTGCAGTTTGGCCCTGCTACCTTCAGAAATGCGAAGAGTGTATTCCAGTCAACATTGTCGTATCTGTTTCTGACTCAACAAATGCTATAAATGTAGGATTGCTGTTGTTCAGTATATCTTCTAAGATAAGCCATTTGGTGAGGTATGGATGGCATCGCGTCTTCCTACATTTCTCTGGGAGCCAAACCGAACGTAGTAGTTCCTATTCCAGGGAAGGCAGATGTTGAAGCGTGCGGATGTTTCATGGCTGCAAAACACAGAATGGAGATATTTACAGAATAGTGGGAGAGACAGAATACATTATTGGCGATAATCACTGAAAACAGTTACGACAATAAGGTGTATGAGAGTAGCTTCCTATCTCCAATTAAGGTGGAAAGACAATACGAAACAAAATAGCTGTAACAAATGCAGATGCCAGACAGATTCACTGGAAGATCCTGCAGAAATGTCTTACAAAACGCTCAAGGTTGATTCACACCGGAACGTCACCCAACAGAGGGAAATCTCACCGACTTAATTACGGTGCTGTCGTCACACTGGAAAGAACCGTGCAGGCCATTGTCCAACCACAGCTTTATCTACTGGCTTATTCTGTAGCTGATGACGTGTGTAGTCTGTGAAGACCAACGGTCAAGTCGCCGGAATGACTGGGCTGATTTGTTGACGGTGATCTAATAAATAAAAAAGATATATAGTGTACGATAATATTGTTTTAAGACGTCCGTCACAAAAACTGAAAGAACCAGTAGACAAAAGTTTTACCAGGATCTTTAGTACAGACAGTATTAACGTTTACATATATATTGTCGTTTCTGCATAAAGGTTGGTGCTGATGGGTTTGAAAATAGTGAAGCTCGGCTTTTATCTCGGCAGTTCGTCGTATTTTAGTTCCTGTTAGTTAACTGTGGCCCGCCCAACACTTCTTATGTTGTTTCCGTGTAGCCTGGATTCAGCGATCGGACGTGATTTTGCGTTGCGTCTCCCAGTGACTTTTTTTCTATCAATAAATCTTCTTTCATAGTTACACAGAGCAATAAGTAAAAAGCTTTCGCTTTTAACAACATTGGCAATTAGATTTTCCGTGTAAGCATTTTTATTACAGAGCACTGCCATGTCTGCTCGGTAAAACCCTCGCTCTCAACATCTCATCACAGACAGAGGAAGCTAATTAAGAGAACTGAATTTAGTCTACTTTTCTTTTGTTATTTCACAGGCATTAAGTTTCTTAATCTCTGTTGGTCCATTATGGCCAGGTGGCATCGGCTGATTATGTAATTGTCAATGTCAATTAAATTCACCACAGCCGTGTAACTTAAGATGTTATTTCATTTCATTTTGAAGGATACCAGTTTCAGTATTTCACTATGCCATCTTCAGGCCCCATATACAGCTCTCCAAATAAATGAAAATGACATATATAGCCATAAATCTCTGAATGTGGTGAATTCAATCGTTGCTATCAAGTCCTCGAATAAAGCACGAGTGTAACTATTGAATTAACGAGATCCACAGATTAATGGCTCTGTATGAGATTTTAGTTTATCTGGAGAGATGCATATGGGGCCTGAAGATTGCATAGTGAATTGCTGAAACTGGTAGCCTCCAAAATAAAATAAAAGAACATCTTAAGGTACACGGCTGTAAGTGAATTTCATGGACATTGACAGTTATTCCTCTTGCTTATCATTACTATGTACAATTTACCGTAAGCTGTTATAAGATAATAAAGCTTATCGTCCAAACAAAAGGGTGAAGCACGACTCTTTCTTCATTCGTTATGTTTAGTTACATTGCAGTGAGAACAATACTCTCCAATCAAACGTAGCAAGTACCGTGCAGATGTCTATGACGGCAGCAAAGGGCTTTTTATGTGGCGGGCTTCCATAGCAGTGTACCTAAAGTGCTTCCCACACAGGGCGATGTATTCTGGCTTCTCGCGCAGAACTCAATTAGTGATGGCTTCCTACTACGACGTCACTGGGGAAGCATGGTGGCAGCTATTTGACAATCTGCAGTCTCCAAGTAGTTTCTGTTCCGTGTACTGTGGTTTGTGTTGTCATTCTTAGTTTTCTACTGAATATTGAATTTCTGGTGAAATAAGTATGTAAAAGTAAGGACAGACCTAACTTTGCTCTTTGTCATTGCAAAAGCATTAGATGTGAAACTTAAGATGTTATGTATCATCGTTTCCCGAACGAAGTTCCTGTTTAGCGCAAGAGGCTATTTCGGTGCAAGCCAGCGGATAAAATACTTGTTCCTAATGCAAACATATGCATGCGCATGTTCATCTCTGAGGATTACGCATGGGTTGAAGAATAAGTTGTTATGTTTGCCTTAGAGTAAGATCCAGAAAGCCCGCCCGGCTAGCCACGTGGTCTGACACGCTGCTTCCCGTGGGGGAAGGCGTGCTGGTCCCACGTGCCCTTAGCGCTAACATATCACCCGGAACAAGTGCCGCCCAATCGCCCCCCTCCGGCGCCTATCCATAGTGTAAGGCCCTCCCATAAACAGCCTCCCATAAACAACTGGAAGCCACAATAAAGTTGTTATCGTCGCAGTCCAACACATGTTAGACTGTGATGAAATTCAGTAACGATAAGAAATTTAAGTTTTTCTTGATAGTAATATAATATGAATCTGCATTCTCAGAGAGAAGTGTGGCATTTCCGAATGTTACGCTGCCTTCCCCCACATCTATTATCGCTCGTCTCTCATTTAAAAACTCTGCACCTGTAATCAAATCTACAGTTAGCTTAGGTTTAATCACGAAGCTGGCTTCAATCTTTTGGCCTTGACACGAAAGAGTTAACCTTATTTGTCTCGTAACTTCCGCAGCATTGTTTCTAATAGGACCTCTTACTTTCATCTTACGTGTTTTCAGAACTGGCAATTCCTCATTGGCATTACACTGCATGAATAAATTTTCCGATATCGCGCTTAGTTTACTTCCGCTATCAATTACAATATTATACCCAAGACTGACAATCCATTCACTTACTTGTTGGGTCGGAACCAACTTGTCAACGATGAATCCGCCACCTGTGCGCTTGCATTGGAGAGAAAACTTAATTCTTACTGTATTAAAATTAATAATTAAATTATGCTATTGTCTCTGCTAGAATGTCTCACTTTCTATTGAATACTTTCTTACTATCTATCGCTGCAGCTACTGTTATTGACTATTTACAACTTCCAGAAAAAAAATTTTGTTACGAAAATTTTTTAACGGCATATTTTTCTGACCTAGTTAGGCATGTGGACGACCTTCAATCACGGTAATTTACCATCCTGGCAGGGTCGCCATTCTCTAACATTCTGCGTGGTGTGTGTTTGTTCTAAGTCGTGTCTCCCTACCACTTTCACGCAACGATGCTCTGAGCGTGTTTTTTAGGGAATTGACTAGTTTGAACCTGGGACCTGTTGCTGGTAAGGAGACGCCAGACCACACATGATATGTAGAGTTCAGAAGAGTTCTGTGAGACTAGCGATGATATAATCAAATAATGATTTCAGCGTCAGCTCCGCTGCACTCGTGTAAAAGTATCTTAATACTAACTAGATGTAGTGGAAGGGGTTCAAGGCTTTCCTATTTTTAGTTAGCTGGTAAAATAACGTTGAAAAAGTAGTTAAGTTTACCATTGGAATTTTTATTCTACTCACAAAACATTATTTATAAATTGCACTATTGATAAAAGGAAATATTTTAATACAGGATGATAAAAACCAACTGCGTTCTTCAAAAATGCGAACGAATATTCCCTGAATGGGTTTCCAAGTTCTACAATGGATTGAAGGATGACCTGTGCCATATCACATCTATAATCTAGGTTTAAATTAAGTTTCATAAAAGAGAAAACCATCAAAATGGTCTACAGTGACCCACAATTATCTTTAATTACTTATTGAACTTGTCGTAAATTACAGTGCCTGATGTGGCTTCTCAGTAATTATATAACAGAAAAATCATCGCGTTTCAGATTTTAACTTCTAGTGGCAGATGTGAATACCATGAGCTTTAATTGACGATCAACACTAGTATTACGCAAATAGGGGATGTAACAGATGAGACTTCTGCAGTTCTGAGTGAAGCCTTATGACTCTTATGCGGAATCGCGTGCGTTCATTGCCTTGTCGTTGGTTAGGCAGCGTCAGGGGGCGGCGGGTAACGCAGCTCCACGCACCTCGCCGTCTCGGAAACCACTCTCTCCTAACTTCTCCTTACTACAATTTACCAAATTTGGTTTAAAAAAAGGGTATCTGGCTGTCTTTTCAACTGACTAATCAGGGTCTCAATGTTAACCGTAACCTCCTCCTACAAAAATTCTGTCTATCCAATGAGAAACGTTATACTTTTCGTGGAGGGGCAATGTTTTTAACGTTTGCAACGTAACAGAGACGCGTATAGTCTCACGCTTAAACTTTCAGCTGGTGTGGTCCTTTTAGTGTTATCGTAAGATCCATACCGTTCTTCTGGAGGGCTCTATCTTTTAACATGGCAGGGGGGTGGTCCTGTCGGTCTGCTGGCTACGTAGGTGTCCGTCCCTTATTGTAGGGCCTCCTAGCCTACACGACTCTGCTCTCGGCTTCTGTTATCGTTTCTTCCCATGGAAATGCGTCTGTTTCACGGTGGGAAGGTATGACATGCATTTAGGCGTTCTTGTGTTAGTCTGTGGTATTCCATTTGCTCTCTCGTTGATCATATTACTTTGGTTAATTTAATGTCAGGATTTATTCGGAGCTATGTGACATACTGACAGATTTGCTATCATGTCAGGGTTTTCATGGAAGGTGTTGGATTTGCCTGGCACCTTAATATCACCACCCTTCGAACTTAATTTTTGCTCTGAAGTTAGGCAATGATTGAATCGTTGTCGAAGTTGGTCAAAAATTATTCCATTATCTAAATTTTGTTGCCTACTGTTCAGCCATGTTATTCTAGTTCTATGCTAGTCTGTATTACTAATTTATATTTTTACATTCTTCCACATTATTCTCAAAAATATGTTTATATTGACAAGAGAAGAATATTTTTATGCTATTATTATTAATTTTTAATTATTTTCTTTCTTTATTTAAGTGTGAAGTTTGTTTTTTAAGAAGTTTGTTATCGAAAGTGAGGAGTCTTTCACATCGATTTTCTTAGAAATATTTCTTTTTTATAGATGTAGTAATTAAGTAAAATCTATTCCTAACACATTTTCTACATATCATGCACAAGTAAAATGTTTTTGTTTCTAGATATCCATTTCTACATTGTTACACTAACATATAAGAATTATTTCCAAGAACTGCTTTGACAGGGAAATATACATACACAAGTATTGAGATATTATCCTAACAAATGGTACAAATGTTAAAAAAAGGAAAAACATCCAACAAGATAATTTTTACTCTTTGTTTTTATAAGGAGAAAATAAGTAAAATGTAGTTATTCTTTTATTTTATGAGGAGAAAATTAGTGGCATACAGTTTTAGTGTTTATTATGCCCTACTTTTGTTCTTTATATACTGTCCATTTAGAACTAATGACTTATTTTTATCGATAGACTATTTTTTACGTAAGTCCATAGTCAGTGACTGTTATTTTGTAGTTTATTAGCTGTCTGGTGTGCTTTACTTATTTATTTTTTGACACGCGTCTTCTGCACAATTCCTACATCACATGCTTTCACACATTTTCATTATCCTATGAATTTTTATGCATGAGGTTGACGAATGTTTTTGCACGAAGTTGATGGACTTGAGCGAGATGGATGTGGGCAAGTATTTGATGTACAGCCTCTTTTGTCATTCCTTGTTGGTTTTGCAACTGTGTGTTGCTGTTGTGGCGGTCCCATAATAGAATGGAGCTGTGAGTGCAGAATTTCGTGGTTTACTGGCTTTGAATGCGTAAAAGTCATCGTTATGTGTCGCTGAAACCGGTCGTTTTTCGTTGTAATACTTCACAGACGACTAGTTTACAATAGGATAGGGATTTGGGAAGGTATGTCGTCTATTCTTCACCCATCTTCTTTCTTGGTCTCAATCTTGCGAACTTCTGTTCTTCCTGCTTTTTCTCTGCTTCTTACTTGATTCTTGGTTCTTCTCTGGGCAGGGTATGGGAATATTTATTGATAACTAGTCACTTTGAAGTTCTCCTCTTAGTAGCAGTTTGATAAATTGTTTGAATATGTCAGTTCTACTTTGTGGAAGTTCTTTTCAGTTTCGTGCATCAGCGTGCTGTTTAATAGCAGTAGTGTGACTTTTACACATATTTTTTGCCAGTGGTGGCTTGCCCAAGTGGTATTCTCATTGGACCCTTTTTTGCTCGCTCCGCTGAGTCGGGGTGTCCCGGGACCTTTCTGGACTTCCGTGTAGTGTCGTGTCCCAGCAGGATTCGCCTTAGCTGTAGATATACTGCCGACTTTGGATACAAGTACCCTTTGTTGGTTTCGCTGTCCTTTCCCTCCTATCGACACTTCTGCCTTGTAGGAATCGTGTTTTGCTAATTATGTCCTTTCCTTTCTTGATACTTCTCTCCTTGCAACTTGTGGCTCGTTGCATTTGCTTCTTGCTGGTGTTTTTACAATGGTTCTTACAAAAAATTTTACTTATAATCATCTAACATATGTCTAGTACCTACATTGTTTTACGCCTTTTTAAAAAGCTTTACAAATTTTGGCACCCATTCCATGTTACAATTCTAAGACATTTTGAGTCTTAACCTCTTAAAGAATCCTGAAATTCGTTTTTTATTTTTGTGTAGTGTCATGGTGTATAGCATTATAGTATTTCATGCTGCTGCACTATCTACACTTTATCCCTTCACCTTAATCTAGGCTATTGGTGTTATTTTTGTTTTTGTTTTTATTGAAACTACTTTCTTTTCCCCACCTTCCTCTCTCATCAATCTTCTTTTTCCTGACGATCTTATTTGCAACATAAACTTGAAATATTGTGCTAATTATTTACCAATGACTCTGAGCACTATGGGAATTAACAGCTATGGTCATCAGTCCCCTAGAACTTAGAACTACTTAAACCTAACTAACCTAAGGACATCACACAACACCCAGTCATCCTGAAGCAGAGAATATCCCTGACCCCACCGGGAATTGAGCCCAGGAACCCGGGCGTGGGAAGCAAGAATGCCACCGCATGACCACGAGATGTGGACAATCATTTAACAGTAATAATATTAATCTTCAAACTTTTTGATATGGCTCACATGGTGAAGTTCTAAGGTTTTGCTTGTTTTTGGGTTCATTAGTTCCACAGCATTATCATGAGTAATTCAGCTAATTATGACCAGTCCTTTGTATGCAGCATAAAACTTATGTATTTTGTGTTTCTGTTTGCTGGAGAGATGGTGTGTATTTACAAATACTTTCTGGCCTACTGAGAATGTTCTTTTAATCGCTGTCCTATCTCCTCTTTCTTTTCTTTTAATGGCTGCCTTTCTGATGTTGGAGAGTGCTATTGTTATGAAATGTTTGTGCAGTCTACGTGGTACAATAGGAAATCTAATATTTTCTCTCGTTATGTTTGGTGGTTCACTATTTTTAAGTACAGTAACTGGAGGTAGGAGTGTAGTGCTATGTGGCATTTCATTTATTCTTTAAGGTATATATCCCAAGTGTTGTGTCTTTTGCCTGCATATAATCGGAATAAAGTGCCTATGTCCTTCATAGATCGTTCTGCTGGATTTATGCTAGGTTTGTACTTAGATATGTAGGTGGGTTTTGTTTTGTGTTGTTTTAACGTGTTCTGCCATTGCACTGATTTGTATTGTGGGCCATTATCCGAAATTATTTGTTCCACTCGACCTACTTGTCTGTGAAAATCTTGTCTAAATGCTTTACTTATAGTAAAACCTGTTGCCCGCCTTAATGGTGTTAAGGTAACATATTTAGAAGTAAGTTCCAAAACGACAAATATGAAAATATATCCTTTTTTGTGTGTGGGAGAGGCCCCATCAAATTTGTTGCAGCTATTTGTTTTAATTTTTTAAGGATTATTTCAAACATAGGTGGTTTGGTTTGGAAAGTGACGTGGTTAGCCACCATACATTTTTTGCATGTGACTAATACTGTTCTAGTTCGTCTTTCCATATTAGGAAAATGGCTTGTTTGTTTTATTTTTAAAAAGCATTTCTTTGGTCCAAAGTGGCCATTACTTAAATGTGTATACCATATGCACTTATTAATTAGTTCATCTGGGATATAAATACACCATTCATTCGTTGCAACATTTCGTCTAAAAAATAAAACATTGTTTTTTACGAGATAGTGCTGTCGAATGTCTGGAAAATCCTTACTTCTCCACTTGTGTTTGATTCCTAGTATTTCGGGATCCTTGTCCTGTTCTTTGCCTATGATTTTCAATGTTGTCGTAATGTAGTTTTCGAAAGGTATTTGATTCTTATAGTACATTGTAAACTAGTCTTCTGCTGCTTCCAAACCTATGTTATTGGACGCACCCTGTGGACATCGTGAAAAAGCATCTGCTAATACATTCGCTGGTCCTGGTATGTGTCTAATAGTGAAGTCAAATTCTTGTAGTATTAACATCCATCTGGCTAACCTCCCATGAGTTAGTTTGGCAGATAACAGAAATTCTAATGCTTTGTGGTCAGTTTATACTTTTGTTTTTCTTCTGAATAGGAAGTATCGAAAACGTTGGAAGCCCCATACAATGGCCAATGCATCCAGCTCCGTGACTGAATAGTTTTTCTCGCTTTTTGTGAGTGTACGACTGGCAAATGCAATTGTTCGATCCAAATAAATTTTTTATAGAATCCGGTGAGACCTAGAAATCCTCTGAGAGTTTTCTTATTATATGGAGTTCAGAATTCTTTGATTGCCGTTAGTTTTTCTGGGTCGGGTATTACACCTTTCTCTGAAATTATGTGTCCTAGAAATTTGACCTCTCGCCTTCAAAATTTGGATTTTGTTATATTTACTGTGACCCCATGCTATTTCATGATCTGTAAAAACTGATTTAATGTGTCGTTGTGATGTTCCCAAGAGGGTTCTGCTATAATCACATCATCAAAATAAGACGTAATTTTTGTAAAATTTCAGGACTGAGTATAGTATTAAATCCCCTAATAAACGCTGCTGATGATACGTTTAAACCAAATGGCAATCGTTTATATTGGTAACATCTACCGAATACGATAAATACTGTAAATTTTCTACATTCTGCGGCCAATTCTATTAGCCAGAAACTACTCCGTAAATCAATTGATGAAAATATCTTAGCACCGTGGAAGTTTTGTATCAATTCCTCTAATTTTTCTGGCGATCTGTCTCAGTGATTAAGATTGTGTTGATCTGTCTGGAATCAAGCACTAACCTGATGCTCCCATCTCGTTTTTGTACAATATGGAGCGGGCTGTTATATGTGGAGGTAGTTGGTTCAATAATATCATCATCTAACATGTTAGGTATCTCCTGCAGTACTTTATTGCTATAGCTTAATGGGATTGTATAGGGTGGCACTCTAAATGGTTTGTGCTGTTTTACTTCAAACTTGTACTGAACGTCTTTAATAATGCCAGTCTTAGGTAAAAATACCTCTGCTTTATCTCGTAAAATACCCTCTAATTCTCTTTTTCTGTGTTCCGAAATACCTTGAACTACTCGCAATTTTTCGTCGATTTCTTTATGGACTTCTAACAAGAGTTGAGGCGATTCCCCCTTTTGTGCATACCATTCTAATTCTTCATTCTCTTTATCTCGCATCATTCTTAATTGTTTGTTTATAACAGGTATTTCTTTTAATTTTAGCTTTTTCTCAGAGAGAAGTGTTACATTTCCGAATGTTACGCTACCTTCCCCAAATCTATTATCGCTCGTCTCTCATTTAAAAAATCTGCACCTATAATCAAATCTATAGTTAGCTTAGGTTTAATCACGAAGTTGGCTTCAATCTTTTGACCTTGGCACGAAAGAGTTAACCTTATTTGTCTCGTAACTTCCGCAGCATTGTTTCTAATAGGACCTCTTACTTTCATCTTACGTGTTTTCAGAACTGGCAATTCCTCATTGGCATTACACTGCATGAATAAATTTTCTGATATCGCGCTTAGTTTACTTCCGCTATCAATTACAATATTGACTGGGATATGCTTTATCATGGCCATCACAATTGGTTGAATTTGAAAGGGTTGGTTCTGTTCTTCTTCTTCTTGCATCAGCGAATCCTCCACTGAATCATACATGAGTCTTTTCAGGACTTTCCCCTGTGAAGTCGAACTTTCTGTAGGATAAGCTTCGACTGCTACTTCTCTCTCTTTTATTTCCTCTTCTCTATTTCTTCCTTCATTTACGCTTTCTACAACAACCTCTACTTTTTCCTCATCTTCGTCTATCTTCTCCTTCTTCGTCGCTACTTCCACATAATCGCATCTAAATGCTCTAATTATCGCTTCATAACTTCCTTCATGATATACTTTGGGTTGTGTGCCCACTAGTAACATATTTTCAACTTCTGTCGACTGCGCATTATCCTCATTAAATTCGCTTTCCCTGGTTTCCATCTCAAATAGCTCTGCAATACTCATTACTTCGTCCTCTCCCCCTGCATTCATTGTGCATGCCTCTGGTAATTCACCTTCCTCGTCAGTATTCTCCCAATTAATTTCGTTCCAACACGATACTGTTATTCTCCTGTCTTCGTTTACATCTGGTCCCTGCGGTTTTGTTTCTTCCTTCTTCTCTTCTCGTGATAAGGTATTTACTTCTCTGTTCAAGGTGCTGCAATTATCCTGAGTCGGTGCGTCATTCTCTTTGGCATGGGCGCAAAGCTGTCAATTCGAACGTTTTTCGGGGTTTGGTGGTCTTACCTCCACCTCTTCTATCTGTATTCTCTTTTCTTGTTCATCTTGTTGATATTGGTTTCTTTGCTGATAATCTGTCGGTCTATTGGTTCTCCAATACCCGTTCCGGTTGTCATTATTCCCTCTGTAATAGTTGTTGCCGCTTCTGTGTGAATTATAGTTATTGCCATGTTCTCTTCTAAATCCATAACCGTTTCTTTGTCGAAATCTGTTGTCGTTTCTTGGTGCGAAGTTATCACGTGGTTCGTAATTATTGTTTCTTTGTACTGTGTCATGTAGATTCCACTGCTTTTTGCTTTCTTTTTCACGAGCGCTTCGTCTTTTTCTTGCATCATCTTCCGAAAATATAAACTCTAGTTCCCTCAGAATTCCTTTAAATGCTTCGACGTCATTGCCTCCGCGACCTACTAATGATTGCTGGTATTTCAATGGTAACTTCATCGCGCATAATTTAATCAACTTTCCATCAGTGTATGGTACATCTAAGCATTGATTTTTCTCTGCCATTAATTCGAAAAATTTCACGGGACTCTTCTCTCCTGACTTTTCAAAATATGGGTTCTGTAATAATTCGTACTTCACTCTGTTCTGTGCTTCGCTGGACCAATATCGTGAGAGAAACTTCTCTCTGAAATCTTCGTACGATCGGCATGTCGCTGCAACATTGTGCATGGTTTCTGCGACTGTTCCTGACATTTGTGCACATATAATATTTCTCGCGGTACTGCATCGTCTGTTGTACTGTCCTCTATTCACTGTCCGTCTTCATGCTGGGTCTCTACCTCATTTCGGTCAATGTTTCGATCTGCTATTGCTTATCTTTCCGATTCCCTTATTTTCTGTTTTAAAAGCAATTCAGGTGCCCTACTCCACGTCAACATACGCTCATACGATCTCACGCGTTTCATAAACTTTTTGCTCACACGACTTGACACTTATTATACCCAAGACTGACAATCCATTCACTTACTTGTTGGGTCAGAACCAACTTGTCAACGATGAATCCGCCACCTGTGCGCTTGCATTGGAGAGAAAACTTAATTCTAACTGTATTAAAATTAATAATTAAATTATGCTATTGTCTCTGCTAGAATGTCTCACTTTCTATTGAATACTTTCTTACTATCTATCGCTGCAGCTACTGTTATTGACTATTTATAACTTCCAGAGAAAAATTTTGTTACGAAAATTTTTTAACAGCATATTTTTCTGACCTAGTTAGGCATGTGGACGACCTACAATCACGGTAATTTACCATCCTGGCAGGGTCGCCATTCTCTAACATTCTGCGTGGTGTGTGTTTGTTCTAAGTCGTGTCTCCCTACCACTTTCACGCAACGATCTCTGAGCATGTTTTTTAGGGAATTGACTAGTTTGAACCTGGGACCTGTTGCTGGTTAGGAGACGCCAGACCACACATGACATTTAGAGTTCAGAAGAGTTCTGTGAGACTAGCGATGATATAATCAAATACTTAATGGTTTCAGCGTCAGCTCCGCTGCACTCCCTGTAAAAGAATCTTAATACTAACTAGATGTAGTGGAAGGGGTTCAAGGCTTTCCTATTTTTAGTTAGCTGGTAAAATAACGTTGAAAAAGTAGTTAAGTTTACCATTGGAATTTTTATTCTACTCACAAAACATTATTTATAAATTGCACAATTGATAAAAGGAAATATTTTAATACAGGATGATAAAAACCAACTGCGTTCTACAAAAATGTGAACGAATATTCCCTGAATGGGTTTCCAAGTTCTACAATGGATTGAAGGATGACCTGTGCCATATCACATCTATAATCTATGTTATATCCTAGTCAGTAATGCCAACCGAGCCCGCTGCCAAAAGGTTGGCAGCATCAAAGTCCGGACGCCGTCCGCATAAGCAGCGCCAGCGATACAGGAAATCGCCGCAAGTCTGCGCGCGCCACCGCTGGCTTCTGGCTTCTTAAGCGCTGGAGTCGCGAGCGCTAGGACAGTTCTGTATTCGCCGCTCAGTTGTATACTCGCCACCGAATTGTGTACTTGCTAGTCAGTCGAGTGTTCATCGCACCAGAGTTGTTGTTTGTCGTCAGCCGACGCTGACCTAGCCGCTCCGACTCGAACTAGACAGATTTCTGTAGACACGGAGTTCACTATTGTGTTGCTGTATCTTCGTAGTAAAGATAAGTACCGACTTTTATTTAATCAGAGTGTTTGGGTTTTCATCTTTCTGTTCACTGTTCCAGCGGACCGGTCGGCCCGCTATTAAAAGTGTGGCGGTGACTTCGTAAGCAGTTCTACAGCGAATTGTTTGTCGCTACGAACACCGCCACAAAACTGGCGACGAGGACTTCCGAACTCGTGTGCAGGGCTGGTTCCACTTGTTTCTGGTTATACTAATTACAGCGAAAAAATTTTGGGGGCTGGTTTAATTTGTGTTCACTATGTCTGCCGAATTACAGCAGTTGATCTTGTTACAGAGTCAGCAAATACAAAGTCTGGTGGAAGCGATCGCCAAACAAGCGGCTAATCCTCCAACACAAAAGGAACAAGCACAGGCAGCACCACCGTTCCGTGCTTTTGATGCATCAAGAGAAGAATGGCGAGAATATTTCGCGCAGTTGCAGGCGCACATGACAGTTGTAACCACCCCACCGTAATTTAAATGACAATATTTAATAGAAATGGGAGCCAAACGTAACCTCCCTGCAATGAAATGTACTGACAATGACAATTAAACAAAAATTGGCAATCTGACCCAAGTATAAGTTCCTCACAAAAAATGAAAGTCAATTCAGTGATAAGAAAATCTCAGTGATAATGATAACTCAATTAAACCGAAATATCGGTCTTTGGCCCTGTGCAAAAAAAATCAGAATTAAAGTCTTACCTCAGTATAACTGCATGTCAAATTTCTGCTCTTATTGTTGCCCACGGCTTGGAGGAACTGCATTGCAAATAATATATTTTTTTTTTTTTTGAAATTTAACTGAAACTTTTTTTTAAGGGAAGTGGAACGAAATCGTTAGTTCAATTAAATAATTTTTTTTTTTGTAAAACTTGCTTTGAAATCAAAATTATTATTGGGGCACTTGTTGGAAATTAATTACAATAAATAAACTTTACATTATCTGATGATTACCTTAATTAACAATATACCTCATTCAGCATCTTGACCAGAATGCCATGTCGACGCTCGCCGACTGCGTCCCGCTCGCGACCGTGACAGGACTAGACCACTACTGCCGACAGGCTACATCACACAACCGCACTGGGCTGCTACTACCGACAGACTGCACGCAACTGAACTGAGCTACTGCTACTCGCGTACTGCTCGACGACTACTACTGTACTGCACGACGACTACTAGCGTACTGCTCGCAACACTCGCGCGGTCAAGCGCAGACTAACCACGATAGTAGGCTCTCTGGTCAAAGATTTTAACGTGCCTCACCATCGCTGCTACGTTACATACGTGTTTCATAACCCTCCACTGGGGTGGCAAAAATTTGGCAGCGATGGTGAGTCAGTTGGACTTGCCATCGCAAGAAGTTTTTACAATTTACAGAATATTCAAATTTAGTACATAAATTAAATGTTGTGCACATGCACCGAGTACAAAATATATCAGACAAAGACAAAATATGAGTACAAAACATAGTAGCAAATCAGAAAACTGTATATACAAATTATTTGACAGATAACAGAGTGCACACGCACTGAAAAAATTCTTTAGCATTTTCAGAACAAATAAACAGAATGGCAGAAAATTATGTTGATAAGTGACATGAGTGTACTCGCACTGGAGTTGAGAACATATCAGCAAATGACGAAATGTATATACAATTAGTAACAAATGACATAAGTGCATACGCACTGAAGTATTGAACATACAGAATGAGTACAAATCATATTGAAAAATGAGAAAAATGCACAGGCACTGAAGTTCAGTAGAAAACATATTAACACAGAACATAAGAGCACATGCACTGTAGTTCAGAACATATCATCAAAATAAACATGTATATACAATATAAAAGACAAGAGTGTACATATACTGTACTTCAGAACAAATCGAAAAAATGTCTTTAGCATTTTCGCAATAAATAAACATAATGGCAAAAAAATCATATCGACAAGTGACATAAGTGTACTCGCACTGGAGTTCAGCAAATCTAAAAAATGTATAGCCCATGAACATAAATGATGTTAGCAAAAAATGATTTTCACTATGTGACAAGAATTAGGATAGGAAAGGGAAGGATTGCATCATGGTTGTAGCACTTTAGATTGCATACAGCTGTTCTGAAAGTCCATATCTTTCCACAGCAGTACAACACCAAGTGACACAACTTGAAGTTCTTTCCCATCAGAATTTATCAGCGTAGCCAAGACACTGAACTGTCGTAGTAATGTTCCATGTTTTCATTTTGGCAGTACATTAGGTACACCAAACAGTGGGACCATAATAAGGTCTTCATCGCTCACGGTGGTGGACAGCATGTCGTGTCAACACCACGCTCTTACAAGGCACACCAACGTAGAATTAGTGCAAAACCAAAGATAGTGCTCCATGATCACTAGGATAGACAGGACAAATGGACGTTGCAGTAATTCAGGGTAGTTAGCTCATAAGGTGAAGGACATTATGTCACATACCATTCTTCATTAGTAGTTTGCGGCATTCATAGCCCAGTTATTGAACATTTCTGTACCAAGTATGTAGTATTACAGAAAAATGTTCATTAATTGTTTTACATAGAATCAGTAACCTTCTTTTCCTAGTTACAAAGCATTATGAAATAATCGCATTCTTTTCCAGTTACAAAGTATAGCATAGTTAATTAATTATGTGTCATTCCAATACAGTAAGAATCATTAGCCTTCTCCTAATTACAAAGTATTATGAAACAATTGCATTCTTTTCCAGTTACAAAGTATAGCTTAGTTAATTAATTATTTGTCATTCCAATATAGTATTAATCATTAGCCTTCTCCTCATTACAAAGCATTATTAAACAGTCGCATTCTTTTCCAGTTACAAAGTATGGCATAGTTAATTCATCATTTGTCATTTCAATATAGTAAGAATGATATTCTTTCCCAGTTACAAAGCATAATTAAGAATCATTAGCCTTCTTCTAATTACAAAGCATTATTAAACAGTCGCATTCTTTTCCAGTTACAAAGTATCAACATTGAAAACAAGAGCTAATTAATGGCATAATTAATAACAATTCATTGAGTGACATTAATTATTGGCACTCAGTGGCCAGCAAGCACTGAATAGAATAAAACATAGTTCATCATGCAGTATTATTCAAATCATTACGAAGTCATTATTAAAAATCAGTTAATTACAGTCATAGCATTAATAATCATGGGCATTATAAGTAGTCTCATTACAATAAAACATTGTTCCTCATTCAGTATTATTCAGATCATTATGAAGTCATTATTAAAAATCGGTTCATTACAGTCATAGCATTAATAATCATGGCCATTATAAGTAGTCTCATTACAATAAACAGTGGCAGTCCTTGGCCAGTTACCAAGCATTATTTTATATATATTTTTTTGTATCATTAAGAAGTCATTACTGAAGTGACATACTATTCAGAGTTGATCAGTATTATTCAGAATTATCATAAACTAGTGACATTATGTGGGACTGGTAATACCTCTTTTAGCAATGCATTGCGTTGGGATCGATAATTAATTGCTGGGGCATAAAACTATTTGCTTTTGACCTATTGCTGCAAATGAGGATAGGTAACGTCATTCATCATGAGTCAGCTGTAGCAAGGTTATGTAACAAGGCAGTATATGTGATCACATTTATAAATGATAAACACAAATGGGTAAAAAATAAAAATGCAAGTACCAGAACAGGTATAATAAGTAACTGGTTTAGTAAGTATCATGAAAAGCTTCTCCTGAAAAAAATACAAAATGGATTATTGACCTGAAAGAAGAAACGCACACTATGCTGAAAAGTAGTGAATTTCGAATTAACAGGTAGTGAAATGTGTATAAAAGTGTGTTCAATAGCTGTCCTTTCCAAAACTTTCCGTCATCCTACTATGCAATATAACACCTGCTGTCAAAACAAACTGCAACAAATACTTAAATAACTACATAGCATAAATACATAACTCCAACATTATCCTCATCTGTAAAGAAAAAACTTCATTATCAATCACTTCATTATCCATATTATCATAACTTCACTACTATCATCACCTGTAAAGAAAAACTTCATTATTCATAACAGCATATTCTTCATCATTATTGATCAGCATTCATTATCATCTGCAAAAAAATCACTTCATTACTCATTATACAACTATTCCTTATCTCTAGCATATTTCATCACTAAAACTAAGATGTGTAGTTCTGTCTGACAGCCTGCATCAATCACCTTGTATTCTGAAAGAAAAAATTAGTTAAGACTGCTATTCTGTGATGAGTATAGTATATTCTTGTTAATGCTTGTTAATCCTGATCCATTTACTCTTCCCCATAAAGTTATTGCATCTTCTATCGTTTATTCCGTATGTGAAATTCCCATTTCTGTTGAATTTATTTCTTACACGCATCATTTCTTTCTGAAATTGATGAATAAAGATTAATGTCTTGCATTTAAATCATATACCCACTAAATAATGACTGGTTTATGGTAACACAATTAACCATACAGCATAACATGACAGAAAACGTAATATGTCAAAGACATTGACAGTGTTCAGATGCAAAAATGTACACAGAATAATACAATGCAGCAGCAAAAAATGTAAAACAGTCACGATTTTGAGATGTCATAGGGCAAAAAATGTCAAAGTCGACTGGTGTGTGTTATATCTTAACTAAATTCCTGGAAATTGAAATAAGAACACCGTGAATTCATTGTCCCAGGAAGGGGAAACTTTATTGACACATTCCTGGGGTCAGATACATCACATGATCACACTGACAGAACCACAGGCACATAGACACAGGCAACAGAGCATACACAATGTCGGCACTAGTACTGTGTATATCCACCTTTCGCAGCAATGCAGGCTGCTATTCTCCCATGGAGACGATCGTAGAGATGCTGGATGTAGTCCTGTGGAACGGCTTGCCATGCCATTTCCACCTGGCGCCTCAGTTGGACCAGCGTTCGTGCTGGACGTGCAGACCGCGTGAGACGACGCTTCATCCAGTCCCAAACAGGCTCAATGGGTACAGATCCGGAGATATTGCTGGCCAGGGTAGTTGACTTACACCTTCTAGAGCACGTTGGGTGGCACGAGATACATGCGGACGTGCATTGTCCTGTTGGAACAGCAAGTTCCCTTGCCGGTCTAGGAATGGTAGAACGATGGGTTCGATGACGGTTTGGATGTACCGTGCACTATTCAGTGTCCCCTCGACGATCACCAGTGGTGTACGGCCAGTGTAGGAGATCGCTCCCCACACCATGATGCCGGGTGTTGGCCCTGTGTGCCTCGGTCGTATGCAGTCCTGATTGTGGCGCTCACCTGCACGGCGCCAAACACGCATACGACCATCGTTGGCACCAAGGCAGAAGCGACTCTCATCGCTGAAGACGACACGTCTCCATTCGTCCCTCCATTCACACCTGTCGCGACACCACTGGAGGCGGGCTGCACGATGTTGGGGCGTGAGCGGAAGACGGCCTAACGGTGTGCGGGACCGTAGCCCAGCTTCATGGAGATGGTTGCGAATGGTCCTCGCCGATACCCCAGGAGCAACAGTGTCCCTAATTTGCTGGGAAGTGGCGGTGCGGTCCCCTACGGCACTGCGTAGGATCCTACTGTCTTGGCGTGCATCCGTGCGTCGCTGCGGTCCGGTCCTAGGTCGACGGGCACGTGCACCTTCCGCCGACCACTGGCGACAACATCGATGTACTGTGGAGACCTCACGCCCCACGTGTTGAGCAATTCGGCGGTACGTCCACCCGGCCTCCCGCATGCCCACTATACGCCCTCGCTCAAAGTCCGTCAACTGCACATACGGTTCACGTCCATGCTGTCGCGGCATGCTACCAGTGTTAAAGACTGCGATGGAGCTCCGTATGCCACGGCAAACTGGCTGACACTGACGGCGGCGGTGCACAAATGCTGCGCAGCTAGCGCCATTCGACGGCCAACACCGCGGTTCCTGGTGTGTCCGCTGTGCCGTGCGTGTGATCATTGCTTGTACAGCCCTCTCGCAGTGTCCGGAGCAAGTATGGTGGGTCTGACACACCGGTGTCAATATGTTCTTTTTTCCATTTCCAGGAGTGTATTTCACAATACATACAAACAAAACTGGAGTACAATCATATACACACAAAAAAATGGAAAATGTGCATGGTCTGATGTGTAACGACAAGAAAAGCGACCTGCTAACCTTACCTTGCCGGGCACTTGCCAATAAAAAATACGATAATCATCAGTAATTAGTCAGGTGAGTATAATTGCATTAGTAAATGGCATCATAGTGTGTTGAATCATAAAGTGTCTTCATTCAATAAACGGTTTAATGTTTGACCAATGGTGGTTGCCTTTCGATTTTCTGGTTCTCAAAGTTTCGACGTGTACAACATTGGGGTGAGGGATGCTGCGAATCCGATATGGACCTGCGTATAGAAGTTCAAATTTACTGCACTTACCTTTTAATTTGCTGGATAAATAGTGTGTACGTACTAATATCTTCTGTCCAATGTGAAAGTCGCGGCGTGTACAAACCTGTTTTTGCTGTATTCTCCGGCGCTCTGCGGCTCGTTTGATGTTGTTCAGCGCAAGTCAATTATTTCGTGGTGTCTTAGTCGACGACATTTAGGGAAGTTTACTAATTCTTTAATTTTGTTTGGTGGTTCAACGTTTATCAATATAACAGACGGAGATAGCATAGTGGATTCATTTGGAATGGAATTAATTACATCTTGGAATGAGAGTATGTGTGTATCCCAATCAATATGTCTTTTGTGGCAGTATATTCTACACAGTTTACCAATTTCTTTCATTAATCTTTCACAGGGGTTCGAAGAAGCATGGTACTTGGATATATAGATTGGAGAAATGTTTCTAGCTCGTAACATACGTGTCCATATGCTAGGACGAAATTGAGATCCATTGTCAGAAATTACTCTCATCACATGCCCTACATGAAATAGAAAATGTTTTACAAATGCTTTCGAAACAGTTTTAGCAGTAGCTTTGCGTAATGGAGTGAAAGTAACAAATTTTGAAATGAGCTCAACAGCGACAAAGATGTAGCAAAAACCTCTGTTAGTTCTCGGAATTGGACCCAAAATGTCTACAGCGGCCATATGTCTTAATTTAACAGGTACAATGGGATATAAAGGAGGAATATGTGAAGTGGTGTCTGATTTAGCTTTCTGGCAAATTTTACAAGACGCTAAAACTCGTCGTATACATTTCTCCATGTTGGTAAAATAAAAGTTCTGTCTCAGTATAAGAAAACATTTTCGTGCTCCGTAATGTGCGTAACTTAAATGAGTGTACCACATTAATTTGTTAACCAGTTCGTCAGGAATGCATAATAACCAATTGTTGCTGTCAGGATGAGAGCGGCGAAACAGAATGTCATTGCGTACAATGTAATGGTTTCTAATCATAACATTATTCCTATCTTGCCAAAGGTGTTTAATTTCTCTCCACACGTTGTCTTTATTTTGTTCTTGTGCTATGTCCTGTAATGACGATGAAATAAAGTTTTCAAATGCAACTTGCTGAATGTACATGACACTGAAATTTGTTTTGCAGAAGTTGGTTGCTACGTCTTGCTGATTGTTGCTCAGAGAACGGGATAGTGCGTCTTCTATAACATTTTGTGTGCCGGGAATGTGAACTATTGTAAAACTAAATTCTTGTAAATAAAGTTTCCATCTGCTTAATCTATCGTGCGTGAATTTGGCCGAAAGTAAAAATTGTATCGCTCTGTGGTCTGTGTAAACGGTGGTATGTCTGCCATAAAGAAAGTGCCTAAATCTCGTGAAAGCCCATACAACACATAATGTTTCCAATTCTGTAACGGAGTAATTTCGTTCAGCAGGTGACAAAATGCGGCTTGCAAATGCGATGTTTTTGATTACTGTAGACCCATCTTCTTCAATTTCCTGGAAAATATGTACGCCTAAAGCGGTGTTAGAACTGTCGGTGGCAATGGAAAAATTTCTGGTAAGATCTGGGTGCGATAAAAGTGGTGCATTCAACAGAGCATGGTTCAAATAACATTCTCGTGAGCAAAATTCTGCGTGTCAAAAGTAATGTTTGCGTTACTGTAATATGCAATCTGTGCTGTATCTGGTTAAATTCTATCGTACGTCCTGTTATTTACGGGAGGATGCTGTGGCATATCCACTATATGAACTGTTCTGTTATTTCTTACTGACGTATTACGCTATCGATGACACCTATTGTCTGGATCATTCATGATAATGTGTTGTTGCTGATGTTCTTGCTGCTGAAAAGATCGACTGTTATTAAATGTACGCTGAAAATTGTGCTCATCATTTTTTTTTTTTTTACGTCTGTCATGATAGTAATTTCTATACGGCGCATTGCGATACGAGTTGAAATAGTGTGTTATCTGTACGTAGTTATTTCTTTGCTGCCATGTGTTACTATTTGTTGGAGCTGGGACTATACGTGCACGCGGTGAAACATTAAAGTTTGGTTGACCTTGTAGACTGCATTGTTGGTTACGTATGCTAAGCGGCTCACTTTCATGCTATTGTGGTGAAAAGGTCTATTGTTACCAAAAAATGCGTTTGCTGTTAATTTTACACATATTGATGATTACGATTTTATCCGTTATTAAAATTACGCTGGTTCTGGAGTGCCTACTGAAAATTGTCACATTCGGTAAAAGTTTGCCACATCGGGTTTTCATTACTCGTTTCTTAATACTAGGTAGAGCAATAGTTAAAGAGCAGTTTTGATAGATATAAAGGATAGTAGAAGAGAAGGCAGCAGTGCAGAAAACAAGATAAAACAGCACTACTCCAGCTCGGGGCCCTATGCTCGCTACGGCACATATTCATTAAAGCGTAATGAATCCCCTGAGGTCTATTACGCACTGCAAATAAATTTCCGCTTTTGTGTTATAGGCAATGGCGGTACAAATTCAGAAATAAATTGCTGTCTGCATGCTAATTGTTGTTTCTTCATTACAGGCAATGCTGATGAAAATGCAATAGCAAATTGTCGCATCAGGTTCAAAGCTAGCTTCTGCATTGCAGGTAATAGCGGTGAATGTACAAAGATAAATTGTCGTATACAGTGTAAAGCGTGTACCTGTACGCTGTCATTATTTAATTCCTTACATTTTCTTGCGGATAAAAATTGCTCGTAATCTACGTACTCGTCATTGAATTTGAGAACACGTTCGGGTTTGTGTGAGAATTTGTTTGTCTGTGTCATTTCGTACTTCAAGTTACGTAGCTTTTCAGATTTTAAGTCGCGTAGCTTTTCGGATTTTAAGTCGCGTAGTTGCTGGAAATTGCTCACATTATACACGCTGCGTGACTCTGACAAATGCTCGCAACGTGGCGGGTTCTGTGACGTATTGGTGGCTGAAATAATTGTTAATTCTGTTACTTTAATACTTTCGTCAATTTGGTTGTTGTGTCGTACACTTTTATTAACAAATTCCGTATTCACAGTGTGTGAAACTTCCAGTGACTTCAAATTAAACTCGTCGCGTATCTGTACTGCGTTTTTACGGCATTGTTCAGTGACTGCATTAACTTCGCCTTTATGTAATTCTGTTGTGCTTACACGTGTACTATTTAATTCTTGTGCAACAGTGCCAACTTTTTCATTACTGTTATTAGCACAAGTCTTAATATTCACACGTAATTGTTCTTTAATGTCCTGGCATTGCATGGTAACAGCTGTAATCTGTTCGCTAGCTTGTTTGTTCTGTTCATTAAGGTTATCGTGTTTTTTTTCGGCTGTTTAATACCTTCAGAAAATTGTTTGTTCCGTTCTCTAAATTGTTTGTTCTCTTCTTCCAGTCGTTTGTTCTGCTCATCAAGTTTTTCATTAAGTTGTTTGAAATAATCATCCATCCTTTCTAGTGTTTTACTATCTTGTAGCAATATTGCCATAATTTGACCCAATGTAACATTATCTACTCCATTCTCTGTACCGTTTGACGGTGTATTTGCAAGTGTCGCGTTTTGCGTGACCATTTGGTCATTCTTTGGTTCACAAAAGGCTTTCCCTGTCAAATGTACACTCTCATTCACTATTTCGGAATTAAAGAACTCCGGCGTACTTTGTGCACCTTGTTCATTTTCATTAACAGAATTTGTCTGTACGTTACTTGAATTTTCCAAATCGGGTGTGTTAAGCTAGCAGCGCTCATTACAATAGAGCGTCCCGCGTCATCAATTGTCGTCAAATTAACAGACGAGACAATTGAGTTCGTTTGTTCATCATTAATATAAAAGTCATCACTAGTGGTTGTAATGCACTGATTGTTAGTGAACGCAGGATTGTCATCATTACACTGCGTGTCACATGTCCTATCGGTAAAGTCGTTTGAGCCGATAATTTCGTTCGTAATACCTCGCGATACACTATTCACAGTCTTTCGCGGCATTTTTACAATAGTCACAAATTTTTCACAAAATAAATAAGCACAATGCAAAAGCAACACACAAATACAACAGAGCAACGAATTGCCGTTGACCTGTAGAAAGAAAGTCACAAGTTAATAAAAGCGTTGCGCCAAATCCTAATTATATTTAAGCAAACAAGTGCAGATATCTGACTGTTTTTCAAAAGACTCTCAACGAAATTCGATCCTGGCAGGGTCGCCAAGTGTAACCTCCCCACCGTAATTTAAATGACAATATTTAATAGAAATGGGAGCCAAACGTAACCTCCCTGCAATGAAATGTACTGACAATGACAATTAAACAAAAATTGGCAATCTGACCCAAGTATAAGTTCCTCACAAAAAATGAAAGTCAATTCAGTGATAAGAAAATCTCAGTGATAATGATAACTCAATTAAACCGAAATATCGGTCTTTGGACCTGTGCAAAAAAAATCAGAATTAAAGTCTTATCTCAGTATAACTGCATGTCAAATTTCTGCTCTTATTGTTGCCCACGGCTTGGAGGAACTGCATTGCAAACAATATTTTTTTTTTTTTTTGAAATTTAACTGAAACTTTTTTTTAAGGGAAGTGGAACGAAATCGTTAGTTCAATTAAATAATTTTTTTTTTTTTGTAAAAATTGCTTTGAAATCAAAATTATTATTGGGGCACTTGTTGGAAATTAATTACAATAAATAAACTTTACATTATCTGATGATTACCTTAATTAACAATATACCTCATTCAGCATCTTGACCAGAATGCCATGTCGACGCTCGCCGACTGCGTCCCGCTCGCGACCGTGACAGGACTAAACCACTACTGCCGACAGACTACATCACACAACCGCACTGGGCTGCTACTACCGACAAGTGCACTGGCCTACTGCTACTCGCGTACTGCTCGACGACTACTACTGTACTGCACGACGACTACTAGCGTACTGCTCGCAACACTCGCGCGGTCAAGCGCAGACTAACCACGATAATAGGCTCTCTGGTCAAAGATTTTAACGTGCCTCACCATCGCTGCTACGTTACATACGTGTTTCACAGTCTACAAAATCACAGGTACTGAGCGGCAGCTTTATTTAATTTCCACTGCAGGCGTGGAAGTCTCTCGACTACTTTGTAAGTTGTTCCCGGAATCCAAGGCAGAAGCTTTAGACTATGACGTTGTTGTTAACAAGCTTGCTGAGTATTTCGAGTCGCGAGTTCATGTGGCAGCAGCCAGATTCAAGTTCTTCAGATTAAAGAAACTGCCACATCAATCTAATAAACAGTGGTTAACAGATTTACGGGGCCTCACTCGTCAGTGCCGATTTAATTGTGTGTGTGGAGCATCCTACAGTGATGTCATGTTACGAGACGCTATTACTCAAAACATTGCAGATTCTCGTATTCGTGCTGCTATTTTAAAGTTGCCTGACCCGTCATTAGAGACTGTGATGAACATCATTGAAGCCCAAGATACTTTTGACTATGCTGAGTGTGGGTTAGATCAGCCATGTATTTCTCAAATTGCCTGTGCTAAGCAAGTTATGTCACGCCCCCGGCCCCACCGGCAGAGTCAGACTGTAAACACTAGCCGGCCGCGTCATGTTAAACACATTCGTCAGCCGCGTGTGCAAAATGATAGAGTTAAGTCTTGCCCTAAGTGTGTTCTTGCTCATCCTCGTGAACGTTGCCCGTTACGAAACGCGGTTTGTCACTTTTGTCAAAGGAAAGGACACATCCAGACTGTTTGTTTGCGTAAACGCAAGAACAATTCTAGTGCTGTCCAGCCCATGGATATTCATGTTCTTCAAAGCCAGCCCGCCCAGACGGTCGCGTTTAAAGACTCTTCCACGGTTCGTGTGGGTAATAAACTTGTTCGCAATAAGCCACCCACCCAGCCCTCTGCTATGCGACCCAAGCGTAATTCAAACGCTGTAAAACGTAATGTACAGACTGCAAGTGAAGCGGGAGTTGTTGTTCCACCCGCCCAACCCACGAGTTGTCGTAAGCAGCGAACACGCGCTAAACGCGCTGATTTTGTGTCTTCCGCCTCCACTGCACCGATCCAGAGACAGTGTAATAAACTATTTGTGAAGCTACGCATCCAGGATAAGACCTTCAATTTTCAATTAGACACTGGTGCGTCTGTGACTCTCATAAATAGTGCTACGTATGCGGCTATCGGCCGCCCTAAACTTTCAGCGGCAAAACATTCTTTGGCTACTTATAGTGGCGAACACATTCCTGTGTTAGGTGTATGTAGCGTGCCAGCCACATTCCGTGGCAATACAAAAACAGTTTCATTCACAGTGCTCCGCGCTACAGACAGTGTAAACATTTTCGGATTAGACTGTTTTGACTTGTTTGGCCTGTCTATCCAAGACAATGTGTTGCAAATTAATTCTGTTGTTGTTCCTCAAGACAGCATAACCGATTTGTGTAAACGATACAGTGACATATTTAAAGACGAACTAGGTTGTGCTGCGAACTTTGCCGCTCATATTACGTTAAAAGATAATGCTCAGCCTCGATTTTTTCATGCTCGTCCAGTGCCTCACGCCCTCCGGGCACCTGTAGAAGATGAACTTCGTCGTTGGCAAAACAACGGTGTTATTCAACCCGTTTCAGCGAGTCAGTGGGCTTCTCCCTTAGTTATTATAAAGAAACCGTCTGGAAAGTTACGTTTGTGTGCTGATTTTAAGTCGACAGTTAATCCTCAGACTGTCATTGATTCTTTTCCTTTGCCTAGACCGGACGAGCTGATGGATAAGTTAGGGGAAGCTCGTTTCTTTTCCAAAATTGATCTCCGTGAAGCATATTGGCAATTGCCCCTCGACGAGCAATCACAACAGTATTTTGTCATAAACACGTCGTTGGGGTTGTTCCGTTTTCTGCGTTTGCCTTTTGGTTGTGCGTCAGCTCCAGCTGTTTTTCAGCGTTTTTTGTCACAACTTCTGGCTAATGTGCCATCGTGTTGCAACTATTTAGACGATATTGTTGTGTCCGGTCGGACGCCTGCTGAACATTTCCGTAATTTGGAGTGTTTGTTTACAGTGTTGTCTCAGGCAGGCCTGCGTTGCAACATCGATAAATGTTCATTTTTCCTTACGGAGATGGAGTATCTGGGACATGTTATTAATGCTCAAGGCATTCATCCCTCCCAGTCACATTTAGCAGCTATTCGTGATTTGCCCGCCCCTCGCAATCTGCATGAATTGCAAGCAGTTCTTGGCACATTGACATATTATATTAGGTTTATACCTAATGCATCACAGATTGCGGCACCGTTGCATCGTCTCCGCCGTAAGAATGTTCCGTTTGTGTGGTCAGCTGATTGCCAAACAGCCTTTCAGCAGCTTAAAGAGGCTTTATTGAATGATCGTTGTCTGGTCCATTACGACCCTAACAAGCCTCTGGTGTTAGCTTGTGATGCCTCTTCTTTCGGCCTCGGTGCTGTGTTGTCTCACCGAGTCGGTAACACCGAACGTCCTATTGCGTTCGCATCTAAATTGCTCAACAAATCTCAGTGTAATTATAGCCAATTGGACAAGGAAGCGTTGGCTATTGTGTTCGGTGTCACAAAATTCCATCACTACCTCTATGGTAGACCATTCTATTTAGTAACAGATCACAAGCCCCTGACGTCACTGTTTCATCCGTCTAAACCAGTTCCTCAGCGGACAGCTCAGAGACTACAACGTTGGGCTCTTTTGTTATCACAATACCAGTATGAGATACTGTATCGCCCTACAGCTCAGCATGCAAACGCTGACGCGCTTTCTAGATTGCCGATTGCTGCGGATGATGTCTTCGATTTCTCTGACGACTCTTGCCATCAGATTGACGCCGATGAGCATCAATCCCTCCGGGATTTTCCGATTGATTATCGTCAGGTGGCACGTGAGACAGCTACGGATCCTCATCTGAGTTTACTATTACGTTTTGTTCAACGTGGTTGGCCGTCCAAGGCAAAGGACATATCGGATCCTGTGGTTCGTCGCTATTATCCGCAACGTCATCTGTTGTCTGTTTCGCACGGAGTTTTGCTGTTACGCACCGAGAATGACGAGCTTCGTGTAGTGGTTCCCCAAGTGCTCCAATCCAAGGTCCTCGACTTGTTGCATCAAGGTCATTGGGGAGTGGTCCGCACCAAGCAGCTTGCCCGATGTCATTGTACATGGATCGGTATTGATAAGCAGATTACGCAGATGTCTACAGATTGTTCGACGTGTGCCGAACACCAAGCTGCTCCGCCTCAACGCCATTTTGAGTGGGCACGCCCTGCCGGTCCCTGGCAGCGAGTACATATTGATTTCGCTGGTCCATATTGGAATTCTCGTTGGCTCATCGTGATAGATGCATTTAGTAATTTTCCGTTTGTTGTGCCCATGCAGTCTACAACGTCTGCACAAACTATACAGGCGTTGACTTCAATTTTTTGTATTGAGGGTCTTCCAGAAGTTTTAGTGTCTGACAATGGTCCACAATTTACCTCTGCTGAATTTGAACGTTTTTGTTCTGCCAATGGCATTCGCCATGTTCTTACTCCGCCGTTCCACCCTCAATCGAATGGTGCAGCGGAACGTTTTGTCCGCACATTCAAGGATCATATGGACCGCCTTCGTGCTACGCACTCTCGTCGGCAGGCCCTCATCACGTTCCTGTCTTCGTACCGGACCACGCCACGCGACGGCCCTTCGCCTGCGGAGCTTCTCCACGGCCGTCGTCATCGCACCCTACTACGGTTGTTGCACCCCCCGGATCGACCCGCCGCTTCTGAGCATCGCACTCGTTTTCAGCGCAACGACGCCGTTTTTTCCAGAGTTCATCACGGTCGCCGTCGTTGGGAACGTGGTACCGTGATACGTGTCCAGGGTCGCGGTTTTTATACTGTTCAAGGTGCTACTGGGGTGCACAGGAGGCATCAGAACCAGTTGCGCCGCGCTGGCCGCCCGGATTCTGCCGCTCGTTCTTTGTCCACAGATTTGGAGCGCGGCGGGTTCCAGCCGCGCCTTCCGACTTCGCTGCTGCCCCCAGGGCAGCAGCAGCAGCCGTCGCCGCTACCACGCCGACAGCCCGTCCCGTTGATGCCTCCCGCGCAGCTTCATCCGGGAGCGCCCCAGGTGGTCGCTCCGGCGCCTGCGGTCCCTCTTCAGTCGCCACCGCCTTCGGAGCTGATGGACGTCGACCCCTCAGCCGGGCCGCCTTCCCAAGCGGTGGCTGTGCAGCCTGTCCTGCAGCCGCTTTCCTTGGGCACCCCCAAGGAGTCTGACACCGCAGCGCCTTGTCCGGCGCCCACTCAGCAGCCGTCGACGTAGCGTCAGGAGACGCTGTCTCTCTTCGTGGGTCCCGACGCCCCGTCGCGTCCCGTACCAGAAGCTGCGCCCGTGGTCACAGGCGTGCACCCTGACCTCGGTTTTCAGTCGGTGTTTCCCGAGGCCCCTCGCAGCCAATGCTGGGGTTCGGACCGGGGACTGCCACCGACGACAGTCTCCGCCCCGGTCTCTTCTGCTACGCCTGCGGCCAGACCCCTCCCCCGCCGTCGACGCTCGCCACGTCATTATTCAACGACGGTGCGGCGATTTGGGGGGGAGGAGTGTTATATCCTAGCCAGTAATGCCAACCGAGCCCGCTGCCAAAAGGTTGGCAGCATCAAAGTCCGGACGCCGTCCGCATAAGCAGCGCCAGCGATACAGGAAATCGCCGCAAGTCTGCGCGCGCCACCGCTGGCTTCTGGCTTCTTAAGCGCTGGAGTCGCGAGCGCTAGGACAGTTCTGTATTCGCCGCTCAGTTGTATACTCGCCACCGAATTGTGTACTTGCTAGTCAGTCGTGTGTTCATCGCACCAGAGTTGTTGTTTGTCGTCAGCCGACGCTGACCTAGCCGCTCCGACTCGAACTACACAGATTTCTGTAGACACGGAGTTCACTATTGTGTTGCTGTATCTTCGTAATAAAGATAAGTACCGACTTTTATTTAATCAGAGTGTTTGGGTTTTCATCTTTCTGTTCACTGTTCCAGCGGACCGGTCGGCCCGCTATTAAAAGTGTGGCGGTGACTTCGTAAGCCGTTCTACAGCGAATTGTTTGTCGCTACGAACACCGCCACAAAAATCTAGGTTTAAATGAAGTTTCATAAAAGAGAAAACTATCAAAATGGTCTACAGTGACCCTCATTTATCTTCAATTACTTATTCAACTTGTTGTAAATTACAGTGGCTGATGTGGCTTCTCAATAATTATACAACAGAAAAATCATCGCGTTTCAGATTTTAACTTCTAGTGGCAAATGTGAATACCATGAGCTTTAATTGACGATCAACACTAGTATTACGCAAAAAGGGGATGTAACAGATGAGACTTCTGCAGTTCTGAGTGAAGCCTTATGACTCTAATACGGCATCGCGTTCGTTCGTAGCCTTGTCGTTGGTTAGGCAGCGTCAGGGGGCGGCGGGCAGCGCAGCTCCACGCACCTTGCCGTCTCGGAAGCCACTCTCTCCTTACTTCACCTTACTACAATTTACCGAAGTTGGTTTAAAAAAAAGGTATCTGGCTGTGTTTTCAACTGACCAATCAGGGTCTTAATGCTAACCTTAAGCTCTGCCTACAAAAATTCTGTCCATCCAATGAGAAACGTTATACTTTTCGTGGTGGGACAATGTTTTTAACGTTTGCAACGTAACAGAGACGCGTATAGTCTCGCGCTAAAACTTGCAGCTGGTGTGGCCCTTTTAGTGTTATCGTAAGATCTATACTGTTCTTCTGGATCGCTGTATCTTTTAACATGGGCTGGGGGGTGGTCCTGTCGGTCGGCTGGTGACGTGGGTGTCCGTCCCTTATCGTAGGGCCTCCTAGCCTACACGACTCTGCTCTCGGCTTCTGTTCTCGTTTCTCCCCTCGGAACTGCGTCTGTTTCACAGTGGGAAGGTATGACATGCGTTTAGGCGTTCTTGTGTTAGTCTGTGATATTCCATTTGCTCACTCGTTGATCGTGTTACTTTGGTTAATTTAATGTCAGGATTTATTCGGAGCTATGTGACATACTGCCGGATTTGCTATCATGTCAGGGTTTTCATGGAAGTGTGGGATTTGCCTGACACTTTACAGTTATTTAAAGACAATAAGGGCAAATTTTCATTAACTATTATAATACATTTATTTGAGGGAAACAGCAGAGTAAACTTATAACGCGGAAATAATTTTCTTAAAACTGTCATGTCCGTAGTAAAGCTACGGATGGAGTCGAATAACTCTGTGGTCTAAAATCAAAGTTATGTAGAAATAAGTCAAAGTCGTTTAGTTTATGCAAGCCCTCATAGTAGCTAACGAAAATTAAAGAATGTAAGAATGCCATAAAGTAGAAATGCCTAATGCCTAATGCATGGGTAATGGATGAATTTTAATTTGTAAATTCTTCCACTGCCATACGTGCGCGTTATAAACGTGGTTATAATGAATTGTGGCTGTTTCTGTGTGATTAATGTCCTATATGCTGTTGCAAACGTCTCAGGAAAATAATCTGTCGTTATTCTTTGTCCTGTCTGTTTTTAACCAAAATATTTATTAATTTCCTAAATGTCATTTAAATCATTTTTTTTAAATAATGATGATGATGTGTATGTTTGTCACAGAGCAGTTACAGAGGAAATAAATGCTGCAGTGTTTCACAGCTCTAAAACGTCCTTCATGCTATGCTAGTTCTTCTCCAGCCCTAAGTCCTTACAGCAAAAGTATTCAGTGAATAACATGCAAAAACAGCTTGGACCGATCTAGCAAGAACAAAGTAATTTTGATGCCCTCTGGAAGTATAGTGAACATTGGTGCTTGTTTCACAAATAATGTATGAGTTCTGAAACTTAAGTGTCAAGTATACTGTGGCTCCTCTTTCTCCAAGCAAATTATTCTTTGAGGGTAGGGTTTTCCTGTTTTAGCTTTGGGTGCTTTTCTCCTATAGAAGTATGTTTCTTCATCGGCTGTTCACCTGAATACTGAGTTCTCGTATTTAAAGAATTCAGTGCTAAATTGTTTTGTCTTATGTTTGCTGTGGAAGTACCTGGCACAGCTGAGGCCAATTGTGCATGTTTTTTGTAATGTGTCTTTTAACTATCTGGTAAAATTTAAGACCTAGCAAGATATTAATGTAACATTCACTCCAAGTGCAGCCGAACGTGGTAAGCCACGTGGATCAACTGAAACGATGCCCAGGCGCCGAACAAAGACCGGGAAAACCGGGGGTGAAAGGGCGGGACTTCCTCCAGAGGGGTGTGTGGGCGGGACTTGTTACGAGTGAAATCCTAGCGTTAACGATTCCTGCTGGTCCCTGGCACTAATCCGCCCAGCGGATTAGTGTCGAGCCTGTGGATGGTGTGGGGCGGTGGAGGGGTGGGGGTGGGTACACTGCTGTGGCCCGTTGTGGGGTTATCAAATACTGAGGGCTACGGCGGGACAAAGCCTCTCCATTGTTTCTAGGTCCCCGCTTTGTATGCACAATACACAAGATCCAGAAACCGAAATATATCTTTAGGTTGTAAAACTCAGACTGCTGTAACAATCGAAGTAATGTTGGAGATAAATAGCCAAATTAATTTCTTCATTGTGTTAACGTCACATTAACAAACACTTGTTCCTGTTGTTGTGATCATCAGTCTGAAGACTGGTTTTATGTTCATTGTACATAATCTCTTTTCAAGACTGTAACCATTTCATTGAAACGATTTTTCAAGTACTTTGCCGTCTGTTATATAATTATTATGTCACTGGCAAACCTCAGTGTTTTTAACTGTGAACTGGAGTTCGTTTGCAAATGAATCTTATAAAGAATGAAAAACATACGTACTGAAAGGGAAACTCAAACAAATTAAAATATACTGAGGTGACATTGCAACCAACAGCCAAATTATTCACAAAACATACAACAGAACGTGCAGCCCAAGCAATAATAGCAACAGAGGACATCAAAAACATCCGCCTACTCAGTCTAAAAACCGCCATGAAATTATTCAACTCAAAAATATTGCCAATCCTGGCCTATGGGATGGAAGTTGTATGGGACCACCTGACAGAAAAAAATCTAGAAACACTATAAAAGGTAAAAATCGACTTATCTAAAAAGAGCACTAGGTCTCTCAAAGACAACAAAATCTAGACTTGTGTACCTGCTAGCGTCAGAGACATTCCTAACTGAAGACATCAAACTTTGATATATGATGCTACACACCAGGGCTTCCAGAAATCAACTGAAGATCATGGAGGACGAACGAGAAAAGTATGGTCGGAGTTCTGTGGCACCGAAGCAATAACGAGCCGCTCATGGACAGCACCAAACTTCGAGCTGTAACATGTCGTAACTAGACTTTCTATTCACGGCTTTCATCATTTAATTTGCAAAAACAGAACTTACCACGACCCAACCACAACATGTGTATGTGAACTGTGTAACGACGCCTGTGAACGATATCACATAGAACTGTGCAGTAAAAGAGTGAAATCGATAAATGAATATGCAAAAATGTAAAATGTAAATGTAAATGTGTTGTGACTTGGCAAGACAGCCAAGCCACTAGGACAGGAAGCCGAAAGGCACGCGTTTAAGCTCACGCAAGCTGGCGTGAGGTCTGGAACAGTTAAAGGAATAGAGATTAGCAAAAAAGGTACGTAGCTTCTGAAATACTTAACTTTAATCCATAATTGGTGAACATCGGTCTGACGGTACATGCATCACAAGATAAATAGCAAATGATAATGGCGCCTTGCTAGGTCGTAGCAAATGACGTAGCTGAAGGCTATGCTAACTATCGTCTCGGCAAATGAGAGCGTAATTTGTCAGTGAACCATCGCTAGCAAAGTCGGTTGTACAACTGGGGCGAGTGCTAGGAAGTCTCTCTAGACCTGACGTGTGGCGGCGCTCGGTCTGCAATCACTGACAGTGGCGACACGTGGGTCCGACGTATACTAACGGACCGCGGCCGATTTAAAGGCTACCACCTAGCAAGTGTGGTGTCTGGCGGTGACACCACAAAATGTAAAATGTTAAGCCAAGTAACTGTATATGGCTATTTGGCTGCAATTTCATTAAATAAAAATATACTGAGGTGTTGAAATGCTGGTAAAATTGATTGAAAGTCCAATTTCATGGGTTAACTGTTCTGTTGTGGGCGCTCAGACGCTGGTACTGTAGTAACACGATTCACGTTTTCCGTCGCACTTCACATGGTATAGACCGGGAACTGTCTGCTAATCATGCCCGATGTGAACTGACTGGGCACGGCCCGTGCTGCCTGAGTTGTTGTTGTTCCGACGGCAGAGGGCGCGGCCGAATTCTCGCGTGCCCTCTGGCGGACGGGACTTTACTTGCGGCATCTACCGTACTTGACGCGCCGTGCCAATGTGCGCCTCCCGCGATCTTTCTGGTGGCCACTGCAGGTACAACTGCTTTCGTACCATGCAGATACATCCTTGCGGTATCGGCCGACATCCGGTTGGCCGCACTTTGAAATATGCACTCGTCGCAAGTGACGCCGCCATGTTTCCCACGGTGCCACCGCGGCACGAGGGCGCTGCCTTCCACGAACGATTACATAGCTGCCAATGAGATGCAAGCACCCTCTCTCCGGAGCTCCAGCGGCGTGTCTGTCATGCACTGATCCCATTTCGTGTGTTTGCCAATTGAATAACATTTACGGACTTTAATACTGGCATGGGCTCGATACCCTCTGAACAGACATAATACTGAGGGGAGACTGATTTATAAATCTTTTGTATCTGTATATATTTCTACAATCAAATATACTGTTAACGACTAATGCTGCAACTACAGCAACAAAGATATGTTTTTATTATTCGATGTTAAAGTGCTCGTCATTTATGACGGCGGCCGAGTTTAGGTTCGTTCTGCGCATCTGACGTCACAAAACACAGTCAGCCAGAGCGACATTGCCAAAGCTCGACTGCAGCGCAGAGCACGGACGGGTGTCTTCAGTTTTAGAAACGTTCAGTCATAAATAAAGTAATTGAACAAAAGCAATGTCTTGATAGCAGACTTTCTTTTATAGAAGGTTTGGAAAAAGCATTCTTTATACCAGTGCTTCATATTCTCTTAATTAATTAAACCAAACAAGCAATAAGCCTCCTAATTCAGGCGATAGCAAGGAAAGGTGTTTGTATCATTCTCACTTACCGCTTTTTCGCAATAAAGAACACCGATAATTGTTATTTCCTATTGTATTTCGACGAAACTTGAGTAATCCATAGTCATACCAACAGTGTTTGTCGGTATTTTTCGTAATACTTTGAAGTCCTCCAGGAGATGCATTGAATGAAGAGCAGCGTTAGCGTAATGGTCAAAGTGTTGTTGTTGTTATTGTTGTGGTCTTCAGTCCTGAGACTGGTTTGATGCAGCTCTCCATGCTACTCTATCCTGTGCAAGCTTCTTCATCTCCCAGTACCTACTGCAACCTACATGCTTCTGAATCTGCTTAGTGTATTCATCTCTTGGTCTCCCTCTACGATTTTTACCCTCCACGCTGCCCTCCAATGCTAAATTTGTGATCCCTTGATGCCTCAAAACATGTCCTACCAACCGATCCCTTCTTCTAGTCAAGTTGTGCCACAAATTTCTCTTCTCCCCAATCCTATTCAATACCTCCTCATTAGTTACGTGATCTACCCACCTTATCTTCAGCATTCTTCTGTAGCACCACATTTCGAAAGCTTCTATTCTCTTCCTGTCCAAACTGGTTATCGTCCATGTTTCACTTCCATACATGGCTACACTCCATACAAATACTTTCAGAAACGACTTCCAGACACTTAAATCTATACTCGATGTTAACAAATTCCTCTTCTTCAGAAACGATTTCCTTGCCATTGCCAGTCTACATTTTATATCCTCTCTACTTCGACCATCATCAGTTATTTTACTTCCTAAATAGCAAAACTCCTTTACTACTTTAAGTGTCTCATTTCCTAATCTAATCCCCTCAGCATCACCCGATTTATTTTGACTACATTCCATTATCCTCGTTTTGCTTTTGTTGATGTTCATCTTATATCCTCCTTTCAAGACACTGTCCATTCTGTTCAACTGCTCTTCCAAGTCCTTTGCTGTCTCTGACAGAATTACAATGTCATCGGCGAACCTCAAAGTTTTTATTTCTTCTCCATGGATTTTAATACCTACTCCGAATTTTTCTTTTGTTTCCTTTACTGCTTGCTCAATATACAGATTGAAGAACAACGGGGAGAGGCTACAACCCTGTCTCACTCCTTTCCCAACCACTGCTTCCCTTTCATGCCCCTCGACGCTTATAACTGCCATCTGGTTTCTGTACAAATTGTAAATAGCCTTTCGCTCCCTGTATTTTACCCCTGTCTAAGTCTCTAAGTCTACAAATGCTAGAAACGTAGGTTTGCCTTTTCTTAATCTTTCTTCTAAGATAAGTCGTAAGGTTAGTATTGCCTCACGTGTTCCAACATTTCTACGGAATCCAAACTGATCTTCCCCGAGGTCGGCTTCTACCAGTTTTTCCATTCGTCTGTAAAGAATTCGCGTTAGTATTTTGCAGCTGTGACTTATTAAACTGATAGTTCGGTAATTTTCGCATCTGTCAACACCTACTTTCTTTGGGATTGGAATTATTATATTCTTCTTGAAGTCTGTGGGTATTTCGCCTGTCTCATACATCTTGCTCACCAGATGGTAGAGTTTTGTCATAAGTGGCTCTCCCAAGGCCGTCAGTAGTTCTAATGGAATGTTGTCTACTCCCGGGGCCTTGTTTCGACTCAGGTCTTTCAGTGCTCTGTCAAACTCTTCACGCAGTATCTTATCTCCCATTTCATCTTCATCTAGATCCTCTTCCATTTCCATAATATTGTCCTCAAGTACATCGCCCTTGTATAAACCCTCTATATACTCCTTCCACCTTTCTGCCTTCCCTTCTTTGCTTAGAACTGGGTTGCCATCTGAGCTCTTGATATTCATACAAGTGGTTCTCTTCTCTCCAAAGGTCTCTTTAATTTTCCTGTAGGCAGTATCTATCTTACCCCTAGTGAGACAAGCCTCTACATCCTTACATTTGTCCTCTAGCCATCCCTGCTTCGCCATTTTGCACTTCCTGTCGATCTCATTTTTGAGACGTTTGTATTCCTTTTTGCCTGCTTCATTTACTGCATTTTTATATTTTCTCCTTTCATCAATTAAATTCAATATTTCTTCTGGTACCCAAGGATTTCTATTAGCCCTCGTCTTTTTACCTACTTGATCCTCTGCTGCCTTCGCTACTTCATCCCTCAGAACTACCCATTCTTCTTCTACTGTATTTCTTTCCCCCATTCCTGTCAATTGTTCCCTTATGCTTTCCCTGAAACTCTGTACAACCTCTGGTTCTTTCAGTTTATCCAGGTCCCATCTCCTTAAATTCCTGCCTTTTTGCAGTTTCTTCAGTTTCAATCTGCAGTTCATAACCAATATATTGTGGTCAGAATCCACATCTGCCCCTGGAAATTTCTTACAATTTAAAACCTGGTTCCTAAATCTCTGTCTTACCATTATGTAATCTATCTGATACCTTTTAGTATCTCCAGGATTCTTCCAGGTATACAACCTTCTTTCATGATTCTTGAACCAAGTGTTAGCTAAGATTAAGTTATGCTCTGTGCAAAATTCTACAAAGCGGCTTCCTCTTTCATTTCTTCCCCCCCCAATCCATATTCACCTACTATGTTTCCTTCTCTCCCTTTTCCTACTGACGAATTCCAGTCACCCGTGACTATTAAATTTTCGTCTCCCTTCACTACCTGAATAATTTCTTTTATCTCGTCATACATTTCACCAATTTCTTCATCATCTGCAGAGCTAGTTGGCATATAAACTTGTACTACTGTAGTAGGCATGGGCTTTGTGTCTATCTTGGCCACAATAATGCGTTCACTATGCTGTTTGTAGTAGCTAACCTGCACTCCTATTTTTTTATTCATTATTAAACCTACTCCTGCATTACCCCTATTTGATTTTGTATTTATAACCCTGTAATCACCTGACCAAAAGTCTTGCTCCTCCTGCCACCGAACTTCACTAATTCCCACTATATCTAACTGTAACCTATCCATTTCCCTTTTTAAATTTTCTAACCTACCTGCCCTATTAAGGGATCTGACATTCCACACTCCGATCCGTAGAATGCCAGTTTTCTTTCTCCTGCTAACGACGCCCTCTTGAGTAGTCCCTGCCCGGAGATCCGAATGGGGGACTATTTTACCTCCGGAATATTTTACCCAAGAGGACGCCATCATCATTTAATCATACAGTAAAGCTACATGTCCTCGGGAAAAATTACGGCTGTAGTTTCCCCTTGCTTTCAGCCATTCGCAGTACCAGCACAGCAAGGCCGTTTTGGTTAATGTTACAAGGCCACATCAGTCAATCATCCAGACTGTTGCCCCTGCAACTACTGAAAAGGCTGCTGCCCCTCTTCAGGAACCACATGTTTGTCTGGCCTCTCAACAGATAACCCTCCGTTGGGGTTGCACCTACGGTACGGCCATGTGTATCGCTGAGGCACACAAGCCTCCCCACCTACGGCAAGGTCCATGGTTCATGGGGGGAGGGGTCAAAGTGTATGGCTCCTAAATGAAAGGTTCTGAGTTCAAACCTTGTTCGATGCTTAATATTTTATTTATTTAAAAACAATATCAAAGTGTCTTACTTCATGAATTTTATTCGTTTCAAAGTAATTTTTTGAAATTTCTAGTGGCAACTAAAATCGACCATATGGAAAGTACACGCTATGGACTTTTACCTCTGCAAACTCTTCAAAATTTCGTGCAATGGTTTACTACATCTAATGCTGCACAATAACTGCGTTGAACATCGAAACAAAATTAAGTCATTTATGGGGGGAAGGTATCAGTCAAGGAGATGTGTAAAAATCAAATTTTTGGGCCAAATAGTTTTTATGAAATCGAATGGTAAAGTGTGTCAAAGCAGTCGAAACACCATGTGTCTGCATAGGCGAGCAATGCAATGTTGAGAAAATCGCGCACATCGCGGAATGCGGGGAGCACTTCTCTGTAGCAGCGAAAGGGTTAATGCGGCCGTGGTGGCATTACTTCATAAACTCCGCGTTCCCCCCTAAACGTAAGTTTGCGAACTATACTATGGCTGGCGCTGCTTCTCTTGGCGCGTACGACTGGCAACGCAGCAATCTCCCGCGTCTGGGCGGGCATACGCGAACCGCCAATATAAAAGAATTGAACTTTAGCTGTAAACTAAATTAATATCTGAATTCTCTGTTCATGGACGATATCTGTTCCTCGCTCCTGCAAACATTAAAAAACCACACAGCATGCATGGAAACCTCGGTTATACGTGTACATAAAAAATTTTTCTGCAAAGCTTTATAAGTACCGTGCTACTGACTTACTACGTTCAGAATTCTTAATAGTAAAAATTAAAATCATGGTGCGCGAATCAACAACAAAGGGCACCATAAAAATACTTAAGAGGTTTAATATCCCACGTTATCTAACTGGCACAATGCATGTTCCAAGGTGCAGTGAAGAGCACGACTGATGCAACCACCAACGGCAGTCAAACTTGATGAAACCAGTTGTTACTGATAATTTAGGTTCGGAAAGCGCCAAACATCCCTGAATTAAAAGTTTCATAAAAGCACTGCTCAGGAAGGTCCGCCAGGGGCTATACGTAGACCAAAATGTATGAACAATTAAAACAATAATATCGGACTGACATGTGGTAACGTGGAACCGTCTAGACTGTTGAGCTTCTGAATGTTGAGATGACATCGCAGAATATATCAGTTTCTACAGCTGCCACTTTGACAGCACCTACATATCATCAGAAGTGGTAGGTGCTTTTATAAAATGAAAGTCTATGTGAAACGAAATTTCTCACCGTCCTAAATATTACGACAGAAACAGGACCTAAAGACGGCACTAAACAGAAGGTGCTGCTACACGTGTGTGTGCGGAATGAACATTCATTACGCCACTAGTACGGCCGTCAGAGTTGGTTTCCTGGGTTGAAGAACAACATGCTCCGTGGTGAACACGTGGACCACCAAACACGGTAAACGAACGTGGCGCGCGGATGACGAAAGACTGCGAGATATGCGCGCCATCTACTACTATGATGTCCCGAAAAAGCGCTACGCTGATTGGATCGTGGAACTCGCTTGTGTACACATTTGTGTTCCTGTAGTTAACGGTAAAAATATAAAATAGTATGTTAATACTCCATTGTGTATAAGGACATATTAATATATAGAGTACATAAATTACTAATTCTACTACACATGTGGGCGAGGGGTAGCGTCTTTTTAATTAATCAAAACGTCATCGACCCAGGTTCAAACCCCGCCAGTACTTAAATATTGAATAACAATCATTACCAATATCGACCTCATTCTACCAACGGCCTTGTCAAAGAGGGCGAAGGAACAGACAGAGGTTAAGGGCACTTTCTTGTACTTGGGTTGGGAAACTGCCCCTAAAATGCGGAAAAACCAGCAAGCATCAACGGCATGAGGATGCAGAGGGCAATGGAAACCACTGCTTAAAGACACACGAAGTGTATCCTCAGGACAAGTGGCCTGCAATTGAGAAAGTGTCATGATGATCTACCCTTTGGAAAAAGATTCCAGACTAGTCGCCCATTCGGACCTCCGAAGGGGATTGGCAAGGCCAAGGCGATCATGAGAAAAAGATTTTATTTCAATGTAACACACGGCCAAAGTTGCAACTTCGGTTGTCATGTTGAAATAATATCACATGTTGCTCAACTTACAGCATCCCAGCATGCTGGAAATCCGTAGAAAAAGACTGAATAACCAAGGAGTGGATAACGTTCTACTAGTCGGGGCGTGAAATGTCAGAAGTATGAATGTAGTAGGGACGCTACAAAATCTGAAAAAGGAATTGATCAGACTGAGTCTAGACGCAATGGGGCTCAGTGAAGTTAAATGGAAAGAAGAGAAGGATTTATGATAAGATAAATATAGGATAACATCAATAACAGCAGAAAATGGTGTAATGGGAGAAGGATTCGTTATGAGTAAGAAGGCAGGACAGAGAGTAAGTTACTGTGAACAGTGCAGTGATGGGGTTGTTTTCGTCAGAATCGACAGCATACCAACACTGACAAAATTAGTTCACGTGTACATGGCTACGGTGAAAGCTGAAGGTGAAGAGATAGAGGGAGTGTATGAAGATCGCGTAATTCAGTACATACAGGGTGATGAAAGTCTAACAGTCATGGTGGATTAGAATGCGGTTGTAGGGGAAGGAGTAGAAGAAAAGGTTACGAGATAATATGGGCTTTGTAGTAGAAATGAGAGAGGAGAGAGACTATCTGAGTTCTGCATTAAATTTCGGCTGGTAATTGCGAACACTCTAAAGAATCACAAGAGGTGGAGGTATATTTGGAGAAGGCCGGGGATAGAGGAGGATTTCAGTTAGATTACATCATGGTCAGGCAGAGATTACGAAATCAGAAATTAGATTGTAATGCATACCCAGGGGCAGATATAGACTCAGATCACAGTTTATGGACTGAAATTTAAGAGCGTAATAAGGAAGAATCAATGTGCAAAGGAGTGGAATACGGATGCACTAAGAAACGAAGAGGTGAAATTGAAGATATCTGAGGCTATAGATACTGCGACAATGAATAAATCAGTAGGCAGTTTAGTTGAAGCGGAATGGACATCTCTAAAAAGGGCAGTCACAGAAGTTGGAGGGAAAACAATGGGTACAAGGAAGATAGCTGCGAAGAAACCATGACTAATGGAAAAAATACTTCTGTTGACTGAAGAAAGAAGGAAGTACAAAAATGTTGCGGGAAGTTGAAGAATACCGAAATACAAGTCACTTAGGAATTAAATAAATAGGAACTACAGGTAAATTAAAGCGAAACGGCTAAATGAAAAATGTGATGAAACACAGAAAGAAATGATTATCGTAAGGACTGACTTCGGTGAAATTAAAAGCAATGGCGGTAACATTAACAGTGCAAAGGGAATTCCACTGTTAAATGCGGAGGAGAGAGCGGTTTAATGGAAGTAGTACACTCAGAGCCCGTTTGAGGGTGAGGACTCATCTGATAGGGTAATAGAAGAAGGAACAGAAGTCGATACGGAAGCGATAGGGATGCAGTATTAGAATCAGAATTTAGAAGAGCTCTGGAACACTTGAAATCAAATAAAACCGAAGGGATCGATAACATTCCATTGGAAATTGTAGAATCATTGGGGGAAACCGCAGCAAAAGTATTATTTACATCGGTAAGTATCAGACTGGCGACATACCATCAGATAACGTCATCAACAAATTGCAAGAACCGAGAAATGCGAGAATTATAGTACGATCAGCCTGACAGCTCATGCATCCAAGTTGCTGACAAGAATAGTATAGAGAAGAATGGAAAGGAAAACTGAGGGTGTGAGGATCAGTTTGACTTCAGAAAAGGTAAATAGGCGGTTCTGTCTGTGTAGGTGATCATGGAAGCAAGATGAAGAAAAATCAATGCACATTCATACGATTTGTCCACCTGGAAAAGGCGTTCGACAGTGTGAAATGGTGCAACATATTCCTTAGAAAGATGGGTAGTATACAAAATGTACAAGAACCAAGACGGAACAGTAAGATTGGAAGAGCAAGAACCAATTGCTGTTCAGTCTGTGCACCGAAGAGGCAATGACGGAAATAAAGCAAAGGTTCAAGAGTGCGATTAAAATCCAAGGTGTAAGGATATCTATGATAAGATTTGTTGATGATATTGCTACCGTCAGTGAAATTGAAGAAGAATTACAGGCTCTCTTCAATAGAAAGGTGTAATGAATACACAATATGGACTGAGAGAAAGACGAAAGTAATGACAAGGGGCAGAAGTGAGAACAGCGAGAAACTTAACATCAGAATTAAGGATCACGAAAGAGACGAAGTTATGGAATTCTGCTACCTAGACAGCAAAATAACCCACTACGGATGGAGCAAGGAGGGCATAAAATGCAGAATAGCTGCGGCAAAATGGGCATTCCAGACCAAGAGAAGTCTTCTAGTATTTAGGATTTTAATTTGAGGAAGAAATTTCTGAAAATGTACGTTTGGAGCACAGCGTTGTATGGTAGGGAGACATGGAACAGAATTGAATAGAAGCATCTGAGATGTGGTGCTACAGAAGAATATTGAAAATTAGGTGGATCGATAAGATAAGGAATGAGTAGATTCTCCGTAAAATCGGCGAGAAAAGGAAAGTATGGAAAACACTGACAAGAAGAAGAGGCAAGCTGATACGACATGTGTTAAGACATCAAGAAATAGAATGAAATTTTCACTCTACAGCGGAATGTGCGCTGATATGAAACTTCCTGACAGATTAAAACTGTATGCCGGACCGAGACTCGTACTCGGGACCTTTGGCTTATCCTTTCTTCCAGGAGTGCTAGTTCTGCAAGATTCGCAAGAGAGCTTCTGTGAAGTTTGGAAGGTAAGAGACGAGGTACTGGCGGAATTAAAGCAGTTAGGACGGGGCGTGAGTCGTGCTTGGGTAGCTCAGTTGGTAGAGCACTTGCCCGCGCAAGGCAAAGGTCCCAAGTTCGAGTCTCAGTCCGGCACACAGTTTTACTCTGTCAGGAAGTTTCATCAAGAAATAACTTCCATGATACTAGCGGGAGCTGTAGGGGGTAAGAATCGTAGAAGAACACAGAGGTTGAGACACATCCAGTAAGTAATTGAGGACGTAAGGTTCAAGCACTACTTTGAGAAGCAAACGTTGGCACAGCAGAGGACGGGCCGCTTCAAATCAGTCAGAAGAGCGATGAAAAAAAGGTGTGTGATGTAAACTAGTAGTACGCAAGAGAAAGATAAGGGTATGTGAAGGGGAGGCGAAAAGAAGAGAGATGCTGGTTTGCGAGAGAACTGGAATGGAGAAAAAAGGAAGAAAGAAAAGGGAAGTGGAAGAACGAAGAGAGAGGAGGATGGTATTGAAAAGATGGGATGAGTGGATGAGAAGAGAGATTGGTTGTATGAAAGAGACGCTGTTGTCGCTCCTCCTGTCCTAATTGAAAAACCTGCACTCCTTTCCAAACACTGAGAAATCAAAACATGTGTTCCATCACCGATGACTTCGACATCGGCGCTAAACCATTTTCTTCATTTTCCACCTTTGAGTGTCATAAAACTTGAAGCTTTTTGCAACGAGGTATAAGAAGCACAAATAAAAAAATTCAAAAACGATGATTTGTCCTTTCTCATCCTTTTCGACTGAAACGTCGCACGTATCTGACGACTTCACCTAGCTGAAGGTCCGATAACACTTGTGGAGAAAGGAAATTCAGCAAACAGCACATATTGTAGGGAATTTATGGGCAGATAAGTTCCGAAGCTCTGTAGTTTCAGCATCAAGGCAGTCATCATTATTTGCTTGGGCCTTTGTCCCACAACAGCGCGTGGTCGGCCTTGTTACTACGGATTTGGCAAGGCCCTCGTCGTTAACCCGCCGGGCGGATTGGAGCTGGTTCCGGCGCGCCTACCCGATTCCAGCAAGCAACGCATTAGTGCCCTCGGCTAACCTGGGATGTTCAGCATCAAGGCCAAAAAGCTTCGAAATCGGTCTTCTAACAAATTTCATACCTATTGATTGGCAACTCCATGGTGTGTCCTGTGCACCACGACCAGATAATGGATATACTTAGAAGGAGAGACAGCTTTGGTCGTATTTTTTTGTTTTATTAACCGCAAAGTCGATTTTCGGTTACTTAGTGACCATCTTCAGTGCTGTAATATACACTGCTGGCCACCGTAAATGCAACACCCTGAAGGAAGCATCCAAATCAAGTGAAATTTACACCATGGGTTTGCAGCGATGAGATATGCAACTGATTAGAATTTCAGCGCAGACGCACTTCACGCGCGCCTGTGGCGCCACCTCATAGCGCCATTTAAGGCTTGGCGATTTCTACGAGTGTACGTTCGGCACGTGTGTTTACCTTGTGGTTGTTTCACAAGACGATCAGTTATGCCTCGTAGAAAACAGCGAACATATTTTGATCAAGTATCTGAATTCGACAGAGGAAGGATAGTGGCTTACCGAGATTGTGAATTATCATACAGAGAAATCGCTAGTCGTGTTGGACGAAACCAAACAACTGTAATGCGGATATGTGACCGTTGGATGCAGGAGGGTACGACGGACCGACGTGGTCGATTGCATTCACCTCGGTGCACCACTGCACGTGCTGATAGGCTAATTGTGCGCATGGCAGTGACGGATCGCTCAGTGACATCCCGAACCATAGCACAGCACATTGCGTCTGTAACGCATCATCCAGTGTCTGCGCGTACCATTCGACGCCGTTTACAGCAGAGCGGTCTGTCCGCAAGACGTCCATTGCTTCGTCTACCATTGACGCAGAACCACAGACGTCTCCATCGCCAATGGTGTGATGACAGACGGATGTGGACGGCAGAATGGAATGACGTTGTCTTTACTGACGAGGCACGCTTCTGTCTGCAGCACCACGATGGTCGGATTCGAGTGTGGAGACACCGTGGAGAGAGGATGCTGGACAGCTGCATTATGCACCGCCACACTGGTCTTGCACCGGGTATTATAGTATGGGGCGGTATTGAATATTACTCTCGCATGCCTCTAGTACGCATTGCCGGTACTTTAAATAGCCGTCGCTACATATCCGAGGTGTTGGAGCCAGTTGTCCTTCCTTACCTTCAGGGCTCGGCCATAGCCATATTTCAACAGGATAATGCGCGACCACACGTGGCACGCATTGTCCAAAGGTTCTTCGTCAGTAACCAGATTGAAGTGCTTCCATGGCCGGCTCGCTCTCCGGACTTTCGCCGATAGAAAACATGTGGTCCATGGTTGCTCAACGAGTGACCCAGGTTACATCCCTAGCTGCCACACCAGATGATCTTTGGCAACGTGTGGAAGCTGCTTGGACTGCTGTACCCCAGGAACACATCCAACGTCTCTTTGACTCAATGCCGAGACGTGTGGCAGCGGTGATCTCCAACAACGGCGGCTACTCTGGCTACTGATTCTGGCACGAACCACATGTCACAGACGTCTGTAAACGTAATCATTTGTTACTTGGTCAACATGTTATCTACAAAATAAATTTTGTTGTGCTACCTCTTGTCTTTCTTGGTGTTGCATTTACGGTGGCCAGCAGTGTACAATTTAAATTGGTAAACACTGGTGTCAACAAGCTTAGAGAGATCACATAAACATACCACTACATCTACATCTACATTTATACTCCGCAAGCCACCCAACGGTGTTTGGCGGAGGGCACTTTACGTGCCACTGTCATTACCTCCCTTTCCTGTTCCAGTCACGTATTGCTCGCGGGAAGAACGACTGCCGGAAAGCCTCCGTGCGCGCTCGAATCTCTCTAATTTTATATTCTTGATGTCTTCGGGAGGTATAAGTAGGGGGAAGCAATATATTCGATACCTCATCCAGAAACGCACACTCTCGAAACCTGGACAGCAAGCTACACCGCGATGCAAAGCGCCTCTGTTGCAGAGTCTGCCACTTCAGTTTGCTAAACATCTCCGTAACGCTGTCACGCTTACCAAATAACCCTGTGACGAAACGCGCCGCTCTTCTTTGGATCTTCTCTGTCTCCTCTGTCAACTCGACCTGGTACGGATCCCACTCTGATGAACAATACTCAAGTATAGGTCGAACGAGTGTTTTGTAAGCCACCATCCTTCGTTGATGGACTGCATTTTCTAAGGACTCTCCCAGTGAATCTCAACCTGGCACTCACCTTACCAACAATTAATTTTATATGATCATTCCACTTCAAATCGTTCCGCACGCACACTCCCAGATATTTTACAGAAGTAACTGCTACCAGTATTTGCTTCGCTATCATATAATCATACAATAAAGGATCCTTCTTTCTATGTATTCGCAATACATTTCATTTGTCTGTGTTAAGGGTCAGTTGCCACTCCCTGCACCAAGTGCCTATCCGCTGCAGATCTTCCTGCATATCGCTGCAATTTTCTAACGCTGCAACTTCTCTGTATACTACAGCATCATCCGCGAAAAGCCGCATAGAACTTCCGACACTATCTACTGGGTCATTTATATATATTGTGAAAAGCAATGGTCCCATAACACTGCCCTGTGGCATGCCAGAGGTTAATTTAACGTCTGTAGACGTCTCTCCATTGAGAACAACATGCTGTGTTCTATTTGCTAAAAACTCTTCAATCCAGCCATACAGCTGGTCTGATATTCCGTAGGCTCTTACTCTGATTATCAGGCGACAGTGCGGAACTGTATCGAACGCCTTTCGGAAGTCAAGGAAAATGGCATCTACGTGCTAGCCTGTATCTAATATTTTCTGGGTCTCATGAACAAATAAAGCGAGTTGGGTCTCACACGATCGCTGTTTCCGGAATCCATGTTGATTCCTACAGAGTAGAATCTGGGTTTCCCGAAATGACACGATACGCGAGCAAAAAACATGTTCTAAAATTCTACAACAGATCGATGTTACAGATATAGGTCTATAGTTTTACGCATCTGCTCGACGACCCTTCTTGAAGACTGGAACTACCTGTGCTCTTTTCCAATCATTTGGAACCTACCGTTCCTCTAGAGACTTGCGGTACACGGTTGTTAGAAGGGGGGCAAGTTCTTTCGCGTACTCTGAATAGAATCGAATTGGTATCCCGTCAGGTCCAGTGGACTTTCCTCTGCTGAGTGATTTCAGTGGTCGATAGGTATTCTTCCTCCACGAAACGAATTCTACAACTGCGGACCTACGTATTGTAACCAGTCGTCACTTAGAAATGACCTAAGAGTGAGAAATTCATATTCGTTCTAGCTGTAGAAAAGCTAATTTGATCACTTAAAATAAACGGATTGCGGTGCCATTTAAATTCAGTTTGTAAATACACAGATTTTGTGAAAATTTGACACAAGTTTCTGTTAAGTAATGCATACCTGTCCTGACAGAATAATCTCCGATTTAAAATGATATTGCACAAGAATAGAATACTCCAACATGTACGTAAGTACACACTTGTAGTCGATGTTATCTCTAACCTACTGAATGACCAGAGATAAGGCTGGTAGATCAGTATGTGGTAGCATGAGCTGGGCAACTGTTCTGATAAGGTACAATATGTCAGATAGCCATTACAGGGTGGGAGCATCGTGTTACGAAATACTGATAACATGTGACGAAGTTTGATATCCGCCGCGATAAGAGTCTGGAAGAGGCTGGCCGGTCGCATGGTGCAATCGACAGCAATCTTGATGACGGGAGGTCTCAGATTCAGTACTGCTGTACTGCGTAGTATGTAATAATTCTACAACTCCAAAATTCACGGCGAATTTTGGTTCTATTGCGTTTAGCTGACTCTCTCACCATAGCACAAACAATTGCGACATGAGTAGAGTAACAAAGCAGGTAATTTTTTGAGTGATTAAACTCGATTCATTATAGTCACAAATGAACTGCACGATATTATAGCGTGAAAAACCGCATCAATACGGTCATCAAGTTGAAGACAGAAACGAAATCTTTATATTTTTGTGTTAATGCAAAAAATTCTAATCGTGTTCACTTTACACTTTTCATCATTATAAAATTTCTAATCTCATGAAACCCCTAGTTTGATTTGGATGTTTTATTGTTGTTTATATAAAACTCTCGCAGTTGAGAAACGTATATCAGCATATAGGTAGAGGCTTCAGTAGCGCACCTTTTTGTCCAGATGTCGAACGATAGATATTCGTTTCTGAACTGTGACAATAAAACATCCTAATCCGATTAGGGGTTTCACGGGATTAGAAATTTTTAATGATGAATCATCTATACAAGACACGATTAGAATTTTATGCATTAACACAAACGTATAAAGTCGTCGTTTCTGTCTCATCTCGGATGACAGATATTCGTTTCTCATCTATGACAATAAAACATCCAAATCAAATTAGGGGTTTCATAGGATCAGAAATTTTTAATGATGAAAACTCTAAACAAAACTATCAGAATTTTTGCATTAACACAAACATATAAAGTCGTCATTTCTGTCTTCAATTTGAAGACCGTATTGATGCTGTTTTTCACGCCGTTATATCCTGTACAAGACTCTGTATGTCTTCATAACTGTTGAAAACTACGCTATTTGAACCGGTAGTAAAACCTTGGCCTTGTAGTCAAGCTTTGAGCAATAATTTAGGACTAGATATGTTACCAAATTGTACCTTTCTCTTTCACATTTCAAGTACACAACGAAACATCTCCGTCCATTTACATAACAAGAAGTGAAATGTCCGATAGTTGAAAAAAAGTGGGAACAATCATTCAACCCTTCATCATGGGTACCTTTCATTGGTCATTGGGAGCTTCAAAAAGGTGTAAGTCCTCGTGAGACCTATGTGGCATGCTCTGCATAAGTTTACGGCGGTTACCGAGTGGTAACTGTTCCCCACTCTGCAATGGGAGCCCTTGAGAGGTCTTGGATAGTCCGCGGTGGAACAAATCGACCACGAGTACGTCTGTAAACACGTACAACACATGCTCGACGGGGCTTAGGTCGGGGATCACCGCTGGCCTTTCCACTGCTTCAGATGAAGTTGAACTGTTAGTTCCGCCCCATTTACTACTTCCAAACGATCTTAGTTTGATATCGCTAAATGTTGTCTGCGCGAGAGGATTACGTACTATATTGACGGCTTACTACTTGAAGAAAAGTCGTAGGCAAAACACCATGAAGAAGTAAACTCCTTGTTAGCAGTTGTCGAAAACTGGAGAAGTCCGAATTCAGGGACCGAGCGAGGTGGCGCAGTGGCTAGCGCAGTGGACTCGCATTCGGGAGGACGACTGTTCAATCCCGCGTCCGACCATCCTGATTTAGGTTTTCCGTGATTTCCCTAAATCGCTCCAGGCAAATGCCGGGATGGTTCCTTTGAAAGGGCACGGCCGACTTCCTTCCACGTCCTTCCCTAATCCGATGAGACCGATGATCGCCCTGTTTGGTCTTCTCCCCCAAAACAACCCAACCCGAATTTAGGAGGAAACAAATAGGACACATTGTGTGGGCAAAAGTTATTTCCTATGATCCGGATACAGTTGCAACTCATTCAAGGGTATGTTATGCCCAGGACCATGTGGAGATTGTCCTCGTTCTGCAGCCTGATTAACTTTTATAAGCATTCTACGAGATTATGGAATAGGAGGCAAACTTTTGCAAGCAATTAAAGGTCTCCAAATAGTCAGGCAGCAGTTAGAGTTGGCGGTAAATTGAGTTCATGGTTCAGAGTAGTTTCAGGGAAGACAAGGCTGCAACCTATCTCCACTGTTGTTCATATTATTTGTGAATCATATGTTGAAAACCATAGACTGGCTGGGTGGGATTAAGATATGTGAACACAAAATAAGCAGTCTAGCATATGCGGATGACTTAGTTGTGATGGCAGATTCGATTGACAGTTAGCAAAGTAATATTTCAGATCTAGATCAGAAATGTAAGGACCATTGTATGAAGATTAGCATCTCCAAAACGAAAGTAATGTCAGTCGGAAAGAGATATATACAAATTGAGTGTCAAATAGGAGGAACAAAGCTAGAACAGGTGGACGGTTTCAAGTACTTAGGATGCACATTCTCACAGGATGGCAACATAGTGAAAGAACTTGAAGCGAGGTGTAGGAAAGCTAATGCAGTGAGCGCTCAGCTACGATCTACTCTCTTCTGCAAGAAGGAAGTCAGTACCAAGACTAAGTTATCTGTGCACCGATCAATCTTTCGACCAACTTTGTTGTATGGGAGCGAAAGCTGGGTGGATTCAGGTTACCTTATCAATAAGGTTAAGGTTACGGATATGAAATTAGCTAGGATGATGGGATGGGAACAATGGCAGGAGGGAGTCGACAATGAGGAAATTAAAAAAAAAAAAAACTTGGAATGAACTCTATAGATGTAGCAGTCAAGGTGAAAAGGCTTAGATGGTGGGGTCATGTTACACGCATAGGAGAATCAAGGTTACCAAAATGGCTCTGAGCACTATGGGACTTAACATCTGAGGTCATCAGTCCCCTAGACTTAGAACTACTTGAACCTAACTAAGGACATCACACACATCCATGTCCGAGGCAGTATTCGAACCTGCGACCGTTGCAGGCGCGCGGCTACGGACTGAAGCGCCTAGAACTGCTCGGTCACTGCGGCCGGCACACATGACTCATATTCTCTAACCAATGTATTGTATGACAACTGCCAAGACTACAGGAAGACAACAAACATTTCAATAACCGAACGGACAGTTCATAATGCTGATAATGCTGTGAAAAAGAAAATGGCACGAGAGACTTTTGAACACAGCGCGTCCGGTTTACAGTCCAACTCAGTGACTACGTAACCACGACGCCATTGCTCTTAAAGGTTGCAACCGTTCACTGTTTCTACTTTTTTTCCGGTGTTCAGTACACCTTCTTCCTGTTCTCACGCTTGATCTGTGTTCAGTTTTTGACGGACTATACAATGGGCCATTTACCACTAAATCTGAGGGTGTAAGGGGGGGGGGGGGGGTGTACGATGGTTTGTTTTCCTCGTTAGTAACCCCATCACATAATGGAATGTTGTCGAATTAAGTCGGGTGATGCTGAGGGAATTAGATTAGGAAATGAGACACTTAAAGTAGTAAAGGAGTTTTGCTATTTGAGAAGCAAAATAACTGATCATGGTCGAAGTAGAGAGGATATAAAATGTAGACTGGCAATGGCAATGAAAGCTTTTCTGAAGAAGAGTAATTTGTTAACATCGAGTACAGATTTATGTGTCAGGAAGTCGTTTCTGAAAGTGTTTGTATGGAGTGTAGCCATGTATGGAAGTCAAATATGGACGATAAACAGTTCGGACAAAAACAGAATAGAAGCTTTCGAAATGTGGTGCTACAGAAGAATGGTCAAGATTAGATGGGTAGATCACATAACTAATGAGGAGGTATTGAAAAGGATTGGGGAGAAGAGGAGTTTGTGGGACAGCTTGACTAGAAGAAGGGACCGGTTGGTAGGACATGTTCTGAGGCATCAAGGGATCACAAATTTACCATTGGAGGGCAGCGTGAAAGGTAAAAATTGTAGAGGGAGACCAAGAGATGAATACACTAAGCAAATTCAGAAGGATGTAGGTTGCAATAGTTATTCAGAGATGAAGAGGCTTGCACGGGATAGAGTAGCATGGAGAGCTGCATCAAACCAGTCTCAGGACTGAAGACCACAACAACAACATCGAGAACAAGTAATGAATTCCCTGCAACATTCTCTGTGATCCCACACTAATGATTGGAGACTAACAGCTGCCAGACAAGTGAATTACCATCCCATGTGTAGGCTGCCGTTGACGCTAAAAAGAAAGACTGCAGTTGATATGGTGCCCTGACTGGCAGGCCTGGACTGCTGAATAATGGTGTTCTGTTCAGCAGTTACGTACAGCCCTGGATGACTATCGTTGGCGAATATGGCGGTGACCAAGGGCGCGGTATATTGTTCCATTGTTTCGGAGAGGCACGGCGGTTTGGAGAGCTATCGCGTACGACTTTGCATCCCTGGTGATAGTGGTGGAAGAAACTCTGACGGTGCAACATTACGACGCGGACATCCTGCGTCCTCACGTGTTGGCTGTTGTGCAACGGTATGGTTGTGCCATTCTTGAACAGAACAATGCTCATCTACAGGTCTCAACGTGTCTCTAGGAACTCTCTGTGTGATGCTGAAATACTCCCGTGACCAGCAGGATACACAGATGAGTTCCAGATACCTGTAGAACACGTGTAGAACCAGCTGGAACTTCAACTCCCTCCCACTGCCATTATTCCTGATATCAAGGACGAGTTAATTTTCGGGCAGCTTGCCTCAGCAGAAAATACGTCTTCATGACAATGTTGACAGCAGGATCAGTGCATGCATACTGGTCACCGTGCAGTTACCGTGCGGAATGGCCGCGCGGTTTGAGGCGCCCTGGCACGGACTGCGCGGCCCCTCCCGCTGGGGGTTCGAGTCCTCTCTTGGGCATGGGTGTGTGTGTTGTTCTTAGCATAGGTTAGCTTAAGTAGTGTGTAAGTCTAGGGATCGATGACCTCAGCAGTTTGGTCCCTTAGGAATCCACACGCATTAGAACATTAGAACTGTGCAGCGTCACACTTATAAGTGGGCTCACATGGGCCAAATTATTTATAAATTCGACTCGACTGTAAGCACTGTAGTAATATCATGTAACTTGTCAAACCATAAATTTCATTTTGTTTCATCCTCCACTTCTGGGTGCTTCACTTTCGTGTCAAGTAGTTTATATCCGATTTTAAAATCTTGATATTTTTCAGAAATGATTTCCTTACTACTGCCAGTTTGCGTTCTGTATTTGCTTCTGTCTGTTACTTTGCTTTCCAAATAACGAAACTCATTTACTGCTTTCCGTGTCTCTTTTCTTAATCTGATTCCCTCAGCATGACCTGATTACATGTGACTATGTATCACTACCCTGAATCTACTTTTGTCGATGCCCTTCTTATATCTTTGTTTAAAACAAGAAGTCCCTTGTTGTCGCCGGCAGATTTAAAATATAGTGTAATTTTTATTTCTTTTTTCTTGAACTTATCTTCCTTTATAAATTTCTAGTTAGTTTTCTTCAGTGCTTGCTTAATGTAGAGAATGAATAACATCGTAGTTACAACCCTGGTTCGCTCCGTTCTCATCTAGTGCTTCCCTTTCACGACCTTCGACTCTTTCTAACTGCAGTCTCGGTTCTTCGCAAGTTTTACTCAAGTTTTCGTGCCCTGTAGTACGTCTCAAACACCTTCACATTTTCGGAATATGTATTACAGTTAACGAATGACAATTGGCAATTGATAAAAACATAGTATTGCTTTTTTATAAATAAATCATAGAACCGGGTACAAAAATGTAAATCTAGGAATAAGTACCAGCCATGAGACTGGTATGAAATGAAATGATGATATGGCAGTGATGGCGCAGAGTCCCCACCTGGGGAAGTTTGGCCGCTGAACTACAAGTCTTTTTAGTTGACGCCACATTGTGCAACTTGCGTGTCGATGATGACAATGAAGATGAGAAAAACACAATACCCTGTTCACGGGGGGTGAAAACTTCTGATCCGGCCGGGAATCGAACCCATGCCTACTGCATAGCAGTCAGACGCAATGACCAGATTTTTAAAATAAACTTTATTTGACACAAGTACGTCACAGCAACATATGAACCAAATAAACGCTTTATGAACTGTTGGGCACATTCCAACATATCACTCTTGAGTCTTACGTGTGAATAATAGCGAGAGAACACGTTTCTGTTTATTTCAGCGGGGTCTGTGCGTGTAAAATGTCATCAGCTTTTAATGTGTATACATCGGTGATGAACCGTCAGATTTTTGGATATGTGTTGAGACTTTCCAAATTAACTTTTATTTAGTTTTACTTTTTTTCTGATCGATTTCAGTGAGCTACTCTTTCTGTTGCATAATCGTAAGTTTTAATAAATTTGCGAACTTTTCCTTATACTTTGGGGTTTTCCTTAGGGTGTGATGCTGTGTAGTGAGATACAGCTAGAAATATTCATTGCTTTCATTTTCTTTACTGAAAATATAGTGTACTGTATGTTCTTTGATCCAGTTCACAGCACTGTGTTTTGTGATTGGGTAAGGAACATCATCTGAGTTTAGAAAATCTGCTGATGTAATTTATTTGGGAGCTATTCCTTTTTATGCTAGCTGGCTTCTGCCTGACAACCTGCTAAGTTTCGGTTACTTCTTTAAAGGCAAATCTGTGTTCTTCGCTGTCAGTTAAATTACAAGACGGATACGACTGTGAGTCTCGTAGGAGGACGTCATAAAGTCTTGATCTGTTCGCTACTTTTCTGTTAACTGCTTTATACCATGTTGCCTTGACATTTGATGGCAGATTACGACAACTGATATTTTTCCAGATGACTTTTCAATTATAGACTAGAAATTCAATGGCATTTTTACTTTTATTTCTATCAATTTAAAACATACGTATTTCCTTGTCTTCCTTACATTTCCGGAATGTTTCTCTGTATATAAATGAATGCGATTAAAAATTGTTTCAGATGATGAATTCCGGTTGGGACACGATGCAAGTTTATAGACGGGTTCACAATAACTAGAGTAATTTCGTTGAGCAAGTGAGAGGTTAAGCTGTTGAATGATCTTTTCCTTAACTTGTTAATTGTACATACAAATAAAGCTGCAACTTTAAGCTGATATCCACGAGATTTATACTACCGCTTGCTGCAGGGAGAGTTAGAGCGTCAAGTTTAACTCTGAATATATTTTCACGGGTTACAAATTGATCTTAGGACGACATAATTCTGGCAGCCGTGTCTCGAGGCATCTATATCACCTGCACCGCATCGTTGATTTTTGCGACGATATATAGGGTGAGTCACTAATTATTTCCACCTAGAATAACTCCGAAAGTATGACAGTAGCTGAAACGTTTGTGGGACAAAAGTTGCATGGGACAACGGGGACCATAATATGACGTTGGTTTTTTGTTGCTAGGTGCGGTGGCATCAGAGATATAAAGGTCAACTTTTTATTTTTTTTAATTTTTTTTAAGGGATGCCATAGTTTGGTACTTATTTTATGAAAGTGACTATCGAGACAAATCCAATGATGTGAAACACTAATGTGTTTGAAAGTCAACAAAGATCACAAAGGTGGCCTGAACGTCCATTTACAGAAGATGTTCGAAGTGATGAAAATTGGTATCAGCGTAGGGCTGCAATCTTCTTATCATGGATTGAACGGTATTCCTTATCACTTCTGCGGCCGGAGTGGCCGAGCGGTTCTAGGCGCTACATTCTGCAACCGCGCGACCGCTAAGGACGCAGGTTCGAATCCTGCCTCGGGCATGGATGTGCGCGATGTCCTTAGGTTACTTAGGTTTAAGTAGTTCTAAGTTCTAGGGGACTGATGACCTCAGAAGTTAAGTCCCATAGTGCTCAGAGCCATTTGAACCTTACCACTTCGGCACCTATCGAAGCACATGCTCTGACAATTATGTCTCGTACATCGTGCAGTTGCTAAATATTAGCCGAATACAGCGTATCAATCTAACGTACCATTGACATATAAACACCATTCGATGGTTTCGCAATACAACATTAATAGGAACGATAAGACTAGTATCGTCGAATCAAGCGAATGTGAATGATGTAATCCTTCGAAGATCAAGTCGATACGCTTCTCATTTACGGAGAATGCCAACGAAATTCAGTGAGAGCTAGATGTTTATCCGCTGAAAGATATCCTCGACGTACTCGTCCTACACGTCGTACATTTAAATGTGTGGATGGTAAATTGAGAACACTGGATCTTTAACGTATCGGCAACATATCCGGCAAAGGAAAATTACTTACGAGGAAACGGAAATTGGTACTCTTGCCGCTGTGTTTCGAGATCCTTATATTAATTCGCATCAAAACGCAAGGGAATCTAGCATGAGCCAGAGTAGTATTGTTCGTGTTCTGCATCGCCATAAATATCGTACTTACCATATCAGTCTCCACCAAGAGTTAACTGGTACCGATTGTATGCGTCGCATTGAATTCTGCTCATGGGCTCCACTTCAGATTCAGAGGGCTGACACATTTATTAATTTGATTTTATTTACTCACGAGGCTACATTCTCGAACCATGGGAATGTTAATTTGCATAATATGCATTACTGGGCAACTGATAATCCATGTTGGATGCGGCATATTGCATACCAAATACCGTGGTCGATGAATTTATGGTGTGGGATTCTGGAGGACAGAATTATAGACCCCTATTTCATCGAAGGAAATCTTCATGATAGGAAGTACACCACATTCTTGCAAGAAAAATTAGGTCTGTTATTGGAAAAAATATCTTTAGGAACAAGGAAACCAATGGGTATCAACACGACGGGTGTCAGGCATGTGTTTCGCTAATGGCTAGAAATGAGTAAAAAAGACAATGCCCAAATCGTTGGATTGGACGCGGAGGAGATGTGTAGTGGCCGGCCCATTCGCCAGACTTGACGCCTCTCGATTGTGGGGATTCGTAAAAGACATTGTTTATAAAGACGTTCCAACTGCAGCTGAAGATATGCGAGAGAGAATTGTCGGAGCATGTGCTTCGATAAGTGCCGATGCGATAAGCAATACCACTCAATCCATGATAAGACGATTGCAGCACTGCATTGACGAAAATGGTCATCATTTCGAACAGGTTCTGCAAATAGACGTTCATGCCACCTTTTTGACCTTCGTTGACCTTCAAAGACCTTACTGTTACACATAACAGGATTCGTCTGGATAGCCGCTATCAGAAAATAAGTACCAAACTACGGTATCCGATTTAGAAAAATTGACCTTTAAATCTCTGAAGCGACCCCACCTAGCAACAAAAAACACAACGTCATATTATGGCCGCCGTTGTCCCATCCAACTTTCGTCCGGCAAACTTTTCAGCTCCTGTCATTCTTTCGGAGTTATTCTTGGTGGCAATAGATAGTAACTCACCCTGTATATATTTGGCAAGAATGCCCTCTGAACTTCGTCGAATTTCCTCACGCTATGCTCTTTTATAATTGCTCTTAAGTTTGAGAGCTTTTTTTTGTAATTGGCAGCGATGGTGTTTTATGTTGTATCTGTAATCGATACCTGATATCTTCATATGGGAGACGACCTGTAACTGTCCTCAGTTTTGCTTATATATACCGAGACCGATGTTCATTATATTTGATTTTGATTCATTTATATTTGCTCCTGATGCCATTTTGTACTGGTCAGTGGTTCATAGGGCTTTCTTTACAACATTTTCATTGGTAAAAACAAGGCCCACGTCACCATCGTATGCCCTACATATGACATTTTGAGCATTTATGTTTAGTGCTCTTAGTTGTTGCTCCTCAGTGACTGGCACAAACTACACTCCTAAAAATGGAAAAAAGAACACATTGACACCGGTGTGTCAGATCCACCATACTTGCTCCGGACACTGCGAGAGGGCTGTACAAGCAATGATCACACGCACGGCACAGCGGACACACCAGGAACCGCGGTGTTGGACGTCGAATGGCGCTAGCTGCGCAGCATTTGTGCACCGCCGCCGTCAGTGTCAGCCAGTTTGCCGTGGCATACGGAGCTCCATCGCAGTCTTTAACACTGGTAGCATGCCGCGACAGCGTGGACGTGAACCGTATGTGCAGTTGACGGACTTTGAGCGAGGGCGTATAGTGGGCATGCGGGAGGCCGGGTGGACGTACCGCCGAATTGCTCAACACGTGGGGCGTGAGGTCTCCACAGTACATCGATGTTGTCGCCAGTGGTCGGCGGAAGGTGCACGTGCCCGTCGACCTGGCACCGGACAGCAGCGACGCACGGATGCACGCCAAGACCGTAGGATCCTACGCAGTGCCGTAGGGGACCGCATCGCCACTTCCCAGCAAATTAGGGACACTGTTGCTCCTGGGGTATCGGCGAGGACCATTCGCAACCGTCTCCATGAAGCTGGGCTACGGTCCCGCACACCGTTAGGCCGTCTTCCGCTCACGCCCCAACATCGTGCAGCCCGCCTCCAGTTGTGTCGCGACAGGCGTGAATGGAGGGACGAATGGAGGCGTGTCGTCTTCAGCGATGAGAGTCGCTTCTGCCTTGGTGCCAATGATGGTCGTATGCGTGTTTGGCGCCGTGCAGGTGAGCGCCACAATCAGGACTACATACGACCGAGGCACACAGGGCCAACACCCGGCATCATGGTGTGGGGAGCGATCTCCTACACTGGCCGTACACCACTGGTGATCGTCGAGGGGACACTGAATAGTGCACGGTACATCCAAACCGTCATCGAACCCATCGTTCTACCATTCCTAGACCGGCAAGGGAACTTGCTGTTCCAACAGGACAATGCACGTCCGCATGTATCCCGTGCCACCCAACGTGCTCTAGAAGGTGTAAACAACTACCCTGGCCAGCAAGATCTCCGGATCTGTCCCCCATTGAGCATGTTTCGGACTGGATGAAGCGTCGTCTCACGCGGTCTGCACGTCCAGCACGAACGCTGGTCCAACTGAGGCGCCAGGTGGAAATGGCATGACAAGCCGTTCCACAGGACTACATCCAGCATCTCTACGATCGTCACCATGGGAGAATAGCAGCCTGCATTGCTGCGAAAGGTGGATATACACTGTACTAGTGCCGACATTGTGCATGCTCTGTTGCCTGTGTCTATGTGCCTGTGGTTCTGTCAGTGTGATCATGTGATGTATCTGACCCCAGGAATGTGTCAATAAAGTTTCCCCTTCCTGGGACAATGAATTCACGGTGTTCTTATTTCAATTTCCAGGAGTGTATAATGCGATGGCGAATAGGAACTTCGACATTGAACATCCTTGTCTTACTGGACTATTGCTGTTAAATGTTCTCGTTAACTGACCGTTTATTAGGATTCTGGATAAACCTCGGCTTAATATTCGGAGTATTAATTTGACAAATAGTTGTGGAAAACCCATTGCCCTCAGCGTTTTGAATAAGTAATGGTGGTTAACTCTGTGAAAAGTTTATTGAATAGTGAGATTATAGCGCATTTTAATTTGAGTACATCTGCTATGGCTATTTTTTCTCTATAATCACACACTCTCTGTGTAATCGGTCTATCCTTGCCCATTCTGGGTTGGTAGGGACCACTTACTATATACACGACATTCTAGAGGCTTTGAGCTAGAATACGTGTCATGATCTTATAGTTACTACTCAGCAAAGTTATGGCTCTAAATTTTTTGATGGATATACTGCGTGGGCGTTTTGGAAATAAAATCACAGTTCCTTCCACAAAGTCATTGGTGATTTCTGTGTCAGGGATCATTAGTTTATTGTACAGCATAACAGTTTAGTTTTAATTTGTTCTTGTTCCACGCAGCTAAGTAGGTGGACATGAGCTGGAGAAAAACAATGAAAGACAATGACTACAGCAATTGCAAGAACGTACAGGGAACTACATACGAAATTTTTGGTGCTGCCTTCAATATTGTCGGGATGAGAATGGAGAAGAAAGTAACGGTTATGGCTGAACAGACGATGACTTCAGCGAAACGTTGCAGCTATGCTGATGCTGTGAATGACTATGGGCCAAGGTTTCAGCATCCTTCTGAATTATCGTACTGCGTCAGTATCACAGGGCTTCGCGCGCTGCTTTGATAGTTGAGATGTTGTGGGTGTGGCATGCCAGGCCTTTCCTCTTAACGTTCTCCCCTGATATCGAGCTGTAACAAAAATATTTTAACATTAAGTTACCGAAGAATGAGCGTAACTCAGCAACAAGGGTTTCCACCTAGTAGCGTTGTCCCGCACCCTGGCCGGTTGTGGGTGTGTCCGTCCTATGATGCCCTACACATCTAGAAATCATCTACCTATCTATTAAATCTTTTCCAGAGATAACGAGTTCCGATAGCCTAATGGAACTTCCTTCCCTGAAAACTTCTGAAATACGGGCAAAGTGACTTTAAGAGCTCGATTTTGCAACCTCTGTAGGCAGCAGATTTACATAGCGATTTTTTTTATCCACTCGACAACCCAATACGAGGACGACGGGTACCGAGGTCAAGGATCACAGATAAAGAAAGCTTCCCGACGGACAGTAAAGAAAATTATAAGACCAGTTGAATCCCCAGACAATTAACATAACGCGGAATACGATATTTTCATTTATCGCATATCTTAAGACCTGGTGCCAGCTCGTACATAATACAATTTCAGCATATAACAGTACATTTTTCCACATTGCTTTTGTTTTGACCAATAAAACAAGTGTAACACTAATGAGTTACATAGTAAAGTAAATTAGTTGTAGCAAACGGAGTGTTATAACAATAAACGTTAGTAATTTAGACGAAAATAACAGAAGGATAGAAGACGGACGATCAGCATTTTTTTTTACGAATAACACAAAGTACACTCCTGGAAATTGAAATAAGAACACCGTGAATTCATTGTCCCAGGAAGGGGAAACTTTATTGACACATTCCTGGGGTCAGATACATCACATGATCACACTGACAGAACCACAGGCACATAGACACAGGCAACAGAGCATGCACAATGTCGGCACTAGTACAGTGTATATCCACCTTTCGCAGCAATGCAGGCTGCTATTCTCCCATGGAGACGATCGTAGAGATGCTGGATGTAGTCCTGTGGAACGGCTTGCCATGCCATTTCCACCTGGCGCCTCAGTTGGACCAGCGTTCGTGCTGGACGTGCAGACCGCGTGAGACGACGCTTCATCCAGTCCCAAACATGCTCAATGGGGGACAGATCCGGAGATCTTGCTGGCCAGGGTAGTTGACTTACACCTTCTAGAGCACGTTGGATGGCACAGGATACATGCGGACGTGCATTGTCCTGTTGGAACAGCAAGTTCCCTTGCCGGTCTAGGAATGGTAGAACGATGGGTTCGATGACGGTTTGGATGTACCGTGCACTATTCAGTGTCCCCTCGACGATCACCAGTGGTGTACGGCCAGTGTAGGAGATCGCTCCCCACACCATGATGCCGGGTGTTGGCCCTGTGTGCCTCGGTCGTATGCAGTCCTGATTGTGGCGCTCACCTGCACGGCGCCAAACACGCATACGACCATCATTGGCACCAAGGCAGAAGCGACTCTCATCGCTGAAGACGACACGCCTCCATTCGTCCCTCCATTCACGCCTGTCGCGACACCACTGGAGGCGGGCTGCACGATGTTGGGGCGTGAGCGGAAGACGGCCTAACGGTGTGCGGGACCGTAGCCCAGCTTCATGGAGACGGTTGCGAATGGTCCTCGCCGATACCCCAGGAGCAACAGTGTCCCTAATTTGCTGGGAAGTGGCGGTGCGGTCCCCTACGGCACTGCGTAGGATCCTACGGTCTTGGCGTGCATCCGTGCGTCGCTGCGGTCCGGTCCCAGGTCGACGGGCACGTACACCTTCCGCCGACCACTGGCGACAACATCGATGTACTGTGGAGACCCCACGCCCCACGTGTTGAGCAATTCGGCGGTACGTCCACCCGGCCTCCCGCATGCCCACTATACGCCCTCGCTCAAAGTCCGTCAACTGCACATACGGTTCACGTCCACGCTGTCGCAGCATGCTACCAGTGTTAAAGACTGCGATGGAGCTCCGTATGCCACGGCAAACTGGCTGACACTGACGGCGGCGGTGCACAAATGCTGCGCAGCTAGCGCCATTCGACGGCCAACACCGCGGTTCCTGGTGTGTCCGCTGTGCCGTGCGTGTGATCATTGCTTGTACAGCCCTCTCGCAGTGTCCGGAGCAAGTATGGTGGGTCTGACACACCGGTGTCAATGTGTTCTTTTTTCCATTTCCAGGAGTGTATATCATATTCATGGTGCTACGCCAGGTGGACAGCCTCGGCAGAAACTTCGAGCCTGTCCCATTTGAAGTGTCGTACAGAATTATGTCTTCTCACATTGCTGAATGAAATATATCATGAGTGACTCTGTCTGTATTTGCTTCTACTGTCTAAGAAAGTAGTACTACTTATTACATCTTTTACGTGCTTATGTAGGGCATAGTCATTGCGCTATTTGTGTTACTGCAACTAGATGTGATACTAAGTGTTGTATGTGTGCTGTTATATGTTTGTGTGCATGATCATGCCATAGGAGTGAGGGAAGCCTCGGAACTTAAACTACGAGAATCGCCTCCCCGTATGGCGTGCTCCTTGGATATAATGATTGTCTCGTCGCTTATGCTAGTCATTTTCCTTTACGTTATTTAGTTACCAAATTTAAAGTGCAGTTTAGATACATGAACCAGTCACATGCTATGTCTGATTTTCTTATAATTATGTTATCTATTTTAGGCGTTATACCGCTTGTTTTAAGTCTGTGTGTAATTTTGTCATTTTTTGTGTCTGCTTCTACATCAGTGTCTGTGGCTGTGTCTGAGTTTGTGTCATCCCACGGATCCTGTTGTCGTGTTTGTTGTGTGTCCGTTCGAGATCTGCCGTATGGCTTTTCCTGTCTATAGACGTCGTAGAGCGTTCTTGAAACCTTATCAACCACGTTACCTAGGACACACCATTTCTCTGGGCCGCGTAACATTTGTTTGATGTTATCATATTCTGTTACAGGTCGTGCGTGTATCAAAGTGTTTCAGTGTAATGTCACGTGTTCAGGAGAATCATATGCCCCGCATGTCCGCGTAGAGCTCTGGCTAATGCCCACGTAGTATGGGTATATAAAAATGAGAACGGATGTGTAGCCGACAGTAATTAGGAGAAAACAGAGGGAAACACGCGTTCACTGCGGAACTCACGGAAGAAGACAAAGATGAAGAAGAAGAACAAGTGAAGAATTTGTGTCTAGTAGGAAGTGAGATTATACGATACTGTGAAGGACGGTGGAAGGAAACTGGTGCAAGTGAAAAAAAAATTACTTTTCTTTAAGTGGCAATGTTTAGGATGACATTATAAAGTGATGCATACTATTGACAACAATGTCTTCGAAACCGTGTAAAGGAACACTGGAAGTGAATGGTATTTATATGTTTTGACGATGCCATTACGGATTTATCACATTAGGACATGGTGTAGGACAGATCTGAAGATGGTCATTACTGACTGAAACCAGTTAGGACTTGACGTTGTGATCAAAGACTGGAATAAAAAACATTTGGAAGTGAAATAATTGTCGAGGGAAAATCAGAGAAGAATAAACTGGACGCAGCTGAGGTACAACAGTACAGTCATGATACACTGGGTGCCAGAAAAAGATAAAGATTCCTGGTCAGATGAGTAAAGCTTAATATAGAGATTATCAGAAAGTAATGTGACGGGAGTAGGATTCGTTAGGAATAGGACGGTAAGGCAGAGAGTGTTTTCGTGTGAACAGCTTAGGGATAGGATTTGTCTCGTCAGAAACTACAGCAAACCAACGACAGAACAATATTGCAGGTATAGATGCCATTGTCAGAACCAACAGATGGAGGGAATGAAAATGTACATGTGAATGTTGATTGTGTTATACATTATGGAAGACAAAAACCAGACACTCATAATGCTGAATCGATGTAACAGGTTACGGAATAGAAGAAAGAGATATGAGAGAATATGTACTCGGTAGTAGAAGTAAAACAAGGATAGTGTAATGTAGTCGGGTTGAATCAGGCGATGCTGAGGCAGTTAGATTACTAAGGGAGATACTAGGGGTAGCAGATGTGTTTTGCCATTCTGATAGCAAAATAACTGATGATGGACAAAATAGACAGGGTAAAAACGCTGAGTGGGTATAGCAAGAAAAACTTTCCAGTAGTAGAGGAATTCGTTAACATGGGATGTAAATTTAATTGTGGGAAATTTATTTGTCTGGAGAGTACGGAAGTCAAAGATGCACTATAAGCAGTTCAGGCGAGAAGAGAATAGCAGCTTTTGATGTTCCATGTTATAGGAGAATACAGAAGATTAGCTGTGTACGTTGCGTTACTCATAAGGAGGTACTGAATTGCATTGGGAAGAAAAAAAATTATTGTACAGTGTGACTAAAAGAAAGTATGGGTCAGTAGAACACAGTCTGAGACATCAAAGAATTGTCAGTATAGTACTGCAAGAAAATGTGGATGGTAAAAACTGTGTAGGGAAACCAAGAAATGAATACAGTAATCAGGTCCAAATGGTTGGAGGTTGTACTTGCGCAAATACAGACTAGCATAGAGAGCTGCGTCCAAACTTTCTTCTGAACTAAGGACTCTACAACATCAGTAACAACAAGAAAAGAGGACGACTTCTACAATAAACTTTAACTACTGATGGAGAATACATGGTACAGTAATCTCAAGAGGGGAAGGAGAACTGTAAAGGACGGGGGAGCATGGCAAGATTCCAGTTGGATTACATCATTTGGAGGAAGTGGTAACCAAGTGATTATTCAGGATCGTGTATGGAATTTATGAGTCTGGAGACATACCCATAGACTTTCCGAAATACATGATCCACACAAACCGATGATGGAAAAGGCAGATAGGTGCGTGAACTCTCAGTCAGCTTAACAGTCATGTACCCAAGGTATTGACAAGAATAATATACAGAAGAAAGGAAACGAAAACTGAGGATTTGTTAGATGTAAATCAGTGTCACTCAAGGAAAGAAAGACACCAGAGACGCAGTTGCGACTTTGAACTTGATAGTGGAAACAAGACGTAAGAAAAATCAAGACACTTTTGTAGTATTTGTCGACATAGAAAAAGAAGTTAACAGTGTAAAGTAGCACAAAATGTTCGAAATTCTCAGGAAAATAGGTATACGCTGTAGGGAAAGATGAATAATTAGCAACATGTAAAAAGAGCTAAGAGCGAAAAATTAGGATGGAAGACCAAAACTATGGTGTTTGAATTGGAAATGCTGTAAGATAGGGATGTATCTAGACTGAATTTTTCACTCTGCAGTGGAGTGCTCGCTGATATGAGACTTCCTGGTAGATTATAACTGTGTACCTGACCAACATGCTTAGATGGCGCAGTCGGTAGAGCACTTGCCCGCGATAGGCAAAGGTACCGAATTCAAGTCCGGCACCCAGTTTTAATCTGCTGGGAAGTTTCAGGCACGTACCTTCTTCCCTACTGTTTAATCTATACCTCTAAGAAATATGTAAACCAAAGGCTCGAGAGTGAGATTAGAATTGAAGATGAAAGGACAGGAGTAATAATATTCTCTGACGACACTGGAATCCTCAGTGAACGGGAAGAATAACTGCAGGACATGCTGAATGAAACGAAGTTTCTAATGAGTAAACGCTGTGAACTGAGAGTAAACAAAATAAAGAACAAAGCGATGAGGAGTAGGAGGAAAGAGATTAGTGATAAACTTAATAACAGAATTCTGGAGCACGAAGTAGGCAAAGTGAAGAAATACTGCTGCCTTGGAAGTAAAATGACACGTGGCGGACGGAGAAAGTAGGGCACAAACAGACTAGCATAGGCGAAGAGGGCACCCATGTCCAAAAGGAATCCAGCAGTATTGTATGTCAGCCTTGTTGTAAGAGTGTACGCTTGGAGCACAGCATCGCAGAGATGGAAAGAAGGATAACCGTAAAAGAATGAAACCAAAGTATTTCAAGTGTGGAGCTCCAGAATGACGCTGGAGGTTAGGTGGACAGGTAAGATAAGAAATTAGGAGATTCTCCACAAAAAGGGAATACGACAAAACTATGATAGGGAAATGGGACTGGATAATAGCATTTTTGTTAAGAAAATGAGGAATAACATCCGTGTTATTTGAGGGAGATGTAGATGGTATAAACTTTAGGGCAAGACAGAGACTGAAACATATCCAACAAATAATTGAAGACATTGGGTGAAAGAACTACTTTGAGATGATTATGTTGGCACTGGAGAACAATTCGTGGACAGCTACAAAAAGCCAGTCATGAAACTGATGACAAAAAAAGAAAATGTAGCTTAAAGTTAGTTAGTAAATCCAAAGATTCTACAAAAATTTGCTACAGTTCCTGTTCAATATTCGATATCTGTCCTGATAGAAAACACAATGATCCAGAAAGACACGCCCTCAGATAGGAATATTGCATACAACTGCATGGCTGCGTAACTGATTAGAAATGCTGATATCGGGAACATTGAGAACGGGCAAGAAATTAAGCTGATGGGAGAATATGTGACAGCGTTAAGAGGCCTTCTCTGATAAGGCAGAATGATTGCAGTGGTTTGTCATCACAAGACGGGGGGGCAAGGCTCGCTCTTTTAAAATCGTGTTACACAAGATTACGAGCAGGTGATGAACTTCGATATCTACCTCATTAAGCAGCTGTAGGTGGCTGGTGGTGGAATTCCCCGTGATGCCGGGTATCCTGATAACACGAAGATATAACACGATGTAAAACAAAGACTTGATTAGAGTACTGTATTTCGCATCACACTTGCAAATTCCCTACAAATTATAGTTATATTGCCTTTTACTAACGCTTTTCACGATAGGGCAAATAATTGCGACAGGAACAGAGTTCTGACGAAACTGTTATTTTAAGTGATGAATCTCGACTTATCACTGTCACAAATGACAAAACAGGTCGGCATCAAGGTAGAGACTTTTATGTAGAGCACAACAAAACGCCCAGCTCAAAATATTGTTTTCATGGGATTAGAAATTTTAAGACGACAAAAGTAAAAATACATGGTTTCGTGGTTCGAACTGTTGGAATTAAACCAAAAATCTGAAGAAATTGTTATTTTTGTTTCTCTGTCGTCTTCAGTCCGAAATCTCCGTTCGGTTCTGCTCTCTACGCTGGTACGTTCGGAGCATGTCAGTGTATCTCTGTACAACTGTTGAAACCTATATAAACTCGAATCATTTTATTGAAATCAAAGCTAGGTCTCCATCTTCACATACTCCCCCCCCCCCCCCCCATGACTTCCGACTTCCCACGTTGAACAAATTAACGTTTCCTTGATGACTGAAAATGTGTCCCGTTAAACAAGCTATTCTTGTAGCCAATTTGTGCCATGAAGCTCTCATTTCCGCTGTTCGATTAAGTACCACGTCTTTATTTCCATGATGTAAACAACTAATCCTCGGCGATCTTCTGTAACACCACATCTCAAAAGAATCAGCTAGCTTCTCGTGTATATTACGTTACGCAGTCGCACAAGGCTACGTTCCAGACAAATACTTTAGGAAAATTCGTCCTAACACTTACATTCTATTTCAGTATATTTCTCAATTTTCACCAACGATTACCTCGCTATTGCCAGTTTACGTTTTATATCCTCTTCTGCCATCGAGTTAACTTGGTGTCTAAGTAGCAAAACTCCTTTACTACTTTCTGTTTCTCATTTCCTAATTTTGTACCCTCAGCATCACCTGATTAACTTAAACCCAATTTCGTTATCGTGGATTTACTTTTGTTGACACTCCTCTAATAATCCTTTTCAAAAATCTATCTACTTTTTTCAAGTGATCTTCCAAGTCCCATACTGGGTCGACAGAATTATGATGTTACAAGCGAATCTTATAGCTTTTATTTATTCCTTCAGAACTTTATTTCCTTTTCCAAGTTTCTGCTTGATTTACTTTGTTGGTTGCTGGGTGTACACGATGGATAACATCGGGAACAGGCTACATGAATGCCCCAGGCATTGCTCGACTACTACTTCCCCTTCACGATCTTCGCTCTTATAATTACAGTCTGTACTATGTATTACATCTCTGCTACCTTCAGAATGTCAAAGAGTGTATTCCAGTCAATGTTGTCGAATCGTTTTTCTAAATCTATAAATAACATAAATGTGGTTCTGCCTTTTCTTCAGTTTCCCTTTCATCATACGTGATGGAACCGTTTACACACATCGAAATACGGGAATAAGGGCCAGGAACATTTTTCTCTTTCTTCAAAAACCTGACTAAAATATGTTGGGTATGTATAGGATGTGGAATGTAATCAGTTCCTTTAATTCAAAATGATTTATGAGTATTAGCTTAACCAAAAGAAACTGAATACTTATCATAACACTCAAATACACTCCTGGAAATGGAAAAAAGAACACATTGACACCGGTGTGTCAGACCCACCATACTTGCTCCGGACACTGCGAGAGGGCTGTACAAGCAATGATCACACGCACGGCACAGCGGACACACCAGGAACCGCGGTGTTGGCCGTCGAATGGCGCTAGCTGCGCAGCATTTGTGCACCGCCGCCGTCAGTGTCAGCCAGTTTGCCGTGGCATACGGAGCTCCATCGCAGTCTTTAACACTGGTAGCATGCTGCGACAGCGTGGACGTGAACCGTATGTGCAGTTGACGGACTTTGAGCGAGGGCGTATAGTGGGCATGCGGGAGGCCGGGTGGACGTACCGCCGAATTGCTCAACACGTGGGGCGTGGGGTCTCCACAGTACATCGATGTTGTCGCCAGTGGTCGGCGGAAGGTGTACGTGCCCGTCGACCTGGGACCGGACCGCAGCGACGCACGGATGCACGCCAAGACCGTAGGATCCTACGCAGTGCCGTAGGGGACCGCACCGCCACTTCCCAGCAAATTAGGGACACTGTTGCTCCTGGGGTATCGGCGAGGACCATTCGCAACCGTCTCCATGAAGCTGGGCTACGGTCCCGCACACCGTTAGGCCGTCTTCCGCTCACGCCCCAACATCGTGCAGCCCGCCTCCAGTGGTGTCGCGACAGGCGTGAATGGAGGGACGAATGGAGGCGTGTCGTCTTCAGCGATGAGAGTCGCTTCTGCCTTGGTGCCAATGATGGTCGTATGCGTGTTTGGCGCCGTGCAGGTGAGCGCCACAATCAGGACTGCATACGACCGAGGCACACAGGGCCAACACCCGGCATCATGGTGTGGGGAGCGATCTCCTACACTGGCCGTACACCACTGGTGATCGTCGAGGGGACACTGAATAGTGCACGGTACATCCAAACCGTCATCGAACCCATCGTTCTACCATTCCTAGACCGGCAAGGGAACTTGCTGTTCCAACAGGACAATGCACGTCCGCATGTATCCTGTGCCATCCAACGTGCTCTAGAAGGTGTAAGTCAACTACCCTGGCCAGCAAGATCTCCGGATCTGTCCCCCATTGAGCATGTTTGGGACTGGATGAAGCGTCGTCTCACGCGGTCTGCACGTCCAGCACGAACGCTGGTCCAACTGAGGCGCCAGGTGGAAATGGCATGGCAAGCCGTTCCACAGGACTACATCCAGCATCTCTACGATCGTCTCCATGGGAGAATAGCAGCCTGCATTGCTGCGAAAGGTGGATATACACTGTACTAGTGCCGACATTGTGCATGCTCTGTTGCCTGTGTCTATGTGCCTGTGGTTCTGTCAGTGTGATCATGTGATGTATCTGACCCCAGGAATGTGTCAATAAAGTTTCCCCTTCCTGGGACAATGAATTCACGGTGTTCTTATTTCAATTTCCAGGAGTGTACTTTTCTAAACTTTGATAATACTTTGTCAATTTGATTTTGTCACCAAGTTCGAAGATTTTTAGCCCGGGATGTTAGGTATGCTGAGCTATATGTCTATATTTATAAATGCGCTCTTGTGCGGAAAATTCAATCTACATTTCTCATGTATATTATGGATAAGTGGTAAATTTCACTGTGTGCTTGTTAAGACATAGGACCTCTTTTTCATTGAAACTACATAACACGTAATACACAGGGTGTAAATTTTAATTTGACAAACCAGAATAACTCGAAAAATAAGCTTCACACAAAAAATGTTTAAAATTCAAAGTTGACTATTTTCGAGGGGGACATCTGCTGGTGGTAAAATTAGCCTGCCACTCCAGACCCCTAGGGGTCGGGCGGGAGCCATCTTTAAAATTTCAAATGGAATCAATATAGAATCAGATTCTACATAAAAAGCTATGTACATTTTGTCTTAAACATTTATTTTGATTCTTGGTAGTTGGCGCTGCAATTCAAGAAAATCCATGTTCTCATTTTTGCGTGGAAAATGGTTATGGATAAATTAAACATACTTATTTACTTCATAAGTTTTAATTCGCTAAAACTAAAACTCTCCCTCTCTCCCCATAGGGTGGGATTTGATAGGAATTAGAGTTTTACAACTATTGACTCAAATATTAATTTTTTCCACAGATTGGGATAAGTTTTGTTTGTTCCGTGGTCATGAAGCCACAAAACATTTAATTTTGAAACAAATCATCTGAATAGCTAACTAACTAACCAAACATCGAAATTTATGAAGTAAGTAAGTAATTTTTATTTATCTGTAACCATTTTCCACACACAAATGAGAATATGAATTTTCTTGAATTACAGCACCAACTACCATATCTTTAAGACAAAATGTACGTAGTTTTTTATGCCAGCCCAAGAGGCTGGGGTGGTGGGCTGATTTTAGAACCAGCAGATGATCCCCTCGAAAATAATCAACTTTGGATACTAAACATTTTTTCGAGTTATTCTAGTTCGTCAACTTAAAATTTATACCCTATATATTGTATTATGGAACCACATGCAACGCCATAAACGCTAAAGACAATTTTTTCTATAAACATGTCAGTCCTCCAACCTAATGCAGCGATGAAATATTTTTAGATGTGTGTACAACACAAACAAAAAGTGTTAAATTGAAGGAGAATTAATTCTAATAATTTCATGTAGATTGTGACTGGCAAATGAGAAAAGGACACAGTGCCAAGAAAACAGAATCTAGAATCATAATGTGGGAAAGACCTGAATATCCTTGGTGAATAAGGAATCATTTTCTTTAAGATATTCCTATGAATCCTCAAAGAACAACCTATTACTTCTATTGAATATTACATTATATGATCAGTGAGAAAAACTCGAATTCCTCTCCTTATGTAAAAAGTAACAAACAATTTTCAATATTGTACATTTCCATTCCCTTTATATTGATGCATGACACAAAAATGTATCGTGATTTGCAAGTACTTTAAAAATTGAACAAAGTAGATTGAAGATGCCTTAGAAATCTGTTCAAAAAACTTGCAGTAATTCCAGCTTTCTAAATAGACGTTCATTAGACTTTATTAAAAATCATTTCTTTCTATCATATAATTAATTTATGATTAGATGACACCTGTTCAACAGATTAAAAATAATCTACATCATTGGAATTGTGAAAAATTATTTATTTTACATGCAAAAACAAACTTTTATGCTATTTTATACTGTGTTTTGTCCTTAGTAATTTTACATTATTAAAAAAGAATATTTGATTTCAGAAAATATCACAGCTGCCAAAATTTACAAATCATGGAATTAATAATTTTTATAAAAGCATGCGTTCCATAGAATCACACATGCATATTCCACACATGATCGTGCGAGGTGGATATTACGTTAACCCAAGACTTATGAAAAATTCTTGAAATAACTGTCTTTTCATTAGCGTTTAATCTGACTTTCAGCTACAAATTATGTGAGTTATGTTTCCTTCGTCTGTATGTTACACACTGGTGTAATTGCTAAACATTACATCTTACCAAAGTCACACACAACGCAAAAATAAATTTGCACGTTTCTCTGAACTAACTTCTTCCTAAGGATATTAGTTACCCTAGAGATTCTATATGAGTTACCAGAAAGGCCATGTATTTTAGGGCAACAGCCAAAATCTTACACTGAAGCGCCAAAGAAACTGGTATAGGCATACTAGTTCAAATACAGAGACATGTAAACAGACAGAATGCGGCGCTGCGGTCGGCATCGTCGATATAAGACAACAAGTGCCTGCCGCAATTGTTAGATCGGTTCCTGCTGCTACAATGGCAGGTTATCAAGATTTAAGTGAGTTTGTACGTTCTGTTATAGTCGGCGAACGAGCGATGGGACACAGAATCTCCGAGGTAAAGATGAAAAATGGTTCAAATCGCTCTGAGTACTATGGGACTTAACTTGTGAGGTCATCAGTCCCCTAGAACTTAGAACTACTTAAACCTAACCAACCTAAGAGCATCACACACATCCATGCCCGAGGCAGGATTCAAACCTGCGACCGTAGCGGTCGCGCGGCTCCAGACTGTAGCGCCTAGAACCGCTCGGCAACCCGGCCGGCGGTAAAGATGAAAAGGGGATTTTCCCGCACGACATTTCACGAGTATACTATGAATATTAGGAATCCAGTAAAACATCAAATCTCTGACATCGCTAACGATGGAAAAAGGTCCTGCAAGAATGGGACCAACGACGACTGAAGAGTATCGTTCTACGTGACAGGAGTCGCTGCAGATTTCAATTCTGGGCCATCTACAAATGTCAGCGTGCGAACCATTCAACGGAACACCATCGATATGGGCTTATGGAGGTGAAGGTCCACTCGTGTAGGCTTAATGACTGCGTGATACAAAGCTTTACCCCTCCCCTGGGCCTGTCGACACTGACACTGGACTGTTGATGACTGGAAACATGTTGCCTGGTCGGACGAGTCTCGTTTCAAATTGTCTTGAGAGGATGGACGTGAATGGGTATGGAGACAACCACATGAATGCATGTACCCTGCGTGTCAGTAGGGGATTTTTCAAGTTGGTGGAGGTTCTGTAATGGTGTGGGACGTGTGTACTTCGAGTGATATGGGACCACTGATACGTCTAGGTACGAATCTGACAGGTGACATGTGCGTAAGCATCCTGTCTGATCACCAACATCCATTGATGTCCAGTGTGCATTCCGACGGACTTGGGAATTCCAGCAGGACAATGAAAGGCCCCATATTTCCAAAACTGTTAGAGTGGCTCCAGGAACACTCTTCTGATGGCCACCAAATTCCCCAGACATGAGCATTATTCTGCATATCTGGGATGCCTTGCAATGTGCTGTTCAGAAGAGATCTCCATCCCCTCGTACTCTTACGGATTTATGGACAGCCCTGTAGGATTCATGGTGTCACTTCCATCCAGCACTACTTTAGACACTAGTCGAGTCCATGCCACGTCTTGTTGCGGCAGTTCTGCATGCTCGTGGAGGGCCCTGCATGGCATTAGGTAGATGTACCAGTTTCTTTGACTCTTCAGTGTATTTAGATAGTAGTTCATGGAACTCTTTTATTCAATAAACAGATAATTTTTTTGTGTCTCAAAAAAAAATGCTAAACTCATCAGAAATAAATTCCCACAGCTGAAAAATCTAAATATTTATTTTAAATACAAGATATTTTAAAAATTAAATTTCTTAATAATATACAACATTCTATGTTGCTAATTCAGTTCTTGCAATTTTGTACACTTCAGAAGATGTAGTTTGAATTTAATTTTTCATTACTGAAAAACAGGAAGTAAATACAAACAGTAATTTGAACCATGACTGTTTCTAGAACTTTCCAGAAAGTCATGTTCTAAGATACGGAACATATTCTTTACCAAAGCATGCAGTCGTTCTATAGTCTTTGTTGACGTCATGTGTACCAAGTAACTCATGCACGAAGCATATGTTCATTGTCTCAGTCAGTAGTTGACAATTCGTTTGTGTGATATGGTGGTGAGTGTTGACACATCTGCAGATGTCAGTGCACTTGCAATGCAGACGGTGTTTCAGAGCCAGTAGCCCCTACTCTAACGGCAGACAAAGGTACAGTGGCGAACTTGGGCCAGCCCCTGGCGACTCCAACAGCTGAGGCTGTTCCGAAGCCCAGTACGGCTATTACCCCTGCCACATTGGCTCCCCTAAAGCCCATCAAACCTCAGAAAGCTTCTATACAGCACCAATAGCGGGTCAAATCACGTGGAAAACCGTTTTATGTGAGGCTTCATCTGACTCTTCCCCAGAGCTGATGGAGTACGACGTATGTGTGGGGAAATCATATCGCCCCACGCCTGCCCCTCCACGTGCGGCAGTCGCTCCACCCAGTCAGAGAGACAGGATAAAGGTGCTACCCCCATCATAGATGGCTCCCATACTTCAGTGGAACTTGCAGGGGTTCAGGACGCATGTGCAGGAATTTCATCTACTCTCTCAGGGTAGACCACTGTGTCTGTGTCTCCAGGAGACTTATTTCCAACCATCATTCTCCCCTGAGCTACGAGGCTATACACTTCATAAAAAGGACGACCTGTATGGAGAGAGAGCTAGAGGAGGCGTAGGTATTTTCGTCAGGACGGACTACCACTCCTCGCCTCTCTCGTTTACGACGACTTTACAAGCCGTCGCTGTGTCCGTGCACGTGTGTCATCCATTATTGACTGTATGTTGACTTCACTTGCCGCCACATCATGCACTTGATGAAGCGGCCCTCACCAACCTTCTTACCTCCCCCAGCCGTTCATTATTTGCGGCGATTTTAATGCCCACAATTTGCTTTGGGGCTCTGCAATTACCTGTCCCAGGGGTAGAGCAATTGAGAGGCTTCTCCTGTCATCCTGTACGTACTTTCTCAATGGAGGACAGAGCACTCACTTCTGCACAGCGACTGGGTCGTTCTCTGCCATTGATCTTTCGCATTGCTCTCCATCCCTTGGCGCCAGTGTTCAATGGGAAGTGATCGCTGACTTGCATGGCAGTGATCACTACCTAATCTGGATTCACCTGCCAGATGGCGTGGGCCCCGAAAGGAGACCACCAAGATGGGTGCTCAGTTGGGCCGAGTGGACACTTTATAGCCACTTGGCCCAGTTTGAACACTGTGCGAATGTTGAGGCATGGGTGGATCATATTACCAAAACGGTCCACCACGCCGCTGAAGCATCCATTCCACAGTCCACAGGCCACTGGAAGAGGCAACCTGTCCATTAGTGGAGTGTTGAATGCTGCTCTGCAATACGGACCAGGCGTGTGGCTCTGCATCGGTTCCCGTGTCGGCCGACTGCTGAGAATCTTGCAGCCTTTAGAGTGGCGAAGGCGAAATGTCGCCACATTATTCGAGAGAGCAAGAAGAGGTTGTGGCAACAGTTCCTGAACACCATTAATCATTCCACCAAAAGTTCCATCGTGTGGGAGACCATCAGGAGAATTTCTGGGAGGTGCCCCTGTAAGGTGTCAGGCAAATCCAACACCTTCCATGAAAACCCTGACATGATAAGCAAATCCAGTAGTATGTCACATAGCTCCGAATAAATCGTGACATTAAATTAACCAAAGTAATACGAGTAACGAGTGAGCAAATGGAATACCACAGACTAACACAAGAATTCCTAAATGGATGTCATACCTTCCCACCGTGAGACAGACACAGTTCCGAGGGGTGAAACGAGAACAAAAGCCGAGAGCAGAACCGTGTTAAGCTGGAAGGCCCTACGATAAGGGACGGACGTACACCCACGTCGCCAGTTAACTGCTAGGACCACACCACCCGCATGTTTTAGCGTGAGACTTTTTCGCGTCTCTGTTACGTTGCAAACTTTAAAAATATTGCCCCACCACGAAAAGTATAACGTTTGTCATTGGATAGACAGAATTTTTGTAGGCAGAGCTTAAGGTTAACATTGAGACCCTGATTGGTCAGATGAAAACACAGCCAGATAGTTTTTTTTTTAACCAACTTCGGTAAATTGTAGTAAGGAGAAGTTAGGAGAGAGTTGCTTCCGAGACGGTGAGGTGAGCGGAGCTGTGCTGTCCGCCGCCCCCTGACGAACACCGACGAGGTAATGAACGCACGCGATGCCGCATTTTTGAGCGCATAAGGCTTCACTCAGAACTGCAGAAGTCTCATCTGTTACATCCCCTTTCTACGTAATATAGTGTCGATCGTCAATTAAAGCTCATGGTGTTCACATTTGCCACTTGAAGTAAAAATCTGAAACTAGATGATTTTTCTGTTATATAGTTACTGAGAAGCCACATCAGCCACTGTAATTTACGACAAGTTAGATAAGTAATTAAAGATAATTGAGGGTCACTGTAGACCATTTTGATAGTTTTCTCTTTTGTGAAACTTAATTTAAACCTAGATTATAGATGTGATATGGCATAGGTCGTCCTTGGATCCATTGTAGAACTTGGAAACCCACTCAGGGAATATTCGTTGACATTTTTGTTGAACACAGTTGGTTTTTACCATCCTGTATTAAAACATTTCCTTTTATCAATAGTGCAATTTATAAACGATGGTTTGTGAGTAGAATAAAATTTCCAATGGTAAACTTAAGTGCTTTTTCGACGTTATTTTACCAGATAACTAAAAATAGGAAAGCCTTGAACCCCTTTCACTAAAGTTAGTTAGTATTAAGATTCCTTTACAGGGAGTGCAGTGGAGCTGACGCTGAAATCATTAAGTATTTGGTTATATCATCGCTAGTCTCACTGAACTCTTCTTAATTCTACATGTCATGTGTGGTCTGACGTCTCCTTACCAACAACAGGACCCAGGTTCAAACTAGTCAATTCCCTAAAAAACACGCTCAGAGTGTCGTTCCGCGAAAGTGGTAGGGAGACACGATATAGAACAAACAGACACCACGCAGAATGTTTAGAAAATGGCGACCCTGCCAGGATTGTAAAATACCATGATTGAAGGTCGACCACATGCCTAACTAGGTCACAAAAATATCCTGTTGAAAAATTTTCGTAGTAAAAAAAATTTTTTTTCCTAAAATTTTAGATACTCACAAACTGAAGCTTCAGCGATAGATACTAAGAAAGTGTCAGAGACAATAGCATAATTAAGTTCTGAATTTTAATATTGTTAGAATTAAGTTTTCTCCTCAATGCAAGCGCACAGGTGGCGGATACATCGTTGACAAGTTGGTTCTGACCCAACAAGTAAGTGAATGGATTGTCAAATAGTTCAAATGGCTCTGCGCACTATGGGACTTAACATCTATGGTCATCAGTCCCCTAGCACTTAGAACTACTTAAACCTAACTAACCTAAGGACATCACACAACACCCAGTCATCACGAGGCAGAGAAAATCCCTGACCCCGCCGGGAATCGAACCCGGGAACCCGGGCGTGGGAAATGGATTGTCAGTCTTGGTAGTGTCAAGTCGTGTGAACAAAAAGTTTATGAAACGCGTCAGATCGTATGAGCGCATGTTGACTCGAAGTAGGGCGCGTGAATTGCTTTTAAAACAGAAAATAAGGGATTCGGAGAAATTAGCAATGGCAGATCGAGACCTTGACCGAATTGAGGTAGACACTCAGCATGAAAATGGACAGAGAATAGAGGACAGTACAACAGACGATGCAGTATCGCGAGAAATAGGACATATAACGCACCACAACGAGGATAATGTACGTCAAGGCATAGAAAACGTTAAGTCAGCATACGACAGAGGAGCAGGAAAGTAGAGAGACAGTCGATGAGGATTCTAACTTGCGTCTTGAATACGTAGAACCCACAGTACACGTAATCAGAGCTCCCTCACCACAGAGTACAAGGAATGCGAGCAGAAACGTGTCACAGCACAGTTCAATGCAATCGGTTGCGAACCAACACTTGGTCGAAAACACAGAGCGTAGGACGTCAGAAGAAAACGCAATAGGACCACCAATCTGTCAGAATTATTACAATTAATGACGGAAACCATGACAAGACAAAATAAAGAAATTGCGAAACAAATTAAAATTTGGAATGCAGAAATGACGAAACAAAATGCAGAAACGACGAAACAAATTGCAGAAACCACGAGACAAATGCGTGAGATTAAAGAACAAAACAAAAAATTTCAGTTACGCGTAAGTCATATTGAAGACGAGGCAAAAGAATCTCGAGAAGTGATAGGAAACTTAATAACAGGTCACAATCAATTGAGAACAGACACTGAAAAGGTACAAGCTTACGTACAAACATTGCGTAATGACATTCAGGACGAGATCAAAACATTACGTAACAACACCCAGGGAGAAGCCAAGAAACTAGAGAAACGGATAAACGTAATTACTAGACAAGCAGCAGGTACAGCGCGTGAAGTTGTTGAAAACAGTGTGTTACACAAACGTATCACAAAAGCAGCTCTGAAAAGATATGATAACGGCATAGTCAAAATAGAAGCGCAAACGAAGCGACAATTTCAGAAATTGCGAACAGAGTTGTTGCAAACCACTGAAGAGCGCAGTGAACAGGATCGAACAAGCACAGAGTCTGCAACCACATCCGTATCTGTAACAGCACCGGAAAAACAAGCAATTAACGAAGATATTACACATTTGCGATTCCAATCACAGGCGGAAAGTAACATACGTGAAATCAGACAGCATGCACAACAACAAACACGTTTCGAAATTCTTGATGAACAAACGTCATCACAAACACATGCGGAACCACAAATGTATGTTTCAAGACAGTTTGGATCGTGCAATGAAGCAGCAATGTTAGCCAGACAAGATACCGAACCAATGCCTGACAATGGAAAGCCAGGTCGCGAAGAGTACAGTGCAATGCATTCAGCTACACGTTCACAACCGATGGAAGAAAATTCTTGCGTACCACTCCAACGATACTACGCAAGGGTAGGCGAGAGTTACAGTGTACAATATACAGTGGATCTACCAAAACCGGAAACAACGACGGGAGAAATGATCAGAAACAAAAGTGGCGAAGAATCGCGAATTTCATATGGAACTATGACGAAGTACGACAACGATCATTTCCCCACAGTCAGAAAATTTCAGCACTTTCGAGAAGGAAACTCATTACATCCACGAACTTTTATTGATCAATTCCGAGTAGGATTACCAGAACACTGGACGCTAGCACACAAATTAGACTTTATATGTGCACACATGTCAGGAACAGTCGCAGAAACCATGCACAATGTTGCAGCGACATGCCGATCGTACGAAGATTTCAGAGAGAATTTTCTCTCTCGATATTGGTCCAGCGAAGCACAGAACAGAGTGAAGTACGAATTATTACAGAACCCATATTTTGAAAAGTCAGGAGAGAAGAGTCCCTTGAAATTTTTCGAATTAATGGCAGAGAAAAATCAATACTTAGATGTACCATACACTGATGGAAAGTTGATTAAATTATGCGTGATGAAGCTACCATTGAAATACCAGCAATCATTAGTAGGTCGCGGAGACAATGACGTCGAAGCATTTAAAGGTATTCTAAGGGAACTAGAGTTCATATTTTCGGAAGATGACGCAAGAAAAATACGAAGCGCAAGTGAAAACGAAAGCAAAAAGCAGTGGAATCCACAAGACACAGTACGAAGAAACTATAATTACGAACCATGTGATAACTTCGCACCAAGAAACGACAATAGATTTCAACAAATAACCGGTTATGGATTTAGAAGAGAATATGGCAATAACTATAATTCACACAGGAGCGGCAACAACTATCACAGAGGAAATAACGACAACTGGAACGGGTACTGGAGAACCAACAGACCGACAAATTATCAACAAAGAAACCACCATCAACAAGCTGAACAAGAAAAGAGAATACAGATAGAAGAGGTGGAGGTAAGACCACCAAACCCCGATAAACGTTCGAATTGACAGCTAAGCGCCCATGTCAAAGAGAATGACGCACCGACCCAGGACAATTGCAGCACCTTGAACTGAGAAGTAAAAATCTTACCACGAGAAGAGAAGAAGGAAGAAACAAATCCGCAGGGACTAGATGAAAACGAAGACAAGAAAATAGCAATATCGTGTCGGGACGAAATTAATTGAGAGAATACTGACGAGGAAGATGAATTATCAGAGGCATGCACAACGAATGTACGAGGAAAGAACGAAGTAATGAGTATTGCAGAGCTGTTTAAGATGGAAACTAGGGAATTCAATGAGGATGATGCGCAGTCGACAGAAGTTGAAAATAAGTTACGGGTGGGCACACAACCCAACGTATATAATGAAGGAAGTTATGAAGCGATAATTAGAGTATTTAGATGCGATTATGTGGAAGTAGCGACGAAGAAGGAGAAGATAGACGAGGATGAGGAAAAAGTAGAGGATGTTGAAGAAAGCGTAAATGAAGGAAGAAATAGAGAAGAGGAAATAAAAGAGAGAGAAGTATCAGTCGAAGCTTATCCTACAGAAAGTTCGAATTCACAAGGGAAATTCCTAAAAAGACTCATGTATGATTCAGTGGAGGATTTGTTGATGCAAGAAGAAGAAGAACAGAACCAACCCTTTCAAATTCAACCCATTGTGAAGGCCATGGTAAAGCATATCCCAGTCAATATTGTAATTGATAGCGGAAGTGAACTGACTGCGATCTCAGAAAATTTATTCATGCAGTGTAATGCCAATGAGGAATTGCCAGTTCTGAAAACACGTAAGTTAAAGTAAGAGGTCCTATTAGAAACAATGCTGCGGAAGTTACGAGACAAACAAGGTTAACACTTTCGTGTCAAGGTCAAAAGATCGAAGCCAACTACGTGATTATACCTAAACTAACTGTAGATTTAATTACAGGTGCAGATTTTTTAAATGAGAGATGAGCGATAATAGATATGTGGAAAGGTAGCGTAACATTCGGGAATGTCACACTTCTCTTTGAGCAAAAGCTAATATTAAAAGAACTACCAGTTATAAACAAACAATTAAGAATGATGCGAGATAAAGAGGATGAGAATTAGAATGGTATGCACAAAAGGGGGAATCGCCTCAACTCATGTTAGAAGTCTATAAAGAAATCGACAAAAAATTGCAAGGAGTTCAAGGTATTTCGGAACACAGTAAAAGAGAATTAGAGGGTATTTTATGAGATAAAGCAGAGTTATTTTTACCTAAGACTGGCAGTTTTAAACACTTTCAGTACAAGTTTGAAGCAAAACAACACAAACCATTTAGAGTCCCACCCTATACAATCCCATTAAGCTACAGGAATAAAGTATTCCAGGAGATATCTAAAATGTTAGATGATGAGATTATTGAACCAGCTACCTCCACATATAACTGCCCACTCCATATTGTACAAAAACGAGATGGGAGCATCAGGTTAGTGCTCGATTCCAGACAGATCAACACAATCATAATCATTGAGACAGATCGCACAGAAAAATTAGAGGAATGATACAAAACTTCCACGTTGCTAAGATATTTTCATAAATTGATTTACGGAGTAGTTTCTGGCAAATAGAATTAGCCCCAGAATGTAGTAAATTTACAGCATTTATCGTATTCGGTAGATGTTACTAGTTTAAATGATTGCCATTTGGTTTAAACGTATCATCAGCAGCGTTTATTAGGGGATTTAATACTATACTTAGTCCTGAAATTTTACAAAAAATTACTTGTTATGTTGATGATGTGATTGTAGCAGAACCCTCTTGGGAACATCACAACAACACATTAAATCAGTTTTTACAGATCATGAAGGAGCATGGGGTCACAGTAAATATAACAAAATCCAAATTTGGAAGGCGAGAGGTCAAATTTCTAGGACACATAATTTCAGAGAAAGGGGTAATGCCCGACCCGGAAAAACTAACGGCAATCAAAGAATTATGTACTCCATATAATAAGAAAACTCTCAGAGGATTTCTAGGTCTCGTCAGATTCTATAAAAAATTTATTTGGATCGACTCTCTCGCAACACCACGCCTATGTGCATTGACTGGAAAAAACACGCCATGGGTATGGGATCAACAAGCCAATGAAGAATTTTTAAAAGTGAAAAACGCACTAACAACAGCACCAATTTTAACTCATCCTGATCTAACAAAAAATTTTTGTATGGCCACTGATAGCGCGAAAACAGGTTTAGGAGTTGTTTTATTCCAAGAATAGGAACAGGCAGGGCTAAGATCATATAGAACAATTGCATTTGCCAGTCGTGTACTCACAAAAAGCGAGAAAAACTATTCAGTCACGGAGCTGGAAGGAAGCATTGGCCATTGTATGGGGCTTCCAACGTTTTCGATACTTCCTATTCGGAAGAAAAACAAAAGTATACACTGACCACAAAGCATTAGAATTTCTGTTATCCGCCAAACTAGCTCATGGGAGGTTAGCCAGATGGATGTTAATACTATGAGAATTTGACTTCACTATTACACACATACCAGGACCAGCGAATGTATTAGCAGATGCTTTATCACGATGTCCACAGTGTGCATCCAATAACATAGGTTTGCAAGCAGCGGAAGACCTGTTTACAATGTACTATAAGAAACAAATAGCTTTCGAAAACTACATTACGACAGCATTGGAAAACATAGGCAAAGAACAGGCCAAGGATCCCGAAATACTAGGAATCAAACACAAGTGGAGAAGTAAGGATTTTCCAGACATTCGACAGCACTATCTCGTAAAAAACAATGTTTTATTTTTTAGACGAAATGTTGCAACGAATGAATGGTTAATTTATATCCCAGATGAACTAATTAATAAGTGCATATGGTATACACATTTAAGTAATGGCCACTTTGGACCAAAGAAATGCTTTTTTAAAAATAAAACAAACAAGCTGTTTTCCTAATATGGAAAGACGAATTCGAACAGTATTAGTGAAATGCAAAAAATGTATGAGGGCTAAACACGTCACTTTCCAAACCAAACCACCTACGTTTCCAATAATCCCTAAAAAATTAAAACAAATAGCTGCAACAGATTTGATGGGGCCCCTCCCATGTACAAAAAAGGGATATATTTTCATATTTGTCGTTTTGGAACTTACTTCTAAATATGTTACCGTCCATTAAAATGGGCACCAGGTCTTACTATAAGTAAAGCATTTAGACAAGATTTTCTCAGACAAGTAGGTCGAGTGGAATGAATAATTTCGGATAATGGCCCACAATATAAATCAGTGCAATGGCAGAACACATTAAAACAGCACAATATAAAACCCATCTACATATCTAAGTACAAACCTAGCGTAAATCCAGCAGAACGATCTATGAAGGACATAGGCACTTTATTCCGATTATATGCAGGAAAAAGACACAACACTTGGGATATATACCTTAAAGATTTTCGAGAATTAATAAATGAAATGCCAAATAGCACTACACTACTGCCTCCAGTTACTGTACTTAAAAATATTGAACCCCAAACATAACAAGAGAAAATGTTAAATTTCCTATTGTACCACATAGACAGCACAAACAAGTCATAGCAACAGCACTCTCCAACATCAGAAAGGCCGCCATTAAAAGAAAAGAAAGAGGAGATAGAACAACAATTAAAAGAACATTCTCAGTAGGCCAGAAAGTATTTGTAAATACACACCATCTCTCCAGCAAACAGAAACACAAAATACATAAGTTTTACGCTGCATACAAAGGACCTGTCATAATTAGCCAAATTGCTCATGATAATGCTGTGGAACTAATAAACCCAAAAACAGGCAAAACCTTAGGACTTCACCATGTGAGCCATATCAAAAAGTTTGAAGATTAATTTTTTTACTGGTAAATAATCAGCACAATATTTCAAGATTATGTTGCAGATAAGATCGTCAGGAGAAAGAAGAATGAAGAGTGAGGAAGGTGGGAAAAGAAAGTAGTTTCAATAAAAACAACACAAAAAAGTAACAGCAATAGTACCATAGATTAAGGTGAAGGGATAAAGTGTAGATAGTCTAACAACATGAAATACTAAAATGCTATACACCACAACACTTCACAAAAATAAAATAAAAAACTAATTTGAGGATTCTTGTAGAAGATAAGACTCAAAATATCTTAGAATTGTAACATGGAAAGGGCGCCGAATTTTTGTAAAGTTTTTTAAGAAGGCATAAAACAATGTCGGTACTAGACATATGTTAGATGATTATAAGTAAAACTTTTTGTACGAACCATTGTAAAAACTCCAGCAAGGACGAGATGCAACGACCCACAAGTTGCAACATGAGAAGTATCAAGAAAGAAAAGGATGTAATTAGCAAGACACGATTCCTACAAGGCAGAAGCATCAAGAGAAGGGAAAGGACAGCAACCGATGCACGGACAGACAAGCAAACACCGGACTTTCACCGCTCGTAAGCCCCGGAACGCCCCCACTCAGCGGGGCGAACAAAAAGCGGCCCAACGAGAAGACCGCTTGTGCAAGCCACAACTGGCGAAAAAATATGTGTAAAAGTCATAATACTGCTATTAAACAGCACGCTGATGCACGAAACTGAACAAAACTTCCACAAAGTAAAAATGACACGCCCAAACAATTTATCAAACTGTTACTAAGAGGAGAACTTCAAAGCGACTAGTTATCAATAAATATTTCCATATCCTGCCCAGAGAAGAACCAAGAAGCAAGTAAGAAGCAGAGAAAAAGCAGGAAGAACAGAAGTTGAAGATTCGCAAGATTGAGGCCAAGAAAGAAGATGGGTGAAGAATAGATGACATACCTTCCCAAATCCCTATCCTATTGTAAACTAGTTGTCTGTGAAGTATTACAATGAAAAACGACCAGTTTCAGCGACACATAACGATGACTTTCACGCATACAAAGCCAGTAAACCACAAGATTCTGCACTCACAGTTCCATTCCATTATGGGACCTCCACAACAGCAACACACACTTGCAAAGCCAACAAGGAACGACGAATAAGGCTGTACATCAAATACTTGCCCACATCCATCTCACTCAAGTCCATCACCTTCGTGCAAAAACATTCGCCAACCTCATGCTTAAACATTCATAGGATTGTGTGAATGTGTGAAATCAAATTATGTGATGTAGGAATTGTGCAAAAGAAACATGTGAAAAACTAAATATGTTTAGCACACCAGACAGCTAATAAACTACAAAATAACAGTCATTGACTATGGACTTAAGTAAAAAATAGACTATCGATAAAAAAGTCATTAGTTCTGAAATGGACAGTATATAAAGAACAAAAGTAAGGCATAATAAACACTAAAACTATGTGCCACTTATTTTCTCCTCATAAAAATAAAAGAATAACTATATTTTTCTTATTTTCTCCTTTTAAAAACAAAGAATAAAAAATTTTCTTGTTGGATGTTTTCCCCTTTTTTTTAACATTTGTACCATTTGTTAGGATAATATCTCAATACTTGTGTATGTATATTTCTTTGTCAAAGCAATTCTTGGAAATAATTCTTATTTGTTAGTGTAACAATGTTGAAATGAGTGTCTAGAAACAAAAACACTTTACTTGTACATGAAATTTAGAAAATGTGTTAGGAATAGATTTTACTTAATTACTACATTTATAAAAAAAAATATTTCTAAGAAAATCGATGTGAAAGACTCCTCACTTTCGATAACAAACTTCTTAAAAAACAAACTACACACTTAAATAAAGAAAGAAAATAATTATAACTTCATAATAATAATAATAATAATAATAATAATAATATAAAAATATTCTTCTCTTGTCAATATAAACATATTTTTGAGAACAATGTGGAAGAATATAAAAATATAAATTAGTAATATAAACTAGCATAGAACCAGAATAACGTGGCTGAACAGTAGGCGACAAAATGTAGATAAAGGAATAATTTTTGACTGGCTTAGACAACGATTCAGTCATTGCCTAACTTCAGTGCAAAAATTAAGTTCTAAGTGTGGTGATATGTAAGGTGTCAGGCAAATCCAACACCTTCCATGAAAACTCTGACATGATAAGCAAATCTAGTAGTATGTCACATAGCTCCGAATAAATCGTGACATTAAATTAACCAAAGTAATACGAGTAACGAGTGAGCAAATGGAATACCACAGACTAACACAAAAATGCCTAAATGCATGTCATACCTTCCCACCGTGAGACAGACGCAGTTCCTAGGGGAGAAACGAGAACAGAAGCCGAGAGCAGAACCGTGTTAAGCTAGAAGGCCATACGATAAGGGACGGACACCCATGTCGCCAGCTAACCGACAGGACCAACCCCCAGCCCATGTTAAAAGCTAGAACCCTCCAGAAGAACAGTATAGATCTTACGATAACACTAAAAGGGCCACACTAGCTGCAAGTTTTAGCGTGAGACTTTTTCGCGTCTCTGTTACATTGCAAACTTTAAAAACATCACGAAAAGTATAACGTTTCTCATAGGATAGATAGAATTTTTGTAGGCGGAGCTTAAGGTTAACATTGAAACCCTGATTGGTCAGATGAAAACACAGCCAGATAGTTTTTTTTAAACCAACTTCGGTAAATTGTAGTAAGGAGAAGTTAGGAGAGAGTTGCTTCCGAGACGGCGAAGGTGGAGCTGCACCGCCCGCTGCCCCCCTGAAGCTGCCTAACCAACGACAAGGTAATGAACGCACACGATCCCGCATAACAGCGCATAAAGCTTCACTCAGAACTGCAGAAGTCTCATCTGTTACACCCCCGTTTTGCGTAATACTAGTGTCGATCGTCAATTAAAGCTCATGGTATTCACCTTTGCTACGTAAGTTAAAATCTGAAACGCGATGATTTTCTGTTATACAATTATTGAGAAGCCACATCAGCCACTGTAATTTACGACAAGTTAGATAAGTAATTAAAGATAATTGAGGGACACTGTAGACCATTTTGATAGTTTTCTCTTTTGTGAAACTTAATTTAAACCTAGATTATAGATGTGATATGGCATAGGTCGTCCTTGGATCCATTGTAGAACTTGGAAACCCACTCAGGGAATATTCGTTGACATTTTTGTTGAACGCAGTTGGTTTTTACCATCCTGTATTAAAACATTTCCTTTTATCAATAGTGCAATTTATAAACAATGTTTTGTGAGTAGAATAAAATTTCCAATGGTAAACTTAAGTGCTTTTTCGACGTTATTTTACCAGATAACTAAAAATAGGAAAGCCTTGAACCCCTTCCATTAAATTTAGTTAGTATTAAGATTCTTTTACAGGGAGTGCAGTGGAGCTGACGCTGAAATCACTAAGTATTTGGTTATATCATCGCTAGTCTCACTGAACTCTTCTGAACTCTACATATCATGTATGGTCTGACGTCTCCTTACCAGCAACAGGTCCCAGGTTCAAACTAGTCAATTCTCTAAAAAACACGCTCAGAGCGTCGTTCCGCGAAAGTCGTAGGGAGACACGACTTAGAACAGACAGACACCACGCAGAATGTTAGAGTCTTAGCCACAGTACATGGGGAGCCGACAGAACTTGTCTGCTCCAGTTTTACATGGCGTTTGTATGATCTCGCCTGATTATGGGTGCACGGGGTATGGGTCTGCGAGGCCCTCTTACTTAAAGATGTTGGACGTTGTGCACTTGAAGGGCTTCGGTTGGCAATTAGGCATTCAGAACTAGCCCCATACCAAGCCTCTGTGCAGAGGCTGGTGAACCGCCACTTCATATGCGGCGGCGGCTACTTACGGTGCGTCAGGCGTATAAAACTTTCTCCACACCATACACACCTGCATACCATACCGTTGCTCAGCTTCCTCTGGCACGGATGTTTCATAACCGGCAACGAGCGACGTGGCCCTATGGGATTCGCGCACAGGTTTGCCTCTCTGCGATGGATATGGCTGGTCTTCATGTTTTCCGTCGCGGTTGGAGCATATTTCCACCTTGGCTCCTCCGGAGACCCAGAGTTATTTTAGATTTGACTAATTTTAAGAAAGATAGTAGACCAAATTTTACATTCCAATCTCAGTTTTTTTAACATTTTAGATGCGCATCGCGGTTTTACCGTCTTTTACATTGATGGCTCCAAACAGGAGAATTTCATTGGCTGTCCTGTAGTGTTCCCTGATCATGTTACCCGGATTCGCCTCCCTAATGAATATGCCGTTTTCGCAGCGCAGCTCCACGCGATCCTGAGGGCACTGGAGTGGATGAATCGTGTTCGGGGCAATCGATTTCTCCTCTGCTCCGATTCTCTTAGTGCCTTACAATCATTGCAGAATCTGTACCCAACTGAGGAGATGGTCCAGCTGATATATGACCAACTGTACTTGCTCCAACGGCGGGGTAAGGAGATGTCCTTCTGCTGGGTGCCTGGTCGTGTAGGAATATGGGGCAATGAACAGGCCGATCGGGCTGCCAAGGAGGCCTGCAGAGAGCAGGATGTTGACCAGTGTCCTATTCCCTTGCAGTCTGTCATTTCTGCACTCCACAAGAAGTACATGGAGTTGTGGGAGAAAGAATGGCTGGCGGTGACGGCCAATAAACTGCGGTTGGTGAAGTCAACAACTCGGCCGGGTGCTCAGGCGGAAGAAGTGACCCTCACGCGCCTTCGGATTGGGCACTGTCCTCTCACACATAGCTTTCTATTACGGTGGGGTCCGCCCTGGTAGCTGAGTGGTCAGCGTGACAGGCTGTCAATCCTAAGGCCCCGGGTTCGATTCCCGGCTTGGTCGGAAATTTTCTCCGCTCAGGGACTGGGTGTTGTGTTGTCCTAATCATCATCATTTCATCCCCATCGACGCGCAGGTAGCCGAAGTGGCGTCAAATCGAAAGACCTGCACCAGGAGAACGGTCTACCCGACGGGAGGCCCTAGCCACACGACATTTCCATTTTATTACGGCGGGATCCCACGATTTGTGATGCTTGTGGTGTGCACATCTCTGTCCGGCACATTTTAACAGACTGCATTTTATACCGTGATGCAAGGGCAGAAGCACAAGTTGATGGGGACCTGCCCTGTGTTTTAGTCAATGATGAGAGGTGTCTGTCTAGGGTTTTAAAGTTTTGTGATGTGTCTGGACTTTGGCCTAAACTTTTAGGCTGGAGGTTTTAGCGTATTGCACAGTGGCTGGCTCCTCCCTTTTTCCTTGCGGCCAGGCAGCCACTACCATGTTCTATATTGTTTTTTTCCCTCTACCACTTTCTTCCTGGGTTGTCCATGTTTTACTGCTGGCGGCATGCTTCGTTCCACGCTTCGGTGTGAGTAGGCACATAGTTTTCCAAGCTTGTTTCCTGTGTTTTACTTTCTGTTTTATCTTATTGTTCTGAGTCTTTTCTTGACACCCGTCTCAATCTGTTACTGAGCGGGCGCTGAAGACCTTGCCGTCGTGCGCCCCTAAAACCCTCTCCATCCATCCTGTGATTCGTTGCCATCATGAAAAAGGCATATTGGTATGAAAAGAGTTTTCTTTGATAAGTTTTAATGTCCTACAAGAAAGACAAATGGGAAAGAAAGCATCATAAATTGTTATTGTAAATAAGATCCCATACTATGAATTCGAAAACTTCTACTCCATCACTAGACAACGAAGAGAAGTACTCTTGAGTTTGGAACTACTATACAGATGGGTACAACTATTTGTTCACGTAAGAATTTTCTTAAGAACTTTATTTAATATCCACATTTCTCATAATAATAGAGAATAATGTACTGCAGAAGTTGTGTTCATTGCTACCAGAGTACATATTTTGAGCTTAATATTTGCAAAAGTGTTTGTTTCTTTACGGAGGAAGTGAAGTGCAACCTCATACTGCGTTCTTAGCTGTGATGGAGCGACACTGTGGGAATGTGGTATTTGAATCTTCGAATAGGTGCCTGATTCATAGAATTACAGTTGGTGGCAGATTCCGTCTATTCTCAATATGTTACCAAAATTGCATGTTTAAAGTCGGTGGTAGACTTGAGACATAGTCCGAAACCGTAATAAATACTCTCCCTGAAAATTATTTGGAACAGTTTGTTCATTCCCCGACGAAGTGTAAATGGTATTGATAAGATGCTAGATCTCTTAGTGAAAAATAATTCTGAGCAAATAGCGTCATAACTGATAGACAAAATCGGAAGCACAAGGAAGTTCTAGTGAGATAGCAACAAAATCCACCAAGAATTAAAACAAAATACATGTGCTTGAAAGAGAAAATATAAACTCGCTTGACTCGTTGTTAAGAGCTAGTCCAACTATATTATGTTAGGTTTGAAAATGTAGCTAAATTTGAAGAAATGGTGTTGGCTGCAGTTAAGAGTTTTGTACCAAGTAAATTAATAAGAGACGGGAAAGTTCACCCGTGGTACACAATCAGGTGAGGACACAGTTGGAGAACAGAAAAGCATTCCACATTTAAAAGAACGCATCTGCAAATCGGCAACAGTTTTCAAATGCTCGGTACATAGTGCGTACGTCAATGCGAGACTTTTTTAATAATTTCGGGAACGAAATTCTGTCTGGAAATGTGGCAGAAAGTGCTAAGAGGTCCTCGTGGAATGCAATGTATACTAACGACAAGACACAATCTATACTTTTATTACGTGATGACGAAGGTAATGTTACCGATGACAGTGCCACTAAAGTAGAATTTCCAAACACGGCTTTCCGAAATTCCTTCAACAAAAAATATGCCTGAAATTTTGAAAAACACGGTTCAAAACAACTACTAACATGTGCAGTTTTGTAGCAGATGCCGTCAGTGAAGCGAAGCAGCTTTTATCGCTTAATAAGAGCACGTTTTCCCGTCCTGATATACTATTGTAACTATTTTACTTACACACCTTTTCGATGTTCTGTGGACGAGTGTACTTGTATTTCAACATCCGCGTCTGTTCTCTATAGTAGAGTTAATGGTAGATGGTACATCCCGTTGCACCACCTACAATGGTGTTGTCTATTCTATTCACGTATGGAGCGCGTGAAGAATGACTGTTCAAATGCCACTGAGCATTTGTAATTAATCTCGCCCCCACGATCCATGTCGGAGCGATATCTACAGGATGGTAGTACATTCCTAGAGTTATCGTTCATAGCTGGTTGTTGAAACTTCGTAAGTAAACTTTTTCGGGAAAGTTTAAACCTATCTTCAAGTGTGTGCCAGATCAGTTCTTTCAGGATCTCTGTGGTACACTCCTGCGGGTCAAGCGAATCTGTCACCATTGGTGCTGCCCTTCTCTGTATAAGTTCAATGTCCCCCTTAGACCTGTTTGTTAGGGCTCACACACAGTTGTACAATATTGTACGTTGGGTGACGAGTGATTTGTAAGCAGACTACTTTGTATACTGATAGTATTTCAGCAGTATTCTGGCAACAAAGCGAAGTCTATCACCTGCTTTATCCACGTCTGAACCTATGTGATCGTTCCACTTCATGTCCCTACGAAGTGTTACATTCAGGTATTTATAAGAGTGTACTGATTCCTACTGTGACTCACGGATACTGTACTGGTAGAAGACTACGTTTTTATTTCGTTTTGTGAAGTGCAGAATTTTACTTCTCTAAAAATTTTAAGCAAGTTGAAAATCTGTGCACCACTTCGATGTCTTATTAAGATGTGGCAACATTTGTGCAACTTATTTCTGACTGCACTTCATTGAAGATAGCTGCATCATATGCCGGAAGTCTGAGGTTACTATTGACATTGTTAGCAAGGACATTAATGTACGCTTCCAGAATGTCTTATGAGAAAGGTCTGATTTTCGTTTTACGTTTTCGATACTTTCGAAATCCGTGTTGGTTGGCACGGAAGAAATTCAAGATACCTCATTACGTTTGAGCGCAGAGTAGATGTATAAAGATTGTAAAAAAAAAAAAGAGTGTCAAGGATATCTGACGGCAGTTTTGTGCATCACTTCCCTTATGCTTGTAAATCAGTGCATTCTTCCAACTACTGGCCAGGGATTTTTTTTTCAATGGATCTACGGTAGATTATAGTTAACTCAGCAGAACCTGATAAGGATTGCATTGCACTCCTTCTTCAGGCCACAAGTGGCCCATCGGGACCATCCGACCGCCGTGTCATCCTCAGTTCAGGATGCAGTTAGGAGGGGCGTGTGGTCAGCACACCGCTCTCCCGGTCGTTATGATGGTTTTCTTTGACCGGAGCCGCTACTATTCGGTCGAGTAGCTCCTCACTTGGAATCACGAGGCTGAGTGCAGCCCGAAAAATGGCAACAGCGTATGGTGGCTGGATGGTCACCCATCCAAGTGCCAGCCACGCCCGACAGCGCTTAACTGCGGTGATCTGACGGGAACCGGTGTAGCCACTGCGGCAAGGCCGTTGCCTCCATTGCACCATAGAACTCTGTTCAATTTTAACGATCACAGCTGTTTCTCAGCGACACTGACATTGATATGCATTACACTCATATTTTCGGTGGTACGAGAATTTACCTGGGGCAATACTCGAGGATTTTTCTTCGTAAAGGAACTTTCGAAAACACAGTTAAGCATTCTGCTTTTGCTTTGCTACTCTATATTTCAGTTCCTGACTTGTCCGCGTGTCTGGACACTAACGTTGTTCCCAGTAACAGCCTTTACATACAATCAGAATTTCTTTAGGTCCTGTAGGAGATCATTTGGTAGTATTCTATGACAGTAGTCATTGTAGACTTCACACATAGCTCTGATGACAGCCACGCGCATATCGTTCAGCATCTTTCTGTCTTTAGCCCTATGCTTTGTTTTGTATCTGTTATACAATAATTACCGCATATTGTTTTACATGTACACAGAAGTACCTAGTTTTATCTGTCTGAAACGCTGAGGTGCTTCTGCCGAGAATAAACAAACCAGAGAAAATCTGAAAAGTTACATGGTAGCCACGTTGTAGCGTTTGAGGCTCTGAAGGGATTAGGGTCGCGTCTCCTCGATGCCATTTCCTTTTTCACTGTATTGTGTCTTGATGTTTTAGAAGCGTAACAAAAATATAACCAAGGCACGTCGAAGAAGATAATACACTGCATCGCAAACGGGTATACGACACAGTCATTTACTGCCAGGATGTGTCAGCGTACGCAGACCACAAGAGACAACGTTCTGGCACTCGTCCAGTATGATTGTTTCACTGCACGTGGAATGATAGCCATGTGAAGTGTTCAATCTCACTGTGCCCAGAAATGGCGCGAGACAGTGGTACAAAGCCAGCTTCGAGGGCCTGGCTTCAAAATGGTGTCAATGCCTCAGTAAGATAATGTGTTAGTAGACACATGTACGGAACGCCCCTTTAAAACGCCGTCCAACTCCTTAACGAGACCATTTTCTCTGGATGCTCGAAAATCTAAACCGAAAGAGGTCGTCTCTAATCAGGAACTTTATAGGCTTGCCTTCGCTGAATTGAATTAAGAGCGTGACAAGCACCACATGATCTTTTCAGATGAGCCATGATTTAAGACGATGAATGAGGGTCCGGTGATGGTTTACAAGCCGTGGAGGACGTGTTAGGAGCCACATCCATTTGTTGGCTGGACTGCAGTCTCGTGCTGCGTGTGGATGTCATCACATGGCGCCAGAATTTATCCTCATCTCGCCTTGGATCAGAATGTGCACGTCATGAAACATACTATGCTGCCAGTTGTGGGGATGTTCTATCCCTGTGGAGTGATCTAGTTCCAGTGGGATCGCTCACCGGTTCACACGAGTCATACAGTTCAGCAATGGCTTTTACAACAGGATACCGTAGACCTAATCGACTGGCCTGTACGAGCACCGGACTTGAATCCCATAGAAAATTATGGGCCAAACTGAAATGCGACATGACCTTATACAGACCTACAGCGGCTCCAAGCACACCTGACCAACTGCAGGTTGGATACACGGGAATCTCCTGGACGATGCGACGTGTTTCCAGAGGCTGACCGCCTCCAAGCCTCGTGTGATCAGGCTGGCCAGTGGTGGGTTGACCTCACACTAGCCTCGTCCCTAATGTGAACCTTTCCGTGTCTCACGTTACTCCATATTAAACCATTTGATAGAACTGTACCTTTGTTAACTGGAAATCCATGGGACATCATTGCACTTTAAATTTTACTTACTGAATTCGTGCTACTTAACAATACATGTAAATTTGAAAACAAATGCACAAAAACGTCAGTTTGAATCAAAATAGAAATGGTGTCTGCGTATGAGACAGAGAAAATAATATCAACCAATGTAAGAAGAAATTAGAATTATATATTACTACCTTCAGCTTCTGACAGGCGTTGATATATATCAACGGGGACACGTCAAAATGAGTGTCCCGACCGGGAGTCGAACCCGCGATCTTCTACTTACATGACAGACGCTCTAAGCATCTGAGCCACCGAGAGCACAGAGGATAGAGTGACTGTAGGGACTATCTCACGCTCTCCTCCCGCGAGACGCACATTCTCACCTTATGTATCCACACACTACATTCGTAGTGCCCCTAACCAACACACTCATTGCTCGTGGAAGAGTCAGGAGATCCCGGGTGCGAGTCCCAGTAGGGGCACACATTTTCACCTGTCACCGTTGTTATATATCAACGCCGATCAGCAGCTGAACGTATTAATGTATAATTCTAATTTCGTTGTAGACGGCTGCAGGTCATCAGTGATGTCTGTTCTTTCGGACATGTCCGAAAGAACTGACACCATATCCACATAACTATAATGTAAGAAGAGGTTATCCCTCTAATGACAATATTCCCTTCATTACTACCTCTCCTAGATTTTCTGCGTTTCTTGTGCAAAAAATTGCACTCAGTGTATAGAAAAGCTGTTTTTCACTTTAACATCCTTCGGACTACGAAAGATTGCATTCCATTCACTGTGACCATTTACCTATGTTATTCTTCAGAGAAACGACCATTGCAGAATACGCATTCACTGTCTTCTTCTTCAAATTGCAACCTGAAGCACTGTCCCAATTTACATTTGTATCAGATTCCCTATGACGATGATTTTGTTTCCTTCGTTTTTCTCTTTTTCTTTTTCAAGAATAAAATTTTCTCCTCTGTATCCTACAATTCCCCTACAGATTTCTTCACTTTGAACTGCTTGAAACGTTCCCTGTATAAAGACGGTGTTAGCTACTTAACACATTCAGCTTGCATATTTTCGTAGCTGGCCGGATACCATTTGGACTCACATTTACACCGTGTTCGCACCTTGTATGTGTACTGCAAAGTCATTATATGGCGGTTACATGGGTACTGTCCCATTTTCCAGAGGTCGTTATATCGTTTTCCATTGTTACTGCTCTCAAGTAGGCAGCCCCATGATCAATAATGAGGTTACTGCTTGACCTGGGCTATTTACCACATGATTTCTACTTCCTAAGGATAATGCGTTGTAAATAGTCCGATGCACTCCACACAAGAGACCGCATTTTATGCTCGGAACTGCATGGTAAACAGGTGATTTCAGCACAGTGTTTTCTTGCTTTGTCCATCAACTATTAGCACAACAGGGTCATCACCGAAGGGATACAAGAAGTCAGACCACTTAGTAAAACCATGAGCCTGAATCCAGCTATTAGTGTGGCAAGGTGAAGTTATCCTAATTTCGAGACAGGGTGTCCTAATACGCCATACTATTGGGTATTATGATACCCACGGTACCGTATATTAGGAGAAAGCTATCTTGCGCTATAAACCTAGCCTCACATACGCGCTGCTGAGTTTGAACGAAAATTCTTTATAGCGATTGTGAGGAATATTGATGCAGCAACTAATCTACTGGCCGGCCGCGGTGGCCGTGCAGTTCTAGGCGCTCCAGTCCGGAGCCGCGCTGCTGCTACGGTCGCAGGTTCGAATCCTGCCTCGGGCATGGATGTGTGTGATGTCCTTAGTTTAGTTAGGTTTAAGTAGTTCTAAGTTCTAGGGGACTGATGACCTCAGAAGTTAAGTCCCACAGTCCTCAGAGCCATTTGAACCATTTGAACTAATCAACTTCAGATATTAAAGCCCTACATGCACATACACATGTCAAGGATTTTCGACAATATCCATCATCTCCGCAATTATCTTATTGTCACTCTTCTTCGTCTTATGCGCTGTGAAAGCTATGTTGTGACACTTCCCAACAGAGCTGAGCACATAATGCAGTCAGAATCTACGCAGTCTCACATTAGCGACACTGTAGTAGCCGGCCGGTGTGGCCGTGCGGTTCTAGGCGCTTCAGTGTGGAACCGGTTGACCACTAGGGTCGCAGGTTCGAATCTTGCCTCGGGCATGGATGTGTGTGATGTCCTTAGGTTAGTTAGGTTTAAGTAGTAGTTCTAAGTTCTAGCGGCTGATGACCACAGATGTTAAGTCCCATAGTGCTCAGAGCCATTTTTTTGAGACTGTAGTAGTAGACACCTCTTCTTTGTATTCAAAATCATTTTAAGTAATAATAATATTATCTGGACAAGTTGAAAACAACATCAAATCAGCAAATAAATAGCATTTTTTTCAAATTAAATTCTAACTGTAGTAAGCCAAGCCGTAGTGCATCCGTCATCTGGCGTCTGTAATTTCGTTCCCGCATGTCACAGAAATTCTCGAGTTCTACATTCCTCGGGAAACAGGGACAAACGAACCATAATTTCCTTGGAGAACCATATTCTACGCTTTTCCTTCCACTTGGAAGGCCGTACAATACACATAAATAAAAATAATAGGATATACCAAAAAGAATCATTTGAAACATGTGCGCGAACAATGTACCGCTGGAAACAGAAAACTCTCGAGTTTTACATGGTTCTCATTAGGCAGCAGCAGAGTGCGCCCACTTCAATTCTAGTAAAAATTGAGTCTGGACAACAGAAAGTGTTTTTGCGCAGTGCAGTAATAATTCTTCAGCAATAATAACTCTTCAGCGGTAATAACTCTTCAGCGTGACTTTCGTAGTAGGTATGGCGTGGATCCTCTTACAGCAGGGAGCACTAGAAGATGGCATGAACAATTCCGAGAAGCAGGTTGTTTGTGGAAAGGCATCTCGGCGGGCCGTCCCCGAGTGTCTGACACATACGTCGAACGCATTAGATTAATTATTCATTCCATACACCTACAAAACAGGGGATCCTCCTGGATGTGGAACATGACAGATAAACACATTACAAAAATGTAATTAGAAAAACTTAAGTTTCATTAATTTTAATAATCCTCAGTCAAAAAACTGTAAAATTATGTACATGAATTAAAATTAAAATTCTAATATTTACAGGTTTAATACGTAAATCTGCTTTCATTAAATACATCATTCACATTCTAGCTAATCACTCGGCTATTACAACCATGTATTGTCAAAAATTAAAGACAACGAATCATTTCAATGATCCTCAGTTAAGAACAGTCAAATTATGTACAAGATTTAAAATTAAACTTCCACTATTTACAGACTTAATACTTACATCTGCTTTCCATGCATCCATCATTCACACAGTAGGTAGTTACTTGGCTGTTACAACCAAATACTGTCAAAAATTAAAGTATAATAAATTTTCATTAAAATGGTCTACTGGACTTGTTGAGAAATTCATGGATGGAACAGGAGCTGGCAACCAAAAATTCTTTTAAATTATGTTTAAATTGTACCTTATCTGAAACTAAACTCTTAGTGGTTGCTGGTAACTTATTGAAAATGTGCGTTGCTGAATATTGGCCTCCTTTCTGGGCAAGACTAAGTGATTTTAAATCTTTATGTTTATTGTTCTTATTCCTAAAATTGATACTGTGTACTAAGCAGTTATATGTAAAAAGAGATGTATTATTTACAACAAACTTCATTAAGGAATAAATATACTGAGAAGCTGTGGTTAGTATGCCCAATTCTTTGAATAAATTTTGACTTCATGTCCGCCATAGTTTCACAAGGAGTCCGCAGAAACCCGTTCGCCGTGCAGCTCGACAGCTCAACATGCCCCCAATGTTCGTCTCGTGTGGTTGCGTCGATGTTAACACATGAAACCGTACAAAATTCAGCTACTGCAAGCTCTTCGTGAAGCTGACAAACAACAGCTTGTGGATTTATGTATTTTTGTTCTTGTCAAGATGGAGGATGACAGTTTTCTTCCACGCTTAGTGTTTAGTGACAAGGCTCCATTCCATTTAAATGGAAAGGTGAACCATCGCAATGTGAGAATATGGGGTACGGAACAAACACATGAAGTTGTACAACATACGAGAGACTCTTCAAAATTTTTCATGGGAGTTTCATGGGAGAAGGGGTATGGTCAGTTTTTCTTTGTCGAGAACACTGTTATAAGAAGCACATATACCTCGATATTCTTGAGAACATCCCATTCCCACAGTTGGAGATTGATTCGAACGACTACGTTTACCAACAGCATCGGGCATCGCCACACTGGCATCAGGAAGTGCAGGAATTTATGGATCGCTGGCACTCGACCAAATGATTGTGCCTTACGTTACTGGCCTCCAGTCACCAGACCTGAGTATATGTGTTATTTCTCGTGGTGGTTTATAAAAGACTCTGTTTATGTGCCTCCCTCACCAACAACAATGAATGAACTGAGACATCGCATAACAGCAGCTGTGGAAACTGTGACTCAAGACATGCTCGCTGCAGTGTGGGAACAATTTGAATGTCGCATTGATATATGCCATGCGTCCCAAATGGTTCAAATGGCTCTAAGCACTATGGGACTTAACATCTGAGGTCATCAGTCACCTAGACTTCTTAAACCTAACTAACCTAAGGACATCACACACATCCATGCCCCAGGCAGGATTCGAACCGCGACGGTAGCGGTCGCGCGGTTCCAGACTGTAGCGCCTAGAACCGCTCGGCCATTCCGCCATGCATCTCAAGCGGGGCATATTGAACACCCATGAAAAGATATAAAAAAAAGCTTTTTGAGTTTCCCGATCATCAAAAAACAAAATTCATTGTATATGTTTATTAGTTTCAGAAATATAGACGTGCCAAATTGGATGATTCTTCTTGGTACACTTTGTATCTTCGAGACTAAAAATTATGAGCTAGTCGTTAAACATCTATTCCCTCTTATTGAATTTCATTTTAATGATCTTTTGTTTGTTGCATCTGTTTTCCCGTTAAGCGAGTAGCTTAAGGCATATAGACAAGACTTTCTCTTCGGCTACGTTATTTGGTCCTGATTGTTTTCGAAAGAGGCTTACATTTGAGTGTGAAAATTGATTTAAAAAAAGGGTATGTCATTACCAGTTGCATTCGTTCCAAAAAGTTCGTTAACATGTACAGTCGTGCTCAAAAGTATCTGAACGACCTGAATTGCATCTCGCCTGATTCGCATGCAACCAGCCTACCGCAGCTATCCTCTAATCGCTCCTTGGCACACTCGTTTGACTATTGAAAATGGTTCCAACAAGTCACCGCTAGAAGACACTCCTCTGTATCGCAATAACTCAAGCTGTAAAGTAATACCAAGACACTAGAAATATCAGCGAACACCTTATCACAGGCAAGACTCTCCTTAAGGCTTGTAAGTTCGCATTTATTGCAATAAATGACTCAACTGAAATGTTACCACTCTCATTATTACGTCAGATAGGTAATGCACGTAGTAACTTTGTCGTATTCATGATTTCCTCTTCAAAGTAACATACCGTACTTGTTATTTAACACAAAACGACAATAAAAATTTAAGTTATTCACGAGCAGCTAGTTGAGAATATGTATGAACTTCAAATGTCACGACGAACAGTCTCGTTCTGCATATGGATTCAAACCCAGGTCATGCAGACTAAGATTTCGTGACTAACGAAAACTAACAGTCATTCCTGACTAGGCATACAGAGAGTGATATACCTCGATTTTAGACAGTATCAGTTAACAAATATCAACTTTAAACTACATAAAGTAAACATTTTTAACAGCCCGCAGCTCGTGGTCGTGCGGTAGCGTTCTCGCTTCCCACGCCCGGGTTCCCGGGTTCGATTCCCGGCGGGGTCAGGGATTTTCTCTGCCTCGTGATGGCTGGGTGTTGTGTGATGTCCTTAGGTTAGTTAGGTTTAAGTAGTTCTAAGTTCTAGGGGACTGATGACCATAGATGTTAAGTCCCATAGTGCTCAGAGCCATTTGAACCATTTTTAACGGACGCGAATGCCTACCCAGCATCTATTGTCCCTGTTAACGAACTACGGGAGATGTTAAATATTGCGTTTTCACAAGTAACGTACTTGAAATGTCGTGAGGTAAAGCTTTGTGGTGGACAGGGATTTGAACCCAGAACCTAATCGGATTGTTATCGAAGAACAATCAACTGTGACCTACGTGATTTTCTCGGCAGTAGCTAGATGTTTCAACTGAAATGACGAGACGAAACATTAATTTTTTCCTTCCCAGGACTTCAACCCGGCACCTATCGCTGTTATATTCTAGAGAAAAGGAACGTTAAATGTGGATTTGTTACATCAGCAGCGACATGTGAGCATGTTTGAACTAGAAATAATATGACGAAGAGTTCAGTGCTGACTGGGAATCGAACCCCACACATATCGTTTCTACACACAAATATACGTCAGCTACCGAATTTTTCTCCACCAGCAGCTCCGAATAACATCCTTGAACTTACAGTGATCTTGCAAATAGTTGTATGTCTCACTGGGAGTCAAAAACGTCGGATATCGTTACTGTTGACAACAAATGAAAATGCATCAAAAATCAAAATTATCATCCACCAACAGATAGCTGTTCTCATGCTAGAGCTTGATAATTCATCATGAAAACCTTAGTGCCTGGCCAGGATTCGAACTCCTTCACGCGCAGTATGTGGAGATGTTGAGGAATCTGCAGTTTTGAGCAAACAACGAATTGTAGTCGAGCTGTATTGTCAGGAAGGAATCAAATTCCGTGTCAAGGGCGGTCTGAGTTGCATTCCCAGTTCAGAACCTATTTTATCGGCATACAGAAGCTCAAATAAAAGATGGAATTAGTGTCCTGTGACCCTACATAGCGTTTGTTTCGTCACTAGAAATAAATAATTAATATAAGAAAGGATACTGGTGATTAGAGATTCTACATGTCACCACTCCTATCTTTATTGTGGTTCATCCTAACGTCTACTTGGTAGAGAAAGAATATCATGTTTAATGTGAATTTCAGACCACAATATCATTATACCTTCTTCATTTAGCGTAGCCAGAAGAGAATAGAGTCTGTCTCTCCCTATCAAAAATCATGCGCAGAAGATGGAATCGAACCCAGACCATAAGAATGCGAACCTATCATCAACCGTCCTCGAAGCTTTTGCATTATGTATCGGGAGAGCGCATAGTGCCAAAATAGTCACAAAAATATTTTCTACATTAGCTGCCGTGCTTCTTTTTGATTCATTTTCCTATCATATTACCGTTGCGCCACAGTGGATGAGATTTATGACACACAGGCTCCCTGTAATGGTTTGCTGCATGTTCAGTACATTCGTTTACTTGGTTGACCGAATCGCCTGAACTAGGTGCCACGGCTATCCAGTGCATACATTCGACTCTGTTTTGTAATCACCGAAATAAAATCACGTAACTGCCATCTGCACAGAACTGCCAACAGTGTAGGATGCAGAAATTTAAATATGAAGTGTTCCTTTCCATTTGAGCTACTCTATTGCGCTATCTGTTTGTTGAAACCGTCCTTCAGAAAAGTTGTAACTGTCTGTCTCTCAGAAGTCTAGATCCGGCCATATGTATTATCACACAGCACAGTGGAATGCCGAAGTACTGGAGTAACTGTTCACTTCCGGAGCAGATGTAGCTGCATGACAGCTAGTGGCGTAACAATAAGCGTTGTGCACTGTAGATAAGAAGTCGTGAGTTCCTGTACATTCACTGCTACATTTTTTAAAACGCAATTCTGCTGTCTGCTGAAGTTATCAATTTAATGGAACTTTGAACATAATTCCCTTCACTTCTCAACCCAAAATAGTCGCATGTGGGAAAAGGGCTAACTTCTGCAACATTTTGTTCTTTTCAGGTTTTATAGACGGCCAGGCAGCAGATGTATCTCAAAGCTTTTGTATTATGTATCGGGAGAGTGCGACGTGCCGAAATAGTCACAAAAGTATTTTCTACATTAGCTGTCGTGTGGTAATGGTATTTTATTCTTCTTCAAACGTTGTTCGACAGCTTTAACTCAGAACAGGTTTTCTAAGTGCATGTAATCAATAAACTGCATCCGCATTGTCAGACTGTTATAGATAACATTAGAGAATTCGCATATATCATTGATGATTAGTTTCTATCTTGTGTTTAGTATTGTTTTAAGAACACCAAAAGGAACCTTACGAAAATTGTGCGCTGTATTGTAAGAAATGAAATAAAACTACTCACGATAACCTTATGACGAAAGTCTGTTTTAATAAAACTGAATATCTGTTCACAAGCGTACCTCTATCGGCACGAATTTGTAAAATACCACTCACTTAGATTTCAATTGGGTCTGTGTTTAATTGGTATGTTGTGTCATGCTCAACAGGTAAGCAAATGCGGCATTTCATAAATAAAGTTATGTGTTCCTAGAAACCCAAAATTTGCTTGTCAGCAGCGGAAAGAGACGTTACCTGTTGTGCAGCATTGTAAGTTTTTCACCATTGCACTATGAGCCGAAAGCATTTTCTTGCGATTTCCTTATCGATGTTTGATCTGACCGCTTGTAGCTCTTTCACAGAAGGGATGAAAAACGTTACAGCCAGCAAGACTGGAACCGCAAACCCTTACAGACGCTTTCCCACAGCTCAGCACGTTACTACAGAGATAGGGAAGTGGCATGTGTCTACTTTTCGCCTTACTAGGTCAATAGGGAGTAGAACTCGTAAACCGCCGTTTAAAGGACGAGATTAGTTGCGATTTACACGTGCAACGACTTTCCTGGGCTGAAAACCGTAAATTTACAACCTTTTGTTACAGTTCAAGCGATAATAACTCAGATTATTCAATGGAAATGACAGAAAAAATCAAGTGAACTTTGAGGCTTAATTCTGTGTACACCAGGAAGTAACTCGTCGATCACAGTGTTGCGAAACATACCTTGCCTTGTTGCCAAACCTCAGTTGCAGTACCAGCAGGAAGAAGACGAACCGATGTGATCCTACAGCGGGCTGGGAAGTGACCATAGCTGGCGTCTCAAAGGCGCGGCTGCTACGGCCTGGAATACGTAATGCGTCTGATTCGCATTTCTGTAAATAGGTTTAGGGACTGGAGCGTAGTTACTAATAAAACTCAGAACTGACTGCTAACTAAGCATCATGAATCAGTAACTCTCATAGTTGTTTTTATATTTCTTTCGTAACTATACTCAAAACTAAGAAACTCGTTCACGGACGTTTTCGTGCCTCGCCGATGAACGAGCACAACAAACAAATAGAAAGAAAAAGAGAATCTGTGTGTGTGAGAGAGAGACAGAGAGGGAGAAGAGAGCGAGAGAGAGAGAGAGAGAGAGAGAGAGAGAGAGAGAGAGAGAGAGAGAGAGAAGAGAGAAGAGAGCGAGAGGGAGAGAGAGAAAGAGAGAGAGAGAGAGAGAGAGAGAGAGACAGAGACAGAGAGATAAAAATAAAAAAGAATGAAAGGGGAAAAATTGTTGTAAAGAAATTGAATATTGGTATGTAAAAAAATCTTTCATTAAAATGACACGTTCCACATCATTACGAAATGTCGCATTCATGATCTATGGAACAAGTATTAATCTAATCTAATCATATCTTATTGCTGACTCGTCATGAAGAGTCATGAATTACCGAATTTTTCGACAATATCAGTAACAAAATCTAAACTTGAAAATGAAAGACGACAGTTTTTGTAATAAACTGGGACTCCTATGAAGCCCCTTTCATCCCTATTAACTAACCACGACAGATGTCTGATATACCTCAATTCAGAAGTAACAAAGTGTGTTTCCATTTAAAGATGAAGGGCATCATGTGAACTTCTGTGACGGAGATACGAACCCACTACGTAATCGGATTGTTAACTAAGTAAAATCAAATGTTACGTATCGGTTTTTCTTGCCAGCTGTTAGGTGTCTGAATCTAAAATAAGGAAACAAATTTTTGTGCCTGAGCGACAATGGAACCGCACACCTGCCGTCGTTCTTTATCATCCATGAATATTGCTTAAGTATCAATTGTTTGCCCACCAACAGTAAGATGCGTGCGTGTTTGACCAGAAATTGTTGGCAACACATGAACAGACATTAAAAATGCACGTTAATTTTCACTAGCAGGTGGGTGTGCACTTGATAGGGCTTCAAATGAAATTATGAATATTTTTGTACTGGATCCTTTGGAGGAGACCTAGAGAAGATTTCAGTCTTGGGAAAAGGAACGAAATGATTGAACTATACTGTTCCGAGAGATTCAGATCCTCGAAAGAGGAGATACGAATTCGAATCACAGTCCAGCACCAAATTTTTCAACGTCTCTAGTTCAATCAAGTACAAGTAAAATAAGAGCCCTTTTCCTTTATATGGCTATCGGTTAATCAAATAAAATAAAATTTTCTAGTGTAAGTAAATTCACTGGCGACAGTATTTCTGTTTACCATGACCTCCACCTATGTCATTTCCCAACGTAAATCGGCTCTGCCCAGTTGGGAATGAAGGAACATGAAGTTTAATGAGGATTCTGGATTATAACATCTTTCTCTTGAGGTTACCAGAGGCAAAGTAAATCTGTTTGTGGCTCTTAAAAGTAAATGCCTGAACCCACGCATTGCACTTGTGATAGATAGTTCGTTCCACCAGACCATTGTGGCCACATTTCCCTGCGCCAGGAGTGTGCTGTAACGGATGATGTGCTTAGCTTACAAAATTAGTTATGGTGGAAAAAATGCGAGTCTATTAAATGGTTAAGTAGAAGAAGCTTCTGAAGTGGAGATTATGCTATTCTCATGTCAGCAGAATGTAAAGACTCTTCTGGGCATCATAGCTTCGACGTGAAGCTATTTTGAAATTTTCACTAATTCAGGGAATTTCTTAGTTCGAGAAAATCTACTGTGAAGTGTGAACTTACCGGATAATTCGATTATTACCGTCATTATTACTATCATTTTCTTCATTCTGCTGCTGGCACACATGTGCTTGAAGATCATTAAAGCCTTTTGGTCATTATAGAAGTAGTTGCCCAAGAACAGGTTCTTTCCCTGTCTACGGAATCCTTTTCATGTTAATATCAGACGTCAGCAATTAATTGTAGATCACATTGAAACTAAAGTAATTGATGAGGACGTTACTTGATAACAAAAACACGCTGCCTTTCTTCATTTACTTACGCCTAGAAATGGCTGTCGAATACTGCCAAACCAAAAGCCAAGGGATCTTACTGCCTTCCGATATACGTCGCTGTCAGTTCTTCCATATGATTTCGACGAGACCTGTTTCAAGTTGTGTATTGCAGAGAATGTTTTAGAAAATCGATTGTTTTCCTTTGCTATAAACAGAGAGATTTTCATTCTAAGCTATCCAAGTCCATAATTTTCGCAATATTTGTTCAAATTTAATATTCGCTTCTATAATGTAGGAAGTATTTCACAGTTGCAAAACACATATCCAACTCATTGTCCTTACACTAAGCCGCTGACCATAAATTCTAGCTCAGAGTGACACCAGTTTAAGTAACCTAATGTAGCGAAGACTGTTTGCCAGTGTCTTTCTCACCGGAAAATACGCAATTCACTCATTGGGCTCCATAAGTACACTGTAACAGTAATTTTTGTGTGTATGCAATGCATACGGATTGTAGAATTTAGTGGTGTTCTCTCTTCCACTTCTGTATACAATATGCCTGACCTAAGCGGGCCCTTTATCATTACAGGCCCTGGGCAGTGCAACATCATATTGACAACAGTAATGTGCATATACTGACAGCCACACTGTTCGTCTTAGCTGATTTTGTAATCATTTAAATAAAACAATATGACCTTCCAGTGGGAGACATTTCGTCCCCCTTTTCCTTCTGTGAAATTTGTCAGTAAGCTTTTTGCCTCCCAACTAGCAAAACGCGGCAGAGTACGGCCGGTAAACGATTCAGAAACCATGATTTAGTGCCGTTAAGACGATTTATTTAAACATAGTCGTAGCTGCAGGAATTTAGTTTCTTCTTAAATCGTCTTATGCAGCAACGTTCGCAGATATCTCAAATAGGAAAAGCTCTTTATCCAGGTACTAAGGTTGTAAAACAAACTTCCCACAGTTTGTGTCAGGTTGATCTTTTCGTCTGATAGCACTGCGTAAGTATTTTGTCAAAGAGATATCACAAGCAGTGTTCCTGTAGCTGTGGGAATCATTGGTTGAAAACGAGTTTAACACCAATGGATAGCCGGCCGGGGTGGCCGAGCGGTTTTAGACGCTACAGTCTGGAACCGCGCGACCGCTACGGTCGCAGGTTCGAATCCTGACTCGGGCGTGGATGTGTGTGATGTCCTTAGGTTAGTTGGGTTTAAGTAGATCTAAGCTCTAGGGGACTGATGACCTCAGGAGTTAAGTCCCATAGTGCTCAGAGCCATTTTTTTGAACCATTGGGTACAGTACTGCTAAATATTCAAAATGATTATCAACCTAAGTCGGCATTCATCCGCAAACTGAGGCGTATTTGTAATATTGATGCTAGACTGTGTATCCTTGTCTTCCTTGAGTGGGCATTGGAAGGCGTTTACACACACGTATACGAGGGTAATCCCGAAGGTAAGGTCTCCTAAGGGACACGCAAGTGCCAACGCAGGCAGAAACGAGAGATGCTAATTTTAATGCCAAGCAGAAACCGCAGTGTTGGCTGCATGTGGCACGGTGATAAAGAGCAAGACTACGGATACGAAGGTCTGGGGTTCGATCCCTCAGCAGTCTCACGATTTTTATGTGTCATTTTACACTCATTTCCCCTCGGGCAGTGTTTTTTGATCTGAAAAATGTCGAGTTGCATTGTGGTCCGAAAGGCACGTTAAACTGTAGGTTCCCCTATTAACTGCCTACGTAATTCAACTCAAAGGTCGGAGGAGAGCAACGGCATACCACCTCCAACAAGACCGTGCCCATTAAAGCACTGTGGTGTTCAAACCACTCTTGCGAGTGATGACTGCTTTACTTTCTATGGGTTCCAAAACTAATGGTCTTCGGGTTATTAACATTTTTGTGTTTTCATGCTGTAGCTTTGATACCAGTAAATGTAAGTAACCGGCTGAGCACTGTCACCGATCGAGTTATCAAGCTGGTAGACGACGATGCTGTCGACCCCATTTACAATCTTGGCCATGGCTATGTCTCAGTCGAATACCTCTATGTCCCTTTCTGCGTATTTCTAGATATACTTTTAAACACTTGGTACGCATCCAAATTGATATCTGATAGAGCAACTCGAATCAGATATGTTTTCCGTGCTATATATCAGACAACAAGTCAGTGCAGCGAGATTTCGTTTGTGTGTTGCACATGGTGCAAGAAATATTTGTGTTTTGCTTGCTTTTATGATAGGTTTCGCCCCACTGAATGCGAACAAGCTCACTAATAGACTGTCAATAACTGGAATTACGCAATAATACACCTAAAAGTTGTGTTTTTGCATTACGTATCCCAATGAAAATAACTGTAAACAGGTTACATGTCTATTTACTTATTGTTCGTGCTTGTTGATGCTTTCGTCGAAAAATAAAAATAAAGAGAGAGAGAGAGAGAGACAGACAGAGAAAACAGAAATGTATTTCAAATATCAGCTCGGTGACGCCATGTTCGTCTCGTCATGTAAAGCAAGAATAGTTGATAGGTAATATCTCGTTGTACTAGCGATATGTATGGCTACAGGGTTCTTTCTTTTCTCTCTACAAACAACTAGAACAGAATTCAGTAACGAAGTGGTAAGAGCACCTATGCAGTGCGCTAGTTAAACACTCAGCCTTTCTTGGTTATTTTGTTAATCGTCTGTAATGCAGTAACCATTCTCGATTATTGATTTGTTATTACTACCATAGTTATTGTCATTCGTCACCTCACAACAGCTTTCCTATAACTCATTGCCACCGATGCACGTAACGAATGGATCAGGATGAATGGAATGTGGGGTGTTTCGTCACGGAGAATATACACATTTATCTCGCCGTCTTGTGTCAGGGTAATATGAAAATCTCAATAAGAAAAGACGACGATAACACCCAACTATTTCTGTCCACTTAACACCATGACGACAGACAAATTGGCGTCTCACTGTATTTTGATTATAATTCGTTAGCCTTCTTGTGACCTCGTTTTAATACCTCGTGGGAGCAGGCATAATAATTTGCTTTTTGAACACCGAACAATAACATACCAAGATAGTGGATGGAAGGATACAAAGAAACAATCAAACTCATGGGTGTGGATGCAGTTCATCATTAGAAGACAAAACAAGAGGGAAACATTACAAAAGCAATGAGTACGCTGCTTAGTATACATTATTTGTGTAGATCTGAAGATGAAAAAGCACAGATCTGCACAGGGCCCACATCTGCACTTTAGTTTCTGTCTTAATGGGCATAATTTTTAGTTTCTTGTCTTCTGAATTTTCAAATGAATTGATTATTACGTGGTATAGAATAATTAATGGTTCAAATGGCTCTGAGCAATGGGAATTAACATCTGTGGTCATCAGTCCCCTAGAACTTAGAACTACTTGAACCTAACTAACCTAAGGACATCACACACATCCATGCCCGAGGCAGGATTCGAACCTGCGACCGTAGCGGTCACGCGGTTCCAAACTGAAGCGCCTAGAACCGCACGGCCACACCGACCGGCTTAGAATAATTAGTTAACTGTGTTTCTTACAGCTTCCATTCGCACCAAAATTTTTCTGCATTCTCGTGCAGTTCATGAAATTCTACTTGTATGATCACAAGACTGCACATAGATGCAATCGATTTCGAGATACAAAGTTTTTGTTATCTTACTGTTCGTGACAGGTGGGCAAAGTTGATTTCCAAAGACTTTTTATTGTACTTAAATAATCTTTTGTCACAAAGTAAAAAGGTAAGTGTTTTATTCGTATATATTTTGTGCGAATCTGTAATCGTGATGGAAGATTACACACCTGAATGTTTGACACAACTGGTAGGAGAAAACGCTGCGTATTAACCAAACCCCGCGCCTCCTCTCCGTATCTTCCTACGACACGAGCACGGGATTCTCCTCCTATAACGCTACAGAGCTGTTCCTAGCACAGCTGAGAATTGGCAACATCGTCACAAACATTTGGCAACACTGTGACAGTGCAATCACTTCCGAGTATGGTACTGAACTGACTCGCTAAATTCACTTCATATTCCCTTTCCATTTGAATGACTCGTGCTATATAATCCTCATGTAACCTAAGACACTGAGACAGAAAATTCAATTTCTTGCTACAGAAATGCTGTTCTTCACATAAATGACAACTTTTACTATCTTTCACGATGCTTCATGAGTCTGAGCGACCAATAACATGATGAGAATGGCGTACAGGCAGCAGTGTGTCCGTAGCCCCGTGAAACCGCCCGTGTCTCATGTTGGAACGGTTCAAGGAGTCGTCAGTTCTAGCCGTCGTAGGGGCCAGCGTGTGCGAGCTTTTTTGTTTTTTTTTTTTTTGTCCTCTGTTTTATGGAGCTGCGAATTTCCAGAAAAAATTCTGTAACGAAATCAGAAGAAAACCTTCACACATCAAATCCTCTTAGCAGCTCGACCCAGTAAGTAGTGTTAATGGTTGTAGATCTCGGCTTTCTGACTGCCAAGCTGCTTCTCAATACAAGCGTCTCTGAAGAAATTCGAATCGACCGTCAACGATACGAAATTCAATATTGTTCTTCACTTAACACTCACATGGAAATGAACTGATAAGCAAATCGCAAGAAAATACTTTCAACTCATAGTGCAATGGTGAAAAACTTACAATGTTGCACAAAAGGTAACGCCTCTTTCCGCTGCTGACAAGCAAATTTTGGGTTTCTAGCAACACATAACTTTGTTTATGAACTGCCACATTTGCATACCTGTTGAGCGTGACACAGCATACCAATTAAACACAGACCCAATCGAAATCTAAGTGAGCAGAATTTTATTAATTTGTGCCGATAGAGGTACGCTTGTGTACAGATAGTTTTATTAAAACAGACTTTCGTCGTAAGGTTATCGTGACTAGTTTTATTTCATTTCTTACAATACAGCGCACCATTTTCGTAAGGTTTCTTTTAGTGTTGTTAAAACAATACTAAACACGAGATAGAAACTAATCAACAATGATATATGAGAATTGTCTGATGTTATCTGTAACAGTCTGACAATGTGGATGCAGTTTATTGATTACATGCACGTAGAAAACTTTTACTGAGTTAAAGCTGTCAAACAAGGTTTGAAGAAGAATAAAATGCCATTACCACACGACAGATAATGTAGAAAATACTTTTGTGACTATTTTGGCACGATTCGCTCTCCCGATACATAATACAAAAGCTTCGAGATGCATCTGCTGCCTGGTGGTCTATTAAACCTGAAAAGAACAAAATGTTGCAGAAGTTAGCCCTTTTTCCACATGCGACTATTTTGGGTTGAGAAGTGAAGGGAATTATGTTCAAAGTTCCATTAGATTGATAACTTCAGCAGATAGCAGAATTGCGTTTTAAAAAATGTAGCAGTGAATGTGCACAAACTCACGAAATTTTATCTACACCACACAATGCTTCCCATCAGCCTACCAGCTAACACATAGTTACAGCACCCTCAGAAGTCAACAACAAATCCTGCAGAATCCACAGTGTTGTGAGATAATGCATACAGCCGGGTCTAGACTTCTGAGAAACAGATAGTTACAGCTTTTCTTTGCACATCACGACACTTTCAACAAGCAGATAAAGCAATGGAATAGCTCAAGTGGAAAGGAACACTTCCTATTTAAATTTCTACATCCTACACTGTTGGCAGTTCTGTGTAGTTGGCAGTTACGTGATTTTACCTCGGTGATTACAAAACACAGTCGCATGTATGCAATGGGTGGGTAGCCGAGGCAGCTAGTTCACAGCGATTCGGTCAACCAAGTAAATGAATGTACTGAACGTGCAGCAAACCATTACAGGGAGCCTGTGTGTCAGAAGTCTCATCCAGTGTGGCGCAACGGTGATATGATAGGAAAATGAGTCAAAAAGAAGGGGATTTGGTGGTCTGTGGGTTCGATGATAGATTCGCACTGTTAGGGTTTGGGTTCGATTCCATCTTCTGCCCGTGATTTTTTATAAGGAGAGACAGATTCTATTCTCTTCTGGCTATGCTAAATGAAGAAGGTATAATGGCATTGTGGTCTGAAATTCACATTAAACATGTTGTTCCCTCTCTACCAAGTAGTCGTTAGAATGAACCACAATAAAGTAAATGAGTAGCTAGTACAAAGCAAAGAACACAACAATTATCTTTCAGCATGTTACTTTAACACAACACAGTTTTTAAACTCGACTTCACCCTATTAAGGAAAAAGGCGAAGAAGAAGATTGAGGCATCTTTTGTAGTGCTGCCAAGTGGAAGAGTGATAATTTTACTGTGCAGTACAATAGGTAGTATCCGTGGTCATTAGTACAGAGGTCCTGGGTTTGATTTCTGGTGAAAGGAGTTTATCATCCCTAGGTGAGGCTTTAACCTCTGACTAGATCTTGGAAGTCGTGCAATGGCGAATAACAGATAGAGTGGTCCACGTGAGAACATTTCACTTTCAGCTTCAGCCTACAGGCATCGGTTTGCTTTCAGTAGAACGTCTGTTCAAATTCCCGTCTTGTCAACCACATTTAGATCATCCTTCCACAAATCACTTTAAGTAACTTCTGAACCGGTTCCTTTGAAATACACAGCTGAATTCGTGCCTCTTGCGTCACCACTAACTTGTGGCTTTTGAATGTTATTCTTGGGTCATCACTTCCTCATACATGCATGCTGATAAGTATAATACGTAAGTCTGGAGGGTATGGTGGCCATTGTCATTGATGGCAGAATCTTCTGAGCCGAAAGGGTGCGTTACATTTCTCTGCGTACTACTTCACTGCTCGACATTTTAACCTCTCTGCTGAGACCTTTCTCATGACTCCATTGTTGCCCTTTGATGACTGATCACTGGCGAAAAACAGTATCTTGTTCACTTATAAAAGGCTATTTTCCTGCGCTGTCTTAGAGGAGCTATTCAGTAAAAATCTTGCGGTTACTAATGGTGGACTGTCGTCATTTGGCACATACCGAAAGCAGTTACAGACAGAGAGGAGGAATCCAAAATAGCGTCGTTTTTACATCGTCTCTGTTGTTTCCTGGCAGCTTTTTATGTTCCTCTTTCGCTGTGATTGAATGTTTCTTTCAGCGATACGGGTAATCACGAATATGAAAGCCTTTGGCCGTCATCTGTATTGAAACTGTACTCGTTCTTCGTTGTTTCAACTGTCTCACGAACTTTCTTTCTGGGAATGTTACTTTCTCTGGCTAGAACGCATCCATAGCCTGGTTACCGTTTTCTTGATGCTCCAATACCGTTGATCCTTCCTTTTGTTTTAAGAGTGAGAGTCGTTCGTGATTTTTAGCGTGTTCTTTCACTGTTCTTCCAATGTCGCTGAGATATCCTTCGCCGCAACCACTTGTCACTTCATATACTCCCATTGTGAGTAGGTGGTCAGGCATATCCATTATTAGGTCTGAAGAAGACTTTCATCTTGTGTATAATACGAGTATTACGCGACGTAACCTTTATTTAATTGATAAAGCATTACTGTAATTAACGGTTAATAAGTCACGCTACCAGCTTTTAACAGAACTTAATTAAATTTCCTTTATGTCCCATTAAATCAATTTAGTAAGCGTCACCTCTAGCGCAGCTTATAACGTAGGTTGTCTGAGTACGACAATTACTTACGCGATAACGTTATCTAGCTCCCTTGCTACATGCAACACATGATTGCCGACTGAATTACAGCTGTGATTAATGAGACAGATGGACGGAGTTGAAGATAAGTAACTGAAAGTCATAGCTTTATTTACATTTAGCGTGAGAGATAGGATAAAACAAAATAGCAGCTCAACACTTTGAAGTATTCGTTTCATCATTCTTATTCTGTTGCTTCTTTCTGAAAATGCAACCACGAGGTCAATACGCTTTATCACATGTGTTAATTGATTAGAATTCATAACGCATCTCCACTGTCTGTCAGTACTTTAAATATGGCTGCAGAAAACTGACCACTGTCGTATCTCGTTCGCTTCAGCGTATCTTTTTTATTGCATATGTTTCACAAACTCAGCATATTTTGGGTATAAATACGGTTAATCTAGAGGAACAAAAACGTAAAAGCTGTTACCTTCATAAGGAGCGTGATAAATCTGTGTGATGACTGCACACTGGAAATGCAGTTAGTTTCTGAAAATCTGAAGCAAACGTTTTCTTAATCTTTCTCTGTCAGTAGTTCGGTGCCGTTTTTACTGCATGGAAGTACTGCGCATTAACTTGCAACAGACAAGTAATAGTAATTCCTATGTGCAAGGTAAATAGTGTCAAAGTAAGAGTATTTCAAGAAAGCCGTCCATGTACTACGATTACTTCTTCAAGGGCCGTAAATAAGAAAACTCTACGGTGAGAAATTCTGCTCATCTGGAACCGTGCAGTTCGTCAGGACTGTGCTTTACTGCCCTTTGGTGCTGGTTGAAAGTTCCGTGAATTATGATACAAAGTGTGTTTGCTCTTGTTTGCATGTTTGATAGGGCCTTGACAACGTGCAAAGGCCACAAATTGCAAATTGCGAACTGTACCGAAACTGCTGTGCCACAGCGTATGAGCAACAAACAGGTTGTGCTGTTAAGAAAAGTAAAATAAACAGATTTATGATGGTGAAAAGTCACTACAGCATGTATTGGTGAAAAAATAAGAAACTGTGTTTCGCGTTGGGCAGAATCTTTAAAAAACAAATTAACTGTGGAAGTAATCGTGTTCACGAAACGTGACCTCGTACATCAAGATAAAAAGGACAGAACAAATCGAAATTCCTGCTGTAAGTCGCAGACCGCGAGTACACGTCTGATCGTTAATGTCACGTTGTAACTTACGGGTCCTATCTGCAAGTTACGAAGATCTAAGTCACTTTTTCCATCTCCTAAACTTCCAGGTTCGGCTGAGGCAACATACAACTGCTCGCATGCACCGGATATATACATTTCCAGGCATATACAGTTCTTACAGCTAGCAAGCCAGACAACTGGTGTGGACTTCTCATTGCGTGTATACGATCTGTCCTCAAACACAACCTAAGCACACTGAACCACTGTAAGCCATTACAAAATGTAATTTTTGTTTCTTTTTTGTATTTTCTTTATACCGCTGTCACTATTCGCCCCAGGGTAGGGGTGATTCTCTGTAGTTAATAGGGACGTGGAGCAGCTACTTAAAAGATAACTGAACCTTTAGAAATGAGATATTTCATTTCAACAAACAAAAATTAGAAATAATATTAAAAACTTGCAAACATTTTATGACAATTGACGCACTTTTACCTGATGGTTTCACCAAACGTGTAATGCTCTCTGTTGCACTTCGGATTCTGAAGAAGTGCTACAACACCTGCTTTCTTGAATTTGTACTCATCGGATGTATTTGGGAGAACAGAAATATTTGAATCTGTTTTGCGAAGAAAAGTTCCGTTGCACGTTTCAAGATTTTTTCTATGTTTGTTCTGATCCCCATATTATAATAACAATTCACGTCTATTCATCTCCTTTATGAAAATTCGCTGCCGTCCATGCCATTAGGTTCGGCATCTTAGTCAATCATATCATGGACACCACATGCTTTGTTTTCCGTGTCATCCACTTCGGACGCTGAGTATCTTCTTCAATACTCGCGAAACCTTGAAGCGAAATACTTCAACAACTTTTTATGGGCTTTTTCGGCTACAGTGTTTTCTTGATCATAGCAAATTTCTTTCATACACGTGATCATCCTGTCACTCAAGAAATTTTTCACATTGTCATACTCATATTCAATTTCAGGAAGCAGTATATCTATGACTCAGTTACTGATAAAAGAAAATGTGCCTAGCATAACAAATATTGATTTTATGCCTTGTGCTAGAGATATGTCCATGAGATGAAGGTTTTTTTATAGATATGGTGGTTTTACATTTGGCACTTTCAAGCATCGTAGGCCTACTCTCTTTCATTGGCCTGAATAGCGCAATATCTAATGGCTGAACTAGGTGCGAGGAGGTCATTGAAGGGAACGCAAAAGTAATTTCGAGTGCTTTACATAGCATTATCACGGCTGGAGATAAATGTGAACTCAATTATCATCTCTGACAATTTATTCTTAAATCCTACGAGATTAGGTTATTGCAGTATCCTGGAACCAGTCTAAAAAGTTGCTCACGTCCATTCAGTCCGACTCAGAACGGTTGAAGGTAGTTCCAGACAGCCTGACTGGAACACATTCACATCACAAACACCACAAATATGTGGCTTTATAAATGACGTAGGGAGCTAATAATTTTCCGGAGGCACTAGCAGAAAACGTTGCTGACACGTTGCTTCTACCTTGGTTCATTACTCGTTCTGGATACTTACAGCCTTTCATAAAAATTGGCTTAAGTCAACGAAGACCATTCCACAGAGCCGTTTTATCATAATAATTAATGCATCTGATGAGACGTCATACCACTTCCTTCGAGCTCATCGATGTAACTGTTCACAGTTGTCTGTAAAACGCCAACCCTACTTTGCTCCACATTGTGGCATATGCTTTACAGCTGTTTGTCATGTGCCTGGTCAGAAACGAAACTGCCCTGTCTGGTGCGCGGCAATTTATTTTTTAAACTTTTTGCAGGACAGTCGTCTCTATCACGGTAGTTTCACCACAGTTTACTAAACATGAAACGCCTATCATCTTGAAGAGGTAGAAGATTAGTAAATGTACGAAGATCAAAAGTAGCTAAACTTAACTTTTTGAAAAGCTCAGTAACATGCTTCTTCCAGTTCAGGTTTTCATCAGTATGTACACTCAAAAATTTGGAGCATTCTATCCTATTTACCATCTCTTGCTCACGTATTCCATCAGTTGTTGGCAAGACACTATTTGTTGTACAGAATTAAATGTAGTGTTGTGTTTCAAAATGTGGAGAGAGTCCATTGTGAGATAATAGCTTAATAATTCCTTCGATAATATGATTTACTAACTGTTCTGTTAGTTTCTTTCTAATAATATTTATTATGACACTAGTATTGCCTACAAAAAGTACCCTGTTTACTCGTTGAAAGCTAAGTGGAAGATTATTCTCATATATATATATATATATATATATATATATATATATATATATATATATATATATATAAGAAATAGGAATGGACCCAAAATTTAACCTTGTGAGACTCAAATTTGAGATTTTTTTTTCCTTCCAGTCACTCAAATCCTCTTCCTTCCTGATACAGTTTGAATAACTGAGCACAACTCTTCGCATTCTCTTTGTTGAGTATGATTCAAACCATGTGTAAAGCCATAAGTTCCATAAAACCTGAGTTTTTCTAGTAGGGTGTCATGATCTACTTAATCAAACCCTTAGAAAGATAGCAAAAAAGTAGCACCTGGCGATATACTATTACTTAAGGCTTTTAATATTTGATGAGTGAATGTATAAACAGGATTCTCAATCTGATGAGAGAATGTATAAATGGCATACTTAGTCAAGCAACCCTTCTGGAATCCAGACTGTGATATGACAAGTAAATTAGTGTTTTCTCTTCAGTGTGTGAGTACTCTTGAATACATGAATTTTTCAAATATGTTGGAAAAATATAGCTGTAAGGAAATGGGACAATAATTGTTTGAATCTATCTTATAATCTTTCTTATGAAATGGTTTAATAACTGCATATTTGAACCTGTATGGAAAAATTCTCAGGGTCAGTGATGCATTGCATGTATCATTAACGACTTTGCTTGTTAAGTTGGAAAAACTTTCCAGGATTCTGCTTGAAATTGCATTAGTCCCACATGAGCTTTTGTGATTTAGAATTTTTTTAATTTTATTAATTTCACTGAAGGATGTTGGTACTACTTCTAGTTGCTTGAAGTTTTGTGGAATGACATTTTTAATATATTCACTTGCTTCTTCAACTGAACCATTTAATCCTATGTTTGCTGCTAGGTTTAGAAAGAGACTGTTAAAAGTACTTACTAATAGTGAATTATCAGTCGTAAAACTGTCATTTAGTTTAACTGTAATGGAGTGTTGTAGACTGACTGACTGTTCTGTCCCTAGTTTGACAATGTCCCATATAGTTTTAATCCTGGTATCGTTGTTATTTATTTCTGTTTGGAGGTTCTAATGTTTAGGAGAAAGGAACAGCTGACGCAGTTTTGCCACCGTGGAGTATATAAATTTTACAATAATATGTTCTTATACCATTGTGCTTTGCTTTATCTAATTACAGAAACCTTGTTTAAATTATGTTGAAACTAAGAAAAAGAAATTCCATTGAAACATTTTCCCAGGATATCTCCCTGTTCACTTCCATGTCCGTGTTCATTCCGTTTCACGGTAGTCTAACACAAACTGATTAGCCCTGAATTCCGGCAACAATTCCCTCCTGTTCTTCTCGACTGTATCCGTAACGGGTACCAATACGGTGGAGATAGTGAGTGTAACTTTGGATGAGCACCTCAGCTGGGCAAAAAATACTGTCGGTACGTGCAGAAGACTTCTGCTTGTCCCAAAGCCCTCCAGAAATTTCTGAATGTATATCGACAGGACGTGAAACGAAAACTTGTGCAATCATTCGTACCTCCGTACTTCCACTTTAGCGATGTAATCCTATGTGGTATGAATATTTAACACTATAGACAGTTATAAATTACTATGAGAGCATTTGCACATTACATCTGTTACACTCATCTATTTTCCCACGTCAGTACGTCGCACATCCGATTCGGATGTCTGTGACCAGATGTGTTAGTGACTGTCAAACGCACGTCTGCTATATAGGCTCCTCCGTGAGCTTGCACTGCAGTACCTCGTATCAAGCAAGTACCTAAACCACGTCACAAAACAATCACAAAATCTTACTGATGTAGAATTTTCACAGTGCCCACCCTTGAAACTAAACTCTTCCTACTCTCCTTCTCTGTTGATGGAATCTTCTCGGGACATCATGCAAATCGCGATGTCGTATTGTCATAACGTTTCGACGAGTTCCCTACTCGTCATCTTCAGGTGAAACGTTTATGCAACACGACGTCACGACTCTGCTGACAACCTCAGAATATTTCATCAGTGAAATTCAGCGAGAGAGATAATGTTGCAGTATCATCCTCCACTCCTGCTGTCCATACAGGGATAGACTACCTTGTACTCTGGGGAACAGTCAGTGCGCAGTACCCCACCATGCTTCGTGGTATATGACTTACCATCATCGTCACTATCCATATGACGTCTAATTCACGATAAAGATGCTCACCAGGCTTCTCCATGTGTCACAGTATCCAGCTATATATATCCATGTTGCTCCCTGTGTGTCTTCATCCCATTAAGTTTATTCCAGGTGCTGTCTGTGGCTGACACTGTCGCTGAGCCAGATGCTGTCGCCTGTCCTGTTTCAGAGGAAAACACTCAGCCTGCAAGATCCGGGGAATCGCAGAGGGTGAGATTATTGATAGTTGGGAGCTCCAACGTTAGGTGCGTTATGGGGCCCCTTAGGGACATGGCTGCCAAGAAGGAGTAGAAAACCAACGTGCACTCCGTGTGCATACCAGGGAGAGTCATTCCAGACGTGGAATGGGTCCTCCTGCATGCCATGAAGAGTATAGGGTGCAGCCAGCTGCAGGCGGTGGCTCACGTCGGTACCAATGACGTGTGTCACTTTGGATCAGAAGAGATTCTCTCTGGTTTCGAGCGGCTAACAGAAGTGGTAAAGGGTGCCACTCTTGCTTGCGAGATGAAAGCAGAGCTGACCATTTGTAGCATAATCGACAGGACCGGTTGCGGGCCTCTGGTACAGAGCAGTGTGGAGGGTCTGAATCAGATGCTCAGACGATTCTGTGACCGTGTAGGCTGCAGATTCCTCGACTTGCGCCAAAGGGTGGTTGGGTTTCGGGTTCCGCTGAATAGGTCACGTGTCTACTATACGCAGGAGGCGGCTACATGGGTAGCAGGGGCTGTGTGGCGTGGACTGGGCAGTTTTTTAGCTTAGAGGGTCTCGGGAAAACACGAAAAGAGCTTCCGTCACAAAGGGTGCAGGCCGAACACAGGAAGCACGTATATACAGGAACCATCGGTATAACAGTTGCAAATTGTCATAGATGTGTTGGGAAAGTACCAGAGCTCCAAGCGCTAATAGAAAGCACTGATGTGCAAATCGTTAGAGGCACTGAAAGCTGGCTAAAGCCGGAGATAAGCTCAGCCGAAATTTTGCGAAGAACCTAACTGTGTTTCGAAAGGATAGGATAAACACGGTTGGCGGTGGGGTGTTTGTTGCTGTTAGAAGTAGTTCATCTTGTCGCGAAATTGAAGTAGATAGTTCCTGTGAGTTAGTATGGGTAAACGTCGTTGTTGGCAACCGGAATAAAATAGTAATTGGATCCTTTACCCGATCTCCCCATTCAGATAGTACAATTGCCGAAAGGTTCAAAGAAAACTTGAGTTTGATTTCAAACACGTACCCGACTTATGCGATTATAGTTGGTGGAGACTTTAATTTACCCTCGATATGTTGGCGAAACTACATGTTTACTTAAGGAGGTACGCATAAAACAAAATGTGCTAAACGCATTCTCTGAAAATTATTTCGAGCATTAAGTTCATGAGCTCACGAGAATAGTAAACGGTTTTGGAAACACACTTGACCTCTTGGCAACAAATTATCCTGAGTTAATAACGAGCATCAAAACTGATTCAGGGATTAGTGAACACAGGATTGTCCTAGCCTAATTGAATATTGTAACCCCCAAATCCTCCAAAAATATACGAAAAGTATACCTGTCCAAAAAAGCAGATGAGAATTCACCTGACACTTTCCTGAAAGACAATATCTACTCTTTCCCAATTAACAATATAAGATTAGACCAGATGTGGCTTGAATTCAGAGAAATGATATCGGCGGAAATTGAGAGATTTATACCAAATAAATTAACAAAGGACATAGCTGATCCTCTTTGGTACACAAAACGGGTCAGAACAATGTTGCATAAACAGCGAACAAACATGCTAAATATGAACAGACGCAAAATCCCCAAGATTGGCGATCTTTTGCAGAAGCTCGAAATTTAGCGCGGACTTCAATGCGAGAAGTGTAGAAAAGTTTCTACAACGAAACTTTGTTTCGAAACTTGGCAGAAAATCCTAAGCGATTCTGGTCATATGTGAAGTATGTTAGCGGCAAGACACAGTCATTGCTTTCTCTGAGCGATAACAATGGAGATACTACCGAAGACAATGCTGCCAAAGCACAGTTACTAAACACAGCCTTCCGAAATGCGTTAACATAAGAAGACCAAGTAAATATTCCAGAATTCGAATCAAAAACACCTGTCAACATTAGTAACGTAGAAGTAAATACCCTCGGAGTAGTGAAGCAATTTAAATCACTTAATAAAAGCAAGTCTTCTGGTCCAGACTGTATACCAATTAGGTTCCTTTCAGAGTATGGTGTTGCAATAGCTCCATACTTAACAATCATATACAACCGTTCGCTCGACGAAAGATCAGTACCCAAAGACTGGAAACTTGCACAGGTCACACCAATATTCAAGAAAGATAATAGGAATAATCCACTAAATTACCAGCCGATATCATTAACGTCGATATGCAGCAGGATTTTGGAACATATGTTGTGTTCCAACATTATGAATTACACTGAAGACAATGGTCTGGTGACACAAAGTCAACAATGATTTAGAAAACATAGTTCTTGTGAAACGGAACTAGCTCTTTACACACATGAAGTGTTGAGCACTATTGACAAGGGATTTCAAATTGATTCCATATTTCTAGATTTCCAGAAAGCTTTTGACACTGTACCACATGAGCTGCTTGGAGCAGCGTGCTTGTGGTGTATCGTCTCAGTTATGCGACTGGATTCGTGATTTCCTGTCAGAGAGGTCACAGTTCGTAATAATTGACGGAAAGTCATCGAGGAAAACAAAAGTCATTTCTGGCGTTCCCCAAGGTAGTGCTATAGGTCCTTTGCTGTTCCTTATCTATGTAAACGATTTAGGAGGCAAGCTCAGCAGCCGTCTTGGGTTGTTTGCAGATGACGCTGTCGTTTATCGACTAAGAAAATCATCAGAAGATCTCAACAAGTTGCAAAACGATTTAGAAAAGATATCTGTATGGCGCGAAAATTGGCAGTTGACCCTAAATAACGAGAAGTGTGAGGTAATCTACATGAGTGCTAAAAGGAATCCGTTAAACTTCGCTTACTCGATAAATCAGTCAAATCTAAAGACAGTAAATTCAACTAAATACCTAGGAATTACAATTATGAACATCTTAAATTGGAAGGAACATAGAAAATTTTGTGAGGAAGGCTAAACAAAGACTGCGTTTTATTGACAGGACACGTAGGAAATGTAGCAGTTCTGCTAAGGAGACAGCCCCCACTTCGCTTGTCCGTCCTCTTTTAGAACCCTGCTGCGCGGTGTGGGATCCTTACCAGACAGGATTGACGGAGTACGTTGAAACAGTTCAGAGAAGGGCAGCACGTTTTGTATTATCGCAAAATAGGGGAGATAGTGTCACTGAAATAGTAAAGGATTTGTGGTGGACATCATTAAAACAAAGGCGTTTTTCGTTGCGACGGAATCTTCTTACGAAATTCCCATCACCAAGTTTCTCCTTCGAATGCGAAAATATTTTGTTGTCGCCGTCCTACAGACGGAAAAACGATCATCATAATAAAATAAGGGAAATCAGAGCTCGTACGGAAAGATGTAGGTGTTCGTTCTTTCCGCGCGTTATACGAGATTTTAATAATAGAGAAGTGTGAAGGTGGTTCGATGAACCCTCTGCCAGGCACTTAAATGTGATTTCCTGAGTATCCATGTAGATTTAAATTCTTATGTTATTTGTTTCAGTTACCATCACTTTTAATTATATCACTACTATGCCTTTCACTGAAGTCTGACCTCTGAGACACCTATTTGTTCTTCAGTCTCTCTTAAAACGCTATCTCCCTCTGACAATCCATCAGTTTTTGAAAAACTTTCCTAATAAATGCGTATTGCGAATGTCAGTCGAAACTGACAGTATATTATGTGTGTTATACTTTATCTGATGAAAATTATCCAGACACCCCTGTGTAATCAGACTTGACGACCTGATTTCAAGAGAGGCAGACCCTCCTGTGTAAAAGTACTTGGGAAGTATTTTGTTGAGGGCAAAGAACGACAATGCACTCTGTCATAAAACATCAGTGCTGAGGCAATAGTGAGGACCTACGCAGTCTCGGCCTGAACCCAGTGGACAGCTGTTGGATCAGCTAGAACGTCGACCTCACTCCAGACTTCAGCGTCCGACCTTCTCTAGTTTCGACTCTTGAAGCGGAATGGATTCCTCCACAGGGAGTGAGACACCACATTGGAAGTGTCGCCGGGAGAGTTCAATAACAGATATATGGATGTCCATTTAAGAAAACGTAAGTTTGTTTTGAAAATAATATTTGCTTCATTTCTAGAATGTCTCATAGTGTTTACTTTCATGAGCCCCTGGCTTATATTCATACACGTAAAAGTCGTTTTTCAATATCTATTGTTGTTCCAGAGATATTTGCGCTGGAACGTTTAAGTGGGCCACCCAGTACATGATATAACTGATTATCTAACTTTCCTGAAATATTTATCTCTGTCTCCAATCAGACAGGAAGAGGTGTCAAATATATGACTGGTTTAATGTCAACATAATTTTATAAATATATTTTTAAAAATACATACTAGACATGTTGTTTAGTGGAACTCGTCAAATACTTATGCTCCTCTAATAGCAAGAATAATAAAATTATTGATTGCTTCACCTCTGAACAAGCAGAACGGAGCTTATAATGTGAGTAACATGTGACCTCAAATCCACTTATCACTGACTTAGAAATAACGGCTGTCACCATTTACCCTAGATATTCGGAAAATCGCGCGTAATGAAGGTAGTACTCTATTATTCTTCCGTGACTTCTTGTCATGTGCAACATCATCCCTTTAGGGTTATTGGGAGTGCCTTGCTTCAAACCCTTGCGTTTGAAATATGTAAACGGTTACCAGTACAGATTAGTCAGTAATTGTAAATGCTGTCTAGGCTGCTATATATTTTGCAATACATCGTGACTAGTCTATAAAAGTTTTACTTTTAGTGGGCAAGTTTTATTTAAATCTTATGAATTTCTCACTTGAGATGATCCATGTTGTGAACTTATGCAGACATTTTACAAGCATTTGTTATGAAATTGATCGTATTGATGCCGAAGAAGAAATCCAGTAATTACTTTGTGACGAAAAAATGTTGAAATCATGTATAGATACTGCTTATGTCACAGCATCGTTGAATGCTGCAGATATAACTTTCGATATCGTTTCTTTGTTAACATGACTTACACGTCCATAACTGCAGGCGACACTCGTGGACTGCTTCGTTGACTACTGCTTGCTAGGTGTCACTAACACACTCACAATATTCATTTCATTCCTTTCAAAGTTTAGTTAGTTACATTCATGTTCCATGGATCATTTTTCGCGATAAAACGTCAAGATGTGAAACGAGTCATATTACATTCATATTGCAAATTAATTTGTACATCTATCTGTACTCTAAAGATCACCGTATTATTATTATTATTATTATTATTATTACTTCCCCTAAATGAAAACAAGATACACAGATGAAGTTAGCAATTCCTACCCATCGTCTTTTACACATTACAAACATAGAAACTCTTCTGTGGTATAGAAGGAGTTGTCAAGGAGAAACTTTTTCAGTTTATTTTCAAATTTTACCTTGCTGTCTGTTAGACATTTTATATCACTGGGTAAGTGGTCAAACATTTTTGTTCCAGCATTGTACACCCCTTTGTGTGCCAAAGACAACATTAATGTTGCGTAATGAATGTCCTTTTTTCTTCTACTATTGTAATTATGTATGTCATTGTTCATTTTGAACTGTAGTGGATTATTCACAACAAACCTCGTGTGGGAATAAATATACTGCGAAGCAGTAGTCAGAATGCCCAACTCCTTAAACAGATGTCTACAAGTTGACCGTGGATGAGCACCACACTTTATTCTTACAGCACGTTTTGGGGCAAATGAAGACCTTCTTCTTAAAAATGAGTTACCCCAGAACATTATTCCATATGACATCACTGAATGAAAATAAGTAAAGTATGTCAACTTACTGATTTCTCTCTCCGCAAAATCTGCTAAGATGCTAAGTGCAAATGTGGAGTTCCAAAATGTGTTTTTTCAAATTTAAACTCTCATCAATGTAAAATGAAGAACAAACCGCCTTCAGTCACTTCTAAATAATGAACAAACAGAGTTTAACAGCCACAATTTTTTCTACACCTTTAAAAGTTTATTTTTTCCTGAGGAATCAAATCTATAATAGTACAAACAGCTGACAACCTACAACATGGTGCCAGATAATTATTTTAATAATACCTGTGTACTAATAATACTATATCATATTATCTTCCGTGACACAAGAAAATCGATTATATTTAGAAGTAAAACATCTGTATGAACGAGAATCTTTGGTATGCTTACCTTCTGCTACTACAATGTGCGAAAAAGTGTGTGACTATGTATATATCCCAGTATGTACTGCAAAATCAAAGATGTATATTGCGTATACCAACTGCACAACAGAAGCAGACATGTTAAACTGTAAGTTGTTTTCATATTATTAACGCTGTTAAACTTATAACTACAATATACCACGTTGTAACACAAAAATGTAGTATCAACAGGCAAACAACTAAAAAACCTGATGTAGATCACTAAAAAGCACCTGAAGATGAGCCTCCAGGGCTCGAAATGCATAGTGCAGTAAATAAACGCAACTTGTGACTGAAGGCGGTTTGTTCTTCATTTTACGAAAGTAAAACAGTCGCGGACGAAACACTTAAAAACAATGGATAAAATTAAGTCTCATCAATGTGGATATCTATGAATTACAAGTGCTAATTCATCATTCTGACGATCTCATGAATACTGTTCAGAAAATAATTCTGTCTGTTAAAATGTCAGAGATCTGTAGACGTTATTCGCTCTGTGTTGTTATTGCCTAAGAATCGTAATTGTCCTACCACGCGCCTGTGCGATACTTACATTACAATTTCGCATCGTAAATCTGTCAGCGAGTAAAACGCAACTGCATTAACGATATGGAGGCAGTGCTGTGAGCAGACGGTTTCCTGGAAGAGACTGCCGGCCAGTGGGTGCCCGCGGGCGGTTTGTTACCCGAGCTCCCGAGTGAATGCAGCGGGGCGTAACAACACGACCAGGCGCCCCGCTTCCACGAAGCACCCAGTGGGCAACCTCACCTCACCTCACCTCACCTCACCTCACCACACTTCACCTCAGCCGTGGGGGCCTCGCCACCGCTTTGACTAGCTGGTGAAGCCGGTAACCTGAGTGCGGTGTTCCACCCACGCGCAGAAGCAGCCACTCGTCGCGATGCAACAAACCGAATGGCGGAAACTTCATTAACGACGGCATGAGAGAGCAGAGTAATGTTAAGCGTTTCTGTTTGCCGAACCTTGCGTCGAAACTTTAAGTTGTCTGCGTAGGTACTGACCACGGGGCGGCCTTATGGTATGACGCTGCTATAAAATTTTGTTGCTTATTACTGAATAGTGCAAAGTCGTCAGCCACGTAGTTATGAGAAATGTACAGTAGGCTTGTAATACTAGCGGAAATCGAACAGCTCTCCCTAGTCACCAAAGAGAATTAGAACAAAACAAAACGAGTGAGTGCAATTGTAGTTACGAAGGCTGTTCGAAAAGTAAGGTCGGATCGGTCGCGAAAAGGAAACCACCGTGAAAATCCGCCAAAGCTTTCCACAAATGCGTTGGGCAGTGTCTCCAGTACGCCCGTCGATCGCGTCACGTCGCTCTTTTCAGTTCTAAGCTCACAGTGGGCAGCTGTATAAGTACTGAAAATAATGCCTCCCGCCAAGTGCGAAGTCCCGGGGACGGCTTTGGCCTGATTTCATGCAACCCGCGCAACGTAACTGATATGCGCTCCCTTCTTCATGTCAATTCTCCGCCACATTCTGCTGGGGCAATGAAGATACTCCGGCAGCGTTTTCTATGGGAAGTGTTTGATCACCCAAAATGCAGCTCCTTATTGCCTCCGCCAGAGTTTCGTATCTGCTCGCATGAGCTGCTGACTATGAAGACAACATTTCGGCTTAGGCAACGAGCTATAGACCGGCGCAGAAACTGGCGGAAAACACAGGTCTTCTATGACCAGGGTGTTTTAAATTTGGTACGACACTAAGACAAATGTCTATGTTTGAACAGCGATTCCACAGAGAAGTAGCTGGAACGTGCAGCTAACAGATGCAAATCATTTTTATTTTGAAACTTCCTGGCAGATTAAAACTGTGTGCCAGACCGAGACTCGAACTCGGGACCTTTTCCTTTCGCAGGCAAGTGCTCTACCAACTGAGCTACCCAAGCACAACTCACGCCCCGTCGTCACAGCTTTACTTCTGCCAGTACCTCGTCTCCTACCTTCCAAACCTTACAGAAGCTCTCCTGCGAGCCTTGCAGAACTAGCACTCCTGAAAGAAAGGATATTGTGGAGACATGGCTTAGCCATAGCCTGGGGGATGTTTCCAGAATGAGATTTTCACTCTGCAGCGGAGTGTGCACTGATATGAATCTTCCTGGCAGATTAAAACTGTGTGCCAAACCGAGACTCGAACTCAGGACCTTTGCCTTTCGCGGGCAAGTGGTTTCCATTTCGCGTCTGATGGGACCTTACTTTTCGAATAGCCCTCGTACCTTCACTAAATAATAAGAGAACAATCTTTGAGTCTGGCCACTGCACACAATGATAACACCATCACAGTGAGAACAACAAGCTTAACTATGCAACAGATCATATTTGTTACTGACGAACTGGCAATGCTTCGCTACTGCTAACTATGTATGGGAATTGGATATACATCCCGATACCCTCCTCTCCCCCCTCCCTCTTCCTGCCCTTCTCATCCATCCACTTCTCTGTGTCCATTTCGTCTCCTCCCTTCCCCCAACATACATACACATACACACTTTCTGCCCACATGCTCTTCCCCATGTCTCCGCCCTTGAGACTTGTTTATTGGTATTGCCAACGAATCTTTAATTGAGAACTGAAGTCGCTTAAACTGACTGGATAAATCGGTTGGTATTACTGTATACAAGGTATAGGTGACCGCTCCTGTTGTTGAATCTCTGAGAGTAGAAGCATCAGTGACAACATTTCGCTTAGTTCCCGTCGACAAACGGGAAAGATTGTAAAATTCAGGTTCCGTAGTAATATTCTAATCATACGCCGAAAATCCATAAATACAACTTTTCTATTTCCTGTTAAAGCCGTCTGCAAGGAAGAAAGCAAAACAGCAGACTGTGGTGTATAAAGTTTTTGTTTGAAATTGCACGGAAGGAGAGGGAATATATACGGGAGAGGCAATACGAATAATGGTTTAAATGCGCTGCTATTGCAGTTAAAATTGACAGAGAAAAGGAAAATGAAACCACACATTTTCACAGCACAGCAAAGCACTTTCTTACCAGGTCTTCACGGAAAACCTATACACTGGTGTTTAAGTAGATATGTAGTGTATGTCTGTCTAAATATTTATTACAGTATCGTCCAAAAATTTCAAGTAAATCGTTGTAAAACTTTCTGAGACTATTGCTAACAATGTATCGCTTTATTAGAGTAATGTGAGTAAATTTGACGCAAATCCGTCAGAACTAACCGAGATTTTTGCTAACATCGATATCTTTATGTATCCTATTTTCCATGAAATGTTTACTAGAGAATCATGCAAAAATTTGAAGTAACTCGGACAAGAACTTTTCGAGATAAAACATTAGGCCACCGGAATCTATGAAACTAGTATCCTCCACACAGTGTGTGATTATAGAGAGTTTGTAATTACAGCAGACGATCTTGAACTTAGATATGCAGCAATGCCACTGGGTTTTGAAAATGCTCTTGTCATGGTGCGGCGGGGTGAGGTTGGTGCGCTCGTCTCGTTTCGCGATTTATTTAATGTCCACCTTCCTCAGTATAGTGTACATTCACCAACCGTTGCTCTGCATTCGTAGTACTATGTAAACGATCAGAAAAGCAGCGTTGAAGAAGACCACCGTCCATACTTACGATTACAAAGTCCGCGTAACTCAAGTTACAAGGTAAGCCTGTAAATCTCTATTAATAACGGTCAAAGTGGATGCTTCCTCCCTTCATTTAAGGTGTTTGTTTGTAGATACTGATGTTTTATTATGGTCCTTTTCATTTATGACGTCATCAAGCCCACATTTACGTTGGTAGTACATATACTACTAGTTCGTGCAGCTTATATCACACTTAAGACAGCCGGAATTGTGGTAAGTCCAACCCGAAAGGTTACGAGATTCACACAGGCAGTACACTGTTACAAAACGAGTTCATATTCGGTCCTTTTCAGTGGATTATTCGAAGGAAGATGCTCGCCAAAATATTCTGTACATACATACGGAATACGCCACGCAGAATTATACACAAAGGCCGACAGTTTCACACGCTGTTTTTTTCTGCAACTGATATACCAAAACCTCTCAAAACTTCACCGAACTGTCCGTAATTGCATCTACTAACTCGGCGATATAAACCGAGCACGATTTAACCGTCCTTCTTCATCTTACAGATAATTTTTTCTGACACATTTAACATGACCTTCTTGTTCGGCAGCGACTCCACGACTGACTGAATGCCGTCGCTCACAGGGCATACAACTCATTCAGTTACGCGGGGAAGACTTTTCTCTCATTGGTTGATCAAAATGATCATCCAGTCAGATAACCTTTCATGATCAATTTTGCGCGCAAAGCGCTTTACTCCAATCAGCTTTCGCAGATGCATCTACGTCATTTCATATTGCAATATTTCATAAAATGTTCCACAAAACCACATGAAACGAAAATCGAAAGAAAACTATGCTTGAAATATACTTTAGAACTAAGTATCCTCTTACTATCTTTCTTGCTGCCTTATTACAAAAGCAAACGCTCCTAGACATACGCCATCCACCAGTTAGGGGGATCCACCGTTTTCAGGACATCCTGGCTACGTAACACTTGCTAGTTACGGATGGTGTAATACATTATAAAATTGAAATTTGACGTATGTCGCCACATAAACACTCACCGAACGTTTATTAGAGGCGAGGCGAAGCGAGGCGAGTACTGAACCATATGGAGAGCTGCACGTTATCTTTATCTGGATAGCTTGCGAATTCAACGTCGTTGGGCCCAAATCACAAATTATTAATAAATGGGAAGCTAAAGTTACATGCCACAACAAGTACATAACGTATAGCTCAGGGTACAGATCGTCTTACAGGAGATCCACAAACACCGTTTCCCCAAAATCAGCAAGGCGTGTGCCCATCAGCGCCAGAGGGCGACTGGGAGACTAATCTCACTGCAGCCGATACACGAACGCAAATACCACGGAACTTACTTCTCCACCTTCAGTTCCCTATCTTCAAAGAAGTCTTTGTGGTGGGGATAATTCAGTACCAGTGCCAATGTGAAGGACGACAGTTTCACTTATTTCATTGAGAAATCAGGGAATGCAACAGAAACTTCAAACTGTTGGCATACGGAGCACTCTTTAGTAGACATGAGGTTGGTACTGGGCTAGAGTGTGTCTTCTCACTTGATCGGCGTCTTTGGACCAAGTGCAGTGACAGGGTGACTCATTATAACTCAAAACTTCGTCTTCATCCAGAAAAGGCATAAATGCTACACTTCATTATTATCTGGGTGGTCAGGTGTGGGCTCTGCTCGCAAAAGCTTGAGGCAGGCCGCAGCCCCACTTCTGCAAAAACTGCTCATTTCCCTGGAAAGGCTCACCTCTCCTAATGAGATTCACTGACTGGCTTCTGTCAACAACAGGACTCTGAGATCATGGCTGTGTAACTTCCAAACAATAAAAATACGAAGCCTTCCTCCCAAGCCCACGTGTCCCATACTCTCAATAAAATAATCCTGAGGCAATGGCAGAAAATGAAACAAAATCGATTTGTGGTATGTGAATTAATGTCGAAATGGAGACAAACTGATGGCAATATCTGAGAGGAGAAGAAGCGTAACAGGTCATATGGAAATATGACTGGAAATACACTCCTGGAAATGGAAAAAAGATCACATTGACACCGGTGTGTCAGACCCACCATACTTGCTCCGGACACTGCGAGAGGGCTGTACAAGCAATGATCACACGCACGGCACAGCGGACACACCAGGAACCGCGGTGTTGGCCGTCGAATGGCGCTAGCTGCGCAGCATTTGTGCACCGCCGCCGTCAGTGTCAGCCAGTTTGCCGTGGCATACGGAGCTCCATCGCAGTCTTTAACACTGGTAGCATGCCGCGACAGCGTGGACGTGAACCGTATGTGCAGTTGACGGACTTTGAGCGAGGGCGTATAGTGGGCATGTGGGAGGCCGGGTGGACGTACCGCCGAATTGCTCAACACGTGGGGCGTGAGGGCTCCACAGTACATCGATGTTGTCGCCAGTGGTCGGCGGAAGGTGTACGTGCACGTCGACCTGGGACCGGACCGCAGCGACGCACGGATGCACGCCAAGACCGTAGGATCCTACGCAGTGCCGTAGGGGACCGCACCGCCACTTCCCAGCAAATTAGGGACACTGTTGCTCCTGGGGTATCGGCGAGGACCATTCGCAACCGTCTCCATGAAGCTGGGCTACGGTCCCGCACACCGTTAGGCCGTCTTCCGCTCACGCCCCAATATCGTGCAGCTCGCCTCCAGTGGTGTCGCGACAGGCGTGAATGGAGGGACGAATGGAGACGTGTCGTCTTCAGCGATGAGAGTCGGTTCTGCCTTGGTGCCAATGATGGTCGTATGCGTGTTTGGCGCCGTGCAGGTGAGCGCCACAATCAGGGCTGCATACGACCAAGGCACACAGGGCCAACACTCGGCATCATGGTGTGGGGAGCGATCTCCTACACTGGCCGTACACCACTGGTGATCGTCGAGGGGACACTGAATAGTGCACGGTACATCCAAACCGTCATCGAACCCATCGTTCTACCATTCCTAGACCGGCAAGGGAACTTGCTGTTCCAACAGGACAATGCACGTCCGCATGTATCCCGTGCCACCCAACGTGCTCTAGAAGGTGTACGTCAACTACCCTGGCCAGCAAGATCTCCGGATCTGTCCCCCATTGAGCATGTTTGGGACTGGATGAAGCGTCGTCTGACGCGGTCTGCACGTCCAGCACGAACGCTGGTCCAACTGAGGCGCCAGGTGGAAATGGCATGGCAAGCCGTTCCACAGGACTACATCCAGCATCTCTACGATCGTCTCCATGGGAGAATAGCAGCCTGCATTGCTGCGAAAGGTGGATATACACTGTACTAGTGCCGACATTGTGCATGCTCTGTTGCCTGTGTCTATGTGCCTGTGGTTCTGTCAGTGTGATCATGTGATGTATCTGACCCCAGGAATGTGTCAATAAAGTTTCCCCTTCCTGGGACAATGAATTCACGGTGTTCTTATTTCAATTTCCAGGAGTGTATGTTGTGCTAGAGGCGGAGATAAAACGTGTTTGACAATGTAGGTTGGGTTGATTTCAAGCACTTATGAGAAGACAGCAGGCAAGTGAGAATGTTTTGTCTGTACTGGGTGTTTAGCTCCACGTTCAAAATGGGAGTGAGCTGGAGCACCAGAATGTAGTGGGCACATTACACTTCGCTTCACCAAAGGCAGTCTTGCAGCATGCATAGTAGGGCCACATGCAAGAAGTGTAGGTAAACCCCGTCTGTGAGAGGTAGTGAATGAATGACTGGTCACATGAGGCAGTCACCAATAATCCTCACCCACACGTTGAGACCAAACTGCTGTGATGGTTCGCTGCGACCATACCATTGGTATTCCCCCACACTTGGCTGCCGTGAATCTTGATGAATCCATGCCTAGTAAAAGTTGCCTGATCTGTGAATGAGACGTATGACGGGAATCCCAGCCTGTGGTCTGTGCGACGAACCAGCAACAAAACCGTCGCGTTGGAGGCAGGACAGTAGGTAATAAGACACTGCCGCACTGTCAGTTATACGGATAGTGGCAGTGGTTTTGGAGAATTTTCCACACGGTTGTCTGCATTTTCCCATGATAGCAGGCTCCCTGTCAAAGATCAGGTCACTGTCAAAGATGTTTCAGCTCCACATTAACAAATGGATATATGCCTCTTAGAATGTATATCCAGCCTCATACCATTAGACCTTGTTTGCTCCATACTTGTCAGGGATCGTTTCCTACAGTATGTCTCCATTTCTTATAATCGCCCTTTATACTGGGTTTCTCTCCTAAGAAAGAAACTTGCAATTTCGTATTTTCAATGTGTCTCTGGAGTCAGCCCAAACAGGTGCTGCTCCTCAAGTATTTCATACGATGGGTAGTGTCGACAGAAAGCTTCTGATTTCTTCCTTTTACAAACAAAATGGTTTTTAAAGCCGGATATTAAGTCCCCATTCGACAGATCCGTCCCAAATTAGTCTAGTGTGACATTCGTTTCATCGATATAGGGCAAGAGGGACAGTAAGACTTGAAGACTAGCGACTGTGCTACGTTAGGCTACAGCCACAGAGGGCATGCCTTGCGTGGCGCCTACGTAGCTCATGACTCACCTGGTGGCAAGCACCTGGATCCTTACCGGCCACACCCGAGCGTCGATGCCAGGGCCCGTTGGTGCACTGCTTGCTCGCTCTGTGGAAATGAGCCTTCCCAGTGCTGAGTGAGAAAATGGTTCTAGCAGAAAATATGTGACTGCTAAATTAAATCTGCCCTCTGACAGTGGTCACTATTGTTAACCTGCACTGGAGATTATCACTGTTATCAAAATTTCAAATAAAAATGGAACGCTGAGAAAAAGGTTAAAATACCTCCCCCCAGCTAACTCACCCTTATTGACTAGTGGGTCGTAGCCTAACAGTTCAGAATGGTTTGACCGTGTGCAACTGATAAAGGCTGATCGGTTAGTATCAGCACGGGAGTTGTTTCGTATCAAATCCAACAAAGCAATACTCGGTCTATACTTTGTTGCTGAGGTACTATACAGGTTGTCCCATTTATCTTGACCACGCTAAATATCTGTTCGTCCAGATGCAAATTACAACATGTTTCAAGCAAATGTTCTTTAGCCGTCAGGGGGACATCAGTCAGCATGATTTCCTTCGTTGTAGCTTTGCTTCTTACAAAGATATGAACAGCGGTATGACTTTTTTAAATGGCACCCTGTTTTTTTTTATTCAGTAATTCATTTTCTCTCCTAAAGACCTATTCAAAAATGTATTATTGTCTATCATTCACTGAAACATAACGTTATTAAAAACGTAACACAACATTGACGTTGACGTTCCCAGCGCTTAGTGCAGGTACTCGGGGTAATGGAACACATTCACGTGCTGACGTTGTCAGAGGACAAATGTGAATCATTAATATCCATGATGAAGGAGAAGCAGGAAATGATGTAATCAGCAGCGTGTATCAGGTAATATAATCTTCGAAGTCACTATGTGACACACGAGGAGGAACCAGCACTACCGTTGTTCCTAGCGACACGTCGAGTGACTAGCTTAGTTACCTAGCGACCAGTGCAGCCGGTCTCGAAAGTTCACAGCTGTTTGTTTTTCGAGGCGAGTCACGTGCCGCAAGGCAAGTTACTTCGAGTCGCGTCCGATATGGCGTAGGCTTACTGCGTGACAGTAGCAGTCAGCGGCCACCAGAGATGAGGTATCGCAACTGGACTTCAAATGGTTCAAATGGCTCTGAGCACTATGGGACTTAACTGTTGAGGTCATCAGTCTCCTACAACTTAGAACTACTTAAACCTAACTAACCTAAGGACACCACACACATCAATGCCCTAGGCAGGATTCGAACCTGCGACCGTAGCCGTCGCGCGCTTCCAGACTGTATGCCTAGAACTGCTCGGCCACCCCGGCCGGCCTCGACTGGAGTAAATGCTGGTCATCTTGTTTTACTGCCCCTGCTAATACATACCGATAAAACTATTATCGCACTAGACTAACTTGGGAGCGATCCAGCGAATGGGCACGTAAAATCCTGTTTTAAAAATAATTTTGTTTTTGGAGAGACACAGACGCTGTTCGTCGACAATAGGCGTTGCACGAAAGACGGGATGAGCAGCATTTATTTGGACTGACTCCAGCTATGGACTGTGTAATGTAATAAAATAAAAATAGTTTGACTCTTTTCCAAGCTATCAGTGTAATGTAATAGAATGACTATGAGCCGTGACTAATATAAAAAAGAAACACACATTAATGCAATGGCTCAGCATAGAAGAGAAATAACTAATGTAGGAATATTATTAACAGTGTACTATGTTGTTTAATTTAGCCCGACGCGTATAAGCACTCAGTAAACTAGCTCGGTTCTCAGGGGTTACGGAATTGTAAATACTCATTTGTTTAACTGTTAAAACACCACAGATATTCCTCAATAAGTGCCTAGTCAAAGTCAAGTTCGAAGTCGTGTGCTTCTAGCACCAGAGAATATTTCACAAGTCCGTTCACAGTACAACAATAAATTCCGTAACTGAAAATCGTGGTTTCTTCTTGATTCCCAATACAAGATAACAAGCGTAGCTTTTGCAAATGAAATCTTATACCAGAACAAGAATCCTGTGACCAGGCCTTCCTGCCTGGGATGTTATCTCGCAACTTTGAGAAAATCTGAAAGCGAATCTTATTGAATTTTATTGAATTATTTGCAGCGACCGCCAGGCTCGTAGAATCTGAAAGAAACGTCTAGTTTTCTAACCGGCGGCACGTCTCTACGACGAGCTAAAAGAAAGTTCTTAATTATTTTTTAAGATGGCGCCTACTAATGAAGAATTTCTGTTAAGGCCCATGTCTACTCTAGACAAGCAAGGTTTAGGATTACAAATGATTTCAACACGGACACAATTTTTCAGTCACAAACGACTCTATTTTCAGTTCTGTTAATAACTTACATTGGCTGATACAGCAAGATGAACGTTCGTTAAACGCTCCTTAAGGTTCGCGTCCAGACCATAAGCCAAGAAGAAGAATAGTAATGACAAAAGAATGGGAAGATCACGTAATGTGGCGCGCGGTACCGATGACATGATTTATTCGGTACGGGTGTCGTGGGAAAGACCGTCTAAATTGTTGTCCTCCGCGATTGGCTGCTGTTTTTGGAAGTAGCGCCCCAAAACGATAAACTTCTGTTATTAATATTAGAAAAACTCAACAGTGAGTTTACTTGCATTTCATAGAAAATCATGTCTCAACAGAAGCTTATCATTGCAGTACTTCAAAAGTGTCAATTATCAGAAGAATAATAAACAAATATTAAACGAAAAGGCAGACGAAGCACTTCGGAGATATTTGGATCGTGCCTAACTTGGATGGCGGGCGAAGTGGTTCGGCTGTAACACCAGTGTTCGATCGGCAATCTCGGTCGACAGACATATTGTCCGCCGCAGTCGGCATTGATTAAGAATTTAATTAGCAATGTGTCGTTTTGGACATGTAATTGAGAACTAGTTTGTTAGTAATAACGCAAACACGCAGATCATTATGCATTTTTTTTCTCCGTGGTAGTGTGAAGAATGGAAATTATTTGTGATTCAAATGAGAACTGAAATTGTGGAGTTTCTCGCATTCTGCGAGTGGCGTCCCGATTAAGCAAACCATTTCAAAGTTTCATTATTTATACAATACCAGTTCCTCGCTAATAATTTATTATAGCCTGAAAATAACGGCTTCATGACCTGCGTGCTGTTTTCTGCTCAGGCGACAACGACTGTAGAAGACCGCAGGTTGGTGAACATTAATTAGAGGTCAAATGGCTCTGAGCACTATGGGACTTAACATCTGTGGTCATCAGTCCCCTAGAACTTAGAACTACTTAAACCTAACTAACCTAAGGACATCACACACATTCATGCCCGAGGCAGTATTCGAACCTGCGACCCTAGCGGTCACGCGGTTCCAGACTGAAGCGCCTAGAACCGCACGGCCACACCGGCCGGCATTAATTAAAACTTACGCATTCCACTGAGGGCGGTGGAAGCAACTAGGCACCTCGCGTGTACTGCAGGCTTAGTACAAATGAGATCAGTGGTAACACAAACGACGTATGAAGGAAGGAAATTTTCAACGGGAAGGGATTTATCATACGCATATATAAATCACTCTCAACAAATTTCTCTCCCTCTCTCTCTCTCTCTTTCACTTGCTGTAAACTTCATGAAACGATCTAGCCACAACGAAAATAGAACCCAGCAAGGGAAGGTATACAAAGAAATCCCCGGCGCGGCCATGGGCACCCGCATGGCACCGTCCCATACCAACCTTTTATGATTCAACTCGCATAACCTGTCACTACTGATGGCCTTGGGAGAGCCAGTCATGACAAAACTCTACCATCTGGTGAGCAAGATGTATGAGACAGGCGAAATACCCACAGACTTCAAGAAGAATATAATAATTCCAATCCCAAAGAAAGCAGGTGTTGACAGATGTGAAAATTACCGAACTATCAGTTTAATAAGTCACAGCTGCAAAATACTAACGCGAATTCTTTACAGACGAATGGAAAAACTTGTAGAAGCCGACCTCGGGGGAAGATCAGTTTGGATTCCGTAGAAATGTTGGAACACGTGAGGCAATACTAACCTTACGACTTATCTTAGAAGAAAGATTAAGAAAAGGCAAACCTACGTTTCTAGCATTTGTAGACTTAGAGAAAGCTTTTGACAACGTTAAATGGAATACTCTCTTTCAAATTCTGAAGGTGGCAGGGGTAAAATACAGGGAGCGAAAGGCTATTTACAATTTGTACAGAAACCAGATGGCAGTTATAAGAGTCGAGGGGCATGAAAGGGAAGCAGTGGTTGGGAAAGGAGTGAGACAGGGTTGTAGCCTCTCCCCGATGTTATTCAATCTGTATATTGAGCAAGCAGTAAAGGAAACAAAAGAAAAATTCGGAGTAGGTATTAAAATCCATGGAGAAGAAATAAAAATTTTGAGGTTCGCCGATGACATTGTAATTCTGTCAGAGACAGCAAAGGACTTGGAAGAGCAGTTGAACGGAATGGACAGTGTCTTGAAAGGAGGATATAAGATGAAAATCAACAAAAGCAAAACGAGGATAATTGAATGTAGTCAAATTAAATCGGGTGATGCTGAGGGGATTAGATTAGGAAATGAGACACTTAAAGTAGTAAAGGAGTTTTGCTATTTGGGGAACAAAATAACTGATGATGGTCGAAGTAGAGAGGATATAAAATGTAGACTGGCAATGGCAAGGAAATCATTTCTGAAGAAGAGAAATTTGTTAACATCGAGTATAGATTTAAGTGTCAGGAAGTCTTTTCTGAAAGTATTTGTATGGAGTGTAGCCATGTATGGAAGTGAAACATGGACGATAACCAGTTTGGACAAGAAGAGAATAGAAGCTTTCGAAATGTGGTGCTACACAAGAATGCTGAAGATAAGGTGGGTAGATCACGCAACTAATGAGGAGGTACTGAATTGGATTGGGGAGAAGAGAAGTTTTTGGCACAACTTGACAAGAAGAAGGGGCCTGTTGGTAGGACATGTTTTGAGGCATCAAGGGATCATAAATTTAGCATTGGAGGGCAGCGTGGAGGGTAAGAATCGTAGAGGGAGACCAAGAGATGAATACACTAAGCAAATTCAGAAGGATGTAGGTTGCAGTAGGTACTGGGAGATGAAGAAGCTTGCACAGGATAGAGTAGCATGGAGAGCTGCATCAAACCAGTCTCAGGACTGAAGACCACAACAACAACAACAACAACCTGTCAGTGACACTCTCTCGCCTATTTCACGATAATACGAAACGACCAGCCCTCCTTTGCACTTTTTCGGTATCCTCCGCCAATCCTGTAGGGTAAAGAACTTATAAGACGCAGCAACACCCCAGAAGAGCAGGGTCAATCGTATTGCCGGCAGTCTCTTTAGTAGGCCTCCTGCAACTCTAAAGTCTTCTGCTACTAACACGCAGGCTTGTGTTTGCCTTTCTTACTGCGTTGTGTACGTGATCGTTCCAATTCAAGTAGCTCATAACTGCAATCCCTATGTATTTAGCCTTTAGACTTGTGTAATGGGTCACGGACACCTTTCAGTACCTACTCTTGTGGATGACGGACGCTTTTCATTATTCAGAATCACTGGCCACTTTTCGCCTAGTCTAAGTGATTTTGCAATTACTTTTGATCTTATGATAACTTTTAGGGACGGAAAATAGCAGCAGCGTCTGCAAACATTTAAGAGTGCTCCTCGGATTGTCACCTAAATAGTTTATGCAGGTTAGGAAGTGCAGATGGCCTGTAACACTTCTTTGGGGAACGCAGGTATCACATCTGTTTTACTCGATGACTTTCTGTCAGTTACAACGAACTAATCATAACGTGTAGACTTTCACGGTCGGCGTCTTCATCAGTTAAAACTTCCGGGCTCAGGGGCCGTGATCGAACAGTGGAAAGTCTTCCTCCTGACGTTTCGTTGCCACTGCGGACAATATCTTCCGGGGTTAGCCAAGGACTGGCTGCCGGGCCGTGGAGGTCCCGTTTATGTAGAGCGCATAGAGTGCTGTCGACTGTGAAATTATCTGTGACTAATGTCAGTACTCTCGATCACAAGTAATCGATTGTCATATGGTTGATGTAATGTCGACCACCGTTTCTTATCTAGCTTTAAGCCTTCTTCTTTGGTGTTGAAATTATTGTGGTCTTGATGAATCTCTATGGCTTCTCTGTACATTCTACTAACTGGTTTGATGCGGCCCGCCACGAATTCCTTTCCTGTGCTAACCTCTTCATCTCAGAGTAGCACTTGCAACCTCCGTCCTGAATTATTTGCTTGACGTATTCCAATCTCTATCTTCCTCTACAGTTTTTGCCCTCTACAGCTCTCTCTAGTACCATGGAAGTCATTCCCTCATGTCTTAGCAGATGTCCTATCATCCTGTCCCTTCTCCTTATCAGTTTTTTCCACATATTCCTTTCCTCTCCGATTCTGCGTAGAACCTCCTCATTCCTTACCTTATCAGTCCACCTAATTTTCAACATTCATCTATAGCACCACATCTCAAATGCTTCGATTCTCTTCTGTTCCGATTTTCCCACAGTCCATGATTCACTACCATACAATGCTGTACTCCAGACGTACATCCTCAGAAATTTCTTCCTCAAATTGAGACCGGTGTTTGATATTAGTAGACTTCTCTTGGCCAGAAATGCCTTTTTTGCCATAGCGAGTCTGCTTTTGATGTCCTCCTTGCTCCGTCCGTCATTGGTTATTTTACTGCCTAGGTAGCAGAATTCCTTAACTTCATTGACTTCGTGACCATCAATCCTGATGTTAAGTTTCTCGCTGTTCTCATTTCTACTACTTCTCATTAGACTGTTCATTCCGTTCAGCAGATCATTTAATTCTTCTTCACTTTCACTCAGGATAGCAATGTCATCAGCGAATCGTATCACTGATATCCTTTCACCTTGTATTTTAATTCAACTCCTGAACCTTTCTTTTATTTCCATCATTGCTTCCTCGATGTACAGACTGAAGAGTAGGGGCGAAAGGGTACAGCCTTGTCTTACACCCTTCTTAATACGAGCACTTCGTTCTTGATCGTCCACTCTTATTATTCCCTCTTGGTTGTTGTACATATTGTATATGACCCTTCTCTCCCTATAGCTTACCCCTACATTTTTCAGAATCTCGAACAGCTTGCACCATTTTATACTGTCGAACGCTTTTTCCAGGTCGACAAATCCTATGAAAGTGTCCTGATTTTTCTTTAGCCTTGCTTCCATTATTAGCCGTAACGTCAGAATTGCCTCTCTCGTCCCTTTACTTTTCCTAAAGCCAAACTGATCGTCACCCAGCGCATTCTCAATTTTCTTTTCCATTCTTCTGTATATTATTCTCGTAAGCAGCTTCGATGCATGAGCTGTTAAGCTGATTGTGCGATAATTCTCGCACTTGTCAGCTCTTGGCGTCTTCGGAATTGTGTGGATGATGCTTTTCCGAAAGTCAGATGGTATGTCGCCAGACTCATATATTCTACACACCAACGTTAATAGTCGTTTTGTTGCCACTTCCCCCAATAATTTTAGAAATTCTGATGGAATGTTATCTATCCCTTCTGCCTTATTTGACCGTAAGTCCTCCAAAGATCTTTTAAATTCCGACTCTAATACTGGATCCCCTATCTCTTCTAAATCGACTCCTGTTTCTTCTTCTATCACATCAGACAAATCTTCACCCTCATAGAGGCTTTCAATGTATTCTTTCCACCTATCTGCTCTCTCCTCTGCATTTAGCAGTGGAATTCCCGTTGCACTCTTAATGTTACCACCGTTGTTTCTAATGTCACCAAAGGTTGTTTTGACTTTCCTGTATGCTGAGTCTGTCCTTCCGACAATCATATCTTTTTCGATGTCTTCACATTTTTCCTGCAGCCATTTCGTCTTAGCTTCCCTGCACTTCCTATTTATTTAATTCCTCAGCGAGTTGTGTTTCTACACTCCTGGAAATTGAAATAAGAACACCGTGAATTCATTGTCCCAGGAAGGGGAAACTTTATTGACACATTCCTGGGGTCAGATACATCACATGATCACACTGACAGAACCACAGGCACATAGACACAGGCAACAGAGCATGCACAATGTCGGCACTAGTACAGTGTATATCCACCTTTCACAGCAATGCAGGCTGCTATTCTCCCATGGAGACGATCGTAGAGATGCTGGATGTAGTCCTGTGGAACGGCGTGCCATGCCATTTCCACCTGGCGCCTCAGTTGGATCAGCGTTCGTGCTGGACGTGCAGACCGCGTGAGACGACGCTTCATCCAGTCCCAAACATGCTCAATGGGGGACAGATCCGGAGATCTTGCTGGCCAGGGTAGTTGACTTACACCTTCTAGAGCACGTTGGGTGGCACGGGATACATGCGGACGTGCATTGTCCTGTTGGAACAGCAAGTTCCCTTGCCGGTCTAGGAATGGTAGAACGATGGGTTCGATGACGGTTTGGATGTACCGTGCACTATTCAGTGTCCCCTCGACGATCACCAGTGGTGTACGGCCAGTGTAGGAGATCGCTCCCCACACCATGATGCCGGGTGTTGGCCCTGTGTGCCTCGGTCGTATGCAGTCCTGATTGTGGCGCTCACCTGCACGGCGCCAAACACGCATACGACCATCATTGGCACCAAGGCAGAACCGACTCTCATCGCTGAAGACGACACGTCTCCATTCGTCCCTCCATTCACGCCTGTCGCGACACCACGGGAGGCGGGCTGCACGATGTTGGGGCGTGAGCGGAAGACGGCCTAACGGTGTGCGGGACCGTAGCCCAGCTTCATGGAGACGGTTGCGAATGGTCCTCGCCGATACCCCAGGAGCAACAGTGTCCCTAATTTGCTGGGAAGTGGCGGTGCGGTCCCCTACGGCACTGCGTAGGATCCTACGGTCTTGGCGTGCATGCGTGCGTCGCTGCGGGCCGGTCCCAGGTCGACGGGCACGTGCACCTTCCGCCGACCACTGGCGACAACATCGATGTACTGTGGAGACCTCACGCCCCACGTGTTGAGCAATTCGGCGGTACGTCCACCCGACCTCCCGCATGCCCACTATACGCCCTCGCTCAAAGTCCGTCAATTGCACATACGGTTCACGTCCACGCTGTCGCGGCATGCTACCAGTGTTAAAGACTGCGATGGAGCTCCGTATGCCACGGCAAACTGGCTGACACTGACGGCGGCGGTGCACAAATGCTGCGCAGCTAGCGCCATTCGACGGCCAACACCGCGGTTCCTGGTGTGTCCGCTGTGCCGTGCGTGTGATCATTGTTTGTACAGCCCTCTCGCAGTGTACGGAGCAAGTATGGTGGGTCTGACACACCGGTGTCAATGTGTTCTTTTTTCCATTTCCAGGAGTGTATATTCCTGATTTTCCCGGAACATGTTTGTACTTCCTCCTTTCATCAATCAACTGAAGTATTTCTTCTGTTACCCATGGTTTCTTCGCAGCTACCTTCTTTGTACCTATGTTTTCCTTCCCAACTTCTGTGATGGCCCTTTTTAGAGATGTCCATTCCTCTTCAACTTTACTGCCTTCTGCGCTATTCCTTATTGCTCTATCTATAGTGTTAGAGAACTTCAAACGTATCTCGTCATTCCTTAGTACTTCCGTATCCCACCTCTTTGCGTATTGATTCTTCCTGACTAATGTCTTGAACTTCAGCCTACTCTTCATCACTACTATATTGTGATCTGAGTCTATATCTGCTCCTGGGTACGCCTTACAATCCAGTATCTGATTTCGGAATCTCTGTCTGACCATGATGTAATCCCGTATCTGCCGGCCTTTTCCAAGTATACCTCCTCCTCTTGTGATTCTTGAACAGGGTATTCGCTATTACTAGCTGAAACTTGTTACAGAACTCAATTAGTCTTTCTCCTCTTTCATTCCTTGTCCCAAGCCCATATTCTCCTGTAACCTTTTCTTCTACTCCTTCCCCTACAACTGCATTCCAGTCGCCCATGACTATTAGATTTTCGTCCCCCTTTACATACTGCATTACCCTTTCAATATCCTCATACACTTTCTCTATCTGTTCATCTTCAGCTTGCAACGTCGGCATGTATACCTGAACTATCGTTGTCGGTGTTGGTCTGCTGTCGATTCTGATTAGAACAACCCGGTCACTGAATTGTTCACAGAAACACACCCTCTGCCCTACCTTCCTATTCATAACGAACCCTACACCTGTTATACCATTTTCTGCTGCTGTTGATATTACCCGATACTCATCTGACCAGAAATCCTTGTCTTCCTTCCAGTTCACTTCACTGACCCCTACTATATCTATATTGAGCCTTTGCATTTCCCTTTTCAGATTTTCTAGTTTCCCTACCACGTTCAAGCTTCTGACATTCCACGCCCCGACTCGTAGAACGTTATCCTTTCGTTGATTATTCAATCTTTTTCTCATGGTAACCTCCCCCTTGGCAGTCCCCTCCCGGAGATCCGAATGGGGGACTATTCCGGAATCTTTTGCCAATGGAGAGATCATCATGATACTTCTTCAATTACAGGCCACATGTCCTGTGGATACACGTTACTTGTCTTTAATGCAGTGGTTTCCATTGCTCCTGCATCCTCATGTCGTTGATCATTGCTGATTCTTCCGCCTTTAGGGGCAATTTCCCACCCCTAGGACAAGAGAGTGCCCTGAACCTCTATCCGCTCCTCCGCCCTCTTTGACAAGGCCGTTGTCAGAATGACGCTGACTTCTTATGCCGGAAGTCTTCGGCCGTCAATGCTGATTATTTATCAAGATTTAGGCAGTGGCGGGGATCGAACCCGGGACCGAAGACGTTTAGATTATGAATCAAAGACGCTACGCCTAGACATACGTGTGTCTTAGCTAGCATGATTGTCTCATTAAATTTTATTTCATGATCACCGTCTTCAAAAACTTGTTCCGCTACAGTCGATTTGTCGCTGTGTCCTAAACGACAGTTTTATGTTCGGCTAGGTGGGTTCACAGGATTTATCGACCTGGCAAAAGCGTTCGATAGTGTAAAATGGTGCAAGATGTTCGAAATTCCGAGAAAAAAAGCGGTAACCTATATTGAGAGATGGATAATATACAATATGTACAAGAGCCAAAAGGGAATAGTAAGAATGGACGAGCAAGAACGAAGTGCTCAGATTAAAAAGGGTGTAAGACAGAGATGTAGTCTTTCGCCCCTTCTGTTCAATCTGTACATCGAAGAAGAGATGATGGAAATAAAAGGAAGGTTCAGAAGTGGAATTAAAATTCAAGGTGAAAGGATATGAATAATAAGATTCGCTGATGACATTGGTATCCTGAGTGAAAGTGGAGAATTACATGATCTGCTGAATGGAATGAATAATCTAATGAATGCAGAATACGGACTGAGAGTAAATCGAAGAAAGATGAAAGTAACGAGAACAGCGAGAAACGTAACATCAGGATTGATAGTTATGAAGTAGATGAACTTAAGAAGTTCAGCCATCTAGGAAGTAAAATAAACAATGACAGACGGAGCAAGGAGGACATCAAAAGCAGGCTAGCTCATGGCAGAAAGGTCATTCCTGGCCAAGCGAAGTCTACTAGAATCAAACGTAGTCCTTAATTTGGGGAATAAATTTCTGAGAATATACATTTGGAGCACAACATTGTATGTTAATGAAACATGGACTGTGGGAAAACCGGAACAGAAAAGAATCGAAGCATTTCATACGTGGTGCCACAGACGATTGTTGAAAATTATGTGGACTGCTAAAGTAAGGAATGAGGAGGTTCTGCCCAGAATATGCGGAAAACACTGATAAGGAGAATGGACAGGATGACAGGACATCTGTTAAGACATCAGGGAATGACTTCCATGGTACTAGAGGGAGCTTTACAGGGCAAAAACTGTGAAGACAGAGATTGGAATAAATGCAGCAAATAATTGAGAAGGTAGGTAGCAAGTGCTACTCTGAGATAAAAGAGGTTGGCGCAGGAGAGGAATTCGTGGCGGGCCGCCTCAAACCAGTAAGAAGACTAATGATCCAATAAACAAAAACAAAAAAGATGGGTATAACACTTCTTTTCATTGTTAAAAAAACCTTCCCACAACTACACGGCATTTTATACACCCCATGGGTTGCAAAAGGGTGTCGTGCGTCTTTCTCTGACCTTAAACATTCACTAATCTTCGTGATAGGTCTAAAGACCGTTTCAACTCGAAACTTAGCCAGAGCTTTCCCAAAACGGTCCGTAATATTGTGGATGTTCGCCCCGGTAGCTGAGTGGTCAGCGTGACAGACTGTCAATCCTAAGGGCCCGGGTTCGATTCCCGGCTGGGTTGGAAATTTTCTCCGCTCAGGGACTGGGTGTTGTGTTGTCCTAATCATCATCATTTCATCCCCATCGACACGCAGGTCGCCGAAGTGGCGTCAAATTGAAAGACCTGCACCAGGCGAACGGTCTACCCGACGGGAGGCCCTAGCCACACGACAGTGGATAAATGGAAGAAAAACTTTCCCAGTCGACGTTTGCTGCATGATTTCGGACACTTTTCTTATGCCATGGAATGATCGATCTATCTTATTATCAGCATATCCATTTTTCTTAAAAGATGTTCGCAAATGATTTAGTTCTTCTTGCAAATAAACTGGCTCACAGATTTTATTAGCCCTGTTCAATAATGTTTTAATGACCCCTCTCTTTTGCTTGGGATGTTGATTTGAATACGTATGGAGGTAACGAACTGTATGTGTATTTTTCCCATATACCTTATGACCTTAAGTCGCATCTGCCCATTTAATTACTGAATTATCCAATTTCTGCTGTTCGGCCAAGGTCTCTTAGACCGGAAGTTTTAATTAACGATTACCACGAACTGTTACTTTTCTGACAGAAAAACACCAATCTATTAACATAACTAAGACGATATCCCATAGGCATGCAATTTGATTAGAAGCCCCATCTGAGGGACGATGTCGTAAGCGCTCGGGAAATCTAGAAATAACGAATTAGCTTCGTATCCCCTGTTGACAGTACTCATTCGTGAAAGTGAAGTGGTGTTTCACAATAAAAATATTTTTCTTTAACCCATGCTGATAATGTGTCAATAGATCGATTCTTTCAAGGCACTTCATAACGTTCTAACACGGGATGCTTTCTAAAATCGAACTGCAAATTGACGTCAGTGATGTGGATATGTAATTCATTGCATTATTTTTATTTCCCTTCCTGAGTCCTGGTGTGATCTCTACAGCTTTGCAGTCTTTATTCAGGTATGGATATTTCGTTCACTGAGTGGTTGTATATCACCGCTAAGTAAGGAGCTGTATTAAGCTATTTAAGCTACTTCGCTACTCCGAGGAAATCTACTTCTCAGTTACTTATGTAGCCATCTGTTCTTGATTTGAATTCTGGGACGTTTACTTCGTTTCATTTCCTTCCAAATTTTGAGACAAAGTTTTGATGTGAAAACTATTGAAAGCATCTCGCATATTTGCTGCAAAAGAAAATCACTTGCATTGGTACAATGAGGAAGAAGAGACATGAAATTCCTCCGAAAATTCTCCCATACAAAACAAGAGAAATTGAAAGTGCAATGTTTGGATTTCGACAGGACAAAACCATTTCATACGTTCCTCGTAAAAACGTGCAATCATTCCTTTGTCTACCATGTCTGGCGCGGCGACAGTTGATGAAGAAACACTCCAGTCTGAATAGTTCCAATGGCTCTGAGCACTATGGGACACAACATCTGAGGTCATCAGTCTTCTAGAACTTAGAACTACTTAAACCTAACTAACCTAAGGACATCACACACATCCATACCCGGGGCATGATTCGAACCTGCGACCGTAGCGGTCGCGCGGTTCCAGACTGAAGCGCCTAGAACCGCTCGGCCAAACCGGCCGGCCTCAACTCTGAAATCATAGCTGACTACAATGTGACAAAAGGTGGAGTTGACGTTCTAGATAAAATGTGTGCCTATTACTCAGTTTCAAGAATTACATGGAGTCGGTCATTGACTATTTTTTCATTTTTTTGAACATTCCTGGAATTAATTCTAAATATTGTTTTCCTTCACAAGGCGAGAGATAACTTCGCAAAGATGTATTTCTGTCAAGAAAATAGCAGAAGGCCTTGTGAAAGAATAGCTCGTATCTAGAGCTCAACTCAAATCATTGCCAGCCGATCTCGTTGTATTTCTTATGCAACCTAGTGCTGAAGCATCGATTTCCGAAGATCGGCTCCCCGAACCTCCAGCGGAAAAACGCTGAACGTTTATCCTTTGTGAACGCCAAAACATTCGACCCATATGAATTAAATGTGAGGGATGTAATAACGTTGCTTGTAAACAGCACACTTGGAAACAAGCTGTCTTGAAAAGCGTTATGAAAGTGTACATATGTCGGAATAACTGGCTAAATTGTTATTAAAAGAACTGAAACAGCAAAAGCTTTTGGTATAATTGGTGAGGATAGTGAATGTGAACTGCTTTCTTCAATAAATGCTGTGGTTTTTTCAGCACATGATTGTTTTTACTGACAGAAGCCCTTGTTGTAAATTTTACCATGCGCCTGCTCGTGTGACAAGAATAGGGATGCCTTCCGCAGGTTTAAAGGAATTAGTTAACACTTTATGAGAGCAACGGTTGTTAGTACATGCAGCAAGAAATAATTGAATCAATGTGGATATGAAAAGCCTTATTTAGTATGTCGGCAAATATGAAAGTGTTTAAACAATATGCCTTGTAGCTAGCTGTCAAGAAAATGGGGATGTGAACTCCAGAATGTAATAATAACGCACAAATACAATGCTTCGAGCATATACACTTCTGTAGAACAAAGCAAAACGTCATTACCATCTGTAAAAGTGTCGACAACTAGTTATCTGCACCAAATCATGCACAGAACGAGACGTATGACGTTCATAGTAATGGATTCTGGCTTTGATCTTCTATGCAATAAGAAATTTGTAAAATGTGACATAGGATTGTATACTTTAGGAAAGCAGTACACTTACTCTTAGTGGACAAGTAGGACATGACACGTGATATTCCAGTAAGTAATGAAAGGAAATAAACACTGTCCAATACAAGTCGCAAAGCATTTAGCATCTTTTCATTGATATGGACAGTGACTAAATTGACAGAACTGTCATTTGGATTAATTGATTTCAGGCAGATTCTGTCATAAGTCCCGTAGGCTAATATCCTCAGGAAGAGACAAAGAACTACTTACCACTTGAGAGATACAGGGTAACAGATAGTGAACTATATAAAATAAAATCGTCAGAACTTGTGAAGGGATTGCGTTAGGACGTTTAAACTGCACCGTTGGCTGCGGGGTATCAGGGGAATTAGCATGTGCATCCGCACGCGACTTATTGTTGTCGGCTCACTTTCATTTGGATGGCTTCGTCAATAAGCAAAATTGGCGTATTTGGGGGATTCAGAATCCGCATTTCGCGATCGAGAGGTTTCTTCACCTTCAACAGGTGACTGTGGTGTGCAATATCCAGTCACGGAATAATCGGGGCGATATTCCTTGATGGCACGATGACTACCGAACGGTACGTGAAGGTTTCGGAAGATGTTTTCATCCTCATTTAGACAAGATGCAAGGCGGACATCGACCCCATCTAAGCAGGATGTCCAGGAGGAGGTGACCGCATTCTGGCTCTGTGGTACCCAGAGGATACTGGTGCCGGCACTGTGGCAGAGCGGTTATAGGCGCTTCAGTCGGGAATCGCGCTCCTGATACAGTCGCAGGTTCGAATCCTGCCTCGGGCATGGATGTATGTGACGTCCTTAGGTTGGTTAGGTTTAAGTAGATCGACCTCAGATGTTAAGTCCGATAGCACCTAGAGCCTTTTTTTTTCTTTTTTTGCCTCGATTGGCCGTCTTATTCCCCGGAAATGAATGCATGCGACCCATTTCTGTGGGGCTATATTAAGCACAAAGTGTACAGCAATATCCCCCGAGACCACTGCTAAGCTGAAAACCGCAGTTCAGGAGGTCATCGACAGCATCGATGTCTCGACGTTTCAGCTGGTCATGCTGAATTTCGCTATTCGTCTGCGCCACGTCATCACCAATGATGGCATAGATATCGAACATGTCATGACCTAAATCCGAATATCTGTAGTGACGTTCACATGTTGAATAAGGTGTGTGCACGGCGTAGTTTATAACTAATTTACGTTTCTTTTCGTATTGTTCAATAACTGTTACTCTGTACGAAGGCAATATGGTGAAGTCATAGCAACGTGAATCAAGAAAACTTTGGTCATATTATACACGCACTTTGTGAGTGATTAACGAAACCATGCTTCAGACGTTCGTCGCTTGCACGCAACCCGACTGCGTGATACGAGGGTGAGTCAAATGAAAACCTTAATTTTTTTTAAAATATTGTTTATCGTGCAGAAGCCATATCACTTTTCAACATAATCTCCCCCATAGTCAATGCAAGTCCTCCAGCGCTTACAAAGTGCATAAATTCCTTTAGAAAAAAATTCTTTTGGTAGTCCGCGCAACCACTTATGCACCGCGTGGTGTAACTCTTCATCAGAACGGAACTTCTTTCCTCCCATTGCGTCTTTGAGTGGTCCAAACAAGGTCTGGTGAGTATGATGGATGAGGGAGACACTCAAAATGCAGGTCTGTGATTGTTGCAACTGTTGTACGGGCAGTGTGGGGCCTTGCATTGTCATGTTGCAAATGGACACCTGATGACAACAATCCACGTCGCTTTGATTTGATTGCAGGCCGCAGGTGATTTTTTAGGATATCTGTGTATGATGCACTGGTGACAGTGGTCCCTCTAGGCATGTAATGCTCCAAAATGACGTCTTTTTCGTCCCAAAAGAGAGTCAGCATAACCTTCCCTGCTGATGGTTCCGTTAGAAACTTCTTTGGTTTTGGTGATGAGGGATGGCGCCATTCCTTGCTCGCTCTCTTCGTTTCCGGTTGGTGGAAGTGAACCCAGGTTTCGCCCCAGTAACGATTCTTGCAAGGAAGGCATAACTAGTTCAAAGCGCCGAAGATGTTCTTCACAAGCATCAACACATCGTTCTCTCATTTCAGGAGTCAGCTGCCGTGGCACCCGTCTTGCAAACACTTTGTGAAACTGGAGCACGCCCGCATCTCGTGGTCGTGCCGTAGCGTTCACGCTTCCCTCGCCCGGGTTCCCGCGTTCGATTCCCGGCGGGGTCAGGGATTTTCTCTGCCTCGTGATGGCTGGGTGTTGTGTGATGTCCTTAGGTTAGTTAGGTTTAAGTAGTTCTACGTTCTAGGGGACTGATGACCATAGATGTTAAGTCCCATAGTGCTCAGAGGAATTTGAACCATTTTTGAAACTTTAGCACATCGTGCACTGTGTGGTGTCCTGACCCATGACTAATCTGTAAACACGCTGCAGTGTCATTCAGTGTCACTCGGCGGTTTTCCTTCGCTATGGCTTCAACTGCTGCAATGTTCTGTGGAGTCACTCGTTGTGCCTGACCTGGACGAGGAGCGTCTTCCACTGAAGTCACGTCATTTCCGAACTTCCTATTCCATTCGTAGACTTGCTGCTGTGACAAACATGCATCGCCATACTGAACCTTCATTCGTCGATGAATTGCAGTAGGTTTCACACCTTCACTACGCAAAAACCGAATAACGGAACGCTGTTCTTCCCTGGTGGATGTCGCAAGTGGGACGACCATCTTTATACTGACACTGCGACGGTATGTGTGCATCTGCACCTATAGGCCATTGTGCACATTGTTTGTAGCACCTTTACCAACTTATAGGATAACGGCGCGAAATTTCAATTTGTTATTACAAATTTAAGGTTTCCATTTTACTCACTATCGTACCAAGATGAGACAACAAACTCAGCAAACCGGCAGAGCACTCAACCGAAACACGTCTTTTCACTGCACGACGGAAGACAAGAACGCCTATTCAAACGCTGGCTGTCAGTGTTCCTCGTGTGCGAGTGGAGCTCTCGTTGGCCCGTTCACCCGGAAACGCAAAGCATACATCCCGTAAACCTCACAGGCTAACCTCGATAAACAGTCAAGTTGTTTGTAGTCGATACCAGGCACAGAATCTGATTTTTGTACTAACCTTGCGGTGACTAGTACGCGAAAGTAATTGAATTGCAGACTAACAAAACTGAATACCAAAAGTTGCAATTAAATAGTGAAATGTTATCCTCAAGATTGGAGAACATCTCCTTCCTGTAGATACGAGGAGCGTTCAATAAGTAACTCAATATTTCTTTTCTTTCTGAAAACAGATTGGTATTATTCAGGATTCCAATACATCATATTTTTCTCTACTCCTTGGGCTAAAAAAAAAAACGATATTTTTAGACATAATCTCCGTTCTGTAAGACGGTCATACGCCACCTTACTGTGGGGAGGGGAGTGGGGGGTGGGAGGAGGGGAGGTACGCCCGCATGGTTCACTGCACTGGTCGACGATGGAGCCAGTGTCTTGCTGAAGCAACAACCTCCCTATCATTAACATACTGTCAAGTGCATCGTTTATTGGGTCAAACAGATGGATGTCAGAAAGTGTGCGATCTGGTCTGTAAGGTTGATGACGAAGAACGGTGTAACGGCGTGTCGAGAGCTCCTGTCAGGTGCGTAGACTTGTTTGAGGCGTTGTGTTGTCATGGACAAGGAGAAGCTCGTTAGCGTTTTCGTGACGGCGTAAACGCTGATGTCATTTCTTCAGTTTCTTTAGGGTAGCAGAAAACACTTCAGAGTTGATCGTTGCGTTATGACGGGGGACGTCACACAGACAGAATCCCAGAAAACCATCGCGGTCACTACGGCCACATTAAGCTGTAATGAGATGTCCGCACGTTCCTTCATTGCAGGAATCAACAGCTGTGTGCGGTGAGCCGGCACGCGGGAGGTGGGACAGGTTTTCGCGACCTTGTTGCGCGATGATGACATACTCCTCGCCCAACGATTCGCCGTGCTTTTGTTCGCTGGCAGGTCGTCGCAGACATTCACGCACGCGCCTATGAATATCTGCGATGCTATACTTTTCCACGAAAAGAAAATCAATGACAGCTCTCTGCTTGGAGGCCGGCCGGTGTGGCCGTGCGGTTCTAGGCGCTTCAGTCTGGAAGCGCGTGATCGCTACGGTCGAAGGTTCGAATCCTGCCTCGGGCATTGATGTGTGTGATGTCCTTAGGTTAGTTAGGTTTAAGTAGTTCTAAGTTCTAGGGGACTGATGACCACAAATGTTAAGTCCCACAGTGTTCAGAGCCATTTGAGCCATTTCTCTGCTTGGAATGCACCGTCGTTGCAGACGCCAATTTGATTACCACGTATAGCGCCGCCACCTATGGGAACTTCAGCTGATGTGGGAATATTCCATAATGTCCAGCAACAAATACCTCATTTTTTTCAGCCGAAATTAGTCGAAAAAATTATGTTGCATTACCCACTGAAAGCCCCTCGTACTTCCTCAAAAAAATGTTCAAATGTGTGTGAAATCTTATGGGACTCAACTGCTAAGGTCATCAGTTCCTAAGCTTAGACACTACTTAACCTAAATTATCGTAAGGACAAACACACACACCTATGCTCGCGGGAGGACTCGAACCTCCGCCGAGACCAGCCGCACAGTCCATGACTGCAGCGCCTGAGACCGCTCGGCTAATCCCGCGCGGCCGTACTTCCTCTGGTAGGCTCGACAGCAGCCTGAAGAGCACATCGGCGAGGCCCGGCAATGGTATGTTACGTTCTGTGAGGTCGATTTTAGGATCAGACTGGAAACAGGATAAGAACGGCAGAAATCGTTACAGTGCGGCGATCAATGTAGTCACAGCCTTGGAATGGTTTATTCCTAGATAGAATGTTCAACTGTAGAAAAATGTCACAGCTGTCACACGGTCCATTCAGCAGTAACTGCGGAGCAAGTGGTTCACACCAGCCGGTCAGACTCTCTCTCTCTCTCTCTCTCTCTCACACACACACACACAAACACACAGAGTGCTGAATGGGATGCGCCGCTGAATGGCTACTGACAGAGGCGAGGACAGTGGACCCGCTTAATCCAATTAACTCGCATCGCCGGCGTCCTCCGCTCATTGTAGCCGTCAACTCCCGGTCGCGCTTCTCGGAAGGCCAGGCCCGCCCAGCCCGGCCACCGAACTCTGGTGGGCCTTCCGAATTTCCCGCTGGGTCCCCTCCGAATTAGACTGCAGCCAGCTGTATTACAGCATTACCACGGGGCCTGTCAGCGCCCGTTGCCAAATCGTGTTAAATTACGCCGCACGCTAGCCGAACACTGCTGCCTCGTACGGCGCAGAGGCGGGAAACTTCAAACGTATCGTTTCGTGGCAGTCGTGTTGACAGCTACTAATATGGATGATGAACGAGGAAAATAAAAAGGAAAATGAATCAGTGGTTTGAATTTTTGTTTCCTAGGCTTGCAGTTACGGTCACGACATTCTGCGATTTCCTGCGCTTATTGCGTACCCTCAACTTACAAAAATTTATTGTAATTCGAATGGTCCGGATGAATAAGGTGCTGAAATGAAATATTGCTCTTTTCAGACTTACAAGGCGAGGTTCAAATCAAATGTGTGTGAAATCTTATGGGACTTAACTGCTAAGGTCATCAGTCCCTAAGCTTACACACTACTTGACCTAAATTATCCTAAGGACAAACACACACACCCATGCCGGAGGGAGGACTCGAGCCTCCGCAGGTACCAGCCGCACAGTCCATGACTGCAGCGCCTCAGACCGCTCGGCTAATCCCGCGCGGCTACAAGGCGAGGCCACGCCCTTGGGAGCACAGATATATTTCAAACTCTTCACACCTTTAGTAAGCCTTTAAAACAACGTAATGTGCAAGTAGTGACGTGCACTACCCTGGCAGTTCCGAGAAAATCGCGAGAGAAGTTTCACGCGTCTATTGTGTACCTGATGCATAGAAGCCGGATGTTTGAGTTCATGATGGTGAAGCGGCTAGCGTTCGAGCGTAGCATACTTGACTTTGGCTGGTTCCTTAATGAACGCCATTGTGTAGTTGTCCGCAATCCGAAATACAGACAGTTTTTCTCCAATTCCCTCTGCAGTATCTTCCTTAACCTACCCTAAAGCTGGGGTGTTCCTGTCACGAGGAGTTAATCCCCGCCTCTTCTACAGAACCAATATATGCAATGGTAATCGGTATGTTCTTCCGAAAAAAAAAAAGACTCTTTGATAGTCTCAGTTAGTCTGACGTCTTGCTGCGCCCTTCTCCTCCGTGTACCGCCAGTTTCCTTACATTCTCGTTGGTATTGGCGACAAAAATAAATAAATAAAAATAACAAAAATAGAACGAAAAGAAAAATACAGAAATAAACGATGTCCATTGTCCCTCTACTCCACGTTCCCGACGCTTTCCTTGGTTCCTGGAGCGCGGGAACGGGGCATGGCTGTCAGGCTTCGGGTTGCGACCCCTGTCCACTCTGCACCCACCCCTCCCTTTGGGAGCCGGGAAGATTCCTTTCAAAACAAAACAAAAAAAAAAAAGCGTCGAAGGACGAATGTGTATGAGGCGATGGTTCGACTCTCGCTCAAACTTAATTTTAGATCTATATTTCTTCAATGCTAGTCATATTATTTAATTTATATGACACTTCAGAGGTAATATAACTAAAAAACACATGTATTTGAATGAATTTTAGCGAATTTTATGTTACTTCACTACTTACCTTTTTCAAGTACATTTCATTATTAGAACAAAGATATTTATGGGTTTCAGGAATTACTGCAACCAATCGCCGTTTTCTCTTCAATTTTTATTTATTCATGACCGGTTTCGAATCACCTGGCGATTCATCATATGATACAATTTAGTTTGGGGTATTGTGGGGGCCTTGCATCTGTGGCAAATACAGAGACGAAAAAGTGAGCACTGTATGTGGAAAGAATATTACGATTGTAAGATTAATTATATGGTATTACCCACTGTTTTTATTTTTGTGGCAGGCACTGCTCTGGAAAACATAGTGTGTGCTTGACAGTATCGTTAAATTTCAAGTGAAACAGGCAATTTTCCACAGATGGCGACTCCCACATACTTTACAAAATATAAACAAACCGAAGAGTGTGGCTGTTGTTGTCTCCAAAGAGTTTTGTGGAGGCAGAGATTTTCTTTGCTCATTTTTCGTTTTGTGCGGCATTCGTAGTAAAATGTATATTTATTACATTACTTTCTTTATAAAAATTATTATTATGTTTTTGCATTGCAGCCGGCCGGGGTGGCCGAGCAGTTCTAGGCGCTACAGTTTGAACCGCGCGACCGCTACGGTCGCAGGTTCGAATCCTGCCTCGGGCATGGATGTGTGTGATGTCTTTAGGTTAGTTAGGTTTAAGTAGTTCTAAGTTCTAGGGGACTGATGACCTTAGAAGTTAAATCCCATAGTGCTCATTGCCATTTTTTACATTGCAAAATATTCTTATGCTCTTAACAAAGTCTATAACAAAGTGTTTAGGACAATATTTCTGGTAGTGAAATTATGATTGGCATGTTTCTCATCGCTCAATAAACAGGATAGTATACATATGGGGAGGGGAGGGGGAGGGGGAGAAGGGGGGAAGGAGGAAGGGAGGGATGGGAAGGGGAAGGGAGAGAGAGGGGGAGAGAGAGAGAGAGAGAGAGAGAGAGAGAGAGAGAGAGAGAGAGGGTGAGTGAGAGAGAGAGAAAGGGAGATTGTGTGTGAGCGTAAAAAAAAAGAGGTAGAGGAGATGGTGTTTATGTTTGGTATGAACGAGGTGGGGAATGGATATCGGAGTGGATAAGTACAAATTTAAGACCTCTTTAAAATTTTGGAAGAATGGGTTGTTTGCTAAATCAATTTGTTCATTTAAGATTGTATGGGGTGTTTTATTGTTATGTATGAAAATTTCTAATTGTTCCAAGAGGTCCATTTTTAATCCTTTGTCTACAGCGTTTAGAATGTGGAAGTTGGTTTTTATATCTGTGATTGAATGACTATTTTGGGCTAGATGGGCTGCAAAATTGGTTTTATTTAAATTTTTTTAATGGAGTGCATCAGTGTGCTCTTTATATCGGATTTCAAAATTTCTTTTTGTCTGTCCTATGTAGTTGCAAGAACAGATGTAACAAGTTAATTTGTATATACCTCATTTGTGGTATAGTGGGCTGGTTGTTTTCATGTTGTGAATTATTTTGTCTTCTATTTTGTTGTTTGTGTGGAAACTTGATTTTTACTTTGTGTGGTTTAAATAGTTTTGCAAGTTGATATGATACATTGCCAAGGAAATGCATACAGACATATTTAGTTTCTTCTGGTGCTGAGGAAAGGTTTGTTGATGGTTTTTGCTTAGTTTTCGTTTTTGCATCTAGTTTGTAACTATAGTTGGATCATAAGCATTATTGTGGGCTATTGTTTTTAAGATCTTTAGTTCCCACAGCAGGTTCAGCATGAATTACACCTCTGAGTGCTGATCTGAAAAATGCTAGTTTATGCTTATTTGGTTGGCATGATGTATTATTTATAACAACATTTGTTGTGGTGGGTTTCTTGTAAATTTTGAATTAGTGTTTGGTGTTGTGCCATGTTATGTTTAAGTCAAGAAAATTAATTTCCTATTGTGTTTTGTGTTCAACAGGAAACTGTATTTTGGGAGTTATATTATTTAGTTTAGTGGCTAAGTTTTCTATTTCAGTTGTTGTTCCATTTATAGTATTTGTAATAAATGACTTTGTCTTTTTCCATTCGATTGTATTTATTGCCACACGCGTTTCGCTTCTTTTATTTAAGAAGCATCGTCAGGGGCCTGTAACACATGTTTCCTTTTATTCATACAATAAACGTATTATGTGGTACATATAATATACCGTACTGCTATGTAACATAGCAGTATAATATATCTAACGCGTTTATTACAGGTCACTGATGATGCTTCCCAAATAAGAGAAGAGAAACGCGTGTGGCTATAAACAAACTATCTACAATTAGTTGAATAGACGTTACATACCTCCACGAACTGAACGCAACTAAGGGTAAAACAGAAAACACAAAAAAAGTTATGGAATCACTTTATTTAGGAATAGCACAGACATCTGACATTGCTGAGAGCTTGAAATGTGTCGGAATTGTATCTATCATTGTGGTTGAGCTGAAATTTTCTTCTGAGCCTTCTGGAACATTGTTGAGCTCATTTTTGACCAAAATCACTTCATATGATGCAGTTTCACACCTTCAGAAGCGCTGTAGCCTCGGCAACGGTCAGCGAATTTCACAAAAGCGTTTACAGCATCCGAAACCAAGGCCCAAGAGATATCAGCTGTAGGCGTTTCTTGGTCGCCATTCTCCTTTTCTGGTGCCTCCTGTGGGCTGCAACCACTCTCTAATGTCACATCGTCAGTCAGCTCTTCTTTGACAGTTAAATTCCTGTCAATATCGGCTCATTCTACAACTTCTTATTGTGACAACACACACACATTCATAAGGGGATGCAGAATTTACCACTCGCACAATTTCAGAGCGAACCGTTGTCGATACAGCATCATTTAAGCCGCTTTCCATCTCGGCTCCTTCGATCACCTTTACTACACGTCCTGTGAAATTTTGTACTTTTAACAGAAGTCCAAGCAATTTCAGCTTTCATAACAGCGTCTTTAATATTAAAATAGCGTTGGAACTCTTTGACGCTGCAGTCTGACGCACATTCCTCTGTATCGTCATTTTAAACGTCGTATGACCCTTTGGTAAATGGGTTGAACTATTGACCTAACACCGGCAGGAAGACATGCGCACAAAATATTGCCCAAATTATGATGAGTATCGGGCTGTCGGGTATCGCATAATCGCGGTCTTAGTGTATTTTTATTGTTATTCATGTTTGGACCACGCGATGTACAACAAGGGGCATTCTGAAGGTTTTTGATTATGGCTTTTTTGTGCTTTTCTTCTCTCACAACTTCTGCATTCGGGTCTTCCTGATCTTTCTTATGGGCCAGTTGTCCTGTCGTGAATTTCATGCCCTAAAATTTTTCTGTCTGGTATATGTTATTACTGCTTCCTTCATGTCTTCTTTTACTGCACCGATCAAATTTATTGCTACAATTTTAGCTACAGTGCGGACTAGGCAGAATTCCAAAACCTGTTTTGTTAATCTGGTTGGCTCCATTCATTTAATTTTCCACGGAAATTTTGCCTGTTTTTTTCATATCCAAAGAATTATTACTGTAATTGCAATTTGTTAATGTTCTTTCAGTCTCTGTGTTTCTTATTCAGTGCAACTAAGAACTTTAAATTTTTCTTATTACTTCTCTATTTTGAATTTCTTCATTGTCCATCTTTCCGTTTAAAATGAGTTTTTCAGCCCCATAGAATAAATCAGTCTGATTTGATGGATGCTGTAGAGGCTCAATTTGGTGCATCCCGTGATTCCTTTTTTGTTTTACATGTCTTTTGTAAGCTTGAAAGCTGTTGTCACTTTGTGACAACGAATTTCGTAATCAGTCTTTTCCCGTTCAGTTCCCTGAATGATTTCACCTAAATATTTGAACTGAGAAATTCTGTCAACTTTCCCGCAATTATTTTTTTGAATTCTGGGTATCAGGTAGTTGCAGGATAATTAGAGCCACACTCCGTCGTTTGTTTCTTTTGCAATGTTTCAATTTTCTGTCATAGAATTGCCAGGGCGTCTTGAAACAGGGTATATGTAATTGGCATCCGGTTCTTCAAAAATGGTTCAAATGGCTCTGAGCACTATGTGACTTAACTTCTGAGGTCATCAGTCCCCTAGAACTTGGAGCTACCTAAACATAACTAACTAACTAACCTAAGGATATCACACACATCCATGCCCGAGGCAGGATTCGAACCTGCGACCGTAGCAGTTTCGCGGTTCCAGATTGAAGCGCCTAGACCCGCTCGGTCACACCGGCCGGCAATTAATCTTCACACGCAACATAAAATAAGTCGAATGAATCACTTCCTACAGCTGTGGGTGCCGATACCAACGGGTTTGAATGTGACCTAACTTATAAAATCTCTACCACTAACACCTCATTGCTTCAGAAACGTGTATCCACACTTGTCGCCTGTGTCCGAGTGTCTCTCACAAAAATTTCACCAATCACCCCCGGATGCAGTTTACCACGTCACTTCTTTATAGAGGTCAATTATTCAAATGACAGTGACAATCGCATTATTTATTTTCCCGCCAACCGGTTTCAACCCGGGATGGGGTCATCTTCAGGGCAATTTACACCATTTGGTCGCTCGCCGGAGTCGTCACCCTGCCTGTGCACGGTCACCTGAAGATGGCCCCATCGCGGGTTGAAACCGGTTGGCGGCAAAATAAATAATGCGATTGTCACTGTCATTTGAATAATTGATTATAAGTAAATTAATCGCTGTTTATCTCCATACAACTATGTTGTATAAAAATCTTTATAGAGGTCCAGCAACTAACCAATCCCTACCCTCTGTTACAAAGGGTGAACCGTTCAGCCAGGGCTGCTGAAGACATCCGGGCGGCCATTGTTCTTAGGCTCTCTATTAACAAAGAAATGTTCCAGAAAGTTGTAGAAAGATCGTTGCGGGGTTCTACAGGGCGGCGGTTTTAAAACTGACAGGAAGGCTGCTTTCTCCTCTAAGGTATAAAGGAAGGGCAACAAACTTTTGCCCAGCTCCTTCAAACGAAGACAGAAAAGATGAATTTTTGGATATAGTAAGTGGGTAATTTCCCCAACCCACACAAAAAAAAAATTAAAAATATTAAGTGTCATGTAATATTTTGTGTAATGTAATATCTTGTATAGACACCTTTTACTAACCTGACACGTTCCACATCATTACGAAGTGTCGTATTCATGATCTATGGAACAAGTACTAATCTAATCTAATCGAACAGATCGCATTAATGAGTTTTATTACGAAAAGTAAATGACAATACTTAACTTCTAGACTTACATAGATATGTCACAAGCCAAGGGCGACAAACAAAAAAGCTTCTTCAGTACATGCAATCACTAAGTTTGAGCTACATAGAATGTACGAGCAAAGTAATGAGGTTTGACGCTTCTATTCAGGTCGCTGGTCTTGAAGCTTCTCGTAGAACTGGGCCGCGACCACTTAAGCGCGGGTCTTAAGTTCTCACCGATTAGAGGCCGTAGCTGTCGCGTTGTCGTCCTGGAGAGCGGTCGGTCAGCGTGCCATTGGCTGACGTCTTCTCACAGCCATCTCTGCTCTATCGTTACCGACTGGTGTGCTGGCGCTTGACTTTACACAGTAACAAAAATAAAGTAGAAACGATTGTCTAGCAGGAAATCCTCCTCCAAACATCTGTATATGACAAACCTATAAATGTATCTGACGTGAAACGTTATCTACGACCCGTTGTGTTGGAACAGTATACTTGACTAATAATCAAAATGTAATCGCTCCTAAGTTCAAACCTCGCCACTGCTGAAACTTTAAATAAAACACACCAGCAGTGTCGACCTAAGACTTCCAGCACACTAAGTCACCCTCATTCAGCCAACGGCCTTGTCATAGAGGCATTCTCTTCTCTTTAGGGCGGGAAACTGTCCCTAAAGGCGGAATAATCAGTAACGACCAACAGCACGAGAATGCAGAAGGCAACGGAAACCACTGCATTAAAGACACATAATGTGTATCCATACGAGCAGGCTGAAGTTTAAGAGATAAGTTAGGAAGAATCAGTGCTCAAAGATGTGAGATACGCAAGTACTAAGGAATGAAGTGAAGCTCTCTGAGGCTATAGATATTGCGATAATGAATAGTTCAGCACACGGTTCACAAGAGGAATGAACATTTCTAAAAATGGAAATCACAGACGTTGGAAAAACAACCACAGGTTCAAGGAAGCTAACTACGAAGAAACCAAGGATAACAGAAGAACTGATTCTGTTGATCAACGAAAGAAGGAAGTACAAAAACGTTCAAGAAAATTCAGGAATGCAGATGTACAAGTCACTAGGGAATGAAATGAAAAGGAAGCTAAGATGAAATGGCTGCATGGAAAGTATGATGAAGTCGAAAAGGAAATGATTGTAGGAAGAACCAGCTCAGTATGCAGAAAAGTCAAAGGTACCTTTGATGAAATTGAAAGCAAGGGCGCTAACGTTAAGAAAGCGATGGAAATCCCCCTTTTGAATAAATAGCAGATAGCTGATTGGTGGAAAGAGTACAATGAAGATGAGCGCGAGATCACGTGATGGAAGAGGAAACAGGGGTCGCCATGGTAAAGATAGGGGAGCCAGTATTAGATTCAGAATTTAAAAGAGCTTTGAACGACCTAATTTCAAATAAGGCAGAAGAGAAGCATTCCTTCGGAATTTCTAAATTCATGGAGAAAGTGGCAGCAAGCGACTATTAACGTTGGCGTGTAGAATGTATTCTGGCGATATACCATTAGACTCTCGGGAAGTTTAAGAGGTAAGTTATGAAGAATGAATGCTCAAAGACGTGGGATACGGAAGTACTAAGGAATGAAGATATACGGTTGAAGCTCTCTGAGGCTATAGATATTGCGATAATGAACAGTTAAGCACACAGTTCACAAGAGGAATGAACATTTCTAAAAATGGAAATCACAGACGCTGGAAAGAAAACCATAGGTTCAAGGAAGGTAACTAGGAAGAAACCAAGGATAACAGAAGAAATAATTCTGTTGATCAACGAAAGAAGGAAGTACAAAAGTGTTCAAGGAAATTCAGGAATGATGAGGTACAAGTCACTAGGGAATGAAATAAAAAGGAAGTGAAAGGAAGCTAAGATGAAATGGCTGCATAAGAAGTGTGATGAAATCGAAAAGGAAATGATTGTCAGAAGAATCAACTCAGAGTGCAGAACAATCAAAACTACCTTTGATGAAATTAAAAGCAAGGGCGCTAACGTTAAGAGAGCGATGGAAATCCTGGAAATCCGCCTGTTGAATAAATATCACATAGCTGATGGGTGGAAAGAATACAATGAAGATCTCTGTGAGCGGGAGGACTTGTCTGATCACGTGATGGAAGAGGAAACAGGAGTCGACATGCTAAAGATAGGGGAGCCAGTATTAGAATCAGAATTTAAAAGAGCTTTGAACGACCTAAGATTAAACAAGGCAGAAGAGAAGGATTCTTTCGGAATTTCTAAAATCGTGAAGAAAGTGGCAGAAAGCAACTATAACGTTGGCGTGTAGAATGTATTCTGGCGATATACCATTAGACTTTCCGAGAAACATCACCCATACATCTTCTAATATAGCAGAAGCCGACAAGTGCGACGATTATCGCACAATCAGGTAACAGCGCATGCATCCAAGCTGCGGAAATGAATAATATACAAAAGAATGGAAAAGAAAATTGAAGATCTGTTGGATGACGATCAGTTTGGCTTTAGGGAACGTAAAGACAGCACAGAGGCAATTCTGATGTTGCGGTTGATGATAGTATCAAGACTGCAGAAAAATCCAGAGACGTTCATAGGATTTTTCGTCCTGGAAAAAGCGTTCGACAGTGTAAAATGGTACAAGATATGCGAAATTCTGATAAAAACAGGGGTAAGCAATAGGGAATGACAGGTAATATACAATAGGTGCAAGACCAAGATTGCATAACCAAGAAGTGTTCGAATTAGAAAGATTGTAAGACAGGGACGTAGTCTTTCACCCCTAGTCTTCAATCTGTATATCGAAGAACCAATGATGAAAATAAAAGAAAGGATCCAATGAGGAAAAATTCAAGGTGAAAGGATAACAATGGTACGATTGGTTGATGACATTGCTGTCCTGAGTGAAAGTGAAGACGAATTACATGGTATGCTGAATGGAATGAATAGTCTAACGAGCACAGAATATGGACTGAGAGTAAATCGAAGGAAGACGAAGGTAATGGGAAGTAGCAGAAATGAGAACAGTGAGAAACCAGGATTGATGGTCATGAAGTGGACGAAGTTAAAAAATCTGCTATCTAGACACCAAAATAACCCACGAAGAATGGAGAAAGGAGGACATAACAAGTAGACTAGCATTGGAATAAAAAGCATACATGACCAAGGGAAGTCTACCAGTATTAAACATAGCTCTTAATTTGACACAGAGGTTTCTGATAATGTGCGTTTGGGGCATACCATTGTATCGTAGTGTAATTTTGCTTGTAGGGAAAGAATTTTAGATGTGGTACTACATACAAATGTTGAAAAGTAAGTAGACTGATAAGGTAAGAAATGAGGAGAGAATTGGCGAGGAAAAGAATACACGGAAAACGCTGGCAAGAAGAGAGAGGATGAGTTGACATCCAGGGAGTAACTTCCATGCTACTAGAGGGAACTGCAGAGCATAAAAGTTGTAGAGGAAGTCAAGGTTTGGAATACATCCACCAAATAACTGAAGACATAGGTTGTAGTTGTTACTCTGAGTTCAAAACGGTGACACAGGAGAGGAATACATTGCGGCCACATCAGACAAGTAAAAAGACTGAGTACTAAGATAACAATAGTAATAATAATAATAATTATTATTATTATTATTATTATTGTTATTGTCATTATTTAGTGAAAGATAAAATTACGAAAGGGGATGCAAAAATAACACATCCCTTTCATTGTGCAAAAGCCAAGTATTCTATCCTAATACTGGTTTCACCTAACGCTATTGCCTTCACAAGTGTTATTCTCTGACTTCAGTTTTCGCCACTCTTTTGTTACTATTTTTAAGATGAAGTTAAACACTAATGAAAAAAGTCCATCATCACGTCTCACTCCTGTTAAAATTATAAAATTTTCCGAACGTTTTACCCTGAATTTTATCTTGGATTCCTTTACCAGTATTTATATATAGCGTATTTTACAATTCCTTTTGCACGCTTCGAGGAGTCATAGAATGTGACTCGCTATACGGGACTTAGACGAAAAATTTACGTTTGGGTGCAAAATAGCTTGGCTTATAGGGTATGCAAACAGCAGAGCCAATGAGCTCTCACCTGTGTGCTCTATTTGTTTAGTTTACTTATTTATTTGTTTGACCTGGTCTGATTATGGCCATCAGGCCCTCTCTTACACTGAAATAGCCTTTCTCACATACGGTGCCTTTTGTGCATCATAGTCATCATAGAAATAGCAATTTTAATACAACAATACATTACATTACATTAATACTTGTTCCACGGATTATGAATATGATATTTCATAATGATGTGGAATGTATCAGTTTAACATGTTTTCTTTACGCAAGACAATTTTCTTTTTTACAGTTACTACTTCATATCTAAAAATTCATGTATCGAGTAGAATGAATTGTCATTCAGAAAATTTGCTGGATGGCTATCTGCCATACTTTTAATGCTATTTGGGAAGAATTTTGTTGCAGCATAATTCACCCCTTCCTGTGCCAAAGTCACATTTAACACAGAATAGTGAAGAACATCCTTTCTTCTAGCATTATACAATTTCGCTCTTATTTTTTAATATGGAGGGATTATCAATAACAACTTTCATAAGTGAATATATGTTTTCCTAAGGTACTGTGTGTGGTGTCACCGCCAGACACCACACTTGCTAGGTGGTAGCTTTTAAATCGGCCGCGGTCCGCTAGTATACGTCGGACCCGCGTGTAGCCACTATCAGTGATTGCAGACCGAGCGCCGCCACACGGCAGGTCTAGATAGACTTACTAGCACTCGCCCCAGTTGTACAGCCGACTTTGCTCGGAAAGGTTCACTGAGAATTACGCTCTCATTTGCGGAGACGATAGTTAGCATAGCCTTCAGCTAAGTCAATTGCAACAACCTAGCAAGGCGCCATTTATCCTTTGCTATGTATCTAATGAAGCATGTACAGTAACAAGACCAATGTTCACCAATTGTGGATTAAAGTTAAGTATTCCAGCAGCTACGTACTTTTCTTTAGCGCTCAGAGCCATTTTTGAAGGTGATCTTGAGTGGACTCCAGCTATTAATCTGATTAAACACTTTTATTCAATGAATACTTTTTCTCTTCATGATGAATTGCCCCTAATTATGATGCCATATGAAAGCAGTCCCCCCCATGAACCATGGACCTTGCCGTTGGTGGGGAGGCTTGCGTGCCTCAGCGATACAGATGGCCGTACCGTAGGTGCAACCACAACGGAGGGGTATCTGTTGAGAGGCCAGACAAACATGTGGTTCCTGAAGAGGGGCAGCTGCCTTTTCAGTAGTTGCAGGGGCAACAGTCTGGAGGATTGACTGATAGGGGTAATGCAGGAGTAGGTTTAATAATGAATAAAAAAAATAGGAGTGCGGGTTAGCTACTACAAACAGCATAGTGAACGCATTATTGTGGCCAAGATAGACACAAAGCTCATGCCTACTACAGTAGTACAAGTTTATATGCCAACTAGCTCTGCAGATGATGAAGAAATTGATGAAATGTATGACGAGATAAAAGAAATTATTCAGGTAGTGAAGGGAGACGAAAATTTAATAGTCATGGGTGACTGGAATTCGTCAGTAGGAAAAGGGAGAGAAGGAAACATAGTAGGTGAATATGGATTGGGGGGAAGAAATGAAAGAGGAAGCCGCCTTGTAGAATTTTGCACAGAGCATAATTTAATCATAGCTAACACTTGGTTCAAGAATCATGAAAGAAGGTTGTATACCTGGAAGAATCCTGGAGATACTAAAAGATATCAGATAGATTACATAATGGTAAGACAGAGATTTAGGAACCAGGTTTTAAATTGTAAAACATTTCCAGGGGAAGATGTGGATTCTGACCACAATCTATTGGTTATGAACTGCAGATTGAAACTGAAGAAACTGCAAAAAGGCGGGAATTTAAGGAGATGGGACCTGGATAAACTAAAAGAACCAGAGGTTGTACAGAGTTTCAGGGAGAGCATAAGGGAACAATTGACAGGAATGGGGGAAAGAAATACAGTAGAAGAAGAATGGGTAGCTCTGAGGGATGAAGTAGTGAAGGCAGCAGAGGATCAAGTAGGTAAAAAGACGAGGGCTAACAGAAATCCTTGTGTAACAGAAGAAATATTGAATTTAATTGATGAAAGGAGAAAATATAAAAATGCAGTAAATGAAGCAGGCAAAAAGGAATACAAACGTCTCAAAAATGACATCGACAGGAAGTGCAAAATGGCTAAGCAGGGATGGCTAGAGGACAAATGTAAGGATGTAGAGGCTTGTCTCACTAGGGGTAAGATAGATACTGCCTACAGGAAAATTAAAGAGACCTTTGGAGAGAAGAAAACCACTTGTATGAATATCAAGAGCTCAGATGGCACCCAGATCTAAGCAAAGAAGGGAAGGCAGAAAGGTGGAAGGCGTATATAGAGTGTTTATACAAGGGCGATGTACTTGAGGACAATATTATGGAAATGGAAGAGGATGTAGATGAAGATGAAATGGGAGATAAGATACTGCGTGAAGAGTTTGACAGAGCACTGAAAGACCTGAGTCGAAACAGGGCCCCGGGAGTAGACAACATTCCATTAGAACTACTGATGGTCTTGGGAGAGCCAGTCATGACAAGACTCTACCACCTGGTGAGCAAGATGTATGAGACAGGCGAAATACCCACAGACTTCAAGAAGAATATAATAATTCCGATCCCAAAGAAAGCAGGTGTTGACAGATGTGAAAACTACCGAACTATCAGTTTAATAAGTCACAGCTGCAAAATACTAACACGAATTCTTTATAGACGAATGGAAAAACTGGTAGAAGCGGATCTCAGGGAAGATCAGTTTGGATTCCGTAGAAATGTTGGAACACATGAGGCAATACTAACCTTACGACTTATCTTAGAAGAAAGATTAAGGAAAGGCAAACCTACGTTTCTAGCATTTGTAGACTTAGAGAAAGCTTTTGACAACGTTAACTGGAATACTCTCTTTCAAATTCTGAAGGTGGCAGGGGTAAAATAGAGGGAGCGAAAGGCTATTTACAATTTTTACAGAAACCAGATGGCAGTTATAAGAGTCGAGGGGCATGAAAGGGAAGCAGTGGTTGGGAAAGGAGTGAGACGGGGTTGTAACCTCTCCCCGATGTTATTCAATCTGTATATTGAGCAAGCAGTAAAGGAAACAAAAGAAAAATTCGGAGTAGGTATTAAAATCCATGGAGAAGAAATAAAAACTTTGAGGTTCGCCGATGAGATTGTAATTCTGTCAGAGACAGCAAAGGACTTGGAAGAGCAGTTGAACGGAATGGACAGTGTCCTGAAAGGAGGATATAAGATGAACATCAACAAAAGCAAAACGAGGATAATGGAATGTAGTCAAATTAAATCGGGTGATGCTGAGGGGATTAGATTAGGAAATGAGACACTTAAAATAGTAAAGGAGTTTTGCTATTTAGGGAGTAAAATAACTGATGATGGTCGAAGTAGAGAGGCTATAAAATGTAGACTGGCAATGGCAAGGAAATCGTTTCTGAAGAAGAGAAATTTGTTAACGTCGAGTATAGATTTAAGTGTCAGGAAGTCGTTTCTGAAAGTATTTGTATGGAGTGTAGCCATGTATGAAAGTGAAACATGGATGATAACCAGTTTGGACAAGAAGAGAATAGAAGCTTTCGAAATGTGGTGCTACAGAAGAATGCTGAAGATAAGGTGGGTAGATCACGTATCTAATGAGGAGGTATTGAATAGGATTGGGGAGAAGAGAAGTTTGTGGCACAACTTGACTAGAAGAAGGGATCGGTTGGTAGGACATGTTTTGAGGCATCAAGGGATCACAAATTTAGCATTGGAGGGCAGCGTGGTGGGTAAAAATCGTAGAGGGAGACCAAGAGATCGATACACTAAGCAGATTCAGAAGGATGTAGGTTGCAGTAGGTACTGGGAGATGAAGAAACATGCAGAGGATAGAGTAGCATGGAGAGCTGCATCAAACCAGTCTCAGGACTGAAGAGCACAACAACAACAACATGAAAGCAGTGAATGAAAACAGGCATAGTAGGCTAATTTACTGATATGTTTATCGCCAAAATTTGCGATAACCGTAATAGCATAAGTAGCTGAACTTAACTGTTTCAGCAGATGATCAACACGATTCTTCCAATTCAATTTTTCTTCAGTGCAAACACTAGACATTTTGAGTATTCTCCTTTAGCCACAGACTTCTGTTCAAAGTCTATATTTATCATTGGTGTTATACCATTTGTAAATACTGTGTTTTCTCAAAATGTAGTGAGAGTCCATGTGCAGATAATTTTCTGAAAGACAGTATTTACAAATTCCCCAAGCATTCTTTATTTTGGGTGTGATTACTGTATTTGCATATCAGGAAAAATAACTAGCTTTGCGTCTTCATGAGGACAGAATGGGAAGTCATTGATATGTATAAGTACAGTTAATTACCTAAGACTGAACCATGTGGGACACCGTTCTTGATACCTCCCCATTCAGAGGACTCTGCTGAATTTTGCAGACTATCTGTACTGTTAATTTCAATCTTCTGCATTCTGCCAGTTAGATATGAATTGAACCATTTCTGCACTGTCCCATTCATACCACAATACTTATCCTTATCTAGAAGTATTTCATTATTCACACAGACAAAAGCCTTTGAGAGAGCCCAAAAATGCCAGTGGGTGCTGCTCAGTTATTCAGAGCATTTAATATTTAATCATTGAAAGCCCATATAGCATTTTCTGTTGAAAAATCTTTCTGAAAACGAGACTGACATTTTGTCAGTGCTACATTTTCACAAATATGTGACACTGTTTTTGAACTCGTTACTTTTTCATGAATTTTAGGTGAAGTTGTCAGAAGTGAGATTAGGCGGTAGTTGTTAGTGTCAGACCTATCCTCTTTTTTATGGAATGGTTTAACAATAGCATACTTCAGTCTATCTGGAAAAGTGCCCTGGTTCAGTGAGCTAGTACATATGTGGCTGAGAATCCAACTTATGTGTTGGGTACATGCTTTTCATTGTTGGAAATGTACTGAATTCTATGTGAGCTTTTAATCTGAGTAATTTATTATGTTCCTTATTTCAGTGGGAATGGTGAGTTGAATTTTAATTTTTATCGAACTGCATACGTATTGCCTCATTCATATACTACCTTCCATTTTCTGATGGATAGCTGGATCCTAATTTCTCTACAACACTTAAAAATGATTATTAAAAATATTTTCAAGTTCTGACTTTTTGTTAATAAACTTTTCATTGTGGTTGATAGAAATACAGTCTTCCTGTATTCTTGGTTGCCTGGTCTCCCTTTTAACAATATTCCAAACTGTTTTAATTTTACTATGTGCAGTAGTTTTTACAATGTCTCATTCTTTCTGAATCAGTACTCATTCTAGTTATAAGATACATTTCCCTTTCCTGGTTACAAGATATTTTTATCCCATTAGTAAGCCATGGCTTTTTAGAGGCTTGCTTAAAATTATGTTTCACAAAGGTATCATGAAATAGGTTAAATTTTAAATTGGCATCAGGTTTCTGTAAATCTCATCCCAGTATAAATGTTGCAAGCTTTCCCTAATATTTGCAATTGTTAAATCATTAATTGAATGCACTATTTTGGAGGACCATTTTCCATTACTGTATTGAGATATATCTGTATTTAGATGTGCATCATGATCACATATTTCCTTCTTATGATAGTAGTTTTTATTTGGTTAAATTTATCTTTGTCTATAAAAACATAATCTATCAGTTTGCTGCTTTCCTGATACGTCTGAGTAGGAAAGTCAATAACTGATTTCAAACTGAAAGAACCAGTTAGTGCTTCAAAGTCAAGTTTTCTGTTGGACTCTTCCAAAAAATCTAAATTGAAATCTCCACAGACAATAATTGCTTCCATCTGTCTTACAGACATCACAACAAAGAATCCATGTTCTTCAATAATAGCTGAAAATTTCCCAATGGAGACCTATACACATATGCAATTATAAAAATACTATTGTTTAGTTTAAGCTCACATGCACATGCTTCTATATGTTGATCTAAGCAAAATTTTTTAGTTTTTGAATTTTCCGCACTTAAACTTATATATGGTACCAAGACAGCAGCAACCAAGCCAACATTTTTTATGGTTTGTTGCAAATGCTGTTTTATCAGGGCTCACTCAATATCATAGCCCCTACCAATACTGTTTCCCACTCTGCCCACTATCACAATATGACCCTGCTTTGTAACACCCTTGCAAAATGATCTTACATCCTCTATCACTTGGCTAAGACATTCACTGGACTTGAAAAAACTTGTGTCCTGATACTTGTCTTCTAATTTTTCGTGCAGATCTCGCCCACATATCTTCCGTGGCTACTACCCAACAACAGGACTTTCCTCCTGCTTTCTATTTCTTTCCTTTTATGTTTTTGTTTTAAAACAGTTGGTTTCCTGTACAAAGTCTGTTGAGTACTAACTACACTTGCATGAGCCTCTTCCTTAGTTAACTGAGGTAGCAAGCCAGATCTGTTGTGTGTTCCAATGATGAAACTGTCAGATGGTGTTCTCTTTATGTGGGCCTGTTCCTTGCTACCATTTCCCACCAGTCTTCTCTCTTCTCCCCCCTTAACCTCATCAGTTCCTCCCTAGCACTATCCAGCTGAGACTTGAGAGCTCTAATCGTGCCTCCCTGTCCAGTTATTTTTCTATCACTTGAACATGCTCTGCAGTACCATGGAAGATACTCATTTACTTCCCTAATTCCACGCCACTAATTCCCCCCAATGTAACCATCTGTCACAACCGCTGCATGGAACCCCAGAACTAAGTTTACTACAGCAGCTCAAGCACTTCTTGTTCATGGTTGTTTACGATATTTTTACAAAATTTATCTAGATAAAAACAGTAATATACTATCTACAAATCACAAGAGTCACTTAAGTTATGTGAACACTAATTTATATGTGTACTATTAATATAATAACATAATGCACTTAAAATAACGTTAAAGCTCAAACCCAAAAAACTAGGCCCAAGATCGAGTATGTGCGATATGGCTTTACACGTTTTTAAAACAAATAAAAGATAGAACTTAAACCCTTTCATTCCTGGAGTAGATACGGCACTACTACATGTACGTGTAACGAAAACAATCTAAACCCCTCACTTGATACTTACGAAATTGTCTTAAATTTTTTACTTAAAACTACGTCTAAAGTAGGCGGAAACCGGCCCTTAGGTTATGTTTTCCCTTTTTACTTTTTCTTTTTGTGTTATAGAATTAAATACTTATCTTCATGAGCTCAGTATTCAAGGCTGTGCGGTTTGCGCCATGGTTGCCAACCATCTCTACTATTAGTATTAAAATGATTTGAGTGTCTGAAGTGGCGCTGTGTGTAAATATACTATGAACTAATAAAGTTAATACTGGCAATAATTTTACTACTTCAGCCGCTGCCTCTAATAGTTATAATAGCAATAATAATTAATAATAATAGTAACAACAGACAACATCATCGATTAAATTGACAATAATCGCAGTAGTAGATACTGTAAGAATTCGGAGGTGTACAAATTAGATGTTTTCTGATGTAGCGAGTTCTGGGAAAAGAAAATTTTGGAAACTGCATCAGCTATGAATACTGGTAAATGATGAGGATCAAGTTGCGTTGAGCTTTAACCCTCTTCAGGAGCTGCTCCAAATCACGTGTTAACAAACACTGGTACTTCATTCTTTCTAGTTGCAACTATTCCAGTTTCTCGCAGCCATTACTGTAATCAGACGGAAATTGTATGTGATGGACTGCGGTGATTAGGAAATGTTTTCGATACGTGTGTTCTGCATTACATACTGTATTATGAAGCTTCAGTTCTGAAGTGATCTGTGCCTTACAACTAATTTTATAAGCAAGTGTTATGTCTGTTGGCATAGCATTCTTATCAGCACTTTTTGTTCTAAGTCCCCTCTACAACCTCTAGAAGCCTCAATTAGGAAGTACAGAAACCCTGTATAAATTCTCACTTAGAAGTAATAGAAGTATTAGATGGCAGTTTAAGCCCTAAATGTCACACGACCAATTTTATAACGGAACATATACATTCAAATGGGCAGTATGAAAACTGCAGCAGGAAAACTGCAGGCAGTGTTCACTACTGCCAATGATTCCACGGCTAATTATTTCTCGTTCTCGTTTCCTTTCATTACAGTGAGGGACAGCTGTTTTTTTTTTCAGCCTTGGAAGTTTTCTTTAGATGGCCTGGTTCACATCAGGGAAGTTAACTTAGAAGGACAGGAATGTCATAAACCTGTCTGTCACTGAAAACCACCCTCTAGCTGTTAGAGCAGCAAGTGCATAGATGGACAGCCTGTAATCCACAAACACTGCAATGTGCTAGGCACTAGAAGGAATGCTTTTTGGTGAGATGTCTGGAAGCCAGTTAGAAAATCTCAGAATGAGTTGTGGGACCAGCTATTGGTCGGAAACGTTCCTTTAAATCTAAGAGAGAGGTTGGTTCTCTGTAATTATTTTGGTGGAAGAAACTTTTTGCTGCAAGTGTCTATATGCAAGCCTTTTGTTCATCCACGGTTAGAAATCTGTCATTATCTGCCTTCATTCCTGTGCTGTACCGTTATTATTTGACTGACGAAATCTGAGAGCAGGAATTTGTTACAGTTGCTTATAAAATTAATATTGGTCGGTACTCACAGGATCTGCTGCAACCGGTCAGTAAAATTCCTATTCCGGTAAAACCAGGCAAGTTTCAGAGAGTAAATCCAGAATGCATGTGTGCAGGGATGTCGAAGAGTGTGCTTGCTTCAGGGATGCTGAAGTTGTGTTTGACTTAAAGTATAGTACGGGGGTTCAGCTGGACTCAAAATTTCCAGTCATTACTGCAACGGCCTTCTACACTCAACCTAGGAGAATGCGCTTACTTCAGGGTTGCTGAAGAATGTACTTCAGGGAGACAGACATGTCTGCGACTTAGAGCAGAGTAAAGAGATCGAGCTGGACTCGGAATTTCCAATTGTTACTGCAGCCGTCTTCCAGGCTCACACCATTTAGGATTGGTAAGCATGAGCTGTCAATGCAGTCACCGTGGGAGAGGATGTGAAGCTAGTTAAATTGTATTAGGGTCTAAATATTCAGGCAGCCAGTAGCACTAATCACGTGCGTTGATGAATCTTCTGGTGATCACACTTGCTTTTCTGGGGATCTTTCTTCAAATCACTAACCATTTATGCAATCATGGGCTGTATCTGTGGCGCTGTTTCGTATTATACTTTCATGTGTCCACCCACCTGCGCCAAGGCTATAGATCCCAAACTTTTACTTTTTTATTAAATGTTCATTTGGGAAGAGAGTGAGACAGGGTTGTAGCCTTTCCACGATGTTATTCAACCTGTATATTGAGCAAGCAGCGAAGGAATCAAAAGAAAAATTCGGAGTAGGTATTAAAATCCATGGAGAAGAAATAAAAACTTTGAATTTTGCCGATGACATTGTAATTCTGTCAGAGACAGCAAAGGACCTCGAAGAGCAGTTGAACGGAATGGATAATGTCTTGAAAGGAGGATACAGGATGAACATCAACAAAAGCAAAACGAGGATAATGGAATACAGTCGAATTAAGTCGGGTGATGCTGAGGGAATTAGATTAGGAAATGAGATACTTAAACTAGTAAAGGAGTTTTGCTATTTGGGGAGCAAAATAACTGATGATGGTCGAAGTAGAGAGGATATAAAAAGTAGCGAGGTAGAGAGGATATAAAATGTAGACTGACAATAGTAAGGAAAGCGTTTCTGAAGAAGAGAAGTGTGTTAACATCGAGTATAGATTTAAGTGTCAGGAAGTCGTTTCCGAAAGTATTTGTATGGAGTGTAGCCATGTATGGAAGTGAAACACGGACGATAAATACTTTGGACAAGAAGAGAATAGAAGCTTTTGAAATGTGGTGCTACAGAGGAATGCTGAAAATTAGATGGACAGACCATATAACTAATGAGGAGGTATTGAATAGAATTTGGGAGAAGAGGAATCTGTGGCACAACTTGACTAGAAGAAGGCATCGGTTGGTAGGACATGTTCTGAGGCATCAAGGGAGTAACAATTTAGTATTGGAGGGCAGCGTGGAGGGTAAAAATCGTAGAGGGATGCCAAGAGATGAATACACTAAGCAGATTCAGAAGGATGTAGGTAGGAGTAGGTACTGGGAGATGAAGAAGCTTGCACAGGATAGAGTAGCATGGAGAGCTCCATCAAACCAGTCTCAGGACTGACGACCACAACAACAACATGTTTGATTCAATGTGTAAGTTATTTTATTTGATGTCATATAGCAATAAGCTGAGTTGTTATTATGACTGCGAGCTATTTTTGTAGTCAAATGAGACCTGTCATTAATATATCTGTGTAAGTTGTGGTACCCGTACTTTCACGCTTAATGGAGTCACCCCTAACAATTTTCATACAACAAAACATTGTCTATTGCGTCACACAGTTTCCTTAAATTTGCGTTGTCTTACGGGGAGTTTCCCTTCCCTGTAGGTCACCGGGTATCGTCCAGGTAGTGACTTAGGAGCAGGCTAAAGAGCTCGACTGACACATTGCAGGAGATGTATCACAAATCGTTTTCAAGATAATTTTTTGTTTGTGTTTATGAGCAGCCATTGACCTAGTTACTACAGATTTACTAGCATTGTAAATGTTTCTGTTATGTCTCCATCTGATTCGACTCAAATTTCACCAACTGTCCATGGCTGAGCAATGTAGTCGATGCGTGATAGTGCATAAGCACATTATACTGCTGAAGTAAGACAGCACCTAAACCGACAATGAGATCCAAAATGGATACTTAGAGCTGCACCTATACATTGGCCTTCAATATCCTGAGCCCTCAATCCTATGGCCTGTCCAGGTTCAGCTCAAAATCATTCACTTTGAAAGCTGAAGAACTGGAGCCGCGAATACCACAAACTTTTCAAGATTGTATAGATAATATGACGACATTTGAAAGCTTTCAAAACTCAGTGTCATATTACGTGCAAATGCGAAGATGACTCATGGGACATCTCCTTTGGCAGTTAAAAGTGTAATATACAGGGTGATTACAATTAGTTAAACTTTCAAAACACTGTAGAAATAACACCATTGATCAGAATGACGTCAAATTGCAAAGGAATATTATCGGAAAAGGGGGGAAACGTATGGCAGCAGAAAAAATAGTGTGAAAATTGATCAATAGAGGGTGCTGTATGTGTCAGAATACGTAAATGATAACATGTGTACGGCACACGACCCATTGGAGTTGGTATAAAGTCGCCAGGTACACAGATTTTCCTTCTTTCGCGTCTGTGATGTTCGCCATGACTGTCTCAATGCAAGATCGCGCTCTGCTTGTAAAGCTGTATTACAAGAATAAACTTCGCTCTGCAGAAGTTCCGGACACTGAAGGGTTTGAAAAAAGGCATTGGTACGATGACTGCCTTGTATCTGGAGAATATGATTCGGAAATTGGAAAAGACGGGTTCTTTTGATGTGCAACCTGGTAGAGGGAGGAAACAAATTGGTTCGACGTCAGTGGAAGCAGTGGCCACAGCAATGTAGGAGGAGACTAGTGGTGGTATGTAAATTACCCGAACATTTGACATACCCGTGACCAAGGTGCGTAAAATCCTACGAAACATCCTTCTTTGCTAGCCATTCAAAGTTACCCATGTGCACGAGGGTCTCCCATGCCAACAAGGGACACCTTTGCTTTAGAATTTCTTGCTCGCATGGAAGTGGAAAATGATTGGCCGTGAAGATTTTATGGACAAACGAAGCCTACTTCCATCTGACATGCCAATACACAGAACTGTCGAATATGGGCAACGGTAAATCCACACGCAAATCAACCAGTACCACTTCAGCCTGCAAAGGTCACTCTGTGGTGCTGGTTTACTGCATCATTTATCATAGGGCCATATTTTTTCAAAGAGACATGTACTTCCGGTCCTGTTACCTGTACTATCATTGGCAAGCGGTATGACTGTCTTTTGCACAACCACGTCAGTCCAGCCCTTCAATAGCGTGGATGTATAGATGGGAACATTTTTATGCAAGATAGCGCAGCTTCGAACATTGGAAATCCAGTTAAGCAGTTACTGAAGCGCCATTTCGGAAATCCTAGAGTCATCAGCTGCCATTTCTCTACAGCCTTGCCATCCCGTTCACCTGATCTTAATCTGTGTAACTTCTGACTGCGGGGCTATCAGAAAGATGTGTTCAATGTTCCGATTGCAAACTTAGCTGCATTGAAGACACGCATTGGCAACACATTGTGAACATGACCCCGGATACACTTCGATCAGTTGTGGAACTTGCTGTTTCTCGATTTAGACATGTTGCAGAAAACGGTGGACAGCATATTGAACACGTTTTGCGCCAGTCACACGGAAATTAATAATCCAATTTGATTCATGCTTTTTATGTGGTTTTTGGTCTCAGGACAATTAAAAACCGATTTTTCCCGTCCGATGTGATATGACTTTGCCGTGGTGGATGGTCTTACGTAACTAACAGTACCACACCTGTACACCCAAGCTCACTGAGTAGTACAGTTTGTTTAACGTCTGACGTACACCTTAGGCAGTGTTGTATAATTCATTTGTCATTTGTAGTCGACCAATATTAAATTGTGATACTTACAACGTCATCTATTGCTACATTTTGTAACTATTTATTTTTCTTAACTATTTATTTTTCTTCTGCCATACGTTTTCCCCCTTCTCCGATAATATTCTGTTGCAATTTGACGTCATACTCACCGGTGGTGTTATTTCTACAGCGGTTTGAAAGTTTAACTTTAATTGCAATCACCCTGTGTATGGTGTCGTGTAACGACCTGAGGCGGTATTGTATTTCCTGTTAAGACAGGCTATGGGAGAAATTTGAAACAAATTAAATGAAGACCTAATGGAAAAGTTAACTTTTTAAATACATATCAATTAACTAGAACAATATTCCATACTGATGTTAGTGGTGCCGCGTAACTACACATTCTTAGTTTCTTCATTAACCACTGAATGCGTAACAGCGATCTTTTGGACCCGACAACCATCCATTTCTTCAATGAACTTTCTCAAAAACTGTTTATTTTAGTTTATGTTCTGTGTAACGCTTGTAAATACAACAGTCTGTAGGAAAAATATTATTTGGTGCAAGCCAAATTAATTAATTTGCTTTACTAATTTTGTAATCCCATGCGTCTAGTAGAAGGTAGGGGTCTATTAGACCACTTAGATTCCTTCCTAATAGTTTATTTGTCTTTGGTTGAATGGTACATCGTATTGGCAAGATTACAGACAATTCGGCACAACTGCATCATTGTTGATATGTAGGAAGCTACAGCTGAGTATTCTTTTCGAGGCTAAGTGTATTTCTTTATACCACAATTGTTTCACGCAAGGTTAAAATTATTTCCATGAACAGAATAATCATGCAAGATACTTTTATCCTTTACTTATAGCATAGACTCCATATTATACGATACAAGAAAAGAAAGTAATCTGAGCCAGCGCAAGTGACCGGAATTAAGAATCAACATTTTTTGAGTGGCTTAATGGAACTCTTTTTGGTCATGTACTGATGATCAGCAGGATAATAAATGTGTATCTTCTAGGATTCTGCAGATAGACTACAGATGTGTTGATGTCGTTTTTGCTCGTGATGGAACTGAGCAGAATAAAACAATGCCATGGAAATTCTTCCTAAATTAGTAACAAATAGTTTAAATGTCCCTCTACGAATGCATGGAGCTATTTTATCTCGGAAAGAATGTTAGGGCCCAAGAGGTAGAGAATGCATAAACACGCTGTAGCATGCTATACTGTGGTGTCACGTCGTAATATTACCCGCCATACGTCGGGCAAGTCTTTCAATGGTTGTTTCGAAAGCAAGACATTTCGCTTTGTAAGCTGCTCAACTACCGAATTCCATTTCTAAATCGAATGTACTGAGCGCTCAAAGCCTAAATGCTACGTACTTATTTCGAAAAAAAAGAGGACTGGCGTGCATATTTAAAAGTTTATTCTGTAACTCTTCAGTGTTTGGTCAACATTGATGCATTTTTTTTTCCTTTATTGAGTTTCGATTCCCCCCGAAGGGGGCGGGCTGGCAGCAGCTTAGTACGCCGCTCTTCGGCCTACAGACTTTTTAAAACGTAAAAAGAAGATAATCAATAATAAAAGCAGGCGATAAAAACGGTGACTTAAATCGTAAAATGGCGGAAAATTGTGGAAGTTAAAACATAAGACAAAGGGTTGGCGATGCTAATACAATACACGGGAAACAGACAGGTAAAATAATAGACAGACAATTAAAAAAACACGGCGACAGTCTGGTTTCTGTTCGAAAGAGATATAAAAATCACACCCAGCAGCAGTATGATGTCTGTTCGCAACACTTCGGAAAAGACGCACAACACTTAACACTCACTTGAAACACTGCACTAAAAAGTTGGTGAAAAGTAGATGGGGGGGGGGGGGGGCCTGGACAGATGAAGGGAAAAAAGGGGGGAGGAGAGGAAAAACAACGTGTGTAATAAAGCTTGTTTCATCCAAGTTTTCCATGGCATTAGCCTTATACAATACAATATTCCGAAAATTTTGTGACGATGGAGAAGCTTGATGAAGGCTTGCATTTCCTAAACGTCTGCGGCATAAGTTCGAACGTTTTTACTGTCACTTAAAACATACACTGATGGCAAAAAGTTATTACACCTGTGAAAACGACAGCCGGCCGCTGTGGCCGAGCGGTTCTAGGCGCTTCAGTTCGGAACCGCGCTACTGCTACGGTCGCAGGTTCGAATCCTGTCTCGGGAATGGATGTGTGTGATGTCCTTAGGTTAGTTAGGTTTAAGTAGTTCTAAGTCTAGGGGAATGATGACCTCAGATGTTAAGTCCCATAGTGCTCAGAGCCATTTGAACCATTTTAGGGAAAACGACGTTGATTTTGATGCAATGGCAGCATATGCCAGCTGGGGGACAGGGACAGTAGATGAACTAATAGTGGTTTCAACGTTGCCTGCCTACAGATATCGCAGCGACATAGCGACCAGAGGGTCATCTATGTCTACCGTTTAATAGCGAATGCTCACAGCCAGAGGGCTCACTATGGTGCAAACGTATGAAGCAAGCAGGCGGCCAAGGAAAGGACACGCACTCGCTGTTCCTACAGCCGACTGGGAGAGTTTGAAATGGATCAAATTGTGACCTTCCGAGTGACGGAATTGTCCTTTCGGAGAATTTCCACACAAGTTGGACGTACTGGACCAGATGGATGACGACGCTGGTGTCAGTGGTCACGTGAACAGTGTCACAGCCACAGACGGTGTCTACGCAGCACGGTCACATTGAGTCTAGGCTTAATCTTCGTGTGCTTTAATACACACTTTGCTGTACATATGAGGTATGCAGCACAGAGAAATTCCAAAACCAGTTGGAGGCGATATGTGTAACCCATAAGTTCCGGAGGACTGAGCCAAGAGAAAAATGTAAAAAATGTCTGCTTTCACATAAATTGTGGGTAACGCATGGTTAAATTTGTATTTAAGACTAGTAGAATAAACTTTGTGTCACGTGGATCAAATAAGGAAACCCCGACTTACGGATTAGTTATTTAGCCACAAACCACACAGCCAGTGAGTGTGCCAGTGGCAGATCGTACAGCTACCAACAAGGTGGGGTTGTGAGCACAGGTGTGTCAACACGAACTGTTGTGAACCGGTTATTTGCAGTCGGAGTACTGGCACGCTCATCTCTAGCCATTCTTCCACTCACACCACAGCATCAACGTGCACGGCTCGACTGGTTTTACGAGGATCACTAAGAAGATGAAATGTTGCACCGCGGTCTTCACTGATGAAAGCAGATTCTGCCTGCATGCAGGTGATGGTCGTTTGTTCGTACGACATAGATGTGGTGAGCATTGTCTCAGAGACTGTGTTTGTCCAAGGCTCACTCACCCCATTCCAGGATTTTGGTCTGAGGTGCGATAACCTACGATTCTCTTTCAATATTGATGTTTCTGGTGGGAACGCTACTCTGCGCTCAGCACGTGCGGGATGTTGTTAGGCCCATTGTTTTGCCGTTCTTGCAACAGAAAGGTGATGTATCGTTCCAAAAGGATTGTGTTCGCCCATACACCATCCGTGAAACTCAACGTATTTATCAAGATGTGCTGCAACTTTTCTTGCCAGGACGATCTTCAGACTTGTCTCGAGTCGAGCAGGTTTGGGCTATGAGGGGACGAGATGTGGCTGTTGTGACTTGTCAATAAAAAATTCTTACAGAAATATGTGAACAGGTCGAGAAGGCTTGGCATAATGTATGACTTCCTTTGCAAGCTGTGTGGTTCTTAAGTGGACACAGAAATGAAGAACAGAAGCTCTTCGTGAACAGAAAATTCAAATGTTAATTCAGTCTACATCTAATATCAAATAGCAATGCTGTAGTTGTAGCGTCAGTTGCTAGCAGGAGGTTTGAATGTAGAAATATGTACAAACGCAAAAGATTTGTAAGTATGTCACTCTTCATTACAATGTCTACTCAGAAAATGTCTGCGATGGTTGGTCAGTTGGTTGATTCGGCGGATGGGACCAAACAGTGAGGTCATTAGTTTCATAGGATTAGGGAAGGATGGGGAAGAAAGGCGGCCATGCCCTTTCAAAAGAACCGTCCTGGCATTTTCCTGAAGCGATTTACGGAAATCACGGCTAAATCAGGATATCTGGACTGGATTTGAACAGTCGTCCTCCCGAACGCAAGTGTGCTAACAGCTGCACCACCTAGCTGGGATTAATGGTTATTTAAAATGTGTGTGAAATCTTCTGGGACTTAACTGCTATGGTCATCAGTCCGTAAGCTTACACACTACTTAACCTAAATTATCCTAAGGACAAACACACAGACCCAACCCCGAGGGAGGACTCGAACCTCCGCCGGCACCAGCCGCACAGTCCATGACTGCAGCGCCTAAGACCGCTCGGCTAATCCAGCGCGGCAGTGGTCATTCAACTGGTAAACACACAGAATGGGCTCAGTGTACGAATATATGAAAATGGCTCTGAGCACTATGGGACTTAACATCTATGGTCATCAGTCCCCTAGAACTTAGAACTACTTAAACCTAACTAACCTAAGGACAGCACACAACACCCAGCCATCACGAGGCAGAGAAAATCCCTGACCCCGCCGGGAATCGAACCCGGGAACCCGGGCGTGGGAAGCGAGAACGCTACCGCACGACCACGAGATGCGGGCGTACGAATATATGAACTTAAGTACACTTGCAGCTGTAGCTCCAGGAATGGGATGCTTGCATCTCTTTTTCAGTGGCATAATAATGCATGATAGCGCCCTCGTGTCATTGTGGCGGCTGTATGAAACGCAGCGGCGTAACTGGCGCCACACGTATTTCAAAGTGCAGCCAACCACAAAGGGGCTGTTACCGCATATCCCAGTACGGTATTCGCCACGCTTACAATAGGTTGGATGCCAGAGTCAGCATCTACAATGTCGCCTGTGGAGGCCACATCTTGTATCAGCATGGGTTGTTACCTGACACCTCACAACTGTTTGTGCTGCTGATCTGTAAATGTAATCATTTCATGTGCTCAGTATCCACTGTTGCAACCATAACTCTTCAGTGAATTGTACACCTCTGTACAATTACTATTTTTCCGGCAGTCTAGTAGCAGGATGGAAGGTGCGATGAATCACACCTTTTTGGTATCAGTTATGTAAAGTAAGTGATTCAGTTTTTGGCTGTGGCAATAGGTATTACTCTAATAATTGCTTTTGTTGCCTTCTGGAAATTTTAAATAAAGTGTGCTTTCCCTTCAAAAAATATAGTTGCAGACAGAAAGCCCTGCAAAATCCTGTGAACCTATCTTAAATTATAAGTTTAAAGCGATATTGTGATGTTTGGATGTATATAATGAGCTGATGATAAAGTAACTCAGAGGGAGCTATTTTAGCTACGCAGTATCGTAAGTACCGTAATTTAAGTAACTTAAGCTCATCCAACAACATAGTTGCACACTGCCGGAAAAAATTATCCCTATTTTACAGGTTTCAAATTCATTCAAGATTTATTGTTGCAACAGCGTATGCTGCGCAGATGAAATGATTACTTCTGCAGATAAATAGTGCAAGCAGTTCTAAGGTACTAAGTATAAACCAGTGCTGGAACACCCACATTAGTGCGCCGTGTAGTCTGTGGGTGCAGCAAAACAGATTTCTAGATTTCCAGAAAACATTTGATTTGGTGACCATTCGGAGGCTGTTAAAGAAGGCACGAGCATGTAGAATGGGTTCAAAGATATGTGAGTGACTCGAATACTTATCAAGTTAGAGAACACAGGATATTCGACGGCGAGTGTCCACCAGAGACAAGGGTATTATGAGGAGTGAACTGGGAAACTGTGACAGGACCACTCTTTTTCTCAACACACATAAATGGTTTGGCAGACAAGATGGAGTTGTTTCTGATGATGCTGTGGTGTAAGGTAGAGTGTCGAACTTGAGTGACTGTAGAAGGATACAAGATAACGTAGACAAAATTTCTAGTTTTTGCGATGAATTGCAACTAGATCCAGATGTAGAAAAATTTAAGTAGATTCGTGGGAAAAATGAACCCATAATGTTCGGATACAATATTAGTAGTGCCCTGCTTGACACAATCACTTCATTTGAATATCTGGGCATAAGTTCACAAAGCAATATGAAATGTAGTGAGCATTTGATAATTGCGGTAGGAAAGGGCAATGGTCCACTTCAGTGTATTGGCACAACTTTAGGAAAGTGTGGTTAATCTGTAATGGAGACCACATATATGACGTTGTTGTGACCTGTTCTTGAATACTGCTCGAATGTTTGGGATCCAAGGTCAGCTGAATGGAAGACATCGAATCATTTCAGAGGTGGGCTGTTAGATTCGTTACTGGTAGTTTCGAACAATCTGCAAGTGTTATGGAGATGCTTCGGGAACTCAAATGGAAATCCTTGGAGGGAAGGAGACGTTCTTTCCAAGGAAAACTGCTATGCCTGCGGACGTAACCGAATCACGCGCGCCCTGCCGTCGCTCAGCCCGGCCGCACTTGCGCGGTGGTCGGCCTTAGCTTCACGTCGCGACCGCCGGAGGTTCATAGCGTTATCTCCGGCTGAAGGCGTCGCGCCACTCGACAGCTCTTGCCTGCAGCCCCCTCTGTGGCCACAAGATTAACGGGAGCACAGACCTGACCCCACGGCCGCTCGCTCTTGCTCGCTAGTTGCGTTAATATCGAAGTGTTATTGTATAGACCTTATACGACAACCTTGGGCTTAGAACTTCGATTTGGATTGCACTGTGGATTTTTGAATTGTATTGTGAACTTAATTACGTAGCTACTTGCTATGAGAGCAATAGACGGTGCCTGCTTCAGTGTCGAGAATAAAGATAAGTAATCTTCCTAATCGCTGGCGCCTTACTTTGAGACTAATCTTTTCTCGGCCATCAGATCTTGCGTCACGCCCCGGTCACGTCCTGCTACCAATTCCAACTTATGTTTGCCGATCCAGGCAGACATAAATAGAACTATTGAGAAATTTTAGACAATCGGCATTTGAAGCTCACTGCAGAACGGTTCTTTTTCCTGAAACACACTTTGTGCATACCCATACGGACAACGAAAATAAAAGAAATTAGGACTCATACGGAGGTTTACAGATAGTCGACTTTCTCTAGCTCTATTTACAAGTGGAACAGAAAAGGAAATTACTGACAGTGGTATTGGGTACCCTCCACCACACGCTATAAGGTGGACTGCAGAGTATGGATGTAGATATAGATGAAAGCACTGACTTTGGCATCCAGTCGATCGTACAGGTGGCGAACACTGTCCTGCGATATGTTATGCCATAGATGCTCACCTGTTCATGTAGTCTGAAAGAGCTGTTAATTGACTAGTTGCATGAGTCACTTCTTGTCCCATCATATCCCACATGTGCTCTATTACAGGCAGTTCCAGACATCGTGTTGATGAAGAAAGTTGCCGAACGTGTTTAGTTTCACAGGCAGCGTGTGGGCGAGTATTACACTACTGGCCATTAAAACTGCTACACCAAGAAGAGATGTAGATCATAAACGGGTATTCATTGGACAAATATATTATACTAGAACTGATATGTGATTACATTTTCACGCAATTTGGGCGCACAGTACCTGAGAAATAAGTACCCAGAACAACCACCTCTCGCCGTAATAACGGCCTCGATATGCCTGGGCATTGAATAAAACTGAGCTTGGATGGCGTGTACAGTTACAGCTGCCATGCAGCTTCAACACGATACCACAGTTTATCAAGAGCAGTGACTGGCACATTGTGACGAGCCACTTGCTCGGCCATCATTGACCAGACGTTTTAAATTGGTAAGAGATCTGGAAAATGTGCTGGCCAGGGCAGCAGTCGAACATTTCCTGTATCCAGAAAGGTCCGTACAGGACCTGCAACATGCGGCCGTCCATTATCCTGCTGAAATGTAGGGTTTCGCAGGGATAGAATGAAGGGTAGAGCAACGGGTTGTAACACATCTGAAATGTAACGTCCACTGTTCAAAGTGCCGCCAATGCGAACAAGAGGTGACCGACACGTGTAACCAATGGCACCCCATGCCATCACGCCAAGTGATACGCCAGTATGGCGATGACGAATACACGCTTCCAATGTGCGTTCACCGCGACATCGCCAAACACGGATGCGACAATCATGACTGTAAACAGAACCTGGATTCATCCGAAAAAATGACGTTTTGACATTCGTGCACCCAGGTTCGTCGTTGAGTACACCATCGCAGGCGCTCCTGTCTGTGATGCAGCGTCAAGGGTAACCGCAGCCACGGTCTCCGAGCTGATAGTCCATGCTACTGCAAACGTCGTCAAACTATTCGTGCAGATGGTTGTTGTCTTGGAAACGTCCCCATCTGTTGACTCAGAGATCGAGACGTGGCTACACGATCTGTTACAGCCATGCGGATTAGATGCCTGTCATCTCTACTGCTAGTGATACGAGGCCGTTGGGATCCAGCACGGCTTTCCGTATTACCCTCCTGAACCCACCGATTACATATCCTGCTAATAGTCATTGGATCTCGACCAACGCGAGCAGAAATGTCGCGATACGATAAACCCCAATCGCGAAAGGCTACAATCCGACCCTTATCAAAGTCGGAAACGTGATGGTACGCATATCTCCTCCTTACACGAGGTATCACAACAACGTTTCACCAGACAACGCCGGTCAACTGCTGTTTGTGTATGAGAAATCAGTTGGACACTTTCCTCATGTCAGCAAGTTGTAGGTGTCGCCACCGTCACCATTCTTGGTTCAAACGGTTCAAATCGCTCTGAGCACTATGGGACTCAACTGCTGAGGTCATTAGTCCCCTAGAACTTAGAACTAGTTAAACCTAACTAACCTAAGGACATCACAAACATCCATGCCCGAGGCAGGATTCGAACCTGCGACCGTAGCGGTCTTGCGGTTCCAGGCTGCAGCGCCTTTAACCGCACGGCCACTTCGGCCGGCACCATTCTTGTGTGAATGCTCTGAAAAGCTAATCGTTTGCATATCACAGCATCTTCTTCCTATCGGTTAAATTTCGCGTCTGTAGCACGTCATCTTCGTGGTGTAGCAATTTTAATGGCCTGTGGTGTTTCTTGTTGGAATAACAGATCACCTTCGTGTTGGTAGAACAGCAAAAGAACGTGTCTAACAACATTCTAGACATACCGAGCGCTGGTTAGTATCTCCTCCAGAAACACCAAAGATGTGAGTTGTTGGTTATCGTAGCCCAGATCATAAGGCCTGGGATGCTGCCAGTTTCTATTGGACGAATGCATTGAACGAGACAGTGCTCACCAGGTCTGCGTTGTACGTGCAAACTACCATCAGCTGAGTGGAGGCAGAATCTGCTTTCATCGCTGAAGAGCACGGCGCGCCATTCCATCTTCCAAGTGATCCTCTGGCGGCACCATTCGAGCCATGCACGTCTCGTCGATGCTGTGGCGTTAGTGCAAGACAGACTAGAGCCTGTAATCCCGTTGCTAATAATTGGTTCGCAACAGTTCATGTTGACACATCGGGACTCACGAGCCTTCTTATAAGTGCTGTGCTAGCTATATGATCCGCCACTGCTGCCCTTACAATAGGACAATCCTTGTAGGCATATGCTCTGCGTGGACGTCCAGAACCTCGTCTACGGGCGTGAGAATGACACGTCAGCACTCATTCTAACATCGCTGCACTGACCAGCACGTCCAATTTGCGTGGCAATTCTCCGTAAGGATTGCTACTCCAAGGGCCACAATTAGACCCGTTTCAAACTCGCTCTGTTGGCTGTAAGAAGCGCAAATGCGTCCCCGCGCAGTATTTACCTGCTCGCTTCTCACGTTTGCACCATATTGTGCCTTCTGGCTGTGAGTACCCAATTAAAGGGTAGACACAGATGGCTCTCTGATAGCTATGCCAACCTTCGTCAGTACATCTGCTATCCCTCAAGTGGCATATTCCGCCTTCGGATAAAAATCTATGTCGTTTTTCCAGGTGTACCAGTTTTTTTCCGGTAGTGTATTTTCCACTGGCTGCGTGATTTGTTGCTAAATAACTAATCCGTAAGTCGGGGTTTTCTTATTTGATCCACGTGACACACAGTTTATTCTATTAGTCTGAAATACAAATTTAACCATGTAAGACGTGTATATTTGTATTGTCAAATCACAATTTATGAAAGATGTTTATATTTTATTAATAGTATTAAGTAGGAATAATTAATATTTGTCATGTTGGAAATAATTGTGGTAGCAGGGAATGTCTGCACCAAAGTATTGTTGGCAAGAGAGACCGCATATTGACATTATTTTAAAAAGGGCGGGAGAGACTACGTATGGATACATTTTAAGAAAATAGCGGGAAACACCGCGCATTGATACATTTTGTGATGGTAGCAGGGATTGTCTGCACCAGAAAGCATTGTTGGCAGGAAAGACCGCACTAGCGTTTGTAGGAAGTCAGTAGTAAGCGAGAAGTGAAGCAGGTCTGAAGCGAGAGGTTGAGAGGAGCAGTTTGCCTGCCAGCCACCAGCTATGATTTACAAGAGATTATAAACGGATGTACAGAGACATCAGCTAACTATTATCATAAGAGGAACTAATATTATTGAATTATTTTTTTGAGAAACTCAAGACTACTGAAGGCATGTTTGCGAAATGCTAGTTGTAAGATCATTGTAAAAAGTAATTCGCATTTGAACGTTTGTAAAATCATTTCATTCAGAATATAATTAATTTTTGCCAGCAATACTGCATTACTGTTTATAATCCATCCCAAAAACAATCAACGTAAAAAATTTGCAAAATTTTATTGTTGTCAATAAAAAGTTTAACTATGAATTACGCAACTTCAGTCAAATTAATTAAAGAATAACGTCAGATTTGCTATTAAAGAATAACGTCAGCTTTGGTAATAAATACAGCCACTTATTATGAAAGCCCACCAGCAGCTAATAGAGTATAGTAAAACAGAGTAAGTATATTCATGTCGCAGTTCAATGTAGCAGTCAGATGGCGATCCAGTAACAGTAAAGAAGGTAAGGAACAGTTTTGGGTTATTGCAGATAACGACTGAGGGCCACGATGACGACTCATTCTATGTTTCGCGGAAATAACGAGACAATCACTTTTAATAAGCAGCAATTAAATTTGTACGCGAAGATTGAAAAAGAGAATAAATTTCAAAGGGAAGATTTCATTTGTTATTATTAAGCAAGAGATAGAAATCCGAAGCGAAGGTTTCATAGGATATTGTAGAGGGGAAGGTTGCGTAACAAGAGAGATAAAGAGGAGACGGGAAGGTTTCAATCATACGTTACCCACAATTTATGTGAAAGCAGACTTTTTTACATTTTTCTCTTGGCTCGGTCCTCCGGAACTTATGGGTTACACATATCTTCAAATGGTGTTGGAACTTCTCTGTGCTGAATACCTCATATGTATAGCGAAGTGCGTATTAAACGACACGCGGACTGTACCTAGACTGAATGTTCCAGAGCATGTGTTCTTATTCTGAAAAACTCGCATTAGGCTGTCTTAACTGGAGTATTTGTATGTAGGTGTTACAGTAAGGGCTGAAAGATGAAGTATGTCAGGTGCTCGTCCTTCATTTTTAAGGATAATTTCGCTTTGGCTGCAATTACTAAGCGTTCGTTGGTGGAGATTATCTCTTAGTTCTTTAGTACATTATCTGCCTCCTGTATCACGCCTCCTTCTTTGGACTACCGAAAAGATAGCGGAGGACTGTTCAGTTTGCTAAATTCTGGTCGCAGTGTTCCCTCCATGTGGTATTCCATCTCTTTGGTTAGAGGAGATAGTGCATTTCACTAATTTAGAAGTTAGGTACATTGCTAGTATCAAGAAAAAAATGGCAGAATATAAAGTCTGAGGAAATGAATGCACTTTTTGCTCCCTGATCGGACAAATCAACCAGCGTTGCTTCTACTATAGCAAAGACACTAATGAGGACGTTGGGACGTACTGCAACAAATATTACGACAGATAATTTTTCACAAGTGCCCCGTCGTTTGGAGATGAATAGCAGGAAAAGATTACAGCAATGGGAAATTGAGATAGAAGACAAGGAAATCCCACCAGAAACGAAACCTTCCAAGTTCAGAGATATTTTTCATGGTTCTGAATAGGTTATGTTCCCAAAAGAAACAAGAGTGTCGTACTGCTCATTTCCCAGCACCACAGTGGCACAGATGGAAGCACGTAAAAAGAATACAGATATAGTTTTGTTCAATAACAAAGCCAAATTATGAGCCGATTCTCTCGGCCAAACGGCACGTATGTAAAGATGCAAGAGACAGTCAAGAAGTTGGCCTTTTGTCTTGTAGACAACTGTAATGGATGTAGCATCCATAAATACTCTTTGTTTATTTTCTCAGCAGCATCCCAACTACCAGGAAGACGGCTCTGCTAAAATGAGAAATTTCCTCGAGAAACTAGGACAAGAAAGGATATATCCTTACATGGAGAAGAGTGTTAACACTCCACGCCATCAAAAAATAATGTTCTAGAAGCCGTGGCGCGTTGTGGAACTATTCACCACCAACCGAAGACTGTGTGAACTGGAAGATCACGAAACAGAAGAAGATCCGTGTCCCCACACGGATTAGAGTGAAACAGTGATCACACAAACAACAAGTGCACAAACAATTTTGCAATAAAATAGTGTAATTGTTCGTAAAATGCGTACTTTTCACTAGCAGCTCTTCTGGTGCAAGCACAGTAAAATATAAGTCCTTGTTAACTCTCAGAAAAATAATAATTTGTGATATTGTATTTCATTTAGTAGAATGAAAGCCAGAATATCACAGTAAAAACTATCTTATTCATTCTGTGTGACGAACCTATCGAATTTGATAACGTTGTTTTAATCAATAGCTTTTATATTTCTGCCAGCCACGTATTCATCCAAGGGTAAATCGCACGTTCGCAGACCCACGTTTACTGGATGTTTTTGCTCTTGCTATTGTACACTTTCGCCCCTATCAATTTTCGCTTTTAATTTCCATACACTCTGCACATTGTTTTGTTTAAGAAGTCGTAATTTCGCCTGTCTGTATTGTGCTCCATCCTCACACCTCCCACATAATGCGTAGACAGACTAGCTGAGATTGTGGCCCAGGTGCATTAGCTTTCGTTGCTCACTCTTTGGCCTGCAATTCCTTTAATCAATTCTTGGCGGAATTAAGTCATTTACTTGCCAGTTTTCTTCGTGATATCTGTACAGAATATGATATCTTTCGGCGTTAAGGCTTTGAACTAAAATTCTGAGTATTGTTTCGGTCATCAGTTATCAGTTCATCAATTTTTGTGATTAATCATCTGACTTCCCATTCAGTTTTTGCTCTCTGCGGCTCCATGTTATGCTACGTTAAGTTAGGCCTTGATATCTTATTACTTTTCGTATCTTAGTGTCCCTTCTTGTGGTCAGTGTTTTCCACATATGCCTTCTCTCTGATCCTCTAGATAACCTCTTTATCATCTATTCTGTCAGCCGACTTAATTTTTTGTAATTTTCTGTAATATCACATCTCAAATGCTGAATGACTCCCACTTCCATTGAACCATTTTCGGCTACAGTTGATGTTAAGCTATATTCATCTGGCAAGATATCCTGATCTTCTCTCTATTTCATTACATTGACTCTTGCTATATCGTTTGCTGACTTTCACAAGCTTATGGTATTTCGTGTGTAGCTAATCTGTTTCCAGCAACTATTTCGTGAAAATTACAAACAGAGGTGCGCTACATAATTAATGTTTGCATTGTGTTGGTATCCCTTTAGTATATTTCAAAAACTACTTAAGAAGTTCATCGAGTAAGCATCGTTTACTTTATTTAATATATATTGTCCAATTTTCTTACAGTTTATAAAAACCTCAAGTTTCTTTCTGTAATTAACGCAGTATTTTTAAGTTGTTGTTTATGCTTTCGAGTATAGGTCCTGTGTCACAGAAACGTGTTGCTGTGGCTGATCTATGAGACATATTATGAAAGGAAACGTTGATGTGGTCTTTCCGTACTGAAGGCATGTTCTGTTTGGTCTATATACCGAAAAGGGCGTTTAAGACTAGTTTGGTAGATACCTGCGTTTGAGTAAAGGGCAAGATTGTCTTCAATATTGTAAGCTGTAACCTAGCTTATTCTTAGTGGAGAAAGCTGTTCTAATATTATATGACTTAAATATGTTGGCAACTTTTTGGGAAATGTTTCTTAATATGGGAGACATATAGAAGGGCTCTAATTCTGATTATAATTGTGTTCTTTCTGTTTCCTTCTACTTTCTTTCGTATTTTACTGAGTTTTCCTGTAATAAATGAAGACTTTTATCCATTGGCTACTGCTATTTGGCTGATAGCTTCCACTTCAGTCTGATGCTTTTCTTCACTCAGTGGAAACTTGTAGACTATGTGTATCACTGACTGATATGCTGCCAACAAATTTCGATGGCATGAGGAGTTATGTATTCACATTTGTGGTGGTCGGTTTCTTGAAAATTTTTATGTTGGTTTATCGTTTTGTTTGAAGACAGGTAAATCCAGAAAACTGATGATGGTGTTGTTCTCATAGTGAAGTGTGAACTGACTATTCTTGCGCATATTTTTGAACGTGTGAATGATTGGTTGCGTATCTTTCGTTTTATTTCCATCAATGATAAGGAATGTGTTATTCGCATATCTTTCATAAAACAGAATATTTTTAGTTTACAGAAGATTTTTCTAAACAATTTTTGTTCAAGTTGGTTAACAAATATTTCAGATACTAGATTAGATTAGCTGGCACCCACTGCTAAACCCATGACCTGCTAGTATATTTTGTTGAAGGAGAAATAATTTAAATATATATAAATTCAATTATTTCTGCCAGGGATAGTCTCCCGTGTTGATTAAGTGCTGTTTTCCAATGATTAGTACATTCAATAGGTATATCAGTATACAAGTTGGTAAGATCTAAGGGTATCGTGCGAAATTTGTTGGTGACACAGACGTTTCTTAGTTCATCTGAAAATGCAGAGCTATTTATAACAGAGTAAATTTTTGTTGAGACATAGTTACCTATAGTATATGATTAAGTTTACTCATTAAATGATTTGCTGAGCTATGAATTGAATTAACAGTTGCCTTATGGCACTGTCCCGTTTATGTACTGTCAAGTAAGATCTTATGTGTAGAGCTTTCATATTTACGCGTAAGCAATAATTTTTCTCTCTGCCGATAAATAAGAAATTAGTTTCTTTGAATGTGATTTTCAATTCTGCATGAAATTAGTTTGTAGATTCTTTGTATGTCTGATGTTTTGTCAAAAACATTTAGAATAAATTTAGAGTATATTAGTATACAAGTTGGTTCTAATACTAGCATGTAAAATTTGTTGGGGACGCAATTATTCAATTTCTCTGAGAAACAAGAGCTGTTTATCACAGAGTAAATTTTGCACATGAATCCCCATATGAGCTCCAACAATTTCCCTACGTTCGGCTGCACTAACTCCAACATAATGCACTCACAATTACGTAGAACATATTCTGACCACAAATGACACTTGCAACATCTGCCGTTCGTGGCTAAATACAACAGGGCAAACTGCAGGCTTGGTCAGCATCTCCATTTGTGTTCAAACCTGCATTTCTCGCGGTTTTTCCATATCTTTGGAAACTTTTTCCATTTCATAACGGCGCTGATACAGCTACCGGCATGTGTATGACGTAAAGCTTCATTGTACACCTGGCTGCGTTTGGTTTGCATTGAACTACGCCACATGTCGTAATATGGACAAAGCGCAGTCTTCTTAAAGCTTTGAAAAGGGACATTTTTACCTGCTGGGATATTTTTTGCGCGATATCCCATGTGCCATCGCTACCAAATATCAGCCAATCCGAGAATAACTTAATAAAGATGGAACGCATCATTGGCGAATAATAAAAAAATTTTAAGTCTACAACCAAGACTGCTTGTTTCTCCATTCCATATTTTTGTACAAGCGCTGTGTACCTATGAGTAGCTTTTTTCATGCAGTGAGATAGGCGGGGTCCTGGAAATGTGCGAGCCAGCGTTGTCGTGAATCTCCGTAATGCAGTTCAAAAAAAACCTTCACTGTCAAATGCAGCAAACTGTTTTTAAAAATTCGCCTTGCGAAAATAAAAATTACGCATCACAACCAACATTGTTGAGAACGTTAAATCACGAATCGTGAAAGGTTTTGACAGAAAAGAGAAAAAAACATTAAACACGCATGAACCACTTTATGGACACAGAGAACAAATATCTCTCTTGGAAGCAGGTTTTCGGCTTTCAGTCTGACATGTGACGGCTCGTTTTTAGCACAAAATAGAGGGCGCAAGCGAAGCGAAGCAATTATCATTGCGGTTAGAGTTCGCAGAAATCAGTTCACTCCTAAAAAGTGTCACGCAAGTAATGTAGTGCATTAGCAACGTGGCTGGGAATTGCTGCGCGGGGAATTAAAAGCGGATGTAATTATCGGAAGCGTCAAACTGATGAGAAGTAATACCCAGAATTCCGTGCGGATACAATGCTTCTGTTGTTGAAATTAGGGCGCTGTGCCAGGAGAGACGCGACCGAGGCGTGACAGCCGGGAAAGAAGCAGTGTTGTCCTTCCTTTAGCGTGAACAGAAATTATCGACTACGGTCAGGTTCCAAGACAATGCACTGTGCAACTATCCGTATATGTTACAAGATTACGTGTCCGGTGTCTACTCAGATGATAGTTCGTATGAGAGCACTCATTTCTCGTACAAGAAATTGGAAGTGTGCCGGTGAACGGATGCTACGAACGATAGTTTTTATGGGAATTGGCGAATGAGGAAACTCCATGGAAGCTACACAGTCTGCAGTAACGAACATACGTGTACGGTGAGCGCGAAGGACGTGACCAGTTGGAACGCATTGCATAATGGCGACGCTAACAAATTTATTAAACCGATAACAGATCACAGGAAGTCGACCACAGGAAATACAGACAAAAATGAAGTCAAACCATTTGACAGATGAATTGGGCAGATTTTGCATGAAATGAAGCACTGAAAAGGACGGCGAAGATAGATGTTTTTTGGAAAAACACATATCAGAAAAAGAGTGGTATTAATCGGCAAAGTGAAGTGTATACCCGACAATTAAGGGAACAAAGTTGATGTCGTAACTAGGTACAGTTACGCTCCAGTTAAAGTAGTGCAGTTTATGATTGTGAATAAAACCGTCTGGATTGCTCGAAGGAATGGCTTTTTTTATAATGCAGTTTGCAGTTTGTCATTATCAGATCTGTAATAATTGTCTATAAATAATTCTTCTGCTGCCAGCCACGATTTTCTTTATTTACTTTTCACACGACGCGTTTCGGGAAATGATTCCCATTTTCAAGTGTTTTTTTTATTTTTATTATGCCATTTCTATGTGATGTTGTCGATGTGTGAGAGTCTGCTTCATTTCGTTGATTTTACTGCAATATATAACAACCACGTGATTTTTAGTTGGTTATCGATCTTTTCGTGACGTTAGTGGCGAAATTTAGAAGAATTTGAACATACAGTTTTCTTATGGTCCATTTGTGCAGTGTCTTACACACACTAAAAATCACATGCAACTTGCAGCACACTTTAAACATCGAAAATATCTTACACAAACAAAACAGCTACAAAGATGTTCCTACAAGTAATCAGCAGAGATAACATTGTAGGTCTTCCACAGTCTGTGATATGCTTCTGTATTTGTAGGAACATCTTTGTAACTTTTTGTTTATGTAAGATATTTTCGATGTTTAAAGTGTACAGCAAATTGTGTGTGATGTTTAGTGTGTGTGAGACTCTGCACAAATTGAGCATACGAAAACTGTAAGTACACATTCTTCTGAATTTCGCAACTAACTTCACAAAAGTATAGATAACGAACTAAAAATCGCATGTTTCTTATGTATTGCAGTAAAGTCAACGAAATGAAGCAGACTCTCACACATCGACAACATCACGTAGAAATGGCGTAATACACACAAAAAAACGCATTTGAAAAAGGGAATCATTTTCCGAAAGGCATCGTGTGAAAAGTAAATAAAGAAAATTGTGACTGGTAGGAGAAGAATTATTTATAAACAAATCTATTGTTGTCACAGTCACAGGCTTTCAGAACCATTTACGAGGGTCACTCCAAAACAAATGCACACTATTTTTGTAAAAATACGGTTTTCATTCTGCATGTGTGAAAGTTTTCAAGTGTGTAGATACATCCTTTCCGCTTGTCTTCAAACTTAGTTCAACCTGCTCTCGTGAGTGGCGCCATCATAGCATGTCTTTAAGATGGCTGCTACACTTGACGTTCGTCTCAAGCAACGTGCTGTCATAGAATTCCTGTGCTGTGAAAACGAGACAGTGGGAAACATCCACAAGAGTTGAAAAAGGTGTATGGATATGCTGCTGTCGATCGCAGTACAGCTAGTCGGTTGCCAATCAGGTTATGTGATGAAAGTGGGCACGGCAATATTGAGGATTGTCCTCGCAGCGGCAGGCCTCGCACTGCACACACTCCAGACAATGTGCAGAGAGTTAACGAATTGGTGACTGCTGACAGACGCATCACAGTGAACGAATTTTCACGCTACGTTGGGATAGGGGAAGGAAGTGTTTGCAGAATACTGAAAGTGTTGGCATTAAAAAAGGTTTGTGCCAGGTGGGTTCCCAGTATGTTGACAGTTGCTCACAAAGAGACTAGAGAAACGGTACGCAGCGAACTTTTGGAACAGTACGAGAATGGTGGAGATGAATTTCTTGGAAGAATTGTGACAGGTGATGAAACATGGCTCCATCATTTTTCACCAGGGACGAAGAGGCAATCAATGGAGTGGCATCATGCAAAGTCACACAAGAAAAAAAAAATTCAAAACCACACCTTCTGCTGGAAAAGTTATGGCTATGGGTTTTCTTTTTTTTTTTTTTTTTCTTTTCGATTCCGAAGGACTCTTGCTTGTGGACATCATGCCAAGTGGAATCCCCATAAATTCTGATGCATATGTGACGACACTGAATAAACTTCAAGCTCTACTGAGTCTTGCTCAACCACATCGGCAAAAGCAGGATGTTTTGCTGTTGCACGACAATGCACGGCCACATGTCAGTCAAAAAACCATGGAAGCATTCACAGAACTCAGATCGACAACACTGAAACACCCGCCTTACAGTCCTGACCTGGCTCCAAGAGACTATCATCTCTTTGGGAAACTGAAAGACTCTCTTCGTTGAATAAGGTTTGAAGATGATGACTCCCTTGTGCACGCTACCAAACAGTGGCTCCAACAGGTTGGTCCAGAATTTTACCATGCGGATATAATGTCGATGGTTCCAAGATGGTGTAAGATAGTTGAGAGGGATGAAAATTATGTGGAGAAATGAAACTATTGTTTCCAAAGGATGTATCTACACACTGTAAAAGTTTCAGACATGTAGAATAAAGGATGGATTTTTTTTTTTAAAAAAAGTGTGCATTTCTTTTGGAGTGACCCTCGTACAGTGGATGAAATCAAAGTAACATGATAACGAGAGGTGTTTCTTTAAAATTTTCAGGATCGAAAAATGAAAAAAACAAGATGTTAAATAATTTTACATACTTCATCCACCAAAACTCAGATCTTGTAAATCGAGATTCAGTGTCAGTGTCAATAAAAGCTATGCATAATTGGCACTTCAACTGCCAACTTCTTCTTTCTTCTTCCTCTATTTCTTTGGCCTTTATCCCGTATACATGCAGGATCTCCGAGTTAATCTGGATTTCGCATGGTAGTGGTATAAATTTTTCTCCAAGTCCCTCCCACCCCACCCCCACCCATTCCCCTATCCCCACCCCCACCCATTCCCCTCCCCAAACCTTCGGTTGGAAGTTGTGTTCCCCACTTCTTTGCGTCTAGCGTTAACAATGTTAAAATTTGAGACACTGTTCGAAATTTTTAGTGTATCTTGTAACTGAGTGGTTACTCGCTAGTTGAATGTTCAAGGAACACTGCTTCTCAGTTTATTAAATTTTATTCCTTTATGAAATTTGTTGAAAGTAATTCATCTCTGTTTCCAACCAAAAGCTCAATACATAGTATCAATACTAGGAACAAGAAAAATCTACATAAAGACCTAAAATCACTTACCGTGGTCCAAAAAGGGGTCCAATATTCAGGAACACACATTTTCAATAAATTGCCAATAACAATGAAAATCTTGGTTTCAGAGAAAGCACGGTTTAAACAGAGTTTGTTAGACTTTTTGACAGGCAACTCCTTCTACTCCATAGATGAATACCTTAACAGACATAGTTAAGCCAGCTTAAGTAGAAATATCTGTTAGATTTCAGTTTTTACAGCAACTGGTCACAACAGTCAAGATTAGATATTATGTGTATGATAAATTTATTAATAGAGCATAACACTGTTTCATTCTGACAGCATGTTAATTCTGTATATATTAGCAGTTCCAGTTTCCAGCATTGTATTTACCTATTTAAACAATCTCCTGGCAAATGATCAGAGTAGTAAGAATTATATTCAAATGCTTTATGTTTTTATGTTACACTTTCTCACATGTTCAAAACCCACGAGAATCATCTCATTTTTTTGGTCTATGGAACGAAAACTGAATATAATCAAATGCAGGAAACTGTCTAAAAATCGCCTCCAGGGTCGCCGATACACAGGTCCTCACTGTTAACTCACCAGGCGCCTCCCCGAATCTGGTATGGGGCATGCTAACGTGCATGGTTGTTTGGGTCAATCCACCTACTGCCAATGTGGCTCAAAAATTTTTCAAAGATAGTATTGCTAGGCCAGAGATGAACCTAGTTTGGGAGACATCGCCTTCAATATTTTCCCCTTATACTCAAAAAATGACAGATGTCTTTAAATTATATATATCCAAAGCCACAGTGTAAACCACACTTCAAATGAGTATAGCTGCACATTCATGAAATTAGTTATTCAGGTGCCCACAGTAAGTGCATGTGGAGTTCGCGGAAATATAAGAACAAGTAATCATTGAATCTGCTTTACGACAATTCTTATGCAAGATGTAACAGGTATAGGTGCTAATATTACTATTGGTTACTGACGACGGTGTACTGAACAGCATTACATCACTATTCATCTCATTTGCTGACTAATAGTTATTACATGTCGTATGTTCTTAGGCTAGTTAGTGCTCCAAGTACATGTGCCAAGAGCAAGCCATTAATGCTTATTTTCCCTGGGCGCAGCAGGTCAGATGCTGAACTCTCGATACGTGGACGCAATATGGTGAATCTCTACTGACGGGCGTAATCCACTTAATGGTGCAGTAACGACCGTGAAGAAACATCAGGTCAGAAGGTAGTGACGTGTTTGTGGGAAGACTGTCGGACACAGAGAAAAAACAACTAACACACTGAGGTTTGTACATATCAAGGTACCACATAAATGGGGCCCCTTAGGGATATGGCAGCAAGAGAGGGGAAGAAAACCAATGTGCACTCCGTGTGCATACCGGGGGGAGTCATTCCAGATGTGGAAAGGGTCCTTCCGGATGCCATGAAGGGTACAGGGTGCACCCATCTGCAGGTGGTCGCTCATGTCGGCACCAATGATGTGCGTCGCTACGGATCGGAGGAAATCCTCTCTGGCTTCCGGCGGCTATCTGATTTGGTGAAGACTGCCAGTCTCGCTAGCGGGATGAAAGCAGAGCTCACCATCTGCAGCATCGTCGACAGGACTGACTGCGGACCTTTGGTACAGAGCCGACTGGAGGGTCTGAATCAGAGGCTGAGACGGTTCTGCGACCGTGTGGGCTGCAGATTCCTCGACTTGCGCCATAGGGTGGTGGAGTTTCGGGTTCCGCTGGATAGGTCAGGAGTCCACTACACGCAGCAAGCGGCTACACGGGTAGCAGGGGTTGTGTGGCGTGGACTGGGCGGTTTTTTTAGGTTAGATGGCCTCGGGCAAGTACAGAAAGGGCAACAGCCTCAAAGGGTGCGGGGCAAAGTCAGGACATGCGGGGACCAAGAGGCAATCGGTATTGTAATTGTAAACTGTCGAAGCTGCATTGGTAAAGTACCGGAACTTCAAGCCCTGATAGAAAGCACCGAAGCTTAAATCGTTATAGGTACAGAAAGCTGGCTGAAGCCAGAGATAAATTCTGCCGAAATTTTTACAAAGGCACAGACGGTGTTTAGAAAGGATAGATTGCATGCAACCGGTGGTGGCGTGTTTGTCGCTGTTAGTAGTAGTTTATCTTGTAGTGAAGTAGAAGTGGATAGTTCCTGTGAATTACTATGGGTGGAGGTCACACTCAACCACCGAGCTAGGTTAATAATTGGCTCCTTTTACCGACCTCCCGACTCAGCAGCATTAGTGGCAGAACAACTGAGAGAAAATTTGGAATACATTTCACATAAATTTTCTCAGCAGGTTATAGTCTTAGGTGGAGATTTCAATTTACCAGATATAGACTGGGACACTCAGATGTTTAGGACGGGTGGTAGGGACAGAGCATCGAGTGACATTATACTGAGTGCACTATCCGGAAATTACCTCAAACAATTAAACAGAGAACCGACTCGTGGAGATAACATCTTGGACCTACTGATAACAAACAGACCCGAACTTTTCAACTCTGTAAGTGCAGAACAGGGAATCAGTAATCGTAAGGCCGTTGCAGCATCCCTGAATATGGAAATTAATAGGAATATAAAAAAGGGAGGAAGGTTTATCCGTTTAGCAAGAGTAATAAAAGGCAGATTTCAGACTACCTAACAGATCAAAACGAAAATTTCTGTTCCGACACTGACAATGTTGAGTGTTTATGGAAAAAGTTCAAGGCAATCGTAAAATGCGTTTTAGACAGGTACGTGCCGAGTAAAACTGTGAGGGACGGGAAAAACCCACCGTGGTTCAACAACAAAGTTAGGAAACTACTACGAAAGCAAAGAGAGCTTCACTCCAAGTTTAAACGCAGCCAAAACCTCTCAGACAAACAGAAGCTAAACGATGTCAAATTTAGCGTAAGGAGGGCTATGCGTGAAGCGTTCAGTGAATTCGAAAGTAAAATTCTATGTACCGACTTGACGGAAAATCCTAGGAGGTTCTGGTCTTACGTTAAATCGGTAAATGGCTCGAAACAGCATATCCACACACTTCGGGATGATGATGGCATTGAAACAGAGGATGACACGCGTAAAGCTGAAATAGTAAACACCTTTTTCCAAAGCTGTTTCACAGAGGAAGACCGCACTGCAGTTCTTTCTCTAAATCCTCGCACAAACGAAAAAATGGCTGACATCGAAATAAGTATCCAAGGAACAGAAAAGCAACTGGAATCACTCAACAGAGGAAAGTCCACTGGTCCTGACGGAAAACCAATTCGATTCTACACAGAGTACGCGAAAGAACTTGCCCCCCTTCTAACAGCCGTGTACCGCAAGTCTCTAGAGGAACAGAAGGTTCCAAATTATTGGAAAAGAGCACAGGTAGTCCCAGTCTTCAATAAAGGTCGTCGAGCAGATGCGCAAAACTAACAATGTATATCTCTGACGTCGATCTGTTGTAGAATTTTAGAACATGTTTTTTGCTCGAGTATCATGTCGTTTTTGGAAACCCAGAATCTACTCTGTAGGAATCAACTTGGATTCCGGCAACAGCGATCGTGTGAGACCCAACTCGCTTTATTTGTTCATGAGACCCAGAAAATATTAGATACAGGCTCCCAGGTAGATGCTATTTTCCTTGACTTCCGGAGGCGTTCGATACAGCTCCGCACTGTCGCCTGATAAACAAAGTAAGAGCCTAGGGAATATCAGACCAGCTGTGTGGCTGAACTGAAGAGTTTTTAGCAAACAGAACACAGCATGTCGTTATCAATGGAGAGACGTCTACAGACGTTAAAGTAACCTCTGGCGTGCCACAGGGGAGTGTTATGGGACCATTGCTTTCCACAATATATAAAAATGACCTAGTAGATAGTGTCGGAAGTTCCATGCGGCTTTTCGCGGATGATGCTGTAGTATACAGAGAAGTTGCAGCATTAGAAAATTTTAGCGAAATGCAGGAAGATCTGCAGCGGATAAGCACTTGGTGCAGGGAGTGGCAACTGACCCTTAACATAGACAAATGTAATGTATTGCGAATACATAGAAAGAAGGATCCTTTATTGCATGATTATATGATAGCGAAGCAACTACTGGTAGCAGTTACTTCTGTAAAATATCTGGGAGTATGCGTGCGGAACGATTTGAAGTGGAATGATCATATAAAATTAATTGTTGGTAAGGCGGGTACCAGGTTGAGATTCATTGGGAGAGTCCTTAGAAAATGTAGTCCATCAACAAAGGAGGCGGCTTACAAAACACTCGTTCGACCTATACTTGAGTATTGCTCATCAGTGTGGGATCCATACCAGATCGGGTTGACGGAGGAGATAGAGAAGATCCAAAGAAGAGCGGCGCGTTTCGTCACAGGGTTATTTGGAAACCGTGATAGCGTTACGGAGATGTCTAGCAAACTCAAGTGGCAGACTCTGCAAGAGAGGCGCTCTGCATCGCGATGTAGCTTGCTCGCCAGGTTTCGAGAGGGTGCGTTTCTGGATGAGGTATGGAATTTGTTGCTTCCCCCTACTTATACCTCCAGAGGAGATCACGAATGTAAAATTAGAGAGATTCGAGTGCGCACAGAGGCTTTCAGACAGTCGTTCCTCCCGCGAACCATACGCGACTGGAACAGAAATGGGAGGTAATGACAGTGGCATGTAAAGTGCCCTCCGCCACACACCGTTGGGAGGCTTGCGGAGTATAAATGTAGAAGTAGATGAAAAATTATCTGCCCTTATTCCCATTACACCGTGTATAATAGATGGATTTACTGCGGTATTAAATACATGTTGCCTTCCTATGATGATGTGATTATAAAAGTTCTCTTTGCTCTTACAATTTCGCCATCGTTCGGCCCAAAGACAAGTTTTCAAATGGTATCTCTCCGAATGTATGAACTCTCCATCCTGGGAACTTTCCGCCTCACTAGAAATCTGTGAACTCTCCGCCTCGTACCTGCGTCCATTGTGTCCTGTCCTACCTGCAGCCGGACCGTGTCCTAATCACCTTGCTCTACCTGTTCCCTGGAATTCGTAGACTTCACATCATACCACTCGGATATTACCATCTCAGTAGTTGTGATATGGAAGTTTCAGCGAAAATTTGTGGTGAGCCTAGTTGCCACTGCGAAGGTTATTCTTACACAGTGAAGAAAACGAAGGAAGATGGGGCTGTGATTTGGCACTGTTCAAAACAGAAAGAGAAGATTTGCTGAGGAAAGCTTAAAACCAAAGATGCTACAGTGCTCTTTTTGCATGGGCATCAATGTGGAGCTCCAGACGATGCAAGGCTGGAAGTACAGAGGACTGCGAACCAGGCAAAGAAGAGGACAAGAGAGGAAAATACGTCTATTTCCAAAATCTATTCAGAAGAGCTAGGTTGCTTTCATAATCGAGGGTACGACTTTGTGACAGAAATGCCAGAGCAGCAAACAACGAAGAGGACTTTACACAAGCAAAGGGAAATGTCGCCGGGAAGTGAGAGAGATCCGGAGACAAGAGAAGAGATTGAACTTAAAGCAGAGCTATTAACTATGAATGACGGTAGCAGTTTCCTGTTAAGTGACGATAAATCAGGAGACAGGATAATAGTTTTTGTGGAAGAGCAGGGAGAGTGGCTCTAAGAAGTAAACAAAACTTTTTTATGGATGGTATGGTCAAGTGCTGTAGCAAACAGTTTTCACAGATATATACAATTCATGCACATTTTGGAAGTAATAAAAATGAGACTAATATCTACCCACCTGCAATTGCGTTATTACCAAATAAAAGGAAAGTGACATACATCTGGCTTTTCAGAAATGTGTTGGAAGATATTCCAGAATGTAACCCTGCAAGTATGACTGTAGATGTTAAAGTCAGCAGCTATTTCTGCACTTATACATATTTTACCAACATCCGCGGTCCATGGAAACTACTTTCACACGAGAAATTATCTTTGGAGGAAAGTACAGGATCTTGTGCTCACTCGCGACTATAAAGAAAATGAACAAGTGAGACAACAAATTCGTATGTGTGCTGCGCTGGCATTTCTATGGCCTGAAGATGTATGTGATGGCTGGCTGGAGATACAGTCACAGTCACCACATATTTCAATGCTTTCTGACTTTTTCGACTATTTTGTAGAGAGATGGTTGGAAAAATGAAGAAAACTCTATCAGCCTTTGGAGCTGCTTCAAAAGGCTCCCTCAAACAACTACGAGGTGCATTCAAGTCCTAAGGACTCCGATTTTTTTTCTCCAGACTGAAAAGAGATAGAAACATGCACATTGTTTTAAAACGAGGCTCGCCAGCGGCGAGAATGAGAACTGTTTTAAATACTTAAAATGTCGACGTTTTCCTTACTTGAACAGCGTGCAATCATTCGTTTTCTGAATTTGCGTGGTGTGAAACCAATTGAAATTCATCGACAGTTGAAGGAGACATGTGGTGATGGAGTTAGGATGTGTCGAAAGTGCGTTCGTGGGTGCGACAGTTTAATGAAGGCAGAACTCCATGTGACAACAAACTGAAACAACTTCGGGCTCACACAAGCCGGTCTGACGACATGATCGAGAAAGTGGAGAGAATTGTTTTGGGGGATCGCCGAATGACTGTTGAACAGACCGCCTCCAGAGTTGGCATTTCTGTGGGTTCTGTGCACACAATCCTGCATGACGACCTGAAAATGCGAAAAGTGTCATCCAGGTGGGTGCCACGAATTCTGACGGACGTCCACATGGCTGCCCGTGTGGCATGTTGCCAAGCAATGTTGACGGGCAACGACAGCATGAATGGGACTTCCTTTTCATCGGTTGTGACAATGGATGAGACGTGGATGCCATTTTTCAATCCAGAAACAAAGCGCCAGTCAGCTCAATGGAAGCACACAGATTCACCACCACCAAAAAAATTTCGGGTAACCGCCAGTGCTGAAAAAATGATGGTGTCCATGTTCTAGCACAGCGAGGGCGTAATCCTTACCCATTGCGTTCCAAAGGGCACTACGGTAACAGGTGCATCCTAAGAAAATGTTTTGAAGAACAAATTCCTTCCTGCACTGCAACAAGAACGTCTGGGAAGGGCTGCGCGTGTGCTGTTTCACCAAGACAACGCACCCGCACATCGAGCTAACATTACGCAACAGTTTTTTCGTGATAACAACTTTGAAGTGATTCCTCATGCTCCCTACTCACCTGACCTGGCTCCTAGTGACTTTTGGCTTTTTCCAACAATGACAGACACTCTCCGTGGCCGCACATTCACCAGCCGTGCTGCTATTGCCTCAGCGATTTTCCAGTGGTCAAAACAGACTCCTAAAGAAGCCTTCGCCGCTGCCATGGAATCATGGCGTCAGCGTTGTGAAAAATGTGTACGTCTCCAGGGCAATTACGTCGAGAAGTAACGCCAGTTTCATCGATTTCGGGTGAGTAGTTAATTAGAAAAAAAATCGGAGGCCTTAGAACTTGAATGCACCTCGTAACTCCACGCTGGGCTGGCATAAAAAAATTAATAATATGCTTTCCAAACCAAATCCTAAAATTAGTGATGTAATTACTTACATGAAAACAGAAGCAAAAAATTGAGTGTGTGTGTTGATGAGAACAGAGCTGCGTATGGAAGGTAAAATAAAGAAAACAGTGTACATGAAATGGGATGAAAGACTGGAGAAAATGTTGAAAAGGTAAGAGGAGGATGGTGAGATAAGGGCTTGCTCGAAGGCTATCTCCTTTCTTCAAAAACTAGACTAAATTATCAGAAGATGTATATAGATAAAAAATATATGAAATGTAAATAGCAATCTTAAAAAACAAAAAATAAAAACAAAAAATATAAAAAAATTGATGAAGCTTATTGTAATGAATCGTTGGCTTTGTTAATTTTGAATGCGCCAAAGGATAATGTTCTGACATTCCACATAGCTATTAATTCTGATCTTATCTCAAAGTAATCAAAAACGCTACTGTGACATTCCAAGAATACACAAATTTATATTAATGACATGTTTGGGATTTAACCTAAAATGATAACACAATCTCTCCCTTTTAGATATTACATTTAATTTACCAAAGCTCTCAAGAATCAAGTTATAATCAACAAGCAAGTTTAATTACTTCTTCTCTCAATAAATGAATTAATATTTAGACATTGAATATGTTATTAATCAAACTGTATCTCTATATGTGAAAATGTTATCAAGCATATCTTAAGCAGTGAAAATTACACCTACGTCGTAGCTGTACAATGAACTAAGTTGGGGGAGAATGACTTCCAAATGGTTCAATTGGCTCTGAACACTATGGGACTTAACATCTATGGTCATCAGTCCCCTAGAACTTACAACTACTTAAACCTAACTAACCTAAGGACATCACACAACACCCAGTCATCACGAGGGAGGATGACTGTATCTAATCTATTCGCATAATTGGTGGGTAGGTCAGTAATTCGTTCTTGAATTTCTCTGTTCAAAGCGTATGCATGTTGAAGTATGCAAGTCTCGCAAAATTGGACTCAACATTTAATTTCGCGAAAAGCACTTCGTACATTATCAAATGGCAACTGCGGCGGCGTTGTCTCCGTATTGGATCTGAAATCGCTAATTCCCTTCTCTGGCCTGGACTGAAAGTAATCAGTCTCAAATGCTATGTGTTCCATGGAACGTTCAAATTTCCCTAGTCGAAATTAATATCAATTGCACACTCGCTCTGGATTGAAGCGACGTGCGCAAAATTCAGCCAGAAAAGATTCCCGCAGGAATATTCAACTATTGCTTTACGTTTGCCGACACGACACGTGAAGCGTATCGCCCTCACTTCGCAAACGTAGAGTAGAATCAGAGTCACGCCTTTACCGCATGCAGGTGTGTGGCCGGCCGCTAGACGTGAGCGCCCGCTCTCTCTGTCTCTGGGTCTTAATTGAGTTCTCAAAGTGCTTTTATACGACGTTAACATCCCCACCTTGATTCTACTACGTCACAGGTCTGGCTTCAGCAGACTGCTCCCTCGTTAAAGTTAAATTCTTATTTTTCTTGCACCGATTTCCACTCGTTAATCTACTCTGGCCACTTACTTGCGAGTCGGTCGTGTTTATTCTGAAAGGTATTATATTGATTTTCCCTTGTTTCTTTCTGCAGTGCACCTGGGCTTTCTTTTGTTGAAGCTAATTGAGTCGTTCCAATGTCATTAGCCACCTACCCTGTCCGTCTGCAAGCTGCGTTCGCTTTGTTATATTACTCATGCCCCTGTCGTTAAATGGGTAAATCATTTGTTATTCCGACCATGAAATGGCTCTAATTATTTTCTGTTGTCAATAATATCGTTATTTGCTGGGGATTTTATTCGGTATTGTCGTTATGCAGCTTATGTAAGGCCCAAAAATGTGGACACCTTACTTTATAAGCTGATTTTAAACATACCTAAATGACAATAAAATTACTTTTGCCATTTAGCCAGTCTAAAGCTTGGATAAAGTGCGATGGGAATCAGATTATTTTTAAAGGTGTAGGTATGTGATTTCTAATGCATCTAAACCCAAAGCGCCACTAGTCCAATGCCTCAGTACTGTTTACAAATTAACTGTTAAAATCTAGCTACACTACACATGTGTCAACATAATGCTACTTAATATTTCCGTGTACTTAATAAGTGCACTTTTATGAAAATATACAGGGTTATTACAAATGATTGAAGCGATTTCACAGCTCTACAATAACTTTATTATTTGAGATATTTTCACAATGCTTTGCACAAACATACAAAAACTCAAAAAGTTTTTTTAGGCATTCACAAATGTTCGATATGTGCCCCTTTAGTGATTCGGCAGACATCAAGCCGATAATCAAGTTCCTCCCACACTCGGCGCAGCATGTCCCAATCAATGAGTTCGAAAGCATCGTTGATGCGAGCACGCAGTTCTGGCACGTTTCTTGGCAAAGGAGGTTTAAACACTGAATCTTTCACATAACCCCACAGAAAGAAATCGCATGGGGTTAAGTCGGAAGAGCGTGGAGGCCATGACATGAATTGCTGATCATGATCTCTACCACGACCGATCCATCGGTTTTCCAATCTCCTGTTTAAGAAATGCCGAACATCATGATGGAAGTGCGGTGGAGCACCATCCTGTTGAAAGATGAAGTCGGTGCTGTCAGTCTCCAGTTGTGGCATGAGCCAATTTTCCAGCATGTCTACATACATGTGTCCTGTCACGTTTTTTCCGCAGAAGAAAAAGGGGCCGTAAACTTTAAACCGTGAGATCGCACAAAACACGTTAACTTTTGGTGAATTGCGAATTTGCTGCACTAATGCGTGAGGATTCTCTTCCGTCCAGATTCGCACATTGTGTCTGTTCACTTCACCATTAAGAAAAAATGTTGCTTCATCACTGCAACCGCGCCGAAAATTCAAAGCGTTTGACTTTGTCATCGGGTGTCAGGGCTTGTAGCAATTGTAAACGGTAAGGCTTCTGCTTTAGCCTTTTCCGTAAGATTTTCCAAACCGTCGGCTGTGGTACGTTTAGCTCCCTGCTTGCTTTATTCGTCGACTTCCGCGGGCTACGCGTGAAACTTGCCCGCACGCGTTCAACAGTTTCTTCGCTCACTGCAGGCCGACCCGTTGATTTCCTCTTACAGAGGCATCCAGAAGCTTTCAACTGCGCATACCATCGCCGAATGGAGTTAGCAGTTGGTGGATCATTGTTGAACTTCGTCCTGAAGTGTCGTTGCACTGTTATGACTGACTGATGTGAGTGCGTTTCAAGCACGACATATGCTTTCTCGGCTCCTGTCGCCATTTTGTCTCACTGCGCTCTCGAGCGCTCTGGCGGCAGAAACTTGAAGTGCGGCTTCAGCCGAACAAAACTTTATGAGTTTTTCTACGTATCTGTAGTGTGTCGTGACCATATGTCAATGAATGGAGCTACAGTGAATTTATGAAATCGCTTCAATCATTTGTAATTGCCCTGTATCTTTTGACAATGACTGCTGTCTGGTGCTGTAAATGAACCAAATCTTCTTTATGTACTGAAATATTGTAAAGTGTTTGTGAAGTCTTATTTTGTTCTGTCTACTGTCTATTTGTTGTTTATCGTACCAAGTGAGGTTAGCACAGTGGCTAACCAGCGTTCAGTCATCTGGCCGCCCATAGTCTACTGTATTTGGTTTTCCTTGTTTAAGCAAACGCTTTGAAGGTTCCTTAAAGAGGTCATGGTATCCCCCTCTACCTCCACCTCTCCAGTAACCAACAATCTGAGAGAGATTAAACCTCTAATGACCACAACTGTGGACGTGACATGAAACACCAAACGCAAATTTGGTTTCTGCTAGGTTGTAATAATGAATGATCATATACTGAGCTAAAATTAAGCATACCATTGGAATAAACTTGCTTTTGGAGAGTTCCCATTCACTTCAGATAGACACGCACTAGCAAAGATGAGACTCCTGAGCTATTTAAATATTAAGTTATCGAATGACTTGGCGATACTTGCTATGATCAATTTCCAGCTCACACAGAACTGTATTAATTTCCTGTTTTGTTACCAACACGTCGAATATTTTGTTCTGCTTCAGACTGACGTTTACCCACTGGTTTATCTATGTATTTTGGTACCCAACACAGACTTCTGCCATCCTCACCAATTACCATCGTCACAAAATCATTTATTTATTTACTAATTCCGATAGGACCATTCTTCCGTTTAAGGTGCTGTCTAGGTAATGTATTTCTGTTTACAGTTATACTTGTTCCTAAGGTTTTAAGGCTTAAAAATTCAACTACACTTGAAAACTTTTACAGATTTATATGTGTTGTTCAAACTCGTGCCTGTGGTAAAGAGACTACAACAAGAATAGTACAAACTGTGATTTTTAGTTGAATGTGCCATCCAAGTTCTGAAAACATTCTCACACTCTGGCTGATCTAGAAGTCAGACGTTAATTGTTAGTTAATGCTTTCTTTATCTGATTGTCTGTTAAACAAAAACGAATGAGTGAAGTTTGTTTTTAAATTTTTTGTCACAATTTTGATTATTCAATTGCTAGATTTCCAAGACAGTCAAAGGTCACTGACAGATGTCAGAAAAGAAAATATTGCTACTACTTTCATTGGATTCTTCTTCATTTGCTCTTTCTTCAACTAATACACTGTCTTCTTTTGCATGACAGTTATGTGCAAGATTTTCTACGTTTTCTTTAAGTCCTTCTGTTTTATCAAGAACCACCTCCTTAATAGGTGCTTAATTTTTGTTAGTCCAGTCAATTTTTTATCTACAAATACACTCTTGAATTATATTATTTTTGCGCCTTCTTTCATATCCTTTGGGTCGAGTGCTTCTCTGATGTAAGTTTAACAAATTTCAGCATTGAACCAGCCAACAAATGGCCCTTCAGAAACCAGAACGCAATTTACTTGTTTATTTTTTATTTACTTATTTTCTGCTCCACTTGGGCAGCGTCGCTTATATGTGTTCCAAACCAAATTTCTGCATAAATTAATAGAATCTTTTTCTTTTTTTTACTTTTAATCAGTAATACCTCTCTACGAAAAACATATACTTAAGGGTATACGGAACGCCCTATGCTTATAATGTTAAATTGAGCTAAAAGTTAGGAACATTTTCTCATTTGTTATTTGGATGATATTCTTGATTTTTTCATAGAACGCAGACATATGTTCTGCTTTTATGCTGAATTATTAATTTTGAAAAAATAATATATAGTTTTTCAGATATTTTATTTTTTGTAACATTTCCTCACTTGTTATTTGGACGATACTCTTGATTTTTTCACAGAACACAGACATATGTTCTGCTTTTATGCTGAATTATTATTTTGAAAAAATAATGTATAGTTTTTCAGATATTTTTTTAACAAGTATTTTAAAATTTACATCCATTAATACAAAATAATTCCACATATCTTTTAATTCAGATATATTAGAAAGTCTTAAGGAACAACTACAGATGATGAGGGTGATTGTATTGTTTCTTAGTTACCTTGCCTCTGTTGGACTTGCACCAACTATCGTCTCCTTTTGGACATAGCCCATGTTGGGGATTCTCATTGTTTGAAGCTGTATGAAAAAACAGAGCCCAGACTGCTCTTCTCATTAATTCTGCATCTGCTGTATTCTGTCTTATTGCTAGACCATAGCACTTCTGAATATGATCTATTGTAGCATCTGTCAGTCTATTTTTCCCATCTAAAGTTTTTCCATCGCTCAATTTCTTGCCTTTCTTTCTAGCATTGAGCCGTCGAAGTCTTGATCCCATCCTTTTCTGAACATGGCCAGCACACTCCAGTTTGGAAATTTTCGCATCGTTACCATAGGGTCTCAGTTCCTCAATTTCTTTGAAAGCCTTTGAGTCACCATCTCCAAGATAATTTATGTATCTAACATTGTACCATTTTACTGAGCGTTGATAAATACTTCTTACACCAGCAACTTCCATACCACCACTTGACCCATAGTAATTTGCCATGCACTCCTCTTCATGTTTACTTTTCATTTTCTCCTTGCATCTGCAATGCTTGGAAAGTATTGCCACATCAACTACCTTACCAGTGTCCACACTTGTAGCTGTTACTACACCATTCAGAGATGTGTGGCCTCTCTTCTGCCAGCTTCCATCAAAAGCTATGGACAAGTCTCTGCTATTATTATTTTCAACAACTGCTTCCTCAACAGCATCTTTCATCTTTTCCTGTGCCACATCTTCTACAGCAGAGCCTATTGCAATTATGTGTTTGTTAAATTTTGATGGTGGAGGAGGGAGGTTCATCACACCACACAACATGGCACCTGCATCCCTGCCCTTTCCTATACACCGTAATCCATAAACTAGTCTAATGTTTATATCGTATAGTTTACCTGTATCTGCAGTAACATGTGAGGAATTGAAGAAAGTAACACTGTGTTTGCAATAACTGCACATCAACTCTAATTCACAAGCAAGTCCCACATGTAAGTTTGTTTTCAATGAAACACCACATTTTCCACATTGTTTGCAGCACACATTGTTCTCCAAAACGTCTGATAATACAGAGACGTTAATTACCTCATATTTTATAGTCCCAGCATTTAGTTTCTTGTATTCTTCTTCAATTCCAGCTAGTTTTCTTCTTGAAGCACTTTCCAGTGTAGTGGCAGCAGCATCACTCAATGTATCACTACCAGTGTTGAGGTTAGTCGCTACTGGGACATCACATACTGATGAAGATGAATCAGACGAATTTTTAGTACACTTTACTTTCTTGCGCCAATGTACACGCTTTCTAAATACCTTCAGACTCGGTCTTGGCATGTTGAAAGAAAGAAAACTCAATGACTTCTCCACATACGACTTAAACAACAATGACATGGATGTACTCACAAAGGAAACAATACAAATGGTGCAGAATCTATTGTCAACTGTCTAGCAGTGTAGCCAACAGAAAAGCTAACTCTCTTGTGCTCAATTATATCTCTGGCAAGGCTGTCTATATCAGGTATATTTCGCGTCTCACATACAAGGTGCGGAGCATCGTCTGTTGAAATTATTTTAAAAAATTATTTAAAATAGTTCTATTCACGTCATCCAAATATTTTATACATGGTATTACACGGGAGAGTCTAAATTTTTCGAAAATGCATTTACCCAAAAATCGATTTTTTCATCAAAAAACTCATTCCGTACACCCTTAACAGAACTACTAACACTGAAATTATTACATGCAAGCTTGAGCATGCTAGCTCGCGTCCCCAGAGGATTAGTGGGCCCTTCCTCGACCTTTTCTGGGTGGAAATTTCACAGGGCGGAAAATTCAAAGTGCGGAGAATACACAACACCATCTCTCCACTATCTTCTTTCTTTATGCTTTTCAGGTCGCCGTAATTTCCATTTCCTTTTACGTCGTATGTCCTCTTGCAGTTCCTTCTTCCTCTCAATCTCCTCCCCCAAACTATTTCTTTCAAAGAGTGTCAGTAAGCATTCCCATCCCAATGAGTATCCCTTCCAACTCCTCTTCTTTTCACTTATAACCTGCATCAGACTTCTCCTCTGACCAACCTCTTTCCAACACTGTACATTACTCACTCTTTCTATCCGCCTTATTTTCTTCTGCTCCATCCTCCCCCACATCCACATCTCAAATGCTCCTAGCCCTTTTCTTGTCCTCTCGTCTCTCTTTCCATTTTCCTGCACCATAGACTGCCATAGTCCAGATTGACAAGCCTTTTCCTCGGACCCGTATCACCTTTGCCTATTTCTGTTGAACACCTCCTTTGATACAGTGATGCAGGTTTTCACCTCTTGATGACATCTCAAATCTTCAGTGATCGTACTTCCAAGATCTCATCTGTAATCATCTTGTTCTTCTTAATGTTTCGCAGTCTCCTTCCTCTGCCATTCTCTACGCTTACCGTTTTTACTGTGCTGACTCTCATATTATATTCCACACAAGCTTCGTTCAAATGTTTTACCCATTATATTACAGTTCGTTCACTTTCTGACACTAATACTACGTGATCAACAAATCCTATACACTCTAATCTATTCCCAAGAGTCCGCCTGCTTAGCTGAGTGGCAACATGAGCGCCTCCCATGCAAGCGAGCCAGGGTTCGATTTCCGGCTGGGTTGGAGATTTTCTCCGCTCATGGACTGGGTGTTGTGTTGTCCTCTCATCATTTCATCCTTTCATTCATTTCATCCTTTCATTCATTTCATTCAAGTCGCCCAATGTGGCGTCGACTGATATAAGACTAGAACTTGGCAGCCGAACTTCCCCGGATGGGGCCTACCGGCCAACAATGCCATATATTCATTTCATTTCCATCTTCCCAAGAACAAACGCTCCTATTTTCCATCGAAGCCTTTGTGTATAATTTCTTCCAGGTTTAAGTCGTTTAACACAGGAGAGAGGCAACAATGCCCCTTTCTGTATTACTTCCTGCTGACATTTAATTTCCAATCTTTATTCTTACTTCCTTTTGTAAACATAGGATCTGTACCAGTTGTATCTCCTTTCAATCTATTTTTTTTTTTGCTCTTCAAAATATCCATCAGGTTCTTCCATTGAACTCTGTCGATACCTTCTTCCAGGTAAATGAAAACAGCATTGATCTCTCTACTTTTCTCAATATGTCTCTCCCCTTTGATTCTTAACAGACCAGTAGCATCTCTTGCTCCTTTTCCTCTTCTAAATCCGAAATGTTCCTACCCAAAACATCTGTCAAACTCGTCACATAGTCTTTTATTCAGTGTTCTCAACAATACTCTGGCTGCATCAGAAATTAGACTGACAATCCTATGCTCTTACATTTTTTGGTATGTCTCTTTATCTCAGTTAGTTTACCATAAAGTAACTATGAAGACTTACCCACCTCCCTGAGTGACTCCAAATTTAATCTTTATTTTGCGTTTCCTCTCCATTCTTCATTCAACTTCATTTGTATTTCTCCCACAACGATTTTGTGGTCTGAATTTATATCTGATGCTGGGCAAGCTTTGCTGTTCTTCAGACAGTTAATAAGCCTCCGTCGTATCAGCATGTACTCCATCTCATACCTTTCTCCATTCAAAATTGACATCCATAATGTCTTCCTTAGTGATTTTCAAATAATAAGCCGGCCGTTGTGACCGAGCGGTTCTAGGCGCTTCAGTCCATAACCGCGATGCTGCTATGGTCGCAAGTTCGAATCCTGCCTCAGGCATGGATGTGTGTGATGTTCTTAGGTTAGTTAGGCTTAAGTAGTTCCAAGTCTAGAGGCATGATGACCTCAGATGTTAAGTCCCATAGCGGTTAGAGCCATTTGAACCATTTGATCATATAAGATGTTACTCACCACTAGTTAATTAATAATATTCTGTCATCATTCACAAATTTTACTTCATAACTGTTGTCCAACAAAATATAATTGGTGATTGATGACGGAATATTATTAATTGATAACCCTAACTTATAAGTTACAGTTAGGGATAGCCCACGACTTAATGTGCATTAATAACTAGTGAATTTTCTCTGTAGAAGCTAATTAGCCAATCACACTGTACCTACACCTCTTGCTCCAGCAACCACTGCATTCCATTTCCTCATTGTGATAATCCCAGCACTTCTATTTTCTTTCTCGGTTGGTTCTTGAATCTTCTCGTAATGTTCTTCCACCTCCTCATTAATGTGCTGGCTAGCTGGTATATTTACCTGTATTATTAATACCATATCTTTCTAACTGCCCTGCAGTTTATCATCAGCCTTCAATCAATGTATTCTACCTTCATTACCTTCTTTTCCAATTTCTGTCCTATCAGTATTCTTAGTCTGTTTACACAATTCTTCCCCTGAGTAGTAAATCTTATAAGTCCATTTTCTACTTCCCCCTTCTCTCCCCACCTCACTTCAAGTATGACAAGGGCATCTTATCTCTTGCTTTTTACCTCCTGTTTTGCATTTTTAGGTTTCCTGCTTGCAAGAGTGCGCGGACATTTGATGTCCGAGTCCTTAACTTTCCTTGCTTCATTCTTCCTTTCGTATATACCTCTCAATGTGGTCCCCTTCCAGAGATCCAAGTGAGGGAGTGCTTTAAGTCCAGAATCCTTCACATGGGGAAGCATAACATGGACTGCTTGGTAAATTAATGTGCTAGTATCCCGCTACTTTCCACATAACCAGTAGGCTGCTCCACCTAAAATCAGTCGCTCACTATGAGTTAGATGCCTCCTCTGGGGTACAGTCACTCACTAAGAGTCAGATGCCTCCTCTGGGGTACAGTCACTCACTCACCATGAGTCAGATGCTCCCTCTGGGGTACAGTCGCTCACTATTAGTCAGATGCTCCCTCTGGGATACAGTCCCTCACTATGAGTCTGATGCTCCCTCGAGGGTACAATTGCTCAGTATGGGTCAGAGGCTCCATCTGAGGTACTCTCGCCACTTTTACCCTTTATGCACCCAAAGCGAAAAGTTGCCTCTTCCCCCAGCTTCTGAAAGACTCCTCTGTCGCCATTGTTAAGGTCTTCATCGTTCCTCTGGCAAGGTTATCAAGGTGTTTGATAACATGTCAATTATTAAGTGTGGATTTATCGCCAAATGTGCATTACTATAATTGTGCTGAGGCGTAGAACACTTATATGGAATGTGTTACGACGGACTATTATGAAAGTTATTTACGTGCTACGTTTGGTTGGGCCATGTTTGATGGAAATACATTTTTGAGTCGTTGACGTTCACTGTTTTTCTCCTGTGAAGATGATTGTAACAATCGAAACTGGTAGAGAATAAAAGTACAATTGTACAGCTGATGGCACAAATATGCTTTTCTCAAAACAATGCTGGCACTCTCGCCTCTGATTAAGACGACACCGTAGCTAATCTTCCCAGCAGAGAACCGATCTACTTTTACTGGGCAGCTCTCCCATGAAAACATGGCCTGCTTTTCAAGATCAGCTGTGTATCAGGCAAAATTCGCAGGAGACTGGAGAGAGGAGGTACGTCTAAACGCATGCATATGTTTGCCCCTGGTCTGAAAGAAAGTAAAACATTCTGAAAGACGTTGTGTGTGTTGTTTTTTACCATCAGGTGCAAAGGCGAGCGGCAGACCCCACAACAGTGGGATGGCAAGAATTTGCCACCCACAAGCAAGAAGAAACGCCCTAAGAAGTTGTGAAAAAAGAAAACATTCTGTATATTTCCGTGCGAAACGACAGGTCGTTGGCTGAGTAAAAAAGATTCATTCATGAAGGAGACTCAAGGCCCAAAATTCTCAGTACAGAGTAGGCCGACAGGAACGGACTGAGGTTATGTCTTTTTTTTGCAGTTCACAGTGGGAGCAAAACTAGAAATACTATTGGTGGAAGTCAGAAAAAACCTTGTCATTGGGACCCAATGTCATTGGGGCGAAACTGTGTCAAAGCAGACGCTGCGAATGCAGTGTCTTCACTCTACTGCATGTTTGACTTCTAGTCATTTCACTTGCAGGGAGCGTGGACGATCGTGGGCTTGGAGATGGAGAGAGGTGAATATCTGCAACAAGACTGGTAACAGTCGGAATTTTGGTGATCTCCGCCTTCATGTTTGTAGTCTTTTCGTCTGGTCACAGTTATGGTAAGACTGCGCAGCGGTTTCAGCGAACTAGGTCGCAACCCAGTCAGGGCATTGCTAGACTCAAGTAATTTTAGGCAGGCTCGCGATAACTGAATTCATAGGCATAGTGCAAGTGTAATTCTTTTTCTTTTTCTCGATCATGGGATTCAATTTCTTTTAATTAAACCGCTAGGAAGTTGTTTATCACTGTCGTACACATGCTCATCAGATGGCCTTCCCACACTTTTATCGCATTTCTTTTTGCTGTCGAATTCATGATTCAGTTGAATGTTGTTGAAGTATGTGTAACGAAATTTTGTAATGTTTTCTATTTATGTGTGCAGACACAATAATTCGTAATAAAATTAATATTTACATGAATCATATATTCAGTTTCGTAATCAGTAGATCCTTCTAACAGAATTAATCATTGTGGAAATGTACATACTTGAAATGCCACTTTCTTATTAAACTTGCATTAAATTCAACTCAGTTGCATAACTTCTGTAACGTGCCTACAACAAATAAAGCCTATGTTCGTCTGTGAAAATGGATTCGGTAAGCAACCTTAGCTATCAGTAATCGGTATCTAATTTGCGTAATACTGTATGCATGTTGTATGAGCGTCCGTCTCACTGTCATTTAAACCCTCAACAGATCGTTACATGAAAAACGTAAAACTAACATTTGGATAAACTATCTGACTACGTATTTGAATAATAATTTACAAGTGATACAGAATCTGGTTTGTGGAACGGAATTTACTGGATTAGAGTACATCACATGTTGCGGTGTGACAGTACCTCTGTTTTCACTCTAAGTTTTGCACTCACCTCTTTAGATGACTGTCTTTTTCCGAGTGATTTACAGCAATTCGCAGCAGCAGCGGCCAAAGGTTATAGTTACTAAGAATGACTTTAATAAAAAATGAGTTTGCTTGGGTCCTGTTAACTACTAAATAACTTCTAAGAAGGGATTTCATAAATTAAGTCTGTTTAAAAACTTCAGAAATCATCATGACCAACAACAGTTTGACAGGCGAAATGCCTGAAAATGAGTATCAATAACGGCTGAGTGCCAGTTTAACAAATTATTTCAAAGTTAGATTAACATTTAATAACCACAGCATTTTTGTGAATTAGCTGTGGAGAATACTTATTATTATTTGGAAGATAAGGAGGCTTCTTTAACTGGCAAGCAAAAAATGCGATTATTGCAAACTCGGTCTAACAATCACGAGCCTAACCCTGCAATTGCGCTTTAAGCTGTGCCTGCGAATTTTACCTTGAATTACATCTTCAAGAGTAGTTAAGCCACCTAAATATTTCCTGGCCACATGAATGACATCAGGCCTCGAGTGTGGTAAGATCTGCCATCACCGACGTCAGGGCAGCGTGACACGTCTTCTGCCTCTGAGCTCAAGACCAACACTACTGACTCGTCTCACAACAATGCTTAGAGTCGCGCTCCCATGTTTCGCCCTCAGACTGAGTGCTTAGTTATTTCCAACCTTACACAACGGAAATAATAGCGTTAAGTTAGCAGTGTTGTTTTCAATGCGATGGAGAGTTATGACACACTCCTTACGCTTCATTAAGCACTTCGATTTCAGGGAGTGATCTGCCTATCAGTAGGTACAGCTGACGCAGATAGGAAACTCATATGCGCCACTTCGCATGTGTAACAGCGTGCAAGCATGTTTTCAAATGGCTCCGCTCCCAAAGAGCGTATTTCTGTCGTCCCGAACGCTATTTAAAGATCTTGGTGAATATGACGAAAAACGGCGTCATGTACCCGTGTCATCCTGAATTGTACTGCAGTACTCAGCAAATGTTACTTACCCTCGCATAATAATGTGTAACCTACTTTTTGTACTCCCCTCTTACTTAATACCCAGCAGGAGCATTCATATTTATTTATACGTTGTTGTTATTGTTGTTGTTGTGCCCTTCAGTCCAGAGACTGGTCCGATGCAGCTCTCCATGCTACTCCATCCTGTGCAAGCCTCTTCATCTCTGAATAACTACTGCAAACCTACATCCTTCTCCACCTGGTTAGTATAGTATATTCGTCTCTTGGTCTCCCTCTAAGATTTTTACGCTTCACGCGTCCCTCCAATACTAAATTGTTGATCCCTTAATGCCTCAGAACGTGTCCTACCTACCGATCCCTTCTTCTAATCAAGCTGTGCCACAATTTTCTCTTCTTCCCAATTCTGTTCAGTACCTTCTCATTAGGTGCATGGTCTACCCATCTAATCTTCAGCATTCTTGTGTAGCACCACATTTCGGAAGCTTCTGTTCTCTTCTTGTCTACACTGTTTATCGTCCATGTTTCACTTCCATACATCGTCGCACTCGATACAAATATTTTCAGAAAAGACTCCCTGACATTTAAATCTACAAGGTGCATTCAACTTCTAAGGCCTCCGATTTTTTTTCTCCGGACTGGAAAGAGGTAGAAACATGCGCATTGTTTTAAAATGAGGCCACGTTCATTGTCAATACGTCCCAGAGATGGCAGCACCGTATGGCAGAATTTTACCGCCAGCGGCGAGAATGAGAACTGTTTTAAATACTTAAAATGGCGACGTTTTCCTTACTTGAACAGCGTGCAATCATTCGTTTTCTGAATTTGCGTGGTGTGAAACCAATTGAAATTCATCGACAGTTGAAGGAGACATGTGGTAATGGAGTTATGGATGTGTTGAAAGTGCATTCGTGGGTGTGACAGTTTAACGAAGGCAGATCATCGTGTGACAACAAACCGAAACAACCTTGGGCTCGCACAAGCCGGTCTGACGACATGATCGAGAAAGTGGAGAGAATTGTTTTGGGGAATTGCCGAATGACTGTTGAGCAGATCGCCTCATGAGTTGGCATTTCTGTGGGTTCGGTGCACACAATCCTGCATGACGACCTGAAAATGCGAAAAGTGTCATCCAGGTGGGTGCCACGAATGCTGACGAACGACCACATGGCTGGCCGTGTGGCATGTTGCCAAGCAATGTTGACACGCAACGAAAACATGAATGGGACTTTCTTTTCGTCGGTTGTGACAATGGATGAGACGTGGATGCCATTTCTCAATCCAGAAACAAAGAGCCAGTCAGCTCAATGGAAACACACACATTCACCGCCACCAAAAAAATTTTGGGTAACTGCCAGTGCTGAAAACATGATGGTGTCCATGTTCTGGGACAGCGAGGGCGTAATCCTTACCCATTGCGTTCCAAAGGGCACTACGGTAACAGGTGCATGGTACGAAAATGTTTTGAAGAACAGATTCCTTCCTGCACTGCAACAAAAACGTCCGGGAAGGGCTGTGCGTGTGCTGTTTCACCAAGTCAACGCACCCGCACATCGAGCTAACGTTATGCAACAGTTTCTTCCTGATAACAACTTTGAAGTGATTCCTCATGCTCCCTACTCACCTGACCTGGCTCCTAGTGACTTTTGGCTTTTTCCAACAATGAAAGACACTCTCCGTGGCCGCACATTCACCAGCCGTGCTGCTATTGCCTCAGCGATTTTCCAGTGGCCAAAACAGACTCCTAAAGAAGCCTTCGCCGCTGCCATGGAATCATGGCGTCAGCGTTGTGAAAAATGTGTACGTCTGCAGGGCGATTACGTCGATAAGTAACGCCAGTTTCATCGATTTCGGGTGAGTAGTTAATTAGAAAAAAAATCGTAGGCCTTAGAACTTGAATGCACCTCGTATACTCAATGTTAGCAAATTTCTCTTCTTCAGAAAAGCTTTCCTTGCGATAGCCAGTCTACTTTTTGTATCCTCTCTACTTCGACCATCATCAGTTATTTTGCTTCCCAAATAACAAAACTCGTCTACTACTTTTAAGTGTCTAATTTCCTAATCTAATTCCCTTAACATCACCCCATTTAACTCGACTACATTCCATTATACTCGTTTTGCTTTTGTTGATGTTCATCTTATATGTTGCGATTGATAGTTTTTTTTGTATCTGTCATCATAAAAACATCAATAAGATATATTGTTCTCTGATCATGAACATTGTATGAGGGGCTCCATAGCAACACTTAGTTTTCGATAAATTGAACGGAAGCTTACAGTGAGGTAACAAAAGGCATAGGATATCTCCAAATATCGTGCCGGACCTCTTTTTATCCGACATAGTGCAGCAACTCGACGTGGCATGGATTCAACAAATCGTTGGAAGACACCTGCACAAATATTGTTCCATGCTGTCTCTACAGCCGTCCATAATTGCGAAAGTGTTGGCAGTGCAGAATTTTGTGGACGAACTGACCTCTCGATTATGTCCCATTAGTGTTCGATGGGTTGCCAAATCATTCGCTCGAATTCTCTAGAACGTTCTTCAAACCAATCGCGAACTACTGTGGCCTGGTGACATGGCGCATTGTCATCCACAAAAATTCCATCAATGTTTGGGAGCACGTGGTTTCCAAGCAGCCGAATGTAGCCACTTCCAATGATAAACAACCAGCTTGCGCCGTGCCTTACTGGCAGCTTGGGTCCATGACTTTGTCGGATCTGCCTACCATCAGCTCTTGCCAACTGAGATCGGGACTCATCTGACCAGACCCCGGTTTGGCAGTGGTCTACGATTCATTCAATATGGTCACGAGCCCAGGATAGTCGCTGCAAGCGATGTCGTGCTCTTACCGAAGGCATCTCGCCTCGGATGTCTGGTGTCGTAGCCCGTTAACGGCAAATTTCGCCACACTGCCGTAACGGATACGTCAGTCACACGTCCCACACTGATTTCTGAAGTTACTTCACGCTGCGTTGCTAGACTGTTAACACTAAGAACTCTACGCAAATGCCAGTGACGGTCTTCGGATACTGCGTTGTCCTTGGTAAGAAGTATTGCCTGAAATTTGGTATTCTCGGCACACGCTTATCTCGCAATATTGAATGCCGTAACAATTTCAAAAATGGAAAGTCCCATACGTCCAGCTCCAAATAGCATTCTGCCTTCAAAACCTGATGATTCCTCTCACGCGGCCATAATAAGGTCGGAAACCTTTCCCCGTGTATCATCTGAGTGCAAATGGCATCTCACCAATGTACTGCCCTTTTATTCCCTGTGTACCAGATACTACCGCCATATGTATGCCCATGATTTTTGTCACCTCAACGTACGTGAATAACACTGAAATATTAGTTATATAGGTATTAAATTTGCAGCCATAAACCTGCACTTAAATTTAGCGGTGTCCACTCTTATTTTCGACGGTATACACCAACGCATTACGACGTCAACGAAATTAAAGAAAAAGAAACAACGTTATACAACCAGCATCATCCTCTTACGGCACTTCCGTCTAACGCTGTACACACCGGACTATCACACCATTGTTGATGAGGCTACTGTTGCAGTACGACGTTCCTACAATCGCACCAAAAAGTATTGGCACAGTTACATTTTAATGGTTGTAGGTAAACAAAAACATGTATTTCAGAACAGAACCCAGACACGTGCCACATTACCCTCACATTACGTAGGTTACAAATATGTCCAAATCATCTGTCCGTAAAGTAACATACAATGTTATGAAAATATGCATCGCTCTCCTGCATCCAATAAAGTATTGGCACACGCGTATGAATCGGACAGTGTGTTCGTTTTCTTCATTGATGTTCACCGTCTAATAGCTGGTGTGCATCCCTTTAGCATCTACAACAGTACGTAAACGCCTAAGAATGCTTTGTTTTAAATTCGGGGTGATACCAGGGGTAATTCTGGACCATTCCTCCAGGAACACTTTCTCCAATTCGTTTTTACCGGACGGACGCCTTTTTCTGTGTGACAAGATGAGCCCACAGCTTCTCAATGGGGTTCAAATCCGGGCCCTGAGGTGGTGTTAGAACCCTTCTGGGGGCATTGTACAGTAACCACTCCCAGATTTTCATGGCGGTATGTTTTGGGTCGTTGTCTTGCTGGAAATGAAACACCCCAGTAAGACCCAATGTCTGTGCACTAGCGTGTAAATTACCTCACAACACGTCGATGTATCTCATATGATCCATTGTACCGTGGATTACAGCTTGATTTCTAACGCCGGACGCCTCCATACAGCCCCAGACCATGATACCGGTCCCACCATGTTTGACTGTGGGATGGATGTGTTTGATGTCGAGGTGCGTATTCGGCTTGCTCCAAACTTTCTTTCTTGCATCAAATCCGAACACATTGAACTTCGATTCGTCGCTAAATGTCACAGTGTTCCAAAACTCCATCGGTTTGCTGATGTAGTGCTTGGCAAACTGCATGCGTTTCTGCCGGTTAATTTCCGATAAGTATGGCTTTTTCCTGGGAGAACATCCATGCATGTCAGCCTCATTCAACACACTTCGTATAGTTTGAACACTAACCGTCTTGTCAGACGTTGTCTGAACAACCTCAGCAATAGCACTTATAGCAGGTTCCTGCCGAGCAAGTGCGATGATACGGGGACGCTCTCGGGTTGTAAGCATTTTCAGACGTCCAGGACGACACTTATTCACTGTTGTTCCAATGTCTTTATACATATGAATGATGGTTCGTACCGTGGAGTAGCTAACAGACACCTCTGCTCCGATTTGTTAATAGCTTCTCCCTCGTGAATGGAGCAATACCACTTTCTCACGCAGCGCCACTGAATGTTCCTTCTTCTTCTGCCCCATGCTGACCACTATCTCGCAATACAGCAACATACTAGCGACTGGGCCGTCAACAACATGCAATGTGTATTGCGTCAGCAGATGGCGTTCCGGTACCTGAAAACCCAGCAATACACCGAGAAGCCACGTTCTGTGCCAATACTATTTGTGCGCAGAGGAGATACATGTTTGCCTTTAACACTGCATTTCTTTGTTAAGGTGGTGGTGGTGGTGGTTAGTGTTTAACGTCCCGTCGACAACGAGGTCATTAGAGACGGAGCTCATGCTCGGGTTAGGGAAGGATTGGGAAGGAAATCGGCCGTGCCCTTTCAAAGGAACCATCCCGGCATTTGCCTGAAGCGATTTTAGGGAAATCACGGAAAACCTAAATCAGGATGGCTGGAGACGGGATTGAACCGTCGTCCTCCCGAATGCGAGTCCAGTGTGCTAACCACTGCGCCACCTCGCTCGGTCTTTGTTAAGGGTAGGCACTGTGGGCAGAATTGTAATGTCTGGTATGTGAGGTAGCACGTACATGTGCTGTGTAACGGAAGGTGGGGCGTTTGTAACCAGCAACGAGAAATACGCACATGTGCCAATACTTTTTGGTGCGATAGTAAATTCTTAACGTGCGGGTACCGAGTCCGAACCTCCTGCGCTAAGGCATACCACTGTCAATGTCGTACTGTGAGATACGTGGCGTCTTAAGATACTGTACGTTACCATTCGGCCCGTCCTATCCCACACGCGATCAGCGTCCTGCACTTACGAGAAGAATTGTTCTTTCTTTGAAATTTGTTTTCAAAAGCACCAGACTAAACGAGTTGTCATGTGGGAACGAGACAGTACACAAGGTAACAGTTACAGAACTATGTCTGTTACAAACTGCAGTGTGCACACACTTTATTCAACATGTGAACCTCACTGTAGATATTGGGATATAGGTTATAACGCATTTGATATGGCAACCATCATTGGTGATGATGTGGCGCAGACGAATAGCGAAATTCTGCATGACCCGCTGAAGTGTCGGACCATCGATGGTGTCGATGACCTGCTGAACGGCTGCAAGACTACAGGAAAATCAAGACACGCTCATGGGATCTGTCGACCCTGAAAAAGCCCTGGACAATGTCAAATGGCACGAGATGGTCGAAATTCTGAGAAAAATAGGGGTAACTATAGGGAGAAATGGATAATATATAGAAGTACAAGAGCCAAGAGGGAACAATAAGAGTGGAAGACCAAGAACAAAGAGCTCGGATTAAAAAATATGTATCGTCTTTCGCCCCTACTGTTCGATCTGTATATCAAAGAAGCAATGATGGAAATAAAAGTTCCAGAGTGGATTTAAAAGTCAAGGTGAAAGGATACGAATGATAAGATTCGTCGCTGCCATTGCATTGCTACCCACAGTGAAACTGAAGAAGAATTAAAGGATCTACTGAATGGAATGAACAGTTTAATGAGTCCAGAATACAAAGGATGTAAACGGTATAAGCTTCTGCAAAATGTGCATGTGTGTGAACGAGTTCGAGGAAATTGGTTTCGTCGTAATGAACCGTGTGTCGAATCAAATGGTGGGCATTTTGAACACTTATTGTAGTACTGATGTAACAAAAAAGAAAGTAAAGTTGCCTTTATTTTCGTTACGTTACTGTTGCAGAAAAGGAAAATAATCGAAGTTTAATTTTCGTTGTGGAATTGTTTTAAAAAGCGGAAAGAGTTGATTGTAACTAATGCACAACAAATTACGTGGTAAGTGGTTGATTTTGTAGTAAGGGAAAACATTTCATTTGAAGCTACCTTTTCTTTTCTACCACGACCTTCGTTATGGTAATGTTGTAAAAGAGAAAACGTCTGGTGAAATCACTGTTTAAGTAAAATGAGTTAACACGTTCTTGACGACCCAATGACTGTCTAAATTGCTTTTTTCGGTAGTTCCTATCCGCCGCTCCTCGTCGTTGTACATGTCCAATGTTTACATTGCTCTGGTTCACCCGTCACCTTTCTCTGACCGCCGCGTCGATGTCGATAATGCAGTACCCAGGTCGTGTACCATCAGTGGACAATGCAAACAGAAATGCGTCGACTACCAAACCTACAAATATTTATCTTTTAGGAATACAAAAATAAAGAACGTGATACAACGATATTTCAGTAGACTTCTTTGTCAAGCACACCGGTATGTAGAATCTGTATAATTTTACAAAAGGCTCTGAGCACTATGCGACTTAACTTCTGAGGTCATCAGTCGCCTAGAACTTAGAACTAGTTAAACCTAACTAACCTAAGGACATCACACACATCCATGCCCGAGGCAGGATTCGAACCTGCGACCGTAGTGGTCGCTCGGTTCCAGACTATAGCGCCGATTACCGCACGACCGCTCCGGCCGGCTATAATTTTACAGCTTATACCATTTGCACCCTGTAGACTGAGCGTAAGTTAAAGAAAGACGAAAGAAATTAGAAGTAGCAGAAATGAGAACAGCGAACAGCGGGAAAATTAGCACCAGGATTGGTGGTAACGATGTGGAGGAAGCTAAGAAATTGCGCTACGTAGGCAGCGAAATAACCCATGACGGACGGAGCAAGGAGGACATAAAAACCAGGCAAGAACTGGCAAATACGGAATTCCTGGCCAAGAGAAGTCTACTAGTACGAAATATGGTCTTAATTTAATGAAGAGATTCCTGAGAATGTACGTTTGGAGCACAGCATTGTATGGTAGCGAAACATGGACTGTGGGAAAACCGCACAAGAAGAAAATCGCTGCATTTGAGATGTGGTGCGGCAGAAGAGTGTTGAAAACTAGGTGTAATCATAAGGTAAGGAGTGAAAAGGTTCTCCAGAAAATCGGCAGGAACGGAACAGTGAAAAGAAGAAGGGACAGTGTGGTAGCACATCTGTTAAGACATCAGGGGTAACTTCCATGGTACTAGAGGGAGGTGCAGAGGGTAAGAACTGTAGAGGATGACAGAGACTGGAATACGTGTACTTCCGGCAAATAACTGAGGACGTACGTTGCAAGTGGTACTCTTGAGATGAAGAGGTTGCACTGGAGAGGAATTATGGCGGGCCGCATCAGACAAGTCACAATACCGATTTCTTAAAAAGAAAGAGAAAAAGGTAAAGCCTTGGGAACCTGTGTGTAGTTTAGCGAGTAGGAACGAGATACTGTCGATGAGGTAAGCATTCTGGAGCATTTGGATGACTCAATTGATAAGAGCATCTCCCATGCAACGAAAAACAGTGTTAGATTCTTTGTTCGGTACACAGTTACCCTGTCAGGTGGTTAGGCACCTTGGATAACTTCATACAAAAGTTCACGTGATCAGCTAGCTGAAGATTTCTGTATTACGTACAAGCAGATCGAAACTGACGGCAGTGCATTTCTTTTAGAACAACTTCATCTCCTGCACCCCGGTCTCAGTCGTGGCTGCGCAGTCGTGTCTTGCAACAGAATTACAACAGGTTATGCAATTCTAGTGGGAAACAAGACGGGAGCATATCTTATCTAGGTAGTCGGTCGAGCCGCGCGTGGCATCACTGCAGTACGTGATAACAGGTAAGGTCTCAGTGACGCAGGCGCGAACTGATAGCGACGTCAGACTCGATGGCACGCTACTGCTAAAGCAAGTGCCAGCGACTCTTCAGTGTTGTAACATCGAGCAATATGTCAACACGTAGCGCCCACGTTAATAGCAGTCATACTAAAAGTAAAAACGGCTTAATTCCTATTCTCTGATTCTTAACTGTTATGTTAAAGCACTTTCGTTGTTTTCCTCAGTGCATGTTTCATTCAACTCTAGTTCTGGTGACATAAACAAAAACTTTTCATTTCTACTCTCATTATACTTACGAATTTACGTAATTTCCCATTCCTAAGAAAATATTGCATCTCTCTGCGCGTCTGTGTTCCAGGTAATCATTGCTTGCTTTTCGCTTCTCCCATTGCGTCCCTGACTGGCTGTTAGTTTTCATCCTTTTAACCTGTTCACTGTAAACACAATAAAATAATAAAATACTTTCTTCCTTCGATATGTCCAGTATCAAGTTTTGGGGAGATCCATGAAATAACTAACTGTAACACACAAATGAAACGACATCAAGGAATACATTCCAAGGATTTTATTTTTGACAAAACTTCCAAACGTATGGAAATGACAACATGCTTCCGCCCACGATTGTAAATGCTATTTGTATTTACGGAATCATAGGTAGAATCACGTTGTGACGTGTTGTGTAATTGTTGGTGTGTTGTGTTGTTTAAGTTCAGCAAGATTACAATAAAATTACTTACCATTAATGTAACATGAGGTTTTATTTAATCGCTGCTTTTTCCAGTTAATGAACGTTAAAGAAACCTCGACCTGGGAGCGTGTAACAATATTGTCTATCAAGCAGTGTCTTAGTTCATTCACAAAAGTAATCATTTATAACCAACAAACAAGCTAACTCTATGATAAGTAATCTGAACTAAAGAAGAGTAATTTCAGTGCTGTTATTTAAAAGACTCTTTGCTAGTTGCAGATCGTTTATCAAAATTAAGGCTACTGTTATCTTGAGGTGGCAACACTTTTCTTTAAGCAAAATGAACAGTTTTGTCACACAGTTTCACACGTACACAACACTAACGTATTTTCCTGTCAAAATATTTCATAAAAGTTGTTACGAAATTACCAGTCTTCATACATCAGCAAAAAAGAATTTATATCAAGTAAGATGCTGTTTGCATTCATAGAAGTTTGATGTCTTCACAGTCTAACTGGAATTTATTATCTCAGGTCCTCGGCCACTCTGCTTTAGGATGTGTTTTACTCGTAATAAATAATACTTCTTAAATCTTTTCTCACTTTCACTATATGCATTAACATTTGAAAATATTTCTCAACGTTACAGGACACATTAATATTCACCATTTACCAATAAACTGCTCTGTAGATCAATAGCACTAATGGCTGCTCCCTTTGGTAGCTGAGCAGAAAACTTAACATTTATACAGAATTACAATGAAATAAAACTCCAAACAAAGAAGGTTAATTTCAATAACACATAAACGCTATTTTCAAATTTCGGTTAGCAGCATAACAATATGTTAGTACAGGTTTTTATAGAGCTCTGTGTTACGAGACATCAATCACATCCTATGAGTTCAAGAAGAAGAAGGATTTTTCTACAAAATCATCGATAACAAAAGATTAAGATTTTCATTATCTTGTTGCGTGGGAATTGCCTGAGATACAATTTGTTAGAAAATATTAAATTATGTCGTTGACAATAATTATTTATTATTTTACTAACGGTGAAGTCCGTTTTATTAGTATTTGCGGTGTCGATAGCTACGATGCCACAACGTAGGTGCGCTCTGCAAGGTTGGCACTACGACAGACACCGACGACAGCGCCCTCTAGCCGGCGCTGTGCAGCTCTACGAGCGCCGCTCCAGATTCAGCCCATCTCATTCCGAGTAGACGAACAAGCAACATTGTTTCCATTTCATACTCGGCGAGCCTTTGTAACTTGATATACGGCTTCGCAACTACGTGCTCATCTCACAAGGGGAGGCCGCCAATTGTGAAATTCAGATTCGATTCATACTGCGCACAATAAAAGCTCATGGCCAGAGGTGTAATGTGGCAAAGATGCACTTCTCAGCTGTTGTCGAGAAAATCGACAGTTAAAAGAAACCGTTGCGGTGAAATACTCTCTACGATTAATAATTTTCCACAGCGTCGTGGCGCAACGGTAAGCGCTTGGGTTCGTAATCCGAAGGTCGGCGGATCGAATCTCGCGCCATGCAATTATTTTTATTATTAGTTTTTTGTAATTCAAATATATATATAAACTATTAATGAATTGCTTATGCATGTTGGTGAAGGCGGATCGCTCTCCAATTGTACCGGCTCCATTTTTCCGTTTGCTTAACAGGGTGTACCAAAACTCTCCCGTCCGCACTGATTTTCGACGATGTTATAAGTTGCGCTAGGGACCGCATCTACCTTCTTTCGAAGTTAGCAGGCAACTACGCTGTTATGCGGCGGCTCGTTTCGGCCCATTCAACATCTGTCCTTCAAGTGTAACGAGCGAGTAACGGAGTTTATATTTCATACCTGCCACAGCGAATTTGTGTTCGTGGGGTCTCTATTCTAATTCGAACGTTTGACTTACGCTATACGTATTCCTTTTCGGAATATCGTTTCTACGTCTTCCGTTAACTATACGTGGTTGACATTACGAAGACAATGACATTTGTGAAATACAACTTTGTTTGCGGAAAACATAATGATGTTCGAACTAGCCAGTTTTTCCACGACAAACCACTTTCAACAACTTATTATATGCATGATTGTTGCAACTGATTGCCGGGAATTATATATATATATATATATATATATATATATATATATATATATATATATATATTTGAATTACAAAAAAGAAATACTAAAAAAAAGTTGCATGGTGCGAGATTCGATTCGCCGACCTTCGGATTACGAACCCGGGCGCTTACCGCTGTGCCACGACGCTGTAGAAAATTATTAATCGTAGAGAGTATTTCACCGCAACGGTTTCCTTCAACTGTCGATTTTCTTGACAACGGCTGAGAAGTGCATCTTGGTGCTTTGCCACATTACACCTCTGGCCATGAGCTTTTATTATGCGCAGTATGAATCGAATCTGAATTTCACAATTGGCGGCCTCTCCTTGTCAGCCAAAGTTAAGTACATAGTAAAACCACTTTTATTTGCATTACCAAGTGTTCTACCTCACCTGCTCCTCCTATCTTCCTACATTGGGTCTACCCTCAGTTTTCAGGAGCAGACCCACGCACCGCCTTCCAGGTGGGATAGAAAAGTATTATGAAAATATGATCAAAGTTCAGTCACATTCCACATACAGTGCCGTCGTGAATGTTATTTTGAATAAAATATAGACGTGGATATTACTATGTTCTCCTTTCGAAAATTTTATATGACTGTCATACCTGACATAAGAAAAGTAACTGAAACATATACTGCCTCATGTAATTCAGAATTTTCGTATTCTCTTCTCCCACTCCACAACCACATACAGGATTGATTTCCTCTGGGTACACTGGATACACTCAAGGAATAACAGTTCCAACAGGCTGTTTGGTTAAATACAAGTGGCCTATTTTGTTTATTACCAGAGGCCACTTTCGAAATTTAGATCATTTTCAGGTGCAGAAATGGATCCCGGACACATGCTTCCAGAAGTGTACATCAAACGTCACATCCCATTCGCACTTACACGTTTTGTAATCGTCAACACAGTCTCCTAACAGATTCCAGCAATCCACTCTTACACAACCCTCTGCAGCCATGTTTTTAGAAGTGAACGCAGAAAAACATAAAGTTGTCTCCCAAATAGTGTAGCACATACTCTTTGGCGGATACATGTGGCTGGACTGCAAACAGCTGTGTACATGACGATTATGGGAATTAATTATGAGGTTGTGCTGACGCTCATACAGTGTGTAAACATGCATCGGATGTGACTTCTGAATATACTTCTAGGAGGACATATCCGGATCCGTTTCTGCTCCTTAAAATTACTTATACTGGAAATTGGCCTTTAAGACATTGTAATCAAAACCATAACAATAACAAAAAAGAGAAAGAACCCTATCCTCGATATGAAAAAAAAGTGATGGATTCAAGGCTATAAGAACGCACTCGGATTTGAAATAATTTGGTGGGTTTTCATTGGTTCCAAATAATTTTTGTTGATTCCAAAGTAGTAAAATTCCAAGAGAGAGAAAGATTACAAATAATAAAACAATTCTAACAGCGCAAATGTTTAACAAAAACACATTAAAGTGAAGAGTCTGAAATCACTCCATTATCACATAATCTGAAGATGCGTGTGCACAGCAATAAAAGTGGGGAAATATACACTGAAGCGCCAAAGAAACTGGTATAGGCATGCGTATTCAAATAAAGAGATCTATAAACAGACAGAATACTGAGCGGCGATCGACAGTGCCTATATAAGGCAAGTGTCCGGCGCAATTGTTAGATCGGTTAGTGTTGCTACAATGGCAGGCTATCAAGATTTAAGTGAGTTTGAAAGTGGTGTTATAGTCGGCACACGAACGATGGGGTCACAGCATCTTCGAGACAGCGATGAGGTGTTGATTTTCCTACACGACCGTTTCACGAGCGTACAGTGAATATCAGGAATCCGGTAAAACATCAAATCTCCGACATGGCTGCGACGGGAAAAATATCCTGCGAGAACGGGACCAACGACGGCCGAAGAGAATCGTTCAGCGTGACAGAAATACAACACTTCCGCACATTGCTACAGATTTCAATGCTGGGCCATCAACAAGTGTCAGCGTGCGAACAATTCAACGAAACATCATTGATATGGGCTTTCGGAGCCGAAGGCCCACTTGTGTACCCTTGATGACTGCACGACACAACGCTTTACGCCTCACCAGGGCCGTAAACATCGAGATCGGACTGTTGATGACTGGAAACATGTTTCCTGGTCGGACGAGTCTTGTTTCAAATTATATCCATCGGATGGACATGTACGGATATGGAGACAACCCCATGAATCCATGGACCCTGCATGTCAGCAGGGGACTGTTGAAGCTGGTAGATACTCTGTAATGGTGTGGGCCGTGTGCAGTTGGAGTAATATGGGACCCCTTACATGTCTAGAGGAACCCTGATACTTCTAGATACGACTCTGACAGGCCACACGTAAGTAAGCATTCTGTATGACTACCTGCATCCTTTGATGTCCACTGTGCATTCCGACGGACTTGGGAAATTCCAGCAGGACCATGCGAAACCACACTCTTCCAAAATTTCTAAGAGTGAGCCCAGGTGCACTCTTCCGAGTTTAAACACTTCCGCTTGGCACCAAACTCCCCAGACATGAACATTATTGAGCATATCTCAGATGCCTTGCAACGTACTGTTCAGAAAAGATCTCCACCCCCCCCCCCCCCCCCCTTGTACTCCTACGGATTTCTGGATAGCCCTGCAGGATTCATGGTGTCAGTTCCCCCCAGCACTACTTCAGATATTAGTCGAGTCCATGCCACATCGTGTGGGGCACTTCTGCGTGCTCGCGCGGGCCATACACGATATTAAACATTTGTACCAGGTTGTTCGGCTCTTCTTTGTCGAGCAGAAGCCGCGTAACTCACACATTGTCTGCATCTAGTATAAGAGTCAAAGTTTAAAAAAACTCTAGATGATTTGAAAAAAAAAAAATTTTAGGAGCAGTGTTTAACATTCAGTCAGAATTTCTAAAATCATTGGAGGCATTATTAACGAAACAAGTTGCAATGTACACTCCATGACAGTGGCACATACCATCAGATTTTCCGAAAAATATCGTCCTCACGATTCCGAAGATACACAGCGTGAATAAGTGGGAGAACTATATAGCACATTCAGCCTAATAGCTCATGCATCCAAGGTTCTGACAAGAATAACATACCGAAGAAGGAAATAGAAATTTGAGAATGTGTGAAATGACGCTCACCAGAAAGGCAGTTCTGCCACTGCGCTCGAAATGAAATCAAGAGATATGAAAAATCAAGACGCGTTCAAAACATCTGTGGAGCTAGACTATGTGTTCGACAATGTAAAATGACGCCAGATGATCGAAAATTCTCAGGGAGAGACGTTTAAGCTGTAGGGAAAGACGATCGAAATTCTCAGAAAAGTACATGTAAGCTATGGAGAAAGACGGGTAATACACAGTATGTACAAGAGCCAAGAAGGAAACATAAGTATGGAAGACCAAGAACGAAGAGCTCGCTTTAAAAAGGGTGTAAATTTTATTGAAGAACCAATTACGGAAACAAAAGAATGGTTCAAGAGTGGGATTAAAATTCAGTTTGAAAGCATATCAACGATTATATCAAGACACACTGACGGAAATGAACAGTGTATTAAACACAGAATATGGAAAGGACAGTAAACTCAAGAAAGACGAAAGCAATGAGAAGTATCAGAAATGAGAATAGCGAAAAGCTTAGTATCAAAATACGTGATCACCAAGTACACGAAATTAAGGAATTCTGGTATATTGGAAGCAAAATAACCCATGGCGGATGAAGCAAAAGGGACAGAAAAAGCAGACTAATACAGGCGAAAACAGCATCCCTGACAAATAAAAGTCTTCTGTAGTATCAGACATAGGCCTTAATTTTGAGGAAGACATTTCTGACAAAGTACATTTGGAGCACAGTATTGTATGGTAGTGAATCGCAAATGTGGAAAACGTGAATAAACGCGAATCAAAACGTTTAAGAAGTGGTGATCCAGAATAACGGTGAAACTTGGGTGGACCCGTTAGATAACGAATGAGCAGGTTTTCCACAGAATCGGCGAAGAAAGTAACATACGGAGAACACTGACAAGAAGAAGGGACACGCTGTTAACACATGTGTAAATACACTAGGAATAACTGCCAAGGTATTAGAGGGAGCCTAGAGGGCAGAAACTGTACAGCAAGACAGAGACTGGAAAACATTCAACACATAATTCGTGACGTCGGGTGCAAAAGCAGCTCTGAGTTGAAGAGTTTGGCACAGGAGAGGAATTTGTGCTGGACCGCATCGAATATACGTATGAGAAGACTGATGACTCGAAATAAATGAATAAAAAATAAATAGAATATGAGCGAAACTGGTAGACATCTTTATGGCAGGATGTACTGTTTCTCCTGGGTGGACCTGGGTTGAAAAATAATGTAAACTAAATATTACGATAGATTTTATAAATAATCGACAAGTACGCCAAAGAAGAAGAGATAGAACTACAATTGACATGGACTCTTGCGCTTCTATGCATGAGCTATCTTTCCTTTCTCATTCGCTTATCTTATCTCCTTGGATTTGGACCTAAGAGGACGTTCCTGTGTAAAGCTCATCTTGCTGTACCAACTGGTAATGGAAGTTGTTCTTAAAACCCGAAAAATATAATGGTTATTTTGTCGAAAGAATTTGTCTATGTGGTCAATTAATTGATCGTCTGATGCCTAGACGGTCTTAAGTAGATATGGGCCTTAACAAAGAATTTTCATTGTTAGGCGCCATCTTAGAAAAATCTTTAACATTTTTCTTTTAGCACATCTACGAGACGTGCCGTCGGTTAGGACAATTAGCTTAATTTCAGATCCCACGAGACCGGAGGCAGCTACTAATAACTTAACAATCCTATTTACAGATTTTCTTTATATAACGAGATAACGTCCCAGGCAGAAAAGGTCTGGTCACAGGATTCCAGTTCCATTATAGGATTTCATTTGTAGATGCTACTCTTGTTGTCTTATATTGGGGAGTCGAGACGAAACCACGACATTAAGTTACGTGCTACAGTAGTGTACATCGAACAGACTTGGCAAATATTCTCTGGTGCAATAAGCACACGACTTCTCATGAGCCTAGTGTTGGATAAACAAGAAAAGGAAAATTAATTATAGACGATTACTTAACTACCCTGAGAACTGAGCTAGTTTACTGAGTGCTTATACACGTCGGGCTAAATTAAACAACATAGTACACTGTTAATAATATTCCTTCATTAATCATTTCTCTTTTATGCTGAGTCATTGCATTAACAAGTGTTTCTTTTTTGTATAAGTTACGGCTCATATTTTATTTTATTACATTACACTAATAGTCACAAAACAAATAAAAAAATTTATTTCATTACATTACAAGGAGTGATTTTTTTGTCTCTGCTAATCTGCTTCTCACATCCTCCTTGCTTCGTCCATCAAGAGTTAATAAATAAATAAATAAAATATGTATAATCGGATTTTTATCATAGTCGTGGACTAGAGATAAATTAAAAAATTTTGCACTTTTCATTATGATTTCTTATTAATAGGTTTCCATATTGGGAATCCCCATTTCAGACAGATACTTTTGCTCTCCTTCATTATTGCTGAAAGTTTTATCATCATTCCTGAAACAGTCTGTGTATGGATTCCTAAGCTGTTGAAATTGGAAAAGCTGGGGGGGAATTTTCTGTACGCGTAGTGTTCTAGAGGCGACATACACATACTTCTTCTTCCCTATCAAAGAGCGCTTTGTTAATTAAGTGATAACGAGAGTTGGTTACTCACATTCACTATCAGTGAATATATTAATCAGACGATAACTAGATAATCGGATGCAGAAAATACTTCAGCTACATTCAGAACAATTTACTATTTTCCTGGACCATCAGTAACCTGACTGGTTTTGTGCAGCCCACCACAAACTTCTCTTGTGCCAACCTCTTCGTCTCACAATACCACTTACACTGAACGTCCTCTTGTTGGATGTATTCCAGTCTCTGTTTCACCTTACAGTTTATATCTTTACACCTGTGGATCTCACTCCAGTGCTACGGAAGTTATTTTCTGATCCTTTGGTACATGTCCGATCACCTTGTCCCTGCTTCTTGTCCACGTTTTTTTGCGTATTTCACCTCGCCGATTCGACGGAGCACCTCCTTATTTCTTACCATATTCGTTGACCAAGTATTAAGCATTCTTCTGTAGCAGCACATCAGAAACATTTCGATTCTCTTCTTGTCAGCTTCATCAACAGAGTGCATCCTGCACCCAAGATGTACATTCTCAGGAGCTTCCTCCTCAAATTATGGCCAATGTGCGATAATGGTTTTCAACCAGGATAACTAAGTTATCAGTGAATATTTTCTTTGATATATTTTCACCCTTAATCTTATTCCCACTCCAAAGCCTGTCGTTTATTTTCGTCATCGCTTCTTAGATGTATCAGCAGGGTAGAAAGGATGCGGCCATGTCTTACGCCCTCTTTTCATCTGCGCACTGCGTTCTTGACCTTCTATTATTCATGCTCCTTCTTGGTTCTTATATACACTGCACATTACCCGTCACTCCCTGTAATTTACACGGATACTTCTCAGGATTTTGAACACCTTGCCCCATTTTTTATTGTCGAGAGCTTCTGGCTAGACTAAATAAAAGTGTCTTCATTTTTCGTAAGTCTTACTCCCACCACCAAGCGCAAAGTCCGAAGTGCCTCTCTGCTGCCTTCATCTTTTCTAAGGACACACTAATCTGTATTACTAAACCGCAAAAAAATGCTATCATAGTCTACGCATTAAGAAGTATAATCTTACATCAAAAGTTTAACACAAACAAACAAGTATTATAATTCGAAACTGCTGATACAGAGCAATTAACGGAGCGCAAATACTCCAACTTTTTTCATCTAATATTTTAGAATAAGATCACTTAGCGACTTCCATCAAACTTTACACATAATTTTAAAACTTTAAAAACTTCTTCTTCCTGACACCCCACAAAATGATGAAAGGAATAAAGGTTATTGCTTTTTACAGTTCCGCTGCTCACGCTGTAAAACTGCCGCCTCAGGCATATCGCTTTAATTTATTACTGCTTTACCAGTAACTCTATCCGCAACATGCTTTGCAGACAGAATTCGCGCATATCAATGGTGGTACTATTGTACTACACATAATTGAGGAACTATGACGTCATTAGATTCATCAAACACTAGCTTTTGCTGAAAATGAAGCGAAAATTACCCATACTATATTTATTATTAAAGTAATCAGACGTCTGAAGATGTTTTATACGTAAGATTTCGATTCATGAAAGAACCACAGGTTTACTACTTACCTCGATTTTCTTAATCCCACTCCAGAGCCTGTATAGATACATAAGGAAAAGCCCCAACAAGCTACGAAAAAAAATTGAAACCAATGGTAACAATCTTTGGCGCGGCCGCTGTAAGCGTCGATAAAGATACATTATGCTACGCCGGAAGGCGAATGACAAATGATAAAAACTCTATTCAATTTTTCTGTCAATCATTAGAGAGACTCTGTTTTCAGTTCTCGTGGCGAGAAGACGTATCCCTTCTGATACCATGTATTGCTTGAAATATGAAATCTTAGAGTTCGTTTTCGTGCAAAACCACGAAAGTTTTCTTTTCTCCCGCGCATTATCCCGTCATGTCAACAAGCTGCCTGCATCAGAAGAGGAAGTCCGATTAAGAATTGATATTATACACACGGTCAAGAAAGAGAAAAACTTATGGCGGAAGAAGACGAATATAACCAAGGGTACCAGATTCGACGTAAGTTCACGACACCACTGGCTCACAATTTACGAAATTTGTGAATTAAAAGAAAAGGCAATTTATTCGCTGCAAAAATTCATAAAAATCAAATATGCCCATAGTATAATATATATATATATGCACAACTGGCGACCTGGTGACATGACATTGAGAAAGCCATGAAACCAGTTGTGTAAATTATTTATGACACTGTATGAGATTTTTTTTGCGTACTAATTATTTTCAAATTTTCATGTGCAACATCACGACTGGAAGCAAAATAATCAGAGCCAAAAATTCTTATGGATAAAATAACCAATTCAAAGGTAATCAAAAGTGAAACCGGAGTTCACGGAAATTTTTGGAAATACGCTGCTTGTTTCAACGCAGCGAAGGTAGGACCGCTACGCAACCGCTTGCTTAGCTATGCTTGGTAGCATCTCCTGCGTAGTAATTAGACATCTCTTTCCTCAATTTCCGGTCCTAAATTATTGTAACGATTTTTTCAAAAATTTTGTGTAATGATTAGCAAGAGAAGAGTTTGAATTTTCTGTGTCATAACAATTCGTGGGTCTAAAAAGTAGCTTTTTAACGCTTGACGACACGTAAATCGTATGTTTAAATTTCCAAATTTCTAGTTTTCAAAATTTTAATTTTAATATTCAAGCAAAATGGCACAAATATCAGTTTCCATTATTGCTGACAATGGCGAAAACGCAATGAGCCAAGATGGCGTATAATTGCAAGACAGAACATTTGCAGTACCAGCGCCATGTCTTCACATTTAGACGTATTAAGTAGTTCAGAGATGAACATAACCGCAGTAACAAGTGCTAGTGAACTTTCACAGAGTTCTTTGTTGATGAAACTACATCACGTACCTCCGCGAGCAACATTCTGCTCGCACAGGAAAACATAGAAAGCGAAGATAACATGATTTTTGACGACACTTTACCATCACCTATCATACGAAATCCAAATGTCAATTTACAAAGTACAGTTGTTAACAACCAAAGTACATTAGATAGCAACCAAAACAGCGCACTTACTGCTATACTTCAAAAACTCGATAGCTTGAGCACATAAATAAAAAATACAAACACCAATATGCCTCAGACGTAAATATAAAATTTGGCAGTTTGTCGCAAAACCTTACCATAGTCACACAAGACACAAACAACATAAAACAAGAGCAAAAAGAAGTTTTAAAAAAATTTCAGGATACAGTCACACAACAGATCAGTGATTTGAGTAAGAATTTTCACGAGGCAATGAATGTAAAATTTAAAGACATGGAAAAATAGCTGAAGCAAGATGTACTTTCCGAAGTAAACAATGACATTACGAAAATAAAACAGAAATTAGACACTCTTAACGAGCAGAATAATACAGTAGAGCAACAATTAAATGCGATTAAAGACACACACATAAACTTGGAAGCTACACAAACACAGTTAACTTCCACAGTAAATAACATTTCTACCATAGTGAAGAAACTGCAAAAGGATTACTAAAATATATCAATAGCTATTGATGAACTCACTTGAAAAGTAGCATCACTTGAAGTCGAATCAGTCTGTGCCAAAAAGGAAAGAGACAAAATTAGCTAAAATGTATCTGATGTAATTTCAAAAGCTGAATCAGGTACTTTGGACAAAACCAGTACCGCAGCGGAAAAAGTACTGAAGGAATGTAGATTAATCAATGATGTAGTTGAAAAAGTTATTCAGCAAACGGAAAATGACATTATCGACAAAGTGAACATCAATTTGCAAGCTACAGAGCACAGGATACGCAACTACTTAAGGTGAAAATGTTACAGAGGCACAAGCTATAGACATAAACAAAGAGCCAGCCACAGCAAACCAAAGTAATGCATGCACACAGATCATTGCAAACCTTGCAAACAAAGCCAGTAGTAATGACAGAGCGCAGAGTGTAAGTTAGGGCATAATACCAGAACCAGTACCTACGAGAAATGTAAATAATTATGACAGCTATGTAAACACAGCAAAACACGCAAACAGCTTGTCCACTATATTCGCTGAGGAAGGTCTATTAAGACACCGTCAGTTTCCAACGTTTACGAGTGAAGATAAGAAGATGAATCCTGTTGTATTTATTAGTACTTTTCGACATGTGTTTCCTAGAAGTTGGACGGAAGCACAAAAGATCACGTTTGTTGTCGGGTACACGCAAGGTGATGTACTTTTGTGGGCGACCGAGGTAGCTGAGTGTTGTGCCACATATTTACAATTTGAACGGGCATTTCTTGACAAATACTGGTCAGAAGGAGAGACTTAGGTGAGAGGTTTTTAACCCCGCCCCCTTTAATAGCAAATATGGAAGCTTGTTTCGAGGGTATTTTGAGAAGTATCTCAGTAAAACACGTTATTGGACGAATCCTATTTCTCCTGTTGATGTTTTAAAATTTTTAAAAACTCGTTTGCCTTCACACTTTCGTGAAAAATTAATTCTACGCATGAGCACGACACAGAATATTTTCTATCCAGTTTAGATTCAATCGATCTAATATATGGGGAGACAGTAATAACAAATAGGGCGTCAGACAGCCAAAGACCACAACAACATTACTTGAATGCATATATATGAAGATAGTATCTGTTCTTTCTGACATGTCCGAAAGCACAGATACCATCTTCATATACACGTAGTTAAGGCTCACCGGCCATTTGACCATCTTGTTCTGTGCGGATGCACAAACAATGCCCGAACTCTTACGGGAATCGGCAGTAAAGCCATGAGTAGTATGACGGGCAGGTGCACTATGAAATGGTGCGGGACAGTAAGTTGGGAATGTGCGTCTCACGGGAGGCGGGCCAGAGTAAGTCCCTGCAGTCGCACTATCCTCCGTGTCCTCGGTGGCTCATAGATCGTCTGCCATGTAAGCAGGAGATCCCGGGTTCGAGTTCCAGTCGGGGCACACATTTTCATCTGTGCCTGGTGACTTATATCAACGCCTGTATTCAGCTAAGGGTATTCATTTCATTGTAATAATCTGAATGGTCAATACAAAAAGCCAGACGCAAACACACAGCTAGGCTGGTACGCGCACCGCAAGGACACATTAACCGTGGCAATGGATACGGGAATGGAAATGTCAGGAACAAGAGATTTCAACAAAACTTTCCGTATAATAAGAACGGTCACCATCCACAAGCTAATTTGAATCCCTCCTCTCAAAACTACGCACCGGGTGTAAATAAAACCAGTCAGCCGTACCAAAGGCCATCGCGCGGCAACAACAATAATATGCCACACGCCGTGCCGCAGCCAACCTGTGCGCAGCAAAATCACAATACGGCAACATTCCACAACAGCCATATGAACACACGAGAAGGCATGTCGCGAACTGAAAATAATAGACGCTGGGGAAACAATCACACAGTACAACTGACAGGAATTGTTCCACGCACAGAAGTAGACCGTACTACACCGCAGGAAAACCCGAATCGGTCGTAGTTGAGCCCCATACTATAGATCTTATAAATGATGGGGGAAAATCAGATTTTCAAACATGTTTTGTACTATTCGATGACCAAGGAGACATAAAAGACATTCTATACCAACATGAACTAGGACCGACGAAAAATACACTTGCAGGAAAGGTGCAAGCAGTAGTTAGAGTGAAAATTTTTGGTATAGACACACAGTTAATACGCAATACAGGGTCCACAACTAATTTAATGTGTAAAGCATTTTTCACTGAATTAAAAAGACGGAATAAATTACCTGTTCTGCCAGTACAAAACTGCAAAGTACAAACCGCTACCGGCAGCAAAACCAAATTAGTAAAACACCAAGCTCTTATCACCGTACACATTGAACAATTTTCCGTGCAGTGTAATTTTTTAATAGTAGACAAACTTATTGTCAACTGCTTGATAGGTATGGATACATTTAGAACCTACAAAACTCAAATAGACATAGTTAATGGTAAGTGCCATTTCTTCGTGAAAGACTAAAGATTTTCTATCAGCCTGATTACCACACCGGAGAGGTGTGACACAGTAAACCCAGAACCGCATGTCACTATACAGTATTCATATCCCACCATGTATTTTTTGAACAAATGTGATAACGAACACGATACCGACACTGAAGTTAACCAGGCATTAGTAGAGCAAAAATTGAACGAATCAAATATTCTAGATGCTACACAGCGAGAAGTAATCAAAGATTATGAACATAATCTTAATATCTACCCTCACGAAACATTTTGTGTTAAGTCTTACCCTATAACGGCAAAGCGTGAAGCAGTTAAGCAGCAAATCAATAGAATGTGCGAATGGGGAATCCATATTGCAGCCCAATACTATCAGTTAGCAAACTTGATGGATTAGTACGACTAGTTTTAGACGCTAGACGCGTAAACAAAATCGTCGTACCAGTAAGAACAAGGCAGATAATTTAGATGAACAGTTACTAAAATTTCATAACACCAAATATTTCAGTACCCGCTACCTAAAAAAGAATCTTACTGGCAAAGTTACATGAGGAGAGTAGGAAATACACGGGCGCTCAGTAATGTTACTATTTATGTTGACGATATGTTAATAGCCACATCAACTTGCGCAGAACACATCAGTATAATGGAAAAAGTATTTCAGAGATTTACAGAGTACAGAGTAACAGCAAATCTTAAAAAAGAACTAACTTTGGCAAAGAACAAGTAAAATTTTTGGGACATATCGTATCAGAACAGGGTATATTACCAGACCCAAAGAAACTAGATGCCATACGTAATTGCCCACACCCCAGGAACAAAAAACAATTGAAAGCATATCTAACACTAACCTCCTTTTTTCTAAAGTTTATACCACAACAGCTTATGAATAGCGATGCCCTACTTAACCTGTTGAGAAAGAATAAACCTTGGATATGGGATGACAGATGCCGGGAGGACTTAACCAAACTTAAAAATGCATTAATATCAGCAAACATTTTCAGTCATCCTGACATGTGTAAGAACTTTTGTTTAAGTACGGACGCCTCGTCTCGTCTCATGGCATGTTTGTTCCAGATACAAGAAGAAGTAGGAAAAACAGTACCCAAAGTCATCAGCTTTTCCAGCACAACTTTATCAGAGGCAGAAAGATCATATTCCGTATCAGCATTGGAAAGTTTAGCAGTAATTTGGGCGTTTAAGAAATTCGAGTATTTTCTTTGGGGTAAAAACACTAAGGTCTATTATGATCAACAATCACTATCTTTTCTCTTAACATGTTAACTGTTACACCGGAGACTAGCGAGGTGGTGTTTGTACCTGCTGGAATTCAGTTTTGAAATAGTGTACATAAAAGGCATTCAGAATATTACCGCAGATGCACTATCCAGATTACCGCAGGGACTAGACGAGTTCAGTGAACTGAGTGACCACGATTCAGAAATCCGAACATTATTGATGCGAAGTAGTACACAAAAATCAGACTACAAAACATTTTGTAAGCAGATGGGGATGATACGACACCAAGAAAGTAGTTGAAAAATGGTAATACAAAATCTCAACCAGAATACAAACCATAAGGTAAGTAAATGGTATCAGTTACACAAAGGCGATTTGTTTCACCGGAAGCACGAAAGTTCTAACCATTGGTGCCTATGCCTTACCGAGGAATATATCGAAGAATTTATCAAACACACACAAGAGGTATGGGGACATGACAGAGGAACAAAATGTACAGACAAGATTTCCAAACTCTGTTACTTTCCTGTTTTACGACGACGTGTTTCACAAATATTAAAAAAGTGTGCTATTTGCCAAAGAACAGAACCATCCAATATGTCAAAGTTCACAGAACTACACCCCATAATAACCAAAGCTCCACTGGTAATGGATTCTCTGGATATCGCAGGGCCATATCCTAGAGCAAAAGGAAATGTCAGAAACATAATAGCTCTTTATGATAATTTCACAAAATACATTAAACTTTATGCTATCAAAACCACTGCAGCCAGTAGCATCATATGGAGAAATGAAGAGGATTAATCACCGAGAGTAGGAAAACCCAAAGAAATATTAACAGGCAATGCAGCCTACTATTTCGTAGGAAGAAAATGGAAACAATTCATGATTACACAGGGCATTAAACACATATTGGCAAGTTTTTTCCTAGAAGCAAGTCCCGTAGAGAGGGTGTTTAAAGAATTCAATACATTTATAAGGACATACGCTAATAATAAGTATTCATGAAGGATTGAATACGTAACTTCGTTTATTTATTTTATTTATGCAAATAGTAAACAATCTCCCCAACTCTTCCCCTCTTCCTAATGAACTGATGTTTAACACAAAGCAAATTGACGAATGGGAATCACCCATACCAAAATTACCAAAATCACCTACTAAACAGTTAACTTTACAGGATAAAATCAAACGAGCAGTAATTACGCTGGAGAATAGAGCAGAATACAGAAAGAGAATATACAACAAAAAGTTAAAACGAGTTACACATTGTTTGAAGGGCAATGAGTCCTCATGAGAACACATCCTGTAACCTGTGGGGCAGAGTACTCGTTAAAGCCTGTGCTATGGTAAGTGAGCGGGATTCACCTTATGAGAAAGGATTTTCGTATAGATACCGACCGCGTGTGCCTGAATGGTGGCAAATCAGACTTACATCCACTCTGTAATAACAATGATCCGTCAAGTAAGTTCGAAATGCAATTACACGTCAGGATGGATCAAAAGCAACCCAGAAGATGCTACCAATTTGATAATAATACGGTCGACAGCCTAATTAGGCATTAACTGAGTTTCTTCCCTTTACAACTTGGTATATATTCCTGCAAAACAACAAGTTGTAACACTGCATAATATTGTCAAATTTTAGTGCCTGAAAATCTATTGAACTGATAGTTTCACGTTCTGTACTGATATGGATGAATACATAACACTACACTATAATGTATACTACAAAACTTTATACTGTCTATTAATCTGATTAAAATCGGGCATAGGTTACCCTAGAAATTGCACTTTCATGCCCCACACACAAAATATGTCAATTTTGATAAAGATAAACACTGATAAATTTTGACTTTTATATTGACTTTAACTTTTGCTGGTCAAACCAATTTAGAACACTTCAGAATTCAAATGAATTGGGGGGGGGGGGGGGGGGAAGGACCCTGAAACTGTTATGATCGCTGTATTAAAAAAATGATAATTGAATCTATTATGCGTTCAAGATTTCCAGTATATAAGTTGCTACACTTTTCATCTTATTTACTGCTCATTTAAATACCTTTATATCTATCTCGAAATAATAAACTTCATTACTATATCAATATTACAGTTATCTTTCAACTTCGTTAGACATTCGTTATTCATTTACTGGTTCATTAACAAAACATTTCTTTAAACACCATTGTAACATAGCTAGTTCTGCAAATAATAATTATTAACACAAATTTTAATTTTCATTTTGGGACGCTCGGATTGCACAACATTTGGAAACAACCCTGTCTAGGTTAGTTGTGAAGATAATTAAACGATGGGAAAGTTCTGCTAAAATTTAGGTTATTATTGCACAGTTCACTCTCTGATCCATACGAATACAATACTAAAAGTTTCAATCTGCTAGTATCGATGCGGCGGTTGGCGGATGGCGAGATGGCGAGGCACAGAGCACACATACAATCACAGCTATGGCTCTTGATGTATCAGCACTTTAGTTCTTCTTAGCGTCGCAATACTTTTCCATTTAGTGCCTATGGAATTTTGCCATGCTGTGTGGGCGTTGGAACAGCATACCCGAGGCTCAGTGAATCTATGTCTTCCAGGAGAGCCTCCTCGCTCCAGAAGGTGTTGCTCAAACCAGTGCCAAACTCCAATAACAACTGCTTAGCCCATTGTGCAGTGCAGCGCCCGTGCGCAATTTCCCGCGCTCGCCTGCCATCCACCTTTTACCGCTCCCTGACAGACAGGGTATTCACCCGAGGTTTTGCATTCCACATATACTAACACATTGCCTACGTATGGACCAGACGCACAGTTACAATTTTAAACATCTTACAACAGTTTCAACATTTGTTACATTTCAATTCTATTACAATATTGTTTGACATTTGACATATACATTAATATTCACATTTAATCTTATTTACAGTTTTCTTAACATAATGACATGAAACAAAAAAAAGTGAAACCAGAACACAATTACACAAGTTTATGGAAAAATCAGAAGAAAAAATTACATATATGTACAATAGCACAGCGTCGTTGTTGTTACAATCCCAAATCGACAAAGATCGGTAAGTTGAACAAAAAATGGCAATTGCTGTACTCTGGGCCATATATTATTGCAAAAATACCTTATCCTGGAATTTATAGACTGGTTTATGAAAGAACGGGGAGAGACAAAGGTCTCCACCCTCACAAAGACTTAAAATCTATTCACGAGTAGTGACACAATATCACAGCAGTTTTCTTATCATAAATATATATTTATAAGAAATGTCATAGTTTGATAAGTAAAAAATTTTAGTATGTGTATTTTTGAATGAAATGTCTATAGTTGTTGTTGGTGTGGTCTTCAGTCCTGCGACTGGTTTGATGCAGCTCTCCATGCTACTCTATCCTGTGCAAGCTTCTTCATCTCCCAGTACCTACCGCAACCTACATCCTACTGAATCTGCTTAGTGTATCCATCTCTTGGTCTCCCTCTACGATTTTTACCCTCCACATTGCCCTCCAATATTAAATTGGTGATCCCTTGATGCCTCAGAACATGTCCTACCAACCGATCCCTACTTCTAGTCAAGTTGTGCCACAAACTTCTCTTCTCCCCAACCCTATTCAATACCTCCTCATTAGTGATGTGATCTACCCATCTAATCTTCAGCATTCTTCTGTAGCACCACATTACGAAAGCTTCTATTCTTTTCTTGTCCAAACTATTTATCGTCCATGTTTCACTTCCATACATGGCTACACTCCATACAAATATTTTCAGAAATGACTTCCTGACACTTAAATCTATACTCGATGTTAAGAAATTTCTCTTCTTCAGAAACGCTTTCCTTGCTACTGCCAGTCTACATTTTATATCCTCTCTACTTCGACCATCATCAGTTATTTTGCTCCCCAAATAGCAAAACTCCTTTACTGCTGGAAGTGTCTCTTTTCCTAATCTAATTCCCTCAGCATCATCCGACTTAATTCGACCACATTCCATTATCCTCGTTTTGCTTTTACTGATGTTCATCTTATATCCTCCTTTCAACACACTATCCATTCCATTCAACTGCTCTTCCAAGTTCTTTGCTGTCTCCGACAGAATTACAATGTCATCGGCGAACCTCAAAGTTTTTATTTCTTCTCCATGGATTTTAATACCTACTCCAAATTTTTCTTTTGTTTCCTTCACTGCTTGCACAATATACAGATTGAATAACATCAGGGAGAGACTACAACCCTGCCTCACTCCCTTCCCAAACAGTGCTTCCCTTTCATGTCCCTCGACTCTTATAACTGCCATCTGGTTTCTGTACAAATTATAAATATCCCTTCGCTCCCTGTATTCTACCCCTGCCACCTACAGAATTTGAAAGAGAGTATTCCAGTCAACACTGTCAAAAGCTTTCTCTAAGCTTACAAATGCTACAAACGTGGGTTTGCCCCTCCTTAATCTAGCTTCTAAGACAAGTCGTAGGGTCAGTATTGCCTCACGTGTTCCACATTTCTACAGAATCCAAACTGATCTTCCCCGAGGTCGGCTTCTACCAGTTCTTCCATTCGTCTGTAAAGAATTCGCGTTAGTCTTTTGCAGATGTGACTTATTAAACTGATAGTTCGGTAATTTTCACATCTGTCGACAACTGCTTTCTTTGGGATTGGAATTATTATATTCTTCTTGAAATCTGAAGGTATTTCGCCTGTATCATACATCTTGCTCACCAGATGGTAGAGTTTTGTCAGGACTGGCTGTCCCAAGGCCGTCAGTAGTTCTAATGGAATGTTGTCTACTCCAGGGGCCGTGTATCGACTCAGGTCTTTCAGTACTCTGTCAAACTCTTCACGCAGTATCGTATCTCCCATTTCATCTTCATCTACATCCTCTTCCATTTCCATAATATTGTCCTCAAGTACATCGCCCTTGTATAGACCCTCTATATACTCATTCCACCTATCAGCTTTCCCTTCTTTGCTTAGAACTGGGTTTCCATCTGAGCTCTTGATGTTCATACAAGTGGTTCTCTTATCTCCAAAGGTCTCTTTAATTTTCCTGTAGGCAGTATCTATCTTAACCCTAGTGAGATAAGCCTCTACATCCTTACATTTGTCCTCTAGCCATGCCTGCTTAGCCATTTTGCACTTCCTGTCGATCCCATTTTTGAGACGTTTGTATTCCTTTTTGCCTGCTTCATTTACTGCATTTTTATATTTTCTCCTTTCACAATTAAATTCAATATTTCTTCTGTTACCCAAGGATATCTACCAGCTCTCGTCTTTTTACCTACTTGATCCTCTGCTGCCTTCACTACTTCATCCCTCAAAGCTACCCATTCTTCTTCTACTGTATTTCTTTCCCCAATTCCTGCCAGTTGTTCCCTTATGCTCTCCCTGAAACTCTGTACAACCTCTGGTTTAGTCAGTTTATCCAGGTTCCATCTCCTTAAATTCCCACTTTTTTGCAGTTTCTTCAGTTTTAATCTACAGCTCATAAGCAATAGATTGTGGCCAGAGTCCACATCTGCCCCTGGAAATTTCTTACAATTTAAAATCTGGTTCCTAAATCTCTGTCTTCCCATTATATAATCTATCTGAAACCTGCCAGTATCTCCAGGATTTTTCCATGTATACAACCTTCTTTCATGATTCTTGACGAAGTGTTAGCTATGACTGAGTTATGCTCTGCGCGAAATTCTACCAGGCGGCTTCCCCTTTCATTTCTTAGCCCCAATCCATATTCACCTACTACGTTCCCTTCTCTCTCTTTTCCTACTACTGAATTCCAGTCACCCATGACTATTAAATTTTCGTCACCCTTCTCTATCTGAATAATTTCTTTTATTTCGTCATACATTTCTTCAATTTCTTCGTCATTTGCAGAGCTAGTAGGCATATAAACTTGTACTACTGTAGTAGGCGTGAGCTTCGTATCTACCTTGGCCACAATAATGCGTTCACTATGCTGTTTGTAGTAGCTTACCCGTATTCCTATTTTCCTATTCATTATTAAACCCACTCCTGCATTACCCCTATTTGATTTTGTGTTTATAACGCTGTAGTCACCTGGCCAGAAGTCTTGTTCCTGCTGCCACCGAACTTCACTAAGTCCCACTATATCTAACTTTAACCTATCCATTTCCCTTTTTAAATTTTCTAACCTACCTGCCCGATTAAGGGATCTGACATTCCACCCTCCCATCCGTAGAACGCCAGTTTTCTTTCTCCTGATAACGACATCATCTTGAGTAGTCCCCGCCCGGAGATGCGAATGGGGGACTATTTATTTTATCTCCGGAATATTTTACCCAAGAGGACGGCATCATCATTTAACCATACAGTAGAGCTGCACGCCCTCGTGAGAAATTACAGCCGTAGTTTCCCCTTGCTTTCAGCCGTTCTCAGTACCAGCACAGCAAGGCCGTTTTGCTTAGTGTTACAAGGCCAGATCAGTCAATCATCCAGACTATTGCCCCTGCAACTAACTGAAAAGGCTGCTGCCCCTCTTCAGGAACCACACGTTTGTCTGGCCTCTCAACAGATACCCCTCCGTTGTGGTTGCACCTATGGTACATCTATCTGTATCGCTGAGGCACGCAAGCCTCCCCACCAACGGCAAGGCCCATGGTTCATAGGGGAGGAAGAAGGGGAGCCAACAGCACCTGGCGTTCCAGGCGGTCACCCATCCAAGTACTAACTGGGCCCGATGTTGCTTAACTTCGGTGATCGGACGAGAACCGGTGTATTCAACATGGTATGGCCGTTGTCTATAGACTTAATTAATTTTCTTGTTTTGTAAGCAAAGACAAACATTTGACCAGAAGGAAGTGTCAAGACACAGCTTCTCGCGAAGCGAAATGCAAACCGTACTTAGCTGTGCGCACTCAACAATACATGCTTACATCAGTACTAGGCAGGAGACTGACCTTGCGCGAGCGTAACAGGCTAACTCGAGGCGCAACCAAATAGAAACGCGAAGCTGCATAAGTATCAAGCCCAATTTAAAAATAAATGATAACACGTAACAACTATATTTACTATCAGGGAACGAAAGAATATAATATTACAATTATATCGACTTGCGAAGTTGTGTCAATACTAAAACAAATACATTGTAACTAGAATTAAAAGAAACTATTACAACGAAACATACAGGACGTGTTAGCTAACAAAAGGATAAGATGCCGGATGCGATGTCAAAGTAACTTTCTTTGCAGGGTAAATGAATAAAAGGAATACAAATGCAAGTAAATAAATATATAAACAAATAAGAAATAAATATGAAAAACGTCTGCGAACGAATGTGATGACCGAGTATATGCGTTGCCTATGAGCTACGAAACACAATTAGTTTATAAGTTAGTTATAAGTTTTCTATATTGCAGTGACCAGTGCATCGACTCGGTGTAGAAGAAGTTTACGACGGATGTTATAGATACCAAATGAAAAATCGGGCAGCACCTCAAAGAAATGATTTAGTTATTTGTATGTGTATGTGTATATCTTGGTCATCAAGCAAATGAAGAATAAGAATATACATTGTCGCAGTGTAACTCCAAATATCTACCCATACCTACTGAGTACAAAGTGCACACAAAGCATGTCATCTCAAATAAAACTATTCAATTCATATCGCGTTGCATGCGAATATAAACTACGACATTTCCACATAATCGTGAAGAGGTAAGCATGACGTAATGCAAAACTTTTGCATTATGAACACAAAGCAACACGTAAATAATTATAAGCAACACAATGGTATATAGTACTTGAGTAGTTAATACGTTTCGGTTCCATGAAAGAGGAGTTTCCTGATAAGTGATTTAAGAATGGATGAATAGCATTTCCTTAGTAGTCCATAAACCAGTAGAATAGTATTCCTTATTCCCTCCCCAACGCAGGAGGCGGCGCCAATGCGCAGTTAAGCCAGCAACGCGAAATGTAGAATCCTGATGTAAATGTTTTTCTCTGTTTCTCCCTAGGAAAATATTAAACTCTCATTACTGATGTATGCATGATGCGAAAATAAAATGTGGATGCATTAAAGGTATATATAGTAACACGATGTAATGGAATGTAAACAAGTTACTTGTATTTATGTACAAAGGAATTTTTTTAAGCTAACAAACAAACTATACTAAGCAGCAACTGTAACTGAAAGACGAATTTTGTAATGTTTTTGCGTATAAGAATTTTCTACTTTTGATACAAATAATGGGTGGAATGCCAGCCTTAGATGTAAGCCATTGTAACATGCATATTTATGTCAAAATGATTATGTGACTTTATGTCTATATCGAGCAATATGTAAAAGTTGAACTTGAAAAACTAACAGAAAGGGAAAAATCCTCAAGAACTAAAAACAATTCTCATGCCAAAGTGAGCGACGAAGTAGATAGTGGTATCCAAACGAGTGTGCAATAGTACAACGGATCAACTGTGGTAATGTCATGCTACACAATGTCTGATATATTAATTAGCAAACTACTTGTGCAAGCATCACTTACCTTGACGTCGGGTGTTGATGTGCAGTATTCACCCCACCGAAAGTGTGGATGTGACGGAGACGATCCTTCCCGGGCTGTATCAAAGGTGAATTATCTGCCGCAGCAGCGGTTCTTGGAGAACAGATGCACATGCTCCACACTCACAATGGAAGACCACGTCACAGCAAATTATTCAATGGACAGTACGGCACTCAGTTTGAAAGTGACAATAAAGCGGGAGTGGAAGCGTGAACGACCATACCCAATAATGCGTGGAACATTAACGGCTCTTGCACAACCAACAAACATATTTCATGCGCGTGTGCACAGAGACTGGCAATGTTGCCAAAATGACAAGTAGCCACTCTAGTGGCGCTCTTATCTAAATACTTAATGAACTACCAGTCCAAGTATAAGTTATGTATTTCCTGTAAGATAATGTGTTAGGAAGACTAGCTGTCATCAGAAACCCAAAATACAAAGGAAAATACGCCGACAACTAAAGGTCATTGTACGCCTTTCGGCAAAATTTAAATTTAAGCTGTACGAGAGTGTACAAAACACAATGCGCCTCCATTGCATGTCACTGCACAGTGTGGGGGCAATTGTATAGGTACATAAGGAAAAGCACCAACTAGCTACGACAAAAATTTAAGACCAATGATAATAATCATTAGCGCAGGCGCTGTAAGCGTCGATAAAGATATATTTTGCTACGCCGGAAGGCGAAAAACAGGTGATAAAAACTCCATTCAATTTTTTGTCAACCATTAGAGAGACTCTGTCATCAGTTCTCGTACCGAGAAGATGTATTCCTTGTGATACAATGTATTGTCTGAATAATAATCCTATGAAAATATGGAATCTTAGAGTTCGTTTTCGTGCAAAACCACGAAAGTTTTCTTTTCTTTCGCGGATTATCCCAAGGTCATGTCAACAAGCTGCCTGCATCAGAAGAGGAATTCCGATTAAAAATTGATGTTATACACACTGTCAAGAAAGAGAAAAACTTACGGCGGAAGAAGACGAATATAACCAACGATACCAGATTCGACGTAAGTTCACGACACCACTGGCTCACAATTTACGAAATTTGTGAATTAAAAGAAAAGGCAATTAATTCGCTGCAAAAATTCATAAAAATCAAATATGCCCATAGTATAATATATATATGCACAACTGGCGACCTGGTGACATGACATTGAGAAAGCCATGAAACCAGTTGTGTAAATTACGAGGGCGGTTCAGAAAGTAACCTCCGATTGGTCACAGTGCGGGTTGTGGGGGGAGTAGCGACGCCATCTGTGCGTTCACGCACTCAACAGGTCAGTCGGCATCAAGCCGTGGTCGAGTGAACGTCGTACCTGCGCTAGTTTAGTTTTTGTGGCAGTTTGAAATGTGTGCTGCAATAGAAAACCCCGCCAAATGTGAAGTGCGTGCTGTCATAAGGTTTTTTACAGCCAAAGGATATTCTGCAGCAGCTATTCATCGTGAGCTTTGTGCCATGTACGGACCAAGAGTTATGAGTGAAGGAGTTGTCCGTGAATGGGTACGTTTATTTAAAAGTGGACGAGAAAACGTTCATGATGAAGAGAGGAGTGGTAGACCATCATTGGTGACTGACGAACTCGTTCAGACAGTTGATGCAAAAGTTCGTGAAAATCGACGTTTCTCAATGTCGGAGTTGTCTACTGGTTTTCCACAGATTTCTAAGACTCTCTTGTACGAGATAGTGACAGCAAGATTGGGTTACCGTAAGTTCTGTGCACGATGGGTGCCCAAAATTCTTACCGACCACCACAAAACTCAAAGAATGGCCTCTGCATTAGACTTTCTGTCACATTATGAGGACGAAGGAGAACCATTGTTAAACAGAATCGTGACCGGTGACGAAACCTGGATTAAGTACGTGAACCCTGAGACAAAAGAACATTCAAAGATGTGGGCACATTCAAATTCGCCTACCAAACCAAGAAAAGCCTCGCAAGATTTTTCTGCCAGAAAACTGATGGCAACGGTGTTTTGTAATGCCAAAGGGGTGTTGTTGGTTGAATTCATGGAACGTGGTACGACCATTAATCAAGACGTGTACTGTGAAACAATAAAAAAGTTACGACGGGCTATACAGAACAAACGCCTTGGTATGCTGACTTCCGGTATCGTTTTTTTGCACGATAATGCCCGTCCTCACTCTGCTCGCAGAACAACGGCCCTTCTTGAGTCCTTCAAGTGGGACGTTATCAACCATCCACCTTACAGCCCAGACCTGGCGCCAAGTGATTATCACCTCGTCATGCATTTGAAGAAATGGCTCGGGTCACAGCGGTTTGATGACGACGAAGAGCTCAAAGATGCGGTCACAGGCTGCCTCCAGGCACAAGCGGGTGATTTTTATGCAGAAGGAATTTCAAAGCTTGTGAAGAGATACGATAAGTGCCTCAGTCGCTATGGAGACTATATAGAAAAATAGTGCAAAGATGTAGTTGTAAGATGTATATATTAAAATATTTTTATTTAACTTGGTGTATTTTTTTTAAATCAACCGGAGGTTACTTTCTGAACGGCCCTCGTATTTATGACACTGTATGAGATTTTTTTTGCATGTACTAATTATTTTCAAATTTTCATGTGCAACATCACGACTGGAAGCGAAATAATCGGAGCCAAAAATTCTTATGGATAAAGTAACCAATTCAAAGGTAATCAAAAGTGAAAGCGGAGTTCACGGAAAATTTTGGAAATACGCTGTTTGTTTCAACGCAGCGAAGGTAGGACCGCTACGCAAACGCTTGCTTAGCTATGCTTGGTAGCGTCTCCTGCGTAGTAATTAGACATCTCTTTCCTCAATTTCCGGTCCTAAATTATTGTAACGATTTTTTCAGAAATTTTATGTAATGATTAGCGAGAGAAGAGTTTGAATTTTCTGTGTCATAACAATTCGTGGGTCTAAAAGTAGCTATTTAACGCTTGACGACACGTAAATCGTATGTTTAAATTTCCAAATTTCTAGTTTTCAAATTTTTAATTTTAATATTCAAGCAAAATGGCACAAAAATCAGTTTCCATTATTGCTGACAATGGCGAAAACGCAATGAGCCAAGATGACGTATAATTGCAAGACAGAACATCTGAAGTACCAGCGCCATGTCTTCCACACTTAGACGTATTAAGTAGTTCAGAGATGAACATAACCGAAGTAACAAGTGCTAGTGAACTTTCACAGAGTTCTTTGTTGATGAAACTACATCACGTACCTCCGCGAGCAACATTCTGCTCGCACAGGAAAACATAGAAAGCGAAGATAACACGATTTTTGACGACACTTTACTATCACCTATCATACGAAATCCAAATGTCAATTTACGAAGTACAGTTGTTAACAACCAAAGTACATTAGATAGCAACCAAAACAGCGCACTTACCGCTATACTTCAAAAACTCGATAGCTTGAGCATAGAAATAAAAAATTCAAACACCAATTTATGTCAGATATAAATATAAAATTTGGCAGTTTGTCGCAAAACCTTACCATAGTCACACAACACACAAACAACATAAAACAAGAGCAAAAAGAAGTTTTAAAAAAATTTCAGGATACAGTTACACAACAGATCAGTGATTTGACTAAGAATTTTCACAAGTAAATGAATGTAAAATTTAAAGACATGGAAAAATAGCTAAAGCAAGATGTAGTTTCCGTAGTAAACAATGATATTACGACTATAAAACAGAAATTAGACACTCTTAACGAGCAGAATGACACCGTAAAGCAACAAATAAAAGCGATTAAAGACACACGCATAAACTTGGAAGCTACTCAAACACAGTTAACTTCCACAGTAAAGAACATTTCTACCATAGTGAAGAAACTGCAAAAGGATTACTAAAATATATCAATAGCTATTGATGAACTCACTTGAAAAGTAGCATCACTTGAAGTCGAATTAGTCTGTGCCAAAAAGGCAAGAGACAAAACTAGCTAAATTTTATCTGATGTAATTTCAAAAGATGAATCAGGTACTTTGCACAAAACCAGTACAGCAGCGGAAAAAGTACTGAAGGAATGTAGATTAATCAATGATGTAGTTGAAAAAGTTATTCAGCAAACGGAAAATGACATTATCGACAAAGTGAACATCAATTTGCAAGCTACAGAGCACAGGATACGCAACTACTTAAGGTGAAAATGTTAGAGAGGCACAAGCTACACACATAAACAAAGAGGCAGCCACAGCAAACCAAAGTAATGCATGCACACAGATCATTGCAAACCTTGCAAACAATGCCAGTAGTAATGACAGAGCACAGAGTGTAAGTTGGGCCATAATACCAGAACCAGTACCTACGAGAAATGTAAATAATTATGACAGCTATGTAAACACAGCAAAAAACGCAAACAGCTTGTCCACTATATTCGCTGAGGAAGGTCTATTAAGACACCATCAGTTTCCAACGTTTACGAGTGAAGATAAGAAGATGAATCCTGTTGTATTTATTAGTACTTTTCGACATGTGTTTCCTAGAAGTTGGATGGAAGCACAAAAGATCACGTTTGTTGTCGGGTACACGCAAGGTGATGTACTTTTGTGGGCGACCGAGGTAGCTGAGTGTTGTGCCACATATTTACAATTTGAATGGGAATTTCTTGACAAATACTGGTCAGAAGGAGAGACTTAGGTGAGAGGTTTTTAACCCCGCCCATGTAAGCAGGAGATCCCGGGTTTGAGTTCCGGACGGGGCACACATTTTCATCTGTGTCTGTTGACATATATCAACGCCTGTTTTCAGCTAAGGGTATTCATCTCATTGGAATAATCTGAATGGTCAATACAAAAAGCCAGACGCAAACACACAGCTAGGCTGGTACGCCCATTGCAAGGACACATTAACCGTGGCAATGGATACGGGAATGGAAATGTCAGGAACAAGAGATTTCAACAAAACTTTCCGTATAATAAGAACGGTTACCATCCACAAGCTAATTTGAATCCCTCCTCTCAAAACTACACACCGCATGTAAAGAAAAACAGTCAGCTGTACCAAAGGCCGTCGCGCCGCAACAACAATAATATGCCACACGCTGTGCCGCAGCCAACCTGTGCGCAGCAAAGTCACAATACGGCAACATTCCACAACAGCCATATGAACACAAGGAAAGGCATGTTCGGAACTGAAAATAATACACACTGGGGAAACAATCACACAGTACAACTGACAGGAATTGTTCCACACGCAGAAGTAGATCAGACTACACCGCAGGAAAACCCGAATCGGTCGCAGTTGAGCCCCATACTATAGACCTTATAAATGATGGGGGCAAATCAGATTTTCAAACATTTTTTGTACTATTCGATGACCAAGGAGACATAAAAGACGACCTATACCAACATGAACTAGGACCGACGAAACATACACTTGGAGAAAAGATGCAAGCAGTAGTTAGAGTGAAAATTTTTGGTATAGACACACAGTTAATAAGCAATACAGGGTCCACAACTAATTTAATGTATAAAGCATTTTTCACTGAATTAAAAAGGCGGAATAAATTTCCTGTTCTGCCAGTACAAACTGTGCAAAGTACAAACCGCTACCGGCAGCAAAACCAAATTAGTAAAACACCAAACTCTTATCACTGTGCACATTGAACAATTTTCTGTGCAGTGAAATTTTTTAATAGTAGACAAACTTATTGTCAACTGCTTGATAGGTATGGATACATTTAGAACCTACAAAACTCAAATAGACATAGTTAATGGTAAGTGCCATTTCTTCGTGAAAGACTAAAGATTTTCTATCAGCCTGATTACCACACCGGAGAGGTATGACACAGTAAACCCAGAACCGCATGTCACTGTACAGTCTTCATATCCCACCATGTATTTTTTGAACAAATGTGATAACGAACACGATACCGACACTGAAATTAACCAGGCATTAGTAGAGCAAAAAATGAATGAATCAAATATTCTAGATGCTACACAGCGAGAAGTAATCAAAGATTATGAACATAATCTTAATATCTACCCTCACGAAACATTTTGTGTTATGTCTTACCCTATACCGTGGGCAAAGCGTGAAGCAGTTAAGCAGGAAATCAATAGAATGTGCGAATGGGGAATCCATATTGCATCCCAATACTATCAGTTAGCAAACTTGATGGATTAGTATGAGTAGTTTTAGACGCTAGACGCATAAACAAAATCCTAGTACCAGTAAAAACAAGGCAGATAATTTAGATGAACAGTTACTAAAATTTCATAACACCAAATATTTCAGCACCCGCTACCTAAAAAAGGATCTTACTGGCAAAGTTACATGAGGAGAGTAGGAAATACACAGCATTTGTCTGCAATGGCACGAGCTATGAATTTCAAGTTCTACCCTTTGGTTTAAACATTAGCGCAGGCGTATTTATATCAGCTTTGGATAGAATCTTAGGACTAGAATCGCTCAGTAATGTTACTATTTATGTTGACAATATGTTAATAGCCACATCAGCTTGCGCAGAACACATCAGTATAACGGAAAAAGTATTTCAGAGATTTACAGAGTACAGAGTAACAGCAAATCTTAAAAAAGAACTAACTTTGGCAAAGAACAAGTAAAATATTTAGGACATATCGTATCAGAACAGGGTATATTACCAGACCCAAAGAAACTAGATGCCATATGTAATTGCCCACATCCCAGGAACAAAAAACAATTGAAAGCATATCTAGCACTAACCTCCTTTTTTCTAAAATTTATACCACAACAACTTATGAATAGCGATGCCCTACTTAACCTGTTGAGAAAGAATAAACCTTGGATATGGGATGAGAGATGCTGGGAGGACTTAACCAAACTTAAAAATGCATTAATATCAGCAAACATTTTCAGTCATCCTGACATGTGTAAGGACTTTTGTTTATGTACAGACGCCTCGTCTCGTCTCATGGCATGTTTGTTCCAGATACAAGAAGAAGTAGGAAAAACAGTACCCAAAGTCATCAGCTTTTCCAGCACAACTTTATCAGAGGCAGAGAGATCATATTCCGTATCAGCATTGGAAAGTTTAGCTGTAATTTGCGCGTTTAAGAAATTTGATTATTTTCTTTGGGGTAAAAACACTAAGGTCTATTATGATCAACAATCACTATCTTTTCTCTTAACATGTTAACTGTTACACCGGAGACTAGCGAGGTGGTGTTTGTACCTGCTGGAATTCAGTTTTGAAATAGTGTACATAAAAGGCAGTCACAATATTACCACAGATGCACTATCCAGATTACCACAGGGACTAGACGAGTTCAGTGAACTGTGTGACCACGATTCAGAAATCCGAACATTATTGATGCGAAGTAATACACAAAAATCAGACTACAAAACATTTTGTAAGCAGATGGGGATGATACTACACCAAGAAAGTAGTTGAAAAATGGTAATACAAAATCTCAATCAGAATACAAACCATAAGGTAAGTAAATGGTATCAGTTACACAAAGGCGATTTGTTTCGCCGGAAGCACGAAAGTTCTAACCACTGGTGCCTATGCCTTACCGAGGAATATAACGATGAATTTATCAAACACACACAAGAAGTATGGGGACACGACAGAGGAACAAAATGTACAGACAGGATTTCCAAACTCTGTTACTTTCCTAATTTACTACGACGTGTTTCACAAATATTAAAAAAGTGTACTATTTGCCAAAGAACAAAACCATCCAATATGTCAAAGTTCACAGAACTACACCCCATAATAACCAAAGCTCCACTGGTAATGGATTCTCTGGATATCGCAGGGCCATATCCTAGAGCAAAAGGAAATGTCAGAAACATAATAGCTCTTTATGATAATTTCACAAAATACATTAAACTTTATGCTATCAAAACCACTGCAGCCAGTAGCATCATATGGAGAAATGAAGAGGATTAATCACCAAGAGTAGGGAAACCCAAATAAATATTAACAGGCAATGCAGCCTACTATTTCGTAGGAAGAAAATGGAAACAATTCAAGATTACACAGGGCATTAAACACATATTGGCAAGTTTTTTCCTAGAAGCAAGTCCCGTGGAGAGGGTGTTTAAAGAATTCAATACATTTATAAGGACATACGCTCATAATAAGCATTCACGATGGATTGAATACGTGACTGCATTTATTTATTTTATTTATGCAAATAGTTAACAATATCCCCCACTCTTCCCCTCTTCCTAATGAACTGATGTTTAACACAAAGCAAACTGACGAATGGGAATCACCCATACCAAAATTACCTACTAAAGAGTTAACTTTATAGGATAAAATCAAACGAGCAGTAATTACGCTGAAGAATAGAGCAGAATACAGAAAGAGAATATACAACAAAAAGTTAAAACGAGTTACACATTGTTTGAAGGGCAACGAGTCCTCTTGAGAACGCATCCTGTAACCTGTGGGGCAGAGTACTCGTTAAAGCCTGTGCTGTGGTAAGCGGGATTCACCTTATGAAAAAGGATTTTCGTATAGATACCGACCGCGTGTGCCTGGATGGTGGCAAATCAGACTTACATCCACTCTGTAATAACAATGATCCGTCAGGTAAGTTCGAAATGCAATTACACGTCAGGATGGATCAAAAGCAACCCAGAAGATGCTACCAATTTGATAATAATACGGTCGACAGTCTAATTAGGCATTAACTGAGTTTCTTCCCTATACAAGTTGGTATATATCCATGCAAAACAACAAGTTGTAACACTGCATAATATTGTCAAATTTTAGTACCAGAAAATTTATTGAACTGATAGTTTCACGTTCTGTACTGATATGGATGAATACATAACACTACACTATAATGTATACTACAAAACTTTATACTGTCTATTAATCTGATTAAAATCGGGCATAGGTTACCCTAGAAATTGTACTTTCATGCCCCACACACAAAATATGTCAATTTTGATAAAGATAAACACTGATAAATTTTGACTTTTATATTGACTTTAACTTTTGCTGGTCAAACCAATTTAGAACACTTCAGAATTCAAATGAATTAGGGGGGGGGAAGGACCCTGAAACTGTTATGATCGCTGTATTAAGAAAATGATTATTGAATCTATTATGCGTTCAAGATTTCCAGTATATAAGTTACTACGCTTTTCATCTTATTTACTGCTCATTTAAATACCTTTATATCTGTCTCGAAATAATAAACTTCATCACTATATCAATATTACAGTTATCTTTCAACTTCGTTAGACATTCGTTATTCATTTACTGGTTCATTAACAAAACATTTCTTTAAACACCATTGTAACATAGCTAGTTCTGCAAATAATAATTATTAACACAAATTTTAATTTTCATTTTGGGACGCTCGGATTGCACAACTTTTGGAAACAACCCTGTCTAGGTTAGTTGTGAAGATAATTAAACGATGGGAAAGTTCTGCTAAAATTTAGGTTATTATTGCACAGTTCACTCTCTGATCCATACGAATACAATACTAAAAGTTTCAATCTGCTAGTATCGATGCGGCGGTTGGCGGACGGCGAGATGGCGAGGCACAGAGCACACATACAACCACAGCTACGGCTCTTGATGTATCGGCACTTTAGTTCTTCTTAGCGTCGCAATACTTTTCCATTTAGTGCCTATGGAATTTTGCCATGCTGTGTGGGCGTTGGAACAGCATACCCGAGGCTCAGTGAAGCTATGTCTTCCAGGAGAGCCTCCTCGCTCCAGAAGGTGTTGCTCAAACCAGTGCCAAACTCCAATAACAACTGCTGAGCCCGTTGTGCCGTGCAGTGCCCGTGCGCATTTTCCCGCGCCCGCCTGCCATCCACCTTTTACCTTGAACAGAGAAAGGCCAGTGAGGGCCTGCAACTAACTTGTCTGTGTGCTACACACACTGGTCTTACACCTGGAGTTATGGTTTCGGGTACACTTTCGTATGATAGTAGGAGCACTCTCGTGACGACCCTTTGCACCCTGACTGCAAATATTTACATCAGTCTTGTGGTTGTGCTGCCATTCATGAACAGCATTGCAGGGAGTGGTTTCTAATACATTACTGGCGATTAAAGTTGCTACACCATGAAGATGACGTGCTACAGACCCGAAATTTAACCGACAGGAAGACGATGCTGTGATATGCAAATGATTAGCTTTTCAGAGCATTCACACAAGGTTGGCGCCGCTGGCGACACCTACAACGTGGTGACACGAGGAAAGTTTCCAACCGATTTCTCATACACAAACAGCAGTTGACTGGCGTTGCCTGGTGAAACGTTGTTGTGATGCCCCGTCTACGGAGGAGAAATTCGTACCATCACGTTTCTGACTTTCATAAAGGTCGGATTGTAGCCTATCGCGATTGCGGTTTATCGTATCGCGACATCACCGATCGCGTTGGTCGAGATCCAATTACTGATAGCAGAATATGGAATCGGTGGGTTCAGGAGGGTAATACGGAACGCCGTGCTGGATCCCAACAGCCTCGTATCACTAGCAGTCGAGATGACAGGCATTTTATCCGCATGGCTGTAACGGATCGTGCAGTCACGTCTCGATCCCTGAGTCAACAGATGGGGACGTTTGCAAGACAACAACCATCTGCACGAACAGTTCGACGACGTTTGCAGCAGCATGGACTATCAGCTCGGAGACTATGGCTGCGTTTACCCTTGACGCTGCATCAAACACAGGAGCTCCTGCGATGGTGTACTCAACGACAAACCTGGCTGCACGAATGACAAAACGTCATCGTTTCGGACGAATCCAAGTTCTGTTTACAGCATCATGATGGTCGCATCCGTGTTTGGCGACATCGCGGTGAACGCACATTGGAAGCGTGTATTCGTCATCGCCATACTGGCGTATAACCCGGCGTGGTGGTATGGGGTGCCATTGGTTACACGTCTCGGTCACCTCTTGTTCGCATTGACGGCACTTTGAACAGTGTACATTACATTTCAGATGTGTTACAACCCGTGGCTCTACCCTTCATTCGACCCCTGCGACACCCTACATTTCAGCAGGATAATACACGCTCGCATGTTGCAGGTCCTGTACGGGCCTTTCTGGGAACAGAAAATGTTCGACTGCTGCCCTGGCCAGCACATAATCCAAATCTCACCAATTGAAAACGTCTGGTAAATGGTGACCGAGCAACTGGCTCGTGACGATACGCCAGTCACTACTCTTAATGAACTGTGGTATCGTGTTGAAGCTGTATGGGCAGCTGTACCTGTACACGCCATCCAAGCTCTGTTTGACTCAATGCCTAGGCGTATCAAGGCCGTTATTACGGCCAGTGGTGGTTGTTCTGGCTACAGATTTCTCAGGATCTATGCACCCAAATTGCGTGAAAATGTAATCACATGCCAGTTCTTGTATAATAATTTGTCCAATAAATACCCGTTTACCATCTGCATTTCTTCCTGGTGTAGCAATTTTAATGGCCAGTAGTGTAGTTACCTAAACGTCACGCACTTATGTCTGTAAAACTTGAGCAGAACAAATGAAATTGTGGTGATTGCAACTACAAGCCATGAAGTACGAAATGAAAGGAGAAAGAAGTCTTTGAAGACCCAGGAAGAGATGGCGCAAATGAGGCTTACCCACTAAACGGAACAGGCATCGGGCCTCATTCCAGAAAGCGGAGATGATGATGATGAGGTGTATCTCGATTCGCGCAGCTAGAGCCTTTGATTGCTCAGACCTTACGCTGAGTCACCCGCGGCAGTCGGATGCGTGCCGTGTACTCCCTTTATGGGCTCCCGCCCTTTGCCTCCTACCGCTCTGCAGACTCCGCACAGTGGCGGGTCCTTAAACCGCGCGCATCCACAGAACAGACGCCCGGAGCAGATCCGGATTCCAGCGCCCGCCGCCGGCTGACGTGACTCGGCGCCGGCTGGAGTCGGCTGGGGCCTTGGAAATCCCGGAGGGCTCCTCGCTACACTGCATAACTGGCTGGCATTCCCCGCTCTGCAGCCGGGAGGCGAGGCGCGGTCGTTTCGGGGAATCCTGGAGACCCACCTGGCGGAATGAGGCACAATACTGCGATATGACGGAAACACCGTCTTTAGTACCGAACTCTGCAGCGTCAAGTTAACGTGAGCCCGTTGGGGAAAACTTTTCGACGGGATGGTGTTTCTAACTACGTCGTATAACCTCCTGAAGCCACTCTACAGTGCACGTTGGAGGTTACTTTGTAGCACTGATGGTGATTTTCTGACCTAACCTATCCGTTTTATGAACGAATATAAAGTGACTATTTGCGTCTGTAAGCACCCAGGCTCTCTTATCATATTCTCCTGACTCTACGCGCTAACATACTCGCAGCCAGGCCACAGTCTACGCACGTAGGAGTATTTGCACTGAAAAAGCAAGATTTTGAAACATATAATGTGTTAGAACATTACGAATTATCTCGAGGAAAACCGTCTATTGACACACAGTCAACACGGTTTAGAAAACAACGATCTTGCGAAACACAACTAGCTCTTTACTCGCACGAAGTTTTGAGTGCTGTCGACAAGGAATTTCAAATTGAAATTTCAAATTGGTTCCGTATTTCAGGATTTCCGGAAGGCTTTGACACTGTACCACACAAGCGGCCCATGGTGAAATTGTCTCAGTTATGTACCAGGATTCGTGATTTCCTGTGAGAGAGGTCACAGTTCGTAGTAACTGACAGAGAGCAATCACACGAGTAAAACAGAAGTGATTTCTGGCATTCCGCAAGATAGTGCTACGGGCCCTTTGCTGTTCCTTATCTATATAAACGATTTGGGACACAATCTGAGCAGCCATCTTAGGTTGTTTGGTTGTTTATCAAATGTTCTAATGTGTGTGAAATCTTATGGGACTTAACTGCTAAGGTCATCAGTCCCTAAGCTTACACACTACTTAACCTAAATTATGCTAAGGACAAACACACACACCCATGCCCGAGGAAGGACTCGAACCTCCGCCGGGACCAGCCGCACAGTCCATGACTGCAGGGCCTTAGACCGCACGGGGTTGTTTATTGACTAGTTAAGTCATCAGAGGATCAAAACAAATTGCTGAACGATTTAGTAAAGGTATATGAATGGTGCGAAAATTGACAATTAACCCTAAATAACGAAAAGAGTGAAGTCATATACAGGAGTGCTAAAAGGAATCTGTTAAACTTCGGTTGCACAGTAAATCAGCCACATCTAAAGGCTACAAATTCAACTAAATACCTAGGAAATACAATTGCAAACAACTTAAATGGGAAGGAAAACATAGAAAAAGTTGTAGGGAAGGCTAACGAAAGACTGCGTTTTATTGGCAGGGCACTTAGGAAATGTAACAGATCTACTAAGGAGACTGCCTACACTACGGTTGTCCGTCCTCTTTTAGAATACTAATGCGTGGTGTGGGATTCTTAGCAGATAGGATTGACGTAATACATCAAAAACGTTCAAAGAAGGGCAGCACGTTTTGTATTATCGCGAAATAGGGGAGAGAGTGTCACTGAAATGATACAGGATTTGGGACGGACATCATTAAAACAAAAAGCGTTTTTCTTTGCGAAGTAATCTTCTCAAGAAATTCCAATCACCAACTTTCTGTTCCGAATGCGAAAATACTTTATTGACGCCGACCTACATAGGGAGAAATGATCACCACGATACATAAGGGAAATCAGAGCTCGCACGGAAAGATGTAGGTGTTCGTTCTTCCCGCGCGCTATACGAGATTGGAATAATAGAGAATTGTGAAGGTGGTTCGATGAACCCTCTGCCAGGCACTTAAATGCGATTTGCAGAGTATCCACGTAGATGTAGATGAAAAACAGTCGACGTTGTTTTATGCTTTTTCCGCAATAGGACCAAATGAAATACATTGTTTGACCTTAATTTATGTCTGTTAACAAAATAGACAAACTCGAAATGCAAACTACGTGTTACAATACATCGTTATTCAGTGAGAAACTGTTTTGCTTATCGTCCTCTCCATCATTTTTCCCTTCTGCTATAGTTTCGCCGCTACCACTTTCACCAAGAGGTAAAGACGATGTGTTAGCGACAATTGAAGGGCTTATTTCAATAGTGGTACAAATCCATTACCTTCACTTTTCTGCCTATAATGCTTCTGCAATTAATGATCCAAAAAAACAGAAAGAAAGGTTCATCTCTAGCAAGAAGCCATATGCTTGGATATTTCTGGTCTCTCAACTGCAGATTTTTCAGCGCTCATTTAACTTTAGGACTCTGTATCTCAATATGAACAAAAATGGACTTGTACCACTATTGAAATAAGCCCTTCAATTAAACTGACTGCCTCTTGCGAAAATGGGGCAATTTTCTAATGATGCCTTGGTCTATTACAACAGAAATACGGGTCCGAATGTAGTAAGAATGTGTTTAGAACATGACTGTCGCAATCCACACCTTATCATTTACCAGCACAATTTATTATAGATTGCCCCATGTGCTTGTTGCGAGTCTCAGCTGCTTCCTTGGCCTATAGGAAGAAATGCTTAAGATATGGTTTTGGCACCATGCAGTAAACCATTGTGAAGAATTGGTGGCATAGGATACCAGCCATAAAAATCTGAGTACATTTTTGCTGTTTCACAAGGGAAGGCATCAAATTTCTCAGTATCAATCGTATTGCTCCACGAAATCATTTCCAGGATTAGCTTGAATCCTTTAATTAAATCCATAGTAAAGCCAGTCATCCGAGAAGAGCGTGCTGGGTCGGCAAAAGATCTTATGGATGTGTTGTCGCCATTTGGATGTGTCCATGCTTGGGAATGTCTGCGAGGAGACCCAGTTCTTCTTTGAAATTGCTATGTTGCAACAGTTTAACTAATTTAATATTTCGTTTCGAATGAATGAGAAAGAAAACGCCAGGTGAGGGCGCAAAATGTTATTGTGTTACGCAATTTTCGTCGGTATAAAATTTCATGCCTGTGAAAGAGATATAGCTCGACAAGATCCGACAGGTAAACAAAAACATTGAAATATCAAGATTTTGAAGTAACAAAAATTCACACAGAAATACAGGGCTATTACAAATGATTGAAGTGATTTCATAAATTCACTGTAGCTCCATTCATTGACATATGGTCACGACACACTACAGATATGTAGAAAAACTCATAAAGTTTTGTTCGGCTGTAGCCGCACTTCAGGTTTCTGCCGCCAGAGCGCTCGAGAGCGCAGTGAGACAAAATGGCGACAGGAGCCGAGAAAGCGTATGTCGTGCTTGAAAAGCACTCACATCAGTCAGTCATAACAGTGCAACGACACTTCAGGACGAAGTTCAACAAAGATCCACCAACAGCTAACTCCATTCGGTGATGGTATGCGCAGTTTAAAGCTTCTGGATGCCTCTGTAAGGGGAAATCAACGGGTCGGCCTGCAGTGAGCGACGAGCGACGAAACGGTTGAACGCGTGCGGGCAAGTTTCACGCGTAGCCCGCGGAAGTCGACGAATAAAGCAAGCAGGGAGCTAAACGTACCACAGCTGACAGTTTGGAAAATCTTACGGAAAAGGCTAAAGCAGAAGCCTTACCGTTTACAATTGCTACAAGCCCTGACACCCGATGACAAAGTCAAACGCTTTGAATTTTCGGCGCGGTTGCAACAGCTCATGGAAGAGGATGCGTTCAGTGCGAAACTTGTTTTCAGTGATGAAGCAACATTTTTTCTTAATGGTGAAGTGAACAGACACAATGTGCGAATCTGGACGGAAGAGAATCCTCACGCATTGATGCAGCAGATTCGCAATTCACCAAAAGTTAACGTGTTTTGTGCAATCTCACGGTTGAAAGTTTATGGCCCCTTTTTCTTCTGCGAAAAGAACGTTACAGGACACGTGTAACTGGACATGCTGGAAAATTGGCTCACGCCACAACTGGAGACCGACAGCGCCGACTTCATCTTTCAACAGGATGGTGCTCCACCGCACTTCCATCATAATGTTCGGCATTTCTTAAACAGAAGATTGGAAAACCGATGGATCGGTCGTGGTGAAGATCATGATCAGCAATTCATGTCATGGCCTCCACGCTCTCCCGACTTAACTCCATGCGATTTCTTTCTGTGGGGTTATGTGAAAGATTCAGCGTTTAAACCTCCTCTACCAAGAAACGTGCCAGAACTGCGAGCTCGCATCAACGATGCTTTCGAACTCATTGATGGGGACATGCTGCGCCGAGTGTGGGAGGAACTTGATTATCGGCTTGATGTCTGCTGAATCACTAAAGGGGCACATATCCAACATTTGTGAATGCATAAAAAAACTTTTTGAGTTTTTGTATGTGTGTGCAAAGCATTGTGAAAATATCTCAAATAATAAAGTTATTGTAGAGCTGTGAAATCGCTTCAATCATTTGTAATAACCCTGTACTGTCTATAAACGTAAAATTCAAACAATAAAGATGTGGTGTAAGATAAAGTACATAACTTGCATTTCCATATTAAGTGTACACTGAACTGCCAGAATATTATGACTACCGACCTACTACCGATATACACCCTTCCAGGCGATAGCAGCGTTACCTGACGAGAAATGACTTGTAGTCAGACACCCACACGGTGCATTTAGTATCAGTCAGCTTGCTGTCCATGTGTAGAATGCGGAAGGTGAACGATCTGAGTTTGATCGAGAGCAGATTGTGACGGCGTGAACTTATCAGAAACTGTATGATTCGTAGGATGTTCGAGGAGTGCTGTGGTGTCTTCTACAGGTTGCGAAACTAAGTTGAAACCACGTCCAGACTTTGTATGGTTCGGTGGCCACCATTTATTACAGATGCCGGACGTCGTAGGTTTGATGGACTGGTAAAACAGGACCGGCAGCGAACTGTGGCGAAACTTACATCAGACGTTATTGCTGGCCAGAGTACAAGCGTGGCTAAACACACAGTGCACCGAATGCTCCTAACGATAGGCCTCTGCAGCCGGCGGCCTGTGCATGTGCCAATGTTAACACCGCGACATCACCAGCTATGACTGAAATGGAAATGTGACCATCGGCGCTGGACTTCAGCGCAGTGGCAGAGCGTTGCATGGTCTTATGGATACCGATACCTTATTCATAATGCCGATGGAAGGGTGCAAATACATTGTCTTCCAGGGGAACAGCCGGCCGCGGTGGTCTAGCGGTTCTGGCGCTGCAGTCCGGAACCGCGGGACTGCTACGGTCGCAGGTTCGAATCCTGCCTCGGGCATGGGTGTGTGTGATGTCCTTAGGTTAGTTAGGTTTAAGTAGTTCTAAGTTCTAGGGGACTTATGACCTAAGATGTTGAGTCCCATAGTGCTCAGAGCCATTTGAACCATTTTTGAACCAGGGGAACAACTCCTTGACACTGTACTGCAGTACAGAGACAAGCTGACAGCGGCTCCCTTATGCTCTAGGGAACATTCACGTGCGAATCCATTGGTCCAGTGGAGCTTGTGCAACGCACCATGACGACGAAGGATTATCACACACTGGTTGCAGACTGGGGAAGCGCATTCATGATGATCATGTTTCCCGACGGGAGTGGCATTTTTCAGCAAGATAATGCGCCATGTCACAAGGCCAGGAGTGTGATGAAGTGCTTCGAGGGACACATTGGCAAGTTCCAATTGATGTGCTGGCCTCCCATCTCGCCATATCTGAACCCGATTGAACACATTTGGGATGTGGCTGCACGTAAAGTCAGAGCTCATTGTCCTCCGCCAGAATTTACAGGAATTAGGTGACTTGCATATGCAGATGTGGAACCAACGCCCTCCAGCGACCTACCAAATCCTCATTACTTCCATGCCACGACACGTCGCCGCTGTTATCCATGCCAAAGGTGGACATACTGCAGCAGACTTTGTAAATTATAGGGATGATTTGGAACCTGTTACATCACCGACATCGGTATTCGTGAGTGGAAATATCAGTTTCCTCTATTTTTTCGAGTTTTCACATAAAGATCTTCGCAGTCAGGATAAGTGCTGAAGTGTCAGGTTTGTAGAGAAATAATTTCCAGTCTATATCTTCAGAATTATGTTGAGCAAGCGATCGGTAGGTTGCTGCTGTGTGCTTGTTATCGAGAAGTACCGCGAAAATGGTATAATATTATGGCATACCATACTAAAATGCATGTGTTCTTGTAATCCCAGAGTCCGGAGATGAGTGTAGAAAAGCAAGCAAGCAGGTCCAGACCCAAAACAGTACAGCGTTTGTGCCAAGGGGGAGCGAGCCCGAATTTGTGGAACACACGCTGTCCCATTATGATTGCTAGGAACAATGCGCCCTGTGCGGTTCTGTGACATCAGTTTCCCCAGGTATCACATCAACAATGGTAAAACACATGTGCTGCCCGGAGGTGTCTCGCATATAGGACCAGCATGAGCAACGCATTTGAGTTCTGTGACATCAGTATAACACTCCTAGAACTCTAACTGTATACCCAAAAATAGAAGCAACTTTCACTTGCTCACTGCAGGTAGCAGTGGCGTGAGAGCGATGGCTCGCACTGGCTTGCGTCCGGTGGTGGCCTCTGCAAATAGGTCTTTGCTCTCGTCCGGTTGCGTCAACAAGGTGCCTAGGTGATCATGTATTTTCCAGAGGAATTTCTCACGTGTCAAGTATGAAAGGGATTTCACCACCTGACGCTTGAGGACACCTGTGCATGGTTTGACAGCTGACGGCCAAGTCACTTCGCGGGGGCTGTTGGTAGCCTCCAGTGCGGTCTAGTGGACAGGGGGTGGCGGACGGTGCTTGTAAACATTGATTGTGTGACTGTTACATTATTTTGCTAGCAGGTCTGTAGGCTGTGCTATGCATTATTTGGACAGTTTATGAGTTGATTTTGTGACTCCACATCAGTGTGCTGCATTATTTAGGAGGACTTTGCATGTCTGTACTGAAATTATGTGAGTAATTGAGGAGTTGTGTCTGCAGAGCATTATATAGGAGTAGTTTACAGGTCTGTGGGCTGTGTGGCGTGACCCCAAGCGTGTCAGATCGTGTGTTTCGTGTCGATGTGATAAACATACTATCTTTCAAAGTCCATCGCTAAATAAATTGTTCCAAAACAAATAAAGTACACTCCTTCCTTACTCTCTCCAGCGGGCCAGTGCAGGCTGAGTCATTTTTGCACCATTTTCCACCTCCAGACAACCATCTTCAATTACGTCACAGGAGGGATGGCAGCATCTTCTGGTGGCAGTACTGTGTACTAGGTCAGTTGTACTCTAGATCTCTTGGTCTAGACACTGGCTGTAAAATAAAGACTAATGTCCAGCAGAGGCAGAGTCCTTTTCACACCATTTCGCCCCACCATCTTGGATTATATCACAGAACAGACGACAACTGAGCCCTCTGGTGGCAGTACTGTGCACTAGGCGTGGTCCTCGTGGCAAACACACTGTTTACCACCACCTTGGATAACGGTACTTGCATCATGAGCTGACATCATGACCGCCATCTTGGATTACATCACGAAATGGACAACAGTGCCCTCTGGTGATGGTACTGTGTCCTAGGTCAGTTGGAGTCTGGACCTTGTAGAGAACACACTGGATGGCTGTTCAGCATCAAATTGTTTAAATAAATAGTTCATGCAAAGTAATAATGACTTATGTCCAGCACAGGTTGAGTCCTCTCCCTGTCATTTCCTAGGACAAGGTGGTGGTTGGGTGAATTAGGTTAATGGAGGTAGTGCAAGTTTATTTTCCCACCATTTTCTTGGGTTAGTAGAGGTATGTTGCATTATCCTGATGGAATTTGAACTTCCCACCATTTTCTGGGAGAGGGGGTAGGTTAGTGGAGGTAGCCCAACTGACCGAACTACCTGTCAAAATTCATACTTCCTGCCAGACTCCGCCATCTTGAATGGCGTCATGGCCATTCATGCACTGTTGCCAAGTCTACTCACCTCCATCTTGGAAGACTTCATTGTCGCCATCTTGGACACATATGGCAACAATGCAGAGTGGGCCAGAATGAACTTAGTCCCAATACTGTCATAATGTTGTGACTTACCATTGTATGGCCCACCCAGTTAGCTGTGCGGTCTAAAGCACTGCTTACTGGGCAGGAAGGTGTATCAGTCCCTGGCACGAATCCACCCAGAAGATTAGTCTTGAGGTCTGGTGTGCCGGCCAGTCTGTAGATGGTTTTTAAGGTAGTTTTCCATCTGCCTCGGTGTATGCGGGCTGGTTCCCCTTGTTCCACCTGAGTTACACTATGTCGGCGATTGCTGTGCAAACACTTTCTCCACATACATTTACACCATCATTACTCTACCTCACAAACATTGGGACTAAACTCGTCTGGTGTGAGACGCTCCTGGGGGGGGCGGTCCACTGGGTCCGAACCGCACAATAACCCTGGGTTCGGTGTGGGGCGGCGGTTCGGTTTGTGGACTGCTGTTTCTGTTGTGGGGTTCTGAACCACTGAGGGCTACGGTGCAGACGAAGCCTCTCCGTCGTTTCTAGGTCCCCAATACAATACAATACCAGTGTATGCCTATATAAAAACTTAACTACAAAAGCGAGAGAAGCAAATGTCACAAACAAGCGCGCACGGATGAGCACATCTATTTCTTATTGTCAGGTTTGCGACTGACTGACAGCACCAACTGGCCTGAGCGTAGAGCAAGATTCTGGCTGCTGATAATCAGGTGGACTTTCGACCTTGAAAATTAATCCGTTTGAAAGGGTTTAAATTATCTTGCCGATTTTGATTTTTGATTGATTTTAGAGCGCAAATACTCCCAAATGCTCTGTGCGGTGCACGAGACAAATACGTAAAGTATTGTTCTTTACAGTTCCTGGGAGTCGTTAGTTGGCGGACCTAGATTACTTCTACACTGTCTGCTCAAAAGTATCCAGGCACCGCTCTTTATTGAGGACTTGGTCACTAGACGTCACGAGATGCGGATCCGACAGTAAAAAAGGGGCAGCGAGAATTACGTTGCCATAAGAAAAACATTAACAGCAGAATGGATCCGTAAAGAACTCTGTGACTGTGGACGTGGACTACCTATTAATTGTCACCTGAGTAACAAATCCGACAGGGACTCTTCATCCCTTCTGAAGTCTGTCGACTGTCTGTGATGACTAGAAACGCGGAAGAACAAACTAAACCGTAATGAGTAATTTTTTGTAGTTCCTAAGTAATGGTGAGCGATGAAGAGAGAGAAGAAGACTGTACGGCGTTCCTCGAGATGGCGAGAGTTCCTGTGGCTCTTAGTAGTTACTGTGCGCTTGCTACTATCTTGAGTGGCGAAGCGATGGAGAACACCTGTATCGCCGTAGCGGTTCGAAGCGAGAGAGTTCACTGGCCTGGGCCATAGCGGATGGGACTTCTACCACATGGCTTGGGAGGAGCTATGGATTTTAGGATACTTCTAGCTAGGATCGTCAACATTCTTCGGATCCAGCTTGATCTATTAGCTCGTTTATTGGCGAGCTCTGATAAAATTCCTTGAGAAATTGTGATTCTGATGGGAAACCTACCAGGCTCCTTCCGCTCTCATTGTTTTGCCACCGTCAGTTTTACGTGTATATATATGTGGTGTCACCGCCAGACACCACACTTGCTAGGTGGTAGCCTTTAAATCGGCCGCGGTCCGGTAGTATACGTCGGACCCGCGTGTCGCCACTATCAGTGATTGCAGACCGAGTGTCACCACACGGCAGGTCTAGAGAGACGTCCTAGCACTCGCCCCAGTTGTACAGCCGACTTTGCTAGCGATGGTTCACTGACTAATTACGCTCTCATTTGCCGAGACGATAGTTGGCATAGCCTTCAGCTACGTCATTTGCTACGACCTAGCAAGGCGCCATTATCAATTGCTATTTATCTTTTGATGCATGTACCGTCAGACCGATGTTCACCAATTATGGATTAAAGTTAAGTATTCCAGAAGCTCCGTACTATTTTTGCTACTATAAGACCTTGACTTGTTCCAGACCTCACGGCAGCCTGCGTGAGCTAAACGCGTGCCTTTCGGCTACCCGTCATTGTGGATTGGCTGTCTTGCCAGTCCACAACAATATATATATTTATATATATACATGCTCCAAAGAAACTGGTATCGGCATGCGTATTCAAATACAGAGATAAGTAAACAAGCAGAATACGGGGCTGCAGTCGGCAACGCCTATACAAGACAACAAGGGTCTGGCGCAGTTCTTAGACCGATTACTGCTGCTACAATGGCAGGATTTAAGAGAGTTTGAACGTGGTGCTGTAGTCGGCGCACGAGCGATGGGACAGAGCATCTCCGAGGTAGCGATGAAGTGAGGATTTTCCTGTACGACCATTTCACGAGTGTACCCTCAATATCAGGAATGCGGTAAAACATCAAATCTCCGACGCCTCTGCGACCGGTAAAAGATCGTGCAAGAACGGGACCGACGACGACTGAAGAGAATCGTTCAATGCGACAGACGTGCAATTCTTCCGCAAACTGCTGCAGATTTCAATGCTAGGCCATCAGTAAGTGTCAGCGTGCGAACCATTCAACGAAATATCATCGATTCGGAGGCGACGGCTCACTCCTGTACGTTCATGATTGCTCGACACAAAGGTTTACGCCTCGCCTAGGACTGTCAGCATCGATATCGGACTGTTAATGACTGGAAACATGTTGCCTGGTCGGACGAGTCTTGTTTCAAATTGTATCAAGCGGATGGACGTGTACAGGTATGGAAACAGCCTCATGAATCGATGGACCCTGCATGTCAGCAAAGGAGTTTTCAAGCTGGAAGAGGCTCTGTAGTGGTGTGGGACGTGTGCAGTTGGAGTGATATGGGACTCCAGATATGTCTAGATACGACTCTGACAGGTGACACGTACGTAAGCATCCTGTCTGATCACCTGCATCCAGTCATGTCCATTGTGCATTTCGACGGACTTGGGCAATTCCAGCAGGACAATGCCACGATTCACACATCCAGAATCGCTACAGAGTGGCTCCAGGAACATTCTTTTGAGTTAAACACTTCCGCTGGCTACCAGACTACCCAGACATGAACATTATTCAGCATATCTGGGATGCCTTGCAACGTTCTGTTCAGATGAGATCTCCAGCCCTTCATACTCTTACGTATTCATGGACAGCCCATCAGGATTCATGGAGATGCCGTGTCCCATCGCTCGTGCGCCGACTATAACACCACGTTAAAACTCACTTAAATCTTGATAACCTGCCGTTGTAGCAGCAGTAACCGATCTTACAACTGCACCCGACACTTGTTGCCGACCGCAGCGCCGTATTCTGGCTGTTTGCGTATCTCTACATCTGAATACGCATGCCTATACCAGTTTGGTTGGTTCAAATGGCTCTGAGCACTATGGGACTTATCATCTGAGGTCATCAGTCCCCTAGAACTTAGAACTACTTAAACCGAACTAACCTAAGGACATCACACGCATCCATGCCCGAGCCAGGATTCGAACCTGCGACCGTAGCGGTCGCGCAGTTCCAGACTGTAGCGCCTAGAACCACTCGGCCACCCCGGCCGGCTATACCAGTTTCTTTGGCACTTCAGTGTATTGTGGTACTGATTACAGCATTAGAGTAATTTGGTACCACCTTGCCGAATAAGCGAATAAAAAATAAGCGAATATAATTCCCCATTAAACACACCGTGTTTACAAAGACAAACAAACAGACAGTGGACGTTGCGTCAATCACACGAGAGGCAGTAACGGTTTGGACTGACTCTTTCTCAGCACTGAAAGAACTGCAACTTCACTTATTTTGTGAAACGTCAGAGAAATTCGCCTAGTGGTTTTTGGGACACAGTGTCCCAATATGTGTCTTACGTGCTTCCTGTTTCAGATAAGCAGAAGTCAGTACTAAATCGTAGCAAGAATGTGACTAAGTACTGCGTGTGATGTTTGAACAAGTCTTGTTGAGCAGTACTCGAGATGAGGAGTCGCATCCACTTAAAGAAGGTGTACTCATGCTGACTTTCAGAACAGAATGCGGTCTTCCGTGGAATAAGCATTCCTAATGACTCACTGCTGTGATGCACACAGATGGAAAAAACCAACGAGTTAGTCACACAGGTAAAGTGAGAGGACAATTACACACACATCTATGCTCCGCAAGTCACCTTACGGTGTGTGGCGGGGGGTATTTCTGATACCACTGAGTTCCCCCCCCCCCCCCCCCCCCCCGCACATCTCAAAAATGGCTTGGGGGGAAAATGATGGTCGGTAAACCTCAGTATTAGCTCCAGTTTTTACGATCCTCTTGTTGTGGTCATTTTGCAAGGGAGGAAGCAGTATGTTGCAGCCTCTTCAAAGAAAATACTTTCGCGGATTTCCATAGTAAACCTCTCTGTCAAGCACAACACTTCTTTTCCAGTTTTGCCACTGAACTTTTGTTGAGTATCTCTGTAATCTGTCGCACCGACTAAGCGATCCTGTGGCGAAATACACCATTTTTCGTTGCATCTTCAGTATCCCTTCTGTTTATCCATTCTGGTTCGTGTCCGAGACTGATGAAAAGTTCTCAAGTATCAGTCGAACAAGAATTTTGTAAGCCACTTCATTTTGGATGAAACATACTCCCTTAATGTTCTTCCAATGAATCTCAACTGCCGGCCGTAGTGGCCAAGCGGTTCTAGGCGCTACAGTCTGGAACCGCGCGACTGCTACGGTCGCAGGTTCGAATCCTGCCTCGGGCATGGATGAGTGTGATGTCCTTAGGTTAGTTAGGTTTAAGTAGTTCTTAGTTCTAGGGGACTGCTGACTTCAGAAGTTAAGTCCCATAGTGCTCAGGGCCATTTGAACCATTTTTGAATCTCAGTTAGTATTTGCTTATCGCTATCAATCCTCTTTACGTCGGTATGGACTGCTGTTCCTAGGTATTTTACGAAACTTACTGTTTCCAGTGGTTTCTCATAATCGATCAGTTGTGGGTTTCCTCATCCATTTTCGCGTAGTAGCTTAATTTTCTTTTCATTGACAGTCTACTGTAGTCTCTGCATCAGTCAGTATACTGCAGATTTGTCACACTTCCTTCTAGTACCTCTCAAATTACCTGTATGGCAGTCGATTTTGTACCATGAAGACTGACTTGCTGTGTTCTGTCCGCAAGGACGTCCTGAATCCACTCATAAATATGGTCTGATACTAGGAAAGCTCGTATCTGCCTTCCTGAATGACAATGCGGCACTGCGTCGTGGAACACGGCACTTTTGTATACTATGCTGTGGACAGCATGGACGAGCGGATCGAGCTTGATACGCAAAACCCCTGATTGTGGAGCCCATGTTGGTTTTTATAGAGGAGATTTTAGTACTTCAAAAACGTTGTAACACGTGAGTGTAAAATATATTCATAATTCTAAAAGAGATTGATGTCAATGATATCCATACAAATTATAAAACTGGATGTATTTATGTATGCATATGCGTATGTGTGCAGTCCTAAAGCATCGTCTGCATATCGACCACCGCAGCGCCGCGAAAAGGCATCAAGAAGGCGTAGACTCCCGCGTCAGTGTGGAAAGAGCGGGTAGCGCCCCACGTCCAGGGCCGGCGGCGGTGGCCGAGCGGTTCTAGGCGCTTCAGTCCGGAATAGCGCGACTTCTAAACCACTTAACCAACTTCAACCAACGGTCGCAGGTTCGAATCCTGCCTCGGGCATGGATGTGTGTGATTCCTTAGGTTCGTTAGGTTTAAGTAGTTCAAAGTTCTAGGAGCCCATGTGAAGACATCGAAAAAGATATGATTGTCGGACGGACAGACTCAGCATACAGGAAAGTCCAAACAACCTTTGGTGACATTAAAAGCAACGGAGCTAACAATAAGAGAGCAACGGGAATTCCACTGTTAAATGCGGAGGAGAGAGCAGATAGGTGGAAAGAATACATCGAAAGCCTCTATGGGGGTGAAGATTTGGTGGATGTGATAGAAGAAGAAACAGGAGTCGATTTAGAAGAGATAGAGAATCCAGTATTAGAATCGGAATTTAAAAGAGCTTTGGAGGACTTACGGTCAAATAAGGCAGAAGGGATAGATAACATTCCATCAGAATTTCTAAAATCATTGGGGGAAGTGGCAACAAAACGACTATTCACGTTGGTGTGTAGAATATATGAGCCTGGCGACATACCATCTGACTTTCGGAAAAGCATCATCCACACAATTCCGAAGACGGCAAGAAGTGCGAGAATTATCGCACAATCAGCTTAACAGCTCATGCATCGAAGCTGCTAACAAGAATAATATACAGAAGAATGGAAAAGAAAATTGAGAATGCGCTAGGTGACGGTCAGTTTGGCTTTAGGAAAAGTAAAGGGGCGAGAGAGGCAATTCTGACATTAATGCTAATAATGGAAGCAAGGCTAAAGAAAAATCAAGACACTTTCATAGGATTTGTCGACCTGGAAAAAGCGTTCGACTATATAAAATGGTGGAAGCTGTTCGAGATTCTGAAAAAAGTAGGGGTAAGCTATAGGGAGAGACGGGTCATATACAATATGTACAACAACCAAGGGGGAATAATAAGAGTGGACGATCAAGAACGAAGTGCTCCTATTAAGAGGGGTGTAAGACAAGGCTGTATGTAGTCTTTCGCCCCTACTCTTCAATCTGTACATCGAGGAAGCAATGATGGAAATAAAAGAAAGGTCCAAGAGTGGAATTAAAATACAAGGTGAAAGGATATCAATGATACGATTCGCTGATGACATTGCTATCCTGAGTGAAAGTGAAGAAGAATTAAATGATCTGCTGAACGGAATGAAGAGTCTAATGAGTACACAGTATAGTTTGAGAGTAAACCGGAGAAAGACGAAGGTAATGAGAAGTAGTAGAAATGAAACAGCGAGAAACTCAACATCAGGATTGATGGTCACGAAGTCATTGAAGTTAAGGAATTCTGTTACCTAGGCAGTAAAATAACCAATGACGGACGGAGCAAGGAGGAAATCAAAAGCAGACTCGCTATGGCAAAAAAGGCATTTCTGGCCAAGAGAAGTCTACTAATATCAAATACCGGACTTAATTTGAGGATGAAATTTCTGAGGATGTACGTCTGGAGTACAGCATTGTATGGTAGTGAAACATGGACTATGAGAAAACCGGAACAGAAGAGAATCGAAGCATTTGAGATGTGGTGCTATAGACGAATGTTGAAAATTAGGTGGACTGATAAGGTAAGGAATGAGGAGGTTCTACGCAGAATCGGAGAGGAAAGGAATATGTGGAAAACACTGATAAGGAGAAGGGACAGGATGATAGGACATCTGCTAAGACATGAGGGAATGACTTCCATGGTACTAGAGGGAGCTGTAGAGGGCAAAAACTGTAGAGGAAGACAGAGATTGGAATGTTGTTGTTGTGGTCTTCAGTCCTGAGACTGGTTTGATGCAGTTCTCCATGCTAATCTATCCTTCTTCATCTCCCAGTACCTATTGCAAACTACATCCTTCTGAATCTGCTTAGTGTATTCATCTCTTGGTCTCCCTCTACGATTTTTACCCTCCACGCAGCCCTCCAATACTAAATTGGTGATCCCTTGATGCCTCAGGACATGTCCTACCAACCGATCCCTTCTTCTAGTCAAGTTGTGCCACAAACTTCTCTTCTCCCCAATCCTATTCAATACCTCCTCAATAGTTACGTGATCTGCCCACCTAATCTTCAACATTCTTCTGTAGCACCACATTTCGAAAGCTTCTATTCTCTTCTTGTCTAAACTATTTATTGTGCATGTTTCACTTCCATACATGGCTACACTCCATACAAATACTTTCAAAAACGACTTCCTGACACTTAAATGTATACTCGATGTTAACAAATTTCTCTTCTTCAGAAACGCTTTCCTCGCCATTGCCAGTCTACATTTTATATCCTCTCTACTTCGACCATCATCAGTTACTTTGCTCCCCAAATAGCAAAACTCCTTTACTACTTTAAGTGTCTCATTTCCTAATTTAATTCCCTCAGCATCACCCGACTTAATTCGACTACATTCCATAATCCTCGTTTTGCTTTGTTGATGTTCGTCTTATACCCTCCTTTCAAGACACTGTCCATTCCGTTCAACTGCTCTTCCAAGTCCTTTGCTGTCTCTGACAGAATTACAATGTCATCGGCGAACCTCAAAGTTTTTATTTCTTCTTCCTGGATTTTAATACCTACTCCAAATTTTTCTTTTATTTCCTTTACTGCTTGCTCAATATACAGACAGAATAACATCAGGGACAGGCTACAACCCTGTCTCACTCCCTTCCTAAAAACTACTACCCTTTCATGCCCCTCAACTCTTATAACTGCCACCTGGTTTCTGTACAAATTGTAAATAGCCTTTCGCTCCCTGTATTTTACTCCTGCCACCTTTAGAATCTGGAAGGGAGTATTCCAGTCACCGTTGTCAAAAGCTTTCTCTAGTCTACAAACACTATAAACGTAGGTTTGCCTTTCCTCAATCTTTCTTCTAAGATAAGTCGTAAGGTCAGTATTGCCTCACGTGTTGCATCATTTCTACGGAATCCAAACTGATCTTCCCCGAGGTCGGCTTCTACCAGTTTTTCCATTCGTCTGTAAAGAATTCGCGTTAGTATTTTGCAGCCGTGACTTATTAAACCGATAGTTCGGTAATTTTTACATCTGTCAATACCTGCTTTCTTTGGGCTTGGTATTATTATATTCTTCTTGAAGTCTGAGGGTATTTCGCCTGTCTCGGACATCTTGCTCACCAGATGGTAGAGTTTTGTCAGGACTGGCTCTCCCAAGGCCGTCAGTAGTTCTAATGGAATGTTATCTACTCCCGGGGCCTTGTTTCGACTCAGATCTTTCAGTGTTCTGTCAAACTCTTCACGCAGTTTCGTATCTCCCATTTCATCTTCATCTACATCCTCTTCCTTTTCCATAATATTGTCCTCAAGTACATCGCCCTTGTATGGACCCTCTACATACTCCTTCCATCTTTCTGCTTTCCCCTCTTTGCTTAGAACTGGGTTTCCATCTGAGCTCTTGATATTCATACAAGTGGCTCTCTGTTCTCCAAAGGTCTCTTTAATTTTCCTGTAGGCTGTATCTATCTTACCCCTAGTGAGATAAGCCTCTACATCCTTACATTTGTCCTCTAGCCATGCCTGCTTAGCCATTTTGCACTTCCTGTTGATCTCATTTTTGAGACGTTTGTATTCCTTTTTGCCTGCTTCACTTACTGCATTTATATATATTTTCCCTTTTCATCAATTAAATTCAATATTTCTTCTGTTACCCAAGGAGTTCTACTAGCCCTCGTCTTTTTACCTACTTGATCCTCTGCTGCCTTCACTACTCCATCCCTCAAAGCTAACCATTCGTCTTCTACTGTATTTCTGTCCCCCATTCCTGTCAATTGTTCCCCTATACTCTCCCTGAAACTCTGTACAACCCCTGGTTTAGTCAGTTTATCCAGGTCCCATCTCCTTAAATTCCCACCTTTTTGCAATTTCTTCAGTTTTAATCTACAGTTCATAACCAATAGATTGTGGTCGGAGTCCACATCTGCCCCTGGAAATGTCCTACAATTTAAAACCTGGTTCCTAAATCTCTGTCTTACCATTATATAATCTATCTGATACCTTTTAGTATCTCCAGGATTCTTCCATGTATACAGCCTTCTTTTATGATTCTTGAACCAAGTGTTAGCTATGATTAAGTTATGCTCTGTGCAAAATTCTAACAGACGGCTTCCTCTTTTATTTCTTAGCCCCAATCCATATTCACCTACTATGTTTCCTTCTCTCCCTTTTACTACTGTCAAATTCCAGTCACCCATGACTATTAAATTTTCATCTCCCTTCACTACCTGAATAATTTCTTTTATCTCATCATATATTTGTTCAATTTCTTCGTCATCTGCAGAGCTAGTTGGCATATAAACTTGTGCTACTGTAGTAGGCATGGGCTTCGTGTCTATCTTGGCCACTATAATACGTTCACTATGCTGTTTGTAGTAGCTTACCCACACTCCTATTTTTTTATTCATTATTAAACGTACTCCTGCATTACACCTATTTGATTTTGTATTTATAACCCTGTATTCACCTGACCAGAAGTCTTGTTCCTCCTGCCACCGAACTTCACTAATTCCCACTATATCTAACTTTAACCTATCCATTTCCCTTTTAAATTTTCTAACCTACCTGCCCGATTAAGGGATCTGACATTCCACGCTCCGATCCGTAGAATGCCGGTTTTCTTTCTCCTGATAACTACGTCCTCTTGAGTAGTCCCTGCCCGGAGATGCGAATGGGGGACTATTTTACCTCCGGAATATTTTACCCAAGAGGACGCCATCATCATTTAACCATACAGTAAAGCTGCATGCCCTCGGGAAAAATTACGGCTGTAGTTTCCCCTTGCTTTCAGCCGTTCGCAGTACCAGCACAGCAAGGCCGTTTTGGTTAATGTTACAAGGCCAGATCAGTCAATCATCCAGACTGTTGCCCCTGCAACTATGGAAGAGGCTGCTGCCCCTCTTCAGGAACCACACGTTTGTCTGGCCTCTCAACAGATACCCCTCCGTTGTGGTTGCACCTACAGTACGGCTATCTGTATCGCTGAGGCACGCAAGCCTCCCCACCAACGGCAAGGTCCATGGTTCATGGGGGGAGGCGAGAGATTGGAATACGTCAAGCGAATAATTGAGGACGTAGGTTGCAACTGCTACTCTGCGATGAAGAGGTTAGCACAGGAGAGGAATTCGTTGCTGGCCGCATCAAACCAGTCAGTAGACTGATGACAAAAAAAAAAAAAAGTTCTAGGGGACTGATGACCTCAAATGTTAAGTCCCATAGTGCTCAGAGCCATTTGAACCAACCCAAGTCCAGGAAGACAGAGTTAAGCGCCCCCTGTCAACGCTGATATAACCAGCCACCCAACCCTGGTCGTCCCCAGTGTAAGTAGGCTGTTTAGGTTTTTTTATTGGTAACGCCACCTCTGTATGAAAATCACTGGCTGTGCTGTGTGCAGTCTGTGGCTGCTTTGCATTGTTGTAATACTCGCCATTGTAGTGTTAGGCAGCTGGCTGTGAACAGCGGGTAGCGCTGCGAAGTTGGAGGTGAGCCGCCAGCAGTGGTGGATGTGGGGAGAGAGATGGCGGAGTTTTGTAATTTGTCATGAACTGCTATATATATTATGACTATTAAGGTAAATAGATTGTTTGTTCTCTATTAATATCTTTCATTTGCTAACCATCCCTATCAGTAGTTAGTGCCTTCCGTAGTTTGAATCTTTTATTTAGCTGGCAGTAGTGGCGCTCGCTGTATTGCAGTAGTTCGAGTAATGAAGATTTTTGTGAGGTAAGTGATTTCTGAAAGGTATAGTTTAATGTTAGTCAGGGCCATTCTTTTGTAGGGATTTTCGAAAGTCAGATTTTGTGCGCTAAAAATATTGTGTGTCAGTTTAAGGACAGTCTTGTATAATTGTTCAAAGGGGACGTTTCATATGTCGACCCTTAGCCGAGGATACCTCACTGGAATCTTCTGATTTTTTCTTGTAGTTTGTGTAATTAGTGTAGATTTTGTTTATTGCTAGCGCGTAATTATAGAGAGAATTTCCTTTGTAGTTGTAGTTTTTCATTGTTGTACAGTAAAACAGTTGTAGCATGCATGTAGATTTGCAGCCAGTTTTTCGCAGCTGCGCTTGCAATTAACTAAATATTATTTTCAGTGCTATGTTAATGTGTTCCCCTATTTTTGCTCTTCAGATTGTGCTTTTCTGTGTTATCGTGTGAAATATTGTGACAATAATGGCGTGTGAAAAACGTAACACTCGGCTCCAAAGTAAACTGAGAAATCATAGTGACGACGAGCGTAGCTTATCAGCACCACTGGGTAGTGAATTAACAGACATTCGAAGTAGTAATTTGGTAATTGTGCATAAGGAAATTGAGCGGGAGGCAAACAATGGCGTAGACAGTCAAACAGGTAGTGAACAGGGAAGCATTATTGATCGATCGGTCGGCAACAGCTTGCCTCAGGAATCCGAAATGACAGAACACAATATTGCAAATACTGTAGACTTAGGTTTTGGGTCCTCACCGTTTTCTCAAATGAGTCAAGACACATTTTCTGCTTGTCAAAATGTGAATGCTGCCGGTGAAAAGGCACTGCCAAAAAGCATAGAGAAACAGATCCCAGACACCAGTGCATTGTTATTACAATTAATGCAACAAATGGGACAAAAGCTTGAAAAGTTAGACACAATGGAACAACACCAGAGACAAACACAGCAACAGTTAGACACAGTGGAACAAAATCTCAAAAAGTTAGACACAATGGAACAAAATCTTCAAAAGTTAGACATTACACTTGAACAAACACGTGAAGATTTAACCACTGAGTTACATAACATCGAATCGAAATGTCAAAAGGTCTGTAATGACGTAAAAGCACAAATTTATGAGCATTTCCAACCTATTTTTTCGCGTCATGAAAATGTATTACAGAATAACGAAGCAGCCATAAAAGAACTGCAAACTATTGTTCATGAGAATGATGAGACCTTGCAAGCTAAAATTGACTCAGTTGCATCTACCGATTCGGTTACGCAACTTGCAAGAACTCAGGAAAACATAAAGGACACAGTAGATACCCAGAAAATTGGTACAGAAAGACACATGGAGGAAATAAGTACACTATCGGAGAATGTAGCCGAACTTTCGGATCAGGTCACTAACTTATCTACAAAGGTAGATGATGATCTGAATGACACAAGACCCGTAGTCTTCACTGACACAGAAGAGTATGAACAAATAAGAAAATTCAAACAAAATCAAAATCAAATCAATACACAGTACAAAAGAGAAATCCGGGAAGTACAAGATCAGTTGGCACAAGTAATACAAAGATTTCATATTTCAGAGGACACTCGCGCTTCAACACGGGAAGAGGGACATAGAAGTATGGAACAGCCACAAAATAATAACTCAGGGCACTTCGGAAATTATGAAAGAAATTGGCAAGGCGCATTGGATTTTGAGATGGAACCGCCGAAACGAAGTAACAATGACCGACATGACATGACGATTTTGACTATAAGCTGTTCATCACTACACGTAAATTCAAAACATTTAAGAATTGTGGCAACGACATTCATCCACAAGCATGGCTCCATCAATTCTCTCATTGTTTTCCTCCTAACTGGTCGTTAGAATACAGATTAGAATTTATGTGTGGCTATTTAGAGAATGAACCAGCTGTAAGAATGTGATCGATCACTCACGATTGTCACAGTGAAGGAGAATTTTACCATGCCATCCTCTCAGCATATTGGTCTCAAGCTACACAAGACCGAGTAAAACATGGCATCATAATGATGAAACATTTCGAACAATCTGAATTTTCCAGTCTTGTGAAATATTTTGAAGACATGTTGCATAAGAATCAGTATCTTTCAAACCCATACAGCCCCTCAGAACTCATCCGCATTTGCTTACTCAAATTGCCTGAACATTTACGACATATTATTTTAGCAGGACGTTGCAAAGAAGACATTGAGGCTTTTCAGGGACTCCTACAAGAATTAGAAATTGACACAGACAGTCGCGGGATGCGAAAACAGGAAAACAATCACTACAGGTCACATCCGTCACAATTCCGTGACGACAGAAACAATAACTGGCCATGACAAGCCTATTCTTACAACGCAAATCGTGACCAAAACAGACACCACCCATATGACAACCATTGGCAGAGTAATAGTTACAGAGAAAGATCGCATTTCCGTAGTAATGAATATGACAGAGATAACCATAGAAACAGACAATATGGTAATCAGAACTATTATTATCCAGGGAGACAGAATAATTTCAGACGCAACAGTTCAGCGCGCAGTTACGATTCAGGGAGAAATTCTCCACCTTGTGACCGACACGAAAGAAACTGTGTAAACTACCGACAAAACGACAGACCTGAATTCCATCAGAACTGGCGAGCTTTAAACAGAGCTGGGCCCTCTCGGCAAGGCGAATTTGTGGAAGTTAGGCCTCCTAATCCCAGTAATGATGCGCGGCAACAAAGAGACAGACAATGACTCGCACCGCAGGCATACACGTGCGCCGGCTGGCTCCGAGAAAAATAACATTGTATCTGGTACTGCTAATGAGATTTTAATGCAACATTTTGGTTTACTTGAATATACATTCTGAATTAAAGTACTTTATGAGAGATACCAGATGACACAGTGGTTAGTTTATGTGACAGCTACACGATTTTATCACGACGCTACTAATGAGTGACAATATACAATGTTGCTTTTGCAGTGTTTCTGTTTTATATCTGCACAGCTTTTCTGTTTTATTCTGGAAATTAAAACATGTTTTAGTAGTAACTTTTGTGGTATAGTTACAATGAGACTGCCTTTTCCGTAGCACAACAATATGTTACAGCACAGTAGTTTCTTCATCACGGCAATAAGCGTAATAACTAAGATATCTATACGCAAAGCATTTCACTTTTGTTTATCATGAGGTAAGTACATTGACTTCTGCAGAACTTAGCTTTCAGAGGACAATAACTACGACACTTTCACAGAGATTATCTTACAGCAAGACGCACATTTAGCACTACAGGACATGTGTTTGAGTGATTAATTTTGTACTTAAATCATTTATTTTTAAAGATATTTGAAGGACAATGATACAAAGATTTTCTGTAATACATTTCATTCCATTGTTGTAATCTGTAACACCTGAGGGTATAATTACATTAATCCTCAGGGGGTACACGCCTACTTTGTGTACCATGTGTTTGGCAAGCACAAGGAGCCCTAGCTAATATGGTATTTGCTTATACAACTTTACACATCGGTACAATATTTCTCTAAGACAGAATTACACAGCTATCTGATCGTTTCACTGAGAGAGACAAACATTTTTTTTACTACGTCAGTGACAGATGTTTACGTAATTACACAGTTGGGTAACTTCACACTTACGAAATTGTATTTTGTCTGTACTTTGTGAACTGTTCATATATTTTCGGAACCATTGTGATACTACGAGAGCTTTGAATGATGTATTTGGTATGAGATCATGATTTTTAAAGTACATTTGAGGTAGATGACACTTTTGAAATGAGCAGAGAATTTTTTTTGTAGGTTTAAAATATTCAGAAAGCTACGACGATTTTGAGATGTAATTGATCTGTTATGATGTTATTATTATGACGACAATGTGTATTATGCTGTTGAGGTATGTTTATGATCAATAAGCTGATGCTATATGAGTTATTTGAGTATGCTATGTATCTGTTATCATGAAATATTGAAGAAGTGTCGACAAATAAGGTAAGGAATAATGAGTAGTGGTGACTCTGGTTTGTGGGAAAGGTTGTTGGAAACCAAGAATCGTACTTTAAGAGTTATGAAATGTGTGTAAATGCGTGAATGTATCACAATGCTGGCGAAAATTTTTGGACTCTGTTATATTTACAGGAGTTTGTTTCTACAGATTTGTAATGCAAATTCTTAACCTGTGAATTTTTTTATATGAGACTGTCACTGTAGTGGAAACTGGTGTCGTAAATATTTCGGTAAGAAAGTTAAGTGATCACCTGCACGTAATGCGTCGTGAGCGGCCAGTTGTGCCAGCCGCCTTGAGAAAAAGCCATTAGGTGGTAGAAAAAAAAAAGGGGGAGGCCATTATCCTCGCTATCGACATTCCTTTGTAGAAAGCATCGTAAATACGACACCCTCAAACTTGAAAACATGATTACACTGTAGAGTTCTTAATTTATGATATTTACTGAAATGAAATGATGAGAAACATTTTATGTCTATTGTCTTGATAGTTGAAAGATTGTTTACTGCATTATGAAATGCCATATGGCTAGTGAATGACGTTTGACGCCTTGCTTTGCCTATTTTGTTTAATATTTAGTTCCTAGCTGCACTGCAGCACTGGTTATTATAAAATTTAATATATGTACTAATATCACTATTTTCTGTCTACAGACCCAGTAAAGAATATGTTTATGATATACTTTCTTAGAAAAGAGAGCACAAATAGACATTTCCTTTCACAGGAATTGCATAAATAATTTTTTATTGACTTGGTAACTTTCTTGCAGAGTAAGTTTTTGTGATGCATCACTCTAGTGTTAAGATGTGACATAGGTATTAGGCATGGCCATTTTTAGTGTAATATTTTTCTGCTTGAGCTATGTCATGTTTAGATATAAGTTATTTCATTTTCGTGCTACTGAATTTTAATTGGTGTTACTCTGATAAGCCAGTTTAATACTGATTTATTTTTCTTGTTTGCTGCACATTGCCTCATATTAGTTGTAATGTTGAATTGCTTGGTAATTTATATTTACTGTAGCTTGCTTTGCAATTTTCCATTTTTTTTGCATTGCTGTTTGTGTTAATTTGTTATGTGCTGCTGCATTGCCTCGTCCCTTAGTTTAGCATCTGAGCTCCATAGATTTAAGTTAGATTAAGTGGGGGTAGAGTATATAAGAAACTGACTATGGAGAATAGGGGAAGAATGCATTGAGAAGTGATATGAAAAAGATTTGGGCCAAAATGAGTATTGTACAATGAGTAATAATTATTTTGAAAGAAATATGAATAGAATACAGGAAGGAGATATAGATAGGACTTTCTGGGAATAATGATGAATGAAGCGAGATCTCCAAGAAGTAAAGAAAGTTTTGTTTGCAAAACACTGCAGTAAAACAAACCCTGTCCTTTCCTTGTGTTATCCCACTATGTTTTTCTGTACCCTTGCGTATTTGTCTTTTTCCTTTCTTTATGTGTTTAGCTAATACGATTTATGTTGTAGAATTTTCTGATAATATGTTATTTACTTTGTAAAGATGTTTAGACATTATTTATTCTGTTTTGTTTTAATGCTCGTGTGTGAAATTAATGTTTCGAAACTGTTCTCATTATTTTATGTATTTACTTATTTCATAATTCCTGTAACACTGATGTATATGTTTATTTCGATTCTTTTGTAAAGCCCATATTGCTACAAATGTTATCTGTACTATTATGTTCTTTAATGATGTATTTTGTATCTTTGTAATTGTATTTTCATGTTGTAAATTTATAATTGTATAGACACCAGTTCCCCAAATTAAGTTACATTTCACTGCACACATTTCTGTTGGTCATAGTATATGGACAATATGTGAGAAGTAGGGACTGATAGTGTTTGCACGTGTGTTAATGATCCACAAGGGACTGGATAACAGCATTGCTGGTTCTAAGGACAATTCCAAAAACTTTGTGAGTGCACAAGTGGTGGTTTATGGACTTGCTACATTATCCGCAAGACTCTTCAGTGGTGATTGTGCACCTGCACAGTCACAACAGATGGCTGCTGGCCATCTCTACAAGGACTACAGTGGGTCTGCATCTTTGATGACCCACCAATACCATTATTTCTACAAGGACTGCAGTGGGTCTGCATCTTTGATGGCCCACCAATACCATTATTTCTACAAGGACTACAGTTGGTCTGCACCTCTGGTGGCCCACCAACACCGTAATCTCTACCAGCACTACAGTGGGACTACTCTGTGATGACCTACCTACCAATATTCTTCAAAACGTTGAATGACTCTGCTGTGGGTTTGCTCTGTTGTGGACCAATCCTGTCTCCATGTCAAGAGTCAGCACTGTCTTTTCGTTGGAAGGACAACACTACTTCTTCAAGTCTGCATGGAAATCCACTACTTCCATGTGCATTTTCTTCTACTGCTCAGACTTTGAGAAAAACACTGCTATTTTACTGTGATGAACGATAAGGAATGTCTGTATGGACTGTGAGAAAATTTTAGCTTTTGACCAACATTGTATCAATTAGTGTGTGCATTTGGTTTCTTTGTTATTGTAATTATGAAAAATTTTTTCAAATCTGTATTGGCCACTGCCCAAACCAATTTGTAAAATTTTTGTGGGGAGCATGGGGGCTATGTAAGTAGGCTGTTTAGGTTTTTTTATTGGTAACGCCACCTCTGTATGAAAATCACTGGCTGTGCTGTGTGCAGTCTGTGGCTGCTTTGCATTGTTGTAATACTCGCCATTGTAGTGTTAGGCAGCTGGCTGTGAACAGCGGGTAGAGTTGCGAAGTTGGAGGTGAGCCGCCAGCAGTGGTGGATGTGGGGAGAGAGATGGCGGAGTTTTGTAATTTGTCATGAACTGCTATATATATTATGACTATTAAGGTAAATAGATTGTTTGTTCTCTATTAATATCTTTCATTTGCTAACCATCCCTATCAGTAGTTAGTGCCTTCCGTAGTTTGAATCTTTTATTTAGCTGGCAGTAGTGGCGCTCGCTGTATTGCAGTAGTTCGAGTAATGAAGATTTTTGTGAGGTAAGTGATTTCTGAAAGGTATAGTTTAATGTTAGTCAGGGCCATTCTTTTGTAGGGATTTTCGAAAGTCAGATTTTGTGCGCTAAAAATATTGTGTGTCAGTTTAAGGACAGTCTTGAATAATTGTTCAAAGGGGACGTTTCACCAGTTCGGTCGCAGACTTCGGGAGCATCAGCATTCAATAATAGGAAGACGATACTTAGCCTGAGTCCTTTCAGATGCAATAGTGCACAAAAATATTTACACATAGGAGATACAGGAGCATATCAACATACCTCATAATGAGAAGTTATGTTTCTTTCCCTTTTTAGGAATAGTGTTCTGTTAATCTGAAAATGTGACGTACAGATCGCTTTGCAACCCAGTCACCGGCCTTAGAACTTTCTCTCCTTTCTTTGCTTTTTACGGTGTTGACTCCCACAGTAACCGACACAACAGTACGTATGTATGTTCCCCATCTCCTTCTAAACCACTTAACCAACTTCAGCCAAACTTGGCACACGTAACATCTACTGTCTGGAATGAATCACTGTGGTCTTAAGAACTGCCTGTCTATCAAAGGGGTGGTGGTGAAATAGCACTGTAAGCCACTACGCGGGAATATTCATATTTTTGTCAGCCAGTATTCCAGAATGAGAGTACTTACAAACGTGCAACAGCAACGAAACTTTCTATCGCCAACGACCCTCACATATTATGAAAGGAAAGAAATTATAGCTTCGCTGCTCATCCAGTAAAACTGCCACATGAGGCATGACGTTCTAACTTATTACTTCTTTAGCCGTAACTGTATTTTGACAGGTTTATAGACGTTATTCACATATACCACTGAGTGTACGACAAAAATTACATCACTGCACAACGCTTAGTTAGAGGATATGGCATCGTAAACATTGAGATGCGTGAAATACTACCACGTCATTCAAGAAGTTTTAAATTTATAGCTTCGTTGCTAGTGGCTGCATTCACAACACTTTCGCAGACAATATCCTCATCTGCAGATGAATATACATGTTGTTGCCTTCAGTCCTGGTCTCCGTGCTACTCTATCCTGTGCAAGCTTTATCGTCTACGGGTAATTACTAAAAACTACATGCCTCTGATTCTGCTTAGTGTATTCATCTCATTGTCTCCCCCTACGATTTTTACTCCCCACGCTGCCCTCCAACAATGCCTCAGAACATATCCCACCATCCGATCCTTTCTTCTAGTCAAGCTGTGTACAAATTCCTCTTCTCTCCAATTCTGTTCATTACCTCCTCATTAGTTACGTGTTCTACCCATCAAATCTTCAGCATTCTTCTGTAGCACCACATTTCGAAATCCCCTATTCTCTTCTTGTCTGAAGTGTTTATCGTCCATGTTTCCCTTCCATACATGGCTACACTCCATACAAATACTTTAAGAAAACATTTCCTATTACGTAAATCTATACTCGGTGTTAACAAATTTCTCTTCTTCAGAAAGCTTTCCTCGCCATTGCCAGTCTACATTTTATATCCTCCCTACTCCGATCATCATCAGTTATTTTACTCCCCAAATAGCAAAACTCATCTACTGCTTTAAGTGTCTCATTTCGTAATCTAATTCCCTCAGCATCACCTGATCTAATTCGACTACATTCCATTATCCTCATTTTGCTTTTGTTGGTGTTTATATTATATCCTCCTTTCAAGACACTGTCAATTCCGTTCAACTACTCTTCCAAGTCCTCTGCTGTCTCTGACAAAATTACAATGTCATCGGCAAACTTCAAAATTTTTATTTCTTCTCCGTGGATTTTAATTCGTACTCCAATTTTTTCTTTTGTTTCCTTTACTGCTTGCTCAATATACAGATTGAATAACATCGGAGATAGGCTACAACCCTCTCTCACTCCCTTCTCAATCACTGCTTCCCTTTGATGTCCCTCGAGTCTTATAACTGTCACCTGGTTTCTCTACAAATTCTAAATAGCTATCCGCTCACTGTATTTGACCCTTGCCACCTTCATAATATGAAAGTAACTATTCCAGTCAACATTTTCAAAAGCTTTCTCTAAGTCTTTAAATGCTTTTTGCCTTTCCTTAATCTACTTTCCAAGATAAGTCGTAGGGCCAGCATTGCCTCACGTGTGCCAACATTCGCACCGATCCAAACTGATCTTCCCGAGGTCGGCTTCTACCAGCTTTTCCATTCATGTGTAAAGAATTCCTGTTCTTGTATGGAGGAAGAGGAGGTGAACAGACAGGGGTAGGGGGAAAGAAATGAACAGTAAGATAGAGGTGGAGATGTATAGGGAGAGGAGGAGATGGACAGAGAGAGGAGAGGAGGAGATGGACAGAAAGAGAGAGAGGGAGGATGAGATCGACAAAGAGAGGAGAGGGAAGAGGTGAACAGAGGGGAAGGAGCAGAGAGACGGAGAGTGGGAGGCAGAAGAGGTGGACAGAGAGAAGTGGTGGTGTAGAGAGGGGGAAGTAGGAGATGGAGTACTGTAAGACTGGCATAGATACACACACGGGCAACGCCATCTACTCAGCTAGTAAGTCTATTATTATGTGTATCCAGCCTATGACTTAAGTTGTAAACGGGAATCACTTTCGCTTTTCTCCAGTCGCCAGGTACTCTTTGTTGCTTCAGCATCCTACGGTAAGCCACTGTTAGAAGAAGAACAAATTCTTCCCCATCAAGACCCTTGTACAAAGAGTGGCATCCGCGTGTATTGTAGGGTGGGGCATAGGTATTTACCAACGGCGTCATGGCTAATAGACGTGTGCTCCAAGGTAAACAGACGAAGGTGACTTTTCAGAAAGATTACTTGGAAATTGCTGCATGATTCACGGGTGCTACGAGTATGCAATAGGTACACACTGCCACGTGTACGGAGGCTGTCCAGAGCGCCCTGGGAGGGCTTTACATGTATTAATGATAGCAGCGACGTCTCCGCGTATCATCCACTGCTGACGCTCCCTCAACTCTGTCTCACCGCACGTGGCTGAGAACCGACTGATAAGTGGAATGACACTAATTACCCTTCAGTGGTAACTACAGCCTTTGGATGGGCGCAAGTAGTTGTGAGCGTCTACGTCTTTTTGAATCTTCTTTTGGAAGACATCCAATATCTTTCTTATAAATTTTTCTCTTGGAGAAATCACCTTCTGGAATTACCTAAGTAGATCCCGTTCCAACATATACTAAGGAGTGATAAAGTGTCATTTTGATTCTCTTTATCAACAGTAATAAATAGGGTAGGAAGTAGTTAGTTCTTCTGTATGCGTATTGATGAAAACCTATGTAGGAAAAAAAAAAAAGTAGGTCAGACTCCGTGGCATTTAGGTAAGTCTGCTGCCGACCGATGAGGTGTTACTTTTAGACGGTGTCGCAGATACAGGTTGTTGCACAGATCTTTGGTCGGTAATGACAGCAATCTGTGGTCACTAGGAAGTTACACTTAACATCGATTAGATGGATATATTGAAAGGGTACAGTACCACCCGACATTGAAAATAGGTACAACATACTTCATTATTTTTGTCAGAAGAACACATTTTTTTTAAATAACTCAATTTCAATTAATACAGCGAAGCCGGATACCAGTGTGGGAAAGAATGACAATTTATTTATTTAATTGATCACATGTGCACTCCCACAAAGTAAATCCCTACATCCAGTTTGGTGGGATCTGTGAAATGAATGAATGTATGGTCGTCTGCTAACCGCAGATAGTGAATGTGAATATATGATCATCTTTGAGTCGATCCTTTGGCCACCTTTGGTGGGACCAAAGAGATGAAAATTACCAGAGCTTTGAGCGCCTGAAATGTGGCTGACCAATACGATAGCAAGGTGCTTCCCCCACTTTGACAGAGGTGCGAGAGCACCTCGAGAACGGCCATATTTCAACACTCTGCCGCTGGATCTTGTGCTGTTAAGACCTGTTTTAGTTGTGCTCCGTAATGACGAAAGAGTGGAGACATGGTATGCATGTGGAATATTTAAGAGTAGTTTGAAATATTAATTTCTCTATTTCAGGAACTTTTGTGGGGAGAATTAAATGTCAGGCAGGTAATATTAATGGGATTGTAGGAATCTTCGGGAGTGACCAACGGTCACAATGAAACCACGTGTAGCATTAAGTTGAAATACTTCCGTGTGCTTAAGTTAAGCTGAATTACTAGCGTGTGTACAATAAGTTGAAATATTTAAGAAATAGCGTGTGTACCATAAGTTGAAATATTTAAGAAATGGCGTGTGCAGGACTTGAAATTAGAGACGAGTACTTCCACGTGGTGAGTACTGTGTGAGTCTCAAACTGTGTATGAGACAAAAGATAAAGAAAAGTACTCGTCCATGGTATCAGTTGAGGACTCACGTGTGAGATGTTCTTAATGTTAAATTGTGTGATATGATTCCGTGTGACGCTAGATTTAAACTCTGAGAGAGAATCAAGGTGAGTCGGCCGTCTATCCAGCAACGCCACTTGGCTTGCATTGCACAGGAAGACGTGCATATATCTCCAGAGTTCACAGTAGGAAAGTAGAATTACAAAGTGGGGCAGTGTCGTGTGAAACTGGGATAAATATTAATTGAAGTGGGAAAGCTGAAAGTGAAAATGTTGTAATCAATCTTTGTGTAGTATTTCATGTGGTAGTGTGGTGTATGTCATGTAAGTTGGGTATGTGTGGTTTGCATGGGGGAGTAGCGAGGTAGTTTCAAAAGATTAGTGGGTTATGCTTGTTCCTTCGGTACCGCTCGGTCTGGAGGAAAGTTTAGTGATGATGATTGTGAGAGTCGAAGTGTCAGGTGTAATAAAAGATCCACCATCCTATCCAGAAAGTGCACTGTAGCGTTAAAAATAATTACGAGACCGTAATATAGAGATTCACCATTGTAAAGCCATGCCCACTGGGCGGAATTTCTCATGTGTTATTGTTGTAGGTTGTAGAATTTGTGTGTTTAGGTTAGAGAAATTATTGGAATAAATAAGATAGTGAAAAGAAAAAGATTGGTAGACTATTCCTTCGAATTGTGTGTTGTCATAATGTCCCGAGTTTATAATGTGTGCGCCATTCATATTCAGTGCGGTGGCCACGTGCTGACAAAAGCCGTTAAGTAATAGACAAAAAGAAAATGTGGTATTGCCAGTGCGTAGTGTACAGTCAGAGTTCTGTAGATTATTGATAGTCAGATGCGTGTTTCCGTTGCGTATTAATCATATAGGAGGATAACTTGTAACTTAAATTGTGAATACGAGAGTTCACGTTACTCGATAAAATTAAGAATGAATCCACTCGCTTGGCAGACTGCTCATCTTGCAGGCCTGACTGCTTGATGCCACAGTATGAGCAAGGCATGTGGGTGCCTCTCAATATGAATGGTGCAACTGAATATTTGGCTGGTACTTCCACAATCAGTTATCCCCACAGAGGCGGGATAATTTATGTATAATTTCAGTTTAAAGTAATTACAGATATATGTGGCGTTTGCACACATACACCTTGTAAGCAACTGCTGTACCAATGAGGCATTTTTTCTTTTTTTAGTCATTAGTCTTCTGACAATTTTGATGGGGCCCGCCACGAATTTTTCTCCTGTGCCAACCCCTTCATCTCAGAGTAGCACTTGCAATCTACGTTCTCAATTATCTGCTGGATGAATTCCAGTCTCTGTCTTCCTCTACAGTTTTTTCCCTCTACAGCTTCCTCTAGTACCATGGAAGTCAGTTCCTGATGTCTTAACAGATGTCCTATCATCCTGTTCCCTCTCCTTGTCGGTGTTTTCCCCATATTCCTTTCTTCTCCTCATTCCTTTTCTTATCAGTCCACCTAATTTTCAACATTCGCCTGTAGCACAACATCTAAAATTCTTCGATTCTCTTCTTTTCCGATTTTCCCACAGTCCATGTTTCACTATCATAGCATGCTGTGCTGCAAACGCACATTCTCAGAAATTTCTTCCTCAAATTATGGCCTATGTTTGATACCAATAGACTTCTGTTTGCCAGGAATGTCCTTTTTGCCAGAGCTAATCCGCCTTTGGTGGCCTGCTTGCTCTGTCCGTCATCGGTTATTTTGCTGCCTAGGTAGCAGAATTCCTTAACTTTATCTACCTCGTGACCATCAATCCTGATGTTAAGTTTCTTGCTGTTCTCATTTCTGCTACTTCTCATTACTTTCGTCTTTCTTTGATTTACTCTCAATCCATATTCTGTACTCCTTACACAGCCCGTTCCATTCAGCAGATCATGTAATTCTTTTCCACTTTCAGTCAGCGTAGCAATGTCATCAGCAAATTGTATCATTGATGCCCTTTTACCTTGAATTTTAATTCCACTGCTGAACCTTAATTTTATTTCCACCATTGTTTCTTCGATGCACAGAGTCAACAATAGCGGTGAAAGACTACAACACTGTCTTACCCCCATTTTAATACAAGCATTTCGTTCTTGGTCGTCCATTGTCACTATTCCCTCTTGATTCTTGTACACATTGTATATTACCAGTCCCTCCCAATAGTTTACCCCTGTTTTTCTGAGAACTTAGAACATCTTGCACCATTTTACATTGTCGAACGCTTCTTCCAGGTCGAAAAATCCTATGAACGTGTCTTGATTTTCTCTTTAGTCTTCCTTCCATTATCAACCGCAACGTCATAATTGCAACTCTGGTGACTTTATCTTTCCTAAAGCCAAACAGATCGTCATCTAACATAGCCTCAATTTTCTTTTTCTAACGAGGCATATTAGACACATAGTCTCGCAATACATTATTCATCATGAAATTTGTGTAGTGTGTGAATAATACACCAATACAATACTAGAAGGGAGAATGATCTCAACTTCTCTCTAGTAAATCTCTAGTGCACAGAAAGGAATGCAATACTCAGCCAGAAGATACCTTCATAAACTGCGCATTGAAAGAAAATGTCTGACAGACACTTTAAGTCTTTTCGTGTCGTTTAAAAATGTTTCTCTTTAGCAACTCTTTCTACACAGCAAGCGCCCTAATTTCTATACAAGAATTTTTCTGTAGCATAGAATGAGTTGAGCTGAGAGACTGCTGCAACGCAGATCAGTTGAGCAGATCCATGGTGAGCTTAGCACGTCCTTCGGCTAATTTCGTTAACAAGCATTTCGACTGTCTCTAAACTGCTCCGTGTTCCCGTTGACGATGTCCCACGGAATCGATGTTACGATTGTCTTGTGAACAGGAATGTCTGTCGAGGAAATCTATAAAACTAATTTATATTCCAGAACGACACATTGCATCGAAATTCTTCGAAACAGTCAATACATTTTTGCCAGCAAGCGTTGTAGGCATCCTGGAATGCCAGAGTTGGAACATCCTTGAGGTCCAATAGAGCAAGCTTAACAACAGCTTTCATGATTTCGCTGGTCTTGATATAGTGTTCACTTCAAGGGTGTCTTGAACAAGGAAAGGCAAAATTCCGCCGCAGTGAGGTGGGGATTGCAGGGGGGATATCGCAGTGTTGACACAAACACTGAAGAGAAGAAAGGAACTGGTGCACCTGCCTAATATCGTGTAGGGCCCCCGCCAGCAAGCAGAAGTGCCGCAGCACGACGTGTCATGGACTCGACTAATGTCTGAAGTAGTACTGGAGGGAATTGACACCTTGAACCTGGAGGGCTCTCCATAAATCCGTAAGAGTGCCAGGGAGGTAGAGACCTCCTCTGAACAGAACGCTGCAAGGTATCCCAGATGTGCTCAATAATGTTCATGTCTGGGGAGTTTGTTGGTCAGCGGAAGTGTTTAAAATCAGAAGAGTGTTCCTGGAGCCACTCTGTAAAAAATTCGGAACGTGTGGTGTGCCGCATTGTCCTGCTGGAATTGGCCAAGTCTGTTGGAATGTGCACTGGGCATGAATGTATACATGTGATCAGACAGGATGCTTATGTAAGTGTCACCTGTATGAGTTGTATCTAGACGTATCAGGGGTCCCACATCACTCCAACTGAATACGCGCCATACCATTACAGAGCCTCCACCAGCTTGAAAGTTCCCTGCTGTCATGCGGGGACCATGGATTCATGAGGGTGTCTCCTTACCCGTACGTCCATCAGCTCGATAAAATTTGAAACGAGACTATTCTGACCAAGCAACATGTTACTAATCATCAACTGTCCGATGTCGATAGTGACGGGTCCAGGCGAGGCGTAAAGCGTTGTGTTGTGCAGTTATCGAGGTACACAAGTGGGCCTTCGTCTCCGAAAGCCCATATCAATGATGTTTCGTTGAACGGTTCGTATGCTGACACTTGTTGATGGCCCAGCATTGAAATCTGCAGCAATTTGCGGAACGGTTGCACTTCTGTCACGCTGAACGATTCTCTTCAGTCGTCGGTGGTCCCGTTCTTGCAGGATCCTTTTCCGGCCTCAGCAATATAGGAGATTTGATGTTTTGCCGGATTTCTGATATCCACGCTACACTTGTGAAATGGTCGTACGGGAAAATCCCCACATGATCGCTACCTGGAACATGCTCACATGCTGTGTCCCATCGCTCGTGCGCCGACTATAACACCACTTTCAAACTCACTTAAATTTTGATAATCTGCCATTGTAGCAGCAGTAACCGATCTTACAACTGCACCAGACACTTGTTTTCTTCTATAGGCGTTGCCGACCGCAGCTCCTTATTCTGCCTGTTTATGCGTCTGTATTGGGATATTCATGTCTATACCAGTTTCTCTGGCGCTTCGGTGTAGTATTTGACTATATAATCCCTCATCGAGAAGGCACCTAGCGCACTGCCTTGGTGGGGCTGCCAGGAACTCGCGATGTGTAAACTGACGCATGAGACACATTTTTTTTTTTTTTTTTTTTTTTTTTACTCTATCGTGCAGTTCCACTCAAAAGACGCCACTTGTGGCCTGTCTCGCAGGTACCAAACAATCTTCGGCGAGATCACTAGCATCGAAACACACAATGAGCATGGACCCTTCATGTGGCATGTTGACTGAGAGTTGTTCCACCAGGGCTCTATCTCTTTGTTTCAGGTTGTATTCTGAAACCCCGACTCACCTTTCATTATACCAGAGTCCAAGAAAGAAGCATCACTCCTACACAGATATAAAACTTCTTCACAAACAAGTAGTCGCTTGGACTTGTGGAAGTCGGTCAAAATTTTTGGGATACTTTCGGTTACTATCTCAGGTACGTAGGTTTATACAGAACTGTCGGTATCATACGAACAATCATATTATGGTTTGTGTTCATAAGTTCATGTGCACGGGTTACATTGTCTTCACCTCTCGATATCGAATGGTTCTCACAGTGAGTTTCTTCATCGACGTCATATCACACATCCAAAATCGCTTCGTGCTACCGAAAAATCTGCCGTTTTGACAGACATTCATTCAGAAATGCCTGTTCAATCATCATAAACGTTTCGGCAGTGGATTTTCCAAGTCACGCGCAGAATTTGAGTGCATACCGTTGTTCAAGTGAACGCTGCATCACGGTTGGTACACGACCACCAAACAGAAATCCACTAAGTTGCAAATCCCAGCTCTTCGGGAGCTCAGAGGAAACTTGGTTGGTCGCTACGGGAAGATAACAAATCTTAACAAGTAGTGCGCTTGGGTAGGCCCCACTCTGACCGATAGGAGCTTCAGAATAGAACCGGTGACAAGTGAGGCTTGTGTTTACAGTAAATAAACACAGTAAACCTCACTATATCACTCTGCTGATATTAAGAATTACAACTCACTCTAAAGTGGAAAAGTTGTTCACTCTAGGCCAATACAGAGATATCTGGAACGTGTCTATGCACCGACTGATCGATTCGGTGTCCTACAAAATCTACTGTGCGACATTCCACGATTTCATATCATGTCATGTTCTTGGAATTATCTGTCCCCATCATCTGTTTGACAAAAATTTGAAATTTACTATAGGTTAACGATACTATAATTATGCTCATTGATTAAACATTCGTTAGATATTTCCTTCATAAAGGATGAATTATTGTTGTACATAATTGTAAATAAAATTTCGAATATTTGATGCCAATTTCTAGTGGCCACCCTCAATCTACGTGTCTGCCTAGAAGACATCGTCTCACGTAGGGAGCCATTCCTTGCAACATCGACAGGCTGCTGCAAGCAGTGTGAGGCAGCGACAACGCCCTGTTCAAGCCTACTTCTCAAGAACACTCGTCGTTGTTTTACCACTGTGCTTTCGTCCTATAGCTTTTGACAGATAAATTTTTCGAGCAACAAATCTTTTCCGAGACTTCGCTCCCTCTGAATTTCATATACGAGGTTTGCCCAGAAAGTGAGTTCTGACCGGTCGCGAAGTGGAAACAACAGTGAAAATGAAAAATGTTTTATTTACCAGACTTAGCTACATCTTCCAGCTACTTTTCTACATAGCCGTCGCTCCGTCATAGACATATCTCGTGGCGTTGTACCACCATTCCAATACGCTCAACATAGAAGGCAGCAGTTGGGCCAAAATGTTATCTTCGGAGCCGGCGGTTCATGTGAGCAGCGAAGAAAATCAGAGGGAGACATGTCACGGCTGTATGATGGGTGATCAAACATTTCCCATCGAAAAGGCTATAAGAGTGTCTTCCTTGCCCGTGTAGTATGCGATCGAGAATTGTCTTGCAGAAGGAACTATAATCCAGTTATGCCATGTGGGGTTGCATGAAATCAGACGATATCTGTAGGCAGACACCCATCCTTGGGAGGACACAATTTTTTAGGGGTATTTACGTGACCACTGTGAAAGGTCTCTGTTGGATTCCTTTCATGTTTGATTTCTTAAATCTGTTGTCATTTATGGAATAAATTCCTCTTCTAAATTTACTGTGGCGTTTCTGACTATCTGGGAGGAGACTGAGTAGTGGAACGTGTTACCTTTACACGTAGACAAGAACGATCTGCACACTACTACACTTTAAAGCACAGTTTATATGTAATTCTTATATGTAATTCATGTCACACAGTCTCATACGGAACCTACATCCGCTTTCTGTTATATACTGTATATGATAAGATACTGTCATCCCCCTTCCCTTTTGTGTGAGAGGATGAATGAGCATATGTATTTCTAGTTGCATGCTTGAGGGTAGCAGACAAGGCTGTCTGCTAGAGAACAGTAGGACCAACGTCGGAACAGGTAGCTACGCTTTCTTAAAGCAGAGAGGTTTCTATCCTTAGTATGGTTCTGTCCGTCCGTTGTCATGTTGGTATAGGAAGCTGCCCCTCTGGCCCCTTCCGTTTTGTCTTTGTGAGCCACCCTCAGGAAACACGCTCGGCAGTGGGCAGTTGCAGTCTGGCGGTGGCGAGCGTCTGAAGTGGTAAGATCTCCGGCTAAGCGCGTGTCTGCTAAGTCCATAGGACAATGGATTTGTTAAGTTCAGCCTAACTGAAAATTTAATCATCTTTATCTCGGGTTTAGCTCTAAAATATCTAAGGTTATCTTAAATTGCAGCGTAGTGTAATTCTCGTGTGAAGTTCAGATTATTTTGGGGTAGTTGCTTTGTCATTACTTTGCGAGTAAAGTGGAACCACGTGTTGATCAGTAACTCTAACTAAGTTCATCAATCTTAAATGTGAATGCTTGTGTGATTATAACGTCTCGTCTTGACAATATTTTACAATATAACAACTTTTCTTTATGCTTTTCTTTATGTTCAACCCACGTGGAGTGTACTTTGCGAGACCAGTACCACGTGCTTATATAACTGTTTGACCCATCAGGTTAATAGTAAGACGTTAGTAACCAGTTCAAGGTTTTGCTTTTGTCAATTGGTTTTCGATCTAATGTATTTTAATTATCAAAATTATTGTGGAGTTGTACGCTTTGTGTAAACCAAGTTGACCACGTGGAGCATGTGGTGTAATCATCAAAGTAGCCCTCAGCTATTCTTTTTGGGAAGATTTCACAAAGAGTTAATATGAATTTAGTATACCAGTGTGTGGTAATTACATGACGGACAGGATTGTGGTATGAACGTAATTTCTTTGGGTAAAAACTGAATCTGTTGGTTGTGGTTAATTTCTTCTTGCTTATGTTTCAATGTTCTTCGTGAGTTATTTTATGAATGCAGTGTCGTATGCAGTCTCCCAATCTTGGCTCCATATTTTATGTGTTCCGTAAGATTACAATCTCACATTTTTCAATCGTAAATAAGGCACCAGCTCAGTTATAACTCACGTATAATATGCTGAAATTTCAATGAACAATCATAAAATAAATTTCCAAATATAAACTGATTTCTTTCTTTTTATTTAAATTCTCTTTATATATATATATATATATATATATATATATATATATATATATATATATTACCGGTTTTGTATGACTATTAAAAGATTATCATTAATGTTAGTCTGCTTGGTAAACCTAGACTAAATATCTGATGAAACAGTTGCCCAGTAATCCACGGTTAACGTCCCCAGACAGATCACGGCTTTTAACCCACTTTCATTGTCAATTAGCACCGATATCAGCATACCAAATTAAAGTTACAACATCACACATGGCGACCCTGTTCTGCGATTCCGCTAGACTCTGGAATCTCTGAAACGTTAGATTGCGAGCGTGTTATAATCTTAATTTTTTTTCTACAGCGCTCAAACAACTTCTGTGTTGTTTCCGAGCAGACTTTCAAAAGATTCACGGCGTTGTTGATCGGCGTTGTGTTGTTTGTCTTGTTTTGTTTTTTATATTTGTGTGTTTTATATGTCTGTGTGTTTTTTATTCTCGCTTGTATATTCCACTGTTTCGATCAAAGATAAAAATTTGTTTTGCATGTGAAAAAGTGTGTACTAGGTTGGGTATCTTTCGTGTGACTGTCGTAATTTTTGGGGGACACATTTATTGTGATTAGTGTGTTGCGTACTGAGTATAAATTGCACTAATGCAAACACGTAACCAAGCTAAAAGTAAGCGGTCCAACAACTTAAGCAACATGGACCAAGGGGATAATTTGATTTCCAATATTAACGCGTCGGGCGGTTCCGAAAATGCAATGGGGAATACTTCAGACGAAATGCAAAACAGCACGAACGGGCTCACAGCAGAGCCAGAAATAAATTTGCCTCCTACTAACCAAATTGATTTGGCAGAACTCATGAAAGCCTTATTGCAACAAAAAGAATCATCCGAAAAATCGATCCGCGAGCTAGGCGAACAAATGACGCAGAAATCAGAAAAATCGTTCCGAGAACAAAAAGAATCATCTGAAAAATCGATCCGAGAGCTAGGCGAACAAATAGACGAAAAACTAATCCAGCAGACAAATAAAGTCGACAAGTCGATGCAGAGAGTGTCGGATGATATCTCACAAAGAATAAACAATCTGGCAAGTGAGATAAAAAGTGATATTATGAAAGAATTAGGCCGTACATTTGAACAAATCGATGATCGTCTGCAAGCCTTAGAACAGAGCAAGCGGAGGGGCGATGCCGAATCTAAAGAAAGCGAAGAACGGCTACTTAGGAATTTCCAAGAGCTGAGGGAAGAATGCCAAAGGGAGCACCAGCAGGTACTCTCGAGGGTCCAAGAGGCAGAAACGCATTGTCCCACGTCCGTTAGCAACACAATAGCGGACAACAGTTTAGCGATCCACGCGTTGGAACAGCAAGTAGAACAACTGAAGCAGACTGGGGCGGAGGACAAGAGACAAATTGATGATAAGATTGCGGCATTAGCGGACATTGTAGGCACGATGAAGTTGACGGAAAGCGAGAACAATACTACACCGGTAGCGGCCGCAGAGACAGAAGAAGTGCGTTCGCTTCTGAGATTTCACAAGGGACAATTCGAAGTGAACAGGCAACACAAGGCTATAACAGGCGAATTACAAGAACGCGTGGCGCATCTGGAAAACCGCATGGCGTGTGATTCCGAACTCGCCAATAGCACTAAAAATAGCCGTACCAACAGTGCAGAGAGGGACTCCGGCCACGAGGGAGATTTTGACGACAGGGAAGAATGTAATTTGAGGGGCAGACATGAGAATAATAGAAACATTCAAGGGCCTCGCCAGGAGGAAATGCGGGGATTTGATTTCAAACATTTCCTTACGGTGAGAAAGTTTGAGATATTCCGAAATTCGCAAAAAGGAATACATCCACGAGCATGGCTCGAGCAATTTGAGTTCTGTCTTCCTCCCGACTGGGCAAGTTCACATAAGATAGAATATATGTGTGGCTATTTGGAAGGCGAACCGGCGATTCGCATGAGGTCGGCAGCGCGTCACTGCAACTCCACTCGGGAGTTTCGACAAGCCTTTCTGTCCGCCTATTGGTCGGAAGCGGCACAAGACAGGGTCAAACATGGCATAATTATGCTGCCAAATTTGAACCAGTCTGGTTTCGGCAGCCCTGCACGCCTATTCGACCACATGCTGCAGGCAAATCAATTTTTATACGACCCATACGGGCCTGCGGAACTAATTAGGATATGCATCACCAAATTGCCGATGCACTTGCGGCACGTCATTCTTGCGGGACGATGCAAAGAGGACGTGGAAACGTTTAAAACACTTCTCCAAGAGTTGGAATATAATACAGCAGAATGCCCGCCTAATCAGGCACAAAGTTATTACGGGGCACAGCAGCGCGACCGCAGTCGTGGCCGTATTACTAATCAACGACGTGACTGGTCGTCGCGACGCGAACGAAACAATAATCGGGACCGGCCGTATAGAAACTGGAGTAACAGTCGCGAACACAGGTGGAACAACGGAAATGATCGAGGACGTGGACAAGATCGTGAACGCTACAGGTACGGCAACCAGAATCGATATCACGGTGAACACGGTGGGAATAGGACTGTAGGCGGAGCACCTCATGATGTGGAAATTCGGCCGGCTAACCCTAGACATAATCCAGCAAATAGAAATGAGCAAAACCGGCAATGACTAACGATCAGCGCAGAAGGCGCCCAATCGGAACAAATGAGCGACATGGCAAATGTGTAGAAAGGACAGTGGGGAGTAGAGAGGACGGTGGAGAGAATGAATTGATTAGTTTAAATTTGTGACATGCATTTTGAATAATATGTTGGTAAAAATTAATGATAAAGATGTTTTTATGTGATTGATTGAAGTGATGTTGTTAATTTGTTTTCTTTCCTTGTGCAATTAGGATTTAGTTTGATTCAAACGTAAAGATAAAAGGTTTCCTTGTAAACGAGTAAAATGCTGTTTATGTTTTTTTTGTGTGTAAATTGAAAAGAGTCGCTCCTGAGGAAAGCAAGATCGTTGCTGAATTAGTGCATAAACTCAGGGGAATATCCGATCTGTGGGTATTATGGGTCTGGCAAACCCAGGTCCCCAGCTGTTAGTAGCCTTGTTTCCGATTTTCTGTTTTCAGTGCTACTATCTATCTATTACTATTCTATATCTGTCAGTATAAATGAGGATCTCTTACTATAGTATGCGTGCTGTATGAATATTTTAAGATAGGAGAACTCTGAGAAAGGAATGAGTAAGTTTGGAATCTTGAAAACAGGATGCGATAATACGATTGTTGAACCATTGGCTTCCAATATGCGATGATATGTTAATATTGATGATATATGTCTTTTTTGTTCTTTATAGCTGAGTACGTAAAGTGCTGTCTGTGGATTTCGTAAGTATATTGATTCCCTTCAAGGTGAAAGAAGAATTGTGGTTTGTGTAATTTACGTGGCCCTGAAATATTATTGTGGTAGTCAAATACGAGCAGTTTTTCAGCAAATGGAGAATGGAACAGAAATATGGATCCTTTCTGTACTCTTGATTGATGTTGAGCCAAAGCCTAAAAAAAAATTATTCTGCGTTAATACTTGTCCTAGAAAAGCGACGTTTATGTGTTTTGCTGATGCTGTGAGCATTACAGCTTACTGTTTTCGCTGGTGCGGGATGCACTGCAGCCTATATGATGTGTACTGAGGAAATTTCCCTCTTGAAGGTAGAGGATGATTAAATAATTTTGATTATGGGACCGAAGGAAAGCTTGGTTTAAGGTAATAAGGATAAAGCAAAACATTTGTCATTTAAACTGCAGGAGGATTCGGATCTTTTGTGTCTGTTGTAAGTTCAATATGTTAAGATGATACTGTTTTACAGAATAGAGGTGACCACAATTTTGCCATTCATGAGAAATGAATCCAGAATAACCACCACAGGCGAAATGACTGATTTGGAAGCGAGAGGTAACTTAAAGAAGGAACGAAATCGCAGCAAAATGGGTAAGAAAATGTAGTATAATCTGTATAGTGCAGACATTTTTACCGTTCTCAGAGCCATCTGTGTCATTAATTCTTGTGATAACGTAATTTTAGATGAAATTTTCTTACTGTTTTATGTGTGAATATATGAGTATGATAAATGTATAATTGCGAGTCTCTTATCAGGTGTGTCAACTGGTATAAATGTTTTGGTGTGTAAATAACCATTGTTCTTTTTACTGTGTATGTTTAAGGAAAGTTTCTCCATATTTATCATGTGACAAGACGTATGCCGCGAGCGTCAAGAAGAGGACGAATTAGAACAATGTTGTAGTGGTATATACACGGTGTTGAAATAGCATTGAAGTAGCTTATTGGCTTAACTAGTAGTGGATAGAAGTAGAATATTGAGTAATGCATGTTTATGGGTAGTTAGTTTGTAGAATAGACAACAGGTGTGCATGTACGTGTGTGTAAATAACATGTGAACCCTATGCTCTCCTGACCTATACTTGCACAAGGCATAATCCTATTCATTTTAGTGAATTAGTAAGTAGCACTTGCTTTATCAAAACGTAAGTGAACCACGTTAGTGATGTGGATTTAAATATTATATTGTCAGTTCATTTAATTCTTATTTTTTTACATTGTAAAGTCATTTCATTTTTATTCTTTTACATTGTCAAGTCATTTAAATTTTATTTTATATTGTCGATTCATCTAATTTAAAAAAAAAAAAAAAAATTAAGTCTCACGGTTGTTCTTAAAAATTGTGAAAGACAATACTAAGTGGTATTATGTATGACACTGTGTAATCACATAACTACGATAAAAAAAAAAAAATTTCTGTGAATGCAGTTGAGAACGTGAAAGCGAACCGGCTAAACTCTTACGAGACAGCGGGAGCAGCCGGACTAGTTGTAAACTGGCGGGTTTCCCAGCGGGGGACGCTGTCAACCGGGCCACTTCGGGAGCGCGGTCGACCACAAAAGAAGGGCATGCGGCAAACACTTTCCCTTGCACCTGGAGCTAATGGGCGGCCGCCCCGTGCGACCCTTCCTGAAGGCGACGACCTGAGATGGGCGAGCGGTCCACCGCGCGGAAATCCATCTGCTGGCAACGCACCACACGCACGCGACCGTGACGAGACGGCCGCGGAGAAACAACACAAGGGGCGTGGAGCCTTTTGACAGGTACTGTCCAGAGAAACTGGCAGACTTCAACGACGCCTATCAACATTTCCTGATGGATGCCTACTGTCAAGCGACAGTAAATCATGGTTCGATGTTCTCTGGTCGCTAAGGGTGGCACAAAAGAAGAGCCACTAAGTGCCATCCTTGCCCAGGAATATAAAACTGGCGTGTCAATCGAGGATACCGCACGAATTTGACAACACAAACATGGAACCAAATCGAGATGTACATGACACAGACCACCAAGAGAAACTTCATGAGAGGGCAGAGACGGCGGGATTGCACGCAACAGATGGACAAAAAAAATCCCTACTGACAGCGGCGGCGACGCACCCCCTTCCCCTCCCCTCATATTGTGCCTCGGAACAGTGGAACTAGTGAGTGTATCAGTGAACAGTGATTATACGGTTCTTAGTTCAATGCATATACGTGTGTTTCTGTCACAGAAACTTTGACTCGCGTGTTTTGCAGGGATTCGATTTATTGGTGTTTACTAGACTGACTCTTGTATTTTGCAGGTGTTCTATTTATTAATTTTTTTTAGACTTTGACTCTCGTATTTTGCAGGTGTTCTATTTATTAATTTTTTTTAGACTTTGACTCTCGTATTTTGCAGGTGTTCTATTTATTGTTTATTTTAGACTTTGACTCTTGTATTTTGCAGGTGTTTTATTTATTGGTGTTTTTTTTATTAGATATTGACTATAGTACTGTTTTATTGATCAATGTTTGTTCTTGTGTGATGTATTAGATTTGTGTTATTTTGTTTCGTAAATTCATTCATGTGGCATTACTTCGTTTATCAGTCAGATTGCTATTCATTCTCATTGGACTGTGATCGATTAGCCTTTGCATGGGGCATATTTATAGTGAGGAACCCCTTAAGGGTAACAATCACATAATTAATTGTATTTTCAGTATAATGACACAGTGCTCATTGTTTGCTAACTAACTGAAATATAGTAGAGTGATTAAATTAATGCCACATAGTTATGTTAATTCTACAAATTATTAGTTTTATAAGATATAGAATTTTTTTTGCGATAACCACTTTGTAAAACATGTTTTTTTTTTCTTATCAATTTTTGCTTTTGGGGATTGTGCATTGTAATGTACTGCTTTATAATACTGATGTTATTTCATGTTCTTTTTTAATTGCTGTGCCACCTTTGCTATTTTCATAAATTTTGCTTGTTAATAAACAGTCATAAATTTTCCTGTGATCAGTTGGCTCTTGCAATGAGCAAATACTGGTGAACTCCATAAGGGTAACAACCAGAAATTGTTTTCATATTAATGACACAGGAACCATTGTTTTTACTTGCTGACCGAATTAGATCTACACTACCTTTTAAATAGGTGTCACAGATTGTGTTATTTTTTTTCTGTTTGAAATTGGTAGATTCTAAAGATGTGTTGAAATTATTGTGTTTTAGCAAGTAGCTGGTGACCTTTTGCCTTTTCTTTACACTTTTGGTTTAAGTAGGGTGTGAGAAGCCTGCTTGGGAATGTCCTAGCATGGCCAGAAAATTCCCTGCACAGTCTTTTCCCGGAGCGTTGGGGTTATGAAAGGTCTCTGTTGGATTCCTTTCATGTTTGATTTCTTAAATCTGTTGTCATTTATGGAATAAATTCCTCTTCTAAATTTACTGTGGCGTTTCTGACTATCTGGGAGGAGACTGAGTAGTGGAACGTGTTACCTTTACACGTAGACAAGAACGATCTGCACACTACTACACTTTAAAGCACAGTTTATATGTAATTCTTATATGTAATTCATGTCACACAGTCTCATACGGAACCTACATCCGCTTTCTGTTATATACTGTATATGATAAGATACTGTCATCCCCCTTCCCTTTTGTGTGAGAGGATGAATGAGCATATGTATTTCTAGTTGCATGCTTGAGGGTAGCAGACAAGGCTGTCTGCTAGAGAACAGTAGGACCAACGTCGGAACAGGTAGCTACGCTTTCTTAAAGCAGAGAGGTTTCTATCCTTAGTATGGTTCTGTCCGTCCGTTGTCATGTTGGTATAGGAAGCTGCCCCTCTGGCCCCTTCCGTTTTGTCTTTGTGAGCCACCCTCAGGAAACACGCTCGGCAGTGGGCAGTTGCAGTCTGGCGGTGGCGAGCGTCTGAAGTGGTAAGATCTCCGGCTAAGCGCGTGTCTGCTAAGTCCATAGGACAATGGATTTGTTAAGTTCAGCCTAACTGAAAATTTAATCATCTTTATCTCGGGTTTAGCTCTAAAATATCTAAGGTTATCTTAAATTGCAGCGTAGTGTAATTCTCGTGTGAAGTTCAGATTATTTTGGGGTAGTTGCTTTGTCATTACTTTGCGAGTAAAGTGGAACCACGTGTTGATCAGTAACTCTAACTAAGTTCATCAATCTTAAATGTGAATGCTTGTGTGATTATAACGTCTCGTCTTGACAATATTTTACAATATAACAACTTTTCTTTATGCTTTTCTTTATGTTCAACCCACGTGGAGTGTACTTTGCGAGACCAGTACCACGTGCTTATATAACTGTTTGACCCATCAGGTTAATAGTAAGACGTTAGTAACCAGTTCAAGGTTTTGCTTTTGTCAATTGGTTTTCGATCTAATGTATTTTAATTATCAAAATTATTGTGGAGTTGTACGCTTTGTGTAAACCAAGTTGACCACGTGGAGCATGTGGTGTAATCATCAAAGTAGCCCTCAGCTATTCTTTTTGGGAAGATTTCACAAAGAGTTAATATGAATTTAGTATACCAGTGTGTGGTAATTACATGACGGACAGGATTGTGGTATGAACGTAATTTCTTTGGGTAAAAACTGAATCTGTTGGTTGTGGTTAATTTCTTCTTGCTTATGTTTCAATGTTCTTCGTGAGTTATTTTATGAATGCAGCGTCGTATGCAGTCTCCCAATCTTGGCTCCATATTTTATGTGTTCCGTAAGATTACAATCTCACATTTTTCAATCGTAAATAAGGCACCAGCTCAGTTATAACTCACGTATAATATGCTGAAATTTCAATGAACAATCATAAAATAAATTTCCAAATATAAACTGATTTCTTTCTTTTTATTTAAATTCTCTTTATATATATATATATATATATATATATATATATATATATATATATATATATATATATATATATATTACCGGTTTTGTATGACTATTAAAAGATTATCATTAATGTTAGTCTGCTTGGTAAACCTAGACTAAATATCTGATGAAACAGTTGCCCAGTAATCCACGGTTAACGTCCCCAGACAGATCACGGCTTTTAACCCACTTTCATTGTCAATTAGCACCGATATCAGCATACCAAATTAAAGTTACAACATCACAACTGTGAGCTCAGAACTGCAAAGCGATACGTGACGCGATAGGCGGTCATCTAATCTGTACAAAGCTTCATCGGAATTCGTTATGGTTTCCATTTCGCTAGGGATCGGTAGTTACTTTCAGACATCCCTTGTATTCCCAGATCGTGAAAGTCGTCAGTTATAGACACCCTTCGTACTATGTGTTCACATGGGGAGCGATAGGAACATAGAGTCAGTCTTCCACCTGCTAAACTTGCTTTTGGTTGAGAACCGCAAAGACATGTTTTAAGCACGCTACTTAACCTCTGAGACTAGTCAGCCAGTAGTGTTGCTAAACAGAGAAAATTAGTTAATGGTGGACGATGGCGACACACTGCTGCCGCGAAAAAGCTCTGCTTTCCCACTGTAACGTGCGAAACTATTTCGTACAGAGGCTTGAGCAATTTAAGTGGGTGACATCGTGTACGATTGTGGTGACATGGTTGCTTATTAGCGCGGTCTTATGGTGCGGCGTTATATGGTATTTCAGATGTATGCACACTAGATACTTTGGAATTTGCATATCATATGCGCAAGGTTAGTTTCTTTGTTTAGTTTGAGAGCTTGGTTGGAACACGTGGATATCAACATCCATTTTCTATTCATTCATCCATGTCTTCAAGTAATTTATCCCATTTCTATTCCGGTCATTAAATAATATTCTGGGAAAAGAAATGAATATAAGATTGTGTTTCTGGCCTTAATTGTTTGGTCATGAAAAGTCACATGATCGGTTGAAGGGCGCCTCCACGTAAGATATATGACCTTGCATTCTTTTTCCGCATGATGTATATAAGCTTATTCAGTATTCACGAAGTTTGCAATTGCTACAAAGTCAGTTCCCATTCCTCTGATCGCATGTTAAATCCTTACATATCATCTCTTAACGACTTCTTTCAGAAGAGAATGATATTCATTATGCTTCAAGAAGAAAGGCAATGATGCCCCTTCAACAGAGAGATTGCTTTATTTGTAAATCCAGTTTCCAGCTAACAAGGTAACTTTGCGTCGCACTGAAGCTGCAAGAAACCGTCTGCAGCGACAAGACATCGATATTTTGTTACACATTCGATCTCATTCTCAATTTATTAGGTGTTAGCTAGTTAGTTACGTGTTCCATTAATCAATCTGACGGTAACCGTGCATAAGAAATTGAAGGCCTTTTTTTTAAGCTTAAAATTTTTATTACCTACCCCACTCCCTTAAATGGCACAAAATTCTTAAATTATACATATAGATTTATTTATTCCTATTCAAGAATTCATCTATGGTATAGAAGGAGTTGTCAAGGAGATATGATTTCAGTTTATTTTCAAAGCTTTCACTGTTGTCTGTCGGGCATTTTATTTCATCTGGTAATTTGTCAAACAGTTTTACAACAGTATATTTTACCCCTTTCTGTGCCAAAATGGGTAAGTGGAGGATAGTGCAAGTCTTTCTTTCTTCTGATATTATAATCATGAACGTCACTGTTGTTTTTAAACTGGTCCATGTTGTTGAGAACAAATTTCATTGTTGAGTAAATGTACTTTGAGGCTGTTGTAAGAATTCCTAACCTTTTAAAGAGATGCCTACAAATGTGCTTCTGTGAGCCCCACACATTATTCTAACCACTTTCTTTTGAGCAGTGAATGCTTTTTTCCTAAGTGTTGAGTTACCCCAAAATATTATTCCATACGACATCAGAGAGTGAAAGTATGCAAAGTATGTTAGCTTGCTAATTTCTATACCCTCAGAATAAGTAGTTATTCTGTTTGCAAAAGTTACTGACACTAGTCGCTTTAGGAGATTCAAAATATGAATTTTCCAATTAAGATTCTCATCTATATGTAAACCCGAAAACTTAGTATGCTCTACACTGGCTACTGACTTCTGTTGATGTGTTTTATTTATTGAAGGACGTGTATTTATTGCAGTAGAAATTTGGATGTACTGTGCTTTTTCAAAGTTCAGAGCAAGCCCATTAGCAGAAAACCAGTCAATAACTTTTCCCGAGACATTATTTGTATCATTTTATATTGGAGTTTCTTTTACTGAATTAATAATGATGCTTGTATCATCAGCAAACAGTGTCAGTTTAGCTTCTTGTTTCAGATAAGAAGAGTTATTTACATATATGAAGAACAGAAGGGGAGCCATGATGGAATCCTAATATAATTTCACTCCAGTTAGATGAAGTTGGAGATTTCCTTAAATCACTTAAACCATATGAAGAAACCTTTTGCTTCCAGTTCTGTAGATATGACTTAAACCACTCATATGCTGTTTCATTTATACCACAGCATTGTAATTTCTGTAACACAGGTCGTGGTTCACACAATCAAACGCTTTGGATAAGTCACAGAAAATACCTTTGGTGATATTTTACTATTTAAAGACGCCGATACGTGTTGTAAGGTGCCGTGTGAAAGTCCATTTGCGCTGAAGAAATTCTCCTAGAAGGATTGATTGAACAACACGGACAGGGAGTAGCTGGATGATGTTTCATGGAAAGGTTATGGTTTCAACGTAGCTTCGTTTAGATTACAGCACGTCCTCCTTTCATTATCTCGTTGCGCAAGAGGAGAGTTCCTGGTCACAAACAGTAAAGTTTAGTTGGAATGCCGTTTTATTCACTTGTGTGGCAGTTTTCACTGAAAGGGGTATGTTTCAGGGCTTTAACGCCAGGGTCATAGTACCTTTTCAGCTCACAGGTTAAAATTTAATGTAGTGATCGCCTTTCACTAGATAGACACTTATGGCAGCTAAAACTATTTGATTTCAAATATATAGCAGTTGAAAGACGGCAAGTCATGAGAGATTGTCTCATTTCGTTTTGATGAGTTGAATTTTTTGCCTAAATAGGAAAGTAACAGGGCAATTATGATGTTGAATAAAGCGGGTTGACACTGACTGCGTACTGCTTTTGTTGGTATCTGGTTGCACTAAATACAGGTGACAGGCCTTTGTTTCTGCTGACTATAGTTGGAGTCACGAACGATGGCCTTCTGCGAATCTACGTCACACACTCTTTGACATCCAGTGCGGGTTCAGACGTTTTCTGCCCACCCTGCTGTGAATGCCATAGCAAATGCTAGCATGAAACATGGTCTTAGCGAGTTTTTTAGTGAATTTCGATTCCATTTGTTGCGAGTTGTCATTGCTGATGGTGGTGTTGAGTGATTCTGCATAAGCACGCGAGAGATATAATTTGAAGCATATCCGCTTTCCCGCTGTTGCTTGAAATGGCCAACAACCCATTTCCCTGTCCCTGCCTCGACATGCGCAGACCACCTTCGTTTGTGGAGCGGACTATATATGTTCATGATTTTTGTGTTGGCGCCGTCTGAAGAGGTACACGCTGCTCTGAGAGTTACCACCATGATGGGCAAGACTTCTGGGAAGGCGGAAGTTCCCCGCATAACTCGTGCAGCGACCGGTCCCTCCTTTCGTATCGCAGGAGAGACTTAAGGAGGGCCCGGACTGACGGGGAGTCCTGTGCCATGTGCAGTGTCCTGCTATTAACGCAATCCATGGTATTGTTTCCGATGTTAACCGGAAGACGTTTTTGCAACTTCCAGGCTTCACCGCTCGAAGGGCCGGTGCCCTGGAAATTGTTCCCTGTCAGGTGAGGAATTTCTTTGGAATCTGCAGATACTTGCTTTCAGAAGACATTTTAAGATAATAGTATATTTTAGGACCGTAAAACGTTTCTCCACGGAATTTGAAATAGCCAACAGCGCTGCCAGTGTATTTTTTGCCATGTTGCGTTCCCAAGTCAAGCGATTTCTCACGTGCACTGAAAATTAGCGTCATGATAGGGACTCAGATGGTGACGTCAGAAGACGTGCCCGGGGGGCGGGGGGGAGGGAGGGGGCGAGTAATTTTTGGCGAGAAGCCACTCTTTACTTTCCTCATTGGAGGGAGACTGTTTGAATTTTTCGAGGTTATCCGCCATTGGAGCGGTTTTGGAAGAGGTGGATTCGTGAGAGAATTTTTGGGGAAATTCGTCTCGGGACGGCGTGTTGTGAGCACGGCCGCCCAGGTTTCGCAGTGCCGAGCAGAGGTTTCACTCACAACAGGCAGCTGTCTGTGGTCAGCACCCTGGCAGTTCCGGCATGTAAAGAATATTCTGTGGCGCTTTACACACTCCGCAGTGTGGTCTTTCCACTTGTGCCAGCAGTTGTCAAATTCACGAATGAGTTTTTCACTTTGCAGCGGAGTGTGTGCAGATATGAAACTTCCTGGCAGATTAAAACTGTCTGCTGGACCGAGACTCGAACTCAGGACTTTGCCTTTCGCGGGCAAGTGCTCTACCAACTGAGCTACCCAAGCACAACTCACGCCCCGTCCCCACAGCTTTATTTCTGTCAGCACCTCGTTTCCTACCTTCCAAACTTTACAGAAGCTCTCCTGCGAACCTTGCACAACTATCACTTCTGAAAGGAAGGATACTGCGGAGACATGGCTTAGCTACAGCCTGGAGGATGTTTCCAGAATGAGATTTTCACTCTGCAGCGGAGTGTGCGCTGATATGAAACTTCCTGGCAGATTAAAACTGTCTGCTGGACCGAGACTCGAACTCAGGACCTTTGCCTTTCGCGGGCAAGTGCTCTACCAACTGAGCTACCCAAGCACGACTCACGCCCCGTCCCCACAGCTTTATTTCTGTCAGCACCTCGTCTCCTACCTTCCAAACTTTACAGAAGCTCTCCTGCGAACCTTGCACAACTAGCACTCCTGAAAGGAAGGATACTGCGGAGACATGGCTTAGCCACAGCCTGGAGGATGTTTCCAGAATAAGATTTTCACTCTGCAGCGGAGTGTGCGCTGATATGAAACTTCCTGGCAGATTAAAACTGTGTGCCGGACCGACACTCGAACTCGGGACCTTTGCCTTTCCCGGGAAAGTGCTCTATCAACTGAGCTACCCAAGCACGACTCACGCCCCGTCCTCACAGCTTTATTCCTGTCAGATTAAGGTAGGAGACGAGGTACTGGCAGAAGTAAAACTGTGAGGATGGGGCGTGGGTCGTACTTGGGTAGCTCAGTTGCTAGAGCACTTTCCCAGGAAAGGCAAAGGTCCCGGGTTCGAGTCTCGGTCTGGCACATAGTTTTAATCTTCCAGGAAGTTTCAGTTGTCAAATTAATGCACGTAGCGCAGTCGTGGAGTTTAGTGATTCACAATCACAGTCACTTGCTGCAGAATGAGTGAGAAAGCGTTAACGCTCACACTCACAGAGGGAGGCTTTGCATAGAGAATCCCAGCCCGTCAACCTTACCAGTCGACTACTACTGTTTACATAATTGTGATGTGTAGGTGTTTTATCGTTTTTTATTTTTTATTTTATTTTTTTGCATTATCATGTGGAACATGATACTCCATGCACGTTTCTTTGGCAATAAATTAGTCGTTTCAACGAGAAACCTTCCTCATTTCAGTGGAGATAATTTTGGTCCTTTCTCTGTGGAAGATTTGAATTCGTTTATTCAATTTAGCACAAGTTGCCAACTTGTGGTTCACTACTAGGACCCCACAATATTAATATGTCTTTAGACAGTCCTTTGCCCAGATATATCAGTGCTGTATCTTAAGAGCGGTTATATGTCAGGGTGCTGAAATTAATCAAAGGTAATTTTCTCATCAACTAATTTCCGAAATTCTGGAAGGCATAACATGAGAAACTACTCTGGCTAAACAAATTACGCAATAAATTACAGAGAACCGTAAAAGCTGGAATATTGGTCTCCTTTATTTCCTTGATGACTAATTTCTGGTGCAAGCTCATTACCAAATCAATGAAATTTAGTCCTCTACTGCTTTATACAAAGTTTTACTACATGGAAATTATGTGGTCGTCGTAATGTATGTTATTGAATAACTTACTGGGTGATTTTTATAAAGAGCTTAGGCTCGAAACCAGTCATCAAGTAACTAAAGGAAATTAATATTGCAGCTCTGACGGTTCACTACAACATATTGCATAATTTGATTAATTCCCACATTACCATACCACTGCGGCATATTTACCACAGCGGGACTTCAGAAATGGTAGCGACTAACTGGAAAAATTCAAGGCAAAGAGAGATATCTCAAAAGCGGCAATGTCGGTATGTAAATGAACTACCGATAAGAAAAAGAATGTCTATTTTGTTCTCAGGGCGCAAGTGTTACCTCGCCCGCGTACGCATGTTTCTGAAACAGTTAATCGATACATGCTATGACAGGAACAGAAGACTTCTTCCGTGAAAGTATTGCAATAAATGCCTATTTTGTTAGAATTGTATATCTAGGGGACGAAGCCTCAATAACAGAAGGATTTTTAAGTTAGTTGTTATTGGTTATCCTCTCTTAAGCTTACTGCAATTAACTGGAGAGAGTTTTACACTAGACGCGTTTCCCTTTTATTTATAAAGCGTCTTCTGTGGTCATTGTGGAAACTGGATGCATATATTTGTACATGTTTTGTTGTTTTAGATTAAAAAGAGCATTTTTTTAATGATTTGGTGTGCAATTCATTTACGGTGTTTCTGCCTTTTGTCTAGATATTACCCAAGACAGTGCTTCTTCCCTCTTTACTTTCAATAATCGCTACAAAAGAATGTCCCTGACTAACAATAACCTATACCTTTCATGAATCACTTACCTCACAAAAATCTTCGTTACTCGAACTACTGCAATACAGCGAGCGCCAATACTGTCAGCTAAATAAGAGATTCTAACTACTGAAGGCACTAACTACTGATAGGCATAGTTAGCAAATGAAAGATTTTGATAGAGAACAAACAATGTATTTACCTTAACAGTGTTCAAAAGTCATTATATATATATATATATAGCAGTTCATGGCATCCAGTCTTACAAATTTACTGTCTCTGATGGACACACGTCCAGATCGTCCGCTCTCAAAATTCCGCCATCTCTCTCCCCACATCCACCACTGCTGGCGGCTCACCTCCAACTGCGCAACGCTACGCGCTGTTGACATTCAACTGCCCAACACCACAATAGCAAATATTCCAACTATGCAAGCCAGCCACAGACTGCACACAGCACAGTCAGTGATTTTCATACAGAGCGCTACGTGACGTTACCAACACAAAAACCTAAACAGCCTACTTACGCCGGCCGGAGTGGCCGTGCGGTTCTAGGCGCTACAGTCTGGAACCGAGCGACCGCTACGGTCGCAGGTTCGAATCCTGCCTCGGGCATGGATGTGTGTGATGTCCTTAGGTTAGTTAGGTTTAAGTAGTTCTAAGTTCTAGGGGACTGACGACCTCAGATGATAAGTCCCATAGTGCTCAGAGCCATTCGAACCATTTTTAAATAAGGATTGATTTTTTAATACATGCTGTGGAAGATGGCTATGCATAAAAGGATATTTACAGTTTCACACCTTTCTCGTCTTTGCTCGTTTCACGTCTTTCCATTAAGACTTCAGAAGAGTGAGAGATCTTCTTGCGTGTTTCTAGGACACGATAGAGAGACCCAGTGGACTGGATAAACCTCGGCGGATGGCGGTAAGGGCCGAGGGTGAAGAGGGGAGGGAGGGAGGGGTGGTTGTGCCGGTGCTGTGGTGACTGACAGTCGCCAACTTAGCCGTCGGCAGGGCGGAATGGAACCACGTGTTGCTCCTCCCGCACCGAAGATGATAAATTACTGAGCGCCCAGCACAATGCCGCTCAGAGGTTGTAGCAGTATCACGTCGGTGTCGTGTGGATAGGAGCGGCGTCAGCTGCGGGCAATCGCTGCTCAGCTGCCGTCTTCATAGCGGCTCGTCACGTATAGTCCCGTGTCGGTTACCGCCGTCTCCAGCGCCGGGGAAACTTTATCACTCTATTTATTATTTTCTTGTTGATAGACACACACTCCGATCATGATACTCTTTTTCAGCTTTCGGCACAAAAGTGCTCTTTTGTCTTGCAAATTATTTAGTACTAAAAATATTCTTGGAATGAGCGCGACTTGGTGGAATACTGAGGATGAAGTTTACATTTATGAGAGTGGAAGGGGTAAAAAAAAAAAGCCCTCCCGTCACCTTCATTATATTCTTCGGCGATGTTGCAAATTTAGTGCAGGGTAGAGGCGATCATCGCTAACCTTGGCAGCTGCTCGGGAGTGGGGTAGTGAGGTACTGGTGTCTCGAAAAAAATGGTTCAAATGGCTCTGAGCACTACGGGACTTAACATCCGTGGTCATCAGTCCCCTAGAACTTAGAACTACTTAAACCTAACTAACCTAAGGACATCACACACATCCATGCCCGAGGCAGGATTCGAACCTGCGACCGTAGCGGTCACGCGGTTCCAGACTGAAGCGCCTAGAACCGCACGGCCACACCGGCCGCCTCGTGTCTCGATTACAGGAGATGACCGACGCGCCTCGGCCACATTCATAACGGAACGGAAATCGACGAAGAATCGTAATGAATGAACTGCAGTGAAAACTTCACTCGTTGCAAGCAGTCGCTTAATCCGTGACAATATTTTGTCTCAGCTTTCTGCTCGCTCTTGTTTAGGAACATCGTTGAGTCGGAAAAAGCCGCATTTTTCGTTACTTGTAAGCGTAAGACAAAAAGTTTTGTGGGTTGGGATTGTTTGGGGAAGGAGACCAGACAGCGAGGTCATCGGTCTCATCGGATTAGGGAAGAATGAGGAAGGAAGTCGGCCGTGCCCTTTCAAAGGAACCATCCCAGCATTTGCCTGGAGCGATTTAGGAAAATCACGGAAAACCTAAATCAGGATGGCCGGACGCGGGATTGAACCGTCGTCCTCCCGAATACAAAAAGTTTTGTCTTCTACAGTCAAGCTCCATATACGAAGTTACTTCATCACTGTTCAGTGACTGTATTTCAACCTCTTTCAGCCGCTATCTGAAATTTAAAAGGGAATTTGTTGTGTCAGACACAACTCCTCTCTCTTTTCCTCTTACTGCTTCAAAATTATGAATCGCGTTTAGAAAATAAATAGCCAGAGAATAGTAAATACGAAAATATTTTGATTATTATTCCCACAATGGTCCCAAACCGACACTTGGAACACAGTTGCTTGGGTGAATACCAAATATTATTCAAATTCTTTGATTAAATCGACAGAATGCTTTCCCTAAATCCGTGTGTTCCAGCTTCAGTTTTAATTTTTTTTTGTTTTTTTGTTTTTTGTTTAAACTGTGATAGGTGGCGACATTCTCGAACCTCCGTTCATAACTCAGACGATACGTGAAAAAAATACATCAATTCTTATAATTTTACCATGCCACTGTTCAGAAACTACACTGAAGACACAAAGAACCTAGTAGAACCTGCCTCATATCGTGTAGGGGTCCCGCGAACACGCAGAAGTCCGGCAACATGGCATGGCCTGGACTCGACTAATATCTGAAGTAGTGCTCGTGAAATGGTCATACGGGAAAATCCTCACTTAATCGCTGCCTAGGAGATGCTGTGTCCCATCGCTCGTGCACCATCTATGACATCACGTTCAGACTCACTCAAATCCTGAGAACCTGCCATTGTAGTAGCAGTAACAGATGTAACAACTGCGCCAGACATTTGTTGTCTTGCAGGTGTGAAATCTTATGGGTCTTAACTGCTAAGGTCATCAGTCCTAAGCTTACACACTACTTAACCTAAATAATCCTAAGGACAAACACACACATGCATGCCCGAGGGAGGACTCGAACCTCCGCCGGGACCAGCCGCACAGTCCATGACTGCAGCGCCTTAGACCGCTCGGCTAACCCTTCGCGGCATTTGCTGTCTCATATAGGCGTCGCCTACCGCAGCTCCGTATTCTGCCTGCTTACATATCTCTGTGTTTGAATAAGCATGCCTGTACAAGTTTTTTTGGCGCATCAGTGTATAACAGGTATCAAAATATACTTAGGCACTCTGATTTCAAATGGATGTAAAACTGAATAATGGAACCTTCAGAAAAATCAGATACATTGGCTCGGACCCTTTGTTCACGTGACACTAAATGAGACAAACTGCTGCAGCGGCCGTCACGGAATTAGACACCTCTATGATCACTGCCTCTCGCCAAAGTCCGCCGCCTCTAAGCGCTGTCAGTCGCCACCACTTAGGTTTGTTGCCACATGTACAACTACAAGTGCGGGAGCTGAATGTTATGTGTTTCCGTTCGATATAGTGCATTCACGTGTGGTTTGATAGTGGATTGACGTGTGTTCGATAGTGACTGAAATGCAGGAGCAAGAGCCTATGTGCAGTGCTAATCTGGTCTGCACGTGTAAAGGGTGAAAAGATATTAAAATTGTTGTATCAAACCTACTGATGATTTTCTTACTCATCTGGCCAACAGTGAAGGAATAATATAAATTTCGTTTTAGTTCATAAAATTACAACAAAACCTTATGATATTTCCAAATACACTGTATCCTGTATTAAACACTCATTAGCATCGGTAGAGTCTTTTGATGTGAGCATGTGTTTTGATTCTCCAAGACAGGGCTGCAAACGAAAAATAGAAGTTAACGGAATTTCACAAATTTGACAAAACTTTGGTTCATGTAACTATACGTTAATACTACGTCAGGGAAAAGTATCCGATTGCTAGAAAAATAAAGATGACCATGAAAAATAAAGAAAACCATGAAAAAATTAATTATTCTAGTTCCAAGACCTCCGTTTCTTGTTCCCTCCAATCACTTGGTTTGTTATTCAGAAAATTTTAGTGGAATGCAAAGACACTGCAACAGCAATGAACAATTTCTTCGTAAAATGCACTTACTGAGTGCTGAGGACACTAGTCTTCTAATATACTTTGATAAAAATATTGTTTTTACAAAAACCACATGCAAAAATGTATTTTGCTCTACTTAGACGGAGATATTGGTCTTTCTATAGCGTATATCAGCGTTTTGGGTGATATATGCAGTGACTACTGTTCAGTAAGAGCAGCAAATAAAAAAATCTGCAAGTAAGGAATATTCCCGCTCGTATTAAGGTCAGCTGTCGGAAGTAAAATCCTGGCCTCAAAATACAAGTATGCGCCCACTGCCCCGCACTGAGTTTCTCGCGCCGGCCGCGGTGGTCTCGCGGTTCTAGGCAGTCCGGAACCGCGCGACTGCTACGGTCGCAGGTTCGAATCCTGCCTCGGGCATGGATGTGTGTGATGTCCTTGGGTTAGTTAGGTTTAAGTAGTTCTAAGTTCTAGCGGACTGATGACCACAGCTGTTAAGTCCCATCGTGCTCAGAGCCATTTGAACCATTTTTTGAGTTTCTCGCAATTACACTATTTGATCAAAAGTACCCGGACACCCCCCGAAACACACGTTTTTCACATTAGGTGTGAGCTGTGTGTTCTTTACAGTTCGATTCCTGTGCCTCTTAATGTCGCTTGCAGCGATAATTTTTTTTGTATCCCGCAAGGGTCTGCTCCTGAAAACTGAAAGGTTGGCCGAATTTAGGAAATGAGTAGGAGCAGGAAAAGGTAAAACACGTCGGTACTGCGTGTAAAATTATAGATGTTTACTATAAGCAAAAACCAAGTTAATAAATGGTTACATAACTTTGCATGTAGGTGCGAAGCCTTGGACCCGTCGTAAGTAGAGCAAAGGCTCTATATGAAGCGAAGCTGAAGCGAAGTGTCCCGGCCGTTTGCTCTGGATCAAATGGGCTGAATCTGGAGCGGCGCTCGTAGATCTCCACAGCGTTCCCGGGTTCGATTCCCGGCTGGGTCAGGGATTTTCTCTGCCTCGTGATGACTGGGTGTTGTGTGCTGTCCTTAGGTTAGTTAGGTTTAAGTAGTTCTAAGTTCTAGGGGACTGTTGACCATAGATGTTAAGTCCGCTAGTGCTCAGAGCCATTTGAACCATTTTTTTCTCCACAGCGCCGGCTAGAGGGCGCTGTCGTCGGTGTCGGTGTGTAGTGCCAACCTAAGAACTTGCACCTACGCAGAGGCATCGTAACTATCGATACCACAAATTTCAATTCCTGCCACGCGCCATCTTTTGTTGACTAGCGATCTCAAGAGGGCGCTGTGTGCTCTGCGCGGAGCGGTTTCTCGTTGCACGGGCAGTTGCGGGTGAGCGGCAAGGCCCGGGGGTGGCGTGTGGTCGTGAGTAGTGCGACGGTTGTCGACGCTCTATGCTTAGTGTGGACGTGGCCTCGATAAGGTTACTGGCTTTGGGTCTGAACAGACGTGTCTCATTCAAGGCGTTATGCAAATTCTATCAGTGCTGTTTCCTCTATTTTGCCGGTGTGGAAGCTAGACTGTGTCGCGGTACCGGCAGCTATTCGTCGGAGTGTGCATCAATCAAAGTAAGACCTATCATACACCTCTGTTCAGCGGTGGTTGACATTCACATTCCGCTAAAACGGTGATTCAGTAACCCGATCTTATTGCCGAAGTAATTCGTCGACACTACAGTTGACAGTTCCTATCAGAAGCTGGAGTATTCTCTTCCGTTTCTTCCGCTGTGTGTTGTTGGGTTCATTTCAGTGTTAATATTCAGCACAGTGTATTAGAAATGAATTCTTGCTGACTTGTGGTTGAGTCCTGAGTTTGTTTCACTCGATAAACAGCACGTCCCATACCACTCACGACGCACGTCAAGCAACCAAGACAAATGTCACTTAAATTTGCATTTGTGTATCTTGTTTATCCAGTTTTCTATTAGATTTTAGTTAATTAGTTAAGTAACTATTTTATACTTTGTATTATGCAAAACTTGTTCCGCCCGTGAAATGGGGCTTTGACATGCGATGTTTTTCTTTGAGTTCTGGTCAATCAATGAGTTTAGTACTTTGTGGAAGTCAATCGTACCCCTTCTTTACCTGCCTCAGCTTTAGGGAGGGGTTTAATTTCTCAAGCTAGCTTTAGGCCAGCGCTGGTCCATTAGGACCCCTTTGATCTTATATACAGTTTTATATAGCTTAGAGAGTAACTTACTGTGGTCGAGTTTATTAAGTGGGTTTTACACGACCAATGTGATCTCAGAGTGACTGTTTTTAAGAGCAATTTGTAACTCCTTTTATATACTGAATTGTTCAGGGTGAAACAGAGTTGTGTCAGAAGCCTATTTATATATATTTATGATACCTTTAAATTCATTGTGCTGTTTCCATGATTTAATGTATATGCCCCTTTTAATGGGTGTTAGACTTATACTGTATCGTTAAGTGTTTAAGTAAGCCCACCTATTGAGGTGATTCTGTATTAGGCATCAGTACTAGGACACGACACTGTGGTGCGTTATGCTTACTACCTGAGCCCCATCTTATTCCGTTACTCTCTCCTGCGAACGGGAACGCGTTATGCAGGTCTTGAAGTCACTCGCGTCCATCTAGAAAACTTTTTACTGAGTTTAACGTAGGTGATGCTTGGCCTGATGTATTCGACGATGCCCTTTGGCTACACTGTCTAAAGGATTGCTCTAAGAAATACCAAATTAAGATGAACCTGAAGATGAGTAAATAAAGCGAAACACGTAGTTAAAAAATAAAAAACTAAAATTGCAACCAAGGTTGTTTTCAAGCAATACTGTTAAGCACTGGTTTGCTGTATGCCACGTATGGATTTGTAATAAAAGTGATCCACAAAACTACCGTCCAATATCCTTGACATCGACTTCTTGTAAAATCTTAGAACATAATCTCAGCTCAAACTTAATGAGGTATTTTGAACAGAATGACCTCCCCCAGTGTCAGTCAGCATGGATTTCGAAACCCTCGATCACGTGAAACCCAACTCGCATTTGTCTCACATCACATACTGAAAGCTTTGGACCAAAGCGATCAGGTAGATGGTGTATTCCTACTTCGTTAGAGCGACAAGCCAAATAATCTGATGGTGTATGTACTGAAGGTCTTACAGTACGCACACCACAAGTACTTTCATGTGCTTCCTAAAAATTTGCTCGAAGTGTGAATCCATACGTATTACTTCTACAACTCTGGCTTCATTACTTTATTAACCACCATTATCGATGCTAGAAACATAAATGGGACAGCATCACAACATTTTATCATAAAACATTATATCATTCCAGAATGAGATTTTCGCTCTGCAGCGGAGTGTGCGCTAGTATGAAACTTCCTGGCAGATTAAAACTGTGTGCCGAACCGAGACTCGAACTCGAAAGTTTGGAAGGTAGGAGACGAGGTACTGGCGGAAGTAAAGCTGTGAGGACGGGTCGTGAGTTGTGCTTGTGTAGCTCTGTGGTAGAGCACTTGCCCGCGAAAGGCAACACATCCCGAGTTCGAGTCTCGGTCCAGCACACAGTTTTAATCTGCCAGGAACTTTCATTATATTGTTGCCATAAAAGAGACTGGAATTGAAAATAAGTTACTTAAAATACATTTTTTAAACAAACTGAACTGTTGAATTAAAATTTCATTTTGCTGATGAGTATGTGCTGGTACGAAAGCTCCTGGCAATTTAAAACTGTGTGGTGGACCGAGATTCGAACTGATAGAGCACTGGCAGAGCACTTGCCCATCAAAAGTCCCGAGTTCGAGTCTCAGTCCGGCACACACTTTCAATCTACCAGGAAGTTTCATACCAGCGCACACTCCGCTGCTGAGTGAACAATGCATTCTGGAATTACCCCCAGGCTTTGGATGAGCCATGTCTCTGCAGTGTCCTTTCTTCCAGGAGAGCTAGTCCTGCAAGTTTCGCAGAAGAAAGGTAGCAGACGAGATACTGGTGGAAGTAAAGCTGTGAGGACAAGTTGTGCATCGTGCTTGAGTAGTTCAGTCGGTGCAGCACTTGCCCGCGAAAGGGAAACGTCCCGAGTTCGAGTCTCAGCCCGGCACACAGTTTTAATCTGCCACGAAGAGTCAAATCGAACTGTAGTGTATTCCGTGCTGGTCAGTATACTTACCTGCTCTTCTAAATTATTAAGTGACTGTACTATTTCTCTGCAGTTTTACTAGATGCAGGGAACGGAAACAAAATTTTAATACTTACCGAAACTGCAGAAGCCACAAGAAAAGGTAAAAATCATTTGAATAGTAGAAATATCAAACGTACTAAGTGGCATTTTTTTACAAAACGCGATTTCAGTGCTGCTGTCTTTCCGCCTGTGCCTGTCCCTAAACTTCTTCCAAATGCCAAATCATGGAGGAAACGTTCTAAGAAGTCATTGCTAGATGGGCATGGCCTCCATGCCAAGCAGCACTTCCTTCTTGGGTTGTAAGTGTCAGGCGTGAAGGTTTCCTCTCCACCATTGAGTTGGTGTGCACTTTGTGCAGTAAACAGATCCGTGTTAGTATTTGTTTCTATCAATAAAGTATCTTAGCAATAGAAGGAGATAAATTGGATTTCAAAAACAGAAAAAAGTTGGAGAAATAATCAGACAAAACGGCATGTAACTCGAAAATACTAAGAAAGGTAAAGCTGTGAACCTAAGCAAGTCCTATGCCTGCAGCTGACTTCTTTGATTTTCAAGATAGCTACCGTAACATTGTTGTCAATGCAAGAGCGTAAGATTTCCAATACAGTATGATCAAAGTGTCTCACACTTGTCCGCCTCTAACAGCTATTAAAAATTGTTACTCTGAAACAGAAAAATGGAAAAAGACGGAAGACACGAGTGATGTGTACCACCCTGTACTTCATCTGAGGCATAAAACATGTTTACTAGTTGCAAAACAGAAACACCCATTGACGATGATGCCAGTTCTTCCTCAACAGCACAGAAAATTATGCGGTAAATTTTGCAAAATTTTTTTGCAAGGACGGAGTTGTGTCTTTGAATTTGATTGTGTTCTTCTATAGTAAAATATTTAAATGATACGAGAAATATCTTTTTTTACAACAGTTTTACTTTTTCCAAGAAGCATTTCCTGTCTTATTTGAAATACTTAAAATATGAAAATTTTGTAATTGTAAAACAGAAATGCTTATCTGAATTTTTTTATTTCATACTTTGCAGTTTTCTTTCATTTAATGATCAATACATTTAAACAAAAACAGTTTGACGACGTATGCAGGTGGAGTAGGAAGCGCCAGAGTGAGTATAAGCATGACCCGTAGTACTAGAACCGCTAGTAAGACTTGAGTGCACCTACCTTTACTATTATTGTTTATTTATTGTAAGAAGTAGTGCTTCATCTGATAAAGCCTAGTGACCTCAAGAGGAAGTGAAGCAAAGAGGCGAATATCGCATCGTTGTGTGATTACGAGGTTACTCACAGACGACACTAAGAGAGTCCGTTCAATGTGACAGTGGCGTCAGTACCTTTGTTAACAGTGTCAACATCGATGCAGCACTTGAAAAACTGCTTTTCCTTTTCGTCGATAAGATTAGTATCGATAGTATTTATCCGCCATCCATAATTACGATGCTATTGTTGTACTAACAATGTTTATGTTACACTATATTGTAAGAGCGGACAACAATTTGACGGTGGTGATGATTTGTTTTGTCTAAGTGATTTGTCACTTACTTAAATAGTAAAAAATAAATCCTTTGAGACTCTTATTGAAGGTACACACAAAATTATGTCCCGCAAAATATGTAATAAAGAAATTTCAGAACAATACACAGAGTATGTAGAGAATACAAAAGGAGCTATGAAGATGTTGGTTTTGTATTCACCACTGTAGATATTCAGTGGTCATCCAAGAGAAGCTACCCAGGTGCAACGGTTCACTGTAGTAATTGTGAAACATTTGAACGAGGAAATCTAGTTCTGGCTGAACATATTGTAGACAGTCATTCCGAATTTGTCTTAAAACTGACAAAAATCGTGTAAACTATTACCAGTAATTAATCAAATATGTTCACAGTTTTTAAAATACACTCCTGGAAATTGAAATAAGAACACCGTGAATTCATTGTCCCAGGAAGCCGAAACTTTATTGACACATTCCTGGGGTCAGATACATCACATGATCACACTGACAGAACCACAGGCACATAGACACAGGCAACAGAGCATGCACAATGTCGGCACTAGTACAGTGTATATCCACCTTTCGCGGCAATGCAGGCTGCTATTCTCCCATGGAGACGATCGTAGAGATGCTGGATGTAGTCCTGTGGAACGGCTTGCCATGCCATTTCCACCTGGCGCCTCAGTTGGACCAGCGTTCGTGCTGGACGTGCAGACCGCGTGAGACGACGCTTCATCCAGTCACAAACATGCTCAATGGGGGACAGATCCGGAGATCTTGCTGGCCAGGGTAGTTGACTTACACCTTCTAGAGCACGTTGGGTGGCACAGGATACATGCGGACGTGCATTGTCCTGTTGGAACAGCAAGTTCCCTTGCCGGTCTAGGAATGGTAGAACGATGGGTTCGATGACGGTTTGGATGTACTGTGCACTATTCAGTGTCCCCTCGACGATCACCAGTGGTGTACAGAAAGTGTAGGAGATCGCTCCCCACACCATGATGCCGGGTGTTGGCCCTATGTGCCTCGGTCGTATGCAGTCCTGATTGTGGCGCTCACCTGCATGGCGCCAAACACGCATACGACCATCATTGGCACCAAGGCAGAAGCGACTCTCATCGCTGAAGACGACACGTCTCCATTCGTCCCTCCATTCACGCCTGTCACGACACCACTGGAGGCGGGCTGCACGATGTTGGGGCGTGAGCGGAAGACGGCCTAACGGTGTGCGGGACCGTAGCCCAGCTTCATGGAGACGGTTGCGAATAGTCCTCGCCGATACCCCAGGAGCAACAGTGTCCCTAATTTGCTGGGAAGTGGCGGTGCGGTCCCCTACGGCACTGCGTAGGAACCTACGGTCTTGGCGTGCATCCGTGCGTCGCTGCGGTCCGGTCCCAGGTCGACGGGCACGTGCACCTTCCGCCGACCACTGGCGACAACATCGATGTACTGTGGAGACCTCACGCCCCACGTGTTGAGTAATTCGGCGGTACGTCCACCCGGCCTCCCGCATGTCCACTATACGCCCTCGCTCAAAGTCCGTCAACTGCACATACGGTTCACATCCACGCTGTCGCGGCATGCTACCAGTGTTAAAGGCTGCGATGGAGCTCCGTATGCCACGGCAAACTGGCTGACACTGACGGCGGCGGTGCACAAATGCTGCGCAGCTAGCGCCATTCGACGGCCAACACCGCGGTTGCTGGTGTGTCCGCTGTGCCGTGCGTGTGATCTTTGCTTGTACAGCCCTCTCGCAGTGTCCGGAGCAAGTATGGTGGGTCTGACACACCGGTGTCAATGTGTTCTTTTTTCCATTTCCAGGAGTGTATATGGAAAAGATTCGGATACAGAAAGAAGTGAAAGAGCCCGTATTGAAAATATTGAAGTTGTGCATGATAGTTGCTGTCGCTGTTGTTGATGATGATGGTGATTATGATGATGACGACGTTCGCAATTAAGTGTTAAGACTAAGAGAATTTCTGGAGACATGTGAAGAATTTCGAAGTTGCAACTGCCTAATCACGTGAGATGCACCACACACACAGGAGATATGGATGAGGCCAGATCTTAAAGTAATTCATACAAAAAAGTTCATGATGCAGTCATGTCAAAATGTATTTTGGAATCCGTGTTAAGGGCGTCCTAAGGCTTGTGAGGCCTATTTAGAATCAATTGGACATGATGGACACGATGCCCATGTCTGACACGATAGAATTCAAACTATAATTCTTTTCAAGATATACTCACAGTTAAGAAGACATTAAATGGACCATTAAGAAAACTCGAGTTAGCAGCTTTTAAAGAAACACAAATACAATTTTTAAAAGAAACACAAGCTATTCATAACCGATTGCTTACAGCATCAGAAGTTTAGAAGGGGGCAAAGATAACTACTTTGCACGTCCTACGCCAGAGCTAATGAGAATGCAAAGAATGCTATGCAGCTTGCAAAGAGATAAATCTACGTAATGTGTTGTGCTGATAGAAGTTATTAGAGGCAGTCTTAATAGGGAATTTGATAGATTCTGTAATTTAGTGGAATCAAAAGCAAAGGATGGCAATTATGGTCCTTTCTTCAAAATGAAAAGTGTACCGACGGCCGGCAGAGAATATCCAAAAGAACTGTTTATTTCAGAAGTGCGAAACATGAAACAAGAAGGAGAAGATGGGAAGAACTTGCCATAATCTGATAAACAAAAAGAAAAGATTGCATCTTATGATATGTTGATTGAGGCTCTAACTCTTTTGTAGCCACTGACAGTGCCCACACTACAATATATCTGGAAACACTAAAATATTTAAAAGATAACGTAAGGGGTTTAGGTTCCTTGGACAGATATTCAACTGTAAAAAAAACTTTTCCTTAAGTGTAGTACTGTTTTACCAAGCACTTCTCCTGCTGAACAACTGGTTTTCTTTGATGCAATGACCACGGGACTACAAAGAGATGAAAGATTTGAACAATTAATGGTGTTAAGATAATTGAAATGAATGGCACGTAAAATTTTCAGCAACTAGAGGTACTTTATTTGAATAAAGATATTTTGAAAATATATATTTTGCATTTTTTTGTTTAAATGTTGTTATTTAAAACCATCCTGTATTTACATTTGAAATAGCAAAGTAAGCAGTTATTTGCGTTTGAATTTAAATACTTTTAATGAACTATTTTGCACATCTCTGACGTGCTTAATAAATTATTTATTTCCTATTTTATCGCATTTTTTCCAGTGATGATGAGGGTTTCATAATTCTGTGGTATCAGAATATTTTCTAAATTTTCTGAATACAAATAAGTTATGTACAAAAAGAAATATATTGCTTTTGATTCTCCTGATTAACGTGAGATATGTCACTTAGAATGTTTGACATCCCCACCCTTCATGTAGGAAAATCAGTGTCAAAGTCATCCAGGAAAACAATTACTAAAATTCCATGGTCATATCGAGAGAATGGAACTACAGACAGTTACAAGAGAAATGGTTGGATATTGTGAAACCAAGGGTAAAGGGAAAACGGTAACTGTGAAACTAACTGGGGAAGTAAAAGAAATAATATGAACTTCTTGGAGATCACACATGATGCTGTGTAGAACAGTGAAAGCATTCGATCAGAATATCAACAGTGGCAAATTACCCAGGAGAGAAAAATGAAGAACAAATCGGGGAACTTGGTCTGAAGTAAAGAAAGCAGTTCACGGAAAATGAATGAAAGAAACATGGGCGCAGAGGAAGGATAGCCTACGTTTATAAGTACTTTGCGCAGTCCTCAATTGGCTCATTCGTGATTAAAAAGTATGTTATCTGTTAGCTCACTTGCAACTGCAACGAGAAGCTTCCTATAGTGTTGGAGATACTTTTCCTGTCCCAGACGACGTCAACTCGGAGATGCAACAAAGTGAATTCAGTTTGCGCGCCGTGGGTACCAGGACCTGTGAGTGAGGCGCGCTTCGTTATACGGTTGGCTCGATTCCCTCACTACGCTCCGCTAATTTGCCACTTCCGAGCCTCGTTACCGCCCTCCCAATCGATTCACTCCACCTGCGCGAGCACAAAATTAAATCCGCCCGCCCGCCATCAACTGTCCAATTTCGTTACCTCCGACGTGCACATCTTTTTGCCGATGCGCTCGTCGGCCGAACGCCAGCTCTGACGAACGCCTTTGTTCGATCTGTATCGGAAATAATACTTATGACGCAACCTCGTTGCAAAGGGCATCGTGGCACGTTATTAAAAATTGCGTCTCACTGCACGCAAAAACAAACATTCCACTTCGACAGCCGCTAATATCGTCGTTACGAACAGCTCGAAGTGCGCGTATCACGGCGTGAACCCATTGCTTTGATTAACTAACACTCCACAACACAAGATACACTACTGGCCATTACAATTGCTACACCAAGAAGATGACGCGAAATTTAACCGACAGGAAGAAAATGCTGTGATATGCAAATGATTAACTATTCACAGCATTCACACAAGGTTGACGCCGGTGGCGGCACCTACAACGTGCTGACATGAGGAAAGTTTCCAACCGACTTCTCATACACAAACAGCAGTTGACCTGCGTGTAAGGAGGAGAAATGCGTACCATCACGTTTCCGACTTTGATAAAGGTCGGATTGTAGTCTATCGCGATTGCGGTTTATCATATCGTGACATTGCTGCTCGCGTTGGTCGAGATCCAATGACTATTGGCAGAATATGGAATCAGTGGGTTCAGGAGGGTAATACGGAACGCCGTGCTGGATCCCGACAGCCTCGTATCACTAGCAGTCGAGATGACAGGCATCTTATCCGCATGGCTGTTACGGATCGTGCAACCACGTCTCGATCCCTGAATCAACAGATGGGGACGTCTGCAAGATAACAACCATCTGCACGAACAGTTCGACGACGTTTGCAGCAGCATGGGCTATCAGCTCGGAGACCATGGCTGTGGTTGCCCTTGTCGCTGCATCACAGACAGGAGCGCCTGCGATGGTGTACTCAGCGACGAACCAGGGTGCACGAATGGCAAAACGTCATTTTCTCGGATGATCCAGGTTCTGTTTACAGCATCATGATGGTCGCATCCCTGTTTGGTGACATCGCAGTGAATGCACATTCGAAGCGTGTATTCGTCATCGCCATACTGGCGTACCACCCGGCGTGATGGTATGGGGTGCCATTGGTTACACGTCTCGGTCACCTCTTGTTCGCATTGACGGCACTTTAAACAGTGGACGTTACATTTCAGATGTTACGACGGCTCTATCCTTCACTCGATCCCTGCGAAACCCTATATTTCGGCAGGATAATGCACGACCACATGTTGCAGGTCCTGCATGGTCCTTTCTGGAAACAGAAAATGTTCGACTGCTGCCCTGGCCAGCACATTGTCCAGATCTCTTACCAATTGAAAACGACTGGTCAATGGGGGCCGAGCAACTGGCTCGTCACATTACCCCAGTCACTACTCTTGATGAACTGTGGTATCCTGTTGAAGCTGCTTGGGGAGCTGTAACTGTACACGCCATCCAAGTTCTGTTTGACTCAATGCCCAGGCGTATCAAGGTTGTTATTGCGGCCAGAGGTAGTTGTTCTGGGTACTGATTTTTCAGGATCTATGCACCCAAATTGCGTGAAAATGTAATTACATGTCAGTTCTAGTATAGCAGTTTTAATGGCCAGTAGTGTATTACTCGTATCGAGAGTGTAAAATGCAGTAATTGTAATTGACCCAGGTAATCAGTCTGAAATTGCACACTGAAAGCAACTGAAAGCTGGTATAAGATAATAGGTAAGTGTTCAGCGGAATGGTCATTATCTGTAACTGTTTGATCTACATCCGCGATACAGTACATTTTCCTTTCGTTTTAATGAAACTAAGTAATTTCAGAAGTCGCACATGCAGCTTGTAATGGCATGCAGAAAAACATTTCATGAAAATAGGCGAAGAAGGAGGTAAAAATAAAGTTACGCAAGATCGTATATACAGCACAAATTGCGCCATGTATAATGGTCTTCACATGCAAAGTACATTGTTTCTCCTATTGTCGAATTCGGTCTCCACTTAAAATTTTTCATTTCCTTAAACAATTTACATAATTCTCCCACTCGAAATATAAAAGTTTTCTCAGTATTTACCGCACAGCAAAACTCTCATCCATCTACCTCCTACAAAATGTTGAAAATGTTTTTTCGATATCTCCCATCCCTTCAAAATTAAGAATGAGAATGAATTTGCTTCAGATTGCAGTTAAATGTTGTTCAGTATTATTAATACATGATCTACTTTTAGAGACTTTTAGCCTCGTCTTTGTATTCACCCATCCACACTAGAGTTTAATCTGTCAGAGGTAAGAGACAGTTTGGAGGACCTAAATTATCGCGACTGCACACTATAAATGCATGTCTTACATCGAGAAGCCTAAATCTATGGAAAGCGTTAGATTGTAAGAAATGACTTGTATAGAGCCAAAAAGCGGGCCCTGTTCCAACGAGAAGATGCTAGGAACAAGAAGAAGATACATATGACAACTACATTACATATTGATTACATGTTAAGAATTTCTTTGACCTCTTCCAGTTGCGAGATTAATTAACGCACTTATGTTGGAGAGAAAATAACGTAAGATTACAGTTTCACATCTTCATAGGCAAGATATATCTATAGGTGATGTTGTCCACTTTAGGTGCGTTGTGCACCATCTTGTGCAGTTGGCGAGTAGTTTATGACGTAATCAACATCTGCAATGATAGTGTGTGTGTGTGTGTGTGTGTGTGTGTGTGTGTGTGTCACACACTAGTGATGTTGCGCATTTTTGCGCCAGAAACAAACACTGGAGTTTATTTTAATAATTCACGTTTGCTACATTGTGCAATCCCAGTAGGTGTTACAGTGCCAAAACAAGTGGTGGGCCCGGATATTCTGTGGTGCAGTTTGTACTCTGCTAGATTTCCGATGATGTCGCCTGATGATATCACGCATTGTTGCCAGATCGCTTCCTCCGCTTCTTCCCCATCCCTGCTAATGTCACAGTGGACCGAGGTCAGTGGCCCTGTGTATAAAATGGCATGCAATTCAAAAATGGTGGTAAATTCAAAATCACTCAATTATGTTATCTAATTTCCCATATCTCTCTGCTGTCATACGCCACTTGTGATGAGTAAGTGAAAACATCCAAAATGTGCAAATGTCCAATTTTTGGAAGATTCCAAATCTCCAAAACGGCGGACCTGGGGATACTGGGACAGCCTGCATGGTTTTAAATTTACAAGCTAAGAATCGATATTGTATTTCGACACACTGAGACAAAGCAGTCCATATCAAATGGTTCAAATGGCTCTGAGCATCATGGGACTTAACATCTGAGGTCATCAGTCCCCTAGAGCTTAGAACTACTTAAACCTAACTAACCTAAGGACCTCACACACATCCATGCCCGAGGCAGGATTCGAACCTGTGACCGTAGCGGTCGCGCGATTCCAGACTGAGGCGCCTAGGACCGCTCAGTCACAACGGCCGGCCCCATATCATAAGCACCACTACACCTCTGCCACTGAGAGAACCGTATAATAAAGTTCATTAAACAGAGTAACAACTATGAAGTTTGTGAACTGAGAATATATAAACAAATCACAGCCTGCTCATATATTGGAATATGCCACGTTTGAGTTCTCATTATTATGCTGCGATATTGTACTAACATCGTTAACATCAGCAGAACACTTTTTCATCCTGATCTCTCCCAATAACTGTCATGCAAGTGGCTCGCAAAATGTTCGAAGTTCCATAAATAATTATGTAAGGTTGGTAAAGCGAAAAGTGATGTGAATAATATCTGTTCTCTGAAGCATAATTTGCGGCTACCTCTTACAAAAAACTTGGTCTTGTAGCTGTAAAGACACCTCCTGCCATTATGTGTGCATTAATAACCGTAACATAGGCTCTGACAGCTTTTGAGCGAATGCAAATATGAGACAATAGTCGTAAATCTGCTAGAAGCATATAATGACACTGCATCAAGTGTTACAACAGCGTGCATTGTTCGTGGCGGAAACTTCATAGGCTAAAAGTAACATAGTAAGACTAACTAATTTCGTTAAAGAAGACTGTGACTGATAGATACAATGAAGATGATGGCTAGGCCTAATATGTCTCTAGAATATGGTGTCAATGTAGAGAGTGGGATATGAAGTCCAAGAGAAATACAGCAGTATATGGGCACATTTTACTATCTTTCGAGAATGTAGCAACATATGGGGCTTTTTTTACAATTATTATGTAACATTGTTATGTATGGAGCACTTTATTACAATTTTGTTGTAACAGTGAGCCAATTTGTTACTGTTTTACTACTACATGAAGTACATCTGTACTACAACATGTGCAGTTTATTACAATTTTGCTGTAGCATGGGGTAGTTTGTTACAATTTAACTTAAAATGGTACAGTTTGTCATAATGGGGTAATTTGTTGCATTTCACTGTACCATGGGCAATTTGTTAAGGTTTTGGTCTAACATTTGGGGAAAATTTGTTTCAGTTTTGCTGTAACATGTCTATGATGGGGCCAAGTGTCATGTAATCATGAATGTGCATTGAATAAGTTATCACTATCACAACAGATGACAAAACATTTTGCGCTATAAGACAAATTTAATACCTTTTGATGAAGACAAGAAAAGTTCTGCTGGCTTTGAAAAGTAATTGGATGTGGATAGTTGAAAACATCACAACATTGCTTCCTATCTGTAAAAATTATGTGTCACTAGTATTCAGCATGCTATTTCCTCGAAGTATTATACAGTTTCCATTGTATGACAGCATACATGAGTCATCAACAAGTGCACTTCAATTGTAAGCGAGATCCAGAGTAATGTGATGTGTGTCATGTAGCATTATAAAACAAGTTTTTCAATAAATAATGACCGTAACCATCATGGTAAATGTATCGTCATGGAACGAACAGTCTAACAGATAAATTTCCTGGTACAGCCTCTTGTAGTTGCATCCAACAGTAGACCATTATTGGGTGTCTTCCAATAACATTTCTGCAGTGATAGGAGGAGTCTTCAGTGCATATGACTATCGAGAGGGTCGAATTCCAAACAAACTGTTCTTTGAAATTTCAAGAAAGATCAGCATAGGCTACAGGGAAAGACTGGCAATAAACAATGTGTAGAAGTGTCTATAGGGAACCATAAGAATGTAAGTCCAAGAGAGAAGTGCTCAGATTGAAAAGGGGTAAGACATAGATATAGTCCTATTTTCCTACAACTGAACTGTACTTCGAGGAACCAAGAACCACTGTGACATTCCATGCAGTTGTTCCATCAGAAAACCGATTTTAATGTCAGTCAATTCCATCAGTTCCACTGTACATGATATGGTCATAATGTTTTTGAAACGTCCCCTTAGAAAAATTACAAATGACTGTGCTTAAACTGCCACACAATATTTTTAGCGCAACGCAATCTGACTTTCAAAAATCCCTATACCTTTCATGAATCACTTACTTCACAAAAATCTTCGTTACTCAAATTACCGCAATACACCGTGCGCCAATACTACCAGCTGAATAAAAGATTCTAACTACTGAAGGCACTATCTACTGATAGGCATAGTTAGCAAATGAAAGATTTTGATAGAGAACAAACAATTTATTTACCTTAATAGTGTTTAAAAGTCATAATATATATATCAGTCCACGACATCCAGTCTTACAAATTACTCTCTCTGATGGACACATGTCCAGATCATCCGCTCTCAAAACTCCGCCATCTCACTCCCCACATCCACCAATGCTGGCGGCTCACCTCCAACTGCGCAACGCTACGTGCTGTTCACATCCAACTGCCCAACACTACAATAGCAAATTTCAACAATGCAAACCAGCCACAGACTGCACACAGCACAGTCAGTGATTTTCATATAGAGTGCTACATGGCGTTACCAACATAAAAACCTAAGCAGCCTACTTACAATTTTAGATTTTACTTTGCCAGTTTTATGTAGTATTCCTCTTGGCATCACATTGTCACACGTGTGTAGGAGAGATGTATTTCCGCCTTGACCCACCTTCTCACAGGCATGAACTTGGAGAACTTACCATGTCGATAACTGTTAAGCTCACCACACGTTTCCTTCTTTAACATGACAGACAGACCCTTCTCTAATTTTTTTAATGATAATACAAAATGGTTCTACAGTGGATGTACACAAATTTAAATCTTCTTCATTCTAACAAACACACCATTTTTGGAGTGATGCATGCACTCAACATTGGTAACAAGTTAGTTTAAGTTCTCTAATAACAACCACAAACCAAAGAGTTCTTCAATTGGACTTTATTTCAACCCAAAAAGTTGAAGATAAATTAGGCACTTTAGGACAGGACATGTTGAAACTTTGAACTACCACAACTACCACTACCACAACTTCAATGCTCCGCGAAAGGCAGGCAAACAGAAACAGCCTGCCCTCACTGCAATAATGTTGTAATGTTAAGATCTTTGTGTGTGTGTGTGTGTGTAGCTCTTCAAAATTCGTGTGAGCTGTCTGGAATATGGCAGTAGTGAGCGCAAGCAGCCTGCCACGTTTGTGGACTCAAAAACAAGATTAATTCTACCAGCCGTTCGACACCTTGTAGGTTTTCAACACCGCAGAACGAAACTGTCAATGATAATCATTCACACTGCATATGCAAGTGAAGTTTTGAGAGGCACCCACATGCTTTGCTCATACTGTGGCATCAAGCAGTCAGGCCTGCAAGATGAGTGGTCTGCCAAGCGAGTGGATTCATTCTTATTTATCGAGCAACATGAACTCTCGTACTCACAACTAAGTTACAAATTATCCTCCTATATGAATAATACGCAACGGAAACGCACATCTGACTATCAGTAATTTACAGAACTCTGACTGTTCACTATGCATTGGCAATACCACAGTTTCTTTTTTTTATTTAACGGCTTTTATCAACATGTGGCCATCGCACTGAATATGAATGGCGCACACATTATAAATTCTGGATATCATGACAACATACAATTCGAAGGAAAAGGCCACCAATCTTTTTCTTTTCACAATCTTATTTATTCCGATAAATTCTATAACCTAAACACACAAATTCTATAACCTACAACAATAACACGTGAAAATTCCGCCCAGTGGGCATGGCTTTACGTTGGTGATTCTCTACCTTATGGTCTCGTAATTATTTAACGCTACAGTGCACTTTCTGGATAGGATGGTGGATCTTTTATTATTTCTAACACTTCGACTCTCACAATCATCATCACGAAACTTTCCTCCAGACCGAGCAGTACAAAAGGAACACGCATAACCCACTACATTGCTACTCTCCCATGCAAACTGCACATACTTAAATTACATGACATACACCACACTACAACATGAAATACAACACAGGCAATAGTCACAACATTATCACTTTCAGCTTTCCCACCTCAATTAATATTTATCCCAGTTTCACACGACACTGCCCCACTTTGTAATTCTACTTTCCTACTATGAACTTTGGAGATATATGCACGTCTTCCTGTGCAATGCAAGCCAAGTGGCGTTGCTGGATAGACGGCCGACTCACCTTGCTTCTCTCTCAGAGTTTGAATCTAGCGTCACACGGAATCATATCACGCAAAGTAATATTAAGAACATATTCATGTCACACGCGAGTCCTCAACTGATACCATGGGCGAGTACTTCTCTTTATCATTTGTCTCATACACAGATTGAGACTCACACAGTACTCACCATGTGGAAGTACTCGTCTCTAATTTCAAGTCCTGCACACGCCATTTTTTAAATATTTCAACTTATGGTACACACGCTATTTCTTAAATATTTCAACTTATTGTACACATGCTAGTAATTCAGCTTAACTTAAGCACACGGAAGTATTTCAACTTATTGCTACACGTGGTTTCATTGTGACTGTTGGTAGCTTCCGAAGATTACTACGATCCCATTAATATTACCTGCCTGACATTTAATTCTCCCCACAAAAGTTCCTGAAATAGAGAAATTATTATTTTAAACTACTCTTAAATATTCCACATGCATACCATGTCTCCACTCTTTTGTCTTTACACAGCACACCCAAGACAGGTCTTAACAACACAAGATCCAGCGGCAGAGTGCTGAAACATGGCTGTTCTTCAGGTCGTCTCGCACCTCTGTCGAAGTGGGGGAGCACCTTGCTACCGTATTGGTCAGCCACATTTCAGGCGCTCAAAGCTCAGGTAAATTTCATCTCTTTGGTCCCACCAAAGGTGGCCAAAGGATCGTTTCAAAGATGATCACATATTCACATTCACTATCTGCGGTTAGCAGACGACCATACATTCATTCATTTCACAGATCTCACCAAAGTGGATGTAGGGATTTATTTTGAGGGAGTGCACATGTGATCAATTAAATAAATAAATTGTCATTCTTTCCCACACTGGTATCCGGCTTCGCTGTATTAATTGAAATTGAGTTATTATTAGAAAAAATAAGTTGTTCAGACAAGAGTAATGAAGTATGTTGTACCTATTTTCAATGTCGGGCGGTACCGTACCCTTTCACCACCGGCTACCCATGCAGAAAAAAATGGCATGGTACTATCCTTGCAATGCGAGGGTAGTTCCGAACATTTTTTTAAGAAAGCTGTTTTAGAACAAACGTAGCAAGTCATCAAAATAACCAGGAGGAGACCTTAGCCCCTGGTGACCTCAAATAGACAACCAATTGCTGTTACTTTACTAAATTATTGACACAGTTGCTGCATTATTGTACTCTCCACAATCCGGAGTAACGTACACCAGAGCGTGGAATGTCAGATCCCTTAATCGGGCAGGTAGGTTAGAAAATTTAAAAAGGGAAATGGATAGGTTGAAGTTAGATATAGTGGGAATTAGTGAAGTTCGGTGGCAGGAGGAACAAGACTTCTGGTCAGGTGACTACAGGGTTATAAACACAAAATCAAATAGGGGTAATGCAGGAGTAGGTTTAATAATGAATAGGAAAATAGGAATGCGGGTAAGCTACTACAAACAGCATAGTGAACGCATTACTGTGGCCAAGATAGATACGAAGCCCACACCTACTACAGTAGTACAAGTTTATATGCCAACTAGCTCTGCAGATGACGAAGAAATTGAAGAAATGTATGATGAAATAAAAGAAATTATTCAGATTGTGAAGGGAGATGAAAATTTAATAGTCATGGGTGACTGGAATTCGAGTGTAGGAAAAGGGAGAGAAGGAAACATAGTAGGTGAATATGGATTGGGGGACAGAAATGAAAGAGGAAGCCGCCTGGTAGAATTTTGCACAGAGCACAACATAATCATAACTAACACTTGGTTTAAGAATCATGAAAGAAGGTTGTATACATGGAAGAACCCTGGAGATACTAAAAGGTATCAGATAGATTCTATAATGGTAAGACAGAGATTTAGGAGCCAGGTTTTAAATTGTAAGACATTTCCAGGGGCAGATGTGGACTCTGACCACAATCTATTGGTTATGACCTGTAGATTAAAACTGAAGAAACTGCAAAAAGGTGGGAATTTAAGGAGATGGGACCTGGATAAACTAAAAGAACCAGAGGTTGTACAGAGATTCAGGGAGAGCATAAGGGAGCAATTGACAGGAATGGGGGAAATAAATACAGTAGAAGAAGAATGGATAGCTTTGAGCGATGAAGTAGTGAAGGCAGCAGAGGATCAAGTAGGTAAAAAGACGAGGGCTAGTAGAAATCCTTGGGTAACAGAAGAGATACTGAATTTAATTGATGAAAGGAGAAAATATAAAAATGCAGTAAGTGAAACAGGCAAAAAGGAATACAAACGTCTCAAAAATGAGATCGACAGGAAGTGCAAAATGGCTAAGCAGGGATGGCTAGAGGACAAATGTAAGGATGTAGAGGCTTATCTCACTAGGGGTAAGATAGATACCGCCTACAGGAAAATTAAAGAGACCTTTGGAGATAAGAGAACGACTTGTATGAATATCAAGAGCTCAGATGGAAACCCAGTTCTAAGCAAAGAAGGGAAAGCAGAAAGATGGAAGGAGTATATAGAGGGTCTATACAAGGGCGATGTACTTGAGGACAATATTATGGAAATGGAAGAGGATGTAGATGAAGATGAAATGGGAGATAAGATACTGCGCGAAGAGTTTGACAGAGCACTGAAAGACCTGAGTCGAAACAAGGCCCCCGGAGTAGACAATATTCCATTGGAACTACTGACGGCCGTGGGACAGCCAGTCCTGACAAAACTCTACCATCTGGTGAGCAAGATGTATGAAACAGGCGAAATACCCTCAGACTTCAAGAAGAATATAATAATTCCAATCCCAAAGAAAGCAGGTGTTGACAGATGTGAAAATTACCGAACTATCAGCTTAATAAGTCACAGCTGCAAAATACTAACACGAATTCTTTACAGACGAATGGAAAAACTAGTAGAAGCCAACCTCGGGGAAGATCAGTTTGGCTTCCGTAGAAACACTGGAACACGTGAGGCAATACTGACCTTACGACTTATCTTAGAAGAAAGATTAAGGAAAGGCAAACCTACGTTTCTAGCATTTGTAGACTTAGAGAAAGCTTTTGACAATGTTGACTGGAATACTCTCTTTCAAATTCTAAAGGTGGCAGGGGTAAAATACAGGGAGCGAAAGGCTGTTTACAATTTGTACAGAAACCAGATAGCAGTTATAAGAGTCGAGGGACATGAAAGGGATGCAGTGGTTGGGAAGGGAGTAAGACAGGGTTGTAGCCTCCCCCCGATGTTGTTCAATCTGTATATTGAGCAAGCAGTAAAGGAAACAAAAGAAAAATTCGGATTAGGTATTAAAATTCATGGAGAAGAAATAAAAACTTTGAGGTTCGCCGATGACATTGTAATTCTGTCAGAGGCAGCAAAGGACTTGGAAGAGCAGTTGAATGGAATGGACAGTATTTTGAAAGGAGGATATAAGATGAACATCAACAAAAGCAAAACAAGGATAATGGACGCCATTGCTCTTAAATGTTGCAACCGTTCACTGTTTCTACATTTTTTCCGGTGTTCAGTACTCCTTCTTCCTGTTCTCAGGCTTGATCTGTGTTCAGTTTTTGACGGACTATACAATGGGCCATTTACGACTTAATGTGAGGGTGGGGAGGTGGGTACGATAGTTTGTTTTCCTCGTTAGTAACCCCATCACATAATGGAATGTAGTCGAATTAAGTCGGGTGATGCTGAGGGATTTAGATTAGGAAATGAGGCACTTAAAGTAGTAAAGGAGTTTTGCTATTTGGGGAGCAAAATAACTGATGATGGTCGAAGTAGAGAGGATATAAAATGTAGGCTGGCAATGGCAAGGAAAGCATTTCTGAAGAAGAGAAATTTGTTAACATCCAGTATTGATTTAAGTGTCAGGAAGTCATTTCTGAAAGTATTCGTATGGAGTGTAGCCATGTATGGAAGTGAAACATGGACAATAAATAGTTTGGACAAAAAGAGAATAGAAGCTTTCGAAATGTAGTGCTACAGAAGAATGCAGAAGATTTAATGGGTAGATCACATAACTAATGAGGAAGTATTGAATAGGATTGGGGAGAAGAGAAGTTTGTGGCACAACTTGACCAGAAGAAGGGATCGGTTGGTAGGACATGTTCTGAGGCATCAAGGGATCACCAATTTAGTATTCGAGGGCAGTGTGGAGGGTAAAAATCGTAGAGGGAGACCAAGAGATGAATACACTAAGCAGATTCAGAAGGATGTAGGTTGCAGTAGGTACTGGGAGATGAAAAAGCTTGCACAGGATAGAGTAGCATGGAGAGCTGCATCAAACCAGTCTCAGAACTGAAGACCACAACAACAACAACAACAGCAAATTTACAACAGTCCACATGACAAATAAAACATTACATCATACAAATAAAAAAATTAATGTTGAGATAAAAATTTTCTTAGTTACTGGGATTTTCGTTATTTTTATGAATAATCCAAACTTCACTAATTCTATGACAAATAAAAAAATACTTATTGTACTCATGAAATTTTAAATAGCTCACCATCCAAACACAGAACAAGTAATCCCACATTCATAAATTGCGTTGTAATAATCTTTTACATGGCAATGTCTAAATACAAAACAAAATCAACAAAAGAAAAAATTGTGTACACTAGTTCCATGTATAATGTCAGGCTCCATATCATTACTCTAAGATATACATCAAACGTACAGAGAATTAAAACTGAGAAGAAAAACAATTATATATACCACAAGTTACATACTGGTTACGTAATATAGTCAGTCTAAGACATCATGTCATACCTCATTAACTATCATCACTTAAGCAATTGCCACCACTACTCGACTGTGAGTTTAACCTTATCCTTGTCCACCAGTACAAATACCTGCTGCTGAACTAGTCAGTCCATCAACTTTGATCAATACACGCAATAAATAGTTAGCAATAAGTGCTTGAATCCACCAGTAGCTCTCGTATCTTACTCTACTGCTCATTTCTCTGTTGTTGCACATTTAGACGACAAGAACTTGCATTTCGACTAGCCTTCATTACACTTTAATCTGAAATATCTCCACTGTGATAATGAAAATAAGTGGCTTCAGTCAACACACCAACAAGATCATTACTGTCCACGACATCAAAATGCATCGGTTAATTCCGATATTTGTTGTGCAATGCAAACTCTTGTCCCCTGTGACAACCTTACTGACCAAAGCAACAAGAGCCGCTACGTTAGTATTACGCCACTGGCGAATAATTAAAGCATCATTGTACCAAATATTCTAATAAACATGATACGTGAACTGGTAACCCAGAACAAACAAAAAAATAACACTAACTATTCTAAACACAAATGTTAATGAAATAGAGAAATTATTATTTCAAACTACTCTTAAATATTCCACATGCATACCATGTCTCCACTCTTTTGTCTTTACACAGCACACCCAAGACAGGTCTTAACAGCACAAGATCCAGCGGCAGAGTGCTGAAACATGGCTGTTCTTCAGGTCCTCTCACACCTCTGTCGAAGTGGGGGAGCACCTTGCTACCGTATTGGTCAGCCACATTTCAGGCGCTCAAAGCTCAGGTAAATTTCATCTCTTTGGTCCCACCAAAGGTGGCCAAAGGATCGTCTCAAAGATGATCATATATTCACATTCACCATCTGCGGTTAGCAGACGACCATACATTCATTCATTTCACAGAGCTCACCAAACTGGATGTAGGGATTTATTTTGAGGGAGTGCACATGTGATCAATTAAATAAATAAATGGTCATTCTTTCCCACACTGGTATCCGGCTTCACTGTATTAATTGAAATTGAGTTATTATTAGAAAAAATATGTTGTTCAGACAAGAATAATGAAGTATGTTGTACCTATTTTCAATGTCGGGCGGTACTGTACCCTTTCATTTTAATTACCGATTAATAAACTCCCAAAATACATAAAAATGAATGAAACACTTGTCTTTCTTTGTTTCTCAAAAAATGTTCCCTATAATGGTATCTGTTTTCGCCAGAATGCCAACAGAGTGACTACACAATTCAAGCATATAGAGCCGTGTGATGACATTTATTTAGAGGAAGGGGTCGTCTCATCAAAAGGTTGTAGGGCAGAAATTAAAAATATAGTGTGCTCGACACTCCTCATATAGTGAATCACATTTTAACTAAGAAATCATTTTGGGAAAAGTCATTGAGAAAAATTTCTGCAGTAGTGCAAGCCAGACTGTCACCTATAACTGAACACTCAACAAGCTGGTACATTTGACATTAAACATGACAAACGTAAAGCAAACTATCAACTCCAGAAACTAGTTCCGTAATTTCGTGCAAACTGGCTTTTTTGTGAAGTATTTTCAATGAAGAATTTTTAGTTACCACAATAATTATTTCCTTAATCAGTGCATTTGTATTTCAATTTTTAGGATCTACCAAGAAAAGTATCATGTCAAGGGTACATCAAGGTCTATAATTTAGTCAACTAGTTGATGGCTCATACTAACACAAAATTTCTATGGTAAAGCATACAGGGCATTTAGTTTTCTGTCTACCTACATACTCAGCAGGTAACAGGTAATACTTTTGACTATCAGGCCAATTGTCATGTAACCTTCATGCAGCTTAAACTGAGCTCATGATTTTGTGATGGATGGATTTTGAATATTTCTTATCTAGGTCTGAAAAGAGAAACAAAGTAAAGTTTATTTGCTTGCTAATTTCACCTTGAAACCTTCTTCTCGGGTCTTTAGGTGGCTTCTTAGTGCAGTTCCCTTCAAAGAACTTTTCGGATTCTTTATTTAGTCTTTATCATGTATCAGGACAGCTGCGTTTCATTATCAGTTTCGTGGCAATAGCATATTCTTCTTTAAGTTTTTGTTACTAAATTTTCTAAAATTGCTTGATACCTTCGGTCTAGATTTGAGCATGTTTGTTGAAGCTCTAAGACTGTTAATTTTCGTAGGAGCATTGTATTGTTAAAATTTACGAAGTTTATCATCGTCACAACCAACTTTTACCTGACTGTTTCTTTTTACCTTCTCACTGTGAACTACAGATTGCGAATTGTAATTCAGACCATTCATCACTAAGGACCCCTCTTCCTTGGTCCTACAACCTTGGACAAATTTAATAGAAAATCGTGCCTCTTCTTTAACTAAAGAACGGTTGTCGTGGCTAAAATGAGGAGTTATACCAAACCCATTAAATTTTTCCGTGTCTGTTTCTTATGATTTTCGGTTCCAAACATCCTAAAATGGCTTACAAATGATAAAATGTGCATCCATCAAGAAACACTTTTCACTATTGCATATTTTAATAATTCTCTTTTTATGTTTATAGTACCATACGTTTACCGATCTTACAACAGTTGCTGTTTTAATAAATCTTATTATATTGTTCTTACTGTGGCAGCGGTGCAGCGGTTCTTTATAATATGAGCTGTTTTACCTCGGTGTGCCTAAATACTGCAGTGGTTTGCCTTATTTTGCTGTTATTCATTACTTCCATCATGTTTGAAATTTTGCTGAAAAACATCACGTCGTACAGTTTCCTCCTTCTCAGATAAGGTGTATTGTACCTGCAGCTTTTTACATGTTGAGTAAAATACATAAGCGTGAATTTTGTGATTATGAGCATAGAGACATGTGCTCCATATGCAAATTTTGCCATAAATTTTACAGATACTTCTGTCCATTACTGCACATTTAATAAAAAAAAGCCCTTGTTTCATTGAACACTTCATAGTATGTTAAGGGCTATGAATATTCACCTTCTGTGTTGTCCGCAAAGTAATTAAAATTCATTTGTTTCTGTGAATAATAATGTGGACGCTAACACCATTTTCACCTCTTTACAAATTTACTAACCTTTTTGTTGAGAGACTCCTTTGAGAAAGTTTTTGGAAATACTCCAAAATAACGTGACAGTCCTAGAACCTACGTCCAGTTATTCGCCGATAATACGTGATTATGCTTTGGTGTCTTCCTATGCACCTACTTCATTTTCATTATTGTTAAAGTTCCTCCCATTGACGGGCGAGGATGTGCTGACGTGTATAGTCCTCCGGTTTCCCCAAGAGCATTTGTAAAAATAAACTTGAATAGTTTTAAATAAAATTAATGATAAACAACGTAAAGATTTGTTTTATTTTTAAGACATACCGTTTCACATTTCATCACTACACTAAGTTTTAGCACCTACACTGAGACAGGATAAACGAACAACAGAAGGGGTGAATGGTGAGCAACTGTTTGTTCATCTCCTTGTGCGAGAATGTCCACTGTGCTCGGATTCGTAGACGATAAGTTTTCAGGATGTTTACCGATGTGTAGTAGCTATTATTTTATTGCCGGCCGGAGTGGCCGAGCGGTTCTAGGCGCTTCAGTCCGGAACCACGCGACCTCTACGGTCGCATGTTCGAATCCTGCCTCGGGCATAGATGTGTGTGATGTCCTTAGGTTAGTTAGGTTTAAGTAGTTCTAAGTTATAGGAGACTGATGGCCTCAGATGTTAAGTCCCATAGTGCTCAGAGCCATTTGAACCATTTGTTATTTTATTACCTGATAGGCACATTTTATTGTACTCATAGTGGAAGTGATTAGGTCTGCTGCCTCCCTACAGATATTTATCGAATTTTTAGACGAAACTTTTTCAAAAGACAGACACACATACACTGACTTTTAATTTTCGGCTGGGATGAAGTACATCATGGAAGTAGATACAAACTGAAATAGTCCCAAATTCCTCCGTTCCGACCAAGGTTTTTAGGAGGTTTACTTTGGTTATTGGTGAATCCTGCAAACGGAAATTCCCTCCCAAAGATCTCTGGTTGCGATCCCCTCTGCCCTTCTCCCAGCCTATTGGGAGATGGCACTACAACAGCCCGTCTAATTCTCATGATCGCACAACGAAAGAACCGGAAACAAAAATTGGAAGATACCCACTGCCTTGTCGGTGCAAATTCTTCACTTGGATGCTTCCCAGTTCAACGAATAGTTATCCGTTTCTACTGGTTTTCATCCCTCCAACATGCATTTCTACCGTTACAGCATCCGCTTCTCGTGGTCTTGCGGTAGCGTTCCCGCTTCCCGAACACGGGGTCCCGGGTTCGATTCTCGGCGGGGCAGGGATTTTCTCTGCCTCGAGATGACTGGCTGTTGTGTGTCTTTCATCATCATTTCATCCTCATTCACTCGCAAGTCGCCGTAGTGGCGTTAAAAACTTGTGGAGCGGCGGCCGAACCGCCCCGCGAGGGGTCTCCCGGCAACCAATTATTATTACTGCGAGCTAACGTCTTTGAGCTTACCTGGACCACCACTGTTTTTTTAACAACATTATTAAAAGCAACCGCGTTTTACAGTGTTTTATTCCTATTCGCCTGTTTCATAGACACAACAGTATGCCACTATGTTTTAATACCATTACAGTGAAGAACAGCGATATAGGTGATACAAGCCACGCCCCCTCCCCCCCCCCCCCCCCGCCCTTTCACCCGCTCCGTAGGTGAGATAAGGTTCAGCAAAGGAAATAAAAAATATTAGACGCCATGACTGTTTACGTTTAAATCCACAATGAGCCAGAAACCAAACATTGACGTGAATACATTCAGAAGCGATAAGAAATTCGAAATTTTCCTTGTGTTCAGATTTGGACTTTGGGAGTAACGACTGCTGCGTGATACGTCATCGATGCGATGTGACCTCCCCGGTCCTTTCTGCCTCACGACTGGCTTACCATGAGAGTAGGACAGCTGCGCAAGAGGAGCTCAAGGACTAGACGGCAGGAGCTCGTTAAGCGGGCTCAAGACATGCGAGTGACTGACGAGCACCCTTACCTCCCGTTCGCGGAACCCCTCAAGCGAACGAGCCAGTGACACGTTCATGGATGTTGTTTGACCCTGGAGGGAGAATCATTACCTGGAAGACAGGGTGAAAGGATAACTCGTAGGTTCATTAGGTCTGTCGACAGCTGCGAGAGGTGAATGTGGAAACCATTCAGGGAAATAAAGCTGGCGGTTCTTATTACAGGGGCAAAACGAACGACTACTTCCAGTTGACGCTATCTCGTTTAGCCAGGACTGTAAATCAACTTTTAATACCATCCACAACTGGAAGATTGTATAGTACACGGAACACGACAATCAAACTAAACGAAGTACACTACTGGCCACTAAAATTGCTACACCACGAAGATGACGTGCTACAGACGCGAAATTTAATCTACAGGAAGGAGATGCTGTGATATGCAAATGATTAGCTTTTCAGAGCATACACACAAGTTTGGCGCCGGTGGCGACACTTACAACGTGCTGACTCGAGGAAGGTTTCCAACCGATTACTCATACACAAACAGCAGTTGACCGGCGTTGCCTAGTGAAATATTGTCGTGATGCCTCGTGTAAGTAGGGGAAACGCGGACCATCACGTTTACGACTTTCATAAAGGTCGGATTGTAGCCTATCGTGATTGCGGTTTATCGTATCGCGACATTGCTGCTCGCGTTGGTCGGGATCCAATGACTGTTAGCGGAATATGGAATCGGTGGGTTCAGAAGGGTAATACGGAACGCCGTGCTGGATCCCAACGGCCTCGTATCACTAGCAGTCGAGGTGACAGTCATCTTATCCGCATGGCTGTAACGGATCGTGCAGTCACGTTTAGATCCCTGAGTCAACAGATGGGGACGTTTGCAAGACAACCATCTGAACGAACAGTTCGACGACGTTTCCAGCAGCATGGACTATCAGCTCGGAGACCACGGCTGCGGTTACCCTTGACGCTGCATCACACACAAGAGTGCCTGCGGTGGTGTACTCAACGACGAACCTGGGTGCACGAATAGCAAAACGTCATTTTTTCGGATGAATCCAGGTTCTGTTTACAGGATCATGGTCGCATCCGTGTTTGGCGACATGGCGGTGAACGGACATTGGAAGCGTGTATTCGTCATCGCCGTACTGGCGTATCACCCGGCGTGATGATATGGGGTGCCATTGGTTACACGTCTCGGCCACCTCTTGTTCGCATTGACACACTTTGAACAGTGGACGTTACTTTCAGATGTATTACGTGGCTCTACCCTTCATTCGATCCCTGCGAAACCCTACATTTCAGCAGGATAATGCACGACCGCATGTTGCAGGTCCTGTACGGGTCTTTCTGGATACAGAAAATGCTCGACTGCTGCCCTGGCCAGCACATTCTCCAGATCTCTCACCAAATGAAAACGTCTGGTCAATGGTGGCCGAGCAACTGGCTCGTCACAGTACGCCAGTCACTACTCTTGATGAACTGTGGTATCGTGTTGAAGCTGCATGGGCAGCTGTACCTGTACACGCCATCCAAGCTCTGTTTGACTCAATGCCCAGGCGTATCAAGGCCGTTATTACGGCAGGAGGTGGTTGTTCTGGGTACTGATTTCTCAGGATCTATGCACCCAAATTGCGTGAAAATTTAATCACATGTCAGTTCTAGTATAGTATATTTGTCCAATGAATACCCTTTTATCATCTGCATTTCTTCTTGGTGCAGCAATTTTAATGGCTGATAGTGTACTTGTTAATAGCCAGGAAATGTTTTGATATCTCTGTCTTCACATGGACGAGTGACTGACTTTTTAAAGATCACATAAACTCACAACAGCCAGTAAAATTTATGCTCAAGACGGCTATTATCGTCACAGCTCAGTACACAGTACTATTCAAAATATAGTGAGATGGTACCAAGCGGCTATTCCGACAATCTGATGTGTGCTCAGGATGGCTGTACTTTCATCTGAAACCTGTGTCACTGAAGCAGTTAGCACAGGCTAAAATCCTGACAATAGTGTAGACTCACAGGAGCATAGAGGACAACGACAATAGTATCCGTACTTGTAACACTGAGAATGTATCGCCCAGACAGATGATATAAGATGCGTATAGCATCAGCAGTTGAAACGCCGTTCTGTGTTGCGTTAGTGCGTGCAGAATCCAGCCGACCTAAATCTGCTTCGATATTCTCAAACATAACTAGGAGCAACCTATACTTTCACCACTGTGACCTGTCGCACATCATCCAAACCCAACACTCTGCATACAGCATGTTCAACAATATCAGCAGGAGGAAATGAAGATTCTAAAGTCGCCAGTGTGTACCAACCTTGAATGAACAAAACGAAGTCAGGAAGACATTGTTTCTATTACAATAATCGTGTCCCATTTACATCACATACTTGACCTTTGCTTTCGCAGTTCTTACACTAATTATTTACTAAAAGGGCTGTGGGATGGAATATTCATGTATGGGGAAAACCAACGATAAGTACTATCCAACTTCTCAACGATGTTGTGCACCACTATATTCAAACCAACCACGAATGTCGATGACAAGTCCTTGCGTTTACGGCGCTCCCATTGGGCCAGCAACAAGTGTCGTTTTAGAGTGGTATTTTATCCCCAGACTTGTTCCGAAAAGGAATGTTTGTACCAGCCAATCGTGGGCCGGTATATCCCTCTACGCTACTTCGGTTTCAATAATTGTCTAGTAACGATACTAAATAGTTCCCCCCCTCCCCAAGATGACTTGTTGGGATCCATACCCTCCTCGTCCATATGTCTTGGATAATTTATTTCTTATGCTGAAACAGCTAAATTGCTGACGTTTCGTCCGATTTCCTCTCCAGGGCTATTCACTGGTATATTTCTACTTTATAGTAAACAGGACGTGCACAACTTAAACTCCGGACCTTCGACGTCTGGCACAAACAAAACCTTGTAACGCCGGCCCCGTCTGTAAGGACTGTGCTCGACAGTTCCACACCGACCTCTTTGTGCCTCTCCCTTTTCTGTGTCACGTGCAGGGAGCATCATCCCTCCCATTCAGTGGACTGCGCCGTCTCCCAAACAGTAAAGAAAGTCCAAGAATAGAGACTTTTGACCGACTCACGTATCGGGAGGTAAAGGAGAATTATGACAGTTTGCACCTTTATGTACGACGATGACGACTGCTATAGGTACAACGACGTCGGTATGCTTGTCCTTTGCGCCTTCGACATGGACCTCGACTACTCAGCAGATAAAAATTCGCTTGATGCCTTCCTAAGAGAGAGACTCCATTCCTTCTAAGCTAATTATGTGACTGTAGACCAGATATGGCTCAAATTCAAAGATACACTATAGACAGCAATAGATAGATTCATACCGCATAAGTTAATAAGAGACGGAACTGATCCACCATGGCACACAAAACACGTCGGAACACTGTTGCAGAAGCAACGAAAAAAGCATGCCAAACTCAGAAGAACGCAAAATCCCCAAGACCGGCTAAGTTTCACGGAAGCTCGAAATTTAGTGCGGACGTCAATGCGAGATGCTTTTAATAGTTCCCACAGTGAAACATTGTCTCAAAATATGGTAGAAAACCCAAAGAGATTCTGGTCGTATGTAAAGTACACCAGTGGCAAAAAACAGTCAATACCGTCACTGCGCGTCCAAAATACTATTGCAGGCGGGTGTTAAATGACTGTGCGCAACGGAAAATAATAAACGCCAAAATGAAGATTTGGCCCTGTCTGACTACCTCCTGAAGCAGATCTTACGATCTCTTAATGCGCTTTAACATATAAATTCCAACCTAACAGAAATGAAAGTTTAAGGGAACTAACTATACTAAATGATAACCGTTGTTGCTGCTTATACATTTATTGTATATTAAAAACAATCTTTATTACAAATGTTTATATTTCCCAACTAAAATTACTAATACAATGAACAAATCTGCCCTTTTTAGCATGAGTGCGCGATCTAATATAAATAACGCGAGATGACTAACATCACCTATGTACCAAACGAAAGAAAACATTACTTTTAAAGATGATCTACAATGGAGTGCAACGTCAGTGGAAATAAATCCTACGTGATCACAGCTGTTTAGCCTTATAGCCCCTAATAAGCCAAATCAATTAGCAATATCATTGTATGTACTGCGTCCGGTGCGTCGGAGTGATGGTTCTCGTATTCGTCTGCGACGATGGAAGAACTCCAGCAACAAAATAAAATCTTTCAAAGATTAGGACGGCTGAAGGCGGTCCTCTGACTACTATACTCTAATACTGTCTTCTCCTCTCTGCGTTCTACAGACGAGAAACGATAACTCCCAGCCACAAGAACGGAGTTCGGATAACGTCTCAACGTATGCATAGGCAGAAGAAGTGCTCTCAGTCACTGAACGGTGCATACTCAACGACGACTTCCAACCCGGAGGCGAAGTCCGGAATCGTATAAGTTTACAACAGTACAATAACTAACGGTTCTAACTACAAAATTTCCTGAGAGCAAAGACAGCAAGTCCATCCGTACCAACAAGATGCTGATACTGAGCGACCGTCACACACGGGAGCTCAAAACGGAAGACTGTGTCCCTCCAGGGCTGGTTTCCCAGCAAGGCTTGACTCCCCACCATCGTAATCCCGAAAACGAATCGTATTCCCGAAACCACGGAATATTCTCCCTCTCTCCAGATGCTTCCGAACACCAACCAACCATATTTTAGTCTTTTGTTGTCCAGCGCGGAAAGTTTACGAGGAGAAACCTGTTCTCATACAATGGTACTCTTCTGAGTAAAAATCCTTGTAACCCAGCTTGCGTGGTTTCCGAGGTGCCGCTTCTTCGATCCTATCACCTGCGTCCAAGATTTTCAGCGTTTCCGAAGTATAATCCTTACGGTTCGGCTACAATACCGGCCGGTCGCGACTCTGTTGTGCTCCAGCCCTTAATTAGTACGACGTCAGTCTTGCTATTTCCTGTGTTTAAGCAGGACCAACACCCCTGTGTGGGCCTTCAACCCAGGGCTTCAGCTCCGCCAGCCGTTTCATTTCCACTGGCGTTCCACTGTCTACTAGTATAGGCAATCATTCATTACGCCGTTTTTATAATAAAGACACCGCGTCACCTTTCATGCAATAAGCGTTAACAATTATTTACAAGACGTACGTGACGATGTCAGTCTCCTTTATACATTCATTTATACGATGTACAACCTATCACATGCTACTTAATTGCGTTTGTAGATCACGGCAAAATATGTGGATGAGTGCGTGTGAGGTGCTAAATTATAGCCACCTTACATGCGATAGCGATGGAAACGTTACCGATGATGGTGCCACTAAAGCGGAGTTACTAAATACAGTTTATCGCAATTCCTTCACGAAAGAAGATGAAGTAAATATTCAAGAATTCGAAACCAGAACAGCTGTTAGCAGGAGTGACATAAAAGTAGATATCTTAGATGTTGAGAAACAATTCAAATCACTTAAGAAAGGCAATTCTTCCGGTCCAGTTGGTATACCAATCAGGTTCCTTTCAGAGTATGCAGACACAATAGCGCCTTTCTTAGCAGTCATGTACAACCGCTCACTTGAGGAAAGGTCAGTTCCAAAAGACTGGAAAGTAGCACAGGTCACACCAATATTCAAGAAAGGAAATAGGAGTAACGCATTGAATTACCAACCCATATCACTGACCTCAAATTGCAGTAGGATTTTGGAGCATATACCGTACCCGAACATTATGAATCACCTTGAAGAAAATGACTTTTTGATACATAACCAACACGGATTCAGAAAATATCGTTCTTGTGCAACACAACTAGCTCTTTATTCCCGTGAAGTAATGAGTGCTGTCGACAAGGGATCTCAGATCGATTCAATATTTCTAGATTTCCAGAAGGCTTTTGATACCGTTCCTCACAAGCGACTGTTAATCAAAATGCGTGCATATGGAGTATCGTTTCAGTCGTGTGACTGGATTCGTGATTTCGTCTCAGAGGGGTCACAGTTCGTAGTGATACACGATAAATCATCGAGTAGAACAGAAGTGATATTTGGCGTTCCGCAAGGTAGTGTCATAGGCTCTCTGCTGTTCCTGATTTACATAAATGATCTAGGTGATAATCTGAGCAGCCCCTTAGATTGTTTGCAGATGACGCTGTAATTTACCGTCTAGAAAAATCACCAGACGATCAATTCCAATTACAAAATCATCTAAAGACAATTTCTGTATGGTGCGAAAGTGGCAATTGGCACTAAAAAATGAAAAGTGCAAGATCATCCACATAGGTACTAAAAGAAATCCGGTAAATTTTGGATATACGATAAATCGCACAAATCTAAGGGCTGTCAATTCGACTAAATACCTAGGAATTACAATTACGAGCAACTTAAATTGGAAAGACCACATAGATAATATTGTGGGGAAGGCGAAAGAAAGACTGCGCTTTGTTGGCAGAACACTTAGAAGATGCGACAAACCCATTGAAGAGACAGCGTACATTACACTTGTCCGTCCTCTGCTGGAATATTGCTGCGCGGTGTGGGATCCTTACCAGGTAGGGTTGACGGAGGACATCGAAAAAGTGCAAAGAACGGCAGCCCGTTTCGTGCTATCACGCAATAGGGGTGAGAGTGTTACTGATATGACACGCGAGTTGGGTTGGCAATCACTGAAACAAAGGTGGTTTTCTTTGCGGCGAGATATATTTACGAAATTTCAATCAACAACTTTCTCTTCCGAATGCGAAAATATTTTGTTGACACCCACCTACGTAGGGAGAAATGATCATCATAATAAAATAGGAGAAATCAGAGCTCGGACGGAAAGATTTAGGTGTTCCTTTTTCCCACGCTCCATTCGAGAGTGGAATGGTAGAGAAGTAGTATGAAAATGGTTCGATGAACCCTCTGCCAGGCACTTAAGTGTGAATTGCAGAGTAACCATGTAGATATAGATGCACACCCACTCCCCTGGCAGTTACGGGTCCTTCTGTTGTTCTCCACACACCCACTTTCAGAACACTAATTCCCCACCAACTGGGATCGTTGATCTTCATACAACACCCTGCTCTGACGTCTCTCACAGGAAGGGTTCTCTCAAGATGCTCCTCTGATCGGATTCTGCTAATCAGCAACCAGATACCATCCAGTGGCTGAAGGAGCCACAGGTTGTTGGTCAATCGCCTTCACTTTCCTCTGTTCCTGAAACTAGGGTACACAAGCCCTCGTGAACATCAAAATCATCCAAGGAGAAGTGGGATATAAGGAAGACCAAGATGAAGGAGAAACTTCCTGGCAGATTAAAACTGTGTGCCCGACCGAGACTCGAACTCGGGACTTTACCTTTCGCGGGCAAGTGCTCTACCATCTGAGCTACCGAAGCACGACTCACGCCCGGTCCTCACAGCTTTACTTCTGCCAGTATCTCGTCTCCTACCTTCCAAACTTTACAGAAGCTCTCCTGCGAACCTTGCAGAACTAGCACTCCTGAAAGGAAGTCTCATATTAGCGCACACTCCGCTGCAGAGTGAAAGTCTCATTCTGGAAACATCCCCCAGGCTGTGGCTAAGCCATGTCTCCGCAGTATCCTTTCTTTCAGGAGTGCTAGTTCTGCAAGGTTCGCAGGAGAGCTTCTGTAAAGTTTGGAAGGTAGGAGACGAGATACTGGCAGAAGTAAAACTGTGAGGACCGGGCGTGAGTCGTGCTTCGGTAGCTCAGATGGTAGAGCACTTGCCCGCGGTGGCAAAGTCCCGAGTTCGAGTCTCGGTTGGGCACACAGTTTTAATTTGCCAGGAAGTTTCATATCAGCGCACACTCCGCTGCAGAGTGAAAGTCTCATTCTGGAAGATGAAGGAGGTTCCGGTAGTTTCCATGCCACTGGACTCCACACGTTCTGACTCTGTACACAAGGCAGGTTTTCTGGAGGCGCCTGTGACACCAGTACCCCACACAACTCGCTTCACTGTTTCAGAACCGGTGTGTACTGATGCCATGTCCTCACAACCGTTGGCTGCTAACCACCCTGAGGCATGATATGTGATTGCACTTCTCTGGAACCACCATAAAAAAGTGCTCCCATCCATCCAGTCTGTATAGTTACAGTCGGGGTATATTCGCACCACAAATTCTAAAAATCTGTAGATTTATAAACGGCATAAGAAGCTACTCGCTTTCCTGAGGCAGTAACTGCAATCGGCACTGACACGTTCCGTTTACTTTGGTTTATTACTCGTCCTGCATACTTAAAACTTTTTTTAAAAAAATAGCTTACTTAGACCAGGACCATCCGGTACCCTACTTCATCATGATTAATTATTGCTTCTGATGAGACGTCAGTTTCTTCAAGTTCACTGAACCCTCTGCTCACATCGTCAGAAGGTCAGCTGTTTAAACTTTTAGGATAAATGTGTGTTTATGACGCTATATATAATACGCGTTGGTCAAACCTAAACAGCTGGTTAAATGGTGCTACTAGAGGGGAAAATAGCAGGGGAGGAAAACTGGTTAAGTAGGTCAGGAGACTGGCTACTTGTATTTGTCCTACCAACTTGGATTCTGACGTCATAGAGACTGTCCCAGTATCCCAGAGGATTCTGTACTAAGGAAAACAGCCCTATTTCCAAAGTGACGTCACAAGGGTAGGGGGAAAATTCTGGCTATCTTTAATTTTCCGCCAATTTTCGAAATTCTCGCGATTTTATTCATAAGGTTCAAAATGGTTCAAATGGCTCTGAGCACTATGGGACTCAACTGCCGTGGTCATAAGTCCCCTAGAACTTAGAACTACTTAAACTTAACTAACCTAAGGACACCACACACATCCATGCCCGAGGCAGGACTCGAACCTGCGACCGTAGCGGTCGTGCAATTCCAGACTGTAGCGCCTTTAACCGCTCGGCCACTCCGGCCAGCTTATTCATAAGGCAATTTGGCTTTGTCAGAGGAGGGATAAGGGATGGGGAAATCGGAGGAAATGCAAAAGAAAAGTAATTATTTTTACCAATTTCTTTGAAATTTTGACGCAACGTTCGAGTCTACTACGGCCTTCGTTTCAGTTAACTAATTTATTTATATTTTTAATTCATTTAATATGGAGGGAAAGAGTCCCCCATTCGGATCTCTGGTCGGGGACTACTCAGGAGGACGTCGTTATCAGGAGAAAGAAAACTGTCGGTCTACAGATCGGAAAGTGGAATGTCAGATCCCTTAAACGGGCAGGTAGGTTAGAAAATTTAAAAAGGGAACTGGATAGGTTAAAGTTAGATATAGTGGGAAGTAGTGACGTTCGGTGGCAGGAGGAACAAGACTTCTGGTCAGGTGAATACAGGGTTATAAATACAAAATCAAATAGGGATAATGCAGGATTAGGTTTAATAATGAATAAAAACTAGGAGCGCAGGTCAGCTACTACGAACAGCATAGTGAACGCATTATTGTAGCCAACATAGACACGAAACCCACGCCTACCACAGCAGTACAAGTTTATATGCCAACTAGCTCCGAAGATGACGAAGAGATTGAAGAAACGTATGATGAGAAAAAAGAAATTATTCAGATAGTGAAGGGAGATGAAAATAGTCATCGTGGTCTGGAATTCGATAGTAGGAAGAGGAAAAGAAGGAAAAGTAGTAGGTGAAATTGGAATGGGGGTAAGGAATGAAAGAGGAAGCCGCCTGGTAGAATTTTGCACAGAGAATAACTTAATCACAGTTAACACTTGGTTTAAGAATCATGAAAGAAGGTTGTATACATGGAGGAGGCCTGGAGACACTGGAAGGTTTCAGATAGATAATATAATGGTGAGACAGAGATTTAGGAGCCAGGTTTTAAATTTTAAGACATTTCCAGGGGCAGATATGGACTCTGACCATAATCTGTTAGTTATGAACTGTAGATGAGAAACTGCAAAAAGGTGGGAATTTAAAGAAATGGGACCTGGATAAACTGACAGAACCAGAGGTTGTAGAGAGTTACCGAGAGAGCATTAGGGACCGATTGACAGGAACAGGGGAAAGAACTACAGTAGATGAAGAATGGGTAGCTTTGAGAGATGAAATAGTGAGGGCAACAGAGGATCAAGTAGGAAAAACGACGAGGGCTAGTAGAAATCCTTGGATAACAGAAGAGATATTGAATTTAATTCATGAAAGGGGAAAATGTAAAAATGCCGTAAATGAAGCAGGGAAAAAGGAATACAAATGTCGCAAAAATGAGATCGACAGGAAGTGCAAAATGACTAAGCAGGCTATAGGACAAATGTAAGGATGTCGAAGCATGTATCACTAAGAGTAAGATAGGTACTGCCTAAAGGAACATTAAAGAGACCTTTGGAGAAAATAGAACCACCTGTACGAATATCAAGAGCTCAGATGGAAAACCAGTCCTAAGCAAAGAAGGGAAATGAGAAAGGTGGAAGGAGTATATAGAGGGTCTACACAAGGGCGACGTGCCTGAGGGCAGTATGATGGAAATGGAAGAGGACATAGGTGAAGATGAAATGGGAGATATGATACTGCGTGAAGAATTTGACAGAGCACTTAAAGACCTCAGACGAAACAAGGCCCCAGGAGTAGACAACATTCCATTGGAACTACTGATAGCCTTGGGAGAGCCAGCCCTCACAAAACTCTACCATCTGGCGAGCAAGATATATGAGACAGGCGAAATACCCTCAGACTTCAAGAAGAATATAATAATTCCAATGCCAAAGAAAGCAGGTGTTCACAGGTATGAAAACTGCCAATCAGATTAATAAGTCAGAGCTGCGAAATACCAACCCAAATTATTTACAGACGAATGGAAAAATTGGTAGAATCCGACCTTGGGGTAGATCTGTTCGGCTTCCATAGAAATGTTGGAAGTCGTCAGGCAACAACGACCCTGAGACTTATCTTAGAAGATAGATTAAGGAAAGGCAAACCTACGTTTCTAGCATTTGTAGACTTAGAGAAAGCTTTTGACAATGTTGGCTGGGATACGCTTTTTATAATTCTGCGGGTGACAGGGGTGAAATACAGGGAACGAAAGGCAATTTGCAATTTGTACAGAAACCAGATAGCAGTTATAAGAGTCGAGGGGCATGAAAGGGGAGCAGTGGTTGTGAAGGGAATGAGACAGGGCTGTAACCTATCCTCGATGTTATTCCATCTGTATATCGAGCAAGCAGTAAAGGAAACAAAAGAAAAATTTGGGGTAGGAATTAAAATACATCAAGAAGAAATAAAAACTTTTAGATTTGCCGAGGACATTAAAATTCTGTCATAGACAGCAAAGGACCTAGAAGAGCAGCTGAACAGAATGGACATTGTCTTGAAACAAGGATATAAAGTGAACGTCAACAAAAGCAAAACCAGGATAATGGAATGTAGTCGAATTAAATCAAATGATGCTAAGAGAGACACTAAAGGAAATGAGACACTTAAAGTAGTAGATGAGTGCTGCTATTTGTGGAGAAAAATAACTTTTGATGTTCGAAGTATAGAGGATATAACACGTAGAATGGCAATGGCAACAAAAGTGAGAGAGGATAAGTTACTCTCACACCTGTTTTTTCGTATACGAAAAACTATTAAAGATTTTGGTACAACCTGACGCACATTGGGCGAGATTCTAGAAAGTTAATGGGCTGAGTAGATGTCGATGGAGCCTGGCAGGGCACTACAGACGTGAGGTATTTTTACGGCTCTATGCTTGTAGAAACGGCATGTTGGGAGTTGAAAGAAATTGGCAGTGAGCCCATCCTTTAATAAATCTTGCCGACCAGGTCCACAGCCATACACGACATACAGGGCAGCCCCTAGTCAAGACAGGTCTCCAGCGGAACAAAGCTAAGCCACCTGCTGTGGCGCCAGCAGAAGACTGTGCTGGGGGCGATGGACTGAAGGGAGATGTCTACACAGTGGAGTCTTAAACTGGGCATTGTGTACAGAGCCATGATTAATAAAATTCGTAACTTCTCCTGTAAGCTGATACTGCAAATAGGCCTGTGGCCCGCTACCATTGGCCAGATCAGTTGTATAAGAAACTCCGGCATCTGATAAATGTTTAGAGATAGAAACTTTATTACACCTCATAGCTAGGACTAACAAGCTCCAAGGCACAGGTGATTTAGAAAAAGACCTTGAAGATTGAATCTGTTCGCTTGTTGCAGTGGTAAGTGATGCGACTTTGGAGAAAACCATCTTCCCCTTCTGCAAGAACTTAAAAAACCAACAATTGGCGGTTTCTTTTTTTTATGAGATGCAGGCTTCTTAACTCTTGCCCTGGTTCGACAGGAGTTTGTGCTGTCATGTGGGAGGGGAGATTTAGCGCCTCCAGAGCCCAGTGATTGGCTCAAGACAACTTGAAGGCGGTGTCGTTTGTGCCCTTTGGGGGAAAATATTTTTTCTGGAGAGGAGTGAAGCACTCGTGGGCTGGAATTTGGTTTGGGAAGAGCACATCTGGTTTAAGTTCTGGCATGTGTGGTTGGTACTTGGGACCTGTCCTGAGGCTAACTTCACTTGCGAGTAGTTTCGACTGGGGAGCCCGTGGTGAAGTTCTTACTGTACTGACAAGGTGACATCAAGCGTCTCGAACGACTCGTCTGCCGAGGGCACACTTATTCGTTTTTTATTTACAAATATTGACGTTTGGCATCCTTGTGTGCTCTGTCGTACAAGTGAGCCACATTGGTCCTTGGTACGTCCAGTGAATGGGTACCTGCTTTCAGTGATATGGTAGAGAGTAAATTGCGAAGCGTCTGCCTGATAACTAGATAGTGAGATTTTTGCATTTCTTTCATGGCCGCAATTGATTCAGAGGTGCTGTCACACATCTCAATCCCACGCCTTACACATCTCGACACCTGCAAGTTACATCACCACACAAAGCAGACAGGGCGAAGTACTGCCGCTCCGGCCTTGTCAGGGCGTACAGATCTCAATCGCCGCTTGCTCTCAGCTCACCTATGTAGAGAACTTACAGTAAATTTCTTCAATCAAAGTCTGCCCAGCGTCAGATTAATTTATAATGCGTCATCCACATTTTTAAGGCCAGAGTACTTTACTCCTTCTGCCCCCAGGATCCTTGTCCATTGTGGTCTTAAACCACCTGTTAGTTGCTTGCGGTATTCAATCAAACACAGAAATTGCTGTGTTTCATCGTCAGTGTGAAGTTCCAAGGGTTACAGTAAACCGGCAGTAGTGCATCGGAAACTACTACTGGACTCCCAGGTAAGGTTCCAAGCACATACCATTTGAGGCGTTAGTCGCCTGGACAGAAGTCAGCATGGTGCCTGTTGTATACAATCCCCATACAATTTCAGTGTTTCATCGTCAATGTGAAGGTCCAAGGATGACAGTAAACGTACAGTGGTGCATCGGAAACAACTACTGCACTCCCAGAAAAGGTTCCAAGCACAGACCGTTTCCAGCGTTACCTCCCTAGAAAGAAGTCGCCACGTTCCCTGTTGTATTCATTCCCGATGCAATTACTGGGTTTCATCGTCAATGTGAAGGTCCACAGGTTGCAGTAAACCTGAAGTGGTGCATCGGAAAGTACTACTGGAGTTCCAGGAAAGGTTACAAGCACAGACCATTTGAAGCGTTACTCGCCCAGACGGAAAACGCCATAGTGCTTGTATTTATTCGCGATGCAATTTCTGTGTTTCATATTAACTGTGAAGGTCCAAGGTTTACAGAACTCCTACAGTCGTGCATCAGAAACTAGTACTGGAGTTCCAGGAAACGTTACAAACACAGGCCGATAGAAGCGTTACTCGCCCGGACAGAGGACGTCGTAGTGCCAGTTGTATTCAATCCCGATGCAATTTCTGCGTTTAATCATCAATGTTAAGGTCCAAGGGTGACAGTAAACATGCAATGGTGATCGAAAACTACTACTGCACTCCCAGGAAAGTTTGCAGACACAGACTGATTGAAGCGCTACTCGCCTGGACAGAAGTCGGCAATTTCTGTGTTTCATATTCATCCAGAAGCTCCAAGGTTTTCAGAAATCCAGCAATCGTGCATCAGAAACTACTACTGGAGTTCCACGAAAGGTTACAGGCACAGACCGAAGTAATTTCTGTGTTTCATCGTCAATGTCAAGGGCCAAGGGTGACAGTAAACATGCAGTGGACCATCGGAAATAACTAATGCTCTCCCAGGATAGGTTACAAGCACAGAGCAGTTGAAGCGCTACTCACCTGGACAGAAGTCGCCATGTTTCCTGTTGTATTACTTCGCGAAGCATTTTCTGTATTTCATATTCATTGTGAAGGTCTAAGGGTTACTGATATCATGTAATGGTGCATCGCAAACTGCTACTGGAGTTCCAGGAAAGGTTACAGGCACAGATCGTTGCAGCGTTACTCACCCGGGCAGAACGCGCAATAATGCCTGTTGTATTTAATCTCGAAGTAATTTCTGTGTTTTATCGTCAATGTCAAGGTCCAAGGGTGACAGTAAAAGTGCAGTGGTGCATCTGAAACCACTACCGTACTCCCAGGAAAGGTTCAAGGATCAGACCGTTTGCAGCGTTACTTCTCTGGTAAGAAGTCATCATGGTCACAGTTGTATTCAATCCCGATGCAAATTCTGTGTTTCATTGTCAATGTGAAGGTCCAAGGGTGACAGTAAACGTGCAGTGGTGCATCGGAAACTGCTACTGCACTCCCAGGAAAGCTTACAAGCAAAGACCCGTTGAAGCGGACCTCGCCTGGATTGAAGTGGGTATTTTGCCTGTTGTATTCAATCGCGATACAATTATTGTGTTTCATATTCATTGTGAAGGTCCATGGGTGACAGTAAACGTGCAATAGTCCATCGGAAACAACTACTGCACTCCCAGGAAAGGCTACAAGCACAGACCGTTTGCAGCCTTACTTCCCTGGCAACAAGTCGGCATGGTGCCTGTTGTATTCAATCCCGATGCAATTTCTGTGTTTCATCGTCAATGTGAAGGTCCACGGGTGACAGTAAACGTGTAGTCGTGCATCGGAAACCAATACTGCACTGCCAGGAAGGGTTACAAGCACAGACCGGGTGTAGCGCTACTCTCATGGATAGAAGTAGGCATGTTGCGTGTTGTATTCAATCGCGATGCAATTTCTGTGTTTTATATTCATTGTGAAGGTCCAAGGGTTACTGAAATCCTGCAGTCGAACATCGGAAACTGCTACTGGATTTCCAGGAAAGGTTAAAAGCAGGGACCATTTGAAGCGTTGCTCGACCGGACAGAATACGCCATAATGCCTGTTGAATTATTCCCGATGCTATTTCTGTGTTTCATCATCAATGCGAATTTCCGAGGGTGAAACTAAACGTGCAGTGATGCAATGAAAGAAACTACTGTACTCCTACCTAAGGTTACAAACACAGACCGTTTGAAGCGTTTCTCGCCCGGACAGAAGACCTCATAGTGATTGGTGTATTTAATTCCGATGCAATTTCTGTTTTTTATCGTCAATAAGAATGTCCAAGGGTGACAGTAAACGTTCAATGGTGCATCACAAACTAATACTGCACTCTCAGGAAAGGTTACAATCACAGACAGGTTGAAGCGCTACTCGCCTGGACAGAAGTCGGTATGTTGCCTGTTGCAGTCCATCGTGATGGAATTTCTGTGTTTCATATTCATTGTGAAGAACAAAGGATTACAGAAATCCTGCAGTCGTGCATCGGAAACTACTGCTGGAGTTCCAGTGAAGGTTACAAGCACAGACCGGTTAAAGCGCTACTCGCCTGGATAGAAGACGGTATATTCCCTGTTGTATTCAATCGCGATGCAATTTCTGTGTTTCATATTCATTGTGAGGGTCCAAGGAATACAGAAACCCTGCGGCCGTGCATCGGAAGCAACTACTGCAGTTCCAGGAGAGGTTCCAAACTGTACGTTTGAAGCATTACTTCCCTGGTTAGAAATCAGCATGGTGCCTCTCCTATACAATCGCTATGCAATTTCTGTGATTCATCGTCAATGTGAAAGGTTACAAAAATCCTGCAGTGGTGCATCGGAATCTACTACTGGAGTCCCAGGAAAGGTTACAATCACAGAGTGTTTGAAGCGTTACTCGCCTGGACAGAAGACGGCATAGTGCCAGTTGTACTAAATTCCGATGAAATTTCGGTTTTTCATCGTGAATGTGACGTCCAAGCGTGACAGTAAACATGCAATGGTGCATCAGAAGCTAATACAACACTCTAATGAAAGGTTGCAAGCAGAGAGCAGTCGAAGCGCTACCCGCCTGGACAGAAAACAGCATGTTGTCTGTTGGATTCAATCGCGATGCAATTTCTGTGTTTCACCATCAATGTGAAGGTCCAAGGGTGACAGTAAACGTGCAGTCGTACATCGGAAACAACTACTGCACTCCCAGGAAAGTTTCCAAGTACAGACCGGTTGAAGCGCTACTCGCCTGAACTGAAGTCGGCATGTTCATGTTGTACTCAATCCCGATGCAATTTCTGTGTTTCATATTCATTCTGAATGTCCTCTGCTTACAGAAATCCTGCAGTCGTGACTCGGAAACTATTGCTGGAGACCCAGGAAGGGTTCCGAGCCCAGAGCGCTTGAAGAGTTACTCGGCCGGGCACAAGACGCCATAGTGACTGTTTTGTTCAATCCCGATTCCATTACTGTATTTCATTGTCAATGTCAAGGTCCAACTGTTACAGTACACCTGCAGTGGTGCATCGGAAGCTACTACTAAAGTTCCAGGGAAGGTTACAAGCACAGACCGTTTAAAGCGTTACTCGCCCGGACACAAGAAGCCATTGGGCCGGTTGTATACTATTCCGATTCATTATCTATTTTTCATCATCAATGTGAAGCTCCAAGGCTGACAGTAAACATGCAATGGTGCTTCAGAAACTAATACTGCACTCCCAGGAAAGCTTACAAGCACAGACCGGCAGAAGCGCTACTCGCCTGGACAGAAGTCGGTATTTTGTCTGTTGAATACAACCGCCATGCAATTTCTGTGTTTCATATTCATTGTGAAAGTCCAAAGGTCTCAGGAGTCCTGCAGTCATGCATCGGAAACTGCTACTGGAGTTCCAGGAAAGCTTACAAGCACAGACCGTTTGAAGCGTTACTCACCCGGACAGAAGACGCCATAGTGCCTGTTGTATTTAATCCCGATGCAATTTCTGTTTTTTACGTCAATGTGAAGGTCCAAGCGTAACCGTAAACTTGCAATGGTCCATGGGAAACAATTGCACCACTCTCAGGAAAGGTTCCAAACACAGACAGTTTTTTATCGTTACTTCCGTGGTGATAAGTCGGCAAGGTGCCTGTTATTTTCAATCCCAATGCAATTTCTGTGATTCTTCGTCAATGTGATTGTCCAAGGGTTACAGTAAACCAACAGTGGAGCATCGGAAACTACTACTGGATTTCCAGGAAAGGTTACAAGCATAGACCGTTTGAAGACTTTCTCGCCCGGAGAGAAGACGCCATAGTGCCAGTTGTATTTAATTCCGATAAAATTTCTGTTTCTCATCGTCAATTTGAATGTCCAAGGCTGACAGTAAACGTGCAGTTGACCATGGGAAACAACTACTGCACTCCCAGGAAAGGTTCCAAGCACAGTCCGGTTGAAGCGCTACTCGCCTGGACAGAAGTCGGCATGTCGCCAGTTGTATTCAATCACGATGCAGTTTCTGTGTTTCATATTCAATCTGATGGTCCAAGGGTTACAGAAATCCTCCAGTGGTGCATCGAAAACTACTACTGAAGTTCCAGGAATGGATACAAGAACAGACCGGTTGAAGCGCTACTTGCCCGGAGAGAAGACGCCACACTGCCTGTTTTATTTAATCCCGATTCAATTTCTGTGTTTCATCGCCAATGTGAAGGTCCAAGGGTTACAGTAAACCTGTAATCGTGCTTCGGAATCTACTACTGGAGTTCCAGAAAAGGTTACAAACACAGACTGTTTGAAGCGTTACTCGCCGGGAGACAAGACGCTATAGTGCCTGTTTCATTTAATCCCGATTCAGTTTCTGTATTTCATAGTCAATGTGAAGGTCGAAGGGTTACAGTAAACCTGCAGTGGTGCATCGGAAACTACTACTGGATTTCCAGGAAAGTTAAAAAGCACAGACCGTTTGAAGCGTTTCTCGCCCGGACAGAAGATGCCATTTCTGTTTTTCGTTGTCAATAAGAAGGCCCAAAGGTGACAGTAAACGTGCAATGGTGCTTCAGAAACTAATACTGCACTCCCAGGACAGGTTACAAGCACAGACCCGTTGAAGCGCTACTTGCCTTGTCAGAGGTCTGCATGTTGATAGTTGTATTCAGTCGCGACGCAATTTCCTTGTTTCAGATTCATTGTGAATTTCCAAGGGTTACAGTAAACCTGCTGTGTTGCATCGGAAACTACTACTGGACACCCAGGAAGGTTGCAAGAGTAGACCGTTTGAAGTGTTACTCGCCTGGACCGAGGTCGTCATACTGCCTTTTGTATTCAATCTCGATGCATAATTTATGCAAAGAGGAATGACGGTAGACGAAATGGCCGAAAACATCGATCGAATCGAAACCAAAATTCAAACTTCAATGGGAATAACCAGCCATCATGGGAAAATAGAAGAAGACGAGGAAATTATAATCACAACTACTGACGAAACGGAAACGGAGAGAGCAACAGAATTCGATCCAGGATCAACAGGATTCTAGGGACCGCAGCAAAGCAATAGCAGGACATACAACGGTCAAGGTCATTGTAATGACCAACGTAGCGAATATGTGGAATTGAGGCCACCTAACTCATCACAGCGGTCACGCAGAGAAAATTCAACAAGGAATTATAAACAGCCGCTGCGGTCTCAGCTCAAAACAATGCCGCAGAAACTATCGGAATGAGCGATATTAATCTGTTAGAGTACAAAGATACAAGAGAACTGCCACAATAATATAAGATGCAGTAAATAAATAGCATCCATGAATGAACTGTTTAACATAATTTAATGTTGATATTGTGTTGCTTAGCGTAATTTTCCATTTGTTCATTTCCAGTGTTATTTTGTTTGTTTGTCATTTCCATTAGTTTTCCGTATGAGTCCTTGTTGAACGTGGTCAAATGAGTTGCGTATTTGTGACATCTTCACGGCAACATTTACTGGCAGGTGTCAGATTGATATCACCACCAATTGGCACTTTTTGTGGCATACCAAACCACGCACTTTGCAATACTGAGTTCTCCAAACAACTGAGTACTGCTATTATTTCTTTGGATCTCACAACTGTTGTCCGATTTCCGCTGTTGACCATCGTACTCTGTCATAGCATTCTCGTTGAAGAGCCTTCACAATTATCACCATGGTCGATGAAATTGTTTCTGTTTACTTTCCGTCATTTCTTGTACACTGCCCAAGGGATGGATGTACGTCACTTTATGTTTTTCGTGGTGTCGAGACGGTAAATCGTGCCATAGTGCATATGCATCTGGATTTTCGGATGTGTTTCGTTTGGTGTTAGCAGTCCACGCTTTGGGCGCGTGTCGATGCTAAGACTCACTGTGTTATGAGCATGTGCGTCTCGATCTTCGGATGTGTTTCGTGTGGCGTTAGGAGTCCACGCTTTGGGCGCGTGTCAGCGCTAAGACTCACTGTGTTATGAGCATGTGCGTCTCGATCTTCGGATGTGTTTCGTGTGGCGTTAGCAGTCCACGCTTTGGGCGCGTGTCAGCACTAAGACTCGGTGTGTGTGAGCCATCGCCTGTCGTGCGATGTAGCCTGTCTCGTGGTGGAATTTTGCCAGCGCCATGTGAGCGCCGTCGGCGAAATATTGTGTATTGGGAATTAGCACATGGATAAGTGCAGGTCATGGTAGAGTGGCGAGTCCCAGACCCGGAAATAGGAAGCAGAAACAAAATGATGGACCATGGATGAGACTTAAATTAGAAATATATTTATATGTACATACGAGGGTCACTCCAAAAGAAATGCACACTATTTTTGTAAAAATACAGTTTTCATTCTGCATGTGCGAAAGTTTTACAGTGTGTAGATACATCCTTCCCGCATGTTTCCAAACTTAGGTCGACCTGTTCCCTTGAGTGGCGCCGTCACAACATGTCTTCAAGATGGCTGCTACACTTGACGTTCGTCAGAAGCAACGTGCTGTCATAGAATTCCTGTGCTGAGAGAACGAGACAGTGGGAAACTGCAAAAGATTGATAAAGGTGCATGGAGATGCTGCTGTCTATCGCAGTACAGTTAGTCGGTGGGCAAGCAGGTTACGTGATGAAAGCGGGCACGGCAATATTGAGGATTATTCTCGCAGCGGTAGGCCTCGTACTACACACACTCCAGACAATGTGCAGAGAGTTAACGAATTGGTGACTGCTTACAGACGCATCACAGTGAACGAATTGTCACGCTACGTTGGGATAGGGAAAGGAAGTGTTTGCAGAATAATGAAAGTGTTGGCGTTAAAAAAGGTTTGTGCCAGGTGGGTTCCTAGGATGTTGACAGTGGCTCACAAAGAAACAAGAAAAACGGTATGCAGCGAACTTTTGGAACAGTACGAGAATGGTGGAAGAATTGTGACGGTTGATGAAACTTGGCTCAATCAGTTTTCACCAGAGACGAAGAGGCAATCAATGTAGTGTCACCATGCAAATTCACCCAAGAAAAAAAATTCGAAACCACACCTTCTGCTGGAAAAGTTATGGCTACGGAGTTTTTCGATTCCGAAGGACTCTTGCTTGTGGACATCATGCCAAGTGGAACCACCATAAATTCTGATGCATATGTGATGACACTGAAGAAACTTCAAGCTCGACTGAGTCGTGTTCGATAACATCGGCAAAAGCAGGATGTTTTTCTGTTGCACGACAATGCACGGCCACGTGTCAGTCAAAAAACCATGGAACCGATCACAAAACTCTGATGGACAACATTGAAACACCCGCCTTACAGTCCTGACTGGCTCCATGTGATTATCGTCTCTTTGCGAAACTGAAAGACTCTCTTCGTGGAACAAGGTTTGAAGATGATGACTCCCTTGTGCACACTGCCAAACAGTGGTTCCAACAGGTTGGTCCAGAATTTTACGTGCGGGTATACAGACGCTGGTTCCAAGATGGCGTAAGGCAGTTGAGAGGGATAGAAATTATGTGGAGAAATAAAAATATTTTTCCTAAGGGATGTATCTACACACTGTAAAACTTTCAAACATGTAGAATAAAAGATGGATTTAAAAAAAATAATATTGTGCATTTCTTTTGGAGTGATCCTCGTAATTCATTATGTTTTTGTTTCATTTCAGCAGCAGAAATCCTGACAGAGGAGACCGGAGGCATCCTTGTACTACGTAAAATTTCGTGTACACAATTATAAATGCCACTACAAAGATTTCAGGCAAATCACCAGCATCTGACTGAGTAGACGCACTTCCTGGCCACTTCAGAGTCACCAGACAATACCGCTGGACATCGAAAATTAAAGAGGAATATACAAGGAATGAAGTGCATGAAAATTCGCTTCGGTAGTATTAGCAAAAGCATAGGGTAGTACAATAAGTTAGTATTTAGCATTGGGAGAAGTCTGCCCGTTTGGTGGAGGTATAGAGGTAGCGCCAGCGTAAAATTAGTGTGCATGAAAGGAGCAGAACTAACCAAAACTAACAAAGACAAGTGCATGCACAAACAAAGACACCTCACACCACATAATTTACGACTATACAACGTTAACAGGGCCCTGCAGTCATTAAATTTATTTTTGGATTTGCGTCCTTAGTAATAAAATAAATGAACAAGTAAATAAATAAATATATTAAGTAAAAAAATATTTACCCATCACCATTTTATTTTCTGTAAATTTATTATATCGATGTAATGACATTTGTGAGAGAGTATGGCACTTGACGACACTTGAGGATTGTGCAGACTTTGGAACCAACACGGCAGACTGGACATGGTTGGTTCAAATGGCTCTGAGCACTATGCGACTTAACTTCCGAGGTCATCAGTCCCCTAGAACTTAGAACTATTAAACCTAACTAACCTAAGGACATCACACACATCCATGCCCGAGGCAGGATTCGAACCTGCGACCGCTACGGTCCCTCGGTTCCAGACTGTAGCGCCTAGAATCGCACGGCCACCCTGGCCGGCGACTGGACATGGCCCAGCCAGCTAGTGCGGGCTGAGTGCTGTGGAGATGCAGAGATCCATAGTGAGTGACCTGTAGGAGCCCAGGTGCGAGTGGACTACCTGCTGTGACAGAACTGGGCTGCTGCCAGCTGATGCACCTGCCTCACACAGCCCGGTCGTCTACCAGTGCAGGCAGCATGTATCAAGCCAGCTCAGACAGCAGGATGTCACCACGTGCTGGCAGCAACCCCCTAGTGGCGAAGAACCCACCAGGCCGCTAATCGAGGGACAAGCGAGACACGTGGCACCACAGTTGATGCGCAAGCTGAGCCTAACCGCCTCAGTGGGGTGCCAAGAGGGACGTGTCCCGTCGACATCAGGCAAGCTAATCTGATGTCCCCCACTAGCAGGAACTAATACTGCACTCCGATGCAGAGGTGAATAGGGAGAGCAGGGCTGCCCCATGTCCCACTAACACTGAATGGACATCTATGCCAGGGGGTGGGTTGCACAACAAATGCAATGCTGTCATGGCAGTCACAGACGGCTAACTGCCACCTGACCGGGATGACGCCAAAGGTCCAGCTGCCGTCCAGAAGCTGCCAAAGATGCTGTTTGCTTTCAAGTCGCCAGATGCTGCCTTGAGACTGGAAAGTAGCACAGGTCACACCAATATTCAAGAAAGGAAATAGGAGTAACCCATTGAATTACGTATCACTGACCTCAATTTGCAGTAGGATTTTGGAGCATTTACTGTACTCGAACATTATGAATCACCTTGAATAAAATGACTTATCGATACATAACCAATGCGGATTCTGAAAATATCGTTCTTGTGCAACACACCTAGCTCTTTATTCCCGTGAAGTAATGAGTGCTGTCGGCAAGGGCTCTCAGATCGAATCCATATTCCTAGATTTCCAGAAGGCTTTTGATACCCTTCCTCACAAGCGACTATTAATGAAATTGCGTGCATATGGAGTATCGTCTCAGTTGAGTGACTGAATTCGTGATTTTCTCTCAGACAGGTCACAATTCTTAGTGATAAATCATCGAGTAGAACACAAGTGATATCTGGCGTTCCGCAAGGTAGTGTCATAGGCCCTCTGCTGTTCCTGATTTACATAAATGATCTAGGTGATAATCTGAGCAGCCCCCTTAGATTGTTTGCAAATGACACTGTAATTTACACACTAGTAAAATCATCAAACGACCAATTCCAATTACAAAACGATCTAGAGAGAATTTCTGTGTGGTGCGAAAAGTGGCAGTTGGCACTAAACAAAGAAACATGCGATGTCATCCACATGGATATTAAAAGAAATCCGATAAATTTTGGGTATATGATAAATCGCACAAACGACAGCAGATAACTACGATGGTCTGCTGTCTTACAGTACTGCCACATTTTCTAAATTACTATTTCTCTTGCGTTAAATTACGTTTATTAATTCTCGTAATTGACATTCCGGCCTTTAACTCGAAATACACGGCGTATGAAAAAGAATCATGCGATTTAAAAAAAAATCATAATTGTTATGATATTTGGGATATGTGAGTGAACAACGTACTGTTGTAAAGAGCATACTCTCTAGGTTTACATCATTCCCGCTAGATAGCAGGACTGTGTGCCCACTTCAGTACAACTGGTGTTGAGGTAACAGAAAGTGTTTTGTGTTGTACGAATTATGCAGTGCGGGTCAGTAACAACTGTTCAGCGTGACTTTCGTACTAGGCATGGTGTGCATCCTCCTACAGCACTGAGGATTAGACAATGGCATGACAATTCCGAGAAACAGGTTGTTTGTGTAGAGGAAAATCGCCGGGCCGTCCCCGAGTGTCTGACACAGATGTCGAACGCACCCGTCATAGTTTCACAAGGAGTCTGCAGAAATCAGTTCGCCGAGCAGCTCGACATCTCAACATGCCCCCGATGTCCGTCTGGCGTGTGTTGCGTCGACGTTTGCACATGAAACCATACAAAATTCAGCTACTGCAAGCTCTTCATGAAAGTAACAAGCAACAACGTGTGCAGTACTGCAATTTCGTTCTTTGCAAGATGGAGGATGACAGCTTTCTACCACGCTTAGTTTTTAGTGATGAGGCAACATTCCATTCATACGGAATGGTGAACCGTCATAATGTGAGAGTATGGAGTACGCAACAACCACATGAACATCTCAACACGAGAAGGACTCTCCAAAATTTGATATCTTTCGTGCAGTTTCTGTGGAAAGGGTGTATTGTTCATTTCTCTTAGCGGGAGAACTGTTACAGGAAGCGCATATCTCGATATAATTGAGAACTTCCTTTCCCCAAAGTTGGAGACTGATTCGAACGATCTCATTTATCAACAGGATGGGGCACCACCAGACTGGCATCTGGAAGTGCGGGAATTTTTAAATCAAAGAAAATAAAAATTCTTAAACCCTACTTCGATTGTACTGTTCGAGCACTATCGGTGGAAATTAAGTTCCTCAAAATTACTTAGGACATTTTGAAGTTATTAATTTGGTAAGTCAATAAGTATTTTCAAAAATGGTTCAAATGGCTCTGAGCACTATGGGACTTAACATACGAGGTCATCAGTCCCCTAGACTTAGAACTACTTAAACCTAACTAACCTAAGGACATCGCACACATCCATGCCCGAGGCAGGATTTGAACCTGCGACCGTAGCAGCAGCGCGGTTCCGGACTGAAGCGCCTAGAGCCGCTCGCCCACAACGGCTGGCAAGTATTTTCCATTCTTACATCTTTATTATTCTAAGTACTTGTACCAACTAAAGAAATACTTTTGTCGCCTTGTTTCACAAACTTTATTATTATTATTATTCGACCTAGCTTTCTGATTACAGGCCCATTTTCCAGTACATAACGAATCCCAGATTTGAGAACGAAAGAAAAACAAACATGTCAACCTCTTATCATATCAATTTTAAACTCTAAATGTTAACTCTGTTGACAATTTTGATGTAATAATGTACAGATATAAAAAATTTATCAGGTCAGTATTTACTATAGCTATGACTATACATACATTGGGCTAGAGCTGTGCACAGGAATAGAATTTTTATAAACATCTACTCTTGAAAGAAGACACCGAGGTTCTTCTCCTGTAAATTGGTTACAACATTCTCTGAAAGAGGTTAATAACTGAACTGAGGTTCATGTTATCTGATTCTTTCGTCGATCTTGGTAGTACAACATTATAATAAATGAAAAGACCTAGATTGCTTATGATCTACAGCGTTAATTTATTGCGTTAAACGGATGTGGCTTACGAGACCATCATAGCCTTTAGCTGGTTATTGTCGACAAAGAAGTTACAATGTTTTATATGTGAATGCAGACTTGCCCGGTGTATACTACTGATGAAATCTTCTTGTTTATCTTTTGAATTGTCTGCCGAGTCAGAGCTTAGACACACTTTCTAGTCTCGTGTTTACCTTAAGTTTGGCATCACTGTCTATTTTGTAGCTTTGTTTCCTTGGGTTTCACGTATTTTGTCGTCGTCCAATGATTTATCGAACCCTGACTCCGCACCGTGGCGCCACGTTACCGCACGGCCTGCCAAACGCCAGCTTGTGGTAACTCTCCAGGCATCGTACTGCCTTCGTGTTAGCCGGCGCACTTCGTGGCTTCTCTTTCCGCCGTTTGCAGAGGCCGAAGCGTCGCCTGCTACTGGCAGGCAGCTCCGTGGCCGCCACCTCCTCGCGAGGTCTGCTCGCCTGCGTCAGCACTCACGCGTGACGTGCCCTGCTACGCTCCAAGACAGCCACCCACGCCTCTCCGTAATGTCTCAAGGATTGTCAGCAGTGGCAGTTGTCCGCCGAACTGACGTCCACCGAGGCCCACTAGAAACACAGGCCGTGGCGCGTACGTCACAGCACGTGACCCTGCAGGGCTTACGAGTGCCAGTAGCCAAAGAAACTGGTACACCTGCCTAACTAATATATCTGACACACACAGTGGTTACTGTTACAACAAGCCACACCACAAGTTGGGAAACGGGGCCAAATTTCTAGTAGTTTACTGTCGAGTTGAGATTTTCACAAATGTTTCATTCGTATCTTACAGAAACTAGCAGTACGGCAATAAACAGCCTTTTAAACACGCCACTAACGGCAATCAAGTAATTTATAGCAATACAACAATTTTTTAAAAAATTAAAAAAAAACAGAAGCTAGCAGTACGACAATAAACTACCTTTTAAAACACGCCGCTAACGCCAATCAAAGTGATTTATAGCAATACAACAATTTAAAAAATTTAAAGAACATTAGTAAACAGGCTACTAAAGTAAATACAGAAATTTCTTAATAAAGTACAGTGAGGTAGTAAAGCTTCCAACACCGCCATTAAAAAAGTTAAACAAGTCTCAGCCGACACACGATTAATGGCAATAAAAGAATTTACAAACTTGGACGAATTTAAAAATTTTAAACGAAAGTGTCCTGGAATACCATTAGAACATAAAAGATACGACGGACCCGTGTAAGGCGACCACAAATCACCCACTCAGGGATGCTCAGGCTAGACAGAATATTGACCAATTTAAATACGCCAGTAAACACAATTGCCACTCTCAGGCTGGTCGCTGCACCGACTTTACGCCAGCGAAAACTTGTTATAAGATGGCTTAATTTGCTGACAGAATTAGAGCTAACCTCGTGCAAGGAAACATTACACAGCACAGTCCTGAATGAGCGACCACATGATCAACCAACAAGAAGCATGAATTTACTCATAACCCACGACAGAATAGTGAAACAATTAAGACTGCCAAATCTACACCTCCCATCGGACAGTAACGAGAGGAGGAGGAAAGATCACTGTCTTCAATTACACCGGTGCCGGGGACAGGAAACCCGGTCGCCGGAGGCCACAAAGCAGAAGAGACACTGGTTACGCAAACTTATTACTTAATGATTAAACCTTCCACGAACTTAATTTGCAATTATGGTCGAACAGGCAGTACACGACCTCCGATGGCAAGGATCCACACATCCGACCGCGCACAAGTCGCCAGCGTTCTCAACACGCCACGGTCACGCGACGACACGCTCTGTCACCGGAGTTCACGTCTTCTCTGCAACGTTGACGGGTAGTGACCGCTCCTTCATGTTACGTGTCTCCTTTTAAACTCCAGTGTTGAAACGGAGGATTTAAAGAAGCTTGTTAACGTCCCACCAAGGCGAAATGAACAGCAGCTACTCGTGGGGCTATTCTGCATACAACCAACACGCGGGGAGCTCTTCCGTCAACTCGACCGGCTCGTTACACACAGCCGACATACATCACTTGGCGACTCGGTACAACCGACCACACCTGCTTCGCGCTGGAGAGCCACACGAGGTTACAACTGGTCAAAGATCTCACTTCCTCCATAGCAGTTTCCCGCAAGCAAAAAAGCAGATATCTATAGCAGAGGGAAAAGACAACCAAGCAGCCACTTAATGGACGTGTGCAGGTACGGAGACAACCCCATGAATTCATGGAGCCTGCACGTCAGCAGGGCAGTGTTTACGCTGGTGGAGGCTCTGTAATGGCGTGGGACGTGTATAGTTGCAGTGAAATCGGTCCCAAGATACGTCTAGATACGACTCTGACAGGTGACACGTACGGTAAGCGTCCTGTATGATCACCTGCATCCATTCATGTCCATTGCGCATTCCAACGGACTTGGGCATTTCCAGCAGGGCAATGCGACACCCCACACGTCGAGAATTGCTACAGAGTGGCTCTAGGAACAATCTTCTGAGTCTAATCACTTCTGCTGGCCACCAGTCTCCCCAGACATGAACATAATCGGGATGCCTTGCAACGTGCTGTTCAGAAGAGATTTCTAACCCCTCGTACTCTTACTTACTTATGGACAGTCCCGCAGGATTCATGGTGTCATTTCTCTCCAAGAATACTCCATACATTAGTCGACTCGATGCCACGCCGTGTTGCGGCACTTCTGCGTGCTCTCATGTGCCCTACACGATATTAGGCAGGTGTATCAGTTTCTTTGGAAGGGACATTCAAACGTATAAGAGAGATAAGAAAAATAAGTAGACTGTTTATAGTTTCAAAAATAATCGCGATAACTGCAAGACAAGACGATCAAAGCCTTCACAGAAAAATGTTAAAAATGTTTGCTGTTCCCTAGAGAAGCATGAGTGTACACGGGCGTGCACATCTTAGTCCGAAGCAAATCGACGGCGTGGGATGTCTTCCGTCAGGAATCCAAAAAGATGGAAATCACATGCGGAGAAATGTGTGAAGACTTCCCAGCGAAACGTCTGCAGAATAGTTCAAACAATCTTGGCAACATGTGGGTAGGAAATGTCCTGCAAACGAACGGTGCTATCCGTCAACATCCCTGGGCATTTGGAGTTGCCACTGCAGGATCCAAATGAATGCATTTCTTTCATTGGATTGCTTCTGTTTGGGTATATTATAGAATTGCAGAACACGATTTCTTTCAACGTTGAATTTTCGTTGGATAAATTGCGTTACGTAGTTCAGATAAATGGTAATTCTAAAATTCTGTCGATAAGTAAGCAAAAAAATTTGTTCTGCCAAATACACAAGTAGTAAATTTTCTTTTAATTTTTTCAGTATGTGTTTATCAAACAAAGAGTTTGATGACTCCAAATCGCTACATATCGATCTGTAAAGGAAACTGAACGCTGTCTACTGTTGAGACATCATCGTATAATTTCGAATCCATATTTTTTCTCCCTCACGAGGTGTCACTGCTTGTAAATGTTCACCTTTTAGTGTAATGTCAGACAGCGACCTTTTGCAGCAGGTTCACATCGAAAAGGCCACAGACGTTATTAGTGTTGATGAAAAATATTATTTAAAGGCAAGAAAACATTTTATTAGCTTTGTAATTACACCCTGGATACGAAAAAAAACACATTTACTGTAAGAAAATACACAGAAGTTACACACAAGCCAAGAATAAAGATATTGACAGCAGAGTCATGGAGCAGCACACAAATATAGACGTCAAGGAATTTTTTTTTTCTTTTAACACTTCCTCCAAAAGAAAAAAATCATGAAATTATTGCTTTGTCTCTTGCATGCCAATTTCTGAACATAGAAAATTAAATCGAACTCGTTCAAGAGGTTTCGTCAAAATATCTGCCAACTGGTTGTGTCCATCAATGTGTTCCAAGAAAATCTCACCGTTCAGATATCTTTCACGAACATAGAAATGTCGGACCTCTATATGTTTAGAACGTCGATGATATTCTGGATTTTTTGCCAACTTCAATGCACTAGCATTGTCAATGTAAAGAACTGGAGGCTGCCCCGACATTTCCACTAATTCTGACAGCAGACGACGTAACCAAACTAACTCTTTTGCTCCTTCACTAGCTGCAATTATTTCCGCCTCGGTTGTGGATGTGGCCACTACTTTCTGCAACTGACTTGTCCATGACACTGCACCACCTGAGTACTTTGCAAGAATTCCAGTTGTTGAGCGCCTTGTCCGGTTATCACCTGCGAAATCTGCATCAGCGTAAATCTTTAACTCTTCTTTTTTATTATATACAATTCCAAAATTTAAGGTCCCTTTCAAATACCGGAAAATGCGCTTTACTCTATTCCAGTCTTCAGTGGTTGGTTTCTCCATAGCTCGAGCAGCTTTATTGACTGCAAAAGCGATGTCTGGACGAGTTACTGTTGAAAGGTACATGAGACAACCAATTGCTTCACGGTAGGGTACAGATGACGAAACTTCTTCGTTTTGATTATTGTCCTCACGTCCAATAGGAGTTGAGATTGTATTGCATTCTGCCATTCGAAATCTTTGCAGAATTTCTTCTGTGTATTTCTCTTGACTTATCATTATTGGTCCATCTTCATATTGCTTTATTTTTATGCCAAGAAAATTGTCAAGACTCCCAGTTGTTATTTCGAATTCATGTTGTGAAACATCCATAAAAACAGCAATTTCTTTCTTGTTACTGCCGACAATCAGGCCATCATCAACGTAGATTGCCACATAAAGGCTATTTCCATTTTGTCTACGATAAAATAGGCATGGGTCTGCATCATTGTTTGAAAAACCAGCTTTCTTCATGAACTCAACAAAACGTTTGTTCCAGCAACGTGGCGCTTGCTTCAACCCATAAAGACCTTTTTTTAAGAAACATACTCGGCCTGTACCATCTTCGAAACCTTCTGGTTGTTCCATATATACTTCATCTTCAAGTATTCCATTCAAAAAAGCTGTCTTTACATCGAATTGTTCTAGCAGCATTTTCTTTGAAGCAGCTACAGCCAACAGAGTTCGTATGGTGTCATAACGTGCCACAGGGCTAAAGGCGTCGTCATAATCAATTCCTGCTTTCTGAATACAGCCTTTTGCAACCAATCTGGCTTTAAAGCGAGTACCTCCATTGACTGCGACCTTTCGCCGTAGAACCCAGCGGTTTTGCAATACTTTGGCATTCTTCGGACGGTCAACCAGCACCCAGGTATTGTTTTCCTTAAGTGATTGAAGTTCTTCACTAATAGCTTGCATTCATTCTTCCTTCTCGTTTGACTGCAATATTTCTGAAAAACCGTTTGGATCTTTGTATCCAAGTGCATCAACTTTTGTTGCCATACAAAATTCACCACTTTCCATCCAGGTTGGTTTTCTTCGTTGTCTTTTATTCTTCTGTTTCTCTTCATTAGAAGATTCAGCAGCTTCTGCTTTTAGAAATTCTGTTAATTCTTTATTTTCTTCAGATTCACTCGACTCTTGACTTTCTCTAGAATCGAGAGTGCCAATTTTTTCTTGAGTTTGGCTTCCTCCAGAAGTGTACAGCCTAGGAGATTTACATTGGTCATCTTTAGATGAATTCGGATCATTAAATTCTTCCGGAGGGACTTCAAATTCAACATGATCACTATGTAAATCACAAACAATTTCTGGCTTAAATTTTACATCGTGACTCAACACCACTTTTCTTTTAGATGGAATCCAAACTCTGAACCCATCTTTGTCATTAACATATCCAACAAGTCGTCCAAAAACTGCCTTATCATCAAACTTGGAATGGAATTGTTTGTTAATGTGAACATAGCAGCCTGTACCAAAAATTCTGAGATGATCAAGTCGTCCTACTGGTCGATTAAACCATAGTTCATAAGCGGTTTTATTTTCAACTGAAGATTTTCCAGTACGATTTATTAGGTAGACTGCTGTGTTACATGCCTCTGGCCACAACCCTTTAGGTAATTTACTCGGATTTAGCATTGACCGGGCAGCTTCAACAATGGTCCTATTTTCCCGTTCAGTCACACCACTTTGTTCAGGAGTGTAAGGAGGAGGAATCAGTAGCTCTATTCCCCTGTCTGCAAGCAGTTCACTGACATTCTTATTGTTAAATTCTTTGCCACTATCACATCTAAATTGTTTGACAACATGTCCATTAGTTCGTGCTTCATTTAAAAACTGCTTAAGCACAGTACACACTTCACTTTTGTGTCTTAAAAAGAAAATTCGACGAAATTTACTAAAATCGTCTTTGAAACATACATAATAATGCTTGCCTCCAAAAGATTTCGTGCTCATTGGTCCATTTACATCCGCGTGGATTAATTCACCAGTACTGGTAGCGCGTATTGTTCGTGTTTTGAATGGCAGCCTATGCATCTTTCCAACCGCACAGCCGTCACAAAATTCACTCTTGGCATCTTCCACATTAATGTTCATTCCTTTTAAAATATTCTTCACATGTTGTTTATTCTGATGACCAAACCTTTCATGGTACACTTGCAATGTTTCGGATGAAGTCATCAAGCTCATACGATTCATTTTTGCATTTCTAACAACACGCATGTTCAACACATAAAGTCCATTTTTCACATAACCTGTCACAACAATATTGCCACTGACTTGTTTTCGAACACAGACATTATTATAACTAAAATTAGTACTGTAGCCTCTGCAGGCAATGGCTCTCACAGAGAACAGATTAGCACTTGCATCAGGGACGTATAAAACATTGTCCTTTCTAGCATTGTACCATTTATTGTTTCGTCGGATTTGGATGTAAACTGTTCCTTGACCGTACGCACACATTATCACATCTTGTTTTCCCAATGAAATTACTTGAGGAACATCAAATTCACTATACGAAACAAAATACTGTTTGTTGGGAGTGATATGATTTGTAGCGCCACTGTCGCAATACCATTTATTTGGGTCAATGTGATTACTGGTTCAAACACCCATAGCGTATGAAGTAAATGCAGCGTGTTCACTGTCTCGCTTCTTCTCTTTTCTTTTATTGCTGTCACGAGTGTTCTGTGGACACTCTGCTGCCCAGTGACCTAATTGTTCGCATTTATTACAGGAAAACTTCTGTTTTAATTGTGACTTCGTCATCTTTACTTGCTGATTACTTGTTTGCCGTTTTCTTGTTTTAGAAACGACAAAAGCTGCACTTCCATTAACGTCTTGTTCACGCAGTTCAATAGTACAGAGTTTTTCAATCAATAAATTCAAGCTTTGCTTTTCTGTCGGTATCGTATCCCAGAGATCCTTAAAATTGTCGTAGTCTTTTCCCAGTGTAGACAAAAAGCGACCATTTAAGATTCTTTCAGATAGCGTATTTTCTTCATGTTTTGATAATTCATCGTTCAGGTCCACAAATAACTTTTGCAGTTTGGCCACATGTGCACTAATATCTTCCGATTCATCACGTTTAACACGGAAAAATGTTTCAATCAACATATTCAAACGCTGAGTACTGCTACATTCAAATCGGGCGCGTAATTTGTCCCAGATTTCTTTAGCATTCTTGCACGTTGAGACGAGCTCTGCAACAGGTTTACGTAGCGCACTTGCTGTAAGACTTGCTGCCTTTGCGTCGTCCTTGTGCCATTCCACATACGCTTCTTTTTGTTCACTTGCCGCATCTTGCGGCAATTCTATACGTTTACGTGTACCGTTAATAATATCTTCTAGTCCATATGAACGCAGCACCATAGAAATATGCCATTTCCATTTGGCCCAGTATTCAGGTCCTTCAAGCTTATCAATGCTGACCTTATAATCGCCGCTAGCAGTCATGTTTCTTTACAGACATACGCTCATTTCAAATATTGTTTTAATTAAACTGTGTTGTTTGCCTTTACACGTGTACTGGGCCCATAACCTGATGAAAAATATTATTTAAAGGCAAGAAAACATTTTATTAGCTTTGTAATTACACCCTGGATACGAAAAAAAAAACACATTTACTGTAAGAAAATACACGGAAGTTACACACAAGCCAAGAATAAAGATATTGACAGCAGAGTCATGGAGCAGCACATAAATATAGACGTCAAGGAATTTTTTCTTTTCTTTTAACAAGTGTGAACGTGCAAGATTCCTAGGAAGAGACCAGCGGCAGCTTTCATGTCTCTCTTACATTGCATTTTTCCATGAAAATCCCTCAAGACCTTAGGGTACAAGTCTTTGTAGTGAAAATTAAATAACGAGAGAGAATTGAGACAAAAGGCTCATGATCGGAACGCTTGGAGAGAAGACTCCTTTAGGTAAACAAAATAATAATAACAGCAGGCTGCTATAGAAGTTCGCTGTTTCTCTTGTGCAGCAGTATGAAGGTAAAAACCTCCAGTTACACCGCATTCAACAGAGCGCTAGAAATGGAGCATTTTCGTCACCCTAATTCCCGCAGTAATTCTTAATTTTAGCACATTCCCGTCCGCACGTCTCGTACAAATTTATTCGCTTGGCGCCGGCAGCGTTAAGTCGGATTACTTGGCTTGTCGCCGGCCGCTTGTCACCTTTTCGTTGATGACAAGCTTCAAACACATTTACTTTTGCGCGCTTTAATTTCCAGGAAATCCTCTATTTTGCAGTATCGTTCCACAAACTCGAATTTTCTTTTCAAGTAACTTCTCTGCAAGTTCTACACTGTTATAATAGTTATCCATGCAGAGGTGATGCCACTTTCCATCAGAAGGTGTCAATAGTTCCGTCACTGTTTTTACTACAAGCTGTCCAGCACTACTGCCAAATCTACACCTCCCATCGGACAGGAAATGTATCCCGTACTCGAATCACACAGCATCCGAAAGAGTATGCCGTATTTCGCAATTTTCGACGAATTGTGAATTTTAAATTTTAACCGTCCACACCATGGTATCATTCCTTGATCAGTTGAGATGTTTTGATTTAGATTAAACGTTTCATTAAACTTTTTGGAAAAATATTCAATTAAGAACTGCACTTTGACAAGCCGGTCGCCACTATCCAGTTTATTGTTGTTGTCTGAAAAATGTAAAAATGATAATATTTGTCTGATTCGGTTGCGGGACATCGTTTCACAAAATATCGGTGTGTCTATCAACGGATTCGTTGACAAATAATCATTGATCCTTGATTTTCTTACAATTCCCATAAGGATAGGAAACCCAAACCATTTTCTAAGTTCGGGTCCCGTAACGTCGACAAATTTGCCATTTTTTTAATCCAGTCCTTCTATTACAATTTTGACTGTAGTACTCTTTGGTTTCGTTGCTAATATATTCAAATAGATCGTTCCCAATACATAATTGTACGATATCCTCGACGCTCTGTGTACCTTTGGGAAATATGTTTGGAACCGGGGATACTTCAAATTTATTATTGGTCCTCGGTAAATCAAAGTCCGGCCACTGTGCACTGTCTTCTTCGTCTGATTCAGACGAATCAGTTGGCAACCGTAGCGTTCGCCGAATTCTTCTTGGACGTATTTCACTACCTTCCTACGATTCTGCTTCACTTTCATTTTTTTGATATCCAATGTCTTCTTCCCAATCGGCCAAGTCGTCCAGAACGTCAGACAAGACGTCCGCGCATTCATCGTAAATAATCCTATTGTCTCTTTCGTCCGCTATGACGAAAGGGCACAAGTACTTATAAAAACGAAACACTTGTTGACGTGTGTAACTTATTGTTACCTAAACAAAACACCAACAGAATGCGAAAGATAGTAACGTGCTGTCGCCGGCCACTGCGCAATACTATGCTCACGACACCACTGTGGTGTCGCCGGCCGTTGACCGCTATTTCGCGCACGACACCACTGCGGTGTCGCCGGACGGCAAAGTGTTAATATGAGTAGTTTCTCAACTAACTCGTCATCTGCCTATACGATGATAGCTACACTTTTCGGTCCTAAGTCTGAGCATATTTGATAGACGAGTAATTTATACACCGTTTATGCATATGTATAGCTATGTTCGTTTTAAATGATGTTTTATATTTTTCTCATTAGTTCTTTGGCTTTCTGTCTAACGAAAATTCTTACCCCGTCGTTCACCTTTTGTAGGAATCCACAAAAACTTCAAAGTGGTGCATTCAGTAGTTAGTTTATTCAGCTATTCAATTTTGGTGACAATATTATATTTATTGTCTCTCAAAGTCATTTAATATTTATTGATGGGAAAAAATCGCAATACCAAAAAATAATTAATGCAGAGTAATGAAATTTCGGGAGTACATTTATGGGGGTAACATATTAAACTGATTAACATTGCAAGATCAGCTGTTAACGTAAGCACGAGGTGAACGACTGCAAATGTTGGGATATTAGCAACCGGTGTAACCGCCAGAATGTTGAATGCAAGCATGCAAACGTCCATGTATGGCACAGGTCTTGGATGTCAGTTTGTGTGATGGAGTTTCATGCCTGTCGCACTTGGTCGGCCAATGCAGGGACGGTTAACGCTGTTTGTGGATGACACTGGAGTTGTCGTCCGATGATGTTCAGTTTCTGCTCGACTGGCTACAGATCTGGTGATTGAGCAGGCGAAGGCAGCAGGTCGACACTCTGTAGAGCATGTCGGGCTACAACAGCTGTATGTGGGGGAGCGTAGTCCTCTCGGAAAACACTACCAGGATGCTGTCCATGAATGTCATCACAGTAAGAGAAATCACCAGAATAACGTACAGTTTTGCTGTATGAGTGCGTGGTACAACCACGAGAGTGTTCCTCCCGTCATACGTAATCGCATCCCAAACCGTAACTCCCGGTGTAAGTCCAGTGTATCTATACTACCGGCCATTAAAATTCCTACACCAACAAGAAATGCGGATGATAAACGGGTATTCATTGGACAAATTTATTAAACTAGAACTGAAATGTGATTACATTTTCACGCAATTTGGGTGCATAGATCCTGAGAAACCAGTACCCAGAACAACCACCTCTGGCCGTAATAAAGGCCTTCATACGCCTGGGCATTGAGCGAAACAACGCTTGGATGGCGTGTACAGGTACAGCTGCCCATGCAGCTTCAACACTATACCACAGTTCATCAAGAGTAGTGACTGGCGTATTGTGACGAGCCAGTTGTTCGGGCACCATTGACCAGACGTTTTCAGTTGGTGAGAGATCTGGAGAATGTGGTGGCCAGGGCAGCAGTTGAACATTTTCTCTATCCAGAAAGCCCCGTACAGGATCGGCAACACGCGGTCGTGCATTATCCGGCTGAAATATAGCGTTTCACAGGGATCGAATGATGGGCAGAGCCACGGGTCGTAACACATCTGAAATGTAACGTCCACTGTTCAAAGCGCCGTCAGTGTGAGAAAGAGGTGACCGAGACGTGTAACCAATGGCACCCCATACCATCACGCCGGGTGATACGCCGGTATGGCGATGACGAATACACGCTTCCAATGTGCGTTCACCGCGATGTCGCCAAACACGGATGCGACCATCACGATGCTGTAAACAGAACCTAGATTCATCCAAAAAAATGACGTTTTGCCATTCGTGAACCCAGGTTCGTCGTTGAGTACACCATCGCAGGAGCTCCTGTCTTTGATGCAGCGTCAAGGGTAACTGCAGCCATGGTCTCCGAGCTGATAGTCCATACTGCTCCAAACGTCGTCGAACTGTTCGTGTAGATGGTTGTTGTCTTGCAAACGTCCCCATCTGTTGACTCAGAGATCGAGACGTGGCTGCACGATCCGTTACAGCCATGCGGATAAAATGCGTGTCATCTCGACTGCTAGTGAAACGAGGCTGTTGGGATCCAGCACGGAGTTCCGTATTACCCTCCTGAACCCACCGATTCCACATTCTGCTAACAGTCATTGGATCTCGACCAACGAGAGCAGCAATGTCGCGATACGATAAATCGCAATCGCGATAGGCTACATCCGACCTTTATCAAAGTAGGAAACGTGATGGTACGCATTTCTCCTCCTTAGACGAGGCACCACAACAACGTTTCACCAGGCAACCCCGGTCAACTGCTGTCTGTGTATGAGAAATCGGTTGTAAACTTTCCTCATGTCAGCACGTTGTAGGTGTCGCCACCGGCGCGAACCTTGCGTGAATGCTCTGAAAAGCTAATCATTTGCATATCACAGCATCTTCTTCCCTTCGGTTAAATTTCGCGTCTGTAGCACGTCATCTTCGTGGTGTAGCAATTTTAATGGGCAGTAGTGTAGCACGCAGACATGTTGGTTGCAGGCGCTCAACTGCACTCCTTGTAACCAATACACGCCCATCACTGGCACCGAAGCGGAACCAGCTTTCATCAGAAAACACAAAAGAGATCCGTCCTACACTCCAAAGAGCTCTCGCTTGAAAACACTGAAGTCGAAAAATGCGACTGTTTGGGGCCAGTGGAATGCACGCTACAGGGCTTCTGACTCGGAGCTGTCCTTAAAGTAACCGATTTGTTAACAGTCCGTTGCGTCACTGTGGTGCAAGCTGCTGCTACAGTTGCCGCTGCAGATGCAGTACGATGCGCCAGAGCCATACTCCGAACACGATAGTCTTTCGGCTCGGCAGTCCTACGTGACCGTCCGGAGTCCGATCTCGTTGGGACCACCGCTGCTAGCTGTCGAGTACAGTAGCTACACTCCTGCTAACAAGGGAACCTCCCCATCGCACCCCCCTCAGATTTAGTTATAAGTTGGCACAGTGGATAGGCCTTGAAAAACTGAGCACAGATCAATCAAGAAAATAGGAAGAAGTTATGTGGAACCGTGAAAAAAATTAGTAAAATATACAAACTGAGTAGTCCATATGCAAGATAGGCAACATCAAGGAGAGATGGTTAGCGTGAGTAGCTGCAGAACTAGAGGTCCTTGGTTCAAGTCTTCCCTCGACTGAAAATTTTACTTGCTTTATTTTCGCAAAGTTATGATCTGTCCGTTCGTTCATTGACGTCTCTGTTCACTGTAATAAGTTTAGTGTCTGTGTTTTGCGACCGCACCGCAAAACCGTGCGATTAGTAGACGAAAGGACGTGCCTCTCCGATGGGAACCGAAAACATTTGATCGCAAGGTCATAGGTCAACCGATTCCTCCACAGGAAAACACATCTGATATATTCTGTACGACACTGGTGACGGCATGTGCGTCACATGACAGGAATATGTTGTCGACCCACCTAACTTGTACACTTAGCGAATGGGTAAAAAGAATCTTCTACCTTCCCGATTTTGGTTTTCTTGTAGATGTGATAATCACTCCCAAAATATTGATATAAACGTAAGAGTTTGTCACATAAACTGAAAATAAGAAATTAAAAATCTTCATTCGAAGGAAGACTTGAACCTAGGACCTCTCGTTCCGTAGCTGCTCTCGCTAACCACGGGACCACGGAGCAGCTTGCCTCCCAGTCTCCCTGATGTTGTCTATCTTCGCATGGACTACTCAGTTTGCATATTTTACTAATTTTTTTCATAGTTCCACACAACTTCTTCCTGTTTTCTCGATTGATCTGTGTTCAGTTTTTCAAGGTCTATCCACTGTGCCAACTTAGAACTAAATCTGAGGGGGGTGTGATGGGGAGGTTCCCTTGTAAGTGTCTCTGTAATATCGCAGAAGGAACATCCAGCTGAGGTCTCATTGGGGTGTTAATAATGGCGTCTTTGGCACCTTAAAGGCATTCTTGACTAACATCAGCTCACCAGGTCTAATCACAAAGCTAACACTCACGACCATTACAGCGTGTATCTACGAAGTGCGACAATAAAGTAATGAGACTGATGTGAAAAAAAAGTTGCTTACTGTTTTAGTCAAGTTTAGTGTTGTCTCCTTCAAAGTAGTCCCCTTCTGATTGCACACACTTTTTCCAGCGCTTCTCCAATTAATGGTAACATTTCTGGAACATATCTTCTGTTAATATCCTCCATGACGCTCGTCACACCTTTTTGGACATCTTGTGTTGTTTGAAAGTGGTGTCCCTTGACCGCCGTTTTGACTCTTGGAAATAGAAAAAAGTCGCATGGAGCGATATCTAGTGAATAAGGTGGCTGTGGTAGTACTGATATTTGTTTTGAGGTTAGAAACTGCTGTACTGACAGAACAGTATGGGATGGCGCGTTATGGTGATGCAGAATCCAATTATCAGCAATGTTGGCACGGACACGAAGAACTCTTTTACGAAGTCTTTCTAAAATATCTTTGTAGTAATATTGGTGAACTGTTTGTCCAGGAGGCACCCACTCTTTATGAACAATTCCTTTGGAATCAAAGAAGCACACAAGCATGCATTTCACTTTTGACTTTGACATACGAGCTTTTTTTGGTCTGGGTGATCCCTTTCAGCATCATTGCGAACTTTGGCGTTTTGTCTCTGGATCGTACTGAAAAAACCAACTTTCATCGCCAGTGATGACACGGCTCAACAATTCTGGACTGATTTCCGTTTGCTCTAACAGATCGGCTGCCATACACTTCCGTCTTTCTCGCTGTTGTGGTGTGAAATTTTTGGGGACCGTTTTTGCACAAATCTTTCTCATACAAAGATCTGCAGTTATTATTAGACGAACCGTTTCTCGATTGATGTTCAGTTCTTCTGCAATCATTTTCATGAATAATCTTCCATCAGATCGTACGAGTTCACGCACCCTGGCCAAGCTGATATCCGTCCGTGAGGTTGATGGTCGTCCACTGCGGTCTTCATCTTCAACATTCGTTCTGCCTTCACTAAACATTTTATGCCAGCGAAAAACTTGAGCTCATGGCATAACCTACTCTCCAAAAGCCTTCTGAAGCTTACCATAAGTTTTCCTCGCGTTTTCACAGAATTTAACGAAAAAAGAAGTGGCATACAGTTGGGCTATATTATGCGGCTCCGTTTCCGTGACGAGAGACACAAACACGTTTCAACTTAACTGAGCAGTTGTATCGATGTGCCACTTGGACTAGAAGCAGTTTATAGACCAAGGTCAAAGATATTGTGCCTAAGCAAGCCTGCAGGGGGACCACATCTTGCAAAGAAAATCAGTCTCATTACTTTACTGTCGCACCTCGTAAAGCAAACCTGATTTCCATCTTCAGAGTGGTGCAACTAACGCCACTCTTACGTGACTGGCACGAAATTTGAATACACGGTCTTTCAGATGTGGAAACACGCCTACCAACCTTCGTTTATGTTGCACAACTCTTTCTTGCTGTTGAGCTTCTTTTTCTGCTCTCTCTCACTCTCTCTCTCTCAGTGTGTGTGTGTGTGTGTGTGTGTGTGTGTGTGTGTGTGTATTTTTTCTTTTTTCAACATCGGTTGTAATGTTTCGCATAGATGACATTTGAGGGATAGTTGGTGAAGGGACGCATGTGTTTGCATTGGCTTTTGTTAGATAAAAATAAACATTGTCGACAAAATTCATCTGTTTCGGCCCACACCTATACTATCCAAAGCAACCCTTCACAAATTTATTTAATGATTTATTAGGAGGCAGTTAACACCTTTTCATCTTGCACTAAGATAAAAATTTCCCCGTTATTAAATGGTATCTCACGGTCATTTTGCTGGGTGAGAGTAAATTCTTTGACACAAACGAGACATTAGCGAGCTGACTCTCACGGAAGTGCTGTCGTGCGTTTCATTGCAAGACAATGTGCAGCGAGCGTGTTGACACGGTCGATCACTGCTTGCAGTAGCCTGTTGTGTGTTCTTGACTGCAGATCCGTTGGACTGGGCTTCACGTCATGCACATACGCAACGACAAAAGTCTTACTCGACCTTCCAACAGGAGTCCGAGTGCCTCATAGCATATCAACTAGTGAAGTATAGTTAAGTCTCCCTCTTTCCCTCTGGCGTTTTACAAAATTCACTATAGAGATATTGTTCCAAGATGCTACTCCAGGCGGGTGTAAAATGAATGTGCGCAACGGAAAATTATAAACACTAAAATGAAGATTTGGCCCTGTTTGACTACCCCCTGAAAAAGATCTTAGGATCTCTTAATTCTATAAATTACAATCCAAACATAAATGAATGGTAAAGGCACTAATCCTACTAAATGATAAACGTTGTTCCTGTTTATATATTTATTGTAGATCAAAAAAAACTTTATATTACAAAGTTTACATTTCCTAAGTAAGTTACTGATCAGTTGCCCGACTCTGCCCCTTATTATGACTGCGCGGTCTAATATCAACAACGCGAAATGACTGACATCAGCTACGTACCAAACACTAGAAGACACTACTATCAAAGATGATCTACGGTGGTGTGGAACCTCAGTGGATATAAACTAACGGGATCACAGCTGTTTGGCTTTTATAGCCCTAATAAGCCGAAGCAATTTGCGATGTCACCGTATGTACTGCGTCCTGTGCGTCGAAGTGATGGTTTTCGTACTCGTCTGCGACGATGGAAGAACTCCAGAGACAAATAAACTCTTTCAGACACTAGAACGGCAGAAGGCGGTCCTCTGACTAATATACTCTAATACTGTCTTCTCCTCTCTGTGTTCTACAGACGAGAAACGCGAACTCCCAGCCACAAAGACGGAGTTCAGATAACGTCTCAACGTAAGTATAGGCAGAGGAAATGCTCGCAATTACTGAACGCTGCGTACTCAACAACGAGTACCAACCCGGAGGCGAAGTCCAGAATCGTATAGGCTCGCAACAGTACAGTGCCTAACCGTTATAACTACAAAATTTCAGCCGGTCGGAGTGGCCGTGCGGTTCTAGGCGCTACAGTCTGGAGCCGAGCGACCGCTCCGGTCGCAGGTTCGAATCCTGCCTCGGGCATGGATGTGTTTGATGTCCTTAGGTTAGTTAGGTTTAATTAGTTCTAAGTTCTAGGCGACTGATGACCTCAGAAGATAAGTCGCATAGTGCTCAGAGCCACTATAAAATCCCGTGAGAGCAAAGACAGCAAGTCCCTCTGTACCAACATAGATGATACTGCGCGACCGTCATACACGCGCGCTCACAACGGTAGACCTCGGCTCTCCACCGCTGTCTTCCCAGCAAGGCTCGGCTCCCCACCATCGTAATTCCGAAAGCGAATCATATTCTCGAAACCATGGAATATTCTCCCTCTCTACAGATTCTTCTGAACGTCGACCAACCATATTTTAGTCTTTTGTCGTCCAGCGCGGGAAGTTTGCGAGGAAAAACCTATACTCGTACAATGGTACGCTTCTGAGTAAAAATCATTGGAAATAACCCAGCCTGCGTGGTTTCCGAGGTGCCGTTTCTTCGTTCCTCTCACCTGCGTCCAAGATTTTCAGCGTTTCCGAAGTTTAATCCTTACGGTTCGGCTACAAAACGGGTCGGTCACGACTCTATTGTGCTCCAGCGCTTAGGTGCTACGATGTCCGTCTCCTACTTCCTGTGTTTAAGCAGGACCAACACACCTGTATGGGCCTTCCTCCCAGGGCTTCAGTTCCGTCTGCCGTTTCATTTCCACTGTCATTCCAGCCTCTACTAGTGTGATAATAAAGACACTCTGTCACCTTTCATGCAATAAGAGTTAACAATTATTTACAAGGCGTACGTGACAATGTCAGTCTCCTTTAAATATTCATATATATGATGTATCATCTGTCAAATACTACCTAATGTGGTTGCAGATCATGGGAAAGAATGTGGATGAGTTCTTATAAGCTGCGAAATTATAGCCACCTTACATCGTTACATCTGATTAGCTAGCCTGAGTTCATCATTTCACAACGAAATTATCTGTTAGTGACTTGATATCTCTTGTGCCGTGCAATATTTTCCTTTAGTAAAAGAAAGACACACTTAACTAAAACTGAATGGTCTAAAGTCAACCCCGAGTTTGCCCCGCAGAATCTGCAAACCACATGCCCCAAATAATGCAAGGTCCTCTGGGGTGGTTCCACCACTTTGCACTCTTACTGGAGATCTTCCAGCCTAATACGCTGGTCCCCCCGGCATCTACATCTACATCCATGCTCGGCAAAACCACTGTGAAGTTAATGGCATCGGGTACTTCGATTTGTACCATTTATTGAGACTTCTTCAAGTTCCGTTCACGTACGGAGTGTGGGAAGAATGTTGAAACTCATCTATGCGAGATGTAATTAGTCTAAATTTGTCCTTGTAGTTCCGAGGGAGCAACACACGGTGGGTTGTAGTATCTCGCATTTCACTATGAAATTTCCCCTTTGAATGTAAAGAACGACTGTGCTGGTAAAAGGTGTACGTTACTTGATTTTCAAACTCCAGAGTGAAACTGAACGTACTCAGACTGTTTTCTCTTTACTTATTCTCAACATTTCTAAAATGACACATAATATTTTAGCGCAACGCAATCTGACTTTTAATAATCCCTACAAAAGAACAGCTCTGGCTAACAATAACCTATACCGTTCATAAATCACTTACCTCACAAAAATCTTTGTTACCCGAACTACTACAACATAGCGAGCGCCAACGCTGTCAGCTATATAAAAGATTCAAACTACTGAAGGCACTAACTACTGATAGGCATATAGTTAGCAGATGAAAAATTTTGATACAGAACAAACAATGTATTTACCTAATAATGTTCAAAAGTCATTATATATATAAACATCCAGTTTAACAAATTTCCTTTTTCTGATGGACACACGTCCAGATCGTCCGCTCACGTTAACATCTAAGAACTCTGGCATCTCTCTCCCCACATCCACCACAGCTGGCGGCTCACCTCCAACAACCCAACGCTACGGGCTGTGCACATCCAACTGCCCAACACTACATCGAGTCCAACCAGCCACAGACTGCACACAGCGCAATCAGCGATTTTAATACAGAGTGCTGCATCGCGCTACCAACATAAAAACCTAAACAGCCTACTTACACCTAGACATATCATTTGAAGGTGCTTCTGGAAGTTTATAAGTAGACTTCCACGGGATAGTTTGCGTCTATACTCAGGTGAATGCCAGCACAGTTTCTGCAGCATCTCTGTTCCACTCTCCTACGGGTCAAAGAAACCTGTGACCATTATTGCTGCCCTTCTCCCTATACGTTCAATAGCCTCCATTGGTACAGGCCCCACAACCCTGATTATTGGTCTAGGGTGGGTCGCACTAGTGTTTTTAAGCAATCTCCTTTGTACACTGATGGCGTTTCCTCAGTATTCTAACTGTGGTGTCACCGCCAGACACCACACTTGCTAGGTGGTAGCTTTAAATCGGCCGCGGTCCATTAGTATACGTCGGACCTGCGTGTCGCCACTGTCAGTGATAGCAGACCGAGCGCCACCACAAGGCAGGTCTCGAGATACGGACTAGCACTCGCCCCAGTTGTACGGACGACTTTGCTAGCGACTACATGGACGAAGCATTGCTCATTAGCCGAGCCAATAGTTAGAATAGCCTTCAGCTAAGTCAATGGCTACGACCTAGCAAGGCGCCATTAGTAACATTGCATGTATCTAAAGAGTCTCACTTGTATCGCCACAATCTCCAGATGTACCAAGGATGGATTAAAGTTAAGTAATACTGAAGCTACATACTTTTCTTTATAGCATTCATTACGTATCCTGTTACAGACCTCTCTGTTGCCTGCTAAACGCGTGCCTTTCGGCTACTTCCGTGGCGTGGCTGTCTTTCTACGCCACAACACTAACAACGATCCGAAGCCTGTCATCTGGATTGTCTACGACTTACCCTACGTGATCATTCCATTTCATGACCGTACAAGTTGTTACACCCAGGTATTTTTCTGTGGGCGAATTTTTTACGTGAGAAAGCTTCAAGCTTTTTAAATAAAACAAACGTTCTTAGCATTCCACATCTTTATCCTTCATGTCTACATATTTCCAGCTCTCTCCCACCAGTGAGCTCCGAACTGTAGCGTGTAACATGGCAGTGTGTAACTTAAGTACTCGGTGCGTGAGAAACAGCGTACTGTAATCGAGCTTCGAATCTGAAGAGTTCGTACACACATGGAACACCCACTACTTCAGCATGACAATGCAGACCACGCAGACAAGATCGCTATGGCGCCTGCAACAATCCGACGCCAAGGGTTCGCTGCTATCGATCATCCTCCATACAGTCCCGACTGTGACCTATCCGATTTTCAACTGTTTCCAAAACTTACAAAGCGCCTTCGAGGACTTGACTGATGAATAGGAGCAAGCAGAGGTGAGGTTGTGGATCCGTTAAACGAAGTAAACATTCGACGGTGACCTGGCCTCTCATTGGCAGAAATGTGTGCTTCGTGAGAGTGACTATGTTGAGAGATAAATATGTAGACATGAAGAATAAAAACGTCGATTGTTGATAATTTCAGAGAGAAAATCCGGAGGCATTACTTAACAGCCGAACTAAGTTAATAATTGGCTCCTTCTACCGACCCCCAGACTCCGATGATATAGTTGCTGAACAGTTCAGAGAAAATTTGAGTCTCGTAACAAATAAATACCCCACTCATACGGTTATAGTTGGTGGGGACTTCAACCTTCCCTCGATATGTTGGCAAAAATACTTGTTCAAAACCGGTGGTAGGCAGAAAACATCTTCCGAGATTGTCCTAAATGCTTTCTCCGAAAATTATTTCGAGCAGTTAGTCCACGAACCCACGCGAATTGTAAATGGTTGCGAAAACACACTTGACCTCTTAGCCACAAACAATCCAGAGCTGATAGAGAACATCATGACTGATACAGGAATTAGTGATCACAAGGTCGTTGTAGCTAGGCTCAATACCGTTTCTTCCAAATCCACCAGAAACAAACGCAAAATAATTTTATTTAAAAAAGCGGATAAAGTGTCACTAGAAGCCTTCCTAAGAGACAATCTCCATTCCTTCCGAACTGACTATGCAAATGTAGACGAGATGTGGCACAAATTCAAAGATATAGTAGCAACAGTTTGAGAGATTCATACCTCATAAATTGGTAAGAGATGGAACTGATCCCCCATGGTACACAAAACAGGTCCGAACGCTGTTGCAGAGGCAACGGAGAAAGCATGCGAAGTTCAGAAGAACGCGAAATCCCGAAGATTGGCTAAAATTTACAGACGCGCGAAATTTGGCACGGACTTCAATGCGAGATGCCTTTAATAGGTTCCACAACGAAATATTGTCTCGAAGTTTGGTAGAAAATCCGAAGAAATTCTGGTCGTATGTAAAGTACACAAGCGGCAAGACGCAGTCAATACCTTCGCTGCGCAGTGCCGATGGTACTGTTACCGACGACTGTGCCGCTAAAGCGGAGTTATTGAACGCAGTTTTCCGAAATTCCTTCACCAGGGAAGACGAATGGAATATTCCAGAATTTGAAACACGAACAGCTGCCACCATGAGTTTCTTAGAAGTAGATACCTTAGGGGTTGCGAAGCAACTCAAATCGCTTGATACGGGCAAGTCACGTAGGAATCATATACAACCGCTCGCTCACCGATAGATCCGTACCTACAGATTGGAAAATTGCGCAGGTCGCACCAGTGTTTAAGAAGGGTAGTAGGAGTAATCCATCGAACTACAGACCTATATCATTGGCGTCGGTTTGCAGTAGGGTTCTGGAGCATATACTGTATTCAAACATTATGAATCACCTCGAAGGGAACGATCTATTGATACGTAATCAGCATGGTTTCAGAAAACATCGTTCTTGTGCAAAGCAGCTAGCTCTTTATTCGCACGAAGTAATGGCCGCTATCGACAGGGGATCTCAAGTTGATTCCGTATTTCCAGATTTCCGGAAAGCTTTTGACACCGTTCCTCACAAGCGACTTCTAATCAAGCTGCGGGCCTATGGGGTATCGTCTCAGTTGTGCGACTGGATTCGTAATTTCCTGTCAGGAAGGTTGCAGTTCGTAGTAATAGACGGCAAATCATCGAGTAAAACTGAAGTGATATCAGGTGTTCCCCAGGGAAGCGTCCTGGGACCTCTGCTGTTCCTGATCTATATAAATGACCTGGGTAACAATCTGAGCAGTTCTCTTGGGTTGTTCGCAGATGATGCTGTAATTTACCGTCTAGTAAGGTCATCCGAAGACCAGTATCAGTTGCAAAGCGATTTAGAAAAGATTGCTGTATGGTGTGGCAGGTGGCAGTTGACGCTAAATAACGAAAAGTGTGAGGTGATCCACATGAGTTCCAAAAGAAATGCATTGGAATTCGATTACTCGATAAATAGTACAATTCTCAAGGCTGTCAATTCAACTAAGTACCTGGGTGTAAAAATTACGAACAACTTCATTTGGAAAGACCACATAGATAATATTGTGGGGAAGGCGAGCCAAAGGTTGCGTTTCATTGGCAGGACACTTAGAAGATGCAACAAGCCCACTAAAGAGACGGCTTACACTACACTCGTTCGTCCTCTGTTAGAATATTGCTGCGCCTTGTGGGATCCTTACCAGGTGGGATTGACGGAGGACATCGAAAGGGTGTAAAAAATGGCAGCTCGTTTTGTATTATCACGTAATAGGGGAGAGAGTGTGGCAGATATGATACGCGAATTGGGATGGAAGTCATTAAAACAAAGACGTTTTTCGTCGCGGCGAGATCTATTTACGAAATTTCAGTCACCAACTTTCTCTTCCGAATGCGAAAATATTTTGTTGAGCCCAACCTACATAGGTATGAATGATCATCAAAATAAAATAAGAGAAATCAGAGCTCGAACAGAAATGTTTAGGTGTTCGTTTTTCCCGCGCGCTGTTCGGGAGTGGAATGGTAGAGATATAGTATGATCGTGGTTCGATGAACCCTCTGCCAAGCACTTAAATGTGAATTGCAGAGTAGTCATGTAAATGTAGATGTACTCTTCAGTGCGCCCTCGTATGTGACTCTTTAATACAATAGTCGGAGGACACTGCCTTCTGCCTTTTTCTGAAGTGCACAGTTTTACATTTATGAACATTTAAGGCAAGTTCCCATCCTTTGCACCAATTTTGAATCTTTTCTAGGTATGACTGAATATTTGTGCAGTCTTCTTTCAGACAGTTTTACTTTCTGGATTACTGTGTTATATTATCCGCAGGGTCGTTATTGTGCTACATGAACAGTATGGGTCCGAACACACTAACTTTGGGACATATCTGAAGCTACTTCTACAAGGTGTCCCAAAAAGAATGATCCAATTTTAAATAGAATTATCTATTAGGAAGAAGGGCTTAACACCAACAAATTGCATACTAAATTACTCAGAAAAGACAGAAGTCTATAAAAATCCATCATAAATGTTCAATATGTCCTCCATTGGCTGCGCAGACGACATTTAGCCGATAGCCAAACTCATCCCAAACTGAGTGTAAGGTGTCTTCTGTCACTGAAGCTACATCAGCTGATATTCTGGTTTTTAGTTCATCAGTGTCACGACGTAACGGAGGGATGTAAACACATTGTTTAACATATCCCCACAGGAAGAAATCACATGGTGTTCAATCAGGGGACCTAGGAGGCCAACAGTGTAAAGCCTGGTCTCGCGGTCCTGTACATCCTATCCAACATAGAGGCACGTTGGCATACAGGAAACTGCATATGTGTTGTGCCAGTGCAGAGGTGCTCCATCTTGCTGATAGATGAAATTGTCAGAGTCAAGTTGTGGGAATAACCAGTTCCATAGCATTGCAAGATACGATTGACCTGTTACGGTTTCTTCTTCAAAAAACTTTGCACAAAAAATATTCACTTTTGGTGAATCACGTTCGTTCAATTGCTTCACGAGGATTTTCGAGCCCCCATATACGTACATTATGACGGTGAACCTTACCCCTAATATGGAAAGTTGTCTCATTGCTGAATATCAACCGTGACATAAAAGTGTCCTCTAAAATAGCATTGCTAAAAGTCACTTGGTCAGTATCTAAAAGAGCTCGTACCAGTTGTAACTGATACGGTATGAGGGCTAAAGGACGCCGTAACACACGCCACACTGCCATGCGCGGTAACGCAAATTCTTGGCCAGCACAACAGTTTGACTTGCGGGGGCTCCGCTCAAATGCTCGCCGGATTTGTTCCACTGTTTGTTCAGGAATGAGTGGCCGGTCAGGACTTTTCCCTTTGCAGAGGCACTCTGTTTCTTCAAACTGTTTGTACCACCGTCGAATGTTCTTTGGTGATGGTGGTTTAGCACGAAATCGAATATGAAACGCCCGCTGAACTGCGATCACTGATTGAGTACGACTAAATTCAGAAACACAATACGCCTTCTGTTGCGCGGACGCCATATTGCGAGAGACTGGCTGCACGCTCCAGGTCAGCGCTCGTAGCGACATCTAGGGGATTTTTTTTTAAAACTCTAGACCATGCCGATTACATCTAGCGCTGTTTTAGTTACCTAATTACATTTGTCTGAACATTATTACAAGTTAAAATCGGATCATTCTTTTTGGGACGCCCTGTATATCCGTTGATGATTCTCCATTCGAGATAACACGTTGCTTCCTCACTCCCAAGAAATCCTCAGTCCAGTCACAAACATCGGTTGATACTCCATAAGTGGTATTGTCAATAATGTGGGTACAATTCCTCTCACTTGAAGGTAACTTTGCCTTTATTGTGTGCTTAAGGGCAGTAGCCAGAAGTGATCTAGAGGTACCTCGAAAACTATAGTCGAACAGTTGGATGGAAACTGAGTACATCCCTCTCGAATTTTACTCTAGAACTGATATCATTGCACCATGCCTCTGCATCATCGAAGTCCATTGCTGTTTTGATAAACGGTACTTAAAGTTTGGATTGGATGTCACGCCGAGATCAAAGTCGTTATAGATTCGCAGCTGATTCGATTACTGTGCGATTTATACTCTTATAACACCTCCTAACAGGTAAAAGTGTGATCAGTGCAAATACACCAACGTTCTCCTCGCTTCACAGTTTATGGGCGTCTTGTCAAAGCTCTTGGCTGTTATCTGGTGGGACAGTGAATTTGAAAGTATTGTCTGTACTTTGGTTCCAAATGGGGCACAGGTAGAAAAATCAGTAGTCCTAATAGTTCACGTTATTATTTACACTTCTAGTCATTTTTCTAATTTATTTTTGCTTCAATTTACATTCATATGCTCCGAAATAAACAAAGAAATTAATTATTTTCTGTCCTGTAACGTTAAACCGTCTGTATATGACGATTTCATTGGAGCTGAAGCACCTTGTAAACCTATCCTACTTATTTCAAAGGTGTAAAAACTCTTCTTCCAGCTTGCCGGTCCCTATCTCCGCCGTACCATTAAAGGCCTGGCCAGACAGAATCCGGCCTGCCGCTGCGGCGGACGGCGCAGCGGTGGGCCGGGCCCGTCAGCGGCCAGCGACGCCACACAGGCAACGGCCGGCCGCAGCGACTATAGCTGCCTTAGCTGCTACACTGTCGAAGGGGCCGAACCGCAATATTAAGCTTGCATGCGTAGCGCGTTTGTCTTGGCGTTAGACGATTTGGATGCTTCACGTGGGACACGTTATCTTTGTGAGAGTTTATTTTTTAAGTGCAGATACGAGTAGCTCGGACGAGGAAGAACTCCTCCTCGCACTAGCGATGCGAAATGGCACCAAGAAGAGGAGATGTTGGGTGCACGACATTAATAACAAGACGGAAAGCTTAGGAGAATACCATCGTCTGTGTATTGAACTAGAGTCTGGCGAAGTTAGGTTTTCAAATATTTTCATATGTCGCGAGAATGTTTCGAGGAACTGCATCGGCTGATAAAAGATAGCACAACGAACTGGAGAATGCCAATTGATACAAGGCACAGACTAGCCATTTGTTTGAGGTAAGTTTTACCATTTGTGGCCTCTTTGTGCTTCATACAGAAGTCATATAAATTATTCCATTTCAGTTTTGCTGTATGATATGAAAGGTTCGGCGGAAGAATGTGCTATCCAACAACGTACTTACGAGTGGAGTGATAAATTTATCTGCAGTGTTTACGAAAACAGCAAACGATAGTAACATCTAGTTCCGTATGTCCCGCTAGAGAGAACTTTCTACTAAATAGATTGTTTTGTTTCATTGTATTCATAACATTGTTATCGAATTTAAGCGAACATATCTTTGGTCGTTAAATTATCTATTCATTCTATCAGCACAACTTGTTTTAATCTTTTCCAGATACTTGGCTACAGGCGGCAGTCACCAGACCATAGCTTTTTCTTTTCGCTTAGGACGATCAACAGTCTCAGAAATTGTGAAAGAAGTGTACCAGGCAATATGGACTGTTTTACAACGCAAGTATTTACCTACTCCTACAACAGAGATGTGGAAGAATCTGAAGAAGGATTTGTAGAACTTTCGGGGTTTCCGAACTGCCTTGGAAACATAAACTGAAAGCATATCAGGTTAAAATGCCTGAAGGGTAGTGGATTCCAGTTCTTCTGTTATAAACAATTCTTTTCGCTAGTTCTCCTGGGGTTCGTTGATCCATACTACAAGTTTACAGTAGTTGATATTGGAAATGACAACTCTATTTTTGACAATTCAACTTTCAATCAAGAGTATATAGAGGGCAAAAGTATTCTACCTCCAAATCAGGATCGTGTGCGTCATACAAAAAGTAGTATTGTCTCACCTCCTCTATTAGTCTTTCTGTGTCCATGATGCGTGCACTACGAGCTGCAAGACAAAAACCGCCTCACGCCGCTGCTTCCAGTGTGACCACAGAGCAGTTGAGTGCGCCAACGGAGGCAAGCAGCCGCTCCGGCTTGCGGCGAATCTGCAATCTGTGACAACTCGGCGGCGGCCGGTGCGGCAGGCCGGCTGCCGGTGCGTCAGAGCCGCACTCTGTGTTACTGCCGCCATACAGTAACGAGCGATTCACCAGTGCGGCCTGCAGGCTGCGGTTCAAGGCCACAGGCCGGACGGCCAGGCCGCATTCTGTCTGGCCAGGCCTTAAAGCAGCTCAACCTGCCGCAACGGAGACACATGAGTACATGTGTAGAGAAGCGCAGTGCTTTAGGCAGGCCAACTTAGGTTTTCGTGACTGTGCCAGGCTTTCTGCTAGGTTGGCAAGATTGACGAGACCCTTTCAGCGTGCTGCCCCTAACAACAGGTAGCGCTATCACTCCAACTTGACTATACTTCGTTCATCCTAAGAGTAAACAAACACAACGGGATGATTAGTCAGCAGCCTTAGCTCTCGTACACTGGTATTGTTGCGCCTTTCGAAGTAGGTCCAGTTTATGTATTAGATATCTTATTACCACGTGCATTAACAGCCATCAATGTTTTTCTTATAAATAAACTAGAAGCAGTCTTGATCGGTTAACTTAATGGTGACCGGTTTCGATCTTTATATCCGATCATCTTCGGACCATGAATGTCTGCCGGAGGCGGTGGCTGGTGGTGTACTTAGTCATAATTTAGCTACGTATTTTTTTTTTTTCAAAAATTGTGTACGGTCACAGTCTCTGTAAACGCTACTTGTACTCCGATTGTCTCGCTGTTCATAGGTGTTGTGCAAATGTATGATAATGTTTCCTGTGAAACGCACGCGCGGTACATCGTTAATGGCGAGAAACAAGTTGCTCTTAATGTTTCTTACAAGATTGCAGAGAAAAATCAGCTTTGACGTTCTACAAGTAACAGAAGGTAGTAAATTCAGAAGGAGTGGTGTTTAAAAAATAAGCGTGGGATAAACGGTAACGTCGCAGAATGATAATCGTGTATGGTGGTTGGCGCAGGTTCAAAACTTATTATGGTCTATAATTTTTTTTTTTTCAGTTTGGATACCTAAATCATTCAGATATGAAATTAACCGAATATATGTCAATTAATGCATACTTAACCATCATTTTTAAAGAGAAATGCACATCTTCTAGTTTCTAATTACATACTACATGCAACATTCTGGTTTTCATTGCCAAAATACATTCTTCATTATCGATATTTTATCAAAGATTGCTTAAATTAAGAGTAACATGGCAAGAACTATGCCCCTTACATGAAGTCATTAAAGATCACCTAATTCACGTTGAGCGAACAGTAGGGCTGAACAAAAATGACTGACAAGGCACAATACATCTTGTAGAGGGTATAGTATGGACGTATTGGAATAATTAACATCGGGTGATGGTTTTAAAGTAATTCACACGACATGAAAACTTTCTGGAAACGAGTTGATTTACTGGACGCTAGTTTACCCCATGGAAGTATTTAGAGTTGACCGTGGCCGGTTGGGGAACAGCAAAGGGAAGCGACAATAGGCACCTTAGGGCGGCTCAAGCTCTGAGAAAGCGGTAACAGGGCGCGGCCTCCAGCCGCCTTAAAATGAGTGACAGTGAGTGGGTGGTTGACCCCGACTCCATGCTGGTTTACTGGGAAACAAATGGAGAACTTGTACACCTGTTGATAAATGTCCATTGTCCCGTTTTCTGTGAAACATGCAAGAAAGCCGCGCAAAGCTATGGTGGAGCGTTCAACAGAGATCAAAATATGCATCTTCGTGACTATAGCAACTTCACGCTGAATTCACGGTCCCCAGAGTCTGAAGCAAATCAGGTGAAGAGCGACAGAATGAAATACACTGGCCTCCGATGGGAACGTAGGACCAAGGGATTTGAAGTACTCTCCTGGGAGTCAGAATTCCGGAAAACTTGGTGTTGTGCAGACGCTAACCTTGGTGGGTGGCCTGGGAGGAACTAAATAACAGAAGTTGAGAGGAAGGGAAATTTTGTGGGAATTTGTTCACTTCCCATTGCAGGCATTGGTCGGCACTGGGAAGTGACGCATAATTAACACGTCTTGCACTGCAATTGGCGTAAGTGATTTTGCTGGAGGGGAAACCAAGGCGAAGAGCGGACTGTGAGAAGTCTCCGTAGAGGTCTTCCGTTCCCAGCTTGCCTAGAGTGAGGACGTGGCATTCTTGACTCAGCTCGCCTGAGAAAGAGTGAGCATCTCTGTGGTTTAGGACCTAGCAAATGGAACGATTGAGCTTGGAGATAGGAAGTTTAGGTTCAGCTATATACTGAGCAAGATAGCTAGGAGCGAATAGATGAGCGCAGCCTTGCAGCACCACGAGGTCGGCCGACGTCTGCACAACGCCGCCGCTCCCCCACACTGTATTCAGTGATATTGTGTGCTCTCCAGCCACTGATTAATTTGTTGGATTACGTCGGCAAAGTTTCCACGAGGGTTTCATGGGCCGTGTATTGTAGAATTCTTCTCGCACTTCGCATTATGCCTGGGTCAATCTATAGGGATTACCTTTGAGTTATCGCGCTTTACTCCACGCAAACGCAATTTATTACCACTGCCTGGTGGGAGAGTCCTGTAATGCGATGATTGAAGGTCAGGAGTAAAAAAAAAATTGTGCTAATTGACTGCATCTGTTTTCAATCAAGTAGTTGAAATCCCAAGTCACTTTCTTAATTAATTTTGTGTTCAACATTTGCACCTGGTGTTCAATAGCTGAAAATAACATCAATGTGCACCCCTTTTTAATTAAAAGTGATCAATTCTGAATAAATTAAGGTCAACACTGCCACCGCAGTTCGATCAGGAGTCACAGGGGCCATATTCCTTTTTTGCGTTCTCCGATATTGCGGCAGTTTTGCACTCTCTGTTGATCTGTTAGTCAATTAGTTGGGGTGAACACACGCCAAAACCAGCTAAGTGATGGGTGGGGTGTTACATAAGAAAACATTGGACAGTTACATTTTTTGGAGAAAATGAAAAATCAAATTCCGTATTCTTAATCTGATTATGCCCATTGTTTTGTAGGACAGGTGTGACCTCACATGAGCCAGAGTGATTAGCGCTGTATAAAAATGGAAAACAATCATTTTCGCAGGTTCGAGCACACTGCACAAATGGCGTATTTCTTACAGCTGTCACCATAGACACTGCAATCTGAAATCAACAGAAGTGATCTGGAGCTAAACTAAGGAATTTGTCGCAAGTAATAACAAGACATTTAAGCTGTCAAATGTACTGAAACTAAGGCACGAAGGTTTGTTACATGCCGCTACTGAACGATGGCGAATTGCAGAACAGCGTGTCTTAGAAGAGGAAGAGGAAATGTGGGCTTATTGGTGGCCTGGGATTCTGTTCCTGATCGCCTCGTTATCGATGTAACAGTACAGAAATGTATTCCTCGGAGTCCGGTATGGAAGGAGTTCAGGGATTTCCAGAGGAGTGGGTGTAATACCTTCAGTGGCTTCATTAAAGTCAAGAATTTTCATCACTCTTGTTCTAATTGCAGTACTGTGTTAGCTAAGATCGAGAGCATGTTACGTTTTCCATCTGGACACCTAAGAAGCGATTCGTCTGAGTTTTGTCATACATTATTTCCTTCTGTTTAAAAATTAAATGACATTCAAAGCTATATTGTTTCTTTGCTCGTCCCTTTTTTACATCTTTACTGAAATTGTTCACATTACTGCAAGTTAGTTGGATCACATGGCTGGCCGATGCTGTCCTAGTTAAATGAGCCAGTAAAGCTGTTGAACTGCTGAGAGATTGCAGGGCACTGTCACTTCTGATTTTGTGTAGGGAATACGATCTATGGCGATTTGAAAAAATGGCTCTGAGCACTATGGGACTTAACTGCTGAGGTCATCAGTCCCCTATAACGTAGAACTACTTAAACCTAACTAACCTAAGGACATCACACACATCCATGCACAGGGCAGGATTCGGACCTGCGACCGTAGCGGTCCCGCGATTCCAGACTGTAGCGCCTAGAACCGCTCGGCCACTCCGGCCGGCGGCGATTTGACTTCATACATTGTGATAAAATGGTGGGCAGCAGTTTATGGTCTTACTTGCATGCTCTAGGGAAAGAAATACGGTAAGCTTTACCTGTGTTCAAAGGAACAGGGTGCCGACTTAAACTACTGCAGTAAAAGCACGACGTTGGTGGGCCGACAAAGAGCTTTTTTCTGGAGAACGGCTGAGACATTTCCAGATGTCCCTTGCCGCAGTCATATTGTGCAGAAACACATTAAGCTTGGCGCTACGGACAGGTATACAGCCTAGCGCAGAAAAGTCGCCGACAGCGCATTGTAGGCCTTGTTAGTGAGTAAGCCACCAAAAGAAATGCAAACGTTCTGCAAATGTCTGTGGGACAGGAAAACTGGCGCCCAGACATGCAGACTCTGTTTCAAAACATGTTTTGTCAATACTAGTTTTTGGCTGTTCTTTGCAAACTTTGAAATGGACGCAACAGGGAAGATAAGAAGCTGTTATGGAGGGCTGTACTTCCACCCTGTATTGTGTTAGCAAAAGACACGGCAAACGTGTGGGAAAGAGGCCACAAAGCTGAATTTTTTTTGCGTTTTCTGCCAATTAACTTTAAGTCTGTGGTTGGTCAAATCGGTTTGCAGTGCAAAGACCATTCACCAAGCTTAGAATTCCAGGCTCCAGCTCGTCATTGGCTTGTGCGAAGTTGAGGGAAGTCAAAAAAGAGAAATATGCTTTTGGAACCGAGCTGAGGAGGCAACACAGAGAATGGGAGATTGTCGCTCTGGTACTAGTCTCTTGTACTGGTGCTTCGCTAGTAAAGAACTGCAGGTCTCTACCTAAATGGTGAGACTTTTGTCCTTTGCTAGGGTGCGACTTAGAGCCTGTGCCAGTCACCTTCTGAACCGTCAGAGGTACTGCTTATATCATCACGGTCACAAGGAGTGGCGCGTGGGTGTACTTATTTGTCTTGAGTAGGCCGTCTAAGCATTTGACATATTCCAACACGCACAGTCGTGGCACGGAGTCAGTTTGGTTTGGCAGACCAGCAAACGGGTCCATCAGCACACTGGAATCCATCGGGGTTTCAGAGGCTCTTAGGAAATGACCTGCATTCTGAATTAACTGAACGCGAGACCGCGTACTTGCATTTTTCGGGAACGCGCATTTAATAACAGATTGCCGCCGTTCATGACTTCAGTCGCGGACGCATCGTAGTGTAGCGCCTTGACCAGTAGGATGGTAAAGTATTCCCTGCTGCGACGTAGGGCTATAAGATCAATTTCTCAGCACCTTGTTCTTTCAAACCATATTTTTCCTTTTTTTTTTTTTTGTATGGCAGAATATAGATGCTTGGTCGTGGCGTAGTTTGATACCACAACCTGGATTCATGTGTATGAAGTGAGATAGAGCGAGTAGTGTTCTGGTTAGTGTCGTATGTCGATCCCCAGCAGATCACTTTGTCCACCATAGATCCGACTTTAGTAAGGCTTTTGTTAAATAAATATTTTTTGTATGATGTTTCTTTAATAATTTTGTTGTCTTGTCTTGTTTAAGATCAATAAATCGATTGTGAATTAGACTACAACTTCTCCCTGAGTTCTGATTAGCAGTTTCTTCGCATTTTTATGGCAATCTAGATTAGAAACATAAGGAGTAGCTTTTTCATTTGGTGTCCACTGCGTGGATCTTTTACTACATTAACATCTATCTTCTTTCACGGCATCACCGCTAAGTCGAAGTACGCGTAACGCCCAACACAAACCGTACCGTCATTATCGTACTTAGCTGTACTCGAGACAGCTCGGCTTCCACTCCATGTGAAAACGAAATCCAGTGAGGTTCCAGCAAACGCGGAAGAATACATAGTGTTATGTTATTCTTATGATGAACTAAGTATATGATTCTTATGATGAACGAAGTATAGCTGGGTACCTACGAGTAGTGGCTTAAGTAGTCTCACTGCAGTTCATTTGTCATAACGGTGAGATCAGCAAAATGAACAAACCAAACTTAAAATGAAAACGACGAATAGATGATTATATATCGGTAACGAAACAGAGTCCAAGTCCAGCACTGGAATATTTTTCGTGTGTTTATGAGGCAGCTTCAGATAAACGATAGGTACCTCGCAATGAAAACTGTGCAAAAAGGTACTAAATACTTGTTTGGGATCCTCGAGTACTTTACGACATGTTTGTAAATTTGACCCACAGTTTCCTTACTCCATAAAAATTACGAAAGAGGACAAAGACGTAGCGGCGGACAGGTGTGCGGAAATGTGTGCTCAGTCTTGAGGCCATTTGACAGTGCACACGCTTTCTAAACGTAAGGGTAACACTGAAGTAGAGGAAAAATATGGCTCAGCAGATATTAAAAACCACATTCTGGTGCTATGTAACGAAGAAAGCTTAGCGTGAAAGAAAACCTTCTTCCTTCATACATGTACTTTTTAGATAAATATAATATTAAAAACGAACTTTGTGTTTTCTAAAACGCATTTGGAGAATTTAGAATGAACTATTTTCGCCACTTTGAATAAATTCAGCACTCCAACAATCCTGGAAAAAGTAATTAAAATTGGTATATCTCTGGTCATATTTGACTGAAACACACTAAGGTTACAGAAACTAGGCCTCCAAAACCTTATTTTAACTGGCGTTGCACAGTAATAGACATATTCAAGTTCTTAGGTAAAAAAGATCTAGACTTTCAGAGATGGTCCCGCTTACTACAAAAAAACATGTATTATAGGTGACCTATTGATGTTTGTGAGAATAGCCAATACCAGTCGAAGGGCTGCCGAAGTGGCCGAGCGGTTCTAGGTGCTACAGTCTGGAACCGCGCGACCGCTACGTCGCAGGTTCGAATTCTGCCTCGGGCATGGATGTGTGTGATGCCCTTAGGTTAGTTAAGTTTAAGTAGTTCTAAGTTCTAGAGGACTAATGACCTGCCGGCCAGTGTGGCCGAGCGGTTCTAGACGGTTCAGTCTGGAACCGCGCGAACGCTACGGTCGCAGGTTCGAATCCTTTCTCGGGCATGGATGTGTGTGACGTCCTTAGGTTAGTTAGGTTTAAGTAGTTCTAAGTTCTAGCGGACTGATGACCTCAGATGTTAAGTCCCATAGTGCTCAGAGCCATTTAAACCATTTTGAACTAATGACCTCAGAAGTAAGTCCCATAGTGCTCAGAGCCATTTTGAACCAGTCGAAAGACCGTGAAGTTGTAGAGAAACTCTCTCATATTAAAATAAATAAATACGACAGAAATGATTTCGTCTTGTACTATTCGGGAGAAGTAAGACTTCTCATCAACTTCCGAACCCTGCACGTAACACTACAATGACAGCGTACAGAATAAACTGATACGCAGCGAAGCACATCGGGAAGACGAGCTAGACTCCTTAGCCAGCTTTGGTAGGGCAGAGCTTGGCACGTTTGGGAACAAAGCAACCTGCCCGTTCTGCTGATAATGTTGAAAGGTGGCTACACTGAGCCACTGCGCCAGAGATTGCGCCAAAGAGTATTATTAAGCCGCCTACACAGTGCCTGTTAAGAGCTCGTAGTAGTCAGTGCTTGGAGAGAGCTCGTAGTAGTCAATGCTGAGATGTTGTAGCAGAGAGTGTTTGTTGAGATGTGCTATTAGGCAGTGCTTGCTGAGATGTGATATTGGAGAGTTCTGGTTGAGATATAATGTAAGGATTAGAATGATTTTCATCAATATAAATGAGGTAATTAACTCCGTTTGTTTTTAATTTCAGTATCCTAAATAATGCGTCATTACAGGTTCAGTCAACAAAGCATCTGGCGTGTGTTCTTGTATTAGAGTGTAATTCTGCTTTCCTTACGCAATTATCGTATTTCTAATTTTCTTTTATCACGTCAGTATAATTGGCATTTAAAAATTCTTGTCTTGTTGAAGAAGAACCGTGCCAGATGTGTACGTTGAGTCACACTCCCACACACAGAACAATTACATTTGTGCTTGGGATTTGTAGGTTTTATAGTTGCTGGGGACTTAATTAATTTACTGTGTTTACGAAAATTTTCTTTCATTGTTTGTTGTTGTTCTATGCAGTCAGATTGCGTAATAATACTAGTCAGGGCCAACCGTTTACGAGACTTCGTAATCGGACAGTCAGCTACTGAAAATTAAAAAGTACTTGCATTGCATTCATTAATAATAATTAAGCCCCCATGCACGTGGCGTCCGCTGCTTCGGATCGTCCCTTGGAATTCTTCTGTTTGTAAAAATAGTAGACAGTAGTATTGTTGTAGTAATTTGTAATTTAGTAATTGTAGTCTATTTTGCATGTGTAGATTTGGTAATTGTCATTCTTCTAATGGTATTTTTCAAAATTTAATTTGTGTTGTCTTGTCTACGGGTTTGACAATTTAGTACAATTATTTCAATTGTTCGATTAATCGTGTTTGAGGGAAATATTTCGTGTGAATGGTATTGTTGAGATAAAGAGTCATTGCGTGTAATTTTCGTACAGTGACGAATATTTTTATGTTTTGTAAATGATTACGCGATCAATGAAAAAGGCGAAAATGATGGATAGTGAGAATGACGAAATTGTTAACATGGCGAACTCGCCAACAGAGGAAAACAGTATGATGGATAATGAAGTGGAAAACAATGTAATAAGTCGGGAAAATAGTCCGGAACCATTTCAAAATTTTTCTCGATCAGAAAATTCACAGAATCCGAGATTAACGACAGAACATTCTGAAATAGTATTGAACACAGATAGCCTTACAGCTATGACGAAGGAAGTTGGTTTTGCGGGAAATGTTAGGGGCGAAAAGAATTTCGAACCGGCTGATATGGAGCAGTTGATGAGTGCAATATTAAATTTGGGATCTCGGTTAGACTCACGAATAGGAACAATGGAAACACGGATGGGAACTTTAGGATCTGAATTTAAAACAGAGATGGGAACTTTACGATCTGAATTAAAAACTGATATAGGAACAATGGAAACACGGATGGGAACAATGGAAACCCGGTTAGGATTTGAATTTAAAACAGAGATAGGATCAATTAAAACAGAGATAGGAACAATTACAACTGGTATGGGAACAATGGAAACACGGTTAGACTCAGTGGGATCACAAATAGGAACAATTAGAACTGAGATGGAAACAATGGAAACACGGTTAGATTCACGAATAGGGACGTGTTTCAAAAATATGAAAGATGAATTAAAGAAAGAAATCAAAGAAGAAGTACAACCGATTTGAATGCTCACAATAATAGATTAATTGCAGTAGAGAATAGACAAAGGGAACAGGATAGAGAACAGGAAGAAAGAGATCGCGTGATAGTACAGGAATTTTCAGAGTTAAGTTTACAACGTGCAAAAGATAAGGAAGAAATATTTGAGAGAATCGAGGAATCCGTACCAAATGACAGATTAAATAACCTAACACAACAGTATGAACAGTTAACAACTAAATGTGTTAATACTGAAACCCGAGTCGCGACACTTACGGAAGACGTAAATAAACAGAAAGAACAATTAGGTGACTTATCGGAAAGAGTTGAGGAAATTTCAGATAAACTGACAAATCTTAGTTTACATGGGGACAGAGATTCGGATGATACAGTACCATTGTCATTTGCAGAAACCGAAGAGTATCAGAACATAAATAAACATGTTGAAAATCAGGGAAAATTTAATGAACGCGTTAAAAGGGAAGTTGAGGCATTACGAAAGCAAGTCAAGCAAATCGAAGGCGAAATTGTAGGAAAAGACAGCAAAAGAAATTTGGAATCACAGATAGCAGAGGGGTTTGAAGAAAATAATTTGTTTCATTTACGGGATGCGACAAGAGAGCGCCAGGCGCGCGAACTTGACAATAATCGTCATTGGGACTGGGACAGACGCGGTAGGTCTTTGTCACCACGAGGCGAAAGTTTTGACTATAAACACTTTTTGACTGTTCGGAAATTTAAGATCTTCCGCAATTCTAAGAATGACATACATCCATGTTCATGGTTAGATCAATTTATGTACGCACTTCCACCAAATTGGCCACTAAGTCACAAACTGGAATTTATGTGTGGATATTTAGAAAACGAACCGGCGACGAGGATGCGCGCACTCATTAGAGATTGTAATAATCTAAATGATTTTTATCATGCATTTCTATCGGCATATTGGTCCGAAAACACACAAGACAGAGTCAAACATAGTCTGATTATGCAGCGTAATTTTAAACAGTCTGAGTTCCGCACGTCGGCAGAGTACTTTGAAGACATGATTCGAGAGAATCAGTTCCTGTCCAACGCTTATAGCCCGACTGAATTAATTCGCATTTGTTTAACTATGCTGCCACAATCCATAAGACAAATTGCTTTAGCCGGAAGATGTAAAGACGACATTGAGACTTTTAACACTTTGTTGCAAGAACTCGAGTATGACAACGACGACGGGACTTCTTGTAACTTTTTCAGTAACAGTAATTACAATAGATTTTCAGAGAAAAGAGATAGTGATCGGAACGGGCGTTATATGGGTAACTTTGAGAATGACAGACGTAACAGACAGGACAATAGATACCAGCCCTATGACAATAACAGACGTTCTAACAGAAATTACACAGACAATTACAATAGCGGTCATTCGTACCGGAATGATCAATCATACGGAAACAGTAATCGGTATTATCAAGACAGAAATTATTCAAACAGTAATAGAAATTCTTACTACAGAAATAATCAGGGTAGTAGATACAACAATAATTTCAGAGGTGACAGTCGAAATTATACAAGAAGTAGTTATGCAGACAGACAGGAAAACAGAAATTTTAATAACAGACACAACCAAGAATTTGCATCTAACAGACAGGAGGGACCTAATTGGCATCCTCCACGTGACAGAACTTCTGAGAGACAAGTGCAAATCGTTGAAATTAATCCGCGAAATGACGCGAATAATCAAAGACGTGACGCAAACAATCGACAATGACTTGTAGCTTCGGCTTCTAGCAGCAATATAGACGGTTCAGAAAGTAATGACACTACGACTTTACACTACGTACGCCTGGAAGACATGAGAGACATTTTTCTAGACGAAAAGGAGAATAATGTAGACGCATTTTTACATCCTGTTATTGAAGTATGTGTGGGTAAGAATAAGTTCACTGCAGTTTTAGATTCTGGGAGCCCATTGAATGTCATTAGTGAATCAGTTTTTCGTATATGTGAAAGAACTATTGCCTGTCCTGTGTTACCTATTTCTAAAACTACAATTCGAGGTGCTATTTCTGGAAAAAAGTGTGGAAGTCAAACAACAGACCAACTTAAATTTCATTTGTCAAGGATACGAATTTTCTGCTAATTTTATTATTGTTCCATTACTCAGTACCCAAATTATATTAGGTATGGAGTTTCTTAACGCACATAAGGCAATTTTGAACTTTAAAGAAGGAGGTGTAAATTTGACTGTTGCCGGAATGCCGAAATGTTTGAAATTTTTCGAGTGTTTAACAAGATCTGAGTCAGATACAAAATGTTTAAGGTATCTTACTTCTGATGTTTTCGTTGAGCATTATGACGACAGTGTGTTTATTCATGACAATGACAATAGATACAGAGACGCGATGGATGATATAATTAATAGCGAAGAATTAATTAATGAAAAGGTTAAGAAAGCTGAAGTGCCAGATGACGCTGCAAGAGAAGAGCTGCACCAAATTTTGACTTCACATGCTACAGTGTTTAGTCATCACACAGGAACTATACAAGGCTTACAATATTTATTTAAAGTAAAAGAACACACACCATTTCGCGGGAAAACGTACGCTATTCCTTTGGCTTACAGAGACAAGGTTAAGAATGAACTTCAGTACATGTTAGATCAGGGCATTATTGAGCCTGCAGTCAGTCCTTATACTAGCCCATTACACGTTGCTCTTAAAAAGGATGGATCAATTCGTTTGGTTCTGGATTCCAGACAGATAAATAATATCATCATTCCTGAAACTGACCGTCCACAAAATTTAGATGAACTTCTTCAACATTTCCATGGAATTAAAGTTTTATCCACGATTGATATGCGCGCAAGTTTTTGGCAAATAGAACTCCACCCCGATTGTAGAAAATATACTGCCTTTTTAGCCTTTGGTAACTGTTACCAGTTTCGGAAATTACCGTTTGGACTTACTGTATCTTCAGCAGCATTCATTCGTAGTTTAAATGAAATTTTACCTGTTTATCTTCGTGACAACATTACTTCATATGTTGACGATATTCTTATTGCCAAACATTCTTGGAGTGAGCACAACAAAATTTTGGATTCATTGTTACGTATTTTTGCAAGAGTTGGCATTACTGTGAACTTAGAAAAATCTGAATTTGGTCGTTCTCAGGTGAAATTTCTCGGTCACATTATTTCTACAGAAGGTATTCTTCCTGATCCAGAAAAATTAGACGCTATTCGTAATTATGCTGTTCCTACTACAAAACGTGATGTTCGTAGTTTCCTTGGTGTCTGTAATTTTCTTCGACGCTTTTTTAGATTGGACGATTTGGCCACACCTCGTTTATGTGAACTATCTGGAAAGAAATCTAATTGGTGTTGGGATGAGGAAGCTCAGTCAGAATTTGAACAGCTTCGTGATGCTTTAGTTGCTGCTCCACTTCTTTCACATCCGGATTTATCTAAAGATTTTTGTTTGGCGACGGACTCATCATACAAAGGCCTAGGTGCACATTTATTTCAAGAGATAGAAGAAAACGGCGTTGTAGTACAGAAAACTATTGCATTAGGAAGTCGTGTTCTTTCTAAATCAGAAAAGACTTATTCGATTACGGAACTTGAAGCTTTGGCTGTTGTATGGGCTTTTACAAAATTTCGGACATTTTTGTTTGCCAGACATACTAAGGTTTATACCGATCATCGAGCTCTGGAATTTCTTATGTCAACAAAATTAACTCACGGCAGATTGTCACGATGGGCGTTGTACCTACAGGAATTTGACTTTAGTATTGTTTACATACAGGGTTCTTCAAATATTGTTGCCGATGCTTTATCACGTGCACCTATGGGTTTGAAACAAAGTGCTGAAGAGGACTGCAAAGAAAACAATTATTGTTTGATATATATTCAAGGTGTTGCGTTTGAGAACTTTATTTCGTCTTCGCTCCAGGAAATCGCTAAGGAGCAAAATAAGGATCCAATCTGGAAGGACATTAAGGAGAAGTGGAGGAGGAAGGAAAGCGTAGCGATTAGACAGCATTATTTAGTCCGCAATGACATTCTTTTTAAACGAAAATCGGTCGACAACTCTGTTTGGTTAGTTTGTATTCCTGATGAGTGGGTTAATAAGCTGATTTGGTATACGCATTTCAGTTATGCACACTTTGGTCCCAGAAAATGCTTTCATAAATTACGAGAAAATTGTTATTTCAGTAATATGGAAAAACGTATTCGATCTATTCTGGCCAAATGCAAATTATGTCAAAAGGCTAAGCCGCCAACAGTTTCTCACAGAGCACCGTTGTTTCCTATCATTCCAGCGAAATTAAAGGAGATGGCTGCAGTTGATTTGTTCGGTCCAGTGGTTCGTTCTACTAATGGTTTTGCGTACATTTTCGTAGCAGTGGAGTTGACATCAAAATATGTGTGTTTTACACCGTTACGCAAAGCAACAGCTCGTTCAGTATCTAACGCTTTCATCAAACATTTTCTTAAAGAAGTTGGTCATGTTGATAAGGTTATATCAGATAATGGATCACAGTTTCGTTCTAAAATTTGGCTTCGTACTCTACGGCGTCGTAAAATTAAACCAGTTTTCATTTCACTTTTTCACCCCCAATCTAACGCTTCAGAGAGATGGATGAAGGAAATCAATAAATTGTGTCGTCTTTATTGTCATCAGAATCACAGAACTTGGGATCAGTATCTTCATATTTTTCAAAACATTCTGAATGAACTCTCTAATGATTCAACTTCTTTACCGCCTATATTGACATTAAAAAATAAAGCACCGACAAATCGCATATCTGAAATCGTTCCTTTTCCACCTACACGGAAACTACGGCATTCTGAAGTTGTCAACCTGGCTCTACGAAATATTGCATCTGCGGCTGCTAGAAGAGAGAGATCAGCTAAGCGTCCTGGTCGTTCAAAAATCTTGTCAGTTGGTCAGAAGGTGTTAATTAAGTCTCATCGTTTGTCTCACAAAGGAAAAGGCTTGTGTCGCAAATTTTTTCTGCTTTATAACGGTCCATATAGAATTCGCAAAATTATTCATGATAACACTGTCGAAGTAGAAACTCTTAAATCTCGACGCTCTAAAGGAATACATCATATATCTAACGTAAAAATTTTTGTGGAATGACATACTTGTGAGAAACTCACAGCTACATGTAAACATGCGGAGAGTACAAGGATACCGGGCTGTGTTTTGGCGGCGGCACATACTCAAAGCAACAATCAAGTCTGCGCGCCGCACAAGGCAGTCGTTGACCGCGAACAGTTGCTTCCTACGTCACGCGCCTACAGCTGATCGAGCGCTCAGTGCGAATGCACTGACAGCCGTAAACAAATACACAGTTTAATTTCTCCGACTAAATTCAGTATAAAGGTATAGTGACTTGATGAATTATGTTATTAACATTCAGTATTTTTCAGGATACGGTTGTATAAAATATTTAAGAACTTCAGGTAAATTCTGTGTGTCTCCGACGTTAAGAGGACTTGCTATCGAGAAATTTTCAGGAAGAATGTGATTTCGAAGAAGAAACTAATAAACTAAAAAGGTAACTATTAATTGAGTTTATTTTTCAGGTAACATATTTCCACTTAGGTACGTACTTTAGACGTAATTTGCTGCTCGCGATTACGTGATTCATACTTTGTGATAATTTCATGTTCTATGAATTTACTTGTGAAGCGACGTGCTTGCGTACGTTAACTGATTTTGACAATGATTGATGATTGAATAGGGTTGTTATTTGTATATATTATGCATCGCTTGGCTGCACTGCTTTTTCACTGATGTCATATTTTTTAATGATGTGCCTGCTGTGCTTATTTATTTAAATTATAATTGTCACCTGATTAATTGTGCTGACTGTGATTATGTATGTAAGTTATACTTTGTGATTTATCTGCTTGCGCCTTCATATTTACTTATTAACATGGCATATGAACATTTATTTGCTTATGCTGATATGATGCTAATGACCTGTTTATTATGTTAGATAACATATGTTTGCTGCTATGCGTATGGATTGCATATTTATACATTTCTGTTTTGTTGTCATAACTACTCTTTAATTTGGTATATAGAAATGCTGATATACTGTGTATGAACATAGAGTGTAGGTCACACTATTGTATTAATTATAGATTGTTCGCTTGGCAGAGCCTCGTTGTAAGGATTGTGCTGCATCCACTTGTTGACATTCTGTTCTCTACTGGTATATTTACTCGCTAGTGCTTGTTTTGCTTACGCTCAGTGCCTTATATTTTTAAGATAAGAAAATGAACTGCTATAATTCGACGAACGACATTAGTACAAGAAACTTCATAGAAGTCACATGAGCTGGAGGTTTTATGGAAGCTGTATAAATGTATGCTAATAGGAAGGAAGCTAACGACATGACATACCATTACTAGGTTTAGACCATTAACAGTTATTACACTGCATTTTTGGTGAGCAATTGAAATAGGAAGTGACACTAGACACAAGAAATACTCCACATGTTTGCTTCTGCCATAATTCTTGAAGTGGTGTACACACTGTGAAATATTATGATCATTCACACTCCGTAATCGTACTTAATTACTGAGAGTTATTCGAACTAAGTCTGTTAGAGGTCACGTATGCATTTCTTTTGTTTATAATTTATAATGAGTAGAAGATTTGGGTCAGATGTATTACACAGAGGTTGTGTGTTGACAATGTGTCTTTGGATTGTATGGGATGATGAGGTTTGCATTAGGATTTTATCTGTACTTGTTCGAGGAGACTGACTAGAGGAAAGAGTTGTTATGGAAGTGAAATGAGATTGGTAATAAGGTTTATATGTATCGACGCATTGAAGAGGTATTATTGAGGTATTATTGAGATTGTGTGAAGTTGATGATTATTGGAGTTTTGGTGGATAAGAGGTAAAGTAAGTGAGATGCATATTTTTTTTGTTGGTCTTATGGAACAAGGAGGATGAAGATAGCAGACTAGAACACTAAAGTAGAAGGAAGATAGTCTATACACACACTTTGTTAAATCACTATGCAGTATATACTTTTTTTTGAAGAGAGGAAGTATTTGCATATCTTGGCTCACTGACAGTTGTTCAACAACAGTACATTTGATCTGGCTTGGCAAACATTGGTCTTGACATGATGACTATGACGTTGACCTAACTATTATTGACTGTTATACATTGCTGCCACTACTACTCGATACACATGATGAACATCAGATTTTGACAGAATTACATTTACACAGTTAACACCATTCAATTACACAGTAGTACTTAATGTGGATGAAAGATGAATGAGTGTGTTCTGTGTGTTTTCCTTTACTAATCCTACCCACCTATCTCCTAAATATTATTTTATTTGTTTGTAGTGGCTTGCACTGACACCCATAAATATTATAGGTTTACTGGTATTTGTGTATTTGTAATAGTTAATACGACAATTATCTGATATCATTTTTGTGTTTATTAGAATTTGTATGTTTAGTGTAAGAGCATTGTAAAAGCATTTGTATGTGTATTCAAACTATTGTTCATGCTTGAACTGTTTGATTAGTGATGGTGAATATTATGGACTGTTACCTGCACTTTTCAATATGATGTGTGACACTTAGAAATGTTTAATTTCTGCTGATGAACTGTGTGACCAGTGATAGTAAATATTATGGACTGTTACTTGTACTTTTTCTACATGACTGGTGTCACTAGGACACGTTTAATTTCTGCTGATGAACAGTGTGATTAGTGATAGTGAATATTATAGACTGCTCTCTGGACCTGCTCATCATTGCTAGGTGCCACTGATGGACTGCTTCTACTGAAATGTTGTCACTTGTTGGTGTCTGCACCTGCTCAACATTACTGGGTGCCAGTGATGGACTGTTTCTACTGAAATGATGTCACTTGTTGGTGTCTGCACCTCCTCAACATTGCTGGGTGCCACTAATGGAACTGCTTCTGCTGATAAATGTGACTTGTTGCTGTGTGTACCTGCTCAACTTTACTGGGTGCCACTGATGAACTGCTTCTACTGAAATAATGTCACTTGTTGCTGTGTGTACCTGCTCAACTTTACTGGGTGCCACTGATGAAACTGCTTTTACTAAAATGATGTCACTTGTTGGTGTTTGCACCTGTTGACCATCGCTGGGTGCTACTACTGGAACTAATCATTGAAAGCATTTTATGTGAACATTTGTATAAACTGATTTTTTGTGTATTGTGTGAACTATTATGTAAAGCCACATGTATGAAAGAATTTGTATTGCCTACTGTATTTTATATATTAGGTTATTGAAAGGTCAGTGCAAAGCCAAAATTTTAACTAATTATGTGATATTTAGGTATTAATATTATCTTTTGTTTTTGTCTGTATTTTTGTGGACGAATTTGGTGGTATTTTCACCACCAATGCTGGCAAAAATACCATCAAATTCTGGCCTGTGGAGGAGGGGCATATGAAAGGTGGCTACACTGAGCCACTGCGCCAGAGATTGCGCCAAAGAGTATTATTAAGCCGCCTACACAGTGCCTGTTAAGAGCTCGTAGTAGTCAGTGCTTGGAGAGAGCTCGTAGTAGTCAGTGCCTGTCGAGGTCTCGTAGTAGTCTGTGCTGAGATGTTGTAGCAGAGAGTGTTTGTTGAGATGTGCTATTAGGCAGTGCTTGCTGAGATGTGATATTGGAGAGTTCTGGTTGAGATATAATGTAAGGATTAGAATGATTTTCATCAATATAAATGAGGTAATTAACTCCGTTTGTTTTTAATTTCAGTATCCTAAATAATGCGTCATTACAGGTTCAGTCAACAAAGCATCTGGCGTGTGTTCTTGTATTAGAGTGTAATTCTGCTTTCCTTACGCAATTATCGTATTTCTAATTTTCTTTTATCACGTCAGTATAATTGGCATTTAAAAATTCTTGTCTTGTTGAAGAAGAACCGTGCCAGATGTGTACGTTGAGTCACACTCCCACACACAGAACAATTACATTTGTGCTTGGGTTTTGTAGGTTTTATAGTTGCTGGGGACTTAATTAATTTACTGTGTTTACGAAAATTTTCTTTCATTGTTTGTTGTTATTCTATGCAGTCAGATTGCGTAATAATACTAGTCAGGGCCAACCGTTTACGAAACAGCGTAATCGGACATACAGTTACGAAAAATAAAAAGTATTTTCAATCTTATTTAATTAAGCCCCCATGCCATGTGTGGCAGCTTGCCTGCCTTGCTAACAGGCAAACAGGGGAAGGTTAAAGGCGGGATGTGTACACCTCTGACTTATTCATCTACCTGTTCTCAGCAGTTTGTGGTGATGCTAAGAATGAAAGAAAAAAGCGAATGACACTTAGAAATCAATTTCTCTCCGGAATAAAGGACGACGGCCTTGTGCTTCTGCTTGCCATGTGTCAGCTACAGGGGTGACGCGACGAAAATACGTTGTAAGCGCTGGAGGTTGCAGTATTTGAATAGAAGGAAACGCGATGAACGTAGCCACGGCTTTGACAGCGATATATTGACGTTTCGACAATCAGTTACGGCCTCAAGTCAGTTCTTTCTGGTGCGGGAATTGTTTGTGATTCAGTCTACTAAACTACGTGAATGGAAGTGATTCGCTGCAGTGCATTAAGAATGTTTCTCTTGTGTACAATAACCTTCCGTAAAGCAGAAACTGCTTATGGATATGTCGATAAATATGTTGCAGCTGGTGGCATTGTGTCCGTCACAAAACGTTCCATTCAGTGTTGGTGTTTCCATTAGCTTTGCACTGAAACTTATATATAAGTGTGATAAATCGAAGATACTATACGTATTCGAAATTTAAACGACATGGGCGTAATTTAAATCTTGGCTGATGAGGACAAAGGTCGAGGAATACAGCGCCTGATCGTTTACGAAGCCGTAGAAGCCGTTGTTCCAGTTTAGCACTGAGTACTTGTTTGACTGAGGGCGAAAGCAAACGATAGTGGCTTCAAATGGTTCAAATGGCTCTGAGCACTATGGCACTTAACTTCTGAGGTCATCAGTCCCCTAAAACTACTTAAACCTAACTAACCTAAGAACATCACACACATCCATGCCCGAGGCAGGATTCCAACCTGCGACCGTAGCGGTCGTGCGGTTCCAGACTTAGCGCCTAGAACCGCTCGGCCACCCCGGCCGGCGATATTGGCTTCGAAGCTCGCCCAGGCCTCTTGTCAAGTGCGTGCTTTGATACGATTTTCATCCGCAAATGGGTCAACAGCTGCTCGAACCAATCTGGTTGTGGCAACGCAGTATCGTTGATTCTTATGGATCTTTACCCATTTGGTGGTAGAGTCGCGGACTACCCTGAAGCTGCTTATAAGACTGTGCTACACTTGTCAGCAGCGTGTGTAAAACGTTCTGTTTCCTGTTGCAACGAGGGTTCGTCCGAAGTCTGACTCAGGCTAAAAATAAAACAAGTTCTCGTCTAAAATGTTTCTACGACATTCTCATTTTCACGATACGCGTGCTGCTACCACCTCCGCTTTAGCACACAGTGCATGGGGGCTTAATTAAAAAGAATAATGAATAAATGCAATAACTTTAGTAGCTGTGTGTCCGGTTACGGAATCTCGTAACCGGTTGGCCCTGAGTAATATTAGCACGCAATCTGACTGCATATAATAAAAATAAAGAATGACAAGAAATTTCCATTAACACAATTGATTAATTAAGTCGCCTGCAACTACAAAAGCTACGAAACAACAAGGCACAAGTGTAACTGTTCTGTGTGTGGTAGTATGACTCAACGTACATGAATCTGGCTCGGTTCTTCCTCAATACGACAAGATATTTTAAACACATTTACAATGAACTAATCGAGAAACCAGAAATACTATAATTGCAGATAGAAACCAGAATTACAACTCTAATACATGAACACGAGCCAGATGCTTTGTTGACTGAACCTGAAACCAAAAGGCATTGTCATTAAAGAAATGTGAAATAATTTATTTTTTTTACTTCAATATATATTGACGAAAAATACACTGTGATCATTGCAACATCTTCCATCTATACATTACACCAACCGAACAGCATCTACTCTCTCGCCCAATAGAACAACAACTGCACTCGACATCCTCTGAACTAGTACTGCTCTCGACATCCTCTCAACAAGTACTGCCCACGGCAACCTCTGAACTACTACTGCTCCAGTGGAGGCGGCGGAATAATGACCTTTGGCGCAATCTCTGGCGCTGTGACTCAGTGTAGCCACCTTTCAACAGTTTTTGGCGTAAAAGGGGATGATTCGGTCCAATAGCACTCCTGGGCGTTTTGACTTTATGCTGCGTAGCAGTTTCTGCAAAGTGTCTTCACGGTGCTGTGCAATGATTGCGGTTCCACGCTCGAGGAACTCGACGAACAGAGGTCGCCTGCGGTCGAAGTGTAATCAGCTTTGGATTTCTTTGGCGGGGGGAGATATGGGATATTTCCACTGTTGGCTCTGTTGTCTTCCCACGGGCTGTCGGAATGATATCGGCCAGAATCATCCTGTTCCACGATAACGTCTGCCTCCAAACTGCAAATCAGACGAATACGCTTGAGCAATTTGGTTGGGTAAGAATGTAGCATTCCCCGTACAGCTTGGATCTTTCACGATGTGATTTTCACATCTTTGGCGATCTGAAAAAAGACCATGCATGGACGTCGCTTTCAGTCGGATGAGGAAGTGTAGAAGTGGGTGTGGCTGTGGATCCGTCAGCGGCCGACTACGTTCTGGGAAACACGAATATTACCGTCCCGTATCCCAGTGAGATAAATGTCTCAACCCGTGTGGTGATAATTTTGAACGGATCCATTTCATGGTCCCGTTGTAACGTGTGATTTTCATTTTACTGCTCCTCCTATACACTGAAACTCCAAAACAATTGGTATAGGCATGCGTATTCAAATACAGAGGTATGTAAACAGGCAGAATACGGCACTGCGGTCGGAAACGCCTATGTAAGACAACAGGTATCTGGCGCAGTTGTTAGGTCGGTTACTGCTGCTACAATGGCAGGTTATCAAGATTTAAGTGAGTTTGAAAGTTGTGTTACAGTCGACGCAAGAGCGATGGGATACAGCATCTCCGAGATAGCGATGAAGTAGAGATCTTCCCGTACGACCATTTCACGAGTGTACCATGAATATCAGGAATTCGCTAAAACATTTCTGACGTAGCTCAGACCGGAAAAAGATCCTGCTAGAACGGGACCAACGACGACTGAAGAGAGTCGTTCAGAGTGACAGAAGTGAAACCCTTCCGCAAGTTGTTCCAGATTTCGATTCTGGGCCGTCAATTAGCGTGCGAACCATTCAACGAACCATCATCGATATGGGCTTTGGGAGTCGAAGACCCACTTGCGTGTCCTTGATGACTGCAAGTCACAAAGGCTTACGCCTGACTTGGGCCTGTCAACACCGACATTGTCTGTTGATGACTGGAAACATGTTGCCTGGTCGGACGAGTCTCGTTTCAAATTGTACCGAGCGGATGGACTTATACGGGTATGGTGGCAACCTCATGAATCCATGGACCCCACATGTCAGCAGGGGACTGTTCAAGGTGCTGAAGGCTCTGGGCGTGTGTATTTGGAACGATGTGGGTCCCCTGATACGTCTAGATACGACTCTGACAGATGACTCGTACAATCATTCATGTACCTTGCGCATTCCAACGAACTTGGTCAGTTCCAGCAGGACAATGCGACACCCCACACGTCCAGAATTGCCACAGAGTGGCTCCAGGAACCCACTTCCGCTGGCCACCAAACTCCCCAGGCATAAACATTAGTGAACATATCTGGGATGCTTTGCAACGGGCTGTTCAGAAGAGACATCCACCACCCCCCTCGTATTCTTACGGGTTTATGGACACCCCAGCAAGATTTATGGTGTCAGCTGACTCCAGCACTGCTTCAGACATTAGATGACTCCATGCTACGTCGTGATGCGTCAATTCTGCGTGCTCGCGGGCGCCCTAAACGATATAAGGCAGGTGTACCAGTTTCCTTGGCTCGTCAGTTTGTTTGCTGACAGTTCCTACTACCACGTTCCGCGTATTATCTTGATAGTAACTAGGTTAAGTACAGAACACGCTTCCAGATATTCAACGAATCGTAGCTTTTAGGAGTCAAACAGCTGGAAATTTCGCATGAAATTTATATTTTGTATACTAGCTCAAAATTTCATAGTTCTCCGATAATGACTAGCCTGAAGTTTCGAAACTGCAGTTACATAGTATACAGCGTGGAACTGTTTAGCCCTTCGGAAGAAAGCCACAAAATTCTCTAGGAATCTAAAAACTACCGGAAAAGTTGTTCACGCCCGATATTGTACATTTCCAAAACAGTCAGCTCTCATCGAAAGCGAATTACAACAATTTTTGCAGTATTATTGATACACCGAAACACTGGTCAAATGCCTCTGAGCACTGTGCGACTTCTGAGGTCATCAGTCGCCTAGAACTTAGAACTAATTGAATTTAACTAACCTAAAGACATCACACACATCCATGCCCGAGGCAGGATTCGAACCTGCGACCGTAGCGGTCACTCGGCTCCAGACTGTAGCGCCTAGAGCCGCACGGCCACTCCGGCAGGCAGACACAGGTCCTCACGCTGCCATAGCTGAATTATGGAGGAGGGAAGACTGGAATTTGACGTCCCGTCGATGTCAGTTTCTTTACAGACAGAACAAAAGCTCGAATACGAAAGGAATAGGCCATGTCATTTCAAAGGAACCATCCCAACATTAGTCTGGAGCGATCTAGGGATGTCCCAGACAACCTAAATCAGGGTTTGAACCGTCGTACTTCTGAATGCGAGTCCAACAGGCCATCTCGCTCGGTCTGAATTACGACACTGAAAGGTCTCTGTTGGATTCCTTTCATGTTTAATTTCTTAAATCTGTTGTCATTTACGGCATAAATTCCTCTTCTAAATTTACTGTGGCGTTTCTGACTATCTGGGAGGAGACTGACTAGTGGAACGTGTTACTTTTACACATAAACAAGAACGATCTGTCACACTACTACACTTTAAAACACAGTTTATATGTAATTCATGTCTCACAGTCTCATACGGAACCTACATCCGCTTTCTTTTATATACTGTATATGATAAGATACTGTCATCCCCCTTCCCTTCTGTGTGAGAGGATGAATGAGCAAATGTATTTCTAGTTCACATGCTTGAGGGTAGCAGACAAGCCTGTCTGCTAGAGAACAGCAGGACCAACGTCGGAACAGGTAGCTACGCTTTCTAAAAGCAAAGAAGTTTCTGTCTTAGTATGGTCCTGTCCGTCTGTTGTCATGTTGGTATAGGAAGCTGCCCCTCTGGCCACTTCCGTTTGTATTTGTGGGCCACCCCTCAGGAAGGGACCAGTCAGTCTGTCCGTGGCGAGCGTCTGAAGTGGTAAGATCTCCGGCTAAGCGCGTGTCAGCTAAGTCCGTAGGACAATGGATTTCTTAAGTTCAGCCTAACTGAAAATTTAATCTCCTTTATTTCAGGTTTAGCTCTAAAATATCTAATGTTACCTTAAATTGCAGCGCAGTGTAATTCTCGTGTGAAGTTCCGAATATATTCCGGTAGTTGCTTTGTCACTACTTTGTGAGTAAAGTGGAACCACGTGTAGATCAGTAACTCTAAGTTAATCAATCTTAAATGCGAATGTGCGTGAGATTATAACGTCTCGTCTTGACAATATTTTTCAATATAGCAACTTTTCTTTATGTTCAGCCCACGTGTGGTGTACTTTGTGAGACCACTACCACGTGCTTATATAATTGTTTGACCCATCAGGTTAATAGTAAGACGTTAGTAACCAGTTCGAGATTTTTCTTTTGTAAACTGCTTTTCGATCTAATTTATTTTAATTATCAAAATTATTGTGGAGTTATACGCTTTGTGTAAACCAAGTTGACCACGTGAAGCATGTGGTGTAATCATCAAAGTAGCCCTCAGCTACTCTTTTTGGGAGGATTTCACAGAGAGTTAGTATGAATTTAGTATACCAGTGTGTGGTAATTACATGACGGACAGGATTGTGCTACGAACGTAATTTCTTTGGGTGAAAATTGAATCGGTTGGTTGTTGTTAATTTCCTCTTGCATGTGTTTCAACGTTCTTCGTGTGTTATTTTATGAATGCAGTGTTGTATGCAGTCTCCCAATCTTGGCTCCATATTTGATGTGTTCCGTAAGATTACAATCTCTCATTTTCACAATCCTAAATAAGGCACCAGCTTAGTTACGACTCAAGTTTAATATGCTGAAATTTCAAAGATCAAGGTTAAATTAAATTTCCAAATATAAACTGATTTATTTCTGTTTATTTAAATTCTCTTTTTATATGTATATATATATCACCGGTTGTCGTATGACTATTAAAAGATTATAGTTAATGTTAGTCTGGTTGGGAATTTGGTAAGCTAGACTGGATACCTGGTGAAACAGTTGGTCAGTAATGCAAGGTTAACTTCCCCAGACAGCTCACAGCTTTTAACCCGCTTTTAATGTCCATCAGCACCGCTAACAACACAAATTAAAGTAACAACGTTACAATACATCGCGACAAGTATGCGCAAATCTCTCTCCCATCCAGAATGAGGCATCGTTCTCCACTCTGGTTGGCTGGAATATACTATAGCCACTATAGCCAGTCAGCTTCATAAACTTTCGCGGACAGCTTGGTGATTTCCCTTGCTGACCAGTCCTCCATTACGAATTTACTTTAATTATTTTTTTCAAACTTAGAATTTTTCGAAAAGCAAGTAGGCTTGAAATAACCGCATCATTACTTGTCTTATGGACAGAAATGAATATTTTGTTCCTAGAATCCGTCAATTGGCTACTTAATATTACGCATATTGTACAATGCACGTGACTGACTTCTCTGTTACACAATACAGGCCACACGCTTATTTATAAATCACTTTAACAAATGTCAAGATTCGTAAGTCACATACATGCTGCATCCACACCCTCACTCAGTGTGACAGTATAAGAATTTAAAATAGCAATGTGAAACTACTACTTATAGTAATTACTGTTTGAAAATTGTGTAACAAGGCAGTATTTAGTTTGTGACATCCTTCGATGTATTTGAAAAATCATATTAATGCGTCAGGATGTTGCTTTTAATGGAAGGATACAAAGTTTAGCAAGGTAGGTGACAAGAAACAGCGCAACGCTGCAGTTCCAACGGAAAGTATCGACGTAAACTTAAACTCCGTCCACAGCTCCTGGAGGGACCTCAATCCCAGCCTCCGACCTACCGCCGTCTCATCCTATACCAATGGCGTCATTTTTCGTGATCTAGAAACTACAATCGTCCGGCCACAACTGAGGGTTCTTTGAGTGATACGGAAAATGGTTCATTTTTAACTACAACAAATGTAATATTATTTCACTTTATTACATAAGTGAATGACAGATTTACTTAACTTTTCCACGGAATTGCTCGATAATTTACAACTGTCACTGACTATGAAAGCATCATTGCTGTTCTGTGTAGAACAGCAAACTATTCTCTTTAGACACAATGTTCGCCATATAGAGCAGTACAAGTTCATCTGAGACTTTAATAACTAGTTGCTACTACACTATGATGTTGGCTGCTGTAGCTGAGGTCTCAAACTGGGATTGAGCTCTTGCATGCTCGACACTGGACACTGGACGACACTATATTTTCACCCATGAAAAATCCTTGGCGGTAACGGGTACCGAACACGAGCCCTTTGCGTGGCGCTAAGTCACGCTGACCACTATAATATTACTGCTCAAAATAAGAAATTAATGTTTTTCGAGCTGGTAATATTAAACTTGTTGTTATTGAAATAACGTGTGTAGTGTCTCTGTTTGTATCCCTGTGAAGGACAACGTCCAAAACGGCGTCGATTTCTCCCACCGCGTACGTAATTTCGTTCACGTGGACAAGTTACTCTCTTGGTGGAGAAGCAGCGGCCGACTCCGACGGTTGCCTGTAAAATTGGTAAAATGTAAGAGAAAACTCCTATAGGATCTTCTCGAACTGGAACACTGCCATTAGCATTTGGTCATTCGATAATTGTCTGCGAGTGAAAAGAGTTCTTTTTAGCAGAGAAAATTTTCTCTATGCTTTTGACCGTGTTTGCTGTAGAACCTACTTCGAGGTTCTACAGCAAACATCGACCACCAAATGTTCCCAAGTCCTGTACAAGTTTGTAGTACATAATACTTCATCACAGAATCCTTTCATCAAAATGAAATACGCAACAGACTGTATTATGACCGTTACAAAGTGCAACCGTTACTAAACTCTACATTAACATTACATATCGCTTGTGAATCTCAAAAATCACGAATTATACAATACGGTGGCTAACAATGACTGTTTCATCGCACACACTTTCTACACGTCCTCTCGTTATCCTGTCTCGTAACAAATTCCGATTTTCTTACTTTTCTTCGCTCGCCATGGAGCAATGCTAAATCAAGGAATAAAAATTTCGCTCGCGCAGGCGAAACGTGCCACATAGTGATATATATTTACTTTATACAAAGTTATGTATGATATTTATTTACTTTAAACTAGGTTGCTTGGATTTGCAATCGAACGTTGGATGACTGTTGAGTACTAGGGAAATTGCCGAATTAGTTCGTCCTGTGTACTGTCGTGCAGTAGAACATGAGTTAACGGTTATGAAATAAATCAAAGCACGGGGAAAGCGGATCTGTGAGTGATTCTATTGATGTTCGCGCGTGGGTTGGACGACTGAGCGGTCGTTGTATCAAACGTCCCGTATTCAAGCCCCACCGATAACAATTTCTTTAAACGTTATGCGTGAAACTGTTAAATGGGAGAACACTTCCCTAGCGTGCAAAAGGACTTTTCGAAGTTTATAGCAATATTCTTTTGGCAGTTTGCTTTCGCTTCGTTAGCTGAACGTTATGTATTTATTACCGATCTTATTATTTCGTTTATTATTAATCGTTATTTTTACTATTACTTCAGCACGTATGATGCAATCGTTTCTTAAATTTTCTATTCTGATTGTATATTTCTGTGAAACTACAAATGTGTTCTAAAGGTTTATTACTTTCAAAAAAACGAAGCGAAAGCAGATCGCCAAGAAAGCATGGCTGTAAACTCCAAACAACCCTTTTACATGCCATAAACACGTTGTCCCATATAACACTTTCACGCTAATACAGTAAAAAAAAAATTGCCGTCATTGGGGTTTCAATCCGGGATCCTACATACGAGAGTCCTAAGCTCTACATACTTCCCAACGGAAGCATCTTGTGCCAAACACTCACAGTTACAGTTTTGATTTGTTCCATAGTTCCGGTGTCACTTTTAATTAATGTTTACGCCCGTTCTACTGGACGACAGCATACAGTAGGAACTAAATCAGTGTTTTGCTTGATACTCTATCGACACAACGTTTGGTACAGATCTGAGTGTCTGGCATCTGGAGGTTTGGGTGTCAACTACGGCAATGGACAGAAAGTGTAGACAGGAACATGAAATAACGCAGACTGACCTATTGTTCCGTAGGTCGGTCGATGGAGACACAGTAAATCGGTCTATGGACGGGCAGAGTACTGAGGAATCAAGGAAGTAAAGTGTAATCTGGACAGATCCCAAGAACTTTAGGTGTCGCATCCAATAAACAGAGACAGAAAGGTGCCGGTAACACTACAACATTACTGAGCCAATTTGCTACTGTCTCCAGTTCCATGAATCGATGGTTATTACGTCTGTAGGATATCGCCGGTCAACATATGTTGCAGCACCTGCCTAAGTGACGTGGTGGTGGCAACACGATGACAGTATTCGGTGTCACTGGCGGTCTCGTGGGTCTGCTGGAGTCTCGACCGCCAGGCAGTTATATGCCTAACCTCGCGTGACTGAAGACTGTTATCTGAGTGTCAGAGTGTGTTTAGCGGTGCTGCAACAACGTTGCCTGTCTGCAAGTGTCGTAGCGACGATTTTGGTTGGATGATGATGTTTGGTTTGTGGGGTGCTCAACTGCGCGGTCATCAGTGCCCAAGCAAAGTCCCAATTTTTGCATAATCCAATTTTCTCACAATCCAATCTAGCCACTGTCACGAATGATGACGATTATGAAATGATGAGGACAACACAGACACCCAGTCGCTGGGCAGAGAAAAATCCTCAACCCGGTCGCGAATCGAACCCAGGACCCAGTGATCCAGAGGCAGCAACACTTTTTTTTTTTTTTTTTTGGAGTTCCTGTAAATCTGTCACATGTAGGTTTCTAGTAGGGGTGTATCCGGTTCGGTGTACTGCTATATGACGCCACTTGCTATCTGCGGCGTGTTGGCCGTTGATAACTGATGCCGGTTTTGGAATAAGTCTAAGCACGTTGAAGAAATCGCTCCACTGCGCTCATCAAGATGAGCATCGCGTATGTTTACAAAGTGGCTCTGTCATGAACAGGTCTCTGGGTGCCTCTAATGTCCTCTGCCTTTCAATAACTAAGTCACAGAGCCCCCACTTAAGTATGCACATGTACATGGACGCAGATGACTATAAAAGGTGGCCCTGTTTAGTGTCAATGAAGATAACGAATTGTATTTCACACCGCAAGACTACTTCTATTACCAGCCACATAAGTAAATGACATATTAAAAGTTATCAAGGCATCTTAGGAATTTTAATGAAAAAAAGAATTAAATACCACTGCAGACTTACTCATAAAACACACATGAGATATGGAATGTGGGTCAACGTAAGATCTTGACTGTATACTATCTAATATTCATATAGTAGAATGATGTGATTGGCGCTTGGAGAATTTGAACCAATGCTGATGCCTCGACTTCAATTGCGAATTTAAAGAGACAACGCTATGTGACTATGATCAATCTGACTTGACCGTATACTAATATTCATATAGTAGAATGATCTGATTGGCGCTTGGAGAATTTGAACCAATGCTGATGCCTCGACTACAATTGCGACTTTAAAGAGACAACGCTATGTGACTATGATCAATCCGACTTGACTGTATACTAATATTCATATAGTAGAATGATCTGATTGGCGCTTGGAGAATTTGAACCAATGCTGATGCAACGACTTCAATTGCGACTTTAAAGAGACAACGCTATATGACTATGATCAATCCGACTTGACTCTATACTAATATTCATATAGTAGAATGATCTGATTGGCGCTTGGAAAATTTGAACCAATGCTGATGCCTCGACTTCAATTGCGACTTTAAAGAGACAACGCTATATGACTATGATCAATCCGACTTGACTGTATACTAATATTCATATAGTAGAATGATCTGATTGGTGCTTGGAGAATTTGACCAACGCTGATGCCTCGACTTCAATTGCGACTTTAAAGAGACAACGCTATATGACTATGATCGATCCGACTTGACTGTATACTATATTCATATAGTAGAATGATCTGATTGGCGCTTGGAGAATTTGAACCAATGCCGATGCCTCGACTTCAATTGCGACTTTAAAGAGACAACGCTATATGACTATGATCAATCCGACATGACTGTATACTAATATTCATATAGTAGAATGATCTGATTGGCGCTTGGAGAATTTGAACCAATGCTGATGCCTCGACTTCAATTGCGACTTTAAAGAGACAACGCTATATGACTATGATCAATCCGACTTGACTGTATACTAATATTCATATAGTAGAATGATCTGATTGATGCTTGGAGAATTTGACCAATGCTGATGCCTCGACTTCAATTGCGACTTTAAAGAGACAACGCTATATGACTATGATCAATCCGACTTGACTGTATACTAATACTCACATAGTAGAATGATCTGATTGGCGCTTGGAGAATTTGAAACCAATGCTGATGCCTCGACTTCAATTGCAACTTTAAAGAGACAACGCTATATGACTATGATCAATCCGACATGACTGTATACTAATATTCATATAGTAGAATGATTTGATTGGCGCTTGGAGAATTTGAACCAATGCTGATGCCTCGACTTCAATTGCGACTTTAAAGAGACAACGCTATATGACTATGATCAATCCGACTTGACTGTATACTAATATTCACATTGTAGAATGATCTGATTGGCGCTTGGAGAATTTGAACCAATGCTGATGCCTCGACTTCAATTGCGACTTTAAAGAGACAACGCTATATGACTATGATCTATCCGACTTGACTGTATACTAATATTCATATAGTAGAATGATCTGATTGGCGCTTGGAGAATTTGAACCATGCTGATGCCTCGACTTCAATTGCGACTTTAAAGAGACAACGCTATGTGACTATGATCAATCCGACTTGACTTTATACTAATATTCATATAGTAGAATGATATGATTGGCGCTTGGAGAATTTGAACCAATGCTGATGCCTCGACTTCAATTGCGACTTTAAAGAGACAACGCTATGTGACTATGATCAATCCGACTTGACTGTATACTAATATTCATATAGTAGAATGATCTGATTGGCGCTTGGAGAATTTGAACCAATGCTGATGCCTCGACTTCAATTGCGACTTCAAAGAGACAACGCTATGTGACAATGATCAATCAGAATTGACTGTATACTAATATTCATATAGTAGAATGATCTGATTGGCGCTTGGAGGATGTGAACCAATGCTGATGCCTCGACTTCAATTGCGACTTCAAAGAGACAACGCTATGTGACTATGATCAATCCGACTTGACTGTATACTAATATTCATATAGTAGAATGATCTGATTGGCACTTGGAGAATTTGAACCAATACTGATGCCTCGACTTCAATTGCGACTTTAAAGAGACAACGCTATATGACTATGATCAATCCGACTTGATTGTATACTAATATTCATATAGTAGAATGATCTGATTGGCGCTTGGAGAATTTGAACCAATGCTGATGCCTCGACTTCAATTGCGACTTCAAACAGACAACGCTATGTGACTATGATCAATCCGACTTGACTGTATACTAATATTCATATAGTAGAATGATCTGAGTGGCGCTTGGAGAATTTGAACCAATGCTGATGCCTCGACTTCAATTGCGACTTCAAAGTGACAACGCTATGTGACTATGATCAATCCAACTTGACTGTATACTAATATTCATATAGTAGAACGATCTGATTGGCGCTTGGAGAATTTGAACCAATGCTGATGCTTCGACTTCAATTGCGACTTTAAAGAGACAACGCTATATGACTATGATCAATCCGACTTGACTCTATACTAATATTCATATAGTAGAATGATCTGATTGGCGCTTGGAGAATTTGAACCAATGCTGATGCCTCGACTTCAATTGCGACTTTAAAGAGACAACGCTATATGACTATGATCAATCCGACTTGACTGTATACTAATATTCATATAGTAGAATGATCTGATTGGTGCTTGGAGAATTTGACCAACGCTGATGCCTCGACTTCAATTGCGACTTTAAAGAGACAACGCTATATGACTATGATCAATCCGACTTGACTGTATACTAATATTCATATAGTAGAATGATCTGATTGACGCTTGGAGAATTTGAACCAATGCTGATGCCTCGACTTCAATGCGACTTTAAAGAGACAACGCTATATGACTATGATCAATCCGACTTGACTGTATACTAATATTCATATAGTAGAATGATCTGATTGGTGCTTGGAGAATTTGACCAACGCTGATGCCTCGACTTCAATTGCGACTTTAAAGAGACAACGCTATATGACTATGATCAATCCGACTTGACTCTATACTAATATTCATATAGTAGAATGATCTGATTGGCGCTTGGAAAATTTGAACCAATGCTGATGCCTCGACTTCAATTGCGACTTTAAAGAGACAACGCTATATGACTATGATCAATCCGACTTGACTGTATACTAATATTCATATAGTAGAATGATCTGATTGGTGCTTGGAGAATATGACCAACGCTGATGCCTCGACTTCAATTGCGACTTTAAAGAGACAACACTATATGACTATGATCGATCCGACTTGACTGTATACTAATATTCATATAGTAGAATGATCTGATTGGCGCTTGGAGAATTTGAACCAATGCCGATGCCTCGACTTCAATTGCGACTTTAAAGAGACAACGCTATATGACTATGATCAATCCGACATGACTGTATACTAATATTCATATAGTAGAATGATCTGATTGGCGCTTGGAGAATTTGAACCAATGCTGATGCCTCGACTTCAATTGCGACTTTAAAGAGACAACGCTATATGACTATGATCAATCCGACTTGACTGTATACTAATATTCATATAGTAGAATGATCTGATTGATGCTTGGAGAATTTGACCATTGCTGATGCCTCGACTTCAATTGCGACTTTAAAGAGACAACGCTATATGACTATGATCAATCCGACTTGACTGTATACTAATACTCATATAGTAGAATGATCTGATTGGCGCTTGGAGAATTTGAAACCAATGCTGATGCCTCGACTTCAATTGCAACTTCAGAGAGACAACGCTATATGACTATGATCAATCCGACATGACTGTATACTAATATTCATATAGTAGAATGATCTGATTGGCGCTTGGAAAATTTGAACCAATGCTGATGCCTCGACTTCAATTGCGACTTTAAAGAGACAACGCTGTATGACTATGATCAATCCGACTTGACTGTATACTAATATTCACATAGTAGAATGATATGATTGGCGCTTGGAGAATTTGAACCAATGCTGATGCCTCGACTTCAATTGCGACTTTAAAGAGACAACGCTACATGACTATGATCAATCCGACTTGACTGTATACTAATATTCATATTGTAGAATGATCTGATTGGCGCTTGGAGAATTTGAACCATGCTGATGCCTCGACTTCAATTGCGACTTTAAAGAGACAACGCTATGTGACTATGATCAATCCGACTTGACTGTATACTAATATTCATATAGTAGAATGATCTGATTGGCGCTTGGAGAATTTGAACCAATGCTGATGCCTCGACTTCAATTGCGACTTCAAAGAGACAACGCTATGTGACAATGATCAATCAGACTTGACTGTATACTAATATTCATATAGTAGAATGATCTGATTGGCGCTTGGAGGATGTGAACCAATGCTGATGCCTCGACTTCAATTGCGACTTCAAAGAGACAACGCTATGTGACTATGATCAATCCGACTTGACTGTATACTAATATTCATATAGTAGAATGATCTGATTGGCACTTAGAGAATTTGAACCAATACTGATGCCTCGACTTCAATTGCGACTTTAAAGAGACAACGCTATATGACTATGATCAATCCGACTTGATTGTATACTAATATTCATATAGTAGAATGATCTGATTGGCGCTTGGAGAATTTGAACCAATGCTGATGCCTCGACTTCAATTGCGACTTCAAAGAGACAACGCTATGTGACTATGATCAATCCGACTTGACTGTATACTAATATTCATATAGTAGAATGATCTGAGTAGCGCTTGGAGAATTTGAACCAATGCTGATGCCTCGACTTCAATTGCGTCTTCAAAGAGACAATGCTATGTGACTATGATCAATCCAACTTGACTGTATACTAATATTCATATAGTAGAATGATCTGATTGGCGCTTGGAGAATTTGAACCAATGCTGATGCCTCGACTTCAATTGCGACTTTAAATAGACAACGCTATATGACTATGATCAATCCGACTTGACTCTATACTAATATTCATATAGTAGAATGATCTGATTGGCGCTAGGAGAATTTGAACCAATGCTGATGCCTCGACTTCAATTGCGACTTTAAAGAGACAACGCTATATGACTATGATCAATCCGACTTGACTGTATACTAATATTCATATAGTAGAATGATCTGATTGGTGCTTGGAGAATTTGACCAACGCTGATGCCTCGACTTCAATTGCGACTTTAAAGAGACAACGCTATATGACTATGATCAATCCAACTTGACTGTATACTAATATTCATATAGTAGAATGATCTGATTGGCGCTTGGAGAATTTGAACCAATGCTGATGCCTCGACTTCAATTGCGACTTTAAAGAGACAACGCTATATGACTATGATCAATCCGACTTGACTGTATACTAATATTCATATAGTAGAATGATCTGATTGGCGCTTGGAGAATTTGAAACCAATGCTGATGCCTCGACTTCAATTGCGACTTTAAAGAGACAACGCTATATGACTATGATCAATCCGACATGACTGTATACTAATATTCATATAGTAGAATGATCTGATTGGCGCTTGGAGAATTTGAACCAATGCTGATGCCTCGACTTCAATTGCGACTTTAAAGAGACAACGCTATATGACTATGATCATTCCAACTTGACTGTATACTAATATTCATATAATAGAATGATCTGATTGGCGCTTGGAGAATTTGAACCAATGCTGATGCCTCGACTTCAATTGCGACTTTAAAGAGACAACGCTATATGACTATGATCAATCCGACTTGATTGTATACTAATATTCATATAGTAGAATGATCTGATTGGCGCTTGGAGAATTTGAACCAATGCTGATGCCTCGACTTCAATTGCGACTTCAAATAGACAACGCTATGTGACTATGATCAATCCGACTTGACTGTATACTAATATTCATATAGCAGAATGATCTGATTGGCGCTTGGAGAATTTGAACCAATGCTGATGCCTCGACTTCAATTGCGACTTCAAAGAGACAACGCTATGTGACTATGATCAATCCAACTTGACTGTATACTAATATTCATATAGTAGAATGATCTGATTGGCGCTTGGAGAATTTGAACCAATGCTGATGCGTCGACTTCAATTGCGACTTTAAAGAGACAACGCTATATGACTATGATCAATCCGACTTGACTGTATACTAATATTCATATAGTAAATTGATCTGATTGGCGCTCGGAGAAATTGAACCAATACTGATGCCTCGACATCAATTGCGACTTTAAAGAGACAACGCTATATGACTATGATCAATCCGACTTGACTGTATACTAATACTCATATAGTAGAATGATCTGATTGGCGCTTGGTGAATTTCAACTAATGCTGATGCCTCGGTTCAATTGCGACTTTAAACAGACAACGCTATATGACTATGATCAATCTGACTTGACTGTATACTAATATTCATATAGAAGAATGATCTGATTGGAGCTTGGAGAATTTGAACCAATGCTGATGCCTCGACTTCAATTGCGAATTTAAAAAGACAACGCTATATGACTATGATCAATCCGACTTGACTGTATACTAATATTCATATAGCAGAATGATCTGATTTGGCGCTTGGAGAATTTGAACCAATGCTGATGCCTCGACTTCAATTGCGACTTTAAAGAGACAACGCTATATGACTACGATCAATCCGACTTGACTGTATACTAATATTAATATGGTAGAATGATCTGATTGGCGCTTGGAGAATTTGAACCAATGCTGATGCCTCGACTTCAATTGCGACTTTAAAGAGACAACGCCATATGACTATGATCAATCCGACTTGACTGTATACTAATATTCATTTATTAGAATGATCTGATTGGCGCTTGGAGAATTTGAACCAATGCTGATGCCTTGACTTCAATTGCGACTTTAAAGAGACAACGCTATATGACTATGATCAATCCGACTTGACTGTGTACAAATATTCATATGGTAGAATGATGTGATTGGCGCTTCTAGAATTTGAACCAATGCTGATGCCTCGACTTCAATTGCGACTTTAAAGAGACAACGCTATATGACTATGATCAATCCGACTTGACTGTATACTAATATTCATATAGTAGAATGATCTGATTGGCGCTTCGAGAATTTGAAGCAATGCTGATGCCTCGATTTCAATTGCGACTTTAAAGAGACAACACAATATGACTATGATCAATCCGACTTGACTGTATACTAATATTCATATAGTAGAATCATCTGATTGGCGCTTGGAGAATTTGAACCAATGCTGATGCCTCGACTTCAATTGCGACTTTAAAGAGACAACGCTATATGACTATGATCAATCCGACTTGACTGTATACTAATATTCATATAGTAGAATGATCTGATTGGCGCTTGGAGAATGTGAACCAATGCAGATGCCTCGACTTAAATTGCGACTTTAAAGAGACAACGCTATATGACTATGATCAATCCGACTTGACTGTATACTAATATTCATACAGTAGAATGATCTGATTGGCGCTTGGAGAATTTGAACCAATGCTGATGCCTCGACTTCAATTGCGACTTTAAAGAGACAACGCTATATGACTATGATCAATCCGACATGAATGTATACTAATATTCATATAGTAGAATGATCTGATTGGCGCTTGGAGAATTTGAACCAATGCTGATGCCTCGACTTCAATTGCGACTTTAAAGTGACAACGCTATATGACTATGATCAATCCGACTTGACTGTATACTATTATTCATATAGTAGAATGATCTGATTGGCGCTTGGAGAATTTGAACCAATGCTGATGCCTCGACTTCAATTGCGACTTCAAAGAGACAACGCTATGTGACTATGATCAATCCGACTTGACTGTATACTAATATTCAAATAGTAGAATGATCTGATTGGCGCTTGGAGAATTTGAACCAATGCTGATGCCTCGACTTCAATTCCGACTTTATAGAGACAACGCTATATGACCATGATCAATCCGACTTGACTGTATACTAATATTCATATAGTAGAACGACTTGACTGTATACTAATATTCATATAGTTGAATGATCTGATTGGCGCTTGGAGAATTTGAACCAATGCTGATGCCTCGACTTCAGTTGCGACTTTAAAGAGACAACGCTATATGACTATGTTCAATCCGACTTGACTGTATACTAATATTCATATAGTAGAATGATCTGATTGGCGCTTGGAGAATTTGAACCAATGCCGATGCCTTGACTTCAATTGCGACTTCAAAGAGACAACGCTTATGACAATGATGAATCCGACTTGACTGTATACTAATATTCATAAAGTAGAATGATCTGATTGGCGCTTGGAGAATTTGAACCAATGCTGATGCCTCGACTTCAATTGCGACTTTAAAGAGACAACGCTATATGACTATGATCAATCCGACTTGACTGTATACTAATATTCATATAGTAGAATGATCTGATTGGCGCTTGGAGAATTTGAAACCAATGCTGATGCCTCGACTTCAATTGCGACTTTAAAGAGACAATGCTATATGACTATGATCAATCCGACATGACTCTATACTAATATTCATATAGTAGATGATCTGATTGGCGCTTGGAGAATTTGAACCAATGCTGATGCCTCGACTTCAATTGCGACTTTAAAGAGACAACGCTATATGACTATGATCATTCCGACTTGACTGTATACTAATATTCATATAATAGAATGATCTGATTGGCGCTTGGAGAATTTGAACCAATGCTGATGCCTCGACTTCAATTGCGACTTTAAAGAGACAACGCTATATGACTATGATCAATCCGACTTGATTGTATACTAATATTCATATAGTAGAATGATCTGATTGGCGCTTGGAGAATTTGAACCAATGCTGATGCCTCGACTTCAATTGCGACTTCAAATAGACAACGCTATGTGACTATGATCAATCCGACTTGACTGTATACTAATATTCATATAGCAGAATGATCTGATTGGCGCTTGGAGAATTTGAACCAATGCTGATGCCTCGACTCCAATTGCGACTTCAAAGAGACAACGCTATGTGACTATGATCAATCCAACTTGACTGTATACTAATATTCATATAGTAGAATGATCTGATTGGCGCTTGGAGAATTTGAACCAATGCTGATGCGTCGACTTCAATTGCGACTTTAAAGAGACAACGCTATATGACTATGATCAATCCGACTTGACTGTATACTAATATTCATATAGTAGATTGATCTGATTGGCGCTCGGAGAAATTGAACCAATACTGATGCCTCGACATCAATTGCGACTTTAAAGAGACAACGCTATATGACTATGATCAATCCGACTTGACTGTATACTAATACTCATATAGTAGAATGATCTGATTGGCGCTTGGTGAATTTCAACTAATGCTGATGCCTCGGTTCAATTGCGACTTTAAACAGACAACGCTATATGACTATGATCAATCCGACTTGACTGTATACTAATATTCATATAGTAGAATGATCTGATTGGAGCTTGGAGAATTTGAACCAATGCTGATGCCTCGACTTCAATTGCGAATTTAAAAAGACAACGCTATATGACTATGATCAATCCGACTTGACTGTATACTAATATTCATATAGTAGAATGATCTGATTTGGCGCTTGGAGAATTTGAACCAATGCTGATGTCTCGACTTCAATTGCGACTTTAAAGAGACAACGCTATATGACTACGATCAATCCGACTTGACTGTATACCAATATTCATATAGTAGAATGATCTGATTGGCGCTTGGAGAATTTGAACCAATGCTGATGCCTCGACTTCAATTGCGACTTTAAAGAGACAACGCTATATGACTATGATCAATCCGACTTGACTGTATAGTAATATTCATATAGTAGAATGATCTGATTGGCGCTTGGAGAATTTGAACCAATGCTGATGCCTCGACTTCAATTGCGACTTTAAAGAGACAACGCTATATGACTATGATCAATCCGACTTGACTGTATACTAATATTCATATAGTATAATGATCTGATTGGCGCTTGGAGAATTTGAACCAATGCTGATGCCTCGACTTCAATTGCGACTTCAAAGAGACAACGCTATGTGACTATGATCAATCCAACTTGACTGTATACTAATATTCATATAGTAGAATGATCTGATTGGCGCTTGGAGAATTTGAACCAATGCTGATGCGTCGACTTCAATTGCGACTTTAAAGAGACAACGCTATATGACTATGATCAATCCGACTTGACTGTATACTAATATTCATATAGTAGATTGATCTGATTGGCGCTCGGAGAAATTGAAAAAATACTGATGCCTCGACATCAATTGCGACTTTAAAGAGACAACGCTATATGACTATGATCAATCCGACTTGACTGTATACTAATACTCATATAGTAGAATGATCTGATTGGCGCTTGGTGAATTTCAACTAATGCTGATGCCTCGGTTCAATTGCGACTTTAAACAGACAACGCTATATGACTATGATCAATCCGACTTGACTGTATACTAATATTCATATAGTAGAATGATCTGATTGGAGCTTGGAGAATTTGAACCAATGCTGATGCCTCGACTTCAATTGCGAATTTAAAAAGACAACGCTATATGACTATGATCAATCCGACTTGACTGTATACTAATATTCATATAGTAGAATGATCTGATTTGGCGCTTGGAGAATTTGAACCAATGCTGATGTCTCGACTTCAATTGCGACTTTAAAGAGACAACGCTATATGACTACGATCAATCCGACTTGACTGTATACTAATATTCATATAGTAGAATGATCTGATTGGCGCTTGGAGAATTTGAACCAATGCTGATGCCTCGACTTCAATTGCGACTTTAAAGAGACAACGCTATATGACTATGATCAATCCGACTTGACTGTATAGTAATATTCATATAGTAGAATGATCTGATTGGCGCTTGGAGAATTTGAACCAATGCTGATGCCTCGACTTCAATTGCGACTTTAAAGAGACAACGCTATATGACTATGATCAATCCGACTTGACTGTATACTAATATTCATATAGTAGAATGATCTGATTGGCGCTTGGAGAATTTGAACCAATCCTGATGCCTCGACTTCAATTGCGACTTCAAAGAGACAATGCTATGTGACTATGATCAATCCGACGTGACTGCATACTAATATTCATATAGTAGAATGATCTGATTGGCGCTTGGAGAATTTGAACCAATGCTGATGCCTCGACTTCAATTGCGACTTCAAAGAGACAACGCTATATGACTATGATCAATCCGACTTGACTGCATACTAATATTCATATAGTAGAATGATCTGATTGGCGCTTGGAGAATTTGAACCAATGCTGATGCCTCAACTTCAATTGCGACTTTAAAGAGACAACGCTATATGACTATGATCAATCCGACTTGACTGTATACAAATATTCATATAGTATAATGATCTGATTGGCGCTTGGAGAATTTGAACCAATGCTGATGCCTCGACTTCAATTGCGACTTTAAAGAGACAACGCTATATGAGTATAATCAATCCGACTTGGCTGTATACTAATATTCATATAGTAGATTGATCTGATTGGCGCTTAGAGAATTTGAACCAATGCTGATGCCTCGACTTCAATTGCGACTTCAAAGAGACAACGCTATGTGACTCTGATCAAACCGACTTGACTGTATACTAATATTCATATAGTTGAATGATCTGATTGGCGCTTGGAGAATTTGAACCAATGCTGATGCCTCTACTTCAATTGCGGCTTTAAAGAGACAATGTTATATGACTATGATCAATCCGACTTGACTGTATACTAATATTCATATAGTAGAATGATCTGATTGGCGCTTGGAGAATTTGAACCAATGCTGATGCCTCGACTTCAATTGCGACTTTAAAGAGACAACGCTATATGACTATAATCAATCCGTCTTGACTGTATACTAATATTCATATAGTAGAATGATCTGATTGGCGCTTGGAGAATTTGAACCAATGCTGATGCCTCGACTTCAATTGCGACTTTAAAGAGACAACGCCATATCACTATGATCAATCCGACTTGACTGTATACTAATATTCATATATTAGAATGATCTGATTGGCGCTTGGAGAATTTGAACCAATGCTGATGCCTCGACTTCAATTGCGACTTTAAAGAGACAACGCTATATGACTATGATCAATCCGACTTGACTGTATACTAATATTCATATAGTAGAATGATCTGATTGGCGCTTGGAGAATTTGAACCAATGCTGATGCCTCGACTTCAATTGCGACTTTAAAGAGACAACGCTATATGACTATGATCAATCCGACTTGACTGTATACTAATATTCATATAGTAGAATGATCTGATTGGCGCTTGGAGAATTTGAACCAATGCTGATGCCTCGACTTCAATTGCGACTTTCAAGAGACAACACAATTTGACTATGATCAATCCGACTTGACTGTATACTAATATTCATATAGTAGAATGATCTGATTGGCGCTTGGAGAATTTGATCCAATGTTGATGCCTCGACTTCAATTGCGACTTCAACGAGACAACGCTATGTGACTATGATCAATCCGACTTGACTGCATACTAATATTCAAATAGTAGAATGATCTGATTGGCGCTTGGAGAATTTGAACCAATGCTGATGCCTCGACTTCAATTGCGATTTCAAAGAGACAACGCTATATGATCATGATCAATCCGACTTGACTGCATACTATTATTCATATAGTAGAATGATCTGATTGGCGCTTGGAGAATTTGAACCAATGCTGATGCCTCGACTTCAATTGCGACTTCAAAGAGACTACGCTATGTGACTCTGATCAAACCGACTTGACTGTATACTAATATTCATATAGTAGAATGATCTGATAGGCGCTTGGAGACTTGAACCAATGCTGATGCCTCGACTTCAATTGCGACTTTAAAGAGACAATGCTATATGACTATGATCAATCCGACTTGACTGTATACTAATATTCATATAGTAGAATGATCAGATTGGCGCTTGGAGAATTTGTACCAATGCTGATGCCTCGACTTCAATTGCGACTTTAAAGAGACAACGCTATATGACTATAATCAATCCGACTTGACTGTATACTAATATTCATATAGTAGAATGATCTGATTGGCGCTTGGAGAATTTGAACCAATGCTGATGCCTCGACTTCAATTGCGACTTTAAAGAGACAACGCTATATGACTATGATCAATCCGACTTGACTGTATACTAATATTCATATAGTAGAATGATCTGATTGGCGCTTGGAGAATTTGAACCTATGCTGATGCCTCGATTTCAATTGGAACTTTAAAGAGACAACGGTATATTACTATGATCAATCCGACTTGACTGTATACAAATATTCATATGGTAGAATGATCTGATTGGCGCTTGGAGAATTTGAACCAATGCTGATGCCTCGACTTCAATTGCGACTTTAAAGAGACAACGCCATATGACTATGATCAATCCGACTTGACTGTATACTAATATTCATTTATTAGAATGATCTGATTGGCGCTTGGAGAATTTGAACCAATGCTGATGCCTTGACTTCAATTGCGACTTTAAAGAGACAACGCTATATGACTATGATCAATCCGACTTGACTGTGTAATAATATTCATATGGTAGAATGATGTGATTGGCGCTTCTAGAATTTGAACCAATGCTGATGCCTCGACTTCAATTGCGACTTTAAAGAGACAACGCTATATGACTATGATCAATCCGACTTGACTGTATACTAATATTCATATAGTAGAATGATCTGATTGGCGCTTGGAGAATTTGAACCAATGCTGATGCCTCGATTTCAATTGCGACTTTAAAGAGACAACACAATATGACTATGATCAATCCGACTTGACTGTATACTAATATTCATATAGTAGAATCATCTGATTGGCGCTTGGAGAATTTGAACCAATGCTGATGCCTCGACTTCAATTGCGACTTTAAAGAGACAACGCTATATGACTATGATCAATCCGACTTGACTGTATACTAATATTCATATAGTAGAATGATCTGATTGGCGCTTGGAGAATGTGAACCAATGCAGATGCCTCGACTTAAATTGCGACTTTAAAGAGACAACGCTATATGACTATGATCAATCCGACTTGACTGTATACTAATATTCATACAGTAGAATGATCTGATTGGCGCTTGGAGAATTTGAACCAATGCTGATGCCTCGACATCAATTGCGACTTTAAAGAGACAACGCTATATGACTATGATCAATCCGACATGAATGTATACTAATATTCATATAGTAGAATGATCTGATTGGCGCTTGGAGAATTTGAACCAATGCTGATGCCTCGACTTCAATTGCGACTTTAAAGTGACAACGCTATATGACTATGATCAATCCGACTTGACTGTATACTATTATTCATATAGTAGAATGATCTGATTGGCGCTTGGAGAATTTGAACCAATGCTGATGCCTCGACTTCAATTGCGACTTCAAAGAGACAACGCTATGTGACTATGATTAATCCGACTTGACTGTATACTAATATTCAAATAGTAGAATGATCTGATTGGCGCTTGGAGAATTTGAACCAATGCTGATGCCTCGACTTCAATTCCGACTTTATAGAGACAACGCTATATGACTATGATCAATCCGACTTGACTGTATACTAATACTCATATAGTAGAACGACTTGACTGTATACTAATATTCATATAGTTGAATGATCTGATTGGCGCTTGGAGAATTTGAACCAATGCTGATGCCTCGACTTCAGTTGCGACTTTAAAGAGACAACGCTATATGACTATGATCAATCCGACTTGACTGTATACTAATATTCATATAGTAGAATGATCTGATTGGCGCTTGGAGAATTTGAACCAATGCCGATGCCTTGACTTCAATTGCGACTTCAAAGAGACAACGCTTATGACTATGATGAATCCGACTTGACTGTATACTAATATTCATATAGTAGAATGATCTGATTGGCGCTTGGAGAATTTGAACCAATGCTGATGCCTCGACTTCAATTGCGACTTTAAAGAGACAACGCTATATGACTATGATCAATCCGACTTGACTGTATACTAATATTCATATAGTATAATGATCTGATTGGTGCTTCGAGATTTTGAAAAAATGCTGATGCCTCGATTTCAATTGCGACTTTAAAGAGACAACACAATATGACTATGATCAATCCGACTTGACTGTATACTAATATTCATATAGTAGAATCATCTGATTGGCGCTTGGAGAATTTGAACCAATGCTGATGCCTCGACTTCAATTGCGACTTTAAAGAGACAACGCTATATGACTATGATCAATCCGACTTGACTGTATACTAATATTCATATAGTAGAATGATCTGATTGGCGCTTGGAGAATTTGAACCAATGCAGATGCCTCGACTTGAATTGCGACTTTAAAGAGACAACGCTATATGACTATGATCAATCCGACTTGACTGTATACTAATATTCATACAGTAGAATGATCTGATTGGCGCTTGGAGAATTTGAACCAATGCTGATGCCTCGACTTCAATTGCGACTTTAAAGAGACAACGCTATGTGACTATGATCAATCCGACTTGACTGTATACTAATATTCATACAGTAGAATGATCTGATTGGCGCTTGGAGAATTTGAACCAATGCTGATGCCTCGACTTCAATTGCGACTTTAAAGAGACAACGCTATATGAGTATATTCAATCTGACTTGGCTGTATACTAATATTCATATAGTAGATTGATCTGATTGGCGCTTGGAGAATTTGAACCAATGCTGATGCCTCGACTTTAATAGCGACTTTAAAGAGACAACGCTATATGACTATGATCAATCCGACTTGACTGTATTCTAATATTCATATAGTAGAATGATCTGATTGGCGCTTGGAGAATTTGAACCAATGCTGATGCCTCGACTTCAATTGCGACTTTAAAGAGACAACGCTATATGACTATGATCAATCCGACTTGACTGTATACTTATATTCATATAGTAGAATGATCTGATTGGCGCTTGGAGAATTTGAACCAATGCTGATGCCTCGACTTCAATTGCGACTTCAAAGAGACAACGCTATGTGACTCTGATCAAACCGACTTGACTGTATACTAATATTCATATAGTTGAATGATCTGATTGGCGCTTGGAGAATTTGAACCAATGCTGATGCCTCGACTTCAATTGCGGCTTTAAAGAGACAATGTTATATGACTATGATCAATCCGACTTGACTGTATACTAATATTCATATAGTAGAATGATCTGATTGGCGCTTGGAGAATTTGAACCAATGCTGATGCCTCGACTTCAATTGCGACTTTAAAGAGACAACGCTATATGACTATAATCAATCCGACTTGACTGAATACCAATATTCATATAGTAGAATGATCAGATTGGCGCTTGGAGAATTTGAACCAATGCTGATGCCTTGACTTCAATTGCGACTTTAAAGAGACAACGCTATTTGACTATGATCAATCCGACTTGACTGTATACTAATATTCATATAGTAGAATGATCTGATTGGCGCTTGGAGAATTTGAACCAATGCTGATGCCTCGACTTCAATTGCGACTTTCAAGAGACAACACAATATGACTATGATCAATCCGACTTGACTGTATACTAATATTCATATAGTAGAATGATCTGATTGGCGCTTGGAGAATTTGAACCAATGTTGATGCCTCGACTTCAATTGCAACTTCAAAGAGACAACGCTATGTGACTATGATCAATCCGACTTGACTGCATACTAATATTCATATAGTAGAATGATCTGATTACCGCTTGGAGAATTTGAACCAATGCTGATGCCTCGACTTCAATTGCGACTTCAAAGAGACAACGCTATATGACTATGATCAATCCGACTTTACTGCATACTATTATTCATATAGTAGAATGATCTGATTGGCGCTTGGAGAATTTGAACCAATGTTGATGCCTCGACTTCAATTGCGACTTCAAAGAGACAACGCTATGTGACTCTGATCAAACCGACTTGACTGTATACTAATATTCATATAGTAGAATGATCTGATTGGCGCTTGGAGAATTTGAACCAATGCTGATGCCTCGACTTCAATTGCGACTTTAAAGAGACAATGCTATATGACTATGATCAATCCGACTTGACTGTATACTAATATTCATATAGTAGAATGATCTGATTGGCGCTTGGAGAATTTGTACCAATGCTGATGCCTCGACTTCAATTGCGACTTTAAAGAGACAACGCTATATGACTATAATCAATCCGACTTGACTGTATACTAATATTCATATAGTAGAATGATCTGATTGGCGCTTGGAGACTTTGAACCAATGCTGATGCCTCGACTTCAATTGCGACTTTAAAGAGACAACGCTATATGACTATGATCAATCCGACTTGACTGTATACTAATATTCATATAGTAGAATGATCTGATTGGCGCTTGGAGAATTTGAACCTATGCTGATGCCTCGATTTCAATTGGAACTTTAAAGAGACAACGGTATATTACTATGATCAATCCGACTTGACTGTATACAAATATTCATATGGTAGAATGATCTGATTGGCGCTTGGAGAATTTGAACCAATGCTGATGCCTCGACTTCAATTGCGACTTTAAAGAGACAACGCCATATGACTATGATCAATCCGACTTGACTGTATACTAATATTCATTTATTAGAATGATCTGATTGGCGCTTGGAGAATTTGAACCAATGCTGATGCCTTGACTTCAATTGCGACTTTAAAGAGACAACGCTATATGACTATGATCAATCCGACTTGACTGTGTACTAATATTCATATGGTAGAATGATCTGATTGGCGCTTGGAGAATTTGAACCAATGCTGATGCCTCGACTTCAATTGCGACTTTAAAGAGACAACGCTATATGACTATGATCAATCCGACTTCAATGTATACTAATATTCATATAGTAGAATGATCTGATTGGCGCTTGGAGAATTTGAACCAATGCTGATGCCTCGATTTCAATTGCGACTTTAAAGAGACAACACAATATGACTATGATCAATCCGACTTGACTGTATACTAATATTCATATAGTAGAATCATCTGATTGGCGCTTGGAGAATTTGAACCAATGCTGATGCCTCGACTTCAATTGCGACTTTAAAGAGACAACGCTATATGACTATGATCAATCCGACTTGACTGTATACTAATATTCATATAGTAGAATGATCTGATTGGCGCTTGGAGAATGTGAACCAATGCAGATGCCTCGACTTCAATTGCGACTTTAAAGAGACAACGCTATATGACTATGATCAATCCGATTTGACTGTATACTAATATTCATACAGTTGAATGATCTGATTGGCGCTTGGAGAATTTGAACCAATGCAGATGCCTCGACTTTAATTGCGACTTTAAAGAGACAGCGCTGTATGACTATGATCAATCCGACATGACTGTATACTAATATTCATATAGTAGAATGACCTGATTGGCGCTTGGAGAATTTGAACCAATGCTGATGCCTCGACATCAATTGCGACTTTAAAGAGACAAAGCTATATGACTATGATCAATCCGACTTGACTGTATACTAATATTCATATAGTAGAATGATCTGATTGGCGCTTGGGGAATTTGAACCAATGCTGATGCCTCGACTTCAATTGCGACTTTAAAGAGACAACGCTATATGACTATGATCAATACGACTTGTCTGTATACTAATATTCATATAGTAGAATGATCTGATTGGCGCTTGGAGAATTTGAACCAATGCTGATGCCTCGACTTCAATTGCGACTTTAAAGTGACAACGCTATATGACTATGATCAATCCGACTTGACTGTATACTATTATTCATATAGTAGAATGATCTGATTGGCGCTTGGAGAATTTGAACCAATGTTGATGCCTCGACTTCAATTGCGACTTCAAAGAGACAACGCTATGTGACTATGATCAATCCGACTTGACTGTATACTAATATTCAAATAGTAGAATGATCTGATTGGCGCTTGGAGAATTTGAACCAATGCTGATGCCTCGACTTCTATTCCGACTTTAAAGGGACAACGCTATATGACTATGATCAATCCGACTTGACTGTATACTAATATTCATATAGTAGAACGACTTGACTGTATAGTAATATTCATATAGTTGAATGATCTGATTGGCGCTTGGAGAATTTGAACCAATGCTGATGCCTCGACTTCAGTTGCGACTTTAAAGAGACAACGCTATATGACTATGATCAATCCGACTTGACTGTATACTAATATTCATATAGTAGAATGATCTGATTGGCGCTTGGAGAATTTGAACCAATGCTGATGCCTTGACTTCAATTGCGACTTTAAAGAGACAACGCTTATGACTATGATGAATCCGACTTGACTGTATACTAATATTCATATAGTAGAATGATCTGATTGGCGCTTGGAGAATTTGAACCAATGCTGATGCCTCGACTTCAATTGCGACTTTAAAGAGACAACGCTATATGACTATGATCAATCCGACTTGACTGTATACTAATATTCATATAGTATAATGATCTGATTGGTGCTTGGAGAATTTGAACCAATGCTGATGCCCCGATTTCAATTGCGACTTTAAAGAGACAACACAATATGACTATGATCAATCCGACTTGACTGTATACTAATATTCATATAGTAGAATCATCTGATTGGCGCTTGGAGAATTTGAACCAATGCTGATGCCTCGACTTCAATTGCGACTTTAAAGAGACAACGCTATATGACTATGATCAATCCGACTTGACTGTATACTAATATTCATATAGTAGAATGATCTGATTGGCGCTTGGAGAATTTGAACCAATGCAGATGCCTCGACTTCAATTGCGACTTTAAAGAGACAACGCTATATGACTATGATCAATCCGACTTGACTGTATACTAATATTCATACAGTAGAATGATCTGATTGGCGCTTGGAGAATTTGAACCAATGCTGATGCCTCGACTTCAATTGCGACTTTAAAGAGACAACGCTATATGACTATGATCAATCCGACATGACTGTATACTAATATTCATATAGTAGAATGATCTGATAGGCGCTTGGGGAATTTGAACCAATGCTGATGCCTCGACTTCAATTGCGACTTTAAAGAGACAACGCTATATGACTATGACCAATACGACTTGTCTGTATACTAATATTCATATAGTAGAATGATCTGATTGGCGCTTGGAGAATTTGAACCAATGCTGATGCCTCGACTTCAATTTGCGACTTCAAAAATACAACGCTATGTGACTATGATGAATCCAACTTGACTGTATACTAATATTCATATAGTAGAATGATCTGATTGGCGCTTGGAGAATTTGAACCAATGCTGATGACTTGACTTCAATTGCGACTTTAAAGAGACAACGCTAAATGACTATGATCAATCCGACTTGACTGTATACTAATATTCATATAGTAGAATGATCTGATTGGCGCTTGGAGAATTTGAACCAATGCAGATGACTCGACTTCAATTGCGACTTTAAAGAGGCAACGCTATATGACTATGATCCATCCGACTTGACTGAATACTAATATTCATATAGTAGAATGATCTGAATGGCGCTTGGAGAATTTGAACCAATGCTGATGCCTCGACTTCAATTGCGACTTTAAAGAGACAACGCTATATGACTATGATCAATCCGACTTGACTGTATACTAATATTCATATAGCAGAATGATCTGATTGGCGCTTGGAGAATTTGAACCAATGCTGATGCCTCGACTTCAATTGCGACTTTAAAGAGACAACGCTATATGACTATGATCAATCCGACTTGACTGTATACTAATATTCATATAGTAGAATGATCTGATTGGCGCTTGGAGAATTTGAACCAATGCTGATGCCTCGACTTCAATTGCGACTTTAAAGAGACAACGCTATATGACTATGATCAATCCGACTTGACTGTATACTAATATTCATACAGTAGAATGATCTGATTGGCGCTTGGAGAATTTGAACCAATGCTGATGCATCGACTTCAATTGCGACTTTAAAGAGACAACGCTATATGACTATGATCAATCCGACATGACTGTATACTAATATTCATATAGTAGAATGATTTGATTGGCGCTTGGAGAATTTGAACCAATGCTGATGCCTCGACTTCAATTGCGACTTTAAAGAGACAACGCTATATGACTATGATCAATCCGACTTGACTGTATACTAATATTCATATAGTAGAATGATCTGATTGGCGCTTGGAGAATTTGAACCAATGCTGATGCCTCGACTTCAATTGCGACGTTAAAGAGACAACGCTGTATGACTATGATCAATCCGACTTGACTGTATACTAATATTCATATAGGAGAATGATCTGATTGGCGCTTGGAGAATTTGAACCAATGCTGATGCCTCGACTTCAATGGCGACTTTAAAGAGACAATGCTATATGACTATGATCAATCCGACTTGACTGTATACTAATATTCATATAGTAGAATGATCTGATTGGCGCTTGGAGAATTTGAACCAATGCTGATGCCTCGACTTCAAGTGCGACTTCAAAGAGACAACGCTATGTGACTATGATCAATCCGACTTGACTGTATACTAATATTCATATAGTAGAATGATCTGATTGGCGCTTGGAGAATTTGAACCAATGCTGATGCCTCGACTTCAATTGCGACTTTAAAGAGACAACGCTATATGACTATGATCAATCCGACTTGACTGTATACTAATATTCATATAGTAGAATGATCTGATTGGCACTTGGAGAATTTGAACCAATGCTGATGCCTCGACTTCAATTGCGACTTTAAAGAGACAACGCTATATGACTATGATCAATCCGACTTGACTGTATACTAGTATTCATATAGTAGAATGATCTGATTGGCGCTTGGAGAATTTGAACCAATGCTGATGCCTCGACTTCAATTGCGACTTTAAAGAGACAACGCTATATGACTATGATCAATCCGACTTGACTGTATACTAAATTTCATATAGTAGAATGATCTGATTGGCGCTTGGAGAATTTGAACCAATACTGATGCCTCGACTTCAATTGCGACTTTAAAGAGACAACGCTATATGACTATGATCAATCCGACTTGACTGTATACTAATATTCATATAGTAGAATGATCTGATTGGCGCTTGGAGAATTTGAAGCAATGCTGATGTCTCGACTTCAATTGCGACTTTAAAGAGACAACGCTATATGACTATGATCAATCCGACTTGACTGTATACTAATATTCATATAGTAGAATGATCTGATTGTCGCTTGGAGAATTTGAACCAATGCTGATGCCTCGACTTCAATTGCGACTTTAAAGAGACAACGCTATATGACTATGATCAATCAGTCTTGACTGTATACTAATATTCATATAGTAGAATGATCTGATTGGCGCTTGGAGAATTTGAACCAATGCTGATGCCTCGACTTCAATTGCGACTTTAAAGAGACAACGCTATATGACTATGATCAATCCGACTTGACTGTATACTAGTATTCGTATAGTAGAATGATCTGATTGGCGCTTGGAGAATTTGAACCAATGCTGATGCCTCGACTTCAATTGCGACTTTAAAGAGACAACGCTATATGACTATGATCAATCCGACTTGACTGTATACTAATATTCGTATAGTAGAATGATTTGATTGGCGCTTGGAGAATTTGAACCAATGCTGATGCCTCGACTTCAATTGCGACTTTAAAGAGACAACGCTATATGACTATGATCAATCCGACTTGACTGTATAGTAATATTCATATAGTAGAATGATCTGATTGGCGCTTGGAGAATTTGAACCAATGCTGATGCCTCGACTTCAATTGCGACTTTAAAGAGACAACGCTATATGACTATGATCAATCCGACTTGACTGTATACTAATATTCATATAGTAGAATGATCTGATTGGCGCTTGGAGAATTTGAACCAATGCTGATGCCTCGACTTCAATTGCGACTTTAAAGAGACAACGCTATATGACTATGATCAATCCGACTTGACTGTATACTAATATTCATATAGTAGAATGATCTGATTGGCGCTTGGAGAATTTGAACCAATGCTGATGCCTCGACTTCAATTGCGACTTTAAAGAGACAACGCTATATGACTATGATCAATCCGACTTGACTGTATACTAATATTCATATAGTAGAATGATCTGATTGTCGCTTGGAGAATTTGAACCAATGCTGATGCCTCGACTTCAATTGCGACTTTAAAGAGACAACGCTATATGACTATGATCAATCAGTCTTGACTGTATACTAATATTCATATAGTAGAATGATCTGATTGGCGCTTGGAGAATTTGAACCAATGCTGATGCCTCGACTTCAATTGCGACTTTAAAGAGACAACGCTATATGACTATGATCAATCCGACTTGACTGTATACTAGTATTCGTATAGTAGAATGATCTGATTGGCGCTTGGAGAATTTGAACCAATGCTGATGCCTCGACTTCAATTGCGACTTTAAAGAGACAACGCTATATGACTATGATCAATCCGACTTGACTGTATACTAATATTCGTATAGTAGAATGATTTGATTGGCGCTTGGGGAATTTGAACCAATGCTGATGCCTCGACTTCAATTGCGACTTTAAAGAGACAACGCTATATGACTATGATCAATCCGACTTGACTGTATAGTAATATTCATATAGTAGAATGATCTGATTGGCGCTTGGAGAATTTGAACCAATGCTGATGCCTCGACTTCAATTGCGACTTTAAAGAGACAACGCTATATGACTATGATCAATCCGACTTGACTGTATACTAATATTCATATAGTAGAATGATCTGATTGGCGCTTGGAGAATTTGAACCAATGCTGATGCCTCGACTTCAATTGCGACTTTAAAGAGACAACGCTATATGACTATGATCAATCCGACTTGACTGTATACTAATATTCATATAGTAGAATGATCTGATTGGCGCTTGGAGAATTTGAACCAATGCTGATGCCTCGACTTCAATTGCGACTTTAAAGAGACAACGCTATATGACTATGATCAATCCGACTGCGAGTGACTGTGAACAGAACTCGGAAACAACCTACGATAATGTGCTTGGATCGGGCAAGAACTGTTGCTTTCGTGCGCGAGTAGTGAAATAAGGCAAATTTGTTCCCAAGATTCCTACTGTCAGTACTGTGTATTTCGTTTCTTTTCCCAGCTTGCCGATGAAGTCTCCCAATAAGATTATTGCATTCCTTTTATCTATTCTGTTCACAGTTTGTTCGAGATGGTCCCGCAATTTGTTTACCTCTTCCTTCACTTATCTTGGAAATTTTTGGTTTCGTTTTGTGGGACTATGAGCATTTACAGTTGAGTATATTTTATTCATTGTTTTAAAAGTCAAGAGTCGCAGTTATTGGTGATATTGCTCGAAAATTAGTTATTCAATCTATTATTTTTATGTTCACTACAAATCGTGCTCCAGACTATGGACATTGCTTCAGAACCCTCTGTCCTAGCTTTCCATAATAAATTCTATATCCTCGTGCCACGAACGGGTCTATCGTTTTTCTTATTTCTTGGGCTTCACTATTAACACTTTTTGTTGATTCAATCCATCGGTATAATTCTTCAGTTTTCCGGTCTTAAGTAGTGAATTTATGTTGTGCTGTGTAATTTGTTTGCTCATTTTGAATCTTCTTATTGTGTGTCATTGTGTATTTGGGTGATTGCAAACGCTCCGATTTATTGGTTTCTTCTAGCTGGCTATCCACCGAATCCGACGTAGCCTTTACGTGCCTTTTTGGGCAGGACATAGGTACTTTTTTTCTAAAAGACGTCTCTATACTTTTCAAAGGTAATTAACCTTAGCCGGAGAAAGCTCCGATTTAGAACGACGGTTGTTAACCGCAAATGGTGTGTTTCATCCGTAAGAGATATTTTATTTAACTCAAGTCCGGCGGTAAGCCGGTTAGGACGTGCTTATTCGCCGCCGCATGGGATGCGGCAGCGTAATAGCTTGGTGGAGAATTGACGTTATGGCGGTACATTTTTGTAAAGTGTGTTGCACCATCAACAGCCTTTACAGTACCTATTCTGCTCCCTACAGTGCTGAACCAGAAGAAATAATTTGTAAATCAGTTGTGTACTCTCAGCTACCAGTTAGTTTTATTACTTTTATTGTAAATGATTTAACAGCTATACTACTGTTCTAGAGCGGTTTTAATTACATGATGATTTAACTTGTTGTTTTGAAGTTTATGTTTGCTCACATACTGATCGTTTGTTTTTAACTGATTAAATTAGTGTCAGGACGGTTTTGCTCCATGTTAGTTGCACTGAGTTGTATCCTGTGATCTTCAGCAGTATAATCTTTGCTCTCTTTAGTTACGTTATCCAACTGTAGCTAATCACCTGTGACCATGGGCGGAGGCGAAGACTAAACTTCCGTCCCAACTGCTGCAAAGAAATCATTTTTTATTGGCTAGATTGAAGAGTATGTAAGAATTCAAAGTTATGTCTTTCCTGTTACGATTATTCACTTCAAGTTTTAAAGACAGCTAGACCAGCCTGGCTGTTTGCCTACACGATTAAAGAGTATGAACTTTGCTATTACTTGTGAAATTTCATAAATTAAAAGTTCAGATAAAGGTTCGTCAGTGGTTTTTATGTATGTTTCGTGGCCCGGTGCCTTCGGCTCACCCGAATACTCGTTAGCGGTTCAGGTATGTCAGGAAGGGAGAAGCCATCACAGCAGCAGTTCAAATGGTTTTGAGCACTATGCGACTTAACTGCTGAGGTCATCAGTCGCCTAGAACTTAGAACTAATTAAACCTAACTAACCTAAGGACGTCACACACATCCATGCCCAAGGCTGGATTCGAACATGCGACCGTAGCGGTCGCTCGGTGCCACACTGAAGCGCCTAGAACCGCACGGCCACCGCGGCCGGCACAGCAGCAGTCTATTGAACTCTCCTGACAAGGTTAAAAGAAGCTGACAGGACTATGGGTCAGGGGAAGCAGTCACTGGGGCTGTTGACAACGCCCCAGCTCATTCTGCACGAGACACGGTCACACATGCCCCCCTCACTCCCCCCCCCCCCCCCCATGTTCTCCTGACATGGCAGGCGGTAACTTCTTCCTCTTTCCTCTGGTGAAGAAACCATTGTGTCACAAACATTTACAGAATTACGACCAGGTGGCCATCAGGGTGGAATTTGGCTGCTGAATCTCTGATACACTTGGGAAGGGGGAAGGAGGGGGGTGATACCCTGATGTGGCACTCTTGTACTCCCAGCAGGTCAAGTGCAGCTACAGGATTGGTGTTGGTAGCTGCTCTGTGTGAACTGAGAGACTGGCGAAACAACTTGTCGCAGCCGGCCGGCCTGCGGGGGCGTTCCGGATGGGCGCTCGCTACCTGGGCTGCAGCAGCAGGCGGTGTGACGTCAGCGCGGCAGCTGCGATGATCGGCCGGAGCCAACCACCGGCCAGCGACCACCTTTCCTTCTGCTGCGGCTTGAGTCGCGCCGCGTCCGGGTCACAGTCCCCTCCTCCATGCATCTGCAGGTGCGGGACAAGCGGTGCGGCCCATCTTACGTTTGCTCCCTCCACAGTGGCTCTGCTCACACTTGACACTTTTCAATTCAGATAGACCTCAACGGTCAGACGTACGTCCAGGCAGAAGGGAGGGGGGCCTTGGTAAATGAGGTCATGAATCCCCAAAAAACCTTTTGGTAAAGTGTTTTGAGCCATGACTATGGATGGTTCTATTATCCGCACCCGACGGAGCCCGGTATGAAGATGCTAATCCGGTTTCTCCGATGCTGCCTGCCTCCAAGGCGTGAAAAGCAAGTTCTCAGAGCCGGAAGGTTGGCGAGTGTGACCAGAAAGTGAACATTGACCAGTCGGCGATGGCCGAGCGTGCGGCGACAGCTCAGTTAACCGTTCACTTACATCTACATACATACACCGCAAGCCATTTGATGTGTGGCCGGGAGTATCATGTACCAGTACTAGTCATTTCATTTCCTTTTCCTGTCTCGAATACAGCGAAGGGAAAAGGACTGTCTATATGAATTCATACGAGACCCAATGTCTCTTATCTTGTCCTCGCGTTCCTTATGCGAAACGATATTACATTCAGTGGAATCGTTCTGAGCTCACCTTCCAACGCCTGTTCTCTAAACTTTCTCAACTGTGTTTCGCGAAAAGACTGTCGTCTTCCGTCCAGTGATTTCGATTTGAGTTCATGAAGCATCGAGTGTCGATCGAACCTACCGGTAACAGATCTAGCACCATGCTTCTGAATTGCCTCGCTGTCTTCCTTTAATCTGGCCTGGCGGGGATCGCAAGCAATCGAGCTGTAATCAAGAATGCCTTACATAAGTGTCCTGTAGCGGGCTCCTTTGGTGATCCCACTGATCCCATTGATCAATTATCCACCCCTACAATTCCCTCTGTTTGCCCCCTCATGGCTGAAGACATCAACCAGTTCCTCCAAAACGTTCACCCTTTTCAGCGTCTCCACTCCCTCCAACAGATCTCCCTTGCTGTCCACTCTGTCTTTCTCTTGAACACCTGCGAGGTGCCGGGGCTAGCAGTGTATTTAATACTAAATTCTTCTAGAATCTACATATGTTAATGATGCTCTAAGCCCCCCCTATTCTAACTCCGACTTTTGCTGTTGCACATGGATTAAAAAAACTACGCGAACTGACTCTAATCAACCCTGCCAGTGGAGTAGAAAAGAGTTTGGCACCTGCAATAATTTAATTTGATAAATAAGTTAAATAAACGAAGGTTTCATTAACGTAGTGAGAAATGATAGGGTTGCTCTACCGATTAACAGAATGAAAGTTCTGTACGAAATAACAATATGATTTATTAAGACTAAACACAAAATAGCAAACAAAAACACATGAAACATTTACAATACATCAAATTGGCTCAGATTGGATACTCAAACAAACGCTGTGAAGGTGAAGTTGTCCCTAAACTAGATTGTGGGTATTATGAAGAAGTGGTATGTGGAGCCAATTCCTTGCCACTCAAATCTTAGGAGAGACACACAGCTAACCCAACATTAATTGCTGCTACAGAAGACAGAACAAAGTTAGAAAAAGACGAACAGGCGCGCTCTGCTGAGCTCTGATTATCAACTAGGAAAATCCCTGTCTGCCGGTGCTGCGGACATACATTACCAAACTGTCTTCTTAACTGCAAGAACACGATCTGGCGTACCGGAGGCGATGGCTGGTTGCTTCGACGTCCCGTCGTGGTGATGATAATGTCGCGAGTATAGCCCGAAACTAATTATCCTGGTCTGGTTGTTCCAGACTAAAGACTTCCTAGCAATACAAATGCGCCTCTGAGGGAGACGAAGAAGGCTCGCCACACAATCACTGACGGTACAGTGATTGATTTTAACAAGCGAAGTCACACTGTAACTCCGATACAGTCGACTTTAGCCAAAACTGCTCAAGATAGACAACATAGGCCGCTTGTACGCAGAACGCTCAATTCCAACTGTACTCGGAAAGTTACGTTGAAGTCGAAACTTCAGCAACTTCTTCAAACAGTTACAATTTAATAAAAGTATATTAGACAGCCAACGGAAAGCAGGCTGTCCAGAGCAGCGAGAGCTCATTATTGTCACCGAAAGGCGAGAGCCGACCACTCACAAGAGCACCCGTACAAACCGAACACAGAACATTCCCGCCCCCACGACAGTGGCTGTGGTTAACCGTTCCAATCAGCAATTCGAAAACCGGCGGAAAATTCCACTCTATTGCCGGAGCACTACCATTCCACCAATGGAGATTCTTGGCGCCAATTTCTGCGCCGATTTTGCTACGTCACGGAGCTATGCCCTGAGCAAGCCAATCACAGTTACTATACGGCAGAAAACGCAGGAATTTGCGCGCCAAGGCTGCCTGGGAGCACAAGGCATTCCCACGCATCGCTGGTAGCCCGCCAGAAAGCGTATTCGCTAAGTTTCTGCGAAGTAGCGGAATCTCTAGCCCAGCCGCTACATCAGGCCCATCCGGGCGTGTCTTTTGACAATGTCGGCGTCTGGAAAGCATTCACTCGACTCCCTCACACCCGTCGGCTTACCCTTTCAAGATCGGCAGAGCCCGCCTGTCACCGGACCACCTGGGTGACAAGAGACGCTGCGTGGGAAGTCCGCGTGTGAAGGAATAGCAACTTTTCACCACATGCAATTAGAGAGGAGAATCGTAAGATAGAAATATGAGAGGGGGCTCATGCCACCTCTCACACCTTCGCCACTTACTCCCACAAACATGCCTATATCAGCTTCACGGGCCTCGACACCCTAGTTTAAACCTCTTTTCTCTCTTCAGCCCCTCTCTTCCCGTCATGGCGTGGCACGAGTGTCGCCTCCTATTCCAGAACATACGCTCCTTGCGCACCAACAAATACCTCCTCCCACCACTGGGTCGACACCTTCCTCCTGAAACCTTTCTCCAGCCCCACCATACCATTAGCATACCTCTACCACACTGATGCTCCTGGTCCCTGAGCATAGTGTGGAGTTGCCATTGGCCACCTTAAGCATATCCCTGTCCAGCAAAAAACCTTCTCAATGACCCCACCAAACACCTTTTCCTCAGCGTCTTCTTCCCCTCCCTCACCATTACTTGTGCCACCATCTATGTCTGCTCCACCGCTCCTCTTCCCTATGACTTCATCTCCCACATTGACTGCACCTTCTCCAACAATGTGATTACCACTGACATCAACGTCCATAGCTGCTCCCCTGCCGCCCTTCGCCAATGGCATCAGTTCCTCCCCACGATCCTACATAACCTTGTTACCCTTCCCAAGCACACCCGTCCGAAAGCAACACCACCCCCCATGTTGTCATTGCCTCTGCCAACCTCCTTGGGCGTATTGCCATCGACATCCTTGACACCACAGGTTGCGACCACCTCCCCATCCTTCTCACCATAACGTCTGCTCACCACCCCGCTCTGGCCCCCCACCCTGCATCCCCTCCCAAGGTAGTCCATGACTACTGTCGCACCAACTGGGATGCCTACCAGGAATACATCGCCATCCGGGTCAAAAATCACCCTCTTACATATCACCATCCTGATGACATCATCCACGCATCATCCTTCCTTCGGAAGGCAATTACTGATACTGTGGAGGCCCATGTTCCCATTAAAACCATCCACCCCCACTGTCCCACACTCCCTCTGTGGGTTGTCTTCGCCCTTCATGAATCCTGCAGCCTCTATCGCTCCTTCCTGCTCACTCATGACAGGGATGCATTACAATGTGTGGTGTCACCGCCAGACACCACACCTGCTAGGTGGTAGCTTTAAATCAGTCGCGGTCCATTAGTACATGTCGGACCCGCGTGTCGCCACTCAGTGATCGCAGACCGAGCGCCACCACACGGCAGGTCTAGAGAGACGTACTAGCACTCGCCCCAGTTGTACGGACGACGTAGCTAGCGATGCACACTGACGAAGCCTCGCTCATTTGCAGAGCAGATAGTTAGAATAGCCTTCAGCTAAGTTAATGTCTACGACCTAGCAAGGCGCCATTAGCAGTATATTGTCTGAAACTATAGAGTCTCACTTGAATCGTCAATAGCGATGTACCAAGGATGGATTAAAGTTAAGTATTCCAGCAGCTACGTACTTTTCTTTATAGCATTCATTACGTATCCTGTTTCAGACCTCACGCCCATCTGCGTGAGCTTATAGCGCGTGCCTTTCGGCTTCTTCTCATTGTGTCTAGGTTGTCTTGTCTAGACACAACACAATGCCACCAGCAAATACAGCAAATCATACGGAACCTTATTACAGCAAAGAAATGCCGGGACTGGCGCCAGACCTATACATGACTCACCGCCACCCTCCTTATGAACTCCTCCAAGTACTGACCTGCATTCCATCACCTTACTGATTCCCATTCCACACCCCATTATCCCCTTCTCCATAAAGACCGCCCCCTTCCCGACAACCTCAGTAACGCCAGCCACTTCGCTTTCCACATTTCTGAGGACTTATCCATCCCTGATGATCCCTACTTTGATTATTCTCTTTCCCCACCATCATGGAACGCGCCGATACCTCGGTGGCTCCACTTGCTCCTAGTCTCCAGTACTTGGGGCAATTGCCCCCCCCCCCCCCTCTGACATCAATGCTCCAATCACAGCACAAGACATTAAACTTACCCTCCACTCGTAACGCAACTCAGGCCCTGGCCACGACTGTGTCACCTACCATCACCTTAGAGAAAGCCCCTCCTCCTTCCTGACTGTCTTTCCCAATCTATATAACGTCATCCTCTCTACCGGCTTCTGCCCAGACCTATGGAAGACTTCCCACATCCTCTTATTCCTCAAACATAAAAAACCCTTGTGTCACTTCTTCCTATTGTACCATCTGCCTCACCTCTGTCTTCAGTAAGCTCTTCGAATCCATCCTCTCCTGTCGTATCCATCAGCACCTTAATCAACACCACCTCCTCCCCTTACCCAGTGTGGCTTCCACCCCTGCTTCTCCACCGAAGGCCAACTCCTTAACCTCATCCACCTTCTCTCCCTCTAGCTTGACTCCCATCACTGTGCCATTTTTATTTCCCTCCAAAACGCCTATGACTGCGTATGGCATCCTGGTCTCCTCTTTAAACTCCAAACCTACCATCTTCCTATCAATTTTGTCTCTCTGGTCGCTTCCTTCCTCTCGTGCCATCCTTCCTATGTCACCCTCCACAACACCAACTCCTGTATCTTTTATCCCACTGCTGGCATCCCCCAGGGCTCCATCCTCTCCCCTCTCCTCTATCTCCTGTCTACCTGTCTACCTCCTCCAATATGCTGATGACACCGCCTTCCTGGCTCTCTATCTTGCCCTTTAATGGTCTCAATGCACCCTGCTAATCCACCTTGACCACTTGGTGTAACTGGTGGTTCCTTCGTCTCAACCCCTCCAAAAACCAGGCAATCATCATAGGCTGCACCACCTGTTCCTCCTGCCTGCACGATTTCTACCTCACCATTTATGGTTGCCCCATTCAGCTCGCACCCAACCTGCAATACTTTGGCCCCACCCTCAACAGTCACTGCACCTGGCCCTCTCACCTCCTGACCATCCAGCAGAAAGCCGATTCCTGCTTCCACTTCCTCAAACTCCCATCTGGTCAGACATGGGGATTGCATCCTTCCACCATCTTCCACACCTACAAATCCCTCATCCGTTCTATCCTCTGTTATCCCAACATTGCCTGGATTTCCGCCCCCCCCCCCCCCCAGATTTTACAAGGCCCTACTTTCCATGCCTCTATTGCTGTATCCCTCCCTCTCTCCACTTCCATACTGCCCATCTCCTTCATCAGTGCAATTTTCCAGCACCTCCTCCTCCTGCCAGCCGGAGTGGCCGAGCGGTTAAAGGCGCTACAGTCTGGAACCGCACGACCGCTACGGTCGCAGGTTCGAATCCTGCCTCGGGCATGGATGTGTGTGATGTCCTTAGGTTAGTTATGTTTAAGTAGTTCTAAGTTCTAGGGGACTTATGACCACAGCAGTTGAGTCCCATAGTGCTCAGAGCCATTTGAACCATTTGAACCTCCTCCTGGATGTTGAACTTCGGCGTGACATCTACCCTTCCTCCCAAATGTAACTTTACCTTGTCTTGCCCCCCCCCCCCATCCTCAGGGCCCCCTTCCTTCTCTCCCCTCCTTCTCCCAGAACGCATGTTCCTCCTTCCCTCCCTGTGTCCCTGCACCACCTCCTTGGCTGTTTTCCTCTCCCATCCCCTCCCCTGCCCTCCTTCGGCGCATCCCCTAACTCATCCCTCTTTTTCTCCCCTCCTCCTCGCCTCCTTTCCCCTTTCTCCACCCCCACCCCCCACCCCCCGGCATATCCTCCCAGGTTTCTATTCGTTATCAGTGTGCTGCATTAGTGTTGTATTTCGGTGCCGTTATACAGTCTCATCTAGTGATGTGGTTTTAATTGTGTGTTCGACCTGTTTATTGTCCATAACTGTTCCATGCTATGCTGTCGGTCACATGGCTGTTTTAATCGTTCTACAACTTTTTATGCTCCAGCCGTACTTTGCCTGGTGCCTTTTTATCCAGTATGTGTTTCTTTTGTGCAACATACTTTTTTTAGATTTTTACCTCCAATTTACAGTCACCGCTTTGTATGCTTTCTTTCCTTATGTTCCACTTTTTTTGTTTCTATATTACGCAATATTTTCTCCTTTCTGTTATTTTAAATGTCTTTCGACTGCAGAGCAGTGCATATGCTGCTGCCAGCCCACCCCAGATGGGGCAATGAAATACAATAAAGGAAAAAAAGATGCAGTGGGACAATGGGTCACTGTTATAATGTTATTATTGCCAAACCTTATGTGCCTCCAAGCAGCAACTATTCCCTTGTCGATCAACAGGATTCTACCCCTGTACTTCAGTGATAGCTTACTGTCCTATTATTAGTTCCCATATAAGCCTATTGGCTAGACTGGCTGGAGTGACTCTCCAGTGCTTGACTAATAGCGAAAATATTCACTCCACATCCAGCAGTTACTAACGAACCTGGATAAAGCTACCATCTAGTGGTCGATCAACTGCAACTCAGATTGTTTAAATAAACAAATTACCCCACTGCAAACAAAATAAAGACTTATGTCAGTCCTGTCCAGTAACTCAGCACAGCCTGAATCCTTTTCCCACCGATTCCCTTGGTAAGGAGTGGGGAGAGGAGAGAAGAGGAATTAGAGGAGAGGAGGGGGAGAGGGGAGTGGGATTGGGGGTGTGGGTGGCAAAGAGCGCTCTCTGGTAGTGATGTTGTGAACTGTAACAGATGGTCTTCGAACCTCAAGGTGAAACAACAAAATTTGATACTCACACCAATAAATTTGGATTTCCCACCATTTTTCCCATTCCGCCATCTTAGATTACATCACAGGAGGGGAAGGGATCAGAGGGGAGGTGAGGAGACCGGGAGTTCCGTGAGTGAGACTCACCTGCTGGCTGGGGAAGACCATGAGGTCATTAGGAGTGGAGAGTAACTAATTTATCAATTAATTAATTTGCATAATTAATTCGATTTCAATGTAATATTAAAATTATCACTTTTTCCCGCTACTGATGACGATGTGGCACTACCAAGAGGAAAGACATCTTGTGTGGTGTATGGTGCTGGGGCATCGTACTGCATCTGCAGCAACACTTTGGGCAGCAGTTGGCACCACAGTGACACAACGAACTGTTTACAGCTTCAGTAGTGTCAAGCGAGATCTCATTAGTGGATATGGTGGAGGTCTTTTCTATTTTGTGATGAAAACCTGTTCCTCCCCAGTGCCAGTAGTGGCCATGTGTTCGTTAGAAGTAGAGCAGTTGAGGGCCTGTATGCATGCATAACACACTGAACCTAGACCTAGAGCTATGGTCTGGGGTGCGATCTTCTATAACAGCATAAGAACTCTCATTGTTATCGCACAGACGCTGAATGCAAATTTGTATGGCAATCTGGTGATCCGACCTGTCATGTTGCCATTCATGAACAGCACTCCAGGGAGTGTTTTCCAACTGATGATGACGATGTTTGGTTTGTGGGGCGCTCAACTGCGCTGTCATCAGCACCCGTACAAAGTACGAAGTTTTACACAGTCTATTTTCTTTTCACAATCCAGTCTAGTCACTCCCACAAATGATAATGATATGAAATGATGAAGACAACACCAACACCCAGTCCCCGGGAAGAGAAAATCCCCAACCCTGCCGGGAATCGGACCCGGAACCCCGTGATCCAGAGGCAGCAAGGCTAGCCCCTAGACCACGAGTTGCGGACGTTTTCCAACTGGATAACGCTAGCCCACATACCGCTGTTGTTACCGAACACGCCCTACAGAGTGTCTACATGTTGCCATGGCCTGCACGGTCACCAGATCTGTCGCTAATCGAGCACATACAGGACATGATCAGAAGACAACTCCGGCGTCATATACAAACAGCATTAAATGTCCATGTTGTGGCCGTGCAGCGCAATAGGCGTGGAACGCCATCCAACAAACTGACATCCGTCAACTGTACAACACAACGTGTGCACGTTTGCATGTTTGCATTGAACATGTTGGCAGTTACACTGGTTGTTAATGTAGTACCAGCATTTCACATTTCCAATTCTAGCGCTTACATTAACTTGCGATCTTGCATTGTCAATCCCTTAAATATGTTACCTAGATGTTCGCAGCTCGTGGTCTAGTGGTAAGCGTTGCTGCCTCTCAATTACGGGGTCCCGGGATTTTCTCTACCCGAGGACTGGGTATCTGTGTTCATCTCATCATTTTATTCTCATCATCATCATCATTCGTGATAGTGGCTAGATTGGACTGTGTAAAAATTGGGACGTTCTACAGGCGCTGATTGCCGCGCAGTTGAGCGCCCCACACACGAAACATCATCATCATCATTATCTGCTACCTAGACCAATATAATTCAAAAATATCATTACTTTATTGTTTTTTGGTGTTGCGATTTCCTCCTTTAGTGTAATTACACTGACTGAATTTAATAATTTAAATTACTGTCCAAATAGTAATTAAAATATACAATCTTACATTAAAGGTGTAACACACTGTCATTTAATGTTGTAGAAACTGGATATATTTGTTGAGGCTGCGTAAATGACGACAAGCAGCTTGCCCAGGCTGCACCCATACATTATTTGAGAATGAGACCACACAGCGACTTCCAACGAACTTGATAAAGTTTAAACATTTCCGAAACTTTTTGTGGCTAACACCCTCTACAAAAGGATGAAAGGAAAAAGGTTCATAGCTTATTACATTTTCGCTGTTCATGCAGTAAAACGTGAGCATCAGACATAACGTTTTAACTTATTATTGCTTTATTGCTAAATGTGTTCGCAATACTTTTTGCAGACAGAATCAAAATATAACCCTAAATGCGCAGTAAATTTGTAATGTTGTTCTACATTTAGTTGAGGAGATATGACCTCATTTGTAATCAGACGCTCCAAGCTCTTTTATGGATCGGATTCCGATTCTTTGAAGGATACGGGTTCGAGGGTTACTGGTGTTGCACAATCAGCTGATACATAACTGTCTCACTACAAGAACTTGATGGAAGGCAACGCTGTCTTCTTCGCCGAAGCGAGTATCGGACCGGAGAAGCGAAAATAGAGTTTATATTTACAGGGTTATGTATACAAAGTACTGCGTGTTTGAAAGAAGTATGCCGGCCGCTGTGGTCGAGCGGTTCTAGGTGCTTCACTCGGCAACCACGCGGCTGCTACGGTCGCTGGTTCGAATCCTGCCTCGGGCATGGACGTGTTTGATACTGTCCTTGATGTTGCCTATGTTGCGCATGGACTACTCAGTTTGTATATTTTGCTTATTTTTTTCATAGTCCCACACAACTTCTTTCTGTTTTCTCGATCGATCTGTGTTCAGTTTTTCAAGGCCTATCCACTATGCCAACTTATAACTAAATCTGAGGGGGGTGCGATGGGGAGGTTCCCTTGTCAGAAGTGTTCCAAGGGTCGCCCTGAGGAGGAAACTTAATGGAAGGCAACGCTGTCTTCTTCGCCGAAGCGAGTATCGGACTGGAGAAGCGAAAATAGAGTTTATATTTACAGGGTTATGTATACAAAGTACTGCGTGTTTGAAAGAAGTATGCCGGCCGCTGTGGAGCGTTTCTAGGCGCTTCACTCGGGAACCACGCGGCTGCTACGGTCGCAGGTTCGAATCCTGCTTCGGGCATGGAGGTGTGTGATGTCGTTAGGTTAGTTAAGTTTAAGTAGTTCTAAGTCTAGGGGACTGATGACCTGAGATGTCAAGTCCCACAGTGCTTAGAGCCATTTGAATCATTTGAAAGAAGTGTTGTGACTTGGCAAGACAGCCAAGCAACTAGGAGAGGAAGCCGAAAGGCACGCGTTTAAGCTCACGCAGGCTGGCGTGAGGTCTGGAACAGGTAAAGTAATTATACTAGCGAAAGAAGGTACGTAGCTTCTGAAATACTTAACTTTAATCCATAATTGGTGAACATCGGTCTGACGGTACATGCATCACAAGATAAATAGCAAATGATTATGGCGCCTTGCTAGGTCGTAGCAAATGACGTAGCTGAAGGCTATGCTAACTATCGTCTTGGCAAAAGAGAGCGTAATTTGTCAGTGAACCATCGCTAGCAAAGTCGGCTGTACAACTGGGCCGAGTGCTAGGTAGTCCCTCTAGACCTGCCGTGTGGCGGCGCTCGGTCTGCAATCACTGACAGTGGCGACACGCGGGTCCGACGTATACTACCGGACCGCGGCCGATTTAAAGGCTACCACCTAGCAAGTGTAGTGTCTGGCGGTGACACCACAAGAAGCATATTTTCAATCAAGTTTTTCCAGACGGTAAAGTAATTATGACGTTCCGGTAACACATCTCCGTTTATGATCCTCTGTTTTTATCTTACTTCATTTTCTTCTGGTACAGGCGAACCCTCCCTCCGAGACCTTTGCGCAAAGAGAAGAAACGGAAGAAAAACTGAGCTAAAGAACTGTGGAAAGAAGTTACTGAAGCAAGGAAGATGTCTTTAAAAAAAGTCTTTCCTGCCGGGTGCGCATACGATGAAACGTAATGCGTGAAAAATTACCAGGCGTGAGAAAGCACTTGTTAGCAAAGGAAAAGAAACGGACTGCAGAACATGTGTGTGTGTGTGTGTGTGTGTGTGTACGTGCGTGAGTGGGTGGGTGTGAACGGGTGTGACGCAAATTACAGCGCGCTAGGTGCACCCTCAGAGGTCGGACCCCATGCATGAAATGGGCTGGCAGTTACAGCGGCCTCTCCACAAAGCCAACCTGCCCGGACTGCAGCCTCTTCCTCGCATCAATGGACGCCGGCCGTCCGTCGACCCTCGCATTCTGAGTCAGCAGTACCGGGCGCGACCACTGCGGAGGCGGCCTTCTGAAAGCAAGAGCTGATCTTCGAGATCGCAGACTTACCAGCGCTGCTAAGACGAGAACGAGGCAAAACCAACAATGTCTTTTTCTTTGACCGGATCCGGGAATAAAACGCCTGTACACCGGTCGACATGCCTCCATTGCCTGGAACGGAAAATCTGCCGCATTCTTTCTTTATGGTAAGTTAAGTAGTGGAGGAATCCTTTCTCATTCAACAACTATTTTGTATCGTTAGCATTTGGGTACCCAGTGACGCTACCCACTACGACCTGCAGCAGAAGTTTTTGGAATGTTCACCAAAATTTCGTACCCTCAGACGCTAAATCATCATGGTTCGATGCACTCTATGGGGATGTTGCAACAAGACAGAAGTTACATTTTACACAACGCTTCCTCTATACAGTAGGTGCAAGTTACACAATATCCTAGTACGCACAGCCGATGAGCCAGTACTTTTTCACCATCTACTTAAAAGCAAATAACTTACGGGAATACAGCTGGGTGACGTCGTTGACAACTATCGATATTTCGACGGGAGCACACCCCGCGATTTTCGAGGCGTAATTGCAGCAAGTAAGCGCTGTGCAAGGAAATTTAAAACCTCGGTTCGCGGAGAAACTCCGGAAAAATAACACTCACACACCCTGTAAACACGGGCGCCATCACAAACCAAAGATGACCGACGTCAGAAGCTCTCGACAGTGAAATTAATAATCAACGAGTGTGGCAGCATTAATGTGTATGGTGTCTGTGTTCGGAAATGTCCGATAGAACAGACACTATACACATACAGTTACCGCAATCACAAGTCAAAGAACATTTCTGTGCTCTCGACTCATGCGGGAATAGGCCTTGTCCCGAACATTGGGATTAATGGGCGGGGAGCACTAGTTTAGTAATGTGTGGAGTAAGTTGGGAATGTCGGTCTGCAGGGGTGGGGGGGGGGAGGCGGGGGCGTGCTTCGGATAATTCTGCGCAGCCGCAGTAAATCCTGTGTCCTTAGGGGTGGCCGGCACGGTAGCTCAGCGTGATCGGTCAGAGAGCGGGATGCTTCACTGAGTGAAGGGATCAACAACGACCTTCAACGGATGTCATGTGACGTCCGCTATGAGCAAATACAACGAACAAAACGGAAAAAAAGAAAAAGAATCGGTTAACTCGCCTGCCTAGTAACCAGGAGATCCCGGGTTCGAATCCCGGTCAGGCACACATTTTCAACTCTCCCCGTTGATTCTGTCAACGTCCCGTACACAACTGATGTTTGTAATTAAATTTCATGTAGCATTAAGTCTGTCCCTCTGATTTTTTGATAGGAGAGACCAGGATTCCATGTAGAATTTAAACAAAAACCATCATCTCTGTTTATAATGTTACTTGCTAATTTAATAAGATTATCCCAATAGTTGGAATTGTCTGCCAGGATCTCCGTTCTGTTATATTCCATTGGCTGACCGGTGCCAAGACGGTGCTTTGCAGTGATGGATTTGCGCGGCTGTTATAAGCGAATGTGACTTCCACAATCCTGATAGTCTGGCCACTATATGACATGCCACAACTGCATGGGATACGGTAGACACACGCCTTACGCCAACCAAGCTAATCCTTTAAAGGACCTTGATCTCAGATACTGGTCAAAAAACACATTTCTTATCACATTTCCGCAAAATACGACCAGTCCTATTCGAAATGCTCCCTGCGTAAGGCAAAAAGGCCGTAGACTTTGATGGTACCTCGGTATTATCATCACCTACCCAGCGCACAGTTGGTCGATAGCGCAACGCACATCCGATCTATCTTTCACACTAACCGTTTAGACGAACTGTGACTTCGAGATGGGCAAACTGAGTTGACAAACTTTCAGAGTCCGAGATGACATGGGCCCTGTGAACCTAGGTACGAAGTACTCCTTCGGGTTGAGCCTGAAGATATAAGTCAGAGTGAGTAGGCTTCCCACACTGAAGCGCCAAAGAAACACGTATATGCACGCGTATTCAAATACAGAGATATGTAAACAGGCAGAATACTGCGCAGCGGTCGACAACAAGTGCCTGGAGCAGTTGTCAGATCAGTTACTGCTGCTACTATGGCAGGTTATCATGATTTAAGTGAGTTTGAACGTGGTGTTATAGTCGGTGCACGAGCGATGGGACACAGCATCTCCGAAAGATTGCTGAAGTCGGGATTTTCCAGTACGACCATTTAACGAGTGTACCGCGTATATCACGAATCCAGTGAAACATCAAATCTCTGACGTCACTGCGGCCGGAGAAAGATCCTGCAAGAACGGGACCAACGACGACTGAAGAGAATCGTTCGACGTGACACAAGTGATCCTTCCTCAAATTGCTGCAGAATGCAGTGCTGGGCCATCGACAAGTGTCACCGTGCGAACCTTCAACGAAATGTGATCGATATGTGTTATTGAGGCCGAAGGCCCACTCATGTACCTTCAGTGATTGCACGACACAAAGCTTTACGCCTCCCCTGGGCCCGGCAACACCGGCATTGGACTTTTGATGACTGGAAACATGTTGCCTGGTCGGATGAGTAACATCTCACATTGTATTGAGCGGATGGACGTGTACGGGTATGGAGACAACGTCATGAATCCATGGACCCTGCATGTCAGCAGCAAGCTGGTGGAGGCTCTGTAATGGCGTGGGGCGTGTGCAGATGGAGTACTACTGGAGCCTTGATACGTCGAGATACGACTCTGACAGGTGGCACGTACGTAAGCCTCCTGTCTCAACATCTTCATCCATTCATGTCCACTGTGCATTTCGACGCACTTGGGCAATTCCAGCAGGATAATGCGACACCTCACACGTACAGAATTGCACAGAGTGGCTCCAGGTACATTCTTCTGAGCTTAAAGACTATCGCTGGCCGCCAAACTCCCCAGACATTGAAACACGTATGTATTCATTACCAGCGATGGCGAGGCATGACAGAATCTCTGACCAGAGAGTTATTTATCGTTGCTAGTCTGCGCTTGACCGCGCGAGAGTTCAGTAGTGTGTGGCGAGTGGGCAGAGAGAGTAGTCAGTTGGAGAGTAGTAGCAGTCTGGAGCAGTAGTTGTACCGAGCGGAAGGTTGTACTGAGCGGGCGTCGACGGCGTGCTGTTCTTCCGAATCTGGTCGGGATTGTGGCGGACGATGTGTATTATTGTAGAAGGTAATAAAGCAGCATTGCGCTCAGCTAATAATGTATGGTAATTGTAATTAATTTGTTCAAGAAATGCCCCAATAATAATTTTTTGTAAAGTAAATCTTTTAAAGAAAAGTAATCATTTCAATTTAAAGAATTTTTCCACCCATTTGAAGAAAAAGCATTCATTTCAATTTAAAGAATATTTCCTGTGCATTTCCTCCAAGAATCAAAATGAAATATACGCCAGCATTGCACGGAGCTGTGCCGAAAAATAAGACCAGATATAGATGCAGTTTACTGAGGTAAGAATTTTGGTTTTTGTGTACAGGTTTAATTACTTCACAGGGCCGAAGGTCAGCGCTGCTGCCCTTATAAAATTTATCAGGTTTAATTATTGCTGTTGAGATGTTACATTCAGTTCATAGATCATTATTTAATTAATGTTATTGTGAGTTTAATGATCAATCATCTTAACGTTAATTTTGTGGGGAGTTTACATTTGGGCCATTATTATTCTTTAATTTTGCAAGGAGGTTACGCTTGGCTCATTTTTATTATTCAGTTTTGTGCGAAGACAACATCTGGGACATTCTTTTATAATCATTGACTTTCTAATTTCTTGCGGGGAGGACTTTTCTAATTTCTTGCGGGGAGGTTACAACATGAACATTGTTGAGCACATTTGGGGTGCCTTGCAACGTGCCGTTCAGAAGATATCTCCACCCCCTAATTGTCTTACGGGTTTATGGACAGCATTGCAGGATTAATAGTGTCAGTTCCCTGCAGCACTACTTCAGACGTTAGTCGAGTCCATGCCACGTCGTGGTGCGGCGCTCCTGCGTGCTCGCGGGGGCCCTACACGATATTTGACAGGTGTGCCAGTTTCTTTGGCTCTTCTGTGTATAAACGGCATGTCCCAAAGTACCATCCATCTTCCTCCTCACCAACACGTCAACGAAGGAAAGACAGACATCCATCTCCATCGTGAAACAAATATTCCGATGGATTGAGTTCAGTTGTTCTAAAAAGGGCAGCCTTGAAGCCAAACAACAAAATACATTCAACGTATTTGAAAAAACACGCAAGTTTCAAAGCCGCCGACGACAAGGCACGGTCCTCGAAATCTTCCATAAACAAATTGGCGGTAGTAGATGGCAACTCCACCCTCCTGCTCCTAGTACTGGTCATTGAGTTAAAAGTAAGTGGATATGAATACATGTCGAAATACGCTCGTTAATTCAGCACGAAACATAACGTCAGTCAACCGTAATGAATCAGTCAGAGGAATGCGAATGAGGAGATAGGCCACATCAGAACTTACTAGAATATCAGAGTCACTCAAACGCATTCCCACGTAAGAAATTCGTCGAGTTCTTAATGTGGTGCTCACACCGACCTACTATTGGACTCAAAAGAGGAGCTATGTGTTTTGCTACACGATACGTCGGACCACAAATGTTACTCAGAATCAGACGAAGAGGAAACCCCTCCGCGTGAACCTCAAGTAAACTAGCAAGTAACATTATAAAGATGCTGACTTTTGTTTCAGTTCTGCATGGAATCCTGTCCTCTCTTCCTTGTCAGAAAACAAAGGGACAGAGTTAATACTACCTCACATGTTGGTTATTAATTTCACTATCGATAACATCTAACGTCGGTCATCTTTCGTTTATGATGATACTAGTATTTACAGCGTGTGTGAGTGTTATCTTTCCGGAGTTTCTCCGTGAACCGAGGTTTTAAATTCCCTTGCACAGTGCTTACTTGCTGCAGTCATGCCTCAAAAATGGCAGGGTGTGCTCCTGTCTAAATATCCACGATTGTGGACGACGTCACGCGGCACCATTCCCGCAAATTTTTTGAACATTGTAAACGCAGGGAGAAGCTCATGTCTCATACTTAACAGCAGCTTGGTCCAACTTTGGGAGGCAGTATATCAGTGATTCTACGCGTCGTGTGTTCGACAAGTTGACAGTAGATTTCCAGAGATATGTGGCACAGTATATCCGTGCACAATACACGTAATTCCCGGTAAATTTTGGGATGGTAGTTTCTGGACGCAGAACCGGAACCAGAAGTTTACCATCACTTTCAGACGTGGCGAATTTGATGGTCTCCACTGTTACGCTCCTCAAGCACTGTTGCACCATTCTGGATGAAGTAGGCTGAAAATTACCCTGCTTGAAGATACCACTGCCATTGGGGAAGACGTCAGCAGATGACGATGTTCACAACGCCTGCAACCGTTGGTGTCATGGAAGCCCAGGTGAATGTCCTCCATAGCATAACACCGCCCCTACTGACCAGCATCTGTAGCTGAGTGAATGTACAGCATCTAACCTCCAATTTCTCGTATGAGGAGCGGATGTCCAACGCTGTGTCATGTACATCTACTTTCACCATACTCTGACCATTTCCCTTACATGCCACGACAACAGAAAGTGAACAGGGAAACAACTTTTCAGTTTCTGAGATGCTCGTTTCATGTTTGGTGCCAGAACAGTCCGCTGGCATCGTCGCCAGACTGATTCCCCATTTCCTGCTCTTCTTATGTTCTTTCCTGACGGTGTCACGTGACTGTAACGCTTCCAGGTGGCATTCAGTCTCGTGGTGGGCAATCGCCACAGAGTTTGGGTCATGAGTGTGGATTCATTAACTCTTAGCAAAATGGTCGCGAAAAATCCTGCCCCACCACCTTTGACTTACTGTCATCCTCCAGCCTGATTATCGCGTGTTTTTGGATGCCCAGCTAGTACATTTGGTATGATGACCATTTTACTCACTACAATAGTACAATCAGTCCCACCATAGTGAATCTGTACACTTGTCTCTAGCATGAACCATGGACCTTGCCGTTGGTGGGGAGGCTTGCGTGCCTCAGCGATACAGATAGCCGTACCGTAGGTGCAACCACAACGGAGGGGTATCTGTTCAGAGACCAGACAAACGTGTGGTTCCTGAAGAGGGGCAGCAGCCTTTTCAGTAGTTGCAGGGGCAACAGCCTGGATGATTGACTGATATGGCCTTGTAACACTAACCAAAACGGCCTTCCTGTGCTGGTACTGCGAACGGCTGAAAGCAAGGGGAAACTACAGCCGAAATTTTTCCCGAGGGCATGCAGCTTTACTGTATGGTTAAATGATGATGCCGTCCTCTTGGGTAAAATATTCCTGAGGTAAAATAGTCCCCCATTCGCATCTCCGGGCGGGGACTACTCAAGAGGACGTCGTTGTCAGGAGAATGAAAACTGGCGTTCTACGGATCGGAGCGTGGAATGTCAGATCCCTTAATTGGGCAGGTAGAAAATTTAAAAAGGGAAATGGATAGGTTAAATTTAGATATAGTGGGAATTAGTGAAGTTCGGTGGCAGGAGGAACAAGACTTTTGGTCAGGTGAATACAGGGTTATAAACACAAAATCAAATAGGGTTAAAGCAGGAGTAGGATCAATAATGAATAAAAAATATGAATGCGGGTAAGCTACTACAAAACAGCATATTGAACGGATTATTGTAGTGAAGACAGACACGAAGCCCACGCCTACTCAAAGTGGCCGTGCGGTTAAAGGCGCTGCAGTCTGGAACCGCAAGACCGCTATGGTCGCAGGTTCGAATCCTGCCTCGGGCATGGATGTTTGTGATGTCCTTAGGTTAGTTAGGTTTAACTAGTTCTAAGTTCTAGGGGACTAATGACCTCAGCAGTTGAGTCCCATAGTGCTCAGAGCCATTTGAACCACGCCTACTACAGTTGTTGTTGTTGTTGTTGTTGTGGTCTTCAGTCCTGAGACTGGTTTGATGCAGCTCTCCATGCTACTCTATCCTGTGCAAGCTTTTTCATCTCCCAGTACCTACTGCAACCTACATCCTTCTGAATCTGCTTAGTGTATTCATCTCTTGGTCTCCCCCTACGATTTTTACCCTCCACGCTGCCCTCCAATACTAAATTGGTGATCCCTTGATGCCTCAGAACATGTCCTACCAACCGATTTCCTAATCTAATTCCCTCAGCATCACCCGACTTAGTTAGACTACATTCCATTATCCTTGTTTTGCTTTTGTTGATGTTCATCTTATATCCTCCTTTCAAGACACAGTCCATTCCATTCAACTGCTCTACCAAGTCCTTTGCTGTCTCTGACAGAATTACAATGTCATCGGCGAACCTCAAAGTTTTTATTTCTTCTCCATGAATTTTAATACCTACTCCGAATTTTTCTTTTGTTTCCTTTACTGCTTGCTCAATATACAGATTGAACAACATCGGGGACAGGCTACAACCCTGTCTTACTCCCTTCCCAACCACTGCTTCCCTTTCATGTCCCTCGACTCTTATAACTGCCATCTGGTTTCTGTACAAATTGTAAAAAGCCTTTCGCTCCCTGTATTTTACCCCTGCCACCTTTAGAATTTGAAAGAGAGTATTCCAGTCAACATTGTCAAAAGCTTTCTCTAAGTCTACAAATGCTAGAAACGTAGGTTTGCCTTTCCTTAATCTTTCTTCTAAGATAAGTCGTAAGGTCAGTATTGCCTCACGTGTTCCAGTGTTTCTACGGAATCCAAACTGATCTTCCCCGAGGTTGGCTTCTACTAGTTTTTCCATTCGCCTACTTCAGTAGTACAAGTTTAAATGCCAACTAGCTGTGCAGATGACGAAGAAAATGAAGAAATGTATAATGAGATAAAAGAAATTATTCAGATAGTGAAGGCAGACGAAAATTTAATAGTCATGGGTGACTCGAATTCGATAATAGGAAAAGGGAGAGTAGGACACGTGGTAGGAGAATATGGAACGGGAGTAAGGAATGAAAGAGGAAGCCGCCTAGTAGAATTTCGCATAAAGCGTAACTTAATCATAGCTAACACTTGGTTCAAGAATCATGAAAGAAGGTTGTATACATGGAAGAAGCCTGGAGATACTAGAAGGTATCAGATAGACTATATAATGGTAAGACAGACATTTAGGAGCTAGGTTTTAAATTGCAAGACATTTCCAGGGGCGGATGTGGACTCTGACCACAATCTGTTGTCTTTGAACTGTAGATTAAAACTGAAGAAACTACAAAAACGTGGGATTTTAAAGAGATGGGATCTGGATAAACTGACTAAACCAGTGGTTGTACAGAGTTTCAGGGAAAGCATAATGGAACAATTGACAGGAATGGGGGAAAGAAATACACTAGAAAAAGAATGGGTAACTTTGAGGGATGAAATAGTGAAGGCAGCAGAGGATCAAGTAGGTAAAAAGACGAAGGCTAGTAGAAATCCTTGGATAACAGAAGAAATATTGAATTTAACTGATGAATGGAGTAAATATAAAAATGCAGAAAATGAAGGAGGCAAAAAGGAATACAAACGTCTCAAAAAGGAGGTCGACAGGAAGTACAAAATGGCTAAGCAGAGGACAAATGTAGGGATGTAGAGGCATATCTCACTAGGGGTAATACAGATACTGCTTACAGGAAAATTAAAATGACTTTTGGGGAAAAGAGAACCCTTTGTATGAATATCAAGAGCTTAGATGGAAACCCAGTTCTAAGCAAAGAAGAGAAAGCAGAAAGGCGGAAGGAGTATATAGAGGGTCTAAACAAGGACGATGTACTTGAGGACAATATTATGGAAATGGAAGAGGATGTAGATGTAGAAATGGGAGATATGATACTGCGTGAAGAGTTTGCCAGAGTACTGAGAGATCTGAGTCGAAACAGGGCTCCGGGAGTAGACAACATTCCATTAGAACTACTGACAGCCTTGGGAGAAACAGTCCTGGCAAAACTCTACCATCTGGGGAGCAAGATATATGAGACAGGCGAAATACCCTCAGACTTCAAGAAGAATATAATAATTCCAATCGCAAAGAAAGCAGGTGCTGCCAGATGTGAAAATTACCGAACTATCAGTTTAATAAGTCACGGCTGCAAAATACTAACTCGAATTCTTTACAGACGAATGGAAAAACTGGCAGAAGCTGATCTTGGGGAAGATCAGTTTGGATTCCGTAGAAATGTTGGAACACGTGAGACAATACTGACCCTACGCCTTATATTAGAAGATAGATTAAGGAAAGGCAAACCTAAGTTTCTAGCATTTGCAGACTTAGAGAAAGGTTTTGACAATGTTGACTGGAATACTCTCTTTCAAATTTTGAAGGTGGCAGGGGTAAAATACAGTGAGCGAAAAGCTATTTACAATTTGTACTGAAACCAGATGGCAGTTATAAGAGTCGAGGGACATGAAAGGGAAGCAGTGGTTGGGAAGGGAGTGAGACAGGGTTGTAGCCTTTCCCCGATGTTATTCAATCTGTATATTGAGCAAGCAGTGAAGGAAACAAAAGAAAAATTCGGAGTGGGTATTAAAATCCATGGAGAAGAAATAAAAACTTTGAGGTTCGCCGATGACATTGTAATTCTGTCAGACACAGCAAAGGATTTGGAAGAGCAGTTGACCGGAATGGATAGTGTCTTGAAAGGAGGATATAAGATGAACATCAACAGAAGCAAAACAAGGATAATGGAATGTAGTCGAATTAAGTCGGGTGATGCTGAGGGAATTAGATTAGGAAATGAAACACTTAAGGTAGTAAAGGAGTTTTGTTATTTGGGGAGCAAAATAACTGATGGTGGTCGAAGTAGAGAAGATATGAAATGTAGACTGGCAATGCCAAGGAAAGCGTTTCAGAAGAAGAGAAATTTGTTAACATCGAGTATAGATTTAAGTGTCAGGAAACCGTTTCTGAAAGTATTTGTATGGAGTGTAACCATGTATGGAAGTGAAACACGGACGATAAATAGTTTGGACAAGAAGAGAATAGAAGCTTTCGAAGTGTGGTGCTACAGAAGAATGCTGAAGATTAGATGGGTAGGCCACATAACTAATGAGGAGGTGTTGAATAGAGTTGGGGAGAAGAAGAGTTTGTCGCACAACTTGACTAGAAGAAGGGGTCGGCTGGTAGAAGATGTTCTGAGGCATCAAGGGATCACCAATTTAGTATTGGAGGGTAGTGTGGAGGGTAAAAATCGTAGAGGGAGACCAAGAGATGAATACACTAAGCAGATTCAGAATGATGTTGGTTGCAGTAGGTACTGGGAGATGAAGAAGCTTGCACAGGATAGAGTAGCATGGAGAGCTGCATCAAACCTGTCTCAGGACTGAAGACCACAACAACACAACAACAATCTCTAGCAATAGTTCTTGATCATGTGGCAAAGGTGTGGTAGAAGAGACACTAAAATGTTGTGTCATTACTGTGACATATCACTAAGTGACATTTTTAGTCTTCTGCCGCTATGTGGTGGGTATATATTACGAGCACTGGACATGTAAGCTTGGGAAGTGGGCTTTGCATTTTTCACATTCCCAGTGTTGTCTCACCGTTCTGCGGTTGGTAGAAGGCAGTGAGTCTCATGGGGGGATGTGAACCTCCCCACAGAGACAGGCAGTTTTCACAGAAATAATGCTGTGGCCTGCTTCGTGGTTTGGTGGTCAGAGCCAGTGCCTGAACTAGATGTGGGCAGGAGGTGCCAAGCCACCACTTCCATCCCATAGAGAGTAACTGAGTATGATATTTTTGCCATTTCTATATGAACATGAAAGATCGAGACACTATGGCACCGCCTGATCAGCGTAAGAAAGACAATTACTTTCGGTCCTAAACTTTGGTCATCCAATCGAACTGAGTCGCCCCACCATCGTGCTTGGCGCAAACAGGCTGATGAGTCAATGACAAACTACTACCAAACTTTGTGTTTTTTATGTGCCTTTTGTATAGCAAGGGTAGAATGTTTCTACTGTGTTCCACTGTGCTTTCATGAAATAGCAATATTTTCGTCTGTTACATCGGTTACAGCATTTAGTCATACCCTCCATGTAGAATTTTTTGATATTACGAGGGTGAGTCAAATGAAAACCTTAAATATTTTTTAAAATATTATTTATTGTGCAGAAGTGGTACAAAGCTGTATCACTTTTCAACATAATCTTCCCCACGCTCAATGCAAGTCCTCCAGCGCTTACAAAGTGCATAAATTCCTTTAGAAAAAAAATCTTTTGGTTTTCCGCGAAACCACTCATGCGCCGCGTGGTGTACCTCTTCATCAGAACGGAACTTCTTAACTCCCATTGCGTCTCTGAGTGGTCAAAAAATATGGAAATCACTTGGGGCAAGATCTGGTGAGTATGGTGGATGAGGAAGACACTCAAAATGCAGGTATGTGATTGTTGAAACTGTTGTACAGGCAGTGTGGTGCCATGCGTTGTCATGTTGCAAAAGGACACCTGCTGACAGCAATCCGCGTCGCTTTGATTTGATTTCAGGCCGCAGATGATTTTTTAGGAGATCTGTGTATGATGCACTGGTGACAGTGGTCCCTCTAGGCATGTTATGCTCACAAATGACGCCTTTTTCGTCCCAAAAGATAGCCAGCATAACCTTCCGTGCTAAGGTTCTGTTCGTAACTTCTTTGGTTTTGGTGATGAATGGCGCCATTCCTTGCTCGCTCTCTTCGTTTCCGGTTGGTGGAAGTGATCCCAGGCTTCGTCCCCAGTAACGATTCTTGCAAGGAAGCCATCACTTTCTCGTTCAAAGCGCCGAAGAAGTTCTTCACAAGCATCAACATGTCGTTCTCTCATTTCACTCTGTGAAACTGGAGCACATCGTGCACAGTATGGTGTGCTGACCCATGACTAATCTGTTAACACGCTACAATGGCATTTAGTGTCACTCGGTGGTTTTCCTTCACTATGGCTTCAACTGCTGCAGTGTTCTGTGGAGTCACAACTCGTTGTGCCTGACCTGGACGAGGAGAATCTTCCACTGAAGTCACACCATTTGCGAACTTCCTACTCCATTCGTAGACTTGCTGCTGTGACAAACATGCATCACCGTACTGAACCTTCATTCGTCGATGAATTTCAATAGGTTTCACACCTTCACTACGCAAAAACCGAATAACAGAACACTGTTCTTCCTTAGTGCAAGTTGCAAGTGGGGCGGCCATCTTTATACCGATACTGCGACGTTATGTGTGCTTCTGCACTATGCTGCCACCTACAGGCCATTCTGCACGCTGTTTGTAGCACGCTTACGAATTTACAGCATAACGGCGCCAAATTTCGATTTGTTATTACAAATTTAAGGTTTTCATTTGACTCACTCTCGTAAAAAGTTGAGGCGAGAGAGTTAAGTTTGATGGCATTCATGTTCTAGGCACTATGCATTTTGTCTCCTGGCTACCGTCTGCTGCTGATGGAAGTTCGCTTTGCTGAGTTTGGGGAAATGTAAGTTTCACAGTCTACAGTAGCACGATCAGTACTCTGTGTAACCTTCTACTGGTTTGTTCCGCACGCAAGCTGAACTGCCTATTTGATTATAATTGTAATTTTGTTTCATTAATGTTGAATTTATGAACTGCTCAGATAACGATTATTTCCCCTCCGGTGTGGCCGAGCGGTTCTAGGCGCTTCAGTCTGGAACCGCGCTACCGCTACGGTCGCAAGTGTGTGTGATGTCCTTAGGTTAGTTAGGTTTAAGTCGTTCTAAGTTATAGGGGACTGATGACCTCAGATGTTAAGTCCCATAGTGCTCAGAGCCATTTGAACCATTTTGAAGGATTACTTGTTTTGTTGTCTGCATGTAGTCTTCTGTATAATTTTGTATTTCCACACAGTGGCCGCGCGGGGTAGCCGAGTCGTCTCAGGCGTCTTGTCACGGTGCGCGCGGCTTCCACCCGTCGGAGGTTCGAGTCCTCCCTCGAGCATGGGTGTGTGTGTTGCCCTTAGCGTAAGTTAGATAAAATAGTGCGTAAGCTTAGGGACAGATGACCTCAGCAGTTTGGTCCCGTAAGGCCTTACCACCAATTTCCAATTTTTTCACAGTGTTTTTGTGAGAATTCAGTCCACATTATCAGAAAACTTTGCTCTCTATTAAGTGCTTGTGTGCTGTGTCCAATAATTAGAGCAAATAAAAATTTGTTATACTCTGAGTTGATTTAAACTACATGATGCCTCAAACTGTTGTTCAACTTTTCCATGGTTAGGCGACCCAGTAGGAATAAATATAACCTGTTGCACATCTAAGGCTTTTGTTCTGTGACGGTGTTATCGTTGTGCACAGTGACCAAACTCGATGATCATTCACTTATTACTTTGGGAAGGTAAGGCACATTGCATTCGCTCGTCTTCTTCGACTGTAAGCCTCTTTATTGAGTAGGGAGAGCTCTATCGACTTGCCTACGATTGTTTGCTGTGTGTTGTTTCATGATTATTAAGCAAACGAACTTGCAGTGTTCAGACGTAATGAGCAACAACAATTTGTAGAAATGTCGTAGTATAACGCAAGTCTAGGGCTACCTGACGGTACACGCAACTTTAGTAACCAGTGTTCCAAACGTTTTATTCAAGTGTGTTGGCTTGGAAAGCATTGCGAAATCCCACAGTGACAGGCCACGCTTCTGGAGCGCTAACGTCCTTTTGTTCGACAAGTAGGAATATTTTCAAAGCCAAGAGTGGAAACGTTTTGAATGTGAACAATTTTTAGTTTCAAGTATGAAGATGTTTAACTTACAAGAGCGAAAAAGCTTTTAGAATGCGAGAAAGAAGTATATTATTTTGTTTTCAAGAGCTCATAAATTTAGTTTCCAAAAATTTTTTTCAAGAACACATTTTAGATTACCAAGGAGAATGACTTGGAAGGCAAGAAGTGCTGGCCTAAGAGACTACGCCTATGAGACCAGAAATTAGGCGAGCGTGAGGATGGGCTAAAAGCAAGACAAAGAAAGTGGTACAGTATTTTGTATTGTTTGCTAGCCAGGGTGAGGTCACTTGTTTCATTCCCGATGACCATCCCCAGATTCTTCTTCGGTGCATACGACTGTTACAGGGTTCACTAACCCTCGTGAGTCCAAACCAGAAGCCGTTTCAACAAATAAAGAGCGGAACTGAACGAGAGCGGTCGGAGAGACGTCAAATCGAATGACTTGCAACATGTTACGTATACATTTATTACTGTGTTGATGTAAACGTAATTAAGTAAGCATACTTTCGTGTTTCGCCAACCGGAGTGGCCGTGCGGTTCTAGGCGCTACAGTCTGGAGCCGAGCGACCGCTCCCGTCGCAGGTTCGAATCCTGCCTCGGGCATGGATGTGTGTGATGGCCTTAGGTTAGTTAGGTTTAATTAGTTCTAAGTTCTAGGCGACTGATGACCTCAGAAGTTAAGTCGCATAGTGCTCAGAGCTATTTGAACCATTTTGAACTTTCGTGTTTCACTTTTGTTTTATCTGACGTTATTATTTACAGAAGGTATATGGAAAGGCATCAGTAGAGATCTAGGCAGCTTTTCCTTTTCCATTCGTTTTTTTCCCACACTACTGTATTTAAGCTTAACTGAAATTTATGCAATGCAATAAAAGTTAATTATCTTGACGTGATTTTTCTTTATAAAACCTTACTTTCTGCGCCCTTTTTCATAAGACTCTGTTTCTTCATTTTCTTCACCCATAACTATTTCTATCGAATAGTAAGTAAACTGTCAGATGAGGATCCATACAGTTTTGGAATTGTGGTCATTATACTCTAAATGTTTTAACAAAAAATATGCGTTAAAAGTACATGCCAGTAATGTCACTATCTATCTTTGTTTTGCAGCTGGTATTTCAGTACAAATTTTTCATCTTCAACTTAATATGATTTCTCTGAATTACTGTAAACCAAGATTGAAACTACTGGCATTTGGGTTATCTTGCGCTTTAGTCAATGTTATTTATCTTACTGACAGTATAATTTGTTTAACATACGGTGTCAACACTGCCATACGTATGACCTTTGTATCTGCACAGCGAGTGTACTAATGTGTGCAAACTTAGCTTAGTCCACAAATGGACAAAACATCTGAACTGTTTTCTCAAGCCCAGGGTGTCAAACAGACATTCTAAATAAATATCACCCTGGCCCTGTAAGGCAGCTAATATTCCGTGCGGATCATAACAAAAATCATTAGAAAAGCTGCTACTGCGTACCTATAATGCATGAATTAATAAAAGTGAAAGTTTGGGGTCTGTTTTGGAAATACAACACAGCTATTCCCTTCTTTATTCTACATGTAATTTATCAACTATTGCTTTCAGGGGTCAAGGGATAACACCAATCATGTTCAATTACTTTTGACACAACAAAATATTTAATTCTTGGACATATTGAAATGACGATTATTAAAATCGTTCTCTCTACACATGAAAACTTTTTATCACAGGAAAGACTGGTTATTAAAAATCCTCATTAGCTCATTTAAATCTACATTGTCATAGCTGGTCAATCCACTGAGTTTGTGGAGTATAAATTTACTTTTTGAACCAATGAAATAACTCTCATGTACTCAATGTGAGGGTAGGTTAGTATCCTAGCTTTTTATATTCGGTGGTCAAAGCATACACAGGTTGTAGAGAGAAAAATCTAGGTTAAATATTTACTGTGCCCTAATGCGTGAGGGTACTTTACCAAGCGGCATCTGCAACAGCATTGTCTCCGTGCTGGATCTGAAATGCTAATTCCCTACTCTGGCCCTGACTGAATTAACTCAGTCTGTTTTCCTGCGTTACGTAGAACGTTAATCTTTCCCTAGCCGAAATAATGGCTATCGCACACTAGCTACGGGTTGGAGTGATGTGCACAATTTCTTTGCCCTCAAAAATTCCTGCAGGAATAATTAACTACTGTTTTGCTGTCTGTCGCCATAATACATGAAGCGTATCGTCCTCACTTCGGAGAAAGCAAAGCTCTTAATGCCCTCGCTTATTTCTACTCGCTTGTGCGGTCCGCCACAAGACGAGTGAGAGAGATAGAAACTTTAGGTCTGGAAATGGTTTTATATAATGGGAATCTCGCCACTGTGTCGCGTCTGTGTCGCCAAATACGCCTTCAGCCAATTACAATCTCACTAGAGGTGAATACATTTTTATTTTTCTTGCTGGGTCACAGCCTAGCCCTGTTAATGAAGTGCAGCCACCTACCCTCAGTCCCGGCCTTATTTACATTAAAAGGAATAATGTATTGTTCTGGCCTTATACCTTCTGCGCTGAAGCTCGCCATTCACTTGCTAAATGGGAGTTTTACGTAATCATTAACTGCCAGCTTCTTTCGTCTCCAAAATGCGTTTCACTTTAACTTGATTGTTCATGCCAGTCCACATTGGTAGAGATTGTTTTGTTAGTTTTCGGTACACATGACTGAACTGCAATTACCTTTTGTTGAAATAATATAATTATTATTTTCTGAGGCTGTATCATCCTGTCATTATGGATCAAGCTCAAGTAAGGTCCATAAAATACGGACGCCTTACGTGTGCCGCCTTTTCTTCATTAATTTTGTACTGCTGTGATCAATGGTTGAGGTATTGCTCATTGCAGTGCAAAATTATAAATTCAAATAATTTAATCATTTTCCAGCTATGTGTCTGTCTTATGCTAGATGATGTCGTTTTAACATTATAATTTGATTTCAAATGTATTCTTTACGGGGTATTTTCTATTTAGATGACTATTATGTGGCTTTACAGCCCTTTATAGATAGTTATTTGACTAATCTTACAACGTTTTTCTCTAGTACTTGTGGGTAAATTCTATTGAAAAGGTTCATCCATCCTTTAGATTCTCTTTTTACAATTACTTTAGGCATTCCACAGTTCTAAAAGATTCATGATACTGATGACTGTGGAAGATGAGTGAAGTTAAGGAAGCGTTCATTTCTCTTATATCTACCCTCCACACTCAAATTTTACATGACTATTTAAAATTGTCTTCATAAACAGACATTTATGTACTTAAGTGGACATTATATATTTAAAATAGTTAATATTTTTGCATGTGACCATTCACATTAACACAAACTTTATATTCATTGACATTATTAATCATTAGAAACATGTTTCCAAAATATTTACAATACACAGATTCTTATTAACATATATTTAGATCGAATGGACATTTACAAATTACACATGAAATACAAAACCTAAAACATGGTACATTTATGAATATACTTTAATAATTTACAAATCGAATTACAGAATACAAACGAAACACATAAAGCACAAATTCACACTGGTATAGGTGTGACTGAATATTTACAGGCATTTCAACTCCTTGCTGAAGTGATTATCTTTTGCACTCTTTAAAATATTACTATGAATTTGTCATATGCATAACTTTCTTTCTTAATGCGATTTATACTTTAAAATTTTGACTAGGTTTGCTTCCCAATGCTGCTGTCGATCAGTGGTGGTTGATACTGCTAGTTAGTTGTAGACTCTGTGCAGTGTTGATGATGATATCGACATTTACAGTTCTGAGTGTTCATGCAAGAATGCCATTACATGGTCGTTTCAATGTTGCATTGTTCTGAGGACAAACTGCTCGTCCAAGGCAATGCCATGATGTGACAACAGAGGTGTCATAGTTCTTTATTGGTGTAGCTGCCATCAAGGTTAATGCATGTAGCCACTCAATGGTTGCTGCATTTTGATGTCCCCATTATGCGTACTCTGTCTGATGGTTTGACCAGCTTTGCTTAGTTTGATGGCTAGAATGAAATAACTGCCATGGTTTTGTTGAATATTGCTTTCTGTTGATTCTGCCAATTCTCATACTGGTTTAAGGTATAGGATTTAGAGAGGAATCTTGCTGAATTCTGCCCTCATCTTGGGACAATTTCTTCTCTTCGTTACTTGCTGTGTCTTCATGTCTTCTTTCTTGGAACTTGGAACTTTTTGGGCATATTCAACACAAGTTATTCGGAAGGACTACCAGTTATGTTGTTATGAGATATGATCAAGTCTGAATAGATCATTTCTGAAGTGATATATCTGTTATCAGTTATCAACTTCTCCTTCTGGAATATTGAGAGAAATATTCTGAGTTAATTTTTCCAGGTGGTTGTACTCACGGACAGTATTCTTCAAAATACATCTGGCTTGGTTTGAGCACTATTGTGAAGCGTGATTCAGTAAATTCCTTACTTCTGTCTTCGGTTTGTCACCAATGCCATATTGTGCAATCGTATAAACTCTCACACTCAGACCATAGCTACCTGTCGACTTTCTGCTTCTGTTGTCAGCTTGACTTCCTTTCCCAGACGATTGTAGCGATATTGTGTTGCCTGCCTTCTTTGTTTCATTTGTTTTACAATGACATTTGATTAATATTACTACTTACAAGTTTCTTTATTTAAATTTACTTTGAGCTTTATTTTTGAACATTTACATGAATAATACAAAATGAGCGTTTAAATAGTTTTTTTCAGTACTTTCAAAAAGAAATTAAAATATCTCTGACACATTAAGTTAATTCATTTTATAACGGTTCCGTTACTGCTTGAAGGAGCAAGAACCGATGATGTGTAGGTTAGTTAATTAATACATCATGCAATTAGTTTTCTTTTATTTTTTCTCTAACCTACTTTGTTAATTTAAATGCTACTGCTACCTTAAACATATATACATTCCTGTGCTGTATCATCTGTGATCCATTTATATTTTAGTTTTCATGGCTAATTGCTGTATGACCACTGCAAGAATTATTATTCATTATAAGCCTTAAGTTGCTGACGTGATGTAGACCTATGTTTTTTCCCGTTCTTGGGTTCACCAATTCTACTGCATTTGCATGAACCACTTTACTAATTAACATGGGTCCCTTATAAACTGAATACAATTTTTGGCAAATCTGTTTACCTTTATTAGATAATAAGTGAGTTCTAACAAGAACCAACTGTCCCACGGTGAATACCTGTGTTGACACACCTTTGTATGCTCTCAGCTTCCTTTTTGCAGATGCTCGTTCAATGTTCTTAAGTGCTAACTAATTATCTGTTGGTGTGATGGTCTTCTGGATGGGGGGAACTGTACAACTTCTCTTAACCTATCCACTGGTTTTTTGTTTTTGAGCACTGTGACTCGTGGTAATCGTGCAGTACTGTGCGGCATTTCGTTGATAACGGTCTGTAATTGATGTAAATTGGCATCCCATGTGGTATGTTGTGAACTACAGTACTGACCACACTATGTCCCAATAGCCTTCATCGTTCGTTCTGCACAATTGGGGCTTGGTTTGTACCTGGATATGAAGATGGGCTTAATTTTATATCTTTTTAATGCCGCCAACCTAGTTTTAGATGTATATTGGGGGTCATTATCTGAAAGTGACCTTTCTATATGCCCTACCTGCTTGAGGAAATCACGTTTTAGTGCCTTACTAGTCGTAACACCAGTTACGCGTTTCAAAGGGGTTAAAGTGACATTCTATGATGTTAACTCTAAAACTACGAAGATAAACGTGTTCCCATTCCTTATCTTTGGTAACGGCTCATCAAATCTGTTGCTGCTAGATGTTTTAGCTTTTTCGGCATTATGGGTGACAATGGTGGTATAGTCTGAAAAGTAACATGTTTGGCACGTTGGCAATCCTTACATTTTTTGAGTAGTTGCAGAATACATCATTCCATATTGGGGAAATGAGGGTCTCTTTGAGTTTCATAAAACATTTCTTCACCCCAAAATGCCCATTGCTTAAGTGAGTGTACCATATATACTTGTTAACGAGCTCGTCAGGAACACATGCTGTCCATAAACTTGTACTTGAGTCTCGTCTGTAGAACAGGACGTCATTCTTCAGCAAATAATGCTGAAGAATGTCAACTGAGTTCTTGTCTTTCCACTTATGTTTGACCCTTAACACCTCTGGCTCTTTGTTCTGTTCGTGCGAAATGTTTGAAAAAGCTGTTGTTATGTAGTTTTCAAAATGAACTCCTCTTATGTAATATATACCAATTTGGTCTTCATCTGCACCGAACTTCATGTTACTTGGGGTTGCACCATGTGGACATCGGGAAAGAACACCTGCTAAGGTGTTTGACTGTCCTGGGATATGTTTTACACAAAAATCATAGTCTTCTAAGATTAAAATCCATCTAGCTAGCCTACCATGTGCCAACTTCGCTTTGAATAAAAACTCAAGAGCTTTGTGATCTGTGTATACAATAGTTTTCCTCCTGAATAGCTAATATCTAAACTTTTGGAAACCCCACACTACCGCTAAAGCTTCCAGATCTGTAATGGAATAATTCCTCACAAATTTTGATAACACACGACTCGCAAATGCAGTGGTCCTATGCGTTAGCTATCCATCTTGTTCAGAGCGTTGAAATAGTACTACACCTAACCCAGAATTGGCGATGTCTGTGGCCATGCAAAAACCTTACGTAAGATCTGGGTGTTACAGTATCTGTGCTTCCGCTAACGCCTTTTCCAACTTCTGAAATTCTTGTTCTGCAGTATCATCCCATATCCATGGAGTGTTTTTACCAGTTACACTGCATAATTTGGGTCTATACAGATGAACCTTTTAAAAAACGTTATGAGTCCCAGAAAGCCTCTGAGCATCTTCCTGTTATATGGTGTTACAAAATTTCTTATTCCCTCTGATTTTTCTGGGTTCAGTTTTATTCCCTGTGCAGATATGACATGTTCTAGGAAGTGTATGTGTTGTGTTCCAATTTTGGATTTTTCCAAGTTTACCACTACCCCATGTTCTTTAAGTTTTCTCAGTAAGGTACCCAGAATTTCATTATGTTTCTCCCACGATGACTCTGCTATGAGCAGTTTAACTACATATCAATTGCTCCTGTAACTCCTTAGGTAGGATACTTCCTAGACCTCGAATAAAAGCTGCAGATGAAATGTTCAATCCCAAGCGAAGTCTTTTAAACCTGTAACACCTTCCAAAAGCAGTAAATGTATTAAATTTCCTGCATTCAGGAGCTAATTGAATTTGCCATAAGGTATATCGTAAATCTAGTGATGAGAATACTTTTACATTATGAAATTTTTGAAGAAAATCTTCTAGTCTCTCAGAATGATCAGTTTCTGGAACTATGATTGTGTTAATTTGGCATGAATCTAACACCAAATGTATCGTTCCATCCTTTTTTTTTCACAACACGTAATGGGCTGTTATAAGTTGACAGGACCTGTTCAATAACACCAACTTGTTCCATCTCATTTAACTCCAAGAATACAGCATGCTGGTAACTCAGTGGGGTGTTACATGGTTCTACTCCAAAAGGATTATGGTCCTTAACCTCGAATCTGTATTGTGGATCTTTAAATGCTCCAGATTTCGTTTCAGATACTCAGATACAATCACATGCTTGCGTAATATATCATGTAATTCCAACCTTCCCTGATCTGTTAACCCCTCTAGACTGTGTTTTTTTTTTTTTTTTTTTTTTTTTTTTTTAGATCTCTGTGTAAATGTCTTCAAGTATTCCCAAATCCGTAGGCACTGGTTCATTCGTCCTTAGACATAGGGGATTATTCTGACAAGCAATATCTCCATCTACTTGCATTTGTAACTGTGTCAGGTTTTCCTCAAATTTTAAGGTGGTTTCTCCTAAAGTGACACTTCCTCTGCCCATATCCAGCACAGCTTTATGATGATTGAGGAAGTCCGTCCCGATAATCATATCGACTGGCGTCTTTGGTATTATGGCAAAATTCGTTTCTATTACATGACCCCGACAGTTAGATACAAGTCTTGTGTGCCTTGTGACGTTCGACGAACGTCCCATAATTGGTCTGCGTTAACGACAACACCCTTGACTGTTACACGAAGTATCGAACTTATCTCTGAAGTACTCTCGTCTTCGACTTCCTCCATTCAGATGTCCTCACTTACTTCGTAATTTAACCGATGTATGTGTGTTTGTTATGTCACAACTGGATATTTATGGACATCCATAGTTGCGTCATTTTCTATTAACATTTGATGGTCTTCATCCAGAGCTTGGGGAGAAATATTTCCCTTTTTTAAATTGTCCAACTTCATTCTTGCTCCTTCTAGATCAGCTTCTAAAGTAACCAATCTAGATTTTAAATCCTCATTTTCACACCTTGCTACTTCCTTTAAATTTGTCTCCTTGTCACACATCTGTGCAATCGTGTTTAACTGGGATTTTAGAGCCTCGCAAGTATTCCTTTAGTGTGACAGTACTTCACACTCAGATTCTGGGGAGTCGTCAGATTCTACGTTAAGTGTGTCTGTACTGGCACCTTGATTCAACTCGTTATCATATTTGTTATCTGCCGCTGAGAGTTGCAGATGCAAATTTTCAGCTGTGTCGTCATTTATTACGACGCTGTTTCCTGTGTCTGGTGTGATGTTTATGGGCCAAAATTGTATACATTTGAATCTGATTTACAGGACTGTTCACATACTTTATAACCTGGTTCGTTTTCCGATCCCGACCAGATATTTCCGCTGTTATTTTCCTCTCCATTATCGACTTGTTCTTATTGATTTTGTTTGTTTCGCCCAATCCACAATGCCTCACACTCTTTCTGCTATTCTTCCAAAGTTTTGTGGAAGGATTTTAGTAGATTCTGTAGCGTATTGAACTTTTGATCGGGTGTACTTATCCATACTTCCTTCTTTTTTTCACCGAACGAGGTGGGGCAGTGGTTATCACACTCGACTCGCTTTCGGGAGGACGACGGTTCAATCCCACGTCCGGCCACCCTGATTTAGGTTTTCCGTGATTTCCCTAAATCGCTCCAGGCAGATGCGAGGATGGTTCCTTTCAAACGGCACGGCCGACTTCGTTCCCCATCCGTCCCTAATCCGATGAGACCTCGGTGTTTGGTCTCGTCCGCCAAACAACCCAACCCAAACCTTTTTTTCTCTGTGACCTGTATTAGCCGTATTTTGTCGGTTAATACTATTGTCTTGATCAGTCGCAGCGTCACAGGTTACAGTAGGTTATGTATTATCCTGCTGAAAAACATTTTTCGTCTGTGCTGAAACAAACATCTGCACCGTATACATTAATGCTTTTCATAATCAAATGATTCATTACTAGGTAATGCTGGGAGTTCAACCTCATCGTCAGTGTCAATCGAACCTATCTCGTCCCAACACTTCAGTTGTGACTTCCTCCCTAATTGTAGTATCTGTACGGATGCCTTTGATGATCTTTCTGTCGTTCCTGTTCCCAATTACGACTCTAGTACGTCACATCTTAACCTATTTACTGCTGCGGACGCCTTGTCATCCGTTTCTGCAGAAAGTGTGTTATCTGCTTGAACTCCTGCAATACCTAACGCCAGTCAATCCTCACGCTTACCACGATTTGGTGGTCGTAATTCAACCTCCATCCGTGGTTCGTTTCTCCTGTAATCACCTGGAGTATTTGACTGTGGCTGCGTTCTCGCACCACCTCCCCACCTGCTTTCTCCCCATGGACCTGCAGAACACTGATTAAAGTCAGTCTCTCGGTTATACCAAGTTCTCCAGTTTCCATTCCTGTTTTCGTCTATATTCCGCCTGTTCCAACCGCTATTAAAACGATATCCGTTACCCTGTGGTCTAGTATTTCCGCTACTCCAATTTCGGTAATTATTCCCATTTCGTCAAAAATTCAATCTCAGTCCTGGCCTACCATCGCTACCATTATTGTTATTCTCTTCACTATTACGTGTTCTTTCAGAATTACTCTGTCCTGGATCGCGACGTCTTTGAGTGTCGTTTTCATACATGAATTCTACTTCTCTCAAAACACATTTAAAAGTTTCTGCATTATTGCCTCCACGTCCTATCAAGGCTTGTTGATACTTCATTGGCAGTTTCGTTTTGCATATTTGAATCAGTTCTCCTTCGCTATATGGGTTATCTAAGTATTGGTTCCTCTTAGCCATATTCTCAAAGAACCTGACTGCTGTTTCCTCACGCGAATTTTCGAATGAGGCATTTTGTAATAATCCATATTTTATTCTCGTCTGAGCTTCAGAAGACCAATGTCTTGTTATAAAGGCAGCTCTAAACGAATCATACGAATCGCAAGTGTCTGCTGTCTTCTGCATAGTTTCAGCAACACTTCCCTCCATATGTGCGCAAATAAAATCTAACTTATGTTTCAATGGCCATTGTGTCGGTATTCCTACTTTAAATTGGTCAATAAATGTGCGGCAGTGGAGAATATTTGCATCTTCCTTATAGTGCTGGTATTTCTGCACTGTAAGAAAGAGGTTATAATCAAAACCTCTCGCTTATCTTTGTGATGTAACTGCTCGGCTTTGAAGACTGGAATTCTGTCCTCGGTATGCGTCAGACCTACGGAAACGTGTGTAACTTGGTTCATTCTGTGACACTTGTGCCGTAGAATGACTTGCAGGTCTCATTGCGCAATATGCGTGCATAACGCCCGCTACCAGCTCTGTATCTTGACGTGTAAGCAATTCTGTCTCGTTAGACGCCGTGCAGTAACCCGTCGGTATTCGTCCTACAGGTTGTGGCGTTGCAGAACGCGTCTCTGTGGTTTGATCAGCGTATGTCACACTTTGTGCTTGACGTACTGAATCTTGCTGCAAACCACACTCCTGTATTCCCGATTGACCTGTTATTCTTTCTTGAACAAGTGGTCGCAATCCACACTGTTCCCTACGGTTACCGTGATGCTCTCGCATACGCTGGTTTGGACTAATTTCCCGTTCGCGGTTTTCGGTTTCGGACTGACATTCACATGTGCCTTTCCGTCTTACGTCAGACGTAATTTCGGGTACCCTTTCTGTCGTATTATCGGCAACTGTTGATTTTGCAGACTTCATAATAGTATCTACCGACACTAAAGTGGATTCTGTCGTCGTCTGCAAACTCCACACTAACGCTTTCTACGTCACCACGACTTCCGATTGAACGTTGGATCCCAGCCGTTGAAATTGGAGTTCGTTTTTCTCTTGAATTTTTAAAATACGAGCATCGAAATTCTATAATGCTGCTTTTGTCGTTCTTTTGTGAGACGTCTTCTCAACAATAACATGTTTCGCCTTCGTCGTCGCTTTGATCGCGAAAGCTTCGACCTGTTGTTTAACCTTTTTGACACTACGTTGCGTATGTTCACGCAACGTGATGATGTCTGTCTGGACAGTGTCGCCGGCCGAAGCGGCCGAGCGGTTGTAGGCGCTACAGTCTGAAACCACGCGACCGCTAAGGTCGCAGGTTCGAATCCTGCCTCGGGCATGGATGTGTGTGATGTCCTTATGTTAGTTAGGTTTAAGTAGTTCTAAGTTCTAGGGGACTGATGACCTCAGATGTTAAGTCCCATAGTGCTCAGAGCCATTTGAACCATTTGGACAGTGTCAATGTCTGTTTTCAATTGTTTGTGCTCTGTAACGAGCGTCTGAAGGGTGATTTGCGCTTCCTTAGCTTCAGTTCGCATTTGATATTAAAAATCCTCATTAGCTCATTTAAATCTACGTTGTTCAAAAATGGCTCTGAGCACTATGGGACTTAACTTCTGAGGTCATCAGTCCCCTAGAACTTATAGCTACTTAAACCTAATTAACCTAAGGTCTTCACACACATCCGTGCCTGAAGCAGGATTCGAACCTGCGACCGTAGCATTCGCGCGGTTCCAGACTGTAGCGCCTAGAACCGCTCGGCCACCTCGGCCGGCAAATCTACATTGTCATAGCTAGTCAATCCACTGAGTTTGTGGAGAATAAACTTACTTTTTGAACCCCTGGAAAATCTCTCATGCTCTGAATGTGAGGGTAAGTTAGTACCCTAGCTTTTGATATTCAATGGTCAAAGTGTACCCAAGTTGGAGTGAGCGAAATCTAGACTCAACATTTGCTGTGGCCTAATTTACTATGGTACTATACCAAGCGGCATCTGTCGTGGCGTTGGCTCCGTGCTGGATCTGAAGTGCTAATTCCCTACTCTGGCCTTGACTAAATTCACTCAGTCGCAAATTTCCTGCGATCCATATAATGGTAATCTTTCCCTAGTCGAAATAATGGCTATTGCACACTCACAATCGGTTGAAACGACGTGTACAGTTTCTTCGCCCTCAGAAATTCCCCCATTAACAATTAACTGCCGCTTTGCTATCTGTCGCCACAATACGTGAGGAATATTGTCTCACTTCACAGAAAGCAAAGCTCTCAACACCCTCGCTTACTTCCACACACTTGTGCCGTCCGCCACGAGACGGGAGAGAGATATAGAAATGTTAGGTTTTAAAATGCTTTTATATAATGAGGATCTCCCCACCGTGTCGGGTCTGTGTCGCCAAGGATGGCTTCAGCCAACACCGTCTCGCTAGAGGTTAATACATTTTTATTTTTCTTGCTGGGTCGCCGCCTAGCCCTGTTAATGACGTGGAGCCACTTACCATCGGTCCTGGTCTTATTTACATTATCCTTTCTGCAGTGAAGCTCGCCATTCTCTTGCTAAATGGAAGTTTTATGATATCATTAACCACCTGCTCGGTTCGTCTCCAAAATGCGTTTCACTTTAACTTGTCTGTCCATGTCAATCCATATTGGTAGAGATTGTTCTTTTAGTTTTCGGTACATGAGATTAACTGAACTGCAATTGCCTTTTGTTGGTATAATATAATAATTATTTTCTGAGGATCTCATACTGTATTGTCCTATCGTTATGAATCAAGCTAATGTAAGGTCCGTAAACTCCGGACACCTTACAACACAGCTATGCCAGTTATGCTTATCGTTTAGTTGTTAGGTTATTCAAACTTTTTACAACGACGTTTAACTCATTGCTAGTGGCGAGGACGTGTTACTTGTGAACGGTATAAAAGGCGTGAGTCTGAGAAGCGGATGTAATTTTTTTCTAATTTACTTCTTTTGTCTATGAGATGTATTCGCAAACACACACTGTGTACTACATTTTTTGTGTTAGCAGAACAGCCAACACCGTGTTACGAGTGGAGGCCGAAATGCACGCGTTTTAGTTCACGCAGGCTGGCGTGAGGAGGGAAGAACTATACTGACGTGAGGTCTGGAACATGACAAGGAATGAGAATTCAGAAAGCGGACATAATTAGTTTGATTCTTAACTTTAATCCATTAATGACGAATGTCGCTCTTGACGGTACATGATTCACAATATTATCTGTTCAGAATACATTCTTGAAGATAGTACTTATAGTAACTGAATATGGCGCTTTGCTAGGTCGGAGCAAATGATGTAGCTGAAAGCTGTGCTAGACTGTTGTCTCTGCAAATGATAGCGTATGTAGACAGTGAACCATCGCTAGCAAAGTCGGCTGTACAACTGGGGCGAGTGCTAGGGAGTCTCTAGACTAGACCTGCCGTGTGGTGGCACTCGGTCTGCAATCACTGATAGCGGCGACACGCGGGTCCGACGTATACTAACGGACCGCGGACGATTTAAATAAAGGCTACCAACTAGCAAGTGTGGTGACACCACAACATTACTCTTTACGATTCATTCAGCTGTTCCGACGTCTTGCTTTACGATTTGTGGACGGGTATTTCGAATTTGAGTTTTGACAGCAGAATTCAAGGATAAAGTGTCTGCATGTGTGTGTGTGTGTGTGTGTGTGTGTGTGTGTGTGTGTGTGTCAGTGATAGAGAGAGAGAGAGAGGCAGGGAGAGAGATGAAGAGAGAATGAAGAGCAGAATCATTATCCCCAAACAAAATTAAACGTCGTTTCGATAAAGAAACTTGCTCTCATCTTTAGACAACATTAAACATGTACTCTCCTCCATCGATATTACGCTGTAATATGTCAGCAGTAGTCGAAGAGTGTGATTGGAAAAGCCGTGAACACTATGAAAATAGTAATACAAATACACACCTTGGTATATACATTACAGGGTGATTCATCTGGCCCTGTCGATGTCGATTTATGCAGCTTGGAATGTTGTATCTGCCGTTCAAAAACCATGCGTGAGGTTTCCCTATTCTCTTGCCCGTCACGCGCAAGCTATTAGTCCTACAGAAAAAATAAACAGAACCTTTCGTAGGACATTTAAAGTAGTTAAAGTTTGTAGCGAAAAACATATTGGCCAGACCCTGAAGTTTTCGAGTTATTCGAGAAATCTGCACAAAAGCTACCTCTAAACGTACCTCGCCCCCCCCCCCTCCTCCGGCCGGCCAGTGTGGCCGAGCGGTTCTCAGTCTGGAACCGCGCGACCTCTACGGTCGCAGGTTCGAATCCTGCCTCGAGCATGGATGTGTGTGATGTCCTTAGGTTAGTTAGGTTTAAGTAGTTCCAGGTTCTAGGGGACTGATGACCTCAGATGTTAAGTCCTATAGTGCTCAGAGCCATTTGAACGATTTGAACCCCCCCCCCTCCCCCTCCTAATCACATTGAGCCCCCACGGGATATCTAGTATGCTGTTCATTGCACTCACTCCGCCCACTGCACAAAAACATCTGAATTATTCCCGATACTCGACCTTCTGTGGTCGCTATTTAATGGCCAATTACGCCACCAGCATAGTCAGACATTTCTTAAACAGGGTTAATTTAAACGTACCCGTAAGGGTAATGGAAGAAAAACGGCTTTCCTAAACGTTACGCTACAATTAATTAAGTTGACCCTTACAAGAACAGTAATTTCGTAGTCAAAAGGTCTGACGAATCAAACGATGTAGTCACCTATTTTATGCTCTTAAAATTCACAAAAGTGTTAGATAAGATTTACACAAACGTCAATTTTACAATTTGTAAGTGCTCAACTAGGTCGGTATAACAACACTAGGCAATGAAGATCAAGCGAAGGTCGAATATGGAAAATAATCAGAGCAGTGGCAAATTTATTCTGCAGTGGTAAGAGGGAGTGCCGTTAACAACACAACAGAAATCCTCATCTGTGGGGCTGAACGTGGAAGTGAGGGAGTGTTTGAAGCTCACTTTTGTACGTTTCCTTGAATGTTTCGAAAGCTACAGCCTCTAGCAAAAAGGTATCCCATTACAAAATTTATGTTGTTGTTGTTGTCTTCAGTCCTGAGACAGGTTTGATGCAGCTCCCCATGCTACTCTATCCTGTGCAAGCTTCTTCATCTCCCAGTACCTACTGCAGCCTACAACCTTCTGAATCTGCTTGGTGTATTCATCTCTTGGTCTCCCTCTACGATTTTTACCCTCCACGCTGGCCTCCAATACAAAATTGGTGATCCCTTGATGCCTCAGAACATGTCCTACCAACCGCTCCCTTCTTCTAGTCACGTTGTGCCACGAACTCCTCTTCTTCACAATTCTATTCAATTCCTCCTCATTAGTTATGTGATCCACCCATCTAATCTTCAGCATTCTTCTGTAGCACCACATTTCGAAAGCTTCTATTCTCTTCTTCTCTAAACTATTTATCGTCCATGTTTCACTTTCATACATGGCTACATTCCATGAAAATATTTTCAGAAACGACTTCCTGACATTTAAATCTATACTCGATGTTAACAAATCTCTCTTCTTCAGAAACGCTTTCCTTGCCATTGCCAGTCTACATTTTGTATCCTCTCTAATTCGATGATCATCAGTTATTTTGCTCCCCAAATAGCAAAACACCTTTACTAATTAAAGTGTCTCATTTCCTGATCAAATTCCCTCAGCATCACCCGACTTAATTCGACTACATTCCATTATCCTCGTTTTGCTTTTGTTGATGCTCATCTTATATCTTCCTTTCAAGACAGTGTCCATTCAACTGCTCTTCCAAGTCCTTTGCTGTCTCTGACACAATTACAATGTTATCGGCGAACCTCAAAGTTTTGATTTCTTCTCCATGGATTTTAATACCTACTCCAAATTTTTCTTTTATTTCCTTTACTGCTTGCTCAATATACGGATTGAGTAACATCGGGGAGAGGCTACAACTCTGTCTCACTCCCTTCCCAACCACTGCTTCCCTTCCATGTCCCTCGACTCTTATAACTGCCATCTGGTTTCTGTACAAATTGTAAATAGCCTTTCGCTCCCTGTATTTTACCGCTGCCAACTTTAGAATTTGAAAGAGAGTATTCCACTCAACATTGTCAAAAGCTTTCTCTAAGTCCACAAATGCTAGAAGTGTAGGTTTGTCTTTCCTTAATCTATTTTTTAAGATAAGTCGTAGGGTCAGTATTGCTTCACATGTTCTAACATTTCTGTGGAATCCAAACTGATCTTCGTCGAGGTCGGCTTCTACTAGTTTTTCCATTCGTCTGCAAAGAATTCGCGTTAGTATTTTGCAACTGCGACTTATTAAACTGATAGTTCGGTAATTTTCACATCTGTCAAAACCTGCTTTCTTTGGGATTTGAATTATTATATTCTTCTTGAAGTCTGAGGGTATTTCGCCTGTCTCATACATCTTGCTCACCAGATGGTAGAGTTTTGCCAGGGCTGGCTCTCCCAAGGCCGTCAGTAGTTCCAATGGAATGTTGTCTACTACCGGGGCCTTGTTTCGACTCAGGTCTTTCAGTACTCTGTCAAACTCTTCACGCAGTATTGCATCTCCCATTTCATCTTCATCTACATCCTCTTCCATTTCCATAATATTGTCCTCAAGTACATCGCCCTTGTGTAGACCCTCTGTATACTCCTTCCACCTTTCTGCTTTCCCTTCTTTGCTTAGAACTGGGTTTCCATCTGAGCTCTTGATATTCATACAAGTGGCTCTTTTTTCTCCAAAGGTCTCTTTAATTTTCCTCTAGGCAGTATCTATCTTACCCCTAGTGAGATAAGCCTCTACATCCTTACATTTGTCCTCTAGCCATCCCTGCTTAGCCATTTTGCACTTCCTGTCGATATCATTTTTGAGACTTTTGCATTCTTTTTTGCTTGCTTGATTTACTGCGTTTTTATATTTTCTCCTTTCATCAATTAAATTCAATATTTCTTCCGTTACCCAGGGATTTCTACTAGCCCTCGTCTTTTTACCTACTTGATCCTCTGCTGCCTTTACTACTTCATCCCTCGGAGCTACACATTCTTCTTCTACTGTATTTCTTTCCCTCATTCCTGTCAATTGTTCCCTTATGCTCTCCCTGAAACTCTGTACAACCTCTGATTGAGTCAGTTTATTCAGGTCCCATCTCCTTAAATTCCCACCTTTTTGCAGTTTCTTCAGTTTTAATCTGCAGTTCATAACCAATAGATTGTGGTCAGAGTCCACATCTGCCTCTGGAAATGTCTTACAATTTAAAACCTGGTTCCTAAATCTCTGTCTTACCATTATATAATCTATCTGATACCTTCTAGTATCTCCAGGATTCTTCCATGTATACAACCGTCTTTTATGATTCTTGAACCAAGTGTTAGCTATGATTAAGTTATGCTCTGTGCAAAATTCTACCAGACGGCTTCCTCTTTCATTTCACTCCCCCAATCCATATTCACCTACTATGTTTCCTTCTCTCCCTTTTCCTACTCTCGAATTCCAATCACCCAAGACTATTACATTTTCGTCTCCCTTCACTACCTGAATAATTTCTTTTATCTCATCATACATTTCATCAATTTCTTCATCATCTGCAGAGCTAGTTGGCATATAAACTTGTACTACTGTAGTAGGCATGGGCTTCGTGTCTATCTTGGCCACAATAATGCGTTCACTATGCTGTTGGTAGTAGCTTACCCGCACTCCTATTTTTTTATTCATTAAACCTAGTCCTGCATTACCCCTATTTGATTTTGTATATATATCCCTGTATTCACCTGACCAAAAGTCTTGTTCCTCCTGTCACAGAACTTCACTAATTCCCACTATATTTAACTTTAACCTATCTATTTCCCTTTTTAAATTTTCTAACCTACCTACCCGATTAAGGGATCTGACATTCCACGCTCCGATCCGTAGAACGCCAGTTTTCTTTCTCCTGATAACGACGTCCTCTCGAGTAGTCCCCGCCCGGAGATCCGAATGGGGGACTATTTTACCTCCGGAATATTTTACCTAAGAGGACGCCATCATCATTTAACCATACAGTAAAGCTGCATGCCCTCGGGAAAAATTACGGCTGTAGTTTCCTCTTGCTTTCAGCCGTTCGCAGTACCAGTACAGCAAGGCCGTTTTGGCTAGTGTTGCAAGGCCAGATCAGTCGATCAATCAATCAGACTGTTGCCCCTGCAACTACTGAAAAGGCTGCTGCCCCTCTTCAGGAACCACACGTTTGTCTGGCCTCTCAACAGATACCCCTCCGTTGTGGTTGCACCTGTTGTACGGCCATCTGTATCGCTGAGGCACGCAAGCCTCCCCACCAACGGCAAGGTCCATGGTTCATGGGGGTAGGTACAAAATTTAGCCAAATCAAATTCCTTACCAAAAAATGTTGTGTTCTTTATTTCTGTATGACTAATAGTAGTTCGTGTGTGGCGTGCGAGAGAATATGAAAATCTTGCATGTGTTTTATGAACGCCAAATATAAGATCGTGGGTTGAATAAAATGACTTCGGTAGGAGTAGCTGAATCACATCGTCTCTCCATTAGAGTATGCTATTGTGGTGTCATCTCCCAAACATATGTAGTGTTTTCATTGAAGCCCCACAGCTTCATTTACAACTTCCGTTTAGTTTCTCTATATACGACTTTTTCTAAGTGAAGCTGTAAATCACTATAACAACTGGGAATCGTAAAGCATTCTCATCAACTCCTGCAATATAATGTGTGATCAAAAAGTCAGTATAAATTTGAAAACCGAATAAATCACGGAATAATGTAGATAGAGAGGTACAAATTGACACACATGCTTGGAATGACATGGGGTTTTATTAGAACCAAAAAAATACAAGAGTTCAAAAATTTCCGACAGATGGCGTTTCATCTGATCAGAATAGCAATAATTAGCGTAACAAAGTAAGACAAAGCAAAGATGATGTTCTTTACAGGAAATGCTCAATCTGTCCACCATCATTCCTCAACAGTAGCTGTAGTCGAGGAATAATGTTGTGAACAGCACTGTAAAGCATGTCCAGAGTTATGGTGAGGCATTGGCGTCGGATGTTGTCTTTCAGCATCCCTAGAGATATCGGTCGAGCACGATACACTTGCGACTTCAGGTAACCCCAAAGCCAATAATCGCACGGACTGAGGTCTGGGGACCTGGGAGGCCAAGCATGACGAATGTGGCGGCTGAACACACGATCATCACCCAACGACGCGCGCAAGAGATCTTTCACGCGTCTAGCAATATGGGGTGGAACGCCATCCTGCTTAAACATCGTACGTTCCAGCAGGTGTTTATCAGCCAGGCTGGGGATGATGTGATTCTGTAACATATCGGCGTACCTTTCACCCGTCACGGTAGCAGTTACAAAACTAGAATCACGCATTTCCTCGAAGAAAAAAGGACCGATAACAGTAGATGTGGTAAATCCAACCCATACCGTGACTTTCTGGTTGTGCAATGGAGTTTCCACGACAGTTCTAGGATTTTCGGTAGCCCAAATTCTGCAGTTGTTGGCGTTGACAGATCCTCGGAGCGTGAAATGAGCTTCGTCGGTCCACAACACGTTACTCAACCAATCGCCATCTTCCGCCATATTTTGAAACGCCCACACCGCAAATGCCCTCCGCTTCACTAAATCGCCAGGTAACAGTTCATGATGCCGATGGATTTTGTACGGATAGCATCGGAGGGTACGCCTAAGTGCCAACCAAACAGTAGTGTTTGGAATTCCGGTGCGACGTGAGACTGCACGAGCGCTGACTTCCCCATGCATAGACGAACCCGCTACAGTCTCCATTTCTTCCTGAACCGTCTCAGCAGCATTACGCCTTGTGCTCGGTCGGCCACTACGGAGTCTATCGTCTAGACAACCCGTGGCTTCGAACTTCGGAATCATTCTCGCCACAGCTGCGTTTGTCAGCGGACCTTTACCCGTTCGAATCCCCTTCCTATTGCGATAGGAACGTAACGCGGAACTAGCACATTCCCCATTCTGATAATACAGCTTCACTAAAAGCGCCTTTTCAGGTAACGTCTACGCGCTGCGACTGCTAGCGCATCTGATTCTCTCTCTCATTACAGCTCCTTTTATACTCGATTGTCATTCGCAGTCACTGACGCTGTCCAGCGCCATCTGCCGGACATTTTGTGAACTTTGTTTTTTTTTGTTTGTTCTAATAAAACCCCATGTCATTCCAAGCATGTGTGTTAACTTTTACCTCTCTATGTACATTATTCCGTGGTTTATTAAGTTTTCAAATTTATATTGACTTTTTCATCACGCGGTACGTACATTCTAAGTTCCCTGCAATATTGTACTCTCTAAGACAAAAAAAAAAAAAAAAATAAATAAATAAATGAATAAACTAAAATAAATAAATTAACCACGAAGGTATTATCTAAATGTGACGGAATTCGGTTTATGTGATGAACATGCACAGACAAACAAATGATTCAAAATTGGTAGCGACCCCTTGGTCAACGACGGGGGAAGAAAGCGTGACTGATGTCCCCTCTCGCCTTCTATCGCGGTGCCGGGATGGAGGTGCTACACCGAAGTTCTTGAAATGTAAGCACCTATTCACCACCACCCAAGAACATCGTATCTACGACAGAATGGAACGAGCGTTTCTTCGTAAGCGAATTCATACATCACGGAGAGACTTGGCAAGAACGGATAAGGAACTTTTGGACATTTTCTATCAACTAAGGGGCAGAATGCATCGAGACGACTGGGACAAGATCGACAGCACCACTCACAGGAGCATAAAGAACGAACTCGACCGCTGCACTGAGCAACAGAAGAAAAAGATGTCGGAAGCAGACTGACAGGGCGATTCCCGACATGTCACGCACAGTGGTCAACCTCACTGAATGACAACTGATCGAAGAGGAAGTGTCTGGGGAGGGAATGTCGCTATCATCCCGAGAACTACACCTATGGAGGACATCGTTGCTAATACCGAAGCGTCAATCGGACCCTTCCTTGTGAAAGAGCGGAGAAAATACGCACTGAAACAGACAGGGTACTGCGCCGAGCAAAACCGCCAGCTTGCAACCTGAAGAAAGAAGAGGTACAAGCTATTAAGAATCTTAAAGCCGACAAGAGCATATTGGTAGTTCCTGCCGGTATGAGAAATGCGACCGTTGTATTAAGGCTGGAGATAATGAGCAGAAGACCCGGGAGCTATTAGATCCGCCGACGTACCGAAAAGTAAACGCAGATCCGACGCAGCGTATCACATGGAATACGAGTCGGTTAATCAAGGCGCCTTCTCTGCCGGCAGACATACGGAGGAACCAGTGCAACACAGAAGCCCTACCACCTTGGCTGTGTGGATTACCTAAGACGCATAAGAACAACGTTCTACTAAGACTGATTGTTAGCGCTCCTAGCTCACCGACGTATAAGTTGGCAAATCACTTGATCTCTCTGCTCCAGCCGCACGTGGGAAAGGCTGACACACACATGAGGAACTCAGGACATTTCATTGAGAAGTTGAATAAACTGAAACTTGCATAAAGCGACATCCTGGTCAGCTCTGATATTGTTTCTTTGTTTAGGAAAGTGTTACTCAGTGACTCTCTGGAGCACATCGGTTCTATTTTTCCGCAAGGCATCACAAAGCTCTTTCCTATATGTCTCACCACAAGCTATTTCATGTAGACTGGAAATTTCTACGAACAGCTGGAAGGCGTCGCCATGGGTAGTCCTCTTAGTCCAGAGGTGGCAAACTTCTTCATGGAACATTTCGAAGCACGGCATTGGACTTGGCACCTTGTAAAAGTAAGGTGTGGTACAGATATTTCAGCCGGCCGAGGTGGCCGTGCGGTTCTAGGCGCTACAGTCCGGAACCGCGGGACTGCTACGGTCGCAGGTTCGAATCCTGCCTCGGGCACGGATGTTTGTGATGTCCTTAGGTTAGTTAGGTTTAAGTAGTTCTAAGTTCTAGGGGACTGATGACCTAAGATGTTAAGTCCCATAGTGCTCAGAGCCATTTGAACAGAAATGTCGGTGATACTTTCGTTGTGTGGAGCCATGGTGAAGAACAGGTCGGTGACTTCCTAAGACACTTGAACAACCTCCATTCCAAAATAAAATTTGTGATGGAAGTACAAAAGGACAAAAAACTACCTTTTCTAGATGTGCTGGTCACAAGGGATTGTAAAAACTTGGGACACAGCGTACATCGAAAACCGCCACACAGGGAATGGTACCTACACAAACTATCAAACCACCACCTGAGCCAGAAAAGAGGGATGACTAATACGCTGGTAACGCAAGACGAATACGTGAGCCGCAGCACCTTAAACGCGAAATGCAACACCAGGAAAGTGTCCTGAGGAGCAACGGGAGGTCCACAAATTATACTAGAAGTGTAGCGGAACCAACCACTCGGCGAAGTGAAAAATCAGAAAAAGAAACGTCGGGTACGGCCTTTCTGCAACACATTCTCAGGGTGACGGACAGAATTGCACAGACAAGGCGTAAAGACCTTTTCCAGAACGACAAAGAAGATCAAAGGATGTGTTAGATCGGCAAAGGAGAAAAGGGACCCACTTGCAAAGTCAGAATATACCTCATACCGTACACATGTGGAAACTTTTATGTTAGTATAACTGAACGGTCAGGCAACACCAGGATCGCAGAATATTAGCGACATTGCAGGATGGGGCAGGTGGAGAAATCGGCCGTGGCAGAGCACGCGTTGTGTGAGTAAAACGCAGTAAAATTCGCCGACTAAGTGCTGGCTGTAGAGAAGAACTATCACACCTGATTGTTCAGAGAAACTACATACATAAACACGAGAATAGATTCAACAGAAAGAAGAGAACCTCAAGGTAAACGGATCCCGGCTTCCCGTGCTGCAGCGGACGACCGTCCCAAGTAGCAAGAGGAGAAGCGTGCCGGAAATGACCGCGGAGATAGACAATAAATGTCGTGTGACTAGGGCCTCCCGTCGGGTAGACCGTTCGCCGGGTGCAAGGCTTTCTATTTTACGCCACTACGGCGACTTTGGTGTCGATGGGGATGAAATGATGATGATTAGAACAACACAACACCTAGTCCCTGAGCGGAGAAAATCTCTGGCCCATCCGGGAATCGAACCCGGGACCTTAGTATTGGCATTCTGTCGCGCTGACCACTCAGCTACCGGGGGCGGACACCACGGAGATGCCCTTGGACGTTGGCGCGGCAGGTACTTATGTCAGTCGGCGGCCGCGAGCTCGGCTCCAGTCGACCACCAGTAATGGAGGGTGAAAGTTTGACAATGCCAGCAACACGTTCTGGCGAAACGTTAGAAAAATTCTCCGACGAACGTCGGTCGAAGAACCCGAGACAGAAGTCAACAGGCAGTTTGTTAAACAAATGATTACAATTTCAGAAAAACTGCATGATTTATTCAAGAAAAAGAGCTTCACAATTTTAAGCAAGTCAATAACGCGTTGATCCACTTCTGGCTCTTATGCAAGAAGTTATTCGGCTTGGCATTGATTGATAGAGTAGTTTGATGTCCTCCTGAGGGATATCGTGCCAAATTCTGTCCAAAATCCGTAGCTGGTTCGAGAACCCTGCCCATAATGCTCCATACATTCTCGATATGGGTGTTTTGCAAACAAGAAGACAAGCAATAGAAACTCTTGCCGTGTGCAGGAGAGCATTATCTTTCTGAAATTCAAGCCAAGGATAGCTCACCAAGGACAACAAAAGGGGCGTACAATATCGTCGACATACCGCTGCGCTGTAAGGGTGCCACAAATGACAAGGGGTCCCTCTATGAAGAGAAAGGGTACCGCAGACCACAACTCCAAGGTGTCAGCCCATAAAGCAGGTGACAGTTAGGTATCCCATCGCTGTCCAGGGCGTCTCCAGACACATCTTCATTTATTGTCGGGGCTAGTTCGAAGCGGGACTCATCACTGAACACAATTCCTTGCCGAATACGTGTCAGCAATGGGGTATCGCCAGCCATATGTGTCAAGAATCAGGAGTGATTGTCTGGAGTGCCATTTCTTTTCATAGCAGGAGCCCCTTGGGTTGTCTTCTGCGACAGCCATATAGCACTGCGGTACCACGATGATATTCTACGCCCCGTTGTGTCACCCTTGATGGTGAACCGTCCTGGTGGCGGGGGGGGGGGGGGGGGGGGGTGGAGGGGAGGGGGACAGTTCAGCGAGGTACTGCCCACCCACACTTGGCGAGAATTTCTGCTGCTTGTCTTCGTGTTTGCCAGACCCTACATTTGCTAGCATGGACACCCAATCTTTCCCCATATGAGAACGTTTGTAGCTGCCCAAGGCACTGAAGCATCTCTAACGCACCAGGTGGACAGAATTTGTTTATCTGTTTTATCTTTACATGTGACATCACATACACTCTCATCTACCGATTTCCGTCTCATTCGGACAGTACCTTAGTGGTACGTTGGTTCTTCTTTTTTTGTTAGAGTGTAGATACTCTTCTGGTTATTTAAGGATGAGGAAACCGAGAGCTGGACGTCACACGTCATGCGATCAGTGTGACTACACTGACAAATGGGGCTAGGCATGCAGCATAAGGCATTTGAAGGAATCGGAAAAGACACGTGAGTGTTTATCAGTGAGCTGTTACAGTGCACTGTGGTGGTGGTTCCATTACAGCATGGCCCAGGGACAATATTCCATTTACTTCACATGGGGAAAAATCATTGGGAAACTGGAAGAAGTGTGATGTGCTACAGGTTTAGCCGAGAAGTTTCGTACTTCTCACACCTTGTTTCTCGTGTGTGGGGAGGATTCCAAAACATAGGGGCCGGCCAGAGTGGCCGAGCAGTTAAAGGCGCTACAGTCTGGAACCGTACGACCGCTACGGTCGCAGGTTCGAATCCTGCCTCGGGCATGGATGTGTGTGATGTCCTTAGGTTAGTTAGGTTTAAGTAGTTCAAAGTTCTAGGGGACTTATGACCACAGCAGTTGAGTCCCATAGTGCTCAGAGCCATTTTGAACCAAAACATAGGGACTGCTGCTCAAAGGAGGGGACGTCATGGGCCATGGTGAACTGCAGAAGCAGAGGACCGCTACTTTGTGCAACAAGCAAGAAGGGGCCCTCGTCAAACAGTGGGATCAATTGCCGCAACATATATAGCAGGACTCCAAGGCAGGAAATACCAGACTCCACAGTGACACACCAAAAGCTTGGAGCTGGTCACTTAACCTGTAGACCAGTACATTGTGTTACGTTGACACACGCACATCAGTGCAACTGTTTGCGATGGAGCTAAGAGCATAGGGACTGGACCAATAAGGAGTGAGGTACCGTTCTCTTCTCAGATGAGTACGGATTCAGCTGAGTAGAGATTTTGGATGTACCAATATATGGCGAGAGATGGGGACAAGTAATGCTACCAGAACACTGTCGAACGTTATCGTTTTGGTTGTCCAAGTGTTATGGTGGTGGGAGAGGATTAATGTATGTACTGACCTCCAAATCTTTGAACACAAAACACTAACCAGTCCCCCCCAGGGGCTCAGCATTCATTTGCTGAGTACGGGCTTGGCGACCCCGGGGTCCTGACTGGGGACTGGTCTGCGCCGCCAGTCTCCTGTCACCGTAACCCCCGGACATGCTTCAGCGACCACCGTATGGCGCGGCAGTGGAATGTTGTGTGCTGCGGGGAATGGTAATCTTGGTTTGACCGCCTGGATTGCGAGGAAGGCCAACCGCTATAAAAACCCCTTAGTCTTACGGTGTGCTCCGCGCCTATGAGATGCATGGCTGTTGGGGTGGAAAAGTCGCAAGCGGGCAACCTCTGGGGCACCTGCCGCACCCCAGTTGTATACGGCTTACTCAGGCACGCGGGACTCTGTCTGAGCGGACCTTTAGTTCCCTAGCTGCTCGTGGGACTGCAATGGACCCTTCGACCTCTACATTTCCCCCTACCAGTGGATTGGGTGGGCCACTGGTAGGAAAACGCACCCCATCGAAAAAGTGACTTCGTGCTGCGAGTCCTCCAGCTGCTGGTGTTGCTAGCGATTTATCAGACTGTCGTAACAGAGCACATGCTGATAATCAGAATGTGTTTTTGATTATTAAACGGAAGGAGGGTAGCTTTGAGAGGGTTTCTCCCGTTTACATCCACAAAGGTCTTGAGGAAATTGCAGGTACACTGAAATCTGTTAAGCAACTGCGCAATGGTACTCTGTTAGTTGAGACTTCTAGTTCCCATCAAGTTGCTTCTCTTCGGAAAGCAACCTGTCTCGGAGAGTACGCTATCGAGACCGGGCTCCACTCCACTTTGAATTATAGTAAGGGTGTTGTGACATGTAGGGACTTGGTGGATATCTCCACAGACGAGTTAAAATCTGAGTGGGCTGACGAAGGTATTGTTGACGTGCAGCATATTATGAAATGAGTCGATGGGGACCTCGTCAAATCCGACTCGTTTATTCTCACGTTCAGTTGCCCGAGACTCCCAGAGCATGTTAAAGCGGGGTTCTTACGTTTGCCAGTACGACCATATTTCGTCAACCCAAATGTCAGCGCTTTGGGCATACTACGTTGGGGTGCAATGGGGTAGCCACTTGTGGTAAATGTGGTCAGCCTGCCCATGAAGGAGCCGATTGTTCATCGCCTGTGAAGTGCGTGAATTGCTCTGGGAGTCACCCTGTCTGGAGCCGGGTCTGCCCCATCTATCTCGACGAACGGAAGATCCAGGAGATCAAAACATCTAAGCGCATCCCCTATGGTGAGGCCAAGAAGCTCTTTAAGGCCATGCAACCTCCTGTGTTTACGACATCTTTCGCTTCCGCTCTGAAAAAACCGGTACAAATGGCCACTGTTGCTACGCAAACGGAGGTTGCTAGTTTTAGCACAAATACCTGCGTTTGCCAGTGCACTTGTGCTGCTGCGGTTGTTTTGAAACCTGCGGCTCTCCCCGCAACGTCGGACAAGGCCGTGGTTGCTGACATTGGGGTACTTCCTGCCTCTTCCCATATGGCGCCTCCTGCCCAGGCGAGTACAGCTCCACCTGCTGACAAGGCTCTGCATTCTAAGCCCCCCAAGAAAAGACGCCGAAGGTGAAGGTTTTGCCACCTGAGGAGACTGGTCAGGGTCGGTCTGATGACGAGGCCATCGTACTGTCTGACATCTCCCGTGGGTCGTCATCGGAGCTGATGGACATTGATGTCGACGGAGGCGATCTTCTCACCCCAGGAATAAATCTCCGGCCAGTACGGGCTCTCCTCCAAAACACAGAGGAAGGGTGAAAGTTCAGCCACCCTGATCACTGGCTCCCATATTACAGTGGAACCTGAATGGGTTCAGGACGCATGTGGCCGAATTACAACTCCTTGTTTGAGAGTGCCCTTTGTGCTTATGTCTCCAAGAGACACTGATGCTCCTTCTTTACGGGGCTATACCGTATATCGGAAAGATGATCTGACGGGGGAAAGGGCAAAGGGTGGTGTTGCGGTTTTTGTCCGTGACATGCACCCCTCATCTGAGCTCCCTCTCGTTACAGACTTGCAAGCAGTTGCAGTTGACCTTCTTGTGGGTTGGAGGCTCACAGTCTGTTCACTTTACTTACCACCTCAGGATGCGATAGACTCTGAGGCTCTCACAGACCATATTAGCCAACTCCCCCGCCCATTTCTTCTTCTGGGGGACTTCAATGCTCGTAATGTCTTATGGGGCTCTTCGACTACCTGCCCCAGGGGTCGCATTCTGGAAAGCCTCATGATGTCTGAAGAACTGTGCATCCTCAACTCTGGTGCTCCCACTCATTTCTGTACTGCTTCTGGGTCGTTATCAGCTATTGACTTTTCCTTTTGCTCTCCAGCACTCGCGGATTCTGCTCTGTGGGAGGTTGCTGCTGACCTCCATTCTAGTGACCACTTCCCCCTTTGGATTCGCCTCCTGGATGAGGCTATGGCATTACCAGTGCCGCACCGGTGGCACCTCTGCCGAGCTGACTGGACACTTTTGCCAACTGGCTGTTTTGGAACACCGTGCCAGCGTCCACGAATGGGTAGACCATGTTACAGCCGTGATCTCCCATGCTGCTGAATTGTCAATGCCACGGTGATCCAGTCATCCCAAGAGGCGTCCTGTCCCTTGGTGGACCAATGAGTGCCGCTCAGCCATCCGAGCCCGCCGTGCAGCTCTGCACCGCTTCAAGCGCCGTCCCTCAGCTGGCAATCTTGCGGCCTTTCGGGTGGCAAGGGCCAAAGCGCAGCGAGTGATTAAAGAGAGCAAACGACGGTCATGGCAATCGTTCTTGAACTCCATCTCCCGCTCCACTAGTTCTACGAAAGTATGGGAAGCCATCAGGAGGATTTCCGGGAAACTCGGCCAGCTACCTGTCACGGCATTGCTGCATCAGGGAAGTCTTCTCACGGCGCCGAGAGACATTGCCCAGACACTGGCCATGCATTTTGGGGCGTCTACCGCCACTATTAACTGTGATCCAGATTTCTGCCGCTGCCGCAGTGCCATCGAGAGGGGTCACTTGGACTTCCGGTCTCCAAATTCTGAATCCTACAACTGCCCCTTCACAATATGGGAACAGGATTCGGCGCTGTCTGTGGCTCATGATACTGCGCCTGGTCATGATCAAATCCGGTACAGCATGCTGCAGCACTTGTTACTGCCTTCCAAGGAAGTTCTCCTGAATTGTTTTAATATGATATGGTTATCCGGCACGAACCCTGACTCATGGAGGGAGGCGATTTTGATTCCCCTCCTCAAATTGGGGAAGGACCGAACGCATCCCAGTAGTTATCGAAGTATTGCTTTGACGAGCTGTGTCGGAAAGACGTTGGAACGCATGGTCAACCGTCGCCTGGTTTGGCTGCTCGAGACCAGGCAGCTCCTTAGCCCCTCTCAGTGTGGCTTTCGGAGATGTCGTTCCACTATCGACAACTTGACCCTGCTTGAGGCGGCCATCCAGCAGGCCTTCCTACGTAACCAGCATTGTCTAGGTGTATTCTTTGATATTAATAAGGCGTATGACACTACTTGGCGCCACCTTATCCTCAATAAACTCCATCAGTGGGGCTTTCGTGGCCGTCTCCCCATCTTCATTCGGTCCTTTCTTTCCCACCGCCTCTTTCGATATTGGGTTGGTACTGTGCTTTCTGATTTGTAAGTGAAGGAGAATGGTGTTCCTCAGGGAAGCGTTTTAAGTGTCACCCTCTTTGCCGTCGCCATTAACAGTATCGCGTCCACTATCCGGAGTCCTGCCCAATGCTCCTTGTTTGTGGACGATTTTGCTGTTTTCTGTTCTTCCTCTAGTCTTGTCACTGCTAGTCGGCAGTTGCAGCTTACGATAAAGCGATTAGAGGCATGGACTGCGAAGACGGGTTTTACCTCTTCTGCAGACAAACGTGTGTGTGTTCATTTTACTCGTTCTCGACGTCTTTTTACCTCCCCTCAATTGCGTCTGAGGGACACCATTCTTCCTTTCAGAGACACTGTGAGGTTCCTGGGCCTCACTTTTGATTCCAAGTTGTCGTGGTTGCCTCACCTTAAAGACCTCAACGAGCGGGCCCTGAAGGCACTGAATATTTTGAAGTGTCTGGGCCATCGGTCCTGGGGAGCAGATCGGGCGCGTCTGCTGCAATTTTATAGGGGTTTCGTCCGATCGCGTCTTGGCTATGGTAGCACCGTGTATGGGTCAGCAAGGCGTATCTGAAGATTCTTGACGCAGTACACCATGAGGGTATCAGGCTGGCCACTGGTGCCTTCCGTACCAGTCCCATCCCCACCCTGTGTGCTGAGGCAGGGGAACCGCCGCTCTTCATCCGGCGGAAACTCCTCATGGTGCGACGGTTGTGTCAATTCCTTGCCTGTCCTACCTCCCCTGCGTACCCTACCGTTGCCCGACCGCCTATGGAACGTCTCTTTTACAGTCGTCCCAGGGCAACGAGACCATTTGGGATTCGTGCCAAGCATTTGCTTGCGTCCCTTGGTGTGGAGCGTGTGGCCCCCCAACGACAAGGTTTTACTCGTCTGCCTCCCTCGTTGCTCCAGAGGCCCAGCGTCCTTTTAGACTTGTCGGAGTAGCGGAGTAGCGGAGTAGCGGAGTAGCGGAGGAGCTGCACTCCTGCGTTTGTTTTTGCTTCCTTATTTTCCGATATTTTACGCCAGCATCCGGACCATGTACCAGTATTTACGGATGGCTCTAAACAGGGGGACTCTGTTGGTTGTGCTGTTGTTTCCCTTATCGAGTCGTCAAGTTACGGCTTCCTGCGGCGTTTACCATCTTTGATGCCGAATTGTTTGCGATCCTGCGGGCATTGGAGCAGATGAGATGTGTTCCCAGTCGTAAGTTCTTCATCTGTTCTGACTCCCTGAGTGCCCTTCAGACCATTCAACAATTGTACCCAGCGGATACGGTCGTCCAGAACATCCATGATGCCCTACTCCACCTGCAACGGCAGGGGAAGGAGGTTTCTTTCTGCTGGGTGCCAGGGCAGATGGGTATTAGGGGAAACGAACTGGCGGATGTGGCTGCCAAAGATGCATGTTCCTTCCCTCACGTTGTTGAATGTGCCGTCCCCCTCCATGCTGTTACCTCCCTCCTGCGTTTTCGTGTTATGCGTCAATGGGAAGAGGAGTGGCTGGCAGTCGGTGACAATAAGCTGCGTCTGGTCAAGGCCACCACGCGGCCATGGCGTACGTCCTACCAGTCATGTAGGCGGGATGAGGTTCTCCTCACTCGCCTCCGCATCGGGCACAGTCCCTTCACACATGGTTTTTTACTCTGGCGGGAGGATCCCCCAATCTGCAGTGCTTGTGGCGTCCAGATTACTGTCCGCCACATTTTACTTGACTGCCTTTTATTCTCTGACCAGAGGGCGGTGGTTTCCTTGCCACCGGATTTGCCCTCTATTTTGCAAGACGACGCAACGTCTGTGGTTAAGGTTTTACGGTTTTGTGTCCTGTCCAATTTGTTGCCTTGGATTTTAGGGAGAGGGTTTTAATGTGCTGCTGGATGACTGACTCACCCAGATTTTAGGTAAGAGGTCCGCCAGTCACGAATACCTCCTTGTTTCCCTTCGGTTTCTGTCCTCCCTTCCTTGTGTTTCCTTTCCTTTTTTAGTGCATTCCTTCTCCTCTTGTTTTGCCTCTGTATGTGAGGATTTGGAACTGCGTCAGGTCTGTGTCTTTTAGCTGTTCCCCTTGTTCGCTGTCCGTCTTAGTCCCTTCACTGCATGTGTTCCTGTTTTTATGCGTTTGGGCGCCGATGACCCCGCTGCTTAGCGCCTGTAAACCTCAAACACACACACACACTAACCAGTCAACAGGGGTGCTTTAGTCCATTCATTTTTATGGGTGAGAATGTGTGACAGCATCCAACAATGCAAGTGTGCAAGTGGAGGAGCCCTCAGAACGTGAGAATATTGGGCGAAAGAACTCGCCTGCTCATCCCATCGAGCACACGTGGGATGCGTTGCGGAGAGGTCCACATGCACCGAACAGCATCCAGCGACGTTGGAGGAATGGAATCCCCTGCAACAATAGCTCCTTGCCAACCTTGTGCCAAGTATGGAAGGACGTCACAGAGCATGCGTTATTAACTGTGGTGAACACACACACTTTATGAACCGTGTCCCACTTTTTGTAATGGCCAGGGAAGCGTCGTAAATCGCGGTGACTTCGATGTAATTATTGTCTTTCAACAAAAGTGTCATGTTTGTTTGTCTCATTGGGTATTTCTCTGAGATACCTTCTTGACTATAGCAATTATTTCTATGCATGATCCAAGTTTCATGGAGTTATGTCACATGCGAGTGACACATGATGTGAAAGTTACTTTCGTCCTTAAATTTTGCACACCAGTGTATTACAACGGTTCTAGAATGATTCGTCATTCGTCTATCAAAATATAGATACCTGCTGTCATCTCCCTCCTAATTTTAGTGTAACCTTATTTGATAGCATACCTTTACATTATTTATTCCACCCACGCACTTTGAAATTTGACATCTACTGCATCTGCCATTGCTACAGGTCCGTATTTAAAGAGAAAATCATGATTGGCAGCAAAATGTTCTATGCATGCAGGCTTAAGCAGAGAATGAAAAGTTGTACCAAGACCAGGGTTCGAACCAAAGTCGCCTGCAGATGGGCCTAGAGCTACGCCATCCTCGCCTAGTGGCTTCGTGCAACTGCTCAGACTAACCTACCACGCCTCTAGATGAGATGCCTGAAACTTATCTCTGGAACCATATATAGTCTCATTTGAGTAAAGGACCCATGTCTGCCTTTCAGGCAGGATCCCCCATTTTGTTCGATGCTGAGATGCTAATACAACACGATTAAAGAGACTCTGCGATGTTGTTCGATTTTAGGGGGATTGCCAGGAGGGCTGAGACGTGAATGGGAACTTAGATTCAGGAGGGAAGCATGGTAGCGTAGTCCATGCAGTTGTGCACGGCTGCTGTGCCACGATGGCATAGTGGTTAGCGTTTCATTATAGATGTCTGAGACTTGAAAATGTCTCTGGAACCATATATAGTTTCATTTGAGAAAAGAAGCTATTTCATGAACGAATTCAACACATCAGTTACATTTTCGTTGTAATGAGAGAACTTCTGCCACGTCTATCATTTGTCGCCCATCCGTATTCCGTTTCCGAACGATGCTTGGAAAGCATTAAGTGTCGGTAAAACTCTATGTATTAGCTCTAATTCTTCGGATTTTCTCATTACGATCACTTCTCCAATAGTATGCTGGAGGAAGTAATATGCTGTCCACAACATAGTGTACTGGTTGCCCCGGGGAGAATAATATTTATTCTTATGGAAGAATTACGAACAGTGCCATGAATTAAGACAGTTATGATTCTTGAAAGAAATGCAAAAAAAAAGTGCAGAAAAAAACATTTATCATTATTTACCATTAAACGTAATTGTATTTCAAAAATGTCGATTTGTTATGTGTATTACTATTTGTTCTATGTTAAAAATATTAATAGCTGTGAAAAAGTAGAATGATTTTATATAATTACTTACTTTGATCTTGATCTTGGTTAATGATAGACATGAGAGACATTGTAAGTGTACTTACGTTGCACTTTGGTGAAATATATGTGTTTATTTGCTTTTAAAACCTCTGTTTGTGTATCCTTAGCATCCCTACATCTTGGAAAACTAACGACTTATTTTTTTTCAGATTAACAGAACGCGCAATACGGCGCGAGCCTATGAATGATTGTTGTCGGCCATTTGCACGGCCGCAACGTCTTATTTGAATATTGCCAACATTAAACGGCACAGAGCTGTGTTAAGGGGACTACGCCCGTGGTTCAGGACGCAAAAAATCGATTTTCGGTTTTCATCATGTTTCGATAGATTAAGGTTTTATTTAAGTACCCTTAAAAGGATTCTCCTGAAAAAAAAATTTTTTTTAGAGCATTTAAAGAGCATTTTCCTACCACTTGTGTTTATGTGCCAGGCCCACTTTTCTGTCACCCGCTGTCAACCCACCCATTGTCAACTCTAAGCCATATGGAGATGCCATTATTAGCAAATGTGTAGGCCATGTTCAAAAACTTTTGGCAACAAGGCTGAGAAAACTATTGATATGAGAGGAAAAAAATTAGAAGATGGAAAGTTGTTGACCGGACAGGGTCGGTTAACTAAAACTGAAATAGAAAACTTGCGGGTATAATATGGGCAGGCAATTAGGAGAAATTAAGAAAAAAATGTTTAAGTGTGTGTGAAATCTTATGGGATTTGACTGCTAAGGCCATCAGTTCCTAAGCTTACGCACTACTTAACCTAAATTATCCTAAGGACAAACACACACACACATGCCCGAGGGAGGACTCGAACCTCCGCCGGGTCCAGCCGCACAGTTGATGATTGCAGCGCCGCAGACCGCTCGGCTACTCCCGCGCGGCCAAATAAAGAAAATCTGGAGACAATGAGGAGAGATGTTTGGGCCATATTCTTCCATAAGTCCTCTACTGATGATAAGCCATGTCATGGATTGTATCCATCACGAGAAAATTCGTGGTACAAATAAAATAGGACTCGGACAACTGGAGAATCTTATTCTCACCAGTATTCTCTTCCTGCTGCTGTTATTACAGCAATTAAACCTATTTTCAGAGTCTTGGCTCATCCTGACGTTCTAAGGAAATGCCTGCATGGGCAGACACAGAACCCAAATGAATGTTTCAACAGCATAATTTGGAACCGCCTTCCTAAAACTGTATTTGTAGGCATGCATACAATGAAACTAGTAGTTCATGATGCTGTTATTACGTTCAATAGTAGCAATATTCGAAAGTGTTGGGTACTGAAAAACCTGGAAATTAATCCTGGTGAAAATATGATCACTGGGCTGCAACATTGCGATAAAATGAGGATAGCCGATGCAGACAGGTCTGCATCTAATACGGCCAAGAAAGCAAGACAAACATCCAGGAAGGTGAAAAAGAAGCTGGAAGACCTGCTAGAGCGCTTACCAACTACGACTGACGGAGGACATCGAAAAAGTAAAGAAAGGCAGCTCGTTTTGTATTATCGCGAAAGAGGGGAGAGAGTGTCGTGGATATGAAAAGCGAGTTCTTTCTCCGATGAGTGTGAAAATATTCTACACTTCTGGCCATTAAAATTGCTACACCACGAAGATGACAGACGCGAAATTTAACCGACAGGAAGAAGATGCTGTGACACGCAAATGATTAGCTTTTCAGAGCATTCACACAAGGTTGGCGCCTGTGGCGACACCTACAACGTGCTGACATGAAGAAAGTTTCCAACCGATTTCTCATACACAAACAGCAGTTGACCGGCGTTGCCTGGGGAAACGTTGTTGTGATGCCTTGTGTAAAGAGGAGAAATGCCTACCATCACGGTTCCGACTTTGATAAAGATAGGATTGTAGTCTATCGCGATTGCGGTTTATCGTATCGCGACACTGCTGCTCACGTTGGTCGAGATCCAATGACTGTTAGCAGGATATGGAATCGGTGGGTTAAGGAGGGTAATACGGAACGACGTGCTGGATCCCAACGGCCTCGTCTTACTAACAGTCGAGATGACAGGCATCTTATCCGCATGGCTGTAACGGATCGTGCAGCCACGTCTCGATTCCTGAGTCAACAGATGGAGACGTTTGCAAGACAACAACCATCCCCACGAACAGTTCGACGACGTTTGCAGCAGCATCGACTATCAGCTCGGAGACCATGACTGCAGTTACCCTTGAAGCTACATCACAGACAGGAGCGCCTGCGATGGTGTACTCAACGACAAACCTGGGTGCACGAATGGCAAAACGTCATTTTTTTCGGATGAATCCTGCTTCTGTTTACAGCATCACAATGGTGCATCCGTGTTTGGCGACATCGCGGTGAACGCACATTGGAAGCGTGTATTCATCATCGCCATACTGGCGTATCATCCGGCGTGATGGTATGGGGTGCCATTGGTTACGCGTCTCGGTCAGCTCTTGTTCGCATTGACGGCACTTTGAACAGTGGACGTTACATTTCATATGTGTTACGACCCGTGGCTCTACCCTTTATTCGATCCCTGTGAAACCCTACATTTCAGCAGGATAATGCACGACCGCATGTTGCAGGTCCCGTACGGGCCTTTCTGGACACAGAAAATGTTGGACTGCTGCCCTGGCCAGCACATTCTCCAGATCTCTCACCAACTGGAAACGTCTGGTCAATGGTGGCCGAGCAACTGGCTCGTCACAATACGCCAGTCACTACTCTTGATGAACTCTGGTATCGTCTTGAAGCTACACGGGCAGCTGTACCTGTACACGCCATCCAAGTTCTGTTTGACTCAATGCCCCGGCGTATCAAGGCCGTTATTACGGCCAGAGGTGGTTGTTTTGAGTAACTGATTTCTCAGGATCTATGCACCCAAATTGCGTGAAAATGTAATCACATGTCAGTTCTAGTATATTTGTCCAATGAATACCCGTTTATCTTCTGCATTTCTTCTTGGTGTAGCAAATTTAGTGGCCAGTAGTGTATATAGGCTTTGCCGACCGCGGCGCAGTGTTCTGCCTGTTTACGTACTTGTATCTCTGTATTTGAATAAGCATGCCTGTCCCAGTTTCTTTGGCGTTTCAGTGTAATATCCTAAGCACGGAACTCGTCGTGTTTTAAATAAAAACTCTCATTTTGGCTGAAAGCTGACGGTTTTACGTTCACATTTTAAAAATTGAAATGGGGGAACTATATACAAGAAACCGAAGTCGGTGACCTAGGACGTGCTCGCTGTCTGGAACGCAGCTAGTCTGCCTTACGGGTCCATCACGCTCTGTGGACGCGCCGCCTTGTGTTCGGCCAGTGCTGGTGTCTGTCTGCCTCTCTAGGCACGCGGCAGAACCGTGCCCTCGACCCAGGAGGCAGCCAGGCAGTCGCGGGCCGGAAGCCGCGGTCTATCAGCTGAGCGGCCAGCCCATCCGTTTCCGCTTCCCTTGTCGGCAATGAGTTCCCGGTAGCCCTAACTGCGGCCCACTTCCCTGAATGCGCCGCTCCCAGAACTTCTCGCAGCAATAGTCTGCCGGAAGCGGCCTACACCGCAACGTGGGAAAGCGCTCTGTTTCCTTTTTTCGTGTAATTCGTTGCAGCAGCCGCTGCTTTCCGGCTTCGCGTGTTAACGTCTACTATTCCCGTTGACTTGGGTGGTATTTGCAGCCCTGTCTTCAAATGTTGCACATGTCGTTGTGCGAAAAAAACGAAAAATAACTGGTTGTCAGAATGACTGATTCAACACAAAGAAAAATCACAACAACCTTCACTGTAGTTAAATGGAAATACGTCAATAATGACGGTGCAAAAAGAATTCCACTGTCACAGAGAGAAGGTAACGAGTGAACAAAAGGCGTCTACAGGGGGCGGATGACTTGTCTAACGACGTGACGGGAAAAAGAAATGAGAGGTGATATGGGAAACATATGATATCCAGTAATCAAGTGAGAGTTTGACCGAGTCTTGGAAGAATTTCGACTAAATAAGGCAGAAGCTATGGATAACATTCCTTCGGAATTTCTAAAGTCATCGATGAAAGTGGTAACTGAAAGAGTATTGAAACTGATTTGTAGGACTGAATTGAAAAGAAAATCAGCATTGGCCGTATTTTGTTGTTTTATTGTCAGCAAAATCGATTTTCGGTCACTTAGTGACCATCCTCAGTGCTGTAATATACAATTAAATTGGTAGGCACTGGTATCAAGCTATAACCACAAGCTTGGAGCCTACCAATTTAATTGTATATTACAGCACTGAGGATGGTCACTAAGTGACCGAAAATCGATTTTGCTGACAATAAAACAACAAAATACGGCCAATGCTGATTTTCCTTCCAATTCTATCCACTATTTCGTCGTGGTGCACAGAACACTCTATGGAGTTGCCAATCAATATGATTTGTAGGATCTGTGACTCTGGAATGATACCATCAAACTACCGGAAAAATGCCGTCCACATGATCCCGAAGGAAACAAGGACAGGTAAGTGCGAGAAATATCGTACAATCGAGTTAACGCCTCACGTGTCCAAGTTGATGACAAGAATAATGCACAAAAGATTGGATAAGATAATGTGACAACTGCCAGAAGACGGTCATTTTAGTTTTCGGACAGTTAAAGGCATCAGCGAGGCGGCTATGACGTTGGGATTGTTAATGAAAGTAAGACTAAGGGAACATGAAGAAACGTTCATTAGATTTTCCGACCAGCCGGCCGCTGTGGCCGAGCGGTTGTAGGCGCTTCTGTCCGCGCTGCCGCTACGATCGCTGGTTTGAATCCTGCCTCGGGCATGGATGTGTGTGATGTCCTTAGGTTAGTTAGGTTTAAGTAATTCTAAGTCTAGGGGACTGATAATCTCAGATGTTAAACCTCATAGTGCTTAGAGTCATTTGAACCACTTGCCGACCGGGAAAAAGCGGTCAGCAATATAAAACAGCAGAAAATGTTCGAAATTCTCGCAAAAATAGGAGTAAATTGTAAAGAAAGACGGAAAGTACATAAAAGGTACAAGAAACAAGAGCGGACCATAAGAATGGAAGACAAAGAAAGATGTTGTCAGATTAAAAAGGGTGCAAGACAGGGATGCCGTCTTTCGCCCTTACTGTTCAAACTGTACACTCGTGGTTCCCAAAGATGTCCAAGTGGACCCCCAGGGGCCCTCGGGAGACCAGAAGGGGATCAACGTTGGCGTAAAAAAAAAAATGGGGCTTCAAAAGTTGTAAGTGGGGGTCCACGAAAATTTTTAGCCACCTTAATTTTTTTCAGTACCTAAAGTATTTTAAGGTCAGCGACTGCTACTTCTAAAAACAAGCATATTCTGTATTCAGTACAACGCATGTAGGGACTTGCAAAGTGCCGCCCGCTCGCCGAATATGCTTGGTTAGACGTACTTACAAGCTTCACTAATATGAATACGAATGACAAGGAGAAAACGTTACTCATTTGTTTCCGGAATTTTGAAAATAAACGTGTCAGTGAATCGATGTTAGCGTTTGCCATTGCTGGACAAAGTAAGTATCTGCTCATTTGTTACCGATGTACTAAATTTATAGTAAATAGTTTTTCAAGCTTCTCAGTCTTATTGTTTGTATTAACAATAAGAACCAGTACTAATCAATAAGGCGTTGCTCTTATTGAGTGCAGTACAACTAAGTAATAATACAGTCAACTGATGAAGAGAATCTATGCTTATGAAACGAGGCATTGGTCTCGGCAATTAGGTATATACATTCTTTAATTATTAATTAAAAACCGGCTATTTAATCTCGTGGCTGCTAAAGCTTCGACGATTAAACAATGGGTCTTAGCAGTTTATTGCTTTTAATAATTAAAAACAGTTTTTCTTTTTTCATTCCAATAATTAATTCTGTTAAAATAGCCATATCCTGTTAAAATCGCCTCATGATTACTAAAACAAACATTTTTTTTTCTTTACAGGTTATAACTGACACGAAAAACGGCTGAATCTAAGAAGAAATGTCGACAATACAGTGTTGATTAGCTGAAATTTGGTTTTTTTGCATCAAAGGCAGACAAACGATTGCCCAAATGTCTTTTCTGCAACAAAGTTTTGAGCCCAAATGTCTTTTTTGCAACAAAGTTTTGAGCAATGACTCTATGGAACCATCGAACCTCGAAGATCATCTAAGAAGATGTCATCCTGATGAAATAGGTAAAGATTTGAAATCCTTTCAAACATTGAAGGAAAAATACGAAAAGAGACCCACCGTGGACAGTATGTTCGCTTCAACATCTCAAAGTAACGATGATGGCTTGCGGGTATCTTACAATATCTTATTGCTTAAAGCGAAATATGGAAAACCGCACACCATCGGAGAACAGTTAATTTTACCCGCTACTGAAGAGGTTTTAAAAACTGTTCTGCACAAACCACCATTTGACGTACTCAAAAGAATTTCTGTAAGTACCAACACTCTACAAAGACGTATTGATGAAATGAGCTCTGATGTTGAAAGCTTCTTGTGTAATTATTTGCAAACCACTCATTTTTCTATTCAACAGGACGAGTCGACTTTACCTGATAATGAGACATTATTATTGGCATACGTTCGATTTGTTATGGACGAAGAAATCCGTGAAGAGCTGCTATTCGCGAAAACTTTGTAAACGGACACTAGAGGCGAATCAGTATTTAATGTCCTGACTGTTTTTTTTTTTTTAAATGAAAAATCGATTTCATTTACAAACATTATTTCGGTGGCAGCAGATGGAGCTCCTGCCATGTTCGGGCGCGATCGTGGATTTTAAGCCATCTTAAAAGAACGATACCAGAACTAACTGCAATTCACTTTGTCATCCACCGACAACACCTTGTTGCGAAAAATTTGAGTATTAGTTGCATCAATCGTTTCAATTTGTGATTAACACAGTAAACAAAATAAGAAGCAATGCGTTGAATACCCTTTTCTATGCACTATTGTGCGATGAAAATGATGAAGATGTCCAACGATTGCTCTTACATACTGAAGTACGCTGGTTGTCGAAATGTGCATATTTATCAAGAGTTTACTCACTTTTCGAATCGATTATAGAATTTCTGCAAACTAGAGATCCAGGTTTAAAAGAAAATCTGATCAAATTTAAAGCAGACATTGCGTACTTGACAGATTTGTTCAACAAATAGAATGACGTTAACTTGCAGTTACAAGGGGAGAGCCTAAATTTAATAAAAACAAAGGGTGCAATTTCGGCTTTTCTTGGTAAATTGAAATTTATGAAGCAAAATATTAGTCGGCGCAAATTCTCCCAGTTTCCAAACTTGTCACAGCCAAAATGACTGAATATTCAGACATATGCTCAACATTTAATTACCCTGCATGAGTACTTCAAAAATAGATTTGAAGATATTCTGACGATGGAATTAGCACCACGGATCATTAATCTATTTGGTGAAATGGAAGTGGCGAGTGTGGTATTACAAGAGGAGCTACTTTAGCGTAGCACCAATGAGGAGCTGAAGGTGAAATTTAAAAAACGCTGTCAAACATTTTGGCTGCAGGCAGAAATACACGAAAAAAGAGCAGATTGAACATTACAGAAGGGGGAGATTTGAGATTATTACTTACAAAACTGAAGTCAAATATCGATAATTTGCCGTCAATTTATGAAGTACGTCCGTCTCATTAAAATTATGACTTTTTTAAAAATTGTTTATTTGCATTTTAGAGTTGATTGTTGATGTTTTGTCTGTTGTTGATTAGTACGTTATCAATGTTTATTTTTAATAATCTTAAGTATATTATCATAAGTATTATTTTAATAAATAGGACACTAGAAATATGTTATTTATATTTTTATTTTTACCACACCGAATTTAGGGTTGGGACTCGACCGTGACATTTTTTAGGAGTTTTGGCAATACAGTAGAAATGTAGCAGCAGTCGCTCTACCGAAAACAGTAAAACTTTGGAAGTGGTCTAGGAGAAAATAAGTTTGGGAGTGTCCTCTCTACACCAAAGAAGTACAAATGGAAATAAAAGTGCGGTTCAAGTGTGGGATTAAAATTGAGAGTGAAAAGATATCAGTGATAACATTTGCTGATGACATTTATACGCCCACTCAAAATAAAGCACAATTACAGGAATTGCAGTAACTGTTGACTGGAATAAATAATCTACTGTGTTCACCTTATGGATCGAGGGTAAACAAAAACGAAACTGACGGGGAGTTTCAGGAAGATTAGTGGCAAAGTCAACAACAGTCAACATGAAATAGACGAAATAACGGAATTCTACTATTTCAAAACTATTTGCATCGGTTCTTCTTCTGTTTCGTTTCACTTCTTTTTCTCTCTTTTTTTTCGGCACAACTAATTTCGATCACCCTCGATCATCATGAGATCTACATCGTTTCTAAAGCAACCTGTCATGTCTTATAATAACTACCCTTTAAAAAAAATAACATCCGAATATCAGAATACGCATAGTTTCTGTTTCTCTTACGTCAAATATACCTTTACCATAGCAACTACTACGACTAAAACTTACGTTACAAAAACAGAGGATATAATATACTTTTACTACAGTACGTTTCATCAAGCTAAGGTCAATGATCCCCAGGCTATTGTTAAGCAGTAGAATCTCTTGTAGCATTACAAACTTTTTCTCCTCTCTGTAGACCACGAAAGACCCACACACTTTGCTCCATTGCATCTAGTTTCTCTGGCTTGTCTGTGTTCCGTACAGCACTGGCCATGAAGTCAGGTCCAGGAATATCTCACTGTCTCCAGACCACATGGCAACAGCTCAGAGTGCGTCGCGTATACACTACTGGCCATTAAAATTGCAACACCAAGAAGAAAGTTAGATGATAAACGGGTATTCATTGGACAAATATATTATACTAGAACTGACATGTGATTACACTTTCACGCAATTTGGGTGCATAGATCCTGAGAAATCAGTACCCAGAACAACCACCTCTGGCAGTAATAAGGGCCTTGATACGCCTGGGCATTGAGTCAAACGGAGCTTGGATGGCGTGTACAGGTACAGCTGCAGATGCAGCTTCAACACGATACCAGAGTTCATCAAGAGTAGTGACTGGCGTATTGTGACGAGCCAGTTGCTCGGCCACCATTGACCAGACGTTTCCAGTTGGTGAGAGATCTGGAGAATGTGCTGGCAAGGGCAGCAGTCGAACATTTTCTGTATCCAGTAAGGCCCGTACAGGACCTGCAACAAGCGGTCGTGCATTAACCTGCTGAAATGTGGGGTTTCGCAGGGATCGAATGAAGGGTAGAGCCACGGGTCTTAACAGATATTAAATGTAACGTCCACTGTTCAAAGTGCCGTCAATGCGAACAAGAGCTGACCGAGACGAGTAACCAATGGCACCCCATACCATCACGCCGGGTGATACGCCAGTATGGCGATGACGAATACACGCTTCCAATGTGCGTTCACCGCAATGTCGCCAAACACGGATGCGACTATCATGATGCTGTAAACAGAACCTGGATTCATCCGAAAAAATGACGTTTTACCATTCGTACACCCGGGTTCGTCGTCGAGTACACCATCGCAGGCGCTCCTGTCTGTGATGCAGCTTCAAGGGTAACCGCAGCCATGGTCTCCGAACTTATAGTCCATGCTGCTGAAAACGTCGTCGAACTGTTCGTGCAGATGGTTGTTGTCTTGCAAACGTTCCCATCTGTTCACTCAGGGATCGAGACGTGGCCGCACGATCCGTTACAGCCATGCGGTTATGATGCCTGTCATCTCGACTGCTAATGATACGAGGCCGTTGGGATCCAGCACGGCGTTCCCTATTACCCTCCTGAACCCACCGATTCCACATTCTGCTTACAGTCATTGGATCTCGACCGACGCGACCAGACATATCGCGATACGATAAACCGCAATCGCGATAGGCTACAATCTGTCCTTTATCAAAGTCGGAAACGTGATGGTACGCATTTCTCCTCCTTAGACGAGGCATCACAACAACGTTTCACCAGGCAACGCCGGTCAACTGCTGTTTCTGTATGAGAAATCGGTTGGAAACTTTCCTCATGTCAGCACGTTGTAGGTGTCGCCACCGGCGCCAACCTTGTGTGAATGCTCTGAAAAGCTAATCGTTTGCGTATCACAGCATGTTCCTCCTGTCGGATAAATTTCGCGACTATAGCACGTCAACTTCCTGGTTTAGCAAATTTAATGGCCAGTACTGTATTTCACCGAGAACCACGTTACTCCTATGGCCTCCTCCCAACACGCATTGATGAGCCGATCAATCCTGATGCTATGAGGTCTTTGTTCTCGGTCCCTGTGCTCGTCTTCTGGTCATACTCATCTTTGCTACTGTGTATGCTGGCTATTCCCTCACAGTCACTGAGATACTTGGGAGAGATAGCTATAACAAAACCATTCCACCTGGTGTGCACGATACAGAGAGAGGGGAGATACCTCCAGACTTCAGGAAGAATATAATAATTCAGATTCCAAAGAAGGCGGGTGTTGGCATGTGTGAATACTACCTACCATTATTTACAGAAGAACCGAGAAATGCGTTCCAGCTTCGTTTTAATGGATTGAATGTTACCTATGTGTGTGGGTTTTTGATGACGTTTCTGAATTACATATCGCTGTGTGACTGTAACATTGTATTGCTCTTTGTTTCTGTTCTTAGTAATGGCCTCCTTAGGCGCTCGTCAATATGCTGCCAGTGCTGTTCAGTATCATTTGTGAAAGCGAGCCACTCTGAAGACGTGTCCCTAACAGGCAGCATCGACTTGGTACGTTTATTGACTAGTGAGGTTTATACGTTATGAGTAGGGCTGTCTGTTTCGTAGCGACACATGGACTTAGAAAATATAATAAGTGCCACAATAGATGTGCCAAGCAAGGTCGTAAGAGATGGAAAAGAGCCACCGTGGTACAACAACCGAGTTAGAAAACTGCTGCGGAAGCAAAGGGAACTTCACAGCAAACATAAACATAGCCAAAGCCTTGCAGACAAACAAAAATTACACGAACCGAAATGTAGTGTTAGGAGGGCTATGCGAGAGGCGTTCAATGAATACGAAAGTAAAGTTCTACGTGCTGACTTCGCAGAAAATCCTAAGAAATTTTGGTCTTATGTCAAAGCGGTAGGTGGGTCAAAACAAAATGTCCAGACACTCTGTGACCAAAATGGTACTGAAACAGAGGATGACAGTCTAAAGGCCGAAATACTAAATGTCTTTTTCCAAAGCTGTTTCACAGAGAAAGACTGCAATGTAGTTCCTTCTCTAGATTGTCGCACAGATGACAAAATGGTAGATATCGAAATAGACGACAGAGGGATAGAGAAACAATTAAAATCGCTCAAAAGAGGAAAGGCCGCTGGAACTGATGGGATACCAGTTCGATTTTACACAGAGTACGCGAAGTAACTTGCCCCTCTTCTCGCAGCGGTGTACCGTAGGTCTCTAGAAGAGCGTAGCGTTCCAAAGGATTGGAAAAGGGCACAGGTCATCCCCGTCTTTAAGAAGGGACGTCGAAAAGATGTGCAGAACTATAGACCTATATCTCTAACGTCGATAAGTTGTAGAATTTTGGAACGCGTATTATGTTCGAGTATAATGACTTTTCTGGAGACTAGAAATCTACTCTGTAGGAATCAGCATGGGTTTCGAAAAAGATGGTCGTGTGAAACCCAGCTCGCGCTATTCGTCCACGAGACTCAGAGGGCCATAGACACGGGTTCACAGGTAGATGCCATGTTTCTTGACTTCCGCGAGGCGTTCGATTCAGTACCCCACAGTGGTTTAATGAACAAAGTAAGAGCATATGGACTATCAGACCAATTGTGTGATTGGATTGAAGAGTTCCTAGATAACAGAACGCGGCAACCATTTTCAATGGAGAGAAGTCTTCCGAAGTAAGAGTGACTTCAGGTGTGCCGCAGGGGAGTGTCATAGGACCGTTGCTATTCACAATATACATAAATGACCTTGTGGATGACATCGGAAGTTCACTGAGGCTTTTTGCAGATGATGCTGTGGTGTATCGAGAGGCTGTAACAATGGAAAATTGTACTGAAATGCAGGAGGATCTGCAGCGAATTGACGCATGGTGCAGGGAATGGCAATTGAATCTCAATGTAGACGAGTGTAATGTGCTGCGAATACACAGAAAGAAAGATCCTTTATCATTTAGCTACAATATAGCAGGTCAGCAACTGGAAGCAGTTAATTCCATAAATTATCTGGGAGTAGGCATTAGGAGTGATTTAAAATGGAATGATCATATTAAGTTGATCGTCGGTAAAGCAGATGCCAGACTGATATTCATTGGAAGAATCCTAAGGAAATGCAATCCGAAAACAAAGGAAGTAGGTTACAGTGCGCTTGTTCGCCCACTGCTTGACTACTGCTCACCGGTGTGGGATCCATATCAGATAGGGTTGATAGAAGAGATAGAAAAGATCCATCGGAGATCAGCGCGCTTCGTTACAGGATCATTTAGTAATCGCGGAAGCGTTACGGAGATGATAGATAAACTCCAGTGGAAGACTCTGCAGGAGAGACGCTCAGTAGCTCGGTACGGGCTTTTGTTAAAGTTTCGAGAACATACCTTCACCGAAGAGGCAAGCAGTATATTGCTACCTCCTACGTATATCTCGCGAAGAGACCATGAGGTTAAATCAAAGTGATTAGAGCCCACAGAGAATCATACCGACAATCCTTCATTCCACGAACAATACGAGACTGGAATAGAAGGGAGAACCGATAGAGGTACTCAAGGTACCCTCCGCCACACACCGTCAGGTGGCTTGAGAAGTATGGATGTAGATGTAGATGTTTTCTGGGACCAATAAAATGGATTTAGTCTTTGTTTTGAATTGGTCGGCTTGCGTGTTAACCTTCGACTGTCACACACCTTTCCTGAGCCTGGCAGGACAGGGTCCTAGCAGTGAAATTTGTGAGATCATTCCCGACACATCCCAAACGTCAGCAGGAGGACTAAAATCATACCCAGCTAGTAGATAACGGGGGAAGAGATTACAGTGTGGAGACGGTGATACGAAGTGTTTCAAATGGCTCTGAGCACTATGGGACTTAACATCTGTGGTCATCAGTCCCCTAGAACTTAGAACTACTTAAACCTAACTAACCTAAGCACATCACACACATCCATGCCCGAGACAGGATTCGAACCTGCGACCGTAGCGGTCACGCGGTTCCAGATTGAAGCGCCTAGAACCGCACGGCCACATCGGCCGGCGGGTGATACGACAGTGGATGTCATTCAGTCTTCAGATGCTCTCGTTGCAGATCATAGCAGTTACACGTTGAGTCTGTTTGCAGAAATGTGTAATAGTGGTTCACACATTATTCTTAGCGCAAATTTTAGATAGTAATATATGGAAACTAAGCTGTGAGCTTTAAATTCGGTAAAATGCAGTTAAGAACCATTATAATTTCAGTGAACTGCACAGACAATGGCTAATGGAACAGAGAATAGTGATACTGAATTTGCAGAATATGTAATTAATTATTCTGAGCCAGAAGAAAGTGCACAAAATTTTGAAACCAATCCAGTTAGTGAAAACAATACAGGCAATGTGAATTTAGTCTCGACATTGTTGGCTCCACAACCCAGAACTGTGGCTAAGGACACACTCGGAAGGATAACGATTCGAATGTTATTTGAAATCCTTCTAAGTTTAAAAAATAAAATTGATGCAAGAAACAGTCTCCTACAGAATGTACAGGACCAATTAACAAGTACAACGCATGAAACTTGTTGATTCAATTTCACAAAAATACAACGCGTTCAAGACCGGATTTCACAGTAAATGTGATAATCCGGAGGTGAAATAGGTGCAGTAAAAACACTATTCGAAGAACAAAAGGTTCATTGTCAAAAATCTTTAGCTGAATCTTCTGATTTGGCTGCTATAAAGCGAAACTACACTGACAATACGGATGCTGTAACGACGACGCTTTGTTCTGCACAAGCTCATTGTACAGAACTTCAAACAAACTTAAATGACAACAGTGAAGTGGTACGCAGTCGCGTCCACATTACTGCAAAGCTTGTAGAGTGACTACAGAATTCAATTAACAGAGTATCAGACTTATTACTACAGCACTAGGGTTCATCGTGGGTCACAGTTTACCCCTGAAAAGCACTGGGGAATTCAAACCGGATCGTTGCATACAACCAGCTATTTTCAACGAATAATTTCGAAATTTCTTCTCTAAAATATGTCTGTAAGGGCAGTACACTGATACATGTTTTCGATATACAAAAGATGGAGCTCATACGTGGGACAGTAAAGTGTCCGAAAAATATGAAACTCTTGAAGAATTTGTACCAGTACTTTTAGACATCAAGCCCACGCCTACTACAAGAGTACAAGTTTATATGCCACCTAGCTCTGCAGATGATAAAGAAATTGATGAAATGCATGGCGAGATAAGAGAAATTATTCAGGTAGTGAAGGGAGACGAAAATTTAATAGTCATGGGTGACTGAAATTCGATAGTAGGGAAAGGGAGAGAAGGAAACATAGTAGGTGAATATGGATTGGGGGTAAGAAATGAAAGTGCATAACTTAATCATAGCTAACAATTGGTTGAAGAATAATAAAAGAAGGTTGTATACGTGGAAGAAGCCTGGAGATACTAGAAGGTATCAGATACATTATATAATGGTAAGACGGAAATTTACGAACCAGGTTTTAAATTGTAAGGCATTTCCAGGGGCAGATGTGGACTCTGACCACAATCTATTGGTTATGAACTGTAGATTAAATCTGAAGAAACTGCAAAAAGGTGGGAAGATAAACTGACTAAACCAGAGGTTGTACAGTGTTTCAGGGAGAGCATAAGGGAACAATTGACAGGAATGGGGGAAAGAAATACAGTAGAAGAAGAATGGGTAACTTTGAGGGACGAAGTAGTGAAGGCAGCAGAGAATCAAGTAGGTAAAAAGACGAGGGCTAGTAAAAATCCTTGGGTAACAGAAGATATATTGAATTTAATTAATGAAAGGAGAAAATATAAAAATGCAGTAAATGAAGCAGGCAAAAAGGAATACAAAGGTCTCAAAAAGGAGATCGACAGGAAGTGCAAAATGGCTAAGCAGGGATGGCTAGAGGACAAATGTAAGGATGTAGAGTCATATATCACTAGGGGTAAGACAGATTCTACCTACAGGAAAATTAAAGCGACCTTTGGAGAGAAGAGAACCACTTGTATGAATATCAAGAGCTCAGATGGAAACCCAGTTCTAAGCAAAGAAGGGAAAGCAGAAAGGTGGAAGGAGTATACAGAGGGTCTATACAAGCGCGATGTACTTGAGGACAATATTATGGAAATGGAAGAGGATGTAGATGAAGATGAAATGGGAGATACGTTACTGCGTGAAGAGTTTGACAGATCACTGAAAGACCTGAGTCGGAACAAGGCCCCGGGAGTAGACAACATTCCATTGGAACTACTGACGGCCTTGGGAGAGCCAGTCCTGACAAAACTCTACCATCTGGTGAGCAAGATGTATGAGACAGGCGAAATACCCTCACACTTCAAGTTTAATATAGTAATTCAAATCCCAAAGAAAGCAGGTGTTGACAGACGTGAAAACTACGAACTATCAGTTTAATAAGTCACAGCAGCAAAATACTAACGCGAGTTCTTTACAGACGAATGGAAAAGCTGGTTGAACCCGACCTCGGGGAAGATCAGTTTGGATTCCGTAGAACTGTTGGAACACGTGAGGCAATACTGACATTACGACTTATCTTAGAAGAAAGATTAAGGAAAGGCAAACCTACGTTCCTGGCATTTGTAGACTTAGAGAAAGCTTTTGAAAATGTTGACTGGAATACTCTCTTTCAAATTCTAAAGTTGGCAGGGGTAAAATACAGAGAGCGAAAGGCTATTTACAATTTGTACAGAAACCAGATGGCAGTTATAAGAATCGAGGGACATGAAAGGGAAGCAGTGGTTGGGAAGGGAGTGAGACAGAGTTGTAGCCTCTCCCCGATGTTGTTCAATCTGTATATTGAGCAAGCAGTAAAGGAAATAAAAGAACAATTTGGAATAGGTATTAAAATCCATGGAGAAGATATAAAAACTTTGAGGTTCGCCGATAACATTGTAATTGTGTCAGAGACAGCAAAGGACTTGGAAGAGCAGTTGAACGGAATGGATAGTGTCTTGAAAGGAGGATATAAGATGAACATCAACAAAAGCAAAACGAGGATAATGGAATGTAGTCGAATTAAGTCGGGTGATGCTGAGGGAATTAGATTAGGAAATGAGACACTTAAATTAGTAAAGGTGTTTTGCTATTTGGGGAGCAAAATAACTGATGATGATCGAATTAGAGAGGATACAAAATGTAGACTGGCAATGGCAAAGAAAGCGTTTCTGAAGAAGAGAAATTTGTTAACATCAAGTATAGATTTAAGTGTCAGTCGTTTCTGAAAATATTATCGTGGAATGTAGCCATGTATGGATGTGAAACATGGAGGATAAATACACTCCTGGAAATTGAAATAAGAACACCGTGAATTCATTGTCCCAGGAAGGGGAAACTTTATTGACACATTCCTGGGGTCAGATACATCACATGATCACACTGACAGAACCACAGGCACATAGACACAGGCAACAGAGCATGCACAATGTCGGCACTAGTACAGTGTATATCCACCTTTCGCAGCAATGCAGGCTGCTATTCACCCATGGAGACGATCGTAGAGATGCTGGATGTAGTCCTGTGGAACGGCTTGCCATGCCATTTCCACCTGGCGCCTCAGTTGGACCAGCGTTCGTGCTGGACGTGCTGGACGTGCAGACCGCGTGAGACGACGCTTCATCCAGTCCCAAACATGCTCAATGGGGGACAGATCCGGAGATCTTGCTGGCCAGGGTAGTTGACTTACACCTTCTAGAGCACGTTGGGTGGCACGAGATACATGCGGACGTGCATTGTCCTGTTGGAACAGCAAGTTCCCTTGCCGGTCTAGGAATGGTAGAACGATGGGTTCGATGACGGTTTGGATGTGCACTATTCAGTGCACTATTCAGTGTCCCCTCGACGATCACCAGTGGTGTACGGCCAGTGTAGGAGATCGCTCCCCACACCATGAGGCCGGGTGTCGGCCCTGTGTGCCTCGGTCGTATGCAGTCCTGATTGTGGCGCTCACCTGCACGGCGCCAAACACGCATACGACCATCATTGGCACCAAGGCAGAAACGACACTCATCGCTGAAGACGACACGTCTCCATTCGTCCCTCCATTCACGCCTGTCGCGACACCACTGGAGGCGGGCTGCACGATGTTGGGGCGTGAGCGGAAGACGGCCTAACGGTGTGCGGGACCGTAGCCCAGCTTCATGGAGACGGTTGCGAATGGTCCTCGCCGATACCCCAGGAGCAACAGTGTCGCTAATTTGCTGGGAAGTGGCGGTGCGGTCCCCTACGGCACTGCGTAGGATCCTACGGTCTTGGCGTGCATCCGTGCATCACTGCGGTTCGGTCCCAGGTCGACGGGCACGTGCACCTTCCGCCGACCACTGGCGACAACATCGATGTACTGTGGAGACCTCACGCCCCACGTGTTGAGCAATTCGGCGGTACGTCCACCCGGCCTCCCGCATGCCCACTATACGCCCTCGCTCAAAGTCCGTCAACTGCACATACGGTTCACGTCCACGCTGTCGCGGCATGCTACCAGTGTTAAAGACTGCGATGGAGCTCCGTATGCCACGGCAAACTGGCTGACACTGACGGCGGCGGTGCACAAATGTTGCGCAGCTAGCGCCATTCGATGGCCAACACCGTGGTTCCTGGTGTGTCCGCTGTGCCGTGCGTGTGATCATTGCTTGTACAGCCCTCTCGCAGTGTCCGGAGCAAGTATGGTGGGTCTGACACACCGGTGTCAATGTGTTCTTTTTTCCATTTCCAGGAGTGTAGCTTAGACAAGAAGAGAATAGAAGCTTTCGAAATGTGGTGCTACAGAAGAATGCTGAAGATTAGATGGGTGGATCACATAACTAATGAGGAGGTATTGAATAGAATTGTGGAGAAGAGGAGTTCGTGGCACAACGTGACTAGAAGAAGGGAGCGGTTGGTAGGACATGTTCTGAGGCATCAAGGGATCACCAAATTAGTATTGGAGGCCAGCGTGGAGGGTAAAAATCGTAGAGGGAGACCAAGAGATGAATACACTAAGCAGATTCAGAAGGTTGTAGGCTGCAGTAGGTACTGCGAGATGAAGAAGCTTGCACAGGATAGAGCAGCATGGAGAGCTGCATCAACCAGACACAGGACTGAAGACCACAACAAGAACAACAACTACTACTACTTTTGAACGAACATTGGCATCAAAATCATAAATGGACAACTGAATCATCATTGTCACCGCTAAATTACACATGGATTGAGGGAACTGTGAGAGAATATTTACAATATCAGTGGCTTGAGATGCTGAATCAGTGGACAGTTTAATTTAGAGGCTGCTTGTGTTTATGCGAGAAAAATTGGCTTCGTCTCCGCACCATGAAAATGAAGAAGTATGTGTCATATTACATCATATGGAGAATGCTGTTCAAGAAAGGAGACCATGCGTCGAAGGGAATTTTGATAAAAGGTATCACGATGTACTTTTTTCAGCACATGAAGATAGGTTTCACTGAAATTTTGAGTCACCAAATCGTTTGAACAGAAGTGGAGGTGGACTACAAAGAAGCACAGGTTACAGACAGCATAGGAAAGTTTGTAATCATTATGAGGATTATTATAGGTGTCACAATGATAAGCGAACTCTAGACAGATCGATAGATCAAGAAAGGAATGACGATAGCGTGACAAAGTTTCGGATGTGGTTCGGTCGGAAACTGCAGCTGCAACTACAGTTAACGGGTCAACATTTGCCATCGATAATATTCCGTGTGACATGGACTTCGGCGTAACTCTTGTGAGAGCAGGAAGAAGTTATTGAAGATATGTTGATGCCCATTACTGACATGCTTGCAGAATTAATACTACTGAGCTTCTGGACAGTCGTAATGAGGTTTGCACACTACTGAATATATTGTAAAGTGAAGCTGTAGATCCTAGTACTGAGAATTCATGTTACTGGAAGGTCGTATAGTCACTTCCCTAATGTAATACATATGATTAATAAACAAGAGGAATTTACAGGGTGAGTCACTAACTGTTCCCACCTAGAATAACTCCGAAAGTATGATAGTAGCTGAAAATTTTGTGGGACAAATGTTGCATGGGACAACTGGAGCCATAATATGATGCTGGTTTTTTGTTGCTTGGTGGGGTTGCTTTAGAGATATGAAGGTAAACTTTGTTTTTTTTAGTGGGATGCTGTAGATTAGTACTTATTTTCTGATAGCGACTATCGAGACGAATCCAATGATGTGTAACAGTAAGGTCTTTGAAGGTCAAAAAGGTGGCATGACCGTCCATTTACAGAAGGTGTTCGAAGTGATGACTCTTGGTATCAATGCAGTGCTGCAGTCTTCTTATCATGGATTGAGTGGTATTCCTTATCACTTCGGCACTTATCGAAGCACGTGCTCTGACAATTCTCTACCGTACATCGTGCAAATAGTAAATATTCGCCGGATGCGGAGTAGCCATCTAACGTGCCATTGACATGTAAATACCAAGCGACGGTTTCGTAGTACAACACTGATGGGAACGGTAAGACTAGTATAGTCGAATCAAGAGTATGTGAATGATGTATTCCTTCGAAGAACAAGTCGATATGCTTCTCATTTACGGAGAATGCCAATGAAATTCAGAGAGAACTAGAGATTTATACACTGAAAGATATCCTCAACGTACTCATACGACACGTCGTATATTTAAATATGTGTATGATAAATTAAGATCAACTGGATCTTTAACGCATCGGAAACATGTCTGCCAAAGGAAAGTTACTGACAAGGAAACGGAAATTGGTACTCTTGCCACTGTGGTTTGAGATCCTTGTGTTAATTCACTTCAAATTGCAAGGGAATCTGGCATGAGCCAGAGCAGTGTTGTTCGTGTTCTCCATCGCCATAAATATCATCTTTAGCCGGCTGTTGTGGCCGAGCGGTTCTAGGCGCTTCAGTCCGAAACCGCGCTAGTGCTACGGTCGCAGGTTCGAATCCTGCATCGGGCATGGATGTGTGTGATGTCCTTAGGTTAGTTAGGTTTAAGTTGTTCTAAGTCTTCGGGACTGATGACCTCAGATGTTAAGGCCCATAGTGCTCAGAGCCATTTGAACCATTTGAACCATCATCCTTACCATATCAGTCTCCACCAAGAATTAACTGGTACGGATTGCATGCGTCGCATTGAATTCTGGCGTTGGGCTCAACTTCAGATTCAGTGGGATGACACATTTATTAATTTGATTTTATTTACTGACGTGGCTACGTTAACGAACCATGGAAATGTTAATTTGCATAACATGCATTTTGGCCAACTGAAGATCCATGTTGGCTGCAACAAGTTGGACACCAAAAACCGTGGTCGGTGAATGTATGGTGTGGGATTCTGGAGGACAGAATTATAGGCCCGCGTTTCATCGAAGTAAATCTTAATGGTAGGAAGTACGCCACATTCCTGCAAGAAATATTAGGTCTGTTGCTGGAAGAAATAACTTTAGGACCAAGGAACAGAATGCGGAATCAACACGGTGGGCGTCCGGCACATTTTCCGCTGATGGCTGGAAATGAGATGCAGAGACAATTCCCAAACCGTTGGATTGGACGTGGAGGAGCTGTATCGTGGCCGGATCGTTCGACAGACTTGACGTCTCTGGATGTTTTCTTGTGGAGATTAGTGAAAGACATTGTTTTTAAAGATGTTCCAACTATACCTGAAGACATGCGAGAGTGAATTGACAGAGAATGTGCTTCGGTAAGTGGCGATGAGATAAGGAATACCACTCAATCCACGATAAGAAGACTGCAGCACTGCAATGATACCAATGGTCATCACTTCGAACACCTTCCGTAAATGGACGTTCACGCCACCTTTTTGACCTTCGGTGACCTTCAAAGACCTTACTGTTACACATCACTGGATCGATAGCCGCTATCTGAAAATAAGTACCGAACTATAACATCACCATTTAAGAAAACAAAGTTGACCTTCATATCTCTGAAGCGACCCCACCTAGTAACAAAAAACCAATGTCATATTATGGCTCTACTTGTCCCATGCAGCATTTGTCCCACAAACTTTTAGCTCCTATCATACTTTCGGAGTTATTCTTGGTGGCAAAAGTTAGTGACTCACCCTGTATAAGTTTGTTGTTACAGATAAGAGCAGTCAACAGAATTATTTTACTGCAAAGGGTCCAGACAGAAAATTTGGAGGAATTATTCCAAGGTTTTAAAGACATCACACATCTTACCAGTTTCTGTGTCACAAGCAGCTATTCTTGGCAAGTGTGTTAGACGAAGCAAGCCACTTTTTTTCATATAATGGAAGAAGTTATCAGTTTATGATAATGCCATATGGAGAGAACGTGCCTGTGACTGCTTTCATGCGTGCGCTGGATGAAGTTTGAGCAGACAATCAGTAAAAAAAGGTCAGCATCTACCTGTATGTCAGTGATATATTAACTGGTTTTGAGTCATTGGAAGAACCTTAGCAGACCGTTATTGTAGTTCTGAAGGCTTTCAGAAAATTGGGAGAAATCGTTAATTTGGGGAATATATGATTTGCAAAAAAAAAAAAAAAAAAAAAAAAAAAAAAAAAAAAAATCTGATCACATGATCACATTTTTTTGGAAAAACTAGATGCTGTCAGAAAGTTCTCTCTAAAATTGAAATTATATCTTGAATTGTGCGTTTCATCGATAGACACGGTTTATTAGCACCAGCTCTGTTATGTAGATCGACTGAGGTTTTTGAGAAAAGTTTTTCAGCATTTTGGCATTTTCTTAAGCTTCTGAGACTGTAACTAGATTTATATTCTAGGTACGTACCTACAGCGTATGTTCTGGATCTTTGTGGGATACTGAGAACATCCGTTGAAAAAGTTCCAAGATGGATCTTAAACCTGGCGTACAAGACAGGTCACAGCAGTAACCGCGCTGGCAGCTTGAACTTACAACTGTAAACAACAGATGCTCGTTCAGTCGGTCACTTGTGAGCAGGCAGCGTTAATTATTGGACGTGCAGCAGTAGAGTGGTAAAGTTGTTGTGTCAGAAGTCGCAGGAGAGCAACATCTCTAAATAGTGTGTTCAAGACATCCTGCAGAATATTTTAAAGAAGAGAAAAGTTTGTGCAAGGTTTACCCCACACCTTGACTCTCCAACAAAAACATGGACCCCTGCCGCGACTCGATTAAAATGCAAAACTTGGACAACTCTTTTCTGGTGAAAATCATCACAAGTGACGAGACTTGATGTTATCAATAAGGACCTAACACAAAGCGAGTAAGTGCAGAAACTCCTGTGAAGAGTAACAGACTTTGAGACAATGTGACGCACAAGCTGAATAACATCCGAAAGAAGGACCTATCTGACAGTTTTGTCATGGTTCTATGAATGTTGTGTGAACTGCACTCAAGTGGGGCAAACTATGTACATCACCTGACCTCATTAAAACAACACAATTAACCTTTCTATAGTTTTAATTAGTCCAGTCTCGAAACTTCTTCGACTTACGGGGTACGAATTTTTGCACATAAGTAATTCTTTTTCTTTTGCTTTCTTTTTACGTTAGCACTCACATTTTCATTTAATTACAAAGCAAAGAACTTCTGCACTTCTGGGGATATACATATTGTGTGTCTATCTAATACATTCCAGGTTTGTGTCAATTTATCGAATGATGTACCCGTGTATGTATGTGTGTGCGAGTGTGTGTAAGTTTCCGATCATGTTTCTGAATTTCACACTGTTGTGTTATTGCGAGAGTGCATTTCTCTTCGTATCTGGTCTGAAAAATGGCCTAATTTGACAGTTGCCAACGTGCTACGTGTGTTGTCCATTTGTATCCAGTAGCACGCGTGAGAGAGGATATCTGAGAATGTGTGTCCAGTGGGCAGCAATGGTATAGCTCGTTTGGTTAGCAGTAATGTATGGCACTGTCTGTGTGGTAGTGGCCCCTGGACTATATATAGTGCCTCTCACGATAGATGTTTCGTGAAACCGATAAAATAAATGAAGTTTTTGTTGTACACTGATCGAGTTGCATGTCAACTTGCTACTGTCTCAGATCTTTCGTGAACCTGGCAATAGAGATCGTATTAATAAAGTTTCTGAGTTGACTCCAAATGCAACCCTCACTTCAGTAAGAGGACGAACGTAACGCCCAGCTAATGAAGGATAGAGGACGAGCTTGCATACTGATAGAAACTGAACAAAACTAGTTTCAGTCTGAGAATGAATATTACCTACAAAGTGATGGACTGCCCATGGGATCCCCCAATATCAGCAACATTAGCAATCATTTTCATCAGTCATCCAGAAAATCAGATTTTTGAAAAGATAACCACTAATGAAAGTTTCAGAATCATATATTGGTACAGATATGTGGATGAAATTATTTGTCTGGTAGATGAGCCAAGTGAAAAAATAAATAAACTCCATTTGGAAATCAACAAAGTTCATCAGAACATAAAATTCACACTTGAAAAAGAAAAAGAAAACCAAATACATTTTATTGACATTACAATAAAAAAAGAAAATGGCAGACATACATTTAACATCTTTATAAAACCAACAGCCACAGACACAATAATACATTCTACATCTAACTATCCCCACAGCCAAAAACTAGCAGCAATATGACATGTGTTACATAGATTAAAGAGAATTCCACTCAAAAAGAGAAACTATGAAAAATAAATGAGTACAATCATACAAATAGCTAGGAACAATGGATATGACACACATGTAGTACACAGGCTGAATCAAAAAATAAAAACACTAATACAGAACAAACTCAACATTTCCAGAATACAAGAGAACTCACAAGCTGAAAATTTACAAACACACTCAACAAATACACACAATGAAAACACTACACAGAAAAGAACCAGACGCTACACCATGACCTACACACATAAACTAACAACAAGAGTTGCAAACATCCTAAGGAGACAGGGTTTCCAAATACCATACAAGTCTGTGCAAACCCTCCAATCACACCTAAGCCAACCAGCTACGAAAAGGGACAAGTTCCAACAGTCAGGAATATATAAACTTAAACGTCAAAGTTGCAATGCAGTATACATAGGCATGACATGCAGGAATTTTAAAACACGATACAAAGAACATATCAGATGTTGGAAGTACGAAACAAACCATTGCACATTTGCAGACCATCGAAAACACCATAACCACCATCCTACAAACACAGAACAAGAAATTAAAATAATGAGAATAAGAAACCATGACATACACCTTATACAAATGCAATAAAACTTACACATCCAGAAAGCCATCGCTGAAACAAACATGTGGTAAATGAACGAACACACATCAGCTCAGGCTCCCTACTACACTTAATAATAGAAATGATAAGATAAAACACATACACACGCATACTCGGGTCTTCGGTAACAACATCTGACAGTCGGAGACACAAACCTAAACATTGCATCGAAACAAGTGCTAAGTCAAGTTCATAGTGCTGTAAAATGTGGGGAAAAAACTGTAAATTGGAATTTAGAAGAAGAACAACAACACCAAAAATGCAACAGGAGCGTAATATGTAGGAAATCGTCCACGCAACCTGTAAGTACAGTTCAAACTGTTACTACTTAATAGCAAATACCCACCACCAGAACTGTCTATAACCTTTAGGTACAGTGACCAAAATGAAAATTAAATAGCAAAAATATATACATATTCCAGGCCACTGAAGGTGCCCTGCAGAAAATAAAGGCGAAACGCGTATGGCACTAAAATTGTGTTTTATTCAGTTGCTGTCTGACGGTCCATAAAGCAAAAATCATCAATATACCGTAATAGAAACCGATTTCGGGGAAGAACAGTTTGGGTTCCGGAGAAACACAGGAAAACGTAAGGCGATACTGTCCCTACGACGTATCTCAGAAGACAGGTTGAAGAAACGGAGACCCACGTTTACAGCATTTGTAGATGCAGAGAAAGCTTTCGACAATTTTAACTCGAATACAGTTTTTAAAATTTTTAAGGTAACAAGCATAAAATACAAGGAGTGAAACGTACAATTTGTGTAGAAACCAGACTGCATTTATAAGAATCGAAGAACGAGGAAGGGAAGCAATTGATTATATGGAAGAGCGACATTGATATAAGATATCCCCAGTGTTGCTCAGTATGTGCAACAAGCAAACGCATAGATTTGGAACGGTTATTAAAGTTCAGTGAAAATAAATTAAAATTTCGAAGTTTGCCGACGACGTTGCAGTTTTGTCAGAGATGGTAAACGATTCGGAATGTGAGTTGAACGGAATGGATTTTTCCTCGAGTTAAGCGTTGATCCGATGTGAAAAGGGGACAATACTGAGTTTAGAAAGAAAGAGAATAGAAGCTTCCGAAATGTGACGTTGCAGACGAATGTATAAGACAGATGTGTAGATCGAATAATTAATGAAGAGTTAATAAAGCAGACTGAAGAACGAATAAGTTTATCGCACAAATTGACTAAAAGAAGGCATCGGTTGACAGGACACATCCTGGGTCATCAAGGAACGGTCTAATTGACAGTGAGAGGAAGTGTGGACTGTAAAAATTGAAGACGGAGAATAATACCTGCAGGGTAGTTGGGTGTAAAAGCACGCATTTTTTGTGTTGCTAAGTATTTTTAAAATAGTTTCGGCAATAGTATATCAAGTGTGCATGCAACACCTTAATTGACATCTTGGTAACAAGTGTTCAGATTTCATTGTCACCCATTTATTATTAGCGGAGTAATAAAAGTTTTCCTAAAAAATAATTTTCCCTACCCTACCACGTCGCGGGGGAGGAGGGGAGGTGTAAGAGTACGCGGTCCTTTGGCAAGCTTACGCAGTGCGTATTGTTGCACACACCTGAAGAAAATACAAGATTACACATAAATGCATGGAAATACTCATTAGGAATTCTTTATTTTTAAGTGAATTCCAAAAGTAAATGTCGTAATGATCTGAGAATAAGGTCGAAAGAACATTTATCGGAGGGAATGTAGTGCTACACAGTTGCTTATTCTTGCTCCAGAGATAGTTTTTGAGACTCTGCCAAGCTGTTCACTACCTTTACAGGTTTTAAGACGTTATCTTAAGGCAGTTTTTGGAAACCCGGTAGCTTTCGATGCTTACCGTATTGAGCTCACATTTCTAATAAGGTCAAGACCTTGGTGGTGGAGTGGATCTGTTAATTGCTATCCAGTTGATGTTCTCCGTCGATTTCTTGAAAAAAATGACGCTGTGCAAGACGTCATTATATTCGAAAGGTATATGATAGGGAGGAATGTTTGTAAAAACCACTACTCAACAGAAAAAGTAATTCAAGTTCTCTGCAGTGAATAATGAGTCATCTAAGGTACGGAAGCACGAACGAAATGTTCTTGAATAAGTTATTAAGTACCACACAAGTCAAAGTGCAGGTTATGGGTTAAAAATGGCTCTGAGCACTATGGGACTTAACTTCTGAGGTCATCAGTCTCCTAGAACTTAGATCTACTTAAACCTAACTAACCCAAGGACATTACACACATCCATGCCCGAGGCAGGATTCGAACTTGCGACACCGAGCGAGGTGGCGTAGTGGTTAGCACACTGGACTCGCATTCGGGAGGACGACGGTTCAATCCCGTCTCCGGCCATCCTGATTTAGGTTTTCCGTGATTTCCCTAAATCGCTTCAGGCAAATGCCGGGATGGTTCCTTTGAGAGGGCACGGCCGACTTCCTTCCCCATCCTTCCCTAACCCGAGCTTGCGCTCCGTCTCTAATGACCTCGTTGACGACGGGACGTTAAAAAACACTAACCTAACCTAACTGAACTTGCGACCGTAGCTGTCGTGCGGTTCCAGACTGGAGCGCCTAGAACCGCTCGGCCACTCCGGCCGGCTATGGGTTAAAAGTTCGCAAATAGTTTCTTGACAGGATGAAAGTACGGCTTGCGAACTTCTACTTCATTAGACCTGGGTACTGTTACACCTTTCTGCTGTTATCTTTTTCGGCAATCTACAGATAACAGAAACAACTTAAGTCGTAGAGAACAAGGAGGATAACCGAGATTATCTAATTTTTAAACAGTTTTAGGTTGACCTTACACTCAACCGAAACTGCACAAATTTTACATCGATAACGTGCTAAAGTGACTTACCGCATTTCCTCCATCCGTAAGCGTCCAACTGCCATCACGTTCCAGAATAGAACAGAGGAGATGTTGACGTATGAGCCGCCTGGTGGGAGAATGATGAACTTCTTCTTCAGGGACCTGAGAGCTTCATGTGTACCGCGCGTACTTTTGACCCCATCTACTCTACAAAGCATTCATGTTCAAACAGGTGTAGTCTGCAGCAGCTAAGCAGAGTTGCAAAGGCTTGCACACGACGGACTTAAGACAGAGGAATCGATACATTAGTTGACTCCTTTAGGAAAATATGGTCTTGGAATATTAGAAGTAAACCACTGTCTGATGAAGGATGCCTCTCTTGCGGCGTCAGCCATCTCTGTTGGATGAGCATCCAAGTGACGCTTTCGAATTTACTAAACAAACCTGTCACGAAAAGTGCTGCTCTTCTTTGGATCCTTTCTACTTCTAACAATGTTGGGGGTCCACAGCCAACTCCTGCATCAAACGTCGATCCTTTCCGGTTCTTCCACTAGCTCACTAAAATTCTTTAGTGTTAAGACTTCTCTAATTCTACAGTAACATTCACGAGCAGCCTCAAGGGATTTCGATACTACCCACCAGCCTATGTACATATATTGTGAAAAGTAACGGCCCCATAACACACGCTAATTAAATGGCAGAACCAACCTTTGCGTTTAAAGATTTTTCACCGCTAAGAATGAAAAGTTGTGTTCATTTCCTATGAAGGAGTCAAAATAATCAAAAATGGTGTTCCATCCGCTGGTATTTTGTTCATTAGGTGACTGTGCGGAACTGTATCAAATAATCATTCCCATCTTGAATCAATCCAGCTCGTATATGAAGCCCACAGTCTACATCTACATCAACGTTTATATGACTACTCTGCAATCCATACTTAAGTGCCTGTCAGAGGGTTTCACGAACCACGTTCGGACTATTTATCTACCGTTCCATCCCATAACAGCGCGTGGTAAAAATGAAAGCTTGAATATTTCTGTACAAGCTCTGAATTTCATTTGAGTTATTACGATGGTTTTCTTCTCTCTATAGAGGACGGAAATTTTCACACTCATAGGAGAAAGAACTAGCTTTTAATATCCACGACACTCTTTCCCCTATTTCGCGATAATGCAAAACGAGCTGCCCTTCTTTACTTTTTATGTCCTCCGTCAGTCGTATCTGGTAAGTTTCCCATAGTGCACAGCAATACTCTCGCAGAGAGCGCACAACCGTAGTGTAGACAGTCTCCTTATTAGACTCTTTGCATCTTCTAAATGTTCTGCTGATAAAACGTAGTCTTTAGTTTGACTTCCTCACAATGTTATCTATGTGATCTTTCCAATTTAAGTTGGTTGCAACTGTATATACTAGGTATTTATTTGAATTGAGCCTTTAAATTTGAGTAATTTATTGTGTAACCGAAATTTATCAGATTTCATTTCGTATTCATGTGGATAACTCACACTTTTCCTCGCTCATAGTGAATTTCCACTTTCCCTCCACACAGATACTTTGCTAAATCGTTTTGCAATAGGTTTTGATCTTCTGATGATTTTGTTAAACGGTAAATGGTAGCATCATATACAAACAGTTTAAGGCGGCAGCTCATATTGTCTCTTAAAACGTTTATATAGATTGGGAGCAGCAAAGAGCCCATAACACTTCCTTGTGAAAGTTCAGAGATCCCTTCTGTTTCACTCGATGACTTTCCGTCGTGTACTGTGCACTCTGACCTTTCTGGTAGGAAATAACGAATCAAGTTGCGCAACTGAGGAGATACTACATAGGCACGCTATTTTATTGGAAGTATCTTTTGAAGAATGGTATCCCAAAAGCCTTCTTGATATCTGGATATATGTAATCAATTTGAGATCCTCTGTCGATATCACTCACGGCCTCATACGAATAAAATACTTTTCTTAATCCGTGCTGACTATGTGTCAATACGCCGTTTTGTTGAAGGTAATTCATAATGTTCGAATACAGAATATCTTCCACAATCTTACTGAAAATCGACGTGAATGATACGGGACTGTAATTCATCGCATTTCTCCTACTTCCTTTCTTGGGTACTGGCGTGACCTGTGCAACTTTCTAGTCTTTTGGTACAGATCTCCCGTCCAGTGAGCGGCTGTATACGATTGTCAAGTATGGGGCTATTTCATCAGAATACAATTACATGAATCTAATCGGTACACTATCTCGGGCCGGCCGAAGTGGCCGTGCGGTTAAAGGCGCTGCAGTCTGGAACCGCAAGACCGCTGCGGTCGCAGGTTCGAATCCTGCCTCGGGCATGGATGTTTGTGATGTCCTTAGGTTAGTTAGGTTTAACTAGTTCTAAGTTCTAGGGGACTAATGACCTCAGCAGTTGAGTCCCATAGTGCTCAGAGCCATTTGAATCACTATCTCGGCCGGAAGTCTCCCTTCATTAAGTGATTGAAGCTGCTTCACTATGCACATCGTCTTCTGTGGCGCTGCCACCGGAATTTTATCATTGATATCGCGCGTTACAAAATCTGACGACATTCCGGTTACGTGATAGTATCGTCATGCAGATACGAACACTGTCTCTCCAAAACAGTTACTCTGGTCTTTATGAGAATGAATGAGCAAAGGATATTCGCAGACCACTCATTTGTGTACTAGGAGATGGCCTTCTAAGACTAACTGAAGCGTGTGGAAACACACGAGTAGAGTCATTGTTAGTAATTTTGATACTGTATCCTGCAGACATGACTATCAGGCTGGCGTTCGCAGAATAGTGACAAGCTACATTCCTGGGGCAACGGCGAGTGGAACAGAGAGTCGAACATTAACGGCATTGTGTGTCATGTTTACCAACTGTTGATAAGCGATTGGTAAACAGTGAAGATGCAATACGTTTACAGAACCGGACGGGAGATCCGTTTGATAACGATGTGTGCACTGCGTTGTTATTGTGACTTCCAGTCTGAGGAATCCGTATGCATGCGACAGCATGCGTACCTCAAAGGATCCAAGCCGCCACGCATAAAAACTGGATTTCCCGGTGCTCAAACATCGGGTTCTACTGATGATAAAAAGGTAGGGTCAAGTGTTTTGGATAGCCCCTAGGCGAGGAACCATTTATATTACCAACTGAACGATCTCCTTAGTGTTACTGTCCTACAGTACAGAATCAAAGTACGAATTTTTCACACTTCCTCCTGCTTATGCAATAGAGCCAATCGGCTGGTTCTTTTTGCATTCGATGTGGTTTACGATGGGTTGATAGCACTTATAGAAGCACCATTAGGTAGCGCACGGTTCCTCGGAAACCCACCAAAATCGTTATATATATATATATATATATATATATATATATATATATATATATATATATATATATATATATATGTATATATATATATATATATATATACTCCTGGAAATTGAAATAAGAACACCGTGAATTCATTGTCCCAGGAAGGGGAAACTTTATTGCCATATTCCTGGGGTCAGATACATCACATGATCACACTGACAGAACCACAGGCACATAGACACAGGTAACAGAGCATGCACAATGTCGGCATTAGTACAGTGTATATCCACCTTTCGCAGCAATGCAGGCTGCTATTCTCCCATGGAGACGATCGTAGAGATGCTGGATGTAATCCTGTGGAACGGCTTGCCATGCCATTTCCACCTGGCGCCTCAGTTGGACCAGCGTTCGTGCTGGACGTGCAGACCGCGTGAGACGACGCTTCATCCAGTCCCAAACATGCTCAATGGGGGACAGATCCGGAGATCTTGCTGGCCAGGGTAGTTGACTTACACCTTCTAGAGCACGTTGGGTGGCACGGGATACATGCGGACGTGCATTGTCCTGTTGGAACAGCAAGTTCCCTTGCCGGTCTAGGAATGGTAGAACGATGGGTTCGATGACGGTTTGGATGTACCGTGCACTATTCAGTGTCCCCTCGACGATCACCACTGGTGTACGGCCAGTGTAGGAGATCGCTCCCCACACCATGATGCCGGGTGTTGGCCCTGTGTGCCTCGGTCGTATGCAGTCCTGATTGTGGCGCTCACCTGCACGGCGCCAAACACGCATACGACCATCATTGGCACCAAGGCAGAAGCGACTCTCATCGCTGAAGACGACACGTCTCCATTCGCCCCTCCATTCACGCCTGTCGCGACACCACTGGAGGCGGGCTGGACGATGTTGGGGCGTGAGCGGAAGACGGCCTAACGGTGTGCGGGACCGTAGCCCAGCTTCATGGAGACGGTTGCGAATGGTCCTCGCCGATACCCCAGGAGCAACAGTGTCCCTAATTTGCTGGGAAGTGGCGGTGCGGTCCCCTACGGCACTGCGTAGGATCCTACGGTCTTGGCGTGCATCCGTGCGTCGCTGCGGTCCGGTCCCAGGTCGACGGGCACGTGCACCTTCCGCCGACCACTGGCGACAACATCGATGTACTGTGGAGACCTCACGCCCCACGTGTTGAGCAATTCGGCGGTACGTCCACCCGGCCTCCCGCCCACTATACGCCCTCGCTCAAAGTCCGTCAACTGCACATACGGTTCACGTCCACGCTGTCGCGGCATGCTACCAGTGTTAAAGACTGTGATGGAGCTCCGTATGCCACGGCAAACTGGCTGACACTGACGGCGGCGGTGCACAAATGCTGCGCAGCTAGCGCCATTCGACGGCCAACACCGCGGTTCCTGGTGTGTCCGCTGTGCCGTGCGTGTGATCATTGCTTGTACAGCCCTCTCGCAGTGTCCGGAGCAAGTATGGTGGGTCTGACACACCGGTGTCAATGTGTTCTTTTTTCCATTTCCAGGAGTATATATATATATATATATATATATATATATATATATATATATATATATATATATCCGATGTCTGCAGCGGACCAAAACCAAGCTGAGGGTACCAAAATGGGTATGCACAGCAAATGGCTGAAATGTTTACGATATATTCCTAAGATCCTGATATCGAACAATCTTTATAATTTACTTGATATCTTTATCCAATTGTTCAAATGTGCATGAATTCCTAAGGAACCAAACTGCTGAGGTCATCGGTCCCTAGACTTACACACTACTAAAACTGGTGCTAAGAACAACCAGACACACCCATGCCCGAGGGAGGACTCGAACCTCCGGTGGGAGGGGCCGCGCAGTCCGTGACATGGCGCCTCAAACCTCGCGGTCACTCCTCGCGGCTATCTTTACTCGTTTAATGATACAGAGGTGCAAAGTTACCCTACTTCTATACGTAAAATCCGATATGAAGCAAAATCTAAATAACAATAACATCAGAAGGAAGCTCATATTTTAACGGTACGTTTTCTAGGCATTTATCTAGTAGAGCCATGTTGACGTTTTAAAAAATCCTTGTTAGTTATCCAAGAACACACCAAAAACTTGTTTTTTGCGTATCAAAATCTAGCGGCGGATTCCGAGAAGGCTACGCATAGCTGTAATTTTTACGATGTATTACTAAAATTCCGATTTCGAATAATTCAGACAATTTTCTTCATATCTCTATGTGTTCCGAGATAAAGAGGTTCAAAGTTATGCTACTTGTAGAAATAAAGTGCTCGTGTAAAATCTGGAGTGAGGCGAAAGCGTAGTCTATACAGTGACGTAACACGAAGAAATATCCTGTAGTGTCTCCATTATAATCTGGAAACCCTACGTCTTAACAATGAATGCAAAACTTTTTGCGCGTAAAATCCGATGTGAGGTGTAAAATTAGCTTTGCGTCATTTTAATTTCGCTTAAGTAAATTATCTATATTTTACTGACGGTTACAGTTTTTTTTATATAGGAGTTACATGCCCTGTTGCAGCAGGGATAGAAGGGAACCAGTGGAAAAATGCTCCTATCGGAGCACAAAAAATGCGAATATGTTCCTCCTGTTTATTTAAAAGATTGACTAAAAAGAAGGATACCAGCGCCTCTTTCTATCTTCCTCAGCACCTTTAGAAATTTTCCCAAAAATTTAGCCGTGGAAACATATACGAACTTTTCTATACTGTGAGAGAAGAAGACAATGACAGTGGCAAAGAGAAGGAAAAGTAATAAGTAGGGACAGGAAAAAACCGGTGCTATTTTGTGGCGAAAATCGGTGTTATTTTTTGCTCTTTTCGGTGTTATTTATCGGTGTTATTTTCTGGCAAGCTTTTCCTATTATCAATTATCTACTTTTGTCATATTTAACCATGTTTCAATGGTATGTTGAAAATGGAACTATTCCTAAGATAGGGTGGGCCAAACATGAGACAAGTGTAGAGAAAAATTATTTCAACAAAAAATTTTGACACAAATAATTATTCAAAAACAAATACCAAAGGTAAAAAATGAAAATAACAGTAGAAAATTTTTCTCAGCGACTTAAATATTTAAGTTACATAGTTGAAATTTCTTACGGAATAGCAATAACGAAACTTCGTAGAAAATCTCTTAATGTAAAGAAAAATCTTTGCCTCTGCAGTGTTATCGCTAATAAAGAAAATGTCTTGGCTACATCCCCAAGAGATTTTTCTGCATGAATGTCATCAAAATATTTATAAACATTTACGTAAGGTATTTCACTTGGGTTAAAAATAAGACAAAATTAAATTTTCTTAATTTTTTTAATCGCTCACATGTTGCTTGGAAATAAAGTTTATAATATGTTTCAGTACAAGTTTTGAGTTTTAAATTCTATTTCCCATCAGTAACACAGTCTTTTAATACAAAAATACTTCGTTAACCGTAGTCTTTTTTTTATTTTTATTTTTTTATTTTTCCATTCATATCGTATACCACGAAAATATCCGTTACGTTATGGCTTACTCAATCGGCTACTGTCTCAATGATCACATTTCTTCAAGCCTTATATCGTTGCTGCATTATTAACCGCATTTAATGTGCAGGATGATGTTTTTGTGATAGATTTTCATGCCGCCATTGCTTTGAAACGGCATATTTTGACAAATACACTACAAAAGAAAACACAGTGGTCGTTCGTACGCGCCCGCAAAAGTCGATATTTGAAAGGCCACTAGTGACGTCACGACTGCTAAAAGTAGTGCGACAATTGAACATGGAACATTTCAACATTAAATATGTCACTGACATATTAGATTTACGACACTTATTACGAAGACACAGAGAAATTTTGTTGAAAAACGGTGATTTTGTGTTACTTCCTTAAAAACCGCCGAATTCGCGTTACTTCCTTAAAAACTGCTGAATTCGCGTTATTTCCTTAAAAACCACCAAATTCGCGTTATTCGTCGCGTTATCGTTTAAACTAATTTTTCGGTCCCTAGTAGTAAGTACTGGAAGACAGTACACAGTGGTTGTGTTATACAAAGAGCGAACGAGATAATGGCAGAGAAAGAGAGGGATATACTGGTTGTAGATTGTAGTTGACAGTGTCAGAACAGTGTTATGAAAAGAATGAAAGGGACAGGAGGGGAGGAATAGAGAGAAAGAGAAAGCGGAAGTTGATGAGAAATAGGTGATAATGAGAGACATAGTATATGATGATGTCGAAAAAGAGCTACAGTGATCGTGAAAAGAGACAACAGTAGGAGGGAAAGAATGAGATATTAGCAGTATGAGAGTTCAAGAGGGAGACTATGGGAGTGAGAGGAGACTGCAGTGGTAGGACAGAACGTAGGGGACTGTGGCTAGGAGTGGATCGATATCAGTGACTTACAGCGATGGACTAGTGCGTGTGAGTTAGTTACAGTTAATGGAGTTAGTGCGAGTTTTTGAGCTGAGTTGCATGTTGAAAAAGCGCAAATACTTTCACATGCCAGAATTTCTGGGAAATGTTTTTAGGTACTGAGGAAGGTAGATGGTGTAGATGGTATACGGAGAAGATGGTACAGCAGCCGAGATGATAAAGTGGGGAGGCAACAAAGCAATAGACAACATGACTAACATAATGCACAAGATCTGGAGAACAGAGAAGTTTCAAGGAAGATGGAAGAATGCAATTGTAGTAATAACACATAAGAAGGGAGACAGGAGAGATGCAAACATGACTGGGTGTTGTGTGCTGTCCTTAGGTTAGTTAGGTTTAAGTAGTTTTAAGTTCTAGTGGACTGATGACCATAGATGTAAGTCCCATAGTGCTCAGAGCCATTTGAACCAAGAGATACAAACAAAACAAAAAAAATGGTCATCAGTCCCCTAGAACTTAGAACTACTTAAACCTAACTAACCTAAGGACATCACACGCGTCTATGCCCGAAGCAGGATTCTAACCTGCGACCGTAGTGGTCGCGTGGAGACGCAAACAACTACAGAGGAATATCGCTACTCGAGGTCGGATACAAGGTGCTGTCAAAACTATTGCTCAAGAGAGTAGAAGAACAGATAGAAAGTATAGTTGGCGACTACCGAGCGGGATTCAGGAAGCGAAGAGGTTGTATAGAACAGATATTTATCCTGAAGCAACTGATGGAACATAGGGCCTTAAAAAACAAAAAGACAGTAATAACATTCATGGACTTTACAAATGCATATGACTCCATCGACAGACAGACTCTTGTTAGGATCCTCAAGAACAGATGAATCGATGGAACTACACAAGAACTCATAAAAGAAATTCTGACAGACACAAAAGCAAGGGTGAGATTCAGAGGAGCCCTGTCAGAAGAATTTGAGATCTAGACTGGTGTTAAACAGGGAGATGAATTGTCACCATCGTTGTTCAGTATAGCACTGGACGAAGTGATCAATCAGGCAGTGGAGAGCAATAAATGAGGAAATGGCAATATCAAAGACCCATGTGGGGGACAAAAAGGACAACAGGGCTCAAGTGGACTGCCTAGCCTTAGCAGACGACATAGCAATAGTAAGTGAGACGGAAGAAGACGCAAAGACACAACTCGACAACTTAAGTAAGGTAGCCAGAAAGGTGGGACTGAGGATCGCCTATAACAAGCAAAGACATTAAATACCACTGCAGACTGGGAAACACCGGAAGGCACTGTGCAAATGGTGGAAAAATTTGAATACCTGAGAGAAACAGGAAGGAACAGGAGCAAGGAGGGAATAACAGAGAGGATACAGAAGACGAGGTCAGCCTTCTGCATGACGAGAGAGATATACAATAAAAAGAATATATCCACAGACGCAAAGATAAGCCACTACAAGGCAAAGGTGAGGAATGCAGTATTATATGCTGCTGAGACGATGACACTAGGAATAAATGGGGCAGAACAACTAGAAAAGGAAGAGAGAAAAATACTGAGAAAAACACTAGGTCCCAAAAGAAGTGGAGAGAGGTGCATGCGAAGACCTAGGGAAGAATTGTACCGGAACATGAGAACAATATCCGGGGAAATCAGACTCAAAAGGGCAAGGTTTGCTTGACATGTAGTTTTGATGAGTATGGACAGATTGACGAAGAGAGTGTGAGAAGCAACAGGGAGGACAAGGGGAAAGACAGGAACCAAGTGGGTTGTTGAACTTCGGAAGGACTGGTTGGAATTGGGGATCGAGGTCGAAGGAAAAGAAAATTGGAGGAACAAATATACACCGATGAATATGCCGGAAATCAACGACAGAGAAGAATAGAGGATAAGATTAGAGTGTCACCGGTGGGGCCGACAGGAGAAATGGACACTGAAGATCTCGGAAGAAGAGCGGGAGAGAAGAAGAGAAAGAACGAAGAGGTTCTGGGAGAAGAAAATGCAGTTCACGAAGGGGCTACCCGTGCTCCTACAGAGGCCGTAACGCAAGAAGAAGAAGAAGGTAGAATGAGGCAGCTGGTACCTAGTCAGTCTTTTAAATATACAGGAACATGTTCGCAATTCTTTTCCGCTGGTGGTTTAACACAGCTTGCCGTGCTGTTCTAACCTAAGTTGTTCAGGAACACTGTATGCCTTTCACTGCGCTTCATCATGTTGGTTAAGGAGAACGAACATAGACGTATTTTGTAGATTTAGCAAAGTCCGGAAAACAGAGAGCAACTGCGTCCGGTGTGTTACAGGTGAAGCGAAATGTGACGAGCGAGACATCAACAGGTGTCACGTATCGCTCAGAGAGAATAGCGATGCGTCTTCAGTAAATACCACCGAAACACGCACGGCCTCTCTCAGGCAACTGATCCCCAGAATCGTCTCTTCTCCTCCTCTCCTCAGTGTAGGAGCTCTAATGGGTCACAGGCGAAGAAGCGGCCACTTCGACGCCGCCCAGGCGCCGCTGCGGGCTCACGGGACCACTTCTCCGAATTGTTCCTATCTAATCAGGAAACGGCTATCAGGCTGTTCAACAGGCTTCCTGCCATGCGCTGTTAATTGTCACAGGCGTAGCGGGAAACAAACAATGACAACACTTCTTGGAAGACAATCAGCAGAGCATTAGCTTAGTCATTTTGACACGGAAATAGCTCTATTATCTGGACAAGCATCGTCCTCTACGAGCCGTGTCTCTTACTCCAGTCTTTTTTTTTTTTCATATCCTTCGTCTGTCCGGCCGTTGTATCCACCGCTGCGGCGCCTGAAATCCCCTGTCGTGTCTCACGGGGCACAGTCCGTCCACATTAAAAGAAACAGTAGGCAAGGCCTCATGATACAGTAGAGCCGGTTATTCTTCTGCTACACGTATATTAAAGATTTACATCCCTTAATCTGGCAGGTAGGTTAGAAAATTTAAAAAGGGAAATGGATAGGTTAAAGTTAGATATAGTGGGAATTAGTGAGGTTCAGTGGCAGGAGGAACAAGACTTCTGGTCAGGTGACTACAGGGTTATAAACACAAAATGAAATAGGGGTAATGCAGGAGTAGGTTTAATAATGAATAGGAAAATAGGAGTGCGCGTAAGCTACTACAAACAGCATAGTGAACGCATTATTGTGGCCAAGATAGATACGAAGCCCACGCCTATCACAGTAGTACAAGTTTATATGCCTACTAGCTCTGCAGATGACAAAGAAATTGAAGAAATGTATGATGAAATAAAAGAAATTATTCAGATAGTGAAGGGAGATGAAAATTTAATAGTCATGGGGGACTGGAATTCGTCAGTAGGAAAAGGGAGAGAAGGAAACATAGTAGGTGAATATGGATTGGGGGTAGGAAACGAAAGAGGAAGCCGCCTGGTGGAATTTTGAGCAGAGCACAACCTAATCATAGCTAACACTTGGTTGAAGAATCATAAAAGAAGGTTGTATACATGGAAGAAGCCTGGAGATACTGATAAGTTTCAGATAGATTATATAATGGTAAGACAGAGATTTAGGAACCAGGTTTTAAATTGTAAGACATTTCCAGGGGCAGACGTGAACTCTGACCACAATCTATTGGTTATGAACTGTAGATTAAAACTGAAGAAACTGCAAAAAGGTGGGAATTTAAGGAGATGGGACCTGGATAAACTGAAAGAACCAGACGTTGTACAGAGTTTCAGGGAGAGCATAAGGGAACAATTGACAAAAATGGGGGAAAGAAATACAGTAGAAGAAGAATGGGTAGCTTGGAGGGATGAAGTAGTGAAGGCAGCAGAGGATCAAATAGGTAAAAAGACGAGGGCTAGTAGAAATCCTTGGGTAACAGAAGAAATATTGAATTTAATTGATGAAAGGAGAAAATATAAAAATGCAGTAAATGAAGCAGGCAAAAGGGAATGCAAACGTCTCAAAAATGAGACCTACAGGAAGAGCGAAATGGCTAAGCAGGGATGGCTAGAGAACAAATGTAAAGATCTAGAGGCTTATATCACTAGGGGTAACATAGATACTGCCTACAGGAAAATAAAAGAGACTTGGGAGAAAAGAGAACCACTTGTATGAATATCAAGAACTCAGATGGTAATCCAGTTCTAAGCAAAGAAGGGAAAGCAGAAAGGTGGAAGGAGTATATAGAGGGTCTATACAAGGGCGATTTACTTGAGGACAATATTATGGAAATGGAAGAGGATGTAGATGGAGATGAAATGGGAGATATGATACTGCGTGAAGAGTTTGACAGAGCTCTGAAAGATCTGAGTCGCAACAAAGCTCCGGGAGTAGACAACATTCCATTAGAACTACTGACAGCCTTGGGAGAGCCAGTCCTGACAAAACTCTACCATCTGGTGAGCAAGATGTATGAGACAGGCGAAATACCCACAGACTTCAAGAAGAATATAATAATTCCAATCCCAAAGAATGCAGGTGTTGACAGTTGTGAAAATTACCGAACTACCAGTTTAATAAGTCACAGCTGCAAAATACTAACACGAATTCTATACAGACGAATGGAAAAACTGATAGTAGCCGACCTCGGGAAAGATCAGTTTGGATTCCGTAGAAATATCGGAACACGTGAGACAATACTGACCATACGACTTATCTTAGAAGCTAGATTAAGGAAAGGCAAACCTACGTTCCTAGCATTTGTAGACTTAGAGAAAGCTTTTGACAATGTTGACTGGAATACTCTCTTTCAAATTCTGAAGGTGGCAGGGGTAAAATACAGAGGGCGAAAGGCTATTTACAACTTGTACGGAAACCAGATGGCAGTTATAAGAGTCGAGGGACATGAAAGGGAAGCAGTGGTTGGGAAGGGAGTGAGACAGGGTTGTAGCCTGTCCCCGATGTTATTCAATCTCTATATTGAGCAAGTAGTGAAGGAAACAAAAGAAAAATTCGGAGTAGGTATTAAAATCCTGGGAGAAGAAATAAAAACTTTGAGGTTCAAAAATGGCTCTGAGCACTATGGGACTCAACATCTTAGGTCATAAGTCCCCTAGAACTTAGAACTACTTAAACCTAACCAACCTAAGGACATCACACACACCCATGCCCGAGGCAGGATTCGAACCTGCGACCGTAGCAGTCCCGCGGTTCCGGACTGCAGCGCCAGAACCGCTAGACCACCGCGGCCGGCCTTTGAGGTTCGCCGATGACTTTGTAATTCTGTCAGAGACAGCAAAGGACTTGGAAGAGCAGTTGAACGGAATGGATAGTGTCTTGAAAGGAGGATATAAGATGAACATCAACAAAAGCAAAACAAGGATAATGGAATGTAGTCGAATTAAGTCGGGTGATGCTGAGGGAATTAGATTAGGAAATGAGACACTTAAAGTAGTTAGGAGTCTTGCTATTTGGGGAGCAAAATAACAGATGATGATCGAAGTAGAGAGGATATAAAATGTAGACTGGCAATGCAAGGAAAACATTTCTGAAGAAGAGAAATTTGTATACATCGAGTATAGGTTTAAGTGTCAGGAAGTCGTTTCTGAAAGTATTTGTGTGGAGTGTAGCCATGTATGGAAGTGAAACGTGGACGATAAATAGTTTGGACAAGAAGAGAATAGAAGCTTTCGAAATGTGGTGCTACAGAAGAATGCTGAAGATTAGATGGGTAGATCACATAACTAATGAGGAAGTATTGAATAGGATTGGGGAGAAGAGAAGTTTGTGGCACATCTTGACTAGAAGAAGGGATCGGTTGGTAGGACATGTTCTGAGGCATCAAGGGATTACCACTTTAGTATCGGAGGTCAGAGTGGAGGGTAAAAATCGTAGAGAGAGTCCAAGAGATGAATACACTAAGCAGATTCAGAAGGATGTAGGTTGCAGTAGGTACTGGGAGATGAAGAAGCTTGCACAGGATAGAGTAGCATGGAGAGCGGCATGAAACCAGTCTCAGGACTGAAGACCACAACAACAACAACAAACATGAGATAGACTGTCAGGAACGATATGCACAAAATTTTATGATAATGATTCTGCCGTCCCCTCATGGTAGACAAATTTATTAGAGACGAAGACGAAATCTGGATATTCCCAGTGTATTAATTCACTGACGTGACAAAAGTCAAGGGATAGCTCCTAATAACGTTCTGGACCTGCTAGTGCAGCATTTCGACGTGGCGTCGGCTCGTCAAGTCTTTGGAAGTCTCCTGCGAAAATACTGGGCCGCGCCGCCTCTCTAGCCGGCCATATTTGCGAAAATGTTGCCGGTACAGGATTATGTACACGGACTAACTCGTCGATTATGTCCCAAAATGTTCATTGGGATTCATGTTGGACGATATGGGTGGCCAAGTCATCCCTTTCAACTGTCCACAATGTTCTCCAGACCAATCGCGAACATTTGTGGCCTGGTGACGCGGCCCGTTGTCCAGCATAAAGAGTCCATCGTTGCTTGGAAACCTGAAGTCTGTGACTGGCTGCACATGCTGTCCAAGTAGCCGAACGTAACCTTCCTTAGTTAACGATCTCTTCAGTTGGACCAGAGGACACAGTCTGTTCCATGTAAACACAACCCACACCGTTATGGAACCGCCATTAGCTTGCAAGGTGCCTTGTTGAGAAGGCAGTGGGATCTGCACCACGTTCGGACCCTACCATCAGCTCTTACCTACTGAAATCGGGGCTCACCTGGCCAGGTTACGCTTGTAGAGTCTTCTATGGTCAAACCGACACATAACGAGCCCAGGAGAGGCGCTGCAGGCGATATTGTGCTATTAGCAAAGGCACTCGCGTCGACCATCTCCTACCATAGCGCATTAACGCCAAATTTCGCCGCAGTGTCCTAACGGATACGTTCGCCGTACGTCCCACATTGATTTCTGCGGTTATTTCAAGCTGTCGTGCTTGTCTGTTAGAACTGACAACTCCACGCAAACGCGACTGTCCTCAGTCGTTAGGTGAGGACCGTCGGCCACTGCATTGTCCATGGTGAGAGGCAAAGCCCTGAAATTTGGTATCGTCCTCACACTCTTGACACTGTGGCTGTGTTAAGGCATGCAGTGTCGTGTGTTGTTGGTTTGGCACTCTTACGTGTTGATCCCTTCTGAGTGACGTTCACTTAGCGTTTTGGTTCCTTCCTCGGTTTCGGGATCTGTGGTCGTGCTTGTGACCTCCCATGTGGTTTGTTGTGTTGTTTGTGCTTGTCTACGTCTCACTCCATACGGATTTTGGCGCTTGTATTCTTCGTGCAGTGTGTTCGATCAACACCGACTCAAAGGAAGGCCTCGGCGCTTGTTGGTGGCGTCACGTCACCTAGGCACGGCGAACGCCAGGTCTGTTGGAGGCAGAAGTGCTTATCACTATAAATCTCTTATTTTTGAACAAAATGTTTGGTATTGTTTTGAATTCTGCAGTTTTATTTAGATGAAAGATTTTCTTACTATCGTAAAGCTACAAATGATCATAGTTCTGTATTACTGAATCCTGTCGAAACAAACGTAGACCAGTATGAAAAGACGCTTTGCCTCATTGCAAGCTTCGGAAATTTTACATTCAAGTAACTATATTTACTTGATCCATTTTGTTATCGAAACTTACCCCAACCCCCTTACAATGAACTCGTTTCTTTTATTTATTTATTTATTTTCGTTTGACATCGTCACTGGATATGTGAACTAATTTACATGTGTAAATGTCCAACTGTTGCCAGTCATTAGATTACAGTCGCTTTCAACGAAAGGAATTCTAAACAGGAAACAAAATAGCTTCATACATCGAAAATACTGCTGAGCTTAAACTTTTTTACACATTCACATTAGAAAAGACAAATATTCCCCTCTTGTAACTGAAAGGAGAAACTTTATAAGATAAAAAAATTTTATTTGATAAAACAAGTATCTCTCTTTTGCCTCTTCTTCTGTCCCCCACCCCCTCCCCCAACCTGTACAATCGCAAGATATTTCGTTAATATTCAGTGCTCCTCACCCCATAGTCAACCGAGATACCTAAAGAAGAGCACCGATATGTTCACAATTTCTTGTAAAAACAACCCAGTACAAACGTAACTTCCTTAGATTTACAAATAAGGTAAAGAAACACGAATTCTGTTGCTGCTGGACCATGAAGTTGTTTTTGTATGTCAATCGTTAAAACAGGTGGAAATTTAAGTTCAGGAGCACACTATTTGTTAAGAAGTGTAATGAATTGCACAATTAATTGATTGCACAAACAATGTGTGTTGGTCAACTGCCGCCAATAGTTTCACATTTTCCTGTGTCAGGGAGGGAGACACCACCATTATGAGTATGCCTGCAACAGACCTGGCGTTCGCCGTGCCTAGCTGACGTGACGTCACCAACAAGCGCCGAGGCCTTCCTTTGAGTCGGTGTTGGTTCGATACAGTATAGGCTACGGTATTTATTGCGTTCATCGGGATTTTGCGTTGTTCCAACGACGTCACTATCGTTCTGTATAGGTCTCACATGTGCTAGCGTGTTGTATTTCAGGGTGACATTTTCTGGTGTCCCAGTTTCTCCACAAATACATATTCCATCGTTTGTTAGTCCAACGCGGTTTAAGTGTACTGGGTATGGCCTGTGGCCGATCAGGAAATGGACCATATATCTGCTTGGGTCGACATGTTTTAGTTGTAAACTTTCACGCACGTCGGGAAAGAAAGAGTGTTCTTGGCGACCCTTGTCGGATGCCTCCCACTGTCTCCGCCATGTTTGAATCTGCCATTGTTTCAATTGTGTTTTGCTTATAATATTGGTTCCTGTGAAATTTAATATTTTCCCGGCGAACTAAATATTCAAAAAGATTTCGGGCTTGCAGCCGGTCGTTGTTAGCTTCCATCCACGATATTTCGACTGGATGGCTGGCAGGTGTCCGGTCAAAATGTGGATGGAAGCTAATGACGACCGGCTGCAAGCCCGAAATCTTTTTGAATATATTGGTTCCTGTAATCTAGGCGACGTTATCGAGCCTGTCCCTCTTAAACCAGTAAAGTGCAGCTCTATAACGAATTGTTACGTCTATGGGGCAAGTTCTCATCACAACGCAAAGTGCCTCCAGCGATGTGGTGTTGAAGTTTCCGTTCATTCTCTGGAGTACAGTCTTGTTAGCTTGTATGTTCCGTCTGTGAGGCCCAAGCACTTGCGAGGAAGCTTGCGGTGGATTCAAATATCGAAATGTGGTAGGTCCTTGTCGTTTTAATGGGTAATTTGTACTGAATTGTGTTCAGTCTTCCTAGGTTGTGCATGATTTTGGGGGCTTTGTCATGCTGCGTCCCGGCACAGCCTCACTATACCAGAATGAAGTAAGTGCGAACTGCGTAGCGCAGTCGGGACGTTAGCGACAATCGGTTAGTTGTAAATTGTTGTCAACCTTTATATCGGAGATGAGAGGGAGAGAATCTCCTTGGTTTGAAGCAAATAAGTTTCGTGAAAATAGGTTACAGAATTGCAATAGGCAGAAAAGATTGTTTAGTTTCTATCAAGTTTATTCTCACATATACTTATGTGAGGTGTTGGACCATAAACCCCTTAGTAAGAGTCAGTGTATTTAATCGCATTTGCTACTTCAAAGCTAATTGTCGGTACATATAAGAAACAAGTACAAAGCAATCACTTGTTCCTGGTTAGCACTGAAATCTCTCTAAGTAATTGAGACGAAGACTGACAGCCTCTGTTCAACACTATTCCAATGAAACTCTAAAAATCCTACTTGACCTGCAGTTCCTGAGTGTCCACCAGAGTCTATCACCGTCTTCTCGTAGTTGAAGTCTTTATCAGCTGTATCGGTTGCTATGGGCCTACTCGGCCCCGCTGGCGTCTCGCTGCGGAATCTCCAAACTGCCGGCACTGGCTCTGAATCTGCATCTAAATCTCTGCTTCTAGCTATTCCGCTGCCTTTTGTTTCGTTTCTCATGTACTTGGGTGCACACGAGTTAATACGTTTCACACGACCCTTTCATTTCTAAGTGATCGGATTGCACAAGAATGCCTTCGGTTCCACACGACACTTTCGTTTCTAGCTGCACAAAACTTAATTTGGTTCCCCACGAGTCTTTTCCGTACGTGACTTGCTGTATTATCGCCCTGGTGTTTGCGTCTTCCATTACCCAAGTTTGATTCATGCTGATTCCTCTGGCTGGAAGTCAAACACTAAGTTATTTGATCAACAAGCCATACTTGGCAGCTTCCACCACTTATCTTGTCCCTACGTCCTGGTGGATTATTTCTTAATGTCGGCTGGCTGTTTGCCTACGGAGCCTGGACTCTTATTATGGTCACAAATGCAAGAATAAAAATTAAAATTTTCTACAGTAACAACAGTCAATTGTCAGTTTGTTATAATGGATGAGAGACTGTTTTCCTTCAAGATGCAGTCTTAGATAGGCTTTGTTCCTCTGTATGCTAGCAACGTCTGATTTTAGAACTGGGTTCCTCTGTAGTATCTCCCTGAGCAGTAAACATACAGTTTTATTGGGCGCTAATTTTAGTTTATTTTCTTTGCACCAATTGTTCATCTTCTGGAGCAGTTGCGTGCCATTTGTCTCTAGGCGCGCTCTCGATTAGCTGACACCACTACGAGCAGGTCGTCTGCGTACGCCACCACACCTATTATCCTGTCGTCACCGTCCATGCTGTTCGGCATGGGCTCGATTGCTATATCGCAAAATATTCTCCTGACAACCTTATGTGTATCTGTCCTCCACGCAACAATTTATGAAATGGTATGTCCCATACGTCTAGCTCCAATTACCGTTCCGCGTTCAAAGTCTGTTAATTCTCGTTGCGCGGCGATAATCACGTCAGAAACCTGCACAGAAATAACGCCTCCGCCAACGCATTGCGCTTTTATATCTAGTGCATGCGGTACTACCTTCATCTGCATATCTACATATCGCTAACATATGCCTTTGTCACCTCAAAGTATGTGGTGTGTATATGCAGACTGAAGCGAGGAATGAAAATTTGTACCAAGGCTGGGATTCGAACGCGGACCTGCTACTTGCTAGAAAGACGCACTAACGAATACCCCAATCTGGCACATTGGGTTTGCAAAACTGCAGGGACTTCCCTAACACACATTGCTCCTCGACCCAAATTCCCATTCACATCTCAGCCAACTTGATATTCTCCTTAAACTCAAACAGCATTGCAGAGGCACGTCCAGTTTATCGGAGTAACAACACAGCATTGAACGAAATAGGCTTTCCAGCCTGAAAGTGGTGAGTGTATCCGCCTTGTGAGCCGGGTTCGATCCCCAGCTGTGGTACAAATATTCATTCGTCGCTTCAGTCTGCATATGCAGATCATAGATGTCTGTGACTTGAAAAGTTTCATTTAACTGCAGCACCTGTGCCTGGGTTTTTAGGCAGGATCCTCCACTTCGTTCGATGTTGAGGTTGTGGAGCCTCTGCAATGCTCTTCGAAGTTAGGAGGAATACCGAGTTGGCTGAAGCGTGAGTGGGAATTTGAATCGAAGAGAGTGGTGTGGTTGTGCAGTTGTGCAACGCCGGTGTTCCAGGATCGCGTAGGATTAGCGTATCCTTCGATTCCCAGCCTTCGTGCCAATTTTCTTTTGTTGCTTCAGTCTGCATATATATATATATATATATATATATATATATATATATATATATATATATATAAAGGGCTTATTTCTATAGTGGTACAAGTGTATTTTTGTTCATTCTGAGATACCGAGTCCTAAAGTTAAATGAGCGCTGAAAAATCTGCAGTTGAGATACCAGAAATATTCTTGCTGGAGATGAACCTTTCTTTCTGTTTGTTTGGACCATTAATGTCAGAAGCATTATAGACGGAAGAGTGGAGGTAATGGACTTGTACCACTACTGAAATAAGCCCTTCATATACAGGGTGGTCCATTGATAGTGACCGAGCCAAATATCTCACGAAATAAGCATCAAACGAAAAAACTTCAAAGAACGAAATTCGTCTAGCTTAAAGGGGGAAACCAGATGGCGCTATGGTTGGCCCGCTAGATGGCGCTGCCATAGGTCAAACCGATATCAACGGCGTTTTCTTTAAATAGGAGCCCCCATTTCTTAACACATATTCGTGTAGTACGTAAAGAAATATGAATGTTTTAGTTGGACCACTTATTTCGCTTTGTGTTAGATGGCGCTGTAATAGTCACAAACATATGGCTCACAATTTTAGACGAACAGTTGGTAACAGGTAACTTTTTTAAATTAAAATACAGAACGTAGGTACGTTTGAAAATTTTGTTTCGGTTGTTCCAATGTGATTCATGTACTTTTGTGAACTTATCATTTCTGAGAACGCATGCTGTAAAAAAGCGTGATTACCTTTAAATACTACATTAACGCAATAAATTATCAAAATAATGTCCGTCAACCTCAATGCATTTGGTAATACGTGTAACGACATTCCTCCCAACAGCGAGTAGTTCGCCTTCCGTAATGTTCACACATGCATTGACAATGCGCTGACGCATGTTGTCAGGCGTTGTCGGAGGATCACGATAGCAAATATCCTTCAACTTCCCCCACAGAAAGAAGTCCGGGGACGTCAGATCCGGTGAACGTGCGGGCCATGATATGGTGCTTCGACGACCAATCCACCTGCCATGGAATATGCTATTCAATACCGCTTCAACCGCACGCGAGCTATGTGCCGGACATCCATCATGTTGGAAGTACATCGCCATTCTGTCATGCAGTGAAACATCTTGTAGTAACATCGCTAGAACATTAAGTAGGAAATCAGCACACCTTGCACCATTTAGATTGCCATCGATAAAATGGGGGCCAATCATCCTTCCTCCCATAATGCCGCACCATACATTAACCCGCCAAGGTCGCTGATGTTCCACTTGTCGCAGCCATCGATTCCTCGCTAAATAGAACGAGTGCAAAAAATCTGTCATCGTCCCGTAATTTCTCTTGTTCCCAGTGGCAGAACTGTACACGACGTTCAAAGTCGTCGCCATGCAATTCCTGGTGCATAGAAATATGGTACGAGTGCAATCGATGTTGATGTAGCTTTCTCAACACCGACGTTTTTGAGATTCCCGATTCTCGCGCAATTTGTATGCTACTGATGTGCGGATTAGCCGCGACAGCAGCTAAAACACCTACTTGGGCATCATCATTTGTTGCGGTCGTGGTTGACGTTTCACACGTGGCTGACCACTTCCTGTTTCCTTAAATAATCTAACTATCCGGCGAACGGTCCGGACACTTGGATGATGTCGTCCAGGATACCGAGCAGCATACTTAGCACACGCCCGTTGGGCATTTTGATCACAATATCCATACATCAACACGATTTCGACCTTTTCCACAATTGGTAAACGGTCCATTTTAACACGAAGCAAATACCGTCCGCACTCTCGGAATACCACGTACTTATACGTTTGCGGCTATTACAGCGCCATCTATCACAAAGCGAAAAATTTGGTCCAACTAAAACATTCATATTTCTTTACGTACTACACGAATATGTAATAAAAATTGGGGGTTCCTATTTAAAAAAAACGCAGTTGATATCCGTTTGACATAAGGCAGCGCTATCTAGCCGGCCAACCATAGCGCCATCTGGTTTCCCCTTCAAGATAGACGAGTTTCGTTCTTTGTAGTTTTTTTCATTTGATGCTTATTTCGTGAGATATTTGGCTCGGTCACTATCAATGGACCACCCTGTACATATGTCATAGATGTTTGAGACTTGAAAAAGTCTCTGCAGCAATATAGTTTCATTTGTATTAATGTATATTTTCGTAATTATTACTGCTAGAACAGCCTGTGACCGACATTCGACCAGTTGAGTCAGTGGACCTGATCTGTGATAAAAATTTTTCATCTCACTTCAAATGATACACTCCAAGCAAAACTATAAAAATTTAGTTTCAGAGCTGACCCACAGCAAATGCTACATTGTAGCCTTGAGTTTCCCTGAAATAACTCTTTGACTTGTCTTTAATTGCTTGGTCATTTGAAGTGAGTCCTTCATACAGTGCGCTGAAAAATTAATTTTGTCTAACGGTGGCAAATTAACTTACAACACAATGTGAATGCCGTTGTATCGCGTAAAGTAACCTCAGACGCGACATGATCTGCGTTACAGAATCTGTACTGTAAATTCATCAAACCGCAGTTATAACACTCTAAATTATTTGGAACTACGTTCATTGTGCATCTAAATGTATCTTTCAGAACAACAATAGGATTAAGATTATTATCGTCCACACTATTCCTATTACTTTGTCTAGACAAAAATTGTGTATCTCCAGCTGTTCGTCTTTCAGTTCGAGGCATAACCTAAAACAGATACAGTTTCCGTATGATATGGGAAGTCATAGCTATTCAAAATGAAGCAACTGAAAATTAGGAACACTTCACATTTTGTTGTGAGGACGGCAAACGAATGTAAAGTTAGTTCTGTTTACTCTTAGACGAAAGTAAGGGAGAAACGACACAAATATACAACGTTTGTTTTCCCCGAAGACTTCGTTACTAAATTTTGTTTAAGCCGCAACGAAGTAGCAGTTGTGTCATTGTAACTGTCCGTTAAGCGTGTGTTGCTGCAAAGGAATCGTCTGCAACATTTAAACAAGAACGTCCCTCGAAAGGGATTTTACGAAACATTGTTTGTTTCATGTGTCATTTTGTACCGTAACACCACATCAGTACGTTCGGTATAAATGGTAGGAATGTGAGAGAGAGAGGAAAGCTTTTCTCTTTTCTTATCCATGTATGTCTACTTTCTTTTACTTCTCTTAATGGCTGTATATACATGTGTTGTTTTTATGCACACCTGCGGCAAAGTACCTTTAGAATTAAGTTGGTTTCACTGGCTTCCTAGTATTATTAATTTTAAAAATCGGTACTTCAATTTTCGATGTTTACGTTTTAATATTATATGAAGATGGTATCTGTTCTTTCGGACATGTCCGGAACAACAGATACTATCGGAGACCATACAGCTCTCTAGAATGAAATGATAATTAAATCAAGACCCTACGCTGTCTACGACAGCTTAAGGTCTTGATCTACTTATCATTTCATTTTAATGTTGTCCGTACCCGGTAGCTGAGTGCTCAGCGCGACAGAATGTCAATCCTAAGGGCCCGGGTTCGATTCCCGGCTGTGTCGGAGATGTTCTCCGCTCAGGGACTGGGTGTTGTGTTGTCCTAATCATCATCATTTCATCCCCATCGACTCGCAAGTCGTCGAAGTGGGGTCAAATCGAAAGACTTGCACCCGGCGAACGGTCTATCCGACGAGAGGCCCTAGTCAAACGAAATTAAAAATTTTTAATGTTATGATCGATCAGTAAAACAGATGCATTGTCATTATGAACGTCCACATTACTCTACCTTTCTCTACGCAAAAATTAAGTCTGTCTAGCTGAGCATCTGTCTAGCTGCGCGTCTGTTTCTCCGACCTGTTAACGTTCACCTTCTAGCCATAGCCTAAAACAAACAGTGTTTCGTATAATGAGGAAAGTCGGAAGTCATAGGTATTCAAACTGAAGAAATTAAAAATCAGGAATTTATTTCAAATTTTCTGGTAACGACGGCATAAGACCACACAGTTACTCTTACAGAAACGTAAGCGTAAAAACGATGCCAATATACAACGTTATTTACATACTTCGTTACTGCGATTTTTCATTCCACTGCTTGCAACATCAACGACCTATCAGTCGTGGCATTGTGCCTGCTCTGTGTTATTGCAAGTGAACCAAATGAACATGAATCAGTGGCGGATTTACATACAGGCCCTCTAGACACGGGCCTAGGGGTGGCACCTTAAGGGGGGCGGCATTTTCGGCTCTGTACTCATATTAACCTTTTACGTTTTAAAATAACTGCTCTTACAAACGACAAACATTTTTAATATTGTTAAACAACTTTAAATAAGCCTTAAGAACGAAATTCGACAATACAAGCTTGGTGATACAGTAGAAATGTAACACTGGGTTTCTGTATGGTATCATATTCATGATTGAAACTTCCTGGCAGATTAAAACTGTGTGCCTGACCGAGACTCGAGTTCGAGTCTCGGTCGGGCACACAGTTTTAATCTGCCAGGAAGTTTCATATCAGCGCACACTCCGCTGCAGAGTGAAAATCTCATTCTGGATATTCATGATTGTTCAAAATATTTTTAAGTAAGCTGTCAGGACGGAAATCTATAATACAATGTTTGAAAAGTTATTATTCCGAGAATGTTGTCGGCTTCTATTTCACCCTGCCATATTTTCCCCGTGAAAATACCGGGACCCCTGAAAAGCTGTGATAAACTAACCAGCAGTTTCTTAAATACTGTAACATGTGTGGGCCTCACTATGTAAAACCTGATTCAACTAAAAATTTATTGTAGAAGTTACGGGGAAGTATCAAGTCAACCCTCCACTACTTTAATTAGCGTGATAGCTCTATGGTCTTCAATATCTGAGCTTTGATTTAATGACACCCATTTAACTAACCATGTTGATACTGGGATTGTTTTACATTTTTAAACACATGTTTATACGAAAAGGACATAAGCAGAACATCTAATAATGTGTGAAATACACTTCACAACAGTTTAAAAATTTTATTTATTTACTTACTTATTTACATTTTTTGGCGAAAAAAGAATAAGAAACCAACTTTCGTTTGTCTCATTTATTCTGCTGCAGCCTGCATGATATCAAAGTTCCCACTCTGTGCAATCGGATAGTATGTGGCATTGCAAATTTTATGTTTAACTGCTTAGCCAAGCTTTTTTTCTTCGAGGAATTCTTATTTTTATTTTATGTTGGAACTAAAGGTGCATTTGCGTGTAGACATAACAGCAGTGTTCACACAAATGACAAAACACCACATCAACTGCCAACAAGACTACTTAAACTTTGTAGACAGTCTTATCTGCCTACAAAAAGCGCTCAAATGTTATAAGAATAAGTGGGATAAGAGACGATCCAGCACACCTCACTGCAAGAAATTGCAAAAAATGTTTGCTTTTTAAATTAGAAAGACAGTGTCAAGAATATTTAGAACATATTTGCGTCCCAGCTAAAATTCCAGCTACACAGGAAACAGAAGATAAAAAAGGACCGTCCCATTTTCTTTACGAGACGAATTCCAGCTGGCAAGTGTGCTTCTACTACTCATTGACAACAGAGAAACAGGTGACAATGAAATTAAATTACTCTGCATTGTCGTTGATTCATAGCACAGTAATGTCAAGTAATCCTAGTTGGTCAGAAAGTTCATACCTGTGCATTCCATTAGTGCGATTTGCCTACATCAGGGGCAGGTATGCACTCAGGGGCAAACCTATTGTTCTCCTTTGATAAACATCTCATTAACCTATTGTTCTCCTTTGATTGACAAGTTCTTAACAAATTGTTCTGCTAAAAGGATCCTTCCTTTTGATTGACAGCCATTTAAATTATTGTTCCCCTGCTCCCTTCCCTTACCCCCTTACCCTTCCCACACTCCTCAGGAAACCTCCCCCTCGCTGCTACAGGTACACTTTCAGGTCTGAGTTATTGGAATAGCCCTGCTCTCTCTCATCAGTTTGATTGACTACTTAATTAAAGTGATCAATTAACTAACCTCCCCCTCTGGTAAACCCCCTCTCCTTTCACCATTCCTCCCAGAGAGTGGTAGGAAAAAGACTCAGTTGATCGGTCTTTGGAGGGAATTCTATTGTAGTATATGGAATACTGTTTAAACAATTTAGACAATGTATAGAATATTGTTTAGTTGTTTATGGCAATGTGTGGAATACAGTTTATTTATTTAAAAAAGTTGTCTGTAAATCGATTGCTGTGTATGGAAAATTGTTTCAGCAATTTAGACAATGTGTGGAATATTCATCTTGATTTTGAAGCTCTTTTGTCTGTGTTTGCTTTAACAATAACAAATGTTTTTCAGTGGGGTCCGCCTTTAGTAAAACTGTGACACTGACACTGACAACTCAATACATAGAACTTGACAATGAAGAAGATGACGAAAAAAGAAACCTTGCACATGACAAACTGTAAAAAAAGTAAATAAATAAATAAAAACAGTCACAGTAAAAATGTAATACAGCTGGAAAACCCCACCATGTGGTAAGAAGCAATAATAATAAAAAAAACACTGATGATGCTGTAACTGCAGTGAAACATGTGTGGGACAAAAAACAAAATTGTGTTTTGTTACAGACCGACCCCACTCCTAAACATATGTTAGTGTGGAGTATTGTTTATTTAAACATTTTAGGAGATTCAGTGCCATGTATGGAATATGGTTTATTTGTTTATTTAAATAATTTTTCAGGAAATCGATCACCACCCCCACCACCCCATCTCTGCCCCCTTGCCCCCTCCTCTCTCACCCTCCCCTCCTCTAACTGGAAATTGGCGACTCTGCAGTGGAGAGGAAGGATCTCATGACAGGAAATTCAAGGGCATTTTTTTTTTTTTTTTTTTTTTTTTTGGTCATCAGTCTACTGACTGGTTTGATGCAACCCGCCACGAATTCCTTTCCTGTGCTAACCTCTTCATCTCAGAGTAGCACTTGCAACCTACATCCTCAATTATTTGCTTGACGTATTCCAATCTCTGTCTTCCTCTACAGTTTTTGCCCTCTACAGCTCCCTCCAGTACCATGGAAGTCATTCCCCCATGCCTTAGCAGATGTCCTATCATCCTGTCCCTTCTCCTTATCAGTGTTTTCCACATATTCCTTTCCTCTCCGATTCTGCGTAGAACCTCCTCATTCCTTACCTTATTTATCAGTCCACCTAGTTTTCAACATTCGTCTGTAGCACTACATCTCAAATGCTTCGATTCTCTTCTGTTCTGTTTTTCTCACAGTCCATGTTTCACTACCATACAATGCTGTACTCCAGACGCACATCCTCAGAAATTTCTTCCTCAAATTAAGGCCGATATTTGATATTAGTAGACTTCTCTTGGCCAGAAATGCCCTTTTTGCCATAGCGAGTCTGCTTTTGATGTCCTCCTTGCTCCGTCCGTCATTGGTTATTTTACTGCCTAGGTAGCAGAATTCCTTAACTTCATTGACTTCGTGACCATCAATCCTGATGTTAAGTTTCTCGCTGTTCTCATTTCTACTACTTCTCATTACCTTCGTCTTTCTCCGATTTACTCTCAAACCATACTGTGTACTCATTAGACTGTTCATTCCGTTCAGCAGATCATTTAATTCTTCTTCACTTTCACTCAGGATAGCAATGTCATCAGCGAATCGTATCATTGATATCCTTTCACCTTGTATTTTAATTCCACTCGTGAACCTTTCTTTTATTTCCATCATTGCTTCCTCGATGTACAGATTGAAGAGTCGGGGCGAATGGCTACAGCCTTGTCTTACACCCTCCTTAATACGGGCACTTCGTTCTTGATCGTCCACTCTTATTATTCCCTCTTGGTTGTTGTACTGTAAGTAGGCTGTTTAGGTTTTCTTATTGGTAACGCCACGTAGCGCTCTGTGTGAAAATCACTGGCTGTGCTGTGTGCAGTCTGTGGCTAGTTTGCATTGTTGTCTGCCATTGTAGTGTTGGGCAGCGGCAGCTGGATGTGAACAGCGCGTAGCGTTGCGCAGTTGGAGGTGAGCCGCCGGCAGTGGTGGATGTGGGGAGAGAGATGGCGGAATTTTGAAATATGTCATGAACTGCTATATATATTATGACTATTAAGGTAAATACATTGTTTGTTCTCTATTAAAATCTTTCATTTGCTAACTATGGCTATCAGTAGTTAGTGCCTTCAGTAGTTTGAATCTTTTATTTAGCTGGCAGTAGTGGCGCTCACTTTATTGTAGTAGCTCGAGTAACCAAGATTTTTGTGAGTTAAGTGATTTGTGTAACGTATAGGTTAATGTTAGTCAGGGCCATTCTTTTGTAGGGATTATTGAAAGTCAGATTGCGTTGCGCTAAAAAATATTGTGTGTCAGTTAAAGCACAGTCTTGTATAATTGTTAAAAAAGGGGACGTTTCAGTACATATTGTATATGACCCATCTCTCCCTATAGCTTACCCCTACTTTTTTCAGAATCTCGAACAGCTTGCATCATTTTATGTTGTCGAACGCTTTTTCCCGGTCGACAAATCCTATGAAAGTGTCTTGATTTTTCTTTAGCCTTGCTTCCATTGTCAGCCGTAACGTCAGAATTGCCTCTCTCGTCCCTTTACTTTTCCTAAAGCCAAACTGATCGTCACCTAGCGCATTCTCAATTTTCTTTTCCATTCTTCTGTATATTGTTCTTGTAAGCAGCTTCGATGCATGAGCTGTTATTTATTAAAAAATTCAGGTTTCAGGGAATGGATTTCACTTGCTCATCATTGTCTGCTGTTTGGGAAGATGCAGGTCTTGTACGAAGTTATTACGTCGATCGCTTTTCTTTTTTCTATGCCAATTGCACAAGGTATACCATCATGAAATCACATTACACATAATTACACATAGCTAAAAATCTTTTGATCATGAAGCACGCACCGCCCTCTCTCTCCACTAGACCACATGGGATGCCACTGCACACGTTGACAGGAGTCGGAATGCACCGGCAGCCCCCATGATTTGAAGACGTGGCTGTCAGCTGCCGAACCACATGCAGGTGTCAGTTCGGGTCCCGCGAACCTGAGGTGGAGGCGTCCCTTTCATACTAGACACCTGAGAAATTCCTTTCGAAACACATGTCTACCTAGACATTGTTGTTGGCGCGATACCACCCTAACTGTGGATTCTAACATCACAGGTCGTGCTATAAAATCTGTTGCAATGCTTCCCAGAATAGCACAAGGTCCATTGTTCCTAGCGATCCTAAAACGACATTCGATCTGCATCTAGCCATGAACGTGCGTTTACCTGCCCAGAATGGCTGATGCATCACTGCAAAATATCAGCGTAGTGACTCACCATCTAAAAGGTCCTCAGTGTTATACTGACGTCTCATGGCTATGTAAATAAGAGTCAAGTCGACCTCTCGGAAATTGTAAAGTTCTGCAGAAATAGTTAATGATCACTTTTGTAAGAGCTCTCGTAAGGTCTCAGATCGCCTGCATGGAAATTCTTGGCTGATTTCGGCTAGGAGAACAATCAGGTCAGTGTTCTACGTGAGAGCATCGAGAAATACACTTCATTCTCCACACGAATGACGCAAAGAGTTACGATCTGCCACCCTGATACGCTACGGTTTATGGGGGTGCCACTCCAGAAACTCTTTGAAACTATACCTCAGTAGGACATGCATATCACTCGAGGTGCATTTCCCGATGAGGAAAACTTTCAACTTCCGACTAGGAAGGGCGTTTTCCCATATGAGATTGTGGTTGGTATGGCGAAACTGAATGAAACCAGGCTACCTGACACAACTGCATTCTACAGCAACCTTACACACGTTGCCATAATGGCTGCAGTGTATGAGCATGCCGTGAATGTCTGGTAGAAATTCAATATTCCAACTTTAGGAGAGTATGCATAGCTTTGCATGGACACAGACGTGTGCTTGCTTGCAGAAATTTTCAAGAAATTCCAGAGTCTACTCATGGTCATATGTTGTGTGTATCCTTTTATTACATGGCACCTGGGTTGTCTTGGGACACAGTGCTCAAGAAAACGAATTGCAGTATTTAATTATTGAAGACGCTGACATGCTTCTTTTCTTTGAGTGAGAGATCCGTGGCAGACTTTGACAATGAGACACCTGACAGGTTCAAAGCATCCCTCAATTCGAGTTACATAATGTACCTGAATGTAAATACCTTACACGAGCATGCCATACAGCAATCACTGCCGATTGGTGAGTTTCGATGAATGCAAGGGATTTGGTGGGAAAATCACGGGGGGTATGGCTGCTGATTCTGATGTAGTGTATGTGGTGAAGGCAGAACTCACTTACCCTATCAGTCTGCATGCTGTGCATGCAGATTTGCCGCTGTGTGCCGAGCAACTTGTTGCATGAGGAGGCTCCATGCGAAAACTGATGACAAAACTGGGGGATAAGTGGAGATACATTATTCATTGTTGTAATCTCCAGCAATGTCTCAGTTTGGGTATGGAGCTGGTTAGAATCACCTGGGCTATCTCCTTCAAGCAGTCCCCATGGTTGAAGGAGTATATTGATATGAATACGAGACAGAGAGCTTCCGCAAGTGTGACTTTGAGAAATATTTTTATAAATTAATGAATAATTCAATTTTCGGTAAAACAATGGAGAATTTAAGGGAACGACGTGAAATTTTTATTAGAACCGAATGAGATGGGCGTTATGGCGTAGAAAAATGTATTGCCAGACCAAATTTTAAGCAGGTCCCATATTCAATAAGAACTTTGTTGCTGTGGAGATGGCGAAGACTGCAGTAGAGTTTAAAAAACCTGTTAATGTGGGGATGTGCATAATAGACCTATCTAAACTTATCCTTTAAATAAATAAATAAAGTATATTCCATACACTGCCTTGAATACCCTAAATTTGTTAAATAAACAATATCTTAACATTGTCTGAATTGTTTAAACAATATTCCATACACAGCAATCGATTTTTGGACAAATTCTTTAACTAAATAAATAAAATATATTCCATACACTGTCATAAATAACTAAACAATATTCTATACATTGTCTAAGTTGTTTGAGCAGTATTCCATAGACTACAATGGAATTCCCTCCAAATGACCGATCAACTGAGTCTTTTTCTCGCCAATTTCCGGGAGGGAGGGTGGGAGGGGAGGGGGTTTACCAGAGGGGGGATGTTAATTAATTGATCAATTTAATTAAGTAGTCAAACAAACTGATAAGAGTGAGTGGGCCTATTCCAATAACTCAGACCTGAAACTGTACCTGTAGCAGCGAGGGGGATGTTTCCATGAGGGGTGTGGGGTGGGTAAGGGGGAAGGGGAAGGGGCAGGGGAACAATAGGTTACGTGGCTGTCAATCAAAAGGAAGGATCCTTTTAGCAGAACAATAGGTTAAGAACTTGTCAATCAAAGAAGAACAATAGGTTAATGACATGTTAATCAAAGGAGAACGGTATGTTTGTCCCTGAGTGCATACCTGCCCCTGATGTAGGCAACCTGTACTGACAAAATCCACTGTTACAGACTTTGATCCACTGCTGGTCAGTTCATTGCTCTGTCTTTAAAGGAAAAAGCTATGTGCTCATGTGCCGTGTATTACGATTGGAACTAGATACGATCTTTCTTTCTTTCCTTTTACAATTTTTTTCTGTTGTTTTGACTGTTGGTTGACAGTTTTGTATGTGCCTTAACATGAATAACAGTGAAAAAAACCAAACGTGCAAAATTAAGTGGGGAATTTCGGAAATTATCGAAGGAAAGTCGAGAACGAGAGGCCAGTGTTCTAGAAACGCTTGGTAGAGTAGATAAATTTTTCGCAAAAAATGTTGCTGGTTCGACTTCGAGTTCAAGTAGTACAGATGATATTTCTGGCCCTGCAGCTGTTGTAAAAGAAGTAAATATAAAACGAAACAAAAGTTAGAAATGAAGAAAAGCAAATCCTCATTCCGAGTTTCACAAAAAACTAAGTGTCGAGTCAGACATTACAAAAAGAAATAACATCGTTAGTGACGATCCTGCAGAATGGTGTCTCAATGAATCAACAATCGACATTGTCTTACAACGTGGCATTAGCCAAAATTGTAACAGTGATTTTTCTAATTCAAGGAGATCAATAGCCGATAAACTAGATATTTGAACAAAAATGTATTTTAACATAAACTTTTAAATGGTGAATCAACTTTGCGTGATTTTCTAGTATACTCCTTTAGCACCGGTACTATTTTTTGTGCACCATGTAAATTGTTCGGAGGTAAGGCCGCGATTGCTACTAAGGGTATTGCAGATTGGAAAAATATTTCTAATATTTTATCTCATCATGAGAATTCACTTGAACACAAAATTTCTGATTTATCACTCTTAACAAGAAAAAAGTCACTTGGAACAATAGATAACCATTTCGAGTCATATGTTGAGACAGAAAAAATTTACTGGCGCAGTGTGTTGGAAAGGGTGTTCGCAGTTGTGAAGAAGCTAACAAGTCGTGGACATCCTCTACATGGACACGTTGAAAGATTCCATTCATTACATAATGGTCAGTTTACGATGTCTCTTGAACTTATAGCCGAGTTTGATCCTTTTCTCGCAGAGCACATTGAACGAGATAGAAATCCATGGCAGGAACATACAAGTTTTCTTTCTCAACAATCTGTGATGAAATAATGGAGCTTCTTTCTGTACGAATAAAAAAGAATTATCATAAGGGAAATAAAACAGGCCAAATATTTCTCTATAATAGTATATTCTACTGCGGATATATCACATATTGGTCAATTATCTTTCATATTAAGATATGTGAATGAGAATGGTGAACCTGTTGAATGTTACTGTTTTTACCATACCCAGGACACAAGTCCGACAACTTAGCTGAGGCCGTACTTAAAGTCCTGTCTACAAATTCCATTGATATTACTGACCGTAGAGGCCAGTCATATGACAACGCAAGCAATATATCAGGAACCTACACTGGTTTGCAGGCACGCATTGAAGAACGAAATCCGAAAGCGCATTACGTGCCTTGTGCAGCACATTCTTTGAATTTAGTCGGCACTAGCGCTGCAGGCTGTTGTCGGGAAGCACGTTCAATTTTCAATGTAGTGCAAAACCCTTATAATTTTTTCTCTGCTTCTACACTGCGCTGGAATAAACTTCTTTCTTTCATGAAACCAGGAAGCAAAACGCTAAAAAGTTTGTCAAAAACACATTGGTCAGCAAGAGAGAAAGCGTGTGTAAGTCTGTATGAAAACTGGGAGGTCGTTATCAATGCCCTCGCACATATTGCCAATAATACGTTTGAAAAACTACTTGTGTGAAATGAGGCTTCAGCTTTATTGAATCAACTCAGCAGACTTAAAAAAGTATTCATGATGACAGTTTGGAAGGACATACTCAAGAGATTTAATAGTGTAAGTCCGAAATTGCAAAGTGTAAATATTGATACTAAAATAGTGCATGAATTATATGAATCAGTTGCAGGATTTATTGCATCTGTTCGTGGCATGTTCGACTATGATGAAATTAAATCCATGGAGATTGTGACTGATATAGACTATGAATGAACCTATAAAAGATCACAAAATCGCAAACTTCATGATGTCGAAGAAGCGGACTCTGAAGAAGTTTTTGTGACTGGAAGGGAAAAATTTAGAGAGGGAACATTTCTCCCAGTACTCAACAACTTGTACGCCGAGTTAGTTAGGAGGAAGGAAAGCTATATAACACTGTTGGACTCCTTCACAGTTTTCAGAAACCTGAAGAACAGTTCACCTGACGATATTGCTGAACGTGCAGCAAAACTCCAAGCGTCATATGACACAGATTTAGAGCCTTCCTTCCCTAGTGAATGTGCACATTTCGCGGAACTTTTGAAATCTTCTGAGATTACTGATATACCATTCGAAATGAGTAAATTTTTACGAAAAGAGAGAATACAGTCCGTGTTTCCGTATGTTGACATTGCTCTTAGAATATTTCTATGTATGGCACTTACAAATTGTTCAGCAGAAGACTGAAATCGTACTTACGTTCAACGTTGTCTGAGGAGAGACTGAATGTATTGTCCATTCTTCACATCGAAGCCGACCTCCCAACTGATAACAGTCTGAACTATGAAGATATGGTCGACGAGTTTTCTGCCGTCAAAGTCAGACTAAAACTTTGCTGACTGGTGGGTTTGTTTATTTATTCATATTAGTTTTAAGAATTTAAGATTATAATGTGATATTTATTATAACTTAGGGCACATTCATAAGATTTACAAACTGCGTATTACCTGAATGAGATTTTCACTCTGCAGCGGAGTGTGCGCTGATATGAAACTTCCTGGCAGATTAAAACTGTGTGCCCGACCGAGACTCGAACTCGGGACCTTTGCCTTTGCGGGCATGTGCTCTACCATCTGAGCTACCGAAGCACGACTCACGGCCGGTCTTCACAGCTATACTTCTGCAGTATCTCGTCTCCTACCTTCCAAACTTTACAGAAGTTCTCCTGCGAACCTTGCAGAACTAGCACTCCTGAAAGAAAGGATACTGCGGAGACATGGCTTAGCCACAGCCTGGGGGATGTTTCCAGAATGAGATTTTCACTCTGCAGCGGAGTGTGCGCTGATATGAAACTTCCTGGCAGATTAAAACTGTTCGAGTCTCGGTCGGGCACACAGTTTTAATCTGCCAGGAAGTTTCATACGTATTACCCGTTTATTTTACAATTGCCGATGGCAGAACACGGAACTAAACCTCGTTTACTTGTAGACGTGACTGAAGGCGCCCGACAATACTAAACAATACCCGAATGACCCAGGCCGCTCGGCGCTGTACAGCCAAGTCATGCTGGTACTGTAGTATATTAAAACTGGCATCTGCTGCAATGTATAGTTATTGCGGAAATATACGTTATCGGAGAGTACGCTCAGATGAAAAAGTGTTAATAAATACCGTAGTTCAGTTCTGTCGACAAATACGTAAAAGCTTTGCTAATACCGTTAGAAAGAGCTATGGTGAGAGCAGCAGCTGCAGTACAAAACTGTTCAGCCCTTACATGGATTAAACGTATTGTGTACACTTATTATGCAGCATCTAGCTACACAGACGCTAATGCTTTACACGTTAACTATCAGATTATAAAACAAATTCGATTTTTTCACACTAGTCTGTAAAATTATGTAATAGCAAATCAAGTTCTGTGTTTGTTCGTCTGTATTTAGTTATTAGTTCGTGCACCGAAATCTCTATTTCATTTTCATTTCTTACACTTTCCTATAGATTCATGTATTAATACCGAACGTCTTTTTTTTTTTATCTGCTATACATTCACGTAAAACGACACTTCAATTTTAATTTTGAACGCATCTCTGTAAAAGTACGTATTAATTTCTAATATATGACACTTTCGCATCAATTTTTAGATCGTAGCACGACTTTTTGATTTAGATTTCCAGCTGTTTAGTGTAAAACAACATATTAAAAGTGAATGTATAACAATAATCCGTTGCCTCTTACACACTCTGCTGAATTTTTAGGCCATAAAAGAAAAGTTATTTTCCTTATGTTCGTTTCTGTTGTCTTTAGACAGAAGAGTGTGTTAACACAATGCAATTTTAAGTTTGTTTTATCCCCGAACGTACATCAAGTACACTTCAGGAAATGCATTTTGTTTGAGCGCGACTAGACGCCTGACGCGTCCTTCACAGCAACGAATAGCCGAGTACGGAAACCTCACAGTGCTCCCATCCAGAACGGCAATCGTGAAATGATCGGGTAATAGTTATTAATTAAAACATGTGTTTTTTTTGGGGGGGGGGGGGGAGGGCGCATATAGTATGGGGTGCCTATGGGAGCAAAATTTTTAAATCCGCCACTGATGGCGAATGCGATACCGATAAATGTTGTAACTTCCGTGTGTCATTTCTAGAGCAGCACCTGAGCGGTTCGCACAGCAGAAGTTGGTAGCACTTCAGTTATCGATGTTCACATGTTATAGATTTTCATACGTGACAGAAAATGTATCATCAGAGGTATGAATATAGAAACATCTACATCCTTTTACCATTCTTAACAGCTACATACACACATGATTTTCTCTTTGTGCACATCTATGGTAAAGTCCCTTTCGGATTATACAAGTTTCAATGGCCTCCTTGTATAACTAATATTAAAAATCGGTACTTCAATTTTCGTGTTCACGTATTAATATTATGATGTTTCATCGTATGACAAATGGTTCAAATGGCTCCACTATGCGACTTAACTTCTGAGGTCATCAGTCGCCTAGAACTTAGAACTAATTAAACCTAACTAACCTAAGGACACCACACACATCCATGCCCGAGGCAGGATTCGAACCTGCGATCGTAGCGGTCGCTCGGCTCCAGACTGTGGCGCCCAGAACCGCACGGCCACTCCGGCCGGCCATCGTATGTCCCGCTTCTCTGCAGTGACACGTGATTTTTAATACTTACGTGTAAACGATTTGGCAACACTAAGCTGTTATCAAGCTGAAAGTTGCACCGAAAGAGTTGGCGCACTTATTAGCACACTGAACTCGCACTCGGGAGAACGACGGTTCAAATTCGCGTCCGACGATCCAGATTTAGGTTTTTCGCAATTTCCCTAAATCACTCCAGGCATATTCCGCATTGATTCCTTTGAAAGGGCACGGCCGATTTCGTTCCCCATCCTTGACACAATCCGAACTTGCGCACCGTCTCTAATGACCTCAAAGTAGACGGGACGTCAATCGCAGTCTTCCTTCTACGTTACAATGCTTCTAGTTTGCCTCCATCATTGCCCGCATAGACTACACGGCTGGTGGCTGATGGTTAGCGTCACTGCGTCTAGATTACCGAAACCCCTCGTTCGATTCCCGACTAGGTGGGATATCTTCTTCGTTTGGTGACTGGGTGTTTCTCTCGTCCTAATTGCTTCATCTCATTCTGAACTCGCAGTTCGCCCAACTGGTGTCAGGTAGAAAGACTTACAACAGGCGGTCAAACAACCCCAGGTAGGACTCTCGACTAATAATCATATGGTGCGTCAAAAAGAATCAACCGCTTAAAAATATCTTAACTATTATGTTATTTGAGATATGTGCGTGATTTGGAAAGAGCAAACTTACGAGTTTTACATGGTTCCCGCTAGGTAGCAGCAGTGTGCAACCACTTCAGTTCTAGTAAAAACGGTATCATGACAACAGAAAGCGTTTTGTGTTTTACGTTTAGTGCAGTGCGGGTCAGTAATAACTGTTCAACGTGACTTTTGTACTAGGAATGGTGTAGATCCTCCTACAGTACAGAGAATTATACGATGGCATGAATTATTCCGAGAAACAAGTTGTTTGTGTAAAGGAAAATAGTCGGGCCGTCCCCGAGTGTCTGACACAGACGTTTAATGCATCCGCCATAGTTTCACAAGGAGTCCGCAGAAATCCGTTCGCCGTGCAACTCGACAGCTCTACATGCCCCCGATGTCCGTCTAGCATGTGTTGCGTCGACGTTTACACATGAAACCATACAAAATTCAGCTACTGCAAGCTCTTCGTGAAGGTGACAAACAACAACGTGTGGAATCCTGTAATTTCGTTCTCGGCAAGATGAAGAATGACAGTTTCCATCCACCCTTAGTATTCTGTGACGAGACAACATTCCATTTAAATGGAAAGGTGAACCGTCATAATGTGAGAACATGGGGTACAGAACAGCCACATGAGATTGTACAACATGAGAGGGACTCTCCAAAATTTAATGTGTTTTGTGCAGTTTCACAGTAAAAGGTGTAAGGTCCATTTTTCTATACCGAGAACATTGCTCCAGGAAGCACATATCGCGATATGCTTGAGAACTTCCTTTTTCCATAGTTCGAGACAGATTCACACGATTTCATTTGCTAATAAGATGGGGCACCACCACACTGGTATATGCAATTGTGTAAATTTTTAAATCAAAGGATTACTGAAAAAAGGATCGGTCGAATTGGACCAAATGATTCAGCTTTCCATTACTGATCTCCAAGGTCACAGGACCTGACTGTATGTAATTATTTCTAGTGCGGGTTTGTAAACGACTCTGCTTATGGGCCTTCGTTACCAACAACAATGAATGCCTCAGAATATGTCCTACCAACCGATCCCTTCTTCTAGTCAAGCTGTGCCACAAATTTCTCTTCTCACGAATTCTATTCAATTGTAACCTCCCCACAAAATATTTACAAGGAATATAAAGACAATACTTAATAGAAATGGGAGCCAAACGTAACCTCCCTAGCAATTAAATTTAATGACAATAAAAGTGAGAATCGCGATCTGACTCAAGTATAAGTTCTTCATAAAAAATTAAAGTCCATTCAGTGATAAGAAAATCTCAGTGATAATGATGATTCAATTAAACCGAAATATCGGTCTTTGGCCCTGTGCAAAAAAATCATAATTAAATTCTTACCTCATTGCAACACCTAGTCAAATTTCTGCTCTTGTTGTTGCGCACCGCTTGGAGGAACTGCATTGCAAATAATAATATTCCCTTTTTTTTTTTTTTTTGTAATCTAATTGAAAACTGAAACTTTTGTTTAAGGGAAGTGGAACGAAATAGTTACTTCAATTAAATGAAAATTTTATGTAAAATTGCTTTTGAAATCAAAGTTATTATTGGGGGCACTTGTTGAAAATTAGTTACAATAGTTAAACTTTACATTATCCGATGATTATCTTAATTAACAGTATACCTCATTCAGCATCTTGACCAGTGTTGCCGACAGACCACATCAGACAATCCCACTGGACTGCTACCACTGACCGACCGCTCCGCATGACGACTACTAGCGTACTACACGCGACGACTACTGACAGAGTACTGCCCTCAACTAGACAGAGCTACAGACTCGCAACGACTGACTGACAGACTGAGAACCGCTCGCAACACTCGCGCGGTCAAGCGCATACTCTCTGGTCACAGATGCTACAATGCCTCGCCATCGCTGCTATGTTACATACGTGTTTCATAACCCTCCACTGGGGGGCAAAAATTTGGCAGCGATGGTGAGTCATTTGGACTTGCCAAGCGCGGCAAAATTTTTCTTTAATTAACAAAATTCTACAACTTACAGAATATTTAAATGTTGTGCACACGCACTAAGTACAAAATATACCAGACAAAGACAAAATGTGAGTACAAAACATAGTAGCAAATCAGAAAAATGTATATACAAATTATTTGACAGATAACAAAGTGCACAGGCACTGAAAAAAAATTCTTTAGCATATTCAGAACAAATAAACAGACTGGCAAGATATTATGTTGACAAGTGACATGAGTGCACATGCACTGCAGTTGAGAACATATCAGTAATTGATGAAATGTATGTACAATTAGTAACAAATGACATAAGTGCATACGCATTAAAGTATTGAATATACAGAATAGTAGAAATCATATTGAAAAATGAGAAAAGTGTACAGGCACTGAAGTTCAGTAGAAAACATATTAACACCTAACAGAAGTGCACATGCACTGTAGTTCAGAAAATAAAAAATGTATATACAATATAAAAAAAACAAAAGTGCACATATACTGTACTTCAGAACAAATCAAAAAAAATGTCTTTAGCATTTTGGCAATAAATAAACATAATAGCAAAAAAATCATGTCGACCAGTGACATAAGTGTACTCGCACTGGAGTTTAGCAAATCGAAAAAAATGTATAACCCATGAACATAAATAATGTTAGCAAAAAAATGATTTTCACTATGTGACAAGAATTAGGATAGGAAAGGGAAGGATTGCATCATGGTTGTAGCACTTTAGATTGCACACAGCTGTTTTGAAAGTCCATATCTTTCCACAGAAGTACAACACCAAGTGACACAACTTGAAGTTCTTTTCCCCTCAGAATTTATCAGCGTAGCCAAGACACTGAACTGTCGTAGTAATATTCCATTTTTTTTTTTTTTATTTTGGCGGTATATTAGGTACACCAAACAGTGGGACCATAATAACGTCTTCATCGCTCACGGTGGTGGACAGCATGTCGTGTCAACACCACGCTCTTACAAGGCACACCAACATAGAATTAGTGCAAAACCAAAGATAGTGCTCCATGATCACTAGGATAAACAGGACAAATGGACATCGCAGTAATTCAGGGTAGTTAGCTCATGAAGTGAAGGACATTAAGTCACATAATATTGTCAATTACAGTAGTAGTTTGCGGCATTCATAGCCCAGTTATTGAACATTTCTGTACCATGTATGTAGTATTACAGAAAAATGTTCATTAATTGTTTTACATAGAATCAGTAATCTTCTTTTCCTAGTTACAAAGCATTATTAAATAATCGCATTCTTTTCCAGTTACAAAGTATAGCATAGTTAATTAATCATTTGTCATTCCAATATAGTATTAATCATTAACCTTCTCCTAATTACAAAGCATCATGAAACAATCGCATTCTTTTTCAGTTACAAAGTATGGCATAGTTAATTAATCATTTGTCATTTCAATATAGTATTAATCATTAACCTTCTAATTACAAAGCATTATGAAACAATCGCATTCATTTCCAGTTATAAAGTATAGCATAATTAATTAATCATTTGTCTTCCAATAGTAATAATCATTAGCTTTTTCCTAATTACAAAGCATTATTAAACAGTCACATTCATTTCCAATTATAAAGCATAGTTAATTAATCATTTGTCATTTCAATATTAATAATCATTAGCTTTTTCCTAATTACAAAGCATTATTAAACAGTCACACTCATTTCCAATTATAAAGCATAATTAATTAATAATCATTTGTCATTTCAATATTAATAATCATTAGCTTTTTTCTAATTACAAAGCATTATTAAACAGTCACATTCATTTCCAATTATAAAGCATAGTTAATTAATCATTTGTCATTTCAATATAGTATTAATCATTAACCTTCTAATTACAAAGCATTATAAAACAATCGCATTCATTTCCAGTTATAAAGTATAGCATAATTAATTAATCATTTGTCTTCCAATAGTAATAATCATTAGCTTTTTCCTAATCACAAAGCATTATGAAACAATAGCATAGTTAATTAATTATGTGTCATTCCAATCTAGTAAGAATCATTAGCCTTCTTCTAATTACAAAGCATTATTAAACAGTCACATTCATTTCGAATTACAAAGTATGAACATTGAAAACAAGAGCTAATTAATGGCATAATTAATAACAATTCATTAAGTGACACTAATTATTGGCACTCATTGGCCATCAGGTATCGAATAGTATAAAGCATTGTTCCTCATTCAGTATTATTCAGATCATTACGAAGTCATTATTAAAAATCAGTTAATTATAGTCATAGCATTAATAATCATGGGGATTATAAGTAGTCTCATTACAATAACAGTGGCAATTACTAGCCAGTTACTAAGCATTATTTTATATATATGTGTATTTTTGTTGTCTCATTAAGAAGTCATTACTCAAGTGACATACTATTCAGAGCTAATCAGTATTATTCAGAATTTTCTCAAACTGGTATCACTATTTGGGACTGTTAATACATTTTTTTGTTAGCAATGCATTGCGTTGGGATCGATAATTAATTGCTGAGGCATAACACTTTTTGCTTTTGACCTATTGCTGCAAATGAGGATAGGTAACGTCATTCGTCATGAGTCAGCTGTAGCAAGGTTATGTAACAAGGCAGTATATGTGATTACATTTATAAATGATAGACACAAATAGGTAAAAAAAAAATAAAAATGCAAGTACTAGAACAGGTATAATAAGTAACAGTTTTAGTAAGTATCATGACAAGCATCTCCTGGAAAAAATACAAAATGGATTATTGACCTGAAAGAAGAAACGCACACTATGCTGAAAAGTAGTGAACTTCGAATTAACAAGTAGTGAAATGTGTATAAAATGTGTTCCATAGCTGTCCTTTCCAAAACTTTCCGTCATCCTACTATGCAATATAACACCTGCTGTCAAAACAAACTGCAACAAATACTTAAATAACTACATAGCATAAATATAAAACTCCAACATTATCCTCATCTGTAAAGAAAAAACTTCATTATCAATCACTTCATTATCCATATTATCATAACTTCATTATTATCATCACCTGTAAAGAAAAACTTCATTATTCATAATACCATATCCTTCATCATTATTCATCAGTATTCATTATCATCTGCAAAAAATCACTTCATTACTCATTATACAACTATTCCTTATCTCTAGCATATTTCATCACTAAAACTAAGATGTGTAGTTCAGTCTGACAGCCTGCATCAATCACCTTGTATTCTGAAAGAAAAAATTAGTTAAGACTGCTATTCTACAATGAGTATAGTATATTCTTGTTAATGCTTGTTAATCCTGATCCATTTACTCTTCCTCATAAAGTTATTGCATCTTCTTTCGTTTATTCCGTAGGTGAAATTCCCATTTCTGTTGAATTTATTTCTTACACGCACCATTTCTTACTGAAATTGTTGAACAGAGATTAATGTCTTGCATTTAAATCATATACCCATTAAATAATGACTGGTTTATGGTAACATAATTAACCATACAGCATAACATGACAGAAAACGTAATATGTCAAAGACATTGACAGTGTTCAGATGCAAAAATGTACACAGAATAATACAATGCAGCAGCAAAATGTAAAACAGTCACGATGTTGAGATGTCATAAGGTAAAAAATGTCAAAGTCACAGGTGTGTTATAGCTTAACTATTTCACAGTGCATACAAACAAAACTGGAGTACAATCATATACACAAAAAAATGGAAAATGGTCACGGTCTGATGTGTAACGACAAGAAAAGCGACCTGCTAACCTTACCTTGCCGGGCACTTGCCAAGAAAAAAATACGATAATCATCAGTAATTAGTCAAGTGAAATAATTGCATTAATAAATGACATCATAGTGTGTTGAATCATAAAGTGTCTTCATTCAATAAACGGTTTAATGTTTGAGATATGGTGGTTGCCTTTCGATTTTCTAGTTCTCAAAGTTTCGACGTGTACAACATTGGGGTGAGGGATGCTGCGAATCCGATATGGACCTGCGTATAGAAGTTCAAATTTACTGCACTTACCTTTTAATTTACTGGATAAATAATGTGTACGTACTAATATTTTCTGTCCAACGTGAAAGTCGCGACGTGTACAAACCTGTTTTTGCTGTCTTCTCCGGCGCTCTGCGGCACGTTTGATGTTGTTCAGCGCAATGTCAATTATTTCGTGGTGTCTTAGTCGACGACATTTAGGGAAGTTTACTAATTCTTTAATTTTGTTCGGTGGTTCAACGTTTTTCAATATAACAGACGGAGATAGCATAGTGGATTCATTTGGAATGGAATTAATTACGTCTTGGAATGAGAGTATGTGTGTATCCCAATCAATATGTCTTTTGTGGCAGTATATTCGGCACAGCTTACCAATTTCTTTCATTATTCTTTCACAGGGGTTCGAAGAAGCGTGGTACTTGGATATATAAATCGGAGAAATGTTTCTAGCTCGTAACATGCGTGTCCATACGCTACTACGAAATTGAGATCCATTGTCGGAAATTACTTTCATCACATGCCCTACATGAAATAGAAAATGTTTTACAAATGCTTTCGAAACAGTTTTAGCAGTAGCTTTACATAACGGAGTGAAAGTAACAAATTTTGAAGTGAGCTCAACAGCGACAAAGATGTAGCAAAAACCTCTGTTAGTTCTCGGAATCGGACCAAAAATATCTACTGCGGCCATGTGTCTTAATTTAACAGGTATAATGGGATATAATGGAGGAATATGCGAAGTGGTGTCTGATTTAGCTTTCTGGCAAATTTTACAAGACGCTAAAACTCGTCGTATACGTTTCTCCATGTTGCTAAAATAACAGTTCTGCCTCAGTATAAGAAAACACTTTCTTGCTCCGTAATGTGCGTAACTTAAATGAGTGTACCAAATTAATTTGTTAACCAGTTCGTCAGGAATGCATAATAACCAATTGTTGCTGTCAGGATGAGAGCGGCGAAACAGAATGTCATTGCGTACAGTGTAGTGGTTCCTAATCGTAACATTTTTCCTATCTTGCCAAAGGTGTTTAATTTCTTTCCACACATTGTCCTTATTTTGCTCTTGTGCTATGTCCTGTAATGACGATGAAATAAAATTTTCAAATGTAACTTGCTGAATGTACATGACACTGAAATTTGTTTTGCAGAAGTTGGTTGCTACGTCTTGCTGATTGTTGCCGAGAGAACGCGATAGTGCGTCTGCTATAACATTTTGTGTGCCGGGAATGTGAACTATTGTAAAATTAAATTCTTGCAAATAAAGTTTCCATCTGCTTAATCTGTCGTGAGTAAATTTAGCTGAAAGCAAAAATTGTATTGCTCTGTGGTCTGTGTAAACGGTGGTATGTCTGCCATAAAGAAAGTGCCGAAATCTCGTAAAAGCCCATACAACACATAATGTTTCCAATTCTGTAACGGAATAATTTCGTTCAGCAGGTGACAGAATGCGGCTTGCAAATGCGATGTTTTTAATAACTGTTGAACCATCTTCTTCAATTTCCTGGAAAATATGTACGCCTAAAGCGGTGTTAGAACTGTCGGTGGCAATGGAAAAATTTCTAGTAAGATCGGGGTGCGATAAAAGTGGAGCATTCAACAAAGCATGCTTCAGGTTCATGAACTCAGAATGTGCTTGCTTATCCCAAGACCAAATACTGTTTTTACCTGTTAATTGGCATAATCTGGGTGTGTCTAAAGCAGAGTGATGAATAAATTTACGAAAAAAGTTAATTAAGCCCAAAAAACTGCGTAGTTGTTTCTTTGTCGTAGGAACAGTAATGTCACGTAGAGCCTGAAGTTTTTCCGGATCAGGTGCAATGCCTTCTGCTGAAATTACGTGTCCCAGAAATTTTATAGAAGTTTTGCCAAAGTGCGATTTACTAAGATTAACTGTGAGTCCTTGAGCATGAAAAGTTTGCAACAGTTGTTCAAGAATCATATTGTGTTCAGACCAGTTAGTTTTTGCAATAAGAATGTCGTCTACGTACGTCGTGATTCTGTCTTTAATGCAAGCGTGTGTCGGATGGCGTCAAAATTAATAACATTTTCGTGAACAAGATTCTGCGTGCCTAAATTATTGCTTACGTTATTGGAATATGCAATCTGTACTGTGTCTGGTCAAATTCTATCGTATGTGCTGTTATTTACGGGAGAATATTGTGGCATATCCACTATATGAACTGCTTTGTTATTTCTTACTGACGTGTTACGCTATGGATGACACCTATTGTCTGTTTCATTCATGATTATTTGTTGTTGCTGATGTTGTTGCTGCTCATAAGATCGACTGTTATTAAATGTACGCCGAGAATTGTGCTCATTATTTTTACGTCTGTCGTGATAGTCATTCCTATACGGTGTATTGCGATACGAGTTGAAATAGAGTGTTGTCTGTACGTAGTTATTTCTTTGCTGCCATGCGTTACCATTTGTTGGAGCTGGGACTATACGTGCACGCGGCGAAACATTAAAGTTTGGTTGACCTTGTAGACTGCATTGTTGGTTACGTATGCTAAGCGGCTGACTTTCATGCTATTGTGGTGGAAAACGTCTATTGTTACAAAAATGTGGTTGCGACTGCCGAAAATTTTGTACGTACTGATGATTACGATTTTATCTGTTAATAAAGTTACGGCGGTAGTTGTCATTACGGGAGTGCCTACTGAAAATTGTCACATTCGGTAAAAGATTTGTCATATCGGGTTTTCATTACTCGTTTCTTAATACTAGGTAGAGCAATAGTTAAAGAGCAGTTTTGATAGATATAAAGGATAGTAGAAGAAAAGGCAGCAGTGCAGAAAACTAAAGATGAAATACCACTACTACAGCTCGGGGCCCTATGCTCGCTACGGCACATATTCATTAAAGCGTAATGAATCCCCTGAGGTCATTTACGCACTGCAAATAAATTTTAGCTTTTGTGTTACAGGCAATAGCGGTAAAAATTCAAAAGCAAATTGTTGTATTCTTGCTAATTCCAGTTTCTGCATAATACGTAATGCTGATGAAAATACAATAGCAAATTGTCCCCTCTTGCCCGCATCTCGTGGTCGTGCGGTAGCGTTCTCGCTTCCCACGCCCGGGTTCCCGGGTTCGATTCCCGGCGGGGTCAGGGATTTTTCTCTGCCTCGTGATGGCTGGGTGTTGTGTGCTGTCCTTAGGTTAGTTAGGTTTAAGCAGTTCTAAGTTCTAGGGGACTGATAACCATAGATGGTAAGTTCCATAGTGCTCAGAGCCATTTTTTTTGTCCCCTCTGGTTCAAAGCTAGTTTCTGCATTACTGGTAATAGCGGTGAAAGTACAAAGATAAATTGTCGTATACAGTGCAAATCGTGTACCTGTACGCTGTCATTATTAAATTCCTTACATTTTTTTACAAATGCAAATTGCTCGAAATCTACGTTCTCGTCACTCAGTTTGATAACACGTTCAGGTTTGTGTGCGAATCTGTTCGTCTGTGTCATTTCGGATTTCAAGTTGTGTAGCTTTTCAGATTTTAAGTCGCGTGGCTTTTCGGATTTTAAGTCACGTAGTCTCTGTAAATTGTTCACATTATACACGCTGCGTGACTCTGACAAATGCTCGTAACGTGGCGGATTCTGTGACGTATTGGTGACTGAAATAGTTTTTAATTCTGTTACTTTAAAACTTTCGACATTTTGGTTGTTCTGTCGTTCAGTTTTATTATTGACTTCCGTATTCTGAGTGTGTGAAACTTCCAGTGACTCTAAATTAACTTCGTCGCGAATCTGTACTGCATTTTTACGGCATTGTTCAGTAACTACATTAACTTCGTGTATCTGTGTTGCGTTTGCTGAACATTGTTCAGTGACTGCTTTAACTTCGTCTTTATGTAATTCTGTTGTGCTTACACGTGTGCTACTTAATTCTTGTGCAACAGTGCCAACTTTTTCATTACTGTTATTAGCACAAGTCTTAGTATCCACACGTAATTGTCCTCTATTATCATAATAATGCGCGGCAATGGCTTCAATCTGTTCATTAAGCTGTTCATTCCGTTCACTAAGTTGTTTGATTTTTTTATTAATGTTGTCTTGTTCTTCATTCGATTGTTTATACCTTTCATAAATTAATTCATTTCGTTTGAAACCGTTTTCCAGTCTTTCAGTCATTAGTCGTAAAATTGCTGTAATGTGATCCCGGCCAAAATTATCTACTCTGTTACCTGCGCTGTTTAATGGTGGATCTGGAATTGTTTCGCTTTCTGTAACCATTTGGTTATTTTGAGATTTACAAAAAGGTTTGACAGTCGAATGTACACTATCAGTCATTGTTTCGGAATTAAATAAATCTGTCCTACTTTGTGTGATCTGTTCATTTTCATTAGACAAATTTGTCTGCTCGTCACGTGAATTTAGTAAATCGGTTGTGTTAAGCAGGGCAGCGCTCATTACAATAGTGTGCCCCGCGTCATCAATTGTCGTCAAATCAACACAAGACACAATCGAGTTCGTTTGTTCATCATTAAGGTCTACATCATTACTAATTGTTAGAACGCACTGATTGTCAGTGAACGCAGGATTGTCATCATTACACTGCGTGTCACAATTACTATCGGTCACGCTGTTTAAGTCGGTAATTTCGTTCATAATACCTCGCGATACACTATTCACAGTCTTTCGCGGCATTTTTACAATAGTCAAAATTTTTCACAAAACAAATAAGCACAATGCAAAAACAACACACAAATACAATAGAGCAACAAATTGCCGTTGACCTGTAGAAAGAAAGTCACAAGTTAATAAAAGCGTTGCGCCAAATCCTAATTATATCTAAGCAAATAAGAGCAGATATCTGACTGTTGTTCAAAAGACTCTCAACGAAATACGATCCTGGACTGGGTGTCGCCAAGTGTAACCTCCCCACAAAAAATTTTACATGACAGAAATATTATTTATGAATGCCATTGGACATTGCGCTAAGTGTAACCTCTCCACTGAAATTTTAAAGACAGAAATAATAAATGAATAGAAGCCAAACGTAACCTCCCTGCAATTAAATTTAATGACAATAAAAGTGAGAATCGCGATCTGACTCAAGTATAAGTTCTTCATAAAAAATTAAAGTCCATTCAGTGATAAGAAAATCTCAGTGATAATGATGATTCAATTAAACCGAAATATCGGTCTTTGGCCCTGTGCAAAAAAATCATAATTAAATTCTTACCTCATTGCAACACCTAGTCAAATTTCTGCTCTTGTTGTTGCGCACCGCTTGGAGGAACTGCATTGCAAACAATAATATTCCCTTTTTTTTTTTTGTAATCTAATTGAAAATTGAAACTTTTGTTTAAGGGAAGTGGAACGAAATAGTTACTTCAATTAAATGAAAATTTTATGTAAAATTGCTTTTGAAATCAAAGTTATTATTGGGGGCACTTGTTGAAAATTAGTTACAATAGTTAAACTTTACATTATCCGATGATTATCTTAATTAACAGTATACCTCATTCAGCATCTTGACCAGTGTTGCCGACAGACCACATCACGCAACCCCACTGGACTGCTACCACTGACCGACCGCTCCGCATGACGACTACTAGCGTACTACACGCGACGACTACTGACAGAGTACTGCCCTCAACTAGACAGAGCTACAGACTCGCAACGACTGACTGACAGACTGAGAACCGCTCGCAACACTCGCGCGGTCAAGCGCATACTCTCTGGTCACAGATGCTACAATGCCTCGCCATCGCTGCTATGTTATATACGTGTTTCACAATATCTCCTCATTAGTTATGTGATCTACCCATCTAATCTTCAGCAATCTTCTGTAGCACCACATTTCGAAAGCTTCTATTCTCTTTTTGTCTAAACTATTTATCGTCCATATTTCACTTCCATACATGACTACATTCCATAAAAATACTTTCAGAAAAGACTTACTGACACTTAAATCTATACTCGATGTTAACAAATTTCTCTTCTTAAGAAACGCTTTCCTTGCCATTGCGAGTCTACATTTTATATCCTCTCTATTTCGACCATCATCAGTTGCTTAGGAAAACTCATTTACTACTTTAAGCGTCTCATTTCCTAGTCTAATACTCTCAGCATCACCCCATTTAATTCATCTACATTCCATTATCCTCGTTTTGCTTTTGTTGATGTTCATCTTATATCCTTCTTTCAAGACACTATCCATTCCGTTCAGCTGCTCTTCCAGGTCCTTTTCTGTCTCTGACAGAATTATAGTGTCATCAGCGAACCTCAAAGTTTTTATTTCTTCTCCACTGATTTTAATTCCTACTCCGAATTTTTCTTTTGTTTCCTTTACTGCTTGCTCAATATACAGATTGAATAACATCAGGGATAAGCTACAACCCTGTCTCACTCCCTTCCCAACCAATGCTTCCCTTTCATGCTCCTCGACTCTTATAACTGCCATCTGGTTTCTGTACAAAGTGTAAATAGCCTTTCGCTCCCTGTAGTTTACCTCTGCCACCTTCAGAATTTGAAAGAGAGTATTCCAGTCAACATTGTCAAAAGCTTTCTCTAAGTCTACAAACGAGAGAAACGTAGGTTTGCCTTTCCTTAATCTATTTTAGTTGTGTTCAAATTGTTAATGAGTAATAATATGAGCGAAATTACCAATTTGTACATCATAATTTTATTATTACTCACTACTGTCCATGACGACAAGCATCAGAGTCAGTAGCGTTCTAACAAATGCTTTCCACCATGAAATAAACAATCATGATCTCCTCAGTCCACAATGGACTTTCAAACAAACCATAAAACATAAACGAAATATTTCAGTTATTGACAAAGAGCTTCTGAAGACATATATGCCTGAGCAGAGCGAGCGTACGATAAATCATACGATGGGATGTAATGGGTTAATTTGACTAAAACTTGGAAGGCTCAACGGTACCGACCGACCGCCGTGTCATCCTCAGCCCATAGGCGTCACTGGATGCGGATATGGAGGGGCATATGGTCGGCAGACCGCTCTCCCGGCCGTATGTCAGTTTTGGAGACCGGAGCCGCTACTTCTCGATCAAGTAGATCCTCAGTTTTCCTCACAAGGGCTAAGTGCACCCCGCTTGCCAACAGCGCTCGGCAGACCGGACGGTCACCCATCCAAGTGCTAGCCCAGACCGACAGCGCTTAATTCGGTGATCTGACAGGAACCGGTGTTTCCACTGCGGCCAGGCCGTTGGCCATTAATGTGACTGGACCGTGTGTTTTTTAGACGATTTTAGTTGTGTATAACTTCCTTTGGTCTACAACAATTATTTTTAAGTTATATGGTGGTGATCGTCGGGAAAGGCTAAGGATCCTTCATGTCACCGAGGACGCCGTGAGCCCAAGGCTACTTCTGCTGGAAGCTAGTCGGCGTTTATAGGACCAGCCAGGTATAGGCATCCTAAAACATCAGTGGGGTTCTCCCGGAACTCACTTGTATTGAGAATCTAGATTTTTAGGAATGTCTTTTGAGGGTGGCTGCAAAAATTAGAGCTGATCTTACCGGTGTATTGTTTTGCCACTGATTCCTAGTATTTAAACAGAACCTATCGGGATAAGGCCTACCTCACTATGGTCGTTTTCCTAGAGAAGGCCACTGTGACAGGGATATAGAATGTGTTCACAAGCACACAGCAGAAATAGTTATACATCTCCTCTATCATATAATGAATGAGAAACTAGAAATACCTGGAATAATACCTGTATTTGCTACAGGACGTAGGAGAAAGTCTGTGACGCAGTTGTGGAATGTGTAAGGTTAAGCGTGAGACGAGGAAGCAGATAGAAGGTAAAATGGCACGTACTCGATCGACTTATCGAATAGCGTCCGTGACTCAGATCCACATATCGGCGGCGTTATAATCATCCCTTGAATTTCTTGGAGCTTTATCTTCAGAGGCGCCACAAACCATCGACTCTTTACGAACATTATACGTCATAAATGACATTCCCAGCTGAGGTATCTAATCTCTAAGCCTCGCACTCTTTCTAGAAATAAGACCGAGTCATGTATACGAAACTGCTGTAGTCTCATGAGATTAAAAGGTCACTTGCAAAATAATTCTGCATTCGTCATGATGATGATGCTCCTCGTTGTTCTTCCTGGGTTTCACGGAAAATTTTTACTTTCATTGTTAGTCGAGTCTCAAGAATAGTTTCTTCTCTGAAAACAGTTCTAAGGAAAGCGAGTGTCTTTTCATAACCTGAAATGTCCTATGGAAACATTATTGATAACCGTGTTTTCAGGACATTTGAAAATAAAAAAAGCTCAAGTGAACAAAATTTATGACATCTCGGAGCACAAGGAGAACTATGTAAACCTGAAAAACAGTATTTTTACCACAGTTTATGGGTATTCATTGGTGTGAATGATGCAGAAATAGGACATAGCAAAAATTTCTGACCGAGTACGTGGGACACCGTACACAAAATACTGGAGACAAGAGAGAAGCCTGCATCAGCGATCCTCCTTGCGGTACGGGAAGAAGTATCTGAGCCTTTTGAAATAAAAACTGGTGTTAGACAAGGTGACGGTTTATCACCTTTACTGTTTAACTGTGTTATAGAAAAAATTGTAAGGATCTGGAATTCGGAGGTAAAAAATCACAAAATTGAACCAATAACTCTGGGAAGGAAAACAAATGGAATTCAGGTAAACTGCTTGGCTTTTGCGGATGATTTCGCAATACTTTCAGAAAACCTGACAGAAGCAGTTACTCAAATAAACATTCTGTAAAAATTAGCGAACAGAACTGGTCTCAAAATTTCAGCTGAAAAAGCAAAATTCGTGACAAATATAAAAAATGCACCAAAATACATAGAAACACAAATAGGTAAAATAGAGCGAGTAAATAAATTTAAATATCTTGGAGAAACTATACAACAGAATGGACTAGAAAAATCTGCAGTAGATGTAAGAATTAACAAAATGGAAAGAGCATATGGTTTGACCAAAAATATTTACAACAAGAAATGTATATCTAGAAAAACAAAACTAAAACACTACACCACAGTGGTACGACCAGAATGTTTGTATGGATCTGAATGCCTAACGATGAACTATAAGATGGACAAACTAGAGGTACTGGAAAGAAGGATTATTAAAAAAATAATGGGTGTAATGAAAACTGCAGATGGTTGGAAAATAAGAAGTAATGAGGAGATCTACAAAAATATAGAGAAAATATCTGAAGTAATGGCCAAACGAAAATTAACCTTTTTGGGACATCTCTACCGAATGGATAGAAATAGACTAACAAAACAAATACTCCTATATTTCTGGAAGAAGAAATCGACAATAGCATGGATTACAGAAGTAAGAAAAGGTCTTGAAAGAAGCAACATCAAAGAATCAGAAATAGCAGAAAGAAACCATTTTAAAAGCAAAATACTAAATTTGGAACGCTTTCAAATCAGAAGAAACAAAAAATCGGGAACAACATGGACAGAAGAAAGGAAGAGACTTCATGGGGAGAAAATGAGGGAATACTGGAAAAATAGGAAACAACAACAAAGGAAGAAGAGAAACTGAAGTTGTTAACGTGATCGTTGTCGGTCAATACGATTGTAGAAAAAAAAAAGTCAATTATATTAAAATACACTGACGGAAAGACATTTGCAAGACCAAAAAGTAGCTGTGCGATATAAACGAGAGTTGGTAGGCCTGTTTTGCACCAGAAGCGCCACTGTGCAAATCAGTTTTGCTTTAAATGAACGCTGTAACGGTCGTGAGCGTTAGTTGCCTTTCAGACTGTAAGTTGTGAGTTGATGTTAGTCAACAATGCCGAAGACGACAAAGATGCCATTATTAGCACTCACTGAATCTGAACGAGATCAAGTAATACGGCTACGAGAAGCTGGATGTTTCCTTTGCGATACTGTAGAAAGACTGGGCAAGGATGCTAGCAGCGGTGGTCACGGAAATGTACGGCACAAGAAGACCGGGGCTCAGGACGGTCACGTGACGCAAGGGGGGGGGAGACCATCGAGTTAGGCGTCTGTCTCTGGCGCATCGTACTGCATCTGCAGCAGTAGTTTCAGCAGCAGTTGGCATCACAGCGACACCACGAACTTTGACACGTAGGTTAGTTCAAGCACAGATCCGAGACAGAAGCCCTGTAGCGTGCATTCCACTGGTCTCAAAGCACCATTGGCGGCTTCAATAGTGTCAATCGAGAGCTCATTGGAAGCCTGAGTGGAGGTCTTTTGTGTTCCCTGATGACGGTTGGTTCTGCCTGTGCCAGTGATGGCGGTGTGTTGGCTGATGGAGGCTAGTTGATGGCCTGCAATCAAGCTGTCTTCATGCTAGACACACTGGACCTACACTTGAAGCAATGGCCTGGGGTGCGATTTTATATGACAGCAGGAGCACTCGTGTTGTTATTCCACGCAACCTAACGGCAGATTTGTAAGCCAACCTTGGAGATTCTATCTGTTGTGGTGCTGTTCAAATGGTTCAAATGGCTCTGAGCACTATGGGACTTAACTTCTCAGGTCATCAGTCGCCTAGAACTTAGAACTACTTAAACCTAACTAACCTAAGGACATCACACACTTCCATGCCCAGGGCAGGATTCGAACCTACGATCGTAGCGGTCGCGCTGTTCCAGACTGAAGCACCTAGAACCGCTCGGCCACTCCTTCCGGCTGTGCTGCTATTCATGAAGAGCATTACAGGAGTTGTTTTCCAACAGGATAACGCTCGCCCATGTTACTATTGTATCCTAACATGCTCTACAGAGTGCCGACATGATGCCTTGGCCTGCTCGATTACTAGATCTGTCTAAAGTCGAGTGCATACGGGACACGACCGGACGGCAAGAGCAGCGTCATCGACGACCAGCATTAACCATCCCCTTATTGACCGACAAACTGCAAAAGACATGGAATTCCACGCCAAAAACTGAGATCAAGGAACAGTACAACAAATTGCATGTTTGCATTCAACATTCTGGTGGTTATTCCGGTTATCAATGTTCCGGCATTTCACATTTGCAGTTGTCTGTCTCGTGATTATATTAACCGCAGATACTACAATGTTAATCACATAAATATGTTATGTAGACGAATGTAGTCCCAAATTTTCATTACTCTACACTGATTACGTTTTGGTACGGCGCTTCTTTCTGTCAGTGTATTTAATGGTAACTGAGTGAAAGGTAGTTATTAGAAAAGGAAATAATTTTTCTATTAACCACAAGAAAGGACGACACAATGCAATATAATGAAATTAAATTTCAGAAAGACATATTACACATAGAGAAATATTAAATAAGATTATATTAAAGAATGAAAACGTGTTCATCCAATAATGAGCCACATCCAGATCATTCGCTTTCTGCTTTGAGTTGTGTACATGTCGTAGTGAACAGGCAGTACTGGAGTTTATGGTCATGGTAGTAACTGTAGAGAAAACACATTGTCCCACATTGCCAATGTATCTGGCAAATTCCATACATAGCCTGGTGTATGATTTCCACAAGGTGGTAAACACTGATGTATTGCCTGTTGAGTTCTGCCTCGAGATCCTTGTCCAACGTTTGTTTGATGATTTTTCTGATGTTTTGTCAACTGGCAAAGGCTCCACAGCTGGTAGCGGGTTGACGTCGAGCAAGCGGCCGGGAATCATAGGTTCGTTCGAGAAGCTGCCAGTGGGCCAATGCAAATGTGCAGAGCTGAAACTGCATTTGGGCAGCGCCTTCTCCCGATTCTGACTACTTGAATTGCGGCTGCTAGCTCTTTCAAATGTGAGCAAAAAGTAGCTAGAACTGCCCTGGAAAATTTTTTATGGTGCTCTTGAAAGGAGATCGCCATGTGGGGCAGCTGGAAACTGCGTGACTTGAATAAACTAGTAACAGAGATGAGCTCATTAATACCCACCATACATGGAATGACTGCACATAAAATCGTTACACATGAAATTGAATCTGCGAATTTAGTTGTTGACCCCTGCGCAACGCCACTAGAGTTGGGTAAACTTCACATAAACAATTATTAGAAAAATCAATTCATATCCACCAAAATCTGTGACAAGGAAGCGAGTAACGAAGCTATACTTCTCTATTGAAATTAAGTGAAGTGTCGATATCACAATGAGATTTTATGAATCAAATATGTTCATGTGTATGGTGATTATGTAATTGAATATTAAATGAAGATTAGTGATAAACCTCAAATACGAGGGAAATCTGAGACTGAATCATTCACAAGACTGAACGTGGGTCCTAACCGATCTTTGTGAGATATTGTGCAACCTAGTATGTATCAGAGGGCAACAAGACCACGCGTGAATTAGCATACAACACACCAGTGATTGATTTGTACCACAGTCTCTTGACACTTGAATCTGCTGCAGAGGGCACATTAGAACAGCCTATTAATTTCCTAAATAGCAGAGCTCCGTATACTACAACTACTGTTGTTATTGTTTGTGAGTGCAATGGTTGCATCAGGTGCAGGTTGAAACTGCAAGCATGGTGGCAGCAGTGGGGCAAAGTTCGTTATGGCAAGGTCTGCATTGTTGACAAATTTCTTCAAGATGGTGGCTCTTTCCGGTTGGTCCACCTAACTCCTCTCTAGGGTGTGGGGGGTAGATGTGGCAATGTCATTTTGTTGATTTCACCAACCGCACTCCTTTCCCCTCATACACTTCCCTGTCCCTCCCCCCATTTCACCTCTTCCCTCCTTCTCTTGTGAATTGACAGGAAAAACACTCAGTCAGTGCTGAGCTACTGGAGAGGAAAGAGGTAAGGTACTGCCTTGGGAACTGTGTTCATTTATTTACTTGTGTATTATCCTGCTGGAAGAATTTGCTAAATTTTGACAGGGAATCTGAGCTGACAGCTACCCTACAGCCTCGCTGCTTGATATTCAGATATAAATGCTTAAAATTCACGGGATAATAGAAAAATGCTCTCATGAAAAAACAGTTGTCCACATGTAGATAGCTGAAACAAAATCCATAATCTCACCTACACATAGAAAAACGCTTGATAATTCACTGCGTATCATGAAAAACTTTGAACTACAAATGGAAAAACATCTGAAAAACTTTGACAGAAAAAACACCCCTTCCAATAACACACTACTTGCTACAAATACAGGAACTTCATTCACACAGGCATAAAGACGTGCATGGAAAAACCATTAGCAATTCTCTCTCATATTCTAATGCAAGACACTGTTAAAAACGAAACTAAATATCGTGAAACTTGCCCTCTTATTCTGATCACAGCCATAAGAAATCATACTTATAGTTATACATAGCGCTAGAGATCCAAAAACCTCATCTAAACTCGCCTACACGTCATATAAACACCCGGAAACATACTGCCAAAGATCGCAACAGACGTACGAGCTGACGTGCAGCACTCTCAGTATACAGCTCCCCCCTACATCCGTGCACTGGCTGATACGCAGCGCTGCCTTGGGTGGTGCCGCCATGCGACTCCCAGAGAAAATAACGAAGGGTATTCGGTGGAGACAGCTCGCAGCAAAGTATTTACCAGGTGTTAGACCAGTTTTCTGTTGCCCCATGCAGGTGGTCGTGCCAGCCCACTCAGGTACCTCTCACATTTTTGGACACCTCTAATCCCAGAGGACTCATGTTGACAGTCCTGCAAGCCTCCAGTGGAGATAGAATGTTTTCTGTAGATGTGTTTCTGGAAATATTTCTCCTTTGGGCGTCTGTAGGTGGAAAACAAGCGTATTTTACTGGAAATGTGGAACAATACTACAGTGCAACTTGTCTCATTGTCAGAGGCAATAGCGATCAACTGGCTCCTTTAAATGAGAGGTATCCTCACAAAAGTTTCCAGACCACACACTAGCAGTCGATAGGTCTCTGTATACCAGGAAAACTGGGACCGTAGCTTTGTATGAAACAGAACAAAGTATTTCACTGTCAAAGGCGATACCAACTGCCTTAAGGAAGGAGATGTTTGCCCCTCACAAAGGAGACTGGACCACCGCAGGAGAAGTACTAGTTATTACTTCCTGTGTGGGAACTTGCAGTTTTGCCTTAAAAATGACAATTTAACTTGATAGTGATCTACCAGCTCCTTCTGAGGCAGAGACCACCCAGTAGAAGCCATAGGTAGCTGAGTGTCAAAGACAATGGGAACACGTGCACATCGGCGGGGCAAAGGCTCTTAGTATAACATCTCGAGATGGGTAGAGTAGCAGACTTGCTACAACTTGCTGGTCAGAGCTCCTACAGTCCTATTGGCTGCTACTAAAATAGGGGGAGGAGCGTTGATGGCACCTGATAGCAAACCATATGGTTTCCATAGGATTTACATTAGGTGAATATGGTCGCCGAGACATCAACGTGAGTTCACTATAACGCTCCTCAATCCACTGTAGCACGGGGCTGGCTCTGAGATAAGGACAGTTATACTGCTGGAAGATGACATCGCCCTCGAGGAAGATATCAAGCATGAAGGGATGCAGGTGGTTCACAGCTGCCAGCGTGTTCTTCCATTATTACCCGTCTCATGAAAGTGTAGGAGAATGTCTTCCATAGCATAATGCTGCTCCCACCATCCTGCTTGGGGTGGCATGCTGCAAGTTTAGGGCTGCTGTTCATCTCGATGACGGTGTTTGTGTAGACGACCACCGATCTAGTGTAGGAAAAACGTGATTCACTCAAAGAGCCGACATGTTTCCCCTGACTGACGGTCGAATCCGGATGGTCCCATGGCGATTGTAATCGCAACTGACGATATCGTTGGGTCAACATGTGGATGGTCTGCTGTGGAGCTCCATGTTCAACAATGTACGACGAACAGTGTGCTCCGAAACACTTGTGCATGCATCAGCATTGTGCTCTTTCAGCAGAGATGGCTCAGACCACCATCTATCCTACTTTACAAATCAAACAAGCCTACAAATCCACGTTCTATGCAGTGATGTCCAACCATCTAGCGCCTAGTGGTATTTTCACTATGCGTCTACCGCTTTCTATAGATGTTCACAACAGTAGCACATGAACGTATTAGCAGCTTCATCGTTTTCGAGAGACTCGTTCACAGGCTCTGGATAATAATGATCTGCCCTTTGTCGAAGTCGCTTATCTCAATGGATTTCCCCCATTGCAGCCCATATCTTCGCTAGAGTGATTTCCCGCTCATGTCTGCCCCGCTTACACACATTTTCTACCGCGTCACATGACCACAACGCCATCAGGTGGCATCCAACTTCGCAATCGGCAGTGGTCATAATGTTTTGACTAATCATTGTGTTTTCACGTTACAATAAGTTTACAATTCTTTTTTCTTGTTACAGTACACCGTCTCGATGAGATCCAGCGATTGCTCGAGTTTGTAGACAAGCAGGTGAAAGAGTCTAAGGAGTCCCCAGGGGAGATTCCGCCAAGTAAGTACATATTCTCGTTAAAAATTTTCTTCGTAGTGTTGCAGTTCATGTATTTACGTCCCAACTGTATACGTTTTTAGGTCGAAATGTTCTTATTGTTGTAGGTGATTTCGAGGAGATTGACGGGTGTGTTACACAACAGCTGATAAACCTATGACAACAGACATGTAAGTACATGAGTGTTTATCAAATCGGATTTCGTAGTACCTTATTGTTACAAGAAAGGTTTGCAATTCGTTTTCATGTTGGTGTTACTGTTGGTCCTTCTTTGCAGCAGCAGCAGCAAACAAGTACATTTACTTGTTGCTCCGAAATGCAGTGGCATAGGAGCAAAGGCATCAAGCAGCATCAACAAAACACCATCCCATCTGACATGCCTCGCCCTGCAGGATGAGGCTTACAGCTGCACAGGCTACAGCCCCTCCACCACAACCCCCACCACCTCTGCCACCCTCATTGCCACCCCCACCTCACTTTGGCGGCCGTGGGTGCCACATCCACCGCCACAACCGCCATCTCACTGACCTGCCACATCACAGCCAACGTGCTCCCATTGGCCTGATGGAGAAACCCATCATCCTCAACTTGCATCACCATCACAACCGCCTGGAGCATGGGAAGGTCCTGCTGCTGGTACATCTCATTGGTATGCATCGCCCCAGCCCAGTAACTCCCACTGGGGCCTGAGATGTACACTGTGACTAAAATCGATTTATTGGCTCATGACAACAAGTGTCATTTGTGATGACAGGATTGAAACTAACTCATACTCACACTACTCACTTGATGAAAACGGTGTGTGAATGAGTGAAAGTGAGAGCATATATGTTTTTACGTGGAATAGTATGACTTGTACATCATATTGTCAACATTTTTGGTGTAGGGTTTCACCTGTCATCCATTTATTCCATTTCTCTCTTATATACAATTTAAATGACTTATTTAGCGAGAAATCAACAGGTTGCTATCACGGAATAATTTCCTTGTCTCAGTTTCTCTTTCATAAAATTTTTCAAATTACTACGAAACTGATGTAGCACAAGAAGAGAACTCTTCTTCAATAAAGCACCTTTTCTTCTCTCCACACTCTGTTAATCCATAATTTCATACTAGCGTCGTCCATCCAGCCCTTGTATATGAACAAAATCTGGCGGTGTTCCAAAAGGTTTTGGCATTGCTCTGCGGTTGAAAATGACCATTGTATTAAGTTTAGTGTCGTCAGCACAACATGAAAGGACAACAGGTAGTTGACATTTTCATGTCCACTTGTCTTTGTGGTTCCATTTTTAGCACATTTCTCAACAACAGTTCTGTTTCTTGGCACATCAAATGTCAGCGGATTTTCTTCCATATTCGCTATTTGATTTGTTTCCACGCTGGTTTTCTTTCGATGTTGAACAATAAAGCGATGGAAAGATAATACTTTCCCTTCATACAGTTGTGGCATTTTCTGAGATATTTGGGTTCTCATGGGGAGCGTGCAAGGGATAAGTCCCTGCAGGCGCACTATCCTCTGTGCCCTCGGTGGCTCTGATGGGGGAGCGTCTGCCATGAAAGCAGGAGATCCTGGGTTCGAGTCCCGGTCGGGGCATACATTTTCAACATGTCCCCGATGAAGTATATCAATGCCAGGTTGCAGCTAGGGTGTCCATTTAATTATCATTTCATTCTAGCAAAGCTGTATGGTCATCTACGGTAACTGTTCTTTCGGGAACAGATACTACCGTCATATATATTTGGGTTCTGTTGCGAACGCTAAGTCCATGACACTTCATAATCATAGCACCAACCAACTCTACACTTAAAGTCTGTTAATTTCCCTTGTAGTTCTAGCTTACGAGCGTGTATTTGCATCATTTTTGAATTAATTACAATGCAGTTTTGATGATGCCCTTGAATTCATTTCAAAATGTCATCTTCCAGTTTTGCCATTTTGCATTCAGTCCTCTATTTGTACACTGAGTGTTCCTCATTTTTTTCAAGTCTTCTTTACTAGCCCGCCAATCGCGAACTTTTTTTTTTTTTTTTTTCTATTCGTGGAGGACCGAAATGTCACTTAGCTGCTTGTTTTCATGTTCTTCTGCATATGCTATTATTTTCAATTTACAGCCCACGTCATATGAATACCATTTACTTTTTCCCATTACAAAACTATCAACTAATAAAGGTATTGTACTGTTACCAATAACAAAAATCACTTTCAGTTCAAGTCCAATGGCACCGTAGAGTGCAATGACGCATCATAGGATAGACAGTGTTCTGGGTTTGTGATGGCGGAGCAGGAGGGAGACAGTGTGAGCAAGCTTGCGAATCCTCACAAATCATGTTCATCGCATAGGTGCACTGTTGCTGCCAGTAGAATCCAGTGTTGCCAGATATCCACAGTCTGCTTTCAAACAAATGCTAACACGCCATCTGGTCTCAGTCTGTTATTATATTATAGTGTAAAGAAGTTCTTAGATGCAAGTATAACAGTTCTCAAATTAGAGACTGTCATGCAAATTCCATGCAAATTATCTAAAGACACTGAGGTGGCCACCATATCTATGTATATAGTGTAAACTCTAAATCTCATTTACAATTGCCTGAAAATTAGTGCATATCTATGGCTGGCCGAAGTGGCCGTGCGGTTAAAGGCGCTGCAGTCTGGAACCGCAAGACCGCTACGTTCGCAGGTTCGAATCCTGCCTCGGGCATGGATGTTTGTGATGTCCTTAGGTTAGTTAGGTTTAACTAGTTCTAAGTTCTAGGGGACTAATGACCTCAGCAATTGAGTCCCATAGTGCTCAGAGCGCATATGTATCTATGAAATACTTTGTATCAAATCCATGTATATTCTGATGTATATAATATCACTACCAAACGTGATAAAAGACTAAATAAATACACATTTAAAATTCTGATCATTCATTAACTGTTTTCCAGAACTGTGTGCCGGACCGAGACTCGAATTCGGGACCTGTGCCTTTCGCAGGCAAGGTAGGAGACGAGGTACTGGCGGAAGTACAGCTGTGAGGACGGGGCGTGAGTCGTGCTTGGGTAGCTCAGTTGGTACAGCACTTGCCCGCGAAAGGCAAAGGTCCCGAGTTCGAGTCTCGGTCCGACACACAGTTTTAATCTGCCAGGAAGTTTCATATCAGCGCACACTCCGCTGCAGAGTGAAAATCTCATTCTGGAAACATCCCCCAGGCTGTAGCTAAGCCATGTCTCCGCAATATCCTTTCTTTCAGGAGTGCAAGTTCCGCAAGGTTCGCAGGAGGGCTGCTGTAAATTTTGGAACGTACGAGACGAGGTACTGGCGGAAGTAAAGCTGTGAGGACGGGGCGTGAGTCGTGCTTCGGTATCTCAGTTGGTAGAGAACTTGCCCACGAAAGGCAAAGGTCCCGAGTTTGAGTCTCGACCCGGCACACAGTTTTAATCTGCTAGGAAGTTTCAACAATATACAGATTTTCTGTTAAAGCAGATTGCGAGGAAGAAAATGCTGTGTTGTGAAAAAGTATGGTTTCGTTTCCTTTCTTGCAATTTGTTGTGACTTAGATGTCAGGACATTTAAACCATTAGACAAATTGTTTTTTTCACATACATTCTTTCTCCTTACACACAATTTTAAACAAAAATTGTACACACAACACAGTGCTGTTTTGTTTTCTTCATCGCAGTCAGTTTTAAGAGTAAAGAGGTGTCTGGTAGTATTTCGCTTCTCGATTTATGATTAGAATAGTACTATGGAACCTGAATCATCCGAAATTTTGCAGTCCTACCCGTTCACAGGTTAAAACCATGAGAAATACTGTTATCCTGACAGATCCAGTTGCTGGAGAGATCTTGCCTGTATCCCTTGTATTAATAATTCCAACTGATGCATCAATTCGCTTTAAGTCTCCTCACTTCTCAATCCTGCTTTCTCTTGCAGTAACAATAAACAAGGTTCGAGGTCAGAAAGAGAGGGGAAGAGAATTTGGGCAGAGAGGGGGAGTGCGAGAAAATAGGCAAAGAGAGGTGGAAGGAGGAGACACACAGAGGGGAGTGAGGAAGAGATGGAGGAATATTGGGGCAGGAGGAGCCGGAGAATTGGAAGAAGCAGCTTAGGACATACATACAATTCCCATACATTTTTAGCAATTGTGAAGTATTCCTGGGTTCGGTATTACTACGTAAGTTGCGTAATGACGCACACACTGTCCTTTTCAGGTATAACTTTGTAAGTAGGCTGTTCATGTTTTCTCTATGTAAGTAGGCTGTTTATGTTTTCTCTATGTAAGTAGGCTGTTTAGGTTTTTTTATTGGTAACGCCACCTCTGTATGAAAATCACTGGCTGTGCTGTGTGCAGTCTGTGGCTGCTTTGCATTGTTGTAATACTCGCCATTGTAGTGTTAGACAGCTGGCTGTGAACAGCGCGTAGCGTTGCGCAGTTGGAGGTGAGCCGCCAGCAGTGGTGGATGTGGGGAGAGAGATGGCGGAGTTTTGAAATTTGTCATGAACTGCTATATTTATATATGATGATATCAAGGTAAATACATTGTTTGTTCTCTATTAATATCTTTCATTTGCTAACTATCCCTATCAGTAGTTAGTGCCTTCCATAGTTTGAATCTTTTATTTAGCTGGCAGTAGTGGCGCTCGCTGTATTGCAGTAGCTTGAGCAGCGAAGATTTTTGTGAGGTAAGTGATTTGTGAAAGGTATAGTTTAGTGTTAGTCAGGGCCATTCTTTTGTAGGGAATTTTGAAAGTCAGATTGCGTTGCGCTAACAAAATATTGTGTGTCAGTTTAAGCACAGTCATGTATAGTTGTTCAAAGGGGAAGTTTCATACGTCGACCCTTAGCCTAGGATACCTCACTGGAATCTTCTGATTTTTTTCTTGTAGTTTGTGTATTTAGTGTAGCTTTTGTTTATTGCTAGCACGTAATTGTAGAGAGAATCTCCTTTGTAGTTGTAGCCTTTCATTGTTGTACAGTAAAACAGTTGTGGCATGCATGTAGATTTGCACCAAGTATTTCGCAGCTGCAATTAACTAGATTTTATTTTCAGTGCTATGTTAATGTGTTCTCCTATTTTTGCACTTCAAATTATGCTTTTCTGTGTTATCGTGTGAAATATTGTGACAATTATGGCGTGTGAGAAACGTAACACTAGGCTCCAAACTAAACTGAGAAATAATAGTGACGACGAGCGTAGCTTATCAGCGCCGCCGAGTAATGAATTTACTAATGTTCAAAGTAGTAATTTGGTAATTGTGCATAGGGAAATGGAGCGGGCGGCAAACAATGGCGTGGACAGTGAAACAATTAGTGAAGAGGGAAGCATTATCGATCGATCGGTCGGCAACAGCTCGCCTCAGGAATCCGAAATGACAGGACACAATTTTGCAAATACTGTAGATTCAGGTTTTGCGTCCTCACCGTTTTCCCAAATGAGTCAAGACACGTTTTCCGCTTGTCAAAATGTAAATGTTGCCGGTGCAAATTCACTGACGAAAAGCACTGAGGAACATGTTTCAGACACCAGTGCATTGTTATTACAGTTAATGCAACAAATGGGACAAAAACTACAAAAGTTAGACACAACACTTGAACAAAATCAGAAACAAATGGGACAAAATCTTCAAAAGTTAGACACAATGGAACAAAATCAGAGACAAACACAGCAAAAGCTTCAAAAGTTAGACACCACACTTGAAAAAACACGTGAAGATTTAACTACTGAGTTACATAACATTGAATCGAAATGTCAAAAAGTCTGTAATGACGTAAAAACACAAATTTGTGAGCATTTTCAACCTATTTTTTCGTGGCATGAAAATGTATTACAGAATCACGAAGCAGCCATAAAAGAACTGCAAACCATTGTTCATGAAAATCACGACACCTTACAAGCTAAAATTGACTCAGTTGCATCTACCGATTCGGTTACGCAACTTGCAAAAACTCAGGAAAAGTTAAAGGACACAGTAGATACTCTGAAACTTGGTTCAGAAAAACATACAGAGGAAATAATTTCACTATCGGATAAAGTAGCCGAACTTTCAGATCAGTTCACTAACTTATCTACAAAGGTAGATGATGATCTGAATAACACAACACCTGTAGCCTTCACTGACACTGAAGAGTATGTAGAAATTAGAAAATTCAAACAAAATCAAAATCAAATCAATACACAGTATAAAAGAGAAATCCGGGAAGTGCAAGATCAGTTGGCACAAGTAGTACAAGAATTACGTATTTCAGAGGACACTCGCGCCCCAATACGGGAAGAGGGACACAGAAATACGGAACAGCCACAAAATAATAACACAGGGCATTTCGGAAGTTATGAAAGAAATTGGCAATGTGCACCGAATTTTGATATGGAACGGCCGACACGACCTGACAATGACCGATATGCGACTCGCCGACATGATGATTTTGACTATAAGCTGTTCATTACTACACGTAAATTCAAAACATTTAAGAATTCTGGCAACGACATTCATCCACAAGCATGGCTCCATCAATTCTCTCATTGTTTTCCTCCCAACTGGTCGTTAGAACACAGATTAGAATTTATGTGTGGCTACTTGGAGAATGAACCAGCTGTAAGAATGCGATCGGTAATTCACGATTGCCACAGTGAAGGAGAGTTTTACCATGCCTTCCTCTCAGCATATTGGTCTCAAGCCACACAAGACCGAGTAAAACATAGCATCATAATGATGAAACGTTTCGAACAATCTGAATTTTCCAGTCTTATGAAATATTTTGAAGACATGTTGCATAAGAATCAGTATCTTTCAAACCCATACAGCCCCTCAGAACTCATCCGCATTTGCTTAATCAAACTGCCTGAACATTTACGACATATTATTTTGGCAGGACGTTGCAAAGACGACATTGAAGCATTTCAGGGACTGTTACAGGAACTGGAAATTGACACTGACAATCGGGGAACGCGGAAACAGGAGCACAACAATTACAGGTCACATCTGTCACAATTCTGCGATGAAAGAAATAATAACTGGACACGACAAGGCTATTCTCACAACACATATCGTGACCAAAACAGACACCACCCGTATGACAACCGTTGGCAGAGTAGTAATAATTACAGGGAAAGATCACCTCTCCCTAGTAATGAATATGACAGAGATAACCACAGAAACAGACAATATGGGAACCAAAACAATTATTACCAGGGGAGACAGAATAACTTCAGACACAACAGTTCAGCGCGGAGTTACGATTCAGAGAGAAATTCTCCACCACGTGACCGACAAGGAAGAAACTACGGAATCTACCGACATGACGACAGACGATATGATCATAACGACAGACGTCAATTTCATCAGAACTGGCGGGATTCTAACAGAGCTGGGCCCTCTCGGCAAGGCGAATTTGTAGTAGTTAGGTCTCCTAATCCCAATAACAACGCGCGCCAACAAAGAGACAGACAATGACTCGCGCCGCAGGCAGCCGCGTGCGCCAGGTGGCTCAGAGAAAAATAACATAGACGCTAACCTTGAGAAAAATTCCAGTATTCTTTACCGACGTATACCGCCTGACAATTGCATTCAAGTTCGAACTCTGAGTACTATGAAGAGTAAAGGATTGCACCACACTTCACATGTAAAACCGCTTATTGAGAGATAATCTGCTTTTTAACTTTGTCTTTGCCATAAAACTTTTCACTTCACATTTCTAGTATGCATTGTCAGACTTAGAAACTGTTACCATGCAACAATGTTTGAAGTTAAATATCCAGTCTAGAACCTAGGGAACATTTTAAACAGAAATTACGAATGCATTGTTATTGTGAAGAGACGACCCAGTGTTATTGTGTGTGTGCATTCTTGCTTGTTTGTTGCACGATTACGTAACGACTATAAGGCTCACATACTTAGAACATTTACCAGTATTGCTAATGAGATTCTAATGCAACATTTTTGTTTACTTGAAAATATATTCTGGATTTAAAGTACTTTCAGTGAGATACCAGATGGCACAGTGGTTAGTTTATGTGACAGCTACACGATTTTATCACGATGCTACTAATGAGTGACAATTTACAATGTTGCTTTTGCAGTGTTTCTGTTTTATATCTGCACAGTTTTCTGTTTTATTCTGGAAAGTAAAACATGTTTTAGTAGTAACTTTTGTAGTATAGCTACAATGAGACTGCCTTTTCCGTAGCACAACAATACGTTACAGCACAGTACTTTCCTCATCACGGCAATAAGCGTAATAACTAAGACATTTATACGCAAAGCATTTCACTTTTGTGTATTATGAGGTAAGTACATTGACTTCTGCAGAACTTAGCTTTCGGAGGACGATAACTACGACACTTCCACACAGATTATGTTGCAACAAGACGCACATTTAGCGCTACAGTACACGTATTTGAGTGATTAATTTTGTACTTAAACCATTTATTTTTCAAGATTTTTGAATTACAAAGAAAGTTTTCCGTGATACATTTCATTCCATTGCTGTAATCTGTAACACCTGAGGGTATAATTACATTAATCCTCAGGGGGGTACATCCTTACTTTGTGTACCATGTGTGTGGCAACCACAAGGAACCCTAGCTAATATGGTATTTGCTTATACAACTTTACACATCGGTACCATATTTCTCTAACACACAAATTACACAGCTATCTGATCATTTAACTGAGAGAGACAAACATTTATTTTACTATATCAGTGACAGATGTTTACGTAATTACACAGTTGGATAACTTCACACTTATGAAACTGTATTTTGTCTGTACTTTGTAAACTGTTCATATTTTTTCGGAATCATTGTGATACTATGAGAGCTTTGAATGATGTATTTGGTATGAGATCATGATTTTTAAAGTACGTTTGAGGCAGCTGACACTTTTGACATGAGCAGAGAATTTTTTTGGGCTTAGAAATTATTGGAGGAAGTTACGACGTTTTTGAGATTTGACTGAGGTGTTATGATGTTATTATTACGACGACGATGTGTACTATGCTGTTGAGATATGTTTATGATCAATAAGATGATGCTACCGTATATGAGGAATAAGAAGTATGTTGGAAACCAAGAATCGTACCTTAAGAGTTATGAAATGTGCGTAAATGCGTGACTGTATCACAATGCTGACGAATATTTTATTTGGACACTTATATTTATAGGATTTTCTTTCTACAGATTTGCAACGCTAATTCTTGACCTGTGAAATATTTTTATGTGAGACTGTCACTGTAGCGGAAACTGGTGTCGTAAATATTTCCGTAAGAAAGTTAAGTGACCACCTGCACGTAATGCGTTGTGGGCACGCAGCTGTGTCAAACACCTGGAGAACAAGCCATTAGGGTGTGCCTTTCCGGAAGCACAGGTAGAAAAAAAAAAAGGAAAAAAAGGCAGGCCTTTATCCTCGCCATTGACATTCCTTTAGAGAAAATATTGCAAATGCGACACCCTCATTACTTCCATTAACCTTGCTATTGACATTCCTTTGTAGAAAGCATCGCAAATATTACACGCTCATTACCTGAAAACATATGATTACTCGTACTTTGTGCTAATTACTGAAATGCCTAATGAAATGACGAGAAATATTTTTACATCTGCACACCTGATTATGACAAGCGTCTTTCTATGAGAGTTGAGAGAATTTCTACTAACTTATGAAATGTCACATGACTATTGAATGATATTTTTATGCTTTGGTTTGCGTAATTGCTTATTTCATTTGATACCTGTTTTCCAGCTGTGTTACAGCATTAGGTTTCATAAAATAATATTAAATGCATTTGCTAATGTGAATACTTTCTGTCAACAGATCTATTAAATAATAATTTTGTGATCCACATTCTTCAAAAAAGGAGCACTTGGAAAGGAAAGAACAATAAGAAGGGACTAGTAACAGTAATTGCATACATAATATTCTATTCAAGTACATGGTAATATTTCTTTTACAATAAGTTGTTGTGGTGCACCACTTTAATTACATAGACATTAAGATGTGAATATACATTTCCCGTATCTGCATTGTTGTTTTTACTGTAATATTTTTTCTGCTTGAGCTATGTCATGTTTAGGTATAAGTTACTGCTGTTTGCCAGGCATAGTGCTGCTAAATTTAACTTTGTATTACTCTGTTAAGCTTTTCTTGTTGCTGCACATTGGCTCATATTAGTTGTAATTTTGCATTTTTTCTGTTAATTTAGATTTACTGTAGCTTGCTTTGCGATTTTCCATTTTTTTTATTGCTGTTTATATTAATTGTTTTATGTGCTGCTGCATTGCCTCGTCCCTTAGTTTAGCATCTGAGCTCAGTAGATTTAAGTTAGCTTAAGAGGGGGTAGACTATATAAGAAACTAACTATGATGAATTTCTAAGAAATGCATTGAGAAGCTATCAGAAAATGGTCTGGCAAAAAAAAAAAAAAGGATACTGTACAGTGGAGAAAAACTATTTTTGACAGAGGATGTGAACAGAATACAGAAAGCAGGCTTAGATAGGACTTTTTGGGAATAATAATGAAAGAAGGGAGATCTCCATGCAAAATACTGCAGTAAAACAATCCCTGTCCTTTCCTTTGGTGTCATCCCTCTATATGTTTGTGTACCCTTGTGTATTTGTGTTTTTCCTGTCTTTATGTGTTTATCTGATAAGAATTGTAGAATTTTTCTAGTACTACGCTACATTCACTATGATGAGGAATACTGTTATCCTCAAATATAATTGGCATTAATAATATGTTATTTACCTTATAAATGTGCTTACACATTATTTACTCTGTTTTGTTTTAATGCTCATGTGTGAAGTTGATGTTTCGAATGTTATTCTGATCTTTTATGTATGTACTCATGTCATAATTCCACTGATGTATATGTTAGTTCGATTCTTTTGTAAAGCCTGTACTACAAATGTTATCTGTATTATTATGTTCTTTAATGATGCATTTTGTACCTTTGTAATTGTATTCTTATGTTATAAAATTGTAATTGTCACCAGTTCATGATATTATTAACTTGTTAGTTACATTTCATGGCACACGTTTCTGTTGGTCATCGTATATGGACAATATGTGAGAAGTAGGGACTGATAGTGTTTGCACGTGTGTTAATAATTCAGCAAGGGACTGGATAACAGCATTGCTGGTTCTATGGACAATTCCAAAAAACTTTGTGAGTGCACAAGTGGTGGTTATGGACTTGCTATATTATCCGCAAGACGCTTCAATGGTGATTGTGCACCTGCACAGTTACAACAGATGGCTGCTGGCTATCTCTACAAGTACTACAGTGGGTCTACATCAACCATCAGTACCATCATCTCTACAAGGACTGCAGTGGGTCTGAACCTCTGGTGGCCCACCAATACCACAATCTCTACCAGGACTCCAGTGGGTCTGCTCTGTGATGACCTACCTACCAATATTCTTCAAAACTTCGAATGACTCTGCTGTGGGTTTGCTCCATTGTGGCCCATTACCTGTCAGCATGTCAAGAGTCAGCACTGTCTTTCCGTTGGAAGGACAACACTGCTTCTTCAAGACTCCATGGAAATCCACTACTTCCGTGTGCATTTTCTTTTACTGCTCAGACTTTGAGAAAAACTCTGCATTTTTACTGTGATGAACAATGTGGACTGTCTTTATGGACTGTGAGAAATTTTGAGCTTTTGACCAACATTGTATCAATAAGTGTGTGCATTCTGTGAGAAAATTTGAGCTTTTGACCAACATTGTATGAATAAGTGTGTGCATTTGATTTCTTTGTTATCGTAATTATGAAAAATTTCTTTCAAATCTGTATTGGCCACTGCCCAATCCAATTTGTAAAAATTTTTGTGGGGAGCATGGGGGCTATGTAAGTAGGCTGTTCATGTTTTCTCTATGTAAGTAGGCTGTTTATGTTTTCTCTATGTAAGTAGGCTGTTTAGGTTTTTTTATTGGTAACGCCACCTCTGTATGAAAATCACTGGCTGTGCTGTGTGCAGTCTGTGGCTGCTTTGCATTGTTGTAATACTCGCCATTGTAGTGTTAGGCAGCTGGCTGTGAACAGCGCGTAGCGTTGCGCAGTTGGAGGTGAGCCGCCAGCAGTGGTGGATGTGGGGAGAGAGATGGCGGAGTTTTGATATTTGTCATGAACTGCTATATTTATATATGATGATATCAAGGTAAATACATTGTTTGTTCTCTATTAATATCTTTCATTTGCTAACTATCCCTATCAGTAGTTAGTGCCTTCCATAGTTTGAATCTTTTATTTAGCTGGCAGTAGTGGCGCTCGCTGTATTGCAGTAGCTTGAGCAGCGAAGATTTTTGTGAGGTAAGTGATTTGTGAAAGGTATAGTTTAATGTTAGTCAGGGCCATTCTTTTGCAGGGAATTTTGAAAGTCAGATTGCGTTGCGCTAACAAAATATTGTGTGTCAGTTTAAGCACAGTCATGTATAGTTGTTCAAAGGGGAAGTTTCAACTTACGTAATGTACAATTTTATAACCCTTAAACATCTTCCACTTTGACAATGCTGTGCAGAATTATAATTATAAAGAAAATTTGTTTTTATGTTTTGGAGTCACAGAGGACGTGCACAGGGATAGGAGAAACTATGTACATCTTATATGACGCATATACGTGCATGTTCCTGGCCTTTTCACTAGAATGGCAACGCATCTTATGTACATCGCGTGTACCATATTTTATCTTATATTTATTTTAAAGTTTATTTTGGCACATAGAAGAGATACGAATTTTTCCCGTGTTTGTGACTTGGATTTCATGTTTTCCATTGTAGTTTCTGAAGATTCAGTCACAAATAAGAAATTTTCTGATTTTTTCCAACAGTAAACAAAATAAATTATGATTACTTCTGATTGTAAAAATTTCATAATTACAGTACACACTGTAACAAGCGGCCACGGGAGAACTGCCTTACCACATTAGAATTTCGTCGCCGGAAAACGCTACCCCTAGGTACAAGTTGCCGATTCGTTATTGACAGAGTACCTCAACAATAGGCTGTTGTGTTGCCACCCTTCCAAAGCAATCTTTAGTTCATATTGTGCAATTGGAATCCCAGAATGTGAAGTCAGTAGCCACCTGAAAGCCGAAATAACTCAGTATTATTAGGAAGAACACCATCAGAATCCAGCAGTTAGTCGACCCGAAGAAGACTGCTGCAAAATCGGTGCAAACGTAGGCATTTTGGTTGTCTTAATTCAGATTACGTTTCTTGTTCGAGCATCTTCAGTGCTCTTTACCATTAGTTTGTAACGACAGCACCGGTCGCCTTCAACGGCAATCGATGCTAATGCTACACCTCTGCGAGGGATTTTTGAGTCATATGACCGTGAGATGACCTTATGGAAACAGAACAATCAAACCGGGATTCGTTTCCTAAACACTGCACCAGAGTATAAACAATACTAGGCGGCGGAAGTGGCCGAGCGGTTCTAGGCGCTTCAGCCTGGAACTGCGCGACCGCTACGGATGCAGGTTCGAATCCTGCCTCGGGCATGGATGTGTGTGATATCCTTAGGTTAGTTAGGTTTCAGTAGTTCTAAGTTCTAAGGGACTGATGACCTCAGATGTTAAGTCCCATAGTGCTCAGAGCCATATAAACAATAGTAAACGGTGGGTCGAGAAAAGATGTTCTCCCAGTACAAAAGTAAGTACATATTAAAACAAGTCGTCAGCCTAATTAGGCATTTTTGTGAGAAGTAAAATGATAAAGCGGAAGGCAGTGCTAAGGCTAACCTAACTTTCCTTCACACACACACACACACACACACACACACACACTAAACTCTTTCCTTACAACTGTTCCTACTACAACACAGTAACTTAACCTTGCAGATAAATGTGCTACTAACAAATAAATGGCCAATGAGATAGTAAACAGTAACATATGCCTTTCAACAGCACGTACCTTAAATGAACTAGATGGAACAGTTTATGAAGCCGACTGCTGACACAAGTGAAACTATTAGCAATACTGGTCAGGGAAGAGCTTTGAATTTATCCTAATTTTAAATCAAGGGATCTGCTTAGTGCAGGGTCTCTATGTCTGTGCATAAACCAACTTGCATTAGATTAGATAACACAGTAAATAGTTCTTTCTTCAACTTGGTTTGAAGCAATTGCAAATCTAAATTCACTGGCTCTGAAGGAGCCTTAGCAGAACCATTAAACTTTCATGATCTGATGAACCATACTCATTAACAAAATTACGCCAGTTTGTATGAGAAATTGTAAGTATTCTTATCATTAATTATTAATTAAGTAAAGCACAACAACCTATATCTCTTTAAATAACAAAGGTGCTTTAATAAGCAGTCTTTTGACCTACTCAAAATTACAAGTGGCTGTGCAAATGGCGAAACAACATTAAATTCAAGTTCAACCACTTTCTCATAATAAATTAGGACACTCGGAAATAAATTCACTAGGATAGATTTCGTGTCCAGGTTTGTGATTTGGGATAATCACGGGTGTAATATAGAGTTTTTAGCAACGCCACAATTATTATTGTAAATTCAACCAAATTTCAGAAATACCTGGTCCATTCACAGAATGCCAAATATAAACAATTTAATGGAAGGCTGGTGAAACAGGTGGTGTAATTTTCAGTGACTATTAATCTAGCGGCGATGCAGTCGTAGCAGTACTGTTGGCTTTGCCCTGTTACATATCTTCTTGGAGTTGGACTTATAGTTTTATTGGACCAAATACCATGCCACGATGATGGTATCACCAAACGCAGCATCCGAGGCCCATCATTACTGCCCTGAAGCTCTTCTGGCCTCAAAACTCCAAGAATATGAGCCACAATGATCCGCTACTGCTAGCGAGGTGTTAACCACAGCACCGCTCAGCCCAGACTCCTTACCCGTCACAAAAGACGAGTTGCCACTTGCCACACCTTTTCCACTCCGCCAGACTACTTCCATAGCTGCGAGGCTTCCCCACATCTTTTACATTTAACCCCCATGTTCCCTAATTGTGGACCAAGTCATTCATAGTACACTAAATGACAATCATTTCAGTAGTTATTTAAATTCACAAGCGTAATTTAAACAACATCGTTCAAAAATTCACGTAACTGAAACATATATACGTAGTCAGAGAATTTTCATGAGAGATGCAACATCATACATAAGCAGTACTACAAACTGACATAGAAATATCGATACAGATACAAAATAGGTCAAAAATAAGTGTTGCAAGTTATTCTCTGGCAAGTTGGAGCTCTAATGGAGCGATTAGTGCACCTTCCCTCCACATTAGCGGATGAAAATTCCACTGGGAATAATTTACAGGACGCCATTCGGTACCCCTTGGTATCATCACGCGTTTGTGACGAACTTGCAGAACGAGGCAAGATCTGTTGCTTCGTGTGATATCTGAGGAAATTAATCGTTTATCTCTTATAAGCCTCGTTCGGTGTCACAGGTAAAATCGTTTCTGCAGATAATGCAGAGGTTCGGAATTCCTGTGTCACCTGTGAAGAATGAGTCAGATATCTCTCTGAAATGATTCACTCGCTAGCTCTCTGACGACACAGTCCACCTGTTGCCTATGCGGCTGCTATCGTGCTACGTTATCAGCGGAACAGCTGCAGAGTCAGCACCCGGTGATTCACTGCGGCTGGGTGTGACCCAGGCGACAACCTGTACTACACCGCCGTTGTGCAGACTCACGCATCCCCAGTCGGAGCAAAGAGAGCGGAGATCCTCAGCATATTAATTAGGTTTCCTCGATCGTCGAATGGTTGGTGCACTGATACACGGTACTGAAGTATCGTAGCGTGCCAGTAGTGCTACAGGCCTGAAATGTTCGATAGTACGAATGTTTCTTGCGTTTCAGTTAGTGACAAAGTCTGACCACTTATCCCGTGTATAACAAATGTAACAGAACGAACATACAAATACCAATATCCTTAAAGTTGGTTTGCTGCAGAATACTTGAGTATACTGAATTTATTTGTTTCTTTACACGTCAAGTTCCGTAGGACCAAATTGAGGAGCGAATCTCCAAGGTCCATGGAACGTGTCAGTACATGAAATTACAACATAAACGTAATAACAGATAAAAATAAATGTTCATGAACCTTAAAAAAGTCAGTCCATAAATTTAGGTAAACGCTATCAGCACTACAATAAATATCAGCTTAATTTTTCAAGGAACTCCTCGACATAATAGAAGGAGTGATCCATGAGGTAACTCTTCAGTTTCGATTTGAAAGCGCGTGGATTACTGCTAAGAGTTTTTAATTCTTGTGGTAGCTTATTGAAATTGGATGCAGCAGGACACTGAATGCCTTTCTGCACAAGAGTTAAGGAAGTCCGATCCAAGTGCAGGTTTGATTTCTGCCGAGTATTAACTGACTGGAAGCTGCTTATTCTTGGGAATAAGCTGACATTGTTAACATGAAATAACAGTAAAGAATGTATATATTGAGAGTCCAATGTCAAAATGCAGAGGCTAGTGAACAGGGGTGGACAAGAGGTTCACGAACTTACACCACTTATTCCCGAACTGCCCGTTTCTGTGCCAAAAACATCCTTTTAGAATGAGAAGAGTTACTTCAAAATATAATACCATAGGACATAAGCGAATGAAAAAAAGCAAAGTAGACTAATTTTCGTGTCGACGATCACTTACTTGAGATACCGTTCGAATAGTAAAAATGGCAGCACTAAGTCTTTGAACGAGATCCTGAATGTGGGCTTTCCATGACAGTTTACTATCTATCTGAACACCTAGAAATTTGAACTGTTCAGTTTTACTAATCATATGCCCATTCCGTGAAATTAAAACGTCGATTTTTGATGAATTATGTGTTAAAAACTGTAAAAACTGAGTCTTACTGTAACTTAGTCTATTTTCTACAAGCCATGAACTTACATCCTGAACTGCACTTTTTGAAACCGAGCCAATGTCGCACACAACATCCTTTAATGCCAAGCTAGTGTCCTCAGCAAACAGACATATTTTAGAGATATGCGTAATACTACAGGGCACATCATTTATATAATTAAGGAACAGAAGTGGCCGCAACACTGATCCCTGGGGCACCCCCATCTGACTGTACCCCACTCAGACCCCATATCACAGCCATTCTCAACATTGTGGATAATGACCTTTTGTTGTCTGTTGCTAAAGTAAGAGGTGAACCAATTGCGAGCCACTCCCCATAAGTATTGGGACAACCTGCATTTTGAGCCACTCTGCATTGTTGCCAGATGTGTCCAAGATGGCGGCGATGATTTCATTCAAGATGGCGACGTGTAGACTTGGCAACAACACATCGTGTCATCTAAGATGGCGGCTGTGACGTCATCCAAGAAGCCGGATTTTGGCGCGAAGTTTGAATTTTGGCTGGAAAATAGGTCAATTGGGCTACCTCCACTAACCTAACCTCCCTCCCCTCCCCCAGGAAAATAGTTAGAAGTTCAAATTTCATCTGGATAATGGATGATGCCATGGTTATCTATAGTAACATAAGAAAACGATGGGAAAATAGGCCAATATGGCTCCCTTACTAACCTAAGTCATCCAACTGCCACTTCATCCTATGAACTGGTGCCAAGATTGAATTTGGGCGGTGAAGAAAGGTCACTTGGGCTATCTCTACTAACCTAAGAAAATGGCTGGAAAGAAAGGGCATATGGACTAACCTAAGTCATCTAACCGCCACCACTTCAAGGGGCTGGTGGGAAAAGGACTCAGCGTGCAGTGGGCTGCTGGAGAGAGGAAGGAGAGTATTTATTTTGGAACAATTTATTTAGGGATGGAATATATTTATCACAGTAATATAGAACACACACTCTGCCATGCCACACATCTTACAGACCTGCAAACTACTCCTAAATAACTCACGTATAATGCTCTGCACATGCACTTGCTAATTGTAAACTGTCAAAATAACGCATTGCACAGCCTGCAGACCTGCAAACCACTCGTAAATAATGCAATACCTTTATGTTCAGAGATCGAAACAACCAAAAAATTGTCAAAATAATAATCCACTTAAAAGACTCTCCAAACATGCTTGCTAATCATCAACTGTCGAAATTATCCACCAGTCTTTATTGAAACAATTAGAGGCAGCACCACCATACAGTGTGTTTGCCACAAGGTCCAGACTCCAAGTGACCTAGTACACAACACCACCACCAGAGACCACTGTCATCCATTCTGTGATGTAATACAAAATGGGGGAGGGGGGGGGGGGAATGGAGGGAAAACGACTCTGCCTGTGCTGAACGTAAGTTTTTATTTTGTAGGCATTGTCTCCACCACAAGATCTAGACTCCAACTGACCTAGTACACAATACTGCCACCAGAGGGTGCTGTCATCCCTCCTGTGATGTAATCCAAGATAGTGGTCTGGAGGGAGAAGATGGCGCGAAAATGACTCAGCCTGCATTGGGCTGCTGGAGGGAGTAAGGAAGGAGTTTACTTCGTTTATTTTGGAACAATTTATATAGGGAACGCTTCTGAGAGACAGTATATTTATCACACAGATACAAAACACAGGCTTGAGGTCACGCCAGGCAGCCCACAGACCTGTAAACTACTCTTAAATAACACTCTGCAGACACCCAAACAACTCTAATTTTCGAAATAATTTCAGTACTGACATTCAGAATCCTCCTAATAATGCAGTACACTGATGTGTAGACACTCTCAGTACTTTTAGACTGTCCTTATAATGCGTAATGGAGTCTACAGACCTGCTTGCAAAATAATGCAACAGACATGCAAACAACATATGCAGACACTGCCCGCTACCCCCTGTCCATTGGACCGCACAGGAGGCTACCGCACACGCTCCCAGAAGTCAGAATGCTCCAACACCCCGCCAAAAGTGACATGCAGATGCCCATTCAGGTCCCACACGCATGAGCCAGCGACATCCCTTTCGTTCTTGCTACCTGAGAAATTCCTCTCGAAATATGTGTTCACCTAGACATCGTTGCTGACGCGACCAGATGGGAGCGATGACCTATTTACAGAGTGCAGATGGTCCAAGGTGGATTGCTTGCACATGTGTTTGCCGTTGCTGGCGTGAACACTCCCTCTCCTTGCAGTCCGGCGAGGAGCTAATTGCCAAGCGACGCTGCAGAAATCCGTTCCAGAACAGCACAAGCTGCTTTCTCCCTAGCGATTCTGACGGACCATGCATGACATGTGGCTGAAGCATCATCACACATAGCTACATACCATCGCAAGCACATCTAGCAACTTTCTCAGTGTTATACTGAAGCCACATGGCTATCTAAAATAAGAACTGAGTCGAACTCTAGTAAATTGCATAGTGTCCCAGAAATACTTAACGTGCCCTTTTGTAGGAGTTTTCATGATGTCTCAGCTTGTATCCACGGAAATTCTTCCCTAACAGAACCTGTTTACGAAAATAGCAAATAATAAACCTGTCCATCACCTGTTACCCTTCCTGCATTCAACATACGCAAATGTTAGCACCACTATGTAGGGACAACTCTATCCCAACACAAAGGATGTCTTGTGAATTAATGTGGGATTATGATTGGCCGTTATCGAATTTACCCACCGAATTACTGATGCTGTCAGTGTGGAAGCACCGTCCACCTTTTCTTTCTTTCTGCAGACAGGACTTTCAAAGGCAAAAAACTATCTTACACTGATCACCATATCACACCGACAACTAAACCTCGCAATGTGCCATACATATCATCAAATACAGAAAGACTCTTAATTACACTGCTCTCCTACTGAGGACAGGAGCTTGAATATTAGAGTGTGAAACTGTTCTCCAACCAAGCAATATATAACTGCATACCATGTCGATGTAGTAAGCATACAAATTCGCCCTTTTACATCATTCATACATATACCATAAAGACAGACAGCACAGTACATGTACTCGCGGCACTACGGCATCAATGCACGACAGGTGGCCACAGTACCCTCAGCAGACTGCAGTCACTCTCAGACCTGTTCTACAAATTCGGGCTCGCTTCCCCTCAGCACAAATGCATTACTGTTTCTCCACTCTCCCCTGTCGCATCTTGGGTGTAAAATCGAGACTTCAGCGTCATAACTAAGTTAGCGATAGGTGCTTATGAAGCATTGCAATTCCCATGTACACATTTGCCTGACAGGTGTGCTGCTCACAGAGTTAGTGACAGAATGACTTGTAATTTTCACATGTTGGATGCTGCTGCTATGCGTTTATCTGTTTCCTTGTAAGAGGTATTCACTGTTACTAACGATCATTTTATGTAGAGCTGATGCAGGCATAGTATAATTTCCAAACCGTTATCGGATGTGAACAGTGGGCGCTATACATCTCCGGAACGCTATATTGTACTTGTATTACACAGAGCCAGTGTTTTAAGGAAGTAGTTTTTTCGCTTAACTGTTCGATAACACAGTTTATCGTAGAGACACTGGGAAGAACTGAGAAGAAGGATGTATGTCCTGCACTTGTAATATATTTCTTACATTGGAATATTAACAGCGCTACATTCCATACGAGTGATAGGTTGGAAACGAAAGCGATCTTACTTTACAGTCCGTTTTAATTGCAGTACGTTGTAGCCTTAGGAGTGCGTGTGTTCATGTTCTCTCTTACTAATACCTTCCAGTAGCGATCCTAGACTCTAGAACAATACTTTAGAGTTGATAGCTTGGTTGATTTTTTAAAAATGCGTCGAACTCCATCCAGCTGAAGTTACATCGTGCATAAAAATCATTTGTTTCTTGTTCTTCTTAACCGTCAGCTGTTACATCACAATACTTTGAAATCTGTTGCTATACATCAATAAGGAATGTTAAACTCCTCAACATGGGTGCATCTTGAGAAATCTCGTGCACTTGGATGGGTGAGGACTTGGACAACTCCATTCATTCCCGAGACGTGGAGTGTATCGTCATACCTCTAGTCGGTTGCAGATTAATTCGGTAACGGTGCTGCAGGGTGAGGTGGTCAATGACAGTGTGATGAGGGTCTTTGACTCCCTAATTTTACCCTAAGACAGCGAGAATGCTCTGTGACTCTCATACGCAGATAGATAGATCGTAAATCACTGTGCTCAAGGTGTCAGAAATATGTAGAGCGCTGTCTGGTATACTTTGATGATTTATGTGTTCGAGAATTGACACTGAATGGATGTACTGCATAATGTATCTACATTCGCAATCATACTCGCAAAGTAGAGAAGGGGCAGTTTAGCTGCGACACTGAAATTGGGGAAACATGCTGTCACATCACTGGCCGGTATTGAAGCTACTGTAAAATTGCTAAAATTGTTCACGTTATCAACTGTGATGCTTACTATTACAGTACATTGGCAGTGTCATTTCCATCCCATTCATGCATTGGTACACTGTTTGTTACCACTTAATGATTGACTGACAGCACTTGTTTGAGTTGGGGGAGGAGTTTTGTGGATGGGTTCACCTTCTTGGGGTTGCTAACCGCGAAACAGTGATCGCGTACATTACTGCAATATGAGGAATCAGTCGAAAGGGACTGCAGAGCCATCATTTATTCTGTCACTATGACAGATGAGTTTAAATGTAGAGGTCGTCAATCACTTTTGGACATCAGTTTGGAAACTCTCCACAACACAGCCATATTCTTCCAGTTTCCTTATGTTTTAACTGACTTTTACCTAAAATCACCCAGTGTTATGCTGACAGCAGAAATAATATGGTTTACACAGTACCACATTTCGAAAGCTTCTATTCTCCTCTTGTCCAAACTATTTATCGTCCACGTTTCACTTCCATACATGTCTACACTCCATACAAATACTTTCAGAAACGACTTCCTGACACTTAAATCTATACTCGATGTTAACAAATTTCTCTTCTTCAGAAACGCCTTCCTTGCCATTGCCAGTCTACATTTTATATCCTCTATACTTCTACCAACATCAGTTATTTTGCTCCCCAAATAGCAAAACTCCTTTACTACTTTAAGTGTCTCATTTCCTAATCTAATTCCCTCAGCATCACCCGACTTAATTCGACTACATTCCATTGTCCTCGTTTGGGTTTTGTTGATGTTCATCTTATATCCTCGTTTCAAGACACTGTCCATTCCGTTCAACTGCTCTTCCAAGTCCTTTGCTGTCTCTGACAGAATTACAATGTCATCGGCGAACCTCAAAGTTTTTACTTCTTCTCCATGAATTTAAATACCTACTCCGAATTTTTCTTTTGTTTCCTTTACTGCTTGCTCAATATACAGATTCAATAACATCGGGGAGAGGCTACAACCCTGTCTCACTCCTTTCCCAACCACTGCTTCCCTTTCATGCCCCTCGACTCTTATAACTGCCATCTGGTTTCTGTACAAATTGTAAATAGCCTTTCGCTCCTTGCATTTTACCCCTGCCACCTTCAGAATTTGAAAGAGAGTATTCCAGTTAACGTTGTCAAAAGCTTTCTCTAAGTCTACAAATGCTGGAAACGCAGGTTTGCCTTTTATTAATCTTTCTTCTAAGATAAGTCGTAAGGTTAGTATTGCCTCACGTGTTCCAACATTTCTACGGAATCCAAACTGATCTTCCCCGAGGTCCGCTTCTACCAGTTTTTCCATTCGTCTGTAAAGAATTCGTGTTAGTATTTTGCAGCTGTGACTTATTAAACTGATAGTTCGGTAATTTTCACATCTGTCAACACCTGCTTTCTTTGGGATTGGAATTATTATATTCTTCTTGAAGTCTGTGGGTATTTCGCCTGTCTCATACATCTTGCTCACCAGATGGTAGAGTTTTGTCATGACTGGCTCTCCCAAGGCCATCAGTAGTTCTAATGGAATGTTGTCTACCCCGGGGCCTTGTTTCGACTCAGGTCTTTCAGTGCGACATCTAGAGGTAGCCCAATTGACCTAGCTTCCCTCCAAAATTCAAACTTCCATGGCGGGCTTGGCAGTGGCTGTGTGGCACTTTCCAGCCACCTTGGGCAGTGGCACTTGTGTCATCAGCTGACGTCATGGCAGTCATCTTGAATGACATCAATCGAGTCATCACCTGATGTCTTGGATTACTGTTCTTTGGGGTGATGTTGCCTGCGAGAGGCCATGGATCAGAACGTCTTAATGAATGGTGTAAATCGTGTCATCAGACGATGTCGCAGCACCTACCTTGAATGATGTCAATCACAACACAGCAGTTTGGGGTGATGTCCTTGCTGTCTGAGAGAGGCAGTGGATCAGAACGTCTTAATGAATGACTTAAATCGAGTCATCAGCTGACTTCAAGCAGCTATCTTGAATGACATCATTCGCATCACAGTGTGACTTCTTGGATAACAGTACTCTGGGGTGATGTCCTTACTGTCTGTGAGAGGCAGTGGATCAGAACATCATAATGCCGGTTTAGAACCTGACACACTTCGAAGTTGTGGTAGAAAAACAAAATCTTTGGCAGTGTACAAAGAATGTTAGGGCAGAAAAAAAATTATGTTTCAAGCAATGAGACAGGGTCACAGGTAGTGTCTCTTGTGGCTTACAGTGTGGTCTGTGGCACATGGTCATCCTCGTACAGTACAGGTGATGGAACTTTAAACTGGTCTGTGAAGTTGATCAATACTTGTATATTTAATAGGATCGTTACAATTTGCTCAAGCCTGCATGCATTCGGTATTTGTTTTCAGTATATGGGAGGAGGGAGATGCGGTAAAAATCTTATCTAGTTATCTATCGGATGAAGTTAGTTGAGCTTTTATAGGTCGTGATTTTTCTCCGATGGGTGGTACAGAATAACGAGGATAGCATGTTGCGGAGATAGATGTGAATGGACATGGATCTGTGGTATTTGTATGCATTTTGGAGAAGCACCATAATGCAGTAGCAAAATCCACGTCCCTCCCCCAGTTCCAGTACTGTGTTTTATACTACTTCGCATTGCAGGAGCAGGCGTCATTTCCGTCAAATGGTCATAACACAGTTCTGTCGCAGTAACTCAGCTTCGCCTGTTTCAGCATTGATTGCAGGAGGTGGTAGACATAGTTTACTCTGACACCAGCTTAGTTCCGACTTACACTAGAACGATCACATGCGGAAAGCTGTAGAAACGGGAGCAGTTGCAAGATGCGTAGGGGGTGACTGAAACCACGTTGGAATTCTACTGTAGCAGATAGGTTAGAGAAAGTTGACTGGTTTCGAGATGTGGTAGTGTCAAAAATATGACAGAGTAGTGGTTGTAATCATTAAAGGAATTGTCAATAGGATCTAACACAGGTATGTGCTTGAATGGAAAGAACTGATTTCAAATCATGGACATCATTTCTAGCGGATAGCGTAACACAAGAGATGTGAGTAGCTACTGTACATTTTCTTACCACCTCAATCAGCACATCATCTACTACTACTGTTTGTGATCCTTCTCAATCAGTCATCGCCTATAACTTAGTGGATATATCACGGAACCTCTGACTTGGTATTGAGACAGAAAACGTTACAAGTACTATAGAAATATCTTGCTGGGACGGTGAAGGGGCGAGGCAAATACTGCTTACATACCACGCTCCTTAGCCGAATCACTTTCAAAATTCAGCGATTTTATTACGAGGTTGCATCGTCTGCGACGTGTTGGTCTGATACTATACGCTCCTACGATCCCAGTCTCAGTATTTGTCCAGAAAAAGAACCGCCTCATTCAGAGGTAATGTCGTGCCTCGATTTATAAAGCCGGTATAGCTTTTAACATGGATGCTTGTGTGCACATGTAGAACCATGACCGATTGTGACAGTAACATACATTAATTGTCGCGATCGGGTTTTTTAAACATCTGGCCGATTACGCCTCTCTTTCTAAGACACAGTGGTAGCACTCGAGGGAAAAACCTATGAGACATGTCCACCCATCGTTGATTTTCTCTCAGTATTATCTCGTATCGCCAGCGATCAGTTATTGACGAAGTATTATACTTAGTAGTAATGGGGGATGCGTGATAGGTTCACCTTGAGCATTAGGCTTATAAACAATGTGTTTGTGATCAGACATGTGTAAAGGAAAGTATGGATTTCACGTCGAGTACCGTGATAGCAAAGGGAAGAGTATGTCAAGTCGTAAGAATGGTACTGATATTTCAATTTCCATAGCCATAACCGTCAAGAGGGTGTATTTCCGATACTTCGCTTATTGTTGAATGCCGTTCAACTGAGACTGCAAATTGTAACATTTAGTTGTAAGTACAGGGATAAAATATATATGTGTGCGATTTCTTTGGATGATGCTTTTACCTGTTCTTGCTCAGCCCGCAGCGCTGGTGACCTGTGCGGGGTGATTCACGTTTCATGTTAATGGTAGGAGCTATCAGACTGGAGAGGCCAGTAGGAATATAGGAATAAAGATGAATTAACCGTGTTGTCCTCTAGACGACCGAATAGCGAGCTAATACTTAGTATGTGTTGGATAGCTTTCATGTCACGTGGAAATTTGAGAAGATTGAATATGGAGGTGCGTTTGCACTGGACTGCTATTCCCTCCAATGTAAATTGTTCGGTTGACTGCTTCTGCACATTTCGCGTCTTTATTTAGTTGAGAGAACATCGACTGTCGTGTGTGCATCTAACATGTGGAAGGCACGTTTGCTGGTTCTCTATACATGAGAAACACGTTATTTGACTTTGTAAATTATAGGGATGATTTGGAATCTGTTACATCACCGATATCGGTATCAGCGAGTGGAAATATCTATTTCCTCTATTTGTTTCGAGTTTTTTTTTCACTTAAAGGTGTTCGCAGACGGGATAAGGGCAAAAGTTTCGGGTTTGTAGATAAATTATTTCCAGTCTGTATCTTCGGAATTACCTTGCACGAGCGATTGGTAGGCTACTGCTGCGTGCTTGATATCGAGAAGTAGCGCGAAATGGTATAATATTATGGCGAACCATGCGAAAATACATGTGTTCTTGTAATCCGAGAGCCTGGAGATGGATGTAGAAAAGCAAGCAGTCAGGTTCGGACCAGAAACAGTAACGCGCTTCTGCCGAGGGGAAGTAAGCCTGAATTTGTAGAACAGTTCAGAGAGTGACTTTGGTCCTCTGAGGGTGTTCACGTCACGCATTGGGGGTGCATGCCTTAGAGACACGAGTATATGTACTGTGCTGTCTGTCTTCATGGTATATGTACGAATGATGTTAAAGGGTTGACTTTGTATTACGCAGGATACTAATAGCATTTTTACTAGATCGATAAAATACGTGGTGATATATTGATCGGTTTCAGGTTCTAATATTCAATTTCCTGTCCTTGGTGGGAGAGCAGTGTAACTGAGTACGAGTGTTTCCATATTTGACGATATGTAGGGTACGCGGTGATATGTTTATGGGTCGCAGGTCGATTTCACATTCTCATATTCAAGCTCTTGTCCTTAGTGGGCGAGCAGCGTAACTGAGTAAGAGTCTTACCATATTTGACGATACGTAGGGCACATGGGAGAGTTTAACTGTCGGTGCAATAAGGTGGTCTTTGTAAAATAGTTTTCTGCAACTGAAAGCCTTGTCTGCAGAAAGAGGAAAAAAGTTGGACGGTGCTTCCACACTGGTGGCATCAGTAATTTGGCGCGTAAATTCGATAAGAGCAAATCATAATGCTAGATTCATTCACAAGACAACATTTGTGCCAGGATGTAGGAGCATCTACAAACTGATTCGAACAAGATGGAGGCAATTTATGTACAGAAAGTTATGAGAAAGCAAATGTTCAAAGACAAGTTGAAGCATACCATCTATCTCTGACGGGATGCCGTTACTCATCTGCCACTGTGGCATTAGGACATCTCCAGACCTGTAGCTGTAGGATACCAAAAATTCATGACTTTTTTTTCTCTTCTGTATGACAGTGATCGAATTCTGTTTGTATAATTGCTCTGAATCGCTCCCGTCTGTGTTTAGACAGTGATCTGTTTCCAAACAAGGAGACTGCTTTTGCGATTGAGGGTGTTTTCGCAAGTGTGCACAGGCTTTTAGCTGTGTGAACGTTTAACATTCCTGGGAGGCATATTGACAGCAGGACGAGCATTCCACCATGAGGCATGAGCCACATTAGGTATGCAGGCATGGCTGGACACATCACGCATGGTCAGTTATAATCATTGGGGAGAAAACAGCATGTGCTATTCTGGAATGAATTTCTGCAGCATCGCTCAGCAATCAGCTCTTTGCCGGACCGCAGGGAGAGAGAGGGTTCACAGCAGCAGTGGCGAACACACGCGCGTGCGGCCCACATTGGAGCTTCTGCACTTTGAAAATAGGTCTTCACTCCCATCTGATCCCGTCATCAACGGCACCTGGGTGATCACATATTTCAAGAGGAATTTCTCAGGTATCAAGTATGAAAGGGATGTCGCTGCCTCATGCTTGAGGGCACCTGTGTGTGGTTTGACAGCTGACGGCCGCATCAGGTATCAAGTATGAAAGGGATGTCGCTGCCTCATGCTTGAGGGCACCTGTGTGTGGTTTGACAGCTGACGGCCGCTGCCTGTAGGCTCCTGTGTGATCTAGTGGACAGGGGGTGAAGGAGGGTGCTTACGAGTGTTGATTGCATGTCTGTTGCATTATTTTGCGAGCAGGTCTGTAGGCTGTGTTATGCGTTATTTGGACAGTTGACGATTTCGTGTCTGCACATCAGTGTACTGCATTATTTAGGAGGAGTCTGCATATCTGTGTTGAAATTATTTTGGTAAATTAGGAGTTGTTTGTGTATCTTGGGAGCGTTATTTAGAAGTAGTTTACAGGTCTGCAGACTGTGGATTGTGACCCCAAGCACATCAGGGCAAGTGTTTTGTGCCAGTGTGATAAATATCCATAAATAAAATAAATGTCCGTAAATAAAATCTTCCAAAATTAATACACTCCTTCCTTACTCTCCCCAGCAGCCCAGCGCAGGCTGAGTCATTTTCACGCCATTTTCCCCCTCCAGACCACCATCTTGGATTACATCACAGGAGGGATGACAACACCCTCTGGTGGTAGTACTGTGTACTAGGTCAATTGGACTCTAGATCTCGTGATGGAGAGACTGCCTGCAAAATAAAGACTCATGTACAGCACAGGGAGAGTTCATTTCCCGCCATTTTCCCCTCACCTCACCGCCATTTTGGGTTACATCACGGAACAGACAACAGCTCCCTCTGGTGGCAGCAGTGTCTACTAGGTCAGTTGAACTCTAGATCTCTTGGTGGAGACACTGTCTGTCGCCATTTTCCCCAGCCATCTTGGATTACATCATGGATGAGAGCTTCCTCTCGCTGCAGTACTGTGTGCTAGGCAAGCTGAAGTTTGGACCTTGTGGCGAACACACTGGATGGCTCTTCTGCATCAAATTGTTTAAGTAAAGACTTATATCCATCACTGGTCGAGACCTTTTCCCGTGAATCCCTACTAGGAGGAGGTGGTGGTTGGGTATCTTAGGTTCGTGGGTGTAGCCCAAGTGATTTATCTTCCAATGATTTTCTTAGGTTAGTAGAGATACACCAATTGACTTATCTTTACCACCAAAACTCAAAGTTTGAGCCAGTTCCTAGGACGAGGTGGCGGTCGGGTGACTTAGGTTGGTGGAGGTATCCCAAATGACCTATCTTCCTGATATTTTCTTAGGTTAGTATAGATAACCATGGTGTGACACATTATCCTGTTTGAAGTGGAACTTCCCATCAGGGGGATGTGGCAGGGGGGCGTGGCACTTTCCCGCCATCTTGGATAACGGTACTTGCATCATCAGCTGACGTCATGGCCGCCATCCTGGATGATGTCATCAACTGATGTCAGTTTGGCGTAGAATCCCCCTTGGGGTTGGGTGACATCATCGCCGCCATCTTGGATAACGGTACTTTGGCGTAGAACCGCTTTGCCCCAATACTCATGCTATGTGCCGCCACTGACTCTCAGCCTCCCCCTTTCATTGTCGTCATACAACACCAACTAGAACAATACATTATACACACATCCAATACAGTCACCTATACTCTATACCAGGGGTTCCCAACAAAATTTTCTCGGGGACCCCCTCATCGAGCATCATTGGTACCTTGTCATTTCACAGTATCAAGTACCTAAAAAAAGCCAAATTAAGAGTCTTTGTACACGTTTTCTATTTTTGGTACTTAGAAAAAACATCGACATAATGATTATTGAAAAAATATTGAGCTTAAAACTTTTTCAGTTTAGCCATCATTGTTGTTTTTAAAGTTTTGATTACTGCTCAAAATCTTTGTCTTCAATTCTGGGTGTTAAGTATAACAAACTCCTCAAAAAAAAAAAAAATACAAATTGACTATGATGTGAAAATGACAGGAAAAAATTGAAATTGAGTGTATTGGTCTTTCAAGTGTACTACACTTGAGATTGCATTGAGTAGACATGTGTGAAAAATAAGGCATACAGCAGAACTATTTGCCTCTATCTAATTCTAGTTTTGCGCTAGAGTGTGCTAGTGTCAGCTGGCTCTAGGAAGAAGCTAGACGAAGAAGTTAGCGTTCGCTAAAGCTCTGCTTATGCAGGAAGCGTCCAAAACAAAAAATCTGTTATCATATGAAATGTATTTAATACATTTTTTATTCTAATAGCATCTTGCAGACCCCTCTCGCATAGCTCGCGGACCCCTGGGGGTCTGCGGACAATCTGTTGGGAACCACTGCTCTGTACTATACACACGACACATGTGTTATATATACGCAAGGAAAGGTATTAATGTGCGTGTAAAAAGAACGTCCCTTCCGACTGTTGGCAGAACCCAACCCGTTCGATACCCTAGCCAACAATGCCAAACGACATTTACACTTAAATTTTAGTGTGATAGTAGCTTTCCTTGAAATAAATTACACAAATGGTATGAAAGTACTTGGAAGAAGGCACTGAGAAACAGTGAATATCACGAAACAACACGATTTGTGAATGAATGAAAGAATGAATGTGATTATTTCGTGATGTATGTAATCTCCTACAGTGGCAAATACGCTGAAGCGCCAAAGAAACTGGTACAGGTATGCGTATTCAAATACGGAGATATGTAAACAGGCAGAATAAGGCACTGCAGTCGGCAGCACCTATGTAAGACAACAAGTATCTGGAGCTGTTGTTAGAGCTGTTACTGCTGCTACAATGGCAAGTTATCAAGAGTTAAGTGAATCTTAACGTGGTGTTATAGCCGGCGTACTAGCGATGGGACACAGCATCTCCGAGGTAGCGATGAAGTCGGGATTTTCCCGTACGACCATTTCATGAGTGTAGCATGGATATCAGGAATCCGGTAAAGCATCAAATCTCCGACATCACTGCGGCCGGAAAAAGAACCTGCAAGAACGGGACCAACGACGACTGAAGAGAATCGTTCAACGTGACGGAAGTGCAGTCCTTCCGCAAACGGCTGCAGATTTCAGTGCTGAGCCAACAACTAGTGTCAGCGTGGGATCCACTCAACGAAACATCATCGATGTGACCTTTCGGAGCCGAAGGCCCAATCGTGTATACTTGATGATTGCACGGCACAATGCTTTACGCCTCGCCTGGGCCAGTCAACACCGACATTGGACTGTTGATGACCGGAAACAAGTTGCCTGGTCGGACGAGTCTCGTTTCAATTTGTATCGAGCAGATCGACGTGTACGGGTATGGAGACAACATCATGAATCTATGGAACCTGGATGTCAGCAGGGAGCCGTTCAAACTGGTGAAACCTCCGTAATGGTGAGGGGCGTGTGCAGTCGGAGTGATATGACACCTCTGATACGTCTAGATACGACTCTCCCAGGTGACACGTACTTAAGCATGCTGTCTGATCACCTGCATACATTCATGTCCATTGTGCATTCCGACGGACTTCGGCAATTCCAACAGCACAATACGACGCACCACACGTCCAGAATTGCTACAAAGTGGCTCCAGGAACACTCTTCTGAGTTCCGCTGGCCACCAAACTCCCCAGACATGAATATTATTGAGTATATCTGGGATGCCTTGCAATGTGCTGTTCAGAAGCATCTCCACCCCCTCGTACTCTTACGGATTTACTGACAGCCCTGTAGGATTCATGGTGTCAATTCCCTCCATCAATACTTCAGACATTAGTCGAGTCCATGCCACTTAGTGTTACGGCACTTCTGTTTGCTCGCGCGGGCCCTGCACGATATTTGGCAGGTGAACCAACTTCTTCGGCTTTTCAGTGTAGTTTAGCTGTGGTGCTCTTCACCTCGTATATTCGTTTTCACCAAACGAGAGACCTTTCACGCTTTTCTAAAACAGTCATCAGTCCTATGTAATGTAACTACACACCTGCTACAATCCGACAAACGTTTCATTGCTGAAACCCCACACACGTATCACTTGATCTCTGAACAATTTAGGCAATGTGTTTATGCTTCGCAGCTTACGAAACAACATTACACGTCCACTAAATATTTCCAATAACATTCACATTTGTTCAACAGGTATTTCCATTATTTTAAATAATGATTTGTGCTCAACAACTAATACATTCAGAAGTTGATAAGGCATAATTCGATGTTTTACGAGAAAGATTATTTTCCTTACTATCAACACTGCCCCGAAAGCGGAGCCCGGTAAACATACGGGAACCACAAAAATCAATTATCTCTTGTTCTCGACTGGTGTTGCAGATCTGTGACCAACACAAATGTGTCTTAATTTCAGTAATCGTAATTAATGTTGTCCAAAACCAGACAGATACCAACTTATCTGCCACAGGTGGCGCCCACAGAGCAGGAGCATATCATCCACACGTCACAGCCGCTCTGTTCCGTTCGATAGCCGCTGCACAAATCCATTCCATCCTCGGTAATCCCAGTCCCACCGTTCCACAGAATCGCTAACTCGGAGCTTTGCGCAGTAGCCTATAATCTCCACTACATTATGCAGTGCTATCCTCTCTACGCAGCTTGGCCCGCTTCTGGGAAATTGCCCAATACAATTCCGTACCCCCGTCGTTTGGCTCGCCGCAGACCATATCCTTCACCCTCTATCCACCCCTTCCCACCACTCTTCGAGTACCTAACAACTCGTGAATCAGGTAATTACACGACATTAGTCTGCAGCGTACATCAGATTCAACTCAATTTAAGCGTTATCTCGTGCTTGTAATGTTCGGTAACTACATTTGGATAGCTTAATGTCGATCTGCAGTGAAATAGCTCGCCATTGATGCTGCTAAAACAAACATTCGAACCGGACTTAGCAGCCTGTAGAGTCAGATGGTGCTGACAAAGCAGTGAAATAGTTTCTCAGCGCCTTCGAGGGCAGTGATGGTTGGTCCAAATTCGTACATAATAATTGAACTCTTTTATTCGGATCCTTATTGACCAGCGTCTGCGAAAACCGATCTAACATTCTCATCTCCCCCATGTAAATTACAAAAACTTTTATTTATCAAAACACTTTTCGCTAAAGTTTTTCATTATAAGTTTGTTAATGCTTGCCACAACAAGTCAACAAAGAATACGCAAGAGAGATTACAGTAACTTATGGTATCTTCCGTCACTGGATACATGCTGCAATGCTTATCTCGATATTTTATTTCTTTCACTTCTAATGTCCTTCGCTGTTCCATTTCAAGCAAGAAAATTTTATGTTGTAATTCTTTTCTAAAAAGGGTAGCCCTTTACGACTAATGGAAACGGTGTTAAGGATGCGTACCCAGGCACTTCTCATCTTTTTTTTTTGGTATGTATATCCCGAGTGACTTCGATTTGTAATTTTGCCATACTGTTTGGTGGTATCCTCTCTTTCCATAAAGTAACAACTTCTCACAGCTATATTCCCAATGTTTTGTGTCATGTTAGTTCTGCTTACTAATATTCAGGATATCCGTGCCACAGTGGAAGAATCTGTGACTGACAGGCCAGTAGATGTTTTCCATCGCTTACACGCACACCTTACTATTCGCGCATGACGCTTTCTGCTGTTTAGTCAGTGTTACCGTCAATCGTCCCAGTTCGCTATTCTGGTATTGCATCAGCACTTTGTTTAGTTTTCAATGAGTGCTCGTATGTATGTGTGCGCTCGCGCGCGTGAGAGAGAAACAGAAAGAGGAGACAGGGGAAGGAGGCAGTGTGGATGAGGTAAAAAACTTTTGTTAAGAATTATTCAAAATTATGTTATCCTTATACCTAAGAAACCGACGTGAATATACAGAAGATCACTAAAAGACGTAAGTCGAAACAAGTCACATGGAACAGACGACATTCTTCCACAGTTATTGAGATGCTTCTTGAAATTCTAAAGGTAGCGGAGTTAAAATACGTTACCTTCCAAGGGCATGAAAATGAAGCAACCTATCCGGGATGTTACGTGATTTGCACATAGGGTAAACAGTAAAAGAAGTCAGAGAGAAATTGGGAAAGGGCATTTAAATTCAGCAAGAAGAAATAAACAGTTTAAGAATCGTCGGTGTCATTGTAACTCTGTGAAGAACGATAAAGTACTTGCAATCTCAGTGAACGGAACGGAATGTATAGTACCTTTGAAAGTGATTATAAGATGAATATCCGCAAAAGTGAAACAAGGTTAATGGAATGAGGTCAAATTAAATCAGTTGATGCAGTAGGCGGTCAAATTAAGTCAGTTGATGCAGAATTAATTACATTGCAAATGAAGCAGTAGACAGATTGGCATAGACAGCTGTTTCATCCCAGTCTTCAGACTAGAGATTACAATAAGGACATTCAGTACGTATGATAATAAAACATTATTATTAATTATAAACCATGAAGAATATATTACAAATAAAAAATAATTATATTTCGTATGGGAAATACGTGCAAACGTTTTATTTTGCCGCATAGATATCCCCCTACAAAAAATTAAGAAAAATGTCCTTTATTGTTTCTAAGTAACTAAAAATCGGATGTAGATACATCGTGGTACAAATTTAAAAAATTGATCAAGCGCGAGTAGGGCTCACGTGCTGAGGGTTCAGTAGAAAGTTAGTTACGTATACAGATGATTCTCCACCCCACGAATCGAGAATGTTGAGATTGATAGTTATCGATATGGAAATTGGCGTCGGCCGGAGTGGCCGTACGGTTCTAGGCGCTGCAGTCGGGAACCGAGCGACCGCTACGGTGGCAGGTACGAATCCTGCCTCGGGCATGAATGTGTGTGATGTCCTTAGGTTAGTTAGGTTTAATTAGTTCTAAGTTCTAGGTGACTGATGACCTCAGAAGTTAAGTCGCATAGTGCTCAGAGACATTTTTTTTTTTTTAAACTGGCCGAGAATTCCAAGGCCGTATCATAATCTCTAAGTAGCCTCTGAGACTAACCTGAACGTACAAAAAGATGGGAGCAGAAGGGACTTCAGTTATATACGCTACACTTATCGAAAAATTACTGGCTATGAACGCTGGATCATCCCATTCTCTTTATTCGATCGGAACATGACTTGATTTTATTGCACCTGATACAGCTAACGCTGCGGAACAGGTCGTGCCTATTTATAAGCACTTACGGCTAAAGCGGTCTTTCTTTTGAAAACGATACATGTAGGGAGAGAATATTTAATAAAATATTTTGTATTTACTTAGTAAAACATGAGTACGACTTACAGTATGTGTTTGCATGCAATAATACTTTTCTATTATGCTTTTGATTGATGACGAATGGAACGTAAACTGTAATGGCAGAAAGATACTTTTGCGTAATATAACTAAAAATTCGAAATTTTCGGATTTTTTCCTTTACTGCGAAACCTTACCCCTTGCCAAATTTAATGATTCTATGTGAACGGGAATTACGCTGTAGGTTTCGATTTGTGAATTTGCGAGTATCAAAACATGTGACATAAATGTCCGTATATATTGATTCCATTGGCTTAGAAGCTTCAATTTTGTACACCGCCAAGGGACCATAGGCATTAGTACACGGCATAAATTTCGACTTGATACTGCCACCCGTTCCTGGGAGCAAGAGGTCTTAGCAGATGGACAGACAGACAAAAGCTTGGCCAATAATAATTTTTTCGTGTGATGTAATTACAAATTAACAATTTTCGGATTTTTTACTTGTACTGCGAAACTTCTCTTGTAAGCAAATTTCGTGATTCTAGGTCAACGGGAATCACCCTATAGGTTTTGATGAATGAATTTGCAAATATCAAAATACGGGACATAAATTATGGCATTGATTTAGAATCTTGGATTTTGTACCCTAGCAAGGGACCGTAGACTTCAGTGAAACTAAACTAAACTCCGTCGGAAAAGGCTTTGAAGTCCCATCTATACCGACTGACCGCCGTGTCATCCGCAGCCCACTGGCGTCACTGGATGCAGATATGGATGGACATACGGTCAGCACACCCTCTCCCGGCCTTTGTAGATTTAGTGATCGATAGACCACAGTAGGTGACATCAGTTTAAAATTCATACGACTACCCGTTCCTGAGAAAGATGCTTCTCAGCAGTCGGATAGAGAGACAGTCTGACGGGCGAACAACAATGCGTGTCTATAATGTTTCTACCGATTAAACCCTAAAAATGGATTTCAGGAATGAACACTGTCAATAGCTGCAACCATTAAACAGTCAAGGATAATTTTATTACGCAGTAAAGAATTAACCGACAACAGTTCTGATGCTCTGTCTGATCTAAATGACCAACTAGAAGAATAATATCCTGCCAAATAATGCGGAAGCAACTGAATTAAATACTGGGGCTCTGTGAGATATAGAGTGGTGTCTTTTCCAAGGCGTATGGAAGTGGCCGTGTCGTGTGTATACGATGCCATCTGATCTTGGACCAACTGACACCACTCGTGCGTTTGATGGTGGCAGGATAACAGTTGACAGATACACGTCAAACATCTGTGATTTTTGCGAGTTATCAGTGAAAAATGTGTACCGTAAGTACCACTATTCGGGGGGGGGGGGGGGGGGGAGGGGGGATAAGCACCACGAAGACAGCACAGCACCCGTTGTTAAGTGTTTAGTGGGGCAGGTGTCAAAAATCCGACTATCGCAGTAGAGAGACGATCTGCCATCATCAGCGTGAAGATTGGTCTGAAGATCACAGTGCAGGCACGGTACTACTGCAGGTGGTAGGCTGCTGCGTTGCTCAGACCTATGAGCTGACTACCGCGTCACTGTTCAATGTGTACGTTGAACTATACTGCTAGTTGCCATTTTGCACGCACACAAACCACAGCCTGAGGGGAATGAAAAAATATATGTAGAAAGACCCATGCTTCAACAGTCTAATGATTCCACGCTAATTGCTACCTGCTTCCTACTAAAATATGCAAGCCGTAACAGTGTGCAGCATTAGCTGTTGATTTCTACAAAAGATAGTGGGAGAGTTTACGTGCACCGTGCTGCAAAACTCACGTGCTCACCGTTTACTATACGAGGTAATCCGAAGCTGCCTACCGAGCGAGGTGGCGCAGTGGTAGCACACTGGACTCGCATTCTGGAGGAAGACGGTTCAGTCCCGCGTCCGGCCATCCTGATTTAGGCTTTCCGTGATTTCCCTAAATCACTCCAGGCAAATGCTGGGATGGTTCCCTTGAAAGGGCAGGGCCGACTTCCTTCCTAATGCGATGAGACCGATGATCTCGCTGTTTGGTCTCTTCCCCCAAACAACCCCCAACCGAAGCTGCCCTCCTTCTCGTGGCACGTCTGTTTGTTTTAAAGATCAATGAGAAGCAAGGAAAAACGATGGGACGCCCGCAAGTAAGTATCCAACTAGTTTGATAAAAACAGACTACGTTATTGACGCTCTGTGTTCTCCAGTTGTATTGATAGGTTCAAGTTCCAAATACGGCTCCAAGTACTTTGTGCTCATCAGCAGATTCCTAGGAATAATCCTTTTCTCAGTCTAGGCCTGCTCTATCAGAGCTCAGGAGATCCGTATTAAATTAATTACACAAGCAAAATTTAAGTACTCGGGTCTACAGAAGCCTGTTAATGCATTGTTGCCTCACGTGATTCTATTAATAAAAAGAATGGATACTGAAAAAAAATGCTTCAGCATTAATTCAGCACACTTCTGCCATTATCATTCAGCCATACAGTGGAGCTGCATGTCCTCAGGTGTAAGGTGGCCATAATTTCGCACCTTACAGGCACTCATCCACATACTTTGCCGTGATCTCCAAACACAGTTAGGTATCATGTGATAGGTTGAACATCGTATATATGAATTCATTAAGGAGAGTGACGTTGTCACGTACGTCTTGTAAATAATTGTTAACGCTTATTGCAGAAAAGGTGACGGAGTGTCTTTATTATAAAAAAACGTCTTAATGAATGATTGCCTATACTAGTAGAGGTTGTAACGCCAGTGGAAATGAAACGCCTGGCGGAACTGAAGCCCTGGGTGGAAGGCCCACACAGGTGTGTTGGTCCTGCATAAGCATAGGAAATAGCAAGACGGACGTCGAAGCACCTAGGCGCTGGAGCAGAATAGAGTCGCGACAGGCCGGTTTTGTAGCCGAACCGGAAGGATTATAGTTCGGAAACGCTGAAATTCTTGGACACAGGTGAGAGGAACGAAGAAGCGGCACCTCGGAAACCACGCAGGCTGGGTTATTTCCAAGGATTTTTACTCAGAAGCGTACCATTGTACGAATATAGGTTTTTCCTCGCAAACTTTTCGCGCTGGACGACAAAAGACTAAAATACGGTTGGTCGGGGTTCAGAAGAATCTGTAGAGAGGGACAATATTCCGTAGTTTCGGGAATACGATTCGTTTTCGGAATTACGTGGGTGGGGAGCCAAGCCTTCCTGGGAAGCCAGTGCTGGAGAGACGCGGTCTACCGTTGTGAGCGCCCGTGTGTGACGGTCGCTCGACATCAGCTTTTGTTGGTACAGACGGACTTGCTGTCTTCGCTCACAGGACAGTTTATAGTTAGAACGGTTAGGCACTGTACTGTTGCGAACATATACGATTCTGGACATCACTTTCGGGTTGGAAGTCGTCGTTGAGTACGCAGCGTTCAATTATTGCGAGCACTTCCTCTGCCTATACTTACGTTGAGACGTTATCTGAACTCTGTCCTTGTGGTTGGGAGTTCGCGTTTCTCGACTGCAGAACACAGAGAGGAGAAGACAGTATTAGAATATATTAGTCAGAGGACCACCTTCTGCCGTCTTAGTGTGTGAAAGAGTTTATTTGTGGCTGGAGTTCTTCCATCGTCGCAGACGAGTACGAAAACCATCACTTCGACGCACCGGACGCAGTACATACGTTGATATCGCAAATTGCTTCGGATTATTAGGGCTATAAAAGCTAAACAGCTGTGCTCACGTTAGTTTATTTCCACTGAGGTTCCACACCACGGTAGATCATCTCTGAAAGTAGTGTCTTCTAGTGTTTGGTATGTAGACGATGTCAGTCATTTCGAGTTATTGATATTAGAGCGCGCAGTCATAATAAGGGGCAGAGTTGGGCAACTGATCAGTAATTTACTTAGGAAATGTAAACTTTGTAATATACAGGTTTTTTTTTAATATACAATAAATATATAAACAGAAACAACCTTTATGCTTTAGTAGGATTAGTGCCTTCATCATTCATTTATGTTTAGACTGTAATTTATGGAATTAAGAGATCCTAAGATCTGATTCAGGGGGTAGTCAGGACCAGATCTTCATTTTAGCGTTTATTATTTTCCGTTGAGTACATTCATTTTACACCCGCCTGGAGTAGCATCATGGACGGGAAATATAATAGCTGCAGTTTCCCATGGTTTTCAGCCTTAGCAGTTCCAAATGGCATGGGCGTGCTGGTTAAGGTGACAGCGTCAAGTCGGGCAATCGTCCAGACTGTTGCCTTACAGCTGCTGAAAAGGTTTTTGGCCCCTCTTCAGGAACCACATGATAGTTTGGCCTCTTCACACGTACCGCTCTGATGTGCCTACAGCTACAGTGCGGCTATCTGTACCGTTGAGGGAAGCAAGAAACCACACTGTAGCAAGATTCATATTTTCGTGAGACACAGAATAAAATATACACTCCTGGAAATTGAAATAAGAACACCGTGAATTCATTGTCCCAGGAAGGGGAAACTTTATTGACACATTCCTGGGGTCAGATACATCACATGATCACACTGACAGAACCACAGGCACATAGACACAGGCAACAGAGCATGCACAATGTCGGCACTAGTACAGTGTATATCCACCTTTCGCAGCAATGCAGGCTGCTATTCTCCCATGGAGACGATCGTAGAGATGCTGGATGTAGTCCTGTGGAACGGCTTGCCATGCCATTTCCACCTGGCGCCTCAGTTGGACCAGCGTTCGTGCTGGACGTGCAGACCGCGTGAGACAACGCTTCATCCAGTCCCAAACATGCTCAATGGGGGACAGATCCGGAGATCTTGCTGGCCAGGGTAGTTGACTTACACCTTCTAGAGCACGTTGGGTGGCACGGGATACATGCGGATGTGCATTGTCCTGTTGGAACAGCAAGTTCCCTTGCCGGTCTAGGAATGGTAGAACGATGGGTTCGATGACGGTTTGGATGTACCGTGCACTATTCAGTGTCCCCTCGACGATCACCAGTGGTGTACAGCCAGTGTAGGAGATCGCTCCCCACACCATGATGCCGGATGTTGGCCCTGTGTGCCTCGGTCGTATGCAGTCCTGATTGTGGCGCTCACCTGCACGGCGCCAAACACGCATACGACCATCATTGGCACCAAGGCAGAAGCGACTCTCATCGCTGAAGACGACACGTCTCCAATCGTCCCTCCATTCACGCCTGTCGCGACACCACTGGAGGCGGGCTGCACGATGTTGGGGCGTGAGCGGAAGACGGCCTAACGGTGTGCGGGACCGTAGCCCAGCGTCATGGAGACGGTTGCGAATGGTCCTCGCCGATACCCCAGGAGCAACAGTGTCCCTAATTTGCTGGGAAGTGGCGGTGCGGTCCCCTACGGCACTGCGTAGGATCCTACGGTCTTGGCGTGCATCCGTGCGTCGCTGCGGTCCGGTCCCAGGTCGACGGGCACGTGCACCTTCCGCCGACCACTGGCGACAACATCGATGTACTGTGGAGACCTCACGCCCCACGTGTTGAGCAATTCGGCGGTACGTCCACCCGGCCTCCCGCATGCCCACTATACGCCCTCGCTCAAAAGTCCGTCAACTGCACATACGGTTCACGTCCACGCTGTCGCGGCATGCTACCAGTGTTAAAGACTGCGATGGAGCTCCGTATGCCACGGCAAACTGGCTGACACTGACGGCGGCGGTGCACAAATGCTGCGCAGCTAGCGCCATTCGACGGCCAACACCGCGGTTCCTGGTGTGTCCGCTGTGTCGTGCGTGTGGTCATTGCTTGTACAGCCCTCTCGCAGTGTCCGGAGCAAGTATGGTGGGTCTGACACACCGGTGTCAATGTGTTCTTTTTTCCATTTCAAGGAGTGTATATGCACAAATTGACTCGGTTTAATTTAAGGTCTTCCATATAGTGAGCTGAAAATGATATGACCACGAAATGTGCTGTTTCCGAATATACTGATATTTAACTGACTCCACTTTCCCGATAGTAGGGAACGTTAGGGATTCCAATTACGCCTGATTTAGTTTTCACGTATTTCCTTGCATTATACAGCCACCTAAGTCTGCATAGAATAGCTTACGATACGTTTGAGTGAATGAAAAATTAGCGTCTGAAATCATATTCTGGTTGAGTATCGGAAAGAATCATATCTTGTTTCTGCTTTCGCTACAGGCCAGCTGAGAACCATTTTGAAGCCACAAAACCAGTTTTACACTTCTCCAATACTCCATCTCCTCGCGTTTTTCTTTCCACTCAACGCCTGTCTGCCGCAGTGGTAACACCGGTTCCCGCCAGATCTCCGAAGTTAAGCGCTGTTGGGCTTGGCTAGCACTTGGGATGGGTTACCGTCTCAGTCTGCCGAGTGCTGTTGGCAAGCGGGGTGCACTCAGCCCTTGTGAGGCCAATTGAGGAGCTACCTGACTGAGATGCGGTGGAACCAATCAGGAAAACTGGTGTGCTGACCACATACCCCTATTTATCCTTATCTGGTGACGCCCAAGGGCAGAGGATGACACAGCGGCTGGTCGGTACCGTTGGTCCTTCAAGGCCTGTGTCGGATGCTGTTTGTTTGTTCAAAAACTGTCAATTTTCTTCCACATCTCTTTGGAAATGATTTGACTTCGAGCGTTCCCACCTCTGACTTCTGTTTCTGAATTTCATTCTGTCTTCAGTTTATCGTTTATTTATGCCAATTTCTTCTAGGTCTTCATGTGTAACTTATAGTCAGTTGGGTTTGCCTTTTAATTTTCCAAATGCTATATTTGTCTTGTCAGCATGGACTTATTCATTTCTTTTGTCTTTTTTTTCGTTATTTCGTCCACAATTTTTTCTACGTGACTGTTATTTATTAATGTAAATGTTTCTTCTGTTGCTCAATTTGCCAATATTGTTCTTTCTTTTTCCTGATTACTTCATTTTCTTTTACTAATCCTAGAATTAATGTTTTAAAGCTTTATTTGTGATGAATTATTAGTACTTAATGATGAATTTTTACATTTATAAAGAATAATTTTTTGTTACGAACATCTTTTGTTAATTAGTAATTTTGCTCTGGTGCTTACACACTTTTCTCCCTCCATTAGGATGAGTGACGTCTCGCAAAAACTTAAATTTCTTTGTCCTTCTGATATTATCATGCTTTGTGCGTAATCCTGGTAGTGGAGTCTTGTTGTTTGTCATTACCTGTGCTTTTCAGATGAGATTGGTAGTCTTGCTATTCTTCCTACCTCTACATTGCCTGCCAGAATTGCAAAACCATCTGCAAAAGCTAAACAATCAGTTTTGGAACTATTCTTTTTCCAGTTGCTGTAAACTGAATTTGATCAAGAAATTAATATACAAATGAATTCATGCTGGGCGGCAGAACGTAGTAAATTGAATTTAGAAATGATAGTGATTATAGACTTCGGAATGAATGTCCTGATATGAATTTAGGAATGATAGTATGATTAGTATTTCATGAAGTGATTATAGACTTCGGAATGAATGTAATGATATGACTCAAAAAGTCTGAAATCTGAGTCGAAAGTAGACTGACGTGCCTCCAGAAGGCAACCTCACTACCTCTTTCCTTCTGTCTGATTTCTGTGTCACTGAGTGATTTTTTTTCTCGTTGATCTGGGACTGCTACTGCTTAGCCATTTTGTTAATGGTCTCACCGAGTTTCTAATCGTATCATCTTTTTTCATTGGCCGGCTCAATTTGTAATCTTGCCCAGTGACTGACAGACGCTGCATAACCACACATCCCGGGCTTCCTGCACGATCCGAAAATATTCAGTCTGGTAGAGGCTGATGTGTAACTTTGGAATTCCCACGTCACTGTTAGGTCTTCTTCTCGGCGGCGCTTTTCAGCGCTAGTTGCTGGCTCTCTAGCGAACTGCACGCTGCTAGAATTGATCCAAATATGTACCTGCATTCCTGAGCCGTCACGAAGGCAGAAAACCAACAGAAATCCCACTTGTTTGTAATGGGAATGCCTGTTCTTTGCTCTAGCGTCGCCAGGCGTTTGAGATTCGGTGGTGCCCCGCTTTGTACCATTCTGTCGTGTGGGGCAACACTTCCAGAGTAAAGTAAACGCCTCCGTTAACCCATACCTCTCCAGATTTTGACAAAAGTCTCTCTTGTCCAGAGTGCACGGTGCTAAAGTATCATACAGTCAGTATATATTCCCCTTTTGATGTTATATCCTGATAATTTAATCCTCCATTCTGTGATAAGTTTTTCAAGCACACAGGTAAACAAGACTGGAGGCAGTTCATCGCCTTATAACTCCTGTCTTATCTCAAATAGGTCTGAAAGTTGCTGTTGAGGTCTTCGGTCCAAAGACTGGTTTGATGCAGCTCTCCGTGCTACTCTATCCTGTGCAAGCCTCTTCATCTCCGAGTAACTACTGCAACCTACATGTTTCTGGATGTGCTTAGTGTATTCATCTCTAGGCCTCCCTCTACGATTTTTACCCCACACGCTCCCCTCCAGTACTAAACTGGTGATCCCTTGACGCCTCAGAACGTGTACTACGAACCTGTCCCTTCTTTTAGTCAAGTTGTGCCACAAATTCCTGTTCTCACCAGTTCTATTTACGACCTTCTCATTAGTTACGTAATCTACTCGTTTAATTTTCAACCCTCTTCTATGGCACCACATTTCGAAAGCTTCTATTCTTTTCTTGTCTGAACTATTTATCGTCTACGTTTCACATCCGTACATGGCTACTCTCCACACAAATACTTTCAGAAAAGATTCCCTGACGCTTAAATCAATACACGATGTTAACAAATTCCTTTTCCTCAGAAACGCTTTCCTTGCCATCGCCTGTCTACGTTTTCTATCCTTTCTACTTCTACCATCGTCAGTTATTTTGTTTCCCAGAGAGCAAAACTCATCTGCTACTTTAAGTGTCTCGTTTCCTAATCTAGTCCCCTCAGAATCAGATGATTTAAATCGACCACATTCCATTATCCTCTTGCTGCTTTTGTTGATGTTCATCTCACATTCTCCTTTCAAGATAATGTCCATTCCGTTCAACTGCTCTTCCAAGTCCTTTGCTGTCTCTGACAGAATTACAATGTCATCGACAAACCACAAGGTTTTTATTTCTTCTCCCTCGATTTTAATTCCTACTCAAAATTTTTCTTTTGTTTCCCTTACTACTTGCTCAGTAAACAGATTGAATAACATCGGGGACAGGCTACAACCCTGTCTCACTCCCTTGTCAACCACTGCTTCTCGTTCGTGCCCCTCGACTTTTATAACTACCATCTGGTTTCTGTAGAAATTGTAAATAGCCTTTCGCTCCCTGTATTTTTATCTCTGCCACCTTCAGAATTTGAAACAGAGAATTCCAGTCAACATTGTGAAAAGCTTTCTCTAAGTCTGCAAATGCTGTAAACGTAGGTTTGCCTTTCCATAACCTATTTTCTTAGGTAAATCGTAGGGTCAGTATTGCTTCGCGTTGTCCTACATTTCTACGGAATCCAAACTGATCTTCCCGAGGTCGTCTTCTACCAATAGGTCTGAAATATCTCCTACGACTTATACAGTAGATATCGTATATGCTAGTGTTACTTTCCATAGTTTTCTTGTCTGTTTGAAACTCTTCAAGCGTTTTGTTTAATGTCAATTTATCTATAGTCACTAGATCTTTCATAGTCTACAGTGTATTCTTAAGCTACCTTTATAATGACTTTAAACATAAATGTGCTGATGATGAAAACCAAAACAGAAACAAGCGCATGTAAATCTGATCTGTAGTGAATCATGATGACATACAATGACGACCTACAGACAGAGAACATCTCAAAAAAAAAAAAAAAAAAAAAAAAAAAAAAGAAGGGAGAGAGGCCCACTGTGTTGGCAATAGTGAAGTCATTACAGGGAAACACTAGATCGCTTGGTTTAGGATAAGAAAATGAATTGGTTTTGGGCCAAACTTAGCAGTCACCAAAAAGGGTCAAGGTAACCACATAGATCTGTCAGATAGTCGACGTTACGCCTTTCTATCTCAAATCCAGTGCTTGTCCACTGGATAAGTTTCCGAGCTGAAGTCACCGACTAATGGCCGCGGCACTTTGTAATGCGTTTCCTTAGTTGTATGTCTCGTGATCGTAGATGACAAAGAAAATTCAGGCTTCAGACGTCACGGATGAGTACAGCCGCGAGAGGCGAGGCAGGTGTAGCAGAAGGGGGAATCGCGATATGATGTCATAGCAACTCCCCACCACGTCATTCCTCGCGACGAGTGCCGTTGCTGGAAACTCGTCGGGCTGACTATAGCAATGTAACCTCGCCGTGCGTTGTAGAAGAAAGTATTGACGTCATCGAATTGGCTGGCAGTAGGCTGGAGAGGCGGATCTAGCAGGTGGGGTGGAATTCAGATATGACGTCGTAGCAGTACATGGATATGACGTCACTTGTAGACAGCCTACAGAACAAGAGAAAAGCGGAAATGAGTAGCACTGAAGCACTGCTAAGGACTGACGTTAGTTGTAAGGCGTTGACTGATTGCGCCACGAATATGACGTCCTAAGCTGTGCCGGTGACGTTCACTACTACACTTCACTTACAATGTGAAACATGAATAAGTATTTTGTTTTGACAAAAATTTTAGTCTGGAAAGGATTTTACAGTAACAAAAATTTTAATATGACCACGAGAAAGAGACTTACAAAGTTGCGCTACCAACATATCAAGCATCTGGAAGATGAAGCCTCGCCAATAAAAATCATCACCTGCTCTAAAAAGGATAACTCTTCAATTCGTTCTCAGATTCCTGTGCTTTTCGATGTGATAAAATAGTTATACAGGGTGGATCAAAAAGAATCATCAGGTTTGGCACGCCTATATTTCTGAAACTGATAAACATATGCCATGAATTTTGTTTTTTGATGAACGATAAACCCAAAAAATGTTTTTCATACCTTTTCATAGGTGTTCAATATGCCCTCATTGAGATGCACGTCATATGCCAGTGCAGTATTCAAACTGGTCACACACTGCAGCGAGCGTGTCTTCAGTTACAGCTTCCACGGCTGCTGTTATGCGATGTCTCGGTTCATTCATTGTTGTTGGTAACAGAGGCACAAAAACAGTCACATCCGGTGACCTTGGAGGCCAGTAATGTAAGGCTGAACAATTTAGTCCAGTGGGACCGATCCATCATTCAGTAACCCTTTGATTTAAAAATTCGTGCATTTCCAGATGCCAGTGTGGCGGTGCCCCATCCTGTTGGTAAATGAAGTCGTTCGAATCAGCCTCCAGCTGTGGGAAAAGAATGTTCTCAAACATATCGAGATACATGTTTTCTGTAACAGGGTTCTCCACAAAGGAAAATGGAGCATACATCTTTTCCCGTGAAACTGCACAAAACACATTAAATTTTAGACAGTCCCTCTCAGGTTGTACAACTTCATGTTGCTGTTCCGTACCCATATTCTCACATTATGACGGTTCACCTTTCCATTTAAATGGAGTGTTGCCTAGTCACTAAACACTAAGTGTCGAAGATAGCTGTCATCCTCCATCTTGCAAAGAACGAAATTGCAGAACTGCACACGTTGTTGGTTGTCACATTCACGAAGAGCTTGCGGTAGCTGAATTTTGTACGGTTTCATGTGTAAACATGTGACACCCGGGGACGGCCCGGCGATTTGCCCGTACACAAACAACATGTTTCTCAGCATTGGTCATGCCATCGTCTACTGCTCTTCTATGCTGTACGAGGATCCACACCCCACCTAGTACGAAAGTCATGCTGAACAGTTATTACTGACTCGGACTGCGCAAAACGTAGAACATAAATACTTTCTACTGTCTCGACACTATTTTTACTACAACTGAAGTGGACACACATTTCTGCGGGGACCATGTGAAACTCGAGAGTTTGCTCTCTCCAACAGTTCATTGTTCCCGCACATATCTCAACTAATAAAATAGTTATGACTTTTTTTAAATCGGATAATTCTTTTTGATACACCCTGGACTCCCCAACTCCTTACGGTCCAAAGGAAAGCCCACAGTAGACTCTGCCTCCTAAGACTCCTGTCTGGCTGGACATGGGGCCTGCATCCTTCCACCATCCTTCACATCTACAAATCCTTGATCTACCCCATCCTTTGTTATACCAGTGTTGCTTGGATTTCCACTCCTCCCAGATTCTATTAAGCCCTCCATTTCCTAGAACCCCATACACCCCACCTCACCTTCTGTATCCCCCTTCCATCCCCCGACACGAATCATCCACGACCTCTTCACCTTCCCCCATCTTCTTCTTTTCCTTGAACACATCTGCACGCTGTACATCGTTCACAGACTCGATCCCCCTCACTCACTGGTGTCTTCCCTTCTCTCCACCCCGAGCCTGTTGACATGCCTTAACCCATTGTGTGCCACCCTCTCTCTATCTCCACACCATCTCCTTTCCCAATGCAACTTCCAAGACCTACCCCTCCCAGATGATGAACATCGCCCTGATCTCTACCCCTCCTACCAACTCCAACCCCACCTTCCCTCTGCTCCTCATGGCTCTTTCTCCCGTCGCCTTCCCTTCCCCTGATCCGTTTTCCTCCCTCCTACACCCCCTTACATTTCCCGTGCCACCTTCTGCGTCTCTGCACTCCTTCCTGTCTTATCTTCTCTCCTCGTCTCCCATCCTGTCCATCTCCTGTCTCTTGGTGCGCCCCCTACCTTCCTTTCTACTCTTCCTCCTACCCCCTCCAGCCAGACCCCACTTCCCCACTGCACCTTTCTCCCCTCTTTTTCCCTCCTCTCAGGCCTCCTATCTCTGGGCAGGTCCCATACCAGCCATTTTTATTCTTTGTGTGTGCACCATCATTTACAGTGGTTTTTTAAGAGTCACTTGCTCTGTGTGTTTTTATACTGTGGCCAGCTTCTAACTTGCGTGTGACTCCAATGTATTTTAACTACCCCACAAATTGCCATCTGTGTTCTTTTAACTTTATGTCGACTTTTTTAACTATCCCCCAGTGAATGTCCCCATGATACTGTGTATTTTAACTTCCATTATCTCCATTTACTGTGTTTTTATGTCCCCCTTTTTGCCCTTTTTATGTATGAGTTCCCCTTTTTATATTTTTTGTAAATCCACTTGGCTGAAGAGCGGCAGACTGTGCTGCTGCCAGCCTGCCATGCCCATATGGGGTGGGGGCATGAAATTACAACAAAGGAAAAAAAGTGAAGACAACAGGCAAATTCGATATTCCTAGATTTTTGGCAAGCATTTGGCACAATGCCAGACCGCAGACTGTTAACAAAGGGCTGAACATATGCAATAGGTATTCAAGTATGTGAGTGGCTCAAAGACTTTTTAGCTGATACAACCCAGAGTGTTGTCTTGGATGGTGACTGCTCATCGGAGACAAGGGTATGGACCAGAGTGTCCCAGGGAAGTGCGACAGCACCGCTCTTGCTCTCTTATGAACATAAACGCTCTAACGATCAGGGTGAATAACAGACGGTCACTGTTTTATGATGATGCTGTAACATACTGGGAAGTGTCACCATTGGGTGATTGAAGGAGGATTCATGACGACTTCGACAGAATTTCTGTATGATGTGATGAATGGGAGCTTCCTCTTCAAGAGGCAAGTAATGCAGATGAGAGGAGAAACGATACTCTAATTTAGGAGTGCAGTATTAGTTGTCTACTGGTTGACACTGACGTAAGTTAGATATCTAGGCACAAGGCTGCTAAACGATATTCGTATATTAGTAAATAATTACTCTTAATACATAGTCCAATTATATTTGTATTTCAAGCTTACAATGCCAAACCAAAAGGCAAAGTCTCAAGACAATTTTGCGGCTTTGCCTCTGGTTCATTGAGGGTGATGGGGAATCACCTTGCCTGTACTTCCCTATATTTCTTCTATTCCCCTCTAAATCACTGTTTTCTGTAACTCATTGTTATCACTTTGATTTTCTTTGTTGACAACGTTACTTGATTGCAATATGGAACAGTAATTGCATAATGGTACGGTTTATGATATCACGCGATAAAAACTGTAAAATATGCGACTTGTTTTAAGATACTAGGCCATCATGAACTATCGGTTTACTCTTTGCTGTGTCTCGTGACTTCATTTCTTCATTCGTATCTTAAGTAACTGAATCTTCGACTAGACGTCTCCACCTACACCAAAAACTGAAATAGTCTCACTGTGGAGAACATATCACTTAGCGCTTCCTCACTTCCTACAAAGAAGTTAGTGTCATTCCCAAAGTGTACATTGTTGACTTCCCTGCCGCCAGTTGAAATTCCACCAGTGCCAGTCGTCCAGTGCGTCCCTGATGACATGCTGTGAATATGTTTTGAGGTGACAATGTTCATCATTGTTTGACTTCACTTGCCACATCTAAAAACGCTGAGTATCGATCATCCACATTTATGCATCAAATGAATTCGCTGCCGGACCGGAACTCGAACCCTGATTCCCCCCTTATTGCGAACTGTCGCGTTACCATTTGGCTATCCGTTCACGACATATGGAAGTTTGGGTCTAACTGTCGGTCGTGTACAGATAGACAAATGGTACGAGTTCGAATCTCAGTGTGGCACACAGTTTTACGTCGCACGGTAGCTCAGCGTGTTCGGTCACAGAGCTGGTTGGCCTCTGTAATAAAAAAACTGAGTGAAAGGATCAACAACGAATTTCAACAGATGTCATGTGACGTCCGCAACGACCAAATACAACGATCAGCCATGATTAAAAAAATGGTAAGACGACCACTCGCTAAGTGGGAAATTCGGGCTCGAGTCCCGGTATGGCATAAATTTTAATTATCGTCATTCCATTCTACAGCTGATGGTAGTCCTTATTCGGAAGTGCGAATTAATTTGGTGTGTTCCGTAACGGTAGTGGTCGCTGCAGTGCCTGTTCCGTCCAAAGAAACTTCGCATCGTAGTCAGAGTAACAAAGGCACTGAAATATCGTATCGTATCCACCTTTATGGTTGTAACCGATACGAAGACCTTTTTAGTAATGATAGTAGGAACCCCAAAGTTATTGAGCACATGCCACGAAAGGACATTTTATGATCTAAGAAACAAATAAAGACAGAGAGAACTCACGAAATTTTTCATTACTTGTCTTGAATTCAAGATTGCTCTCAAGTATTTTTACGTATCAACCAACTAAGATCAAGGGATTTCTTTACGCCTTCATTCATTGTGTGCAGGAGGACTTTGCTAACACGCGATTTTAATGCCATTGTCCGATAACAGGAGCAGTTCATAATTGACCCTTTTCTGTGAAGAGGAATTACAACAGGTGCAATCCAGTGTTTAAGTCATTCACCAGTTTCCCACAGTGTATCACATATGTAATGCAGAGTGTCGGTGTCTTCCCCTCACATCACAGTCAGCTCTTCTTTGGAAATACCGTCTATACCCGGGGCTTTGTTGTTATCAAACGTTGTCCTCAATGGTGAGTGTTCATCGGAGGTGAGGGTATCATCTGGAGTGCCCCAGGGAAGTGTGGTAGGTCCGCTGTTGTTTTCTGTCTACATAAATGATCTTTTGGATAGGGTGGATAGCAATGTGCGGCTGTTTGCTGATGATGCTGTGGTGTACGGGAAGATGTCGCCGTTGAGTGACTGTAGGATACAAGATGACTTGGACAGGATTTGTGATTGGTGTAAAGAATGGCAGATAACTCAAAATACAGATAAATGTAAATTACTGCAGATCAATAGGAAAAAGAGTCCCGTAACGTTTGAATACTCCATTAGTAGTGTAGCGCTTGACACAGTCACGTCGATTAAATATTTGGGCGTAACATTGCAGAGCGATATGAAGTGGGACAAGCATGTAATGGCAGTTGTGGGGAAGGCGGATAGTCGTCTTCGGTTCATTGGTAGAATTTTGGGAAGATGTGGTTCATCTGTAATGGAGACCGCTTATAAAACACTAATACGACCTATTCTTGAGTACTGCTCGAGCGTTTGGGATCCCTATCAGATCGGATTGAGGGAGGACATAGAAGCAATTCAGAGGCGGGCTGATAGATTTGTTACTGGTAAGTTTGATCATCACGCGAGTGTTACGGAAATGCTTCAGGAACTCGGGTGGGAGTCTCTAGAGGAAAGGAGGCGTTATTTTCGTGAATCGCTACTGAGGAAATTTAGAGAACCAGCGTTTTAAGCAGACTGCAGTACAATTTTACTGCCGCCAACTTATATTTCGCGGAAAGACCACAAAGATAAGATAAGAGAGATTAGGGCTCGTACAGAGGCATATAGGCAGTCGATTTTCCCTCGTTCTGTTTGGGAGTGGAACAGGGAGAGAAGATGCTAGTTGTGGTACGAGGTACCCTCCGCCACGCACCGTATGATGGATTGTGGACTATGTATGTAGATGTAGATGTAGAAACGCTTGATGGCTTTTTCCATTTCACTGAATTGAATGTCATGCGTTTGATTTAGCATTTCGTGCTGGTCTAGTTCGTCACAAACGCTGGTGAGGTATTTCATCTTGTCCGTTCTTGCAGTTGCGCTGTATTATGTGGCAAAGTAATGTGTATGCTTCTTCATCTTAAGCTGTTTGTAGTAGACGTTCCTTCGATCAGAGGTAATGTTCTAAATCCGGAGATGACTCACTGTAGTAAGCTGTTATGCTTTGGAGGTCGGAGTGGCGACTGCGGCGCTTCCGGCAGTGGTTGCAGACACAGGGACGCCAGACGTTCCGGAGCCACTGCCCACGCAAGAGTGCTCTCGTCTCCGCCGGCTGTGAGTCAGCACCAGCGCCCGGCGCTCTCAGTCTCCCTGGCCCCAGCTTTCCCGTAGCGCGGCTTGTCTCGCTCGCGTTGACTCACTGTCTCGGAGGCCTTGGTGAGAGCCGACAACGGGGCTACGCCCTTCACGACGGGCTGTAGTGGGAGCAACCGGGAAGCGCGGGGGGAGCCTCTTGCATCCGCTTTGAAAATTAAAAGCTGCTCTCCTGCGTACGTTCAGTGCCACATGCAGACGAATAGCTGGAAAAAATGATCTACAAGATTACTGTGCAGTTCACACTTAATGATTTTGGCAGAGGATTCACGGACAGACAACCTTTCACTCGTCGAAAGATCCGTACCCAACGACTGGAAAGTTGCACAGATCACACCAATACTCCAGAAAGGTAGTAGGAGTAATCTACTAAATTACAGCCTCAAATCATTAACGTCGATATGCAATATGATTTTGGGACATATATTGTGTTCGAACATTATGAATTACCTCGAAGAAAACGGTCTATAGCCAGCCGGTGTGGCCGAGCTGTTCTAGGCCCTTCAGTCTGGAACCGCGCGACCGCTACAGGCATGGATGTGTGTGATGTCCTGAGGTTAGTTAGGTTTAAGTACTTCTACGTTCTAGGGGACTGATGACCTCAGAAGTTAAGTCCCATGGTGCTCAGAGCCATTTGAACCAATTCACACGGTCTATAGACACACAGTCAACACGGATTTAGAAAACATCGTTCTTCTGAAACACAACCGGCTCTTTACTCGCACGAAGTGTTGCCTGCTATTGACAAGGGATTTCAAATTGATTCGGTATTTCTGGATTTCCCGAAGGCTTTTGACACTTTACCACACAAGCGGCTTGTAGTGATATTGCGTGCTTATGGAATATCGTCTCAGTTTGTGACTGCATTCGTGGTATCCTGTCAGAGAGGTCACAGTTCGTAGTAACTGACAGGAAGTCGTTGAGTAAAACATAAGTGATTTCTGGCGTTCCCCAAGCTAGTGTATAGGCGCTTTGCTGCTCCTCATCTACACTATGTGATCAAAAGTATCCGGACACCTTGCCGAAAACAGCCTACAAGTTCGTGGCACCCTCCATCGGTAATGGTGGAATTAAATATGGTGTTGGCCCACCCTTAGCGTTGTGACAGCTTCCGCTCTCGCAGGCATACGTTCAGTCAGGTGCTGGAAGGTTTCTTGGGCAATGGCAGCCCATTCCTCACGGAGTGCTGCTCTGAGGAGAGGTATCGATGTCGGTCGTTGAGGCCTGGCACGAAGTCGGCGTTCCATAACATCCCAAGGGTGCTCTGTAGGATTCAGGTCAGGACTCTCTACAGGACAGTCCATTACAAGGATGTTATTGTCGTGTAACCACTCCGCCACAGGCCGTGCATTATGAACAGGTGCTCAATCGTGTTGAAAGATCCAATCGCCATTCCCGAATTGCTCTTCAACAGTGGGAAGCAAGAAAGTCCTTAAAACATCAATGTAGTCCTGTGCAGTGGTAGTGCCACGCAAAACAACAAGGGGAGCAAGCCTCCTCCATGATAAACGCGACTACACAATAACACCACCGCCTCAGAATTTAACTTTTGGCATACACACGCTGACAGATGACGTTCACCGGGTATTCCCCATACTCACACCCTGCCATCGGATCGCCACATCGTGTACCGTGACTCGTCACTCCACGCAACATTTTTCCGCTGTTCAATCGTCCAATGATTACGCTCCTTACACCAAGCGAGGCGTCGTTTAGCATTTACCGGTGTGATGTGTGGCTTATGAGCAGCCACTCGACCATGAGATCCAAGTTTTCTCACCTCCCGCCTAACTGTCATAGTACTTCCAGTCGATCCTGATGCATTTAGGAATTCCTGTGTGTGGTCACATTACGACCCTCTTCAACTATAGTCCGTCTCTGTCAGTTAACAGACGAGGTCGGTCTGCACGCTTTTGTGCTTTTCGTGTCCCTTCACATTTACACTTCACTATCACATCGGAGACAGTGGACATAGGGATGTTTAGGAGTGTGGAAGTCTCGCGTACAGACGTGTGACACAAGTGACACCCAAACACCTGACCACCTTCGAAGTCCGTGAGTTCGTCGGAGCGCCCCATTCTGCTCTTTCACGATGTCTAATGACTGCTGAGGTCTCTGATACGCAGTACCTGGCAGAAGGTGGCAGCAAAATGCACCTAATATGAAAAACGTATTTTACGGGTGTGTCCGGATACTGTTGATCACATAGTCTATATAAACGCTTTGGGAGACAATCTGAGCAACCTTCTTAGGTTGTTTACAGATGACGCTCTCGTTTACCGACTAATCAAGTCATCAGAAGATCAAAACAAATTGGAAAACGATTTAGAAAAAAAAAATATCTGTATAGTGCGAAAATTGGTGATTGAACCTAAATAACGAAAAGTGTGAGGTCGTCCACATGAATGTCGTCCACATGAATGCTAAAAGGAATCCGCTAAACTCCGATTACACGATAAACCAGTCAAATCTATGGGTCGTAAATTCAACTAAATTCCCAGGAATTACAATCACGAACAGCTTAAATTGGAAGGAGCCCATAGAAAATCTTGTGGGGAAGGCCAACCAAAGACCACGTTTTATTGGCGGGAAGCTTAGGAAATCCAACATATCTACTAAGGCGACTGACTACACTACGCTTGTCCTATCTCTTTTAGAATACTGCTGCGCGGCGTGGGATCGTTACCAGATAGGATTGACGGAGTACATCGAACAAGTTAAAAGAAAGGCAGCACTTTTTGTGTTATTACGAAATAGGGGAGAGAGTGTCACTGAAATGATACAGGATTTCGTATGGACATCACTAAAAGAAAGGAGTTTTTGATTACGGAGGAATCTTCTCCGAAATTCCAGTCACCAGCTTTCTCCTCTGAAAGCGAAAATATTTTATTGACACCGACCTACATCGGGAGAAGAGACCACCACGATAAAATACGCAAATCAGAGCTCGCACGGAAAGATGTAGATGTTCGTTCTTTCCGCACGCTATACGAGATAGGAATAACAGAGAATTGTGAAGGTGGTTCGATGAACCCTCTGCCAGGCACTTAAATGTGATTTGCAGGGTATCCATATAGATGTAGATGTAGAAGTTTGATACTTAACCAGTCTAAAACACAAGCTATCGTAGTCGCCCACAACACACTTACCACCCCTCAATTCAGCAAATCGTTTCCACCATTACATCTAGACGGCATATAAATAACCTTTTCTAATTCTGCAAAGAACTTCGTAATACTTCTGGGCCATCATTTAGACTGGTCTGAAAACACAACTGTAGTCTGTAAGAAGGTGTCAGAGTACTTTCAGTCACTACAGAAATATTAAAAAAATGTTTCCTTTCGAACTTGAAAATAAGCTTTTAGAGACACTAATACTCCCCAGACCTGACTATGATGATGTCATTTTTGTTACAGCGTAAAACCAGCGCCGGCACGCCAGTAAGTAACGACAAAGAAGAGAAGGCTGTGAGAAGAGGTCAACCAGTTGCAAGATGACTGACACCCCCTCCAGGACGACAACGCGACAGCATTGGCCCCTAGGTGAAGACGACATAAGCGCTGCGCCCGACTGATGGCAGCCCACTTCGATAGCAGCTTCAACATTAGCCACTTCCTTAACCGACGCATCTTAGCCTCTGTCATTAGCAATCTCTACGTAGCACGGTTAGAGATCAGCAGTCACTGCAGTTCAGTTGACAGACTTTTGCTAGAAGCGGTCGCTAGGACCACAACTGTTTCTTGTGTTTGTCTATTCTGAAGAAGACTGATTATTTTGTGTGTCTTCCTTTGCTTGCAACACGTCTGTGTAGTTACAGTTGTGGATAATCATACGTAAAGGACTACAAGAATTCTCAAATCAAATTTAAATATTTGTACTAGTCTTGTTGTTGTAATAAAAACTCATTAATACGTGTTGTTTGATTCTTTGTCTAGTGAACCGAGTATGCAGGATTCCTAGACACAACAATTTTCCGAGGGCTTTTCGTACGCAAGCACACGCAGGTTTTTACTGGTGATGAATGCTTGAGTACGATGCGTTTGTGTAGTACGCGTTTTCGACCTATCACACCTTCCTACGAACGATTATCGTGGCTACGTGCTGATAATCGTAGAAAATATCGAACTCCATGTTTGCTCTATCGTCTTCTCGATCATTGCACTACCTCTTATTTGTCCTCACTAGTATCCTACTATCTGAACAGCAAAACAGAAATACTCGTTCTCAAATGGTTCAAATGGCTCTGAGCACTATGGGACTTAACACCTGAGGTCATCAGTCTCCTAGAACTTAGAACTGCTTAAACCTAAGGACATCACACACACCCATGCGCCAGGCAGGATTCGAACCTGCGACCGTAGCGGTCGCGCGGTTCCAGACTGAAGCGCCTAGAACCGCTCGGTCACACCGGCCGGCGGCTCGTTCTCGGCGAAGTAAAATACTCTCTGTTCCATCACACAGCATTGCAATACTTCCTAAATCATGTTCTGTGCCAGGAACCCGACATTGCAACGATCTTCCTCAAAACATCAGAGAAATTAACCAACTTCCAAACTTCAAAAAGCAGCTAATGGTCGACCTCCTAACACAGTAGACATACAGGGAACAGGCAAAATACTGTGACAACCTGTACTTACTTGTCAATGGTTTGTTAACAAGGGTTTGGAACCCCAATTGCCCGTAATGCAGCTGCGACTCTTCTTGGAATACTGGCATATAATGATTGTATAGCCTCTAGCGAGGGAGGCGGAAATATGCTCCGGCGCCTCCGCCCCAATACAGCCCACAAAGGTTCGAAAATGTTCAAGATGGGACTGTGCTGGTCAGAGAAGTTGACTTGCATGCTCCTCATACCACGATTGTACTGTCCGGGCTGTGTGAATTATCATCCTGAAATATGGCATCATTGCTGGGGAATGTTCACATAATCGTTGGCTGTAACACGGCCTTTGAGAGTAATGACAGCACCAGAAGAATACCATAATATTGCTACCCACACCATCACACTTCCACCTCCCTGCTTAACCCCTGGAATCAAGCAATCAGGACTGTATGCTTCTTTTGGCGTTCTCCAGACGTAAACACAACCCCATGTTAGAAATAACGAAAACGATGACTCGTCGGGCCATATGACACGTTTTCACTGATCAGTCGTCCAGTATTTATGCTCCTGACACCATGTTTTACGCTTCTTTGCGTTGGTTGTCGCCACTAATGGTTTCGGTATTGCAGCTCGTCCATGAATATTCGCTTTATGAAGTTCTCGGCGGACAGCGTTGTACATACGGCTCTCGAAGATGGCTATTGAGTCTGCAGTCACTTTAGTCGCCGTAGTTTTGTGTTGTTTTGACAAAAAAAATTGGTTCAAATGGCTCTGAGCACTATGGGACTTAACATCTATGGTCATCAGTCCGCTAGAACTTAGAACTACTTAAACCTAACTAACCTAAGGACATCACACAACACCCAGCCATCACGAGGCAGAGAAAATCCCTGACCCCGCCGGGAATCGAACCCGGGAACCGGGGCGTGGGAAGCGAGAACGCTACCGCATGACCACGAGCTGTGGGCTGTTTTGACACAATTCGTGTTAACGCACGACGATCTCTGTCCCCTAGTTTTCATTTCGACCCAATATTACTTTTACACGATGATGTCTGTCACGTTTTGTGAAGGGTGTCATGAATGTTGAAACAGTTGCTCTTCAAACATTCAGTAGGTTGTCTGTGCTGGTTACTCATGCCCCAGCTAATCGGGCCTCCACAGACTGCCTTCTTTGGAACTCTGTTAGGTCTCTCATTGCACATCGGCCTCGGCCTCTGGATATAAATACGGAGTGTACACTACTCGTAAACAAGCTGGACTAAATGCCTAGTCCGTACTGAACACGGGCAGTCCAGCGCGACAGGTACCTTACCTGCGCTGTTGACCGTCAAACACAACCATCGCATTACTATCACTGTTCACATTATTTTGCCTATCCTCTGTATTTTCTACACTCTGTCCAACTCATTCTCGTCAGTCCCCCCTTCCCGAAAACTTGTTCCTGCCCTTTTTCGGCAGAGTTCTCTATTTACGTTAAGATCATTTCCAACAGCCGTTGTCACTGTCTTTCAACCTCCTTCTCTTCCTATATCCATTCCACTACTGATAATGCTGCACATTGCTACAAATGTATAACCTAATCTATATCATTCTCAATGTCCGTACTTCTACCGCTGTTACTACACTACAGGCCATTAAAATTGCTACACCACGAAGATGACGTGCTGCAGACGCAAAAATTAACCGACGGGAAGAAGATGCTGTGACATGCAAATGATTAGCTTTTCAGAGCATTCACACAAGGTTGGCGCCGGTGACGACATCTACAACGTACTGACATGAAGAAAGTTTCCAACCGATTTCTCATACACAATCAGCAGTTGACCGGCGTTGCCTGGTGAAACGTTGTTGTGATACATCGTGTAAGGAGGAGAAATGCGTAACATCACGTTTCCGACTTTGATAAAGGTCGGATTGTAGCCTATCGCGATTGCGGTTTATCGTATCGCGACATTGCTGCTCGCGTTGGTCGAGATCCAATGACTGTTAGCACAATATGGAATCGGTGGGTTCGGGAGGGTAATACGGAACGCCGTGCTGGATTCCAACGGCCTCGTATCACTAGCAGTCGAGATGACAGGCATCTTATCCGCATGGCTGTAGCGGATCGTGCAGCCACGTCTCGATCCCTGATTCAACAGATGGGGACGTTTGCAAGACAACAACCATCTGCACGAACAGTTCGACGACGTTTGCAGCAGCATGGACTATCAGCTCGGAGACCTTTGGCTGCGGTGACCCTTGACGCTGTATCACAGACAGGAGCGCCTGCGGTGGTGTACTCAACGACGAATCTGGGTGCACGAATGGCAAAACGTCATGTTTTCGTATGAATCCAGGTTCTGTTTGCAACATCATGATGGCCGCATCTGTGTTTGGCGACATCGTGGTGAACGCACACTGGAAGCGTGTATTCGTCATCGCCATACTGGCGTATCACCCGGCGTGATGGTGTGGGGTGCCGTTGGTTACACGTCTCGGTCACCTCTTGTTCGCGTTGACGGCACTTTCAACAGTGGACGTTACATTTCGGATGTGTTACGACACGTGGCTCTACCCTTCATTCGATCCCTGCGAAACCCTACATTTCAGCAGGATAATGCACGACCGCATCTTGCAAGTCCTGTACGGGCCTTTCTGGATACAGAAAATGTTCGACTGCTGTCCTGGCCAGCACATTCTCCAGATCCCTCACCAACTGAAAACGTCTGGTCAATGGTGGCCGAGCAACTGGCTAGTCACAATACGCCAGTCGCTACTGTTGATGAACTGTGGTATCGTGTTGAATCTGCATGGGCAGCTGTACCTGTACACGCCATCCAATGACTCAATGCCCAGGCGTATCAAGGCCGTTATTACGGTCAGTGGTGATTGTTATGGGTACTGATTTCTCAGGATCTATTCACCCAAATTACGTGCAAATGTAACCACATGTCAGTTCTAGTATAATATATTTGTTCAATGAATACCCGTTTATCATCTGCATTTCTTCTTGGTGTAGCAATTTTAATGGCCAGTAGTGTATTATTATTATTGACATTATTATTACTATTACCAGTATTATTATTATTACAATTACTGAGAAGGATTTGTAATACGTTTGGTGTATTTTGCTCCCTGTCAGCAAACCTGAACAGGTTAAATAAGCAATAAATAAATAATAAAATGCCGTCTGTCTTGGGTTCTTCGGTCAACGCATGTTTGACGATTTTTCTGAAGTTTTGCCAGCACGAGTGGCTGGCATCGACAAAGCTGGCAAAACGTGAGAAAATCATCAAACAAACGTCGGTCAAAGAACCCGATACAGTACCCCACAGGCAGTTTGTCAACAACTGGCCACGAAAGCGTTAACAATTTTGTAAATATTAAAATATCTAGACCGTTCCAGTCTCGAATAGCACGTGAGAAAAAGGAACACGAAGCTCAATCCAAGCGAGTTCCGGTTTCTCTTATTTTATTACACTGGTCGTTTCACCCTCCATATATGGTGCTGAACAAAATATTTTCACATTCGAAGCGGGAAGTTACTGACTGAAATTTCGTGAAAAGATATGGTCACGACGAATAATCCATCCGTTTTAATTATTGCCGCCAGAACTTTATCATATCCTTGACACTCTCCCTCCCATTTCGCGATAATGCAAAAGGAGCCACCCATCTTGGGACTTTTTTTCATATCCTCCGTCAGTCCTATCTGGCATGAATCCAACACTGCGCAGCAATACTCAAGAATAAGACGGTCAGAGGTAATATAGTCAGTCCCTTCACTTTATTTGTTGCATTTGCAAGTGTTCGCCACCCCACAGTACTTTTTTGATGTACATTGTTGAAGAGTAAACTTTGATGTAAGCATGACATGCACCCTTCCTTCTGCCGTTCCTTGTGACATACCACAATAAAACATTAACACATGAACTAGTACGATTATTTCACACAAAATGCTATAAAATATCATTATGTTATTTAAATTGAACGACACACTTTTATATGGAAGATAACGCAAATCTCAAGCACATTGACTACTCATGTGCATTTGGACCATCATTGTACGATATTGTAATTATCTTTATAGTGACCCCTTATTTATCATTACGAAAAGTCTGACCAAAACAATCAACACAAATTTAGTATGGCATGCTGGGCAATCAACAAACATTCGAGAAATGAAATCGAAAGGAGGAAAACATAAAACTTAGTAATGTTGTTCCGTTACTGAAAAATCTGCAATGCAGTGAGTGGTGTTTCTTGCAAAAAATACTACAGAAATAGCAGATATTCAAAATACGAAGTTAAAATTTATAAAAGTTACCAGTAGATTTAGAAAAGAATTTTGTGCAGTCAAAATATATTAAAAAATTAAACAAAATCGAGGAAGCTGAACAGCTACAAACAGTGGACACAATGAGAGTATTAATCAAGCTGATATGTCTCAAACCAAAAGATAGAAAGCATCGTAGCAGAATAAGAAAAGTAAAAGGACTCTAATAGGCATTTAGTTACCTGACGTGGATCAACAATTTTGTTTGTTACAATTCTATCGAATTATAACGAATCTTAAGGTGCAGAAGCACATAATTGAGATTAAATTACCAATCCCAGTAAAATAAAACAAAATAAATGTGAGACAAAAGTATTGAATTATAACATGAAAGTTATTACATGTGTAATGCGACACAGAAACAGCGTAAAATAGATATTTGGTAACTGTAACAGGAAATACACTGATGCAAAAAAAAAATCACGGCACCAAGAAGGAGTTGTTCGACATAAACGGAAGTTGGTAGGCGTTTTCCTACGTATGAAAGATGATGTCTGTTCCAGTTTCATGCCAGTGCGTAGTAGCTCCACTATCAGGTTTCTATTAAATACACGCTGTAACGGTCGTGAGCTTCAGTTATCTTCGAGATTGGATGTAGTGAGCTGATGTTGGATCTAACGAATTTTTTTTTTTTTGGGGGGGGGGGGCATTGGGGGAGACTGGAATTGACGCAAAAATAATCATTGAAAGATTATTTGATTAAACAAAGACTTGAAAAGTTTGTTGCTATACTTGAGTTCCAATGATATCAAGAACGTGTGATCATTGGTCACTCTGGCCTCTACAACTCAAGGATAACTTTGAGACAAATACATAGGTTTACTGCTAGAACAGTTTCCAAACATTTAACATTGAGGCAAATACATAGGTTTACTGCTAGAACAGTTTCCAAACATTACACCTTAGCAATTAGTCCTGCAGTGACATATAAAGTTTAGTTCATTGCTTGTACATATCTGAGTTCTGTGTAACTCGGAGTAATCTGCTTCATGCCACTGCTGCTGAAGTCATCGTCCCAGTCCACTTCATCTGCAATCTGGATCTTGTTACGTGAATTCCATGAAATAATCCAGGTACCAAGTCGTTTTATAGTGGTTTATTAGTGACAAGCTGCACACGTCTCCTTGGTGGGAGCCCACTCCACATAACACTCACAAAACCATAGTACAATTAGATGGTTACACTGACATGCGACACTAGTCGCGTCTCTGAACTGCCTCCAACTGACCTTTTTTTTTTTTTTTTTTTTTTTTTTTTGAGCCTTCCGCTCCCCCTATTTATATGTTCTTAACCATGAAGTTAACAAGATTATAGTGCAAATTTATAAAATTAACAATGAAAGGTTCAAGGTTATGATGAATAACTATACACAAAACCTTCGTATGTTGTGCCCAAACTGGTATATACAATATAAAAGATTTTTACATAAGATATACATGACATTATACAAAATAGTGAAACACAACAATGCCAACCTAATTCTTCTTATTGTGACTTCATTAGTGAATGCAAAATAATGGTAGCATATACTGGACGAAGATGACATACAAGTAAACAAATGAAATAATAAATTCTGTGAAATTTACTGTATTACACGAAATAACTTATTAGATACTATTGGAATTACGAAACTTTCAATGAATTGCCTCTTCGAACAGCATTTCATTAGGGTATCGGCAAAGGAATGTAAAACAAGGTCGGTCAGCGTGGGAATGGCTGACCTCTTCTCACAGGCTTCTCTTCTCTGTCGTTTCCGACTGGCGTGCAGGCGCTGGTTTTACGCCGTAACAAAAATGACATCATCGTAGTCAAGTATGGGGAGTATTAGTGTCCCTACAAGCTTCTTTTTAAGTTCGAAAGGAAATATCCTTTTAGTATTTCTGTAGTGACTGAAGCGACGCTGACACCTTCTTATAGACTGCAGTTGTGTTTTCAGACCAGTCTATATGATGGTCCAGAAGTATTACTAAGTTCTTTGCAGAAGAGGAAAAAGTTATTTCTGTGCCGTTTAGAGGTAATGATGGAAACGATTTCCTGAACTGAGGGGTAGTAAGTGTGTTGTGGGCGACTATGATTGCTTGCATTTTAGACGGGTTAAGTTTCAAACTTCTACATCTACATCTACATCGATACCCTGCAAATCACATTTAAGTGCCTGGCACTATTTCATAGACAAGAATGCCTTTTAAGGCAACAAAGACGTCATTATCAACACCTCACTGATTCTGATCGAGGTCGTGTAATAGGGCTATGAGAAGCTGGATGTTCCTTCCGCGATACTGCAGGAAGACGTGGCAGCAATGTAGCCAGGGTACTTCAATGCTAGCAGCAGTGTTCAGGAGAAAGTACGGTAGCAAGTAGACCGGACTCCGGACGGCCACGTAACACTGCCGAGGGGGAAGACCGTCGTGTCCGGCGTATGGCTCTGGAGGATCGTACTGCATCTACGGCAGCAGTCTGAGCAAAAGTTGGCACCACAATGACACAACAATGTGTTACAAATCGGTTACCTCAAGGACAGTTCTGTACCAGACGCTCTGTAGCGTGCATTCCACTGACCCGAGGCCACAGCCATTTGCGCCTTCAGCAGTGTCAAACTCAATGCAGGCAGGGTGCGGGTCTGTTTTCTGACGAAAGCTGATTCTGTCTCAGTGTCAGTGACGGCCATGTATTGGTCAGAAGGACGCCATTTTTGGGCACGCAACCAATCTGTCTGTATGCTAGACACAAGGGACGTTGTAATGGTTGTTTATTTACGTGACCATTACGGCACTCCAACCTCAGTTCTCGATACCAGTAATATCGTACTACAGGGCTATTACAAATGACTGAAGCGATTTCATAAATTCACTGTAGCTCCATTCATTGACATATGGTCACGACACACTACAGATACGTAGAAAAACTCATAAAGTTTTGTTCGGCTGAGGCCGCACTTCAGGTTTCTGCCGCCAGAGCGCTCGAGAGCGCAGTGAGACAAAATGGCGACAGGAACCGAGAAAGCGTATGTCGTGCTTGAAATGCACTCACATCAGTCAGTCATAACAGTGCAACGACACTTCAGGACGAAGTTCAACAAAGATCCACCAACTGCTAACTCCATTCGGCGATGGTATGCGCAGTTTAAAGCTTCTGGATGCCTCTGTAAGGGGAAAACCGATGGATCGGTCGTGGTGGAGATCATGATCAGCAATTCATGTCATGGCCTCCACGCTCTCCCGACTTAACCCCATGCGATTTCTTTCTGTGGGATTATGTGAAAGATTCAGTGTCTAAACCTCCTCTACCAAGAAACGTGCCAGAACTGCGAGCTCGCATCAACGATGCTTTCGAATTCATTGATGGGGACATGCTGCACCGAGTGTGGGAGGAACTTGATTATCGGCTTGATGTCTGCCGAATCACTAAAGGGGCACATATCGAACATTTGTGAATGCCTAAAAAAACTTTTTGAGTTTTTGTATGTGTGTGCAAAGCATCGTGAAAATATCTCAAATAATAAAGTTATTGTAGAGCTGTGAAATCGCTTCAGTCATTTGTAATAACCCTGTACTTTTCTGCGAAGTAACAGACATATTTTTGTGACAATATTCATATTTGGTTTTATTACTGTATAGGTACTCCGATGTATCGATGTATTACAGTTATATGGTTCTTGTGTGTATTCATTTCTGTGAGACTGTTATAATCTTTGACTTACTTGTAACTGTTTTGGCGCTAATGCGTACAGAGCAGTCTTTGTTTCACTTTGCAGAAGTTAAGTTGTTATTTCGCTTTGTAAACGAACAGTTAAGTCTTGTGTTTGGTTAAAGTGGAAAATAAATACAACAAGATTGACACAAAACTGTTTTCTTCATGATGTGACAATTAAGAAGAAGTATATGTGAATTTACAAGAAGTTTAATAAAAATGTGGATCGTGAACACCAAGTCAAAAATTATTTCTACCATACCATTGTTCTGATCTGGGATTGTTTTATCATTAAGAATTTCCTGAAAACGCTTTTGTTAGGTCTTCAAATATTGCTAAAGTACAGATTTGGACCTTCTAGCAGTCAAAGTGGAATCACCCTAGAATCAACAAGATGAGCTATAACAACTTCGACGAAATCTACGTGGGAATCCATTCAAGATAAGTGCCAAAATTAATGACTTTTTTACAGTGACTTCATTATTTCCATTCTGACGATACCATCCACAGTCAATAACTTTGTTGTTGCCCGATAAAGTGAACATATGTTGCGTGAGCAACATTATTAATCTGATTTCTAACCTACTTTGCAAGTGGTGGTATTGTTAGAACGTGCAACTGGAGTTAAGGTCTAGGATGCGATTTCATATGAGAGCAGGAGCACTCTCGTGAGTTCCCACCCACCCTGACTGCAAATTTGTACGTCAATCTGGTGACTCGACGTGCTGTACTGTTATTCAAGAACAGCATTCCAGGGGAATGTTCTGCAATAGGATAACGGTCACCCATATACCGCTGTAGTAATTCAACGTACTGTACAGAGTGACAACACCAGATCTGTGTCCAATCGAGGACATATGGGATATCATCGGACGACAAATCCAGCGTCATCCAGTAACGGCGTTGACTGTCCCTCTATTGACCGGTCAAGTGCAGCATGTGTGGAACTCCATCTCCCAAACTGACAACCAGGACCTGTACAACACAATGCATGAACATTTGCATATTCGCGTTCAGCATTTTAACGGTTGCACAGGTTGTTAACGTACCAGCATTTCACATTTGCAATGGCTTATCTGGCCCATATACACTGCTGGCCACCGTAAATGCAACACCCTGAAGGAAGCATCCGAATCAAGTGAAATTTACACCATGAGTTTGCAACGATGAGATATGCAACTGATTAGAATTTCAGCGCAGACGCACATCACGCGCGCCTGTGGCGCCACCTCATAGCGCCATTTAACGCTTGGCGATTTCGACGAGTGTACGTTCGGCACGTGTGTTTACCTTGTGGTTGTTTCACAAGACGATCAGTTATGCCTCGTAGACAACAGAGAACATCGTTTGATCAAGTATCCGAGTTCGACAGAGGAAGGATAGTGGCTTACCGAGATTGTGGATTATCATACAGAGAAATCGCTAGTCGTGTTCGACGAAACCAAACAACTGTAATGCGGATATGTGACCGTTGGATGCAGGAGGGTACGACGGACCGACGTGGTCGATCGCATTCACCTCGGTGCACCACTGCACGTGCTGATAGGCAAATTGTGCGCATGGCAGTGACGGATCGCTCAGTGACATCCCGAACCATAACACGGCACATTGCGTCTGTAACGCATCATCCAGTGTCTGCGCGTACCATTGGACGCCGTTTACAGCAGAGTGGTCTGTCCGCAAGACGTCCATTGCTTCGTCTACCATTGACGCAGAACCACAGACGTCTCCGTCGCCAATGGTGTGATGACAGACGGATGTGGACGGCAGAATGGAATGACGTTGTCTTTGCTGACGAGGCACGCTTCTGTCTGCAGCACCACGATGGTCGGATTCGAGTGTGGAGACACCGTGGAGAGAGGATGCTGGACAGCTGCATTATGCACCGCCACACTGGTCTTGCACCGGGTATTATGGTATGGGGCGGTATTAGATATTACTCTCGCACGCCTCTAGTACGCATTGCCGGTACTTTAAATAGCCGGCGCTACATATCCGAGGTGCTGGAGCCAGTTGTCCTTCCTTACCTTCAGGGCACGGCCACAGCCATATTTCAACAGGATAATGCGCGACCACACGTGGCACGCATTGTCCAAAGGTTCTTCGTCAATAACCAGACTGAATTGCTTCCCTGGCCGGCTCGCTCCCGGATCTTTCGCCGATAGAAAACATGTGGTCCATGGTTGCTCAACGAGTGACCCAGATTACATCCCCAGCTGCCACACCAGATGATCTTTGGCAACGTGTGGAAGCTGCTTGGGCTGCTGTACCCCAGGAACACATCCAACGTCTCTTTGACTCAATGCTGAGACGTGTGGCAGCGGTGATCTCCAACAATGGCGGCTACTCTGGCTACTGATTCTGGGAGGAACCACATGTCACAGACGTCTGTAAACGTAATCATTTGATACTTGCTCAACATGTTATCTACAAAATAAATTTTGTTGTGCTACCTCTTGTCTTTCTTGGTGTTGCATTTACGGTGGCCAGCAGTGTATTAACACGTGATCTTACAGTGTTAAAAACTTAAGTACATTACCTAGACAAATGTATTCCCGAAATTTCGTTAGTCTACATTAATTATTTTTTGGTGGTGGGATTTTTTTCCGTCAGTTACATAAGCTAAACTGTACGTCAGCAAGTATCAAGAATTACACTTACCACAGGTAAGTAAAGTTTTTCACTGTTACTCTGTCCTCATAGATGACAACAGTAATTATACTCTGATGGTGGCCAATTAACTAAGTAAACTACTGCTGTAGAACATCGATAGGTTTCTAACTCTGACATTGTTCCACTTAAACAGAGACTGAACAATCAGTTCACGTTTCTTTTTCTCCTCCCCTTCTTTCTTCCTGCTATAGCACAACATTTCTAAAGTTTCTCTTGCCTCCTTGGCATTACTGTTTACCTTTCACATTTGACATTGACATAATGCAACACAAGAGACAAATATTTTCAGAAATACTTCCTGAAATTTAAATTTTTATTTGATGATAACGATTCTATCTAGTTCAGTAAACCTTTTCTTGCTATTGCAACGGGTTTCTACCTAAAAGTCATTTAGTATACAGGGCGAATCTAAATAGAAGGAGTTTCTTTCCCTTACAGTGCCTCATTAGCAGAAAAGACAGGTGCAGATAAGTAACAGTTCATCTACATCTACATCCATACTCCGCAAGCCACTTGACGGTGGGAGGCGGAGGGTATCTTGAGTACCGCTATCGGTTCTCCCTTCTATTCCAGTCTCGTATAGTTCGTGGAAAGAAAGGTTGTCGGTATGCCTGTGTGTGGGCTCTAATCTCTCTGATTTTATCCTCATGGTCTCTTCGCGAGACATATGTAGGAGGGAGCAATATACTGCTTGACTCCTCGGTAAAGGTATGTTGCAGAAACTTCAACAAAAGCCCGTACCGAGCTACTGAACGTCTCTCCTGCAGAGTCTTCCACTGGAGTTTATCTATCATCTCCGTAACGCTTTCACGTTTACTAATGATCCTGTAGCGAAGCGCGCTGCTCTCCGTTGGATCTTCTCTATCTCTTCTATCAACCGTATCTGGTACGGATCCCACACCGGTGAGCAGTATTCAAGCAGTTGGCGAACAAGTGTACTGTAACCTACTTCCTTTGTTTCCGGATTGCGTTTCTTCCAATTAATCTCAGCCTGGCATCTGCTTTACCGACGATTAATTTTATATGGACATTCCATTTTAAATCACTCCTAATGCTTACTCCCAGATAATTTATGGAATTAACTGCTGCCAGTTGCTGATCTGCTATATTGTAGCTAAACGATAAAGGATGTTTCTTTCTTTGTATTCGCAGCACATTACACTTGTCTACATTAAGATTCAATTGCCATTCCCTGCACCATGCGTCAATTCGTTGCAGATCCTCCTGCATTTCAGTACAATTTTCCATTGTTACAGCCTCTCCATGTGTTACAGCATCATCCACAAATAGCCTCAGTGAACTTCCAATGTTATCCAAAAGGTCATTTATATATAGTTTAGTAGTTATTTTGGACTTGAATCACGTGAGGGACTCGATTTAGGTAGATCGATTTTAGGGCAACCGCATTGATAGGATAACTGTTTCACATGATACCCACTTAACACCTGCACTTTTAAGAACATCATTGGCTTACTAAATACAGTACTAAATGGTTAAAAATGTTATTCACCGTGTGTACCTTGGCAGCTGCTCACGGAACGCGTCGGACACGCAACCTGGAGCTCAGCCAACTGCCGCAGTGCTGGTAATAACAATCAGCGGCCGACGCTGTTTACACTGCAGGCGCCCGCCGTTGTCCTCTCAAGTTCAACGACCCCATGCTGTTCTGGTCTGCAGTGCGAAGAGTCATTTCACCCAGCTGCCCACACTGTTCAGTTTTGGTCGGGTCTTTTCATCTCAGAGTAACTGCTTCAGACCACATCCGTTTGGCCCGTCTGGCCATCCTGATGCAAACTGCCAGAAGCCAGTGACGGGATGGTTCCGTCGAAAAGTCGTGCCCGATTGCCTTTTCTTTGCTCGTTCTTTTCATGGAACACTACTGTAAAAATTTAGAGAAACGGCACTTGAAGCTGATTACAGAACACGAAGAAAAGACACGAGAAATTAGGCCTCATACAGAGGAATATAGATAGTCGTTTTTCCCTCGTCCTCTTTGCAAATGTAACAGGAAAGGAAATGACTGGCAGTGGTACTTTATACTACGCAAGCCATCCAACGGTATGTGGCGGAGTATGTATGTATGTATGTATGTATGTAGATGCAGCTGTGGAAATGTAGAGACCGAATAACGCCTCCCCAACACTGCCTGCCTACCATGCGTTTCCACATCTTGTGTGATCGATGCAGCACTCCACGTCAGACAATCTCGTGCAAGTCTCTTCATCTCTGCGAGACGGCTAACGTGTTTGCTGCAGCCAAGATTTGGCCTCCCTCCATAACTTTTACTTCTCATACTTCCCTCCATTACCAAAATGAACGTCCATTGATGCTTCTAGACGTATCGTGTCAGCGATTCCCTTCTCATCGTCGCGTTGTAGCATAAATTACTTTCATTAGCTTCGCGATATGCCCTAATAATCTTCGGTATTCTTCTGCAGCACTACAATTCAGAAGCTAGTCAGGTCACGTCTGTGCTGTTTCTCGTCCACGTTTCACTCCCCTACAAAGTTAAACTAAAGACAAGTATTTTGAAATCAGGCTTCCTTGCACTTAACTTTATACTCACATCAAAAAAAGTTTTGCCTGACCTAGGTTCAGTGAGTTCCGGAACCTGTGCAGAAAATTAGAATAGAGATCGAGATAAACATCATTTCCGCCCTTTTTATTGCTCATGAAAACCACACATTGCGTGTTGTACCTCCATACAGCGAGACGTTCAGAGGTGGTGGTCCAGATTGCTGTACACACCGGTACCTCTAATACCCAGTAGCACGTCCTCTTGCATTGATGCTTGCCTGTATTCGTCGTGGCATACCATCCACAAGTTCATCAAGGCACTGTTGCTCCAGATTGTCCCACTCCTCAACAGCGATTCGGCATAGATCCCTCAGAGCGGTTGGTGGGTCACGTCGTCCATAAACAGCCCTTTTCAATCTATTCCAGGCATGTTCGATTGAATTCATGTCTGGATAACATGCTGGCCACTGTAGTCAAGTGATGTCGTTATCCTGAAGGAAGTCATTCACAAGACGTGGAAGATGGGGCGCGAATTGTCGTTCATGAAGACGAATGCCTCGTCAATATGCCGTCGATATGGTTGCACTATCGGTAGGAGGACGGCATTTACGTATCGTACAGTCGTTAAGGCGCCTTCCATGACTACCAGCGGCGTACGTCGGCCCCACATAATGCCACCCCAAAACAGCAGGGAACCTCCAACTTACTGCAACTGGCTGGACAGTGTTTCTAAGGCGTTCAACCTCACCGGGCTGCCTCCAAACATGTCTCCGACGATTGTCTGGTTAAAGGCATATGCGACGCTCATCGGCGAAGAGAACGTGATGCTAATCCTGAGCGGTCCATTCGGCATGTTGCTGGACCCATCTGTGCCGCGCTGCATGGTGTCGTGGTTTCAAAGATGGACTTCGCCATGGAAGTGGGGAGTGAAGATGCGCATCATGCAGCCTATTGCGCTCAGTTTGAATCGTAACACCACGTTCTGTGGCTGCACGAAAAGAATTATACAGCATGGTGGCGTTGCTGTCAGGGATCCTCCGAGCCCTAATCCGTATGTCGTGGTCTCCACTGCAGTAGTAGCCCTTGGGCGGCCTGAGCGAGGCATGTCATCGACAGTTCCTGTCTCTCTGTATCTCCTCCATGTCCGAACAACATCGCTTAGGTTCACTGCAAGATGCCTGGACACTTCCCTTGTTGAGAGCCATTCCTGGCACAAAGTAACAATGCGGACGCGATGGAACAGCGCTATTTGATGGTTCAAATGGCTCTAAGCATTATGGGACTTAACATCTGAGGTCATCAGTCCCCTAGACTTAGAACTACTTAGCCGGCCGCGGTGGTCTAGCGGTTCAGGCGCTCAGTCCGGAACCGCGAGACCTCTACGGTCGCAGGTTCGAATCCTGCCTCGCGCATGGATGTATGTCATGTCATGTTTGTTTGGTTATAGTAGTTCTAAGTTCTAGGGGACTGATGACCTCAACTATTAAGTCCCATAGTGCTCAGAGCCATTTGAACCATTTTTTTTTAGAGCCCATGTTTACTTTAAAAGTTTTTCTTGTTTTTGGTCCTTAATGGCATCTCAAAAAATATTGAAAAGGCAGAGAGTAGTGGGAGTTTGTTTTGCAGTATCGAAGATCAAGAAATGTGCATAGCTCTTGATGCATGCATTTTAGAGCTCACGTTTACTTTTTTACTTCAAATGATCGTTCCTGTCATATTCGTGATTACTGACCACTAGCTGAGTACCCGGCGCTGCCTATGTGTCTATGTATTCCAGTTCCGTTATCCCATCTCCTCCTTCCCCCTCCTGTCTGTCCACCTCCTTCCCCCTCTCTCCCACCACCACAACCACCACTATCTCCTCGTTATCCTCTCTCTGTCCGTTTGCTCCCTTCTGTCCATCTGCTCCTTCTCCTTATTTCATTCTCCTCCATTCCAAACCCCTCGTCTACCTCCTTCTGCCACTCTGCCTCTTTCTGTCTCCTTCCATCTCCTCTTCCCGCTCTCTCTGCCCAACTCCTCCCCATCTCTCTCTCTATCCATATCATCTTCTTCCCTTTCTCCTTCCATCTCTTCTCTTTCTCTGTATATGTCCCCCTTCCTCTCGATCTTTCCACCTCCTCTATTCTCATGTCTGTGTCCATGTCCTCCTTCCTCCTCTCTGTCTTTCCATCTTTTTCTCCCCCTTCTCTCAATACGTTTCACCCCCACCACAGTAGGAGGCTTCTGGTTCTCACCGTTCACAATTTCTTTTTAGATAGTAATATATGTACCATGCATGGTATAAATCGACCCAGAAGCTTATGAGGACATTTTTAGCCGCAGCTTTATAGCCTACGCACATGTCACGAGATTACACATATATTTTACGTATGTCATGCATATTTGTAGTCATATTCGCCTGTATCTACAATGAATTTCTTCTATTAATTTAGATTTCATGCAGGCTCAATTTTATGACGTGATATGTCCTGAATTATGTGTCGTACAGTGATGTAATTTTGCAGGTACATACAGTGGTATATACACACATCACCCCGGTTCCCACAACTGCTGAAGATATACGTTGACTGTGGACATTGTATCAGAGACGCAGTTCCTTTGACTGTTGAGAGACGTCACTAAACCCGCCCAAAGACGTAAACAACCATGCATGAGCAGCGCCTATTAGACGGAGGGGGTCCGTCCGCCGATCAGTTCCAGTCATTCAACCAGGAAGGAGGTACACGGCTCGTGTTGTCTGTAGTTCAACGATGCGTAGACGCTCAATACCGCGTTTCAATCGCATCCGCATTGTTACTCTGTGCCACGAAGGGCTCTCCACAAGGGAAGTGTCCAGGCGTGTCAACCAAAGCGATGTTGTCCGGACATGGAGGAGCTACAGAGAGACAGGAATTGTCGATGACATGCTTCGCTCAGGCCCCCCAAGAGCGACTACTGCAGTGGATGACCGCTACCTACGGATTATGGCCCGGAGGAACCCCGACAGCAACGCCACCAACTTGAATAATGCTTTTCGTGCAGCCACAGGACGTCGCGTTACGACTCAAATTGTGCGCAGTAGGCTGCGTGATGCGCAACTTCACTCCCGACGCCCTGGCGAGGTCCATCTTTTGAACCACTACACATGCAGCGCGGTACACGTGGGCCCAACAACATGTCGAATGGACCACTCAGGACTGGCATCACGTTCTCTTCACCGATGAGTGTCGCATATGCCTTCAACCAGACAATCTTCGGAGACCTGGTCAGGCTGAACGCCTTAGACACACTATCCAGCGAGTGTAGAAAGGTGGAGGTTCCCTGATGTTTTGGGGTGGTATTATATGGGGCCGACGTACGCTGCTGGAGGTCATGAAAGGCGCCGTAAAGGCTGTACGATACGTGAATGGCATCCTCCGACCGACAGCGCAACCATATCGGCAGCATATTGGCGAGGCATTCGGCTTCATGGAGGACAATTCTCGCCCTCATCGTGCACATCTTGTGAATGACATCCTTCAGGATAACGACATCACTTGACTACAGTGGCCAGCATGTTATCCAGACATGAATTCAATCGAACATGCCTGGAATAGATTGAAAAGGGCTGTTTATGGACGACGTGACCCACCAACCGCTCTGAGGGATCTATGCCGAATCGCTGTTGAGGAGTGGGACAATCTGGAGCAACAGTGCCTTGATAAACTTATGGATAGTACGACACGACGAATACAGGCATGGATCAATGCAAGAGGACGTTCATCTGGATATTAGAGGTACCGGTGTGTACAGCAATCTGCACCACCACCTCTGAAGGTCTCGCTGTTTGGTGGTACAACACGCAGTGTGTGGCTATGATGAGCAATAAAAAGGACGGAAATGATGTTTATGTTGATTCCAATTTTCTCCACAAGTTCCGGAACTCCCGGAACGGAGGTGATGAAAAACTATTTTTGATGTGTGTATGAATACGTTGTGCGAAATGTATCACGATAATAGTTAGTATTAACGAAGTAGTATAATAAAACGTCAAGCCTCTATCGGTGCGTACAGCAGTCTGGACCACCACCTCTGAAGGTCTCGCTGTATGGTGGTACAATATGCTATGTGTGGCTTTCATGAGAAATAAAAATGGCGGAAATGATGTTTATGTTGATCTCTATTCCAATTTTCTATACAGGTTCCGGAACTCTCGGAACGGAGGTGATGCAAAACTTTTTTTGATGTGTGTATGAATACGTTGTGCGAAATGTATCACGAAAATAGTAGTAACGAAGAAGTACATTAAAACGTCAAGCCTCTAGCGGAAGTTTTAGTGCTTGGACATCGAAAATGTAGTAAGTGAAAAACTTCTTTCTTTTCATCATTCCGTGAGAGCTGTCAGGGAGAAAATGTTTCTTAAAGGATTGAAATTATGTGTAAAGTTTTTGCAAGTTAGTATGTGTTCTCATTCTGGATGAGTATGGTCTGGGTATTTGCATGTGGCGAGTTACACTTTTTTTTCTCGCTCACCTACCCAGCACCCCTGCGACAGGTGGTTTTTACAGCCGCAGTGCATCTTTACAGACACCAAGTGATATGTGTACCAAGTTTGGCTGTAATCGATAAGGTAGTTTAGGAGGAGATGTTAAACATACATAAAAACGTACATCGTTATAAGATAAAGTAATTCTTTTTAGTCGCATCGCATTTTATTCATTCGTTTCGCCTACCGTTCTTTTTTACCGTTTTGCCTATTTATTCTCCAAATCGTATTCCTTTCATTTTGGAGTTTAATTAATCAGTGACTGGTTCTTTTTATATCGCATTATTTGGCAACCTGTTCCTCAATATCTGACTTCAGATTTGCTGTCGTTGTAAACTGCTTAAAGATTTCTTTTAAGGCTCTGTGTTTCTCATGAACTGTACCATTTGTTGTACGAGGCCTGTTCAGAAAGTAAGCTCCGATTGATTGCCAAATTGAAACCACAGTGAACATCAGAAATGTTTTACTTGTAACAATTAGCTACACCTTTCAGCTACTTCTCTACGTAGTCGCCGTTCTGACTTAGACTTTTGTCATAGCGTTGTACCAACTTTTCAATAGCCTCATCATAGAAGGCAGCCGCCAATGCTTTCCGCCAATTCTCCACGCTGGCCTACACCTCGTTGTCTGTGTCAAAATGTTGTCTTCAAAGACAGCGGTTCATGTGACCAGAGATGAAACTCAGGGGGAGACAATTGCGGACTGTATTGTGGGTAATCTCACATTTCCATTTGCAAACGATGCAGGAGCATCATCATTGCCCATGCAGAATGCGGCTGAGAATTGTCTTGAAAAAGAAACAGCACGACTGTTATGTAATGTTGGCTGCATAGCTTCAGGCGAAATTTCTCACCAGGCCCTCGTACTTGGCGGCAGACACTATTTTCTAGACATCTTTACGCACTCACTGCGAGCTCAGAAATGAGAAGAGCGACGTGATGCTAACTGGGGTTATACTAGAGACACTACCCAACACATCTGTGCAAAGCTTTATCGGATTTTCATAGTCTTTTCCATTTCGCGACCGATCGGAGCTTACTTTCTGAACGCCCCTCGTAATTATTTTGGTCATTCTATTCTAAATCAAATGCGTATTCTGATAAGAAAAGTATAGTCCGCCACAACCCGGAGTCACTTCCACATTTCAGCCTGTGTTGCTGCTAACCCTGCGGTATTACCTCGTCTACAACTTTTAGCGTCTCATTTCGCAACCTAATTCCCTCTGCATCACTTGATTTCAAATGGTTCAAATGGCTCTGAGCACTATGGGACTTAACAGCTACGGTGATCAGTCCCCTAGAACTTAGAAGTACTTAACTAACTAAACTAAGGACAGCTGATCACGAGGCAGAGAAAATCCCTGACCCCGCCGGGAATCGAACACGGGAACCCGGGCGCGGGAAGCGAGAACGCTACCGCACGACCACGAGCTGCGGACTCACTTGATTTAATCCACCTACAGCCCATTACCCTCGTTTTACCTTTGTTGGTGTTTCTCAGGCTGCTACTCTAATTATGCAGACGCTGTACTAACTGTACATGGATTACACTAAGCAAGTGGGGGGTGACGGTGGAGGGGGACGGCGGTGGGCAGCATACATACATCTCAAAACTACGCAGTATCTCCTCAGTAAAGCAACATTGGGGAAAGTGGCAACGAAACGACTATTCACGTTGGTATGTGGAATATATGAGTCTGGCGACATACCATCTGACTTTCGGAAAAGCATCATCCACACAATTCCGAAGACGGCAAGAGCTGACAAGTGCGAGAATTATCGCACAATCAGCTTAACAGCTCATGCATCGAAGCTGCTTACAAGAATAATATACAGAAGAATGGAAAAGAAAATTGAGAATGCGCTAGGTGACAATCAGTTTGGCTTTAGGAAAAGTAAAGGGACGAGAGAGGCAAATCTGACGTTACGGCTAATAACGGAAGCAAGGCTAAAGGAAAATCAAGACACTTTCATAGGATTTGTCGACCTGGAAAAAGCGTTCGACAATATAGAATGGTGCAAGCTGTTCGAGATTCTGAAAAAAGTAGGGGTAAGCTATAGGGAGAGACGGGTCATATACAATATGTACAACAACCAAGAGGGAATAATAAGAGTGGACGATCAAGAACGAAGTGCCCGTATTAAGAAGGGTGTAAGACAAGGCTGCGGCCTTTCGCATCTACTCTTCAATCTGTACATCGAGGAAGCAATTATGGAAATAAAAGAAAGGTTCAGGACTGGAATTAAAATACAAGGTGAAAGGATATCAATCATACGATTCGCTGATGACATTGCTATCCTGAGTGAAAGTGGAGAAGAATTAAATGATCTGCTGAACGGAATGAACAGTCTAATGAGTACACAGTATGGTTTGAGAGTAAATCGACGCAGGTAATGAGAAGTAGTAGAAATGAGAACAACGAGAAACTTAACATCAGGATTTATGGTCACGAGGTCAATGAAGTTAAGGAATTCTGCGACCTAGGCAGTAAAATAACCAATGACGGACGGAGCAAAGAGGACATCAAAAGCAGACTCGCTATGGCAAGAAAGGCATTTCTGGCCAAGAGAAGTCTACTAATATCAAATACCGGGCTTAATTTGAGGAAGAAATTTCTGAGGATGTACGTCTGGAGTACAGCATTGTATGGTAGTGAAACATGGACTCTGGGAAAACTGGACGAGAAGAGAATCGAAGCATTTGAGATGTGGTGCTATAGACGAATGTTGAAAATTAGGTGGACTGATAAGGTAAGGAATGAGGAGGTTCTACGCAGAATCGGAGAGGAAAGGAATATGTGGAAAACACTGATAAGGAGAAGGGACAGGATGATAGGACATCTGCTAAGACATGAGGGAATGACTTCCATGGTACTAGAGGGAGCTGTAGAGGGCAAAAACTGTAGAGGAAGACAGAGATTGGAACACGTCAAGCAAATAAGTGAGGACGTAGGTTGCAACAAGTGCTACTCTGAGATGAAGAGGTTAGCACAGGAAAGGAATTCGTGGCGGGCCGCATCAAACCAGTCAGTAGACTGATGACCAAAAAAAAAAAAAGCAACAATAGGTTACTCATTCGAAGAACTTGACAGGGTACGTGCCTGCAGCACAGAGCGCTCGCAGACGCCTTCTGCATGGGCGCCAACACAGTGTACGCGCCCGGCGTGCCAGCCCGAGGCTGCGCTTACGAGAAGCGGCCATAGTGACCGCACGCCGACCCGCACGTAGTAACCGCGCGCGCCCTGGAAAGCTGACGAAACGCTGAAGCAACGTGAGCCGACTTGCTGGAGGGAGGTACCGAGAACGGCGGACAACAGCTGCTGGCTTGGGCTTCGGCAACTCGAGCAGGCGCCTTCCCGCAACTGATGCCATCGAACAGGGCGCGTGGCGTGACGGGAAACGCCACAGGTTCCTTCGTGGAAGCGAGTCTGGGTCACGTGGCCCTTGACCCGTGCGTCTACTGTGCGTCTCTTGTGACAGACCAACTGTCATGCATTAACACGAAAACTTTTCATTCGCACATTGAGCACTGTGAACCGGACTACCTTCTATCATGGCTGGACAAAAAACCCACGCAGTCTGAGCGATCCCTGGTCTTAGCTTTAGTGCCTTCCCTCTGTGTTATGAAGAGCGGGATTAAATTACATGTACACAACATCTACATCTACATCCATACTCCGCAAGCCACCTGACGGTGTGTGGCGGAGGGTACTCTGAATACCTCTATCGGTTCTCCCTTCAATTCCAGTCTTGTATCGTTCGTGGAAAGAATAATCCTCGGTATGCCTCTGTGTGGGCTCTAATCTCTCTGATTTTATCCTCATGGTCTCTTCGCGAGATATACGTAGGAGGGAGCAATATATTGCTTGTTCTCGAAACTTCAACAAAAGCCCGTACCCAGCTACTGAGCGTCTCTCCTGCCAAGTCTTCTACTGGAGTTTATCTATCATCTCCGTAACGCTTTCGCGATTACTAAATGATCCTGTAACGAAGCGCACTGCTCTCCGTTGGATCTTTTCTATCTCTTCTATCAACCCTATCTGGTACAATCCCACACTGCTGAGCAATATTAAAAAAAAAAATGGTTCAAATGGCTCTGAGCACTATGCGACTTATCTTCTGAGATCATCAGTCCCCTATAACTTAGAACTACTTAAACCTAACTAACATAAGGACATCACACACATCCATGCCCTAGGCAGGATTCGAACCTGCGACCGTATTGGCCACGCGGTTCCAGACTGAAGCCCCTAGAACCGCTCGGTCAGTCCGGCGGCAGCAATATTCAAGCAGTGGGCGAACAAGTGTACTGTAACCTACTTCCTTTGCTTTCGGACTGCATTTCCTATTATTCTGCCAATGAATCTCAGTGTGGCATCTGCTTTACCAACGATCAACTTTATATGCTCACTCCATTCTAAATCACTCCTAACGCCTGCTCCCAGATAATTTATGGAATTAACTGCTTCCAGTTGCTGACCTGCGATATTGTAGCTAAATGATAGAGGATCTTTCTTTCTATGTATTCGCAGCACATTACACTTGGCAACATTGAGATTCAATTGCTATTCCCTGCACCATGCGTCAATTCGTTGCAGATCCTCCTACATTTCAGTACACTTTTCCATTGTTACAAACTCTCGATATACTACAGCATCATCCGCAAAAAGCCTCAGTGAACTTTCGATGTTATCCACAAGGTCATTTATGTATACTGTGAATAGCAACGGTCCTACGACACTCCCCTGCCGCACACCTGAAATCACTCTTACTTCGTAAGACTTCTCTCTATTGAGAATGACATACTGCGTTCTGTTACATAGGAACTCTTCAATCCAATCACACACTTGGTCTCATAGTCCATATGCTCTTACTTTGTCCATTAAACGACTGTGGGGAACTGTATCAAACGCCTTGCAGGTCGCGTCATATTTCCTTCTATAAATCGAAGTTTCAACTTCTCTGCTGGGATCTTCTTCAGGATGTTCCGGTGTCCACCATTGCTAGAACACTGCCAGAGACCAGCGTCGCGTTCTCTTACAAAGGAGAGTTTTCCCGATTTTATGCTGTTGAAGTGGGAGTATCGGCTGAAATTCTTGTGGCTACCATTGACGTTCCATCATCATAGGCTAATACTCCCGCTCTCATGCAGAAGAAGGGGCATTGTAGGCTTAACTCTTATGGACACTATTGGTCGCCCATCGCCATTGGATAGGAAGGCACTACTCCACGCTTACGCTGGAGAAGGGTTATTGGTTGAAATTCGTCCTACTGCGGTTGGTTGGCCATCATCATTCACTAGATGCGAAACTGATAGAGCCATCGAGGAGTGAGGGGGGGGGGGGGGGGGGGAGATGTTTACCCAAAATATAACTGTCCGCCGATGTGACATGCAGCACGTTGTTTGTATTGCTCGCACACCGTGGCCGTATATTCACTTCCTTCATGGCAGGGAGCCACGATGCCGGAATCCTATAGCCGTCCTCTCTACTGAAATTACATGCATTCTTGGAAATGTCAACCGCTTCTCCGACCTTTCTTCTGTAAACGTTGGTTTCCTTAGCCAGCAACGTGCGTTATTAAAATCGATGTAAGAGCCAAAATTCTCATGATTTTCCGGTACTGCCGCTTTCAACTTTGTTTTAGCCGTGTGGCGTTCGTAATCCTAAATGCGTGCCGGTCGTTGTGGCCGAGTGGTTCTAGGCGCTTCAGTCCGGAACCGCGCTGCTGCTACGGTCGCAGGTTCGAATCCTGCCTGGTCATGGATGTGTGTGATGTCCTTAGGTTAGTTAGGTTTAAGTAGTTCTAAGTCTAGGGGTAGTTAGGTTTAAGTAGTTCTAAGTCTAGGGGACTGATGACCTCAGATGTTAAGTCCCATAGTGCTCAGAGGCATTTGAGCCATTTCAACCTTAATGGTTTCTTTAACTTCACGGTTTTGTGAAGGTATGCGATGTTATTTTATTAATTACAAAATCGAGTCACAAACAACTAGGCGGTATGAGACCACTTAGCAGTATGACGTTGCACTTCCTCTGCCCTCCGCGAATGTAGTGATCTGCTGCGGAAGATTGTCAATAAAGCCATTATGCTCTCCTGCAGTAAACTCGCCCACAACCGATGTAACTGGTTCTGTATACCGGTATTGGGATGAATGTGACATCCGAAATGGTCCACACAAATTCTATCGCGAGCAGATCCAAGGGCGTTGTTGGCCATGGGAACACAACACCCCACGGACACTTTATAGACACATGTTCCAGTATAGACGAACACTGTACTATTGATAAATGGTGTCAGTACAGTGTGCATGAGAGGTAAAATATGAAGACTCAGGATTTCCGTGACGTACCGCAATGGCGCCGGATTTCTCCAAATCACCACCATCCGTAACCTGTACTCCCGATGACTCTCGATACCATGACTCCACTGTGCAAAACGTTGGAAGAAGTGCATCTCCCCCTCGCTCGCTACTGTACTTACCAACGGCGGTCATCTTGAACAGCGCAGCACAGCGATTCATCGCTGAAGGCTGACAATTATCAGCATTCCATGCTTCCTGGTTGTGGCACGATTGCAAAGACCGCCGTCTGCGTTGTTCTATTAACCGCAGCCCACCCATGCGACGGTAATTCACCTGTCCGCCAGTAGCGAGTGTCCGACGAATGTCGCGGTAAAATTAGAAGGTCGCAAGGGGTCCATTACTTAATTTTCGACGGCAAGCACTGATGTGATGAGGTTACCATGTACTTGGCGCACCATTTGGTGAACCTCAGTGGTGGTAGATCAGATCCTTGACGATAATGATTACGCCTGCCCTCACATTCCTGTGCAGTCCTGTGACATCCAAATGTCCCCCCAAATTTGGACATTGCGAGACTCGACCAGCCGGCCAAACAGATATCCATAATGAGGCCCCTTTAAAATTTTGTCAGATGCTGATAATGCTGTCTGATGCTTGCACATGGCATCACCTTGCCGTTCTATATCTATATCTACATCCACATCCACACTCCGCAAACCACGACGAAGTGCATGGCAGAGAGTTAGTTCCATTTTACTAGTCATTAGTATTTCTTCCAGTTCCATTCGCGTGTGGAGCGCGGGAAGAATGATGTTCGAATCCCTCTGCGCGTGTTTTAACTAATCTAACCTTGTGCTCGCGATCCGTTTCTAAGCGACAGCTAGGAGGTTGTAGCATATTCCTAGAGTCACCAGGAGGTTGTAGCATATTCCTAGAGCCATCACTTAAAGCCGGTTCTTGGAAGTTAGTAGACTTCCGAGGGAGCGCTTACGTCTATTTTCAACAGGCTGCCAGTTCAGTTTCTTCAGCAACACTATAAAACTCCCTCATGGGTCAGACAGAGATACGATCAGCCGTGCTGCCCTTCTCTGTACACGTTCAGTATCTCCTGTTAGTCCCAGTGCTCACTCAGCATATGACACTGTTCATGTCCTTCATATTTAACCTACCATCTATGGGTGATGTTTGATTTGTGGGGCGCTCAACTGCTGTTCCCCGGATTCGACGGCTGTAGACTTTTTTTCTGTGGGGGAAGCTGAAAGAGGCGGTCAACGAGGACAAACCAGTCACACCAGATGATATGCAACGCTGCATTAGTGCAGCCTGCTCGGATCCCTCGGCTGAAGTGCTAGCACGTGTGCAGCACTCGTTTCATACCAGACTGGAAGCGTGTATATTGCCACTGTAGTCATTTTCAGCACACCCTGTGATGATCAGTTGTCTCGTCACTGGTCAGAATACACATAAATAGTGTATGCACTTGTGTTGTTCTTTCGTGTGTGCTACCACAAATAATGCACAAGTGTCGGTGTGGGAATTTTTCAAAATACGATATCTCGTAAACGACTCGCGCTAGAATCCTGCAAAAAACACCACTAAATTTCTAATTTTAGTCTGATAATGTTAATAGACATTGTTCCACTTAAAATAGTGTATTTTTCTGCAAGGAATGTACTTCCTAAGTATTATTTTAATACGTTCATTGCCTAACAATACGAGTCTTTGACTACCAGTCCATTATGTGAAAACCGCATGTCAGTAGCGTTTTCCGTTTCCGCAATATTTTCAGTGCAAGTTGTAGGTGATTCATCTTGTATATTCCCAAATCGTTCGCTGTCAGCAAGCCCCAATTTTTTTTCTTGTCCCTGAACGTTATTTTCCTTTCCAAATTCCCCCTTCATTTCCTTTACTCGTCTTTCAGTGTACAAGTTCAATAACATCAGGGATGGACTATAACCAAGTCTCACTCCCTTCTCTGCCTCGTGATGACTGGGTGTTGTGTGATGTTCTTAGGTTAGTTAGGTTTAAGTAGTTCTAGGTTCTAGGGGACTGATGACCATGAATGTTAAGTCCCATAGTGCTCAGAGTCATTTGAACCATTTCACTCCCTTCTCTGCCGCTATTTTTCTCTCACGTCTTTCGACTGTAGTCTGCTTTCTGCGCAAGTTGCAAGTAATACTTCGCTCCCTGCATTTTATCCCCGCTCCTTTATAGTTCAAAAATGGTTCAAATGGCTCTGAGCACTATGGGACTTAACATCTGTGGTCATCAGTCCCCTAGAACTTAGAACTACTTAAACCTAACTAACCTAAGGACATCACACACATCCATGCCCGAGGCAGGATTCGAACCTGCGACCGTAGCAGTCGCGCGGATCCGGACTGAGCGCCTAGAACCGCTAGACCACCGCGGCCGGCCCTTCATAGTTGCAAAGAGGTATTTCAATCAACAAAATAACTTATTATAAATGAATTTAGACGTACCTCCCTGAATACATGACATAATTAGCTGCACTCTGTAGAATTTGTCCCAATATTCCGAATGCCGGCAGCAAACTCAGGTTGCAATTGTTCGTATCAAACAATTTTAACTTTTCAGAAGTATAAACGGTTGATAGTGATTTATGAAATCAGCAACGATCCATTGGTATGAATAAGCTAATAAAAACGGCAGCTTAGCTGTTTCAAAGGAACAGCACTGGCTTTCTTGAAAGGAGCTGCTCTCTGTTTTGTTATTTTCGACGGTTGCCCAACAAAGTGAGGTGGCGCAGTGGTGCGTTGGACTATTATTTAGGGGGTCGAAGTTTACGTTCCCATCTGGCCGTCAAGATTTGGATGTTCCTTTGTTTTCCTAAAGGACTTGAAAGCAAATAACTAGATGCTTCTTTGGTAAACGGTACAGCGTATTCACCATACCGAGTTTGTCCTCAATGTCTGATGAGACGAGGCGTTAAACCACATTTTTCTTTCGCAACTATCAACGCGAGTAGATCAACACTGTCGTAACTTTTCAGTTAGGACACTTTACGGAGGAACTCCTGTGGTTGCTTCTGCATTTTAATATACACCTTGACTTCCATATGCATGAAGCCTGTCGTTCATGATGGATTTTCAGTTCGAGACGTCGAAGTTATTGAATGAAAGTTTGGGATGATCAACGCATCCGAAATCCATGTTGCATCGCTGATGCAGCATGGATGAGTGATGCAGCATGGATGAGTGATGCAGCATGTTGAGTGACACTATTTATGCACCACCACGTGACATTGATAGAACTAATTTACTATCTTTTGTCTAGCTTCCTATCGGTACGACATTCGGAAGCTCGAGCCACAGGATTTCGTTACTCTAAATCTCATCATGAGTCATACAGAATGGTTGGTTCAAATGGCTCTGAGCACTATGGGACTTAACTTCTGAGGTCATCACTCCCCTAGAACTTGGAACTACTTAAACCGAAATAAGTACATCATACACATCCATGCCCGAGGCAGGATTCGAACCTGCGACCGTAGCGATCGCGCGGTTCCAGACTGTAGCGCCTAGAACCGCTCGGCCACCCCGGCCGGCTACAGAATGGTAATCAGTGAGCTTTCGAGCTGTGTGGTTTACGAATTTATTCCGCTTCAGGCAAGAAGCGCTACAGAAAGTGAACACGACAGTGCGACAGCTTTTAGCAGCAGCAGATTGTATGGGATGTTTATACAAGGTGTGGCTAGAAAAAAACCGGACTAGTACTGGTGAAACAATAAAACGAATGCAATAAGGCTGAAAGTCGCGTGGCCTGTCACGTGACTCTCGCTCCGCCTACTGCTCGAGTTTCATCTGCCTCCTGCACTCAGTCTGCCCGTGGCGTCTGTTTTAAGTAGTTGACGTTTTGTCTGTGCGTCGGAAAATGTTGAGTGTTCAGAAAGAACAGCGTGTTAACATCAAATTTTGTTTCAAACTAGGAAAATCTGCAAGTGAAACGTTTGTAATGTTACAACAAGTGTACGGCGATGATTGTTTATCGCGAACACAAGTGTTTTAGTGGTTTAAACGATTTTAAAATGGCCGCGAAGACACCAGTGATGACACTCGCACTGGCAGACCATTGTCAGCAAAAACTGATGCAAACATTGAAAAAATCGGTAAACTTGTTCGACAAGATCGCCGTTTAACAATCAGAGCAGTGTCTGAGTTAACAGGAGTTGACTTGTTGTCTTGTCGAACAAGTTTACCGATTTTTTCAATGTTTGCATCAGTTTTTGCTGACAATGGTCTGCCAGTGCGAGTGTCATCACTGGTGTCTTCGCGGCCATCTTTAAATCGTTTAAACCACTCAAACACTTGTGTTCGCGATAAACAATCATCGCCGTACACTTGTTGTAACATTACAGACGTTTCACTTGCAGATTTTCTTAGTTTGAAACAAAATTTGATGTTAACACGCTGTTCTTTCTGAACACTCAACATTTTCCGACGCACAGACAAAACGTCAACTACTTAAAACAGACGCCACGGGCAGACTGAGTGCAGGAGGCAGATGAAACTCGAGCAGTAGGCGGAGCGAGAGTCACGTGACAGGCCACGCGACTTTCAGCCTTATTGCATTCGTTTTATTGTTTCACCAGTACTAGTCCGGCTTTTTTCTAGCCACACCTCGTAGACTAGTGGATGCTGATCATAGACATAACTCCGCTTACACTTTCCAGGTTCTAGCGACTGCTATCGCCACGAAAAATGAATCTTGCCGTGGTGGGGTGGCCTGCATGCCTTTTCGATGCAGACGGCAGTAACGAAGGTGCAACATCGAACAGTATAACTCCTGAAGAGGGGCAACAGCCTTTCCAGTAGCTGCAGCGGCAACACTCTGTGTAATGGACTGATACGACCTGGTACCATTAGCCAACGTGGCCTTGCTATGTTGGTACTGCGAACGCCTGAAAGCCAGCGGAAACTACTGCTTTTGTATTTCCCGAGACATGCAGCTCTACTGAATAACTTAATGATGACTGCATCCTCTTTGGCAAAGTACTCCAGACCTCTCTGCGGGGACTGCTCCATACTTCGGTAACTCGGCGAAATCTTACTTCCTAAACAGCAAAATTCTTTTACTGCTTTCGTTACCGCGTCTTTCCAATTCTGGTATTGTGCGAGGCGTCATACTCTTTCCTGCTACTCTTCACGAACTTTGCCTCTGCTGCATTTATCCTTACGCCATGTTCTGCATTACGTATATTGTCCATTCCTTTCAACAGACATTTTATCTCCGGCTAGACGAGCACCAGGCGTAGCCTAGTTACTTCACGTGGATTTCGTTAGAACAGCGATTCTGCGCGTTTCCCGGAACTACAAGATCGCTACTTCCTCGCGTATTGCCAATAATTCTACCTCCACAAGGTAGTGTGGCCTGGATATATTTGTGCTTTCTTTCCCTGCTACGCACAGGGCCACATTTTATTAAACACTCTGGGAGAGGCAAGCAATGGGCGGTGCTCGGGCCGGAAACAAGTGTGCGGCGGATGGCGCAGCTTTCTCCCAGTTCCGGGGAGTCCCCTCCACAGACAGAATACCTGGAAGAACAGGTGGCCTGTCCTCCAGTCACAAAGGGCTGCAGACAATCCTGTGGCAATTCCGTTCGTAGAAACAGGTAGGCAGGCGGTGTTTACGAAGTCGTCAACTGTTAAATACAGCACGATCTATTTGAAGCTTGCTACTTACGTCTGCATTTGCTTAATCATAATGTTCGCATCCAAGATAAATTTCTTTTTCTTTAGCTGAAGCATGATTTCGCAGCTTCTGAGGCGTTCTCAGTTTATTTTAATTACTGTGAAACGGAAGTTTTCTTGAAAACAAATACATAAATGTCCCTCCAATGCGTGCTTTTGTCATGGAGTACGTTTCGTTTCACTGAAATAAAACACCATCAGTGATCTGTAATGAAAGATATTTATAGTGACTTGTTATCTATATCGAAAAACAGTTCGCAACCATAGTTGCTGAATTTTACTTATGGTATTTCGTGCCCGGTTTTTTGCCCACATCTGTAAACGCCACCTGCTTGGATGCTTTTGGGTTATTTCTTCATTTGTCACTGTTGAATCTACCCTTATCCTACATTGCAGTGTAGCATTACTACTGCTTATTTGTCTCCTTCTGGATAACTGTGTGTCGTGTGTTTTGTGTAGTATAACAAATTTTAATACCAATTTTTCTTTGATAGAAAACTGTTCCTTTTTCCTGCAGTTCTCCATTTGTGTGTTATTCCGTTTCGTTTCGTTAATATGCATTTATTTAATATGTAAGAGAAATGAAGGAACTGTGATCAGTGATGCAGTTGGAAAATCTTGGTGTTGAGTAAGGGGGTGGGGGGGTGGGGGCGGGGAAGGCAAAAATGGAGGAGTTGGAGGAAAAGGAGAGCACCAAGGGGTGAAATGATATGGGGATGGGGAGTGAATGGTGGAAAAGGAATTTCTTTCTCTGTAATTTTTTTCAGTTATTTAATACAGTGTCTGGTTTACAATATTTGTTTTCTTACTGAGCAACTGTTTATTGTGATAGAAGTGGGAAGGGAGGAAGTGTCAGTCTTTACTGATTTTTATGATATTCATATTTTTTCTGTAGAGCCTGGTCTATTGAATCACTCTTTAAGGTGGTCTGCAAATGCTGAGTGGTCTGTACACTGTTTCCATGCCCTGCTGTACTCTTTATATCCTGTACCAAACGTCCTGCCAGCCGTCTCGGCGTAGCCTTCTGAGACCCAAAGCTGTTTTAGCAGCACATTAATAATGAACTTCTCACAACTGTGTTATATCAGTACAAATGAAATATTAAGGAGTGGTTTTTGGAGGAGTTTTTTGACACAAGACTTAAGTATGGAATGGGCATTAAAACGGCCATTGTGTCTGAATCACTACATAAGACTCCTTGAAAAAAAAAAGCATGTTTTTACCTTAGCTATGGAAAATATTCATTAAAAGTAAGGTACATGAGTAACCTTGCAGGGGAGTGTCATAGGACCGTTGCTATTCACAATATACATAAACGACCTGGTGGATGACATCGGAAGTTCACTGAGGCTTTTTGCAGATGATGCTGTGGTGTATCGAGAGTTTGTAACAATGGAAAATTGTACTGAAATGCAGGAGGATCTGCAGCGAATTGACGCATGGTGCAGGGAATGGCAATTGAATCTCAATGTAGACAAGTGTAATGTGCTGCGAATACATCGAAAGATAGATCCCTTATCATTTAGCTACAAAATAGCAGGTCAGCAAATGGAAGCAGTTAATTCCATAAATTATCTGGGAGTACGCATTAGGAGTGATTTAAAATGGAATGATCATATAAAGTTGCTTGTCGGTAAAGCAGATGCCAGACTGAGATTCATTGGAAGAATCCTAAGGAAATGCAATCCGAAAACAAAGGAAGTAAGTTACAGTACGCTTGTTCGCCCACTGCCTGAATACTGCTCAGCAGTGTGGGATCCGTACCAGATAGGGTTGATAGAAGAGATAGAGAAGATCCAACGGAGAGCAGCGCGCTTCGTTACAGGATCATTTAGTAATCGCGAAAGCGTTACGGAGATGACAGATAAACTCCAGAGGAAGACTCTGCAGGAGAGACGCTCAGTAGCTCGGTACGGGCTTTTGTTAAAGTTTCGAGAACATACCTTCTCCGAAGAGTCAAGCATTATATTGCTCCCTCCTGCGTATATCTCGCGAAGAGACCATGAGGATAAAATCAGAGAGATTAGAGCCTCCACAGAAGCATACCGACAATCCTTCTTTCAGCGAAAAATACGAGACTGGAATAGGAGGGAGAACCGATAGAGGTACTCAGGGTACCCTCCGCCACACACCGTCAGGTGGCTTGCGGAGTATGGATGTAGATTTAGATGTAGATACTTTTCTGAAATCAATTGACTGATAATTTTATCAACTTATTTACGTTTGAAGACAAATATTAAAAAACATAACAATGAACACACGACTAAAGTGCATTAGCTTTTTCCCAAAATCATTTTTCGTGCACCTCTGGAAAGCAATTGCTCTGCATTATAAGAAATAGTATGCTTCAAATGTTTGATACATTACTTTGGTTTTCTTGCTGCACCCACTCTTCCTGCACTGCACGCTATTTTTTTACATTCATCGTTACTGGAAGATGCTTTTCCTCCTCTGTCAGTACATCCCTTCCGTTTCCTTGTACCCTCGTCGCTGCTATCTATGTCACTGAAGGAATCACCTCCTTTTCGAAAAAATTGCTCTGCCAAAGCTGTCTTGAAAGCCACGAACTGCTGAACATTCTTTCTGGGCTCATTTGATTTAACCCTGTCCTTGCTATACAGCACACAACTGTTTGCAATTCCTGAATCAAAAAAATAAAAAATAATTCATACAGTCCCCTTTTTTGTTTGACCGTTGATCTTGTAGTAGTTAATCAGTCTCCCAGCGATTGTATACCTCCCACGTTGAAGCTGCATTGAGATACAATTGAGGGACTTGGGACACTTATGTACTTTCTCTCCTTCTTTGACCATCATTTGCATGTGTTCTCAGATTGCACACCTAGCTTTGCGGATGCCATCAAACTGGGCTTGTGGTGATGAAATTGTATTACACACAATAAATTATTTAGCCTTACAGACTGATCAGAGATCCTCCTGAGCATTTTGTTTAAAATTTTATCTGCTGTAGGATTTACTGCTGCTGGTGGTCTAAATTTCGTAATTGTTCCTGAACCTCCAATGCTTTCTTCTGCTTTTATTTCCAGTAGAGGCAATGAATAAAATACCTATCAAACAAATTATGTGAACTTTTCCTGACTGTTTCACATAGTCTCAGTACTGCAGATTATCCAACACCCAATTTTTTGTTGCATATGTAGAACTAGGAAATGTTCCTTTTCTCTTGTACACCTCAAAGTACATAACTAATCCTGAAGGAGAAGCCAAAACAAAGTTCTTTAATCCTTCTGGATTTAGTTTGCCCCGAATAAACTGTTTAACAGCGTAGACATTTGTAAACTGAATAAATTGTTGATCAGTTGCCAAGGCGGTTTCTCGAGGCAATTTTAAGCATCCCCCTTTCATTCTGTTCGTTACAGGTCTAACATTCCAAAGCTTATCTTTCTATTTCTCTTCTTTTAAGACACTATGGTCATCGACAACTTTCAAATTCCTTCTGTTAGTAAAATACTTATTTCGTGAAACTCGATTAACTATAGCTGTCACCCCTGTTGATTTTGTCCAGTTCATTCTTATTCTGGGGTATCAAAGGCAAGGCAATAGTACGTTGGCGCCTAAAAAACATATAAATTTCATTGAGAGTAGCTGCAGTGACTTTCCATTATTTCCAGCACACTTTATGTTGCTAAATCCAGTCATTTCCTTACATCACCAACATCAAAATACTGTGAAAAATAGTCCCTTTCTACCGACATCTCCCGTAAATGAAATGTGTCCTCGACAGCAGGAGAAGGGATACTGCTACCATAAAACCTGAAATTAATTTAAAACCAGTTACAACGAAATTGGCAATAAAAAATCAAAATAAATAATGGGCTTATTTCTAACATTTTTTTTCTCCAAATTCTTCTTCTATAAGATAATCTTCCACATGATCGCTAGAGCCCTACAAGTCAGAAAATTCACCATTGACCAACAAATCTATTGTCTGTTCATCCGTAAGGCCTCCTCTCCCTAATAAAACAAATTTCGTATCTTAAATATGCATATGAATAAAAACAGCAATGCTCTACAGTATTTTTCATGCTTAGAGAAATGAAATTTTAACAAGTATCAGGTTCTGTGACGGTATGTTTCGCCAGCACCAAATCCCATTCTCTGCTGAAACGGACATCAAATTCCCTCAAAAGACAAGCAGTGGAAAATGTTGGTAAATTAATTAAGATACCTTAGAAACATTAAAAACTATATTTTAAGCATTAATATTAGTCAGTGATTTGTTTAAAAGTAGGTACTTAGTCGTCAAATTACCTTCCATTAGGAATGTGGAATGCCCTCAACAACTGTGATACGACTTTCAAAACAATGGAGCACCTAATTTGATTTTACTACATTCCATTACCCTTTTCTTCGTTTCGTTGATAGTTATGTTATAACCTCTTTACAAGACATTAGGCATTTCGTTCATCTGATCTACCAAGTCCTTTGCTGTTTATCACAGAAGTACAAGATCGTCGGCTAATTTCAAAATTTTAATTTATCCTCGCTTAACTTTAATTCCAGTTCCAAATAAACTCTTTGTTTTTCTTTACTGCTTGCTCATTGTAAAAACTAAATAACATCATGGAGATGCTACAAACCTGTCTTTCAGCCTTTTCAACTACTCCTTCCTATTCAAGACATTTAACTCCACCTTGTTTCTGTGTAGGCTGGAGATAACTTTTCGCTCTATGTATTTTATCCCTGCTATCGTCAGAATTTAAAAGACTGCATTTCAATAATTATTGCGAAAAAGTGTCTCTAAATCTACAAATGCTCTAAATGTAGGTTTGCCTTTCTTAGGTCTATTCGCAACTATGTTTACAGTATATAATCCACAAAGTTTAGTATTTAAAAAAATTGTTCTTCTGCACAGAGCTGTGGAAACTTCTAAATTGCAGTCGATATTTTTAACGATGTGCTGATTGAAGATTTAAATCTGTGTTACGCATATTGAAGACGGACGAGAGCCCGAAACACCTATTGGTATAAATAAAAGTGGATAAAAAGTCGCAAATTGTTATATTTCTTAAAACAGCATATTGGCTAATTGCATCTTGCCCCTCTGGCTGACATTCTCCTGTCAGTTAATGAAGAATAAATACTTTCCAAAGGAATTTGTTAGTAAACTTCATGTCAATTAGTCCTCGGTAGATGGACAATATCCTACAATGAGCTTCCTGGCGAACAATGTTCAGCTTATCAGAGCCTAATTTATATACAGCAAATGGAACTGTTCGTTAATATTCATTACAAATGCATGACGAGACTGTTTGCAATTAGCTCAAATCAATTATTAGCACATGCCCCGCGTAATGATCGTTTATCAACGGCACGAACTAATGCACTCGACATTAATTATTGCAATAAGGGAACACGCGCTTGCCTGTCGCTACTCTGTTCCTGTTCTTACGCTATGTCATCGCCAGAACATTCACTCACTTTGTGCAGCCCCCGTGTTCTGTGGCTCACAAACGTCTACACGATAACGGTCTCACATTTAATAAGAAAAATGCTGAAATAAAATAAACAAATAAACGAATTCTCTCACTCTCAAGAATGTATCGAGGATCTAACTTGAGAGGAGTGGAGGAAGAGGAAAGGCAAGAAGAAGTGGAAGAGGACGAAGGGCGCAGATTCGTATTGGTTCTCCCCTGCACACTCTACGTATGTCCTTTGCCGCTCTATATCGGAAAATCACCAGCTATCTACTGTTAACGCCCTGAAAGCTACATAATATTATTTACTAAGTTCCCAAAATCTTCAGACAGCGTCCCAAATATGTTTCGCCTAGATCAAATCAGGCAACTATCGCGACTAAGACATCAACTTGAGTTCGTTATCATTTGGGTTTTCTTTAACTCCACTTTATGCAAGCCACTATTTGCTTCTTTTTATTCATCGAGACATGTTTTGACACTAATGTATCATCTTCTGTGAAGCAGATTGATTTCTGCAAGGTGTAAAATAAAGTTTATAGTCGTTTATTTACTGTAGACTTATTGTTGCTGTTGTTGCTGCTTTGATGCAGCTCTCCATGCTATTCTATCCTGTTCGAGCTTCTTCGTCTCAGAATAACGCTGCAATATACATCCTTCCGAATCTGCGTACTGTACTCATCTCCATCTACGATTTTTACTCCCACACTTCTTTCCAGTATTAAGTTGGTGATCCTTTGATGTGTCAGAACGTAATCTATCAACCTATCCATTTTTTCCTTCAAGTTGTGACACAAATTTCTTGTCTTCTCAATTCTATTCAGTACCGCTTGATTAGTTACGTGATCTGCCCATCTAATCTTCAACACTCTTCTGTAGCACAACATTTAGAAAGCTGCTATTTTCTTTTTATCAGCACTGTTAATCGTCCGTGTTTCAATTCCATAGATGGCTACATTCCAGATAAATACTTCCAGAAAAGACTTCCTAACACTTAAATATAAAGTCGATGTTAACAAATTTCTCTTCTTCAGAAATGCTTTTCTTCCCATTCCCAGTCTACATTTTGTATCCTCTCTACTTCGGCCATCATTATTTATTTTGCTGCCCAAACAACAGTACTTGAAGTGTTTCGTTTCCTAATCAAATGCCCTTAGCATCACCTGATTTAATTCGACTACATTCCACTATACATCTTTTGCTTTTGTTGTTCATCTTGTATCCTCCTTTCAAGACGATTTCCATTCCGTTCCACTGCTCTTCCAGGTCCTTCGCCGTCTCTGGCAGAATTCAATGTCGTCGGCAAACCTCAAAGTTTTTATTCTTTTCCCTGGACTTTAATTCCTACCGCACATTTTCTTTTGTTTCTTTTACTGCTTCCTCAATATACAGATTGAATAACATCGGGAACAGGCTACTACTCTTTCTCCCTTCTCAACCATTGCTTCCCTTTTACGCCCCTCGACTCTTATAACTGGTTTCTATACAGGTTGCAATTAGGCTTTTTTCCCTGTATTTTACTCCTACTACCTTCAGAATTTCAAAGGTAGTATTCCAGTCAACACTGTCAAAAGCTTTCTCTGAGTCTACAAATTCTGTAAACGTAGGTTTGTCTGGTGTAGAAAAATTTCCGCCACCAGTCACAATTTATTCGTCACACGTCCTGTTTCGGGCTTGTACCCAGCCTCAGGTGTTTATACATTCATGTACATGTTTATATTGCTGGAGATCACTGTATAAATACAAAGAAAATTATTTGCTGGTTACTAAACAGATGCATGTGGAACAATTGTTAGTGGCAAGGCAACATTTGTCGAAAATATATCTGTACTTACATAAAGGTGAAGCATCATTATTATAATTACGCTGCGGTGGCAGTTTTTCCATTTATTTGCACATTTGTTATTAGATTCATGTCCATGTTCCAGTTTTATAAAATTTAGCTGCATATTTCGCTACTGCGACGTGCACTCGTGATATACACGTTACTATGTAAACTCATTGTACTATGCCCACTTCCTCATCTATAGTATTGCTTTCAAGTTCATCTCCCTTGTACAGATCCTCTGAATACTCTTTTCACCTTTCCGTTCTTTGTGTAGGATTTGTTTGCCATCTGCCTCTTTACTTTTCCTGTATGCGGTATCTATATTTTCACTAATGAAATATGTCTCTAAATCCTTACTTTTGTCTTGTATCCATTCTTCCTTAGCCGTTTTGCATTTCCTCTCGGTCTTCACTTTCGCCTGCTTCATTTGCTGCGTATTTATGTTTTCTCCTTTCATCAATTAAATTCAATATCCAAGGATTTCCACTAGGCCTTTTCCTTTTACCTATTAGATCCACTGCTGCCTTCACTATTTCAACTCTTAAAGCTATCTATTCTTCTTCTACTGTATTCCTTTCCGATGTTCTAGTCAACTGTGAGCCTAAAATATTAAAACATGCGGATTTTGTTTGGTATGTTTCGGCTGCACAACGGGAAATTACATTGCTTACGAAAACGCATTTTTACATATCAGATTTTCTGCCCTTTTTTGGCTTTTTGATAGTATGTCATCTGCAGAGCAGCCATGAAGAAAATTTGTTCATTTTAAGGTATTTTTTCATGGATAGTGGTTACGTATGCTACCGGACTTACATTTTCCATTGTATTGTGTACCTCTGGTGGATATCTCTTTCTACTGTTATTGTGTGCACTGTTTCCACAGTTGTTCTTTTCTGTATAATTTATATGCTTTCAGTCACACTTTTTATTCATACTACATGCTTAAACCATGTTTGTGAAACGTACATTTCAATAGACCGGGTGTTTCTAATTTCATGTTACACACTTCTTGAGATTGTAGAAGGAACATAGTAGACAAGTTTTACATCGGAACCCATGTCCGGAAACGTATCCAACGATGCTAAAGAGCGGCAAAGTTATAGGCGACGACGACTGTACATGTTTGTACACACTGGGTGATTCGTGATGATGTGACAAACTTTGAAGGATGATGGAGAAGGATAAATATATCAGTCTGAAGTACGGGTCCCCTTACTGCAAACTAACGAGTCGAAGGTATAAGCGAAAACATTCTGATACCTCTAACGCTGGAATAAACTTGCCGGTATTGTAGTTGCTGATATTGCAACATAGACCAAAAAAAGAAAAAAATGTAGTAAGCTTTGGCTCTAAAATGCATCCCTTAAGAGATATGAGCACTTGTTCAATGGAGGAGATGTGTTTCACACTAGCGAAGATGAACAAGTGCTCACAGCTACTCAGATATACATTTTACAATCCATGTTTACCAGACTTTTTTCTTGTTTTGGTCAATACTACTACCTCTGAAAGTTGCATTCGCTACATTCCTAGCAACAACAGTACCGATACATATATTTCACTGTCAGACGCGACAGAATGATTTTCACTGGTAACTTTCGTCTAATTCGTTTCCGAGCCAGGGATGCTTATATCAACCTGATAAAACGTTCATCCGCCTTCATCACTCTTGAAAGTCTGTAACATCGTTACGGAATATGTTACAAACATTTACAAGTGTCAGCGTCAGTAACTTTGACGCACCGTAGCGCCGTTGGATGACGTTTGAGGGCATGGGTTCCCATGTAAAACTTGATCTACTGAGGGGATGTGCCTCTAGACACTTTCAGTGCCGATGCGCCATATTGTCTGAACCTCTGAGACACTTAGCGAATGCTACGAGCAGTTGGGCTAATGGAAAGGGCGCTACTTACGCGTGTCAGGTTCTGAATTCGAGTAGGCCTTAGAGGCGTGTCCGCACCACTCAGCAAGCACGCGCCTTTCCCGGACCAAAGATTACTACACCCGATTACTCCGCTGCACAGCCCGCAACAACGTCTAACCTACAAACACCCACCGACACAGTGGCCTGCAGTTTGGCGCCATGTCCACCGGTCTTTCCTTCCCTCCAACGTCCAGGCAACAAGGTACCATGTCACACACAACATATCTTTCAAATTCTGAGGGTGCCAGGTTTAAAATACGGGGAACGAAAGGCTATTTATAATTTGTACAGAAACCAGAAGGCAGTCATAAGAGTCGAGGGGCACAGAAGGGAAGCAATGGTTGAGAAGGGAGTGAGACAGGATTGTAGCATATCCCCGCTGTTTTTGAATCTGTACACTGAATAAGCAGTAAAGAAAACCAAAGAAAAATTTGGAGTAGGAATTAAAATCCAGAGAGAAGATATAAAAACTTTGAGGTACGTCGATGTCAATGTAATTCTGTCAGAGACAGCGAAGGACTTAGAAGAACAGTTGAACGGAAAGGACAGTGTGTAAGTAGGCTGTTTAGGTTTTCTTATTGGTAACGTCACGTAGCGCTCTGTATGAAAATCACTGGCTGTGCTGTGTGCAGTCTGTGGCTAGTTTCCATTGTTGTCTGCCATTGTAGTGTTGGGCAGCTGGATGTTAACAGCGCATAGCGTTCGGCAGTTGGAGGTGAGCCGCCAGCAATGGTGGATGTGGGGAGAGAGATGGCGGAGTTTTGAAATTTGTAAGACTGGATGTCACGAACTGCTATATACATTATGACTTTTGAACACTATTGAGGTAAATACATTGTTTGTTCTATATCAAAATTTTTCATTTGCTAACTATGCCTGTTGGTAGTTAGTGCCTTCAGTAGTTTGAATCTTTTATTTAGCTGGCAATAGTGGCGCTCGCTGTATTGCAGTAGTTCGAGTAACGAAGATTTTTGGTGAAGTAAGTGATTTGTGAAAGGTATAGGTTAATGTTAGTCAGGGCCATTCTTTTGTAGGGATTTTTGAAAGTCAGATTGCGTTGCGCTAAAAATATTGTGTGTCAGTTTAAGCACAGTCATGTATAAATTGTTCTAAGGGGACGTTTCATACGTCGACCCTTAGCCGAGGATACCTCACTGGAATCTTCTGATTTTTTCTTGTAGTTTGTGCAATTAGTGCAGCCTTTTTTTATTGCTAGCGCGTAATTGTAGAGAGAATTTCCCTTCTGGTTGTAGCTTTTCATTGTTGTACAGTAATACAGTTGTGGCGTGCATGTAGATTTGCAGCAAGTATTTCGGAGCTGCGCTTGCAATTAACGAGATATTATTTTCGATGTTATGTTAATGTGTTTTCTTGTTTTGGTCTTCAAATTGTGTTTTTCTGTGTTGTTGTGTGAAATATTGTGACAATAATGGCGTGTGAAAAACGTAACACTAGGCTCGAAAGTAAACTGAGAATTGACAGTGAAGACGAAAGCAGTGTGTTAGCGCCGCCGAGTAATGAATTAACTAATGTTCAAAGTAGTGATTTGGTAATTGTGCGCAGGGAAATGGAGTGGGCTGCAAATAATGGTGTAGGCAGTGAAACAATTAGTGAACAGGGAAGCATTATCGATCGATCGGTCGGCAACAGCTTGCCTCAGGAATCCGAAATGACAGGACACAATCTTGCAAATACTGTAGATTCAGGTTTTGCGTCCTCACCGTTTTCTCAAATAAGACACATTTTCTCCTTTTCAAACTGCGAATATTGCCGGTTCAAATGCATTGCCGAATAGCACTGAGGAACATGTTTCAGACACCAGTGCATTGTAATAACAATTAATGCAACAAATGGGACAAAAGCTTCAAAAGTTAGACATAATGGAACAAAATCTTCAAAAGTTAGACACAATGGAACAAAACCTTCAAAAGTTAGACACAATGGAACAAAATCAGAGACAAACACAGCAAAAGCTTCAAATGTTAGACACAATGGAACAAAATCAGAGACAAACACAGCAACAGTTAGACACAATGGAACAAAATCAAGGACAAACACAGCAAAAGCTTCAAAAGTTAGACACCACACTTGAACAAACACGTGAAGATTTAACTACTGAGTTACATAACATTGAATCGAAATGTCAAAAAGTCTGTAATGACGTAAAAACACAGATTTGTGAGCATTTTCAACCTATTTTTTCGCGGCATGATAATGCATTACAGAATCACGAAGCAGCCATAAAAGAACTGCAAACTGTTGTTCATGAAAATCATGAGACCTTGCAAGCTAAAATTGACTCAGTTGCATCTACCGATTCAGTTACGCAACTTGCAAAAACTCAAGAAAGCTTAAAGAACACAGTAGATACTCTGAAAATTGGTTCAGAAAACACATGGAGGAAATTAGTTCATTATCAGAGAAAGTAGTTGAACTTTCGGATCAGCTAAATAATTTATCTATGAAGGTAGATGATAATCTGAATGACACAAAACCGGTAGTCTTTAATGACACAGAGTGTGCGAACAAATTTGGAAATTCAAACAAAATCAGAATCAAATTAATACGCAACACCAAAGAGAAATCCGGGAACTACGAGATCAGCTGACACAGGTTATACAAGAATTACGTATTTCAGAGGACATTAGCGTTCCAATACGGGAAAAGGGACATAGAAATACGGAACAGCCACAGAATAATAACACAGGGCACTTCGGAAATTATGAAAGAAATTGACAAGGTACACCGAATTTTGAGATGGAACCGCCGAAACGACGTAACAATGACCGACATGCGACTCGCCAACATGATGATTTTGACTATAAGCTGTTCATTACTACACGTAAATTCAAAACATTTAAGAATTCTGGCAATGACATTCATCCACAAGTGTGGCTTCATCAATTCTCTCGTTGTTTTCCTCCCAACTGGTCATTAGAACACAGATTAGAATTTATGTGTGGCTACTTAGAGAATGAACCAGCTGTAAGAATGCGATCAGTCATTCACGATTGCCACAGTGAAGGAGAGTTTTACCATGCCTTCCTCTCAGCATATTGGTCTCAAGCTACACAAGGCCGAGTAAAACATAGCATCATAATGATGAAACATTTCGAACAATCTGAATTTTCCAGTCTTGTGAAATATTTTGAAGACATGTTGCACAAGAATCAGTACCTGTCAAACCCATACAGCCCCTCAGAACTCATCCGCATTTACTTAATCAAATTACCTGAACATTTGCGACATATTATTTTGGCAGGACGTTGCAAAGACGACATTGAAGCTTTTCAGGGACTCTTACAAGAATTAGAAATTGACACTGACAATCACGGAACGCGAAAACAGGAACACAACAATTACAGGTCATATCAGTCGCAATTCCGCGATGAAAGAAATAATAACTGGACACGACAAGGCTATTCTCACAACACAAATCGTGACCAAAACAGACACCACCCTTATGAAAACCGTTGGCAGAATTATAGTTACAGAGAAAGATCGTACTTCTGTAGTAATGAATTTGACAGAGGTAACCATAGAAACAGACAATATGGGAACCAAAATAATTATTATCAAGGGAGACAGAATAACTTCAGATGTGCAGTTACGATTCCGGGAGAAATTCTCCACCACATGACCAACAAAGAAGAAACTATGTAAACTACCGACAAAACGACAGACCTGAATTCCATCAGAACTGGCGAGCTTCAAACAGGGCAGGGCCTTCTCGTCAAGGTGAATTTATAGAAGTTAGGTCTCCTAATCCCAATAATGGCACGCGCCAACAAAGAGACAGACAATGACTTGCACCGCAGGCAGCCACGTGCGCCGGCTGGCACAGAGAAAAATAACATAGACGCTAACCCTGAAAAAAAAAATCCAGTATACTTTACCGACGTATACCGCATGGTAATTGCATTGAGGTTGAAACTCTTCGTACTAGGAAGAGTAAAGGTTTACTCCACATTTCACATGTAAAACCGTTTATTGAAAGATAATCTGCTTTTTAACTTTGTCTTTGCCATAAAACTTTTCACTTCACATTTCTAGTATGCTTTGTCAGAGTTAAGAAACTGTTAACATGCAACAATGTTTGAAGTTAACTATCCAGTCTAGAGCCTAGGGAACATTTTTAAACAGAAATTACGAATGCATTGTTATAGTGAACAGACAACACAGTGTTGTATTTGTACATTCTTGCTTGTTAGTTGCACGATTACGTAACGACTATCAGGCTTACATACTTAGGACATATACTGGTACTGCTAGTGAGATTTGAATGCAACATTTTGGTTTATTTGAAGATTACATTCTGGATTTAAAGTACTTTCTGTGAGATACCAGATGACACAGTGGTTAGTTTATGTGACAGCTACACGATTATATCATGATGTTACAATTGTTGCTTTTGCAGTTTTTCTGTATTATTCTGGAAAGTAAAACATGTTTTAGTAGTAACTTTTGTGGTATAGCTACAAGGAGACAGCCTTTTCCGTAGCACAACAATACGTTACAGCACAGTACTTTCTTCATCACAACAATAAGCGTAATAACTAAGATATCTATACGCAAAGCATTTCACTTTTGTTTATCATGAGGTAAGTACATTGACTTCTGCAGAACTTAGCTTTCGGAGGACGACAACTACGAGACTTCCACAGAGATTATCTTACAACATGACGCACTGTTTAGCGCTGCAGTACACGTATTTGAGTGATTAATTTTGTACTTAAAACATTTATTTTTAAAGATATTTGAAGTACAATGATACAAAGGTTTTCCCTGATACATTTCATTCCATTGCTGTAACCTGTAATACCTGAGGGTATAACTACATTAATCCTCAGGGGGGTACACGCTTACTTTGTGTATCATGTGTTTGGCAAGCACAAGGAGCCCTAGCTAATATGGTATTTGCTTACACAACTTTACACATATTTCTCTAACACAGAATTACACAGCTATCTCGTTATTTAACAGAGAAACAAACATTTTTTATACTACATCAGTGACACATGTTTATGCAATTACACAGTTGGGTAACTTCACACTTACGAAATTGTATTTTGTCTGTACTTTGTGAACTGTTCATATTTTTTTGGACCCATTGTGATATTATGAGAGCTTTGAATGATATATTTGGTATGCGATCGTGATTTTTAAAGTACGTTTGAGGCAGATGACACTTTTGACATGAGCAGAGAATTTTTTTTTAGGTTTTGAAATAATTGGAGGAAGCTATGACGATTTTCGGAGCTGACTGAGGTGTTATGATGTTATTATTACGATGACTATGTGTATTATGCTGTTGCGGTATGTTTATGATCAATAAGCTGATGCTATATGAGTTATTTGATTATGCTACATATCTGTTATGACGAAATATTGAAGAAGTGTTGACGAATAAGGTAAGGAATAATGAGTAGTGGTTAGGGACTCTGGTTTGTGAAAAAGGTTGTTGGAAACCAAGAAGCGTACTTTAAGAGTTATGAAATGTATGTAAATTCGTGAATGTATTACAAAGCCGACGAAAATTTTTTGGACATTGTTATATCAATAGGATTTTGTTTCTACAGATTTGTAATGCAAATTCTTGACCTGTGAAATATTTTTATATGCGCCTGTCACTGTAGCGGAAACTGCTGTCGTAAATATTTCGGTAAGAAAGTTAAGTGACCACCTTCACGTAATGCGTCGTGGGCACCCAGCTGCGTGACAGACACCTGGAAAAAAGCCATTAGTGTGCACCTTTCAGAGGCAAAGATGGAGAAGAAAAAAAAAGGCCATTATCCTCGCTATTGACATTCCTTTGTAGAAAGCATCGTAAATACGACACCCTCAAACTTGAAAACATGATTACACTGTAGAGTTCTTAATTTATGATATTTACTGAAATGAAATGATGAGAAACATTTGATGTCTATTATCTTGCTAGTTGAAAGATTGTTTACTGCATTATGAAATGCCATATGGCTAGTGAATGACATTTCACGCCTTGCTTTGCCTATTTTGTTTAATATCTAGTTCCTAGCCACACTGCAGCGTTGGTTAAAATAAAATTTTATAGATGTACTAATATAAATATTTTATGCCTACAGATCCAGTAAAAAATAACTTTATGATGGATGTACTCCAAAAAAATGAGGGAGCACAAAAAGACATTTCCACTTCACAGGAATTGCATACATAATTTTTGTCAGTGACTTGGTGACTTGTCTGCTAGAGCAAGTTAAGTGATGCGTCACTCCAGTGTTAAGATGTGACATAGGTATTAAACATGGCCATTTTTACTGTAATGTTTTTTATGCTTGAGCTTTCTCATGTTTAGATATAAGTTATTGCATTTGCTGTGGCTGTTTGCCGGGCATAGTGCTACTAAATTTCACTTTGTATTACTCTGTTAAGCTAGTTTTACTACTGATTTATTTTTCTTGTTGCTGCACATTGGCTCATATTAGTTGTAATGTTGCATTGCTTGGTAATTTAGATTTACTGTAGCTTGCTTTGCCAATTTCCATTTTTTTTGTCATTGCTGTTTGTGTTAATTGTTTTGTGCTGCTGCATTGCCTCGTCCCTTAGTTTATGCATCTGAGCTCAGTAGATTTAAGTTAGCTTAAGAGGGGGTAGAGTATATAAGAGAATGAGTTGCGATGAATTGGAAAAAATGCATTGAGAAGTCATACGAAAAAAGTACAGAAAGCAGGTATAGATAGAACTTTTTGGAAATAATGAAGAACGAAGGGAGATCTCCGAGAAGTAAAGAAAGTTTTGTTTGCAAAATACTGCAGTAAAAGAAACCCTGTCCTTTCCTTGTGTTATCCCACTATGTGTTTGTGTTCCCTTGTATATTTGTGTTTTTCCTGTCTTTATGTGTTTAGCTGATGTTGTTATGTTGTAGAATTTTTCTAATACTATGTTATTTACTTTGTAAAGATGTTTAAACATTATTTGTTCTGTTTTGTTTTAATGCTCATGTGTGAAGTTGATGTTTCGAAAGTTATTCTGATCTTTTACGTATGTACTCATGTCATAATTCCTGTAACACGGATGTATATGTTATTTCGATTCTTTTGTAAAGCCTGTACTACAAATGTTATCTTTATTGTTATGTTCTATAATGATGTATTTTGTACCTTTGTAATTGTATTCTTATGTTATAAAATTGTAATTGACACCAGTTCATCATATTATTAACTTGTAAGTTCCATTTCACTGCACACGTTTCTGTTGGTCATAGTATATGGACAATATGTGAGAAGTAGGGACTGTTAGTGTTTGCACGTGTGTTAATAATTCAGCAAGGGACTGGATAACAGCATTGCTGGTTCTAAGGACAATTCCAAAAACTTTGTGAGTGCACAAGTGGTGGTTATGGACTTGCTATATTACCCGCAATACTCTTCAATGGTGATTGTGCACCTGCACAGTCACAACAGATGGCTGATGGCCATCTCTACAAGGACTACAGTGGGTCTGCATCTTTGATGATCCACCAATACCATTATTTCTACAAGGACTGCAGTGGGTCTGCACCTCTGGTAGCCCACCAATATCATAATCTCTACCAGGACTACAGTGGGTCTGCTCTGTGATGACCTACCTACCAATACTCTTCAAAATTTCGACTGACTCTGCTGTGGGTTTGCTCTGTTGTGGACCAATAACTGTCTGCATGTCAAGAGTCAGCACTGTCTTTCCGTTGGAAGGACAACACTACTTCTTCAAGATTGCATGGAAATCCGCTACTTCCGTGTACATTTTCTTTTACTGCTCAGACTTTGAGAAAAAAAAACACTGCAATTTTACTGTGATGAACTGTCTTTATGGACTGTGAGAAAATTTTAGCTTTTGACCAACATTGTATCAATAAGTGTGTGCATTTGATTTCTTTGTTATTGTAATTGTGAAAAAAATTTTAACAAATATGTATTGGCCAGTGCCCAAAAAAATTTGTAAAATTTTTTGTGGGGAGCATGGGGGCTATATAAGTGGGCTGTTTAGGTTTTCTTATTGGTAACACCACGTAGCGCTCTGTATGAAAATCACTGGCTGTGCTGTGTGAAGTCTGTGGCTAGTTTGCATTGTTGTCTGCCATTGTAGTGTTGGGCAGCTGGATGTTAACAGCGCATAGCGTTCGGCAGTTGGAGGTGAGCTGCCAGCAATGGTGGATGTGGGGAGAGAGATGGCGGAGTTTTGAAATTTGTAAGACTGGATGTCACGAACTGCTATATACATTATGACTTTTGAACACTATTGAGGTAAATACATTATTTGTTCTCTATCAAAATCTTTCATTTGCTAACTATGCCTATTAGTAGTTAGTGCCTTCAGTAGTTTGAATCTTTTATTTAGCTGGCAATAGTGGCGCTCGCTGTATTGCAGTAGTTCGAGTAACGAAGACTTTTGGTGAGGTAAGTGATTTGTGAAAGGTATAGGTTTAATGTTAGTCAGGGCCATTCTGTTGTAGCGATTTTTGAAAGTGAGATTGCGTTGCGCTAAAAATATTGTGTGTCAGTTTAAGCACAGTCATGTATAAATTGTTCTAAGGGGACGTTTCAAGTGTCTTGAAAGGAGGCTATAAGATGAACATCAACAGAAGCAAAACGAGGATAATGGAATGTAGTCAATTAAATCAGGCAATGCTCAGGGGATTAGATTAGGAGATTTGACACTTTAACTACTAGGTGAGTTTTCCTGTTTGGGCAGCAAAATAACTAAGAATATTCATAGTAGAGAGGATATAAAACGTAAACGGCGATGGCAAGAAAATAATTTCTGAAAAAGAGAAATTTGCTAACATCAAGTACAGATCTCAAAGTATTTATATGAGTGTAGCCATGTATGGATGTGAAACATGGGCGACAAACAGTTTAGACAAGAAGAGAATAGAAGCGTTTGAAATGTGGTGCTACAGAAGAGTGATCAAGATCAGACGAGTTGATCACGTATTTAAGGAGGAGGGATCTGTTGGTAGGACACATTTCAAAGGCATCAAGGGATCACCAATTTAGTACTGGAGGGAAACGTGGAGGGTAAACGTCGTAGAAGGAGACCTAGAGATGAATACACTAAGCAGATTCTGAAGGATGTAGGTTGCAGTAAGTACTGGGAGATGAAGAGGCTTGCACAGGATGGAGCAGCATGGAGAGCTGCATCAGACCAGTCTCTGGACTGAAGACCACAACAACAACAACTGTTCCATGCTTAACCCTCGAGTGGTGCTCCGGAGTCTCTGGAACTCCAGGATAGTATGAAGTTGTAGAATTTTCATATTTGTTGATCGGGGAGCATGCACTGTTTGTACCTTCCTATGTTGGGGAGACATGTCACATACTTGGGCGGCTGCAGTTTGTTATCAGCACAAGCGCTGTGAACAACGAACTTAAAAGAGTCAACGGGACTCCGCGACGCAGTTAGTGTAACATTTTCAGTCCAGTGAAAATGCACACAGATCCAAGCGAAGTTAACGCAACGGATCCTTACTTTGAGGAATGTGTACTAAGATGAACTGAGCAGTGTGATGCTGACTGTCCGGATCAAGATGGCGATTCCGAGAGCAACATCGCCGTCGAAAATGCTAATCAAAGTGATCACGAAGTAGCAAGTAAGCTTTCTGGGTATGAATCTGATGACGATGATGAGATGTAGGTTATTAAAATACGACAATTGTATCCTCAGTGCGTTGTAAACATGCAGGACTCCTTACGTGCGTTTTAATTTTATCCTTATTTCGCAGCTTCAAACGTGACTGTATTCAGTACACTGGGGGTACGAATTAAAAAACGCCTTTAGTCCATCATAAAATGTAATTTGTGTTTATACATGCTTTACTTTTTCATTTGATATATGTGAAATGCATATTCCTGTCATAAAAAGATATCATGTTAGGTTATGGAAATTTGGAAATTTGTGGTAAGATCTTATGGGACCAAACTGCTGAGGTCATCGGTCGCTAAGACGTCACACTATTTAATCTAACTTAAACTTATGCTAAGAACGACACACACACCCACGCCCGAGGCAGGACCTGAACCTTCGAAAGGGGGAACTGCGCTGACCGTGACAAGGCGCCTCAGACCTCGCGGCTGCCCTGCGCGGCGTTAGGTTATCAATTTCGTTAAGTCAAACGCGGCAAATATGGGCGATATATGGAAAAGATGATCATAACCTAACATCAAACCTTTTCGTGACGGAATATGCATTTCACCTCATTCAAGAAAAAAATAAAGCATATTTTAAGACAAATTACACCTGATGCACCGCATACTCAATAAAACACGAAAAGTTGTGACTGACGGCGTTTCTTAATTCATACCTTATGTGTGTATTTAGAGCGTTGTAAATATTTTAGAATTTTCCTCCAGAAGTAAATGTCTGCTCTTGTCTTATAGTTTACACGTTATCAAATGTGTATTCGATAGCTAAAACTTTTATTTCTAGGTTTTTCTTGGAAAATAGTAGTCGGCCGCCGTGGCCGAACGGTTCTAGGCGCTTCAGTCCGGAACCGCGCGACTGCTACGGTCGCAGGTTCGAATCCTAACTCGGGCGTGGATGTGTGTGATGTCCTTAGGTTAGTTAGCTTTAAGTAGTTCTCTAAGTTCTAGGGGACTGATGACCTCAGATGTTAAGTCCCATAGTGCTCAGAGCCATTTGAACCATTTTGAACCATTTGGAGAATAGACAGAAGAGAAAGACTATGTTTATTTTTGTAACACATCTAGTTTAAAATTTTTTTCACTTTAGTTTGTTTCTAAATAGGTTACATATAAAAAAGCTTGTGTCTTTATAAGTCTCTGATTACGTATACATCCCGAAAGACCAACATAAATGAACCATTACCACACAGTACACTTGGTTTCTTTTGGAGGGGTTGCGACACTTGTGAGGAATGACAGTTGTGAGGAGACCCGGGGGAACAGGTAGCGGGAGGTCTACAGGGACAACAAACAGGTAGTGCACCGCAGTTCTGTACTGCACCGTTACATCACTGCCGTCACACAGGAGTGCAAAACGATCGCTGTAACGCATCAGACAAAAGGCATGGGATCTACACAAGATCCGACCGATGCTGCAGGAATATTTCTGCAAGAACATAATTGCTAATGAATGATGGGAGCAAATTTTTACTTTCAGATGACGACAGAGGACCAAATGATAGGATGTTGGTGTTCGACAGCGAAAGGGGAAAATCCTGTTTAACAGACTGCATTCGTTCTTTGTCGACGGAACGTTCAAAAGCTGCAGCCAGCAGTTTGGACAGTTATTTATTGTTCATGCCGATATTTCTAGTTCTGAGGAGGAAACAAACACAGTTCCACCGTGTACGCCTTGCTACCCAATAAAAAGCGAGAAACGTACGATCGAGTTTTCACTGCTGGTAAGAGCAACGTACCTGGATGGAATCATACAGCTATCATGATGGATTTTGAAGCTGCAGTCATCCAAGCAGTAACACATTTGTTTCCTGATGCAAATATTGATGGCTGCAACTACCATTTCAACCAATGCTTGTGGAGGCAAGTGCAGAATTGCGGCCTTGTTGCTGCCTACAAGTAAAACGAAGAAATTCGTTTTCACATACGATTGTGTTCCACTTTGGCTCACATTCCCCTGGACATGTCAGATGATGGGTGGCTATGCATTCAGGAGAGCACGTCAGATAATGAAAAACTGCAGGATTTTTACGACTATTTTGTTGAACAATGGCTGGATAATGAACACATGCCAAGAGATATATGGAACTGCGCATGAAGGCGTCACCGCAACAACAGTGTTTCAGAAGGATGGAATCGGAGGATAAATACATTAATTTCGAAGGTTCATCCACGTTTTTACTCCTTAGTAAGAATTCTCAGAGAGGACGCAGAATATCATGGGCACCAATTTGACCGATTAGTTTTAAATCTAGGTGGGAAAAGAAGAAAAAAGTCCGCAATTAAGACAGATGAGATAGTTTCTGAGGACCTTACGAGACTCCAAGTTGACTGCAATATAAAATCATTTCTTACTTGCGTGGCCTATGCACAGAAATTACAATGAAAAGGAAATGGCTGAAACTACAGCAACACTTGTAAATATTGAAAAGCGGTTCAGTTCACGCAAATAGCCCTATTGTAAAAATTGTAAGTAAATAATCATCCTGTAAATATTGTAAATAAATATAACGCGGGACGAAGAGGGACTACCTCCTCGTGGTGTTCCATGGAAACGACACAAAGTCGGCTAAATGTCTGTTGCAAATTGTAAAAGATTCACTAATTAAGTCTGAAAAGTCATAACTTTTCTAACAATCACAATCAGCATTTTTGTGTATAGAATTTTAGAAACAATGTCTGTTGGAGTGGACGATGAATACGTCTTGTTTCAATACATAAATTGCATTCCTTAACGCTAATTGCTAGCAGGACTCACATTAGACCTCAGTACACTTCCCTGCATGGTACGGGAAAATTGGGGTTTATTTCGAAATAATTAAAGAAAAAGTTTCTACCGAGAACCAAATTCTTTACTTGGCTCGTCTTAATATATGGTAAAAGGTTGCCACTCCTATCATATCAAGTTTTGGGTGAGGGGTTGAAAGATGGAAAACGTTTACGGTTTCTATAGTTTCAGTAAAATACATCGTCAAGTATGAGGCTGAGTGGAAATTATGCTCTATGTAAGATTAATCAGAACAAAAAATTCCAATGAAAAAGGTCTTACGCATAACTGTGCTGCAACTAATGGTTGACATGATATCGTGGGGGCAAAATCAGCTCCGATTTCTAATGTGACTAAGGCTACTCTTCCTTCCCCAAAACAATTCTGAAATAATGTAACCTGGCTGCACTGGAGGAGTGTGAATCTCCCTCGGCAGCTGCCCAGGCCGGCACAAGCCGAGCGCTCAGTCACACCGAGCGGCAGCAGGTAGTGGCCGAGCAGGTAGCGGCGCAGCATTTGCGACACACCCTGTGGCGGTCCCTCAGCAACCCGGATTTCTCACAAGTGTCGCCACATTCCAGTTTCACACAAGTGTCGCTTCTCACAACTCGTTTTGGAGACCCCAGAACGCATTTAGAGCTAAAATTTCCGACCAAGTCTGTTAAGGGTTAAGGAAAAATTTACCATAACTTTCTATGCCCAATCTTGCAGAAGTCTTGTAGGAGAAATAGTCTTTTTAAAACCTGATGAATGTTTTTGGAGCACCCTGCGTTCTGTAATAAGCTGGGGAAGAGCTACCCTACAGTGATCTGTGTCGCGCCCACACACTTACAAGCGCGGGAAGCCTTTCGCAGTGAAGCAGTAAATGCACTAGAGAGGTGAAGAGAAGTTCTGTTGGTCGGGAACGTTTAGCAGCGCTTGATTACGGCACTATGTTTAAGCAAACAGATCTTCCGGGAAGGGCCCGCCTCCAGCACTGCCACCTGCTGGCCGTCCCAGAAGGGCCTTTCTGAGAAGGCGCGCAGCCAAACAGGTGAGCCGAATTCCAGGTGGCGAGCTCTCCAGGTGAGGGCACGGTAGACGCGCCGCAAATATTTATTGACGGCCGACGAGGGTGGAGCAAACCGACGGCACAGTGATAGGACGCGGGGTGGATCTGTGGCTCATTCTACGGTACTACATTGCGAGCGGTCGTGAATTCACGGCGAGTGGACCGGTTGGGAGCCCACGTGGGTAGAAAGGAAGGATGATTGGGTTTAACGTCCTGCCGACAACGAGGTCATTAGAGGTGAACGTATTCCGGTATTTACCTGGAGCGATTTAGGGAAATCACGGAAAACCAGATCTGAATGGACGTACTTGGTTTTGAACCGTCGTCCTCCCGAATACGAGCCCAGTGCGTTAACCACTGCGCCACCTCGTCCTTCTAATTTCTATAAGAGTTTTTCTTATTAATAAAGGATTGCTTTCCTAGAGTTATATATCGCGCATTGCGATCAAATATGTCAGAAAATCGGCGATGTTGATTAAATTTAAAATATTTGTGCAATCTTGTTATTCCTTTATATACTGCTCTGAATTTATTTGTCGTTTTCAGAACAGTTGTTTGATTGAAGCCAATTTCTCGAACAAGAACATCAGTAACTATTTTATTGCGTATTCACATAAAATCTAGAAAGGTGCTACAGCATCTTAGCGAAGTCAGCGACGACAAAGACTGTTGCATTATTTACCGTCTTCATACGTAATGAGGAAGGTGGAGCTTTCTTGCTATATTTTTTATCAGAGAAAACATGAACAGGAGATGTGAACTTACAATAAATTGAGTTACATGTGCATTGAAAGTGGAAGTCCGAAACTATATTTGGAACCTTTAAACAGATTAACGACTTCCCTCTCACTGTTTGCCTTATTCAAGCCTACTCTTTAATGTTGATTTTACACCCAAGGTGTCATATTTGTGAGGTGACAGGAAGTTATCAACATGAGGTATTGCTGGAGCATCTTCTTCTTCTTCTTCTTCTTCTTCTTGCATTACATCCTCTGTAGTACCACGAGTAGCCCCTTCGTGAACTGCATTTTCCTCTTCTTCTCCCAGAACCTCTTCATTCTTTCTCTTCTTCTCTCCCGCTCTTCTTCCGATATCTTCAGTGTCCTTTTCTCCTGTCGGCTCCACTGGTGACATTCTAATCTTTTCCTGTATTCTTCTCTGTCATTGATCTCCGGCATATTGGTGGGTGTATATTTGTTCCTCCAGTTTTCCTTTCCTTCAACTTGATTCCCAGTTCCAACCAGTCCTTCTGAAGTTCAACAAGCGACTTGGTTCCTGTCTTTCCCGTTGTCCTGCCTGTTGTTTCCCACACTATCTTCGTCATTCTGTCCATTATCATCCTAACTTCATGTCCAGCAAACCTTGCCCTTTTTAGTCTGATTTCCCTAGGTCTTCGCATCCACCTCTTTTGGTACCTAGTATTTTTCTCAGTGTACATCTCTCTTTTTTCTCTAGTTGTTCTGTCCCATTTCTTCCTATTGCCATCGTCTCAGCAGCATATAATACTGCATTCCTAACCATTGCCTTTTAGTGGCTTATCTTTGCCTCTGTGGATATATTCTTTTTATTGTATGTCTCTCTCGTCATGCAGAAGGCTGACCTCATCTTCTTTATCCTCTCTGTTATTCCCTCCTTGCTCCTGTTCCTTCCTGTTATAAATTCTCACAGGTGTGAGCTAATTTTTTTTTTTTTTTTTTTTTTTTTTTTTTTTTTTTTTATGGGACAGCCCGTGTCTGTCCAGTTATATGACTGAAGTTGTTAGCCCCAGAAGATGTATTCAGGCTGCACCTGACATGGGGACACAGACGCCTCTTGTAGCCGCCCCTAACATGGAGTACAGCCGCTGCCTGATATGTTTCACTGGCTCTTCCGCTCTCTCTGCCGTTGGGAAGTGACGTTCCTCTTCCGCCTCATTGACCATTGGCCGGGCTTCGCCTGCAACCCTAGATGGGGGCCCTAACTGGGTGCTACCATCCAGAGCCAGATGGACCCAGGTTTTTTTGTGAGGTTGTTACTCCCACCCTTCCTCCTTACACGTGACTTGCGAGATGGGGCCCTGGGCTTGATGGGAGCATGTACATTGTTAATACATATGGGATCTTTATGGTGGCTGTCCTTCAAGAAATATTTTTCTGGAATTGATAACAGGCAGTCAGTTCGGTCATTTAACAGAAAATCTTGCAGCTGCCTATCTGGACTTACCTGTTAGGTGCCTCTAGCCACAGCAGGGGCAGTGGCGCAGGAGAAACGTAGGTCGACCGGGCAATGGTTTCGACAGCGTCATAAACATCCTTTGTGAACAGGAATGAAAGCCATAAAAATTCGCAAGTTCACATGTTCACCATGGACCAGAAGCTACTGAGGGAGCTGTCAGGTGGTGCTGCCCCTCTGCTGAAGAGCTTTTTGATAAGCCTCAGGCCTTCAAAGCAATTTTAGAAAGAACGCAACATTTATGGCAGCTCTGAAATGGTCTATGTTGGGACACAAAAGCACTTCTTTTAGTTTAACCGACGCTCCTTGTCGCACACGTTATAACATTTGGGCTGTCCAGATAATGATCTCCATGACAAATGTGTTATTCACTTCAGGGCTAAACAGAAACTTAAAACACGCTGCCTAAAGTGGTCATGGGTAAAAAGAAGTCCGACACATAAACGCCTTCCCCTCTCTGTACAGGAATTTGTGGGTCAGGGATTAGCTGCTTCTCCAAGAAAAGATAAGGCTGCTAACTTTGATTAGGATTGGCCAATGGGTAAAGCAGATGAGTTAGAGAGGAGGCATGATGCCCATGAAGTCTTGTCTTCTTGTTCAGACTAAGGTCTGGAGAGGTCTTCTGATTCATACTCCGGTCTGGAGTGATCTTCTGTTTCAATCTCCAGTGTGGAGAGGTCTTCTGTTTCAGACTCCAGTCTGGAGAGGTATTCCATTTCAGACTCCAGTCCCTAGAGGTTTTCTGCTTCAGACTTTGACCTAGAGAGGTCTTATGATTTAGACTTTGGTCTGGGGATGGTTCTGGTCTTGACTCGTGTTTGAGTGGGCTGCACTTCGGACACTTGTCCTGAGCGTAACTTTGCACCAGCATTGGTCTTGATGGGGGCGCTTTTGATGAGGACTTAGCCGTACCAACAGTTTAGACCTCAGTCATCTCAGAAAACTCAATGTGCCAACGGCAGTCTTATTCGTGATTGGTCTGTCGCTTTGACGTTTGATCTCCTTGTGCGCACGCCGTGTTAATGAGTTAAATTGACAGGCGAACGGAAGTGTCACACGCTGGAATCTGCCGAGATTTTAGGGTTCCATTAGAGAGTAATTACGATTCTCTAACAGATCGCCAGCAGCGACTTTGCATATTTCGTGCCTACGATAAAATATCACAGGCGCCGCACATCGCTGTTCGCCAGACGTTTGAACGTCTACTCTGGCTTGTTAGGGCAAACAGAATCACAGTCTCGCCTCTTGTTCTCAGCTGCACCAACGCAGTATAATCTCTGTGTGGAACAAATCCATCGAAGTATATTCAGTATTAGATAATTTCAGGCTGTGTTATCCATGTTCGGAGCCCAGAGTAAATAGTTCAGTCAGACAAACTTAGTCTTTGCCAACCAGTTGCCACCCAGTGGAGCGTTAATTATCAGTTGGGTCAGTCTGTGTTGCCAACAGTTCACGTTTTAATTGTCATCGCGCTTAATAGGTATTGTTTGTCCTGTTTTCTTAATCAATGAACTTGTGCAGTAACGTTTATAAAAGATCAAACCCGTGTTGATATATAAACTACTCATTAACAATTGAGTACAACAATGACAGGGACAGCATTCATGTTCATTTGGATTCAGGTAAGTGTGAAAATCTCGAATGCAGTCTAACAACAACAAACACAGCCGAAGGGTAAAATCAAATCAGCATTTACATGGGCCAAGTAGTCAAGTGGAAGGTTTACTATTTCAAGCGATTGCTGTAAGGGCATACATTCAGACACCTGTAACCTTCCAAACCATACTGCAAGTCCAGTGTAGTCAATCATATTAGAATCATTCTCATAGGCATTACTTGAACAGTGGCTACATTTGCTTAGTTGTTCCAAATAGACCATTCTAATTTTTTTAGCTATGATTGGCAATTTCCGCATTTGGACCTTTTTCAAACACTTGGAGTGGGTCCTTTATTATTGTATTACTAAAGGACCAAAATATAGCTGAAGCAATTATTAATATTCAAGATGAATACTCATAGCGGTGGTTGTCCACCTACAAGGTTGTCTGCACTTGGAGTAGGATGAAGTACAGGCGAAACTACCTATCACGTCAACATTTCTCCTCTGACGTAACGTGCCCTACATCAAATTCACATTGCAAGGACAATGCTACAATATGCTGACCTCTGTACAAATGATCAGAAACAAAAAAACCAGATAACTTTGTTCGTCGTTTTCAATGTTGTCGCCGTGACTACATTACTTTTTCCAAAAAAGAAAATAAACCGTCTTCACCCAATAGTCCTGACTTTCATTTCAAAATCGTTTCGAGCCATGGGGGCTTATCTTCAGGTTCGTCATCTGTTTACATTTTCCTTTTTTTTGTCTCGTTAGCAGAGCATAGGTAATTACAAAGTGATATACTGTGCTGCAATGCAGCTACTGATTTATAAAAGTGAGACAAAAAGATAATTACTTAGAAATTCCAGTTGTAGTTACATATTACTGGATATTTGTTCCACCTTTTATGCAAAACACCTTTGTTCTTGTTACACAAACATGTTTCGGCACCTCTGTGTCATCATCAGTGGTTTTTGTTTGTTGAACAACTGTAAAAGTGAACATGCTTTACGTTGTAACTGGTCTAACAAAATTAGACCAGAAGACAGTTTTTATTTGTTTTTGTTCTTCCATTGATTTAATATTATACGGGTTTCATCTGCAGGACCATCTGTATGGTGTCCTGCACTGATAGCTTGTCATCTGCAATTCAAACGAAATAAATGCAAATCTTATCAGCAAGCTAACATATTCCTTGATTTCTGAAAATGTCATTTTGGTGTGGCAAAACGTTTTGTTTATACATTTGTTGTTACTCACGTCTTGTTGTGACTGATCCTTCTTCTTTCGCGTTCCGAGGGCACTTCACATACATATTAAATGTTCTTTGCGGATTTTTAATGTGTGTGTTTGTGTGTTCACATGGTTCACATGGCTCTGAGCACTGTGGGACTTACCATCTTAGGTCATCAGTCCCCTAGAGCTTAGAACTACTTAAACCTAACTAACCTAAGGACATCACACACATCCATGCCCGAGGCAGGATTCGAACCTGCGACCGTAGCAGTCCCGCGGTTTGTGTGTGTGTGTGTGTGTGTGTGTATGTGTGTGTGTGTGTGTGTGTGTGTGTGCAGTGCCGTCGGAATGTGGAAGAAGAAGGATCAATCACAACAAAACGTGAGTAATAACAAATATACATACAAAACATTTTACAACACCAAAATCAGGGTTTTCAGAAATCAAGGGATATGTTAAGTCGCTGATAAAATTCACATTTACATCGTTTTTTTTTTTCTGTAGATGACAAGCTATCAGTGCAGGGCACCATACAGATGGTCCTGTAAAACCATATAACGTAAAATCAAGGTAAGAACAAAAACGAACCAAAACTGTCTTTAGGCCTCATTTTGTTAAATGAGCTACTACCTAAAATATGTTCACTTTCTCAGTTGTTGAATAAACAAAACCCACTGATGATACCACAGACATGCCGAAACTTGTTTGGGTAACAAGAAAAAATAGTGTTTTAGCAAAAAGGGCGGAATCTGTAGCCAATAATTTTAACTGGAAACACGGAAAAAATACAAGAGCTGCAAATCCAAAAGATGAATATAGTAGCTACATAGTGTATAGGTACAGAATGTATAAACATATCTATATGTATACAAACACTTTCGCTTCACAGCACATATGTACACAATTTGAACAACTTAATGAATATATAAATGTAAAGACGTGACGTTTTCATATATGCACAGATGCTGTTATTTGTAATGTGAAGTAGATGCGTCAAATATTTTCCATGAACAGAGCTTATAACTGTGAAATTCTCGTTTCTATAGGAAAAAATAAATTGCTGATGAAGCTGTGGCTGTCAGACTCAGTTTTTCACTTTTAGTAAGTTATCAGAATTTTTTTTTTGTGTAGTAGTTCCTCTAGTTCTTCTTACAGATCACGTTTTCTTGCATTATTTTCTGTGCAGAACACAGTTGGCTATCATTTAGTGCGTGCGTCATCTGGCAGATGGTCAGGCATTTGAAAGAAAGACGCCAGTTCTCGAAATGCATCGTTTACTGAATAAAAATCGTGATTAGTGACTCAAGGCGATTTATTTTCTATTTTATAAAAAAAATTGCAGCGCGGGTTTATTAAAGTGCTTTAGAATGAACTAATGCTTCATTCTCCTGATGATGGCCAATACTGGGCGAGACCAGCAATTTCTTGTTGATATATGTGACTGTGCCTGACAACAACCATTTTAAAGTACGGGTCGACAGACTATTTTCCTGAATTGAGTGCCTAGAAATCCTTATGAGAGACAAGTCTAGGAGAAACTATTTCCGCGTTGTGTGGTACGTGCTACGTTTATTAGCTCAATCTTTGAAATACTTCTCTCCTGACGTATGTCTGTAGTGTATCGTCTGCAGTCATTACAGGGAAGCGATGTGATATAGTTCAGAGAACTGATGTCATAGCTCAAGAAATCTCTGTGTACTGTACTTCATAGTCTTGACCAACTGGTCCTCTCCATTTCAGGACTCTGTGGACATCTTCCGCATATTGTCGATCAAGGCGAACGTCCGTTACTTCCGAGAAAATCTGAGGGTGACGCATACCGCTGGCATTGACCACTGATTGTGTCAGTCCGCCCCGACACTGGTGAAATATTTCAACGACTCACCGTCAGCGACAGCGGTCAACTCTGAAGGTCGCTTAGAGTGCTGGATGGATTCAGCGAAGCGAGGCTCAGTAATTATTATTTGTTGCTCCTTACATTTCACGGTAGGTGCGTAAAAATGCTACCATTACCAAGGTGACGCATGCGTGACATTGAGAAGTAGGAATATGTAATGAATTACAAAGTAAAAGAAGTAGACATCCTCATAGTCTACGGAGCATCCTCAGACGGACCTACTATCACAACAGTTGAAGGAAAATTAGACGTTCGGTGAAACATAATGTTGAAACGAAACGAGGGAAAGCCTTCACTCTAGGAATATTAGGAATATTATTTACTTTATGTTGTTTTTTCTCTCAAAATCTAGGTAAAAGGTATGACTCCTCTTCTCCTGAAAGAGGAATGAGTACGTTGTGCAACCGGTAGTGTAAATAAAGATTACTAGTTACGGAAGAAGTTCGTACTTTGCCAGTCAGAAACCTGCCTGAACCGCAGTTGCAATGTACAGATGAATACAGCGAAAGATGACCGGAAATGCGTCAAAAAATTGGGATCAGTAGTGTCTTTTGTCGATCCGCGACATGCTGTTTCACCCGCGAACTCGCTTGATTGATGTCTACAGTTAGCATGGACGGAGCACCTTCTACGTTAGTAAGCGAACATTCCAGCACCTTGTAGCTGAATAGACGTATATTACGGGATCCACCATGTTCACTGTGATGAGAACGTTCCTTCGGTTCATGATTCTGACACCAAGGTACTTTTCTTTCGAGTAAGGATGTTCTTACTGTGGTTCGAAGACTGGTTTAAAGCAGTTCCCGCCGGCCGCGGTGGTCTCGCGGTTAAGGCGCTCAGTCCGGAACCGCGCGACTGCTACGGTCGCAGGTTCGAATCCTGCCTCGGGCATGGATGTGTGTGATGTCCTTAGGTTAGTTACGTTTAAGTAGTTCTAAGTTCTAGGGGACTGATGACCACAGAAGTTAAGTCCCATAGTGCTCAGAGCCATTTTTTTTAAGCAGTTCCCCATCCCAGTCTATTCTGCGTAAGTCCCCCCTATCTGTCCGACTACTACTTGCTGTCTGTATTAGAGCCTTCCCTGGGCCTCCCTGCGCAGTTTTTATTCCCCACATTTGTTCTATTACCAATCTGAAGATTACCTGTGGCCTCAGGATACGTCCTGTCAACCGTTCTGTACTGTTAGTCATGTTTTGCCATATGTTTCTTTTCTTGCCATTCCTATTCAGTACCTCTCCATTAGTCATCAGAGCGACTCATTTAATCTTCATCATTGTTCTGTAACAACACATTCAAAAGCTTCTATTTCTTCTTGCCTGAACTGTTTATCGTTTACGTCTCACCTCCGTTCAAGGTCACATTCGTTACAATTTCGGGAAAGACTTCATAAAATTTAAATTTATGTCCGATGGTAACAAACTTATCTTTTTCAGAAGTACTTTTCGTACCATTCCCAGTATGTATTTTGGATCCTCTCTTCAGACTGTCAGTTACTGTGTTTCCCAAATAGCAAAAGCCATCTACTGCACTTAGTGTCTCATTCTCCAATCTAATATTTACATCATCGTCTGGTTTAGTCGATTACGTACCATTACTCTTCTCTTACTTTTGTTGTGATTCATCTGACAACTTTTCAAGACAATTCATTCAGTTAAACTGATCTTCCAAGACCTTTAACAACTATGACAGAATTACAATATCATCGGCAGATTTGAGAGAAAAAAACAACATAAAGTAAATAATATTCCTAATATTCCTATAGTGAAGGCTTTCCCTCGTTTCGTTTCAACTTTGTGTTTCACCGAACGTCTAATTTTCCTTCAACTGCAAATTCATTTCACATTTTTTAGTTTCCAAATGGCTTTCGACACCGTTCTTCACAAACGACTTCTGATCAGACTGCGAGCCTGCGCAGTACCGTCTCAGCTTTGCTAATGGATTCGTCGGTTGCTGTCAGAGAGGTCACAGTTCGCAGAAATTGATGGAAAGTCATGGAGTAAAACAGAAGTGATATATGGCGTTCCCCATGGAAGTGTCAAAGGCCCTCTGCTGTTCCCGACCTGTATAAACGATCGAGGAGACAATATGTGCAGACCTCCCCGATTGTTTGCAGATAACGCTGTCGTCTACCGGCTAATAAAGCTATCTGATTATCAGAACGAATTGAGAAATGATGCAGACAAAGTATCTGTATGTGGCGAAAACTGGCAATTGATTCTAAATAATGGAAAGTGTGAAGTTATCCATATGAGCGCCGAAAGGACTCCGCTGCATTTCGGTTCCACCATGAAAAGGAACACAAACGTCTCAAAAATGAGATCGACAGGAAGTGCAAAATGGCTAAGCAGGGATGGCTGGAGGACAAATGTCAGCCGTCAACTCTGGAGGTCGCTTAGAGTGCTGGATGGATTCAGCGAAGCGAGGCTCAGTAATTATTATTTGTTGCTCCTTACATTCCATGGTAGGTGCGTAAAAATGCTACCATTACCAAGGTGACGCATGCGTGACATTTGGAAGTAGGAATATATAATGGATTACAAAGTAAAAGAAATAGAAATCTAGGTAAAAGGTACGACTCCTCTTCTCCTGAAAGAGGAATGAGTACGTTGTGCAACCGGTAGTGTAAATAAAGATTACTAGTTACGGAAGAAGTTCGAACTTTGCCAGTCAGAAACCTGCCTGAACCGCAGTTGCAATGTGCAGATGAATACAGCGAAAGATGGCCGGAAATGCGTCAAATAAGTGGGATCAGTCGTGTCTTGAGAAAGTGGTGAAGGTAAACAAGGAGGAACTTGAAGAGGGAGGTAAAGTTCAGGAAGAAGAACTAAAAGCTGTTATGTCAGAAGATTTCTCTAAGTATATTAACCCTATAAAATATGTTGTTTAGCAGCCATCACACTATTTTTTAAGAAAAGTCATAGGTTCAGTTATCTGCCACGGCATCAACCAGTTGTTCCTTTCTTCTGTAACCAGTGTTTTGTAACCGCAACTTATTAAACAAATGATTCTGTAATATCCACACTTGAAGTAATTATTACAATAATAACATTATGCCGATCAAATAAAGACCTCAGTTAACTTTTTTGCGACATAGTCATTTCTGTTCGCCAGATTCGAGCGTTTCAAAAGGTCATCACCAAATCTAAAAATTTTGCCCATATTTTATTAATCACGATCGTCTGCTGATAATTCTTGTATATGTGTAAAAAAGTAGGACTCTCACACTGAGAGCTCCGTGCAAACTTGATTATGCATACGTATAGTTCATCCATCCTGGGAATGGAGAATCTCAACGATTTTAACCTTTAATCAATATCGATACTGGCAAGATATTGGTCGTGGGAATTTAAAGACGTATCAAGATCTCAGACTAGCCCGGACGTGCAAAACGAAGGGCACAGAGGACTACAGTTTATACATGCAGAGAGAGAAGACTTAATAAAACTTTTCTAACTTACTAAAATATAACTACAACTTACATTTTATGTCTGTATGCAACAATGCTCCTCTACAATAATTTGGACGGATGATGAATGCAATACATTCTCACATAGCCAAAGACATTTTTTCTACGATATATTTATAATTTAACAAATTTCATACTTTTTACTTTACTATACTGTGAAATCTTTCATGTCAATGGGAAATGGAATGGCTATAGCTTTTGATCAATGAGTTTGCGAGAATCAAAATACCCCAACATACCTCTACATATATACACCGCTAGCCACCAAGTGGTGTGTGGCGGAGGGCACAATTCGCGCCAAAGTCATATCCCCCCCACTGTTCCACTCACGGATCGCGCGAGGGAAAAACAACCGTCTGAACGCCTCAGTACGATCTCTTATTTCCCCTATCTTTGAATAATGATCATTACGCGATTTGAAAGTTGGTGGTAATAATATATGCTCTACATCCTCGGTGAAGATCGGAATTTACTGAGCAGCCCCTTTTGTTTAGCGCGTCGTCTATCTGCAAGTGTGTCCCACTTCAACGCTCTCGCGATGGCTAAATGTACCAGCCACGAATCTTGCCACCCTTCTTTGGACCTTCTCAATTTCTTGAACCAGACGCAACTGGTAAGGGTCCCATACAGACAAACAGTACTCTAAGACTGGACGAACTAACGCATTGTAAGCTATTTCCTTTGTTGAAGGACTGCATCGCTTCAGGATTCAACCAATAAACCGCAATCTAGAGTTCGCCTTACCCGTTACTTGTGTAATCTGATCATTCCATTTGAGATCATTTCCAATAGTCACACCCAGATACTTGACTGATGTTACCGCTTCCAAAGACTCATCATTTATTTTGTACTCGTACATTAATGGGGATTTTCGCCTTGTTATACGCAGTAGGTTACACTTACTAATATTGAGAGATAACTGCCAGTCATTACACCACGCATTTATTTTCTGCAATTCCTCATTGATTTGTTCACAACTTTCGTGTGATACTACTTTCCTTTCCGACAGACAGTCTAAGGCCGCTGTCAGTACCATCAAGCAGATCGTTTACGTAAATCGTAAAAAGCAGAGGACCTATTACGCTACCCTGGGGCACACCTGAAGTTACTCTTGTTTCTGTTGAAGTTACCCCGTTCAGGTCGACATACTGCTCTCTGTATGTTAGAAAACTTTCTATCCAACCGCATATGTCACTGGATAGACAGCAAGCACGCACTTTTTGTAGCAAGCGACAATGTGGAACTGAGTCGAACGCCTTTCGAAAGTCGAGAAATATGGCATCAACCTGGGAGCCGGCATCTAGAGCCTGTTGTATATCATGCACAAAGAGGGCATGATCGCTGTTTTCTAAAACCGTGCTGGTTGCTGCAGATGAGCTTCTCAGAGTCTAGAAAGATCATAATGTCTGAACACAAAATATGTTCCATAATTCTACATCAAATCGATGTCAGCAAAATTGGCCGGTAATTATGTGACCTAAATGACCGAATCTTTTGATTAGATGGACTTAGAAGATTAAATTGTTTACGCCACCAAGGGACCATAGACCTCAGCATATGATATAAATTTGAACTTGGTACGCCAACCTGTTCCAGATAAAAAGGGGTCTTTAAAGACGGACAAACAGACGAACAAAAAATGACAAATCATTTTTTGTGTGACATAATTACAAATTAACAATTTTCCGATTTTTTCTTTCACTTTTACTGTAGAACCTTGGTTGTTGCCGAATTGGTTAATGGGAAGCGCCCCATAGATATCGTCGAGTGAATTTTCGAGTAACAAAATATGTGACATACACGGCCGTATCGTTTAATTGTCTTCCCTTACAAGCTTAAAATTTTTACACCGCCAAGGGAGCGTAAATCCCAAATGTGACATAAATTTGAACTTGATCCTTGTACTCTTTCCTGAGAAGAACTGTTCGCAACAGTCTCACAGACAGAGAAATGGACAGACAACCAAGCGATCCTTTAAGGGCTCCGTTTCTACAGATCGAGGAACGGGACCCTAAAAACTACTTTCCAAGATGACATCCGTTATTAAAACTAGTTGTCGATAAATAGTATTCTCATTTCGGTGCTTTTTACCAGACTGAGTAGACTAGGTGTTTTTCAGTGGTACATCGGACATCTTGCTGTGCTGCTCCTGCAGTTTTTTTATGATGTTTCTTTCCGCCTTTACTTTTTGCCGACTTCGACTTCATATGTAGGAAATGGTAAAAAAAGAGGGGAAAGTGTTCTGGATGTTTGTCTGGTTCATTTATTTGCTGCAGAATAAAAGATGGAGCCGTTGTCTGTTAGATGCATGTAGAATGCGCGTTGTTTGACACTACCTATCCAATATGGAGGTCTTACAACGAAACTAACATTCGTTAATGTTGTCAAATGAGTATTTTGCCCCGGCAGTGTAATGCAATCCACCGATACTTATTTCCTATTTACGTCTCAGCAGTATTTATGGCATGTTCGAGTAACAAAATATGTAGCATAAATGGCTGTATCGTTTATTGTCTTCACTTAGGAGCTTTACATTTTTACACCGCCAAGGAAGCGTGAAATGCCTGGGCTAGCGGGACAGAGTAGATGAAGTTACACGTGTGTAAAGGGGCCAAAATAAGTTGCTGTCAGTTACACTCAACATATAAATTTTATTAGTTAAAACACACAATAACATAAGCAAGACTTAAAAACTCTCAAGCTTTTAACGAAAGAGCTCCTTTGATTTGATTTAAATCGGCTGAAAGTACATACGAAAATCCAGGGCCCAAGGCCTAAACAAGGAATTGGGGCACAGGAGTTCTTCTGGTTAGCTTCTTTAAAAAAAAAATTACTTCAATAGAAATAGGCTGAAGGCCACACATTAAGCAAGAACAGTGTTACGGCTTAAGGCCAAAACAAGAAAACGGCTGCAATTCTAGCCAAATTCAATGCACACAAGTTGTTGCTAGTGGGAATCTCACAGAAAGTAACAACCAGGATCAAACGAAGGGAAGTGATAGCAGTTGAGGCTTGACAGTAGGTTGAGTGAGCACTCAACTTTAGAGTCCAAGATCGCAGGGCGACGACCTTGGTAACCCTCGCAAGAAGCGCCTCACAACTCCAACCTCGCGCGCACGCCGCCAGCGGCTCCGGCCCGACTCTGCGCGACAGGGACCTCCTCGGTGGTCTGCGCAACCGACCGACTGCCCAGGCCCGGAAACGGTCAAGGGACCAAATATAAGTCGGTCGATGAGACGACCAACCGAATGACCAACCAATGGTCATCCCATTCCAGTCTTCTTCCCTCAGACAATTCATGTGTGTCGCCTGCGGTCGGCGAGCACTGGCTGTCCGCGCCTGACCGGCGCTTCGTCCCCGACTTCACTGCTGCTGTGTCGCCACTGCACTGCTGGTCCGTCTCCAACTGAGCTCCCGACTGAACTCTCTAGACACAATGACCTGGAAATACTATCGGTCGCTGCAGAGATGGTACGACAGTGCACTTATCTATAAGCGCTACTGCTGCCACTCACGGGCAGGTAAGGCAGGAAGTTAGTGACGCCAGTAAATGGCAGTACCGTAAGAGAAGATGACGAAGAATAAAAGGCATGAACACGAGTCGTGCATGGCCCAGAGCGAATATCCCAATGCTCCGGAAAATGCCGTTCTTCGAAACATCCGAAAATACCCACCTGACCAGAAGGGTCCTGAAGTGCCTACGTGATGCAAAATTGACGAATAGATGTCACGACATACGGACACGAGAGTGTAAAAGAAGGCGAGCAGCACTGCGTTCTCAGCGGCTCTGGAACAGCAGAATGGCTCGGTCAGGATAGCACAGCGACTTTTAACCTGGACTTGTGTCACTGGACATCATCTGAGTGACAAACCGGTCTGGGACGCTTTAATCCTTCTAAATATGTCCAAATCGATTCTCGGTGATGTGACTGTGAAGCGGAAACCTGTCGGAACAACCGCAGCTAAACCGAGACCAGACAAACATCATGGAGGAACAGTTCGGAGATGTCGATAATTTGTATCAGCATGGCAGTGAGCCCTGCTGTAAAGCACCGTCTGTGGGGCAGTGGCTGGTTTGTGGGCAACAACATTCCTGAAATGGACCGGTCTGTCCAGAGTTCCGATCTACACATATCAAAAAATGTTTTGCATCACACCGTTTCCCACAACTCCTGAAGACAGACGTTGAATGTGGATATTGTATCACAGACACAGTCCTTTAGACCGTTTAGAGATGTCAGTAAACCAGCCCCAAGATGTAAACAACCATGAACGAGCTGCGCTTATTAGATACAGGGGTCCGACAGCCGATCAGTTCCAGTCATTCCACCAGGAAGGAGTACCACAGCTCGTGTTGTCTGTAGTTGAAAAATGCCAAAGGGTCAATACCGCGGTTCGATCGCGTCTGCATTGTTACTCGTACTTTGTGCCAGGAATGCCTCTCAACAAGGGAAGTGTCCAGGCATCTCGGGGTGAACCAAAACGATATTCTTCGGACATGGAGGAGTTACATAGAGACAGGAAGTGTCAATGACATGCCTCGTTCAGACCGCCCAAGGACTACTACTGCAATGGATGACCGTTACCTACGGATTATGGCTCGGACGAACCTTCGCGGATGAGAGTCGCATGTGCCTTCAAACAAACAATCGTTGGAGATGTGTTTGGAAGCAACCCGGTCAGGCTGAACGCCTTAGACACACGGTCCAACGGGTGCAGCAAGATGGAGGTTCTCTGCTGTTTTGGGATGGCATTATGTGGGGCCGACGTACGCCGCTGGTGTTTATGGAAGGCGCCGTAACGGCTGTACGATACGTGAGTGCCATCCTCTGACCGATAGTACAATCATATCGGCAGAATATTGGCGAGGCATTCGTCTTCATGGACGACAATTCTCGTTCTCACCGCGCACATCTTGTGAATGACTTCCTTCAGGATAACGACATCGCTCGATAGGAGTGGCGAGCATGTTCTCCAGACATGAACCCTATCAAACATGCCTATGATAGATTGACAAGGGCTGTTTATGGACGACGTGAACCACCAACCACTCTGATGGATCTACGCTGAATCGCCGTTGAGGAATGGGACAATCTACACCAACCAACAGTATCTTGATGAACTTCTGGATAGTATGCCACGATGAATACAGGCATGCATCAACGCAGGAGGACTTGCTACTGGGTATCAGAGGTACTGGTGTGTACCACCATCTCTGAAGGTCTCGCTGTTGTTGGTACCACTTTCAATGTGTGGTTTTCATGAGCAATAAAAAAGGGAGGAAATAATGTTTACGTTGATCTCTATTCCAATTTTCTGTACTGTTTGGTGTGTGTAAATGCAATGATTAGTCAGAACGTCGATGCTGCTCCAGACCCTCGCGCCCAACATCACTACCTTCTCCGGTTCGGCTGTTGAAGAAGACTGGGCTAATAGGCTGCCATTCTTCTAAAAGACATTCCAACACATTCCCAGTAGATTTCAATCCGTCATTAAAGTGAAGGATGGACAATCCCATGTTAACGTCGACTAATGTATGTCCGGATACCTTTGATCAGCTAGTGTATGTTTAAATAATGATGCAGAGCTCATCTCAGATTACAGCACTTGATACATGTGAGCACCAACTTATAATTCATTATCCTTAGACATGCGGCACATGCAGAGTTTGGTGATCGTTGGACAAAGGGGGGGGGGGGGGCGGTTGACTGACGGTATATACGGGGTCGGCAGAACACGAAACAAATAAAGTGAAGCTAGACGTTCTCAACCGTGCGCGATTTTGCAAATAGAAAAAGCAGCCATACGGGACTGGTAATGTTCATAATTCGTGACCTACCTCACTGAAGCTAAATATTCTACTCAGACCAACCGAAGAAACTAATGAATTATTGTTGAAGCCTAGCATTGCTAGCTATAGGTCGAAAATTAAAGAATCGGAAACTGCCAAACACCAAGTCCCTCCAAGTCTTCTTCACATTACAAATACTTTACCAACGCGACTAAACGCACCCATTCTGGCTTGGGTACCTCTCAGAAATGCGTCTCGTCCAGCAGACCTCTCCTGTCCCCATTAGCGTCTCGCAGCTTATACTTATCCCACATTTTGAGGCTCCAACCGTCAGTTCTAGAGTCGAACAGCTGTCGGAATCGCTGGAAATACAGTCGTATGCAGTCTAATTTCGCTCGCCCTACCCTTCAATCAGCATGTCTACCTGGATTTTAATACCCACCATGTGATTTGGGGGTTTCTGCTAATGATGAAAAATGCAAGACACAATTGAAATGGATAGGGCAGATCTGCATCTACATCAACACTTTGCAATTCAGAATTACGAGCCTGGCAAATGGTTCATCGAACCACTTTCAAGCTAACGTTCCACTCTTGCTTGAACAGCGCTTGGGAAAAAACGAACATTTAAATCTTTTCGTACGAGCTTTGTGAGCCGTGGCGAGCTGGCGCCAGTGTTATTTTGTCCATGTATCGTTGAGATCGATCGTGGTTGAGCTAAGCTATCTTTGCTTTTCGCGTGTCCTATTTTCCGGGTTGGCGGGATAAGGGATAGGGTTGTTAGCCTTCGACGGGTAACCGTCGAGATCTCGTGACTTTCGCTGGGAGACGAGTGTCAACGGCTGCCGAAGGAGCGTGATGACCGTTATATGTTGTGGTGTGAAAGTGGTCGGGCGTTTTGGCGACTCGGGCAGCTTGGAAATACAAGTTCTGTGACTTCGCTGGGAGCAAAATTTGTAGTGAAGCGGTGAAGCTGTGGAACCCGCTCCTTCGTTGTGTGTACGTCATATGAAGTAATTGGTCGTAATTGTGTTTTGTTGAGCGACGCATTCAGAGGCAAAATGGCTCTGAGCACTATGGGACTTAACATCTATGGTCATCAGTCCCCTAGAACTTAGAACTACTTAAACGTAACTAACCTAAGGACAGCACACAACACCCAGCCATCACGAGGCAGAGAAAATCCCTGACCCCGCTGGGAATCGAACCCGGGAACCCGGGCGTGGGAAGCGAGAACGCTACCGCACGACCGCGAGATGCGGGCGCATTCAGAGACATTTAAATTTTATTATTATGGTGAGACTTTCATAGTCGAATTTTAAGTTGGTGTGGAAGAGTTCAGTTGGCCTAGTTAAATGGTGGCCGTTATATGAAGGTTTTCTCAGAAGTTTTACTAGTGATCTGTGTTTCTTGTAATCAAACGACGTTATGTTGGCGTTTTCAAATCCTGCACTCTACTGATACAGTTGTCCATGTGTAAAATGCTTACGGTCAAAGCTGCGAATTTGTCAGTAGTGTAACTTCTTCCTTTACACGCTTAGCCATATATCTAGTCAAAGGTTCTGCCTAGTGTTTCTATGTTTCAGAGTTATTGGAATGCCTTTGTGATTCCCGCAAAAACCTTTGACTGTGCCAGCGCCTAGGCGGGGAGTGAAATGTCGTCAGAGGTCTAGGCCTGGCAGTGTTTAAGAACTTCCGAAGTTTAGTATTTATCTTCCTTCCGCCAAGGCGGGTTAAGCTGGTAGATATATAAATGTATATTGTATGTAACCTGTTCTTATGCGAAACTGCTTCCTTAAATATTAGCGACTGGCAGCTGGCTAAACTTTAAATTGCATAGCATCTGCTGAGTTCCTTGCGCAGCTCTTTCTAGTAGTCTTTTATTAACACGTCTGAGCACGGGAACATTAATTTTTAAAGATCAGTGTTTCTGCTGTAGTTTTTTGTGTAAGTGGTTCTATCATGTTATGTAATTGGATCTTAGCTTGGCACTAGTGTTGAAGTGTCATTAAGTCACCTTTATCGGTAACTGTTTTCATTATATGTGTTTTGAGGGAAATCCTATATGGGAGATTTAATTTCTGAAGTTTGTCAGTAATTCTGTTTTCTTAATAAGGGAAAATGAAGCGGGGGGTATTAGTGCCCGGCAACGTTAAGTTTGTAATTGACCTTTTAACAAGTGCTTCTTTAACGGATTGAAATAGTATTTTAGTGAAGAATGTTGAGTGTGGCCATCGTAATGTAATAACTGGTTTTAAGAAGTTTGATGAAGTGGCTATGTGAAGTAATAGGTAATTGCCATGCTTAAGATTCCTATAAATACCTCATACATTTAGCTTTTATAACTTTCTCTTAAGACACTGTTCATTTGAGCACTGAGTACGTTAGGTTTCTCATTGTATTTGCAAAGCTTTATCTAGTGGATCGTCCAAAATTTGTAATTGTGAAATTCCTTTAAAGGCGTAACGTCAATAAACTGTCTTAATTATAAATTGTGAGTACCAACCATGGTTCCATCCCACTTTCTCTTTTATGGTGTCTAAGATATGGTGGGTAAGTGTGATACGAAAAGGGATCCGCGTACCACTTTATTACGATGATCATTTCTCTCAATTCCCATTCGAAGGAGAAAGTTGGTGTTTAAAATTTCTTGGGAAAATGCTGCCCCCTTTAATTGTTGCCACTCAAATTCGCATACCTTACCCGCGATACTCTTTCCCTTATGTCACAATAACACAAACCGGGCTGCACTTCTTTCTAGTCGTTCGACGTCTTCCGTCAATCTTCTCTGATGTGGACCCCACATAGTGCAGCAATACTCCAGAAGAGGACGGACAAGCCCAGTGCAGCCAGTCTTTTCAATCGCATCTTCTAAGTGTTCTCTCAATAAGACGCAGTCTTTGGTTTGCTTTTCCCACAACATTATCCATGTGATCTTTCCACTTTAAATTATTCGTAATTGTAATCCCCGAGCATTTAATTGATTTCACAGCCTTTAGATTCGTATGATTCATGTTGTTGTTGTTGTTGTGGTCTTCAGTCCTGAGACTGGTTTGATGCAACTCTCCATGCTACTCTATCCTGTGCAAGCTTCTTCATCTCCCAGTACCTACTGCAACCTACATCCTTCTGAATCTGCTTAGTGTATTCATCTCTTGGTCTCCCTCTACGATTTTTACCCTCCATGCTGCCCTCCAATGCTAAATTTGTGATCCCTTGATGCCTCAAAACATGCCCTACCAACCGATACCTTCTTCTAGTCAAGTTGTGCCACAAACTTCTCTTCTCCCCAATCCTATTCAATACCTCCTCATTAGTTACGTGATCTACCCACCTTATCTTCAGCATTCTTCTGTAGTACCACATTTCGTAAGCTTCTATTCTCTTCTTGTCCAAACTAGTTATCGTCCATGTTTCACTTCCATACATGGCTACACTCCATACAAATACTTTCAGAAACGACTTCCTGACACTTAAATCTATACTCGATGTTAACAAATTTCTCTTCTTCAGAAACGATTTCCTTGCCATTGCCAGTCTACATTTTATATCCTCTCTACTTCGACCATCATCAGTTATTTTACTCCCTAAATAGCAAAACTCCTTTACTACTTTAAGTGTCTCATTTCCTAATCTAATTCCCTCAGCATCACCCGATTTAACTTGACTACATTCCATTATCCTCGTTTTGCTTTTGTTGATGTTCATCTTATATCCTCCTTTCAAGACACTGTCCATTCCGTTCAACTGCTCTTCCGAGTCCTTTGCTGTCTCTGACAGAATTACAATGTCATCGGCGAACCTCAAAGTTTTTACTTCTTCTCCATGAATTTTAATTCCTACTCCGAATTTTTCTTTTGTTTCCTTTACTGCTTGCTCAATATACAGATTGAATAACATCGGGGAGAGGCTACAACCCTGTCTCTCTCCTTTCCCAACCACTGCTTCCCTTTCATGCCCCTCGACTCTTATAACTGCCATCTGATTTCTGTACAAATTGTAAATAGCCTTTCGCTCCCTGTATTTTATACCTGCCACGTTCAGAATTTGAAAGAGAGTATTCCGGTTAACATTGTCAAAAGCTTTCTCTAAGTCTACAAATGTTAGAAACGTAGGTTTGCCTTTTCTTAATCTTTCTTCTAAGATAAGTCGTAAGGTCAGTATTGCCTCACGTGTTCCAACATTTCTACGGAATCCAAACTGATCTTCCCCGAGGTCCGCTTCTACCAGTTTTTCCATTCGTCTGTAAAGAATTCGCGTTAGTATTTTGCAGCTGTGACTTATTAAACTGATAGTTCGGTAATTTTCACATCAGTCAACACCTGCTTTCTTTGGGATTGGAATTATTATATTCTTCTTGAAGTCTGAGGGTATTTCGCCTGTCTCATACATCTTGCTCACCAGATGGTAAAGTTTTGTCATGACTGGCTCTCCCAAGGCCATCAGTAGTTCTAATGGAATGTTGTCTACTCCCGGGGCCTTGTTTCGACTCAGGTCTTTCAGTGCTCTGTCAAAGTCTTCACGCAGTATCTTATCTCCCATTTCGTCTTCATCTACATCCTCTTCCATTTCCATAATATTGTCCTCAAGTACATCGCCCTTGTATAAACCCTCTATATACTCCTTCCACCTTTCTGCCTTCCCTTCTTTGCTTAGAACTGGGTTGCCATCTGAGCTCTTAATATTCATACAAATGGTTCTCTTCTCTCCAAAGGTCTCTTTAATTTTCCTGTAGGCAGTATCTATCTTACCCCTAGTGAGACAAGCCTCTACATCCTTGCATTTGTCCTCCAGCCATCCCTGCTTAGCCATTTTGCACTTCCTGTCGATCTCATTTTTGAGACGTTTGTATTCCTTTTCATGGTGGAACCGAAATGCAGCGGAGTCCTTTCGGCGCTCATATGGATAACTTCACATTTTCCATTATTTAGAATCAATTGCCAGTTTTCGCCACATACAGATACCTTGTCTGCATCATTTCTCAATTCGTTCTGATAATCAGATAGCTTTATTAGCCGGTAAACGACAGAGTTATCTGCAAACAATCGGAGAGGTCTGCCCATATTGTCTCCTCGATCGTTTATACAGGTCGGGAACAGCAGAGGGCCTTTGACACTTCCATGGGGAACGCCATATATTACTTCTGTTTTACTCCATGACTTTCCATCAATTTCTGCGAACTGTGACCTCTCTGACAGCAACCGACGAATCCATTAGCAAAGCTGAGACGGTACTGCGCAGGCTCGCAGTCTGATCAGAAGTCGTTTGTGAAGAACGGTGTCGAAAGCCATTTGGAAACTAAAAAATGTGAATTGAATTTGAGATCCGCTGTCGGTAACACTCATTACTTTATGTGAGTAAAGAGTTAGTTATAAAGAGGACGATATTTTGTGAATCCGTGTTGCCTATTTGTTAATAAATATCAAATGGTTCAAATGGCTCTGAGCACTATGGGACTTAACATCTATGGTCATCAGTCCCCTAGAACTTAGAACTACTCAAACCTAACTAACCTAAGGACATCACACAACACCCAGTCATCACGAGGCAGAGAAAATCCCTGACCCCGCCGGGAATCGAATCCGGGAACCCGGGCGTGGGAAGTGAGAACGCTACCGCACGACCACGAGCTGCGGACTAATAAATATCCTCGGGATAATTCGTAATTTCGATGCCAAGGATAGAAAAATGTTTCATTTAGCTCACTGACAAAGTGATGCAACTACTGACTTTTATGTCGTCTTCACAGGTGCGATTCAGATTCAACTGCCTCACTCCAGAATATTCTGTCAGAATTGTCCCATAGGCAACACCGCATACAGCTGTCAGCAATTGGAACCAACCAGGTACCACAGTGGACCTTCAGAAAGGCGAACTGGGTGTGTTACTCTAAAAATATCGACTTACGCTTTATTAAACCCAGTTCAGAAAACAAAAAAATATTTTTCTGGCACAGAGACTGCAACAGCCAAACGTAACATACCTTATGGAACCCAGAAAGAGTAAATCTTGCGACGAAGTGTCCAGGGTAGGTACTTTTCTCAGGAATATGACTGAACGCTAAATCATCAACTAAGCCACCAACAACTGCAGTCAGTTACTATGGAGATAAGAGAAAGACGGGAAACCACTGTAGATCATCTAGATTTCATCTACTAGAGTAGAAAAGAATGGCCCCTACTGAGACAGCGACAACCACGCTAAACAGCCATCCAAAGACACTCCCATCGTAATGAGAAAGGAAATTAAACATCGCTCAGAAAAGGCCCCAGTTGACCAGATATATACAAAAACATTCAAGGAAGAACTGAAGAGAACAGACGGCGTACTGCGAACCTATTTGATATGCACCTGTTACTAAATAAGGAAAGAACTACTCTGTAAATTCACTGGAAATGAAAAAGGCAGCCAGACTGGATCGTGAGTTTATAAAACATCTGGTAAAAGCTAGCGGAGACTAGCTTCAACGCTTCTGCAATGACAGCGTAGAAGCGAAGCAATTCTAAAACGGGTGGGTGGTTCATCCAGCCCCTGAAGCAGATGGCTGTTTTCAGTGCAAACATGTGGTCAGCGGCCGTAGAGGCGAGTGCTGGTGCGTCCACCCACGCTACACACACGCCACCACGCGTACTGCCCAGATGTGGTGGGCGTCGAGCCCCGGGCTTCAACTGTAAACAGGTAACTCATTACCGAGTTCGGGGAAACGGCGGAAACCACTAATTAAACGCACGTCAAGAGCCCGAGTGGGTCAAAACGCATTCATTACGACAGTTCACCATTATCCTCATGCTCTGACGCCACACGCCTACACAGAGAACGTTCTAATGTTTCAGCTCCGTATCAGAGTATCGACGTATTGTTTATTAAGGAGGAAAAAATAAACAAAAATTTATTTCAGTATCCCAAAAACTGTCAGTGCTGACAGTGGAATGTTAACAACAGATCTAGCTATTGTTTATTAAGGAGAAAAAAAATAAACAAAAATATATTTCAGTATCCCAAAAACTGTCAGTGCTGACAGTGGAATGTTAACAACAGATCTAGGTTTACAGTAAGGATGCAGTGCATCTCAGATACTTTGTAACACCCATGTTGACGATGTGCTGAGATAATGGCTAAAAGAAACAGATATTTTCTTCTGCAACTTATCCAATGAAATAAAAAGCCATTTACAAATTAATTACGACTGGCAATAAGTGTAACTTAACGCACTCGGCACAGAAAACAAAAGCCGGGCTTTTAAAGATCAACACCTGGTCCTAAGCAAAATAATAGTAAACGACCAGAAAAGAGAGAGGGAGAATGAGTTCCTTCACAAACACAATAGACATATCGAAAAATATTTAAAGATTCAATTACATTAATGGGGCCTAATACATAACACTGAAAAAAAGAGACAGGAGAGAAATCGTAATAAAGTATTACAAGGCAATGACAAAAGAATGTATATTTAATGGCAGTGAGACTTGGGCAATAACAGCTGGAAATCAATGAAAGATGCAAGCTAAGGAAGTAACGTTTACAAGATCAACAGGCTATGCGCTGTCCCATATGATGAGGATTACAACGACCAGACAAGAACTAGAAATTAAAAACCATAAATGCATAAATGAATTTGGAGATAAATGGAGACATAATGTCAGAACAATAAATGAAAATAGATTACCCGAAGTAATATTGAAATTCTAGTCAAACAGGGAAACGATAAATAGGTAGACCAAGAAAGAGGTGCTCCTGGTTGCCCAGTTTAACGAAACCGCAAAAGGTCGAGAAAATACCGGCGATGATGTGGCGCGGACGAATAGCGAAATCCTGCACGACCCACTGAAGTGACAGAATATCGATGCTGTCGATGACATCCTGAATGGCTGTTTCCAGCTCAGAAGTGGCTTTGGGGTTATTGCTGTACATCTTGTCTCCAATATAGCCCCACAAAAAGAAGTCACATGTGTCCAGATTCGGACAATATGGCGGCCAGTCGAGGCCCATGCCAGTGGCCTCTGGGTTCCCCGGAGCCAGAATGCGGTCGCCAAAGTGCTCCTCCAGGACATCGAACGCTCTCCTGCTTCTATGAGGTCGAGCTCCGTCTTGCATGAACCACATCTTGTCGAAATCAGGGTCACTTTGGATAATGGGGATGAAAATATCTTCCGAAACCTTTATGTACCCTTCGGTAGTCACCTTGCCATCAGGGAATATCGCACCGATTATTCCGTGACTGAACAATGCGCGTCACACAGTCACCCGTGGTGGGTGAAGAGGCTTCTCGATCGCGAAATGCGTATTCTCAGTCCCCCAAATGGGCCAATTTTGCTTAATGATGAACCATCCAAATGAAAGTGGGCTTCGTCGCTAAACCAAACCACAGTGCGTATACTATTTCCCATCAAGTCTCGCGGCCAGACGTTTAGTTTCGATGTCCTAATGCAAATCGTTCAGAAGTTATGAAGATTTTATCCCATATACTTCAATAATTGTCACCCTGTACAATGCCTACGGAAGTCTCCCTGTTTTATTCTACGTGGTGTTATGGTACTTGAATTACGTAACCATTACCTCACCTCACCTGAACCTCTCGATACCAGCAATATTATACTGTCTTTGTGTAAAGTAGTTAACATATTTCTGAGACAACATTCGGATTTGATTTCATTAATGTAGAGGTACTTTGATACATCGATGTGTTTATATTGCAATGATATTATTGGTATATGTATTCTTTCTTTTGTCACTATGATCTTTGACGTACTTGTAACTCGATTTTTGGCCGCGTAAGCGATTATTAGTTTTGTTAGAGAGTGGGACCTTGAGAAAGTCAAGTCTTGGATGTTATGTTGGAAAGACGCATAACGTAGTCAGCTTATAAAATGTGAACTTTAACAGTGAGGAAGCTGTTTTCAAGTATGTTTTGTATTGTGAAGTGATGTATTGTGTGTTACGTGATATTGCAACAAAAGCAATAAAAAGGAAGTCTAACTTAAATTCGGAGTGCTGATTATTTTTTTACATCACCATTGTGCTAACTTTTAAAGGTTTAATCTTCAAGAATGGTTTGTGAAGCGCATCTACAAAACTTTTGAATATAGCAGAATAAAACCTAGACCTCTTTGCATCCGAGCTTCGAATCATCACTACCTAGATTTTCGACGATTGAGCCATGATTTTACAACGAGATCAGCGTGGGAAACACGAAAAGATGAGTGCCTAGTCTATTCATTATTACATGAAATGACTTTATTAACTGTGCTCTAATGACACCTGCCACATAATATAACTTTGTTGTTGCCCGAAAATGCAGTATTTAGCAGCGTGAGCAACACCACAATCATTATTAAATTTTGACCTTTGTTGTGGTAGGGTTGTTAGACTGGTCCCAGTCGTTCCCAAGTTAACATACATGCAAACCCTGCTTGTTCAATATTATAAATTGTAGAACGTTCCACTGATTAAATGGCGTGACACGGTAGTAGATTGGAAACAACAAACCACGTGAGTTGAACCGACTTTCTGCGCGATATTTGCCAATTTGCCACCCGTAACCTTTTCCAGCTGTGAATACTGGCTAATGAGAACTACCAAGAAACTCTGGGTACGAATATGTGCAGCGCAGGATGCCTGAAAACTTGCAGCTGGAAGCAACAGTCAGAGATCGCTTTAAGACAGGTGTCTGCCTCTGCAGAAATGGGCACTCATGACCGTAGAGTGTAACAGTAGACGTCCCTAGTGTCACGGTATCATGATACTAAACTGTGACAGCCATTCTTGCACACGAATTAAAGCATCATCAATTAATACACTAATTACTCTTTTTCTGCCCTTTATTTCTTTGAAAGTGGGTACCTGACAACGTCAATCTCATTATTTACATATACAATCTTTAAAAAAGTGTCACATATTCACCCTAGGACGTAGTAGCGATCTAAATTATAAGAAAGTACAACAGGAATGGAGTGGAGTTTCTGGGCCAAATGTGTACACCAGGCATCCATCGGATTGTGGCAAGTGGAGGTCATGCACCGTCCCTCAGCCATGCACCTGGAGCCTAAAGCGTGTGTCTAGACTGTCAAATTAAGAGCTACAATGCTATTTCCATATCTGACCTGTATGTAATGTTTATCGAAATGCATAAAGATATTGACATTTCGACCTTTGGCCTGCACGCGGAAATCCACTCGTGATACAGAAATCATATCATATTTTCATCACCTGATGTTTTTGAAAGCTTTCAATAATGCTCCACCTCACCAAGTACCAATTTAGGGGGGAATAAGATAGAACTTAACCAGGCACCATATAAAGGGGGGAAGAAATTAAGTTTGTTGTATCATTTCAACTACATATTTCCATAACACCTAAGGATAACTTCATAATGCTCCAAATAGAACATATAAACGCACATTGTATCCTAAGGAAAATGTGGACAATGTTCTACACAGAGAGGAAAAATTGGAGACCTGAAAACGGTATCTTTGCACCAAAATACAATTAATTAGCAAAAATATAAAGATAGCAAGCAGAAAATTACACAGGTTGCTTACAGTAATGTGCAAGTATAAATACAAATATCTGATCACCACTGAAGATTAGATATTTACACCAAAACAAAACTGTCTGTATAATTTGTCAAAATACATAAAGAGTTTGAGCACAAATCATAATCGTATGTGATCCTAGTCTCATAACATAATTGTTCTACAATTTGAAAAAAAATACGCAAGGCTAGCATACTGGCGCCACTGACATAGCTTACAGGTTAAGCTGTGAGTCTCAGTGAGAAGAGTTAGATTATTCTATCTCACTTAGCAAGCCACAACTAATCCTCAAATAAAATGTTTACACATATAAATCGTCTTTATTACTCATCAGAACACGTATGTTGGCACTGCTGATACAATTTACAATTTAATCGATCAGTTTAGTTTCGATCTCTGAACTGCACAATAAAAATAACAAAAATTTGCCTGTATTATTTATTAAAATATGTAAACATTTGTTCTATAACATTAAAAAACACTCAAATAGCATTATGGTGACCTAACTTACAGCTTAAAGTGCACTCATTGCCAAGAATAATCTTATCTTTGTGTCTAATAATGTTAATCCCATCTCTACATTATATGTATTATGTTTCCGAAAATCGTCTTAGTTAAGCTAAACCCAATATAAAAGTCAGGCAAACATTACTGTGCCTCATGACATGGTAGTAACTTTGTCTTGCAGATAATGCAGTACAAAACGTTTATAATCTTCCGCTGATAACACTAACACATAAGGCTACATGAGACTTCGACGAAGTAGTGTACCCAACAGTGGCAAAACAAATTCCTATAGGTAGGAAATAATGGTTGCTGTGCTTTCAACTACTTTCCTAAGTCACCGAAACATACTAACGACTCTGTGCTATGGTATTAATTTTGGCATCTCTGCTGATTATGTTAACTTATGCTATTGAAGAGGGTAGACTATATAGCTCTTTAGTTTGCTGAACAAGTATCGACAAATACAGTGCCAGCTTCCCATGTTACAGCGCAGTTTTAAGATCCAGTACCTGACACCCGTCGTCAGGTTGTGGCACATATACTATCAACATGCATTTTATGGTACTGATAGTCACCGTGATTGATATAACGGTTGTCACCATGTAAATTGATCATTATTAACCCAACAGCACCCATAATATGTTTATGACGTATGAGGCAATTTCTTAAAATTCTGTGTAGCAACAATGATTTATATAGAAGCATGCGCACACCCACGTCTGTTCCTGTGCTTGTGCTATCTCTTTGCCTAGCATAGCTTAGATGTAGTTTCTCAGGCATTTTTGGAGGTGGTGCCTTTGCGGCAATGCGGGCAACACTGAAGCATATAGGCAACTCAAACTGAGGCTGGATGCTGTGGCTCAAGCAGCTTGGAAGGAACCACGGTGGGTCACATCCAGGGCCTGCTAGATGTGCATATCCACTAGCCAGATTCTGAGGTTGCACTTTTACTGTGGGGAGTGTGCAAACGCCTGCTGGAGAGTCACCACGTCTCTCTATCTGTATGGTACCGAGGCATATTCTGGAGCTCGAATAGCCCTGATTACTGCTACCTTGCTTAGTGGACATGTCCACCAACACCATCCTAAATTCTTCTGGGCCTGATTCAGGAATAGTGGTGAGCATCCACCTGTTAGGCGTGTGCTGTGGTTCGCGAAAACTCCAGTGCTTTTGCTATTGAGTATCGTTTGGTTCTCGTCAAAAACTGTCATGGCTGATTCTGCTGGCTGTTATTTGGCTGGCGCTTTTTACCTGAATCAGCATCCCAGTCATAAATATGAGTCCACATTAAACATTCGCCCAATTACAAGACCTGTTTGTGAGCGATTTGTTTTTACGTGCACTATTAGCGTGGCTACTTTTCTAGGTTTTTTTATTTTTAAAACTTTTCGTTCTCAGTTTATTTCTTTACTTGGAATACTAGTGTGTACTTTCGTTTGTTCAGATGTATTTAAACTTTATTGTCAATAAAGGTTAAAGGTGTTGTCTCTGTGGTAGTTTACAAGATGCCCCAGTATATAGTAATGTAGCAATTGCCTGTGATTAATTTCTGCACTGGAATGACCACTGAACAGAACCATCGTGAAGGTATACTACTGAAATCTCTATGCAGTAGACTATCCAAACACGTAATACTATTATGTGGCGTTAGTAGTGAACCCCAAGTTGTCAGCGTGTGATAAAGTAATAAATATAAAATATACCACAAACGGAACCTCAAGTACTAAATGAACAAGGGGTTTTCTCTATAGAAATGTGAAAGGTTATTCATTGAAACAACTGATCTATTGCAATAGAAACAAGCATGGAGTATGATGTTCCAACATAATGATGCAAAAGAAACACTGATCCAATAAAACACCTAAACATCGTAGTTATGTCCATCATTGGCAACGTTGGTTTGAAGGACTGGAATATTCTATGCAGTGCCTCCGACTGTGAGTAGGGAGATTAACGCTATCTGACTTACTCCATCTTACGTGAACCAATAAACTGCAAGGCCACGCATTAAGTGAACAGTTACTGCTGCAAGTCGAAAGAATATGGCACTGAGAGTGTAAAGCAACGAGGAAAATTTCCTATGTTCTGCAGCTGCAAATATGCTCACCACAGAGGGATGCCATTTTGAATGAACCTTGAGCTCGGCACTGCAGAAGTTTTAGGGGAATGAGCTCTCCTAGATTGGCGTCCCTGCGAGGACTCCTAAAACACACAACGTGCAGCATCCAAGAAAGCTAAAACCACCAACTGCATGCAGCAAATTTTCTCCATGTTAATAGTGCAATCAAAAATATGCTAACTGTCTCCCTCCAGCAGACGGGCAGAAGTCTCTCCCCCAATATAGAAGCTTCCCACCAAAAATTCCTGACGACCTAGGTACATCTTCTGTCACCATATGATTTCCATTCATGAAGCCTATTTTCAGCATGCATGGGAAATCACTTGGCGTGGGAGAAAATGACTGCAATTGTGGCATATTAATGGACACCGAGCAATATGGGAGTACCCTTGACTTGGAGGAGAAACGTTTTACAGTGCCATCAGATAAGGTTCCCTGGAAAAGGTTCTCAGCCATTCAGCCTGTAAATGCCTCCAGATTCCAAGAAAGTTTATCTCCCGACAGGAATAATTTCGAGGGCTCTGGCCGGTAGTGTGAGATGTCCTGAAAATTGTAAAAAACACTTCGGCTAGCATTGGGAAGAATATGCGGTCCTGCTTTAAAGGCTGGACACCATTTGTCGTGGGCGACTCCCCGTCGTTTCTGCTGTTGTGCAACCCTCGTGCAGTGAGTAAAAGCGACCACCACTCCCTTGCGATACCTTCCAATCCACCTGCCGCTGGCCGCTTCCACTTTTCCAGAATTCCAGCCCCTGCGGTAACACTGGGAGTATTGGGTCTCTCCCCACATAGCGGCAGTACAAACAGATTTCAAAATCTTAGCCAACACCTCTACTCAGTGCAACTGGATGTCAAGTAGGCAGTGTGCAGACACTGCCAGTTCATTTCATTAAAGGTCATAACAGCAACAAAAATGAAAGTTGTAATATTAGTAATTTTCGCCTCACAAACATTAATATACGCTCAATAGTAAACGCCTGATGGCCTAAAGTTATCGAACAATTGTAAAGTAAAAGAAATGAACCATCGCATAGCATCGACAGAAACTATTATTCTTTATCTTTACCGTTCTTGCGCGGTGCCAGTAAATCTCTATGTACATGTATCGATTAATGGTGTAAAAAAGAATTCTGTTGTTTCAAGACAAATGAGGCTTTTGGCGCCTCACCTTTTACTGTTTGTATTCCATGAGAGGCGGACGCGGACTTGCTGCGTTCCACAACTGTATATTATATTTGATGTGAAAATATTGAGTGAATATGCTAATTGTTATTTTTTCCAATCACAAAAGATGTAGTTTCTTGTAACTGATATCGAACAGACAGAATCAAGAGGACATTTTGACTGTTATGTATAAAGTATTTAACCACAATGGTCATCTATTGTAATTTAATATGAAAAGGTACGTAGCATTAAAAAAACGTGTGTTAAAGATAAGTGTGCTTATTTTCGTAAATTAACCTTGATGAGTCCATCTCCTTATTTAGTTAACTGTTAATTATTTTGTGTTACTTCATCATCAGAAATTACGATCACGCTGATGGGCCGAACGCAGCATGAGGCAGAAGGAACATTATCGTTTTCCTATTATTTCTGAACCAACTTTTTTTTTAATTGTGTAGTGTTGCATTTCTTTTAAAGTCTGTAAATCTTCTGGTCCCTTAGTGTTGATCCGGGTATGACTACATCGCGACTATAAAAATGCACAGAAATGATAATGTTTCTTCCGAGCGATCTCAAATATATATATATATCAATATGCTGCTCTTATTCAGGTATTTAATGGTCAACGTATGTTATTATAATAGTGTAATAAATCCCTGATTCTGTTGCCAAGTGGCCCACCAAAATATTCACTTTTTCGACAAAAAAAAAAAGTAACAATTCTTTTTATTTTTTTGTCCCCCAAGAGCAACGCTACACTTGGCGCCCGAACAGGGACTTGATCAAAAAAAATCATTTCATGTATGTGTTTAAAAAAATTTTCTTTGCTTGTTCTAATAACTGTTTCATTTTTTCATGTGGATGCAATTCAACCGAGAAAGAGAAGTGGGAAAACCTTTTAATTAATTCAGAAGAACGATTGATGAAATTACCAAAAAACGCGAGTATCCAGCTGTATCATTATCAAGACAGCCATAGTAAGTCAAATTTTTATACGCAGTAGCCAAGCTTTCGTAGTGACGTAGCATCTTTCGAGTTGATCAGAACGTAAACCTGTCTTTCCTTGCCTTGAAACAGCTTTATTTCAATTTGTCCATAGTCCATTCTTATGTAGTTAAATTCAGTGAAAGCGTACCATTGTTGTCAGTGCGTAAAAAAAAATTACGATATGGCGGATAACTACGCTCAAAACTGGTAAAACGTGTGATATTTCATTTGTTTGTAATTAGTAGGAACCATCTTGTCTTCTTGGCGTAAATGAACGTCAGTTGTTACCCAGAGTTAAAATTTTATCTTAGGTCCCAGTAAGCCATAGCACTACGTCACAGACAAACGACTGACGGCAGTGACAAACAATATCTGTAGCATTTTGACGTTTGACAAATAATTCATGAACATGGCTGACGGTAAACAGCGGACACAAACAAAACCAGACGACAGCGGTGATGCGAATGGACCTCACTATCCATTACGATCACGCGCGATAGGTACACGAGCGGAGGCAGAAGCAGCCTCGACCGAAGTTTTAGAAGCTGGTCCTAGTGTGCAAACTATTCCCGCTTTTGAAAAAAATGACTTGGCTGCAATGATCGAAGCAATAATGGAACGCAAGTTTGAAAGTCAAAGACAGAGAGAGGCGCAAAGACAGGAACGTGAAAAGCAGGAAAAATTAGATGAAAAGGCCCGCGAAGAAAAAGAGAAGGCCGAAAGACGGCATAATAAAAATCAGGTCCTTACAAATCTGTGCAACTCAGTAAAAGAAGACATAAATTCAGTAAAAACAGAAATAAATTCGGTAAAAACAGACATAAATTCAGTAAAAACAGATCTGCAAACGGAGATAAATGACCTAAATACACGGTTAAATTCGGTAAAGGCCGAACTAAAGGCAGACATAACAGCTGATTTAAATACCCTGTTGGGTAATGTCCAAAGCCAAATCAGCAGTCAGATCACGATCATGAGGCTAGAAATTGACACACAAGTAGAGTCAAAAATAGAGGATATTTCAAAACGGTTAGATGAAAAAATCGAAGCAGCCAAGGGGGAGATAAATTCAAAAGTGATAGAATATCAAAAACAAGCTGCGACCTTAAAAGAAGATTATACTGCAATCTCTGATGAGGTCAAAGGAGTTAAAACCGCAGTAGACACGATCGAGAATGTTGTTGATGATCTTTCGAAACAGATTGAGACTCTTAATGGAGAGGACCAAATAAAGAATACTGTTAAGGCACATGCTGAAGCATTGTCCGACCACTACCAACAGTGGATTAGAAACAAAGACGGATTCATAGAAGACAAGGTCAAGAACGAACTCAGGGAAACTGTCAAAAACGTGACCTTTGAAATATTGGCAGCCCCTGGAAAAACAGGAGACACGGTGATGTCAGAATTAGGCCAGATAAGACGAGCGTTAGCTCAAGATTTACCTGAATGGCGTCAACAGATAGTTGATGAAGTTCGTACACTAAAATGTCAAGTTGAAAATTCCCCACCTCCCGTGTCAGGAAACTGGAATAATTCACCACGAAGTAATGAACAACAGCAGGTACATTACCGTTCACCATTTGATAACGCTCAAACTCATAGTTCTATAGAAGCACAAGTTAACCAGACTACCAGCCCATCCACTTTTGTCAGTTTGATGCAGGAGGAAAGCGTGATCAAACATCGTATTTTTCCGACCTTTCACCCACAGAAAAGAGAAATTCATCCTATAGTGTTCCTCCGAAATTTTTCAGGAATTTTCCCGAGTAGCTGGAGTGACCGCCAGCGAATTCAATTTGTTAGTGGATTTATCGTAGGCGATGCTGCCTTATGGGGAACCGAAATGGTCGACTCTTGTAAAAGTTACAAAGAGTTTGAACAGATGTTTCTAGCTAAATTCTGGAGTTCTGGTGTGCAGCAGCGCCTGAGAAAAGAGGTTTACAACGCCGAAGTGTTTAACAGTAAGCGTGGTAGTTTGAGAAGATATTTTGAAAAGTATTTAGCGAAAATCAAGTTCTGGGATTCGCCGATCACCGCCAAAGACGTTATTATGATTCTAAAAACTAAGCTACCGATTGCGATCAGAGAAAAGTTAGTAAACGTGTCTGAGGACGATACGGACACTTTCCTATCTGTGTTAGACTCGTTAGATCTGATTTACGAGGACGCTAGAGTTGATGTTGGCAACGCCCACTTCAGTGCAGGCGGCCAGCACAATACAGAATACGCAGGCAACAATGGTGGCCGAGCGAAAGCGCTTCACAGCGACAGCCAGTACCAACCCCACAACGGTTTCAAAAATAAACACACTACGTACTCCAACAGCAAATACAAAAATAAGTACAATAACGGCCAGAGATACAATCCAATATATAATTCGTCACCACCTCAGTACGAAAATACACATTATAGCACACAGCCCCAGCAATATGGAAACACGCAACCGATCAACGGTAATTATCAAAACGATCAGTCTTACGATTCAAATCGTCAGTGGAAAAGAAATAAATGGCATAATCAAGGTAGAGACCAATGTACACCTTTCACTAACGGTTACAATCAACACAAGCCACAAAATATACACTTCACGCAACAAGCGAACGGACCTTCGGGAACTCTGAAGCCTAAACGCCCGCATAATACGCAAATTTATTATGCGCAAGCGAATACGCCAGGACAACAAGATCCGTTTCCAACCGAGTTCGTACCACAAAACCAACACCAGTTCCAGACGGAAGAAACATTAAGAAATATAAATCAGCAGGAAAGTAAGCGTCGAGCGGAAAATTAAAAGCAGCACCTTTGAGCCTCCTAGAGGATGCTGCAAGTTTGAATGGGGGCACCCTGTCCCTTAGTCCACACGAAATTAAAGCAATTAGGTATGACAAAGAGACAAACTTACGGGATGATCTAGTAGCAGACACTGAGACGAAAGACAATGATGACGTATGGGACGAACAAGTTCAAGCTTCCGTAAGGGTATCAATTGCCAACATACCTGTAACAGCTATTGTAGATACAGGAGCTAATATAAATGTCTTATCTTTATGTTTATTTAAGCAAATATCCTCTGTATGCAAAGTTTTATCACTTCCAATTCAAGGTTGCACCATATCGGGAGCAATTGGTCCACTAACACAACGTGTAAATCTTCAGACTCAGCTTCAAATCCAGATAGAGTCTATTTCAGTAACGTGCATTTTTCTTATTGTTAAAAACCTATCAGTGCCATGTATCCTGAGTATGGAATTCTTGAGGCAGACGAAAGCTAAAATTGACATCGAGTGTGGAATCTGTACTCTAGTAGCGAGCCAGCAACAAGTAAATGTAAATTTGTTAAGAAGTAAGGTGAAGACAAACTTTGGAGTGCTTCAAACAGCAGTACGGCCATGGACTAAAAGACAACAGTACAGTCAGACAGAAGACATGACAGATCTTGAAAGTGTTAATGACGATGAGTATAAAGACCTAATTCCCGGTCAGAATGAATTATACGGTAAAGCTAGTGAGTCCATTGAATTATCCAAACAACAGAAGAATGAGCTTTACAATTTGTTAACAGATTACGTTCAAGTATTTTCTAAGAAACCTGGACTAATAAAAGGCTTTGAATATCGAATGGATGTCCTGCCCCATTCAACCTACTGTAGAACAAGCTATTCCATTCCATATGCGAGACGCGAAGCTGTCAAGTGCGAGATCAAGAAAATGTTACGCTAGAATGTGATAGAAGTATCTCATTCACCTTATTCGAGTCCTTTATTGTCTGTGCTAAAATCAGATGGTAGCGTAAGGCTAGTCCTAGATGCAAGATTAATCAATAAAATTATAGTACCCATAAGAACGAGACCAGAGGCTCTTGAAGAGCATCTGCAGAAGTTTCATGGAGTTAAGTATTTGAGTACCCTTGATTTGAAAAGCAGTTACTGGCAAGTAAAACTTGCGCAGGAGTCTAGGAAGTACACTGCGTTTATATTTGCAGGTAGATCTTACCATTTCAAAGTTGTACCGTTTGGACTAAATGTGAGTTCCGGAATTTTTATTTCTGCCCTTGACTATGTACTAGGTCCTGAACTTTTAGATGAGGTAACAGTCTATGTGGATGACGTTCTTGTAGCATCGAAAAATTGGGAAGATCATGTGGCCCTTCTGCAAAAGATATTTCAACGATTCAGAGAGTATGGTGTTACAGCAAATCTTAAGAAATCCAAGTTTGGAAAAAGTGAAATTAAATTTTTAGGGCACATCATCACCCCTGAAGGAATTAAACCCGACCCGGAAAAATTATCAGCTATAAAAAACTTTCCAACCCCTGTTACAAAAAGGCAACTGAGAGGGTTTATCGGTCTTACGTCATTTTTCAGACGTTTTGTTCCCAATCAGGTATTGAACAATCCCGCTCTTCACAACCTTTTAAAAAAGAATTCACATTGGAATTGGACGCCGGAATGCCAAGACGGATTTAAGAAAATTAAAGACAGTCTGGTTAACAGTAACATTCTCCATCATCCTCATATGGATAAGGAATTTTGTATTACTGCAGACGCTTCCTTTGTGGGTATCGGCGCTTGTCTTTTCCAGATTCAATTAGTAAATGGACACGAGCAAATCCAAGTGATTAGCTTTGCGAGTCGAGTGTTATCAGAGTGTGAGAAGTCTTATTCGGTTACGGAGTTGGAGGCACTTGCCGTAATATGGGCTTTTAGGCGATTTAACTATTATATCTATGGAAGAAAAATTAAAGTCTATTCAGACCATCAAGCCTTATCATTCCTCCTTAAATGCAAGTTGCAACACCCTCGTCTTACTCGATGGTGCTTATTCCTGCAGGAATATGACTTTGACATTGTATACATAAAAGGTAAAGATAATGTTATAGCAGACGCACTTTCTCGCTCACCTGAGGGCTTACTAGAAACCATCGAACTGGTGGAACAAATGTCTAATTATAAAGTTTTGTTAATGAAAGATCCAATTCACAGAAAGTATTTTCTTCAGTTATGTAGGCAGATTCAGATTCTTCAAAATACAGATCCAAAATGGAAAAAGGTTATACAAATTCTTCACGAAAATCCAGCCCACAAGTTGTCCGAGTTTTATAAAGTTCATAACCAAGTGCTATTTCATAAGACGTCTGAGTCATCTGAGAGGTGGTGTGTTTGCATCCCTCGAAAATTTCATTGAACATCTTCTGTGGTACACTCACATTTCATGGGGTCACTACGGACCAGAAAAATGTAAAAAGAAAATCTCGACTTACTGTTATGTTCCGAATCTACACCAGAGAATTCATAAATTATTGAGAAACTGTGTCATCTGTCAAAAGGCAAAATCCTTAAACATTTCCACTTCAATTCCACTAAATCCAATAGTTGCTGAAAGGCCAAACCAGCTTCTTAGTATTGATTTAGCAGGTCCACTACCCACCGGTAGGGGAGGCGCTAAATACTTAGTAGCAATCCTGGACAATTTTTCTAAGCACATAAGACTGTACGCAGTAAAATCTTCTTATGCAAATCCAATAATTCGTCGCATTGAAAATGATTATTTCCCACGATTCGGGGTTCCAGAATCAATTTTGTCTGATAATGCTTCAAATTTCACATCACGCCCGTGGCGTGCATTTCTTGCTCGCCATGGAATCAAACAAATTTTGATATCCCTGTTTCGACCGCAATCGAATCCGACAGAAAGAATCTTCAAAGAATTTAACAGATTTATAAGGACGTACATTCCGAATAAGCAATCTAAGTGGGTAGACTTCGTAACACCATTCGAACAGATTGTAAACCACCTTCCTCATCTGTCGACCGGATTCACGCCACATGAGTTAATGTCAAGATCAAAAGAAAGGAATGAATGGATAGACCCCCTTCCAAAGTTACAAGACAACGAATTGGACCTAGACGCAAAAATCAGGCAAGCTCTCATATCATTGACAACGTATGCTAACCTCCGAAAAAAGGCATTTGATAAGAAGGTAAACAGAGTTATAGATTTCAAAGAAGGAGAAAAGGTATTAGTCAGGACTCACTTTAAACCATCCCTGTTGTTAAAGAAGAATCGTAAGTGGCAACACATTTATGAAGGTCCCTTTGTGATAATGAGGAAACCACACATTGGTAGCTATTTGTTATCTGACCCTGCCACGAATAAAATCAAAGGATTGTTCCACCATCAAGATTTAAGAAAATTTTATAACGCCAGGAATTAAGTTAATTTAAGCTGTAAGAAAATTCTAAGGTATTGGAGATCAGGATTAACCAATGAGTAACAAGAACGGAACTGAACTGACTACGGACGTTAACCGGTGCTGAAAGGAAACCTTGTGTATTAAAACAACGCGTCTGGAAAATAAAATACAGAATAAGTTGCAGCAAGTATTTACATGAATAATCTTTATGTAAACAGGAGGACATGTCCTAGAGGCGATTTTCAATTTTAGTTATAAGTTAGTATGTAAGGAAAATGATGTACTCGAGAGGTATTAATTAGCCCCGAGGTACTAAAATGAGGAAAGAGGAAGGAGCGAATAATGCACTTCTCTCGCTAAATAGTAATTTGAGAATGAGCAGGAAGGAGCGAATAATGCACTTCTCTCACTAAATAGTAATATGAAAATGATGATTATATGTGCTTAGTATTAGTAAGTGAAATTTAATCGAGGACAAATTAATTACCTGTTTTAAAAGGAAATACTTAAACGTCCAGACAAAATAGGAAAGTTGTAAGAAAAGATTCGATTCCATGAGGTTATTCCCTATTTTCAAATGTGACGTAAATAAGGCACCACCTGTTAGCGTAAAACAGTCGGTAGATTTAACTTGTAAATTCCAGCACAGTGCTGTGCCAGCGATAAAATAACATCTCTTTGAAGTGAACAGATACCTAGGATTAAGCATGAACAGATTGATAACGCAGTGCAATTGTTCTAAAAAGGCCTGACGTTAACCTTAAGTAAAAGCGTGATGGAATAAAAAGGAAGTTTATTGTATAACGCAAAGTAAGATGAGTCCAGACTATAAACAAGCTGAGTAAAAGAACATATGAGTAACATGGTTTATTATGCCAACTTCACGGTACTATTGAGCATTAGCGATACTGCAAATTCACAAGCTAGCAGCACATAGAATAAGGATCTCGCCCAAGCTTCACAGGTAGCGACAGCAGCAAACAACACTCTAGTGAGAGGCTTATATATACAAATGATAATTAATACCCAAATGCGTAATGCATAAACTTGACTTAGTCTAAGAAATGAGCAAAGAGTAGTAAGCAAGCTGCAGCAAGATATATATTAGATATACATGCTTGAAGTGATAGATTTTATTTTAAGTGTGCACTGCAATATTTATTGTTTTCTCTGTGATTATGTGATTATTGAATCCCTTTCCTAAGTGCAAATCCTTTAAGATCCTTGATCCTATCCACTCCTCAGGATCAACTTGTAAAGATGCACGTGTGCTTAGGAAGTGAGGCACTACATATAAAAATGAGTAGGTTCGCGACGCGCATATTGCTTTTGTAATGCGCAAGGTAAATTAAATTTTCGACCTGGTTGATGAGTAATTTAAATTCTGTCGACGATCAGCGAGTAGACCCGCTTTTCCTACCTTTCTTTTTTCGACTGTTTGTATTTCTACACGAAACTCAGAGGCGGAATTGCTATTTTCAAATCTGTCCTCGAACTTTCTTTAAGTACAAGCACATACGAGAAAAACTTTTGACATAAATGAAGCTCCCCTCACAAGTCACTAAATAAGACGAGCACTAAAAAAAAATGTATTGGTCCTACAAAATGAATAAGCAAGCGTGATAAAGATTACTATGAATGAAATTAATTTGTAAAGGAGATTGGAATGGATTTGGTCATAAACCTTCCGAGAGACTCTAAAATAGAGAAGTTAACGTAATTATTATAATGACTGATTGTACACAGAGACAAGTCACAAGGTCACCTCTGAACACTGTTGAAATGTAAACTTTGACGAGAGGTCACGATACGAATGAAAATAAGCACACGAAAATACGTCAAAGGATCCGATCCTTCCTATATCCCATCCCACATGTATATAAAATTAGTTTTGTAAGCTATTCTAATATAAGATATTTTATCTGTTCCATATGGGAAATAATTCGGAGAGCCACACTCGAGCCCTGAAAGTGAAAGATATGGACTTCCTTGTCGAAGCCATCACCAGTGGCCGCTCTACAATCCAAGTCTATCATAAATAGTGTATGTGCGACGAAAATAAATGTATAATTAAGTGCGACGACGGACAAGGCAATCAATCGACAAGACGATGACAATATAATGAATACTGTCAAAACAGAAAGTTTGTGTACCAGTTGTGATAGTCAAATTACTTTTGCAACGATGAAAAATGAAGTGTGACTCTATTTCCTTATAAATTTTGTAAATATGTGTACTTATAGCCTTAATTTTAAGAATCATCAAGATAGAATGAATCCATACAAACACTGATAGAAACACAGAACAAATTCACAATGAGCCACCGTCAGTAATTACAAATTGAAACGTTAATTCTTTTATTATGGAATGAATATGAAATGAGACTTTTAATAACCTGTATGTTACATCCGAAAATTACAAATATTCCAATGGGCATGAGGATGAAAGTAATACCTTCGGTATTGCTTCCCTCCTCATGGGAGGCAGTGTAATATTAGTAATTTTCGCCTCACAAACATTAATATACGCTCAATAGTAAACGCCTGATGGCCTAAAGTTATCGAACAATTGTAAAGTAAAAGAAATGAACCATCGCATAGCATCGACAGAAACTATTATTCTTTATCTTTACCGTTCTTGCGCGGTGCCAGTAAATCTCTATGTACATGTATCGATTAATGGTGTAAAAAAGAATTCTGTTGTTTCAAGACAAATGAGGCTTTTGGCGCCTCACCTTTTACTGTTTGTATTCCATGAGAGGCGGACGCGGACTTGCTGCGTTCCACAACTGTATATTATATTTGATGTGAAAATATTGAGTGAATATGCTAATTGTTATTTTTTCCAATCACAAAAGATGTAGTTTCTTGTAACTGATATCGAACAGACAGAATCAAGAGGACATTTTGACTGTTATGTATAAAGTATTTAACCACAATGGTCATCTATTGTAATTTAATATGAAAAGGTACGTAGCATTAAAAAAACGTGTGTTAAAGATAAGTGTGCTTATTTTCGTAAATTAACCTTGATGAGTCCATCTCCTTATTTAGTTAACTGTTAATTATTTTGTGTTACTTCATCATCAGAAATTACGATCACGCTGATGGGCCGAACGCAGCATGAGGCAGAAGGAACATTATCGTTTTCCTATTATTTCTGAACCAACTTTTTTTTTAATTGTGTAGTGTTGCATTTCTTTTAAAGTCTGTAAATCTTCTGGTCCCTTAGTGTTGATCCGGGTATGACTACATCGCGACTATAAAAATGCACAGAAATGATAATGTTTCTTCCGAGCGATCTCAAATATATATATATATATCAATATGCTGCTCTTATTCAGGTATTTAATGGTCAACGTATGTTATTATAATAGTGTAATAAATCCCTGATTCTGTTGCCAAGTGGCCCACCAAAATATTCACTTTTTCGACAAAAAAAAAAGTAACAATTCTTTTTATTTTTTTGTCCCCCAAGAGCAACGCTACAAAGTGAAGCAAGCCATCAGGATTTGTCGCCTTTAAAGTTCATTTAGTCACGGAAATAACTACTTTGCAAAAGTACTTGTGGGTACAAAGCACCCAGTTATCTGTCCAAATATTCTGTCACGCTTGGGTCCATGCACTATTTTATATTGTGTAAATTTAAAGTATTTTTCTCTGTGTGTGTTTTTAGAACCTGTATTGCATTGAGCAAGCTTTTGTGGTATGGACCAAGCCAGTTTCCGTGGGTTAGTTAATAGGTGTGTTTCAGCCTGTCTGTTTCTCGATTTGTGCTTGTTTAATTGTGCTTGCTGATTCACTAATTCTCGCCTTTATATTTCCAAGACAGTACATGAGTATCTGTTATCTTGTATTTTATGTTATTTGAAAGTTTTTTTTATAATCAATAGGTAAATGTATAAAGAGTCCTTCTAACCGCAGTTTCTGAGGATAAGGTCATCAAATTTCAATTAACGTCTATGAGGCAATTTATTATCTTTTGGAGTTCAAGGTCAACGTAATTTTCAAGATTTTACTTCATTTTTTACGTGTTTGTGTTTAAGGCCCATTTGTGACAACACTTCATTCTTTTATTGTTGGCATGAATGAATAACACATATACCTCTAGGGAAAACGCAACAATGATTTTCAACAATGTATTCATACACGTTGCAAATAAATTGATGGTTCATCCACTTATTGTCAATGCCGCACCTCAGGATCAAATAAACTTGCACCAGGCATTTATACTGAAACAAACGCGTCACTATTGTAACAAATGTGAATGCCTATATTCGTGTGTCGATTTTTGAAGCTTGTGTTGTTACTGTGATGTCGGCATTCCATCCTTGTTAAACAGGAAGAGAGGACTGTAGTCGATAGGAAAATTACAGTTTTCAACACTACCGTCAGCTGTAATTTCATTATTAATTTATTGGCAACCGACTTCGATGATACACTTCATCGTCACCAGGCCTTGATGATGAGGAAGTGTATCGTCGAAACCAGTTGCCAATAAACTGATAATGTAATTACAGCTGACAGCAGAGTTGAAAATTGCAATATTACTGTAGTGTATCTGTATGTCGTATAATTTCTTTTTCTGCAACTACGTTGGAGTTGAAAGTTCCTGACAGATTAAAACTGTGTGCCGGACTGAGACTCGAACTCGGAACCTTTGCCTTCCGCGGGCAAGTGCTCTACCAACTGAGCTACCCAAGCACGACTCATGTCCCGTCCTCATAGCTTCAATTCTGCCAGTACCTCGTCTCCTACCTTCCAAACTTCACAGAAGCTCTTCTGCATACTTTGCAGAACTAGCACTCCTGAAAGAAAGGGTATTGCGGAGACATGGTACTGACGGAAGTAAAGCTGTGAGGACGGGGCGTGAGTCGTGCTTGCTAGCTCAGTTGGGGCCGGCACGGTAGCTCAGCGTGTTCGGTCAGAGAGCCGGCTGGCCTCTGCAATAAAAAACTGAGTGGAAGGATCAACCACCGAACTTAAACAGGATGTCTTGCGACGTCCGCAACGACCAAACATAACGATCAATAACGAACAAAATGAAAGAAAAAAAAAGCTGGTAGAGCACTTGCCCGCGAAAGGCAAAGGTCCCGAGTTCGAGTCTCGGTCCGGCACACAGTTTTAATCTGTGAGGAAGTTTCATATCAGCGCACAAACCGCTGCAGAGTGAAAATCTCATTCTGGAAACATTGCAGTAATCTAGCGAGTTGGGACAGTGTGTCTGATAAAGCAGCCCTGCTCCCGCCACATCAGATGATTTGCAACAAGGAGCATCCCTATAGCCTCTCTTGTCAGCAAAAAGATCAATGTCATTAGCTTTGGGGAGAATACGCAATTTGCAGACCCCAGGCAACGAACCCGTCTGCGGCTAATGAAGACGCACTGGTACGTCTACAACCAGTGGGACAGGGGCAGTGTATACCACTACTGCCCTACATCTCCCCCCTCCCCCCCCCGCCCCCCCGCCCCCCCCCCACACACACACAGAATAAATAAGAGGGACATTATTTTTTTCCGGATGGCTTCAAAAGACAGACGCCCCTGCACCTTCCCCACGAGTGTGGGTAAGTCAGCTGCTTTCGCTCTGTAAACTTGTTGCAACTAATAGTATTGCAACACTTTGGATAAAGTTGTTTGCACTCAGGGCTGATCGATCATGAACACACTGATCTGGGAGACTATCCACTTAGTGTTTAGAATTCTCGCCCGTCACGCTCGCAACGGCAGCCCTTCCATGCAAAGTTTTTGAGAGCAGAGAGTTGAGGGCTGTGAATTTTACTCCTGGGCACTCCGCTCCAGGCCGTCAAGGGGAGATAATTCTGTTCTGGCCCGATATGGAGGGATTCATCTCTGGCTGACATTCGGCGCTGGTTGGCCCTTGCAGCCTCTTTAAACAGATGTAAGTACCGCAACTGGGGTAGAGCAACCCATATTCTGCGCAGCTGGTTATTTGCTTTTTTTGATACGCAGTTTGTGTTGCCCATATATTATATTTGTGGCTTCTTGTAACAAAGTCCTCGATTATGAGAGCTGCCGAGACCAGCAGATCTTGTGCGTTAGGTCCACGTATTCTTCTACAGTTTTTCGGTGCCTGACACTGTGTTAGCATCATTTCCAATCTAATTTTGACTAAACAGAAATTTTCTCTCAGTTAATCTGATTTTGAGTCAGGTTAATCATTAGACGAAATAAATAACGGTTAATCTAAGTCTTTACTTAGATTTCAAGACCATACAACTTCTCCTGGTTATGGGACCATCTCAAAATAAATATAATCAGTTGTATTCTCATTTGGTTCACTTCAATCGTTCGGCATTATCCTTGAGCATAGCGAAAAACTACAAGGATAACTTACTTATTATATTGGCCAGGAGACGAACATAGAATTGTCTCGGCTTGTGGCAGCACATTTATACTGAAGAACCAAAGAAACTGGTACACCTGCCTAATATCGTGTCAGGCCCCCGCGAGCAATCAGAAGTGCCGCAAGACGATGTGGCATGGACTCTACTAAAGTCTGAAGTAGTGCTGGAGGGAGTTGATAACATGAATCCTGCAGGGCAGTCCATAAATCCGTAAAAGTACAACGGGGTGGAGACTCTTCTGAACACGCATCCCAGATATGCTCAATAAGATTGATGTCTGGGGAATTTGGTGGCCAGCGGAAGTGTTTAAACTCAGAAGACTGTTCCTGGAGCCACTCTGCAGGTATTCTGGACGTCTGGGGTGCCGCATTGTCCTTCTGGAATTGCGTAAGTCCGTCGGAATGCACACTGGACGTGAATGGACGCAGGTGGTCAGACACGATGCTTACGTACGTGTCACCTGTCAGAGTCGTATCTCGACGTATTAGGGGTCCGATATCACTCCAACCGCACACACCCCACACCATTACAGAGCCTCTACCAGCTTGAACAATTCTCTGCTGACATGCAGAAGTGGTTCAAATGGCTCTAAGCACTATGGGACTTAACATCTATGGTCATCAGTCCCCTAGAACTTTGAACTACTTAAACCTAACTAACCTAAGGACAGCACACAACTCCCAGCCATCACGAGGCAGAGAAAATCCCTGACCCCACCGGGAATCGAACCCGAGAACCCGGGCGTGGGAAGCGAGAACGCTACTGCACGACCACGAGATGCGGGCAATTTTATACGAGACTCGTCCGACCATGTAACATATTTCCAGCCGTCAACAGTCTAATGTCGGTGTTGACGGGCCCAGACGAGATGTAAAGCTCTGTGACGTGGAGTCATCAAGGGTACACGAGTAGGCCGTCGGCTCCGAAAGCCCATATCGATGATGTTTCGTCGAATGGTTCGCACGCTGACACTTGTTGATGGCTGAAATCTGTAGCAATCTGCGGAAGGGTTGCACCTCCGTCGGTCGTCGTTGGTCCCGTTCCTGCAGGATCTTTTTCCGGCCGCAGTGACATCGGAGATTAGATGTTTTACCGTATTCCTGATATTCATGGTGCTCTCGTGAAATGGTCGTACGAGACTTCATCGCTACCTCGGAGATGCTGTGTCCCATCGCTGGTGCGCCGACTATAATCCCACGTTCAAACTCACATAAATCTTGATAACCTGCCATTGCAGCAGCAGTAAACGATCTAACAACTGCGCCAGACACTTGTTGTCTTATAGTGGCGTTGCCGACCGCAGCGCCGTATTTTGCCTGTTTACATATTTCTGTATTTGCATACCTATACCAGTTTCTTTGGCTCTTCAGTGTAGTTTCTGCAGGTATTATTTTGGCAAATAAATGACCACTGCATTCTCTCGTCTTGTATCAGTACGAGTTTACTTCTCATGATAGTGTCAGTGTAACGAGAAGTGCACTCGCTCGACATGCATCAGTATGCAGTATCGTTGAGTGTGTGCTGTGTGGAAGCTACAAGCGTTGAACATCGCTCCACTTGAAACACTGCACACCAACAAGGGGCAGTCAGCATCTCAATATCAAAGCGCATACTCGAGTAGTTTCAGCAAATACTGAAAGATTGTCTAGCTGCAATCACGACTTGTCGGACAACAAATGCTCCCTCACTTTCGAGAACGTCTGCATGCTGAGACCCATCCACTGCAATAGCTCTAAGATGGTTATACATCGATCTTCGTAGATATTCAAATGAAACTGCTGAAAGAAAAAATACTGGTAGCGGTTTTATGAGATCACTTAAAATATTAAGTTACACATTTTAATGGTACACTAAGTAACTTTTATTGAATGCTGCACTACACTTCAAAGTGAGAGACAAAAGATGACACCATCTTTCAACGTAGACACCAAGTATCTGTAAACAACTTTCGGAATGCTCTGCCAATCGTTCAGTTCGTCGACGACAGAAATCGCCTCCTCGGTCACGGAGCCATACCGGAACAGCCGTGTGAACGTCCACGAATGTCCTAAATTAAAGCAAAAAATCACTGTTTCTCGTGTTGTGCCTAATTCATGGTATAATCATACACAATGTCAACCGACGTCCGTACAGTGGTGTTCTGCACGGAAGATGGCATTCCAGTCAATGGACAACCAAGTCAACGATGACGTCAGAGCACCTATCAAACGGGAAAGTGTTTGCCGCATAGTCCCACATCCACAGTCACTGTGTATATATTCACAGACTGTGCAGTATGGCATAGAGAAGACGCCTACCGGACTCTTTGCCGTAGAGGGCCACTAGAAGAATGGAAGCAGGACAGTAGCAAACTGATGTGCCCCGAAGGCTTATGCGGGTATTACACGACGATTCGCAGCGAATGGTACTGGTCTAGCGCGACAGCCATCTAGCGGTAGAACGGGTGAAATTACGAAAAGCAGACATCATGCGCGCGCCAGAATAGACAGCAGTTCTAAACTGCCGTCAGTCCGCGCAGCCGGCCGGTGTGTCCGAGTGGTTCTAGGCGCCACAGTCTGGAACCGCGCGACCACTACGGTCGCAGGTTCGAATCCTGCTTCGGGGTGGATGTGTGTGACGTCCTTAGGTTAGTTAGGTTTAAGTAGTTCTAAGTTCTAGGGGACAGATGACATCAGATGATTCAAATGGCTCTGAGCACTATGGGACTTAACTTCTAAGTGCATGTGCAGAAGGGGGTACCTCAATGATTTCTGCTTGTTATTTGCTTGTTGATCGGTGAGTAGTAGCCAGTTTCAGTCTTCGTGTTGGGGATTTTCTGCGTTTTTTTCGGCAGCAGGTTTTCATAAATGCGAAAAAGAACTTTTTTGGCAGTAGACTTTCTTTCATACTAGCTGTTTGTGAAAGCATTTTTTCTTTTGATTATTTCGTATTATAGAAATGAAATGGAGCAAAGAGACGTTAAGCGTCTTAATTCAGGCATACAGCAAGGAAAGGTGTCTGTATGACCCGTTGTATCATAATACGGTAAGTTGGCAATCGTTTCTTTGTCAGTAATATGTGCATAACGTTAGATGGTGATTTTCGATTTGTATCGTCTTGCCTTAGCTTACGAAAGTTCACGTTTGATCTGATTACATCTTTTGCTTTATTTCAGCATGCCAGAAAAGAGAAACTGGTAGCGATAGGAGACAAAGTCCGTGCAGTTTCGTCCAGTGGGACAGAAGAGGACTGCATAACTCTGAGAAGCACATTACATTCCATTTTCCAAACTTGGAGAAGTAACACAAGTGCACCTTTAAGTATAGGTCCTTTAAAGTGCTGCAAATTGCAGTGCATACACCCAAAACAACGTTTGAAATGGTGGGCTGTGCTCTTCTGTGGCTAAAAGCCAGACTCTTAAAAGATTCTCCAGTCGCCAGGAAACGTAATGTTACAACCAGCCTGCAACGGAACTGGGCATGTACTGGTACGTTATCAGTGATCTGGGTTGGTATGATGACAAAGCATATAAACATATAATTTAATTTTTACTTTAGAGAAGGCGAGATAGCCTCCCTCACGACTGTGTCAAACTTGCTAATTCCATCTTCTGTTATAGACAGCAGCTTCTCGAAACAGGCCATGTCCATCCTCACGACGTTCCGAAATTCTTGCGAATCTTTGGGTCTCAGTTCTTTCACAAACAACATAATCCCCTGCCTTCGTTCCCTCTTCTTCAGTCAGGGTCGAATTCAACAACGTCTGGCTTACCGTTTTCGTCGTCGTTCTGCCCTAATCCGAAGATTTGCTGTCACTACCAAGGCAGTAGCTCCAAAGCCAAATGGGTCCCCCACGTGCAAATTGTAAATTTAGATATACATGTACCTGTGTAGCCAAGTGTGGTAATTTAAAAATAACTGTTGACTCTGTAATTCAGAACGGTAGTAACCTGCACAATACAATAATAATTACTTAATAAATAATGATAAAAAACAAATTCATATTAAAAATGAACCTTGAGCTCACATAAATAATTTGAACGAATGACGTTCTAATATGACACAGGGTATTTGCGTGGTAGAAGGAACGACTTTACAAGAGATCAGACGGTTCTATTTGCGTTTCGCTCGTTATTACCGTCTATTGTGCATGTGCGCCAGGTATATCCCACGTGGATGGTGTAATAGGTCTACGTGAACCAGTGTGTAGTTACAGATATACCCACTTGGGGCTCTGGTGCACAGGTGTACGGTTTACGCGCATCGTATAATAGGGGCTTTAAAGTGAATCGCTCTGTTGTTTCTCGGATGTGGCGACAATTTATAGAGACCGGAACAGTATCCCGAAGACCAGGGCAGGGCCGACCACATGTGATATCAGAGAGAGAAAATCGTTATTTGGCCCCAAGGGCACGAAGGTATCGCATTAGTACTGCGTGGCAACTGCTATCTCACCTTGCAGCTTCCACTGGGATTTCGTCAGGGTGGCCTTTATTGTCAAATGGCTCACATGGCTCTGAGCGCTGTGGGACTTAACTTCTGAGGCCATCAGTCCCCTAGAACTTAGAACTACTTAAACATAACTAACCTAAGGACATCACACACATCCATGCCCGAGACAGGGTTCGAACCTGCGACCGGAGCGGTCACGCGGTTCCAGACTGAAGCGCCTAGACCGCACGGCCACACCGGCCGGCCCTTTATTGTCGGAGACCTTTTTCCCGAGGGCCTGCAGCTTTACTGTATGATTAAATGATGATGGCGTCCTCTTGGGTAAAATATCCCGGAGGTAAAATAGTCCCCCATTCGGATCTCCGGGCGGGGACTACTCAAGAGGACGTCGTTATCAGGAGAAAGAAAACTGGCGTTCTACGGATCGGAGCGTGGAATGTCAGATCCCTTAATCGGGCAGGTAGGTTAGAAAATTTAAAGAGGGAAATGGATAGGTTAAAGTTAGATATAGTGGGAATTAGTGAAGTTCGGTGGCAGGAAGAACAAGACTTTTGGTCAGGTGATTACAGGGTTATAAATACAAAATCAAATAGGGGTAATGCAGGAGTAGGTTTAATAATGAATAAAAAAATAGAAGTGCGGGTTAGCTACTACAAACAGCATAGTGAACGCATTATTGTGGCCAAGATAGACACAAAGTCCATGCCTACTACAGTAGTACAAGTTTATATGCCAACTAGCTCTGCAGATGATGAAGCAATAGATGAAATGTATGACGAGATAAAAGAAATTATTCAGGTAGTGAAGGGAGACGAAAATTTAATAGTCATGGGTGACTTGAATTCGTCATTAGGAAAAGGGAGAGAAGGAAACATAGTAGGTGAATATGGATTGGGGGGAAGAAATGAAAGAGGAAGCCGCCTGGTAGAATTTTGCACAGAGCATAACTTAATCATAGCTAACACTTGGTTCAAGAATCATAAAAGAAGGTTGTATACCTGGAAGAATCCTGGAGATACTAAAAGGTATCAGATAGATTATATAATGGTAAGACAGAGATTTAGGAACCAGGTTTTAAATTGTAAGACATTTCCAGGGGCAGATGTGGATTCTGACCACAATCTATTTGTTATGAACTGCAGATTGAAACAGAAGAAACTGCAAAAAGGTGGGATTCTAAGGAGATGGGACCTGGATAAACTGAAAGAACCAGAGGAGAGCATAAGGGAACAATTGACAGGAATGGGGGAAAGAAATACAGTAGAAGAAGAATGGGTAGCTCTGAGAGATGTAGTAGTGAAGGCAGCAGACAATCAAGTAGGTAAAAAGGCGAGGGCTAATAGAAATCCTTGGGTAACAGAAGAAATATTGAATTTAATTGACGAAAGGAGAAAATATAAAAATGCAGTAAATGAAGCAGGCAAAAAGGAATACAAACGTCTCAAAAATGAGATCGACAGCAAGTGCAAAATGGCTAAGCAGGGATGGCTGGAGGACAAATGTAAGGATGTAGAGGCTTGTCTCACTAGGGGTAAGATAGATACTGCCTACAGGAAAATTAAAGAGACCTTTGGAGAGAAGAGAACCACTTGTATGAATATTAAGAGCTCAGATGGCAACCCAGTTCTAAGCAAAGAAGGGAAGGCAGAAAGGTGGAAGGAGTATATAGAGGGTTTATACAAGGGCGATGTACTTGAGGACAATATTATGGAAATGGAAGAGGATGTAGATGAAGACGAAATGGGAGATAAGATACTGCGTGAAGAGTTTGACCGAGCACTGAAAGACGTGAGTCGAAACAAGGCCCCGGGAGTAGACAACATTCCATTAGAACTACTGATGGCCTTGGGAGAGCCAGTCCTGACAAAATTCTACCATCTGGTGAGCAAGATGTATGAGACAGGCGAAATACCCTCAGACTTCAAGAAGAATATAATAATTCCAATCCCAAAGAAAGCAGGTGTTGACTGATGTGAGAATTACCGAACTATCAGTTTAATAAGTCACAGCTGCAAAATACTAACGCGAATTCTTTACAGACGAATGGAAAAACTGGTAGAAGCGGACCTCGGGGAAGATCAGTTTGGATTCCGTAGAAATGTTGGAACACATGAGGCAATACTAACCTTACGACTTATCTTAGAAGAAAGATTAAGAAAAGGCAAACCTACGTTTCTAGCATTTGTAGACTTAGAGAAAGCTTTTGACAATGTTAACTAGAATACTCTCTTTCAAATTCTGAAGGTGGCAGGTATAAAATACAGGGAGCGAAAGGCTATTTACAATTTGTACGGAAATCAGATGGCAGTTATAAGAGTCGAGGGGCATAAAAGGGAAGCAGTGGTTGGGAAAGGAGTGAGACAGGGTTGTAGCCTCTCCCCGAAGTTGCTCAATCTGTATATTGAGCAAGCAGTAAAGGAAACAAAAGAAAAATTCGGAGTGGGTATTAAAATTCATGGAGATGAATTAAAAACTTTGAGGTTCGCCGATGACATTGTAATTCTGTCAGAGACAGCAAAGGACTTGGAAGAGCAGTTGAACGGAATGGACAGTGTCTTGAAAGGAGGATATAAGATGAACATCAACAAAAGCAAAACAAGGATAATGCAATGTAGTCAAATTAAATCGGGTGATGCTGAGGGAATTAGATTAGGAAATGAGACACTTAAAGTAGTAAAGGAGTTTTGCTATTTAGGGAGTAAAATAACTGATGATGGTCGAAGTAGAGAGGATACAAAATGTAGACTGGCAATGGCAAGGAAATCGTTTCTGAAGAAGAGAAATTTGTTAACATCGAGTATTGATTTAAGTGTCAGGAACTCGTTTCTGAAAGTATTTGTATGGAGTGTAGCCATGTATGGAAGTGAAACATGGGCGATAACTAGTTTGGACAAGAAGAGAATAGAAGCTTTCGAAATGTGGTGCTACAGAAGAATGTTGAAGATAAGGTGGGTAGATCACGTAACTAATGAGGAGGTATTGAATAGGATTGGGGAGAAGAGAAGTTTGTGGCACAACTTGACTAGAAGAAGGGATCGGTTGGTAGGACATGTTTTGAGGCATCAAGGGATCACAAATTTAGCGTTGGAGTGCAGCGTGGAGGGTAAAAATCGTAGAGGGAGACCAAGAGATGAATACACTAAGCAGATTCAGAAGGATGTAGGTTGCAGTAGGTACTGGGAGATGATGAAGCTTGCACAGGATAGAGTAGCATGGAGAGCTGCATCAAACCAGTCTCAGGACTGAAGACCACAACAACAACAACACCTTCTGTACATGCACCGGTGACACGTCTTCATAGAACGGAACGTCTAGAGTGGAGTCGTCAACGTGCCACCTGGATAGTCCAACAGTGAGCCAATATTCTTTTCGCAGATGCGCCCCGATTTGCTCTGGAGAGTGATTCTCGGCGGATTCGCATCTGGAGGGAAAGCGGAACTCGACTTCTGGACCGAAAAACTGTGGAAAGAGACCGATGTCGAGGTGGATCCTTAATAGTGAGCGCAGAAATTATGTGGAGCACTCGAAGATTTATACCAAATAAACTAACAAACGACGAAGGTGATCCTCCTTCGTACACAAAACGGGTTAGAACACTGTTGCAGAAACAATTAAACAAATATGCCAAATTTAAACAGACGCAAAATACCCAAGATTGGCGATATTTTACGAAAACTCGTAATCTTGCGCTGACTTCAATGCGAGATGCCTATAACAGTTTCCACAATGAAACTTTGTCTCGAAACCTGGCATAAAATCCAAATAGATTGAAACACGTATGTTGTGTGGCGGCGATGGCGAGGCATTGCAGAGTCTCTGACCAGAGAGCTATTTGTCGTTCCTAGTCTGCGCTTGACCGCGCGAGAGTTCAGTTCTGTTGCAGCCGAGTTACGAGACAGTTCAGTTCCGAGTTAGCAGTTGGAGAGTAGTACCGCCTGCGAGATGACGCAGTTGCGATCGAGTTGCGGGTTAGCAGTTGTGTGTGAGCAGTCGGCGGGCGTCGACATGGCATTCTGGTCAAGATTCAGGACGAGGTATATTATTTTTTAATATAAGGTAATGAAGCAGCATTGCGCTCAGCTAATGATGTAAATTAACTGTAACTAATTTGTCCAAGAATCGCCCCAATAATAATTTTGTTTTCAAAGCAATTTTTCAACAAAGAATCCTTTAATGAAAGAAATATTTCCCTTGCTATTCCTTAAAGAAAAGTTTCCCTTAAATTCAAAATTTTTGCAACGAATTTCCTCCAAGCTATGGCGAAAAATAAGAGCAGATGCAGTTTTACTAAGGTAAGAATTACAGTTTAATTAGTGAACAGGGCCTAAGATCGACATTTCGGTCTATTTGTGTTTTCATTGTCACTGAGATTTTTTATCACTGAATTGACTTTCATTTTTTTTTTGTGAGGAACTTATACTTGGGTCAGATAGCTAGTTTTCATTTAATTGTCATTGTCTTTAAATTTATTTGCTGGGAGGTTACATTAAGTTGTATTCCAGTTAACATTCAATTATTGTGTTTCAAAATTTCTCTGGGGAGCTTACACTTAGCTCTATGTCCATTTACATTTGAGTATTATCATTACATTTTTGTGGGGAGGTTACAAGATTCTGGTCGTATGTGAAGTATGTTAGCGGCAAGAAACAATCAATGCCTTCTCTGCGCGATAGCAATGGAGATACCATCGAAGACAGTGGTGGCAAAGCAGAGTCACTAAACACAGCCTTCCGAAATTCCTTCACGAAAGAAGACGAGGTATATATTCCGGAATTCGAATCGAGAACAGCTGCCAACATGAATAACGAAATAGTAAATATCCTCGGAGTAGTGAAGCAACTTAAATTGCTTAATAAAAGAAAGTGTTCTGGTCCACACTGTATACCAGTTAGGTTCCTTTCGGAGTATGTTAGTTCCATACCTAACAATCATATACAACCGTTCGCTCGACGAAAGATCCGTATCCAAAGGCTGGAAAATTGATCAGGTCACAATAATATTCAAAAAGGTAGTAGGAGTAATCCACTAAATTACAGACCCATACCGTTAACGTCGATATGCAGCAGGATTTTTGGAACATATATTATGTTCGGTCATAATGAATTACCTCGAAGAAAACGGTATATTGACACACAGTCAACATGGGTTTAGAAAACATCGTTCCTGTGAAACACAACTAGCTCTTTATTCACATAAACTGTTGAGTGCTATTGACAAGGGATTTCAGATAGATTCCGTATTTCTGGATTTCCGGAAGGCTATTGACACTGCACCACACAAGCGGCTTATAGTGAAATTGCGTGCTTATGGAATATCGTCTCAGTTATGTAACTGGATTTGTGATTTCCAGTCAGAGAGGTCACAGTTCGTCGTAATTGACGGAAAGTTATCGAGTAAAACAAAACTGATTTCTGGCGTTCCCCAAGGTAGTGTTATAGGCCCTTTGTTGTTACTTATCTATATAAACGATTTGGGAGACCATCTGAGCACCTGTCTTGTAGTTTGCAAATGACGCTGTCGTTTATCGACTAATAATGTCATCTGAAGATCAAAACAAACTGCAAAACGATTTAGAAAAGATATCTGAATGGTGCGAAAAGTGGCAGTTGACCCCAAATAACGAAAAGTGTGAGGTCATCCACATGAGTGCTAAAAGGAACTAGTTAGGTTACACGATAAATCAGTCTAATCTAAAAGCAGTAAATTCAACTAAATACCTAGGTATTACAATTACGAACTACTTAAATTGACAGGAACACATCGAAAATGTTGTGGCGATGGTTAACCAAAGACCGCGTTTTATTGGCAGGACACTTAGAAAATGTAACAGACCTACTAAGTAGCCTGCCTACACTACACTTGTCGGTCGTCTTTTAGAATACTGCTGGGCGGTGAGGGATCCTTACCACATAGGACTAACGGAGTACATCGAAGAAGCTCAAAGGAAGGCAGCGCGTTTTGTATCGTCGCGAAATATGGGAGAGAGTGTCACAGAAATGATACAGGATTTGGGCTGAAAATCATTAAAAGAAAAGCGTTTTTCGTTGCGACGGAATCTTCTTCAAATGGCTCTGAGCACTATGGGACTCAACATCTTAGGTCATAAGTCCCCTAGAACTTAGAACTACTTAAACCTAACTAATCTAAGGACATCACACACACCCATGCCCGAGGCAGGATTCGAACCTGCGACCGTAGCAGTCCCGCGGTTCCGGACTGCAGCGCCAGAACCGCTAGACCACCGCGGCCGGCCGGAATCTTCTCACTAAATTCCAATCACTATCCTTCTCCTCCGAATGCGAACCAACTTTGTTGACACTGACCTACATAGGGAGGAACGATAAGCACGATAAAATAAGGGAAATCTGAGCTCGTACGGAAAGATATAGGTGTTCAGTCTTTTCGCGCGCTATACGAGATTGGAGTAATAGTTAATTCTGAAGTTCGTTCGGTGAGCCCTCCGCCACGCACTTAAATGTGATTTGCAGAGTATCCATGTAGATGTAGAACACCTATTCATGAAATTGTACAGGTGAATCGGCAAAGTTTAACTGCTGTCAGGTGTCCCGGCGAGAACTTGGGACATCATGTGCAGTCGTCGCGAAGTACTGTGGGCCCAGCCTTCATACTGATGGACGATAGTGCACGGTCTCATAGAGCAAAGGTGTCTGATGTTTCGTTGGAAACGGAAGATATTGCATGTGTGGCGTGGCCTGCTCGTTCTCCCGATTTGAATCCCATAGAGCGTGACTGGGATGCACGAGGGAGACGGTTTGCATTACGTCAGCATCTTGAGACCATTCTCCAAGACTTGCGAGATCAGCAGGAAGAATGAGCGTTATTGCTTCAACATGGGATTGATGACATCACTCACGGCATGTCCCATCGTCCTTTATTTCAGCCAGACGTAGAAACACCCCATGCTGACCACATTAACCAGTTTTTGGAATGTGTGTGCAAGTTGGAAAAAAGAGAAGAACATTTTTGTCTACCGATATACGTGTTGCATTTGTTTACGTTCTGAGTTTTTTTACACAGTTTCTGCTTTACTATCACCATTTTATACTGTTTCGTGCCGCGCGGGATTAGCCGAGTGGTCCAAGGCGCTGTAGTCATGGACTGTGCGGCTGGTCCCGGCGGAGGTTCGAGTCCTCCCTCGGGCATGGGTGTGTGTGTGTGTTTGTCCTTAGGATAATTTAGGTTAAGTAGTACGTAAGCTTAGTGACTGATGACCTTAGCAGTTACGTCCCGTAAGATCTCTCTCTCTCTCTCTCTCTCTCTCTCTCTCTCTCTCTCTCACTCACACACACACACACACACACACACACACTGTTCTGTGGCAAAATAAACGCAGCCTTGCTAAATTTCCGCTTGTTACTTTAATTTCGGACGCCGTGTAGTTGCGCCATTTCACTGTAGTAAAATGCGATATTTCATTTGGTCCATATACCGCCACGATTTCAGCGTTTACGTGTGCGATTTAGACGTTTTGTCCGCAAGAATCGTGCTGTCTTGTGTAGTTCAACTGTGGAATCAGTTTTCACTTGTCACGCAACTTCTCTCCCACTCTATGATGCACCCGTTCAGCAGCAGAAATGTTTCTGCAGCAAATACATAACGAGTAGTCTCTTCTGAAAATAAGCCGCTCCTGTTGCGCTGTGGTCTCAGAGTGGGACGACACGTGTAACGTAAGTTTTGAAATTGCTTTTAAATTGCTGTCCCCAGATCCCCATGCCCCTGCCTCCCCCCCCCCCCCCTTTCCCCACGATTCCCCTGCAGCTGCTAAGTAACATAGCTTGATGAAACTTAGACCAAACATGGAAACAACTGCGACAGAATAGCGCAGAAGATAACTGCAGAAAATACGCAATGAGATAAAAAGAAATGACGCTTTTATTCAAAGACAATTACACACATCGATGAAAGTTTTGCATCACACCGGTTCTCACAACTCCTGAAGACAGACATTGACTCTGGATATTGTCTCACAGGCACAGTCCCTTTGACTGTTCAGAGATGTTACTAAACCCGCCCAAAGATGTGAACAACTACGCATGAGGAGCGCCTATTAGACGGAGAGGGTTCGACAGCCGATCAGTTCCACTCATTCCACCAGAAAGGAGGTACACGGCTCGTGTTGCCTGTAGTTCAACCATGCCTAGTCGGTCAATACCGCGGTTCGATCGCGTCCACATTCTTACTTTGTGCCAGAAAGGGCTCTCAACAAGGGAAGTGTCCAGGCGTCTCATAGTGAACCAAAGCAATGATGTTCGGACATGGAGGATATAAAGAGAGACAGGAACTGTCGATGACATGACTCGTTCAGGCCGCCCAAGAGCTACTACTGCAGTGGATGACCGCTACCTACGGATTATGGCTCGGAGGAACCCTGAAAGCAACGCCACCACGTTGAATAATGCTTTTCGTGCAGCTACAGGACGTCGTGTTTCGACTCAAACTGTGCGCAATAGGCTGCATGATGCGCAAATTCACTCGTGACGTCCATGGCGAGGTCCATCTTCGCAAAGACGACACCATGCAGCACGGTACAGATGGGCCCAACAACATGCCAAATGGACCGCTCAGGTTTGGCAACACGTTCTCTTCACCGATGAGTGTCGCATACGCCTTCTGTAGTAACCAAAACCAACCGCGGGAACGCCTTGGGCTGCGCATCAGAGCACGCACCACCGGGTAAACACAAGGACGAGTCGGACGACAGACCAACGACAACCGACAACGACCGACTATGACCGACACAACAAGCAGGAGATAAACAACGGAGGCTTGTAGAAACCACAACACCAAACACCAACAGTAAATCCACTCGGAACCAGAGCCAGGCAAACGTCAACAACGAGCAACCACCAAAACGCAGCACCGCCGAGATAGAGACGCAATCCAGAGCGAGTACCAGCCTGACTGGACTAGGGCAGAGCGGGTCCCTATATACGAAACCGGAGGGAGCGGCTATTGGCCGTTGTCTGCACGTGGCGTAGCGGTGGCGCCCTCACTGCGCGAGAGCAGCTGCGCGGAGTAGCCGCGCGGAGGCGGAGCCCTCTATGGGCTGACCACGTCCGTTTGTTCTGGCACGTGTTCAACTTCCGCGGCGTGAGGTACTAGACTATTAGTTCATCTGCCCGATTAATGCACGACAGCCTGAAGTGTAACTGGTTCAAAATGGTTCTAATGGCTCTGAGCACTATGGGACTTAACATTTGTGGTCATCAGTCCCCTAGAACTTAGAACTACTTAAACCTAACTGACCTAAGGACATCACACACATCCATGCCGGAGGCAGGATTCGAACCAGTGACCGCAGCAGTCGCGTGGTTCCAGACTGTAGCGCCTAGAACCGCTCGACCACCCCGGCCGGCGTGGTTTAATTCCAGCACACTTACATCGGGTAAGCATCTAGGATCACTCTTTCTTAGACTGTCTGAAGAAAGAAGAAGGAGATGTATAACCAGTTGCTGTTTTCCTGCAGTTATTTCGAAGCACAGCATAACCTCGTAAAACTGGAGGTGTCCCATTCAAAAAATGGTGCTATTTTTTACTGTCATGAAGATACTCAAATATATAAAGTATGCCCTTTTTTAATTTTACACGAGATAGTGGCCCGTTTGTAAGAAATTCACTGTACTATCTTTGGATCCGTTTACACTCGAATCTCCAGGTGAATGCTCCACAATCACTCTCGAGCTCTTTTTTATGTTCCTTTTCTACTATTGAGTTCTTTTTTATGTTCTTTCCCTCAAGATATTTCAGCTATACGAACTATGCCGCTTTGAACGCTGTAAAATAACATTAAATCATTGCTCAAACTACACTGCCTGATACAATAAATTGAAGTCCCATGAGGAGCAGAAAGAATCATATGAAACTTCAAAGGTTGAAAGGGTATGTGATTTTGTTTCAGTGATTGCAATAGCGTAACAAATTTACAAAGAACTTGGTAGTATTGGCTCACTTATCAGTATAACGTTGTCCAGTCGCTGGTGGTGGATGGATGCAGTGATCTGATTGGGAAGGGTGACATAAAACCATATCCTCCTGAGGCAAGCTCTCCGCAACTGTTGTAAATCGTCATTGATAAACTGGGTTCTGGCACCGGGAAAGACTGGACAGTCGTGCTGGCACACACATGTTCATCGGAGACAGACCTTGCGAACTTAACAGCTACAGGAGTACCTCAAAAACACGCACACAATCCATAGACACACGTGCCATAAGTGCATTGCAGCGTTGAAAAATGTCGCCACGATATTATCTCACGAGAGGTGACACATGAGGATGCACAATATCCATGACATACCGTTCCCTTAGTCAATACTAGCCCTGACCTGAGGTCGTATCCCATTAATCACCATACCTTGGCGTCAGTATTCGCATCACTCTGCCCTTCCAAAACACCGGAGAAAACTGAGCTCTCTGCAGTTGCTGCCATACTCCTCGATGGCAGTCGTCCGAGTTCGTGCAGAGCCACAATTCTCCGCTCAGCACGGTACGACGCCATTCAGTAGCAGTGGATGATTCCCAGTCACAGCACCTACAATGCCCTCCGTGGCATTGTAGATAGAAGGAAGCAACTCTTACTTCTCTGGTTTCTGTATCACTAACCTGGTGTCTTGCTGCTTCGGTAGTCCCTCGTTGCACAGTAGTGGCGCTCAGGCGACAGGTTCAATGTAGGTTTGTGATCCTGCTGAAGTGTGGTGTGTCGGGATGCCAGTTGTTAAATGTTAACAACGTTTTGTAATATACTCGGTTTAATGACGAATACTTTGAAACACACGTCACAGACTTTCCAATATGGCGGTTTTGGCTACGCCGCTATACACAACCCCTATACAACACATTGATCACTTTCCATACTAGTTATAGATACTGCCCACGACACGTGGCGTTCACTGATAATTAATACCCTCACGTTAACTTTCTATCTTGTTTATCACTGCTATATTTACTCGCGACCGTTCTTTTGCAGCCGCCTCCGGTTACTGTCGATTTTGCTTTTTCAGTGGCGCCTCGCTACTAACCCGCCGTGTCTTCCCGGCGCACAAGAGAGACCTCACGTTTCTCCCTCAGCCAATAGGAACACTCCACTCGTCTCCTGTGCATATATACACTACTGGCCATTAAAATTGCTACACCAAGAAGAAATGCAGATGATAAACGCGTATTCATTGGACATATATATCATACTAGAACTGACATGTGATTACATTTTCAGGCAGTTTGGGTGCATAGATCCTGAGAAATCAGTATCCAGAACAACCACCTCTGGCCGTAATAACCGCCTTGATATGCTTGGGCGTTGAATCAAACGCAACTTGGATGGCGTTCACAAGTACAACTGCCCATGCAGCTTCAACACGATACCACACTTCACCAACAGTAGTGACTGGCGTATTGTGACGAGCCAGTTGCTCGGCCACCATTGACCAGACTTTTCAAATGGTGAGAGATCTGGAGAATGTGCTGGCCAGGGTAGCAGTCGAACATTTTCTGTATCCAGAAAGGCCCGTACAGGAGCGGCAACATGCGGTCGTGAATTATCCTGCTGAAATGTAGGGTTTCGCAGGGATCGAATGAAGTGTAGAGCCACGGGTCGTAACAAATCGGAAATGTAACGTCCACTGTTCAAAGTGCCGTCAATGCGAACAAGAGGTGACCGAGACGTGTAACCAATGGCACCCCATACCATCACGCCGGGTGATACGCCAGTACGGCGATGACGAATACACGCTCCCACATCCACCGTGATGTCGCCAAACACGGATGCGACTATCATGATGCTGTAAACAGAAGCTGGGTTCATCCGAAAAAATGACGTTTTGCCATTCGTGCACCCAGGTTCGTCGTTGAGTACACCATCGCAGGCGCTCCTTTCTGTGATGCAGCGACAAGGGTAACCGCAGCCATGTTCTCCGAGCTGACAATCCATGCTGCTGCAAACGTCGTCGAACTGTTTGTCCAGATGGTTGTTGTCTTGCAAACGTCCCCATCCGTTGACTCAGGGATCGAGACGTGGCTGCACGATCCGTTACAGCCATGTAGATGAGATGACTGTCATCTCGAGTGCTAGTGATACTAGGCCGTTGCGTTCCGTATTACCCTTCTGAACCCATCGATTCCATATTCTGCTAATAGTCATTGGATCTCGACCAACGAGAGCAGCAATGTCGCGATACGATAAACCGCAATCGTTGTAGACTACAATCCGGCCTTTATCAAAGTCGGAAACGTGATGGTACGCATTTCTCCTCCTCACACGATGTATCACAACAACGTTTCACCAGGCAACGCCGGTCAACTGCTGTTTGTGTATGAGAAATCGGTTGGAATTTTCCTCGTGTCAGCACGTTGTAGGTGTCGCCACCGGCGCCAACCTTGTGGGAATGCTTTGGAAAGCTAATCATTTGCATATCACAGCATCTTCTTCCTGTCGGTTAAATTTCGCGTCCGTAGCACTTCACCTTCGTGGTGTAGCAATTTTAATGGCCAGTAATGTATATATCAAAACTCTCAGCCAATGGGTGTTTAGATCGCTGTTTCCAGGCGAATCTGACGTCACGTTTGTGGACGTTGCGACGGAAGTTTGTCTCGGAACACTGTCTCAGATTGTAAGATCCTATTCCCGAATAGTCAGATCTTGTACCTACTAAGGTTGTACAACATTGCCTCTCATGATGTTCTCGTTAACGCCCCTTGCTGACGCATAATTGTCAGGTGGGCATGTAGCCTGACTACTACTGAGCATTCCCGATCGGATAAATGTGCGTAATAAGTAGAATAAACCCGTGAAGGTGATGCACGCTTGCACTGCACACAACTCCAGACGTAGCCGTTTGTATTAGCTGTTAACGGCAGCCTGCGAGTGGGTCTGTGCTTTCCTTGTCTGGCTGGTGCTTCTGACCGACCAATGGTGCCGGATGACATGGAATCTTGTTGTCGGATGGCAGGCGTGGTTGTGAAGGCGTTACGATGTGCCTTGGTCCTCAATATACCGATGCTCCCTTTTGGTGGTCAGACGTTGTCTACGGGGTGGTCCATTGATCGTGACCGGGCCAAATATCTCATGAAATAAGCATCAAACAAAAGAACTACGAAGAACGAAGCTCGTCTATCTTGAAGGGGGAAATCAGATGGCGGTGTGGTTGGCCCGCTAGATGGCGGTCCCATAGGTCAAACGGATATCAACTGCGGTTTTTTTTAATAGGAACCCCCAATTTTTTATTACGTATTCGTGTAGTACCTAAAAAAATATGAATGTTTTAGTTGGACAACTTTTTCGCTTTGTGAAAGATGGCGCTGTAATAGTCACAAACATACGACTCACAATTTTAGACAACTGTTGGTAGCAGGTTGGTTTTTAAATTAAAATACAGAACGTAGGTACGTTTGAACATTTTATTTCGGTTGTTCCAATGTGATACATGTACCTTTGTGAACTTATCATTTCTGAGAACGCATGCTGTTACAGCGTGATACCTGTAAGTACCACATTAATGCAATAAATGCTCAAAATGATGTCCGCCAACCTCAATGCATTTGGCAATACGTGTAACGACATTCCTCTCAACAGCGAGTAGTTCGCCTTCCGTAATTTTCGCACATGCATTGACAATGCGCTGGAGCATGTTGTCAGGCGTTGTGGGTGGATCACGATAGCAAATATCCTTCAACTTTCCCCACAGAAAGAAATACGGGGACGTCAGATCCGGTGAACGACGACCAATCCACCTGTCATGAAATATGCTATTCAGTACCGCTTCAACCTCACGCGAGCTATGTACCGGACATCCATCATGTTGCAAGTACTTCGCCATTCTGTCATGCAGTGAAACATCTTGTAGCAAGCCGGCCGCGGTGGTCTAGCGGTTCAGGCGCTCAGTCCGGAACCGCGCGACTGCTACGGCGCAGGTTCGAATCCTGCCTCGGGCATGGATGTGTGTGATGTCGTTAGGTTAGTTAGATTTAAGTAGTTCTAAGTTCTAGGGGACTGATGACCACAGATGTTAAGTCCCATAGTGCTCAGAACCAACCATCTTGTAGTAACATCGGTAGAACATTACGTAGGAAATCAGCATACATTGCACCATTTAGATTGCCATCGATAAAATGGGAGCCAATTATCCTTCCTCCCATAATGCCGCACGATACATTAACCCGCCTAGGTCGCTGATGTTCCACTTCTCGCAGCCATCGTGGATTTTCTGTTGCCCAATAGTGCATATTATGTAGGTTTACGTTATCGCTGTTGGTGAATGACGCTTCGTCGCTAAATAGAACGCGTGCAAAAAATCTGTCATCGTCCCGTAATTTCTCTTGTGCCCAGTGGCAGAACTGTACACGACGTTCGAAGTCGTCGCCATGCAATTCCTGGTTCTAAGAAATATGGTACGTGTGCAATCGATGTTGATGTAGCATTCTCAACACCGACATTTTTGAGATTCCCGATTCTCGCACAATTTGTCTGCTACTGATGTGCGGATTAGCCGCGACAGCAGCTAAAACACCTACTTGGGTGACGGGTGGTTGACGTTTCACATGTGGCTGAACACTTCCTGTCTCCTTAAATAACGTAACTATCCGGCGAACGGTCCGGACACTTGGATGATGTCGTCCAGGACACCGAGCAGCATACATAGCACACGCCCGTTGGGCATTTTGATCACAACAGCCATACGTCAACACGATATCGACCTTTTCAGCAATTGGTAAACGATCCATTTTAACACGGGTAATGTATCACGAAGCAAAAACATCCCGCTCTGGCGGAATGTTACGTGATACCACGTACTTACACGTTTGTGACGATTACAGCGCCATCTATCACAAAGCGAAAAAAGTGGTCCAACTAAAACATTCATATTTGTTTACGGGCTACACAAATATGTAATGAAAATGGGGGTCCCTATTTAAAAAAACGCAGTTGATATGCGTTTGACTTGTGGCAGCGCCATCTAGCGGGCCAACCACATCTCCATCCGGTTTCCCCCTTCAAACTAGACGAGCTTCGTTCTTTGTAGTTTTTTTGTTTGATGCTTATTTAGTGAGATATTTGGCCCGGTCACTATCAATGGACCACCCTGTATAGGAGCCTTGATGGGTACGCCTGCCCTCACACTCCCAAGAAGTCTAACACTGAGCCACTGTCACATCCGACTGCCTAACAAATGCAGATATTGCACAAATCGACCATCTGGTCAATAGCGCACAATAAAGTTACTTCGCAACTCTCTCAGGTGCTGATAGCGCTGTCTCACATGTGTACGCAGCACGTCCGTGTCCTTCACAGTGATCAGTCAACATACAGCGCCGTTCATGCTCCTTATAAATACCCTACAAGCCCTGGTAACAACAAAAAATGCATCCTTGAGGCCGTTATACGTGTCATAAAGAACAGCAGTTCTGTTCACTTACATACCTGCAGATGATGAGCACATGTACGTAGTTGCATTGACACCCGTCGATGTCTTCTCGCTACTCCCCTTTTTTTTTTTTTTTTGTCAGACAGTGTAAATTTGAAAAAAATGGTTCAAATGGCTCTGAGCACTTTGGGACTTAACATCTGTGGTCATCAGTCCCCTAGAACTTAGAACTACTTAAACCTAACTAACCTAAGGACATCACACACATCCATGCCCGAGGCAGGATTCGAACCTGCGACCGTAGCAGCCGCGCGGTTTCGGACTGCACGCTTAGAACCGCTAGACCACCGCGGCCGGCGTAAATTTGAAAACTGGACCATTGTTCAGAGTACGTTGGCGCCAGCACTGAATACCTCCTCTTCTGAAAATATCAAGCAGTTCAGGAAGGAATGTATGTGTTTGCCTGGGGGTTTCTTTCCGAAAAACTGCAAAGGCCTTGCCGGCAGATAGTGACGGTAAAGGGTGCAAATCCACATCTTATACGTCTCTGAATGATGATTGCCACCTCGGTTCAAAGGCCATCCTTCGTTCCTACACGCGGATGGCGGACTTTATGAAGACAGCTAGCCGTGGATGTCATGTGAATGCCGAGCTGGTGTTTTACAGCATCTTTTCCTGAGCTGATCGCTGCACTTTGGAATGAAGTCTAGTGTGGCGCTTGTAATAGATGCTCAGACGGTTCTGTGTCTATCTTACAAGGGGACCCTCCATACTGTAAATGACGGATTTTGATGCGCTTCAAATATGCTGTAGAGGCACTTACCCCGAGTACCTGGCTACCCGGTTTTTTAGCGACGGGTCTTGGTTTTTGAGAAAATCGATTTTGAAGTTCATTGCGTGATTTGCGTACCCGTAACATTACTCCCAGTCCGAGCAAGTCACCGTAGCGCAGCGCTAAAGGTTCACGGTTGCCGCACTGGAGGTACCGTGTTCGAATCTTGCTCCCATATGGTTGTTTTTATGTATGCAAGAACCGTCCCGAAAATTTGATCCTAACGATCAAAAACGAGTAGACGAATTAACTGGTAAATTCAGAAATGTAGTCGTGTCCTGCACGAAATCCGGTAAGTTTACGAAAGTGATAAAGTGATGTACGAAGAATTTGTGGGTTCTGTAATTCTTCCGTAGGTGGGACATAACATTTTTTGCAAATTATCGATTCGTGGGGAGGGCAAACCGATTCAACTATATACGATCACCTATTCACTCGCTCCAGGCAAATGCCGGGATGTTTCCTTTGAAAGGGCACGGCCGACTTCCTTCCCCATCCTTCCCTAATCAGATGAGACCGATGACCTCGCTGTCTGGTCTCCTTCCGAAAACAACCCAACCCAACCTATTCACTGATGAAAGAAAAGCGAGCACGTGCACCCTAAAAGTGGTCCCGCCAAAGTGCGCTCCTTATTGCCAGCCCTGCGATGTTAATTTTTACAGAGAGGTGAAAATCTTCACGAAAACTATTCAGAATGCTTCCGACTTGACGAAAGACAATAGAGAGATCACTTTTAGGGAAGATTCGATAAAATTACATTCGCTAATGCTACATCAATTCAGTGCACCTAATTTTGAAAGCGTGATTAGATACTCATGGTTCGCATCGAAATTAGCGGATGAAAGAGAAATCTTTTTGAATGCAAAAGGAGCGTGTTTCCCGGTATCGCTCATGAAGAAACCGTGCACCTGTAAGACGGTTGCTTTCATAAAATGGGCGTGGTGCTGAGAAAATTTCTGTTTCGATTGTTCCTATGATAAGTATCACCCACAATATTGTTCTGGCACATCAAGCAATGTGGACGATGAAAAATAGGGTTTTGTAATACTGAATGACAGAAAAAATTAATAACTAAATATATCTTTATAATTTCGCACACCTTACACTATTTGTTGATTTTCTTTGAAATAAAATTGAAAAATTAGGTCGATTTAGGAAAAAAAGAAAGGAAAGCAAACGAGCAGGATTCGAACAGAATATCTCCAGCGCGGCAGCCGTGAACCTTTACCGCTGCGCTACGGTGACTTACTCGGAATATACGTAATGTTACGGGTACACAAATCGCGCAATGAACTTCAAAATCGATTTTCTCAAAAACCAAGGTCCGTCGCTAAAAAACCGGATAGCCAGGTACTCAGGGTAAATGTCTCTACAACATAAGTGAAGCGCATCAAAATCCGTGATTTACAGTATGGAGGGTCCCCTTGTTAGTTTGGGAGCTGTTGACCGTTGTAATCGGCTGAGAATTGTAACATCCCGTTTTACGAGGTCGGGAGTGAATTGTACTCACAAAGCAGCTACTAGTGTAATGGAGTATTTATTACTTTTTTGCGAGAGTGAGAAAACCTGCTTACTGATTTCGGTTTAGGGGAACTTTTCGTCACCATTTCACAGGCTATAGATAGCTTTGTAGTTACGTTTGGTCCAACTTTAACACTTGACTTCACTCAAATTATTTCGCAATCAAAATATGTTCTATACGCCCTACATGTTATTTATTACATACGTAAGCAGCCTATTTTCGCAGTATAAATTCCAAACAAAGAATTCCATTGCTGTTCTGTTTTGATTTCAGCCAGCATTCCGTATCTGATACTATTTCGACGGTCTTGCAGTTAACTATACTGACGGAAAAGAAATCGCAGCACCAAAAAATAATTAATGTAGAGTAACAAAATTTCGGGAATGTATTTGTCTAGTTAACATATTTAAGTAATTAACACTGCAAGATCGCACGTTACTGTAAGTCCAAGATAAGCCATTTGCAGATGTGGAAGTCTGGTACATTAATAACCGGTGTAACTGCGAGAATGTTGAATGCTAACATGCGTGCATTGCCGGGTGTCAGTGTGTGGGATGGACTTCCACACCTGTTGCACTTGGTCGGCCAGTACAGGGACGGTTAATATTGTTTGTGGAGACGCTGGAGTTGTAGTCCGAAGATGTCCCGTGTCCACTGGAGATACAGCTAGTGATCGAAGTGACCAAAGCTGTGGTGCATACTGGGTTATAACAGCAGTATGTGGATGAGAGTAACCCTGTTGGGAGGCACTCGCTGGGATGCTGTACATGAATGTCAGCACAACAGCTCAAATCACCAGTTGGTTGTGGGTCCTCCCTCACTTCGCCTCTTTCTAACCAACACTCGGCCATCACTGGCACCATGGGAGGACAAGCTTTCATCAGGAAACACAACAGATCTCCACCCATCGCTCCAGTCAGCTTCCGTTTGACACCACTGAAGCCGTAAATGGCAGTGGTATGGGGTCAGTGCAACGCACACTACAGGTTGTCTGGCTCGGAGATGCCCTTGAAGTAACCGACGTGTAATAGCTCTTTGTGTCACTGTGCTGACAAGTGCTGCTCACACTGCTGCTCGGGATGCAGTACGATGCGTCAAAGCCATACGCAGGACATGGTCTTCCTGTTGTGTCGGCAGATTAGCCAACACAACGCACACTAATTGAGAGAGGAGGCCGAAATGCACGCGCTAACTCACGCAGGATGGCGTGAGGTCTGAAACAGGATACGTAATGAATGCTATAAAGAAAAGTACGTAGCTTCTGGAATACTTAACTTTAATCCATCATTTGTATACATCGTTCTTGATGAGACATGCTTCATACGATAACTATCAATTGCTATGGCGCCTTGCTAGGTCGTAGCCATTGACTTAGCTGAAGGCTATTCTATCTTCTCTGCAAATAAGCGAGGCTTCGTCAGTGTTGCATCGCTAGCTACGTCGTCCGTACAACTGGGGCGAGTGCTAGTACGTCTCTCTAGACCTGCCGTGTGGTGGCGCTCGGTCTGCGATCACTGACAGTGGCGACACGCGGGTCCGACATGTACTAATGGACCGCGGCCGATTTAAAGCTACCACCTAGCAAGTGTCTGGCGGTGACACCACACTTCCCTCTCGGTTGTGCCACGTGGTCGTCCGGAGACCGACCTTCTTGCGGCCGTACGTTCCCACGACCAATGCTCCCAGCAGAAGAATCATCCAGCTTCTCATTGTCCTATTACACGTCCTCGTTCAAACTATGTCAGGTGTTGATTATGTCTGTGTTGCCTTAAAAACCGACCCACATACTTTACGTACGTCGGCACTTGCACTCTGCTACTCGGTTGCTGAATACGCTGCCCCAGTTTGGGAAAGATCAGCGCATGTGATACGAGTGGATCCTTTGCTGAACGATGCCTGTCGCGTAATCACGGGATGCCTAAGACCCACCCCGGTTAGCCACCTTTATTTGCTTAGTGGCATAGCTCCACCCAACATCAGACGAGCTATAGCAAGCGAAGCAGAGCGCCTCAAGCAGCTGCGAGACCAGCGCCATGCTCTCTTCGGACAAAACCCTCCACGCACACGTCTAAAATCAAGACGGAGTTTCCTCACCTCAGTTCAACCGATCGAAACCTCAAAACAAAAGGCCAGATTGTCAAAATGGCAAGCAACACTGCCTACGGGAGACCAGGCACCTCTAATCTGACCCAACTAACAATTGGCCTCTGGAAATGAACTAAAATGGCCATTATGGAGAACCCTCAACCGCCTACGAACTGGGGTGGGCAGATGCAACGTAAACACGTGTAAATGGGGATACCGAGACGGGACGGACACGTGCCAGTGCGGAGAGACCCAAACAATGGACCACCTCCTGGAATGCAGCAACATGGGGGAAGTGTGCAGGAAAGAAGATCTGGCAAACGCTACGGCAGCGGCAGTTAAATGCGCTGAATTTTGGCGGGACGTGATATGATATATACAGGGTGTTACAAAAAGGTACGGCCAAACTTTCAGGAAACATTCCTCACACACAAAGAAAGAAAATATGTTATGTGAACATGTGTCCGGAAACTCTTACTTTCCATGTTAGAGCTCATTTTATTGCTTCTCTTCAAATCACATTAATCATGGAATGGGAACACACAGCAACAGAACGTACCAGCGTGACTTCAAACACTTTGTTACAGGAAATGTTCAAAATGTCCTCCGTTAGCGAGGATATATGCATCCACCCTCCGTCGCATGGAATCCCTGATGCGCTGGTGCAGCCCTGGAGAATGGCGTATTGTATCACAGCCGTCCACAATACGAGCACGAAGAGTCTCTACATTTGGTACCGGGGTTGCGTAGACAAGAGCTTTCAAATGCCCCCATAAATGAAAGTCAAGATGGTTGAGGTCAGGAGAGCGTGGAGGCCATGGAAATGGTCCGCCTCTACCAATCCATCGGTCACCGAATCTGTTGTTGAGAAGCGTACGAACACTTCGACTGAAATGTGCAGGAGCTCCATCGTGCAGGAACCACATGTTGTGTCGTACTTGTAAAGGCACATGTTCTAGCAGCACAGGTAGAGTATCCCGTATGAAATTATGATAAGTTGCTCCGTTGAGCGTAGGTGGACGAACATACTGACGAAACTAGAATGAGCTCTAACGTGGAAATTAAGCGTTTCCGGACACATGTCCACATAACATCTTTTCTTTAGTTGTGTGTGAGGAATGTTTCCTGAAAGTTTGGCCGTACCTGTTTGTAACACCCTGTATACTATGTTTGTCTTTATATTGTAATGTGACTCTCCATTTTGGGTTTGTTTTATTTATACATATGTGTATTGTATTTGTATTTGTGTGTATATGTAATATGTGGGTTGTCTATGGCTTGCACACGAATAAATAAATAAATAACAATTCCTGATTAACATCACCTCACCACGCCCATTCTAAAAGATAACCAACACTAACGACCATTACAGCGCGTATTTAGAGCGAATCTGATTTGCATCTTCGTAGTGGCTGCACTAGCGCCACCCTTATGCGACTGGGACTGAACTTGAACCGGCATCATCTTTCAGAAACTCGTCTACCAAATTTCGTTTATGTGGCACAATTCCTTCTTCGTGTTGCGATTTTCTTTCCGTCTGTGTATTACTACTATTTTTAATATCTGCAGACATTCTTCCTTAGTTGCTACGACAGTTATGACTACCATAGACCTAAAAATAAGAACAAATATTATCCGCATCTGCAGTTGTATGTTTATACAGCATAATGATTATAACGAATTCGCCTCGATTCCAAATAGAAACCGGATCTTGACCTAGTTTTCGGCGTGGATAACCACGCCTTCTTCGGAACACACTAAAACTGCAAACTGCCTAAAGAGGCATGGTCCAGCATTGATACAGAACGGTCAAAAGGGCAAAAGACTCACATAAAATGTAAAATAAAGGGTAAGTGTGTACCATTTCAATAACTGTACTTAGCTCAAACGTCAGAAGCGTGCTTCCTCACCCCATCCACCGTTCGGTGGGCAGTGGGCTCTCAGGTAAACTGAGGTGGCGTCGGCAGCTAGGCTGTGAGAATGTCGAAAAGGGAAGCGCATGCGCAAATCGAGAAATCGTCTTCTTCCATGTGATTGGCATAAAATGTGTTACGAAAGTAATCCGATGACCGGGTCGAAGGCGCAGGAAGTTAATGCGTGTGTATGTATAATGTCCTAGCTCGAGGACGATTTTGTAGAACTATAGAAAGTGCATAGGCTGAAACTATATATGTGGGATAGCAAATTCCACGGATGGTCAAAACGCATGCACGCAGGACAGACAAAATACCATAACCTAGAAGCAGGCTAAAATTATGGGAGACGAATAACCCATTTTTCAATTACTTGGGGTCGGTGATACTATTTGATGACTAAGCTTGGCTGAGCGTGTAAAGTTACTATATTAAATTCTAATCGCTAATGACCAGAAAAGGGTCAAATTAGTATGCCAGGCTTAATGTAGTTGCGTGAAAGGACGTACAACGTCGGCTTCATCGCCCTTGATATCTAATGACCGACAGAGGTCATTGTGAATAGTGCTGTCGGATTTGTACCAAAATAGTGTAAAAAGAACCTAAATCTAAACTACTTTCTTAAAATCATGTACTTGAGGCACTTAAACATAAAGCATAATCAAGTGAGTTCGGTGAATCGATTTGCAATAGAGGCGGATTCTTTATAATCATTAAATTATTCACGATTCTGACGCCCTACAACGTTAAAAGTTCTCTTTATACAACATGTTCGTTTTAAAGAAAGTAAATTTTCAGTTGAAATATACTCAGAAAGGTTCCTAACAACCTACTGAATTTTGTCTGTGGAGTTCGGGTTCTTGCTGTCGTACTGGTGAGGGGTTAATATTATGAGCTATGTAATGTGAGATTTGAACCATTAAGTCGTATAGTAGAGACGAGTATTCATGTACGAGGGCAGTTCAATAAGTAATGCAACACATTTTTTTTCTCGGCCAATTTTGGTCGAAAAAACCGGAAATTTCTTGTGGAATATTTTCAAACATTCCCGCTTCGTCTCATATAGTTTCATTGACTTCCGACAGGTGGCAGCGCTGTACGGAGCTGTTAAAATGGCGTCTGTAACGGATGTGCGTTGCAAACAACGGGCAGTGATCGAGTTTCTTTTGGCGTAAAACCAGGGCATCTCAGATATTCATAGGCGCTTGCAGAATGTCTACGGTGATCTGGCAGTGGACAAAAGCACGGTGAGTCGTTGGGCAAAGCGTGTGTCATCATCGCCGCAAGGTCATGCAAGACTGTCTGATCTCCCGCGTGCGGGCCGGCCGTCCACAGCTGTGACTCCTGCAATGGCGGAGCGTGGGAACACACTCGTTCGAGATGATCGACGGATCACCATCAAACAACACAGTGCTCAACTTGACATCTCTGTTGGTAGTGCTGTCACAATTGTTCACCAGTTGGGATATTCAAAGGTTTGTTCCCACTGGGTCCCTCGTTGTCTAACCGAACACCATAAAGAGCAAAGGAGAACCATCTGTGCGGAATTGCTTGCTCGTCATGTGGCTGAGAGTGACAATTTCTTGTCAAAGATTGTTACAGGCGATGAATCATGGGTTCATCACTTCGAACCTGAAACAAAACGTCAATCAATGGAGTGGCGCCACACCCACTCCCCTACCAAGAAAAAGTTTAAAGCCATACCCTCAGCCGGTAAAGTCATGGTTACAGTCTTCTGGGACGCTGAAGGGGTTATTCTGTTCGATGTCCTTCCCCATGGTCAAACGATCAACTCTGAAGTGTATTGTGCTACTCTTCAGAAATTGAAGAAACGACTTCAGCGTGTTCGTAGGCACAAAAATCTGAACGAACTTCTCCTTCTTCATGACAACGCAAGACCTCACACAAGTCTTCGCACCCGAGAGGAGCTCACAAAACTTCAGTGGACTGTTCTTCCTCATGCACCCTACAGCCCCGATCTCGCACCGTCGGATTTCCATATGTTTGGCCCAATGAAGGACGCAATCCGTGGGAGGCACTACGCGGATGATGAAGAAGCAACTGGAATTACTCAATAGAGGAAAGTCCACTGGACCTGACGGGATACCAATTTGATTCTACACAGAGTACGCGAAAGAACTCGCCCCCCTTCTAACAGCCGTGCACCGCAAGTCTCTAGAGGAACGGAGGGTTCCAAAAGATTGGAAAAGAGCACAGATAGTCCCAGTCTTCAAGAAGGGTCGTCGAGCAGATGCGCAAAACTATAGACCTATATCTCTGACGTCGATCTCTTGTAGAATTTTGGAACATGTTTTTTGCTCGCGTATCATGTCATTTCTGGAAACCCAGAATCTACTATGTAGGAATCAACATGGATTCCGGAAACAGCGATCGTATGAGACCCAACTCGCTTTATTTGTTCATGAGACCCAGAAAATATTAGATACAGGCTCCCAGGTAGATGCTATTTTTCTTGACTTCCGGAAGGCGTTCGATACAGTTCCGCACTGTCGCCTGATAAACAAAGTAAGAGCCTACGGAATATCAGACCAGCTGTGAGGCTGGATTGAAGAGTTTTTAGCAAACAGAACACAGCATGTTGTTATCAATGGAGAGACGTCTACAGACCTTAAAGTAACCTCTGGCGTGCCACAGGGGAGTGTTATGGGACCATTGCTTTTCACAATCTATATAAATGACCTAATAGATAGTGTCGGAAGTTCCATGCGGCTTTTCGCGGATGATGCTGTAGTATACAGAGAAGTTGCAGCATTAGGAAATTGTAGCGAAATGCAGGAAGATCTGCAGAGGATAGGCACTTGGTGCAGGGAGTGGCAACTGACCCTTTACATAGACAAATGTAATGTATTGCGAATACATAGAAAGAAGCATCCTTTATTGTATGATTATATGATAGCGGAACATACACTGGTAGCAGTTACTTCTGTAAAATATCTGGGAGTGTGCGTGCGGAACGATTTGAAGTGGAATGATCATATAAAATTAATTGTTGGTAAGGCGGGTACCAGGTTGAGATTCATTGGGAGAGTGCTTAGAAAATGTAGTCCATCAACAAAGGAGGTGGCTTACAAAACACTCGTTCGACCTATACTTGAGTATTGCTCATCAGTGTGGGATCCGTACCAGATCGGTCTGACGGAGGAGATAGAGAAGATCCAAAGCAGAGCGGCGCGTTTCGTCACAGGGTTATTTGGTAACCGTGATAGTGTTACGGAGATGTTTAATAAACTCAAGTGGCAGACTCTGCAAGAGAGGCGCTCTGCATCGCGGTGTAGCTTGCTCGCCAGGTTTCGAGAGGGTGCGTTTCTGGATGAGGTATCGAATATATTGCTTCCCCTACTTATACCTCCCGAGGAGATCAGGAATGTAAAATTAGAGAGATTAGAGCGCGCACGGAGGCTTTCAGACAGTCGTTCTTCCCGCGAACCATACGCGACTGGAACAGGAAAGGGAGGTAATGACAGTGGTACGTAAAGTGCCCTCCGCCACACACCATTGGGTGGCTTGCGGAGTATCAATGTAGATGTAGATGTAGATGTAAGAAGTTATTGATGCAGTACGACGTTGGCTCCGACATCGACCAGTGGAATGGTACCGTGCAGGCATACAGGCCCTCATTTCAAGGTGGCGTAAGGCCGTAGCATTGAATGGAGATTACGTTGAAAAATAGTGTTGTGTAGCTAAAAGATTGGGGAATAACCCGGTGTATTTCAATGCTGAATAAAACAACACCTGGTTCAGAAAAAAAATGTGTTGCATTACTTATTGAACTGCCCTCGTAATATTGTTCTAAATGCCTTTCCCGAAAATTATTTTGAGTAGTTAATCAGAAAACATCTTAGTTGTCCTGACTAGGAGCAGGACCGAATGATTCGTTACAGTTACCGTAGAAGAGGGATTCTGCGAAGATTAGGTCATTGTAACGTCACTGAATACGAGGGTATGCAGGAATGTTAAGAAAATCAGGAAGATCTTTTTGCTTGATAAGTGTACGAGAACAGATTTTCAGTTACCTGAGCAGACAACATTCAGACATTGATGTCTGAGACAGGAAGTGTTCAGTAAAAATGGACAAAATTCAAGAGGATTCCATAGAGACGTATGTGCCGACTACAGCTATGTTAGAAGTTATGGAAATTCGGTCTTCTTATTATGCAATACACTTTTTTTAATGCCCAAACATATTTCGGCAACTGGGCGCCATGTATATATTCAGGATTGAGAAATGCAAACACGTTTTACCTAATAATTGCTGTAAAAATAATTAGACCGAATATATTTTATGTCTGTTTTGTTTATTACCTTGTTCTCTAGAATCTTGGGTACAGTAAGAAAATGTTTTCGTTAATTTGCCGCTTGCCGTAGCGAATATAATGAATCTCTGTTGGCCCATCCTGGCTAGTGGACATCTGCTGGTTAAGTAACTGTCAATGACATTGGAATTCAACAAGACCCATCTAACATAAGATGTTGTTTCAGCTTGATAGTTACCAAGTTTTCGAATGAAGCACTAGTGTAACGATTGAATTCATGACATCCAGAGATTTATGGCTATATATGATATTTTCGTTTATTTGGAGAGACGCATAAGGGACCTGAAGATGGCATAGTGAAATGCTGAAACTTAAGTTGAAAGGGTACAGTACCGCCCGACATTGAAAATAGGTACAACATACTTCATTATTTTTGTCAGAACAACACTTTTTTTGTAAAATAACTCAATTTCAATTAATACAGCGAAGCCGGATACCAGTGTGGGAAAGAATGACAATTTATTTATTTAATTGATCACATGTGCACTCCCACAAAGTAAATCCCTACATCCAGTTTGGTGAGATCTGTGAAATTAATGAATGTATGGTCGTCTGCTAACCGCAGATAGTGAATGTGAATATATGATCATCTTTGAGTCGATCCTTTGGCCACCTTTGGTGGGACCAAAGAGATGAAATTTACCTGAGCTTTGAGCGCCTGAAATGTGGCTGACCAATACGATAGCAAGGTGCTTCCCCCACCTCGACAGAGATAGGAGAGGACCTAGAGAACGGCCATGTTTCAGCACTCTGCCGCTGGATGTTGTGCTGTTAAGACCTGTTTTAGTTGTGCTTCGTAATGATGAAAGAGTGGAGACATGGTATGCATGTGGAATATTTAAGAGTAGTTTGAAATAATAATTTCTCTATTTCAGGAACTTTTGTGGGGGAAATTAAATGTCAGGCAGGTAATATTAAAGGGATTGTAGGAATCTTCGGAAGTGACCAACGGTCACAATGAATCCACGTGTAGCATTAAATTGAAATACTTCCGTGTGCTTAAGTTAAGCTGAATTACTAGCATGTGTACAATAAGTTGAAATATTTAAGAAATAGCGTGTGTACCATAAGTTGAAATATTTAAGAAATGGCGTGTGCAGGACTTGAAACTAGAGACGAGTACTTCCACGTGGTGAGTACTGTGTGAGTCTCAAACTGTGTATGAGACAAAAAGATAAAGAGAAGTACCCGTCCATGGTATCAGTTGAGGTCTCGCGTGTGTGCTTAATATTACTTTGCGTGATATGATTCCGTGTGACGCTAGATTCAAACTCTGAGAGAGAAGCAAGGTGAGTCGGCCGTCTATCCAGCAACGCCACTTGGCTTGCATTGCACAGGATGACGTGCAAATATCTCCAGAGTTCATCGTAGGAAAGTAGAATTACGAAGTGGGGCAGTGTCGTGTGAAACTGGGATAAATATTAATTGAAGTGGGAAAGCTGAAAGTGATTGTGTTGTGACTATTTAGTGTTTTATATTTCTTATTGCAGTGTGGTGTATGTCATGTAATTTGGGTATGTGTGGTTTGCATGGGAGAGTAGCGAGGTAGTTTCAAAAGATTAGTGGGTTATGCTTGTTCCTTCGGTACCGCCCGGTCTGGAGGAAAGTTTAGTGATGATGATTGTGAGAGTCGAAGCGTGAGGTATAATAAAAGATCCGCCATCCTATCCAGAAAGTGCACTGTAGCGTTAAAAAGTAATTACGAGACCATAATATAGAGATTCACCATTGTAAAGCCATGCCCACTGGGCGGAATTTCTCATGTGTTATTGTTGTAGGTTGCAGAATTTGTGTGTTTAGGTTAGAGAATTTATCGGAATAAATAAGATAGTGAAAAGAAAAAGATTGATTGACTCTTCCTTCGAATTGTATGTTGTCAGAATGTCCCGAATTTATAATGTGTGCGCCATTCATATTCAGTGCGGTGGCCACGTGTTGATAAAAGCCGTTAAATGAAATGGGAAGGAAAATGTGGTATTGCCAGTGCGTAGTGTACAGTCAGAGTTCTGTAAATTACTGATAGTCAGATTCGTGTTTCCGTTGCGTATTAATCATATAGGAGGATAACTTGTAACTTAAGTGTGAGTACTAGAGTTCATGTTACTCGACAAATTAAGAATGAATCCACTCGCTTGGCAGACCACTCATCTTGCAGGCCTGACTGCTTGATGCCACAGTATGAGCAAGGCATGTGGGTGCCTCTCAAAGTTACATGTATGTTGGTGAATCTCTTTGACACTGGACTGTAGTGATGTCATTGTGAGGTTACTTTGCGAGTTAACGAATCATTTTGCCTATAAATGTAGTTCTGTAATTCGAAAATACACTCATGCTCATAAATAAAGGATAATGCTGATACATGGTGAAACAACGCTCTGGTGGCGGTTTGCGGGTCTAAATCGCCTCGGAGTATGAGCATGCTGTGCATCTGGCATGTGGTCGTCGCACGGTGGTGCTGGCAGCAGTCCACATACGCAGAGGTGTGTTGGTGCATGTCAGAACACGGTGCAGCGAGTAAGTGTGCAGACGTTCTCAGTCGTGCTGATAGTGACTGTCTGTTGACAATGGCTCAGAGAACACATATTGATGACGTTATGAGGGGTAGAATACTAGGGCGACTGAAGCCTCGTCAAACACAGCAGGTCGTACCACAGACCCTCCGTGTGCCACAAAGTGTGATCTCAAGATTATCGCAACGATTCCAGCAGACAGGAAACCTGTCCAGATGCTACAGTACGGGACGTCAACAGTGTACAACACCACAAGAAGACCGATATCTCACCATCAGTGGCCGTAGACGGCCACGCAGTACTGCATGTAGCCTTGCTCTGAGTACTATGGGACTTAACTTCTGAGATCATCAGTCCCCTTGAACTTAAAAAATGGCTCTGAGCACTATGGGACAACATCTATGGTCATCAGTTCCCTAGAACTTAGAACTACTTAAACCTAACTAACCTAAGGACATCACACACATCCATGCCCGAGGCAGGATTCGAACCTGCGACTGTAGCGGTCCCGCGATTCCAGACTGAAGCGCCTACAACCGCTCGGCCACCCTGGCCGGCACAGCCACTGGAACAGTTGTCTCCAGACCCACAGTCTCCAGACGACTGAACAGACATGGTTTATTCGCCCGGAGACCTGCAAGGTGCATTCCACTGACCCCTGGTTACAGGAGAGCCCGTAAAGCCTGGTGTCAAGAACACACTACATGGTAATTGCAACAGTGGTACCAGGTTATGTTCACGGACGAGTCCAGGTATAGTCTGAACAGTGAGTGTGAGTGTACTTCGCTACTACGTTTGGTGACTACTTGCAGCTATTTTCGTATACACGTCCTCCTCTGGATGCTCGACTGATGTAGGAGTACACGCAGAAGCGAGGTAAATGCTTCTACTGAACCACACTCGCACTTCGTAGAGGGTGTGGAACATATTGTGCGGAGTTAATCTGCAGAGGTATATTTCTGCAGAACCTGGAACTATCGCCAAATCAACGAATGTGAAAGCACAAAACATGGCTTTGGTGACAGCCTAATGTGTAGATTAGACAGAGGCCTAGGTTAGGTTGGAATGTAATAGTTTGGCTGCGAGTTCGCGAAACCAAAGTACCTGGAAGTGTCCTGGGCTCCGCAGTAATGTCAACACATACCATCACCGCGCAACTCTAACAAACTCCATGTGACATTGAATCTCTCTAATTTTCTCTTTATACTTTAGCGTTATTTGTGTAGGAAGTATCAATATACTGGGTGGCGTACGAACTCTACATTTCATCAGTAAATCCCTGCCACACTATGAAACACACCACCTCTCTTGCTGTGTCTGGCCGCTGGAGTTAGATGAGCTCTTTCGCGGTTACTAAACCAACTGAACCGTGGATTTACTTGCAAAATCTTTTCTTAAAGAATTTGCATCATTTACTAGCGATTCAGCAAGAACATTAACACACATAACCACACTATGTGAGCGTGGAAGTAGTTGCCAGTGGGTAACTGACGAAAAAAAAAAATTCTTTCAACAAATGGAAATTTTATTCCTAAAAAAACCTTTTTTTTAAAAAAAAAGATTTAAAAATTATAATCAGAAAAAAACCTCTAAATATCAAGTTACAATTTATTCAGAGGCAGAAAGAAGAATTTTGTTTTTGACTGTATGAGCTTTCGGTCTGAGAACCTTTCCGCTCCCCTTTGACACGGCCGTAGTCACGACCGCTCACAACAACCTCTGAAAGTCTACACTGGTGCAAATCTGCAACACATCAGATTACTTTAAAATAAAAACTTTAACAACTCACATAAACACATAAGCTATGCACTACGTAAGAGGGATGGAAATGGTACAAAACACTCACATTCAAAGCAAAATTACTTTCCACCGAAAGTGCAACTTGTTTTTAAAAGAAAACTCTTACGGTGGAAGGGTGGCAACTTTATATACTAAAATGACCATTTAAATAGAACTCCATGAAATGCAGTCTTACATGAAATGTACAAACATGCTCTACATTGCACATATACCACCTCGCAAGATGATAGGCAAGATAAAAACATATCTCAGGAATTCGGCCGTTACACCTTGAGCAATAAATTCGTTGAAAGCGAATCCGACAAACATGACAGAGGCAGCTATTAACGTATGGCAGACCGACAGACAGACACTAACTGCCTAACAAATGCGAACGAGAGGCAGACGAGCAAGCTGGGGACGAGAGACTGACCAAGAAAACAAGTAGAATTTAACAAGTAAATGAAACAAATATCACGAATCACTTAACTTCTAAAAACTGCGATGTCTGGCGAAGACCTGGCGCAGCACCCCCAAAACGCTCTCCCGAACCGTCCGTTGCCAGCCGCTTCAACGGACGCAGGAAGGCGCGCCGATCTCCCGTCTCACGGCGTCGCAGCTCGCGCCGGCCAGACCGATGTCGTGGGTTGACTCCTGTTGCTCTCGTGTCGGCCGCGAAGCCACTACTAGAGATGGGGGATGCACTCTTGAACTAATTCATAGAGTTGAATCTTTCAAAGGAGTGAACAATCAGTGATTCAGAAAAAAAGAACGGTAGCTCCAAACGTTTCCGACGGCAGAGAGAGAGAGAGAGAGAGAGAGAGAGAGAGAGAGACGGAGCATATCAGCGGCGCCTCTGCTGGTCACAGCACAGTGCACGCCACACAACACAGCCAGCGCCGGCCTCTGCCCTGCTTCTACCTTGGCTGCCTGCATTGTGCAGTGCCCCATTGGATTTTGTGTTTCACATATGCCGTGCCGTCTCTGTGCGTCGTCTGCCGCGCGCAGTGTCTGGCGCAGCTTGACTTCGCATCGCACTCTGTCGGCGATCGTTTCAGTCGCACGTCCTGCCCTCTGGGCAGTTGATGCGAGCAACAGGACAGAGAGCCACATAGCGGATAACATAGGAACTACTTGCAACAACCTGCTCGCAAGAGAACAGACGATTTGTCTCGGAGCGGGTGAGTTCACCGCTCCCCCCACCCTCGGAACTCGACCGCTCAACGCTCACTCCACCGTCTCGACTCTAGCCAGAGCGTTGAGCAAAGCGACTCAGGTGTCACTCTGGTCTCTGCGGTCTCGGCTCACGCAGTAATACAGCTCGCGGCTCGACCCGCTCGACTCAGCGCCTCTGCATCGGAGTTCGTCCCTACTGGATATTGTTCTTCGTAGTAATACCGCTATGTATATTACATTATTATGTTATGTATACATCATTTGTTTTTATTTTATTTTTATTTGTTTAAACTGATTAGATTAGGTTCCTGATGACTCCTCTTACTATAGGATTTTTATTATGGACACTCGAATTTACGCTTTAATTACGAGCGAACCGATAAACGTATCGCAAAATGTGATACACCAATATTTTCCTTGTTTTATTCTGCGTAAGGCTATATGCAGCACTTTCGTTTCACAGTCAAATTTATAGTTTTTTTCTTATTCTGGTACGGATTTTGCGATTTTAGGCGTCTTCGGAAGGAAACGTTCACTTTAAAAATATATGGCTTGCAATGTATTTGTATGAGGTTAATGAAATTTTAATACATTGTAGCCAAATATATTGTTAATGTAAATCTGAAGTTACAACATTTTCCGATCACCCAAAAAACCACGATAGTGCAAAATAAATCAATAATCAAAAACTTTGTCATATCGTGGAAATTTCAATAAACAATACAAAATTCTTACTCATTATCTGTGTTACTTCAAAATAGGATCAAATAAGATCAAAATACGGGTATAGTAGTGGAATAAACCAAGTTTAAAGGGCAATGTGCCTTCCATTTATTTTCTATTGTAAATGAGTGGTGAGTCATGAAAAAGAGCTAATTCATTTCAGGGAGTGAACAGTTCTGATCCGATCTCTGAAAAGAACAGTTTTGCCCATCTCTAGCCACTACGCCTCGCTATACGGCGCGGCCCACTGGACTCACGTGGCGACTTCACATGCGCCGGCGCTCAAGACGGACAAGTTATCTTGTGTCCCAGTGCGCGACCGACCGAATGATCGATCCAACCGCCAATGATCATTGCCCGAGCAAACTCGAGCAGACTGGCGGCCAACTCATACTACCACTCCAGACGACAGACACACACTGACTGTCCCTCACTGACTCGGCTGACCAACTGGCCGACTGGCGAGCTCATAGCGCCCCTTAAATGCACGTGAACAGGCAACCTTTTCCCGTTTCCCACCAGAGGGAGACACCAAAGCTGCGATTGCCACAGCGGCGCCACCGCCAGAAACGGAGGGCGACTGCTTCACACTACGCGCTGCGGCGCGCTCTTCAAAACAGCAATTTTTACCAAGGTTTACGAACCTGTGACGGAACTTACTGTTTTTCTTTAGAGCTTCTCTATTTCTTCTGTATCCATATCTGGCGAGTGTCCCAGATATAAGAGCAATAGTCAAGTATCGATCAAACGACCTGCCTTTCCCGTAATTTGTCTTGTGTGTTTCCCACTTTCAGCCGTCTCCTACGTATACTCCGAAATATTTAGCGGCTGTGATTGTTCGGCAATGTCGTAGTCAAAGAATGTTGGTCCTCTCCACAAATCTATGCGCATTATGTTATTACATAAACAAGGTGACGCTAAGGGCCAGCCCCTAAAATTGGCATCGCAAATATTTCGATAGGGAAGGGAGCCGCCTCTGAATCAAACACACAGAGTGTTATCAGTTTCCACTGTGCATTTATTTACAACAGTAGAAATATTTCAGTGGAATAATGCCTATTGACAGCACCACAAACAAAGTAGACATCAGCCATCCAACACGGAGCATGACATGACAGCTCAAATGGTCTGAGCACTATGTGACTTAACATCCGAGGTCATCAGTCCCCTAGACTTAGAACTACTTGAACCTGACTAACCTAAGGACATCACACACATCCATGCCCGAGGCAGGATTCGAACCCGCGACCGCAGCAGCAGCGCGGTTCCGGACTGCAGCGCCTAGAATCGTTCGGCCACAGCGGCCGGCACAGGACAGCTACTAGAGTCAATAATCACGACAAAAAGCTCCTGACATTGCAAGAAAACTTCGACATACAAAGAGCCATTGCAATGAAAAAGGAGGTAGTCAATGACAAAATCCGTATAAACAATAACTCTCTGATCATGTTAGCCACAAACACAATAATAAAGAGAGATCCAAAACATAACGAGAATAAATAATTAATTAATCTTCCTCTCTCTCTCTCTCTCTCTCTCTCTCTCTCTCTTTCACACACACACACACACACACGCACACAAACACACACACACGCACACACCCACACACACACACACACACACAGACAGACACACACAAATGTCCAATTAAAAAAAATCGCACTCTCACAAAGAATGACACATTTACACCCACCCACCTACCCACCCACCCACCCACCCACCCACACACACACACACACACACACACCACACATACCGAACACACACTCACACGCACACAATCACACACAAAAATGTCCATTATTTAAAAATATCACTCTCACAAAGAACGGCACGTTTACTCACTTTGCACAAACACACTCACAGACACACCCACACGCACAAAGCAAATGAAAATGTCAAATCACACACACGGCACAAACAAAATACGAGAGGTAAACAACCAGCGACAGTTGGTAACACTACACATCAAAAACACACAGATGTTGAACACAAAATGTGAAGTGCGAGTGATGCATGCGAGGTGCTGAACCAAACGTGGGTGAAAGAACGCCAGAAATCTGCTGATTGGAGCAAGGAGACTAATGAACACATCTCCAGGACACAAATGAGCTAACAACGCTGGAAATCGTAAGTAAGACCAAAAGATAATTTCACACCACGAAATTTGTCCTGCAAAAGTTGATTCTAACCTATAAAAAGGGAAAAACAGGACATAATGTAAGATAGTAACATGTTGTAACCACCACATAATACATTCAATATATTAATAAAAACAAACATGTATTAAAGGCCACTGAAGATGCTTCACAAATAAAAGAAGCGAAACGAGTACGGCAATAAACAAACTGCCTTCAATTAGTTACAAAGACAGAACATATCTCCACGAACTAGTGCAAGTAGTTTACGAGACATCTTAGTTTTAACATGGTAAACACAGACAGTCGCAGCACAGACGAATGTGAATTTCATACGGATGCGTATGTGCAGCCCTACACAGATGTTAATGCGTCTCCAGAGGTGTCTCGTTGTTTGACGGACATTGCCTAGGCAAATGAAACAGAAAAGTGAAGACAGTACCTCTGACGCGTAAAGAACCAGTGTACCCTTGAAGCCCGTGCTCCAGCTTGTAGTTTGTTATGCAACGAGTGCTACACACGCGATAGCATTTCAGCAGAAATTGCATCGCAGGCAACAGGGATACGCCCTTTGATATCATCTGTAATTGTTTGAAGAGGTTATTTGGATATCTTTCGGCGTACACGGTACACTAAGGAACGGCATACTGGCTATATTCACTACAAACCGCGAGCATTTCTGCTTCTGTTTCACACTGGAACGCACCATCTCCCAAGCACGTCCCACTGCGTACACTATCACATAATAAGTGACAGGACGATCGCAATGCAATCGCAGTGTATTCACAACAAGATGTAAACAAACATAACGTCGCCGCCTAGCAGCTAGGCAATACGCTTGAACAAACGGCTGCCAGTCTTTACAATTATCACAGTACGATAACTCGTAAACGCCACTCACATCCCAATTTACGCTGCTTTTAGAATGCTATTGACAAGAGACATTGTCCCAGTTAATAATTTGTAACCGTTGTAGAAGACTGCACTTTCGTCAACGCGTCAAAATCTGTAACTGGCTGCAAATACGCACCCTCGCCTACAATTCAGTTCTGCGGAAACCGCATATCGATAGTGCCTTCCATGTCCGGAATATCTGGGTACAAGTTTTAGGTGATTTACCCTGCACACCTACAAAACTATTTTCTGCGCTACTACAAAAAGTAATACGCTATTTTGTCGAAAGTCGACATGTTGAGAAACGTGGCTGTTGTACAACAGCTACGATCGCAGGTTCGAATCCTGCCTCCGGCATGGATGTGTGTGATGTCCTTAGGTTAGTTAGGTTTAAGCAGTTCTAAGTTCTAGGGGACTGATGACCTCAGATGTTAAGTCCCATAGTGTTCAGAGCCATTTGAACCATTTTGGATTACAGCACGGCTGTGCTCACGCATCGACATAGTTACGTTATACGCCGTCATGTTACACGCTAAAATTCGGAGCCCTCTAGCAGCCGAGAGTTGCAACGTGCGTCAGCGAATAATACGTACGATATTTAATACCTCAACCGACACTGATAACAGCTATAAAATTCGGAGGATTTACTTTTCAGCGCGCCTTCATAGCTGGGGAATTTGCGTTAGTCTGCTCCAAAGTTGGTGTAAAAATGAACTATGACAAAACCAGTATCATGATGAATAAGTGGACACGTGAGGGAATTGCGTATGTTGGAAGTACACGATTGCAAAGGGTTACTGAATACGTTTATCTGAGTCAACTTGTAAATATGAAAGGAGAATTAAAACAAGAAGTATCTCGATGTATGTGGAAAGCTCTCAGAAGATACACCTTAGTCTTCAAGCCTAAGATGTTGGCTGAGCTTAAGAACACATTTTTTTGACCAATGTATGCTATTGCTAAAAACATATGGCTGTGAGTCATGGACATTAATTCCTCCCATTGTCAGAAATATCATAGCAGCTGAAACAGGAATAGATATACACACACCACACATCAAAATAAGTTTTGCATCGCCTCGGTTCCGTGAGTTACGGAACCTGTACAGAAAATTGGAATAACGATCGACATGAACATCATTTCCACCCTTCTTATTGCTCATGAAAACCACACATTGCATGTTGTACCACCATACAGCGAGACCTTCAGAGGTGATGCTCCAGACTGCTGTACACACCGGTACCTCTAATATCTAGTAGAACGTCCTCTTGCATTGATGCATGCCTGTATTCGTCGTGGCATACTATCCACAAGTTTATCAAGGCACTGTTCCCACTCCTCAACGGCGATTCTGCGTCGATCCCTCAGAGTGGTTGGTGGGTCATGTCGTCCATAAACAGCCCTTTTCAATCTATCCCAGGAATGTTCCATAGGGTTCATGTCTGGAGAACAAGGTGGCCACTCTAGTCGAGCGATGTCGTTATCCTGAAGGAAGTCATTCACAAGATGTGCACGATGAGGGCGCGAATTGTCGTCAATGGAGGTGAATGGCTCGCCAATATGCTACCGATATGGTTGCACTATCTGTCAGGGGATGGCAGTCACGTATCGTACAGCCGTTACAGCGCCTTCCATGACCACCAGCGGCTTACTGCACATAATGCACCCCAAAACAGCAGAGAACCTCCACCTTGCTGCACTCGCTGGACAGTCTATCTAAGGCGTTCAGCCTGACCAGGTTGCCTCCAAACATGTCTCCGATTATTGTCTGGTTGAAGGCATATGCGACACACACCAGTGAAGAGAACGTGATGCCAATCCTGAGCGGTCCATTCGGCATATTGTTGAGCCCATCTGTATCGCGTTGCATGGTATCGTGGATGCAAGGACGGACCTCGCCATGGACTTTGGGAGTGAAGTTGCGCATCATGCAGGCTATTTCGGACAGTTTGAGTAGTAACACGACGTCCTGTGGCTGCACGAAAAGCATTATTCAAGTTGGTGACGTTGCTGTCGGGGTTACTCCGAGGCATAATCCGTAGGTAGCGGTCATCCACTGCAGTAGTAGCCCATGGGCGGCCTGAGCGAGGCGTGTCATCGGTCCTGTCTCTCTGTATCTCCTCCATGTCTGAACATCATCGCTTTGGTTCACTCCAAGACGCCTGGACAACTCCCTTGTTGCCTTCCTGGCATAAAGTACAATGCGGACGCGATCGAACCGCGGTATTGACCGTCTAGGCATGGTTGAACTACAGACAACACGAGCGTGTACCTTCTTCCTGGTGGAATGACTGGAACTGATCGGCTAACGGACCCCCCTCCGTCTAATAGGCGCTGCTCATGCACGTTTCTTTACATTTTTGGGCGGGTTTAGTGATATCTCTGAACAGTCAAAGAGACTTTGTCTGTGATACAATATCCACAGTCAGCGTCTATCTGCAGGAGTTCTGGGAACAGGGGTGATGGAAAACTTTTTTTGATGTGTGTATTTGTGCTGGGCTACACAACAAAAGAGAGAAAGAAAGTAGTTAGAGTTAGACATACAATAAAGGTCAATAAAAAAGGTCAGTGACATAATGTAAAGACTAAACACCTTAAAATGTCGGGGTGCTGGTCATGTCACTCGAAAAAAGGATGCACATGGTCGAGACAAACGCTAAACTGAAACTCAGTTACCCAAAAAAGACCGAGAGGCCGGCCGGAGTGGCCGCGCGTTTCTAGGGGCTACAGTCTGGAACCGTGCGACCGCTACGGTCGCAGGTTCGAATCCTGCCTCGGGCATGGATGTGTGTGATGTCCTTAGGTTAGTTAGGTTTATGTAGTTCTAAGTTCTAGGGGACTGATGACCTCAGAAGGTAAGTCCCATAGTGCTCAGAGTCATTTGAACCATTTTTGAACCGAGGGAAAGACGATCGCACAGGTGGGACAAAGACTTACAAAAGACAGCTGGATTCTGTTGTCAACAGGAAGCACAGGTTCGACAGAAAGGGCGCACGACCCATTCCTCCTGAAACCTGGTAGGTTAGCAGGTAACACGCCCCACTAATCCAGAACCAGACTATTGGCCTGAAGGTAATAGCCCGAGAACTCCCAGAAGTTTGTGGGATCATGTCTCAGTCAACGGCACATCATTTTACAGCGAACATGTCCTCTGACGCGCTTGCAGTTTCAGTAAGTAGAATGGGGGAGGGGGGGAACTGTTTCTTCTGAAAGGTAGCATTCATAAATAATTGGGAAGTGGTTTAGCGTGAAGGATGTGCAATCTTAAGGGCTGCTGAAGCTTTATTAAAAATGTTTCTTTTGAGAAGCTGTATGTTGTGGAGATTCAAGAAGACCAAAATCCTTCGCAGATAAGTTGTGACAAAATTTAGAGAGGAAAAAATTGTAATCTCAAGCGAAAAACCACAGAAGTTATTTGCGAGAGACGATCAGAGCTAATTTACAATCAGTTAAAAGGAGAAGGTACGCAATAAATAACAATCTGTCGAAATTTACAACTAGTTTTGAAGATGTTCATGATGTCGTCAAGACACTAAATGTGGAAACTGCAGACAGGACATATTTCTTCTACAGAATGAAGCCGACGATAGAGGTAAAACTTTAAAATACTTATTCATTGTACACAATGTATGTTGATTGAACATTCAAGTGTTCCACGGGGCTAGTTCATTGGCACTTTATTCCAAAGGTTTTTTTCTGTATTGAGAGACAAGAAAATTTCGTCGTACTAGTATGTCTTTCATACGTTTGTCGATAAATGTAATGGTCTAGGTTTGACATTTTCACAATCATCGATGCTTTCAGACTTTGAAGACAGCATAATGATAGCTAGAAATGAAGTCTGAACTGACGTAATAATCCAAGCATGCAAATTTCATTCAACCCAGAGCTGGTGCTGGAAAATAACATCTTTGGAACCTGCACATGACACGAAGTTGGAAATTTTCTTTCTTATATAGTTAGTTTACAGATGCTGGATCCTGATACGGTTGATAGCTGTTTCTTTGACGATTTCATGTCAACGATATCTGGATGATAAAAATTACAATCGTTTTGTGATTACTTGTGAGGAGAGCACGGCAAGCGCCATAATCCGATTTTCCAGAAGCTTCGCACAGTAAAAGAGTGGTCAAAAATGGAGAACATGTGTCTCGGTTTATGCGCAGATGTTCGATAGTTTCTAAGAAAACAGTCTCCAGACTCTTCGACGTGACTTAGATGCCTTCTTCAGGAAGAATATTGCTTTCCCTTGGATTATATCGATTGTAGAAACATTCGACACATAGAAATTTGGAACATCACAAGCATCGAATGAAGGCAGGTTTGCCGCAGTGATATTTCTTCGTATAAATCTCGCTCGTGAAAGAAACGTTTTTAACACTTCTGAAAATTTCACTCGTTGGCAATAATTTCGTGGCTAACGATGCACAACGGATCACTTTTCCGAAAACTGGAGCTTGCAATTGATTACGAACCGAGATATACTACAGGGATTTTACCGAAAACAATTTCAAGTAATTTTCTCATTCATTTACTTTTTTTCTTTTTTTGTTAATTCATTCACAAGGCATACCATTATCAGACGAATGAGGACAACGTTATTTCAATGTGCATTGGAAAACATTCGACGTAGTAATCTACGAACATGGGTAGATAAACGAAGAAGAAAATTAAAATAATAATCGGGTTTCGTATATTGGGCGCAGTACTGTAAAGACGAGACGCTAGTCACTCTGCCACTACTTCTGTTGAAACATTTGCTCTTTCAAAATAACATAAATTATCTCGGAAACTTTGACCGTCGTGTTCTCAGAACGGTCGAGTGTCTAAGGATAAGACGAAACTCGTGTTCTCTTATGTTGACCTCCCTTCTGCTGAGAGAAGTTTCTGGGAAATCAGATTATGGCAGTTGTAGTGCTCACCGCATCAGCAGAGACATATACAGAAGAAAATGCTCTCTTTCCTCCATGTATGTGGGCACTGAAACAATATTTGGAGAAAAATAACTGATTATGATCGAAGTAGGAAGGACATGAAATGTAGACTGTCGATGGCAAGAAAAGTGTTTCTGAAAAAGAGAAATTTGCCAACATAGAGTATAGATTTAAGTGTCAGGAAGTCCTTTCTGATAGTATTTGTTTGGAGTGTGCCATGTATGGAAGTGAAACATGGACAATAAACATTTCAGACAAGAAGAGGACAGAAACCTTTGAAATATGGTGCTGCGGAAGAATGCTCAAGATTAGATGGGTAGATCACTTAACTAACGAGGAGGTACTGAACAGAATTAGGGAGGAGAGATATTTGTGGCACAATCTGACTAGAAGAAGCAGCATCAAGGGATCAACTATTTAGTACTGGCGTGGGGGGTAAAAGCCGTACAGTCACCAGATTCAGAAGGATGTAGACTGCAGCAGAGTAGCGTGGAGAGCTGAATCAAACCAGTCTTTGGAGTGAAGATGACAACAACATTATTATTTCCGGTCGGACTGGATTGTTTCCTTTGAAAGCCACTATCTTTGTCTTATTTGCAGATATGGTTAAGTTGTATTATTTTGAGTTTTGTCTCGGTCTATATACTGCTCTTTGTAAATTTTCCTGTGCAGTCATCTGATCATCAGCGTATAACAGAGTATTTACTTGTACACTGTAACCTGTTTTAATTTCGAAGAGTATTTCCCTGCTCAGCATTCTACTTACAAGGGAACCTCCCCTTCGCACCCCCCTCAGATTTAGTTACAATTTGGCACAGTGGATAGGCCTTGAAAAACTGAGAACAGATCAATCGAGAAAACAGGAAGAAGTTTTGTGGAACTATGAAAAAATAAGCAAAATATACAAACTGAGCAGTCCATGCGGAAGATAGGCAACATCAAGGCTAGTATGAGCTCAGGAGCGCCGTCGTCCCGTGGTTAGCGTGAGCAGCTGTGGAGCGAGAGGTCCTTGGTTCAATTCTTCCTTCGAGTGAAAAGTTCACTTTCTTTATTTTCGCAAAGTTATTATCTGTCCGTTCGTTCATTGACGTCTCTGTTCACTGTAATAAGTTTAGTGTCTGTGTTTTGCGAGCGGACCGCAAAACCGTGCGATTAGCAGACGAAAGGACGTGCCTCTCTAATGGGAACCGAAAACATTTGATCGCAAGGTCGTAGGTCAACCAATTCCTCCACAGGAAAACATGTCTATGCCTGATATATTCTATACGACACTGGTGACGGCATGTGCGTCACATGACAGGAATATGTTGTCGACCCACCTAAATTGTACACTTGGCGAATGGGTAAAAAGATTTTTCCACCTTGCCCGATTTAGGTTTTGTTGTGGATACGATAATCACTCCTAAAAAAGTGATGAAAACATAAGAGTTTGTCACATTATCTGCATCAAATGAATGCAACAGTTTCACAGTCGCACAGTTTTCCCTGTGCTCTGTCAAAACATACGTTTTTAACGTTTTCAAATTTTTCCGTGTGTAGACCGTCAAATCCTGCATATGTCCAAGCACATCTGAACATGTCCTGGAATTTTGGAGAGCGAAATTGATAATGTAAGAGTGCCTGAACTTTGATAATTGTCTGAAAATAAAAAAAATCAAACTTTTCACTCGAGGAAAGACTTGATCCAAGGACCTCTCATTACGCAGCTGCTCACGCTAACCACGGGACCACGCCGCTCCTGCGTTTATACTGTCCTTGATGTTGCCTATCTTGCGCAGGGACTACACAGTTTGATATTTTGCTTATTTTTTTCATAGTTCCATACAAGTTTCTCCTGTTTTCTCGATCGACCTGTGTTCAGTTTTTCTAGGTCTATCCACTGTGCCAGCTTATAACTAAATCTGAGGGGGGTGCGATGGGGAGGTTCCCTTGTTAGGAAGAGGGACTCTTTTTGAAAACCCGCTTCCCCAGGATGGGGGTTGTGTCATGGGCTGCTTACCCGTCCACATAAAAAAAATCATAATTCATAAGTCGCTAAGAAATAAGCCGGATTAGGCCTGGCAGAGGGAAATGTCATGTTCCGAGTAACTGTGTACCAGCGCATTGTGCTCCCTGCGTTTGGCGACAAGGCACAGCCACCAGGGAGAACGAGTGTTTGCGAAGGCCGCAGGCGAGTCGAGGGGGGGTCTGCCGGACTGCTCACGGGGGTGGCCGCTTCCAGGAACCGTCTCCACCGCAAACAGGGCGGACACGTTGACGCGGGGCAAACACGCCGCAAATCCCAGCTGACGGCTGCGCGGCTCTACCACGACTCAGCGTAGGGAGGATGGGAACTACGTACAGTACTGTCTGCCTCACTGCAAACTGAACAGCAAGAGCAACTTCCGAAAACTACTTCTGCATCCACTGTCCCACGTGTGTTTACGTTGCAACGACAACCTGTATGAGTTTACTTCTGCAATTCACTTTGGCGAGTCAGTTTCAGGAACCTGCTGCTAGCACTTGCAGAAGTGCTCCCATTTGCGTCGCCAGACGAGCACGGTAAACACAGAGCAGCGGCCTCCGCTGTTGCGTTACTATTTCTGAAGAAAGATCGCCGTGCAAAAGGAAATCAAGGAAAAATATTTGGGTGAAGAAGTGGATACAGAGAGAGACACATGTAAGTTACCAAAAAAACGCTATTGAATGGAATAAAATCAGAGGCTTTCGCTCAGATCAAAAACTTTGTGAGATTGTCGCATGCTAGTTCCGAACAGCCCTTGTTTATTTTACAATCTACATCTACATCCACATCTACATCTACATGATTACTCTGCAATTCGCATTTAAGTGCTTGGCAGAGGGTTCATCGAATTACAATCATACTATCTCTCTACCATTCCACTCCCGAACAGCGCACGGGAAAAACGAACACCTAAACCTTTCTGCTCGAGCTCTGATTTCTCTTATTTTATTTTGATGATCTTTCCTACCTATGTAGGTTGCGCTCAACAAAATATTTTCGCATTCGGAAGAGAAAGTTGGTGACTGAAATTTCGTAATTAGATCTCGCCGCGACGAAAAACGTCTTTGCTTTAATGACTTCCATTCCAACTCGCGTATCATATCTGCCATACTCTCCCCCTATTACGTGATAATACAAAACGAGCTGCCCTTTTTTGCACCCTTTCGATGTCCTTCGTCAATCCCAACTTCTCCAAAACAAAAAAAGAAAAGTATACAAAAATGCAGCGAGCTATGCCACCAAGATATGGCCTTTTTAATTACTTTTCTTCAATTTTTGGAAAAAGTATTTATTAATTTTATTATTTATTTATGTTACTGGGAAAATTATAAAAAGCACACACAGACAAGTTAGAATTTTGAGTGCTCCATACTAACATAGATAATAATAATAATATTGTGTGGCTCAATAGTCTTGCGCATTTCTTTCAATCGGACACCACTTCGATGACTTGCGTGTTACCCAGTTGGGGCAAGGTTCAAATGGTTCAAATGGCTCTGAACACTATGGGACTTAACATCTCAGGTCATCAGTCCCCTAGAACTTAGAACCACTTAAACCTAACTAACCTAAGGACATCACACACATCCATGCCCGAGGCAGGATTCGAACCTGCGACCGTAGCGGTCGCACGGTTCCAGACTGTAGCGCCTAGAACCGCTCGGTCAGAACGGCCGGCAATCGGGGCAAGGGCACCTGCATTTTAACGTCGTTTGTGGCAGCTCTCCACATGGTTGAGATGTGAAGGATAGGTTGAAACAAAGCTTGAAAAATCCGTTGTCTGACCGAGATTCGAGCGCACGACGCTTTTGTTTCGAGGATACGGCCAACTGCTACACCAAATGGCCCGACATATCTGTATTTGATACTTCATCAGTAGGTTCTGGTGAGTTTGAGATTATCAAAATGTGCAACATAAATGGCTGTATCTTCTGAATGCATTAACGTAGGGGCTCAAATTTTTTGCATAGCCAAGGGACCGTTGACATTAGTACTTCATACAGATTTCAGATTGATACCTCTACCCGCTCCTGACAAAAAGTCAGACGAATGGACAACTAACAGCAAAAAAATACATGATATTATTACTAATTAGCAAGTTTCAGATTGTTTCCCTTACTTTTACCGTGAAACTATGCTTCTGAACAAATCTCACGATTACAGGTCTACGGGTAGTATCCTATATGGCCGGCCGCTGTGGCCAAGCGGTTCTAGGCGCTTCAGTACGGAACCGCGCAGCTGCTACGGTCGCAGGTTCGAATGCCGCCTCGGGCATGGATGTGTGTGATGTCCTTCGGTTAGTTAGGTGTTAGTAGTTCCAAGTCTAGGGGACTGACGACCTCAGTCCCATAGCGCTCAGAGCCATTTGAACCATTTATCCTATAGGTTTCGATGAGTGAGTTTGCGAGAGCCAAACCATGTGACGGAGATGGACATACCATTTTATTCCACTGACTTAGAAGTTTGCATTTTTTACACTGCCGAGGGACCGTAGACGCTGGTATTTGACATAAATTTCGACTTGGAAACACTACTCGTTCCTGAAGAGAAGGGCTCTTAAGATACTTACGGACAAACGGACAACACAGTGATCCTGCAAAGGTTACGTTTTTACCGATTGAGGTACTGAAACCTGAAAATTTGGTAATTTTTAAAGACGTCTGTACTGGCATTCTACTTCCCCTTCTGGTGAAACAGAGTAATCCGTAAATTAACTTCGCACTTCCTTGGCTGTGGCGGCCAATTATATCTCTAGGAGATCTAGTGCGACATTTCCTCTGAACAATCTGTCTTTGCGCCATTGTCCTTTTCGACACTGACATTTTCCTATCGGTACTGAACACACAAGACTTCTGCAGGTTAGAAGAAAATATGAAGGTCGGCAAGTACCTGCTGTTAGATGGGGGAAACTGTATGCGGCAGTCGACTTGCTGCAGATGTTCTCACATCAGACACTTTGCAGAAACGGCTTCTTTAAGTGACTTGCGGAAGTTAACTTGCTAGTGGACACACACACGTCTGTGGAAGTGCGCTACGACTGTCGTCTGCCGTTTAGACTCCCATCCACAGCAAAACTACGACAGCGCTTCTCGGCTGGATCTCCAAACTGACACAGCATTTCGAGGGTCCACCTTGCCGTTATCTTCAGGCGAGACGCTACTATCAGTGAGTCACGTCGAACTGTGAAAAGGTTTTCAAACGCCGTTACCAGTCACAAAATTTGTTCACAGCCAGTTTATTTATTTAACGACACGTTTCAAGGTGATACCTCATCATCAGGCTATATTGGCGCTACAAAAAAGGTTAACATGTGTTTATATAGATATTAAAGCTTCTTTATATGACTGCTGTGATCATCTTTGTTCTGGCGTGACAGTTTTCTTGTGATGCGTTGAGGCATTGTTATTTCCGTGGCTCTTTTGCAATTCTTCACGTGCTTAATGTTTCAAGTGACCACTGTCTCAAAAATCTATGGATACCAAGCATTGGATGCTGGCTCCTATTTTGACTGGACCAGAAGTGGGAATCCTCCGGTATATCTGTCGAAGACCCTGAAGATGGCGTAATATATCACCGAAACTGGTAGCACAATAAAATAACAATTTAGAAGGCTGAAAGGTGTTTGATTTGACATTCTGTACTGAACGGTGGAGATCCCGCAGCCTTCTGTGAAAACATGGACTTACAGAGACATGGGCTGACTCATTGTGCAGGAGAACGCAGGCGAGCGCATCTGTACGCCGTCGGGCCCAGGTGAGTCTACGGATTGCGCAGGATCGGACCTCGGGCTGATCCGTATAGCACACCAGCACGCTTAACGCGTTCGGTGCATAGCCCGTTTTGTGTTCTCAAGTGGAACGTCCCGTCTGCCAAATAACTTCTGAGCAGACGAATGTGACGCACCGGTAACCGAGATACGAGCAGTTTGGCCAGGAGCCCATCACACCACAAACTGCAGAAGACTCTGGAGATGTCCACAGAGACGACTCCAAAGTATGGTAGCAATCCATGTCGCCGAGAGCTTATTCGTCCAAGCGTAAAAACTGGTTTTCTGTTGACTGGCCCTGTCTAAATCCGAAATGCTCCTCGAGTGTAACGACCTCTGCTTCGATATGACGTAGAAGACGACACTGAGGTAATAGAACAATACGAGAGTTAGAACTTTAATAGTGGCAACTATTTATTTGCAGCTCGTACGTAATAGATACTTGTTTCAAAGTTTTATTGACCTTCAAAGTAGTCACCAGCATTGTGTATAGCCCGTTGCCAGCGATGTGGAAGTCGTAGGATACTCTTAGCAGTGCCAGTTGTGTTGACAGTTCGAGAGGCGCTGTCTATTGCCCGACGAATTTGTAGCAGTTCTGAAGCGAATGCCGTGAAGTGTTTCCTTCAGTTTAGAAATCAAATGGTTCATATGGCTCTGAGCACTATGGGACTTAACATCTGAGGTCATCAGTCCCCTAGAACTTAGAACTACTTAAACCTAACTAACCTAAGGACATCACACACATCCATGCCCGAGGCAGGACTCGAACCTGCGATCATAACGGTCGCGCAGTTCCAGACTGAAGCGCCTAGAACAGCTCGGGCACACCGGCCGGCTCAGTTTAGAATCCGAGTTGAATTGAAGAGGGCTTAAGTCAGGGGAGTGCAGTAGGTGGCATAGCACTTAGCAGCCCCGTCAGTCAAACAAATCAGTGACGACTTGCACTGTACGTGCTTCAGCATTGTCCTGCAAACTAATGGTCAGGACCTGCAGAAAGTGTCATCACTTCTGTCTCTAAGCTGGTCGTAGGTTGTGTTCCAAAAATGAACAGCATAGAGACAGAAGTGATGACTTTCTGTAGGACCTGACCATCATTTTGCAGGACAATGCTCAAGCACGTACAGTTTAAGCTGTTACTGATTTGTTTGAGCCGGCCATTGTGACCGAGCGGTTCTAGGCGCTTCAGTCTGGAACCACTCGACCGCTACGGTTGCAGGTTCGAATCCTGCCTCGGGCATGGATGTGTGTGATGTCCTTACGTTAGTTACGTTTAAGTAGTTCTAAGTTCTAGGGGACTGATGACCTCAGATGTTAAGTCCCATAGTGCTCTGAGCCATTTGAACCATTTGATAGCTAGAAATGAAGTCTGAAGTGATGTAAGAATCCAAGTATGCAAACTTCATTCAACTCAGAGCTGGTGCTGAAAAAAAAACAAAACAAAAAAAAAAAAGCTTTGGAACCTGCACATGACATGAAGTTGGATATTTTCTTCCTCATATAGCTGGTTTACAGATGCTGGATCCTGATACGGTTGATAGCTGTTTCTTTGCGGATTTCATGTCAGCTATGTCTGTATCGCAAAAATGACAAACGTTTTGTGATTACTTGTGAGGAGAACACGACAAGTGCCATAATCCGATTTTCCAGCCGCTTCGCTCAGTAAAAGAGTGGTCATAAAAAGAGAGCATGTGTCTCGGTTTATGCGTAGATGCTCGATCGTTTCTAAGAAACGATCTTCAGACTTTTCGACGTGACTGAGATGCCTTCTTCAGGAAGAATTTTGCTTTCCCTTGGATTATATCGATTGCAGAAACATTCCACACGTAGAAATTTGGAAGACCACAAGCATTGATTTGTTTGACTGATGGGACTGCTAAGTGCTATGTCACCGACTGCACTAGCCTGACTGAAGCCCTCGTGAGTTCAATTCGATTTGTAAACTGAAAGAAACACTTCACACCATTCGCTTCAGAACTGCTACAAATTTGTCGGGCATTAGACTGCGCTGCTCGAACTGTCAACACAACTGGCACTGCTAAGAGTATCCTACGATTTCCACATCGCTGGCAATGGGTTTTACACAATGGTGGTGGCTACTTTGAAGTTAATTAAAACTCTGAAACACGTATATATTTCGTACGAACCGTAAATAAATAGATGCCACTATTAAAGTTCCAACCCTCCAAGATCAGCAGCTGCTCTCCAGCTGAAGATCTTTGCTGGCTTTCAGTACGGCTACTATCTCGGTATGTTTCCTAGGGCCGGATAGCAACCAGATCTCGGAATTCTAGTAAACACATCCGGCAACTGGATGATGGCGATAAGTGGTAGCTGCTTTAGGACAATGTTTGGAATGCAGTCCGATGCTCCAGCGTCATTGGTGGTAAGATGACTGAGTGAAACTGCAACTTCTTTATCTGAAGTAGTCCGAATCTCGTCGCCTTCATAGCGATCAAAAGATATATGGCCAGCTTTTCAGCTATAGTGGTGATAATGATGAAGTTGCCCACAGGATCTTGAGTGTGTCGCAAGTTGACAGCAAAAGTGTCTGCGAGGATGTCAGTTTTCTCATCAGAATCGCAATCGACATCTTGACAGTCTTAGAGTAGTGGAATGCGAAAGATGTGCAATACACACAGACAGATTTTCAAGTTGGAGACATGCAACCTCATTGTCCTACACTCTCTGCTTGCCGCTACCACCGTTTTTTTTTTTTTAATTCAAGCGGCGTAGCAGGATCTCTGTCGTAATTACACAACTATCCTCGATGAAGGATGCCGGGCAGCGGCAACTGTCGTGTGTTTTCTAGTGTGCTAAGCGGCGGGCGTGGCGTGGTTGTGTCTTCTGCTCTCAATGATGCCATCGCGAAGTATTCAGCGGTTCTTACGGTGCTGGCATCAGCTGGAACTGGTGCTGACGTCATCACTTCGGAAAGTACAATCTTCAGTTGTGGCCGATTGGTGTTCTTTACGTTGCTGCGACGGTTGGGCTGTCCAGTGCCATATGTACAGTTCTCGTAAATCAAAAGCTGGTGGCCAGATGATACAGCATTACTCGTAGAGCCGTAAACGCGTTGTCGTACGCCCCTACTGACTGGGGTGTCCATCTGGCCTTCCCCCATTGTATGAATAAATAATGGAATCCTCAGGCCTCAGATTAGTTGCCTCGTTACGTTAAACGACGCGAAGGAGTCACCGGCCGCTAGTGTTGTCTACGCTGTAGTTCCAAGTCTACAGTTTGGCACTGAAATCTCCAGCCAGAAGGATTTTACCGTGGGGTGACGGCAACACGTATGTACGCCGCAGTGAAGCGGATGCCCCTCCACTGACGTTTCTAGGGCTACTCCAGTGATTTCTACTTCCGTTAACTGTGGTAAAAAGGCGATCAACAAGTGGCGACGTGAGCTGCGGATGTAAAGATCCGTGCCGCCAACCGCTGTCGATCAGTCTGTTGCGACAGAGTGTGTAACTTGGTATCCCAGCATGTACACCTGCTATGAGGTGCGCTTCGCGCGCTAGACACGTAAATCAGCTCCCATCTCTCTCAGAAAACGGCGGATTTCCCCATCCTGTTCTTTTATGCTGTTGGCATTCCACGCTATTATAGCTAGTCTGTCATTTCTTCGAAGTTACCGTGCGTTTTCCTGGGGTGATCGTCTTCGGTGTAACGCTGGTTAACTGCACCAGATGAGTAGTTGGGTGAGAACCGCTGGTGACAAGCTTCTCCACTAGGGCCACCCGGACTTGCTCTTTCACTGACTGTTGCAGGCAGGTGTGACATGAGGGGCTTCGATGTGTCAGCTGTGTTCATCTCTTCTGTTGGTTCTCAGTTGGCTTCTGGATTTTCCTTTTGAAAGGAAAATTTAAAAACGTGTTCCCTTTCGTAATTTGACCGCTACGTGACACACAAACGTTAACGTTCCCGTTACAATTGTTTCAAAGACGGAAGATCAGATGTATCGTAACTGTATCTCACCAACACTGCCTAAATTTCGATGTTCACCAGGTATTAGATTATAAAGCCAACTTAGAGCGTATACCGGTCTTTATGATTGTCACAATGATTCGTAGCGTTGGCGGAACTTACTATCTCTAAGAATTAAATCTGTGTCTGGAATCACAACGTTTACCAGTAGGACGTGTAATCCGACACCTTATCTACCAGAGACAGACGGTATTAATTAATTTCTCTGTCATTCGGAAGAGACCATCATATTCAAAAGTCATAGGATCAAAACGTCCATAAACCTTGACCCTGACGCCCAGTGATAGGATAAACAGTAGCCAACACAGAAAGCGCGCTTTGCAATATGTCATGAATATACACTGAAGCGCCAAGGAAACTCGTATAGGCATGCGTATTCAAATATAGAGATATGTAAACAACACAATACGGCGCTGCGGGCGGCAACGCCTATGGAGGACAAGTGTTTGGCGTAGTTGTTAGATCGGTTACTGCTGCTGCGATGGCAAGTTATCGAGATTTAAGCGAGTTTCAACGTCGTGTTATAGTTGGCGCACCAGCAATGCAACACAGCGTCTCTGAGGTATGAGATAGCGATGAAGTGGGGATTTTGCCGTACGACCATTTCAGCAGTGTACCGTGAATATCAAGAATCCGGTAAAACATCAAATTTCCGACATCGCTGCGGCCGGAAAAAGATCCCGCAAGAACGGGACCAACGATGACTAAAGAGAATCGTTCAACGCGACAGAAGTGCAACCCTTCCGCGAACTGTCGCATATTTCAATGCTGGGCCATCAACAAGTGTCAGCGTGCGAACCATTCAACGAAACATCATCGATGTGGGCTTTCGGAGCCGAAGGCCCACACGTGCACCGTTGATGACAGAACGACACAAAGCTTTATGCCTCGCCTGGCCCCACCAACATCAACATTGGACTGTTGATGTCACGAAACTTGTTGCCTGGTCGGACGAGTCTCGTTTAAAATTGTATCGAACGGATGGACGTGCGGGGTATGGAGACAACCTCATGAATCCATGGATCCTGCATGTCAGCATGGGACTGTTCAAGCTGGCAGAGGCTCTGTAATGGTATGGAGCGTGTGGACCTGGAGTGATATGGGACCACTAATACGTCTATATACAGCTCTGACAGGTGGCACGTACGTAAGCATCCTGTCTGATCACCTGTTCCATTCGCGTCCATTGTGTATTTCAACGGACTTGGGCAATTCCAGCAGGACAATGCGACGCCCCACACGTCTAGAACATCTACAGAGTGGCTCCAGGTTCACTCTTCTGAGTTTGAACATTTGCGCTGGCCACCAAACTCCCTAGACATAAACATTATTGAGTGTATCTGGGCGGGCAAATTCAAGCATTGCACCAGATACAGTTAGGCTAATGTTAGTTGTTACCATGTGGCAGATCAGAGCGCGTGAGAATGCTCAGCCATTGGCTCGGGTTCGACTCTCACTGCCGTCCCACGCCCAATTTTTGTGTTGATCTATTCGTCGGTTTTAGGAAAGGAAACGAAGAAGATATTTGGCGACACCGTCTCTGGCGGGCCGCTTGAATCTGCGCGTACTACAGGGTGAAAAATATTTAAGCCGGCAAACTCTGGGAGGTTGCACGGGACACCGAAACAAACATTTTTCTCTAATGTCGTACGTTCCTGTGATGTTTTTTAAACTGACAGAGGTAATTTTCTCTCACTGAAAATTAATTAGGCTCTGAGAGGTTACATAGGACAACGAGAACACTTTCTGTAATGTGATTTCCTGCGCAGACGAGAACAAACGCGAACAATTTTAATTATTTATTAACAAGAGAAAACAACATTAACACAACACAATTACTGCAATTACAGTAGAGGTTCAAAAATGCCTCCATTGTCTCGTAAACACAGGCTACATTGGTGGGTCGTGTTCTGTTTACATCTACATCTACATCTACATTGATACTCCGCAAGCCACCCAACGGTGTGTGGCGGAGGGCACTTTACGTGCCACTGTCATTACCTCCCTTTCCTGTTCCAGTCGCGTATGGTTCGCGGGAAGAACGACTGTCTGAAAGCCTCCGTGCGCGCTCTAATCTCTCTAATTTTACATTCGTGATCTCCTCGGGAAGTATAAGTAGGGGGAAGCAATATATTCGATACCTCATCCAGAAACGCACCCTCTCGAAACCTGGCGAGCAAGCTACACCGCGATGCAGAGCGCCTCTCTTGCAGAGTCTGCCACTTGAGTTTATTAAACATCTCCGTAACGCTATCACGGTTACCAAATAACCCAGTGACGAAACGCGCCGCTCTTCTTTGGATCTTCTCTATCTCCTCCGTCAACCCGACCTGGTACGGATCCCACACTGATGAGCAATACTCAAGTATAGGTCGAACGAGTGTTTTGTAAGCCACCTCCTTTGTTGATGGACTACATTTTCTAAGCACTCTCCCAATGAATCTCAACCTGGTACCCGCCTTACCAACAATTAGTTTTATATGATCATTCCACTTCAAATCGTTCCGTACGCATACTCCCAGATATTTTACAGAAGTAACTGCTACCAGTGTTTGTTCCGCTATCATATAATCATACAATAAAGGATCCTTCTTTCTATGTATTCGCAATACATTACATTTGTCTATGTTAAGGGTCAGTTGCCACTCCCTGCACCAAGTGCCTATCCGCTGCAGATCTTCCTGTATTTCGCTACAATTTTCTAGTGCAGCAACTTCTCTGTATACTACAGCATCATCCGCGAAAAGCCGCATGGAACTTCCGACACTATCTACTAAGTCATTTATATATATTGTGAAAAGCAATGGTCCCATAACACTCCCCTGTGGCACGCCAGAGGTTACTTTAACGTCTGTAGACGTCTCTCCATTGATAACAACATGCTGTGTTCTGTTTGCTAAAAACTCTTCAATCCAGCCACACAGCTGGTCTGATATTCCGTAGGCTCTTACTTTGTTTATCAGGCGACAGTGCGGAACTGTATCGAACGCCTTCCGGAAGTCAAGAAAAATAGCATCTACCTGGGAGCCTGTATCTAATATTTTCTGGGTCTCATGAACAAATAAGGCGAGTTGGGTCTCACACGATCGCTGTTTCCGGAATCCATGTTGATTCCTACATAGTAGATTCTGGGTTTCCAGAAATGACATGATACGCGAGCAAAAAACATGTTCTAAAATTCTACAAGAGATCGACGTAAGAGATATAGGTCTATAGTTTTGCGCATCTGCTCGACGACCCTTCTTGAAGACTGGGACTATCTGTGCTCTTTTCCAATCATTTGGAACCCTCCGTTCCTCTAGAGACTTGCGGTACACGGCTGTTAGAAGGGGGGCAAGTTCTTTCGCGTACTCTGTGTAGAATCGAATTGGTATCCCGTCAGGTCAAGTGGACTTTCCTCTATTGAGTGATTCCAGTTGCTTTTCTATTCCTTGGACACTTATTTCGATGTCAGCCATTTTTTCGTTTGTGCGAGGATTTAGAGAAGGAACTGCAGTGCGGTCTTCCTCTGTGAAACAGCTTTGGAAAAAGGTGTTTAGTATTTCAGCTTTACGCGTGTCATCCTCTGTTTCAATGCCATCATCATCCCGTAGTGTCTGGATATGCTGTTTCGAGCCACTTACTGATTTAACGTAAGACCAGAACTTCCTAGGATTTTCTGTCAAGTCGGTACATAGAATTTTACTTTCGAATTCAATGAACGCTTCACGCATAGCCCTCCTTACGCTAACTTTGACATCGTTTAGCTTCAGTTTGTCTGAGAGGTTTTGGCTGCGTTTAAACTTGGAGTGGAGCTCTCTTTGCTTTCGCAGTAGTTTCCTAACTTTGTTGTTGTACCACGGTGGGTTTTTCCCGTCCCTCACAGTTTTACTCGGCACGTACCTGTCTAAAACGCATTTTACGATTGCCTTGAACTTTTTCCATAAACACTCAACATTGTCAGTGTCGGAACAGAAATTTTCGTTTTGATCTGTTAGGTAGTCTGAAATCTGCCTTCTATTACTCTTGCTAAACAGATATACCTTCCTCCCTTTTTTTATATTCCTATTAACTTCCATATTCAGGGATGCTGCAACGGCCTTATGATCACTGATTCCCTGTTCTGTACATACAGATTCGAAAAGTTCGGGTCTGTTTGTTATCAGTAGGTCCAAGATGTTATCTCCACGAGTCGGTTCTCTGTTTAATTGCTCGAGGTAATTTTCGGATAGTGCACTCAGTATAATGTCACTCGATGCTCTGTCCCTACCACCCGTCCTAAACATCTGAGTGTCCCAGTCTATATCTGGTAAATTGAAATCTCCACCTAAGACTATAACATGCTGAGAAAATTTATGTGAAATGTATTCCAAATTTTCTCTCAGTTGTTCTGCCACTAATGCTGCTGAGTCGGGAGGTCGGTAAAAGGAGCCAATTATTAACCTAGTTCGGTTGTTTAGTGTAACCTCCACCCATAATAATTCACAGGAACTATCCACTTCTACTTCACTACAGGATAAACTACTACTAACAGCGATGAACACTCCACCACCGGTTGCATGCAATCTATCCTTTCTAAACACCGTGTGTACCTTTGTAAAAATTTCGGCAGAATTTATCTCTGGCTTAAGCCAGCTTTCTGTACCTATAACGATTTCAGCTTCGGTGCTTTCTATCAGCGCTTGAAGTTCCGGTACTTTACCAACGCAGCTTCGACAGTTGACAATTACAATACCGATTGCTGCTTGGTCCCCGCATGTCCTGACTTTGCCCCGCACCCGTTGAGGCTGTTGCCCTTTCTGTACTTGCCCAAGGCCATCTAACCTAAAAAACCGCCCAGCCCACGCCACACAACCCCTGCTACCCGTGTAGCCGCTTGTTGCGTGTAGTGGACTCCTGACCTATCCAGCAGAACAGTCGTAGACGGCAGGAGTGTGTGTAACTCATCCTGATGCTGCTACTGTCAGGGCAACCAGATCCTCTTCCGCAGTGGCGGATGCTGTGTGAGAGAACAACAGCACGTGAAAACCCTAACTTTTGACACGTTGCGGATTTATTAGTCAACTTTTTTTGAATTTTGTTAAACGAAATGTAGATGCGGCACTAAATCTACCGCACACTGTGCTATATATTGCTCCACTCGACTCAGTGAAATTGGCATAAGGGTCGTGAGCACACCTTCACTTGTGCACGTTTTAAGAAGCTTCTGCGCACGCGCAACTGGCGTGACGTAATTGCCTTATGGGGCAAATAGGTACGAATTTGATAAACACGGTTCATGACGTTCACTGCTAGCCTTTACCACTCAGCTACTGGCTTACGACAATGCCACCAGGTGTAGCACACTGCAACAGACTTTCATCTACGTTCGCCATAAATCCCGCTAGGTGATGGTACAGTAGAAGCAGAAGTAGAAGTTTATTGTCTCATTACATACAATTTCAAGCCATTGACTTAAAAGCACAGGAGACTCGTCAAAACAAAAAAACTGGTTTACAATTTTCCTTACAATACCAGTAATATAATGTACAGTACTGAATAGTTACTTAATTAAGCAGTTAATAATTTTTCTTCAAAAGTAGCAAACTCTTAAGATTAACAGTCCTATGGATTTGCTCTCTCCTGCTCAAATTTTCAGGTTGTCATTTATGAATTCTTCTATTGAATAGTAACATTTCTGCACCAGTTTCTCAGATAAGAAATTTTTAAGTGTTTCTAAATTTATGCTGAGCAGTTCTCTTCCTTTCAGTTTGTTATAAATTTTTTATACCCAGATATGCGAATTCACACACTATGTACTAAAATTAGATCAGACATTAGTATATGTCATAGTTATACTGAAAGAAAACCTATTTTGTTGGATTCTGAATGAGATATGGTACATAAAGTTGTGGATTTTATCATGGAATAAACCATTTGGGGCGCTGAGAACCATAAAACACATCATCGTCGATTGTGAGACTGTAGTGTTTATTCGTCCTTCTGACTTCTATTGATCTTGTGGTTTATTTCTAATGTAGGCCCGCATTGTACGTATATTTGAACATTCACGAAATACTGTCTCACAGGTTTCTCCGATTTTCCGTTAAATAGGGAGGTCGAAGCTTTTGACCCTTATGACCCTCAGCGCCTCATTTGCATTCTAGCCAAGTGACCTTGTTGGTAGACAGTACTACTTGAATTTAATCATTTCCACAAACGGCAGTTTGTGGTTGGAGTTGGTTGTCTGCCGTGTAGGCTTTACTATGGATTGTTAACATGAACGCTGTTGAATTCATTAACTAATACATGAATTAGTGATCTTGTACATTTATCCGAAAAAAAACCAAAACAGCACGAAAACTCCCACATACACAACATTGCGAAATGGAAGGTAGCGAAAGCTTTATTTCGTTCTTGGCATAAACTGTACTTACAAGGGGAGGCCGCCAATTGTGAAATTCAGATTCGATTCATACTGCGCATAATAAAAGCTCATGGCCAGAGGAGTAATGTGGCAAAGCACCAAGATGCACTTCTCAGCCGTTGTCGAGAAAATCCACAGTTAAAAGAAACCGTTGCGGTGAAATACTCTCTACGATTAAAAATTTTCTACGGCGTTGTGGTGCAGCAGTAAGCGCTCGGGTTCGAAGTTCGCAGGATCGAATCTCGCGCCATGCAACTTTTTTTTTCTTTAGTATTTGTTTTTTGTAATTCAAATGTGTATATATACACACACACATATATATATATATATATATATATATATATATATATATATATATAATTCCCGGCAATCAGTTGCAACAATTATGCATATAATAAGTTGTTGAAAGTCGTTTCTCGTGGAAAAACTGGCGACTTCGAACATCATTATGTTTTCCGCAAACAAAGTTGTATTTCACAAATGTTATTAATTGTCTTCATAATGTTAACCACGTATAGTTAACGGAAGACGTAAAACGATATTCCGAAACGAATACGTGTAGTGTAAGTCAAACGTTAGAATTAGAATAGAGACCCCGCGAACACTAATTTGCTGTGGCAGGTATGAAATATAAACTCCGTTACTCGCTCGTTACACTTGAAGGACAGATGTTGAATGGGCCGAAACGAGCCGCCGCATAACAGCGTAGTTGCCTGCTAACTTCGCAAGAAGGTAGGTGCGGTCCCTAGCGCAACTTATAACATCGTCGAAAATCAGTGCGGACGTGAGAGCTTTGGTACACCCTGTCAAACAAACGGAAAAATGGAGGCGGTACAATTGGAGAGCGATCCGCCTTCACCAACATGCATAAGCAATTCATATATATATATATATATTAGAATTACAAAAAACTAATAAAAAAAATTGCATGTCGCGAGATTCGATCCGGCGACCTTCGGATTACGAACCCGAGCGCTTACCGCTGCGTCACGACGCTGTAGAAAATTATTAATCGTAGAGAGTATTTCACCGCAACGGTTTCTTTTAACTGTCGATTTTCTCGACAACGGCTGAGAAGTGCATCTTGGTGCTTTGCCACATTACACCTCTGGCCATGAGCTTTTATTATGCGCAGTATGAATCGAATCTGAATTTCACAATTGGCGGCCCCCCCTTGTTAGTAATGTACAAAACAACAAAACTCCACAGAAACAGTTGTTCCTTATAGTGAAATGAATACCCTTAGCTGCATACAGGCGTTGATATAAGTCAACAGTGACAGTTGAAAATGTGTGCCCCGACTGGGACTCGAAACCGGCATCTCGTGCTTACATGGCAGACGCTCTATCCATCTTTCTTTATTCTTTTTTTTATTTTGTTCGGTAATGTTCGTTGCGTTTGGTCTGGGCGGACGTCATAGGACATCAAGTTGATCGCTGATTCCCTTACGCAGTCTTTTCATTACAGAGGGCCAGCGCTTCTCTGACGGAACACGCTGAGCTACCGTGGCGGCTGCATCTGAGCCACCGAGGACTCAGAGGATAGTGCGACTGCAGGGACTTATCTCTGGCACGCCTCCCACATTCCCAGCACAGAAGAAGATGGTCAAATGGCCGGTGAGCCTTAACTATACATATGTATGAAGACGGTATCTGTCTTTCGGACGTACCATCTTCATATATATATACATTTCTTCCTTCTTTCAGACAAGTAATGCATATTATTGTTATTATTATTATTATTGTTGTTGACAGCGGCTGAAGTTGTACAAAGACGTTGATGAGCGTAACTGTGCATACAGCGAATGCTATTAATTTCGCACGCTTTTATTTACCTGAATTTAAAAATTTGTGAACACCCAGAATGTACAGTATACCTACGAGCCGTCACTGCTCTTCCGACAGTTGGTCAGCGGGGGTTTTGTAAAAAAAGTTTGCACGTTTCCCCTCACAGAAAAATGTCCGGAGGAGGGTCAAATAGCGAAACAGGTAGGCCTAATACAAGACCACCGCTGCCAATCCGAGTTTCTGGAAACTGTCGGTTGAAGAATCGACGCACAGGACGACTGAAACGTGCCGGCACCCCGTCGTGCTGGAGCCACGTGCGCTGTCTTCTAGGGAGTGGCAATCATCCAACAACTCCGTCAGTGCTCTGACGAGAAAAGTGTAATGAAGCCCACCATTTAATGGCCTAGGTAGGAGATATGGCCCAATTAAACTGTCACCTAACCCACAAGTTTACGTAGAACCGCAATTTCTGTGCGAGAGTAAAAGTGGCGGGTGGATTAACCTCACGCAAAACATCAGAATTGTGGATGTTCAAGACCCCAGTGCGCCCGAAAGTTGCTTCGGCTGTAAACAGCACGGAGGACGGAAACGTTGGATGCATTTGACACTGTTCCGGGTACCACTAAGAAAACTGTGCTCTGGGTGGATAAACATCTGTTTCCAGGTTGTCCACACGCTGTAACTCAAATGGTTAAACAATTGCTCACGAAGGACGTTTCTTAAATTCATCTATTCGTCACCATATTATGCACAATTTCACGAATCCTGAGAATGATTACGACCTCTACTGGATTAAAAAATGCTCACAGGTAATTATGACATAAGAGAAAAGTGTTTGTTTTGGTGTCCTGAGCAACCTCTCAGCGTTTGTCGGTTTAAATCATTTTCACCCTGTATATACAGGGGTCTTTGTACCTACATTATGTATCTGTCGTTCGTGTGCCCTAGCCTCCCGAAAAGAAGCGTGTCTTTTACTAGGTTGAGTTAGGTTGGCAAGAACGACGTCCACAACTTCGCGAGAACCGCGAGATCGTATTTTTATTCGTTCATGACTTTCAGAAAAAATACATTGTGTATGAATACGCTATTGAACTGAATTAAATTTCGAGTCGCCCGTAGTTTGGAACTTTAAAATCGGTAACTCTGTACCGCATCACTGCTACGTGACTGATGACGGAAACTAAACCCATTCTTTCATAACTCATGGTAAATATGTGCACCTTAAAAGCGTGAGTATTGCGTGAAATGCATTTTTAAATCTTATTGAATTTTCAGGTGTAAATAGACGCCTTTTCATTATGGGATTCAGGTTTGAACCACGTGTGAACAGAGTAAAAATATACTGCGTTATTCAACCAATCCGTGACATGGAATATATTTGCTGAACTAAATCATATAGTGCTTTGACAATTGACCATTTTGTAGTATCGTACTTAATCACATTTGAATAATCCTCTCATGAAACTCTTGGTAAATGCTCACGCCTTCAGCGTTTGTGGATAATTTGTATGCTCGACATATTTTGCAAAATTTTGACAAAGCTATAACTGGGGTTTTTCTTGAATGCCTCGTGCCTCATGCGTCCACGTGTTGATAAGTACACGCTCTATCACTTAAACGTAGTCCACATACTCTATGCTGAATAGTCGTTGGATTTTATGACAGTTTCTAGCAGTAGTAATAAGATATTTATTCTGGTTGTTGTGTAGTGAGCGGGTGTAAGAATGTTAGATTAGTTTTCCGAATTCCTGTTTCCTTTGAGCATCCTATCCACCCCACAACAGTGTGTAGATTTGATGCGTTAGGATAAATTATTAAACGTACATGTAATGTAGTGGATCACATCAGTTTATTAGTATGCGAATACTATTGTGTTTTCTGCATGTGGTCAACAAATAATCTGATTAACGAATGAACCTTCTGGATCATGTGCTAAAATATTCGATGATTTCTATAACACGATCCTGTCCCCCATATTTAACGTATTTATGAAAGAGTAAAATGAGAGATTCATTGATGAAGTTCGAAGTCCTATTCTAATCCCCCAATTAATCAGCTATTCCGTTGCGCACTTGTTTAAATATCAGATACAAGTAGTAACTATGGCCTAAGGAAAAGTTAAATGGAAAATAAAGTTACTGGTTAAAGGAACGGATATTAAAGTAACCGAATGCTGTACTCCATTCCACACTTGATAATCCTCCATCCATCCATCAGCCTGAACGTAACCGTCCCACATGACGTACCCAGCTTTCGGAATTTTGTGCAGTAGATAGAATCGTCTGGGAAGCTGTTAGATATAAGAAAATTCTCAAAGGATTTCTTACGTAAACTCTTTTTTTTTTTTTAAATGGTTTCTTCCACTTTTGCGGTGTTGCATTCACACGGTGTTGTTTTGTGCTCTTAATTCGTAATTTCAAGTGTTTTGTGTGATTTTATGGATCGTGATTATGAGAGACTTCCATTTGTTTTACGTATCGTGTGATTTTTTGGGAAAAATAGTTGGAAGATTAATAGGTGCGTGTGATTGATTTCGAGTTCAGAGAGCTGAAATTTCAATTTTTGTATACGTTTCCATGATTATTACGGAAAATGAGCTCCGCTGATATGCAGTTTAGAGAATTGAAATGCAATACAAAGGTGTTAGGGCTCTATTATACGCGACTACGTGGAAATAAAAAAAAAAAAAAAAAAAAAAACACAGGCTCTCAGAGTTATGAATAAAGAAGTCGTACGTGGAATAGCTGAAGAAACTTCTTTTTGAACAGAGGGAAGTGGGGAAAGAAATTGAAGAATAAACTGAAATTCAAATTGAAAACGTAAAATCTACGGTGAAAATGTTGCCACTAAAAATAATGAGACGAGGGAATCAGGAGCGCAGGATACGTTTAATTTCAGTTTAGAACCATTAGAAAATATTCACATGAGGCTTGAGAATAAGGAAACCTAACAGGGAGCAGTTCTATTGTCTAGTGAGCAAGGCACTGAAGACGCTAGTAGACCTAGTGATAATTCTAGTATGTATGCGAGGGTGGATCCTGATAGTGTAGAAGACAGATCACGAAGTCGCAGTAACCATTTAAGAGATGTCGCAGTTTCCCGCGTATTCTGATTCTGACAATGCGCAGTTGCGTTAACATGAACAGGAAACTAGTGGGTCTGTGAGTCACGATTCGAGCACGGATTGTTTTGCGTGCTTAGTTCTCAAAGAAATTAAATAACAATATAAATTTCAAAACAGGAAAATAATGAAAGAAATTGGGGTGGGTGGGTGGGGAGATGTTATCCAATACAGTTAAAAACATCTGTAACAGCCCACTTGTGGGATGTGAATCACCGAGTACCCAGCCACCGGAAGAACTTAGGACAGAACAGGAGACAAAACTAGTATGGGTACAGAACCATAGTGACACCGTGGAAGCGAAGTAAATGAAGCGACATGAAGAGGTTGAGGAGCGCGGGGGAGGAGTACGAACATATCTTGATAAAGTACGGAGGGAACAGACAAAACAACAGATTGCGGTCGACAGTGCGGCAATACAGCAATCATAAGCTGGTGTCACTGTGTTAACAGACAATCAGGAAAACAGCGACGGAGAAATAGTAAATGAAACAGGTGATGTTGCGCCCGTTGCGGGTTTGAGTCAGTTGATGAGAAAGGAAGAAAGACCAGTGGTAACTAAACAATGGGTGGAACAGGGCTTGAAGGCTGATGTGAATGTTACAAATGAACCGGTAGTAAGCCAAGAGATTTTGGGCAAAATATGAGATGATTGTGGACGTATGAGAAAACTGGCTGCTAATGAAAATGGAGAAGGCGATAGAATTTCAGTGTACAGTGACGTGCACGAAGTGCTTGACCAGTGATTTCCCATGCGTGCTTGGTACCTCAACGGTCAGAGACAGCCACAGCGACGCAGTAGGCTAAGAGGAAGAAAATCGGGTACAAAGATGGCATCTATTACATTGAAAACCCATTGGGTTTCAGTATGGAACTGCAGTTTTGAGATGCCGTGGTCCACGGGGAGTATACAGTATCTTTTATTTGTACATTACATAGATAGTAAATTTTGTGAGTGTAACAAGGCAGATTTGAATGAAGTATTCTTGAATTGTATGAATAGAGAAGATGTTTCTTCAGTACGTTCCGTGTTGTAGTTATCTGAGTGGCAAGACTTTTTTTGGGATGATAATGTGATCGATGTTGAGATGATCTATGGAGATGGTGGATATGCAGTGGGAGTGCAAAGGCATTTTCAGACGTCTTGGGTTTGTTTGGTGGACGTGTATCTCATGAATACGAAGTATTTTTAATATAAATATTTTACTTTTTAATACGGTAATTTTTTGTCCTTGAAACCATTCTTTTTATGTCTGTGCGTTTGATATCTCGTATAACAAGTGAATGAAGTTCTATATGGTGTCTGAGGTTCCGACTGTGTAAATAAATTTTGATTTACTCACGAATTAAGATTATACAACGTGCAACAGGTCTACTAAAGAGACTGCTACCACCACGCTTGTCCGCCCTATTGTGGAGTATTGCTGTGGGGTGTGGGACCCGCATCAGGTGGGACTGACGTATGACTTCGAAAAAGTACAAAGAAGGGCGCTCGTTTTGTACTATCGCGAAATAGGTGAGATAGTGTCACAGACATAATACGTGAATTGGAGTGGCAATCATTAAAACAAAGACTTTTTCGTTGCGACGGGATCTTCTCATGAAATTTCAATCACCAATTTTCTCCTCAGATTTCGAAAACATTCTGTTGGCTCCCACCTACATAGGGAGAAATGATCAACACGATAAAATAAGAGAAATCAGGGCTCGCACAGAAAAATTTAAGTGCTCGTTTTTCCCGCGTGCCATTCGAGAGTGGAACGGTAGAGAGACAGCTTGAAGGTGCTTCATTGAACCGTCTGCCAGGCACTTTATTGTGAATAGCAGAGTAATCAAGTAGATGTAGATGTAGAGATTATGAGTGAAATCTCGTGTGGACTTCTTGGTTGAAAGTGTTCATGTTGTGCTGTTATTTAATAACTGGGAAGGAATGGGTTTGAAATTCAGAGGAGATGTTCTCTCTCCAGAAAAAGTAACTTATTGTTGTCACGGGTCATAGTATACTGCGTATGTTGGTAAAATGACAAAATATTTGTAAAGTGATTATTTAAGGTCAATTTCATATGTGGAGTATTTACTCCCTCCAGGAGAGGATGATTTTGTGGTTGTTGTGCCTGTATTGTGTTATTCAAGAACTGATTTCAAGCATTGTGGGTTAAGGGATTTCCTACAAAGATAGATTAATCGGTTGAACTGTTAGTTTCGCTTTTAGTAGAGATTCTGTGTGATGATTTTTGATTTACGGGGTCGCCATGTGTAACTAACCTGTTTCTACAGGTTATTACGTTAAGATTCGGGTCGCCACCGACTCTAACCATACAACTAAGCAAAGGTTTGGCAGAGTCGGAAAATAAATTAATTTGATCACAGACCAAAACTCATAAAAATGCATACGTCGTGATATCGCTTGTAGTGGATGCGATGTAATTAATAACATTACCTGTGCACTGTTCACGAGAATCAAACATTTAAAATAAAATAGAAAATACATGAACACTGTGCATAAGATCAGCTCCCACCAACACACCTGAAAATAAGACTTAATCTAAAGCATCTGTTTTAAAATAAAAGGGGAAGCTAATCACCGGATCAATGCGTAAGGAAACGCGTTGGATGTGATAACGGGAAAGCTACGAGGTGAGTGGCTTAGGTGCAAAAATGTAACCTCGGAATACAAGAGAAAATTGTGGATAAAATGATTTATTCCTATGATATGGATGTGAGGCATGTACACAATTCCTGATAACATTAATTCCTAAAACATTAAAGAAAAGCATGGATACATTCACCTAAAAGCACTGGTGTGAATCATTCACACAACTGCTGTTGCCTGATAACGGATCGTGAAACGGTACACGTTTTGCAGTATATCCGTGTGCCCACGTGGTTTGTGGAGTCGCAATTTTTAGGTATTGTAGCCAAATTGCAACAATTTCAATATCACCTCACGCAATCATGAACAGTTAACATTCTTTAAAACAAACAATAGATCGGACAATTAGTGATGACAGTAGTCCAACAAACTCTAATGTTCTACCACGTGGTTGGCTCCCCACGGACGATAGACACATAAAGCAAGGAAAATTTACGAGAAGGCAAAGGTATTAATATTTAGAAAAATAAAAGCATATACAGGCACAGCTGAAGGCAAACAGACATTCCTACAGAAGCGAGTTCTCACTTCCTATCGACACCTTTGTGTGACGCTCTACCGGCGGATCCAAGTCTGCTACAGAAATTTACTAAAAGAAAAATCTGCCAAAGTTTTGCATTCCTAGCTACGACAAGGCAAAGCAATCTTTCAGAGTTGAAAAGCGTGACCAAAAGCTAACAGCTGTCCTCTCGCCAGGTAACAACCCGCCACGCGGTCAGTCTAAATCATCACCCTTCTTCGACTGGAGCACAGCTGTGGACGCTTCCCGTACCGGCGGCAGACTGCCTCCCTATTTCTTCTCCAGCCTCTTCCACGCTCCGCGTGGCCCGGAAAACCCAAAGATGCCATTTCCGTCACCAACCTAACGCAGGTGGATTTCTCACAAGTAGCAAAAACCTCTTTGCCTACTTGACCACTACGCGAGTTGGCTATTCTGTGCAACTGCTGCTGAATCTGTACGACTATCGCAGACTTTCTGCAGCAGACTACGCCACCGTCTAGCATCGTGACACACAACCACATTCATTCAATCACACTACTATGAGAGTAAAGAGAATGGAGAAACGAGGAAAAGAAAGAGAAATGCTAGTGAAAATGGGCTACAGGACTAATGAAAGGTGGCTACAGGACCCTTTCACTAGGTACTATTGAGCAGTAGCCACAGAGGGTTACACAAAACTGATGCTTGTCCCAGAAGTTATTATAACTGAGTTGGTTAATTTTTGCAGTACTTATTGAGAAGACTGCGTCGATGAGAGTAATGTTGATGAGTAGATAAATGTAGTTTACCGACCTGAAAGAAGAGGTTCGTGCTCAATGAGTTGATAATTTCTGTATTCTATTGAATTTGCTGATGCAAGAGGCACGAAAGCAGTATCAGGGAGACAAGATAGAAAATGTGTGCCCCCCTCAGTGAGATAACCCTCTATTCCACTTTGGTTACTAGGGTAATTTAATTTCATACGCCTATGAATCAAGTGTGACTGTTAATATTCGATTTTCAGTGAAGCCACATTGTGAGATAATTTGATGTTGTAACAGAAATCGAAAATTTTTCCATCACGAGCCATTGTTAATTATTGACATCTCAAGATGAGAAGACCTGGAAAATGAGTATTCTTTGTTTAACCACCTGCTATTTGAAGTTTGGTAAGTGACCAACATGACAATTTGTTAATTGAAAGGCAGCCTGAAGATACTTGGTAGAGCATTTTGAGTAATGGTGGACTGGTTTGTGAGGATTCTCAGAGGTGAAGTGGAGTACTGATAACTGTATGAAGTCAAAACGTATCGATTACTTTAAATTTCATGTGCTGGTTAGAGAGATGAATTGTCTGACCGTGTGTGTGTATGTGAGTGTGTGGTTCTCTAATGGTGAATTCGACAAATGTAAGTGAATCGGCGATTTTTTTCGAATGTATATTTTCTATGTTTTGAAGCTCACAGCGTATTGATGATGATAAGTGTATTCCGAATTCATTACTTAGTGCTGTAAGATATTCTTGCCCGAGATTTCACATTTGATATTCTTGACTGATGCCGCCTGGTTCACCTGTGCTGTACACACATTACAACTATGATTCAAAATTTTTATGTATTTTGGAATATCTTCAGTGCTTATGATTTATATATTAGAGACATAAAGTGTGATTAAGTTTTACGACATTAACTATTCTTCAGCTTTGGGCAGTTTATGTTCTTAAATGAGGCTGCTTAGTTCAGTCGTAAGAATGAAGAGAGAAATAATCAGTGAGTCATGCTGGTAAAGGAGACATTATCCGTCACGTGATGTGTGGAAGAAACAGATTGTCAGGAACTGGGAGAGTGAAGCAAGAGAATTACGGTAAGGACTATATCTCTGTACCATTCTTTTGTTGTCTATTCGTACTGATATAAATAAATTTAATTGAAAATGATTGTTTCTCGATTTATGAGTAGGAGATCTCTGTGAAGACTGAATCGGGGCTAGAGTATAATTAGCAGTTGTAATACAACTGAGTAATCGCTGAAAACTGTTGCATGTGTAGCTGCGTTACCGTGAATTGCATAGTAGAATGTGTCTGTGGATCATAGCGGTGTCAAACGAAACTTCCTGGCAGATTAAAACTGTGTGCCGGACCGAGACTCGAACTCGGGACCTTTGCCTTTCACGGGCAAGTGCTCTACCATCTTTTTTTTTTTTAAATCTCATTTTGATCTTTTTCGTTTGTTGCATCTGATCGGGGCGGATGTCGCAAGACCCCCTTTCCAGTTCGTCGTTGATCCATTAACTCAGTATTTTTATTACAAAGGGCAGCTAACCGTTGAAAGGTGGCTACACTGAGTCACAGCGCCAGAGATTCCGCCAAAGAGTATGATTGTGCCGCCTCCACTGGGCAGTGGTAGTTCAAAAGTTGCCGTGGGCAGTAGTAGTTCAGAGGTAGCCGTGGGCAGTGCTTGTTGAGAGGATGTCGATAGCAGTACTAGTTGAGGGTATGTCGTGTGCTTTTCTTCTGTTGGACGAGACAGCAGATGCTGTTCGATTGGGGTTGTTGTAATGATCACAGTGTATTTTTCGTCAATATATATGAAGGTAACAAAATTTTTTTTTAATTTCAAATTTCCTAAATGACAATGCCTCTTGGTCACAGGTTCAGTCAACAAAGCATCTGGCTTGTGTTCATGTATTAGACTGTGATTATGGTTTCTATATGCAATTATAGTATTTCTGGTTTTTTAATTACTTCATTGTAAATGGTGTTTAAAATATCTTGTCGTATTGAGGAAGAACCGTGCCAGATGTGTACGTTGAATCACACTTCCACACACAGAACAGTTACGCTTTTGCTTTGTTGTTTCGTAGCTTTTATAGTTGCTGGGGACTTAATTAATCAATTGTGTTAACGGAAATTTCCTTTCATTCTTTATTATTATTATTCTACGCAGTCAGATTGCGTACTAATACTACTCAGGGCCAACCGGTTACGAGACTTCGTGACTGGACATGCGGCGACTAAAATTATTGCATTTTTATTTATTTAATTAAGCCCCCATGCACCGTCTGACCGAACACACTGAGCTACCGTGCGGGCAACCATCTGAGCTACCCAAGCACGACTCACGCCCCGTCCACACAGCTTTACTTCTGCCAGTACCTCGTCTCCTACCCTCCAAACTTTTCAGAAGCTCATTCTGGAATACTGATGTTAATTGTTATGTGTCCAGTGTTATGAGTAGTTACTGCATACTGTGTGGCAGTAGACAATTGTTTGATAGTAGGTAAACAATGTTGTGAAGGAAAATGTGTGACTTTAACGTGGATGTACATTTCTTTATTATCCTACAAAATCAACATGATTAGTCCCTAGTTATGCATTTGTTTATTTCTTTAAAACAAACATGATTGGCAAACACCTACAACTGTTTCTTTTCGATAAAATGAACGCGAGGAATCTCTAGATTTTTTTTATGTCTTTCTAATAATTTTGGAACAATCCTAAGTGTCAGGTTTACACTACAGTGTACGTACACCAGTATAAGAACCCATCCTTTTTGTCAAAACTGGCCTTTAAGTAAGGTTGTCTTTTGTGTATTTATATGTATTATCATACATTAATTTGTTTGTTCAGAACGAAAATGCAGAAGTGGGAGACCTGATCTGTTTGTCCTACCCGACCGTACGGGCGAGGGTCTTTTGGCAGGCGCGTGCCTTTAAGCCGTCGGCACGCGGTCCCTGCATCCGAACGTTGAGCGTTGAGCGTGCCGAGTTTCTGACGTCATAGCGTGGAATAGCACGTTCGGGAGTCTTTCGAACGTGCAGAGCAATATCTGGCATGTCAGATATTCTGAGCGTGCGTCCGAGCGTTGACCAATGAGATGGCACAACGCCACCTACGTCACAAGCACGCCGTCTCCCTTCAGTACAGAGTTGTGAGGCGCCATATTGGCATTCATTTCAAACCTATATGTATATATGCCGTTTCTGAGCACCAGCAAATTGAGGATCACAGGAAAACCCGTTGTTAAATGTGTGTGATTCGTTCCAATAAAATAATGAGAAATATCATATTCGTGGCAGAAGAATTATTATAACTTGCGTATTATGAGAGTAGGCTATTTGAAGGCAGCGACACACTGAATACCCACCCAACGCATTGTTATTGGTACAATTTGTTTTAATTAAATTTCAATTAGTAACATATCTACGATTAATGTTTTCAGCAAGCGCCAACATACTATGATTAGGAGGACAGGACATGTTGTTTGCTTAGCGTAATGAGCAGAATTACTAATTTGTAGTGAATTGTTTGTCGTGGCGGTGGTTCGCTTCTTGACACTCTCAATTTTTTATTCCTAACATTCGCGTTTTTATTAGGTTCTGATACTTTATTATTAGTTTAATGTAAGTATATACTATAATATTTGATGTTATGTAAATATAAGTTCTCGGCTGGTCCCGCCGGAGGTTCGAGTCCTCCCTCGGGCATGGGTGTTTGTGTTTGTCATTAGGATAATTTAGGTTAAGTAGTGTGAAAGCTTAGGGACTGATGACCTTAACAGATTTCACACAATATAAGTTCACCTTTCTTTGAGGGGTGACTTTGTTCGATTGGCTTAACTACTAGACAGCTTGCGCTACTTGTATAAAGATATTTTGCTCCTTTTTCTTTTACGCTTCGTAATCCACATGTTGCAAAGATTCTGCCACTGGGTAGGAACAGTGATCAAGTAAGACACCTTGGGGTTTTACTAAAATGTGGGAATGATAAAATAATAAACATTATTTATTATTGTTATGCGAAGAAGTATTCCAAATTTGTACCGCACTGTTTGTAATGGAATTTTTATAAGCCTGTCTCTTTATTGATTGGACATGGTACTTTCCTTTTCGTGGACGATGGAGGAAATGTGCGTTTTAATAGAGCTAACGTGGGAATTTTACTCGGGCCCATTGAGTAAACAGTGTGATTTATCAACTACAAACCATCCTCAACTGCCGCTGGAGTGCGTTGCGATCGCGTATACCACGTTGGGGCCCACGTGCCGTATGCTCAAGTCGCATCATTCCTAAGCGTTCAGCAGCACGTTGAACTTGGCACGCTCAACGTTAACGTTCGACAGCACGGTCCGTGTGCTGACGGCTCAACGGCTGTCGCACAGTGAAGTGACAAAGGAGCAGGCACCCAGTTTCCGCGTCCTCCTGGAGGATTAGCGGTGAAAGGGAGTCTCCCCTCCTATGCCCTATGCCGACGTCACGCTACCTGTGGTGGATGCCGGGGCAGCAGGCCTTCATACGGCCAAAGCCGGCCGACCTCTCGGAACCGGCCCGCTGACGGCACGCTGAGAGGCTTCCTGTGACCTCCGACTGGGCGGGGCCAAACAGTGTCCAGCCAAACACCTCCGCTTCTGAGAAAGTGGGCTTAAAGCCTGCGAAGATCCCTGCGAATAGTCCCCGCCCACCCTACTTAAGCTCCTCCCCTGATCGGCAATTCGCTCCACCCGGCCAAGACAAATACAAAACACGTTAGTGCCGTTAATATGTTACCCAGAGAACCAGAAAAAGAACAGTTCCTAACATATAACGCAAAGATTTTAAGGTTCGAGTATAATGTGAGTGTTTGCAGGTACATCTCTGATAAGACCGTGTATTATTAATTCAACAGGAGTACTGATAACTTAAAGTGGATTACCTAATGGTACTTATATGGATAATATGAGGGTATTTCGGAAAGTAAAAAAAATGGTTCAAATGGCTATGAACACTATGGGACTTAACTTCTGATGTCATCAGTCCCCTAGAACTTAGAACTACTTAAACCTAAGTAACCTAAGGACATCACATACATCCATGCCCCAGGCAGGACACGAACCTGCGACCGTAGCGGTCTCGCGGCTCCAGACTGTAGCGCCTAGAGCCGCTCGGCCACCACGGCCGGCAAGAGATCAAACATGAAGTTGAATGTGGTTCCGACAACAGGCGGCAACCTTCTATGACTGTGGGATCCAAAAGCTTGTGCACCGACTTAACAAATGTTTGGATAATGGGGGTGATTATATCGAAAAATAACAAATAATCCAGTTAATAAGATGTAACTGACGTTTTCTAAATAAATGTTCTATTTAAGGACTGCGACCCATTGTATCTTTACTTTTCGAAATGCCCTCGTATATAATTACCTATAGCCAATATGAGTGTGGAACAAAAAAAATCACGAACGATTCAAAATAATAAATGAAAGCGAAATAGAAATTGGATGTCTGTTAATTTTAATTTGGTCGAATTATCACAAATTAGTCGCTTAATCTAATCTGATCTTTCAGGAAAACATTACACATGGCAAATAATGCGGTTGGAATTGTCATGTTGATAATGAAAGCGTAGGATGCATCAGAATAGATACGCTTATTTCTTTACAATGTCCGTAACCAGACCTAAAGTAATGAAGAACATAAAAATGATAGTGACCACAAATCGCTTACGAAGCCAGTCATATATTTCCATACATGACGCATGATGTATTTCATTATTACAGAATTTGTACCTGTTTGTGTCCGCCTGCTTAGCTGAGTGGCTGCGTGCTTGTCTCCCATGCACTGGGCCCTGGTTCGATTCCCGGCCGGGATGGAGATTTTCTCCGCTCATTGACTGAGTGCTGTGTTGTTCTCATCATCATTTCATCCTCAACACCGGCACGCGAGTCACCCAATGTGGCGTCGACTGTAATAAGACTTGCACTTGGCGACCGAACTTCCCCGGATGGGGCCTCCCTGTCGGCAATGTCATACGATTATTTCATTTCATTTGTGGCTGTTTGTGAAGTTAGGAGTAGGTGAATTGCAGCCCATGAATTATTACTACACTCCTGGAAATTGAAATAAGAACACCGTGAATTCATTGTCCCAGGAAGGGGAAACTTTATTGACACATTCCTGGGGTCAGATACATCACATGATCACACTGACAGAACCACAGGCACATAGACACAGGCAACAGAGCATGCACAATGTCGGCACTAGTACAGTGTATATCCACCTTTCGCAGCAATGCAGGCTGCTATTCTCCCATGGAGACGATCGTAGAGATGCTGGATGTAGTCCTGTGGAACGGCTTGCCATGCCATTTCCACCTGGCGCCTCAGTTGGACCAGCGTTCGTGCTGGACGTGCAGACCGCGTGAGACGACGCTTCATCCAGTCCCAAACATGCTCAAAGGGGGACAGATCCGGAGATCTTGCTGGCCAGGGTAGTCGACTTACACCTTCTAGAGCACGTTGGGTGGCACGGGATACATGCGGACGTGCATTGTCCTGTTGGAACAGCAAGTTCCCTTGCCGGTCTAGGAATGGTAGAACGATGGGTTCGATGACGGTTTGGATGTACCGTGCACTATTCAGTGTCCCCTCGACGATCACCAGTGGTGTACGGCCAGTGTAGGAGATCGTTCCCCACACCATGATGCCGGGTGTTGGCCCTGTGTGCCTCGGTCGTATGCAGTCCTGATTGTGGCGCTCACCTGCACGGCGCCAAACACGCATACGACCATCATTGGCACCAAGGCAGAAGCGACTCTCATCGCTGAAGACGACACGTCTCCATTCGTCCCTCCATTCACGCCTGTCGCGACACCACTGGAGGCGGGCTGCACGATGTTGGGGCGTGAGCGGAAGACGGCCTAACGGTGTGCGGGACCGTAGCCCAGCTTCATGGAGACGGTTGCGAATGGTCCTCGCCGATACCCCAGGAGCAACAGTGTCCCTAATTTGCTGGGAAGTGGCGGTGCGGTCCCCTACGGCACTGCGTAGGATCCTACGGTCTTGGCGTGCATCCGTGCGTCGCTGCGGTCCGGTCGCAGGTCGGCGGGCACGTGCACCTTCCGCCGACCACTGGCGACAACATCGATGTACTGTGGAGACCTCACGCCCCACGTGTTGAGCAATTCGGCGGTACGTCCACCCGGCCTCCCGCATGCCCACTATACGCCCTCGCTCAAAGTCCGTCAACTGCACATACGGTTCACGTCCACGCTGTCGCGGCATGCTACCAGTGTTAAAGACTGCGATGGAGATCCGTATGCCACGGCAAACTGGCTGACACTGACGGCGGCGGTGCACAAATGCTGCGCAGCTAGCGCCATTCGACGGCCAACACCGCGGTTCCTGGTGTGTCCGCTGTGCCGTGCGTGTGATCATTGCTTGTACAGCCCTCTCGCAGTGTCCGGAGCAAGTATGGTGGGTCTGACACACCGGTGTCAATGTGTTCTTTTTTCCATTTCCAGGAGTGTATAAGGGAATCCTTTAGCAGAATGAGTAATTCCCTTCAAAATTACATACGAGTTATTTAGGTATTGTTTTTCTGAAATTTGTTTTGGTTTTCCTCTTGTAGGTCAAATATTGATGTTTAATTTTATGTTCTTTGTTCTCCCGTGTTTTAGCACACTTCACATTCTTGAAAGACCTCGGTGGGGCAATGTTTGCTGAGAATCTCTCGGTTATTTCGGCATGTTATGTCTATGCTACGAATGCAACATCTTTAAATATGAACTGTCTATGCTCACCATAGCGGAAACTCTGAGAGTCTCCAATCAAGCTCTCACCTTGAACAACATTGTGCAATGTTCTGTGTCTGGAGCTGCATCTGTCCATCTCTACAACTCGTTGCACAACGCCGGTGAGCGAGAAGTAGTTAATCACACGGTCATGCAGAACTACAGCATACACTGTTGTGTTTCACGGGAAAATTGCCGAAGATTGAAATTCAGTTCGTACATCTATAGGTCCAGATGTAATTCTCTTGTTCTGTTTTGAGCAGTCTATTCCGGTGATCGGCGATAGCTCCTTTAATTTACGTGGTCTGAGTAGATAGGCTCCTCCTTCTTCTTCAGCACTTTCATAGTAAGAAGCACAAAAATCTCGCATGAATGTCATATGCTAGACTGTGTATATTTTCATACCACTGCAACTGTAAATTGTCATATGGGTAGAATTTTGAATTCAGGTAGACACTAGCTAATAACTTGCAGCTGTCGAATACAGTACAATCATTTGCTACATTCTCTCCTCTAGCAGTCTGAAACGCAAGTATGATGAATCTTGGCGTCACCACATAAGCAGAGATTTTAGGACCCATGTTTGTTTGCTTGCAGTCGGTAGTACTGGGTACTCGAAAACTTCCGAAGAGTGGAATGATTGTGATAAATATGTATCGGAATTCTGAACTTTCAAAAGCTTCAAACACTCCATTTTCCATATCATCTGGCATATTGTGATCGTATTCTCCTCTTGAGCTCCTTGAATGTACGAGTTATTAGGTCCACAACTTTGCAGTAGCGGCAAGTGGGGTTCGGGTGGTTGGTCATAGGTGTAATACAATAAGCTTAGGCATCTGTAAACATAATGCCATAAAAATATTAGTCGATTTGTGATTGCGTCATAAGTTTATTCTCGATTAAGTACGTCAGCTTACGTGCCCATTTCTCGCTATTTTCAGGAAGTTTTAATTTTCTGCTCTAACATGAAGAAATCTGCGTCTGTGGCTCTTAAAATTCTGTGCAAGAACCAGTGGTGAGGGAACTATTAGTGGAAGAACGTGCAGAGAATGTTTTCAACGCCTTAAGAACGGTGAATTTGATGTCGGCGGTGGAAGACAGAACTTTTTCGTAGCTACGAAACAGACGAAGACAGTCACAGGACGTCATTATCGAAAGCAATTGATGCGTCCGAACCCAGCACTGAAACTCAAACGGCCACAATACAGCGACAGACACGTAAAGGTAAATTAGCAGCAAGTCAGTGCTCGACCCCATGTCGCAAAACCCTTCAGAATATACATGGAAATGTGACGTCCTATCCGTCCCGCCGTATTCTCCATACGTTGCTCTCTCTGACTGCCACCTTTTTCGATCAGTTGCATACAGTCTGGCTGACCAGCACTACCGATCATATGAACAAGTGCAAAATTCAATCGAGTCATGGATCCCCACAAAAGACGCCCAGTTCTTCCGCCACGGGATGCGTATGCTGTCCGAAAGATGGGAGAATGTAGTGGCCAGCGATGGGCAATACGATGAATCATAATTTTTTTGTAAGTTTTTCACAATTATGCGCCGAACATCGAGAAAAAACGGCGGAAGCAAAGTTGCAGACCTAGTATTATCCGTCGCACTCCGTACCAGAATGAGTTCCTGTTTAGCGTTCGTAATAATCTGCTTCATGTCCTCAAAGTATTTTTAGAGGTATGTATGCAGTAAATCGTTTGTACCCTGCAACTGTTCTATCCACCGAATCATCTATGAACCATCCCGCATTTACTAAATCACTCAAATCTGTGGATGATACAGAGACGTATGTTTTATGGGTTCATGTTATGCCGACATCGCGTGTAATGTCGATTCAGGCCTATTCAGTTCATAGCGCATTTCTTGGAACAGGAAAGCTAAGGTGTTACGTGTAAGCTTGGATCCCGCAATAGCGCTGCCGTCGGTTTCCTTGAATTATCCTTCCAAATATATGAATGTCTTGCATGGAGAATTCAGCGAGGCTTGGTACTGGAAGACAATCCTAATTTTATCATTGTTCTTCAATGTGGTTGAAGCATAAGGTTTATGCGAGAAGTTTCATGACGTATTATTAGGTCATCATACTCTACTAGAATGGTTGTATTGAGTGAGGACGTCATTGCGAGGCTTCAAGCCCACTGATTTAAGAAACTCGTACTCTGGACATGTTATCACTTTGCGGTTCGGCAGCGAAGTAACATGCTGCCGACTGCGTGCACTGGTTTTATACCGTACGCCCATCCTACCTTAGATGTAATCGTACAATGATTTCCTCAGCGAGAAAGTGAACAAGTGTATTATTGTGGGCCACAATACGCAACTCCAAATAATCCAATGTCTGAGCTGTCACTGGAAGGTATATTGCATTGTCAGGGGTCTCAACAATACCCCGTTGCAACTGAGGGGAAGAATCCGTAAATAATATGAAACAGACTGTCGTTGAGATTTTACCCTTGACTCGGATACTGACTAGTAAAATTTACTAGAATTATTCTTCAAAATCTGTCCTTTTGTAAAACCCAGTAGGAATCCTACTCAACCTTAATGGTTCAAGTCAGTCGTTGCATTTACAGTCCTTATTTCAGATTTTGTGTTGATGGTTCCACGTGGCTCAGTACGGTTTCCAGATTGTTTTAAGACTTCGCTCAAATCGCCGATATCATATGCACCAAGTCCAATTTCCAGAATATATTTTTCACCATTAACATCCAGATTCAGTTTGTTGTTAACCTCTGTGATATTTGGGATGCTGTTGTACGCCTCCAGTCCAATCAATTCAATACTCCACTCACCAATGCCTAGATCAATAGTTGGGAAGTAATACAGATGATAGTTCTTTTAAAGCCAAAATGTACGACATTGCATCTGTACCTCAAATGATGAAAGAATGTTAAAAGCTCTTCCTTATATACTCTTCTTCTTTGCAAACATCAAGAGAAACATGATAGACAAATGTCTGCGGGTGTGTGCGTTAAAGTCCTGATAGCGCCGAAAATTGTAGAACACACGTCTTCTGCGTATCGTTGCAACTCTTCTGCCGGTTGCAGCTCACCAAATGAGTCGAAATAGTAGACGGTATTTGCATTTTTCGTTACATATGACACGGGTGCCGGGACCTCCAGCAATATCTAAATGCACCATACCATATTCGTAGGTTTTCCACATAGTCTTCGGTAATGTATTCCGCATAAGCAAACCACGGAATATTGGAATGTTGAATTTTTTTGGAACAAACTTAAGTAGATCATAATAAGTTTCCTTTAATTTCCGTCTACGGTCACAATTTTTTTTGTTTAACAGATTACCGGTTTCGGTCTTTGATGACCATCATCAGATCTGTCTCATAAAATCAAATTCCTAATGTAGATCGGTATTTGTGAGTGTACGATCTTGTAGGTTTTTTTTTATTCATGAATTGAACAAGCCCTTTCCTGTACGATTTCAAGTGTAGTCCTTTCCGTCATCGCTATTATGTCTTTTTCCTTCTTCTGACTATGCTCGCGAGTATTGCGCGTTCTTGACTGTTCGAGCAATAGTTGCACCACCACCAGCGAGGGACCCTACCACCGAGACAGCGGAGAGGGCCGGGATGAGGAATGGAGAAAACCACCAGACGTCTTTGGTACTGACAGAACTCGATGTGCTTCAACCGATCCTCTTCTTCTTCCCACCACTTCTGCTTCAGAGCATTTTTAATTGTATACATCGGTGTCAGCGTACAGTTCTCCAAACACCTTTGTTTCCCACTCTTCTTCTTCTTCTTCTCCTCCTTTAGTGCACAACGTGCAGTGTTCATAACTCGCTTGAAATTCATCACTCCTAAACTTAATTTTTCCAACCGTGGTTTTATCCACTGTAAATGCTGCAGTCCTTTGACCTACACCAATATCCTTGGAAGATGTTCATTTGCAGTGTATGCAGTGTCGTGTACGAACAGATTAACGCCTTATCACCTGGTGCCAAGCGTTTCTGAAGCTTTGTTCCAGTTCCAATGGCAGTTTGTCTAGATACTACCATCTCCTCTAACGCGTCTCTTAGCGCGTATGTTAAGCTACTGCTGTGGTTATGGACTGCGCACCCCATTATATAGCATCAATGCAACTATTTCGTACTTCAGGGAAATCAATCCATTTGATTAGCGTTCTATTTCCCCGACGTCTTATGACTCTCTCCACGAGAAACACATCCAGTTGTGAGCTTTTCTGCAACTCCTAGATGTAGAAGCAACCTGCTGATTCTTCACCTTTACTATCCTTCAAAATATAAGTTCCAGAATTCCTTCTTTGGACATCTGATACTGTTGACCAGGTCGGTAGCTATGATTTCTCAAATGCTCTCTTGTGTTTTGAGATACGTACCAAATCACGTATATTAAATTTCTGTTTGCGTGTATCCACCACTTTAATGCGATAGTACACTGCATCCATGAGTCCATTATCACGAATATCGATTAGTCTTATTTTTATTGTGATATGAGTAAAAATTTCTCGGTGTACATGCCGCGTCAAATCAGGATAAATCTCCAAGCTTTCGACCACTACCTCCATGTTTTTTTTTTTTTCTTTATTGTGATTTTAACACCTTACACAAAGGCGGGCTGGCAGCAGCACAATACGCCGCTCTTCAGCCTTGAGTGTTACAACAAGTAGTACATAAAGGTGGCACAGAGTAGACAGTAATAACAGTGGGCAAAAAAAAAATGTAGACACTAAAAATCGAAAAAACATGTAGCCGTTCACGCTGGACGAGAAACATCACTAACACTGGGCGACACGATGCACAGAACATGGATGATGGCGACGGCACGTGAACGGTGGGGGCGTGACGGCGAACAACACTACACACAAACGAAGGCACACACACGAAACACTGACGGCGATGATCTCCGGCGCGCGAATGTTCACTGAGCGTGTACGAGTCCGGGGACCTGCCAAGAGATGAGGTGGAGGAGGAGGAATGGGAAGGGGAAATGGGAGAGGGGGGAGCAGAGATGCCATGGGCAAAGGAGAGAGGGGGAGGGAGGAAGGGGGAGGGGAAGCCCGGTGGAGAGGGGAGGAGGGAGGGGGGAAAGGAAAGAGGAGGGAAGGGAAGAGAGGGAGGGAGGGTGCCTAAAGGAGAGAGGAGGTGGGGGGGAGGATCAAATTTGATAAGAGGGGTAGATGGAGGGGACAAGGACATCATCAGGGAGGGGGAGCTGGCGGAAGCCACCTTGGGAGAGGGTAAGGAGGGTGGAGAGATGGAGACCGGGTGGGACGTGGGAATACAGGCGCGGCAATGGGCGGGGGTGGGAGAGGATCGGGGACACGAGCGGGTGAGGAGGATCAAGTTTACGGGAGGTGTACAGGATCCGTAACTACCTCCATGGTCGTCGTCAGGGCTAAAACTGACTGTCGTGAGCTAGCGAGGTTCACACTTTTATATGCAAAGGTCGGCTTCTTATTGGCTGGAATACGTCAGCGATATGGCGCGTAGCGAAGTGGTGCCCTCTACTACCATAGATGTAGTTGCTATCCCGCGTTGCTTGCAGCGCCATCCCTTAAATCAGGAGGTAAAGTGCGAGAAGTTTTTCTCTGCGATTTTTCTTTATCCAGTGCACTCTTCCAAGTGTTGCTAAGTGCATAGCCGTTGTCTCTATTAAAGTTATTATCGCTAAGTCTAATTTCGACTGCTTCCCGGATCACAGAGTCCCAGTAATTCGATGTGTGGGCTATTACTCTGGTTTCTTCAAATAAAATCTTATGCTTGTTAAGCAGGCTATGTTCAGCCACCGCTGATTTTTCCAAATACCTGTATTTCAGGTGGCGTTGGTGCTCGATGCAGCGGTCGGCAACGGTTCTTACAGATTGGCCCACGTAATTCTTGCCGCATTCGCAAGGAATAGTATAAATTCCCGGCACTCTTAAGCCGAGACTATCTTTGACTGGTCTCAACATTTTCTTAATTTTCCTAGGCGGTCGGAAAACTGGTTTTATTCCTTGCCTCTTCAGGACTCTGGCTATCTTGCTCGTTGTAGCACCGCAAAAAGGAAGCCGCGCTATGTGTTGGTCCTCTTCTTGTATGTGGCCGGCATCGTGTCTTACTTTCTTGGACAATACTGATTTAATTTCACCGGCAGAATAACCATTCCTCTTGAAAACAGTCGTTAAATGGTTGATCTCGGGACCGAGGTGGTCCTTGTCGGAAATAGTCCTGGCTCTGTGTACTAAAGTAATCAGCATAGCTCTCTTCTGAGACGGATGATGGAAGCTATGGCTATGCAGATAGAAGTCTGTATGGGTTGGCTTCCTGTACACAGAATGGCCCAGTCGTCCATCCGGCTTTCGCTCTACCAACACATCTAAAAAAGTAACTTCCCTTCCTTCTCTACCTCCAATGTAAATTTTATGTTTGGATGTACACCATTCAGATGTTCGACGAACTGCTGCAGCGTGTCGCTGCCGTGTGGCCAGATTAAAAAAGTATCGTCGACGTATCTGTAGAAGCATGATGGGCGGAGGTGAGCACTGCTCAGGGCTCGTTCTTCAAAGTCCTCCATGAAAAAATTCGCTATTGCTGGTGACAGTTCCATCTGTCATTTCATAATAATTTCCACTGTATAAAAAATAAGTGGTCGTCAAGGTATGCCGGAACAACTTCAAAATTTCTGAGGAGAAATGAGCAGACAACAATTGTAATGTGTCATCGACAGGTACTTTGGTGAACAGAGAAACTACGTCGAGGCTGACCATGATATCACTTGGGCCTATCTTCATCTGTTTTATGATATCAACAAACATTTTTGAATTTTTAATATGATGTGGGCAGTGACCAACTATAGGCGCCAACAATTTAGTTAAGTGCTTTGCAAGCTTGTACGTAGGAGAGCCAATAGCGCTAACAATCGGTCTCAACGGGACGTTCTCCTTATGAACCTTTGGCAAACCGTAGAGTCTTGGTGGCCTAGGTGCTCTCGGCCGTAAGTTCTTCACCAGTTCGTCGGAGAGGCCAGAGTTTTTTAGTAGCTCCCTTGTCTTCCTGCTGAGCGCCGATGTGGGATCCCGTCTGAGAACCTGGTATGTGCTGTCCTCCAGTAATAATCCAACTTTCTTATGGTAATCTGTAGCATTGAGGATTACCGTGGCGTTCCCCTTGTCAGCAGATAAAACAACTAGATCTTCATCCTTCTGCAACAATTTCAGTCCTTGTCTCTCCTCTCTGCTGATGTTTGACTTAGGCGGCTTGGATGTCGCTAAAATCCGGCTAGTAGCAAGCCTTACGTCATCCGCTGGTTCTTGAGGAAGATGACGAACTGCTTGTTCCACTCCACTAATGATCTCAACCACCGGTAACTTACGTGGAGCTGGGGCAAAGTTCAATCCTTTACTGAGAGCCGAGATGGTAGCTTCATCAAGTTCCTTGTCAGTGAAGTTGATAACAGTGCGGTGAATGCCGTTGGACCCAGTAGTTCCTTGATCACGGTTAAGCCGCTCAAATTTATCGGCCTGTTTCGCCGTAGTCCTGCTTAAATTGGCTCGTTGGTGTGCCGCCAAAGTCATGTCCACCCATCCCCAGTCCAATGGTGAGAGGACTTCGGCCAGAAATAAATGGCAACTAAATAACAGGCGAGCGTTCATGTCTAGTTCATACCTGGTATGACGTATCCTCTCCTTCACAATAGCATGGCTGGTCTTTCGTAAAATTCTGTTTACTGCAGCGCTTCTGATGTGGTGTTTGACGACTGCAAACTTCGGTACTACCTGCTTGTCACGACAGCGTTGTAAAAAAGCCAGATTGCTCAGCAACTGAGACTGTTTCAGGCGCAGCTTCTCGAGGTGACGAACGCTGCGCGCTATGTCCTCCCCGTAGAGGAAACTAATATGGCTACGAAGTCTTTCGCGACGTATTTCCTGAGTAAAAATTTCTCGGTGTACATGCCGCGTCAAATCAGGATAAATCTCACCATTGGACTGGGAATGGGTGGACATGACTTTGGCGGCACACCAACGAGCCAATTTAAGCAGGACTACGGCGAAACAGGCCGATAAATTTGAGCGGCTTAACCGTGATCAAGGAACTACTGGGTCCAACGGCATTCACCGCACTGTTATCAACTTCACTGACAAGGAACTTGATGAAGCTACCATCTCGGCTCTCAGTAAAGGATTGAACTTTGCCCCAGCTCCACGTAAGTTACCGGTGGTTGAGATCATTAGTGGAGTGGAACAAGCAGTTCGTCATCTTCCTCAAGAAGCAGCGGATGACGTAAGGCTTGCTACTAGCCGGATTTTAGCGACATCCAAGCCGCCTAAGTCAAACATCAGCAGAGAGGAGAGACAAGGACTGAAATTGTTGCAGAAGGATGAAGATCTAGTTGTTTTACCTGCTGACAAGGGGAACGCCACGGTAATCCTCAATGCTACAGATTACCATAAGAAAGTTGGATTATTACTGGAGGACAGCACATACCAGGTTCTCAGACGGGATCCCACATCGGCGCTCAGCAGGAAGACAAGGGAGCTACTAAAAAACTCTGGCCTCTCCGACGAACTGGTGAAGAACTTACGGCCGAGAGCACCTAGGCCACCAAGACTGTACGGTTTGCCAAAGGTTCATAAGGAGAACGTCCCGTTGAGACCGATTGTTAGCGCTATTGGCTCTCCTACGTACAAGCTTGCAAAGCACTTAACTAAATTGTTGGCGCCTATAGTTGGTCACTGCCCACATCATATTAAAAATTCAAAAATGTTTGTTGATATCATAAAACAGATGAAGATAGGCCCAAGTGATATCATGGTCAGCCTCGCCGTGGTTTCTCTGTTCACCAAAGTACCTGTCGATGACACATTGCAATTGTTGTCTGCTCATTTCTCCTCAGAAATTTTGAAGTTGTTCCGGCATACCTTGACGACCACTTATTTTTTATACAGTGGAAATTATTATGAAATGACAGATGGAACAGCCATGGGTTCGCCACTGTCACCAGCAATAGCGAATTTTTTCATGGAGGACTTTGAAGAACGAGCCGTGAGCAGTGTTCACCTCCGCCCATCATGCTTCTACAGATACGTCTACGATACTTTTTTAATCTGGCCACACGGCAGCGCCACGCTGCAGCAGTTCGTCGAACATCTGAATGGTGTACATCCAAACATAAAATTTACATTGGAGGTAGAGAAGGAACGGAAGTTACCTTTTTTAGATGTGTTGGTAGAGCGAAAGCCGTATGGACGACTGCGCCATTCTGTGTACAGGAAGCCAACCCATACAGACTTCTATCTGCATAGCCATAGCTTCCATCATCCGTCTCAGAAGAGAGCTATGCTGAATACTTTAGTACACAGAGCCAGGACTATTTCCGACAAGGACCACCTCGGTCCCGAGATCAACCATTTAACGACTGTTTTCAAGAGGAATGGTTATTCTGCCGGTGAAATTAAATCAGTATTGTCCAAGAAAGTAAGACACGATGCCGGCCACATACAAGAAGAGGACCAACACATAGCGCGGCTTCCTTTTTGCGGTGCTACAACGAGCAAGATAGCCAGAGTCCTGAAGAGGCAAGGAATAAAACCAGTTTTCCGACCACCTAGGAAAATTAAGGAAATGTTGAGACCAGTCAAAGATAGTCTCGGCTTAAGAGTGCCGGGAATTTATACTATTCCTTGCGAATGCGGCAAGAATTACGTGGGCCAGTCTGTAAGAACCGTTGCCGACCGCTGCATCGAGCACCAACGCCACCTGAAATACAGGTATTTGGAAAAATCAGCGGTGGCTGAACATAGCCTGCTTAACAAGCATAAGATTTTAATTGAAGAAACCAGAGTAATAGCCCACACATCGAATTACTGGGACTCTGTGATCCGGGAAGCAGTCGAAATTAGACTTAGCGATAATAACTTTAATAGAGACAACGGCTATGCACTTAGCAACACTTGGAAGAGTGCACTGGATAAAGAAAAATCGCAGAGAAAAACTTCTCGCACTTTACCTCCTGATTTAAGGGATGGCGCTGCAAGCAACGCGGGATAGCAACTACATCTATGGTAGTAGAGGGCACCACTTCGCTACGCGCCATATCGCTGACGTATTCCAGCCAATAAGAAGCCGACCTTTGCATATGAAAGTGTGAACCTCGCTAGCTCACGACTGCCCTTAACACTCCCATCACTACACAGGACATCAGCCTCACACTCCGCACTAAACGCAACACTGCTCCAGGCCACGACTGCGTTACCTACCGCCACCTCAAACACTGCCCCCCCCTTCTTCCTTTCCCTGCTTGCCACCCTCTACAATGTCATCCTTGCCACTGGCTTCTATCCCGACCTGTGGAAAACCTCCCGTATCCTGATGTTCTCCAAACCCAATAAGCCTCCATCTGATGCCTCTTCCTATCGTCCTATCTGTCTCACATCGGTGTTCAGCAAGCTCTTGGAATCCATCCTTTCCCGGCGCATCCATCTCCACCTCCACCAAAACCACCTCCTCCCAAACACCCAATGTGGCTTTCGACCTTCCTTCTCTGCTGATGACCAACTCCTCCGCCTCACTCATCTCCTCTCCCTCCAGCTTAACTCCCGTCGCTCCGCCATTTTTGTCTCACTTGACCTCGAAAAGGCCTACGACCGTGTCTGGCATCCCGGTCTCCTGTTTAAACTCCAAACCTACGCCCTTCCTATCAACTACATCCGTCTGGTGGCCTCCTTCCTCTCCCACCACCCCTCCTATGTTACCATCCATCATGCCACTTCACACACCTTCTACCCCTCTGCCAGTGTGCCCCAGGGCTCTGTCCTCTCCCCTCTCCTCTACCTTCTGTACACGGCAGATATGCCCCACCTCCCCCCCTCCAGTACACCTCTTGCAATATGCTGATGACACCGCATTCCTCGCCCTCGCTCCTACCCTCCAACGGTCCCAACGCCTTCTCCAGAATCACCTTGACCTTTTTGCTGCATGGTGTAACCAATGGCTCCTGAAACTCAATCCTTCCAAGACCCAGGCAATCATCGTAGGTCGTACCACTCGCTCCTTCCGCCTCCTGGATTTCTCCCTTACTGTCTGCGCACATCCTGTCCACCTCACCCCCACCCTCACCTACCTTGGCCTCACCGTTGACCGTCACCTCACCTGGATACCTCATCTCCGCTTCATCCAATCAAAAGCCCACAACCGCCTCCGACTCCTCAAACTCCTCTCTGGCCGGACATGGTGGTTGCACCCCTCTACCATCCTCCACACCTACAAATCCTTCATCCGTCCCATCCTCTGTTATGCCAGTCCTGCCTGGATATCTGCCCCCCCCAAATTCTATCAGTCCCTCCAGATCCTTGAGCGTCATGCACTCCGCCTCGCCTTCCGTATCCGCCTCCCGTCCCCCACGCGGATCCTCTATGATCTCATTCCTTTCCCCCATCTGCTCCTATTCCTCGAACATATCCGCATCCTCTACACCTCCCGCCGTCTTGAACCCCCTCACCCCCTGGTTGCTCCTCTCCTCTTCCATCCCCGCCCCCTGCCACGCCTTCACCGTTGTGTCCCCCCTACCCTCCATCTCTACACCCTCCATCTCCTTTCCCAAGGTGGCTTCCATCAACTCCCCCTCCCGGATGATGCCCTCTCTCCCTCCATTTATCCTTCCTATCAACTCTGATCCTCAATCCCCCTCCTTTCCTCTGTCCTTTCCCTGGGCTCCCTCTTCCCCCCCCCCCCTTCCGTCCTGTTTTCTCCCCCACTACACCTCTCCCTCCCTCCCTTCTCCCCCCCAGTCCTTTTGTATTCCCCTCCTCTGCCTACCCCATTCCCTGTCGTGTCTGCCCCCCACCCCTCTTATGGGTCCTCATCCTCCTTCAGCTCCTTTCCCGGGTCCCCCCTTTGCTTTTACTCTCCTTTCCCCCCTTTTTGGTTTCCCATCTCCTGTCCAGTTTCCCCCCACCTGCTCTCGACTGTGGTGTCACATTTGCCAACTTTTTAGTGCAGTGTTCCAGTGACTATTCAGTGTTGTTTGTCTTTCTCGTGTTGCGAACAGAAACCATGCTGTCGCTAGGTATGAATTTTATGTCCTTTGCGAACAGAATCCAGATTGTCGCCGTGTTTTTTTTAATTGTCTATTGTTTTCCCTGTCTGCTTCGTATGTATTTTTATTAGCGTCATCATCCCTGTGTTGTTGTTTAAGTTCCACGATTTCTTTTCGCTTTGTTACTCTCTAAGTCTCCGATTTTATCGCCTGTTTTTTATTATTTGTTCTCTTGATCTTTGTCACAAAATCTGTCGGCTGAAGAGCGGCATACTAAGCTGCTGCCAGCCCGCCCCCTTCGGGGGGAATTGAAATTCAATAAATGAAAAAAAAAAAAATAGCTCACGACAGTCAGTTTTAGCCCTGACGACGACCATGGAGGTAGTGGTCGAAAGCTTGGAGATTTATCCTGATTTGACGCGGCATGTACACCGAGAAATTTTTGCTCAGGAAATACGTCGCGAAAGACTTCGTAGCCATATTTATTGTGATATGTTTGGTTCTATTATATTGAGCAATTATTTCTGGGAGGATATCTGTCCATTTGTATGAGCCACGAAGATTACAATGTATCCACATTTGACCCTTTACTGTTCTGTTCAGACACTCCATGATACTTGCTTTCGGATGGGTGAATGTTGAGTAGTGATGTATTCCATGCCGCTGCATCACGGTCTTGAAATACCCATTGAAAACTCTCCACCATAATCGGTTTGTAGGTTGTCCGGGCATCGATTTGTCTCTGTCTGTAGCAAACGCTTAAACACATCCGCAACATGTCTCCCCATTTTTGTTTTAACAGATAATGACCAGGCAAATTCGAAGTGTGTATCAATAGCTATTAAAATATGTTTGCATCCATTATTTTCATGTGAATATTCCCTCATAGCTACACAATCAGCCTGCCGCAAGTCATCCAAACCTTTAATCATAACATGCCTACGACGGTATGTTTTGCGTGCTGGGTGGTACAGTTCTCGAACTACTGTCTTCATACTTATTCAATGACATCTCTCTTTCTAAGCCCAGAGATATACAGACTCATTCGAATGAGTTGTATAAACCTCTGCAGCCGATGCCATGAACAGACCTAGTCGATCTATTAGTCCTTGGGGTCGTCGTAATATATATATACTGTGGGATTCGATTGTTCACTGCTTTATGCTCAAAGTTCGATACAGGCCCCCATAGTCATTTAATGAAGAAAGTAAGAGCATATGGACTATCAAACCAATTGTGTGATTGGATTGAGGAGTTCCTAGATAACAGAACGCAGGATGTCATTCTCAATGGAGAGAAGTCTTCCGAAGTAAGAGTGATTTCAGGTGTGCCGCAGGGGTGTGTCATAGGACCGTTGCTATTCACAATATACATAAATGACCTGGTGGATGACATCGGGAGTTCATTGAAGCTTTTTGAAGATGATGCTGTGGTGTATCTAGAGGTTGTAACAATGGAAAATTGTACTGAAATGCAGGAGGATCTGCAGCGAATTGACGCATGGTGCTGGGAATGGCAATTGAATCTCAATGTAGACAAGTGTAATGTGCTGCGAATACATAGAAAGATAGATCCCTTATCATTTAGCTACAAAATAGCAGGTCAGCAATTGGAAGCAGTTAATTCCATAAATTATCTGGGAGTACGCATTAGGAGTGATTTAAAATGGAATGATCATATAAAGTTGATCGTCGGTAAAGCAGATGCCAGACTGAGATTCATTGGAAGAATCCTAAGGAAATACAATACGAAAACAAAGGAAGTAGGTTACAGTAAGCTTGTTCGCCCACTGCTTGAATACTGCTCAGCAGTGTGGGATCCGTACCAGATAGGGTTGATAGAGAAGATCCAACGGAGAGCAGCGCGCTTCGTTATAGGATCATTTAGTAATCGCGAAAGCGTTACGGAGATGATAGACAAACTCCAGTGGAAGACTCTGCAGGAGAGACGCTCAGTAGCTCGGTACGGGCTTCTGTTAAAGTTTCGAGAACATACCTTCACCGAAGAGTCAAGCAGTATATTGCTCCCTCCTACGTATATCTCGCGAAGAGACCATGAGGATAAAATCAGAGAGATTAGAGCCCACACAGAAGCATACCGACAATCCTTCTTTCCACGAACAATACGAGACTGGAATAGAAGGGAGAACCGATAGAGGTACTCAGGGTACCCTCCGCCACACACCGTCAGGTGGCTTTCGGAGTATGGATGTAGATGTAGATGTAGAAAGTCAATACCATCACCGCTGTTGCAGCTGCTGTTGTTGTTTTCATCATCAAGTATTGGTTTTGTAATGGCTTTATATTTTTTGTTGCTCTGGCCTTTCGCGATCTTACGTACATCAGTCAGATGCAGTGTTTCATGATACGTTTCTCTATCAGTAACTGGATAATTTATGGGTATTTTCGTAGGTCTTGGGAAAATAAGATCCATTAAGCCAGCTGTTCTCTCAGACTGCCTAGCACTAATCTGTATTGTGTCATCAGTTACATTTATAGGCTGTGTACCCAGCTCGTACCGTCTTTCTCTGCTGACTTCGAATGTTCTATCCATTCGGCGTGGGGCGTGACTGACAATGAATTCGTCAATGGCAACACGACCGTTATCGTGTGGTTTCATTTTTGCTGAGAGCTGCCTGAGAGATTCAGTAACCGGCTTATAGTTCCCTCTTAGCGTTGCTGTAGATCCATACGCCCTAACCTTAGCAACCGTAATTTCTCTCGAAAGGTTTTCTGCGCCTGAATGACTTTCTGCTTCGTTGACATCTATATGTATACTAATCAAACTTCTCTGCATTCTGAGACTTCATATATCTGCTCTTCTTCCTCTTATTACGTGGCTGCTCCCCCTTCTCAATAACAATGTCCTCTACTTCCCCTCAATAGCCTCAACATTTTCAGTTAAGTCCGTTACTTTCTTACCAATTTCATTAACTCATTTAATGCGTTGATCATTCTCAGAAGAGTTCGCTAATACGCCTCTCGCTCCCTGCGCATACCTCCAGCTTTATGCACGATGTTCCGAATTTTCTGATCCATGTACAAGCGAATGTTCCGTGTATGGACACCTATTTTCTCGGATTGAGAGGCAGAAATTTGTCCATGATGCAGTATATACTGACGTACTTAACTCTCTTACCGGGCTATATATACAGAAACTCTTGGATATTTCGTCTGTACCTTTTCTTGTTTCATGAGTAGCGAGAAACCCATACTGTGAGTGATTCCAGCAATCAGCACAAATGTTTACAAAATCATTGAACGACATATCAGTTCCCACACGTTCTTGGTAAATGCGTTTTAAATTCAGGCTCTCTTGTTTAAAGGCTATGATAGTGTTTGCATTATCCCTAACCGTTTCGTGATTATGGAATATGTTTGGCTTAGATAAAATACATTAGTACTCATATGACATCCGAAACAGAAATATTTTAGAATTATTTCTTGGTTTTCCTCAGCAACATCGTCAATTATGAACACAATGTTTAGCTTTACTTTTTCAAGTGGGAGGATATCACCTCTGTCACTGAACGTCGTATACGCAACGCCTTTTACACCGCGTAGTATCTCCTATCATAGCTGATACTTTGGCTGAAACAGTGTCTTTGAGAATACACAAATATGTTCAAATCGGATTCCATGTACGTTTGTTAGCAGCGTCATAAGAACATTAACCTTTCCACAGTTGGATCCACCAACAATAATTGCTCACATACTATAATGAAGGATTATTCCATTCTTCTTCTGCTTCTTCAGTCCTTGTTTTGCCTCTTCACAGGACCAGTTACCTACAACAAAATCATTGTGACGCTGCCGTGATACCTACTACGTGAGGTACCGAGAGGTAGTGGGCATATATAAGAAGACACACTTGTAAGAATGGTAATAATATGTGTAGCTACAATAGCTCCATCACTTAACCACCTGAGCTATATTTGCTACACCCTGAATTCAGCTATACACATATAAATACATACGTATATATTTACCCATGGAAAGTAACTTCATCATTCAGTTTGACAATGTCTGGTGAGGAGGTGTTTCAGGCAACTGTCTGCTGCTGCATGGTTACAGGCGCAGAAGCGAAAATAATGATATTTATAAGTGTAAGGCTTGGACTATAGTGAGGGGGGTATGAAATAAAGCACAAACACAGGTTGAGCTGCCCAACGGGCGTGTGCTATGTATGCTGCTCGGTATCCTGGACGACATCATCAAAGTGAACGGACCGTTCGCCGGATAGTCACGTTATTTAAGGAAACAGGAAGTGTTCAGCCACATGTGAAACGTCAAACAGGACCTGCTACAAATAATGATGCCCAAGTAGGTGTTTTAGCTGCTGTCGCGGCTAATCCGCACAACAGTAGCAGACAAACTGCGCGAGAATCGGGAATCTCAAAAACGTCGGTGTTGAGAATGCTACATCAACATTGACTGCACCCGTACCTTATTTCTATGCACCAGGAATTACAGGGTGACGACTTTGAACGTCGTGTACAGTTCTGCCACTGGACACTAGACAAATTACGGGACGATGACAGATTTTTTGCACGCGTTCTATTTAGCGACGAAGCGTCATTCACCAACAGCGGTAACGTAACTGGGCAACGGGAAGTCCACGATGGCGGCGACAAGTGGGACATCGGCGACCTTGGCGGGTTAATGTGTAGTGCGGCATTATGGGAGGAAGGATAATTGTCCCCCATTTTATCGATGGCAATCTAAATGGTGCAAGGTATACTGATTTCCTACGTAATGTTCTACCGATGTTACTACAAGATGTTTCATTGCATGAGAGATTGGCGATGTACTTCCAACATGATGGATGTCCGGCACATAGCTCGCGTGCCGTTGAAGAGGTATTGAATAGCATATTTTTCATGACAGGTGGATTGGTCGTCGAACACCATACCATGGTCCGCACCGGATCTGAGGTCCCCGGATTTCTTTCTGTGGGGAAAGTTGAAAGATATTTGCTATCGTGATCCACCGACAACGCCTGACAACATGCGTCATCGCGTTGTCAATGCATGTGCGAACATTACGGAAGGCGAACTACTCGCTGTTGAGATGAATGTCATTACACGTATTGCCAAATGCATTGAGGTTGACGGACATCATTTTGAGCATTTATTGCAATAATGTGGTATTTACAGGTAATCACGCTGTAACACCATAAGTTCTCAGTTCACAAAGGTACATGTATCACATTGGAACAACGAAATAAAATGTTCAAACGTACCTACGTTCTGTATTTTAATTTAAAAAACCTACCTGTTCGTCTAAAATTGTGAGGTATATGTTTGTGACTATTAGAGCGCCATCTATGACAAAGCGAAAAAAGTGGTCCAACTAAAACATTCATATTTCTTTACGCACTACACGAATATGTAATAAAAATGGGGGTTCCTATTTAAAAAAACGCAGTTGATATCCGTTTGACCTATGGCAGCGCCATCTAGCGGGCCAGCCATAGCACCATCTCGTTTCCTCCTTCAAGCCAGACAAGTTTCGTTCTTTGTAGCTTTTTCGTTTGACTCTTATTTCGTGAGATATTTGGCCCTGTCACGATCAATGGACCACCCTTTATATACACATTATTTGTTTAAATATCGTGCATCGGATGTAGTATTTCAAAAAAATCATCAGACTCTTTCTGTAACTGCTTTGCAGCTGTACTATATCTCCCAAATAAAGTTTCTTGATGTGCGATAAACTCCGCTTGTATTTCCTTCAGACCGGTGGGAACCTCACAATACTCCGATTTTTCACACACCAATTAACCTGTTTCTCTTTCGACTCTGAGTTCATGCAGAAACAAAGGTACTGTTCCAAATCATCAACATGTACAGTGGGCACAGGCGGAGTCTATGCTTTGCAACCACCAACTCAGTCTCTCCAGTGCAGGGCGTAACGCAGTGTCCACATCGTGTAAGTTCATTACTGAGGCATGCCGTAGACGAGCACACTTTTCACCTGATTTCACACATAGTGCAGAGTCATCATACAGTGTTGTAATCGACAGTGTCACTCCAGTAAGGCGAATGTCCGGGGAGGTACGATTTGTATAATACTCTGAGGTCATCTGCTGATTGATGTAGAGCTCTGCACGACTTATTTTGTCCCAGTCGAACTCAGCCACTGTAACACCCTTCGATTCATTTTCAAATTCTGTCCTCAGATGCAAAACCCAGTCTTGAAGTGCTTCTACACCCACATTTACGCATTTCGTTCCACTAGGATCCAAACTGTATGTAGAACCGAAAAGCATGGGCACACTTGATATCTTCTTATCCACAGCATCTGCACTCTGTCCCTGCTCCACCACAGGGATGTTCTGTTGGGGAGATTGAGTGTCAGTGACCAGTACTGTCCTCCACTTTCTTTTTTAGGACCATCAGCAGTATTTGAGGGGTAGAGAATAACCGCGCATCCTCATCACAAAAAATAACAGCTGCCTGTCCTGCTCTAGTAAGCGACACAACCGAAGGAGTCCTGCTACGAAAAGAAATTGTACAGCAGACCACCACTCCGGGTCCTGAAGGAAGCCAACAGCCGTAATTTTGTTTATTAATTTTATGTACCTAGCAGTTTCGGTGCCTCATTGGCACTATCTTCAGGCCGCTATACACGTGGCTCTGAGCACTATGCGACTTAACTTCTGAGGCCACCAGTCGCCTAGAACTTAGAACTAGTTAAACCTAACTAACCTAAGGACATCACACACATCCATACCCGAGGCAGGATTCAAATCTGTGACCGTAGCGGTCGCTCGGCTCCAAACTGTAGCGCCTAGAACCGCACGGCCACTCCGGCCGGCAATCACGCAATCGTTTGTGGTACTGTAGGGGCCACTGTGCGCAACTGGTTACCGTAGACATCTTCTCGGTGGACTTGGACCCTTCACACCTCTAACTCACCGAATTTTTCTGAAACTCTAATCATTTGTTTGTCTGTTCATGTATGTCATATCTACCCATTTCCGTCCCATTCGGATAATTCCAACGTGGTGCGTCGCTATTTTATTTTATTTTATTTTGTTGTTGTTGTTGTTGTGGTCTTCAGTCCAGAGACAGGTTTCATGCAGATCTCCATACTACTCTATCCCGTGCAAGCTTCTTCATCTCCCAGTACCTTCTGCAACCTACATCCTTCTGAATCTGTTTAGTGTATTCATCTCTTGGTCTCCCTCTACGATTTTTTCCCTCCAATACTAAACTGGTGATCCCTTGATGCCTCAGAATATGTCCTACCAACCGATCCCTTCTTCTAGTCATGTCGTGCCACAAATTTCTCTTCTCTGCAATTCTATTCAGTACCTTTTCATTAGTTATGTGATCTACCCATCCAATCTTCAGCATTCTTCTGCAGCACCACATTTCAAAAGCTTCTATTCTCTTCTTGTCCAAACTATTCATCATCCACGTTTCACTTCCATACATGGCTACACTCCGTACAAATACTTTCAGTAACGACTTCCTGACAGTTAAATCTATACTCGACGTTAACAAATTTCTCTTCTTCAGAAACGCTTTCCTTGCCATTGCCAGTCTACGTTTTATATCCTCTCTACTTCGACCATCATCAGTTATTTTGCTCCCCAAATAGTAAAACTCATTTACTACTTTAAGCGTCTAATTTCATAATCTAATTCCCGCAGCATCACCCGATTTAATTCGACTCCAACAGACGAAAGAATCCACTGATAAAACAACACATTCCATGACACTGGTAGTTTATGAACTGCAAAAAAAAAAAAAAAAAAAAAAGAGGCCGTCCAAGACGATCAGCAGAGGAGGTGGAGTGTCTGAGGGAATCATTCATGAGAAGCCCGAAGAAATGAACGTCATGTGCGAACAGGCAACGGCTGAATCTGCAGTCAGGACTCTGGTCGTCGGACAACAAGCTCCAAAGACTCTACACTGTGCAGTACAAAGCCTTGCGTATAGTTATCGAGGAATTCATGTCAATCCGAATCAACGCGCTACTGGTAGGAGCGAATGAACCACCGTTAAAGCTGCGGCGAATATTCCTTTGCAAAATATTCCTCCTGCAGCTCTATTTGAACAAATATGGGCCCCTTGACGAAAAATTTTGGAAATTAACATCCTACAAGTTACAGAAGGTATTAGCTAAACAAACAGCTTTCACCCGCCGCTGCAGAATATATGGAGAGGCAGGTATTAAGGCAACGAGTGGAAAAGTCCTCTTCAGTCGCAGTACAGCAGGTCATACGGAACGTAGGCTCTGCAGATTTAATCCAGGACCACTTTAACGTTTCAAAATAAGGACCCATATATCGCAACGGCAACTAGTACGATGCGTGGTCCAAATCTAGTGACAGAGCTGGCAGGGTACCCCTAAGCAAACGACAACGCCTATACAAGCTGGAACCACACTCCACTACTATGACAGCCGAGCTGATTACCAATTCGGAAGCCCAGCTATTCGTATAGGCGATCACAGCAAACACAATAGTCATAACCTCTCATAGTATGTCAGCCATACTTGTCGTACAAACTCCATAATTGTAGCTACTATCGACGTTGTGTTTCGGGTGCAGAGGAACTATAGCAACATCGTGGTGGTATGGCTGAAAGGCCACTCTGGGATACCTGGGAATGAACATGTCCTAACAAAGCAGGCATCTCTACATGTGATAAACGCCCTCTCACGTATGATACCCATGCTCAGAGAGCGGTTGTCGTTGGATTGGCAGGAGGAATGGTTGAAAACATTAAAATCTAAGGCAGCCACTATGTACTAAATCATCCCACGAGTTAAGAGTACTGTCGTACAATAAGACACAAATGTCGAGAAGCTTCACCGCAGTTAAAGTACGAATGAAATTTTGTCGTTGGAAGTTCAACAAATATCTCTATCGGCTTAACTTAAGCGCCAAAGCTCTGTCTATTCGCGGACCGAAAGAAGATTCAGACCACATATTCCTACAATGTCCATGCAACGCATATCACGGAAACGTACTTCCAAGTAATCTCCTGACTCTTGGGAATCAATTCCCAAGCAGCCTCCTACATCTTGCTAGCATCCAACGATATAGTGGTGCCTAAAATACTGTTCGTGTTTGTCAACAGTGCCAACATCCCGATATAGCTCTCTGTGCTGCTAGTCGGATGGTCTTCATAATTGGAATGCCTGGGAAAGCCATAGCGTAACTGACTGACTCTTTACCACATGCTACTCAGCGGGATATGGAACCCTCAGCCTATAAATGTAAGACAGCATGTACCTACGTAGGTACGTGTCTACTTACTTGTGTATCTATCTGTATGGCTCTAATACCAAAATCCGTTTCTTTGAGAGGCACCCACATACCTTGCTCATACTGTGGCATCAAGCAGTCAGGCCTGCAGGATGAGTGGTCTGCCAAGCGAGTGGATTCATTCTTATTTATCGAGTAACATGAACTCTCGTACTCACAATTTAGTTACAAATTATCCTCCTGTATGAATAATACGCAACGGAAACGCACTTCTGACTATCAGTAATTTACAGAACTCTGACTGTTCACTACGCACTGGCAGTACCACATTTTCTTTCTTTTTTTTATTTAACGGCTTTTATCAGCACGTGGCCATCGCACTGAATATGAGTGGCGCACACATTATAAATTCTGGGTATCATGACAACATACAATTTGAAGGAAAAGGCCACCAATCTTTTTCTTTTCACTATCTTATTTATTCCGATAAATTCTATAACCTAAACACACAAATTCCATATCCTACAACAATAGCACATGAGAAATTCCGCCCAGTGGGCATGGCTTTACATTGGTGAATCTCTATATTATGGTCTCGTAATTATTTAACGCTACAGTGCACTTTCTGGATAGGATGGTGGATCTTTTATTATTTCTCACACTTCGACCCTCACAATCATCATCACGAAACTTTCCTCCAGACCGAGCGGTACAGAAGGAACACGCATAACCCACTACCTCTGAAACTACCTTGCTACTCTCCCATACAAACCACACATACTTAAATTTCATGAAATACATCACACCGGCAACATACATTTAATATTACCTGCCTGACATTTAATTCTCCCCACAAAAGTTCCTGAAATAGAGAAATTATTACTTCAAACTACTCTTAAATATTCCACATGCATACCATGTCTCCACTCTTTTGTCTTTACGGAGCACAACTCAGACAGGTCTTAACAGCACAAGATCCAGCGGCAGAGTGCTCAAACATGGCCGTTCTTCAGGTCATCTCACACCTCTGTCGCGGTGGGGGAAGACCATGCTACCGTATTGGTCAGCCACATTTCAGGCACTCAAAGCTCCGGTAAGTTTCATCTCTTTGGTTCCACCAAAGGTGGCCAAAGGATCGTCTCAAAGATGATCATATATTCACATTCACTATCTGTGGTTAGCAGACGACCATACATTCATTCATTTCACAGATCTCACCAAACTGGATGTAGGGATTTATTTTGTGGGAGTGCACATGTGATCAATTAAATAAATAAATTGTCATTCTTTCCCACAATGGTATCCGGCTTCACTGTATCAATTGAATTTGAGTTATTATTAGAAAAAATATGTTTTTCTGACAAAAATAATGAAGTATGTTGTACCTATTTTCAATGTTGGATGGTACTGTACCCTTTCATCCTGTACACAGTCCTAATGTTCTATCTAGATGGTACTTATAGACCTGCACAGATATTCTTTTCTCTGCCCGCTGCTTTTGAAACTTCTTACAGAACAAGGAAAAGAACATTTTATTGCTAATTTAGATATGTAGTCGATATTCTGAACTGAAGTCGGAATATCCCATTACTTACTGTGTTATTAGTAGGATATTTCTAGCAGTCTCTGTGTATCCTGTGTTACATTTTCGTCTTGTTTGATCGTTTCAGTATGCTGTGGAAGTAAAATTTGCTTTACGCCAAAATCTGTCCTTCATTAAGGCTACGTAACTTGTATCTAGGTACGACGTAAGCTAATGTATGCTCTGAACTGTCAAAAAAACTGTAGTGTGTTTCCAGTGTCGAGGTGGTTGTGTGCGCACGTTCGTGAGTCATTAAATTGACCTGTATGGACATTCTACACAAATCTTTGCATGCAAATCCGCATCGGCTGCATTTGTTACTAGCGCTAACTACTTAGCACAATGACCTTCATTCTGATTTTTGTAATGGCTTGCAGTACCTACTGTAGAAAAATGGTTTTCCACAGAAATTGGTTTCCAGTGACGGATCACGTTTCATGTGCCTGGAAAAGCGAAGCGTCATAATGTACGTATTATGGGTCCAGACCATTCACATGGAGCTGGGGAACAAATTCGCTATTCACTTAAAGTTAACGTCTTTTGTGCCCTGCCCTCTCCGATGGTTTGTGGGCCATTCTTTTCTTCTTTTTTCGGAGAAAACTGTGGTTGTTTCCGTGTATGTGTACATGCTGTAGCAATAGCTTATGCCTCAAGCACAGCAAGACAATGGACACTTCATTTGCAATAAGCTGGGGCTCCATCACATCTTCTGTCAGATGTGCCTGATTACCCCGACACTGAGCAGCCTCAGTGTGAAATTAGATGTGCTTCCTATCACAACTCTTCTCTTCTTGAATGATCCACATCGTCACCTGACGTAACCCATGGGATTGCTTCTTATTGGGTTAGGCCAGATATCGTGATATCCTACCTCTGCTGCTACGTAATCTGGAAGAGACGCAAGAAACGATTATTAATACGGTCGCTGATACCATGACGTGTTTGGATGCATATAGTAAGAGTTTGAACATCGTACTGACGTTTGGCAAGTAACAAATGGTGTCCATAATGAGCACCTGTAAAGTGAGTTAAGAACTCTGACCACTGATATGTGTCTAGTTTCTGCATGTATTATAGTTTCCACGTAGGCATCTTCTGAAATCCTAGAGGTATTTATGAGAAATCCTGTTTACATTCGACATTCTCAGTGATTTCTCCGTCTGTCAGCACAGTACTTTCCATTCCTTTGCTCAGAAATTTAGTTTCCTTCAGTTTAGCCTTATGCCAGCTATTTCACCTCATTTACATTTTTCCAATGTACATTTCAGTCTCTTTTTCACCACCTCCTACAAATGTTATGTCATTTTCACATCTTAAGGTGTTTATTAACCCTCTTTCCTTCCCCTCCCCACAGTTTTCATTCTAGTTTCCCTCTCTATTATACTTGTAGTTATCATTATGTATCCACCAAACAAAACGAAAAGAAACCGGGACAGTGTACATCCCTGCCTGTCTCCTTCTCCTATGTGAAAAGTTTCTCTACTGCATAAGACTCTACCAACATGTTAGTATGGGGACAGCGGCGGTGAGGCCCCATGTTGAATTGTTGCCAAATTTATTCCAGATGGCAGATCCAAGATGGCAGCAATAGATGTGGCAACATCGCAATGACGTCATGGAGGGAAGCTCAAATTTTGGCAGGAATTGGGCTACATCACTAACCTAACTCCTTCCCCTCCCCTCCCTCAGAAAATGGCGGGTAGTTCAAATTCCAGCAGGACAATGCAACACACCACAGTTACCTCCACTAACCTAAGAAAATGGCGGGAAAATAAGTCACTTGGGCTACCTCCACTAAGTCGTCTGACCTCCACCTCTTCCTAGAAAAGGACTCAGCCTATGCTGGATGGGATGGACATAAGTCTTTATTTTGCAGGAAGTCTTTATTTAAACAATCTGAGGCAGTAGCTCCATCCAGCGTGTTCACCAGGAGGTCTGGAATCCGACTGACCTAGTACACAGTACTGCCAGCAGAGGTCACCACCGCCCTCCTGTGATGTAGTCGAAGATGGCGGTCTGGAGGGGGAAAATGGAAGGAAAAGGACTCAGCCAGTGCTGGTCTGCTGAAGAGAGGGAGGAGTGTACTATATTTATTTTGGAACAATTTATTTAGGGATTGATTTTATGTAATTCATTTATTACAAGGATACAAAACACTTGCTCTGACGTGCTTGGGGTCACAATACACAGTTTATAGACCTGCAAACTGGTTGTAAATCACCGGAATAATGCAGTACACTGATGTGCAGACACACACACTTATTAAAAACTGTCAAAATAATGCACACAATTTATTTAGGGGCAGATTTCATGTAGTTTACTTATTACACTGGTACAAAACACTCACCCTTCCATGCTTGAGGTAGTAGTAAATAGTCTACAGACCTGCAAACTACTCATAAATCACCGAAATAATGCAGTACACTGATGTGCAGAGACGCAAACAACTCCTAAATTGTCAAAATAGTGCATGTAAAAGGCTCTCCAAACATGCTTGCTAATTGTCAACTGTCGAAATCATGCACTGCACAGCCTGTACACTTGTTCATAAAATAATGCAACAGACACGAAAACAACTTGTAAATTGTCAAAAAATAATGCACGTGTAACGCTATTCGAGCATTCTCACAACACTTAAACTCCCTAAAATAATGCAGTGCACTAACACGCACTGCACGTTAAACATGCAACGTATCAGTGAACTGTTCCAACGCGTGCTCTCGGTTTGCAGGGCCAGCTGGACGCAAGCCATCGCCGAAGCACAAGCCATTGCTATCGCGTCACTGCAGACGGCACATCAAAGTCCCGACTATTTTCTGGTATACAGTTAGAGCTCTTCGCGTGTTATACTGACATCACATGTCTATGTAAATAAGCACCAAGTCACCCTCTTGACAACTCGCACGTGTTCACTGTTGCTGGTGCAATCCCTCTCTCTACCTGCGGTCCAGCAAAGACCTAACTGCCGAGCGACACACCCTTTCCGACACCGGAGAAATACATTCCATTGCTTCCCAGAATAACACAGACTGCATTGTTCCTAGCGATCCTATTGGGACATAGAAGCTGCGTCTAGCCATGCACACGTTTACCAGACAAGCGTGGATGATGCATCACCGTGAAATGCTTTCGTAACTTCATACTATCGCAAGCGCATCTAAAAGGTTCACCATGTTATACTGATGTCACATGGCTGTGTAAAATAAGAGGCACATCAATCTCCTGGAAATTGTATAGTGTCCCAGAAATAGTTAATGGTCGCTTTTGTAGGAGCTTTCGTGATGTCTCAGCATGTCTGCATGGAAATTCTTGGCCTATCAGAACCTGTTTACGAAACTAGCGCAGAATAACGCCGAATGCATTCCACCTGATGGTCCTAAAGAGGCACCCCGTCCATCAATTGTTTCCCTTCCTGGAAATCGTTAAGTCCTGCTTTCAATAAACATCTCTGAAATGCAAACGTTCTCACCTCTATGTAGAGGCTCCTACAACCCGGCACAAAGGCTGTCTTGTGAATGAATGGAGCGTTATAATTGTCTCTTATTGAATTTACCCACTGAATTCCTGAAGCTGCCAGTGTGTAAGCATTGTCAGCACTTCTTTTTTCCTTTCTGCAGACAAGAGTTTCAGCAGAAAAAAGCTATTTTGTACAGATCACTATATTGCATCGGCAATTAAACCCTGCAAAGTGACCTACAGATCGTCAAATACGTAAAGACTCATACTCAATTGCACCACTCTGTCACTGAGGGTGGGAGCTTGAATACTACAATGCGAAACTGATCTCCAACCCCGTAATATATCACTGCGTACTGTGTCGATGTAGTAAACATACAATTCGTATGCTGCACCATACAAAATCACCCCTTTTACATAACTCGTATAGCTATCGACCGCCAGACACTCGTACATATACCACAAAGACACACAGCATAAGCATAAGCAGCGTAGTATACTCCTCACTGCACTAGACATTTCCCACGAGATCGGGCAGTCATCCACCCCCCATGCACGACCAGGGCGCCCTCAGTGGACCGAAGTCACTTTCAGAACTGTTCTACAAATTCAGGTTCGGCTCTCCTCAGCAAAAACACGTTACTGGTTCTGGTCGCGACCTGCTTGCTTTTCTACACCCATCTCCAGACTCTGTGATTACAAGAACTTACGTAACTTCGCATGGTTTGCAAGAATAACATACCATTTACACGATACTTCTAGATATCAGGCACAGAGCAATATCGCCTGCATAGCAGTCTCACTCGCACAACATAATCCTGAAGATACAGAATGGAAATTATTTCTCTAGAAACCCGAAACGTTAGTGAGGTGAAGCATGCTGTAAACCAATGAGTAAACTTATCCCTTCTGTGAAGACCTTCACTTGAAAACTCAGAAAAATTGAGGAAACTAATATTTCCACTAGCGAATACTGATGTCGGTGATGTAACAGATTCCAAATCATCCCTATAATTTACAAAGTCAACAAAGGTGTTTCTCATGTCTATAGAACCAGCAAACGTTTCTTCCACCTATCTTACACCTGCTAGAAGCACATACCACAGTTGATGTTCTCTCAACCAAATAAAGACAGGAAATGTGAAGAAGCAGTCAAACGGACAATTTACATGGGAGAGAACAATGGTGCAACACAAACACACGTCCATATTGAAACTTCTCAAATTTCCACGCGATCACGAAAGCTGTCCAGCACATACTAAGTATTAGTTTACTATTCAGCCGTCTAGAGGACGTCAACTACATTGCTGCACCCCAACAGACTTGTCCATTTGGACAGCTTCTACCGTTAACTGGAAACATGAATCATTTCCGCCATAGGTCACCAGCGCTGCACGCCAAGCACGCATAGGCAGAATCATCATCCTAGGAAGCCAGCCACACACACACACACACACACACACACACACACATATATATATATATATATATATATATATATATATATATATATATATATATATCACTGCACTTATAATTAAATATTACGATCGTGCTCTCAATTGGGCGCATTCGACAGTGAGCGAAAAATCGAAAATACACCCTGCTGACGGCTGTGGCTCTGGAAAAACAAGAAAAACAAATATCTTTAGCATTCTTATGACTTGACATACTTTCCCGCTCACTATCACAGTATTCCACGTCAAATCCATACCTTCCTTATGACTGGACATAGTCATTTCCTTTGCACATGCCAGAGCACACACACACACACACACACACACACACACACACACACACACACACACACAAACACAAACATACACACATGCACATACACAGACATGCAGGAAAAAGAGAAAATGCACTGCAGTTGTGAAATATGTAGGTGGAGGCGACTGAATGCATTCGAGTACAGTGCTATACTCTGCCTCCCGATCAGAGCATTTGCGCCAACTGTTGGCAGCTGCACTACATTTACGAGGAATTTTAGAACACGGAACGAGAGGTGATGTAATGATCGCATGGGTAGAAGTGACATAAGAAAAACAATAGAATTGCGAAAAATGGTAGAAATACGTATAAATTGATAGAAAATTCACTGAAATGTGGGGAAATTGAGGAAGCACTTGCGTGTCTTCTCGTTAGCGCAGAAGAATTCTTGTACTTGGGAACGAGTATGCGACAGCAAGAGGAATACGAGAAAACATTGATATGGAAGCAGCGGGAACCAGGGAAACAGTCACGTTTTGTCCGTCAAGGCAGTATTCTACTGTATGTCTATTGAGGTAATAGTGATACACATCAGTTGATTGCTGTCTTTGATGCTTTCCTGGAAAAAGAGAGAACCATGTGCCTCTAAACTTACTTGCATCTGCGTTAAAGGATGACCTAGAGTGGATGGGGTGGTCGGTTGTGATGGGGTTGTAACGATGTACGATTTAATGGTAGACTGATGATGCCTTCTAGAGAGATAGAGGAAGAAGTTGCTGCAGGTCAGTTTTTCCACAGTTCTTTCAAGATGCAACGGTCGTGTGACATAGCCTGCACTCGACACATATGCAACTGCGTGTTCTGTGTGAGTCTTAGAGCAGTGTCTACGTGCGATCGTTAACAATAAACCCCTCAGTCACCAGAGGACTTCCATCTCATGTGTGATGAAACGTCACACATTCCTCTAAATGAACGAAGACTTATGCGATGTACTCCATTCCCCCATCGCATCTTGGGTATAAAGTCAAGACTTTATACACAAGTTTCTTAACTAAAATGATTCTTAGGTCTTTGTCAGGCACTGCAATCCCCGTGTATACATTTGCCTGTCAGACGTCCTGTTTACAGAGTTAGTGGCGGCATGACGTGTAATTTCACAGGCTTCACACGTTTCCTTCTAAGAAGTATTCTCCATTACTAACGATCATTTTATATAGGACTGATGCGGGCACATTATAATTTCTGAACCGTGATCGGATGTGAACAGTGGACGCTATGCATCTCTGGAAAGGTGTATTGCGAACGTATCACACAGAATGGATATTTTAATGAAGTAGTTTTTTTCATTTTACGGTTTGTTACCATAGTTTATCGTAGAGAATCCGGCAGGAAGGATGTATGTCATGCACTAGAAATATATTTCTTACTTTGGAATATTAACAATGCTACAATCCATATGACTAATAGGTCGGAAACTGGAGCGATCTAATATTATAGCCTGTTTCAAGTGCGGAACCTTGTAACTTTAGGAGTGCGTTTGTTTATGTTCTTTCTTACCAATACCTTCCAGGTACTGATCCCAGACTATAGAACGATACGTCAAAGTTGATAGTGTGGTTGATTTGTGTAAAAATTCTTGGAACTCCATCCGCCTGGAACTCCAGTATGCACAAAAACCAGCCGTTTCTTGTTCTTATTAACCGTCTGCTATTACACCACAACACTTTCAAATCTGTTATTGTACGCTGATAAGGGGTACAAACCTCCTCGACATGGGCGCATCTGCAGAAATATTAGTGTACTTGGATGGGCGAGGACTCGGCTAGCTCGATTCATTTACGAGACGCGGACTGTAGCTGTCTACTTCTGGTCAACTGCAGACTAAATCAGTAACAATGACGCAGGGTGGGCTGGTCAAAGACATTGTGAGGGGGTCTTTCAGTCTCTAACTTTATCCTAAGACTGCGAGAATGCTCTGTGATTCCCATCCACATAGAGATAGATCGTAAATTATGAACAATGCTCGAGGCGCTAGAAATATGTAGAGTGCTGTCTGGTGTACATTGAGGATGTATGTCTTCTAGAATTAACAGTGAACGGACATAATGCACAGTCATCTATCTACATTTGCAATGATACTCGCAAAGTAGAGAGTGGGTGGTTTAGCTATAATACTGAAATTGGGAAACAATCTGTTGCATCAGTGGTCGGTGTTGAAAAATTGCTAAAATTGTTCGTACTATCAACTGTGATGCTTATTATTATAGTACATCAACGGTGCCTTTTCCATGCCATACACTGGTATGTTGTTGGTTACCACATTATGATTGACTGACATCGCTTGTTTGAGATGGAGAAAGTGTTTTGGTGGAGGGGCAACATGTAACTCCGGAAATGCATATCCTCCTATTTCCATCTATTGTACTATTATTTTTTTTCCTTGTTTTGTTACCTCAAGATATGACATTTCTGTCTCTTTATATATTGTAATTGTTTTACTGTTTGTATATATATATTTATGCACTTATGTCGATGTATAACTGGTTTGTTTCGTAAATATTATTTGTATTTTTATGCTGGGTCTTGCCTAGGGAAAACTGCTATCGAACGATTACATCGATGGGTCGTGTGAAGAATCAAAGTGTGTAGGATCTTTGGTAGTGTTAACTCTGCCGCGTGGAGCGCGGGCAGAGGGAGTCTGGCTGGAGTAGCGAGTGGAGCAGGTGTGTTGTGTGTAGCTCCCGCGAGTTGCCGCGCTTTCGGGGTTTGGTAGCATGTAATTGCGCTCGACTTGCGATAATAGTTTCTGACATGGTGTCGCGGACGGGAAGCATTAGCTGGCGCACATCAAGAGCCCGTTTCGCCTGGTGACCGTGTTGAGAAGAAGGCGCGCCAACATCCAGCTTCTGCAACAGCGACGGCCGACAATGAGTGACTGTCGCCACCTCCTCGATCGACGGCTTCAAACCTTCAATCAACCAACAAGAAAGACTGGAAGCACGTAAAGTTTTAGAACTGTATGGCAGACCTCAGCTTTTCAAATTGTTCCATTTGCCTCGCAAAATTACAGCAACTTAGCATGAACCTTTGTTGCTCATTGTCCCAATTGCATTACCAAGCAGGGTCCCTTCCTTTTCCGAAATCAACCCGAGTGTCGTTGAAATTCAGATGCCAGCATTAAAGTACAATCATTCCATTTCACTGCTTTAATTTCAAAGTTCAGTTTAAGTATTCATAGCTGGCTACAATATTTAGATTACGCAAGCACAAATTAAGAGTGCGAGTTTAGTTACCGTATTTTAGCTTACCTGTGACTGCAGCTCAGCTTGGTACGTACTAAATTTTACTATTGTTAATTGTTCAGAATCATTTAATTCAAGTTCAAAGTAAAATCTCTTATTTCTAAATTGCGTAGATTCAAGTTGCTTTTGAAATGATTGTTGAGGTAGTCCAAGACTAACCGTATTTTACTGAATTTCGATGTGCTAAGAAAGAAAGCTTCTTACTAATTTCAGTTACTAAATTAACTTTCAGTTTTCCGGTTTTATTAATTCTTTTGCTAAATTAAGTCAGAGTGCAGCGAAAGTTATTACTTCTGACAAACTTTCAGTTTTCACACTACACGTGTCAACCTCCAGTTGCCACGCTTCTAGTGCTAATTATATGTGTAATAACCTTTCTTTTTCAGTTACTATAGTAATTGTCCTTAGGACTGGCGACCGTAATTTCCCCCAAATCTCAAATATCTAATTACCGCTAGTTAATTGTTAACGTAACGGCCGCACATTTACTTTCTTTATTAACTTTACCCCTTTTCAAAATTAATGTCCACCAATTTCATTTGCTTTTTTCCTTTCATTAAGATGTAACCCTTTCCTCCCTCTTTACCGACAGATTAACTTCGGTGACGATTGCTTTTCTCAAATTTGCATTAGGTACACGCGGTTTAATTTTTCACTGTCATTAAGGTCGATAAGTGAGGGGGAGGTTACATGTGGCGACCTGGTGACAGGACAATCTTCAGTTTTGAGGTTGTTCTGGACACGAATTTTGTATGGTGCAAATCTCGTAACAAAGTACTGGTTACGCACAGGCCGTTACGTCAGCGAGAATAAGTAGTGGGAGTAATCCTAATTATATTTGAGATTTGGCATTTATATTGAAAATTATTAAAATGAGTGAAGGCAACAATCGCCAAAATTTGGTAGACTTGGATAGGGAACAATCGGTCGAACAGTGGGAAACACGCACCGCGGTACCCATTGTTCAGGGGCAGGCGGCTAGAATGAAAGACGCGTCCGCCGAAACGCAACAAAGAGCAGGAATGGAATTCCAAACTTTAGAAAATGTTTCGGAATCTGAAGTGAAAATCAAATCTGAATCCCTTGATGACGAATACGGGGGGACAATTAAAGAGGAAGCCGCTACGGAAGTAAAACCGGTAGTTTCCGGGAATTTAACTGATTTATTGAATGTTTTGATTAACGAAATCAAGAGTCAATCGGCCAAGCAAGAAGATCAGGCTGCCAAGCAAGAAGCTCAGGCTGCCAAACAAGAAGCTCAGGCTGCCAAGCAAGAAGCTCGGGCTGCCAAGCAAGAAGCTCAGTCTGAAAAAATTGAACGGATGCTAGACAATCAGAACAAAGCTATTAACGTTGTTATCAACAATGTTGGAGTTGTTAACACAAAAGTTGATAAAATCAAAGAAGATATTGTTGTAATTAATACCGAAATCGGTAATCTTAAACAGGAAATGATAGGCGTTCAGGCGGAAATTGCGAGCGTAAATACTCGTTTTAATTCCGAAATTAGCAGAATCGAGAAAAGTGTAGGAGAATCAGTTGCTCCGATCATCGAGAATAAGGTGACGGAACAAATTCAATTAGTGAAAAAAGAGGATCAAAAGAAGGTGGAAACTTTAATGGCTTTAGTATCCGAAGTAGATACCAAAGTGACGAAGCAGGCTAATACCTGCGAAGAAAAAAAAAGGGAAGTAGAAACGCTTGCGACAACCACTTGCCAAGTAATTACGAGAGTGTCGGAATTAGAAAAGAAATGTGACGAAAAACAGAGCTATGTGCCAATCTATGCACATAGTTCGGAATAGTTGACGAAAGAGGAGCGGTTCGACCCCTTGAAAAAAGGCGATATACACGCGACGGATTTCATTAAGAATTGTGAAAGAGTTTTACCCAGATCATGGACTGATGAGAGAAAAATTAATGCGATTATTGATGTGTTGGCTGGTGATGCCAAGCGTTGGGGCTTAAACCTCAACATTAGGAACCTGACTTTTGACGAATTTAAAAATTTGTTTCTGGCTGAATACTGGTCAGAGCAAAAACAGCAAAGTGTCTGGCGCGAATTTGTCGTATCGAGGCCTTTCGATGCGAATTCGCGCGGCTCGATGAAGGAATTTTGTGAGGGTTGGATCCGCAAGTTGGAATATTTGCGTGATCGCCGCACGGAATCCGAAATAGTCTGGGAACTCTACATGAAGCTTCCAGATGATACAAAACGCTACGTAGGAAGCAATTACAGGACAATAAATGATTTCCTGGAAAGAGTGGAGGACGAGGACAATTGGCGCAATAATCGCGACAGTGGTAGAGGCCGTGGTAACAACAACGGGTACCACAGCAACCACAACAATGATAACTATGGGAATAATGCACACCGCAATCTTGGCAGCAATAACAATAATGGTTCGGGCCGTAAGGACAATCGGTACAATGCGAATAATAACAGAAATGACGGAAACCAGTATCACACTAGCATGATACGGGCTTCGCAGAATAGTAATAACGCCGGAGGGTGTGATCAGCCGCCTCAGCAGCATCCGGGGAGCGTATCTGCTGGGACGAGACAGGGAAACCATTAGCCGCGCCGGTGAGGGGCCGACCGGGCGTGGAGAAATTTTGGCCGCCCAATAACAGTAGAAAACCGAGGTGTCGTCGTTATGAAAATTCCGTATGGAATAATCAACGGCGGGAGAGTGTACCAGTGTTAAGAGAAAGGAGTGCGCCCACAAGTAGTAGATCAGCTGTATACACGGCAGTAGAAGGTACATTCACTGTCAGTGAGAACAATTTAAGTAGTGTTCCGGAAATCGATTATAAAGTGGCAGCTGTAATACCCACAGCGGAACTGGAGATTGAGTTTAAGAATGATTCGCAATTGTTGAGAGAAGATCAGATGTCGGATAACACGTCCGTCATTGAGCGAGGGGATGCAGAGAGGGATGAGGTCTGGTTAAGGCAGTTCGGTCGCTTATACGACGAACTAAGAGATTATAGGGGCCTGTACGGGAGAAGTATTTATGGAGAGCGCGGGCAGAATTTGCCGCGTCTCGTCCCACAGGAAGATAGTATTTGTGAAGTGATGGAAAGTTCTGGCCCTAACCGGCAGACTTTACCAGAAATAGTTGATGTTAATGGGGAGCACGAGCAAGATTCGTCGTGTTTCGTCCCGCAGGAGTTAGATGTTGAAGTAGTAACGGAAAGTTCTGGCCCTAACCGGCAGACTTTACCGAAAGTTATAGTGGTAGAAGTAGCCGACCCATCCGACGCAAACCTCCAGTTTAAACATTGCGAGAGTATTAAGGAGAAAGATTACGAAAATTTTAGTGATAGCCGGACACGATTGGTGGAAAAGCACATAGATTACAGCGTGTATGAGGTTAGAGCTGACATTATACAGTCAGACGATAACAGTGTGGGTTGCGCAGATCTAGAGGAAGTAATTGCAGATACTACTGGGCACATTTCTCCAGGTAGATTGGCAGATGAGATCAATCTGACTAAAGAGGAATCAACGAAGGTGACAATTAGTGAATTGATAGCAATGCAACACTCACTAGTTGACGAGTTACAGGAAAAGGTTTCGGTATTGGAGGCGAAGCTACAGACTAAGCCTCAGGACAGACGTGTTGAAATTAAAACTGTAAGTGAACAGAGGCTGAAAAAGCCGCCAGATAAACCGAACTTAGGATCAAAGCCGGATGGTTTTTTCTGGAATGACCTGGATATAGACGAGGATTTACTGTGGGAAAATAATGAAACAGTCGAGGACAAGTGTAGACAGATAGTAGTGTCTGTTAATATGCACGACCTACAACTAAACGTGTTGATTGACACCGGTGCAGAATTGAGTGCTGTATCTGCGAAAATATTTGAGTTACTGAAAGACAGACCCGGCATCGTAGTTATGCCAGTAACTGGAGTGAAAATTATTGGTGCTACTGGGAAGGCCAGTAAACCGGTCACAAAACAGATTTTTGTCAACTTCGAGATATGTGGGGCGCGATTTGAGCAAGAGTTTGTCGTCGTGCCAGACTTAACTACGGAAGTAATTATTGGGTTAGATTGGCTATTAAAGTACCGTGCAGTGATTAATTGCGAAAGCAAAACTTTGACATGTACGTCCCAAGATAAAACAATAGTAGTTAGTTTTGACGAGGCAGGAGACGGTGTGCATAGGCAATAGCAGCCTATAAACATTGTTAACTGGCCGAATGGTATTGACGTAGGTATGAATTTGAACTACTGTAATGTGAGGAATCTCGGCATTGACAATAGTGTAAAAAGTGAATTGGAAAGTATTGTAGACGGTGTGTCAAACGTAACACACGAACAAAGACGAGGCCTGTATGAAGTAATAATGAGGAATAAAAGTGTGTTTTCAGACAAACCGGGACTTGTGGAAGGATATAAATGCAAGTTGCATGTAATTCCGCACGAACCATTCTTCGTGAGACCGTATGCTATACCGCTGTCCAAAAAGGAAGCAGTGCAACGGGAGATAGATAAGATGATCGAATGGGGAGTGATTGAAAGAAGTACGAGTCCATACAATAACGGTTCGGTCATTGTAGCAAAACGGGATGGTAGTGTGCGTATTGTGATTGACGCACGCACGTTGAATAGGGTCGTTCAACGCGAAACAGACAGACCAGAGAGTATGGAGGAGATTTTGCAACGTTTTCATGACGTTAAGTTCATGACTAGCCTCGATCTGACAGCTAGTTACTGGCAAATAGAACTCGAAGAAGAATCTAGGCCATACACCGCCTTCTTGTTTGCGGGCAGGTGTTATCAGTATAGAGTACTGCCGTTTGGACTTAATATATCTGTGTCCGTATTCATCAGGGCCCTAGATAAAGTGCTAGGACCGGCTTTGAGTTCAAGATTAACTGTATATGTTGACGACCTATTGTTGGCCAATGCCACTTGGCATGACCATTGTGACCTGTTAGATGAAGTTTTTAGAGCATTGCGCCGTGGCGGAATGACTCTAAAGCTAAAGAAATGCGAATTTGTGAAGCAGGAACTGAAATTTTTAGGGCATGTAATTACCACTGCTGGTATTACGAAAGACCCAGAGAAACTAGAGGCAATAAGGAATTGTCCTCCACCCAAGTCTAGGAAACAGTTAAAAAGTTTTCTAGGGCTCACAGGATTTTACCGTAAATTTGTAAAAGGACAAGTGTTTAATGATGAAAATTTGAATAACCTCTTACGCAAAAATGTTCCGTTTGAGTGGACTGACGGGTGTCAGACCATTTTCGAGAGATTAAAAGACGAGTTGTTAAGATCTAACATACTATTTCATCCTGATTTATCGCTACCCTTCCATCTGGGAACGGATTCGTCGAATTACGGGGTGGGGGTAGAACTGTTCCAAGAAGTTGGTAAAGGAGAGGATAAGGAACACCGGACGATAGCGTTCGCGAGTCGAACTTTATCAAAAAGTGAGCGAAACTACACGATTTCTGAGAAAGAGTGTCTCGCTATCGTGTGGGGATTCAAGAAGTTCAAGGGTTACCTATGGGACCGTAAGGTGATTGTTCATACGGACCATAAGGCGCTCACTTATCTGAAGGATTGTAAACTACTTCACGAAAGACTGACTAGGTGGTCGTTGTATTTACAGCAATTTAACTATGACATCTGTTACGTGAAAGGGGCCGACAATTGCGTAGCGGATGCGCTGTCGCGGTTGCCCGAGTCTAATCAAGGTCTATTGAAAGATGAGGCAGATGGAGTGGTCAAATTGTACTATTTTAAGGAAGTTGAGGGACGTAAATTAATAATGAACATCTGTAAGAATCTACGTCGTCATCAGAACGAGGATGGTTGTTTAAATATGGCGAAAACCCGATATGATGAAAAGAGTCCAGAAGGAGAGAAATTAAGGAAGTATTACAAGATATACGATCATATCTTGTACATACGTAAGGGTGAAGATAGTAATATTTGGCGGGTATGCTGGCCCACCAAATACGTCACGGAAATAATAGACTACTACCATTTGGCGTATGGTCACTGTGGACCAAAGAAATGTACGGAAAAGCTGAGTGAAGTAGTGCATTTTACAACATGTTAAAACGAGTTACTGACAGAGTGAAAACTTGCGATTTATGTCAGAAGGTGAAGGTTACCAACTGTACGAGTCGTGGTCCTATGCAAAGGCCTAACGACACCTTTGAGTTACTGTGCGTGGACTTGTACGGACCTTTGCCCAAGTCTTCAGGAAACTTTGCCTACATTTTAGTAGTGCTAGAAGCTTTTTCCAAGGTCATCAAACTATACCCGATTAGGAAAGCTACAGCCAAAGCGGTCTATAGCAAGCTTGTGAACGATTATTTTGTTCATATTGGTAAGCCCAAGGCGATTCTATCAGACAATGGGGCACAATTTACTTCTAAGTTGTGGAATGAAGGCATGGAAAGTAATGGGGTCGAGGTGATCCATATTTCAGCTTATTGTCCGGCTGGGAATCCCGCTGTGAGGTATATGCGCGAGCTAGGCCGACTGTGCCGTACCTATTGCCATCACAACCATAGGGCATGGGGCAAATATGTAGCAGTATTTGAGAGAATTATGAACACCTTGAGACATGAATCTACGGGATTTTCTCCAGAGGAAATCCTGTTGGATGACAGAAGTAAAAGTTTAGTGGAAGAGATAATCAAATTCCCTCCACGGATTGACATTAGTATTGGTGTGAAAAAGGATCGTTTGCGAGAAGTAATGAAGCTAAAAGCCGATGCTCGCATACGTCGTCATGACGCTAAAGCGCGTTTTGCTAAGTTTGCAATCGGAGACTTAGTACTTTTAAAGCTCATGAGAAATCGAGCGAGTTAGACCATGAAATCTCTAAATTTAAGTTTGTTTATAATGGACCATATAAAGTCATTGGTATACCTCACACAAATGCTTATTGCTTAGAGTATCCAAGCTCTAGAAAACTATTAGGTATACGGAACATTGTAGACTTGAAATTGTACCAACCTAGGATCAATTAATACCACACAATGGGTAATTTATACAGTATGTAAAATAGAGTGCAAGATTTAACGATTTGCTAGATTGTCATGCTTTTGACTGACCAAGGTCATTAAACAAGTTGTAATTAATAAGTAATTAATTTTGATTAATCAATTTAATTTTAATCAATTTAATCGTGATCTAATCAACTGAAAAATCCAAGCTGCTAGTTTAAGTTTTCAGCTGAGTCACAGTAGATTAAGGAATGTAAATATGATTTTGTAAATAGCTGTAAGATTTCATAAATATGTGATTTACTAGTCATTGCCGATGTACTTAGACGCTGTTTTAAGTTTCAGGCTAGTACATGCGTGTGATGATGGACAGTGTTGAGTTATCCACTGTGATAGTGTTTATGGACTCCTTGCGATTACTCGGGAGTGAGTTTTTCCGAAAGAATTCAGTGAAACGGACGTTCTGGAAACGCCGTCACAAGGGCGAGTGAGATCAAGCGTGCCGCACACGCGGGCGCAACAATACTGGCGAGGCGGAGCCGCTGTCGGCTCTTATGCCGCTGTTGGCTCTTGTGCCGCTGTCGGCATTCTTTGTACTTGCGAGTACGGAAGGCGGAATTGTTTTTCTTCCTGGACAGCTGAAAGAATTCTGCTGTTAATATTTATGTTTTTGTCGATCTGCTGTACATCATTTTCTTGTTTAGCGTTAAATAGATTCTCGTGACGAGAATATTAATTATGAAAAGGTTATATAAAATGTGTAGTCTATTTAATTATTTATTTGCGTATTTTGATCTACCTGTTTTTATGACCATGCACTCTAATTAATTTTGCAAATAGTATTCCGTTTCTCATAGTGTTACGAATTTTAATGATTTTGGAATAGCTAAACCATTTTCTATATTTTCTATGAATTTTAATATGTTGTCAACCTGTTTTATTTTGTGCAAGATGACAGAGTGGAATAAGATTAGGAGTGTCTCCACTCAATTATTATGGTCTAAAAAATTGATTTATGGTCAATTAGACGAATGCTAAATTTTGTTGATGTTTTGAGCATATGCATTTCCGCTGTTTCTTCTTTGGGACATTTTCTGAGTCTGTTTACGTTACACGAACATCCTCAGACAATGTGGGGCACGTGTAACGCCGGAAATGCATATCCTCCTATTTCCATCTATTGTACTATTATTTTTTTCCTTGTTTTGTTACCTCAAGATATGACATTTCTGTCTCTTTATATATTGTAATTGTTTTACTGTTTGTATAAATATATTTATGCACTTATGTCGATGTATAACTGGTTTGTTTATTAAATATTATTTGTATTTTTACGCTGGGTCTTGCCTAGGGAAAACTGCTATCGAACGATTACATCGATGGGTCGTGTGAAGAATCAAAGTGTGTAGGATCTTTGGTAGTGTTAACTCTGCCGCGTGGAGCGCGGGCAGAGGGAGTCTGGCTGGAGTAGCGAGTGGAGCAGGTGTGTTGTGTGTAGCTCGCGCGAGTTGCCGCGCTTTCGGGATTTGGCAACATGTAATTGCGCTCGACTTGCGATAATAGTTTCTGACATGGTGTCGCGGACGGGAAGCATTAGCTGGCGCACATCAAGAGCCCGTTTCGTCTGGTGACCGTGTTGAGAAGAAGGCGCGCCAACATCCAGCTTCTGCAACAGCGACGGCCGACAATGAGTGACTGTCGCCACCTCCTCGATCGACGGCTTCAAACCTTCAATCAACCAACAAGAAAGACTGGAAGCACGTAAAGTTTTAGAACTGTATGGCAGACCTCAGCTTTTCAAATTGTTCCATTTGCCTCGCAAAATTACAGCAACTTAGCATGAACCTTTGTTGCTCATTGTCCCAATTGCATTACCAAGCAGGGTCCCTTCCTTTTCCGAAATCAACCCGAGTGTCGTTGAAATTCAGATGCCAGCATTAAAGTACAATCATTCCATTTCACTGCTTTAATTTCAAAGTTCAGTTTAAGTATTCATAGCTGGCTACAATATTTAGATTACGCAAGCACAAATTAAGAGTGCGAGTTTAGTTACCGTATTTTAGCTTACCTGTGACTGCAGCTCAGCTTGGTACGTACTAAATTTTACTATTGTTAATTGTTCAGAATCATTTAATTCAAGTTCAAAGTAAAATCTCTTATTTCTAAATTGCGTAGATTCAAGTTGCTTTTGGAATGATAGTTGAGGTAGTCCACGACTAACCGTATTTTACTGAATTTCGATGTGCTTCAGAAAGAAAGCTCACTATTAACTTCAGTCACTAAATTAACTTTCGATTTTCCGGTTTTGTTAACTCTTTTGCTAAATTAAGTCAGAGTGTAGCGAAATGTATTACTTCTGACAAACTTTCAGTTTTGACACTACACGTGTCAACCTCCAGTGGCCACGCTTTTAGTGCTAATTATATGTGTAATAACCTTTCTTTTTCAGTTACTATAGTAATTGTCCTTAGGACTGGCGGCCGTAATTTCCCCCAAATCTCAAATATCTAATTACCGCTAGTTAATTGTTAACGTAACGGCCGCACATTTACTTTCTTTATTAACTTTACCCCTTTTCAAAATTAATTTCCACCAATTTCATTTGCTTTTTTCCTTTCATTAAGATGTAACCCTTTCCTCCCTCTTTACCGACAGATTAACTTCGGTGACGATTGCTTTTCTCAAATTTGCATTAGGTACACGCGGTTTAATTTTTCACTGTCATTAAGGTCGATAAGTGAGGGGGAGGTTACAAACACCTTCTGGGGATGGCTAGCACCGAAACAGTGATCACGTACATTACTGCAATATGAGGAATCAGTCAAAACGGAACACAGAGCCATCAGCTATTCCGTCACTGTGATAAACGAGTTTAAATGAAGAGGTCGTCAATCACCTTCGGACAGCAGTTTAGAAACTCTCCACAATGCCACCAATCTCTTCCAGTTTCCTTATATTGTAACTGCCCTTCATTTAAAATCATCCATTGTGTATGGTGTGTTATGGTAGCAGCATCAACAACGTCTAGTTTTCTGCGAGAGGCAATGGAACAGAATGTGTTAGCGTCAGTTTAGTGGCGGTAGCCCAATTGAGCTATCTTCCCGCCATGACGTCATTGCGATGTTGCCATATCTATCGCCGCCATCTTGGATCTTCCATCTTGAATAAATTTGGCAACAATGTATTAAATTTATTCGAAGTTACTTAGATTCACAAATAATTCGCTAATTGCGCCCATGCTTGACTGATGGTGTTCTAAGAGAGCTTCAGAAGACAGTGTCGTATCTACTAAAGCAACAAGAAGGATTACCATTGTCGCTATATGCACTCATTTCCTCTGTACATTTTCTTTCCAACCAGATCTTCCTCTTTCCACAGTATTCTTAGCTTGTGAAGTCTCTTTAAATTCATTTGTCCAGAATGCGCTACATCAGAAAGCATCTATCTTGTGCACCATCAAATTCTTTTTATATCTGCCACTATCGCTATTTTTGTTGCTGCCATTATTATTGTCATTTTTATTTATCTATTAACATTGTTTAGACCCACAGAGGATCACACAAAGCAAATTATGAAGTGTGGCTCTCCTTTTTCATGTTCTTCCAGGATTGTTTCATCATCTCACTATGCTTAGCTTGGCATTCATCTGACCACTTTCTTCTAGGTACCTTGGATAGTCTTCTGATGAAATTTCCCAGCTGTAAACCTTATATCCGAAGACGTTTCGATCTTCGATGTCTGTTAGTAAGATTTTGGCATTTTTTAGATGAATTTGCACCTTTTTTATCCAAACTGTTGTCGTTTTCAGTTTCTTAAATACGTCAAAATTTTCTTTGTTAGTCGATTGTCATCTAGTCTCATGAACTGTGTATAGAATTTCAGTCGTCGTTTGCGGAAATCGGTTTTGATGTTGGAATGTTTTTCTGTAATTGATTGTGATGTAGAATGTATCCTTCATATGTGAATTTTGGGTCAAGGATTTTTCGGATGCTTTTTCTTCCAGCCTTTTTGATATTTTCGATGTTTAGAGTCTTTTTTATTCTATGTGCTAGCAACTTTCCCATATGCTTTCCGCATTTTGAGTTCCCGTATTTTTGTGCTAAATAATTTCTCCTAGGTACTTGAAGTGGTTAACCTTGTTTACTGTGCCATATTTTGTGACTAAATTTTGTGTTTTGATGTGTTTTGTAAGCATGAATTCGGGTTTAGAAAAAGAAATTTGCAGTTCACCTTTCTCGGCACATTCTTGGAGGACTTCAATCTGCTGGATTTCTGTTTGTTCATCACCAGAAAGGAACGCGAGGTCATCAGCGAAGGCTAGGCATGTGACGTCGATATTATCTTTTTCTTTTCCTAGACAGATGAATATCCAGATGTTTCGATTTTTCAGTTCTTGTTCCCATTCTTTGATAACTTTTTCTAAAACCATGTTGAAAAGTAGTGGAGAGTGGCCATCGGCCTGCCGGACGCCAGTCTCGCTGGAAAAATGTTGTGAGATTTCTCCGTTGAATTTGACTTTGGAAGCTGTGTTTCCTAGGGTTTGTTTGATGAGCCGTTGTGTTATTGGATCCAGATTGTTTTCTTTGAGTATATTAAACAGGAATTGTCGGTCGATGGAGTCGTAAGTTTTCTTGAAATCTACAGATGTGCAGATAGTTCGAATTTTCAGTGTAGACTTCAGATTGAACATTTGTTCGGTGCCTGATTTGTGGGGTCATTATTATTATTATTATTATTATAATTATTATTATTATCACTATTATCCCTATTAGTGGCAGCTACCACAGTAATAAAAATACTGCCAGTATTAACTTTATTAGTTCATAGTCAGTATTATATACTCACACTGCCACTTCAGAAACTCGAATCATTTTAATATTGTTTATAACATTAAAACTGATATGTTTTGGGGGAACTACGTTGTAAAAAACGTACTGTATCTTTGAAACTATGGTACGATGTAGGAGAGGGCCTGATGATACTAAACGCATCAGGTTACATTAAGTAATTGAATAAAATAGAATTCAGTCCTGTGAAGGTTTCCTCATGAAATGCTGACTGCTTTTCGAACAGAATCATTTTATCCACAATACCAATTTCCTTCATTTGTTGGTATACTGAGTTGATCTACTCAGCTCGGGATGCCTATCAAAAAGGAAAGGTCGACAAAATGAGGAGGCTCAATTGTTAAGATAATACACTCCCAACGGTGTTCCCATTACTTATACAGCCATATAGGTTAGATTTTCCACGTTTTATTCTAAATCATATGATGATTCCCACAGCACTGTACTCAATTTATAGCTAGTGATTTATCCCAATGAACTTGTTTTTGAGGAGATGTTGAACTTTTACTTCAATTCTTGCCTTTCTTAATTGCTACATAATTGACAATAGTGGTTCCACGTGATAGATTCTGACAGTGCCTTGCAAAGGATCAAAGATACCGCTACAACCTTTTAATCACTATTTCCCTTTTACAGTCAATCTCTGCATATCCACCGCCAAAGTGATTCAAGCAAAGTTGAAATTTTCTGAAGCTGAAAAGCGTTTAGTACGAATTGTTGATGTATCGGCAGTTGAGGTGGCCTACAAAGGCAATCAGACATCGACGAAAATGTAACACAGTAATAAGGGTGTTTACAACACGTACACTTAATTTTGAGACATAAGTGACTATGAATTGCTGCTGGTACCTCTGCGGCGCTTACACACAATGAGGGTAATGTTCTTCATAGAAATAAATACTCTTGAAAGACGATACAATCAGATTGTCTCTGAATGTTCGTTTAATAACGTCGTGCTACTGCAATATATTTTCCTCACCGCAGTCTTTCGTGCTAAGCTAGGTAAGTCTGTAGATTCACTGAGTCTGGTGAGAAGCTCTGAAGGTGGCTGCTTACAGAGAGCTACCGGCCAATCACAGCCGCGGGCAGTGACGTCATGTGAGAGCACATTTCTGTGGCTTGTATGCGTGGCGCCCTCCATTGGAGATAGCGAACAATGGAAGAGCGAGCAAGCAGGGCAGCGGACTGGTGGCAGATTTTCGCGTACCATCTCCCGCGCAGCTGTGAAGTCGATGATACCGCACTTCTGTTGAAGTCTATCCAAAGAATTTGTTGTGCAGCTAACAGTTCCCAGTACACTTGATCTGTAACACGTTTATCGTAACCACAGTGTCGTATAAGAATGCTTGTGACAGTGTTATGAGGGAAGGGTAATGGTAAAGTTTGAGTAGAGTGGAATTGTCAAAAGGAATGTAGCTCAGAATAAGAAATATGCGTAACAAACGTTTGACTTGTGCTGTAATAGTTGGCAAAAAAATCAGACTGATTAAGGCAGATCAGACTGATTAAGGCAGATAGAGATGTTGCACAGGGAAATGTGCTCTCACCAGCGATCTTTAGTACTGTCTCGGACAACATCTTAAGGAAAGTTTGCCAAGGTCAGCAGCAGATGTTATGGGGAAACAATGAGCAGGAACCTCAAGAACAAATAAATCCCTGACAGAGTAATTTAACAAGCAGGCATGGAAATAAGTTTATCAGAAAGTGAGGTAATGAAGACCGAGAGAAAAAATGAAAAATCGAGTAAGAAACCTGCAATGGAAACATTAGAAAAGAACCAGATGTATTCAGGTGAATGCGAAGGAAGCTAACCTGGAAAGAAAACATCAAGGAATAAATTTCGGACAAGATAAAAATTTGCTCACAATTCCATTATTGTGCAGTAAACATAATACCTGCCAAAGCAAAGATCATGATAAAAATATCGTATTATCTACCTATTTCGACCTATGGTTCAGAATGTTGGACCTGGACAAAGAAAGATATGAGTAGAAAAGAAGCAACAGAGAAGTTCTTTCTGCGAGGGATCCTGGATAGGATGACATATGACATACAAGAAATTAAAAAATGTGAAACACGTGTCAGACAGAGTCCCTACAAGAACTATGGAGAGAAAAGAGGCTGAAATGTTTTGACCATGTTTAATGGATGGGAAAAGAAAGATCACCAAGAAGAACTCTGGAGTGAGCAAATTGCAAGACCACGAACAGGATGGATAGACGAAGTGGAAGACGATGTGAATCGAAGAGGACTACAGTGGGGTGAAATGTTGAATGATACACCGTGCGAGGAAGACACTTTGTGAACTACCTGCGTAAGTAGAAACGTTTCGGGAGGAAAAAGAAGAATACACGTCGATTTTCGACCAACAGATCACTGAATCTTCACTAAGAGTGATATGTAAACTTAATTGTGGAATGATACGTATACTAAATTGTTTAAAACCACACATCTCCAAAGATTTGTCACCAAACATATAAAATTTAGCTAATAACAAAGTGTAGCTTGGTATCGCCCAGTAGCTTCATTTGTGGCAAACTTCTATTCCGTCCATAAATTTCTCTGCTGAGCCAACAGATACGATAGTATCACATAATGTATGTTCCATGTAATATTTGACATTTTCACATGTAAGGCTGAATACCCTGCTTAGTACAGCCGGCCTCTGTGGCCGCGCGGTTCTAGGCGCTTCAGTCCAGAACCGCGGTGCTGCTACGGTCGCAAGTTCGAATCCTGCCTCGTTCATGGATGTGTATGATGTCCTTAGATTAGTTAGGTTTAAGTAGTTCTGATTTCTAGGGGACTGATGACCTCGGATGTTAAGTCCCGTAGTGCTCAGAGCCATTTGAACTCTGCTTAGTATAAGTAAATACAATAAACCAATTTATTTTCAGAGCGCTTAAGCACATTAGGCTAAGGATTATTTTGTATACTTTACTATGTAGTCTATGCGTTTAAATGTTTACAACTACCATTGTATTACCTGGCGATGAAAATGTGTTCCCCTCCCCTTTTCTTTTTCTCGTTCCGCAGCCCTAATTTCATCACAGCGCACAAGTTGAAATCTGGCAGCAGCAAATGCGCTGTGGTCTGAATGCATGCTGGTAACAGCAGCAATTTTTGAAAATCTGAGATACGTAGTTTGCAACCTTTAAATCGATCAGTCGTTAACGTCGGAACTTACTTTCTATTCTGTTTACTTCTGCGTCCTGTTACGTAATAACCCTTGCAGAGACACAGTGAATTCGATACATTGTCACACGGTTAATTTTACTTTCCTTTTTCAATTAATTTGTGATATAATTTGCTCTGAAACATAAAAGTATGTGTGCCAGTGCGATAAAAAAGAAGCAGCTGGTGCCACCCGTTAGTGACGTGTGGAAATATTTCAGTATTTGTGCTGTCCATGTAAAACTGTTTTGTTTCTCTTTGCTTATTAATCAGTGATAAAATTTAAATTGTTTTGATAAAATTTAAAAGATATGCAAATAGTAGTCTGTATAGCATGATAGACAGTATTTATTTCGAAGTATTTTGTTAACATTTGACAGAGAGCTGCACTAGGTGGAGCATAGACATTATTTGAAGGGCTTATTTCAATAGTGGTACAAGTCCATTTTTGTTCATTTTCAGATACAGAGTCCTAAAGTTAAATGAGCGCTGAAAATTCTGAGGTTGGGATACCAAAAATAGTCAAGCATATGGCTTCTTGCTAGAGATGAACCTTTCTTTCTGTTTGGATTATTAATTTCAGAAGCATTATAGGCAGAAAAGTGGAGGATGGGCGGAGGCGTGTGAGATCAGCAGTGCTTTGTATGTAAGGGTGGTGCTTCCAGATAAAACGAGGATCACTGTAAAATAAAGTGATAATGTGTTGGGAGGCTGAGGAAATCCATTTAATGACATGAGACAACAGCCACAGAATTACACTCGAGGCACTGCGAGGCAGTACACCATTAAAATTACCATACCTAGTACGACAATGTACACAACCAGCAACACAGATAAGAGATACAAACTTTATAAAGTGCAGTTCCTGACATTTCTTGATCGATTTCAATTTGTGTAATAAACTATTCTGAGTCATATGATCGTATAGATGTTATAATGAAATTTTCCTTGAGACATTGTAACTAACCTGTTTCTACGCCACCGACTCTAACCACACAACTAATCAAAGGTTTGGCCGAGTCGGAAAATAAATTAATTTGATCATAGACCAGAAACTCATAAAATGCATACGTCGTGATATCGCTCATAGGGGATGCGATGTAATTAATAGTATTGCCCGTGCACTGTTCACGAGAATCAAACATTTAAAATAAAACAGAAAATGCATGAACACTGCGCATAATATCAGCTCCCAGCAACACACCTGAAAATAAGACATAATCTAAAGCATTTGTTTTAAAATAAAAGGAGAAAATAATCACTGGACCTGTGCGTAAGGAAACGCGTTGGATGTGCTAACGGGAAAGCTATGAGGTGAGTGGCTTAGGTGCAAAAACGTAACCTCGGAACACAAGAGAAAATTGTGGATAAAATCATTTATTCCTAAGATATGGATGTGAGGCATGTACACAATACCTGATAACATTAATTCCTAAAACATTAAAGAAAAGCATCGATACATTCACTTTTATGATCTACACCTAAAACCATTGGTGTGAATCATTCATACAACTGCTGTTGCCTGAAAACTGATCGCAATAACTCGTGAAACGGTACACGTATCGCGGTACACCCGCGTGCCCAAGTGGTTTGTGGAGACGCAATTTCCAGGTGTTGTGACCAAGTTGCAACAATATTCAATATCACATCACACAATCATGAACAGTTAACAATCTTTAAAACAAACATGAAATCGGACGGTTAGTGATGACGGTAGACCAACAAACTCCACGTGGTTGGCTCCCCACGGACGAAAGATAGATAAAGCAAGGAAAATTTACGAGAAGGCAAAGCTATTAATATTTATAAAAATAAAAGCTTATACAGGAACAGCTGAAGGCAAACAGACATTCATACGGAAGCGAGTGCTCATTTCTTATTGACACCTTTGTGTGGCGATCTTGTGGCGGATCCAAGTCTGCTATAGAAATTTGCTAAAAGAAAAATCTCCCAAAGTTTTGCATTCTTGCTGCGACAAGGCAAAGCACTCTTTCAGAGTTGAAAAGCGAGACCAAAAGCTAGCAGCTCTCCTCTCGCCTAGTTACAATGGGCCACGAGGTCAGTTTAACTCACCCTTCTTCGACTGGAGCACAGCTGTGAACGCTTCCCGTACCGGCGGCAGACTGCCTCCCTATTTCTTCTCCAGCCTCTTCCACGCTCCGCATGACCCGGAAAACCCAAAGATTCCATTTCCGCCACCAACCAACGCAGGTGGATTTCTCACAAGTAGCGCAAACCTCTTTGCCTACTTGACCACTACGAGAGTTGGCTATTCTGTACAACTGCTGCTGAATCTGTATGACTATCGCAGACTTTCTGCAGCAGACTACGCGACCGTCTAGCAACGTGACACACAACCACATTCATTCAATCACACCACTATGAGAGTTATGCGAAAAGACAAACAAGAAAAAGAAAGAGAAATGCTAGTGAAAATGGGCTACCGGAGTAATGAAAGGTGGCTACAGGATCATTTCAACATTTAAATCTCATGTTTATCTACGATAATGTTGGAAGCTGAAGAAATGAATTAAGATTTGTGCCGCGACCGAGTCTCGAACCTGCGTCTTCTTGCTCTCTAGACAGATGTGCTGACCATTACACCACCGCAGCAATATGGTGAAATAGTCAATGACACAAGTTCCAATAGACATCTCCAGCTTCTTTTTTTCCCCTTACATTGTCACTGTTCCCATTGCTCTCCGACTTTGGAACAGCACGACAGCGTTGGACGTAATGGGGGAAGTCCTGTACTACGCGTGATCGTATAGATCTTATAATTAAATTTTCCCTGAGAAATTTAAGTCTCACCTTTATCTACGATAGTGTTGGAAGTTGAAGAATTCCAGTATTATCGTATTCTGAATCGTTTCATAGTTTTAATGATTATTTTACCTGTCATGATGAAATTACGTCCAGGGCAAAATACTGAAACAGTGATACAAAAATCCACTGCCGCATTGTTATGAAGTGATAAAGTCGAGTAGTGTCAGTCAAGTTCATTCACGCTACATGGCACCGAAATTCATTCTAAAGCAGCATATTTTCGTTTCGTGAAATATTTTATGTAGCGTTAAGTATCGGCTAACGGCCTTGCCGCAGTAGTAAAACCGGTTCCCGTCAGATCACCGAAGTTAAGTGCCGTCTGGCTTGGCCAGCACTTGGTTGGATCACCGTCCAGGTCTACCAGTTGCTGTTGTGGTGTGTTGGGGCTTATGGGCGCTCAACATCGAGGTCATCAGCGCCCTGACACACATTAAAAGGAACGAATGTGGACAGACCTAAGAAAACTAAAGCACACACTCAAAGAAAGCAGGAAAAGAAGGAAAATGCTACATAAGAGAGTTAAACCTAAGGAAAGGGGAAGCACAGCAACAATAATGTCACAGGAAATTGTTATTGGCTGGCCACTTACATAAAATATGGGCGAGCTTGTCACACAGTGAGCAAATTAAAATCCTCTCCCTAAAATCTTTGTAAAAACATTTGACAGGGCACAGAACTTTAAAACTTTAACCACATTCGTCCGAATGTTGCCTAAAAGAGACGGCAGATCCGCTGGCAAGTCAGCCGCGACCCGCTGGTCAGAAAATAAAATGCAGTGCAATAAAACGTGGCGCACAGTGACCTGGACGCCGCAAGCACCACACATTGGAGGGTCCTCCCGCCGGAGCAGGAAGCCGTGCGTCATAGGGCTGTGGCCTATTCGAAGCCGAGTTAGGAGAACCTCGTCCCGTCGATGGGGCTTAAAGGAAGTACACCACACACGCGTCGTGGGCTTGACTATACGGAGCTTATTGTCAGTCACTTCCAGCCACTCATTCTCCCACCGACGCATGACCCGTGAGCTCAACAGCGAGGTGAGTGCCTGCAAGGGGATAGCACACTGAGATACTTGTGGGGCGAGACACGCCTCCTTGCCTGCGAGATCTGCCCTTTCATTCCCAGCAATGCCAACATGCCCCGGAACCCAGCAGAAAGCTACAACCTTCCCCAGTCGCTGTAGTCGGAGGAGGGCATCCTGGATGGTCTGGACAATTTTGTCTGCCGGATACAAACGTTGCAGTGAGTGAAGGGCACTGAGTGAATCGGAACAGACAAGAAATTTAGGAGAGGAAGAATGTCTCATGTGCTCCAGTGTCCGCAAGATCGCAAACAATTCTGCATCAAAGACAGTAAAAGTCTGAGGCAGTCGGACCTTGAGGACACGATATGGAAAAACAACTGAGCAACCAACAGAATCCCCTTGTTTCGACCCATCCGTAAAAACAGTTACATAGTCGTGGTGCTCAGATAAAATGGCAGAAAATGCTGCATTAAAAACGGTGGCAGGAGTGCAATCTCTCTTGTACTGCAATAAATCTAAGATCACTCCGGGCCTCTCCAGTAACCAGGGTGGCAGGCGGTTAAAACCTTGGATTTGGGGTTGTACAGACTCCACACCGAGGGACTCTAGTACACGTTGCACACGGATCCCAAACGGCAACGTAGCCCGGGGACGGCGGGAAAAAAGGCGGTCCAGAGGTGGATGGGCAACAAGACGGTGAGCAGGCGACCTGGGAGCTGCAAGAAACTTAAAAGCCTGGCGCACCAGCAGGAGCTGCCGCCGGATGGTAAGTGGTGGTTCGCCAGCCTCAGCACAGAGGCTGGGTACAGGACTGGTCCGATAAGCACCCGTGGCCAGTCGGATCCCAGCATGGTGAACAGCGTCAAGGATCCGCAAATAAGATGGCCTCGCTGACCCACATACTGTGCACCCATAGTCAAGCCGTGAACGCACAAAAGCTCCATAAAACTGTAGGAGACGCGCCCTGTCCGCGCCCCAAGACCTGTGGCTGAGGCACTTGAGGAGTTCAGTGCCTTCAGCGTTCTGGCTTTCAAGTCACGTAGGTGTGGCAGCCATGACAACCTGGAGTCGAAAATTAGGCCCAGCAACCGCACTGTGTCTCTAAAATGTAGGACAGTATCCCCCATATGCAAGGCAGGCAAAGTAAAAAGAAGACGAGAACGATTGAAATGAACACAAACACACTTATCGGCAGAAAACCGCAAACCCGTCTTTGTAGCCCACTCCTCTAACCGCCGCACTGTTAGCTGCAACTGACGGCTCACGGTTGCAACACTGGAGGAGGAACAGAAAACAGCAAAGTCGTCCACAAATAAGGAGCACTGTACTGGACTCCTCACTGTAGACGTTATACTGTTGATGGCTATGACAAAGAGGGTAACGCTTAAAACACTGCCCTGAGGGACACCGTTCTCTTGCTCAAAGCGATCAGACAGTGTGTTACCAACGCGGGTCCGAAAAAACCGCTGAGACAGGAAAGACCGAATGAAAATCGGGAGGCGGCCACGAAAGCCCCATTGATGCATTTGTGCAAGAATACAGTGTCTCCAAGTAGTATCATATGCCTTACTGATATCAAAGAAGATACCGATACAGTGATGCTGACAGAGAAAAGCCTGCTGAATAGCCGCGTCTAGGAGGGTCAGGTTGTCGACCGTGGACCGAAATTTTCGGAATCCACACTGAAAGCGGCTAAGGAGCTGTCTGGTCTCTAACAGCCAGACCAGACGCCGGTTAACCATCCGTTCCAGGGTCTTTCCGACACAGCTTGTCAAGGCGATACTACGATAACTACCGGGACATGTGCGGTCCTTTCCTGGTTTGAGGAGAGGGATGAGGATTGCCTCCCTCCACGAGGTGGGGAACACTCCTGTCTGCCATATGAGATTAAAACATTCGAGGAGTATTTCCTTTGACGCCGCTGGCAGATGTCGAAGCATGGAGTACCGGATGCGGTCGTAACCTGGTGCAGTGTCAGAAGTCTCAGTAAGTGCCGATTCAAGTTCCCACATGGAGAAAGGGGTATTGTAGGCCTCAGAACTGTTCGACCGAAAGTCCAAGGTCACTCTTTCGACAGTCGCACGGTAGCGACGAAACGCTGGATCCTGTTTTGCAGTGGCAGTACTTTGTGCAAAATGCTCTGCCAGCGTCTGAGCAATAGCTCTGGGTGTCGTTTGGAGGCATCCCTGGTTCAGGACAGCAGCTATTGGTAAACGGCTATGTTTACCGGAAATCCTCCGGATGGCTTCCCATACTCTTGTGGAACAAGTGGAACGGTTGATGGAGTCCAGGAACTCCTGCCATGACCTTTTCTTGCTCTCTTTAATGACACGGCGTGCCCTGGCTCTCGCGATTCGAAAGGCGGTAAGATTGACCGCTGTTGGGCGGCATTTAAATCGGCGAAGAGCCGCACGCCTGTCCCGGATGGCTGAACGGCACTCTTCTGTCCACCAAGGCACAAGGCGCCGCTTAAGAGTGCCAGAAGACTGTGGTATGGACAGGTCAGCAGCATGATGGACCACAAGCGGGATGTGATCCACCCATTCCTGTACGTTATTGTGGCGGTCAAAGACAGCCAACCGAGTGAACAGTGGCCAGTTAGCCCTGCCAATCATCCACGATGGTGGCCGCTGCTCCAGCAATACACCATCCAGGAGATGAATGCGGATAGGGAAGTGATCGCTGGAATGGAGGTCATCAATGACCTCCCAGTCGGTGAGGGTTGGAGAGTAGAAAGATAGGTCAATGGCTGAGAATGATCCTGTAGCAGTAGAGAAATGAGTCGGAGTACCTGTGTTGAGGAAGCACAACACTTGAGATGTTAGGAGGCTCTCCAAAATTCGACCTCGAAAGCAAAGAGAAGTGGAGCCCCACAGGACATGATGGGTATTGAAGTCTCCCAGGAGGAGAAATGGGCGGGGGAGTTGGTCGATAAGATCTGTGAGAGCGTCTAAGGTCATTGCATCCAGATGGGGTAAATAAAGGGAGCAAACGGTAAGCCTCCGAGGTGAATGAATTTCAACTGCAACTGCTTGCAGGTCAGTATCCAGGGGGAGAGCAGAGGAGTGGTGGTCATTATTGACAAACACAGCGACTCCGCCTTTGGCCCTAGCACCTGCGCTTGTCAATGTACGTGTGCTGCTGCTGTTCCTGTGAAGCCTGCTGCTCCCCCCCCGGCCTTCTGACCAGGCCGTGGTAGCTGACATCATGGAGCTTCTGCCCCTTCCCGGGTCCAGTCTTGTGCACTGCCCAGCGCTGCTACACCCCCTACTGCTTCTGAGGTTTTGGCTCCAATGCCACCTCAGGCCAGAACATCGAAGCCAAAGACAAAGGTGAAGACTCGCCCACTAAAGGATACTGCAGTTATACAGTCTCCTGATGTGGATGTCATTCTCTCTGACGTCTCTCTCGACTCCTCTTCTGAGGCGATGGAGGTTGATGTCAGACTGGGGCAATCATCTCGCCCAAAAACTGAGCCTCCACCTGTTGTGGGCTCTCCTCGCCGACATAAAGTGAGAATGAAGGTACTCCCACCCTGATAGATGGCTCCCATTATACAGTGGAACATGAATGGATTCCGGGCACATGTGGAGGAACTGAACCTCCTAGCACGGCAACGGCCCCTGTGCTTGTGTTTACAGGAAACGCATTTAAAACCATCTGATGCTCCTGTACTAAGGGGCTATACGTCATATCGCAAAGATGACCTGACTGGAGAAAGGACCGGCTGCTGTTGACAAGCTGGGTGCACCCAGCTCTTGTGAGGCCAACTGAGGAGGTACTTGACCAGGAAGTAGCGGAACTTTTCACGAAAACCGACAACGACCGGGAGTGCGGTGTGCTGAGCACATACCCCTCCGTATCTGTATCCGGTGACACCCAAGGGCTAAGGATGACACGGCGGCCGGTAGCCCTGTTCGGACATTGTTTGTTTCAGGATTAAGTATTGAGAAGTCATGGCAGTCGATTCACAGTAGTGTACTAGTTGCTCAGTAACTCTGATAGAAAGTTATTTTCAAAATTTGTAATATTTTTTGTGCACCTTTAATAATAACGAAGGGTGCTTAATTGTGTGTGTGTGTGTGTGTGTGTGTGTGTGTGTGTGTGTGCTCCATCATTTTCTGTTACGCAGTTACAATTCTCATAGCTATTCTTGTAAATCACCAACCACACCGACGTCAACGTGGGTTATGTTATGATTCCATTGAATCATTTCATTCAAAAAGTACAATCGTGGAGGTACAGAACTCGTACGACATGTGCTTGATATCTTCTGTAGCAACACGACGTTGAGTGTCAGATAAGCTTACGTTCAATATTTGTTACTGGGAAAAGGTGTTTAAATAGTAAAACCAAACGGCCGCGTTACACCTGTAATACCTACCTTATTCGGATAACAATTCGGTAAACAATGTTTAGTACTGATATTAACAAACTGTCACAACTAACAGGCTGTATTTAGTGAACGAGAGTCGACGTAAATCTCAACGAGACTTTCAACTAATTTACAGAATTTTCTTTGAGCATATATTCTAGTTCTTCTTTTATTATTTGTTACTGGTACACCTGCTGGTATCAACGTCTGTGAGGCGAAGATCCATGTCATTTCCTTGCGCCATGTTACTACCATGATCTCCATTAATGCCAATTACGAATAAATGTTATTAAATTTGAATCTAAAAACTGGCCTCCCAATACTTTTGTATAGTGACAGCAAATTCACCAACGAGCGAAAGTTTATTGCCCAGGTCGCGCCTCGAGAACAATGGACGACTTGATAATATCGCCAAGCAATACTTCGTTACGAGAACAATAAGCTCTTCGTCACGCAACAGCGTTCGCTTGCACACACTTGACGGAGAGTGACAACATCACAAAATCGCCCCACATTGTTAGCGATGAAAGACAGTGCTCCTGTCGCGTCATTTTGGAACACAGATACGTTAATTTTATTATATGTAATTCGACATCACACTTCGTCAGCACGATATTCTCGGACTCATAAAGTGAGCGACGATGTGCTGTGGTTACGCCAGTGAATTTGCGTTGTACACTGAATCGACACTCCGCTGACCACCTTATAGAGGGTGGCGGAGGATGCATCTTACCAGCTGTCAGTTTCCTCCATTCACGACCGATTAACGAATGTTATGTCCGAGGACTGACTGTTGATGTGCGTGCGAATGAGCTGTAATTTATTTCGCAGACGTGAAGGAGAGGAACTATTATGTTGGCCGACTATTCCTAGAACGTTGTTGTCGATGCGATCATCCGTACGGTGACTGGTTTGATGCACTCTATCCTAGACAAACCTCTTCATCTCAGAATGGTTACTGCGATCCACATCCTTTTGAACCTGTTTACTGCAGTAATCTCTTGATCTCCCTCTACAATTTTTACTCCCCACACTTCCCTCCAATAATAAACTGGCGATCCCTTAATGTCAGAGGATGTGCCTTATCATCCGACTCCTTCGTTTAGTCAAGTTATGCTAGAAATATCTTTTATTCCCAATTACATTCAATACTTCCTCATTTGTTACGCGATCTACCCATCCAATCTTCAGCATTTATCTGCAGCACCACATTTCGAAAGCCTCTATTCTTTTCAAGTCTAAACTGTTTATCATACACACAAATACCTTCACAAAAGATTTCCTGTCATTTAAATCTACAGTTGAGGCTAACAAATTTTTTTCTTCAGAATTGCTTCTCTTACTAGTCTGCGTTATATATCCTCTCTACTTCGATAATCAAAGAGGAAAACTCATCTGCTAGTTTTACTGTCCCGTTTCCTAATCTAATTCCCTCAGTATCGTCTGATTTAATTCGACTGCATTCCACTAACCTTCTTTTTCATTTGTTAATGTTCATCTTACATCCTCTTGTCAAGACACTGTCAGTTCCATGCAACTGCTCTTCCAAGTCCTCTGCTACGACAGTATTACAAGCTCATCGGCGCACTTTGAAGTTTTCATTTCTTCTCCCTGACCGTAAATTCCTTTTCCAAATTTTTCATTGGTATCCTTTCCCGCTTTCTCAATGTACGGATTGAATGACATTAGAGACAGGCTACAACCCTGTCTCCCTTCCTTCTCAATCCTGCTTCCCTTTCATGCCCATCAACTTTTACAACTGCAGTTTGTTTTCAGTTCAAGTAGTAAATAGACTTTCGCTCCTCGTATATTAACACTTCTAACTCTAGAATTTCAAAGAGTATATTCCAATCAACATTGTGAAATTTTTTTTCAAATGTACGAGCGACGTACAATAAGTAATGCAACACATACTTTTCTCGGGCAATTACGGGTTCAAAAATTCGGAATTTGTTGTGGGACGTCGTGGAATATTTCCTCTTCATACGCTATAGTTTTGTGAAGTTCGGATAAGTGGCGGCGTTACGCGTAGCCTTCAGATTGACGTCTGTAACAGAGGTGCGTTGCAAGCAGACAGCTGTCTGTGAGGTTCTTTTCGTGTGGAAATGGAGAAATGAGCGTTTGGCGTCGTTCGCCGGGAGGCCCCTTGCGGGGCAGGTCCGGCCGCCTTGGTGCAGGTCCTATTACACTCGACGCCACATTGGGCGATCTGCACGCCGGATGGGGATGAAATGATGCTGAAGACAATACAACACCCAGAATCTGAACGCAGAAAAAGCTCCGACCGAGCCGGGAATCGAACCCGGGCTCATAGGACGGCAGTCCGTCACGCTGACCACATTTTTTTTTTTTAAATTCTTTGTTGATCTCATTTTGTTCTATTTTGTTCGTTTCATGTGTTCGGGGCGGACGTCTCATGACACCCGTTCAGGTTGTTCGTTAATCCGTTCACTCAGTTTTTTTTTTATTACAGAGGGTAACTAACCCTCTGACCGAACACGCTGAGCTACCGTGCCGTCGACCACTCAGCTATCGGGGCGGACAGGTTCTTTTGGTGAAAAACCAGAGCATCGCAGATACTCATAGGCGCCTAGAGAATGTCTACGGAGACCTGGCGTGAACAAAAGCACAGCGAGTGGTTGGGCGAGGTGTCTGTCTCCATCGCAATAAGCTCGCGCAAACCTGTCCGACATCCCGTGTGCCAGGCGGTCGCACACAGCTGTTAACTCCTGCAATGTTGGTACGTGCGCACGATCTCATTCGAGCTGATCGACTGATCGTAATCAAACACAAGTCATGGCGACCGTCTTCTGGGACTCTGTACAGGTTACCCTGTTTGACGTCCTCCCCCATGCTGCAACGACCAACTCTGATGTGTATCGTGCTACCCTCAGGAAATTGGAAAATCGACTTGAACGTGTTCATCGCTACAAAAATACACTCCTGGAAATTGAAATAAGAACACCGTGAATTCATTGTCCCAGGAAGGGGAAACTTTATTGACACATTCCTGGGGTCAGATACATCACATGATCACACTGACAGAACCACAGGCACATAGACACAGGCAACAGAGCATGCACAATGTCGGCACTAGTACAGTGTATATCCACCTTTCGCAGCAATGCAGGCTGCTATTCTCCCATGGAGACGATCGTAGAGATGCTGGGTGTAGTCCTGTGGAACGGCTTGCCATGCCATTTCCACCTGGCGCCTCAGTTGGACCAGCGTTCGTGCTGGACGTGCAGACCGCGTGAGACGACGCTTCATCCAGTCCCAAACATGCTCAATGGGGGACAGATACGGAGATCTTGCTGGCCAGGGTAGTTGACTTACACCTTCTAGAGCACGTTGGGTGGCACGGGATACATGCGGACGTGCATTGTCCTGTTGGAACAGCAAGTTCCCTTGCCGGTCTAGGAATGGTAGAACGATGGGTTCGATGACGGTTTGGATGTACCGTGCACTATTCAGTGTCCCCTCCACGATCACCAGTGGTGTACGGCCAGTGTAGGAGATCGCTCCCCACACCATGATGCCGGGTGTTGGCCCTGTGTGCCTCAGTCGTATGCAGTCCTGATTGTGGCGCTCACCTGCACGGCGCCAAACACGCATACGACCATCATTGGCACCAAGGCAGAAGCGACTCTCATCGCTGAAGACGACACGTCTCCATTCGTCCCTCCATTCACGCCTGTCGCGACACCACTGGAGGCGGGCTGCACGATGTTGGGGCGTGAGCGGAAGACGGCCTAACGGTGTGCGGGACCGTAGCCCAGCTTCATGGAGACGGTTGCGAATGGTCCTCGCCGATACCCCAGGAGCAACAGTGTCCCTAATTTGCTGGGAAGTGGCGGTGCGGTCCCCTACGGCACTGCGTAGGATCCTACGGTCTTGGCGTGCATCCGTGCGTCGCTGCGGTCCGGTCCCAGGTCGACGGGCACGTGCACCTCCCGCCGACCACTGGCGACAACATCAATGTACTGTGGAGACCTCACGCCCCACGTGTTGAGCAATTCGGCGGTACGTCCACCCGGCCTCCCGCATGCCCACTATACGCCCTCGCTCAAAGTCCGTCAACTGCACATACGGTTCACGTCCACGCTGTCGCGGCATGCTACCAGTGTTAAAGACTGCGATGGAGCTCCGTATGCCACGGCAAACTGGCTGACACTGACGGCGGCGGTGCACAAATGCTGCGCAGCTAGCGCCATTCGACGGCCAACACCGCGGTTCCTGGTGTGTCCGCTGTGCCGTGCGTGTGATCATTGCTTGTACAGCCCTCTCGCAGTGTCCGGAGCAAGTATGGTGGGTCTGACACACCGGTGTCAATGTGTTCTTTTTTCCATTTCCGGGAGTGTACAAACGAATTTCTCCACCGTGACAACGAAAGGCCTCACACAAGTGTGTGCATCCGAGAAGAGCTCACATAGCTTCACTGCTCTGTTGTTCCTCATCCAGCCTACAGCCCGGATCTCGCACCTTCCGATTTCCGTCTGTTTGGCCCAATGGAGGACGCACTCCACGAGAGGCAGTACGTGGATGATGCGGACGTTATCGACGCGGCAGTATGTTGGCTCTGCCGTCGACTTGTAGAGTGGTACCATGCGGGCACACAGTCCTTCCCGGTAACGTGGTTCGAATGGTTCAAATGGCTCTGATCACTACGGGACTTAACATCTGAGGTCATCAGTCCCCTAGAACTTAGAACTACTTACACCTGACTAACCTAAGGACATCACACACAGCCATGCCCGAGGCAGGATTCGAACCTGCGACCGTAGCAGCAGCGCGGTTCCAGACTGAAGCGCCTAGAACCGCTCGGCCACAGCGGCCGGCCCGGTAAGGTGACGAAGGGTGTCGCATCAGACCGAGATAATGTTTAAAGTAGCGTTTTATAGCCAAAAGATTGAGGAATAATATGGTGTCTTGGAACCCTATGTGGAGTTTTGCTGAAACCAACTGAGAAACCCACTATTTCTCAAAAAAAAAAAAAAAAAAAAAAAAAAAAATTATGTGTTGCATTACTTATTGAACGCCCCTCTTACAAAAGCCATAAACGTAGGTTAGTTATTTTGAAGGCGCTGTTCTAAGATAAGCCGTATGGACGGTATTGCTTCCCGTGTTAGTACATTTCTACGGAACCCAAACTGGTCTTCCCCGACGTGAGCTTCCACCATTTCTTGCAACGCAACCTCTCACAATTCCAACCCAATGCGCCACCTGCAGCGCCTGTCACCGGAATGTTTGTGCATCTTCATAACGCTTTCACGTTTACCTAACCCATCCCATGAATCAACACGGCGGTCTTCGTTGGTGTTTCTACATCTCTTCCATTAATTCTATCTGGTAAGGATTCCAGGATGATGAGTAGTTCGCAAGACTCAATCGAATAAATTGCGCTACTGACCATTAAAATTGCTACACCAAGAAGAAATGCAGATGATAAACGCGTATTCATTGGACAAATATATTATACTAGAACTGACATGTGATTACATTTTCACGCAATTTGGGTGCATAGATCCTGAGAAATCAGTACCCAGAACAACCAACTCTGGCCGTAATAACGGCCTTGATACGCCTGGGCATTGTGTCAAACAGAGCTCGGATGGCGTGTACAGGTAGGCCTATAGCTGCCCATGCAGCTTCAACACGACACCGCAGTTCATCAAGAGTAGTGACTGGTGTATTGTGACGAGCCAGTTGCTCGGCCACCATTGACCAGACGTTTTCAGTTGGTGAGAGATCTGAAGAATGTGCTGGACAGGTCAGCAGTCGAACATTTTCTGTATCCAGAAAGGCCCATACAGTACCTGCAACATCGGGTCGTGCATTATCCTGCTGAAATGTAGGGTTTCGCAGAGATCGAATGGAGGGTAGAGCCAGGGGTCGTAACACATCTGAGATGTAACGTCCATTGTTCAAAGTGCCGTCAATGCGAGCAAGAGGCGACCGAGACGTGTAACCTATGGCACCCCATACCATCACGCCGGGTGATACGTAAGTATGACGATGACGAATACACGCTTCCAATGTGTATTCACCGCGATGTCGCCAAACACTGATGCGACCATCATGGTGCTGTAAACAGAACCTGCATTTATCCGAAAAAATGACGTTTTGCCATTCGTGCACCCAGGTTCATTGTTGAGTACACCATCGCAGGCGCTCTTGTCTGTGATGCAGCGTCAAGGAAAACCGCAGCCATGTTCTCCGAACTGATAGTCCATACTGCTGCAAACGTCGTCGAACTGTTCGAGCAGATGGTTGTTGTCTTGCAAACGTGCCCATCTGTTGACTCAGGGATCGAGACGTGGCTGCACGATCCGTTACAGCCATGCGGATAAGATGCCCTGAAACTTCCCCTTTGAACAATTATACATGACTGTGCTTAAACTGAAACACAATATTTTGTTAGCGCAACGCAATCTGACTTTCAAAATTCCCTACAAAAGAATGGCCCTGACTAGCATTAAACTATACCTTTTACAAATCACTTACCTCACAAAATCTTCGCTGCTCAAGCTACTGCAATACAGCGAGCGCCACTACTGCCAGCTAAATAAAAGATTCAAACTACTGAAGGCACTAACTACTGATAGGGATAGTTAGCAAATGAAAGATATTAATAGAGAACAAACAATGTATTTACCTTGATATCATCATATATAAATATACCAGTTCATGAAAAATTACAAAACTCCGCCATCTCCCTCCACACATCCACCACTGCTGGCGGCTCACCTCCAACTGCGCAACGCTACGCGCTGTTCACAGCCAGCTGCCTAACACTACAATGGCGAGTATTACAACAATGCAAAGCAGCCACAGACTGCACACAGCACAGCCAGTGATTTTCATACAGAGGTGGCGTTACCAATAAGAAATCCTAAACAGCCTACTTACATAAGAACCTCAACAGCCTACTTACATAAAGATAACATAAACAGCCTACTTACATAGCCCCCATGCTCCCCACAAAAATTTTACAAATTTTTTTTGGGCAGTGGCCAATAACGATTTGAAAAAATTTTTCATAATTACAATAACAAAGATATCAAATGCACACACTTATTTATACAATGCTGGTCAAAAGCTAAAATTTTTGTCACAGTCCATAAAGACAGTCCAGATTGTTCATCACTGTAAAATTTCAGTGTTTTTCTCAAAGTCTGAGCAGTAAAAGAAAATGCACACGGAAGTAGTGGATTTCCATGGAGTCTTGAAGAAGCAGTGTTGTCCTTCCAACGGAAAGACAGTGCTGACTCTTGACATGCTGACAGGTAATGGGCCACAATATAGCAAACCCACAGCAGAGTCATTCGACGTTTTGAAGAACATTGGAGGTAGGTCACCACAGAGCAGACCCACCGTAGTCCTGGTAGAGATTACGATACTGGTGGGCCACCAGAGGTGCAGACCCACTGCAGTCCTTGTAGAAATAATGGTATTGATGGATCATCAAAGATGTAGACCCACTGTAGTCCTTGAAGAGATGGCCAGCAGCCATCTGTTGTGACTGTGCAGGTGCACAATCACCACTGAAGAGTCTTGCGGATAATGTAGCAAGTCCATAAACCACCACTTGTGCACTCACAAAGTTTCTGGAATTGTCCTTAGAACCAGCAATGCTGTTATCCAGTCCCTTGCTGAATTATTAATACACTTGCAAACACTGACAGTCCCTACTTCTCACATATTGTCCATATACTATGACCAACAGAAACGTGTGCAGTGAAATGTAACTTACAAGTTAATAATATCATGAACTGGTGACAATTACAATTTTATAACATAAGAATACAATTACAAAGGTACAAAATACATCATTAAAGAACATAATAATACAGATAACATTTGTAGTACAGGCTTTACAAAAGAATCGAACTAACATATACATCAGTGGAATTATGACATGAGTACATACATAAAAGATCACAATAACTTTTGAAACATCAACTTTACACATGAGCATTAAACAGAATAAATAATGTGTAAGCATATTTATAAGGTAAATAACATATTATTAATGCCAATTATATTTGAGGATAACAGTATTCCTCATCATAGTGAATGTAGCTTAATATTAAAAGAAGAAAAAAATTCTATGAAACTACACAGAGACAGGAAGAAAACAAATACACAAGGGTACACAAACATATAGTGGGATAACACCAATAGGAAAGGACAGGGTTCGTTTTCAGTGTAACATTTGGTACTGCAGTCCAACCCAAAACTTCATATATCTTTCCTCTTATTTCATCCTTTGTTTCCACCAAAAAAATTCGATCTAAGCATGCTTTCTGTATTTATATGTTCACACATTTCTTACCTCATTTTTATTTTCCATTATCTTACCTCATCATTTATTTCCTAGAAAATCCTACCTATACCTGCTTTCTGTACGTTTTTCGTATAGATTCTCAATGCATTTCTTCCAATTTATCGCAACTCATTCTCTTCTATAGTCTACCCCCTCTTAAGCTAACTTAAATCTACTGAGCTCAGATGCTAAACTAAGGGACGAGGCAATGCAGCAGCACAAAACAATTAACACAAACATCAATGACGAAAAAAATTCAAATTTGCAAAGCAAGCAGCATTAAACCTGGCTTAGCAGAGTAACACAAATTAAAATTCAGTAGCACTACGCCAGGCAAACAGCAGCAACTTATACCTAGACATGACATAGCTCAAGCAGAAAAAATATTACACTAAAATGGCCATGTCTAATACCTATGTCACATCTTAACATTAGAGTGATGCATCACAAAAACTTACGCTAGTAGATAAGTAACCAAATCGTAAAAAAATTATTTATGCAATTCCTGTGAAGGGAAATGTTTTTTTTGTGCTCCCTCATTTGTTTTGGATAGATCATAAAATTATTTACTGGATCTGTAGGCATAAAATATTTATATTAGTACATATATTAAATTTTATTTTAACCAATGCTGCAGTGCAGCTAGAAACTTGATATTAAACAAAATGTGTAAATAAATACATAAAGCAAGCCATATGGCATTTTTCTTAACTAGCAAGACAATAGCTGTGAAATGTTTCTCATCGTTTCATTAGGCATTTCAGTAAATATCATAAATTACGAGCTCCACAGTATGCTTTCAACAAGGAGATGTCAGTAGCGCGGACAATGGCCTTCCCTTTCCTTTTTTTTTCTACCTGTGCTTCTGATGAGGCACTCACTAATGACTTGTTCTCCCGGCGTCTGACACAGCTGGGTGCCCGCGACGCATTACGTGCAGGTGGTCACTTAACTTTCTTACGGAAATATTTACGACAGCAGTTTCTGCTACAGTCTCACATAGAAATATTTCACAGGTCAAGAATTAGCGTTGCAAATCTGTAGAAACAAAATGCTATTGATGTAACAGTGTCCAAAAAAAAATTTTCGTCTGCATTGTAATACATTCACGAATATACACACACATTTCATAACTCTTAAAGTACGATTCTTGGTTTCCAACAACCTTTTCCACAAATCAGAGTCCCTAAACACTACTCATTATTCCTTACCTTATTCGTCGACACTTCTTCAGTATTTCATCATAAGAAATACGTAGCATAATAAACATTCCTCAACAACATAATACACATCGTCGTCGTAATAATAACATCATAACACCTCAGTCAAATCTCAAAATCGTCGTAGCTTCCTCCAATAATTTCTAAGCCTAAAAAGAATTCTCTGCTCACTTAAATAGTGTCATCTACCTCAAACGTACTTTAAAAATCATGGTCTCATACCCAATATATCATTCAAGGCTCTCATAGTATCACAGTGATTCCGAAAAAATATGAACAGTTTACAAAGTACAGACAAAATACAGTTTCATAAGTGTGAAGTTATCCAACTGTGTAATTGCGTAAACATGTGTCACTGATATAGTAAAAATAAATGTTTTAAGTATAAAATTGATCACTGAAATGCGTGTCCTGTAGCGCTAAATGTGCATCTTGTTGTAAGATAATCTCTGTGGAAGTGTCGTAGTTATTTTCCTCCGAAAGCTAAGTTCTGCAGAAGCCAATGTACTTACCTCATGATAAATAAAAGTGAAATGCTTTGCGTATAGATATCGTAGTTATTATACTTATTGGCGTGATGAAGAAAGCACTGTACAGTAACGTAATGTTGTGCCACGAAAAAGGCTGTCTCATTGTTGCTATACCACAAAAGTTACTACTAAAACATGTTCTTCTTTCCAGAAGAATTCAGAAAACTGTGCAGATATAAAACAGAAACACCGCAAAATCAACATTGTAAATTGTCACTCATTAGTAGCGTCGTGATAAAATCGTGTAGCTGTCACATAAACTAACCTCTGTGTCATCTGGTATCTCTCAGAAAGCACTTTAAATTCAGAATGTATTTTCAAATAAACCAAAATGTTGCATTAAAATCTCATTAGCAGTACTGGTAAATGTTCTAAGTATGTGAGCCTTATAGTCGTTACGTAATCGTGCAACAAACAAGCAAGAATGTACACACACAATAACACTGTGACGTCTGTTCACTATAACAATGCATTCGTCATTTCTGTTTAAATAAGTTCTCTTGGTTCTTGACTGGCTATTTCACTTCAAACATTGTTACATGTTAACAGATTCTAAATCTGACAAAGCATATTAGTAATGTGAAGCGAAAAATTTTATGACAAAGACTAAGTTAAAAAGCAGATTATCTTTCAATAAACGGTTTTACATGTGAAATGTGGTGTAAACCTTTACTCTTCCTAGTACTCAGAGTTTCAACTTCAACGCAATTATCATGTGGTATACGTCGGATTCTGTAAGGTCCATTGTAAACTAGAAAGAATTTGTGACTCAAGTGTTTCTTCTTATGTGACAATGAATGAGCTTTAATGAGAACCTTCTGACCAATATACAATTTCTTTGCATTTGCTTTACCGTGTAGTTTTCTCCTTTTGTCTGCTGCAGATTTTATATTTTTAAGAGCCAAATCAATTATGTCTTTGTGTCGAAGTTTACGTGTATTCGGGAAAGGTACAAGCTCTCTGATTCTGTTCGGTGGTTCTTCATTCTTCAGTACAAGAGTAGGTGGTAAAGCAGTGGAATCATGAGGCATTTCATTCAGCACGTTTTGAAATAAGTGTAAATATCTGTCCCAATGCTGATGCTTTCTGTGACAATAAAGCCTGCAGAGCTTATTGATTTCTTTCATAATCCGTTCGGAGGGGTTACAATGTGGTGAGTACAATGAAATAAAAACAGGTTTGATTTTATGGTTGCGAAGCATGCGTGACCAAACAGCAGATCTAAATTGCGGTCCGTTATCTGAAATGACTTTAGCAACGTGGCCAACTTCACGTAAGAAATTTTTTAACAAAGGCGTTGGATACAGACCGTCCAGTGGTTTTACGTAACGGAGTGAAAGAAACAAATTTTGAAGTAAGTTCAACAGCGACTAGAACGTACGAAAATCCATTAGATGTTCTGACAAGCGGTCCCAAGAGATCAACAGCAGCAAATTCTTTTAATTTAGAAGGAATGATGGGAAACAACGGAGCACGATGTGAGACAGTAGATGGTTTCGCCTTTTGACAAAGTTTACAAATAGACAAGACTCTTCGAATTCGCTTTTCCATATTGTTAAAATAACAAGTCGTTCGAAGAATATGATAACATTTTCGTGGGCCAAAATGTGCGTAGCTGAAATGAATGTACCAAATGAGCTTATTAACAAAATCGTCTGGAATGCAAAGTACCCATAGCTTGTCATCAACAGTGCAGCGTTTGAAGAGTATGTTGTTTCTAACCAGGTAATAATGCCGAATCTGTGTGTGTGTCTTTTCATGCCATTTGCTCTTGATGTCTTTCCAAATCGGATCTTTATCTTGTTCATGAGCAATGTCCTTTAAAGATGTGGTGATGAAGTTTTCAAAGGCGACTTTCTGAATGTAAAGAATACTGAAATTTTTCTCGAGGTTGCCTTCTGTGGTACTTTTCTCAAGCCCAGCCGGTGCGCGTGACAGTGCGTCCGCAACAATGTTCTCCTTGCCGGGAATGTAGACTATTGTGAAGCGGAATTCTTGCAGAAACAATGCCCAACGTTTTAACCTGTCATGATTTAATTTTGAAGACATAAGAAATTGTAATGCACGATGATCACTGTATACTTTTACGTGCTTACCAGAAAGAAAGAAACGGAATTTGTTAAATGCCCAAACGATAGCTAAAGCTTCTAATTCAGTAACGGAATAATTTTTTTCAGATTTTGTTAGCACTCGGCTAGCAAAAGCAATGGTTTTCTGAACAGTAGTGTCATTTTCTGTGGCTTCTTGAAATAAATGGGCACCAAGACCGACTTTAGAAGAATCCGTGCTAAGGCAGAAATCTTGTGACAGATCTGGATGGGCTAACATTGGCGCGTGAAGTAACGCTTCTTTCAAAGAATTGAATTCCAACTGTGCTTGTTCGTCCCAGTTCCAAATAGTATTTTTTCCAGTGAGAGAACAAAGTTTTGGTGTAACAAGAATTTGCATATTCAGAAAACGACGGTAAAAATTTACGAGACCTAGAAAACTGCGGACTTGTCTTTTTGTGGATGGAACTGGAATGGCTCTGATTGCTTCTAACTTTTCAGGATCCGGCTGAATGCCTTCAGAAGAAATAATATGTCCCAAAAACTTCACCTTTGTCCTACCGAATTCAGACTTTTCCAAGTTAACTGTAATTCCAGATTCTGCAAAAATACGTAACAAACTGTTGAGGATGCGATTATGTAGTTCCCATGAAGCTTCTGCTATTAGAATATCGTCCACATATAAGGTGATGTGACGTTTTAAGAACTCAGGTAATATCGAATTTAGCCCGCGAATGAATGCTGCTGAAGAAATGTTCAAACCAAAGGGAAGTTTCCGAAACTGATAACAAACGCCGAAACAAAGGAAAGCTGTGTATTTTCTACATTCTGGATGAAGTTCGATCTGATAAAAGCTGGATCTGAGATCAATGGAAGACAACACTTTTACACCATTAAAATTTTGAAGAAGTTCTTCCATCGTCTGCGGCCTGTCTGTTTCAGGAATAATGATAGTATTGATTTGTCTCGAATCTAAGACAAGCCTGATCGATCCATTTTTCTTCTCAACAACATGTAACGGATTGTTGTATGAGCTTACTGCAGGCTCAATAATGCCCTCGTCAAGCATAGATTGTATTTCTGTTCTAACACGGTCCCTATAATGCGCCGGAATTACGTATGGTCTAACACAAAATTTAGCATGCTCACGAACACGAAATTGGTATTGAAATCCCTTGATTGTTCCTGTTTTGTGAGTAAAAACTGTGGAATGTTCTTGTAAAATCTCAAAAAGGTCCTGCCTATCAGTGTCATTACAATTCTCAATTGTTTGAATTTTATTCTGAATTAACTCATTAATTTCAAATATGCCGTCGATATCATCCCTGTCAGTTCTTGCAGAGTGATTGTTAGTGTCTAGTTCCGTAGAAAATTCCGAATTGTTGTCCAACAGAAGGTAAAGCCGATTGATTTCTTCGTCATGGTTTGAGAGCCAATCTTCAAATTTCAAAGCTATTGACTTACCTTCCTTCTCTAAACCTATTTCAGCATCGTGAAAGTTTAAGATTGCTTTGTATTCATTCAAAAAGTCTACTCCCAATATAATTTCCGTCGACAATAATGGAACAATGAGAAAGCTCATAGAGAAGCTGTGGCTTTGACAATAGAATTCTAAGTTGGTTTGTTGGCGTACATCTACACTTTTTCCAAAGATTGCACCTTGTAATTTAATCTTACGTAACGGAAGTGTGGGACAATCGTTCGATTTGTTGCATTTGCTAAAGGCTGTTTCACTAATTACTGAAATGGGACTGCCAGAGTCAAGTACTGCCGTAAATTTTACATCATTTACTGTAATGTGAATCACAGGATATGCAATCTTGTTATGTTTTATGTCGTGTTCCTGGAGTAAGATGTCCCTAATGTCTTCCATTTTTACGTAATTACTAGCTACGGCAGCTGCGTCGTCAGTTTCATAAGTATGTTTTGTGGCTGCCAGCGGTGTGAGTCATTGCCTATTGTCTCTTTGTTGGCGCGCGTCGTTATTGGGATTTGGAGACCTAACTTCTACAAATTCACCTCCTCGAGAGGGCCCTGCCCTGTTTAAATCCCGCCAGTTCTGATGCAATTCAGGTCTGTCGTTACGATCACATCGTCTGTCGTCATGTCGATAGCTCCTGTAGTTTCTTTCTTGTCGGTTAAGTGGTGGAGAATTTCTCCCTGAATCGTAACTGCGCACTGGACCGTTGCGTCTAAAGTTATTCTGTCTCCCTTGATAATAATTGTTTTGGTTCCCATATTGTCTGTTTCTCTGATTGTCTCTGTGATAGTCATTACCACGGAGAGGTGATCTTTCCCTGTAATTATTACTACTCTGCCAACGGTTGTCATACGGGTGGTGTCTGTTTTGGTCACGATATGTGTTGTGAGAATAGCCTTGTCGTGTCCAGTTATTACTTCTTTCATCGCGGATTTGCGACGGATGTGACCTGTAATTGTTGTGTTCCTGGTTTCGCGTTCCGCGATTGTCAGTGTCAATTTCTAATTCTTGTAACAGTCCCTGAAAAGCTTCAATGTCGTCTTTGCAACGTCCTGCTAAAATAATATGTCGTAAATGTTCAGGTAATTTGATTAAGCAAATGCGGATGAGTTCTGAGGGGCTGTATGGGTTTGACAGGTACTGATTCTTGTGCAACATGTCTTCAAAATATTTCACAATACTGGAGAATTCAGATTGTTCGAAATGTTTCATCATTATGATACCATGTTTTACCCGGTCTTGTGTGGCTTGAGACCAATATGCTGAGAGGAAGGCATGGTAAAATTCTCCTTCACTGTGGCAATCGTGAATGACCGATCGCATTCTTACAGCTGGTTCATTCTCTAAGTAGCCACACATAAATTCTAACCTGTGCTCCAACGACCAGTTGGGAGGGAAACAATGACAGAATTGATGGAGCCACGCTTGTGGATGAATGTCGTTGGCAGAATTCTTAAACGTTTTGAATTTACGTGTAGTAATGAACAGCTTATAGTCAAAATCATCATGTCGGCGAGTCGCATATCGGTCATTGTTAGGTCGTGTCGGCCGTTCCATCTCAAAATTCGGTGCACATTGCCAATTTCTTTCATAACTTCTGAAATGCCCTGTGTTATTATTTTGCGGCTTTTCCGTGTTTCTAAGTCCCTCTTCCCAAGTTGGGGCACGAGTATCCTCTGAAATACGTAATTCTTGTATTAACTGTGTCAGCTGATCTTGTACTTCCCGGATTTCTCTTTGGTGTTGCGTATTAATCTGATTCTGATTTTGTTTGAATTTCCTAATTTGTTCGCACTCTTCAGTGTCAGTGAAGGCTACAGGTCTTGTGTCATTCAGATCATCATCTACCTTTGTAGATAAGTTAGTGACCTGATCCGAAAGTTCGGCTACTTTCTCCGATAGTGAACACATTTCCTCAGTGTGTTTTTCTGAACCAAGTTTCAGAGTATCTACTGTGTCCTTTAAGTTTTCCTGAGTTTTTGCAAGTTGCGTAACCGAATCGGTAGATGCAACTGAGTCAATTTTAGCCCACAAGGTCTCATGATTTTCATGAACAATGGCTTGCAGTTCTTTTATGGCTGCTTCGTGATTCTGTAATGCATTTTCATGCCGCGAAAAAATAGGTTGAAAATGCTCACAAATTTGTGTTTTTACGTCATTACAGACTTTTTGACATTTCGATTCAATGTTATGTAACTCAGTGGTTAAATCTTCACGTGTTTGTTCAAGTGTAGTGTCTAACTTTTGAAGATTTTGTTCCATTGTGTCTAACTTTTTGAGATTTTGTTCCACTGTGTCTAACTGTTGCTGTGTTTGTCTCTGGTGTTGTTCCATTGTGTCTAACTTTTTAAGATTTTGTTCCACTGTGTCTAACTTTTGAAGCTTTTGCTGTGTCTGTCCCATTTGTTGTATTAATTGTAATAACAATGCATTGGTGTCTGAAACATGTTCCTCAGTGCTTTTCGGCAGTGAATTTACACCGGAAACATTCACATTTTGACAAGCAGAAAATGTGTCTTGACTTATTTGAGAAAACGGTGAGGATCCAAAACCTGAATCTACAGTATTTGCGAGATCGTGTCGTGTCATTTCGGCTTCCTGAGGCGAGCTATTGCCGACCGGTCGATCGATAATACTTCTCTCTTCACTAATTGTTTCACTGTCCACGCCATTGTTTGACGCCCGCTCCATTTCCCTGTGCACAGTTACCAAATTACTACTTTGAACATTAGTAAATTCATTACTCGGCGGCGCTGATAAGCTACGCTCGTCATCGCTATTATTTCTCAGTTTAGTTTGGAGCCTAGTGTTACGTTTTTCACACGCCATTATTGTCACAGTATTTCACACGACAACACAGAAAAACACAATTTGAAGATCAAAAATAAAAGAACACATTAACATAGCACTGAAAATAATATCTAGTTAATTGCAAGCGCAGCTGCGAAATACTTGGTGCAAATCTACATGCATGCCACAACTGTTTTACTATACAACAATGAAAGACTGCAACTACAAAGGAAATTCTCTCTACAATTACGCGCTAGCAATAAACAAAAGCTACACTAAATACACAAACTACAAGAAAAAATCAGAAGATTCCAGGTTCGAATCCTGGCAGGGTCGCCATATGAAACTTCCCCTTTGAACAATTATACATGACTGTGCTTAAACTGACACACAATATTTTGTTAGCGCAACGCAATCTGACTTTCAAAATTCCCTACAAAAGAATGGCCCTGACTAGCATTAAACTATACCTTTTACAAATCACTTACCTCACAAAATCTTCGCTGCTCAAGCTACTGCAATACAGCGAGCGCCACTACTGCCAGCTAAATAAAAGATTCAAACTACTGAAGGCACTAACTACTGATAGGGATAGTTAGCAAATGAAAGATATTAATAGAGAACAAACAATGTATTTACCTTGATATCATCATATATAAATATACCAGTTCATGAAAAATTACAAAACTCCGCCATCTCTCTCCACACATCCACCACTGCTGGCGGCTCACCTCCAACTGCGCAACGCTACGCGCTGTTCACAGCCAGCTGCCTAACACTACAATGGCGAGTATTACAACAATGCAAAGCAGCCACAGACTGCACACAGCACAGCCAGTGATTTTCATACAGAGGTGGCGTTACCAATAAGAAATCCTAAACAGCCTACTTACATAAGAACCTCAACAGCCTACTTACATAAAGATAACATAAACAGCCTACTTACAGCCCGTCATCTCGACTGCTAGTGATACGAGGCCATTGGGATCCAGCACGGCGTTCCGTATTACCCTCCTGAACCCACCGATTCCATATTCTTCTAACACACACTGGATCTCGACCAACGCGAGCTGCAATGTCGCGATACGATAAACCGCAATCGCGATAGGCTACAATCCGACCTTTATCAAAGTCGGAAACGTGATGGTACGCATTTCTCCTCCTTACACGAGGCATCACAGCAATGTTTCACCAGGCAACGCCGGTGAACTGCTGTTTGTGTATGAGAAATCGGTTGGAAACTTTCCTCATGTCAGTACGTTGTAGGTGTCGCCACCGGCGTCAACCTTGTGTGAAAGCTCTGAAAAGCTAATCATTTGCATATCACAACATCTTCTACCTGTCGGTTAAATTTCGTGTCTGTAGCACATTTTCTTGGTGTAGCTATTTTAATGGCTAGTAGTGTCTGTTTCCACCTTGAATCTCAGTCTGGCATCCGTCTTCCCTACAACTGGTTTAATGTGGCCTTAGAATTTGAGGTCGCTCATGAAGGTTACTCCCAGTTATTTTTATGTTTTTACTGTTTCGAGTGATTTAACAACAACAGTGGACTAGAAGAGAAGTCACCGATTGTATTGTCTCCCTAAGTGTCCTAGTACCATCTCGTGTGGAATTTTGCTGAAAAGAACTGAGAAACCCGCTATTTCTCAAAAAAAAAAAAAAAAAAAGATCTATTGCCTATCGACAAAGTGACGTTCTTCATAGATGAACATAGCTCTCGACAGTCTGCGCACAGTTTCTAATTCGGTATTCGTGTTGTACGTCACCGTTGGCCTAGATAGTGTGTGAGTCACGATGATGCTGACGAAACGGGTGTGATCTGAAATTTTGGGTGAACAGGTAAACAGGAACGAATTTTTGGACGAGTTCGCCGCTTGCACTCCATGGGTACAATAAGCCACATGGTAATGTAGTTCATTTGTCTGCATAGCGAGGGCCTGTTGTATTACTTCACAAAGAGACGCACTTTCACTGACCTGAAAACAGGTAGGAGTCCACGAAAATATTGTAGAGATCACAACCAAGATCAGAAATTCATACTTAATTCAATCATCTGAGCTACGTTAACAACGGATTTTATCGCTTGGCAAAATAATCGGATCGTCATTTCAGCTCTCATGCAACATTATAGAATGGTGACTAGTAAAATAATTAGAAAATGGTCAAGTTTTCAAAGAAGGTTTTGGTGCTGCCTCGTACGAGTGACGAGGCAAATGTCCCGCCGCAAAATGGATGCTGGATGAAGCTCAGATTTTCGTAGCCAACCGCTCCAGTCCTCTACTGTGCAAAATAGTAAAGCTAAATTAGATTCAAGTCATATAAAATAATTTCTTAACTGTTCCATGGCGGAAAATTTCTCTGGTCGAACCGTGTGTCACTTTTTTTTAGTCACTTTTTTAAAAGCTAAAGTTCATGAGGTCTGAGTGCACAACGTACCGAGAGATATCTGTCGGCAGCTCAGTATAATCCCGAATGGCTACATTTGGCGCTCGGATGCCTTTCATAGAGCGAGATAGTTAGGGCTGTCAGCAGAATAGCCGATAGTCCATATCGAAGTGCTTTGAATGCTTGTTGTCATCAGAATGCAACCAGTCGACATTTGAGCCATACCGCTTGCAATTTCAGAGACTATCTGCTGGCGGTAATGGATCCATCAGACGCGCCAATGTAATTGAGGCTGTGAAGCACGTCGGCCGATACCTCACGACATAGTCTTTCCATTGTCTCCGGGCAGCATAAAGCTATCACTTTTGTTCGACCAGTATGGCCGTCAAATTAGGAGAATATCTGTTGCCAGCAACAGATCTGGCAGATGCGCGTCTGCTGTTATCAAAGAGACATGTTAGCATTATGGTGGTGCAATACTGAGAACTCCAATGCTTAATCAAGCTCGTGACACTGTAATGTAATGAATCTGTTGACAGCGGAACATACTCAAAATGGCTAATATATCCTAAATTAAGCCTCTGTAAGAAAAGGGCGTTAAAGAGATGCCGTCAAACTATCATTTTCACTTTTGCCGGCTTTTTCTAAAATACTTAAGCATCTGACTGCCAATAACATATTGTCGAAGTCACAGGATTCCGATGTAGAGAAGCCTATTAACAGATACAGTGAGAATGTGCTTAATTCATTAGACCGCAAATTAGAGACTACTGGCATTCACTGTGACTTGTCAAAAGCATTTGACTTCGTCATCACAGCATTCTCTTAAGTAAATTAGAATATTATGGTGTCACCGGCAGCGCTACTAAATGGTTCGAATCTTGCCTAACTAACACGGAACGATGGGTGACGTTGCGAAATACACTGAAGAGCCAAAGAATCTGGCACACCTGCCTAATATCGTGTAGGGCCCCAGCGAGCACGCAGAAGTGCCTCAACACGACATGGCATGGACTCGACTAATGTCTGAAGTAGTGCTGGAGGGAACTGACACAATGAACCCTGAATGGCTCACCATAAATCCGTAAGTGTACGACTGGGTGGAAATCTTTTCTGGACAGCACGTTGCAAGGCATCCAGATACGATCACTAATGTTCATGTCTGGGAGTCTGGTGGGCAGCGGAAGTGCTGAAACTCAGAAGAGCCACTCTGGACGTGTGGGGTGTCGCATTGTCCTGCTGGAATTGCCCAAGTCCGTCGGAATGCACAATGGACGTGAAAGGATGCAGGTGATCAGGCAGGATGCTTACGTGCATGTTACTTGTCAGAGTCGTATCTACACATATTAGGGGTCCCACATCATTCCAACTGCACACGCGCCACACCATTACAGAGCTTCCACCAGATTTAACAGTCCCCTGCTGACATGCAGGGTTCATGGATTCATGAGGTTGTCTCCATACCCGTACACGTCTATCCGCTCGATACAATTTGAAGCGAGACTCGTCCGACCAGGCAACATCGTTTCCAGTCATCAACAGTCTCCGTCGGTGCTGACGGGTCCAGACGAGGCGTAAAGCTTTGTGTCGTGCAGTCATCAAGGGTACACGGGTTGGCCTTCGGCTCCGAAAACCAGTATCGTTGATGTTTCATGGAATCGTTCGCACGCTGATACTTGTTGATGGCCCAGCACTTAAATCTGCAGCAATCTGCGCGAAGGTTGCACTTCTGTCACGTTGAACGATTCTCTTCAGTCGTAGTCGATGTCGGAGATTTGATGTTTTACGGGATTGCTGATGTTCGCGGTACACTGCTGAAATGGTCGTACGGGAGAATTCCCACTTCATCGCTACCTCGGAAATAATGTGTCCCATCTCTCGTGCGCCGACTATAACACCACGTTCAAACTCACTTAAATCTTGATAACCTGCCATTGTAGCAGCAGTAACCGATCGAACAACTGCGCCAGACACTTGTTGTCTTATACAGGCATCGCCGACCGCAGTGCCGTATTCTGTCTGCTTACATATCTCTTTATTTGAATATGCATACATATACCAGTTCCTATGGCGTTTTAGTGTACCTGTACAGTAACCAATCAGTCTTCATTTTATTGGGAATTAATTACATGTTATATTCCTCAAGCTTCCATCTCGGGTCTATTGCTTTTTCTTGTGTTCATTAATGACATTACCAGACGCTAAATTTGTTTTGTTTGCAGATAATACAAACAGTGCAATAAATAGCAAGTCAAGTATAGATTTAGAAATGGCTGCTAATCAAATTTTCACAGGCACTAATAAATGGATTAAAGCTAATGCGCCGGCCGCGGTGGTCTCGCGGTTCTAGGCGCGCAGTCCGGAACCGTGCGACTGCGACGGTCGCAGGTTCGAATCCTGCCTCGGGCATGGATGTGTGTGATGTCCTTAGGTTAGTTAGGTTTAAGTAGTTCTAAGTTCTAGGGGACTGATGACCACAGCAGTTGAGTCCCATAGTGCTCAGAGCCAAAGCTAATGCACTGTCATTAAAATGTGCAATTCATAAACTGTAAGAGATATCTTTCCAGCGTGTGTACAGGGTCATTTTTCCCACCGTGCACAAACTCTAGGGATTGATCAATGAGAGCATACAGAACAAAAAAGATCTAATGAACGTATGTCTGGAAACGCATGGTTTCCACGCTAGAGACCATGTATTCAGTTAAACATTGTTTCAGAGGCTGTGGTCTAATAGGCGCTGTTCCATGCATCCATATTTACGGTATGTCCTGAAAATGGCTTCCTCGTGCCTCAACACATGCGTGAACGCGCCGTAGCATGTTCTGTCTCACTCATTCACATCGGCCAGGCTGCATCCGAACAGTGTCAAAGACAGCGTGCATACGCTGCTTCAGTGTATCTGCATACGCAACACAGAATAGAAACCGCACGGTTTGAGATCCGGTGAACGAGCAGGCCATGCAATTGGACTCCCTCTTCATATCCATCGACCAGGGAAGACACGACTGAGACGCGTCCGAAGTGGACTGGAGCACCGTCATATATCGGTCAAACAACCGTTCGTATCATCAATGGCACTTCTTCCAGCAGGAGAGGCGAAGTCACCCGCAAGAAACGCCTATTGGGCGACGTGAAAGGAAGAATGGTCCCAGGATACGGTCGCCAATTATCCCGGCCCACACATTCCGGCTGCACCAATTCTGATGATTCGCTGTCGTCATACCGCGGCATACCATCCCACAGATGACTGTTAGGAAAGTTGAAGATACAACTCCGCGTAAAGATGGTCTCATCAGTGAATAGGACGAATAACACAAATCACGGAATCGTGTTTGCCTGATGAAGAAACCAGTGGCCAAACTCCTCCTGATACGGAAAGTCTGTGGCTAGTAAGCCCTGCTAACGCTGTAAGTGATAAAGGTAGTAACAATTGTAATGGAGAATGTTCCACACGGTCGTCTGGCTAACTTCTGGTACTAACACGGCGGTCTCCTTCCACAGTGTTAATCACATCTTCCTCGAAGTCTGCTGTATTAACATTTCGTAGGTAATATTACTGTAGTTACTGTAGCATGGACGTATATTTTATTGATTGTTATGGAACACAAAGCAATTCCAACAACGCAAATAACATTAAAACCACGTCATGGAACTTCTATAAAAGTCAAAGGTAACATCACTTACAGCCAAACTAGAAGTAAGTGTTACTAACTGCACCTCGTGAAAGGAGGTACTCTATAAATGCAGTAAAGTAAAAGATAATGAAACCTACAAACAGAACATTACAATTAGTTCTCATTTTTCGCATTCTATATCAAAGTCAACTTGTCCACTGAAACCATGGACGTCGTCTTCCACATTAGTATCACTTTGTAAAGAACCATATGTTTGTCTTGCATCTTTCTGGATCAGGTCAGCGTCAGAAGAGGCTCCAGACCTTCGGGATTTTCCTTGGAAAATTCCACAGTGGAATTAAGGGTTCACCCAATTTCAGGGGAAGGAGGTCTTCCTATTTCTTTCCTTTTTCAAAACGGTTATTCCAACTGCAGTCTTCTGGTCAAAGTTTATTTTCATAAAAATGCTTAGAGGTTTGTTTTTTCTCGTTCTAATATATCTAATTTTCAGGTATGTTATATTGTTTTTCTGTGTCAACTTTACGATTTCTTATTTGTTTTTTCTAGCATTTGTGTTCCAACAAATTCTCTCTTTGCGGCTCCGTGGGCAAGAAAGGCATTATTTTTACCACTTACTTTCATGGCATTCATAGTACACTATGTGATCAAAAGTATCCGGATAGCCGACCCGGGTGGCCGAGCGGTTCTAGGTGTTACAGTCTGGAACCGCACGACCGCTACGGTGGCAGGTTCGAATCCTGCCTCGGGCATGGATGTGTATGATGTCCTTAGGTTAGTTAGGTTTAAGTGGTTCTAAGTTCTAGGGGACTGATGACCTCAGAAGTTAAGTCCCATAGTGCTCAGAGCCATTTGAACCATTTTTGTATCCGGACACCTTGCTGAAAATTACTTACAAGTTTGTGGCGCCCTCAACCGGTAAAGCTGGAATTCAATATGGTGTTGGCCCACTCTTAGCCTTGATCACAGTTTCCACTCTCGCAGGCATACGTTCAATCAGGTGCCGGAAGGTTTCTTGGGGAATGGCAGCCCATTATTCACGGAGTGCTGCACTGGGTATGTCGGTCGGTGAGGTGTGGCACGAAGTCGGCGTTCCAAAACCGGAAAGCTGTTCTAAAGAATTCAGGTTAGGACTCTGTGCACGACAGTTCATTACAAGGATGTTTTTGTCGTGTAACCACTCCACCACAGGCCGTGCGTTATTAACAGATGCTCGATCGTGTTGAAAGTTGCAATCGCCATGTCCAAATTGCTCTTCAACAGTGGGAAGCAAGAAGGTGCTTAAAACATCAGTGTTGTGATAGTGCACTGCAAAACAACAAGGGGTGCAAGCCCCATCCATGAAAAACACCACCACACCATAACAACAGCGCCTCCGAATTTCACTGTTGGTACTACACAAGCTGGCATATGACGTTCACCGGAGATTCGCCATACGCACACCCTGCCATCGGATCTTCACATTGTGTACCGTGATTCGTCACTCCACAGGACTTTTTTCCACTGTTCAATCGACCAATGTTCACGCTCCTTACACCAAGCGAGGCGTCGTTTGGCATTTACCAGCGTGATGTGTGGCTTACGAGCAGCCTCTCGAACATGAAATCCAAGTTTGCTCAACTCCTGCCTAACTATCATAGTACTTGCAGCGGATCCTCATGCAGTCCGAAATTCCCGTGTGATCGTCTGGATAGATGTCTGCCTCTTACACATTACGATCCTCTTCGAACTGTAGGCGGTCTGCGTCAGTCAACAGATGAGGTCGGCCCGTACGCTTTTGTGCTTTACATGTCCCTTCACGTTTCCAGTTCAGTATCACATCGGAAACAGTGGACCTAGGGATGTTTAGGACCACCTGATCCACCACGATCACGGACTCCTTCCTCGTGTTTCTTATTTTGCAAAGCGTTACCCGCTTTACAACTTGGTATCCTCAACATCTGTAAAAAGAAAGTTTTCCGTACAGACACCCCACACACTTCGTATAATCTACTAGACTTTCTTTTGTTTGATGTTTTCATTCTTTTCTGTTTGTTTCCTTCAGTTTAGAAATCGAGTTGAACTCACGAGGGCTTAAGTCAGGGGAGTGCAGTAGGTGGTATAGCACTTAGCAGCCCCATCAGACAAATAAATCAGTAACAGCTTGCACTGTCCGTGCTTGAGCACTGTCCTACAAAATGATGGTCAGGTCCTGCAGAAAGTGGCATCAGTTCTGTCTCTAAGCTGGTCGTAGGTTGTGTTCCAAAAATGAACAGCATAGAGACAGAAGTGATGACTTTCTGCAGGGCCTGACCATCATTTGGCAGGACAGTGCTCAAGCACGTACGGTGCTAGCTGTTACTGATTTGTTTGACTGATGGGGCTGCTAAGTCCTATACCACCTACTGCACTCCCCTGACTTGAGCCCTCGTAAGTTCAACTCGATTTCTAAACTGAAGGAAACACTTCACGCTATTCGCTTCAGAACTGCTACAAAAGCCGGCCGGAGTGGCCGTGCGGTTCTAGGCGCTACAGTCTGGAACCGCGAGACCGCTACGGTCGCATGTTCGAATCCTGCCTCGGGCATGGATGTGTGTGATGTCCTTGGGTTAGTTAGTTTAAGTAGTTCTAAGTTCTAGGGGACTAATGACCTCAGTAGTTGAGTCCCATAGTGCTCGGAGCCATTTGAACCATTTTGAACTGCTACAAATTCGTCGGGCAATAGTCCGCGCCGCTCGAACTGTCAACACAACTGGTACTGCTAAGAGTATCCTAAGATTCCACACCTCTGGCAACGGGTTATACACAATGCTGGTGACTAATCTGAAGGTCAGTAAAACTTTGAAACGCGCATCTATTTTGTACTAGCTGTAAATAAATAGTTGCCAATATTAAAGTTCCAACCCTCGTATAACTGCACAGAACAAATAATTAGTCACCCCCAGAGACATCACTGTACTATCGTGTAGCACTATCTCTAGCCTCAGTCGGGCTAGGAAGAGAGTGAAGCAGCACAGTGAGATATGCTGTATCCAGCTGACTACATACTCTGGTTGTTGGACTGTCAGTTTGCTGGGATAGTGATTGTTACGTTTCGCCGTTGGTTACAAATAGTCGCAGACAACTTCTCGGACAAACAGTACCCTTCTTGAATACAAATTCCTTTGGATGACAATGAATCGTGCCCGTTTACAACCACATAATATTCCTGTCCATATATTAAAAATCTTGCAGGTTATTTCTTATATTCCCGAGCACCACTTCTGCACTTCACCACTTGTCGCTAGTAACTCTTCTCCGCTTTCGCGCCCACTGACAATACGCCTCACATTAAACGTATCCATCCGCAGCTCGTGGTCTAGTGGTTTCTAGAACCAAGGACTTCTAGATCTACTTTCAACGGATTGAACGCCGTGGAAGCGGATGTGAAGTAACACCGGCAAAAACCCCAGCAGTATCCTGAATTGTTCCTGCTGCTGCTACTATCCGGGCAACCAGATCCTCTTCTGATGCAACAGGAGTTGCGTAAACAAGGTTGCGCATCTCTCCTCACACAAAAAAGTGCAGAGGGGACATGTCTGGGGATCGAGCAGGCCATGCTGCAGGACCACCTCTGCCATTCCACGTTTCTGGGAACCGTCGGTCCAGGAATCGACGCACACGGTGACTGAAATGTGCCGGCGCCCCGTCATGTTGAAACCACATGTGTTGTCTTCTAGGGAGCGGGACGTCTTCCAGCAATTCTGGCAATGCTCTGTCGAGAAAATTGTGATAGTGCCTGCCATTTAATGGCCTAGGTAGCAGATACGTCCCAATTAAACAGTCCCCAACAACACCGACTCACACATTAACGAAGAATCGCACTTTATGAGCGCTAGTAACTGTGGCATGTGGGTTATCGTCACTCCAAACATGCGAATTGTGCATGTTGAAGACTGCATCACGCCCGAACGTTGTTTCATCGGTAAACAACACAGAGGATGGAAAGGTAGGAGGCATTTCACACTGTTCCAGGTACCATTGCGAAAACTGTGCTCTGGGTGGATAATCAACTGGTTCCAGGTTGTGGACACGCTGCAAGTGAAATGGACGTAGCAATTGCTCTCGAAGGACTTTTCTTACATTCGTCTTGTTCTTCCCCATGTCACGTGCAATTGCACGAGTGCTGATTGAAGGATCCCGCTCCACATGCTGCAAGGCAGCTTCCTCAAATTGCAGCGTTCTTACCGTGCGACGGCGTCCCTGTCCAGGTAATCTGCTAAATGACCGGTCTCACTCAGACGTTGGTACACAGCAGCAAAGCTCGTATGACGGCGATTAGGATACTGTCGTTGATAAACCCGCTGTGCAGCTCGTCCATTGTGGTGCGCTACGTAGTACGCACCAACCATATCAGCGTACTCACTCCAGGTGTATCGCTCTATTAGTAAACAGGGACAATGCACTACCACACTGGTGGACAGCAGTTGCCTACAACTGAAAAGCATAATACGCCCTCTAACAACTGAAGGTCGTAATACGGCCTCTAACAACTGAAGAGCGTAATACGGCCTCGAACGGTTTAAATACTCCTCAGAGGAAAAAATGACATTAGGGAAAAATATTTGCTTTGACGTCCCCTACAACCTCCCAGAGTTTGTCGGTTTAAATACTTTTCACCCTGTATAGATCATTCAAATTAAGTTTTCTTAACCATCTCCTATATTCAGATATCGGACATTTACCAATCCGTTGTTTGTATAGATTTGCTGGAAATGTAACCATAATTCATAAAATGAACACTGAGATAGAATACGTGTGGTGAAATCATGATTTGCTATTTCAATAAATTAATTATGAAGAAATCAAGGCTATAATGATTCCAGTTTCTGAAAATAAATATCTATCCGCAGCTCGTGGTCGTGCGGTAGCGTTCTCGCTTCCCACGCCCGGGTTCCCGGGTTCGATTCCCGGCGGGGTCGGGGATTTTCTCTGCCTCGTGATGACTGGGTGTTGTGTGCTGTCCTTAGGTTAGTTAGGTTTAAGTAGTTCTAAGTTCTAGGCGACTGATGAACATAGATTTTAAGTCCCATAGTGCTCAGAGCCATTTTTTGAATAAATATCTAAATAAGACAAAAGATAAAACTTTTAAAGATAAATGAGCACTATGGGACTTAACTTCTGAGATCATCAGTCCCCTAGAACTTGGAACTACTTAAACCTAACTAACCTAACGACATCACACACATCCATGCCCGAGGCAGGATTCGAACCTGCGACCGTAGCGGTCGCGTGGTTCCAGACTGTAGCGCCTAGAACCGCTCGGTAACTCCGGCCGGCCTTTTAAACATACAATACACGCGAAAATTTTTTACATCTTCTACTGTAACGTCATATGCTTTCCTTTGCCTGCTTGGAGTATTGACGACGTTTAGAACTGCTTCTTGCTTCAACGGTAGGATTCGGTCTCATCGTTTTTCAGACCCTTGCGGGCTTCGGAGGAATCGGTACCATTTTTCTGAGCGCGGGAGGATTCGGGACTGCGCCCGGACATGCCACCGTCTGGCAGCTGTGGACACCCCGGGAAGAAGACAAAAAAAATGAAAACATAACAACAACAAGCGAAACAAATGAAGTATAATAAAAATATTTTACCCTTTTTCTGTCCCCTTTTCCTGTTTTCTTAACGAAACGATCAAAGGCGTATTTCATTTTTGCTCGTGGGCGGAGTCTGAAACCGTGGCGAACAACCGTCCCAGTTAGCTTGGGTGAAAGTGGCGGTGATTACAGCTTTGTTTTTGTATTTAGGTTAGGCAGGCTTTTGGTGGTAGTATGGGAGACAGGGGCAACGCCCGAAGTGGAAGAGGTCTAGGGAAAAAAAAGTGACAAGCGTTGCTGCCTCTAGATCACGGTGTCCCGGGTTCGATTCCGGACCGGGTCGGAGATTTCCTCTGCCCGGGGACTTGGTGTTTATGTTGCCCTCATCAGTTCATTATCATTCGGGGAAGTTGCGAGACTGGGCAGTAATGAAATGAAATGAAATGAGCGCTTGGCATCATTGGCTGGGAAGCCCCTTGCGCGGCAGGTCCGGCCGCCTTGGTGCAAGTCTTCTTAGATTCGACGCCGCACTGGGCGACCCGCGCGCTGAATGGGGATGAAATGATGATATAGACAGCACAACACCCAGTCCCTGAGCGGAGAAAATTCCCAACTCAGCCGGGAATCGAAGCCGGGCCCGTAGGACGGCAATCCGTCACGCTGACCATTCAGCTGTGGGGACGGACACTGGACAGTGAAGAGATTGGGAATTTGTACGGCCGCTGATAACCACGCTGTCGAGAGCCCCACACTACCATCATCAAACATATCCTTTGGCTCTATAAAGCAGCATACCTCTCTGACTACGCCAGCGTTTTTACTATATCATAATTACAATGTTCTCTTTTAATTAGATCGTTTAAATTAATTCCCTTACATTTAAATGCATGACAACGCTAATAGAATAATAAGAGATACAGATGACAGAAATTATACCACAGTGACACTATAGTTACAGAATTAACCGTGCGTGTTTCGCAACTTGATTTATGTTCACGCTAACCTGAGGGGTTGGTGTGAGAATCGCCCCCGTTACATCGCAGAACTGCATCCGACCTTATCCACTGCCGGTCAAACACGTCATCGGAGGGACAGGTGCGACAGACACTTTGCGCTGTTCCTAATAAGGACGATCCACGCCTCTGCTCGCGGCTGCCCAGTCTCTGTACTGTTTGTCCCACTAAAGACGTGCATCTTTATGTGCCTCTACCAGCATGGGCCATTTATGAGGTACCCACAGACGCCCATCGAATGCCATTCACTTCACAACAGTCACTAGGAAACTGGCTGATAAGCACCTGCATCCACTGTCAGTAGCATTTACAGTCGCGTTTGAAAACACTTGTTATTGACAAGGTGTGACACTCGTCTCCAGTTCGTGTCAGTAAGGAAACTGGCTGATAAGCACCTGCATCCACTGTCAGTAGCATTTACAGTCGCGTTTGAAAACACTTGTTATTGACAAGGTGTGACACTCGTCTCCAGTTCGTGTCAGTAAGGATTCTGATCGCTGTTCTTACGCCGTACTGCATGGCTGGGCGCGGTGCATCGTCCCTTGTAGACAAGTTGCACGGTCGCCGTTGTTACACCAACAGAACTGGTGCAACTTCATTAACGATGTGGTCATGGTGCAGCGATGCAGCACCTGCGCTGTGTCACCGAGTACTATGCCGCTACACAGTAGAACATGGTACAGCACACTAATTTATAATTTTATCAGAATGATAGTTATTTAACGGAAAACTGCGAAGAGTAGGCTTGTTTCTTCGTTTGTTTCGCGTACGCCGCGAATATTTGGAGATCACTGAATACTGTCTGAGTATCACAGCACCTGATAGACGGTCGTCCAATGCCGAAGCCGAAAGCCGGTTCTGGACGAGCGGTTCTAGGCGCTTCAGTCCGGAACCGCGCTGCTGTTACGGTCGCAGGTTCGAATCCTGCCTCGGGCATGGATGTGTGTAATGTCCTTAGGTTAGTAGGTCTAAGTCTAGGGGACTGATGTTCCCAGATGTTGTCCCATAGTGCTTAGAGCCGGTTCGTGACCAAATAAATAAGATTTTTCAGCCCATTAGCAAGCGTTTTTCCCTTTCAATATGTTCCTTTTAATATGTTCTGCCAAGCACTGACGGAAAATTCAGTTAATGTTACCGTAAAAATTGTTCAGATGGAAAAATGAAGGGTATGACACATCCATGTTTAGACAGATTTCAATTATATAATTTTCGGACTGAAATTTGTAGATAATGTCATCGGCAATTATTTTCCCTCATCTATGTTTAACAGTAGCGTCTCTTGTCAAGTTCACAACGCTCCAACCACTGCAGTTAATTATCCCACAGGAAATCGGGTGCAGTTGCAGCTTTGTCATATTTGCAGTTAAACTTCTTTGCACTGTATTTACATTTAAACAGAGTTTATGTAGTTTATTTATTTTATTTAATCGTAATCGTATAAGGCGCTAGTCCACCCGATTTTTGAGTATTATTCCTCTATCTGGGATCACTATCAGGTAGGACTGATGGAGGGGATAGAGAAGATCCAACGAAGAGCGGCGCTTCTCGTCATGGGATCGTTTAGCTGGCGAGAGAGCGTTACTGAGATGATAAAGATACTCCACTGCAGACGTTAGAAGAGAGGCGTTGTGCATCACGGAGAGATTTACTATTGAAATTTCGGGACAGCACTCCTGAGGAGGATCGGACAATACATTACTTCCCCCCCACATACATCTCGCGTATTGACCACGAGGAGAAAAGACGAGAAATTAGAGCCAATATAGTGAGTAAAAGGCAAACCTACGTTTCTAGCATTTGTAGACTTAGAGAAAGCTTTTGACAACGTTAACTGGAATACTCTCTTTCAAATTCTGAAGGTGGCAGGGGTAAAATACAGGGAGCGAAAGGCTATTTACAATTTGTACAGAAACCAGATGGCAGTTATAAGAGTCGAGGGGCATGAAAGGGAAGCAGTGGTTGCGAAAGGAGTGAGACAGGGTTGTAGCCTCTCCCCGATATTATTCAATCTGTATATTGAGCAAGCAGTAAAAGAAACAAAAGAAAAATTCGGAGTAGGTATTAAAATCCATGGAGAAGAAATAAAAACTTTGAGGTTCGCCGATGACATTGTAATTCTGTCAGAGACAGCAAAGGACTTGGGAGAGCAGTTGAACGGAATGGACAGTGTCTTGAAAGGAGGATATAAGATGAATATCAACAAAACCAAAACGAGGATAATGGAATGTAGTTAAATTAAATCGGGTGATGCTAAGGGGTTAGATTAGGAAATGAGACACTTAAAGTAGTAAAGGAGTTTTGCTATTTGGGGAGTAAAATAACTGATGATGGTCGAAGTAGAGAGGATATAAAATGTAGACTGGCAATGGGAAGGAAATCGTTTCTGAAGAAGAGAAATTTGTTAACATCGAGTATAGATTTAAGTGTCAGGAAGTCGTTTCTGAAAGTATTTGTATGGAGTGTAGCCATGTATGGAAGTGAAACAAGGACGATAACCAGTTTGGACAAGAAGAGAATAGAAGCTTTCGAAATGTGGTGCTACAGAAGAATGCTGAAGATAAGGTGGGTAGATCACGTAACTAATGAGGAGGTATTCAATAGGATTGGGGAGAAGAGAAGTTTGTGGCACAACTTGACTAGAAGAAGGGATCGGTTGGTAGGACATGTTTTGAGGCATCAAGGGATCACAAATTTAGCATTGGAGGGCAGCGTGGAGGGAAAAATCGTAGAGGGAGACCAAGAGATGAATACACTAAGCAAATTCAGAAGGATGTAGGTTGCAGTAGGTACTGGGAGATGAAGAAGCTTGCACGGGATAGAGTAGCATGGAGAGCTGCATCAAACCAGTCTCAGGACTGAAGACCACAACAACAACAACATAGTGGGTTCAAATGGCTCTGAGCACTGCGGGACTTAACTTCTGAGGTCATCAGTCCCCTAGAACGGAGAACTACTTGAACCTAACTAACTAAGGACATCACACACATCCATACCCGAGGCAGGATTCGAACCTGCTACCGTAGCGGTCGCGCGGTTCCAGACTGTAGCGCCTAGACCCACTCGGCCACCCCGGGCGGCAATATAGAAGGTTGCCGAAAATCATTCTTCCCACGCACTATTCGCGAGTGGGAGGTCGTTGGTGGGATCAGACAGTGGGACCGTAAACACCCTCCGCCACACACCATTAGGTGGCTTCTGGAGTATGATATAGATGTAGACGTAATGTCACAAGCTGAACTTTCAATTATTGGCTGCGTTGTACGCAACTTGAACTTGCGTCAGAAGCTGGTGTGTTAATCTCGGGATGAAGTTGTCAGATCTAAGGCAAGCCAGAGAGTTCAAAGGGTCCTGCTGAGACGAGTTTTTTTCCGATCATGAATAGAAGTGCTGGTGGTGTGGTAAACACTTCTGGGAACGACCTTAGGGCCGTCGCTGGCCTACAACGATTGTGCAACGCGATAGCAACCGTCGCAGTGGCGGATAAGCAGCCCGGCTATATTTACGCGCGCCGAAAGCGAGGTCGCGGCTCCCACACGCTTCCAGGCGGCATTATGAAACACCGTGACATTGCTACCGAACTCTGGGGAAATACGGAAGCGGAACTTGGAGGACCTGCAAAAGCTATCTCGAGAAGGGCCCCCTTCGTAAACAAACGTGTCTCTGTTTATAACAAATGATGTAACAAAACGCTGTTACGTTGCGTGGCACGAATATCCGGATGGTAGTTTCAACTGATGCAGGCGAATACCAACAGAGAGGAGAAAAATCTAACAGTGGTGGTAATAGCAGCACCAGTAGTAGTTGTAGCAGCTGTAATTGTTTACTTACTTTTGTTCCTGTCATGAATCATCTGGCTGGTTTGATGGGACCTTCCACGACTTGTTCTGCTCCACCAAACGCTTCATCTCAGAGCAGCAAATTCATCCAACGTCCAAAATTACTTTTTCTGTATACACTCTGACACAATTATCGGCATGGGACATGTTCTGGCGTACGCCTTCGCCAGCACACCGGTCGGCTCTTGGAAACATTGTATAGCAGGCGCGCCTATGACAAGAGAATACCAAGCCAGGCTGCGTGAGTATAGGGCGCCGCCTCCGACCGAGCTGTCTCAAGCTCAGTACCTCAGTACGTCGCATCGGGACTCAGTTCGCATTGCAACTCAATACGTCGGACTGTGCTCTAGTCTTCCCCAGTGACAGTCGTCGCCTCGCAGCTTAAAATGGGACCCTGTAATGTCTCTTGCAGCGGTCTCTCCGCGATATTTTCAGAAATTTTATAAATTATGTAACTCAGTACATATCTCGAAATATCTCTTCTTATCTTACCGATTATCAATGCAAAGTAGTTTCAAGCCCAATTATTCCTTGGAGCGTCCATTTACTCCATGGAATAGCTTCTCTGCTATCTATGTTTTCTCTTATGAAAAGAATAAAAAACTTCTTGCCGATGAGTCGTAAAAGAGGAAGGATCTATATGTACGTATAGTTGAGCGAGTCGCCATCTTGATGAGATTCTGTATGAGAAGGAATTTAATACATGAACTAAACTAAAGTAAGTGTGTTCGCGTATTATTTAACGGATTATTATTATTGACAGTGTCTGCTTACTACGTTGTGTTGCACGGGATCAGTGGGGAACGTCTGATTTACACTGGACGAACCTGCCGTTTTGAATGCTCAAGATATCCAGTTACTTCAAATAAATAGGCTAACACGGTCTTACCAGCAGATCTCCGGTCTTCCCCATGTGATCACCGAAAGTTAATAATTATTACAAATGTTTCCAGGAGATCGACTGCCTATTTTCGTCGCACCGAGACTTCGAAATTGCTTCACTGCCTCATGGAATTTAAGTTAAGCTTAATTTAATCAGAACAGAACAGTATTGAACTGTGTGAATGTGATAAGTCTGCTTTGTCAATGAAAATTCCCTTAATATACGCATGCTTTTACTATCCTGATCAGTGAAGCTAAATCAGGCCGGTGTGAGAGAGGTTCTTTAAATTTTAGAAATATTAAAACCCTCCATACTGTAAATCACGGATTTTGTTGCGCTTCAAATATGTTGGTAGAGGCATTTACCCTGAGTACCTGGCTATCCGGTTTTTTTTAGAGACGGGCCTTGGTTTTTGAGAAAATTTATTTTGAAGTTCATTGCGCGATTTGTATACCTGTAACATTACACAAATGTGAGCCAGTCAGCGTAGCTCAGCCATACTGCCGGCACGGTGGCTCAGTGTGTTCGGTCAGAGGGTTCGTTGCCCTCTGTAATAAAAAAAAAACTGAGTTAATTGATCACCAACGAACTTAAACGGATGTCTTACTACGTCCTCCCCGAGCAAAAATGGTTCTAATGGCTCTGAGCACTATGGGACTTAACAGCTGTGGTCATCAGTCCCCTAGAACTTAGAACTACTCAAACCAAACTAACCTAAGGACATCACACACATCCATGCCCGAGGCAGGATTCGAACCTGCGACCGTAGCAGTCGCGCGGTTCCGGACTGCGCGCCTAGAACCGCCAGACCACCGCGTCCGGCTCCCCGAGCAGATGCAACGAATGAAAGCGAGCAAAATGAGACAAAAAAAAGCGTTATAGGTTCACGGCTACTGCGCTGGAGGTACCGTGTTCGAATCCTCCTCGTGTACTTTTTTTTCTATAAAATCGACCGAATTTTTCAATTTTATTTCAAAGAATATCAACAAAAGGTGTAATGTATGCGAATTTATAAAGATATATTCAGTTATTAATTTTTCAAATATTCATTCCGTTTGTGGTTCGCGTCATATTCTCCAAATTCATCTTCTTCGTTGAAATCTATCAATTCATCATCAACAATGATCTGTCTTTCGGCCAAGAGATCCTGTATTGCGATACATACCTCATGGCCAATTGCAACGGAATTGGCAGAAATCACGCTAGGCGGTGTATTCGTTACGAAATCCAAATCGCGGAGTAGATTTTCGGCGTATTTAATGGCATTTGTGATTTCCCCTTTTGACTCTTCTTCCAACTCTACTTGTGGATCTTCCTCTTGCTGCACTACTGCAGAAACGGTTGGTTCTTCCATTTCACAGAATTTTTCTAACACATGGCACTAGAGACGATTTGCGAGCAACTAAAGCTGTAGTTAGATGCGAACGTGAAGGAATGAAACTCGCATCCTCATTGGCCTAGGAGCTGGGGTTCCCGTTACGGCTAACGGTATTCATGGGAGAGGGGACGATATTGGGCGGAGATCGATTTCAGGTAATACAAGAAGCGACCGTTGTACGAACATTTGGAACTCCAAACGCGAACCACAAACGGAATGAATATTTGAAAAAATTAATAACTGAATACATCTTTATAATTTCGCACATCTTACATTGTTTGTTGATATTCTCTGAAAAAAAAACTGAAAATTCGGTCGATTATAAAAAAGAAAAGAAAAAGCACACCAGCAGGATCAGAACACGGTACCTCCAGCACCGTAGCCGTGGACTTTTATCGCTGCGCTACGCTGACTTGCTCGGATTGTAAGTAATGTTACGGGTTACAAAGCGCGCAATGAAATTCAAAATCGATTTCCTCAAAAACCAAGTCCCGTCACTAAAAAACCGAATGGCCAGGTACTCAGGCCAAGTGCCTCTACAGCATATTTGAAGTGCATCAAAATCCGTGATTTACAGTATGGAGGGTCCCCTTGTTAGCTAGCTGTGAGGGGAAATAGTCATCGTATATATTGAGAGGCACCCACATGCCTTGCTCATACTGTGGCATCAAGCGGTCAGGCCTGCAAGATGAGTGGTCTGCCAAGCGAGTGGATTCATTCTTATTTACCGAGTAACATGAACTCTCGTACTCACAATTAAGTTACAAATTATCCTCCTGTATGAAAAATACGCAACGGAAACGCACATCTATCAGTGATTTACAGAACTCTGACTGTTCACTACGCACTGGCAATACTACATTTTCTTTTTGTCTTTTATTTAACGGCTTTTATCAACACGTGGCCACCGCACTGAATATGAATGGCGCACACATTATAAATTTGGGACATCATGACAACATGCAATTCGAAGGAAAAGTCCACCAATCTTTTTCTTTTCACTATCTTATTTATTCCGATAAATTCTATAACCTAAACACACAAATTCTATAACCTACAACAATAACACATGAGAAATTCCGCCCAGTGGGCATGGCTTTACATTGGTGATTCTCTACCTTAAGGTCTCGTAATTATTTAACGCTACAGTGCACTTTCTGGATAGGATGGTGGATCTTTTATTATATCTCACACTTCGACTCTCACAATCATCATCACGAAACTTTCCTCCAGATCGAGCGGCACAGAAGGAACAAGCATAACCCACTAATCTTTTGAAACTACCTTGCTACTCTCCCATGCAAACCACACATACCCAAATTACATGACATACACCACACTACAACATGGAATACCATACAATAAATAGTCACAACACTATCACTTTCAGCTTTCCCACTTCAATTAGTATTTATCCCAGTTTCACACGACACTGCCCCACTTTGTAATTCTACTTTCCTACTATGAATTCTGGAGATATATGCACGTCTTCCTGTGCAATGCAAGCCAAGTGGCGTTGCTGGATAGACAGCCGACTCACCTTGCTTCTCTCTCAGAGTTTGAATCTAGCGTCACACGGAATCACATCACGCAAAGTAATGTTAAGAACATATTCATCACACACGCGAGTCCTCAACTGATACCATGGACGAGTACTTCTCTTTATCTTTTGTCTCATACACAGTTTGAGACTCACACAGTACTCACCACGTGGAAGTACTCGTCTCTAATTTCAAGTCCTGCACACGTCATTTCTTAAATATTTCAACTTATAGTACACACGCTAGTAATTCAGCTTAACTGAAGCACATGGAAGTATTTCAACTTATTGCTACATGTGGTTTCATTGTGACCGTTGGTCACTTCCGAAGATTACTACGATCCCCTTAATATTACCTCCCCACAAAAGTTCCTGAAATAGAGAAATTATTATTCTAAACTACTCTTATGTATTTCACATGCATACCATGTCTCCACTCTTTTGTCCTTAAGGAGCACGCCTAAGACAGGTCTTAGCAACACTAGATCCAGCGGCAGAGTGCCGAAACATGGCCGTTCTTCAGGTCATCTCGCACCTCTGCCGAAGTGGGGGAGCACCTTGCTACCGTATTGGTCAGCCACATTTCAGGCGCTCAAAGCTCTGGTAAGTTTCATCTCTTTGGTTCCACCAAAGGTGGCCAAAGGATCGTCTCAAAGATGATCATATATTCACATTCACTATCTGCAGTTAGCAGACGACCATACATTCATTCATTTCACAGATCTCACCAAACTGGGTGTAGGGATTTACTTTGTGGGAGTCCACATGTGATCAATTAAATAAATAAATTGTCATTCTTTGCCACCCTGGCATCTGGCTTCGCTGTATTAATTGAAATTGAGTTATTATTAGAAAAAAATGTGTTGTTCTGACAAAAATAATGAAGTATGTTGTACCTATTTTCAATGTCGGGTGGTACTGTACCCTTTCAATATAGCATCCTGCCTACTCGGCAAATATGGGGTGCCCGGGAAACCTGCTTTCTCGGTTCGCTAGACAACAATTCAAGCAATCCGTATTAATGAATTTTATTTACAGAAAATAAATGTCAGTACCTAACTTTGAGAAATTTACAATGATGTGTCGCAGCAAAGGGCGACATGCATCATAAGAAGTCTCTTCAGTATATACGGTTCGTAATACAAGAGAAGTAATACAGTTCCTAAGTGTCTGCTGTAATAGTGCCTATTCTTGATGCCGCTGTCGAAGTCGGAAAACTGCCAGTCTTCAACTGGGCCGCTGCCAGGCAGCGTGGCGCTTATGCCTTCGTGTCGAGGTCGGGTTGTCGTCCTAGGCAGAGGTCGGTCCGCGTCCTATTGGCTGACGTCTGCTCCACAGCCCTCTCTGCTCTAACGTCCCCGCCTGGCGTGCCGGTGCTCGACATTACGCCAGAACAGAATATACACTCATGCTCATAAATTAAGGATAATGCTGATACATGGTGAAACAACGCTCTGGTGGGTGGTTTGCGGGTTTAAGTCACCTCGGGGTATGAGCATGCGGTGCATTTCACCTGCGGCCGTCGCACGGTGGCGCTGGCAGCAGTCCACATACGCAGACGTGTGTTGCTGCATGTCAGACTACAGTGCAGCGAGTAAGTGTGCACACGTTTTCAGACGTGCTAATGATGACTGTGTGTTGAAAATGGCTCAAAGAACACATATTGATGACGGTTTGAGGGGTACGATACTAGGGCTACTGGAGGCTGGTCAAACACAGCAGGTCGTAGCACGGGCCCTCTGTGTGCCACAAAGTGTGATCTCACAATTATGGCAACGATTCCAGCAGACAGGAAACGTGTCCACGCGCTACAGTACGGGACGTCCACAGTGTACAACACCACAAGAAGACCGATATCTCACCATCAGTGCCCGCAGACAGCCACGGAGTACTGCAGGTACCCTTGCTCGGGATCTTACCGCAGCCACTGGAACAGTTGTCTCCAGACACACGGTCTACAGACGACTGAACAGACATGGTTTATTCGCCCGGAGACCTGCAAGGTTTAATCCACTAACCCCTGGTCACAGGAGAGTCCGTAAAGCCTGGTGTCTAGAACACTATACATAGTAATTGCAACAGTGGTCCCAGGTTATGTTCACAGACGAGTCCAGGCCTGAACAGTGATTCTCGCCGGGTTTTCATCTGGCGTGAACCAGGAACCAGATACCAACCCCTTAGTGTCCTTGAAAGGGACCTCTATGGGGGTCGTGGTTTGATGGTGTGGGGTGGGATTATGATTGGTGCACGTACACCCCCGCATGTATTTGACGGAGGAACTGTATGTAACAGGTCAGGTGTATCGGGACGTCATTTTGCACCAGTATGTCCGACTTTTCAGGGGTGCAGTGGGTCCCACCTTCCCCCCTGCTGGACGATAACCCACGGCCCCACCAAGCTGCCATCTTGGAGGAGTACCTTGAAGCAGAAGATATCAGGCGAATGGAGTGGCCTGCCTGTTCTCCAGACCTAAACCCCATCGAGCACGTCTGGGTTCCTCTCGGTCGACATATCGCTGCACGTCTTCACACCCTTAGGACACTTCAGGAGCTCCGACAGGCATTGGTGCAAGAATGGGAGGCTATACCCCAGCAGCTGCTCGACAACCTAATCCACAGTATGCCAACCCGTTGTGCTGCCTGTTTATGTGTGCATTGTGATCATACTGATGTCGGAGTACATGCGCAGCAAACAGTGGCTTTTCTCAACTTATCACCAACACCGTAGACTTACAGATCTATGTCGTGTGTTTTGTCTATGTGCCTATGCTATTAGGTCCAGTTTTTTGTAGTACCACGTTGTGTGGAGCCACATTCTGCAATTATCCTTAATTTATGAGCATGAGTGTAGTTGTGATATGGACACGGGAAAGATACAACATTGAAGTTGAGTGCTCAATTGGTTCCCGTAATAAAGTGTATTTTAACCTGGTGTCCATGTTGTTTTGTAGTGAGAGGAAACAGGACACGCACCATCATACCACCCTCTCCTCATCCAACCAGGAACCACGAAGCATTACAAGAGGGCACAGGTACAACAGGACAGAAATCGGTAGATCTGACGTGCACGTACCGACAAACATTGCTTACAATTTCAAAAAAATTGGATGATTTATTGAAGAGCAAGAGCTTCACATATTAAGCAAGTCAATAACGCCTTGGTCCTTGCGCAAACAATAAATGACTTAGCATTGATTGATAGAGTTGTTAATGACCTCCTGAGATATTGCGAAATTCTGTCCAACTGGCGCCTTAGATCGTCAAAATCGCGAGCTAATTGGAGGGTCCTGACCATAGTGCTCCAAGCGTGCTCAGTTGCGAGAGATGCGGCGACCTTGCTGGCGAAGTTAGGGTCTGCAAGCCCGAAGACAAGCAGTCGAAACTCTCGCCATGAGCGGAAGGGCATTGTCTTGCTGAAATGTAAACCTAGCATGGCTTGCCATGAAGGGCAACGAAACAAGAGTGTGGCGAATCATAACCAAAAGAGGTCCTGCTGTGAAATAAAGTGGGCACCCCAGACCGTCACTCTTGGTTGTCGTACTGTGTGGGTGGCGAGTGTCAGACTGGTATCGCATCGAAGTCCGGCGCTTCTCCACCTACGTCTTCGGCCCTTAATCGCGCTGACCGCAGTAGAACCGTCTTCATTGATGAGTCCCGCTTTGAACTGAGCCGCGCTGACCAACGGAGGGGTGTCTAAAGAGGCCCTGGACAGCAGTGGCTCATCAACCTGATTTTCGCCCGCCATACTGAGCGACAGCCAGGAATGACGCTTGGTGCCATTTAATTCCGTAGCAGAACCCCTCTGGTCGTCATCCACCGCAATCTTACAACGCAGCAGTACGTCGACAATATCCCTCAGGAGGACATCCAAAAACTCTCTCAATCAATGTGAAAGCGAATAACTGAATAACTGCTGGCATAAGGGCCAGAGGTGGACAAACGTCTTACTAGTTTGCTCAATTTGTAAAGTTATTTCTCTTGAATAAATCATTCAATTTTTCTGAAATTGTAACCATATGTAGTCGAATCAAGTCAGGTGATGCTGAGGGAATTAGATTAGGGAATAAGACACTTAAAGTAGTATTGCTATTTGGGGAGCAAAATAACTGATGATGGTCGAAGTAGAGAGGATATAAAATGTAGACTGGCAATGGCAAGGAAAGCGTTCTGAAGGAGAGAGATTTGTTAACATCGAGTATAGATTTGTAAGGAAGTCGTTTCTGAAAGTATATGTATGGAGTGTAGCCATATATGGAAGTGAAACATGGACGATAAATATTTTGGACAAGGAGAGAACAGAAGCTTTCGAAATGTGATGCTACACAAGAATGCTGAAGATTAGATGGCTAGATCACATAACTAATGAGGAGGTATTAAATAGAATTGGAGAGAAGAGAAATTTGTGGCGCAACTTGACAAGAAGAAGGGACCAGTTGGTAGGACATGTTCTGAGGCATCAAAGAATCACAAATTTAGCATTGGAGGACAGCGTGGAGGGTAAAAATCGTGGAGACCAAGAGAGGAATACACTAAGCAGATTCAGAAGGATGTAGGCTGCAGTACGTACTGGGAGATGAAGCAGCTTGCACAGAATAGAGTAGCATGGAGAGCTGCATCAAACTAGTCTCAGGACTGAAGACCACAACAAAAATAACATGTTTGTCTATACATGTACATAGTATCTACCGATTTACGTCCTATTCGGATAATTGCTTCGTCTTTTGTCTTCCAGTGTAGTACAATCTCTGTCTTCCCCTGCTGTTTTTGCCGTCTATTACGACGGAAGTTATCCCCTGAAGTTCAAGATACATCCTGTCTGCCCGTCTCTTCTTTTTTGTCATTGTTTACGTCGGATATACTAAAAAAACTGCCTACACTATGCTTTTTAATATATTTTTGAAAATATGAAATCACAAAAAGAGAACAAAAACCCTTAATTGTTTCTCGCTCTTAATATGTTGTGCTTTGAATAGCTGCACCAAGAGGAGAAATTAGTGTGAGAAAAACGCTAATGAATCCGCGGATGACAACGTAACACTGATTACAAAACGCCAGTATCCACAAATGCATCTGCTTAGTGTACTCATCTCTTGGTCTCCCGTTACGATTTTTACTCTCCACGCTTCCCTCCAGTACTAAATTGGTGGTCCCTTGATGCCTCAGAACGCGACCTACAAACCGATCCCTCCTTTTAGTCAGGTTGTGCCACAAATTTCTATTCTCCCCAATCCTATTCAATACTTCCTCATTAGTTATGTGATCTACCAATCTAATCTTCAGCATTCTTCTGTAGCACCGCATTTCGAAAGCTTCTATTCTCTTCTTGTCTAAACTGATTATCGTCCATGTTTCACTTCAACTCATGGCTACACCACATACACTTCATGCACAGTGTAACGTAGTAAATTATTACGAATTGTCACCTTGCATTGAAAAGGTAGCTTACAGTGGACCCGGGAGGAGAGAAGAAGTTGGTTCTCACGCTCGCACAGCTGAGTCGTGTACTTGATTAAATCTGCGTGCAATGCTTTATACATCCCTCTACGAATCCGAAGAAGTACAATTAAATATTAATAAATCTGTTTCATACATAGTATACCAAACTTTATGGATAACACAACCACACTGTTAAAATTTCGGATCAATAGCTTCAGTATTTTCGGAGACATAAATTTTTACCTAAAACACATAATAACCGTGCTGGCATTGTTGAACTGAGTTAGAGGACTGTAAAGTATTCATCTATGGTAACAATTGAAACTACAACCAAGAGAACATGTTCATTCAATATAATTTTGTGGAATTTTCTTTAGATTCATTACCACAAATTTCTGACATAATTAAAACTAAATTGGAAAATTATTATTACACCGTGTTTTGACAGAGTGAGTGTTTTGGAGAGACTGAGAGAGTGATTGGAGGACATACGCAAAATGAGAATCCGATATTTTACTAAAACTATGTAAATGTATGCGAGAGAAAGCTGTTGAGTAATAGGGGAATTTGTGATGTATGTCCGAGTGAGCTTGACTTTGTAAAAGGCAGCCAGAAGGGGCGTTGAGTATTAAATATATTAGTAATTTATTTGTAATTGTTTTCATTAATTTTTTTTTATTTCCGGAATTACGACATTGCTAGTCAAATTACTTTTGGCACTCTGATTGGCCTGATATTAGAAATATAGAATATAGAAGTGCTCGAGACGATTTGATTGGCTGCTTAACATACGAGTAGGGGCTTTGTGCCTCTGATCTACGAGTCGACATAGTTCCTTGGGAGCCGTTTCCTAGTAAACACCTATGTTAAATCACGCTGATCAGATTTGTACCAAAATGGAGAAATTCGCGCGTTTGATTGGTGTTCGTGTCGTTGACGAAGTTGACTACAGTATTGAGTATGTTGAGAAAGTTGAGCCATGTGAGTGATTTAGTTTCGGGGATACTCGCGTGTGAATATTTCATGTCATCCATAAATTCCGCGTGGCGCGTTTCGTGCAGATTACGAGAGGTTATTGTGAGCACTTCTTTACAAGAAGCGCTCTGAACGACTGAATGTGTTAACTCGCAAGTATTCGTGAGTAAGTGACTCTTTAGGATGTCCAAAATATCGGGTCTGACTGCTTTCCGGTGTGAACCTGTAACAGAGACAGTCACTTACATTGCATAACTAATGTTGGGATATTTAATACTGACTTGATAGCCGTTTTCCGTGTTTTAAAGACAATAAACCAACTTTAAGGAAACTTTAGACATTTTTCAAGAAAGTCATGCAACAATCCCGAACCCTCGATAGTTTAACTAACTTTCAGCCACTGCCCATGGACTGGATTTATGTGATCTTTCCGCGGTAGGTATTTAGTCGAATTTTTGTCAACGCTGCTTTTGTCGAGTAAACCAGTTTCTACCACCGCAGAGTAAAGGGACAGACAAACTGAAACCTATCCAGGTAGGTGGGCAGATTGTTTAAAAGAGAGTGAGAGATCAACCCACCCCACCGCAACAGCTAACAAATTCAAGCCCGTCGCAATGCAGCATGCAGTCTCACTACGTAATGCAATTATACAATTATTGAAACAGTTTGTAGTCCGACCCACATCAACGCCCTTCACCTTGCTCCTAACGAAATAGTTTAGATAAGGTTCACCAACGTCGCGTAGACCCACGAGCCGAGGACAAACAGGTCATCAGAGGAATGTCACTTCCAGGACTGCAGCAGTCGGATTAGCTTCACGCAAGTGCCAGATTCGTACTGCAGCGCCAGAAATATGCACCCCGCTTCCAGTCTCCACACAACGCCCAATTAGCACCCTGCAATGTCATCGGAAAGTGCAGATAAGTAGGGGGAGCTGGTGAAGGTCGCTCCAGGGCGAAACTTCGCCTGGTTGAAGAAGGATGCAATTAAAGGGGCGCCACTTTGTCTTAGGCGCCAGTTCTCAATAGTTTCCGAGAAAATGACGAAGTTTTAATTTACGTTGTTAGTTTGTTCGCGCCGCGCAGGACTAAAGCAACAGAGGCGAAACTGTGTGCTCTGTGTTCAGATCCAATCATATGTTTTCTTTTTCAAAAATGTTCAAATGTGTGTGAAATTTTATGGGACTTAGCTGCTAAGGTCATCAGTCCCTAAGCTTACACACTACTTAACCTAAATTATCCTAAGGACAAACACACACACCCATGCCCGAGGGAGAACACGAACCTCCGCCGGGATCAGCCGCACAGTCCATGACTGCAGCGCCTAAGACCGCTCGGCTAATCCCACGCGGCTTTTCTTTTTCTTTTGTTGTCGCTGGAGTTCGTAACATCAAGGGCACAAATATTTTTGTGAGGTTCAGAAATGAAATGGGAGTACTGATTAAAGAAAGCAGCTTCTAAAAATTTTTATTAAAACTGTATTTCATCAGTGCTAATCTTATACAACCTTATACAATTAGCAGGATCTGAGAATGAAAAATGTATTAATGCTAGTATTTCATTGCTTGATGTGATTTTTTGTTTACTTTTGCAGTTCAAGAGAACCAGTGCATTGCGCATGGTGATATAGATCATAAAAATATTCTTAAAAATATAAGTGTATATAAATATTAGAAAAGCATAAAAATTCAGAACAGCACGAGCAACGTGTGAAGACACATACGCCACAGTCACATTTTTAGAGTGAATATTTTTAAGACAAACACATATGTGAACGTTGCTATATACCTCACACTCTGGCGATAATTTCAAGGCAAATCAAGCATATGAAAGCACTTCCGTACGTTATTGACTCGTAGTGTTAGCAGAGCTATTCCTCCCTATACGCTGGTCTGGTTTTCGATAATATTGGAAAGCCGTCGCGTTCTTTAAAAGTAATTCCGCCAGCTATACGCCGTTCTGTCAGTCCTACGATGTCTACGTTCGATGGTGGGTGAAGAATGAAATTCACCCATTACAGAAGCGCCCTGTTTTCATTGGACAGCTGAGTAGGGATCACAAAAAGAAGCAATAAAATTAATAAAAAAAACATACTTGGATCCTTAACCAACTGCAGACTCCAGGTTTCGAGAAAATGCGTTTGCATGCTTGGTTTGTAGCGAAATTGTCACCGGAGTACGAAGTATTTAGCAACGTTAACAAGGTTGCTTATCCTAAATTTATTCATTCTACGAGGGACGTTTGAAAAGTCCGTGGAAAGTCCGAGAGATGGAACCACCGGCGCGTATTGAGGTCATGTTTAGTTAGTAGCATCTTTGGAAAGAACGCACGCGCGTCATTATTTGTCTATTTCTTTGCATTTGGCATTCGTGTGAATCAAGGAAGTCGCGTGACTGTCAAAAATGGGCGAGAAATAATTCGTGTGGTTATTAAACATTACTTTATGAAAGGCAAAGCGCCTCAGGAGACTAAAGAGAAGCTTGATAAACATTAAGGTGTCTTTGCACCTTCGATTAGAACAGCTTATAAGTGGTTTCAAAATTTTCGGAGTGGCCGTATGAGGACAAGTGATACTGAACGTTCTGGACGTCCTGTGGAAGTTACTACTCCCGAAACGATTGATAAAATCTATTTATATGGTGATGGATGACAGAAGAGTTAAGGTGCGTATGGGCATCTCGAATGAACGGGTACATAATATTTTACATAAAAATTTGGACATGAGAAAGCTATCTGCAAGATGGGTTCCGCGATTGCTCACTCTTGACCAAAAACGGAATCGTGTGAAGTGCTGCAAGGATGGTTTGCAGCTGTTCAGGAAGAATCCGCAGGACTTCAAGCGTCGTTTCGTCACTGTGGATGAAACATGGATACACTACTATACTCCTGAGAACAAACAACAATCTATGGGTTACCAAGGGAGAATATGCACCAAAAAAGGCGAAGACCATTCCTTCGGCCAGAAAGGTTATGGAGACTGTCTTTTGGGATTTGCAACGGATAATTCTCATCGACTATCTGGAAAAGGGTAAAACTATTACAGGTGCATATTATTCATCGTTATTGGACCATTTGAAAACCGAGCTACAAGAAAAACGCCGGCGACTGGACCACAAAAACGTTCTTTCCCATCACGGCAATGCACCAGCACACACCTCAGCAGTTGTGGTCGCAAAATTAATGGAAATAGGATTCCAACTCGTTTCACATTCCACCCCCCCCCCCTCCCCCAGTTCCCCAGACTTGGCTCCCTCAGACTACTATGTGTTCCCCAATTTGAAGAAATAGCTGTCGGGACAAAGATTTTATTCAAACGAGGAGGTGATTGCAGCAGCTAATCGCTATTTTGCAAACTTGGACAATTCATATTATTCGGAACAAATTAGAACAGCGTTGGACGAAGTGGATAAGTCTAAAAGGAGGCTATGTCTAAAAATAAAAAAGGTTTACTCCACACACTTAAGTAGTTTTTATTTTTGGACGGACTTTTCAAAGGCTCTTCTTACAAATGTGACTGTGGCATATGCGCCTTCGCATGTTGCTCGCGGTCCTTTAAGTATTTCTGTGATTATGTCTCAGCCTGGGAAATGCATTGGTTCCCTTGAAGGATAAAAGTACAAAAATCACAGCAACCAATGAAACACTAACATTTATATGTTTTTCATTGTTAATTACTGATGATTATATAAGGTTATATAAGATTAGGGCTCATAGAGCCCATTTTAATAAGAACTCAAATGCTTATCTCTTTTACCAACAGTCCTACTGTATTTCTCAAAGTCACAAAAAATACTAGTGCCCTTGATGTTACATGCTCCCCCGAAAACAAAAGAAAAAGGAAACGTATGATCGGAATTGAACACGGAGCACGAAATTTAGAAATCGTGCTCTTCGCCATTAAGCTACCGCCTCGCTTTCTTCATTACCTCGCGCACAAACTAACGAAGTATATTAAATTTTCGTCATTTTCTCTCAAGTTATTGAAAATTGGAGCCTAAGAAAAATTAGGTGTCCCAATAATTGCATCCTTCATCCATCAGGCGAAGTTTTCCCTGTGACAGAGAGCGACCTCCGATGACATTCCAGGGTGCCAGTTGGGCGTTGTGCGGAGACTGGAAGCGGGGTGCATGTTTCCGGCTCAGCTGCACGAATTTGGAACTTGCGTGAAGCTAATCCGACTGCTACAAAGCTGACGGTACCGTTGAACCGACGGCTTGTTTGTCCTCGCTCGTGGGTCAAGGCGAGGTTGGTGAACCTTATCTAAACTATTTCGTTAGTAGCAAGAAGAGTGGCGTTGATATGGGTGCCACTATAACTTGTTCCAGTAATTGTATAATTGCATCACTTGGTGAAACTGCACGCTGCTTCGCACAGGGATCTCGAGCTGTCGTAGTATATGTCTAAAACAAGTCGATGATATCTTCAGTGACGCGTATTTGGCATTTGTTGGTTGTGTAGGGGAGATTTCGAAACAGGAATACTTACGGAAGCAAAAATTTAGGTTTGATATCTTAATGTTTAATTTGTTTCATCATCATCGTTTCATCTTCGTTCTTCGACTTTTTCTAGTTCTTCCGCAGTCATGTAAAGAGCTAGATATCAAGTCTCCGTGTCTATTTGTCCTTCTGATTTTGCCCTATTTATGCGACGTACGACTGTTAGTGCAACACTTCCATCAAGAGACTATCTGATGTGATGTCTACATCTACATCTACATGGATACTCTGCAAATCACATTTAAGTGCCTGGCAGAGGGTTCATCGAACCAGCTTCACAATTCTCCATTATTCTAATCTCGTATAGCGCGCGCAAAGAATTAACACCTATATCTTTCCGTACGAGCTCTGATTTCCCTTATTTTATGGTGGTGATCATACCTCCCTATGTAGGTCGGTGTCAAGAAAATATTTTCGCATTCGGAGGAGAAAGTTGGTGAGTGGAATTTCGTGAGAAGATACCGTCGCAACGAAAAACGCCTTTCTTTTAATGATGTCCAACCCAAACCCTGTACCATTTCAGTTACACTCTCTTCCAAATTTCGCTCCCTTTCTTTGAACTTTTACGATGTACGCCGTCAGTCCTATCTGGTAAGAATCCCACACCGCGCGCCAGTATTCTAAAAGAGGACGGACAAGCGTAGTGTAGTCAGTCTCCTTAGCAGGTCTGTTACATTTTCTAAGTGTCCTGCCAATAAAACGCAGTCTTTGGTTAGGCTTCCCCACAACGTTTTCTGTGTGTTCCTTCCAATTTAAGTTGTTCGTAATTGTAATACCTAGGTATTTAGTTGAATTTACGGCCTTTACATTAGACTGATTTATTGTGTAACCTAAGTTTAACGAGTTCCTTTTAGCACTCATGTGGATGACCTCACACTTATCGTTGTTTAAGATCAACTGCCACTTTTCGCACCATTCCGTATTTCTTCTAAATCGTTTCGCAATTTGTTTTGATCTTCTGATGACTTTATTAGTAGATAAACGACAGCGTCATCTGCAAACAACCGAAGACGGCTGCTCAGATTGTCTCCCAAATCGTTTATATAGATAAGGTACAGCAAAGGGCCTGTAACACTACCTTGCGGAACGCCAGAAATCACTTCTGTTTTACTCGATGACTTTCCGTCAATTACCACGAACAGTGACCTCTCTGACTGAAAATCACAAATCCATTCACATAACTGAGACGATATTCTATAAGCACGCAATTTCACTATTAGCCAACTGAGTGGTACAGTGTCAAAAAAATGGCTCTGAGCACCATGGGACCCAACTGTTGAGGTCATCAGTCCCCTAGAACTTTAGAATTACTTAAACCTAACTAACCTAAGGACATCACACACATCCATGCCCGAGGCAGGATTCGAACCTGCGACCGTAGCGGTCGCACGGTTCCAGACTGTAGCGCCTAGAACCACTCGGCCACACCGGCCGGCTACAGTGTCAAAAGCCTTCCGGAAATCCACAAATACGGGATCGATCTGAAATCCCTTGTCAATAGCACTGAGCACTTCTTGCCGCTAACATACTTCATATAGTACCAGAACCTCTTTGGATTTTCTGCCAGGTTTCGAGACAAAGTTTCGTTTTGGAAACTGTTATAAGCATCTCGCATTGAAGTCCGCGCTAAATTTCGAGCTTCTGTAAAAGATCGCCAATCTTGGGGATTTTGCTTCTGTTTAAATTTGGCATGTTTGTTTCGTTGTTTCTGCAACAGTGTTCTAACACGTTTTGTGTACCAAGAAGGATCAGCTCCGTCGTTTCCTAATTGATTTGGTATAAATCTCTCAATTGCTGCCGATACTACTTCTTAGAATTTAAGATACATCTGGTCTATATTTGGAATGAATGGAGATTGTCTCTCAGGAAGGCGTCAAGTGAATTTTTATCTGCTTTTTTGAATAGGTATATTTTTCGCTTCTTTTTCGGGGATTTGGGGATTACAACATTCAGTCTTGCTATGACAGCCCTGTGTTCACTAATCCCTGAAACGGTTTTGATGCTCGTTGTTGACTCAGGATTATTTGTTGCTAAGAGGTCAAGTGTGTTTTCACAACCGTTTACTATTCACGTGGGCTCATGAACTAACTGCTCGAAATAATTTTTAGAGAATGCGTTTAGCACAATTTCGGATGATATTTTATGCTTATCTCCGGATTTAAACATGTATTTTCGCTAACATATCGAGGGTAAATTAAAGTCACCACCAACTATTATCGTATGAGTCGGGTACGTGTTTGAAATCAAACTCAAGTTTTCTTTGAACCTTTCAGCAACTGTATCATCTGAATTGGGAGGTAGGCAAACGGATCCAATTATTATTTTATTCCGGTTGCCAACAATGACCTCTGCCCATACTAACTCACAGAAAGTATCTACGTCAATTTCTCGACAAGGTAAACTACTTCTGACAGCAATAAACACGCCACCGCCAACCGTGTTTAGCCTATCTTTGCGGAACACCGTTAGGTTCTTCGCAAAAATTTCGGCTGAGCTTATATCCGGCTTCAGCCAGCTTTCAGTGCGTATAACGATTTGAGCGTCAGTGCTTTCTATTAGCGCTTGGAGCTCTCGTACTTTCCCAACTGTGATATTCGCTATTTTTGGCTTCATTAAAACAGCAAATAGTTAATACTTTCAGCCAGAAGGCAAATATTTGTCTATAAAAAAGGATTAATGTATAAAGGCGTCGCATAGCGATGGTGGAATTTCCTAAATAATGTAATTCGTCGTCTTTGGGCGGTAACATAAACAGAAGAATACCGATAGATATGCGATCCTTCACTATTTTGTTCACTGGAGAACAAATGAAGCCTTGAGCGCTAAACACTTGTACTGTTTTTCTTAAGTAAGACGGACGCAGATTTGTAGCGGTCTGATCTTTTTTACTAAATAAATAAAAACGTGTTGCGTCTAAGTTTGAGTGAAGTGTAAAAAAAAGAAGAACTGTTATAACATATCGTTACGACGAACGAGCGGCTCAAGAGGACAATGGCTATCTATATAAAAGAGCGCTCAATGGACATGACACGGACATAAAAATCTACCGTCATTGTAGTACTAAGCATAAGGTACGAGATATGTGTTAGTTATAATAAATATTTGTTCTCGAAATATTGAATCATTTAGCAGTGCTCATTCCTATCATCTCCTCAGTATTATTTTCATTTTAATTATGCATTTTGCTAAGATTACAGACACCAAGATCAGCAGTCCAATGTGCGTGTTACATTGACAAAAAGAAAACTGTTTTATAGTCTTCTTGCATCAGCTTTAATATTGAATTTCCCTTTTGTGTGATGTTACAGTTGTTTTTGCGCCCTTAAGAACTTTCTGATCCCTTAGGAAATTGTTTTGTCATAACAATAACTTCATGAAGTAATTAGAAAGACGATAATGCAATTTCTTAATCAATAGGACGCTAGCTGTGACTGCTTCAAGCCATGCCAAACTGCAAGTAAAGACTATTCACATTTCATAATGCAATATTTTATGAAAATGGTCAATCCATGGTTCTTACGCCAATTGTGATTGATAAAACAGTAAGCGAAATCTCAAATTCCAACTTTTCCATTGAATAACAACATCACTTTTATTTTGTTACATCACACAACACAGCTACGACAATTCACAACAGTTATACCAATGGTTCCTGTATCTACGTTTTTCCTGTGTTCAGCCTGCACCCTTTGTGACTGAAGCCCTTCTTGTGTCAGTAGGATCCGTCTTAAAAGCGTTATTAAGCGTTTCCAGTAATCTTCAGGATAGAATGAAATAACAATTAGGGTGTCAGATTCGTCCACAAGTACTGTAATATTTAACATAGCAGCTTGTTTTAACTACTATTCATCGATAATCCTCATATGAATTCTGCGATAGCCCAGAGGCGTCGTTAGTGTGAAATGGTAGGGAAATAAACTACGAGCAAAATATGTCAGCTGCGAGGTGCTGCATTTATAAAAACCGATAGTAACCCGTAATTCATTCTATAAGGAATGAAGTACTATCGGTACTTTTTGTTCAAAGTTTCACATTCTCATTGCGACTGCTTCTCAAAATGGTTCAAATGGCTCTGAGCACTATGGGACTTAACATCTCAGGTCATCAGTCCCCTAGAACTTAGAACTACTTAAACCCAACTAACCTAAGGACATCGCACACATCCGTGCCCGAGGCAGGATTCAAACCTGGGCCCGGAGCGGTCGCGCGGTTCCAGACTGAAGTGCCTAGAACCGCTCGGCTACAGTGGCCGGCTGACTGCTTCTTCTTCCATTTTACCGGAATCTGGAATAGAACTAACAATGCAAGCATTCCCACGTTTAATTTTCTTCGAGGCTTTCAAGCTATGCTTCTCGACAAATGTGAAAGATTTCCTTGCATGGTTTGCTCTTTTGATTTGAAGCTATATGTCATTCGCAGCTTATGAAATTTCTTCGTGGATGTTCGCATTTTGTAATCATTGCTATGTTCTCGTTTCATTTGTGCAATTATATGTTAGAGTTGTTGTCCAAGAAAGCATTCATAACGGAAACTGTTTTCAAGTACATAATATAAAAACGAATGCTATTGCCAATTAATAAAAGATTCCGGGCTATTATGCCGTAGTCGGAGGGATTTCACTTTCAAACACGACATTTCGTACTCATCTACGGAGGACATTGTCAAGGGGGATCGTAGCTTTGTTGAATGTCCGATTCACACTATGGCTCGCGACTGAATATAGCAAAATTGCACTTCCGCGCGCTCCCATGCAGTGGTGTTACGTCACGCCACTGCACGGGAGCTGTGTTCTATGCTAGCTTAGTGATAAAATGTTCGTCCTTCAAGATGAAGACTGTGTTGGTTTTCGGTTCTAATCTTGCTGGAGGCAAGATTCTTACATCTTTTGCGAAAGATCCATCATCAGCAGATCGACAATCAGTAAATAAATCTTAAGACACTTCCCATCTAAGTCTTGTTGCTACCTTGATTCAGTACCTTGTAGGTCTGAAGGTGGAGACCTGCAGAATTGCACCCCTGCTAATGACAGCTTTTATCTGCTTTGGGCTGTTGTGGCTCTAATGGATACCATGATGTATCTATCACTACAGCTACATTTGGATACATTTGTGGACTCCATCCTATAGCTCTGTTTCAGTATGACTGTCCGCCAAACGTAGACACAAACCGTTTTGAAGGCGAAAGTACATATTATCCTGCTTATGCGTGACAATATGGAATATTTAGTATCATAAAAATAACGTTTTTCGTAACTTTATTGTGGCAAGTTGTAATTAATTTGTATTAATATTGCCGTCCCATTGTCAAACGCAATGTCGGAGCTTCCTTTCTGGTGCCTTTACTTTTCACAAAGCCAAACGCATCGTCATCTAACAGAGCCACCACAGTTTTTTTTTCTTTTTTAGCCATCAGTCTTCTGACTGTTTGATGCAGCCCGCCACAAATTCCTCCACTGTACTTGCAACCTATGTCCTCGCTTATTTCCTGGATGTATTCCAACCTCAGTCTTCCTCTCCTGTTTTTACCCTCTACAGCTCCCTCTAGTACCATGAAAGTTATTCCCTGACGTCCTATCATTCTACCCCCTCTCCTTGTCAGTTTCCCACATACTCCTTTCCTCTCTGATTCTGCGCAGAACCTCCTTATCAATCCCCCCAATTTTCAACATTCGGCTGTAGCACCGCATCTCAAATACTTAGATTCTCTTCTATTCCGGTGTTCCCATAGTGCATGTGTCACTACCATACAATGCTATGCCCCAAACGTACATTCTCAGAAATTTTTTTCCTCAAAGTAAGGCTTATGTTTGATACCAATATAACTCTCGTGGCCAGAAACGCCCTTTATGCCAGTGCTAGTCTCCTTCAGACGTTCTCCTTGCTCCGCCCATCATTGGCTGTTTTGCTGCCTAGATAGTACAATTCCTTAGCTTCATCTGCTTCGTGACCATCAATCCTGATGTTAAGTTTCTCGCTGTTCCCATTTCTGCTGCTTCTCATTACTTTTTTCTTTCTCCGATTTACTCTCAGTCCATACTCTGTACTCATTACATTATTCATTCCATTCAGCTGATCATGTAGTTCTTCTTCACCTCCACTCACAGTAGCAATATCATCAGCGAATCTTACCATCGATATACTTTCACCTTGAATTTATATCCACTCCTGAACCTTTATTTCATTTCCACCATGTCTTCTTCGCTGCAGAGATTGAACAGTAGGTGCGAAAGATTACATCCCTGTGTTACATTCTTTTTAATCCGAGCCTTTCGTTCTTAGTCGTCCACTCTCATTATTCCCTCTTGGCTCTTGCACACGCTGTATACTACCCGTCTCTCCTTATAGCTTACCAATATTTTTCTCAGTATTTCGAACATCTTTCACCATTTTATATTGTCGAACGCTTTTTCCAGGTCGACAAGTCCTATGAACGTTTCTTGATTTTTCTTTAATATTGCTTCCATTATCAACAGCATCTTTACGATTGCTTCTCTGGTGCCTTTACTTTTCCTAAAGCCAAACTGGTCGTCATCTAACACATCCTCAGTTTTCTTTCCCGTCATAATAAGTCGGGACAAAAAAAGTACAGATACTTTAAAACTCTGCACGTTGTTTTGAAGCCAGCGGGCGGGGCCGGCCGCCATCTTGGATCCCCCAAAACATTAGCAGACGAGTGTTTACAATTGCTTCTTGTTCGTTATTTATGTCGTGTGCACGCGATATTCGTGTTATATAGAAAATATTACACTGTTTGAGTGAACAACAAAGCATAAGGAACACAACTTCAAACGTTTTTCTGGTCTTAAATGCGCATTCGATACAGTAATACGACACGAAAATATGACGCTTCTGGCCTCAGTACTGTAATTCCTTTTTGTTTATACACTTCGAATAACCGAGAAGAGAAGTATGTGCTATGAAAAGCATGCTTTCGTAATTCATTTCTACTCACTTTCATTGTGTTTGTGTCGATAATTGATAAAGCCAGAACTCCAAAAGCAATGATTGATAGTTTAGAGGCACCGATTTGTATTCGTTGTGTTTTCAAGTCAAATGCAAATTTTAAATGTTCCAGTTTGCAAGAAACTTACCTCGTTTCCTTTGGTGTCCCATAGATGTATGCAGGGATGATATAAACAAGCCAGCTGTCATGTCAACAAAGTGAAAGATTCGTTAAATTACGAGGGAAAAGAATTGAATTTAAGATTGTCAGGCCCATTGTAGTTTACACATCTGCTTTGTTTTTAAATTGTACCTACCAAACGACATACAGTGAGGCAAATAACAGCAGTTTACAGGGTAACACGACAGCACAGTGATTAATGTAATGATCTAAATAGCCTGGACTTAGGTAGGGAACTTTGCTTTAACAAACATGTAACTCTTTAAGTACTTACAATTTAACCACTGTAACAGGTGTTCTACACATTTTACTGAAGATTTAATTAACTAAATGTAGTTACATTACTTTTATATTAAATTCTTGCATTTTAAAACATTAGTCCCCATTTCCAGGATATTTCTTGCCAGGACTTTTCGGTTACTTGGGAATAACCAAACAATGAAAACCAAGTGTATTGCTCACCTCCAGAGAGCTCTTCACGTTGGATTGATACGAAATCTAAAGTCAAATCACAGAAATAAGACCATACTGTAAAACTTTATAGTGCATCAGAATTTCAAGTATATATAAGAAAATAGCGCTTAAATAAGCCCACTTACGAATGAAATGTGATTTGTTTAAAGTTTAGACTACAATCAGAACGATTAGTACACCCGTAAAAGACGCAAGCCGGCATTTTTCTATTAAAACACTTCACGACTACACGGAATCAAACCACCAGAAGCGAATGTTTTGGGGTAGCTAACATGGCGGATCTTCATTTGGGTCGGCTTCAAGTTTGTGACGTCATGACAACTCCTCTTATTTTGATCTCCATGCTTTAAAAGGATTCAACGTCATCCACAGGTACTAAACATTCGCGTGACCCACACGTCTGCCTGTATGACAGAAAGCAAACACGTGCATCCAATGATTTGCTCGCTCCTCTGACGCACTGCGCCTAACTTTAGCGTGCGAATTCGGACAACGAACGGTACGGCAAGTTTACGCAAAATACTGTGGCGTGCGCCCGCCCTTCGTAATGGACTTTCACGGAACTGGGCTCACGGCGGACGGCGCTAAACACAGGCTGGTTAGCGCTATTCGCAGCCTGCCTGCGAGCGGTACGGCGACGCTTGTACCTTTCACGACCCAAGCCCGATATAGTCGAACCTCGTGACACAAAACAGTAGGAGATATCTCAAGAAAACTTTGCTGCACACATCGAAATCCTGGTTCAGTTATTTTTCTTCATGATAATAAGAGCAATAAGGCAAGGGCAATTACAAAAGATTCTTTAGTTTACGTGACACTTAGAGCCAATACTGTATCTCACACAATATATATATATATATATATATATATATATATATATATATATATATATATATATATATTTCAAAGCAGATCAGGTCATGAGTAACGTCAAAATGAATACACTTAAAGGTCCCACGAAAACATATATAGTTTACCTATCTCAAATAAATATCATGCAGTCTCTTTCTTCTGCTAAAACTTTTAGCTAGCTAATGGCTCCACGATCTAACATAAGGCCTTGGTAATTAACTCAACCACCCAGATTTGGAAAAAAAACAGAAGAAAAGGAAATTCCCAAACTTGCGTACGGGAACAAACATGTGAATTCAAATTCAAATGGCTCTAAGCACTATGGGACTTAACATTTGAGGTCATCGGCCCCTTAGAACTTAGAACTACTTAAACCTAACTAACCTAGGGACATCACACACATCCATGCCTGAGGCAGGATTCGAACCTGCGAGGATTCGAACCTGCGACCGTAGAAGCCGCGTGGTTCCGGACTGAAGCGTCTAGAACCACTCGACCACAACGGCCGTCATATGCGAATTCTTGTAAACTTTCAGTACTGGAAAAATAACATTGGTAATCACTATATGGGGATAAACTGCCCAACACCGAGAAAATTTTCGGGGAACTTCAGGAATATTTTCGGACTTCAAAATCATGAAACAATTTTGAACGTCACCTCAACCCCAAAGGACCAACGATCGGTCTATTCTCGACAAGAGAGCTAACAATCGTTACCCGGATTCCGAGGATTTCAACAATTCCCGGAACTGTTGAGTATTCAGCCCTTTGAGAGAATCCGTCCCGGCGTACAGTATAATTACGTTTGAACTCGAATGCAGGGACATGAATTGGTAACTGCCCTCAACTCTGGTTCGTAAGGCCTCCTGATTATAATTCTCGTCTTGTTATTGACCATTGAATGTGGTAGATCACATCATACTTGAAACGGTAGAAGAAGTCAAAGGATAAAATTCTGTTCTTCGGATAGAGCAGAAAATCCTGAGATGTTCTGGTCGTACATTACAGTATAGGAAATACTGCAACCAGCCACATGTTTTTACGAAACGATTTTATTGTACCTTTACTAGTTTCGAGACTGAGCCCATCGTCAGATGGTAGCATTGACAGCTTTGCAAATTTTACATTTGTTTCCTGAAATATGACAAAAATTTTTTCCTAAAATATAGCAGTTTTTTTTTAATTACATTCTTTTACAACTATGTATGCTCTATACATTGTACTTACTACGTGAAAAGCCCTCCAGTGCAAATAACAGGACAGAGATTACACTGGTCACTCGACTGGACTAATACAAGATGAAGGATACATTTGTTTATATCGGTTACTGATTTGATGTGCCAAAGGACGTCAGATGTGTGAGGATACTCCGCATTTCTGGAGTTACTTCAAGAGTACTCCTTCATAGCACAGACAGTTACAGGGTGTTTCAAAAATGACCGGTATATTTGAAACAGCAATAAAAACTAAACGAGCAGCAATAGAAATACACCGTTTCCTGCAATATGCTTGTGACAACAGTACATTTTCAGGCAGACAAACTTTCGAAATTACAGTAGTTACAATTTTCAACAACAGATGGCGCTGCAGTCTGGGAAACTCTATAGTACGATATTTTCCACATATCCACCATGCGTAGCAATAATATGGCGTAGTCTCTGTATGAAATTACCCGAAACCTTTGACAACGTGTCTGGCGGAATGGCTTCACATGCAGATGAGATGTACTGCTTCAGCTGTTCAATTGTTTCTGGATTCTGGCGGTACACCTGGTCTTTCAAGTGTCCCCACAGAAAGAAGTCACAGGGGTTCATGTCTGGCGAATAGGGAGGCCAATCCACGCCGCCTCCTGTATGTTTCGGATAGCCCAAAGCAATCACACGATCATCGAAATATTCATTCAGGAAATTAAAGACGTCGGCCGTGCGATGTGGCCGGGCACCATCTTGCATAAACCACGAGGTGTTCGCAGTGTCGTCTAAGGCAGTTTGTACCGCCACAAATTCACGAAGAATGTCCAGATAGCGTGATGCAGTAATCGTTTCGGATCTGAAAAATGGGCCAATGATTCCTTTGGAAGAAATGGCGGCCCAGACCAGTACTTTTTGAGGATGCAGGGACGATGGGACTGCAACATGGGACTTTTCGGTTCCCCGTATGCGCCAGTTCTGTTTATTGACGAAGCCGTCCAGGTAAAAATAAGCTTCGTCAGTAAACCAAATGCTGCCCACATGCATATCGCCGTCATCAATCCTGTGCACTATATCGTTAGTGAATGTCTCTCGTGCAGCAATGGTAGCGGCGCTGAGGGGTTGCCGCATTTGAATTTTGTATGGATAGAGGTGTAAACTCTGGCGCATGAGACGATATGTGGACGTTGGCGTCATTTGGACCGCAGCTGCAACACGGCGAACGGAAACCCGAGGCCGCTGTTGGATCACCTGCTGCACTAGCTGCGCGTTGCCCTCTGTGGTTGCCGTACGCGGTCGCCCTACCTTTCCAGCACGTTCATCCGTCACGTTCCCAGTCCGTTGAAATTTTTCAAACAGATCCTTTATTGTATCGCTTTTTGGTCCTTTGGTTACATTAAACCTGCGTTGAAAACTTCGTCTTGTTGCAACAACACTGTGTTCTAGGCGGTGGAATTCCAACACCAGAACAATCCTCTGTTCTAAGGAATAAACCATGTTGTCCACAGCACACGTGCACGTTGTGAACAGCACACGCTTACAGCAGAAAGACGACGTACAGAATGGCGCACCCACAGACTGCGTTGTCTTCTATATCTTTCACATCACTTGCAGCGCCATCTGTTGTTGAAAATTGTAACTACTGTAATTTTGAAAGTTTGTCCGCCTGAAAATGTACTGTTGTCCCAGGCATATTGCAACAAACGGTGTATTTCTATCGCTGCTCGTTTACTTTTTATTGCCGTTTCAAATATACCGGTCATTTTTGAAACACCCTGTATATACAGTTAATTGAAATGTCGTGTGACTAGCGTCTCCCGTCGGGTAGACCGTTCGCCAGGTGCAAGTCTTTCGATTTGACGCCACTTCGGCGATTTCCGCGTTGATGCGGATGAAATGGTAATTAGGACAACACAACACCCATTCCCTGAGCAGAGAAAATCTCCGATCCGGCCGGAAATCGAACCCGGGCCTTTAGGATTGACATTCTGTCGCGCTGACCACTCTGCTACCGGGGGCAGACATACACAGTTAGACATTTAATTATTTAAGTTTGAAATATGCTGGTATGGTCAGCGAAGAATTATCTCTCTGTCCATTAATTATTATTTCTATAATTTCGAATTCTAGGAGTTCTATGAAATTTTGGAGGTACTTTTCGGTTTTTAATTCTAGTTGATCATTCAGTATCCAATTGGTTTTGTTGTTAATGTGGTTGTATATTTCTAATTCCGCTAAAAAATTCATCTGTACTCCTTTTTCGGCAAAACGCAATATCTCTAAGTTTTCATCGATGCTTATCTCTGTGTTTCCGTGTTGGGCCAAATGAGCAGCGGAAGATGATTTATTTAGGTCTTTGAGCCTGAGAGTATCCAGTCTTCACAGTATCGTGCATTGAAACTCCTACTAGTTTGGCCATTGTAAAATTTGGGAGAGACAGAACAATTTAGTTTAGAAATTGCAGGCCTGTGCTGTGCATCAGGTTTTATATTTAAGTTGTGAATGATTTGGTCTTTCACTTTATTGTCTGTGGAAAAACTAATTTTGATAATTTTAGTATGGAATAAGTTTTTGGTCAGACATATTTCACAGAGTTTTGAAATTTAGAAATTTGTGGTAAGGTCTTGTGGGACCAAACTGCTGATGTCATCGGTCCCTAAGCTTACGCACTACTTAATCTAATTTAAACTAACTTACGCTAAGGACAACACACACACACACACACACACACACACACACACACACACACCCATACCCGAGGGAGGACTCGAACCTCCGACGGGGGGAGCCGCACGGACCGTGACAAGGAGCCCTTAGAATTTTGAGGAACTATTTGTGCCAGGGTGTGTTTGACCACATTCGCAATAAACTAGACTGACTGCTGAATGATAAATCAGAATTAAATTCCAATTTTAGCTCCAAAGTTTTATACAACTCTTACAATTTGAAATGATAGAAATAATAATTAACTGATAGAAAGAAAATTCTTCATTGGCCATTACCAGCATCTTTGAAACCTAAATAGTAACTGTATAAAATTATTTGTACTATGAAGAAGTGTTTTTGAAGTAACTCCAGAAGTGTGCAGTATCTGTACACATACCACGTTCTTGGGCACATCAGATCAGCAGCCACAGTAAACAAATGTATCCACCATCTTTTATTAGTTCAGTTCATTGAACAGAATGGATCGCCGGCCGGAGTGGCCGAGCGGTTGTAGGCGCTACAGTCAGGAACCGCGCGACCACTACGGTCGCAAGTTCGAATCCTGCCTCGGGCATGGATGTGTGTGATGTCCTTAGGTTAGTTAGGTTTAAGTAGTTCTAAGTTCTAGGGGACTGATGACCTCAGATGTTAAGTCCCATAGTGCTCGGAGCCATTTCATTTGTAGATTAAAGCCATCTGTAGGACGGATGACAAAGATACGAAAAAATGGAAAATTCTAATTCCCTCACTGAGGTATATCATACAGCGATTCCTCCTTTAAATCATCGCATGACCACAGAAACGTTTTATATCGATGTAAGTTGTAAGATGGCTAGAACTATGCCCCTTACATGAAGTCATTAAAGATCATCTACTTCACGTTGATCGAACAGTAGGGCTGAACAAAAAATGACTGACAAGGTACAATGCATCTTGTAGAGGGTATAGTATGGACGTATTGGAATAATTAATGTCTGTTGACGGTTTTAAAGTAATTCACATGACATAAAAACTTTGTGGAAATGAGTCGATTTACTGGACTCTAGTTTACCCCAGAGAAACATTTAGAGTCGACCGTGGCCGGATGGGGAATGGCGAAGGGAAGCAACAATAGGCAGCTTAGGGCGGCTCAAGCTCTGAGGAAGGGGTAACGCGGCATGGCCTCCAGCTGCCTTAAGATGAGTGACAGTGAGTGGGTGGTTGACCCCGACTCCATGCTAGTGTACCGGGAAACAGATGGAGAACTTGTATGCCTGTTGATAAATGTCCGTAGTCCCGTCTTCTGTGAAACATTCGAGAAAGCCGTGCAAAGCTACGGTGGATCGGTCAACAGAGGTCAAAATATGCATGTTCGTGACTATAGCAACTTCATGTTGAATTCACGGTCCGCAGAGCCTGAAGTAAATCAGGTGAAGAGCGACAGAATGAAATATGCCAGCCTCCGATGGGAACGTAGGACCAAGGAATTTGAAGTACTCTCCTAGGAGCCAGAATTGCAGAAAAATTGTTGTTTGTGCAGACACTAGCCTTGATGGGTGGCCTGGGAGGAGCAAAATATAAGAAGTTGAGAGGAAGGGAAATTTTATGGGAATTTGTTCACTTCCCAGAGCAGGCATTGGTTGGCGCTGGGAAGCGACGCATAATTAACGCGACTTGCGCTGCAATTGGCGTAAGTGATTTTGCTGGAGGGGAAACTGAGGTGAAGAGTGGACTGTGAGAAGTCTCCGTAGAGGTCTTCCGTTCCCAGCTTGTCTAGAGTGCGGACATGGCATTCTTTACTCAGCTTGCCTGGGAAAGAGTGAGCATCTCTGCAGTTCAGGACCTAGCAAATGGAACGATTGAGCTTGCAGATAGGAAGTTTTGGTTCAGCTATATACTGAGCAAAGATAGCTAGGAGTGAATAGACGTGCGCAGCCTTGCAGCACCACGAGGTCGGCCGACATCTGCACAATGACGCCACTCCGCCACGCTGTATTCGATGATATTGCACCATCTCCAGCCACTGATTAATTTGTTGGATCATGTCGGCAAAGTTTCCATGAGGGTTTCATGGGCCATGTATTGTAGAATTCTTCTCGCACTTCGCATTACGCTTGGGTCAGCCGATAGGAATTACTTTTAAGTTATCGCGCTTTACTCCACGCAAACGCAATTTATTACCACTACCTGATAGGAGAGTCTTGTAATGTGATGATTGAAGGTTGGGAGTTAAAATAAATTTGTGCTAATCGACTGCAACTTCCTGAAACTGCGTCCCACGACTGGTTTAGTCCGCTGAATAGCAAGGACGTTGATTCAGGCAGTGATACTGAGGGCTCGGGGGATGCAGAGAGTACAGGATTAATCCATAAGTATGGAAGATCCAGCCTAAGAAGCCAGAGTGTGTTGGAACAAAACGGTGTCCGACCATTATCAAACGATTCATTCACAAGTGATCCGACGGGGGCGCGGAGACGGTACTTGTCTAGATATTGAAGGGATCCTCAGAACAGAGGAGAAGAGTCGCATTTTCAACCACAAAAGAACGAGGATCAAAATGCGGTTACTCTCAAAAACGTTACGGACCTGTTGCAACAGATGCAGACGGCGAACTTAGAGCAGAGCGCCAACCTTAATGCCGAAATTAAAAAGGCGAATTCGGAGCTGAACTATAGGCTCACAGAAGTTCATAGGGAAGTAAAAGAGGAGTAAAGAATCTCGGCGTCAAAATAGAGAAAGAAATTACCATCATCAAACGAACGGCAATTGAAGCCAAATTAATTGCGAAAGGTGCAAGGAAAATAGCGAGAGAAACTCGGGACTCCACGCAAAGCACGGCAAAAGTAGGAAAGGTCATGTTATGAAGGCTACAAAGCCGGATAAAACGTGTCGAAGAAAAGCAACAAGAGCAACCGGACATAGGCCCTAACGAGATGTTGAAAGAGGAGGTGGCGATATTAAAAAGAAATTTAGAGGACGAGGTAAAACGTCTCATTACAGAGACATTAGGAAAGAAGAAGGGTGTAATTACTGCGTCGACTGAACCATCACTTGCCGGAACACAGATAACCGCTTCACGGTGTGACAAAGTTGACACTATAAGCAACGGGAGCCACGCCCTGATTCACAGCCCTGAAGGAACGACCGAGGTAAACACGGACAGCGCGCAGCAGCCCAGTGAGCACAATTGCTGTCGGCTGATTAGATGTACCGAACAACTGTCGAACATACAGAAGGGGAGAGATGACGATAGCGTGTCGGAACGAATTAGTCCACGTCCCGAAGTTCGTACGAATCGTAAGAACGGACGAAATGATAACTGGAATGATGACCGGTTTGACTACAAGCATTTTGTATCAGTCCGAAAGTTCCATCACTACAAGGACGAAGGAAATAGCTTGCATCCAAAAACTTTTATGGGACACTTCGAGTTATCTTTGCCCCCATACTGGCCATTGATGTACCAGCTGGATTTTATGTGCTCCCATATGGAGGGCGCGACCGCTGAGTACATGAGAAATGTAGCGAAGACGAGCGTCTCGTTCGAAGAATTCAAAAATGCCTTCTTGGGCAAGTATTGGTCTAAAGAAACCCCAGAAAGGATCAAACAAGAAACTATGATGTCCAGAGATATGGAAGGGGCAGGGTACCGGAGTCCGGTCAAATTTTTTGAAAATATGACAAAAAGGAAGCAGTACCTAGACAACCCATGTAGCGGTGCGGAAATCATCAGATTATGCTCCATGAAACTTCCCATCTCGTATCAACAATCACTTGCCGGTCGTTGTGGTACCGATACTGAGGTATTTAAGGGTATTTTGCGCGAACTGGAATTCGCATTTCAAGAGGAACAGGCGCGGGAGAAGCGCCGACAGCGTGAACAAAATAACAACCGTCGCAATAATTGACCTCAGTGGGATATTAGGCCAGTGCCGAACTACAACGGCCACAATCAAGATAAAGAGTAATGGAAGCTCGAAAAGAAGGTACACGGAAGAAGAGCGACACTCTCCGGTGCAACATAATAAATTACAAAGGACTTGGGGCGGTAACCAGCAATCGGGAAGGAACAGGAATAATCCCAAGTCACTTTCTTAATTAATTTTATGTTCAACATTTGCATCTGGTTTTCAATAGCTGAATATAACATCAATGTGCACCCCTTTTTAATTAAAAGTGATCAACTTTGAATAAATTGATGTCAACACTGCCACCGCACTTCAATCAGGAGTCACAGGGCCATATTATTTTTTTGTGTTATCCGATATTGCGGCAGTTTTTGCACTCTCTGTTGATCTGTTAATCAATTAGTTGGGGTGAACACACGCCAAAACAAGCTAAGTGACAGGTGGGGTGTTACAAAGTGACCACCGCTGAACAAACACCAACTACAATTTCCCAAGAGAGGAGAGGGGACGGGATGTGCAGGTGGAAACTTAGACCAACTTTACGTCTGGATTAACTGTCTGTTGCAAATGGAACACAACATCATTCTTAACGAATATAAATATTTTTATTGTAAAATCAGCTTGGAGCGTGCCCAAGACAAAGTTATCGAAGCATTACTGTTCATAATACACATAAAAGATCTGATGGTTAACATCAGAAGCTCCATGAAGCTGTTGGCGGTTCATGTCGCTGTAGTCGTAAGGCTAGGAAATTGCAGCGAACGGCAGAAATACCAGCAGACGTTCGATGCATGGAGCAGGGATTTCCAGCTAATCCTCAGCATATACATAAGTAAAGTACTGCTCGGAAAGACGCGTCTTTGAAAACTATCACACCCATTAAATATCTGGACTGTGTGGCTGGTCCTGGTGGAGGTTTGAGTCCTCCCTCGGGCGTGGGTGTGTGTGTTTGTCCTTAGGATAATTTAGGTTAAGTAGTGTGTAAGCTTAGGGACTGATGACCTTAGCAGTTAAGTCCCATAAGATTTGACACACATTTTTTAAGTATCCGGCACTATGTGTACGAAGAGACCTGAAGTGAAAAGAACACATATGACTAATGCAATGACGCGCTGATTTGCAATACAAATGCAAAGACTCTTGGGATGTGTACTTCACACACGAAAGAAATAGCTGACAAAACACTTGTTCGGCCAGCACACCTAGATGACAAAAATCATGGGTTAGCGATATGCACATATACAGATGGCGGTAGTGTCGCGTACACAAGGTATAAAAGACTAGTGCTTTGGTGGAGCTGTCATATACTCATGCGAAAGGGTTTCCGACGGGATTATGGCTGCAATATGGGAACTAACAGAGTTTGAACCCCAAATGATGGTTGGAGCTAGACGCATGGTACATTCCATTTAGGAAATCGTTAGGGAATTCAGTATTCAGTGACCCACAGTATCAAGAGTGTGCCGAGAATACAAATTTCAGGTATTACCTCTCACCATGGACAACGCAATGGTCTTCACTTAACGACCAAGAGCAGCAGCGTTCGCATACAGTTGTCAGTACTAATAGACAAGAAGTACTGCGCGGAATAATCACAGGAATCAATGTGGGACGTATGAGGAACTTATCCATTAGGACACTGTGGCGACTTGGCGTTAATGGGCTGCGGCAGCAGACGACCGACGAGAGTGCCTTTGCTAATAGCACGACATCACCTGCAACGCCTCTCCTGGGTTCGTGCGCATATAGGTTGGACCCTAGACGACTGGATAAACAGTGGCCTGGTCAGATGAATTCCGATTTCAGTTGGTAGGAGCTGACGGTAGGGTTCGAGTGTGGTGCAGACCCCACAAAGCCATGGATGCAAGATGACAGTAAGGTTCGCCCCCATATAGGTTGGACCCTAGACAAATGGATATACAGTGGCCTGGTCAAATGAATTCCGATTTCAGGTGGTAGGAGCAGATGGTAGGGTCCGAGTGTGGTGCAGACCCCACAAAGCCACGGGCGCAAGATGACAGTAAGGTTCTCCCCATGTAGGCTGGAACCTAGACGACTGGATAAACAGTGGCCTGGTCAGATGAATCCCAATTTGAGTTGGTAGGAGCTGATGGTAGGGTTCGAGTGTGGTGCAGACCCCACAAAGCCATGGACGCAAGACGACAGTAAGGTTCGCCCCCATATAGATATAGATTGGAACCTAGATGTCTGGATAAACAGTGGCCTGGTCAGATGAGTCCCTATTTCAGGTGGTAGGAGCTGATGGTACGGTTCGAGTGTGGCGCAGACCCTACAAAGCCACAGACGCAAGATGATAGTAAGGCACAGTGCAAGCTGGTAGGGTCTCTATATAGAGTGGGCTGTACTTACATAGATTGGGCTTGGTGCTCTGGTCCAACTGTACCGATCATTGACTGGAAATGGTTATGTTCGGCTACCTGAAGACACTCTGCAGCCATTCATGAACTCGTGTTCCCAAACAAAGAGGGAATTTTTACGGATGACAATGTGCCATGTCACCGGGCCACAATTCTTCACAATCGGTTTGAAGAGCATTCTGGAGAATTGGAGTGAATGGCTTGGCCAAACAGATCGCCCGGCATGAATCCCGTCGAAAATTATGGGACATAATCTAGAGGTCATTTAGTGCACAAACTCCAGCACTGTCTCAATTATGGTCGGTTATAGAGGCAGCACGGCTTAATATTTCTGCAGGGGACTTGCAACGACTTGTTGAGTCCTTGCGACGTCGAATTGCTTAACTAAGCCAGGCAAAAGAAAGTCTGACACGATATTAGGAGGTACCTGATGACGTTTTTCACTTCAGTGTTTTTTAGTATTACTCCTAAGGCTGGGACACTTACGAGGTGTGATTCATAGGTTAAATGGAGGAGATCCAAAGAAGAGCAGAGCAATTACCGACTAGTTCGCTTAATAAGCGCTAAGGTACCACGTAGACGCTTAGCCAACTCTAGTTCAGACGTGCCCAAGGTGTTGCGCATCACGGTAGGCTCCCTGTTAAAATTCTTTGAGCGTACATTCCTGGAAGAGTCAACCAATATATTACTTCCTCCTAAGTATACCCTGCGAAAAGACCATGGAGGTAAACTTAAAGAGCTCGCATGGTGGCTTACTCTCTTTTGGCGCACGTTTGACCACTGGATTAGGCAAGGGGAAAGCGACTGAGTAACACGAAGTAGCTTCGGCCATACACTGTAAGGTGGGCTGCGGGGTATAAGTGTAGATGTAGACGCCGATGCAAAAGTAATTGGGAAAGCACGTAGCCTGAAGGGTACAGTGAACTCGGAACATAACATGCAGCTCACATTGTGGTATTCGCTTTCAGTTCACTTGGCAAGCATTTGGAAAGACCAAACCATCAGCTACTAAGCATAGAGCAGAGGGAGCACACCTAGCCTACACATATTTAGCGTCTCGCAGAAATTCTGCATGATGCTGTCTCTTTCGTCTCTCATAGTCAAGACCACATCCTAAGACGCAGCAGCAGGTCATACTCAAATGAATCTAAAAGCACTCTTCCTCTGCCAATAAAAATCAGATAATGACTCCTCCAAACACTCATCTATACATGCTCGGAAGTGATCGGAAACCAGAAGCAGTGGCAATAGGTGACGTGTTTCCTTTGTGGCACTCATAATGAACGCTACTGGAGCTAAATACCTTCAACATATCTGAAGAGCCTACCTCCGGTGTTATTCAATCTGTACATTGAGTAAGCAGTGCTGGAAGCCAAAGAAAAATTTGGAATGTGAATTAAAGTACAGGGAGCAGAAATAAAAACTTTAGGGTTTCGTTCAAATGGCTCTGAGCACTATGGGACTTAACATCTGAAGTCATCAGTCCCCTATAATAGAGAACTACTTAAAACTAACTAACCTTAGGACATCACACACATCCATGCCCGAGGCAGGATTCGAACCTGCGACCGACCGTAGCGGTCGCGCGGTTCCGAATTGAAGCGCCAAGAACCACTCGGCCACCACGGCCGGCTTTTAAGGTTTGGCGATTACAACAACTTTCTTGGAAGAGCAGTTGAACGAAATGAACAATGTCTTGAAAGGAGGACACAATAAGATCATCAAGGAAAGCAAAACAAGGGTAATGCAATATAGTCAAATGGTTCAAATGTCTCTGAGCACTATGGGACTTAACATCTATGGTCATCAGTCCCCTAGAACTAAGAACTACTTAAACCTAACTAACCTAAGGAAATCACACAACATCCAGTCATCACGAGGCAGAGAAAATCCCTTACCCTGCCGGGAATCGAACCCGGGAACCCGGGCGCGGGAAGCGAGAACGCTACCGCACGACCACGAGCTGCGGACTGCAATACAGTCGAAGTAAAGCAGGTGATGCTGAGGGAATTCGATTAGGTAACGAGACACTTAAACTAGTGGGCAGGTTTTGTTATTTGTGTAGCAAAATAACTGATGACATACAAAGGAGAGAGGATATAAAATTTAGACTGGCGTTTCTGAAGAAGAGAAATTTGTTTACATCGAATACAGATTTAAGGGTTATAAAGTCTTTTCTGAGATCATGTGTCTGGAGTGTAGACCTGTATGTAAGTGGAACATGGGCGATAAACAGCTTAGACAAGAAGAGAACAGAAGATTTCCAAATGAGATGCTACAGAAGAGTGCCAAAGATTAGATGAGACCTCACGCAACTAATGAGGAGGTACTGAATAGAAATGAGGAGAGAAGAAATTTGTGGAAGAAGGAATCCGTTGATTGGACACATTCAGGGACATCAAGGGATCATCAGTTTAGTATTAGAGGGCAGTAGGGAAAGGGGGAGGGGGGGGGGGGGTAAAAATTGTACAGGAAGACCAAGAAATTAATACACCAAGCAGATTTAGAAGGATGCAGGTTGCAGTAGCTATTCGGAGATGAAGCGCCTTGTACAAGACAGCGCTGCACGGAGAGGTGCATCAAATCAGTCTTCTCACTTCAGACCACAACACATATCTGAAATAATATGAAAACTCATGTTAAATATTGCACGTGCACCTGGAGGTACACGCTGTAAAGACACTGCTATTGGCTGGAGCGTCACATAATAAACTGCTGCTTCTCAGTGATCGCCTTCTTAGATCACTATACCAATATCACACACATCTTACATATAACATTGCTAAGGGAAATTAGTATGTTTAGAACCCTTGATAAAATTAGTATGCTGGTATTTAAAGAATTGTAAATTTAAAAGTGATAATTTATTTTTGATCATTACTATCCTCACTGCTGTTAAACTGCATCTGTCAATAATTTCACATGTTCAAAACATTTTAATTTTATGGATTTTATTACAGTTTTTAATTAAAAAATTTTTTTGCCTTTTGTGAGATTCTATGTATGTTCTTTATCATCAGTTTCTAAACGTGAAGGCTGTAAAGTTATTACATTGAAGCGACCAGTTTTAATAGTTATACTGAGAAATTTTCCAACTATGTGAAAAGAAAATTTGTAACGAAATATTACATGAATACGAGCAGTATGAACAGCTCTCATTTATTTACAGATGACGAACTTGTTCACTGACAATGAAAATAATATTCTTTTACGTGTTTCCTCCACAAATAAATTAATGTCATGGTGAATTAAATCACCATGACAATTTCTTCTAAGAAAATAAAACTTTGGTCTTTGTACGACAAAACCAAGCAGTGCCAGAAAAAATAGTTAAAGCGAAAGCAGAAAACAAGCAAATGGCGTCAGATATATTTTACAAATAATTTATCGCTTCAGCTATGATGCTAACCAAAAAAATTCCTTTTCATACGTTCAATTGTTAATAGAAACTTAATCAGCGAAGCATGGCACGGACAATGAATTTCTGCAAAACTACAGGTCCCCCCCCCCCCCCCCCCGCATTCAATACCACGCTTTGTTGTAAAGAATCAAAAACGTGAATACAGGCCCAAGAAATTAGATGCGCTTGAATTTTACAGGGTTGTGTGAGACAGGGAAATATAGAAACTAAACAAATGGAGAGAATCCAAAACAATTTTAGCCTCCATGAAAATAGATCAGAATCATTACAGGTGACATCAACATCTGGGAAGTACCGAAGATATAAGGTAGTTGACAAAACCCAAACACACATATAAGTTTAAAGGCAGAAGAACAGTGGGCACGCCACACAACCTGTGGCTGCTGGGAAACACTGTATTGTGTAATACTCGAGACGAAGAAGATGAGCAAGAAGAGTTTTATCACTGCACAGAAGTCGTGTTTATCTCAGTTGTGAGATTAATCGCTTAAGCTTCTTGCCAACAAACAACCACAAATGCATATGTTTCAAAGCTTGTACAAAAACATTACAAGGAACACCCTCACCAACACTTTACAGTCTATTAAAATTTCTCGTTGTACCAGAAAAATTTATCAGAGTTTTATGCACACAGTATCATTATGAATCAATAATCCTAACGCTGTCACAAATACAACTTTTTAACAAGTTCAACCATTGCAAAATTTTAAAACGAAGTTTCTGTTTCGCTTAACTTATTAGTAACAAGGTTCTGTCCAATTTGCACCGCTACGTTAACAAGCTCCTATTTCCGTGGCGCTAACAAGTTTAGCGGTCGCTTCGCTGTGAGTGTCAACTTTTCCTCGATACGCAGACGTAAGCGGCGGCCCAGTGTCAAACCAAAATATAGGATACTCTTCCAGTTATAAATACTTTGCGAAAACTATGAGGTGCATGGCACACTGTACTTTCTGCTTAATATTTTAGAGCTTCGTTCCACGGGCAGAAATAGATAGAATGGTTACACGCATCTGAGCTTGCTGCATTGAACAAACTGCCACTCCCATTTCGATTAGTTCAGATGTATTTTAGGCTGGAATACTTAGTCTTTGGATGGAACTGTGCACTCATGGTACATATATTCTATCTCACGAGTTCCGTGATTTATCTAGGTTCGAGCTCAACAAATAACTTGTACTACGTGAATCACTGGAAAGGTGCTAGTAGGTATTACTTTTTACTGCATGACTTAATAAAGACTTTTCATATTCTATTCACAAGTAGATATGATTTAGTTATGGTATGGTAATATAATGGGCATGGGACTATATAGCTGATGATACTGCTGTTCCACTTTAAGATGAGGAAGAACTTTAGGTTTTGTTAAATAGAATGGTCTTCTGAGGACAGGATACGGGTTGAGAGTAAACGAAAAGCAAAATAACTCATGACATACCGTGCAAACAAGGCTTTCCTTGCCAAAAGAAGAATGCCAGTATCAAACTTAGAATGTAGTTTGAGAAATACGTTCAGGAGAATGTACTTCCGAAGCTCAGCTTTCTGTAGAAGTGAAGCTTTGACCATCGGACAATCGGAAAAGAGGAGAATTGAAGCTAGTTTGAAATAAATTCGCTAAGTACGAATAGGCAGTATGTCTGTGTTAGACATGACTAACGAGGAGGTATTGAATAGAATTGGAGAGAAGAGAAATTTGTGGCACAACTTGACCAGAAGAAGGGATCGGTCGGTGGAGCATATTCTGGGGCATCAAGGGAACACCAATTTAGTATTGGAGGGCAGCGTGGACGGTAAAAATCGTAGAGGGAGACCAAGAGATGAATACACTAAACAGATACAGAAGGATGTAGGTTGCAGTAAGTACTGGGAGATGAAGAAGCTTGCACAGGATAGAGTAACATGGAGAGCTGCATCAAACAAGTCTCAGGACTGAAGACCACAACAACAGGTATAAATGTACTACCTATTAGTGAAATATGAAAATTTGAGCCGGATAGGGACTCGAAACCGGATTTTCCGTTTATCGCGAGATGTCGCCTTCACCACTTCGGTCATCTGTACACGCGTTCTACACCGACCAGAACTTACATAATTATGTCACGTTGTCCACATTCTTGTACGATATTCCATGACATTCATGACTTGATCCTTTTATTATTACTCTGGGTTCACGCACAAGTGAGAATTTAATGTGTGGTGTTACAGAACAATGCTGACAATTAAGTCGACTGATAAATTTCGCCACATATACTGCAAGGGACTGAATATGTGGAAAACAGTCATTAGAAGAAGTTATGCGGTGATTACACTACTCTTAAAGCATCAGGGAATAACTTTCATGGCTCTGAAGGGAACTGAAGAGAGACAGATGTTGGAAAATATTTGACAAATGACTGAGAACGTTGAGCGAGAAGGGTAAGCGCACTAGAGCTAGCCGTGCCGGGCCGTATCAAAAGGAATACGTCTTCTTCATTCAATTTTCGGCATTCGCGCAGTCAACCGTTGTTTCCTAATGGAAGATGCTGTCTGTCCTACACATATCGACCGGTGGTGCGCTATCTATTACGCGCTGTTTAGTAATGAGTAATATACGAGCTGGACTGATTTTATGAACTCCATGTGCCTTCTACGTCTACACCGAAACTCCGCAATCCACCTTACAAGGTTCGTATTTTCCCGTTGGGTTATGTAACGAGGTTTCAAACATTGTGAATGGTGAACCGCTTTAGTTATGAATTTATGGGTATGTTTTAATTCTTCACCATACCACATCTGGTAATCAAACCATGTAGTGTGCTGAATAAAACAATTCACGGTGGGAGAGTATGGTGTGCGTACTGTAAGACCTTCGGTACACACACCATCAGATTATTTGACTTGTCGCGCTAACGAAGTAGGTGAAAGTCAGCAATATGTCTCGTGGTCTTATTGTGGAGTGTTTATCTTCTGCCGCAAGGTCAGACAGTAGAAATGTCACTTGCACGCTTAGAGTAGCAGATTGACGGTGACCAACTTTAAACAGACCTTGATTAATTTTCACACACATTTATTAAAATAATAAAAAGCATAGACATTACATAATTAGATTCTAGATGCTGTTTACAATTGACAATCTGAAGTTCCTTTGGTCTTGGTACGTTAATCTTATTCTCACATATCTCTCATACTTGACAAAGTGTCTATACATTTATCTTCATGGCTATGTACAGGAATATGATAATCTTCTTAGGTGCAGACTGAAACTTGACTATAGACTGGTACAGACTAATACAGACTGGTACAGACTGGTGCAGACAAATGCAGACTCACTATTCGGAGGTCTGTACACTCGTTATAATACCTCGCGCGTTCAGGTATCACTGCGCGAGTGTGATCCGCGAGGAGAAAAGGTTCTACATTAGCAGCAATCTCATTGGCTGCGTTACATATTAATACGCGGATCGGTGGAACCAGAATTTGGTCCGTGTCTAAGGCAGCGCCATCTCGTAGTGCGGAGATGGACGAGCGCTGTGCCTGCGCTGTTGTGCTTAGTGGGGCGCGCTCTAGGGGGAAAGTTGTGTACGCACTGACTACGCGGAACTATGTACACAACAAAGAGTTTGAACACTATTTTTACTGCTGCCTGTTCTCAGGCTACCACAGACGTCACCATTCCGCCATTTCAGGATGGACACCTACATTTATATCTCCGTGACTGTTGTTGACACTTAAGTCTTTGGCAGGGAGTTCATAGACCCGCTTTCAGACTGTTTCTCGACCGTTACATTCTTGAAGAGCACGTAGAAAAAAAGAACACTTAAATTTTTCCATGCACTGTCTTATTTCTCATATTTTATTACGACGGTCGTTTTTCCCTGTGTAGAGTAAGGATTTTCATTTCGTGAAAAGCTCATGGTGCATCGACAACAGCTTTGTTTTCATGATTACGATCCTAACTTGAAAATCATATTCGTTTCTGTCCCTCCAAGATTTCGTAATAATAATAAACGGGACGCCCTTCTTTGAACTTTTTCGATGTCTTCCGTCAGTCCTATATGATAGGGATCCCTTCTCTTCATTACACATGTTGCATCTTTTAAGTGTTCTGCGATTAACACGCCGTCTTTCGTTCGCCTTCCCCAGGTTTTCCTAGCTGCAGTCCCTAAGTATTTAGTAGAATCGACAGTTTCTAAATTTGTAAGTAATTTAACGGAATTATTCTTGTACTCCTGGGGTGGGGGGGGGGGGGGGAGGGCACCTTTTATACTTAAGTGTCAATTCCCACGTTTCTTACCACGCTGATAGCTTGTTTACACCATTTTGCTATTCTCTTGCAACCATCTGCTGACTTAACTAAGCGATAAAGTTCAAGATTTATCTGCAAACATTGTAAGAGGGCTGCTCAGATTGTCTACTGCATACATTGTCCAGTCACTTTGCTACCACCTGTCAAAAGCCTGAATAACCGCCGTTTGCAGCGGGAGACGTGCAGGTTCAAATGGCTCTGAGCACTATGGGACTTAACTTCTGAGGTTATCAGTCCCCTAGAAATTAGAACTACTTAAACCTAACTAACCTAAGGACATCACACACATCCATGCCCTAGGCGGGTTTCGAACCTGCGACCGTAGCGGTCGCTCGGCTCCAGACTGTAGCGTCTAGAACCGCACGGCCACTCCGGCCGGCGACGTGCAGGAAGAGATTGTTCAAATGGCTCTAAGCATTATGGGACTTAACATCTGAGGTCATCAGTCCCCTAAACTTAGAACTACTTAAACCTAACTAACCTAAGGACATCACATACATCCATGCACTAGGCGGGATTCGAACCTGCGACCGTAGCAGCAACGCGGTTCCGGACTGAAGCGCCTAGAACCGCTCGTCCACACCGACCGGAGCAGGAAGAGTCTCAGTGAGGTTCTGGAAGGTAGCGACACACACGTGGCGCCATGTCAACTGCCCTGCCCAGCTGCAGAAGGTTTCTCGGTTGAAGATCCATGGTGCGTACAGCCTACTTATTCTCGATTGGGTTTAAAATCAGGGAGTTTGATGGCCAAGAAAGTGTTGTGATCTCATCCTGGTGCTCTTCGAACCACGCACATACACTGAGAGCTGTGTAACGCGTTGCATTGCCCTGCTGGTAGATGCCACCGCGATGAGGGGAAAACAAACTGCATATAGGGCTGGACATGGTCGCCAACGATAGATGCGTCCCTAAGTTGATCCGCTGTGCCTCCCATAATGACGGTATCACCCAGGGAACGCCAAGTAAACATTCTCAAGACCACTCCCACATCTGGCCTGCACCTCCCGACGATTGTTGCAGGGCGTAAGCTTTCAGACGTTTCACTACGTACAGGCCAGCGACCATATGTCATCTACATCTACATCCATACTCCGCAAGTCACGTGACAGTGTGTGGCGGAGGATACCTTGAGTACCTCTATCGGTTTTCCCTTCTATTCCAGTGTCGTATTGTTCGTGGAAAGAAGGATTGTCGGTATGCCTCTATGTGGGCTATAATCTCTCTGATTTTATCCTCATGGTCTCTTCGCGAGATATACGTCGGAGGGAGCAGTATACTGCTTGACTCCTCGGGGAAGGTATGTTCTCGAAACTTCGACAAAAGCCCGTACCGAGCTACTGAGCGTCTCTCTCGCAGAGTCTTCCAATGGAGTTTATCTATCATCTCCGTAACGCTTTCGCGATTACTAAATGATCCTGTAACGAAACGCGCTTGTCTCAGTTGGATCTTCTCTATCTCTTTCATCCTTATCTGGTACGGATCCCACACCCGTGAGCAGTATTCGAGCAGTGGGCGGAAAAGTGTACTGTAACCTACTTCCTTTGTTTTCGGACGGCATTTCCTTAGGATTCTTGCGATGAATCTCAGTCTGGCATCTGCTTTACCGACGAGCAACTTTATATGATCATTCCATATTAAATCACTCCTAATGCCTACTCCCAGAGAATTTATGGAATTAACTGCTTCTAGTTGCTGACCTACTATATTGTAGCTACAACTGATCGACGTTAGAGTTATAGGTCTATAGTTCTGCATATCTGTTCGACGTCCCTTCTTGAAAACGGGGATGACGTGTGCCCTTTTGTAATCTTTTGGAACGGATTTGGATTGGATTGGATTGTTTGGGGGAAGAGACCAAACAGCGAGTTCATCGATCTCATCGGATTAGGGAAGGACGAGGAAGGAAGTCGGCCGTGCTCTTTCAAAGGAACCATCCCGACATTTGCCTGGAGCGATTTAGGGAAATCACGGAAAACCTAAATCAGGATGGCCGGACGCGGTATTGAACCGTCGTCCTCCCGAATGCGAGTCCAGTGTGCTAACCACCTTTTGGAACGCTACGCTCTTCTGGAGACCTACGGTACACCGCTGCAAGAAGGGGGACCGCGTACTCTGTGTAAAATCTAACTGGTATCCTATCTGGTCCAGCGGCCTTTCCTCTTTGGAGTGATTTTAATTGTTTTTCTATCCCTGTGTCATCTATTTCGATATCTACCATTTTGTCATCTGTGCGACAATCTAGAGAAGGAACTACAGTGCAGTCTTCCTCTGTGAAATAGCTTTGGAAAAGGACATTTAGTATTTCGAGCTTTAGTCTGTCATCTTCTGTTTCAGTACCATTTTAGTCACAGAGTGTCTGGACATTTTGTTTTGATCCACCTACCGCTTTGACATAAAACCAAAATTTCTTAGGGTTTTCTGCCAAGTCAGTACATAGAACTTTACTTTCGAATTCGTTGAACACCTCTCGCATAGACCTGCTCACACTACATTTCGCTTCGTCTAATTTTTGTTTGTCTGCAAGGCTATGGCTATGTTTATGTTTGCTGTGAAGTTCCCTTTGCTTCCGTAGCAGCCAGATGGAGGATAAAACGTGATTCATCTGAAAAGGCCACCTGCCGTCATTCAGTGGAATTCAAAATTCCAGCCTTCGTCGCCGATGAATGGCAGTCAGCATTGGTGCACGAACCAGGTGCTCGCTGCGGAGGTCCATATGCAGCAACGTTCACTGAACGGGTGTTGAGGAGGCACTTGTTGGATCATTTGAGCGGTCAGTTGCTCAACAATTGTACGTTTGTGCATGTTTGTCCGTCCGTTCACCCCTTTCATCTTATGGCTCGTGACGCACCGCATCTGCCTCGGAGCTAGTTGTGGGTAGCACCATTTTGCCTCGCACAGTATTCTATGGCGGCACACGACGGTTTACGAACGTAGCCATATCGGAAATGGTTCCAGCCGTGGCCCGAAAGCCGGGGATCGTACCCTTTAGGAAATCAGGTAACGACGACAACTGCAATTTTTTTCGGTGTCTCCCCCATCCTCCCCCCCTTCCCCCCTTCACCATTCCCGCCACCACCCCCCCCCCTTCACACACACACACACACACACACACACACACACACACACACTCTCTCTCTCTCTCTCTCTCTCTCTCTCTCTCTCTCTCTTTATGCGCCCTCCAGCTCTAGTGCTCCCACTAGCCGTCTGTTTTCAGAACAACAATAGCAGAGGACGTACAACAGTTTCTTCTGTTTCACTAGACAGCTTCCTGTCAATTGCTACGAACTCTAGGGCATCCGACTGGAAATCACTAATTCAGATTGTAAGTAGGCTGTTTAGGTTTTTATATTGGTAACGCCACGTACCGCTCTGTATGAAAATCACTGGCTGTGCTGTGTGCAGTCTGTGGCTAGTTTGCATTGTTGTCTGCCATTGTAGTGTTGGGCAGCTGGATGTGAACAGCGCGTAGCGTTGCGCAGTTGGAGGTGAGCCACCAGCAGTGGTGGATGTGGGGAAGTGAGATGGCGGACTTTTGAGAGCGGATGATCTGGACGTGTGTCCATCAGAAACAGTACATTTGTAAGAATGGATGTCATGAACTGCTATATATATTATGACTTTTGAACACTATTAGGTAAATACATTGTTTGTTCTTTATCAAAATCTTTCATTTGCTAACTATGCCTATCAGTAGTTAGTCCCTTCAGTAGTTAGAATCTTTTATTTAGCTGCCAGTAATGGCGCTCGCTGTATTGCAGTAGTTCGAGTAACGAAGATTTTTGTGAGGTAAGTGATTATTTTCTGTCAGTTCACATACGACAATTTAAAAATATTAAGGTCTAAAACAATGGTGAAGTATTGAGACAAATGTTATTTTCTTCGCCCACGGAATCACGACAAACGAGTGCACCGAAAACGAACTTTTAGGAGATATCGCAAAACGGCTAAGCACGCAGATAGAGAATTCAGTTTAGAATACCGACATCAAAATCCAATCAAAATTGGATGTACGGATCACAACTTATATTTCTCGTTAGTATGAGAAATACAGCTTCGAGTAAAACGTGTTTACAATTTTGAGTTTCATTTTTTTGTATTTAAGTGAAACATACCTCTAGTCAGCAATTCCTGGACCGTACAGCAGTGCTTTCCAGATCCAAAAGGAGATTCTTCTCCATCTTCTTCATGGCGATGGCGGTCCTCCGGGCCTCTTTGGCAGCTTCTCTAATCCGCTGCTCTGCTCACCAGTTACGCTTTTTGTCCGCTCTTGGCGGCCGGTGTGGCCGTGCGGTTCTAGGCGCTTCAGTCTGGAACCGCGTGACCGCTACGGTCGCAGGTTGGAATCCTGCCTCGGGCATGGATGTGTGTGATGTCCTTAGGTTTGTTAGGTTTAAGTAGTTCTAAGTTCTAGGGGACTGATGACCACAACAGCTGAGTCCCATAGTGCTCAGAGCCATTTGAACCAATAAAGCGAACAGCGAAATAAATAAATGAAATTGGCACTAGGAAGGTTTAAACACGGCACACCCGCTTGGCAAACCAACACCATAACCTCTTAACCACGAGACCACTTTTGTTTCGGGCTGCTCTGTATTGCACTTCTTCACTTCTTGGTTGTGGAACGTTCACTGTTTCTGTTTTGCTTTGTTTTCACAGTCCAGAACACCTTTTTCCCGTTTTCACTCTTGATCTGCGTTCAGTTTTTGACGTGCTGTTCACTGGCCCTCCTCACCCTAAATCTGAGGGGGGGGGGGTGCGATAGGGAGTTTTCCTTGTTAGTAGCGCTGTTCATTTGTCCTTGTACCATATGCAACCAAAACAGGTGTTCGTCTTCACCACAGTCGCATTGAGAAGATGGTCAGCTCACCAGACAAAATATTAGACATGCACTCAAAAGAGAACATTGCCCTTTGGAGCGTTGCAGAGACTATACCATTCGGTCACGTGACCCTCCACCATTGTCACAACTCATTTTAGTGAAGCCTTGTCTATGTGTCAGTCGTTTGTATGAAATTTGGAAAGTTAGATGGGTCGACGTAGAGACGTAAAAGAATGGCAAAAATGAGTTATCGCATTTAGACTTGCCCAAGAGCTCACTGGGAGTGAAGTCGACCCATTTGTTGGTGTGTCAACTTGGACCGTAGACGAATGTCACAACTTGCCAAAGACGATTTCAAAACCAGCAGCCATTGTTAGTGAATAGCGGTCATTTTCATCTGTCTTTTCACACGGGCACATAGAGCTCCACGTTTTCAATGAATGGGCCAAACAGCGCAGAAACTTTTTTTTTAATTGGGCCCACTCATCGATACGTTCCCAGTGATAAGTATTTATGATGAGTATACTCCCATTTTCCAAGATGACAGTTGAGTTCACAGGGTTGTAGCCACGCACTGCTGCTTTGACAAACACTCAGGAACGCTATCTGCAACAGCAGGTGAAACGCAGCACTCGACATCCTCACAATTTGTTTGCTGTGCAGTATCTAATCATCAGTGAAATGTATAACATCTGCAGAAACTTGTGGACTCTCTCAATCCTCAACTGAGCCCATTATGAAAGTCTGGAGCAGTACTGCAGGATACTATTGGTATTTCTCTTGTGGGTGCCTAATTTTATGTGCAGTGTGCTTAGCAAATTTTACTTAGGCAAAGAATGTGTGGTATATGGGGTGAACCTAAATTCACACAATCGAACCCCACAGCTCTAGCCCTTATATACCGTCATGTGGCAGTTCGTGCCCAAACTGGTTGAAACGCCTGGACAGTCTGGAACTGTGTGACCGCTACAGTCGCAGGTTCGAATCCTGCCTCAGGCATGGATGTGTGTGATGTCCTTAGGTTAGTTAGGTTTAAGTAGTTCTAAGTTCTAGGGGACTGATGACCACAGCAGTTAAGTCCCATACTGCTCAGAGCCATTTGAACCATTTTTTGAAACGCCTGGTAAAATCCGCAGGACAGAACAGGTGGTTGGAATTGTGGAAAGAGGCCAAAAATGAGCGGCTGTGAGTTACATTCGAACGTATATAACTTTATTTAGTTGCCCAAACATTACAGTGCAAATTTCCGAGCTTAACTACCGACTGAATATGTCACACAATCTTATGGCTTAAGAACACAATCTCTTAAATTTTTAAAACGGTTGAAGGCCCATGATTTTAAACACAACTACAATAAATTTTCAAAAGGCAGAGAGCACAATATTTTATCCTTAAATAATATTTCAAATGAGGCTGAAGACCCAAACAATGTAAGACTTGACCAGTAAGGAATTTTAATTTTAAAACTGCTGAAGGCCCATGATTTAAAAACACAACTACAATAAATTTTCAAAGGCAGAAGGCCCAAAGCTTCATCCTTAAATATTTTTTAAAAAAGGAGGCTGAAGGCCCAAACAATCGAAGACTTAGCAATAAGGAATTTTACTTTTAAAACTGCTGAAGGCCCATGATTCAAAACAACTACAATAAATTTTTACAAGGGAGAAAGCGGAAGGCTTTATCCTTAAATATTTTTTTTAAAAAAATGAGGCTGAAGACCCAAACAATCTAAGATTTAATAAGTAAGGAATTTAAATTTTAAGACGACTGAAAGCCCATGATCGAAAAACGCAACTACAACAAATTTCCAAAAGGCAGAAGGCCCAAAGCTTTATCCAAAAAAATATTTTAAATGAGGCTGAAGGTCCAAACGATGCAAGACTTGACAAGTAAGAAACTTCCAATTTTAAAACGGCTGAAGGCCCATTATTTAAATGGCTCTGAGGCACTATGGGACTCAACTGCTGAGGTCATTAGTCCCCTGGAACGTAGAACTAGTTAAACCTAACTAACCTAAGGACATCACACACATCCATGCCCGAGGCAGGATTCGAACCTGTGATCGTAGCGGTCTCGCGGTTCCAGACTGCAGCGTCAGAACCGCGCGGCCACTTCGGCCGGCCGGCCCTGTTATTTAAAACCCAACTAAAAGCATACAAATTCAAACCATCGGCTGTGGGCCATTAAAATACACAAACACCAATAAGAAAAGGCAGTACAACCACCGGCGCTCAGAAATTTCCAGGGGTCAGTCTGCACTTGAAATATTAACGTTCACTTAGGGGGGACAGGTAGTCGGCCCAACTATATCCGATCCGCCAGCAACCCACCCAAGAGACAGCCAACGGCCCCACCGACAAGACGACTTTCTTTCCACCCGACCAGTACACAAGGAACTTCAATGCCAAAACGTAAAAGGCGTAGACACCCACAACCAAGTATGTATAAAGTGTCAACAAGGTGAGGAAAGGACACTGCCTGAATTTTACGTCTGCGGCCAGGGCATGTAACCAGAATGCTAACGGCCACAAGGCAGAAAATTTCGCTGGTGCACTTGGACTTCAAATAACCAAAATACAGTTAAACTCCACCGGATGGTTGCCAAACTTTTGGCAACTCGAACACTCGCTGTTGCTCACGGGAATACCTCGAAGAGCCAACCGTGAAAACCAACGGCACATTGTGAACAGACTGGCTTCGGTAATTAAATCACCACTCAACTTTGATGTCCTGGGTCGGTGAGCCACGAACCTCGTAGTAATCGGAACAGCTCCCACACACTCCAACACTGCGTAGAGACCACCAGCGGGCCCAGCCCACTGCGCCGCAAGGAGATTTCCTGGCGGATCCACACCAACCGACCGACTGCCGCACACCGGCTAGCCGGAAACAATAAACACCAGACCAAAGATGGTACAAGGTGCGAATATCGATAAACACAACTGCTGCCACACACAGAAAGAGGAAGAACCACGGCATAACCGCAATAACCGCAGGAAACCAAATGCAGAGTAACAGTCAAGGTTTAAACCGACGCATAAGCCGGGGCCAGCACAGCTCACTGGTGTAACCTATTTTATAATGTAATATTTACATCCCAGTAGTCAGTATAGTCCATTACGTAAAGCTGCATGGAAACTGCAGACAGTGCTCACTACTTCCAATGATAGCACAGCAGACTACTTCTGTTTCTCCTTCCCTTTCATTATGGTGATGTGAACCTCTTATTTTCAGCAGCCTTGGGAGCTTTCCTTAGGTGGCACACAGGAGGGAAGTTAACTTAGAAGGACCAGTGTGTCATAAACTGAACTGATTCAATGCTGAAAGCAGTTCCACATACCAGGAGTGTAGGTATGAATCTCAAGATGCTATAAGGAATCCTTTCTAGCGAAATAAAGATCCGAAAGCCAGGGGAAGCACTCAGAACTTGAGACGGTGGGAACAACCATTGTTCACGGCCGCACCAGGAAGGAATTTTCGTTCAAATCCGAGAAAGAAGGCTCTGATTAGCCCACAATAATTAATTCAGTACAGTGTACGTTTTCCCTCACATGCCTACGTGCAAATGTTTTGGTTGCCTCGTGGTGGAAAGCTGTCACGTAGTCGGAGAGATTTTCTACCTTCGCCTGTGCACCACAACGTCATTGATTAACCACGACAAAATTCTTAGAAGTAGGAATTTGTTAAAATTGTTTATAAGATTATTATTGGTTGTAACTAGAAAAGTCTGCTGGAATTGGTTGGCGAGATATCTACGCTGGCAGAACTAATTATGTTTCAAGGAATCAAGCCAGAAAACACGAATGCTGAAAGACCTGTTGCATGCCAACTTTGTATAGGGAAATTTTCAAAGTCCCAGAGGAAAACTATCTCGTTACGTTACGGCATGTCGACACGAGGTGGCCTCACTGTAAACATTTCGCCACGAAGACCGGGTCAGAGTTATACACAAAGTCGCCGTTTCTGGAGAGCGAGGCAGCAAACTGTAGCAGAATGTGATGGATCAGAGCAGTCAAACAGGGTCACGTCACCTTTGTTATGTGACGAAAGAAAAACTGTGGTGAATGCAATAAACGGTACCAAGACCTTTTACGATCCAGTTCTATAGCATAAAAATATCATTAAGTCAGCAAAAGGAAAACCGCTGATACCTTCTTAATAGCAAACCCTATGAAGTCATGACAAATGACGTTGGATGAACTTCGCTGCATAAATACCCCAAAAGTTTGGCTCGTAAGGCAGTCGCTCAGACAGATCGATGGCGTACATGGCGGTTGCACTCGATTCCCTGATTGCAGCGAAGTAACATCTGGCACAAGTCGGTTGTAAATTGCCTGCATGTTACGGACAGCAATAGCTGCTACTGAGAGAGATGGCTACCTCACCATAATCGCCAGTCGCAGAGTTTAACCCCACGGTCTGTCGCAGATGGGAGGACCTGGAGATCTTTCCTTCCCACCAGGATGAGGACACCAGCATTCCTGACATTCCGGCAGACCGAATAGGGCCTGTCTGGAAGGCAGGCCAGTATTGTTGAACTTCACAGCTACACGGCAACCTTAGCTGATACGAGGGATGATGAAGAAGGGTGGTGAGCGGGAGGGGACAGAGCACCTCCCAAGCCGGCGTGAAGTTTGGTCGGGGCCAGTGCAGCAGCCGGCTGGAAAGAAGTGTGCTGCGTCAGCTGCCTTGAGCGGCGTGAAGGCCGCTTACGAGCCCTCCCAACAGTCACCTCTTGCAGATCGAAGGACCGTACGTGCTGCTGAGAGATGAACGAGTACATTTGCCACAGGGACACTGAAGAGTAGACTTTCTCCAGGTTGTTGCAGAGTACTGCAGAGAGGGATGTCAACGACTCAGAATTCCCAGCCACTACTACAAATTGTCTTCCACACTCTCTCCGTCTAAGAGTGGTAAGCATGAGTCAGCGATGCAATCACTGATCCGAAGAAGATGTGAATGGAGTTAGTTTACATCAGAGTTTAACTGCCCAGTTTTAACATACACAGCCAGCTAGTTACACCCATCATGCAGTTTGGTGAATCTTTTGGTGCCCCTACTTGCTTTTCCAGGGTGCTTTCTTCAAATTAGTAACCACATTGGCAGCCATTTCACATTATGCTTTCATGAGTCCACCCACTTACGCCAAATACAACGATCTGTCTGTTTATTAAATGTTTATATGCTTCAGATAATAAATCAAATAGTTACAGTGAGTACTTTTCTGCTTTTGTAGTTAGATGAGTGCCTTCATTATTATATCCCCCTGTGTTGTGGTACCCATACTTTCATGCTTAATAAGGCCACACCTAAATGGAAATGAGCGTACGGCATCGTTGGCCGGGAGGCTCCGTCCGCGGAAGTTTGGCCTCCAAGTGCAAGCCCTATATCAGTCGATGCCACATTGGGCGACTTGCGCGCCGGTGATGCGGTTGAAATGATGATGAGGACAACACAACAACCAGTCCCAGAGCTGAGAAAATCTCCAACCCAGCCGGGAATCGAATCCGGGTCCGCTGTACGGGAGGCAAGCATGTTACCACCCAGCTAAGCAGGCAGACGGGTCATCAATAAGATGTTATGTTTTGCGTGACACCATTTCTCTTAAATTTGGTTGATCTTGTAAGGAGCTTACATTCCTTTTAGGACACTGGGAGTCAGACTTACAGCATCTCATTGGTACGCTAAACAGCTCAATCGACACATGACAGGACTGAAAGCATAAAAATGGTGAACAAAATTTCGTCAGGTACAATTTTTCAGTAGAAAATGAACCTGGGAATTTAGCAACCCTTTATTCAAATGTACAAGTGTCTTGCTTCGGTACTGAAAATCTATGCTGTCCAGTTAGTGCAGCGGGCAGCATTTTGTGTCAGAATACTCGCGTTAGAGAGTGTTATATTGAGTTCAGGTAAAACATTTAATTTTTTATATTCAAATCCTTATCCGTCCAATAATGCTGTAGCATACACTGTTACTTAAACGTTACACATCCTATATCTCAGCTATGACAAATTTTCGTGAACGGTGGTAAAAAGAACTCTGTTGTAACACGGAAATAAGTACATGGTAAATGATAACAGCCAAACAGTTGCACGATAAAGATTTATTAAAATCCTTGACCACGGTTTCGGTATATCTAAATATACCGTCATCACTAGTAAAGTACATCTGTTTTCAGGATTTTAAATGAGATGTCCATGTATTTCGAAACAGCCTTTGAAACATGCACAGGTACATATTTCAAGATTTTAACCATGGCTGAAACAGCAGCTGTTGAATTTCTTCACGGTAAATGATAACAGCCAAACAGTTGCAGGATAAAGATTTATTAAAATCCTTGACCACGGTTTCGGTATATCTAAATATACCTTCATCACAAGTAAAGTACACCTGTTTTCAGGATTTTAAAGGAGATGTCCATGTATTTCGAAACAGCCTTTGAAACATGCACAGGTACATATTTCAAGATTTTAAACATGGCTGAAACAGCAGCTGTTGAATTTCTTCACGGTAAATGATAACAGCCAAACAGTTGCAGGATAAAGATTTATTAAAATCCTTGACCACGGTTTCGGTATACCTAAATATACCTTCATTAGAAGCAAAATACACCTGTTTTCAGGATTTTAAGAAATCTTTATCCTGCAACTGTTTGGCTGTTATCATTTACAGTGGAGAATTTCAACAGTTGCTGATTAAAATCTGGAAATAGCTACAGTACTTATCAATGTGGCGATGTTAAACATTCGGTAAGAGCAGCCGGTTGTAACTCTTTAAACACACTATCAGAGACAGCATGTCTTTCACAAAACATACAGGGTGATTCAAAAAGAATACCACAACTTTAAAAATGTGTATTTAATGAAAGAAACATTATATAACCTTCTGTTATACATCATTACAAAGAGTATTTAAAAAGTTTTTTTTTCACTCAAAAACAAGTTCAGAGATGTTCAATATGGCCCCCTCCAGACACTCGAGCAATATCAACCCGATACTCCAACTCATTCCACACTCTCTGTAGCATATCAGGCGTAACAGTTTGGATAGCTGCTGTTATTTCTCGTTTCAAATCATCAATGGTGGCTGGGAGAGGTGGCCGAAACACCATATCCTTAACATACCCCCATAAGAAAAAATCGCAGGGGGTAAGATCAGGGCTTCTTGGAGGCCAGTGATGAAGTGCTCTGTCACGGGCTGCCTGGCGGCCGATCCATCGCCTCGGGTAGTTGACGTTCAGGTAGTTACGGACAGATAAGTGCCAATGTGGTGGCGCTCCATCCTGCTGAAATATGAATTGTTGTGCTTCTTGTTCGAGCTGAGGGAACAGCCAATTCTCTAACATCTCCAGATACTGTAGTCCAGTTACAGTAGCACCTTCAAAGAAAAAGGGACCAAAAACTTTATTGGCTGAAATGGCACAGAAAACGTTCACCTTAGGCGAGTCACGTTCATACTGAGTTGTTTCCCGCGGATTCTCAGTGCCTCATATACAGACATTGTGACGGTTGACTTTCCCGTTAGTGTGGAAAGTTGCTTCATCACTAAACACAATCTTTGAAACGAAAGATTCATCTGTTTCCATTTGAGCAAGGATAAAATCACAGAAATCGATTCTTTTAATCTTATCAGCTGCAGACAGTGCTTGAACCAATTTCAGACGATAAGGTTTCATAACTAACCATTTTCGTAGGACTCTCCATACAGTTGATTGTGGAATTTGCAGCTCTCTGCTAGCTCTGCGAGTCGATTTTCCTGGGCTGCGAACAAATGCTTGCTGGATGCGTGCTACATTTTCATCACTCATTCTCGGCCGTCCAGAACTTTTCCCTTTGCACAAACACCCATTCTCTGTAAACTGTTTATACCAACGTTTAATACACCACCTATCAGGATGTTTAACACCATACTTCGTTCGAAATGCACGCTGAACAACTGTCGTCGATTCACTTCTGCCGTACTCAATAACACAAAAAGCTTTCTGTTGAGCAGTCGCCATCTTAGCATCAACTGACGCTGACGCCTAGTCAACAGCGCCTCAAGCGAACAAATGTACAACTAAATGAAACTTTATAGCTCCCTTAATTCGCCGACAGATAGCGCTTAGCTCTGCCTTTTGTCGTTGCAGAGTTTTAAATTCCTGAAGTTGTGGTATTCTTTTTGAATCACCCTGTATATTAGTCTTCAAAGCAGCTGCCCAACCTCTCTGTATCTCCAAACATTTAACGACTCGCACGATCACGTTCGTTTCTCAGAACTGTTCACAGCTTAGCTGCGAGCACAGTTACAAAGAGAAACCTGGAAGCGAGCTGCCAGTTCTCCGACATTCAGTGTTGCAGTACAATAAATGTAGCAGGGTTTGCTAGTTAGCTACCTGTGAAGTGGGTTGCTAAACTTACTAGCAAGAAAATGTTAAGCAAGATACAAGGGGCGAGGCAAAAGTTCACATTTGTATAGCAACGTACTTTCGTAAATCAATACGGGAACGTTGTCCGACGACAAGGTTCCGGTAGCACACGTTCCAACATCAGGCTATGCGGTTTTGCCGTCTCGCCAAAACAGACCACCAATCTGACGGCGCTGCTGGGGTGGGTACGCAACGTAGCGCGACTCCGATTCAGGTATATAAGCACCGACATGTAGGCAAGTTCCGAAACGTGAACTATGGCGACGTCATTAGCAAATGCGTCCAAACAGGACCAACATTCTGTTATTCTTTTCTTGGCTGCCGAAGGACAAACACTGGTAGACATCCACTGGTGTATGGAGAATGTGTTTGCTGCAGCATGTCTCTCGAAAACCATCGCTGTGGAATTGTGCGCCAAGTGATTCTGGTGCCGCCTTACTGCAAACGTCACAACGCAGATGTTGCGCCATCGAGAGTGGGAGTCAGTGGGGCACCCGCCCTGTGGTCCTGGTCCCTCCCCATACGATTACCACGTTTCCGGTCCCTCAAAGAAGGCCTTGATGGGTCTATGATTTCTGTAGGACCAGGATGTACAGCAGGCAGTTACGGAATTTTTCACGCAGCAAACGCGTATATTCAACTTGGTGCACCAGTGGGATGGTTACTTCAGTGCTCAAGACGATTTTGCCTGGTTGACACACCGATTATGGACTGTATGTCCTTGGAACGAAATCTTCTTGATCGCCCTTATACTTTGTACTAATCGATACCATAGACTGGGGGGAAGGGGGGGGGGGGTTACACTAGAAAATGGGTCCGAATGTACACACATAAATTAAGGATAATGCTGATATATGGTGAAACAACGCTCTGGTGGGCGGTTTGCGGGTTTAAATCACCTCGGGGTATGACCATGCGGGGCATTTGACCTCCGGTCGTGGCACAGTGGCGCTGGCAGCAGTCGATATACGCAGAGGTGTGTTGGTGCATGTGAGTGTACGGTGCATATGTTTTCAGACGAGCTAATGGTGGCTGTGTGTTAAGAATAGCTCAAAGAACAGATATTGATGTCGTTATGAGGGGTGACTGGAGGCAGGTCAAACACAGCAGGTCGTAGCACGGACACTCCGTGTGCCACAAAGTGTGATCTCAAGATTGTGGCAACGTAATGATTATAAGAATCCGCCTCGATTGTAAATACAAACCGGATGTTGACCTAGGTTTCGGCGCTGATCGCAATAAACTGCAAACTGCCTAAAGAGGCATGGTCCAACATTAATACAGAAGGCCCAAAAGGGCAAAAGACTCGCATAAAATGTAAAATGACCGGTACGTGTGTACCATGTCAATAGCTGTACTTGGTTCGAACGTCAGGAGCGTACTTCCTCACCCCAGCCAACGTTCAGTGGGCCGCGGGCTCTCAGGTAAACTGACGCGCTGCAATGTTTTCTAAAAGTTCTCATTATGGCAACGATTCCAGCAGACAGGAAACGTGTCCAGGCACTACGGTACGGGACGTCCACAGTGTACAACACCACAAGAAGACCGATATCTCACCATCAGTGCCCGCAGAGGGCCACCGAATATTGCAGGTAGCCTCGCTCGGGACCTTACCGCAGCCATTGGAACAGTTGTCTCCAGACACACAGTCTACAGACGGCTGAACAGACATGGTTTATTCACCCGGAGACCTGCAAGGTGCATTCCACTGACCCCTGGTCACAGGAGAGCCTGTAAAGCCTGGTGTCAAGAACACAGTACATGGTCATTGGAACAGTGGTCCCAGGTTATGTTCACGGATGAGTCCAGGTATAGTCAGAACAGTGATTCTCGCCGGGTTTTCATCTGGCGTGAACCAGGAACCAGATACCAACCCCTTAATGTCCTTGAAAGGGACCTGTATGGATGTCATGGTTTAGTGGGGGATTATGATTGGTGCATGTACACCCCTGCATGTCTTTGACAGGTCAGGTCAGGTGTATCGGGACGTCATTTTGCACCAGTATGTCCGACTTTTCAGGGGTGCAGTGGGTCCCACCTTCCTCCTGATGGGTGATAACGTACGGCCCCACCAAGCTGCCATCGTGGAGGAGTACCTTGAAACAGAAGATATCAGGCGAATGGTGTGGCCTGCCTGTTCTCCAGACCTAAACCCCATCGAGCACGTCTGGGATGCTCTCGGTCGACGTATTGTTGCACGTCTTCAAACCCCTACGACACTTCAGGAGCTCCGACAGGCACTGGTGCAAGAAAGGGAGGCTATGCCCTAGCAGCTGCTCGACCACCTGATCGAGAGTATGCAAACCCGTTGTACGGCCTGTGTACGTGTGTATGGTGACACGTCCCATATTGATGTCGGGGTACATGCGCAGGAAACAGTGGCGTTTTGTAGCACATGTGTTCGGGACGGTTTTCTCAACTTATCACCAATACCGTGGCCTTACAGATCTGTGTCGTGTGTGTTGTGCCTATGCTATTAGTGCCAGTTTTGTGTAGTGCCACGTTGTGTGGCACCACATTCTGCAATCATCCTTAATTTATGAGCATGAGTGTAGTTGGTGAAGTAGTCTGAAATAGTGTACCGTGGTTGCAGGGGAACTTCTTTTTGCTTTGGGGGAGGAATACAACTTAAGAACAGGGATTTAATGCCGACAATGGACCCGACAGCATAGAGGGGTGCAGGTCGTGTAAGAGAAAGGAGTAAACGTTTAAAAGCAAAATGCGTCGTTAAAAGTGGGATAATAAAAACGGTTATACTCTTATTTTTGTATAATATTAACCAGTTGCACGACTTTTCATATAAGATCCGCTGTAATTGCCGTGTAGGAGTTTCGAAGCTAGATGACACACGACACAGCCCAATATCGGAAAATAAAAAAACAATACTTAGACCGAGTATCGAATTCGAGCACTGTAACACAATGGACTAACTTAGCAGCACGACCTAAGAGTATTGAAACAGGATGTTTATTGTACCCGTGATCAGTGTTGCCAAACTGCCTTTGTAGACGTATATTTTCTGCAGAAAATATGCATTGGTCGAAATTTTATCAGAGACATGTCTGTACTGTTGATATGCAAGGAATCGCCTGTGGCGTCCGAATATTTTTATAATTTTTTATCAATCTGATCAGCATGTCAAGCAACAGGTTGGTGAGACAACTAAAGTCCTCTTGTAGAAGACATCAGTGGAGATTTACCTTTGTGACAATATAACAGCTTCCGCGTCACTGAGCATTGCTTCTTTAACTACTTCCCCGTCGCTGAAAGGTTTTTTTAAATGTTGTTTCTCGCTATAAGATAACAAACTGTTGAAATGTCATTATCAGGTAACTATTTCGCTGAGCTGGCTTTGTAAGTAAACTTTGCTGCAATATTAATTTAGATTTTAAGTCTGAAACTCTATGTTTTCGTAATTGGGTTTAAACACGAAAGTCATTTGATTTGATCCAGGAAAATATGCAACAAGAAATAAACACAGTGAAGAAGATTGCAGTTGCCAATGGTTACAATGCTTCCATGGTTGACACAACCTTAGACAAAGTGAAGAGAAACCCAGGTACAAACTGCACCACAGAAGAAAAAGAGAAAAACAAACATATGTCTGGCATTCCATACATAGGCAATGTATCTCAGAAGATTGCAAATATTTTCAAAAATCACAGAGTAAAAATTGGGTTTTCTACATCCAATAAACTACACCAAAAACGAATACATGATATAAAGTGTAATCATGATCCATATTCAGACTCTGGAATATACAAGATAACGTGCCAGGAATGCTCCAAGTTCTACGTAGGACAAACGGGCCGAAATATCAACACCAGATACACAGAGCACATTAGAGCATACACACACAACAAACACACTACATCAGCAATAGCAACACACATACATAATACAGGACATCCATTTGGAAAAATAGAGCAAAATGTCAAAGTACTCCACCGACTAAATAAAGGACATAAAATGGATTTGCCTGAAGAACTGGAGATATATTCACATTACAGAAAATATGAAGATAAAATATTAAATGAAAAACTTGAAAGTGAATCAGTGAATTTCTTCAGATGTTTCGATAATATACTTAAATAAAAATAGTAAAACATATAAATAAGCACAATTGTAAAATCAATATAAATAATTCATGAGCCAAACTGTTAAGATAAATAACCTCTGTACAAAAGCATATCATAATCTGTGGAAGACCTATAATGTTATCTCTGTGAACTACCTGTAAGAAGATCTTTGTAACTGTTTTGTTTATACAAGATATTTTCGATGTGTAAAGTGTACAAGTTGTGTGTGATGTTAAGTGTGTGTGAGACTCTACACAAATGGACCATTAGAAAACTGTAAGTACAAATTGTTCTCAAACTTTAGCCACTAACTTCACAGAAAGAATTGATACCCAACTAAAAATCGCGTTTCTTATATATTACAGTAAAAGCCAATAAAATGAAGCAGACTCACACACTGACAACATCAAAAGAAATGGCTTAACACACATCAAAGAAACGCACTTGAAAATGAGAATTATTTCTCGAAACGCGTCGTGCGAATAGTAAAATAAAAAAATCGTGACTGGTAGCAGAAGATTTATTATTTATGAACAAACCTATTATTACGAAAGTCATTATTAAAGTTTGCGTGACTTGTCAAGAAATTACCTTCTGCATTAGTTTTTTGCGAACAGTCGCACTACTGCTGCACAATAAACACATGGTGTTCACCTCTGAACACAACGAACGAATTCGACAAAACAATATTGCTCCCCCAGTCACTGTTAAAAGTGTAAGTCGTTTGTCGTTCAACCACATTTTATTAAGAAAAGTCAATTACACACGAGACGCATAACTGAATGTACACTCACAAGTTCTCAAGTTATACTAGATAGCGCCAAAAACATCGCACAGGAAGAAGCTATCGGTGCAAACAACCATGTTCAAAGCGAAGTTATTGTTTACATCAAAGCTTTGTTGAAATTAAAGTGACACTACTTCCATTTCCCAGCAACTGAGGACTAATACTTGTTCAGAGAAATAATGTGTACAAAAAACAGTTTTGTTCTAACATTTGATTTAATATTAGTAATCGTCGGAATAGAAATTCGCCTAAGGACTTATACACGACCTCCGTAATGGTTTCCAAGGAATCCTCGAAACCAACACGTTCGTGAAGATAATCTGAGACTTTTCTCTGTCATCGCTTCCACGCCAGTCGTCTACGGGCAAACAGCGAGCACGCGAGCAGTCTTCACGACAATAGTTCAGCGTGCTATTGTTTTAGTGGCGCCTGGGCCTTTTCGCTGGTGTTTGTACTTGGCAGTCACAGATCCGCGTGCGAGGAAGGTTTGCATTTCCTTAGCCGTGCGTCTTAAATCCTGTTCTGTGACTACCGTGGTGAAATACCTTCCATGTTCTCAAGCACGGAACATTCCATAAGGCAAGTCACTAACACACGATGGTAATTCAACAAGTAATGCCCCACATTTTTTAAAAAAAGCCATTAATATACATAGACAAACGTCCTGGTTGGTGCTTCACATTTCATGGTCGTCGTGTGCGCCGGTGAAGTTTCGAACCGCTCTGGCAGATGGCAGAGCCGTAGTACAGCGTCAAAATGGCGTCTATATACGACTCACGTTACAAGCAGCGTGCTATTATCGAAGCTGTGCAGAAAAAGAAACCACGGTGAACATCCATAAACGTTTGTGTGCAGCGTATGGCGATGCTGCAGTTGATAGGAGTGCAGCTGGGCGATGGGTAAATAAAGTTACAGCCTCAGGAAATGCAGAAACAGAGGTCCATGATCAGCCACGCTCGGGACGTCCTGTCACAGCCACTGCTCCAGGCATGCTGCTAAATCGTGCGTATGCCATTATTCGTGCCGACCTTCGCATCACAACTCGACAACTGGCTCTACAGTTGCCGGTCAGCATTGGAAATGCGTCTGCAATGATCGAGGCTCTCGGATATTCAAAGAGCTGTTCACGATGGGTTCCGCGAATGCTCACAACGGACCGCAAGATTCAAAGAACGGCCATTTCATCTGAATTGTTGGAGAGTTTTGAGACCGATGGAGAGGCCTTTCTGTCACACTTTGCAGATGACGAGAGTGTCAGTCATGCAGCGAATACATGGCTACACCTACAGGACAAGAGCTTTTACCAGCAGGGAAAACATGCTCTCCGCGTACGGCCATAGAACGTGGTGGAGACTATGTAGAAAAATAGGACATGGACAAGACGTTTTGATGTATATTGTCACCAAATTCTGACTCTTAGCAACAAATATGTTCTGAGAAAAAAAATGTGGAGCATTGCTTATTGAGTGACCCTTGTATGTAAAGCAGTCTCCTACTCGATTGTTTATTTGAACACCACAGCGCTATATCCATTGTCAAAAAGGAGGTGGTACGATGCTGCTATCTTCTGATTTTGAATTTTGAACTGATGTACACCGCGAGTTACAGGTCAGTGGCGAGGGGGGGGGGGGGGCAATCTACATTTTTAACATCGACTCCTAGCCACGATCGACGTTTCTCACATTAACATATAACACGCGCAGAGGTGAAAGAGGCGGTGACAGAAAAATACTTGGCTCGATGTAGAATTGAACCTGAAACTTGTTGATCAGCAGTCCGAATCAGGCCACGTTTACACACATGTATATAATGGTGAAGCACCCGCTAGTCCAGGCGGAGATTCGAGTCCTCCCCCGGGCATGGGAGTGTGTGTGTTTGTGCTCAGAATAATTTAGGTTAAGTAGTGTGTAAGCTTAGAGACTGAAGTCCCATAACATTCCGTACATATTTGAACATTTTTGTGAAGCACCCAGGAGACACGGTGGGATATCAGTGTAATTTCGTATGACACATACCATCAGCGGTATGTATGTGATTGGAGTTGCAATACTCTGTGACTAGTTAAACGGTAACCAAATTACATTAATGTTGTTCACGTTCATTGTTGTTACTAGGCCTGATAGGACACGTAAGGGGCCGTGAACAGCGTCAGGTGTGGAATGATCCTGTGAAGGACACAGAGACACCGTGTGTTCTGCACCTGACGGATGAGCCGTGGCAGCTTTCCCGTAGTGTGTCGATATCACTATTCTTATGATCTTTGACTAACATGTTGCCGTTGAAGCGCAGCGCCCTCTGGTGTGGCGGCTCCGGGCGTGCTGGCCGGTTTCGTGGACAGTATGAGCTGAGGAACGAAGCTGTAACGAGCTTTCTGTGGGGCCTCTTCGCCGTGATGTTTGCTATTGGCAGGCCACCAATATTGGAGTCATGTTACCTATTGTAAGTTATTGAGTACCGACGTAGCTTGCGCTGTGGTTTATCAGAAGGACACAGAGCTGTCCGGACAGTGTTCACTGTCATTTTTATCTGCATTCCTTCTGCTTGCTTTTGAAAATAAAGTCCTCTGGAAGGTATTTGGACCAATCTATGAGGGAGGAGAATGGCGACGAAGAAAGAACAGGGAGCTATACGATGAACCAGATGTAGTTGCAGAAGACAAGAAGACTAAGATGGGCCGGCCACGTATATAGAAGAGAGCAGGGATCTTTACTGACAAGGGGAGGCCGCCAATTGTGAAATTCAGATTCGATTCATATTGCGCATAATAAAAGCTCATGGCCAGAGGTGTAATGTGGCAAAGCACCAAGATGCACTTCTCAGCCGTTGTCGAGAAAATCGACAGTTAAAAGAAACCGTTGCGGTGAAATACTCTCTACGATTAATGATTTTTCTACAGCGTCATAGCGCAGCGGTAAGCGCTGGGGTTCGTAATCCGAAGGTCGCCGGATCGAATCTCGAGCCATGCAATATTTTTTTTATTATTAGTTTTTTGCAATTCAAATACATATATATATATATATATATATATTAATGAATTGCTTATGCATGTTGGTGAAGGCGGATCGCTCTCCAATTGTACCGCCTCCATTTTTCGGTTTGTTTAACAGGGTGTACCAAAGCTGTCCCGTCCGCACTGATTTTCGACGATGTTATAAGTTGCGCTAGGGACCGCATCTTTCGAAGTTAGCAGGCAACTACGCTGTTATGGGGCGGCTCGTTTCGGCCCATTCAACATCTGTCCCTCAAGTGTAACGAGGGAGTAACGGAGTTTATATTTCATACCTGCCACAGCAAGTTTGTGTTCGTGGGGTCTCTATTCTAATTCGAACGTTTGACTTACGCTATACGTATTCGTTTCTACGTCTTCCGTTAACTATACGTGGTTAACATTATGAAGACAATTAATAACATTTGTGAAATACAACTTTGTTTGCGGAAAACATAATGATATTCGAAGTCGCCAGTTTTTCCACGACAAACGACTTTCAACAACTTATTATATGCATAATTGTTGCAACTGATTGCCGGGAATTATATATATATATATATATGAATTACAAAAAACAAATACTAAAAAGAAAGTTGCATGGAGCGAGACTCGATCCGGCGACCTTCGGATTACTAACCCGAGCGCTTACCGCTGCACCACCACGCTGTAGAAAATTACTAATCGTAGAGAGTATTTCACCGCAACGGTTTCTTTTAACTGTCGATTTTCTCGACAACGGCTGAGAAGTGCATCTTGGTGCTTTGCCACATTACACCTCTGGCCATGAGCTTTTATTATGCGCAGTATGAATCGAATCTGAATTTCACAATTGGCGGCCTCCCCTTGTGAGAGAAGTCTCGGAGAATAAACCGGAAGGACGAAGACCTCCATGCAGGCCGAAAATTAGATGGAGAGACCAGGTTGCCAAGGATGTCCAGGTACTGGGAGCAAGGAGGGAAGATACCGACGACAGAATAATGTGGAAGAGGCTACCTGACGAGGACAAAAACCGACTGCAGTTTGTGGGACTAGGAGAGTAACTAAGTAAGTAAGTATTTCATCTGTTTGTTGGATACGGACACCCATGTCCCCATAGTATTCGAAGGGTATTCAGATTCCAGGATCTGGAAGACATTTCAGCGTGCTTCATTCGCTGATAACTTATCATAAGCCGGCCGCGGTGACCGACCGTTTCTAGGCGCTTCAGTCCGGAACCGCGAGACTGCTACGGTCGCAGGTTCGAGTCCTGCCTCGGGCATGGATGTGTGTGATGTCCTTCGGTTAGTTACGTTTAAGTAGTTCTAAGTTCTAGGGGACTGATGACCTCAGATGTCAAGTCCCATAGTGTACAGAGCCATTTGAACCTTTGAACTTACCATAACTTGTTTTAAGTGTTAATCTTACGTATCCGCGGTGCTTGTGAAGCTTTAGCCAGTGTACAGCGCCTTATTCCAGAAGAAAGCTTATTGGAAGGTTGGCGGCGTGCACTGGTGTATGCGGTAGCTGTTCTTGCCCACTTCCCATTAATTCTTCTGATTTTTAAAGTAAATGATTGGTCGTGTAGTTTCCAACTGGAGCCGGAGGCACAGTGAAACGTTTAGTATTATCAATTACCACGGATGTTTAATTGAGCATGTCAGAATGTTTCTCGGGTTTGTTACTTTACTGGCCTATTTATAATTTTCTTTTGTTGTTCTGGTTTCCTTGAGGATAATGCTAACGGTCTGTGCTGTCTAAGAGATTTCATACTGCGTCTGTTATATTTACGTGGCTCAGACAAATTTTTGTCTGTTCCAGGACGCATTTGTTCTCTCCGAATCGATATGGACTAATATACGTTCGGACGAGCTTTGAATGTCATGCGAGTGTACTTGTGGTTGCTTTAATTGTTTGCTAAAAAAATAAAAATAAAAATGAAATAAAATAAAAATGAAAAACTCTGATATTACTATTTTATTGCTGAAATTATTTTTTAAGTATTTGTAGCTGGTTTATTAAACCTTTTGGTTTTCATCGTTTACGGTAAAAGCCCATATTATTTAAATCTGCCCTAAGAGTTATTTATTTGATGCACGGCTGTGTGTTGGAATTCTAATTAAAATTATTTGTGCTGCAGGGAACTGCCGTTAGTAATCTTAAGTACTTCATCGCTGGTACGTTTTACCCACTTACTCACGGCCCGTCAGCTTGTTTAGCCGGGTGTTTACGTCATTTGGAGCGCATACATTCGCCAGCTCTCGCCGCTGTCTGTCTTTCGCGCTGTTTCCCCCAACCGCAGCCGCACTATTTAATGTTCCTGTTCAAGTTAAGTTTGTACTTAGAATAATTCTGAATTTGTATCTGTTAGATTGTGGCCGTCACGTTAAATAAATTTTGATGTGCGCTGGGGTCCTAACATGTGCCTTAATCTGTTGTAAGTTAATTATTCTTGTGTCATTGGAAAATGTGTTTCAGCTGCAATTGATTTGTGTTTCTTTGCTCAAAATTAGATTATGTAATCAGATGTCTCCGGACACCTGGCTGAAAATTACTTACAAGTTCGTAGCGCTCTCCATCGGTAATGCTGGAAATGGCACCCCATTCTTCACGGAATGCTGTACCGAGGAGAGGTATCGATGTCGGGCGGTAAGGTCTGGCACGAAATCGGAGTTCCAAAACATCCCAAAAGTGTTCTATAGGATTCAGGTCAGGACTCTCTGCAGGCTAGTCCATTACAGGGATGTTATTGTCGTGTAATCACTCCGCCACAGGTCGTGCATTATGAACAGGTGCTCAATCGAGTTGAAAGATGCAATCGCCATCCCCGAAATACTCTTCAGCAGTGGGAAGCAAGAAGGTGCTTAAAACATCAATGTAGGCCTGTGCTGTGATAGTCCCATGCAAAACAACAAGGTGTGCAAGCCCCCTCCATGAAAAACACGACCACACTATAACACCACCACCTCCGAATTTTACTGTTGGCACTACACACGCTGGCAGATGACGTTCACCGGACATCAGCCATACCCACACCTTGCCATCGGATCGCCACATTGTGTACCGTGATTCGTCACTCCACACAACGTTTTTCCACTGTTCAATCGTCCAATGTTTAGGCTCCTTACACCAAGCGAGGCGTCGTTTGGCATTTATCGGCGCGATATGTGGCTTATGAGCAGCCGTCGACGATTAAATCCAAGTTTTCTCATCTCCCGCCTATCTGTCATGGTACTTCCAGTGGATCCTGATGCAGTTTGGATTTCCTGTGTGATGCTCTGGATAGAGGTCTGCCTATTACACATTACGACCCTCTTCATCTGTCGGCGGTCTCTGTCAGTCAACAGACGAGGTCGGCCTGTACACTTTCGTGCTGTACGTAGTCCTTCATGTTTCCACTTCACTACCACAACGGAAACAGTGGACCTAGGGATGTTTAGGAGTGTGGAAATCTCGCGTACAGACGTATGACACAAGTCACATCCAATCACGTGACCACGTTCGAAGTCTGTGAGTTCGGTGGAGGGCCCCATTCTGGTCTCTCTCGATGTCTAATGATTACTGAGGTCGCTGATATGGAGTACCTGGCAGTAGGTACCTAATGCACCTAATACGAAAAACTTATGTTTTTGGGGGTGTCCATGCCGGCCGGAGTGGCCGTGCGGTTAAAGGCGCTACAGTCTGGAACAGCACGACCGCTACGGTCGCAGGTTCGAATCCTGTCTCGGGCATGGATGTGTGTGATGTCCTTAGGTTAGTTAGGTTTAAGTAGTTCTAAGTTCTAGGGGACTTATGACCACAGCAGTTGAGTCCCATAGTGCTCAGAGCCATTTGAACCATTTGGGGGTGTCCAGATACTTTTGATCACGTAGTATGTCTTTCGTAGACACAGGTGTTAAATTGTTTTCTCAGTGTTTACAAGCGATGCTGTAAGTACCGCAGAAATTATTTTAGTGGCGAAAGATTACGATTTCCTTACGGATGTCGGTGAACTCGCATGGAGGGGGTGCAAATTTCTCAAGCAGAAGTGTTTAAATATCTCATCCTGGCCATTTGGCGCGAGTGGAACTTTTACTGCAAAGATCAGGCGCCTAGTGGAAAAAGGCCGTAGTGATCCCTGGTGAAACATTAGGCCTACTCCGTTTTCCAGACTAACTTCCAAATAAGCAAAAAGTCCACGTGTGCACAGAATAACCGTAAGTTTTCTTACCAGCCCCGATTGTGTGCTTCTGCCCTTTCAGCAAATATATTGACATTTGTGTATGACATTCTATCAAATGTCTATAAAATGTGACATATGGTACTAAGTCACTCACTGTTTAATTATGTGGATACTATTTCACTGTATTTGTTTATCATTTGCGTATATTTTTGATCCATGCTATACGTATATTGTCAGAGTATAAACAGCTTGCAACGCTCCCTATTCTGTACTTGTAAAAAATTATTTTGTAAAGCATTGTATCTTCACCCAAAGCGATGTGGAAGAATGTGATACCTAGCATAATGATGGCATAGCACATACGCACAGCGTTGTGTAACTGCGAATGGGTGTGAAATGAAGTGCATCTAAGTACTGTGTATTTGCGTGTATAGCGCGAAGAATGTAAACTATCAGAATTAGTCATGGATACCATGGGGCAGTACAATGTAGATATCGTAAAACATAACATTTTCGTTTCGTGATGTTTTCGTTGCCGGCAAATAAATTTCATTAATGTTCGCTAGCACCGTGCCCAAAGCGTCTGGTTGGACATGGTCTATATGATGTCCCCGTGAAAGGATCCCGTGTGACCTCCTTGCCTAGGGACGCCAGATGCAAGTTGATGTCGTCAAGCCCTGAATGAAAATTGCGCAACGAATAAGTGGGGAGGGGAGCTTGAGAGCGCTACCTAGAGAGCGTGCCCTTTCTGTACGATACTAGGCAAGGGGCTGGAGGGCTCACACGCTGATGTGTGGGTCCCTGCAATCTATATCTTTTATTTTAAATGAATTCCTTTAACTTGACTTGTTTGTGATTTTTAAGGTATGTTAAATATTGATGACAATTGGTTACCTATTTATTTTAAACATTATCACTCGACTTTACAGCGATTGCAGCAATTGTTCCAGTTTACAGATATTACAATTTCACAACTTATAGCTCGGGTATGTTATATACTAATCTGCATGCACATTTCTACGGGCAAGACGGAATTGCGTTGGCCAAATGTATATCACCAAAGTCTCCCAATATTTTACATGGGACATTCACTATGTGAGGAGGATAACGGGCAAACTGGGGACCAGATACTTTAACACAGGGGGTCAAATTTCCGGAATTAAGCGAGCACATTCATTACCTTACACAATCCGAAGCTGGAAATAAAAGAATTAGTACAAATATTCAAATATCTCTCTTCCATGCGTGAACATTGAGACAGACGCACAGAGGGCACGTCTGCTCACTTACCCTCTTCTGTCACACTCCCTCTACGAATATGGCGGGCACCCGGAGGTCTTCCTGGGCCCCAGTGGAGGGGATGGTCGAACCACTTGGCCATGACCAACCTCTTCACCCCAAATCTTGTGACACTGGAACGTCTTTGACTTTTACCTGCCTGTGATGTCTCTCTGATCCCCTACCCAGGAGTGACGTTGGCACTACTATACTACAGAACTAATAATACACGACACATATAAATACGTATTATGAAACTTACTGGCAGATTAAAACTGTGTGCCCGACCGAGACTCGAACTCGGGACCTTTGCCTTTCGCGGGCAAGTGCTCTACCAACTGAGCTACCGAAGCACGACTCACGCCCGGTACTCACAGCTTTACTTCCGCCAGTACCTCGTCTCCTACCTTCCAAACTTTACAGAAGCTTCTGTAAAGTTTGGAATGTAGGAGACGAGGTACTGGCGGAAGTAAAGCTGTGAGTACCGGGCGTGAGTCGTGCTTCGTTAGCTCAGTTGGTAGAGGACTTGCCCGCGAAAGGCAAAGGTCCCGAGTTCGAGTCTCGGTCGGGCACACAGTTTTAATCTGCCAGTAAGTTTCATATCAGCGCACACTCCGCTGCAGAGTGAAAATCTCATTCTGGACGTATTATGAAGCCAGACACAATTCTTTCCACCCGTCCACATGGGTTCTCGTGCACCCGCGGCCGGCCGCGTTGTGCAATAAAATTGGCGGCAGAGCCGCCTCTGTTTGTATTTCTCGGTCCGAGCGAGCAGCGAAACCTGCTGCTTATAGAGCGGAAACTACAGTACCGTTTCACCCGTAACGGGTTTGGTTGGTTGTTCGAGGGAAGAGACCAAACTGCGAAGACCTCGGTCTCATCGGATTAGGGAAGGACGGGAAAGGAAGTCGGCCGTGCCCTTTCAAAGGAACCATCCTGGCATTTGCCTGGTGCGATTTAGGGAAATCACGGGAAACCTAAATCAGGATGGGCGGACGCGGGACTGAACCGCCGTCCTCCCGAATGCGAATCCAGTGTGCTAACCACTGCGCCACCCCGCTCGGTCCCCGTAACGCCTTCATCTGATAATGAGCCCGCAGTAGCTTGAAAAATAGCTCATGGTACAGAAAATAAATCGCATCAAAATTCAGATAAGCTGCTGGTTGCGTAACGTCACATAGTTTATACAGCGGTTCTGGAAGTATTTTGTAATGGAGGACATGCAATTTGCACAGTTCACGCAAAAGTCCTTTCGCAGTCAAGGTCATACAGTTTATGCACCACATACAACAGTATGTTGATGCGAAGGTGTACATTTTTGCAGCACTTCCGAATGAGTTTCAGGATGTGTTTTAATGATCTAAAAGAATTCTGTCCTTCGCAACCAGTCCTTCAGTGTATCTGACAAAAAATCGTCCCAAACCTTAGTGATCGATCTGCCCTTTTGTAGGTATTCTTTGAGTACCACATCACGCGATTTCTACGTGGTAGGAGCTACGGCTTTTCGTACAGATGGAACTTTATTTGCTCTCCTTCATGCACTTTTACATATTGCTACAGAATGTTTCGATTTTTCTTTCGCCTGTGGTGTGAAATGGTCACGAATCGTTGACAGAATTAACTGGAATAATGCTTAAAGGAATGTAGAAAATTTTGTACAATATTCATTCGAATGCGTTTTTAATCGATGCTTATTAGAAGTGGGCATCCCACGACCGGAAACGCATAGTCATATCCAGAATTTCTTACAACTTTTGGTAGACATGGCAAGTGACTTCAAACACCATCGATTGTCGCTCTATAACTATGGAAATTTGAATATATGAAATAATCTCCTGTGAAATGCTCGTTCTGAAACGTCTTGAGGCTCAACATTTGCAAAGGAAGCTCGATCATGTTTACATGCAGCATCTCATCCACTGTTTTCAGGTTTCAAGTACGAAGACTGGTTCAAAAATGGCTCTGAGCACTATGGGACTTAACAGCTATGGTCATCAGTCCCCTAGAACTTAGAACTGCTTAAACCTAACTAACCTAAGGACAGCACACAACACCCATCCATCACGAGGCAGAGAAAATCCCTGACCCCGCCGGGAATCGAACCCGGGAACCCCGGCGTGGGAAGCGAGAACGCTACCGCACGACCACGAGATGCGGGCACGAAGACTGGTTTCATGCATTTCTCCACACTAGTTCTTCCTGTGCAACGCTCTTCAACTCTGCATAATTGCTGCAACCAACATCCACTTGAACCAGCTTAGGTTTCCCTCAACCATTTTTAAAGCCCAGCCTCCTCCTCCATCCCTGTCACAACCACAAATTTCCCTGAATTATACATTTTCCGTGATGTCTCAAAGTGTGTTCTATAAATATGCCCCTTCTTCTTGTCAGCTTTTGCCATAGTGCTCTTTTCTCCCCAATTTCATGTAACACGTCTTCTGATCTAGCCACCTGCTTTTCATCATCCTTCTGTAACACATAATTCCAAAAGCTACTCTCTTCTTGCTATACTGTTCATCATGAGCGTTCTAAAAATGGCTCTGAGCACTATGGGACTTAACATCTGAGGTCATCAGTCCCCTAGAACTTAGAACTACTTAAACCTAACTAATCTAAGGACAGACTGAAGAGCCTAGAACCGCTCGGCCACATCGACCGGCAGAACGTTTCACTTCCGTACAAAGAGTGTCTACAGACAAGTACTTACAGATAAGACGCTAGGAATTAAATTTATATTCAATGTTAACAAATACACCATTCGTCCAAAATTTCCGAGACTTGTTTTATTCCTGACTTATAAGCGACGTCAGCGAAGCAACTACCGTGGCAGCATGAACTAACAACTGTAAACAAGAGCTGTGCTTTCAACCAGTCAGTTGTGAGCAGGCAGTTTTAAGTAGTGGGCGTGCGGCAGTAGGGTGTCAACACAGCTGTATCACAAATAGTAAAGGAGCAGCTAAACGGAGATCCCTAAATTAAGTTCAAATGGTTCAAATGGCTCTGAATATTATGACATTTAACTTCGGAGGTCATCAGTCCCCTAGAACTTAGAACTACTTAAACCTAACTAACCTAAGGACAACACAGACACCCATGCCCGAGGCAGGACTCGAACCTGCGACCGTAGCGGTCGCGCGGTCCAAATTAAGTGTTCAAGACTTTCTCAAGAATGTTTTGAAGAAGACAAGATTGTGTGCATAATCTCTCCCACGCAGCTCGACTCCCGAACAAAAACAACAACGCGTGGACGCCGGCCTCGAGTTCATTGAAATCCAAAATAGGGACAGTTCTTTTCCAGAAATAAAAATCATCTCGGGAGACTTGTTGGTATCAATACGAACCTACCACAAACTGACATAAGGCAGAGATCCACATGAAGGGTCAACGCTACACGACATAACCGACATTCAAGCCTGCGTGAAGCGTGAGCTGAACAGTGCATGGGGGCTTAATTAAATAAGATTGAAAATATTTTTTGTTTTTCGTAGCTGTATGTCCGATTACGCTGTGTCTCGTAATCGGTTGGCCCTGACTAGTATTATTACGCTATCTGACTGCAAAGAACAACAACAAGAATGAAATGAAATTTTTCGTTAACACAATTAATTAATGAAGTCCCCAGCAACTATAAAACCTACAAAACCCAAGCACAAATGTAATTGTTCTGTGTGTGGGAGTGTGACTCAACGTACACATCTGGCACGGTTCTTCTTCAACAAGACAAGAATTTTTAAATATCAATTATACTGACGTGATAAAAGAAAATTAGAAATACGATAATTGCGTAAGGAAAGCAGAATTACACTCTAATACAAGAACACACGCCAGATGCTTTGTTGACTGAACCTGTAATGACGCATTATTTAGGATACTGAAATTAAAAACAAACGGAGTTAGTTACCACATTTATATTGATGAAAATCACTCTAATCCTTACATTATATCTCAACCAGAACTCTCCAATATCACATCTCAGCAAGCACTGCCTAATAGCACATCTCAACAAACACTCTCTGCTACAACATCTCAGCACAGACTACCACGAGACCTCGACAGGCACTGACTACTACGAGCTCTCTCCAAGCACTGACTTCTACGAGTTCTTAACAGGCACTGTGGAGGCGGCTTAATAATACTCTTTGGCGCAATCTCTGGCGCAGTGGCTCAGTGTAGCCACCTTTCAACAGCATCCCAAAGAAGGATTTTTCTGACACTCACATTACTGTTCGGAATTTCTGGGTGTTGTACTGAAGAGATTGTGTAGAACGCCTGAAACATTAAAAGCACCATCTTAACATTTTTCTATTTTGTATTAATCTAGTCTCGAAACTTTCTTGACTGAGGAGGTATGTCTTTTTGTTGCTACTACCAGTCTGCATTGCATATCCTCCCCACGTTGGTCCTTGTCAGTTATTTGGCTGCCCAAATAGCAAACTTTTAGTGCCTCATTTCTCCATTTAATTCCTTCAAAATAGTGTTTTTTGATTCGGCTATACTGTGTTACCACTGCTTTCCTTTTACGTTTACCTTATACCCATTTTTCAAGACGCAATACGTAGTGTTGAAGTGAAGTTACGACTCTTTTGCCATCTCTGACAGAATTACAATTTCAGCTGCTGGGAACTGATTACACATTACGAGCAGTCTTCTCGAGATCCCCTTAAGAACTCTGTTTCCGTGGAAAACAGTCCAAATCCGGTAAGGACAGGATCAGGTGGCCTAAGAGTAGTTGATAATTGGCGTCCGAAATATTAAGTTGAAGGGATGGTGGAGACTGGTAGTAAAAAAATAAAATAAACTTCCTCTGTAGGATGATTATTATAATCAAAACAACAAGTTCGTAACTTCGCAATGCAAGCCAGGTATAAAGCTTTAAACGGTCAACATGTTTCATATGGGTGCACAACTTGCTGCGTAGCGGAAGATTAGTTTTGGATAGTAAATTATCACAAATTTAAAATATTGATTACTGGTGCTATCATGAGTTATTTGAGACTAATAGCCAGTTTCACCAAATAGAGTTTTAATTCGCTCTTAAGATGGGAAACTGTAAATCTTTTCTATAAAAAAAAGCTAAAACCGCTCTCCGCGAAGAGGCACTGAAAACCAAGCGGTTGTCGACCAGTCGCCGTGTCCTCCTCTGCCAGGAGGCGTCATGCGGGTACAGTTATGGTATGGATGAGCGTGGAGCCATCCCACCGCTCTGCCGGCCGTTGTCGACTTTCAGACCACGTAGACTCCACTTCGGGAAAAAGTCGCTCCTCAGTTGCATCACGAGGCCTACTGCACTACATTCCAGGTTTACACCAGGGAAAATTCCCTGACAGGACCGGCAACTGAACCTGGGTCTTCTGCATGAGAATCAGACACGCTGACCGCTGCACTCTGGAGGCGTTGGCAAAATTTTTGTACATAAATATCATCGGCAGTGTCGGGTGCTGAGACAATACTGACTTCAGTTCTGTAGAGTGACGAAATCAGAACCTGACGTACCGGGTTGTCAGTATTGGTACTGAGGCAATACTGACTTCAGTTCTGTAGTAAAATGCCCGTTTTATTTGAAACTTAGTTCAATCATGCTATCGCATCAATAAGTTAACGAAATCAGAGCCTGATATGCAGGGTGGTCAGAAACTGTATGAAAAGTACAAGCAGCCAGCTAGAAAGCTATTTTTTTTCTCAGTCTTCTGACCTGGTTGTTGCACCCCACCACTAATTTCTCTCGCGTGCTAACATTTTCATCTCAGAGTAGCAACTGCAACCTGCGTCCTCAATTATTTGTGGGATGTATTCCAATCTGTGTCTTCCCCTACAGTTTTTACCCTCTACAGCTCCATAGAGTATCATGGAACTTATTCCCTGAAGTCTTAAAAGGTGGCCTGTCACCTTGTCCCTTCTTCTTGTCAGTGTTTCCCATATGTTCCTTCCTTCGCTGATTCTGAGGAATCGGTGCCCCCTCAGAGATAGCGTGATTAAGCCGAAAGAATGGTTGATAAAAAGATGCATACTGTGTCGTAGGATGAAGCGTGAATGAGCCTTAAAACTCAGTGTGAAATTACGAGGTTTGCAACAGTTGCTCTCTTCTGTCATCGCCGGCCGCGGTGGCCGAGCGGGTTCTGGGCGCTTAAGTCCAGAACCGCGCGACTGCTACGGACGCAGGTTCGAATCCTGCCTCGGGCATGGATGTGTGTGATGTCCTTAGGTTAGTTAGGTTTAAGTACTTCTAAGTTCTAGGGAAATTACCGAACAATCAGTTTAATAAGCCACAGCTGCAAAATACTAACACGAATTCTTTACAGACGAATGGAAAAACTAGTAGAAGCCGACCTCGGCGAAGATCAGTTTGGATTCCGTAGAAATACTGGAACACGTGAGGCAATACTGACCTTACGACCTATCTTAGAAGAAAGATTAAGGAAAGGCAAACCTACGTTTCTAGCATTTGTAGACTTAGAGAAAGCTTTTGACAATGTTGATAGGAATACTCTCTTTCAAATTCTAAACGTGGCAGGGGTAAAATACAGGGAGCGAAAGGCTATTTACAATTTGTACAGAAACCAGATGGCAGTTATAAGAGTCGAGGGACATGAAAGGGAAGCAGTGGTTGGGACGGGAGTAAGACAGGGTTGTAGCCTCTCCCCGGTGTTATTCAATCTGTATATTGAGCAAGCAGTAAAGGAAACAAAAGAAAAATTCGGAGTAGGTATTAAAATTCATGGAGAAGAAGTAAAAACTTTGAGGTTCGCCGATGACATTGTAATTCTGTCAGAGACAGCAAAGGACTTGGAAGAGCAGTTGAATGGAATGGACAGTGTCTTGAAGGGAGGATATAAGATGAACATCAACAAAAGCAAAACGAGGATAATGGAATGTAGTCCAATTAAATCGGTTGAGGGTATTAGATTAGGAAATGAGACACTTAAAATAGTACAGGAGTTTTGCTATTTGGGGAGCAAAATAACTGATGATGGTCGAAGTAGAGAGGATATAAAATGTAGACTGGCAATGGCAAGGAAAGCGTTTCTGAAGAAGAGAAATTTGTTAACTTCGAGTATAGATTTAAGTGTCAGGAAGTCATTTCTGAAAGTATTCGTATGGAGTGTAGCCATGTATGGAAGTGAAAAATGGACGGTAAATAGTTTGGACAAGAAGAGAATAGAAGCTTTCGAAATGTGGTGCTACAGAAGAATGCTGAAGATTAGATGGGTAGATCACATAACTAATGAGGAGGTATTGAATAGGATTGGGGAGAAGAGAAGCTCGTGGCACAGCTTGACCAGTAGAAGGAATCGGTTGGTAGGACATGTTCTGAGGCATCAAGTAATCACCAATTTAGTATTGGAGGGCAGTGTGGAGGGTAAAAATCGTAGGGTTAGACCAAGAGATTAATACATTAAGCAGATTCAGAAGGATGTAGGTTGCAGTAGGTACTGGGAGATGAAGAAGCTTGCACAGGATAGAGTAGCATGGAGAGCTGCATCAAACCAGTCTCAGGACTGAAGACCACAACAACAACAAGTTCTAGGGGACTGATGACCTGAGATGTTGTCTCACAGTGCTCAGAGCCATTTGAACCATTTTTTTTCTTCTGTCATCACACCTACAAATTGTGATCTCTGAGACTCGTCACCGTTTTTCTTACGTTCACGTAATGTCACCAAATTCTCCATACGCTGTGACTTGTTACTGTTTGTTGATGATGCTCGGTTTGTGGGGCCCTCAACTGCGCGGTCACCAGTGCCTGTACAAAATCCCAATCTGTACACAGTCCAATCTAACCGCATTCACGAATGATGAGGACAACACGAAGACCCAGTCCACAGGCTGAGAAACTCCCCAACCCAGCCATGAACTGAACCCAGGACCCCGTGACCCAGAGACGGCAAGGCTAGCCACTAGACCACGAGCTGCAAACTTACTGTTACTGGCAAGTAAGAAGTCCTCCGTCGCCCACCGACAGGGAAATACTCACTCGCCGAATTCCAGGGAATAAGTGATTCCCGCTCACGGTCCAGGTTAAGTCCTGCTTCTGAGCCTGCACGACTTTCTGTGGCCCAGTGAAGCGCTTTCCAGTATTCTGAGAATTGGTAAACCAACAATTTCAGCGATAGCAACAGTTTTGCGGTGTTAACCTACAGAAGCACGCAGTTCTTAACAGTTCTGTTCCCTCTCTGCAATTCAGTTTTCTCACCCGCCAATGGACTAGCCTCCACTTCTGGATTTTCTAGAAATTCATGTTCGGCTCCTCCCGTCTGCTAAATGATTAATGTTAACAAACAAGACATTCCACTGAGAATTTTCAGTAAGTGGTGGGACTGCCTCTGGCGCAGGACCACTGCTTCCTTTTTTTCTCACAGTACCCTAAGGTGACTGCCGTCCCACTCCACTCTCTTCTGGGAAGGACTCTCCGTCGCGAAAACAAAGTTCTTTTTGTCAACAGCTACGGCCGGCAAGGCGGCACAAACAGTTGTTCGCCCGCCGTGGTACCTGACTTTCTCAGTAAGATGGCCACCCCAAACGTAGCGTGTAATGCACATACTGAACCGCCATGTGGCCAGCAGCAGGTCGGACGTAAGGTCCAACCTAATGTCATTGTTCGTCTGGACTCACGGTCGGCCGCATACGATCACACTACCTCCTGGTTCCTAAGCTGAAAAGGTTCCCATCCCGCGAACCTTAAAGGACCTCAGTTTCTCTGTTCACAGGCTGACTTCCCATCTGAGATTCATCAACTCCAAGAAAATTACCAAAAGAATTACATACAACTTCCACCAGCATATAGAGAGCGGAGTAAGATATTAATTGAGTTCCTGATATCTGCAGTCGCTCAAACGAAGAGAACTTAAATAAAATATTAAAATGAAAAGTGAGTCTTGTCACTTCGGTAACAGGCTGTCAAGTTCAAAACAAAAGACCGGATACGTGATTAGTATGGACTCACGGTCGGCCGCATACGATCACACTATCTCCTGGTTCCTAAGCTGAGAAGGTTCCCATCCCGCGAACCTTAAAGGACCTCAGCTTCTCTGTTTACAGGCTGACTTCCGATCTGAGATTCATCAACTCCAAGAAGATTACCGAAAGAATTACATACAACTTCCAATAGCATATAGAGATTTCTTAAAAGAGATCATAGTCGCTGTTGAATGTATAAAATATTTATTGTTACTATTTTTTTCATTTTTTTTAATTCTTTATTCAGCATTAATATTTATACAATAGAACCCACTACCTTAGTGATTAGTGGGTCTTAACTGATCTACATACATGATGTTCAGCAGCTATTTCTGTTTATTATTATTATTATACACTCCTGGAAATTGAAATAAGAACACCGTGAATTCATTGTCCCAGGAAGGGGAAACTTTATTGACACATTCCTGGGGTCAGATACATCACATGATCACACTGACAGAACCACAGGCACATAGACACAGGCAACAGAGCATGCACAATGTCGGCACTAGTACAGTGTATATCCACCTTTCGCAGCAATGCAGGCTGCCATTCTCCCATGGAGACGATCGTAGAGATGCTGGATGTAGTCCTGTGGAACGGCTTGCCATGCCATTTCCACCTGGCGCCTCAGTTGGACCAGCGTTCGTGCTGGACGTGCAGACCGCGTGAGACGACGCTTCATCCAGTCCGAAACATGCTCGATGGGGGACAGATCCGGAGATCTTGCTGGCCAGGGTAGTTGACTTACACCTTCTAGAGCACGTTGGGTGGCACGGGATACATGCGGACGTGCATTGTCCTGTTGGAACAGCAAGTTCCCTTGCCGGTCTAGGAATGGTAGAACGATGGGTTCGATGACGGTTTGGATGTACCGTCCACTATTCAGTGTCCCCTCGACGATCACCGGTGGTGTACGGCCAGTGTAGGAGATCGCTCCCCACACCATGATGCCGGGTGTTGGCCCTGTGTGCCTCGGTCGTATGCAGTCCTGATTGTGGCGCTCACCTGCACGGCGCCAAACACGCATACGACCATCATTGGCACCAAGGCAGAAGCGACTCTCATCGCTGAAGACGACACGTCTCCATTCGTCCCTCCATTCACGCCTGTCGCGACACCACTGGAGGCGGGCTGCACGATGTTGGGGCGTGAGCGGAAGACGGCCTAACGGTGTGCGGGACCGTAGCCCAGCTTCATGGAGACGGTTGCGAATGGTCCTCGCCGATACCCCAGGAGCAACAGTGTCCCTAATTTGCTGGGAAGTGGCGGTGCGGTCCCCTACGGCACTGCGTAGGATCCTACGGTCTTGGCGTGCATCCGTGCGTCGCTGCGGTCCGGTCCCAGGTCGACGGGCACGTGCACCTTCCGCCGACCACTGGCGACAACATCGATGTACTGTGGAGACCTCACGCCCCACGTGTTGAGCAATTCGGCGGTACGTCCACCCGGCCTCCCGCATGCCCACTATACGCCCTCGCTCAAAGTCCGTCAACTGCACATACGGTTCACGTCCACGCTGTCGCGGCATGCTACCAGTGTTAAAGACTTCGATGGAGCTCCGTATGCCACGGCAAACTGGCTGACACTGACGGCGGCGGTGCACAAATGCTGCGCAGCTAGCGCCATTCGACGGCCAACACCGCGGTTCCTGGTGTGTCCGCTGTGCCGTGCGTGTGATCATTGCTTGTACAGCCCTCTCACAGTGTCCGGAGCAAGTATGGTGGGTCTGACACACCGGTGTCAATGTGTTCTTTTTTCCATTTCCAGGAGTGTATTATGCTATGTTAATTATTGTAAGCTACAGACAGAATACTAGAAGACAATAGGCAGACTACAGCTAAAGTCTACTTACTAACTGTTAATATCTTCCTACTAGTTAATTCCTAACTGCCTGCAGCGTTACAGGTGTGTCAGCATAGATATAAACCTACTACTTTAGGCCCTGCTCATCGAGCTAATCCCGATGAGCGTGCCCCTGACACTGGGCTGGCCAAGACTGTTTGTCGCTGCAGGTTCCTAATTTAATATCTATATCTAAAGCTACAACTACTACTAACCTACGTCAATTTCGGTGCTTTGGTCTTCATTGGTGTACCCTGATCCTCCTAGTCCTGCACGTGGCGGATTGTAACTAAGAAGTCGACCTGTCCACGCGCAGGCGGTGTAGGATGAGGGTAATTGGACACATTCGGTAAATGTCACTAATCGTGAACGACCCTCATGTATCTCGTAATGGGACTTATTTGGTATATGTCTTAATCATGAAAGTCAGTCAGGTATGCCGTCAATACTTTTCGTGACACCTCGTCTGCCAATTTGTTTAAAGTGTCGAAAGTTCCTTCGTGTCTTAACAGGTCATATGTGTTATTGTGTGGAAGTTGTTGTCTTAGTGTCATTGCTACATCATCGAAAAGGGGGCACTCGTAAACCACATGGTCGGGAGTGTCCTCCGAAGCACCACAGTCACACTCGGGTGTAGCCTTTTTCCCAAACCGACACAAGTATGTCGGGTAGGGCCCATGACCAGTGAGAAAGTGTATTAGACCCCGCGTTGGCTCAAAGTACTTCATCCCTAACCTTTCTTTTACGTCTGGCAAGAACTCAAAGGTTCTTCTGCCAGTTTCTTCCGTTTCCCAAGACCGTTGCCACAGGTCCTCGCCCCTTCTACGTATTTCTCTCTTATCTATTACCAGTATTCCCATGATGTTCTCTGTTTTCGCGTTGTTCCCTTTCTTAACCCAGTACCAAGCTGCTTGTTCCCGAATTTTGATGTCTAAAGGACAGAGCTCCATTATTATTAAGAGTGCATTTCCTGGAGAAGTTCTATACGCCCCTATGGATCTTAGAAGCATGTTTCTTTGTACTCTTCTCACTGCCATGGCGGGCACCACCCTTGTGAGCCTATGTGCCCAGACTCCCGATCCGTAACCCACTACTGATGTTAATATGCTATTGTGATACAACTTGATTAGATGTGGTGGAAGATGAAATCGTTTGTGACCTATTGAGGTAAGATTGTTTAATAATTGCAATGCTTTTTGGGATACGGACTCAATGTGCTTTGCAAAGTTCCACCTTTCATCGATGATGACGCCCAGGTAGCGAGTCTCTTGTCGTCTTATTACTGGTGAGCCTCCGATTCTAACTGTAGGGTTCCTCGCCAGCTGTCCCCTCAGTAATAAGTACGTCGATTTGGTCGGTGAGATCGTCATCTTAGTATTTGTGCACCACAGTTGTAATTTGGTCATCGCTCTGTCTATTTTTGGTTCGATGTCCTCGCGGCTTCGGCCGCCGACCAGCAAGAGGAGGTCATCCGCGTAGGCTATCACCTCTAGCACTTCTTCACTCTGTTCCAAACTGTCTAAAAGCGGTTCCATATGGATGTCCCAGAACAGGGGACCTAGTACGGAGCCCTGGGGACATCCCTTAGTTATGGATTTTCCTACTCTGCCGCTAGGGGATGATAGCCAGACCTCCCGCCCTTCACAATAGCTCCTCAGGCAACCATATAGCGACCCTGAACACTCCTTCTCCCGCAAGCAGGAGAAGAGCGAAGGCCACCACAGGTTGTCAAAGGCGCCACTGATGTCAACCATGATGCCAACCACGTACTTGTATGGGGTAGAGCCGCAGACCTCAGCCAGAGCGATCGCATCAGTTGCCGATCGCCCCGGCCTAAAGCCGAACTGCCTGCCACTCATCCCACACAGCACTCGGTGTGCAGTCAGTCTGTCAGCTAGCAGTTTTTCGAATAATTTCCCGAGGATATTCAATAGGCAAATCGGCCTATAAGACTTAACATCCGCTGGGTCCTTGTTGGGTCCCTTTTTGATTATGACAACGTTTGCCTCTTTCCAGATTTTCGGGAATTTTTCCTGTCTTAGGCATTCATTATACAACTGGATTAGTGGTGCCACCAGTTGAGGTGCCAGGAACTGCACCACCTCCGCCACAATGCCGTCTGGGCCGGGGGCTTTTCCTGTTTTCAGTGCTTTAATGTGGCGAGCCACTTCCTCTTCAGAGAAGGGGTAGACTGCCCTGTTGGTAGCAACTCTATCCAGATCTTGATTTCGTAACTGGGACTGTCCCTCCGTGTCGCTGGCCTCATCGTCGTCAGGGAGCAGGGACCGGAGAAGAACCTCGGCAGTCTCCTGCCAGGACTCTGTCATCCCATCCCCGCGCCTGACCGTTGATAGCATCATTGGGGACCGGATCTTTTCCCTCACTAGTTTTTACGGTATTCCCCATGGATCCAGGGCCAGCTGGTCCAGCACAAATCTTTCCCAACTACGTAGTCTGACTTCTTTTAGTTCTTTTTGGAATTTGTCTTTTGGCTCTCGGTATAGCTGTAACCATCGTTGTTTTTCCCACCAGACGACACTGCGCTGGTAGTGCCTCCTCAGCCTTCTGACAGACTGACGCATTTCCTGAAGTTCAGCTGACCATGGTGACGGGGAGGCCGCCATGGCTCTCCTCCTGGTTGGAACAGCTGCCCTGACCGCTCTGGTTACTGCGCCTACCAGTTCTTCGGCCCGCTTGTCTATGTCCAAGTCCTGTTGTGCATCACCTTCTGGCAATGGAGGAATGTCGCACTCTCTCGCTAGTCTCTCCCAGTCAGCTCTCTTGAAATTCAGCTGCAACTCCCACCCTGCGGTCCAGTGACAACCTCCATTTCCTAAGCTGAACATTATAAGATTATGGTCGCTTGTTGTCGCATTTTCCTTGACTTCCCAATTCTGAATGATGTTGGCAGAATTTGGTGTAACTAGCGTTACATCTATATTGGTGCCGCGCCCCTCTCCCGCTGCATAAGTGGGAGGGTTGCCAGGTCTATTTGCAACCACAAGTTGTAGAGCCATAATCATTTCCTCTACTTTTTGACCATTTTCATCTCTTGTGCCACTGTACCACAGGGGGGATTTTGCATTTATATCTGCTGTTATAACCAGTTTGCGACCTGGCAACGCCGTGGCTACTCTGGTCAGGTGATCCAGATGTTGTTCCATGTTATCCCCGTATTGAAAGTACATGTTTATAAAGGTTATAATTCCCATGGGAGCCTGTACCTCCACGACGTTGCAGTGACTGGTAGAAAACTGTGCAAGTGTTGTTGCTCGTAGAGACTGGTTTGTGATGACAATTGCCGCTTTGGGGGCTTCCCCACTACTAGTTATCTGCCATGTAGCGGCTGCAAATGAGAGTTTTCCAGCTTGAGAGTACGGCTCCTGCAAGCAGAGTACGTCAAGCCTCTTCTCCTCCACCTCTCTTCGGAGCTCCTGCATCACAAGTCTGCTGTTATGCGTGTTCAACTGTCCAACAGTTAATTTTGTCATTATGGGAAGTAAGTGTGCATCCTATCGTCAGGCCAAGTCTTGCTCCAATCAAAAGCGATTCGACCATGAGCTAGGACTGATTGAGTGTAGATGTCATTTAAGTCAAATTTCTCCCCACGTCTGTCAAACACTTTCTTAAGTAAGTCTCGCAGGGCCCCGAAGTCGGTGGGAAGATTCACTGACTTTAATTGTATTCTATCCACAGCCTCCATTACTGAGAAGGTGACCTTTCTTCCGTCCTCGTGTCCTACCCGGACCACATGTCGTAAGGCAGTGGTCAGGATAGCCGGCTGCTCCAATCTTGCCAGTTGCATTGTGAATTCTATATTGGGATACACCCTAATCGGATCTACAGGCGGTAGCCTGATTACTGGGGTATCTGCCTCAGTTGGGTTGGTGCTGGTGCTAGTAACTGTACTTTCTTGGAGAGGTTGTTTGGTTTGTACAGCTTCGTGTGTAGGGGCCAGGGAGGCCGCCACCACTACAGGATGCTTCTGTCGTTGAAGGTTGTTGTTCGGCCTTTCTCCCCGGTTTAGGGAAGGGGGAGCTGTGTTTCTGTCCGGAGAATCAGTTTGTATGCATCTGTCCACCATAAAGGGATCTGTTTGAATTTCCCTCTCAACTGTCATGATGTTTGAGGTGCCCGAAAGCGACCTTAGAAATTCCTTAAATTTATTAGCCCTCACAGCATCCCTCCTTCTTTTACTCGGGGACTTTGAGCATCCTGTTAGCTGCGCTCTGCTCAGCCATAGTCAATTCTTGAGATCAGGCGTTGTTCAAGCATCCGGTAAGTGGGGCAGTTCCGTCCCGTGGCACCACAGGATTTCTTTCCCCGATTTTTACACGGAATGCAGACCCCTGTTGTTTTACATTCCTTGCGGTTGTGACCACTCTCACCGCACCTGTTGTTACTATTGCAATTTCGGCCTTATGGCCATTTTCAAGTAACACTGCAGAAGTTACCTAAAGACAAAAATACAAAAGAATGGGGTAAAACGCTCGCCAGCAATCCAATTCACTGTGCAGCACGACAAATTCTGACAAAACATCACAATGCCTCCGCACGAATACAGGATGCATCCTTTAACCAGGCTCTATTATAGCAATCCTGTATTTGTGCGGAGGCATTGTGATGTTTTGTCAGAATTTGTCGTGCTGCACAGTGAATTGGATTGCTGGCGAGCGTTTTACGCCATTAATATTCGTAAAATTTATACGCATACAAATATTATATATCAGAGCGCTGTCTTCATCTCATTTACGAGCACTGAATGTGACAGCTTATTAACAGATAACACATGTATTATCCTCTGTTATGTTATAAATAAATATTCTCATCCTGTCCTACTGCCCTTTACAATCATAGCACTATTTAGTAAGTGTATGATGTCGACAGATGAAAAGACTTTACGATATAAAGGTTATAAGTTGTATCCTTGGTGTGCACTATCTTTGCTACGTACACAGACAGTATCTTTGGTGAATGTATTTTTTCGCCAATTGACTTAGCTCCACATGTTGTCAGTGCACCTGAACTTGTATGTGTGACAGATTATTAGCACGACGTAATACGTGTCGTACTCATCAGATCTTGTGGGACTCTTACAGTCAAAAGGCTGCATCTTGGCGACGAGATGTACTCATGCCATATAGATTTATTTTCTGACAGAATGTAAGTAATGTACATTTATCTCCAATTTATATAATTGAGCTACTTCCTTAATAAAATGTTTGTTTAATTATCTATATACACTCCTGGAAATTGAAATAAGAACACCGTGAATTCATTGTACCAGGAAGGGGAAACTTTATTGACACATTCCTGGGGTCAGATACATCACATGATCACACTGACAGAACCACAGGCACATAGACACAGGCAACAGAGCATGCACAATGTCGGCACTAGTACAGTGTATATCCACCTTTCGCAGCAATGCAGGCTGCTATTCTCCCATGGAGACGATCGTAGAGATGCTGGATGTAGTCCTGTGGAACGGCTTGCCATGCCATTTCCACCTGGCGCCTCAGTTGGACCAGCGTTCGTGCTGGACGTGCAGACCGCGTGAGACGACGCTTCATCCAGTCCCAAACATGCTCAATGGGGGACAGATCCGGAGATCTTGCTGGCCAGGGTAGTTGACTTACACCTTCTAGATCACGTTGGGTGGCACGGGATACATGCGGACGTGCATTGTCCTGTTGGAACAGCAAGTTCCCTTGCCGGTCTAGGAATGGTAGAACGATGGGTTCGATGACGGTTTGGATGTACCGTGCACTATTCAGTGTCCCTTCGACGATCACCAGTGGTGTACGGCCAGTGTAGGAGGTCGCTCCCCACACCATGATGCCGGGTGTTGGCCCTATGTGCCTCGGTCGTATGCAGTCCTGATTGTGGCGCTCACCTGCACGGCGCCAAACACGCATACGACCATCATTGGCAGCAAGGCAGAAGCGACTCTCATCGCTGAAGACGACACGTCTCCATTCGTCCCTCCATTCACGCCTGTCGCGACACCACTGGAGGCGGGCTGCACGATGTTGGGGCGCGAGCGGAAGACGGCCTAACGGTGTGCGGGACCGTAGCCCAGCTTCATGGAGACGGTTGCGAATGGTCCTCGCCGATACCCCAGGAGCAACAGTGTCCCAATTTGCTGGGAAGTGGCGGTGCGGTCCCCTACGGCACTGCGTAGGATCCTACGGTCTTGGCGTGCATCCGTGCGTCGCTGCGGTCCGGTCCCAGGTCGACGGGCACGTGCACCTTCCGCCGACCACTGGCGACAACATCGATGTACTGTGGAGACCTCACGCCCCACGTGTTGAGCAATTCGGCGGTACGTCCACCCGGCCTCCCGCATGCCCACTATACGCCCTCGCTCAAAGTCCGTCAACTGCACATACGGTTCACGTCCACGCTGTCGCGGCATGCTACCAGTGTTAAAGACTGCGATGGAGCTCCGTATGCCACGGCAAACTGGCTGACACTGACGGCAGCGGAGCACAAATGCTGCGCAGCTAGCGCCATTCGACGGCCAACACCGCGGTTCCTGGTGTGTCCGCTGTGCCGTGCGTGTGATCATTGCTTGTACAGCCCTCTCGCAGTGTCCGGAGCAAGTATGGTGGGTCTGACACACCGGTGTCAATGTGTTCTTTTTTCCATTTCCAGGAGTGTATATACACCGTGCTTCACTTTTGTATTTTTGTGTTTAGGTAACTTTTGCAGTGTTACTTGAAAATGGCCAAAAGGCCGAAATTGCAATAGTAACAATAAATATTTTATACAGTCAACGGCGACTATGATGTCTTCTAAGAAATATTATACGACCGTGAATCCCAGCCATGAGAAGTTAATCAAGCATATAGCGAGATGTAAGATATTAATTGAGCTCCTAATATCCGCAGACACTGAGGTTCATTGCTATAAATGTAAGCATTCATCAACTTACATCGATCCAGCTCAAACGAAACGAACTTAAATAAAACATTAATATGAAAAACGAGACTTGTCACTTTGGTAACAGACTGTCACGTGTCAAAACAAAAGAGCGGATACGTGATTTGTCCATATACGTACTTTTTGCAACAAACTGAGGAACGTAAGCTAACTTCATTATGAGGAGTAATCAAATTTTTATTGTAACCGTGCTTAATAATTTTTTGTTTGTTTGCTGGTGTGTCTCTGCATTGCTGGTACACATTAACAATGCACGGGCCACTACTGGAAGAGGCAAAAAGAAAATGACTTAAGCTGCAGCCAAAGTGGAGTATGGTGCGGTAATTCGTTTTCTACAGCAGTCTACAGTGACGGAGAGAAAAAAATCACAACACCAAGAAGGAGTAGTGCTACATAAACGAAGGTTAGTAGGCGTGTTTCTACATGTGAAAGATGATGTCTATTAAGATTTCGCGCCAGTTGCATTATAGTATGCTTTAAATGCACGCTACAACGGTCGTGAGCGTTATTTACCTTTGAGATCTACATCTACACGATAATACGCAAGGCACCTAATGGCGTGAGGCTGAGGGTACTTTCAGTACGACTATCTGATCCCTCCAACCCTGTTCCACTCGCGAATAGTGCGTGGGAAGAATGATTATCGGTAAGCCTCTGTAACTGGCTCTAATTTCTCGAATTTTCTCGTCGTGGTCAATAGGCGAGATTATGTGGGGGGAAGTAATATGTTATCCGACTCCTCCTGAAAAGTGCTGTCCCGAAATTTCAGTTGTAAATCTCTCCGTTAAGCACAACGCCTCTCTTGTGACGTCTGCCAGTGGAGATTGCTTAGCAGCTACGTAACGCTCTCGAAATTGGACATGGTGAGTTGATGTCAGTCCAGAATGCCTTTAAGGCCACAAGGACACGGTTATCAAGCTCCATGCGGCTTTTCGCGGATGATGCTGTAGTATACAGAGAAGTTGCAGCATTAGAAAATTGCAGCGAAATACAGGAAGATCTGCAGCGGATAGGCACTTGGTGCAGGGAGTGGCAACTGACCCTTAACATAGACAAATGTAATGTATTGCGAGTACATAGAAAGAAGGATCCTTTATTGTATGATTATATGATAGCGGAACAAACACTGGTAGCAGTTACTTCTGTAAAATATCTGGGAGTATGCGTACGGAACGATTTGAAGTGGAATGATCATATGAAATTAATTGTTGGTAAGGCGGGTGCCAGGTTGAGATTCATTGGGAGGGTCCTTAGAAAATGTGGTCCATCAACAAAGGAGGTGGATTACGAAACACTCGTTCGACCTATACTTGAGTATCGCTCATCAGTGTGGGATCCGTACCAGATAGGGTTGACAGAGGAGATAGAGAAGATCCAAGGAAGAGTGGCGCGTTTCGTCACAGGGTTATTTGGTAAGCGTGGTAGCGTTACAGAGATGTTTAGCAAGCTCAAGTGGCAGACTCTGCAAGAGAGGCGCTCTGCATCGCGGTGTAGCTTGCTGTCCAGGTTTCGAGAGGATGCGTTTCTGGATGAGGTATCGAATATATTGCTTCCCCTTACTTATACCTCCCGAGGAGATCACGAATGTAAAATTAGAGAGATTCGAGCGCGCACGGAGGGTTTCCGGCAGTCGTTCTTCCCTCGAGCCATACGCGACTGGAACAGGAAAGGGAGGTAATGACGGTGGCACGTAAACTGTCCTCCGCCACACACCGTTGGGTGGCTTACGATGTAGATGTAGATCAACACCTTGCTGAGTTTGAACGGGGTCACGTAATAGGGCTGCGAGAAGCTGGATGTTTCTTCTGCTACTCTACAGAAAGAACTGGCAGGAATGTGACCATTGTGTATGTTTGCTGACAGCGGTAGTCAGGAGAAAGTATGATCGCAGGAAGACCGGGCTGCGGACGGCCACGTGGCACTACCGAGAAGTAAGATCATCGTGTTCGGCGAATCGCTCTGGCGCATCGTACCGCATCTGCAGCAGGAATGTGAGCAGCAGTTGGCATCTCAGTGACACGCCGAACTGTGACAAATCGGTTACTTCGAGGACACCTCCGAGTCGGACGCTCTGTAGTGTGCACTTCACTGACCCCAAACAACAACCATTTGCGGCTTCACTGGTGTCAACCGAGAGCTCATTGGAGGGCCGAGTGGAGGTCTGTTGTGTTTCCTAGTGAAAGCTGTTTCTCTCTCGTTTTGCCTCTATGCCAGTGATGGCCGTTTGTTGGTTAGAAGGAACCCATTCGAGGACCTGCAAGCAACTTGTCTGCATGCTATACGAGGTGCGACGATAAAGTAACGAGACTGATTTTCTTTGCAAGATGTGGCAACCCTGCAAGCTTGCGTAGGCACAATATCTTTGACCTTGATCTATAAGCTGCTTCTAGTCCAAGCGGCACATCGATGCAACTGCTCAGTCTGAGTTGTGCTGTGATAAGGTAACACATGTTTGTGTCTCTCGTCACGGAAAACGGGTAAAAATGTGACGACAATTTACAGTAAGTTTCAGAAGCCTTTTAGCGAGGAGGTTATGCCAAGAGCTCAAGTTTTTCGCTGGCATAAAATGTTTAGTGAAGGCAGAACGAATGTTGAAGATGAAGACCGCAGTGGACGACCATCAACCTCACGGACGGATGTCAACTTGGCCAGGGTTCTTGAACTCCTACGATCTTATCGAACATTATCCGTGATAATGATTACATAAGAACTGATCATCACTCGAGAAACGGTTCGTCTAATAATAACTGAAGATTTTGGTATGAGAAAGATTTGTGCAAAAATGGTCCCCAAAAATCTCATACCACAACAGCGAGAAACACGGAAAAATGTGGCAGCCGATCTGTTAAAGCAAACGGAAATCAATCCAGAATTGTTGAGCCGTGTTATCACCGGTGATGAAAGTTGATTTTTTCAGTACGATCCAGGGACAAAACGCCAAAGTTCGCAGTGTTGCTCAAAGCGATCGCCCAGACCAAAAATTGTCAAAAGTCAAAAGTGAAATGCATGCTTGTGTGCTTATTTGATTCCAAGGGAATTGTTCGTAAAGACTGTGTGCCTCCTGGACAAACTGTTAACCAAAATTACTACAAAGAAATTTTAGAAAGACTTCGTAAAAGAGTTCTTCGTGTCCATGCCAATATTGCTGATGATTGAATTCTGCATCACGATAATGCGCCATCCCATACTGCTCTGTCAGTACAGCAATTTTTAACCTCAAAACAAATTTCAGTACTACCACAGCCACCTTATTCACCAGATATCGATCGGTGCGACTTTTTTCTGTTTCCAAGAGTCCAAACGGCGGTCAAGAGACACCATTTTCAAACAACACAAGATGTCCAAAAAGCTGTGACGAGGGTCTTGCAGGATATTACAGAAGATGAGTTCCATAAATGTTACCATCAATGGCAGAAGCGCTGGAAAAAGTGTGCGCAATCAGGACTACTTTGAAAGAGACAACTTGAATAAAACGGTAAGCAACATTTTTTTTTCACATCAGTCTCATTACTTTATTGTTGCAGCTCGTACACACAGGACCTAGACCCAGAGTTATCGTCTGGGGTGCGATTTATTATGGCAGCAGATGCACTCTTCTAGTTATCCCACACACCCTGGCTGCAAATGTTCACGTCAGTCTGGTGGTTCGACCTGTTGTGGTGCCATTCCTGAACAGAATTCCAGAGGGTATTTTCCTACAGGATAGCGCTCGCCAACACACCGCTGTTGTAACTCAAAATGCTCTGCAGAGAATCGACACGGTGCTTCGTCCAGCTGAATCTGTCTCCTGTCTCCAATCGAATGCATAGGAGACATAATTGGACGACGTTTCCAGCCTCACCCACAAACATCGTTAAAGGTCCCTGCACTGACCGACCAAGTGCAGCAGGTATGGAACTCCGTCCCACAGACTGAAATCCAACATCTGTACAACACAGTGTACGCACATTTGCATGTTTGCATTCAACACTCTGGCTGTTACACCGGTTATTAATGTACCAGCATTTCACGTTTGCAAATGGCTTATCTTCGCTTTACATTAACCTGTGATCTTGTAATGTAAATCACTTAAATGTTACGTAGACAGATGTATTCCAGGAATTTTATTACTCTTCATTCTTTGGCCGTAGTTTGCTGTTCTACTGCCTTATTGGTCTGCTATCACAGACGAAGGAAACTAGCCGGCCGAAGTGGCCGTGCGGTTAAAGGCGCTGCAGTCTGGAACCGCAAGACCGCTACGGTCGCAGGTTCGAATCCTGCCTCGGGCATGGATGTTTGTGATGTCCTTAGGTTAGTTAGGTTTAACTAGTTCTAAGTTCTAGGGGACTAATGACCCCAGCAGTTGAGTCCCATAGTGCTCAGAGCCATTTGAACCATTTGAACCCAGGAAACTGATTCCAGGACGATAGTTACTTCATTTCATTATCAGCGTCGTGTGATTTGATGCGGCCTGGTACAACGGTCTCTCCTGTGTCAATGTCTTCACTGTCTTCACCCCCAACGTCTTCGATTATTTGTTGGATATATTTCAGTCCCCGCCATCCCCTACAGTTTTTGTCCTCTACAGCTCTCTCTAGAACCACGGAAGTTACTGCGTCACGGCTTGCTTCCTGTTCTACATCTACATCTACATCCATACCCCGTAAGCCACCTGACGGTGTGTGACGGAGGGTACCCTGAGTACCTCTATCGGTTCTCCCTTCTGTTCCAGTCTCGTATTGTTCGTGGAAAGAAAGACTGTCGGAATGCCACTGTGTGGGCTCCAATCTCTCTGATTGTATCCTCATGGTCTCTACATACGTAGGAGGGAGCAATATACTGCTTGACTCCTCGGTAGCCGAGCGGTCTGAGGCGCTGCAGTCATGGACTATGCGGCTGGTCCCGGCGGAGGTTCGAGTTCTCTCTCGGGCATGGGTGTTTTTGTCCTTAGGATAATTTAGGTTAAGCAGTGTGTAAGCTTAGGGACTGATGAACTTAGCAGTTAAGTCCCATAAGATTTCACACACATTTGAACTTTTTTTTTTTTACTCCTCGGTGAAGGTATGTTCTCGATACTTCAACAAAAGCCCGTGCCGAGCTACTGAGCGTCTCTCTTGCAGAGTCTTCCACTGGAGTTTATCTATCATCTCCGTAACGCTTTCGCGATTACTAAATGATCCTGTAACGAAGCGCGCTGCTCTCCGTTGGATCTTCTCTTCTATCGACCCTATCTGGTACGGATCGCACACCGGTGAGCAGTATTCAAGCAGTGGGCGAACAAGTGTACTGTAACCTACTTCCTCTGTTTTCGGACTGCATTTCCTTAGGATTCTTCCAATAAATCTCAGTCTGGCATCTTCTTTACCGACGATTAATTTTATATGGTCATTCCATTTTAAATCACTCCTAATGCCTACTTCCAGATAATTTATGGAATTAACTGCTTCCAGTTGCTGACCTGCTATATTGTAGCTATATGATAAGGGATCTATCTTCCTACGTATTCGCAGCACATTACACTTGTCTACATTGAGATTCAATTACCATTCCCTGCAGCATGCGTCAATTCGTTGCAAATCCTCCTGCATTTCAGTACAATTTTCCATTGTTACAACCTCTCGATATACTACAGCATCATCCGCAAAAAGCCTCGGTGAACTTCCGATGTTATCCACAAGGTCATTTATATATACTGTACATAGCAACGGTCCTACAACACTCCCCTGCGGCACACCTGAAATCACTCTTACTTCCGAAGACTTCTCTCCATTGAGAATGACATGCTGCATTCTGTTATCTAGGAAATCTTCAATCCAATCACACAATTGGTCTGATAGTGCATATGCTCTTACTTTGTTCATTAAACGACTGTGGGGAACTGTATCTAACGCCTTGTGGAGGTCAAGAAACACGGCATCTACCTGGGAACCCGTGTCTATGGCCCCCTGAGTCTCGTGGACAGTTAGCGCGAGCTGGGTTTCACATGATCGTCTTTTCCGAAACCCATGCTGATTCCTACAGAGTAGATTTCTAGTCTCCAGAAAAGTCATTATACTCGAACACAATACGTGTTCCAAAATTCTACAACTGATCGATGTTAGAGATATAGGTCTATAGTTCTGCACATCTGTTCGACGTCCCTTCTTGAAAACGGGGATGACCTGTGCCCTTTTCCAATATTTTGGAACGCTACGCTCTTCTAGAGACCTACGGTACACCGCTACGAGAAGGGGGGCAAGTTCCTTCACGTACTCTGTGTAAAATCGAACTGGTATCCCATCAGGTCCAGCGGCCTTTCCTCGTTTGAGCGATTTTCATTGTTTTTCTATCCCTCTGTCATCTATTTCGATATCTACCATTTTGTCATCTGTGCGACAATTTAGAGAAGGAATTGCAGTCTTCCTCTGTGAAACAGCGTTGGAAAAAGACATTTAGTATTTCGGTCTTTAGTCTGTCATCATTTGTTTCAGTACCATTTTGGTCATAGAGTGTCTGGACATTTTGTTTTGATCCACCTACCGCTTTGACATAAGACCAAAATTTCTTAGGATTTTCTGCCAAGTCAGTACATAGAACTTTACTTTCGAATTCGTTGAACGCCTCTCGCATAGCCTTCCTCAGACTACATTTTGCTTCGTGTAACTTTTGTTTGTTTGCAAGACTTTGGCTATGTTTATGTTTGCTGTGACGTTCCCTTTTCTTCCGTACCAGTTTTCTAACTCGGTTGTTGTACCACGGTGGCTCTTTTCCATCTCTTACGATCTTGCTTGGCACATACTCATCCAATGCATATTGTATGATGGTTTTGAACTTTGTCCACTGATCCTCAACACTATCTGTACCTGAGACAAAACTTTTTAGTTGAGCCGTCAAGTACTCTGAAATCTGTTTTTTGTCATTTTTGCTAAACAGAAAAATATTCCTACCTTTTTTAATATTTCTATTCACGGCTGAAATCACCGATGCCTTAACCGCTTTATGATCGCTGATTCCCTGTTCTGCGTTAAGTGTTTCAAATACCTCAGGTCTGTTTGTCACAAGAAGGTCTAATATGTTATCGCCACGAGTCGGTTCTCTGTTTAACTGCTCAAGGAAGTTTTCAAATGATTCACTTAAAAAAATTTCGCTGGTTTCTTTGTCCCTGCTACCCGTTATAAGCGTTTGAGTCTCCCAGTCTATATCTGGTAAATTAAAATCTCCACCCAAAAGTATAACATGTTCGGGAAATCTATTCGAAATATTTTCCAAATTTTCCTTCAGGTGTTCTGCCACAACAGTTGCTGAGCCAGGGCGCCTATAAAGACATCCATTTACCATGACTGAGCCTGCGTTAACCGTGACCTTCACCCAAATTATTTCACATTTCGGAGCTCCGTCAATTTCCTTCGATAATATTGCACTTTTTATCGCTATAAACACGCCTCCCCCTTCACTGTCCAGCCTGTCTCTGCGGTATACGTTCAAATCTGAGTTTAGAGTTTCATTACTGTTTACATCTGGTTTCAGTCAACTTTCCGTCCCTAGTACTATATGGGCATTGTGACCGTTTATTAACGAGAGCGGTTCTGGGAGCTTTCTATAGACGCTCCTGCAGTTTACTATTACTACATTAATAGTGTCATTCCCTGTTGCGTTTTACCTACTGCTACCTTGACACGTCTCAGGAGGCGTCTTGTCGGGCCTAGGGAGGGAATTCTCTAACCTAAAACCCACATGTGCACTCGATACGTACTCCGCTACCCTTGTAGCCGCTTCCTGCGTGTAGTGCACGCATGTCCTATTCAGGGGGACCCCTCATTTCTCCACCCGATAGCGGAGGTCGAGTAATTTGCACCCCAGATCTCCGCAGAATCGTCTGAGCGTCTGGTTTAAGCCTTCCACTCGGGTCCAAACCAGAGGACCGCGATCGGTCCACCCCGAGAGCGAGGCTTCCCGCCTTCACCAACCCCGCCAACCGTCTGTTCTATCATCCTGTTCCTGTTTCTAGTTAGTGCTTTCCAGACATTCGTTTCTTCCCTATTCTCCGGCAACCTCATTTCTTATCTTATAAGTTTTCTCAATTTTCAGCATATTTGTGCAACACCACATTTCAAACGCTTCGAATCTCTTCTTCCCTGTTTCTTCAAAGCCCATGGATCTTTCTCATGCAATGCTATGCTCCAGAACCACATACCTGGAAATTTCTCCGTCAGATAAGATCCTGTGTTTGATACTAGTAGACTTCTTTTAGCAAAGGACGTCGTTTTTATTTGTATTAATCAGCATTTTATATCAACGTCATTTAGTTTCCTAGTTAGCAGAATTCCTCCACGCTGTCCATGATTTCGATGTTAAGTTTGACCCTAATCTCAGTTCTGTTGCTTCTCATTACTTTCGCATTTATTATTTTCTTTTTATCAGACAATTCATTGCATTTAAAAAGTCCTCTCATTCTCCTTAATTGTTACTAAGGGTAGCAGTATCATAAAAGAATGTTATCATCGATAATCTTTCGCTTCGACTTTTAATCCTGTCCCTGAATCTTTTCTTTAATTTCCTCATTACTTCATCGGCATACAGGTCGAATAGTAAAGGAGAAAGAATGCTCCCCTGCGTTATATCCTTTATAATTCAAGCGCTTCTGTCAGGGTCTATATAATTTACTCGTTCGCTCCCAACCATGAAAGAAGTTGAACTGAATATGCACGTTCGACGTAATGAAACAAATGGAGTACTGTCGTAAGTTGCATTAAGAATGCTGCTTTATATATTGATGGTGACTAGTTTCGCACATGCGTCCATTCTCACAACAGCCTATGGGATCAGAATTCCAGCACGTGTAATAGTAATACCAGCACAGAACGTGTTGCAACTTGGTACAAACGAGGCTACATAATATCTTCGTATGTACAGCAAGTAATCCAAATGGTTATACAGATAACCAAATGGTTATACAGATAACCGAATGGTCATACAGATAAGTTAACAATGAGCAGTGCGAAGAGAACTAACGGTGGAGGTCACCAATAGGGATGGGGAAAACCGACCGGTTAACACTGATATCGGTAGTTCAGTTCATTTTTACTAATAGCCGAGTAAGAATACCGAAATATCATTTAGCCATATCAACACTGCTAAAATTCTTTGTTTTTAAATAAATATTTTTTTAAAAAAAAAGGGTCCGCAGCTTGTGGTCGTGCGGTAGCGTTCTCGCTTCCCACGCCCGGGTTCCCGGGTTCGATTCCTGGCGGGGTCAGGGATTTTCTCTGCCTCGTGATGACTGGGTGTTGTGTGATGTCCTTAGGTTAGTTAGGTTTAAGTAGTTCTGAGTTCTAGGGGACTGATGACCATAGATGTGAAGTCCCATAGTGCTCAGAGCTATTTTTTAAAAAAGGAGAAACTTTTATTCCTAAAATGGGCATTGCTTTGAGATATTGCGTCATTACAGGAAATGGGAAAAGCGATCAATGCTGTTTTAATAACAATGCCGGCAGAAACGAGCAACAAAGAGATGGCATCGGAAGTGGTACAGCATTGTCGTTCGTCGTGGCTTATTGGTAGGCATGCACGTCCAGTGTGAAGGACTTGGTCCCACCTGGTCTATATGGTGGCCTCTTGCTGCCGTCGCCGGGCATCCGTTGTATTTCAGAATGGCAGCAACCCTAGTCTGGAAGTATTTTTTCGGAGTGAAGTAGCAATGAAGTACAATGCTTCACTTGCTCCAAAAATTAAAGAGTTGTCTGTGATTTCTTTGAAATAATAAACAGTAACAGTAGCAGTAAGAAATTAAAAACTAAACAACAATTCTTTCATAGTATACAATGGAAACAGAAAGCAACTGTCCTGCTACCTGTGTCTACATAATACGCTTTTACCTGCTTGTATGTCTTGAAAACGGACAAATTAACACGAAAGAAAAAGTTCTTCGGCGTCAGTTTTCACCTTTTAGCACTGACTATTCGTAATGCCCAGGCACTGGTATGATTCCTGATTACAACACGGCTTTTGAGCAGATTTTCAAAAAATTAGTATCAATGGGAGAATCCTGATGATTTTTTGTAGTATTCAGCCACTTATCGCTTTTGGAGAAAGCAGATGGTTGACAGACTTTCTTTTATATGCCAGATTCATTTAATATTTTGATTCTACGTATCTTGAATCTGAGAGAGTCAAAATTTTTCAGTCTTTGTTAAATTTCTACGATTGTCATGGGAGGTAACAGGGATAAAAAACCGAAAATCGGTTATTTCAGAAACCGATTATTTTGAGCGCTTTTAACAGTCAGATTAAACTGCCGAGGAAAAAAAAAACGATATAACAGGAAACGCGTTGTTTCAGCGGCAACCGCCATCCCACTCACTAGCAGCTATCAAGTGATGGCGCCAGGGACCGCTAGTGTCGATATGAGCAAAGGACAATACACTTGGCATCTGGTAAACAGTTCTACTACTGCACTGTTATGATTACAAACTGTATAATAATAACTGAAACGTATCGCAAACACCTATTGGCAGTAGCCAAGCTAAGCTCATCTAAAATCATAACAGACTGCGTAAGCTATACTGCCACATGTAGCGTGATTTGTTACACGCTAAATCGCCAACAGGCGAAACGAACCCATCCCGGATGATAATGCCCTTTCTCCCTCCATTTATCCCTCCTATCAAATATGATCCTCACCTCCGCCTCCCTCCCCCTGTCCTTTTCCCGGGCTCCCCCCCCCCCCCTTCCATCCTGTTTTTTCTTCAGCTACCCACTCCCTGAGACCTTTTTCTTTCCCTCCACTGTATTCCACACTCCTTTCTCGCGTCCACCTGCTCCCCTCCTTTTTCTGTGTCCTTTCCCTCCATCGGCTCCACCTCTTTTCCCCCCTACCCCCTCACCTCTCCAGCTCCTCCCCTCCCCCCCCCCCCATACCCATATGCCTTCGTACTCTATAGTGCAGTGTTTTCCGTGAGTGTTCAGTGTTGTGCGTCCCCTTTTTACAGTGCTGCAAACAGAAACCATACTGTCACCGTGTTTTTTAGTTGTGCCTGTCTATTTCCTAAGTGTTTTTTTATGTTTTCTTCACAACTTTTTCTCCATGAACCAGCCTGAAACAGTCACCTTTTTATCACCTTTTTTTCTTGTTATATCTCCTCATTATGTTTTTTAACTTTATCTGTAGGCTTCAGAGCGGCGTATTACGCTGCTGCCAGTCGACCCCCCCCCCCTACCCAGCGGGGGGGGGAATCGAAATTCAATGAAGAAAAAAAGGTGATTGAAAAATAACGAACTGCGTGAAGAAATAGTGCCGCAAGCGGCGTCGTTGAAAGTACCTATGCAGGCTGCACTACAAACCGCTCACAGGTGAAACAAATTTCAAAGATACAATAAATATTCATCATACATAAAGTTCGTAAAGAACTATTATACCTACATGTGGCTATATCTGTCTTTCCGTTTCTGAATGCAGCCCAGTATTCGTTGTCTTAAGCAACTGTCTCCTGGCTGAGACAAGCCCTTTCTTAACGCTCGTCAGTTGTTTTTAACACGTTCAGCGTCCAGACTATATATGCGATTAGCGTAGGCAGCATGTTGCAGCATGTTAACTGGGCGCCTAAGACTCGGAAGTTCAGGAACTGCTGCCAGTTTACTCGAGAAAAACAATTTTCAATCTTGATGTGCTGCGCCCTTTACGTTGTTCAACTCAACAAAAGTGCTTTGACGAAATTGTGAATTTATTGATATTAAAATGTGAAAAACGGAATAGAATTTCGTAGTACTTTTATGTTTATTGTCAGTAGTTTTCATTTATAATAGCAAGTAGCTCGTTTTTAGGAAATTTTTGACCTTCAGTGTTTTATGGCAAGACTAAGGAAACGTGTTAGCAATAGTTTAATTTAAAATTTTAACACTTTTTATAATGTACCTTAAGTTTAAAGAGAATAAAAACTTTAGAAATGTGATGTTACAGGAGAATGGTAAATGTTGTAAAGGGTAGATTGAAAAACTAGTGAGGAAGCGCTGAAGCGAAGTGGGCACAAAAGAGCTTAATGACACAACTTCACAAAACCTAGGAACAGTTTGACAGGACATATCTTGAGATGTCAAGGGATACTTAGTTTTATTAACCGGTGGAAGTATGGGAAGAATGCGCGAAGTTTTTAAGTGATCAAGGCTTCAGTACAGTAAACAAGATCAAGTGTATATTGGGTGCAGTAGTTACGGAAAGAAGTAGACACTTGAAAAGCATGGACTAGTATAGAGGGTTGGCATCATTCTACAACATACAATAAAGCCATCTTCAACTTGAAATGCCGGTTTCAATACCTTACTGCATCATTGGGCACGGTTGTACTGGAGATTGTATGCCATGCATTGTTCCGATCTCTGAAATGGTTCACCCGGCCAGGTATAAGGTGGGTTGTATTTTAACGATGTTGTTTCACTCCGAACCACATTGCAACTTGGCATTTTCAAGCTTATCTTCATCCACGACAGCCTGGAACCGCACCAGAGATACCATTTCACTTACTGTTTGCAGCACTTTCCGAAAGGAGGACCATGGAATGTTTAGCTGTCTTGACACAGCCCGTACACTGCTTGAAGATCGTTCATTGTGTCCAGAATCCATGGGAAGGGTAACCTCAAGTTTGTTGCGCAGTTGGCCGCCAGCTTCTCCCAAGAGCAATTCCAAAATCACCAATTACTTGGAACTTCCGAAACATGTTCTTCCGCCCCGGAGCGGAAAGAGGCTATCTCCATACTTCCTTCATGCATCGACACTGTGGAAGAACAGCAGTACTGTCGCTGTTACTTTGATAAAACAGCTTTTTGAGTAAAATCCCTGCTCACCTTGTCTGTACCCATGCTGACTGTCTGCAACAGTTCACTGACGCTTGTGTTTAAACCCTACGTTGCCCTACCAATGTTCACGCCCAATGGCAAGTTATGATCTGATTTTGTCCATATAGCAGAAAAGTTATTTATAAACATACCCATATATTTGTGAAAGCCTGCGGCTGTGAAAACAATGGACCTGTTTATAAATAACTTCTCCGCTACCAGTCATGATTTTCTTTTATTCATGTTTTACACGACGCGTTTCGGAAAATGATTCCTATTTTCACGTGGATTTTTTTGACGTAATGTATGAGGTTCTGCTTTTTTTCGTGGACTTTACTGCAATATGTAAAAAACGCGCAGATTTCTACATAAAGTTAGTAGCGAAAATTGGAAAAACTAGTACTTACAGTTTTTTTAAAGCCATGATACTGTGAACAGCGCAAATCCTGCAGTACACAGTCTGTACATCATTCCTACGAAGTTGGATACCCTTATGGTAAATATTATTTCTTTCTACCCAGTTCGAGAAGTAACATATTGGCTCTTCTCTTTTTCTTCATCTTCTTCTTCTTTTTATTATCACTAAATGCAACTCAGTGTTCGTTATCCTAAGGAATTCTCTTCCATCTACTTCAAGGCCTTTGCTGGGACACGTCAATTGTAGTCAGTACAACCAGCGTTAAGGCCAGATGGACGAAGAGCACAGAGGCCCTGTTGCAGAAGTGGACTTTAGTGCCTAAGGACTCGGCAGCTCAGGAAGGGCTACCAGTTTACTGGAAAAAAGTAGTTTCTAATCTGGTTGTTCTCCGACCAGATCATTGTTACCCTGAACCCTGAATTACGTTCAACTAACAAAAACATTTTCACAAAATTATAAATTTGTCAATATTCACTTCTCAAAAATTGAATAGAATTCCGCAGTAATTTTATACTGATTCTTTATAATTGTCATTTATAATCCCGAGTAGCTCATTTACAAAAAATTTTGGACTCTTAATGTTTTATGGCAAGACAGCAAGAAAATGTGAAAGTAAAGGTTTGTTTTAAAATGTTTAGTAATATAATTTAATGTATCTGGAGTACAAACAGAATTAAACCTTTACAAATGTGAATCTACATAATGATGTGCAGATGAGATTGAGCAACTAATTAGGAGTAATGACTCCAAGACAGCTGTATGACAGAAGTTCAGTAAAAGAAGGAACAGAATAACAGGACACATCTTGAGATTTAACAGGACTCATCTTGAGATATGGAGGGATAGTTAATTTTATTGACTAAGCGAAATGTCGAGAGATTGCTCAATTTTCTTAAAAAAAAAAGAAGGAAGCAAGGTTAGTGCTGAACGTGCCGTCGATAATGAGGTCATTAGAGACGAAGCACAAGCTAGAATTACTATTTTTTAAGGATGAAGAAGTAAATCGGGCATGCTGTTTCAAAGGAACGGTCTCGGCATTTCCCTGGAGCGATTTAGGGACATCATGGAAAATCTAGTGCTGAATGACCGGCCGCAGATTTGAACCGTCGCCCTCCCGAATATGCTACCTCTGGATCACGGGGTCCTGGGTTAGATTCCCGACCGGGTTGGGGATTTTCTCTCTCCGAGGACTGGGTGTTTGTGTTATCCTCAGAATTTCATCATCATCATCCATATCATCCGTGGCAGTGGCTAGATTGGACTGTGAAAAAAATTGGACTGTGAAATAATTGGGACTTTGTAGAGGCGCTAATGACCTCGCAGTTGAGCGCCCCACAAGCCAATCATCATCATCATCATCTCGAATGTGAGTCCAGTATGCTAACAACACTTGGGTGAAACATTTAGAAGACCAAGGCTTCTGTACAGAAAACAGGTTCAGGCAGATACAGGGTGCAGAGACGAAGATGAAAAGGATAGGATAGAGCAGCGAGCTGCTTCAAACCAGTCTTTGGACAGATCAATATAAAAACAAGGACAAAGTCGCCTTCAACCTGAAATGCTGGTTTAAGCATCTCGTGGCATTATTAGGCACACTTGTGCTGAAGATTGTATGCCATGCTGTGCTCTGACATTTGAAATGACTCCCCAAACCAGTTATAAGGGGGAGGGGTTGGGGGGTATGAGGTTTAACTACGCAGTTCAACTCCAAAACATATTGTAACTTGACATTTTCAAATACACGTATCATTAACAAAGGGCAAACAAGAGACAAGAATGAAGAAAGTCCTAACTGACCGTCTGTTTGAAAGCATACCATTTGATAGGTGACATGTCATTTAGCAAATAACTTACTATCCATTTTTTCCATCAAGCCACGCATGTATGAATAACAATATTATTAGTTATACTTTTTAGGTCGTATGCGGTGCAGCGTGGTGCAGTATCAAGTGGAAAACATACGAAAGGGAGAGAGAATCTCTTGCCATTAGTAGTGTTCCTGATTAAGAAGTAGCTCTGTCCTTATTTACCACTTGAGCGACGTCTGGTAAGTAGAAAGCATTAACTATTCACTCATGTATATTATATGTAATGTGTATACTAAAAATCTCTTTTTCTTTTTTTGGGTTTCATGTTGAGGCAGCAAGTTCCTGCAAGGTGATCCAGTTGTGTTTTACCAACGAAGAGAGCAGCAGTTTGGGTCATTGAATTAAGGGCGCCGAACATAGAGCGAAAAGCTGGGAACCATTGTCAACAACTACTATGCTTTGTTAATAAAAAATGTTCAGAAAAGATTGTGTTAATCTCATATTAGTCTCGAAAAAGTCTTCCGTATGTAATGATCTATGTAATACCAATCCGCATGTGATTAAAAAAAGTGTTTCTTCGTAAATTTCTGTCGAGTACATCTTTTGAACATAGTGCCATAGTATCTCCACAACGGCAAGAGAAAAAAAATTTTTCAGTTTACTCGAAGTTGATTAACGTGGTACAGGTCGACTAGTGAGTGATTTTAAAAGGAATTTCCTTATTTGGGAAATTATTCTGAACGGGCAGTCAATATTCAAAAGCCATAAACGAGAAAATATTAATTTTGAGACTATTACAGAATGCGATTATGACAGTCGACGAGTAAAACAAAGTGGGGAGGCTTATTTCTGTATGTAACAGAGGATGACAAATCTACTGTACCGCCAAGAACCCATTTTGGGGTAAATGATATTGGAACTGATAATAGCAACAATTATAGTTTAAATAAAAATAAGATGCTAATAATACTAATAATAACAATAGTTATATAAACTGTAATAATGTTTTGCCAACGGCCTTGCCACAGCGGTAAAACCGTTTCCCGTCAGATCATCGAAGTTAAGCGCTATCGGGCTGGGCTAACACTTTGATGGGTGACCATCCGGCCTGCAGAGCGCTGTTGGCAAGCGGGATGCACTCAGCCCTTGCGAGGCAAACTGAGGAGCTACTTGATTGAGAAGTTGAGGCTCCGGTCTCGTAAACTGACATACAGCTGGGAGAACGGTGTGCTGACCACATGCCCCTCCATATCCGCATCCAGTGACGCCTGTGGGCACAGGATGACATGGCGGCCGGGCCTTCATGGCCTGTTCGGACGGAGTAATGATGTATAGTCAGCGATGAAAAAAACTACAGCTTTACCGTTAAGAATCTGATTTTATGAAAACTATTTTGAAGTCTACACTCACTGATTCGCATTTTGAACCATATAATAATTTCGACAGTTTAATATACAATGTAGTAGTAATGAGCAATATCCACTTACCTTTCAGATTTTATATATTGATTCACAAAATGGGATTAATAAATGAAGAAAATAAATCAACATTTAAAAAAAAACGATTGATAGATGTATTGAAAGAGAAATAGTTTATTTTATTGCTTAGTATAAAATACAAAGAGTTAAAATACTAATAGTTATTCAGAATCTAAGGGATCAGAAATTAAAATACTGAATTCAAAAACTTAGGGCTTATCATCATTACTATCTCTGCCCATAGGTCATAAAATTTCATCTACTCGTAAAACTGTTGGGCCCTCGTCGAACCCTATTGTCTTTAAACAAGATTCAGGCCATAATTCTACGCAACAAGGATCGGTAGTATTTAACCACATAGAATTTCTATATATTGGGCGTAAAACGTTTTTTTAACGATTTCCAGCATGATGGAACCTTATTTGAATTGAACCTTTTAATTTTTTTCATAAATTGCTCATTATCTTTTTTGGTTGAATAATTCGTTCGGAAAATATGGTATATCGAGTCATTAACACTTCCGGAGTGTAAGAGCAGCAAACTCTCGGACCACCTCAGTATTGTCCTTGATGAAACTATCGACGTCATATGTCAATGGCGCAAAAGTTTTTTGTAGGTTTCATTTTTTACAAAAATTTGAAAAGATCTCATGTTTCCTTTGTTGTAGAAAGCAGTGATTCAGTTATGGTCTTCGCTACTGAAACCACCAACCAAATTCCAAATTCAGCAGCTGTATATATATTGGCCAGCAAAACATTTGAAACATCTTTATCAGAGGCTTTTACTGAAATATTGAAGGTCGGTAGCACTTTGCTGACCTGAAAGGTAACTCGCGTATCTGCTCCTTTATTTCGACGTTTATAATCATTTCTTTGGTTTCTAAGACATGATTTTCCTGTATTTCATAAGAGAAGCACTGATCTCCAATGGTTATAAAGACTTTCTTCGTTTGCATTATTGATACCAAATGGTCATTCACCCAATAATCGACTTAGAACTTTGCCTTGTAACGATAATTTGTAACACTTCCCAAATAGTCGGTAGGTCTAGCTAACCTAACCTAAGCATTTGGCTAACTCTTTGGTTAACTGAAAATCGTGAGGGTTAACGGCTTTTTATTTTCAAACAACAGCTTTTAGATGCTCCATTGTCTAAGCCACATAAGAAACATTTCTTCACCTTTTATTACAAATTTCCAGCAAAATAGACTAATAAGGTTTAGCAACAGCGTGGTATGCTTACAAAAACACTAAATACTGCGCGGATGTCACGCGAACGATGACGTTTGCTTCACACCGCCTTTGTTAGAGAGCCACAGATTCGGAACCGTTCATTTGTTTTTCTCTTTTACGTGGGAGACGTGCGTGCCCTCTTCTCTGTTACTTGGCTACTGTCCTGGTCGCAGCAGTTATGCTGTGTGTTTCTCTATGGCACGGGTTTGTACATTCAGTGCTTCTCTGCAGCGCCATGCTCTCATAAGACAGGGCTACTTCCGCTAAGGGAACCCTATACTTCCGTGTTCGCAACAAAATTATTTCGATTTCCTATGTGATTACATATGGAAACTCGAAGAGGGTAATTACCCCTACAAGGTTACCTGTTTCCACCTGGCATCCTTTTATTCTTGCCTGGAAAAAGGAAGGCAGTCTTACTCTGCATTTTATTAACATCTTTTATTGTCGATTGAAGCTATTTTTTAAAAAAGTGCAGAAGAGAAACAGCCGAAAAAATTAATTAAACAACTTTTACTAAAAATAGCCGTGCACTGATATAGGGCTGCAAACTAAGCATCTTTTGTCTATTTATATTGTATAAAATATTTTATTAGGAAACTCGCTGGGGATGGTCGATGTAACTTGGGGTCTTAGACTAACACGCGAGGTCGACCAGGAATGTTCCCCTTACAACGGTATCTGGTTTCCACAAGCTGTAGGTGCCTCCTACCCATATTAGCCTTAAATGGTAGGTCTTTCCTAAAGCGTGCACGAAACACACGCTGCCCTGTGACCACAGATCTGGGTACCTCAAAACGGAGCACACAGAAAGCCTTTTCCTTTTGCAACGCCATCTTGGAAACAGTCGCTACACCTGTGCAGTAAACATGACAAGCGAACAGCGGGTAGCGCGTCAAAAACTTAGGTCGTTGTCGCTGCTATTGCTGTAAGGTTTGTCCTTATAAAGTAATAAATAGATCTATTACTAATTTTTAAAAGTGGATCATTCATTTATAAATATCCTCTACAGGCGAGTACATGAATAAAAATGGAAAACTTGGCTGTGCAAACTTTTAGTGGAGAAGGAACCCAGTACCGTAAAAGAAGCCCGAAAAGCTATAGCTCAACTGAAAATGACAGAGTACCTGTAGCTGACCTTAATACTGCTGTAATGATCAAAAGATCTGGAGATTTTGGTTTGAAAATCATGCAGGAAATACGGGACACCATATGGAAGAACGGAACACGGATAGGGGGTTGGATCATGTCGGTAATGATTCCGTTTGATAAGAAAGGAAACGCGCAACGCTGGGAGAACTACGGGAACGTTTCATTAATTTCACATTCCAGCAAGAAATACCACCAGAGCAAGCTAGGTTTGTGCGTGATAAAAGAACACGAGAGGATATTCTGAACGTCAGACAAGTAATTCAAAATGTAGGGAATTCACTACCGCACTAGTTCTTTGTTTCTTGGACTACGGAAAGGCTTTCGACTGTATTCGATGGAACGAACTGTGGAGCGTACTAGCCGAAAAGGGTGTTCCTGATCATCTTATTATTCTTATCAGGAATCTGTACTTTGGTAGTAAGCAAATGATCAGACTAGACGAACTATTTCCTTTTGAACCACGTAAAACAGTTAGACAGGGGTACATTCCATCACCAGTTCTGTTTAACATCTATGCAGAACATGTTATGAGAAAAAGTCTTCATTGCTAGACTTGTGAGATGCTAATTGGAGGACGAAGAAACAGTAATTTAATCTGATTTGATCCATTATAAATGGTTTTTGAAAGTCTATGACGGTGAAAACAATAGGTACAATTTTCTGTATTAACTTTTCACACGACGCGTTTCGAGAAATAATTCCCATTTTCAAGTGCGTTTTCTGTGTGTATGCACACAGTTCGCTTTTTGTGTGCATACACACAAAAAACGCACTTGAAAATGGGAACCATTTGTCGAAACGCGTCGTGTGAAAAGTAAATAAAGAAAATCGTGACTGGTAGCAAAAGAACTATTTATCAAGAAATCTACAGTAATTTAAGATTTGCTAATGACACTCTACTGTGTGCAGAGTCACAAATCAAAGTGAACTAGTGGATAGAGTTAAGAGAGAAAGTAAGAAACTTGTATTCTCAATTAATAAAAAAAAGACAAGATCATGATATTTGACACAGGTGAGTCACAACCAGCTACTGATGTACTACATGAAGAAGTTGGTCACTTTGTCTACTTGGGCTCAGTGGTTCAGAAAGAGGGAGCCTGTACGTGGCAAATACGATGTAGGACTGTTCTGGGTAGGGATGCTGCATCAAAGCTGACAACAATTTGGAAAAAAACAAGCCTTGACCAGACATACTAAATTGAGAGTGGTTAGATTTCTGGTGTTTCCAGTTTTCCTTTGTGGCGCTGAAACGTGGATAATAACTGAAGGGGACAGCAAAAGAATTGATGCTTTTCAGATGTGGACATATAGGAGGTTGCTGAGAATATCATGGAAGGACAAACGGGCCAACAAATAAATCCCTCAAGAACTTGCGAGGTGCCGGGGCTAGCAGTGTATTTAACACTAAATTCTTCTAGAATCTTCATACATAAATGATGCTCTAAGCCCCCCCTGTTCTAACTCCGACTCTTGCTGTTGCACATGGATTAAAAAGAAACACGAACTGACTGTAATCGACCGTGCAAGTGGAGTAGAAAAGAGTTTGGCACCTGCAATAATTTAATTTGATAAATAAGTTAAATAAAGGAAAGTTTCATTAACGTAGTGAGAAATGATAGGGTTCCTCTACCGATTAACAGAATGAAAGTTCTGTCCAAAATAACAATATGATTTATTATGACTAAACTCAAAATAATAATCAAAACACTCAAATAAATTCTGTGAAGGTGAAGTTGCCCCTAAACTAGATTGTGAAATTTATGACGAAGTGGTATGTGGAGCCAATTCCTTGCAACTCAGATCTTAAGAGAAACATACAGCCAACCCGACATTAATTGCTGCTACAGTAGTGAGAACTCAGACAATGAACACCCAAGACATGACAAAGTTAGAGAAGACATACGGGCGCGCCTTGCTGAGCTCTGATTATCACCTAGCAAAATTGCCTGCTCTGCCGGTGCTGCGGACGTACATTACCAAGCTGTCCTCTTAACTGCAAGGACACGATCTGGCGAACCGGAGGGGATGGCTGGTTGCTTCGACGTCCTGTCGTGGTGATGATAATGTCGTGAGTATAGCCCGAAACAAATTATCCTGATCTGGTTGTTTCAGACTAAAGACTTCCTAGCAGTACAAATGTGCCTCTGAGCGAGACGAAGAAGGCTCGCCACACAATCACTGACGGTACAGTGATTGATTTTAACAAGTGAAATCACACAGTAACTCCGATACAGTCAACTTTAGCCAAAACTGGTCAAGACAGTCAACATAGGCCGAAACTTCAGCAACTTCGTCAAACAGTTACAATTAAATAAAAGTATATTAGACAGCCAAGGGAAGGCAGGCTGTCCAGAGCAGCAAGAGCTCAGTCTTGTAACCTACTCCAACCGAAAGGCGAGAGCCGACTCTCTCAAAAGCACCCGTACAAGCCGAACACCGAACATTCCCGCCCCCACGACAGTGGCTGTGGATAAACGTTCCAATCAGCAACTCGAAAACCGGCGGAAAATTCCACTCTATTGCCGAAGCAATACTAGTCCACCAATGGAGATTCTTGGCGCCAATTTCTGCGCCGATTTTGCTACGTCACGGAGCTATGTCCTGAGCAAGCCGATCACAGTTACGATTTTGCAGAAAACGCGGGAATTTGCCCGCCAAGACTGCCTGGGAACACAAGTCATTCCCACGCCTCGCTGGTAGTCCGCCAGAAAGTGTTTTCGCTAAGTTTCTGCGAAGTAACGGAATCTCTAGCCCAGCCGCTCCTTCAGGCCCCTGCGGGCGTGTCTCCGCCGCTCTTATGACAATGTCGGCGTCTGGAAATCATTCAATCGACTCCGTCACACCCATCAGCTTAACCCTTTCAAGATCAGAAGAGCCAGCCTGTCACCAGACCACATGGATGACGAGAGACGCTGCGTGGGAAGTCTGCGTGTAAAGGAATAGAGACTTTTCACTGCACACAATTAGAGAGGAAGATCGAATTACTCAGACTATGATAGAAATATGAGAGGGGCTCATGCCACCTCTCAAACTCAAGGTGGAGAATACGCTGTCCACTATTTGTTTCCAGCCAGTCCTGCAGTTCTTTGGTCACAAAATTCGACAACAGCAGAATAACTTGCAAAAAATTATCAACCAAGGCAAAGTCGAAGAGAAAATTGTTGCACGGAAAACCACCGAGACGATGGATAGATCGGATAAAGGAGAAGACATACCAAACATAGAGTCAGCTACATCGAGATGAAGAAGACCAAGGAAAACTGAAGACAGACTGCTAAGAGGCTTGTGTGGTGGGCCACTGTTTTCAACTATGAGAGACGGAGTGCCATGATGACGATGACAGAAGAGTATCGGACACAATACACTACTGGCCATTAAAATTGCACACCAAGAAGAAATGGAGGTGATAAATGGGTATTCATTGGACAAATATATTATACTAGAACTGACATGTGATTACAGTTTCACGCAATTTGGGTGCATAGATCCTGAGAAATCGGTACCCAGAACAACCACCTCTGGTCGTAATAACGGCCTTCATACGCCTGGGCATTGAGTCAAACAGAGCTTGGATGGCGTGTATAGGTACAGCTGCCCATGTAGCTTCAACACAATTTCACAGATCATCAAGAGTAGTGACTGGCGTATTGTGACGAGCCAGTTGCTTGGCCACCATTGACCAGACGTTTTCAGTTGGTGAGAGATCTGGAGAATGTGCTGGCCAGGGCAGCAGTCGAACCTTTCCTGTATCCAGAAAGGCCCGTACAGGATCTGAAACTTGCGGTCGTGCATTATCCTGCTGAAATGTAGGGTTTCGCAGGGATCGAATGAAGGGTAGAGCCACGGGTCGTAACACATCTGAAATGTAACGTCCACTGTTCAAAGTGCCGTCAATGCGAACAAGAGGTGACCGAGATGTGTAACCAATGGCACCCTACACCATCACGCCAGGTGATGCGCCAGTATGGCGATGACGAATACACGCTTCCAAAGTGCGTTCACCACGATGTCGCCAAACACGGATGCGACCATCACGGTGCTGTAAACAGAACCTGGATTCATCCGAAAAAAACTAGGTTTTGCAATTCGTGCACCCAGGTTCGTCGCTGAGTACACCGTCGCAGTCGCTCCTCTCTGTGATGCAGCGTCAAAGGTAACCGCAGCCATGGTCTCCGAGCTGATAGTCCATGCTGCTGCAAACGTCGTCGAACTCTTCATGCAGATGGTTGTCTTCAAAACGTCCCCATCTGTTGACTCAGGGATCGAGACGTGGCTGCACATTCCGTTACAGCCATGCGGATAAGATGCCTGTCATCTCGACTGCTAGTGATACGAGGCCTTTGGGATCCAGCACGGCGTTCCGTATTACCCTCCTGAACCCTCCGATTCCATATTCTGCTAACAGCCATTGGATCTCGACCAACGCGAGCAGCAATGTCGCGATAATATAAATAGCAATCGCGATAGGCTACAATCCGACCTTTATCAAAGTCGGAAACGTGATGGTACGCATTTCTCCTCCTTACACGAGTCATCACAACAACGTTTCACCAGGCAACGCCGGTCAACTGCTGTTTGTGTATGATAAATCAGTTGGAAACATTACTCATGTCAGCACGTTGTAGGTGTCGCCACCAGTGCCATCCTTGTATGAATGCTCTGAAAAGCTAATCATTTGCATATCACAGCATCTTCTTCCTGTCTGTAAAATTTCGCGTCTGTAGCACGTCATCTTGGTGGTGTAGCAATTTTAAGGGTCACTAGTGTATGAAACAGTTCAAAAGCGCACCAGATCATCGCACGTTCAAAATCGATAACGAATGTATCTGTACAAATTTCGAGCCACACCCGTTCGTGAAGCGACTAAACGTGAATGGGGGAATTTCACTGCCCAGCCCGCAGCTAAACGGACCCGCGTCCTCCTAACAAGACGTCGTGAAACAGCGCCTCCCTGAGGCCAATACTCCGGCCGCCTCTATCTCGGCGTTTCCTCACCGTTCCTCGCGTCATTGTTCGCGGAAGCGTTGCCGCGCGTCCCTTCCCAGAATCCCTTTTTACCAAACACGCTGATAACAGCTGCGCAAGAGGATTCCAGAAATTGATTTAGTAGCGCAGCACGGCACTGACTGCGCAGCTCCCCACTATCTGAGGACAAACACCGAACATTTGACAAACAGTTCGCAGTCTCTATTGTTCCAGGCAAAACCATCTTCTGCGAAGGAAATGAAATTTGCACGTGCTCAACGAAAACACTGAAATTAATCACTCTGTTTCTGTGTTAGCAAACACTGTTGCCGAAACGTGATGTGTACATGTGCGGTCGTTTCTCGACAGCTGGCAGTTCACAGCGTATCAGAAAAAGACGGAACAATTGAGAGTTGGATGGAAACTATATGTTTATTGTTAACACTCACTATTTCTTTATTACCGTGACGCGTTACGGAAGTTTAGACGTCCAACAGTACGTGGATTTATGGGGATCAATATGTATGTGTTGTGTTGCGACTTTAGAATAACCTATTGTACTGCCCGGTACGCTCTTTCAGTACATGACTCATAATTTTGTAGAGGTCTTTGACTGAAAAAAATCAAACAAAATATTAATGTTAAAGTAATAATATAAGTATCAAAGTTCTACCTATCCAAAGAAAGGCAAAGAACTGTATATTTTTGGTACGCTACAAATATTCAATCACCAACGAAAACAACCTATCTCCATCCTAAATGACAAAAATGACAATAGAGTATCACCTCTGTTTTTAACAGCAATCTACATTACTACGTCTGCATGTACATACACAAATTGTCTTCCTCCTCCCCTTCAATTTTATAACAATCTCACAAATCTCGTCAGATCCACCCCACTGTAACGGTACATACCTCATGTCAGCCTGACTGTAAAAGGTACATCTACCTGCATATATCATTTAAATCATATATTCGACCATAACTTCGATATAGCATGCTACATTAAGGCAAAAAACTGGATATTTTTCGAACGCTACGAATATTCAAACACCAACGAAAGCAACCTGTCTCCATCCTAAATGACAAAAATGACAATACTTACAACAGTATCAGATCTGTTTTTAACAGCAATCTACTCGTACATTACAACTGTTCTACTTCTCTCACTCCAGTCTCCTTTATCTCTCGGTCCCGCCACCCTTAGACATACACGCACGCACGCACACACACACACACACACACACACACACACGCACACACACACACATACACACACATACATACATACATACTACCAGAGTAAATAGTTGTTCATACATAAATTTAACTAAACTTTGCAGAAAAGTATCCCTGACCATTGAGGTTATTTACACTTACATATTTGTTCATCAGCACAGCTAAAGATCTCCACAGTGCTTTGTGACTTGATAAAAATAATGTTTTGCTTTGCTGTAGGTTCTTTGCCTTTGTTACATTCTAGACTCCATGTTTGCTCCCTTCAGTGTTGACTAAGTGCGATGGTGTGTGTGATGTAACACGACAGGGAAAGGTTTCACGTTTATATTTTCGTTCATCTTTTCAGTCAAAGGCCTCTGCAAAACTAATGTCTTTTTTTTTTTGTCTCTGCTAGATAACGCCACAGGTTACTTCAAAGTTTTAACAGAACATACGCGTATACGTGTCGTATAATCCAAATGTATCCATTTGATGCTGGAGCTTTAAAGATCCAAAACGTGTCCAAAAAATAAGTGAATAGTGACTAGTAACAGTAAGCTTGTTGTTTCATTTGATATCACTAACAGTCTTGGTAATGCCTGATCAAGAATGCGCGATTTAAAATTGAAAGTTTGATCTAATGAAAGTTTGACTGATTGAGTTGGAATTTCGAAAAGCTGCGATCATGGACTTCCCTACATAAATAAAGTAATACTGTAGTTTTAGTAATATTCGCAGTTAATTTTTAACGGGGAGCATAAATGTACACCTAGAACTCAAATGATAAGAAAGTTCATTATTCAATGTTCTAGGTGTTACTTTATGCTTCTTTTAATTTTTTAACATTTTCTGACCGACGCCTTTGAAACATCCAGGGTTAGCAGCTTTCCGCCTCAGAAGAAGTTTTAGTTTCTGAGACTTGTCCGCGTTCATTGCAAGCAACAGTTTGTTTCTCCGTGCCGAACAATGTAAGTCATAAACGCTCGTATTCTCTGCATAGACGTCATGAAAACCATGTTATGTGTGTTTTAAAGACGCCGGCCGCTGTACCCGAGCTGTTCTAGGCGCTTCAGTCTGGAACGGCGAGACAGCTACGGCCGCAGGTTCGAATCTTACCTCGGGCATGGATGTGTGTGATATCCTTAGGTTAGTTAGGTTTAAGTAGTTCTAAGCTCTAGGGGACTGATGACGACAGATGTTAAGTCCCATAGAACCAATCTGTTTTAAAGTTGATGAGCAAACGCTACAGACAGTGACCCCATCGGTGCCCAGACTAGCAGCAAACGGCTTAGCCTTTTCCTTATGCGTACGATGTCCAGCAAGAATGCTTCGTCCTCTGCATTCACTAACACATTTCCCAAAAAGTTGTTCAAAAATGGCTCTGAGCACTATGGGACTTAACTTCTGAGGTCATCAGTCCCCTAGAACTTAGAACTACTTAAACCTAACCAACCTAAGGACATCACACACATCGATGCCCGAGGGAGGATTCGAACCTGCGACCGTACCAGAGCGCGGTTCCGGACTGAAGCGTCTAGAACCGCTCGGCCACAGCGGCAGGCTCAGAACTGTCGATTTGTGATGTAAATGATAACTGTAGTGTAGCTGAAATCGAGACGAAAAAATTGTTGTAGGATACTTGCGGTCTATCAAGCCAGGAAAAATCGTCAATTGGGCTACGAAATCAACGTTACCGACAGTGCATGCAACCCGAGCGATATTTTAGCTAAAATCGTCGTCGAATACAAAAAACCCCTTGTTCTTACACTTTAAAATGCATAACCGTTGTTTGTGTAAATTTTACCTCAAAATATTTTGACTTTTAGCAGCATAAAATTACGATTAAATCGTTCCGCTCTTCTTGCCTTCTAACTACAAACCTGTCTGCAGTCGTGGTCTAGTAGTTACCAATACTGCCTCTAGATCGCGACCGAGCGAGGTGGCGCAATGGTTAGTACACTAGACTCGTATGCGGGAGGATGACGGTTCAAACACGCTTCCGGCCGTCCTTCTATAGATTTTCTGTGATTTCCCTAAATCATTTCAGGCAAATGCCGGGATGGTTTCTTTGAAATGGCCCGACCGAATTCCTACCATATCCTTGATACAATCCGAAATTGTGCTCCGTCTGTAATGACCTCGATGTCGACTGGACGTTAAAACCTATATTTCTCTTTGTAGATGGCGGGATCCGGGTTCGATTCCCGGCCGCGTTCCGCTCGGGGACTGTATGTTTGTGTTGTCCTCATCATCTCATCCCACCTTCATCGGTTTTCTCTACGCCACTGAGCAACATTGTAAATATGTACTGTATACACTGCCAGAAAAAAAATGCAGCGCTCTCAAGGACTGTGTACAGTGGCAGCAGGGTATAATGTGTGCAGTCTGAGGGGTTGTAGGATCAGTGATTCATTTTTCACTGTCAACGGCGATGAGATGGCGGTTAGGACGCCAGTCTGTGCGCCATCTTTCTTGACTCTACAGTCACTAACTGTAGAGAGATTAGAGGTGAACAGCGTTTGAAACATTCTTACTAGAGAACAACCATGCACTGCCAACGAGTACGTACTCCTGTTCAACAATTTCAGCCATTTGAACAGGGTCGCATTATGGGCCTGCGGGAATTGCAACAAAATTCTATGGCAGGATGCCATTCGGCGCCTTTATGATAGTTTACATGCAAGAATACACACCCGAGTTGACGCCAGAGATGTGTACACTGCATATTGATGTGAATGTTTGGTCACTCTTTATCATAGACTCCCATAGCGATGATTTACTGTCTGCGATGGAGACGACATCGAAAATAACTGAAGATATTCACGTCTACTCTGTCTTTGGGTTGTCACATCCAAGTACTACGACGGACGTGCTTAGAGACTTTCACGTCCGACTTTACCTGAATGACACCATTCCAGGACATTGGATTGGAAGAAGAGTAGCAGGAGATGAACTTCATCACAGGTAGCCTCCCAAGTCTCCAGAGCTCACACCTTGTGACTTTCATCTGTGGAGTTGCGCAAACGACCGCGTTTTTTTATCCCCCCTATTATATTTACCGTTTTCCATTGATCCCTTGGAGAGGAGTCTCTGGAATGTGAATAGAGTAAAAGCTTTCCTTTGTGCAATTATAATACAGACAGAGTTATGAGCTATAATCCTTGTGAACATATTCATCGATGGAGTAGAAGGAGTTGGCCAGGAGGAAGTAATTAAATTCACTCTGAATTCGATCTTTATCACTTACAAGACCTCTGATATGCTCTCGTAAGTTATTTAGTACAGGGTGCTACGAAAAGGTACGGCCAAACTTTCAGGAAACATTCCTCACACACAAATAAAGAAAAGATGTCATGTGGACATGTGTCCGGAAACGCTTAATTTCCACGTTAGAGCTCATTATAGTTTCGTCAGTATGTACTGTACTTCCTCGATTCACCGCCAGTTGGCCCAATTGAAGGAAGGTAATGTTGACTTCGGTGCTTGTGTTGAGATGCGACTCATTGCTCTAGAGTACTAGCATCAAGCACATCAGTACATAGCATCAACAGGTGAGTGTTCATCACGAACGTGGTTTTGCAGTCAGTGCAATGTTTACAAATGCGGAGTTGGCAGATGCCCATTTGATGTATGGATTTGCACGGGGCAATAGCCGTGGCGAGGTACGTTTGTATCGAGACGGATTTCCAGAACGAAGGTGTCCCGACAGGAAGATGTTCGAAGCAATTGATCGGCGTCTTAGGGAGCACGGAACATTTCAGCCTATGACTCGCGACTGAGGAAGACCTAGAACGACGAGGACACCTGCAATGGACGAGGCAATTCTTCGTGCAGTTGACGATAACCCTAACGTCAGCGTCAGAGAAGTTGCTGCTGTACAAGGTAACGTTGACCACGTCACTGTATGGAGAGTGCTACGGGAGAACCAGTTGTTTCCGTACCATGTACAGCGAGTGCAGGCACTATCAGCAGCTGATTGACCTCCACGGGTACACTTCTGCGAATGGTTCATCCAACAATGTGTCAATCCTCATTTCAGTGCAAATGTTCTCTTTACGGATGAGGCTTCATTCCAACGTGATCAAATTGTAAATTTTCGCAATTAACATGTGTGGGCTGACGAGAATCCGCACGCAATTGTGCAATCACGTCATCACCACAGATTTTCTGTGAACGTTTGGGCAGACATTGTTGGTGGTGTCTTGATTGGGCCCCATGTTCTTCCACCTACGCTCAATGGAGCACGTTATCATGATTTCATACGGGATACTCTACTTGTGTTGCTTGAACATGTGCCTTTACAAGTACGACACAACATGTGGTTCATGCACGATGGAGCTCCTGCACATTTCAGTTGAAGTGTTCGTACGCTTCTCAATAACAAAAAATGGTTCAAATGGCTCTGAGCACTATGGGACTTAACAGCTATGGTTATCTCTCAACAACAGATTCGGTGACCGACGGATTGGTAGAGGCGGACCAATTCCATGGCCTCCACGCTCTCCTAACCTCAACCCTCTTGACTTTCATTTATGGGGGCATTTGAAAGCTCTTGTCTACGCAACCCCGCTACCAAATGTAGAGACTTTTCGTGCTCGTATTGTGGACGGCTGTGATACAATACGCCATTCTCCAGGGCTGCATCAGCGCATCAGGGATTCCATGCGACGGAGGGTGGATGCATGTATCATCGCTAGCGGAGGACATTTTGAACATTTCCTGTAACTAAGTGTTTGAAGTCACACTGGTACGTTCTGTTGCTATGTGTTTCCATTCCATTATTAATGTGATTTGAAGAGAAGTAATAAAATGAGCTCTAACATGGAAAGTAAGCGTTTCCGGACACATGTCCACATAACGTATTTTCTTTCTTTGTGTGTGAGGAACGTTTCCTGAAAGTTTGGCTGTACCTTTTTATAACACCCTGTATATGAGTACCCATGTATTTGACTTCTTTTTGTACTAATGTTAAGCTTTCATAGTCCTCACACAGACTGTTTTTGGTTCTATAATCATGTTTTGCACTATTTTGTGTAAAAAGAGACATGTTGGAAATGACAAAGGACATCAATATGTACTGAGAAGTGGTAGTTAGAATACCAAATTTCTTAAAGAGGCCTCTGCGTGATGATCTAGGACTGACACCAGATGTAATTCTAATGACTCGTTTCTGTATTTTGAAAATGTTCTGTTTGAGAGAGGAGTTTCCCCAAAAGATGATTCCATAACTCATTAGTGAATGGAAGTAGGCCGAATAAAGTAACTTCTTCATTTTTAAATCACCTATTTCTGCTATCATGTGTACTGGAAATGTAGCTGAACTAAGGTGTTTCATTAACTCTAGAGTGTGAGTTTTCCAATTTAGATTGTGGTCAATTTGACACTGTCTACAGCTTTAATTTCATTGTTTGAATACATTATACTTATAGGGTCAGGTTTTCGTTGTGAGGTACTAAACTGTATGTACTGGGTCTTATCAAAATGCCTGACACTCTTGGAAGTCTGCATCATCGCATTGCTGAAGCTGTGAATTCGCAACCGAATGTCCACCTGCTCCCTGTGTGGCAGGAAATGAGACACCGTTTTCGTATTTGTCGTGTAGCACATGGTGCTCAAATTATATCCGTGAAAAGTGCGAACTTTTCTCTTTCCAGGAACGCTGGAACTGTATATTGAGGTTTGGAAGCGATAAATGTTTGACATCTGTTCCTTCTTTCTGAACGGTCCTCTCTATGCGGTGCATCAGGTTGTTGAAAGATCCACCATTGGTAAGGAACCAGAGTATGACAGATAGCCTGACCCAGACTGGAATGGTTTCTTAAATACAGTGGAATCTTTCGAATTTTTTTCTCCAACCACCTACAAATGGTGCAAATGGCTCTGAGCACTATGGGACTTAACATCGATGGTCATCAGTCCCCTAGAACTTAGAACTACTTAAACCTAACTAACCTAAGGACAGCACACAACACCCAGCCATCACGAGGCAGAGAAAATCCCTGACCCCGCCGGGAATCGAACCCGGGAACCCGGGCGTGGGAAGCGAGAACGCTACCGCACGACCACGAGATGCGGGCGAACCACCTACAGAACGGTTTCGAAATCGCTAGGTCACATTCTTAAAGAAATTCTGAAATCCATATCATAGTCTAGATTTACTTTTTGAGAAGATTCATAGCAACAGTACTGCATCCCGAAAGTAGTTCTACTCTACTTAAAAAAAAAAAAAAAAATTGTTCGAATGTGTGTGACATCTTATGGGACTTAACTGCTAAGCTTACACACTTCTTAACCTAAATTATCCTAAGGACAAACACACACACCCATGCCCGAGGGAGGACTCGAACCTCCGCCGGGATCAGCCGCACAGTCCATGACTGCAGCGCCTGAGACCGCTCGGCTAATCCCGCGCAGCCTACTCTAGTTCACCTCCACTTTTTTTCCTTCTGTAATAATATTAAATTAGGTGGGCATAGAGTAAACAGACGAAGATCAGTTTCTTGGGACATCAGGTTCTCATTTCTGTAGTGCAACGGACTCCGAAGTTATGGTTGCGCGACTTCGTACAACGACTGTCGCGATAAAATGTATCGCGACTGTCCATATAGATTGTCGCACCACTTTGTTAGGCGTGTGTACTTGCCTTGAGACACACTTTTTACATTTGAACTCCCGAACTCGCTAAGGACCCCTTACAGCGCTACTTTCTCACTGTCTCGCTGATACTGGAACCTTAAAGAGCTCCCTTCTGGCATCTTGAAGTTCGTGTCAGAGTTATGCTTGCAGCAATCGATAGCTCGATACAGATCATATCTTTGCCGAGTATCTGCGGTTTAAGAACAAGTGAAAGAAATTCAGTGTTGAAAGTTGTATATATGACAGACCACATTCATTGTGTCGTTTCTTTTCTATAATTCCCTCAAAATCGCCTGATATAATTAGCCTATACTCAATTATAATCCTCTTTATTCTGTTCATAGAGATACGAGCTTTCACATACAAACTGTTTAAGTAGGCTATATATATATATATATATATATATATATATATATATATATATATAATGACTTTTGAACACTATTAAGGTAAATACATTGTTCTCTACCAAAAATTTGCTAACTATGCCTATCAGTAGTTATTTAGGTGGCAGTATTGGCGCTCGCTGTATTGCAGTAGTTCGAGTAACGAAGATTTTCGTGAGGTAAGTGATTCATGAAAGGTATAGATTATTGTTAGTCAGGGCCATTCTTTTGTAGGGATTATTGGAAGTCAGATTGCGTTGCGCTAAAAATTGTGTGTCAGTTTAGTGATGATCAGAATAAGTAAAGAGAGAAATGTCTGAGTACGTTCAGTTTTGCTCAGCTGTTTGAAAAGCAAATAAGAGGTTTACCAGCACAGTCATTCATAATTTTTCTAAGGGGACGTATAGGAATGCATGTATTATTAAACTTGGAAAGAATAACCTAACTGTACCCACAAGTGCACGTACAACTACTAAACGGGTAAAATGATTAACAAATATGGCGTAAACATCAACATTTGCCCTGCAGAGGTATTTGCACCAGCAAAGCAGAATCGCGACGCTGGAACGTGATCTGCTCACTGTTGACGTCACACTGGCTACTCGTACATTATGTGACAGTAACTGGAGGCTGCGGGGCAGCTGTGATATCATCCGCACCGCAGCACTCGTGTTTAACAAACAAACTACATATCGCCCTGCGTGCTTCTCCGTGTCGATTTGCTCGATGGCACCATCGGCTGCCGCTGCGATATTGTCTACGTAGTGCTTTCAGATTCGTTCAGCAGTGTCTGTCTTCGCCAAGCCGCGTAGATGACACGGGTCGAAGATACTACTGAATTAAAGATATATTTTCTAGCCAAAAGAAACCTTACGCCCTCGGATGTTCCTTGCAAGGACTTAAGTCATGTACCTTACAGTGCCACCCCCCCCCCCCCTTCCATGTCCCTAACACGGTGGTCAATTCCAGGGAAGTCTAGCCAATAACTATTTGTGCTAAACTTACAGACACTACCCATTAATCTATCGGTTAACGTTTTAGAATGATCATTTTTTCAGTTAATTAAATTTTGTGGCCTACATTAAATTTAAATTGATGTCCTCGTGAAGAGAAACATTTTGGAGGGAAATTTGAGGCTTTCATGCATTTATTTATTGAGCAGTTTTCATCGTCCAATATGGCAGACCAGCCCCAGTGAACGAACGTCCAAACTCATGTGGTTTTGGTCCTGCAAGTCCAAGGGAACAGATAAAAGTCGGCGAAAGAAATTCTGTGATGAGGGCAATCCGCGTCAGAAATAGAGTCTTCTGTTTCTCTATTTAAAAAATAAAAATAAATGTCTATTGTAGGAGCCTCACAAGGAACCTCTTGATTGCGAGATCGTAAGAGTCCAGTCACGTTTACGGCATTCGAGACCCAATTATTGGCTGCCTTGCAACCATAATCTTGGCTGCCAGTGGCAGCAATGGGCGGGACAGGCGGTATCTAATGGTGAGCACACCATGAGGCTACGGAGTGCAGTTGAACTAGTTTTAATACAAAGCAGAGACATGGCAACTAAACAACGCAAACATTGCACTATATCTACAACAACAGTTGCTTAAGTTGACATCTCGTCAGAAAGGAACTCAAGGAAATTGAAAAAGCTACGATATTGCAGTGGCTCTGTTATTCCGAATTACGATGCAGAGTTACCTTGGAGATGCATGCGAATCCAAAGGATCGGGAACGGTGACGACTACAGCCGTCGTGAAATACGCGCAATTTATTCGCAGTTGCGATAATGGACAACCATCAGCTGTGTAATGGAACGAAGACAGTGAAAATGTGTGCCTGACGGTGACTCGAAACCGGCTTTCCCAGTTATCGCGAGCGGTCGGTTTACCATTAGGCTATCCCAACACGAGACCCGGCTGAACCCAAACTTCCATATGTCGTCAACCGTGTGTCTGCAACCTGTACATACACGGTTGACGTCATTACGGATGTTTGGGGCTGGCTCTGAGTCGTGCACCGATAGCCTAATGGTTTGCCCTTTGCAATAAAAAAAAAGAGAGAGATTTAAAAAAAATGGTAAGGCGACCGCTCGCGATATGCGGGAAACTGGGTTCGAGCCCCGGTTCGGCACACATTTTCACTGTCGTCGTTCCATTATACAGCTGATGGTTGTTCTAGTATGATAAAAAAATAAGTCAAATATATTTCAATTTTTTCAATTTTAATCTGATAATTATGTATATATTGTGTTTCATACCAGAATGTCGTGTTCGCAGTTTGGCACAGCTTTGCCACAGGAAACACAAAAGCAGTCAAAGACGTCCATCTTCTGGTCGGCTCCTGATCGTTACCAGAAGGAGGCTAGTTTTTGATTACGCAAAGGTTTATATTATTTGGAAAAGAACAACCCGGATTTCTTTACGTATTTAGTATGAGTTTTATAATTATCTAAGGGACCTTTAATAATGAACAGTAAAAAAAATTGCATTTGCAAATGAAATCATTAATAAATGGGGCAGCTGTGAATTGTATATAAGACAAGGAGCGGCGTTCTGTCTACGACCAGGATGCCGCAGTATTCTCTGCTGTAGTAAAAGCTGTTTGACATTTATAAAAAGAATATGATGTGGAGGTAAAAAAAAATAAAGGAAAAGAATAGAACAAGAAATCTGGTAAACACTAAATATATTCAAACAATTCTCACAATCAATTGGGGCTTATTTATAAACAGTATAACTTACATACGTAATTTTCTAACTGTATGGTGCGAGCAGATTTCAGTCTGTCCTGTGCTAGTTTCTTGGTTCACGTTTTTGTCACAAATTACAGTCATTACTTTTCTCTTTCCTTCGAGACAATTCTTGCACCGCTCAACACCTTCATAACAATAACTAGCCCGTTTACAGTATCGAACATAAATTATTCGAATTTTATTAATTAATACCTGTTGTCTGCACGCTGGCTTAAAGACGACCTTCTTTACGCTTTCACATTACAAGCAGAAGTACGAGAAAATCTGAAGATCTACAAAAGTTTTTACTATCATCTTTTATTTAGATCGAAGCGGAACGTTCAGTTCAGCTTCTGTTAAAATGTTTCTTTGACTGCGAAATTGATGTATTAGCGTCCGCGCTAGATGTGCGAAGTGCCGGGGCTAGCAGTGTATTTAACACTAAATTCTTCTTGAAATGATGCTCCAAGGCCCCCTTTTCTAACTCCGACTTCTGCTGTTGCACATGGATTAAGAAGAAATGCGAACTGACTGTAATCGACCCTGCAAGTGGAGTAGAAAAGAGTTTGGCAGCTGCAGTAATTTAATATGGCAGAAATTAATTAGATAAAGGAAAGTTTCATTAACGTAGTGAGAAATGAAAAGGTTGCTCTACCGATTAACAGAATGAAAGTTCTGTCCAAAATAACAATTTGATTTATTATGACTAAACTCAAAATAATAAACAAAACACATGAAACATTTATAATACATCAAATTGGATACTCAAATAAATGCTGTGAAGGTGAAGTTGTCCATAAACTATGCATGGGGGCTTAATTAAATATGATTGAAAATACTTTTTATTTTTCGTAGCTGTATGTCCGATTACGCTGTTTCGTAATCGGTTGGCCCTGACTAATTTTTGTACGCAATCTGACTGCATAGAATAACAACAAACAATGAAAGAAAATTTTCGTTAACACAGTTAATTAATTAAGTCCCCAGCAACTATAAAACCTACTAAACCAAAGCACAAGTATAACTGTTCTGTATGTGGGAGTGTGACTCAACGTGCACATCTGGCACGGTTCTTCTTCAACAAGACAAGAAATTTCAAATACCATTTATACTGACGTGATAAAAAAAATAGAAATACTATAATTGCGTAAGGAAAGCAGAATTACACTCTAATACAAGAACACAAGCCAGATGCTTTGTTGACTGAACCTGTAATGACGCATTATTTAGGACACTGAAATAATGAGAAAAAAAGAAACGGAATTTGTTACCTCATTTATATTGATGAAAAACAGTCTAAACATTACAATCTCTCCACACCGACTCGCTACTACCACATCTCAACCAGAACTCTCCAATATCACATCTCAGCAAGCACTGCCTACTAGCACATCTCAACAAACACTCTCTGCTACGAGTTCTTAACAAGTACTGACTACCACGAGACCTCGACAGGCACTGACTACTACGAGTTCCCAACAGGCACTGACTGCTACGAGCTCTCGACAAGCACTGTGGAGGCGGCAGAATAATACTCTTTGGCGCAATCTCTGGCGCAGTGGCTCAGTGTAGCCATCTTTCATATGCCCCTCCTCCACAGTCCAGAATTTGAGGGTATTTTTGCCAGCATTGGTGGTGAAAATACCACCAAATTCGTCAAAAAAAATACAGACAAAAATAAAAGATAATATTAATACCTAAATATCACATAATTAGTTAAAATTTTGGCTTTGCACTGACCTTTCAATAACCTAATATATGAAATACAGTAAGCAATACAACTTCTTTTCATACATGTGACTTTACATAAGAGTTCACACAATACACAAAAAAAATCAGTTTATGCAAATGTTCACATAAAATGCTTTCAATGATTAGTTCCAGTAGTAGCACCCAACGATGGTCAACAGGTGTAGACACCAACAAGTGACATCATTTCAGTAGAAGCAATCCATCAGTGGCACCCAGCAATGTTGAGTAGGTGCAGACAGCAAGAAGTAACATCATTTCAGTAGAAACAGTCCATCAGTGGCACCCAGTAATGTTGAGCAGTTGCAGACACCAACAAGTGACAACATTTCAGTAGAAGCAGTCCATCAGTGGCACCCAGCAATGCTGAACAGGTGCAGACCCCAACAAGTGACATTATTTCAGTAGAAGCAGTCCATCAGTGGCACCCAGCAATGTTGAGCAGATGCAGACAGCAACAAGTGACATTACTTCAGTAGAAGCAGTTCCATCTGTGGCACCCAGCAATGTTGAACAGGTACACACAGCAACAAGTCACATTTCTCAACAGAAGCAGTTCCATTAGTGGTACCCAGTAATGTTTAACAGGTGCAGACACCAACAAGTGACTTCATTTCAGTAGAAGCAGTCCATCAGTTGCACCTAGCAATGATGAGCAGGTCCAGAGAGCAGTCCATAATATTCACTATCACTGATCACACTGTTTATCAGAGTTTATTAGCAGAAATTAAACAAGTCCTAGTGGCACCAATCATGCAGAAATAGTACAAGTAACAGTCCATATTATTCACTATCCTAATCACACAGTTCATCAGCAGAAATTAAACATTTCTAAATGGCACCCATTATGTTGAAGTGGTGCAGGTAACAGTTCATAATATTCACCATCACTAATCAGACAGTTCAGGCATGAACAATAGTTTGAATACACATACAAATGCTTTTACACACTAGGCATATAAATTCTAATAAATACACAAATGATATCAGATAATTGTCATATTAACTATTACAAATACTCAAATATCAGTAAACCTATAATATTTATGGGTGTCAGTGCAAGCCACTACAAACAAATAAAATAATATTTAGGAGATAGGTGGGTAGGATTAGGAAAGGAAAACACACAAAACACACTCACTCATCTTTCATCCACATTAAGTACTACTGTGTAATTGAATAGTGTTAACTGTGTAAATGCAATTCTGTCAAAATTTGATGTTCATCATGTGTATCAAGTAGTAGTGGCAGCAATGTATAACAGTCAATAATAGTTAAGCCAACGTCATAGTCATCATGTCAAGACCAATGTTTGCCAAGCCAGATCAAAATGTACGGTTGCTGAACAACTGTCAGTGAGACAAGATATGCAATTACTTCCTCTCTCCAAAAAAAAAAAAAAAAATGTGTACTGCTTATTGATTTAACAAAGTGTGTGTAGACAATCTTCCTTCTACTTGAATGTTCCAGTCTGCTATCTTCATCCTCCTTGTTCCATATAGACCAACAAAAAAAAATATGCACCGACCAACAACAAAAAATATGCACCTCACTTACTTTACCTCTTATACACCAAAACTCGAATAATCATCAGCATCACATAATCTCAATACTTCAATAATACCTCTTACGTCGATACATATAAATCTTATCATCAATAGCATTTACCTTACCTCTTGTCCACAAAAACTCCAATAATCATCAACTTCATATAATCTCAATACCTCAATAATACCTCTTCAATACGGCGACACATATAAACCTTATCGCCAATATCATTTCACTTCCATAACAACTCTTTCCTCCAGTCAGTCTCCTCGAACAAGTACAGATAAAATCCTAATGCAAACCTCATCATCCTATACAATCCAAAGACACATTGTCAACACACAACCTCTGTGTAATCCGTCTGACCCAAATCTTCTACTCATTATGAATTATAAACAAAAGAAATGCATACATGACCTCTAACAGACTTAGTTCGAATAACTCTCAGTAATTAAGTAGTATGAATGATCATAATATTTCACAGTGTGTACACCACTTCAAGAATTATGGCAGAAGCAAACATGTGGAGTATTTATTGTGTCAAGTGTCACTTCCTATTTCAATTGCTCATGAAAAATGCAGTGTAATAATTGTTAATGGTCTAAACCTAGTAATGGTATGTCATGTCGTTAGCTTCCTTCTTATTAGCATAAATTTATACAGCTTCCATAAATCCTCCGCTCATGCGACTTCTATGAAGTTTCTTGTACTAATGTCGTTCGTCGAATTATAGCAGTTCATTTTCTTATCTTAAAAATATAAGGCACTGAGCGTAAGCAAAACAAGCAATAGCGAGTAAATATACCAGTAGTGAACAGAATGTCAAAAACTGGATGCAGCACAAATCCTACAACGAGGCTCTGCCAAGCGAACAATCTATAATTAATACCGTAGTATGACCTTGTAAGTAGGCTGTTTAGGTTTTTTTATTGGTAACGCCACCTCTGTATGAAAATCACTGGCTGTGCTGTGTGCAGTCTGTGGCTGCTTTGCATTGTTGTAATACTCGCCATTGTAGTGTTAGGCAGCTGGATGTGAACAGCACGTAGCGTTGCGCAGTTGGAGGTGAGCCGCCAGCAGTGGTGGATGTGGGGAGAGAGATGGCGGAGTTTTGAAATTTGTCATGAACTGCTATATTTATATATGATGATATCAAGGTAAATACATTGTTTGTTCTCTATTAATATCTTTGATTTGCTAACTATCCCTATCAGTAGTTAGTGCCTTCCATAGTTTGAATCTTTTATTTAGCTGGCAGTAGTGGCGCTTGCTGTATTGCAGTAGCTTGAGCAGCGAAGATTTTTGTGAGGTAAGTGATTTGTGAAAGGTATAGTTTAATGTTAGTCAGGGCCATTCTTTTGTAGGGATTTCTGAAAGTCAGATTCCGTTGCGCTAAAAATATTGTGTGTCAGGTTAAGCACAGTCCTGTATAATTGTTAAAAGGGGACATTTCATATGTCGACCCTTAGCCGAGGATACCTCAATGGAATCTTCTGATTTTTTTCTTGTAGTTTGTGTAATTAGTGTAGCTATTGTTTATTGCTAGCGCGTAATTGTAGAGAAAATCTCCTTTGTAGTTGCAGTCTTTCATTGTTGTACAGTAAAACAGTTGTGGCATGCATGTTGATTTGCACCAAGTATTTCGCAGCTGCAATTAACTAGATATTATTTTCAGTGCTATGTAAATGTGTTCTCTTGTTTTTGATCTTCAAATTGTGTTTTTCTGTGTTGTCGTGTGAAATACTGTGACAATAATGGCGTGTGAAAAACGTAATACTAGGCTCCAAAGTAAACTGAGAAATGACAGTGAAAATGAAAGCAGTGTGTTAGCGCCACCGAGTAATGAATTAACTGATGTTCAAAGTAGTAATTTGGTAATTGTGCTTAGGGAAATGGAGCGGGCTGCAAACAATGGTGTAGACAGTGAAACAGGTAGTGAACAGGGAAGCATTATCGATCGATCGGTCGGCAACAGCTCGCCTCAGGAATCCGAAATGACAGGACACAATTTCGCAAATACTGTAGATTCAGGTTTTGGGTCATCACCGTTTTCTCAAATAAGTCAAGACACATTTTCTGCTTGTCAAAATGTGAATGTTGCCGGTGCAAATGCACTGCCGAAAAGCGTAGAGAAACAGATTCCAGACACTAATACATTATTATTGCAATTAATGCAACAAATGGAACAAAATCAGAGACAAATGGGACAAAATCTTAAAAAGTTAGACACAGTGGAACTAAATCTTAAAAAGTTAGACACAATGGAACAAAATCAGAGACAAACACAGCAACAGTTAGACGCAATGGGACAAAATCTTCAAAAGTTAGACACCACACTTGAACAAACATGTGAAGATTTAACTACTGAGTTACATAACATTGAATCGAAATGTCAAAAAGTCTGTAATGAAGTAAAAACACAAATTTGTGAGCATTTTCAACCTGTTTTTTCGCGGCATGAAAATGCATTACAGAATCACGAAGCAGCCATAAAAGAACTGCAAACCATTGTTCATGAAAATCATGAGACCTTGTGGGCTAAAATTGACTCAGTTGTATCTACCGATTCGGTTACGCAACTTGCAAAAACTCAGGAAAACTTAAAGGACACAGTAGATTCGATTTCAACACAAATGGACACTCTGAAACTTGGTTCAGAAAAACACACTGAGGAAATGTGTTCACTATCGGAGAAAGTAGCCGAACTTTCGGATCAGGTCACTAACTTATCTACAAAGGTAGATGATGATCTGAATAACACAACACCTGTAGCCTTCACTGACACAGAAGAGTATGTAGAAATTAGAAAATTCAAACAAAATCAAAATCAAATCAATACACAGTACAAAAGAGAAATCCGGGAAGTCCAAGATCAGTTGGCACATGTAGTACAAGAATTACGTATTTCAGAGGACACCTGCGCCCCAATACGGGAAGAGGGACACAGAAATACGGAACAGCCACAAAATAATAACACAGGGCATTTCGGAAGTTATGAAAGAAATTGGCAATGTGCACCGAATTTTAAGATGGAAGGGCCGACACGACCTAACAATGACTGATATGCGACTCGCCGACATGATGATTTTGACTATAAGCTGTTCATTACTACACGTAAATTCAAAACATTTAAGAATTCTGGCAACGACATTCATCCACAAGCATGGCTCCATCAATTCTCTCATTGTTTTCCTCCCAACTGGTCGTTGGAGCACAGATTAGAATTTATGTGTGGCTACTTAGAGAATGAACCAGCTGAAAGAATGCGATTGGTCATTCACGATTGTCACAGTGAAGGAGATTTTTATCACGCCTTCCTCTCAGCATATTGGTCTCAAGCTACACAAGACCGAGTAAAACATAGCATCATAATGATGAAACGTTTCGAACAATCTGAATTTTCCAGTCTTATGAAATATTTTGAAGACATGTTGCATAAGAATCAGTATCTTTCAAACCCATACAGCCCCTCAGAACTCATCCGCATTTGCTTAATCAAATTGCCTGAAGATTTACGACATATTATTTTGGCAGGACGTTGCAAAGACGACATTGAAGCTTTTCAGGGACTCCTACAAGAATTAGAAATTGACACAGACAGTCGCCGGATGCGAAAACAGGAAAACAATCACTACAGGTCACATACGTCAGAATTCCGTGATGACAGAAACAATAACTGGACACGAAAAGGCTATTCTTACAACGCAAATCGTGACCAAAACAGACACCACCCATATGACAACCGCTGGCAGAGTAATAATAGTTACAGAGAAAGATCGCATTTCCGTAGTAATGACTATCACAGAGACAATAAGAGAAACAGACAATATGGGAACCAAAACAATTATTATCAAGGGAGACAGAATACTTTCAGACGCAACAGTTCAGCGCGCAGTTACGATTCAGGAAGAAATTCTCCACCACGTGACCAACAAGGAAGAAACTACGGAATCTACCGACATGACGACAGACGATATAATCATAACGACAGACGTCAATTTCATCAGAACTGGCGGGATTCTAACACGGCTGGGCCCTCTCGGCAAGGCGAATTTGTAGAAGTTAGGTCTCCAAATCCCAATAACGACGCGCGCCAACAAAGGGACAGACAATGACTCGCACCGCAGGCAGCCGCTTGCGCCGGCTGGCTCAGAGAAAAATGACATAGACGCTAACCTTAAGAAAAATTCCAGTATTGTTTAACGATGTATACCACACGATAATTGCGCTGAAGCTGAAACTCTGCGTACTAGGAAGAGTAAAGGTTTACACCACATTTCACATGTAAAACCGTTTATTAAATGATAATCTGCTGTTTAACTTAGTCTTTGCCATAAAACTTTTCACTTTACATTGTTAGTATGCTTTGTCAGACTTAGAATCTATTAACATGCAACAATGTTTGAAGTTAAATATCCAGTCTAGAACCTAGGGAACATTTTTAAACAGAAATTACGAATGCATTGTTATAGTGAACAGACGACACAGTGCTGTATTTGTACATTCTTGCTTGTTAGTTGCACGATTACGTAACGACTATCAGGCTTACATACTTAGGACACATACTATACTGGTACTGCTAATGAGATTTTAATGCAACATTTTGGTTTACTTGAAAATACATTCTGAATTAAAGTACTTTCTGTGAGATACCAGATGACACAGTGGTTAGTTTATGTGACAGCTACACGATTTTATCACGACGCTACTAATGAGTGACAATTTACAATGTTGCTTTTGCAGTGTTCTGTTTTATATCTGCACAGTTTTCTGTTTTATTCTGGAAAGTAAAACAGGTTTTAGTAGTAACTTTTGTGGTATAGTTACAATGAGACTGCCTTTTCCGTAGCACAACAATACGTTACAGCACAGTACTTTCCTCATCACGGCAATAAGCGTAATAACTAATACATTTATACGCAAAGCATTTCACTTTTGTGTATTATGAGGTAAGTACATTGACTTCTGCAGAACTTAGCTTTCGGAGGACGATAACTACGACACTTCCACAGAGATTATCTTACAGCAAGACGCACATTTAGCGCTACAGGACACGTATTTGAGTGATTAATTTCGCACTTAAAACATGCATTTTTTAAGATATCTGAAGTACAATGATACAAGGGTTTTCCGTGATACATTTCATTCCATTGCTGTAATCTGTAACACCTGAGGGTATAATTACATTAATCCTCAGGGGGGTACATGCTTACTTTGTGTACCATGTGTGTGGCAACCACAAGGAACCCTAGCTAATATAGTATTTGCTTATACAACTTTACACATCGATACCATATTTCTCTAACACACAAATTACACAGCTATCTGATCATTTAACTGAGAGATAAACATTTTTTTACTACATCAGTGACACATGTTTACGCAATACACAGTTGGGTAACTTCACACTTATGAAACTGTATTTTGTCTGTACTTTGTAAACTGTTCATATTTTTTCGGACCCATTGTGATACTATGAGAGCTTTGAATGATGTATTTGGTATGAGATCATGATTTTTAAAGTACGTTTGAGGTAGGTGACACTATTTAAATGAGCAGAGAATCCTTTTTAGGTTTTGAAATTATTGGAGGAAGCTACGACGATTTTGAGATTTGACTGAGGTGTTATGATGTTATTATTACGAGGACGATGTGTACTATGCTGTTGAGATATGTTTATGATCAATAAGATGATGCTACCGTATATGAGGAATAAGAAGTATGTTGGAAACCAAGAATCGTACTTTAAGAGTTATGAAATGTGCGTAAATGCGTGACTGTATCACAATGCTGACGAATATTTTATTTGGACACTTATATTTATAGGATTTTCTTTCTACAGATTTGCAACGCTAATTCTTGACCTGTGAAATATTTTTATGTGAGACTGTCACTGTAGCAGAAACTGCTGCCGTAAATATTTCCGTAAGAAAGTTAAGTGACCACCTGCACGTAATGCGTCGCGGGCACCCACCTGGGCGACAGCCGCCCGAAAAAAAAGCCATTAGCCTTTCAGCGGCACAGGTAGGAAAAAAAAGGGGAGGCCATTCTCCTCACTATTGACGTTCCTTTGTAGAAAGCATCGCAAAAACGACACGGTCGAACTTGAAAACATATGATTACACTGTGGAGCTCTTAATTTATGATATTTACTGAAATGCTTATGAATTGATGGGAAATATTCTTACATCTGCAAACCTGATAATGACAAGTGTCTTTCTACGAGAGTTGAGAGCTACTGACTTACGAAATGCCACATAGCTATTGAATGATGTTTTTATGCTTTGGTTTGCGTAATTGCTTATTTCATTTGACATCTGTTTTCCAGCTGTGTTGCAGCATTGGTTTCATAAAATAAAATTAAATGCATTTGCTAATGTGAACACTTTCTGTCAACAGATCTATTAAATAATAATTTTGTGATCCACATTCTTCAAAAAAGGAGCACTTGGAAAGGAAAGAACAATAAGAAGGGACTAGTAACAGTAACTGCATACATAATATTCTTTTCAAGTACATGGTAATATTTCTTTTACAATAAGTTGTTGTGGTGCACCACTTTAATTACTTAGACATTAAGATGTGATTATACGTTTCCCTTATCTGCATTGTTATCTTTAGTGTACTATTTTTTCTGCTTGAGCAATGTCATGTTTAGATATAAGCTGCTGTTTGCCAGGCATAGTGCTACTGAACTTTAATTTATGTTACTCTGCTAAGCCAGATTTGTTTTTTTTTTTTGTTTGCTGCGCATTGCCTCATATTAGTTGTAATGTTGAATTGCTTGGTAATTTAGATTTACTGTAGCTTGCTTTGCGATTTTCCATTTTTTTTCATTGCTGTTTATATTAATTGTTTTATGTGCTGCTGCATTGCCTCGTCCCTTAGTTTAGCATCTGAGCTCAGTAGATTTAAGTTAGCTTAAGAGGGGTTAGACTATATAAGAAACTGACTATGGAGAATAGGTAAAGAATGCATTGCGAAGTTATATGAAAAAGATTTGGGCCCAAATGAGTATTGTACAATCAGAAATAATTATTTTGAAAGAAATATGAACAGAATACAGAAAGCAGGCTTAGATAGGACTTTTTGGGAATAATGATGAACAAAGGGAGATCTCCATGCAAAATACTGCAGTAAAATAAACCCTGTCCTTTCCCTTTTGTGTGATCCCACTACATGTTTGTGTACCCTTGTGTATTTGTTTTCTTCCTGTCTCTGTGTACTGTTTCATAGAATTTTTTTCTCTTCTAATACTAAGTTACATTCACTATGGTGAGGAATACTGTTATCCTCAAATACAATTGGCATTAATAATGTGTTATTTACTTTGTAAAGATGTTTAGACATTATTTATTCTGTTTTGTGTTAATGCTCATGTGTGAAGTTGATGTTTCGAAAGTTATTCTGATCTTTTATATATGTACTCATGTCATAATTCCTGTAACACTGACGTATATGTCTATTTCTATTCTTTTGTAACGCCTGTTTTACTACAAATGTTATCTGTATTGTTATGTTTTTAATGATGTATTTTGTACCTTTGTAATTGTATTCTGGTGTTATAAAATTGTAATTGACACAAGTTCATCTTATTATTAACTTGTAAGTTACATTTCACTGCACACGTTTCTGTTGGTCATAGTATATGGACAATATGTGAGAAGTAGGGACTGTTAGTGTTTGCACGTGTGTTAATAATTCAGCAAGGGACTGGATAACAGCATTGTTGGTTCTAAGGACAGTTCCGAAAACTTTGTGAGTGCACAAGTGGTGGTTTATGGACTTGCTATATTATCCGCAACACTCTTCAATGGTGATTGTGCACCTGCACAGTCACAACAGATGGCTGCTGGCTATCTCTACAAGGATTACAGTGGGTCTACATCTTTGATGAACCATCAATACCATTGTTTCTACAAGTACTGCAGTGGGTCCGCACCTCTGGTGGCCCACCAATACCGTAATCTCTACCAGGACTACAGTGGGTCTGCTTTGTGATGACCTACCTACCAATACTCTTCAAAATTTCGACTGACTCTGCTGTGGGTTTGCTCTGTTGTGGCCCATTACCTGTATGCATGTCAAGAGTCAGCACTGTCTTTCCGTTGGAAGGACAACACTACTTCTTCAAGACTGCATGGAAATCCACTACTTCTGTGTGCATTTTCTTTTACTGCTCAGACTTTGAGAAAAACTCTGCATTTTTACTGTGATGAACAATCTGGACTGTCTTTCTGGACTGTGAGAAATTTTTAGCTTTTGACCAACATTGTATCAATAAGTGTGTGCATTTGATTTCTTTGTTATTGTAATTATGAAAAATTTTTTTCAAATCTGTATTGGCCACTGCCCAATCCAATTTGTAAAATTTTTTGTGGGGAGCATGGGGGCTATGTAAGTAGGCTGTTTAGGTTTTTTTATTGGTAACGCCACCTCTGTATGAAAATCACTGGCTGTGCTGTGTGCAGTCTGTGGCTGCTTTGCATTGTTGTAATACTCGCCATTGTAGTGTTAGGCAGCTGGATGTGTACAGCGTGTAGCGTTGCGCAGTTGGAGGTGAGCCGCCAGCAGTGGTGGATGTGGAGAGAGAGATGGCGGAGTTTTTAAATTTGTCATGAACTGCTATATTTATATATGATGATATCAAGGTAAATACTGTACTGTACTGGAAAGTGTATCTAGGAAGAGTTTCAAGATATAACTTATTAGTAAAGTGTTTCATTTACACTGAAAATTTTTCTGTGCAAATCATTGTTTGTTCTCTATTAATATCTTTCATTTACTAACTATCCCTATCAGTAGTTAGTGCCTTCCATAGTTTGAATCTTTTATTTAGCTGGCAGTAGTGGCGCTTGCTGTATTGCAGTAGCTTGAGCAGCGAAGATTTTTGTGAGGTAAGTGATTTGTGAAAGGTATAGTTTAATGTTAGTCAGGGCCATTCTTTTGTAGGGATTTCTGAAAGTCAGATTCCGTTGCGCTAAAAATATTGTGTGTCAGGTTAAGCACAGTCCTGTATAATTGTTCAAAGGGGACGTTTCAACCTAAACTCTATGTTCGTACACAGTATATCAGCATTTCTATACACCAAATTAAAGAGTAGTTATGACAACAAACAGAAATGTATAAATATGCAATCCATACACATAGCAGCAAACATATGTTATCTAACATAATAAACAGGTCATTAGCATCATATCAGCATAAGCAAATAAATGTTCATATGTCATCTTAATAAGTAAACATGAAGGCGCAAGCAGATAAATCACAAAGTATAACTTACATACATATCAGCACAACTAATCAGGTGACAATTATAATTTAAATAAATAAGCACAGCAGGCACATAATTAAAAAATATGACATCAGTGAAAAAGCAGTACAGCCAAGCGATGCATAATATACACAAGTTACAACCCAGTTCATTAATAATCATTGTCAAAATCAGTTAACGTACGCAAGCACGTCGCTTCACAAGTAAATTCATAGAACATGAAATTAGCACAAAGTATGAATCACGTAATTGCGAGCGGCAAATTACGTCTAAAGTACGTACCTAAGTGGAAATATGTTACCTGAAAAATGAACTCAATTAATAGTTACCTTTTTTAGTTTATTAGTTTCTTCTTCGAAATTACATTCTTCCTGAAAATTTCTCGATAGCAAGTCGTCATAACGTCGGAGACACACAGAATTTACCTGAAGTTCTTAAATATTTTATAGAACCGTATCCTGAAAAATACTGAATGTTAATAACATAATTCATCAAGTCACTATAGCTTTATACTGAATTTAATCGGAGAAATTAAACTGTGTATTTGTTTACGGCTGTCAGTGCATTCGCACTGAGCGCTCGATCAGCTGTAGGATCGTGACGTAGGAAGCAATTGTTCGCCGTCAACGACTGCCTTGTGCGGCGCGCAGACTTGACTGTTGCTTTGAGTATGTGCCACCGCCAAAACACAGCGCGGTATCCTTGTATTCTCTGCGTGTTTACATGTACGAACATCACGTTTTGTGGAAGGAACAGCATAATTACGAATAGCGTCTAATTTCTCTGGATCAGGAAGAATACCTTCTGTAGAAATAATGTGACCGAGAAATTTCACCTGAGAATGACCAAATTCAGATTTTCCTAAGTTCACTGTAATGCCAACTCTTGCAAAAATACGTAATAATGAATCCAAAATTTTGTTGTGCTCACTCCAAGAATGTTTAGCAATAAGAATGTCGTCAACATATGAAGTAATATTGTCACGAAGATAAGCAGGTAAAATTTCGTTTAAACTAGGAATGAATGCTGCAGAAAATATAGTAAGTCCAAACGGTAATTTCCGAAGTCACTTTTGGGTAAATTAGTCATATCAGGTTATTGTTTACTTACTCACTAGACAGATTGATAGTCGAAGAGTTGGTTTGACAGATGCAAAGAATAGTAAAAGAGTAGGCAGCGGTGCAGAAAACTAAAAGGGAAATAGCACCACTACAGCTCGGGGCCCTTTGCTCGCTACGGCACATATTCACTTAGAGTAGTGAATCCCCTGAGGACTTTAATAGCCGCACGTAATTTCTAGTTTGTGACTTAGTGGCCAATTTGGTGGAAGTGAGTACATAAATTGATCTATCCATAAACATGGATGTATGTCATTCTTAGAATTGCGTAAGATCTTGAATTTCCGAACAGTCAAAAAATGTTTATAGTCAAAGTTTTCGCCTCGTGGCGACAAAGGCCTACCGCGTCTGTCCCAGTCCCAATGACGATTATTGTCAAGTTCGCGCGCCTGGCGCTCTCTTGTCGCATCCCGTAAATGAAACAAATTAATTTCTTCAAACCCCTCTGATATCTGTGATTCCAAATTTCTTTTGCTGTCTTTTCCTACAGTTTCGCCTTCAATTTGTTTGACTTGCTTTCGTAATGCCTCAACTTCCCTTTTAACGCGTTCATTAAATTTTCCCTGATTTTCAACATATTTATTTATGTTCTGGTACTCTTCGGTTTCTGCGAATGGTAATGGAGCTGTATCATCCGAATCTCTGGCCCCATGTAAACTAAGATTTGTCAATTTATCTGAAATTTCCTCAACTCTTTCCGATAAGTTCTTTCTGTTTATTTACGTCTTCCGTAAGTGTCGTGACTCGGGTTTCAGTATTGACACATTTGGTAGTTAACTGTTCATATTGTTGTGTTAGATTATTTAATCTGTCATTTGGTACGGATTCTTCGATTCTCTCAAATATTTCTTCCTTATCTTTTGCACGTTGTAAATTTAACTCTGAAAATTTCTGTACTATCACGCGATCTCTTTCTTCCTGTTCTCTATCCTGTTCCCTTTGTCTGATTTCTACTGCAATTAATCTATTATTGTGAGCATTCAAAATTGGTTGTACTTCTTCTCTGATTTCTTTCTTTAATTCATCTTTCATATTTTTGAAACATGTCCCTATTCATGAGTCTAACCGTGTTTCCAATGTTCCCATCTCAGCTCTGATTGTTCCTATTTGTGAGCCCAACCGTGTTTCCATTGTTCCCATATCAGTTTTTAATTCAGATCCCAAGGTTCCCATTTGTGAGTCTAACCGAGATCCCAAATTTAATATCGCACTCATCAGCTGCTCCATATTAACTTGTTCGAAATTCTTTTCGCCCCTAACATTTCCCGCAAAACCGGTTTCCTTCGTCATAGCTGTAAAGCTATCTGTGTTCGATACTATTCCAGAATCTTCTATCGTTAATCTCGTATTCTGTGAATTTTCTGATTGAGAAAAATTTTGAAATGGTTCCGGACTATTTTCCCGACTTATGACATTGTTTTCCACTTCATTATCCATCATACTGTTTTCCTCTGTTGGCGAGTTCGCCATGTTAACAATTTAGTTATTCTCACTATTCATCATTTTTGCCTTTTTCATTGATCGCGTAATCATTTACAAAATATACAAAACTCGTCACTGTACGAAAATTACACACAATGACTCTTTATCTCCAACAATACAATTTACATGAAAAGTTTCCCTCAAACACGATTAATCGAACAATTGAAATAATTGCACTAAATTGTCAAACCCGTAGACAAGACAACAATTTAAATTTTGAAAAATACCATTAGAAGAATGACAATTACCAAATCTACACATGCAATACAGACTACAATTACTAAACTCAGATTACTACAACAATACTACGGTCTACTATTTTTACAATCAGAAGAATTCCAAGGGACGATCCAAAGCAGCGGTCGCCACGTGCATGGGGGCTTGATTAAATATGATTGAAAATACTTTTTATTTTTCGTAGCTGTATGTCCGATTACGCTGTTTCGTAATCGGTTGGCCCTGACTAGTTTTTGTACGCAATCTGACTGCATAGAATAACAACAAACAATGAAAGAAAATTTTCGTTAACACAGTTAATTAATTAAGTACCCAGCAACTATAAAACCTACTAAACCAAAGCACAAGTATAACTGTTCTGTATGTGGGAGTGTGACTCAACGTACACATCTGGCACGGTTCTTCTTCAACAAGACAAGAAATTTCAAATACCATTTATACTGACGTGATAAAAAAAATTGAAATACTATAATTGCGTAAGGAAAGCAGAACTACACTCTAATACAAGAACACAAGCCAGATGCTTTGTTGACTGAACCTGTAATGACGCATTATTTAGGACACTGAAATAATGAGAAAAAAAGAAACGGAGTTTGTTACCTCATTTATATTGATGAAAAGCAGTCTAAACATTACAATCTCTCCACACCGACTCGCTACTACCACATCTCAACCAGAACTCTCCAATATCACATCTCAGCAAGCACTGCCTACTAGTACATCTCAACAAACACTCTCTGCTACGAGTTCTTAACAAGTACTGACTACCACGAGAGCTCGACAGGCACTGACTACTACGAGTTCCCAACAGGCACTGACTGCTACGAGCTCTCGACAAGCACTGTGGAGGCGGCAGAATAATACTCTTTGGCGCAATCTCTGGCGCAGTGGCTCAGTGTAGCCACCTTTCAACTAGCTTGTGACGTTTATGACCAAGTGATATGTGGAGCCCAATTCCTTGCAACTCAAATCTTAAGAGAAACACCCAGCCAACCGAACATTAATTGCTGCTACAGTAGTGAGAACTCAGACAATGAACATCCAAGACAGAACCACTTAAGAAAAGACAGGAACAAGCGCACTCTGCTGAGCTCTGATTATCACAGAACAAAATTCCCTAATCTGCTGGTGCTGAGGACATACATTACCAAACTGTCTTCTTAACTGCACGGACACGATCTGGTGTACCAGAGGCGATGGCTGGTTGCTTCAATGTCAGGTCGTGGTGATGATAATGTCGCGAGTATAGCCTGAAACAAATTATCCTGGTCTGGTTGTTCCAGACTAAAGACTTCCTATCAACACAAATGCGCCTCTGAGGGAGACGAAGAAGGCTCGCCACACAATCACTGATGGTACAGTAATTGATTTTAACAAGCGAAGTCACACAGTAACTCCGACACAGTCAACTTTAGCCAAAATTGCTCAAGACAGACAACATTGGCTGCATGTACGCAGAACGCTCAATTGCCAACTGTACTCGGAAAGTAACATTGAAGTCGAAACTTCAGCAAATTCGTCAAGCAGTTACAATTAAATGAAAGTATATTAGACAGCCAATGGAAGGCAGCCTGTCCAGAGCAGCGAGAGCTCAGTCTTGTAACCTACCGCGACCGAAAGGCGAGAGCTGACCCTCTCTTGAGTACCCATACAAGCCGATCACAGAACATTCCCGCCCCCACGACAGTGGCCGTGGTTAAACGTGCCAATCAGCAACTCGAAAACCGGTGGAAAATTCCACTCTATTGCCGAAGCACTATTATTCCACCAATGGAGATACTTGGCGCCAATTTCTGCGCCGACTTTTCTACGTCATGGAGCTATCCCCTGAGCAAGCCAGTCACAGTTATGATTTTGCAGAAAACACGGGAATTTGCCTGCCAAGACTGTCTGGGAACACAAGTCATTCCCACGCCTCGCTGGTAGCTCGCCAGAAAGTGTTTTCACTAAGTTTCTGCAAAGTAACGGAATCTCTAGCCCAGCCGCTCCGTCAGGCCCCTGTGAGCATGTCGCCCCCGCTCTTATGACAATGTCGTCGTCTGGAAAGCATCCACTCGACTCCCTCACACCCATTGGCTTAACCCTTTCAAGATCAGCAGAGCCTGCCTGTCACTGGACCAGCCGAGTGACGAGAGACGCTGTGTGGGAAGTCCGCGTGTGAAGGAAATAGCGACTTTTCACCGCATACAATTAGAGAGGAAAAACGAATTACTCAGAGTTACGTAAATTATATAAAACAAATGTCTTTCGAAGAATAGGTATCATCTCATAAGTTGATCATTTAATATACAGATAGGTGAATGCCTTTCTAAGGGTACTCACAGCTTTCATATGACGGAAATCCCAATAATATTACATTGTCCACATTCGCAGTTGTGAACACATTTCTTGTATTTTATGACGGCTGTAGTTGCCTCAGTGCCAAAGTGCATGAGTGTCCAAAGGAACATGGCATTGTAATTTGGATAGGCCTAACACAGGCACTGCAATACCGTATTTATCCGCCAACACTGGGCACGGACTTTCGAGTAAAATGTCTCGCCTGTATGGGAATATACATAATGGATGTACGAGTACAGGTTTTAGACACAGGGTTGACGACGTATGGAATTTAAGGTCCGGCCGTGAGTCGTGCTTGGATAGCGTAATTGTAAGGCGACCACTTGTGATAAGTGGGAAATCCGGTTTCGAGTCACGGTCCGTGCAAATTTTCATTGTTGTCTTTCCATTATAGAGCCGATGGTTGCCCATACACGCAATTTCTAATGTGTTTCATGAGTGAGAAAGAAGTCGCAGATGAAATATTAGCTTTTCTGTAAGGTGAGTCACTGGAATGAGTGGTGTCTTATATCCTCGACTGTGCGGACACGGTGCGTGAGTACGATGATGACGATATGTGCTTAACAAGTGAAAGTGATACTGAAACAGGTGTCGAGTCGCTCAATTCATCATCTTCGTCCGACAGGCAGCCATAAATCCCGTCTCCACTGAAACGTAGTAAAGAACAATTGTTGTGCAACAAGTGCTAAACATGATTAGGCAAATGGAAGATCACCCGGAGGGTAGTATCAAAGCAATTACGAACAGGTTTTGACTGAGCGAGATGGCGCGGTGGTTAGTACACTGGACTCGCATTCTGGAGGACGACAGTTCAAACCCGCGTTCGGTCATCCTGATTTAGGTTTCCCGTGATTTCGCTGCAGACAAATGCCAGGATGGTTCCTTTGAAAGGGCACGACCGATTTCCTTCCCCATTCCTCCCTCATCCGATGGGACCAACGATCTCGCTGTTTGATCCCCTTCCCCAAAGCAACCTACCAACCAACAGATTTTGAATAAGTCCGTAGCAATATGACCGTGTAGTACATAAGAGAAACTACCATTATAGAAGGAAGGACAAGGCGCACTAGTTACAAAAATTGATGTTTGGGCGTTTCAACGGTGCTGGATACAGTTTATGATGCGCATGACAGTGACCTAATATGTTATACAGATCAAACTCGGCGCTACATAGATGACAGTGGTTTCAAGAGAATTAATGGCTGGTTGCGCGACTTCAAACAGTGCTACAGAATTGGTTCAAATGGCTCTCAGCACTATGGGACTTAACATCTGAGGTCATCAGTCCCCTAGAACTTAGAACTACTTAAACCCAACTAGCCTAAGGACATCGGAGACATCAATGCCCGAGGCAGGATTCGAACCTGCGACAGTAGCGGTCGTGCGGTTCCAGACTGTAGCGCCTAGAACCGCTCGGACACCCCGGCCGGCTACAGAATTATAAGACGTAAGATCACGAAATTTCAAACAAAACGTCAGCTCAGCGATCCACAGCAAACTGCAGAATCGGACCGAAAATTTGTAGATGTGTGGAACAAACTTATCCCAACTGCCAGTAAGGACGTTTTTTTCCAACTCCGACCAAATTGGATTTGAAGAAGAAATGCGTATGAAAGGAACCCTGGAAATTGGACGTACCAAGAGAGTTGTATCAATATCAGCTAACTTGAATGCCTTAAAGCATTCACATAAAGTTATACCAAATGTCAATCCGGATGGTTAATTGCTTGGAAAGTTATTTATTATGCTGCGAGAAAGATATTCTCTGCCCTCTACGATTTTTCCTCCTGTGCGTGATCTTGCGAGGGCAATAGGGAATATTTACACCACAGCAAGCGAGAGTGGGAAAATGGGCGTAAGAGAACTACAACTATGGTGAGATCACTGTCTGTGGCCAATATCTGATCAAAATAACTTGCTTTCGCTTGATTCCTGTTTTGCATATAAAAATCATTCTCCTTTGGAGCAAACTAACCCGCCTGAAAATGTGTGACATTGCAATTCATACCATCTGGAACCACGGGAGTGAATTGGCGACCTTCCATCACAGTTTCAAATTGTGACAAATAATAAATCCTTTCGATAAGTTAGCGATGATTTTCTGATTTAAAAATAAAAATAAAAGAGTAATAAATATGGTACCTCTTTCAGTTGATGGAGTAAACTGAAAACATTTAAAATTGGAAATCCTTAAAATTGTGTCTCATTAATCACGAGAAATTGTAAAAGAACAGTTGTCGGCTATAGAATAAGAGGCATAGCACTGTACCAGATTTCAAACAACATTCAGCAGTATTCACTATTCGACTAACCTATCTCTGCCTCGTACAGATCCATGAGTCTGGGAAAGAAGGAGGAAAGATTAAGCCTTAGCGTCCCGATGACATCGAGGTTATTTGAGGTGGAGCATGAGCTTGGATTGATTCAAGGATGGGGAAAGAAATCGGACATGACCTTTCATAGCAACAATCCCGCAATTTGCCTGGACGGATACGGGGAAATAACGGAAAACCTAAATCAGGGTCTCCAGACGCCTGGCGAAAGTGAGTGCAGTAGATGGGTAAGGAGAGGTGAGACGTGGGAAGTGTAGTGGCATGAGCATCGTGGAAAACGAAATGATGTTTGGCTGCGGGAAAGGGACCAGCTATTAGTCGCGGTATCAAATTTAAGAAAGAATAAAGCACAGAAAGCAATTTAATCACCAGAAACGTGCAGTCCTAAAGTATCGAGTGCACACCGACCAGCGCAGCGCTGAGAAATGGCGGCATCAAGAAGGCGCTGACCAATGCGCCAATGGTAAGAGCGGGCAGCGCCACACCTCAAGGAGGACAGGGTTCTGCGCCCCCTGTCAACGCCGTCTCAACCAGCTGCCCATCGCTGGTCACCCCGAGTTCAGTCGCTGACTTCAAGAGCATCAGCACTGAGTAATAGGAAGTTATTTAGCCTGCGTTCTGCGAGTTGTAATAGATTGCCAATGTAATTGCAGGTAGCAGGCACAAGGAAATGGTTCTCTTCTTTGTAGAAATAAAGTTTTATATTACACGGAAGAGCCAAAAATATTGGTACACCAGCCCAATTTCGTGTAGGGGCCCCACGAACATACAGAAGTGCCAGAACACGACGTGGCATGTACTCAACTAATATCGGAAGGAGTACTGGAGGGAGCTCACACCATGAATACTCCAGGGCTATCCACAAATCCGTACGATTACGATGGGGTGGACATCTCTTCTGAACAGCACGCTGCATGGCATCCCAGATATGCTCAATAATGCTCATGTCTGGGGAGTTTGATGGACAGCGGGAGTGTTCCTGGACCCACTCTGTAGCAATTCTGGACGCGTGGGGTGTCGCGTTGTCCTGCTGGAATTGCCCAATTTTGTCGGAATGCACAATGAACATGAATGGATGCAGGTGATCAGACAGGATGCTTACGTACGTGTCACCTGTCACAGTCGTGTCTAGACATATCAGGGGTCCCATATCACTACAACTGCACACGCCCCACACCATTACAGACCCTTCACCAGCTTCAACAGTCCCTTGCTGACATGCCAGGGTCCATAGATTCATGAGCTTGTCTCCATATCCGTACATGTCCAATCGCCCGACACAATTTGAAACGAAACTCGTCCTACCATGAGGTCCCGGTAGAGGTTCGAGTGTTCCCTCGGGCATGGGTGTGTGTGTTTGTCCTTAGGATAATTTAGCTTAAGTAGTGTGTAAGCTTAGGGACTGATGACCTTAGCAGTTAAGTCCCATAACATTTCACACAGATTTGAACATTTGAACGTCCTACCATGCAACATGTTTCCAGTCACCAACAGTCCAGTGTTGGCGTGACGGACCCAGGCGAGGCGTAAAGCTTTGTGTCGTGCTGTCAATAAGGATACACGAGTGGGCCTTGGGCTCCGAAAGCCCACATCGATGATGTTTCGTTGAATAGTTCACACGTTGACACTTGTTGATGATCCACTATTGAAATCTGCAGCAGTTTGTGAAAGGGTTGCACTTCTGTCACGCTGAACGATTCTCTTCAGTCGTCGTTGGTCCCGTTCGTGCAGGATTTTTTTTCCGGCCGTTGTGATGTCGGAGATTAGATGTTTTACTGGATTCCAGATATTCACGGTACACTCGTGAAATGGTCGTACGGGAAAATCCCCACTTCATCGCTGCCTCGGAGATGCTGTGTCCCATCGCTCGTAGGCCGACTACAACACCACGTTCAAAATGGTTCAAATGGCTCTGAGCACTATGGGACTTAACATCTGCGGTCATCAGTCCCCTAGAACTTAGAACTACTTAAACCTAACTGACCTAAGGACATCACACACATCCATGCCCGAGGCGGGATTCGAATCTGCGACCGTAGCGGTCGCGCGGTTCCAGATTGAAGCGCCTAGAACCACTCGGCCACTCTGGCCGGCAACACCAAACTCAGTTAAATCTTGATAACCTGCCATTGTAGCAGGAGTAACCGATCTAACAACTGCGCCAGACACTTGTTGTATTATGTAGGCGTTGCCGACCGCAGCGTCGTATTCTACCTGTTTGTATACCTCTGTATTTGAATACCCGTGCCTACACCAGTTTCTTCGGCGCTTCAGTGTAAACAGCATGTGCTATGTACAGATCATTTAGGATTCCAGCAACCGGCCATCGCAACTTCTCTCCTTGTTCCTCGTTTGTGCCGACACAACAGAGAGAGTCAAGGATGCTCTGTAAGTCACCGGTCACTTCAGGTGTTAGGGTGCCTGCGGCATTTGAGAATGCAATATTGTTGCTGTATTGTGCTCTTGCGTGCAGATTCTGTAACATGCAGAAAGCAGCGGGCTGACATCTGCTTTTTATTGCTCAGGCACAACTTGCTCCAACGTATACTTTCAACTCTGTCCCCTGTTGTACAACGGATACACCCAACCCTCTCCATACAGCATGTCCAACAGCTACATAAGGACCTAATAAAAACACCAATGTCGCTGCCGCGTTCCCAATGCAGAATAAATATAGCTAAATCAGGGTAACACTGCAGCATTTTATTACAATAGTCACGGCCAGAATAATAAAAATTATTGATTTTCGTATAGGAACTGCTAGTTAAATTTTCTGAAAGGTATACCCGTCATTTGGCTGTACAACAGGTTTTATTTCACGATCTAGATTTCGGTCTTAGGCCATTATCAAATGTTAGAACTGCAACAGATTGAAACACAATAAAAGTACAAGTATCAGGAAAATAGCAGGGCAAGCTATTTTTCTGATACTTTATCTGGTACTTGTACTTTTATTGTGCTTTATCGTGAAATAAAACCTGCTGTATAGTCAAATGGCGGTTACATCGTTCACAAGGTTTTATATGACTGCGGCTCCATAGAAAAGGAAAATCATTAATTGCTATTTCAGTACTACACTAATTGTTTATACTGAAACAGCTAGGCCACGGACTGTGAAAACCAACGCTAATGGAGCGACTTAACTACAGTATCGCACAATCGTTGTGCACCACACCAAAATACTCAGAACTATGCACCAGTTTACTAACGTCGGTGTCTGCCATTCACGGGGTCCCACGAACATGTTTCATTGCCGAGCGGTGTCGTCTCCACAATGGCTCGCACACTATTTCCGCTACGCAGTTAGGGGATGGTGGCTTCTTCCTCGTTACTTTAGTTTTTAATATCATTTTACAGCAAATGTGTCTTCGAAAAAGCAATTATTTTCCCCAGATGCTGGGACACAGACCCTCTTTGCTTATATTAAATTCCTTCAGAAAAGAAGACGAAGTAAATATTCCAGAATTCCAGTCAAGAACAACTGCGAACATGGGTAACTTAGAAGTCGATAGCCTCGGTGTAACGGAGCAGCTTAAAACACCTACGAAAGTGAAGTCTGCGGTCAAGATTGTATACCAGTCAGATTCCTTCAATAGTATACTGATACGATAGCTCCATACTTAGTAATCATGAACAACCGTACAACCGCTCGCTTGCATAAAAATCCGCACTCAGAGACTGGAAAGTTGCACAAGTCACATCAATACCCAAGAAAGAAACAGGAGTAATCCACTGAGCAGACCCGTATGACTAACGTCGACTTTCAGTGCGATTTTCCGACATATACTGTGCTCAAACATTATGAACTACCTCGAAGAAAACCAAGACGGATTCAGAAAATATCGTTCTTGTGAAACACAAGTAATTCTTTATTCTCAAGAAGTAATGAGTCCTATCGACATGGGGCATGAAATTGATTCCACTTTTTTAGATTTCCAGAAGGTTTTTGGCACTGTTCCTCACAAGCGACAACATATTAAACTGATTATCTATGGAGTATCGTGTCACTAGTGTGACTGGATTCGTGATTTGGTATCGGAAAGGTAGCAAATCGTAATAACTGACGGAAAGTCATCGAGCAAAACAGGAATAATACCTGGCTTTCCCCGAGAAACTGCATAAACGATTTAGGAGACAATCCGAGCAGCCCTCTTAATTTGTTTGTAGACGACGCTGTCATTTACCGCATTGTAAAGTCATTATATGATAAAAACGAATTGCGAAATAATGTTCGCTAGATATCTGAGTGGCGTAATTAGACAATTGACTTTAAATAATGAAAAGTGTGAATTTATCTGCTAAATTTCAGTTACACGATAAATCATAGAAATCTAAAGACTAAAAACTCAAATGAATATTTAGGGATTACAGTTAAGAATACCTTAAATTGGAACGATCACATAAATAATGTTGTGGGGAGAGCAAACCAAAGAAGTGCAACGGGTCTACTAAAGAGTACAAGGTGCATTCAAGTTCTAAGGCCTCCAATTTTTTTTCTCCAGACTGGAAAGAGATAGAAACATGCCCATTGTTTTAAAATGAGGCCGCGTTCATTGTCAATACGTCCCAGAGATGGCAGCACCGTACGGCAGATGGAATTTTACCGCCAGCGGCGAGAATGAGAACTGTTTTATATACTTAAAATGGCGACGTTTTTCTTACCTGAACAGCGTGCAATCATTCGTTTTCTGAATTGCGTGGCGTGAAACCAATTGAAAATCATGGACAGTTGAAGGAGACATGTGGTGATGTAGTTATGGATGTGTCGAAAGTGCGTTCGTGGGTGCGACAGTTTAATGAAGGCAGAACATCGTGTGACAACAAACCGAAACAACCTCGGGCTCGCACAAGCCGATCGAGAAAGTGGAGAGAATTGTTTTGGGGGATCGCCGAATGACTGTTGAACAGATCACCTCCAGAGTTGGCATTTCTGTGGGTTCTGTGCACACAATCCTGCATGACCACCTGAAAATGCGAAAAGTGTCATCCAGGTGGGTGTCACGAATGCTGACGGACGACCACATGGCTACCCGTGTGGCATGTTGCCAAGCAATGTTGACGAGCGACAACAGCATGAATGGGACTTTCTTTTCATCGGTTGTGACAGTGGATGCGACGTGGATGCCATTTTTCAATCCAGAAGCAAAGCGCCAGTCAGCTCAATGGAAGCACACAGATTCACCACCACCAATAAAATTTCGGGTAACGGCCAGTGCTGAAAAAATTACGGTGTCCATGTTCTGGAACAGCGAGGGCGTAATCCTTACCCATTGCGTTCCAAAGGGCACTACGGTAACAGATGCATCCTATGAAAATGTTTTGAAGAACAAATTCCTTCCTGCACTGCAACAAAAACGTCCAGGAAGGGCTGTGTGTGTGCTGTTTCACCAAGACAACGCACCCATACATCGAGCTAACGTTACGCAACAGTTTCTTCGTAATAACAACTTTGAAGTGATTCCTCATGCTCCCTACTCACCTGACCTGGCTCCTAGTGATTTTTGGCGTTTTCCAACAATGAAAGACACTCTCCGTGGCCGCACATTCCCCAGCCGTGCTGCTATTGCCTCAGCGATTTTCCAGTGGTCAAAACAGACTCCTAAAGAAGCCTTTGCCGCTGCCATGGAATCATGGCGTCAGCGTTGTGAAAAATGTGTACGTCTGCAGGGCGATTATGTCGAGAAGTAACGCCAGTTTCATCGATTTCGGGTGAGTAGTTAATTGGAAAAAAAATCGGCCCTCTTCTGGAGCATTTCTGTGCGGTGTGAGATCGACATCAGATAGGATTGACGGGGGACATCGAAAAGCTCAAAGAAGAGCAGCTCGTTTTGTATTATAGTGAAATAACGGAGAGTGTGCCAAGGAGGACTTTCTTATGAAACCACGAACTTTCTCCTCAGAGAGTGGAAATATTCTGTTAGCTCCCATCTACATAGGGAGATATGATCACCGCAATAAAATAAGAAAAATTAGAGCTCACACCGAAAAGTGTAAGTGTTCGTTTTTCCCGCATATTACTCGAATGTGGTGCCGCGGTGAAGTGGCTTAAAGATGGTCCAATGAGCCTTCTGACAGGCATTTAACAGTGAATTGCAGAGTAATCAAGTAGATGTAGATTACTTTTTGTGGTTCCGCGGCCAGTCGGTAAAAACGGAACTCTTCGTTGTGCATCTCTCTCTCCGACTGTGAAGACTCCTAGACTCCTTTGTCTCAGAAACAGATAGAGGTCTCAAGTGGAAATTAATGTCACATATTAGGGTCTACAGTCTCTATGGAAAAATTTAAGCTTCTAACTCTATGAAATCAAAAGATACGGCATTTATGTCACACATTTTGACACTCGCGAACTCACTCATCAAAACATGTAATGTGTGTACCATTGACCTAGAACCAGGAAATTTGCTAAGAAGAAAAGGTTCACAGTACAAGTAAAGTAGACATCTGTAGTTACGTCATTTTTTTACCATTTGTTTTCCGTCTGTGTGTTTGGGACCCATTTTCTCAGGAATGAGTAGAGTTATCAAGTTGAAATTTATGTCAAATACTGGGGTCTACGGTCAGTATGGAAAAATTTAAGCCTCCAAGCCGATGCAGTCAAAAGATGCGGCCATTTACGTCACATATTTATATACTTGCAAACTCACTCATCGTAACCTATTGAAATAAATGGTTCAAATGGCTTTGAGCACTATGGGACTTAACATCTGAGGTAATCAGTCCCCTAGAACTTAGAACTACTTAAACCTAACTAACCTAAGAACATCACACACATCCATGCCCGAGGCAGGATTCGAACCTTCGACCGTAGCGGTCGCGCGGCTCCAGACTGAAGCGCCTAGAACCGCTCGGCCACATCGGCCGGCTATTGATGAACTATGTTTACACATAATTAAAGTACATGGAAAATCAGTTGATCGGAATGGACAGTGTCTTGAAAGGAGGATATAAGATGAACATCAGCAAAATCAAAACGAGGATAATGGAATCTGACCGAATTAAATCAGGTGATGCTGAGGGAATTAGATTAGGAAATGAGACACTTAAAGTAGTAGATGAGTTTTGCTATTTGAGGAGAAAAATCACTGATGATCGTCGAAGTAGAGAGGATATAAAACGTAGACTGGCAATGGCAAGGAAAGCGTTTCTGAAGAAGAGAAATTTGTTAACATCGAGTATAGATCTAAGTGTATGAAGTCGTTTCTGAAAGTATTTGTATGGAGTGCAGTCATGTATGGAAGTGAAACATGGACGATAAATAGTTTCGACAAGAAGAGAATAGAAGCTTTCGAAATGGGGTGCTACAGAAAAATACTGAAGATTAGATGGGTAGATCACGTAATTAATGAGGAGGTACTGAATAGAATTGGGGATAAGAGGAATTTGGGGCGTGACTTGACTAGAAGGTGGGATCGGTTGGCAGGATGTGTTGTGAGGCATCAAGGGATCATCAATTTAGTATTGGAGGGAAGCGCGGAGGATAATAATTGTAGAGGGAGACCAAGAGATGAATTCATTAAGTAGATTCAGAAGGATGTAGGTTACAGTAGTTACTCGGAGGTGAAGAAGCTTGCACAGGGTAGAGTAGCGTGGAGAGCTGCATCAAACCAGTCTCTGGACAGAAGACCACAACAGCAACAACAACAACAATTATATTTGTACAGAATCCCTAGAGTGCGAATTCTACTCCCTACTCACTGGTCTCTACAGTTCACAACACATACATCGTTTAAAAGTAGGGGTGTGATTCGCTGGACTCAGTTTCTTGGCCGACTCCAGCATGTTTTAGGCGGGAAAGGTAGGATGGACTGTTGTCTGGCCCACCCCGTGCAGTCAATAGATTTTCAGCGTAGTGCCAGCACGTAGGTGGAATTCGCCGTCTCGCATACCATGCCATACTTTCGCAAAGAGCTACTGTGTCTCTCCAAATCCCCATCAAGCCTTGGAGGGCTGCTTTCCACTGTGGTAAATGCCGTCACGCCAATTTTCGTTGCAAGCACAGAACCGTCCGCTAAGCTGGCTGCCTCCTCACTTATTTGCTCCGTTCTATTACACCTGGCAGAAAGAGGCGTCACGGTGCTGAGGGTCACCACAAGGAGTCGCTGTGTCGATAGAGCTACATTCAGCAAATCTTCCTGCATCAAGTTTTACTCTATAAAAACTGGTGTGTAATCTAATGCCAAAAATACCAGAGGTTGAAAATACCACTACAGCTGTAAGGTTCTTTTTATTTAACACACGACACCTTCAGGTGTCGTAACTTGATGTTGTGACCCCGAGCGCCGCGGTGGACGTGTACAAGACGTGGTGTGCTACCAATGAGCACGGCGCTCGGGATCACAGCACCAAATTACGACACCTGAAGATGGGTGTATAAGAGCCCGAAACCGGTGGTGTGTTAAATAAAAAGAACGTTACATCTGTAGCAGTATTTTCAACCTCTGGTATAATAGTCAACTGCTGATGTTCCTCCGACAGGATTGTTTGGCGGAAATCTATCGCTGCAGATCTTACAAACAAGATAACGTTTGTGTGTGTGTGAAATCTTATGGGACTTAACTGCTAAGATCATCAGTCCCTAAGCTTACTCACTACTTAACCTAAACTATCCTAAGGAAAACCACACACACCCATGCCCGAGGGAGGACTCGAACCTCCGCCGGGACCAGATAACGTTTCTATCGGTGTTAAATTACGTTTACGGAATCCCAGGGGGACATTCAGAATTTGAAGAAAACCTATCGTACTTCTGCACGGAAATAATTATTGCACGATACGTGTTCGCAACATTAACGTCGGTTTACAACAGGACACTGCACACTAGTTCCAGTCATAGTAAACACAAGACACGAAAAAACATGGCGTACCGAGCTCTCAGACAGCCAGCTTTTGACACTCTCTCTTTCTCTATAAGCTCTCTGGTTTCCACTAATACAGCTGAAGTTTCGTAACCCACAAACTAAAATTTAATCAATAAACACGACGCTTACTCCAAAACAGCTAAAGGAGTGCCAGGGTCTCGAACAGCGACTCTACAATGACGAGGCATGAACTGCCGCCGTGTGCTCACCGCATCACTCACTACTCCGACACACGTCTTAAAATTACCGTAGGAGAGGAGTGCCACAGTGACAACTGAAAAACTCCCTCTCTCTTCCTGCATGCTCGGAAAGCTGGCAGAATTTTCTTCTCCATCACTTGTTTATTCTTGTCAACGGAGTAAAAGTTGGCCGTGCACTGGCTCTCGACTTCTGATTGGCAAAACCACGTGTAGGTATTTGAGTGCAGCTTGCTTCCCACGTTGTTTACAGTAGCACAGCGGTGACTCTTTTCTCTGTTTCCACTTTGAGGACAACCTCTGAGTCTTGGTGAAATCTCTCGGAAGCTCGCGTCGCTCACACTGCTTTGAAAGACGCTTCTGAACTACTCTTGCTCAGTAGGTATCAAAGGCGGCTAACTCGCGTGGAAGTTCCTGGAAGCAAACCGCCCACAGTTCTTGTGCAGTTTACTAAACTTCTAAGACTTGCAGGTGGCATGTCTCCCACATTCCAACTGGGTGAACAAGAGCTAAAAGGCCAGAGCTCATAGGCATTGCTCTTCCACTCAGGTAGCTTACAAGAATCGAACGTAGCATATATATATTGTCGCTTAGCGACGTGTGACAAACCAGTTTCGCCGCGTTACCCTCTTGAACGCCCAGATTGAAAGAGGAAAGCTTCCTTGGTATTATACCGTACAAATTATTCCGAGTTGTCACCTTGCATTGAAAGGGTAGCTTGCCGTGAGCCAGGAGAAGAGGAGAGGAGAAGTTGGTTCTCAAGCTCGCACAACTGACGGTGGCTACCGGGCCGGGAGAGCCATGTACGTGCTTAAAGCTGCGTGCAGTAAGTTGGACATCGTCTCTACGAATCTGAAGGAATACTGTTAAATATTAATCGATCTTCCTCATACTTTCCTCACCAGATTCTATGGATAACAGAAACACACTGCTACAATTTCAAATAAATAGCTCTAATACAATCAGAGCTACAAATGTTTACCTAAAACACATAATAACCTCGCTAGCATTGTGAAACTGAGTTAGGGACTATAATGCGTTCATATATAGTATCAACTGAAACTACAACCAAGAGGGCAGGTTCATATAACCTAATTTTCTGGAATTTTCTTTTGTTCCATTGCCAAAGATTTCTGACGTAATTAACAGTAAATTGGAAAATTATTATTTCATCGTGTTTTGGTTGTGTGACTCTATTCGAGAGACTGAGAGAGTGAATGGGGGACATACGTAAAGTGAGAATCTGAAATTTTATTAAAACTATGTAAAAGTAAGCGTGAGAAAGTTGTTGCGTAATCGGTGATTTTGTGACGTATATCCTAGCGAGCTTGGCATTGTAAAGGGCAGCAAGAAGGGGCGTTGAGTATAAATTTATTAGTAATTTATTCTGTGGAAAGGAATCGTATTTTGTTTTCCTTAAATTTTATTTAGTTTCGGAATTACGAGATTTCTAGTCTAAATTAGTTGTGATAATCTGATTGGCGAACATTAGAAATACCGCGAGTATAGACGTGCTCGAGATGATATGATTGGCTGCTTAACATACTAGCTAATAGGTATTCAGCGTTTCCGCGATTTTGAAAAGGGCTTTGTGCCTCACATCTATGAGTCGATATATTCTCTAGGGAGCCGTGTTCAGGTAAACACATATGTTAAGTCGTGCTGATCAGATTTGTACCAAAATGGAGAAATCCGTGCATTTGATCGGTTCTCGTGTAGATGATGAAAAGCGACTACAGGGTTGAGTATTCTGAGAAAGTTTGGCCGGCCGCGGTGGCCGAGCGGTTCTAGGCGCTATAGTCGGGAACCGCGCGACTGCTACGGTCGCAGGGTCGAATCCTGCCTCGGGCATGGATGTGTGTGATGTCCTTAGATTTGTTAGGTGTAAGTAGTTCTAAGTTCTAGGGCACTGATGACCTCAGAAGTTTAGTCCCATAGTGGTCAGAGCCATTTGAACCATTTGAGAAAGTTTGAGTTTTGTGAGTGATTTAGTTTAGGAGAATTCGGGTGTGAACATTTCTAGTCGTACATAAACTCCGCGTGGCGTGTTTCGTGCAAATTTCGAGACATTATGGGGAGCACTTCTGTCCAAGAAGACTACTGAACTATTGACTGTGTTAAATATCATGTAGTCGTGGCCCATGGACTGCTTAGGACGGTTAAAATATCTGGTCGGAATAAATATCATCTGGCCATTTTTGGTTGTGAAATTGTTACAGAGACAGTCAGGAACATTGCGTAATTAGTGTCGGGATATTAAATAAGGACTTGACAGCCATTTTCTGTGTTTTAAAGACAATAAAAGAGCGTACAGCAAATTTTACACATTTTTCAAACGAGTCATGCAAGAATCCCGAACGTCAAATAGACTCCTGGAAATGGAAAAAAGAACACATTGACACCGGTGTGTCAGACCCACCATACTTGCTCCGGACACTGCGAGAGGGCTGTACAAGCAATGATCACACGCACGGCACAGCGGACACACCAGGAACCGCGGTGTTGGCCGTCGAATGGCGCTAGCTGCGCAGCATTTGTGCACCGCCGCCGTCAGTGTCAGCCAGTTTGCCGTGGCATACGGAGCTCCATCGCAGTCTTTAACACTGGTAGCATGCCGCGACAGCGTGGACGTGAACCGTATGTGCAGTTGACGGACTTTGAGCGAGGGCGTATAGTGGGCATGCGGGAGGCCGGGTGGACGTACCGCCGAATTGCTCAACACGTGGGGCGTGAGGTCTCCACAGTACATCGATGTTGTCGCCAGTGGTCGGCGGAAGGTGCACGTGCCCGTCGACCTGGGACCGGACCGCAGCGACGCACGGATGCACGCCAAGACCGTAGGATCCTACGCAGTGCCGTAGGGGACCGCACCGCCACTTCCCAGCAAATTAGGGACACTGTTGCTCCTGGGGTATCGGCGAGGACCATTCGCAACCGTCTCCATGAAGCTGGGCTACGGTCCCGCACACCGTTAGGCCGTCTTCCGCTCACGCCCCAACATCGTGCAGCCCGCCTCCCGTGCCACCCAACGTGCTCTAGAAGGTGTAAGTCAACTACCCTGGCCAGCAAGATCTCCGGATCTGTCCCTCATTGAGCATGTTTGGGACTGGATGAAGCGTCGTCTCACGCGGTCTGCACGTCCAGCACGAACGCTGGTCCAACTGAGGCGCCAGGTGGAAATGGCATGGCAAGCCGTTCCACAGTACTACATCCAGCATCTCTACGATCGTCTCCATGGGAGAATAGCAGCCTGCATTGCTGCGAAAGGTGGATATACACTGTACTAGTGCCGACATTGTGCATGCTCTGTTGCCTGTGTCTATGTGCCTGTGGTTCTGTCAGTGTGATCATGTGATGTATCTGACCCCAGGAATGCGTCAATAAAGTTTCCCCTTCCTGGGACAATGAATTCACGGTGTTCTTATTTCAATTTCCAGGAGTGTAGTTAACTAACTTTCAGATGCAGCCCATAGACAGGAGTTATGTGGCCTTTCCGTGGTAGGTATTTAGCTGACTTTCGTCAACGCTGCTTTTATCGGCTAGACCAGTATTTACCACGGCAGAGTGAAGGGGCAGACGACCTGAAGCCTTGAAACACGTATGTAACATAGCAGCGATGGCGAGTCATTGTAGCATCTGTGACCAGAGAGTATGCGCTTGACCGCGCGAGTGTTGCGAGCGGTTCTCAGTCTGTCGGTCAGTCGTTGCGAGTCTGTAGCTCTGTCTAGTTGAGAGCAGTACTCTGTCAGTAGTCGTCGCGTGCAGTACGCTAGTAGTCGTCATGCAGAGCGGTCGGTCAGTGGTAGCAGCCCAGTGGGGTTGCGTGATGTGGTCTGGCGACAACACTGGTCAAGATGCTGAATGAGGTATACTGTTAATTAAGATAATCATCGGATAATGTAAAGTTTAATTATTGTAACTAATTTTCAACAAGTGCCCCCAATAATAACTTTGATTTCAAAAGCAATTTTACATAAAATTTTCATTTAATTGAAGTAACTATTTCGTTCCACTTCCCCTAAACAAAAGTTTCAGTTTTCAATTAGATTACAAAAAAAAAAAAAGGTAATATTATTATTTGCAATGCAGTTCCTCCAAGCGGTGCGCAACAACAAGAGCAGAAATTTGACTAGGTGTTGCAATGAGGTAAGAATTTAATTTTGATTTTTGCACAGGGCCAAAGACCGATATTTCGGTTTAATTGAATCATTATTATCACTGAGATTTTCTTATCACTGAATGGACCTTAATTTTTTATGAAGAACTTATACTTGAGTCAGATTGCGATTCTCACTTTTATTGTCATTAAATTTAATTGCAGGGAGGTTACGTTTGGCTCCTTTTTCTATTAAGTATTGTCATTACATTCTTATAAATTTTTGTAGGGAGGTTACAGCCTATCCAGGTAAGTGGACTGTTTGTTTAAAGGGTAGTGAAAGAGTAACGCTCCCCGTCGCACTATATATCCTCAATCGTCAGTGGTTGGTAGCACTGCAAAAGGGGAGAATTCTTTCTCATATTTAATGTAAAAACTAGACACGAATAATGTGAACTTCTGACAGTCTTCCAGTAAGTACCTTAATAAGAACATAAGGGGTGTTCAGATATTCCCGTTACAAACTACTAGAACTTGTAGAGGGAAGTGAATATCTAACATTTTGAATAGAAGACCCATGTCTGGAAACGAATCGTTTTCGTTCTACGACGGTTTCAGTTCGGATGTTTAACTCATCCACTTCCGCTTCACGAACTGAATTGGGTATGACGCAGTACAATTATTAGGTAACACTTTCGAAAGGAAACGTAACGACACATCAGTTTATCGCTTACGCAGATTTGTTTGTCTTAAGACTTAAACATTAAGTGTTTGCATTATTCGAAATCAAAAAAAGAACCCTCATACTGTACATACAGAACAGTACTATTGCATTATAACATCGTCTCGGTGAGGCGACCACTAACGTAGTTACAGGCGTAGGACCGACAACGCTTGTTGCGGTGCACACTTTCCAATACACCTCGCGTCTCCTCAGTTTCTAGTGCAGCGGCCAAAACTCATGCCAACACATCCTCTCTACAGGGGTTTTGTAAATTAAGTTTTGCATGCGACTTTACATTACACTAGTGGCCATTAAAATTGCTACACCAAGAAGAAATGCAGATGATAAACGGGTTTCTTTGGACAAATATATTATACTAGAACTGACATGTGACTACGTTTTCACGTATTTCGGTGCATATATCCTGAGAAATCAGTACCCAGAACAACCACCTCTGGCCGTAATAACGGCCTTGATACGCCTGGGCATTGAGCCAAACAGAGCTTGGATGGCGTGTACAGGTACAGCTGCCCATGTAGCTTCAACACGATACCACAGTTAATCAAGAGTAGTGACTGGCGTATTGTGACGAGCCAGTTGCTCGGCCACCATTGACCAGATGCTTTCAAGTGGTGAGAGATCTGGAGAATGTGCAGGCCAGGGCAGCAGTCGAACATTTTCTGTATCCAGAAAGGCCCGTACAGGACCTGCAACATGCGGTCGTTCATTACCCTGCTGAAATGTACGGTTTCGCAGGGATCGAATGAAGGGTAGAGCCTCGGGTCGTAACACACCTAAATGTAACGTCCACTTTTCAAAGTGCCATCAATGCGAACAAGAGGTGATCGAGACGTGTAACCATTGGCACCCCATACCATGACGCCGGGTGATACGCCAGTATGGCGATGACGAATACACGCTTCCAATGTGCGTTCACCGCGATGTCGCCAAACACGGATGCGACCATCATCATACTGTAAACAGAACCTGGATTCATCCGAAAAAATGACGTTTTGCGATTCGTGCACTCAGGTTCGTCGCTGAGCACACCATCGCAGGCGCTCCTGTCTGTGATGCAGCGCCAAAGGTAACCGCAGCCACGATCTCCGAGCTGATAGTCCATGCTGCTGCAAACGTCGTCGAACTGTTCGTGCAGATGGTTGTTGTCTTGCAAAAGTCCTCATCTGTTGACTCAGTGATCGAGACGTGGCTGCACGATCCGTTACAGCCATGCGGAAAACCGAGCGGGGTGGCGCAATGGTTAGACACTGGACTCGCATTCGGGAGGACGACGGTTCAATCCCGCGTCCGGCCATCCTGATTTAGGTTTTCCGTGATTTCCCTAAATCACTCCAGGCAAATGCCGGGATGTTTCCTCTGAAAGGGCACGGCCGACTTCCTTCCCCATCCTTCCCTAATCCGATGAGACCGATGACCACGCTGTCTGATCTCCTTCCCCAAACCAACCAACCAACCAAACAACCATGCGGAAAAGATGCCTGTCATCTCGACTGCTAGTGATATGGGGCCGTTGGGATCCAGCACGGCGTTCCGTATTACCCTCATGAACCCACTGATTCGTTATTCTGCTAACATTCATTGGATCTCGACCAACGCGAGCAGCAATGTCGCAATACGATAAACCGCAATCGCGATAGGCTACAATCCGACCTTTATCAAAGTCGGAAACGCGATGGTACGCGTTTCTTCTCCTTACACGAGGCATCACAACAACGTTTCACCAGGCAACGCCGGTCAACTGCTGTTTGTGCATGAGAAATCGTTTTTGAAACTTTCCTTATGCCAGCACGTTGTAGGTGTCTCCACCGGCGCCAACCTTGTGTGAATGCTCTGAAAAGCTAATCATTTGCATATCACAGCATCATCTTCCTGTCAGCTAAATTTCGTGTCTGTAGCACGTCATCTTCGTGGTGTAGCAATTTTAATGGCCAGGTGAGCGTCTGACGTACTACACGTCATCGTGTCTACCCCATTCCATTCGAGGACAAGAAACTCTGGGACTTTTCTCTTTCCCTCAGCAGACGTGGCCGCGTTACATATGTGAATTAAAAGAGTCGTAGAACGGAGACGGTACGTTTCCGGACATTGGTTCCTATTCAGAATTTCAGAATATTACGTACTCACTCCCCTCTACAAACACCGAACTTTGTATGAGAGTATATATAACAGCCTGTATATGGAACTCAGTCCATCTATCACAACAAAAATAAAGGAACTTTGTCCATGGTTGTGTTACAATGTAAAAATATCGAAACCTGTCCATGTCTTACGAGTGAATAACATAACAATAATGCTTAGCAAACAACATGAGGTAGGCGTATCACGATTAAGAGCTGGCGATGAAAATAAATTGAAACCTCGTCTGGATGCAGTAAACCATATAAGCGACAGAGAGAAATGCTGAGAACATTAATTACACCTGTTACAATATGTGTTAGATAGTAGCCGCGCGGGGTTGCCATGCGGTCTCGGGCGTCTTGCACGGTCCGCGCGGCTTCCCCCCCCCCCCCCCCCCCCCCACCGTCGGAAGTTCGAGTCCACCCTCGGGCATAGGTGTGTCTGTTGTCCATAGCGTAAGTTAGTTTAAGTTATATTAAGTAGTGTCTAAGCCTAGGGACCGATGACCTAAGCAATTTGGTCCCATAAGATCTTATCACAAATTTACAATTTTTTTGTTAGATAATAGCCTCTTCCCCAGAGAAATATAAAAAGTCTCACTACCGGCGGAAGGCCGAAATCACAATCGCAGCATTCTAACAGGCTCCAAAACATATTCCCGACAGCAAAACTGCACTTGGGTAACTGTCTTCCCGCTCTCTCGTTGAAACGAGGCATAAACCCTCTGAGTACCATGACGGAAAAATCTCGCATACTCACAGTACACCGAGGCAAAAAAGCCATGGGGCAGCTATATGCACAACTACAGATGGCGGTAGCATCACGTGAGAAAGTATAAAAGAGAGTGAATTGCTGGAGCTGTCATTTGTGCTCAGCTGATTCATGTGGAAAGGTTTCCGACTTCATTATTACCGAACGATGGTAATTAACAGACTTTTAATGTGTGAATTCTACCTGGCGCTAGAAACGTGGGACATTCCATTTCAGAAATCGATACTGAATTTAATATTCCGAGATTCTCATTGTGAAGAGTGTGCCTATAATACCAAATTTCAGGAGTTACTTCTCACCACGGGTAACACAGTGGCCGACGCCGTTTGTTCAACGACAGAGAACAGCTGCGTCTGCGTAGAGTTGTCAGTGCTAACAGACAAGCAACACTGCATGATACAATCCATGCGGGACGTACGACGAACGTATCCGCTAGCACACTACGACGAAATCTGACATTAATGCTCTATGGCACGAGGCGACCGACGCACGTGCCCTTGCTAACAGCACGATAGCGCGTGGACTCATCATATCGTCTGGACCCTGGAAAACCGAGGTCTAGACCAGTGTGCGATTTGTGCTTTTACCAGTGGGGGGGATGTCTCAGGGGGTTAGTATAATTATATATGTTACTAGCTCGGACCGTGGCGTTACCCATGGGTAAACAGTTATTTATAAATAGATGTTAATGCCGAAACTCACTATTCACGCGTATGCACTATCAGAAAAGCCACTTTGTGAGATGTTTTAGTAAACCGAACAAATTTAGATCTCTCCTGAGTTGATCAGGAACCATCATGTCTCAGTTTTTCAAAAAGATGCACAAGAGAACTGGACTTTCAAGAAAAGCTCGAAAAGCATTAAATGAGGAAGCAACCCAACGTACGCGAAGATTACGGCCTAGTTTTAATAGCTGCAAGGATAATTCTTGTGAAAAACTTTGTAGTAGTCTCTGGTTTTTGGGACTTCGAGAAAACACAGAATGTATGGAATCTAAAAGAACCTGTATATGGTATACATCCGCTACATCATTCATAACATCGTGGACAGCTAATTTCATTTTGTGGTTCATACAATGAACGACAGTTAAATCCTTATGTAAATGACTACGCAGTAGAGCGGCTACGCCTTTGTAAGGTGCAAGCATTGTTGAGCCACCATGTGTTGCGATACCTACAAGGTGGTTTCTTAGTTCATCATTTGTAATGCCATACTTTTCAAGAGCTGCTAACAATGTGCTGAAAATGCATTCTCCTGTCCCACTTTCTAATTCAACAATGTAAAAAAAAATAATCGCAAGCAAATCCTTCAAATGACAAACATAAATATTTTATTAAACAAGTTTTATTGGAAACCGTTGTACTTTCGTCCATCATGATACAAGCTCGCAAGTAAACGGATGATGCACCTTAGATGAAAGCAACAATGACAACATGATGATGATGATTTAGTTCTAAACATTGAAAGCAACAATGACAACATAATAATGATGATTTAGTTCTAAACGTTTTGAAATGCTTAACTACTACATGCATGGAGAGCTGCATCAAATTAGTCTCTGGACTGAAGACAACAACAATAACTACTAGATAACACTTTTTCAAAGTTAATAAGCAAACATATTAATAGTAAGACTGTATTAAAAACTTTCAGTGTTCGGATCCACAAATTTAAATTATATGTAAAGTTTTACTCCAGTGCATGGGAAATAAACATCCCAGGTTGGGATGCATAAACTAAAACCAGAGGAGGGGATGGTCTGATGCAGAGAGGGCGAAATCCGCCCCATCCACCCCCCCCCCCCCCCCGCCCTGCAAATCGCACACTGGGTCTAGTCAGATGAGGCCAGATTTCAGTTGGTAGGAGCTGATGGTAAGGTTCGAGTATGACACAGACCCGAAGAAATCATGGACTCAAGTTGTCAGCTAGGCACGCTGCAAGCTGGTGGTGGCTTCCAAAATGGTGTGGGCTACTTGGAGACCATTTGTAGCCGTTCATGGACCTCATGTTCCCAAACTACGAAGTTATGTCACCGAGCCACAATTGTTCACGACTGCTTTGAAGAAGATATCGACAATCCAAGCAGACGGTTTTGCCACCCAAATCGCCGACATGAATCCCATCTAAGATTTGTGGGACATAATCGAGAGATCTGCTCTTGCACAAAGTCATGCACCGGCAACACTTTTCGCAATTATGGACGGCTATAGAGGCGGTATGTCTCAATATTTCTGCAGGGGACTTCCAGCGACTTGTTGAGTCCATGGCACGTCGAGCTGGTGCGCTACGTTTGGCGAAAGGAGGACCGACACGACGTTAGGAGGTATCCGTTGACTTTTGTCACGTTAGTGTAAATAATCACAACACTTCAGAACCTGGACACACACAAACACAAAGATGAAACACTTTATTGAACTTAAATACAATACAGAATGGAAAAGGAACGATACATTGAAATTTTATTCCTCTCGTCGCACCAAAATTGCTGGTTATTCTCGTGGCTAGCGCGCTTTCGATTTACATGTTGTTGTTGTTGTTGTGGTCTTCAGTCCTGAGACTGGTTTGATGCAGCTCTCCATGCTACCCTATCCTGTGCAAGCTTCTTCATCTCCCAGTACTTACTGCAACCTACATCCTTCTGAATCTGCTTAGTGTATTCATCTCTTGGTCTCCCTCTACGATTTTTACCATCCACGCTGCCCTCCAATACTAAATTTGTGATCCCTTGATGCCTCAAAACATGTCCTACCAACCGATCCCTTCATCTAGTCAAGTTGTGCCACAAACTTCTCTTCTCCCCAATCCTATTCAATACCTCCTCATTAGTTACGTGATCTACCCACCTTATCTTCAGCATTCTTCTGTAGCACCACATTTCGAAAGCTTCTATTCTCTTCTTGTCCAAACTAGTTATCGTCCATGTTTCACTTCCATACATGGCTACACTCCATACAAAGACTTTCAGAGACGACTTCCTGACACTTAAATCTATACTCGATGTTAACAAATTTCTCTTCTTCAGAAACGATTTCCTTGCCATTGCCAGTCTACATTTTATATCCTCTCTACTTCGACCATCATCAGTTATTTTACTCCCTAAATAGTAAAACTCCTTTACTACTTTAAGTGTCTCATTTCCTAATCTAATTCCCTCAGGATCACCCGATTTAATTTGACTACATTCCATTATCCTCGTTTTGCTTTTGTTGATGTTCATCTTATATCCTCCTTTCAAGACACTATCCATTCCGTTCAACCGCTCTTCCAAGTCCTTTGCTGTCTCTGACAGAGTTACAATGTCATCGGCGAACCTCAAAGTTTTTAGTTCTTCTCCAAGGATTTTAATACCTACTCCGAATTTTTCTTTTGTTTCCTTTACTGCTTGCTCAATATAGAGATTGAATAACATCGGGGAGAGGCTACAACCCTGTCTCACTCCTTTCCCAACCACTGCTTCCCTTTCATGCCCCTCGACTCTTATAACTGCCATCTGGTTTCTGTACAAATTTTAAATAGTCTTTCGCTCCCTGTATTTTACCCCTGCCACCTTCAGAATTTGAAAGAGAGTATTCCAGTTAACATTGTCAAAAGCTTTCTCTAAGTCTACAAATGCTACAAACGTAGGTTTGCCTTTTCTTAATCTTTCTTCTAAGATAAGTCGTAAGGTTAGTATTGCCTCACGTGTTCCAACATTTCTACGGATTCCAAACTGATCTTCCCCGAGGTCCGCTTCTACCAGTTTTTCCATTCCGACTTACATGTAGAATGGTCGAAATCAAGACTTAACATCCAGCCGACAATGAGAATTGCACAACCTGGGTGTAAAAAAATGATGACTGAAATTTGCCTACGTACAAGAACACACTAATCCCGAACAAAAATAAAACACAGCAAGACTTCTATGCGAGTAAAACAAACACATGCTCACACAAGAAAACCCTCCCATAAAGACTAAAAACACTCTGCAAAAAATGGACTAAAATAAGAAGTCAAGTTATGACTAACGGTACTTAAAACTTGCGTGTATTTACACTACTGGCCATTAGAATTGCTACACCACGAAGATGACGTGCTACAGACACGAAATTTAACCGACAGGATAAGATGCTGTGATATGCGAATGATTAGCTTTTCAGAGCATTCACACAAGGTTGGCGCCGGTGGAGACACCTACAACGTGCTGAGATCAGGAAAGTTTCCAACCGATTTCTCATACACAAACAGCAGTTGACCGGCGTTGCCTGGTGAAATGTTGTTGTGATGACTCGTGTAAGGAGGAGAAATGCGTACCATCACGTTTCCGACTTTGAAAAAGCTCGGATTGTAGCCTATCGCGATTGCGGTTTATCGTATCGCGACACTGCTGCTCGCGTTGGTCGAGATCCAATGACTGTTAGCAGAATATGGAATCGATGGGTACACGTGGGCAATACGGAACGCCGTGCTGGGTCTCAACGGCCTCGTATCACTAACAGTCGAGATGACAGGCTTCTTATCCGCATGGCTGTAACGGATCGTGCAGCCACGTCTCGATACCTGAGTCAACAGATGGGGAAGTTCGCAAGACAACAACCATCTGCACGAACAGTTCGACGACGTTTGCAGCAGCATCGACTATCAGCTCGGAGACCACGGCTGCGGTTACCCTTGACGCTGCATCACAGACAGGAGCGCCTGCGATGGAATACTCAACGACGAACCTGGGTGCACGAATGGCAAAATGTCATTTTTTCGGATGAATCCAAGTTCTGTTTACAGCATCATGATGGTCGCATCCGTGTTCGGAGACAACCCGGTGAACGCACATTTGAAGCGTTATTCGTCATCGCCATACTGGCGTATCAGCCGTTATGACCGTATGGGGTGCCATTGGTTACACGTCTCGGTCACCTCTTGTTCACATTGACAGCACTTTGAACAGTGGACGTTACATTTCAGATGTGTTACGACTCGTGGCTCTACCCTTCATTCTATCCCTGCGAAACCCTACATTTCAGCAGGATAATGCACGACCGCTTGTTGCAGGTCCTGTATGGGCCTTTCTGGATACAGAAAATGTTCGACTGCTGCCCTGGCCTGCACATTCTCCAGATCTCTCACCAATTGAAAACGTCTGGTCAATGGTGGCCGAGCAACTGGCTCGTCACAATACGCCTGTCACTACTCTTGATGAACTGTGGTATCTTGTTGAAGCTACATGGGCAGCTGTACCTGTACACGCCATCCAAGCTCTATTTGACTCAATGCCCAGGTGTATCAAGGCCGTTATTACGGCCAGAGGTGGTTGTTCTGGGTACTGATTTCTCAGGATTTATGCACCCAAATTGCGTGAAAATGTAACCACATGTCAGTTGTAGTATAATATATTTGTCCAAAGAAAACCCGTTTATCATCTGCATTTCTTCTTGGTGTAGCAATTTTAATGGCCAGTAGTGTACATAAGGTGCTGCCTCTTTTCCAACTAGGACAGACAACTTCCGCCTGGAGCAGGGGTCCGTGTATTTACTACTTCACAGGATCTATTTTCTCGCTCCGTTGTCTGATCCGACATTCCATATTGCTCACTCGTCTTCTCCTCAAGCGGACGAGTCTTATTACTGCCCCAGTTGCGTTTCACGTTGTAGTTCTTATAGGCACTGTCGTACTCCCCTGTTTTGACATTCGCAGACGCTCTGTCAAGGAAGAGCTCCAGGAAGCTGGTGCAGTACCGTTCTGCATTTAAGGTGTCCTGAAAGAAGATCGGCCCAATGATGCACTTACGAGTCACGGCGCACGAAACACCAACCTTTTTATCATGCAGTGGGCACACCGTAACTTCATGCTGATCCTCCGTACTCCACACACGACTATTCTGCTATTCACGTAACCTGAGAGATAAAACCGTGTCTCATCTTTGAAAAATCTTGTGTCGAGAATTCCCTCACCATTGTCCTGCAGGAAGAACAGAAACCAGCTGCAAAAGTTCACACGCGCCGGTCGATCGGTGTCTCTCAGTTCACGCACGACCGACATTTTGTACGGATACGTGGACAGTGACTTTCAGAGGATCGTGTGAGAGGAACCCACGGACCCGTGGGCCTGCTGAGCCAGTAGTCTAACCGATTTCTTTGGACATAGCAGCCTCATGTCTTCCCCCTTCCCCACCATCTCTTCAGATGTTGATGTGGATGGCCTGTCCGATTTTGGAGCATTATGAACGCTTCCGGTCTTTCGAAACTTTTTGGTGAGGTTCCGTACAGCATTGCGGTTAGGCATCTTCACTCCTGGGAACTTTGCTGCAAATTCAGTTTCTGCTGCTGAGGTAAACCTGTATCCACTGCGGAATACACGCTCCGCAAGAAATACTCTTTGTTCAATCGTCAGCATGATGACCTGGATCATAAGAACGTCACAAAAGCCGTTAGTCTTCAATCAAACCGGAACCGGCCAGAGAGGCCGAGCGGTTCTAGGCGCCTCAGTCTGGAACCGCGCGACCGCTACGGTCGTAGATTCGAATCCTGCCTCGGGCATGGATGTGTGTGATGTCCTTAGGTTAGATAGGTTTAAGTAGGGGACTGATGACCTCAGATGTTGAGTCCCATAGTACTCAGAGCCATTTGAACCATTCCATCAAACCGGACCTGCGAACAAATACAAATACCTGGTCAAATATGGTTCAGATATGGTACAAACATGTTAAACAATGGAAAACGTTGTATTAATAATTGACAATCATGTCAGTCATTACGTAGCACACCACAACATGGCACTGCATAGTTACTTTCTGTACATCCAGTATATCCGACCTTCCTACTCTGTTGAGTAACCGCTTGTGGTCTGTTGATAAACAGTTGTATCAATTCTCCTCTGGTGTAGAGGTTGTCTAGATACTGGTCTCGCTTCAAAAGTTTAAGGAAATACACAGCGTAAGAGTAAAACACATCGCTGCTAGGGGTGGAGCTTTGAGGCACACCCTGTTCTGGTCAGGCATCGAAAAATGTGTCTTCATCAGTTCGCATTCAAACTCCTGCACTGATTTACATCTCTGTTGAGCTGGTGTAGCATTGTCACACGCTTTACCGCTCACGTAACTGCTCACAAATTCAGTTTGTCGTTGGACTGGACAGTGACTGGGCAGACTAGATTTAAATTACGGTAATCAATGTTTTTACACAGACTTCTCCATTCATGTGAAATATTAAGAACTTTCTTAGTAAAAAAAATTATATTTGTCGGAGCTAATCCAATTGAACTTTGGCTACCTTACGCAACACTGGGTTCATTATGATTTTTCTATTCTACACTAGCGGTGTACTCCTTTCACTTTGGTTTGAACGCTCGTCTCTAGCATCTTCACTACCCATAAGGTTTTCCATGTTTCAACTGTTATTACTTTTTCTACAAGTTTCTCCACTGGAGATCCGAGAAACAACTCAGTTTCGGGTTGTGTCAAAGTTTGTTTCCGCGTTTTTTTATATTTTTTATTTTTAGTGAGATCGAGATCTACCTGTGTGTTCCATTATTAATAGAACAAACTAACAAAAAAAAAAGGAGTCTGAGACATCGATCTTCAGATATTAACAGATGAACTCTCTAGGTCACAAACAAATGCCCTACTCAAAACTGAAAAGATTTTCGCGTCCTGAATATATATTCATTACGTACTACGCGAAAATTCAATTTTAAAAGTACTCCCACGAAATACATAAAATATCCATAATTAATAAAAAGTTGCTGTTACCGAAACGATATTATGAGTAAGCAAAGCAGTACGCACAAAGTAGTCCCTACAATTTGGTTGTGTTATCTAAACTGCGTCTCACTGTCCCGTTTTAAATGTGTCTGAAAAAGCCTAACTTAAGGTCTCTAGCAGGGTCGCCATGAAATGTTTACATCTCTACATCGTACTTGTGCTAGTTGCCAGTCGATTGGGCCGCAACTGTCGTCCGTGCAAGCTGCCTGCCACACTCGCGAAGTGAACACGCAAGTGACTGAACAAGTGGTTTCATGCTCAGGTCGTATCCAAAACAATCACACAACTGTGAAATAAGTAATTAGCCATTGTGCTAAGTGCTAAAGAATCTGAAGTTTCATTATTCACAAAAAAATTCAGTTCGTATAATTAAAAGGGAACCAGATAACGTTCCAGATTAAAAGTAAAGAATATGTTTGTTGTAATTGCACCTGCATTACTTTGGAAACACTGCCACAGCGAGGTTGAAATTGAGTGAGTTGGAATCCTATGACGATTTTATTTTTTATGGAAAGGGCTGCCTCATCAGAACGTTGTGGGAGGAACTGACGGAGTGAGAAGGAGTTGTTTTACAAATACTAAATTTTTTCTTTCAATCAGTATTGTTCAAGCTGAACTTCGATTGATTTACAGTCAGTTTCATCAAAACAAATGTAAATAGCAATATGGGTATAATTTTAAGACATTTCTGAATCACTAGCGTGATAATATCCAGATTTATATACACTATACCTGTGCAGAAGGCATCCCAGTGCTCTCCAGAAGACTGTAAATTGAGACGTCAATCACTTTCGAAAGTCTGGGCAGCTCACAAAAAGGACTTTTGATCCCTGTATGATAGAGAACTAAGTAGAAAGCAAAGACCGGTAGCAAAACAGACTCGCAAATTGTGATCTGTGCAGCGCAAAGACAATGCAACTGCTGAGCTCGACGCTTACTCTAAAACAGCTGATGGAGCGCCAACCTGAGCAGTAACCGAACAGCGACTCACGAACCATGAGACGTGAACCTCCGCCGTGTGCTCGCCCCAAAATCGACTACTCACTCACTACTCTGGCACACTTCTGGAATGTTACACAGAATCGTAACAGTTCCATTATGTCAAACTGAAGTGAAAAAAGAACTTGACATATTAAGACAGGTCGCTCTTGCAAATGATTATGACCCAGATATAGTTAACTCTAAAAATTGTTCAAATGGCTCTGAGCACTATGGGACTTAACATCTATGGTCATCAGTCCCCTAGAAGTTAGAACTACTTAAACCTAACTAACCTAAGGACATCACACACATCCATGCCCGAGGCACGATTCGAACCTGCGATCGTAGCGGTCACGCAGTACCAGACTGAAGCGCCTAGAACCGCACGGCCACACCAGCCAGCTGTTAGCTCCATACATAGCAAAATTAAGAAGAAGATAAAAAGGAGCGGGAAACGGCAGGTAAAGCCGACATCCGGAAAGGATACGTACGCCACTATGAAATATATAGGCAAAACATCAGATAAAATCGAACATATTCCGAAGAAACGGGGTTAAAATTGCATTTAGGACTCCCGATAATTTAAAAATACTAGTGCTTCATAAGTTGCCACGGAAAAGTAATAAATATAGTAAATTGAGGGCCTACAAAATATCACGTCATGAATGCGAAAAAAAGCTATATCGGACAGACAGGCAGATCCTTTGCCGGCGGAGTGACCGAGCGGTTCTAGGCGCTACAGTCTGGAACCGCCCGACCGCCCGCTACGGTCGCAGGTTCGAATCCTGCCTATGGCATGGATGTGTGTGATGTCCTTAGGTTAGTTAGGTTTAAGTAGTCCTAAGTTATAGGGGACTGATGGCCTCAGAAATTAAGTCCCATAGTGCTCAAAGCCATTTGAACCATTTTGAGCAGATACTTTGATGTAAGGTTTGAAGAACACACGTATCCCAGTAATAAGACAGCGCTAGGTTTACATATGCAAGAGGAGGGTCATAATAATGGTAACATCGACGAACGGCTTCAAATTCTGCATGAAGTTACAAAAAGTAAACGATTAGACATTTTAGAACAACTGGAGATTTATGTTACGAGACGCAGAGAACCTGACAAACTCCTCAATGAACAGAATGAATTTGCAACAGACGCATACTTCAACATTTACGACGATCTGTTCATCTGAGCGAATCGTTTTTACAACATACGTGCTTCGCTGAGGATGGAGCCTTCCGGCGGTCGAGTACTGCACTGTGTAGTGCGGGCCGCAGCAGACGTCAACAACCTCCAAGGCGGAGGGGCGCGCCATCCACCTGCAGCAGAGCACCACACTCGTCGTCCTGCCCGTGTCGTCCCTGCCGTACCAATGGACAACGGCATAAACAGGCAATAGCCGGAAATACTGCGCCATCGGGCGTCAGAAATACACTTTACAAGTGCTACTACTACACTCCTGGAAATGGAAAAAAGAACACATTGACACCGGTGTGTCAGACCCACCATACTTGCTCCGGACACTGCGAGAGGGCTGTACAAGCAATGATCACACGCACGGCACAGCGGACACACCAGGAACCGCGGTGTTGGCCGTCGAATGGCGCTAGCTGCGCAGCATTTGTGCACCGCCGCCGTCAGTGTCAGCCAGTTTGCCGTGGCATACGGAGCTCCATCGCAGTCTTTAACACTGGTAGCATGCCGCGACAGCGTGGACGTGAACCGTATGTGCAGTTGACGGACTTTGAGCGAGGGCGTATAGTGGGCATGCGGGAGGCCGGGTGGACGTACCGCCGAATTGCTCAACACGTGGGGCGTGAGGTCTCCACAGTACATCGATGTTGTCGCCAGTGGTCGGCGGAAGGTGCACGTGCCCGTCGACCTGGGACCGGACCGCAGCGACGCACGGATGCACGCCAAGACCGTAGGATCCTACGCAGTGCCGTAGGGGACCGCACCGCCACTTCCCAGCAAATTAGGGACACTGTTGCTCCTGGGGTATCGGCGAGGACCATTCGCAACTGTCTCCATGAAGCTGGGCTACGGTCCCGCACACCGTTAGGCCGTCTTCCGCTCACGCCCCAACATCGTGCAGCCCGCCTCCAGTGGTTTCGCGACAGGCGTGAATGGAGGGACGAATGGAGACGTGTCGTCTTCAGCGATGAGAGTCGCTTCTGCCTTGGTGCCAATGATGGTCGTATGCGTGTTTGGCGCCGTGCAGGTGAGCGCCACAATCAGGACTGCATACGACCGAGGCACACAGGGCCAACACCCGGCAACATGGTGTGGGGAGCGATCTCCTACACTGGCCGTACACCACTGGTGATCGTCGAGGGGACACTGAATAGTGCACGGTACATCCAAACCGTCATCGAACCCATCGTTCTACCATTCCTAGACCGGCAAGGGAACTTGCTGTTCCAACAGGACAATGCACGTCCGCATGTATCCCGTGCCACCCAACGTGCTCTAGAAGGTGTAAGTCAACTACCCTGGCCAGCAAGATCTCCGGATCTGTCCCCCATTGAGCATGTTTGGGACTGGATGAAGCGTCGTCTCACGCGGTCTGCACGTCCAGCACGAACGCTGGTCCACCTGAGGCGCCAGGTGGAAATGGCATGGCAAGCCGTTCCACAGGACTACATCCAGCATCTCTACGATCGTCTCCATGGGAGAATAGCAGCCTGCATTGCTGCGAAAGGTGGATATACACTGTACTAGTGCCGACATTGTGCATGCTCTGTTGCCTGTGTCTATGTGCCTGTGGTTCCGTCAGTGTGATCATGTGATGTATCTGACCCCAGGAATGTGTCAATAAAGTTTCCCCTTCCTGGGACAATGAATTCACGGTGTTCTTATTTCAATTTCCAGGAGTGTATTTTCATCTATAGCAATGTTTTCTCCTTTTTCTGAAATGTTATTTTACTGTTCTGTAATCTTAAATTTTACGTACATTTGACCTAAATATTAATAGTAAATTTGTATATTTTAGGCCTTGAAAAATTAGGAATATCTTATAGAGGACGCGCGCATCTACTGCAAAGAGAGTGAACAAAATCTAACAAATTTTTATATCTAAATAAGACCGGTGTTTTACGTTTTATAGCTAGTTTGACAACGCGTGAACTTGTGTTGAGTGTATCCCGCCTTTAGGTATGAACTATATGTATTTCGCATAAATTCAGTTAGATTGCTAATAAGCCTGGTTAAATATTGCACTTATTTTCCGGTTTTAATATATATTTTCTTTTGTATTGTTTTAGAATCTGAAGATGGTCATTGTATGGCCGAAACCGGTTATCACTGTGTCATAAAAATGTGATTGCGTCTATAAATAAACAAAAAATTTTACACTTCTGAAAATTACCGTAGGACGAGGTTGTAAGGTTTGCCACAGTGGCAAATGAAAATCCACCTCTCTCTTCCTGCAAGCCGGAAAACCTTACGGAATTTTCTTCTCCACAATTTGTTGTACTCTCTGTGAACAAACTAAAAGTTAGCAGCGTACTGGCCATCGTCTTACGACTGGTGGAACAATGTCTGGCCATGTAAATGTAGATTGCTTCCCACATTGTTTATGGAAACATAGTGGTGAATCTGTTCTCTGCTTCTGTTGCATATTTTGCATTGATGGAGACACTTCTTTTGCTGGATTCTTTTGTTGGAGTGGTTCCACAGAAGTCTTCTATGTCATCCATTCTGTATGTATCACTGAGTTTGTGCTGCCTTTGCAACAACGCTAGTGTTTCAGTGGTAGGTACTATTGAAATGCAGTCATTATTTCACATAGAAAATGGCAGACATGGTATTCTGTGTTTGTTTAACTAACAGCATTCATCAAAAAATAAATAAACAAATCCCAGGCATCGCGACAGACCTCAAACAGTAGGCACAGCGCGTATGGATAGGTGACTGTTGTGAGGAGTACAACAAGATGATCCTGAAACAAGAATGCGAAGGTACGGAGTTGTAGAAGTCAACAACACTCTTAGGTGGTCAATCTGCACCGAGAGCTGCTTTATCCATATCACTTACAGTGCGTCCATGGTCTGAGGCCAGAACCTCACGACGCCAAATTACAGTCCTGAAAATGAAATTTAAGAATAAGCGCCGAAGATCTGCAGTTCTGAGATTGTATTTTATTTACAGATGAGGCGGAATCCACACAGAGTGAGTCAATAAAGTATGACAATAACCAGGGTTTGGCAAATGGAAACACACAAGCGGTCATTGAAAAAAGGAAGCCGATTCTCTTCACTATCAATGTCTTAGTGCGACTTGTGAGTGACAGACCCACAGGGCCATACAAGTTGCCAGGGAAATTATCAAGAACAGTTTACCACCAATTTCAGAGCGACAAATTTCCCATGCCGCTGGAGAACGGCGTCCTTGGAGAGACACAACAAATGTGGTTTATTAAAGATGCAGAATTACCACATTCCTACCCGTCACATGATAGAATGTAATACAATCATTTAATTGACGAAGCACCAGTCACGGAGGTACATTGTCTCATCGTTAACCTAATCTTAAAATATTACATTTGTGGCTATGGAGTAATTAGAGGCACTTGTATACTCCATGCCAACTGACATAGTGTGCACGTTCGTTACACACTGAAGCGTAGAAGAAACTGGAATAGGCATGTGTGTTCAAATACAGATATTTGTAAACAGGCAGAATACTACGATGAAGTCGGCAACGCCTATATAAGATAACAAGTGTCTGGCGCACATATTAGATCGGTTACTGCTGCTACAATGGCAAGTTTTCAAGATTTAAGTGCGTTTGAACGTCGGCGCACGAGCGATGGGACACAGCTTCTCTGAGGTAGCAATGAAGTGGGGATTTTGCAGCACGACCAATTCAAGAGTGTACTGTGAATACCAGGAATCCGGTAAAACATCAAATCTCCGACATCACTGCGGCCGGAAAAAGATCCTGCAAGAAGGGGACCAACGACGACTGAAGAAAATCGTTCAACGTGACAGAAATGCAACCCTTCCTCAAATTCCTGCAGATTTCAGTGCTGGGCCATTGAACGAAACATCAACAAGTGTAGCGTGAGAACCATTCAACGAAACATCATTGACATGGGCTTTCGAAGCCGAATGCCCACTCCTGTACCCTTGATGACTGCACAATACAAAGCTTTAGGCAACATCGACATTGGACCGTTGATGACTCTAAACATGTTATCTGGTCGGACGTGTTTCATTTCCAATTGTGTCGAGCTGGTGGAGGTGTATGGGTGTGGAGACAACATCATGAATCCATGAGCCCGGCATGCCAGCAGGGAACTTTTCAAGCTGGTGGAGGCTCTGCAATAGTGTGAGGAGTGTGTAGTTGGAGTGATGTGGGACCCCTGATACGTCCAGGTACGACTCTGACAGGTGACACGTACGTAAGCATCGTGTCTGATCACCAGCATCCATTCACGTCCATTGTGTAGTCCGACGGACTTGGGCAATTCCAGCAGGACAACGCGACACCCCACACGTCCAGAATTGCTACAGAGTGGCTTGAATAACTCTCTTCTGAGTTTAAAGACTGTCCACCAAACTCCCCAGAAATGAACATTATTGAGCATATCTGCGATGCCTTGCAACGTGCTGTTCAGAAAAGACCTCCACCCCTCGTAATCTTACGGGTTTATGGTCAGCCCTGCAGGATTCACGGTGTCAGTTCCCTCCAGCATTACTTTAGCCATTAGTCGAGTTCATGCCACATCATGTTGCGGCATTTCTGCTTGATGGCGGGGGTCCTACACTATATTATGCATGTGTACTAGGTTCTTTGGCTCTTTAGTGTATGAGCACATGTTCCAAGATTTGACGGAATATGAGGGGGGCCAGGTGGGTTCGCGTGAGGTCGTCTTTGTCTAAGAAGGGCTACTGTAGCTGTAAGAATGAGTGAAAACAACACCAAGCATCTCCTGTAATGTCACTGGACAACGACCCACACCTCGCTAACTCTTTCTTACAGACAGATTTTACTAGTAATGGCCCTACAAGCAGTGATGTGCCATTGGCATTCTCTGATCTTTCCAATTGACTTATTAGCAAATTGCAGAGGGACCTGCAGCTAAGTGTGGTCTCTAAAGCAGACTGGAACTCGGCATTCTTGACACTGACAAACGGAACAAACGGTTCAAAAATGTTTCAAATGGCTCTGAGCACTATGGGACTTAACTTCTGAGGTCATCAGTCCCCTAGAACTCAGAACTACTTAAACCTAACTAACCTAAGGACAGCACAAACATCCATGCCCGAGGCAGGATTCGAACCTGCGACCGTAGCGGTCGCGCGGTTCCAGACTGAAGCGCCCAGAACCGCTCGGCCACTCCGGCCGGCCTGACAAACGGCGATACGTGTGATGGAAGTGAAGACTTACAGGTCATTAGATATGAGTTCCACGTTCGGTACTGTTCTGGTGGATGGATATCGTACTTAAGTGTAGTGACAGGTATTTAAGAGTGGTAAAAAGTGCAAAGGTACAGAAGTCGTCACGGTTCAGATTGCAGGTGGTCCTTTCTTCAGCAATTGCCTAGGTGCTAGAACCGTTTATTATAAATGTCCGCTAACTGCATGAAGGATAAACTGAAACTGGGTGGACGGAATTCTCGAATTACTGTGCGTAGCGTTAGATGGCAGCAGGACTGGGATGAGGAGCTCTGGATATGTCGACAGAGTAATGGATATCTAGAGACGAAGTATGGTCACACACCACCGATGTTGTGGAAGACATGCTGGCCGCGGTGGTCTCGCGGTTCTAGGCGCGCAGTCCGGAACCGTGCGACTGCTACGGTCACAGGTTCGAATCCTGCCTCGGGCATGGATGTGTGTGATGTCCTTAGGTTAGTTAGGTTTAAGTAGTTCTAAGTTCTAGGGGACTGATGACCTCATCAGTTGAGTCCCATAGTGCTCAGAGCCATTTTTGTGGAAGACATGGAAAATGACGTTCGCACCGATTTCCGCTCAGAGATTCGACTCTTTCTCTTGCTACTAACCATCGCCTTGAGTTTACCCATATATCGGTCATCCTGTATGGCGCACGCAACGACCGTTGCTGTAGAGACAGAGCCATCTGGGTCCACCTGGTGCGTCACAGCGTCGCCCGTCACGGCAGGTAGGCTGCGGCCGTGTCCAAAGTTCTTCCCGGGAAACCTGTGGCGTAGTCCGATGACAAAGCGGCGAATCACTGCGTGACAATTCTGGCGTCCGCTTTCCAGTTCGCCGTACTCCAGCAAGGCTGCACGTAGCCGCAGCGGGCCTGGCAAATACCGCTGCTCCTTCTGAAAAACAACCAACAAGTCGTTTAAGTTCGATAACCGAGTCCGAGCTCTTTATTACTCAGCACACCTGCTATCAGCGACCTTACATTTCCCCTTCCATCCAGACAATATGATATCTTCAAATAAATAAATACCTCAAGTGACTGTAAGTAAGCCGGCCGGAGTGGCCGTGTAGTTCTAGGCGCTACAGTCTGGAACCGCGAGACCGCCACGGTCGCAGGTTCGAATCCTGCCTAGGGCATGGGTGTGTGTGATGTCCTTAGGTTAGTTAGGTTTAAGTAGTTCTAAGTTCTAGGGGACTGATGACCTCAGTAGTTAAGTCCCACAGTGCTCAGAGATATTTGAACCATTTGACCCATTTGACTGTAAGTAACGTCAGTTCTGTCAGGTCAGCAGAACCTGCCTGCTCAGGCAGGCGGTTGTGCCAGAGTAATGGTCTGTGCACATGCCACTGTTTCATGGTTTCCAACTTTTTCCGGCCTTTTCTAGTAGGCTATGATGTATACTTTTCTGGTTAAATGGCACGTATGACATGTGAAGTTCTCACAATAGATATTTTTCCAATGTGAAGACGATCAATGATCGAAACCGGTTGTGAATAAATACACTATGTGATCAAAAGTGTTCGGACACCTGGCTGAAAATGACTTAAAAGTTCGTGGCGCCATCCATCGGTAATGCTGGAATTCAATACGGTGGTGGGCAACCCTTAGCCTTGATGACAACTTCCACTCTCGCAGACATACGCTCAGTCAGGTGCCGGAAGTTTTCTTGGAGAATAGTAGCCCATTCTTCACGGAGTGCTGCACTGAGGAGAGGTATCGGTGTCGATCGGTGAGGTCTGGCACGAAGACGGCGTTCAAATGGTTCAAATGGTTCTGAGCACTAGGGGACTTAACAGCTGATGTCGTCAGTCCCCTAGAACTTAGAACTGCTTAAACCTAACTAACTTAAGGACGTCACAGGCACCCATGCCTGAGGCAGGATTCGAACCTGCGACCGTAGCGGCCCCCGGTTCCAGACTGAAGCGCCTAGAAGCACTCGGCCACAACGACCGGCGAAGACGGGGTTCCAAAGCATCCCAACGGTGTCCTATAGGACTCAGGTCAGGCCACTCCATTACAGGGATGTTATTGTCGTGCAACCATTCCGCCACAGGCGGCGCATTATGAACAGGTGCTCGATCGTGCTGAAAGATGCAGTCGCCATCCCCGAACTGCTCTTTAACAGTTGGAAGCAAGAATGTGCCTCAAACATCAATGTAGGCCTGTGCTTTAACAGTGCCACGCAAAACAACAAGGGGTGCAAGCCCCCTCCATGTAAAACACGACAGCACCATAACACACCGCCTCCGAATTTTACTGTCGGCACTAAACACGCTGGCAGATGAGGTTCACCAGGCTTTCGCCAAACCCACAGTCTCCCATCGGATCTTCACATTGTGTACCGTGATTCGTCACTCCACACAACAGTTTTCCACTTTTCAATTGTCCAATGCTTACGCTCCTTACACCAAGCGAGGCGCCGTTTGCCATTTACAGGCGTGATGTGTGTCTTACGAGCAGCCACTCGACCATGAAATCCAAGTTTTCTCAGCTCCCACCTAACTGTCATAGTACTTGCAGTGGATCCTGGTGCAATTTGGAATTCCTGTGTCATTGTCTGAATAGATGTTTGCCTACAACACATTACGACCCTCTTCAACTGTTCGGGTTCTCTGTCAGTCAACGTACAAGGTCAGCGTCTACTTTTTAGTGCTGTGCGTGTCCTTTCACGTTTCCACTTCACTATCACATCTGAAACAGAGGACCTGGGGAAGTTTAGGAGTATGGAAATCTCGCTTACAGGTGTATGACACAAGTAACACCCAGTCACCTGACCACGTTCGAAGTCCAGAGTTCCGCCAAGCTCCCCATTTTGCTCTCTCACGATGTCTAATGACTACTGAGGTCGCTGATATGGACTACCTGGCAGAAGGTGGCAGCACAATGCACCTAATACGAAAAACGTATGTTATTGGGGGTGGCTGGGTACTTTTGATCACATAGTGTACATTGTAAGACAGCACTGTGTGTACCATGCATTTCTCCAAAAAAAAATAGTTCAAATGGCTCTGAGCACTATGGGACTCAACTGCCGAGGTCATCAGTCCCCTAGAACTTAGAACGAGTTAAACCTAACCAACCTAAGGACATCACAAACATCCATGCCGGAGGCAGGACTCGAACCCGCGACCGCAGCGGTCTTGCGGTTCCAGACTGCAGCGCCTTTAACCGCACGGCCACTTCGTGCATTTCTCCGACTGTAACAATGCTGTTGACAGTCCCCTGAAGAAGAAAAATCAGTGTGGTCGGACTTTCACGATATTAGCTGAAGAGGTTTTACTATTCAGTGCTGGTCCGAGGCGCTGTTTCCCAAACGTAATACTTGCTGTTAAACGACAATGAATTCACATTTAAGAAAACTTCTTTTTATTGGGTCAAAAAACACGAACATTTTGAAAATAAAGTTAACACTCCCTACATAAAACGACTACGATCTATATGACGATCGACCGCTTAGGCAACACATTTTAACTGTCTGTAAAAAGTACGAACTACGAATTCTGTGGTGTAAAGATAGCACGATCTCAATCACGGTCGTAATCCTATCACATATCCAATTCCTTTGTTATTAATCTTCTTTCGAACAAAGCTGATTTCAGATTTTATTATTATTTTTCACAATGAACACTTCAGTCGCTTTGTAACAACGGTGTTTCCAGTCTGGTCTTTCCTTCCTATTCAGTTTTCGGCGTCTAGGTGTCCCGTCACAGCGCTTGAGACTGTCCACGCTCCGTTTGCGACTTCATCTGCATCTAACTCTACAAACTGCAGTGAGCAGCATGGCGGAGGGTACTTTCCACTGTATCACTTTGAAACGACCCCTTAGAAAAATTAAGAATGAGTGTGGTGGTAAACTTCTACGACATTTGATTTTCAAACAGCTGAGCAAAACTCAACGTACTCAAACAGTTTTCTCTTTACTTATTCTGATCGTCACTAAACTGACACACAATATTTTTTAGCGCAGCGCAATCTTTCAATAGTCCCTACAAAAGGATGGCCCTGACTAACAATAACCTATACCTTTCATGAATCACTTACCTCACTAAAATCTTCGTTACCCGAACTACTGCAGTACAGCGAGCGCCAATACTGCCAGCTAAATCGTCCGCTTATAGTAACCTCTCAATACTCTGGCATCTCTCTCTCCACATCCACCACTGCTGGCGGCTCACCTCCAACTGCCCAACGCTACACGCTGTTCACTTCCAACTGCGTAACACTACACAAGCGAATATTCCAACAATGAGTCCAGCCAGCCACAGACTGCACACAGTGCGGTCAGCGATTTTGATACAGAGCACTACGTGGCGTTACCAACATAAAACCCTAAACAGCCTACTTACAACTTACTACAGATTCTTCCTGTTCCATCCACGCGTGGAGGGTGGGAAGGATTATTGCTCGGATGGCTTTTTATTGGCTGTAATTTAATTTTGTCTTCTCAGTTGTTGTGGGAGAGATGCGTGAGGTGTTGTAGCATATTTCTATTCCATTCTCGTATTGCTAGTTCAAGATACTTTGTAAGTAGGATTTCACAAAGTAATTGGCGTCTATCTTTTCAGAGACTGTCACTTCAGCTTTTTTCAGCTTTTCAGTGACCTCTCCCACGGTCGAAACAAACCTGTGACCATTCGTGCGGACCTGCCTTATACAGGGTGGTTTTTATAAAAGTTTAAAAACAACCGAAGCGACGTAGATGACACTAAGATCAGTAATACAGGGTGATTCAAAAACAATACCACAACTTTAAAAATGTGTATTTAATGAAAGAAACATAATATAACCTTCTGTTATACATAATTACAAAGAGTATTTAAAAAGGTTTTTTTTCACTCAAAAACAAGTTCAGAGATGTTCAATATGGCCCCCTCCAGACACTCGAGCAATATCAACCCGATACTCCAACTCGTTCCACACTCTCTGTAGCATATCAGGCGTAACAGTTTGGATAGCTGCTGTTACTTCTCGTTTCAAATCATCAATGGTGGCTGGGAGAGGTGGCCGAAACACCATATCCTTAACATACCCCCATAAGAAAAAATCGCAGGGGGTAAGATCAGGGCTTCTTGGAGGCCAGTGATGAAGTGCTCTGTCACGGGCTGCCTGGCGGCCGATCCATTGCCTCGGCTAGTTGACGTTCAGGTAGTTACGGACAGATAAGTGCCAATGTGGTGGCGCTCCATCCTGCTGAAATATGAATTGTTGTGCTTCTTGTTCGAGCTGAGGGAACAGCCAATTCTCTAACATCTCCAGATACTGTAGTCCAGTTACAGTAGCACCTTCGAAGAAAAAGGACCAAAAACTTTATTGGCTGAAATGCCACAGAAAACGTTCACCTTAGGCGAGTCACGTTCATACTGAGTTGTTTCCCGCGGATTCTCAGTGCCCCATATACAGACATTGTGACGGTTGACTTTCCCGTTAGTGTGGAAAGTTGCTTGATCACTAAACACAATCTTTGAAACGAAAGATTCATCTGTTTCCATTTGAGCATAAAATCACAGAAATCGATTCTTTTAATGTTATCAGCTGCAGACAGTGCTTGAACCAATTTCAGACGATAAGGTTTCATAACTAACCTTTTTCGTAGGACTCTCCATACAGTTGATTGTGGAATCTGCAGCTCTCTGCTAGCTCTGCGAGTCGATTTTCCTGGGCTGCGAACAAATGCTTGCTGGATGTGTGCTACATTTTCATCACTCATTCTCGGCCGTCCAGAACTTTTCCCTTTGCACAAACACCCATTCTCTGTAAACTGTTTATACCAACGTTTAATACACCACCTATCACGAGGTTTAACACCATACTTCGTTCGAAATGCACGCTGAACAACTGTCGTCGATTCACTTCTGCCGTACTCAACAACACAAAAAGCTTTCTGTTGAGCGGTCGCCATCTTAGCATCAACTGACGCTGACGCCTAGTCAACAGCGCCTCAAGCGAACAAATGTACAACTAAATGAAACTTTATAGCTCCCTTAATTCGCCGACAGATAGTGCTTAGCTCTGCCTTTTGTCGTTGCAGAGTTTTAATTCCTAAAGTTGTGGTATTCTTTTTGAACCACCCTGTATAGTACAAGAGCCGCAAATGTTGGGAAATACCCTAAAAGTAGGTAATAAATGTTGAACATCGGACGTCACCATGTGACGTATAACTCACTGCACGTGCAGCGATGAACCCGCGTCTGATCATCCCAATGCAAGTCAAGTATTAACATCAGTTTGGCTCTGGGACCACGAGCGTGACTTCAGCGCATGGAGCTTAGTCTTCAAGTCTTGTGTCTGACACGCAGTATATTTTTCATTGCGTTAGACAACTGTGGGTTTATACTGAGGTAAGATTTATTTTTTTATTTACTAGTCTCGCAATCTCTACTGGTTTATAGCAAAGTACAGAGGAACAAAATCCTACCGTATTGCATCACAACCAAATAAGTATTAGCTTCCGAAATGCGTCGTTACCAGTAAATGAGCTACGTTTTCTTTACTAAATAATATCTATAAACAGGAAGCGAAGGGAAAAAAGAAAATAAACACAAAATAAGCACATATTTTAGTTGGTCACTGCGAGGACAACAATTTTGTAACTTCTGCACATCACATTTATAAAATGTGTTCGAAATCTGCACCGTTTACTTAAAAGCAAGTATTGCATCGCTCAATAGTTTCTTAACCCACATGCCCAACCACTGCATGTGTGGCGAGGTACTTCATCAAGAGGCGTCACATGTTCAACATTTTCCATCCACTTTTACGTATTTCCCGATCTTCACGACCTCGGGAGTCCTGTTTTAAATTACTTCTCTCAGCGTCACGTACTTCGCTTCGGAGGCTCTTAAACATTAATAAAAATCGCCGTATATATGAAGAACATCCCCTCTTAGTCCGGCTTTTAAGCAGTACTCTGGCACGAGTCTTACGCGTGTTTTGTAAGCAGTCTCATTTGAAGACGGATTGCATTTTGTCATTATCATGTCAATCACCCAAAGTCTGCCACGTGCTTTACCTGCGACTATGACTACGTTATCGTTCCATTTTATACTCCCACAAACTGTGACACCCAATTATTTGTAATTCCTTGATGTTGTAGTCGTAGGATACTAGTATGTTTTTCGTTTTGTGGAATACTTAATTTTACATTTCTGAACGTTTATAGCAAGTTGACTTTCTTTGCACCCACTTTTTTTAGCTTATCGGAATCTTATTGAATTTTTGCGCAGGTGTCTTCACTGTCGATAGCTAATTTACTATTGTTACTGTTGTCAGCTCATTAATAAACAAGATGAACAGCAAAGATACCAACGCATTTCCCTGTTGGCAAGTCCGAAATTATTTCTACATCTGTCGACGACTCTCCATCCAAGATAACAAACTGCATGCTCGTAATCAAAGCAGCCTCATTCCAGTACAAAATTTCTTTTGCTGCTGCGTGCCATCGTACTTTCACTCTCAAGTGTAGTTGAGAGCAATGAATCAAGTGTCTTTCGAAAGACGGGAGCTGACAGCATTGATCCACTGATTTCACACGAGAAACTGGGTATACAGGTTTCGCGTGATTTAGGTTTAGCAGCGCGAGGTAGCCGCGGTCTAGGACGCCTTGTCACGTTCCAGGACGCCTTGTCACGGTCCGCGCGGCTCCCCCCGTCGTAGGTTCGAGTCCTCCGTCGGGCATGGGTGTGTGTGTCGTCCTTAACGAAAGTTAACATAAGTTAGATCAAGTAGAGGGTAAGCTTAGGGACCCATGACATCAGCAGGTTGGTCCCATAAGACCTTACCACAAATTTCCAATCTTTTTGTTAGATAATAGCCTCATCCCCACAGAAGTATAAGAAGACAACACACACATCCATGCCCGAGGAAGCACTCCAACCTAAGACGGAGGGAGCCGCGCGAACCGTGACAAGGCGCCTAGACCGCACGCCTACACCGCGCGGCAGGTACTTTTCATTACGTGCATATATGCACACAGAAAAAGTGCACTATACAGTTTTAGCTGCTGCAAGATGATAAGCAACCTGCACTGGAACCATAATGGCTCGGATTCTTCATCGTAAGTAATCGAAACATCTTCCCTTTAATAATGTTGTTGTTGTGGTCTTCAGTCCTGAGACTGGTTTGATGCAGCTCTCCATGCTACTCTATCCTGTGCAAGCTCTTTCATCTCCCAGTACCTACTGCAACCTACATCCTTCTGAATCTGCTTAGTGTATTCATCTCTTGGTCTCCCTCTACGATTTTTACCCTCCACGCTGCCCTCCAATACTAAATTGGTGATCCCTTGATGCCTCAGAACATGTCCTACCAACCGATCCCTTCTTCTGGTCAAGTTGTCCCACAAACTTCTCTTCTCCCCAATCCTATTCAATACTTCCTCATTAGTTATGTGATCTACCCATCTACTCTTCAGCATTCTTCTGTAGCACCACATTTCGAAAGCTTCTATTCTCTTCTTGTCCAAACTATTTACTGTCCACGTTTCACTTCCATACATGGCGACACTCCATACAAATACTTTCAGAAACGACATCCTGACACTTAAATCTATACTCGATGTTAACAAATTTCTCTTCTTCAGAAACGCTTTCCTTGCCATTGCCAGTCTACATTTTATATCCTCTCTACTTCGACCATCATCAGTTATTTTGCTCCCCAAAATAGCAAAACTCCTTTACTACTTTAAGTGCCTCATTTCCGAATCTAATTCCCTCAGCATCACCCGACGTAATTAGACTACATTCCATTATCCTTGTTTTGCTTTTGTTGATGTTCATCTTATATCCTCCTTTCAAGACACTGTCCATTCCATTCAACTGCTGTTCCAAGTCCTTTGCTGTCTCTGACAGAATTACAATATCATCGGCGAACCTCAAAGTTTTTATTTCTTCTCCATGAATTTTAATACCTACTGCGAATTTTTCTTTTGTTTTCTTTACTGCTTGCTCAATATACAGATTGAACAACATCGGGGAGAGGCTACAACCCTGTCTTACTCCCTTCCCAACCACTGCTTCCCTTTCATGTCCCTCGACTCTTATAACTGCCATCTGGTTTCTGTACAAATTGTAAATAGCCTTTCGCTCCCTGTATTTTACCCCTGCCACCTTTAGAATTTGAAAGAGAGTATTCCAGTCAACATTGCCAAAAGCTTTCTCTAAGTCTACAAATGCTAGAAACGTAGGTTTGCCTTTCCTTAATCTTTCTTCTAAGATAAGTCGTAAGGTCAGTATTGCCTCACGTGTTCCAGTGTTTCTACGGTATCCAAACTGATCTTCCCCGAGGTTGGCTTCTAATAGTTTTTCCATTCGTCTGTAAAGAATTCGTGTTAGTATTTTGCAGCTGTGACTTATTAAACTGATAGTTCGGTAATTTTCACATCTGTCAACACCTGCTTTCTTTGGGATTGGAATTATTATATTCTCCTTGAAGTCTGAGGGTATTTCCCCTGTCTCATACATCTTGCTCACCAGATGGTAGAGTTTTGTCAGGACTGACTCTCCCAAGGCCGTCAGTACTTCCAATGGAATGTTGTCTACTCCGGGGGCCTTGTTTCGACTCTGGTCTTTCAGTGCTCTGTCAAACTCTTCACGCAGTATCATATCTCCCATTTCATCTTCATCTACATCTACATCTACATCTACATCTATACTCCGCGAGCCACCTTACGGTGTGTGGCGGAGGGTACTTATTGTACCACTATCTGATCCCCCCTTCCCTGTTCCATTCACGAATTGTGCGTGGGAAGAACGACTGCTTGTAAGTCTCCGTATTTGCTCTAATTTCTCGGATCTTTTCGTTGTGATCATTACGCGAGATATATGTGGGCGGTAGTAATATGATGCCCATCTCTTCCCGGAATGTGCTCTCTCGTAATTTCGATAATAAACCTCTCCGTATTGCGTAACGCCTTTCTTGAAGTGTCCGCCACTGGAGCTTGTTCAGCATCTCCGTAACGCTCTCGCGCTGACTAAATGTCCCCATGACGAATCGCGCTGCTTTTCGCTGGATCATGTCTATCTCTTCTATTAATCCAACCTGGTAAGGGTCCCATACTGATGAGCAATACTCAAGAATCGGACGAACAAGCGTTTTGTAAGCTACTTCTTTCGTCGATGAGTCACATTTTCTTAGAATTCTTCCTATGAATCTCAACCTGGCGCCTGCTTTTCCCACTATTTGTTTTATGTGATCATTCCACTTCAGATCGCTCCGGATAGTAACTCCTAAGTATTTTACGGTCGTTACCGCTTCCAATGATTTACCACCTATGGCATAATCGTACTGGAATGGATTTCTGCCCCTATGTATGCGCATTATATTACATTTATCTACGTTTAGGGAAAGCTGCCAGCTGTCGCACCATGCATTAATCCTCTGCAGGTCCTCCTGGAGTACGTACGAGTCTTCTGATGTTGCTACTTTCTTGTAGACAACCGTGTCATCTGCAAATAGCCTCACGGAGCTACCGATGTTGTCAACTAAGTCATTTATGTATATTGTAAACAATAAAGGTCCTATCACGCTTCCCTGCGGTACTCCCGAAATTACCTCTACATCTGCAGATTTTGAACCGTTAAGAATGACATGTTGTGTTCTTTCTTCTAGGAAATCCTGAATCCAATCACAAACCTGGTCCGATATTCCGTAAGCTCGTATTTTTTTCACTAAACGTAAGTGCGGAACCGTATCAAATGCCTTCCTGAAGTCCAGGAATACGGCATCAATCTGCTCGCCAGTGTCTACGGCACTGTGAATTTCTTGGGCAAATAGGGCGAGCTGAGTTTCACATGATCTCTGTTTGCGGAATCCATGTTGGTTATGACGAAGGAGATTTGTATTATCTAAGAACGTCATAATACGAGAACACAAAACATGTTCCATTTTTCTACAACAGATTGACGTAAGCGAAATAGGCCTATAATTATTCGCATCTGATTTATGACCCTTCTTGAAAATGGGAACGACCTGCGCTTTCTTCCAGTCGCTAGGTACTTTACGTTCTTCCAGCGATCTACGATAAATTGCTGATAGAAAGGGGGCAAGTTCTTTAGCATAATCACTGTAGAATCTTAAGGGTATCTCGTCTGGTCCGGATGCTTTTCCGCTACTAAGTGATAGCAGTTGTTTTTCAATTCCGATATCGTTTATTTCAATATTTTCCATTTTGGCGTCCGTGCGACGGCTGAAGTCAGGGACCGTGTTACGATTTTCCGCAGTGAAACAGTTTCGGAACACTGAATTCAGTATTTCTGCCTTTCTTCGGTCGTCCTCTGTTTCGGTGCCATCGTGGTCAACGAGTGACTGAATAGGGGATTTAGATCCGCTTACCGATTTTACACATGACCAAAACTTTTTAGGGTTCTTGTTTAGATTGTTTGCCAATGTTTTATGTTCGAATTCGTTGAACGCTTCTCTCATTGCTCTCTTTACGCTCTTTTTCGCTTCGTTCAGCTTTTCCTTATCAGCTATGATTCGACTACTCTTAAACCTATGATGAAGCTTTCTTTGTTTCCGTAGTACCTTTCGTACATGATTGTTATACCACGGTGGATCTTTACCCTCGCTTTGGACCTTAGTCGGTACGAACTTATCTAAGGCGTACTGGACGATGTTTCTGAATTTTTTCCATTTTTGTTCCACATCCTCTTCCTCAGAAATGATCGTTTGATGGTGGTCACTCAGATGTTCTGTGATTTGTGCCCTATCACTCTTGTTAAGCAAATATATTTTCCTTCCTTTCTTGGCATTTCTTATTACACTTGTAGTCATTGATGCAACCACTGACTTATGATCACTGATACCCTCTTCTACATTCACGGAGTCGAAAAGTTCCGGTCTATTTGTTGCTATGAGGTCTAAAACGTTAGCTTCACGAGTTGGTTCTCTAACTATCTGCTCGAAGTAATTCTCGGACAAGGCAGTCAGGATAATGTCACAAGAGTCTCTGTCCCTGGCTCCAGTTCTTATTGTGTGACTATCCCATTCTATACCTGGTAGATTGAAGTCTCCCCCTATTACAATAGTATGATCACGAAACTTCTTCACGACGTTCTGCAGGTTCTCTCTGAGGCGCTCAACTACTACGGTTGCTGATGCAGGTGGTCTATAGAAGCATCCGACTATCATATCTGACCCACCTTTGATACTTAACTTAACCCAGATTATTTCACATTCGCATTCGCTAATAACTTCACTGGATATTATTGAATTCTTTACTGCTATAAATACTCCTCCACCATTGGCGTTTATCCTATCCTTGCGGTATATATCTACATCCTCTTCCATTTCCATAATATTGTCCTCAAGTACATCGCCCTTGTATAGACCCTCTATATACTCCTTCCACCTTTCTGCTTTCCCTTCTTTGCTTAGAACTGGGTTTCCATCTGAGCTCTTGATATTCATACAAGTCGGTCTCTTATCTCCAAAGGTCTCTTTAATTTTCCTGTAGGCAGTATCTATCTTACCCCTCGTGAGATAGGCCTCTACAACCTTACATTTGTCCTCTAGCCATCCCTGCTTAGCCATTTTGCACTTCCTGTCGATGTCATTTTTGAGACGTTTGTATTCCTTTTTGCCTGCTTCATTTACTGCATTTTTATATTTTCTCCTTTCATCAATTAAATTCAATATTTCTTCTGTTAGGATTTCTACTAGCCCTCATCTTTTTACCTACTTGATCCTCTGCTTCCTTCGCTTCTTCATCCCTCAAAGCTACCCATTCTTCTTCTACTGTATTTCTTTCCCCCATTCCTGTCAATTGTTCCCTTATGCTCTCCCTGAAACTCTGTACAACCTCTGGTTCTTTCAGTTTATCCAGGCCCCATCTCCTTAAATTCCCACCTTTTTGCAAAAATGGTTCAAATGGCTCTGAGCACTATGGGACTCAACTGCTGAGGTCATTAGTCCCCTAGAACTTAGAACTAGTTAAACCTAACTAACCTAAGGACATCACAAACATCCATGCCCGAGGCAGGATTCGAACCTGCGACCGTAGCGGTCTTGCGGTTCCAGACTGCAACGCCTTTAACCGCACGGCCACTTCGGCCGGCCCACCTTTTTGCAGTTTCTTCAGTTTTAATCTACAGGTCATAACCAATAGATTGTGGTCAGAGTCCACATCTGCCCCTGGAAATGTCTTACAATTTAAAACCTGGTTCCTAAATCTCTGTCTTACCATTATATAATCTATCTGATACCATTTAGTGTCTCCAGGGTTCTTCCATGTATACAACCTTCTTTCATGATTCTTAAACCAAGTGTTAGTTATGATTATGTTGTGCTCTGTGCAAAATTCTACCAGGCGGCTTCCTCTTTCATTTCTTAGCCCCAATCCATATTCACCTACTATGTTTCCTTCTCTCCCTTTTCCTACACTCGAATTCCAGTCACCCATGACTATTAAATTTTCGTCTCCCTTCACAATCTGAATAATTTATTTTATTTCATCATACATTTCTTCAATTTCTTCGTCATCTGCAGAGCCAGTTGGCATATAAACTTGTACTACTGTAGTAGGTGAGGGCTTCGTATCTATCTTGGCCACAATAATGCGTTCACTATGCTGTTTGTAGTAGCTTACCCGCATTCCTATTTTCCTATTCATTATTAAACCTACTCCTGCATTACCCCTATTTGATTTTGTGTTTATAACCCTGTAGTCACCTGACCAGAAGTCTTGTTCCTCCTGCCACCGAACTTCACTAATTCCCACTATATCTAACTTCAACCTATCCATTTCCCTTTTTAAATTTTCTAACCTACCTGCCCGATTAAGGGATCTGACATTCCACACTCCGATCCGTAGAACGCCAGTTTTCTTTCTCCTGATAACGACATCCTCTTGAGTAGTCCCCGCCCGGAGATCCGAATGGGGGACTATTTTACCTCCGGAATATTTTACCCAAGAGACGCCATCATCATTTAATCATACAGTAAAGCTGCATGTCCTCGGGAAAAATTATGGCTGTAGTTTCCCCTTGCTTTCAGCCGTTCGCAGTACCAGCACAGCAAGGCCGTTTTGGTTAATGTTACAAGGCCAGATAATAATAATAATAATAATAATAATTTGTTTATGTCACTTAAAATCGTTGAGAGGCACAGTTACAGTTAAAAAGATGTTGTCTTACATCTTATTTTGGTTGTAGGGCACCACCAGCCCATGGAAATTTCGTCAGGAGGGGAAACAAAAGGCAAAATGTAGTGTAAAACGTGCACTAACGGTTTGGAGATGAACCTGTCGGTTCGAAACTTGTAAAGAAGCTGTTTAAATAAATAAAAAGTAGCTGGTTGCTGTAATCTTCTGTGTAAGAGTCAACATATATTGCGGACATAAAACTCTCCACAGTAGATACGAGTAAATATCGATTCTGTACATCTCAGCTACGTACAGCTAGTGACACGACCATTGGACCTTTGAGACGGGTGTGGCGAGTGCAGAACGAAAACACCGTACACGGCGCTGCAGTAGTCGCCAGTGACGTCACAGAAGGCATCACGGCTGTATAAATAAGGGCGGCAGCAGCAATCACGCGAAAGTCACCACAAGACTACGGCCAAGGGGCACTCAGCTGCAAGCTCGTGGATCTGAAGTCACTTGATATGGCTGAAAACCTTTGTTCACTACCATTTTTTGATCAAGCTCTCATTGTCATAAAACAAAATTTATTTACATCAGCTTGTATGGTATAGTTCTTACCATGGCATAAATCAAGGAAATAAAGAAGAGTATCTCGGGTCAGTGAAGTTGCCGTCAATAGAAAAGCGTTTTAACGCAGTCTACAGTTAAATGCATTAATACAGTTCAATAGTCTTCGTACAGTGTCTCTATTCATGTGTCATCCCCTGTGTGTGGATGGACCCCGTAGACAGATGACGTACGATGTTTCTTTACTTCAGTGCTTAAGATAACATAGAGAATGTTACCTGATGATGATCTGTTGATAGGAACAGGCAGTGTATAATGAATTATTCCATCGGTGGCTCTTGGCTGTTCTCAGCATGAAGTTCTTTCCCAAAAATTTGTGTGCTGCGGGCCGCTATCCACACACTGCACAAAATGGTTCAAATGGCTCTGAGCACTATGGGACTTAACAGCTGAGGTCATGAGGCCCCTAGAACGTAGAACTACTTAAGCCTAACTAACCTAACGACATCACACACATCCATGCCCGAGGCAGGATTCGAACCTGCAACCGTAGCGGTCGCGCGGTTCCAGACTGAAGTACCTAGAACCGCTCGGCCACTCGGGCCTGCCACACTGCACATTAGTGCAACAAATTGAAATAACAGATTTATTGTTTAGATTTGGTAACTTCATTGTTCCATTACTGAATAGCAGTAGTATGTACACGATAATGACGACGGCTGTAAACAACTAAATCCTAACCCAAAGAGGCGCCACAAGTATTCCCAGAATCATATGAACCATTCAGTAAATGCGTACGACATTTAAGAATGGTCGATTTCACTTTAAATTTTTTTAAAAAGTCATCGTGGAGTCACAGGTTAGTTGTATTTCTGTCAATACTGTGGTACGAGCAACTTTGATTGACCTCACAGACGGCTATTTCCACACAGGAATATCTACATCAGACTTCTTGCAACGTTTCCTTTGGCGAGGGAGAAATTTTCCGCGAAATACAGGTTAAGTGGGGAAGTGTGGCGTTTCACCTACTTTTAGGAATGGAAGTGAGGCGTTGGTGAGCTGCACTTTCACACTTCCCTAGACCTGAGCTGTACGTGGAAAGGCGTTTGCTTTCTCGCCGTTCCTTGTCACAGGAACTGTTCTTGGGTCAGGAATGTATCATGTTCGGCAATATGTGAAACAACATATGTAATCTGGGACTTCTGATTCCTTTCAGCTTAGTTCACGATAGCGATAGAGATATCTGTTACAGTTGATTTCGTGTGCTCTAAGTGAAACATATTACTCATTGTTTACTTTGTTCTAGATCACTGATGTAGGTTATGTTTTCGTCATTATAGTTACGGGGAAAGTGTGCCATCTAGACAATCTTTCTGGAATGTTTATCCAAACTGTAACGCGGGAAACTGACGCAACAACTTCACAGGAAAGGGAGGCGTAATTCACTGAAGGCGCCGTGACCCGCACGTAATCGTTGAAATTTGACGTTATTCTCTACGCTTCCTTGTTTTCAACAGTTTCTACGCTTACATTTTCATCCTATACATCACTGTAATTTATGTACTAGAAGATGCATGTAGCAAGATTTCTTCCCCGTTCATTCACAGTATGAAGCGTTGGAAGGCATTATTGTTCACGATACAAAGCTTGCGAACATTCCTATATTCGACCCTGAATGAGGGTGACTGGAAGTTTATTTATTCCAACTGGTATTATTTACTGGTTTCAATGTTTATACATCGTTAATTAGCATACTTCGTGTCTTAGTTCTTATGCAACCCCACATTCGAAATTGGAACCATAAGCCTAGGTAGGACTCTACTTCTCAAAAAATGAGCAGATTCGTTTTTCTCAGGTTGCTGTAATAATTGAGCATGAATCCTTATTTTATTTCGTAATATCCTTAATTATTGTACACTGTATTTAACTTTGTATTTCACCTGTCTCCGTTTTCATTGTATAGCACATCATGTTGTGTTAACAATTACCAGATTCCTGTTCACCAGAGATCCTCTTGTCTGTGTAGTAGCGACAGACATGCATCACTAGACTGGAAATACTGTGTACAGTATCATTGCTGTCACTGAAGCCAGCACTTTAGAATCGCAATATGGCGGCGAGCGCAAAGGACTTGTAAACAGTTGTTTATTTACTGATAAAACAGTACTTCTGTAAGCCTAAATAATTACATTGCAATTTGTTTTACGTAAACACTGACAGTCTTGAAATAGTTAATGTGCGATACATTTTGAGCTCTGTAATGAATCTAATTGTAACAGATGTAACTTAACCATGTGTTTCTGACCATTTTTGGTCAACTTCTGGTTTTCTTGTCTTGACGTCCCCACCTTATCTTACCAAACGTCAGGCTTCAGTAAAAGTTCGTGTCCATCTGTCTGCCTCCATTTTGATGTTCAGTAGTTATATCAGTACACACACTTCCACACAAACTATGTTAATTTACACTTTGTCAGCGAGACTTTTCCAGCATCCAGCATGAGCTTCGAATAGTTTGCTCGTTATGAAAGTGTTCCTGTAAGTAGAACGTGCTATTTGTCGCTGATAAAAAGCGTTTTTATTCATTTGAGTGTCTTTACGGAAATTAAAATTTGCTTTAAACTTGTGTATACGTAACGGGATGGTCTTCTCATAACACGCTTCTCCAGCATATGTGTTAAACTCAACTAGTAAGAAAATATTTGGTCAACAGCAGAAGTTCTTTAGACCACCTCGTAAAACTTACGTCATTTCGTTTCATAGAATTATATTACTACAATGTACAAATGTTTTGACGTCCCCACCTTATCTTACCAAACGTCAGGCTTCAGTAAAAGACTCGCCCTTGTTAGTCTAGTGATGTACTGTGTGTCTGTGGCGGTAGCCACCTTTGGCGTCCAATGCGTATTGTTCTATCTGCTGCCAGTCTTTTGTTCATTACCCATTGTCTCACGAATGAATGAAATATTGAGCACTCTGAATCGATTCAAGGTAGAAGTTAGATGTGTGTGTAAACTTGGTCAAGGAGGTTTACACCGTGACTATTCAAACATTACAGCAAGATTTATGGACTATAATTACACATACGAGGAAATGTCTACATTGTTTTATGATGAGACTTCTTCCTGTAATACAATGTTCACGTAACTATTCTTAAATTACATGATTACCTGTTTTCTTTTATCTTTCAGAATTAAATCAAATGGAAGGTAAAAAAGTTATACAGAACTGCAACCAGTCACTTTTTTTGAATAATTATGTTTTATTCCATGAACCGGTTTTCGAACCTTTTCAGGTTCATCTTCAGATGGTTTCAGGAAGTTACATCATTACTGCTAGCATAACGCTGGGTGCTGGCGCTATGACAAAAAGATGCGTCACACTTTAATGTATCGCTATGACTATAGCTTATCTGTCGATATGGATGTAAATTTAGTTTTTACTTACTGCGACAGTATAGGCGGCTTTTTTCGGTTCGTGTCCATCTGTCTGCCTCCATTTTGATGTCCAGCAGTTATATCAGTACACACACTTCCACACAAACTATGTTAATTTACACTTTGTCAGCGAGACTTTTCCAGCATCCAGAATGAGCTTTTCAACTGTTGCTTGTAACAAACATCTTGACAGAAAGATATGGCATAGGCCTACTTTGTACAGAGATGAAATTTGTTGTTATTTACATGTATTATAGTCGATATAAGGGCAAGTATTTTAATCAGAATGGCGTTAACATAAGAGCACAAGATAAAATAAATAAATAAATTACTACAAGAACAAACTTCAGGTGATCTGATATCTTATTTCTCTTTGTATATTACAGGCAGTTTATAACAATTTTTATATAATCTCATAATTGGCATTAACATGAATACCCATCAATCAATAATACAGAATTATTGTATATGAAGTGAGATGCAGCTGTCTGTATGACTAGGACCTTTATATTTAAATCAGTAACAAATCTTCAGATGAACTGTGGACTTATTTCTGTTGTTATGTTAACATGATCTGGGGTATTATCAGGAGTAGATTCTGTTTATTTTAGCTAAAGGTATATGGATAAAAGTTATAGTGATTGTAATGGACTAAAGCTGTTTGTATGGCTGCACGCTTTATATTTAAAAAATCATGAACAAAAGTTCTTTAACTATTGACTTATTTTTATTTTTACATTAGAGTGATGTGGAATATTGGTAAAGGAACTGTCTGTTTGTTCCACCTAGAATTAATATGTATAAAAGTACTCATTTATGTTAGCAGTAGAGGGCTTTAACATTTAGAAATATAGTACAGATTTTATAGTTTAGAACTACTTAAACCTTATTAACTTAAGGACATCACACACATCCATACCTGACGCAGGATTCGAACCTGCGACCGTAGCAGCAGCATGGTTCCGGACTGAAGCGCCTAGAACCGCTCTGTCACAGCGGTCGGCCAGAATTAAATTTTGGGCCATGTTTCGTATTGTCAGTTAACTGTGCGGCGATATGGGGAGCCTGCAGTCGATGACGAGTTTAATCCCACTATTCCCACTAACTGTTTCGAAATTTTACCCTTGCCAACTATTACCTGCACAATCGAGCGAACATTGTACCACGTTTCGCTACATAGCAGCCACTCAAAGAAGAGTTCACTCAATTTAAAGAATAAAATAATACTCTTTAACAGTGCCATTACAGATATACCGTACATTGGAATTACAGCACGACATCTCATCGTAACTGAAGTCTGCTATGAAGACTCTGGGCAGCCAAACATAGGTTTTAATGAACCGTTGTTACACAAAAGATATAATTTCGGACCAGACCTATTGGCGTTGTGTCGATACAGTATTTTTGTGGTTATGTTGTCTGCCTGTTAGTGAATTCTACGTGTTATTACATAGATTTATGTTCTCACAGTGGCACTATAAGTTTGCAGATATGTTGTATTATTGTACCTTAGATTTTACTTAGACTACTGCTGTGTGATAGCACATACCAATCATTAGGTGGGAGCCCTAAGCAGTGTGGCGAATCAGCGGGACTGATCGTCTATCTCATCTGCAACATGGGCCAGATGTCGGAGGATGGATCAGTCAGGGGAGTCTCACAGATCTCCAAAACTGAAGGCACTGGTGCCCTCAGGCAGTGAAACTCTGGCCACAGTGGACAATATCACAACCCGCCAGCAGGAATGTAGATCTTACATAGATCTCCCAACTTTCTGATTTTAGGAAACACTCCAGAGACTGGTTTGATCCAACTCTCCGTGCTACTCTAGCCTGTGCAAGCCTCTTCATCTTCGAATAACTACTGCAACCTACATCCTTCTAAATCTGCTTATGTATTCATCTCTAGATCTCCTCCTATGATTTTTACCTTCCTCCCTTCCCTTCAATACTAAATTGGTGATCCCTTGATGCCTCAGAATGGATCCTATCAACCGATCCCTTCCAATCAGGTTGTGCCACAAATTCCTCTTCTCCCCAATTCTATAACGTACCTCCTCATTAGTTACGTGCTCTACCCATCCAATCCTGAACATTCTTCAGTAGCACCACATTTCGAAAGCTTCTATTCTCTTCTGGGCTACACTGTTTATCGTCCATGTTTCACTTCCATACATGGCTACCCTCCATACAAATACTTTCAGAAACGACTTCCTGACACTTAAATCTATACTCGATGTTAACAAATTTGTCTTCTTCAGAAACGCTTTCCTTGCCATAGGCAGTGTGCATTTTATATCCTCTCTTCTTCGGTCATCATCAGTTATTTTGCTCCACAAATAGCAAAACTCATTTACTACTTCAAGGGTCTCATTTCCTTATCTAATTCCCACAGCATCACCTGATTTAATTCGACTGTATACCATTATCCTCTGTTTGCTTTTGTTGATGTTCATCTTACATCTTCCTTTCAAGACACTACCCATTCCGTTCAGGTGCTCTTCCAAGTCCATTGCTGTCTCTGACAGAATTACAATGTCATCAGCAAACCTCAAAGGTTTTATTTCTTGTCCATGGATTTTAATTCCTACTCCAAATTATTCTTTTGTTTCCTTTACTGCTTGCTCAATATACAGACTGAATAACATCGGCGATAGTCTGTTGTCTCACTCCCTTCTCAGTCACTGCCTTCCTTTCATGCCCCTCAACTCTTATAACTGCCATCTAGTTTCTGTTAAAGTTTTAAATAGCCTTTCGCTGCCTTTATTTTACACCTTCCACGTTCAGAATTTAAAAAAGAGTATTCTAGTCATCATCGTCAAAAGCTTTTTTTTAAATCAACAAACGTTAGAAACGTAGGTTTCCATTTCCTTAACCTATCTTCTAAGGTAAGTCGTAGGGTCAGTATTGCCTTGCGTGTTTGCGTGTTCCACCATTTCCACGGAATCCCAAGTGATCTTCCCCGAGGTCGACTTCTACCAGTTTTTCCATTCGTTTTTAAAGAAAATATTTCTTTTTTTCTGCATATTTTCCTATTGAAACCAGTGTACACCAAAAGGCACACCCTAAATGTCTGATATCTTTCATTTTCAATGAAAACCGTCAGATCACTTAATTTACAGTACTAATGAGTGAATGTAATAGGGAGATCTCGAAATTCATCTCTATCTATCATAGGAGTTGAAGCGCCCATTGGGAGAGGTCATGTGGTGGAGCGGATGAACGTCTTGCCTCTTGTACTTTGGAAGACTGACTGACTGGACATTTATCAAATGATCTATTGTTACAGCACACCCATTTATCAGTATGAGTTGCGAAACGTAACTTAGCCCGATCCTGCTGCATATTCATTACTTCATTAAGCTTATTCGTCTTTACCAAATATCATTGCTATCGACACAGTCCTCAGATGAATAGATAGCTAATATACTCCCCCTTCTCCAGTACAGATATCTCGTCCATTGAACACAGTAAACAATTATATCCATCCTTCCAGTCCAGCAGCTAGACACAGACTGAGTCCTTTTCCCGCCATTTTTCCCCTGACCGCCATATTGTATTACGTCACAGGAGAGGAAATGGGCAGTTGTAATAGTGCCCCCTGGTAGTTGTGAAGTAGGTCAGTTGGACTCTGGACCTCATGGTGAATAAACTGGATGCAGCTACTGCCTGTAACAACTCAAATTGTTTAAATAAACAATGCATACTTATGTCTGTCCTATCTGGTAGCCCAGCACAGACTAAGTCCTTTTCCCACCAATTTCCAGATGGGGGAGAGAAGAGGAGGGAAGCAATGCATGCAAAATAAAGACTTATGTCCATTCTGCCTGACAGTCCAACGCAGACTGAGTTCTTTTTCTTCCAATTTCCAGATGGGGAAGGGAAAGGGTGGGGTAGGGGAGCAGGAAGGAGAGGGGAGGTGCTAGGTTAGTGGATGTAGCCCAATTGACCTATTTTCCCCTCCAAACTTTGAACTTCCCACTGTGATATCATTGCGACGTTGCCACATCTATGGCCGCCATCTCGGATACGCCACCTTGGTTGGTTGGTTTGGGGAAGGAGACCAGACAGCGTGGTCATCGGTCTCATCGGAATAGGGAAGGATGGGGAAGGAAGTCGGCCGTGCCCTTTCATAGGAACCATCCCGGCATTTGCCTGGCGTGATTTAGGGAAATCACGGAAAACCTAAATCAGGATGGCCGGACGCGGGATTGAACCGTCGTCCTTCCGAATGCGAGTCCAGTGTCTAACCACTGCGCCACCTCGCTCGGTTACGCCACCTTGAATAAATCCGTACCCACAGACTGGAAAGTTGCACAGGTCACACCAATATTCAGGAAAGGTAGTATGAGTAATCCACAAAATTACAGCCTCGTGTTCGAACATCACGAGTCCTCGAAGAGAACGTGTGTTGATTCACAGTCAACACGGGTTTAGAAAACATCGTTCTTGTGAAACACAACTAGCTCTTTACTCATATGAAGTGTCGAGTGCTATTGACAAACGATTACAAATTGATTCCGTATTTCTAGATTTCCAGAAGGCTTTTGACACTGTACCATACAAGCGGCTTATAGTGAAATTGCGTGCTTATAAAATATGGTGTCAGTTATGCGACTGGATTCGTGATTTTCTATCAGAGAGGTCGCAGTTCGTAGTCTAGTAAAACAGATGTGATTTCTGCTCTTCCCCAAGGTTCTGTTATAGATCTTTTGCTGTTCATTATTTATATAAACGGTTTAGGAGACAATCTGAGCAGCCGTCTTAGCGTATTTGCAGATTACGCTGTCGTTTATCGACTAGTAAAATCATCAGAAGCTCAAAACAAATTGCAAAACGATTTAGGAGAGGTATCTGAATGGTGCGAAAATTGGCAATTGACCCTAAATAACGAGAAGTGTGACGTCATCTGTTAAACTTCGGTTACACGATAAATCAGTCAAATCTAAAGGCAATAAATTCAACTAAATACCTAGGAATTACAATCACTAACAACTTAAATTGGAAGGAACACATAGAAAATGTTGTGGGGAAGGCTAACCAAAGACTGCGTTTTATTGACAAGACATTTAGAAAATGTAACAGATCTACTAAAGAGACAGTCTACACTACGCTTGTCCGTCTGCTTTGAGAATGCTGTTGCAGAATGTGAGGTCTTTACCTGATAGGATTGGCGGAGTACATCGAGAAAGTTCAAAAAAGGGCAGCACGTTTTGTATTATCGCGAAATATGCGAGAGACTGTCACTGAAATGATATAGGATTGGGGTGGAAATCATTAAAACAAAGGCGTCTTTCCTTGCGGCAGAATCTTCTCGCGCAATTTCCGTCACCAATTTGCTCCTCCGAATGTTGTCTTCATCATCATTTCATCCCCATCCGGCGCGCAGGTCGCCCAATGTGGCGTCGAATGTAATAAGACCTGCACCAAGGCGGCCGGACCTGCCCCGCGAGGGGCCTCACGGCCAATGACGCCAAACGCTCATTTCCATTTTCTTCCGAATGCGAAAATATTCTGTTGACGTCGACCTGCACAGGGAGAACCCAGTACGTTGTCCTCGATGGTCAGTGTTCATCGGAAGTGAGGGTCTCATCTGGAGTGCCCCAGGGAAGTGTGGTAGGTCCGCTGTTGTTTTCTATCTACATAAATGATCTTTTGGATAGGGTGGATAGCAATGTGCGGCTGTTTGCTGATGATGCTGTGGTGTACGGCAAGGTGTCGTCGTTGAGTGACTGTAGGAGGGTACAAGATGACTTCGACAGGATTTATAATTGGTGTAAAGAATGGCAGCTAACTCTAAATATAGATAATTGTAAATGAATGCAGATGGATAGGAAAAAGAATCCCGCAATGTTTGAATACTCCATTAGTAGTGTAGCGCTTGACAAAGTCACGTCGATTAAATATTTGGGCGTAACACTGCAGAGTGACATGAAGTGGGACAAGCATGTAATGGCAGTTGTGGGGAAGGCGGATGGTCGTCATCGGTACATTGGTAGAATTTTGGGAAGATGTGGTTCATCTGTAAAGGAGACCGCTTATAAAACACTAATACGACCTGTTCTTGAGTACTGCTCGAGCGTTTGGGATCCCTATCAGATCGGATTGAGGGAGGACATAGAAGCAATTCAGAGGCGGGCTGCTAGATTTGTTACTGGTAGGTTTGATCATCACGCGAGTGTTACGGAAATGCTTCAGGAACTCGGGTGGGAGTCTCTGTAGGAAAGGAGGCGTTTTTTTCGTGAATCGATACTGAGGAAATTTAGAGAACCAGCATTTGAGGCTGACTGCAGTACAATTTTACTGCCGCCAACTTATATTTCGCGTGAAGACCAAAAAGATAAGATAAGAGAGATTAGGGCTCGTATAGAGGCATATAGGCAGTTATTTTTCCCTCGTTCTGTTTGGGAGTGGAACAGGGAGAGAAGATGCTAGTTGTGGTACGAGGTACCCTCCGCCACGCACCGTATGGTGGATTGTGGAGTATGTATGTAGATGTAGATGTAAAGAAACGATCATCTTAATAAAACAAGGGTAATTATAGCTCGCACGGAAAGATATAGGTGTTCGTTTTTTCCTCGAGATTGGAATAACAGCGAATTATTGTGAAGTCGGTTCGATGAACCCTCTGCCGGGCACTTGAATGTGATCTGCAGAGTATCCATGTTGATGTAGATGTAGACAATACACGTATGCCGTATTAATCCACATTGACGGCCGTTTTAACATCTGAAACGCGTCGTAGAAATAAATAAACACTGTCCGGCAAGAATAAACAGTTTCTTCACTCCAAGGCTGCTTCCTGTCGTACAGTGACATGAAATAAGCCCGAGGGTCTGATGACGACGCCATGGTGGAGACGTCTTTCCTTACGACACGGTTCGCAGAAGGGAAGGTGGGTCTCGTCGTATCTGGCCGCCAGCAGTGGCGCGTGACGTCCATGTCCGCGCTGACGCAAAGTGTTGGCCCCGTGCTGCGCTGCAGCTGTCGGAAGACTGGACGGGCTCCGCCCCTGCGAGCAGCCCGCGCCGTGTCGCAACTGCGAGAGCTGCCGACGAGCCGCCCTTAGCCCTTCCTGCCTCGCGCCGCCTTCTCGGAAGTGTTTGCCGCCGCCAGGACAAGGTCCGCCGCGGCGACGCAGCACTGGCGAAGGCGACAATGCCTTCAGCTGCCACAGGCACCTCACACACGCACTCTGACGTACACATCAAGTCCTCACCACAGGCCCATACTACAGAAGCCACTGTAAATTGTCTCCAACAGTGGATCATACAGTGTTGGGCTGGTACATAGAACGATGCTGGGGGGGGGGGGGGGGGGTAACAAAAAAAGACGGCCCACCACAAAGGACCGAATCGGACGGAAATTTATAGACGTGATGTACGAGGGTCACTCCAAGAGAAATGCACACTATGTTTGTAAAAATACTGTTTTCATTGTGCAAGTGTGAAAGTTTTACAGTGTGTACATACAAAGGACGTGGAAGAGCAGTTGAACGGAATGGACAGTGTCTTGAAAGGAGGATATAAGATGAACACCAACAAAAGCAAAACGAAGATAATGGAATTTAGTCGATTTAAGTCGGGTGATGCTGAGGAAATTAGATTAGGAAATGAGACACTTAAAGTAGTAAAGGAGTTTTGCTATTTGGGGAGCAAAATAATTGATGATGGTCGAAGTAGAGAGGATATAAAATGTAGACTGGCAATGGCAAGGAAAGTGTTTCTGAAGAAGAGAAATTTGTTAACATCGAGTATAAATTTAAGTGTCAGGAAGTCGTTTCTGAAAGTATTTGTATGGCGTGTAGCCATGTATGGAAGTGAAACATGGACGATAAATAGTTTGGACAAGAAGAGAATAGAAGCTTTCGAAATGAGGTGCTACAGAAGAATGCTGAAGATTATATGGGTGGATCACATAACTAATGAGGAGGTATTGAATAGAATTGGGGAGAAGAAGAGTTTGTGGCACAACTTGACAAGAAGAAAGGGCCGGTTGGTAGGACATGTTCTGAGGCACGAAGGGATAACAAATTTAGCATTGGAGGGCAGTGTGGAGGGTAAAAAACGTAGAGGGAGACCAAGAGATGAATACACTAAGCAGATTCAGTAGGATGTAGGTTGCAGTAAGTACTGGGTGATGAAGAAGCTTGCACAGGATAGGGTAGCATTGTGTACATACATAGTTCCGCGTAGTCAGCGCGTACACAACTTTCCCACTAGAGCGCGCCCCGCTAAGCACAACAGCGCAGGCGCAGCGCTCGTCCGTCTCCGCACTACGAGATGGCGCTGTCAGAAACGGGCCAAATTCTGCTTCCGGCGATTCGCGTATTAATATGTAACGCAGCCAATGAGATCGCTGCTAACGTAGAACCTTTTCTCCTCGCCGATCACACTCGCGCAGTGATACCTGAACGCGTGAGGTATTATAACGAGTGTACAGACCTCCGATTAGTCAGTCTGTAGTAGTCTGCATTTGTCTGCATTAGTCTATAGTCAAGTTTCAGTCTGCGCCTAATAAGATTATCATATTCCTGTACATAGCCATGAAGAGAAATGTATAGACACTTTGTCAAGTATCAGAGATATGGAGAATAAGATTAACGTACCAAGACCAAAGGAACTTCAGATTGTCAATTGTAAGCAGCATCCAGAATCAAGTTAAGTAATTTCTATGCTTTTTATTATTTTAATAAATGTGTGAGAAAATTAATCAAGTTCTGTTTAAAGTTGGTCACCGTCAATCTGCTACTCTAAGCGTGCAAGTGGCATTTCTATCGACTGACCTAATGGCAGAAGATAAACACGCCACGATAAGACCACGAGACATATTGTTGACACTCGCCTATTTCGCTAGAGCGACAAGTCAGATAATCTGATGGTGTGTGTACCGAAGGTCTTACAGTACGCACACCACAGGTAGCATGGAGAGCTGCATCAAACCAGTCTCAGGACTGAAGACCACAACAACAAGAACAGATACATCCTTCTCGCTTGTTTTCAAACTTAGTTCAACCTGTTCCCGTGAGTGGCGCCGTCACAGCATGTCTTCAAGATGGCTGCTACACTTGACGTTCGTCAGAAGCAACGTGCTGTCATAGAATTCCTGTGCTGCGTGAACCGTAAATTTACTTTCAAAATCTTTTCTTAAAGAATTTACTTTATTTACCAGCGATTCATCAAGAACACATTTAATCACACTAGATGAGCGTGGAAGTAGTTGCCAGGAAGTAACTGATGGAAAACGAAATTACTTTTAACAAATGTGAATTTTATTCCTAAAAGCTTTTTTAAAAAACAGGTTTAAAATTATAAGCAGAAAAGCACCCTATAAATATCAAGTTACAATTTTATTTAGAGGCAAACAGAACATTATTAATAGTATGAGCCTTCGGGCTGATGAGCTTGCCTGCTCCCTTTCAACACGGCCATAATCATGACCGCTCACAACAACCTCTGAAAGAGTACACTGGTGCAAATCTCCAGCACACCAGATTACTTTAAACAAAAAATATTTTAGCACCTCACACAAACACGTAAACTATGCACCCCGTAAGAGGGATGGAAATGGTACAACACTCAAATTATTTCCCACTGAAAGTGCAATTTTTTAAGGACTTATGGTTGAAGGACTGCAACCTTATAACCTAAAATGACTATTTAAATAAAACCCATAAAATGCAGACTTACATAAAATTTACAACATTCTCTACATTACACATATACCACCTCGCAAGATGATAGGCAAGATAAAAACACATTTCAAGAATTCAGCCTTTAAGCAATAAATTCGTTAACACCGAATCCGACAAACTTGACAGAGGCAGCTATTAACGTATGGCAGATTGACGGGGGGGGGGGGGGGGGGGGTTTCTAAACAACCCGAACCGCAGATTGCTCTAAACCTCCCCAAATCCACGAGGGAAAAACGGACCACTCAATTCACAAATAACCACCTTCCAGCGGGTGGGCAAACGGAAACGAATGGTGGGACGACCCCAAAACAAAGTGGCTGGTGAAATGGTTCAAATGGCTCTGAGCACTATGGGACTTAACATCTAAGGTCATCAGTCCCCTAGAACTTATAACTACTTAAACCTAACTAACCTAAGAACATCACACACAGCCATGCCCGAGGCAGGATTCGAATCTGCGACCGTAGCTGTCGCGCGGTTCCAGACTGTAGCGCCTTTAACCGCTTGGCCACCCCGGCCGGCGCGGCTGGTGACCTCACCAAGAATGAAACAACATATCTCCAATCACTTCTAATGAACTGCGATTTCTGGCGAAGACCTGGCGCAGCACCCCCAACGCTCTCCCGAACCGTCCGCTGCCAGCCGCTTCAACGGACGCAGGAAGGCGCGCCGATCTCCCGTCTCACGGCGTCGCAGCTCGCCCCGGCCAGCCCGATGTCGTGGTTTCGCTTCTGTTGCTCTCGTGTGAACCGCGAAGCCACTACCCCTTTCTATACGGCGCTGTCCACTGGACTCACGTGGGTACCTCACATGCGCCGACGCTCAAGGCGGACAAGTCATCTCGTGTCTCAGTGCGCGACCGACCAACACACCGATCCAACCGCCAATGACCGTTGCTCGAGCAACTCTAGCAGACTGGCGGCCTAAAGCGCAGACTCAGATGCAGGAACTCAGCCCCGACCGGGCGACCGCTAGCGGAGTTCTGTTACTGGCGGAGTGGCAAGACTCTCGTTTTGCCGGCTTTAAAGTTTGATCCAAACGACAGACATACTAGCACTCCGACGACAGACAGACACTAACTGCCGCACAAATGCAAACGAGAGACAGACCAGCAACTGGTGACGCGAGACTGACCTACCTTCACTCCGACTGACCAATTGACTAGACTCGCCGAGACTTACAGAGTGACCAACTGCCGAGCTCATAGCGCCTCTTAAATGCACGTGAACAAGTAACTTTTTCCCTTTCCCACCAGAGGGAGACACCAAAGCTGCGATTTCCACATCGGCGCCACCGCCAGAAACGGAGGACGACTGATTCACACTACGCGCTGCGAAGCGCTGTTCAAAACAGCAATTTTATCCACTGCTCACTGTGACAACGAGACACTGGGAAACATCCACAAGAGGTTGAAAAAGGTGTATGGAGATGCTGCTGTCGATCGCAGTACAGTTAGTCAGTGGGCAAGCAGGTTACGTGATGAGAGCGGGCACGGCAATATTGAGGATTGTCCTCGCAGCGGCAAGCCTCGTACTGCAGACAATGTGCAGAGAGTTAACGAATTGGTGACTGCTGACAGACGCATCACAGTGAACGAATTCTCACGCTACGTTGGGATAGGGGAAGGAAGTGTTTGCAGAATACTGAAAGTGTTGGCTTTAAAAAAGGTTTGTGCCAGGTGGGTTTCCAGGATGTTGACAGTGGCTCACAAAGAAACAAGAGAAACGGTATGCAGCGAACTTTTGGAACAGTACGAGAATGGTGGAGAATTTCTTGGAAGAATTGTGACAGGTGATGAAACATGGCTCCATCATTTTTCACCAGAGACGAAGAGGCAATCAATGGAGTGGGATCATGCAAATTCACCCAAGCCAAAAAAATTTCAAAACGACACCTTCTGCTGGAAAAGTTGTGGCTACGATGTTTTTCTATTCCGAAGGACTCTTGTTTGTGGACATCATGCCAAGTGGAACCACCATAAATTCTAAAGCATGTGTGACGACACTGAAGAAACTTCAAGCTCGACTGAGTCGTGTTCGACCACATCGGCAAAAGCAGGATGTTTTGCTGTTGCCCGACAATGCACGGCCACATGTCAGTCAAAAAACCGTGGAAGCGATCACAAAACTCGAATGGACAACACTGAAACACCCGCCTATAGTCCTGACATGGCTCCATGTGACTATCATCTCTTTGGGAAACTGAAAGACTCTCTTCGTGGAACAAGGTTTGAAGATGATGGCTCCCTTGTGCACGCTGCCAAACAATGGCTCCAACAGGTCGGTCCAGAATTTTACCGTGCGGGTATACAGGCGCTGGTTCCAAGATGGCGTAAGGCAGTTGAGAGAGATGGAAATTATGTGGAGAAATGAAAATATTGTTCCTAAAGGATGTATATACACACTGTAAAACTTTCAAACATGTAGAATAAAAGATGGATTTTTTTTAAAAAAATAGTGTGCATTTCTTTTGGAGTGACCCTCGTACATATACAATAAAAGTATTACAATTTCAGAAAACTGGATTACTGATGCAAGAGGAAGAGTTTCACACACTGAGCAACTCAGAAACGCGTTGGTCCTACTCTGGCCCTTATGCAAGCAATTATTCAGCTTGGCGTTGATTTGCAGATGTGTTGGAGGTTCTACTGAGGGATATCGTTCAAATGGTTCAAATGGCTCTGAGCACTATGGGACTCAACATCTTAGGTCATAAGTCCCCTAGAACTTAGAACTACCTAAACCTAATTAACCTAAGGACATCACACACACCCATGCCCGAGGCAGGATTCGAACCTGCGACCGTAGCAATCCCGCGGTTCCGGACTGCAGCGCCAGAACCGCTAGACCACCGCGGCCGGCGGGGATATCGTGCAATGCTGAAAAATTATCGTGATAGATCGTCAAATTACCGAGCTGGTTTGAGGGCCCTGTCCGTAATTCTCCAAATGTTCTTAGTTGGGGGCCAACGGCCTTGCTGTCAGATCACTGAAGTCAAGCGCTGTCGGGCTGGGTTTGCACTTGGATGGGTGACCGTCCGGTGTGCCGAGCGCCGTTGGCAAGCGGGATGCACTCAGCCCTTGTGAGGCAAACTGAGGAGCTTCTTGACTGAGAAGTAGCGGCTCCGGTCACGTAATCTGAGAACGGCCGGGAGAGCGGTATGCTGACCACATGCCACTCCGTATCCGCATCCAGTGACGCCCCCGGGATGAGAGGATGACACGGCGGCCGGTCGGTACCGTTGGGCCTTCCAATTCCTGTTCGGACGGAGTTTTAGTTTAGTTCTTAGTTGGGGAGGTATCTGGCGACCTTCCTTGCCAAGGCGGGGTTTGGCGAGCACCGAGAAAAGTAGTAGAAACTCTCGTCGTCTACGGGAAGGCACTATCTTGCTGAAATGTTAAGTCCAAGACGGCTTTCCATGAAGGGCATCAAAACAAGGCGTAGAGTATCGTCGGCGTTCGCTGTGATGAACGGCCGCCGCGGATGATAACCAAAGGGGTCCTGCTATGGAATGAAATGACACCCCGACCATACACCTCGTTATCAAGCCATATGGCGAGCGACGGTCATGTTGGTATACCATCACTGTCCAGGGCGTCCCCAGACACATCTTCGGTGGTCATCGGCGCTCGGTTCGAAGTGGGACTCATCACTGAAGACAATTCTACTCCAGTCAATGAGATTCCAGGCCGAATACGAGTCTGAAGATGTCTTATACAACGGTGGGATACCAATCTGACTGAAGCCGGCCATATAGCCTCGAGTGACAGTGCGGGATGCCCTTTCATTGTCATCCTCGGCACCCTCACAGCATAGCAGTGTGTCGACGAGATTCTACGCCCCACTTTGTTGCCCATCACGGCAAGAAATACTGGACTTACATTTCAGCAAGATAATACCCGCTCCCACACGACGACTGTCTCTACTGCTTGTCTTCGTGCATGCCAAACCCTACCTTCGCCCGCAAGGTCGCCGGATCTTTCCCCAGTTGAGAACGTTTGGAGCATACTGTGCAATGTCCACCAGCTCGAGGTTTTTGACGATCTAACGCTCCAATTGGACAGTATTTGATACTACATCCCTCAGGAGGACACCTAACAACTCTATCAATCACTGTCAAGCCGAATAACGGGCCAGTAGTACACGAATGTGTTACTCACTTGCTCAATGTGTTAAGCTCTATCTCTTGAATAAATCATCAATTTTTTTCTGAAATTGTAGTAATTTCTTTGTCTGTACATGTACACCACATTTACCGATTTCTGCCCCATTTGGATAATTCATAGCTTAAAGTGTATTTATCGATGACAAAGCAGTTTTTCATTCATCTCAGTGTTTATGACTTAATATTTCCTGAACTATATGTCACACAGCGACATATTTTTCTAGGTACATCTGGTGTGATGTATGAATACTGTCTTCAAAAATTGCTGCGAACGGAATTAGTAGCAACGAAATTATAAATTTTAACGTCTTGTAAGATGCGACAGTTTTTCGTGCAACTCAGTTTTTATGACGTCATATGTCCTGAATTATGTGTCGTATCGAGCCAGGTGGCGCAGTGGCTAGCACACTGGACTCGCATTCTGGAGGACCCGCCTGCGGCCATCCTGATTTAGGTTTCCCGCGACTTCCCTAAATCGCTTCAGGCAAATGCGGGATGGTTACCTTGAAAGGGCACCGCCGTCTTCCTTCCCCAACCTTCCCTAATCCGAGCTTGTGCTCCGTCTCTAATGACATTGTTGTCGATGGGATGTTAAGCACTAAAGTCCTCCTCCAATTATGTGACACAGGATACAATGTTCAAATGTGTGTGAAATCTTACAGGACGTAACTGCTAAGGTCGTTAGTCCCCAAGCTTACACACTACTTAACCTAAACTATCCTAAGGACAAACACACACACCCATGCCCGAGGGAGGTTCAAATTGCTCTGAACACTATGAGACTTAACGTCTGAGGTCATCAGTCCCATAGAACTTAGAACTACTTAAACCTAACTAACCTAAGGACATCAGGCACACCCATGCCCGAGGCAGGATTCGAACCTGCGACCGTAGCTCTCACGCGGTTCCAGACTGTAGCGCCTAGAACCCCTCGGCCTCTCCGGCCGGCCCCGAGGGAGGACTCGAACCTCCGCCGGGACCAGTCGCACAGTCCATAACTGCAGCGCCTAAGACCGCTCGGCTAACCCCGCGCGGCTGACGTAGAATACAACCATCCAATGGTATACGTGAATACTGACTGCAAAATGCGAAGTCATAACTTAAAAAGTCAAGCTTCATGCGGCACTTTTACTTAACGAACGGCAAAAATGTATTAAGTGATAAACTTTTTTCCTATCATCATTTTGTGGTGGTCAACAGTGAGGAAACGTTTTTAAAGGTTTGAAATTATATATGAAGGTTGTTGCAAGTCCCGAAGTGCTCTCATTCCCAAATACTGTATGATTAAATAATGGTTATTCGTGTGTCGTGTGCCACACTGCTTTTCCACCCCGACGCCTTTGATAGGTAGGTGGTGATTCCCAGAAAATAAACGATATGCGTGCCATGTTTGGTTGAAATGGGTTTAGTGGTTTAGGAGCAAATGTAAAACATACTACATACATACATATATACATACATCCATTTTTATAATGTCTGGATTAAAACTAACATTTTTCGGTGGAACAGCGATTCTATCATGATGCTACGTCCAATCAGCTAGAAGTTTGTTTCCTGAAACAGAGATTATAGGTTTCAATACTCATTTTAACCACAGTTTGTGGAAAAAAGTTAAATATTGTGGCCCTATTCCTGCCCGAAACGAATAAATACACTCTTACATAAGAATACATTCCGCTCTAGCATATTTTCCCTGTAAATGTTGGATGATGATTGGCTGTCTGTTCAGGAGAGCGCGTCTGAACCCCCCCCCCCCCCCCCCCCTCAAAAAAAAAAAAAAAAAAAAAAAAAAAAAAAAAAAAAAAAAAAAAAGCTTCAGAACTTATGTGACTGTTCCCGGTCGAGTGGCTCAATAAAGAGTGTATGCTAAGAGATGTGTAATTGCAGTACATGATGAAAGGGTCCTGTAGCCACCTTTCATTAGTCCGGTAGCCCATTTTCATTACCATTTCTCTTTCTTTTCCTTGTTTCTCTATTCTCTTTACTCTGATAGTAGTGTGATTGAATGAATGTGGTTGTGTGTCACGTTGCTAGACGGTGGCGTAGTCTGCCGCCGGTACGGGAAGCGTCCACAGCTGTGCTCCAGTCGAAGAAGGGTGAGTTAGACTGACCGCGTGGCGCGTTGTTACTTGGCGAGGGGACAGCTGTTAGCCTTTGGTCTCGCTTTTCAAATCTGGAAGATTGCTTTGCCTTGTCGCAGCAAGGAATGCAAAACTTTGGCAGATTTTTCTTTTAGCAAATTTCTGTAGCAGACTTGGATCCGCCGGAAGAGCGCCACACAAAGGTGTCGATAAGAAGTGAGCACTCGCTTCTGTATGAATGTCTGTTTGCCTTCAGCTGTGCCTGCATAAGCCTTCACCTTTCTAAATATTTAGAGCCTTGCCTTATCGTAAATTTTCCTTGCTTTATGTGTCTTTCGTCCGTGGGGAGCCAACCACGTGGTAGAACATTATAGTTGTTGGGCTACCGGCATCACTAACTGTCCGATCGCATGTTTGTTTTAGATAATGTTAACATGATTGTGTGATGTGGTATTGTTGGAATTTGGCACTATAACTAGAAATTGTGTCTCCACAAACCACGATACCTCACGAATAGTTACACATGGCTTACCCTGCTCACGGATTTCGGTAAACCAGAGATCTTCTGATGCACAGTGATGATTAGTTATTTTCGGTTGGATGTGCTAATTGGTATATTGTCTTTCTGTGATACAGAATTTACGTGAATTTATGATATAGGTGTGCATTTTCTTACATGTTTTATCTTGTATATGTATTACTGTATAGACATTGTGATTTAGTATTCAATTGTGTTACAAGTGTGTGTTGATTCTTGTCCTGTAGCGTGTATCGGTGTCATATAGTAAATCTTGGGTGCTTTGTGGGGACTGTGAGTCCATTAGGAGACTTTGGCATTATTCTTGTTGTATTTTGGAGCACGGAGTAACTATCCTTATGATGGAGACGCGTAGATGTTCAGGGAGCCGCGATCGGAAAAACCTGCCAGACAATAGCCCTGAACAAGGACGAGGTCAAAACGTCGAGTCCGACCAGGAACGAAACGCGGAAAACGCAAGTACAAGTGTTGTCCATCCTGAGCCCGTTGTAGTGATTTCGAGTCATTCGATAGATGCAAATTCATTACAGGCTATGCTACGACAATTACTAGACAGTAATAGGAGACATATCGAGGAAGTGAATAAAAAACAAGCGGAAGAAAATAGGAGACATATCGAGGAAGTGAATAAAAAACAAGCAGAAGAAAATAGGAGGCATATCGAGGAAGCAAATAAGAGATTGACTAGTGAAATAGTACAGGGTGTTGGGGAGAAACTGGCGATCATTGACCAACGCATCTCCGCCTTAGAAGAGGGGCAGCAAGTCATTAGCAAGCAGGTGATGTAGCAAGAAGAAAGGTTCGCTAGGAATATACGCATACTAGCAGAACGATGCCAGAGTGAACAAGCGGCTCTTATGTCCCGAATAGAGGACACTGCGGCTATGTGCCCCGTCCACCTTAGCGCGCAGGTAGAAACCCTCAGCCAGGCGATAATAGCTCTCGAGCGAGAGCAAGGCTTACGCAAACACAACAAGACACGGCCCACCGAGAGATGCGAAAAGAAATAGCCAGGATCTCAGACGCAGTGGCGCGTAAGTCTGACAATAATAGGGAAACGATTACCTCGTCATCAGCGGATTCAGACGAAATACGGTCGATAACGAAATGTCCGCGCGGGCAGTGTGAAAAAAATATACAACAAAGAGGGGTTACCGAGGGACTATGTGAGCGCATGGCCCGTTTAGAACTTCGCCTAAAAGAGTTAACGGCCCATGAAGTTGAAAGAAATGAACGAAAGGGCCACTATTCCGACGATGATTCCGGGAACGACGGCGAATTTGATCATCGTCACGATCACGGATCTCGTACCAGGTGGGAACGGCGCGGATCCCCTCAGGAACGTTCGCCAAGGGAAACTCACGAATTTGACTTTAAACATTTTCTTACCGTGAGGAAGTTTGAAGTCTTCCGTAACTCGGCTACGGGGATTCACCCGCGGGCCTGGATACAGCAGTTCGAGTTCTCCCACCCTCCTACGTGGCCCAGTGCGCACAAGATAGAGTATATGTGCGGCTACCTCGAAGGTGAGCCAGCGGCGCGGATGAGGTCAATTGCACGCAATTGCTACACTGTTGGGGAGTTTCGACAACACTTCCTGTCGATCTATTGGTCAGTGGCAGCGCAAAGTCGTGTAGAACACGGACTCATTATGCTACCAGAGTTAAATAGGTCAAAATACTCCAGCCCTGTGCAGATGTTCGAGCACATGCTGTAGGCGAATGAACATCTTGACGATCCTTATGGACCTGCGGAAATTATTCGCATTTGCCTGGGAAAGTTTCCAATGCAGTTGCGCCACGTTATCCTTGCAGGACGACGTAAGGATGACGTAGAGGGGTTTCGCAATTTCCTTTTAGAGCTTGAGTGCGATGCGAATGGCACCACGCAGAACTACGGTCAGAGCGCCTACGAGCAGCGGCCGCGCGAGCGAAGCCGCAGCCGTAGAGACAGGTGGCACTTCAGACGTAACGGGTCGCCTCAGAGTTACAGGGCGCGCGAGCGTTGGCAGCGTCGCGACTCCTCACGGATCGCAGGCAGAACGAACGATGCCAATCGTCATCATTCGACGAGAGTAAATCAAAGATACCCCCGGGAGTTTAGAAGATATGGTAATGAGCAGAGATTTAGGCGCAATTATAGTGGACCTAGGAACGGTAGTCGTGATCGACCACAAAATAATTATCGAACAAGCAACAACAGGGGTGCCGTAAACAGTACGGGTGGTCCGCCAGTGGGTGTTGAAATTCGTCCCGCAAACCCGCGGCACAATCCGACAAATGCCCCTAATCAAAGGGATCAATGACTATTGGATGACTCGGTTGGCGCAACTTAATGAGGACCCGTGCTATTGACGATATTGATGTGCCTTTGATAAAGGAAGACGTTATTATGGAAGATTTGTTGAGGGAGGGTCACAGTATTGGTGTGTCTGCGGTAAACCCAGTCGCTTCTGTTTCGTAAAATTACAGTGCGTATTTTCCAATGCTTTGATTCACTCTGGTGTGATTAAAATTAACGTTTATATTTTCTATGAATTGTAAAGGGTCCCCCAATATGTGTGTAGTTATTTCTTCTTGTCAGCAGAAAGGAGTAGTGTTGTGCAGCTTCAAAACGTCTGAATGTGAATGATTATGAGGCTCATATGAAGCGTTTCCTATTACAGTAAGACGACTTTCGTTTTTTGATGACTAAAAAGGTATCGGGTGTGTTGGCGTGGCGAGTCAATGGTCGTAAGGTAATTCTTGATGATAAATTACAGTTTTAGTGTTCTTATTCCCCTTAGGTGAGCATGATTCAGTGAGATTTTTCAAATGTACTGCGATGTTAATGAAGCAACTTGGTGACTTGTAGATGAAGGACTTGTGTATGAAGGGAGACTAATAGTTTTTGATTTTCAGAGTTGCCATCTTATAAGATATTTGGAAAGTGTAACTTGCCATCACATACTACTAGGTACGGTTGAGGACACCAGGATGTGAAACCCCAGAAGACGTATATGGAAACAGCTTACAAACTCAAGCAGCTTGATATTTAATAGAGAATCAATGCGACTACCTCCAAGCTAAAATAACATGACGGTAGGTGAGGACCCCTGGGGACACGTGGTGAGTAAGTGTGTAATCATTATGAGTATCTTATGATAGCAGTAAGTTGGGTACTCATGGCCCCGGACAATGGATTTCTTTTGACAGTATGTTTTTATGTACTTATAGGACGAAGTGTTTATGTGTTTGCTAATAGGATAGGATGATTTTTATTTCCACTTTTATGCCGACTGACCTTTTGCATTAGTCTGATGAATAGATGTTGAAACATTTACCATTCCAGATGTGACTTGAATGAACCTTCTGTGTCTCATTAATCATAACGTTTATTATGCAATGTCCATAGAAAAGAAGTCTCGGAAATTTGTCACAGATCAGCAAACGTGTTCTGCAAACCTTGGAGGAGCAGTTAATGAACAACAATATGGGTATTGGTAGTTGAAAGGAATATTTTGTTTATATGTGGGAATTGTAGTCGGGCTATATGGTGATGGTGACTAGTACGAGCTGTGTAGATTGTGTGAGAGAGCGTAGTTAGGAGTAGGTAGAGTTTTGTGTCTGTAGCTAGCAGCGGCGCCAAATCCTATCCAAATCCTGACCAAACCTTGTACAAGATCTACCCTGAGTGATTGAGAGCAGATGTAATGCTGGAACTATATTTTATAAAAAGGATTTTTTGTTTGTTTGAATATTGGTTATTTAATTTTCCTCATTGTTTTTTTTATTAGTAATGTTAAGAAGGCCCTTTTTGTCAAGTTAATTTTGGGCACTATTCCATGTATTGATCAGGCGTGAGAAACTCCGAAGATTTTGTGGTAATCTGTACACATGATATTTTGTGACGATCTCTGTGAGCGCAGTTCATTAGTGGGCGCAAGGCCGCCTAGGGAGCCTCCGCATCAGAAAGCACAGGGCTTGGTCCACCGGCAGGCGTTGCAGAACCCTGGTATCAACGGCGAAGCAGTGGTGCGGCGAGCGGTCACAGCTGTTTCCCCATCAGAGGGGAGGGGATGCTGGTCTCCCCCCAGGCGCAGGCTCACACCGGAGCCGGCAGCGCCAGCTGATGGCCGGCGTTCCACCCCATGCGCTAGTCATCTGACAAGCGAAAGGGAAAGTATGACGCACACCAGGCGAGGCCGCCGATCCCTGAGCGCCGCTAGTCCAGACGGCCGCTGCGGTGAGGTAACGCCTACTGCCCGGAGGGACACGGGTCCCACCACTGACGCATCAGCTGAGACGGTGCAAAGAGGTGATAAGCGAGTCTCAAGCCCGACATCCGCACGAGTTTACGTCGACCTCGATGCGACGCAGAAGAGCGCGTGTCTCCCCATTGACACGACAGGAGACGGGGGCGTGTGTCGGTAAAACACATTCCTCCACAACACATGGACGACGACCGCCAAGCCACCTTCACGATGATGAGGCAGGGCCCACAAGTGGCGATGTCCTGCAAATCTGCAACGCCGAACCATCCCACAATATGGAGGCAGAGGGTGGAAACGGGCACGAGGCAACATCGCGGGGTGCTGTCTAGGATGAACAACCTGGGTTACAACGGACGTTACAATCAACGCCGCTGCGAACTCCCCAGTTCAGTGTTGTGGTCCCCTAGTAGCTTATCCTCCAAGTCGCCTTTAGAAGAGACGCCCACCCCAGCACCTAAAGAGAATACGCAGTGAATATACCATGTGACGAAACTGCAAAATGACAGCGTGTCAACGAGCTGGTTTCTGGGTGTGTTTTTGTACTCATGTCTTATTTTCCAAAGGTGGTTATTTACCAGCTGTCATTCCATTGGGTTCATTAATAATTTTGTATCACTGTATTTGTTGTGAAAATTGTATTTTGCACTTGCACTCACATGTTTTTATTCATGTCAGCACCAGCTGATACTGCTTTGGTTCATGATAATGATTTTGCATCATTGAATTTGTTTGTATATATATATATATATATATATATATATATAGTGTACCTGTTCATCTATGTCTATGTTAACTTTTGATAATAGGTTTAAGCAATTTTAAGATAATATCTCATGTTTGCTGTCGTAGTAGGTCAGATGACATGATGTTAGCGTACAGTATCACACTTAATTTAATTTGTTTTGTTAGCCTTGTGGACCGCATGAGGTCACAATTATTGACTAAGGTCAGATAAAACTCATTTGGATCTAAGAGATCAACCAATTCTTTTGTGCTGCTGTTTGTCTGTTGCAATTGTTGCTCGTTAGGGTATGTTTCTTTCGAAGACTGTTGGCGAATCTCCTAGCATGTCGAGAAAATACGCGGCACAGTCTTCTCCGGGACGTTTGGGGTGATGAAAGGGTCCAGTAGCCACCTTTCATTAGTCCGGTAGCCCACTTTCATTACCATTTCTCTTTCTTTTCCTCGTTTCTCTATTCTCTTTGCTCTCATAGTAGTGTGATTGAATGAATGTGGTTGTGTGTCACTTTGCTAGACGGTGGCGTAGACTGCCGCCGGTACGGGAAGCGTCCACAGCTGTGCTCCAGTCGAAGAAGGGTGAGTTAGACTGACCGCGTGGCGCGTTGTTACTTGGCGAGGGGAGAGCTGTTAGCCTTTGGTCTCTCTTTTCAAATCTGGAAGATTGCTTTACCTTGTCGCAGCAAGGAATGCAAAACTTTGGCAGATTTTTCTTTTAGCAAATTTCTGTAGCAGACTTGGATCCGCCGGAAGAGCGCCACACAAAGGTGTCGATAAGAAGTGAGCACTCGCTTCTGTATGAATGTCTGTTTGCCTTCAGCTGTGCCTGCATAAGCTTTCACCTTTCTAAATATTTAGAGCCTTGCCTTATCGTAAATTTTCCTTGCTTTATGTGTCTTTTGTCCGTGGGGAGCCAACCACGTGGTAGAACATTATAGTTGTTGGGCTACCGGCATCACTAACTGTCCGATCGCATGGATGTTTTAGATAATGTTAACATGATTGTGTGATGTGATATTGTTGGAATTTGGCACTATAACTAGGAATTGTGTCTCCACAAACCACGTGTTATCAGGAATCGTGTACATGCCTCAAATCCTTATCTTAGGAATAAATGATTTTATCTACAATTTTCTCTTATGTTCCGAGATTACGTTTTTGCGCCTAAGCCACTCACCTCGTAGCTTTCCCGTTAGCACATCCAATGCGTTTCCTTATGCACAGGTCCAGTGATTAGTCTCCCCTTGTATTTTAGAACAAATGCTTTAGATTAAGTCTTATTTTCAGGTGAGTTGCTGGGAGCTGATCTTCTGCACAGTGTTCTTGCATGTGCTATTTTATTTTAAATGTTTGATTGTCGTGAACAGTGCACGGGGAACACTATTAATTACATCGTATCCCATGTGAGCGACATGACAACGTATGCATGTTCGTGAGTTTTTGGTCTGTGATCAAATTAATTTATTTTCCGACTCGACGAAATCTTTGATTAGTTGTATGGTTAGAGCCGGTGGCGACCCTATTCTTCTCACGTTGATTTCATAAGCAATAAGTATTTCCATTCCCAATAATAAGGAATAACCCGTAGTAACAGGTTAGTTACAATGACGCCATCGCATTAACACAACCTCTGAAGGATGACACTGAGAGATAAATACGTTAATGCGAAAATTTCATCGAAATGTTTAATCATTAGTCAAATATCTTCGGCAAGTTGCAAAGTACCACTGCCACGTGTCTGATGGATAAATTTTGAATGTTGAGGGGAAAAGAAAAAAGAAGCCAGGATTTAGAGTAACATACTACAGCAAAGGCTTTGAAAAGGCTCATAACTGACTGCAAATTAGAACTATTTCTTACTAGTGTGACATAACACAGAAATACAGTGAAGAAGAAAACGTCTAAATATTGGAAATTTCGCAAATATTGACAAGTAGTTTAATGCACGCCGTACTCATTGGCAATCTTGAAAAGAAGTTTAATGACATCGTGGTTTTACTTGGAAGCAACGCAAATTTTGCTAATTATCTATTGCAAATTGTAAAATTCGCTACTGAAGAACGACAAGACTATCGTAATGGCCATGCCTCTTCTGGGGAATAATCGAGGGCATTGCCCTTGAGAGCTTCTATGAACAGAAATCTGCATGGGTGGACGCCGAACACAAATTCGTTGCGACGGAAACAAAGGCAAATGACATGCAACTACATAACTAATTTTCCCTTCATGTGAAGATACGCAGTTGACTATGCAGCACGCCATTCTACACTGCGAGACTATTAGTCTACCTGTACCTGGGAAAAGCCGCTTACCCCACCTGGAGACCCAGAAGACGTGCCCTTAGCGCTAGGATTTCACCCGGAACAAGTCCCATTCACCCCCCTCCACGCCTATCCAAAGTAGAAGGTCCTCCCTAAACAGCCACCAGTTCAGCAAACTGGAAGTTACATCAAAGTTGTTATCGTCACAGTCCAACACATGTTACATTGTGATGAAATTTAGTAATGATAAGAAATTTAAGTCTTCCTGGATAGTAATATAATACGAATGCGTATTATTAAAGAAATAAAAATATTTATAGAGGATTGAAAGCATCGCCAGCAGTAGAAAACAAAAAATGTGATGTTATTGAAAGGCAATACGGACAAATTTTCATTAACTAATTCACTTATTATAGTACGTTTATTTGAGAGAAACAGCAGAGCAAACGTACAATGCGAAAACAATGGTTTTGAATCTCTCATGTCGGTAGTAAAGCCGCGGATGCAGTCGACTAACTCTGTTGTCTAAAATCAACGTTATACATAAATAAGTGAAAGTCGTTTTGTTTATGTAGACCCTCATAGTAGCTCACGAAAATTAAAGAATATAAGAATGCCATGAAGTAGAACTGCCTAATGAAAGCAGTAAGATATTTACTTATATGACAAATGGTTCAAATGGCTCTGAATACTATGGGACTTAACATCTATGGTCATCAGTCCCCTAGAACTTAGAACTACTTAAACCTAACTAACCTAAGGACAGCACACAACACCCAGCCATCACGAGGCAGAGAAAATCCCTGACCCCGCCGGGAATCGAACCCGCGGACCCGGGCGTGGGAAGCGAGAACGCTACCGCACGACCACGAGATGCGGGCTTTATATGACATATTTCGTTAGTATTTGCAGGGGTAATGGGTGAATTTTAACTTTTAAATTCTTCCAATGCCATACTTGCGCATTATAAACGAGGTTATAAAGAATTGTGGCGGTCCTGTGTAATTAGTGTCCTATATGCTGTTGCAAACGTCTCAGGACAGTAATCTGTCGTTATTATTTGTTCTGTCTATTTTTAACCAAAAGATAAATTAATTTCATGTCATTCAAACCATTATTAAAAATAATAATGATGATGTGTATGTTTGTCACAGAGCAGTTAAGAAGGAAATAAATGCTGCAGTGTTTCACGGCTGTAAAACGTCCTTCATGCTGTGCCACCGCTTCTTCCACCCCTAAAATTTTTCAGTAAAACTATTCAGTGAATAACAAGCAAAAACAGCCTGGATTGATCTAGCAAGAACAAAGTAATTTTGATGCCCTCTGGAATTATAGTGAACACTGGTGCTTGTTTGGCATATACTGTCTGAGTTCTAAAAACCGTGGTTCCTCTTTCTCCAAGCAAATTATTCTTTGAGGGTAGGTTTTTCCTGTTTTAGCTTTGGGTGCTTTTTCTCACATTGAAGTATGTTTCTTCATAGGCTATTCATCTGAATACTGAGTTCTCGTATTTAAAGAATTCAGTGCTAAATTGTTTTCTCTTATGTTTGCTGTGGAAGTACCTGACTCAGCTGAGGCCAATTGTGCACGTTTTTTGCAACGTGTCTTTTAAGTATGTGGCAAAATTTAGGACCTAGCAAGATATTAATTTAACATTCACTCCAAGTGCAGCCAAACGCGGTAAACCACGTGGGTCAACTGAAACCAAGCCCAGGCGCCGAACAAAGACCGGGAAAACCGGGGGTGAGTGGGCGGGACTTGTTCCGGGTGAAATCCTGGCGCTAACGATTCCTACCCAGAAGTGTCATTCCATACAAATGTTCCAGGCCCGGCAGTACCGCCCCTGTTGCAACGGATTGTGTAGGCAGGAACTGACCACAATAACGTTTCGGGAAATAGGGCCCTTCCGAGAAAACTGGGTTTCTCCCAGAGACTGCTGTTACCTGCTTTTGAGACGCACTGAAAGCCTTCTGCTGACCAAACGACAATCCACCACGCGCTCCAGACTCTCATCCTTCACCCTTCCTGCCTGCTGGAAATCAAATAATTTTCCATTCCCAGCAAAAGTTGCAAGCTTACAAAATAAACTGTCAAGTAACTAACAGAGCTGAAACAAAACCCGTGAAGCGATATGTGACGGTCGTTTACATATCGATCCTCCTCAGCTTTCGCCTGAATTTCGCCAACTTCTAGATCATTAACAAGTATTGCAAAAAATATGTGGCCGTTTATTACTCCCTCGGCGTACTTCCGAAATCATCTTCACATTTGTCGATTTCCTTCTGTTAAGAAAGACGTGTCTTGAATCTAGTCAGAAATCTTCTCCGATATTCGGCAAGCTCGTGTTTTGTTCGCTAAATGACAATGCGGAACTGCGTGTAGTGACTTACGGGAGGCAAATAACACTACAGCAACACGTCTACTGCGATCTGGACAAACGGAGTGGGCTGTATAGTTCATGACATCTCTACGGAATCCGAGATATTTTTTCGATCTCCAGGAACTTCGTAATGCGTGAGCATAGAACACGATTCATAATTCTACAGCAGACTGACGTCATCGATATAGACCCATATTTACGTTTAGCTATCGGATCACTCTTCCTGAAAATGAGAATGTTATACCCTTTTCTTTTTCTTCAACCGGTTGGTACCCTCCGTTGCCGCGGCGACCTGCGGTAGTGCTATGAGGGAAGAAATTTATGTTGTTATGTTGCATAATCTCTGTACGGTCTCACAGGTATATCATTCTGTATTTCCACGGCTGAACGATTTTAGCTGTTTTTCTTTTACGCGATCACTTGTCTCATTATCTGCCATTCCGTCGTCAGTGAAATTATTGATGGAAGGAATCGCATTACGGTCTTTCGCACTGAAACTGTTTCGTAAGACCGAGTTAATATTTCACGCTTCTCTCTGTCATCTTCCGCATCGATGCCAGTGCGGTCACTGAGCAACTCACTAGATGATTTCGTCCCGCTTTCCGATTTGACACACAAAAATTGGTTCAAATGGCTCTAAGCACTATGGGACTTAACATCTGACGTCATCAGTCCCCTAGACTTAGAACTGCTTAAACCTAACTAACCTAAGGACATCACACACATCCATGCCCGAGGCAGGATTCGAACCTGCGACCGTAGCAGCAGCACGGTTCCGGACTGAAGCGCCTAGAACCGCTCGGTCACATCGGCCGGCTCTGACATGCAACTTCCTAAGATCTTCTCTATGTTCACTGTTCGTGGAATCTCTGACACTTATAAAGGCGTGCAGGAAACAAACGTGCTCAGACGTCATTTGCATAAATGATGATAGATGTCTCCTCGGAAATTTTTTCTTGTTATTCCACTTTTTTTTTTGTATGATTGGTCGTACTGATGCATATATGTGTTTATACAGACAATGATGATTATTATGTGAAGATTTTGCATTCTAACGAGGATTTAATTCTCTGTTGACGCGGTTTGTATTGCAAAGTGTAAAGTACCGAGAATTATTTGTGGAGGTACATATTTTAATTGAATTATCTGTGAACTCGTTGAGGCACATGTGCGCAACGGTAGTTGAGCGTAGTTTGGACATTCAGAACAGAAATTTCCGGTGGCGACAAATTTTATTACGGCACCGAACTCTATATTAGTTTTTCAAAACGAACAGATAAATTCATATCTCTAGGAACTGACTAATTTTTATGAAAGAATTATGATTTATCTACTTTGAGTGTGTAACATGGACCAGAGTTAAAAAAAATTATAAAAAAAAAGTGAATTTTGACTTACAAAGTTTCTTTTCAGATCTTCGAGTAATATACCACAGAGAATAAATTTGTAAACTGAGAAGATACTAATACTTTTGTGACTAAGGAACGACAGAAGATACACTAAATGGTAATGTTGTTCGGTATTTTGGTGTGAAACGTCACAGAAATACTTGATACATTTTTCAGTAGGAAGTAATCCGCGATTCTTATTTCTGAAAGATACCGCGAAGTGAAGCACACTGATTTGTGTCTTAGCGCCCAGAGTATTCACCATCCAGTCCAGAAGAGAGCAGTTTCAAACAGTCAATGTACAGAGCAGAAACCATTTCCGACTAGGACCACTTGGATTCCGAAATTAACCATCTCAGGTATGTATTCCCAAAGAACGGTTCACGTGATATGAAGTCAGCGTTCTCGGAGAAAATGGAATGCGAAAATATAGAACATTCACGTGACCAGCCACCGATTGCACTCCTTCCCTTCTGCGGCGCTACATCCAGTACAATAGGCAGTCCATTTTTAATACCTCGCTGATGTTCCGCACAGCGGTTGATAACGGTGCGGATGGACTGACAGATGTAATCGCTTCCGCACTCGTAAGAGATGTTGTAAATATTGTAGGCGTGCAGGCGCCCCGCTGCCCGACAACCACCAATCCCGGAGCCCAGAGCATGTCGCCAACAAGAGGGAAAAGCTAGCGAGGGCTCTGTACCCCACATCCCGCATACCAAGCCTCGCATTTACCGAACAGTTATCCTGCCTGCCCTCACGCATGGCTCCGCCGCATTAGTGTCACCAGGATGCGGAAGCTGCAGCGCCTGCAGAACAAGGTGCTCAGGTGGAGCCGAGCCCGCACACCCCACCACTCACGAGAATTGTCACTCACCGCAGGGACCATGGATTACGCCACGTTGGGACCACACCTTCACGCCGCTGCTGTCATCGACATCCAGCGTACTCAGACATTTCTCTCTTTGCTTATTCTGATCAGCACTAAATTGACACACAATATTTTAGCGCAATGCAATCTGGCTTTCAATAATCCCTACAAGAGAATGGCCCTGACTAACAATAACCTATACCTTTCATGAATCACATACCTAACAAAAATCTTCGTTACTCGAACTACTGCAATACAGCGAGCGCCAATATCACCAGTTAAATAAAAGATTTTAATTACTGAAGGCACTAACTACTGATAGGCATAGTTCGCAAATGAAAGATTTTCCTTTTTCTGACGGACACACGTCCAGACCATCCGCTCAAAACTCTGGCATCTCTCTCCCCACAGCCACCACTGCTGGCGGCTCACCTCCAACTGCGCAACGCTACGCGCTGTTCACATCCAGCTGCCCAACACTACAATAGCGAACATTCCAACAATGAGTCCAACCAGCCACAGAATGCACACAGCACAGTCTGTGATTTTCATACAGAGCGCTACGTGGCGTTACCAACATAAAAACTTCAACAGCCTACTTACAACGTCTCCTTTATCTTCTTAGGAGGGCGGAAAACAGTAAACAGTCCACAGCTCGGTATTGTCATTTAGTGAACAAAATACACTGAAGCGCCTAAGAAACTGGTACAGGCATGCATATTCAAAGACGGTGATATGTCCACAGGTAGGATACTGCGCTGCAGTAGGCAACGCCAATATAAAACAACAAATGTCTGGCGTAATTGTTAGAGCGGTTACTGTTGCTACGATGACAGGTTATCAAGATTTAAGTTTGTTTGAACGTGATGTTATAGTCGGTGCAGTGCGAGTGGACGTGTACTGTAATGGAGATAACCTCATGAATCGATGAACCCTGCATGTCACCGGGGAACTGTTCAAGCTGGTGGAGGCTCTGTACTGGTGTGGGGCGTGTGCAGTTACAGTGATATGCGACACCTGATACGTCTGAATACTACTCTGACAGGCGACACGTACGTATGCATCCTGTCTGATCACCTGATCCATTCATGTCCGTTGTGCATTCTGAAGGACTTGGGCAATTCCAGCAGGACAATGCGACACCCCACACGTCTAGAATTGCTACAGAGTGGCTTCAGGAACATTCTTCTGCGTTTAAACATTTCTGCTGGCCATCAAACTCCCCAGTCATGAACATTATTGAGCATATGTGGGATGCCTTGCAACGTGCTGTTCAGAAGAGATCTCTACCCCCTGTTATTCATACCGATTTATGGACAGTCCTGCAGGATTCATGGTATCAGCTCCCTCCAGCACAACTTCAGACTTTAGTTGAGTCCATGTCACGTCGTGCTGCGGCACTTCTGCGTGCTCGCGAGAGCCCTAGACGATATTAGACAGGTGTACCAGTTTGTTTGGCTCCTCAGTGTACGAGATTGCCAAATTTCAGGGAAGATTTGTGACTGGATTCAAGACTTTCTGGAAGAGGGACATCAACGCATCTTTCTTAACAGAAGGAAATCGACCATTATGAAGGTGATTTCGGGAGGACCCAAGCAAAGGGCCAAATATTTTTTGTAATGTTTGTTAACGATCTAGAGAGTGGAGAAATTTAGGAGAAAGCTGCGGAGGATCGATGTGCAAAACGACAGTCACGTATCGTTTCACGACTTCAAGAGAGGTCAGTGACCTCGAATGTCGAGCAGTCATTGGATGTCACCCGAGTAATAGAGCCATCAGGAACATTTTAACCCTTCTAAAACTGCCCAAGGCCCAGGAACAACCACAGATATACCAAGTCAAGCCAGATCCGACGTACTGTCGGACACAGAATTGTGGAGGATGGTTGTAAAAAATGGATGTAAAAACCGCTTAGTATCTCAGTAAGATGAAAAGCAGTGATTCCTTACATTGGGTACCGTGATCCAATTGTACTCGGGGACCCAATCACATTTCAGTCTAGTTATCCCTCACGGCACCACTACGATTCCTTCGTCAACAGCGTATGGAGCCTGGCAATCGAGGGAAGTCTTAGTATTCGTTTCGGACCTCTTGATAAGTATGGAAGTGTGATTACGCATGTCAATCACATCGCGATTACGGACAGCATGGGGTTCACGCCTGAGCCTCAGGACGTGCGCTAGCAGCGCATGTCGGGTGTTTCAAGTGTTAAATTCGCGTCTCAATATCTCGGGATGTAATGGGAATATTGCGATGCAATCAACGCCATTGTGTATGTGTTTTGTCATGCTATGGATTGCTGAAGAAAAAATATAGGAGGTCCATTTAAAAAAACATAAGTTTGTGTTAAAAAACACATATGCTTTCGTTTTAGAATGTTTCCAAATATGTACATTCATGGGCCCCAGCCCTACATTGATACCGGTGAAAGTCGTTTTCCAATAGCTGTTATTGTTCCAGAGATATTTTGGGTGGACAAGATAGCTGGGACACCCTGTATATGCTCCAGTTAGTATGAATTTGCCGTCGTGGTCGTTTCTAAAAGTGAATATGGATGGAAGCAATACGTTTCTACTCTTCTTGCTGCGCCTACTCTCCTAACTTTTACAGTAAACATTTCGACCATTTACAAACCGCCTTCTGCTGGAATTTGATGAGCACCTCCATAAAGTAAGCACGTTTACTAATCGTGCCGATCATCTTTGGATCTTTTCTTTCGCTTCTACTAATGCTACATGGTAATGGTCGTAGACTGATGAGAGGTATTCAAGAATCGGTGGAATGAGTCTTCTGTAAATGATTTACTTCGTGGCTGAAGTAAGTTACCGTAGGATTTTTCCAATGACTCTGCCTAGCTCCTGCACTTCCTACAGGATATCTTTCCAGTTTTGGTCGTTCTGTATGACCGCACCCAGACATTTTACCGATGTTACTGTTTACAGCGATTAATATCCTGTTGCGCAAATGAACAATATCGGTTTTTCTTCCCTGTTATTCATGTCGAAATTCAACTGTCAGTCCCTGTACCAATATTCTGCATGTCTTTTCTACATTTCGCTGCAATTTCCTGTCTTTTCTCTTTACAACAAAATCATCTAGGAAGAGCCGTGTGAAGGAAGTCTTTAAAACTATCTACGAGGTAGCGTGAACCAGAACTCCACCGACAAACTTTCAGAGGTGGTAACATAAGCCATAACAAAAAACAAGAAAAAAAAGTCTTTTTGACATGGGCTCTAAAATGCATAAAATACCTTAAGAGCTATGAGCATTTGTTCGGTAAAAGAAATGTCTTCCACAGTAGCGAAGAAGACCAAGTGTTCATAGCTCTTTCGTAGCTCTTACCATTTGCGTTTTGGAGCCCATGTTTACTAGATGGGTTTTTCCCCTCTTTGCAACTTTTCTGATGGAGTTCTGCTTCACACTGCACTCAGTGTGTCCCAGGTGAATTGTCAGTATTCAGTGATATTACAGGAACGATCATTTGAAAGAAAAAAACTTCATATGGAAGTATACTCTATTCCCAATAGTTTTAGAAATAGAACTCACTTAATGTGCACCGTTACTTGTTTTCTGAGTTATTCAATACATCGACAGGCTTGCACATGTATACATATACAGCAGTTAGCATACATTACAACAAGTGGTTTACAAAAAAACAATCGAAAAATACTCACCATTAATTCACAAAAGCGAGCACACCTCCCGCACAGATGACAACCATCTCCGGCACCTAGGACCAGCTCCCGACGTGCCAAAATTTGCAGTCATGTGTGCGTGAGGTGTGTTTGCTTGTGTGAATGAAACGTGTGTGTTTATCTGTCTTTTCCTGATGAAGGCTGCGGTCGAAAGTGTTATGTGTCAGTGTCTTTTAATTGTGCGTGTTTGCAAATTAACGTGTCATCTTTGTGGTAGGCAGCAGACTATCTTCTCCTACATTGTTTCTTATTTCAACCTGGAATGTCCGTTGTTTAATTGGAAAATACGTGTTTTTAACACATTGACCTCTAAGAATTATCGCACATGTCACATTACAGCTGTTGTACAGTTCAAAATAAATGCTCGAGTACCCCACCGTCAACTTAAATGCATTTGTGCACTCTTGGGAGAACATGGTGTTTTGCTTATCTGAGTGCATTCGCCCCGACGGCCTTGCCGTCAGATCACCGAAGTTAAGCACTGCCGGGCTTGGCTAGCACTTGGTTGGTAGACCATCCGGTCTGCCGAGCGCTGTTAGCGAGCGGGGTGCACACAGCCCTCGTGAGGCAGCTTGGCTGAGAAGTAAATTTACATACGGCCGGGAAAGCGGTGTGCTGAGCACGTGCCCCTCCATACCCGCATACAGTGACGTCTAGGGGCTGAGGATGACACGGCGGCCGGTAGGTACCGTTGGGCCTTCATGGGCTGTTCGGGAGGAGTTTAGTTTAGTTTTTAGAGCGTATCTGTACGTGCCCTAATGACGCTGGCAGCGTCAATGCTGTGATCAAGCAGTTCATCTCGGGTACTCACCTTACGTTTGTACACCTCAGACTTCATCCAACCCCGTAAAAAAAAAAAAAAAAAAATGTAGTGGCGTAAGGTCTGGCGACATTGGTGGCCTGTTAATTGTACTGCCGCAAAAACTGCAGCGATTGGGGTAAGTGTGGTTGAGATGTGCCATTACATGTCTGGTAAAATGTGAAGGAGCTCCAACATGCTGGAACTATATTTCATGTACATGGACACTGCGCAAACCACTGTTAGGTGCGTGGCGGAGGGTACCCTATACCTGTACTTGCGTTTCCTTTCCTGCTCCACTTTCAAATAGAGCGAGGGAAAAATAACTGCCTGTATGCTTCAGTATGAACCCTGATTTCTCGTATCTTATCTTCGTGGTCCTTATGAGCAATGTATGTTGGCGGCAGTAGAATCGTTCGCCAGTAAGCTTCAAATGCCGGTTCCGTAAATTTTCTCAATGGAGTTTCTCGAAAAGAACTTCGTCTTCTCTCCAGGGATTCCCATCTGAGTTCCCAAAGCATCTCCGTAACACTTACTTGTTGTTGGGACCTACCAGTAACAAATTGAGTCTCAGAATTGCTTCGATATTTCCTTCAATCCCATATTGTACGGATCCCAAACACTCGAGCAGTCCTTAAGAATAGGTCGCACCAGCGTCCTACATGCGGTACCCCTTACAGGTGAACCACTCTTTCCTCAAATTCTCCCAATAAACACAAGTCGACCATTTGTTTTCCATACCACAGTTGTCACACGCTCGCTCCACCTCATATCGCAACATTGTGCTCAGATATTTACACGTCTTAACAGTGTCAGGCAGGACACTAGTATAACACTGCATCCGACCAGCACATGTTTGATCTTCCTACTCATCTACATTAACTTGTATTTTTCCACCCCTAGGGCTAGCTGCCATTCATCCGAAAATTTTGTCTAAGTCATCTTCTTGGTGTAGCTATTTTAATAGCCAGTAGTGTATATACCAAGAATCGTCGTGTATTTTTCATTTTGGCAGATATTTGCAATTTTGTGTTTGCGATGTGTAGGTGGAGCTAGCTCACAGATCCAGTGCTCGTCACGTCTTTCATGCGACGTCCAGTGCCCATGGAAAGGGTGGATTTGCTTCGTGTTACGAACAAAATGGTTTTTAAAGCGCAATTTTATGGGCCCATTCCATAGAACAGTTCCAATTTAGTCTAGTGCGACATTCGTTCTCCCGATATGTAATAACAGAGAGGAGTAAAACCCGAAGAATATCAGGTACTCGAGCAGCGAGCGAGCAGCGCTGCTGCATGCCAGTAGATCTCAGCGTGGGCCAGGGCGCCATTCAGCTCCCGCTGGAGTAGTCGATGTTCTTCGGGCTTTGTGCCTCTCTGTCATTACATATCGTGAGAATGAATGTAGCACTAGACTAATTTGGAACTGATCTAAGGAAAGGGCACATAAAATTCCGCTTTGAAAACCGTTTTGTTCGCAATAGGAAGCAAACCGACGCGTTCCATGGACGCTAGACGTCGCATGAAAAGACTTGATGCACGCTATTTGTTTGGACTGACCCCAGCTGCATACTGGAAACACGAAACTGAAGATATCTGCCGAAACACCAGAGAAAATACGCCAGACGAATCTTACAACGGGCACCCTGTATACATTGTGTCACAAGATGGGTGGTCAATATTCAGCGATACGAAACTGACGTTCTCCTACAGCCACTCAACTTTGACGTCTTACCATACACCACGGCATCATCAGCAAACAAGCTCAGATTGCTGCGCACCATGTCGGGCAAATCATTTACGTATACAGAGAACAGCACCTGTCCTGTCACACTTCCCTGGGCCACTTCTGAAGATACCCTTGTGTCTGATGAACACTTGCCGTCGAGAATAATATACTGGGTGAGGACAACATAGTGGGTATCGTTTAAGATGTCTTCGAGCCACTCAGATATCTGTGAACTTATTCCATATTCTCGTACCTTCGTTAACGGCCTGCAATGGGGCACTGCGTCAGATGCTGTCCGAGTGGCCATAGTAACTTCCTCAAGACGTTCAACAAACAAATTTTCCCCAAAAGGGGTGGGTAAGACATATACGTGGGTGCCACTACGCCTAAAGAAAATTTACATTAAATGTGTTCTATCTCGGAAACAATTCGGAATACGGTATACGTCCATACGAAGACTCCTGTCTCAGAAGAGCGTCAGTTTCGTATCGCTGAATATTGACCACCCATCTTGTGACACCATGTATACAGGGTGCCCGTTGTAAGAGTCGTCGGGCGTATTTTCTCTGGTGTTTCGGCAGATATCTTCAGTTTCGTGTTTCCAGTCAGTCAAAAAATGGTTCAAATCGCTCTGAGCACTATGGGACTCAACATCTTAGGCCATAAGTCCCCTAGAACTTAGAACTACTTAAACCTAACTAACCTAAGGACATCACACACACCCATGCCCGAGGCAGGATTCGAACCTGCGACCGTAGCAGCCTTGCGGCTCCGGACTGCAGCGCCAGAACCGCACGGCCACCGCGGCCGGCATGGAGTCAGTCCAAACAAATAGCGTGCATCAAGTCTTTTCATGCGACGTCTAGCGTCCATGGAAAGCGTCGGTTTGCTTCCTATTGCGAACAAAACGGTTTTCAAAGCGGAATTTTATGTGCCCTTTCCTTAGATCTAGTGCTACATTCATTCTCACGATATGTAATGACAGAGAGGCACAAAGCCCGAAGAACATCGACTACTCCAGCAGGAGCTGAATGGCGCCCTGGCCCACGCTGAGATCTACTGCCATGCAGCAGCGCTGCTCGCTTGCTGCTCGAGTACCTGATATTCTTCGGGTTTTACTCCTCTCTGTTATTACACATCGGGAGAACGAATGTCGCACTAGACTAAATTGGAACTGTTCTAAGGAATGGGCCCGTAAAATTGCGCTTTAAAAACCATTTTGTTCGTAACACGAAGCAAACCCACCCTTTCCATGGGCACTGGACGTCGCATGAAAGACGTGACGAGCACTGGATCTGTGAGCTAGCTCCACCTACACATCGCAAACAAAAAATTGCAAATATCTGCCAAAATGAAAAATACGCGACGATTCTTGGTATATACACTACTGGCTATTAAAATAGCTACACCAAGAAGAAATGCAGATGGTAAACGGGTATTCATTGGACAAATATATTATACTACAACTGACATGTGATTACATTTTCACGCAATTTGGGTGCATAGATCCTGAGAAATCAGTACCCAGAACAACCACCTCTGACCGTAATAACGGCCTTGATACGCCTGGGCATTGAGTCAAATAGAGCTTGGATGGTGCGTACAGGTACAGCTGCCCATACAGCTTCAACACGATACCACAGTTCATCAAGAGTAGTGACTGGCGTATTGTGACGAGCCAGTTGCTCGGTCACCATTGACCAGACGTTTTCAGTTGGTGAGAGATCTGGAGAATGTGGTGGCCAGGGCAGCAGTCGAACATTTTCTGTATCCAGAAAGGCCCGTACAGGACCTGCAACATGCGGTCGTGCGTTATCCTGCTGAAATGTAGGGTTTCGCAGGGATCTAATGAAGGGTAGATCCACGGGCCGTAACACATCTGAAATGTGACGTCCACTGTTCAAAGTGCCGTCAATGCGAACAAGAGGTGACCGAGACATGTAACCAATGGCACCCCATACCATGACGCCGGCTGATACGCCAGTATGGCGATGACCAATACGCGCTTCCAATGTGCGTTCACCGCGATGTCTCCAAACATGGATGCGACCATCATGATGCTGTAAACAGAATCTGAATTCATCCGAAAAACTGACGTTTTACCATTCGTGCACCCATGTTCGTCGTTGTGTACACCATCGCAGGCGCTCCTGTCTGTGATGCAGCGTCAAGGATAACCGCAGCCACAGTCACCGAGCTGATAGTCCATGCTACTGTAATCGTCGACGAACTGTTCGTACAGGTGGTTGTTGTCTTGCAAACGTCCCCATCTGTTGACTCAGGGATCGAGACGTGGCTGCACGATCCGTTACAGCCATGCGGACAAGATGTCTCTCATCTCTGCTGCTAGTGGTACGAGGCCGTTGGGATCCAGCAAGGCGTTCCGTATTACCCTCCTGAACCCACCGATTCCATATTCTGCTAACAGTCATTGGGTCTCGACCAACGCGAGCATCAATGTCGCTATACGATAAACCGCAAACGCGATAGGCTACAATCCGACCTTTATCAAAGTCGGAAACGGGATGGTACGCATTTCTCCTCCTTACACGAGGCATCACAACAACATTGCACCAGGCAACGCCGGTCAACTGCTGTTTGTGTATGAGAAATCGGTCGGAAACTTTCCTCATGTCAGCGCGTTGTAGGTGTCGCCACCGGCGCCAACGTCGAGTGAATGCTCTGAAAAGCTAATCAGATGCATATCACAGCATCTTCTTCCTGTAGGTTAAATTTCGCGTCTCTAGCACGTCATCTTCGTGGTGTAGCAATTTTAATGGCCAGTAGCGTATAAATTGAAAGGCAGCAGGCTCCTTGAATCTAAGTCACACAGCCGATTCAATATTTTGTAAAGTCGCATTTTGTTCAAAAAATGGTTCAAATGGCTCTGAGCACTATGGGACTCAACTGCTGAGGTCATTAGTCCCCTAAAACTTAGAACTAGTTAAACCTAACTAACCTAAGGACATCACAAACATCCATGCCCGAGGCAGGATCCGAACCTGCGACCGTAGCGGTCTTGCGGTTCCAGACTGCAGCGCCTTTAACCGCACGGCCACTTCGGCCGGCTGCATTTTGTTCACTATGTGACCTTGCGCAGTTGTGTTCAATGCCTCCCGAAAGTCAAGACGTGAGGTATCAACCTCTTCTACAATCGAATAAATCTGCCGCGTCTGAGAACACTATTTCTAATTGTCGCTCAATATACGACGATGTTCGGTCTCTGGCCTGTTCTTTGTATTCTTGCAACTTGATGAAACGGTAGAAATATTACTGGGATCCAGCCTAATCCATGTGACGGTACGCCACATAAATGGACATTTGGAGAAAGGGAAAGGAAGTTTTTGTTATGAGACGTGTGAATTATAAATTATTTTATGACTGTGTACCTGTGCGCGATGTATAACAAATATTAAAGAACGTAAGTTATTATTATCAAAACACAAATACCGATGTAATTAATAAAACACCGTTTTTTTGGTATAATCTCTGTGTAACATAGGCCATGAAGATCAGAGACAATGTTTTGATTGAAATAGCTCTCCTGTTTTGTTTCGTCTAGTGGTAGGCCGCCATTGTAGTGTGTCTGACAATGAACGTAAGTTTTATCTGTATTTTGAAAAATATAATAGAAATTGTCATTAGAAAGTGTGTATTATTGACTTAGTTGCCAGCTCTTATGGTTGCAACCATTAATGATAATTAACAAAATGTTTACAGAACTTCGTAATGCAGGGAGTTCATCTCCCCTAGCAGGATTTAGTCGGCCATTACGCTGACTGTATTATTTAATTAAAATATCATGTCATAACATTAAATGTAAATGCGAGAGACTTCTCAATTTTAATCTTTCATTAATTTCAAAGTTAAAAAGAGTCAAAATAGATTTGGTTTATTAATATTTAGAATACTGTGTGAGTTCAGTATGTTTCATTTTGGCCGCCTAACGACAGACGAGATACTCTCCAGTTTTGCCTTGCAAATATTGAACAAGAAATATTGAACAGTATTACATTCCGCAATATCTCAGTTAATCTTTGTGTAACTTGGTACATAAATAACCAGTAGCCCATGAGACCCATATTAATAATTACAGTTTGCGTAAGAATACGCATATTTTCTTTTCTAAATAGTAGCGCTCACGCAAACTATTTATTAGAAGGCGGTGAGTCGCGCGTTGTGTGTTTAAAAAAATACTATATCGTACGTACTTCGGGGCAGCCGACGTCCGTACGAGTGTTATCGCGGTATAAGTTAATTAAAACTCTCATGCTAGCCCACAATATTTAAAGCCACCCCAACCAAAATCATAAAATATATAATTATAAAAATAAAAAAAAACAGGACGAGATGTTCGAGTTAAGCAACTCTTAGAATCCACTTCCAGCTCTACTTGAACACCCTTAGTGCTGCTGCTACTAAGGTAATAAAACTGGCCGTCAGGAAACAATGGTCTTATGATGTCCAAGTGTGACTGCAGGTCGCTAAGGCGATAATAGTAAATAAGGGCTCCAGCGGACGGAGCCAGTTGTTGTTCGGGGCTCTACCGTATCCCCCCCCCCCCCCCCCCCCCAACCACGGCTTCATCCTTCCAGGAATGGAGGCAGGCAACGCATTCCTCGGTGGTCTGCGTCTTCCGGGAACGTCTGGAATGGAGCTCGCTCGCGCTCCATCAGTGCCCCTGCCACCGGCTACTGGCTCGACGACGAAGGCAGTGCATGTTGTTTTGAATTTGAAAGTGCCACTGGGCTCTGCCCTTCTCTCTTCAGATTGCGCCTGGAATGCACAGGGCTAGTAACACGTTTTATCAAATCAGAGCGCAACGCCGAAAAGGGACGAAATTCAGAGTCGTAACCTTTCCCAGAAATACTGTTACTAACGTTTTTCCACTTTCATTTCCTCCTGTTATGTAGCACGTTGTTCTAACCATTACATCCTCTTTTAGCTTAAGTATTGATCTGGCGCTCTTGTATTCTTTTCAGTGAGAATTTCTCGATCCACTTCTTGCTTGCTTTCTTCTTAGATTTTAGCCATCTAGTTTCTTCTTGAGAGACGCATGTCTGATGATGTCATTATGTGACATGTGTAGCTCTTTCAAGGAAGGATAAGGGATTAATCTAACAGACGCAAATCCAATCTGTATTTTTTTATTGCAGATCTAGATTTCAGCTATTCAATACCTATCTTCAGTGCGTTTAAACCGAGTCTTATACGAGGGTTGGAAGTTTAATAGTGACAACTATTTATTTACAGCTTGTACAAAATAGATACGTGTTTGAAAGTTTCACTGACCTTCAATGTAGTCACCAGCATAGTGTATAACCCGCTGCCAGCGATGTGGAAGTCGTAGGATACTCTTAGCAGTGCCAGTTGTGTTGACAGTTCGAGCGGCGCGGTCTATTGCTCGACGAATTTGTTGCAGTTCCGAAGCGAATGGCCTAAAGTGTTTCCTTCTGTTTAGAAATCGAGTTGAACTCACAGGGGCTTAAGTCAGGGGAGTGCAGTAGATGGTATAGCACTTATCAGTCCCATCAGTCAAACAAATCATAACAGCTTGCACTGTACGTGCTTGAGTATTGTCCTGCAAAATGATGGTAGGTCCTGCGGAAAGTGTCGTCACTTCTGTCTCCATGCTGTTCATTTTTGGAACACAACCTACGACCAGCTTGGAGACAGAAATGATGACACTTTCTGCAGGACCTGACCATTTTGCAGGACAATGCTCAACCACCTACAGTGCAAGCTATTACTGATTTATTTGTCTGATGGGGCTGCTAAGTGCTATACCACCTACTGCACTCCCCTGACTTAAGCCCTCGTGAGTTCAACTCGTTTTCTAAACTGAAGGAAACACTTCACGGCATTCGCTTCAGAACTGCAACAAGTTCAACGGGCAATAGACCCCGCCGATCGAACTGTCAACACAACTGGCACTGCTAAGAGTATTCTACGACTTCCACATCTCTGGCAGTGGGTTGCACACAATGCTGGTGAAGATTTTGAAGGTCAGTAATACTTTGAAACACGTATCTATTTTGTACGAGCTGTAAACAAATAGTTGCTACTATTAACGTTGCAACCCTCGTAGACTCACCAAGCATGTGACATACTTGTATATTACCATACAAACTTCATGCACATAGCCACATTACAGTCCGGCTATGTCAGTGTTAAAGTCGCGTAGAAAAATGTCACAAGTTTGACGAGTCCATATGAGTCGCTGTAAATGTACTGAACGTAACTATTGAATAGCTGAAGTCTAAATCTGCAATAAAAAAAAATATATTGGATCTGCGCCTGATAGCTGAATTACTTTTCCTTTTTTGAAGTACACCATAGTCGCTGGTACAACTTTTACAACGAATCAAACTTAGCTTCGTCCAGGTTTTCTTTTTCAACAATTTGGGATCCATTATTTTATTTTCGTCATTTACACGCAGCAAAATACACAACCACACAACATATCCATAAAAAAGATACATTCATATATTCACATACAGAGCCACACACACACACACACACACAACAGATGAAAAATATCAAACCACACAACACAAACAAAAGCCTACAGACAACCAAACAACAGTTGGCAAACAACACACTGAAAACACTCATATGTTGATCACAAAATGGAAAGTGTAAGTGATATGTGCGATGTGTCAAATGTGGGCGAAAGAACGCCAGAAATCAGCCAGCTGGAGCATCGAAACCAACGAATACATCTCCAGGACCACAAGCGTGAGTTAACAGCGCTGGAAATCATAAGCAACACCGAACGATAATTTCACATAAGAAATTTGTGCCACAAAAGTTGATACTAAGCTAAAAAACAAAAACAAAACACGATAAAATGTAACATAGCAGCATACTGTATCTATCACATAATACGTTAATTGTATGTATAAAAAGAAGCAAGTATTACAGGCTACTGAAGATGCTTCCCAAAATGAAAGAAGGGAAACGCGTCTGGCAATAAACAAACTGTCTTCAATTAGTTGCATGGACGGAACCTACCACACATTATTTTCTTTATTTTACTTTTTAATTCATAAAGTAGATGATAATTCGTCTAACTACCACTCGGATCTCATTCTTGTCAGACGATGGTAGAAGGAAGATTGGGTTTAACTTCCAATCAGCATCGAAGTCATTCGAGATGAAGTTCTAGCTCGAATTGTGACAAGGATGGGGAAAGAAACTGGTCGGGCCCTTTCAAAAGGATTGGCCAGACGCGGGTTTGAACCGAATGCGAGTCCAGTGTGCTAACCACACCGCTTCCATGCTCAGTATGATCGTACAATGAAATCCTCCTCATCTAAATCGTACATCTGCTAGTTGTCCTGCCAAACCTTTCTCGTTTTCCGTGAGACCATCTGCTACGTGCTGGCGTCACAATAAGGTAGTGTTCGAGCATCCTTTGTTATAAACACCTCTGGTAAAATAATGTAAGCATCCTTTCATAATCTACTGTCTGCGTTTATCGAAATTAGGTATCAGACAGTTAAGAGCCATAAAGGCGCGCCTCCGTTAACTGTACTTGGGCCCATCATTGGCCTGTCTGCTCTAATCAAATACAGGGCGAGTCACTAACCATTGCCACCTAGAATAACTACGGAAGTCTAATAGTAGCTGAAAAGTTTGTGGGACATCGGAGGACAAAATATGACGTTGGTTTTCGATTGCTAGGTGGAAGCGCTTCAGAGATAGGAAGATCAACTTTTTTTTTTTTTTTTTTTAAGTGGGATGCTATAGATTGATACTTATTTTCTGATAGCGACTACCGAGACGAATCCAATGATGTGTAAGGTCGTCGAAGGTCAACGAAGGTCACAAAGGTGGCATGAACGCCCATTTACAGAAGGTGTTCGAAATGATGACCACTGGTATCAATGCAGTGCTGCAATCTTCTTATCGTGGATTGAGTGGTATTCCTTATCACTTCGGCACTTACCAAAGCACATGCTCTGACAATTCTCTCTCGTATATCGTGCAAATAGTAAATATTCGCCAACTCGGCGTATCCATCTAACGTGCCATTGACATGTAAACACCATTCGATGCTTTCGCAATTCAACACTAATAGGAACAGTAAGACTAGTATCGTCGAATCAATGGAATATGAATGACGTATTCCTTCGAAGAACAAGTCAAAAATCTTCTCATTTACGGAGAATGCCAACGAAATTCAGTGAGAGCTGGAGAGTTATACAGTGAAAGATATCCTCAACGTACTCACCCTACACGTCGTACATTTAAATATGTGTATGATAAATTGAGAACAACTGGCTGTTTAACGCATCGGAAACATATCCGGCAAAGGAAAGTTACTAACGAGGAAACGGAAACTGGTATTCTTGCCACTGTGGTTCGAGATCCTTGTGTTAATTCGCTTGAAATAGTAAGGGAATCTGGGATCACCATAAATATCGTCCTAACCGTTTTAGTCTCCACCAAGAATTAACTGGAACGGATTGTATGCGCCGCATTGAATTCTGGCGATGGGCTCAACTTCAGATTCAGAGGCATGACACATTTATTAATTTGATTTTATTTACTGACGAGGCTACATCTGCACAACAAGCATTATTGGGCAACTGAAAATCCATGTTGGCTACGGCAAGTTACACACCAAAACCGTTGTCGGTGAATGTACAGTGCGGGATTCCGGAGGACCGAATTATATGCCCCTATTTTGTCGAACTAAATCTTAACGGTAGGAAGTACACCACATTACTGCAAGAAACATTACGTCTGTTATTGGAAGGAATACCTTTATGAACAAGGAGCAGAATGTGGTGTCAACACCATGGATGTCCGGCACATTTTTTGCTGATGGCTAGAAATGAGTTTCAGAGACAATTCCCAGATCGTTGTAGTGGACGCGGAGGAGATTTGTCGTGGCCGGCTCGTTCGCCAGACTTGACAACTCTGATTTTTTTCTTGTGGGGATTCGCAAAAGACATTGTTTATAAAGATGTTCCAACTACACTTGAAGATATGCGAGAGAGAATTGTCGGAGCATGCACATCGATAAGTGCCGATGGGATAAAGAATACCACTCAGTTCATGACAAGACGATTGCAGCACTGCATTGATACCAATGGTCGTCACTTCGAACACCTTCTGTAAATGGACGTTCATGCCACTTTTGTGACCTTCCTTGACCTTCAAAGACCTTACTGTTACACATCATTGTATTCGTCTCGACAGCCGTTATCAGAAAATAAGTACCAAACTATAGTACCCATTTACAAAAAGAAAGTTGACCTTCATATCTCTGAAGCGACCCCGCCTAGCAACAAAAAACCAACGTCATATTATGGCCTCTGTTTTCCCATGCAACATGTGTCCCACAAACTTTTCAGCTCCTATCATACTTTCGGAGTTATTCATGGTGGCAATAGTTAGCGACTCACCCTGTATAGAATTTCTAGCTTAGCGTCCTCTGCTTCGCTCGCGTAACTGTATGGTCTGCACAGATTTACCGTTTATCTTTCACGAATTTTTATGTTGTTCACAAGCCACAACATTTTCTGCATTTTTCAGGCTAATTAAGGCCATAGAAGCATGGTCGTTCCCGAATGTACTTCTGACAAAAAAGTAATTTTTGTAGCTGGAGACAGAGGTGCTTGTTAATCAAGCCTTTTAAGTTTTGACGATAGTACGTCAGATTATTAACATTACAAGAGAGAAACATTCACAACAAGAGCAAACCACAAAACAATTTATAATGTAAGTCCTAAACTTACATCATGTTGTGATACAATACAGAGTGACAGCGACCACTGATGATATATGGACATAAGTCACAAATTTGTATATCCGAAAATACGATTAACCAATATTATAATAAAATAAAAATGTTATGTATCTTTGACGGGTAGTCTGAAGATGGCTTAAATGGATCTATCGCGATAAGTACAGCATTAAACTACTGTAGTAGCAATCTGGATTTTATTACATATGTTATCGTCGTGTTCTGCGATTGTATCAAATGCATATCGTCCCTCATGTAGACATGGATGTCTTCCGAAGTTAAGTATGTGTTGTTAAAGTGTTTTGCTGAAACTGATCTAATGTTCATTGTATGTTGTGTCATCTACTAGACCTGTTCCAGAAGGCAAACCCTTATAACAGTCGTCCAGGCTTGCTACAACATATAAAATTGATTATATGACCACTCCTGCTATTGTTCCTTCTGCACAAATTTTACATTACGAACTGGTAAGTGCATAAGCAGACTCAGCCTACCTTGAGTAAGATTTCAAATATGAACTTTATAAGCATACACTTGTATGTAATGTAAGCTCCTTACTATATTTTACTTCCAACGCTAAGTTTACCCTGTCATTTTAATTTAATTCAATGTTCTTTCGTTAGTTCTGTACTGTTATTACTGTTTCTGGCTGTATGGCCAATGTTGCTTAATGCCAAAATAAACACATAAAAATGAAAATACAAAGGCTGTTCCAAAAATAAGTTCCCTAAAAAGCTCCAGTACGTTAAGAGGTTGTGTATTTTGTACAACTTAAAGCTACAGCTGTCAGCTAGTTTTCTATAGAATTGCCTCCTGCACTGTTGACTTGTCGTGCCGAGGTACGAGTTTTTCGACTTAGAATTCTGCCGCCTTTGACCTAAACCATGATTTGTCGCTCTCCTTTAACTCGCCCTCGTCTTCAAACCGCTGTTGACCCCAACCATTATGTATCTTCGGGAACACGGGAAAATCATCTGCTGACGGATCAGAGCTGTAAGCAACGTTTGCGTGTGTGCTGCAATATGTGACCTATATGTTTATATGTTGAAAACTCTTGAGTTCTAGCATCGTTCTGGAGAGTTTCTTTAGGGTTTCGATATAAATTTCCTAATTTATTTTAGTGCCTCTTCCCATATAATCAGCGAGGAAAGCTCCCATTCTGTCCCAAGAAACAGTTGTCGTCAGCTTTCGTGCAGACGATGTTTGGTGGCACTCTGAAAGTGGAAAGGTAATGTGGCCTTACTCCACTGATCGGTTTGTTGCTGTCATCCTGAATCATACAACCACATGTCTGATCGACTGCCACAATACAACTGAAGAATTTGCGTCCTTCTGCTTCGGGTCGCATCAGAAACGTCAATACATCTCCCAAACTCTTTGTTTTGCGAGCATCAGTCAGACGCTTAAGGACAGATCGAGCACAAAATTTATGATTACGGAGCTTATACGTGCCAAGTTCATACAACACTATCTGACACATCTGAGGAAAAATTACTGATAAGTCTGCAATTGTGAACCGACGATTTTCTCCTCTTCTGTCATTAACCTTTATCCTTAACCATACCAAATGTTCGTTTCTCACAGCAGATGCTCGCCCGCAATGAAGGTTCGACCTCCGTCCCCAAAGCACCATTTTAGTGTTCCGCATCCCAGCCCGTAAAAACGTAACGCGTATAGGATAGCTTTGTTGTCAGTGTCTGTCTGTCTGTCCACCTATTAAGAACCCATTCTCTCATAATCGACAGCGGTACCTAGCTGAAATTTATTGGTGGTGAAAAAAGCTTAAGCTTCTACGTCAATGCTATCAAACGATGCGGCCATTTATGGCACATATTTCGATATCTTGCCAGTATCGATATCGATAACAGGCGAATCTCGTCGAAGTTCTCGATTCCTGGGATGTATCAACTGTCTCTACACATAATTAAGTTTGTACGGGGCGCTCGGTGCGTGAGTTGTACTCGCTCTTATCCGGATTTCTTAGAGCACTGTCACTCGTAATGCTCTCTCCGTATGCTGCACGAAGTTCGCCAGGAATGTCTGCAGCTTTCATGTTTTTCTCACACACAAACACAAAACTTATTGCAGCATTTTTTTCGCAGGCGGGAGAATTTTCAATGATAGCGGTTATTTTGATTTATAGTTATGACGCAAACTAGGGTTCAGTAACCTCTCCGCGGCGCTGTCTCGCAAGTACTGAACTAGGCCACACAGCTTTTCAGAATTCCTTCTACCAATTCCTCTCCTCCACGCACAAACCAGCATCGGAGTTTACTTGCACAACATCGCTTCTAATACACATTCTTGCAGATAAAAACGAGGAATGAGATGCATTTTGTTAACAATTTTGCTTTAACATAGACATCCACACGTCTGTGCTTCTTTCAAATTGGCTTTTAGCTACAATGCTGCATCACTTTTGTCGTATCATTCTGTGTTGTAATTGACTGTTTTTGATTCTCCTTCGGAAAATAAGAAGATTGTCTGTGCTAACTCTAAGTGTCCGATACCATCTAGCCAGTTCACCACTAAACCGACACCTATCAGCCTAGTCTATCTCGGTGAAGAGTTTGACAGAGCACTGAAAGACCTGAGTCGAAACAAGGCCTCCGGAGTAGACAACATTCCATTAGAACAACTGACAACCTTGGCAGAGCCAGTCCTGACAAAACTCTACCATCTGGTGAGCAAGATGTATGAGATAGGCGAAATACCCTCAGACTTCAAGAAGAATATAATAATCCCAATCCCAAAGAAGGCAGGTGTTGACAGATGTGAAAATTACCGAACTATCGGTTTAATAAGTCACAGCTGCAAAATACTAACGCGAATTCTTTACAGACGAATGGAAAAACTGATAGAAGCCGACCTCGGGGAAGATGACTTTGGATTCCGTAGAAATGTTGGAACACGTGAGGCAATACTAACCTTACGACTTATCTTAGAAGAAAGATTAAGGAAAGGCAAACCTACGTTTCTAGCATTTGTAGACTTAGAGAAACTTCGACAATGCTGATTGGAAAACTCTCTTTCAAATTCTAAAGGTGGCAGGGGTAAAATACAGAGAGCGAAAGGCTATTTACAATTTGTACAGAAACCAGATGGCAGTTATAAGAGTCGAGGGGCATGAAAGGGAAACAGTGGTTGGGAAGGGAGTGAGACAGGGTTGTAGCCTATCCCCAATGTTATTCAATCTGTATATTGAGAAAGCAATAAAGGAAACAAAAGAAAAGTTCGGAGTAGGTATTAAAATCCATGGAGAAGAAATAAAAACTTTGAGGTTCGCCGATGACATTGTAATTCTGTCAGAGACAGCAAAGGGCTTGGAAGAGCAGTTGAACGGAATGGACAGTGTCTTGAAAGGAGGGTATAAGATGAACATCAACAAAAGCAAAACGAGGATAATGGAATGTAGTCGAATTAAATCGGGTGAAGCTGAGGGTATTAGATTAGGAAATGAGGCACTTAAAGTAGTAAAGGAGTTTTGCTATTTGGGGAGCAAAATAACTGATGATGGTCGAAGTAGAGAGGGTATAAAATGTAGACTGGCAATGGCATGGAAAGCGTTTCTGAAGAAGAGAAATTTGTTAACATCGAGTATAGATTTAAACGTCAGGAAGTCGTTTCTGAAAGTATTTGTACGGAGTGTAGCCATGTATGGAAGTGAAACATGGACGATAAATAGCTTAGACAAGAAGAGAATAGAAGCTTTCGAAATGTGGTGCTACAGAAGAATGCTGAAGATTAGATGGGTTACTCACGTAACTAATGAGGAGGTATCGAATAGAATTGGGAAGAAGAGGAGCTTGTGGCACAACTTGACTAGAAGAAGGGAGCGGTTGGTAGGACATGTTCTGAGACATCGAGGGATCACCAATTTAGTATTGGAGGGCAGCATGGAGGGTAAAAACATAGAGGGAGACCAAGAGATGAATACACTAAGCAGATTCAGAAGGATGTAGGCTGCAGTAGGTACTGGGAGATGAAGAAGCTTGCACAGGATAGAGTAGCATGGAGAGCTGCATCAAACCAGTCTCAGGACTGAAGACCACAACAACAACAACATATCTCGGTCTACGCTGCAGATCAGTCTGTCGCCGTTACCAATATTCCAAACACTGAATTAGACACAAAAGGAAAATAGTAAGTGTTCTCTTTTCTTCCTGTTTGTGCAGGTATGGCGTCGGCTATCATTTTATAAGTATGCTGTGGAACGAGGTCGATATAGGTTCAGTTGATCCGATAGTCTTACTAGGTATAAATCTTCATAAAACCGGTTTCTCTGTATTTCATAAATAAGGTGATGAAAGAAAAGAAAGGAAAGTAAGGGTTTATCATCACGTCGATGACGAGATCATTGGAACCGGAGCACAAACACAGAATTGTGGAAGCGCAGGAAAGAATAGACATCGTGTCGTTTTCAAAGGAACCATCCCAGTATTTTCATAAAGCAGTTTAGCAAAATCATGGATATGTGTGGCCAGATAGGGATTTGAACCCTGGTCCTGAATATGAGTCAAGTGTTTTCTGACAATAGTACCTCGCCTCGTTTGCTCGGATAGTGTGCACAGTGTTTGATGTGTTGGTAAATGTGCCAACACCTTGTAGATAGAGGAGGCCGAAATACGCTATCTAACGCAGACGGGCGTGAATTCTGGAACAGGATAAGTAGTGAATTCTCATAAGAAAAGTATGCAGCTCCTCGAATACTCAACTTTTATTTATCCTTGTTGTGAATACAGCATTCTGGATGAGACATTTCATACGATAACTATCAAACTATGTAAGGCTAATGGCGCCTTGCTAGGTCGTAGCCATGGACTTAGCTGAAGGCTATTCTAACTGTCTCTCGGCAAATGAGAGAAGGCTTCGTCAGTGTAGTCGCTAGCAAAGTCGTCGTACAACTGGGGCGAGTGCTAGTCCGTATCTCGAGACCTGCCTTGTGGTGGCGCTCGGTCTGCGATCACACAGTGGCGACACGCGGGTCCGACATGTACTAAATGGACCGCGGCCGATTTAAGCTACCACCTAGCAAGTGTGGTGTCTGGCGGTGACACCACATTCCTCCCCCGCAAATCGGCGAACGGTCGTGTTATAAGGCTTCCGCCCGCCGTGGGGAGGACCCCATGTTGACGTATGGGATGAGGTGGGGAGCCTAACAACAGGCGAGGCTGTGCCACCCGCACCCGGCCATTCGGTCCGAGGGGAGCTAGGAAACGCCTGAAAACCTAGTCCAGGGTGCATGTCAACATGCGGCGTATGCGCCCGTAAAGGGACAGGAGGGGCCGAATGGTCGACCTCCATTGCGTCGGGGTACCCGACGCGCGAAGACGCCATGTGGTCCGGAGCGGGCAAGAGTTCCATGTCGGAGGACAGCTGGTCACGGGAAGCGATCGGCGGCGCGTGACCCTGGGAGGCGCCTGGCGGCTGCAGCGAAGCGTCGAATGCGGGCGGCGCCGGCGGGAGAACAGGCGGCGGCGGCGGCGGCGGTGGCGCGTCGCCATGGGGCAAAATGGAAGGCATCGTCGGTAACACCTGGGGATGAGGCGAGCCAGTAGATGGGTCCCCAGGGCGCTGACCGGACGGCGCCGTCGCTGAAAGCAGACGGGGAGCGGTAGAACCCGTGCGACGACAGAGGCGCAGCTGATTGAGATGCCGACGCACCTCACCAGAGGCCCCCAAAACCAAATACATCGGGCGGCCGAGGCAGCGAAGAATGCGCCCTGCGAGCCAACGCCGTGAACCTCGATAGTTGCGATAAAATACAACGTCGCCTGGAGCAAAAGCAGAAGTCTGCCGCTGCACAGGAACCTGATGCGGCGGATGCAGCAAAGACATCAAGGTTCGATGAGGACGACCGTGGAGCAACTCAGCCGGCGAGCGACCATCTCGGGGCTGAGAGCGATACGATGACAAAAACAGCAACAATGCGTCCTCCCGAGAATGCGACTCTTTCAATTTCAACATCTGTGACTTGAAAGTCCGGACCAATCGTTCAGCGGCACCGTTTGACTGAGGCGAAAACGGCGCGGATGTCAGATGTTGAATACCATTGGCCTGGCAGAATGACTGAAATTCTGCGGACATGAATTGTGGGCCATTGTCGGAAACAATAGTCTGCGGAAGACCTTCAATGCAAAAGATAGCAGACAACGCTTGGATGGTGGCAGAGGACGTCGTGGAAGACATCCGGACAACAAAAGGAAAATTACTGAAGGCATCTACCAGAACCAACCATCGAGCATTCCAGAATGGACCAGCAAAATCGATGTGCAAGCGTTGCCAAGGGGAAGTGGCTTTTGGCCATGCAAAGACTTTCCGCGGCGGTGCGGATTGTTGTTCGGCACACGCCATGCAAGAAGAACACATAGTCGTAATCGCAGCATCGATTCCGAACCAAGTACAGTGCTGACGAGCAAGTTGTTTCGTTCGCACTATACCCCAATGTCCTTGGTGAAGAAGCCGTAAAACAGAGGACTGTAACGAACGTGGGACCACAACTCTGGGCTGATCATTATCAGAACGCAACAACAAAACACCACGTCGAACAAAAAGTCTCTCCTTGTGAGCAAAAAATCGGCGAACCAACGGATCCTCGATCCGAGACTTCGACAAAGGCCATTGCGTAGCAACAAAACGCAAAACGGTAGCAAGGACAGGGTCAGCAGCTGTGGCTGTAGCTACACGACGAAAATCAATCGGAAACGATTCGACCACTTCATCGGTTTCCGAATCAATGAACATGCAAGCAAGTTCGGAAGAATCGAATGCTTTATCCTCAGCAACAGGCAAACGGGACAACGCATCGGCGTTTCTGTGCTTAGCAGTGGACCGATACAAGATATCGTAGCGGTACTGCGAGAGGAAAATAGACCAGCGAATGAATTTCTGCGCTTTACGTGGAGGTACAGGCTTGTTCGGATGAAAAAGCGATGTCAAAGGCTTGTGGTCTGTGATGATGGTAAAGTGACGACCATACAAGAAATCATGGAACTTAGTAACACCAAAGACGAGAGCCAAAGCTTCTTTCTCTATCTGTGAGTAATTTCTTTGCGCAGACGAGAGCAATTTGGACGCAAAGGCAATAGGGCGATCATGCGAGCCAACTTTGTGCGCAAGCACAGCACCGATCCCTAGTAAGGCCTTGCAAAGTTGCAACCCACTCCCTATTAGTTTGACCGGCCGTACGTTTTGTACGAAAGAACGTATACCTCTTTGCAACTACATTAACTGTTTCTTTGAAATAGGCGTCCAATGCCGACAAAATTTCCTCGTAGGACAGAGTTGCTACGTCGCGGCGGGGAAATAATGTCACTATCACACGGTACGTTTGCACCCCTACACACGACAATTAATGAGGCTGCCGCTCATTACCTTGAATTCTGTAGGCGGCGAGATGAAATCCAAACTGGCGGGACCATTCAGTCCATGTCTCTTCGTTTGGGTCAAAACTGCGAAACGGCGGTGCAACTGCATGTTGTGGCTGCGGGAGCGGTGAAGCGGCGGCTGCCGCATCGTGTTGCAGTGCACGTTGACCCTGGACGAGCTGTCCAAGGGCATCCAATAACGCCTGCGTCTGCTGATTCTGCAAGCGATAAAATTCGGACAGTACATCTGGAGATTGTGGCGAAGCCATGACACAAGTAAATGTAAGCAATTAGAAAGAACACGTTTCCCTCGTTGCCAATGATGTGTTGGTAAATGTGCCAACACCTTGTAGATAGAGGAGGCCGAAATACGCTATCTAACGCAGACGGGCGTGAATTCTGGAACAGGATAAGTAGTGAATTCTCATAAGAAAAGTATGCAGCTCCTCGAATACTCAACTTTTATTTATCCTTGTTGTGAATACAGCATTCTGGATGAGACATTTCATACGATAACTATCAAACTATGTAAGGCTAATGGCGCCTTGCTAGGTCGTAGCCATGGACTTAGCTGAAGGATATTCTAACTGTCTCTCGGCAAATGAGAGAAGGCTTCGTCAGTGTAGTCGCTAGCAAAGTCGTCGTACAACTGGGGCGAGTGCTAGTCCGTATCTCGAGACCTGCCTTGTGGTGGCGCTCGGTCTGCGATCACACAGTGGCGACACGCGGGTCCGACATGTACTAAATGGACCGCGGCCGATTTAAGCTACCACCTAGCAAGTGTGGTGTCTGGCGGTGACACCACAGTGTTTATGAGCTATGTTGTTGCTGTAGCATTCAGCCCAGAAGACTGGTTTGATACAGCTGTGCATGTGCGTCCTGCGCAAGAAATCTTCATCTCTGAAAAGCTACTGCAGGCTACACCCATTCGAACTTGCTTAGTTTATTCAAGTCTTCATATCTCTCTACAATTTTAACCCCCCACACTTCCCTACATTAGCAATGTGACGTTACTTGATGCCTCAGGTCTTGTTCTACCAACCATTCACGTCTTTCAGTCAAACTGTGCCATAAATTTCTGTTTTTCCCAATTCAGTTCAGTTCTGCTTCATTAGACATTCGCTTTCCCAATCTAACGTTGAGCATTCTTCTGTAGCACTAAATTTCAGAAGCTTTAATTGTCGTCGATGTTTTGCTTCCGTACAAGGCTGCACTCCAAAAAACAGGAACACACATCCTAACACTTAAATTTATATTCGATGATAACCATTTTTTTTTCGGAAATGCTTTTCTTGCTACTGCCATTTTACATCCTCTTTGCTACGGCTGACGTCAGTTATTTTGCTGCCTAATAGTAAAACTCATCGACTGCTTCCAGTATACTGTTTGCTATTCCAATTGTATCAACTTCACCTGATTTAATTTGTTACGTCCTGTTATCCTTGTTTTCCTTTTTCTGATGTTCCTCACATAACCTCCTCTCAAGACATACATTTTCCTTCCAAATCATGTTCCAAGTCCTTTGGCTTCTATGCGAGCGTTACAATGTCATTGGCAAACCTCAAAGTTTTCATCTCTTCTCCATGAACTGTAATTCTCTTTGTAAATTTCTCCTCGGCTTTGTTAGCTGACTGCTCAATGTACAGTTTAACTAAGAATGGTGTAGGTCCCATGTAGCCCCTTTCTCAACTATTGCTTTCTTCTCATGCCCTTTGACTCTTATAATTACAATTTATTCTCTGTACAGGTATCAGACAACTTTTAACTAAATACAATATATTCGTCTTATTGAAGTATGAAAAGTAAACATAGCTTCCTGGAAAAGGTTTACTTATTCTGCTTTTTGACCAAAGTTAGAGTATGGTGGCAGAGATTACAACTTAATATGATTGATAGGGAGTGGAAATTGGACCCGTCGGTGGAGAGGGGGGAAGGGGGGAGGGGGAGGGCGTGGCCTGCACTGGCGGAGACGAGGTATGGGCGGCGTATTGGTGAGATGGGAAAGAGGTAGTGGGCAGATGTGAGGTACGGCAAAGGACTGCCATTTTAAGTTCTGGTCCTAAGGTCTCCATTACTGTAGTTACGCCCTTGGCCGTGCCAGAACTATCCTTTGTCACACTATGTTGAATGGGTGAGATGTACATTGTGTCTTGCCCCTTTTTCTAATGTGATTTCTCTTATTCCTGTATAGCATACAACAACGGACTAGGCAATACTTATTATGTGTCTCTGCTTTTTGGCGTTCTGCCTCCACCGGTATAGTAACAACCTACGTGACTCAGGTTTGCCATCACCTACGCCTCCTTCGAACTGCTCTCCGTTTGTTTACTCAAGGCAGTCGTGGCACGTTTCATCTTTGACGTATTTCTCGTTAAAACGCATAACTTTATCTGGGAGTGTCACCACGCTGTGTCTGCTATTTCATCTGTGACGCACCTACCTTGAATTTCATAGTACGTCATCTCTGACTCAGTTGTGCTGGTGTCCTAGGAAACAGACTGCACGTGTCTGAATACAGAAACCTGTGTAAATATGGAAAGAAACATTGAATACTAAACAGCGCTAACTATTTTTCAAGTGGAATAGCGAGTACCACGACGGCGCCGGGAGACGTTCGAGTATCGTTTGCTGGGGTTACGCATACTTCGCTTTAAGAGCATGTGCACTCCTTGGGCGTACCGGGGGGAGTAATTCCGGACCTGGAATGGGTCCTTCCGGATGCCATGAGAAGTACAGCTAGCAAAGCTGGCAGCCTTCTTCATGTTCATAGTCTGTACAAATTTATAAAGGACAAACAGCAATGACGAGACGTGAAACTAAGTTATAATAAAGTTGAGAAAGATGAAAGGGAAACAGGGTTAGAGTAAATCAACTTCCTGGCGTGTTAATACTGCACAAAATAACCGCGAAATGAAACTAGTGATTGCATAAACATGTCAGAAAGCTTGTCCGCCTGGTCATGAAATGCCAGCGTTAATTTATTGTGGCGTTAGGAAATATTTAACTCCGTTCTGCCCTAAATATCCGAAGCCTCTGAATGTTCGCACCATTATGCACACCTGTAATGAGATTACATGAAACTTCCTTGTCTGCCTAGTCACGAAAAATTAAGAGCGCAAAGGGAATTCCACTGTTAAATGCAGAGAAGAGAGCGGACAGGTGGAAAGAGTATATTGAGGTAGAAGACTTGTCTGATGTGACAGAGGAAGAAACGGAATCGATTTAGAAGAGATAGGGGATCCAGTATTAGAATCGAAATTTAAGAGATCTTTGAAGGACTTAACATCAAATAAGAACAGAAGGGATAGATAGTATTCCATCAGAATTTCTAAAATCATTCGAAGAAGTGGTGATAAAACGACTATTCACGTTGGTGTGTAGAATGTATGAGTCTGGGGACGTACCATCTGACTTTCGGAAAAATATCATCCACACAATTCCGAAGACTGCAAGTGCTGACAAGTGTGAGAACTATCGCACAATCAGCTTAACAGTTTAAGCATCCAAGTTGCTGACAAGAATAATATACAGAAGAACGGAAAGGGAAACTGGGGTTGTGCTAGACGACAATCTGTTTGGCTTTTTCAGAGGTAAAGGCACGAGAGAGGCAATTGTGCCGTTGCAGTTGATAATGGAAGCAAGACTAAAGAAAAATCAAGACACGTTCATAGAATTTGTCGACCTGGAAAAAGTGTTCGACAAAGTAACATGGTGCTAGATGTTCGAAATTCTGAGAAAATAGAGGTAAGTTATAGGGAGAGTGGGTAATATGCAATATGTACAAGAGCCAAGAGGGAATAATAAGAGTGGACGACCAAGAACGAAGCGCTCGGATTAAAAAGGGTGTAAGACTGGGATGCAGCCTTTCCCCCCTACTGTTCAATCTGTACATCGAAGAAGCAATGATGGAAATAAAAGAAAGGTTTAGGAATGGTATTAAAATTCAAGGTGAAAGAATATCAATGATACGATTCGCTGATGACATTGATATCCTGGGTAAAAGCGAACAAGAATTTTATGATATGCTGAAGGAATGAACAATCTAATGAATACAGAGTATGGATTGAGAGTAAATCGAAGAAAGACGAAAGTAATGAGAAGTAGCAGAAATGACAACAGCGATAAACTTAACATCAGTATTGATGGTCACGAAGTAGATGAAGTTAAGAAATTCTGCTACCTAGGCGGCAAAATAACCAATAACAGACTGAGCAAGGAGGACTTCAAAGCAAACTATCTCTGGCAAAAAGAGCATTTCTGGCCAAGAGAAGTCTATTTTTATCAAACACAGGCCTTTAATTTGAGGAAGAAATTTCTGAGAATGTACGTTTGGAGCACAGCATTGTATGGTAGTAAAGCTTGGACTGTGGGAAAACCGCAACAGAAGAGAATCGAAGGAGGGTTGACTGAAAAGTAATGCCTCCACCTTCGTAACTCTTCAACAGTTGGCAGCATTGGTGTGCGGCAGGTACTGGCTTGTTCCGTAGCCGGTTCTCTACAGCTCCAGTTGGCGGGAAGCCTTAGCATTGAACGGTTGTGTTGTTACAATGTAAATTGTGGAAGTACTGTGCGTCGTTGGGCGAATAAGTTTGAAGATGTTGAGGCGGGAACATCTGACCTGCGTGACAAACAAAGAGTTGGACGTCCTGTGACAGCAACCACTGAGTTTCACAAGCAAAATGTTGACAGACTGATTCAGGACGATCGTCGTATCACTCAGAGAGGAACTGCAAACACAGTCGGCATTTCACAAGAACGTGTGGGTCACATTATTGCTTTGCTTGGCTATCGGAATAACTGTGCGCGATGGGTAACCCGGATGCTCACTCCTGAAATGAAAGCACTCAGACTTGAAGTTTGCCAGGAACTCCTCTCACGTTACGAGAATGAAGGTGACGCCTTTCTCCATTCAATTGTAATAGGAGAAGGAACGTGGGTACACGAGACTCGGAGACGGAACGACAGTCTATGGAATATCGACACAAAGACTCGCCCCAGAAAAAGAAATTCAAGAAGCAGCCCTCAGCTGGAAAAATCATGGCCACAGTTTTTTGGTACGCAGATGGTGTTATCCATGTTGATTTCCTTGATCGTGGAACAACAATGAAATCAGAGCATTACATCACAAAGCTGCGAACTCTGAAACGACTGCTCACAAGGGTCCGAAAGGAAAAGGGTAAATGTTTTGCTGCAGCATGACAATGCCAAACCACACACTTCACGTGCCACCACAGCAGAACTTCAGAGACCGAATCTCACCACTGTACGGCATCCTCCATGAAGACCAGATTTAGCGCCGTCGGATTTCCATCTGTTCCCGATAATGAAAGAGGATCTGCGGGGACATTCTTATGCTTCTGATGAAGACGTTGAGAGAACTGTGAGACTGTGGTTGCGGAAACAGAGTGTCGACTTCTTCCGTGACGGCTTCAGTAAACTTGTTCATCGTTGGCAGAAATGTATCCAATTGGCTGGTGATTATGGGGAAAAGTGAATATTGGTAATTAAAGCTCACATTCTAAGGACTATTTCTGCATTTTATTTATTAAAATATTCCCATCCAAACCCAATTAACGAAGGTGGAGGAGGCATTAGTTTTCATTCAACCCTTGTATTTGAGATGTGGTGCTACATGCGAATGTTGAAAATTAGGTGGACAGATAAGGTAAGAAATGAGGAGGCTGTGCACACAATCGGAGAGGAAAAGAATATATTGAAAACACTAACAAGGAGAAGGAACAGGATGATAGGACATCGGTTAAGGCATCAGGGAATGTCTTCCATGGTACTAGAGGGTGCTGTAGGGGGCAAAAACTGTAGAGGAAGACAGAGATTGGAATACATCCACCAGATAATTGAGGATGTAGGTTGCAAGTCTACTCTGAGATGAAGAGGTTAGCACAGGAGAGGAATTCGAGATGGGCCGCATCAAACGAGTCAGAAGACTGATGACAAAAAAAAAAAAAAATGCACACTTGGACGTGCAGAACAAGAGTTGCAAATGGATGTCTTGCCTCAGTCTGCTCTAAAAGTGAAGTCAGTGTGTCTACTTCAAAGTCTGCCATAAAAGAGCCTGTAAGAGGTCCATGACTAAGGAATTTATTGCTAGCACAGTCGAGCAGACGTAATTTCGACGGTTTGCTCACGCGCTAGCTGCGATATATGTAAGCTGTAAGAGAATCTCAGACCAGAGAGCAGTGTTGGCTGCAGTAGGAACTGTTTAGCAGTAGGAGTAAGTAGTTCCTAGCAGTCGTGTGTATCGAGTTGGCTGGGCCGGTCGTGGGGAGCGATGGCGGTGCCTGAGCAATGTAATATAAGGTAAAATCGGCCGAATGCATATGTAGTTTGTTACAACATAATATGTACTATTGTTATATCAAGTCCCATGTAAATGTTTCAAAAAAAATCTTTTAATAATAATCCTTTTTATAAAATTAACTTTTTGACTATCGTTCATCCGAATTTTAAAAAATGGTTCAAATGGCTCTGAGCACTATGGGACTCAACTGCTGAGGTCATTAGTCCCCTAGAACTTAGAACTAGTTAAACCTAACTAACCTAAGGACATCACAAACATCCATGCTCGAGGCAGGATTCGAACCTGCGACCGTAGCGGTCTTGCGGTTCCAGACTGCAGCGCCTTTAACCGCACGGCCACTTCGGCCGGCCATCTGCGTAGGGCACGGTTTCACAGTCATGTGCGGTCCAGCCGTAATGGTCAAGAGCCCACAGGCGTTGCAGGCGATGTCGCGCCGTTAGCAAAGGCACTCACTTCGATTGTCTGTTGCCATAGCCCATCAACGCCAAATTCCGTTGCACTGTCCTGTGGACACGTTCGTCATACGTCCCACATTGATATCTACGTTATTTCATACAGTGCTGCTGGTCTGTTAGCACTGAAAACTCTACCCAAACGCCACTGCTTATTCAAGAGTGCCCATATCTATGGGCAAGACGGGGAGCGGGAGGGGTGGGTGGGATCGCAGTCCTCCCCTACCTCTCACGGAAAGATAAAAATATTTAAGTGTTTTTTGTGGTGTCACCGCCAGACACCACACTTGCTAGGTGGTAGCCTTTAAATCGGCCACGGTCCGTTAGTATACGTCGGACCCGCGTGTCGCCACTATCAGTGATTGCAGACCGAGCGCCGCCACACGGCAGGTCTAGTCTAGTGAGACTCCCTAGCACTCGCCCCAGTTGTACAGCAGACTTTGCTAGCGATGGTTCACAGTCTACATACTCTCTCATTTGCAGAGACGACAGTTCAGCATAGCCTTCAGCTACGTCATTTGCTACGACCTAGCAAGGCGCTATATTCAGTTACTAAGAGTAATATCTTCAAGAATGTATTCTGAACAGATAATATTGTGACTCATGTATCGTCAAGAGCGACGTTCATCATTAATGGATTAAAGTTAGGTATCAATCTAATTTCGATCGCTTTCTGAATTCTCATTCCTTGTCATGTTCCAGACTTCACGTCATTATAGCTCTTCCCTCCACACGCCAGCCTGCGTAAGCTAAAACGCGTGCATTTCGGCCTCCACTCGTAACACGTGTTGGCGCTTCTGCTAACACAAAATTTTTATTTCAAGAAAATACTTGAAAAGTCAGTATTACAAAGGTTTTTAACGTGGCTGGATTTGAAAATTCTTTGTGGCTACTTACGTGTCACCATTCGCCTTCCAAAATATTAAAAATACACCACACCCCTAGGTTTAGGCCCGCCCCTACAAACTATCGTATGTGCGCCCTTCTACAGCGCGATTTTATTTCTATATGTATGCCCATCGAATTAGAAAGGAATTACCCTGCATTGTCTTACTGCGCGTAGCGAACAGCCAAGTCTTCTTAAAATGCGAAGTGTGTAGCCCATTCCGTATGTTCAGATTTTCGTTCTTGCACTAGTTTTTCGTTCATAAACTCAACAATAGCGAGTTTTAAATCGAAAATTCGTTCCAGGTATGCCCCTTGACTGTGCAGTAATATATGAAGTCTCCATACCCTTTGTTCAGTTCCACTGAAAATTGTTGCTAGTGACAATGGAATTGTGTGCGACTTCAGAAATTTTGCTATTCGCACCACTAATTTCTTCACGTGCTCCATGTCTGCAAATTTAGCTCAAAGTGCTTCTTGTGAACAGAAGAATGAATCCCGTCTGCTGATCGTTGTAATTTTTTGCTCTTTCATTGTCGACTGACCAGTTAAAATTCTTTCTGAATTGTGTTATAATGTCAGTTCACAGCAAATGTGCAGTACCTGTCGCTTACGCGAATTGAGAATTCTCGCCCCTCACATCTGTCATTTCCATTCATTTGAAAGGTTTGCCACGGTAGACCGCCGGGCTGCCTCCTTTTGTGCAGGTAGCCTCTGGGTCGGTGAACGTTCTCCATACCATGAACAAATAGCGAAGAGTAAACAGCGCTTACACCACGATTCTGCCGAACTCAGAGACTGGTGCCAACTGAGAAAAGCCCCGCCGCAATGTTAAACGAAATGTCGCGCAGCTGCGGGCACTTCCGAGAACGACCGAACAAAGCCGAGTGACAGGCTGTGCCTTGTTGGCCTGCACGAGGTCCTCACACGCTGCACGCGTGAAGTTTGGCACGCCGTGGCGGGCCCTGTAGTAAACGTATCACAAGCGAGGGAAAACGTTTTCGAACTGTCTCTACTGCGCATGCGCAGTATCGTGATAGTTTCGCCCGTCACAAGCCTTTGAAATCACAATGAAATGAATACCCCTAGCTGTATACAAGCTTTGATACAAGTCAAACGGGGGCAGTTGAAAATGTGTCCCCGACCGTGACTCGAACCCGGGATCTCCTGCTTACATGGCAGACGCTCTATCCATCTGAGCCCTGCGACTGCAGGGACTTATCTCTGGCACGCCTCCCGCACTACCAGCATTCCCAACTTATTGTCCCGCACTATATTCGTAGTGCCCCTGTCCATTATACTCATTACTCGCGGCTTGTTACCGATTCCCGTAAGAGTTCCGCACAGAAGAAGATGGTCAAATGCCTGTTGATATATATATATATATATATATATATATATATATATATATATATATATATATATATACAGGGTGAGTCAAAAAGAATACCACAACTTTAAAAATGTGTATTTAATGAAAGAAACATAATATAACCTTCTGTTATACATCATTACAAAGAGTATTTAGAAAGGTTTTTTTTCACTCAAAAACAAGTTCAGAGATGTTCAATATGGCCCCCTCCAGACACACGAGCAATATCAACCCGATACTCCAACTCGTTCCACACTCTCTGTAGCATATCAGGCGTAACAGTTTGGATAGCTGCTGTTATTTCTCGTTTCAAATCATCAATGGTGGCTGGGAGAGGTGGCCGAAACACCATATCCTTAACATACCCCCATAAGAAAAAATCGCAGGGGGTAAGATCAGGGCTTCTTGGAGGCCAGTGATGAAGTGCTCTGTCACGTGCTGCCTCGGGTAGTTTGGTTTTCAGCCTAGTCAACAGCGCCTCAAGCGAACAAATGTACAACTAAATGAAACTTTATAGCTCCCTTAATTCGCCGACAGATAGTGCTTAGCTCTGCCTTTTGTCGTTGCAGAGTTTTAAATTCCTAAAGTTGTGGTATTCATTTTGAATCACCCTGTATATATATATATATATGAAGATGGTATCTGTTCTTTCCGACATGTCCGAATGAACAGATACCATCTTCATACATGTACAAGGCTTTGAGTTTTACGCGAACGCACATTTGCTGTGTTTCGTTGTTTGATCACCTGTAGCGCTGGTTGACAGCTTTGCTCTCTTTTCGTTGCTCAAATGTTTTTGATTTAAATTATGAAACAGGGCACCCGCATCGTTTTTTTTTTCATGCTTTGCAATACACGTTCCGAGAATTTATTCTCATTGACAAGCACAAATATTTACATGAGTATATTGTGTGTTCTTTGAGCGTGAGTCGCGCCTCCGTTGCAGTGTACTGTGTCGTCTTTTTGAAGTTGTAAAGTGCCTCCTATATTACGCAGAAAGGAAACTCACATAGCGTGAAATTTCACAAACAGTATGAGTGATGATTTGCGTGTGTGTGGCTTTCTGGATAATGGAGGAGGCACAGTATGTTACAACATCAAAAAGACGACTACAGTGCTAGACAGACAGCACAACACACGAAGCAGTAATGGAAGTATTTGATCACAACAAGAAGAAATTCTCGTAACGCGACATTCTAAGTATCAAAAGTACATAAGCGATGCAGTGTTTCATTGTTTAAGGCCGGCCGCTGTGGCTGGGCGGTTCTAGAGGCTTCAGTCCGGAACCGCGCTGCTGCTACGGTCGCAGGTTCGAATCATGCCTCGGACATGGATGTCTGTGATTTCCTTGGGTTAGTTAGGTTTAAGTAATTCTACGTCTAGGGGACTGATGACCTCAGATGTTAAGTCACATAGTGGTTAGAGCCACTTGAACCGTTTCATTGTTTAAAGAGTGGATAACATATGCAGGCATTCCGAAAAGTCGGTTATTATGGTGAATGAAACTGAGTCAAACGTTTCTGCTTCCCATTTGCGATCGGGGTTTTTGGAGAAGCAGTGATACGAAATGTTAGCTAAAGAATTTTGTAATTATTCCTGTTACCACTTTTGTCATCAACATCCTGCCTTCTTTTACATAGTTTGAGTGTATGCATACGGCGACAAATTTGATAAGTTTGTCTACTGATTTTGCTAACCCACATTCTGTTGCTAATTGACAATACATTGCAGATAAACAGTACCAATCTTAATAAACTACAATGCAGTAAATGCCTTAACATTGCAAATGCTGAAGATTATCTAATTTGAAGAAAAATTATCGCTGGTTTAGTTGTTTGGGAGGGACTGCAATGAGTCCACTGCAGCTTAATTTCACGAAGTGTAACAGCGCGGCATGTTTATTTCTGTCTATGCAATCTCCGCTCTAAACTGGACCAAGATAGTATATGTATGCTATATATAGCAAAGACGACACACCCACCACGTAGCACGCAGTATCAGTGTCCGTACGATCCTTGTGCAGAATGGGGAAGGCGCGCGATCTGTCTCAGTTTGACCGAGGGCAGACTGTTATGGCCCCGGAGTCTCGACACGAGCATTTCGGGAACTGCACCACTTGTTCGGTGTTCGTGAAGTGCTGTGGTGAGTTTCTCCAACACGTGGCGAAACAAAAGTGAAGCTGTGTCCAGACGTCGTGGGGTTGGGCGGCCACATCTCATTACAGATGGAACTTCCTGGCACATTAAAACTGTGTGCCAGACCGAGACTCGAACTCAGGACCTTTGCCTTTCGCGGGTCCCGTCCTCACAGCTGTACTTCTGCCAGTACCTTGCCAGGTCCCGAGTTCGACTCTCGTTCCGGTTGGTTGGTTGGTTTGTGGGATTAAAGGGACCAGACCCTGCTATGGTCATCGGTCTCTCTCGTTCCGGCACACAGTTATAAGCTTCCAGGAAGTTCCAAATCAGCGCACACTCCGCTGCAGAGTGAAAATCTCATTCTAGAAACATCCCCCAGGCTGTGGCTAAGCCATATCTCTGCAATATCCTTTCTTTCAGGAGTGTTAGTTCTGTAAGGTTCGCAGGAGAGCTTCTGTGAAGTTTGGAAGGTAGGACACGAGGTACTGGCAGAAGTGAAGCTGTGAGGACGGGGCGTGAGTCGTGCTTGGGTAGCTCAATTGGTAGAGCACTTGCCCGGGAAAGGCATGGGTGCCGAGTTCGAGTCTCGGTCCGGCACACAGTTTTCATTTGCCGGGAAGTTTCATATCAGCGCACACTCCGCTGCAGAGTGAAAATCTCATTCTGGTCTCATTACAGATGTTGGACGTCGTACGCTGGGCAGACTGGTAGAACAGGACAGACGGCGAAATGTGGCGGAACTAACATCAGACTATAATGCTGGGCAGAGTGCATCAGACCATACAGTTCACGGAACGCCCCTAACGACTGGCGTCCACGGCCGGCAACCCATGCATGTGCCGATGTCGACACCATAACATCGGCAACTACGACAGTAATGGGCACGTGACCGTCGGCACTGTACGTTAGCGCAGTGGCACAGAGTTCACGTTAACCCTCCAGCGGGCGCGCCTGTTTGTAAAGTGCGCCAACCCAAAAACAAAATGATTTTGTGCGGTTCCATTTTTGTTTCACAACTGCAGACCTATACCTATTCCTTCAGTATCGCTTCAGGTAACACAGCGATAAATGATATTGTCGTACGTCCAAGTGAGCAGCCTACTATAAAATACAAAGCGAGCTAGACGAGAAAAAATTTACGATCAGTTCAAAAAAATGACCCCAGTTAGGAACTAGCAACATAATCCCACACTGACGCAGTTGTCTACGAGATAATTAGTGATTGAATAAGCAGCTGACCGAGATCTGATGCAACAGCACCGCTTAATCCTGAACAGCTACAAATCATCCTTGCAACACTTCACACGATTCCGTTTTTGGTCAAGCGTGAGCAATCGCGGAACCCGTCGTGCGGATATCTTTCTCATGTCCAAATGTTTATCCACAATATTATGTACCCACTCATTCGAGATGCCCACAGCACTTGCAATCTCATGTACCTTAACTCTTCTGTCATCCATCACCATATCATGGATTGTATCAATGATTTCTGGAGTCGTAACCTCCACACGGCGTCCAGAATGTTCAGCATCACTTGAGCCCATATGGCCACTCCGAAAATTTTGAAACCACTTATAAACTGTTCCGATGTAAGGTGCAGAGTCACCGCAATGTTTATCTAGCTTCTCTTTAGTCTCCAGAGGCTTTTTGCCTTTCATAAATTAATGTTTAATCACCACACGAAATTCTTTTTCGTTCATTTTTTGACAATCACTCGACTTCCTTCATTCACACGAATGCCAAACACAAAGAAATAGACCAACATGGCTGAAACTTGGTATGTGTTCTTTCCAAAGATGCTACTAACTAAACATGACCTCGATACTCGCCAATGATGCCATCTCTCGGACTTTTCATGGACTTTTCAAACGCCCCTCGTACTTCTTGTTATTGTGTATGCTCCTACCGGATCGCCGGCCGCGGTGGTCTAGCGGTTCTGGCGCTGCAGTCCGGAACCGCGGGACTGCTACGGTCGCAGGTTCGAATCCTGCCTCGGGCATGGGTGTGTGTGATGTCCTTAGGTTAGTTAGGTTTAAGTAGTTCTAAGTTCTAGGGGACTTATGACCTAAGATGTTGAGTCCTATAGTGCTCAGAGCCATTTGAACCATTCCTACCGGATCCAGCGGGAAACGAGCAAGGAGCAACCCGCTCCGGACTCAAATTAACGGATTCTCGACTGCACATAATTTTGCGTATTGATTCAAGAAGATCAAGTCACGAATTGCAGAGAGCTTTTGTTGTAACTAACGGACTAGCTGTGATAGATACTTGGTGCCTTCTTCGTCCTCGCACCCGAGGATACGCGTTCGTCTCCAGTAATTCGGCAGGCGGACTAGACTGGCTATGTGTAGCAAAAAGCTGTATCCATAATGTGGCCGCTTAACTTCCGGATCGCTGCGCACTACATACAACAGCGCATCGCACTAAACAAAAAAACATTCCCGGGAAAGGGCGTATGGTAGCTAAACATGTCACTTTGGAGGACGTGGAACTGAAACAAGACATCATTGTTTGCACATGGCACGATACCTTTGGACGCGATTCCAGATATGCAACACGCATCATGTGGTGGCTACAGTTTGTAAAACTACAGATAAAAAAATGCACCTTACGTCATGGCCGCATGAAATCGTACTGGCGAAAACGCACCTTGGAGTATCACTTCTTATGCCTTCGCAAATTGTATGACGACCCCATGGGAGTAGTAGTAAATAGCTCTAGAATAAAACACACTAAAGCAAGAATCCCAGCGTTGGTATGACAATCTCTAGAGCGGAAAAAAGTTCGAGCGCGTTCTCCTATTAAAACTGACGCAGGGGAATACATCCGTACACCACATGATTCAGGAGGCCAAAGAGGTTAACATGCTCTCAACGATGAAACAGGGGCACGAATACGAGCAACAAGTAGCAGTAAAAAAACGGTGTGATGCAATATTATACCGACTTTTACGCCGAGTCGGCAACTGATTCGACGGCAAATGATCCGCTTTTATTCTACATTCAATCCACGGTCAGTCCAACTGACAACGCCGACCTTGTTAGCCAACAATAACGATGAGGGAATTTTATGCCTGCTTTTGGAAGTTCATAGGACCGGAGTTCACAAAAGTATGCAATGACTTACTGAGAGACGTGCAGATGCCATCTGAGTTTACGGAAGGACTGACTGTGCTGATCCCCAGAAAAATACGGAGCACTAAGCTGTAGGATTTTCGACCACTAATTTCCGGCTGTAGAATCTTCACCCGACTCGTAAATAGAATGAAGCTGGTACTGCCGAAGGTAATCGGTCCTTATTAAATTCCAAGGAGATGCATAATGCGAATATAGGGATATTATAAATTTGTCGCGGCTATGTAAATGCGACATTGGTCTCACGTTTTTAGACTTTGATAAGGTATATGACCGCATCAGCCACCACTTTCTACTAACCGTAAAGCAACGGATGGGGTTCAGTGCTCATTTTATTCAGATTATACGCAAATGTTGTAAGTGGTCTGCTTCTATGTTCGCAGCGCTATGTAGCGCTTTGCATTGAATCTCTGACTGCGCTTTCGTTGTAAGAGACTCTGTGGCTGGTTGGACTCGTTGGAAGTTAGCAGTGATGGAAGTACTGTTGGGCAGTTGGAGGTGAACAGCCAGCAGTGATGGATGTTAGATGTGAGAAGTTAGCATTGATGGAGGGTAGAGGTCTGAAGTGTTAGCGTAGGCTAACGATCTGTACATGTTCGATTTGGAGACTGAATACGAGGTGTGGCTAGAAAAAAACCGGACTAGTACTGGTGAAACAATAAAACGAATGCAATAAGGCTGAAAGTCGCGTGGCCTGTCACGTGACTCTCGCTCCGCCTACTGCTCGAGTTTCATCTGCCTCCTGCACTCAGTCTGCCCGTGGCGTCTGTTTTAAGTAGTTGACGTTTTGTCTGTGCGTCGGAAAATGTTGAGTGTACAGAAAGAACAGCGTGTTAACATCAAATTTTGTTTCAAACTAGGAAAATCTGCAAGTGAAACGTTTGTAATGTTACAACAAGTGTACAGCGATGATTGTTTATCGCGAACACAAGTGTTTGAGTGGTTTAAACGATTTAAAGATGGCCGCGAAGACACCAGTGATGAAACTCGCACTGGCAGACCATTGTCAGCAAAAACTGATGCAAACATTGAAAAAAATCGGTAAACTTGTTCGACAAGATCGTCGTTTAACAATCAGAGCAGTGTCTGAGTTAACAGGAGTTGACAAGAAAAGTGTTAGGCGGATTCTTCATGAAAGTTTCAACATGAACAAAGTGTGTTCAAAAATGGTTCCAAAGTGTCTCACAATTGAACAGAAGGAACGCCGAAGAATGATTTGTTCTGACATCCTGGAAAACATTGAAAGTGATCCCACCTTCTTACAAAATGTTATTACTTGCGATGAATCGTGGTTTTTTACTTACGATCCCGAAACTAAACGCCAATCGATGCATTGGAAAACTCCTGGTTCTCCACGACAAAAAAAGCACGAATGTCAAAATCGAAATTCAAGGCAATGATTATTGTTTTTTTTTGACATCAAAGGGATTGTGCACATTGATTGGGTACCAGAGGGACAAACAGTGAATCAGCATTACTACATTAGCGTCCTGGCTACCCTACGTGAGCGAGTACGGAGAAAACGGAACGATTTGTGGAGAAAAAAGTCATGGATCCTTCACCAAGACAATGCCCCAGCTCACAGTGCGTTGTCAGTGAAGACGTTTTTGGCAAAACACAACATTCCCATCTTAGATCATCCACCCTATTCACCTGATTTGGCCCCCTGTGACTTTTTTCTTTTCCCTAAAGTCAAGTCAGCTTTGAAAGGAACTAGATTTGAGACTGTTGAAGCAGTAAAAGAAAAAGCGACGGAAGTAATGTATGGACTTACCGAAAATGATCTGCAGCATTGCTATGAACAGTGGAAAATTCGTATGGAGCGGTGTAGAGACCGAGGAGGAGAGTACATTGAAGGAGATAACACGAAATTGTAAATAATTGTAAATAAATGTTTTTTCCAGCATCAGTCCGGTTTTTTTCTAGCCGCACCTCGTATTATTTATGACTATATACCTTTGTACTAGATTTCAATGACGATTTTTATTCGTGTTTGAACTGGATGTCACATTATTAAGGTAAAAAAATACATTATTTTGTTTGCAACAAAATCTTTCCTTTGCTAACCACTTGCCTAAAAGTAGTTAGTGGTTTTAGCAGTTAGAATCTTTTATTTAGCTGGCAGTATTGACGCTCGCTGTATTGCAGTAGTTCGCGTAATGAAAATTTTTGTAAGTGCTTAATGAAATTTATAGGTTATTGTTAAGATTTATTTTTAGTAAGGGCCATTCTTTTGAATTAATTATTTGAAATCAGGTTGCAATTTTTTTGAACAGTCAGATTGCGTTGCGCTAGAATATTGTGGGTCAATGTTGACATGATAAGAAAAAGTAAAGAGAAAGTAGGCTCAGTAGGTTCAGATTTACTCAGCTGTTACAGAATCAAATAATGTAGAAGTTTCATCTTCTCAGTCATTCTGCAATTTAAGTACAGACACACTCATTTAAATAAAGAAGTTTCAATGTATAGTCGGAGTTTCCTCTCAAATCAAAATTAATCGCCAACTAAGTTCACCAGTCCCGATTAAGAAATCAGTTAGACAAGGCTACCCCCTTTTTATGATAGTGTACGCAATCGCCGTAGAACCTTTACTGTTAAACCTGCATCACAGGTTGTTTGGTACAAAAACAATGTGTCACGCTTATGCTGACGGTATCAGTGTAATAGTTAACACGTAATCAGAAACTGAAATCGTTCAACAAATAATCCATGCTTACGTCTCTTCTTCTGGAGCCAAGTTCAATAAACTCAAATCGAAGATTTTACCCGTCGGACCACTTATGGAGAATATTCACACAACATGGCTACTAAGGACAGAGAAGAAGAAACAGTTAGTTATGATTTTGATGTCCAATCCACCAGCGATTACAGTTGCCAACTGGAACCACAAACCCAGTATATTCAGGGCTACTTTCCGTGAACACGAAACTAGGACATTAAATCAGATAGAGAGAGCTCTGTTGATTAACGGCTGTGCCCTGAGCAAAATATATCACGTCACAGCACTGTTACCAGTACCCAAGGATACAGTGCACAAGATTTTAGCTGCAGCGTATTGGTTCATCTGGAACGCAAATATCTTTAAAGATACCATGCCAATCATAGTACTAACAAGTCCATCTGGTGGTTTAGGCGTCTCACACGCACAGAAACAATGCACTGCAATATATGTATATCAACCGTATCCACAAAATACTGCAAACACTCCATCCGATACAAACGTTATTTAACACGTTAGCCCCAACGAGCAACCAGGCTCCAGTCGATGTTGGTCGCATCAACGCTCAACTCGACCACGTCCGAACTTACTACCTGGAAATGAGCCATAGTCAAGATGTAATGCACAGCAGGTTAACATCAGAAGGACATATTGCTACCTCACGAGACTCCATAAGCCACACCCCGTGGAAGCGAAATATCCAGCGGTCAACTGGAAAAACGTCTGTAAAATTATTAATAATCCCACCCCCACTCCAAAATAGTGTCCACATGGTATGACATTGTAAACGAGAAGGTGAAGAACTGCACAAGATTAAACTGGCCGTACTGTGATCGTTGCCATACTGTGGACACCTTGGCACACACCCTAACCTACCGAGAGAAATTCCATATATGGAACTGCACTAGAAAAATCTCGCCACAGTTACTTGGATTACTGAATCTGCTATAACACTTGAAGAAGTACTTCAACCAGTCTGGTATTTCTTTCCTGAAACAAAGAAAGTAGCTATACTTGAATTATCGGCCAGCTCGCATGTTTTGCAGTTATGACTAAATATGCGAGTATAGATGAGAATATGCAGTATATAATGGAAGAGCACCATAATCTTACAAAGCGTCCGAAATACAAAGGTTCTTTTCAAGATTATTTACTTCACACTTTGCCACAAACAAGCGGTAAATTATGGTTGGCGCACAACACATAAGCGGTTCGCTAAGAGTTTTGTATCATTTTAATTAAGTTGGCACAAAAATGTGTTTTTTTGCTAGGCCAAGTCATGATGCCCCAGGAAAACTAATTTTGGCAGAAGCCACATCATGGGGGCAAAAAATTAGAACAACATTTCCAAGAAGCGTTTCATTTATTCTGTTTATTCTTTTTTCACGGATATTGGACTCTTTGTTACGAAAAGAAGATATATTTAGTTTCTGTTTCAAATTAAGGTCGAAGGATTTAGCCTAAAAATGTGTTTAGCGTGCAACCCACGTAGGCAGTGCATCGCTGAATCAAGACCCGCTCATGCTTTTTTGTGTTACTTTATATCGACACTAGTCATGTTATTTCATACGTATTGCATACGAGATGCAAGGGAGATGTAATGAAAGGACACATAAAAAAAAATGGCTTAGTTGTACTGGCGGTTACTTTCTAATCTGCGGGTAGGCATTTCGAATCCTGTTGCTTCCACAAATTTTAATGGGTGGTAGGAGTGATTAGTTTAGGAGAACAATGAGAATTATTAAATATGCATAATTTTAAAGTATTACGTCCACAACATCGTTTATGCACTATTTTTGCTCTTTGTGTACTGTGATTTATGCTTGGCATTGAAAGAAAACGGTATATATTTTGTGTTTTCGTTGGTATTGCCGTTCTGCCTGCATGTAAATATAGAGAACACAAATTAATCTAATGCTTTTTCACCACGTAAAAAAACGAAATAGTTCCTCTTTCATGCCTTCATCGGCACTAATATCATGTGCCATGTGACAGAAAAAAGTTTTATATTAGTGTCGGTCTTTTTGATAGAATATAAAATAATGTAAAAATCAAGGGTCTATTGAACGACTGAAAAGAGTGTAATAGACAGCCCAGTTTTTACGTACATTCTGTTCCTCTTTAAAAAAGTGTTTTTCTCTTCTTCGAGGGAGAACAAAACTTTCAGTTGTCGTAAACAATTTCTCCATAATAACTTAATAATTCAGTCCCGTGTCCAGTTTCCGTCCTCCTCTGCCACCATATTTATCCGCCGAAGGTACCAGGTGAAACTATTATTCTGTGACAACTCTTCCCATGCGTCATGATTTGCTTCGGACAGCTCTGTCTTGGTCATCGGTGCTGGTCTTTCACAACTAATAATTTTTTTTTATCTCTGCCCATATGTGCACTTAGGGATTGAGGTCATCACCTTTGGGGGGACAGTCCAACAGCTTAAAGTCTCCGTCATTTGAATCCAGTGTTTTACACAGTTCGCCGTATGGACAGGAAAACGGTCATGTTGGAAGATTATTCTGCCGCCCGAAAATCTCTGACGAATAGAAGGAAACATTACGTTCCCCAGTATTTCGCAGTGGTAATGACTCAATAAAGGACTGTCTAGTTGCCACAAAACCATCTGGGCCACAGTTTCACAAAATGACCAACCTTCATCAAATGTTTCCTTCAAACACACATGTAACAGCAGCAGAATGAAGAGGTTAATACCGATAATGAAAGTAATAATTGAAGTACTTGGTGATTTCATATTCTTCAACGGTATTAGGCGATCTAAGAAATTTTTTGAAATAGTGAAAATTTCGAAATGGCTTCCAATCGAGGCTGTGATAGGTAAAAGCATATTTACATCCCGCTGATATGATACTCGCACAATTTTCGTGTCAGAAGCTGGCTGATAATTTACCATTTAAGAGAGAACTGAAGTTTTTCACCGTGTCTAATTTGTAAGCTAAGCGCATGATATGTCACAACACAATCATGCACGTAGCAAATGTGGGCTTCACTGGTGCTGTGGATTGACCCAAGTTACTTCATTGTGAGATGTATCAGGTGTGAGTTCGATTACCACTTTCGACATCTCTTTTAAACGAACCCGAACAGATCTCCTTCGCATCTAGTAATGCCAAGTGAAGAACGTCACGTTGCAACGTACTTTAGAATCCGCATTATAAATGTCATATCCCTTTGCTACCAAATGGGGGCAGAGCCTGTTTAGGTTGGGCCATAGCAGAGGCGGAATCCGTGACAAACAGAAACTCTGTCGCTAGTAATCTTCCTTACTCTAGAAAGTTTATTTTATTTAATGATCCAATGGTCATTTACGGTCACAGAGCTCATATTTTAATTGAACTTGAGATGTTGAAAAATTTTTGTTGGACTGGGATTCGAATTCGTATCTCCTCTTTTGTGGTATCTGACCTACACGGAAGGACATACTTGGGTCACTCCGTTGTTTTCTCCATCATGGCTCGTCTCCACAAAATTGTCTCTTCATGTGTTGTGCCATTATTTCTAGTCAAACATGTAAACATCTCATTACTGGTGTACAAACAATTCGTGGATAGAAAACAACGGCTGTAGGTGGCGGTTTCGATTCCCGGTCAGGCAAAAAAATTCAGAGATCTCGCTGCTAGTGAAAAAATTCGACATCTAACATTTGATTTTTCTTAACGAAATTGATCCCAGGTTCGAATCCCCATCACAGAATATTACATCATGGCATTTCGTTTAAAAACGTGCCAACTTTGACACTTGAAATTACATTAAACGTTTTTCGTGGTTAGTTGACAGGGAAATAACAGTCTTGATAGGATTCCAGGCACAGCAAAAAATTTTCAAGTTCAGATTTGGTAAGAAATGTTAGTTAAAGTTTCGATATTTCTCGACTCTTTATGCCTAGTCACCAATGATGAAAGTTGCTATGATCGAGTCTCGGTCAGGTACGAAAGCAGAAAAAGCAAAAGCATATGCAAAAATAATTGCTCAGTCATAAGCACAGAGAACTTATTGTTGATGCGATGTTAGTTGTGATGTTTCCACAGAGGGCTTGCCGCTCTCAAGCGCGTTCCTTTCAATTTGTTAGTTCAACATCCGGTTGATGACAAAGCCGTAGGATGATGTTCTAACCTATGGTATTCTAGCACCAGAAAATCACGTCATTCAGTGGAATACATGATTTCAATCTCTTTCTTCGGTAGTCTAATCTCATTAGTCACTATGTACTGCGATTGCGCTGTCGGGCTGGGCTAGCACTTGGATGGGTGACCCGGTCTGGCGAGCGTTGTTCGCAAGCGGGGAACACTCAGCCCTTGTGAGACAAACTGAGGAGCTACTTGATCGAGAAGTAGCGGCTCCGGTCTCGTAAACTGACATACGGCGGGGAGAGCGGTGTGCTGACTACATGCCCCTCCATATCCGCATTCTGTGACGCCTGTGGGTTGAGGACGACACGGCGGCCGGTCGGTAACGCTGGATCCGCCAGGGCCTGTAGACGGAGTTTACGTTTACGTTTTTGTGTACTGCGACTAGGTGCCATCTGTTACCAGCTTTTGGAACTATTTCGAAACTACTGTATAAAATTCTCACAGGTTTCACAATAATCATTCCGTTTGCTGCACTCGTCTATCGATCTTAGCTATCGAACTGTTTCATTTTTAAACCAGGGACTCCACTGAACAGCTTGGGAGTTCCAGTCCACCGGATCACTGGGATTTATGGTATGGTTCCCTTCTTAAGAGGCTACGCTTGAGGCTACGCTCGTAACCGCCTCCCAGATATTGCCAACTGGGAATCTCTTTGCCCTTTTTCTTTAGGATTTAGCTGCAAAGAACATACAACAGCAGAATGGAGAGGAACTTGAATGTACGTTACAGTGTGAACTACCTATTGTGTCACACTTTACTGCAATTTGTAGACTGTAGATGATGATTTAGATGCAAGTATATAAGTGGATAAAGTAAGTTTTGTACAAGAAAAAATGCTGTCGTAATTGTACAAGTATAATTACCACATGAAATATATGCTGCTGGAGATACGCATTAATAAATTCGTCATTATTGTTGACAGGATACACAGTTGACATTATGGTAGAAATTCCAAGAAAGGTGCTCAGTACGCTTTAATTAAATTTATAAAATACACGCGTGACGTAGTTTTTAGAACGCGTATTTGGGACAACTAACGACAGTGCATAAATTGCATACAGAGATATGCAAATAATAGTAGAGAGGTTTCACTCCAGTGTCAGAATAAATATTTCACTTAAACAGATATGAAGAAACGCTACTTGCTATTATGTCCCTTCGATTTCTGCGTTTCATCTAAAAGGCCGTTCCATCCCTAAAAAATTTAAGACTCATCGATTGTGTCATATATTGTTGTGTTTTATTCCAGATTGTTGATTCTTAATGAAAGCTGTATAATTGATCTTCGGCTACGAATTTTCGTTTCCCTGTAAACGGCAGTGCATTTTCTTCAGCTGTGTTGTTTATCTCCAGCTTTCTACGCTACCGGAATGGGACACGTCTAATACAAAGTCAACATTTATTCTTTTTTGTTTTAATGTAGTGTTCAGACAGGTACCTCTAAACTAAAAGAGTAATGCGTCCCACGCTGTAACTGTATCGCATTGTAAGAATTCTGACACAGTGTGACGAGATGTGATTCGCACTTTGGTGATCAATGTTTCCACTGAATAAACCTGATGAGTGATTAACTGTGACCATGGTGGAGTACCAAATATTTAACGCCTCCTGGAGCGCAAATGCCAACACATGTTTGTCAGAGTAAAAGCTTTTGCAATCAGCTACCGCTGGGGAGGGGAGAAATGACTAGTTCACAGTTTCCAGCAAATGCAAACAATCTCGTTGATACGCAAATGTTGGTTTTAGCGTACACTTTCCTCTCCCAATACAATGTTTGATTTATGTGTAACATTAAAAAAAAGTAATTACGATGAGCAGGAAATTTTTATGGAAGAGCGAAAAATTTTGTTAGCCACTACGAATGTTGGTAAGAGCTACTCTTGTGACACTTGTGTTGAAATTTTCAAACAGATGAAAACGTAGTCATGTGCTAGCAACTATCTTCGTAAATGATGGTGTCGTATTATTCATATCTGTGGATAAAGACAAATATCGTCAATAAAATTCTTCTGGGTTTGAGGCCACATTGTCATCTGTAAAATTTCGACGTTTCGGCGACTGTTGCAAGGCTCCTTCCTCAGTGTGTACCCTGAGGAAGGCGTCTTGCAACAGTCGCCGAAACGTCGGAATTTTATAGATGGCAATGCGGCCTCAAACCCAGAAGAATTTTATTGACTGTCGATCTGTGTGCCAACTACGTGCCACTAAGTGCAAATTTGCACACCACAGAGAAGGTGAACCTTTGAAATCTAAATTTACTTCGCGAAATTCTATTTACGTTATTCAACGTAACGCAAAATTATTTGTTGCATTGTATTTAATGCAAAGACTGTCTACCGGTGTCAAACTTTTCTGCTGACTACCAGCAAAGCAGATAACCAAATTCATTGTAACAGACCATTCACAGTAGGAACTGTATAACATATCGATATTACTCGGTTTAGTCATGATATTCACATTCAGTTCCTGCGGTAGTCACTGTGACTCATCCCGACTGCCGAACAATTAAGGTTCGGAAGAATGTTGCATCAGCAATTGTCTCATAGGAAGAATGCTGCAACAGCAGTTTTCTCAATCTCGTTCTTTTTATCACTTGAGGTGAAGACTGAAAAAGCAGTTCTATTTTATAAAAAACGTGCTGCAGGCCACATGCAAACTGCTCCAAAGGAAGTTCATAAGCACGTCGATTTGGATTGCAATTTCAGTTCGCCGCCCATCTCTGTTCAAATTTTGAATGGCCTCTACCGACTTGTTACTATCCAAGCAGTTCATCTCCGGATTCGTTGACATCTACGTACTTTACAAGGAGTATTGGACGTGAGTCGTTCGTGAACGAACGGTTCCAAAGGAACAGTTCACTAAAGTGAGGAACCACTTCTAAGGAATGGTTGTTCACGGTCGCGATCGGTCTCGATCACGGGATTGGTAGTTAGCAGTTCAGTTTGGCCAGTCTTGTTCGCGCTTCGGTGTCGCTCGGCCAGTTATGTTCTTTTCTGCGCAATCGCTCGTTCCAGTTCAACTTTTTTATAATTATATAACTAATGAAAAAATTAAGTTGTCTGTAACATACATATTTCCCGCCCGGTTAGCCGTGTTGTCTAACGGCCCCCGGCACGAATCCGCCCGGCGGATTAGTGTCGAGGTCCGGTGTGCCGGCCGGTCTGTGGATGATTTTTAAGGCGGTTTTCCATCTGCCTCGGCGAATGCGGGCTGGTTCCCCTTATTCCGCCTCAGTTACCCTATGTCGGCGATTGCTGCGCAAACACTTTCTCCACGTACCCGTACACCATTATTACTCTACCATGCAAACATTGGGGTTGCACTCGTCTGGTGTTAGACGTTCGCGGGGTGGGGGGGCGGGGGGGGGGGGGGGGGGCGAACCGCACAATAACCCTGGGTTCGGTGTGGGGCGGTGGTGGGGTGAGTGGACTGCTGTAGCCTGTTGTGGGATTGTGAACCACTGAGGGCTACGTTTCTAACTCCCCAGTTCCATACAGTGCTATACAATACAACATACATACTTGTCAGGCAACAAAAAGAAAAATCTGCATATCTGTTCGTTTTGATGAACTGTAGAACGCATCTTTATCACGGGGCAAGTTATTCTTTTGTTTGACTAATTAAACGGGCTGCTGTTGCTTTTTTTTTTTTTTTTTTTCATTTTAAGATTAAGTTTCATCTGCCTAATTTAACGACTACTTTTTAAGATAACTTTTGATAATTTTTTAATTGTGGTGTCATGAAGTTTACCTAAAGCTTGGGATTTTCGCGTTTCTTCCAAAAATAAAACATAAGGCTTTGGGAGGCTCCCATTTTTTCAAATTTGGTTTTTTTGTGTGGTCCCCTTACTTTTGGATTCTTTGCACAAAAAAATGAGTTGTCCATGATCTCAGCAAATATGACGAGGAAACGACGTTTTATTTGAAACATACTTACTCCTCGATAAAGTTTTTTTTCTTCTTATAGGAATACTCATACACACCAGAAATGTATATAGCTCCTGTTCCATGGTTTTTTTTTTCTTGTAAATTATTTATTACAGTGTTTCATGACCCTGACGCCTATATGAACAAAATAATTTACAACCTTTAGTTTAGTAACTTGATGCAGAACATTGATGACATCTTCATTTTCATGGCATTGTGCAACATCTGTCTTAAGATACTCGTCACTGAAATAAAATCTGTTTAAAAGATACTGTTCCTTTATTAGAAAGGGACTGTTCACTCATGTTAGTCATAATTTTTGAGATTTGCTCCATTCCTTCTTGAATCTTTATATATTTTCGTTCGTTGGTTCTCCTTAAAGATTCAGTGTAGTAACTGTTTTCATTTTTGGTTCAGAAAATTAAGGCGACAGAACAGGAACCATAAACGACTTTTGCCGCGCGGGGTAGCCTCAGACGTTTGGTCCCATAGGATCTTACCACAAACTTCCAAAATAAATGACTTTTCAATTTTAGTAAAGCCACACGCGGAATATCACTATCGCTGATCTAAAAGATTGTAGCTGGTGACACTAACATGAATATTGTATGCAGAAGTTCCTCCAGTGTGAAATTTAGCCGGATACTTTCTTCGTCAAACTACTTCAGCTTGTTCCTACCATCATACTAACAGTAGTCACACTTCCATATATATATTTGCAACTAAATCTCCAAACAGAATGAACTGTATCTCTCAAATATCTGCACCTGGCATGTCTGCCCATGACATCATTTTCATGACGTACTCGCTAGAAAGTCCCAGAAAGAAACCACAACTAACTACATATCGAGATTTCAAACGCAGTAATAGTCTGGGGGACGTTTTCTATTCCCTTCTAGGACATAAATTAAAAAGCTCATGTATTTACTAACAATCTTACTCATATGCTCCCATAAAAACCAGAAAAGTTACAAGGAAACCTGCACCTTGGCTACGTGAAGAACTGAAACAGCTTATGAATCACATCATCTACATCTACATCTACATCTATACTCCGCGAGCCACCTTACGGTGTGTGGCGGAGGGTACTTATTGTACCACTATCTGATCCCCCCTTCCCTGTTCCATTCACGAATTGTGCGTGGGAAGAACGACTGCTTGTAAGTCTCCGTATTTGCTCTAATTTCTCGGATCTTTTCGTTGTGATCATTACGCGAGATATATGTGGGCGGTAGTAATATGTTGCCCATCTCTTCCCGGAATGTGCTCTCTCGTAATTTCGATAATAAACCTCTCCGTATTGCGTAACGCCTTTCTTGAAGTGTCCGCCACTGGAGCTTGTTCAGCATCTCCGTAACGCTCTCGCGCTGACTAAATGTCCTCATGACGAATCGCGCTGCTTTTCGCTGGATCATGTCTATCTCTTCTATTAATCCAACCTGGTAAGGGTCCCATACTGATGAGCAATACTCAAGAATCGGACGAACAAGCGTTTTGTAAGCTACTTCTTTCGTCGATGAGTCACATTTTCTTAGAATTCTTCCTATGAATCTCAACCTGGCGCCTGCTTTTCCCACTATTTGTTTTATGTGATCATTCCACTTCAGATCGCTCCGGATAGTAACTCCTAAGTATTTTACGGTCGTTACCGCATCCAATGATTTACCACCTATGGCATAATCGTACTGGAATGGATTTCTGCCCCTATGTATGCGCATTATATTACATTTATCTACGTTTAGGGAAAGCTGCCAGCTGTCGCACCATGCATTAATCCTCTGCAGGTCCTCCTGGAGTACGTACGAGTCTTCTGATGTTGCTACTTTCTTGTAGACAACCGTGTCATCTGCAAATAGCCTCACGGAGCTACCGATGTTGTCAACTAAGTCATTTATGTATATTGTAAACAATAAAGGTCCTATCACGCTTCCCTGCGGTACTCCCGAAATTACCTCTACATCTGCAGATTTTGAACCGTTAAGAATAACATGTTGTGTTCTTTCTTCTAGGAAATCCTGAATCCAATCACAAACCTGGTCCGATATTCCGTAAGCTCGTATTTTTTTCACTAAACGTAAGTGCGGAACCGTATCAAATGCCTTCCTGAAGTCCAGGAATACGGCATCAATCTGCTCGCCAGTGTCTACGGCACTGTGAATTTCTTGGGCAAATAGGGCGAGCTGAGTTTCACATGATCTCTGTTTGCGGAATCCATGTTGGTTATGATGAAGGAGATTTGTATTATCTAAGAACGTCATAATACGAGAATACAAAACATGTTCCATTATTCTACAACAGATTGACGTAAGCGAAATAGGCCTATAATTATTCGCATCTGATTTATGACCCTTCTTGAAAATGGGAACGACCTGCGCTTTCTTCCAGTCGCTAGGTACTTTACGTTCTTCCAGCGATCTACGATAAATTGCTGATAGAAAGGGGGCAAGTTCTTTAGCATAATCACTGTAGAATCTTAAGGGTATCTCGTCTGGTCCGGATGCTTTTCCGCTACTAAGTGATAGCAGTTGTTTTTCAATTCCGATATCGTTTATTTCAATATTTTCCATTTTGGCGTCCGTGCGACGGCTGAAGTCAGGGACCGTGTTACGATTTTCCGCAGTGAAACAGTTTCGGAACACTGAATTCAGTATTTCTGCCTTTCTTCGGTCGTCCTCTGTTTCGGTGCCATCGTGGTCAACGAGTGACTGAATAGGGGATTTAGATCCGCTTACCGATTTTACATATGACCAAAACTTTTTAGGGTTCTTGTTTAGATTGTTTGCCAATGTTTTATGTTCGAATTCGTTGAATGCTTCTCTCATTGCTCTCTTTACGCTCTTTTTCGCTTCGTTCAGCTTTTCCTTATCAGCTATGATTCGACTACTCTTAAACCTATGATGAAGCTTTCTTTGTTTCCGTAGTACCTTTCGTACATGATTGTTATACCACGGTGGATCTTTCCCCTCGCTTTGGACCTTAGTCGGTACGAACTTATCTAAGGCGTACTGGACGATGTTTCTGAATTTTTTCCATTTTTGTTCCACATCCTCTTCCTCAGAAATGAACGTTTGATGGTGGTCACTCAGATATTCTGCGATTTGTGCCCTATCACTCTTGTTAAGCAAATATATTTTCCTTCCTTTCTTGGCATTTCTTATTACACTTGTAGTCATTGATGCAACCACTGACTTATGATCACTGATACCCTCTTCTACATTCACGGAGTCGAAAAGTTCCGGTCTATTTGTTGCTATGAGGTCTAAAACGTTAGCTTCACGAGTTGGTTCTCTAACTATCTGCTCGAAGTAATTCTCGGACAAGGCAGTCAGGATAATGTCACAAGAGTCTCTGTCCCTGGCTCCAGTTCTGATTTTGTGACTATCCCATTCTATACCTGGTAGATTGAAGTCTCCCCCTATTACAATAGTATGATCACGAAACTTCTTCACGACGTTCTGCAGGTTCTCTCTGAGGCGCTCAACTACTACGGTTGCTGATGCAGGTGGTCTATAGAAGCATCCGACTATCATATCTGACCCACCTTTGATACTTAACTTAACCCAGATTATTTCACATTCGCATTCGCTAATAACTTCACTGGATATTATTGAATTCTTTACTGCTATAAATACTCCTCCACCATTGGCGTTTATCCTGTCCTTGCGGTATATATTCCATTCTGTGTCTAGAATTTCGTTAATGTTCACTTCCGGTTTTAACCAACTTTCCGTTCCTAATACTATATGCGCACTATTTCCTTCAATAAGAGATACTAATTCAGGAACCTTGCCCTGGATACTCCTGCAGTTTACCAATATTACGTTAACTTTTCCTGTTTTTGGTCTCTGAGGACGGACGTTCTTTATCAACGATGATAATGTCCTCTCTGGTAAGCCGTCAGGTATTTTATCGTTTCGCCCAAGGGGGGGTCCCTCTAACCTAAAAAACCCCCGTGTGCACGCCACACGTACTCTGCTACCCTAGTAGCTGCTTCCGGTGTGTAGTGCACGCCTGACCTGTCTAGGGGGGCCCTACAGTTCTCCACCCAATAACGGAGGTCGATGAATTTGCAACCATTATAGTCGCAGAGTCGTCTGAGCCTCTGGTTTAGACCCTCCACACGGCTCCAAACCAGAGGACCGCGATCGACTCTGGGCACTATGCTGCAGATATTAAGCTCAGCTTGCACTCCGCGTGCGATGCTGGTTGTCTTCACCAAATCAGCCAGCCGCCGGAAGGAACCAAGGATGGCCTCAGAACCCAAGCGGCAGGCGTCATTCGTTCCGACATGTGCTACTATCTGCAGCCGGTCACACCCAGTGCGTTCAATAGCTGCCGGAAGGGCCTCCTCCACATTACGGACGAGACCCCCCGGCAAGCACACCGAGTGCACACTGGCATTCTTCCCCGACCTACCCGCTATTTTCCTGAGGGGCTCCATAACCCGCCTAACGTTGGAGCTCCCTATAACTAATAGGCCCGCCCTCTGTGACTGTCGGGACCTTGCCGGAGAATCGGCCACTGGCCCAACAGGCGAGGCATCCTGTGGTGGCTCGGAAACGATGTCATCACCACTAGGAAGCACCCCGTACCTGTTGGAAAGGGGTAAGGCAGCTGCCACGCGGCCAGATCCCACCTTCGCCTTTCGGCCAGGCACGCGCGAGCCCACCACTGTCCGCCATTCACCCTGGAGTGATGGCTGACCGGTAAGATGCTCACTGCCGGAAGACGCAGCGACATCAGGGGTTCCATGTGATTCCAAGGCCACCGAAGTAGGCATAGGTCTCACCACAGTTGCCCCAACGCCACTACGAGCCGACGCCTGCGCCTCGAGCTCGATGAGCCTAACAGACAAAGCCTCCACCTGCCCCCGAAGAGTGGCCAATTCTCCTTGCGTCCGCTCACAACAACCACAGTCCCTACACATGACTATGTTTACCCTACTCTATACGGTGACAAATTCCCAAGATAATCTTCTGATGAGCTACTCTGATAATCAAGAAACACTCACTGAAATACGAGACGCGAAAACTACGCTAGGTTTTCCCAGAAAAACTATTTACAAGCTAAGCGCAGCAAATAAGTACAAAAACGCTTTATACAAACAGTACTCGCTGCTGCTGGTGCTCTCGCTCTGGCTGTCACAAGACAACTGCTGATTCAAGTGACTAGTGGCTAACGGCCGCGAAACAGACAAAAGACGGTTTTAGGGCGCTTTCTGTTCTAAACGATCAAGAAAACACTAAGAAATCTAACACGAAAACTACGTAAAGTTTTATCAAGAACTGTTAGTTACTATGCAGAGCAGATAAACACAAATAGAATCCCTTCCTTAGTGGAGGGTCGTAAACAAAATGCAAAATAAACGCTTTATACAAACAGTACTCGCTGCTGCTGGTGCTCTCGCTCTGGCTGTCACAAGACAAACTACGCCGCACACATGAAAATCATATTGCTTACAGGCAGAAACGGAACGATCAGCCAATCTGAGAGAAATGCAAAATTCAGACATGCCCAAACATTAACCGACAACAGAAATAGACCAGCTGTCCTATGGGAAGTTGACGCTGATCCTCTTGTCACAGCAGAAGAACCGAATCGGTACTTTACCCTGCCTACAACCACAATTGAACACAAACGAAACATAGACTCACTGATTATTTCACTACTTCACTGCAGCCACGAAAAATTCTTTCTAAAGATGTTGCTTGCAACACTGTCGAAAAATCCATCAAATGGTTCAAATGGCTCTGAGCACTATGGGACTTAACATCTGTGGTCATCAGTCCCCTAGAACTTAGAACTACTTAAACCTAACTAACCTAAGGACATCACACACATCCATGCCCGAGGCAGGATTCGACCCTGCGACGAAAAATCCATCACGCGTATCGGTTCATCATCTACTGGACACGATGGCATCACAGTCCAAGTGATGAAGCTTATTATCGACTCGCTGCTGCCCACTATAACAGGGGCATTCAACCACTCCTTAAGCACAAGTGTTTTCCATGAGACCTGGAAACAGACTACTTAAGCCACTGCCTAAAATGGACGTCGCCACGGCACCCTCTGATTACCGAGCCATTTGCATTCTTCCTGCACTGTCCAAGGCGTTAGAATATATGACCCGCGACCACCTAACAATCTAGCTAACCACAAACAACATATTAGACGAATACCAGTTAGGTTTCCGTAATCATCGCAGCACAATTTCTACCTTACTAAAGGTAACAGACGACCTAGAGTTTGCAATGGGTGCGTATGACACGACTATCATATCCTACTTAGACATCAGCAAAGCCTTTGACACTGTCTACGTCGATATTTTACTCGCCAAACGTAGCAGCATAAATTTCTCGCCAACTGCAGGGCAATGATTTCGCTCATACCAGGCGTCACGTCGGGCACCATCAACTCACAATGCAGGCAGTTAGTACCAGACGCCGCACAGAATTCGGTATTAGTTCCTATACTCCTTACATTCATTGTTTGTTTTGTTTTAGGGTGCAAGAACAGCTGGAGTCATACACGCTCAACTCCTTCCATTGTATGTCAATGATGAGTCATCAGTTTTTTCCTGTTGCAAATACCACAAGTACGCTGATGTCCTCCGACTGTTGCGTTGTTGTTGTCGTAAGTCCAGAGACTGGTTTGATGCAGCTCTCCATGCTACTCCATCCTGTGCTAGCTTCTTCATCCCCCAGTACCTACTGCAACCTACATTCTTCTGAATCTGCTTAGTGTATTCATTTCTTGGTGTCCCTCTACGATTTTTACCCTCCACCCTGCCCTCCAATACTAAACTGGTGATCCCTACAAACCGATCCCTTCTTCTAGTCAAGTTGTACCACGAATTTCTCTTCTCTAAATTTCAGCATTCTTCTGTAGCACCACATTTCGAAAGCTTCTATTATCTTCTTGTCTAAACTATTTAACGTCCACGTTTCACATCCATGCATCGCTACACTTCATTAAAATACTTTCAGGAAGGCTTCCTGACACGTAAATCTATTCTCGTTGTTAACATATTTCTCTTCTTCAGAAACGCTTTCCTTGCCACTGCCAGTCTACATTTTATACCCTCTCTACTTCGACCATCATCAGTTATTTTGCTCTCCAAATAGCAAAACTCCTTTACTACTTTAAGTGTCTCATTTCCTAATCTAATTCCCTCAGCATCACCCGATTTAATTCGACTACATTCCATTATCGTCGTTTTGCTTTTGTTGATGTTCATTTTATATCCTCCTTTCAAGACACTGTCCATTCCGTTCAGCTGCTCTTCCATTTCCTTTGCTGTCTCTGACACAATTACAATGTCATCGGCGAACCTCAAAGTTTTTATTTCTTCTCCATAGATTTTAATACCTACTCAGAAGTTTTCTTTTGTTGCCTTTACTGCTTGCTCAATATGCAGATTGAATAACATCGGGGATAGGCTACAACCCTATCTCACTCCCTTCCCAACCACTGCTTCCCTTTCATGCCAATCGACTCTTATAACTGCCATCTTGTTTCTGTACAAATTGTAAATAGCCTTTCGCTCCCTGTATTTTACTCCTGCCACCTTCAGAATTTGAAAGAGAGTATTCCAGTTAACATTGTCAAAAGCTTTCTCTAAGTCTCCAAATGCTAGAAACGTAGGTTTGCCTTTCCTTAATCTATTTTCTAAGATAAGTCGTAGGGTCAGTATTGCCTCACGTGTACCAACATTTCTACGGAATCCAAACTCCGGCTGTATCTAAACGCAAAACCAATGAATCGAGAATCTCAATACCAACCTGTGTGCACTATGAAAATGGGTGCAGGATATAAGGTTAAAGCTCAACCCATCGAAAGCTCAAACGGTATTGGTTGGTCATTCTAGGCTCATTAATCCGAATTATTAGGAAACCCTACCATCAGTAATCCTAAACGGAACAAATATTAACTTCTCTCCTTCAGCAAAGAGTCTGGGAGTAATAATAGGTGAAAATCTAAATTGGACTGAGTACGCAACTGCAGTGTGCAAGAAGGCATCAACATCTCTCCACTCCCTGCAAAAATGTAAAAGGCTCTTTCCTCTTGACCTGAAAAAGGAACTTGTACAGACACTTACACTTCCTGATCACATTTCAGAATCCTATGCATAGCTATCCTGGTTGTGTGCAGACAAGTGCAGAGACTTCCACACCCTCTGTTTTCTCTACTGTCTTAACGAGGTAAAACTGTCCCCCATGTCTCTCCTCGACCTTCACGCTCTTGTCTGAACAACGTGGCAGAGACACCCGTTCCCATCAGAGCATAATCCTTTCTGTCCTACGCCATCGTTCAGCCACTTTCTCGCTCTCAGCAGCAGAGACTTGACTGTGGTATAACCTCCCATACTATATTAGAATAACATCTCCAGCTTCAGAAGACAGTTAATGACATATCTAGCCGGCCGCGGTTGCAGAGCGGTTCTAGGCGCTTCAGTCCGGAACCACGGTCGCAGGTTCGAATCTTGCCTCGGTCATGGAAGTGTGATGTCCTTAGGTTGGTTACGTTTAAGTAGTTCTAAGTCTAGGGGACTGATGACCTCAGATGTTAAGTCCCATTGTGCTTAGAATCATTTGAACTGTTATGATGGACCATCCCACATATCAGCGATAACAATGGTTAATGTACATGAACTGGTCTTTGAATTGGTTCTGCATCCACCATATTCACCAGACTTATCCCAAAGTGAGTTCTTTCTTTGTCTAACTTGAAGCTTTGGCTTGCTGGAAAGAAATTTTCATCAAATTGGGATGTGACAGTTGCAGTCAACAAGTATTTTGCAGAGTTTGACGGAATTTATTTTTCCGACAGGATGAAAACGCCAGAGAATCGCTACACCAAGTGTACATCCCTCAAACGGGACTAGTCGAGAAGAAAGGTCAGTTGTTTATGAAACAAATATTTTTCTCGTTCTTCTACCTGTCTTATCAAACAACCCTCGTATTCTTAGTATGTGCAGTCTCCTTAAATTTTCTTTCCCCAGAACTCGCTACAACAGAAAACACCTATTTTTTAAAGCCATAAATTCTTCTTACGTCTGCCACTACGTTATTGTTATCACTGTCAAAATTATTATTTATGCTACTATCAATATTAGTGGCAGCAGCAGCAGTAGTAAAAATATTGCTCGTATTAACTTTATTAGTTCATAGTCATTATCCACTAGTCGCATTATCACTACCGACACAAAAATCATTTTAATACTACATGTTACATTAAAATTGTTGTTTATTAGGCAACCATGACGTAAAAAGGGCTCGTGTGAAACCCTGTTCCGCTGCAAGAGGGCCTAATGACGTCAGATTAAATAAATAAATAAAATAGGAATAGAAGAAACTGCAGTCTCCTGTGGCCATAATTAACTTCACCACGGAACACAAACTTTTCGCTACATGTATACACGACTTCCGCCATCCATCTTGCATGATGGATCCCCTTGAAGCACGGAACGATAATCCATGAGATGACCTTCAAGAAGAGATTTTGCAGTTAATTCAGAAATCTATCAACATTATCACCTCATAAGTCTCATACATGCAAGGTAAACACAAGGAATCTTTTTTTTTCCCAAAAAAATCGCGTCTTTAAAGGTGGTCCTATTTTACGTTGCTCTGAAAAGAAACTAAATATTTAACTAAAAAAATAACAAAGCGCAAGTCTCATGGACAACTTTTTTGTGCCCTTTACTATGGTAAGTTAAATGACCGCAATGAAAGTAAAATTATCAGCACTGAACTAGTAACAAACATTAATTCTCTTTTATTTTCAAGTACTTTTGTGTGTAGAATTTATGTTTTTAATACTTTCATTCGTATTTAATGAATTGTTAAATTTCATTTCGTCTGACTCTTGTCCGTTGAAGGATACTTGGGCTCGCACAGTTGTTCTCTGTTTCAAAAAGCCGATTATTGATTCCATGCTTGATCCTTGTCACCCCTTTGAATTGGGGACTGATCAAGAATTGGTTATCTGTAAAAATCTTCAAAATAATGATACGTGCTATGTCACGAAGATTCTGAAAAAAAAAGCAGTTTGGTTTGTTTTCACTTAGAAACTTTCGACGATCTCCGAGCATATTTATGCAGTGGCCCCCGTTGCTGATACAAAGCATCAATTTCTCTCATCCTGTGTCGAAAGTCGTGATCATCCCGAATAAATCTTAACTTACCACAGAAATAGGATGTTACTTTCCTATGTAGTTATTTTACAGGTCCACAAATTGTAGAAGAAAACTATTACTGTTGGATTGACAGATGACAGTTTTCTTTCCGTTACTTAATGCTAATAAAGCAGACGTGAGTGCAACAAAGACACAGTACTTGCTACGACTACCAGCTTGCCTCCAAAGTAAATGACGGCTGTGGTAGTCCGCACCGGCTCATAAACAGATTCCGCAATCCGTACTTACGTACTTTCAGCCTCACCTGGCCGCTTTCTACCTGTTTTGCGGTCACGGGCCCATCACGTCAGCCTACAAATGTGACGCAATCAGCAAAGGAAATCGAAGTAAACAACCCGTTCACACAACGCAATCAGTGAATTCATCGTGCAGGAGTAATAATTGTGCACATTTGATGTTTTATCTGGAAATTTGTGTCGGTGAACGAGTAAAACGTCCGGTTCCCAAACGGGAACCATCAGCAGTGAACCAGTTCCCAAAGATGGACGAGTCTGCCTATCTCTAACAAGGTCTCAAAAAGCTGAATCAATACTCATAGAACTGGTTGGCCTGACATCTTGGGTGCAACTTTCTTCACGGATGCATGACAAATTTCGTGCTTCCATTCTCCTCCTAATCTAATTTATCCTTTATACGCTGATAAGTCGAAACAGTATGATCACTGCTCACTGCGAAATAGAATGCAACCTGTGGCAGGTGCGTTACGCCGTTTGCGAAGTACATATGAGGAGCAGAGAGGAATGGGGATCAATACAGCAATGATATGGGACGAAATGGGAAAATCCACTGACAAGCGACTGTCACAGAGGACAGATTGTTGTGCCTGGTGCCTTGGTACGAAGGTCTCAGAAACGGAGAAACTGGTCGGCTCTTCGCGTATTTGTGCGGTTAGCATATGTGGAAAGCGGTTGAAGCACGGTGAAACGACGTGTGTGTGACAAGCTGCTGGGCGTCCACGTATCGTCACAGAATGCGGAGGTCAGAGGATTGCCTGCTGTGTTAGGTTAGATTGGACTGACACGTCTCATCTTTTACGGTCATAATGTTCTCGAACACATTTGGGTTGAGTTGGACTGCACCTAGTTGATGTACACTCACGACTGTAGAAATCGCTATTCAGTGATTGCGGGTATTACGATTTCTTTCAACATCTTATATTCTCTACCTACACGATAGAAAAAACGCAACTCCAAAAATAAATAAATGAAATATATAAAAAATAGAAAAGAAATTTAGAGCAACGAAATTTCGGGAATATATTTGTCTGGGTAACAAATTTAAGTTTTCAGACATAGGAATCATAAAGCCAACTGATTGCAAATAACTGTAAAGGTACATTGATGTGACGAAGCTGGAACGTGTTTTATTTTGTTTTTGACTTGAGCATAGCTACTCTAAATTCTGACCACTGCTTTCTCGCAATGTAATTTTACTGTTTCTCAAAATCTCATTCTGATGAAGACACCCTTAGTAAGTGTCGATACCTAGGTCAGTGTACCTAACAGTTATTTGCAACCGGTTGGCTGTATAATTCCTATGTTTGAAAGTTACATACGGTTGCTGAGAATCAGCCATGTTTAAAACTGTGTCATATTTAGTTGATTGACATTGCAGTATCACAGGTTAATGTAAGTGCGAGATAAGCCATTGCAAATGTGAATGTAAATGTCGTGTGACTAGGGCCTCCCGTCGGGTAGACCGTTCGCCGGGTGCAAGTCTTTCGACTGGACGCCGCTTCTGCTACTTGAGCGTCGATGGGGATGATATGATGATGATTAAGACAACAGAACACACAGTCCCTGAGCGGAGAAAATCTCAGACCCAGCCGGGTATCGAACACGGGCCCTTAGGATTGACATTCTGTCGCCCTGAGCACTCAGCTACCGGCGGCGGACATGTTGTTGGTGTTGTGGTCTTCAGTCCAGAGACTGGTTTGATGCAGCTCTCCATGCTACTCAATCCTGTGTCAGCTTCTTCATCTCCCAGTACCTACTGCAACCTACATCCTTCTGAATCTGCTTAGTGTATTCATCTCTTGGTCTCCGTCTACGATTTTTACCCTCCACGCTGCCCTCCAGTACTAAATTGGTGATCCCTTGATGCCTCAGAATATGTCCTACCAAACGATCCCTTCTTCTAATCAAGTTGTGCCACAAATTTCTTTTCTCCCCAATTCTAGTCAATACCTCCTCATTAGTTATGTAATCTACCCATCTAATCTTCAGCATTCTTCTGTAGCACCACATTCTCTTCTTGTCCAAACTATTCATCGTCCACGTTTCACTTCCATACATGGCCACGCTCCATACAAATACTTTCAGAAACGACTTCCTGACACCTAAATCTATACTCGATGTTAACAAATTTCTTTTCTTCAGAAACGCTTTGCTTGCCATTGCCAGTCTACATTTTATATCCTCTCTACTTCGACCATCATCAGTTATTTTGCTGCCCAAATAGCATAACTCATTTACTAATTTAAGCGTCTCATTTCCTAATCTAATACCATCAGCCTCACCCGATTTAATTCAAATACATTCGGGCGGACATAGCAAATATGAAAGGCTCGTACATTAATAACCGTTGTAACTGCCAGACTGTCGAATGCAAGCTTACAAACGTGCATGCATGGTGTCGTACAGGTATCGGATGTCAGTTTTTGGGATGGAGTTCCAAGCCCGTTGCACTTGGTTGCTCAATACCGGGATGGGTAATGCTGGATGTTGATGACACTGGAGTTGGCCACGCGTGCTCGACTGGAGACAGATCTGGTGACCCAGCAGGCCCTGGAAACATGTCGACACTCTGTACAACGGGTTACAAGAGCGGTATGTGAGCGGGCTTCATCCTGTTGGGAAACACCCTCGGCAATGCTGTTCATGAATGGCAGCACAACAGGGCTAATCACCAGATTGACTTATAGTTTTGCAGTCAGGCTGCATGGGATAACCACTAGAGTTCTCCTGCTGTCACACATAACCGAACCCCGGACAATAATTCGAGCTGTACGTCCAGTGTCAACGATACACAGGCAGGTTGGCTGCAGGCCCTCAACTGACCTCCTTCTAACCAATACACGGCCATCACCGGCACCGAGGCAGAACCAGTTTTAATCAGAAAACACAAGAGTGAGCTCTCGCTTGACACCAGTGAAGTCGCAAATGGCGGCGATTTGGGATCAGTGAATGCACGCCACAGGGCATCTGGCTCTGAACTGTCCAAGAAGTAACTGATTTGTGACAGTTCGTTGTGGCACTGTGGCGCCAACTGTTTCTCAAATTGCTGCTGTAGATGCAGTCCGATGCTCCAGAGTCAAGGGCGCACATGCGGTAGTTGTAGGGGAAGGGGGGAGGAGGCTAGACCTGACCTGAGGGTGCGGTGCATTTTTCATATTTTGGAAGACGAATAGTGACTTGTAAGTAGCCATAAGACGTTTTGACATCCGATCATGTTACAGGTCTGTGCATTATTTACTCTGAAATCGTTTTCTTGAAGGACAAACACCTGAATACACTACAGGGTTATTACAAATGATTGAAGCGATTTCACAGCTCTACAATAACTTTATTATTTGAGATATTTTCACAATGCTTTGCACACACATACAAAAACTCAAAAAGGTTTTTTAGGCATTCACAAATGTTCGATATGTGCCTCTTTAGTGATTCGACAGACATCAAGCCGATAATCAAGTTCCTCCCACACTCGGCGCAGCATGTCCCCATCAATGAGTTCGAAAGCATCGTTGATGCGAGCTCGCAGTTCTGGCACGTGTCTTGGTAGAGGAGGTTTAAACACTGATACTTTCACATAACCCCACAGAAAGAAATCGCATGGGGTTACGTTGGGAGAGCGTGGAGGCCATGACATGAATTGCTGATCATGATCTCCACCACGACCTATCCATCGGTTTTCCAATCTCCTGTTTAAGAAATGCCGAACATCATGATGGAACTGCGGTGGAGCACCATCCTGTTGAAAGATGAAGTCGGCGCTGTCGGTCTCCAGTTGTGGCATGAGCCAATTTGCCAGCATGTCCAGATACACGTGTCCTGAAACGTTTTTTTCGCAGAAGAAAAAGGGGCCGTAAACCTTAAACCGTGAGATTGCACAAAACACGTTAACTTTTGGTGAATTGCGAATTTGCTGCATGAATGCGTGAGGATTCTCTACCGCCCAGATTCGCACATTGTGTCTGTTCACTTCACCATTAAGAGAAAATGTTGCTTCATCACTGAAAACAAGTTTCGCACTGAACGCATCCTCTTCCATGAGCTGTTGCAACCGCGCCGAAAATTCAAAGCGTTTGACTTTGTCATCGGGTGTCAGGGCTTGTAGCAATTGTAAACGGTAAGGCTTCTGCTTTAGCCTTTTCCGTAAGATTTTCCAAACCGTCGGCTGTGGTACGTTTAGCTCCCTGCTTGGTTTATTGGTCGACTTCCGCGGGCTACGCATCAAACTTGCCCGCACGCGTTCAACCGTTTCTTCGCTCACTGCAGGCCGACCCGTTGATTTCCCCTTACAGAGGCATCCAGAAGCTTTAAACTGCGCATACCATCGCCGAATGGAGTTAGCAGTTGGTGGATCTTTTTTGAACTTGGTCCTGAAGTGTCGTTGCACTGTTATGACTGACTGATGTGAGTGCATTTCAAGCACGACATACGCTTTCTCGGCTCCTGTCGCCATTTTGTCTCACTGCGCTCTCGAGCGCTCTGGCGGCAGAAACCTGAAGTGCGGCTTCAGCCGAACAAAACTTTATGAGTTTTTCTACGTATCTGTAGTGTGTCGTGATCATATGTCAGTGAATGGAGCTACAGTGAATTTATGAAATCGCTTCAATCATTTGTAATAGCCCTGTACTTTTTTCTCATTTGCCTGAGGGCTATTGGGGGCCGGCGACACCTGCTTCCCAATAGGTAAGGCGGCCTCGGTCAGAGCCATACGCCGACACGACGGTCTTCCCCCCCCCCTGCAGTGTCAGATAGCCGACCGGAGCCCGGTCTTCTAAGCGAACATACATTCTCGTGATCACCGTTGCCAATAATCATGTACAGTGGCTACATTCCTGCCCAGTCTTTCTGCAGTATCGCAGAAGGAACATCCAGCTTCTCGCAGCAGTGTTGTCGGCATCGTTCTGTAACACCCCACCCGTCACTTAGCTGGTTTTGGCGTGTGTTCACCCCAACTAATTGACTAACAGATCAAGAGAGAGTGCAAAACTGCCGCAATATCGGATAACGCAAAAAAGTAATATGGCCCTGTGACTCCTGATTGAACTGCGGTGGCAGTGTTGACATTAATTTATTCAGAATTGATCACTTTTAATTAAAAAGAGGTGCACATTGATGTTATATTCAGCTATTGAACACCAGATGCAAATGTTGAACATAAAATTAATTAAGAAAGTGACTTGGGATTATTCCTGTTCCTTCTCGATTGCTGGTTACCGCCCCAAGTCCTTTGTAATTTATTATGTTGCACCGGAGAGTGTCGCTCTTCTTCCGTGTACCTTCTTTTCGAGTTTCCATTACTCTTTATCTTGATTGTGGCCGTTGTAGTTCGGCACTGGCCTAATATCCCACTGAGGTCCATTATTGCGACGGTTGTTATTTTGTTCACGCTGTCGGCGCTTCTCCCGCGGCTGTTCCTCTTGAAATGCGAATTCCAGTTCGCGCAAAATACCCTTAAATACCTCAGTATCGCTACCACAACGACCGGCATGTGATTGTTGATACGAGATGGGAAGTTTCATGGAGCATAATCTGATGATTTCCGCACCGCTACATGGGTTGTCTAGGTATTGCTTCCTTTTTGTCATATTTTCAAAAAATTTGACCGGACTCCGGTACCCTGCCCCTTCCATATCTCTGGACATCATAGTTTCTTGTTTGATCCTTTCTGGGGTTTCTTTAGACCAATACTTGCCCAAGAAGGCATTTTTGAAGTCTTCGACCGAGACGCTAGTCTTCGCTACATTTCTCATGTACTCAGCGGTCGCGCCCTCTATATGGGAGCACGCAAAATCCAGCTGGTACATCAATGGCCAGTGTGGGGGCAAAGATAACTCGAATTGTCCCATAAACGTTTTTGGATGCAAGCTATTACCTTCGTCCTTGTAGTGATGGAACTTTCGAACTGATACAAAATGCATGTAATCAAACCGGTCATCATTCCAGCTATCATTTCGTCCGTTCTTACGATTCGTACGAACTTCGGGACGTGGACTAATTCGTTCCGACACGCTATCGTCATCTCTCCCCTTCTGTATGTTCGACAGTTGTTCGGTGCATCTAATCAGCCGACAGCAATTGTGTTCACTGGACTGCTGCGCGCTGTCCGTGTTTACCTCGGTCGTTGCCTCAGAGCTGTGAATGAAGGCGTGGCTCCTGTTGCTTATAGTGTCAACTTTGTCACACCGTGAAGCGGTTGTCTGTGTTCCGGCAAGTGATGGTTCAGTCGACGCAGTAATTACACCCTTCTTCTTTCCCAATGTCTCTGTAATGAGAGGTTTTACCTCGTCCTCTAAATTTCTTTTTAATATCGCCACCTCCTCTTTCAACATCTCGTTAGGGCCTATGTCCGGTTGCTCTTGTTGCTTTTCTTCGACACGTTTTATCCGGCTTTGTAGCCTTCATAACATGACCTTTCCTACTTTTGCCGTACTTTGCGTGGAGTCCCGAGTTTCTCTCGCTATTTTCCTTGCACCTTTCGCAATTAATTTGGCTTCAATTGCCGTTCGTTTGATGATGGCAATCTCTTTCTCCATTTTGACGCCGAGATTCTTTACCTCCTCTTTTACTTCCCTATGAACTTCTGTGAGCCTATAGTTCAGCTCCGAATTCGCCTTTTTAATTTCGGCATTAAGGTTGGCGCTCTGCTCTAAGTTCGCCGTCTGCATCTGTTGCAACAGGTCCGTAATGTTTTTGAGAGTAACCGCATTTTGATCCTCGTTCTTTTGTGGTTGAAAATGCGACTCTTCTCCTCTGTTCTGAGGATCCCTTCAATAACTAGACAAGTACCGTCTGCGCGCCCCCGTCGGATCACTTGTGAATGAACCGTTTGATAATGGTCGGACACCGTTTTGTTCCAACACACTCTGGCTTCTTAGGCTGGATCTTCCATACTTATGGATTAATCCTGTACTCCCTGTGTCCCCCGAGCCCTCAGTATCACTGCCTGAATCAACGTCCTTGTTATTCAGCGGACTAAACCAGTCGTGGGACGTACTTTCAGGAAGTTGCAACTCGCGTTCGTCACGCTCATCGGTAGAGCTTTCCCTACTATCACCCATGTTCTCCCGAATAACAAGCTGCTTATATTCTGCCGTTGTCTTGGCTTTTCCCCTCGTTATCATTTGCACTTTTATGTTACACGAAAACTCAAAACCCAAGTACCCCTTACAGTCAGTAATTAGATAACGCAAAACATATATCAGGACACAAATCGATACACTGGGTGTGAGCAGTGATCTGACAAATAGTTCATGAAGCATTCCCCCAAAAGAGGCTAGTACCAATGATTGTGTTCTGTGTGCTCAGTATCGGCTGATTACGGCACTGCACATCATAAGTACTCCAACAAATCACAAATACAATGCATAGGCGCCTATAAATGTCAATTTGAAAGGACAGCAGAAGAAGAAGACAATGTAATGCTACCCGTTTTTCAATTAAAAATGGCCAAGCAATGGATCACGTGGAAAAATTCCCTTTTTTAAGACTACTTCCTAGCAAATCCCGAAGTATCGTATCCTGGCATGGGTCAGGCATATGTAACACCCCACCCGTCACTTAGCTGGTTTTGGCGTGTGTCCACCCCAACTAATTGACTAACAGATCAACAGAGAGTGCAAAACTGCCGCAATATCAGATAACGCAAAAAAGTAATATGGCCCTCTGACTCCTGATTGAACTGCAGTGGCAGTGTTGACATTAATTTATTCAGAATTGATCACTTTTAATTAAAAAGAGGTGCACATTGATGTTATATTCAGCTATTGAACACAGGATGCAAATGTTGAACATAAAATTAATTAAGAAAGCGACTTGGGATTTCAACTACTTGATTGAAAACAGATGCAGTCGATTAGCACAAATTTAATTAGCTCCTGACTTTCAATCATCACATTACAAGACTCTCCTATCAGGCAGTGGTAATAAATTGCGTTTGCGTGGAGTAAAGCGCGATAACTCAAAAGTAATTCCTATCGACTGACCCAGGCGTAATGCAAAGTGCAAGAAGAATTCTACAATATGAGAGGCACCCACATGCCTTGCTCATACTGTGGCATCAAGCAGTCAGGCCTGCAAGATGAGTGGTCTGCCAAGCGAGTGGATTCATTCTTATTTATCGAGTAACATGAACTCTAGTACTCACACTTAAGTTACAAGTTATCCTCCTATATGATTAATACGCAACGGAAACACGCTTCTGACTATCAATAATCTACAGAACTCTGACTGTACACTACGCACTGGCAATACCACATTTTCTTTTTGTCTTTTATTTAACGGCTTTTGTCAACACGTGGCCACCGCACTGAATATGAATGGCGCACACATTATAAACTCGGGACATTATGACAACATACAATTCGAAGGAAAAGTCCACCAATCTTTTTCTTTTCACTATCTTATTTATTCCGATAAATACTCTAACCTAAACACACAAATTCTATAACCTACAACACTAACACATGAGAAATTCCGATCAGTGGGCATGGCTTTACATTGGTGAATCTCTATATTATGGTCTCGTAATTATTCAACGCTACAGTGCACTTTCTGGATAGGATGGTGGATCTTTTATTATTTCTCACACTTACACTCTCACAATCATCATCACGAAACTATCCTCCAGACCGAGCGGTACCGAACGAACAAGCATAACCCACTAATCTTTTGAAACTACCTCGCTACTCTCCCATGCAAACCACACATACCCAAATTACATGACATACACCACACTACAATATGAAATACCACACACGGATTAGTCACAACATTATCACTTTCAGCTTTCCCACTTCAATTAATATTTATCCCAGTTTCACATGACACTGCCCCACTTCGTAATTCTACTTTCCTACTATGAACTCTGGAGATATATGCACGTCTTACTGTGCAATGCAAGCCAAGTGGCGTTGCTGGATAGATGGCCGACTCACCTTGCTTCTCTCTCTGAGTTTGAATCTAGCGTCACACGGAATCATATCACACAAAGCAATATTAAGAACGTATTCATGACACACGCGAGTCCTCAACTGATACCATGGACGAGTACTTCTCTTTATCCTTTGTCTCATACACAAATTGAGACTCGCACAGTATTCACCACGTGGAAGTACTCATCTCTAATTTCAAGTCCTGCACACGTCATTTCTTAAATATTTCAACTTATGGTACACACGCTATTTCTTAAATATTTCAACTTATTGTACACACGCTAGTAATTCAGCTTAACTTAAGCACACGGAAGTATTTCAACTTATTGCTACACGTGGTTTTATTGTGACCGTTGGTCACTTCCGAAGATTACTACGATCCCATTAATATTACCTGCCTGACATTTAATTCTCCCCACAAAAGTACCTGAAATAGAGAAATTATTACTTCAAACTACTCTTAAATATTCCACATGCATACCATGTCTCCACTCTTTTGTCATTACGGAGCACAACTAAAAAAGGTCTTAACAGCACAAGATCCAGCGGCAGAGTGCTGAGACATGGCCGTTCTCCAGGTTCTCTCACACCTCTGTCGAAGTGGGGGAGCACCTTGCTACCGTATTGGTCAGCCACATTTCAGGCGCTCAAAGCTCAGGTAAATTTCATCTCTTTGGTCCCACCAAAGGTGGCCAAAGGATCGTCTCGAAGATAATCATATATTCACATTCACTATCTGCAGTTAGCAGATGACCATACATTCATTCATTTCACAGATCTCACCAAACTGGATGTAGGGATTTACTTTGTAGGAGTGCACATGTGATCAATTAAATAAATAAATTGTCATTCTTTCCCACACTGATATCCGGCTTCGCTGTATTAATTGAGATTGAGTTATTTTACAAAAGAAATGTGTTGTTCTGACAAAAATAATGAAGTATGTTGTACCTATTTTCAATGTCGGGCGGCACTGTACCCTTTCAAATACACGGCTCATGAAACCCTCGTGGAAAATTTGCAGACGTGATCCAACAAATTAATCAGTGGCCGGAGATGGTGCAATATCACCGAATACAGCGTGGCGGAGTGGCGTCGTTGTGCAGATGTCGGCCGATCTCGTGGGGCTGCAAGGCTGCGCTCGTCTATTCACTCCTAGCTATCTTGCTCAGTATATAGCTGAACCAAAACTTCCTATCTCCAAGCTCAATCGTTGCATTTCCTAGGTCCTAAACTGCAGAGATGCTCACTCTTTCCCAGCCAAGCTCTAGGCAAGCTGGGAACGGAAGACCTCTACCGTGACTTCTCACAGTCCGTCTTTGCCTCAGTTTCCCCTCCAGCAAAATCACTTACACCAATTGCAGTGCAAGTCGCGTTAATTATGCGTCGCTTCCCAGCGCCGACCAATGCCTGCTCTGGGAAGTGAACAGATTCCCACAAAATTTCCCTTCCTCTCAACTTCTGTTATTAGCTCCTTCCAGGCCACCCATCAAGGTTAGCGTCTGCACAACACTAAGTTTTCCGGAATTCTGACTCCCGGAGAGTACTTCAGATTCCTTGGTCCTACGTTCCCATCAGAGGCCGGCGTATTTCATTCTGTCGCTCTTCACCTGATTTGCTTCAGACTCTGCAGATCATGAATTCAGCGTGAAGTTGCTATACTCACGAACATGCATATTTTGACCTCTGTTGACTGCTCCACCGCAGCTTTGCGCGGCTTTCTCGCATGTTTCACAGAAAACGGGATGACATACATTTATCAACAGGCGTACAAGTTCTCCGTCTGTTTCCCGGTACACCAGCATGGAGTCGGGGTCAACCACCCACTCACTGTCACTCATCTTAAGGCGGCTGGAGGCCGCGCCACGTTACCGCTTTCTCAGAGCTTGAGCCACCCTAAGCTGCCTATTGTCGCTTCCCTTAGCCGCTCCCCCGGCGGCCAAGGTCAATTCTGAGTACTTCCCTGGGGTAAACTAGCCTCCAGTAAATCGACGCGTTTCCACAAAGTTTTCATGTCGTGTGAATTAGCTTTAAACCATCACCCGACATAAATTATTCCAATATGTCCGTACTATACCATCTACAAGATGCATTGTGACTTGTCAGTCATTTTTGTTCAGCCCTACTGTTCGCTCAACGTGAGTTAGGTGATCTTTAATGACTTCATGTAAGGGGTATAGTTTTTGCTATCTTACAGTTCAGACTCAGTGACATCATGATTATGGAATCTTTGGTGCCTTAAAGGCATTCCTGACTAACATCGCCCGCATCTCGTGGTCGTGCGGTAGCGTTCTCGCTTCCCACGCCCGGGTTCCCGGGTTCGATTCCCGGCGGGGTCAGGGATTTTCTCTGCCTCGTGATGGCTGGGTGTTGTGTGCTGTCCTTAGGTTAGTTAGGTTTAAGTAGTTCTAAGTTGTAGGGGACTGATGACCATAGATGTTAAGTCCCATAGTGCTCAGAGCCCTTTGAACCATTTTTGACTAACATCAACTCTCAACGTCCAGTCTCAAAGGTAACTAGTAACTAACTTTCACGGCAGTTACAGCCTGCATTCAAAGCAAAGGAGCGAAACTGGAACAGACATTACCATTCAGATGTACACTCCTGGAAATGGAAAAAAGAACACATTGACACCGGTGTGTCAGACCCACCATACTTGCTCCGGACACTGCGAGAGGGCTGTACAAGCAATGATCACACGCACGGCACAGCGGACACACCAGGAACCGCGGTGTTGGCCGTCGAATGGCGCTAGCTGCGCAGCATTTGTGCACCGCCGCCATCAGTGTCAGCCAGTTTGCCGTGGCATACGGAGCTCCATCGCAGTCTTTAACACTGGTAGCATGCCGCGACAGCGTGGACGTGAACCGAATGTGCAGTTGACGGACTTTGAGCGAGGGCGTATAGTGGGCATGCGGGAGGCCGGGTGGACGTACCGCCGAATTGCTCAACACGTGGGGCGTGAGGTCTCCACAGTACATCGATGTTCTCGGCAGTGGTCGGCGGAAGGTGCACGTGCCCGTCGACCTGGGACCGGACCGCAGCGACGCACGGATGCACGCCAAGACCGTAGGATCCTACGCAGTGCCGTAGGGGACTGCACCGCCACTTCCCAGCAAATTAGGGACACTGTTGCTCCTGGGGTATCGGCGAGGACCATTCGCAACCGTCTCCATGAAGCTGGGCTACGGTCCCGCACACCGTTAGACCGTCTTCCGCTCACGCCCCAACATCGTGCAGCCCGCCTCCAGTGGTGTCGCGACAGGCATGAATGGAGGGACGAATGGAGACGTGTCGTCTTCAGCGATGAGAGTCGCTTCTGCCTTGGTGCCAATGATGGTCGTATGCGTGTTTGGCGCCGTGCAGGTGAGCGCCACAATCAGGAGTGCATACGACCGAGGCACACAGGGCCAACACCCGGCATTATGGTGTAGGGAGCGATCTCCTACACTGGCCGTACACCACTGGTGATCGTCGAGGGGACACTGAATAGTGCACGGTACATCCAAACCGTCATCGAACCCATCGTTCTACCATTCCTAGACCGGCAAGGGAACTTGCTGTTCCAACAGGACAATGCACGTCCGCATGTATCCCGTGCCACCCAACGTGCTCTAGAAGGTGTAAGTCAACTACCCTGGCCAGCAAGATCTCCGGATCTGTCCCCCATTGAGCATGTTTGGGACTGGATGAAGCGTCGTCTCACGCGGTCTGCACGTCCAGCACGAACGCTGGTCCAACTGAGGCGCCAGGTGGAAATGGCATGGCAAGCCGTTCCACAGGACTACATCCAGCATCTCTACGATCGTCTCCATGGGAGAATAGCAGCCTGCATTGCTGCGAAAGGTGGATATACACTGTACTAGTGCCGACATTGTGCATGCTCTGTTGCCTGTGTCTATGTGCCTGTGGTTCTGTCAGTGTGATCATGTGATGTATCTGACCCCAGGAATGTGTCAATAAAGTTTCCCCTTCCTGGGACAATGAATTCACGGTGTTCTTATTTCAATTTCCAGGAGTGTAGAAACACGCCTAGTAACTCTCGTTTATGTTGCACATCTCCTCTCCTTCTTGGTGATCCAATTATTTTTACCGTCAGTGTACATACTGTGGCTGGATGCAAATCTTTCGGTAACTTTCGAGAAACGAGACTCCCAGAACAACGCATCACTTGAGGATGTTGCTTCCCTCATCTGAGTGAGGTTGCGTTCTGAGATTAAAGGGCTGCTCAGGGCGGCTACGTAAGGTCACGTGCGGCAGAGCGTCTAAGCCGGCAACAGCGTTGTCCAAGTTTTTCGTACCGCCTGTGGTGAAGCCCAGAGCAGTCACCGTGCTGTCCAGTGCCTTGCTAGTAGATCAGATTACACGGCAGGAGGCCGTTTTTGTCCGGACAGCTCGATGACCTAAGTGGGCCGACGCAGCCAAGCGTGGCTGTTTCACAAAAGGAGTTTGTTTTCAAGTTGAAATGTCCTTCCTAGAAGAAAGTGGCGTGAGGTACCAACCACCCTGTGGGCCTGTGAGACATTGTGGAACACTAAACTTAACGTGGGACAGTTCAGACAGTGTGTTGTAGACCTATAACGAGATTCTTTGCCGGTTAACAGCAATAATTTAGCAGAGGGGTAAGCCGAGCACAAGTTTTCAGAAATTCCAAAACGTGGAGCCAGCTGGTAAGCTGGAGAAAAAATTCGATAGTAGAGTGGAGACGTTGGGAAGGCTTGTTCATAACTGAATCCTTTATAGGTAAACACTGAAAACTTAAAAATTGTTGATTTATTTACGACCTTGCCACTGGGCAGAGTTTTGTAAACTCGTCTGACTGGCACTGCAAAAGATGCGCAGACAGAGACGAGAAAATTGGTTTGGAGAACGAGATAGACACGACTTCTTCTCCGGCAGCCGACTAGAACACTTCTTCTAAAGGAACTGGACAGAGCGGACGTCTTCGGTAGCCGGCTTCCTCTCCACCTGCAACACTTGGCAGCAGATCATGACTTCTGTTACACTGTGTTTTGATTCGGTAAGATACGAGTTTAGGCAAGTTAGTGAGGAGACTCATAAGTTATTGGTAAACGCGATGAGAGGACTGAGCAGTAATTTTGGACCTTGTTGTTTCGTGGACAGCTTGAGGCAACATTTAGCTTATTTCTGGAAGCAGTATGCATGCATTACATAACCAACCTGTCAGCTTAATCGTACAAAGATTGGACACATACTACGAACTTGTGATGGTACAGATGGTTTACGAGGCGATAATCTCACGCAACCCGATTTTACCGGGTCATCTCTAAGACTTTAGTATTATCCATTTTCAGTAATCACTTAACCCCTGTACGTGCGATTTCCGATATTCAATCATATCGCGTGATTAAAGCTGTGTATATGTGCTCTGTCATTTGTAATAACTGATTTTGATTTGGAAACCTGTTCTACCTAATAATTACATGGTCTCCTTGGCATTAATTAAATGTATGTTAGTTTATCCACGTAGGACTTTGTGAACTCCGCAGCTGTTAATTAAAGTTGGTGAATGACGCAACAGGTCACAAATATTTTTTAAATGTTTTATTTCCGGCCATAACCGTTTTCGGTCTACCATGCCCAGCTTGAGATGGCTAATATTTTCAGCTACAGAGATGTACTGACGAACAACATATCGTCTATTCCCACACTACACAAGAACATTTGAGTATTTACTGCCACTTTATAAGTTCTTTCATAGGTGCTCCATAGGCCATAACAAAACAAATCACCATCTACTGGTACTTATGTAAGTGAGCACAACTATTTCACATTACATCTGATTAAATGAAGCACTTTAGCGTGTTTTTATGGATTAACCAACTTATAAAGTGGCACCCAAATATTCTTGTGCAGTGTGGGAGCAGACGACATACTGTTGATCGAAACACGTATAAAAATGAAAATATTTTAATATTTTCAACATATCGCGGCCCTGTCAGCAACTGTATAAATATTAATTTTAAATTAACAACGGCCTCAGTTGCAACGTTTCACTAGATTTACCTACGTTTCAGTTGGGATAACCCAACCTTCTTCAGAATAAAAGGAACAACGATTTGTCCATAATGGACAACGTCAAAAACTAAAAACTATAATATAGTAATACATCGCCACATCGCAATAACTTATCTGGGAAACAGCCTAAGCCCCACTTCGCGACCGCAGTACGGCAGCAACGGATGTTGTACTGGAACTGGTTGTACTCAGTTCTTGCATTGCGAAGTGAAGGTTGCGAGGTTGGATATTTAGAAAGAAATGCAAATTTTTAAACACTTACTATATGACGAAAATAACCTTCTTAAGGAGCAGCTGCAGCTGCGAAACAAAAACTTTTTTGAAGGTTTTCAACCGTTATTCCGTCTGCCATCATTTTAGGGAGCAGTCATTATACCCTTGCCAGCATGTTTTTAGCACTCCCGTTAGCTGAATACCTGGGATTATCTGGTATTTCAAACCCATAGTTATCCTCGTGTGGTCAAGTTCGATGATTAGCCCGAATATGCTAGGTTGGCTTAAAATAGTAAACGCACTGCTCCCTTCACTTTTGACGTCCAACAAATTATTACAAACGTTAAGACAGTCGATATAGCTTTGTTCCTTACAGGATAACGTGTACGTCAATTTCGTTAGCCGCGCCTGGTTATTCATAAAAGTTTTAAGTTTAGGAGTACATGTTAGTGCCAGTGTTAACAAGTACGCATGACACACCATCGCGCATGCGCTCTCGAGGCTACAGCCAGTTCCAGTACAACATCCGTTGCTGCCGTACTGCAGTCGCGAAGTGGGGCCTAGGCTGTTTCCCAGATAAGTTATTGCAATGTGGCGATGTACTACTATATTATAGTTTTTAGCTTTTGACGTTGTCCGTTATGGACAAATCGTAGTTCCTTTTATTCTGAAGAAGGTTGGGTTATCCCAACTGAAACCTAGGTAAATCTAGGTAAACATTGCAACTGAGGCTGTTGTTAATTTAAAATGAAAATATTTTAGCCTGCTGGAGACGGGCATGGTAGACCGAAGCCGGCTATGGCACTAAAATAAAACATTTAAAAAGTATTTGTGTCTATTTGTGTCATTCACCAACTGTGATTAAATAAAAGGACCATTTTTACCAAATAAATTAATCCAATGTGAAGAATTCAATTAATTCAGATGAGCCTATGGCAGTTTAGTCACGTCACAAGCGACCGACATCTAGCGATAGGCCGTGATCTGTATAAGATCAGGCGACAGAGCACAACTCTGGTGCAGGCACAAGAGTTTTGAAGCACAGTTTTCAGCGCACATTGTTGAACATGGGACTTCACAACAGACTACCCCTATGCGTTCCCATGTCGACCCAAGGCATTCTCACTTACGATTGCAGTGGACATGGGATCATCTAGAATGTGCAATGAATCATTGGAAACGTGTCACCTGGTCGAATGAATCACATCTGATGTTATACCAGGTTGATGGCGATATCTAGACACGCCGTCACTGGACGTTTGAAAACTGCGGCCAGTGAAATTTGCGCCCATACAAAAAGGTGTGAATTTTTCATCCAGTATTCCTGTCACTGCGGCAGGTACACTCGCAAAGATGTCAGACACAACACGTGGGTTTCAATGGAGCCTCACGCACCTGGTACCTCCTCGTGTGTGGCTGCTCTGCGAGCAGAGCTTCCACCACGAGGTTCTGCCAATACGTCTGACAGTCCGGCAGCGACCTCAGAGTAAAGCACAGTGGCTTATGGTCACTCCCGCGCCAGGACACCAGCAGGGGGGCCACACAATATCTGCCACTCACCCATACGGAGTTTTGTTCGAATTCCAAGTGCGCGCTACCGATAATTTTCGCACTGAATCTTTTATCTGCGAAATTCAAATGAGCCCAGAAATTTGAAACACTTCATCTCAGAGCTATTCAATCATAAAACTGAAACAAACGTGTTAGGAACTAATTCTGGAAATTTTCTGAGTAAGCAATTGACTCTGCAAAGCAAAAAGATCTGGATCTTAAAATATTTTATTTTATTTTGCTACATTTTCGTGTATTTTGCAACTTAATGGGATCATCAGGTTTAACAAAACACTCTGCAAATCTGTCTCTGAATCCAAGCATAGATCGTCTTCCTGTGCCAAAATACCCAATGCTTTCATTTCTCATTCTAGATTCAGAGCATCTTTCGGTCTCCAACTGCACTGAAGGAACTCTGTAAGGTCAGGATGAGGTGCACCGATAAGCAGGAGTGAATATATTTGTTTCAGTCAGGTGTCGTTTCTCCAAACTACTGCTGGCGTGAGGGAAAACAAGAACAAATTGAAGAGACGCACGAAGATGGAAAAGCAGCCGTATATCTAGTGCCTGCACTACTAAAAATTTAAAGAAAAGGCAGAAATAAGATGATGATAAGCTGTTAATTAATAAGGTGGGTAATGCAAGTGTACACCAAAGGGATTGACACGAGTGGCAAGCAGAAGACGGCAGAGGCAAAATGTTTTTATTGGCTCTGACAAATCCACTTCAAATTATTCCCAAAGAGATGGAAATGACTACGGAAATTAGATTCATGAGCGTCGTAAATGATGTCCACTTCGAAGAATACGCCCCTCCACGTCTACGACACATTCAGACTACTAATAACGACGCCCTTTCAGGACAACAGCCATTTCGAGCATGTGGAAATATCACTCCTCGATTTCTTCACAATCTGGCCTTGTTGTTCCTCTCCACTCACAACAATTTCACAACATGGGCAAAGCACATTACTAACCGCGATATGGAAGTTTTCCTCAAAACGTGCTCCCACACCGAAATAATGCAGCCATGTCTCCTGCTGAAGCGAGACTCCCTAAGGGGTCCGAGACATCACTCGAAATGCTAGAGAGATAAGGCGTGTCAACAACTGAGGCACGTCTTTCACTTTTAGTCTCAAATATTTTTAGTGTGGAATTTTAGTTTGTTATGAAGTCCTTTTGGTGCGAAGAGCAAACAATTACTTCTGTGTAAGTTACAGTTGTAACTGAAATTGTAAAAATCACTGCAGACAACAAATAACCAGCTACTGATTCACCTACATCTATACTCTGCATATCATATTTAAGTGCCTGGCAGAGGGTTCATCGAACAACCTTCACAATTCTCTATTATTCCAATCTCGTATAGAACGCGGAAAGAATGAAAACCTATATCTTTCCGTACGAGCTCTGATTTCCCTTATTTTATAGTAGTGATCGTTCCTCCCTATGTAGGTCGGTGTCAACAAAATATTTACGCATTCGGAGGAGAAAGTTGGTGATTGGAATTTCGTGAGAAGATTCCGTCGCAACGAAAAACGCCTTTCTTTTAATGATGTCCAGCCCAAATCCTGTATGATATCTGTGACTCTCTCTTCGATGTTTCACGATAATACAAAACGTGCTGCCATTCTTTGAACATTTTCGATGTACATCAGTCCTATCTGGTAAGGATCCCACACCGCGCAGCAGTATTCTAAAAGAGGACGGACAAGCGTAGTGTAGGCAGTCTCGTTCGTAGATCTGTCACATTTTCTAACAGGTAAGTGTCCTGCCAATAAAACGCAGTCTTTGGTTAGCCTTCCCAACAACCTTTACTATGTGTTCCTTCCAATTTAAGTTGTTCGTAATTGTAATACCTAGATATTTAGTTGAATTTACGGCTTTTAGGACTGATTTATCGTGTAACCGAAGTTTAACGAGTTCCTTTTGGCACTCATGTGGATGACGTCACACTTCTCGTTATTTAGGCCTAACTGTCACTTTTCGCATCATTCAGATAGCTTGTCTAAATCGTTTTGCAGTTTGTTTTGATCTTCTGGTGACTTTATTAGTCGATAAACGACAGCGTCATCTGCAAACAACCGAAGACGGCTGCACAGATTGTCTCCCAAATCGTTTATATAGATAAGGAACAGCAAAGGGCCTACAACACTACCTTGGGAAACGCCAGAAATCACTTCTGTTCTACTCGATGACTTCCCGTCAATTACCACGAACTGTGACCTCTGACAGGAAATCACAAATCCAGTCACATAACTGAGACGATATTCCAAAAGTACGCAATTTCACTACGAGTCGCTTGTGTGGTACAGTGTCAAAAGCCTTCCGGAAATCCAGAAATACGGAATCGATCTGAAATCCCTGGTCAACAGCACTCAACATTTCATGTGAATAAAGAGCTAGTTGTGTTTCACAGGAACGATGTTTTCTAAACCCATGTTGACTGTGTTTCAATAGACCGTTTTCTTCGAGGTAGTTCATAATCTTCGAACACAATATATGTGCCAAAATCCTGCTGCATATCGACCTTAACGACATGGGCCTGTAATTTAGTGGACTACTCCTACTACCTTTCTTGAATACTGACGTGACCTGTGCAACTTTCCAGTCTTCGGGTACGGATCTTTCGTCGAGCGAACGGTTGTATATGATTGTTAAGTACGGAGCTAATGCATTAGCATACTCCGAAAGGAACCTAATAACCTAATTGGTATAGAGTCTGGGCCAGAAGACTTGCTTTTATTAAGTGATTTAAGTTGCTTCACTACTCCGAGGGTATTTACTTCTACGTTACTCATAATGGCAGCTGTTCTCGATTCGAATTCTGGAATATTTACTGTTAGCTTAATGTTACAAAAATCTCTTCTTCGGGCTAGAAGGCTTTCCTAAAAACAGTGTTCATTTTCTTCAGTTCATCTTGGCAGACCTCCAATAGCTCGTCGAATGAACGTAGCGCCATTCTCACGTACATAAAAAATTTATCACAGTTATTTCTTAAAACATTGTACAGCGTGTAAAATAACCAATTCGTGTCGGAATCAGTAATGAAGGAGTGTACTCAGAACCAATTCTTTTCCTACATTCTCTTTTTATTTCGGCGTTGCACATAAATCTCAGCTGCTAGCTCTTCTACGTCAGTTCCGATACAGAGCGCAGACTGCAGAAATTTCTCTGGCGCCTTGTAATGGAAGACCAGAGTGCTATGCCGCCGGTATCACAGCTAGCAGACCTGCCGTGGAGCCCCAGTGTGGTAGGGCCCTACTTGCGCACCCCGAGGAGCTCCATCCAGCGGAAACGCTCCGTATGCCGGCAGAAGTGCTCTGTTCGCCTGCCCGAGCAGAGTCAGCTAGTCATGAAAACAGCCAGCAACGTGAACATCCTACTGCTCGGAGAAGAACGCCACCAAAAATCGACATAACATTCCCCAATATACTCATATTGCACTGGTTCTAGTTGTTGCAACGTTTAAATCCTAATTATCCTACTTTTATGATGCATATTCTGCCCTAATATCAAAATTCCTGTAATGAATTGTCACAGGAACAAGTTTTTTACTATTACATAAGTTGTTTGATGATACACACTCTGTCCTTTGAAAGCAGATATTACTTAACGTATAATTTTATAATATTCATTTAACTTACATTTGGTAATAATGATAATATCAGAATTATAACTAGAAAGACAATCGGTTTGCCGACCGGTGTGGCCGAGCGGTTCTAGGCGCTTCAGTCTGGAGCCGCACGACCGCTACGGTCACAGGTTCGAATCCTGCCTCGGGCATGGATGTGTGTGATGTCCTTAGGTTAGTTAGGTTTAAGTAGTTCTAAGATCTAGGGGACTGATGGCCTCAGATGTTAAGTCGCATAGTGCTCAGAGGCATTTGAACCATTTGACAATCGGTTTCATGTTTTGAAATGGTATAGAGTTTATGTAGAATTCTGAGTACCGAAAGAAGACTGCAGTGGCCGAGCGGTTCTAGGTGCTTCAGTCTAGAACTGCACGACAGCTACGGTCGCAGGTTCGAATCCTGCCTCGGGCATGGATGTGTGTGATGTCCTTAGGTTAGTTAGGTTTAAGTAGTTCTAAGATCTAGGGGACTGATGGCCTCAGATGTTAAGTCCCATAGTGCTCAGAGCCATTTGAGCCGAAAGAAGATATGTACCCCTTATGTCACCTATATATGTGCGTAATCTCAGCTCTTTAGTTAGAACGAGTCTGTCTCATACAATACACGTACCACACGTTGATCCATGAGTATGGACCGTATTTTATTTCATATTTATTTTAAAGTATAAATGTCTTGTGAGGTAGAACAGAAGCTATTTTAAAAACCTTAAGCTGTAACTTCATTTTTGTGTTTCCCATTATTTCCCACTTTAAAATTTCTACTGTTGTTTTTGTTGTGGTCTTCAGTCCAGATGCAGCTCTCCATGCATACAGTAAAGCTGGATACCCTCGGGAAAAATTACGGCTGTAGTCTCTCCTTGCTTTCAGCCGTTCGCAGTACCAGCACAGCAAGGCCGTTTTGGTTAGCGTTACAAGGCCAGATCAGTCAATCATCCAGACTGTTGCCCTTGCAACTACTGAAAAGGCTGCTGCCCCTCTTCAGGAACCACACGTTTGTCTGGCCTCTCAGCAGATACCCATCCGTTGTGGTTGCACCTACGGTACGGTTATCTGTGTCTCTGAGGCACACAAGCCTCCTCACCAACGGCAACTACTAAAAAAACGCAAAATAATGACAGTCCAAGGAATATATCCGGCTATATCAAAACTTGTTAGACATAATTCAGTTTTACAACAAGTTTCTCAAATCTCTTATTTAGGCTGTGCTCTAAGTGATATTGAGAACAGGATACACAAATTCCATGTTGTCTGTGGCACCGTTAGCAGAAAATTGGGCCATAAAGTACAAAAAGAGAAACGCATGAAATTCTATAAACCTATGGCGGTTCCTGTGTTCTGGTATGGATGCAAAGCTGAGTTACCAAAAATTAAAAAACAAAAAAAAAAAAAAAAAACGAAAAACGAGAAAACAGAATTCAAACAGACGGGATGAGATTCCTGAGGCAAACGAAGGGCTGCACAAGACGAAACAGGATTAGAAATGAAGACATTAGAACAGAATTAAATATTTTCAACGTGAATGAATGAGTGAAAAAAATTCAAAAACATTGTGAAGATTGGAGGCAACACCTCAAGAGAATTCCAGTCACAGAATTACCCACAAAAGCCTGAGTTAAAAGATGAAAGGGAAAAGAGATTTTGGAAGACCTCGAAAACAATGGGAATCATTTTTTATGTAAACTGAAGGGGGATGACTCTTGTCTGCTGCAGCGGGACATTAAGCGGAAACAGCGTCGACGAGCGAAAAATTTATACAGGGCCAGGATTCGAACCCGAGATCTCTTGCCTACCAGGCAGGTGCGGTAACCACTGCGCCATCCGGGACACGGAGCTACCGCACCTGCCTGGTAAGTAAGAGATCTCGGGTTCGAATCCTGGCCCTGTATAAATTTTTCGCTCGTCGACGCTGTTTCCGCTTAATGTCCCGCTGCAGCAGACAAGAGTCATCCCCCTTCAGTTTACATAAAAAATGATTCCCATTGTTTTCGAGGTCTTCCAATATCTCTTTTCCCTTTCATCTTTTAACTCAGGCTTTTGTGGGTAATTCTGTGACTGGAATTCTCTTGAGGTGTTGTCTGCAATCTTCGCGATGTTTTTGAATTTTTTCACTCATTCACTCATGTTGAAAATATTTAGTTCTGTTCTAATGTCTTCATTTCTAATCCTGTTTCGTCTTGTGCAGCCCTTCGTTTGTCTTTGGAATCTCATCCCGACTGTTTGAATTTTATTTTCTCGTTTTCTTTCTTTTTTTTTTTAAATTATTGGTAATGCAGCTTTCGCATCCATACCATAACACAGGAACCGCCATAGATTTATAGAATTTCATTGGTTTCTCTTTTTGTACTTTATGCCCCAATGTTCTTTCGAAGGAACAAACTCAGCACATTCAAATAAAGGAAATGACTGTGTCTGCGAGTTCGCAACAGGCGACAGCCCAGTCCTTGAAAGAAAGCTGATGATGATTATGTTTCCTGTTGTAGTTTCTCGAGACCCAGTCATATATAAAAATTTTGTGATTGCAACTGGAGGAAAATAAAAAAAAATTGTAAGAACTTCCTATTGTAAAAATTTTAGATTGATCGTATATCTCCAGTCCTCTTAATCAGTACACCATGTCAAATACCTCGGCTCCTCTGCGAGCCAAGCAAGTTGCGTTAAAAACTGGGTGGAATTTTGGACATATCCACGATCTCACCTGGGCAAAAATTTCACTGGATGAAGTGTACAGGAGACCGTGCCATTCAGACGAACGGCTGATCGCAACATGTAACGCGCCAAGGGTGCAGGCCGGTGGGGGCAATATTATGCTGTGAGGGACATTCACCTGGGCTTCCATGTCATCTGTGGTACTAGTCAAAGCCACCACGCCAGCTTTGACCTACTCATCAATAGTGCGGGCCCCCTGCTTCACTTCATATTTCAAGTCGACCGCGATGGCGTTGGCATCTTTCAGCAGAGTAACTGCCCATGTCACAGTGCTAGAATTTACGTCGACATACAATACTCCACAATCCAGTGTGTGGTGCGTGGCGGAAAGTATCCTGAACCATGTTCTTTTCTTGTTCTACTAGCAAACAGAGCGGGCGAAAAACCACTGCCTATATGCCTACGTACGAGCGCTAATGTCTCCAATGTTATCTCCAGGGCCTTCACACGAAATGGTCCTTTGACAGTGGTAGGATCGTTCTGCAGTCAGCGTCAAATGCCGGCCCTCTATATTTTCTCAGTAGTGCTCCTCGAAAAGAACGTCGTCTTCCCTCCAAGGAGCCGGCCGGAGTGGCCGAGCGGTTCTAGGCGCTACAGTCTGGAACCGAGCGACCGCTACGGCCGCAGGTTCGAATCCTGCCTCGGCCATGGATGTGTGTGATGTCCTTAGGTTAGTTAGATTTAATTAGTTCTACGTTCTAGGCGACTGATCACCTCAGAAGTTAAGACGCATAGTGCTCTGGGCCATTTGAACCATTTTTGAACCATCCAGGGATTCCCATTTGAATACCGGAAGCATCTCCGTAATACTAGCGTGTTATTCAAACCTACCGAAAATAAATCTAGCAGGCTGCTTCCGTATTATTTCGATGTCTTCCTTTAATCCGACCTGGTGCGTATCCCAAACACTCGAACAGTACTCAACAATGGGTCGTACTAGCGCCCTACATGCAGTCTCCCCACAGATGAGCCACACATTCCTAAAATTCTCAAAATAAACAGAAATCGACCATTCGCCTTCCTTACTACAATCCTTACATGCTCATTCCATTTCATACCGTTTTGCAAACGTTACGCCTAGATATTTAATCGACGTGACTGTCTCAAGCAACACACTACTGATACTCTATTCGAACATTATGGCTGCTGCTACGGTCGCAGGTTTGAATCCTGTCTCGGGCATGGATGTGTATGACGTCCTTAGGTTAGTTAGGTTTAAGTAGTTCTAAGTGTAGGGGACTGATGACCTCAGATGTTAAGTCCCATAGTGCTCAGAGCCATTTGAACCATTTTTTGAACATTATGGGTTTGTTTTTCCTACTCATCCGCATTACCTTACATTTTTCTACATTTAGAGCAAGTTGCCATTCATCACACCAACTAGAAAATTTATTAAGTCATCTTTTATCCTCGTACAGCCACTCAATGACGACGCCATTCCATACACCACACTATCATCAGCAAACAGTCGCAGACTGCTGCTTATCCTGCCCGGCAGATCGTTTATGCGTACAGAAAATAACAGCGGTCATGTCACAGTTTCCTGGGACATTCCTGACGATATCCCTGTCTATGATGAACAGTGGCCATCGATGGCAACCTACTGGGTTCTGTTACCTAATAAGTCTTCGAGCCACTCACATACCTGGAGACCTACGTATTCCGTGTGCTTCAACCTCAGTTAACAGTCAGCACTGTGGCACCGTGGCTAGCGCTACACAGGTTTCAAGAGCGAGATAGTGAGGTAAGGTTGGTGTGCCCTCTGCCAAATTCACCTGATCTGAGCCCACTGCAGTACATCTCAGACGCTATCGGATGTCCATAAATCACCTGCCCGCAATTTACGAGAGTTGGGTGTCCTCCGCGTACCTACACAGAAATTTTCGAGCCCGTGCTATGCAGAATCGCTGCCGTATCGCATAGAAAATGGAGGAACATCGCGCTATTACGCAGCTGGTCTTGATGCTTTGTCTGATAAGTGTATAATAGAAGCTGTAGATCGAGATTTGTGTGATGTGATAGAAGAAGAAACAGGAGTCGATTTAGAAGAGATGGGGCATCCAGGATTAGAATCAGAATTTAAGGGAGCTTTGGAACACTTGGTATCAAATAAGGCAGAAGCGATAGATAACATTCCATCAGAAATTCCAAAGTCATTGGGGGAAGTGGCAACAAAACGACTATTCACTTTGGTGTGTAGAATGTACGAGTCTGGCTACGTGCCGCCTGACTTGCGGAAAAATATCATCCACACAGTTTCGAAGACTGCAAGAGCTGACAAGTGCGAGAATTATCGCACAATCATCTTAACAACTCACGCATCCAAGTTGCTGACAAGAATAATATTCGGAAGAATGGAAAAGAAAATTGAGGATGTGTTAGATGACGATCAGTTTGGCTTTAGGAGAAGTAAAGACACTAAAGAGGCAATTCTGCCGTTGCGGTTGATATTGGAAGCAATACTAAAGAAAAATCAAGGCACGTTCATAGGATTTCTCGACTCAGAAAATGCGTTCGACAATGTAAAATGCTGCAACATGTCCGATATTATGAGAAAAATAGGGGTAAGCTATAGGGAGAGAAGGGTAATAGACAAATGTAAGAGTGGATGAGCAAGAACGTAGTGTTCGGATTAGAAAGGCTGTAAGTCAGGGATATAGTCTTTCGGCCCTACTGTTCAATCCGTACATCGAAAAAGTGTAAGAAGGCTGTTTAGGTTTTTATTTTGGTAACGCCACGTAGCGCTCTGTATGGAAATCACTGACTGTGCTGTGTGCAGTCTGTGGCTGGTTGGCATTGTTGAAATATTCGCTATTGTAGTGTTGGGCAGTTGGATGTGAACAGCGCGTAGCGTTGAGCAGTTGGAGGTGAGCCGCCAGCAGTGGTGATGACATTTGAAGATTATTAAGGTAAACACATTGTTTGTTCTCTATCAAAATCTTTCGTTTGCCAACTATGCCTATCAGTAGTTAGTGCCTTCAGTAGTTAGAATCTTTTATTTAGCTGGCAGTATCGGCACTCGCTGTATTGCAGTAGTTCGAGTTTCGAAGATTTTTGTGAGGTAAGTGATTCATGAAGGGTGTAGGTTATTGTTAGTCAGTGCCATTCTTTTGTGGGGATTATTGTAAGTCAGACTGCGTTGCGCTAAAAATATTGTGTGTCAGTTTATTGATGATCAGAATAAGTAAAGAGAGAAATGTGTGAGTACGTTCAGTTTTACTCAGCTGACTCTGTATCAAATAATGTAGAAGTTTACCAGCACAGTAATTTATAATTTTTTTAAGGGAACGTTTTAAAAGCAATGATGGAAATCAAATAAAGGTTCAGGACTGGAATTAAAATTGAATGTGAAAGGATATCTATGATACGATGTGTTGATGACATTGCTATGTGAAGAAGAATTACATGATATGCTAAATGGAATGAACAGTCTAGCGAATACAAAATGTGGGTTGAGAATAGATCGAAGAAAGACGAAATTAATGAGAAGTAGCGGAAATAACAGCAGCGAGAAACTTAACATCAGGATTGATGGTCACGAAGTAGATGGCGTTAAGGAATTCTGCTACCTAGGTAGCAAAATAACGAATGACTGTTGGAGCAAGAAGAACATCAAAAGCAGACTGTCACTGGCAAAAAAGGCATTCGTGGCCAAGACAAGTCTACCAGTATCAAAAATAGGAATTAATTTGAGGAAGAAATTTCTGCGAGTGTACGTCTGGAGTATAGCATTGAATGGTGGTGAAACACGGGATGTGAAAAAACCGGAAGAGAAGAGAATCGAAGCATTTGAGATGTAGTGGTATAGGCGGATGTTGAAAGTTACGTGGACTGAAAAGTAAGGAACATGTGGAAAAGACTGACAAGGAGAAGAGATAGGATGATAGAACATGATGGTACTAGGGGGAGCTGTAGAGGGCAAAAACTGCAGAGGAAGACAGAGATTGGAATGCATCCAAAAATTAATTGAGGACGTAGGTTATAACTGATACTCTGTGATGAAGAGGTTGGCACAGGAGAGGAATTCGTGGCGGGCCCCATGAAAGCCATGAGAAGACTGATGACTCAAGAAAAAAAAAAGAAAGATAACATCGACATGGTTTTCCGTTGCGTTAACAGCTCGGGTCGTCCATCGGAGGACACCTACAGCAATAGTGAGAAGTGTTTCAGGACATATTTTTGGGGCAAGACGAAATCGAAGTGAGCCAGCGGGGTCCTTTCTTGGAACAGAGCCGCCTGAGGACAGTTCTCTAAACTCATTAGGGCACGACCGACAGTCTGCTTATCGCGGACGGGATCGGCCGTCTGGTCCCGCATACCAGAGGACTCGGCGCCGCCTTCCGAGAACCCCGAGAGGCCGGGAAACCGGATCCTAGCGCAGCGCGGTCGCGCCCGCCCCGTCCAGGCGTGGGTGCGAAACACTCCGAACGGTGACCTCACGCCGGCGCTGAGGTACAGCGCGGCTGCACCGGTTCGCGTGGCTCCTATTAAGCAGAAACCGGTCAGCCCTTCAGTCGCGACAGCCAGAGTGCGAAGTGGTTTAAAATATTACTCGAAATGCAAAGTCGACGCAGCCTTTCTGCGAATTCCGACGGGTGAAACTCTCGACCCGAGAAACATCGCGACAAGGAAGTTTGCTGACCGCAACCTCGATTGAAGAGTCTCAGGAGAAAACGTTGCCAAAGCACGAACGAACAATGACAAGGACGGCGCGTTACTAGCTTCGGAGCTCTTCTATCCCGATTTGGCGAAAAGCCTATGTAGTCAAGGTATTCGTATATACAGTGTGGCGCACTGAAAACTGTCCCCGAGTGCTGATTTCTCGCCAAGTACGTAGGAATTGTTGCCCGCAACGAGCAGACACAACACAAACAGTTGAACATCTAATAATTAGATAATAAAGAAATAACAAACAAGCTAATAGAGAGGTCTGTGTTTACTGAACTGATCTCGTCTTTTACATTAAATTACCTTACATTAGGTGCTGAAAATGAATTCCTTCTTCTTCAATGCGCCATCTATATGATCGACTGGATTCCAGAGTCATCATCTGCATTGACGCCCGTGGAGGCTACACCATGTATAAATAAGGATGTTTCAGCATAGGTCAATACCTGGTAGATTTTGAATAAAATGGAAACCTGTAAAAGAGTGTAGTAATCTTTTTCTGGTAGTGTATTTATGTAGTTTGTTGAGATCATTAGGCTGTTTTCTGCACTTTCGAACTCCTTGTGCTGCACCACAATACTGGTTCGTCAGCATACCCAAACATCTTTGCACCGGTTTCAGGTATGCCCGAAGTATAAAGGTTGAAAATTATAGGAGAATGCTGACACCTGAGGTAGACCATTACCGTATTTAGTTTCGTTACTTTGCTTATGAGATTGCCCTGACTACTCGTAAGTGATGATGATGTTTGATTTGGTGTGGCGCTCAACTGCGCTCGTCATCAGCGCTCGTACGAAGTGTCAAATGTGACACAGTCCAGTTTTTTTCACAGTCCAATCTAGTCATTGCCACGAATGATGATGATGATGATGGTGAAATGATGAGGACAACACAAACACCCAGTCCTCGGGCAGGGAAAATCCCCAACCCGGCCGAGAATCGAACCCGGGATCCAGGGGCAGCAACAGTAGTCTAGACCACGAGCTGTAGACACTACTCGTAAGTGTCTGTCTGCGAGCACGTTATTGACTAGTCTCAGTGCTATTTGGTAGTGGATGACTCTGATCTGCTTTCATAAGAGTCATTCTTACCACACTGTATGGAAAGTATCAGTCAAGTCGACAACGACTACAGATGTCTTCAGTTGTTTCTGAAATCCAGCTTCCGTGGGTGTAATCAGGCTCAGAACCTGATCTGTGCAGTTCCTGTTTGGTCTGAAGCCCGTTTCTCCTACAGGGATGTTGTCCAGTATTCTTTCGACAGTTTGTAGCAACAGCTGAGATGTGCTATTGTGCAGTAACTTCCTACTTTAACTGATGGTTTCTTCGGTTTAAGGGGACCACACCCTGCCTATCTAACCCATGTTAATTTAGGGAAGTATTTGACCCATTTCTGAAAAAAAACTTTGATGCAGGACCTTAATATTTTTGCTGTATGTTACATGATGCTAATAGAGTCAACTGTACTAAAATCTACTTTATCCATTTTATAGTTTTTAAGAAATACTTTTTTAAATTTATTAAAAAAATATTAAGTTATTTCTGCAGAAAATATTTTTTTGTGAACTTTCTAATCGGGGAATATTAATGAATGTATTACCATAGGTGACTTTTCATGTTATGCAGAGTCTCTGAAAATTTCATTCATTTATCTATGATAGTTTCTGATATAATGGGCATATGTACTGAAAATTTTAGTTTGTTGGAAACTGGCATTAAAGAAAAAACTTTTTAAATTTGTTAATTACACTTAATTAAAACTGTCCTGCTGCATGTGATGGCCCTTCTTTGGCCTCTAGCAGGTCTACCAGCTTCTTTTTCACCTTTCTGGATGTTTGTCCTGCTTTCTTGGCCATATTAGAAGGAGACATGTCTGCATCGGCTATCTTCATTTTATCGCAATGTTGCAGCCCAGTGATCATATTTTCACCAGGATTAATTCCCAGCTTTTTGAGTACACAACACTTTCCAATATTACCACAATGGAATGTAATAACAGCATCATGAACTACTAGTTTGATTGTATGCATGCCTACAAATACAGTTTTAGGAAGGCGGTTCCAAATTATGTTGTTGAAACATTCATTTGGGTTCTGTGACTGCCCATGCAGACATTTCCTTAGAAGGTCAGGATGAGCCAAGTCTCTGAAAATAGGTTTAATTGCTGTAATAACAGCAGCAGGAAGATAATGCTAATGAGAATAGGATTCTCTAGTTGCCTGAGCCCTTTGTATTTGCAACACGAATTTTCTCCTGATGGACACAATCCATGACATGGCTTATCATCAGTAGAGGACTTATGGAAGAATATGTCCCAAACATCACTCTTCATTGCCTCCAGGTTTTCTTTATTTCTCCTAATTGCCTTCCCGTAGTATACCTGCAAGTTATCTATTTCAGTTTTAGTCAACCGACCCTGTCCGGTCAACAATTTTCCATCTACTAATTTTTTTTCCTCTCATACCAACAGTTAGTTTTCTCAGCCTTATTCCCAAACGTTTTTGAACACGGCCTACACATTCTATTTTGCTAATAATGGCATCTCCATATGGCTTAGAGTTCACCACATAGTTGTATGCCTTACTGTCACCATCGCCCAAATATTTGGTGAACCGTACGCCTCTTGTTTCTACAGAACAATGAAATATTTGTTGTACTCCATGAACTTCCATACCACCACTTGTTCCTCTAAAATTAGCCACGCATTTGTGTTCTTTATGTTCATTGACTTTACAACATTTGCAATATTTAGACATTATCTCCACATCTAACACTTTACCGGTGTCTACACTTGTGGCAGTCACTACTCCATTCAGAGAAGTATGTCCTCTTTTCTGCCAACTTCCATCAAGATCAACTGCAATATCCGAACATCCATCATTTTCTTCTACTGCTTCCCTAGCAGACAGTTTCATGCTTTCCTCATTGACCTCACATACGGCTTTCTCTAATATTGCAGGCAGTTTTTCAAATTTATTTGGTGCCTGGTGTAAGTTCATCAATGAACAAAATGTTCTCCCTGCAGCCATGACCTTGCCAATTGATCGTAAGGCATAAACTAATCTACTATTGATTTCATAAGGGACACTTGCATCTGGTTTTGAAGAACTCATAAATGAAATCACAGCTGAGCATTTACTGCAAATTAAATCCAAAGCAATTGCTATGCCTTTTCTCCCACTGGCACTCTCACAAATTTTCACACTCTGTGACTCACCACACTGTCTACATTGTAGAAATTTAGAAGTTACATCTTATAATATTCTCAAATTTATAATAATGTTACTGCACCCCTTGTCACTCACAGTAAATTCATTTTAACTCTCTTGAAATGGCGAGAGCTTCTTTGATGATGCACTTGTTGAAGAATTACAATTAGAAACATCGTTGCCAGGCGACAGAACCTCTTGTACAGAAAGCCTTCTAAACTTGTTTCCTCTAAATTGTCGTTTCTTGAAAACGCCTTTATATTTCGTCATATTCAATAAACACAATAAAACACACGTAAACAAGCACTGCAAACGTAAGTATAACAACTACTCCCAATCACACTTGAACAAAACTAACCACGTGTTTGAAAGAGTGTTGTTTACGAACAGCAGAAACAAAACAATACCGACCGTAGCATTCCAAGGATAGCCAACACACTCGGGAGTAAAAAAAGAATCCCTAACGTGCAATGTAGGGGCTATAAAGATCTAAAATTTATGCAGAAAAGTGGGTGACAGAAAAGTGGGCGTGGCACATAAACACACGTGGTAGGAAAATGCTCCTTAAATTCTTAAAAAAAAATTTTCAGCAAAATCCTTTTCAGAGTACTTGAATAAAACCGTAATCTATCGAAATATGATGAAAACCAAAAATCGATCTTTTTCGACCTGAACCACGGTGTGGTCCCCTTAAGATACACAGGTAGACACATTATATCCATAATGGCAATTGTTGTTGTCATTTTGGCATCACTTTCAGTGGAATGCAATTCGCCGGTTCTTGAAAATGCCCCCCTTCTCCACTTTCATTCGGGAAAAAAAATATTTCTGCATTCGATGCTAGCAGTCTAGTGTTAATGATGGCAGAAGAGTGATGTGGCCTCGATACGGAATCCCTAGGAGGACAAGAACTTGTTATCTCGACAGCGTGCGATCAAAATCGGTAAGTGCTGCCTTCTTCGTCGAAGTGAGGGCTCGAGAGTGGAGGGGCATTCGGGGTGGCTGGAACGGAACGGATATGAAAACCAGGATAAGTAGAGGTGGCGGGGAGCGGCTGAATAGAAGCGGCGCCGTCAGAAGCTGCTTCATTGTCTGGTGAGCGAAGGGAGCATTGCATCGGAAAGCCTTTGTGGCGGAGGAAATTAGCTCTCCGATCCAGTGGGCACGGACGGCCGCCTAAGATTGAGGCTCAGACGTCTCAGCTTTTTGTGCAGTGCCCGATTCCCGGTATGCATATTGCGTTCTTCTGCTCTGTGTACCTAATACTTCAAAGGAACTCCAGGGCTGAAGCTTCCACAAGACGCCGCCGTCTCCGGTGTCGTTCATTCCAACTGGCAACGCGAGGCATTTCGCAAGACCATGCTGTCAGATAAAAGAATACTGACATCCATGTGTAAGTGAAATTAAGCTCTAGATGAGACGACAAGCTGGCCCACTAGTACAAAAAGACGCAGGACGTATTGTGTTGTTAATAGAGAAGCAGTAACAGCGAGGTGGGTGGGTGGGCCAGAAAGCCTCAGTGGGTTCGAACATGGACTAGTCACTCGATGTCAGCTGACAAGGAAAACATCTCATCGCACCCCCTCAGGTTTTGTGGTAAAGTGGCCCAGTGGATGGTCCATCAAAACCTTAACATAGATCAAGCATGAAAACACGAAGAAAGCGCAGTACACTGTGAAAAAATAAGCAAAAGAGAAACAGTGAACTCTCCAAGATCAAGACGCGAAACATCGAGCGAACTGCAAAAATAACAGCGTCGTGGTTGTGTGATCACGCAAAGCGGGAGATCCGTATTCAGACCTCCCCCATGCTGCATTTTTTTTCACAAAATTATGAACTTTCCGTCCGGGTGCTGACGTTTCTATGCTCCCTCTTTAGTATTAGCAATGGTAATGAGTCAAGCAGTAAAGGAAACAAAAGAAAAATTTGGAGTAGGTATTAAAATCCAGGGAGAAGAAATAAAAACTTTGAGGTTCGCCGAAGACACTGTAATTCTGTCAGAGACAGCAAAGGACCTGGAAGAGCAGTTGAACGGAATGGACAGTGTCTTGAAAGGAGGATATAAGCAAAACGAGGATAATGGAATGTAGTCTAATTAAGTCGGGTGATGCTGAGGGAATTAGATTAGGAAATTAGACACTTAAAGTAGTAAAGGAGTTTTGCTATTTGGGTAGCAAAATAACTGATGATGGTCGAAATAGAGAGGATATAAAATGTAGACTGGCAATGGCAAGGAAAGCGTTTCTGAAGAAGAGAAATTTGTTAACATCGAGTATAGATGTAAGTGTCAGGATGTCGTTTCTGAAAGTATTTGTATGGAGTGTAGCCATGTATGGAAGTGAAACGTGGACAGTAAATAGTTTGGACAAGAAGAGAATAGAAGCTTTTGAAATGTGGTGCTACAGAAGAATGTTGAAGATTAGGTGGGTAGATCACATAACTAATGAGCAGGTATTGAATAGGATTGGGGAGAAGAGAAGTTTGTGGCACAACTTGACTAGAAGAAGTGATCGGTTGGTAGGACATGTCCTGAGGCATCAAGGGATCACAAATTTAGCATTGGAGGGCAGTGCGGAGGGTAAAAATCGTAGAGGGAGACCAAGAGATGAATACACTAAACAGATTCAGAAGGATGTAGGTTGCAAAAGGTACTGGGAGATGAAGGAGCTTGCACGGGATAGATTGGCGTGGAGAGCTGCATCAGGCCAGTCTCAGGACTGAAGACCACAACAACAACAACATGAGTCAAGTAAATATAATGAACAGTGAGAGCAGGCGGGATGCCAATAGACCTCCCACAGAAATGCAAACAAGAAATAAACGGGTGTGAAATATGTTACAACAAAAAATTTTATATTTTCAGTATATCCATTGTGGATGACGAACTGCTACTGTGATTTAAACTGGCGTTTATCTGGTAATAAATATGCAACCAGTCACTTATTTACGATTTATTCAAACATGAACATGTTTTCGAGACAGTGCAGGCTCATCTTCAGATGGAGGTGTTGCAGAGACATTATCTTGTGGACCAATTGGAGCTAGATGCAGTGCTGATGCTGCTGGCGGAAATGACGGAAATTTAGTAATCGGTGACGAAACATTAACGAATGCGAAAGTTTTTTATGTTTTAGGTAGTTACAGTGCACTGTATTGTGGTATTCACATCAGATTGCCTCTCATAACGTGCATTATTAAGCTATGTGCACAGATAAACACGTTATGTAGCTACACTTGGTTTTACACTGGTTCACAGGATGTAAACACTCGCTGTTTTTACAAAGAATACGGATATGACAGATACTGCACTTTACTACATAATAGTCTTTGGCAAGAGATGCATTGTATTATGATATAAATATTACCAGTACAGATTTTACATTTCAGTAAATGCTGCTAGCTGCAAACAAAGGACAAACAGCTAGAGGTGAATAATTAATACATAATTAAAAACTTTTGTAAATTGCAGAATAGCATAGTCGTTACATACCAAGAAGAACAATATCTATGCAGGAAGATGAATTATTGTCATTTTTGTTATTTTTGTGGAAAAATGATTATGGATATTATTGGAGAATATGTTCTGCGTTGACTCAGTCTGTTCATTCAGGACTTTTTGGGGTGATTTTAGTTTGTGGATGAAAATTTCTAATTGTTCAAGGAGGTCCATCTATACTCCTTTCTCAGCAATGTGTAGTACAGAAAGACTGTCATTGATATCATCAACAGAGTGTTCATGATGAGCAACATGTGATGCAAAACTGGACTTATTTAAGTTTTTGAGTTGAAGGGTATCCAAATGTTCTTTTTAGCGGGTTGCAAAATTTCTCCCTGATTGGCCTATGTAGAAGGAAGAACAGGAGCATGTGAGTTTGTTTATGCAAGAATTCAGCAGTCAAAACATCCAGAACGGAAGGCAAGAATCATAACATGTGGCACTTGGTACAACAAATAGGAGGTACGTACGTCTGGATGCTTCAAACCGGCGTCACCATGACACAGACATAAATTTAAATATAGCGAACAGACAAGCCAATGACCGGATGGACGGTTCCTAATTTTTGGTAAATCCTAGAATTAACCGGTTAAACCTAAGATTTACCATCGCGGTGCGGTAAAAGTCCGAAATTTCTCATTATATGCACAGAATTTCGAACTTTTATCGGGAGACATTGGTAAATCTTAGGATTTACCAATGCAGACTGGTAAAAGCTGGATGTAAGACTCCCGCCGCCGCCGTGCATGTTCAGGCAAGTTACATTGCTGCCAATTTTGTGTTCAGATAAGTTTCTTTGTTGTCAGTTATGAGTTCTGAGTCCGCTATCCGCTGTGTAGGTTCAGTCAGTGTCGAGCATCGTGCGTACTGTCATCTTTGCGACTTGTTTTAGTAATGTTTCTACTGCATCTTTGCATCAGAATAAGTGATGTTACGCGTAACAGATTTTACGAACATTTAAGTGAATCAGTGAATAAAAAGGACAACAATTTTTATGTAACTGCTGAACAATATAATCACCTATTAAGTGACGTGAAAAAATGGAGAAATCCTTTCCAATAAAAAATCTGTTCACTACATACGTTTGAAGCGATACGACGCTCTCAACATCGGGGGCGAAGAGAAAATCGTAGCACCGGTGTCTGCCGGAAAAGAAGAAATTGGTTATGACGTTCGTTTTGATGAACTGTTTAACGTACTACACGAGATCCATATTGCTATAGGCCATGGCGGCCGGACACGGATGATTGTGGAACTGAATCGTAAATACAAGAATGTGACTGTTGAATCAATCGTTACTTATTTGACATTATGTGAACCATGTCAGAAAAAGCAAAGAACATTGAAAAGGATTGCTGTAGTGAAACCTGTCATATACAGTGAAATCAATTCGCGATGCCAAATTGACTTAATCGGCATGCAGGCAATCCCAGACAATAAGTCGAAGTTCATACTTGTATACCAAGATCATTTGACAGAATTTTTTATTCTCCGTGCTCTAACTTCGAAAAGGGCTGATGAAGCAGCGTATCATCTTTTGGACATTTTTATCACCTTTCGCGTCCCAAGTATCCTCCATTCTGATAATGGTAGAGAGTTTTGTAACCAAGTCATTCAAAGTTAATGTGAGTTGTGGAGTGATATAAAGATTGTCCACGGGAGCCGGCCGCTGTGACCGAGCGGTTCTAGGCGGTTCAATCCGGAACCGCGCTGCTGCTACGGTCGCAGGTTCGAATCCTGCCTCGGGCATGGATATGTGTGATGTTCTTAGGAGCCGCCCGAAGTGGCCGAGCGGTTCTAGGCGCTACAGTTTGGAACCGCGAGACCACTACGGTCGCAGGTTCGAATCCTGCCTCGGGCATGAATGTGCGTGATGTCCTTAGGTTAGTTACGTTTAAGTAGTTCTAAGTTCTAGGGGACTGATGACCACAGCAGTTAAGTCCCATAGTGCTCAGAGCCATTTGAACCATTTGATGTTCTTAGGTTAGTTAGTGTGGTGTCACCGCCAGACACCACACATGCTAGGTGGTAGCTTTAAATCGGCCGCGGTCCATTAGTACATGTCGGACCCGCGTGTCGCCACTGTGTGATCGCAGACCGAGCGCCACCACAAGGCAGGTCTCGAGATACGGACTAGCACTCGCCCAGTTGTACGGACGACGTAGCTAGCGATGCACACTGACGAAGCCTCGCTCATTTGCAGGGCAGATAGTTAGAATAGCCTTAAGCTAAGTCAATGGCTACGACCTAGCAAGGCGCCATTAGTAACATTGCATGTATCTAAAGAGTCTCACTTGTATCGCCACAATCTCCAGATGTAGCAAAAGGATGGATTAAAGTTAAGTATTCCAGAAGCTACGTACTTTTCTTTATAGCATTTATTACGTATCCTGTTTCAGACCTCACGCCCATCTGCGTGAGCGTAGCGCGTGCCTATCGGCTTCCTCTCATTGTGTCTAGGCTGTCTTGTCTAGACACAACAGTTAGGTTTATGTAGTTCTAAGTCGAGAGGACTGATGACCTCAGATGTCAAGTCCCATAGTGCTTAGAGCCATTTCAACCATTTTGTCCACGGGAACTTAGGCACACTCAGTCTCAGGGATCAGTCGAAAGAGCAAATCAAGATATCGAAGATACGTTATCAGCTTGGATGGAAACAAATGAAACTTCAAAATGGTCTGAAGAGCTCAGGTTTGTGCAAGCAATGAAAAATAGGGCTTATCATGAAGGGATCAGATGTTCACCATAAGAAGCCATGTTTGGGGTTCCAATGAAAATGGGCATTGCGACCTCAGTTGTTCCACGTGATGTAATAAAAATATGAGCACTGAAGAAGGCTTGGAAACAATGTTAAACACCACTTCCTCTGACTCACAGGAAATTGCAAATGACGGCCAAGGAATTGATGCCAGTGAATCAAGTACTGAAACAGAAGGAACGAAGGTAGAAAGTGCGGCTGCAGCAGGTGCGGAAGCACCAGAGAGACAGGATTTGACGACAGCCAACAACGAGACACCGGCACTGGCCGATGGTTGTGATGAGACACTGACAACTTCCGACAGTGTTAACTGAAGTGAAACGGATCCGAGAAGCTGCCAAAGAAGGTCTTCAACTGCGGGCAAAGAAAATGAAAGGAGCCTCATGTAAAAAAAATTTCAAAACCTTCAGTTGGACAGAATGTAAGAATCATAGTACCGGAGGTAGACGGGGCAAAAATTGATGCAAAATCTGTAATACCAGTAGTGATAAATATTCGGGATGAAGAATTTTACCAACTTGGTACCAAAGCTGGTAAACTGAAATCATTGTACACTAGGAACCAATTTACATTGTGCAAGGAAAATTTTATCAACGTCGAAGAAGTAGTAAGAGAAGAAATTAGTCTACGGGAAGTGGTTGCCAAACAATCTTTTGTTGGAGGACAAGGGTTCAAAGAGTGCAATTGCTTAAAAATGTGTTCAACTAAAAAAGTGCTTGTGAAAATCGTCTTCCATATTATGAAACTCGAAATGCCGCAATAGTCAGCCATGTTGTAAAAAAAATTAACGTTCACAAGGCAACTTTTTTACAACATTTTTTACTAATGTGGATATTGTTCATTATAACCACATAGGAATGCAAGAATGTTTAAAATACATAATTTTACAATAAATACGAACTATTTGCACAAATTGCTAAGCTACTTTTTTAATGAATACGTTTTACCAGTTGGTATGGGTATATCCTAAGATTTACCATTGTCTCTTGGTAAAAGTTCGAAATCTATGCATATAATAAGAAATTTCGGACTTTTACCACAACGTGATTGTAAGTCTTAGGTTTCACCAGTTAATTCTTGGCTTTACGATTCATCTTACTTGCCTTCGTCGTAGCTTTGCTTTTTACAAAGATATGAACAGTGGTATGGCTTTTTTATATGGCATCCTGCAATTTTTATTCTGTAATTCATTTCTTCTCCTAAAGACCTATTCAAAAATGTATCACAGTGTACCATTCACTGAAACACAACGCTATTAACCACATAAAACAACACTGACGTTGACGGTCCCAGCGCTTAGTGCAGGTACTTGGGGTAATGGAACATATCCACGTGCTGACGTTGACAGAGGACAAATGTAAACATAAATAGAATGCATAACCCGTCATTCCGTCAATCATCGTCAGTTGAATGTAGAAATGCTACTCATCTACGGGGAATGTTATTGCAATACTGTTTTCTTATGTACGAGTACATTTAGTACAGTAGTTTAGTCCTTTTAAATGCTGTTGTGTAGAGTAGCCATTCGATAAAGGCTGTCGTTCCTACAAACTGCATCGACATAACATTTCTTTTATTATTGTTATTGAAAGTAGGCGAAATGCTACGCAGGCAGCGGAACTGTATAGAGAGCGATATCCTGAAAGAAACCCACCCTCCCGACGGATGTTTTCTCGTCTTGTTGCGACGCTTCAGGAAACGGGAAGTTTCAACCCACGACAACGCAATCGTCGTAGCACTCGCACAGACGAAGCTGCCGAAGTTCCTGTTCTCACTTCCGTTGCTATGAATCCACATGTGAGCACACGACAGCTTGAGCACGAGATTGGCGTTCCTAAAACCAGTGTATGTCGTATTCTTACACGTCACCGGTTCCATCCTTACCATGTGCACCTACATCAAGAATTGCATAGGAATGATTTCCAGAATCGTGTACAGTTCTGTCAGTGGGCACAGCAGCAAATCCTCGCCAACCCGAACTTCTTCTCCAATGTTCTACTTACCGATGAATGTTCCTCCTCAAGCAAGGACAGATAAATACAAGGAACATGCATTATTGGTCCAGCTGCAACCCACAATGACTTAGACAGGTCAATGGAGATTTAATGTCTGGTGTGGGATGCTTGGTACTACAATTATTGGCCCTTATTTCATCAATGGTAGTCTAAACGGCACAGGGTATGCCAACTTCCTCAGACGAATTCTTCCTCCTCTTCTGGGCGAAGTGCCGCTAAGAACCAGAATGTTTATGTGATATCAACACAATGGATATTCAGCAGATAATGCATTGCGTGCGGGTCATGTTCTGAACCGAAGGTATCCTGCCAGATGTATTGGTCGAGGAGGAACAGTTGCTTGGCATGGTAGGTCTCCTGATTTAAATCCTCTGGACTTTTTTCTTTGGAGATGCATTGAAGACGTCGTCTGTCGCGAGATTCCAACAACACCAGGGGACAAGCAGGGACGTATCGTGCTTGCTTGTAACTCTCTTCAACAGGCAACACTGGAAGCAGTAAATAATTCTTTCATTCAACGAGTGCATCAGCGTATCGGTGTCCAGAGTCACCACTTTGAGCACCTCTGAATGTTCTACCCCTGAGCAACGGTACAGGAGAGTCAAAGTGTCATGTTTTTACTTGGTTTTCATTTGTTTTCTGACCACTTCAGCAAGTGGACGAGTTTGTAATCCAGGGCTCAAAGTCAATATTGTGTTATGTAACTAAAAACGTTGTGTTCCAGTGAATGGTACACTGTCATACATTTTTGAATAGGTCTTTAGGAGAGGAAATGAATTACCGAATTTAAAATACAGTGTGACATTTAAACAAAGTCATACCACTGTTCATATTTTTGTAAAAAACAAAGTTACAGCGAAGGCCATCATGCTGATTGATGTCCCCCTGACGGCTAAAGAACATTTGCTTGAAACATTTTGTAATTTGCATCTGGTCAAGTAGTTACTTAGGTTGGTCAAGATAAATGGGACACACCGTGACTATACAATGTCGCACATCTCGATGTTGGACTGTTCACTGTTTCAATTTTGCTTCTTTTTCCACAGTGCAGTAAACCCTGTTCCTGTTTTCAGGCTTGATCTGTGTTTTTGATGGTCTATCCACAGGGCCATCTTACCACTAAATCTGAGGGGGGGGGGGGGGGGGGGGGGAGCGATGGGGAGTTCCTCTTGTGAGTAACAGATCTATCAGGGACATTTCAGTCCTTACTGTTCAGTGTGGCCCCCCTCCTCCCTTCCCCTCCCACCCCCAAACCCCCACACACATGGATATACCACAAACATCCAGACAATAGCCAAAGCCGTACCTCATTTTTGAGAACATATCTGGGGTCACTGCATTTCCTGCTGGAGCTATGCAGGCAGCGTCCCAGTTCACCCAAAGTTGTTGGAAGGGGAGGCACGTAGTGGCAGTTTTCCATTACTATGCTTCTCCTCCCCCCCCCCCTTTCCTAAATTAAAATAAAAGTCACATATCTTGAGATTAGGCGATCTTGGAGGCCAGTGATGCAATCTGAGACATACACGCCTCTTGCGCCTCAGCCAGTGCAACGCCGTACTCTCGATCAAAAGCTTGCCGCTCAGTTGCAGCTGGACTGCACCTGTTGACGAACACGAAATGCCTTTGGTTACTCTGTCATCGCACATTGCTAAATGGACGACCGAGCATTCCACCCACTTGCACCAAGGGGATACCTACCAGCAACCACATGATAGCCAACTTACAACTGGTACCAAGGTATACTTTTAGTTTCGATGGTATTTAAAATTCACCCTAAGTGCCTATCTTCACCCTGAAGAAGTAATAATTTTTTGAAATCGGATGAATCTTTCTCATGTTGAGTGTATTAAGTACTACGGACGGAAATATCAACTAACATACTTTGAAAATCAGTAAAAATATGTTTCGCGTTTATTCGATACTATATGAATTAAACTAGTAGTCCACATTCAGTGATCGAAGCATTAGGAAGCTATATGAAGGGGCTACACAGGACGTCCCACGAGAAATACTCAATAAGCAGGTTGCTAGCAGTGTAGATTCAGATATTGTGGTCGTTGGTAACTTAATAAACTATGACCATTAAAATTGCTACACCAAGAAGAATTGCAGGTGATAAACGGGTATTCATTGGACAAATATATTATACTAGAATTGACATGAGATTACATTTTCACGCAATTTGGGTGCATAGATCCTGAAAAATCAGTACCCAGAACAACCACCTCTGGCCGTAATAACGGCCTTGATACGCATGGGCATTGAGTCAAACAGAACTTGGATGGCGTGTACAGGTACAGCTGCCCATGCAGCTTCAACACGATACCACACTTTATCAAGAGCAGTGACTGGCGTATTACGATGAGCCAGTTGCTCGGCCACCATTGACCAGACGTTTTCAGTTGGTGAGAGATCTGGAGAATGTGCTGGCCAGGGCAGCAGTCGAACATTTTCTGTATCCAGAAAGGCCCATAAAGGAGCTGCAACATGCGGTCGTACATTATCCTGCTGAAATGTTGGGTTTCGCAGGGATCGAATAAAGGGTAGAGCCACGGGTCGTAACACATCTGACATGTAACGTCCACTGTTCAAAGTGCCGTCAATGCGAACTAGAGGTGACCGAGACGTGTAACTAATGGTACCCATACCATCACGCTGGGTGATACGCCAGTACGGCGATGACGAATACACGCTTCCAATGTGCGTTCACCGCGATGTCGCCAAACACGGATGCGACCATCACGCTGCAAACAGAACCTGGATTCATCCGAAGAAATGACGTTTTGCCATTCGTGCACCCAGGTTCGTCGTTCAGTACACCATCGCAGGCGCTACTGTCTGTGATGCAGCATCAAGTGTAACCGCAGCCATGGTCTCCGACTGATAGTCCATACTGCTGGAAACGTCGTCGAACTGTTTGTGCAGATGGTTGATGTCTTACAAACGTCCCCATCTGTTAACTCAGGGATCGAGACTTGGCTGCACGATCCGTTACAGCCATGACGATAAGATGCCTGTCATCTCGACTGCTAGTGATACGAGGCGGTTGGGATCCAGCACGGCGTATTACCCTCCTGAACCCACCGATTCCGTATTCTGCTGACAGTCATTGGATCTCGACCAACGCGAGCAGCAATGTCGCGACACGATATAAACCGGAATCGCGATAGGCTACAATCCAACCTTTATCAAAGTCGGAAACGTGATGGTACGCATTTCTCCTCCTTACACGAGGCACCACAACAACGTTTGTCAACTGCTGTTTGTGTATGAGAAATCGGTTGGAAACTTTCCTCATGTCAGCACGTTGTAGGTGTCGCCTCCGGCGCGAACCTTGTGTGAATGCTCTGAAAAGCTAATCATTTGCATATCACAGCATCTTCTTTCTGTCGGTTAAATTTCACGTCTGTAACAAGTCGTCTTCGTGGTGTAGCAATTTTAATGACCAGTAGTGTATGTAGCCACTTTTAGTGTGTTAGTAATTTTTTTCTCTCCGTCTAACAATCTTCCCGCAAACACATGATTTAATTTACGACCTGCTGTTTTCTGCATTGTCGTAACGGCTCCGCGAGTGGACTACGTCTGCCAGTATAGACTGCCCGTTTTGAGTCCACGCATCATCACTCCAGTACCTGATCTGCTGCCAAATAAACATTAATGGCCTGCTTGTGCCAGGCGTACATGGAGGTACTAACCAACCTCAAAACCTACTACTCGTAATATCGATAATTAATATTCTGCAAATGAAATTAATACTGATGTAATGTCGTCCAATACACTTTCCTTTGCCATCAGTCGAAATATCTGCGTTCACACTCCAGCACGCTGTACATATCGTGGATACGATAGGAACGCCATTCGAAGCAAAACAGTCTAGTAAAAGTTCGGTCTAAGCTGCATACCTTAAGATCTATGAACGGTTGTTCATCTTCGCTACTGTGAAACACATCTGTTCTACTGAGTAAGAGCTCATAGCTCTTAATGTATGCATTTTATAGCCCATGTTACCAGATCATTTTTTCTTGTTTTGGTCCATACTACCAACTGCCAAAATATTAAAAGCAAGGAGCTTGCAGCAGAAAAGACTTATTTCACAGTATCACAATAATGACCATTCATCCTGGGACACACTGTATAAAGTGTTGTGACCTTCGAAAATTTTAATTTTTATTCTTGCTTTTGTGACTATAATAAGAGTCCAGGCTCCATAGGCAAACAGCCAGCCGACATTAAGAAATAGTCCACCAGTACGTAGGGACAAGATAAGCAGCGGAGGCTGCCAAGTATGGCTTGTTGATCAAACGACTTAGTGTTTGACTTCCTGCCAGAGGAAGCAGCATGAATCAAACTTGCGCAATGGAAGACGCAAACACCAGGGCGATAATACAGCAAGAGAGAGTGTCAGTCACATGCGGAAAAGACTCACGTGGAACCAAATTAAGTTATGTGCAGCTAGAAACGAAAGTGTTGCGTGGAACCGAAGGCATTCTTACTCAAGTTGACCAATTAGAAACGAGAGTGTCATGTGGAACCATAGGCATTCTTGTGCAATCCGATCACCTAGAAATGAATAGGTCATGTGAAACAAATTAACTGGTGTGCACCCATTTACATGAGAAACGAAATAAAAGGCCAGGTACTGGAATAGCTAGAGGCAGAGATTCAGATGCAGATTCAGAGCCAGTGCCGGCAGTTTGGAGATTCCGCAGCGAGACGCCGGCAGGGCCGAGTAGGCCCATAGCAGCTGATACAGCTGACAAAGACTTCAACTACGAGAAGACGGTGACAGACTCTGGTGGACACTCAGGAACTGCAGGTCAAGTAGGATTATTAGAGTTTCATTGGAATAGTGTTGAACAGAGGCTGTCAGTCTTTGTCTCAATTACTTAGAGAGATTTCAGCGCTAACCAAGAACAAGTGATTGTTTTGTACTTGTTTCTTATATGTACCGGCAATTAGCTTTGAAGTAGGAAGTACGAATAAATGGACTCAATCTTACTAACGTTCATATTGTTCAAATGGCTCTGAGCACTATGGGACTTAACTTCTGAGGTCATCAGTCCCCTAGAACTTAGAACTAGTTAAACCTAACCAACCTAAGGACATCACACACATCCATGCCCGAGGCAGGATTCGAACCTGCGACCGTAGCGGTCGCGCGCTCCCAGACTGTAGCGTCTAGAACAGCTCGGCCACTCCAGCCGGCTCTTACTAAGGGGTTTATGGTCCAACACCTCACATAAGTATATGTGAGAGTAAACTTGATAGAAACTAACCAATCTTTTCTGCCTATTGCAATTCTGTAACCTATTTTCAGGAAACTTACTTGCTTCAAACCAAGGAGATTCTCTCCCTCTCATCTCCGATATAAAGGTTGACAGCAATTTATAACTAACCCATTGTCGTTAACGCCCCGATTGCGCTACGCAGTTCGCACTTACTTCATTTGGTATCGTGAGGCTGCACCGGGACGCGACAAAAGATCAACCATCACTTCACTGTCATATATATGTGTTGTTTTGGTTCTTAGTCCGAAGACTTGTAAGGTGCAGCCCTCTATATAGTCTTCCCTACACATGTCTTAAGTACTGCGGCTTATGTACATTTGAACCTCACAGCTTTGTCTCGCTCCGCAATTTTACGCCCTCTCCAAGACATTCTTCCATTACGAAATCGGCTATTCTTTGATGACTTAGAATGTATGCTATCACCCTATCCCTGGTGTCAGTCAACTTGCGCTGTTGAGATACTTTCTCACCGACTCCGCTCAGAATCTATTCATCAATTATCGATTCTTAACCGGACAACCGGGAGTTAAGGAAAACGGAAAGGGCCGAGCCCACAAATGAACTAGTTATTATTTCATGCAAATAGCAATTTACTGATAAGTTAAAATTTAACTTAAAATCAAATAAATAAATACTGCAATTTAAATCTTAAGTCCACATTTTAAAAGAAATATGACCTCCTTTTAATAATAATAATAAAAGGGTCAGCTACGCAAAAGTTGAGGTGAAATTTGAGTTCAAATCTTAAGGGCACAGTTTGGCGAAATATAACACGCTTTTAATAATAAGGAGAATAGAGCCAGCTATGTATGTTATGGCGAAATTTGCAAATCAAATCTTAAGGCCACAGTTTGGAGAAATATGACTACAAGGTTATTCTTTTGAGACTACTATAAAGTGCGCGTCATTTATGTTGGCGGCCGAGTTTAGGTTCGTTCTGCGCATCTGACGTCACAAAACACAATCAGCCAATGAACAGAGAACGACGTTGCCAGATCTCAATTGAAGTGTAGAGCACGGACGAGTGTCTCCAGTTTTCGAAACGTTCAGTCATAAATAAAGTAATAGAACAAAAGCAATGTCTTGATAGCAGACTTTCTTTTCTAGAAAGTTTGAAAAGGCATTCTTTATACCAACTGCTTCATATTCTATTAATTAATTAAACCAAACAAGCAATAAGACTCCTAAATCAGGCGATAGCAAGGAAAGGTGTTTGTATCAATCTCACGAACCGCTTTTTCGCAATAAAGAACAGCGGTAATTGTTTGTTTCCTGTTGTACTTCGACGAAGCATGAGTAATTCATAGTCGTACCAATAGTATTTGTCAGTATTTTGCGTGACATGTTAGAGTCCTCATGGAGTTATAGTACCAGAAGAGCTGCTATGGCGCAACGGAGAAAGTGTTCGACTACGAAGGAAAAGGTTATGAGTTCAAACCTTATGTGGTGCATAATATTTTCTTTATTTAAAAACAATATCAAAGTGTCTTACTTCACGAATTTTATTCGTTTGAACGCAGTTTTGTGAAATTTCTAGTGCTTTGTCAATTCATTAATCCTTTCGCTGCTGCAGACACGTGCTCCCCGCATTCCGCGCTGTGCACGATTTTGCCATCACTGTACTGCTCGCCTGTGCTGACACATGCTGTTCCCACTGCTTTGACACACTTATCATACGATTTCACAAAAACTATTTGGCCCAAAAATTTGATTTTTACACATCTTCTTGACTGATACCTTCCCCCTATAAATGACTAAATTTTGTTTCGATGTTCAACGCAGTTATTGTGCAGCATTAAATGTAGTAACCCATTGCACGAAATTTTGAAGAGTTTGCAGAGGTAAAAGTCCATAGCGTATACTTTCCGTATGGTCGATTTTAGTTGCCACAATGTTGAGAATGAAATGTGGCCAAGATACCTAAATTTCACATGCCCAGTGTAAATAAAACTTTTGTTACAGTCGCGAAAGATGGAATATTTCTCAATATTACATACAACACCTATGTGGTACTTCAATTAAATGAGATATTGTTATACAGTAAATTTTATATGAAACTTAGGTATCTTGTCCACATTTCATTCTCAACATTGTTGCAACTAAAATCGACCATATGTAAAGTATACTCTATGGACTTTTACCTCTGCAAACTCTTCGAAATTTCGTGCAATGGTTTACTATATTTAATACTGCATAATAACTGCATTGAACATCGAAACAAAATTAAGTCATTTATGGGGGGAAGTTATGAGTCAAGAAGATGGGTAAAAATCAAATTTTTGGGCCAAATAGTTTTTGTGGAATCGAATGATAAGAGTGTCAAAGCAGTCGGAACACCATGTGTCTGCACAGGCGAGCAGTGCAGTGACAAAGTCGCGCACAGTGCGGAATGCAGGGAGCACGTCTTTGTAGCAGCGAAAGGGTTAATGCGGCCGTGATGGCTTTACGTCATGAACTGCGCGCTCCCCCCTAAACGTAAGCTTGCGAACTATGCTATACTATGGCGCTGCTTCTCTTGGCGCGTGCGTCGTGTGCAACTGGCAACGCAGCAATCTCCCGCGTCTGGGCGGGCATGCGCGAGCCGCCAAGATAAAAGAATTGAACTATAGTCAAACAGAGCCACACTTAATACTCATTTTGTGTAAGATGTGGCGCTACATGGATGCAAGATGTGCCTTGAGATGGTAATTTTTAGACAAACAGGAGGATGGCGTATCTCGCAGATCGGTCCATGGTGGAGCAGATGAACCAGGTTGCGAGCAAAGTGCAGCGGCAGTCCATACAACCCTATGAATTGCGGTGTCACTTACCAAAGATCGGACAGCCACAAAGTTGCCTCTTTCCATAGCCGAAAAGCCGCACGAGCTGGAGGACTGGAGGAAGGCAGACCGCACCAACCGACCGACACGCCCCACACACCACTCGTCCGACTGACAATTTCCTGTGTCGGACGGATGCGGCTTTCGCAGACCAACCTGGCTCAGACAGCCCAACGCAGCTCTCACATAGGAACCCGATGTCACAAACAACTCGGCTATAATCGTGCAAGTCCACTGTCTCAGACCAGAGACACACCACACAGCCAGCACTTTCTCCTAGGCCGACTTCGACCAAAGATGCTTACTGAACAAGTAGTAAATCGATAGCAAATTCGAACCAATGGCGCCAGACAAGACCAAAGCGAAGTAGAATATTGCGCGACGGCTCAGATTTCACCTTCAACAATCTCCTGTAACGTCGTGTTAAAAGAGCTTCTACATACGTCTATTCTTTACTTTTGGATGTCTATGTTTCGTATTGCCTGGTGACTCATCATGAGGTGGTATGCTCTTTTAATGATTCTTTGTATTACAGCGGGGGTCGTGTAGAGTTATTAGCACCCATTGCTAATGTTTTCCAGATACGTGAAATGCACAGCACAAGACGTATTTGGCCACGAGCAACAACTCCCACATGCTTCACAGGATTGAAACAACCAAAGACATTAAAACCTCTATCTCAATTACCATGGAGGTAACGCTGACGTTCAAAGCGTTAGCGGACTACTCTTTGCGATTTCATCTTGTTCCTAATTTTTGTCGTGTGCACTAAACAGTTGTGTTAAGCATAAAATATTAGAGTGCTTCTGTGAATCACATACCGTCATAGAAGTATTCGAATACATTTTTCTGAGTAAAATCCGTCTTTGATTGTGTAATATGACGAATTTTGTCTCGTTAATGTCACTTTCTTTATGTTATTACCATGCAAGAAAAGTGTGTGATGTGAAGGAACTGTTTTCGTAATTCAGCATTTTCTTTAATACGGATAGACAAAATTGATGTTCGATCTACGTCCTCTTCCCAAAACGACTGGGAACATATTTCGCTGTGTTTGCTCGTTTTCCAGTTGTCTCTTCTCACATCAACCCAGAGAGCTTTTCCGAATTGGACTGACAGGAATTCGAAAGTCAAATGGAAGAAATAAAACCACTACACTAAAAGTAAATAGCGCAACCAAAACTCATGTATATAAAAAAAATATCGCTTCAACAGGTCCACTTACAAATAAAACGTGATTTCTTTACGCCCTAGACTATAATCACGATGATTAATGCATCCCTGAATGCCACACGTTGGCATTTTTTATCAAGACACTTCCACCAGAAGCGAATGTTTGGGCAACTAATATGGCGGAGGTAGGTTTCGCGTTTGTGATGTCATGTACATTATGTGATCAAAAGTATCCGGACACCTGGCTAAAAATGGCTTACAAGCTCGTGGGGTACTCCATGGGTAATGCTGGAATTCAGTGTGGTGTTGACCCACCCTTAGCCTTGATGAAAGCTTCCACTCTCGCAGGCATACGTTCAGTGAGGTGCTGGAATGTTTCTTGGGGAATGGCAGCCCATTCTTCAACGATTGTCGGTCCGTGAGGCCTGGCACAATGTCGGTGTTCAAAACATCCCAAAGGTGTTCTATAGGATTCAGATCAGGACTCTGTGCAGGCCAGTCCACTACAGAGATGTTATTGTCGAATAACCACTCCGCCACAGGCCGTGCATTATGAACAGGTGCTCGATCGTGTTGAAAGCTGCAATCGCCATCTCAGAATCGCTCTTCAACAGTGGGAAGCAAGAAGGTGCTTAAAACATCAATGTAGGCCTGTCATAATACCACACAAGACAACAAGGGGTGCAAGCCCCCTCCATGAAAAACACGACCACACCATAACACCACCGCCTTCTTATTTTACTGTTGGCACTACACTCGCTGGCAGATGACGTTCGCCGGGCTTTCGCCATACCTGCACACTGCCATAGGATCGCCACATTGTGTACCGTGATTCGTCACTCCACACAACGTTTTTCCACTGTTCAGTCGTCCAATGTTTACGCTTTTTACACCTAACGAGGCGTCGTTTGGCATTTACTGGCGTGATGTGTGGCTCATAAGCAGCCGCTCGACCATGAAATCCAAGTTTTCTCACCCCCCGCCTAACTGTCATAGCACTTGCAGTGGATCCTGATTTAGTTTGGAATTCCTGTGTGATGGTCTGGATAGATATCTGCCTATTACACTCCAACTGTCGGTAGCCTCTGTCAATCAACAGACGAGGTCGGCCTGTACGCTTTTGTGCTGTACGTGTCCCTTCACGTTTCCACTTCACTATCACAGCGGAAAGAGTGGATACAGGGATGTTTAGGAGTGTGGTAATCTCGCGTACATACGTATGACGCAAGTGACACGCAATCACCTGACCACGTTCGAAGTCCGTGAGTTCCGCGGAGCGCCCCATTCTGTTCTCTCAAGATGTCTAATGACTACTGAGGTCGCTGATATGGAGTACGTGGCAGTAGGTGGCAGCACAATGCACCTAATATGAAAAACGGATTTTTTGGGGGGTGTCCCCCTACTTTTGATTACATAGTGTACAATGTCGATCGGGTAACACGGCTCACAGTCACCCAGTTGCAGGCTGGCTACCTAGCGGCTTCCATCGACGACAAGAATTTGATTGCCAATGTTTCATAGAATTTAAAAATTTGTAATGTCGTCGTAGTCTACTGGTTAAGGTGTATAATCTCTTTGCAAAGATACAACGCAGTAAGTCAAGTATGAGATTGTATAACGGAGCGTACGTCTTGAAGCATCATTGCTCCCGACTCGGAAACTACCCAGACATTATACATCCAGCATTTGAGAATGTGATCACTTATCTATTACCAATAATCTTATCTCATACCTTTTCGAAACAGTTTGTCCCTTACACTCTTCACAAAATAATGAAAGGAAAAAAAGCTTATCCCTTAGTACGTTTTCACTGTTCATGAAGTACAACCCCGGCATCAGGCAGCAAGTAATTTATACGTTTTTAACTACGAACTCCGTTCGCAAGACATCTTCGTACTGCACACATATCATGACGTATGACGCTATAAACGATACAAGCTTGAAAAACGAGCTTTTATTTAAATGGAGCGCAAATCTACCCAGACAGTATTCATCCGGTGTTTTCATAATGAGTGTACTTAACGACTTCCAGCAACCTTTAAATTTAGTTTCAAACATTTTATTAACTTTTCGTCGCTTACATACTTAACGTCAACTCACGTCAACTCACTGGTACAGAAATCAGCCGTTTGAAGCTGTTTTATACATTGGGGTTCGATTCTTTGAAGTATCAGGGTTGGCTCGTATTTTCAGAAGCGCATTTCTCGCCACTACCAGTCTACATTTTATATCTTATCTTCTCTGATCACCGACGGCTATTTCGCACAACAGGTACTAAAACTCATCTACTGCCTTATGTGACATTGAAATTCGCTTACCATCACCTGATTTGATTCGGCAAACCTCATCACCCTTGTTTTAATTTTCGTAATATTCGTTTTATAGTGCCTTTTACAGACGGCAACTATTCCATTGAACTGATCTGCCTTTTGCCGTCCCCGTCAGCATTACTATGTGACCACTTGACGATGTACCAGTGCTACACTGAGACAAGTTCCACAGAACTTGTCAGCGACTGACTCTCACAGGTTAGACAGATACGCGGAAAAGCTGAAATGGAGCGCAGCGCGACGAAGGCCACGTGATAAATGGAACGTACGGCTCTTCCACAGAATGCTCTGGCAATAGGAAGACGCCGAGCAACTTGGCAGGTCTTAGGCATTCTAGCTTGGCTTGTAACTCAAGAACACAGGAATCACGAAATAAAGAGTAAGGCAAAATGAGGAAACAGGTTTGTCAGTAATTATTTGATGATAGGAAGAATTTTGGGACATTTGTTTGGCATATGGGGAAAGTTACTTTGTCACTGGAAGAAGCAGCAAATGGTGGTTATTATAGGAGCTGGCAAAGGTGGGAATGTAAAGAAGATGGTATCGAGTGTGCTCGACGTATTGGAAACGTAGAGACGGAATGTTTAGCTCAGTATAGTATAAGGCGAGAGACAATTACACTAGACGGAGAGTCAATGAACAGAGACGGAGTGTTTATGAACAGAACCGGGATTTTTATGTAACTACGCACTTTTTTCCTTCACTCCCACGCACGTGAGAAGTGTAAATGTTGACAAATTATGTTGTCACCTTTGATATATACTGAAGTGGCACAGATCATGAGATAACGATACGCACATATACAGATGGCGGTGGTATCGTGTACATAGTGTATAAAAGGTCAGTGAACTGGCGCAGCTGTCATTTGTGCTCAGGTGATTCACGTGAAAAGCTTTCCGCACGGCGGGAATTAACAGACTCTGAGCCGGCCGGTGTGGCCGAGCGGTTCTAGGCGCTTCAGTCTGGAACCGCGCGACCGCTACGGTCGCAGGTTCGAATCCTGCCCCGGGCATGGAAGTGTCTGATGTCCTTAGGTTAGTTAGGTTTAAGTAGTTCTAAGTTCTAGGGGACTGATGACCTCAGCTGTTAAGTTCCATAGTGCTCAGAGCCATTTGAACCATTTGAACAGACTCTAAGCGCAGAATAGTAGTTGGAGCTAGACACTTGGGGCATTCCAATTGGGAAATCGTTAAGGTATTCAATATCCGAGATCCACAGTGTCAAGAGTGCGCCGAAAATACTACGAGGGCAGTTCAATAAGTAATGCAACACATTTTTTTCTGAAACAGGGGTTGTTTTATTCAGCATTGAAATACACCAGGTTATTCCCCAATCTTTTAGCTACACAACACTATTTTTCAACGTAATCTCCATTCAATGCTACGGCCTTACGCCACCTTGAAATGAGGGCCTGTATGCCTGCACCGTACCATTCCACTGGTCGATGTCGGAGCCAACGTCGTACTGCATCAATAACTTCTTCATCATCCGCGTAGCGCCTCCCACGGATTGCGTCCTTCATTGGGCCAAACATATGGAAATCCGACGGTGCGAGATCGGGGCTGTAGGGTGCATGAGGAAGAACAGTCCACTGAAGTTTTGTGAGCTCCTCTCGGGTGCGAAGACTTGTGTGAGGTCTTGCGTTGTCATGAAGAAGGAGAAGTTCGTTCAGATTTTTGTGCCTACGAACACGCTGAAGTCGTTTCTTCAATTTCTGAAGAGTAGCACAATGCACTTCAGAGTTGATCGTTTGACCATGGGGAAGGACATCGAACAGAATAACCCCTTCAGCGTCCCAGAAGACTGTAACCATGACTTTACCGGCTGAGGGTATGGCTTTAAACTTTTTCTTGGTAGGGGAGTGAGTGTGGCGCCACTCCATTGATTGCCGTTTTGTTTCAGGTTCGAAGTGATGAACCCATGTTTCATCGCCTGTAACAATCTTTGACAAGAAACTGTCACCCTCAGCCACATGACGAGCAAGCAATTCCGCACAGATGGTTCTCCTTTGCTCTTTATGGTGTTCGGTTAGACAACGAGGGACCCAGCGGGAACAAACCTTTGAATATCCCAACTGGTGAACAATTGTGACAGCACTACCAACAGAGATGTCAAGTTGAGCACTGAGTTGTTTGATGGTGATCCGTCGATCATCTCGAACGAGTGTGTTCGCACGCTCCGCCATTGCAGGAGTCACATCTGTGCAAGGCCGGCCCGCACGCGGGAGATCAGACAGTCTTGCTTGACCTTGCGGCGATGATGACACACGCTTTGCCCAACGACTCACCGTGCTTTTGTCCACTGCCAGATCACCGTAGACATTCTGCAAGCGCTTATGAATATCTGAGATGCCCTGGTTTTCCGCCAAAAGAAACTCGATCACTGCCCGTTGTTTGCAATGCACATCCGTTACAGACGCCATTTTAACAGCTCCGTACAGCGCTGCCACCTGTCGGAAGTCAATGAAACTATACGAGACGAAGCGGCAATGTTTGAAAATATTCCACAAGAAATTTCCGGTTTTTTCAACCAAAATTGGCCGAGAAAAAAATGTGTTGCATTACTTAATGAACTGCCCTCGTACATTTCAGGCATTACATCTTAGCGTGGACGACGCAATGGCCGACGGTCTTCACTTAGCATCCGAGAGCAGCGGCGTTTGCGTAGAGGTGTCAGTGCTAACAGACAAGCAACACTGCTTGAAATAACCGTAGAAATCAACGTGGGGCGTACGGCGAACGTGTTCGTCAGGACAGTGTAGCGACATTTGGCGTTAATGGGATATGGCAGCAGAAGACCGACGCGAGTGTCTTTGCTGACAGCACGACGTCGCCTGCAGCGCCTCTCCTGGACTTGTGACCGTATTAGTTGAACCCTAGACGGCTGGAAAACCGTGGAATGGTCACATAAATCCAGACTTTTGTTGGCAAGAACTGATGATAGGGTTCGAGTATGACCCCACAAAGCCATGGACCCAAATTGTCAACAAGGCACTGTGCAAGCTGGCGGTAGCTCCAAAATGGTGTGGTCTGTGTTTGCGTATAATAGACTGGGTCCTCCGGATGTTCGGCTACTTGAAGACCATTTGCAGCCATTCGTGGACGTCATGTTCCCAATCAGCGATGGCATTTTTGTGGATCACAATGCGCCGTGTCACCGGGCCACAATTGCTCGCAGTTGGTTTGAAGAACATTCTGGTCACCTCCTTGCTCAGCTACAAATAATGTCTGTGCTCCACCTAGAACAGCTCTCAGTCAAATATTAACAAAATATTTAGAAATAAATACTGTCTTTCATGCTATACCGTCTACTATTTGCAAATCATTTAAATCTTAACAAAACAATTTAAATTTTATCACTGATTAATAACCAAGGAAAAACAATTTTACATGGACAGCACAAATACTGAAATATTTCCACACGTCACTAATAGGTAGCACCCGATGCTTCTTTTTTATCGCCCTGGCCCACATACTTTTATGTTTCAAAGCAAACTGTATGACAAATTAATTGAAAGAAGAAAGCAAAATTAACCGTGTGTCAATGTATCGAATTCACTGTGTCTCTACAAGGGTAATTACGTAACAGGACGGGGAAGTAAACAGAATAGAAAGTGAGTTCCGACGTTAACGACTTATCGATTTGAAGGTTGCAAACTACATACCTCAGATTTTCAAAAATTGCCACTGTTGCCAGCATGCATTCCGACCGCAGCGCATTTGTTGCTGCCAGAATCCAACTTGTGCACAGTGATGAAATTAGGGTTGCGGAACGAGAAAAAGAAAATGGAAGGGAACACATTTTCATCGCCAGCTAATACAATGGTAGTTGTAAACATTTAAATGCATAGGCTACATAAATTGGTTTATTGTATTTACTTATACACTACTGGCAATTAAAATTGCTACACCAAGAAGAAATGCAGATTATAAACGGGTATTCATTGGACAAATATATTATACTAGAACTGACATGTGATTACATTTTCACGCAATGTGGTTGCATAGATCCTGAGAAATCAGTACGCAGAACAACCACCACTGGCCGTAATAACGGCCTTGATACGCCTGGGCATTGAGTCAAACACAGCTTGGATCACGTGTACAGGTACAGCTGCCCATCCAGCTTCAACACGATACCACAGTTCATCGAGTATAGTGACTGGCGTATTGTGACGAGCCAGTTGCTCGGCCACCATTGACCAGACGTTTTCAATTGGTGAGAGATCTGGAGAATGTGCTGGCCAGGGCAGCAGTCGAACATTTTCTGTATCCAGAAAGCCCCATAAAGGAGCTGCAACATGCGGTCGTGCATTATCCTGCTGGAATGTAGGGTTTACATCTACATCTACATCTATACTCCGCGAGCCACCTTACGGTGTGTGGCGGAGGGTACTTATTGTACCACTATCTGATCCCCCCTTCCCTGTTCCATTCACGAATTGTGCGTGGGAAGAACGACTGCTTGTGAGTCTCCGTATTTGCTCTAATTTCTCGGATCTTTTCGTTGTGATCATTACGCGAGATATATGTGGGCGGTAGTAATATGTTGCCCATCTCTTCCCGGAATGTGCTCTCTCGTAATTTCGATAATAAACCTCTCCGTATTGCGTAACGCCTTTCTTGAAGTGTCCGCCACTGGAGCTTGTTCAGCATCTCCGTAACGCTCTCGCGCTGACTAAATGTCCCCATGACGAATCGCGCTGCTTTTCGCTGGATCATGTCCATCTCTTCTATTAATCCAACCTGGTAAGGGTCCCATACTGATGAGCAATACTCAAGAATCGGACGAACAAGCGTTTTGTAAGCTACTTCTTTCGTCGATGAGTCACATTTTCTTAGAATTCTTCCTATGAATCTCAACCTGGCGCCTGCTTTTCCCACTATTTGTTTTATGTGATCATTCCACTTCAGATCGCTCCGGATAGTAACTCCTAAGTATTTTACGGTCGTTACCGCTTCCAATGATTTACCACCTATGGCATAATCGTACTGGAATGGATTTCTGCCCCTATGTATGCGCATTATATTACATTTATCTACGTTTAGGGAAAGCTGCCAGCTGTCGCACCATGCATTAATCCTCTGCAGGTCCTCCTGGAGTACGTACGAGTCTTCTGATGTTGCCACTTTCTTGTAGACAACCGTGTCATCTGCAAATAGCCTCACGGAGCTACCGATGTTGTCAACTAAGTCATTTATGTATATTGTAAACAATAAAGGTCCTATCACGCTTCCCTGCGGTACTCCCGAAATTACCTCTACATCAGCAGATTTTGAACCGTTAAGAATGACATGTTGCGTTCTTTCTTCTAGGAAATCCTGAATCCAATCACAAACCTGGTCCGATATTCCGTAAGCTCGTATTTTTTTCACTAAACGTAAGTGCGGAACCGTATCAAATGCCTTCCTGAAGTCCAGGAATACGGCATCAATCTGCTCGCCAGTGTCTACGGCACTGTGAATTTCTTGGGCAAATAGGGCGAGCTGAGTTTCACATGATCTCTGTTTGCGGAATCCATGTTGGTTATGATGAAGGAGATTTGTATTATCTAAGAACGTCATAATACGAGAACACAAAACATGTTCCATTATTCTACAACAGATTGACGTAAGCGAAATAGGCCTATAATTATTCGCATCTGATTTATGACCCTTCTTGAAAATGGGAACGACCTGCGCTTTCTTCCAGTCGCTAGGTACTTTACGTTCTTCCAGCGATCTACGATAAATTGCTGATAGAAAGGGGGCAAGTTCTTTAGCATAATCACTGTAGAATCTTAAGGGTATCTCGTCTGGTCCGGATGCTTTTCCGCTACTAAGTGATAGCAGTTGTTTTTCAATTCCGATATCGTTTATTTCAATATTTTCCATTTTGGCGTCCGTGAGACGGCTGAAGTCAGGGACCGTGTTACGATTTTCCGCAGTGAAACAGTTTCGGAACACTGAATTCAGTATTTCTGCCTTTCTTCGGTCGTCCTCTGTTTCGGTGCCATCGTGGTCAACGAGTGACTGAATAGGGGATTTAGATCCGCTTACCGATTTTACATATGACCAAAACTTTTTAGGGTTCTTGTATAGATTGTTTGCCAATGTTTTATGTTCGAATTCGTTGAATGCTTCTCTCATTGCTCTCTTTACGCTCTTTTTCGCTTCGTTCAGCTTTTCCTTATCAGCTATGATTCGACTACTCTTAAACCTATGATGAAGCTTTCTTTGTTTCCGTAGTACCTTTCGTACATGATTGTTATACCACGGTGGATCTTTCCCCTCGCTTTGGACCTTAGTCGGTACGAACTTATCTAAGGCGTACTGGACGATGTTTCTGAATTTTTTCCATTTTTGTTCCACATCCTCTTCCTCAGAAATGAACGTTTGATGGTGGTCACTCAGATATTCTGCGATTTGTGCCCTATCACTCTTGTTAAGCAAATATATTTTCCTTCCTTTCTTGGCATTTCTTATTACACTTGTAGTCATTGATGCAACCACTGACTTATGATCACTGATACCCTCTTCTACATTCACGGAGTCGAAAAGTTCCGGTCTATTTGTTGCTATGAGGTCTAAAACGTTAGCTTCACGAGTTCAGGTATCGAAAGAATGGTAGAGCCACGGGTCGTAACACATCTGAAATGTAACGTCCACTGTTGAAAGTGCCGTCAATGCGAACAAGAGGTGACCGAGACGTATAACCAATGGCACCCCATACCATCACGCCGGGTGATACGCCAGTATGGCGATGACAAATACACGCTTCCAATGTGCGTTCACCGCGATGTCGCCAAACACGGATGTGATGATCATCATGATGCTGTAAACAGAACCTGGATGCATCCGAAAAAATGACGTTTTGCCATTCGTGCACCCAGGTTCGTCGTTGAGTACACCATCGCAGGCGCTCCTGACTGTGATGCAGCGTCAAGGGTAATCGCAGACATGGTCTCCGAGCTGATAGTCCATGCTGCTGCAAATATCGTCGAATTGTTCGTGCAGATGGTTGTTGTCTTGCAAACGTCGCCACCTGTGGACTCAGGGATCGAGACGTGGCTGCACGATCCGTTACAGCCATGCGGATAAGATGCCTGTCATCTCGACTGCTAGTGATTCGAGGCCGTTGGGATCCAGCACGGCGTTCCGTATTACCCTCCTGAACTCACTGATTCCATATTCTGCTAACAGTCATTGGATCTCGACCAACGCGAGCAGCAATGTCGCGATACGATAAACCGGAATCGCGATAGACTACAATCCGACCTTTTATCACAGTCGGAAACGTGATGGTACGCATTTCTCCTCCTTACACGAGGCATCACAACAACGTTTCACCAGGCAACGCCGGTCAACTGCTATTTGTGTGTGAGAAATCGGTTGGAAATATTCCTTGTGTCAGCACGTTGTAGGTGTCACCACCGGCGCCAACCTTGTGTGACTGCTCTGAAAAGCTAATCATTTGCGTATCACAACATCTTCTTCCTGACGGTTAAATTTCGCGTCTGTAGCACGTCATTTTCGTGGTGTAGCAATTTTTAATGGCCCTTAGTGTATTTTGCGTTTATTCTTTGTGGTTTTTGCCTGATATGGTTTTGAGCCTCGCTACAATGACTTTGTGTTCACTAATCCCTGTATCCTTCATGATGCAATTAGATGAGGATTATTTGTGGCTAAGAGATCAAGTTTGTTTTCGCAACTTGTTGGTGTACAGAGGTCACTGGCAGTCGGCGCAAGGGGTGCCGCGAGCTTAGCCCCATTTCTGTGAGCCGCCTGTTAACGATGCTTGTGTTCACTGAAGCACCAGTTGCGTGTCGGGTAGATAATAATGATGAATCCGTGGCTGTGAGTGCCTCTCTGACGACCGCTCGGTGCTCATATTCTGTCGTCTCTCTAGGTCGATCACTTCCTCCTTGGCTCTTTGCTCGCCCATGGTTCACCCATTTCTGCCAACATAGTCAAACTGCGGCATCACTCGAACCAAATATAGAGCTATTCGTAGATTACATGAACCGGTCCTCTCTCAAATGCTGACATCTGCGTATACTGTTCAGGCGCCTGTCTGCTAGGCGTAGGTACGGTCCAACTGACTACACGGAATGAAATTCGCAAAGACTTTATGCCTTGATATTGACATCCGCCCTGTTTACTCTGCTCGCCAGTTGCTGAGTGAAACTGCACTGCAGTGTCACACATTCATCCATCGGCCACCAAACTTTACAAGTTAGCATTAACCGGCGACAGATGTATGAATATAAGTTTGTAACCAATTTGCGTAAATCGTTCGTGTTTCGTCTTTTTTAGAGTGTATAATGAACTAAAGCAAAAAGAGGATAGCCGGCCGGAGTAGCCGTGCGGTTCTAGGCGCTGCGGTCGCAGGTTCGAATCCTGCCTCGGGCATGGATTCTAAACTCAAACGACCACATGAAAATAGTTGTAGAAATGCCAGACTGTGTTTCAGCAAAAGAATCCCAATGAAATGTAATTCACCCACGCAAGATCGATTATTGAGTATTGCTCTTCACATTGAGACCATTACCATGTAGTACTAATGGAAGAGATACACGAGTCCAAAGAACAGCAGCGCTTTTCTCAACTTCATTTGTCTGTAATGAGCAAGCCCCTCGGAAATGCTTATGAAACTCCAGTGGCAGACATTAAAAAACAAGAAAGAGAGATTTTCTCTTAAAACTTCGTATGTTCTAAAATAAGTGCAGCAGCATATTACTCATTCCAGTACGCATCTCGCGATTTGGTTGGTTGATTGGATTGGAGAGAAAGGGACCAAACCATAACGTCATCAGACCCTTTTACAACATTAAAACACTCGGGAGTTGACCATGACCATTACAGAACTTTATTAGCAATGGGGGAGGGGGGGCGTAAATCAAACTTTTATCTGCCACACATCAAAAGATGGAGTGCAGAATACAGATCTGGATGTAGAACGGTAGAGAAATAGCTTGAAGGTGGTTCGATTAACCCTCAGATAGGTATTTAATTGTAAATTGCACGGTAATCATGTAGGTGTAAATGCAGATTAAAGAAATCTATATCTTTTCAAGTGGGATTATCTGGAACCTTGTTTTATCTCCCAATTTCAGATCTTAAAGGTCTCGCTAATTCTGCTGACTACGTCGATACGTATTTATAATTTGTATCTATGGTGGCCCATTGTGCCAGTTACCTGAGTCGCAGTATAATCATTTGTAATAACGAGAATATGCTGAGAGAACTCACAGGCATGCTCCTAACTGTATTTCGCGGAAATGCCGTTGCAAGCTGAACTGATTGCCCTTGGCGCGTTAGCATAAGGGGAATGCCAACCGCGACCTGTATTCGGAAGTTCATGATTTCCATTCTCTGTACCGGAAACCTGATTTACTCTGGACAGGTTTTCCCTGAATCGCTCAACGAGGAAAACAGGCTTCTGAGCAAACAGAAATGTGTGCAGTCGACCAACGCGCGGCAGAGGTCAACGTCAGCAAATGCTTTCTACGACGGGTGGTGGAGTATGACTGTGCCAGTTGAAAGCTAGAGAGCTGCGTAACGATATCGCTACACTACAGTTCGAATTTACGTGCACCCTCGTCATCGTTAGTTTGTTTTGCATTGAATTTTATTTCAGTTAACTAGTTCAACTTCAACGCCTCCTTTCAACGTTGTTATTGTAGTGGTCTTCAGTCCAGAGACTACGAGGGGCGTTTGAGAAGTCCTTGCCCGAGAGATGGCACCACTGGAGCGTATCAAGGTCATGTCTAGTTAGTAGCATCTTTGGAAAGAACGCACAAAAAGTTTCAGCCATATTGGTCAGTTTCTTTGTGTTTGGCATTCGTGTGAATCAAGGAAGTCGAGCGATTGGCAAAAAATGGACGAAATAGAATTTCGTGTGGTGATTAAACATACTTTACGAAAGGCAAAACGCCTCAGGAGCCTAAAGAGAAGCTTGATAAACACTACGGTGACTCTGCACCTTCGATTATAACAGTTTATAAGTGGTTTCAAAACTTCCGGAGTGGCCATAAGGGCACAAGTGATGCTGAACGTTCTGGACGCCCTGTGGAGGTTACGACTCCAGAAATCATTGATAAAATCCATGATATGGTGATGGATGACAGAAGAGTTAAGGTGCGTGAGATTGCTAGTGCTGTGATCATCTCGATTGAACGGCTACATAATATTTTGCTTAAACATTTGGACATGAGAAAGCTATCCGCAAGATGGGTTCAGCAATTGCTCACGCTTGACCAAAAACGAAATCATGTGAAGTGTTGCAAGGATTGTTTGCAACTGTTCAGGAAGAATCAGTAGGACTTCAAGCGTCGTTTCGTCACTGTGGATGAAACATGGATACATTACTATACTCTTGAGACCACACAACAATCTAAACAATGGGTTACCTAGGGAGAATGTGGACAAAAAAAGGCGAAGACCATTCCTTCGGCCGGAAAGGTTATGGCTACTGTCCTTTGGGATTCGCAAGGGATAATCCTCATCGACTATCTGGAAAAGCGTAAACCTATTACAGGTGCATATTATTCATCACGACAATGCACCAGCACGCACCTCAGCAGTTGTGGTAGCAAAATTAATGGAAATAGGATTCCAACCCCTTTCACATCCCCCCTTTTCTCGAAACTTGGCTCCTTCGGAGCAGTAATTCTTCCCCAATTTCAAGAAATAGCTCGCGGGACAAAGATTTTATTCAAATGAGGAGGTGAGTGCAGCAACTAATAGCTATTTTGCAGACTTGGACAATTCCTATTATTCGGAAAGAATCAGCTAATTAGAACAGTGTTGGACGAAGTATATAAGCCTAAAAGGAGACTGTGTCAAAAAATAAAAAAGGTCTACTCCAAACACGTAAGTAGTTTTTATTTTTGCACGGACCTTTCAACGCCTCTTGTACTTTGATGCAGCTCTCCATGCTACTATCTCCTGTGCAAGCCTCTTCATTCCGAGAAACTACTGCAACCTACATCCTTCTATACTTGCTTACTTCATTCATCCCTTGGTCTCCCTCTTACGATTTTTACCCTTCACGCTTCCCTCCAATACTAAATTGGTGATCTCTTGATGCCTCATATCGTGTCCTACCAACCGATCGCTTCTTCTAGTCAAGTTGTGCCACAAATGCCTCTTCTCCCCACTTCTATTCTGTATCTCCTCATTAATTACGTGTCCGCCCCCGGTAGCTGAGTGGTCAGCGCGATGGTCTGTCAATCCTAAGGGCCTGGGCTCGATTCCCGGCTGGGTCGCAGATTTTCTCCACTCAGGGACTGGGTGTTGTGTTGTGTTGTCCTAATCATCATCATTTCATCCCTATCGACTCGCAAGTCGCCGAAGTGGTGTCAAATAGAAATACTTGCAGCAGGCGAGCTGTCTACCCGACGGGAGGCCCTCGTCGCACGCCATTATATTATTACATTATTAGTTACATGATCTACGAATCTAATCTTCAGCATTCTTCTGTAGCACCGCATTTCGAAAGCTTCTATTCTCTTCTTGTCTAAACTATTTATCGTCCATGTTTCACTTCCATACATGGCTATGCTCCATACAAATACTTTCAGAGAAGACTTCCTGACACTTAAATCTATATTCGGTGCTAAGAGATTTCTCTTCTTCAGAAACACTTTCCTTGCCATTGTCAGTCTACGTTATATATCATTAGTTATTTTGCTCCCCAAGTAGCAGAACTCAACTACTGCTTTAAGTGTCTCGTTTGATAATCTAATTCCCTCAGCGTCATCTGATTTAATTCACTATATTCCATTATCCTCGTTTTGGTTGGCTCTGAGCACTATGCGGCTTAACTTCTGAGGTCATCAGTCGCCTAGAACTTAGAACTAATTAAACCTAACTAACCTAAGGACATCACACACATCCATGCCCGAGGTAGGATTCGAACCTGCGACCGTAGCAGCCGAGCGGTTCCGGACTGTAGCGCCTAGAACTGCTCGGTCACCGCGGCCGGCTATCTGCAATTCTTTACGTTTATTTACATTGAGGGTTAACTGCCAGTCATTGCGTAAAGCGTGCATTCCGGTTTCCTTAGATAGGCAAAAACACTAACAATCGCGTTTCGACACGGTTCGAAGCAATGTAGTGTTTTGTTCTGCGAGATTTTTCGGTATAGTCGTCCAGTGCACATCCAGTACTTTTCGTTGTATTTTGAGCCTCACTATTTTTCTGCATCCAGTTCTCTGCTACCTGCTGCACAATGTTGAACAGTAGAGGGGGACCAACTTCGTATTGCGACTGAATCGACGATTTCTTCGTAGAGAAGGCGCAGCATGTTATCTTGGTGATTGATAGGCGGATGTAGATGTACCTGCAGGTGTGCCCCTAGTAACTGTGAAGGCATCTTTGCTGGTTATATTGTTAAGGGTGTCAATAAAATCATATGTCATTTCAAGCAAATGTGTCAATTTTTATCTCTCTACCTATACTGTTACGTGAAGTGTTGAACTTTAAAATAGTTACGGACTTTTCTGTCACCCTGTTTAATGAAGTAATGGGAGGCAACCTCAGAAATTTACTGGGTGGTGCAGTTACCTGCAGTAAAATACCGCCTGAGAAAAAAAAAAAAAAAACACTTTGCAGTTGCTCAGCCATGTCATGATATGATTTGAAAGTTGTACAGAGACTAGCCACTTACTTTAAATGTACAGAAATATTAAATTCTAAAAGAAAAGAAAAAAAAGGGAACACCGTAACCAGGCCCCGAAGACCACGCGAGACTCGACCGACCGCCGTGTCATCGTCTGGCATTCGCCACCGGGTGCCGTATGGAGCGCCATGTGGTCAGCACACCGCACCCCATGCCGTTGTCGGCTTTCTTGACCTTGGACCCGCTTCCTGTCAGTCGGGTAGGACGTCACCCCTGGCACCACGAAGTTGAGCGCACCCAGTTCCAGTCGTCCCTGCGATGAAAAATGCCTGGCCGTATCGGGAATCGAGCGCCGATCCCTCACATGAGGGTCTGTCGCGTTGGCCACTCGGCTACAGAAGTGGCCAATGTTAAATCCTGCACTTCACAAACGCAGATGTGTAGTGTCCTATGACTACAGTATCAATCAGTGGCAGTTAGACTCAATTAACTAATAAAAATACTGATAACACTTTTTGGAGATAACAATGTGAAACATCCCCTTAGGAAAAAAATTATAAATGACAGTGCTGGAAAACTTCTACGTTATGTGATTTTCAAACAGCTGAGCAAAACTGAACGTACTCAGACATTTCTCTCTTCACTTATTCTGATCAACACTAAACTGACACACAATATTTTTAGTGCAACGCAATCTGACTTTCAATAATCCCTACAAAAGAATGGCCCTGACTAACAATAACCTATACCTTTCATGAATCACTTACCTCACAAAAATCGTCGTTACTCGAACTATTGGAATACAGCGGGCGCCAATACCGCCAGCGAAATAAAAGATTCTAACTACTGAAGGCACTAACTACTGATAGGCATAGTTAACAAATGAAAGATTTTGATACAGAACAAATAATGTGTCCAGTCTTACATATTTCCTTTTCCTGACGGACACACGTCCAGATCGTCCGCTCTTAAAACTCGGCCATCTGTCTCCTCATATCCACCATTACTGGCGGCTCACCTCCAACTGCGCAACGCTACGCGCTGTTCACATCCAACTGCCCAACACTACAATAGCGAATATTCCAACAATGCCAACCAGCCACAGATTGCACACAGTGATTTTCATACAGAGAGCTACGTCGCGTTACCAACATAAAAACCTGAACAGCCTACTTACAAATGTTATCTTGAAACTCTTCCGCTGGTCCGTATTTGCATACAGCAATATGGGATTGTGGGCGATGCAAAATACTTTCGTTATTTATTTATTCCCCCAACCTGGTTTCAGTGATGAATATCGCCATCATCAGTGGGTTCCTTGATTCTAAAGATGCAGAAACAGCATCATGTAGAACATTGTAAAACGTTATTATATGTTTACTGAATTGTTCCAGATATTGTTTCTGTAAATAATTTCATACCTTATTTATGATTCTATAACTGTTGCCGCTGTTTCCGGCATATTTTCTGCATTTTTGTTGTTGTTGTTGAAGTTATTCTCGGCTTACATCATGTCATCTGCAACCGTATGGCTGGCTATTAGTAAACAAACACAAAAAACGTGAACTAACGTGTGCCAGCGTTACGCAATTGGGATTGCGGTGTGTTGTGGGTACAGTTTTGGTGCACACCATGTTGTCACGTAGTTTGTCATGTACTCACGTTCGCTGGACGGTTTGCTGCTACTTTCAGACACAGAGAAACGTAACTTTCGCACCTTGTTCGTAATCCAAAACATTACTCCATCTTGCTGTACGCGTGTGTCGCGAGTAATGTATCGCATATTGCGAGAGGTTATGAAAATTGTAGCGGGAGTTCTGACATCTGCACCTTATTTATGTGTCTGTATGTGATGGGGGACCAATTTTGTTTGTGTGTGTGTTTTCCAGTTGTGTGTCCTGTACCAGTTCTCGTAGAGCGGTAAAGAGAGTGTTGTTGCAAAGTGTTGTGTTTTCGTTTATTACGTTTTTCCTTCCACTATAGCCTTTCGTAGCTAATAATTTTCTTCTGTTGTTAGTTTTGGCTACAAACTGTTGCTGTATTTCAGGATGTGTAGATCTCTTTTTCTGTACTAACAGCCACTCACACAGTTGCAGCTGACATGATAAATGCCGAGAAAAAAAACGCAGAAAATATGCTGGAAACAGCGGCAAGAATCGCAGAGCCACGCTGTGACGTATAGTAAATAAGATATTACGAAATTGTTAACAGAAACAATATTTAGAACAAAACAGTACACGTACAAAAATGTTTTACAATGTTTATGAGTATGCCATTTCTGCATGTTTTAGAATCAAAGAACCCACTGACGATGGTGATATTTGTCGCTGAAATTATTTTGGGTAGTAAATAAATAAATAAATAACAAAAGTCTTTTCCATCAAGGCGGATCCACAATCTCACACTGCTCTCTTTGTGGAGATACGAACTGTGATGATCACATAGGCTCGGAGGGTAAAGCGGGTGCCAGACTTCGGTTCACTCGTAGAATGCTGAGAAAATGCGATCCGTGTCTAGAGGAAGTTGCTTTCAGGGCACTCGTGCGACCATACTACAGTATTTCCGAAGCATTTGAGAGCCACACAAAAAAAAAAAAAAAAACTGAATATCAGGGAACGTTGACGTGTGGCACGATTGGTCACAGATGTGTTTGGCCCGAGGGAGTGCATTACGAAAGTGCTGAACTTATTGACCATGAGGAATTTTGCCTTGTTCAGAAATGAATAAACTGTGTTCTTCGTTAGCTATGTTGTAAGTAGGCTGTTTAGGTTTTTATGTTGGGAACGTCACGTAGCGCTCTGTATGAAAATCACTGACTGTGCTGTGTGCAGTCTGTGGCTGGTTGGCACTGTTGTAATATTCGCTATTGTAGTGTTGGGCAGTTGGATGTGAACAGCGCGTAGCGTTGCGCAGTTGAAGGTTAGCCGCCAGCATTGGTGGATGTGGGGAGTGAGATGGCGGAGTTTTGAGAGCGGATGATCTGGACGTGTGTCCAGCAGAGACAGTAAATTTGTAAGACTGGATGTCATGATCTGCTATATACATTGACTTTTGAACACTATAAAGGTAAATACATTGTTTGTTCTCTATCAAAATCTTTCATTTGCTAACTATTACCTATCAGTAGTTAGTGCCTTCAGTAGTTAGAATCTTTTATTTAGGTGGCAGTATTGGCGGTCGCTGTATTGCAGTAGTTCGAGTAACGAAGATTTCTGTGAGGTAAGTGATTCATGAAAGGTATAGGTTATTGTTAGTCAGGCCCATTCTTTTGTAGGGATTTTTGAAAATCAGATTGCGTTGCGCTAAAAATATTGTGTGTCAGTTTAGTGTTGATCAGAATAAGTAAAGAGCGAAATGTCTGAGTACGTTCAGTTCTGCTCAGCTGTTTGAAAATCAAATAACGTAAGGCGTTTATCAGCACAGTAATTCATTAATTTTTGTAAGGGGACGTTTCAATGTGACAGGCCATTCACCGAGACCCCAACTGTAATACTTTTAAAATTTCCAGTTACTGCTTCTTCTGTTGTATCTCTCTCGTAGTTTATTATGATGCTTGCATCATCAATAAAGTTCATTATGCCTGCTTCGTCAGTATAAGATGGAAGGTCATTGATACACAGCAAGAACCGGATTAGTCCCAGGATTGGACGCCGTGGAATACTGGTTGTAATTTACACCTTAGCCAACACTTTACGAGCGCAGTGCCCCCACAGACAAGAAAGTAAGTCATTTCATTGACGCAGGAGCTGCAGAACGAGTCTGCCCCGGGGCTCGGGCAGCGCGACCAGTTGACAGTTTCTCCCGCCTGGGTGCGTAATGTAGAGAAAGTGGACCGAGTTCAAGGGCTCGGCCGCCTAGCGGAGCGCACAGCAAAACCTGAAGTGGTAAACATTCGAAGACTGAAGCCAACTATCGTTAGAAAACCTGTTTACAAAATTTCAGGAACCAGTCTTAAGTGAGGAATCTAGCGATAAACTACAGCTCCCTACGAACCGCTACCGTTCGGACGACGAGACTTGATTAGATCAGTTACAGCGCGCGACAAAGGCAGTTACAGAAACTTTCCTTCTCGCACACCTTACGCGAATGGAGCGGCAAGGAATGCTAATACATGATACAACCGGCAGTACTCTCTGTGTGGACGCAGATGTACCAGCAAAGCTATGTCGCTCTTGCGAAACACTGGCGCCGCCGTACTTCCTGTGTGACTCCACGCAACAGCCCTGTCTTCCTGCGACTTGTGTCGAGACGAGTGCGTGGGAGTTGCGTGCTGCGAGACACGTCTTCGCGTATGCCGTAACAGCGGCTACGTGTTGCACGCACCGTGCTGTGCGCTCCGCTAGGCGGCCGAGCCCTTGAACTTGGTCCACTTTCTCTACATTACGCACCCAGGCGGGAGAAACTGTCAACTGGTCGCGCTGCCCGAGCCCCGGGGGCAGACTCGTTCTGCAGCTCCTGCGTCAATGAAATGACTTACTTTCTTGTCTGTGGGGGCACTGCGCTCGTAAAGTGTTGGCTAAGGTGTAAATTACAACCAGTATTCCACGGCGTCCAATCCTGGGACTAATCCGGTTCTTGCTGTGTATCAATGACCTTCCATCTTATACTGACGAAGCAGGCATAATGAACTTTATTGATGATGCAAGCATCATAATAAACTACGAGAGAGATACAACAGAAGAAGCAGTAACTGGAAATTTTAAAAGTATTACAGTTGGGGTCTCGGTGAATGGCCTGTCACATTGAAACGTCCCCTTACAAAAATTAATGAATTACTGTGCTGATAAACGCCTTACGTTATTTGATTTTCAAACAGCTGAGCAGAACTGAACGTACTCAGACATTTCGCTCTTTACTTATTCTGATCAACACTAAACTGACACACAATATTTTTAGCGCAACGCAATCTGACTTTCAAAAATCCCTACAAAAGAATGGGCCTGACTAACAATAACCTATACCTTTCATGAATCACTTACCTCACAGAAATCTTCGTTACTCGAACTACTGCAATACAGCGACCGCCAATACTGCCACCTAAATAAAAGATTCTAACTACTGAAGGCACTAACTACTGATAGGTAATAGTTAGCAAATGAAAGATTTTGATAGAGAACAAACAATGTATTTACCTTTATAGTGTTCAAAAGTCAATGTATATAGCAGATTATGACATCCAGTCTTACAAATTTACTGTCTCTGCTTGACACACGTCCAGATCATCCGCTCTCAAAACTCCGCCATCTCACTCCCCACATCCACCAATGCTGGCGGCTAACCTTCAACTGCGCAACGCTACGCGCTGTTCACATCCAACTGCCCAACACTACAATAGCGAATATTACAACAGTGCCAACCAGCCACAGACTGCACACAGCACAGCCAGTGATTTTCATACAGAGCGCTACGTGACGTTACCAACATAAAAACCTAAACAGCCTACTTACAACATAGCTAACGAAGAACACCGTTTATTCATTTCTGGACGAGGCAAAATTCCTCATGGTCAATAACGATGCAACCTGGGGGAAAGTAAATATATAAAACTGTTGTTGTTGTTGTGGTTTTCAGTCCTGAGACTGGTTTGATGCAGCTCTCCATACTACTCTATCCTGTGCAAGTTTCTTCATCTCCCAGTACCTACTGCAACCTACATCCTTCTGAATCTGCTTAGTGTATTCATCTCTTGGTCTCCATCTACGATTTTTACCCTCCACGCTGCCCTCCAATACTAAATTGGTGATCCCTTGATGCCTCAGAACATGTCCTACCAACCAATCCCTTCATCTGGTCAAGTTGTGCCACAAACTTCTCTTCTCCCCAATCCTATTCAATACTTCCTCATTAGTTATGTGATCTACCCATCTAATCTTCAGCATTCTTCTGTAGCACCACATTTCGAAAGCTTCTATTCTCTTCTTGACCAAACTATTATCGTCCATGTATCACTTCCATACATGTCTACACTCCATACAAATACTTTCAGAAATGACTTCCTGACACTAAAATCTATACTCGATGTAAACAAATTTCTCTTCTTCAGAAACACTTTCCTTGCCATTGCCAGTCTACATTTTATATCCTCTCTACTTCGACCATCATCAGTTATTTTGCTCCTCAAATAGCAAAACTCCTTTACTACTTTAAGCGTCTCATTTCCTAATCTAATTCCCTCAGCATCACTCGACTTAATTCGACTAAATTCCATTATCCTCGTTTTGCTTTTGCTGATGTTCATCTTATATCCTCCTTTCAAGACTCTATCCATTCCGTTCAACTGCTCTTCCAAGTCTTTTGCTGTCTCTGACAGAATTACGATGTCATCAGCGAACCTCAAAGTTTTTATTTCTTCTCCATGGATTTTAATACCTACTCCGAATTTTTCTTTTGTTTCCTTCACTGCTTGCTCAATATACAGATTGAATAACATCGAGGAGAGACTACAACCCTGTCTCACTCCGTTCCCAACCACTGCTTCCCTTTCATGTCCCTCGACTCTTATAACTGCCATCTGGTTTCTGTACAAATTGTAAATAGCCTTTCGCTCCCTGTATTTTACCCCTGCCACTGATTGTTCGAAATTCACACTGATCAGAACTTGATTGGAAATCGCATATTATACATCTTCTCACACGATTGAGTTCAATAGCTTTTCTTTACGTTCAATTGTTGATTCTCTTGACGAAGGCACTACAAAAGTAACTCAATTTGCATACTTATATTCGTTACCGTCGTATGGAGTAATCTTCTGGGACAATTCCACAGCTTGTGACGTAGTATGCATTGCAAAGAAAAGTGCTCGAATGGTGATATCTGATGTCCATCCTCAAGCTTCATGTACGCAACTATTTAAAAAATTAAACAGATTAATAACGTCCTAACAACAGATTTACTCTCGCATGAAGTTTGTTGTAAATAATCAGGCGCAATTTGAAACTCGTAATTGCATTCATAAACAAGATCACATCAGGAACAAAAATTGACTCCACTATCCACAATTAAACCGCAACAAAATCCCGCGGAATTTTCGATGTAAGTACCATAACCACTTAACCTCACATATTTATTTACTCGGTATTTCATCGTTTGGAGGTTAGGTATGTTAACAGAGGGCGCTTCTAACACTGTTTTCTACCGTAGGGCACCAGCACACCAAGAATATTTCGCCACAGTGGAAGAATAAAAATCGAAAACTGACGATTATGTAAAGAGTATCTTGCAAATCATGTGAATAGCCGTCTGATGATGAACTTGTCAGATAGACACCGGTTACGGCGCTATTTACGTAAATAAATAGCAGTATTAATAGTGGCTGGTTGCTGTCTTCTTCTTTGTAAGAATCAGCCTACATTAATTGTACACAGCCACGGTCTCACCACGTCAGTTTTAGACAAAAGAACATAAAGCTTAGTCTTGCTCGTCGTGTTTCTACACCTGAATGATGACGACTGTTCAAATTTCATGCCTGTCTCTTAACGGTGGCGACAGTAGCGCCGCTATGAGGATGCAAACCAGGTTTACCTTAAATACTCGCTGTAACGTTCGTGAGCGTTTGTTACATTTGAGACTGAAGGTGGTGATTTGATGTTCGACAAGAATGCCTTTAAGGCGACAAAGACACCGTTATCAACAACTCACAGAGTTTGAACGAGGTCGTGTAATAGGACTATGGGGAGCTGGATATTCCTTCGACGAGGTTGTAGGAATACCTGGTACGAATAAAGCTGCAGTACATGGTTGCTGGCAGCGGTGGTCACTTGAATGTACGCTTGCTGGAAGAGCGGGATCCGGCAATACCGACTCAAAGGAAGGCCTCGGCGCTTGTTGGTGACGTCACGTCAGCTAGGCACGGCGAACACCAGGTCTGTTGCAGGCAGAAACGCCTGGGCGTGCTTATCACTATAAATCTCTTATTTTTGGACAAAATGTTTGGTATTGTTTTGGATTCTGCAGCTTTATTTAGATGAAAGATTTTCTTACTATCGTAAAGCTACAAATGAAGATCATAGTTCGGTATTACTGAATTCTGTCGAAACAAAGTAGATCAGTATGAGAAGATGTTTTGCCCCATTGCAAGCTTCGGAAATTTTACATTCAAGTAACTATATTTACTTGGATCCATTTTGTTATCGAAACTTACCCCAACCCCCTTACAATTAACTCGTTTCTTTTATTTATTTATTTATTTTAGTTTGACATCGTCACTGGAAATGTGAACTAATTTACATGTGTAAATGTCCAACTGTCGCCAGTCATTAGATTACAGTCGTTTTCAACGAAAGGAATTCTGAACAGGAAACAAAATAGCTTCATACATCGAAAATACTGCTGAGCTTAAACTTTTTTAAAAATGCATATTAGAAAAGATAAATATTGCCGTCTTGCAACTGAAAGGAGAAACTTTATAAGATTAAAAAAAAAATTTATTTGATAAAACAAGTATCCCTCTTTTGCCTCTTCTTCTGTCCCCCACCCCCTCACCCAATGTGTACAATCGCAAAATATTTCATTAACATTCAGTGCTCTTCACCCCATAGTTAACCAAGATACCTAAAGAAGAGCACCAGTATGTTCACAGTCTCTTGTAAAAGCAACCCAGTACAAACGTAACTGCCGGCCGCGGTGGTCTAGCGGTTCTGGCGCTGCAGTCCGGAACCGCGGGACTGCTACGGTCGCAGGTTCGAATCCTGCCTCGGGCATGGGTGTGTGTGATGTCCTTAGGTTAGTTAGGTTTAAGTAGTTCTAAGTTCTAGGGGACTTATGACCAAGATGTTGAGTCCCATAGTGCTCAGAGCCATTTTTGAACAAACTAACTTCCTCAGATTTACAAATAAGATAAAGACGCACGAATTCTGTTGCTGCTGGACCATGAAGTTTTTGTATGTCAATCCTTAAAACAGGTGTAAATTTAAGTTCAGGAGTACACTATTTGTTAAGAAGTGTAATGAATTGCACAATTAACTGATTGCAGAAATCTCTCAGAACAATATGTGTTGGTCAACTACCACCAATAGTTTCACATGTTCCTGTGTCAGAGAGGGAGACACCACCATTATGATCATGCCTGCAACAGACCTGGCGTTCGCCTTGCCTAGCTGACGTGACGTCACCAAGAAGCGCCGAGGCCTTCCTTTGAGTCGGCGTTGGATGCGGACGGGCACGTGCCGCTACCGAGAGGGAAGACCGTCGTGATCGGCGTGTGGCTCTGGCGCATCGTACTGCATCTGTAGCAGCAGTGTGAGCAACAGTTGGCATCACACTGACACAAATCGATCACCTCAAGGACAGCTCCGAACCAGACGTCCTGTAACACGCATTCCACTGACACCAAACGCTTCAGTGGTGTCAGTCGGGGGCACGGCGGAGGTGTGTTGCGTTATATGATGAAAGCTGGTTGTGTCTCGGTGCCAGTGACGGCCGGGTTTTGATTAGAAGAGGGTGACTTGAGGACCTGCAGCCAACCTGTCTGCTTTCTAGACGCAGTGGACCCACTCCTACAGCTATGGTCTGGGGCGCGATTTCGTAGGACGGCAGGAGAGCTCTCGTGGTTGTCCCATTCAACATGACTTCAAATTTGTGCGTCAGTCTGGTGATTGGACTTGTTGTGCTGCCATTCGAGAACAGCATTTCAGAGGGTAGTTTCCAGAAGGATAACGGCCACATACCAATGTTGTGTAGAGTTGCGGAATAGTAATGAGTTGCAAACATGGAATATTGTCAAACTTTCGTTGCCTGTGCCGAGAGTCAGAGGCAGTAGGTTAGCCAAGAGGTAAGAGGATTGCACATGTATCAAAATGTGTCATCACTCAGGGGCAGTGGCCTGGTTACACACAACAGGCGAGAGAGAATTGCTTAGCACGCGGGTTTGTGTTAGACGGAGACTTTCGTAGAGTGTAAGACAGAGGTATAGCGTCAGCTGTACTGCATTTCATAACTTCGCGTAAGTCTGCCGTAACAAGACGTAACTCTGTCACAAGAACACCTAAGGGGAGAGTACGACAGATAAATCGGCAGTATAAGTGGAACGAATGCGGTCATTACAAACGAGCATGACGTCAGGACGCCGCTCGTGCTTCCTTTAAATACGCCAGCTTTGATAGCAACAAGACACTCACAGTTAGACTTGCAGTTAGATGTGTACTGGGTCGCTGCGCAGCGCTCGGCTCGGTGACCGACATGTTAATCTTTATTAAGGAGATGTTGCAGTAAGGGCGGCCCATCCAGCAGCAGACGTGAGGGGACAGTACCAGCTCTGGTCCTCTCTGCTGCCGCTGGCAATCATCAACCCGGGATTAGCAGACATCGCGGCAGACTCGCTCGCCGCCAATGCTGACCACATCACTGAGCCGTCGTCGAGATCGTGCGGGGCCTAGGCCCTGTGCATCCGCGTCACAACCGGGTGAGCCGACGACGCTGGGGGACTGCAGCCCGTTCCGCCCATCCACCGCGGACGAGCCACCAGGAGGAGCAGGGAAGAAGACGGGGTGGGATAGAGTACACTCCGCACTACGAGAACGCTTCTGGTGCCGACAGCGCCGGGACTCCAACCCGGAGCCTCCTATGTGTGGCGGCCTGCTGTCCGCCGCCGAACCAGACCGCCTAGCCAGGCGCCGCCAGCCACACGCGGCCGAAGTCCACCGCTACGTCACAGCACGCAGCGCTGGGCTAGCAAGACTGATGCGGGCCCGGAGCTGGTGTCATCGCTCAGAGTCAGCGAGGACTCGGGGAAGGTCGTTGATATCACCAAGCTTAGCCAGCCTGTGTTACGCGGGCCACGTTGTACTTGGCAGGAATAAAGGTGTCATGAATTAATGATGTTTCTTTGGCATTTCTGACACGTCCACAGTCATTTCCTAGCATCCTGACAACTGGAGAGGTCACCGCTCGGCTTCCAGTCCACCGTAGGCAACTGGGACCACCGGGGCGCCTACAGTTGTAACCCAACATGCTCTACCAAGTGTTGACAAGTTTCCTTGGTCCGCTCGATCACCAGATCAGTCTCCAATGGAGCACATATAGGACTCCATCGCACAAGAACTCCAGCTTCATCCACAACCAGCAATAAACGTCCCTGTATTGTCCGACCAAGTTCAACAGGCATGGAACTCCATCCAGCAAAATCACATCTGGCGCATGTAAAACACAATGCATGCACCTTTGCATGCTTGCATTCAACATTCTGGCTGCTAAAAAAATGGTTCAAATGGCTCTAAGCACTATGGGACTTAGCATTTGAGGTCATCAGTCCCCTAGACCTAGAACTACTTTAACCTAACTAACCTAAGGACATCACACACATCCATGCCTGAGGCACGATTCGAACCTGCGACCGTAGCAGCAGCACGGTTCCGGAATGAAGCGCCTAGAACCTTTCAGCCACACCGGCCGGCTTCTGTCGGCTACTCCGGTTATTAATGTACCAGCATTTCAGATTTGCAATGGCTTACCTCCCACTTAGATTAGCCTGTGTGTAATATTAATCACTTACATATTCTACCTATACAAATGTTGTCCTAAAATTTCATGACTCTACATTAATTATTTTTGGGGGTTTTGCAATTTTTTCTACCTGCGTATAAGCAGGCACCATGTATAATTTTCTTTTTGTCAGAGAAAATATATCTTGGAATTAAACCTACTGAAGCGTCGCATATCAGAGAGAGCGTTGCTTGATGACTGCACGACACAAAGCTTCATGCCTCTCCTGGGTCCGTCAACACCGACACTGGACTGCTAATGACTGGAAGCATGTTGCCTGGTCGGACGAGTCTCGTTTAAAATTGTACCGAGCGGATAGACGTGGGCAGGTATGGAGACAACCTCGTGAATCCATGGACCCTGCATGTCAGCAGGGGACTGTTCGAGCTGATGGAGACTCTATAATGGTGTGGGGAGTTTGCAGCTGGAGTGATATGGGATCCCTGATACGTCTAAATACGACTCTCACAGACGACACGTGCGTAAGCATCCTGTCTGATCATCTGCATCCATTCGTGTCCATTGTGCATTCCGACGGACTTCGGCAATTCCAACAGGACAATGCGGCACCCCACACGTCCAGAATTGCTACAGAGTGGCTCCCGGAACACTCTTCTGAGTTTAAACACTTCCGTTGGCCGCCATACTCCGCTGACATGAGCCTTATTGAGCATATCTGGGATGCCTTGCAACGTGCTGTTCAGAGGAGATCTCCACCCCCTCGTAGGCTTATTTATGGACGACCCTGCAGGATTTATGGTGTCAATTCCCTCCAGCAGTACGTCAAACATTATTCGAGTCCTTGCCACGTTGTGTTGTTGCACTTCTGCGTGCTCGTGGGGTCCCTACACGATATCAGGTAGATGTACAAGTTTATTTGCCTCTTCAGTGTAGTTACCCCGTGGTCTGTCTAAACTAGTAAAGGCAAGTGCAGGGCTGCACCCTCGAACAGAATACGGCCAATCTCCTCTACATATTTCTTCAAATCGAACATGTGCTCCGTCTGTGGTGGAGTTAAGTATATCGCAGAGTACGCTAAAGGTTGTCAAGCTGCCATGTACCACACACGTCACTAACGGATGTTGGTGTTCTGACGACGTTTACGTGAGCCTAATGAAGTTGTCACTTAACAACAAGATTTGGATTATGAGCTTCAGGGGAAACAGACGGAAAAAAATTGGCTAATTGCGAGTAGGACTCACGCACTGAGGATATCGTACAGGCTTAATTATGTATGTAGACAGTCCATCCATGCCGACGATTTTTGCCTGTTATCGACATTCCTACTGACAAGATATCGGTTCCAGGATTTCCAGGTCTTTCGAGAACATTTTAATTTTAATTCTGAACTCGGATAATACATGACATAGAATATATTTTCATGCGATATAATTACAAATGAACAACAATTTTCTGATTTTTTTTTTTTTTTTACTTATTCTCTGAAACCTTGCCTCTTGCCAAATTTCGTGATACACTAGGTTAAGGTAGGAGACGAGATACTGGCAGAAGTAAAGCTGTGAGAGCGGCTGTGAGTCGTGCTTCGGTAGCTCAGATGGTAGAGCACTCGCTCGCGAAAGGCAAAGGCCCCGAGTTCGAGTCTCGGTCGGGTACACAGTTTTAATCTGCTAGGAAGTTTCAGTATAGTATAGGTTTGTAATAATCGAGTTTGTTAGTATCAAATTATGTGACATCTTTCTATTGCACTGACTTAAAAGCTACGAATTTTTCAGCACCAAGGAAACACACATCGGGTATGTGACGTAAATTTCAACTTGAAACGTGTTTCCGTTCCTTAGAAAAAAGGGTCTTAACAGAGGGACAGATAGACAGTCGCACAAAAAGTAGAACATTTTTTTCGTATAACACTATTAAAATTAAAACATTTGGGATTTTTTTCTCAGTTGTACCATGAAACCTTGCTTCTCGCCAAATTTCATGATTCTAGTCCAACAGGAAGTACTCTATAGGTTTTGATGAGTGTTTTTGCGAATATCAACATATTTGACATAGATGCCTGTCTCTTTTGACTGCGTTAGCTTAGAAGCTTCAACCTTTTATATCATTACGAGACTGTAGACCTTCGTATGCAATATAAAGCTTAAGGAAAGTAACGAATACGTCTCCAGGACGAAAGCGTAAGTAATACCGAACGATAAGTTCACACTACGAACTTTGTGCTACAAAAGTTGATTTTAACCTAAAAACAAGAGAAAGACAAAATGTAATATAGTAGCGTATTATATCTACTACAGAATATATTTATTGTGTGTATAATAGGAAACACGTATTACAGGCCATTGATGATGCTTCCCAAATAAAAGAAGCGAAACGCGTAGGTCAACTAAACAAACTGCCTTTAATTAGTTGCATTGACGGTACATACCTCCACGAATTTAGGGCAACAACGGGAAAGACGGAAAACAGAAAAAGTGACGATAAAGTTTAGCTTTATATGCCTACCATTCCTGAGAGAAAGGGGCCTAATCAGACGGACGCATGGACAATCAATCAGATAACGAATGACAGTTTTTTTTCTTTTGAGATGTATTTACAAATTCACAATTTTCGGAGTTTTTCACTCACTTATACTGTGAAAACTTACTTCTTGCCAATTTTCAATCTTCTAGGCTAGCGGGAAGTACCTTACAGGTTTTTGTGAGTAACAAGTTTGTTTGCGTGGCCATCCTCCTCAACATGCGTAGAAATACTTGTTTTGTAAGTAAAACCTGCTTTCCTGCTGCCATTTAACTTATTTTTCCCAGACCCGCTTCGCCTTTTTCTCCTTCTAAGGCATCATCAATGGGATCTATAATGATAGAATTTTGTTATTTTTACATTATGAAACAGTTCACACGGCGACTTTTTATGTAAAAAAATGCAATTACTTACGATTTGCTGTGATTTGTGTTTCCTCTCTTCTGGTCTGGTAGGTTAGCAATAAGTAGGTAAACACACTAAAGAGGAGGAAACATGTAATGAAGTTGCAATATTTAAGTTGTTAAAAGCACAATGCCCGAAGAAACAATTATATCCAGTGACAAAAGAACAATAGTTCACCACAGAAAAGAAGAAAAAAACATGGTGAACAGTGGGAAAAAGGTGGGAACTCAAAACTGTGTTTATATGTCTGTAGTAAAATGCTAGTGCGACCTCCAGACCAGATGAGAGGAAACACAGATCACAGCAAATCTTAAATAATTACTTTTTTACGTAAAAAATCGCGACGTGGTAATCTAAAAATAACAAAACAGTGTCGTTATAGATCCCACTGATGATACCTTAGAACAAGAAAAAGGCGAAACGCGTCTGGGAAAAATAAATTAAGTGGCAGCAGGAAAAGGCGGTTTTATTTGCAAAACAAGTATTTTTGTGAGTGCGTTTGCGAGTATGAAAATATGTGACATAAATTCTGATTGCTTTGAGCTAGGAGCTTACATTTATCGTAACGCGAAGGGACCATCAATCTTAGTATGGGAAACAAATTTCAGGTTGATACATCTATTCGTTCCTCAGAAAATGGGTTTGTAACAATCGGAGGGACAGACAGACAGATAGAGGGACAACAAAATATTCCTGTAAGGGCGCCGTCTTTATCGATGGAGGTAGGCAACCCTAAAATATAAGTAAACTGTTTACTCTTTCAAAAGCAATAAACACAACAGTTAACATGTTAATCCCATTGTGAGACATGATGGACAGTGCCTTCAAGAGAAAATATGTGCGGTAGCCTAAAGAACCACGGTTTTCTTCGGAAGAAGAGGTGTTCACCTGTTTACAATCATTGTTGCGTGGCCAACCGCAAACGTTTTTCCATGAACACATCGACCGTCTTATCACACAGTGAGATAAATTTGTTATCAGCTATGGCGGTTACTTTTAAAATAATGAACAATTTACTTACTTATTTCCATCCGACTGATTATCAATTGACTGCCCTTTGTATTATATGGAATAAACAATTTCTACGTGCAAAGTTGAAACGAACACTTCTTTCATAAATAAAATAAAGTTCTGTTTGAATAATAGTTTTTATGCAGTGTAATTTTCGGTAGTAGCTCAATTAAATTGTACATTTTTTCATGAAACACTTATCTTTTTATTGCTTCAAATATGTCTTCGTCAAATTGTATCTTTCATGCTATGTTATTTAAAATTTCTCGGGGCGATCAAAACAATTATGTATAAGAATGAACAGAAGCCTTAGAAAATTCTTATTTTGATATTATAAGCTGCGAATTATACGTAATACAATTATAAGTAATTGAAAAAAAATGTTTCTAAATACCGAATACAGAAAACTAGCAGAACTAATAAAAAGGTTACTATTTTAATGAAATGTTCCTCTATACTAATTTTATTTGTTTTGGTGCCATCATTTCCGGGGCTCAAGTCTGTGACAATTAATTCTGAGTGAGGGCTGATGGTCAATAGTTCAAAATGGAGCTCGTTGCGAAAAATTCTCTTTCAGAGCTCGTGGAGCGATGATAGTAAAAACTGTTTGAATTGAAAATCTGAAATCCTGGAAATACATGTTGTAATGATTTTTATGTAAATTATACAGAGTAAACTACAAAATGTAGTAAACTGAACCTTTACGCTACGAGGACTTTGGTTTCAAATATGTAATATAATGAAGATACGATTCTTTGGATATCTGCAAATTTGACAAGTCCTTGAGACCGTACCAAAAAAATTTTAACTTTTCTGTTTCACCTGCATTCTTCTAGTCTGCTAGAAGAAATAAAATAATCGGATAAGTAATCATCTATAAAGTTGTAGCCCTAGCTAAATTTTGAGTTTTGAAACATGTGTTTAATACATGCGATTGTAGGTGGATGGCAAAGGCCGGCTAAGTCCCTAACAATCTCGAAGTTGACAGGACATCAAACTCTAGGTTCGTTTCTGTCCAAGACCACATACAGCCCTCAGCTGGTCAAAACATCTTTTAACTAGCCATCTGTGTAGCACAATATTCTTCGCGGACACTATCATTTATCTTCATTCATTACAGCTAAAGCAACTGGAGCGCATTTTAGAACGGAGAACGCCGCCTCTTACCACACCTCGTGTAAACAGAGAACAAGCAGCGTATTTTCAAAGAAAAATAAAATCTCAGAAAGCCTGTGAAGATACTGCTTGCCTCGAAGGTTCCGGGTACACAATTCCCCGCGAAAGAAGGAGAGAGCTGAGTTTCTCACAAACAGCGCTTTCGAAATCTGATGTCTGCAGAGGAGAATTTCCAAGCCTTGCCTTCTGCGAACATCGAAGTGTTGCATGAGTGCTGTCATCCTAAGAAATAAAAACCTCAACAGTCTGGGAGTCATTCGATTCCTGAAAGCCGTATTTGTAATGGGGTGCATTTGTCACGTCTTCAGCTACACAGATCGCGTGTTTTCGTATTTGCTTAGAATGACAATAAGAGGGACGACGTAGCTAACTTCGTATGATGTCAGTCGATTCCTTAACATCCGAATGTCGATGTCATGCAGTAGGTGGAATCGTAATCGGGTTGACTAAGGTTCAGATCTCCGTTTGGTCACGTTGGTCCCATGATAACTATAAATGATGAGCGTATTCGTACCTTATTATTTAGATCTTGTCGTACACCATTGTAAGTAGGCTGTTTAGGTTTTTATATTGGTAACGCCACGTAGCGCTCTGTATGAAAATCACTGGCTGTGCTGTGTGCAGTCTGTGGCTGGGTGGCATTGTTGTAATATTCGCTATTGTAGTGTTGGGCAGTTGGATGTGAACAGCACGTAGCGTTGCGCAGTTGGAGGCGAGCCGCCAGCAGTGGTGGACGTGGGGAAGTGAGATGGCGGATTTTTGAGAATGAATAATCTGGAGGTGTGTCCATCAGAAACAGTACATTTGTAAGAATTGATGTCATGAACTGCTATATATATTATGACTATTAAGGTAAATACATTGTTTGTTCTCTATTAAAATCTTTCATTTGCTAACTATACCGATCTGTAGTTAGTGCCTTCCGCAGTTTGAATCTTTTGTTTAGCTGGCAGTAGTGGTGCTCGCTGTATTGCAGTAGTTCGAGTAACGAAGATTTTTGTGAGGTAAGTGATTTGTGAAACGTGTAGGTTAATTTAGTCCGGGCCATTCTCTTGTAGGGATTACTGAAAGTCAGATTGCGTTGCACTAAAAAAAATATTGTGTGTCAGTTTACGCACAGTCATGTATAATTTTTCTAAGGGGACGTTTCACCATCTGTCATAGCCATGCATAAGGGGACGTTTCACCATCTGTCATAGCCACGCACTAAACTATCCCTGCACAGCAACAGGACTACTGTATCTGCGTATACTCGCGTTACCCCAACAGCTCGGCTGATACCATCTTTATATATATATATATATATATATATATATATATATATATATATATATATATATATATATATATATATATATGGCTCACCGGCCATTTGACCATCTTCGTCTGTGCAGATGCACAAACAGTGCCCCAACTCTTACGGGAATCGGCAGTAAAGCCGCGAGTAATGAGTATAATGGGCAGGGGCACTGTGAATATAGTGCGGGACAATAAGTTGGGAATGCTGGTAGTGCGGGAGGCGTGCCAGAGATACGTCCCTGCAGTAGCACTATCGTCTGTGCCCTCGGTGGCTCAGCGGATAGAGCGTGTGCCATATAAGCAGGAGATCCCAGGTTCGAGTCCCTGTCAGCGCACACATTTTCAACCGTCCCCGTTGACTTCTGTCAACGCCTGTATGCAGCCAGGGGTATTCATTTCATTGGAAGCTCTGCTGTAATTTGAAGCTCTTGATGAAAGGAAGTTAGGAGCTAGGAATTCTGTAGCTACGTATTTGACCTCTCTTCTGTGCGCAATTGATTCGTTGAATTTCTTTCATTCGACTCCTGTGTTCATGAGAAGTAAGAATCAATAGAGAGCTTGATGAAGATCAAATAATCATATATATTATCGTATTGTTTTTTGTGTTTGGCTGTGGAATTCATAGAACGCTGCGGCTACAATTATCATTGCTGGAAGTAGGGTTGTACAGTTAAACTTTCAGGCTAGGGACAGCTTTACCACACCCTAGGTAACTATTCAAATAATGTGATTCTTTCCGACATCACTTTCAATCTGAAGGTGCTTGAGTCTGTTATTAAAAAGTCTCACACATCGTAAGCATCATGAATAAATGATATAGGATAAATGACATAGGATACAGAAAACGCACCTGAAAATGGGAACCATTTCCCGAAACGCATCTTGCAAAGTAGAAACAAAATCGTGACGGGTAGCAGAACTCATTGTTTTTACAGTCCTTCACAAACCGTTTCTAATGGATCAAATCAAATAGGAAGATGACTGGTGATCAAAGTTCTTTGAATGTCACATCAGAGTTTTCCTCTTTTACTTCCGCGCTAAACAAAGCATTACTTTTTGTAGACAGATGATGTTTAAACAATGCATGATCCGTTGGAACGTCCTTCACTGATATTTTTAACATTAAAAAAACGGTTTATATACAGCCTGGTGGTGTTAACAGTGTTCGTTTCGACGAACTCTGTCAACACCATACTGTTATATATAGGATCTACAATATCTTCTACAGTTACAGACCGTACTTCTTGTAGCTGTTAATATGTGATCCACGATTATCCCTAATATAATTGTTGACAATTACGGTACACACCCACCAATATTTAACTACATATCATATCTAGAAAATTTTCTTTTCTTTATTGTTTGTTTTCTTGTTACAGTAACGATGGATTAAAGTAGTGCTACAGTTCTATTGCTGCATGCTGTGGGAAGATAAAGCTGTAGTTACTTACCGCCTTCAGGGGCTGTTTGAATCGAACGATTTTACGTGTAACAGAAGTCATAGATGAGACATGTCTCTTATTTTTAATTACTTTCTAATAAGTGTATCAACGTTTAATAAACACTAACCGCTTGTTCTTTAGTATGAACAATTTTTTCACGTCACGTCTAATATCACAGAAGAATAAGATTCATCTGTACATGGCACTAGTACGCAAGGTAGTTTATTTAGTATAGTTGTGAAACATGGGTGCCTTCAGCAACAACTCAAGAAGCAATCTATGCCTTCGTGAGTAAGGTACTTCGAAAGATCTACGGACCCGTCTGCGATACCATGGAAGGCAAATGCGAACTGAGAACGAAAGACGTCATCTACCAACGGTTTGGAAAGCCACACATTGGTCTGATAATAGGGTACAAAAGGCAGCAATGCGTTGGCCAAAACTTTCGAGGTGACCGATGCCTCCTTAACCGGGTCCTCCATCCTCGACCTGCTGGAAAACGTTCAAGAGGAAGAGAAGGAAGGGTCGAATGCCAACAATCCTCAAATAAGTGGAGTCGGCAGTGGTGGAAGGTGAAGCTAAGAGGCCGGCGGCGATGACTACCATCTGCGGTAAGCATCTCCTCCGTTGTGACTGACTGACTTTCCTTTTCCATTGTGCTTTTTGTAAAACGTTTCTTTATCATTTTTTTGTAATTTGCAGTGTTCATTTTCCTTCAGTAGTGTGGTTTTTATTTTGTTTTCTGCTGTCGGCCTTACAGGCTCGTCAAAAAAAAAAAAAAAAAAAAAAAAAAAAAAAAAAAAAAAAAAAAAAAAAATGATGACGATGATGATAAGGTATGAGACCTAATTTTCACAAACTTGCAAAGCAAGAGCACTATTCAGAATGAAATTTTCACTCTCCAGCGAAGTGTGTGCTGTATGAAACTTCCTGACAGATTAAAACTTTGTGCCGTACCGAGATTCCAACCCGAGACCTTTGTCTTTCACGGGCAGGTGCTCTATCGACTGAGCTACTCAAGAACGACTTATAGTCAGTAGAGGACTTTCCCTTGAAAGGCAAAAGTCCCCAGTCCGAGTCTCGGTCCGGCACACAGTTTTAATCTGTCAGGAAATTTTTAAAAGCGCTACTGTTTCTTGACATGTGGTGTAACAGAAGAACGCTGAAGATATGGTGGGCAGATCACGTAACTAATGAGGAGGTGAGGAGGTACTGAATAGAGTTGGGGAGAATAGGAATTTGTGGCACAAACTGACTAGAAGAAGGGATCGTTTGGTAAGACATTTGGTAAACCATACAAAGTTAGACGTTAATGTATTGAAAGAAACAGAGTCCTTAGAGAAGGGTAGTAAGGAGTATGTAGAAAAGACAAGAAGAGAATACAACCTTTTGAAATGTGGTGTAACAGAAGAACGCTGAAGATATGGTGGGCAGATCACGTAACTAATGAGGAGGTGAGGAGGTACTGAATAGAATTGGGGAGAATAGGAATTTGTGGCACAAACTGACTAGAAGAAGGGATCGTTTGGTAAGACACCTTCGGAGGCATCAAGGGATTACCAGTTTAGTTTTGGAGGGAAGCATGGAAGGTAAAATTCGTAGAGGGAGGAAAAGAGATGAATACACTAGAAGGATTCAGAAGGATGTAGGTTGCAGTAGTTACTCGGAGATGAAGAGGCTTGCACAGGATAGAGTAGCATGGAGCGCTGCATCAAACTAGTCTTTGGACTGAAGACCACAACAACACCACATAGAAAAGAAGGAAAGGAAAAATGATGTGGATACCGAAGAGTACATATAGATAAGCAATTGCTTTTATGTAGTGATGGATACAAATATGTAGAAACCAGAGTCGCCAGTGTGTCTGCCAACATAAGGAAGAGCCACTTACTCTCCTTTCGTTTTTCTGTACGGCGTTGCATGCGATATACACGAACTGTTGAAATTATTCCACATCCACCAACAAAAAGTCTTCCTTTATTCGATGATGGCACATTATGGTATTGAGGAAAACGGTACGTGTTTTGGCCTGGCTGCCACACCTCCGTAATAAAATTAACAGCTTTCTTGACTTGATTCCAGTACGAATAATTTATCAGTGATCATATGCATACAAAATTTCAATTTCCAATTTATTTTTTATTTATTAGTAGAATTCAAGCACAATAAGTTCCCAACGTTTCAATGATGAACTCGCGTCCGCGGTGCCTGAAAAATAATTAAATGTGTGACGCGACCTTCCTGCCACGCTCACTTTTTGAAACAACACTTCAGTACTAGCTCGGTGAACTACGATTTCGAGGATTACATTCAAGCAAACTTGCACGGGATACATCTAGAAGGCTGTGATGTGTATACTCCTTGGTTTCATAGGCCACTGTCACTCTGAACAAACAACAACAAACCAACTGCTTTGTTTACGAAGAAAAAATTCTTGTTTTGCGACGTTTTCATCTGCCACAGTTGTCAGAATTGCAACTTATGATGCTATTCTTGCATTTAATGGTGGGAACATAGGAAGGATGGAGGTATTAGAGAGAATGGGCTTAAAGATAGGAAATTCCACTCAACACATCTCGAGAAAAATATATTAACAGCGCCTCTCTGCAGCTGAAAAGTCAGTTGAAGACCTGAAAAAGGAAAGAACGCAGAAAACAGGAAACCAGAAGAGAAGCCTTAAAAGAAAAGATGACCCCGAGTACAAGTCTGGGGCCTTCTGAAGTGGTGACAGAGTAAGAGATGTTAGGTTGAACGTTAAATTGCATTTCCTGAAAATTATGTTTTTTTTTTAAGTTTATGTATCTCTTTCTCAGAATCTATGGAGGCTAGAACTATGAAATTTTGAACACATATTTTCATAAACCCAATAAATATTTCCTCAAGAGAAAGTTTGAAATTCCGAGTGTTTGTTGACCACGAATTTTATATTGTACTTACAGCATTATAATTAAAAATTATTGAAATTCTCCTATTCGATATGTTCAAAACAAATCTCACGAGAACCACTTACTATATGCAGAGAGATTAAACAGAGAAAAATTTATAGCTATCTCTTGAATAGTTTCTAAGAAAAAGGTACATATATTATTTTTTGAAAATAAAATTTGAAAATTCCATAAAAAAGTCAATTTTTATGGAATTTGCAAATTTTATTTTCAAAAATAATATAACCCAAGGAACTTAACAATAAATGTGTTAAATTTTATCTAAAGCACGGTACAAAATTTCGTTTCCCTATCTACAAAATCGTGGGTCTGGTGCATTTTTTAAACAGTATGGTTTTTCATGAACATCTCTTAAGTGGAGTAGATACAGTATCATTGAAAAACACGACTAAGGTGGTTTGTTGGGGACACTCATCCTTTTGTTCACACACAAGAGAAGCGCATCTGCTACCTATCCTAAATTGATGTCGGGGTGAGGACGTTACTTCACTACATTACGGCTAGGAAGGCGCCAAAACGCCAATAGCTCTTCTTAATTATTAACAGAGGCTTATTACTCATGACGATAGGCCTACAGGGAACAGGGAAACTCTGATTATTGACATGTCACAGCAATACGCAGTCATTAATACATCACTGCTAACAGAAATAAATGACGTTAGTAAAATGAAATGGCCATTCTCGGACCTGCCAAAAGTTTTCCGGACTGACACTGAAAGGCTGAAGTACGTTCAAGGCGATCAGAAGGGGGAAGTCGTTTATTCGACTGCGTTTTATTGGTTGTTCCCAACGTAACAGCGCGTAACGAGATTGTTCAGAACACAATGTGCAACTAAAAGGAACGATTAGCGTGGATTGTGTATACACTAACCGCTCAAAGAGCTACGTCAGTCGAACTTTGGGATTGTGCGCCACTTCGCGAGTTTCATTGACTGTGTGAACCAGAATGTATTTGGTGTAAAAGAGTCAGCCATTTGTTAAAGTAAATTCCATGTACCATGTGCCATTTTATGTGCCAGCTATTGTCAACAATGCATCATGAGCAGTGTGAGTGGCAGCACAGTACCAGAAGGTAACACTTAATTTTCAGCCATTTTCATATAATATCCAAGTTGTATTGCATGCCGTGCGTATGAAACTAAACGGGAAATTTAAGGTGAAAGAAACCGGCAGCAGTGTTAAGTAAGGCACTGACTTGATATTTGTTTATACACATTGTTATCTGTGCGATATAAACAGGACAGTACTTGTAAATAAAATTTTCGTTTAAATAACAACTTACATCGGTGAATATGACGTTCTCTGAATGCGTTTTCTGCTTGTGGCAGCTGGACCTGACAGTGTCTGATGCTTGTTGAACTGCTCTTGGATTCAACTAGACATAGAGCAGCAGGAATGACAGGTTTTTGGGACGGAACAAACTAAAAATACAACAATAAGACTAACATCATTCCAAGACATCTACACAAACAGAAAACCACACACGAATTTCCCCTGAATAATTCGATCGAAAAAAAAATCGGCATCGAGTATTTCACTTAACCTATACAGCGCAAACGACAGCGATAGCAGACACCTCCCAACACAACCATAAGAATGGGTATCGCAAATTTCTCCTAATATGTATAGCTCAGACGATGACAGAGATACCAAAATCATCCCACACAGCCATAAAAACTAGCATCGCCCGTCCCCTACAAAGACAATTCATTTGAAGTAAGCCACGCCTTCGCAACGCCACGTCCAAGAAATGACAATATGTTTATAAAAACTAAGGATACAAATAAAACCACTACTCGTTTCACTCGCAACCATTTGAGCGCAGCTCTTAGATTCCTGCACAACCTCACTCTCGAAAAATGTGCCACACTGGAAAAACGGAAAAAAATGTGAGAAACAAGATTGTAATTATAATCATTAATCGTTTCACTCACTACAATTTAAGCTGTGCTCTCAGGTTCCTGCCTAGCCACATCGTCGTAAATCACATATTTGGAACAAAGAGTATAAATTGAAGCGCCGAAGAGACTGGTGTAGTCATCCGTGTTCAAATACAGAGATATGTAAACAGGCAGAATACGGCGCTGCGGTCGGCAATGCCTATATGAGACAAGTTCCTGGCGCAGTTGTTACATCGGTTATTGCTGCTACAATGGCAGGTTATCACGATTTAAGTGAGCTTGAACTTGGTTTGGGACATAGTCTCTTCGAGGTAACGATGAAGTGAGGATTTTCCCGTACGACCATTTCACGAGTGTACCGTGAATATCAGGAATCCGGTAAAACATCAACTCTCCGACATCGTTCGGCGGAAAAAAGATCCTGCAAGAACGGGACCAACAACGACTGAAGAGAATCGTTCAACGTTACAGAAGTGCAACCCTTCCGCAAATTGCTACAGATTTCAATGCTCGGCCATCAACAAGTGTCAGCGTGCGAAACATACAACGAAATATCATAGATATGGGCTTTTGGAGCCGAAGGCCCTCTCGTGTACCCTTGACGACTGCACGAGACAAAGCTTTACGCCGCGCCTGAACCCGTCAACACCGACATTGGACTGTTGATGACGGGAAACATGTTACCTGGTCGGACGAGTCTCGTTTAAAATTGTATCGAGCGGATGGACGTGTATGGGTATGGAAACAACATCATGAATCCATGGACCCTGCATGACAGCAGAGGACTGTTCAAGCTGGCGGAGGCTCTGTAATGGTGTGGGACGTGTGCAGTGGGAGTTATATGGAACTCCTGATACGTCTAGACACGACTCTGACAGCTGACACGTACGTGAGCATTCTGTCTGATTACCTGCATCTATTCATGTCCATTGTGCATTCCGACGGACTTAGGCAATTGCAGCAGGACAATGCGACACCCCACTCGTCCAGATTTGGTACAGAGTGGCTCCAGAAGCACTCTTCTGAGTTTAAACAATTTCGCTGGCCACCAAACTCCCCAGACATGAACATTATTGAGCATATCTAGGATGTCTTGCAACGTGCTGTTCAGAAGAGATCTCCATCCCCACGTACTCCTATGGATTTATAGACATGGTGTCAACTGTCTCCAGCATTACTTCAAGCATTAGCCGAGTCTAAGCCACACTGTGTTACGGCAGTTCCGCGTGCTCGCGGGGGCCCTACGCGGTATTTGGAAAGTCTACCAGTTTATTTGGCTCTTCAGTGTAGTTTACAAAAACCACAATGTACAGCAGTTACTAAGATTACCACAGACAACATTTAATATCAGGGCGCTTACATGTTTCTCATCGTAAATTCAAGACGTTACAAAGGACGTCACTGGTCAAAGCAGACGGATAGAATCGGACTGTGCGCTTGTCCCAAGGAATCTTAGAGTTGACTGGTAAAATCTGCCAGGCTGGACACTCTTCCGACTCGTGGGTGAGTAACTTTGGTCCTTCTCCTGTATCGAGTCGTAAGGTAACGAGGAGTCAACAATTGGCAGGGAAACTGCAGTGTGGGGCTGTTCTTTGAGCGTACAAAGCCGGCACTGCACCCGGCGCGCTCGGAGAACGCTGCATCCTGGGCAAGCACATTCCAACAATGACGATGTGTGTTCATTTTTTCCTCGAAGGACCCGTCACAGAAAGGGCGTATCTCTTCGGCTCGCTCACCCACAATCCAGAGCAGCGAAATTTTGAATGAAAAGAGAACCGTGGGAAGAGACTGTGGGGCGAAATACTGAGTCCGAAATGATGAATTATTAGCACAGTGAGCGACATGAAGCAGTAATAAGTTTTAAAAATAAAAATACTCGTATTAAACAGGGAGCCATACTTATAATATTATTAGATTATAGGTGGGTGAGGGGTGGGAGGGAGGGGGGGTGGCGAGGGGGTGGACAGAAATACGGATAAACCACAAACAGAACACACTGCCATGCCCAGTAAAATGTAGGAAAAACGTTGACTTTCAAAAGACCATCCAGTCGTCTCGGAATGGACAAATAAAGATCCTGTATAGTTTTCAAGGGTGTCTTATGCCGTTCTTCCTCAAACATAGTGCCAGGATCAGTTAACTACAATAGAGCTGGGCAGCTCCTTCTGTCCACTAGAGATGCGACAATTGATCCTCGTGCTCACAGAACAAGTCTTGGACGATGCGCGTTGTGTGAACAGGGGCCCTGTCTTCTCCGAACGCAGCAGCACCACTAGGGAACAAACATTGTTTCACGATACGGTACTGACCAGCCAAAATTGTCGCTTAATCCCGGGCAGTAGTGCGACTTTGCAGAGTAACAATGGGGTCCGTAAAATACCACGTTATGTGCGCCCAAATGATCACCAAACCCCACTGTGTTTCACTCTTTGAACGTAAACTCGGCCAGGAGTTTAGATACAGTGAGAAACAAGACACCTCCGACCAAATTACTTTTTTCTGATCCTACATAGTCCACATTTTGTGGCTTCGGCACCAGGTTTCCCTATTATAGGCATTCGCATCACTGATGAAAACTTTTGGAATTCCAGCGAACCCAGAAATTCCCTGCTCTGGAGCTAATTTATTCTTGTTTTGGAGCTGACAGGGTTCGCGAGTGGGGCATTCAGTTCTGCAGTGGCTCTTGCAGCTGTCGTTCACTTATTTTTCGTCACGATTCTCTTCAATGACCAGCCGACACGATCACACAATACACACTTTCGTCCGCGTTGTGAGATAGCGGATGATGCTACTGCGCTTTCCGCGTAGGCGATTCCAATCTTCTATTTGATGGCTCTTGAAACACCAGACACTTCCGCTGCCTTGTTTACGGAAGCACACCCCATTCAAGCACCAAAAATCACCCGACGTTGGACTTCACTTGCCTCCGACATGACGCACTCACAACAATAGAGAGCGCTGTTCTTGCCACGACCGACACGTGCAGCATATTGAGGACAGAGCACAGGTGCCGTTCGTCGTCAAATGCAGCAGCGCAACCTTCAGGCTCGGCTAGCATCTGCGTTTATGTTCTCATCATTCCTCGCGGTGTTTCCATACCTATGAGTCGGTATTTGAAAGAAGAAGAGGTAATAAGACTGTAATTGGTGAATCTGGTGAAAGCTGCCTGGCTCATTTCATAATCGTGCAGTTAAGTGAGAGACAGGCGACAGCGGCCAAAGCTGCTGGGCAGGATCCCATTGCGGAGTGGAATCTGGTAGAATATGTATGTGCCCTAGGTGCTCTACGAGACTGGCCGACAAAAAGTACCACGGAAGTGTGGTAGTACACACGGATGAGTTTCTCGGATTAGCGGTGTCGACAATTTTCTGCTATTTATTTACCTTTTGAATTATTTCATACATATTTGTTTTTTGCCAGTACGTGGTAATAAATTTATTTAAATTAGTTGTTGTTAAATGGTTACTGTGCCCCATGGTACGCAAGTGTCATCATCACTTGTAAGTTCTTCCAGTTGATAATCTATAGTTACGAAAGTCGAGACACGCTGCTCTGTAACAGATAGTCGTGACTCCGCAATAAAATACTTAATTTATTTTTATCATCTTCCACAGTTACCAGCTGACTTCCAACAGAGGCCCAGTTAAACAATTTAGTACAGTCTCTGGAACAACGGGGAAATGATATAGAGGTGCTTAGGTAATAAAGAAGCTGGTGACACAGCTAATTCCTAATCACCGTACCAGCACGAGCATGAAGCTCTCTCATTACTTGTGACTTTGAACTTATTTCATGACTCTCCTGCGAACGAACGTCTGGTTTGATGCATCTCTCCAAGCTACTATATCCTGTGCAAGACTCATCTCGGAGTAGCTACTGGAACCTACATCCTTCTGAATCTGCTTACTGTCTTCATCTCTTGGTCTCCCTCTACGATTTTTACCCTCCACGCTTCCCACAAGTACTAAACTGGTAATCCCTTGATGCCTCAGAAAGTGTCCTATCAACCGATCCCTTCTTCTGGTCAAGTTATACCACGAATTTCTCTTCTCTCTAATTCCATTCAGTACCCCCTCATTAGTTACGTGATCTGCCCATCTAATCTTCAGCATCCTTCTGTAGCACCACAGTTCAAAAGCTTCTATTCTTTTCTTGTCTAAACTATTCATTGTCCATGTTTCACTTCCACACACGGCTACACTCCACGCAAATACTTTCAGGAAACACTTCCTCACACTTGAATCTATGCACGATGTTCCCTTCTTCAGAAACGCTTTTCTTGCCATCGTTTCCTAATCTAATTATCTCAGCATCAACTGACTTAATTCGACTACATTCCATTGTCTTCATTTCGCTTTTGATGGTGTTCATCGTATGTCCTCCGTTTAAGACACTGTCCATTCCGTTCAACTGCTCTTCCAAGTCCTTTGCTGTCTCTGACACAATTGCAATTTCATCGGCAAACCTCAAGGTTTTCATTTGTTCTCCCTGGATTTTAATTTCTATTTCAAATTTTCCTTTTGTTTTCTTTCTGCCTGCTCAACATACAGACTGAATAACATCTTGGATAGGCTACAAACCTGTCTCACACCCTTTTGAACCACTGCTTCCCTTTCGTGCCCCTCGACTCTCATTACTGCCATCTGGTTTCTGTACAAGCTGTAAATAGCCTTTCGCTCCCTGTATTTTACCCCTGATTCCTTTAGAATTCGAAAGAGTATTCCAGTCAACATCGTCAAAAAAGCTTTCTCTAAGTCTACAAATGCTAGAAACGTACGTTTACCGTTCCTTATCCTATCTTTTATGAGAAGTCATACAGTTAGTATTTCCTTGTGTGTTCCTATATTTCTCTGGAATCCAAACTGATCTTCCCCGATGTCGGCTTATAACACTTTCCCATTACTCTGTAAAGAATTCGTGTTAGTATTTTGCAATCGTGACTTATTAAACTGACAAGATATGGTACTAGTACGTCGTATCTTAAATAATATTAACGAAGTAATATTCTTTGTGATATGACCCATCCTACTATCTGACACTGAATGTAACACACTGCTTCATCATCTGTAAGGAAAATTTTGGAAGGGGGGGGGGCGGAGCTGTAGCTTTCGTGAGACACTGGTTCACACCACAGCTTGCCACTGACAGCCTGTAACGAGACAGGCTGTGAATGAGTCCTTCATACACTCAGTAGCGAGCCAGGGTGTAAATCTTACCCGCACACACGCTACAACCAGATTTCAAGAAGGCCATCACAAAAGGGGATTAATCGGTGTAATAGGCCAGAACAGTCTAACAAGTGTGAGTGTAGTGTTGTGTCAGCATTTATATGAATTTGTAAAGGATTTAGAGAAATATATACCCAATCTCCGTGTTTATTTAATGTGTTGATTGTGAAAGTTATTCAGATCACGAAAGAGAAGGCAACGGAAGTAAAAGCCAATGGTGAAAGGACACATTGTATGTGGTTTGCTGGTGATGAAGTAATAGTTGCACACTCCAGAAAAGAAATGAGTAGAATGCTGTAACTCCTGTCGGATAGGAATTAAAAATAATAAAGGGAAACGAAAGTAATGATACTGCAGGGAAATATGGGACAAAATATAATCTATATACAAATTGATGACGTCAGAATTGATCAATTGAAACAATTTTGAAGTCTCAGTAGTATAATCGCTGAGGAGGATAGATACTGAACGGGAGTGGAGGACTGCATTCGCAAAAACAGGTATTTATGATTAAGAGAGTTCGTGCGCCCCAGAATAGTAGTCCAGGTGGAATTGAAAAATGTTAAAGTTTTCACTGGCCAGTGACAGCACAGTAGTTGAAGCCAATGCAGGCTAGTACACTATATCTAGATTGGAATACCAATAAGGAAGGAAGCCAATACTGCATGTAGCATGGGCACACCACCTAGTTGATCACCACACACCACCCGAGGCGGATGACCGCACCGCCGATGCAGCAGAGTGGCATCATAGAGAAGGGAGCAACGTCATTCTGTTGACCACACACAGTGAAGCAACAAGACAAGTCATACACAAGAGTGGTTCCATACCATACAAACACACTGAAGGTAACCAAAGTGAAAGCGTGAAGAGAAGACATGGTGAAATACTGAACTGCTAGTGGGTCTGGAAAATTAGGCCAGATTCAGTCATTCTTGCCACATAATAACCTCAGTGGCAGAGACCAACCGCCAAAAATACTCTCACTTCCAAAGGCCAGTAGACAGTTGCAGCTGAACAGTCCCAAGGTAGGACATGTGAGGCTCTACCTGCGATCTCTGATGCAAGGTTCAGCTGAGCCTGAAGGACGTGGCTGCTATGGCCTGCACCCACCTCATCTTCGCCTTAGCTGATCAGCACTTGGGTACCACCTACTACCTCGTCCTCTGGTGGCCTAACTGGTGCTACCTGTGTAGCTGCCAAACTGTCATCATCCCTGAGGAGCACAGTACCTGCCTCTTCTTCACCTGCATCATCAAGCAGACACTAACATCACTGGCCATTCTCTCACTGAGAGGCAGTGACATAACTCATCATAACTATGGCCACCTTGTGCTGAGCTGTTTGGACCTTTTCCGGGCTGCCATCTAGGATGTCAGTTTGAGTGCCCTGGTAACCTGCCAGCCCATCTCTTGTCCACTGGGGCCTTGTAGGCAATGTCCGCAGTGCGTCAGCAACCTGCTGCGTCTGCAGACACATCACTGCGTCAGCCATACTGCAAGGGACGCAGGCATCAATGTGGACTGGCCTTTATTCTGCTTCAACTGGCTGCTTGCCACCTTAAACAACTGTGTATCCATGTGGAGTGAATAAGCATTCTGTTAATAATGTCTCACTACCAATCCCCAGCATCTGACAAATCTTCCCCCGTCACACCACACAAAACTATCCACCATGGAGGCCACAGCTCAGGCCCTATGTAGAAAATAGGTGTCAGAAAATCATTTGCAAAAACCATTTGTACAGAGTACACTGCACTTTGGAAGTCAAAGTTGGACTCTCGGTAAACTGGAAATGAATCGACTTGAAGCTGCTGAAAAGTGAATATGGCGGGAAGTGACAAATGGTTCACTAACCTAGGGCTGGCCTGAGTGGCCGAGCGGTTCTAGGCGATACAGTCTGGACCGCGCGACCGCTACGGTCGCAGGTTCGAATCCTGCCTCGGGCATGGATGTGTGTGATGTCCTTAGGTTAGCTAGGTTTAAGTAGTTCCAAGTTCTAGGGAACTGATGACCTCAAAAGTTAAGTCCCATAGTGCTCAACGCCATTTGAACTATTTGAACCTAACTAACCGAAGGACATCACACACATCCATGCCCGAAGCTGGATTCGAATCTGTGACTGTAGCGGTCGCGTGGCTCCAGACTGTAGCGCCTAGAACCGCTCGGCCACTCCAGCCGGCAGGAAGTGACTAGTACGAAATGGAAGGAAAGAAAAACCAACATGGAAGTCTTGAGGGAAGTCAACGAAGAAAGGAGGCGGGAAAGAGAAAAATAAAATTTACTTTACATTGAATGGACACAACATTTTCATCATTTGCAGTCTTGAAAAAAAAGTTCTAGGAAGCAACGGAAGAGGACAACACAGAGTAAAGTATTTTGAAATGATCAGGAACAGGATAGGGTGTGACAGTTTTATGGAACTGATATGAACATCCAGAAACGGAAGAGAATGGTGGCATCGACAAGGCTTCAGCTTACAGAATGTGTATGTATCTACTTTAGTGTAAAATCTTGATATCAGGCACCAATTCTCCTCCATTTTCCTACAAAATACTAAGCATGCAAATTATTTTCCGTTGACAGATCAAGCTGCTGGAAAACCATTCTGGAGTGTAATTAGCAGCCTTCGAAAGGGAGGTAAGAAGGAAATGACAAGTATTTTGGACAGGTCAGGAAAACTGCTGGTGAATCCTGTGGACGCCTTGGGCAGATGGAGGGAATATTTTGAAGAGATGCTCAATATAGGTGAAAATACGATCAGCAATGTTTCAGATTTCGAGGTAGAATGGGATAGAAATGATGATGGAAATACTATCACATTTGAGGAAGTGGAAAAAATGGTCAATAGATTGCAGTGCAATAAAGCAGCTGGGGTGGATGAAATTTAGTCGGAACTCATCAAATACAGTGGAATGTCAGGTCTTAAACGGCTACACAGGATAATTGAAATGCCGTGGGAGTCGGGACAGGTTCCATCAGACTGGACGAAAGCAGTAACCACACCAATCTTTAAACATGGAAACAGAAAAGATTGTAACAACCACAGAGGTATCTCTTTAATCAGCGTTGTGGGCAAAATCTTCTCAGGTATTTTTGAAAGGAAAGTGCGAGTATTAGTTGAGGACAAATTGGATGAAAATCAGTGTGGGTTTAGGCCTCTTAGACGTTGTCAGGACCAGATCTTTAGCTTACGGCAAATAATGGAGAAGTGTTATGAGTGGAACAGGGAATTGTATCTATGCTTTATAGATCTAGAAAAGGCTTATGACCGAGTTCCTAGGAGGAAGTTATTGTCTGTTCTACGAGATTATGGAATAGGAGGCAAACTTTTGCAAGCAATTAAAGGTCTTTACATGGATAGTCAGGCAGCAGTTAGAGTTGACGGTAAATTGAGTTCATGGTTCAGAGTAGTTTCAGGGATAAGATGGTGGTGGTGTGTTGGGGCTTATGGGCGCTCAACATCGAGGTCATCAGCGCCCTGACACACATTAAAAGGAACGAATGTGGACAGACCTAAGAAAACTAAAGAACACACTCAAAGAAAGCAGGAAAATAAGGAAAATGCTACATAAGAAAGTAAAACCTAAGGAAAGGGGAAACATAGCAACAAGAATGTCACAGGAAATTGTTATTGGCTGGCCACTTACATAAAATATGGGCGAGCTTGTCACACAGTGAGAAAATTAAAATCCTCTCCCTAAAATCTTTGTAAAAACATTTGACAGGGCACAGAACTTTAAAACTTTAACCACATTCGTCCGAGTGTTGCCTAAAAGAGATGGCAGGTCCGCTGGCAAGTCAGCCGCGACCCGCTGGTCAGAAAATAAAACACAATTCAATAAAACGTGGCGCACAGTGACCTGGACGCCGCAAGCACCACACATTGGAGGGTCCTCTCGCCGGAGCAGGAAGCTGTGCGTCATAGGGCTGTGGCCTACCCGAAGCCGAGTGAGGAGAACCTCGTCCCGTCGACGAGGCTGAAAGGAAGTACACCACACACGCGTTGTAGGCTTGACTATACAAGGCTGCAGCCTGTCTCCACTGTTGTTCATATTATTTATGGATCATATGTTGAAAACAATAGACTGGCTGGGTGAGATCAAGATATGTGAACACAAAATAAGCAGTCTTGCATATGCGGATGACTTAGTTGTGATGGCAGATTCTATTGAAAGTTTGCAAAGTAATATTTCAGAGCTAGATCAGGAATGTAAGGAGTATGGTATGAAGATTAGCATCTCCAAAACGAAAGTAATGTCAGTGGGAAAGAAATATAAACGGATTGAGTGCCAAATAGGAAGAACAAAGTTAGAACAGGTGGACGGTTTCAAGTACTTAGGATGCATATTCTCACAGGATGGCAACATAGTGAAAGAACTGGAAGCGAGGTGTAGCAAAGCTAATGCAGTGAGCGCTCAGCTACGATCTACTCTCTTCTGCAAGAAGGAAGTCAGTACCAAGACTAAGTTATCTGTGCACCGTTCAATTTTTCGACCAACTTTGTTGTATGGGAGCGAAAGCTGGGTGGATTCAGGTTACCTTATCAATAAGGTTGAGGTTACAGATATGAAAGTAGCTAGGACGATTGCAGGTACTAGTAGATGGGAACAATGGCAGGAGGGTGTCCACAATGAGGAAATCAAAGAAGAACTGGGAATGAACTCTATAGATGTAGCAGTCAGGGCGAACAGGCTTAGATGGTGGGGTCACGTTACACGCATGGGAGAAGCAAGGTTCCCAAGAGACTCATGGGTTCAGCAGTAGAGGGTAGGAGGAGTCGGGGCAGACCAAGGAGAGGGTACCTGGATTCGGTTAAGAATGATTTTGAAGTAATAGGTTTAACATCAGAAGAGGCGCCAATGTTAGCACTGAATAGGGGATCATGGAGGAATTTTATAAGGGGGCTATGCTCCAGACTGAACGCTGAAAGGCATAATCAGTCTTAAATGATGATGATGATGATGAGGTTTCAAACGAGCTGACGGCTTGAGTCATGAGACACGCTTCAAACTGAGCCCAGATGGCCATCGAAGACATGTTCAAACGGTACAGTAGTTTCCGCTCTATAAGCAGCAGGTTTCGCTGCTCGCTGGCACCAGAAAATACAAACGGTGGCGGCTCCGCCGCCAATTTTATTGCATGACGCGGTCGACCGCGGGTGCAACAGAACCCATGTGGACGGGTGGAAAGAAATGTGTGAGGCTTCATAATACGTATTTATATGTGTCGTGTATTATGCATTTCTTGTACGTGAATGTGAATCTGCACATGAACTTTCCTAATCCTCCTCTCACCTTTCCGTAAAGCGTGGCCAAATCTTAGTAGGGAAGTAGTTCTGTAGTATAGTAGTGCCAACCTCGCTCCTGAGTAGGGGATCAGAGAGACAGCACAGGCAGGTGAAAGTCAAAGACTTTCCAGTGTCACAAGATTTGGGGTGGAGAGATTGGTCACGGCCAAGTGGTTCGACCATCCCCTCCACCGGGGCCCAGGAAGACCTCCGGGTGCCCGCGATATTCTGGGAATGTTACAGAAGACGGGTAAGTGAGCAGACACGCCCTCAGTGCGTCTGTCTCGATGTTCACGCGTGGAAGAGAGGTATTTCAATATTTGCATTAATTCTTTTATTTCCAGCTTCGGATTGTGTAAGGAAATGAATGTTCTCGTTTAATTTCGGAAATTTGACCTCCCTGTGTTAATATATCTGGTCCCCAGTTTGCCCGTTATCCTCCTCACATAGTGGATGTCCTATGTAAAATATTGGGAGACTTTGGTGGTATACATTTGGCCAACGCAATTCCGTCTTGCCCGTAGAAATGGGCGTGCAGATTAGTATATAATATACCCGAGCTGTAAGTTGTAAAATTGTAATATTTGTAAACTGGAACAATTTCGGTTGGTTGGTTGTTTTGGGGATGGAGACCAGACAGCGAGGTCATCGGTCTCATCGGCTTAGGGAAGGAAGGGTAAGGAAGTCGGCCGTGCCCTTTGAAAGGAACCATCCCGGCATTTGCCTGGAGCGATTTAGGGAAATCACGGAAAACCTACATCAGGATGGCCGGATGCGGGATTGAACCGTCGTCCTCCCGAATGCGAGTCCAGTGTCTAACCACTGCGCCACCTCGCTCGGTTGAACAATTTCGGCAATCGTTGTAAAATCGAGTGATAATGTTTAAAATAAATAGGTAATCAGTTGTCCTGAATCTTTAACATACCCTAAAAATCGCATAGGAGTCACGTTAAAGGAATTCATTGAAAATAAAAGATATAGAATGCAGGGACCCACACATCAGCATGTGAGCCCTCCAGCCCCTTGCCTAGTATCGTACAGAATAGAGCACGCTCTCTAGGTAGCGCTCTCAAGCTCCCCTCCCCGGTTATCCGTTGCGAAATTTTCAGCCAGGGCTTGACGACATCAACTTGCATCTGGCGTCCCTAGGCAAGGAGGGTTGACGGTAATCTTTTTGTTGTATCCACGGACCCAACCAGCCGACCAACTCGCGCACGCGCGCCCTGACCGTGTCATCGCTGGCCACAGTTCCTGTCGCGGCCGTCGGCGTCTCAGGGCGTTACCGCCGACGTAAGAGGTCGCGCCATGGCTGAGCTCGGGTCCGCAGCGCCCTCTGCCTTTTGCATATAAGGAGGAGCGCTGGCCCCGAGACGGACAGTCTGTTGTCGATTGTCTATTACTAGCCTTTCGTGGAGTTTATAGCGGTGCCATTGCAGTGTGATATTTGCTATTGTATTCGACAAGGCTTACTACCCGGATTACTCTTGGATATTACTCAGACTTGTATTGCTGGTGCACTTTTCGTCAGAAATAAAGATAGGTTATCTCTTCATTCTAGCTGGTTCAATTCTTGTCATTAATTATTTTTCGGCCGACAGACATAGCTACATCCTGGTCACTACCCACGCTTTATACAATTTCTGGTGGCTGCCCCAAAAGTACCGGCGAGGACCTTGGGTTTGGGAGCCGTCACAAAACTTTCAGTGTCTGGAGACGCGCCAGAGAGCGATGCGATACAACTGTGACTCTCGCCCACCATGCGGTCCGGCAGCCAGGTGTGCCGTTCTGGGGTGCCATTTCATTTAATAGCCGGACGCCCTTGGTAGTCATCTACCGCACCCTTACAGCACAGTGGAATATCGACGACATTCTGTACTCTGCCTTGTTGCCCTTCATGGCTTACACTTCAGCAAGATAACGCTCGCCCGCACACGACGGCAAGTTGTATTGCCTGTTTTCGTGCTTGCCAAACCACGTCTTGGCCAGGCAAGGCTCCGGACCACTCTTCCAATTGAGAACGTTTGGAGCATTGTGGACAGGGCTCTCCAACCAGCTCGGGGTTTTCACGATCTAACACCAAATTTGAACGGAATCTGACACGACATCCCTCAGATGGACATCCAACGAGTCCCACCACGCATAAGTGTGTCAGAGACAGGGTAAACTGTGTGCCACCGGTGGAATAATAACCGCGTGTGGCGGTGTCTGAAAACGGGGGTCTTTATTGACGGAAGGCGCCTCGAGAGGGCGCTAGTCGAGGATGATGCGGACGACGGCGCAGCGGCGCCACCACACGTGCCACGGCACGACGAGGTCGCGGACCAGCAGGCAGACGATGACGAAGTAGCCGAGCAGCACGAGCGCCATGAACGAGGATATGACGGCGACGGTGTAGGCGCGCGAGATGCCCAGCTTGAGGCCCTCGGCGGCGAAGTACTGCAGCCCCAGCAGGCAGACGGCCACGATGCCCGCCACGACGAACGTGAGCGCCGCCAGAACCAGCAGGTCCTCCATGAGGCTCTGGCGCACGCGCGGGTGGCAGAACCACAGGCGCAGCGAGCGCGCCACGCTGTAGCGCGGGATGCGCGTCACCGGGAACTCGAACAGGCACAGCTCGCAGTAGTTCCTGCGCACGCAACCAAAACAACGCAGCCCGCTAGGTGCGCTCTCGTCCAGTCCAGTATAGAGAGCCTGCATAGGGACAGAGTGGCCACGGGTCAAGTTGCCCGCGACTGGCTGATTAGCTTTGGCGCCATTTTTCTGCCAAACGTCTCTCGCGCTTCCTATGTTCGCCGTGCCTTTGAGCTGAGTTGAAGTTCAGAGGACTTTTGGAAACGATTAAAAGGTATTTGAATTATTGAGAGACCTGTTATGCGTTGCGCATGCATGTTCGATTTAGTTGTATATCGTTTTTAGTAGGTAATTAGAGTTTGCGAACTTAAATACGAGTTGAAATAATGAAGCGTTTTGTGATGAAGTCGGTAGGCCTACAAGTTTCAAGTAAACACGTTAGTAATTGTACAGTGTTGTTTCTGACATCTGTAATTCGTTCTGCAGACGTTCGTAAACTATGTCACGAAGGAATGAGTAACTCTTGTAATAAAGTCCACTTACAACTTTCTTAATGGTATATATTACCCGAAATACTTATTTAGTTACGCCTATAAAAATGTTTGGTTCTTCGCTTTACTAGTCTACATCTACATGATTTCTCTCCAATTCACATTTAAGTGCTTGGCAGAGGGTTCATCGAACCACAATCATACTATCTCTCTACCATCCCACCCCTGAACAGCGCGCGGGAAAAACGAACACCTAAACTTTTCTGTTCGAGCTCTGATTTCTCTTATTTCATTTTGATGATCATTCCTACCTATGTAGGTTGTGGTCAACAAAATATTTTCGCATTCGGAAGAGAAAGTTGGTGACTGAAATTTCGTAAATAGATCTCGCTGCGACGAAAAACGTCTTTGCTTTAATGACTTTCATCCCAACTCGCGTATCACATCTGCCACACTCTCTCCCTTATTACGTGACAATACAAAACGAGCTGCGCTTTTTTGCACCCTTTCGATGTCCTCCGTCAATCCCACCTGGTAAGGATCCCACAACGCGCAGCAATATTCTAACAAAGGACGAACGAGTTAGTGTAAGCTGCCTCTTTAGTGGACTTGTTGCATCTTCTAAGTGTCCTGCCAATAAAACGCAACCTTTGGCTCGCCTTCCCCACAATATTATCTATGTGGTCTTTCCAACTGAAGTTGTTCGTAAAGTACTTAGTTGAATTGACAGCCTTGAGAATTGTACTATTTATCGAGTAATCGATCACCTCACACTTTTCATTATTTAGCGTCAACTGCCACCTGCCACACCATACAGCAATCTTTTCTAAATCGCTTTGCAACTGATACTGGTCTTCGGATGACCTTACTAGACGGTAAATTGCAGCATCATCTGCGAACAACCTAAGAGAACTGCTCAGATTGTCACCCAGTCATTTATATAGATCAGGAAGAGCAGGGGTCCCAGGACGCTTGCTTGAGGAACACCTGATATCACTTCAGCTTTACTCGATGATTTGCCGTCTATTACTACGAACTGCGACCTTCCTGACAGGTAATCACGAATCCAGTCGAACAACTGAGACGATACCCCATAGGCCCGCAGCTTGATTAGAAGTCGCTTGAGAGGAACGGTGTCAAAAGCTTTCCGGAAATCTAGAAATACGGAATCAACTTGAGATCCCCTGTCGATAGCGGCCATTACTTCGTGCGAATAAAGAGCTAGCTGCGTTGCACAAGAACGATGTTTTCTGAAACCATGCTGATTACGTATCAGTAGATCGTTCCCTTCGAGGTGATTCATAATGTCTGACTTTAAGGTGTCAGTTTCCTTAAATATTTTTAGTCACGCAAAAGATGTAGGCCTATTGCAATTTACTGCTTTTTTAAGCTCTTATTTCTTTAACAGCTCGTGCATACTGGTAGCATCATAAGCTTTTCTGAAGCCAATATCTGACAGTCCTTGCTGGAAACGGAAAGTCCCTGTAATTGTTGTACCATGCTCACTCGACTTTATAGCGTGAAACTTTATTTCGTTCCGAATCAGAACACTAGGCATTATTTTAGTTTGAGTATTATTGCCTGATTGTTGACACAGGCAAGTTGTAAGCACGTTTTCCGCAGATGTCGTGGTTGCTGAAACATTATTCGTAGTAAATAATTGTAGGTATTCTTGAAGACAGTTTTTAATAGGCCTACTTACTGTGGGGTAGAAGGGATACGGTAGTTTTCTTGTTATATTTGGTCGTTATTACAGTAGCCTACATTTAACATTACCTGATTTTTGTAATCTTGTTCGTTTATCTACGAGAGGTATTCAGTAAAGTCGTAAGCAGTTGTCTACTTGTGACATGCAAAAAGTTTGAAGACGTGATAAGAAGTACTAATACGTCTCACATTTTTTGCATGTCGCAAGTAAACAACTGCTTACGACTTTCATTCATCTGACGTAATACAGGTACATTAAATCTTAAGCGTTATGCACTTCCGATACAAAACAAATGCTATAGACTATATTTTTTTATTTACGTTACTTTCATTGCAATATGTCTAGTAAACGAACTTTAAAAGAGATAAATGCAAGTAACGAATAATTTTTACAGCCACTGTATCAAATTTTCCTGTGCTGTACGTAGTAGGCTACTATGAGTATATTATAGCTGTAAAGAAAGGCATTTAACGAATGATTTCGCCATATTGTCTTGTGCTTTTGATTCGGTGAGTGTATACTCCACTACTCCACTACTGGCCATTCAAAAGTCCCGCCCGCAGTTTGGCAGAAAAATGGCCGCCGTATCGTCCGGTTGGCCAACCTGTCCCTATACAGGCTCTCTAGTCCAGTAGCGTAGGGGACTAGGGGCTGGCCACTAGCGTCCCTCACAAGACCGATACTGGTCAGCGCAACGCCAGTAACTTCCCACACTTCATTCTTAAAAAACTGAACTCCACGGTACAAAACAATCTCAAACGTCTAGCTATCTTACAAAAGAGTTAATCTGTCAACTACACTCCAAGACAGAAACAAAGACGCACCACAGAGGATTGATCTGAATGGGCCGGAAATCGCTACATGTGTTGTACGAGGGTCGTTCGATAAACAGTGCCCCACATAAAAAAAGTCATTAATGTACACTACTCGCCATTAAAAATGCTACACCAAGAAGAAATGCAGATGACAAACGGCTATTCATTGGACAAATATATTACACTTGAACTGACATGTGATTACATTTTCACGTAATTTAGGTGCATAGATCCTGAGAAGTCAGCACCCAGAACAACCACCTCCGGGCGTAATAACGGCCTTGATACGCATGGGCATTGAGTCAAACAGAGCTTGAATGGCGTGTACAGGTACAGCTGCCCATGCAGCTTCAACACGATGCCACAGTTCATCAAGAGTAGTGACTGGCGTATTGTGACGAGCCAGTTGCTCGGCCACCATTGACTAGACGTTTTCAATTGGTGAGAGATCTGGAGAATGTGCTGGCCAGGGCAGCAGTCGAATATTTTCTGTATCCAGAAAGGCCCGTACCGAACCTGCAACATGTGGTCGTGCGTTACCTTGCTGAAATGTAGGGTTTCGCAGGGATCGAATGAAGGGTAGAGTCACGGGTCGTAACACATCTGAAATGTAACGTCCTCTGTTCAAAGTGCCGTCAGTGCGAACAAGAGGTGACCGAGACGTGTAACCAATGGCAGCCCATACCATCACGCCGGGTGATACGTCAGTACGGCGATGACGAATACACGCTTCCAATGTGCGTTCACCGCGATGTCGCCGAACACGGATGCGACCATCATGATACTGTAAACAGAACCTCGATTCATCCGAAAAAATGACGTTTTGTCATTCGTGCACTCAGGTTCGTCGTTGAGTACACCATCGCAGGCGCTCCTGTCTGTGATCCAGCGTCAAGGGTAACGGCAGCCATGGTCTCCGAGCTGATAATCCATACTGCTGCAAACGTTGAACTGTTCGTGCAGATGGTTGTTGTCTTGCAAACTTCCCCATCTGTTGACTCAGGGATCGAGACGTGGTTGCACGATCCGTTACAGCCATGCAGATAAGATGCCTGTCATCTCGACAGCTAGTGATACGAGGCCGTTGGGATCCAGCAAGGCGTTCCGTATTACCCTCCTGAACCCACCGATTCCATATTCTGCTAACAGTCATTGGATCTCGACCAACGCGAGCAGCAATGTCGCGATACGATAAACCGCAGTCGCGATAGGCTACAATCCGACCTTTATCTAAGTCGGAAATGTGATGGTACGCATTTCTCCTCCTTACACGAGGCATCACAACAACGTTTCACCAGGCAAGGCCGGTCAATTGCTGTTTGTGTATGAGAAATCGGCTGGAAACTTTACTCATGTCAGCACGTTGTAGGTGTCGCCACCGGCGCCAACCTTGTGTGAATGCTCTGAAAATCTAATCATTTGCATATCAGAGCACTTTCTTCCTGTCCGTTAAATTTCGCGTCTGTAGCACGTCATCTCCGTGGTGTAGCAATTTTAATGGCCATTAGTGTACATAGGCCAACGTCCTTGCTTGTGCTTTACATTTGATGTTAGTTCTGTGCGCCGGTGAAGTTTCGAGCCATTCTGGCAGATGGCAGAGCCGTTGTACAGCGTCAAAATGACGTCTGCGTACGACTCACGTTACAAGCAGCGTGCTGTCATTGAATTGTGTGCAGAAAAAGAAATCGTGGTGAACACCCCCATAAGCGTTTGTGTGCAGTCTATGGCGATGCTGCAGCTGATAGGAGTACAGTTGGTCGATCGGTGAACAAAGTTACAGCCTCAGGAAATGCAGAAACAGAGCTCCCCTATCAGCCTCGCTCGGGACTTCCTGTCACAGCCACTGCTCACGACATGCTGAATCGTGCGGATGCCATTATTCGTGCCGACCGGCTCATGAAAACTCGATAATTAACGCTACAGTTGTCGATCAGCATTGGAAGTGCGTCTGCCATGATGGAGACTCTCGGATATTCGAAGAGGTGCTGACGATGGGTTCCGCGAAAGCTCACAGCGAACCACAAGATTCAAAGAAAGGTCATTTTGTCTCAATTGTTGGAGCGTTTTGAGACCGGCAGAGAGGCCTTTGAGTACGTATCGTTACGGGGGACGAAAGCTGGGTGCACCACCTTGCGCCGGAAACAAAAAGGCATCACCCTCATTCACCACAAAAGAAGAGCTTCAAGACAACCTCCTCTGCCGGAAAAGTCATGGTCAGTGTCTTCTGGGATTGTGATGGCGTCATTCTCACGGATGTGATGCCAAGAGGGTCAACCATCAATTCAGAGGCATACACGAAGACTCTGAATAAACTCGAGAACTGTTTCCGACGTATTCGATCGGACAAGAATCGAGCAGAAATCTTGCTCCAACACGATAATGCACGCCCACACACAAGTCTGAGAACCAGGGACACATCGCCAAATTGCGTTGGATATCACTGCCTCATCCACCCTATAGTCCAGACCCGGCACCCTCGGACTTTCATCTCTTTGGGTCGCTTAAAGATTCTCTACAGAGAACTCATTTTGAAGACGACAAGAGTGTCAGTCATGCAGTGCAAACATGGCTACGGCTACAGGCCAAGAACTTTTACCCGCAGGAAATACATGGTCTTCGACAACGTTGGTGTACGGCCGTAGAACATGATGGAGACTATGTAAAAAATAGGACATGGACAAGACATGTTAATGTATATTGTCACCAAATTCTGACTCTTAACAATAAATAAATTCTGAGAAAAAAATTGTGGGGAATTACTTACTGAACGACCCTTGTTCATGGACAGACAAACAAATGATTACAATAAAAAAAACTGAATTAGTTATTCAAGAGAAAGAGGTTCACAAATTGAGAAAGTCAATAATGCGCGCTGGTCCACCTCTGGCCCTGATGCAAATAGTTATTCGGCTTGGCATTGATTGATGGATTACTGGATGTCCACCTGAGTGATATCGTGCCAAATTTCTTCAGCTTTGCGCGTTATACTGTCAAAATCCCCAGATGGTTAGAGTACCCTGCCCAAAGTCCACCAAACTCTCTCAGTTGGACAGAGATCCGGCATCCGGCGACTTTGCTGGCCAAGGTAGGCATTGGAAAGCACGAAGACAGGCAATAGAATCTCTCTTCGTGTGCGGGCGAGTACTATCTTGTTGAAATACAAGCTCAGGATGGGTTGCCAAGAAGAGCTACAAAAGGGGCGTAGAATATCGTCGACGTACTACTGTGTTGCGCGGGTGCCTCGGATTTCAACCATAGGGGTCCCGCTATGAAAAGAAATGGCACCCAACACGAACGCTCCCAGTTGTCCGGTCATACGGTGCGCGATAGTCAGGCTGCAACGCTTGCCATTGACCTCTGCACACCAACAAGACCGTTTGCAGTGGTTTTGGGCACATGGGAATTTAAGGAGATGGGACCTGGATAAACTGACTAAACCAGAGGTTGTACAGAGTTTCAGAGGGAACATAAGGGAACAATTGACAGGAATGGGGGAAAAATACAGTAGAAGAAGAATGGGTAGCTTTGAGAGATGAAATAGTGAAGGCAGCAGAGGATCAAGTAGGTAAAAAGACGAGGGCTAGTAGAAATCCTTGGGTAACAGAAGAAATATTGAATTTAATTGATGAAAGGAGAAAATATAAAAATGCGGTAAGTGAAGCAGGCAAAAAAGAAAACAAACGTCTCAAAAATGAGATCGATAGGAAGTACAAAATGGCTAAGCAGGGATGGCTAGAGGACAAATGTAAGGATGTAGAGGCTTATCTCACTAGGGGTAAGATAGATACTGCCTACAGAAAATTAAGGAGACCTTTGGAGAAAAGAAATCCACTTGTATGAATATCAAGAGCTCAGATGGAAACCCAGTTCTAAGCAAAGAAGGGAAAGCAGAAAGGTGGAAGGAGTGTATAGAGGGTCTATACAAGGGCGATGTACTTGAGGACAATATTATGGAAACGGAAGAAGATGTAGATGAAGATTAAATGGGAGATACGATACTGCATGAAGAGTTTGACAGAGCACTGAAAGACCTGAGTCGAAACAAGGCCCCGGGAGTACACAACATTCCATTGGAACTACTGACGGCCTTGGGAGAGCCAGTCCTGACAAAACTCTACCATGTGGTGAGCAAGATGTATGAGACAGGCGAAATGCCCTCAGACTTCAAGAAGAACATAATAATTCCAATCCCAAAGAAAGCAGGTGTTGAAAGATGTGAAAATTACCGAACTACCAGTTAATAAGTCACAGCTGCAAAATACTAACGCGAATTCTTTACAAACGAATGGAAAAACTAGTAGAAGCCGACCTCGGGGAAGATCAGTTTGGATTCCGTAGAAATGTTTGAACTCGTGAGGCAACACTAACTTTACGACTTATCTTAGAAGGAAGATTAAGGAAAGGCAAACCTACGTTTCTAGCATTTGTAGACTTAGAGAAAGCTTTTGACAATGTTGAATGGAATACTCTCTTCCCAATTCTGAAGGTGGCAGGGGTAAAATACAGGGAGCGAAAGGCTATTTACAATTTGTACAGAAACCAGATGGCAGTTATAAGAGTCGAGGGACATGAAAGGGAAGCAGTGGTTGGGAAGGGAGTGAGACAGGGTTGTAGCCTCTCCCCGATGTTATTCAATCTGTATATTGAGCAGGCAGTAAAGGAAAAAAAGAAAAATTCGGAGTAGGTATTAAAATCCATGGAGAAGAAATAAAAACTTTGAGGTTCGCTGATGAACACTGTAATTCTGTCAGAGACGACAAAGGACTAGGAAGAGGAAGAGCAGTTGAACGGAATGGAGTGGACAGTGTCTTGAAAGGAGGATATAAGATGAACATCAACAAAAGCAAAACGAGGATAATGGAATGTAGTCAAATTAAGTCGGGTGATGCTGAGGGAATTAGATTAGGAAATGAGACACTCAAAGTAGTAAGGGAGTTTTGCTATTTGGGGAGCAAAATAACTGATGATGGTCGAAGTAGAGAAGATATAAAATGTAGACTGGCAATGGCAAGGAAAGCGTTTCTGAAGAAAAAAAAATTGTTAACATCGAGTATAGATTTAAGTGTCAGGAAGTCGTTTCTGAAAGTATTTGTATGGAGTGTAGCCATGTATGGAAGTGAAACATGGACGAGAAATATTTTGGCTAGAAGAGAACTGAAGCTTTCGAAATGTAGTGCTACACAAGAATGCTGAAGATTGGATGGGTAGGTCACATAACTAAAGAGTAGGTGTCGAATAGAATTGGGGAAAAGAGGAGTTTGTGGCATAACTTGACAAGAAGAAGGGACCGGTTGGTAGGACATGTTCTGAGGCATCAAGGGATCACCACTTTAGTATTGGAGGGCATCGTGGAGGGTAAAAAATCGTATAGGGAGACCAAAAGATGAGTACACTAAGCAGACTCACAAGGATGTAGGCTGCAGTAGGTACTGGGAGATGAAGAAGCTTTCACGGGATAGGGTGGCATGGAGAGCTGCATCAAACCAGTCTCAGGACTGAAGACCACAACAACAAAATGACCTAGAATCTCATGGACGAAGATAGAATTGTCTTCAGTGAGGAGAGCGGCTCCGAGCTGAACCCAGACGACCAGCGAACACATGTCTGGAGGCTAGCCAGAAGGCGGAGCAGTACCACCCTGACTCTCGATCACAATAAGGCCCAGCAACCAGGTGTGACGGTCTGGGGCGCGATTTCACTTCACAGCAGGATCTCTATGGTTGTCATTCGCGGAACCCTTACAGCACAGTGGTACGTCGACACTTCCGAGAGGTTCTATTGCCACTCGCTGTGTGCAGGCGACCATTATTTTGCTTAAACGTAAAATATTTTTTAAACTCATCGATCTAATAGTTTTTATAATAATCAATGTCAATTTAATAAATTTTTATATGTTGTACTGCGTATTTTATACACATAGCTTTTGCCATGGGTATAACTAGTCTTATATTTTAAAAATCAAAAGAGTAGATGCTTTTATTATAAAATTTCGTCAAAAAGGTCGTAATAATATTTTTCGCGAAAATCTAATTGTTCATTGAGCAGCATTGATGATTTGGTTTTCAAATGAGCATATATCTCGATTTCTTCTAGGACATTCATAATTAAGCCTTTATTTGCATAATGAAGAACTTGTAAATTTTGTAAAAAAAAAAAATTTTTAATCAGCGGTCTCATCAGTTATTCAGACATACATAATGCGGAACGTACTCTTGGCTGCTACCCTACTACTATAAAGAATATTGCTATGAAAACTACAGTTAAAGTAAGACGACTCTGCAGCATCCAACAAAGATGCAATCGTGATGTAGGCGACTCGGTATAATCGATATATACCACAACTCCAAGGACTTTCACATCTATGATGTAACTGACACTGTAATAGTATTAAGGTTGCCCATAGAGAGCACAACTATTACACATCGTAGTTTACTGTTTTTATCCAAAATATAAATAAGCTGTACACATACTAACTATCTGTTAATCAGACATTTAAATGAATCAATTTTATGTTATTAGTGTATTTCCTACTTTTATACTTTGACGATGGCGTCATGTTATGAACGCTGATTGGCAGTTGTGAAGTAGTGTGACAAGAAGTTGGTGGAGCCTCTGCATATTTAAGCTCGTGCTTAGCACTCATAACCATCAGTTGACTGCGTAGCAGCGAGGAGAGCTCCGCCTACCATCCTAAGGGAGCCATGGGCATAATTAATCTTATTTTATCTTGTTAAATTTTGACATCATTAGACACTTTCATTTTATTTAAAGATTGGTTTCTAGTATTTTTTTAAATTTATCCACAGGTCTGATGATGGTTTTGTAAAAAGAACCGAAACCCGTTACCTATATCATTAAAACATAAATGGTGTGATCAAGACTGAACTTTAGCCAAAATATAATAATTAATTGATCTCTGTTTTCCAAAAATGTTTACTAAAATTTCTTTCTGTTTGTTTGGATCATTAATTTCAGAAGCATTATATTCAGAAAAGTGGAGATAATGGACTTGTACCACTACTGAAATAAGCCCTTCATATATAAGTAGAGGCGTACGAGTAATACATTCCAATAGGTTTTTTAATTCTAAAAACAATTATACTCGATATCAGAAACCATTTAAATTTTTTGGAAAAATTAGTTTCTCTCCTAAGCTACAATGTGTCTACAATGACGTAATTTTTTACGTTTGATACCGCCAACAAAAATTGTTGCAAATAGTGTGAGTAGGAAAAAACGTAATAAATTAAAGCCCCAAGCTTGATGCTGAAGTTCTGCTTCATTAACAGCGAAAATGTAGTAAATCTGCTTTTCATGTATGGTCCAAGATTCGTCGGACTATCTTACGTGGCAGTAACACATCGTGCGGAAGTTACGTCCGTCCTTAAGTTTTGCACGCCAGTGTATCTATCGGAAAGAAAATGAATCGATAACGAAGAAACCTCTTTAGCTATAGTGGACACCAAGACAGATATTAAGAAGTTTAAAAGAAGGAAGACTTATCAATCGACGAAATATCAGAATTTCCGCCTAAACAGAAGGGACACTACGTTTCTCTTGTACAGCAGAGATTTAAAAAAAAGAGAGAGATCTCATAAACTAAGACACCAGCAAAAGAAATTAAACTGAAAATAGGCACCAGAAAATGACGTCATAGCAGCTATTACCATTACGGCACTGGTCAAAACGTACGACAAGTGTCGCAAATTTCTTTTGACCCGATCAGAAAATCGAATCATAAAAACGTGCTTCACTTCAGTATTCGTCCAGACGGGGAAAAGTTGTCAACTATTGTCAACTGCGTAGTAGCGTCTCAACGAACTAGTCACAAATAGTTGCAGGTGTAGCGCCTGCTGCGGAAGATGTATGAATTGAATGAGACTTGATGGGGGTGTCCATCCGTAAAAAGAATGCAACAAATTTGGTTAACCGTGAGCGATGTTATGTTACGTGTCTGGGTGCAAGGCGTAGGGTTTTTTTTCGAATTCTTTAGCGATTGCTGAGACGATGGTTAGGTTGGAACATAAGTACACAACTTAAATTTATTTGCAGACGCAGCTCTATATCATGTCATAGACATTTATTTTTCATTAAGTGACTGTGTATCTTTCTACAGATAACACCATGATGACGTTTATCGAACGCTGTTCTGTTGCTGGCGTGGGTTATTTATCCGGACATCTTTGTCAACTGCCACGCTGTATTTAGCGTAATTTTGGTAAAATATAATTTCTGCGTAAAATATGACACGTTCTATAACTTACAATAGCAGATATACTTCGAGCCTACATTTCAGTACAGTATTTAACACGTATTCCAGTCTTTTAGTCAGTCACGAACGTCTGTAGGGTCAACAAGAAGTTTTGATGCTAATCGTCGACTTTGGCTGGTGACGCAGTGACGCTATGACATGATTTCTCGGTGCGTATTTTGAGCTGCTCTTTTTTATAACGCTATATGTTGCCGTGGGTTTCGAAAAAATCGTATATTATATCTCTAATACTGTCTCTTCTTTTCCGGAGGCAGTGATAATATTTAGGTCGATTTATCAGCCTTTTTTTCTTTACGGTAAATTGTTTTTAAAATATCTACTGTTTATCGAGAACCCCACCACAGCTGTGGTGCTTTTTTTATTTCTTACGATATTCGTTATGTTTCATTTCCGAAAAATAGTTAAAATTCTTCTCATGACAACCATTTGTCAGCATTTCGATTTATTACTGGTAGTTATATACATCGCATATCGTAGTCTCCATTTCCCAGAAACATTGCTCACTGGAAGAGAAGTCAAAATAAGCGAACACGTTGCTCGGCTTATCCCTAGAGAGTTCGGAGAAAGTTGCGATCAAAGTTTCTGGGGTACTTTATGGGCCGTTGAGCGAACGACTAGCATAATCGACGCTGTGGTACAGTAGCTAGCGTGCTGAATTCACACATCTGCGCACCGTTTTGAAACCAAGCTATTACGTGTATTTTAGTTTTTATTTATCTATCCATGAACATAGAAGAAATAAATCAGAAAATTATTTGAAATTGTTACTGGTAAAATTCCTGAAGCATATCTTGATTCATTATCAATTGTAAGTGATCCGCTATGGGTAGTTCGCCGCGAAAGTATTGCCAACGAGTGAAATCTTAAGCAATGTTAACGGCGTTCGTTTCCCGGATGAGATTCATACGAATAAATGTCACTGTGGAAAAGCTGAATTCGCGCGATGCTCGAAGTGTTTGGAATTTCTGTGTTTCGAATATTCTACGATCGGTATCATCCAAGGCAATGTACCAAATCTTCCTGCAGTACAGACGTAAGAATAAAGTATAAGAATTAATATGAGAGTTGATATGAGAATGAAATATAAAAATACGTGAATTTAAAAAGATCGTTACTCTTGAAAATACCATAAACACACATATATAAGTGTCATGCATTTATTATGTAATATGTGAAACCTAGTTGTAATTTTACGATTAATGTAACATCCTTGTATCCCATAACTTGATAAGAAACATTCCTGTTGTAACCTTCTTTGGGCAGATAGAGGAAAAAATAAAATAACTGAAAACAATAATCGGGTTTCGAAGACGAGGCGCAAAAGTAAAATAATAAATAAATAAATAAATAAAAAATGACTAAAAGCATAAAGCTATCCTTTGCGCCACTATTTCCACTGCTATTATTGTACGCTAAAAGGTCTCTAAGTAATGTCGAAAACTTTGACTCTCGAATCTCAGAAACGGTCGAGTGTCGACGAATAATTCGAGGCCCGTATTCGCTTTTTTTCACTCCTGTTCCACTGAGCGAAGTTTCTGAGAAATAGCGATATGGCACTTGCCGTGTTCTCCCCGTGAGTACAGACAGCATTATATTCGGAACTGCGTGTCACTGTTTCCTCTTGATCTGCGTAGGTAAAACGTACTTTTCGTTACTAGCTTCTACTTATTTGCTATAAATATATGTTTTCAGTTCATGCTGCGTATCGAGATCCCCACCACACCTGTAGTGCTCCATTTTACGATACTCCATACGACCGATTAAAAAAAAAGTTTCTCTTATTTATATGTGATTGAGGTAATGATCCGAGTTGATGGTGACGTACCTGCATATTGTGGATCTCTTTCTGCACTGAGTATGGGATTGCCACATGGTCGATTTGGAACCCACCTAACTGCTGGACTGGTGAGTGCCACCATTGGTGGGACATCGACTGCGAGAATGCAATCGTCACTAGAAAAGTTGCATACCAGGAATACAGTAACAAAAAATCCCGAGAAAATTTTCAGGCTTTCAACAAAACACGAAAAACAACCGCAAAAATTATCAGCCAAGCCGAGAGAAAATTCATGTAAGAACAGTTGCACTCTACAAAGGACAAGTTCTGTAACTACAACACAAGAGATTTCTACAGGTCGTTTGCAGGGCAAATCCGAGGACACACACCAGCGAACCTCTGCTTCAGGAAAAGTGATGGAATATTGGCGCTGACAAATAAGGATAACTGCCAGGTGCTAGAAGAGTATTTCTCAGAACTTCTGAATTGCCCAGTACTCACAGAGAGATTCATAGAGGAAGAACCGACAGAGAAGCACACAGACTCACTACCCCCGACACAAGAGGAGGTCCACAGACACATCCTCAAACTCAAAAACAACACAACATTTGGTGAAGACGGCATAGTGGCCGAACTACTAAAAACCTCGGACCAAATTCAGTGAGAGAACTCACACAGATCATTACAGCTATCTGGACATCAGAAAAGCTGCCAGGCGAGTGGAAATGCGCCCCGATTCATCCATTACATAAAAAAGGCGAACGTACAGACGTAAATAACTATAGGGGCGCCGGCGGTGTGGCCTTGCGGTTCTAGCGCTTCAGTTTGGAACCGCGTGACCGCTACGGTCGCAGGTTCGAATCCTGCGTCGGGCATGGATGTGTGTGATGTCCTTAGGTTAGTTAGGTTTAATTAGTTCTAAGTTCTAGGCGACTGCTGACCTCAGCAGTTAAGTCGCATAGTCCTCAGAGCCATTTGAACTATAGGGGGATTTCCCTACTACAAGTCACACACAAGATCCTTTCAGCGTGCCTACTCAAAAGGACACAGGACCAGCTGGGACACATGATCGGCGAGTACCAGGCGAGCTTCAGACCTGGTCGCTCCTGCGCAGAACAAATCTTCAATTTGAAAACTACGCTGAACATCAAAGCCCTCAGAAATACGGCAGTCGTATGCACTTTCGTTGTCTTGAAAAAAGCGTATGACTCCGTTGGCAGCCAGACATTGTTCATTTTGTCTGGACAAGAAGACGCGGCGACTGATCAAACTGACACTGACAAACACGACGTCGAAAGTTAAATTTAGGTGGGAAATCCCTGAACCCTTTGAGATCAGGATAGGCGTGCGTTAATGTGATGGTCTCTCACTACTCCTGTTCAACCTAGTGTTGGACAAAGTCATTAAGGAATCGGAGAAAGAGCTGAAATTACAAGGATACTGGAAGCCAGTGCGACTAGGACGACCCAAGGATGAACTGGAGGTTGGCTGTTTAGCCTTCGCAGACGATCTGGTGCTACTTGCAGACAACGAAACCACAGCAATCAGGCAGGTAGAAGTTCTCAAAGAGTGCGGAGAAAAAGAAGGGCTACAGATCTCCTTCCAAAAAACAGAGTTCTTCTGCACGAAATTCAACAACCTAAGTTTAAACACAAAATTTGGCAAGATCAACAGAATGGCACATTTTAAGGTTATTTCCAAGAATGATTGCCTATCGAAGTCGAGGGGTCGAAAACGGTACGTATCGAGCGTGCAATCGTAAATCGATCGTGCGACTCAGCTGGCGGGCGTTCTGATCAATTATTTGTGATCTTCATTTTTATCTGTTTTGCATCGTTCCCTTAGTTGCTCTAAATTACATACCTCCGCGAATTATTCGTGAGTTTCTAGGGAAACCCAGCCGATTTATGTCGTTAGTGAGTTGGATGTCTGGTGTACTTCTTCGACGGATTCTCTCACATCGAAGAATCTAATTTCATGTGTATCCAACGTAGAAAATTGTTCGACTTTTTGTCGCAAATATGGAGTACTACCAGACGAGGAAAGAGGGGACTGTGTAGACTGTGGTGGTGCGAAGTGTGTAAAACTTCGTAAGAACAGTTTCGATGCTGAAATGCCGTTACATTTTCATTGCGGACAGTGCGGAAAACGAACGACTTTCAGGAAGAATACATGGTTCGACTCATTCAAATTATCCATTCAGACCACCGTAATGGACTTTCACATGACCACAAGACGACGACGAGTAAGGTAAGTCGTCTCCTTTGCAGTGACAAGTAGTTTTGTAACGCTTTTCTTTCGTCTTTACAGTATGGACCAACGTAAACATACTCATAACGCCCGCCACCAGAGCCGCATGATCGATTTACGATCGCACGCTCGATATGTATCGTTTGGACCCCTCGACTTCGATAGGCAATCATTCTTGGGAATTACCCATTTTAAATACCTAGGGGAAGTGCTGGAACCGACAGGAAGGGAGAAAATCACGCAGAACACCAGGTTACTGAAGAAGAAGAGAGCCTTATACAAAACACAGGGTATCTACAACAAAAATGTCTGTTTGCCTCCATAAGGATTCGTCACTAGAATACTGTAACCAAAACTGAGTTGCTATACGCCTACGAGACACTAACGCTACACACCAAGTGCGACCTAGAGAAGATGCTCAGAGAGGAAAGAATAATTAGCAGGAAAATTATTCGACCAAAACTCACAGACGAAGGACACAGGCTTCACTCCAGAGACACCGCAGAGAAGTTGTCAAAGGGCATCAGAAAAAGGCTACTAAAATTCTACGGCCCTATCAGTAGACTCCCACAGACCAGACTCACCAAGAGAATACTTAGATACTTAGAGGTTCAAAACCACTGCACCTCAGATGGCACAAGTCAAACTTCAGCTGGAAAAAGCACAGATAGATTCAGCGGACATCACAGACAAAAGCATCTATAGACACAAAATACACAAGTGGAAAGTAATGTCAGAGAAGACAGCCCAGAGACCAAAGTGGACCGAAGAAAGGAAAAGGGCCTTTAGCGAACGTATGAAAGAGTACTAGAAGAACAAGTAGTCATAAACGCTTCGCGTGGTCTGATAAAGGTCTGTAACATGTGTAATAATAACATATGTCACATTTCTTGTAGTGACAATTTTCGCAGCAGCTGTATATAAATTGCAGTTGTTTAAAAAAATGCGTTTTTTGCATGCTGCACATCGAGATTTTTATTTTTATTTATGCATCCAGACGCGTTTCGACTTTTTTAGAATGTATCTTCAGTGGATGTCCTGAAATATTACGTGATTTGTCCATTTTTGCACGTAGGTTATGGTTTCACATCTAGGTTATAGATTTAAAAGCAGTTCCTTAACGGTTTTTTATGAAATGTAAAGGTACGTACAGATAACTTCTAATTCATTGCATATAAGCAAACTGCTTTTTCTCATCTGGCAACCAGGTGGACATCTTACAGTTCACTTTCAGTTCACTGTTTATATTACACATCACTGTAACTGCCATCTTTTTAATAGAGAGTTTCATTTGTTGTTGTAAGTGTTACCAAGAACCTCAGTTTTCTGCATTCAACTATTTGTGAATGTGTGTATGTATGTGTGTGTGTGTGTGTGTGTGTGTGTGTGTGTGTATTAGAGAGGGAGAACAATTTCTTATTTTTTATAACAAAATAAAAATTATTTATTTTATTTTTATTACTATTTTACACACCTGATTCCTCTCATAAGTATATACAGGAAAATATAATAATAATAATTATTATTATTATTATTATTTTCATTTATTTATTCTCAAAAATAGTAATAATAATAATTATTTTTAAGAATAAATAAATGAATAAAAATAGTAATAAAAATAAAATAAATAATTTTTATTTTATTATAAAAAATAAGAAATTGCTCTCCCTCTCTAAAACACACACACACACGTTCACGAAACAATTGAATGCAATTGAATGCAGAAAACTGAGGTTCTTGGTGACACTTAGAAAAACAAGTGAAACTGTCAATTAAAAAGATGGCTGCTACAGTGATGCGTAATGTAAACAGTGAACTGAAAGTGAACTGTAAGATGTCCACCTGGTTGCCAAATGAGAAAAAGCAGTTTGCTTAGATGCAATGAATTAGAAGTTACCTGTAAGTACCTTTCCATTTCATAAAAAAAAAGTTTAGGAACTGTTTTTAAATGTATAACCTATATGTGAAACCATAACGTATGTGTAAAAAGGGACAAATCACGTAATATTTCAGGACACCCACTGAAGATGCCTTGTAAGAGAGGCGAAACGCGTCTGGGTGCATAAATAAAAATAAAAATTTCGATCTGCAGTTGCGAAGAATTTATAATATATGTGATTGATTGTAATAGTTATAATTACAACTATTTTTCGCCCAATATAATAACTTCTCAAAATCAAAATTATTTGCGTTATTTATCCAGAATGAGATTTTCACTCTGCAGCGGAGTGTGCGCTGATATAAAACTTCCTGGCAGATTAAAACTGTGTGCCGGACCGAGACTCGAACTCGGGACCTTTGCCTTTCGCGGGCAAGTGCTCTACCAACTGAGCTACCCAAGCACGACTCACGACGCCCCGGGGCGTGAGTCGTGCTTGGGTAGCACAGTTGGTAGAGCACTTGCCCGCGAAAGGCAAAGGTCCCGAGTTCGAGTCTCGGTCCGGCACACAGTTTTAATCTTCCAGAAAGTTTCATATCAGCCCACTTGCGTTATTTATGTTTCAAAATATCGTCAACCATATGACGTTTTAGTTGCCATGTCCCTCACATCGTTTGTCCAGCGTTAACTACGCCAGTGATGAAAGCCGACAGCTACTACCGCAATGTCCTCCCTGTCCTATATACTGTAATTTCGCAAGCACCACGCCGTCCGACAGCGTCCACCGGCTGAAAGCAAACACTTGTGGCAGGGGCTGGCGACGCGAGCCTACCTGGAGTGCTGGCTGAGCCACCGCTCGAGACAGGAGAGGTGCACCATGCCCATGGAGCCGCGGCACTTGCACGGCGACACCAGAGGCTCCCCGTTGTCGCCCATGAGGCAGATGCGGCAGCTGCGGGACAGCTCGCCGCTGCTGCAGGTCAGCAGCGCCGGCGCGCCGCGACTCGCGTCCTCCGCCTCCGCCGCCCCCGGCGCCGGCACCTCCGCCTCCGCCCCCGGCGCCGGCGCCGCCCCCGGCTCCTCCTCCGCCGGCGGCTGCTGCTGCTGCTCCTCCTCCGTCGAATCCGCCCTCTCCGGCAGCGACAGCATCACTCCACCCTCTCACCTCACTCTTCTCCAATTTCGAATTTTCCGAGAGGAGATGCGCTTCGTTGTTTACTTGCAAGTACTCCAGACCGCGGCAATTTTTATTCCCATTCACTTCCTTATTACGATTTCAATTTCCAACCCCGATTCCGTGGATTTCGCTAATATCATTCCGAAAAGGTGAATTCGTCTGCTTGGAGTCGCAGATGTAACCGTCGCTCTTTATTCCGTGCTGGTCGGGCAGAGACAAAGATAATTTTGCAATCGGTTAGCAATCTCCGTGCGACTTCTGTGGCTATTTCCCGCTTTCGGTTAAGAGACATTACGTTTTCAGGTTTGTAGCGGGGCAACCGATATTATGTTTTCGTACAACGGTTTGACACCAAGGAATCCGTTTAGTGTCGAGGCAGTGGACATACATTATTCTTCCTCTACTGCATATTCGCAGCTTTGATAAATTGTAGAAATGATATCACGTAACATGGTAATTTCCAAGAATGATTGCCTGTCGAACGCGTGGGCTCCTAACGATATATATCGAACGTGCCACTCGATGTCGACCACACGACACTGATCGCGCTAGTTATGGATATTGACTAGAGCAACGACAAGAGACGAATGTTTATTAACTTATAGTTAATAACAAATGAAAGAACGAGCAATTCTTTTTCCCATAACCTAGGTACACTTTTGCCATGTCAGTCAGAGATAGCAGGACAATATCAGTAGGGTCAATTTTTCCAGGCAACCGTAAGTTGTAGAAATATATATATCAGAACAGATATAACTTTCCACACTTTATAAACGAGGAATTACATTTCGTCATGTGATGCTCTCGGCACTCGAAACTGCAACACTTTCGCTTATTGCTATTCACACCGGAAACGATAAAATATGTCCCCCTGGCAACGCACTACATATTTACCATAATTCAAGCCACCAGAATCATACGGTCGACATCGAGTCGCACGTTCGATATATATCGTTAGGAGCCCATGCGTTCAATAGGCAATCATTCTTGGAAATTACCGACAATACGTTTTCAGGTTTGTAGCGGGGCAACCGATATCATGTTTTCGTACAAGTTTGACACCAAGTTGACCGTTTAGTGTCGAGGCAGTGGACATACATTGTTCTTCCTAGACTGCATATTCGCAGCTTTGATAAAGTGTAGAAATGACATCATGTTTGGTTTCTTCTTTAATGTGCACCGATTTTCGATCAGACACCATTATCTAGCAAAGCTTTCTATTCACAGCAGGAGTTACATATAAACCTAAAAAAACGCAATTTCAAAAACATCCATGCATCTACCCCTGCATGACCAAACTTTATAAATGTATTTTCCTCAATGAATTTTTTTACGTTTTTAAGTAACTCTTGTTGTCAATAGAAATTGTGCTGGATAATGATGCTTGATGGGAACTGGTCGCACATTAAAGAATAAATTAAACGGGAACTTACAGTGTTACAAGACGTCATTTCTGCACTAACACATACATTAGACCATCGCTAGCAGCAGTGTCATAGGTCAGGCATTGTACCTGGATAACAGGTACCTCTACCTGTACTCCACAAACCAAGCAGAGGACGACACTTACAAGGTAAGTGCGAGACCTCGAACACTCAGAACCGCGTGAAAATCTGCTCAGAATATGAGCTGCTCGTCTCAAATCAATGGTACGAGCCTTTCGTATGCAAAACTGTGCGTCTCACCACGAGGGACATTTAAATGATAATTTATTACAGGTCAAAGTGAGGAACTTTGGTAACGCGAAGAAACAAAATATCGGTATAATAGGACCAAAACCACATTGAAGACAAGGAAAATTTTCCAACCTTTACATGTGTACTTCATTAGCCAATAGCATGGAGAGGATCGTTGCGTTTGTGAAGCAACAATATGAAACATCACAGGTAAACTTACACCACCGTAATTTTATCATCAGACGTTACCAAAGTGAAACACACGGAACTCTCTGCGCCGTTGTGCAACCTACGTTAAATACAGGGTGTTCCAAAAAGTACGGCCAAACTTTCAGGGAACATTCCTCACACACAAATAAAGAAAAGATGTTATGTGGACATGTGTCCGGAAACGCTTAATTTCCATGTTAGAGCTCATTTTAGTTTCGTCAGTATGTATTGTACTTCCTCTATTCACCGCCAGTTGGCCCAATTGAAGGAAGGTAATGTTGACTTCGGTGCTTGTGTTGACATGCGACTCATTACTCTACAATACTAGCATCAAGCACATCAGTACGTAGCATCAACAGGTTAGTGTTCATCACGAACGTAGTTTTGCAGTCAGCGCAATGTTTACAAATGCGGAGTTGGCAGATTCCCATTTGATGTATGGATTAGCACGGGGCAATAGCCGTGGCGCGGTACGTCTGTATCGAGACAGATTTCCAGAACGAAGGTGTCCCGACAGGAAGACGTTCGAAGCAATTGATCGGCGTTTTAGGGGGCACGAAACATTCCAGCCTATGACTCGCGACAGGTGAAGACCTAGAACGACGAGGACACCTGCAGTGGACGAGGCAATTCTTCGTGCAGTTGACGATAACCCTAATGTCAGCGTCAGAGAAGTTGCTGCTGTACAAGGTAACGTTGACCACGTCACTTTACCGAGAGTTGTTTCCATACCATGTACAGCGTGTGCAGGTACTATCAGCAGCTGATTGGCCTCCACGGGTGCACATCTGCGAATGGTTCATCCAACAAGTGTCAATCCTCATTTCAGTGCAAATGTTCTCTTTACGGATGAGGCTTCATTCCAACGTGATCAAATTGTAAATTTTCACAATCAACATGTGTGGGCTGACGAGAATCCGCACGCAATTGTGCAACCACGTCATCAACACAGATTTTCTGTGAACGTTTGGGCAGGCATTGTTGGTGATGTCTTGATTGGGCCCCATGTTCTTCCACCGACTAGACAGCTTGATGAAGGTACACTACTGGCCATTAAAATTGCTACACCACGAAGATGACGTGCTACAGACGCGAAATTTAACCGACAGGAAGAAGATGCTGTGATATGCAAATGATTAGCTTTTCAGAGCATTCACACAAGGTAGGCGCCGGTGGCGACACCTACAACGTGCTGACATGAGGAAAGTTTCCAACCGATTTCTCATACACAAACAACAGCTGACCGGCGTTGCCTGGTGAAACGTTGTTGTGATGCCTGGGGTAAGGAGATGAAATGCGTACCATCACGTTTCCGACTTTGATAAAGGTCGGGTTGAAGCCTATCGCGATTGCGGTTTATCATATCGCGACATTTCTGCTCGCTTTGTTTGAGATCCAATGACTGTTAGCACAATATGGAATCGGTGGGTTCAGGAGGGTAATAAGGAACGCCTTGCTGGATCCCAACGGCCTCGTATCACTAGCCGTCGAGATGACAGGCATCTTATACGCATGGCTGTAACGGATCATGCAGCCACGTTTCGATCCCCGGGTCAACAGATGGGGACGTTTGCATACAACAACCATCTGCACGAATAGTTCGGCGACGTTTGCAGCAGTATGGACTATCAGCTCGGAGACCATGACTGCGGTTACCCTTGACGATGCATCAGAGACAGGAGCGCCTGCGATGGTGTACTCAACGACGGACCTGGGTGCACGAATGGCAAAACGCCATTTATTCGGATGAATCGAGGCTCTGTTTACAGCATCATGATGGTCGCATCCGTTTTTGGCGACATTACGGTGAACGCACATTGGAAGGGTGTACTCGTCATCGCCATACTGGCGTATCACCCGGCGTGATGGTATGGGGTGCCATTGGTTACACGTCACGGTCACCTCTTGTTCGCGTCGACGGCACTTTGAACAGTGGACGATACATTTCAGATGTGTTGCGACCCTTGGCTCTACCCTTCATTCAATCCCTGCGAAACCCTACGTTTCAGCAGGATAATGCACGACCGCATGTTGCAGGTCCTGTACGGGCCTTTCTGGATACAGAAAATGGTCGACTGCTGCCGTGGCCAGCACATTCTGCAGACCTCTCACCAATTGAAATTTTTTTTTAATGTGTGTGAAATCTTATGAGACTTAACTTTCAAGGTCATCAGTCCCTAAGCTTACATACTACTTAACTTAAATTATCCTAAGACAAACACACACACCCATGCCCGTGGGAGGACTCGAACCTCCGCCGGGACCAGCCACACAGTCCATGACTGCAGCACCTAAGACCGCTCGGCTAATCCCGCGCGGCACCAATTGAAAACGTCTGGTCAATGGTGGCCGAACAACTGGCTCGTCACAATACGCCAGTCACTACTCTTGATGAACTGTGGTATCGTGTTGAAGCTGTAGGGGCAGCTGTACCTGCACACGTCATCCAAGCTCTGTTTGACTCAATACCCAGGCGTGTCCAGGCCGTTATTGCGGGCAGATGTGGTTGTTCTGGGTACTGATTTCTCAGAATCTATGCACCCAAATTGCGTGAAAATGTAATCACATGTCAGTTCTAGTATAATATATTTGTCCAATGAATACCCGTTTATCATCTGCATTTCTTCTTGGTGTAGCAATTTTAATGGCCAGTAGTGTATAATTTTATTAGTGAAGAATGGCTGCAGATAAATGTGGACTCTGTTCCATTCCTCTTTGCTTTGACCGCTTCGTTGAATCCGTGACCAGCCTTGTGGAGACTCAGTAGCTGTGCAACATTAGCGGGTCAGTATAAAAAGTTTGTTGTCCACTTAGCATAATTATTTCAAGCAAAATATGGCAGGAAGTCAGGACAGTGAAAAAATAATTTTTCCTCTTTATCGACACCTTTTTCTTCGCGATACCAAAGTTCCTGTCTTAATCGCTGAATAGGTGCTGTGGTTCAAATGGTTCAAATGGCTCTGAGCACTATGGGACTTAACTTCTGCGGTCATCATTCCCCTAGCTCTTAGAACTACTTAAACCTAACTAACCTAAGGACATCACACACAACCATGCCCGAGGCAGGATTCGAACCTGCGACCGTAGCGGTCGCGCGGTTCCAGACTGTAGCGCCTAGAACCGCTCGGCCACTTCGGCCGGCAATAGGTGCTGTTTCAAATGTGTCTCGTAGGTGTAGTTTTCATGAATGAGATCAACGATTTATATTCTAAGCACATTCTGGTGCGGTTCTGAGCATTCGAGGTCACTTACTTCCCTTGTTCGCGCATCATTGCCATTTTCGCCTCTTCTTGTTTCGTTCGCCGATATTATGGGGAAGTAATATCGTAATTACCTTGGAGTAAGAACTTGAATTTCTCTCATTTTAGCGTCGTGGTCAATTCTACAGACGTGTGTGATAAAGGTGAAATAGTACCTTTGTTTTATAACTCGTTTTACAACGTGGCCCACTCGAAATTGTGTTTTAATATTCGACATCTACATCAGCATCTACACTCGTCAAACCACTGTGAGGTGCGTGGCGGAGGATACGTCTCTTGCACCAATTATAGGACATTTTTCCGTTCCATTCAAGTATGGAGCACGATGAGAATGAGTGTTTGAATGTCTTTGTGTGTATTGTAGTTAATCTAATCTTATTTTCATGACTGCTATGGGAGCGATATTTAGGGGACTGTAGTATCTTTCTAGAGTCGACTCTTGATGCTTTGCTAGTAGACTTTCTCGGGATAGGTTCTGTCCATCTTAAAGAGTCTGCCAGCGCAACTCTTGCAAGATTTCAGTGATACTCTCCCATGGGCCAAACAAACCTGTGACCATTCGTGCTGTCCTTCTCTGTGTACATTCAACATCCTCTCGAACCTATGTGACGTGCCAACGGCCTTGTCGCAATGGTAACACCGGTTCCCGTCAGATCACCGAAGTTATGTGCTGTCAGGCATGGCTAGCCCTTGGGTGGGTGACCATCCGGTCTGCCGAGCGCTGTTCGCAAGCGGGGTGCACTCAGCCCTTGTGAGGCAAACTGAGGGGCTACTTGATTGAGAAGTAGCGACTGCGGTCATCAAAACTGACAACGGCCGGGAGAGCGGTGTGCTGATCACACTCCCCGCCACATACGCTTCCAGCGACGCCTAAGGGCTGAAGGTGACTCGGCAGTCGGTCAGTACCGTGGGGGTCTTCCGAGACTTGGTCCGATGGAGTTCAGTTTTCTAGTTTAGATCCTATGTAATCGTTCCGTTTCATGTCTCTACAAAGCGTTACAGCCAGGTATTTGTGTTAACTTCTTGCTTAGGCTATGGTCAACAGGTTGCGCAAATTTAAAACAAAAATGCAAAACATTGTGCTCTCTGTAACAGTGTTATTTTATTTTGCCACCGGTTTTGCTTTTGAACCATCATCAACCGCAGGAAAATTTTCACAGATGCATCACATGCCATACGTGCTTTAACATAAGTTATGGTAACTTACGTTAAAGTACGTATGACTTGTGATGCATCTGTGATAACTTTCCTGCTGTTGATGATGGTTCGGAATCGAAAAAGGTAGCAAAATAAAATAACGTTATTACAGACAGCACAGTTATGCATCATTTAAAATAGTATCTGTATGAGTTTAATGATCCCAACAGATGTTATATTCACAGGATACTATGTTTTTTTTTTCGTTTTGTGAAGTGCATAATTTTACATTTCTGAATATTTAAAGCAAGTTACCAATCTTTACACCACTTTGGAATCTTATCAAGGTCTGACTGAATATTTCTGTAGTGTCTTTCAGACTGTACTGTGGTTAACTGCGTCATCTGCGGAAACCCTGAGGTTACTATTATTATCGTCTGCAAGGTCATTAATATGCAACAAAAACAGCAAGGGACCCAACACACTACCCTGTGGTACAACCAAAGTTACTTCTAAATCTGTCGATGACTCTCGCTGAAAGGTAACATGCTGCGTCCTCCCTAGGAAGACTCTTCAATCCACTCACAGATTTCTCCTGACACCCCATCCGATCAAAATTTTGATAAACCTATCTGCGATATTAAGTAAAACGCTTATCGGAAATCGAGAAATACTGCATCTGTCCGACTGCCTTGATACATGGATTTCAGGACATCATGTAAGGAAAGTGATAGATGCCTCTCACGAGATCTATGTTTTTCGAAATCCACTGGTTGGCATAGAGGAAGTCGTTCTGTTCGAAATATCTCACTATGTTTAAACTCGTGTTATGTTCTAAGACTCTACGACAAACTGATATCAAGGATACCCAGTTAACCGACACACTAAAATGTACTAGACTAACCATCGACCAGAAACTAACATAGTAATGTCAGCTACTGACCATCCAACAGCTACACTGAATCTACTAACAGGCCGAACTTGGGGATTACACCCCTCGATTATTCTCCACATCTACAGAACACGATCCGATCCATCCTTTGCTATAGAGATGTTACATGGGTATTCAACCCGCCTAAGCTGTGTAAGTCCCTCCAAATCCTCGAACCCGGTACTCACCGTCTCGATCATCTCGTCAGCTTCTCATCTCACCCGCATCTGACACATCCCCATCTTCTGTACTACCCAAAATCTAGAGTCCAATCACCCCATTGTCTCCCCTCTAATCATCGATCCTGTTATGCTGCTGCGCCTTTACAAACACGTCCCACAGTCACTGCACCTAGACGCACCCCATACACTAATCCAACGCAGCAGGCTCGCTCTGTCAGGTAATAAAATCTGCTCCGATATTTACCCATTGTACCAGCTATAGCTTTCCCCACCTATTGCCACTCCTCATCAAGACTCCCCCTTTTCCTTTTTAAAATTTAAACGAAGAAAACCACTCCGTAATTACTTCTACATTGAATTTTAAAATCTTTTAAAATTTTTGCATCCATAAATATGTTTTGGCATTTCCTCACGAATTTTTGTAAATGCTCTAGGCTGAAAAGCGCGATATTATATCGCTGGCAGCCCACCTGAGGGGGACGAAATAACAAATCAAAAAATGTCTTGTATTTATGTTATGCAATTTGAATTTAACACATTTTTGTGCGCACATTATCTGAGTTTCGTTCAATTCTCTTGAAACTGATTCAACACATCATTTTGTATTTTGTGGCACCACACACTCTCAACATTTATAAAACGTGAGCAAGTTTCGTTGTTGTTGAGACTGGTTTGATGCAGCACTCCATGCTACTCTATCCTGTGCAAGCTTCTTCATCTCCCAGTACCTACTGCAGCCTACATCCTTCTGAATCTGCTTGGTGTATTCATCTCTTGGTCTCCCTCTACGATTTTTACCCTCCACGCTCCCCTCCAATGCTAAATTTGTGATCCCTTGATGCCTCAAAACATGTCCTACCAACCGATCCCTTCTTCTAGTCAAGTTGCGCCACAAACTTCTCTTCTCCCCAATCCTATTCAATACCTCCTCATTAGTTACGTGATCTACCCACCTTATCTTCAGCATTCTTCTGTAGCACCACATTTCGAAACCTTCTATTCTCTTCTTGTCCACACTAGTTATCGTCCATGTATCACTTCCATACATGGCTACACTCCATACAAATACTTTCAGAAACGACTTCATGACACTTAAATCTATACCCGACGTTAACAAATTACTCTTCTTCAGAAACGATTTCCTTGCCATTGCCAGTCTACATTTTATATCCTCTCTACTTCGACCATCATCAGTTATTTTACTCCCTAAATAGCAAAACTCCTTTACTACTTTAAGTGTCTCATCTCCTAATCTAATCACCTCAGCATCACCCGATTTAATTTGACTACATTCCATTATCCTCGTTTTGCTTTTGTTGATGTTCATCTTATATCCTCCTTTCAAGACACTGTCCATTCCGTTCAACTGCTCTTCCAAGTCCTTTGCTGTCTCTGACAGAATTACAATGTCATCGGCAAATCTCAAAGTTTTTACTTCTTCTCCATTAATTTTAATACCTACTCCGAATTTTTTTTTTTTTTGTTTCCTTTACTGCTTGCTCAATATACAGATTGAATAACATCGGGGAGAGGCTACAACCCTGTCTCACTCCTTTCCCAACCACTGCTTCCCTTTCATGCCCCTCGACTCTTATAACTGCCATCTGGTTTCTGTACAAATTGTAAATAGCCTTTCGCTCCCTGTATTTTACCCCTGCCACCTTCAGAATTTGAAAGAGAGTATTCCAGTTAACATTGTCAAAAGCTTTCTCTAAGTCTACAAATGCTAGAAACGTAGGTTTGCCTTTTCTTAACCTTTCTTCTAAGATAAGTCGTAAGGTTAGTATTGCCTCACGTGTTCCAACATTTCTACGGAATCCAAACTGATCTTCCCCGAGGTCCGCTTCTACCAGTTTTTCCATTCGTCTGTAAAGAATTCGAGTTAGTATTTTGCAGCTGTGACTTATTAAACGGATAGTTCGGTAATTTTCACATCTGTCAACACCTGCTTTCTTTGGGATTGGAATTATTATATTCTTCTCGAAGTCTGAGGGTATTTCGCCTGTCTCATACATCTTCCTCACCAGATGGTAGAGTTTTGTCATGACTGGCTTTCCCAAGGCCATCAGTAGTTCTAATGGAATGTTGTCTACTCCCGGTGCCTTGTTGCGACTCAGGTCTTTCAGTGCTCTGTCAAGCTCTTCACGCGGTATCTTATCTGTCATTTCGTCTTCGTCTACATCCTCTTCCATTTCCATAATATTGTCCTCAAGTACATCGCCCTTGTATAAACCCTCCATATACTCCTTCCACCTTTCTGCCTTCCCTTCTTTGCTTATAACTGGGTTGCCATCTGAGCTCTTGATATTCATGCAAGTGGTTCCCTTCTCTCCAAAGGTCTCTTTAATTTTCCTGTAGGCAGTATCTATCTTACCCCTCGTGAGATAAGTCTCTACATCCTTACATTTGTCCTCTAGCCATCCCTGCTTAGCCATTTTGCACTTCCTGTCGATCTCATTTTTGCCTGCTTCATTCACTGCATTTTTATATTTTCTCCTTTCATCAATTAAATTCAATATTTCTTCTGTTACCCAAGGATTTCTATTAGCCCTCGCCTTTTTACCTATTTGATCGTCTGCTGCCTTGACTACTTCATCCCTCAGAGCTACCCATTCTTCTTCTACTGTATTTCTTTCCCCCATTCCTGTCAATTGTTCCCTTATGCTCTCCCTGAAACACTTTACAACCTCTGGTTCTTTCAGTTTATCCAGGTCCCATCCCCTTAAATTCCCACTTTTTTGCAGTTTCTTCAGTTTCAATCTGCAGTTCATAACCAATAGATTGTGGTCAGAATCCACATCTACCCCTGGAAATGTCTTACAATTTATAACCTGGTTCCTAAATCTCTGTCTTACCATTATATAATCTATCTGATACCTTTTAGTATCTCCAGGATTCTTCCAGGTATACAACCTTCTTTTATGATTCTTGAAGCAAGTGTTAGCTATGATTAAGTTATGGTCTGTGCAAAATTCTACTAGGCGGCTTCCTCTTTCATTCCTTCCCCCCAATCCATATTCACCTACTATGTTTCCTTCTCTCCCTTTTCCTACTGACGAATTCCAGTCACCCATGACTATTAAATTTTCGTCTCCCTTCACTACCTGAATAATTTCTTTTATCTCGTCATACATTTCTTCAATTTCTTCATCATCTGCAGAGCTAGTTGCCATATAAACTTGCACTACTGTAGTAGGCATGGGCTTTGTGTCTGTCTTGGCCACAATAATGCGTTCACTATGCTGCATGTAGTAGCTAACCCGCACTCCTATTTTTTTATTCATTATGAAACCTACTCCTGCATTACCCCTATTTGATTTTGTATTTATAACCCTGTATTCACCTGACCAAAAGTCTTGTTCCTCCTGCCACCGAACTTCACTAATTCCCACTATATCTAACTTTAACCTATCCATTTCCCTTTTTAAATTTTCTAACCTACCTGCCCGATTAAGGGATCTGACATTCCACGCTCCGATCCGTAGAACGCCAGTTTTCTTTCTCCTGATAACGACGTCCTCTTGAGTAGTCCCCGCCCGGAGATCCGAATGGGGACTATTTTACCTCCGGAATATTTTACCCAAGAGGACGCCATCATCATTTAATCATACAGTAAAGCTGCATGTCCTCGGGAAAAATTACGGCTGTAGTTTCCCCTTGCTTTCAGCCGTTCGCAGTACCAGCACAGCAAGGCCGTTTTGGTTAATGTTACAAGGCCAGATCAGTCAATCATCCAGACTGTTGCCTCTGCAACTACTGAAAAGGCTGCTGCCCCTCTTCCGGAACCACATGTTTGTCTGGGCCTCTCAACAGATACCCCTCCGTTGTGGTTGCACCTACGGTACGGCCATCTGTATCGCTGAGGCACGCAAGCCTCCCCACCGACGGCATGTGAATAACAAAATTCTCATATGAAGGTGAGCAGATCTACTAAAGAGCTGTTGGCCACTAAAATTTCCCCCAAAGAGATCATGAAGAAAAGGCGGAAAGCTTGGAAAAGATATTGGCTTTTCATCAGCAGAATACTGGGTGCTACAGGCGGGAAAGACGTCCTAATCCATATAAACTTCGGGACAGTATGCACCACAGGAATTTTGGCAAAATGAGCAGGTCTCAGAGAAAGTTAACGCGAAAATTGTTGCCATACTGTAAGGGGACCTATGAAATTGTCCGTTTTGTGCCTTAAGTAAAGACTTGGTGACGGTAAAGCAAGGCAGGGTACCTATTTTGCAGGTTCAAATTGCATATCACCTGAAAGATCTTATAGTACACTGGTGTCGAAAATTAAAGCAAATTCCCCGTCCTATGTCTGATTCACGATATAATCATACAGACTGTCACCTGATGTCGTTAAGATCGTGTTCTGCAAGGAAGAAGGCATCCCAATCAACGGACAAGAACGCCAGAAATGACATCAGGGCACCTATCAAACGCCACCCGCTGTGGCCGAGCGGTTCTAGGCGCTTCAGTCTCGAACCGCGCTCCTGCTACGGTCGCGGGTTCGAATCCTGCCTCGGGCATGGATGTGTGTGATGTCCTTAGGTTAGTTAGGTTTAAGTAGTTCTAAGTCTAGGGTACTGATGACCTCAGATGAAATGAAATGTCGTGTGGCTAGGGCCTCCCGTCGGGTAGACCGTTCACCTGATGCAGGTGTTTTGATTTGACGGCACTTCGGCGACCTGCACGTAAATGGGGATGAAATGATGATGATTAGGACAACACAACACCAAGTCCCTGAGCCGAGAAAATCTCCGACCCAGCCGGGAATCGAACCCGGGCCCTGAGGATTGAGATTCCGTCACGCTGACCACTCGGCTACCGGGGGACGGGGGAGATGTTAAGTCCCTTAATGCTTAGAGCCGTTTGAACCTATCAAACGGGCTAGTTTTTGCCGGGAAGTCGCATAACCACAATCGCTGTGTACAGTCACTGACGGAGCAGTATGGCACAGAGAAGACGCCTACCAGATTCTCTGCAGTGAAGGGCCGTAGGAAGAATCGAAGCGAGACAGTCGCAGACTGATGTGGTCTGATGGCTTAATGTGAATCGCTCTGTTGTTTCTGGGATGTTGTGACTGTTTATAAAAAGCGAAACTGTATCCCGGAGACCAGAACAGGGCCGACCAAGTGTGACATCAGAAAGAGCGAACCATTATTTGGCTGTAAGGGCACGACGGTATCGCCTTACTGCTGCACTGTAACTGGCATCTGACCTCGCAGCATCCCGTGGAAGTGTTGTGTCGGGGCAAGCGGTCTACAGAAGGCTTCAGCAGAGTGGCCTTCATTGTTTGAGAGCCGCTCTCTGTTTACCTTAGACGCGCCTTCGCGGAAGGGACCGTCTCGACTGGAATCGTCAGCATGCCACCTGGACGGTCGAACGGTGGACCAATGTTCTTATCACAGATGAGCCCCGATTTTGTCTGGAAAGTGATTCTCGACTGATTCGCATCTGGAGGGCACGCGGAACACGATTTCGGGACCCAAACATTGTGGAAAGAGATCGATATCTAAGAGGAACCCTAATGGTGTGGGCGGGGATTACGTTGACCACTCGAACACCTCTTCATGAAATAGTACAGGTGAACTGTTGTTGTTGTTGCTGTTATGGTCCTCAGTCCTGAGACTGGTTCGATGCAGCTCTCCATGCTACTCTATCCTGTGCTAGCTTCTTCATCTCCCAGTACCTACTGCAACCTACATCCCTCTGAATCTGCTTAGTGTATTCATCTCTTGGTCTCCCTCTACGATTTTTACCCTCCACGCTGCCCTCCAATACCAAATTGGTGATCCCTTGATGCCTCAGAACATGTCCTACCAACCGATCCGTTCTTCTAGTCAAGTTGTGCCACAAACTTCTCTTCTCCCCAATCCTATTCAATACCTCCTCATTAGTTATGTTATCTACCCACCTAATCTTCAGCATTCTTCTGTAGCACCACATTTCGAAAGCTTCTATTCTCTTCTTGTCCAAACTATTTATCGTCCATGTTTCACTTCCATACATGTCTACACTCCATACAAATACTTTCAGTAACGACTTCCTGACACTTAAACCTATACTCGATGTTAACAAATTTCTCTTCTTCAGAAATGCTTTCCTTGCCATTGACAGTCTACGGGTGAATTAGCAAGATTTAATTTCTGTCAAGTACTGTGAGGAGGTCTGAGGATCTCACGCGCGACTGTGGTGAGGTGCCGTCGTCCCAAGCTTCGTGATGATGGACGATAATGCCCGACCTAGAGCACGTCTAGGATGCACTAGGGAGACGGGTTGAATCTCGTCAGCAGGCACCAACCACTCTCCAAACGTTGCGCGCAGCTCTGCAGGAAGAATGGGTGTTATTGCCTAACATGAGACTGATGACGTCATTCACAGCAAGTCCCGACCTTGTCAGCCCTGTGTTAGTGCAAGAGGTGCTCATATCCCATACTGACCACATTAACCAGCGTGTGTGCAAATCCGTCAAGTTGGAAAAATACGGAGAACATTTTTGTCTACCGTTATGCATGTTACATTTGATTACATTCTGTATTCTTTACATTGTTTCTACTTTACTTCCATCTGTTTATACTGTTTTCTGGCCAAACAGAAGCAACCTTGGGCAGGAGTGTGCATGTGATCATTGTAAAGCTGTTACTACATTGTATTTAAGTGTTCTTTATTTTTGCATTCCAATTATCGTCCTCTTGCTGTGTGGTTAAGGGTAAGTGGAGGAGCGGTGGAGAGAGGGACGAGTATCGAGCAGGAAATTGTGCCCTTGTGGAGCGGCACAATTGGACTTCCTGCCGTTAGTTCCGGGATACTCGAGGGTTTTAGTGGCCAGTTCAGCTAGAGGTCTCTTGCTATGCTCGGCCTTCGATGCCACCGCCTCTCGAGATTGCCCTGGTGGCATGGCGAAGCGAGCAGCAGTTTGTTGGCGGCCAAGAAGCGGAAGGGAAGCAGTGACGGTGTGGGACATGGAGTGCCGTGGCACGTGCGGCGTGTTGAGTGTCGTCACAACGTCAACACTGGGCCGTACGTGGACACCGCCCGCCGACGATGTCTTTTCCCACTGTCCATAAGAAGACGGCAGCTGCAGTCAGAGGCGAGGAATGGTGAAGATCAGTTATTGTGTCTTGTAGAGAGGGCTGAGTGTTGTATTCTTTATTGCCCGTACCATGTTTTACTCATGCATACTAACATTGGGCTGCCTGTCAAAAGCTTTTAAAATTACTAAAATAGTTGCTCTGCTGAAACCAAACAAACCATCAGATAAAGCCGAAAGTTACCGCCCTATCGCTCTTCTCAACTGCTGCAACAAACAACTTCTGGAACGGCTACTCCTTAACAGGGTGGGCCCACTAATCCTAGAAGTCATCCCACCAGAGCAGGCAGGTTTCAGACCCAATAGGAGCTGCACAGACCAGGTTCTAAGTCTAACGACATATATCGAAGTAGGTTTTCAGAAACAAAAAAAGACTGCGGTAGCTTTCATAGACCTAACAGCTGCCTCTGACACTGTATGGAAGGAAGGACTTCTACGCAAACTGATAAAAGCAATCCCCTGCCGTATGACACTGAGACTTATCAACAACTTGCTTTCGGATAGATACTTGCAGGTGATACAGGGTAATGACATAAGCAAACAGAGGAAACTGAACAATGGAGTGCCTCAAGGATCAGTTTTAGCACCAATGCTCTTTAATATTTACATCTCTGACATGCCTGAAACCATCTCAAGGACGTACAGCTATGCTGATGATATGGCCCTAGATATCCAAAGCAAGCAGTTTGAAGACACTCAAAAAATGCTCACAACTGACCTAAACAAAATGCATGAGTATTTCACCAAATGGAGGCTAATACCAAATCCCACCAACACTGAAGTCAGCTGTTTTCATTTGAACAACAGATTGGCGGGATATGAGCTGAAGGTTCATATGAACAACAGTCAACTGCGATATCAGCCACATCCAAAGTACCTGGGGGTCACTCTATATAGGACATTATCCTCCAAAAGACACCTGGAAAATGTATCCAATAAAATGAGCTCACGGAACAGCCTCATTCAGAGGCTCCGCAGCACTAACTGGGAAGCAGCAGCAGACACACTACGAACCTCTGCACTTGCCTTAGTGTATTCTGCAGCCGAGTACTGTGCACCAGCGTGGTTAACCAGCAAGCATGTAAACAAGGTGGACACCCAGCTCAACGCTGCTATGAGAACCATAATTGGATGCATAAAGACTACCCCACTATATTGGCTTCCAACACTTAGTCACATAGCTCCACCCTCCCTGCGAACACAGGAAGCTTTGATGAAGGAATACACAAAAATAACGAATAACCCCCTACTTCCTATCCATGAAGATGTCCCAGCTTTGGAAAGAACACGACTCCGCTCCAGAAATCCCCCTATAAGACTGCCCCAACAACTGTCAGCTGCCAACTTCAGCATGCATACTAAATGTCACGAGAGCTGGAGTGATAGTGCCTCCCCTGACAACCGTGAACTTATTTATCCATCAGAGAAACCTAAGGGCTTTGAACTTCCATGACAGATATGGAAAAGCCGAAACAGAATCGGAACAGGACATGGACTATGTGCACACAATCTACACAAGTGGGGAGAGCTTCCCAGTCCTAGCTCTGACTGTGGGGCACCTAATCAAACAATACAGCACATCGCCCAGGACTGTGAATCAAGAGCCTACCAGGGTAGTCGGGCTGACTTCTTCAGCGCCACACCGCCCTGCCTCGAATGGGTCGCCAATTTGGGCGACAGAATTTGAAGACTTGTGTAATGCAAAATATCTGCTGTGATGTTACTTTTTATTGTGTTTATGTATTATATTTTATCTGAATATGTATCCTTTACTTATGTATTTTATAGTGTATTTTGTCATATAATTTCATAATGTAATAAGTGTAAACCATGTGTGTAGAGCCATACGTTAAATAAATAAATAAATTACCCGTACCTAGTGATGGGCAGCTGACAGATGTTGTCAGAGTGAAATTACTGCGCGGCAGATACTGAGAGCAGTGAAGTCAACCAGTGGCTGACGTTGTGTTTCCCAACGCGGTGTAACCGCTGTACGTTGTGAAACCTATGCAGCACGGCGTGGCTGTGAGGGCATGGGAGATTCATTTCTGCCTTGTGTTTTCTGTGGTGTCACCGCCAGACACCACACTTGCTAGGTGGTAGCCATTAAATCGGCCGCGGTCCGTTAGTATACGTCGGACCCGCGTGTCGCCACTGTCAGTGATTGCAGACCGAGCGCCGCCACACGGCAGGTCTAGAGAGACTTCCTAGCACTCGCCCCAGTTGTACAGCCGACTTTGCTAGCGATGGTTCACTGACAAATTACGCTCTCATTTGCCGAGACGATAGTTAGCATAGCCTTCAGCTACGTCATTTGCTACGACCTAACAAGGCGCCATTATCAATTGCTATTTATCTTGTGATGCATGTACCGTCAGACCGATGTTCACCAATTGTGGATTAAAGTTAAGTATTCCAACAGCTACATACTTTATTTGCTAGACTCAAATCCTTTAACTGTTCCAGACCTCACGCCAGCCTGCGTGAGCTTAAAAGCGTGCCTTTCGGCTACCACCTAGTGGCTTGGCTATCTTGCCAAGTCACTACATTTTCTACTCACTTAGAGATCATGTTTCGGTCACTGTGATATGCTGTGTTACGGTAGGCAGCTCTGTGTGTTCGTATTGTCCATACTATTAGTGAGTAGGTGGGGGTGATTCTTGGTAGTAGAGAGTGGTTTTTGTTTATTTAGTACTCTGTGTTAACCTGGTTGTCAGTTTCTAGAATTACTACAGGCTGATATTGTGACTACTGTGAGTTCATTTGTTCTGGATTGGTGCCCACTCGTTCGTCACCAGAGCTGAATAAGATCAGTGTGTGGAAATTCTGTATGTCCTTAGAATAATTTTTCTTTATTATTATTTTTGATGTGCCCATTTTAAGCAAGGATTACTTCTGGGTAGAAAATTGTTTATTTTGATATTAACTCCCAAGCATTCCTGTTGATGTCACTTGAGTTTTATGTGATAGTATATGTTTTTTAATAAATGCTATTGTAATGTTAAGTACAGTCTTGCACTGCCCCAAGCCAAACCCCATTGCACCCAAATCCATGCGCTACACGCTCTACTGATGTTCAATCGTTCGCCATCTCTGATGGAATTACAATGTGCTCGGTAAGTCTCAAAGTTTTTATTTGTTCTCCCTTCTTTCTGCAGAGAATCACCTGACGGATGGTGAGTATTCAGGGACATGACAAGAACGATCGTTCGGAAGTAAAAAGTCTACTGAAAATGGCCTCTAAAATGCATGAGTACTTATTCATCTTTGTCAGTGTGAAACAAATCTCTTCTGCTGCAAGCTCTTTATTTCCCATATTTTGACAGGTGGTGTCATAGTCCAAAGCAAGAGAAGAAAGAAGAATGAGATTTTCACTCTGCAGCGGGTGTGCACTGATATGAAACTTCCTGGCAGATTAAAACTGTGTGCCGCTCCGAGACTCGAACTCGGGACCTTTGCCTATTGCGGGCAAGTGCTCTGCCAACTGAGCTACCCAAGCACGACTCACGCTCCGTCCTTACAGCTTCACTCCTGCCAGTACCTCGTCACCTACCTTCCAAACTTTACAGAAGGTCCCCTGCGAACCTTGCAGAACTAGCACTCCTGAAAGAAAGGATATTGAAGATACATGGCTTAGGCACAGCCTGGGGGGACCAGGTACTGGCAGAAGTAAAGCTGTGAGGACAGGGCGTGAGTCGTGCTTGGGTAGCTCTGTTAGTAGAGCACTTGCCCGCGAAAGGCAGAGGTCCCGAATTCGAGTCTCGGAGCGGCATACAGTTTTCATCTGCCAGGAAGTTTTCAAGAGAAGAAGTGTGCAATAAACACTGGCTCTAAACAGCGTACCTTAAGGGATGTTAATGCTTGTCCGTCTTTGTTACTGTGAACCACATCTCTCGCACTGACCAACAGCATGTAGCTCTTAAGGTATGCATTTTCACTGGACCTCTTCGCTTCCTGTTACATCCCTGAATACTGACCATTCCTCTTGGGATTCCTTGTGTATTTCTTCTGCTTCCTTTGCTGCTTCCTCAGTGTAGAGATTGAATAACATCTGGCACATATTACAACCCTGCCTCACTCCCTCTTCAAATACCGCTTCCGCTGCTCGTCCTTCAGCTCTTGTAACTGCAGTCTGGTTCGTCTACTAGTTGCTACCTTTCACTCCCCGTATTTTTACCGCTCCTACCTTTAGAATTTCAATCAGAGTACTCCAATCAACAAAATCAAAAGTTTTTTTTCCAAATTTACTAATGCTATAAACGTTGGTTTGCCTTTACTCAGTCTGTCTTCAAAAAGAAGTCTTGCAGTCGGTATAGCTGCGTGAGTGTCTAAGTTTTTCTAGAATCCAATTAGTCTTCCCCGAAGTCGGCTTCTACCAGTGTTTGCGTTCTCCTATTCCATTTCGATACAAGTTCCACGAAAGCGTAACTTTGATCTTATACATTCTTTTTCTTTGTAGGCCATATTTTTGCTTTAAGTTTCACAAATTTTGCCGTTATTTGTTTTATCCATGTAAACCCTTTCGTGGTTCAAGGGACACATACGTCCACTAAAGTAATAAGCAGTTTTGAGAGTTGTAACGTATAAATCTCATATCTGTCTAGTGTTACGATGTAGCGAGACCCTTTCGGATTAGAGTAAAATAATACGGACGACAGGATGGTTATATAGAAGGCCGTGAACGATCAAATGGTGCGGCGTGTTTTCGTAAATGCCACAGTGCGTCTGTTTCACAAGAATCAAATCAAATCACCTTCTTCTCCGTTCCGAGAATGTCTGAGGTAACTAACTGTGTTTTCTTTTACACCAAATACATTATTCTGAAACATTAGTACACACCTCAGTAATTCAGCTGGTTTGTACATGATTTATATACAATGGGACGTACATGCCCCAGAAGACCTCATAGAATGTGCAACACATTGGTGTGTAGTATTTTAAAGTCAACTCAAAATGATATATTGTAAACTTTTGGGCGATATTCCATGTTTTTGATTGTCAGGAAAATAAAAGTGCTTTGGTAATGGTTTGTTATATTTTTTCTGTAATTGTTATGCTGATAAAACGATTTTACAATAAAAAAATTTCAATCTGAAAATCTTAGGTTCACATGAAAACATGGATCTAGTTAGGTTCGTGGGACACATGTGTGTCACTTCACCAACTTTCAAAATCGGTCACTTTAAGAATTTTTTGGCAGTAAAAGTGCATTATTTATCACAAAGGAAGACAGTTTTTTACCTTTTATTTTTCAAATATATGCAGAACAAATTTTTACCTGAACGAGTTAAGTATTTAACAGGATGACCAATCTCAAGTGAATGCTGAGATTTTCGCTGAATCATAAAATCAGAGATGGTGAGCAATTCGTGACTTAGTTCCTACATGTAATTCCTCTATGAATGAAGAAATGGTAGTAAACCGCATTGTTTTCTACTAGTAATATGAAATCTGGAACTGCGTGCAAAAAGGGATACAACAAAATATAAAGCTCAGATATCACAATTAAATTTAATTAATTTACTTTAATTTAATTAATTAATTTATAATTAAAGTTCAGATTGAATTTGGTGAACTGTCAGCATGCAGAAATGGATAGCTAATTCCGACTACAGGACGGAACAAGCTCCACGCCTCTTCCTAGTACTAATGCACCAGCAACTGTAGCCTGCACTGGTATATGTATTATGCCTGTGTGCATAGGACTTCAGGTACCTAACGAATTTCATGAGTGACGAAAAACTGTATGCTCTACATATTTACTGTGAGTATAACACAAATAGCCCGAAAGTCGTTCTAGTATGTAGTAAGAGTTGTCCCAAACTGAAGTCACGACAACGATACAAAGACTTTGCAAAACGAACGTTTCGAGATTACTTAAATTCCACAAAGCGACTGCCATGGGCGAAACGTGGTAAGAGAATTTGCTTACGCTACAACTGTCGATTCAAATTCCAGTGTATTGTATATACGTGGAAAGTTGGCAGAGCCACTGGAATAAATAAATTAGAATTTTATTCGTGTGCCTTTTGGCTCTGCAGCGGCAATTGCATGACGGTCATTTCCACCAGCGGGTTCATTTTTTGTAGGTTTGCGTTGACGCCTCTAGGTTACAACGACAGTTTTCTGAAGAACTTTCTCTTTACCGATGAAGTTACCTTTGCAAACGGTGGCAGCATGAATTTATGATACATGCGTTACTGGGCAGCGGAGAATTGTGATATCCAGGACGAGCAGCGTTTGCATCATCTGTAAGTTCAGGTTACCATCATCATCACCATCATTTTCACCTTAGTTCAAGGACCGTGCTTTTTAGTCTAGTCCAGTCCCTATCGCTTCCTCGACCTTACCGTGCCTCTCCTACTGGTACATAATATCTCCAAATTCTCCAAGAGAACCGGTTTAGGGTAAGTTTTGTTAACAGGAGCACTGCACATTATTATCAGACTGAAATCGGTGGTCATAGCTATTTCGTCCATAATTGTAAAGTGAGTTGCAACACTAAGAGAACACCGTTTCTTACATCTCTGTGCCGTGGCGTGGCAACAATTAGGCCTATTTAAGCTTGACAATGGCGTAACGCCGAAATCATAGCAGCAAAATAAAAGCGATAACCGCAATGTGACATACTTTAATCAACACAAGGTATCTGGAGAAATAAATTGATCTCTATAAATAACAAAATAAATGGAAAAACTTCTATAGCTCGAGGAAACGTGAAGCACACAATTTGACCTTATGCTGTCCGCACAGGGATCCACAAGTCTACATCATGACAGTCAGCGACTTGATTTTTCTGTATATCTGATCAAAAGTATCCGGATAGTTGTACGAATTGGTCACCAGATGTCACGTGAGGCGGACCAGAGAATGGAAAAGGAGACGTTGAGAACCGTGTCGTCAAAGGCAAAGCAATAACAAGCAGAACGGGTCAGTCACGCCTGGGGGTACAAATGGTTGGGGACCCTTAAACTGGAATCTCGTTTCTTGACCGTGTGCCGCCTCCACGCCACGTACATGATACTCCCACGGCGATCATACTGACCTGCTCCTCACTGCTGCTGGCTTGCCTGAAATTATGAATCTAAACATGCAAGCGGGTTTAGGGGAGCCACTCAACATCAAACACGACACTGTCCTTCGTCTGGTATGAACAACTATATTCTGAGACGATACGAAGAACAATAGGTTGCACTTTTTACACTCAAAGTCGTAAGTTTTGATGCCAACTTCTAGACGATTACCTGTCCACAATATCACTTGGACGAGCGTACGCGTAACCGACTCGACGCGGGTGACTGTTAATGATGCAGAAGCCGACTGATCGGCTCGTCACACATACACAAATATTTTGCAGCAGTACTCCTTGACATTAGTAATAATATAACACTTCTCATAAAGTAAAATTTTCAGTGTTGAGTTCTCTCTTGTGCGAGCGTGCGCGTAACCGTCGCGGCGCGGCTGATTGTTGATGATGCGGAAACGCGATGACCGAACGCACGTTCTCACGTTCGCTGCAAGACACTGGCACTTGATTGCACTCCTTTGTGGTAACTACTTTCACTGATTCACATTAGTTCATTCCAGGAGACCGAACACGGCGCGAATGATTGATGCTGTGCGGTACGACACGCAACGAACGGATACACAAACACGTTATCGGCGGCACTGTTCATATTTAAACCCCTTCTTTGCGCGCTTTTCACTGAAACCACTTCCATATCTCATTACTTCACTGTAACAGCACTTGCAGCAACACTTAAACTTCCATAACAATGCCTCTCACATGCAGAGCTACCCACAACACAACAGCTCCGTGACCTGTGCTCGACTCTGCAAACGCGCTGCCCGGAAAGATACTCTGCAACCAAGCCAGCGATATGACAATACGCTTACAGGGAGAGATCATTGACCTCGAACGTGGAACGACGAGTAATAATTGGACGTTACCCTTAGTAACAAATCAATCAGGAATATTTCAACCATTCTGTAGCTGCGCAAGTCGACGTATGGTGGTGTAATTGCGAAGCGGAAACGCGAAGGAACAACCTCAGCTAAACCAAGACCCAGCGTGCAACAGTTGATGAGTCGGCCACAGTACCGCTTTGATCACTGCAGGGGCAGCTTCAGGGCATGGGGCCTGTAGTTGTCACACTCACAGATGGTTTGAAAATGGACATAGGTGTCCGAAACTAGTCACCATCAACAAACAAAAAAATGGTACTTCCCAATGCAACTTATGACGGAGCAACAAGCATTTATTTCAAGTGTCTGGCAGACGGTTCATCGAACCACCTTCGCAATAATTCTCTATTACTCCAATCTCGAACAGCGCGCTGAAACAACGATCACCTGTATCTTTCCGTGCAAGCTCTGATTTCCCTTATTTTATTATGATGATCGTTTCTCCCTATGTAGGTCGGCGTCAACAAAATATTTTCGCATTTGGAGGAGAAAGTTGTTGACTGAGAGTTCGCGAGAAGATTCCGCCGCAACGAAAAACACCGAAAAACGCACTCTTGTCATGAACCAGCATCTGAGAGGCAGTGGTCTGTGGAATAGACCAGCCCACCAGAATTCTCGACCTGAACCTAATAGGACACCGTTGGGATGAATTAGAACGTTGGCTTCGCTCCAGACCACAGCGCTCAACATCACTACCTTTTCTTATATCTTGTGATGAGAAAGAAAGGATAGCCGTTCGTGCGCAGATATTCAGACACCTAACTGAAATTGTGCCCAGAGAGTTCAAGCTGTCATAATTTCGAAGGGTCGACACATCTCATGTTTATGTATGCTAATTTGTGTCCAGATAGTTTAAATCAGAGGCCACCCGGGGTGACCGAGCGTTTCTAGGCGCTTCAGTCTGGAACCGCGTGAACGCTACCGTCGCAGGTTCGAATCCTGCCTCGGGGATAGGTGTGTGTGATGTCCTTGGGTTAGTTAGGTTTAACTAGTTCTAAGTTCTAGGGTTACTGATGACTTCAGATGTTAAGTCCCATAGTGCTCAGAGCCATTTGAACCATTTTTGCAAACTACTCGCAAATCACCGAAACGATGCAAATTGTCAAAAGATAATACATGTGTAACGCTATGCAAACACACTCACAATGCTTGAACAGCCAAAAATAAAGCACTGCAAGTACAAAAAGAAACACTTTCGAACTATCATCAAATGCGGAGTGTTCCAATGGGCTCACGCGTCGACGCTCCCGCAAGCCACCACCGGATGGCAATCAGTGCCAGCAGTCACCGCTCTCACGCTACTGGCGCCTACAGCAAGCAGGTGGAAGTCGCGTCTACAGACATCTTCGAAACGCAAACGTTCTCACCGTTATGTAGAGGCTCCTGTCCCCTGCACAAAGGATGTCTTGTGAATGAATGGAGTATTTTGATTGGCTCTTAGTGAGTTTACCCGCCAAATTACTGATGCTGCCAGTGTGGAAGCACTGTCCGCTTTTCTTTTCTGCAGACGAGGCTTTCAGCGGCAAAAAACAATTTTGTACAGATCACCATATTGCATTGACAGTTAAACCCTGTAAAAGTGATCTACAAATCGTCAAATACATCCCACGTAATCACTGTGGCACTGTGCAGCATTGATGGAGGAAACTACCACGGTAAACGTGGCCCATGACTGCAGCTGAGGAAGAGCATATGAACCAGACAGAGAGGACAGCCAGCTGTGGATGACCGAACATCCCGGGAGAACGCTATCAATACTCCCAGTGCAAACAATCGTTATACTGTTGTACTCAATCTTCTCAAATCACCAAATGCAACACACGCGGTTCCAAAGGCAACTGGGTCTTAATTTAATATTTACCCAACCAGGGATAACCGTGAGACAATTCACCATTAGTCGAAATCTTTCTCGGCTCCCTGAACCGGTGTACAAAGGATGGCATGCTTACTTGCTGCTATGCTTTCTACGGCCATCTCCAGACTCACAAGAATGTTGGGAACCAGGCAAATATTTATCAGTGTAGCTACAGTTCAATAGTATTGTTGCTGCAGTCTGACATCGAGCAATGTATTGGAAATTTCTCCTCTCGACAGCCTATGTAGGTAGGCTGTTTAGGTTTTTTTATTGGTAACGCCACGTAGCACTCTGTATGAAAATCACTGGCTGTGCTGTGTGCAGTCTGTGGCTGGTTTGCATTGTTGTTGGCTATTGTAGCGTTGGGCAGCTGAATGTTAACAGCGCGTAGCGTTGCGCAGTTGGAGGTGGGCCGCCAGCAGTGGTGGATGTGGGAAGTGAGATGGTGGAGTTTTGAGAGCGGATGATCTGGATAGAGACAGTAAATTTGTGAGACTGGATGTCATAAACTGATATATATATATATTATGACTTTTGAACACTATTAAGGTAAATACATTGTTTGTTCCCTATCAAAATCTTTCATTTGCTAACTATGCCTATCAGTAGTTAGTGCCTTCAGTAGTTTGAATCTTTTATTTAGCTGGCAGTAGTGGCGCTCGCTGTATTTCAGTAGTTCGAGTAACGAAGATTTTTGTGAGGTAACTATTTTGAGAAAGGCACAGGTTAATGTTAGTCAGGGCCATTCTTTTGTAGAGATTATTGAAAGTCAGATTGTGTTGCGCTAAAAAAATATTGTATCTCAGTTTAGTGTTGATCAGAATAAGTAAAGAGCGAAATGTCTGAGTACGTTCAGTTCTGCTCAGCTGTTTGAAAATCAAATAATGTAAGAGGTTTATCAGCACAGTAATTCAGTAATTTCTCTAAGGGGGACGTTTCAATGTCTTCTCTCGACAGCCATGGTTCTGGAACAAATCTCAGTATCTATAGCACACATAATATTTCACTGTCCTTACAGCTATCGATGTGCTGAATCAAAACCACCCTCATTGCAGGACATCCAGTAGCGACCACAGGACACCCGTGCACATAACGCGAAGACTGTTGTACAACGGCTGGATTGGTTCCCATAGGTAAAAAGGTGTCACTACTTCTAGTCCCGACCTATTCGCTTGCTTGCTTTGTTTCTCACACATCTCCAGACTCTGGGATTACAAGGACACATGTATTTTTTACATGGTTTGCCAGAATATTATACCATTTACGCGACACTTCTCGATACCATGCACATGACAGTATCGTACCGATCGCTCGCACAACATAATTACAAAGATATAGACTGGAAATTATTTCTCTAAAAAATCGAAACTTCAGCAAGGTGGAGCGCGCTGTAAACCACTGAGTAACTAGAAACTTATCCCATCTGCATAGACCTTTATGTGAAAACTCGAAAAGAATAGAGGAAACAGATATTTCCACTCTAGAATACTGATGTCGGTGATATAACAGATACCAAATCATTCTTATAATTTACAACTAAGGTGTTTCTCATCTCTAGAGAACCAGCAAACGTGTCCTCCACTCGCCTTTCACCTGCTAGCACCTACTTTCATGTTCGAGTAAACATTCCTCTGGGTTTTTCCACACTTTTGTTCAACTCATGTATACATTCCACTCGAAATTAAATAAGATGAGAATGAGAAATATCTATTCGCAAATGTCACATCAAATGATGTACTGCTAAATTACTGACTTTGTTTTGTAATGTAGATATATGTTAAAACTGAAAGGATCGATGTTCTCTCAACTGAATAAAGACGGGAAATATGAAGAAGCAGTCAATCGGACAATTTACGTGGGAGGGAATAATGTTCCAGCACAAACACATGTTCATATTGAATCTTCTCAAATTTCCACGCGATCATAAAAGCTGTCCAACACATTGAAAGGGTACAGTACCGCCCGACTTGAAAATAGGTACAACATTCTTCGTTATTCTTGTCAGAACAACATATTTTTTGTAATAACAACTCAATTTCACTTAATACACTGAAGCCGGATACCAGTGTAGGAAAGAATGACAATTTATTTATTTAATTGATCACATGTGCACTCCCACAAGATAAATCCCTAAATCCAATTTGGTGAGATCTGCGAAATGAATGAATGTATGGTTGTCTGCTAACCACAGATAGTGAATGTGCAATATATGATCATCTTTGAGACGGTCCTTTGGTCACCTTTGGTGGAACCAAAGAGATGAAATTTATCTGAGCTTTGAGCGCCTGAAATGTGGCTGACCAATACGGTAACATGGTGCGCCCCCACCTCGACGGAGGTGCGAGCTGACCTGAAGAACGGCCATGTTTCAGCACTCTGGCGCTGGATCTAGTGTTGGTAAGACCTGTCTTAGGGGTGCTCCGTAATAGACAAAAAGAGTGGAGACATGGTATGCATGTGAAATACTTAAGAGTAGTTTGGAATAATAATTTTTCTATTTCAGGAACTTTTGCGGGGGGAATTAAATGTCAGGCAGGTAATATTAAGGGGATCGTAGTAAACTTCGGAAGTGACCAACGGTCACAATGAAACCACGTGTAGCAATAAGTTGAAATACTTCCGAGTGCTTAAGTTAAGCTGAATTACTAGCGTGAGTACTATTTGTTGGAAATATTTAAGACATGGCGTGTGCAGGACTTGAAATTGGAGACGAGAACTTCCACGTGGTGAGTACTGTGTGAGTCTCAATATGTGTGTGAGACAAAGGATAAAGGGAAGTTGGTTGGTTGGTTGGTTTGGGGAAGGAGACCAGACAGCGTGGTCATCGGTCTCATCGGATTCGGGAAGGATGGGGAAGGAAGACGGCCGTGCCCTTTCAGAGGAACCATCCCGGCATTTGCCTGGAGTGATTTAGGGAAATCACGGAAAACCTAAATCTGGATGGCCGGACGCGGGATTGAACCGTCGTCCTCCCGAATGCGAGTCCAGTGTCTAACCACTGCGCCACCTCGCTCGGTGATAAAGGGAAGTACTCGTCCATGGTATCAGTTGAGGACTCGCGTGTGTGACGAATATGTTCTTAATATTACTTTGCGTGTTATGTTTCCGTGTGACGCTGGATTCAAACTATAATAATGTGAGAGTGAAGGAAGGTGAGTCAGCCGTCTATCCAACAACGCCACTTGGCTTGCATTGCACAGGAAGACGTGCATATATCCTCCAGAGTTCATAGTAGGAAAGGAAAGTTACGAAGTGGGGCAGTGTCGTGTGAAACTGGGATGAATACTAATTGAAGTGGGAAAGCTGAAAGTGATGTGATTATAACGTTCTGACTACTCCTTGTGTTGTATGCCATGTTGCCAGTGTGGTGTATTTCATGTAATTTAAGTATGTGTGGTTTGCATGGGACAGTAGCAAAGATAGGTTCAGAGGCAGTGGGCTATGCATGTTCCTTTTTGTACCACTCGGTCTGGAGGAAATTTTCGTGATGATGGGTGTGAGAGCCGAAGTGTGAGATATAGCAAAAGATCCACCATCCTATCCAGAAAGTGCACTGTAGCGTTAGATCATTACGAAACCATAGGATAATCACCAATGTAAAGCCATGCCCACTGGGCGGAGTTTCTCATGTGCAATTGTTGCAGAAAATGTAATAGTGTGTTTAGGTTATAGAATTTATCGGAATAAAAAAGATAGTGAAAACAAAAAGATTGGTGGCCTTTTCCTTCGAATAGTATGTTGTCATGATATCCAGAATTTATAATGTGTGCGCCATTCATATTCAGTGCGATGACCACATGTTGATCAAAGCCGTTGAATAAGAAAGAAAATGTGGTATTGCCAGTGCGTAGTGAACAGTCAGAGTTGTGTAAATTACTAATAGTCAGAAGCGCGTTTCCGTTTCCGTTGCGTAATATTCATACAGGAGAATAATTTGTAACTTAATTGTGAGTGCTAGAGTTCATGTTACTCGATAAATAAGAATGAATCCACTCGCTTGGCAGACCACTCATCTTGCAGGCCTGACTGCTTGATGCCACAGTATGAGCAAGGCATGTGGGTGCCTCTCAACATACTAAGTATTAGTTCGCTATTCGACCGTCTAGAGGACGACACGATTAAGTCAGCTACATTCCTGCATCCCAACAGGCCTTTTCATTCGGACGGCTCCTGCCGTTAGCCGGAAATGTGAATCATTCCCGCCATAGGCCACCAACGGCGCGCCATGCGCCTCTAGATAGGATAATCCTAGGAAGTCGGTCCATATATATTTGATCGCTACACTTACAATTAAATGTTATGATTGCAGTGTCAGTTGAACGACATTCGACAATGAACCAAGTATCGGAAATACACCCTGCTGACGGTTGTGGCTCTGGAAATAGAAATATCTGTACCATTCTTATGGCTTGACATATTCTTCCCTTTGCTATCACAGTGTTCCGCGTCAAATCCATACCTTCCTTACGGCTGGACATAGTCATTTCCTTTGCACATGTCGGAACGCAAACACATACTTTATAAGCCTAATGCTCTAGGCGAACCTATCATGCTGCCCATACTACTAAGTATAGTAGTTCGACAATAACTGATTGCTGGCGATATGATATAATACTGACCGAAAATCAATGGACATGTCTGATAAGTTTTCTTGCAAGTGGTACCACTGTATCTTGGAAAGAGAGGCATAACCGTCTTACAAACTGCCAGATGTCAAGCACCTGACGATATTACCATCACAACCGGTCTTGTTTCTACAGATGCACACAAGTATCCATATTAAAAGCTATACCCAGTTTATAAATCGACTTATGGCATTACCTACGAATGAATTGGTTTTTCGCCGGACGCGGTGGCCAAGCGGATCTAGGCGCTTCAGTCCGGAACCGCGCTGCTGCTACGGTCGCAGGTTCGAACCCTGCCTCGGGCATGGATGTGTGTGATGTCCTTAGGTTAGTTAGGTTTAAGTAGTTCTAAGTTCTAGGGAACTGATGACCACAGATGTTAAGTCCCATAGTGTTCAGAGCCATTTGAACCAATTTGAATTGGTTTTTCCAGACAAATACCACGACACTGAATATAGACAGTGATTGCCAGAGTGTATACTGGCAGACCAACAGTGTGGTTACACGTAGCCCACTATGCAACCTTGTAATATAATTATCGATTTTAGAAAGTGATTCGGCTAAGGAATGCGGTATGAAACAGGTGTTTGGAACTCACTCATGCCATCGCTAGATATTTCTCCAGTATCTGTAACGCATTCTGTCTCGATGCCATGTCAGAGGTTCGGTGATATATCGACCGGGTTATAGGCGATGGTTGAAAGGGATCACAAACAGTTGTAGATGGTGTGCTGATTGAGGTCGTAAGAAATGTACACTAGCTTTTCAGATCTCTAGTGTTACGCTATCTCTAGAAATGATGCCTATGATATGGAATCAAGTCTTTCCATTCAACCACATACCTGTATCTGATGGAGAAGTTCTTTAATGATTACAGCCACTAGTGAATCATATTTCTGGCACTCTCATCTCGAAACAAGTCACCTTTTTCGAACCTGTCTGCTATAGTGAAATTTTAGATAGTCCCTGTGCCTCATGCAACTGCTGCAATTTCTGCAGCTTTGCACATGAGATAGTTCCAGTGTAAGTCGGAACTGTGTAGAAGTCGGAGAAAGCTATATCTACCAACTTCTGCAACCCGTGTAGAAACAGAGTGACCTGAGTTAGTGTGACAGAACCGTGATTTGACCATTCCGTGGAAATTGGAACATGTCGTTGCAGCTCCGCCAACAGCGTACGATGTGTAAGGTCAGCGCCAAACGATGCATGCTCCTGCAACAGCAGGTAGTATAAAATACAATACGGGATCTGGGGGAAGGATGAGGATTTTGCTACTGCATTGTGGTGCGTCCCCAAATTACATACAAGTACTGCTGTCCAAAGCAGATCTGCGTCCCTCAGGGCCCATTCACGTCTATCTTCGTTGTTCAGTACCATCCAACAGAAAAATTACGAATTATAAAAGCTCCACTAACTTCATCTGATAGAGAACTCGATAACATTTTGAAACGTCCCCTTAGAAAACTTAATGAATTACTGTGCTGATAAACCTCTTACATTACTTGATTTTCAAACAGCTGAGCAGAACTGAAAGTACTCAGACATTTCGCTCTTTATCTATTCTGATCAACACTAAACTGACACACAAAATTTTTAGCGCAACGCAATCTGACTTTCAATAATCCCTACAAAAGAATGGCCCTGACTAACATTAAGCCTATATCTTTCAAAAATCACTTACCTCACAAAAATCTTAGTTACTCGAACTACTGCAATACTGCGAGCGCCACTACTGCCAGCTAAATAAAACATTCAAACTACTGAAGGCACTAGCTACTGATAGGCATAGTTAGCAAATGAAAGATTTTGATAGAGAACAAACAATGTATTTACCTTAATAGTGTTCAAAAGTCATAATATATATAACAGTTCATGACATCCAGTCTTACAAATTTACTGTCTCTGATGTACACACGTCCAGATCATCTGCTCTCAAAACTCCGCCATCTCTCTCCCCACATCCACCACTGCTGGCGGCTCACCTCCAACTGCGTAACACTACGTGCTGTTAACATACAACTGCCCAACACTACAATAGCGACTATTCCAACAATGCCACCCAGCCACAGGCTACACAGCACAGTCAGTGATTTTCATATAGAGCGCTACGTAGCATTACCAACATGAAAACCTAAACAGCCTACTTACAATTTTTACCGCATTTCTCTCCTCCCATATAACGAACATAAATAGTGTCTGCGTGCCAAAAAATGGTTCAAATGGCTCTGAGCACTATGGGACTCAACATCTGAGGTCATCAGTCCCCTAGAACTTAGAACTACTTAAACCTAACTAACCTAAGGACATCACACACATCCATGCCCGAGGCAGGATTCGAACCTGCGACCGTAGCGGTCACGCGGTTCCAAACTGAAGCGCCTAGAACCGTACGGCCACACCAGCCGGCCGTCTGCGTACCAGCATCGAGCGCATTTGACGATTCTATTAAATACAAAGCTATTCATCCATTGCACGGACCAGTGTAAAGTTGCATAGCTAACACTGTAGGAGGACAACCATATGCCACAAACTATACTATAGCTCGAAGAGACCCTCCCTCCCTGTGACCCTGTCTCTTTGTTTGAAACTTTTTTTTCTGCTGTAGCGCGCTTTGTACAGTGCCATAAATTTTGTTTTTTGCCACAACTTCGAAGTCTGTGTCAGGTTCTAAACTGACATTAACACGTTCTGACACATTGCTTCTCACAGAAAACTAGACTTCGCATGGTATAAATCATGTTGCTACTGCTGCTACCATAACACACCACACATAATGGATGATTTTACATGAAGGACAGTTACAACATAAGGAAACTGGAAGCGTTTGACGGCATTGTGGCGAGTTTCCAAAAAGCTGTCGGAAGGTGATTGACGACCTCAGTGAACCTTTCCTAGCAACGTCGGCTGTACAACTGGGTGCGAGTGCTAGTAAGTCTCTCGAGACCTGCCGTGTGGTGGCGCTCGGTCTGCTATCACTGACAGTGTTGACACGCGGGTCCGACATGTACTAATGGACCGCGGCCGATTTAAAGCTACCACTTAGCAAGTGTGGTGTCTGGCGGTGACACCACAATAACCATCACAGTTGATAGTGCAAACAATTTTTGCAATTTTACAGTAATTTCAATACCGACCAATGATGCAACAGCACATTTCCCAAATTCCGTACCATAGCTAAGCCGCCCCTTCTCTATTTTGCGAGTATCACTGCGAATGTAGATAGACGACTCTGCAGTATGTCCATTCATTGTTAATTCTCGAACATACCAGACAGCACTCTACATTTTTCTAGCACCTCGAGCATAGTGCTTAATTTACCATATACCTCTATGCGGATAAGACTCAGAGAGCATTGTCGCAGTCTTAGGACAAAATTAGAGACTGAAAGACCCCCTCGCACTGTCTCTGACCACCTGCGCTGCAGCACTGTTACCAGTTTAACCTGAAGCTGACAATAAATAGACTGCTACGTCTCGTGAATGGATGCACAAGACGGGCCCATGTCGAGAAGGATAGCACTCCTTATCGATGTATAATAACAGATTTGAAAGTGTTGTGATGTAATAGCAGACGTTTAGGAAGAACAAGAAATGGGTGAATTTTATGCATGATGGAGCTCCAGACGGATAGAGTTCGAAGCATTTTAGGTAAATCAACTACACTATCAATTCTAAAGTATTGTTCTAGTGTCTTGTATCAGCACCAGGAGGGTATTGGTAAGAGAGAACATAGACACACGCACTCCTAAGGCTACACAGTTCTTCACTTAAAACAGGCTATAATGTTAGATCGCCTGAGTTTCCAATCCATCAGTCGTGTGGAATGTAGCGCTGTTAATATTCCAATGTAAGAAATATATTTCCAGCGCATGACATACATCCTTTTCCCAGATTTCTCTACGATAAAACATGGTAACTAACTGTAAAACGAAAAAACTACTTCCTTAAAACAGTGGCTCTGTGTGATACATGCACAATATAGCTTTCCAGAGATGTACAGCGTCCACCGTTCACATCCGATTACGGTTCAGAAATTATACTATGTCCATACAGTCCTATATAAAATTATCGTTAGTAACGGAGAATGCCTCTTACAAGGAAACAGACGAACGCATAGCAGCGGCGTCCGACATGTGAAATTTCGAGTCATGCCGCCACTAACTCTGTAAACAGCATATCTGTCGAGCAGATGTATACACGGGGACTGCAGTGCCTCACAAACACCTATCGCTAACTTAGTTACGACGCTGAAGTATCGATTTTACACCCAAGATGCGACAGGGGAATGGAGTACATCGCATAAACCTTCGTTCGTTCAGAGGAATGTGCCCCGTTTCATCACACATGAGATGGAGGTCCTCTCATGACCGAGAGCTTTACTGTTGACGATCGCTGGTAGACACTGCTCTAAGACCCAAACGGAACACGCGGTTGTATACGAGTCGAACGCAGGCTGTGTCGCGCAAATGATGCATCCTGACAGAACATCAGAAAAAAATGGTCACATTTAAGATTTACACAATACTTTGTTTTAATCTATATATATGGAAGGCAACCTCCTGACTCACTGAGGGACTGCCTCACCATACCCCGGTCCAAACCGCTAACGACAGAAACTTGAAATTTACAGAAGGCGTGGATTTTCTACTGCAGGCGTCGCGTAAGAAGGGATTTTTCGGAATTGAAAACCCCAAGGAGGTGAAATAGGGGCTGGAGTTCTTTTTCTAATGTCACTATTAAGGTAGTTTGGAAGCTAGACCTTCGAAAATTGCCGGCCGGTGTGGCCGTGCGGTTAAAGGCGCTTCAGTCTGGAACCGCGTGACCGCTACGGTCGCAGGTTCGAATCCTGCCTAGGGCATGGATGTGTTAGGTTAGTTAGGTTTAAGTAGTTCTAAGTTCTAGGGGACTGATGACCACAGAAGTTAAGTCCCATAGTGCTCAGAACCATTTGAACCTTCGAAAATTGGTATTTCGCTTCTCGGCCAAAAATACGTGTTTCAGCATTTTTGGAAATTTAACCCTATGGGGGTGAAATTGTGGCTGAAAGCTTTTTTTGAAAATACATCATTATATAAGAACTACTAAAGGACTTTAAAGCCACATCTATGAACACTGGTATATGACTGGTTACAAATAAAAAGTAAGTGTTTCAGTGTTTTTGGAACTTGAACCCCTAAGGGGGTAAAACATAGGATAATTTTTATGAAAATATTTTATTAGGAAAGCATTTGTAGAGGTAAATCTATGAAAATTTAAATTTTGCTTCTCAGTTAGAAATTAAAAAAAAGGTGTTTTACTGTGTTGAGCCCGCATCTCGTGGTCGTGCGGTAGCGTTCTCGCTTCCCACGCCCGGGTTCCCGGGTTCGATTTCCGGCGGGGTCAGGGATTTTCTCTGCCTCGTGATGGCTGGGTGTTGTGTGCTGTCCTTAGGTTAGTTAGGTTTAAGTAGTTCTAAGTTCTAGGGGACTGATGACCATAGATGTTAAGTCCCATAGTGCTCAGAGCCATTTGAACCATTTGAACTGTGTTGAAAATTCAACCCCTATTGGGATGAAACGGAGGTTAAAAGTTTTTATAGAACTATTTCACTTTTCAAGCATTTTTGAAATAAACTCTTAGAAAATTTGTATTTGGCTTTTCTGGCAGAAATAAAACACACGAATGTCACTGTTTTGGAAATTCAACCCCTAAGGTGGTGAAATAGGGAGTGAAATGTTCTATGAAAATATTTCATTGCAAAAGCATTGTTGAAGCTAAGTCTTTGAAAACTGGTGTTCGGATTATCGGTTAGAGATGAAAAAAATTGTGTCCCACTGTTTTTGGAAGTTCACCCTCTAAGGGGATGAAGCAGGTTCAGTCTGATTCACTGACTCATCATTGAAATTTACAGAAGCTGTGACTCTCATACTATAGGCGTCGTTCAAGAAGGAATTTTTCGAAATTCCACTCCTAAGGGGATGAAATTGGGGATGGTGGTTATTTTTTGAAAGAAATGTCGCTATTGAGGCAATTTGGAAGCTAGATCTACTTATTCGCATTTAGTTTCTCGGTCAGAAATAAAGAAATACGTGTTCCAGCATTTTCGAAAATTTAACCGTATGGAGGTGAAGTAGGTGGCGAAAGCTAATTTTTGAAAATGAACTGCAACATGATTTTTAAGACTACATCTATGATAACTAGTATTTGACTTCTCGGTTAGAAATTTAAAAAAAAATAAGTGTTTCAGTTTTTCTGGAAGTTCAGCCCCTAAGGGAGATCAGTAGGAAATGAAAACTTTTAAGAAAATATTCTGTTACATTAAAAAAAATTTAAACTTAAATTTATGAAAATTGATATTTCACTTGTCGGTTGGACATAAATGTTTTTTAGGGGATGAAAGTTGTTATGCAAATATGTCCACAAGAACGCAAAAGGCATAATGATGATGATGATGATGATGTTTGGTTTGTGGGGCGCTCAACTGCGCGGTCATCAGCGCCCGTACAAAGCCTCAATTTTTTACAGTACTATTTTTACACAGTCTGATCGAGCCACTGTCATGAATGATGATGATGATGAAATGATGAGGACAACACAAACAGCCACTACCTGGGCAAAAAAAAAAAACCCCAACCCGACCGGGAATCGAACCCGGGCAAAAAGGCGTGATAACAGAAACTTTGGACAGCATCTACCAGAATCGCATTTCGGTCAGAAGTACATTTGGAAAAGATCGTGCTTATATGGCCTTCATTAACGTGAAAAGCTAAGAAGATGTTGCAATTTGTGAACAACATAAAAATTCGATTAAACGAAAACAGAACAATAAAAGCCTTGCAGGCCGTACAGTCTACACGAGCGAAGCAGAGAGCGATATCCTAGTCCTAAATAAGCATTGAAACAGCACTGAAAGTGAAACTTCCTGGCAGATAAAAACTGTGTGCTGGACCGAGACTCGAACTCGGGACCTTTGCCTTTCGAGGACAAGTGCTCTACCGACCCTTTTTTTTTTCCTTTGCATCTGCTCATGGCGAACGTCGTAATACATCCGTTTAAGTTCGTTGTTAATCGATTAACTCAGTTTTTTATTACAGAGGGTAGTTAAACCCTCTGACCGAACACGCTGAGCTACCGTGCCGGCATACTGACTGAGCTACCCAAGCACGACCCACGCCCCCTCCTGACAGCTTTAATTCCGCCAGTACCTCGTCTCCTACCTTCCAAACTTTAGTTGGTAGAGCACTTGCCCGCGAAAGGCAGAGGTCCCGAGTTCGAGTCTCGGTCCGGCACACAGTTTTAATCTGCCAGGAATTTCATTTCAGCGTACACTCTGCTGTAGAGTGAAACTTTCATTCTAGCATTGAATGTGTTGTGCTCAACAGAAATGTGAATGCTAATCCCAGCCGGCCGGTGTGGCCATGCGGTTCTAGGCGCTTCAGTCTGGAACCGCGTGACGGCTACGGTCGCAAGTTCGAATCCTGCCTCGGGCATGGCTGTGTGGGATGTCCTTAGGTTAGTTAGGTTTAAGTAGTTCTAAGTTCTAGGGGACTGATGACCACAGATGTTAAGTCCCATAGTGCTCAGAGCCATTCGAACCATTTTTTTTTTTTTTTTTTTTGGTAATCCCAGCTCTGTGGACGGCAGAGCTCTAAACATGCTTCTTACGCTTTTGGCCCACTCTGCTCGGCAACCGCGACCTCTGCGAACGTCAGCATGACTATTTTGCTGGCATTAAAGTTTATAGGGCATCCAGCGTATCTCTTGCAATTACAGGGAAGTAAAACTGTCGTAAAGGCACCGACTGCAAACCCAAGTAGTACAATGTTTTTTATGTTTTCTACGTCTTTATGACGTCAGAAACGGTACATACATTTTTCATTGCCTCGGGCGAAGAGTGTGAGCATTTAGTTGCACAGCAAGTGTTGCAGCATTTACTGCTCGAACGAGAGGGGTCAGGCCATGACGATGAAGGCTTAGACGCGCGAGATTTCCTGCTAGATGTCCTTCCACAGACATACCCTGACTGCCCACTAGCTCTCAGTCCCCTGCAGTGATGGCAGAAAGTCCAGCGCAGGCGACGTCCCCTCGCCATTGGCTGGTTCCGACCTGACGAGTTTTCCGCAAGCGCCACGTGACCCGTCATGGAAACACCCACTGTGTGTTCTGTAACCAGCCGCAGCTACAAACAACAAGAGGCACTCGTATTGACCTCGCCACATGTCATGGTCTAAGCCTCAACATACAAGGATATTCCAAATAAATGTAGTCATCGCAACAGCTATAACTAATTCACAGGAGTACATCGGTAATAATTATAGAGATCGTAAAAGAACGTTCCAAATTTAGATGGTTACGAAAGCGCAGTGAGTGGGAAGGTTCACACATTTTTAAGTCAATATCTTCCAAACCAATGCACCGGCCGAGCTGAACGTGACGCAATTGTGTTCTTCTCTTGACTATCTAAATCTCCAGGCACGTACCTGCGGACTTCTTTTTCCTTTCTTGTGTCGAGGACATTCTGCACGGGCCTCCTCTACCGAAAATATTTCCACAACACAAAATGTTCATTTCCAGTGCGGCCGCTTCGGCGAGCCCACGTACACGTTTGAATGTAAGACGAGAAATGGCTTATCACCGAGCAAAATGGCACATTGGTTAGGACACTGGACTCGCATTTGGGAGGACAACGGTTCAAACCCGCGTCCGACCATCCAGATTTAGGCTTTCCGTGATTTACCTAAATCGTTCCAGGCAAATGCCGGGACTGTTCCTTTGAAAGTGCGCGGCCGGCACAATCCGAGCTTGTGCTATGTCTATAATGACCCCGATGTCGACGGGACGTTAAGCCCAAACTTCCTTCCTTCCTTCCTTCTGGAATATCGGCTAGATGTTTTCCTTCTGAGCTTCTGGATTGATGGCAACGGCTTTGCCGCAGTGGATACATCGGTTCCCGGCGGATTACCGAAGTCAAGCACTGTCGGGCGTGGCCGGCACTTGGATGGGTGACCATCCAACCGCCATGCGCTGTTGCCGTTTTTCAGGGTGCACTCAGCCTCGTGATGCCAATTGAGGATCGAATAGTAGCGACTCCGGTCAACGAAAACCATCGTAACGGCTGGGAGAGCGGTGTGCTGGCCACCCGCCCCTCCTATCCGCATCCTCATTGAGGATGACGTGGCGGTCAGATGGTCCCGATGTGCCAACTTGTGGCCTGATGACGGAGTGCTTTTTTTTCTGGATTGATGCAGAACACCTATAAAGTACATAAAAATTATTTTTCATCTTTCTTTTACGTTCAGTGTAATTCTGATCGCTGTATTACTAAGCGTTAAATAGTTGTTCGGAATTGTTCTGTTTGCATTTAACAATATGAACATTTAGAAGTAAACGCACTGAAAGTAAATAATGAGGCCTTTGTCCAACTAGCACAAAATTTTGACATTTCCAGGTGAATAAATATTTTAAACTGCAGAAAGTATAAGGAAAAGTTTTCAGTTTCAGACAGCAAACAGACCCATAAGTAATCAGTAAAGGAGATATTACGACTGCTTACAACGGATTAGAAACATAATGTAAGGCTAAAGTGAGGTGTAGAATTATGTAACATAGCGCCAAGACACATTTAAGGTGCATAGTGACTATGCATATGTAAAAAATTCATAAAATATACTAACCAAAAGATAGTTCTCCTTCAGTTAAAAAGTACTTGCAATATATCTTGCTAATATTGTAAAGAATTATTCAGATTGATCAATAACAAAGTCGCCAAAGTTGATAGTATGTCGTTGTGTCGTAAGCACTAAACGCATGTAGTCTACAAATTATACCATGCAATACATGAAACGTGTTTTCAACCTAAACAGTCTTCTACGTTCTTTTTTTAAACTTTGCTTTTTCGTGTTCAGAAAATTTCTTTTAAAGTTTTTTAGCCCAGCATCCTTGGCAAGCCACAGGTCGTCAAAGATGCAATTTGTGGGGTAGCTGGGGGATTGTAGAAGACGTTGCATGTCACAGATATCACCACAGTTGGATTTGTTGTCTGGTTCGTCTTTGAATCGCATTTTATAATGTCTGTTTTAATTTCATTTACCTTAATCGATGTTTTTGGAAAGCCTACAGCTGTTTCGTTCATGATTTAAATAATGATAAACTGCACCAGTAACGTATTTTTTCATGCTTAGCATGACACCTTCGAGAATTTGTCATTGTTAAGTGTATTTGTTCGCATAAGCATTTTTTGTAACATCTGCATGCATGGTTTTGTGCCTCTCTTGCACCATAGTCGTCTTTTTGACGTTATGCTGCAGAGGGGAAATCCGACAAAATAAATCTTGGGATCCAGAATGATATTTTCACTCTGCAGCGGAGTGTGCGCTGATATGAAACTTCCTGGCAGATTAAAACTGTGTACCCGACCGAGACTCGAACTTGGGACCTTTGCCTTTCGCGGGCAAGTGCTCTACCAACTGGGCTACCGAAGCACGACTCACGCCCGGTACCCACAGCTTTACTTCTGCCAGTATCTCGTCTCCTACCTTCCAAACTTTACGGAAGTTCTCCTGCGAACCTGTAGAACTTTGGAAGATAGGAGACGAGATACTGGCAGAAGTAAAGCTGTGGGTACGGGGCGTGAGTCGTGCTTCGGTAGCTCAGATGGTAGAGCACTTGCCCGCGAAAGGCAAAGGTCCCGAGTTCGAGTCTCGGTCGGGCACACAGTTTTAATATGCCAGGAAGTTTCATATCAGCGCACACTCCGCTGCAGAGTGAAAATCTCATTCTGTAAACATGCCCCAGGCTGTGGCTAAGCCATGTCTCCGCTATATCCTTTCTTTCAGGAGTGCTAGTTCTGCAGGTTCGCAGGAGAACTTCTGTAAAGTTTGGAAGGTAGGAGACGAGATACTGGCAGAAGTAAAGCTGTGGGTACCGGGCGTAAGTCGTGCTTCGGTAGCTCAGTTGGTAGAGCACTTGCCCGCGAAAGGCAAAGGTCCCGAGTTCGAGTCTCGGTTGGGCACACAGTTTTAATCTGCCAGGAAGTTTAAATCTTGGGATGTATTTTATACGCCAATGTTGGAAATTGTATTTCTGACTGTCTACTTACAGGCGTTTTTAGTCCTCCATTGCACAGAGAATCACAAATACATAAATCATCTCTACACTGTTTTATTTTGTATCCAAAACATGTTAATGACTGGAAGTTTTCACAAAGAGTTTGTATACAATCAGATGTGTTACATTTTCTGTGGATTACATTGTTTACATGTTATACAAATTATACAATTTAACGTTACTGACTTATAAATTACCGATTATGTTTCTATTGTATTTTGTTGTAAAAGTTGGATAGGATGTATGAGGAAATGAATATGTTAACGAAAATCAATACAGTTGTCATATAGAGGAGAAACATCTGAAAAAATTAACTAATTCACTGCTTAGTTTGTCAATGAGAATTTTTACCCTTGTTTTTTGTGGAGGATAAAAATTTCCAGCTTCTCCACTAAATCCATTATATTTGATTTTTGGAAATCGTAGAGTATATTAAGATCTTCTTTTATGGTTCTGAATTGGTCTCCGTTGGTCTTTACGTGTGTTGCCACTGCTGACTTGGTTACAGGTGATGTGTTAAATAAATCTAATTTGAAAGTTTCTGCCAGTACGTCCTATGTAGCAGCTTGAGTAAGCTTTCCATGTGATTTTGCTTGTTCCTGAGTCTGAGAATTTATCGTTTATAATTATTTCTTGGTGTCTACTGATTTCTGTTGTGGTTTGTTGTCTGTGGAGAGAGCTACTTTCACTTTATGTGACCTAAGTAGATTTACTACTTTTTTGAGAAATTTTATCTACGTAAGGTATTTGCTGGCCATTGATTAATTCTTTGTCTTATTGATTCCTTGTAAACAGCCAGGAATTTCTTTCTTTCTTGCAACTTTTTCTGCATTTTGTCTTTTTTGCAACTTTTTCCTGCGTTCTGTCTGTTATTGAACTGGGTACTCAACTGCAGTTTGCTTCATAATATTTAATTCCTTGCCCCTGTCCTCTCTATTCAATGGAATTTTGTTTGCTCTGAGTACCATTGTTTTGTATGCAGCTGACTTGTGTATATCTGGGTTACATGATGTGGTAGGCATATAACTGCTGGAAGCTGTCTTTGTTCTGTATAGCTTGAAATTGTGACTGTTATATTTTTCCATGGACAATTCTAGAAAATTAATGTTTTGTTTCTTTGGTATTCAGATGCGAAATTATTTGCTTGTGTACCTTACGTATTTCTTTTCATATTTTGCCTGTAAGAAATGTGTTTTCTTTAACTCCCCTTTGATTTTGTTGTAGAATTATCTAGGTGGATCTGTATGTACTATGTTATTTTCAGTGAAAAATTAAAGAGTTTTTACAGTATATTCAGATATTCAGTTTCTTTCAAAATGACAACTGCATGGCTTTTGTCTGCTTTTGTGGCTATTACCTGATTTTCTCTTAGTTTTTTATTAATACTGCTTATAGTTTATCATTCATTTCGTATTTATCTATAGCTATCTTTATAGCTCACTATTTCCTCCTCTATGAGTTTGTTTACTTTGTAACCTATGGCATAGTTTTTATTGCTGTTTAGTTTTACATTGTCTGTTGTGTTCTTTCTGGCCACTATGAGCTGTTGTAGTTTAGTGTTTTGTCTGATAGATTTTCTTTTGCATTATGTTTAAACCTTTATTTAACATATTTAACTCTTCTTCATTGAACAATGTGTCTGTGTTGTTCACTAGACCGTTCTAGATTGTTTGTGAGTTGTTAACACTGTTCACTTGTTCATTGTTCTGATATTGGTTGAATTTCTTACTGCGTGTGTTACAGATCTGAAGGTGCTCCTTCTAAAACTGTGTCATGCATTTTCTCCTACGGGTCCTTGATGTTGGCTATTTGTAAATGTATGTCCAAAAGTCGTCTGTTTGAATGTCTTTCTTTTTTGTATAACAGCTTTAGTTCTGAATTTAACCACATTCCTACTCTTTTTCGTTTCACGATCTTTGTACATTGACTTCTGTTTCCTAGTTTAAACTTTAATGTAGTTTTTAATCAGACGTAACAGCCGATACTCTTTGTTGCATTTTGTTTGTGCAGTAGCTTTGGAAACTTTCATTTCCATGTTTCTAAATTTTTATATTACATTTATTGCCCGTCTAGGCACTAATAACTTAATTTCATTCATTGTAGTCGATGTTTTTGAAAAGCCTGTAACTATGTCATTCATGATTTAAGTAACGAAAAGCTGCACTAGTTACGTATTTCTTCATGCTTAGCACGGCCCATTTCGAGCATCTGCTGTCATTATCAAGTGGATTTGTTTACATAAATATTTATTGTTTGCATTATGTTTGTCTTAATTGGCGCATTATGTTTGTCTTGACTTTTTCCAGATTCATTTATTGCCACTGGACTTCTCTTGCGAGGCAGGATTGTACTTCGTGAGTTTATTTATGGAGTCTCTCCGATATTTAAATCTGCCAGGTCCACAAGAAGCAACGTTCAGAGAGTGGCGCTCATCGAAACTATGTTTAAATTTTTTTATATGCTCATGCGTAGTTCTTCGGGATTCACATCTGAGAATCAGGTACCTTTGTATAGCACTCCAAGCCGTCTGAGGCTAATCCACTCTGTCGTTAATCTGCGTGTGTCATTAGGCTTCTATTGAAGTTTTGACAAGTGCGGATCTGGACCATATGGTGCAATCATATGCGGAAAAGCGAAATGCTTGTGCAGCTGTTCTTAATACAGTTTTTCTGGCTCCCCACTTGCTACGCGCTAGCTTCCACGAGATTTTATTTCTGGCTGCAGTGTTCTTCGGAGCACTGCGCTTAGGTATGTTGATTTTCTGATGGAACAGGTTCCTGCCTTTCCAGGTGACGTTCAGTTGTCGGTTTATTTTTTTTAAGCGTGGATGGAAAGCATTGACTTGTGCGGAGTTAACTTCACTTGTTTTCTTTTGTTTCTAGTGCTGTGCACGTCATCTGTTGGACCACTAACACGCGGTAGTTGAGTTGGAGCGACTAGGATTAGCTTACAGCTGAGTTCAGTTGCTGATTTATTTGGGAACATCTACATCTACATCTACATCTACATTGATACTCCGCAAGCCACCCAACGGTGTGTGGCGGAGGGCACTTTACGTGCCACTGTCATTACCTCCCTTTCCTGTTCCAGTCGCGTATGGTTCGCGGGAAGAACGACTGTCTGAAAGCTTCCGTGCGCGCTCTAATCTCTCTAATTTTACATTCGTGATCTCCTCGGGAGGTATAAGTAGGGGGAAGCAATATATTCGATACCTCATCCAGAAACGCACCCTCTCGAAACCTGGCGAGCAAGCTACACCGCGATGCAGAGCGCCTCTCTTGCAGAGTCTGCCACTTGAGTTTATTAAACATCTCCGTAACGCTATCACGGTTACCAAATAACCCGGTGACGAAACGCGCCGCTCTTCTTTGGATCTTCTCTATCTCCTCCGTCAACCCGACCTGGTACGGATCCCACACTGATGAGCAATACTCAAGTATAGGTCGAACGAGTGTTTTGTAAGCCACCTCCTTTGTTGATGGACTACATTTTCGAATGACTCTCCCAATGAATCTCCACCTGGTACCCGCCTTACCAACAATTAATTTTATATGATCATTCCACTTCAAATCGTTCCGGACGCATACTCCCAGATATTTTACAGAAGTAACTGCTACCAGTGTTTGTTCCGCTATCATATAATCATACAATAAAGGATCCTTCTTTCTATGTATTCGCAATACATTACATTTGTCTATGTTAAGGGTCAGTTGCCACTCCCTGCACCAAGTGCCTATCCGCTGCAGATCTTCCTGCATTTCGCTACAATTTTCTAATGCAGCAACTTCTCTGTATACTACAGCATCATCCGCGAAAAGCCGCATGGAACTTCCGACACTATCTACTAAGTCATTTATATATATTGTGAAAAGCAATGGTCCCATAACACTCCCCTGTGGCACGCCAGAGGTTACTTTAACGTCTGTAGACGTCTCTCCATTGATAACAACATGCTGTGTTCTGTTTGCTAAAAACTCTTCAATCCAGCCACACAGCTGGTCTGATATTCCGTAGGCTCTTACTTTGTTTATCAGGCGACAGTGCGGAACTGTATCGAACGCCTTCCGGAAGTCAAGAAAAATAGCATCTACCTGGGAGCCTGTATCTAATATTTTCTGGGTCTCATGAACAAATAAGGCGAGTTGGGTCTCACACGATCGCTGTTTCCGGAATCCATGTTGATTCCTACATAGTAGATTCTGGGTTTCCAGAAATGACATGATACACGAGCAAAAAACATGTTCTAAAATTCTACAAGAGATCGACGTAAGAGATATAGGTCTATAGTTTTGCGCATCTGCTCGACGACCCTTCTTGAAAACTGGGACTATCTGTGCTCTTTTCCAATCATTTGGAACCCTCCGTTCCTCTAGAGACTTGCGGTACACGGCTGTTAGAAGGGGGGCAAGTTCTTTCGCGTACTCTGTGTAGAATCGAATTGGTATCCCGTCAGGTCCAGTGGACTTTCCTCTATTGAGTGATTCCAGTTGCTTTTCTATTCCTTGACAGACAATCCCGCGCCATAGTACAATGCATAACAGCCCGCCCGGTTGGCCGTGCGGTCTCACGCACGGCTTTCCGGGCGGGAAGGAGCGCCTGGTCCCCGGCACGAATCCGCCCGGCGGGTTTGTGTCGAAGTCCGGTGAACCGGTGAGCCTGTGGATGGTTTTTAGGCGGTTTTCCATCTGCCTCGGCGAATGCGGGCTGGTTCCCCATATTCCGCCTCAGTTACGCTATGTCGGCAATTGCTGCGCAAACACGTTCTCCACGTACGGGTACACCACCATTACTCTAGCACGCAGACATAGGGGTTCCACTCGTCTGGTGTGAGACGTTCCCTGGGGGGTCGACCGGGGGCCGAACCGCACAATAACCCTGGGTTCGGTGTGGGGCGGCGAAGGGGTGAAGTGGACTGCGGTAGTCATCGTGGGGTTGTGGACCACTGGGGCTGCGGTGGGGACGGAACCTCTCCGTCGTTTCTAGGTCCCCGGTTAACATACAATACAATACAATACATAACTCTTACTGCACAGACCATAAACAGGGTTTTTTTTCTCACGTATGACACAAGCGTTGTTTGCGTCGACCCCCGTAGGCAGGCTACGGGAAAGCGCGGAGTGGCCGCGCGGTCAAAGGGCGCCATGTGACGGATTGCGCGGCCTCTCCCACTGGAGGTTCGAGTCCTCCCTCGGGCGTATGTGTGTGTGTGTGTGTGTGTGTGTGTGTGTGTGTGTGTGTGTGTGTGTGTGTATGTGTGCGTGTGTGTGTGTGTTGTTCTTAGCATAACTTAGTGTAAGTTAGATTAAGTAGTGTTTAAGTCCAGGAACAGGTGACTTCAGCAGCTTTGTCCCATAGGAATAAACACACACACACGCACGCACACACACACACACACACACACACACACACACACACACACACACACACATCCATAAAAATGTTCAGAGGTGTGTGAAATCTTATGGGACTTAACTGCTAAGGTCATCTGTCCCAAAGCTTACACACTACTTAACCTAAATTATCCTAAGGACAAACACACACACCCATGCCCCAGGGAGGACTCGAACCTCCGCAGGTACCAGGCGCACAGTCCATGACTGCAGCGCCTCAGACCGCTCGGCTAATCCTGCGCGGCACACATACATACACACATGCTACGGTCACCGCATGACGCACCGGCCCGTTGCTGGGAAACTGTCACGGGTGGCGCGTCAGTTTTAACCGAGAATATTAGGAGCGGCCTTGGAAAAGAAGTTCGGGAAAAACGTTGCGGCATCTAGCCTTCAGACTAATGTGTCAGCAGCGTCTGCGCACAGACTGTCTTCAACTCTAACTGAAACCTAACGTTAGAGCATCTACTGTCTACTTCAGATACCGTTGCTGCGCGTCATACCTGCAGCTGGCTGTTGCAGTCCGTGCGTGATGGAGAAGTTAATCCCGAAAAAGCTCTTTTAATTTTAATTTTTATTTTTTTCTGGAGGAGCATGCCTGCCTTTGTCACGATTCGTGACGTAGCAGAACAATTAACACTAGAGTTCTGGAAACGCTCGTCAGCTACAGCGAAAGCCCCTGCGTGATGCAAAAACAGGAGGGCAACGCAAATTATTTGAACGACCATTTCCGACCAGTCCTTGACCTCAAATATCTGTCTGAACATTACACCTACATCACCTTTTTTACGTCATGAGGAGCCACCAACGTGTCAGACATGTGGGACACAGCTGTCGATACGACATATTTTAACTGAGTGTGTTTTATATGCGGGTTTGAGGGAAGATTTAAGTTTCCCACCAGACCTGACCTCTATTTTAACTAATAACGAGGCGAGTGTGGCTAGAGTTTTACGTTTTTGTGTGATGTCTGGACTTCTTCCCAAAATATTGGGATTCAGATCTTAATGTGCGGTAAAGTGGTTTGGTCACCCATTATTTGTAAGTGGTCACCCAGCCACAGTTAATTATTTTTACCTGTTTTTTACTGGTATTTTATTTTTAGTTTTATCTACCTGTTTCCTGTTTTGATTTGCTATGTCCAATCTTGAAATTTGAGCATTTACAATTCTCGCAAAGATCGGCTCTGAATTGATCCTTGTTTAAAAGATCTTGGCTGCACTCGTCAACATTTATTTTGGGAACGGGCGCTGATAACCTCGTTGTTGTGCGCCCTAAGACACTAATCATCATCATCATCATCATCTTCAGTGACTGTAGACCTAGGACACCGTCAACGCATCTGTGACAGTGTTACGAGGGTAGTTTTTATCATCAGCAATACGTTATGCTGAAACTTTGGCCTTTAACATTGATACGTGCTACATGGCAATTCCGTACTTACAGTAGTTGTACCGCTTTTCGTTTTTCTGTGGTCGTCAGAGTCCCTTGCAGACCACTTGTTTCTATTTTCGCCACACACGAAGTTCCAGAGGCGTTTGGTGACCGTGCAAGCCGTTTTGTGTTTCCCGAATGACCCCCATCTGACGATCTCCAGATGATCTGTTAAGAAGATTCGTATTTATTTTTGCAGAGTGGAACCGACATCAGTCATTTTGATACCATGAAGACTGTCTGTTTTGTCCTTGCAATATTGGCTGCAGCAGATGTGTTAGGAACCGGAGATGCCTGTGGTGTCCAGGAATCCTGCGTACTGTTTTCACTAGACAAACATTCAAACAAATCGTATTAATGATTTTTATTACAATGAGAAAATTACACTACTTAACTTTTGCAATTACACAAATGTGTCGCAAGCAAAGGGCGAAGTACAAAATAAGCGATCTTGTTAGTATAGACAATGCTACATGCTACATAGAGAGTACAAGTGTGGTAACTAGAGATAACACTGCTATACAAGTGCCTAATCTTGAAGCTGCTATCAACTGACCGGTCGGTGTCGACGCTTATGTCCTCGCTGCTGTCGCGTTGTCGTCCTGGAGAGGGGTCGGTCAGCGTCCTATTGGCTGACTTCTTCTCACAGCCGTCTCTTCTCTTTCGTTCCCGACTGGCGCTTGACTTTACGCCGTAACAATGCTTATGGCTATTTGCGCTCCAATACATAAAAATGGGAGCAATATTCCGATTCCTGAAAAACCGGCTCCGCAAGTTGAGAGACCAAGCTGGTTGTTTAGCCACTGCTCTCAGCCAGGACGGATTTTCTGTTGGCCAGCAGTGCACTTTGCGAACCCTAATTTGTCCAATGTTTACAAAGCTTCATTCGTAATTTAAAAAAATGTGTTCAAATGTGTGTGAATTCCTAAGGGACCAAATTGCTGAGGTAATCGGTCCCTTGGCTTACACGCTACATAAACTAACTTAAAGCTAAGGACAACACTCACAGCCATCCTCGAGGGAGGACTCGAACCTCTTGCAGGAAGGGCCGCACGATTAGTGACATGGTGCCTCTAACCACGCTGCGCGGCCCGTAAATCAAATCTTGCACAGAAATACTGAGTCACTACCTAGCTTTTGTAAACATCATTCGGAGAAATATAACCGATTTCGAAGCTCATCGCCATGAAGCTGTTGATAGGCGAAATGTGGAAAGCATGAAACGCGTTGGATTTGCCTAACATTGCTTTGGCTGAACTCACTCGCACATTCAGGCTCTCTCGTAATGACGTGTTACCTGCGTGCTACTGCTGTCAAATTCTTAGTAGCACGAACCATACGCGAGTGGAACAGGTAATGACAGTGGCACGTAAAGTGCCCTCCGCCACACACCGTTGGGTGGCTTGCGGAGTATAAATGTAGATGTAGATGCTTGGAACGATAGAAATTGGCAGAATCAGGATACCTTTCAGCATACAATCACGCCGACGCTCTAACAGTTTGGCGATATTCACAACAGATGGAAAGCATATCCACTTTTTCCATTCTTGTGAACCTTGTAAAAGTCTGGCTTCACAAGAGAGTTTTCAGATCGCTACAACAGCAAAGCGAAGACTTGTAGGCCTCAAGTTGTAATGTCCCCCTCCTTCCTGATTCCAGCTGTTGTCGAAAACAAGCCAAGTCTTTCATGAAGTCTTTCATGCGAAGATCGCAGTAAACTTTCTACTTTACTTAGGTTTTCGTGTAGAGTTGGCTCCAGTTCTGCTTGACTAGGGGTCTGATTCTTGAAGCTGAAATTGTCACATTTTAGATCCTCGTGGTTGAATTCATTTAAATAAATTTAAGATTGTTGTTGCAGAATTTTTGTTGTTACAATAATATATTTTGTCACACTTTAGTGTATCATACACTGTTTTGAATTTTCACGTTAACAAAGCTGAAATTACATTGTTCGCCCAAAATATATAAATTCGTCCGATCACATGAGATACATGCTTAGTACTCCTTCACTCTGCAGTAATAACAGTTTTCCAAAGGGTTTACAATATTTCTTGACAAATGAATTTCTGTCAAGTTCGATTATTATTTCATAAATGAATACAGAAATAAACGTAATAAACAGTACTAGATTGCGTAATTAATAACAGAAATTTTATGGGTGCCAAATAATTCGTAATTTCAAATGTTTCTAAAAAATAGGGACATCGCGCCAAATTCTGTCCATCTGGTACGTTAACTGTCAAAATATGGTTGAAGCGCCCTGCCCATAATACTCCAAACTTTGTTGAGCCATGGCGCATCACTTGACTATCGATAACCTTTAGCAGATGGTTCACCAGGGGACCCGGATTACTTTCTTGTGCAGCTATCGCTGCCTCGCCTAGTCTTCAAAAGCGGCCGCTACAGTCGCGTCTATAGAGACAGACAGGAGAGAGATAGAGAGAGAGAGAGAGAGAGAGAGAGACAGGCCTTCGAAGGGCGCAGCGAAGGCAGTTAACGTGTAGTTTTCATACAGTGTGAAGCCGGGCCAGCGGCAATGCTCGGAGCAAAGACCATATACAACACAGACCACGCGTGTCCCTATCTCTGCCGTGTTAAGGCCTGAAGCCAACATCTAAGTCACGTGACTCGCGGCAGAATGTCTAGTTCCCGTCATTACTCGCTAAGTGGAGCTGACATTTACAGTTTTTGTTATTTGCAGCTGAAATCAAGCGTTGATTTTCACAATTCAAGAACTGAAGCACTGCTGTTACACATGCAGTAGTTCAGGTAACCCAGTTTCTCAGAAATTCCTGATAATAAAGTAATAGTTATCGTTTTTACACAGGGTCAAGTTGAAATTTATTGACAGTTCTTTTTAACAAGCGGCAGAATCACTGTTCTTTGGTAAATACCTTTTTTTTTTTTTTTTTTTTTTTGCACTGTGAATTTTTACAGTTCACCATTTCAATATGAGTGGAAGACAGTAACAACTTCGCACGCAGCATTGGGTTTCAGCAATTCCACAAGAATATTTAGTATGCTTTTGTAACAAAGGAAATTCGTTTATGTGCAGAATGTCAGATATCATCACAAAGTAAGCATATATACTTTCTGACGTCGGCTTAAACCAGTGCAGATACCGAAATCATATCAAGATATGAAGCGTAATGTAGTACAAAACGTTGGTTATATTTGTGCAGTGAGCTAGATATTAACGATATGTCGTCTCATAATCTTAGTCGTTCATCAATTTTCGAATCACGAAAATACCTCTGAAAGGATTTTGAAATAGTTGCCTTTCACAACTGAGATTTTCATCCGTTTGTAAAGTGTGTAGGGAAAGAAGAAGATTTCTCGGCGCATATATGAACGTCACTAACTAAGCTGCTAATATAAAGCACAAAGTTTGATCTGCAACGAAATTACACTGTAGATGAAGAACCCTCAGCAAAGTACAATAAGTCAAGATCTACGGTAACAACAAGCAAATTGTAGACAATCTGCATTAACATTAATGAACATGTCTCTATATTGCATAGCTATATTCATGCCTACAGCAGCTAATTAACTGAAGAAAGATGAAAGTTGCTACTTTGAAAAAAGCTATAGCATCCACAATTACACTAAATACTTGCTGTTTGCCTCCCACTGGTACTTAATACTAACTTGATTACACCTTAATTTTTCAAACAAAATAGTTATATCTGCAAAAGCTGAGTCTTGCTTGCAGTGCATTACTATTTAGCATATAGCTTTACAACGCACATTCATACCTACTAAGTAACTAACAGAAATTTTTAATTATTGAATCTAGACATTCAAGTAACAAAAAAGTGGCTAATTTAAGTATAGGTTTCTTTTGAATTAGCGGAAATTCCTAATTTCTTGCTTTATGTCAGACAGGGGCTCGCTGAATACCATACCTTTGCAACAGACCCCATCACTCCTCTCTGAATACTGGACAATAAAGTAAAGCGCACATGAAAATGATTTTGATTGCCTTGTATTGTGTTAAGTACATACAATTCAGCTAAAACTTGTTTTTATTGTCAGTAAGAAAAACCGTTAAGAAGTTATCACATTAAGAAGCATTCTGCACAATGCGTGGTTATCTGATTTACACAATAATCTTGCTGCTCACTTCTGGTAAATAGACACGATTTAATACACATGTCCAAACATTTTATGCACTTAAGGAGCGCTGTCCCAGAGAATTCATTACAGCTGAGTAAAAATATGCCAACACCATTGCCTAACAGCACCCCCTCCCCCCCCCCCCCCCCGAAAAAAAGGAATCATTTACATGGACAGCAATGTACACCCTAAACTCTTTACACAGGCATTAATCAAGCTTGATACCGCTGTGTTTGTCTTAATATTATTGTATATTTCTTGTACATGAACAGCTCTCTCAGAAGAGTAGACCGAATAAGCTGGTGCAGTGGTTAGCACACTGGACTCGCATTCCGCAGGACGACGGTTCAATCCCGCGTCCGGTCATCATAATTCAGGTTTTCGGTGATTTCCCTAAATAGCTTCAGGTAAATGCCGGGGTGGTTCCTTTGAAAGGGCACGGCCGACTAATCCATTGATACCGATGACCTCGCAGGCTGGTCTCCTCCCCAAAGCAACCCAACCCAACCCAGAAGAGTAAGGAAAACGCTTTTTTTAATAGGATCATTGTCAGTTTCATAAAATCTTTAGGATCTGCAACAGGCTATATTACGTGTGTTCAGGTTGCAGATTTTTCTAGTAAATTGTCATGGGGGAGTATGTTTCTGATGACAACATTTTCACTTCCTGACCTGATGCCAAAAGGTTGAACAGAAATCTAAAAGCAGCAGTTAACACAAAAGAAAAATGAAAGTACTGATGGTAGTAATATAGCCACTTACGAGAGAAAAACAGCACTTATGAAAAACGTATATCCTAGTACTGTGGAAATTTATTACTGGATCACTCAACATAGATATTTAAGAATCAACTGTATTTAATGCATTTTTTGCTGCAGTGAATACTCTGTTTGAGGAGGAAAAAGAAAATAAATAGTCCGCTCATCTAAAAACTTATGCACATTAAGGCATAGGAATTTAGAAACTGATATTCTGAATTGCACACCGAAACAAGACATTAATTTCTCACTTGCCGGCACCGGAGTTTAAGAAAAATACAGAGAAGGCTTACACAATGGGACTCAGATTCATTAACTTGTTTCACACAAACACAAAAACTGCAGTTCAGCTGTCGGTGACTTGATTTTTGCAGCTGTAGTTGCCACCATATGTGTACGTAATTCTATTTTCAAAACAATCACAAAATCACTGATTATTGAAAAAAAATAATTTTGTGTGGACACTTGTAATCAGAGCATGCTGTAGCCTCCTGCTGTCGAGTCTCAGTTCATCATGTAGCCCTATTTTACAATATTCAGTTGATAAATGTGGTTATCAGGGTGAGGAATGTTTGAAACATGTTTATTCAGCTGAAGGAAAACATCGCTCCTTCTTTCCTGCAAAACGGAGCTAACTGATTTCTTAAAAGGATTTTTCACATAAGGAATTGACATCTGTCTAATAGTTTCTGGTCCATTTTTTGAAGATAAACATGATCATCTTTTTTTGTTTCTTTTCAAGATACCAGAAACAGAAATTTTAGAACATGGTGAAATTTGCCAAATGTAGCGCTCTAGTTTTCTGTTCAGTTTCCTAGACAAATACAAAGTGTAAGAATCTGGATGCGTTATGTAATCATAGTCGTTATTTATTACAATGGCAGAGAAATTAGCACCATTAAATGTACCAATCTGTATATGTACCAAAAATCTCTTGGAAGCAGCTTTAGACTGCTGGATTGATATTCTGGGCCTCCACGACTTACACTTCCGCCAGATCCTGAGTGAGTTTATATACTAGAAGAAAGTCCTTCGTGGTACAGATCTCCTTCGTCATACACAACTAAAGATGAATGTAGACTGTTAATTATACCTATAAAATCTGTTCTTGTTGAGTGAATCAGTTAAGTTCCGTAAGGAGATTATTTTAATGTAAACTGGCAATCTCTGATTTGCTTCACATACCGGCATCGCTAATTGGTAGAAAATATAAAGCCTGTTTTGCATAAAAATCGGACCTTGTGGTTATAAATGGATTTCATTTCTTATAAAAGCACACATTTTGTTGAAGAATCATCAGAGAAGTAATGTTGCCTGACAGACTGATATTTTGTATTCCATTTCTGTGGAAACGGTGGACTAAAAGACTCACAGTACAACAAAAACAAGTATTCACTGAATGACTGTAACTCTGTTGCTCGTAAACAGAACTTTCAGTACATTTCACCAACCCACAGTAAGGATGACGATCATCGCATTAATATTACGAATTTCGGAGAAACCAGGTTAACTGCACTACTACATCTGTAATAGCAATGAGCCAAGTTGTTTTCTTGTTAAGATCAATACTCGATTTCAGCTACAAATGAGAAAAACTGCAACTGGGAACTCCACTCTATGCAGTGCGTAATAGCAGAAACTCTGAGCCCTGCACTGAGTCACTTGACTCAAATGTTGGTTCCAGTGTAATGACGTCAGACGCAGTCTATGTTATCTGTGTCTATGGCTCGGAGCAACAAACATGTGGTGCAGATCGGCAAGACATCATTTCCGGGTGGTCATTCCCTTTTGTCCGCCAGGACTGGGCAGAAGGCACATGTCTGGATCGCTTATGTTTTGCACAACTACTGTAATTGTTCAGCTGTGTGAACTGATTTCCCGCCCCGCAAGCCGTTTGAACAAGTATTCGTGTTTATGTTCATTGAGTCGTCATGCACGCCTTGTTATTTGGCTCTGTGATTTTGGGGATAGTCTTGTCTGCTCTGTGTGATTTTGAAGTAACTTGTCGAAATATATTGGCCAGCGTCCTCTATCAAATAATATTTCAACACGATGGAACACCTGTTCATAATGCACGGCCTGTGGCGGAGAGAGTTACACGACAATAACATCCCTGTAATGGACCGTGCTGCACCGAGTCCTGACCTGAATTCTATGGCTACGTAATGTGACCAGCTGTCACGAATAGCCATATCAGGGGCCTACACTTTATCTAGTCTTTTTAAAAATAAAATAAATTGTATTTATTTTAAAATTAAGAATAGCAGCTATTTCAAAATTTTAATATTTGTTTTCATTATGTTTTAGAAGCTGATGGGCTCTGATATCAGTATTTTGCAGCCCCTTTAAAGCATGTCGTGAGCTCCAGTTAATTGTAAGACCCAAATCAGCTGTTTATTTTATTCCTTCCAGGAAGAAATTACGGATTTCTTTACGTAGTTCTCTGTTGGCGAAGCTTATTTCCCAGGGCGTATCAACCTATTGGAAACGCTCTATAGGTGCAACCAAGCTTAAACGCAGCGCAGGGTAGCCATGCGGTGTAGGCGCCTTGCCACGGTTCACGCAATTCCCCGTCCGAGGTTCGAGTCGTCCCTCGGGCATGGGTGTGTATGTTGTCCTTGGCGTAAGTAAGTTTAAGGTAGATTAAGTAGTGTGTTCGTTTGGGACCGATAACCTCAGCAGTTTGGTCCCATAGGGATTTAGCACCACAACCACCACCATGGTTAAACCGGAATTTTACTTGTAGTATAATCCAGTCAGACACTTACCTTTTTGTTGTTAACAGCACTTGATAAGTTGCTCGGAGAGTATTTCGCGTTGCCGGCTTCTCGCCACTTGGGCCTGTCATACCAACGGCCGTGTGAACAGATCTCGATCACTTCTTAGCGCAGCTTGCTGTTTGTTTGCAGTCGCGCGTCCTCGCCGTCTATACTCAAACTGAGTATCTTACACTATGTGATCAAAAGTATCCGGACACCCCCAAAATCATACTTTTTTCGCATTAGGTGGACTGTGCTGCCACCTACTGCCGGGTACTCCATATCAGCGACCTCAGTAGTCATTAGACATGATGAGAGAGCAGAATGGGGCGCTCCGCGGAACTAAATGACTTCGAACGTGGTCAGGTGATTATGTGTCACTTGTGTCATACGTTTGTACACGAGATTTCCACACTCCTAAGCATCCCCAGGTCCACTGTTTCCGATGTGATAGTGAAGTGGAAACGTGAAGGGACATGTACAGCATAAAAGCGTACAGACCGACCTCGTCTGTTGACTGACAAGAGACCGCCGACAGAAGGTCGTTCAAAATGGTTCAAATGGCTCTGAGCACTATGGAACTTAGCTTCTGAGGTCATCAGTCCCCTAGAACTTAGAACTACTTAAACCTAACTAACCTAAGGACATCACACACATCCATGCCCGAGGCAGGATTCGAACCTGCGACCGTAGCGGCCGCGCGGTTCCAGACTGAAAGAAGGTCGTAAGGTGTAACAGGCAGTGGTCTATCCAGACCGTCACACAGGAATTCTAAACTGCAAGTACTATTATAGTTAGGCGGGAGGTGAGAAAACTTGGATTTCATGGTCGAGCGGCTGCCCATAAGCCACACATCACGCAGGTAAATGCCAAACGGCGCCGCGCTTGGTGTAAGAACGTTGGACGAGTGAACAGGGCAAAAACGTAGTGTGGAGTGACGAATTACGGTATACAATGTGGCGATCCGATGGCAGGGTGTGGGTCGGGCGAATGCCTGGCGAACGTCATCCGCCAGGGTGTGTAGTGCCAACAGTAAAATTTGGAGGCGGTGGTGTTATGGTGTGGTCGTGTTTTTCATGGAGGAGGGTTGCACCCTTGTTGTGTTGCGTGGCACTATCACAGCACAGGCCTACATTGATGTTTAAAGCACCTTCTTGCTTCCCACAGTTGAAGAGCAATTCTGGGATCGCGACTGCATCTTTTAACACGATCAAGCACCTTTTCTTAATGCACGGCCTGTGGCGGAGAAGTTACACGACAATAGCGTCCCTGTAATGAACTGCCCTACGCAGAGTCCTGACGTGAATCCTATAGAACACTTTTTGGATGTTTTGGAACGCCGACTTCGTGCCAGGTCTCACCGACCGACATCAATAGCCCTCCTCAGTGCAGCACTCAGTGAAGAATGGGCTGGAATTCCGCAAGAAACCTTCCAGCACCTGATTGAACGTGACCCTGCGAGAGTGGATGCTGTCATCAAGGCTAAGAGTGGGCCATCACCACATTGAATTCCAGCATTACTGATGGAGCGCGCTACGAACTTATAAGTCATTTTCAGCTAGGTGTCCGGTTTCTTTTGATCACGTAGTGTATGCAGCTAGAATAGGACGGGGATTTGCAGATATTCCGGTACACCTTCTCGTGTTCTACAGTTGAAGTGTACGAATGTAATTTTCTAGTCCCCCACGGCCAGTATCAATTCAGATGAAATCCTTTTGAGTAGTAGGACGCTTTATTACAAAATACTAAAACAACTGTAACTCCGAATTTTCGACTGTTTTTGAACAGGTCCTCGTCAGCGCGATGAAACTCCTAGATTTACTACAAATGAAGGGTTTATTTCAATAGTGGTATAAGTCCACTTTTGTTCGTTCTGAGATAGAGAGTCCTAAAGTTAAATGAGCACTGAAAAACCTGCAGTTGAGATACCAGAAATATTCAAGCGAATGACTTCTTGCTAGAGATGAACCTTCTTTCTGTTTCTTTGGACTATTAATGTCAGAAGCATTATAGACAGAAAAGTGGAGGTAATGGACTTGTACCACTATTGAAATAAGCCCTTCAGATGATATCAGGTCATCAAATATTTACACAGTTGTGAAAGCCAGCTAAGTGCACGATACGTTCTCGTTACGAGAACAGATATCCCATTAACTTAACTAGATAGAAGGAACGTAATAATACTCAATTACGCGAGCGTCCCAAGAAGGATCAAGAAATTCCCGGAACGCCTTTAGCTCGTTTCACAGAATCTAATTTCCGCATGGTCTTGCTGATGCAAGCGGCAGGGGGTGAACGAAATGGAAACGAAGGATGTTTCTGAAAACGAAAGGAGAAACCAGCTGGCTCAGAGCTGTGAAAAAGGTCTCCCTGAAGACAGCTGCTGCCTGTCATGTAGTGCATGCTGCTCCTCGGTGGCGCAAGAGATTGATTGCTTTCCGGAAACCTCCCGCTTTCACCAGAAGTCCGCCGCCATAAACATCCGCAGGCGGCTACGTGTGCGCATATTTGCGGTTGTCGGCGAAGGATAATGCGACGGGAGCCCACAGCGGCAGCTGACGTTCGCCCCGAAATATGCTGCCGCTATTGCTCTTCCGAGAAACCGCTGGGGGCGCATCTGCTGGTGTTTCCTGAGAATTCCACCTCAGACCACCTCTCTTTCTGCTCGCCGTCTGTCAAACCCTCTTTTATTCTTCATCTTCCTTGTCTTCTATTTCTTTACTGACTATTCTGTCATCGCAGGGCACCCTGGTTACAGGCTATAGGCTCCTGCACGATTTTAATGTCTGTGGTTGGCTTGGCTGAAATGACCGACACTGGACGTTGGCATTGATTGGTGAGACGTATCGAAGTTTTACATCCATATCTACACTGGCGGGGAAAAAAAGAAATGTGGCAGGTAGTTAATCATTGTAGGAGTATGTGATGACAATTCTTAACGGTACTTTTTTTCTGTCGTTGAACTTATAAAAAGCCGCGATTTTTTTCACCAGACGCTGTACGCAGGCTGTTTAGGTTATTATGTTGGTAACGTCACGTTGCGCTCTGTATGAAAATCACTGACTGTGCTGTGTGCAGTCTGTGGCTGGTTTGCATTGTTGGAATCTGCTATTGTAGTGTTGGGCAGTAGCGCAGTTGGAGGTGAGCCGCCAGCAGTGGTGGATTTGGGGAGAGAGATGGCGGAGTTTTGAGAGCGGATGATTATATATATATATATATATATATATATATATATATATATATATATATATATATATAAAATGACTTTTGAACACTATTAAGGTAAATAAATTGTTTGATCTCTATCAAAATCTTTCATTTGCTAACTATGCCTATCAGTAGTTACTGCCTTCAGTAGTTAGAATCTTTTATTCAGGTGGCAGTATTGGCGCACGCTGTATTGCAGTAGTTTGAGTAACGAAGATTTTTGTGAGGTAAGTGATTCATGAAAGGTATAGGTTATTGTTAGTCAGGGCCATTCTTTTCTAGGGATTTTTGAAAGTCAGATTGCGTTGCGCTAAAAGATTGTGTGTCAGTTTAAGCACAGTTATTTATAATTTTTCTAAGGGGGCGTTTCATTGCACGATTTTAATGTCTGTGGGTGGCTTGGCTGAAACGTCCTATACCGGACGTTGGCTGTGATTCGTGTCACATATCGAAGTATTAAATCTACATCTACACTGGCGGGAAAAAAAAGAAATATGGCAGGTAATTAATCATTGTAGGTGAATGTGATGACATGTCTTAATGGAGCTTTCTTTCTGTCGTTGCACCTAAAAAAAGCGTAATTTTTTTCACCAGACGCGTTTGGCTTTATTGACGTAAAGTATCATCAGTGGTCGGTAATTAAGTAATTTAAATTTTGATTTGCTTTCAGATCGAAAAACAGTTCGTTAAGAATAAGTTGATTTGTACTTACGGTGATTTCCGATTGATTTCTCGCTTTCATCGGGAAATGCCATCTGCTAGCACATCGTTGTGTTTCTGCGTTAGACACTGATAGGTTTGGTCTAATTTTTAGTTTTCCTGTAACACTATGCATTTCTTATGTTTTTCGCATCACACTTTTACGCACAACACTGTACCTTTTTTTTTTTTTTTTTTTTTTAAGTATGTGTTGTGGTTTGTGTTTTGTAGTGTTGCCAACATAACCTTTCCACTACTTTGTCTTTCGCCTACAACTTTTTTTTATTAGGTTATTGTATGTATGTAATTCTATTTATGTACTGTGTAAGAGTAGGGAAGGAATAGCGATGGAAGGATATTTTTCTTTTGTAGGGGAGGGAGAAATCATGATGAGTGGACGTAAGTGTATAGCAGTGTGATGGAGTGTGAGGCGAAGGTGAGGAGCGAGAAGTGGAATGAAATTGTGATTTGTGGGCGAGGGGGGGGGGGGGGGTTGTGGGAGAGAAGGATGGAAATGGCTCCTTTCTTTTTCATGTATTTTCATCAGTTTTTTGTACAGGGTCTGTTTTCCGATATTTATTTGGTCATTGAGCAACTCTTTATTCTGTGTTAATGTTTTTTGTGTGTGCAAATTTTCTTGGAAAGGCAGGAGGTGTCTCTCTTTACTGATTTTTATGATATTCATATCTCTTTCACTATTGCGTAGTCTATGGTGTTCTTGTATTAGATGATCCGCAATATTTGAATGATTTGTACCGTATTTAAATGCACTGATGTGTTCTTTCTATCTTGTGTCGAATATCCTGCGAGTCATTCCAATGTATATCTTCTCACAACTCTGCAACTGTGCTGATAGATACCAGATTGTTGGTATCTATCTGGTTTTGATTTCAGTTATGAGATGCACTTTTCTATGGAATTGTTTGTTTTGTAAGGAATGTTTATGCCTTGTTTTTTGAATGTGTTACCTATTTTATGTGTGAATTTACTGTCACAGTAAAGGGCGCCCAAACAGTCGTATCAGTATATAGTGTACCCCACAAAACTAGTCCTCCAAAATGTGAGCTGTATTAACAGGGTCTCTGTCGTTTTGGAACATGGCATCACCATTGTAGAACAAACCTTGTACCATGGGATGGACCACATGAGCCAGAACTGTCACATAATCCTTAACAGTTACGTGACCTCGCAGAGTAACCATGGCGCCCATGGAATACCACGGTATGGCTGCGCAAATAATCACCGTACCCCAGCCATATTTCAAGCTCAGCACGTAAAGGGAGCCGGAGCGATCCATCTCCTACATGTTAATTTTAGCAAATAGAAGATATATTTTTTTCTAAAACCATTAAACACATTGCTCTGAAATTTGGACTACATGTTCAGTGAATATTTCTCTACAAATTTATAATGCCATGTTAAGAAATATTTATTGGTTTGTGTTTTACAATTTTTTAAAACAAACGCTTTTTTTTTTCTCTAAACTTTTTGCACTTTTTCTTCTATAGCTCTTGAGTTATACAATTTTTTTTACAATTTGTTATAAAAACGAAGGAAAAAAGTAAACAATATTGTGCATAAATTTCATTGACATACTGTTAGCAGTTTTTGAGAAAATTTTCCTCAAAAATGAAAGTTTTAAAGTTATGGGAAATGGCTACCAAAGTTTTTTAATGCATTCCTGCCCCATATGATGGATTGTCAGCATCCTCTTCTTTTTCTAGTGTTAGTCTCCTTTTCACTGGTCTTTTCTTCCCTTTTACTGCATGTTGTAGGCCTTTGTCTCTTCTTCTTGCACTTCTTAGTCTTTCTTCATCAATTAGGCGCGTTGTGGAAATGGTGTTGTGTCCTCGTTGGAAACCTAAACGTTTCAGCACATCACATTTGATATTTTTTCCTTCATTGTATGTTGCCACTGCATCAAACACTCCAAAATGCAATGTTTTTATCTGTAGAAACACTCTTTTGGGAATCCTAATCCAAATTAAATTATCTACACTTTCATTTAGATTTTGTGTTTTCCCATTTAAACACTTTTCCAGTAAACTTGGCTGTGATAAATCTCTGAATATGGGCTTAATTACATCAATTACAGCGTTTGGCAAACTGTTTTTATGGGCATATTCCTTTCCTGATTGGTACTTACACCATGAGTCATCACCTGTGGGGCACAGTGCATGTTGTGGGTGCTCATTTGTTGATGCACTACGAAAAGATAATGCCCATACTGCTCTCCTCATAAGTTCAATGCTTCATGTATTTTACGTAATTGCACACCCATAATACCTGTGCAATCTATCAATTTCTTCATCGCTCAATCTTCCTCTTCCTCCAAGGGTCTTACGTTATGTTTCAAAATATTAGAGAGCAAGGAAATGTTAATTACTTCATTCACATCATTACTGTCGTTTTCATAGTTTTCAAATTTTTCTTTGCTGTCACAAAGTTTCTTGCTGGAAGAAGTTCTATCACATTTATTTGGAGTAGTCGGTGAAGCAGTCTGAGCAGCATCTCCCTTCGAAACAACAAAAGATTTCTTCTTCCACTCATTGTGCCTTTTCTTAAACACTCGATTGTTGAAACGGGGCATATTGATAGCTGCAAGCCAAATACGTAAAACAGGTACGAGCAAAATTCGTCAAATACGCAAAATTGGACAGCTGAACAACACAAAGCAAACTCCACAAGTCAACACACACGGTATACCGTTTATGTTTACCGATATGAACAGTCACTTGTCACAGAGATAAAGCCATACAACGTTGGAAAACAAAAGACTGTCTAACCGCAGAGATACCCTGCTCGCAGCCAGCGACCGGCTCCGTCAGAGGTGACACACCACGTCGCTACAACCGTTCACGTGGCACATCAACTTTGCAGTGATAAAAAAAACACACTTAGAATTCACTTAGAAGCGTGAAACTTGATTTGTTTTATTCAGAAAACTCCAAATAATTTTGTAATGAAAAAAAACAACAAAAAACGTTAATTTTGTCATTTTCATCGTTCTGGCTCCTCTGTAAACTCAAACTAATTTGGAAATAGTGTATGTCATCCGACCAAACGAGCTACTTCAATTGCTCCATAATCCAACTTTTATGACTTCGGCACCACGTTTTCCTCTTACGGGCATAAATTCTATTCAATGGGCCTTTTAACAGTGCCTTACTTTCTCTGAGGATAGCTGTATCATCATCAAATTACATCTCTGATAACCTTTTACCCTGAATTTCAATTTCACTACTGAATCTTTCTTTTATTTACGTCACTTGTTCTTCGACGGACAGACTGAACAGAGGGAGCGAAAGTCTACGTCGCTCTCTCACGCACGTTTTAATCCGTATACTTCCTTCATTGCCTATCCTTCTTATTTATCCCTTTGGTTCTAGCACATATTGTATATTAGCCGCCTCTTACTATAATTTACAGTTATTTTTCAGTAAATTTCGAACACCTTGCACCATTTAGCATTGTCGAACATTTTTACTACTTCGACAAATCCTATGAAAGTGTCTTCATTTTTCTCAATCCTTGCTTTCATTATGAAGTGCAATGCCCGAACTGCCTGTCTTGTGTCTTCAACATTCCTAAAGCCAAATTGATCGTCACCTAACAGGTCCTCTTTCTATTTTTCTGTTGGTTTGTGTATATGATCGCGCATACGTTTGTGAGTTTTGTTGTGGTGCTGTGTGAAATGCTTTCTGAAAGGCAAGAAATACTCCACTCACCTAATTACCTTGATCCAAAGCTGTCATGAGAGAAGTAATAGTAAGAAAGAATGCCGTAAGCGTATGCCCGTCAGTCGATGTGGAACAGTATTCTCACTTTTGACAGGAAAGAATCAGCAGCATTTCTGGAAACCCTATTTGACAAGAAGCTTTGTAGATGCGGTTTTCGGTTCAGAATGGTCCAAAGTGGTGGCATTCTCCATGCAACACCTCTGTCGCAAGCAGGGAGTTCAGGACTGCGAAATATGCACGACACTTGATTCACTTGAGTACATCAGTCTCCATAGGCTATTCATGAATTGAAAACTGGCGTACACCCACAACCACCATCATCTTCCTCGATTCTTGCCACAAAGAAATACTCTATTGATCAGCAACGTTACAGTCGAGAAAGTTAAACCCGGTACAAATTATCTGCATCACTTTTCTGCGAAAATATAGAACCAAAGTATTCATTATAGTCGTCATAATCATTACCATCATTATTGTAATCATCATCACCCATTTTAAATCCATTGATAGATAAATACCTCCTTTAGAGTTTTTCAAGCATTATTGTCTTTATTTATAAGTAACCATGTTGCTCTTGTTAGCTTCCTAAGTGGTCAACACAACTTCCATTATATTATCATCTCAAATTTTCATCTCAAAACCCAGTTCCTGCGTGCATCTACTGTTCATTAACTTGATTACATATTCCATTCACCTCAGTTTCATTTTGTATAAAGCCTTGCTTGGATCTCCATTACAGTCTGTTTCCTGGGGCATTTGTAAGTTTTCCTGTCTCTTTTAGAGATGTTTTCAGTGAACCTCTGGATCACTCAGGTACAGACGACGCTGTACTTATAAACTCTTGGAGAGGTTCTTTTGTAACAGAATTAGTGGCTTCGTTCTGGAACATATCCCAGCTGAGCAAGGAGGTTTCAGACCACAGAGAAGTTTCCGTGACCAGGTACTGGCGCTAACAACTGACATAGAGGTTGGTTTCCAAGAAAGCTTGAAGACATCTGTCACGGCGGTAGACTAACAGCCGCATATAAAACACTCTGGAGAGAAGGGACGACATACAAATTACTAAAAACAATCCTATGCCTAAGAACTGTAACTCTCATCAACACCATGAAAAAAATAGGTATTTCTGCCTTTACTTCGGATAAAATATGAACAAGAAGAGGAAATTAACTAATGGCCTACCACAGGGTTCCGTATTAGCCCCCTTATTATTCAACGTATATGTCTCTGATCTCCGCAATGTCAGCTCAACAATAGTCTGCTATGCGAATGGTATCGCTCTTGCTTGTAGAACCAAAGATTTCAGACAAGTGGAGACAATCATCACGGAATATCCAGCCACTATGAGCTCTTCGTTTAGAAAGTGGCGACTTAAATGCAGTACAAGGAAAACTAAAGCTTGTACATTCTATATGAACAAGAAAAAATCTAATGCTAAGATCAGAGTGAAATTTAACAGACACACGCTTTGCCGTAACAAGTACCCTAAGTACCTCGGTGTCACCCTTGACTGCACCCTTTCATATAAAAAACATCTTGAAAATACCACTGCCAAGATAAACACTCGTAACGATGTTATTCAAAAATTGTATGGAATGAGATGGGGAGCTTCAGCAGATATCTTGTGCACATGATCCATTGCGCTGATCTCAGCAGCAGAGTATTGTGCCCTAGTGTGACTAAACAGCTGCCACACCAAATGGATAGACGTCCAGTTCAACCACACAATGCGGTTAATAACTGGGACAACCCGACCAGCACCCATTTATTGGCTTCCTCTGCTGAGCAACATGTATTCACTCACAATACGTAGAAGTGTGGCCTTGCGTAGGGAATGACGCAAGCAACAGAACTTGGAATTACCCATACAGGGAGACATACCAAGTCTACAACGAAATGGTCCTAGCTGTTTTAATAGCTGCTATCTATCCCACACACAATTTTTTTCTGGTGAATTTTATAAAAGTAGAACCTATTTTTCTTTCTTTTTATTCCTGAGCCACTGCACTACTCTCCCTTTCATAGAATTCTGAATTTCTCACTATTTCTTAGTGTGGGTTAATTATAAATGTCATCATCATCAGTGTTCTGCCTAAAGGCAGGTTTTCACGTGGTAGTTCTCCAGGCTGTCCGGTCTTCTGCCATCCTCTTCATGTCTGCATAATTTCCTCTTCCCTTTATGTCGTCTATCATCTTGTATCTCCTTCTTCCTCTCAGTCTTCTCCCACAAACCAATCCTTCCAAAGCATCTACTAGCAAGCACTCCCTTCTCAATGAATGTCCCAACCAGTTCTTTTTCCTTTCTCTTACAACCTTCAGCAGACATCCTCTCTCACCAACCCTTTCCAATACTCTTTCATTACTCACTCTTTCCATCCAGCTTATTGTCTCCATTCTCCTCCACATCCACATCTCAAATGCTTCTAACCTTTTTCCATCCTCTCGTCTCAGCGTCCATGTTTCTGCATCATATAGTGCCACACTCCAGACAAAAAATTTGCCAAGCCTTTTCCTTAGTCCTTTATCTAATTTGCCACATAAGAGTCTCCTCTTTCTGTTGAATGCCTCCTTCGCTATGGCAATTCGAGTTTTCACCTCCTGGTGCCATCTCAAGTCTTCGTTATTGTGCTTCCGAGATATTTACAGGGTGTTTCTAAAATGACCGGTATATTTGAAACAGCAATAAAAACTAAACGAGCAGCGATAGAAATACACCGTTTGTTGCAATATGCTTGGGACAACAGTACATTTTCAGGCAGACAAACTTTCGAAATTACAGTAGTTACAATTTTCAACAACAGATGGCGCTGCGGTCTGGGAAACTCTATAGTACGATATTTTCCACATATCCACCATGTGTAGCAATAATATGGCGTAGTCTCTGAATGAAATTACCCGAAACCTTTGACAACGTGTCTGGCGGAATGGCTTCACATGCAGATGAGATGTACTACTTCAGCTGTTCAATTGTTTCTGGATTCTGGCGGTACACCTGGTCTTTCAAGTGCCCCCACAGAAATAAGTCACAGGGGTTCATGTCTGGCGAATAGGGAGGCCAATCCACGCCGCCCCCTGTATGTTTCGGATAGCCCAAAGCAATCACACGATCATCGAAATATTCATTGAGGAAAGTAAAGATGTCGGCCGTGTGATGTGGCCGGGCACCATCTTGCATAAACCACGAGGTGTTCGCAGTGTCGTCTAAGGCAGTTTGTACCACCACAAATTCACGAACAATGTCCAGATAGCGTGATGCAGTAATCGTTTCGGATCTGAAAAATGGGCCAATGATTCCTTTGGAAGAAATGGCGGCCCAGACCAGTACTTTTTGAGGATGCAGGGACGATGGGACTGCAACATGGGGCTTTTCGGTTCCCCATATGCGCCAGTTCTGTTTACTGACGAAGCCGTCCAGGTAAAAATAAGCTTCGTCAGTAAACCAAATGCTGCCCACATGCATATCGCCGTCATCAATCCTGTGCACTATATCGTTAGCGAATGTCTCTCGTGCAGCAATGGTAGCGGCGCTGAGGGGTTGCCGCGTTTGAATTTTGTATGGATAGGGGTGTAAACTCTGGCGCATGAGACGATACATGGACGTTGGCGTCATTTGGACCGCAGCTGCAACACGGCGAACAGAAACCCGAGGCCGCTGTTGTATCACCTGCTGCACTAGCTGCGCGTTGCCCTCTGTGGTTGCCATACGCGGTCGCCCTACCTTTCCAGCACATTCATCCGTCACGTTCCCAGTCCGTTGAAATTTTTCAAACAGATCCTTTATTGTATCGCTTTTCGGTCTTTGGTTACATTAAACCTCCGTTGAAAACTTCGTCTTGTTGCAACAACACTGTGTTCTAGGCGGTGGTATTCCAACACCAGAAAAATCCTCTGTTCTAAGGAATAAACCATGTTGTCTACAGCACACTTGCACATTGTGAACAGCACACGCTTACAGCAGAAAGATAACGTACAGAATGGCGCACCCACAGACTGCGTTGTCTTCTATATGTTTCACATCACTTGCAGCGCCATCTGTTGTTGAAAATTGTAACTACTGTAATTTCGAAAGTTTGTCCGCCTGAAAATGTACTGTTGTCCCAAGCATATTGCAACAAACGGTGTATTTCTATCGCTGCTCGTTTAGTTTTTATTGCCGTTTCAAATATACCGGTCATTTTTGAAACACCCTGTAAATTCACTTACTTGCCTAATGGTAGATTGTCCTATTTTAATATTGGACAGTCTGCGTCTTGTACTGATGACCATACTCTGTTTTGCTGTGATTATTTGCATCCCATATTCCACACAAGCTTCATTCAGATCTTTGAGCATGTTATTCACTGTGTAAGTAGGCTGTTTAGGTTTTTTTATTGGTAACGCCACCTCTGTATAAAAATCACTGGCTGTGCTGTGTGCAGTCTGTGTCTAGTTTGCATTGTTGTCTGCCATTGTAGTGTTGGGCAGCGGCAGCTGGATGTTAACAGCGCGTAGCGTTGCGCAGTTGGAGGTGAGCCGCCAGAAGTGGTGGATGTGGGGAGAGAGATGGCGGAGTTTTGTAATTTGTCATGAACTGCTATATATATTATGACTATTAAGGTAAATACATTGTTTGTTCTCTATTAAAATCTTTCATTTGCTAACTATGCCTATCAGTAGTTAGTGCCTTCAGTAGTTTGAATCTTTTATTTAGCTGGCAGTAGTGGCGCTAGCTGTATTGCAGTAGTTCGAGTAACCAAGATTTTTGTGAGGTAAGTGATTTGTGAAACGTATAGGTTAATGTTAGTCAGGGCCATTCTTTTGTAGGGATTTTTGAAAGTCAGATTGCGTTGCGCTAAAAAAAATATTGTGTATCAGTTTAAGCACAGTCCTGTACAATTTTTCTAAGGGGACGTTTCATATGTCGACCCTTAGCCGAGGATACCTCACTGGAATCTTCTAATTTTTTTCTTGTAGTTTGTGCAATTAGTGCAGCCTTTGTCTATTGCTAGCGCGTAATTATAGAGAGAATTTCCTTTGTAGTTGTAGTTTTTCATTGTTGTACAGTAAAACAGTTGTGGCATGCATGGAGATTTGCAGCAAGTATTTCGCAGCTGCCCTTGCAATTAACTAGATACTATTTTCAGTGCTATGATAATTTGTTCTCTTATTTTCGCTCTTCAAATTGTGCTTTTCTGTGTTGTCGTGTGAAATATTGTGACAATAATAGCGTGTGAAAAACGTAACACTAGGCTACAAAGTAAACTGAGAAATAATAGTGACGACGAGCGTAGCTTATCAGCACCACTGTGTAGTGAATTAACAGACGTTCAAAGTAGTGATTTGGTAATTGTGCATAGGGAAATGAGGCGGGCGGCAAATAATGGTGTAGACAATGAAACAAGTAGTGAACAGGGAAGCATTATCGATCGATCGGTCGGCAACAGCTCGCCTCAGGAATCGGGAATGACAGAACACAATCTTGCAAATACTGCAGATTCAGGTTTTGGGTCCTCGCCATTTTCTCAAATAAGTCAAGACACATCTTCTGCTTGTCAAAATGTCAATGTTGCAGGTGCAAACTCACTGCCGAAAAGCACTGAGGAACATGTTTCGGACACCAGTGCATTGTTATTACAGTTAGTGCAACAAATGGGACAAAAGCTACAAAAGTTAGACACAACACTTGAACAAAATCAGAAACAAATGGGACAAAATCTTCAAAAGTTAGACACAATGGAACAAAAGCTTCAAATGTTAGACTCAGTGGAACATACGCTTGAACAAACACGTGAAGATTTAACTACTGAGTTACATAACATTGAATCGTAATGTCAAAAAGTCTGTAATGACGTAAAAACTCAAATTTGTGAGCATTTTCAACCTATTTTTTTGCGGGGTGAAAATGCATTACAGAATCACGAAGCAGCCATAAAAGAACTGCAAACTATTGTTCATGAAAATCACGACACCTTACAAGCTAAAATTGACTCAGTTGCATCTACCGATTCGGTTACGCAGCTTGCAAAAACTCAGGAAAATTTAAAGGACACAGTAAATACTCTGAAACTTGGTTCAGAAAAACACACTGAGGAAATAAGTACACTATCGGATAAAGTAGCCGAACTTTCAGATCAGTTCACTAACTTATCTACAAAGGTAGATGATGATCTGAACGACACACGACCGGTAGTCTTTAATGACACAGAAGAGTGCAAACAAATTAGGAAATTCAAACAATATCAGAATCAAATAAATACGTGACACCAAAGAGAAATCCGGGAAGTACAAGATCAGCTGACACAGATAATAAAAGAATTACGTATTTCAGAGGACACTCGCGCCCCAATACGGGAAGAGGGACATAGAAATACGGAAAAGCCACAAAATAATAACACAGGGCATTTCGGAAGTTATGAAAGAAATTGGCAAGGTGCACCGAATTTTGAAATGGAACCGCCGAAACGACGTAACAGTGACCGGTATGCGACTCGCCAACATGATGACTTTGACTATAAGCTGTTCATTACTACATGTAAATTCAAAACATTTAAGAATTCTGGCAACGACATTCATCCACAAGCATGGCTCCACCAATTCTCTCATTGTTTTCCTCCCAACTGGTCGTTAGAACACAGATTAGAATTTATGTGTGGCTACTTAGAGAATGAACCAGCTGTAAGAATGCGATCGGTCATTCACGATTGTCACAGTGAAGGAGATTTTTATCATGCCTTCCTCTCAGCATATTGGTCTCAAGCTACACAAGACCGAGTAAAACATAGCATCATGATGATGAAACACTTTGAACAATCTGAATTTTCCAGTCTTGTGAAATATTTTGAAGACATGTTGCACAAGAATCAATACCTGTCAAACCCATACAGCCCCTCAGAACTCATCCGCATTTGCTTAATGAAATTGCCTGAACATTTAAGAAATATTATTTTGGCAGGACGTTGCAAAGACGATATTGAAGCTCTTCAGGGACTCCTACAAGAATTGGAAATTGACACAGACAGTCGCTGGATGCGAAAACAGGAAAACAATCACTACAGGTCACATACGTCACAATTCTGTGACGACAGAAACAATAACTGGACATGACAAGGCTATTCTTACAACGCAAATCGTGACCAAAACAAACACCACCCATATGACAACCACTGGCAGAGTAATAATAGTTACAGAGAAAGATCGCATTTCCGTAGTAATGAATATGACAGAGATTACCTTAGAAACAGACAATATGGGAACCAAAACAATTATTATCAAGGGAGACAGAATAACTTCAGACGCAACAGTTCAGCGTGCAGGTACGATTCAGGAAGAAATTCTCCACCACATGACCGACAAGAAAGAAACTACAGGAACTAGCGACATGACGACAGACGATATAATCATAACGATAGACGTGAATTTCATCAGAACTGGCGGGATTCTAACAGAGCTGGGCCCTCTCGGCAAGGCGAATTTGTAGAAGTTAGGTCTCCTAATCCCAATAACGACGCGCGCCAACAAAGAGACAGACAATGACTTGCACCGCAGGCAGCCACGTTCGCCGGCTGGCTGGGAGAAAAATAACATAGCTAACCTTGAGAAAAATTCCAGTATTCTTTACCGACGTATACGACATGATAATTCCGTTGAAGCTCGAGCTTTGCATAGTGGGAAGAGTAAAGGCTTGCACCACATTTCACATGTAAAACCGTTTATTGAAAGATAATCTGCTTTTTAACTTTGTCTTTGCCATAGAACTCTTAACTTCACATTTCTAGTATGCATTGTCAGACTTAGAATCTGTCACCATGCAACAATGTTTGAAGTTAAATATCCAATCAAGAACCTACGGAACATTTTTAAACAGAAATTACGAATGCATTGTTATTGTGAAGAGACGACCCAGTGTTATTGTGTGTGTGCATTCTTGCTTGTTTAGTTGCATAATTATGTAACGACTATAAGGCTTACATACTTAGAACATTTACCAGTACTGCTAATGAGATTTTAATGCAACATTTTGGTTTACTTGAAAATACATTCTGGATTTAAAGTACTATCAGTGAGATACCAGATGACACAGTGGTTAGTTTATGTGACAGCTACACGATTTTATCACGACGCTACTAATGAGTGACAATTTACAATGTTGCTTTTGCAGTGTTTCTGTTTTATATCTGGACAGTTTTTCTGCATTATTCTGGAAAGTAAAACATGTTTTAGTAATAACTTTTGTGCTATAGCTACAAGGAGACAGCCTTTTCCGTAGGACAACAATACGTTACAGCACATTACTTTCCTCATCACGGCAATAAGCGTAATAACTAAGATATCTATACGCAAAGCATTTCACTTTTGTTTATCATGAGGTAAGTACATTGACTTCTGCGGAACTTAGCTTTCGGAGGACACGGAGGACAATAACTACGACACTTCCACAGAGATTATCTCACAACAAGACGCACAGTTTTGCGCTACAGTACACGTATTTGTGTGATTAATTTTATACTTAAAATATTTATTTTTAAAGATATTTGAAGTACAATGATACAAAGGTTTTCCGTAATAATTTCATTCCATTGTTGTAATCTGTAACCCCTGAGGGTATAATTACATTAATCCTCAGGGGGGTACACGCTTACTTTGTGTACCATGTGTTTGGCAAGCACAAGGAGCCCTAGCTAATATGGTATTTGCTTATACAACTTTACACATCGGTACCATATTTCTCTAACACATAAATTACACAGCTATCTGATTATTTAACAGAGAAACAAACATTTTTTTTATTACATCAGTGACAGATGTTTACGCAATTACACAGCTGGATAACTTCACACTTATGAAACTGTATTTTGTCTGTACTTTTGTCGCAACAGATGGCTGCTGGCCGTCTCTACATGGACTACAGTGGGTCTGCACCTTCGATGGCCCACCAATACCGTAATCTCTACAAGGACTACAGTGGGTCTACATCTTTGATGGCCCACCAATACCATTATTTCTACAAGGACTACAGTGGGTCTGCATCTTTGATGGCCCACCAATACCGTAATCTCTACAAGGACTACAGTGGGTCTACTCTGTGATGACCTACCTACCAATATTCTTCCAACCTTCGACTGACTCTGCTGTGGGTTTGCTCTGTTGTGGCCCATTACTTGTCTGCATGTCAAGAGTCAGCACTGTCTTTCCGTTGGAAGGACAACACTACTTCTTCAAGACTGCATGGAAATCCACTACTTCTGTGTGCAATTTCTTTTACTAATGAGACTTTGTGAAAAAAACTGTAATTACTATTATGATGAATGATCAGGACTATCTTCGTGGACTGTGAGAAAATTTTAGCTTTTGACCAACATTGTATCAATAAGTGTGTGCATTTGATATCTTTGTTATTGTAATTATGAAAAATTTTATCAAATCGTTATTGGCCACTGCCCAAAACAATTTGTAAATTTTTTTGTGGGGAGTATGGGGGCTATGTAAGTAGGCTGTTTAGGTGTTTTTATTGGTAACGCCACCTCTGTATAAAAATCACTGGCTGTGCTGTGTGCAGTCTGTGTCTAGTTTGCATTGTTGTCTGCCATTGTAGTATTGGGCAGCGGCAGCTGGATGTTAACAGCGCATAGCGTTGCGCAGTTGGAGGTGAGCCGCCAGAATTGGTGGATGTGGGGAGAGAGATGGCGGAGTTTTGTAATTTGTCATGAACTGCTATATGTATTATGACTATTAAGGTAAATACATGGTTTGTTCTCTATTAAAATCTTTCATTTGCTAACTATGCCTATCAGTAGTTAGTGCCTTCAGGAGTTTGAATCTTTTATTTAGCTGGCAGTAGTGGCGCTAGCTGTATTGCAGTAGTTCGAGTAACCAAGATTTTTGTGAGGTAAGTGATTTGTGAAACGTATAGGTTAATGTTAGTCAGGGCCATTCTTTTGTAGGGATTTTTGAAAGTCAGATTGCGTTGCGCTAAAAATAAATATTGTGTATCAGTTTAAGCACAGTCGTGTATAGTTGTTATAAAAAGGGGACGTTTCAACTGTCCGCTCACTTTCTGCCATTAATACCATGTCATCAGCAAATCTTATGCATTATATTCTCTTTCCACCAATACATATTCCTCTTTTCCCATCTAAGCTTTTCGCAATAATCTCTTCAAGGTGTACGTTAAACAACAGTGGGGAAAGGCAACAATCTTGTCTAACACCTCGTCCAATGCTGCTTCCTTCTGACATTTCATTTCCAATCCTTATCCTTACTTTCTGATGTATATGTAGATTCTGTATCAGTCGTCTCTCTTTCCAAATAATATAATAGTGGCTGGGATCAGAACTACCACCCTGCACTTCGTATTAGGCAGCCAAACAGTGGCATTTATGTAACATCCTTGTGTGGTTCTCGCCAGTGCAAGAAAGTGGCTGACAGACTGTGAATGTGGCACTGTCAAATCAGTCCCAACACTCTGGCAGCGTACTGGGACTCAGTGGTCATGGTCTGACCCTCTAGTGGTAGCAGCAGTGCTGCACGTGACGTCATGTGAGACATGACGGTGGTGCAGGGACAATGGCAGTGCAGTATATGTTTAAATAAAGACATGAATTTTTGTAACATATTCCTAATATATAGCTCATAGATCAAACGTAGCATAAATCAGTCCTTGGTTTCCAATTCCCTATGGTACGAGGGGTAGGGGAATTTATTCACACACTGATGACAGAGGCATGAAGTAATTGTTTAAACATGCTGACTGCGCTGTTTATAAACTTAAGTGAACTGTAATGTCAGGGAAAAGAATGATTTTTTTTGCTTTCCTGACACAATACTCTTGAGTCTAGTTCTTACACACTGAGGAGCCAAAGAAACTGGTACACCTGCCTAATCTCGTGCAGGGCCCCATGTACACACAAAGGTGCCGCAACACGACATGCATGGACTCGACTAATGTCTGAACTAGTGCTGGAGAGAACTAACATCATGAATCCTGCAGGGCTGTCCAGAAGTCCGTAATGTAACAGGGCTTGTAGATCTCTTCTGAATAGCACGTGCACGGAATCCCAGATGTGCTCAATAATGGTTCATGCCTGGCGAGTTTGGTGGCCAGCGGAAGTGTTTAAACTCAGAAGAGTGTTCCTGCAGCCACTCTGTAGCAATTCTGGGCATGTGAGGCTTCGCATTGTCCTGCTGGAAGTCCCTCGGAACGCACAATGGGCATGAATGGATGCAGGTGACCAGACAGGATGCTTACGTTCCTGTCATCTGTCAGAGTCGTATCTAGACGTATCAGGGTTCCCATATCTCTCACACGTCCCGCAGCATTACAGAGCCCCCAGCAGCGTGAACAGTTCCCTGCTGACATGCAGGGTCCATGGATTCATAAGGTTGTTTCCATACCTGTACACAACAATCTGCTTGATAGAATTTGAAATGAGAGTCGTCCGACCAGGCAACATGTTCCAATCAAAAATGGTTCAAATGGCTCTGAGCACTATGGGACTTAACTACTGTGGTCATCAGTCCCCTAGAACTTAGAACTACTTAAACCTAACTAACCTAAGGACATCACACACATCCATGCTCGAGGCAGGATTCGAACCTGCGACCGCAGCAATCGCGCGGTTCCGGACTGCGCGCCTAGAACCGCTAGACCACCGCGGCCGGCATGTTCCAATCATCAACAGTCCAATGTCCGTGTGGACGGGCCCAGGCGAGGCCTAAAGCTTCGTGTCATGCAGTCATCAAGGGTACACGAGTGGGCCTTCGGCTCTGAAAGCCCATATCGACGATGTTTCTTTGAATGGTTCGCATGCTGACACTTGTTGATGGCCCAGCACTGAAACCTGCAGCAATGCGCGGAAGGGTCGCACTACTGTCACGATGAACGATTCTCTGTAGTCGTCGTTGGTCCCATTCATGCAGGATCTTCTTCCGGCCGCAGCGACGTCGAAGATTTGATGTTTTACGCGATTCCTGATATTTATGGTACACTCGTGAAATGGTCGTACGAAAAAATCCACACCTCATCGCTACCTCGAGATGCTGTGTCCCATCGCTCGTGCGCCAACTGTAACACCACGTTCAAACTCACTGAAGTCTTGATAATCTGCCATTGTAGCAGCATTAAGCGATCCAACAACTACGTCAGACATTTGTTGTCTTATACAGGCGCTGCCGACCGCATCGCCGTATTCTGTCTGTTTACATACCCCTGTACTTGAATACACATGCCTATACTAGTTTCTTTGTCCCTTCAATGCATTTATCACACGTGAACAGGTAATCGTGCAGCTTGCACCAGTGAGCTGGGAAATCTGACAACCATGCAGGCTGCACTGGTATCCTCAGACCCACCATAATAGATTGTGACTTCACAGAGCTGGGGGGAACATGAAAAACAGTTCAGGTTACAGCAGCACCTCCAGGTACGCTATCTTGGACTCTGAGGTCATAGGTCTGTGCCAGTATCCCCTGGTCTGCATCTATGATTTTCAAACAGCAGGACAATGCCTCCCATCCCCCATTTTTTTTTAATTTTCTACCAGTTTACACTTATGACAATTACCGTACTGCCACATTGGTGTCAGAGAGGTGAGGAAAACTCTCAAGTACATAGGGCTATTTGGAATTTCTTGCCAATTTTTGAACTTCCCATTACTGTACGAATGCAGCAATTGGCCAATGTCAAGGATGCTGGGGGTGGGGAGATGGGAAAGGGAAGAGAAAAATCTGGCAACAACAAAAACTTCACCAAACCGGCTTACCCACACTGCTTTAACTATGTTACCATTTTATGCACTATTTCGTATTCCTACCGAAGGCTGACACCAACAGTGGCACTCTCTCAGTACATCTCCACTGACAGAATTACAGCATGTAATTCTGGGGGGGGGGGGGGGGGGGAAGCATGTAACACAGTCAGCAGCATACCAGAGAGTGCAATAACTGCAGGTGCCGCTGTTCTGTATAGACTAAGCTGTATTACGCACAACGTACTTAGAGTTCCAGATCACGCTATTGGTTTGATTTCGTTCTGGTTATCTTGTCTCTAGTTGCTACAATGTGAAGTCTCGATGATTTCTGCTTCGTTCACGGGTTCGGTTTGTAGTTTCACTCTGCAGTTCAAATATATGTCAGTTTACAGTGTTTTTATTTATGTATAGGCATTGTTCTGTATGAAGTGGGAAGTATCCCGGCATTTATATAAGGTGAAGCCGAACTCAAACGCCGAAGTTTTAGAGGTCGTTCAGGGTTTTCTCAGAATTTTGGTATAATGCACCCATGATCTCTGTTGGCTCGTTACTCAGTGATTGCTTGATGTGTGACTTCCCAAAAATGGTTCAAATGGCTCTGAGCACTATTTGACTTAACATCTGAGGTCATCAGACCCCTAGACTTAGAACTACTTAAACCTAACTAACCTAAGGACATCACACACATCCATGCCCGAGGCAGGATTTGAACCTGCGACCGTAGCAGCCGCGTGGTTCCGGACTGAAGTGCCTAGATCCGCTCGGGCACAGCGGCCGGAGTGATTTCCCACCCCTGCATATCTTTGTAACTGTACTCCATTGAAAATAGCGACACAGAAGTGCGAATATCAACGAAGTGCACGGAGTGTTTTGTTTGGAAACAAACTTGTTGCATCCACGTTACTTGTCGTTGACAACTCTACTCTTCGCCCTCAGACCTGTATTTCAGTAGAGCACGGTTCTGTTACGTGTTTATTTTCCCGACAGCATTACTTGTAAGCTAACGTTGACACACAGCAGTATGGATAGGTTTGCTTGTGAAGAGCTGGCCATGAATAGGTTCGGTGAACACAATGACGGAATGGCATTCTGTCGCTATACTGACAGCGACGGCAACCATCTGCATCTACATCTACAACTACTTCAACGCACGCACTCCACAAGTCAGCGTATGGTGCGTGGCAGAAGGTATGTTGTACCACTAATAGAAGTTTCCTTTCCTGTTCCACTCGCAAAGAGAGCAAGGGTGAAGCGGCTGTACGTATGTCTCCACACGATCCCTAATTTTTCTTTGTCTTATGTTCGTGGTCGTTCGGCGAAATGTACATTGATGGCAGTGGAATAGTCCTGGAATCAGCTTCCAATGCCATTTTTCTAAATTTTCTCAACAGCTTCCCTCGGAATGAACGTCACTTTCCCTCCAGAGAGTCAACATCGCAGTACTTTTGCATTTTTCTGGGGGTTGTTGCATATCCTCTGTTTTTTGTTGTACGTTTTGACGACTGCTACTGACAGGCTTCTTCATTGTTCTGAAGGTGTTCTCACAGAAGTAACAACAACTGAAGCAAGAAACCGAAAAATCCTAATTAAAATATTACCATGTAAGAAGCCACCGGAGAAACCTGTCCCCTACAGTGAAATACTGAAAATGTCCTTGAACAACTTCCGAAATTTCGTCGGTGAACTTCGGGTTGACCCTGTACATTCAGCCAGTGGGGACGGGCTATGTGGTGACAATATACTTCTAAATTTTCATAACGAAATTTTCGCTGTGCCCCACTTCAGAATGCTAAATGCCGAAACTGCAATGGGAAGTTTCATAAATAAATAATTCCAGCAGTCGAAAGTGATAGAACTGTCTCTTAAAAAGCTAATGCTACGAGTTGACCAAGAACATTTTATGAAAGAAACCGGTCGTTAACAATTATTGGTTAATGGAAAGGTTTTCGAATACCGCTACCCGTCATAAAATTTGTTGCCTACTAAGTTGTTTATTTAGCGACACGTTTCGAGGTGATACCTCATCGTCAGGCTATAGTGGCACTACAAAAACATTTAACCTAAGTGTAGACAGATATTAAAATTTCTTTATATGATAACTGTCACTCTTCTTGTGACGTGCCGGTCAATGTGGCTTCAGATTAGTCATTGACGGCTCACCTTTTCAGCTGGTCTCACTGTCTGGCACATGCTCCATCGACGACGTACCGAAGGCAGAAAAAACAAGAAACTGGTTTTGCCTGTCACTATGCATGAAGAATTCGATTAGTTGGAGATGATATTGTAAAGTAAGCCACCCTCAACCACTTGGATACAAGCAACGTCCTTTGGGAAGAACGGCTGCGCAGTGTAACATCTGTTATTTATCATTTGGATTTGCAAATCCTTGTGTTTTTCGGGTTTGCAGTTAAAATTGTTACAAGTAACAACTGCTGAGAAAAAAGGGCTTGCCACACAAAAACATAATTAAAAACGAATATAGGTGCGAAATAACGCGACTAACATAATTACGTATAAAGTTTATGATACGGCGCGCGCCGCTACCCTATGATTTTGTTTAGAGCGCGCGCTATAATCGATTATATCGATTATAGTTCGCTGCTATGGTGCGGGCTGCGCTCCGGTGGTGATTCGCTGTTACGTCGCAGGCGTGTGTTTGCGGTGGCCGGCGGAAAGCGAGAGGGTAGTCGGTTTCCGGGTATTGCATGGAACGTGAAGTTCGCTCTGCCTGACCTGCTGGGGTCTAGCACTAAGGTTGTTGTGCCTCGCAATATGAGCAGAGTGGTCTGGGGCGGAGGCGACTCGCCGCTGTGCTGGCCATGCGGTGGTGATTAATTGGAGTCGGCGTACTTGTTCTGCCTGCCTGTCTGATGTGGAGGTCCGGTGGGGTCCTGTGATACTCTGGCCCGTACACAAATAGTTGCTGTATTTTGGAGTCGTCTGCCAGGTTAGGGTGTGTGGGCTCGGTTGGTTCGTCAGATTTTCCGCTGAAAGCTCCAGCAGCGGTTTCTGAACTTCATTCTGATGTGGGACGGTGTTGTTGGAAGTTTTTGCTGTGAGTGTGTGGCACGTTACGATATTTGTTGGTACTAATTTATTTGCTCAACTGGAGTATCTTTTGGTTATCCCGCTGAGTGGGTCGTTGCCCACCCGGTCTGCTCAGCGTTACCTTTGGTGGCGCCTGTAGGTGGTTCCTGTTACCTGCCCGGACTTGCGTTCATGTATGGTACATTTGGCATTTGATGCGTTAGGTACAGTCTGCCTAAGAAAGGTGGTTTTGGACAGTATATGTATAGTGAATTACTGCTGCTTGGTATATGTGGTCTTCTGCGACCTGAACAATACGATCTCGTCAATTTGGTTTGTGTAACAGCATTTAGTGGTATGTTCTGTATTTTTATCTCACTGTGTTATTATTAACTTGGTGGAATAGTCGCGTTTGATCTCGTTAAGGCACTTCTAAGACTGTGGTTTGACTATTCATGTGCGCTTAGCTTTTATTGTTTTGTTTTAAAAAGCGAGAATTGTTTATTAAGATTTGTGTGTGTTGGCTTCCGGCACTTGTTAAGAGTGCCCGAGTTAACGACGCCGTGGTTGTTATGTGCTGTCGGGATTTTATACTGTTATTTGATTTTTGAATTTTATCTTGTGTTGATATTATCTGTCGCGTGTTACCGAACATAACCAAAGTGCATAAATGATAGGAAGTTGTGGGAGGCATGTCGGGGAGCTCTCAGCGGTTTATTTCGGGGACCGTTTCTATTGGGAAGGCTCCAAAGAGTTGAGAGCTCGCTCGTCTGTGGTTGCGTTGGGAGTTGCCCTCGCCCTTTGGTTGTATCAAATTATTATTTTGTTATTATATTTATTGGTTGTGTGTTGCGCTTCTTTGATTTATTGTGCCAAGTACCATTATCTTTCTCAAGCTTTTCTTATATAAATTATTTTAAATTGTAATGTCAAGTTAACTTATTATTGGATCTTGGTCTGTGGAGTAAAATCTTTTAAAGCACCATTGTAATTTGTCCTTGCAGAAGAAATTTCTCTTATTTTTTGGTGCCAAGTTGCCATTATTATTATTATTATTATTATTATTATTAGTTTATTACTGCTCTTAATGTTTTTCGATTTTATGGTGCCAAGAGTCATTATCATTCTTAAAGGTTTTTGTAAATGATCTTAAGTTGTATTGCCAAGTTAACTTATTATCGGATTTCGTCTCTTGGGTAAACTCTAAAAGCACTATTGTAAAACGTTCTTTGATTTTATAGTGGCAAGCCGCAGATATTGTTTTTGGAGCTCATTCTTTTAACCATTTGTTATGCTCTGTAAGTTATATGAATTTGTTGTTACTTAAGAGTTTAGTATTGACAATTTAATAAATTGTGTACAGAGTCTGCTGTTTGGATATTATTGGGTGGAAATCCTAGGATAGTTGTCCTATAAGAACACACATTCCAGCATAAAATGGTGGGTTGGTTGCAGATGATAAGCTATGTGTGAGAAATAATACGCACGTGGTCCCGCAAAACCATGCAAACCGAATGTAAATGTATTAACTAAAAGAAACAAATTGTTGTTTGAACTAAATATTTCAGTAATTTTATAATCATTTGGTAAAAACATTAACATTGCAGCTTAAATAAAACGGAAACCCAGTGATGACGACACAGAGGTGCTGAAACTTTTGAGAATTTGGAAAAAACGGTGTTTTGCATAACTGGCAAACCTTACATCCAACAGTTATAACATTTGTGTTTAAGAAAATGGCATTTGATCGTCGCCATTCGGGCATCCAATCAAGTAAAACATTCTTCGCAAGTCAGTGTACACCAAATGCATGCCTCTAGAAATATCGTTGGTTTCTGATTGTATCTGTTTCCTCGAAGGTTCCAAGAAATGTGTAGCCATTTCAGCTATAAATGCTCCCGATGTTCAGACACCGTACCATAGTTCTTCCAGGGACCGACACGAATGAAGGAACAATCAAGAAGTTAAGCACGCAACCTTCCGTGACGACGTGAGTACTCGATGGCCGAGCATATTTATAACGAAAAACTGTTTCCGCAAGATGAGGCGGTTTTAAGAAACGGGTCGCGTTCTTAATGTGCTTTCGTGGCGTGACGGAGGGCAATGGTTCGGTTTCCGAGAACTCTACAACGGTCGCCGCTAGTATCGGGAAGCTTGCCTACGTCAGAGAGACATGGAAATAGAGGTTTCCTAAACTGTGAGGAGGGCAAAGGCTGTTCTTAGAAGAAGTAGATTGACACGAAAGTCGTATTTTCATCCAACGTTACAACGCTGCGTTATTTCGTTCCTACAACTGAAAACTGTTGATCGGCACGTTTTTACTGTGTATTCGGATCTGTTGTACCATATCGTTTTCAAAATATTCCGCTGAACAACAGTTTTTAAGGGTGAAAACCACACAAATAGTAATTGTTCAATTAATATATATATTTTAATGTTTCATTCTTCAGAGTATTAGGGCGTCATCAATCGTTAGCTGGTAGTGCCCTAATAAGCCGAAACGAGACAAAAGTGAATATTATTACAAACACTGCCATTTTTTCTTATTTCTTATGTGAATTTTTCTACTGTTCCATCTATCGAAATATGAATGTGAAATTAGTGTCTCTCGAAAAACCTAGGATGGGATATAGAGAACGCAAACTGACATTTAATGACACGTGTTTCACCCCCCGTCAGCGCGCCTGCATGCAAACTACGTATTAACCTCATTTGGTATTGCTGTGCCAGATATACTAACGACCAATGTGTCACTCATTGTCGCGTGAATAGTCCACAGCTCGTGGTCGTGCGGTAGCGTTCTCGCTTCACGCGCGCGGGTTCCCGGGTTCGATTCCCGGCGGGGTCAGGGATTTTCTCTGCCTCGTGATGACTGGGTGTTGTGTGATGTCCTTAGGTTAGTTAGGTTTAAGTAGTTCTAAGTTCTAGGGGACTGATGACCATAGATGTCGTGTGAATAACTGCACAGTGACACACATTCGGGGCACTGCTCGACCAACAACCAACATGCGAGTCTGCATATGGAAATTACGGGCATTACGAAGTTATGCGACGCGAGCTTGTAGAGGCATATGGCGAAACTGGATCCATACGCACTGGTCTGCACCCAGTACTGTTTGTTGTCCACACATCTATGGAGCCAGTTATATTACACATTTATGATACTTATCGAAGTACATGGGGGAAGGAAAAGTAGCCGGCCAAAGTGGACGAGCGGTTCTAGGCTTTAGTCTGAAACCGCGCGACCGCTGCGGTCGCACGTTCGAATCCTGCCTCGGGCATGGATGTGTGTGATGTCCTTAGGTTAGTTAGGTTTAAGTAGTTCTAGGTTCTAGGGGACTGATGACCTCCGTTGTTAAATCCCATAGTGCTCAGAGCTATTTGAACCATTTGAAGGAAAAATAATAAACGTGCCTTAGGCGATACAGAATTAAATAGCGAAATATGAGCTATTTATAAATTATTAACTGTTTTATCTACGAAAATGGTGGCTGAAGATTACGGCTTAAATCACTATGAGAAGTAGAGCAGCTTAATACATAACTTAGAAACCTTCCCACTTCGACTTAATTAATCAGACTGTGCTCCAGTGTTCCTAACAGGTCGGAGTAAGACGTCGATTCCTAACTACTTCAACCCAATCAAAACCGAATAGCTGGTAGTGTGCACTATAACGTGATCAAAAGTATCCGGACACCTGGCTGAAAATGACTTACAAGTTCGTGGCGCCCTCCGTCGGTAATGCTGGAATTCAGTATGGTGCCGGAAGGTTTCTTGCGAAATGGCAGCCCATTCGCCACCGAGACCTGCACTGGGGAGAGGTATCGATGTCGGTCGGTGAGGCCTGGCACGAAGTCGGTGTTACAAAACATTCCACAGGTTTTCTATAGGATTCAGGTCAGGACTCTGTGCAGGGCAGTCCATTACAGGGATGTTATTGTCGTGTAACCATTCCGCCACAGGTCATGAATTATGAACAGGTGCTCGATCGTCTTGACAGATGGAATTGCCATCCCCGAATTGGTCTTTAACAGTGGGAAGTAAGAAGGTGCTTAGAACATTAATGTAGGCCTGTTCTGTGATGATGCCACGGAAAACAACAAGGGGTGCAAGCTCCCTCCACGAAAAATACGGCCACGCCATAACAACACCACCACCGAATTTTACTGTTGGCGCTACACACGCTGGCAGATGATGTTCACCGGGCATTTGCCGTACCCACACCCTGCCATCGCATCGCCACATTGTGTACCGTGATTCGTCACTTCACACAACGGTTTCCCACTGTTCAATCGTCCAATGTTTACGCTCCTTACACCAAGAGAGGCGTCGTTTGGCGTTTACCGGCGTTATGTGTGGCTTATGAGCAGCAGCTCGACCATGAAATCCAAGTTTTCTCACCTCCCGCCTAAGTGTTATAGTACTTGCAGTGGATCCTGATACACTTTGGAATTCCTGTGTGATGCTCTGGATTGATGTCTGCCTATTACACATTACAACCCTCTTGAACTGTCGGCGGTTTCTGTGAGTCAACAGAGGACGGCCTTCACGCTTTGTGTTGTATGTGTCTCTTCGCGTTTCCACTTCACTATCACATCCGAAACAGTGGACCTAGGGATGTTTAGGAGCGTGGAAATCTCACGTATGGACGTATGACGCAAGTGACACCCAATCATCTGACCACATTCGAAGTCCGTGAGATCCGCGTAGCGCCCCCTTCTGCTCTCTCACGCTGTCTAATGACTGCTAAGGTCGCTGTTATGGAGTACCTGGCAGCAGGTGGAGTGCAATGCACCTAACATGAAAAACGTATGTTTTTGGAGGTGTCCGGATACTTTTGATCACACAGTGTATGTATTTTTATTTAGGTGAAATACTAGTTAATCGCAGAATAACAAAGTCACCTGTCCTACAAGCGGACAACGTGCATGTTAACCGGTACCAGCCTGTTATACTGACACTGATGACGCCAGTCACTACACGTATGCAAACAAAATTTGTTACTAGCAGATCGTAAAATTTGATACGATAGCCACCAGAGTCGTAAACTGAGAAACATTTAACATGCTAATAAAAAGAATATTGAATAAATCGGTAACTGCAGTATGCTACCGATTAATAATGTGGTTTCGTGATAGTGCCACACGTCCTCTTGAACATACTTTTTTCATTAGGAAAATGTTAACGTCAAGTGATTGAGATTCTTGTGCTTTCAGATAAGAAACACAAAGCCATATCAACGGTGGAACACTACAGCCGAGACAGCGACAGACATAATTAAAATAAGAACAAAATTAATCAGTGTCATTAAATTCAAGAAGAAAATAACGAAATTTCCCTGATTGTGCTCTTTTCAACAGCAAAGGAAAGTGGTGTACCTTTGTGGACTTCTCAACCGCCTCTAGCCAGTTCTGTAATGTTGTTGTTGCCATCTCTTCAGTCCAGAGACTGGTTCGATGCAGCTCTCCATGCTAATCTATCCTGTGCAAGCTTCTTCATCTCCAAGTACCTACTACAACCTATATCCTTCTGAATCTGCTTAGTATATTCATCTCTTGGTCTCCCTCTATGATTTTTACCCTCCACGCTGCCTCCAATACTAAACTGGTGATCCCTTGATGCCTCAGAACATGTCCTACCAACCGATCCGTTCTTCTAGTCAAATGGTGCCACAAATTCCTCATCTCCCCAATTCAGTTCAGTATCTCTGCATTAGTTACGTGATCTACCCATCTAATCTTCAGCATTCTTCTGTAGCACTACATTTCGAAAGCCTCTAGTCTCTTCTTGTCTAAACTATTTACCGTCCATGTTGCACTTCCATACAAATACTTCGAGAAAGGACTTCCTGACACTTAAATCTATACTCAATGTTAACAAACTTCTCTTCTTCAGAAATGCTTTCCTTGCCATTGCCAGTCTACATTTTATATCCTCTCTATCACAATCATCCACAACCATGAGTTATTTTGCTCCCCAAATAGCAAAACTCATCTACTACTTGGTCTCATTTCCGAATCTGATTCCCTCAGCATCACTTGATTTAATTCGACAACATTTCATTATCCTCGTTTTGCTTTTGTTGATGTTCATCTCATATCCTTTCAAGACACTGTCCATTCCGTTCAACTGCTCTTCCAGGTCCTTTGTTGTCTCTGACAGAATTACAATGTTATCGGAAAACCTCAAAGTCTTTATTTCTTCTCCATGGATTTTAAATCCTACTCCAAATTTTTCTTTTCTTTCCTTTACTGCTTGCTTAATACATAGACTGAATAACATCGGGGATAGACTACAACCCTGTCTCCCTCCCTTCCCAACCACAGCTTCCCTTTCATACCCTTAGACTCTTAAAACTGCCATCTGGTTTCTGTACAAATTGTAAATAACCATTCGCTCCCTGTATTTCACCCCTGCCACTTTCAGAATGTGAAAAGCTGTTTCCAAGTCTTCAAATGCCAGAAGCGTAGGTATGCCTTTCCTTAATCTATCTTCTAAAGTAAGTCGTAGGGTCAGTATTGCCTCACGCGTGCCAACATTTCTACGGAATCAAAACCAATATTCCCCGAGGACGGCTTCTGCCAGTTTTTCCATTCGTCTGTAAAGAATTCGTTTTAGTATTTTGCAGCCATGACTTATTAAACTGATAGTTCAGTAATTTTCATGTTTGTAAACACCTATTTTCTTTGGGATTGGAATTATTATACAGGGTGATTCAAAAAGAATACCACAACTTTAAAAATGTGTATTTAATGAAAGAAACATAATATAACCTTCTGTTATACATCATTACAAAGAGTATTTAAAAAGGTTTTTTTTCACTCAAAAAGAAGTTCAGAGATTTCCAATATGGCCCCCTCCAGACACACGAGCAATATCAACCTGATACTCCAACTCGTTCCACACTCTCTGTAGCATATCAGGCGTAACAGTTTGGATAGCTGCTGTTATTTCTCGTTTCAAATCATCAATGGCGGCTGGGAGAGGTGGCCGAAACACCATATCCTTAACATACCCCCATAAGAAAAAATCGGAGGGGGTAAGATCAGGGCTTTTTGGAGGCCAGTGATGAAGTGCTCTGTCACGGGCTGCCTGGTGGCCGATCCATCGCCTCGGGTAGTTGACGTTCAGGTAGTTACGGACAGATAAGTGCCAATAAATAATTGATTGTGGAATTTGCAGCTTTCTGCTAGCTCTGCGAGTCGATTTTCCTGGGCTGCGAACAAATGCTTGCTGGATGCGTGCTACATTTTCATCACTCGTTGTCGGCCGTCCAGAACTTTTCCCTTTGCACAAACACCCATTCTCTGTAAACTGTTTATACCAACGTTTAATACACCACCTATCAGGAGGTTTAACACCATAATTCGTTCGAAATGCACGCTGAACAACTGTCGTCGATTCACTTCTGCCGTACTCAATAACACAAAAAGCTTTCTGTTGAGCGGTCGCCATCTTAGCATCAACTGACGCTGACGCCTAGTCAACAGCGCCTCAAGCGAACAAATGTACAACTAAATGAAACTTTATAGCTCCCTTAATTCGCCGACAGATAGTGCTTAGCACTGTCTTTTGTCGTTGCAGAGTTTTAAATTCCTAAAGTTGTGGTATTCTTTTTGAATCACCCTGTATTCTTCTTGAAGTCTGAGGGAATTTCGCCTGTCTCATACATCTTGCTAACCAGATGGTAGAGTTTTTTCAGGACTGGGTCTCCCAAGCTTATCAGTAGTTCTAATGGTATGTTGTTTACTCCCGGGGCGTTGTCTCTACTTAAGTCTTTCAGTGCTCTGTCAAACTCTTCACGCAGTATCATATCTCCCACCTCATCTACGTCCTCTTCCATCTTCATAATATTGCCCTCTAGTACATCGCTGTTCTCAAGAACATCGCCGTTGTATAGACCCTCTATGTACTCCTTACACCTTTCTGCTTTCCCTTCTTTGCTTAGTACTGGTTTTCCATCTGAGCTCTTGATATTCATACATGTGGTTCTCTTTTCTCCAAAGCTCTCTTTAATTTTCCCGTAGGCAGTATCTGTCTTACCCCTAGGGATATATGCCTCTACATCCTTACATTTATCCTCTAACCATCCCTGCTTAGCAATTTTGCACTTCCTGTCTTCTGTTACCCACGGATTTCTACTAGCCCTCGTTTTTATACCTACTTTATCCTCTGCTGCCTTCACTATGTCATCTCTCAAAGCTACCCATTCTTCTTCTACTGTATTTCTTTCCCCCGTACTTGTCAATCGTTCCCTAATGCTCTCTCTGAAACTCTCTACAACATTTGGTTCTTTCAGTTTATCCAGTTATTATTCCCAACCTTTTGCAATTTCTTCAGTTTTAATCTGCAGTTCTTAACCAATGGATTGTGGTCAGAGTCCACATCTGCCCCTGGAAATGTCTTACACTTTAATACCTGGTTACTAAATCTCTGTCTTACCATTATATAATCTATCTGAAACCTTCCAGTGTCTCCAGGCCCCTTCCACGCACACAACCTTCTTTCATGATTCTTAAACCATATGTTAGCTAGGATTAAGTTATGCTCTGTGCAAAATTCCATCAGGCGGCTTCCTCTTTCATTCGTAACCCCTATTCCATATTCACCTACTTCTCTTCCTTTTTCTACTATTGCATTGGTTCAAATGGCTCTGAGCACTATGGGACTCAACTTCTCAGGTCATTAGTCCCCTAGAACTTAGAACTAGTTAAACCTAACTAACCTAAGGACATCACAAACATCCATGCCCGAGGCAGGATTCGAACCTGCGCCCGTAGCGGTCTTGCAGTTCCAGACTGCAGCGCCTTTAAACGCACGGCCACTTCGGCCGGCACTATCGCATTCCAGACCCCCTTGACTATTAAATTTTCGTCTCCCTTCACTATCTGAATAATTTCTTCAATCTCTTCGTCGTCTGTGGAGCTAGTTGGCAGATTTATTTGTATTACTGTGGTAGGCGTGGGCTTAGTGTCTATCTTGGCTACTATGCTGTTCGTAGTAGCTTACCCGCGCTCCTATTTTTCATTCATTATTAAACCTAATACTGAATTACCCCTATTTCATTTTATATTTATAACTCTGTATTCACCTGACCAGAAGTCTTGTTCCTCCTGCCACCGATCTTCACTAATTCCCGCTACATCTAACTTTTATCTATCAATTTCCATTTTTAAATTTTCTAAGCTGCCTACCCGATTAACGGACCTCACATTCCAAGCTCCGATCCGTAGAACGCCAGTTTTGTTTCTCCTGATAACGACGTCCTCCTGAGTAGTCCCGGCCCGGAGATCCGAATGGGGGACTATTTTACCTCCGGAATATTTTACCCAAGAAGACTCCATCATCATTTAACCATATAGCAAAGCTGCATGCCCTCGGGAAAAATTACGGCTGTAGTTTCCCCTTGCTTTCAGCCGTTCGCAGTACCAGCACAGCAAGGCCGTTTTGGTTAGTGTTACAAGGCGAGATAAGTCAGTCATCCAGACTTTTGCCACTGCAACTACTGAAAAGGTTGCTGCCCCTCTTCAGGAACCACATGTTTGTCTGGCCTCTCAACAGATACCCCTCCGTTGTGGTTGCACCTACGGTACGGCTATCTGTAACGCTGAGGCACGCAATCCTCCCCACCAATGGCAAGGTCCATGGTTCATGGGAGGGGGGAAAGAGCTCTGTAATACAAATTTAATAGTTCCCGCAGTCTTTTTCTAAGGTTACAAAAATAACTCTGGAAAATTAAGGGTGCTTTCAAATATGAAAATCTCTTCCAGGATACAAAATGATCATGTACCTAGGAGAAAGATACTTCATCGAAATTTAAAAGCGTTGAATTGAGAACATCCTGTTAGCGCGGTGATTAGTTGCCTACCTCTTACATTATTACTTTACTGTCCGCGTGCTTAGCTAAGTGTTGCTGGCACGGTTGCTCAGCGTGTTCTGTGAGAGGGCTGGTGGCCCTCTGTAATAAAAAAAACTGAGTAAAGGAGTCAATGATCAACTTGAACGGATGTCCTGTGACGTCCGGGTTCGATTCCCGGCCGGGTTGGAGATTTTCTCCGCTCGTGTACTGGGTGTTGTGTTGTTCCCTTCATCATTTCGTCCTCGTGACCGACGCGCTAGTCGCCCAATGTGGCGTCGAATGAAATAAGACTTGCATTCGGCGGCCGAACTTCCCCGGATGGGGCCTCCCGGCCAACGATGCCACAGGCCCATCACATTTTTTTATTACTTTACTACACTCCAATAACAGGTAAATGAAATCAAATTAAGCAAACGCGTTATCAAAAGCCAGGTACAATTTGACTTTTTTTTTTAATTTACCCTGTTAAGACCCAACAGAAATTCGCATTTAGAACAGGTAAAATCATTGAGATATTAACGGAACTCCAATAATTTGCAGATATCTCTTGTTCCATAGTATAAAACATTCTTTTTCAAGATCCAAAAAGATGCACTACCGACGATGTATGACTTTACCGTCCACACGTTATAAAACAAGTTTTAAAAACATATAGAATTTATGTCTTGTGAATAAAACAGCCTTTTCTTGCTGCAACTTAATTTATTTTTCTCAGGCGCATATCGCCTTTTTTTACTCTAATATAAAATTGTGCTTGTGTTTCGGAAATGAAGTGGTAGTGCAACCTCCAGACCAGATGAGAGGAAACGCAGATGCCAACAAACTGTAAGTAATTACTTATTTACATAAAAGAGGACGTGAACTGTTTCATAATTTAAAAATAATAAAACTGTATCGTTCTAGATTCCACTGAAGATACCTTAGAGTAAGAAAAAGGCGAAACACGTCTGGGAAAAATAAATTCAGTTGCAGGAAGCAAAGGTGATTTTATTTACAAAACAAATATTTCTGTACTTGATGCGGAGGGTGGCCACGCAAACAGACTTGTCATATAGAATTTTAGTTGTCTATTCCAATTACGGTTAACATATTATACAGCGCTTAAACGTGTAGCACTCGAAATACTTACAGATGTTGCACAAAACGCATTCAAATGTCCAACAAACTACATAAACTGATGGTAACAGCTTATGGCCAGACTCTAGTGCATATTCCTTCATGCAATTCTAAAATCACTCACTAGAGTGAAGTACCAACCAAGAAACATCATGTGTTCGTAGCAACGCTATTCTCTGCGCACAACAGTTTCTCCTACTTGCAAAATTTAATTTCAAAATTTGTGTTTCTGTCATTATTATTACCGTTCTTATTCAAGTTCTGACTCATAAGTTAATTGCTTCGAAACAGTCTGAACTTCCACAGCGAGAAAAAAATTGCCGTTACGTCCTGAGAATATACACTACTGGCCATTTAAATTGTTACACCACGAAGATGACGTGCTACAGACACGAAATTTAACCAACAGGAAGAAGATACTGTGATATGCAAATGATTAGCTTCTCAGAGCATTCACGCAAGTTTGGCGCCGGTGGCGACACCTACAATCTGCTGACATGAGGAAAGTTTCCAATCGATTTCTCATATACAAAGAGCAGTTGACCGGCGTTGCCTGGTGGAACGTTGTTGTGATGCCTCGTGTAAGGAGGAGAAATGCGTACCATCACGTTTCCGACTTTCATAAAGGTCGGGTTGTAGCCTCTCGCGATTGCGGTTTATCGTGTCGAGAAAGTGCTGTTCGCGTTGGTCGAGATCCGATGACAGTTAGCAGAATATGGAATCGGTTGGTTCAGGAGGGTAATAAGAAACGCCGTGCTGGATCCCAACGGCCTCGTATCACTAGCAGTCGAGATGACAGGCATCTTATCCGCATGGCTGTAACGGATCGTGCAGCCACGTCTCGAACCCTGAGTCAACAGATGGGGACGTTTGCATACTGGCGTATGACCCGGCGTGATGGTATGGGGTGCCATTGGATACACGTCTCGGTCACCTTTTGTACGCATTGACGGCACTTCGAACAGTGGACGTTACATTTCATATGTGTTACGACCCGTGCCTCTACCCTTCATTAGATCCCTGCGAACCCCAAAATTTCAGCAGGATAATGCACGACCGCATGTTGCAGGTCCTGTACGGGCGTTTCTGGATACAGAAAATGTTGGACTGCTGCCCTGGCCAGCACATTCTCCAGATCTCTCACCAATTGAAAGCGTCTGGTCAATGGTGGACGAGCAACTGGCTCGTCACAATACGCCAGTCATTACTCTTGATGAAGTGGTATCATGTTGAAGCTGCATGGGCAGCTGTACCTGTACACGCCATCCAAGCTCCATTCGTATCAAAGCCGTTATTACCGCCAGAGGTGGTTGTTCTAGGTACTGATTTCTCAGGATCTATGCACCCAAATTGCGTGAAAATGTAATCACATGTCAGTTCTAGTATAATATATTGGTCCAATGAATACCCGTTTATAATCTGCATTTCTTCTTGGTGTAGCAATTTTAATGGCAGTAGCGTAAATGAGCATTAGTTATCATTTAAATCGTCAATTATATCATGACACCCAGAGCAACGCAGACGTGAAGTAGTCACTCAGCGGCCTTCTTGTTCCATCCATCGACATGATGGCTCGCTTCGCGACGTTAGCGTTTTGTGGCGTTTAGTTCCTACGGGAAAAAAATTCTGAAATCATCGGTCCCTAGGCTTACACACTACTTAAACTAAATTACGCTGAGGACAACACACACACACCCATGCCCGAGGGAAGACTCGAACCTCGGACGGGGCCGCGCGAACCGTGCCGAGGCGCCTCTCACTACGCGACTACCCAACGCGGCTGCTAGCGTTTCTGGTACTTGGTTTCGCAAAGTGACTGCTCGGCAGCAGGCTTCCGCTAAACATCTCGGAGTTTCATTATTATCAGTTAGTATACTACGGCCCTTTTATCTTACTGCACTCCTCTCCAACGCACCTGAGCCAGGGACTCATGTGTGGCCCTTCTCGCGCAGTTCCACCGCTGCTCGCCATTGTGGCAGCTATTAGACTGCCCCAAAGAGTCTCACTACAAACACTCTGTTTTACTCTGTCCCTGAGACATTTATCTTCCTTTGGTTTACTCTCAATCTATATCAGTAGACAGTTCTTTCAATTCAGTGTGTCCTGTAATGCTTCCTTTCTTTCACTCAAGATCGCAACGCTAACAGCAAATCTTATCGTTGATGTTCTTTCACCCTGAATTTTAAGCCTACCCCTGAACCTATCCTTTATCTCCTTCGGGTGATACTGACTGTTGAGTCATTTATGATCATGTGCAATCGTCATAATATTATCGTCTCTTCCGATCAAAGAGTTCTCTAGCTATTATGAACATTTTCTAATGTGCCCTTTTAATATTTGACCGTTTCAGTATAAGCTCCTAAAACAAAGTTTGGCTCCACCAGAATTTCAGATTCATTGGGACTTCGGAAAGAAAGAATGCTCTTTACAATTGTACAAAAATTAACTATACTGTGAAACAAAACAACAACTTAATTTAGTTTGAGTTGCTGAGAACAAATCTTTCAGTTGGACTTCGGCCCTGTGTGTCTCTAATCTACCCCAGTCTAAATGGGACCTACAGCTTAAAGTGGAATCCGAGCTCCATGACGCTCTTAGCAAGTGTTCTCATCTTAGAGAGGTGACGACTAGATTAAAGGCAATCTAAAAATTTTCATTGTCTACCCATTGCCTCTAGATGCACAGGCACGTACACTGTGTGATCAAAAGTATCCGGACACCTCCAAAAAGATACGTTTTTCATTTTACATGCATTGCGCTGCCACCTACTGCCAGGTTCTCCTTATCAGCTACCTCAGCAGTCATTAGACATCGTGAGAGAGCAGGATGGGGAGTGGATCGAATGGTTCAAATGGCTCTGAGCACTATGGGACTTAACATCTGAGGTCATCAGTCCCCTAGACTTAGAACTACTAAAACCTAACTAGCCTAAGGACATCACACACATCCATGCCCGAGGCAGTATTCGAACCTGCGACAGTAGCAGCAGCGCGGTTCCGGACTGAAACGCCTAGAACCGCTCGGCCACAGCGGCCGGCTCAAACGTGGTCAGGTGATACGGTGTCACTTGTGTCATATTTCTGTACGCAAGATTTCCACATTCCTAAACATCTCTAGGTCCATTGCTTCCGATGTGATAATGAAGTGGAAACATGAAGGGACACGTACAGCGCAAAAGCGTACAGGCCAACCTCATTTCTTGACTGACAGAGACTGCCGACAGTTGAAGAGGGTCGTAAAGTGTAACCAAAGCATCACACAGGAATTCCAAACTGCATCAGGATCCACTGCAAGTACTATGGCAGTTGGGCGGGAGGTGAGAAAACTTGGATTTCATGGTCGGATGGCTGCTCATAACCCACACATCACGCCGGTAAAAACCAAACGACGCCTCGCTTGGTGTAAGGAGCGAAAACAGTGAACAATTAAACACTGGAAAAACATTGTGTGGAGTGACGAATCACGGTACACAATGTGGCGATCCGACGGAAGGGTGTGAGTATGGCGAATGTTCGGTGAACGTCATCTGCCAGGGTATGTAGTGCCAAAAGCAATATTCGGAGGAGGTGGTGTTATGGTGTGGTCGTTTTTTAATGGAGGAGGCTTGCACCCCTTGTAGTTTTGTGTGGCAACATCACAGCATAGGCCTACATTGATGTTTTAAGCACCTTGTTGCTTCCCACTGCTGAAGAGCAATTCGGGAATTACGATTGCAACTTTCAACACGATCGAGCACCTGTTCATAATGCACGGCCTGTGGAGGAGTGGCTACATGGAAATAACATTCCTGTAATGGACTTGCCTGCACAGAATCATGACCTGAATCGTACAGAACACCTTTGGGATGTTTTGGAACGCCGAATTCGTGTCAGGCCTCACCGACCGACATCGATACGTCCATCGATACGTCTCCTCAGTGCATCACGGCGTGAAGAATGGGTTGCCATTCCCCAAGAAACCTTCCAGCATCTAATTGAGCGTAAGCCTGCGAGAGTGGAAGCTGTCATCAAGGCTAAGGATGGGCCAACACCATATTGAATTCCAGCGTTACAGATGGAGGGCGCCACGAACTTGTAAGTCATTTTCAGCCAGGTGACCACATAGTGTACCTCACCACTAGATCCCCAGATCGGACAAAAGAATAACTGCAACATAGGCACTCTGTTCGAAATTGCATTGCCTTGCACATCTCTGAAATTAAAGTTTGTGGCTTGGGAGCATTCAGTAAGGTGCTGTTCTACCACTTGCATTGTATGCTCCCTGTCATGCCGTCCACGAGGTGACGAGAGTATCGCTCCTGAAGGATGCACCCATTGCCAAAATGATGCCTGTGAGGCTGGAGAGTAAGTTTCCAGGATTTGGTTCCGATACAGCACATCTCTCTGATTAGCATCGATGCTGATGAGCAGGATCTGATAGTGGCCCAAAATTTGACTGACCCACCCTGCTGTAATCACGCGACTTCACGGTATGAGACGTGTATTGGTGGTACCTGGAGGCAGTGGTCATCGGTTGGTGTTGTTGCCCAGTCACTGCGACTCCTACTGCATGGCAGATCTCCCATATTTCTTTTTTTTCCGCGGTAGTGGCTGAATGCTCGAATGACATCCCTGTAGTGAATGGTGATTTGGCATGTAACTTCCCACACCGACATCCTTCCGTGCTATAAAATAACAGTGCACACATGGTCTAAGCTTGTAGTGATCGCGGAAAGGTACACAAACCAGGTCAGAACACTGTTGAAGAACCTACGAAAAATGCATGCCAAATTCAAAATACCCAGGATTGCAAAAGTTCTACTGAAGCTCAAAATTTAGTGTGGACTTCTGTTCGAGATGCTTTTAACAATCTCCACAATGAAACTTTGTCTTGGAATCCGGCAGAAAATCCAAATAAGTTATGGTTGTATGTGAAGTAAACCAGCAGCAATACATAATTAGTACCTTCACAGAGCGGTAATGTTATAGATGAGAGTGTCACAAAAGTAGAGTTACTAAATACGGATATCAGAAATTTCTTCACCAAAGATGACGAAATAAATAGTACAGATTTTGAATCAGGACTAGCTGCCATCATGAGTAACTTAGAAGTAGATGTTGTTACATCACAGATTATTCCAACACTGTCTCATAACCTGTTTAGTACTGCAGTATGCAGATCCAGTGAGTAAATCAAATCAAAGTACTAATAATGCGTGAAAACTGCAGCAGTAATAATAAATTCTCGTCTTTGCAATTCGAATTAGCTCTATCTCTTTTAATTTTAGTGTGGAGAAGGAGTCTTATAGAGTGGTGGAGCCTGAGCCTTTTAGCTGCCTGTCAAATGGCAAGAGTCACTAAGATAACTACACGGGTCATAAAAAATGTTTCCGCGGAAAGCCAAAGCATCAGCCAGGTACATACAGAGAAGATCACTCTGCTCGCCAGACACAGCAGGGGAGACAAGCAGGGGTGTCCCAGCCTGTTATAAAATTTCATTGTGTGCGAAGTGCAGATAATGCTTTTTAGCAAAGATCTGAAGGTCAAGAGAGAAGATGAAGCTGCTAGCGTAAGGCCCAGAAGGACGCCAGCTGTTAATGTTGTTCAAAATTCTGTAAAAAAATGGCCGATTGGTTATAGCAATTGTTTTGGTAGTGGGGGAGAGTTCCCGCACATGTTTATATGCATATCTTCTCAATGGTCATAACCAGATATCTGTTGCATAGTGGGGGCCATTTTTGCCTTCTGGCGTACTACATGGAAGAAATCTACTGCACTGGTTAACCAAAATCTAGAAAAAACTATGAAAGTCACGACGCTGGTGCAAAATTATTTTGCGCATTTTATGTCTGCGTTTGGCAGGGAATAATGAGCTGCTTCCTGTCAGGACCTAAGACATTCTTCACTCTTTCCGGACGCCAGCTGTAACGGTCGTGATCCGCCATGTTAAGCCAGTTACGTACTAGGCAGATGTCTTGTGTAAAAAAGCTGATTTAACCCACAGTGTCAACGCAGTAGCTGTGTTCTGTGAGATGTGGTATTTCAGGTTCAAGTGAGAGTGAAGATATTTAGTAAACAAAGCGTATACAATTCCTGTGACAATCCCGTCTTCAATATACCCTATAAAACAATAAGAAAACGACACACCGTCAAGAAGTTATGCAAATTGGCCCCAAACTGTTGTAAGGTTGATGCATTAAGTTGTTCTGAAAGTGGTGCTGATATTCAAGATAATAAAAGCGGGTTAAAAACTGTGAGCAATATGGCGAAGTTAACCTTGCATTACTAAGCAACTGTTTCACCAGGTATCAAGTCAAACTTACCAAATTGCCAACAAGACTAACATTAATTATAATCTTTTAATAGTCATCTTACGACAACCGGTGATAAATGTATAAAAAGTGAATTTAAATAAAAAGAGATAAAACAGTTTATACACTCCTGGAAATGGAAAAAAGAACACATTGACACCGGTATGTCAGACCCACCATACTTGCTCCGGACACTGCGAGAGGGCTGTACAAGCAATGATCACACGCACGGCACAGCGGACACACCAGGAACCGCGCTGTTGGCCGTCGAATGGCGCTAGCTGCGCAGCATTTGTGCACCGCCGCCATCAGTGTCAGCCAGTTTGCCGTGGCATACGGAGCTCCATCGCAGTCTTTAACACTGGTAGCATGCCGCGACAGCGTGGACGTGAACCGTATGTGCAGTTGACGGACTTTGAGCGAGGGCGTATAGTGGGCATGCGGGAGGCCGGGTGGACGTACCGCCGAATTGCTCAACACGTGGGGCGTGAGGTCTCCACAGTACATCGATGTTGTCGCCAGTGGTCGGCGGAAGGTGCACGTGCCCGTCGACCTGGGACCGGACCGCAGCGACGCACGGATGCACGCCAAGACCGTAGGATCCTACGCAGTGCCGTAGGGGACCGCACCGCCACTTCCCAGCAAATTAGGGACACTGTTGCTCCTGGGGTATCGGCGAGGACCATTCGCAACCGTCTCCATGAAGCTGGGCTACGGTCCCGCACAGCGTTAGGCCGTCTTCCGCTCACGCCCCAACATCGTGCAGCCCACCTCCAGTGGTGTCGCGACAGGCGTGAATGGAGGGACGAATGGAGACGTGTCGTCTTCAGCGATGAGAGTCGCTTCTGCCTTGGTGCCAATGATGGTCGTATGCGTGTTTGGCGCCGTGCAGGTGAGCGCCACAATCAGGACTGCATACGACCGAGGCACACAGGGCCAACACCCGGCATCATGGTGTGGGGAGCGATCTCCTACACTGGCCGTACACCACTGGTGATCGTCGAGGGGACACTGAATAGTGCACGGTACATCCAAACCGTCATCGAACCCATCGTTCTACCATTCCTAGACCGACAAGGGAACTTGCTGTTCCAACAGGACAATGCACGTCCGCATGTATCCCGTGCCACCCAACGTGCTCTAGAAGGTGTAAGTCAACTACACTGGCCAGCAAGATCTCCGGATCTGTCCCCCATTGAGCATGTTTGGGACTGGATGAAGCGTCGTCTCACGCGGTCTGCACGTCCAGCACGAACGCTGGTCCAACTGAGGCGCCAGGTGGAAATGGCATGGCAAGCCGTTCCACAGGACTACATCCAGCATCTCTACGATCGTCTCCATGGGAGAATAGCAGCCTGCATTGCTGCGAAAGGTGGATATACACTGTACTAGTGCCGACATTGTGCATGCTCTGTTGCCTGTGTCTATGTGCCTGTGGTTCTGTCAGTGTGATCATGTGATGTATCTGACCCCAGGAATGTGTCAATAAAGTTTCCCCTTCCTGGGACAATGAATTCACGGTGTTCTTATTTCAATTTCCAGGAGTGTATTTGGACATTTATTTTAACATTGATCATTGGTCCGTTAAAATTTCAGCACAATATACTTGATTCACAACTAAACTGGTGCCTTATTTAGGATTGTGAAAATGTGAGATTGTAATCTTACAGAACACATCAAATATGGAGCCAAGATTGGGAGACTGCATACAACACTGCATTCATAAAATAACACACGAAGAACATTGAAACATATGCGAGAGGAAATTAACCACAACCAACCGATTCAATTTTCACCCGAAGAAGTTACGGTCGTAGCGCAATCCTGTCGATCATGAAATTACCACACACTGGTGTACTAAATTCATACTAATTGTCTGTAAAATCTTCTCGAAAAGAATAGCTGAGGTCTACTTTGATGATTACACCACATGCTTCACGTGGTCAACTTGGTTTACACAAAGAGCGTAACTTCGCAATAATTTTGATATTTAAAATAAATTACATCGAAACGCAATTTACAAAAGAAACATCTCGAACTGGTTACTATCGTCATACTATTAACCTGATGGATCAAACAATTATATAAGCACGTGTTACTGGTCTCACATAGTACACCCCACGTGAGTTGAACATAAGGAAAAGTTGCTATATTGAAAAATATTGTCAAGACGAGACGTTATAATTTCACACACATTCACATTTAAGACTGATGATCTCAGTTAGAGTTACGGATCATCGACACGTGGTTCCACTTCACTCACAAAGTAGTAACAAAGCAACTACTGGAAGATATTCTGAACTTCACACTCGAATTACACTGTGTTGCAATTTAAGATAACATAAGATATTTTAGATCTAAACCTGAAACAAAGGTGATTAAATTTTCAGTTAGGCTGAACTTAAGAAATCCATTAGCAGAGACGTGCTTGGCCGGAGATGTTACTACTTCAGACACTCGCCGAGGACAGACTGGCATGGCCCCCTACCGAGGGTGCCTCACAGATACAATCGGAAGTGACCAGAGAGGCAGCTTCCTATACCAACATGACAAGGGACGGACAGGACCATACTAAGAATAGAAACCTCTTTGTTTTCAGAAAGCGTAGCTACCTGTTCCGACGTTGGTACTACTGTTCTCTAGCAGACAGGCTTGTCTGCTACCATCAAGCATGCAGTTGGAAATACATTTGCCCATTCATCCTTTCACACAGAAAAGAAGGGGCATGACAGTATCTTATCATACACAGTATATAAAAGAAAGCGGATGTAGGTTCCAAATGAGACTGTGTGACATGAATTACATATAAACTTCTAATGTTGTTGCTTTAATTTTATTCTGCAAGCGGTGCCGATAGCCAATAAAAGCGGGTTAAAAGCTGTGAGCTGTCTGGGGAAGTTAACCTTGCATTACTGAGCAACTGTTTCACCAGGTATCCAGTCTAACTTACCAAATTCCCAACCAGACTAACACTAATTATAATCTTTTAATAGTCATACGACAACCGGTGACATGTATATAAAAAAAAGAATTTAAATAAAGAGAAATAAATCAGTTTATATTTGGACATTTATTTTAACATTGATCATTGGAGTTTCAGCATATTAAACTCGATTCATAACTAAGCTGGTGCCTTATTTAGGATTGTGAAAATGTGAAATTGTAATCTTACGGAACACATCGAATATGGAGCCAAGATTGGGAGACTGCATACAACACTGCATTCATAAAATAACACACGAAGAACGATGAAACATATGCAAGAGGATATTAACCACAACCAACCAATTCAATTTTCACCCAAAGAAGTTACGTTCGTAGCACAATCCTGTCCATCATGTAATTACCACACACTGGTATACTAAATTCATACTAACTCCCTGTGAAATCTTCCCGGAAAGAGTAGCTGCGGGCTACTTTGATGATTACACCACATGCTTCACGTGGTCAACTTGGTTTACCCAAAGAGTGTAACTCCACAATAATTTTGATAATTAAAATAAATTAGATCGAAAAGCAATTTACAAAAGAAAAACCTCAAACTGGTTACTATCGTCTTACTATTAACCTGATTTGTCAAACCATTGTATGAGCACGTGGTACTGGTCTCACATAGTACACCCCAGTGGGTTGAACATAAAGAAAAGTTGCTATATTGAAAAATATTGTCAAGACGAGACGTTATAATCTCACGCACATTCGCATTTAAGACTGATGATCTTAGTTAGAGTTACTGATCAACACGTGGTTCCACTTTACTTACAAAGTAGTGACAAAGCAACTACCGGAATATATTCTGAACTTCACACTCGCATTACACTGTGCTGCAATTTAACATAACATTAGATATTTTAGAGCTAAACCTGAAATAAAGGTGATTAAATTTTCAGTTAGGCTGAACTTAAGGAATCCATTGTCCTACGGACTTAGCAGACACGTGCTTAGCCAGAGATCTTACCACTTCAGACGCTCGCCACGGACAGACTGCCGTGGTCCCTTCCTGAGGGGTGCCTCACAAATACAAACGGAAGTGACCAGAGAGACAGCTTCCTATACAAACATGACAAGGGATGGACAGAACCATACTAAGAATAGAAACCTCTTTGCTTCTAGAAAGCGTAGCTACATGTTCCGACGTTGGTCCTACTGTTCTCTAGCAGACAGGCTTGTCTGCTACCATCAAGCATGCAACTACAAATACATTTGCTCATTCACCCTCTCACACAGAAGGGAAGGGGGATGACAGTATCTTATCATATACAGTATATAAAAGAAAGCGGTTGTAGGTTCCGTATGAGACTGAGTAACATGAATTACATATAAACTGTGTTTTAAAGTGTAGTAGTGTGACAGCTCGTTCTTGTTTATGTGTAAAAGTAACACGTTTCACTGCTCAGTCTCCTCCCAGATAGTCAGAAACACCACAGTAAATTTAGAAGAGGAATTTATGGCGTAAATGAAATTAACATGAAAGGAATCCAACAGAGACCTTTCATAACCCCAACACTCCGGGAAAAGACTGTGCAGGGAATTTTCTGGCCATGCTAGGACATTCCCAAGCAGGCTTCTCACACCCAACTTAAACCAAAAATGTAAAGAAAAGACAAAAGGTCACCAGCTACTTGCTAAAACACAATAATTTCGACACAACTTTAGAATCTATCAATTTCGAAGAGAAAAAAAACAAGCTGTGACACCTATTTAAAAGATATTGTAGACCTAATTCGGTCAGCAAGTAAAAACAATGGTTCCTGTGTCAGTAACATGAAAACAATTTCTGGATGTTACCCTTATGGAGTTCACCAGTATGTGCTCATTGCAAGAGCCAACTGATCACAGGAAAATTTCTGACTGTTTATTAACAAGTAAAATTTATGAAAATAGCAAAGGTGCCACAGCAATTAAAAAAAAACATGAAAATAACCTCAGTATTATAAAGCAGAACATTACAATGCACAATCCGCAAAAGCAAAAAAAATGATAAGAGAAAAAAACATGTTTTACAAAGCGGTTATCGCAAAAAAATTCTATATCTTATAAAACTAATAATTTGTAGAACTAAAAAAGCTTTGTGGCACTAATTTAATCACTCTATTTCAGTTAGTTAGCAAACAATGATCAATGTGTCATTATACTGAAACTACAATTAATTATGTGATTGTTACCCTTATGGGGTTCCTCACTGTAAATATGCCCCACGCAAAAGCTAATCGATCACAGTCCAATGAGAATGAATAGCTATCTGACTGATAAACGAAGCAATGCTTCAGGAATGAATTTACGAAACAAAATATCACAAATCTAATACATCACACAAGAACAAACATTGATCAATACAACAGCTCTGAAAGTACAATAGTCAACGTCTAAAAAAAACACCAATAAATAAAACACCTGCAAAATACAACAGTCAGTCTAATAAAAAAAACACCAATAAATCGAACCCCTGCAAAATACACGATCAAAGTTTCTCTGAAAGAACTCACATACATGCATCGAATGAAGAACCGTATAATCACTGTTCACTGACACACTCAGTAATGCCACTGTTCCGTGGCACAATATAAGGGGAGGGGGGGGGGCGGTTGGTCGCCGCAGCTGTCAGTAGGGATTTTTGTCCATCTGTTGCGTGCAATCCCGCCGTCTCTGCCCTCTCATGAAGTTTCTCTTGGTGGCCCGTGTCACGTACATCTCGATTTGGTTACATGTTTGTGTTGTCAAATTCGTGCGGTATCCTCGTTTGACACGCCAGGTTGATATTCGTGGGCAAGGATGACACTTAATAGCTCTTCTTTGTGGCACCCTTAGCGACCAGAGAACATCGAACTATGATTTACTGTCGCTTGACAGTGGGCATCCGTCAGGAAATGTTGATAGGCGTCGTTGACGTCTGCCAATTTCTCTGGACAGTATGTGTTAAAAGGCTCCATGCCCCTTGTGTTGTTAAATTCTTGAGTTATCCTCAATTGGTTCGCCAGTTTGATATTCCTGGGCAAGGATGACACTTAATAGCTCTTCTTTGTGGCACCCTTAGCGACCAGAGAACATCGAACTATGATTTACTGTCGCTTGACAGTGGGCATCCGTCAGGAAATGTTGATAGGCGTCGTTGACGTCTGCCAATTTCTCTGGACAGTATGTGTCAAAAGGCTCCATGCCCCTTGTGTTGTTAAATTCTTGAGTTATCCTCAATTGGCTCGCCAGTTTGATATTCCTGGGCAAGGATGACACTTAGTGGCTCTTCTTTGTGCCACCCTTAGCAACCAGAGAACATTGAACTATGATTTACTGTCCTTTGACAGTGGGCATCCGCCAGGAAATGTTGATAGTCGTCGTTGACGCCTGCAAGTTTGTCTGGACAGTACCTGTCAAACGGCTCCACGCCCCTTTATCCGCTGTCTTCCCTCGTTTCACCGCGGTCGTCTCGTCACGGTCGCGTGTGTGTGGTGCGTTGCCAGCAGATGGATTTCCGCGCGGTGGACCGCTCGGCCATGTCAGGTCATCGCCTCCACGAAGGGTCGCACTGGTGCGGCCGGCCATTAGCTCCGGGCGCAAGGGAAAGTGTTTGTCCCGTACCCTTCTTTTGTTGTGACCGCGCTCCCGAAGTGGCCCAGTTGACAGCGTGTCCTGCTGGGAAACCCGCCGGTTTACAACTAGTCCGGCTGCTCCCGCTGTCTCGTAAGAGTTTAGCCGGTTCGCTTTCACGTTCTCAACTGCATTCACAGAAATTGTTCATCATAGATCCATATTTCTGTTCCATTCTCCATTTGCTGGAAAACTGCTCGTATTTGACTACCACAATAATATTTCAGGGCCACGTAAATTACACAACACACAATTCTTCTTTCACCTTGAAGGGAATCAATATACTGACGAAATCCACAGACAGCACTTTACATACTCAGCTATAAAGAACAAAAAGGACATATATTAACATATTAGCGCATATTGGGAAGCCATTGGTTAAACAATCGTATTATCGCATCCTCTTTTCAAGATTCCAAACTTACTCATTCCTTTTTCAGCGTTCTCCTATCTTAAAATATTCATACAGCACGCATACTACAGTAAGAGATCCTCATTTATACTGACAGATATAGAATAGTAATAGATAGATAGTAGCACTGAAACCAGAAAATCAGAAACAAGGCTACTAACAGCTGGGGACCTGGGTTTGCCAGACCCATAATACCCACCGATCGGATATTCCCCTGAGTTTTGCATTAATTCAACACAGATCTTGCTTCTCTCAGGAGCGACAAAAAAAAAAACCATAAACAGCATTTAACTCGTTCACAAAGAAACCTTTTATCTTCACATTTGAACCAACCTAAATCCTAATTGCACAAGGAAAGAAAAAAAAACTAAAGACATCACTTTAATCAATCACATAGAAACATCTTTATCATTATTTTTACCAACATATTATTCAAAATGCATACGTCACAAATTTAAACTAATCAATTCTTTCTCCTGACCGTCCTCTCTACTTCTCACTGTCCTTTCTACTCATTTGCCATGTCGCTCATTTGTTCCGATTGGGCGCCTTCTGCACTGATCGTTTGTCATTGCCGGTTTTGTTCATTTCCATTTGCTGGATTATGTCTAGGGTTAGCCGGCCGAATTTCAACATCATGTGGTGCTCCGTCTACAATCCTATTCCCACCGTGTTCATCGTAGTATCGATTCTGGTTGCTGTACCTGTTGCGTTCACGATCTTGTCCACATCCTCGATCATTTCCGTTGTTCCACCTGTGTTCACGACTGTTACCCCAGTTTCTATACGGCCAGTCCCGATTATTGTTCCGTTCGCGTCGCGACGACCAGTCACGCCGTTCATTAGTACTACGGCCACGACTGCGATTACACTGCTGTGCCCCGTAATAACTTTGTGCCTGATTAGGCGGGCATTCTCCTGTGTTGTATTCCAACTCTTGGAGAAGTGTCTTAAACGTTTCCACGTCCTCTTTGCATCGTCCCGCAAGAATGACGTGGCGCAAGTGCATCGGCAATTTGGTGATGCATATCCTAATTAGTTCCACAGGCCCGTATGGGTCGTATAGAAATTGATTTGCCTGCAGCATGTGGTCGAATAGGCGTGCTGGGCTGCCGAAACCAGACTGGTTCAATCAAATTTGGCAGCATAATTATGCCATGCTTGACCCTATCTTGTGCCGCTTCCGACCAATAGGCGGACAGAAAGGCTTGTCGAAACTCCCGAGTGGAGTTGCAGTGACGCACTGCCGACCTCATGCGAATCGCCAGTTCGCCTTCCAAATAGCTACACATATATTCTATCTTATGTGAACTTGGCCAGTCGGGGGGAAGACAGAACTCAAACTGCTCGAGCCATGCTCGTGGATGTATTCCTTTTTGCGAATTTCGAAATATCTCAAACTTTCTCATCGTAAGGAAATGTTTGAAATCAAATCCCCGCATTTCCTCCTGGCGAGGCCCTTGAATGTTTCTATTTTTCTCATGTCTGCCTCTCAAAATACATTCTTCCCTGTCGTCAAAATCTCCCTCGTGGCCGGAGTCCCTCTCTGCACTGTGCGTACGGCTATTTTTAGTGCTATTGGCGAGTTCGGAATCACACCCCATGCGGCTTTCCAGATGCGCCACGCGTTCTTGTAATTCGCCTGTTACAGCTTTGTGCCACCTGTTCACTTCGAGCTGTCCCTTCTGAAATCTATGAAGCAAACGCACTTCTTCAGTCTCTACGACCGCTACCGGTGTAGCATTGTTATCGCTCTCCGTCACCTTCATCGTGCCTACGATGTCCGCTAATGCCGCAATCTTATCATGTATTTGTCTGTTGTCCTCCGCCCCAGTCTGCTTCAATTGTTCTACTTGCTGTTCGAGCGCGTGAATCGCTTGATTGTTGTCCGCTACTGTGTTGCTAATGGACACTGGACAATGCGTTTCCGCCTCCTGGACCCTCGAGAGTACCTCCTGGTGTTCTCTTTGGCATTCTTCTCTCAGCGCTTGGAAATTCCTAAGTAGCTGTTCTTCGCTCTCTTTCGATTCCGCATCGCGACTCCGCTTGCCCTGTTCTAATGTTCTAATGTGTGTGAAAGCTTATGGGACTTAACTGCTAAGGTCATCAGTCCCTAAGCTTACACACTACTTAACCTAAATTATCCTAAGGACAAACACACACACACCCATGCCCGAGGGAGGACTCGAACCTCCGCTTGCCCTGTTCTAAGGCTTGCAGACGGTCATCGATTTGTTCAAATGTACGGCGTAATTCTTTCATAATATCACTTTTTATTTCACTTGCCACATTGTTGACTCTTTGTGAGATATCATCGGACACTCTCTGCATCGACTTGTCGACTTTATTTGTCTGCTGGATTAGTTTTTCGTCTATTTGTTCGCCTAGCTCACGGATAGATTTTTCAGATGATTCTTTTTGTTCTCGGAACGATTTCTCTGATTTCTGCATCATTTGTTCGCCTAGCTCCCGGATCGATTTTTCAAATTTTTGCGTCATTTGTTCGCCTAGCTCACGGATCGATTTTTTAGATTTCTCTGTCATTTGTTCGCCTAGCTCTCGAATCGATTTTTCAGATGATTCTTTTTGTTCTCGGAACGATTTTTCTGATTTCTCTGCGTTTTCTTTATTTTGTTGCAATAAAGCTTTCATGAGTTCTGCCAAATCAATTTGGTTAGTAGGAGGCAAATTAATTTCTGGCTCTGGCCTAAGCCCATTCGTCCTGTTTTGCATTTCGTCTGAAGTATTCCCCATTGCATTTTCGGAACCGACCGACGCGTTAATATTCGAAATCAAATTATCCCCATGGTCCATGTTGCTTAAGTTGTTGGACCGCCTACTTTTAGCTTGGTTACGGGTCTGCATTAGTTCAATTTATACCCGGTACGCAACACACTAATCAGAATAAATATATCCCCCAAAAATTACGACAGTCACACGAAAGGTACCCAACCTAGTACGCACTTTTTCACACGCAAAACAAATTTATATCTTTGATGGAAGTCAGTGCAATTTACAAGCGAGAAAAAAAACACATACATATAAAACACACAAATATAGAAAACAAAACTGTGGTGTCACCGCCAGACACCACACTTGCTAGGTGGTAGCTTAAATCGGCCGCGGTCCATTTAGTACATGTCGGACCCGCGTGTAGCCACTGTGTGATCGCAGACCGAGCGCCACCACAAGGCAGGTCTCGAGATACGGAATAGCACTCGCCCCAGTTGTACGACGACTTTGCTAGCGACTACACTGACGAAGCCTTTCTCTCATTTGCCGAGAGACAGTTAGAATAGCCTTCAGCTAAGTCCATGGCTACGACCTAGCAAGGCGCCATTAACCGTATCTGAAGAGAGTCTTATTTGTATTATCAACAGCGATGTACCACAAGGATGGAATAAAGATAAGTATTCGAGGAGCTGCATATCTTTCTTATTAGAATTCACTACTTATCCTGTTCCAGAATTCACGCCCGTCTGCGTTAGATAGCGTACATTTCGGCCTCCTTTATCTACAAGGTGTTGGCACATTTGCCAACACATCAAAAACAAGACAAACAACACAACGCCGCTCAACAACACCATGAATCTTTTGAAAGTCTGCTCAGAAACAATGCAGAAGTTGTTTGAGCGCTGCAGGGAAAAAAATTAAGATTATCCAACACTCGCAATCTAACGTTTCAGAGATTCCAGAGTCTAGCGGAATCACAGAACAGGGTCATCATGTGTAATGTTGTTGCTTTAATTTTATTCTGCAAGCGGTGCCGATATCCAGTAAAAGCGGGTTAAAAGCTGTGAGCTGTCTGTCGAAGTTAACCTTGCATTACTGTGCAACTGTTTCACCAGGTATCCAGTGTAGCTTACCAAATTCCCAACCAGACTAACATTAATTATAATCTTTTAATAGTCATACGACAACTGGTGACATGTATATAAAAAAGAGAATTTAAATAAAAAGAAATAAATCAGTTTATATTTGGCCATTTATTTTAACATTGATCATTGAAATTTCAGCATATTAAACTCGATTCATAACTAAGCTGGTGCCTTATTTATGATTGCGAAAATGTGAGATTGTAATCTTACGGAACACATCAAATATGGAGCCAAGATTGGGAGACTGCATACAACACTGCATTCATAAAATAACACACGAAGAACGTTGAAACATATGCAAGAGGAAATTAACCACAACCAACCAATTCAATTTTCACCCAAAGAAGTTACGTTCGTAGCACAATCCTGTCCGTCATGTAATTACCACACACTGGTATACTAAATTCATACTAACTCCCTGTGAAATCTTCCCAAAAAGAGTAGCTGCGGGCTACTTTGATGATTACACCACATGCTTCACGTGGTCAACTTGGTTTACACAAAGAGTGTAACTCCACAATAATTTTGATAATTAAAATAAATTAGATCGAAAAGCAATTTACAAAAGAAAAACCTCAAACTGGTTACTATCGTCTTACTATTAACCTGATGGGTCAAACAACTGTATGAGCACGTGGTACTGGTCTCACATAGTACACCCCAAGTGGGTTGAACACAAAGAAAAGTTGCTATATTGAAAAATATTATCAAGACGAGACGTTATAATCTCACGCACATTCGCATTTAAGATTGATGGTCTTAGTTAGAGTTACTGATGAATACGTGGTTCCACTTTACTTACAAAGTAGTGACAAAGCAACTACCGGAATATATTCTGAACTTCACACTCGCATTACACTGTGCTGCAATTTAACATAACATTAGATATTTTAGAGCTAAACCTGAAATAAAGGTGATTAAATTTTCAGTTAGGCTGAACTTAAGAAATCCATTGTCCTACGGACTTAGCAGACACGCGCTTAGCCGGAGATCTTACCACTTCAGACGCTCGCCACGGACAGACTGCCGTGGTCCCTTCCTGAGGGGTGCCTCACAAATACAAACGGAAGTGACCAGAGAGGCAGCTTCCTATACAAACATGACAAGGGATGGACAGAACCCTACTAAGAATAGAAACCTCTTTGCTTCTAGAAAGCGTAGCTACCTGTTCCGACGTTGGTCCTAATGTTCTCTAGCAGACAGGCTTGTCTGCTACCATCAAGCATGCAACTACAAATACATTTGCTCATTCACCCTCTCACACAGAAGGGAAGGGGGATGACAGTATCTTATCGTATACAGTATATAAAAGAAAGCGGATGTAGGTTCCAAATGAGACTGTGTGACATGAATTACGTATAAACTGTGTTTTAAAGTGTAGTTGTGTGACAGCTCGTTCTTGTTTATGTGTAAAAGTAACACGTTTCACTGGTCAGTCTCCTCCCAGATAGTCAGAAACACCACAGTAAATTTAGAAGAGGAATTTATGCCGTAAATGACAACAGATTTCAGAAATTAACATGAAAGGAATCCAACAGAGACCTTTCAAACTGTGTTTTAAAGTGTAGTAGTGTGACAGATCGTTGTTGTTCATGTGTAAAAGTAACACGTTCCACTGCTCGGTCTCCTCCCAGATAGAGTCAGAAACAGCACAGTAAATTTAGAAGTGGAATGTATGCCGTAAATGACAACAGATTTTAGAAAATAACGTGAAAGGAATCCAACAGAGACCTTTCACTGTTATTCATTCAATTATCGACGGAGAATGTAACATTGCGAGCTTTGGCGGCCGATGGATGAATGCGCGACGCTGCAGCGAAATTTCACCGCACAGCTGGTGAGGATAGTAAACGTGGGACATGTCGTTAGCAGGGCATAACGTCTCTGCGAAATTCATTCCGTGCACTACGCTGGGCAATAGCTATGCCTCGCAAACACGCGGGGAAACAATGCACATAGATATGAGCATTTGAGAGACGATGAGTATTTGGGCTCGATGAAGAATTGTAAGAAGCCGCTTGGAGTAATTATCGAATCGCTCGGCATTTGAATAGGAGCGAAGCCACTTTCCAACGACGTTGGCACGAATGCGTAAGCCGAGGCCTAAGACAGTGTCAAATGTTCAAATGTGAGTGAAATCTTATGGGCTTAACTGCTAAGGTCATCAGTTCCTAAGCTTACACACTACTTAACCTAAATTATCCTAAGAACAAACACACACACCCATGCCCGAGGGAGGAGTCGAACCTCCGCCGGGACCAGCCGCACAGTCCATGACTGCAGCGCCCAGACCGCACGGCTAATCCCGCGCAGCCACAGTGTGAAGAAGGAGGCAATCGACCTAGAGAGACCACAGAAAGAGAAGGCCCAGGAATCGTCAGAAAGGCACCCAGGGCCCCGTATTCATTATCATCGACCCCGTTTGCAACTGCTGCTTGAAAGACCACAAGGACCATTAACAGGCGGCTGACACAAAGAGGGCTGAGATCACGACGCCTCTTGCGCCCACTACGATTGTCCTCGGTACACCAACAAACCCGTCTGCAGTGATTTCAGGCCTGGAATCTCATTGACTGAAGTAGAACTGTCTTCAGTGATGAGTCCCGCTTCGAACTAAGCCCTGCCATGCAGCACGACAGCCAGAAGTGATGGTCTTCTCATCAGGATTTCTTTGCTTGTCATTAGCGGCGTCCTTACAGCGCACAGCGTTTTGCCTTTATGGCAAGTAATCCTAGACCCACATTTCTATTCCAGTCGATGACATTCCAGATCGAAGACGTGTCTGGAGATGGCCCACACAGTGGTGGGATACCAACCTGACTCTCGACCATCATACGGACCGATATCCAGGAGTGATGGTCTGGGATGGTATTTCTTTTCGTAGCAGGACCCCTTTGGTTGTCATCCACGGTACACGTCGCAGCACAAAGGAGCGACGATGATATTCCACGTCCCGTTTTGTTTCCCTTCATGCCAAACCACTGCGGGCAAGAGAATTCCTGCCCAGTCGGGACGAGAGTTTCTACTTCTTCTCTTCGTGCTTGCTAGGTTACTTTGACCAGCAAGGTCGCCGGATCTCTCCCCAGATGAGAACGTTTGACGCTTTATGGGCAGGGCGCTCCAAGCAGCTCCGGATTTTGGGGATCTAACGCGCCAATTGGACAGAATTTGGCACGATACCCCTCAGGAGGACATACAATGATAGTGAAATCTGGCTTTTGCAGGACAGAACGGATCAGGTTATGGTTGTGGAAAGGGGCCGAGATCAGTTACTGTCAGTTGCACAAAACACTCAACTTTATTTTCCTGAAAACACTTAATGTCACAAATGCCCTTAAAAGGATTCAAAAACAATACGGCTGAAGGCCTGAACACAAGTTATTAAAATTGCCTTAAGGAATACACACGGCTGAAGGCCTTGGTTACAAAATATTTTACATAAATACACACTAGACACACTAGACAGAAGAACTGAAGCTTAAGGCCTGGATAACAAACATTTCAAATGGAGGCAAATCTCCTTTCTAAAATAGTTTTAAACCAATCAATCTAGAAAGCTTAGTTTAAGTCGGCTGAAGGCCTTATTTTAAAATTAAAACTAACTGAATTAATAGACAGACGGCTGAAGGCCTCGCACAGTACTTGAGACTAAAAGAAAATCACAATATAAAACCAACAGAACAGTAGTGCTCAGAAGTGGTTCATGGGTCGGCCCGAAGAGGTAACCCTATCGTAAAGTTAGGTGAGACAGGTAGCCAAGTAAGATTAAATAATCGGATGGCAACCCGACCCAGGGACGGCTGAAGGACCGACCAACAACCTAATCAATTCCCTTCCGCCCGACCAACGGCACAAGAACGGAAAATGTCAGCGACGGCGTAGATACCAGCAGGCGTCTAAATACAGCCAAGGCACAATAACCACTAAAAATTATTAACATAGGCTGATAAATTACACGCCGTGCCAGACAGCATCAACACGGCGAGGAAACACACTCTCGCTGCGCTGACCCAACCGACCGACTGCCTACTCCAGTACGCAGACAGCATTCATAACTGCTCAGTGGAAATCACAGAAGCTATACGACAATTCTAAAACCAATCATTGTGGAACCACAAGGAGAAATCAGAAGTCGACACACACAGTTTCCATAAGCGGTCGGCGACCAAATACACGTCGTCTGATGAGACGACCGACTGAGCGACCAACCAAGGTCGTCCCTACTCAAGTTATGTGTGTCGGCAACAGTTGGGCGAGTCATGGCTGTCTGGAGTTCACTGCAGCTCCATCCGACTCCCTTGATGTCCGTTTGGAACTCGGAGACACGGCGACCCGATCACACTGGTTCGGACCCAACTATGCAGAGGGAACACTTTCCCATTGGCCACCCAACATCTCTGCACAACGGAGCAATCGACCCACGTCCGGCAAGATGACCAACTGACGAGGCCCAGAAACGGTCAAAAGACCAAATACACGTCGCCAGATGAGACGACCGACCGAACGACCAACCAACGGTCCTTCCCGCTCCAGTCTCCTTCGGACGGTACATGTGTGGCGCCAGTGGTAAGCGAGTACTGGCTGTCCGAACCTCACTGGCGCTCCGTCCCAACTGAACTCTCGACGGACGACGACCCGGAAATACTAGCGGTCGCTCCAGAGATAGTACGACAGTGCACTTATCGATAAGCGCTGCTGCAGCCACTCACGGGCAAGCAAACCAGCAGTAAATCGAATAAGAAATGAGATTGCACTACCGCAAAGAGAAGATGTTAAGCAATAAACGGTACGAACACGGTTCAGATAGGTTACTGTCCATCAGTGCCAAGCCAAATGACTACCTGTTTAACGGCCAGAGGTGGACAAACGCATTATTGACTTGCTCAGTTCATGAAGCTCTTTCTCTTAGATATAGGTCATCCAATTTTTCTGAAATTATACTCATTTGTTTGGCTGTTTATGTGCATCACACCTACCAATTTCTGCCCCATTACGATAATTCCTTCGTGATGCGTCGTTATTTCTTTTCTTTATGGTGTATTACTTGCTCCCTTATCCTGACTTATGGTTGAGGAAACGCTGTATGTCCTGTATCCTTTGTCCCTTTATTTTCAGGTATACTAACGTACGTCCGTTCATGTAGCAAGCAGGTCTAAGAAGTTCTGTGAGTGCCTTAATGGGTAGAGAAGATTGGAATTCATGAGTAAAAAGGTGTAATACTTTCTTTTCCTGTGACTGGCGCTTAGCCTATTCAAGTCGCAAGGTGATGCAGTTTGAAGTAAAGGTTCGTAAAGAATTTTGTACGCATCCAAATTTACTTCATTTAGGTAATGATAACACTGATGGCGGATTCCACACTCATTCTTGACGGAACTGTCAACAGCGAGGTTAATTAATCATCCTCGTTTACAAAGGTAGAGGTTACTGCCACCGCACCGCGCTGACCGTTCTTCACTCGTCTGTGCGGATGTGTAAACTAGTAGTTGCTGAGTTGAAACTATCTTAGGGACAAAATCAATAAGTTTTTGTGCGACATCTTTCCATACACCACGTGGTGCGTGAGTAAGGTATTAAACGGTTGGAACTGTTAAAGAAGAGGCCGTACTGATTGTCACTATCGTTTGGTGCTACCCAACTAGCGAAGTTAACTTCGTAAACGTCCAATGTCAACAATTAAATGTAGGTATACTATCATCATTAGAAACAAAATAGCACATCACAGACGAACCAAGGAAGACATAAAGAGGAATTAGGACAGGCAAAGAGGGTCTTTCTGGCCAAGAAAAGTCTGCTGGTATCAAAATCGGCTTCAATGAGAGGCAGAAACTTCTGAGGATGTACGTCTGGAATACAGCATATTTCATGGAAGTGAATCATGGACTGTTGGAAAACCAGAAAACAATATAAACTAGAAAAAAATAGAACAGAAGCATCTTAGATGTGGTATAATAGAAGCATGTTCAAATTATGGTGTCTGCTAAGATCAACAGGTTCTCCAGAGCATAGGCGAAGAAAGAGACATATCGGCAACACTAGCGATAGGAAGGAATATGACGATAGGGCACGTGTTAAGACGTCAGGGGATAACTTCCATGATACGAGGGAGAGCTGTAGAGGGTAAAGACTGTGGGGGAAGACTATGAGTGAAATACATTCAACATGTTATTGTGGATGTAGGGTAGAACAGTTACTCTGATATGAAGAGGCTGGCACCAGAGAAGATTTCGTGGCGGACTGCATCGAACCATTCAGAAGACTGACAACTCAATGCATGTAATACGTTGAGCAAGTAAGTGGCAAACTTTGGAGGCCCCATCAGTACTTTTGGTTGTTTTTTATACATCTCCTTATAATCTTTCTTACTTTCTGTTATTTTTTATCTTGTCAGATTGTTTAACAATACAGACTAATAGTCGTCTTGTCTTTAAAAGTTATCATCACGTGAAGAGGATGACATGAAGCACGTTTCTCTCTCATATTTTGTATCCAGATTTATTCTCTTTCTTTGTGACACGGCTTTATTGGCTGGTCACCGTAACTTGGCCTGCCCTCATTCACGACAACCACCGCTTGACAATGCCATCATAAGCGAAACAGCGCCAACAATACTGGAAAATAAACAGTAATTTGAGTGGATAGCGGAAATGTCACTTCAGAAATTTTGTTCGGCCTTTGGTAGCTGTCCGAAGGAAGGCTGATCTTATGGAGACGGAATGTGTTGCTGCACTTCCTGTTTGTCAAAGTCTAGCTTTGTGAACGAGGGCTGGTGTAGTGGAATTTGAGGACCTTGCCCAAACTGTGGGATAGGCTATGAATATTTAGTCACCCGGAAAAGTCATCTGTCACACCATGTAAGACGTCGTGGTCTCCTGACCTACATTGCTTACATGTTCCGCACTCACAATCATGTTCCGCACATCAAGACGCTTCATTCGAACCCAAACTCGATAAGATAAAGTCAATGTTGTATAAATTCATGTAAACGATATGCAATTGACAAGTGAGCGCACCGTGGTTGAAATACTCGAGGCTGGCGTGCACACATACATTCCAGACACGACGGCCACAGAGGCTTTTAGTTCGGGAGAGAGGCCGCACAATGCGACGCCAGGCCCTTCAAAGGACGACCCAGCCCATGTCGGCTGGTGACCGCCCACAGCGGACAGCGTGGGCCCGAGTGGAAAGGGGGGAAAACCACCGTGTTTGGCTTAAAAGCAAATTCCGCTACATTGTATGGGAGCGGCAAGTCTACGCATTCTTTACACATAGCACGTAGTTTCAGAGATTTTCACAGGGAGACAGCAAACGCCAAATGCCAAAGGTACAAGTTTCCGGATTGGTCGCCTTAAACGAAACGTCATTCTCCCGTTTTAGAAGAACAATGCTGATTGGCAGACGATATTTCTGACGCCTTGAGCTGAAGGAGTAATGGAAGAGACCAAAAGATATACCCCTTCACGTCTGGCGTGGAGAGACGCCGTTCCATTGTCGTTCTTGGAGCGAGAACACGTAACGAGAGCGTGCGCGCTCGTACGTGTACTCGAAAGGGCGACGAACAAGTCTCTCCTCAGTACTTCACTGGGAGAGCACCTCTGTCGAGAGCGAATCAAAGGGCGACTCTATATTGAGTCCTTGCGATTAAGCGTTGTTCACTGTGTTGGCTGACCCACTTGTTGTGCGGTGTGAATGGACAGAGTTATAGTTAAACGCCTCTGAGAGAATTTTGACTGGCATCGCGGTGGACTGGTTATCTGACCGGTGTACCACGCCAATAGTTAGACTAGGGGCGAATAGGAGTCCTTGACTTCATCAAGGCATAGGGAGAGTTTGATTGGCGCAGGTCAATCCAGATAGAACGAGAGTTATCTTATTTGTCAGCAGCGAGCGGCGCAGACAGCAGTCATCGCAGCTTACGGTATTGTGCGCTACAGCTCTTGCGAGCCCCATATTTCCTCCACAACAGTACACTTCACTGCATTTCACACGCGACGGCCTCGACCGTACCTAGCAGCATTCTAAAGAGTAATTATTCAAGTTCACTAGGCGCGCCTCTCAGCCATTCTTCCAAGTTAACAACCATCTTAAACTTTGTGTAGAAATTTCATTAGCGAATCCTATCCTTGAAAGGTAACTTCACATTCCGAAAAGAACCAGGATAGAACTTGTTCAATTCATAACCAGAAGTGCCATTGTGATTTCTCAGAATTTTTGCAAAATTAATAACAGCTTTCGTTAGTTTTATGTTTTTCTTACACTAACTAGCACTACTCCAGTACCCAAGTATCCCACTAGTTACGTAAGAAATTTTGTGAATTTTTGTGTCATTTCCTTACTGCGGACGACTCCAGAAGATATTTATTGCTAAAAGTTTTTCAGGTATTTCTCTTTAGAACGTTAGGAGCGTCTGTCTGACTTCTGTGGTAGTGTGGGGGTGGAAATTGCATCTTGCAGGAGCCACAGGGTAAAGGGTACTTCACAGATTAATCCGTTGCACAGAATAACATAATAATAGATCAACCCCACACACCACAGAACCGCATAACTGTTTACGTACTATGGACCAAAGAGCCGTGTGGCAACGCACCATCATTTCAGACACAGTGAATCAGGAGATAGTTCGTAAGACATTGCCATCAGCTCACCCTGCGGAAATACGGTGGATGCAACTTCTCAAGATGGGTACCACATTAGTGAATATCAAGTAAAACAGTAGAAATTAAAAACTTGAAGCGTAAAATACCAACGGTATAAAAATACACGAAAGTTTGCACAACAGAGTTATATTTGCTGACGACATAACGGTAAAAGTAAAAATGAAAAAGACTTTGCGACTTCTCTCAAGAAAATGAATTACTTCCTGGTTGAAAAATTTAAGGCGCTACAGTCATGGACTGTGCGGCTGGTCCCGGCGGAGGTTCGAGTCCTCCCTCGGGCATGGGTGTGTGTGTTTGTCCTTAGGATAATTTGGGTTAAGTAGTGTGTAAGCTTAGGGACTGATGACCTTAGCAGTTAAGTCCCATAAGATTTCACACACACACACACACACACACACACACACACACACACACACACACACGCACACACACAAAAATGCTATACAAAAATAAATAAGATAAAAACTCAGGTAAAGAAATGTATACGGTAAAGGAGCTGAAATCTGGTAGCAAGCGAAAAAACTTGGACAAGTAACTATGATCTGACACTTGCAAAGCCACATTTCTTTTGTCGCCGATATAAGAAAAAATTCCGTGTCAGCACTATTTAGTAAAAAGAAGCGTCTGGTAAAACATGTAGCCTCCCGACATCTAGGAATACTCTTTGAAAGCTAAAAAAAAAGAAAACATTATGTCAAAATTTAATTTCATTCATCTTCCAGAATGAGATTTTCACTCTGCAGCGGAGTGATACTGTGGATACGGGCAGAAGTAAAGCTGTGAGTACCGGGCGTGGGTCGTGCTTCGGTAGCTCAGATGGTAGAGCACTTGCCCGCGAAAGGCAAAGCTCCCGAGTTCGAGTCTCGGTCGGGCACACGGTTTTAATCTGCCAGGAAGTTTCATTCATCTTAATCGATGCTTTTAGGAAAGCTCCAGCTATGCCGTTCATAAATTAAATAATGAAACATGCCCCAGCTACGTATGTTTTGAGACGTAGTACGACGCTGTTCGAGAAATATTCTCTCTGTCAGGTATGAATGTTTCTATCAGTATTTTCGAGTGAAGTTTCCATTAGGGTTATTCTACCTCTCTTGCAGTGTAGTGGTCTTTCTGAGCTTATACCACAATCGGAAAATCGGACAGCATGAATCCTAAATTTTTTTTAATTCTTTACACGGTAATGTTATAAATAGTTTTGTGTCTGTCCACTTGCAGATGCTGTGCTTCCTATTACGCAGAAAGCCATACACATGCGAACTATCACTCACACTGTTTGTTTGTGAACTCATCACATCTTACAAAGATATTATGACTACACAGCTTTACGAGGAGTTTGGGTACAACCTGAGATGTTACATTTTCTGAGGAGTACGTTATTAAGTTGTCAGTTACAAATTTTATCTTGGCATTACTGACTGTTACTGACTTTTAAATTATCAGTTACGCTTTATATTCTATTTTGTTGTAAAAAACAAGTAGATTCTGCAAAGTAATGAATATATTTATATAATTTTCTGTAATAATTGTATCCAAGAGACAGATTTTAAAAAACTGACTTATTCGTTATCTAGTTTGTCACAGAATTTTTCCTCTTCATTTTTGAGGTCTACAAAAATTTCCAGCTACTCTATCAAATATTTTGTATATGATTTCTGACAGTGATGGAGTAACTTTGAAAGAGTACAATACCACCCGACATTGAAAATAGGTACAACATACTTCATTATTTTTGTCAGAATAACACATTTTTTTTGTAAAATAACTCAATTTCAATTAATACAGCGAAGCCGGATACCAGTGTGGGAAAGAATGACAATTTATTTATTTCATTGATCACATGTGCACTCCCACAAAATAAATCCCTACATCCAGTTTGGTGAGATCTGTGAAATGAATGAATGTATGGTCGTCTGGTAACCGCAGATAGTGAATGTGAATATATGATCATCTTTGAGACGATCCTTTGGCCACTTTTGGTGGAACCAAAGAGATGAAAGTTACCGGAACTTTGAGCGCCTGAAATGTGGCTGACCAATATGGTAGCAAGGTGCTCCCCCACTTCGACAGAGGTGCGAGATGACCTGAAGAACGGCCATGTTTCAGCACTCTGCCGCTGGATCTTGTGCTGTTAAGACCTGTCTTAGGTGTGCTCCGTAAAGACAAAAGAGTGGAGACATGGTATGCATGTGGAATATTTAAGAGTAGTTTGAAATAATAATTTCTCTATTTCAGGAACTTTTGTGGGGAGAATTAAATGTCAGGCAGGTAATATTAATGGGATCGTAGTAATTTTCGGAAGTCACCAACGGTCACAATGAAACCACGTGTAGCAATAAGTTGAAATACTTCCGTGTGCTTAAGTTAAGCTGAATTACTAGCGTGTGTACTATAAGTTGAAATATTTAAGAAATGGCGTGTGCAGGACTTGAAATTAGAGGCGAGTACTTCCACGTGGTGAGTACTGTGTGAGTCTCAATCTGTGTATGAGACAAAGGATAAAGAGAAGTACTCGTCCATGGTATCAGTTGAAGACACGTGTGTGTGATGAATATGTTCTTAATATTACTTTACGTGATATGTTTCCGTGTGACGCTTGATTCAAACTATAATACTCTGAGAGAGAAGCAAGGTGAGTCAGCCGTCTATCCAGCAACGCCACTTGGCTTGCATTGCACAGGAAGACGTGCATATATCTCCAGAGTTCATAGTAGGAAAGCAGAATTACGAAGTGGGGCAGTGTCGTGTGAAACTGGGATAAATATTAATTGAAGTGGGAAAGCTGAAAGTGATAGTGTTGTGACTATTCCCTGTGTTGTATTTCATGTTGTAGTGTGGTGTATGTCATGTAATTTAAGTATGTGTGGTTTGCATGGGAGAGTAGCAAGGTAGTTTCAGAGGTAGTGGGTTATGCGTGTTCCTTTTGTACCGCTCGGTCTGGAGGAAAGTTTCGAGATGATGATTGTGAGAGTCGAAGTGTGAGATATAATAAAAGATCCCCCATCCTATCCAGAAAGTGCACTGTAGCGTTAAATAATTACGAGACCATAAGATAGAGAATCATCAATGTAAATCCATGCCCACTGGGCGGAATTTCTCATGTGTTATTGTTGTAGGTTATAGAATTTGTGTGTTTAGGTTATAGAATTTATCGGAATAAGTAAGATAGTGAAAAGAAAAAGATTGGTGGCCTTTTCCTTCGAATTGTATGTTGTCATGATATCCAGAATTTATAATGTGTGCGCCTTTCATATTCAGTGCGATGGCCACGTGTTGATAAAAGCCGTTAAATAAAAAAAAAAGAAAATGTGGTATTGCCAGTGCGTAGTGAACAGTCAGAGTTCTGTAAATTACTGATACTCAGATGTGCGTTTCCGTTGCGTAGTATTCATATAGGAGGATTATTTGTAACTTAGTTGTGAGTACGAGAGTTTATGTTACTTGATAAATAAGAATGAATCCACTCGCTTGGCAGACCACTCATCTTGCAGGCCTGACTGCTTGATGCCACAGTATGAGCAAGGCATGTGGGTGCCTCTCAACTTAAGATTCTTCTATGTTTTACAACGGATGTCCAGTGTTTTCTATGTGTGTTGCTATCGCTGAGTTTGTTAACTGGTTACGTGTGTAACAGTTGATGTGTTCAGTGTATGTGGCATGAAAATTTCTGCCAGGTTCTCCTATGTAGTAGCATGAGCAAGTTTTACATGTGATTTTGTATATTCCATTGTCTGAGAATTTACCTTTTTCGTTTTTTAAAGATGTACACTAATTCCTGTTGCAGTTTTTTGTATGTAGAGAAAGCTACTTTCGCTTTATGTTACACTGAAGCGCCAGAGATACTGGAATAGGCATGCGTATTCAAATACAGAGATATGTAAACAGGCAGAATACTGCGCTGCGGTTGGCAACGCCCATATAAGACAAGTGTCTGACGCAGTTGCTAGATCGGTTACTGCTGCTACAATGGCAGGTTATCAAGACTTAAGTGAGTTTGGACGTGATGTTATAGTCGGAGCACGAGCGATGTGACACAGCATCTCCGAGGTAGCGATGAAGTGTGTATTTTTCCGTACGATCATTTCACCAGTGTATCATGAATATCAGGAATCCGGTTAAACATCAAATCTCTGACTTCGCTGCGGCCGGAAAAAGATCCTGCAAGAATGGGATTAACAACGACTGAAAAGAATCGTTTAACGCTACAAAAGTTCAATCCTTCCTTAAATTGCTGCAGATGTCAATGCTGGGTCATCAGCAAGTGTGAGCGTGTTGAACCATTCAACGGAACATCATCGATATGGGCTTTTGGAGCCGAAGGTCCAATGGTACACACTAGATGACTGCACGACACAAAGCTTTCCGTCTCGCCTGGACCCGTCAACACCGACATTGGACTGTTGATGACTGGAAACATGTTGCCTGGTCGAACGAGTCTCGTTGAAAATTGGTTCAAAAATGGCTCTGAGCACTATGGGACTCAACTGCTGTGGTCATAAGCCCCTAGAACTTAGAACAACTTAAACCTAACTAACCTAAGGACAGCACACAACACCCAGCCATCACGAGGCAGAGAAAATCCCTGACCCCGCCGGGAATCGAACCCGGGAACCCGGGCGTGGGAAGCGAGAACGCTACCGCACGACCACGAGATGCGGGCTCTCGTTGAAAATTGCATCGAGCGGAGAGACGTGGGCAGGTGTGGAGACAACCTCGTGAATCCATGAACCCTGCATTTCAGCTAGGGACTGTTCAAGCTGGTGGAGGCTCTGTAATGGTGTGGGGAGTTTGCAGTTGGAGTGATATGGGACCCCTGATACGTCTAGATGCGATTCTGACAGACGACACGTACGTAAGCATACTGTCTGTTCACCTGCATCCACGTCCATTGTGCATTCCGACTTGGGCAATACCAGCAGGTCAATGCGACATCCTAAACGTCCACAATTGCTACAGAGTAGCTTCAGGAACACTCTTCTGAGTTTATACACATCCGCTGGTCACCAAACTCTCCAGACAAGAACATTACTGAGCATACATAAATGGGATGCATTGCAACGTGCTGTTCATAAGAGATCTCTACCCCATCGCACTCTTACGAATTTGCTGTCAATTCCCTCCGGCACTACTTTAGACATTAGTCGAGGCCATGTCACGTCGTGTTGCGGCAGTGTATCAGTTTCTTTAGCAGTTCAGTGTATATACATAAGGATGCCAGCCATATGTTATACTGTATTATTAGTTGCCCAGACATGCACAAATGAATTTTTTGAAAGGACTTGTTCGAAAAAAAAAATGGTTCAAATGGCTCTGAGCACTATGGGACTTAACATCTGAGGTCATCAGTCCCCTATAACTTAGAACTACTTAAACCTAACTAACCTAAGGACATCACACACATCCATACCCGAGGCAGGATTCGAACCTGCGACCGTAGCGGTCGCGCGGTTCCAGACTGTAGCGCCTAGAACCGCTCGGCCACTCCGTCCGGCCGGACTTGTTCGAGCGTGGCAACGTATGGATCAGAAACGTGAACCTTCCTGAAGGAAGGAAGCGACTAGAGGAATTCGAGAGGCGGTGCTGGCACCGAATGCTGCAGGTAACTTGGACCCAGCCGTAGTCAGAGTACAGCTGAATCAAGTTTGCCTGAAATTGTTCGGATGAAACGTCCCTCTTCTGCCGTCGGCTCGGAGTTTCTGTGGCGTCTGGTGAAGTCCCGTCGCGGCCAGAGCGCAAGAACTCTTAACGCTGTGCGGTGCTCGAGACAAATGATGCGACGTATTGGTCCTTCGACTTCCTCCCAAACGTTTGTTGACTGACCTGGGTAATTTCTAGGCCCTATGCACCTACTTTATGAAGCCAGGTAAGGGGTTGCCAGTCTGCCTTAGGATTAAAACAGCCACTTCCGCTATGCTACTATTCAGTGCCCTGAAGCCATCTGACTACCTTGAATAGCTCCCTAGTCCGACTACTGGACTGGACAAGAAACATCGCAATCACTCACCACACCACCTACCAGTTTATACTGTCTCCTCTGCAAACTACACAGGATTGTAGCCTAAAACTAAAGACGGTAAGGACCTACACAAGAACAGTTCTAATGTTTATTGAAGCAAAACACATTTTCTTCCAGTTCCTCTCGCCAAGTCCGCTTTGCTCGTTAGACAACGCCTCCAGCTAGGCAGTTGCTCCAAGCTCTGTTACGTTGTCTCTTTCTAAACAGTCCGTGTACGTTAAACAGCAACACATCCCCTGAAAACAGATGACAGACACAGACATTTCACACTTGCAGGAAAGGGGCTGCCGTTCCGAACACTTTTTGAAACTTGCGCACACGAAAATAACCTTACTGGCCCTTGACTACAACCGTCCTAAATATGATTCGATACCACCTCCGCCCCAGAGAGATCCAACTTCCCTCTTGCGCCCTAGCAGGGCTATCAAAAAATTCTTCGACTGCCCGAGCTGCCCACAGCTCCACGACATTACACTGAGGTGACAAAAGTCATGGGGTACCACCTAATATCGTGTCGGACCTCCTTTTGCCGGCCAGTGTGGCCGAGCGGTTCTAGGCGCTTCAATGTGGAAGCGCGCGACCGCTACGGTCGGAGGTTCGAATCCTGCCTCGGGCATGGATGTGTGTGATGTCCTTAGATTAGTTAGGTTTAAGTAGTTCTAAGTTCTAGGGGACTGATTACCTCAGATGTCAAGTCCCATAGTGCTCAGGGCCATTTGAACCACTTGGACCTCCTTTTACCACGCGTAATGCAGCAACCCAACGTGGCATGGACTGTACAAGTCGTTGGAACTCCCCTCCAGTAACAATGACCCATTCTAACTGCATATTCCGTCGATAATTGCGTAAGTGTTGCCGGTGCAGGATTTTGTGCACGAAATGACCTCTTGATTGTGTCCCATAAATGTGAGATGGGATTCATTTCGGGCGATCTGGGTGGCCAAGTCATTCGTTCGGAATGTCCGGAATGTTCTTCAGTCACGGAGAGTTGTGACTTTATGACACAGCGCACTGTCATCCACAAAAATTCCATCGTTGCTTGAGAAGATGAGGTCCATGAGTGGCTGTAAATGGTCCGCAAGTAGCCGAACGTAACTATTTCCAGTCATTTATTGGTTGAGTTGGACCAGAGGACCCAGTCTATTCGATGTAAGCACTGCCTACACCGTTATGGAGCTGTCACCAGCTTGCACAGTGACCTGCTGTCAACCAGGATCCAAGACTTAGTGGGCTCTGCGCCACACTCGAAACCTGACGTCAGCTCTTACCAACTGAAACTTGTTCAGGCCACGGTTTTCCAGTCGCCTATGGTCAAACCGACACGGTAACGAGCCCGGGAGAGGCGCTGCAGGCGATATTGTGCTATTAGCAAAGGCACTCGCGTCGACCATCTCCTACCATAGCGCTTTAACGCCGAATTTCGTAGCACTGTCCTGAAGGATATGCTCGTCGTATATTCCACATTGATTTCTGCGGTTATTTCAGGCAATGCTGTTTGTCTGTTAGCACTGACAACTCTACGCTAACGCCGCTGCTCTCGATCGTTAAGTGAAGCGCGTCGGCCGCTGCGTTGTGCGTAGTGAGAAGTAATCCCTCAGATCTGGTGTTTTCGGCACACTCTTGACACTGTGAGTCTCGAAATATTGAATTACCTAATGATTTCCGAAATGGAAGTCTGTTAATTTCCGTCGTGCGGCCTAATCACATCAGAAACTTTTTCACACGAACCACCTCAATACAAATGACAGCTCCGTACCTTCTGTACACGATACTACCCCTCATATATATGTGGATATCGCTATCCTATGACTTCTGTCGCCTCAGTGTTACCAAGTAACAGGACCCACTAATCCAGAACTAGCCTAATGGCCTGCAGACAATAGCCCCGACACCTCCCAGCGGTTTGCGAGCTCATGCCTCAGTTTACGGCAGGTCATTTTAGATTGAGCGTGTCCTCCGATACACTTGCAAATGATTCAAATGGCTCTGAGCACTATGGGACTTAATATCTGAGGTCATCACTCCCCTAGAACTACTTAAACCTAACTAACCTAAGGACATCACACACATCCATGCCCGAGGGATACACTTGCAGTTTCAGTAAGTAGAATGGGAGGGGAAACGTTACTTCCGAAAGGTACCACCTTCGGGTTTCAAAAATTGTTGAAACTGATGAAGCACGATGGACGTGGAACATTAAGGACTGCAGAAACTTTACTAAAACTATTTCTGCTGAGGAGCTATATGTTGTGGTGATACAAGAAGGCTACAATCACGGGAAATACCTTGTGACAAAATTTAAAGGGAAAAATAATTTGTAATCTGAAGAGAAGAGCTACAGAACACATTTTTGAGAGACCATCAAACCTAATTTGCAATCAGTTAAAAGGACAAGATACCCAAGGAGTAACTAGAGAGATGTCGACAACTTTGATAAATCTGGCCGTTGTAGCCGAGCGGTACTAGGCGCTTCAGTCTGGAACCGTGCGACCACTACGGTCGCAGGTTAGAATCCTGTCTTGGGCATGGATGTGTTTGATGTCCTTAGGTAAGTTAAGTTTCAGTACATCTAGGGGACTGATGACCTCAGATGTTAAGTCCCATAGTGCTCAGAGCCATTTAAACCATTTTTTACAAAACTAGGACGAAAATTCTGCAGAAATTGCGTACGAGTGTTGAAGATGTTCATAATGTTATCAACATGCCAAAAGTGGAAGCTATAAATGGCACAAGTTCCTTGTTAGAAAATAATGCCGAGAAAAAAGTTTCAATATTTTGTGAATATGGAAACCTTAAAATGCTTAGTCAATATTTATTTTGAAGGAACATTCAAGTGTTACACAAAGCTTTTTTGTAAGCTTTTTACAGTGCTTTCTTTAGTTAACGGACATTATATTCCAATGACTTTTTCGTTATTGAATGAAAAGAAAACACCGTCGTATCAGTATGCTTTTCAAACAGTTGTCGATAACTGTAATAATCTATGCCTGACGTTTTTACCATTAACGATGTTTTCAGATTTTTAAGACGCATAACGGAAGCTGCAAGTGAAGTCTGGACTGGTATAAGGATCCAACAATATGAATTTCATTTAACCCAGAGCTGGTGGCGAAAAATACACACTGGGACTTGCACATGACTATTACGCAAGAAATGAAATTTGAAAGTTTCTGTCTCATGTATTTGGTTCGCCGCTGCAGGATCCTGATATGGTTGTTGACCGTTTTGTTGAGGATTTCATGTCAGCGATGCTAGCGCAGGAAAATTTGCAAACGTTTTGCGGTTACTTAGTGGAAAAAGTATAGAATAAAACGCACTCTTTTCACCTTCTGTGTGGGCAAAACTAAACTTCAATAGACAGCGAACCACCAATGTTTTTGAAACTTTCAACAGCAAATATAGTAGTCAGTTGTACTCCTGCACTCCAGACATTTGCAGATTTCTTGAGGTGACAGAGGAAGTCCAGCTCGACTCTAGAATCGCAACAAATTCGTCAGAGACAAAGAAAAAGGAAAATTCATGGCACAGCAAGTGGTAAATTTCAAAAGTTGGAAAAATTTCCTGATTTCAGGACGTGAAATCTGTTTCCTGCATAAACAATACATCTGTTACACAGTAAAAAAAGTTATTTTACATGTACATGTAAATGATGAAAAGTTTTTGTAAAAAATTTAAAAACACAAAAAATATACAAATATTTCTTGGGTGTGAAACAGCTCGCCTTCTTGTGGTGTACCCTGGATAACGTTAAACGACCTGTTATTCTCGACATGCATTTTCTATAATGTTGTTTCACAACATGGGCTTATTCCCTAGAATTATCAGCCTTAATTCAATTAATACTAGACAGAAATTCAATCATGCATGCATTTGCATCACACCTCCCTGACTCTTGTGCAGGAAGGTGTATAGTATTCTCTTGCATCCATTTCCAGTAAACTAATTCGAGATGTCAAGGATCTTAGCAGTAATCCTCACACTTTCGAAATTAAATTGAAGAATATCCTCGTGGCACACTCCTTTTATTATGCGTAGTTCTTTCCAGGAGAAATTTCAGCCAATTCCCGTGTTTCATTGCTATTGTGCTAGTTATTCACCCTTTTTACGGACTTTCTAGGTCTAACGGAACTTGGCGAGCAGAAAATGCAATACCCATGACACATTTAACCGTATTCACGATAAACGAGGAAAAGTTTTACAGCTTCTACTGTAATTACAGGCGCTAGAAACTTTCGTTTGCCTGGATTATTCATGAAGTTTAGACTGAAGAATGGGCCGGGATGTGGGTCGTTTTCTCGGCAGAAAAAGCCCGCGTGAGAACGCTAAGGTTCCGCGGGCTGGCCACACATTCTGGCGATGCGCTGAAGGGCTGTCAAGAGCTGCGAAAGACACGTCTACCTGCCCATCATCTTCCAGACCCTTGCAGACTCGAGAGGAGCAGCTCCCACTTTACGGACCGTGGGAGGAATGAGTCCTCTGTCCGTCCGGAGGCGCCAGGTCAGCCCCATTTAGCCGGATTACTGGAACACAGCCCGTTGTCTTCAGACAGATGCTGTCGGTCGCAACAGCAGCCAGCGCTTTCCGACGATCGCGGCCCCTAAGTGATCCGTTGCACAGAGTAGTGCTTATTCTTGGTGTTGTTGTGGTCTTCAGTCCAGAGACTGGATTGATGCAGCTCTCCATGCTACTCTATCCTGTGCAAGCTTCTTCATCTCCCTTCCCAGTACTTACTGCAACCTAGATCCTTCTGAATCTGCTTACTGTATTCATCTCTTGGTATCCCTCTACGATTTTTACCCTCCACGCTGCCCTCCAGTGCTAAATTTGTGATCCCTTGATGCCTCGAACATGTCCTACCAACCGGTCCCTTCTTCTCGTCAAGTTGTACCACGAACTCCTCTTCTCCCCAATTATATTCAATACCTCCTCATTAGTTATGTATGTGATCTACCCATCTAATCTTCAGCATTCTTCTGTAACACCACATTTCGAATGCTTCTATTCTCTTCTTGTCTAAACTATTTATCGTCCATGTTTCACTTTCATACATGGCTACACTCCATACAAATACTTTCAGAAACGACTTCCTGACACTTAAATCTATACTCGATGTTAACAAATTTCTCTTCTTCAGAAACGCTTTCCTTGCCATTGCCAGTCTACATTTTATATCTTCTCTACTTCGACCATCATCAGTTATGTTGCTCCCCAAATAGCGAAACTCCTTTACTACTTTAAGTGTCTCATTTCCCAATTTAATTCCCTCAGCATCCCCCGACTTAATTCGACAACATTCCATTATCCTCGTTTTGCTTTTGTTGATGTTCATCTTCTATCCTCCTTTCAAGACACTATCCATTCTGTTCAACTGCTCTTCCAGGTCCTTTTCTGTCTCCGTCAGAATTACAATGTCATCGGCAATCCTCAAATTTTTTATTTCTTCTCCATGGATTTTAATTCCTACTCCGAATTTTTCTTTTGTTTCCTTTATTGCTTACTCAATGTACAGATTGAATAAAATCGCGGAGAGGCTACAAACCTGTCTCACTCCCTTCCCAACCACTGCTTCCCTTTGATGCCCCTCGACTCTTATAACTGCCATCTGGTTTCTGTACAAATTGTAAATAGCATTTCGCTCCCTGTATTTCACTCCTGCCACCTTTAGAATTTGAAAGAGAATATTCCAGTCAAAATTGTCAAAAGCCTTCTCTAAGTCTACAAATGCTACAAACATAGGTTTGCCTTTCCTTAATCTTTCGTCTAAGATAAGTCGTGAGGTCAGTATTGCCTCACGTGTTCCAATATTTCTACGGAACCCAAACTGATCTTCCCCGGCATTTTCTTTGTGCACTTTGTAATCTCAACCCCCTCCTCCTTCCATCTATTGTCAACATTAAACAACTCCAAGCCCAAGTTACTAATAAGCATAGTCTTTTATGAAGATTAGGAAGGAGTGAAGTTTACAATAAACTTTCAAGTTTACTTAGCTTGTCATGTTGAGATGGCTCCAGTTTTTCGTGTCTAGGGGTCTGACGCTTGAAGCTGAAAACCTAACATCAGGTCCTCACGGTTTGTTTGAACTAAATAAATTGAAAGATTGTTGTTACAGAATTTCTTTTACGTAAGTATATATTCCAATGATTTTCTGACATTTTAGTATATTTTAAAGTATTTTGATTTTTCATATTAACAAAGCCGAAATCACATTGTTCGCACCTATTATACAAAAATCACATCAGAGCAAGCTTACGTCTCCTACACTATGCGGAAATAACAATATTTCAAAGGTTTTATAATTTTTCTTAACAAATGAATTCCTACTATTTTTCGTTACATTATTAATTTCGATCATTATTTCATAAATGAATCCAGAAATAAACATAGTAAACAGTACAGGATTGCGTAATTAATAATAGAAATTTTAACTCTGTAAATAATTCGCAATTTCAAATGTTTCTAAGAAATTAATTTTAACTGTACATTCGGAACTAGTACATGTCGATTATAGCACCGAAAATAAAGTATTTTATAAAGTAATTCCTTTCCATAAATTTTATCATGAAATGTAACATACTGTGTATAAAATTACATGAAAGTTTTAGAATACCAATGAGATAATATTGACTTGTCTAAAATTCGAAAAATACGAGTGTAATCCCAAAAGTAAGGTCTCCTATTGTTTATAAGTACATAGACCTGTTTACTTCTACAATGGTTTACATCAGTTTACAGCTTGAACATTTAGCTATTTTTCGACATAATCACCATTTCTGTCGATGCATTTTTATAGACGCTGCGGCAGTTTTTGTATGCCCATGTCGTACCACCTCGCCGCCATGCTGTTCAGAAAGATATGAACCTCTTCTTTAACTTACATGATAGTAATTTCTTTGCTATCTGTTGTTACAGGTAAATCTTTGTTTTTTGTTGAATTGGTTGTACGGGTTTGAAGTGCGGGGATGCAGTACAAGTTACGCGTGTCATATTGATTTGTATTGTGAAGCGATATGATTTGGCTCTTCCTCCTTTTTGTAGTCTTTCATGGGTGCTAAATTTTAGTTTATTAAGTTGGCGGGTGATGATGTCTTCGATCTTGAAGGTCGTGTTCAGTTTATTTTTATTTAAAGCAGGGAGTACGACTCAAAAGCGTCGTTAAAATCTCTTGAAACAGTAATATTGGACGTAACGTAGCATGACATCGTCGTAAATTATTTATTCACAACCCCTGTTATTAAGCAAGCTCAATCTAATTCGGTGAACAAACACTACTTGTTTTTAATTAGAATTAATTTCAAGCACTCAGAATTGAAATAAATGTCTTGACACCTTATATTCGTCGTCATTAAGTTTTCACGTCAGATTACACCCTGGAAGTCAGAGAGGTTGCTGCAATGTAGTCGGTGAAATTCTTCCAATAAATGACAGTCAGCCGATCGCTCTGTGCTGCGATCGGAAGTTAACTTCTTCATGAAAATTGTTTAACTGCTGTTGAATTGAGACTGACTTCAAAATTATAGTAAATGCAGTCTAGCATTTCTAAATCAATCAGCCTCAGATGTAAAATAGTAACACTTCAATAATTGCACATATTAAAATCCATAAACAACAGAGAACCTGAACCAGAGATTACATTAGATTCTGTTTCATTAGTAACTCGTACGAAACGATACTTTCACAAACAACACTTTTCAACAACAAACATAAATGTAATCAAGATTCCAACTGAGAGAGAGCTAACAGAACAGAAGATATCGCTACGGTCTAAAATGTATACTACTAAAACAAAACATTGAATAATGTAACACCAACTTGTTATTCTGAAGCCTTTAGCTTCCTCGAAAAATTTAAATCATTTTATTATATTAATAAACTTACAAATTTCAAACGAAAAGTGACATAACAACTCATCTAAATAATTCAAATTAAATAAGAACAAATATTTCAATTACTATACTACGAAAGAGTGGCTTCACTGACTGGAAATACACGAGTTATTTACCAGAAAGTCCACCAGTGTTTACATGATTTCGTTGAAGTAACCGAATCATCCTCAAGACAATCATAAAATGTTAGACCATTGAAGGGAATTGGATACCGAGTCTTCAACTCACAACAAAGAAGAGCAACAAAAAAGATGAATTTCATTAATAAAACCGGTTATTTAAATTCGACCGTCGCTATCTCTTGCTGCAGTGTGTCACTATCTCAGCGTGGTAAGTGCTGTGAAAATGTGACCAGTTGCCCAAATTACTAACTTACTTAAAAAATTAATCAATCAACTTTGTGCAACAAGAGGGTGACGACGGTCAGAGTACGTTCTTCCAGTATGGTGAGGTCCGTGCATATTCTAGTCGACGCGTGGTACCTCATCTAAACCTAACACTTCCCAGAAAAAGATCAGTAGAATGCCAAGTTTCTTTGCTACCAAGGTTCCCTGCCCTAATCTCTTTTGACTTTTGTCTGTGGGGATCGTTGACGGGCGAAGTCTGCAAAGAAAAAGTGAACACCAGAGATCAATTGCTAGTTCGAATTTTGAATAGTGCTGTTCTCACAAAAGAACGCCAAGACGACTTCACAGGGGCTATATGTGGTGTTACCAGAAGAAACGTTAATTGTACTGCACTTTACACTTACAATTAACGTCATTCGAAAACAATCAATAAGTTTTCCAGAATACTGTGTGCATCAACATCCAACCAACGGATACTGATCACTGTAACTAAAGTAACAAAATCTATCTCGGAGTGTGAACAATTCTCTCCGCACTCAGTGCTTACATCTACATTACTCCCACGCTGCTGCAGACAATTAATATATATACCATCTGATGATGAGTCGCTAGGCGGCTCGAAACCGGTAATTGAATAACTAAAAATAAATTGAAGAACAAAACAAGACGACTGGTTGCAGTAATTTGAAGAAACCTTGCCAGGCGAATTCGAGAGTGCATTGGAGTCGGAGGTGGAATTTATGAAAATTAACTCTGAACTTAATCCCTTGTCTTTGTTTAACAACTTCTGTGAGTGTTTCTTTGAGTTACATTCTAACAGCTGTATCCCCATAAGCAATAAAAACTGGTAGCATGTTATATGAAATGTTTTATCCGACTTATTCTACACTACCATCTCCTTAAATATTTACTGCTACTACTGAAACATAATGTGTAGTGCAGCTGAGTGTTTTGAGGGACTGGATGAAAAAGGCTGTGCATCAATGCTGAGGCAACTTGTTACCACAGCGCATACTCTTCAGGGACCGTTGGTATTCGGTTATGATGATGAAGACGAAACAGAAGCATACAGCCAGACAAGACAACTGTCATTTTTCGAAGCAGTTCTGCTAGTTGTAGAGTTTCTTCTCGCTGACTGCACGACTTTGAATATTAATGTAAACTATGCTATTAACGATTAGGTAAATAGGTGACTGCCTTTAGACGAAGCGTAGGGCGACCAGCAGTTCATCAAGGTTTTAAGGGAGATGACCAACATCTTACCTTGATTATAAGAGAGATTAAGGCAGATTTAATCACAATAAATTTGAGCTGCACAGCTACATTGCAATTTTCTTGGAATGGGTGATACAGACAAAGCTCCACACATTTTCAAGACAAGCATTTTAATACCTACATCCAACGCATCACATGCTTGTTTTGTTGCATTATGCAGTATGTGATTTGAGCATTTGGTTTCACCAAATGCTTGTCGTCTTCTTGAAGCAGTATCCAATATCTGCGCAGTATCCAGTGAGGTTATTTACACCTAAATTATGAGAAGTCAACGAAGACTTGATAAGACTGTGAACACCATTACCTGTCTCATTACCCTTTTTAATGAAGCCCATAAGCCTATTCCTCTTTACCTTTTCAGAAATAAAATACCTGGCAATCAGAGAGAACATCTTTCTGTTTTTGTGGTTGTATACCTTGGTTACAATAGAGAAAAAGTTGACTGATTTAGTAGACCATCCAAGACATCAACGAAGGTCTCAACACTTTTTAGAGCCAAAACCTTTCTCACAATTTTTCTGCCTTAGTTCGACCACATCTCATCACCTTAACCAAATTAGAGGAATGGAAAACATCATTCGATAATTTATTTCCGCATTCGATACTTCTGTAGTTGATATTATGTTTGACAGTGTGGAGAACTATTGCTAGTTCACCTGCAACGTTTTTAATTCCTTGGCCTGCAAGCGTGATCGAGCGGTTCTAGCCGCTTCAGTCTGGAACCGCGCGACCGCTACAGTCGCAGGATCGAATCCTGCATCGGGCATGGATATGTGTGCTGTGCTTTGGTTAGTTAGGTTTAAGTAGTTCTAAGTCCTAGGGGACTGATGATCTCAGATGTTAAGTCCCATAGTGCTCAGAGCCATTTGAACCATTTAATTCCTTGCTGTCATTACTAAAATACTTGAGTAAATTTTGGGACGCCTTCATCTCATTTTCGTTCCAATTATGAACTTCTACACAAGACTGTTGGTTGCAGTCGTCATTGCCCCTATGTGCGATGTTACTCTTACATAGCACACAGTAAGACTGTGAGAGAAGGTTGGGGAGTAAATACTGTAACGAGCGTGTTTTAACATGAACCACTCTACAATCTGCATTAACGAAGCCTTGTTACGACCGTGTCTGCTGATCGGTGTGAGGTGAGCACGTACGTTAGTTGCCAGTACCGTCCGAGAAACAAGTAAACATTCCCTATTTTGCGACCCCTCTAGACGCGTAGGCTATGTCATTCTATCTCCGCTCCTCGCCTTGCCTTGCGCCAAACCGTCTTCTCTCCAAAGAAGCAAGAAAAGAAAAAAACACTATATATAGACAATAGTAACGATCATTATAGAAAAATGTCTCGAGGTTTGTCGGTCAGGGATTTTGAACTGTCAGTAGTACTTCGCAGGATTAATATTTACAACAGTGATCGCTGACAAAATATACGGGAGAAAGAGGTGCTCAATAAGGGAGCCTGGAGGATTAAGGAAAAATTGGTATAATACGGGAGATTCTGGGAAAAATGGGAGAGCTGATCGCTCTAAACTAGCGTCAACCCTAGGCGTCCTTCTACGTCCGCAGACGTTCCGTCTCGTCAGACCAGCTGCATCCACCCCGGGCGTGAGAGAGGGGGGGGGGGGGGAGGGGGAGGGAGAGAGTGCGGGAGAGACAGAGTGTGAGAGGGGTGAATCAATACGGAGTTAAGGCTGCCAAGGAGGGGCGGGGGGGGGGGGGGGGTAGGAAATTGGGAGGGAGGGCGGGAACGTGGTGTCCTTTCGCCTGGCAGACTCCCGGCGTGAAGGGTGCGATATAAAGTGCAGACAATTGGCCGGCAGAATCCTCCCCTGGCGCCATCTGTCCGCTGAAGAGTTACTCCCTCCGAACTGTCTGCCTTTCCCAGCCACAGCCGCTTAGGTCGATGCTGGACGTCTGTGTGGAGAGCAGCCTTCTGAGAAAGGAGACAGTGTAGGAGGCCTGGGCTTGGGTTACAAAAGGAATGCCCGAAATAACAGACGTCGGCAAAAGGAGTCTGAAAACCCAGAATCTACTCTGTAGGAATCAACATGGATTCCGGAAACAGCGATCGTGTGAGACCCAACTCGCTTTATTTGTTCATGAGACCCAGAAAATATTAGATACAGGCTCCCAGGTAGATGCTATTTTCCTTGACTTCCCGAAGGCGTTCGATACAGTTCCGCACTGTCGCCTGATAAACAAAGTAAGAGCCTACGGAATATCAGACCAGCTCTGTGGCTGGATTGAAGAGTTTTTAGCAAATAGAACACTCCCCTCTGGCGTGCCACATGGGAGTGTTAAGGGACCATTGCTTTTCACAATATATATAAATGACCTAGTAGATAGTGTCGGAAGTTCCATGCGGCTTTTCGCGGACGCTGCTGTAGTATACAGAGAAGTTGCAGCATTAGAAAATTGCAGCGAAATGCAGGAAGATCTGCAGCGGATAGGCACTTGGTGCAGGGAGTGGCAACTGACCCTTAACATAGACAAATGTAATGTATTGCGAATACATAGAAAGAAGGATCCTTTATTGTATGATTATATGATAGCGGAACAAACACTGGTAGCACTTACTTCTGTAAAATATCTGGGAGTATGCGTGCGGAACGATTTGAAGTGGAATGATCACATAAAATTAATTGTTGGTAAGTCGGGTACCAGGTTGAGATTCATTGGGAGAGTCCTTAGAAAATGTAGTCCATCAACGAAGGAGGTGGCTTACAGAACACTTGTTCGACCTATACTTGAGTATTGCTCATCAGTGTGGGATCCGTACCAGGTCGGGTTGACGGAGGAGATAGAGAAGATCCAAAGAAGAGCGGCGCGTTTCATCACAGGGTTATTTGGCAAGCGTGATAGCGTTACGGAGATGTTTAGCAAACTCAAGTGGCAGACTCTGCAAGAGAGGCGCTCTGCATCGAGGTGTAGCTTGCTGTCCAGGTTTCGAGAGGGTGCGTTTCTGGATGAGGTATCGAATATATTGATTCTCCCTAATTATACCTCCGAGGAGATCATGAATGTAAAATTAGAGAGATTCGAGCGCTCACAGAGGTTTTCCGGCACTCGTTCTTCCCGCGAATCATACGCGAATGGAACAGGAAAGGGAGGTAATGACAGTGGCACGTAAAGTGCCCTCCGCCACACACCGTTGGGTGGCTTGCGGAGTATAAATGTAGATGTAGACTCTCGATCACAGGACCCCGGGTTCTAATCCCGGCCTGGTCGGGGATTTTCTCCGCTCGGGACTGGGTGTGTGTGTGTATTGTCCTCGTCGTTAGGACTTGCACGTCGATGATGTGGCGTGAAACAAAAGAAGCTTGCATCAGGCGATCTAAGTCCGCAGAACGGTACTCTCGGCCTGCGGTGTCATACAACCGTTTCACTTCATGGAATCTTGCATCCTCTTCAAACTTGTTCTTGTGATCCTCAGCCCGAAGACAGGCTTGACGCAGCTCCCCATGTTGGCCCATTTTTTTTAAGTCTCTTAATCGCTGCACGTCTGCTGCAACCTGCATGCACTTGGCTTGTTTCCAATAGTCAAGCCGTTGCCTCCCCACACAATTTTACCCCCACCTAGCCCCTTTCGCTCTCATTCGGATGGTGCCACAAATTTATTTTCTCCCCGATTCGATTCATCATCTCTTTATTGGGTACGTCATCCACCCGTCTAAGACTAGTCGTTTTCATGTAGCGCCGCAGAAGAAAAACTTCTATTCTTGTCTGTGCTGTTTACCGTCCATGATTCACTTACATATAAGATTACACACCAAACAAACACTTCCAGCAGATATTTCGTAACATATTTGTTTTAGATGTAGCCAAATGTTTCGTCTTCACAAAAGCTTTCACTTTCTTCAAATGTGATGTCTGTTCTGTCGGTCATGTCCGACAAGACCGACATCACATTTCAATATTTACAGGGTTGATCAGTTTAATCCATAATGGGGAATGAATCGGAGATGAGATACAACAAAATGTCTTAGATAAAAGTTGTAGGTGGCAAGGAAGATCACGCACTGTTACTAATGGCCGTGACCTTGAGCGTGATTTTCAAGGTGACTTAGAGGTTAAAGTGAGTTTCTTAAGTGGAAACCATAACAACTGATTTAAGATTTGAAAAGAGCGGCAAATTTCACGTATAAAAATATACCATGGCAAAGTTCAATCAAGGTCAAAAAAAAAGGTTCAAATGGCTCTGAGCACTATGGGACTTAACATCTGACGTCGTCAGTCCCCTAGAACTTAGAACTACTTAAATCTAATTAACCTAAGGACATCACACACATCCATGCCCGAGGCAGGACTCGAACCTGCGACCGCAGCGGTCGCGCGGTTCCAGACTGAAGCGCCTAGAACCGCTCGGTCACACAGGCCGGCTCAATCAAGGTCAGATAAGCAAATATGTTTTTAGTTGCAGTAGGGATTAACTCGGAATAGAGGAGGGATACAGCAAAATACAGCGTAATTTGCATATTGGGAGGCCGGCCGGAGTGACCGAGCGGTTCTAGGCGCTACAGTTTGGAACCGCGTGACCGCTAGGGTCGCAGGTTCGAATCCTGCTTCGGGCATGGATGTATGTGATGTCCGTAGGTTAGTTAGGTTTAAGTAGTTCTAAGTTCTAGGGGACTGATGACCTCAGAAGTTAAGTCCCATAGTGCTCAGAGCCATTTGAACCATTTTGCATATTGGGAGGGCCAAAAGGGTCACGTATCATTACCAAGAACCATGATTTTAAAGGTAATCATCGAAGGTCATTCGAAGGTTGATGTTTGTTTCATGGAAACCCCTACGTGTGACGGCGGATTTGAAAAGAGCAAACAAAGATTTGAACGTCAAGTTTTAATTAACCTTTTTATTGGAAAAAATAGATACCTCACAGCACATAAATGTTATCCTAGCATTTGCAAGACAGAACAAATGTAAATAAACCATAGATCATTAATTTACAAGTAGTTAAATAAGTCACCTAACGTGTCATTTCTCGGGATGCCCCTTCCAATTTGTGTCTTAACATTGTATTTTGCTGTATCCCTCCTCTATTCCGAGTTAATTTGCTACTAGAATTAAAAATGTATTTGCTTGTCTGACCTTCACTGAACTAGCCACGACCTTGAGTAATGTATAATTTTATACGTAAAATTTGCAGCTCTTTTCAAAACTGGAATCAAATATTATGATTCACTTTAGCCTCTAAGTCACCTTGAAAATCACGCTCAAGGTTACGGCCATTAGTAACAGTGCTTGACCTTCTTTGCCACCTACAACTTTTATCTAAAACGTTTTGCTGTATCTCATCTCCATCCTGTGTTATTCCCCACTATGGTCACCCTCTTATGACCGAGGACGGCTGTAAGTATTTTCAGTGCGGCAACTTGCTATCTTTCACTTTCCCGAGAGAGTATACAAGGGGAAGAAGAGAGTGAAGTAGAAGAGGAGGTATGGCAACTTGCTATCTTTCACTTTCCCAAGAGAGTATACAAGGGGGAGAAGAGAGTGAAGTAGAAGAGGTGGTATGGGTTGCCAAAGATTATGAATTTCGGACTTGAAAACGTCCGAGAACACCAAAGCCAGTGGCATCACCAACCACAACATTGTTCCATGGCATGCATCTACCTGAAATGATGACTAAAACCCAGAAAAGGCGTTGCAAATGCCTTGGCGTAAAGGTTTCACATTTGTGGAAAGCGCTAAATAATAATCATTTATTTTCAAAAAAAATTTCACCCACTCTTTCACCCATGTAGGGGTTGAATTTCCAAACATACTGAAACAGATATTTCTTTATGTCTAACTGAGAAACCAAATACCAATTTTCATAGCTTCAAAACTAAGTTTTTCGAAAAACCATTCATCCCCTATTTCACTCTCTCAGAGGTAGAATTTCGAAAAATCTCTTCTCTCGGCAAATTTCAAGTTTCCCTCCTCAGTGGTTTGGGCTATGGAATGATGAGTCAGTCAGGCTGAGTTACTCCGTTGGGACATGTACCATTATCTCCTTTCTCCGTAATTGTTGCGGTGTAGAATTAATTTAGTTATTACGTATAAGCCCTTGCCGATTACTACGTGTCGTTTGAAATACACATATCTAACGTAGCAGTTTAACTCTTGTTTTTGGAACGCCACGTATATTTTGAGCGCAAGTTAATGCGTCTTAAATATATGTAACGTGACGTAATCTCAGTACGAAGGCAAAAAGTTATTTATTATTAATGGAAATGTTACATCATCTTTCAACAAATGACAACGTAATGTAACCTGCAACTAACCCAGCGATAATATAGAGCATGAAATGATTTCTTGTTCCAGCAAATTAATCTAATGTTACACAGAAAGAAATAATGGTACAGACGCCTGCGTATTATTGAAATAATTGCAAAGAATTTCTTTAGCTTTATCTCTTTAAGAATTTAGTTAACATTTAATCCTTTGAATTAACTGAATATCTTTTAAACCAGAGGAGAAGCCGCGCCTAAGCCTAGCGCTGTTAAATATCTGAATAAGTTCCGTAATCAAAAATATTAACTAACTTTAATATTGAGAGCTGACTATAAAAATTCATAGAAGCACTTAGAATTATTTTTCTTTGCGAGTTAAGCTCGCAAACTCCGAAATATTCTCTAGTACACGTAATCGCGGACTCAGCGCCACCAAAACAATCGATGCCAAATGGGCAGTCGACAGCAATATTATTATTATCTTTAAATAATTTTCACATGGAGGGAGAAGTAATTTTGAAAGGAAACATAACGTACTTTCAATTAGTAATACGTAGTAACTTTAAAGCTTCTACAGGCAGCGGGTTATAGAGGTAGGGGTATAAATGTGAAAACCCAGTTTCTTTTTGCTGTATAAAAGAAACGTTTACATCTCTTTCAGCTTTAAAAATTAGCCAAAGCTAATTCATAATCTTTTAGCAATGAATGTAATATTATGAAACACAAAAACTAGATACGTTAAAAATTAAAAAACATTTTCTGCTTGCACAACAACTCATTAATTTTTCAAGAAGTGCGGATAATGTGGAAACGCCTTAAAATTGTGGGAAACTGACTACTTCAAATGAAAACTATTGAAAATCTTAGAAACTGTTTTATTTTATTTATTATTATTCACGTTTGGGCCCTACTGGACCACGCGAAGTACAATCACGGGGCATTCAGTTATTTTCTTTTAGACTTTCTCTCTGCCCAAATTGTTTTCATTCTCTCGGAATGAGCTCTTTTCCTTTCATCAGACCATGTGGTTCCAGTTTTCTTTGGTTTTTCAGCTTGACCAACTACCCAGTCATGAATTTTTTGCCTAAATAATTTTCTGTCTTGAATTTCATCTTGTTTTATATCTGCCTCTTTCATGTCCTCTTTTATAGCAGCAATCCATTCTATTGTCTCAAATTTAGCTTTACTTCGATTTTCGTAGAATTCCACTACTTGTTTAGTTAGTCTGGTAGCATCCATTCTTTTAATATGCCCATAAAATTTTAATCTGCGTTTTTTCATATCCGAATATATGCTGGTGTATTGTTGAATTTCACTATTTGCTCTTAGCCTGTATGTTCCTTCTTCAGTATATTTTGGACCTAGAATTTTTCTGATTACTTTTCTTTCTCTTTTTTATTTTATATTAAATTTAAATTACACAAAAATATTTTTAAACGCAACTGTATTAGAAAAATGCTTCATAAACGAAGATCACTTGCAAAAATCGCATATGTAAATACCTCCTTCATTTCCGGCACACAAAGAGTGACTCCACTCCTCACACACTACACACTTAATCCACAATTCTCCCCGAAAGTCCTTGGAAAATGCGCCTCCATAAAAAATACAAACTGCATCTTCTTCAGTAGGTTTTTCTTCCCCAACTGCGAGATCCAAATGTGACTCGCCTGAAGAGACAGTTGGTGCATTGGGCTCTTCATCTGCATTCTCAAATTACTTAAGCCGTTTTTTGCATGGTTTTCTAGAAGGAGCTTCACGTTTTTTATTGATTTTGGCAGGTGCCTTAGGAAGCTTCTGTTTACCCTTCAGTAAGGAGTCTTCAAGGCGTGTTTTATAAGGCGAAGATGTCCAAACATCTTATGAACCTGGCTTACGACCTCTGTTGGAAACCGTCCTCTTTAGAGGAGGGACTGGCATGATATCTTTTGGAGACACACGTATTTCATGAGGTATTTGACAACGATGTTGACCTTCTGTTTTATCCCTTTCAGTGAGATACTGTACCAACGGTTTCTCAATAGCATCAGGTACTACAAGCTTACGTCCAAGTCTCAAAGAAAAATATTCTTGAGGTGACATATCGCTATGCACAAAGTGTCGTCTGAGGTACACTGAAAGCTCTTACTGCTCTTCTTAACCCCATCTGCTTTCCCTTAAGGCTATTATAGCCTTATTCATGTTTTCAGCATCTCACTTCTTCACAATAGCTCTTAGTTTCCGATCAGTTAGCTTTCGCGGCATCTAGAAACAGACGCTAAACGTATTAGAAGTAATGTATTTGGTGTTGGTATTGTGGGAACGTTTCCACAATGCCATCATATGTATGCTTCCACCTACACAATGGCCTTTTTAATTTTCGGTAGATTACATTAAGCAACTATCCATTTAAGGTTGACAAAGGACTGCTAAAATCTTCAATGCACCTCCCTTTATAAGCTATCAGACGTAAAGAAAGATAACTACAAAATATGTAGATAAATACAATACCACAACATACCTCGAAAAAGGTTTAGAAAACGCGCGAACGTAAATTGCATCACTGTCACGGCATCTGTTGCCCAACTGACTTTTAACCCTCTACCGTGGCAAATAGGAACTACTGCAACAATTTATGGCTGCCCCACTACAGTGCAGCACTCTGCAGGCCAGATACTAGACGTTTCCACATTACCCACACGCTTCCACATTTACACCCCTACCTCTACATACATCGACCCACAGGCGATAGAGAACTAACAGGCGAAAAACAGCAAACAAGGGCGAGCAACTTGGCTCTTACACTTGAATTTCCATGCTTTCATAGAACACGTTGAAATATCGTATTCTTTATCTCTGCGATTAATGTAAAATATTTACAACATTTGTCATAAGATAATATCAGACTCGACAAAATGAATCATAATATTACAAGCATTATTTTCTCGGTTTACATTACATTCGTATCAGTTGAATAAATCGCGCCATACATTACACAGGCTTGCAGATGAAGCCACACCATTACCTTTTATATATAGAGATTGAAGTTTGGTACTAACTAAAACGAGAGCTACTTTGTGACGACATTACTTAGAGAACATAGTTGTCTTACAGAACAATAGCAGTACCCTTTTATTTACACCACATTCAAGGCCTGCTCGTACGGAGTTTGTTTTTATAGCCCCCAGAACGTAAAGCGACCACGTTTCTCGCTGCTAGCTCTCAGAATTATTTTAATTTCAAAACATCATTATAACTACGATCACTAAGGAAAAGCAGTGATGTGAGACTATAAGCTCCGAAAGAATAGAAGCTTTTAACCAAATAGTTTATTTACGATCGTCTGATAAATATTGTGAATCTGACATTTTTCTTTTCAGTGTTTTGTGCAGAAACTAAACCTCTCACCAAGGACTGGCTTCAGCAGTGGATACACTTTTGCTTTGTATGCATAAAAATGTTTTCATAATGGCGCAAAGCAAAAGTCACTGCATATTGGGCCTCCCTTTTCCCTCTCTTCCCATCGCGAACACCCTTCTGGCCCGCCCCTCGTCGCCACCTCCAATTGCTGCAGCCAGCGTCACGTGACAACGCTCGGCTAGTCGTGCATACAGAACTGGCAACATAGCAGACGGAGCACGTGGAGACCGGGAAACAGCTGCGATTGGCTGGCGCCAGGCCGCTACCACTCGACCCGCTGAAACGTCACTCACTACGTAATTTTAATCGGAGTATACTAAAAAAGTGCTCACAGCTCGTAAGGTACGCATTATGGAGCCCATGTTTACTGGACATGTTTTTCTTGTTCTGTTTCATACTACCTCCTCCAAAAATATGAAGGCAAAGAGCTTGCAAGAGAATAGATGTGTTTCACAGTATCGAAGAAATGCTCATCTCTCTCAAGGTACGCATTTTACAGCGTATGTTCCTAGACCTTTTTGGTTTGAATCATCGTTCCCTTCATATTCTTCGATATGGGCTACTCCTCGTGGGACATCTGCAGCGTAACGTGCCCACTACGGCATCAAGCGGCGTTGAGACTCGCGATGGCCAGTTAAGGCAACTTGAAAAAGAGAGAAGTGATACATACGTGCGTATGATAAATCCCTTTCCTCAAATATATTTCTCTTCTTCATACCTCGTATATGTTGCCACAGATGACGTTTCGCTGATCTCACTTGTGCTGAGATTGCAGTACACGCTAGATGCCTATTTGTTTTCACTGCCCTGAGTGGAATGTGATGTGTTGGCAAATGTGCCAAAACCTTGTAGATAGAGGAGGCCGAAACTGCACGCTAACTAACGCAGACGGGCGTGAATTCTGGAACAGGATAAGTAGTGAAAGCTAATAAGAAAAGTATGCAGCTCCTCGAATACTTAACTTTTATTTATCCTTGTTGTATACATCGTTCTTCTTGTTGAGACATTTCATACGATAACTTTCAAACTATGTAAGGCTAATGGCGCCTTGCTAGGTCGTAGCCATGGACTTAGCTGAAGGCTATTCTAACTGTCTCTCGGCAAATGAGAGAAAGGCTTCGTCAGTGTAGTCGCTAGCAAAGTCGTCGTACAACTGGGGCGAGTGCTCTTCGTTATCTCGAGACCTGCCTTGTGGTGGCGCTCGGTCTGCGATCACACAGTGGCGACACGCGGGTCCGACATGTACTAAATGGACCGCGGCCGATTTAAGCTACCACCTAGCAAGTGTGGTGTCTGGCGGTGACACCACAGAATGCATAAGCTCTAACCACAATTCAGGCGGTCTCTCTCGCGATAACCGTACCGAAGAAATCATCTGTCATCAGTACCTGACACCATATTACGTCATCTTGCCACAGTTGCCTTCTCAGCTGCTCTTAAAAAAAGCTTCTTGTAGCCGAATATGATGTCTGCAAAGCCAGAAATATTCCACATTCGTCGTAACGTTTTGGTTCAAAAATGGTTCAAAATGGTTCAAATGGCTCTGAGCACTATGGGACTCAACTGCTGTGGTCATCAGTCCCCTAGAACGTAGAACTACTTAAACCTAACTAACCTAAGGACATCACACACACCCATGCCCGAGGCAGGATTCGAACCTGCGACCGCAGCAGCAGCGCGGCTCCGGACTGGAGCTCCTAGAACCGCACGGCCACCGCGGCCGACTAACGTTTTGGTCCTTGGGTGTACACTGAGGTGACAAAACTCACGGGATAGCGATACAGACACTTACAGATGGCGCAAGTATAGCGTACACAAGGTATAATTGGGCGTTGGATAGGCAGAGCTGTCATTTGTAGCTAGGTCCATGTGCAAAAGGTGGCCGACGTGATCGTCGCAGCAGGATGAGAATTAAAACACATGGGATACTAATTAGGGCTAGATGCATGGAACATTCCATTTCGGAAATAAATTGGGGAATTCAGTATTCCGAGATCCACCGTGTCAAGAGTGTGACGAGAACACCAGATTTCAGGCATTACCTCTCAACTGGACAGTGGCCGACGGCTTTGACTTAAGGGGAGGTTTACTGTCCCTTGGTTCAAAACATCGATTTTTTTAAAATTGCATTTTTGGGTCCCTAAACGTGTTTTGAATCCACCCCTGAAACGGTTTTTCCGAATACGGAACGGAGATGTTTGTTATTCGCGGCTGAACAAAAAAATGCACCTGCCTCAAATCGGCCTTTTTCACACACCAGTTTTTTTCGGGATTTTCGACTTTGTAGCCGAGAAAAATTATCCTATGTGCTTGCCCAAGGATCAAGTGATCAAGGAGCTTACGACGTACTACGGCTTGCCAATCCGGCGGCATTCCAATTCGTTGGAACAGATGAAGAAGGCAATTTGGACAACGTATTTCCCCAAGTGTTCGACGGATGACCACCCACAACACCAAAATTGTCCGGCTGCGGAAACTAGTTGGTGCAAGTGGCGCATTGCAGAGGCTACCGGACGTCTGGATAAATATCAACACGACCAGCCGCTCTCCACAGAAGTTCAAGAAGTGATTCATCCGATCTACGAGGCCTTTTCTGAGGACGAGTTATTGTAGCGGTGCTTGGGGGGGAAACACACTAAATTCAAATGAAAGTTTGAACGCGTGTGTTTGGAAGTTAGTCCCCAAGCATTTGCGTTCTGGTGCGAAGACTGTGGAGATTGCGACTTTCCTGGCAGTGAGCAGCTTCAACGAAGGGTATTCAGCAATTCTTGAAGACCATGACAACGATGGACGTCACCCTGGGACACTACTAGACGCAGTTCGCCAAGCATTCGGACGACCACCAGATTTAAGCGGCCGAAAACCGCTTGTCGTCGGCCGTACGAGCGTGTCTAGAGCAGCGCCGGATGGCCCAGATTGAGCAGAATGCCCTCTATGAGGAAAAGAAAGAACTAGTTTATGGACCCGGAATAGCAGATTGAACGTAAGTTGCATAAGATTGCATTTATATGTAGTCAAAACTTCAAATGCTTTATGCTCGAAATTACTTTTTTTTTTTTTTTATCGCGCGGTATGGTAACTTCGTCGAGGGACATGAAAGGGAAGCAGTGGTTGGGAAGGGAGTGAGACAGGGTTGTAGCCTCTCCCCGATGTTATTCAATCTGTATATTGGGCAAGCAGTAAAGGAAACAAAAGAAAAATTCGGAGTATGTATTAAAATCCATGGAGAAGAAATAAAAACTTTGCGGTTCGCCGATGACATTGTAATTCTGTCAGAGACAGCAAAGGACTTGGAAAAGCACTTGAACGGAATGGACAGTATCTTCAAAGGAGGATATAAGATAAACATCAACAAAAGCAAAACGAGGATAATCGAATGTTGTCGAATTAAGTCGGGTGATGCTGCGGGAATTAGATTAGGAAATGAGACACTTAAAGTAGTAAAGGAGTTTTGCTATTTGGGGAACAAAATAACTGATGATAGTCGAAGTAGAGAGGATATAAAATTTAGATTGGCAATGGCAAGGAAAGCGTTTCTGAAGAAGAGAAAAAAAAATGGTTCAAATGGCTCTGAGCACTATGGGACTCAACATCTTAGGTCATAAGTCCCCTAGAACTTAGAACTACTTAAACCTAACTATCCTAAGGACATCACACACACCCATGCCCGAGGCAGGATTCGAACCTGCGACCGTAGCAGTCCCGCGGTTCCGGACTGCAGCGCCAGAACCGCTAGACCACCGCGGCCGGCGAAGAAGAGAAATTTGTTAACATCGAGTATAGATTTAAGTGTCAGGAAGCCGTTTCTAAAAGTATTTGTATGGAGTGTAGCCATGTATGGACGTGAAACATGGACGATAAATAGTTTAGACAAGAAGAGATTAGAAGCTTTCGCAATGTGGTGTTACAGAAGAATGCTGAAGATTAGATGGGTAGATCACATAACTAATGAGGAGGTATTGAATAGAATTGGGGAGAAGAGGAGTTTCTGGCACAACTTGACTAGGAGAAGGGATCGGTTAGAGGACATGTTCTGATGCATCAAGGGATCACCAATTTAGTATTAGAGGGTAGCATGGAGGGTAAAAATCGTAGAGGGAGACCTACATCTACATCTACATCTACATTGATACTCCGCAAGCCACCCAACGGTGTGTGGCGGAGGGCACTTTACGTGCCACTGTCAATACCTCCCTTTCCTGTTCCAGTCGCGTATGGTTCGCGGGAAGAACGACTGTCTGAAAGCCTCCGTGCGCGCTCTAATCTCTCTAATTTTACATTCGTGATCTCCTCGGGAGGTATAAGTAGGGGGAAGCAATATATTCGATACCTCATCCAGAAACGCACCCTCTCGAAACCTGGCGAGCAAGCTACACCGCGATGCAGAGCGCCTCTCTTGCAGAGTCTGCCACTTGAGTTTATTAAACATCTCCGTAACGCTATCACGGTTACCAAATAACCCGGTGACGAAACGCGCCGCTCTTCTTTGGATCTTCTCTATCTCCTCCGTCAACCCGACCTGGTACGGATCCCACACTGATGAGCAATACTCAAGTATAGGTCGAACGAGTGTTTTGTAAGCCACCTCCTTTGTTGATGGACTACATTTTCTAAGCACTCTCCCAATGAATCTCAACCTGGTACCCGCCTTACTAACAATTAATTTTATATGATCATTCCACTTCAAATCGTTCCGTACACATACTCCCAGATATTTTACAGAAGTAACTGCTACCAGTGTTTGTTCCGCTATCATATAATCATACAATAATGGGTCCTTCTTTCTATGTATTCGCAATACATTACATTTGTCTATGTTAAGGGTCAGTTGCCACTCCCTGCACCAAGTGCCTATCCGCTGCAGATCTTCCTGTATTTCGCTACAATTTTCTAATGCAGCAACTTCTCTGTATACTACAGCATCATCCGCGAAAAGCCGCATGGAACTTCCGACACTATCTACTAAGTCATTTATATATATTGTGAAAAGCAATGGTCCCATAACACTCCCCTGTGGCACGCCAGAGGTTACTTTAACGTCTGTAGACGTCTCTCCATTGATAACAACATGCTGTGTTCTGTTTGCTAAAAACTCTTCAATCCAGCCACACAGCTGGTCTGATATTCCGTAGGCTCTTACTTTGTTTATCAGGCGACAGTGCGGAACTGTATCGAACGCCTTCCGGAAGTCAAGAAAAATAGCATCTACCTGGGAGCCTGTATCTAATATTTTCTGGGTCTCATGAACAAATAAGGCGAGTTGGGTCTCACACGATCGCTGTTTCCGGAATCCATGTTGATTCCTACATAGTAGATTCTGGGTTTCCAGAAATGACATGATACGTGAGCAAAAAACATGTTCTAAAATTCTACAAGAGATCGACGTAAGAGATATAGGTCTATAGTTTTGCGCATCTGCTCGACGACCCTTCTTGAAGACTGGGACTATCTGTGCTCTTTTCCAATCATTTGGAACCCTCCGTTCCTCTAGAGACTTGCGGTAGACGGCTGTTAGAATGAATACGCTAAGCAGATTCAGAAGGATGTAGGCTGCAGTACGTACTGGGAGGTGAAGCAGCTTGGACAGGACAGAGTAGCATGGAGAGCTGCATCAAACCAGTCTCAGGGCTGAAGACCACAACAAACACAAGGTAACTTCAAATCTAGTGAACCAATTGGCATGATTCTTTCTTTCCGACGAAGCCAACTATCTTGTCTACGAGTTGTACCACTTTTATTCCGATCCATCAACTATAAATATTTTTACTAGCCCGACGAAGTCGAAAAATCGATGAAAAAAAAACCCTATTTTGCTTCAAATGGTCACCATTTTGTTTTCTATGGACCAAATAACTTAAGCGAGATATAACTCCTAAAGAATCTCATATACTTCGCTAACGTCAACTCAATTTTTATTTCAGACGAGCCGGCTGACGTGTGACATACCGCGCGTGGAGGTCTACATCGAAATTTTGTTTCATTCCGACGGAAGTTCAGTCTTTGCTCTTCGACATTTCCGGACGAAAAAATTCCAGTTTGTAGAGGAAATATCAATAAAAATTTTGACCAAATTTGACATTGATATCGATAACACATCCCGAGAAAAAAATTCTCAAAGAACATGCTTTTCTCGTGCCAAAGATAGTAAACATCCCCTTAATGACCGAGAGCAGCCTGATTTGGTAGAGTTGTCTTTGCTAACTGATTGCAGTAATCGCAGAAATCCATGTGGGACTTATGACGAACGTATCCGTTAGGACAGTGCTACGAAATTTGGCGTTAATGGGCTGTGGCAGCAGACAACCGAAGCGTGTTCTTTTGCTAACAGCGCGAGATTGCCTGCTGCGGCTCTCCCGGACGCCTGACCATATCGGTTGCAGCCTAGACGGCTGGAAAACCGTGGTCTGTCCCGGTTTCAGTTGTTAAGAGCTGATGTAGGTTTCGAGTATGGTGCAGACCCCCACGAAGCCATGGATTCAGGATGTCAAGAAGGCACTGTGCAAGCTGATGGTAGCTCCATATTGGTGTGCGAATGGACTTGGTCCTCTGATTCAACTGTACCAATGATTAGCTGTAAATGTGTATGGTCGGCTACTTGGACACCATCTGCAGCCGTTCATGGTTGTCATCTTCCGAAACAAGGATGGAATTTTTATGGAACACATGCGCCATTCTGTGGTGAAAGTCGGTGCTATTCTGTGATTCTGCGCAACGGATTAATCTGAGATGTACCCTAATTTCTTACATAACTAGTAGGATACTTGGGTACTGGAGTAGTGCTAGTTAGTGTAAGAAGAAAAAGAAACTAACGAAAATTATTATTTTTTTGCAAAAATTCTGAGAAATCATAATGGCACCTTTGGTTATGAACTGAACAAGTTATTTCCCGGTTCATTTCGGAATGTGAAGTTAACTCTTAAGGATAGGATTCGCTAATGAAATTTCTATACAAAGTTTAAGATTGTTATTGACTTGGCAGAATGGCTGAGAGCCACGCCTACTCAACTTGAATAATTATTGGTTAGAATGTTGCCAGGTACAGTCGAGGCTGTTGTGTGTGAAATGCAGTGAAGTGTACTGTTGTGGAGGAAATATGGGGCTCGCAAGAGCTGTAGCGCACAATACCGTAAGCTGCGATGACTGCTGTCTGCGCCGCTCGCTGCTCACTAATAAGATAACTCTCGTTCTATCTGGATTGACCTTTGCCAATCAAACTCTCCCTATGCCTTGATGAAGTCAAGGAGTCCTATTCGCCCCTAGTCTAACTATTGGCATGGTTCACCGGTCAGATAAGCAGTCCACCGTGATGCCACTCAAAAATTCGCGTGCAGGCGTTTAACTATAACTCTGTCCGTTCACACCGCACAATAAGTGTGGTGGCCGACACAGTGAACAACACTTAATCGCAAGGACTCAATATAGAGTCACACTCCAATTCGCTCTTGACAGAGGTGCTCTCCCAGTGAAGTACTGAGGAGAGACTTGTTCCTCGATCTTTGAGTACACGTACGAGTGCACACGCTCTTGTTACAGGTCCTCACTTCAAGAGTGACAACGGAACAGCCCCTCTCCACACCAGACATGAAGGGGTATATCTTTCAATCTCTTCCATTACTCCTTCAGCTCAAGGCGTCAGGAATATCGTCTGCCAATCAGCATTGCTCTTCGTTTAAGGCGACCAATCCGGAAATCTGTAGCATCGGCGTTTGGCGTTTGCTGTCTCCCTGTGAAAACCTCTGAAACTGCGTGCTATGTATGTAAAGAATGTGTAGGCTGGGCGCTCCCACACAATGTAGCGGAATTTGGTTTTAAGCCGAACACGGGGTCATTCCCCCTTTTCACTCGGGCCCTCGCTGTCTGCTCTATGGGCGGTCGCCGGCCGACATTGACAGGTTGACTCGTCCTCTGAAGGGACCGGCCTCCTGGCGTGCGGTTTGCCTCTCCCAAACTAAAAGCTTTTGTGACCGTCGTGTTTTGAATGTGTGTGTGTACGCCAGCCTCGAGTATTTCAACCCTGGTGCGCACTTGCGATTTACTTGTTATTTGCATATCGTTCACATGAATTCATACAACATTGAGTTTATCTTATGGAGTTTGGGTTCGAATGAAGCGTATGGTGTGCAGAATATGATTGTGAGGGTGGAATATGTAAGCAATGAAGGTCAGGAGACCACGACATCTTACACCATTTCTCTGGGCCACAATTATTCGCAGTTGGCTTGAAGATCATTCCAGACAATTCGAGCCACCTATGGAATATTTGTGGGACGTAATCGTGAGGTCAATTCGTGCACAAAATCCTGCACTGACAACACTTTCACAATTGTGGACGGCTATAGAGGTAGCATGGCTCTGTATTTCTGGAGGGGACTTCCAGCGACTTGTTGGGTACATGCCTTGTCTATTTAATGCACTACACCGGGCGGAAGGAGGTCCGTCACGACATTTGCACATAGGTAGTTAGTGGAGAGCCACTGCCTGAAAAAAAAAAGAATCAAAAATTAGTTCTCAGTAAGTATACTGTGAAGTAATTCCTCTGTAGCTCTAGCGTACATGATGCGAAGCAGATTTCATTAGTTTCTCCATCGAAACAGCCTGTGCTGCGTCATATAGTTTCCATGTAACCTTCCTCCGAATTCATACATTTTGCATGCCTCCGAGCGAGTGTTACAATTGGTGTTCGGAGCTGTGTAACCATGCAGGTCAGATTCCTGGAAACTTCCTGCTGTTATTGGCGCTCTGCGGCAGTTGTTGTAACAAAAACAAATTTCGCTTAACAGCGCTGACAGTATTTGCATCAGGATCTATATTATTTCAGTCCGGTGGAATACTTGTAACAACATTAATGTGGTAATATAACAAAATACAGTTACATGTTAATTTAATGCTCGGTGTTCGACCATTAGGTAATATATATTTCGAGAAGTGACTGTAATTATAATTAGGTATTCAATCAGTTTTGCAGTGTGGAATCTGATCTTCCCTCTCATTTTTGGTAGCATCAGTATATTTCTTTTTACGTGTAGCCTCTAATACCACTGCACAACAACCGACAGCGAATTACAAAACAGAAGGCGAACAGAATAGAAGACTCTGGTAAATGGGGGTGAATGGGAAAACAAGTATGGATCAAATGCTTCTAGCAGATTTATATCTAATAGCATCACCCGTGGTCGAAATTCAGCCACTTGCGTCGACTTCATGGACATATAACTACAAGTAACGTGGTTAACGACCACAGGTAGAGGCCATTGGAGCTCATCTATTACAAAAAAAATGTAGTGTATCTTAAAGCGATACATTTCACGTAAACAGTCTCTGAACTTTTAGCCACAGAATTGACCATAACAAATTATGCATCTTAACTACAAATATTTTTGAAATAATTCTTTGATTTGTCCTTAATTGTTCGATTATTTAAAGCGAGTCCTTGATACAGTGTATTGAAACTAAATTTTGTGTTACCGGGAGCAAATTAGCTTGTCCCTTATGGCAACACGTTGGGAGTGCCGATGTATCACGTAAAGTAACCTCAGATGCGAAGTGTTTTGCATCACAAAATCGGCATTGTAAATTCATCAATCCGCAGTTATAGCTATCAAAATCATTTGGAATTACGTTCAGTGTACATTTAAAAGTATCTTTCAGAAAAAAAAACCAACAGAATTATCATATCTATTACTATTATTTTATAATTCCTATTACTTCCTCTACGAAAAAATTGTGTCTGTCAAGCTGTTTGTCTTTCGGTCCAACCCAATATTGCTCTTCTTCAACGCATACCCTAAAACAAACGTAGCTTCCGTATAATAAGCAAAGTCGCAGCTACTCAGAATTAAGTATCTAAATATTAGCAACTTATTTCAAATTTTGTGGTAACAGCGGCAAATGACAGTAAGTTAGCCCCGTTTACACTTAGACAAAAATAAGCGAAAAAACGACGCCAGCACACCACTTAACGTACAGTCTGTGTTGCCGAAAGCAAAGAAAGGTAGGAAGATTGGGTTTAAAGTCCCGTCAACATCGAGGCCATTAGTGACAGAGCACAAGCTCCGATGGTGTCAAGAATGAGGAAGGAAATCGGCCGTGACCTTTCGAAGGAGCTGTTGTGTTGGCAGAAGAGCCAACACCGTGTTACTAGTGGAGGCCGAAATGCACGCGTTTTAGCTCACGCAGGCTAGCGTGAGGAGGGAAGGACTATACTGACGTGAGGTCTGGAACATGACAAGGAACTAGAATTCAGAAAGCGGACGTAATTAGTTTGGTACTTAACTTTCATCCATTAATGATGAACGTCGCTCTTGACGGTACTTGATTCACAATATTAACTGTTCAGAATACATTCTTGAAGATGAATATGGCGCCTTGCTAGGTCGTAGCAAATAACGTAGCTGAAGGTTATACTAAACTGTCGTCTCTGCTAATGAAAGCGTTTGTAGACAGTGAACCATCGCTAGCAAAGTCGACTGTACAACTGGGGCGAGTGCTAGGGAGTCTCTCTAGACTAGACCTGCCGTGTGGCGGCGCTCGGTCTGCAATCACTGATAGTGGCGAGACGCGGGTCCGACGTATACTAACGGACCGCGGCCGATTTAAAGGCTACCACCTATCAAGTGTGGTGTCTGGCGGTGACACCACAGGAGCCATCTCGGCATTTGCCCTGCGCGATTTAGGGAAATCGCAGAAAACCTAAACCTGGATGGCCGCACGCGAGTTCGAACCGTCGTCCTCCCGAATGGGAGTCCACCGGCTAACCACTGCGCCAGCTCGCTCGCTCAATCGGTGTTGCCCCCGAAAGCTTCATTACTACAATTTTTTGTTTTCCACAGCTGAAAATATCAACGACCTAGCAGTTGTGTCAATGTAGGTGATCCGTTATGCGTGTGGTTCAAATGGTTCAAATGGCTCTGAGCACTATGGGACTTAACATCTCAGGTCATCAGTCCCCTAACGGTCGCGCGGTTCCAAATTGAAGCGCCTAGAACCGCTCGTCCACATGGCCGGCCATGCAACTACTGTTCATGTCCCCTGCTCACTATATTTATTCATTAAATAAATAGCATACACCGACACATCAACAGAAATCTTTGGGTGTGGTACTCGTATCATTGTTCTTAATTTCTTTGAGGAATAAGAATAGGAAGACCTCACTTATCGTTATAGAAAACTCCTAAAATGAACAGTACAAATTACGTTATGCAGCTGTACTCCATAACATCTCCCCCTAAATTATCTTCGTTCTGTTTTACTATTATTAAGGGAACGATGCCTCCTCTTCTTTTAAAAAAAAATATATTATTGGCTTTAGGGTATCACCCATTCAACAGATCCGGAATGATATTGTAATATTTAAATGTATAAGATCCAGAATCATTAAATAGCGACAGTTAACCGTTACATTCATTTACACTGAAACTAAATCACTCATCTAGAAAATTGCAATACGTTCCAAAACAGTTTTTGTTGCTTGTGTTTCACAGCTCTGATAAACCTTAGAAATGACATATTGTTGCTCCTGAAGCTTGTAATATTAGTATCTGTTTCGATAGCTTGTATAAACTTACATTTGATAATCTAACCATGCAGCCTCACAGAAGCCATACAATTTGTGTAAAAATTTCTTAGATCGTCGCTGAGCGGCGACCACCTGATATTTCAAAGAATATCTTACGCACCACGGCGCAGAATACGATTTGTTCATAAATTGTATCGATAGCGATATTTTGGGTTTCTTATTTTTTGGCAGCTGAAGAATTGTAATCCTCTTCTGTTACCACAAAAATGGTTCAAATGGCTCTGAGCACTATGCGACTTAACTTCTGAGGTCATCAGTCGCCTAGAACTTAGAACTAATTAAACCTAACTAACCTAAGGACATCACACACATCCATGCCCGAGGCAGAATTCGAACCTGCGACCGCAGCGGTCGCTCGGCTCCAGACTGTAGCGCCTAGAACCGCACGGCCACTCCGGCCGGCCTCTGTTACCACAGTCCTGATATATTTTTTAAAGACGGCGGACGTGTATGTGGCGCGTTCCTTAATCACTAATTAGTTATTATAAAATATTACTATTGTTCAGTGCTATGTAAGAATTTATGTGTGCATCTATGGTGAAATATCGAAGAAAGAACATTAAAACTGTACGGAGACTATTGTTAGCAATACTGACTGAGGTAATTAAAGTGGTTATTCTGCTCTCAAATGCTGTAGTGCCTGCTTATTGCTTAAAGTATTTCCAAGCTATCCATCTCCTAGTAATGGCAACAGAAATAACGGTGTTTTTATGGTTTTCAAACAGCTACCAGGGACCGACTGCATGTCGGCAAACGTCGTAGTTGAGGCAGAAGGCGCATTGCTATCTACCTTGCTTGTGATTTAAATCCAATTTCTTTTAACGTGTGGTGTAGTACAGCAAAGAAAACTTCCAGTTCTGTCTGATTCCTTAGGTTTCTCGGTTCGTAGTTGCTATTTGTCATATCCGGTTGTGATCGAACATGATCACGACACAAATAAATTAAGTGGCAATGCGAACTCTGTTCTTAATCTTGAGAACACTACGCCTTCTGCAAACGATTTCAGGTAACATATAAACCATCACATACAGTACTTAAATGTTTGAAATTCTTTGCTTTTCCCTCCAAAAAGTGGTGCAAAGCTCACAACAGATTTCTGAATCTTCACAAAAGAATAATAATTTAATCAAAATACAAATATTTTTTAAAAATCACCACAAGCTGCTGTATAATTTATTTTGAACTGTGTGACCAGTTGGTGTCTGAGACGATTTTACAGTATATGTTGTACTGTGTTACAGATACAGGACAATTTCTTTCGAAAAGAAGATCTGAAACTTTTAGTAAAATATACGCCATAGTTATAAATTTTTTTTGTTAACAGTTCTTACATATATATAATTATACAAATATAAAAACATAACATATGTGTAATTGACACCCAATGCATCTACCCCTGCATAGAAAACGTTATTGACAATTGTGACTTTTATTTTATGATATGTGTGAAACACGTGATATTAACAAAACTTTGCGGGTATTGTATATTACTACAAACGGTCTCTGACCGAAACCGATCGTACAGTTACGTACAGCACGTCATTTCTAGGATAAAGTCATTCATTAATATGAAAGTGCTGTGTCGCCCGAACAAGACACAGCCATGGCAAAAGCACCACAGGCGCAGAGATGCGAGCTGGTGTCAGTGCTATAGGGACTCGCCACTGGCGCGAGTTCCACCAGCGCCAAGGGCGGCGCTGGGGATGAAGATATCGTCTTCGCCTCGGCCAGTTGCCGGCCGAGTACACTCCGTCAATGGCGGGACGACAAAGGACAGAAGCCTACTCGGAAGGTAGAAGAGCAGCTCTCGCCCACTTGATTAGAAATCATCGTCGAGGGTTGGCTTGGACAGGGAACGTGATGTAGTGGACTCTTCGGACTGAACAGACAGTTGTTGTAAATTGCATTTGCTGTGTAATGTGAAGTTTACCTACGATTATTTGCACTTAGCCAATGAGGGCCTTTTGTGTTATATTGCATGCAGTGTTACAGATTCCATTATCCAATAAGTCACAAAGTAAACCTTTTTAACTCATTTGCGTGACTGTGTTACTAATTTGTTGGAGTGTTGTGGAACCTTCGTTCTCCTATGCTGTTCCCTGACTCTCGGGCATAGTGGCAGGGAGAAATTGTCTTAGCGGTGCACCACACCAGAGACCGTTTCATGAACTCACGAACTCGACCTATCGTAACAACTGTGGCAACTCGGCCTCCATAGCTGTAGCGAGGAAGCCTTTACAAAACTGGCGACGACAAAAGAAAGGAAGGTTGACAACGCAAACCACGCCTTTTCATTTACTATACTGCCCTGTGTTGGTGATTATAACTGCATGGCTGGGTCGAAGCACAAATAATATTGTTTCAGGGTGTTGCTAAGAAAACATTCAAGTATCTACCGTGACTGCAGGGGATAAGAATAACTGCTGGCTGGAGTCACATTGTACTGGCATGGTACCCAGAGTCTCTTATACATGCCTTACTACTCCCAATGTTACGTCTCTTTGAACTCTGGTGAAACCTTTCCGTCTCCTCTATATCTCGTTTGTTACGCAACCTTCCCTTCTACAATAACCTATGAAGCCTTCCCTTAGGATTTCTATCTCTTGCTTAATAATAACAAATGAAATCTTCCCTTTCAAATTAATTCTCTTTCTCAATCTTCGCATACAAATTTAATTGCTGCTTATTAAAAGTGATTTTGTGAGTATTTCGACGAAACATAGAATGTGTCGTCGTCGTGGCCCTCAGTCGTTACCTGCTATAACCCAAAGCTGTTCTTTACCTTTTTTTGCTGTTACTGGATCGCCATCTGACTGCTACATCGAACTGCGACATGAATACACTTACTGTTTTACTATACTCTATTCGCTGCTGATGGGCTGTCATAATAAGTGGCTGTATTTATTATCAAAGGTGACGTTATTCTTTAATAGCAAATCTGACGTTATTCTTTAGTTAATTTGACTGACGTTACGTAATTCAATGTTAAACTTTTTCTTGACAACAATAAAATTTTGCAAAGTTTTACGTTGATGGTTTTTGGGATGGATTATAATCAGTAATGCAATATTGCTGGCAAAAATTAATTATATTCTGAATGAAATGATTTTACAAACGTTCAAATGGGACTTACTTTTTACAATGATCTTACAACTAGCATTGCGCAAACATACCTTCAATAGTCTTGAGTTATTCAAAAAACTAATTCAATAATATTAGTTCCTCTTATGATAATAGTTAGTTGATCTCTCTGTACATCCGTTTATAATCTCTTGTAAATCATAGCTGGTGGCTGGCAGGCACACCGCTCCTCTCAACCTCTCGCTTCAGACCTGCTGCCGACTCGCTTCACATCTCTCTTGCTACTGACTTCCTACTAACGCTAAAGTGCGGTCTCTCCCGCCAACAATGCTTTCTGGTGCAGACAATCCCTGCTACTATTACAAAATGTATCAATGCGCGGTCTTTCCCACTCTTTTGTTAAAATGTATCCATAAGCGGTCTCTCCCGCCCTTTCTAAAATTACATCAATGTGCGGTCTCTTCTGCCAACAATACTTTGGTGCAGACATTCCTTGCTACCACAATTATTTCCAACATGACAAATATTGATTATTCCTACGTAATCCTATTAATAAAATATATACATATTTCATAAATTGTGGTTTGACAATAGACAATAGAAATATACACTACTTACACTGGTAACTGCTACAGCTGTTCCCTCTTGTAAATATGGAGGCATCTGACCACCTGGTGCCGAAGTAGAGATGGGTAATGCAGGAGCGTGTGCCAGTTAAGTCACTGGGGCTACTGGTTCAAATGGTTCAAATGGCTCTGAGCACTATGGGACTTAACATCTGTGGTCATCAGTCCCCTAGAACTTAGAACTACTTAAACCTAACGAACCTAAGGACATCACGCACATCCATGCCCGAGGCAGGATTCGAACCTGCGACCGTAGCAGTCGCGCGGTTCCGGACTGCGCGCCTAGAACCGCACGACCACCGCGGCCGGCGGGCTACTGGGGAGAACGTGCATACCTGCAGATGATAATTCATCGTTGCACTTTGCGCTGCATTAATTTCAGTTGTTCTCTATGTGTACTGGGTATGCTACGGCCTCAAATGCTACAATTTGTTTAATATGTCTCTCCCTAGCGTACTCAGGGCAGCGACCATCACTCGAAGTTCGACCACCAGAACAGGGTACACAAATTGCACGGATCGACTTGTCAGAGTCCAGAGTGTCGTGTTAACCTGCACAGTGTGCACATCTGTGCTGACTACGGCATTGTTTGATGCCATGTCCACAGTGCATTCAAAAGTAACAGCTGTCATTCCACGTTTGCTGAACACCTAATGGATATGAAACACAGCACAACAGACGTTAACACCGTCTTTAAAATTCTGCAATGCAGCAACAGCCCACCACAGAACTAATAACTGATACAAACTATCAAATACAAAAAGCCACAGCAGAAGGAAAAAATAATAAATGAATCCACAATTTTCTGCAACGGAACTCCTGCCCTCAAAGAACTATCAGTCAAAGCCAACCCATAAACATACAAAACATCCACATACACACACACACACACACACACAACTAAATTAATTAAACAAATCCCACAAATAAATAAGAATCCGAACCCACTCACCTAATCACACAAGCACATACACACACACACACACACACACACACACACACACACACACACATGCATACAAACACAACACGCGACCTTCCTTATGGAAGTAGTTAATGTTAGGCTTAATCACAATATTCCCAGTCGAAAAATTTTGAAGTAAACAACTTTTCTGCAGCAGGTGCTACGTGGATACAGATGACGAACTGCGGAAGAAAGCAAGTGCCATAAAAAAACACAAAAACCCAGGAAAAACACAGCATGGAGTAACAAGCTATACATACGAAACTTTCTCTGTTCTTCAAAGTTGTAAACACTGTGTTCAAAAATCGAATTCTTAAAACTGTGGAAGTAGCAAAGAGCGTTATTCCTGTTTAATAGAAAGCAAATAACACTGGTGATGAAACTTTTCAGCGAAAGATGTGTGGCAAAAAGGAGAAAAGATAAAATAGTGGTTTGCTCCAAAAAACAAATCCATTTATAGCATTGTATAAGCCGGCTGACATGTGGCTCTACAGGGCAACGAACTCCGTGAATGTACAGGCACCGTTTGAGATTTAAAACCTTAGAGATTTAAAAGTAAGTACACAAGCAGGCACTGGTTTGTCTATGATATACTGATCTCTTTCATCTTTTTGACACGACAGCCACTTACCGCTGAGCGACTTTGTTTCAGTTCTGTTACGGTTATGTATAATTAATTGTGAGAGCTCGGTACATTTTTGCTGCGAGTGGAAAGTATTCGATATACGGCCAGAAGCGAGAGGGTCCGGAGACATCGGCAGTTCGTGAGGTCGGCGGAAGGCTTTTCGCGGTGTTTCAAAAGCAGGGAAAGGGCACCTCCTGAGTGGCCGCCAGTTTTCACAGAATTGGCCCTGTTCCTTGAATTGCTTACTGTGGACAGTTCCCGACGTCAATCCGCTTGCCACGGGCACGAATGCCTCGAGCCTCCAGAGTTTTCCCCTGGGCGTGCTTGAAGATGCCTTTCGGTCCGCACGTTAAAGAGGAGGCCGCCTATTGTCATTTCTCTGTTGTGAGAAAGTTCGTTGCTTCCCTCCAAAATTACGGACTGTCCAACCCAAAGCAGCTCTCCAGTCACCGGACGCAGTGCAGTCCGTGCTGACGAATGGGGAGCGACTGTTCAAGTAGAGTACCAAGCTCATCAATTGCAGTAACGCTTTTTGGCAAGCTTTGAGTGAGAAGTCTGCGTTGCGTTTATGTAGATAACGTAACATATTCGTTCATCATATCGGCTGCAGAAGCCAATCATCCCAACTTGGGAATTATGAGGGTTCTGGAAAGAACTGGGATTGTAAGATTGGATTCGTTTCTCAGCTCTCGTCTGGTGCTAATGTGTGGCTTCTCGCTGTACTTGAAGTAGGCATGTTTTACTTAGGCAGTAGCCTAATCCATCTTCTGAGGAACTCGCACTGAACACATTTCGTTATCCATCTTGACTGCTCATTTGACTGCCCAGATGTGGAAATCTTATTCATTTTGCTTCCTGCAGTCTTCCAGTTAAATATGAGTCCGACAGAGTTTAGAGTCGTTGTACTTTAGTTTACAACAATTTTCAGAACGTTGGTCTCTACTATTCATCATCAATTGCTCACTTGATTAGATTAAACAAAAGCTTTGTATTCTCCATCTGACTTACGAGATCCCGTTCGCTATGGTTAGGTGACCCATAAATAATAATTCTAACCAGCTGCATTTCTAGGATGTCTGCTTCAATGCGGTGAGTCTTCGTTATGTGCAGTGGCCAAGCACTAGTTTTACAGATACGGGATGTTCAAAAAGTCTCTCCGCAGTGCCGTATGATTGTTAGCCGCGCGTGCCGTGTGATTGTTCGCCTTCCTGGGTTACTTCCCTTCAGGTGGACTCTCGCAACATTCCACCGTTTCGTTTATCTCAGCCAGCGTCAGTAGTATCGTTGGTGTGTGTCGTTACGTGCTGACGTGAACGTTCAAGTTTAGTTCCTTTGTTCGTTTGTTTCGTTTTTGTCACTGTTAAAATGCTAACCATTGAAGAACGTGTGTTTTTAAACGAACAAGTGTTCAAAGCTGGCGGTAAATACACAGTTTCAGTTCGTCAAACATTTAATTCAGTTTTCCTGGAGACAACACTCCCACATCGCGATAATGTGCGAGATTTGACTAACAAATTTCGAAATACGGGTTCAGTGACAGATGCATCGAGAAGTGGTCGTCCTAGAGTTTTGTCCGAGGATAAACTACTCGATATTTCCTATAAAATGTCATGAGTCCGAACAAGAAAACTCGCCAGGAAATCGATGTTAGTGTCGGAATGGCCCACACAGCTGTAAGGAAGAAATTAGAATTTTTCCCATACAAAGTGACAGTCGTGCAAGAACTGAAAAATACTGATCATGCCAAGAGACTGCATTATTGTCAATGGTTCAAAAATTTCGTTCACCAAAATGGAAGGGATATTCTTAATGATACGTTTTTCACTGATGAGGCGTGGTTTCATTTATCCGGGTACATGAACTAGCAAAATTCTCGTATGTGGAGTACTGCAAATCCATTGTGTATTCATGAGGAACCACTTCATCCTGTGAAAACAGGATTTTGGATTGCAATTCTAGACGTCGGATTGTGGGTCCCATATCTTTCAATGAAACAATAAACGCACAACGATATTGCAGTCATATTCTGTATCCATACCGCGCATACAGCTCGCGTTTCAGTGTCACTGCTTGCTGATGGTTTTGGTGATCGCATAATTTCACAGGGACTTTGGTCTCCACGATCGCCTGACCTAACACCACCTGACTTTTTCTTCTGAGGTGCAGCGAAAGCAACTGTCTATAAAAACTGTCCAGAATCCATCGATGAATTGAAAACTGCAATATCCACTTTCACTGCTTCTTTTACAGAAGAAACGTTACAGCTTGTGTTTGGAAACATGATTGTTGTTGTGGTCTTCAGTGCTGAGACTGGTTTGATGCAGCTCTCCATGCTACTCTGTCCTGTGCAAGCTTCTTCATCTCCCAGTACCTACTGCAACCTACATCCTTCTGAATCTGCTTAGTGTATTCATCTCTTGGTCTCCCTCTACAATTTTTACCCTCCACGCTGCCCTCCAATATTAAATTGGTGATCCCTTGATGCCTCAGAACATGTCCTACCAACCGATCCCTTCTTCTGGTCAAGTTGTACCACAAACTTCTCTTCTCCCCAATCCTATTCAATACTTCCTCATTAGTTATGTGATCTACCCATCTAATCTTCGGCATTCTTCTGTAGCATCACATTTCGAAAGCTTCTATTCTCTTCTTGTCCAAACTATTTATCGTCCATGTTTCACTTCCATACATGGCTACACTCCATACAAATACTTTCAGAAATGACTTCCTGACACTTGAATCTATACTCGATGTTAACAAATTTCTCTTCTTCAGAAACGCTTTCCTTGCCATTGCCAGTCTACATTTTATATCCTCTCTACTTCGACCATCATCAGTTATTTTGCTCCCCAAATAGCAAAACTCCTTTACTACTTTAAGTGTCTCATTTCCTAATCCAATTCCCTCAGCATCACCCGATTTAATTCGACTACATTCCATTATCCTCGTTTTGCTTTTGTTGATGTTCATCTTATATCCTCCTTTCAAGACAGTGTCTATTCCATTCAACTGCTCTTCCAAGTCCTTTGCTGTCTCTGACAGAATTACAATGTCATCGGCGAACCTCAAAGTTTTTATTTCTTCTCCATGGATTTTAATACCTACTCCGAATTTTTCTTTTGTTTCCTTTACTGCTTGCTCAATATACAGATTGAATAACATTGGGGAGAGGCTACAACCCTGTCTTACTCCCTTCCCAACCACTGCTTCCCTTTCATGTCCCTCGACTCTTATAACTGCCATCTGGTTTCTGTACAAATTGTAAATAGCCTTTCGCTCCCTGTATTTTACCCCTGCCACCTTTAGAATTTGAAAGAGAGTATTCCAGTCAACATTGTCAAAAGCTTTCTCTTAGTCTACAAATGCTAGAAACGTAGGTTTGCCTTTCCTTAGTCTTTCTTCTAAGATAAGTCGTAAGGTCAGTATTGCCTCACGTGTTCCAGTGTTTCTACGGAATCCAAACTGATCTTCCCCGAGGTCGGCTTCTACTAGTTTTTCCATTCGTCTGTAAAGAATTCGTGTTAGTATTTTGCAGCTGTGGCTTATTAAACTGATTGTTCGGTAATTTTCACATCTGTCAACACCTGCTTTCCTTGGGATTGGAATTATTATATTCTTCTTGAAGTCTGAGGGTATTTCGCCTGTTTCATACATCTTGCTCACCAGATGGTAGAGTTTTGTCAGGACTGGCTCTCCCAAGGCCGTCAGTAGTTCCAATGGAATGTTGTCTACTCCCGGGGCCTTGTTTCGACTCAGGTCTTTCAGTGCTCTGTCAAACTCTTCACGCAGTATCGTATCTCCTATTTCATCTTCATCTACATCCTCTTCCATTTCCATAATATTGTCCTCAAGTACATCGCTCCTGTATACACCCTCTATATACTCCTTTCACCTTTCTGCTTTCCCTTCTTTGCTAGAACTGGGTTTCCATCTGAGCTCTTGATATTCATACAAGTGGTTCTCTTATCTCCAACGGTCTCTTTAATTTTCCTGTAGGCAGTATCTATCTTACCCCTAGTGAGAGAAGCCTCTACATCCTTACATTTGTCCTCTAGCCATCCCTGCTTAGCCATTTTGCACTTCCTGTCGATATCATTTTTGAGACGTTTGTATTCCTTTGTGCCTGCTTCATTTACTGCATTTTTATATTTTTCTCCTTTCATTAATTAAATTCAATATTTCTTCTGTTACCCAAGGATTTCTACTAGCCCTCGTCTTTTTATCTACTTGATCCTCTGCTGCCTTCACTACTTCATCCCTCAAAGCTACCCATTCTTCTTCTACTGTATTTCTTTCCCCCATTTCTGTCAATTGTTCCCTTATGCTCTCCCTGAAACTCTGTACAACCTCTGGTTCTTTCAGTTTATCCAGGTCCCATCTCCTTAAATTCCCACCTTTTTGCAGTTTCTTCAGTTTTAATCTACAGGTCATAACCAATAGATTGTCGTCAGAGTCCACATCTGCCCCTGGAAATGTCTTACAATTTAAAACCTGGTTCCTAAATCTCTGTCTTACCATTATATAATCTATCTGATACCTTTTAGTATCTCCAGGGTTCTTCCATGTATACAACCTTCTTTCATGATTCTTAAACCAAGTGTTAGCTATGATTATGTTGTGCTCTGTGCAAAATTCTACCAGGCGGCTTCCTCTTTCATTTCTTAGCCCCAATCCGTATTCACCTACTACGTTTCCTTCTCTCCCTTTTCCTACACTCGAATTCCAGTCACCCATGACTATTAAATTTTCGTCTCCCTTCACTATCTGAATAATTTCTTTTATTTCATCATACATTTCTTCAATTTCTTCGTCATCTGCAGAGCTAGTTGGCATATAAACTTGTACTACTGTAGTAGGTGTGGGCTTCGTATCTATCTTGGCCACAATAATGCGTTCACTATGCTGTTTGTAGTAGCTTACCCGCATTCCTATTTTCCTATTCATTATTAAACCTACTCCTGCATTACCCCTATTTGATTTGGTGTTTATAACCCTGTAGTCACCTGACCAGAAGTCTTGTTCCTCCTGCCACTGAACTTCACTAGTTCCCACTATATCTAACTATAACCTCTCCATTTCCCTTTTTAAATTTTCTAACCTACCTGCCCGATTAAGGGATCTGACATTCCATGCTCCGATCCGTAGAACGCCAGTTTTCTTTCTCCTGATAACGACATCCTCTTGAGTAGTCCCCGCCCGGAGATCCGAATGGGGGACTATTTTACCTCCGGAATATTTTACCCAAGAGGACGCCATCATCATTTAATCATACAGTAAAGTTGCATGCCGTCTGGAAAAATTACGGCTGTAGTTTCCCCTTGCTTTCAGCCGTTCGCAGTACCAGCACAGCAAGGCCGTTTTGGTTATTGTTACAAGGCCAGATCAGTCAATCATCCAGACTGTTGCCCTTGCAACTACTGAAATGGCTGCTGCCCCTCTTCAGGAACCACACGTTTGTCTGGCCTCTCAACAGATACCTCTCCGTTGTGGTTGCACCTATGGTACGGCTATCTGTATCGCTGAGGGACGCAAGCCTCCCCACCAACGGCAAGGTCCATGGTTCATGGGGGGAAACATGATTAGACGAATTGAATTGCGTATTCAATAACAGGGAAGTGGGGGGGGGGGGGGGGGGACACTTTCAACTTTTAATGTGAAAATTTGTATGTAAAAATGAATCTTCAATAAATTAATATCTTGCAGTTCTCTGAGTTTCATTTCCGTATATTCACTGTAGCATACGGCACGCGCCGCTAACAATCATACGGCACTGCGGAGAGACTTTTTGAACAACCCGTACAAGAGATGCAGAGATAGTAGTGACTGTCAAACGCTCGCATGTTTTTATAGACCAAATAGTTAGTGCACAAGCTATTGAGTGTTATTTCGACCTACTCCAGGTCTCTCAACTGTGTCGTTATTCATGTTAATTGTGTCATGCGCCTTGTGTAGTAACATTTTGCTTATTATGAATTTCGTCAGTTAATTATATGTCTGCTTTATTATCACAAAGAGCACGTAATTTTCATCTTCTTATAGAACCTTCTCACTAACACAATTTTAACCCCGCATAGTACGACAATATTTGAAGACCTGTCTCAAAGAAAGTTCTGCTCATATATGACATTTTGGCGATGTTGAGTTGTTACTGGAATTAATTTTTACATCACGTCAGACATCCTTCCACAGGAAGAGATGTCGTTTTTTTGTTTACAGGTTGAGTTAAACGTAGTTGTAAAGTTGACCAACCTTAAAGAACGTGTATATCAATGAAAATGTCTGCTCTGTCTGATATAATACCCACTCATATGGCTGTTGTAATGTTAAATAAAAGCGTACAAAGAGAAATAGATCCATCAAATCGCAAGTAGAATGTCAAGAAAAGTTAAAGGAACAGAGGAAAATCTTATATTTCTACAGCTGGTAAGGAAGTGCTTGGAAAAACTACATCAAAAGTGCTACGTACAAGAAAGTTGTACTTCACTATAACCTAAAAAAATTTGCACTAGAAAAATCTTTTGGTCTGACCGTTGTGTTGGGCAAGTTAGCATTTGGGCAATGATACTTTTGTACAACTATCTTGTTTCGACAATATTTTACAACAATATTTTGTTATTTTTCTTTGTTCTATATAGAACTAGTTTTTCTTTAGTTTACAAATTAATTCAATAAATATATTGTATTATTTCAGTATATCAGATAATATATCCTATAAGTACTTTATATTGTATTTGCAACTGTAAGAGAAAATTAGTATTTTTGTATAAGTGAGGGAATACGCAACGTTCTTACACAGAAAGCTACATAGAAATTAACATGACTTTCTTCGTATTGTTGAATATCCGAAAACATCTCGCTGTTATGTTATGCTTACTGGTTCACTTGATCATACAAGACGTTACGGATAATTCATTGTCTTGTCGGGAATATACACCTCCAGATTATTCACTGTACTAGTTTACTCGGAGCTAAGACAGAGCAGACTACAATTTTGATTTTATTACGCCCAACAGGAGCTACAGAAGGTGTGACCTTCAAGAATTCATACCCATGATGCCCGCAAAGACGCTATCACACGGGTGACACGAATTCGCATTAGACTTTTTCTCTTACTTACAGCTGCTTCTCGTGTTGCCTTCGGACTGTTACCAGAGGTAGAACTGATATCTTTCATAACCTGTTCCTTGCGATCCACCTTACAACGTGCCTCGCCTGTCTTTCCACTAAATTCGGAATTTTCTTTGTATTTCCATGTTCCTCAGCTCCCGAGTTGTGTCATTTCTGTGGTTTCATCTGGATAGGCGTGTGATCTTCACAATGTGGAGATATTTCAGCTGGTACCTGCAGGAGCCCAGATTCTGAATATGGGTGATCAATGGCGTTTATAACTGGTGAAACTGCTTCAAGAAATAGAGTTTTCTCCTGATGGGCACAGTGCAATTGCGAGGTGCCAAGGTTGAGAGATGAACATGTCACCAAATTCATTACAGAAATGCGTATTAGTTAGGCTGAAACACTCAAGCCCCCTTTAAGTACGACAGTAGACATTTTTATGGAGTTGTAAGTAGGCTGTTTAGGTTTTTTTATTGGTAACGCCACCTCTGTATAAAAATCACTGGCTGTGCTGTGTGCAGTCTGTGTCTAGTTTGCATTGTTGTCTGCCATTGTAGTGTTGGGCAGCAGCAGCTGGATGTGAACAGCGCGTAGCGTTGCGCAGTTGGAGGTGAGCCGCCAGCAGTGGTGGATGTGGGGAGAGAGATGGCGGAGTTTTGTAATTTGTCATGAACTGCTATATATATATTATGACTATTAAGGTAAATACATTGTTTGTTCTCTATTAAAATCTTTCATTTGCTAACTATGCCTATCAGTAGTTAGTGCCTTCCGTAGTTTGAATCTTTTATTTAGCTGGCAGTAGTGGCGCTCGCTGTATTGCAGTAGTTCGAGTAATGAAGATTTTTGTGAGGTAAGCGATTTGTGAAACGCATAGGTTAATGTTAGTCAGGGCCATTCTTTTGTAGGGATTTCTGAAAGTCAGATTGCGTTGCACTAAAAATATTGTGTGTCAGGTTAAGGACAGTCGTGTATAAGTGTGTTTTTTCTTGTAGTTTGTGTAATTAGTGTAGCTTTTGTTTATTGCTAGCGCGTAATTGTAGAGAAAATCTCCTTTGTAGTTGCAGTCTTTCATTGTTGTACAGTAAAACAGTTGTGGCATGCATGTAGATTTGCACCAAGTATTTCGCAGCTGCAATTAACTAGATATTATTTTCAGTGTTATGTTAATGTGTTCTCTTATTTTGCTCTTCAAATTGTGCTTTTCTGTGTTATCGTGTGAAATATTGTGACAATTATGGCGTGTGAAAAACGTAATACTAGGCTCCAAAGTAAACTGAGAAATGACAGTGAAAACGAAAGCAGTGTGTTAGCGCCACCGAGTAATGAATTAACTGATGTTCAAAGTAGTAATTTGGTAATTGTGCATAGGGAAATGGAGCGGGCGTCAAATAATGGTGTAGACAGTGAAACAGGTAGTGAACAGGGTAGCATTATCGATCGGTCGGCAACAGCTCGCCTCAGGAATCCGAAATGACAGAACACAATATTGCAAATACTGTAGACTTAGGTTTTGGGTCCTCACCGTTTTCTCAAATGAGTCAAGACACATTTTCTGCTTGTCAAAATGTGAATGTTGCCGGTGCAAATGCACTGCCGAAAAGCGTAGAGGAACAGATTCCAGACACTAATGCATTGTTATTACAATTAATGCAACAAATGGGACAAAATCTTAAAAAGTTAGACACAGTGGAACAAAATCTTAAAAAGTTAGACACAATGGAACAAAATCTTCAAAAGTTAGACACAATGGAACAACACCAGAGACAAACACAGCAACAGTTAGACTCAATGGAACAAAAGTTAGACACAATGGAACAACACCAGAAACAAACACACCAACAGTTAGACGCAATGGAACAAAATCTTCAAAAGTTAGACACCACGCTTGAACAAACACATGAAGATTTAACTACTGAGTTACATAACATTGAATTGAAATGTCAAAAAGTCTGTAATGACGTAAAAACACAAATTTGTGAGCATTTTCAACCAATTTTTTCGCGGCATGAAAATGCATTACAGAATCACGAAGCAGCCATAAAAGAACTGCAAATTATTGTTCATGAAAATCATGAGACCTTGCAAGCTAAAATTGACTCAGTTGCATCTACCGATACGGTTACGCAACTTGCAAAAACTCAGGAAAACTTAAAGGACACAGTAGATACGATTTCAACACAAATGGACACTCTGAAACTTGGTTCAGAAAAACATACAGAGGAAATAAATTCACTATCGGATAAAGTTGAGAAGCTATAAGAAACAGATTTGGCAAAAATGAGTATTTTGCACTGAGAAATAATTATTTTGAAAGAAATATGAATAGAATACAGAAAGCAGGTATAGATAGGACTTTTTGGGAATAATGATGAATGAAGGGAGATCTCCAAGAAGTAAAGAAAGTTTTGTTTGCAAAATACTGCAGTAAAACAAACCCTGTCCTTTCCTTTTGTATTATTATGCTATGTGTTTGTGTACCCTTGTGTATTTCTTTTCTTCCTGTCTCTGTGTACTGTTTCATAGAAATTTTTTTCTGTTCTAGTACTAAGCTACATTCACTATGATGAGGAATACTGTTATCCTCAAATATAATTTGCATTTATAATATGTTATTTTCTTTGTAAAGATGTTTAGACATTATTTATTCTGTTCTGTTTTTAATGCTCATGTGTGAAGTTGATGTTTCAAAAGTTATTCTGATCTTTTGTGTATGTACTTATGTCATAATTCCTGTAACACTGATGTATATGTTATTTCGATTCTTTTGTAAAGCCTGTATTACTACAGAGTTATCTGTATTGTTATGTTCTTTAATGATGTATTTTGTTCGTTTGTAATTGTATTCTCATGTTATAAAATTGTAATTGACACCAGTTTATCAAACTAAGTAACTTGTAAGCATTCATTTCACTGCACACATTTCCGTTGGTCACAGTATATGGACAATATGTGAGAAGTAGGGACTGTTAGTGTTTGCACGTGTGTTAATAATTCAGCAAGGGGCTGGATAACAGCATTGCTGGTTCTAAGGACATTTAAAACAAGTTTTTTGTGAATGGACAAGTGGTGGTTTATGGACTTGCTATATTCTCTGCAAGACTCTTTGATGGTGATTGTGCACCTGCACAGTCACAACAGATGGCTGCTGGCCATCTCTACGAGGACTACAGTGGGTCAGCATCTTTGATGGCCCACCAATTTCTACAAGGACTGCAGTAGGTCTGCACCTTTGATGACCCACCAATACCATTATTTCTACAAGGACTGCAGCGGGTCTGCACCTCTGGTGGCCCACCAGTACCGTAATCTCTACCAGGATTACAGTGGGTCTGCTCTGTGATGACCTGACTACCAATATTCTTCAAAACGTCGACTGACTCTGCTGTGGGTTTGCTCTGTTGTGGACCAATACCTGTCTGCATGTCAGGAGCCAGCACTGTCTTTCCATTGGAAGGACAACACTACTTCTTCAAGATTGCATGGAAATCCACTAATTCCGTGTGCATTTTCTTTTACTGCTCAGACTTTGAGAAAAACACTGCAACGTTACTGTGATGAACGATTAGGACTGTCTTTATGGACTGTGAGAAAGTCAAACTTTTGACCAACATCGTATCAATAAGTGTGTGCATTTGATATCTTTGTTATTGTAATTATGAAAAATTTTATCAAATCATTATTGGCCACTGCCCAAAACAGATTGTAAAATTTTTTGTGGGGAGCATGGGGGCTATGTAAGTAGGTTGTTTAGGTTTTTTTATTGGTAACGCCACCTCTGTATAAAAATCACTGGCTGTGCTGTGTGCAGTCTGTGTCTAGTTTGCATTGTTGTCTGCCATTGTAGTGTTGGGCAGCGGCAGCTGGATGTGAACAGCGCGTAGCGTTGCGCAGTTGGAGGTGAGCCGCCAGCAGTGGTGGATGTGGGGAGAGAGATGGCGGAGTTTTGTAATTTGTCATGAACTGCTATATATATATTATGACTATTAAGGTAAATACATTGTTTGTTCTCTATTAAAATCTTTCATTTGCTAACTATGCCTATCAGTAGTTAGTGCCTTCCGTAGTTTGAATCTTTTATTTAGCTGGCAGTAGTGGCGCTCGCTGTATTGCAGTAGTTCGAGTAATGAAGATTTTTGTGAGGTAAGCGATTTGTGAAACGCATAGGTTAATGTTAGTCAGGGCCATTCTTTTGTAGGGATTTCTGAAAGTCAGATTGCGTTGCGCTAAAAATATTGTGTGTCAGGTTAAGCACAGTCTTATGTATAATTTTTCTAAGGGGACGTTTCAGAGTAAATTATGTTATGGCCCTGTTTGTGGTCAGTTTAAGAGTTGCACCGTCAACATAATTTTATTTATGATTATTTAATAGCTGATCACTCGTATCTGGCAAAAGGCCCTGATAATAAAGGTGAAATTCAACTATTAGATAATACAAAGGTTTTGATATCAGAAAGTGGTTTATTGCGAAACTTTCTGAAGTATTGCAAGACACAAATATTCAGTGGAATATCAATAAGTACAATGTACACTGAAGAGCCAAGAAACTGGTACACCTGCCTAATATCGTGTAGGGCCCCCGTCACCACGCAGAAGTGCCGCAGCACGACGTGGCATGGACTCGACTAATGTCTGAAGTAGTGCTGGAGGGAATTGACACTATGAATCCTGCAGGACTGTCCATAAATCCGTAAGAGTACGAGGGCATAGAGATCTCCTCCGAATAACACGTTGCAAGGCACCCAGATGTGCTCAATAATGTTAATGTCTTCGCAGTTTTGTGACGAGCAGAAGTGTTTAAACTCAGAAAAGTGTTCCTGGAGCCACTCTATAGGATTTCTCCACGTGTGGGATGTCGCATTGCGATGCTGGAATTGTCCAAGTCCGTCGGAATGCACAATGGACATGAATGGATGCAGGCGACCAGAAAGGATGCTTGCGTACGTGTCACCTGTCAGAGTCATATCTAGAGGTGTCAGGGGTCCCATATCACTCCAACTGCACGCACTCCACAGTATTACAGAGCCTCCACCAACTTGAACAGTCCCCTGGCGACATGCAGAGTCCATGGACGCATGAGGTTGTCTCCATACCTGTACACGACCATCCGCCCGATAGAAATTGAAACGAGACTCGTCCGACCAGGCAACATGTTTCCAGTCATCAACAGTCCAATGTCGATGTTGATGGGACCATGCGAGGCTAAAGCGTGGTGTCCCGCAGTCATCAAGGATACATGAGTGGGCCTTCGGCTACGAAAGCCCATATCGACGAGATTTTGTTGAATGGTTCGCACGCTGGCACATGGTGATGGCCCAGCATTGAAACCTGCAGCGATTTGCGGAAGGGTTGCACTTCTGTCATGTTGAATAATTCTCTTCACTCATCGTTGGTCCCATTGTTGAAGGATCTTTTTCCGGCCGCTGCGATGTCGGCGATTTGATGTTTTACCGGATTCCTGACATTCACGGTACACTCGTGAAATGGTCGTACGGGAAAATCCCCACCTCACCGCTACTTCAGAGATGCTGTGTCCCATCGCTCGTGCGCCGACTGTAACATCACATTACTACTCACTTAAATCTTGATAACCTGCCATTGTAAGAGCAGTAACCGACCTAACAGTTGCGCCAGACGCTTTCTAACATTCTGCGTGCTGTCTGTTGTTCTATATCGTGTCTCCCTACCACTTTCGCGCAACGACGCTCTGAGCGTGTTTTTTAGGGAATTGACTAGTTTGAACCTGGGACCTGTTGCTGGTAAGGAGACGTCAGACCACACATGACATGTAGAGTTCAGAAGAGTTCAGTGAGACTAGCGATGATATAACCAAATACTTAATGATTTCAGTGTCAGCTCCACTGCACTCCCTGTAAAAGAATCTTAATACTAACTAAATTTAGTGGAAGGGGTTCAAGGCTTTCCTATTTTTAGTTAGCTGGTAAAATAACGTCGAAAAAGCAGTTAAGTTTACCATTGGAAATTTTATTCTACTCACAAAACATTGTTTATAAATTGCACTATTGATAAAAGGAAATGTTTTAATACAGTATGGTAAAAACCAACTGCGTTCAACAAAAATGTGAACGAATATTCCCTGAATGGGTTTCCAAGTTCTACAATGGATCGAAGGATGACCTATGCCATATCACATCTATAATCTAGGTTTAAATTAAGTTTCATAAAAGAGAAAACTATCAAAATGGTCTACAGTGACCGTCACTTACCTTTAATTACCTGTCTAACTTGTCGTAAATTACAGCGGCTGATGTGGCTTCTCAATAACTATATAACAGAAAAATCATCGCATTTCAGATTTTTACTTCAAGTGGCAAATGTGAACACCATGAGTTTCAATTGACGATCGACACTAGTATTACGCAAAAAGAGGGTGTAACAGATGAGACTTCTGCAGTTCTGAGTGAAGCTTTATGCGCTGTTATGCGGCATCGCGTGCGTTCATTACCTTGTCGGTGTTTGTCAGGGGGCGGCGGGCAGCACAGCTCCGCTCACCTCGCCGTCTCGGAAGCAACTCTTTCCTAACTTCTCCTTATTACAATTTACCGAAGTTGCTTTAAAAAAACTATCTGGCTGTGTTTTCATCTGACCAATCACGGTCTCAATGTTAACCTTAAGCTCCACCTACAAAAATTCTGTCTATCCAATGAGAAACGTTATACTTTTCGTGGTGGGGCAATGTTTTTAAAGTTTGCAACGTAACAGAGACGCGAAAAAGTCTCACGCTAAAACTTGCAGCTGGTGTGGTCATTTTAGTGTTATCGTAAGATCTATACTGTTCTTCTGGAGGGCTCTATCTTTTAACATGGGCTGGGGGGTGGTCCTGACGTAACAGAGACGCGAAAAAGTCTCACGCTAAAACTTGCGGCTGGGGTAGCCCTTTTTGTGTTATCGTAAGATCTATACTGTTCTTCTGGAGGGCTCTAGCTTTTAACATGGGCTGGGGGGGGGGGGGAGGTGGTCCTAGCGGTTAACTGGCAACGTGGGTGTCCGTCCCTTATCGTATGGCCTTCTACTTAACACGGTTCTGCTCTCGGCTTCTGTTCTCGTTTCTCCCCTCGGAACTGCGTCTGTCTCACGGTGGGAAGGTATGACATGCATTTAGGCATTCTTGTGTTAGTCTGTGGTATTCCATTTGCTCACTCGTTACTCGTATTACTTTGGTTAATTTAATGTCACGATTTTTTCGGAGCTATGTGACATACTACTGGATTTGCTTATCATGTCAGGGTTTTCATGGAAGGTGTTGGATTTGTCTGACACCTTACACCTTGTTGTATTATATAGGTATTGCTGACTGCAGCACCGTATTCTGCCTGTTTGCATATGTCCGCATTTGTATACGTATACCTATATCAGTTTCTTTGGCGCTTCAGTGATATCACATTATATGAGACAATTCGAAAGGTCAAAACAACAACATCACAACAAAATACCCAAAACATTTAAATGTGTTGCAACAGTGGCATCAAGTATACATAAGAAATTTACACTCTCAGAATAGAACAAAAAATAATTCATTTTTCAGTAATAAAAAGTCTTTGACAGCGAGAGTTGTATGAAAAACTCCGAAGAAGACTACCCGTTGAACGAATCCCTCTTAATCGATTTACCAAAAACTAAAGTTAAAGAAAGAATTACCTTAATAAATTATTTAAGAAAACATGTCAAAATAAAAAAAATGGTTCAAATGGCTCTGAGCACTATGGGACTTAACATCTGAGGTCATCAGTCTTCTAGAACTTAGAACTACTTAAACCTAACTAACCTAAGGACATCACACAGATCCATGCCCGAGGCAGGATTCGAACCTGCAACCGTAGCGGTCGCGCAAAATAAAAATAAAAAAATTAGAAAATAATGTTTAGGTGCTTGAGGTGCACAGAGAGATATCATGTGTCCATTACTCTTTATCATAGAGAAACAAAACAAGGAAACACGGATAAGGGACTGGTAAGTTTGATAATACCAAGACTATCAAACATTACAACACACATTTCATGGACACATCACACACTTACAATTCACCCTTACACTCGCTTCACATGGGCCGTCTTCCTCCGTTACAGTAGACCAGCGATGAAAGTTGGCGTCGGTGTGATCACGCTCTCAGGAGAAGGTGCATCTAGTGGCAAGTGTCAACAGCCAGATGTCCCTCAGAAGATGCAGCTGGGTTGGATTCCAGCGGTAGCACCAGACATCCTTGGTAGTCGGACCAGGTAGCTCACGCCGTGGCAGTGCAGTGCAGCTCATTACAGGTAGATTGCTCTACAGGAGATTGTGTCACCCATCGCAGGAAGTCTCCACAGGTGTCCCAGTCGTGACTGATACACGGCATGTGTCTCATTCCCTCTGTGGACCTCACCTCAAATGGGCTAACGACAGGATTATCAGACAGCTGTTTGACGAGATGGAATGAATGGCTAGTGTTAGGATATACTAAGTGTCCACACTCCTTAGCACAAACTGCATTGTGCATGTGGTCCAGCAGACTGCATGGGAGATTGAAGCATGTAACATCCCCACACGAAACTGAATAAAAATAATAATAATAATATAATGATTCCAATTTAAGTGTAACCTCAGAACAAAATTCTTTCTATTTAATGTTAGCTCGAAACAGAAAAATTCTTAAACCTTGTAATAAAAAATAAATTCAGTAACCTGGTAAATTTTGGACGACAGCAGTGCTGTGTCATGGCCCTGTAAAATCATTCTGAATAAAAAAAGCAAAAACTCCTACCTCAATAAAAACGGCGAATATATCTGCTCTTACCTAAAATTTTTCCGGCACAGCTCTGTGCAATGCTGGCCGATAGATTTGTCATTTATGAAAGGAAGTAACTGATTTTTCTTTTGCAACAATAGGAATGATCATGGATTGCAGAAATTAGTAAATTCTTTAAATTGAAATGAATGCTTGTTAGAAATTACTTTATATCACAAAGATTATTATTAGGACTTTTTTTAAAAAAGATTTACATGGGAGATCACATAACATTACTCGACATGCGCAAGGCTGCTTTTTACCTTATACAATAATACTCAGCCTCCGGCATCGCTGCACCGCGACCGGCCCAGCCAACATGATACATTATACCACACCAGAGCAGACTCCAGACCAGACTAGCGCATACTAGCAACAATTTACTGCTAAAGCTACACAGTTCCTACTGCTGTCAACACTGCTCTCTGGTCAGCGATTCTCTTATACCTTGCATATCTCAGGCAGCGCATGAGCAATACATCGAAATTACATCTGCTCGGACCTCTTACATAAAATTACATCTGCTCGGCCCTCTTACAAGCATAAAAATAGTTGTGTCAACAGCGCACGTCACCAGCATACACTGGAGATACTATTCGATAGGTGAGTGCCGTTTTCACCAAACAGGTGCGTCTGCTGCTAGTCGTTTCCAGCTGCTGCGAAGGGGAGCTCGGGGAAGCCCTCTTCTGGTCTGGCAGCACGCAGTCTGCCGCCGCCGGAAGACGGCACTGCGTCCAGGTCCGACCTCTTGGCCTCTGGCTTTCTTCAGCACCAGTAAGGTGCTCTGGGATTTCTAAGGTCCCTAACATCGCTTGGAGGGATACCTATTAGCCCATCGACACAGCCGTAAGCCTTTTCCTTGCGCCTGACAACTCCGCAGTTGGGTTCAGGTTACATCGTGCAGCCTGCCTCACTTCACGTGTGTGCGGACATTTGCCACGCCGGACATTTGCCACGATCTTACCTGCTTGGAAGGATTGGGTCCCTTGTCTCCCCATCCTCCTCCTCCTCCTCCTATATTATGTTTGCAGCGGTTCTCATTTCGAATTCTAGAATATTTACTTCGTCATCTTTGGTGAAGGAGAAATGCATTTAGTAACTCCACTTTAGTGGCACTGTCATCAGTAACATCACCGTCGCTGTGGCGCGCAGTAAAGGTACTTACTAAGCCTTTCCGCTGGTTCACTTAACATAGAACCAGAATCTCTTTGGATTTTCCGCCTCATTTCTACAGAGAGTTCCGTTGTGGAAACTATTAAATGCATCTCGCATTGAAATCCGCACCAAATTTCGAGCCTCAGTAAAACTTCGCCAATCTTGGAGATTTTGCGTTCGTCTAAATTATACGTGCCTTTTTCAGTGCTCCTGCAACAGCTTTCTGTCGTGTTTTGTGTACCATGGGGGATCGGTTCCGTCTCTTATTAATTTATTTGGTATGAATCTCTCGAGTGCTGTTGATACTACTTCTTTGAACTTAAGCCACATATGGTCTTCACTTACATAGTTTGGAAGGATTGGAGACTGTCTCTTAGAAAGACGTCAACCGAATTTTTAGCTGCTTTTATAAATAGATATGTTTCGCGTTTAGTTTTGGTGAATTTCTTTGTTACGTAAATGAGCCTCGCTACGACTGTGTGTTCACTAATCCCTGTATCCGTCATGATGCTCAGGATTATTTGTGGCTAAGAGGTCAAGTGTGTTTTCGTAACCATTTACAATTTGAATGGCGTCGTGAACTAATTATTCAAATTGATTTAAAAAAAATCATTTAGAACAATTACGGAAGTTGTTTTCTATCTACAATAGGGTCTGAAAATGAATTTTTGTTAACATACGGAAGATAGATTGAAGTCACTGCCAACTATAATTGTATGAGTAGCGTACCTATTCGTGATGAGTCTCAAGTTTTCTTCGAACTGTTCAGCAACTGTTTCATCAGAGACCGGTTGTCGAAAATAATCTCTGCCCATACTAAGTCACAGGAACTACCTGCTTCAATGTCGCTTGTGAGCTGGAACACACATTACATTATTTTTCCTTAACTTATGCATCTTGTTTCTGTTGTAGTGCAGATTATTACAATTACGGCTTTTCCCTCCAAAAGCTAGGATGCTTTCTCTGTGACCCTGTAAGTATAAGAGCCAAACAATGTAGAACAACAACGTACGTAACAAGCATAGCTTTCTGTATTACTTCATTTCCTTATTTCTAACATTCTAAAGTTGTACGTCGACTTTAGATGACATGTTAATCATAGATGTTCTTATCTCTATTTAGTGAACGTATTTTCAGTCATGGTTTGAACATTGTCCCTCTACACTATATTAACTAATGCTTCGCCACAAGGGATATCGGATATTAGAGAGTAAATTAATATGGAGTACGTCGTTCTTCTTTTCAAACATTCACATACCCATTTCTTCTTTCCTTATTGTCTTTTTGGCATGCTGTTGTAGTAATTAAAGTAGGCACAAATGTAGTGATCAAAAAGAAATTATTCGCATTCTCTTTACATCGTTCCTTTCTTGTTGTTCCCATGGTGATGGACTGTTTCTATCGCAATCATTAAGCGTGAAAGGAAGCTGCCGTCCAGACAGAAGGATCTATATTTATACTTGGCAGAACTAATTACATACTGACATAATCGTCGGTATTGCTTTCGTTTCCCAAAAGTTATAAATACTTCGATTTCGGAAAAGAAGCTCTGTATTTCGCCAAGATGTCGAAGGTTTCTTACGTACTGGTTGTATCGCGTAAGATGCGGAGACGGCGGTTTGAAAGCGGACAGAGGTAGTGCGGGGAAGGGCGTCCCTTACCTGAGGGGTCGCTACTCAAGCTACCTGGCTAAGGGGCAAGTGTGGCAAATGTCCGGCGTGGCAAATGTCCGGCATTCACTTCACCTACACATTACTAATGGAGTCCCTGTCGGTCACCATCCCCAATACTTTCACAATATAGTTTTACAAATACATTGCACACAACCAAATAAAAGACAGTCTTAGTCAGTGTGCTATTTTTCTCGTTGTGATAGCTCTCAGTGAGTGATGGTTGGAGGAATAGACAGCCTTCTAACTGTCGAACAGTGCTGTCAGAACGTGATGGGATTTTGAGAGAATTGTCTGTGATTTGGCTAGGGGTATCAGTTCTTCTTGCTTTGGCAAACACCGACTACCGTGCAATAACGTACAGGGTGACAATTACTGAACGATATGAAATGAAGTCTTCATAACTTCTGAACGGTCTGCGTTAGGACGTTCAAACCGCACGGTTGGCCGCGGAGCATGATGGGAATTAGTACGGCATGTATGGTTTGGTTTATCAATATGTAAAACTGGCGCATTTGGGAGACTGAGAATCCGCTTTTCGCGATCGAGATGTCTCTTCACCCTCAACGGGAGACGGTGTGGTGTGCAATAATCGGTGCGATGTTGCTTGATGGCTACTACTGGCTTGATGGCTTGATGGTGAAACGTCCCCTTTGAACAATTATACAGGACTGTGCTTAAACTGACATACAATATTTTTAGCGCAACGCAATCTGACTTTCAAAAATCCCTGCAAAAGAATGGCCCTGAGTAACATTAAACTATACCTTTCAGAAATCACTTACCTCACAAAAATCTTCATTACTCGAACTACTGCAGTACAGCGAGCGCCACTACTGCCAGCTAAATAAAAGATTCAAACTACGGAAGGCACTAACTACTGATAGGGATAGTTAGCAAATGAAAGATATTAATAGAGAACAAACAATGTATTTACCTTGATAGTCATAATATATATAGCAGTTCATGACAAATTACAAAACTCCGCCATCTCTCTCCCCACATCCACCACTGCTGGCGGCTCACCTCCAACTGCGCAACGCTACGCGCTGTTCACATCCAGCTGCCGCTTCCCAACACTACACTGGCAGACAACAATGCAAACTAGACACAGACTGCACACAGCACAGCCAGTGATTCTCACACAGAGCGCTACGTGGCGTTACCAATAAGAAAACCTAAACAGCCTACTTACAATGGCTACTACCGGGTACGTCTAAGTTTTGGAAGATGATTTCATCCCCATTATTCAAAGTTACCTTGATTTCGACAAGACTGAGCTCAATTCCATCGAAGCAAGATAGTGTTTGATGTCCTGGAGGCGCACTTTGGGGACCGCATTCTGGCCCTGGGGTACCCAGAGGCCACTGGCATGGGCCTCAGTTGGCCGTCGTACTCTCCGGATCTGAACACATGTGACTCCTTTTATGGAGCTATATTAAAGACAAGGTGTACAGCAATAACACCGAAATCATTGCTGAGCTGGAAACAGCCATTCTGGAGGTCGTCGACAGCATCGATGTTCCGACACTTCAGCGGCTCATTCAGAATTTCACTATTCGTCCGCGTCACATCATCGCCAATGATGGCAGGCATATCGAATATGTCAAAACGTAAACCCGAATATCTGTAGTGACGTTTTCCTGTTGAATAAACTGTGTGCACGCCATAGTTTGTAACTGACTTTTTTTTCATGTAGTTCAATAACTGTCAGCATGCGGAAAAAATCACGTACCGCGTAATCAAAAAGTCAGTATAAACTTGAAAACTTAATAAACCACGGAATAATGTAGATATAGAGGTAAAAATTGACACACATACTTGGAATGACATGGGGTTTTATTATAACCAAAAAAAAAAAAAAACGAAGTTCACAAAATGACGCCTCAAAGATCTCTTGCGCGCATCCGACAACGCCCGACGCCAATGCCCCAGCATAACTCCGGACATGCTTTACAGTGCTGTTCACAACATTATTCCTCGACTACAGCTATTGTTGAGGAATGATGGTGGACATATTGAGCATTTCCTGTAAAGAACATCATCTTTGCTTTGTCTTACTTTGTTATGCTAAGTATTGCTATTCTGATCAGATGAAGCGCCATCTGTCGGACATTTTTTGAACTTTTTTATTTATTTTTTTTGTTCTAATGAAACTCCATGTCATTCCAAGCATGTATGTCAATTTGTACCTCTCTATCTACATTATTCCGTGATTTATTCAGTTTTCAAATTTATACTGACTTTTTGATCACCCGGCATATTTACGCATAAACTGAGGAGAGATTTGGCGTGGTGAATTGTGATTTTAACGTATTGAGGGATATATCCCACCGTAAGGGGGCAAATTCGCTTCGTAAACAGTTGCACAATACAGAAATACAGGTATGTAACTGGATTTGTTATAGCGTACAAACAGTAGGGGCAATACGGCTGTAATATGGGTAAGCACAACGTCCTCTCGTCGGCTCCCCTAAGCCGATCATCACATGTACTTTGTCGCACTATCGATTGCGATGTTTATTACAGTACACTAACTGATATTGGTGACGTCTTTCCAACCCTTTCGTCCGTGGGAGTGCTGCTGATTATCACATAATGCCGGAAGCCGGTGCTTTACAACACCTTCTTGAGAGTGTCTTGGCAGGATGCAGCACATCCCGGAAGTCTGTTCTCGCATCTGATTGGAAGAATTAAATGTAAAATAATTTCCTAGAACTGAGGAGAATCGAGACACCTAGCCGGTGTGAGCGTGGACACACAATAATTTTTTCGTATGCTATACGCATATAAACGATAATCGGAGATGTGTATGTGTTGGAGTGTAAAGTTACTGTGGTCAGTATTCTGACAATGGGAGATAAAGAGGAGAGTGGGAGACAGAGATATGTATAAGCTGTGGCAGTGAGAGGGAGGTGCTCAGTACAATGGTTTAATTACGAGGAAGTCCGCCCCTGGTAGCTGAGTGGTCAGCGCGATGGAATCTCATACATACCGGCCCGGGTTCGATTCCCGGCTGGGTCGGAGATTTTATCCGCTCAGGGACTCAGAGTTGTGTTGGCCTTATCATCATCATTTCATCCCCATCGACACGCAAGTCGCCGAAGTGGCGCCAACTCGAAAGACTTGCACCAGGCGAACGGTCTACCCGACGGGAGGCCCTAGCCACACGGCATTTCCATTACGAGGAAGGAAGGAAGGTGGATTGGGTTTAAACGTCCCGTCGACACCGAGTTCATTAGAGATGGAGTACAAGCTCGGACTGTGTCGAGGATGAGAAAGGAAATCGGCCATTCTCTTTGAAAACAACCATCCCGGCATTTTTCTTATGTGATTTAGGGAAATCAGGGAAAACCTAAATCTGGATGGCCGGACGTGGGTCTAAGCCGTCGTCCTCCTCAGTGCGAATCCAGTGTGCTATCCACTGCGCCACCTCACTCGGTCAACTAGAAGGGGAGCATGGGTAAAAGTATTTAGAGTGTTCTTTGTTAAGAGAGCGCAAATAAACTCGCATGACAAAATTTTTGGTAAGGTAGGCAGAATGGGGATTGAGGCACTTGGTTCCTCACTCTTTCGCCTTTCGACTCTTCAGGAGACGAAGTGGATTACCCGATAAAAAATATAGGGTGCTACTTAAAAAAGACATACTGTTGTTAGTGTCTACCTTAACGAACAACGACGGAAGAACGGCAATCATACTGCTCTAAGCGTCCCTGGAATCCAAAGGAAATCTGCTTGATCCATTTTTTATTTTTATTCTGGACAAGAAGTTATTTGGGGTGCTCAAGATAAATGACACACACGCACACATACACGAATATACAACACATACACACACGGTGATTCACGAAGATATGCAAATACCTTAAAATGTTATTCTACGAGTAAAACTACTGTGTATACACGTCTCGGACATGTTTCATTAGATTCACCAGATCAACAACAACAAAATAAACGGAAATCGTGCTTTAATTTAACCTCGTACAGTTTTGCGATGGCTTCATATTAGCGAAGTTGCTAAATTTCAGGCAAAATCTTTTATTATCTGTAATCCGTAACTAAACATGTGGGGACCTATGTTTCTATGAACTTTCTTCTTTAGTTTAATTTGTAGAATAACATATCAAAATATTTGCCTATCTTCTTGAATCACCCTGTACTTAAAACGACATACTGCTGTCAGTATCTTCCTTAACGAACAACAACGCAAGAACCGTAATCACACTGCTCGATGCGTCCCTGGAAGCTGAAGGACATGTGCTTGATAAAATTTTTATTTTGATTTTTGATTCTGGACAAAAAGTTATTTAGGCGGTCAGGATAAATCACGCACACACACACACACACACACACACACACACACACACACATATATATATTCGAAAACTACAATTCTTGGAGAGTTGTGATAAGAATGTACATAGTGTACAGCACAACAATTATAATATCATTTACATTTCGTAATAACATTTAATTTAAAACAAGCAATCAATGAATCACAAGATTCGAACAGAATTTTGTCAGTTTAAAGTTTGTCTGGTTCAGAAGCTTATTTATGATGCACCACCGGTCATTTTAATTTCCACTGTCTACACATTTGCAAATAAATTCATAAAGCTTTGTCAGCATGACCAGGAAGGATTCAGGATTCACACTCATAGCAGTGGAAGTTGAAAAAGATAAGGTAACAAATTTTTTATACATGTGAGATTTCATCTTTTTTTCACTTAATATTGGCTGCATTTGTTGCTATAGGTACACTTTTCTTCGATGAATTTTGTTTTTTCTAAACTTGAAGTTTAAATTTAACAGCTCATTCATTTTTTCATAAATTTAATAAATTCTAGAGTCTCATACACCCGTAAGTATGGTTTGTATGCTGTGAAAATTCATTGAAAAATCTGTCTTACTTATGAAGAAAAGTGTACCTATAGCATTAAATGCAGCCAATAGTAAGTGAAAAAAATGATGAATTTCACATGTAAAAAAAATTTTTTTTTGTGAACTTCCACTGCTATGAATGTGAATCCTCAATCCTTCCTGGTCATGCTGACAAAGTTTTATGGATTTATTTGTAAAAGCAAAGACAGTGAAAATTACAATGTCCTGTGGTGCCTGTCCTGCTCCAAGTCAGCCCGTTTGACGTCCTCCCCCCCCCCCCTCCCCCCGTTACTAGAGCTAATATGTGGGAATTTTACGCCCGTCCATTTCGTAAACAGTGTGATTTGCGAACGAACTGCCTCCGGAGCGCGTTGCGATCGCGTTTACCACGTTCGGGAGCACGTAGCTTGCGCACAAGTGGCATCGTTTCTGAGCACTCAGCAGCTCGTTGAACTCGGCACGCTCAACGTTGACGTACGGCAGCACGGTCCATGAGAGAACGGCCTTAAGCCGTCGGCACAAGGACCGTGCTGCCGTACGTCAACGTTGAGCGTGCCGAGTTCAACGAGCTGCTCGGCGCTCAGAAACGATGCCACTTGTGCGTAAGCTACGTGCTCCCGAACGTGGTAAACGCAATTGCAACGCGCTCCAGTGGCTGTTGTCGGCTATATCTGGCTCTTAAATCACACTGTTTGCGAAATGGAACTGGCGGAAGATTCCCGTGTTAGCTCTGTTAAATCGTACTTTTCTCCCTTGTCCATATGATAGGTTGTTCTGTCTGTAGTATACATAAATAAAAACTATAATACCCGTGAAAATATTATAAGGAAAAGAAGGGAAGTACCGGATCCAATCAGTAAGGAGATCGGCTTATAAAAGCTCCACTACAAGTAGTGCGATACTAATTTACAATAGCTGTCCACATAAGATAAAAATTATTTCGTCGTTCTCACTTTTTAGTAAAACCCTATGGCTATTCTTACTTGATCACTGCCCCTACTTAGTAGCAGAATCTCTACAACTTGTGAATTACAAAACTTGAAAGAAACAAGGCGAAAAATATCTTACTACAAGAAGTACAAGGTGTCCTGTACATTAAAGGCAATCGAACAAACTCACTCCTCAAAAAGAGTGCGCTTATATTGTAACCTCCCCACAAAAATTTTATATATGACAATATTATTTAAGAATGCTAATGGACATTGCGCTAAGTGTAACCTCTCCACTGAAATTTTAAAGACAGAAATAATAAATGAATGGGAGCCAAACGTAACCTCCCTAGCAATTAAATTTAATGACAACAAAAAATGAGAATCGCAATCTGACCCAAGTGTAAGTTCCTCACGAAAATAATGAAAGTCCATTCAGTGATAAGAAAATCTCAGTGATAATGATAATTCAATTAAACCGAAATATCGGTCTTTGGCCCTGTGCAAAAATCAGAATTAAATTCTTACCTCATTGTAACTGCTAGTCAAATTTCTGCTCTTATTCTTGCGCACGGCTTGGAGGAACTGCATTGCAAATAATAATATTCCTTTTTTTTTTTTTTTTTGAAATTTAACTGAAACTTTTCTTTAAGGGAAGTGGAACGAAATCGTTAGTTCCATTAAATAATTTTTTTTTTTTTTTGTAAAATTGCTTTGAAATCAAAATTATTATTGGGGCACTTGTTGGAAATTAATTACAATAAATAAACTTTACATTATCTGATGATTACCTTAATTAATAATATACCTCATTCAGCATCTTGACCAGTATTGCCGACAGACTACATCACACAACCGCACTGGGCTGCTACTACTGACCGACTGCTCTGCATGACGACTACTAGCGTACTGCTGGACGCAACTGAACTGAGCTACTGCTATCGACAGACTGTACTGCATGACGACAACTAGCGTACTGCTCGCAACACTCGCGCGGTCAAGCGCAGACTAACTACGATAATAGGCTCTCTGGTCAAAGATTTAAACGTGCCTCACCATCGCTGCTACGTTACATACGTGTTTCAATATTTACGTGAGAACGAATAATGTAGTATATACTTATATTAAACCAATAAGAAAGTTTCAGGACCTATTAAAGCGTGAAGGTTAGAAAAAAATTATTCGATGTAGTGGGACGCGAACCATCCAAAACACCATACACGTTGTCATGGATCTGTGGCGCTATTCACTGCACAATTTTTTTTTCGTTATATTTGGTCGTAGCGGACATCACATGAAATCCATTGAAGTTCCTCATCGGTCCCTTCACTCATTTTTTTTTTTTTTTTTTTTTTATGACAGAGGCTAGCCAGCTCTCTGACCGAACAAATGGTTCAGATGGCTCTGAGCACTATGGGACTTAACATCTGAGGTCATCGGTCCCCTAGAACTTAGAACTACTTAAACCTAACCAACCTAAGGACATCACACACATCCATGCCTGAGGCAGGATTCGAACCTGCGACCGTAGCAGCCGCGTGGTTCCGGAATGAACCGCTCGACCACAGCGGCCGGCTCTGACCGAACACGCTCAGCTACAGCGCGGCTGACTAAAGTAAACACGTACTATCTGCGCACATATGCACCTTGTTACTGTATCGTAAAAGCTTTAGTCGTAGCTACCTTACTGACTGAAATTTAACTACAGCAAATTGTACCAAGAACAATGCGTTTTTAATGGATCCTCACCATGCTGTTGCCTTCAAATTTCATACTCTCGTTACACGCAAGTTGTAATAATTCTTTTACATCTACATCTACATCTACATCTATACTCCGCGAGCCACCTTACGGTGTGTGGCGGAGGGTACTTATTGTACCACTATCTGATCCCCCCTTCCCTGTTCCATTCACGAATTGTGCGTGGAAAGAACGACTGCTTGTAAGTCTCCGTATTTGCTCTAATTTCTCGGATCTTTTCGTTGTGATCATTACGCGAGATATATGTGGGCGGTAGTAATATGTTGCCCATCTCTTCCCGGAATGTGCTCTCTCGTAATTTCGATAATAAACCTCTCCGTATTGCGTAACGCCTTTCTTGAAGTGTCCGCCACTGGAGCTTGTTCAGCATCTCCGTAACGCTCTCGCGCTGACTAAATGTCCCCATGACGAATCGTGCTGCTTTTCGCTGGATCATGTCTATCTCTTCTATTAATCCAACCTGGTAAGGGTCCCATACTGATGAGCAATACTCAAGAATCGGACGAACAAGCGTTTTGTAAGCTACTTCTTTCGTCGATGAGTCACATTTTCTTAGAATTCTTCCTATGAATCTCAACCTGGCGCCTGCTTTTCCCACTATTTGTTTTATGTGATCATTCCACTTCAGATCGCTCCGGATAGTAACTCCTAAGTATTTTACAGTCGTTACCGCTTCCAATGATTTACCACCTATGGCATAATCGTACTGGAATGGATTTCTGCCCCTATGTATGCGCATTATATTACATTTATCTACGTTTAGGGAAAGCTGCCAGCTGTCGCACCATGCATTAATCCTCTGCAGGTCCTCCTGGAGTACGTACGAGTCTTCTGATGTTGCTACTTTCTTGTAGACAACCGTGTCATCTGCAAATAGCCTCACGGAGCTACCGATGTTGTCAACTAAGTCATTTATGTATATTGTAAACAATAAAGGTCCTATCACGCTTCCCTGCGGTACTCCCGAAATTACCTCTACATCTGCAGATTTTGAACCGTTAAGAATGACATGTTGTGTTCTTTCTTCTAGGAAATCCTGAATCCAATCACAAACCTGGTCCGATATTCCGTAAGCTCGTATTTTTTTCACTAAACGTAAGTGCGGAACCGTATCAAATGCCTTCCTGAAGTCCAGGAATACGGCATCAATCTGCTCGCCAGTGTCTACGGCACTGTGAATTTCTTGGGCAAATAGGGCGAGCTGAGTTTCACATGATCTCTGTTTGCGGAATCCATGTTGGTTATGATGAAGGAGATTTGTATTATCTAAGAACGTCATAATACGAGAACACAAAACATGTTCCATTATTCTACAACAGATTGACGTAAGCGAAATAGGCCTATAATTATTCGCATCTGATTTATGACCCTTCTTGAAAATGGGAACGACCTGCGCTTTCTTCCAGTCGCTAGGTACTTTACGTTCTTCCAGCGATCTACGATAAATTGCTGATAGAAAGGGGGCAAGTTCTTTAGCATAATCACTGTAGAATCTTAAGGGTATCTCGTCTGGTCCGGATGCTTTTCCGCTACTAAGTGATAGCAGTTGTTTTTCAATTCCGATATCGTTTATTTCAATATTTTCCATTTTGGCGTCCGTGCGACGGCTGAACTCAGGGACCGTGTTACGATTTTCCGCAGTGAAACAGTTTCGGAACACTGAATTCAGTATTTCTGCCTTTCTTCGGTCGTCCTCTGTTTCGGTTCCATCGTGGTCAACGAGTGACTGAATAGGGGATTTAGATCCGCTTACCGATTTTACGTATGACCAAAACTTTTTAGGGTTCTTGTTTAGATTGTTTGCCAATGTTTTATGTTCGAATTCGTTGAATGCTTCTCTCATTGCTCTCTTTACGCTCTTTTTCGCTTCGTTCAGCTTTTCCTTATCAGCTATGATTCGACTACTCTTAAACCTATGATGAAGCTTTCTTTGTTTCCGTAGTACCTTTCGTACATGATTGTTATACCACGGTGGATCTTTCCCCTCGCTTTGGACCTTAGTCGGTACGAACTTATCTAAGGCGTACTGGACGATGTTTCTGAATTTTTTCCATTTTTGTTCCACATCCTCTTCCTCAGAAATGAACGTTTGATGGTGGTCACTCAGATATTCTGCGATTTGTGCCCTATCACTCTTGTTAAGCAAATATATTTTCCTTCCTTTCTTGGCATTTCTTATTACACTTGTAGTCATTGATGCAACCACTGACTTATGATCACTGATACCCTCTTCTACATTCACGGAGTCGAAAAGTTCCGGTCTATTTGTTGCTATGAGGTCTAAAACGTTAGCTTCACGAGTTGGTTCTCTAACTATCTGCTCGAAGTAATTCTCGGACAAGGCAGTCAGGATAATGTCACAAGAGTCTCTGTCCCTGGCTCCAGTTCTGATTGTGTGATTACCAAGAATATGACATTTCTTGTCATTTCATTACAACGAATCGCACAATTAACGGCGGGTTATCGATAGCTTCTCAATTTGCTGATGCTCACAGACGGCATATATACGAGGCGTGTTTCTTAAGTAAGGTTTTGTTGTAGACACTAGTAGTTCGCGCGCATACCGCAACGATCGCGTGCGTCGTGTACCGGCATGCCTCAGGAACAACTGTGCTCGGTTTCAGCTCTGTAGCTAACCTGTACGGCTGTGTTCTGTGCTTACAACTCGCCCGCCTAGTGTGAGGTTCGCTCGGTGATACGGTTTTTGTCAGCAAGGAACCTGTCTGCTGCAGAAATTCATCGACGGATTTGCGAAGTGTACGGTGGAAGCAAAGTACGTAAGTGGATACGAGAATTCAAAGATGGCTGTGACAACGTCTATGATGAGGACCGCTCCTATCGCCCTTCTTTGATTACAGACGATTTGGTGGCTTCCGTTGAAGCGAGGATTCGTGAGAACAGGCGCTTCACAATAACAGGTCTCTCAAACGAATTTCCTGACGTTTCGAGATCAGTGCTTTACAACATTGTATGTGATGACCTAAAGTTTAGCAAACTGTGCTCCCGTTGGGTCCCGGAACACCTGACAGAGCACCACAAGAGCCAAAGATTTGACTGTGCGATGAAGTTCGTGACTCGTCATCACGATGAAGGTGACGGCTTCTTGAGTCAGATCGTAACCGGAGACGAAACATGGGTTTCGCATATCGTGCCCGAATCGAAGCAACAGAGCGTGGAATGGAGACACACACACTCGCCTGTAGAAGTGAGGGCCAAACAGACTCTGTCCCAGCGCAAAAACATGACGTCGGTGTTTTGGGGTAGATATGGTGTTTTGTTGGTCGACTTCATCCAACGAGGAACCACTATCAATGCAGAAGCATACTGCCAAACCGTAAGAAAGCTAAGCAGAGCGATTCAAAACAAAAGACGCGGCATGCTGACAAAGGGAATTGTACTTTTCCATGACAATGCAAGAACTCACACTGCAGGTCAGACCCGCCATTTATTGGACGGTTTTCGATGGGAAGTTTCAGACCACCCACCCTACAGTCCTGATCTTCCGCCGAGAGATTGTCATCTGTTCCTCCACCTCAAACAACGCCTCAGTGGCATTCGTTACAATAATGACGACGACGTGAAAACGGCCGTGAACTCTTGGTTACGGAGCAGGCGGCAAGTTTTTATGAAGAGGGTATTTTAAAATTGTTTGAGAGGTACGATACGTGTTTTAACAAACTTGGCAACTTCGTCGAAAATTAGAGTGAAGTATGTACACTACTGGCCATTAAAATTGCTACATCAATAAGAAATGCAGATGATATTGGACAAATATATTATACTATAACTGACATGTGATTACATTTTCAAGCAATTTGGGTGAATAGACCCTGAGAAATCAGTACCCAGAACAACCACCCCTGGCCGCAATAAAGACCTTGATACGCCTGGGCATTGAGTCAAACAGACTTGGACGGCGTCTGCAGGTACAGCTGCCCATGCAGCTTCAACACGATACCACAGTTCATCAAGAGTAGTGACTGGCGTATTGTGACGAGCCACTTGCTCGGCCAACATTGACCAGACGTTTTCAATTGGTGAAAGATCTCGAGAATCTGCTGGCCAGGGCAGCAGTCGAACATTTTCCGTATCGAGATAGGCCCGTACAGGACCTGCAATATACGGTCGTGCCGGCCACGGTGGTCTAGCGGTTCTAGGCGCGCAGTCCGGAACCGCGCGACTGCTACGGTCGCAGGTTCGAATACTGCCTCGGGCATGGATGTGTGTGATGTCCTTAGGTTGGTTAGGTTTAAGTAGTTCTAAGTTCTAGGGGACTGATGACCACAGTAGTTAAGTCCCATAGTGCTCAGAGCCATTTGAACCATTTTATACGGTCGTGCATTATCCTGCTGAAATGTAGGGTTTCGCAAGGATCAAATGAAGGGTAGAGCCACGGTTCGTAGCACATCTGAAATGTAATGTCCACTGTTCAAAGTGCCGTGAATGCGAACAAGAGGTGACCGAGACGTGTAAGCAATGGCACCCCTTGCCGGCCGAAGTGGCCGTGCGGTTAAAGGCGCTGCAGTCTGGAACCGCAAGACCGCTACGGTCGCAGGTTCGAATCCTGCCTCGGGCATGGATGTTTGTGATGTCCTTAGGTTAGTTAGGTTTAACTAGTTCTAAGTTCTAGGGGACTAATGACCTCAGCAGTTGAGTCCCATAGTGCTCAGAGCCATTTTTGAATGGCACCCCTTACCATCACGCCGGGTGATACGCCAGTATGGCGATGACGAATACACGCTTCCAACGTGCGTTCACCGCGATGTCGCCAAACACGGATGCTACCATCATGATACCGTAAACAGAACCTGAATTCATCCTAAAAAATGACGTTTTGCCATTCGTGACCCAGGTTCGTCGTTGAGTACACCATCGCAGGCGCTCCTGTCTGTGATGCAGCGTCAACGGTAACCGCAGCCATGGTCTCCGAGCTGATAGCCCATGCTACTGCAACCGTCGTCGAACTGTTCGTGCAGATGGTTGTTGTCTTGCAAACGTCCCCATCTGTTGACTCAGGGATCGAGACGTGGCTGCACGAACCGTTACGTCCATGCGGCTAAGATGCCTGCCATCTCGACTGCTAGTGATACGAGGCCATTGGGATCCTGCACGGCGTTCTGTATTACCCCCCTGAAGCCTCCGATTCCATATTCTGCTAACAGTTACTGGATCTCGACCAATGCGAACAGCAGTGTCGCGTTACGATAAACGGCAATCGCGATAGGCTACAATCCGACCTTTATCTAAGTCGGAAACGTGATGGTACGCATTTCTCCTCTTTACAGGAGGCATACAACAACGCTTCACCAGGCAACGCCGGTCAACTTCTGTTTGTGTATGAGAAATCGTTTGGAAACTTTCCTCATGTCAGCACGTTGTAGGTGTCGCCACCGGCGCCAACCTTATGTGAATGCCCTGAAAAGCTAATCATTTGCATATCACAGCATCTTTTTCCTGTCGGTTAAATTACGCGTCTGTAGCACGTCATCTTCATGGTATAACAATTTCAATGGCCAGTAGCGTACTTTCTGAAAGCAAATTTACTTTTCTGAAATAACCTTTCGTTGTGTACCTATGTTCAAGAATAAATGGCTCTGAGCACTATGGGACTCAACTGCTGAGGTCATTAGTCCTCTAGAACTTAGAAGTAGTTAAACCTAACTAACCTAAGGACATCGCAAACATCCATGCCCGAGGCAGGATTCGAACCTGCAACCGTAGCGGTCTTGCGGTTCCAGACTGCAGCGCCTTTAACCGCACGGCCACTTCGGCCGGCACCTATGTTCAAACGCACCTTACTTTAAAAACACGCCTCGTACATACGAGCTTCTACTGAAAGCCAATAACTCTGCACCGAAGGGAGATGGCGTGCATGTGACGTATCGGCGTTCTGCCACCTCACTGGTCCACGTTCAGAATATCTGACATGCAAGATATTGCTCTGAACGTTCGGAAAGGCTCCCCAACGTGATACTCCACGCTCCGACGCCAGAAACTCGGCACGGCCAACTCTTAAAGTTGCGATGCACAGTCCGTGTGCCGTCTGCCTTAGGAAATACGACTTCGGAAAAGTTTACTCCGTGAAAGACCTCTGCAGCGGTCGTTTCCTGCTCCGCGCTGTACGGTCAGAGTGTCCACGCGCCGGCAGGTCCGGCTGTGACCTTTGCAGTTATTTGCGCTGGCCCCGTTCCCAAAACAAAACTCAGTCACGCGAGCTGCGAGCGCGCTTCCGCGGCCATCTGGAAACGGTCCGATTCCGCGAATAGTTATCCGGCGAAATAACAAGGCGGCGCGGACGCGCTAATTGGCGACGCGCCGCTGCTCTCGCACTTCATTGACGGAGGGCGCCGCTCCGAGCCCGCTGCCGGCGAAACGATTGCGTCGCGGCCAGCGCTGCAGCAGGTTCCGGGAAAGGCGCCCTCGTCGGCCGGATGAATGGAGTGTGTGTGTGTGTGTGAGTGTGTGTGTGTGTGTGTGTGTGGTGCGGGACAATGGGCGAGCGAGCAGGCTGCCCGCCGGCCTACCGGGAACTTTCTGTTATCTGGTTGTGCGTCTGCCGCTGAAAAACAACCGGAAGGCGGGGGATTGCGTTACGTCTGGCGACACCCACATCACACCATGTACAACGAAGACCTCTTGTTCCACCGCGGAAGATCGTAACATAGTCCCTCCTTTCAATCGTCGTACGAACGTCGAAATGGCAGATACTGAGATAACCGATCGCGGAATTGAACAGCAGCTACAATCGCTTAATAGTGGAAAGTCGTCAGTCCAGATGAGATACCTATGAAATTCTATGAAGATTATCCGAAAGAACTAGCTTCCCTTCTAGCAGTAATTCATCATACACTACTGGCCATTAACATTGCTACACCACATACATGACCTGCTGCAGACGCGAAATTTCACCGACAGGAAGAAGATGCTGTGATATGCAAATGATTAGCTTTTCAAAGCATTCACACAAGGTTGGCGCCGGTGGCGACACCTACAACGTCCTGACATGATGAAAGTTTCCAACTGATTTCTCGTACACAGAAAGCAGTTGACCCGCGTTGCCTGGTGAAACATTCTTGTGATGCCTCGTGTAAGGAGGAGAAATGCGTACCATCACGTTTCCGACTTTGAAAAAGGTCGGTTTGTACCCTATCGTGATTGCTGTTTATCGTATCGCTACATTGCTGCTCCCGTTGGTCGAGATCCAATGACTGTTAGCAGAATATGGAATCGGTGGGTTCAGGAGGGTAATACGAAACGCCGTGCTCGATCCCAACGGCCTCGTCTCACTAGCAGTCGGGATGACAGGCATCTTGTCCGCATGGCTGTAACGGATCGTGCAGCTACGTCTCGATCCCTGAGTCAACAGATGGGGACGTTTGCAAGACTACAACCATCAGCACGAACAGTTTTTACGACGATTGCAGCAGCATGGACTATCAGCTCGGAGACCATGGCTGCGGTTACCGTTGACGCAGCATCACAGACAGGAGCGCCTGCGATAGTGTACTCAACGACGAACCTGGGTGCACGAATGGCAAAACGACATTTTTTCGGATGAATCCAGGTTCTATTTACTGCATCATGATGGTCGCATCCGTGTTTCCCGACATCGCGGTGAACGCATATTGGAAGCGTGTATTCGTCATCGCCATACTGGCGTATCACCCAGCGTGATGGTATCGGGTGCCATTGGTTACACGTCTCGGTCACCTCTTGTTCGCACTGACGGCACTTTGAACAGTGGACGTTACGTTTCAGATGTGTTACGACCCGTGGCTCTATCCTTCATTCGATCCCTGCGAAACCCTGCATTTCAGCAGGATGATGGACGACCGCATGTTGCATGTTCTGTGGTGGCCTTTCCGGATACAGAAAATGTTCGACTGCGGCCCTGGCCGGCACATTCTCCAGATATCTCACCAACTGAAAACATCTGGTCAATGGTGGCCGAGCAACTGGCTCGTCACTATACGCCAGTCACAACTCTTGGTGAAGTGTGGTATCGTGTTGTAGCTGCATGGGCACCTGTACCTGTACACGCCATCCAAGCTCTGTTTGACTCAATGCCCAGGCGTATCAAGGCTGTTATTACGGCCAGAGGTCGTTGTTCTGGGTACTGATTTCTCCGGATCTATGCACCCAAATGCGTGAAAATGCAATCACATGTCAGTTCTACTATCATATATTTGTCCAATGAATACCCGTTTGTCATCTTCATTTCTTTTTGATGTAGCAATTTTAATGGCCAGTAGTGTAGATGGCTTGAGCAACGAGAAGTACCTAACGACTGAAATAAAGCGCAGGTCATTCCCACTTTTGAGAAAGGATCTACACAATTATAGACCTATATCGCCGACGTCAGTCTGTTGTAGAATTACGGAATATGTTCTATGCTCAAGAATTATGACGTTTTTGGAAAATGAACATCTCCTCTATAAAAATGAACATGGATTCCGCAAACAGAGATCCCGTGAAACTCAGCTCGCTCTGTTCCTCCATGAAATCCACAGCGCACTGGACAACGGCGCTCAGGTTGATGCCGTGTTCCTTGATTTAAGTAAGGCATTTGAAACTGTCTCGCATTGCCGTTTAATAAAAAAAAATACGAGCTTACGAATTAGCGGAGCAGACCTACGATTGGATTCAAGACTTTCTTGCAAGTAGAACTCAACACGGTGCTCTTTAGCATTCGGGAGGACGACGGTTCAATCCCGCGTCCGGCCATCCTGATTTAGGTTTTCCGTGATTTCCCTAAATCACTCCAGGCAAATGCCGGGATGGTTCCTCTGAAAGGGCACGGCCGACTTCCTTCTCCATCCTTCCCTAATTCGATGAGACCGATGACCACGCTGTCTGGTCTCCTTCCCCAAACAACCAACTAACCAACGGTGCTGTTAACGGAACAGAATCGACAGATATGAAGGTAAAATCTGGAGCACCACACGGATGTGTAATAGGATCGTTGCTGTTTACAATATATATAAATGATCCATTAAAAAGCGTCGGATGCTCTTTAAGGCTATTCGCTGATGATGCAGTTGTCTGTACCAAAGTAACAACGCCAGAAAATAGTAATAATTTGCAGAAGGACCTGCATAGAACTGATGAATGGTGCAGGCTCTGGCAGTTGACACTGAACGTAAATAAATGTAACGTAGTGCACATACATAGGAAAAGAAATCCGCTACTGTACAGCTCACTATTGATGACAAACAGCTAGAGACTACATCTGCTGTAAAATATCTAGGCATAACTATCCAGAACGATCTTAAGTGGAACGATCATATAAAACAGATAGTGGGAAAAGCAGACACTAGACTCAGATTCATTGAAAGAATCTTAAGGAAAGAAGTGGCTTATAAGGCGCTTGTTCGCACGATTCGTGAGTATTGTTCATCTGTCTGGCATCCCTATCAGGTAGGACTCAGACAGCAAATAGGGTAGATCCAACGAAGAGAGGCACGTTTCGTCACGGGATCGTTTAGATGGCGAGAGAGCGTTACGGAGAATCTAAACAACTCGACTGGCAGACATTACAAGAGAGGCGTTGTGCATTATGGAGAGATTTACTAATGAAATTTCGGGACAACACTTTCCGAAAGGAGTCGGATATTACTTCCCCCCACATACATCTCGTGTATTGACCACGGCGGGACTGCTACGGTCGCAGGTTCGAATCCTGCCTCGGGCATGGATGTGGGTGATGTCCTTAGGTTAGTTAGGCTTAAGTAGTTCTCAGTTCTAGGGGACTGATGACCAAAGATGTTAAGTCCCATAGTGCTCAGAGCCATTTCAACCATTTTGTATTGACCACGAGGAGAAAATTCGAGAAATTAGAGCCATTACAGAGGCTTACCGACAATCAATCTTCTCACACATTATTCGTCAGTGAAACAGGGTTGGAGGGATCAGATAGTGGTACCGAAAGTATCCTCCGCCACACACCATTAGGTGGCTTGCGGAGTCTGCTGTAGATATAGATGACTTTGCGAGGTGCCGTGGCTAGCAGTGTATTTAACACTAAATTCTAGAATATACATATGTAAATGATGCTCTAAGCCCCCCCTATTCTAACTCCGACTTTTGCTGTTGCACAAGGATTAAAAAATATATGCGAACTGACTGTAATCATCCCTGCAAGTGGAGTAGAAAAGAGTTTGGCACCTGCAATAATTTAATTTGATAAATAAGTTAAATAAAGGAAGGTTTCATTAACGTAGTGAGAAATGATGGGTTGGTCTACCGATTAACAGAATGAAAGTTCTGTCCAAAATAACAATATGATTTATTAAGACTAAACACAAAGTAATAAACAAAAACACATGAAACATTTATAATACATCAAATTGGCTCAAATTGGAGACTCAAACAAACGCTGTGAAGGTGAAGTTGTCCCTAAATTAGATTTTGAGGTTTATGACAAAGTGGTATGTGGAGCCAATTCCTTGGCACTCAAATCTTAAGAGAGACACACAGTTAACCCAACATTAATTGCTGCTACTCAAAACAGAACAAAGTTAGAAAAATACGAACAGGCGCACTCTGCTGAGCTCTGATTATCACCTAGGAAAATCCCTATCTGCCGGTGCTGCGGACATACATTACCAAACTGCCTTCTTAACTGCCAGAACACGATCTGGCGTACCGGAGGCGATGGCTGCTTGCTTCGACCTCCTCGACCGAAAAGCGAGAGCCGACTACTTAGAGCACCCGTACAGGCCGAACACACAACATTCCCGTCCCCACGACAGTGGCCGTGGTTAAACGTTCCAATCAGCAACTCGAAAACCGGCGGAAAATTCCACTCCATTGCCGGATCACTACCATTCCACCAATGGAGATTCTTGGCGCCAATTTCTGCGCTGATTTTGCTACGTCACGGAGCTATGCCCTGAGCAAGCCGATCACAGTTACTATTTTGAAGAAAGCGCGGGAATTTTCCCGCCACAACTGCCTGGGTACACAAGTCATTCCCACGCTCGCTGGTAGCCCGCCAGAAAGTGTTTTCGCTAAGATTCTGCGAAGTAACGGAACCTCTAGCCCAGCCGCTACTTCAGACCCCTCCGGGCGTGTCTTTTGACAATGTCGGCGTCTGCAAAGCATTCACTCGACTTCCTCGCACCCGTCGGCGTAACCCTTTCCAGATCAGCGGAGCCCGCCTGTCACCGGACCACCCGGGTCACGAGAGACGCTGCGTGGGAAGTCCGCGTGTGAAGGAATAGCGACTTTTCACTGCATGCAATTAGAGACGAAAATCGTAAGATAGAAATATGAGAGGGGGCTCATGCCACCTCTCAACTTCTCCAGAGCAATTCACGCTCAAAATGGTGACCGCAAGTCAACCGTTACGTCCTGCCGATGCAAATGTGGCGGCTCCGCCTTCAAAAATATTCGATTAAGATTTTTTTTGTAATCGAGTTCTAAGTCTTAAGGTTCTTTTTCTTTTGTTTTTCCGGGGGGGGGGGGGGGAGGGGAGAGGTCTCAGGTCAACCGCCGCTGTTAGGGACCCAACACAAAAATCTCCCCTAGAAAAATCAATCTACGAGGGTAAAATGATGCCTGGGATCGTAGAATACGCATCTGCCACTCTGGGCAATCCTAAGTTCCAAACAGTAGAGAGTAGTGCCTAAAAGTGGATCCCGATTTTGTTTTTGACCTTTAAAAGATATAAAATAGTATTTTAAAAGCATCAAAAATTTACTTTAGAATGTTATGTGCTCTCTACATTTTATTCTTGCCTTTGTTGCGGCTACCTACGTCCTTCTGACTGCATCTCTTGGTCTCCCTCTACGACTTCTGCCTACCACGCTTCCCTCCGGTACTGAATTGGTGATCCCCTGAAGTCTGAGACTGTGTCCTATGAACCGACCCCTTCTTCTAGTCAGGTTGCGCCACAAATTTCTTTTCTCCCCAATTCGGTTCAGTACCCGTCTAATCTTGAGCATTCCTCTGTAGCACCACATTTCAAAAGCTTCTGTTCTGTTGTTGTCTAAACTGTTTATCATCCATGTTCCACTTCTATACTTAGCTACACTCCATATAGTGTTAATATGTTCAGGAAAGACTTCCTAAAACTTAAATCAATATTCCATTTCAATAAATTTCTCTTCTTCAGAAACACATTCCTCGCCAGTGCCAGTCTTCATTTTGTATCTTTTCCACTTCGGTCATCATCACTTATTTCGCTACCAAAATAGAAAAACTCATCTACTACTTTACAGTCTCGTTAACTAATCTAATTCCCTGAACATTACCTGATTTAATTCTACTACAGTCCATTATCCTTGTTTTGCTCTTGTTGAAGTTCATCTTATATCCTCCTTTCAAGACACTGTTCATTCCGTTCAGCTGCTCTTCCAGAAATTATAATGTCATCATTAAACCTCAAAGTTTTTATTTTTTCTCCCTGAACTTTAATTTATACTCCATATTTTTTTCGTTGGTTTCTTTCATTGTTTGCTCAATACACAGACTGAATAACATCAGGGATAGGCTAAAACCCTGTCTCAGCCCCCTCTCAACCACTGCCTCTTTCTCATGCCCTTCGACTCTTATAAATGCCGTCTAGTTTCTATACAAATTGTAAATAGCCTTTCGCTTCCTGTACTTTACCCTTTCTACCTTCGAAATTTCAAACAGTGAAGTCCAGTCAACTTTGCTAAAAGCATTCACTACTTCAACAACTGCTGTAAACGTAAGTTCTCCTTTGTTTAACCTACCTTCTACGAGAAGTCGTATGCTTAGTATTGCCTCACGTGTTCCTAGATTTTTCCGGAATCCAAACTGATCTTTCCCAAGGTCGGCTTCTACCAGTTTACTCTTAGGAAATGTAACTGAAAGTTATTACGAGCGAGCTTTAAAATATTATGGGAACTGGAAACTAGTGCCTTTTTTACATTAAATTCAAACACATAGCTTCAACAAGTTTTTATTTTTAATCAATGACGTAATGTAACCATCCTTATTATCAAAAACGCTATGGATATTTTCAATGCTGCAACGATTAAAAGCAATTGGTTTTTGAGCTAAATAACTTGAGATGGTATTTTGGACGTCATCCAAGTTTTCTCATTTTCTGCTACTTAGAAAGAGTTGCGGCGATAGGAATGAAACTAAATCCACTGGCGCAATGTCGGGTGAGTATGTAGGGTGAGGCAATACCTCCTACCCCAGTTCATTAATTCTTGCCATGGCTTGCCTTCCGCAGTGCGGTTTTGCAATATCGTGCTCCAGAATAACGTCTTCTCTGTTGACAGCCGCTAGGGATTTCTCACTTAAAGACTGATTTACTTGCTCAAGTTGTTCACAGTAAAGGATGGCATTCACACGTCGTCGAGATTGTAGCATTTCAAAGTGAACGACCCCGGGAATCCTCCTCCAAACACACAAAAGCCATTCTTTCGGAGAGAGCCACTGCCTTTTTCGTTTTGGATTCTCACAGAGGATACACTATTCATGATCTAGTGGTCAAGCGATCAAGAAACCCTTCTATATTGTGCCGCTGTAGCAATAAGTTGCATGTGGCGGATCGGTTATCTTTGCTTTCGTCGGACAGATTATGGGGAACCCAACACTTCCTCTGCTTACTTTATCAATATGCTGAAAATGTTCCTGGATGGTTGATCAAGATTGATAAAGAATGTTCGACAAATCCTCGATTGTCTGACACGGAGTTGCTTAATACTTTTCCTCTTAACATGTCATTGTCTAGGTTACTGGTCTTCCTTGTCGATACGAGTCGGAAAGATCAAAACTACCGAATTTGAACTTAGAAAACCACCTTTGGCATTTACGAATGTCTAATGTTCTTCTTCGACAAACATCGCAATGTTTTTGGCAGCAATTGTTGCCTTACTACCCTTCTACGTCTATATCTACAAATATACTCCGCTAGCCACCAAGCGGTGTGTGGCGGAGGGCACTATTGGCGCCAAAGTCATATCCCCCCCCCTCCCACCTCCACACCCCTGTACCACTCGCGGATCGCGCGATAAAAAAACGGCTGAACGCCTCAGTACGAGCTCTAATTTCCCTTATCTTTGAATGGTGATCATTGCGCGATTTGAAAGTTGGTGGTAATAATATACGCTCTACATCCTCGGCGAAGATCGGATTTCGGAATTTAGTGAGCAGCCCCTTCCGTTTAGCGCGTCGTCTATCTGCAAGTGTGTCCCACTTCAAACTTTATATGAGTTCTGTGACGCTCTCGCGATGGCTAAATGTACCAGTCACGAATCTTGGACCTTCTCAATCTCTTGAATCAGACCCAACTGGTAAGGGTCCCATACAGACGAACAATACTCCAAGACTGGACGAACTAAAATATTGTAAGCAATTTCCTTTGTTGAAGGACTGCATCGCTTCAGTATCCTACCAATAAACCGCAATCTAGAGTTCGCCTTACCCGTTACTTGTGTAATCTGATCATTCCATTTGAGATCATTTCCAATAGTCACACCCAGATACTTGACTGATGTTACCGCTTCCAAAGACTCATCATTTATTTTGTACTCGTACATTAATGGGGATTTTCGCCTTGTTGTACGCAGTAGGTTACACTTACTAATACTGAGAGACATTATAGCGCCATCTATCACAAAGCGAAAAAAGTGGTGCAACTAAAACATTCATATTTCTGTACATACTACACGAATACGTAATAAAAGTGGGGGTTCCTATTTAAAAAAACGGAGTTGATATCCGTTTGACCTATGGCAGCGCCATCTAGCGGGCCAACCATAGCGCCGTTTGGTTTCCCCCTTCAGGCTAGACGAGTTTCGTTCTTTGTAGTTTTTTCGTTGAATGCTTATTTAATGAGATATGTGCCTGGTCACTATCAATGGACCATTTATATTGCATCCTCATAAACTTTCTGAATGGAAGAATAGAGCCTGTTAATTCTGGCGTTTTAACTCATCTTTGTCCCAATTGTTGTAATGTGGCGAGGAGTTTTAGGTGGTGGGTATACAATGGTAGAAATCTGGGAGGTTTCCCACTAGGAACGCCCACAGGCAGTGATCCCACAAGCACACTGCTCTGCGTAGCCAGATTACCTCAAAAGTGCCTTTCAGAGCAGTGTGATCCACACGAGCTCCCAAAATATTTCAACAAAAGCCCATAGGTTGTCCTAAAAGTAGACACAGAGAACAGAGCCACCACTATGTTTCACTAAACGGTATGTACATGTACATCTGCATTTATACTCCACAAGCCACCCAACGGTGTGGGGCGGAGGGCACTTTACGTGCCACTGTCATTACCTCCCTTTCCTGTTCCAGTCGCGTATGGTTCGCGGGAAGAACGACTGTCTGAAAGCCTCCGTGCGCGCTCTAATCTCTCTAATTTTACATTCGTGATCTCCTCGGGAGGTATAAGTAGGGGGAAGCAATATATTCGATACCTCATCCAGAAACGCACCCTCTCGAAACCTGGCGAGCAAGCTACACCGCGATGCAGAGCGCCTCTCTTGCAGAGTCTGCCACTTGAGTTTATTAAACATCTCCATAACGCTATCACGGTTACCAAATAACCCTGTGACGAAACGCGCCGCTCTTCTTTGGATCTTCTCTATCTCCTCCGTCAACCCGATCTGGTACGGATCCCACACTGATGAGCAATACTCAAGTATAGGTCGAACGAGTGTTTTGTAAGCCACCTCCTTTGTTGATGGACTACATTTTCTAAGGACTCTCCTAATGAATCTCAACCTGGCACCCGTGAGCTGCATTTACACACCCAGGGATCGTTCCACCAGTCATAAGATGTTCTGGCATAACCACAAGCGCCGGAGAGAAGATGCAGAACCCAAGAGCAGAGAAGGCGGCGAGGAAACGGCGGCCAATGGTGAGCGAAATTGGACCGCGCCATGCCAAGAGCGACACCTGGAAGAAGCGAATATAAGCGGCGCTCCTGATAGCCTCGGCCGCTCAGATGAGCAGCGGATCACCCACGTTAGTTGTCAGTGACGTGTGTCAACTTGCCTGGACATTTCACATATCAACGACTCTAAATTACATTGCAAGTCGCCCCTCGTTTGCGACTACTATTTGTAAATCTCCAAAGTTAAGTACTCGCAATTGCTTTCTAGAAATAAAACTACTAATGTTATTTGTTTGAATAGTTGTTCCTCTACCTCCTGTACACGGCAGATATGCCCCAACCCCCCCCCCCCCCTCCAGTACACCTATTGCAATATGCTGATGACACCGCATTCCTCGCCCTCACTCCTACCCTCCACCAGTCCCAACGTCTTCTCCAGAATCACCTTGACCTTTTTGCTGCATGGTGAAACCAGTGGCTCCTAAAACTCAACCCTTCCAAGACCCAGGCCATCATCGTAGGTCGTACCACTCAGTCCTTCCGGCTCCTGGATTTCTCCCTTACTGTCTGCGCCCGTCCTGTCCGCCTCACCCCCACCCTCACCTACCTTGGCCTCACCATTAGACCGTCACCTCACTGGATCCCTCATCTCCGCTCCATCCATCCAAAGCCCACAACCACCTCCGACTCCTCAAACTCCTCTCTGGCCGGTCATGGGGGTTGCACCCCTCTACCATCCTCCACACCTACAAATCCTTAATCCGTCCCATACTATGTTATGCCAGTCCTGCCTGGATATCTGCCCCCCCCCCACATTCTATAAGTCCCTCGAGATCCTTGAGCATCATGCACTCCGCCTCGCCTTCCGTATTCGCCTCCCGTCTCCGACGCGGATCCTCTATGATCTCATTCCTTTCCCCCATGTGCTCCTATTCCTCGAACATATCCGCATCCTCTACACCTCCCGCCGTCTTGAACCCCCTCACCCCCTGGTTGCTCCTCTCCTCTCTGATCCCCGCCCCCTGCCACGTCTTCACCGTTGTGTCCCCCCTACCCTCCATCTCTACACCCTACATCTCCTTTCCCAAGGTGGCTTCCATCAACTCCCCCTCCCGGATGATGCCCTCTCTCCCTCCATTTATCCCTCATATCAACTCTGATCCTCACTCCCCCTCCTTTCCTCTGTCCTTTTCCCGGGCTCCCTCTCCCCCCTTCCATCCTCTTTCTTCCACACCTCCCCTCTCTTTGCCCCCTTCCCTCCCCCGAGTCCTTTTACATTTCCCTCCTCTGCCTCCTCTCATTCCGTCTCGCGTCTGCCCTTCTCCCCCTTTATTAGTCCTCTCCCTCCTTGGTTCCCCCCCCCTTTCGTTTTTTCCTCTCCTCCCTCCTTGTTTTTCCCCCTACCCCAGGTCCCCCCCCCCCCCCCACATCTGCCTTAGATCGCGAGTGCCATCTTTGTGCCACCTTTTCCGTGCAGTGTTTTACAGTGTGTTTTTCCAGTGCATGCTCCGTGTTGTGTCTTTTGGGAAGTGTAGCGAACAGCCATCATACAGTCGCTGGGTGTGCTTTTTATCACTTGCGAACAGAAACCAGACTGTCACCATGTTTTTTAATTGTGTGTCTACTATGTTACTTGTCTGATTCCTGTGTATTTTATCAACATTGCCGTCCCCTTTAGCTTTCTGTTTTAACTTTCCGCATTTTTACGCCATTTTCCACTTTAAATCACCATTTTATCGCCTGTTTTTTCTTGTTTCTTTCATCTTCCTTTTTTTAAAAAAAAAAGTCTGTAGGCTGTAGAGCAGCGTAGTAAGCTGCTGCCAGCCCGCCCCCTTCGGGGGGAATTGAAAATCAATAAAGAAAAAAAAATAGTTGTTTAGCATTCCGAGAACGCTGCATCCCTTGGGAACCCTGACAGTGACAAATGGGCAAGAGCCCACACAGGGCGAGAGCCAGTACACTACCAACTTTTAGTTTATAGAGAGCGTTATTGTTCTGATGGAGCCTGGTGAGTGCTGGCTGATCTGTGGACTGTCCACGAATGGAGGTATCTGAATTATTTAGCGCATAAATTTCAGTCATTTTTGTTTCAGTTCTTTTGATAATCGGAGGTAGTGATGCTAGTAATCGTGGGAATAATTTTATGTGAAGATTTAACATCATTCTTCAATTTTTTTTGCTGTACTATAGTCAGGACCAAGAGATAGGACAAAGACACTTCGTTTTCCAGACTGATAGTGTTGTGGAGTCGTTGTCAATGTGCGGGATAAGTTTTTTAAGCGTAGTTACATGAAGTGCGAGGTTGAATTTTAATTTTTGTGTGCACACACACACAATGCCAAGTGGTCAACATTAGATTTTAAGCTTATTTCTTGCTAATCTACTGTAAATGTGTCCACCTTTAGTGCGTGCTTGTTACATGAAGCCTATTCCAAATTTCTACTGGATTCCCTCCCGCCGCAGGTTCGAGTCCTGCTTCGGGCATGGGCGTGTGTGAGGTTCTTAGCATAAGTTAGTTTAAGTAGTGTGTAAGTCTAGCGACCGATGATCTAAGCAGTTTGGTCCCTTAGGAATTCACATACATTCAGACATTCTACTGAATTCTTCTTTCATAAACTGATGATGTTTTCATTGTGTGTATTGTGCCATTTACGACCAAGTGTTAATCAGAGCACGTTTTATCTCATTTTATCTCTACCGGAGATACGCTCTGCCGAGTAGGCATTGTGTTTTGTAGTAGTTTTGGTAGTAGTAATATGATATTTACTTCAGTTTGTTACGAAATGAGTGAGTGTACGAGTGCTAAATTCGATTTCCTAATTGCTCTATACCGTTTATTATCCCATTCACCCCAAATCATAGTTTCGATTTGGTGCACTGTTCAGTTTCGCTTAACTTTTGTGTAAAGCAGAAAATCACATCAGTCTATTATTTTTGTGTTATTTCTTTTTGTCTGTACTAGGACCATTGTTAATCAAATTGTTTAGTAAGTTATTCAGTCCATATACTGAAAAGTAAACCATACCTTCAAAATCGCAATCCTATCTCAAATACTTAATTTATTTGCGGAGGAGTAAGACAAGATCCCATTAATGAATTTAAACGACATATTCTGCCTCCCTGATACAGAACTGTTCAACATATTTTCAAATGCAATAAACTTTCATGAGACTGAGAAGCTTATGGCCACAAACAGCGTGGTTCATATTTCTAGATTTCCGGAAAGCATTGTAGGCTGTTAACGAAGGTACGAGAATGGGGGTTCACAGATTTGTGAGTGGCTCGAAGGCTTCTTAAGTAATAGAATCGAGTATGTTGTCCTCGACGGCGAATGCTCACATCAGAGACAAAAGGGTATAGTCGGGAGTGCCCCAGGGAAGTGTGGTAGGACAGCTATTGTTCTCTACATACATAAATGATTAGGCGGACAGCACGGGCAGCTGTCTACGGTTGTTTGCTGACGATGCTGTGGCGTACGGTAAGCTGTCGAAGTTCACTGACTGTAGGAGGCTACAAGATGATTTAGACAAAATTTCTAGTTGGTGTGATGAAAGCTAGCTCTTGTAGGTAGGCTGTTTAGGTTTCTATATTGGTGACGCTACGTAGTGCTCCGTACGAATATCGCTGACTGCGCCGTGTGCAGTCTGTGGCTGGTTGGACTCATTGTTGGAATATTCGCTAGTGTAGCGATGGGCAGTTGGAGGTGAGCCGCCAGCAGTGGTGGATGTGGGGAGAGATATGCCAGAGTTTTGAGAGGTTACTATGAGCGGACGATCTGGAGGTGTGTCCGTCAGAAAAAGGAAATTTGTAAAACTGGATGTCACGAATATATAGACTTTTGAACACTATTAAGGTAAATACATTGTTTGTTCTATGTCAAAATCTTTCATTTGCTAACTATGCCTGTCAGTAGTTTGTGCCTTCAGTAGTTAGAATCTTTTATTTAGCTGGCAGTATTGGCGCTCGCTGTATTGCAGTAGTTCGAGTAACAAAGATTTTTTTGAGGTCGCTGTATTGCAGTAGTTCGAGTAACGAAGATTTTTGTGAGGTAAGTGATTCATGAAAGGTATAGGTTATTGTTAGTCAGGACCATTCATTTGTAGGGATTATTGAAAGTCAGATTGCGTTGCGCTAAAAATATTCTGTAAGTTTAGTGATGATCAGAATAAGTAAAGAGAGAACTGTCTGAGTACGTTCAGTTTTGCTCAGCTGTTTGAAAATCAAATAACGCAAGAGGTTTAATAGCACAATCATTCTTTACATTCAAAGGAGAAGTTTCACTCCCAATGTAAAAAAATGTAAGATAATGTGGATAAGTAGTAAAAGCAAATTCATAATGTTCGGGTACAGCAATAATAGTTCCCTACGTGACGCAGTCACGTCGTTTTAATGTCTGTCCAAAAGGCTGCAGAGCAATATGAAATGGGACGACCGTGGTAGGGAAGGCTAATGGTCGTCTTCGGGCTATTGCGAGAATTTTCGGAAAGGGTGGTTCACCTGTAAAGGAGACCGCCTGTGTAATGCTGGTGCCACGTATTACTGAATACTGTGTTTGGGATCCGCACCATTTAGGATTAAAGGAAGGCATCGAAGCAATTCAGATGCGCCTGCTAGCTTTGTTAATGGTAGGTTCGAACGACGCTTAAGTGTTACAGAGGCCCTTCAGAACTCAAATGCGAATCCCTGGAGGGAACGTGACGTTCTTTTCGAAGAACACTATTGAGAAAATTTAGAGAAGCGGCATATGAAGCTGAATGCCGAACGATTCTACTGTCCAGAACGTACGTTAGGCGTAAGGACCACCAAGATACGAGAAATTAGGACTCATACAGAGGCATATAGACAGTCGTTTCCCCTTCGCTGTATTTGCGAGTGGAACAGGATAGGACATGACAAATATGTGGTGAAACGAGCGCTGCGTCATTGTGAGAAATAGAGTGTGAGCCGGGACTTACCCCAATTCACTGCTACTAGCGACACGTCATCAGAATACGCCCGCGCTTAGCATACGAAAGTATTGCGCCACTATCTAAGAGCAAAATTAAAAACTGAAATAGCTTTTACAAACTTTGTCAGTGAATACTTCAGTATATTAATGTCAAAACTGTTAAATTTCAGAATGATCAGATGATTAAGTTTCGCTAAGTATATCACTTTAAGAAAAAAACAGGTGGCGCTAAATAATGAAGATAGAAAGCTAAGAATTGTTCATAATGTGCATATTTATGTCAGAATCAAAAGTTACAGTCTCAACTTGATCGGAGCAATATTTTGGTCAAACTCGCCGTTTGTACAAAAAATTGAAGGCGCTGAACATTAGGCTCAGAAAGATGAAAATTCGTATGCAGCCTCAGTTTTGATATAAAAATATTAAGTATGTGACTGTATTAAGCTACTTCCAATAATTTTCAAGTAATTTATAAAAATAAACTAAATTTGAAACGAAAATATCCTTATTCGTAATAGATTAAGTATTTTTTGCATTTACTATAGAAAGTTCTAATTATAGCACTTGATTACATTCATTAAAGAGTACAATTGTACCAAATTTCAAGACTTTACTGTAAATAAATCGTTACAAGGAATCTTAAAGAGGCTGTTCAGAGGTCTGTTGTACTGTCGCTTCCGTTCTATAAATTCTAGCCGGCAGTCGAGCCTAAACTTTTTCAGTAACAAAAGCAAACCTAACTTTAATTAGGTAAAGATTATGAAGATTGTAAAAGCCGGGTGTTGTGGCCGAGCGGTTCTAGGCGCTTCAGTCCGAAACCGCGGTGCTGCTACGGTTGCAGGTTCGAATCCAGCCTCGGGCATGGATGTGTCTGATGTCCTTAGGTTAGTCAGGTTTATGTAGTTCTAAGTTCTAGGGGACTGATGACCTCAGATGTTAAGTTCCATAGTGTTCAGAGCCATTTGAACCATTTTGAAGATTGTAAATTGTTACAAAAAATGGTTCAAATGGCTCTGAGCACTATGCGACTTAACTTCTGAGGTCATCAGTCGCCTAGAACTTAGAACTACTTAAACCTAACTAATCTCAGGACATCACACACATCCATGCCCGAGGCAGGATTCGAACCTGCGACCGTAGCGGTCGCTCGGTTCCAGACTGTAGCGCCTAGAACCGCAGGGCCACCCCGGCCGGCAAAATTGTTACACAACAGAGATATTAATTAATACGTGTCCCAGATAGGAGCCATTTAGATGCTGCTACTTGTGGCTAGGGCATTTGATAGTAAATATTCCGTCCGGTGATCCGCTTTGGCCACGTATAAATACAGCCACAGAAGCAGTGAGGGAGACACTTAGCACACAGCTGTCAATCTGTCCGCGTCGCTCAAACGCCGGCGTACCCTCTGCCTCGGATGACGTCAGAGCCAGGCATCTACCAAACGCGTTTTCAGGGTAAAAGTAGGAAGTGAACTCGCGAGGACTGTACATCGTCCTGGATCGCTTATATTTCACGGGAGTAACTGTTTGTGTGCCGCCCGTAATGTTGACAAATCCGCTTGGCAGGCGGTGAGACTATTTTCTACTTTTGTGGTGAGCAATTAACTTTAATGATTAGAAATCTGCTAGAGAAACCAATTACTGGGAACCTACTGTAGAGATCGCCTCTGAAATGCTAATAGCGCTGCTTCTGATAGGGGCATTATTATTATTATCAGCAATGTGATTAAGTTTGTGCGTGTGGAACATTATTACAATTATCAGTTATGTTATTATGTTTGTGCGTGTGACCTTTTACTGAATATATTAATCAGTTAGAACTCAAAACTTCTATTTATAGTCATAGTTCCTGATCACACTGAGGAAACAGCAAGTAGGAACATTTTCTGAGCGCAAGAAGAATGTGGACTTGCAGACTCGTAATTATGCTTAGTATGTTCTCCATCACTTTCTCGCTCACCGCAAAAATAATTTTCAGGTCCCTTGTAAGGGGTTCACTACCCTGGTTGAGCAAATGTAATCTCGATGTATTGCTCACTTGCTAGAACGACAATTCACAGGCGCTGCCTGAGACATAAAATATCTTTGCCCCTGTCAAAAGAGCTGCAATAAAGTCGCAGGTCAGAGCAGTCTCTGCCACAGTTGCAGTCGCTCGCTGCTACAGTGTAGTTGTAGTCTGTCGCTGGTACAGTGCAGTTCATAGTTAGTAGTTGTCAAACTCACAGTGCAGAACAAATTGTAAAATTTTAGCTTATGGAACTGAATAATAATTGTGATCAGCCGCCTACCTAAATGATATCACGCAATGAGATGATGATGAACAAATGAATAATTGTTAATATAATGAAAAATCAACAGCGTAATTATCTATTGTAAGGTAAATTTTATTATTTTGTTGGCATGCGCGTAGTTAAGTCACTTGTCTGAGATGTTAATATGAATTTGTTTCAATCTTTTCTTTTGTGATTCGTCAGCACCAGTTGTCCCAGATTTGTAATACACTCCTGGAAATTGAAATAAGAACACCGTGAATTCATTGTCCCAGGAAGGGGAAACTTTATTGACACATTCCTGGGGTCAGATACATCACATGATCACACTGACAGAACCACAGGCACATAGACACAGGCAACAGAGCATGCACAATGTCGGCACTAGTACAGTGTATATCCACCTTTCGCAGCAATGCAGGCTGCTATTCTCCCATGGAGACGATCGTAGAGATGCTGGATGTAGTCCTGTGGAACGGCTTGCCATGCCATTTCCACCTGGCGCCTCAGTTGGACCAGCGTTCGTGCTGGACGTGCAGACCGCGTGAGACGACGCTTCATCCAGTCCCAAACATGCTCAATGGGGGACAGATCCAGAGATCTTGCTGGCCAGGATAGTTGACTTACACCTTCTAGAGCACGTTGGGTGGCACGGGATACATGCGGACGTGCATTGTACTGTTGGAACAGCAAGTTCCCTTGCCAGTCTAGGAATGGTAGAACGATGGGTTCGATGACGGTTTGGATGTACCGTGCACTATTCAGTGTCCCCTCGACGATCACCAGTGGTGTACGGCCAGTGTAGGAGATCGCTCCCCACACCATGATGCCGGGTGTTGGCTCTGTGTGCCTCGGTCGTATGCAGTCCTGATTGTGGCGCTCACCTGCACGGCGCCAAACACGCATACGACCATCACTGGCACCAAGGCAGAAGCGACTCTCATCGCTGAAGACGACACGTCTCCATTCGTCCCTCCATTCACGCCTGTCGCGACACCACTGGAGGCGGGCTGCACGATGTTGGGGAGTGAGCGGAAGACGGCCTAACGGTGTGCGGGACCGTAGCCCAGCTTCATGGAGACGGTTGCGAATGGTCCTCGCCGATACCCCAGGAGCAACAGTGTCCCTAATTTGCTGGGAAGTGGCGGTGCGGTCCCCTACGGCACTGCGTAGGATCTTACGATCTTGGCGTGCATCCGTGCGTCGCTGCGGTCCGGTCCCAGGTCGACGGGCACGTGCACCTTCCGCCGACCACTGGCGACAACATCGATGTACTGTGGAGACCTCACGCCCCACGTGTTGAGCAATTCGGCGGTACGTCCACCCGGCCTCCCGCATGCCCACTATACGCCCTCGCTCAAAGTCCGTCAACTGCACATACGGTTCACGTCCACGCTGTCGCGGCATGCTACCAGTGTTAAAGACTGCGATGGAGCTCCGTATGCCACGGCAAACTGGCTGACACTGACGGCGGCGGTGCACAAATGCTGCGCAGCTAGCGCCATTCGACGGCCAACACCGCGGTTCCTGGTGTGTCCGCTGTGCCGTGCGTGTGATCATTGCTTGTACAGCCCTCTCGCAGTGTCCGGAGCAAGTATGGTGGGTCTGACACACCGGTGTCAATGTGTTCTTTTTTTCCATTTCCAGGAGTCTATATTCAATTTTCCCGTGTAATGGATTGTAGACCTTTATCAATAACGTAAAAAAGTTTCAGGATATAATTGTTTTTACCAGTCAACTATAAAAGTATAATTTCCCCTTAAGTCATTGCCAGTCCCGATCCAGTCATTTATCTAAATTAAAATGTTGCGGCATTTTGTCAGATCATAGTCATGTGCTCTTTAGTGATCAGACGACCAACTCCGCAGCTTGTAACCTCCCCGGAGAATTTTGAATGTCTGCAATAATAAATGAATGGTGGCCAAGCGTAACCTCCCTACATGAAATGTACTGACTATGACAATTAAATATTTGACTCGCAATGTGACTCAACGTGCAAGCTCCCACAAAAATAATGAGAGACAATTTAATGCTAATGAAACTTCAGTCACAATGTAAACTCAATTAGACCGAAATATCAGTCTTTGGGCCTGTGCAAAAAAAATCATGATTAATTTCTTACCTCAGTATAACTGCATGTCAGGTTTCTGCTCTTATTGTTGACTACTGCTTGGAGGAAATGCATTGCAAATAATATATATATATTTTTTTGAAATCTAACTGAAACTTTTCTTTAAAGGAAATGGAAGGAAATCATTGGTTCAATTAAATGGTTTTTTTGTAAAAATTGCTTTGAAATCAAAATTATTATTGGGGCGATTAGTTACAGTTAATTTACATTATTAGCTGAGCGCATTTAAAAATAATATACCTCGTCCTGTATCTTGACCAGAATGCCATGTCGACGCCCGCCGACTCCTCACACACAACTGCACTCGACTGCTACTACCGACATACTGCACTGCTCACAGACTGCCCACTGACAGACTGCTCGCAACTGTACTGCACGACTACTACCGACCGACTGCTACCGACGACTACTGAACTGAGCTACTGCTACCGACAGAGTGCACTGCACGACGACTACTACCGACGACTGTTAACAGAGTACTGCTCGCAACACTCGCGCGGTCAAGCGCAGACTAACCACGATAAAAGGCTCTCTGGTCAAAGATTTTATCATGCCTCACCATCGCTGCTACGTTACATACGTGTTTCAAGCTGTGTCACTAAGTAATGTCAGTTTTTCTCGTCATTCAGATCTCAGACAAATGTTATCCAGTATTAGTGGATAGGCCAGCACTGCACTAAGCTCTGCCATTTACGAGCAGATATATAGACAGCGTCATCCGACGACACCATCATGAGGAAAGAATTTTTCAGTATATTTCTCACGGACAGATTCAGATTGATTTCACAGGGCCATAGAGTAGCGCTGCTTACGTCAAAATTTATCTGCTTTTCATAAGTTAAGATTTATCAGTTTTCATACGTCAGAACTTAATTATCCGAATTTAATTATTTTTATATTTTATTTTCTGTTCGGGAAGGTTACACATCATTATATATTTTTTTTATTTGTACGGCAAGGTTACAACCTGTAAATACGACGACGAGTAAGAAAATCCACCCACCGCTCCACAACTAGTGCTACAAGTTACCCTCCGCCACGCGCCATAGGGTGGCTTGCTGAGCATCTGCGTGGATGTGGATGTAGAATACTTGTAGAATACTTGAAATAAGAAAAGACAGCTTTCCACTGAGTATTTCCTTTAAGCAAATATCAGATGCAGGCAGTGAGTGGAGCTATACACTGTGTAAGGAGGTGGAAACTGAAGTAATTATATAATCTATTTTCAGTTTTCCACATTTATTTGTTTTCTGCATATTTCAACAGATACGTTTCTAAAACTCTCTACTTTCTTTAAATTAAACACTGCCGGGGACAGCGTTACCAGCACCTAACAGAGTTCTGATGTCCGCCCCGATAGCTGAGTGGTCAGCGTCACGGATTGCCGTCCTACGGGCCCGGGTTTGATTCCCGGCTGGGTCGGGGATTTTCTCCGTTCAGGGACTGGGTGTTCTGCTGTCTTCATCATCATTTCATCCCCATCCGGTGAACAGGTCGCCCAATGTGGCGTCGAATGTAATAAGACCTGTACCAAGGCGGCCGGACCTGCCCCGTAAGGGGTCTCCCGGACAATGACGCTAAACGCTTAATTCATTTCATTACAGAGTTCTGATGGTGGTCATTGTGGGTCTCGGTTTACCCTGCTGATCAAATCGGGCGGTTTGCAAATTTGTGGAGCTTTCGGATGTAACAGTGACCAGACGTTGGACGGTACGGAAACGAGAGCGTAAGTATGCTCGTTATCAAGGTTCCGAACGACAACGTCTGACCATCATAAGGGAGGCTCCACATACTGTGCACCGAGCACCTCGTAACCCCTTCACATCTGTACCTCGCAGTCGAGAAGAAGTAATGGACTCCCTACAAAAATCTGTTGCCATCACGTACCACTGATCAGAGACTGGCGGATTAGGAAATTACATTCCCATACATGGGGTGCCGTTGAAGAGTACAATACAGATGGTTGTATTTGGGGCGGTGCCGTAAACCATGAAGCATAAGGCTGCTGATGAACGGCGTCGTATTGTGTTCAGTGACGAAGGAAATCAGTTGTGTACCGCCTCATATGAATATCGTCGGCAAGTATGGCGACGGCGTGGGTGGAGGTCCCATTCCTTCAATGCTATGAAGAAGAATAATGATGTTACTCTCAGCGTCATGGCGTGCAGAAGAGGTCCCATTTTTTCAGTGCTTTGTAGAGGCATGGCGTAGTTATTCCTGGCGCTATGGCGCGGGACATGGATATGACTTCAGCTCTCGGCTGATGCTGATTATGGAATCTGCGACAGCAGAACAGCCCATAACTAACGTCCTGCAACTTCATGCGTTACGTTTCATGCGATAGTACAGGGTGATTCAAAAAGAATACCACAACTTTAAAAATGTGTATTTAATGAAAGAAACATAATATAACCTTCTGTTATATATCATTACAAAGAGTATTTAAAAAGGTTTTTTTTTCACTCAAAAACAAGTTCAGAGATGTTCAATATGGCCCCCTCCAGACACACGAGCAATATCAACCCGATACTCCAACTCGTTCCACACTCTCTGTAGCATATCAGGCGTAACAGTTTGGATAGATGCTGTTATTTCTCGTTTCAAATCATCAATGGTGGCTGGGAGAGGTGGCCGAAACACCATATCCTTAACATACCCCCATAAGAAAAAATCGCAGGGGGTAAGATCAGGGCTTCTTGGAGGCCAGTGATGAAGTGCTCTGTCACGGGCTGCCTGGTGGCCGATCCATCGCCGCGGGTAGTTGACATTCAGATAGTTACGGACAGATAAGTGCCAATGTGGTGGCGCTCCATCCTGCTGAAATTGTGGAATTTGCAGCTCTCTGCTAGCTCTGCGAGTCGATTTTCCTGGGCTGCGAACAAATGCTTGCTGGATGCGTGCTACACTTTCATCACTCGTTCTCGGCCGTCCAGAACTTTTCCCTTTGCACAAACACCCATTCTCTGTAAACTGTTTATACCAACGTTTAATACACCACCTATCAGGAGGTTTAACACCATACTTCGTTCGAAATGCACGCTGAACAACTGTCGTCGATTCACTTCTGCCGTACTCAATAACACAAAAAGCTTTCTGTTGAGCGGTCGCCATCTTAGCATCAACTGACGCTGACGCCTAGTCAACAGCGCCTCAAGCGAACAAATGTACAACTAAATGAAACTTTATAGCTCCCTTAATTCGCCGACAGATAGTGCTTAGCTCTGCCTTTTGTCGTTGCAGAGTTTTAAATTCCTAAAGTTGTGGTATTCTTTTTGAATCACCCTGTATTCATTTCTCAATAGGACAGCAGCGCGTGATTACCCGAGCGGTCTGAGGCGCTGCAGTCATGGACTGAGCGGCTGGTCCAGGCGGAGGTTCGAGTCCTCCCTCGGGCATGGGTGTGTGTGTTTGTCCTTAGGATAATTTAGGTTAAGTAGTGTGTAAGCGTAGGGATTGATGACTTTCGCAGTTAAGTCCCATAAGATTTCACACACATTTGAACAATAGAACAATGCTCGTCCACATGTGGCACGTGCCTACACGAACTGCCCGCGTGGCGTTGAGGAACTCCTGTGGCCGGGAAGATCACCAGATCAGTCCCCAACAGAACATGTGTGCGACCAGCGCGAACGTAAGTTCTGTCCGAGTGCAGGAATACGCTGAAGCGCCAAAGAAACTGGTTCAGGCGTGCGTATTCAAATACAGAGATATGTAACAGGCAGAATATGGCACTGAGGTCGGCAGCGCCTATATGAGACAACAGGTGTCTGGCGCAGATGTTAGATCGGTTACTGCTGTTACAACGGCAGGTTATCAAGATTTAAATGAGTTTGAACGTGGTGTTATAGTCAGCGCACGAGCGATGGGACACAGCACCTTCTAGGTTGCGATGAAGTGGAGATTTTCCCGTACGAACATTTCACGAGTGTACAGTGAATATCAGGATTCCGGTGAAACATCAAATATCCGACATCGCTGCGCCCAGAAGAAGATCCTGCATTAACGGGACCAACGACGACTGAACAGAATCGTTCAGCGTAACGGAAGTCCGACACCTCCGCTGATTGCTGCAGATTTCAATGTTGGGTCATCAACAAGTGTCAGCGTGCGAACCATTCAACGAAACATCATCGCTGTGGGCTTTCGGAGCCAAAGGCCCACTCGTGTACCCTTGATGACTGCACGACACAAACCTTTACGCTTCGTCTAGGCCCGTCAATACTCATATTGGACTGTTAATGACAGGAAACATGTTGCCTGGTCGGACAAGTCTCGTTTCGAATTGTAACGAGCGGAGGGACATGGAGACAATATCATGAATCCTTGCAACCTGCATATCAGCAGGGGACTGTTCAAGCTGGTGGAGGCTCTGTAATGCTGTGGGCCGTGTGCATTTGAAGTGATATGTGTCCCCTGATACATCTAGATACGACTATGACAGGTCACACGTACGTAAGTATTCTGTCTGACCACGTGCATCCATTCATGTCCATTGTGCATTCCGACGGACTTGAGCAATTCGAACAGGACAATGCGACACTCCACATGTCCAGAATTGCTACAGAGTGGCTCCAGGAGCACTCTTATGAGTTTAAACACTTCCCTGGCCACCAAACCCCTTAGACACGAACGTTTTCGAGCATATCTGGGATGCCTTACAACATCCTGTTCAGAAGAGATCTGCACCTCCTTGTCCTCTTACGGATTTATTGACAGCCCTGCAGGATTGATGGTGTCAATTCCCTCCAGTACTACTTCAGTCATTAGTCGAGTCCATGCCACGTCGTGTTGCGGCACTTTTGCGTGCTCGCGGGGACGTTACACGATATTAGGCAGGTGTGCCAGTTTCTTTGGCACTTCCAATGTACAGGGTTATTACAAATGATTGAAGCGATTTCACAGCTCTACAGTAACTTTATTATTTGAGATATTTTCACAATGCTTTTTCACACACATACAAAAACTCAAAAAGTTTTTTTAGGCATTCACAAATGTTCGATATGTGCCCCTTTAGTGATTCGGCAGACATCAAGCCGATAATCAAGTTCCTCCCACACTCGGCGCAGCATGTCCCCATCAATGAGTTCGAAAGCATCGTTGATGCGAGCTCGCAGTTCTGGCACATTTCTTGGTAGAGGAGGTTTAAACACTGAATCTTTCACATAACCCCACAGAAAGAAATTGCATGGGGTAAGTGGGGCGAGCGTGGAGGCCATGAAATGAATTGCTGATCATGATCTCCACCACGACCGATCCATCGGTTTTCAAATCTCCTGTTTAAGAAATGCCGAACATCATGATGGAAGTGCGGTGGAGCACCATCCTGTGGTGCGTTTAGCTCCCTGCTTGCTTTATTCGTCGACTTCCGCGGGCTACGCGTGAAACTTGCCCGCACGCTTTCAACCGTTTCTTCGCTCACTGCAGGCCGACCCGTTGATTTCCCCTTACAGAGGCATCCAGAAGCTTTAAACTGCGCATACCATCGCCGAATGGAGTTAGCAGTTGGTGGATCTTTGTTGAAGTTCGTCCTGAAGTGTCGTTGCACTGTTATGACTGACTGATGTGAGTGCATTTCAAGCACGACATACGCTTTCTCGGCTGCTGTCGCCACTTTGTCTCACTGCGCTCTCGAGCGCTGTGGCGGCAGAAACCTGAAGTGCGGCTTCAGCCGAACAAAACTTTATGAGTTTTTCTACGTATCTGTAGTGTGTCGTGACCATATGTCAATGAATGGAGCTACAGTGAATTTAAGAAATCGCTTCAATAATTTGTAATAGCCCTGTATATAATAGGCTGGTGAGGTCTTGTACCATCCTTGAGAGAACGATTCACATCCCGGGCAAACTACAGTGTGCTCATTGTTGATGGACTCAGGTTTTATGCCCGTAGCTCCCGAATGGTTCATTTCCGATCTTTATCTGGAAAACTTGATGGATTCGACATCCCACAGACTCCATTCACCTTATAGTCAGGTTACTTTTCTCCGAACTGTATAAAATAGCGTTAATGCGGATCCGAGACACACGGAAGAAGGTTGGAAATTAATCCGTCGTCGGCTCCTAGGGAATGGGCTAGGCTAACATATACAGGGTGTTTTCGTAAGAGCGTGGAGAAATTTAACAGGTCATAGAGGATGGCCGGCCGGTGTGACCGAACGGTGCTAGGCGCTTCAGTCAGGAACCGCGCGACCGCTACGGTCGCGAGTTCGAATCCTGCCTCGGGCATGGATGTGTTTGATGTCCTGAGGTTAGCTAGGTTTAAGTAGTTCTAAGTTCTAGGGGACTTATGACTCAGATGTTACGTCCCATAGTGCTTGGAGCCATTTGATTTAATTTCTCTAATATTTTGAGGAATATTGTTCCAAAGTCGGGCTACTGATACAGGATATCATTTAAACACCTTGGCAGTGTTGTGTAATGGTACAGAGAGGATTTTACATTGTTGAGACCTAGTATTTCCGCTGCATTGTTCAGGTAGTAGTGTAAGGTTTGAAGACAAGTAGGAAGGAGTGCAATGACTCAGATGACGATGCATCAAACACAAGGTATGATAACTTCTAAACTTATCGGCACGTAGCCAATATAACTACTTGTAGCCAGGAGTGATATGGTCGAAATAGCATACATCACAGTGTATCGCAACAAGCATTCATCGTCAGTTCCAGCCGATATGAGATCTCATACGAAAATAGTTGGAGAATAGGATCACCCTAATGAAGGATGGGGAGTATTGATGACTACGAGTTTCTTTTTAAGCTGGAGAGGAAATAATTTTTTATATTACTGTAATGAATGAAGTGATGCTGACACCTTTTTACAGACGGAGCAGAGAGGAACATAGATTGGAGGTGAGATGGTGTGGACGTGCGTGGCTGTGAGATCGTACAGAAGTTGCCACGTGGTGGCAGCCTGTCAGACTTTGCTGACTCTTGAGTTAAGTGTCACTCTTTCCGGTTAACTCTGCCTTGGCTCTGAACAGCTCACAATTTGGAGAGGTCTGTTTCGCAGCTCGTGTTGCTTTACCATCAGTTTCACTTATCTGGATCTTTAATTTGTTTTTATTTTGCGTTTCCGAGCTGCACAACTTGGAAAGCCTGTCATGGTTCCGTAGCAATCTTCCACATATTTTAAGGCACCTACAAGCTATTTACAGTGCATTCTGTACCAAGTGAGCCTCACTCAAATCGTCATTTGTTATATTTTGTGTACATTAAAGTGCATTCCGTTGTGGAATTGGTTAACGAAATCAGTCAACTCCGATTCACATAAAATCTGGAGTGTAGTAGACTCATTTTGAGATCCATTACATTTTTTGCGGTTCAAGCAAGCAATCAGTTTTGGTATAATGGCGTAAACTGATATTCCCTTTTTATTCAACTAATTAATTGTAAATTACTTAATTGTGGTACCCACTTGAGAAAAAAAGACTCGTACAATAAAGTTTAGGAACGTTTTTCTTTTAATTGAATCAACTGTGGGTTCTTGGTGAAACATTGTAAATTAACGAAACAAACACTGTTTTTTGCCTTGTTTCACAAATTTTATTATGGTTACTGCATAATACGAAACCTAGGTTGTGCAGTAACCACAACAAAATTTGTGAAACAAGGCATGAAACACTGTTTGTTTAGTTTTTACTTTTGTCCTACAACTATGCCGGCCAGGAGACCCTAACTGAACAATAAAAATACGACCACCTTCTTTTGTTCTCTCTGTGGCGGTGTTCCAATGTAAAAATGGTTCAAATGGCTCTGAGCACTACGGGACTCAACTGCTAAGGTCATTAGTCCCCTAGAACTTAGAACTAGTTAAACCTAACTAACCTAAGGACATCACAAACATCCATGCCCGAGGCAGGATTCGAATCTGCGACCGCAGCAGCAGCGCGGTTCCGGACTGAAGCGCCTAGAACCGCTCGGTCACAGCGGCCGGCTACCCACAGTTTGTTCCGTAAACACAGTTGCTGCTAGATCATCAACAGCCGAACAGCTATCCGTCTTATTTTATCTCTTTGATTTCTGTAAAGTACATTCACAGAGGGCTGAAGAATATTTGCAATGTCTGCTTTGAAAGGCTGTTCTAGATCCAGGTTAAAAAAACCTCACTAACTGTCTTTCAGTAGAGGTCACGCTCATAACATTAGGAAAATACACTAGTGTCCAAAATTATAGCAACAAACCGAAATTATGCAAAATTGCGTTTATTTTGCACAAAACAGTATAATCAGGTGATAATAAAGTAGACACAATATAAAGGATACAGAAGAGAAACAACTGCAACATGCATAACGATAGACAAAAATTTTAGTGTTTGACACTGGACTCGCGTTCGGGAGGACGACGGTTCAATCCCGCGTCCGGCCATCCTGATTTAGGTTTTCCGTGATTTCCCTAAATCGCTCCAGGCTAATGCCGAGATGGTTCCCTTTCAAGGGGCACGGCCGACTTCCTTCCCCGACCTTCCCTAATCCGATGAGACCGATGACGTCGCTGTCTGGTCTCCTTCCCCAAACAACCCAATCCAACCCAACAAAAATGTTCTTCGTTTGTTCCAGCTTATCGAATTTACACATACATACCGACAACTGCTTAATGCGCTCAGTATGGGGTGTGACCACCTCTGGCAGCAATACAGTCCTAGAAAATGAGGGGGCATGCTGTGAATGATGTCATCAATCTTATGTTGAGGCAACAACGCCCATTCTTCATGCAGCGCTGCTCGCATGTCTTGCAGATTGGTTGCTGGATGGCGGCGTGATGCAACCCGTCTCCCTAGTGCATCCCAGACATGCTCTATGGGCTTCAAATCGGGAGAGAGAGCAGGCGACGCCATGCGTGCGATATCTTCCGTTTCCAAGAAAACATCGACCACGCGTGCTGTATGAGGTCGAGCATTATCGTCCACCAGTACGAAGTCTGGGCCCACAGCACCTCGCAACAACCGCAGACGAGGCTTCAAGATCTCGTCACGATCCCTGACAGTAGTTAAACCTTGCCGATTTAAACCGTACGATTTCAAGAAGAGGTATTCGAGTGGTCAACGTAATCCCTGCCACACTATTTATTAGTGGGCATCCTCAATATCACTTTCTTTCCACAATGGTTGGGTCCCGAAATCGTGTGCCACGTTTCTTTCAAATGTGAATCAGTCAGGAATCACTCTCAAGACCAAATTGGGGCTTATCTGTGCAAAGAAGATTGACCCAGTGTACGTCCAAGTGGAATGTTGACGGCCCCACTCTAGAAATTTCCATCTATGAAGACACGCCAGAGGCAAACACACAGCAAATCTCCAACAGTAAGGGCCACTCTGCCGAAGCCTTCTGTGCACCTTTTGCCTCGCCAGGTCACATGGCAGTTGCCGTGCAGCGCTAAGGCGGTACCGTCGTGCCCTTACAGCCAAATAAAGGTTCTTTCTCTCTAATGTTACACGTGTTCGGTCCCGCCCTGATATTTGGGATACGGTTTCGATCTCTGTAGACTGTCCCCACATCCGAAAAACAATAGAACGATTAACATTACGCCATGAGGCCACATCAGTTTGCTATTGTGCTACTTCAATTCTTCCCGTAGCCCTCCCCCACAGAAAGCCTGGTAGGTGTCTTTTCTGTGCCATACTGCACCGTCTGCGACCGTGTACACAGCGATTGTGGCTATGCGGCTGCCCGACAAATACTACCCCGTTTGATAGTTACCCTAACGTCATCTACATCTACATTTATACTCCGCAAGCCACCCAACGGTGTGTCGAGGAGGGCACTTTACGTGCCACTGCCATTACCTCCCTTTCCTGTTCCAGTCGCGTGTGGTTCGCGGGAAGAACGACTGCCGGAAAGCCTCCGTGCGCGCTCGAATCTCTCTAATTTTACATTCGTGATCTCCTCAGGAGGTATAAGTAGGGGGAAGCAATATATTCGATACCTCATCCAGAAACGCACCCTCTCGAAACCTGGACAGCAAGCTACACCCGCCGGCCGAAGTGGCCGTGCGGTTAAAGGCGCTGCAGTCTGGAACCGCAAGACCGCTACGGTCGCAGGTTCGAATCCTGCCTCGGGCATGGATGTTTGTGATGTCCTTAGGTTAGTTAGGTTTAACTAGTTCTAAGTTCTAGGGGACTAATGACCTCAGCAGTTGAGTCCCATAGTGCTCAGAGCCATTTGAACCATTTGAAGCTACACCCCGATGCAGAGCGCCTCTCTTGCAGCGTCTGCCACTTGAGTTTGCTAAACATCTCCGTAACGCTATCACGTTTACCAAATAATACTGTGACGAAACGCTCCGCTCTTCTTTGGATCTTCTCTATCTCCTCCGTCAACCCGATCTGGTACGGATCCCACACTGACGAGCAATACTCAAGTATAGGTCGAACGAGTGTTTTGTAAGCCACCTCCTTTGTTGATGAACTACATTTTCTAAGGACTCTCCCAATGAATCTGAACCTGGCACCCGCCTTACCAACAATTAATTTTATATACCTTCCGTACACATACTCCCAGATATTTTACAGAAGTACCTGCTACCAGTGTTTGTTCCGCTATCATATAATCATACAATAAAGGATCCTTCTTTCTATGTATTCGCAATACATTACATTTGTCTATGTTAAGGGTCAGTTGCCACTCCCTGCACCAAGTGCCTATCCGCTGCAGATCTTCCTGCATTTCGCTGCAGTTTTCTAATGCTGCAACTTCTCTGTATACTACAGCATCATCCGCGAAAAACCGCATGGAACTTCCGACACTATCTACTAGGTCATTTATATATATTGTGAAAAGCAATGGTCCCATAACACTCCCATGTGGCACGCCAGAGGTTAGTTTAACGTCTGTAGACGTCTCTCCGTTGATAACAACATGCTGTCTTCTCTTTGCAAAAAACTCTTCAATCCAGCCACACTGCTGGTCTGATATTCTGCAGGCTCTTACTTTGTTTGTCAGGCGACAGTGCGGAACTCTATCGAGCGCCTTCCGGAAGTCAAGGAAAATGGCATCTACCTGGGAGCCTGTATCTAATATTTTCTGCGTCTCATGAACAAATAATCGTCGAGGTGGTTGACCGTTGATCAGAATGCCATCTTTCGTGCAGGGCACTATCATACAGACATCTGTTAACAGTGTGTGTGATTATATCGTGAATTAGACGCAGGACGGAAAAATAGTGGTTTGTTGCTTTAATTTTGGACACCAGTGTAGATGCTCACAATTGAAGCGTATAAGCAGTCCCTTCTGTTCCGCGCTCCATCCGTAAAGGGAACGTGAGGGAACCTTAATACAATGAGCAGTATCTTTTGTCACATAAAAACTGCGGTGACGCACATGGCATAGGTGTAGGTTTAAACGCAGAAAAAAGTCGTATGCAGTTTTGTATTGGCCTGTAAAGACCGCGCGGGTACAGCCAAAGCGTTCATTTGAAATGAAGGCTTTGTGAAAATGTCGCGCACTCGCGTCAATTTGTTCCGACTGAAAAAGCTGACCGTTGGCGCTTCGTCGGAAACGTGAAGAGCACGCCTTTTCAAACAATGGGCGCGTGCCAGCTTCTCCGTAACAGCTCCGCCGTATCGCCGCTTCTCCGGAACCCCTTTGTCGGGTCACGTATCCGTGTTGCATGGAAAACAACACACTCATATCTGCCGCTCTATTCCCGTTCTCGCACTTGATACACGTGCTAAATATTTTTGAACTCCGAGACATTGCTACACAGGGGTGATGGCAAGGGAGGAGGGGGCTATGGGGGCTGTAGCCTCCCCCCCCCCCCCCGTATAGTATCATATTACACTGGATAAAATGACTTCAGAAATAAGCGAATATATTACATCAACAGATTCAATCTTTTTTATATATATATAATTATGTAGCAATATAGGTTGCAATGTATTTCAAACACATTTTAACAAAAGAATAAGAGCGGCAAATAGCTTACTATCTAAACCGATAAATATCGTTTAACATAAAATGAGCGTCTTATTATTCATTAATATACAGGGTGTCCGAAAAGTCATTCCCTGATTACATAAATTGATAACTCAGGCTAGAAGTAAGATACAAATATGAAACTGGTGTCTAATTGTTCACAAACTATCAAAGTCTTTTTTTCACACATCAGTAAACTTCCACATGAGCACCATTGGTAGCACGTAGCACATCTAGACGATATTCAGTTTCCGTCCACACATTAGCCAACATCACTGCAGGGATCGATTCAACGACTGTGGTTATCCGTTGCCGCAGGCTTTCAAGATCTGGTACACGTGTTCGGTAGGCTTCGTCCTTGACATAACCCCATAAAAAGAAGTCTAATGGGGTTATGTCAGGAGAGCGTGGAGGCCAAACCGTTGGCCCATCACGACCAATCCATCGCCCAGGAAAGGTCATATCGAGATAGGCACGGACGTCCAAACCCCAATGAGGCAGTGCACCGTCTTGCTGAAACAAAACATCGGGGTGATACTGAAGCAGCTGAGGAACAGCATACAGTTGCAACGTGTCCAGATACACTGCAGATGTGATGGTAGCCTCAGCGAAGAAGAATGGCCCGATAATTCGACCGTGCAATAGCGCGCACCAAACATTCATCTTTGGGCGTGCTACCAAGGGTGCTCATGTGGAAGTTTACTGATGTGTGAAGAAAACTTAGATAGTTCTTAAACAACTGGACACCAGTTTCATATTTGTATCTTACTTCTAGCCTGAGTTATCAATTTACGTAATCAGGGAAAGACTTTTCGGACACCCTGTACATTGAATGACGTCCCATACTCCGAGGAGCGTAGGGGACGATGCGGGAGACCCGCGCCGCCGACTAGGCAAGGTCCTAAGGAGGTGGTTTGCCGTAATGGGGGTGAATAATGATGATCAGGACGACACAATAGCCAGGCATCTCGAGGCAGGAAAAATCCCTGATGCCGCCGGGAATCGAACCCGGGACCCTGTGCGCAGGAAGCGAGAACGCTACCGCAAGACCACGAGCTGCAGACGTATACTGATGTACCACTTACAATAATCAAGAAAGCTAAATAAGCCGGGTATGCCTACCAACACTTCAATTGCTGACACCAGACAAAATCTTCGAAATCGCCGGACGTGTGGGTCAAATCGTATAATTTTCCCGAGTACACACATTCTGTAGACGCGTTGCAGGGCTGGCAACGCCAGCGGGCGCGCCCCACGTACCAACCAGTAGATATGAACTACACACGAGAGTTAAAGGAATTTGTGAAAGCGCATTATAGAGTTTTGGAGAGTTCTTCGCATTTAATGAAACGAAAGCTGAAACTATCGAAGAAAAAGTGGGTTTATGAAAGTAAAAGACCTGAAACAGCAACTGAAGCTTTAAAGAACTGTGACAAGCAGTTTTTCCCAAACGTGTATGTTTTACTTCAAATATTTGGGACTATTCCTGCCACCACAAGCACTCCTGAAAGAAGCTTTTTTTCTCTGAGACGAATAATGACTTATTTGCGTAACACAACGGGGCAGGTGGGACCAAATGGATTGGTTCTTTCAAATATCCATAAAATAAGAGATAAGGACATTGAAAATATCATTGACATATTCAGTAGAAAGAAACAAAGATGGAGGAGCATGACAAACTGGGCAGAAGACGGAATTTCGTTACAGAATTGTTTTTTATATTCATGACAAGTTCAAGTTTTTACGTTCATGTCATCTTCTGTATCCAAAAATTAATGAAAACTTATTTCTTGTAAGCTGACCTTTTTCTATGGTGTATGTAATTTATAAAATCTCCCATGTTAAAATATTTTTTTTTTTTTTTTTTTTTTTTTGCCCTGGACTCGAAAACAGTTAGCAAAAACTACTTTAAGCAACATCAAACTTTACGAATTTGTCGGTGGAGGATCCCACTCTCCTTTTGTTAAGCGATATTCTATTCCCCCAACCTCCCCCCCCCCCCCCCCACCACTCTTGAACGACTTCTAGAATCGTCCCTGCCACACGACTGGCATGTTTCACACGAGGACCATTTCTCAACTACGAGCGTTAGACTGGTGGATGAAGTGCAATAGTACCCCGTTTTAAGGTTAGAGGAATAATAACGTCGAGTCGAGTACTTCTTTTTAAAGCCTCCAGCATCGAATTCGTGACTGAGATGAGATACGGTTTTTAAGTGAATTTCCACTTTCTCAGGCGACGAAACTGTGCTTACTAGCAATATCTACTTCGTGTTCTTTGTTCATCTGTTGGACATTGGGACGGCCGGAGTGGCTGAGCGGTTCTAGGCGCTTCGGTCTGGAACCACGCGGCCGCTACGGTCGCAGGTTCGAATCCTCCCTCCGGCATGGATGTGTGTAATGTCCTTAGGTTAGTTAGATTTAAGTAGTTCTAGAGGACTCATGACCTCAGTTGTTAAGTCCCATAGTGCTCGGAGCCATTTGTTGAACATTGGAATCAGTTATTACTCAAAAGCGTCTTACCACGCGCGAAAAAAACCGTAGCTCCTGTAATTTTATTAGTCTGTATAATTTCGTTTATTACTCGTAACTTACCCAGATTATCGGCAAAACTGTTTCTACTGTCGGCTGATCTTTGCTTTGGCAGAAATGCATCTGACCCATAATACACTGCAAACGATCCTTCACAAACATCTTCCTCCTCCATCCTCTCTCTCTGGCTATCTCCTCCACTCCTCTGTTTGTCCATTTCCTCCTCTTTCCTTTCTCTGTCCATTTCCCCCTCTCCCTGTCCACCGCCTTCTCCCCCTCTCTGTGTCCATCTCTTCTTTCTTCCCTCTTTGTCCATCTCCTCCTTTCTCCTTCTCTCTCCATGATATCACGCCCACAGCTGGAGGTTGATACTGGTTCTTACCCTCACAGTATTTCTTCTCGGATTGTAACTAATGTGTGTGCCAAATTTAGTTGAAATCATTGCATGGGTTAAAGATAAGCTTTGGCCGAGTACACACATATAAAAAATATACACTATGTGATCAAAAGTATCCGGAGACCTGGCTGAAAATGACTTACAAGTTCGTGTCGCCCTCCATCGGTAATGCTGGAATTCAATATGGTGTTGGCCCACCCTTAGCCTTGATCACAGCTTCCACTCTCGCAAGCATACGTTCCATCAGGTGCTGGAAGGTTTCTTGAGGAATGGCACCCCATTCTTCACGCAATGCTGCACTCAAGAGAGGTATCGATGTCGGTCGGTGAGGCCTGGCACCAAGTCGGCGTTCCAAAACATTCCAAAGGTGTTCTATAGGATTCAAGTCAGGATTTTGTGCAGGCCAGTCCATTACAGGGATGTTATTGTTGTGTAACCACTCCGCCACAGGCTGTACATTATGAACAAGTGCTCGATCGTGTTGAAAGATGCAATCGCCATCCCCGAATTGTTCTTCAACAGTGGGAAGCAAGAAGGTGCTTAAAACATCAGTGTAGGCCTGTGCTGTGATAGTGCCACCCAAAACAATAAGGGGTGCAAGCCCCCTACATGAAAAACACGACCACACCATAATACAACCGCCTCCGAATTTTACTGTTGGCACTACACACGCTGGCAGATGACGTTCACCAGGCTTTCCCCGTATCCACACCCTGCCATCGGATCGCCACATTGTGTACCGTGATTCGTCCCTCTACACAACTTTCTTCCATCGCTCAATCGTCCAGTATTTACGCTTGTTACACCAGGTGAGGCATCGTTTGGCATTTACCGGCGTGATGTGTGGCTTATGAGCAGTCGCTCGAACATGAAATCCAAGTTTTCTCACCTCCCGCCTAACTGTCATAGTACTTGCTGTGGATCCTGACGCAGTTTAGAATTTCTGTGTGATGGTCTGGATAGATGTCTGCCTATTACACATTCCGACCCTCTTCAACTATAGGCGGTCCCTGTCAATCAACAGACGAGGTCGGCCTGTACGCTTTTGTGCTGTACGTATCCCTTCACGTTTCCACTTCACTATCACATCGGAAACAGTGGACCTAGGGATGTTTAGGAATGTGCAAATCTCGCGTACAGACGTATGACACAAGTGACACCCAAACACCTGACCACCTTCGAAGTCCGTGAGTTCCGCGGAGCACCCCATTCTGCTCCCACGATGTCTAATGACTACTGAGGTCGCTGATATGGAGTACATGGCACTAAGTGGCAGAACAACGCAACTAATATAAAGAACGTATGTTTTTGGGTGTGTCCGGATACTTATGATCACATACTGTATATCACATACATTTAACATATTTCACACGTATTTCACTTTTATCTCTACCAAATTTCGCCCTGTATTTTCATTTCACGCAGCACAATGTTTATGATGTATCTTCTGAACTACATGTTGTACATAATTTTACATGTACATCCTGTGGTATACGTGTGTGCTGTATGAGAAATGAGTTGTGAATAGAGTTAGTAGTAAAGAAGTAATAAATTAAAATAGCATGGATGATATGGCAGTGTTTCGCACATCTCAATGTTTGTTTTCATATCTCCTTAACTACAGTTCATACAGTGATGTAATTTTGTAGGTACATTCAGTAGTATATGTGGATTTTGTACGCGAAGTGAGTTACTAACAGAGTTTGTAGCAAAGAAGTAATAAAATTTAAACATAATGAATAATGCGCGGGTTTTCACGCATCTCATTCTTTATGACGTCATATCTCGTAAACTATGTGTCTTACAGTAATATTTAGAAGGCACAGTCAGTGGTACATGGGAATGCTGTCTGGAAAATACGTTGCGAATGCAGTTAGTGTTAAGCAACTAACGAATTAAACATCATGTTTCATGCGGCAGTTTTTATGCATGAAGAGTCAAAATGTGGTAAGCAATAACCTCTTTTCCATTCATCATTTTGTTGGGTTGTCAGCAAGAAGTTTCAGAAATGTTTGAAATAATGTGAAAAGTTTGTTGCAAGTCACTATGTGCTATCATTCTTGGAATTGAGGAAATTAAGTACAAATATTCGCTCGTCGTGGGCTGCGCTGCTTTTTCTCTACCATCACTACCCTTGTGATAGGTTGGTGGGTCTTATCCTCACACAGTAAGTGATACGTGTTCCAAGTTTGGTTGATATCTGTCCAGTGGTTCAGGAGAAGATGTCGAACCTACATACTTACCCACACTTATAGTACATATATCTAATGCGGAAAGTTGTTTTTGAATGTAAACATTATGGGATTAAAGGAGACCACTCAGAAGGAAGCAGAAGCGTTGAGTTGTCGATAGGCACAAGAAAAAAGGTGAATGGCCTTTCAGATCATGATGCACAAATTTTAACTTTAAAAGATTTTTGTGCTGCAACACGTGTTAAATATAGTCATCAGCTGTTCAGGAAAGCTGACCCAGTTGCTGTAGAGACCTTTGTAAACCTTATAAAGAAACAAGAGTGGCAAGATGTTTATAGCGCTGATACAGTAGACGATAAATATAATGCTTTTCTCAAGACTTTTCTCATGCTCTTTGAAAGTTGCTTTCCGTTAGAACGTTTAAAACAGGGTACTAGCACAAACAGGCAGCCTGGGTGGCTGACTAGAGGGATAAGAATATCTTGTAGAAGTGGCAATTATATCAAAACGTTAGAAACAGTCAAAATCTAAATGCAGCAGCCCATTACAAACAGTATTGTAAGGTGCTTAAAAATGTTATTAGGAAGGCAAAAAGTATGTGGTATGCAGATAGAATAGCTAAGTCTCAGGATAAAATGAAAACCATATGGTCAGTCGTAAAGGAAGTTGCTGGTCTGCGTAGTGGGAATGTCCGTGTTACCGATAAGTCGCATATATGTACAGTATTTAATAATCACTTTCTGAATATAGCAGGTGAACTAAATAGAAACCTAGTCCCAACAGGGAATCATATAGCGCTCTTAGAAAAAAGTGTTCCGAGACTGTTACCTGAAATGCTCCTCCATGATACTGACAAGAGGGAGATTGAGTTAATAATTAAATCACTAACGACCAAGAACTCTCATGGATATGACGGGGTATCTAGCAGAATACTAAAGTATTGTTCTATGTATGTTAGCCCAGTTCTCAGCCATATCTGTAACTTTTCCTTTAGGAGTGGTCGGTTTCCTGACCGATTAAAGTACTCGGTAGTGAAGCCACTTTATAAAAAGGGAGACATTGATAATGTTGACAATTTTAGACCTATTTCTATACCATCGGTGTTTGCTAAAGTTATCGAGAAGGTTGTATATACAAGGTTACTGGAGCATTTAAATTCACATAATTTGCTGTCAAATGTTCAGTTTGGTTTTAGATATGGTTTAACAACTGAAAATGCTATATTCTCTTTTCTCTGTGAGGTTTTGGACGGATTAAATAAAAGGTTGCGAACGCTAGGTGTTTTCTTTGATTTAACGAAGGCTTTTGACTGTGTTGACCACAAAATATTACTGCAGAAGTTGGACCATTATGGAGTAAGGGGAGTAGCTTACAATTGGTTCGCCTCTTACTTTAAGAACAGAAAGCAGAAGGTAATTCCCCGCAATATTGAGAGTGGTAGTGATGTTCAGTCCCAATGGGGCACTGTTAAGTGGGGCGTTCCCCAAGGGTCGGTGCACGGGCCACTGCTGTTTCTTATTTATATAAATGATATGCCTTCTAGTATTACAGGTAATTCAAAAATATTTCTGTTTGCTGATGACACCAGCTTGATAGTGAAGGATCTTGTGTGTAAAATTGAAACAGTAACAAATAATGTAGTTCATGAAATAAGTTCGTGGCTTGTGGAAAATAATTTGATGCTAAATCACAGTAAGACTCAGTTTTTACAGTTTCTAACTCACAATTCAACAAGAACCGATATTTTGATCGGACAGAATAGGCATATTATAAGCGAGACGGAACAGTTCAAGTTCCTAGGCGTTCGGATAGATAGTAAGCTGTGGTGGAAAGCCCATGTCCAGGATCTTGTTCAGAAGCTAAATGCTGCTTTATTTACCATTAGAACAGTATCTGAAATAAGTGACACTTCAACACGAAAAGTAGTCTATTTCGCATATTTTCATACGCTTATGTCGTATGGCATTATTTTTTGGGGTAATTCTTCTGATTCAAAAAGGGTACTTTTGGCTCAAAAACAGGCTGTTCGAGCTATATGTGGTGTAAGTTCGAGAACCTCTTGTCGACCCCTATTCAAAAATCTGGGAATTCTGACATTGCCCTCACAGTATATATTTTCTTTAATGTCGTTTGTTGTTAGCAATATTAGCCTATTCCCAAGAGTTGGCAGCTTTCACTCAGTTAATACTAGGCAGAAATCAATTCTGCATGTAGAATGCACTTCCTTGATTCTTGTGCAGAAAGGAGTGCAGTATTCTGCTGCATCCATTTTCAATAAGCTACCACAAGAACTCAAAAATCTTAGCAGTAGCCCAAACTCTTTTAAGTCTAAACTGAAGAGTTTCCTCATGGCTCACTCCTTCTATTCTATCGAGGAGCTCCTGGAATCCTGGAAGAGCTAAAAAATTAAGCAAATTCCAGTGTTACATTTTTGATTTTCTTCATTTAAACTTACGACTTGTCACCTGAATATGTTTTTTTGTATTTGATTTTATCTGTTTCTAATATCGTGTTATAATTTCATGTATTGACTCGTTCCATGACCATGGAGACTTCTCCTTAATTTGGTCCCACGGAACAATAAATAAATAAAAAAAAAAGGAAAACTTGCTAACTTTCGGATTTCATCCTTTGAAAAGCCAGAGTAAAATAAACTACAGACACGCACGCACTCACACACACATGAACACCCACACAGACATAACTATGCCCCTACATGGTGCCAGATAGACTGTAAGGGCATAGCTTTGCGTGTTTGAGTGTGTGTATGTGTGTTTGTGTGTGTTGGTTTGCTTGTTTGTTTGTGTAATTTATTTTGCTTTAATGCTTCAAAGGACAAAATCCGAAAGCTAGCTAGTTTTCTACCTTTTGTGTATGCCTGTCGACAACCCAACGCTTCTGCTTTTCGGTTAGTGGTTTTCTTTACCCCCAAAGTACATACGTCCACTTTTACAGTACGTATTGATTTTTCCAAGAACTTTGATAGTGCAATGTGGGCCTTAGTGTTTAGTTCTGTGATGACGTACCTTAGCGTCCTGTCACCTCCATGTTACAGCCTGGGTCTTGTAGCTACATGTTATTCTTGAGCTGTGGAATCAGTTTATGGAGTACAAATGTACAGAACCTCAGCATAAATACTTAACTGCAGAAATCGTATTTGGATCCAGTCCAACGACGTATTTAAGAAGTTGGCGATTCGACTACTTCATTAAGCGTAATGATGGCTTCGACACAGAAGAAGATTTGAATAACGCTTTGATTGAGTCTAACATGTTGTCTACGGAAATAGCAAGTTCATAAATGTTTTCATGAGCTTGCCGGTGATGTTGTTGATCACCAGATGTACGTTAGGGAGCAACATTACAGTCATTTAAGTAACATTGCAATTAGCGTGTGATGTAAAATCTAAGTTGCATGCCTTATAAATTAATTAAACTAAGCAACGTAGCTGATACATAGAAATAAATTCTAACATTATTTTATCCATGTTGAAGCTCGTGAACAGTGCAGCCACTAAGAATTGTTTATGAATAACGCAACCAGCCACAAATATTTTTAAAAAAGTGCTACAGCCGGTTTCAGGCTATCATGCCCATCCTCAGTTTACATTAATGTTCCCGTCAGCAACATGTCGGCCGGTGCTGTTCCAATGGACAATGTTTGGTCTTGCTGTGGTCCCTGTGCTTTTTCAGGGCAATGAATAAGCTATTGTGGTGAAAACATCATACATATTCTTAGTAAATCACTGTGGTACACAAACACTTCATAATATTCTGGAGCTGTCATCCTCTTATTGTTTCTCATCACAGTCCTCTTCAACGACCGACCGTCACAGTCACTAAGCACACATTTTCGTTTGCGTTGTCGCTTAGCCGGTGACGTTTCTCCACTTTCCCTACATACGGTACAAATCTTCGATGCGATACCAATTCAAGCACCAAACATTTCCACTATGTTGGTTACGAAAACATTAACAGCTTGTCCTCTTTCGAATTCACTTAGCTCTCACTTAGCTTAAGAGAGCACCATTCTAGAATGAAATTTTCACTCTGCAGCTGAGTGTGCGCTGACAAGAAACTTCTTGGCAGATTAAAACTATGTGCCGGGCCGAGACTCGAATTCGGGAACTTCGCCTTCACGGGCAAGTGCTCCACCATCTGAGCTACCCAACCAAGCACGACTCACAAGTCGTCCTCACAACTTCAATTCTGCCAGTACCTCGGCTGTTACCTAACAAATTTCACAGAAGTTCTCCTGCGAACCTTGCAGAATTATCACCCCTGGCCACAGCCTGGGAGATGTTTCCAGAATGAAATTTTCACTCTGCAGCCGAGTGTGCGCTGATATCCATATCAAATGCCATTCTGGTCTATTGCTAAGCCATGTCTCCCCAATATCGTTTCTTCCAGGAGTGTTAGTATTGCAAGGTTTGCAGGAGAGCTTCTGTGAAATTTGGAAGGTAGTAGACGAGGTACTGGCGGAATTAAAGTTGTGTGGACGGGTAGTGAGTCATGCTTGGATAGCTCAGATGGTAGAGCCCTTGCCCACGAAAGGCAATGGTCCCGAGTTCGAGTCTCGGTCCCGCACCCAGTTTTAATCTGCCAGGAAGTTTCAGGACAGTGTTCTGGCTACAACTACTACAACATAACCCGCACGCTTGTCCAACATCTACATTTAAGTTTAAATATGAATGTCTGACTGTGTTTCCATGTTTTCCTTCGACGCCTGTACGTTTCATGTTATTTTGGAATTCAAACAAGTGACGACAAAAAATTACAGCAGTAATTAGTTAGCGGATAACAAACACTTTGCATCAAGGCAGACCCATAATTCCCACACCCATCCACTCTTTCGAGTGCTTCTCGCAATCTTGAGTCTATCAGAGAAATTAACGCCGCATTCATTATTCTAAGGCATCTAAAAAATAAGTGGAATTGCGTTTGATCAAATCTAAACGTTCTCGAACACGGGTTCGTTCGAATCTGTTTTTGGTCGATGGTTAAGAGGCGTGGCATCCGCCGAGCGGAATTTTGTGTCACTGAAAACTTGAAAAAGGTAGTGGATTCGTGATATCGAGTTCTTTACAATCTCGGTGAATTGGAATGTTTCGATGATAGCTGAATGCGACTTGCGAATATTTACGTCGTACTGATTTAAACGTAAATATCCACAAGTCGCATTCACTTACGTCATACTGGTTTGTGCAACCCCCCCCCCCCCCCCCGCCCTCCCCGCAACCCCCATGAACCATAGCATAGAGAGATCTTGCCGTTGGTGTGGAGGCTTGCGTGCCTCAGCGATACAGAGGCAGCAGCCTTTTCAGTAGTTGCAGGGGCAACAAACAACCTGGATGATTGACTGATCTGTCGTCCGCCGCTGGTAGCTGAGTGGTCAGCGCTCCGGAATGTCACCCCTAAAGGCCCGGGTTCGATTCCCGGCTGGGTCGGAGATTTTCTCCGCTCAGGGACTGGATGTTTGTTGTCCTTATCATCGTCATTTCATCCCCATCGACACGGAAGTCGCCGAAGTGGCGTCAACTCGAAAGAATTGCGCCAGGTGAATGGTCTACCCGACGGGAGGCCCTAGCCACACGGCACTATTACTGATCTGGCCTTGTAACATTAACCAAAACGGCCTTGCTGGGCGGGCGCTGCGAACGGCTGAAAGCAAGGGGAAACTACAGCCGTAATTTTTGCCGAGGGCATGCAGCTTTACTGTATGATTAAATAATGATGGCGTCCTCTTGGGTAAAATATTCCGGAGGTAAAATAGTCCCCCATTCGGATCTCCGGGCGGGGACTACTCAGGAGGATATCGTTATCAGGAGAAACAAAACTGGCGTTCTACGGATCGGAGCTTGGAATGTCAGGTCCCTTAATCGGGCAGGTAGGCTAGAAAATTTAAAAAGGGAAATGCATAGGTTAAAATTAGATATAGTGGGAATTAGTGAGGTTCGGTGGCAGGAGGCGCAAACTTCTGGTCAGGTGAATACAGGGTTATAAATACAAAATCAAATAGGGGTAATGCAGGAGAAGGTTTAATAATGAATAAAAAAAATAGGAGCATGTTAAGCTACTACGAACAGCACAGTGAACGCATTATTGTAGCCAAGATAGACACGAAGCCCACGCCTACCACAGTACTACAAGTTTATGTGCCAACTAGCTCTGCAGATGACGAACAGATTGAAGAACTTTATGATGAGATAAACGAAATTATTCAGATAGTGAAGGGAAACGAAAATTTTATAGTCATGGGGGACTAGAATTCAATCGTAGGAAAAGGAAGAGAAGGTAGGTGGTGGTAGGTGAACATGGGAATGGGGGTAAAAAATGAAAGGGGAACCCGCCGAGTAGAATTTTGCACAGAGATTAACTTAATCGTAGCAAACACTTGGTTTAAGAATCATGAAAGAAGGATGTGTACGTGGAAGAAGCCTGCAGACACTGGTAGGTTTCAGATAAATTACACAATGGTAAGATAGAGAGTTAGGAATAAGGTTTAAAACAGTAAGACATTTCCAGGGCAGATGTGGACTCTGACCACAATCTATTGGTTATGAATTGTAGATTAAAACTGATGAAACTGCAAAAAGGTGAAAATCTAAGCACCTGGATAAAATGAAAGAACGAGATGTTGTAGAGCGTTTCAAAGAGAGCATCAGGGAACGATTGACAAGAACGGGGGAAAGAAATACAGTAGAGGAAGAAGAATGGGCAGCTTTGAGAGATGAAATAGTGAAGGCAACAGAGGATCAAGTAGGTAAAAAGACGAGGGCTAGTAGAAATCCGTGGCTAACAGAAGAGATTCTGAACTTAATTGATGATAGGAGAAAATATAAAAATGCAGTAAATAAAGCAGGGGGAAAGGAATACAAACGTCTCAAAAATGAGATCGACAGGAAATGCAAAATGGCCAAGCAGGGATGGCTAGAGGACAAATGTAAGGATGTAGAGACATGTATCAATAGGACTAAGACAGATACTGCCTACAGGAAAATTAAAGAGATTTTTGGAGAAAAGAGATCCACTTGTATGAATATCAAGAGCTCAAATGGAAAACCAGTTCTAAGCAAAGAAGGGAAAACAGAAAGGTGGAAGGAATATACAGAGGGTCTATACAAGGGCGATGTTCTTGAGGGCAATATTATGAAAATGGAAGACATAGATGAAGATGAAATGGGAGATACAATACTGCTTGAAGAATTTGAGAGAGCACTGAATGACCTAAGTCGAAACAAGGCCCCTGGAGTAGACAACATTCCATTAGAACTACTGATAGTTGTGGGAGAGCCAGCCATGACAAAACTCTACCATCTGGTGAGCAAGATGCATGAGATAGTTGAAATACCCTCAGACTTCAAGAAGAGTATAATAATCTCAATCCCAAAGAAATCAGGAGTTGACAGGTGTGAAGTCGGCCGGTGACGCCGAGCGGATCTAGGCGCTTCAGTCTGGAACCGCGAGACCACTACGGTCGCAGGTTCGAATCCTGCCTCGAGCATGGATGTGTGTGGTGTCCTTAGGTTAGTTAGGTTTAAAGGTTTAAGTAGTTCTAAGTTCTAGAAGACTTATGACCTCAGATGTTGAGTCCCATAGTGCTCAGAGCCATTTGAGCCATTTGAACAGGTGTGAAAATTACCAAACTAACAGTTTAATAAGTCACGGCTGTAAATACTAACACGAATCCTTTAAAGACGAATGGACAAACTGGTAGAAGCCGACCTCGGGAAAGATCAGTTTGGATTCCGTGGAAATGTTGGAACACGTGAGGCAATACTGACCCTACGAATTATCTTACAAGATAGTTTAAGGAAAGGCAAACCTACGTTTCTAGCTTTTGTAGACTTAGAGAAAGTTTTTAACAATGTTGACTGGAATGCTCTCTTTCAAATTCTAAAGGTGGCAGGGGTCAAATACAGGGAGCGAAAGGCTATTTACAATTTATACAGAAACCAGATGGCAGTTAGAATAGTCAAGAGGCATGAAAGGGAAGCAGTGGTTTGGAAGGGAGTGAGACAGGGTTGTAGCCACTCCCCGATGTTATTCAATCTGTATATTGAGCAAGCAGTAAAGGAAACAAAAGAAAAATTTGGAATAGGAATTAAAAACAATGGAGAAGAAATATAAACTTTGAAGTTTGCCGATGAGATTTTAATTGTGTCAGATACAGCAAAGGACTTGGAAGAGCAGTTAAACGGAATGGACATTGTCTTGAAAGGAGGATATGAGGTGAACATCAACAAAAGGAAAACGAGGATAATGGAATGTAGTCGAATTAAATCAGGTGATGCTGAGGGAATTATATTAGGAAATGAGACACTTAAAGTAGTAGATGAGTTTTGGTATTTGGGAAACAAAATAACTGATGATGGTCGAAGTAGAGAGGATATAAAATGTGGACTGGCACTGGCAAGGAAAGCGTTTCTGAAGAAGAGATATTTGTTAACATCGAGTACAGCATTAAGCACCAGGAAGTCTTTTCTGAAAGTATTTGTATGGAGTGTAGCCATGTATGGAAGTGAAACGTGGACGATAAATAGTTTAGACAAGAAGGGAATAGAACTTTTCGAAATGTAGTACTACAGAAGAATGCCGAAGATTAGATGGGTAGAAAACGTAAGTAATGAGGAGGTACTGATTAGAATTGGGAAGAAGAGGAGTTTGTGGCACAACTTGACTAGAGGAAGTAATCGGAAGGTAGGACACGTTCTGAGGCATCAAGCGATCACCAATTGAGTATTGGAGGGAAGCGTGGAGGGTAAAAATCGTAGAGGGAGACCAAGAGATGAATACACTCCACAGATTCAGAAGGATGTAGGTTGCAGTAGGTACTTGGAGATGAAGAGGCTTGCACAGAACAGAGTAGCATGGAGAGCCGCATCAAACCAGTCTCAGGACTGAAGACCACAACAATAACAACTGATTTGTGAAACTTCCTGGCAGATTAAAACTTTGTGCCTGACCGAGACTCGAACTCGGGACCTTTGGTATTGTGGCGGGCAAGTGCTCGACCAACTGAGCTACCCAAGCATGACTCACGCCTCGTCCTCACAGCTTTAATTCCGCCAGTACCTCGTCTCCATTCTAGGAACTGATTTGTGGTATTTTGTGCGCTTGTCAGATCCGTTTGAGGCACAATTTCAGTTAAACTCACACTCCACGTGTTAAAAGATGAAAAACAATAGAGGAAAATATATTAATGTAGATTTTAGCTCATTACTTACAATGCTTGGGGTGAAAAAATTTCAATTGATGTTCTCCATCACAGTTTGTGATTCTCTTTCATGCATTTTCCGTGAAATCTTGATTGTTTCCAACAACAGTCACATAGCAACGAAACTCTCAACGCTTAGAGATTCGTCTTTTGCAAAGATCGCAGTGTTTTGAACGCGCTAATGCCATCTTTGTGTCGGATACAGAACTTTGTGAATATCCGTCATATTTGGAAAATAAGACTTAAACCCAGTTTAGCGCCAGTCTTGCTTCCCGCGCGCCATGCACTGACGTAGAGCAACGAGAATACAGTGACACTGAAACGCTGTGATTACCTCACCACACAGCGGAGCGGATCTTGTAAGAGTGCCTGGTAGCAGGCCGTCTGTCAGAAATCTAAAGAAGTCATTTCACTTGATGCCGTAAGTAACGTCTTAAAATGGCATCTGAACGCTCTCGGAAAAGACCGCGTTCCCCTGGCAGAAGGCCGTTAGGCAGTGTGGGATTAAGGCACGGTGTCCTCTTCCAGTGCGTGCTTTCTGGACGGCTGGAGCCTTCCCGGAAGACAGCGGCGACGTTAGAGACCGCGGAGGACTTCCAGGAACCGAACTAAGCTGGCCTGTTCCCCGTCCTGCCGCTTCTTTTGAGGGAGGAGCCAGGGCCTCCAACATACCGGGAAAAGCGCCGCCGCTGAAGTGTGGGCCACTCCTTCCACGTTGTTCGACGAAGTGGCTGCACTGTCCGAAACTGACAATGTCTGGGACGAAGCCCTGTGAAACGTGTTCACTATCAAGAAGCTTCTGGTGCTCAAACACAAAATGATGCAAAGAGCTCAGTGTGTAAATGGCATGACATAGCACCCCAAAACTACGAGGGTTGTTTTTTAAGTAAGGGCCGTTCGCGCGTATAGTGCCGTAGTTCGCGCGGACGCCGCAACAAGCCACCGCGCCACTTGCCGGCATCCTTCCCGTTCACACAGATGCAAGTTGCAGCTCTGTAGCTGACGTGTACGCATCGCTGTGCTACTTTGTAATGTTTACGATTATTGAATCGCCCGCCGCGTGTGAGATACGGTCAGTGATACGTTTTTTGACCGCGAGAAGCCTATCAGCTGCAGAAATTCATCGTCAGTTAACAGAAGTTTATGGCTTGAATGCAATGAGTGAAGGTAAAGTGCGTTAATGGGCTAGAGAGTTTAAAAATTGCCGTCAAAACGTCCATGACGAAGAACGCTCAGGCCGGCCTTCTGTGATCACTGATGATTTGGTGGCTGCAGTCGAAACAAAGATTCGTGAGGACAGAAGATTCACAATTTCCACTCTTTCTTTGGAATTTCCACAAATTTCAAGATCGGTTTTGTACAAAATTGTGTCTGAAAACCTAAACTTTAAGAAACTGTGTTCTCGGTGGGTACCCAGACTCCTCACAGAGGACCACAAAGGAAAGAGATTTGCCACTTCATTGGACTTTTTGATTCGTTACGAGGAAGAAGGGGATGACATGTTGAGTCAAATTGTCACTGGAGATGAAACATGGGTATCCCATATCACTCCCGAAAGCAAGCGACAATCGATGGAATGGCGACACACAAACTCACCCGTCAAGATCAAAGCCAAACAGACGCTGTCAAAGCGCAAGATTATGGCAACTGTGTTCTGGGACCGGCGCGGTGTTTTGCTAGTGGACTTTATGCCACGAGGAACGACAATCAACTCAGATGCCTACTGTGCAACTCTAAAGAAGCTCCGCAGAGCAATTCAAAGCAAAAGGCGCGGCATGCTGACAAAAGGAGTTTTTCTCCTGCACGATAACACTAGGCCTCACAGCTCTCAAAAGACTCGGGATTTGATTGATTCTTTTGGCTGGGAAGTTTTGGACCATGCACCATACAGGCCCGACCTTGCTCCTAGCGATTTTCACCTTTTCCGGTACCTGAAACACCATCTTGGCGGGCAGCGCTTCGATGACGACGATGAAGTGAAAGCCGCCGTGAACTCTTGGCTGTCGGAGCAGGCGGCCGAATTCTTTGAAGAGGGAATTAAAAATTTAGTTGTACGGTATGACAAGTGCTTAAATAAACAAGGCAACTATGTAGAAAAATAGGTAAAAGTGTGTAGAATCAGAAAATAAAAGTTTTTTTACAAAAGTATTTGTATCATTTTTAAAAAATAAAAACGGCCCTTACTTAAAAAACAACCCTCGTATGGTACTGTTGCCCACCATTACCACACACTGGAGGTAACGCGCAGTTAAGGCAGACATCTGTTTTTCTTTTTTCTGTATCATTTCAGGCACAAAGAAGGTAACTGCGAAGAAACCATGGGTAACAGAAGAAGAAATACCTCAATTGATAGATGAAAGGAGGAAGTACAAAACTGTTCCGATAATCTTGGCAATACAGAGCTACAAGTCGCTGGAGAATGAAATAAATACGAAGTGCAGCGAAGTTAAGACGAAATGACTGCATGAAAAATGGGAAGAAATCGAAAAAGATATGATTTTCGGAGGGACAGACTCAGCATACAGGGAAGTCAAAACAACCTTCGATGACTGTAAAAGCAAGGGTGGTAAAATTAAGAATACAGCGGGAATTGCACTGTTAAATGCACAGGAGAGAACGGATAGGTTGAAAGAATACATTGAAGGTCTGTATGAGGGGAACGATTTGTCTGATGTGATAGTTGAAGAAACAGGAGTCGATTTAGAAGAGATAGGGGATCCAGTGTTAGAATCAGAATTTAAAAGAGCTTTGGAGGACTTAACATCAAATAAGGCAGATGGGGTAGATAACGTTCCAGCAGAAGTTCTAAAATCATTGAGGGAAGTGGCAACAAAACGACTATTCACGTTGCTGTGTAGAATATATGAGTCTGGCGACATACCATCTGACTTTCGGTAAAATATCATCCATACAATTCCGAAGACTGCAATAGTTGACAAGTGCGAGAATTATCGTGCAAGAGCTTAACAGCTCATGGATCCAAGTTGCTAACAAGGATAATATACAGAAGAATGGAAAATAAAATTGAGGATGTGCTAAAGGACGATCAATTTGGCTTTAGAAAACGTAAAGGCACCCGAGAGGCAATTCTGACGTTGCGGTTGAAAATAGAAGCAAGACTAAAGAAAAGTCAAGACACGTTCATAGGATTTGCCGGTCTGGACAAAGCATTCAACAATGTAAAATGGTGCAAGATGTTCGAAATTCTGAGAAAAATAGGGGTAAACTATAGGGACAGATGGGTAATACACAAAATGTGCAAGAGCCAAGACGGAATAGTAACAGTGGACGAGGAAGCGCTCGGATTAAAAAGGGTGGAAGACAGGGATGTAGTCTTTCTCACCTACTGATCAATCTATACATCGAAGAAGCAAAAAAATGGTTCAAATGGCACTGAGCACTATGGGACTTAACAGCTATGGTCATCAGTCCCCTAGAACTTAGAACTACTTAAACCTAACTAACCTAAGGACATCATACAACACACAGCCATCACGAGGCAGAGAAAATTCCTGACCCCGCCGGGAATCGAACCCGGGCGCGGGAAGCGAGAACGCTACCGCACGACCACGAGCTGCGGACTACACATCTAAGAAGCAATGATGGAAATAAAAGAAAGGTTCAGGAGTGGTATTAAAATTCAAGGTGTAAGGATGTCAATGATACGATTCGCTGACGACATTGCTATCCTCTGTAAAAGTGAACAAGAATTATTATGATATACTGAAGGAATGAACAATCTACTGAATACAGAATATGGATTGAGAGTAATGAGAAGTGGTAGAAATGAGAACAGCGATAAACTTAACATCAGGATTGATGGTCACGAAGTATATGAAGTTGAGGAATTCTGCTACCTAGGCAGTAAAATAGCCAACGACGGACGGAGCAAGGAGGACATCAAAAGCAGGCTCGCTATGGCAAAAAAAGGCATTTCTGGCCAAGAGAAGTCTACTGATATCAAATACCGACCTTAATCTGAGAAAAAAATTTCTGAGAATATACATCTGGAGCACAACATCGTATGGTAGTGAAAGATGGACTGTGGGAAAACCGGAACAGAAGAGAATCGAAGCATTTGAGATGTGGTGCCACAGGCGAATGTTGAAAATTAGGTGGAAAAAACGGTTCAAATGGCTCTGAGCACTATGGGACTTAACATCTCAGGTCATCAGTCCCCTAGACTTAGAACTACTTAAACCTAACTAACCTAAGGACATCACACACATCTATGCCCGAGGCAGGATTCGAACCTGCGGTCGTAGAGGTCGCGCGGTTCCAGACTGAAGCGCCTAGAACCGCTCGGCCACAGCGGAAAATTAGATGGACTAATGAGGTAAGGAATGAGGAGGTTCTGCACAGAATCGGAGAGGAAAAGAGTATGTGGGAGACAGTGACAAGTAGAAGGGACAGGATGATAGGACATCTGTTAAGACACGAGGTAATGACTTCCATAGTACTAGAGGTAGAGGGTAAAAATTGTAGAGGAAGACAGAGATTGGGATACATCCAGGAAATGATTGAGGACGTAGGTTGCAAGTGCTACTCTGAGGTGAAGAGGTTGGCACAGATGAGGAATCCGTGGCGGGCCCCATCAAACCAGTCAGAACACTGATGACTCAAAAAAAACATCATGTCAGTCACCGTGTGGCTGTTCTCCACATCATCTCTATGCTTCCCTTTTCTTGTTTCCCCAGAGTCCATCCTCCACAGACATAGCTTAAAATGCTCCAGATAAATGTCTAGATGAACTGCTTTCTTGTTTCTACACTCAAGTTAAGAAAAAAAGAACATCTTGAACGATAAGAGATAGGACGACAAGTCTCACCTCTTCCACTGCCTGGCAGAAAGTGCCATCTGACTTAACTCTTCAAAACCAGGCTGTTTCTGCCACTGTAGTGTCTTGCGAGTTTCAACCAATAATAATTTTGTAAATAAGTTTAACAAACTGCTACTCTTGTGAATTTTGTCGTTTTTAACCAATGAGTGTCTGGTATGGGGAGAACGGCAGAAGATCTCTCCCTCTCCAAGGCATGTTTCTAACCAAAACCAAATGAAGGGCTTATACGTGGATATGCACAGGAAAGCGTGCCTTCTACAGAAATAATTATTGTGAGCAAGTCACGGTCAGTGCTATTAGAATTTTTGACAGATGTTCCTTCGTAGTGTGACCCCAGAAAAACGGCTGGTTTGACGCTTAACCAATGTGGCAGCTGCACCTAGCTTCACATGTCATCTTTCCAAAAGTATTCCTTCAGGCCTCTAGCAGAATAGACTCTTATGGCAGATAATCTGCTCCAAGCCACCTGCTGTGCTGGGGTGAGACACGGATGAATTCTGTCTCATACTTGCTCGGGCAGACAGCTTTCAGCTCTGAACAAATTTATGACCCTTCCTGGTCGTTTTAAAAAAACTTCTATGTTGAGGAAGTCAACTGCAAAGAGCTCTCCAAGGTTGCAGAAAATAGCAAGTCCCCCTTCGCCATAATAAAAGGAAAAGAAGAGAAGAAGTAATCAGCTGTGCAATCATTGGCAGCACAGAATACTGTCTGCTGTTACGATGCAGTGTTAAAGGATCTTCCACATTGATTACTGAGATGAGCATGTCATATCATAAAATATGTCGGGCAGGAGTTTTATGATAAACTGCCATGGATTTTTCTATGTTGGGGCAAAAAAGAGATAGCGTGTAATTAAGGCATTCAAGAGGATACAACTTGCCATGAGCTTGAGCTTATTAAGTAGAAAACAACATGGGCCAGGAAGGCGATAAATGAAATATTAAAGGGTAGCTAAGTTAAGATTTTTTGAGTTGTCATGGAATGTTGCTTCATAGTCCAAGCAAACAGAAAATGTGTAGAGGTGTTCTTGGATCTTCTAGCGCCACAAAGTGAACATGATTCCTGATTATTACTGGGCGTTACATGATCAGTCACACGCATGTCACGGGAATAAGACTACCCTTAAAACCTTTGAAGGGAAACGAAGAAGGAAAAACAGAGACGTTATTGAGAAGTTGGAGTTGCGATGGAGTGTTGCTTCACAGATGTTTTGGAGTATTTTTAAAGGGTCTGCCCATAACAGTAGCGTAGACCAAGCAAATAAAGAATATGTAGAGATGTTCTTGGATCTTCTAGCGCCACACTGTATCGTTAACTGACAAATGGGTTGTGAGCATTTTTCTTGATTATTACTGGACGTTACAACATCAGCCACAAACAGTTCACAGGAAGAAGAGTATCATTAAAAGCTTTCAAGGGAAACGAAGAAGGAAAAACAGAGACGTTTTGAGGTAGGCGTAAAATTTGAGACTCATTCTGTGTCAGACCTCACTAATCTAACTCGCATATTCAAAATTCCGTTGAGTAATTTTTACCTAGTGTTAGCGAATGTATTTTCGAAACCCTTCTTTCCAATAATGGGGACGTTTTCTTGTGAGGAAACTCACTGTTCTTAATGTGTCAAGTCAGCCTTTGACTAATTAGCTGACTTTTTGATAATGGAAATAGTAACTCTCACTACGGTAATTAACAGCAATGTTTGTGTCTGTACCACAACAGTCTGCATTTCATCTTCATGTTTTCGTTACGATTTCGATTCTGTGACCAACAATGTAACTTCTTACCCTGCTGGCTCAGCAATTGCTGCGATGAGATGTTACATTATCTCTGCTCCTCTCTCATTCCGGTAGCTGAATGTCTTTGTTACTGCAAACGGCAGACCTTGGTAACTATTTTAAAAGAAATTATATCGGAAATTCTAAGTCACCAAAAACTTGCTGTTGAACGTAATCCGTCCACAAACTTGGGGTAAAATAAAATTCTGATTGATTCCAGTAAATTGATGAGTGGGATTTGCTTTGTTGTTTTAAAGAATACAATATTAAAGTAGCAAATAGCGTACACTTGATTGGATATACGTATTTGCTTAAGGATGCGCACATTTATTAGCAAAGTCACTTCACGTGAAACCTCATGTTACGCCGTCACAATTGAACTAATCGTTCTTACTAAGTTGGTGGTTCGAGTGTTCAGATAATGTAATAGATAAACATATATGCAGTTTATCGAATAGACACACTGCGTTCACAAATAAGCTCCATTTCCAACAAGGTTGTTAATGTCTGATGTTAACTGTTTCCTCAGAGTTCACCAACTCGTACAACATCTTAATATATCTATTAGTTACGAAACGTATCGAGTTTCACGTAGATGCTGCCCGCCATTAAAGTTTTTCTGACTGTCTTCTAATCATCCTTCTCGACTGCCAATTATCCTCAGAAAAACACCTCTGTCCACACTTCAGTTCTCATTTCTCTAGTCTGGTTTCCTTTAATACATCCACCAGCCTCGTGTACAGCAAATAACCAAAAGCTCCATGTAGCTTTCACTAAACAGTTCTACAGTACCGCCAATATGCACCAACACCACTACTGATTACAACACGTCACCGTATCTTTCGAGTTCGTTTTCATCATTTTTCCATGTTAATAGACACTTTATTTATTACTTCTTTTACTGACAATGTTCAAATTACTGCTCCTTCCCTTGTTTCATTATTATTAGATCTCACAGAAATTAATACCTCTAGCATACTTACATTTCCAACTCACAGCTGTCTCTCGTAACCCGAAGATCACGTGCAGATCAGAGATGAAGCAGATTTTTTGTCATTCGTTTCTCCGCACGCGAGTAGCTGTGTACAGGAGTGAAACAGCGAGGAGCCAAGCTGAGATTTTTGAGGTCTCTGTGGTGGAAGACTACAGAATGACTCAGATGTTAGGCTTAAGGAGGTAGGTATGGAGATGATAGCAGAAATGACACTTTGGATTGGTTCACTGGTCTGGTTACATTGCTTCTACATCTGTTAGCATGGAACATGCATAAGAGCACAGACACTAGTTTATCACTACACGTAGAACACAGATGAGGCTTGAAACCAGCTACCAGAACAAAAGGCCATCCCAGTCTATGTCGTTGTTGTGAGTCGGGTACACACAGTAATTTACGGCCTACAAACCAGGAACGTGAAAGTACCAGATTCTATTGTCCTAAACGAACCCTTATGTCCCAGTACTCGTCACAACGTAAGTGAAATACAGACATAGCATCATGTAGGCAAATGTACTATGGAAACCAATATCCCTTGCCCAAAGGTACTTACAGTCGAGATTTTTAGTCCACAAAGTTAACTGAGTCTGAGTGCTCACTTGCATAGTATCTGCTGTCGGCTCGTTCATCCGAGGCTTCTGTCATTCGCTGGTGCTCCCGAGTTCTGCCCAGCTCTTGAATTGTACTTTTTCATGGTGTTTGAGGGCCTCTAGCGTTTGGGGCTGTTTGCTCACAAATGATACGTGACTGCGTCGCTTTCTATCTCCAATTCGCAGTCGATGTGCGTGAAATCAGTCGTTTCACAACGCATATGTCTTCTTAATGGACTGACGAAAGCAGCTTGCACTGTCTGCCTCTACCAAAGGTACATTCATGCTTGGAAATTTTCTTTTGGCAACCTTTCATGAATCTCTCATTTCATGGCTCATCAGCTTTGTCTCCCTGTTTCACTTAAACACAGATTACGTGTAATTCTAAGTGAATGTACTACGTGACAAGTAATTTACAATTATTTATAAAATTTTCTATGATGGTAATATTTTTACAAACAACACTTTTACGTAACAAAATACACGCTTAAATTAATCATACCTGTAAGAACAGAAGTAGGTGAACAAATAAGAAAAAGGATTTGCACTTTAAACAAATAAAAAACAGTTAATCAAGAAACATCGCCTAAACAGAACGGGAAGTTATCTGTTAACGACATTTCTGTCACGCCACTGTGACCCGTACCTTCTTCTGGTAAGTGTCTTGCATATCCTACTTCCCGCTCCTTAAATTTTTAGTAGCTCTTCACACCGTACCTTACCTGTGCACTTGCATTTTAATGTTCTCCGATGACGTCACATTTCAGATGGTTCTAGTTTCTTTAACTTTGGACTTTCGTTGGTCCACATTTCCTTTTCTACAGCTCTATACTCCAGTCGTATACGTTGTGGTGCTTCTTCCTCTGTTCCACAACATTATTGGATACCGATAGAAATATTACACTGAAGAAAGCTTTCTTCACCCATGCCAGTTTACCTCCAATATCTTCTTCGCTTCGGCCGTCCAGTGTAATATTGCTTCCTATATAGCAGCATTCCTTTCACTCGTTCTACTGCTGTGTCTTTGCAAGTTTTGGCGTTAAATAAGTCGCTATTCTCGTTTCTGCTGCTCGGCAACAATTTGATGTCTGCTAAGTTCATGATAAGCCGCAATCTCTGCCAAGTATGCTGTCCACTCCCTTCAACAGATTTGATCGCTCAGGTCGGATGGCGGATGAATCCTGGTGAAACCGCTACTTCTTTATTCCAGTAGCTCCTCATTTGGCCAGTTCTGAAAGCCCTTACCTCAGATAATTCTGAGGAGCTACCATATCCCGACAGGAGGGCTGTCTTATCGTCTGCGAAACTCGCTTGTTCTCTCTGTTTCTCCTGCACTTTCATTTCTCCTCCATAATTTTCTTTCTCTTTCCTTTGTCGCTCTTCCTACCCATACGTTGAACAGTGATGTTCACACCCTTGTTACCATCAAATGATTTTCTTGTCTTTGCACTAGAGCCGGCCATGGTGGCCGAGCGGTTCTAGGCGCTTCAGTCTACCGCAGGTTCGAAGAATCCTGCCTCGGGCATGGATGTGTGTGATGTCCTTAGGTTAGTTAGGTTTAAGTAGTTCTAAGTTCTAGGGGACTGTAGTGCTCAGGGCCTTTTGAATCTTTTTTTTTTTTTTTTTTTTTTTTTTGCTCTCTAGTTCTGTAGCTCATTGGTCTGTCTCTGTACTAAGGATGTCACGGAAGAGGTTGGAACTGAAGGCTGGGCAATTATTTTGCCGGAGTCAGAGGTAGTATTTACGGTTTATTGTTTCTGAATAACTGAAGCAATTGCCTGAAATTGTTTTATCAAAAGTTGGTTACGTAATTAACAACAAATGTCTGTAATTAAAATAAAAAGAAGTAGTGTCTCGTTAAATGACAGTTTTCCATGTGTTGTTCTTGTGATCTGATGCAGCTCTCAATGCTACTATGTCGTGTGCAAGCATCTTTATCTTTGCATAATTACCGCAAATTCATATGGCTCTAAACACTATGGGACTTAACATCTGAGGTCATCAGTCTCCTAGACTTAGAACTACTTAAACCTAACCAACCTAAGGACATCACACGCATTAATGCCCGAGGCAGGATTCGAACCTGCGACCGTAGCAGCAGCGCAGTTCCGGACTGAAGCGCCTAGAGCCGCTCGAGCACCGCGGCCGGCCATAATTACTGCAACCTACATCCATTTAAACTAGCATACTGTAGGCGAACCACTGTCTCTCACTAAAATTTGAAATCCTCCCCATTCCCCTTTTTTTAAGAAAAAAAACATCTCAGTCATTAGCAAAGCAACAGTTCCTTGATGCCTGAAGACGTAGCCAATCAGCCTGTGCCTTCTTTAATCACGTTTGGTACCAAAAACTGAAGAAGTATCAAAGCCGAGACAACCCAAAAACTGAACTGGAAATTTTGAAGGGGAACTGCTTGTCGTGCCCCGAGAGGGAGACAAGACACCTTACACAGGAAAGGGGATCGTAACTCAGTCAACACTGTCGATGAGAGAAAGTAGCTTGGGCTGCTTGCAGTACTCCGGCAGCGGCTCGGCTACAATCTGAAAGTATTCCAAGTACCGAAATCGGTATAAGCCTCAAGGAACCGGGATGGAAATCAAAATCGGAAAGGATCCATGATAAAGGAGCTCTGCTCCAGGTGTTACTCCAAGGCTAACTCCTGCTTAGCTAATGCTATGTCTAACTCTCAACTCGTGCCGGCATGTCGGCTAACCATTTCTCAGAATATATCTCGTTAGCAGCGGCAGCATGCTGAGGCTAACACCTGTTCTATGTACAAGGTCGGGAGACAAGCGACACAGAGGTAGTGTGTCCCAACTACTGCACACCTGTTCTCCTCTGGGTCGCAGATGGACCCGTTTTTACAGTGTTCACAGAGGTCGCTTTCTTGGACCATGCTGAGACGGTCTATTGATTCCAGAGATCTTACCGCTGTCGGTGTCCTGCTTCTTCGCTAGGTGACTGGAAGGGGCTGTGCGGAGCCATCAAGAGCGGTAGAAGGGACCGTCTCGTGGCAGTTGGCTTCCGGATCGCGTGTCTGAGGTTGCAGTCGGCAGTCGGCTCTTTGACTGTCAACTAATCTTGTAAGAATAGCCCCAGATAGAACTAACGGTATAAGAGTCATGCCGGCGAAGTGATGTGGGCTTGTTTGCAGTGTGCTGTTTGATGTAAAGCATAGTTGTGGCTTCGCTTGGTCAGAGCGCAGAAGTAAACACTAAATTTCAGTCCAGTCGTTGCGCATTGATAAAGTATTGGGCTCTGAGCACTATGGGACTCAACTGCTGTGGTCATCAGTCCCCTAGAACTTAGAACTACTTAAACCTAACTAACCTAAGGACATCACACACAGCCATGCCCGAGGCAGGATTCGAACCTGCGACCGTAGCAGTCGCACGGTTCCGGACTGCGTGCCTAGAACCACGAGACCACCGCGGCCGGCCTGATAAAGTATTGTTCCGCGCTGTCTGAACTACAAGATTGCCGAGGCAGGGAAAGAGGAGCTGATCGTATGACATTTCTACCTTGGTTCGCGGTGGATGGAAAGCTATATGGGAAGTTCTTACGTAATTGTATTTTATGGTGAGCATCCGTTCTTGTAATATCACGGGAAGGAATGCGTGGTGCCTGCCTACCAGAAACTGTCAGTGGCGCCTGTAGCGCCGGTTGGTTAAATAGCGAGAACTGAATTTTCCATTTGTCAAGGAGGCGTTGTCTTTGTTCTTGTAAACTGCCTTAAAGCAAAAACACTGTAGTGTTCAGGTTTGAAACTTCAGCTCTGTTATTCAGTACCTAGGTTTTAAGCGAAGTTTTACTGTGTGTTCATCTGTAATACTGCAGTTGTCCCTTTTGGACTTTATTTTAGGTATGTAGTTCAATTATTTCAATAAACAATGGCCAAGGTAGTATCCCCTTTTTTAAATTTTTGGGTTGGTTGGTAAAACAGAGAAAAAGTCATAAAGTTCACACGAGAGTACCCCATTGCAGTAATTGATGTTCTGTAAAATTTATGTATACGCAAGAGTGTAAATGGTACCTTGTTTCCGTTTTAGACAACTTGTTTTAGGGTTGTTCCAATATTACGTGCTCGAGGGACAGCCACGTCCTGTTTACGGAGATTATGATACCCGCTTGAGATAAATATGAATACTGATTTGAATTGTAGACGATTTTGATTATTTGTTGTAAATCTTTAATTGCCACTTTGTCGAACTTATGGCTTCCGGCGATCAGTTATCTACCAAAGTTGAACGAAAATTGCTGTTCTCATTCTCCTTGTATTATTTCCCCTTTTTGCTTCAACTATGCCTCTGATGTTTAAATACTTGCTGCCTGACAATTTCTTATGAGAGGTTAAGTTCTAATGTTTGTGCTAGTAGAGTCGGACCGTTCACATATATTAGGAAGCATTCTAGAACACCTCCCCTGACGCCTGTCTGTGTTCGACGCGGCGCGGCTGGAGTCACCTTCGTAACGCAAGCCTCCCGCCATTTGTGTGTCCAAGCTCTGTCGCTCGCCTCCGGGATGTCGGCAGCTTGGAGACGCTCGTTCAAATGATGAGGCAACGCTCCGGCTGCTTCTACTGCCAGCTCCTACTTGCGGCTTTGGAACAACTTCTCAGTTTGATACTCTTTTACCTCTTACTTGATAGGTGCTTGCGACATATTTCTCAAATCAACTTGCCAATTTCTTTCAATACAGGCTTGCGTCTTTGGAACAATTTCTCAGTTTGATACTCTTTTACCTCTTACTTGATAGATACTTATGACACATTTCGCAAATCAATTTGCCAATTTCTTTCAATTCAGGCTTCGGCGTATTCCACTTTTTATTTCTCATCAAAGATTCCTTCAAAGTTTCATGAAGCGTAACAGAAAGATGGGAAAGTAACATTTCTTCCATGTTTGGCTTCCTGCATACTGAATATTCAGCAGTGTTTGAAGATTTTAAAGGTACGTTTATAGACGTGATGTATGACATTCCATATTGGTTTTCCGACTCTGTTGTTTAAAAAGAGAAAGAAACCTGAAGCCATTTCCTGACCGTTACAAAGGCAATCGGTCGCAGAAAGGAGACGTCACAGCAGTGTTCCAGGGCTGTATGCTGATACTGAAGTATCTTTAAGTTCCTTGTAGTCAAAATGACTGTTGCGTTTTAAAGCAGACAAATGTATTCCTTAAAGAAGCACATACACGAATCACTCTTAGACAGTCACCCCCTAGTCTCACAGACAGAAAAGTAAAAGTAAACACGACTCACACATCAGGCGTCTGGCTTGTTCCGACTGGCCGACTGTTGCCTACAAGGCAGTACGAGGAGCGATATGTGATCGTCAGATATGAGGTCAATCGATATGTCGCCAAACCATGCAGCAATTTTCGCCAGTAGGTGAAATGAAATATCGTGTGAGGAGGACCTCCCGTCTGGTAGACCCAGCGCCGGCTTTAGGGTGGGGCGACTCGGGCGGTCGCCCAGGGCGCCGGGGTCCAAGGGGCGCCACGTACTAAACGCATGTAAAAAAAAAATTACAATTTACAATCACCCATTTCGCGAAACTAAAATATTATTCAGTCTCATTCAACATACGTCGCTAATCTCACGAATGCGCGATGAATTCGGGGTAGCAGAAGAGAAATCATGCTGAATGCGATCTTCGTATTGTCTGCAACCATCCATGTTTGACGCGGGCTAGCACGGGCTCTACCAAAGCGCCTCTCTTATTTGTTTCAAGAACTGCAACAAGGAAGAGCCCATGCAGCCGCACCATCTCTCGTTTACAACAGAAACTACCGGTCGCTCCAAATAAAAGAAAATACAGACTGTGAAATATACATTACATTATGATTTAATTAATACGAATGTATTTATATCGAATATTTGTGACTTAATGACTCATGTACATTAATTAATAGATCATGCAATGCGTGCACTGCATTCATAGAGAATTCTCCCCTAACTTACTGAAATAATACAGCGCCACACAATGTTTGTTAGACTGCATATGTTGGCAGCGCTACGATTTGCACCCGCATGTCAGTAATTGTCAGTAAGAGTCGGAGGCAGCGGTCATGTTTTCGTGGCTGAATAATTGTGAGTGAAACGAGTGTCGTGACTGTGTCAACATTTTAATTTTCTGGTAGGTGCGAAAAACATTTTTATCTTTCAGTTCAGGTTTTTTTCTAGTTACGTCTACTGATAGGTGAATTTCTTTATTTGTTATAGATCGAATATTGTGGTCGCGAAATAGAGCAGTGTCCAAGCAATAATTTGTCAAATTATTAAATCATGCCAGAAGAGAAGGAAATGATTAAAAAAAAGCTTTCTGGTTCAGAAATTCGGAAAAGAAAAGCTGAAAAAGAAAAAGTTCTTGAAGAAACTAAAAAGCACATGAATATTTATAAGTACCTTAAAGGAAATTCTAAGGCAAATACTTCAGATATTGAATCAAAAGTCCATGTATCAGCAAATATTTCTTCAGACTGTGAACAATTATACACAAAAAATATACTATCACCTATTGAAGGTGATCAAATTGACCAGCGCAGTACATCTTTGCATGAATCCTCTGATATTTCTCCAAGTCAAAACCAACACATGACATCTGTGGTCGATGAAAGTATCAATGGTCTTGCAATAAAAGAATACAATGTTTCTGATGTAGGTACGTGGCCAAAAGTACTTAATGCTAGAGATATAGATCGCATTATAATATGTGGACCCTCACAAGTATGTCTAAATAACTTTCCAAAAGATGAAAATGGGCCTCGTTTCTTTTCAACTCATTACACAAGAAAACTATCAAACGAAGAAACTATCAGACGACGGTGGCTAGTTTATTCTGTATCAAACGACAGTGTCTTTTGCTTTTGTTGTCGACTGTTTGATTTAAAGTCAACTACTAATTTGACTACCACTGTGGGTTTCAGAAATTGGAAACATTTAAGTGAAGCTCTGAAACTGCATGAAAATAGTCCTAACCACAAAAAAGCATTTACTCAATGGACTGAAGCTGAAATCAGATTTAAAGCTGGATTAACTATTGACAAGGAAGAACAAAAGCTAATTTCTAAAGAAAGTTTACGATGGAGCAATGTGGTTCAAAGATTGATGCACATTACTTTGTATTTGGCTGAAAATAATATGGTATTCAGAGGGTTATCAGATAAATTATTTACCCCAAATAATGGAAAATTCTTAGGTCTTGTACAGTTATTGGCAAAGTTTGATCCAATCATGGAAGAGCACGTCAGACTGGCATTGAATGATGATTTGGCTGACCATTATTGCGGCAAAAATATACAAAATGAATTAATAGAACTCATGGCATCACACGTTATGTCTACAATCGTATCCCGCATAAAGGGTTCAGAGTATTATGCAATCATAGCTGACTGTACTCCAGATATAAGCCACAAAGAACAACTTTCGATAACTTTAAGATGCGCCGACATAACAGAGGATGGCGTAAGTGTAAAAGAACATTTCATCTCATTTCTGCAAATAGATGATACAACCGGTGAAGGCCTCACAGAAAGCATTTTAAAAACATTGAGTGATCTTGACCTTAACATTAATGACTGCAGAGAACAGGGCTACGATAACGGCGCGAACATGAAAGAGAAAAATAAAGGCGTCCAGAACAGAATTAAGAAGTTAAATCCACTAGCTTTTTTGTGCCATGTGGATGCCGTAGTTATAATTTGGTATTGTGTGATGCGGCAAAATCATCAGTAAAATCCGTGACACTGCTCGGAATGTTACAAAAAATGTTTAATCTATTTGCTGGATCGGTAAATAGATGGAAAATTTTGACCGACCATTTGAAGATATACACCCTGAAAAATGTAAGTGACACACGCTGGGAAGCTCGAATTGATAGCGTCAAAGCGGTTCGTTATCAATTATGAGAAATGCATGACGCTTTGGTTTCCTTGGCCGATGCTACTGAACAAAGCGATGCTGCGGTGTCACACGAAGCGACAACACTAGGAGGACAATTAAAAGACTTCAGCTTCATTGTTTCTCTCGTGACATGGTATGATGTTCTGTTTCAAATTAACGTTGTGAGTAAAGCAAGTCAGTCACCCACAATCAACTTTGTCGAGTTTATGGGAATCCTTGACAAATGTTGCTCTTATTTGGAAACATATAGACAAACAGGTTTCGAACAAGCTATTGTAACAGCAACTGAACTGGCTTCGGATCTTGATACGCAGCCATTATTTAAACCACAAATGCGATTAAGACGTATTAAACGCAGGCCGGGTGAAGAGGCTGTTGATGATCAAATAACTGACCCAAAAAAGAAGTTTAAAGTAGAGTTTTTCAATGCACTGTTGGACACCGTGCACATATCCATGAAAGAAAGATTTGAACAGATGCAAGAATTTTCTGCGACGTGGAGTTTCTTGTTTGACATTAAAAAAAATCAAAATAAAAAAGAACTAATACAATGCTGTTCTAAATTACAAGAAAAGTTAACTGTCAACATGAAGTCAGATATTGATGGAAATTTGCTGTGCGACGAAATTTTAGGCCTGCAACACTATCTCGAAGACAGCCAGGCAACGCCTATTGAAGCCTTAAACTTCATAAAAAAGCATAATCTTCAAGAGTTATATCCCAACATTTGGATAACGTTACGTATTTTGCTAACAATACCAGTGACTGTCGCAAGCGGCGAACGCAGTTTTTCCAAACTGAAGTTGATAAAAACGTACTTGCGGTCTACAATGTCTCAAACAAGACTAACCAGTTTGGCCTCACTGTCCATTGAAAATGAAGTTGCAGAAAACCTGGACTTTGCTAATCTGATCAGAGACTTTGCCGACAGAAAAGCGAGAAAAGTAAAATTTTAGTCGTTTATAATTGTTTTTCATTAGGCGTTATATGTTTTGTGTTCAGATGACTGACAGGAAATATAGGTTTATGGCTTACAGTTTTATTAAATTCAATAAAAATATGGTACCCAATTTAAAATTAGTGTTTTTTCGTTATACATATTACCTCCTATATATAAAAATCAATTGTTGTGTGTTAGTCTCACCAAAACAAAGAAATGGCTTGACCAATTTGAATAATTTTTGTTTTGTTTTGTTCGCTTTAGTACAGTGGTGCTTCAGAAAAGAAAAGAAATATTTGGGATATACGAGCCTGTTTCAACCACATTTTACGCATCTTTTCTTTGTTTGGAACACGCAAAAACAATTTTCTGGAGTTGTTGTAGATGTACAGTGCAGTACTACGCAATATTTTTAGACAATTTCCCAAAACGTGAATGCCCAAACAATATATCACTGCTATACTGACTGTTACGGCAGCGACAGCAGCATGCTGGACTGACGTCACAGGCTACACAAGACTCACATGGAGCGTCTTAGCGGGCTTTCAGATTATTTGGATTTCATTTCCATTTAAAAAAATAAAATACTCAAATTTACGATGGAAAAAACCATGTTATGATCATAAGATGACGCCATTAACCACTTAAGACGATTTCTAGAAAACAGTCAAATACCGTGTTGCAAAGCACTGCCAGGTTCGCTATTTATACAATAAAGGGCGCCAACTGGACGACTCGCCCGGGGCACCTGGATGGCTAAGGCCGGCCCTGGGTAGACCGGTCGCCTGGTCCAAGTCCTTTTAGTTAATGCCACTTCGAGGACTTGTGTGTCGATGAGGATGACATGATGATGAAGACAACACAACCCGCAGTTCCCGAGTGGGGAAGTCACCTACACAGCCAGGAATCGAATCCAGGCCCCTCGCATGGCATTCTGCCGCGCTGATCGCTCAGCTAGGAGGGCGGATGAATCCTGGCGATACCGCTGCTTCTTTATTCCAGTAGCTCCTCATCTGGCCTCACTAAGCTGTGCTGATCCACTTCTAAAAGCCCTTATCTCAGAAAATTGTGAGGAGCTACCAGAAATCGAATACGGGTCTTTCACCGAAGGTAGCGGCGCTAACCAACACAAACTGATAACAGTTAATCGCGACACAGGTCAAAATAAAGTACTAACCTTCACACGCCGCGCTGAAGCCACGTATACTGTAACGTCCCCTTAGAAAAATTAGGAATTACTATGCTGCTAAACTTCTACGTTATTTGATACAAACACAGCTGAGTAAAACTGAACGTTCTCAGACTGTTCTCTCTTTACTTATTCTGATCATCACTAAGCTGACACACAATATTTTTTTAGCACAATGCAATCTGACTTTCAATAATCCCTACAAAAGAATGGCCCTGACTAACAATAACCTATACCTTTCATGAATCACCTACCTCACAAAAATCTTCGTTACTCGAACTGCTGCAATACGGCGAGTACCAATACTGCCAGCTAAATAAAAGATTCTAACTACTGAAGGCACTAACTACTGATAGGCATAGTTAGCAAATGAAGGATTTTGATAGAGAACAAACAATGTATTTGCCTTAATAGCGTTCAAAAGTCATAATATATATATAATTTTGTCACATCCAATTAAGCAAATTTCCTATTTCTGACGGAGACACGTCCAGATTGTCCGCTCAAAACTCTGCCACCTCTCTCCACATCCACCACTGCTGGCGGCTCACCTCCAACTGCACAAAGCTACGCGCTGTTCACATCCAACTGCCCAACACTACACAAGCGAGTATTCCAACAATAGTCCAACCAGCCACAGACTGCACACAGCACAGTCAGTGATTTTCATACAGAGTGCTACGTGGCGTTACCAACATAAAAACCTAAACAGCCTACTTACAATACATCAAACACTGCCATCCAAAATACGCGGCAGTCCAGCTTGGCCGCCGCGGTAGGCATGAACATTGCCTCAGTATTCACTCATAGACTCTCCACATAAGTCTTCTTTTATCGTCACTGGTAATAAAAATATTCTTTTTCGCTGATCATTAAATTACGGCTATTGTTAAAGGCCTGCCCACTGAGTAGATGACTCGTTCAACGGCCACCTTCCAACCACAACCAGTGAAGAACGAAACCAACATCACACGTGACCTGTGTGAGTAAACAAACAATTACAGTAAGTAAAGGGTCGTGGGTTCCTTACAAGTTGTACTTCCATTTCTTTGGTAGCCTTTCTCTAACCTTTAATAATTTACAGCATTGGCGTCAACTTCTTTGAAGTAATTCGAAGTCACATTTGCTTTTCGATCGGTTTTCAGTCTCAGGGGCGGTGGATAAGTGGGTGCTGTCTCATACACGGAGTAAATGAGCAGCAAATGAGAGCCAGCACTCCAAGGTTGTCTTCAAAAGCCGTTCGGACCTTTCGCCGACACGTGAAAGCTTCCAATGGGGTGTTCCCAGTTTCCACATCCCGTTACGGTACTCTGGAAATCCCACTAATCTCGCCCACACACTCTGGCCATACCTGAGGATATTTGTAAACAACGGCGGTCGTCCTTTAACGTGTGGCATAACGAGCCAGCTCGACAGACAACAGATCGCCCTGTATACGCGTCTGGGGACGTAGCTGCTACTTTTTGGTGTACTGATCTAAAAGTGCACCAAATTCAGACTCAAAACCTAAGAGTTTCGGTAAAACCTGCGATTCAATGCCACCGGAACCGGAGGCGGAATTTTTGAGACTGCTTATTCTTCGCTCCTCCGTTTTTACACGCAACGCTAGACCTGCATGTAGGAGCTACAGCGGAATATATCGGACAGGATTTCGTGATTGCCAGTCTCATAGTAACTCATCTCGTGATCTAAATTTCTATTCATAACAATGCCAACATCCGTTGCACCACTCACCGAGGCTGTTAATACTTCCCTATAATCATCGGATCATTCATGTGCCTTCTTTTCATTTCACTTCAGTAATATCTTGCACACCAGGCTGCTTAGATTGCACGTCTTTCTCTCCATATTTTCGTTACAAAATTCAGAGGTCTATCTTTCTACTCTATCTTTATATTCTCCGAGTCGTTGACTTTAGCCTCATTCTTCACTCTTCTGGTAACTTTCTCAGCAGAGGCCACCCAGCCATCCGAATGGGGCTAGTTCACCTCTAGAACTGTTTTGCAGATATTCTATGTCAGTGCCATTTTTTATCCATAGAAGCCGGCCGTGGTGGCCATGCGATTCTAGGCGCTGCAGTCTGGAACCGAGCGACCGCTACGGTCGCAGGTTCGAATCCTGCCTCGAGCATGGATGTGTGTGATGTCCTTAGGTTAGTTAGGTTTACGTAGTTCTAAGTTCTGGGGGACTGATGACCTCAGATGTTAAGTCCCACAGTGCTCAGAGCCATTTGAACCATATCTATAGAAGGTAAACGTCAGTGTCATTTTACTCCGTTACAAGAAAGCAGGTGTTGACAGATGTGAAAATTACCGAACTATCCGTTTACTAAGTCACGGCTGAAAAATAGTAACACGTATTCTTTACAGACGAATTGAAAAACTGGTACAAGCCGACCTCGGGGAAGATCAGTTTGGATTTCATAGAAATGTTGGAACACGTGAGGCAATACTGACCCTACGAATCATCTTAGAAGATAGAATAAGGAAAGGCAAAACTACGTTTCTAGAATTTGTAGACTTAGAGGAACCTTTTGACAATTTTGACTGGAATACTCTCTTTCAAATTCGGAAGGTGGCAGGGGTCAAATACAGGGAACGAAAGGCTATTTATAATTTGTACAGAAACCAGATGGCAGTTATAAGAGTCGAGGGACATGAAAAGGAAGCAGTGGTTGGGAAGAGAGTGAGACAGGGCTGTAGCCTATCCCCGATGTTATTCAATCTGTATAGTGAGCAAGCAGTAAAGGAAACAAAAGAAAAATTCGGAGTAGGAATTAAAATCCATGGAGAAGAAATAAAAACTTTGAGGTTTGCCGATGACATTTCAGTTGTGTCAGAGACAGCAAAGGACCTGGAAGAGCAGTTGAACGGAATGGACAGTGTCTTGAAAGGAGGATATAAGATGAACATCAACAAAAGCAAAATAAAGATAATGGAATGTAGTCGAATTAAATCAGGTGATGCTGAGGGAATTAGAATAGGAAATGAGACAAATTAGAATAGGAAATGAGACACTTAAAGTAGTAGAGGAGTTTTGCTATTTGGGGAGCAAATAATGGTGGAAGTAGAGAGGATATAAAATGTAGACTAGCAATGGCAAGGAAAGTGTTTCTGAAGAAGAGAAGTTTGTTAACATCGAGTATAGATTGATGTGTCAGAAAGTCGTTTCTGAAAGTATTTGTATGGAGTGTAGCCATGTATGGAAGTGAAACATGGACGATAAATAGTTTGGACAAGAAGAGAATAGAAGGTTTGGAAATGTGGTGCTACAGAAGAATGCTGAAGATTAGATGGGTACATCACATAACCAATGAGGAAGTATTGAATAGAATTGGGGAGAAGAGGAGTTTGTGGCACAACTTGACCAGGAGAAGGGACCGGTTGGTAGGACATGTTCTGAGGCATCAAGGGATCACAAATGTAGCATTGGAGGGCAGCGTGGAGAGTAAAAATCATAGAGGAAGACCAAGAGATGAATACACTAAGTAGATTCAGAAGGATGTAGGTTGCAGTAGGTACTGGGAGATGAAGAAACTTGCACAGGATAGGGTAGCATGGAGAGCTGCATCAAACCAGTCTCTGGACTGAAGAGCACTACAAGAATAAAATTCTTTAAATTTTCCACCACATACTATTTCCTTCCCAATATCCATGTTGTGTGTTCTAATTCTGAGTAGAGCAGTTTGGAATCTGTAAATGCTTTCCTAGGCGCCTGGATTACATAAAACACCATCTCACTGATGTTCGAAAATGCTTCTGTGCGTACTGAAACTTTGCCAGATAATGCGTTCACCTTGGAATGTTCCCCGAACGGGGTGCTATAGACGAATGCCGGACATTTGCCACACTGGCCCCTTCGCCAGATAGCTTGAGTAGCGATCCCTCAGGTAAGGGACGCCCTTCCCCGCTCTACCTCTGTCCGCTTTCAAACTGCCGTCTCCACATCTTACTCGATACAACCAGTACGTAAGGGATCTTCTTCTTCGACATCTTGGCCAAATATAGAGCTTCTTCTCCGAAATCGAAATATTTATAACTTTTGGGAAACGAAAGCAATACCGATGATTATGTCAGTATGTAATTAGTTCTGCCAAGTATAAATATAGATTCCTCTGTCTATACTAGCTTTCTTTCACGATGAAACGGGAATGCGAATGTACGCTAATCACTTCTTTCTGATCACTGCATTTGTGCCTACTTTAATTAGTACAACTGCATACCCAAAAGACAATAGGGAAAGAATAAATGGGTTTGTGAATGTTTGAAAAGAAGAACGACGTACTCCATATTAATTTACACTCTAAAAACATTAGTTAATGAATTGTAGCGGGACAATGTTCAAAACGTAACTGAAAACACGTTCACTAAATAGAGATAAGAACATCTATGATGGACATGTCATCTAAAGTCGACTTACAATTTTAAAATGTTAGAAATAAGGAAATGAAGTAATACAGAATGCTTCGCTTGTAACGTATATTGTTGTTCTACATTGTTTAGCTCTGGTATTCACAGGGTCACAGAGAAAGCATCTTAGGTTCTGGAGGGAAAAGCCGTAATTGTAATTATCTGCACTACAACAGAAACAAGGAGGACAACTTAAGGAAAAATAATGTAAGCTCACAATAAAAAAAAATGGCTCTGAGCACTATGGGACTTAACAGCTGTGGTCATCAGTCCCCTAGAACTTAGAACTACTTAAACCTAACGAACCTAAGGACATCACACACATCCATGCCCGAGGCAGGATTCGAACCTGCGACCGTAGCAGTCGCACAGTTCCAGACTGCGCGCCTAGAACCGCGAGACCACCGCGGCCGGCAAGCTCACAATCGATTTTGAAGCAGATAGTTCCTGTGACTTAGTATAGGCAGAGGTTATATTCGACAACCGGAATAAATTAATAACTGGCTCCTTTTACCGACCCACCGTCTCACATGAAACACTTGCTGAACAGTTCAAAGAAAGGAAAACTTGAGTCTCATCACAAATAGGTACCCTACTTGTACAATTATAGTTGACAGTTACTTCAATCTACCTTCCGCATGTTGACAAAAATACAAAATGGCTGTGAGCACTATGGGACTTAACATATATGATCATCAGTCCCCTAGAACTTAGAACTACTTAAAACTAGCTAACCTAAGGACATCACACAACATCCAGTCATCACGAGGCAGAGAAAACCCCTGACCCCGCGTGGAATCGAACCCGGGAACCCGGGCGCGGGAAGCGAGAACTCTTCCGCACGACCACGAGCTGCGGACCGACAAAAATACATTTTCATACCCTAATCTAAATAGAAAACAACTTCCGTAATTGTTCTAAATGCTTTTTTTTAAATTATTTTTAACAATTAGTTGATGAGGCCATTCAAATTGTAAATGGTTACGCCGGCGGCGGTGGTCTCGTGGTTCTAGGCGCTCAGTCCGGAACCGCGCGACTGCTGCGGTCGCAGGTTCGAATCCTGCCTCGGGCATGGATGTGTGTGATGTCCTTAGGTTAGATAGGTTTAAGTAGTTCTAAGTTCTAGGGGACTGATGACCACAGATGTTAAGTCCCATAAGGCTCAGAGCCATTTCAACCATTTGTAAATGGTTACGAAAACGCACTTGAACTCTTAGCCACAAATAATCCTGAGCATCACGACGGATACAGGAATTGGTGAACACGCAGTCGTAGCGAGGCTCACTTCCGTAACAAAAAAATTCACCAAAACTAAACGCGAAATATATCTATTTATAAAAGCAGCTAAACATTCGGGTGACGTCTTTCCAAGAGGTAGTCTCCAATCCTTCCAAACTATGTAAATTAAGACCATATGTGGCTTAAGTTCAAAGAAATAGTATCAACAGCATTCGAGATATTCATACCAAATAAATTAATAAGAGACGGAACTGATCCCCCATGGTACACAAAACACGACAGAAAGCTGTTGCAGGAGCACCGCAAAAGGCACGTATAATTTAGGCGAACGCAAAATCTCCAAGATTGGTGAAGTTTTACTGAGGCTCGAAATTTGGTGCGGATTTCAATGCGAGATGCATTTAATAGCTTCCACAACGAAACTCGCTCTAGAAATGTGGCGGAAAACCCAAAGAGATAATGGTCCCATGTTAAGTAAACCAGCGGAAAGGCTCGGTAAGTACCTTTACTGCACGACAGCGATGGTAACGTTACTGTAGACAGTGCCACTAAAGTGGAGTTAGTAAATGCATTTTCCGAAATTCCTTCACCAAAGAAGACGAAGTAAATATTCCAGAATTCGAAATGAGAACAGCTACAAACATAACTTAGAAGTAGATATCCCTGGTGTTGCAAAGCAACTGAAATTACACTGTCAGTGACTTTTCAAACAGTCTCTAATGTATAAGAAAAGTAGGTCTAATACATTTGATTCTGATGTTCTTTAGTAACAATTAATTTTCAGTAGTAAGCTCCTTGCTTTTCTGACCTGTTTAAAGATAATCAACAATTTAGAAAGAAATATTAATTTTTAAAGGACTATATTTAAATGTACTTAAGTAGATTTACATCTACTATAAATGTTTGCAGCTAAACTTAAATAAAAAATATTTGAGGTGCCAAAATTGTCAACCTTAGGATCAGATCAGTTTTGGGATGTCAATTTTAGGTGCAATTCATAGGTTCAGTTCCCATTATCTTTCACAAAAGCGTATGCTATCAGTTTAACAAACCATGATATTTTAGGTGATAGTTGCGATTCTGAAGCTTCAGAAAATTATTTTAGAGCTCACAATTATTTAATAGTATGGCCATAATATTGGAAGGTAGAAAACAGTTATCTTAACGTGACAACAATAGGGATACTTTTGTGAGGCTTGAAACACTTTTTAATTTTTACATTAAAGTCTGATTTGCATCACACTTTGCACAGGCTTTGGACCGTGAAAATGATAAATGACCATCTACCATTCTGGCGTGTGTAAAATCAGCCTAAACACGCTGAACTAATGTACACTCTACTTACAATTACAACTTAATATTAGCTCCGATAATGCTGCTTCAATGTTTTAATAATTTTATCTTAGTAATCTGCGAGGACTCAGTGGTTCTCATAGCTTTTAATACATTTTTAACGTATTTTAGTCCAGTTTCTGAATATGGGCAATGGCTTTCAAGCAAGGCCTAATGTTGCCAGTCTCTTCATAATCCTTTACGATTCTCTCTATACTGTCGTCTAGCTCCAAGTACTTCTTCTTCCTCTTCTTACCTTCAAGATTCATTTCCAATTTCATGTACATGCAGTTTGTGAGCTCTGCTTCCTTTTTCAAGCACTCCACCAAATAGTTGATTCTAGGGTGAGGGTTTCCAATAATACTATTTATTTTGTTTTGCCACCCTTCAACAGCATTCGTCGTTCGGTGCCTTTTTCCGTAACAGTCCCACATTTCTATTGCGATGTCCTCATTCTCTAGACAGTTATCCACAAAGTAGTCAAGAAAATGAAAGAACCTTCCGTTATCAGGAACTTCTGCATGAATCTCAATCCATCCATTGCTTACGTCCTCCGGTTCTACAACTGCCAGCGCTGCACACACGCTGACGTGAAGTCTTAAATCCTCGTTCTAGCCGTACTCCTCAGTTAGACCGAAAACTTTAATTCTTCTCCATGAACTCTTCTTCATATGGAAATAGAATCCATATATTTCAGTTGTGGGAAAAACTTGACGAATGGTCGATATCGCAGCTGCCTCAAAGTCCACCTGTACTTGTTTAGGACACCACTCAGACACTGCCTGTTTTATCAGACGAAACAGACGAACAAATGTGCCTTTCTTCTTGTTAGGGAGCAGTGCAAATATAATAGGAAGAATGTTTGTTTCTTTAATCGGGCCTCCTAAGTCTACGTGTATGGTGAAGGTCTGTACAAACTGCTTGCTGCATCTCTTAAATGTTCCATCCATAAAAAAATGGGCACATGTTTTTAAAATTTCTTTTCCTTTGCTTCCACTAAAAATCATTATTCTCGCCTCTAATCGATCGTCTTCCAGAAGAAAACTACTGTCATCTCCCATTTTTAATAGATCTTCATGAAGATCAATTTCATAAGAGTTCTTAGGCTGTTGTTGGTTCCCCCGCTCTTGACTCCGTCGACGACGCATGGTTCTCTTCATAGATTCTGAATTAGGCATCACTGTAACAAAGTCACAAACTGTATTATGTAGATTTCCCATTTCATCCGCGTATATCTCCGATAACTGTGTAGTTTCTTCTCGAGACCTTCTGTCCGCCCTTTCCACTTGCTTTCTCACTTTCAGAGCTGCATCGTCAGGTGGTCCACAGAGATGTTCTAATACGCTCAACACTTCTGCGTTCCTCGAAAGCAGCTTTCCCACGTAACAACACCTTCTTTAGATTCCCTCTGTTTAAGATACGCGTAACCTTTGTAATGAGCAGGAGGCCTGCCTTTGTTTGTTGTAATATCTTCCATACTGATGGTCACGTTAGGAACTTTGAAAGCAAACTGGGCGGCCGGGTGAGGAGGAGGAGGAGGAGGAGGAGAAGGGGGGGGGGGGGGGACAAGGGACCCGACCCTTCGACCCTTCGGAGCAGGAAAAACCGTGGCAAATGTCCGGACACCGCTACAGACGTACCTTCAGGCGTATTCCCTCTGGGATCCCTCTGCAAATATGAAATGACATTGTTGCCGGCAATGTTACAACCTCGGTTTTCTGTGAAGTTGCCGGTCTATGTGTAGCGAAGTCTGTAAAAGTCATATTACTGGTATTACTGGGCTATGGAAATCATGTGGCGTGGTATAGGATGACAATAATTCATTCTAGCAAGCCGGAATGACTGTTTACTTAAACTAAATCACTATGCTGTTGGACTTGGTCGTTCATTAAATAGTGTCATATTGCATCTTCTCGATGCTCACGTACTTATTTTTTGAAATACTTTACGTTTTGGAGCACTATCTGCGCAAATTGCATCATGGAGAAATTTAATATTATAATTTGCTAAAATAACCGCAACGGGGAAAGCAGAACAATTAGAGCTCACCAGAACCAGGGTTGACAAACTTACGAGGTTCCTCGTACAAACACAAGACGTGTGATCTCCTGTACGAGGTACGAGGACACGGCCAGGCTCGTACAGTTATGTACGAGATTTCGACATAGGAAATTGTATAACATGATTTCTATTGTTGGCAACACTTTATAACGTAAATGGGTCTTTACACTTTCGCGAAATTGGGAGTGCTCCATGAAAAGTAGATGCATTGGGTGTGCCCGCGGTTTTTTTTTTTTCATTTTAACGAAAGGTTTCCCAGTTCCCTTTGTTCCCTCAGTTTTCCTCGGAGCTCGTCGGCAGAGTCCGGAACGTTCCGTAGTTTTACACACTGCGTCCATCGAATGAGATTTGCAATGTGCGGCACTACAATGGACAGATATTCAGTGTTTAGTGGACGCGATAGAGTCAATGATGAGGATAGTGATGACGATGGTGATGATTATGATACTGAAATCTAGAGTCCAAAAGAATGCAGTGCCTCCAACTGACCTGTTAATGATTATACCCGTTCTGAGTATTAAAATAAATTTTTACATGGTTTTCAATGTAATTCATGTCTCACTCATTGAATAAGTGTGTCACATCATGATTGACTTTTTCTATATTTCATATTCATTGAAATAAAAAAAGTACCGTAACTTAATCTAAACCTGCACAAATACGCTCTTTCAGCAAATGTGTTAGCTTTCGTGCTGTTCACACCACAATAAGCGGGGACTGCGCGCCCGTTGGCAACACTGCGAAGAAGCTATTCCGCTGTTACGCGTTGGCTTATGCTTTCGTTCCTCCTTGCCACGCTTCCTCCTCATCTCTGGAAACCAGAAAAACTTTACAAGGAATAGTGGCCCATGCCTATGCGTACTATAAGTTATACGTCTAATTTGCATGGAAATGACACACGCGCAACAGAGTTACACAGCAATTCAAAAACTGTTGCATGAAATGCTCAAGGAGAATAGACCTATTCTCCATGGTAATACATTAGACTCATACATTTCCTAAATATGGAAAAATGTTCTCTAGGATTAGCGCTTCTGTTGGAAGATTTTTGTACTTTTTAGTTACAATTTAAATTTCTAAAATTTTGACATAAACGCAACATGTTTGTGACATTCCTGTTATTGTATAAATTAAATGTTTTATTGTAATAATGACATTAATCAATTTTTATTTATTTGCAATTCATAAAAAATTGTTAGTTGATAAAGCCTATCTCTCGAATTCATTTTAACTGAGTTTCGAATTTTGCATACCGGAGTATGTGACAATGAGCACGAGAAAGTCCAATGGAAATAAAATAATTTTTTTCTCATTGATATTAATTTTCGTTTCAGTGGCCTTCAGTCACACAAAACTTGACGTAACACTTGCATTCGTATGGTGAAAGTCTAGTCTACGTTATCCCTAAATGCACATCACTTACAAGAAAAATCAGTCTACTCTGTAATTAGTTAGCCGGGAATCCGCAACGAACAAATTCCGTCCTTCATATTTGTCGTCTCTGACCATCACAAAAGCGAAAGTACTACTCAGCGAAGAATAGGTGGCCCCTTCCTCCGACGCTTACCGACAATAACCGATCTGAAAACGTAGCGCTGCCAGCATATGCAGTGTAACAATGCGTGGGGCGGTATTATTTCAGTAGGTATTTCATAATGAAGTAGCCACACATATACAACGCTCTTTAACGAAATCAGACGATCTTTACGGCGCTCTGAGCTCTCATTGCATCAATAGTTCAGCGCACGTGCGTTTCCGTCACTGACAATAGCCCGCCTCGCCGTACGCAGTATCTACTTTTCTCTGTTCCATACGTATAGTATCGTATCTCTTGTGTAGTTGTTTGTCCTATCTATTTACCTATAGTTATGAGTGACCGTTCGTGTGCTCTCATTCCACCAAGAAAAATACACAAATAAGGCGGCTGGACAAGAAAAAAGGAAGGTAACACATCATTGCAGCATCGCTCACAAAATTTTACACACCAATGGTTAAAGGATCCGGCTTTTAAGGACTGGCTTTTGCCAGACACCAATGATTCATCTAAAGCTAAGTGTGCATTTCGCCCGGGAACATCGATGGTAGCTGAAACATCTAATTTGAAAACTCATGCCACTAACAAAAAACATATAAATAACAAACCTGGTTGTAGTGTAAAAACGCAAGCATTAACATCGCTTGGATTCCAAAAAAGTGCAACCCTACAAAGAGCATAACGCTGCATTTTCGGTTGCTGACCATTTGATACCTTTATTAAAAGAAGTTGTGACGGATTCTAAATTAATTAAGTAAATAGAGCTCAAACGAACTAAACTAACAACAGCAGTAAAGAACGTTCTTGGAGGAGGTCATGAAGCAGAATTAGCCCAACAAATATAAAAAAAATTTTCAACCATGACGGACGAGACAATCGACATTTCGACGGTCGAAACTGCTTGCGTTGTGGTACGCTATTCTGATCAAGAAGCTCAAAAAATATGTAGCACATTTTGGGAGTTGCACAAAGTTCTTTTTTTTCCCTCATCAATCTACTGACTGGTTTGATGCGGCCCGCCACGAATTCCTTTCCTGTGCTAACCTCTTCATCTCAGAGTAGCACTTGCAACCTACGTCCTCAATTATTTGCTTGACGTATTCCAATCTCTGTCTTCCTCTACAGTTTTTGCCCTCTACAGCTCCCTCTAGTACTATGGAAGTCATTCCCTCATGTCTTAGCAGATGTCCTATCATCCTGTCCCTTCTCCTTATCAGTGTTTTCCACATATTGCTTTCCTCTCCGATTCTGCGTAGAACCTCCTCATTCCTTACCTTATCAGTCCACCTAATTTTCAACATTCGTCTATAGCACCACATCTCAAATGCTTCGATTCTCTTCTGTTCCGGTTTTCCCACAGTCCACGTTTCGCTACCATACAATGCTGTACTCCAGACGTACATCCTCAGAAATTTCTTCCTCAAATTAAGGCCGGTATTTGATATTAGTAGACTTCTCTTGGCCAGAAATGCCTTTTTTGCCATAGCGAGTCTGCTTTTGATGTCCTCCTTGCTCCGTCCATCATTGGTTATTTTACTGCCTAGGTAGCAGAATTCCTTAACTTCATTGCCTTCGTGACCATCAATCCTGATGTTAAGTTTCTCGCTGTTCTCGTTTCTACTACTTCTCATTACCTTCGTCTTTCTCCGATTTACTCTCAAACCGTACTGTGTACTCATTAGACTGTTCATTCCGTTCAGCAGATCATTTAATTCTTCTTCACTTTCACTCAGGATAGCAATGTCATCAGCAAATCGTATCATTGATATTCTTTCACCTTGTATTTTAATTCCACTCCCGAACCTTGCTTTTATTTCCATCATTGCTTCCTCGATGTACAGATTGAAGAGTAGGGGCGAAAGGCTACAGCCTTGTCTTACACCCTTCTTAATACGAGCACTTCGTTCTTGATCGTCCACTCTTATTATTCCCTCTTGGTTGTTGTACATATTGTATATGACCCGTCTCTCCCTATAGCTTACCCCTACTTTTTTCAGAATCTCGAACAGCTTGCACCATTTTATATTGTCGAACGCTTTTTCCAGGTCGACAAATCCTATGAAAGTGTCTTGATTTTTCTTTAGCCTTGCTTCCATTATTAGCCGTAACGTCAGAATTGCCTCTCTCGTCCCTTTACTTTTCCTAAAGCCAAACTGATCGTCACCTAGCGCATTCTCAATTTTCTTTTCCATTCTTCTGTATATTATTCTTGTAAGCAGCTTCGATGCATGAGCTGTTAAGCTGATTGTGCGATAATTCTCGCACTTGTCAGCTCTTGCCGTCTTCGGAATTGTGTGGATGATGCTTTTCCGAAAGTCAGATGGTATGTCGCCAGACTCATATATTCTACACACCAACGTGAATAGTCGTTTTGTTGCCACTTCCCCCAATGATTTTAGAAATTCTGATGGAATGTTATCTATCCCTTCTGCCTTATTTGACCGTAAGTCCTCCAAAGCTCTTTTAAATTCCGATTCTAATACTGGATCCCCTATCTCTTCTAAATCGACTCCTGTTTCTTCGTTCTATCACGTCAGGCAAATCTTCACCCTCATAGTGGCTTTCAATGTATTCTTTCCACCTATCTGCTCTCTCGTCTGAATTTAACAGTGGAATTCCCGTTGCACTCTTAATGTTACCACCGTTGCTTTTAATGTCACCAAAGGTTGTTTTGACTTTCCTGTATGTTGAGTCTGTCCTTCCGACAATCATATCTTTTTCGATGTCTTCACATTTTTCCTGCAGCCATTTCGTCTTAGCTTCCCTGCACTTCCTATTTATTTCATTCCTCAGCGACTTGTATTTCTGTATTCCTGATTTTCCCGGAACATGTTTGTACTTCCTCCTTTCATCAATCAACTGAAGTATATCTTCTGTTACCCATGGTTTCTTCGCAGCTACCTTCTTTGTACCTATGTTTTCCGTCCCAACTTCTGTGATGGCCCGTTTTAGAGACGTCCATTCCTCTTCAACTGTACTGCCTACTGCGCTATTCCTTATTGCTGTATCTATAGCGTTAGAGAACTTCAAACGTATCTCGTCATTCCTTAGTACTTCCGTGTCCCACTTCTTTGCGTATTGATTCTTCCTGACTAATGTCTTGAACTTCAGTCTACTCTTCATCACTACTATATTGTGATCTGAGTCTATATCTGCTCCTGGGTACGCCTTACAGTCCAGTATCTGATTTCGGAATCTCTGTCTGACCATGATGTAATCTAATTAAAATCTTCCCGTATCTCCCGGCGTTTTCCAAGTATATCTCCTCCTCTTGTGATTCTTGAACAGGGTATTCGCTATTACTAGCTGAAACTTGTTACAGAACTCAATTAGTCTTTCTCCTCTTTCATTCCTCGTCCCAAGCCCATATTCTCCTGTAACCTTTTCTTCTACTCCTTCCCCTACAACTGCATTCCAGTCGCCCATGACTATTAGATTTTCGTCCCCCTTTACATACTGCGTTACCCTTTCAATATCCTCATACACTTTCTCTATCTGTTCATCTTCAGCTTGCGACGTCGGCATGTATACCTGAGTTTTTATACAGATCTGTTATCGATTCATTCACCAGCTATAATGTCCCACTGAAAAATGTTATAGGGTTTGGTTCAGATGTGTGTAACGTAAGGACGGGTGAAAACGAATCCGTAAAAAGTGGATTACAACATAGTGAAATGTGTTTGTCACTCAGCCCTTCTGTGTGCGAGCGAAGCAAGTAAACAGTTACCCGAAAGTGTAGACCAACTAGCTCGTGATATTTGTAACTTCCAGTCATATGTTGAAGTGGAGCCCCACAAAATTCTTAAGCCAACTCAGGAAAGACGGTTTTCATTGTCAGCAGTGGCTGAGAGAATATTAGAGCAGTGGGAAGCCCTACGCCTATTTTTTATCGATTTCACGACAATTCGTGCACATAAAACGAAAGCCGATGTGCGAAATCGGGCAGTATTTATTTATGAAAAACTCAGCAACCCATTCTACAAACTTTATTTCTGGTTCCTTCAATGGCCGCTCCCTTTATTCAATAAATTCAATCGGGAATTTCAAAGCGAGAAAGTAGTTATTCACAATCTACATGAGAAAATACGTGAACTCTTCCAGGAAACCGTATTGCGTTAATCGCAACGGGAATATGTCACGAGGCCAACCTAGGTGAAACAGACCCTGAAAGTAACCGACATCAACTCCATAACACTGAACTATATCTTGGCGTCAAAGTGTACGAGGTATTAAAAGATCCAGATGTGGTCAGACATCCTGCAGATGTTGAACAATTCTTCTCATGTTGCAAAAATTTCTACAAAATTGCTGCCACAGAAATAAAGAAAAACGATACAATATGGAGGACCCTGTCTTGTCAAAGTAACAAGTTTTCAAACCAGAATCCACGCTCTCTCACAGTTTCAGGAGCCGTTCCCCAATGCCTCTTACTGAAGTGGTTCCGCTTATAATTGGACCAGATGATCACGTAAAAAAAAACAAATAACAGACCATCAATGGAGACGGCTGCCAAACGCACAAACTCAGTATCCTGAAGGATTGAATGAAATTAGTGAGCCAGATAAGTTTTGGGATCTTTTACTGAAAACTGAAGACTTTCCTGAGCTGGCTCTTTTTGCTCCAACTGCACTGTCCCTACCTCATACAAATGCTGACTGTGAGTTAGCTTTCAGTAAGGTTAATTTGATAAAACAGACGTAAGAAACCGGTTAACTGTGGAAAGCGTGAAACGGACGCTTCTTGCTGCAGAGAGCGTACAAGGACCAACACGTACTGGAAAGTGCATCAATTCCGAACAAGCAAAATACATGTATAGTCGTATAACTAGGCAAAAATTATGTTGTTGTTGTTGTTGTGGTCTTCAGTCCTGAGACTGGTTTGATGCAGCTCTCAAAGCTGCATGTCCTCGGGAGAAATTACGGCTGTAGTTTCCCCTTGCTTTCAGCCGTTCGCAGTACCAGCACAGCAAGGCCGTTTTGGTTAATGTTACAAGGCCAGATCAGTCAATCATCCAGACTGTTGCCCCTGCAACTACTGAAAAGGCTGCTGCCCCTCTTCAGGAACCACATGTTTGTCTGGCCTCTCAACAGATACCCCTCCGTTGTGGTTGCACCTACGGTACGGCCATCTGTATCGCTGAGGCACGCAAGCCTCCCCACCAACGGCAAGGTCCATGGTTCATGGGGGGCAAAAATTATACGGCAACATAAATAAGAACGATATCAGTGAGGCTGAGGATATACCTGATATTATGTTTGGAGACATAAACTATGTCTAGAAAATACCACAAAAAATTTCATAGTTTTATGCAAATGTAGGTTTGATGGCGCCACAGTTGAGAAATCTGTGGCGGTGTCGTGGCCTAAGTCACACCTATAATGGCAGAGCAGGAATGAAAAACGCTTCAACGTCACCAAACATTTGCCAAAGCAACGAAGAGGTTTTTCCCGCCAATGAGAGGGGAATATTCCAGTCAGCTAGCAACACAGTTAAGTAAAGTGCCTTAAAGATCGTCTAAATAACAATAAAACACCATGTACCTGTGTAATTTTATAAACTAATAAATTATCACCTAATTGTTATAACTCGTAGTGAAATTATTTATTAATGTAAATTCTCATTTAACTTCACTGTATTATGCGCTTTTGCGAATCCTTGTTGCTTCCGTGAATGAAATAAAATTCCCCCCCTCGGCCCAAGCAGCCAAGACTAGTAATGTGCCATGTGTCCACAATCTGCGTCTGGAAAATATGGCCACCGTAATATTTTATTTGTTTAATTCAAAATTTTTAAATTAACAAATGTCTGCTAAATGCACACTCATATAACATGTCTTATTTTTTGTTTTATAACATAAAATGTACGAGATTTGAAGGCCAAAGTAAGAGGTTTCTAGTTGTTTATGTACAATGAAAAAAGTTCGATGGTTGGCAACCTTGTTCAGAACTCTTACTATAGTGTTCACCTACTACTGGAGCAGGTGAAGGGATCAGCCAGAGCGGCACATGGAGCAACTTATCACCCAGCACACATCAAAAGATGACCTGCGGAGAATAGATGTAGAGGTGCAGACACATCTATACACATTTTTTGTTTACTGCCAAAATACAACTACTATTTTTAACCTGCTTAGGTCTAACTAAGCCTGTGGAAGTTACAAACTTCGTCAGCTTCAACAGAATTCCTACAGCTAGGTAAAGATTTGTAAGACAAAATAATTTTATGCTTCGCACATTACACCTGTGGACTAGAGGTATTGTTTTTGGCTGGTCATCGAAACACCGTGGGTCCCGGTTCAGTCCCAGCCACTGTTTAAATTTTGAATAAAAATCATTTACAACAGGTCTCAAAGATTCCCCAGTATAAGACGTAAAAATCAGCAGTGAGCAACGGCGTGAGGTTGCAGAAGGCAATGGAAACCACGGCATTAAAGACACATAACGTGTATCCGCAGGGCATGTGGCTTTTAATTGAAAAAGTGTGATGATGACCTCTCCATTGGCAAAAAATTCTCAACTAGTGCCCCTTCCGGATCCCCTTGAGGGGACTGCCAATAAACAGGTAACCAAGAGAAAAAGTTTGAACAATCAACAAATTGGTAATATTCCATGAGCCAAAGCTTGGAATGTCGGAAGTTTGAACGTATTAGAAAATCTTAAAAGGGAAATGCAGAGACTTAATTTAGATATAGTGAGGATCAATGAAGTGAAACAAAAATATAAGGAGTTCTGGTCAGACGAATATGGGATAATATCAACAGCAGGAGAAAATGGTGTTATTGGAGTAGGATTTGTCATAAATAGCAACGTAGGACAGAGAATAAGTTGCTGTGAACAGTTCAGTGGTAACATTTTTCTCGCCAGATTCGGCAGAAAATAAATGCCATCAACAATAGCTCAGAATGGGTACACATGTCGACGTCACAAGCAAGGGAAGAAGAAAATATTGAAGATACTGAATTATGAAAATTCAGTATCTAAACGGAGAAAGTAATAATCTTGGGTGACTGGAACGCTTTAGTATAGGAATCAATAGAAGGCAGAGTTATAGGGGAAATAGGCTCAGTAGTTGAAATGAGAGAGGAAACCGACTGAAAGACTTCCACAAAAATTTCAGCTAATAACTGTGAATAAACTGTTCAAAAGTTACAAGAGCAAGAGGTATACTTGGAAAGCGCCTAGACTGTAGAGAAACGGCTGGATTACATTATGGTGACACAGAAATTAAGAAATCAGGTACTGGATTGTAAGGCGTGCCCATGAGCAGATACTGTATAGACTCAGACCACAATTTAGTCATGGAGGGAGTACAGTGAAGTTTTTAGAGAATCGTCGAAAAGAATCAATGCAATAATAATGGGATACTGAGATATTGACATATGGTAAGGTGTTTGAAACTGTGTAAGGTTGTAGCTAGCCGGTTAGTGTGGCCGAGCGGTTCTAGGCGCTACAGTCTGGAACCACGCGACCACTACGGTCGCAGGTTCGAATCCTGCCTCGGGCATCGATGTGTGTGATGTCCTTAAGTTAGTTAGGTTTAGGTAGTTCTAAGTTCTAGGGGACTGATGACCTCAGATGTTAAGTCCCATAGTGCTCAGACCCATTTGAACCATTTGCTGTAGATTCTGCGATAGTTAATACCACTGTAGGCAGCTCAGTTGAAGAGGAATGGAGACCTGTAACAAGTGCAGCCACAGCACTACGACAAACTAATATATGTACATGGAAGGTGACATCGAAGGAACCTTGGCTAATAGAAGAAATACTTCAACCGATCATCGAAAGAAGGAATTATAAAAACGTACAAGGAAAGTCAGGAACACAGCAACATAATTCACTTAGAAATGAAGTTAAGAAGTGCGGGGAAGCCAAGGTGAAATGGCTGCAGGAAAAATGTGAACGTCTACGAGGGAAAGGACTCGTATGATGGCGTGATACGGGAGAAATGAACGTCAGTATGGGAAACATAAGAGATCAAATATTACCCTTATTCTCAGAGTTCGGAAGATTTGCAATCACATAAGGCAGAAGGGATTTATAACATTCCTAAGGAATTTCTAGAATCATTGAGGGAAGTGGCAATCAAACGACTGTCCAGGTTAGTGTGTAGAATCTATGTGACTGAAGACATATCGTCAGACTTTCGAAATATATCGTCGACACAATCCCGAAGATTGAAAGAGCGAAGAAATGTGAGAACTATCGCACAATCAGCTTAACAGACCGTGTATCCAAGTTGATGACAAAGAAAATATACAGGAGAACAGGAAATGAAACTGAAGATCTATTAAATGATGATCAGTTTGGCTTTAGCAAAAGTAAAGGTGCCACAAAGGCAGTTCTGACGTTATGATTGGTAATGGAAGACTTAAAGGTAAATCACGACGTCTTCATAAGATTTGTCAGCCAAGAAAAAGAATTCGACAATGTAAAATGGCAAAAGTTATTCGAAAATCAGAGAGAAACAGGACTAAACTACAGGGAAAGAGGGGTAACACATAAAATGTAGAAAAACCAAGAGGGAACAATTAGAATGGAATACGAAGAATGAAGCGCCCGGGTTAAAGAGGATATAAGACTGGATGCAGTTTCTCGCCCCTGCTGGTCAATCTACAAATCGAACAAGTACTAACGGAAATGAGCGAAACTTTCAAGTGTGAATTTAAAGTTTGGGGTGAAATGAGATCAGTGAGAAGATTCGCTGATGACACTGCTATCCTGATTGAAAATGAAGAAGAATTGTAGGATATCTTGAATGAAATGAACGGTCTAAATAGTACAGATCATCGATTGAGAGTAAATCGGAAAAAGACAAAAGTAATACAATGTAGTAGAAATGAGTATAATGATAAACTTAATATCAAAAATGGTGACCACAGAGTAGACGAAGTAAATGATTCTGCTACCTTGGAAGTAAAATATCGGATGAAGGACGAAGTAAGACCATAAAAACGAATTTAGGACAGGCAAAGAGGGCGTTATTGGCCATGAGAAATCTAACAGTTTCAAATACAGGCCTTAATTTGAACAGGAAATTTCTGATAACATACATCTGGAGCGCTGAATTGTACGGTAGCGAATCATGGAGTGCAGGAAAATTGGAAAAGAAGAGAATGAAAGCATTGGAGATGTGGTGCTATAGAAAGGTTTTGAAAATTACGTGGACTGGTAAGGAATGAGAAGGTACCCCGTAGAACTGGGGAGAAACGGAACATGCAAAAAATACTGACAAAAAGGAACTGGATGACAGGTCGTGTTTGAAGACATCAGACAGTAACCTACTTGAGCGAGACGTAGGGTGTAGAATCTGTAACAGAAGGCGGAGATGGAACATATCTAACCAGTACTCTGGTATCAAAAATTAAATCAACAAATCGCTATTTCCCCGTCCTGTGTCACTATATAATCATACCAACTGTCAACAGATTTCCGCATGAGAGTGTTCTGCACGGAAGATGGCATTCCGGTCAACGGACAACCGCGCCAGCTACGACTTCAGGACAGCTACCAAACGCGGTAGTGTTTGTCGGTAGTCCCACATCCACAATTGGTGTGCACACAGTCGCAGACGGTGCAGTTTGGCACAGAGAAGGCGCTTAGCTGTCTCTCTGCAGTGGAGTGCCATAGGAAGACTGCAGCCAGACAGTCGGAAACTGATGTGGCCAGGTGGTTGTTTCTCAGATGAGGCGAAGGTTTATAGAGACGACCAGGGCACAGCCGACCACGTGTGACATAAGAAAGAGAGGACCGTTATTTGGCTGTAAGGACACGACGGTATTGCCTCAGTACTGCACGGCAGCTGGCATCTGACCCCACAGCTTCCACAGGACGTGTTGTAGCGAGGCAAACTGTGTAGGGAAAGCTTCGGCAGAGTGGCCTTACTGTCGGAGACCTGCTGTATGTCTACCTCAGACGCGTCTTCACAGAAGGGAACGTCTACAGTGGAGCCGTCAACATGCCACCCGGACAGTCGAACAGTGAGCCAATGTTCTTTTCACAGATGAGTCCCGATTTGGTCTGGAGAGTGATTCTCGGCGGATTCGCCTCTGGAAGGACCGTGGAATAAAATTTCGCGACCCAAACATTGTGGAAACAGACCGATATCGAGGAGGATCCATAATGGTGTGGGCAGGGTTATGTTGGCCACTCGAACAGCTCTTCATGAGGTTGTGCTGGTGAATCGGCAAGGTTTAACTGCTGTCAGGTATCGAGACTAGATATTGAGATGTGCGGTTGCTGCGAGGTGCTGTGGGCCCAGACTTCGTATTGATGTACTTCTTACTTTCTTGGAAACGGAAGATAATGCATGCCTGGTGTGGCCTGCTCGCTCTTCCGGTTTGAATTCCACAGAGCATGTCTGGGGCGCACTGCGGAGATGGGTTGCATCACGACAGCATCCACCAACCACTCTCCAAGACTTGCCAGCAGCTCTGCAGGAAGAATGGGCGATACTGCCTCAACATGAGATTGATGACATGACATGACGTCGTTGTCAGGCCTGTATTGCCGCCAGAGATCGTCACACCCCATACTGAGCACATTAACCAGTTGTCGAATTGTACAGGGTTATTACAAATGATTGAAGCGATTTCACAGCTCTACAATAACTTTATTATTTGAGATATTTTCACAATGCTTTGCACACACATACAAAAACTAAAAAAGTTTTTTTTAGGCATTCACAAATGTTCGATATGTGCCCCTTTAGTGATTCGGCAGACATCAAGCCGATAATCAAGTTCCTCCCACACTCGGCGCAGCATGTCCCCATCAATGAGTTCGAAAGCATCGTTGATGCGAGCTCGCAGTTCTGGCACGTTTCTTGGTAGAGGAGGTTTAAACACTGAATCTTTCACATAACCCCACAGAAAGAAATCGCATGGGGTTAAGTCGGGAGAGCGTGGAGGCCATGACATGAATTGCTGATCATGATCTCCACCACGACCGATCCATCGGTTTTCCAATCTCCTGTTTAAGAAATGCCGAACATCATGATGGAAGTGCGGTGGAGCACCATCCTATGGTACGTTTAGCTCCCTGCTTGCTTTATTCGTCGACTTCCGCGGGCTACGCGTGAAACTTGCCCGCACGTGTTCAACCGTTTCTTCGCTCACTGCAGGCCGACCCGTTGATTTCCCCTTACAGAGGCATCCAGAAGCTTTAAACTGCGCATACCATCGCCGAATGGAGTTAGCAGTTGGTGGATCGTTGTTGAACTTCGTCCTGAAGTGTCGTTGCACTGTTATGACTGACTGATGTGAGTGCATTTCAAGCACGACATACGCTTTCTCGGCTCCTGTCGCCATTTTGTCTCACTGCGCTCTCGAGCGCTCTGGCGGCAGAAACCTGAAGTGCGGCTGCAGCCGAACAAAACTTTATGAGTTTTTCTACGTATCTGTAGTGTGTCATGACCATATGTTAATGAATGGAGCTACAGTGAATTTATGAAATCGCTTCAATCATTTGTAATAGCCCTGTATATGCAAAACCGTTAACTTGAAAAAAAAAAAAAGATCAATTTTGTCTACTGTTACCCGTTGTGCATTCATTACATTGTTTCTACTTTACTATCACCTGTTTTGTGGCAAATTAACGCAACCTTGCAAAATTTACGTTTGTTACTTTAATTTTGGACACCAGCGTAATTGACGGTGCAGTGTACAAGTGATGCTCTGAGATCAAGAGGTGGGCACCAGAGAGAAATTCGTGGCGTTCCGAAACGAACTAGTCACAAGACTGAGGAAACACGGCGTGCTGCGGTTCAAATGGCTCTGAGCACTATGGGACTAAACTTCTGAGGTCATCAGTCCTCTAGAACCCAGAACTACTTAAGCCTAACTAACATAAGGACATCACTCACATCCATGCCCGACGCAGGATTCGAACCTGCGACCGTAGCGCTCGCGCGGTTCCAGACTGCAGCGCCTAGAACCGCTCGGCCACTCCGGCTGGCGCGTGCTGCGGTTATTGTTGCGCGTCGCGCCGATTTCACTGTGCACCAGCATTTCAGACAGGTAACTGCAGTTTTTTCCGATTCTCCGATGGGCCAACTAAGAATCACGTTCCATTTTCGATGTCCTAGTTTTTGTTCGCCTTTCTGTCAGTGTTTTTCCCTCTGTTCACTATAGTTTTTTCCTGTCTCTTAACCACTTAAAAAAAGGTTTTTTTCACTTCTCTAACCTGCAATCCTTCCATACCTTTTCCCAAAACACCTCTCTGACACCCGTTTCTTCAGATTTTATGTTAGTTTATTCTAAATCCATTCTTACTTCATGTATCCAACTTTCTCGTGATTCTTATCCCACAAATATTTGAATATCTGTTTTGCTAATTTACTGTATCTCATCATATCCTAACGTCCACAAAGATATGAGTCTTATTTTTCATAGTTATTCTAATATGTTGTGTAAGTTTCGTAAATTTCATCATTACTAAGTAATTTTTAACTTTCAATAGTTTTTCGTGGGCCTAATATTTTACTAACAGTACGCCTTTCTAGCATTTCTAATTTATGTAAACTATGGTTTAAAACTACATACTCGCTTGTTCATAGACACTCTGGTTGGACTACTGTTTGTAATACCTTATTTCTGCAATTTTAGACAACCTTTTTTTTGTGAAAGTTTATTAATATACCATTTGCCCTTCCCATTTTATCTACTGTTTCCTGTATAGCACCTTTATATAGAACATTTTCTTGGCTTTCTCTTCAAGACATTTCAACTTTTTTAACCTTTCATTTTGTCTAATATCTGTTTTCAGAAATGTCACTGCATTCTAAATGTTTGTAAAAAATTGTTTTTGTGCAGAAAATCTCTAATCCGCTCTTACTATCTATTTCTTCTAAAAGATTAATTTTTATTACATGAGCTGTCAAATTTTCAGAAAGTATAACAAAGTCGTCAGCAAATATGAGTCACTTTACTCCAGTATTTTCGTTTCCACCTCCCAACGTTATTGGTGACATCTTAAATATATTCTGTTTTTATTCTAAATTATCGGTTTTTTCTAGTACAGTTAAAAAAATTGGCGATGGACCACCGCCCTGTCCAACACCTGTGTTTATTTCGATGGGCTGAGACGTTTCTGGATAAATCTCAGTTTAGATATTGTGTCTTTAAATGCTTCACGAATTAGATTAGCTAATTTAGACTTCACTCGAAGTTGTCGATGTATTTCACCCATAATTTGTCTGCCAACGGTTTCAAAATTACTTTTCACATCAATAAACATTTCTACAATATTTTTTGAATTCAGTAATCTGTGGCGAATGACTCACTCCAGATTAAATTTTTGTTCTGAACATGATCTTTCCTTCCTAAGAGTATGTTGATACTCACTTAAATGGCTGTTCTACTCTCTATAGAAAAATCTTGGAAAATATGTTATACGTAAGTGGTTGCAAAATAAATTCATCTGTGGCTGTCAATGTCCTAATTATTGTCTCTCTTAGGTAGTGGCTGCATTTTCTCAAAGAGTAATCTTAGCTCAGAATGAGATTTTCACTCTGCAGCGGAGTGTGTGCTGATATGAAACTTCCTGGCAGATTAAAACTGTGTGCCGGACCGAGACTCGAATTCGGGACCTTTGCCTTTCGGGGGCAAGTTCTCTACCAACTGGGCTACCCAAGCACGACTCACGCCCCGTCCTCACAGCTTTACTTCTACTTGGTATAGCACTTGCCCGCGAAAGGCAAAGGTCCCGAGTTCGAGTCTCGATCCGGCACACAGTTTTAATCTGCCAGGAAGTTTCAATCTTAACTCAGTTCTTATTTTTGGAACAGACCATTTCAAAAGCTCCGCTGTAAAAATGTCTTCTCCACTAACTTTATTGGGATTATTTAGTTTTTTAGTTTTTAATTACTTCTTCAATTTCTCTGATGGTGAGAGATAATTTTCTTCTAGATTTTCATTGGTGTTGGAGAGTTCCAACTTAAAGATTGCTTGTGGACAATTAAGAAGCCGATCATAAAATTCTGTAAGTATTTCGCAATTTGCAGTGTTCCTTAAGCTGAGTCTCGCATTTCCATTTATGAACCACACACTTTTGGGTTTCGTATCCTTTCAGTCTACCCTTAAATGTCTGATAAAAATCACGGATATTACTGTTTGAAAAGGTTTCCTCAAATTCTGCAAGTTACCTCTTTTGAAACTGTTGTTACAGTGTTTCTTAACATTTTTGTGTTTACTTTCTTTCCGGTTTAAATTGATCACAGTTTTCAGTTTTTGTTGACGATTTCCACTTGTTCTCAGTTAAAGTTTCCTCCTATCAATTATTTAATTTCAATTTCTTTAGATGATAATTAAAACTTTATGACTACCCCTATTGTAGTCGTATTAACACAGCAGCATGTCATTCTCAATGGAGAGAAGTCTTCCGAAGTAAGAGTGATTTCAGGTGTGCCGCAGGGGAGTGTCATAGGACCGTTGCTATTCACAATATACGTAAATGACCTTATGGGTGGCATCGGAAGTTGACTGAGGCTTTTTGCAGATGATGCTGTGGTGTATCGAGAGGTTGTAACAATGGAAAATTGTACTGAATTGCAGGAGGATCTGCAGCGAATTGACGCATGGTGCAGGGAATGGCAATTGAATCTCAATATAGACAAGTGTAATGTGCTGCGAATATATAGAAAGATAGTTCCCTTATCATTTAGCTACAAAATAGCAGGTCAGCAACTGGAAGCAGTTAATTCCATAAATTATCTTGGAGTACGCATTACGAGTGATTTAAAATGGAATGGTCATATAAAGTTGATCGTCGGTAAAGCAGATGCCAGACTGAGATTCATTGAAAGAATCTTAAGGAAATGCAATCCGAAAACAAAGGATGTAGGTTACAGTACGCTTGTTCGCCCACTGCTTGAATACTGCTCACCGGTGTGGGATCCGTACCAGATGGGGTTGATAGAAGGGATAGAGAAGATCCAACGGAGAGCAGCGCGCTTCGTTGCAGGATCATTTAGTCATCGCGAAAGCGTTGCGGAGATGATAGATAAACTCCAGTGGAAGACTGCAGGAGAGACGCTCAGTAGCTCGGTACGGGCTTTTGATGAAGTTTCGAGAACATACCTTCACCGAAGAGTCAAGCAGTATGTTGCTCCCTCCTACGTATATCTCGCGAAGAGACCATGGAGATAAAATCAGAGAGATTAGAGCCCACACAGAAGCATACCGACAATCCTTCTCTCCACGAACAATACGAGACTGGAATAGAAGGGAGAACCGATAGAGGTACTCAGGGTACACCGTCAGGTGGCTTGCGGAGTATGGATGTAGATGTAGATGTAGATGTACAAATAAAACTGCTTTCAGAGGACAGCATGTGTCGGTGCAGGCGTTCTATACAGCTGTTAAACGTGAGAAGCAGAATGGGAGCGTCTTAATTCCCGTTATCTGCGTCTCCCAGCATCCCAGGCGGATACGGCCAGCTAGCGGTCGTAGCCCTCACTGCCCAAAGAGTCTTCCCAGAATTCGCCCCAGGGGGCCAGACTGCTGGCGCCAACGGCCCTCCACGGGAGGCGCAATAACGACCAAGGACACCCACAGACCCTTCCTCTCAAACTGGCGACTTTTTCATCTCGGTCGACCACTTCTGGCAAGCGAGTCTGCAGGAATTCCCGGAGCTACGAAGAGAATGGAATCTTCTTGCCACGGCACACCCCTGCATCTGAATACGATAACCCTGCTTAAGTTGTTCTGCGTGTGAAGTGTTAGGTCTACAACTTTACTTCCACCGTTTTGCAATAGGCGGCAGTAGCGGTAAGTGGGGTTCAGGTGGTTGGTCATAGGTGTAATACAATAAGCTTAGGCATCTGTAAACATAATGCCATAAAAATATTAGTCGATTTGTGATTGCATCATAAGGTTATTCTCGATTAAATAGGTCAAGTTACATACCCATTTCTAGTCATTTGCGGGAGATTTTAATTTTTTGCTTTAACATGAAGAAATCTGCGGCTGTGGCTCTTAAAATGCTGGGTAAGACCGATGGTGAGGAAACCATTAGTGGAACAACTGTAAGTAGGCTGTTTATTTATTTATTTATCCTGGCAAGATTAGGGCCATCAGGCCCTCTCTTACATCTAACCAGGCATTCTACTTATTTTACATTCATTCGTTTTAGTAGACATGTTAAACTACATCTAGTACAAAAAGTGAAATAAACAATTAGAAAGGTACACCTGGAAAAATAATACATATAGAGTTTATATTCGTAGATCATAAGTACTGTTATAATTAGACGTTATTGAAGAGACAAATTTTAGATAGGAGTGCTGGCAGCAGGGAGTATGAGGGAGACTCATGGTGAAGAGAGGAGAAGAATAGACATGATGAAACATAATTAAGGAAATATAAAGGAAAAGAAGATTGCCTGGCTAATAGAGATAGATGAAGAGGAAGGCATCTCAGGAGCAAGATAGGAGACGCTAGCTTTGCTATTTGACAGATGAGAGGATTGGCCTGGTACATTAATTTTGTGGAGAACTTTATGAGGATGATAGTAGGAAATGTTTCAACTTCTTCTTAAAAGCAGCAGGAGATTGAATTTAGCGCAAGGTAAGGGGCAGTTTGTTCCAGAGGTGGACATCGGCAACTGAGAAGGAGTTTGCAAAAGTTTTTGTTTTGTGATTGGGCACAATTAGGATACCAAATAAGAGTGACCTCGTGTTTCGATTATGATGGCTGTTTAGGTTTTTATGTTGGTAATGCCACGTAGCGCTCTGTATGAATATCACTGACTGTGCTGTGTGAAGTCCGTGGCTGGTTTGCATTGTTGGAATATTTGCTATTGTAGTGTTGGGCAGTTGGATGTGAACAGCGCATAGCGTTGTGCAGTTGGAGGTGAGCCGCCAGCAGTGGTGGATGTGGGGAGAGAGATGGCAGAATTTTGAGAGCGGACGATCTGGACGTGTGTCCGCCAGAAAAAAAAATTGTAAGACTGGATGTCATGAACTTTTGAACACTATTAAGGTAAACACATTGTTTGTTCTGCAACAAAATCTTTCATTTGCTAACTATGCCTATCAGTAGTTAGTGCCTTCAGTACTTAGTATCTTTTATTTAGCTCGCAGTATTGGCGCTCGCTGTATTGCAGTAGTTCGAGTAACGAAGATTTTTGTGAGGTAAGTGATTCATGAAAGGTATAGGTTATTGTTAGTCAGGGCCATTCTTTTGTAGGGATTATTGAAAGTCAGATTCCGTTGCGCTAAAAATATTTTGTGTCAGTTTAATGTTGATCAGAAAAAGTAAAGAGAGAGGTGTATGAGTACCTTCAGTTTTGCTCAGCTGTTTGAAAATCAAATAACGTAAGAGATTTACCAGCACAGTCATTCATAAATGTTTCTAAGGGGATGTTTCACAACGTGCAGAGAATGTTTTCAACGCCTTAAGAACGGTGATTTTGATGTCGGATACCGGCATGGCGGTGGAAGACAGAACATTTTCGTAGCTACTGAAACAGACGAAGACAGTCACAGGACATAATTATCGAAAGCAATTGATGCGTTAGAGCCCAGCACTGAAACACAAACGGCCACAATACAGCGATAGAAACGTAAAGGTAATTTTGCAGCAGGTCAGTGCTCGACCCCATGTCGCAAAACCCTTCAGAATATACATGGACACGTGGAAATGAGAAGTCCTACCCCTCCCGCCGTATACTCCGGACGTTGCTCTCTATGACTACCACCTTTTTCTATCAGTGGCATACAGTCTGGCTGAGCAGCACTTCCGAGCATACGAACAATCGTTTCATGGATCCCCACAATAGACGCCCAGTTGTTCCCCCACGGGATTCGTATGGTATCCGAAAGATGGGAGAATGTAGTGGCCAGCGATGGGCAATACTATGAGTCATAATTTTTTGTAAGTTTTGCACAATAAAGCCCCGAACTTCGTGGAAAAAAGCGGAAGCAAAGTTTTAGACCTAGTAGGACACGGAGAAACCGCGAGAGGAAATCCTGATAGTCTGTACTCGCCTTCAATTCCTCTCCATAACTCTTGAAACAAAGATGTTATCAACAACGAAACTAAGTGTGGTAACTGAGGCCATTACTACTATCACTATTACACTGAAGAGCAAACGAAACTGGTATACCTGCCTAATATTGTGTAGGGCCCCCGCGAGCACGCTGAAGTGCCTCAACACGGCGAGACTTGGACTCGACTAATGTCTGAAGTACTTCTGGAGGGAACTGACACCATGAACCCTGCAGGGCTGTCCATACATTCGTAAGAATACGAGGGGCTGGACATCTCTTCCGAACAGCACGTTGCATGGCATCCCAGATCTGTTCATGTCTGGGGAGTTCGGTGGCCAGCAGAAGTGTTTATACTCAGAAGAGTGTTCCTGGAGCCACTCTGTAGCAATTCTGGAATTGATTGTATCGCATTGCCCTGCTAGCATTGCCCAAGTCCGTCGGAATGCACAATGGTCATGAATGGACGCAGGTGATCAGACAGGATGCTTACGTACGTTTCCCCTGTCAGAGTCGTATCTAGACGTATCAGGAGTCCCACATCACTCCAGCTGCACACACCCCACACCATTACACAGCCTCCATCGGCTTGAACAGTCCCCTGTTGACATGCAGAATCCACGGATTCATGAGGTTGCCTCCATACCTGCACGCATCTATCCGCTCGATACAATTTGAAACGAGACTCGTGTGACTAGACTACATGTTTCCAGTCATCAACGGTTCAATGTCGGTGCTGACCGGCCGAGGCGAGGAGTAAAGCTTTGTGTCGAGCAGTCGTCAAGGGAACACGAGCGGATATTCAGCTCCAAAACCCAATATCGTTGATGTTGCGCTGAATGGTTAGCACGTCGACACTTGTTGATTGCCCAGCATAGAAATCTGCAGCAGTTTCCGGAAGGGTTGCACTTCTGTCTGAACGATTCTCTTCAGTCATCGTTGGTCCCATTCTTGCAGCATCTTTTTCCGGCCGCAGTGATGTCGGAGATTTGCTGTTTTACCGGATTCCTGATACTCACGGTGAAAGTCGCGAGCTCTATCTTCTTATCTCGTGTTTTCTACTGAAAATCTCGTGCTTGTACTCTTGTTAACTTTACTATTACAGAGATCGCCAAAACGTTATTCTTTTTTTTTATTGGTCCTGTGCGCAACAAATAACTTACTTGGTCTTTTTGCTGCCACTGCTTGATCTGCTGCATTCCATTATTTAACAAAAACATAAAGAAAACCTATTATTCATGCTGAGTGCAATGCATGTTCTGTATGGCGGCTCCTGCTGTTGCTGTGGCTGCTGCTGCTTACTACAACTACATATAATTCAAGAGAAAGGGTTTGGTCAAATCTAAACTCGATAAATGATAACCCAAACACATAATTCTTTTTTTTCCAAAACTATATTCTGAAAGCGATTCTTTCTCATTCAGTTAACAAAACGCTAGAAGCTCTTTGAACAATCGCTTCGTGTGTAAATCTGCCTCCAGTGGCATTAAAGCAATATTACAAATTATTCAAACTCTTGAAACAGACTGAAATACTTCTCAATTGAATACATAGTGAAACAATTCCCTGACAGTTACAAAAGAAATCAATGACAAAAATCAATACTTAATCTAACAATGGTTTCCCCTTAAGAATTCAATTCCTATCATTATCAAAATTACCGTCTGCTGCTACGCACATGCGCAAACCCTTTTATTTAATTGAATAAGCGCGCTGCAAATTATAAAAAATATGAACTCAATACCAAATCCTGTGCCGCTGCTGGCGGACAGGGCAGTATGGCAGCTGCAGCTCGTGGTCGTGCGGTAGCGTTCTCGCTTCCCACGCCCGGGGTCCCGGGTTCGATTCCCGGCGGAGTCAGGGATTTTCTCTGCCTCGTGATGACTGGGTGTTGTGTGCTGTCCTTAGGTTAGTTAGGTTTAAGTAGTTCTAAGTTCTAGGGGACTGATGGCTATAGATGTTAAGTCCCATAGTGCTCAGAGCCATTTGAACCAAGTACGGCAGCTCGGCGACGACCCCTCGCCCAACACACGTGCGCACCACAGCAGGCGGGCAGGCGGGCCCCTACACTGGCTTCAAAACTGCCACTAGTTAATCCGTGCGCTGCGAGGCGCGACAACAATATCTTAGATTCCAGAGTTTGTGTATGCGCGCTGTAGCCAACCTTTACATCCTAAGAGAGTATTGCCAACTCTCAACGGTACACTCGTGAAATGGTCGTACGAGAAAAATCCCACTTCATCGCTACATCGGAGATGCTGTGTCCCATAGCTCGTGCGCCGACAATAACACCACGGCCGGCCGGTGTAGCCGTGCGGTTCTAGGCGCTTCAGTCTGGAACCGCGTGACCGCTACGGTCGCATGTTCGAATCCTGCCTCGGGCATGGATGTGTGTGATGTCCTTAGGTTAGTTAGGTTTAAGTAGTTCTAAGTTCTAAGGGCCTGATGACCACAGATGTTAAGTCCCATAGTGCTCAGAGCCATTTGAGCCAATAACACCACGTTCAAACTCACTTAAATCCTGATAACCTGCCATTGTAGGAGCAGTAATAGGGCTAACAACTGTGCCAGGCACTTGTTGTCTTATACAGGCGTTGCTGACCGCAGCGTCGTATTCTGCCTGTTTACGTATCTCTTGTGTTTGAATACGCTATACCAGTTTCTTTCGCGCTTTAGTGTATAATGTTAACAGTTTTTTTTATCTGAGGAATGTGAATGCCTCCTAATTTATTTCTTCAGTCCCGTTAAATAGGGAAAAAATTCCTGCCGACATGCTTAAATCAATGCAGCGTGAGAGTCCATAAAAACCCGTAAGTCACTGTTACGACAGCGGTGTACAATCACAATATCGAGAATCGCTCTGCTATACTTAATTTTTCTATCTTTTCTACAGAGGTATTCAATATCTCAACAAACGTGGCCAGGGACAAATTTAACGTTTATTTCGTGCGATAACGAAGCGCGCGATAGCACCAGTGGGCAAAATAAAAAGTAACGCCAAAACCTGATGACATAGTTTTGTCTCTTATATTTTCCTCTTTAACAAATCTCGGGCGCTCGCTGCCCATTGCATCAGCTGGAAGTATCCCTTGAAGTCGGATCTCTGCTCTCCGGCATAAATTCCCAAAGCCTTCCTATTGGACCAGTAAGAAAAGAAATTTATATAAGTCATTTTCAATATATAGGGTCATTTTTACTACCGTGTACAAAGTCTAGGCACTGACCGATGACAGGATAAGGAACAAAAAATGTCTAATGAACTTATGTCCGGAAGTGCATGGTTTCCATGCTAGAGACCATTTATTCAATTATATTTTGTTATAGAGACTGCGATCTAATACGAACTGTACCATGCAGCCACAGTTGCAGTATGTGTTGAAATTGGTTTCCACGTCCCTCAGCACATGCGCGTACGCTCCGTAACATATTCTGTCCCACACGTTCACATCGGCCAGGAAGCATCCGAACAGTGTCAAAGGCAGAATGCATACGCTACTGCATTGTCTCCATATCTGAAACTGGCTCTGCATACACGATACTTTTGAGATGGCCGCGTAACCAGAAATCGCACGGATTAAGATCTGGTGAACGAGCAGGCCATGCAACTGGACTCCCTCGTCCGATCCATCGACCAGGGAAGACAAGATTGAGATGCGTCCGGACGTTAACAGTAAAGCGAGTCGGAGCACCATCATGTAGCAGCCACATAACCCTTCGAATCATCAATGGCACTTCTTCCAGCAGGGGAGGCAGAGTCATCCTCATGAACCGCCTACAGTTCCGGTCTGTTAAGCCGTCGGCACACGGACCGTGCTGTCGAACGTTAACGTTGAGCGTGCCAAGTTCAACGTGCTGCTGAACGCTCAGAAATGATACGACTTGTGCACACGGTACGTGGGCCCCAACGTGGTATACGCGATCGCAACGCACTACAGCGGCAGTTGAGCGATGTTTCTAGTTCGTAAATCACACTGTTTACTCAACGGGCGCGCGTAAAATTCCCACGTTAGCACTATTAAAACGCACATTTCCTCCATCGTCCACGAAAAGGAAAGTACCGTGTCCAATCAATAAGGACAGAGACATATAAAAGTTCCATTACAAACAGTGCGGTACAAATTTGGAATACTTCTCCGCATAAGATAAACATTATTTCATCATTCCCACATTTTATTAAAACCCCAAGGTCAGTCTTACTCAATCACTGTTCCTAACCAACAGCAGAATCTTTGCAACATGTGAATTACGAAGCGAAAAAGAAAAGGAGCAAAATATCTTTATGGAAGTAGCGCAAGCTGTCCTGTAGATTAAGCCAATCGAACAAAGGCACCCCTCAAAAAATGGTGAACTTATATTTACATAATATCAAATATCATAGTATATACTTATATTAAACTAATAATAAAGTATCAGAACCTAATAAAAACGCTAATGTTAAGAAATAAAATACGGAAGTGTCAAGAAGCGAACCACCGCCCCAAACTAACAACTGAATAGGAGACAGTTTCGCTACTCATTACGCTAATCCAACAACACGTGGACACTTCTCGCAAGTAATTCAAGTATGTTACCCGTTGCAGAAAACGTTATCGTAGATACGTTACTAATTGAAATTTAATTATAACAAATTGTACAAGAACAATGCGTTTTGGGTGGATCATCCTTGTGTCACCGCCTTCAAATAGCCTACTCTCATAAGACGCAAGTTACAATAATTCTTTTGCCATGAATATGATGTTTCTCGTTATTTTATTGGAACGAATCACAGAATTAACAACGGGTTTTCCAATGATTCTCAATTTGCCGGTGCTCAGAAACGGCATATATACATATAGGCTTGAAATGAACGCCAATATGGCGCCTCACAACTCTGTACTGAAGGGAGACGGCGTGCGTGTGACGTAGGTGTCGTTGTGCCATCTCATTGGTCAACGCTCAGACGCACGCTCAGAATATCTGACATGCCAGATATTGCTCTGCACGTTCGGAAAGACTCCCGAACGTGCTATTCCACGCTATGACGTCAGAAACTCGGCACGCTCAACGTTCAACGTTCGGATGCACGGTCCGTGTGCCGACGGCTTTAGGTGACGTGGTAGGAAGACTGGTCCCAAAGTACGGTCGCCAGTTATCCCGACCTACACATTCCAGCCGCAGCGATGCTGATGATTCGCTGTCACCATACCATGGGGGTTCTGCATGCTATCCCACAGATGACTGTTATGAAAGTTGAACGTACCACTCCGTGTAAAGATGGCCTCATCTTTGAATAGGATGAGTGACACATATCCGAGAACAGTGATTGTCTGGTGAAGAAACCAGTGATAAAACTGATCCCGATGTGGAAAGCTTGTCGACAGTAAGCCCTGCACGCACTGTAAGTGATAAGGGCAGTAATAGTTGTCATGGGGAATGTTCCACACGGTCGTCTGGATTAACTTGTACTGGCGGGCCAACTGCCTGGTACTGACACAGCAGGAGCCTTCTACAGCATTAAATCACATTTTCCTCCAAATCTGGTGTCCGAACATTTCGGGTACGTCCTTCATGATTTTCTGCTTCCTGAGACGACCCTGTCTGAGGCAAACGTCGAAACACTGTTGCAAACATTGAATGCTGTGGCCGTTGTCGGCGAGGATAGGTCTCCTGATATAACCTTGCTGCCCTCCACCCGTTGCCATTTGTCTTCCCGTAAGTAAACACCATGGCGGCAAGCTCTCGATTCGAATACAGAACCATTGTGCACAACGCTGCATTTCATCCACTACTAAGTGAGTCAGCAAGAGAAGTGAATCGGACACAACATTACCAATTACTATGACAGGAGAGGGCTCTAGGGCATGACGTGTGAGGAACAGTAGCACTCTCCAGGAGGAAACCATGCATACTGTAGCCTAACTGTGGCAGCATGGTACAGCGAGTATTAGACCGCAGTCTCTGTAATACAGTATGACAATAAATGGTCTCTAGCATGGAAACCATGCATTTTCGGACATAATTTCATTATACTTCTTTTGTTCTGTATCCCCCCATCGTTCACTCACTGGAGTTTGTACACGGTGGAAAATATCCCACTGTGTTTTCTATCAGTTTACATGAGACAATTTAAAAATATTAAGGTCTAACAGAATGGTGAGGTGTTGAGAGAAACGTTATTTCCTTCGAACACGGAATCAAGACAAAAGTGTGCACCGAAAATGAACTTTTTCGAGATATCGCAAAACGGTTACGCACGCTGAAAGAAAATTCAGTTTAGAATACCTGCATCAAAATCCAATCAAAATTGGATGTACGGATCTCAAGTTATGTTTCTCGTTAATGTGAGAAATACGGTTTCGAGTAAAACGTGTTTACAGTTTTGAGTTTCATTTTTTTGTAGTTAAGTGAAATATACCTCTAGTGAGCGATCCCTGGACCACACAGCAGTACTTTCCAGATCCAAAAAGAGATCCTCCTCCATCTTCTTCATGGCATTGACTGTCCTCCGGGCCTCTTTGGCAGCTTCTCTGGTCCTCTGCTCTGCTCGCTAGTTACGCTTTTTGTCCGCTCTTGTACAGAAGTTGAAGCAGGCAGGTCCGTTCTCAAGTTCGAGCACGTTCATAATTTCTATAATGCCTGTTAGGGCATCGTTGATACATACCGACTATTTTGTTCCCGTTGTGAATGGTTTTCGGAGATACTTTTTCACAAATTGCCTCTTAACTCAATAACAGTTTATGTGCGAACTTTCGATGAACACTGCAAGAAAGCAGAGGCTCCAGAGGACATTTAAAGCGAAAAAATCGTTTTTTTGAAATTTTCGAAGAAGACTACTCCCTAAGGTAAATGCCTAGATGGTTCCCTTGAAAAAGCGCTCGGTCGATTTCCTTCCCCATCCTTTCCTAACGCGAGCTTGTGCTCCGTCTCTAATGAGCTGAGATGTTAAACTACAATCTTCCTTTTTTTCCTAGCTAGACTGTCTTAAGGCCACTCCGAATAGTTTCTGATTCTACCGCACAGGATACATTTCTGTCAAACATCGGCCACCTGCGCCGATATTCGTCACGTTAATTTGACTGATCAGCATATGTTTGAAAGCTCATTTAAATAATTTTGTAAATACGAAACGTCACTATGCAAAAGAATTCCAGTATGATCAGCTTTTTTTAAATAAGTTATTACCATCTCAAGTTATGCATTTTACCGCCAATTTTGTAGGTCGTTTCTACGGTCTGCTGTAGCCAGTAGCATGTACTTATCTTTCCGTTAAGGTAAACAGCTACAAAAGCATAAACGTCATTTTTAAATACAAAATTAGCTTTTTGGGGAATTCGTTGATTAGTGTGTAGAACTCAGACCCCAGCTGCTGCAGGAGATACCTTTCTGCTGGTAATAGAGCATAAGTTTGTAAGTCGCTCCTGCGTTTGTGAAATACATGCATAGGTTTGTATTCTTTTTATGGCTTCAATGCTTCTCTGAAGCACTGGATTCAGAAATAGTCAAAATAACTTCAACGGGTTTTATAAAGTATGCAGTCTGGAAGTTCACTTGAGAGTAAAATTCAGCGAACCACGAACACTTTTATCGCGCATTTCTTTGGAAATATACACAAGCACCAGCTGTCACCTTGTGCAGAAAAAATCAATAGCAATCTTTTAGTGATTGTGTGCAAGTACTGATTAATAGTGTTTACAGTCGTGAAAAGTGTTGTTTCTGGAACTTTTAAATATACGCAGTGTCCATGTCATTGAACCTTTCTTATAACTGTTCCGTAATTGCGTCCAAATTTTACAGAAGATTCTCACAACGATTGTATCCAAATTGACCGCAGTATCGTGCCTAGAACGTTTAGTTAGTGGTTCGTCCATATGTTCCCCACGAATGAGACTTTCCCATATTTCTTTAAATCAGTCACGTTTGCTATTCGACATTTCTTGGAATTCATTATTTCTTGTTACACATTAGCCAGGGTCGTAACCTCTGGCCTGCAATATCAAATAAAGCATCCGTGAAAGGGAAAAAAAATTCCCGAAAAGTACGGTCAGTTCCACAAGAAAGTGTACGGCATTATCTGCATGAAATAAAGATCCTTATTATAAATATATTATGACGTTGTTGGTTTATTTTGTGTTGTTAGCGGTGCTGATAGCCAATAAAAGCGGGTTAAAAGCTGTGAGCTGTCTGGGGAAGTTAATCTTGCATTACTGAGCAACTGTTTCACCAGGTATCCAGTTTAGCTTACCAAATTCCCAACCAGACTAACATGAATTATAATCTTTTAATAGGCATACGATAACTGGTGATATATATTTATATATATAAAAGAGAATTTAAATAAAAAGAAATAAATCAGTTTATATTTGGAAATTTATTTTAACATTGATCATTAAAATTTCAGTATATTAAACGTGAGTCATAACTAAGCTGGTGCCTTATTTAAGACTGTGAAAATGTGGGTTTGTAATCTTACAGAACACATCAAATAGGGAGCCAAGATTGGGAGACTGCATACAACACTGCATTCATAAAATAACACACGAAGAACGTTGAAACATGTCCAAGAGGAAATTAGCCACAACCAACCGATTCAATTTTCGCCCAAAGAAGTTACGTCCCTAGCGCAATCCTGTCCGTCATGAAATTACCACACACTGGTATACTAAATTCATACTAACTCTCTGTGAAATCTTCCCAAAAAGAATAGCTGAGGGCTACTTTGATGATTACACCACATGCTTCACGTGGTCAACATGGTTTACACAAAGAGTGTAACTCCACAATAATTTTGATAGTTAAAATAAATTACATCGAAACGGAATTTACAAAAGAAAGACCTCAAACTGGTTACTATCGTCTTACTATTAACCTGATGGGTCAAACAATTATATAAGCACGTGGTAGTGGTCTCACAAAGTACACCCCACGTGGGTTGAACATAAAGAAAAGTTGCTACATTGAAAAATATTGTCAAGACGAGATGTTATAATCTCACGCACACTCGCATTTAAGATTGATGATCTTAGTTAGAGTTACTGATCAACACGTGGTTCCACTTTACTCACAAAGTAGTGACAAAGAGACTACTCGAAGATATTCTGAACTTCACACTCGAATTACACTGCGTTGCAATTTAAGATAACATTAGATATTTTAGAGCTAAACCTGAAATAAGGGTGATTAAACTTTCAGTTAGGCTGAACTTAAGAAATCCATTGTCCTACGGACTTAGCAGACACGCGCTTAACCGGAGATCTCACCACTTCAGACGCTCGAAACGGACAGACTTACCTGGTCCCTTTCTGAGGGTGGCTCACAAATACAAACGGAAGTGGCCAGAGGGGCAGCTTCCTATACCAACATGACAAGAGACGGCAAGGACCATGCTAAGAATGGAAACCTCTCTGCTTTTAGACAGCGTAGCTACCTGTTCCGACGTTGGTCCTACTGTTTTCTAGCTGTGGTGTCACCGCCAGACACCACACTTGCTAGGTGGTAGTTTTAAATCGGCCGCGGTCCATTAGTACATGTCGGACCCGCGTGTCGCCACTGTGTGATCGCAGACCGAGCGCCACCACAAGGCAGGTCTCGAGATACGGAATAGCACTCGCCCCAGTTGTACGGACGACGTAGCTAGCGACTACACTGACGAAGCCTCGCTCCTTTGCCGAGCAGATAATTAGAATAGCCTTCAACTAAGTCAATGGCTACGACCTAGCAAGGCGCCATTAGTAACATTGCATGTATCTAAAGAGTCTCACTTGTATCGCCACAATCTCCAGATGTACCAAAAGGATGGATTAAAGTTAAGTATTCCAGAAGCTACGTACTTTTCTTTATAGCTTTCAATACGTATCCTGTTTCAGACCCCACGTCATCCTGCTTTAACTTAGCGCGTGCCTTTCGGCTTCCTCTCATTGTGTCTAGGCTGTCTTGTCTAGACACAACACTAGGAGACAGGCTTGTCTGCTACCCTCAAGTATGCAACTAGAAACACATTTGCTCATTCATCCTCTCACACAGAAGGGAAGGGGGATGACAGTATCTTATCATATACAGTATATAAAAGAAAGCGGATGTAGGTTCCGTATGAGACTGTGTGACATGAATTACATATAAACTGTGTTTTAAAGAGTAGTAGTGTGACAGATCGTTCTTGTTTATGTGTAAAAGTAACACGTTTCACTGCTCAGTCTCCTCCCAGATAGTCAGAAATACCACAGTAAAATTAGAAGAGGAATTTATGCCGTAAATGACAACAGATTTAAGAAATTAACATGAAAGGAATCCGACAGAGACCTTTCAATATGTTTACGTGGAAATAGATCTTATTACTAATTGCACTATTACCTAATAGTTAATGCATTCGCTGCCATTATCGATTATAGCTTGGTACGTTTTTCGCATGCTTTTCACGAGATTTTCTGCATACTCTCTCGGAAACGACCTGCATATCCTCCTGACAGCTGCTTCAAAGTATATACTGGCCTTCCTTTAACCTTCATCTTAACATACGACCAAACAGTTGCGATAGGATTTGCATCCGGACACATTGCAGGCCAATCCATATTGGACAGGCCATTGTCTTGTTTCCACGCTGTACAGGGACGACAACAATGTTCCGGATCAGTATCCTCTTGAAGCACCCAGTTTGCCTAGTTCGAATCAAATAGCTTCTAAACGCACCTCAGAAACCATTTTTGATAAATGTTGCGTTTATATTGGCTGCAAATAAGTGCAAACCGCCAAAACCGCGTTTAGAGAAACATCCGCAAACATGCACTTTTACCGTGTGTTTGACAGTCACTTGAAGCAACCTTTCACGCTTCGTACACCAGGCTTTTGAAAGAGGAGACCAGGTCCAAAAAAAAAAAAAGATTTTTAAGGAACACTGCCTCGTGATGCTTCGGATACCCTGCATTCATTTTGAAATGCAACCGACAAAGAAAACATTCAACTCTCACGCTATTTATCTGTACACTTTGCACTGATTACAGGTTCAAGACCGCCACCAGAGATCTCGCTCCGGACGTTACATTTAAAATTATGGCGTGTACTTTCTCGTGGGACTGACTTTATGTATTACGAAACAAACCGACATCTTCAATCGTGATTTCAAATCCACGAGCAACAGTAGAGGCTTTTTCGTTTCACTTATCTGGATCTATTATCTCCCTGAAAAGTGAAACCAGTTGACTTGAGTATAAAGTTTTCACCAAACGAGACACAGAGTTCCATCGTGTGGTAGACGTCTTAGGCAGTCGTTCCCCTACTACCTCATCTAGAGCCCAGATTCTTTTGTTGACTTGGAAAAAAGGACATTGTCAAGAGAGGAAAAAATTCAGCATTTCTTTTTAATCTTTGATATGACTGGCACTGGCGCTGAATTCATTCGATGAGTGAAATGGTGAACAAGCATTGGATTAGGAAACGGGTTTATCACTTTTGACTTCAGTCATTTCATATAACCAGATATAAGTTTAAATACCAATTAAGTTAATATTCTGTAAACCTACTTGCTCCGCGTCACTACATTATTCGGGTAGAGTGATCCATGGAGGGTCATTGTATGGTACGACAGCATTGACAGATAAATATTAATAATAAATCACCCTTTTTGTTAGAGCGCAAAGAAAACTTAATTTCCTAAAACCGAAACGCATGTCTGAATTCTCCGCCAAACTCATCTCTTACGAAGTAAGAACAAACTTACGTATTTTTAATAATCTTGTAACGTCTCTTCCGAGAATTAAAGGCGTTGACTGAATTTTCTCATTTTGAGAGTATTGAAAGGTGATCTGTTTTAACTGTAAATAACCATTCGGTCGCAGGTTCGAATTCTGCCTCGGGCATGGATGTGTGTGATGTTCAAAAAAATGTGTTGAAATCCTATGGGACTTAACTGCTAACGTCATCAGTCCATAAGCTTACACACTACTTAACCTAAATTATCCTAAGGACAAACACACCCACCCATGCCCGAGGGAGGACTCGAACCTCCGCCGGGACCAGCCGCACAGTACATGACTACAGCGCCTGAGACCGCTCGGCTAATCCCGCGCGGCTATGTGGGATGTCCTTAGCTTAGTTAGGTTCAAAAAGGCTGTGAGCACTATGCGACTTAAGTTCTGAGGTCATCAGTCACCTAGAACTTAGAACTAATTAAACCTAACTAACCTAAGGACATCACAGACATCCATGCCCGAGGCAGGATTCGAACCGCACGGCCACTCCGGCCGGCAGCTTAGTTAGGTTTAAGTAGTTCTAAGTTCTAGGAGACTGATGACCTCAGATGTTAAGTCCCATAGTGCTGAGAGCCATTTGAACCATTTTTGAAAAACCGTTCAGTACCCAAGGTCGCTTAAAATAGTTGTTTAACACATCCGGTTTCGACAGACTTCGCTGTCATTTTCAGGTCTTAAGCGAAAAGTGAACAGGTTTTGCAACACAAAATTTTATGACCTGAACAAGACAGCAAATTCTGCTTAAACCGGTTGTCTTAAATAAAGAAATATTTTATGCGATCTTGGCTGTTGAATGGTTTTTACAATTAAAGGCACTTATTATAAACTGAAATAAATCTAGAAATAACCTAGAATGTTTTCTGTCTGATCACTCTTGGTTCACAGGAGTTTTTAATACATTAATTCCGCTCTATCTGTTCCATATTCGGTCAGTACGAAAACAAAGATACATTGTCATTTAGTTTTTAAACTGTTTAACATATTTTACATCATAACTAGCTATCACTATCATGAGCGCTGGCATATGCGTGCCTTAAAATACTTTCGTTAACTAATGGAGCCTTCGCAGCAGATTGCAGAGAAACTTCCTGGCAGATTAAAACTGTGTGCCGGACCCTGACTCGAACTAGAGGCCTTTGGCTTTCGCTGGCAAGTGCTTGGTAGAGCACTTGCCTGCGAAAGACAAAGGTCTCGATTTCGAGTCTCGGTCCGGCACACAGTTTGATCTGCCAGGAAGTTTCACATCAACGAACACTCCGCTGCACAGTCAAAATTTCAATCAGGAAACATCCCCCAGGCTGTGGCTAAGCCATGTCTCCACAATATCCTTTGTTCCAGGAATGCTATTTCTGCATGGTTCGCGGGTGAGCTTGTCTGAAGTTTGGAAGTTACGAGGAGAGGTGCTGTCGCAATTGGAGCTGTGGGGAAGGGTCGAGGATCGTGCTTGGATAGCTCAGTTGTTAGAGCACTTGCCCGCAAAAGGCACGAGTTCCCAGTTCGAGTCTGGGTGCGGTACACAGTTTTAACTTGCCAGGATGTTTCACATCAGCCTACACTCCGCTGCGGGATGAAAATTTCATTCTAGTTTGCATAGTGGTTGTCGCAATGAATTCATTTTGAGGAAACAGGTCGTCCACAAAGAGAGAAGTGAAAGGAAAGGTTTCTGGAAGTTAAATTACTGGAGCCTATCGCCTTTTGTTTTGTTGTTCAGTTTTTTATTTTTCATTTCTTATTTTTTTATTTTTTATTATGTAATTCTGTGATGTTTACTATTAATTGCGTAAGTGATGATCAGTGTTAGCTAAACGAAAGACAAATTAAACGTAAATCGAAATTTCAGTGCTAAAACTGTAATTGTATTATCTTCCAAGTTGATTGTTTAATAGATTTTACAAATATCATATGCCAATTTTGCCATATTACTACATGTGATTTTGTAGTAGAGAAACAGATACATTCTTACTGACTGCAGAGTGTGATACAAGACCTGAAGAAAGAGAATCTCTTTGATATAACATTAGCCATACTCTTTGGTTTATTTACGTTTTGTAAAGCGTGTGGAATGTGTTACGTGGAACTAAGTGCGTAAAGTGAAGTACAATAACGTCATTGGAAACATTAATTGTGTTTTCCAGAACACTATGTACACAAACATCCAACCAACGGATACTAATCACTGTAAGTAAAGCAACAAAATGTATCTCATAATGTGAATAATTCTCGCTACATTCAATGCTTACGTGTTTAGTTTATACATTTTGCCACAGCTACATGACTCCCACACTGATGCAGACAGTTAATGTATGTAACATATGAAGATGAATCGCTAGGCGGTTCGAAACCGGTAATGAAATAATGTACAAAAAAAAAAAAATTGAAGAACAAAACAAAAGACGACTAGTTGCAGTAATTTCAAGAAACGTTTATTCTTCACAGTCGCAGCGTTCCTCATCCATAATGGATAAACGTTTTAGTGAAAGGAAAGTAAGTGAACTGAAAAGGGATACACCGATTACACATTACTTGGGAATTCAAAAGAGTGTTCTGACGTGCTTTAGCAAGCGTCAAGACGCAATACGTGTTTCCTGTAATCGACATTGTCCTTACGCCACACGTGTTCTCCTCGCATGATTCAGACGGAGAGGACGCACAGTCTGGAGGAAAGTCTCTGGCGTGGAGGTCGCTACAACTTCCCAGGACGAGTGAGTCACGTTGCGAGGAATAGACCACTCACACACGCCCTCCACTAAATCATGTGCCGAGCCTATAAAATCGACTGCCGACCGTGTAGCTGAAGGACAACGCTGGTGTTAAAGGTTGCTTGGACAAAGAACAGCAGTAATACTAAGCACAACTGGTCTTACCCTCGGAACCAGGAAATTGTAACAGGTCTTCGTCTTTTCCACTCAGTATCGAAGAGAATTTAAATGTCTATGCCCCACAGCAGTAGGCTAAACGTCGGATAGAAATTTGTTCCGAGAATGACAGCATAAAATGGTAAATATTTGACCAAAGGAAGTATGGTATAACTTGAATCCGCTGAAGAGCAATATGACGACAAAGGCAGTCTTGGAGGCAGGAGAAAATGGTAGGTGTTATTTAAATTAACGTATGATCGGAGAGTGATATTTTATTGTAGGATTGTGCACGTAGGTTTATACGATTAGAAATCGGTTCATCGAATAGCGTATCTCTCTGACAGTTCTTCATTTCTTTGTGTCGACATCTCTGAATCGTTTGCGCTTATATGTTCTTCCTCCTTTCCTCCACCCCCACCCCTTCTCCTCGCCCCTTCCACCATCGTCACCACCACCGTTAGCTGAAGGACGTCCTGCATACATGGAGCAGCTTGGCTCAATCACAAGTCATGACAAAAGACGTAATACAAGACACATATACTCAAAGCATGTAGGAGCAACATGGATTCTAATAGCTGAAGACAGTAACGCATGAAGAACACTGGAGAGGCATTCGTCCAGCAATGGATACTACATGGTTCCCAATGCTGACCCGAGAATACGAGGCTGAGTAACCGTAAGGGTGGTTTGCATTGGCGATAACGTCACGTATTCCGACAACAGCAGCATGCAAGTCGTATCATGAACGAAATAATAACAATGATGTTCTTTTAACAACTTCTGCTCATCAATCCGTTAAGCAATGGCAGGCTGCAGACACAGAATTCAGACCAATCAATGTGACAGAAACATCCGGAACACTACCAAGAAAACAAATTACCTACAAAGGGACTGCAAGAGAAACAGGCGAACGACCTCAGCCAGGATAAAGTCGATTTGCAAGCATCGGACAGCTGGTTCACCCACACAGGCCTTCATGCAGAAACTGAGGACTTTCTGACAGCTATACAAGATCAACTACTGGAAGTATATCCTGAAGGAGGACGGAATATTTGGTGGCTCCAGGATGCGATCGCTCCCTTTTCTAAAGAAATATTGGATCCCGTAGTCTGGAGCTCAAGTTGTTTTTTATAGTTTGTCTCGGCTGTGCCACCGCTATTGGGAACCTAAAATAAAAGTCACAGAGCGAGATGACGCAGTGGTCAGCGTACTGGACTTGCATGCGGGAGGACGACGTTTCATATCCCCGTCAGGACTTACAGACTTAGGTTTTCCGTGATTTCTGCACAGCACTCCAGGCTAAGGCCGGGGAGGTGCCTCTGCAAGGGCACTGCCGATTTCATTTGAAACTTTACGAGCTTGTGCTCCGACCCTAATGACCTTGCTGTCGACGGGAAGTTAGGCCACAATCTTCCTCCCTCTTTTCTTGTAAAGTAAAAACCGCCTGGAAACATTAACTTACCAGTGAAAAAAATCATGACTGGGTTCCTTAGAATATGCGTCTGACTTGCGTTAATGACCTATCGCTGTCCCGGGCTTCTTTAACTTCTAATAACTATTAAATTATAAAACAAGAGCTGACCATTTGTACCAGTCAAAACGCAGTAATTAATAAAAAAAACTACACCCTGCACTCAGTTACTGGAAAGAGTATTAGAATATTTTCAATTCAGCTCATTCTTCACAGGGAGGGACGGAACGCTGAGAACAAAAAGGAATTTCTAACAATGACATTACAAGAACAGCGCGTCGTAGAATTAACTTCCTAACATTCCACGACGTTTCAGGATTTCAGTCCGATGATGTGGAATTCTTACCATGATATTTCGGCTGATAACCATTCGACTATCTTCAGGCGAATGTTTTTGCACTGGAGATTGCTAGTTCACATCGCTAACTTTATACAAAAAATTGGCGCGAAGACGCATGCGCAAAGTCAGCCGTTACACGAGCGCCTTGCTTTAGTGTCTCTGCACAAGTCTACATCCATGAATAGTGCTGTGTCGTGTCTGTTAGCCAGTTTTCGATCCAGTCTCAGACCTGTTTAGCTATCTCATAGGTTCTCATAGGTACGTGTTTTATTTACGAAGCTCTGACGGGATATTAAATAAAATATACACTACTGGCCATTAAAATTGCTACACCATGAAGATGACGTGCTACAGACGCGAAATTTAACCAACAGGAAGAAGATGCTGTGATATGCAAATGATTAGCTTTTCAGAGCATTCACACGAGGTTGGCGCCGGTGGCGACACATACAACGTGCTGACATGAGGAAAGTTTACAACCGGTTTCACATACACAAACAACAGTTGACCGGCGTTGCCTGGTGAAACGTTGTTGTGATGCCTCGTTTAAGAAGGAGAAATGCGTACCATCACGTTTCCAACTTTGATAAAGGTCGGATTGTAGCCTATCGCGATTGAGGTTTATTGTATCGCGACATTGCTGCTCGCGCTGGCCGAGATCCAATGACTGTTAGCAGAATATGGAGTCGGTGGGTTCCAGAGGGTAATACGGAACGCCGTGCTGGATCCCAACGGCCTCGTATCACTAGCAGTCGAGATGACAGGGATCTTATCCGCATGATTGTAACGGATCGTACAGCCACGTCTTGATCCCTGAGTCAACAGATGGGGACGTTTGCAAGACAACAACCATCTGCACGAACAGTTCGACGACGTTTGCAGCAGCAAGGACTATCAGCTCGGAGACCATGGCTGCGGTTACCCTTGACGCTGCATCACAGACAGGAGCGCCTGCGATGGTGTACTCAACGACGAACCTGGATGCACGAATGGCAAAACGTCATTTTTTCGGACGAATCCAGGTTCTGTTTACAGCATCATGATGGTCGCATCCGTGTTTGGCGACTTCGCGATTAACGCACATTGGAAGCGTGTATTCGTCATCGCCATAGTGGCGTATCACGCGGCGTGATGGTATGAGGTGCCATTGGTTACACGTCACGGTCACCTCTTGTTCGCATTGACGGCACTTTGAACAGTGGACGTTACATTTCGGATGTTTACGACCTGTGGCTCTCGCCTTCATTCGATCCCTGCGAAACCCTACATTTCAGCAGGATAATGCACGACAGCATGTTGCAGGTCCTGTACGGGCCTTACTGGATACAGAAAATGTTCGCCTGCTGTCCTGGCCAGCACATTCTCCAGATTTCTCACCAATTGAAAACGTCTGGTCAATGGTGGCCGAGCAACTGGCTCGTCACAATACGCCAGTCACTATTCTTGATGAACTGTGTTATCCTGTTGAAGCTGCATAGGCACCTGTACCTGTACACGCCATCCAAGCTCTGTTTGACTCAATGCCCATGCATACTAAGGCGGTTATTACGGCCAGAGTGGTTGATGTGGGTACTGATTTCTCAGGATCTATGCACCCAAATTTCGTGAAAATGTAATCACATGTCAGTTCTAGTATAATATATTTGTCAATGAATACCCGTTTATCATCTGCATCTCTTCTTGGTGTAGCAATTTTAATGGCCAGTAGTGTAGCAACACCAACAGAACCTGGTTCCTTCTATCGAAGGCACGGAAGATATTGCGAGTGAAAAGCAGGGGTCGAGCTTCGCATGATCGGTGTTTTCTGAACCGACACTAATTTCCTTGGAGAATATTGATTTATTCAACAAGTTGATTATAATTAAAGTTAAACTTCCAAACAGCTGTAGAAATAACACCATTGCTCAGAATGACGTCAAATTGCAACGGGATGTTATCGGGGAAGGGGAAAAACGTATGGCAGAAGAAAAATAAATAGTTACAAAATGTAGCAATAGATGACGCTGTAAGCATCATTATTTAATAGTGGTCGGCTACAAATGACAACTGAATCATACAACAATGCCTAAGGTGTACGTTTGACAGTCGCGCAGTATTAGCCGTGCGGTCTATGGCGCTGCCGTCATGGACTGTGCGGCTCATCCCGGCGGAGGTTCAAGTCCTCCCTCAGGAATGGGTGTGTGTACTTGTCGTTAGGATAATTTAGGTTAAGTAGTGTGTAAGCTTAGGGACTGATGACCTTAGCAGTTAAGTACCATAAGATTTCACATACATTTGAATATTTCTTTTTTTTTTTTTTTACGTTTGACGTTGAAAAGTCCCTGTTGGATTGCTTTCATGTTAATTTCTTAAATCTGTTGTCATTTACGGCGTACATTCCACTTCTAAATTTACTGTGGTGTTTCTGACTATCTGGGAGGAGACTGAGCAGTGGAACGTGTTACTTTTACACATAAACAAGAACGATCTGTCACACTACTACACTTTAAAACACAGTTTATATGTAATTCATGTCACACAGTCTCATACGAAACCTACATCCGCTTTCTTTTATGTACTGTATATGATAAGATACTGTCATCCCCCTTCCCTTCTGTGTGAGAGGATGAATGAGCAAATGTATTTCTAGATGCATGCTTGATGGTAGCAGACAAGCCTGTCTCCTAGAGAACAGTAGGACCAACGTCAGAACAGGTAGCTACGCTTTCTAAAAGCAGAGAGGTTTCTATTCTTAGTATGGTCCTGTCCGTCCCTTCTCATGTTGGTATAGGAAGCTGCCTCTCTGGTCACTTCCGTTTGTATCTGTTAAGCACGCTTGGTAGGAGCCCAGGTCGGTCTGTCCACGGCGAGCGTCTGAAGTGGTAAGATCTAGGGCTGAGCGCGTGTCTGCTAAGTCCGTAGGACAACGGATTTCTTAAGTTCAGCCTAACTGAAAATTTAATCACCTTTATTTCAGGTTTAGCTCTAAAATATCTAATGTTATCTTAAATTGCAACGCAGTCTAATTCGAGTGTGAAGTTCAGAATATTTTCCGGTAGTTGCTTTGTCACTACTTTGTGAGCAAAGTGGAACCATGTGATGATCAGTAACTCTAACTAAGATCATCAATCTTAAATGCGAATGTGCGAGACATTATAACGTCTCGTCTTGACAATATTTTTCAATATAGCAACTTTTCTTTATGTTCAACCCACGTGGGGTGTACTTTGTGAGACCACTACCACGTGCTTATACAGTTGTTTGACCCATCAGGTTAATAGTAAGACGATAGTAACCAGTTCGAGGTTTCTCTTTTGTAAATTGCGTTTCGATGTAATTTATTTTAATTATCAAAATTATTTTGGAGTTACACTCTTTGTGTAAACCAAGTTGACCACGTGAAGCATGTGGTGTAAGCATCAAAGCAGCCCTCAGCTGTTCTTTTTGGGAAGATTTCACAGAGAGTTAGTATGAATTTAGTATACCAGTGTGTGGTAATTTAATGACGGACAGGATTGCGCTACGAACGTAACTTCTTTGGGCGAAAATTGAATCTGTTGGTTGTGGCTAATTTCCTCTTGGATATGTTTCAACGTTCTTCGTGTGTTATTTTATGAATGCAGTGTTGTATGCAGTCTCCCAATCTTGGCTCCCTATTTGATGTGTTCCGTAAGATTACAAACTCACATTTTCACAAATAAGGCACCAGTTTAGTTATGAATCTAGTTTGATATGCTGAAATTTTAGCGGAACAATGGTCAATGTTAAAATAAATGTCCAAATATAAACTGATTTATTTCTTTTTATTTAAATTGTCTTTATATATATATATATATATATATATATATATATATATATATATATATATGTCACCGGTTATCGTGAGATGAGTACTAAAAGATTATAATTAATGTTAGTCTGGTTGGGAATTTGGTAAGCTAGACTGGATACCTGGTGAAACAGTCGCGCAGTAATGCAAGGTTAACTTCCTCAGATACCTCACAGCTTTTAACCCACTTTTATGCTCTTGAATATCAGCACCGCTATCAGAAGAAATTAAAGCATCAACGTTACAACGTTAAACAAATTCAGTCTGCGTGGGTGTACAAATGTGATACTTGTTAGCTACGTAAGCCCATCTACCCCAGCAAGATCATATCACATCGGATGGGAAAAATCGGTTTTTAATTGTCCTGAGACCAAGAACCGAATAAAAAGCACGAATCAAAATCAAATCGGATTATTAATTTCCGTGTGACTGGCGCAAAAATTCTTCAATATTCTGTCCACCGTTTTCTGCAACAAGTTGAAATCTAGAAACAGCATGTTTCAGAAGAAAGTCTTTTCCAGGGTCACGTTCAGAATGTGTTGCGTAATGCGTGCCTTCAATGCAGCTAAATTTCCAACCGGAACACTGAACACAACATCTTTCAGATAGCCCCACAGCCAGAAGACACACGGATTAAGATCAGGTGATCGGTATGGCCCGGCTGTAGGGAAATGGCGGCTAATAATTCTAGCATTTCCGAAACGGCTCTTCAACAGCTGCTTAACTGGATTTGCAATGTGCGGAGGTGCGCCATATTGCATGAAAATGATCCTATCCACACATTCATGCTGTTGGAGAGCTGAAATGACATGGTTGCGCAAAAGACAATCACAGCGTTTACCAGTGACGGTATAGGTAACAGGGCCGAAAGCACCTCTCTCTTTGAAAAAATATCGCCCTATGATAAACGATACAGTAAACCCCCACCACACAGTGACCTTTTCAGGATGAAGTGCTACTGGTTGATTTGCGCGTGGATTTTCTGTTGCCCGTATTCGACTATTCTGTGTATTGACATATTCTGCCAGGTGGAAGTGGGCTTCGGCTCTCCACAAAATCTTCCATGCCCAGTCATTGTCCACTTCCATGCGAACAAGAAGATCTAAAGCAAAGGTCTCTCTTGCTGCCAGGTCAACAGGAAGCAACTCGTGCAATGGGTAATTTTGAATGGATAGCAAAGAAGGATGTTTCGTAGGATTTTACGCATCGTGCTCACGGGTGTGTCCAATGTTCGGGCAATTCTCCGAGCGCTACACATTTGCACATCACCACTCGTCTCCTCCTGCACTGACCACTGCTTCCACTGACGTCGAAACAGGCCGGCTGGTGTGGCCGAGTGGTTCTAGGCGCTTCAGTCTGGAACCGCGCGACCGCTACGGTCGGAGGTTCGAATCCTGCCTTGGGCATGGATGTGTGTGATGTCCTTAGGTTAGTTAGGTTTAAGTAGTTCTAAGTTCTAGGGGACTGATGACCTCAGATGTTAAGTCCCATAGTGCTAAAAACCATTTGAAACATTTGACGTCGAATCAATTCGTTTCCTTCCTCTATCAGGTTGCATACGAAAAGAACGGGTATTTTCGAATTTCCGAATCATTTTCTCCAGCCACACAGCAGTCATCGGACCAACGGCTTTTTTTCAAATCCTTCAGTGCCCGGAACTTCTACAGAGCATTGCAACAGTCACGGCGAACGTCGTAGACGCGAAAGGAGGAAAAGCCGTTTTTTCTTTCCTTTACTGAATATCAATTCCCCACGAAGGGGGCGGGCTGGCAGCAGCTTAGTACGCTGCTCTACAGCCTACAGACTTTTTTAAAAATGGAAGAAGAAAAGAAACAAGAAAAACAGGTGATAAAACGGTGACTTAAAGTGTAAAAAGGCGGAAGATTGTGGAAAGTTAAAACAGAAAGCAAAGGGGCTGGCAATGTTAATAAAATACACAGGAATCAGACAAGCAGTATAGTAGACACACAATTAAAAAAACATGGCGACAGTCTGGTTTCTGTTCACAAGAGATAAAAAAAAAATCACACCCAGTAACAGTATGATGGCCGTTCACAACACTTCTCAAAAGACACACAACACGGAACACACACTGTAAAACACTCACTGTAAGTCACTCCACGAAAATGTCGGCACAAAGATGACACTCCCTAGCCAAGGGCAGATGGGGGGGGGGGGACCTGGAGGAGGGGGAAAACAAGGAGGGAGGAGAGGAAAAAACGAAAAGGGGGGAAAACCAAAAGAGGGAGAGGACTCATAAGGTGGAGAGGGGCAGAGGTGCAGAGTATGCAGATATGTTTGAGGAAGAGGAGCAGATGAGGGAAAGGAATGAGGTCGTAGAGGATCCACGTGGGGGACAGGAGGCGTATATGGAAGGTGAGGCGGATTGCATGACACTCAAGGATCTGGAGGGACTTACAGAATTTGGGGGGGGGGGGGGCAAATATCCAGGTGGGATTGGCATAACAGAGGATGGGACGGATTAAGGATTTGTAGATGTGGAGGATGGTAGAGGGGTGCAACCCCCGTGTCCATCCGGAGAGGAGTTTGAGGAGTCAGAGGCGGTTGTGGGCTTTGGATTGGATGGAGCAGAGATGAGGGATCCAGGTGAGGTGACGGTCAATGGTGAGGCCAAGGTAGGTGAGAGTGGGGGTGAGGCGGACAGGACAGGCGCAGACGGTAAGGGAGAACTCCAGGAGCCGGAAAGAGTGAGTGGTATGACATACGATGATTGCCTGGGTCTTGGAAGGATTGATTTTCAGGAGCCACTGGCTACACCATGCGGTAAAAAGGTCAAGGTGATTCTGGAGAAGGTGTTGGAACTGTTGGAGGGTAGGAGTGAGGGCGAGGAATGTGGTGTCATCAGCATATTGCAAGAGGTGTACTGGAGTTGGGAGGGGTTGGGGCATATCTGCCGTGTACAGGAGGTAGAGGAGAGGGGGGAGGGGAGAGGACAGAGCCCTGGGGCACACCTGCAGAGGGGTAGACGGTGTGGAAATTGGCATTATGGATGGTAACATAGGAGGGGCGGCGGGAGAGGAAGGAGGCCATTAGATGGATGTAGTTGACAGGAAGGGTGTAGGTTTGGAGTTTAAACAGGAGACCGGGATTCCAGACACGGTCGTAGGCCTTTTCGAGGTCGAGGGAGACAAAAATGGCTGAGCGATGGGAGTTAAGCTGGAGGGAGAGGAGATTAGTGAGGTGGAGGAGTTGGTCATCGGCAGAGAAGGAAGGTCGAAAGCCACATTGGGTGTTGGGGAGGAGGTGGTTTTGGAGGAGATGGTGATGGATGCGCCGGGAAAGGATGGATTCCGAGAGCTTGCTGAACACTGATGTGAGACAGATAGGACGATAGGAAGAGGTATCAGATGGAGGCTTGTTGGGTTTGCAGAACATCAGGATACGGGAGGTTTTCCACAGGTCGGGATAGAAGCCAGTGGCAAGGATGACATTGTAGCGGATGGCAAGGACTGAAAGGAAGGAGGGAGGGCAGTGTTTGAGGTGGCGGTAGGCAATGCAGTCGTGGCCGGGAGCAGTGTTGCGTTTAGTGCGGAGTGTGAGGCTGATGTCCTGTGTAGTGATGGGAGTGTTGTCCGCCCCAGTAGCTGAGTGGTCAGCGTGACGGATTGCCGTCCTCTGGGCCCGGGTTCGATTCCCGGCTGGGTCGGAGATTTTCTCCGCTCAGGGACTGGGTGTTGTGTTGTGTTCATCATCATTTCATCCCCATCCGGCGTGCAGGTCGCCCAATGTGGCGCCGACTGTAATAAGACCTGCGATATGGCGGCCGGACCTGCCCCGTGAGGGGCCTCCCGGCCAATGACGCCAAACGCTCATCATCATCATCATCATGGGAGTGTTAAGTTCAGATGGTGGTGTGTGGCGAAAAGCCGTGTGCCCGGCGTGTTTATATCAACTTCAGTGGGTCGTGCACATGACAGGTGTTTTCATTTACGTATTCTTACACATACAGCGCCATCTATTGATCTATTTTCACACTGTTTTTTTTCCTTCTGCCATACGTTTTCCCCCTTTTCCGATAATATTCCGTTGCAATTAGACGTCATTCTGACCAGTGGTGTTATTTCTAAAGCGTTTTGAAAGTTTAACTTAATTATAATCACCCTGTATATAGGTCATAAACTCAGAACAGAGTGTTCTCCTATAAACAGATTTACGATGGCGAATCAGTTCTATTTACTTCCTTGTAGACCAGTGAGCCCCAACATTCCTTAAAGAACCGAAGTCCCATGTGTGAAACAGTTTCAAACGTCTAATTACTTTATAAATTGGTTATCGTGTTTTTCATCAACTCAGTGTTCATGATGTCATGTCTCTTGAACTAGGTGTCGTACAACCATATAATTTTTCAGGTGCTTTCAGCGGTATATTTGCATACTCTCTGGCCGGCCGGAATGGCCGTGCGGTTCTACATCTACATCTACATCTACATCCATACTCCGCAATCCACCTGACGGTGTGTGGCGGAGGGTACCTTGAGTACCTCTATCGGTTCTCCCTTCTATTCCAGTCTCGTATTGTTCGTGGAAAGAAGGATTGTCGGTATGCCTCTGTGTGGGCTCTAATCTCTCTGATTTTATCCTCATGGTCACTTCGCGAGATATACGTAGGAGGGAGCAATATACTGCTTGACTCTTCGGTGAAGGTATGTTCTCGAAACTTTGACAAAAGCCCGTACCGAGCTACTGAGCGTCTCTCCTGCAGAGTCTTCCACTGGAGTTTATCTATCATCTCCGTAACGCTTTCGCGATTACTAAATGATCCTGTAACGAAGCGCGCTGCTCTCCGTTGGATCTTCTCTATATCTTCCATCAACCCTATCTGGTACGGATCCCACACTGCTGAGCAGTATTCAAGCAGTGAGCGAACAAGCGTACTGTAACCTACTTCATTTGTTTTCGGATTGCATTTCCTTAGGATTCTTCCAATGAATCTCAGTCTGGCGCCGCGTGACCGCTATCGTCGCAGGTTCGAATCCTGCCTCGGGCATGGATGTGTGTGATGTCCTTAGGTTAGTTAGGTTTAAGTAGTTCTAAGTTCTAGGGGACTGATGACCACAGCAGTTAAGTCCCATAGTGCTCAGAGCCATTTGAACCTTTTTTTTTTTTTTGGCATACTCTCTGCAAAACGTGTTGCCAATGCATTACTAGTACAGAAGTTATAAATAAAAACTTCAGGCCTGATTCTGAAGTTTTACTGCATGTACAGCGAAAATGTAGTAAGCTATAAGCTTTTCCTTTCATTATTATGCGGGCTGTCAGCGAGAAAAAGTTTCTAAAACATTTGGCCGTATGTGTAAAGTTTCTTGGAAATCGCTAACTGCTCTCATTCTCAAATACTGGATAAATATATCGTGGGTTATGTCTCATGGAATATACACAGTTCCCAGTTCTAATATCCAAGTTATTCTTTTAGAACTTTAACGTAATGTTATTTTGAAAGGCCCGACATTGAGAATAGGTACAACATTCTTCGTTATTCTTGTCAGAACAACACATTTTTTCTAATAATAACTCAATTTCAATTAATACAGCGAAGCCGGATACCAGTGTGGTAAAGAATGACAATTTATTTATTTAATTGACCACATGTGCACTCCCACAAAATAAATCCCTACATTCAGTTTGGTGAGATCTGTGAAATGAATGAATGTATGGTCGTCTGCTAACCGCAGATAGTGAATGTGAATAAATGATCATCTTTGAGACGGTACTTGGGTCACCTTTGGTGGGACCAAAGAGATGAAATTTACCTGAGCTTTGAGCGCCTGAAATGTGGCTGACCAATACGGTAGAAAGGAGCTCCCCCACTTCGGCAGAGGTGCGAGAGGACCTGAAGAACGGCCATGTTTCAGCACTCTGCCGCTGGATCTAGTGTTGGTAAGACCTGTCTTAGGGGTGCTCCTTAAGGACAAAAGAGTGGAGACATGGTATGCATGTGAAATACTTAAGAGTAGTTTAGAATAATAATTTCTCTATTTCAGAAACTTTTGTGGGGAGAATTAAATGTCAGGCAGGTAATATTAAGGGGATCGTAGTAATCTTCGGAAGTGGCCAATGGTCACTATGAAACCACGTGTAGCAATAAGTTGAAATACTTCCGAGTGCTTAAGTTTAGCTGAATTACTAGCGTGTGTACTATAAGTTGGAAATATTTAAGAAATGGTGTGTGCAGGACTTGAAATTAGAGACGAGTACTTCCACCTGGTGAATTCTGTGTGAGTCTCAATCTGTGTATGAGACAAAAGATAAAGAGAAGTACTCGTCCATGGTATCAGTTGAGGACTCGCGTGTGTGATGAATATGTTCTTAATATTACTTTGCCTGTTATGTTTCCGTGTGATGCTTGATTGAAACTATAATACTCTGAGAGTGAAGCAAGGTGAGTCAGCCGTCTATCCAGCAACGCCACTTGGCTTGCATTGCACAGGAAGACGTGCATATATCCTCCAGAGTTCATAGTAGGAAAGAAAAGTTACGAAGCGGGGAAGCGCCGTGTGAAACTGGGATGAATACGAATTGAAGTGGGAAAGCTGAAAGTGATAATGTTGTGACTATTCCTTGTGTTGTATTCCATGTTGCAGTGTGGTGTATGTCATGTAATTTAAGTATGTGTGGTTTGCATGGGAGAGTCGCAAGGTAGTTTCATAGGTAGTGGGTTATGCGTGTTCCTTTTGTACCGCTCGTTCTGGAGGAAAATTTCGTGATGATGGTTGTGAGAGTCTAAGTGTGAGATATATAAAAAAAAGATCCACCATCCTATCCAGAAAATGCACTATAGCATTAAATAATTACGAGACCATAAGATAGAGAATCACCAATGTAGAGCCATGCCCACTGGGCGGAATTTCTCATGTGTTATTGTTGTAGGTTATAGAATTTGTGTGTTTAGGTTATAGAATTTATCGGAATAAATAAGATAGTGAAAAGAAAAAGATTGGTGGCCTTTTCCTTCGAATTGTATGTTGTTCAAAAATGGTTCAAATGGCTCTGAGCACTATGGGACTTAACATCTATGGTCATCAGTCCCCCAGAACTTAGAACTACTTAAACCTAACTAACATAAGGACAGCACACAACACCCAGCCATTACGAGGCAGAGAAAATCCCTGACCCCACCGGGAATCGAACCCGGGAACCCGGGCGTGGAAAGCGAGAACGCTACCGCACGACCACGAGATGCGGGCAATTGTATATTGTCATGATATCCACAATTTATAATGTGTTCGCCATTCATATTCAGTGTGATGGCCACGTGTTGATCAAGGCCGTTAAATAAGAAAGAAAATGTGGTATTGCCAGTGCCTAGTGAACAGTCAGTGTTCTGTAAATTACTAATAGTCAGACGTGCGTTTCCGTTGCGTAATATTCAAACAGGAGAATAACTTGTAACTTAATTGTGAGTACTAGAGTTCATGTTACTCGATAAATAAGAATGAGTCCACTCGCTTGGCAGACCACTCATCTTGCAGGCCTGTCTGCTTGATGCCACAGTATGAGCAAGGCATGTGGGTGCCTCTCAATTTCTCTTAATGAGTAGATTCTGACAGCAGTTTACATTTTTAAATCCGGTCAATAATTATATGAAGTATTAAAAACCAAAGTACTGCTTGCGTTAGAACAGTTACAAAGGCAACCTACAACTAGAATCAGGTGAGTGTGTGATCGTTTTAGCCATTTAGAGGCCGGCAGGAGTGGCCGAGTGGTTCTAGGCGCTACAGTCTGGAACCGCTCGACCGCTACCGTCGCAGGTTGGAATCATGCCTCGGACATTGATGTGTGTGATGTCCTTAGGTTAATTAGGTTTAAGTAGTTCTAAGTTCTAGGGGACTGATGACCTCAGAAGTTAAGTCTCATTGTGCTCAGAACCATTTGAACCATTTAGAGATAGGCAGGTGTGACCGGTATTTCTTTGTTCAAATGTGTGTGAAATCGTGCGGGACTTAACTGCTAAGGTCGTCAGTCCTTAAGCTTACAAACGACTTAACCAAATTTTTTTATTTTATTTTATTTTATTTTATTTTTTTTTTTTTTACAGGGTTAATTTCTGTGCTGGAAGGGATCTGCGGTAAATTACAGTCGAGAGCACAGTAACTCACTGATGTATAGAACATGGCAGGGACTCCATCGGTCCTTGGCGCCTCAATGAGTTTTAGTTGCTCAAGGTGCTTTTCGGCGCCGCTGACTAGTATGATAGCAGTGGTACGGTTATTGGTCTTTCTCAAGAAATATTTGAAGGCAAAATTTAACATTTCTAGTTTTGCTTTGCTATTTCCCTCCTTCGGTTCTCGTGTCATGCTCAAGACAATCCACACAATAATGCAGCAGATTTGAGTAAAGATAAACATGCTTTTGCAGAACGAACATACCGCAGGCTGACAGGCCTACTCACTTCACCCTATTACACAAGACCATATCTTCTATATGAATGAAGATAGAAACTTGGGGTATGTTTTCACATGGGTACAAAAACCAAAAGTTTACTTTGGCGCCACTGGTAAGTTGCCAGTTCTTATCCACTGAGGTGACAAGAGTGAGCGAACAGCGATATGCACACATAAATATGGCGGTAGTATCGTGTACAGAAGATATAAAAGTACAGTGCATAGGTGGAGTTGTCATTTGTACTCGGGTGATTCATGTGAAGATGTCCGACGTGATATGGCCGCACGACGGGAACTAAGAACTTTGAACGCGGGATGGTAGTTGGAGCTATGACGCATGGGACATTCCATTTCTGAGCTCCTTAGGGAATTCAATATACTGAGATCCAAAGTGTCAAGTGTGTGCCGAGAACACCAGATTTTAGGCATTACGTCTCACTGATGCGTCGTTCCTTTCGACACATCGAAATCAAACACATGACCAGTCTGCAGTTGCCAAACACTTCTTTATTACAAACACATGCTGTTAATGAAACCAAGAGTAACACGATTATAGTAAAAGGCACCTGGCCTACAAAACCAGCAGCAGTACTCAGATTGTAACATTAATGCATTTAAATGTGACAGACCCAGACCTTTGAGAATTTACTCATGCAATTTTCACTAAATGAAACAATGTTCGTAAAACCCCATTAATAAAATGTAACTAACATAACTGAATGCGTCATGACGTACATAGGAACTGCCTTTCACACAAGCCATATCAAATTCTGAAAAATGCTTCCATGGACTGATTTTAAGCAATTGTAACAAATTAAAAGTATTATCAGATTAATGCACTCGACTGAGCTCCTCTTTAGCATTACTCACAGGTACGAGGTTCACATACATTTCATGGCCATAATATACACTTCTGGAAATTGAATTAAGAACACCGTGAATTCATTGTCCCAGGAAGGGGAAACTTTATTGACACATTCCTGGGGTCAGATACATCACATGATCACACTGACAGAACCACAGGCACATAGACACAGGCAACAGAGCATGCACAATGTCGGCACTAGTACAGTATATATCCACCTTTCGCAGCAATGCAGGCTGCTATTCTCCCATGGAGACGATCATAGAGATGCTGGATGTAGTCCTGTGGAACGGCTTGCCATGCCATTTCCACCTGGCGCCTCAGTTGGACCAGCGTTCGTGCTGGACGTGCAGACCGCGTGAGACGACGCTTCATCCAGTCCCAAACATGCTCAATGGGGGACAGATCCGGAGATCTTGCTGGCCAGGGTAGTTGACTTACACCTTCTAGAGCACGTTGGGTGGCACGGGATACATGCGGACGTGCATTGTCCTGTTGGAACAGCAAGTTCCCTTGCCGGTCTAGGAATGGTAGAACGATGGGTTCGATGACGGTTTGGATGTACCGTGCACTATTCAGTGTCCCCTCGACGATCACCAGTGGTGTACGGCCAGTGTAGGAGATCGCTCCCCACACCATGATGCCGGGTGTTGGCCCTGTGTGCCTCGGTCGTATGCAGTCCTGATTGTGGCGCTCACCTGCACGGCGCCAAACACGCATACGACCACCATTAGCACCAAGGCAGAAGCGACTCTCATCGCTGAAGACGACACGTCTCCATTCGTCCCTCCATTCACGCCTGTCGCGACACCACTGGAGGCGGGCTGCACGATGTTGGGGCGTGAGCGGAAGACGGCCTAACGGTGTGTGGGACCGTAGCCCAGCTTCATGGAGACGGTTGCGAATGGTCCTCGCCGATACCCCAGGAGCAACAGTGTCCCTAATTTGCTGGGAAGTGGCGGTGCGGTCCCCTACGGCACTGCGTAGGATCCTACGGTCTTGGCGTGCATCCGTGCGTCGCTGCGGTCCGGTCCCAGGTCGACGGGCACGTGCACCTTCCGCCGACCACTGGCGACAACATCGATGTACTGTGGAGACCTCACGCCCCACGTGTTGAGCAATTCGGCGGTACGTCCACCCGGCCTCCCGCATGCCCACTATACGCCCTCGCTCAAAGTCCGTCAACTGCACATACGGTTCACGTCCACGCTGTCGCGGCATGCTACCAGTGTTAAAGACTGCGATGGAGCTCCGTATGCCACGGCAAACTGGCTGACACTGACGGCGGCGGTGCACAAATGCTGCGCAGCTAGCGCCATTCGACGGCCAACACCGCGGTTCCTGGTGTGTCCGCTGTGCCGTGCGTGTGATCATTGCTTGTACAGCCCTCTCGCAGTGTCCGGAGCAAGTATGGTGGGTCTGACACACCGGTGTCAATGTGTTCTTTTTTCCATTTCCAGGAGTGTAATAATAGGATATTAAATAGTCTTAACATGAAATTCTTCCAGTCCATATGTGGCATAACAGCAAACCAGTGCTTAACAGTATTGGTTAAAAACAGTCTTGGTTGCAGGTTATCTAGAAAAGATAACCTGAAGATGCCTAAATAAGGCGAAACGCGTCGTTGAAAAATAAAAAAACCTAGAACTGCAACCAAGACTGTTTTTAACCAATACTCTTAACATGAACCGTTACAATTTTTACGTTGAAAATTAGTGATGGACGCGAGCAGACCGAAAGGTGCTACCAGATAGAGGAGATTCAAGGACGAGTAGCTAAAATGGAACTATACTCAACTTTGGGCTACAATTGAGCTTCCAGTAAACTACAGTTAAGCTTCCAGAAAACCACAAAGCGCCACCGGAAGGATGGAATTGCAGGACACTAACAACATAGCCACAGACACCGATCCAGGTCGTTAAATTTCCTTCTTCCACCGTGATACCCCGGTTGAGTTTGCTCGCGTCGACCACTGCCAATTATCTGAAACATAAACACATCAGCGGCAGTCAACATTCTGGCGCATCAAATAGACAACCATATCTGCCTAACTGGTTATAAATAAACCTTTAATTATACACTGCACCAATGAACCCAAGCCGGATTAACCTAGGTGAGCACTTGCCCAGTAACGGCTCTTAAAATTTGATTAGCCGATTCTCTAGAACAAAGAAATAAAAGAATAACATAGGAACAGGAAATAGGAAAATTATTTCGGCCCGCTCTTGAACGTCAGGCACTTCTTGGCATGACCTCTAGCTACTCATTAAGCACGGCTTCATGTCTATTTGTTGTGCGTACCTAGCACTTCCCTAAATACCATCAACATATCAGGCACCGAGGCCAATTACAGTGACAAATAACTGAAACTACGAAGATAGTTTTCAGTGCACTCGGTTATTCAATTAACGTGAACAGAACCCACCAAGAAACAATTCGACGACTCCAGTTCGTTTACTTTGAGTAACATGTAACAGACGCGAAGGAAATCTGTCCTCCAAATCTCCAGGAAATCCCAATCACCATCGGCAGCGGATCTGCATTCAAACGGCGAAACACGCCGCAACAGCTGCCCACGCTTCTTCGTCCTACGGACTCGGTCACTCGGCAGCGCCACACGTCCCTGTCGCTCACACAGCTGATACCCGAACGCAAGCCCCTGGAGAGTGCACGCGCCGCACTTAAATAGCCATAGCCAAAGATGCGAAGGAAACAAGCAGGCATCGAAAATCGACTCACAACGATCGAGATGACAATCGATGGAGACTGGCGCCAGCAGCGCACCAGCTCACTCACCTCGGACAACGCAGTGGCCGATGGCTTTCACTTAACGACCAAGGGCAGCGACGTTTGCGTAGAGATGAAGGTGTTTACCAGACAAGCAACACAGCGACAAGCATATCCTTTAGGACAGTGCGGCGAAATTTGACGTTAACGGTCTGTGGCAGCAGACGACCGACTCGTGTGTCTTTGATAACAGCACGACATCGCTGGAAGCACCTCTGCTGGGCTCGTGAAGATATTGGGTGGACGCTAGACGACTGCAAAAACCGTAACCTGGACACACCTCAGTTGGTAAGAACTGACGGCAGATATCGAGTGTGGCGCAGACTCTCCGAAGTCATTGACCCAGATTGGCAACAAGTCACTGCGCAAGCTGGTGGCAGCTCCATAATGGCGTGGGCGGTGTTTACGTGTAATGGACTGGGTCCTCTGCTCCAACCGAACCGATCATTGACGGGAAATGGTTGTGTTCGCTTACTTGGAGACCATCTGCAGCTATTCATGGACTTCATGTTCCAAAATAACGGTGGAATTTTTATGGATGACAAACTGTCAATGGGCCACAATTGTTTCCCATTGCCGGCCGGAGTGGCCGAGCGGTTCTAGGTACTACAGTCAGGAACTGCGCGACCGCTACGGTCGCAGGTTCGAATCCTGCCTCGGGCATGGATGTGTGTGATGTCCTTAGGTTAGTTAGGTTTAAGTATTTCTAAGTTCTAGAGGACTGACGACCTCAGAAGTTAAGTCCCATAGTGCATTCTATACAATTCGAGCGAATTGTGGAGAGCTATAGATGCACCATGGCTACATAATTCTGCAGGGGTCTTCCAACGACTTGAGACCATGCAACGCCGAGTCGATGCACTTCGCTGGGCAAAAGAATTCCGACCTGATATTAGGACACACCTCTTTACATTTGTCACCTCACTGTTGTGCAACTATAACGCTCGCAAGAATCACGTAACTGGACATTACATAATAAAACATAATCGAAAATCAGGTAACCAAGGAGAATGTGCTCTGGGATACCATCTTGCATTCCATACTTCAATCATCTTGGATTGCGTACCACTCAGGCTATACTAAGACCCGTCATCTTGCATGGGATAGGACAAGGATATGCTGAACAATAGCCATCTGTTGGATGAAACTGCAATACTCTGTAGCGGAAAATCAATTTTTAGACCATCCATTGCATATCCACATGCACAAACACATACACGGAGAGAGATAAACATATGCGGCTAGTTTTGACACTTCTCTATGTAAAGCCAGGTAACATTTATGTATGTTGGGACGCACCTTGTTAATACCTTTGCGGTAACGTGGGACAATTACACTGTAGCATGAGACAAAAAAAATGGTTCAAATGGCTCTGAGCACTATGGGACTCAACATCTGTGGTCATAAGTCCCCTAGAACTTAGAACTACTTAAACCTAACTAACCTAAGGACATCACACACATACATGCCCGAGGCAGGATTCGAACCTGCGACCTTAGCAGTCGCGCGGTTCCTGACTGAGCGCCTAGAACCGCTAGACCACCGCGACCGACTAGCATGAGACAGTTTGTTACAGTTTTGCTGTAATGTGATGTACACGGTGAAGTGTTACGTGGTCTCCACTATGTGGTGGTGTAAGTTAGCATTATCCGTCTACTGTATTTAGTAATTCCCCAACACAATCAAACAGTCCCATGTAGTTTAAATTGTTGCTGATCACTGCTTGTATTGTTCAATTTCCAATGATATTCCCAATTAAGATAAAATATTCGAAGTCCGAACTTCGTGGAAAATATTTGAGAGTAGCCTTCACAAAATCGTACTTCACCTGATCCTGAATGAGTTGAAATGTCAGACTTTTCGAGATGATTCAGGAAACACATGGCGCATGTGGAAGAACTAAATATTTATGGGACTGTCTGGAAATAGTCCAATAGTTTGACATGTTTAGCAGTACTCCATGTCATATATGCTGTGTTTATGTATTTTGTTGGTGATATGCCTTCCGAAACTCAGATCGTAAGTTCTCACAGGTTGCACTCCACATGACAGCTTAGAACTGCTGGCAGAACACGCATACTGGTGGAGCAGTGTTACAGCAGATTCTTCCAGATTTCCAGACATGTCTAGCATCACATGTTTATAAATACCTGTAAGTTGTAGGTACAGCTCTGATATCCAGTAGCGTCCCAGCTAAATACATATCACATCAATTTATTGACAAAGACATCAATTTGAGTGCCTCTCAAACCACTGTAGCTTGATTTGAACCACATACCACAAACAATTATAGTGATGCTTGTAGAGGAAGTCTTTTGACAGCCAGTGTTGTGAGTGTTGGCAGATGAGCAATGAAAGGGCTGGACTTGAAGGAATTCTACAAGTCTGCTAGATTGTGAGATGCTGACATATGTTCAACTGTAGTTAAACTTTGAAATAATTCTGACAATTATCAAACTTATGTGATGCTAGACATGTCTGGAAATCTGGAAGAGCCTGCTGTAGCACTGCTCCACCAGTATGTGTGGTCTGCCAGCAATTCTAAGCTGTCATGTGGAGTGCAGCCTGTGACACTTACGATCTGAGTTTCGAAAGGCACATCACCAACAAAACACATAAACACAGCATATATGAGAAGAAGTACTGCTAAACATGTCATACTATTGGGTTATTTCCAGACAGTCCCACAAATATTTAGTTCTTCCACATGCGCCGTGTGTTTCCTGAATCCTCACGATAGATTTGCTTCCATGTACAGGTTCAACAGTATGAGAGCAGAATAGCAGTATCACCCCCCCCCCCCCCCCCCAATTATGACCATGAAAATCGCTTGCCTGCCAGTTGCATTGAGCTTCTGCCACGGTGCTGCATGGCACTTCGAGTTCCTTATATCGTACTATATACCATTTCAGTCAGCACTTCTTTGCTGGCTGGATCAAGTGATGCACTTCTCTGCAATGTGTTTAAAAATGGATGGAACGGCCTACAGGACTGCAGATAGTACTGTGGGCTGCTGTGTTCATCCTCTAGATAACGTTGCACTTCTCCATAGATGATGTCAATGCTGTATCATGTTAATGTGCTTTGAGTAAGAGGGCTACCGTCAAATACTGTCACAAAAGTTGTTCTTTTATGTCATCTGTGTTTGGAATGTTTTTCATGATCGTGGTCTGACCTGTAAAATAGGAAAAACGCGTTTCATTCTAAAATGTAGGCATAGAAGGTGACAGATGGAAGGCTAAGAACAATGCAAGTTGTTAGTTGCTTAATGGTTTCCATCCACCCCACACATTAATTTTCTGGCGGTGAATTTGAGAAATATAAATGGTGGACGTTTTCTTTGGCTCCTGAGTGATTGAAAGTTTTCTCAGCGAATGATGAATGCGAATGCGCATCTGTGATTTTTTTTAATTTCCCACTTGGACACTTAAAATAACACTTTGCTATAAGATATATGTATGTACAATTGTACAACTGATACCATTTCAAACTTAAGACAACTGGGCCAGTCGGGAAGTCAGTCTGGATTTCAAATTTCCCGCTGTTTTAAACTTAGCATAATTGAGTTCTTCGTTACTAATCCTGAAAGACGATGAAAATAGTCTGCACGTGTGGTGATGGTGGTGCGGGTGCACAACTGTGCTTGTTCTTCCATCTTGAATTTTTAATTTGCTACAGTTTTTTAACTTAGTACATGTGCTCTCGAGATTCTAAAAAAAATGGTTCAAATGGCTCTGAGCACTATGGGGCTTAACATCTGAGGTCACCAGTCCCCTAGAACTTAGAACTACTTAAACCTAACTAACCTAATGACATCACACACATCCATGCCCGAGGCAGGATTCGAACCTGCGACGGTAGCAGTCGCGCGGTTCCGGACTGAAGCGCCTAGAACCACGCGGCCACCGTGGCCGGCGTAGATTCTAAACTTTGATCTCAGTGCCTGAAGGAAACAGGTAGTGGGGGGTGGCTGAGGTATCTATGGTCGTGCAGGGGGAGGGACTGAGGTGGTGACGGTGGAGGCTGGTGACACACGATTGTCTGATCCACTGGCAGCTGGCGACGTGGGTCATGGCCAATGGAGCACACAATGGAAATGTTAACGTGACAGCTTTTTAAACATAGAGCTATGGGGTTTCGGGAACTTGTTTAAATAGTCAAGCTGTGTCAATTAGCTACACAGTTTTAAATGCAGGACGAGTTGATTTTCTAATTTTTAGAACATATGGAATCTGACAACCACTCAGCTTGCTCCGATATCCCCCGCCCGCCATCTTGGATTGTGATGTCGTAGGGCAGAGGTAAACCCATGGGACTGAGGGCCTATGTGTGGCATCTTGGTTTTCATACACACATTGCTGCGCCAAAGAAACTGGTATAGGCATACTTATTCAAATACATGAATATGTAAACAGGCAGAATACGGTGGTGCTGTTGGCAACGCTTATATAAAACAAAAAGTCTCTGGAGCAGTTGTTAGATCGGTTACTACTGTTACAATGGCACGTTACCAAGATTTATGTGAGTTTGAGCGTGGTGCTATAGTAGGTGCACGAGCGACGGGACACAGTATCTCCGAGGTAGCGATAAACTGGGAATTTTCCCGTGCGACCATTTCACGAGTGTACCGTGAATATCAGGAATCCGGTGAAACATCAGATCTCCGACATTGGTGCAGCCGGAAAAAGATCCTGTGAGAATGGGACCAACGACGACTGCAGAGAATCATTCAACGTGACAGAAGTGCAACCCTTCCTCAAATTGCTGCAGATTTCAATGCTGGGCTATCAACAAGTGTCAGCGTGCGAACCATTCAACGAAACATCATCGATATGGCCTTTCGGAGCCGAAGTCCCACTCGTGTACCCTTGATGACTGCACGACACAAAACTTTACGCCTCGCATGGGCCAATCAACACCGACAATGGGCTGTTGGTGACTCGAAACATGTTGCCTGATCAGACAAGTCTTGTTTCAAATTGTATCGAGCGGATGGACGTGTACGGGTTTGGAGACAACTTCAGGAATCCATGGATCCTGCATGTCAGCAGGGGACTGTTCAAGTTGATGGAGGCTCTATAATGGTGTTGGGCACGTGCGGTTGGAGTGATATGTAACCCTGACACATCTAGATACGACTCTGACAGGTGACACGTACTTAAGCATTCTGTCTGATCACCTGCATCCATTTATGTCCATTGTGCATTCCAACGGACTTGAGCAATTCCAACAGGACAATGCGACACCCCACCCGTCCGGAATTGCTACACTGCGGCTCCAGGAAAACTCTTCTCAAATTAAACATTTCCGCTGGCCACCCAACTCCCCAGACATGAACATTTTTTAGTATATCTGGGACGCTTTGCAACATGCTGTTCAGAAGAGATCTCCACCCCTTCGTACTCTTACGTATCTGTGGAGAGCCCTGCAGGATTCATGGTGTCAGTTCCCTCCAGCACTACTTCAGACATTAGTCGAGTCCATGCCACGTCGTGTCGCGGCACTTCTGCGTGCTCGCGGGGGTCCTACACGATGTTAGGCAGGTGTACCAGTTTCTTTGGCTATTCAGGGTAGAACACCTTGCACTTTCGGTTAATTGTTATGGCCTACTTTGGATATACGGATATTTTCAAAATCAGCTTTTATGTTATAAATGGTCCCACTGCTGCTATAACACATGTAATACAATTATCTCCTTCAAATGAGTATACAAAACCGTTTGCTTGACAGTTTTCATTTGTGTTTTATAAACTCTAAATGTATGTATGATGGGTTCTGACCCAGTGTTTGTGCAAAACTGTATAACCAGAGTGCGATGTATTTTTTTTGGGACAAAGCTTTTTTACTTTAAAAAGAACACTGTTTCCTTATACCCAAGTTCTGTTTGTATCATATGAAGAATTTTTTCTATAAATAATAGGTGTGGTAGTGGAGGTTTCTACTTGGCTAGCGTATTTCGTACACTTGTGTCCCTAGCCAACATATCACTAATTCTTTGCAATTTGTAAGTAGTTCTTACTCATGTGTGCTCTAAACGATCTCTGTATCCACAATGTGCTTTTATATCATTCTGCTTTTCATAATTACGATGACTTTTTGTAATTAAGCCTCAGAAATAGTTATAATGTGTTAACATGTCCCAACGGCACGAATGAGATGTGTGAATCATCATGTCGTTAAATACGACAAAAAAATTGTTATTCTGCACCATAAAATTTTTTTTTGTAAAGCATAATGTGTTTCTTGGCATTCTGATCTTTTAAATAGTGAGATATATTGTACAATCACCACTATTCATGTATCTGACTTCTTGGTTTCAATGTAATATTTTACGTAAATTAAGAACTTTGTACCTCTGACTTTCCACGCCAGATGGCGGTTACTGGGCTATAACAAATACTGTTATATTTGATGTCATCTGTATATTTTTCGTTTTACTAATCCTGTAAACTGACACCTTATAATTTTACCTGTTGATTTTCATTCTTGCACGTTTTTTAAGTTGTTTTGAAAATAACACGCCAGTGTGTGTTGGCAAGATGAGCATTTCCCCCTTCCTTTTTGCTATGCGTTTTTAATGTACAATTTTAAATTTGAAATATTCAATTAATAATTTGCAAGTGCAAATTTGGTATTTTGTGGTAATATCCTGCCAAGTAAAGTAATGTTAAGCCTTCACGTGACACATGTCACATAGAGGGCATTCCAAGCCCCTGTCACACCGAGGTCTGCTGTATAGGTGGATGTAAAAAGCGGCTTCAGTTATTGTGATCGTTTCGTAGCTTCTGTTACTGCTAATAACCAGACACCAGTGCCTACGAACTTTAATTTCTACGCTGAAGATATGTTTCTACCAGCAGTTGGTTTACACTCAGGTGTATTTGTGGTCGTTTGTTTCTTGTCCACTGATCGCTGTGTAAAACATTTTAACTTCCAGCACTGAAGATGATCATTATGTGATCGAAAATCGAATTTGCTGTTAATAAATCATCAAAATTACGGCCAACGCTGAGCTTCCTTCTAATTTTATTCATCCAATGGTCGTTGTGCACGAAGCACTCTATGGAGTAGCCAGTCAATTGAAGAACTGGGTTACGCCCATCATCTTGGACATTTTAATTCCCTATCATTTTACATTTAGCACAATTGGGTTATTTTTATTTTCTCGCCATTTTTTAAACTTCCTGCCATTTTATAAATAGGGGCTGTGAAGTCGAAGGGTGGCGTGAAGGGAGGGCTGGGAATAATTCAGACTGCAGCCATACTGGTACAGCTACCCTACTGCCCTCGCAGTCTTCGGTCATAGCATTGGTCTCATGCTGCTGCCCATGCCATTCTGTTCTATGCAAGCCACTTCATCTCTACGTAACTAATGTAACACATCGGTTTCAGTGTACTCTACAATTTGTTCCCCACCACACCTCCTTCTGGTAACAAACTGACCATTCTTCATGACGCAGTGCGTGTTTTATCAACCGAACCGCTCGTTCCTCCTATTCTGGTCAGTACAACCTCATTAGCTATACGATCTTTTCCTCCAGTCTTCAGCACTTTCTGTAGCCCCACATTTTCCTTGTCTAAACTGTCTATCGCCAACATTTTACTCAAAGACTGCAGTCCATACAGATAATCTCATAACACACATCCTAACAGTTACACTGATATTCGATGATATTCGATGTGGACATATTTCTCTTCTTTCAGGGCACTATCCTTGCTATTGCCAGTCTGAATTATTTATCCTCTCTACTGCGGCCATCGTCAGTTGTAACGTTCCCTTTGGAAAATTATGAATGACTGTGCTATTAAACCTCTTACGTTATTTGGTTTTCAAACAGCTGAGCAAAACTGAACGTACTCAGACATTTCTCTCTTTTCTTATTCTGATCATCACTAAATTGACACACAATATTTTTTTAGCGCAACGCAATCTGACTTTCAATAATCCCTACAAAATGTAAGTAGGCTGTTTAGGTTTTTTTATTGGTAACGCCACCTCTGTATAAAAATCACTGGCTGTGCTGTGTGCAGTCTGTGGCTAGTTTGCATTGTTGTCTGCCATTGTAGTGTTGGGCAGCGGCAGCTGGATGTGAACAGCACGTAGCGTTGCGCAGTTGGAGGTGAGCCGCCAGCAGTGGTGGATGTGGGGAGAGAGATGGCGGAGTTTTGTAATTTGTCATGAACTGCTACATATACACTCCTGGAAATTGAAATAAGAACACCGTGAATTCATTGTCCCAGGAAGGGGAAACTTTATTGACACATTCCTGGGGTCAGATACATAACATGATCACACTGACAGAACCACAGGCACATAGACACAGGCAACAGAGCATGCACAATGTCGGCACTAGTACAGTGTATATCCACCTTTCGCAGCAATGCAGGCTGCTATTCTCCCATGGAGACGATCATAGAGATGCTGGATGTAGTCCTGTGGAACGGCTTGCCATGCCATTTCCACCTGGCGCCTCAGTTGGACCAGCGTTCGTGCTGGACGTGCAGACCGCGTGAGACGACGCTTCATCCAGTCCCAAACATGCTCAATGGGGGACAGATCCGGAGATCTTGCTGGCCAGGGTAGTTGACTTACACCTTCTAGAGCACGTTGGATGGCACGGGATACATGCGGACGTGCATTGTCCTGTTGGAACAGCAAGTTCCCTTGCCAGTCTAGGAATGGTAGAACGATGGGTTCGATGACGGTTTGGATGTACCGTGCACTATTCAGTGTCCCCTCGACGATCACCAGTGGTGTACGGCCAGTGTAGGAGATCGCTCCCCACACCATGATGCCGGGTGTTGGCCCTGTGTGCCTCGGTCGTATGCAGTCCTGATTGTGGCGCTCACCTGCACGGCGCCAAACACGCATACGACCACCATTGGCACCAAGGCAGAAGCGACTCTCATCGCTGAAGACGACACGTCTCCATTCGTCCCTCCATTCACGCCTGTCGCGACACCACTGGAGGCGGGCTGCACGATGTTGGGGCGTGAGCGGAAGACGGCCTAACGGTGTGCGGGACCGTAGCCCAGCTTCATGGAGACGGTTGCGAATGGTCCTCGCCGATACCCCAGGAGCAACAGTGTCCCTAATTTGCTGGGATGTGGCGGTGCGGTCCCCTACGGCACTGCATAGGATCCTACGGTCTTGGCGTGCATCCGTGCGTCGCTGCGGTCCGGTCCCAGGTCGACGGGCACGTGCACCTTCCGCCGACCACTGGCGACAACATCGATGTACTGTGGAGACCTCACGCCCCACGTGTTGAGCAATTCGGCGGTACGTCCACCCGGCCTCCCGCATGCCCACTATACGCCCTCGCTCAAAGTCCGTCAACTGCACATACGGTTCACGTCCACGCTGTCGCGGCATGCTACCAGTGTTAAAGACTGCGATGGAGCTCCGTATGCCACGGCAAACTGGCTGACACTGACGGCGGCGGTGCACAAATGCTGCGCAGCTAGCGCCATTCGACGGCCAACACCGCGGTTCCTGGTGTGTCCGCTGTGCCGTGCGTGTGCCCTCTCGCAGTGTCCGGAGCAAGTATGGTGGGTCTGACACACCGGTGTCAATGTGTTCTTTTTTCCATTTCCAGGAGTGTATTATGACTATTAAGGTAAATACATTGTTTGTTCTCTATCAATATCTTTCATTTGCTAACTATCCCTATCAGTAGTTAGTGCCTTCCGTAGTTTGAATCTTTTATTTAGCTGGCAGTAGTGGCGCTCGCTGTATTGCAGTAGTTCGAGTAATGAAGATTTTTGTGAGGTAAGTGATTTCTGAATGGTATAGTTTAATGTTAGTCAGGGCCATTCTTTTGTAGGGATTTTTGAAAGTCACATTGCGTTGCGCTAAAAATATTGTATGTCAGTTTAAGCACAGTCCTGTATAATTGTTCAAGGGGGACGTTTCATATGTCGACCCTTAGCCGAGGATACCTCACTAGAATCTTCTGATTTTTTTCTCGTAGTTTGTGTAATTAGTGTAGCTTTTGTTTATTGGTAGCGCGTAATTATAGAGAGAGTTTCCATTGTAGTTGTAGTTTTTCATTGTTGTACAGTAAAACAGTCGTGGCACACATGTAGATTTGCAACAAGTATTTCGCAGCTGCGCTTGCAATTAAGCAGACATTATTTCCATTGCTATGTTATTTTATTTTGCTCTTCTAATTGTGCTTTTCTGTGTTATCGTGTGAAATATTGTGAAAATTATGGCGTGTGAAAAACGTAATACTAGGCTCCAAAGTAAACTGAGAAATGACAGTGAAGACGAAAGCAGCGTGTTAGCGCCGCAGAGTAATGAATTAACTAATGTTCAAAGTAGTAATTTGGTAATTGCGCATAGGGAAATGGAGCGGGTTGCAAATAATGGTGTACAGTGAAACAATTACTGAACAGGGAAGCATTATCGATCGATCGGTCGGCAACAGCTCGCCTCAGGAATCCGAAATGACAGGAAACAATCTCGCAAATACCGTAGATTCAGGTTTTGGGTCCTCACCGTTTTCTGAAATAAGTCAAGACACATTTTCTGTTTGTCAAAATGTGAATGTTGCCGGTGCAAATGTACTGCCGAAAAGCATAGAGGAACAGATTCCAGACACTAATACATTATTATTGCAATTAATGCAACAAATGAAACAAAATCAGAGACAAACACAGCTACAGTTAGACACAATGGAACTAAATCTTAAAAAGTTAGACACAATGGAACAAAATCTTCAAAAATTAGACACCACGCTTGAACACACACGTGAAGATTTAACTACTGAGTTACATAACATCGAATCGAAATGTCAAAAAGTCTGTAATGACGTAAAAACACAAATTTGTGAGCATTTCCAACCTATTTTTTCGCGTCATGAAAATGCATTACAGAATCACGAAGCAGCATTAAAAGAACTGCAAACTATTGTTCATGAAAATCACGACACCTTGCAAGCTAAAATTGACTCAGTTGCATCTACCGATTCGGTTATGCAACTTGCAAAAACTCAAGAAAACTTAAAGGACACAGTAGATTCGATTTCAACACAAATGGACACTCTGAAACTTGGTTCAGAAAAACACACTGAGGAAATGTGTTCACTATTGGAGAAAGTAGCCGAACTTTCGGATCAGGTCACTAATTTATCTACGAAGGTAGATGATAATCTGAATGACACAGAAGAGTGCAAACAAATTAGGAAATTCAAACAAAATCAGAATGAAATTAATACGCAACACCAATTTCAGAGGACACTCGCGCTCCAACACGGGAAGAGGGACTTAGAAATACGGAAAAGCCGCAAAATAATAACACAGGGCATTTCGGAAGTTATGAAAGAAATTGGCAATGCGCACCGAATTTTGAGATGTAACGGCCAACACGACCTAACAATGACCGATATGCGACTCGCCGACATGATGATTTTGACTATAAGCTGTTCATTACTACACGTAAATTCAAAACATTTAAGAATTCTGGCAACGATATACATCCACAAGCATGGCTCCATCAATTCTCTCATTGTTTTCCTCCCAACTGGTCGTTAGAACACAGATTAGAATTTTTGTGTGGCTACTTAGAGAATGAACCAGCTGTAAGAATGCGATCGGTAATTCACGATTGCCACAGTGAAGGAGAATTTTACCATGCCTTCCTCTCAGCATATTGGTCTCAAGCCACACAAGACCGAGTAAAACATGGCATCATAATGATGAAACATTTCGAACAATCTGAATTCTCCAGTCTTGTGAAATATTTTGAAGACATGTTGCACAAGAATCAGTACCTGTCAAACCCATATAGCCCCTCAGAACTCATCCGCATTTGCTTAATCAAATTACCTGAACATTTACGACATATTATTTTAGCAGGACGTTGCAAAGAAGACATTGAGGCTTTTCAGGGACTGTTACAAGAACTAGAAATTGACACAGACAGTCGTGGGATGCGAAAACAGGAAAACAATCACTAAAGGTCACATCCGTCACAATTCCGTGACGACAGGAACAATAACTGGACACGACAAGTCTATTCTTACAACGCAAATCGTGACCAAAACAGACACCACCCATATGACAACCACTGGCAGAGTAATAATAGTTACAGAGAAAGTTCGCATTTCCGTAGTAATGAATATGACAGAGACAATCATAGAAACAGACAATATGGGAACCAAAACAATTATTACCAAGGGAGACAGAATAACTTCAGACGCAACAGTTCAGTGCGGAGTTACGATTCAGGGAGAAATTCTCCACCACGTGACCGACAAGATAGAAACTACGGAATCTACCGACATGACGACAGACGATATGATCGTAACGACAGACCTGGATTGCATCAGAACTGGCGGGATTTAAACAGGGCAGGGCCCTCTCGGCAAGGCGAATTTGTAGAAGTTAGGTCTCCAAATCTCAATAACGGCGCGCGCCAACAAAGAGACAGACAATGACTCGCACACCAGGCAGCCGCGTGCGCCCGCTGGCTCCGAGAAAAATAACATAAGACGCTAACCTTGAGAAAAATTTTAGCACTCCTCAATGACGTATACCGCATGATAATTCCGATCAAGTTGAAACTCTGAGTACTAGGAAGAGTAAAGGTTTACACCACATTTCACATGCAAAACCGTTTATTGAAAGATAATCTGCTTTTTAACTTTGTCTTTGCCATAAAACTCTTAACTTCACATTTCTAGTATGCATTGTCAGACTTAGAAACTGTTACCATGCAACAATGTTTGAAGTTAAATATCCAATCAAGAACCTAGGGAACATTTTTAAACAGAAATTACGAATGCATTGTTATTGTGAAGAGACGACCCAGTGTTATTGTGTGTGTGCATTCTTGCTTGTTAGTTGCACGATTATGGAACGACTATAAGGCTCACATACTTAGAACATTTACCAGTACTGCTAATGAGATTTTAATGCAACATTTCGGTTTACTTGCAAATACATTGTGGATTCAAGGTGCTTTCTGAGAGATACCAGGTGACACAGTGGTTAGATTATTTGACAGCTACACGACTATATCACGACGCTACTAATGAGTGACAATTTACAATGTTGCTTTTACGGTGTATCTGTTTTATATCTGCACAGTTTTCTGAATTCTTCTGGAAAGTAAAACATGTTTTAGTAGTAACTTTTGTGGTATAGCTACAATGAGACAGCCTTTTCCGTAGCACAACAATACGTTACAACACAGTAATTTCTTCATCACAACAATAAGCGTAATAACTAAGATATCTATACGCAAAGCATTTCACTTTTGTTTATCATGAGCTAAGTACATTGACTTCTGCAGAACTTAGCTTTTGGAGGACAATAACTACGACACTTTCACAGAGATTATCTTACAGCAAGACGCACATTTAGCGCTACAGGACATGTGTTTGAGTGATTCATTTTGTACTTAAATCATTTATTTTTAAAGATATTTGAAGGACAATGATACAAAGGTTTTCAGTGATACATTTCATTTCATTGCTGTAATCTGTAACACCTGGGGGTATAATTACATTGATCCTCAGGGGGGTACACGCCTACTTTGTGTACCGTGTGTTTGGCAAGCACAAGGAGCCCTAGCTAATATGGTATTTGCTTATACAACTTTACACATCGGTACCATATTTCTCTAACACAGAATTACACAGCTATCCGATCATTTAACTGAGAGATAAACTTTTTTACTACATCAGTGACACATGTTTACGCAATTTCACAGTTGGGTAACTTCACACTTATGAAACTGTACTTTGTCTGTACTTTGTAAACTGTTCATATTTTTTTTGGAACCACTGTGATACTATGAGAACTTTGAATGATGTATTTGGTGTGAGATCATGATTTTTAAAGTACGTTTGAGGTAGATGACACTATTGAAATGAGCAGAGAATTTTCTTTAGGTTTTGAAATTATTGGAGGAAGCTACGACGATTTTGAGAGTTGACTGAGAGGTTATGATATTATTACGACGACGATGTGTATTATGCTGTTGAGGTATGTTTATGATCAATAAGATGATGATACCGTATATGAGGAGTTTGATTATGCTACGTATTTCTTATGATGAAATACCGAAGAAGTGTCGACGAATAAGGTAAGGAATAATGAGTAGTGATTAGGGAGTCTGATTTGTGGGAAAGGTTGTTGGAAACCAAGAATCGTACTTTAAGAGTTATGAAATGTGTGTATATGCGTGAATGTATCACAATGCTGGCGAAAATTTTTTGGATGCTGTTATATTTGTAGGATTTTGTTTCTACAGATTTGTAACCCAAATTCTTGACCTGTGAAATATTTTTATATGAGACTGCTGTCGTAAATATTTCTGTAAGAAAATTAAGTGACCACCTGCACGTAATGCATCGTGGGCAGCCAGCTGTGTCAGACGCCTGGAGAAAAAGCCATTAGCGCGTGCCTTTTCAGAGCACAGGAAGAAAAAAAAAAGGGAGGCCATTATCCTCGCTATCGACATTCCTTTGTAGAAAGCACCGTAAATACGACACGCTCATTACTTGGAAAGATACTTACATCTGCACACCTGATTATGACCAGCGTTTTTCTCGAGAATTGAGAGAATTTTTACTGCCTTATGAAATGCCATATGGTTAATGAATGATGTTTCATGCCGTCCTTTGTACATATTTGCTCATTTTCTTTAATATCTAGTTTCTAGCTGCACTGCAGCATTGGTTAAAATAAAATTTAATATATGTACTAATGTAGTTATTTTATGCCTACAGATCCAGTCAGTAAGAAATTTATGATCTACTTCCAAGAAAACGAGGGCACATAAATAGCCATTTCCCTTCACAGGAATTGCATAAATAATTTCTTTACGATTTGGTAACTTATCTGCTAGTGTAAGTTCTCGTGATGCATCACTCTAGTGTTAAGATGTGACATAGGTATTAGACATGGCCATTTTTAGTGTAATATTTTTTTCTGCTTGAGGTCTAGGTTTAAATTATTTCATTTGCTGCTGCTGTTTGCCAGGCATAGTGCTACTGAATTTTAATTTGTGTTACTCCGCTAAGCCAGTTTTACTACTGATTTATTTTGCTTGTTTGCTGCTCGTTGCCTTATATTAGTTGTAATATTGCAATTGCTTTGCCAGTTTGAATTTTTTGTCATTGATGTTTGTGTTACTTGTTTTGTGCTGCTGCATTGCCTCGTCCCTTAGTTTAGCATCTGAGCTCAGTAGATTTAAGTTAGCTTAAGAGGGGGTAGACTATATAAGAAACTGACTATGGACAAATTGGAAGAAATGCATTGAGAAGTTATATGAAAACGATTTGGGCCAAAATGAGTATTGTATAATGAGCCATAATTATTTTGAAAGAAATATGAATAGAATACAGAAAGCAGGTATAGATAGGACTTTTTGGGAATAATGATAAATGAAGGGAGATCTCCAAGAAGTAAAGAAAGCTTTGTTTGCAAAATACTGCAGTAAAACAAACCCTGTCCTTTCCTTTTGTATTATTATGCTATGTGTTTGTGTACCCTTGTGTATTTGTGTACTTCCTGTATTTATATGTTTATCTGATAAGACTTATATTGTAGAATTTTTCTAGTACTAAGCTACATTCACTATGATGTTATCCTCAAATATAATTTGCATTTATAATATGTTATTTTCTTTGTAAATATGCTTAGACATTATTTATTCTGTTTTGTTTTAATGCTCATGTGTAAAGTTGATGTTCCAAAAGTTATTCTGATATTTTATGTATCTACTTATCACATAATTCGTGTAACATTGATGTATATGTTTATTTCTATTCTTTTGTAAAGCCCCTATTATCTACAAATGTTATCTGTATTATTATGTTTTAATGATGTTTTCTGTATCTTTGTAATTGTGTTCTCATGTTATAAAATTGTACTTGACACCAGTTCATCATATTATTAACATGTAAGTTCCATTTCACTGCACACGTTTCTGTTAGTCATAGTATGTGGACGGTGTGTGAGAAGTAGGGACTGATAGTGTTTGCACGTGTGTTGATGATCCAGCAGGGGACTGGATAACAGCATTGCTGGTTCTAAGGACAATTCCAAAAACTTTGTGAGTGCACAAGTGGTGGTTTATGGACTTGCTATATTATCCGCAAGACTCTTCAGTGGTGATTGTGCACCTACACAGTCACAACAGATGGCTGCTGGCCATCTCTTCAAGGACTACAGTGGGTCTACATCTTTGATGATCCATCACTACCATTATTTCTACAAGGACTGCAGTGGGTCTACACCTTTAATGACCCACCAATACTGTAATCTCTACCAGGACTACAGTGAGTCTGCTCTGTGATGACCTACCCACCAATATTCTTCAAAACTTCGACTGACTCTGCTGTGGGTTTGCTCTGTTGTGGCGCATTACCTGTCTGCATGTCGAGAGTCAGCACTGTCTTTCCGTTGGAAGGACAACACTACTTCTTCAAGACTGAATGGAAATCCACTACTTCTGTGTGCATTTTCTTTTACTGCTCAGACTTTGAGAAAAACACTGCAATTTTACTGTGACGAATGATGAGGACTGTCTTTATAGACTGTGAGAAAATTTTAGCTTTTGACCAACATTGTATCAATAAGTGTGTGCATTTGATTTCTTTGTTATTGTAATTATGAAAAATTTTTTCAAATCTGTATTGGCCACTGCCCAAACCAATTTGTAAAATTCTTTTGTGGGGAGCATGGGGGCTATGTAAGTAGGCTGTTTAGGTTTTTTTATTGGTAACGACACCTCTGTATGAAAATACTGGCTGTGCTGTGTGCAGTCTGTGGGTAGTTTGCATTGTTGTCTGCCATTGTAGTGTTGGGCAGCGGCAGCCGGACGTTAACAGTGCGTAGCGTTGTGCAGTTGGAGGTGAGCCGCCAGCAGTGGTGGATGTGGGGAGAGAGATGGCGGAGTTTTGTAATTTGTCATGAACTGCTACATATATTATGACTATTAAGGTAAATACATTGTTTGTTCTCTATTAATATCTTTCATTTGCTAACTATCCCTATCAGTAGTTAGTGCCTTCCGTAGTTTGTCTCTTTTATTTAGCTGGCAATAGTGGCGCTCGATGTATTGCAGTAGTTCGAGTAATGAAGATTTTTGTGAGGTAAGTGATTTCTGAAAGGTATAGTTTAATGTTAGTCAGGGCCATTCTTTTGTAGGGATTTTTGAAAGTCAGATTGCGTTGCGCTAGAAATATTGTATGTCAGTTTAAGCACAGTCTTGTATAATTGTTCAAAGGGGACGTTTCAAAAAGAATGGCCCTGACTAACAATAACCTATACCTTTCATGAATCACTTACCTCACAAAAATCTTCGTTACTCGAACTACTGCAATACAGCGAGCACCAATACTGTCAGCTAAATAGAAGATTCTAACTACAGAAGGCACTAACTACTGATAGCCATAGTCAGCAAATGAAAGATTTTGATAGAGAAAAAACAATGTATTTATCTTAACAATGTTCAAAAGTCATTATATATATATATCAGTTCATGACATCCGGTCCTACAAATTTCCTTTTTTTGGCGGACACACGTACAGATCGTCCGGCCTCAAAACTCTGCGATCTCTCTCCCCACATCCACTACTGCTGGCAGCTCACCTCCAACTGCACAACGCTACGCACTGTTCACATTCAACTGCCCAACACTACAATAGCGATTATTCCAACAGTGCCAACCAGCCACAGAGTGCACACAGAGCAGTTCGCGATTTTCATACAGAGCGCTACGTGGCGTTCCCAACATAAAAACCTAAACAGCCTACTTACACAGTTACTTTGCTGGCCAAACAGCAAAACTCAGTGACCTTTTTACTCATTTCCTAATCTATCCCCATTACCTGGTTTAAATGGTTCAAATGGCTCTGAGCACTATGGGACTTAACATCTGAGGTCATCAGTCCCCTAGAACTTAGAACTACTTAAACCCAACAAACCTAAGGACGTCACACACATCCGTGCCCGAGGCAGGATTCGAACCTGCGGCCGTAGCGGTCACGCAGTTCCAGACTGTAGCGCCTAGTTTCATCCGACTATCTTCAGTTGCTTTTGTTGATGTTTATGTTAAAACATTTTTTCAAGACATTATCTCTTCCATTAAATTGATCTTGCAGGTTATTTGCTTCCTCTGACAGAATTACGATACCTTCAGCAAAAGATGTAATCCAGTGAAATCGGAAGAATCTTTTTGAGACTTCCTACTTTTAACTTTTAGATATGATTTGTATTTTATCCTTCAAACCATTCTCGAGCAAAAATTTCATGTCACTAAATCCATAGCATCAATTGTTCACGACGTAACTGGACTGCAACACGTTGTGACACAAGACCGAAAGCAGCAACAAGTAACTACCTTTTGCACAGTTGAATCTTAATCGCTGCACACAGTAGATTCAGTACCTTTGGAGGCTACCACAAAATAAAACACAAAAAGATGTTAAAAAAATTATTATCGCATTAATATTCAATGTACACCCTTTCTAAAGACACACAATGGTATCACCGATCGTAAAGGCTCTGAAACACCGTAGCAAAATCTTCAACTGGACTGCCGTTAAGAATCGCCTCACACTGCGTTGAATCGATTCTGCATCCTCATATAACAATGAGGAGCTGTTACGCCCACCTGTGCGGTTGCGCGTACACGCTGCCTCCGTCCCAGCAGCGTGACTCATCCAGCCACGACAGCGGATTTACATGTAAAACTGGTGTGGCGTGTTGTCACGGCCGGCGCCTAGCCGGTTCCGACCTGCCCACTACGAGGGGCGGCCACAGCACACCTCTGAGTCATACTGTACGGGTCGTCTGACAGGGCGGTTTGGCAGGCGACTTCCCGCGTTTCCAACGAGACGCGAATACGAGAAAGGAGACTCTTACGATAGTTAAGGGGACCACACCCTGCCCATCTAACACATGTTAATTTAGGCATGTATTTGACCCATTTCTGAAAAAAACTATTTGATGCAGGAGCTCAATATTTTTACTGTATGTTACATAATGCTAATAGAGTCAACTGTACTAAAATCTACTTTATCCATTTTATAGTTTCTAAGAAATACTTTTTAAATTTATTAACAAAAAATATTAAGTTTTTCTGCAGAAAATATTTCTTTTTGTGAACTTCCTAATGGGGGAATATTCATTTATCTGTGATAGTTTCTGATGTATGGGGCATATGTACTGAAAATTTTAGTTTGCGGGAAATTGACTTTAAAGAAAAAACTTTTGAGACTTGTTACTTACAGTTAATTAAAACTGTCCTGCTGCATATGATGGCCCTTCTTTGGCCTCTAACAGGTCTTCCAGCTTCTTTTTCATCTTCCTGGATGTTTGTCTTGCTTTCTTGACCATATTAATGCAGACCTGCATCGGCTATCCTCATTTTATCGCAATGTTGCAACCCAGTGATCATATCTTCACCAGGATTAATTCCTAGCTTTTTCAGTACCCAACACTTTCCAATATTACCACAATTGAATGTAATAACAGCATCATGAACTCCTAGTTTCATTGTATGCATGCCTATAAATACAGCTTTAGGAAGGCGGTTCCAAATTATGCTGTTGAAACATTCATTTGGGTTCTGTGCCTGCCCATGCAGACACTTTCTTAGAAGATCAGGATGAGCCAAGTCTCTGAAAGTAGGTTTAATTGCTGCAATAACAGCAGCAGGAAGAGGATGCTGGTGAGAATAAGATTCTACAGTTGCATGAACCCTATTGTATTTGCACCACGAATTTTCTCCTGATGGACACAATCTATGACGTGGCTTATCATCAGTAGAAGACTTATGGAAGAATATGACCCAAACATCTCTCTTCATTGCCTCCAGATTTTCTTAATTTCTCCGTAATGTACCTGCAAGTTTTCTACACTCCTGGAAATGGAAAAAAGAACACATTGACACCGGTGTGTCAGACCCACCATACTTGCTCCGGACACTGCGAGAGGGCTGTACAAGCAATGATCACACGCACGGCACAGCGGACACACCAGGAACCGCGGTGTTGGCCGTCGAATGGCGCTAGCTGCGCAGCATTTGTGCACCGCCGCCGTCAGTGTCAGCCAGTTTGCCGTGGCATTCGGAGCTCCATCGCAGTCTTCAACACTGGTAGCATGCCGCGACAGCGTGGACGTGAACCGTATGTGCAGTTGACGGACTTTGAGCGAGGGCGTATAGTGGGCATGCGGGAGGCCGGGTGGACGTACCGCCGAATTGCTCAACACGTGGGGCGTGAGGTCTCCACAGTACATCGATGTTGTCGCCAGTGGTCGGCGGAAGGTGCACGTGCCCGTCGACCTGGGACCGGACCGCAGCGACGCACGGATGCACGCCAAGACCGTAGGATCCTACGCAGTGCCGTAGGGGACCGCACCGCCACTTCCCAGCAAATTAGGGACACTGTTGCTCCTGGGGTATCGGCGAGGACCATTCGCAACCGTCTCCATGAAGCTGGGCTACGGTCCCCCACACCGTTAGGCCGTCTTCCGCTCACGCCCCAACATCGTGCAGCCCGCCTCCAGTGGTGTCGCGACAGGCGTGAATGGAGGGACGAATGGAGACGTGTCGTCTTCAGCGATGAGAGTCGCTTCTGCCTTGGTGCCAATGATGGTCGTATGCGTGTTTGGCGCCGTGCAGGTGAGCGCCACAATCAGGACTGCATACGACCGAGGCACACAGGGCCAACACCCGGCATCATGGTGTGGGGAGCGATCTCCTACACTGGCCGTACACCACTGGTGATCGTCGAGGGGACACTGAATAGTGCACGGTACATCCAAACCGTCATCGAACCCATCGTTCTACCATTCCTAGACCGGCAAGGGAACTTGCTGTTCCAACAGGACAATGCACGTCCGCATGTATCCCGTGCCACCCAACGTGCTCTAGAAGGTGTAAGTCAACTACCCTGGCCAGCAAGATCTCCGGATCTGTCCCCCATTGAGCATGTTTGGGACTGGATGAAGCGTCGTCTCACGCGGTCTGCACGTCCAGCACGAACGCTGGTCCAACTGAGGCGCCAGGTGGAAATGGCATGGCAAGCCGTTCCACAGGACTACATCCAGCATCTCTACGATCGTCTCCATAGGAGAATAGCAGCCTGCATTGCTGCGAAAGGTGGATATACACTGTACTATGCCGACATTGTGCATGCTCTGTTGCCTGTGTCTATGTGCCTGTGGTTCTGTCAGTGTGATCATGTGATGTATCTGACCCCAGGAATGTGTCAATAAAGTTTCCCCTTCCTGGGACAATGAATTCACGGTGTTCTTATTTCAATTTCCAGCAGTGTATTTCAGTTTTAGTCAACCGACCCTGTCCGGTCAACAATTTTCCATCTTCTAATTTTTTTCCTCTCATATCAACAGTTAGTTTTCTCAGCCTCGTTCCCAAACGTTTTTCAACATGGCCTACAAATTCTATTTTGCTAATAATGGCATCTCCATATGGCTTAGAGTTGACATCAGGTTGATTGACAGTGGGTGACAGAAAAGTGGGCGTTGAACCATTTTTGAAGTTACCATCCCTTTTTAGGATTCTGTATCTGAATTGCTGAAAACGGAACCCTTATAGAGTCACATTGCCAATAAATCTTTTTTTCCTAGCCAAAATATCTTGCGACAAGAATTCGACAAAGCTCTGAAAGATCTAAGACGAAACAAGGCCCTGGGAGTAGACGACATTCCGTAAGAACTACTGATAGCTTTGGGAGACACAGCCATGACAAGACTCTTCCATCTGGTGTGCAAGATACCCTCAGACTTCAAGGAGAATGTAGTAATTCCAATTCGAAAGAAAGAAGTTGCTGACAGCTTTGAAAATTACTGAGTAATCTCTTTAATAAGTCTTGGTTGCAAAATACACAAATTCTTTACAGAAGAATGAAGAAACTGGTAGAAGCCGACCGCGGGGAAGAACAGTTTGGATTCTGGATAAATGTGGGAACACGCGAGGCAGTACTGACCCTACGACTTATCTTAGAAGATAGGTTAAGAAAAGCAAACCTATATATACAGAATTTATGGACTTAGAGAAAGCTTTTGACAATGTTGACTGGAATAATGTCTCTCAAATTCTGAAGGTAGTAGGGGTAATATACAGGGAAAGAAAGGCTATTTACAACTTGTACAGAAAGTAGACGGCAGTTATAAGAGCATGAAAGGAAGCAGTGGTGGGGAAGGGAATGAGACAGCGTTGTAGCCTGTACCTGATGTTGTTCAATATATACACTGAACGACCAGTAAAGGAAACCAAAGAAAAATTTGGAATAGGAATTAAAGTTCAGGGAAAAGAAATAAAAAACTTTTAAGGTTTGCCGATGACATTGTAAATCTATCAGAGACAGCAAAGGACTTGGAAGAGCAGTTGAACGGAGTAGACAATGTCTTGGTAGGAGGATATAAGATTGACATCAACAAAAGCAAAACAAGAATAATGGAATGGAGTCAAATTAAATCTGATGCTAAGGGAATTAGATTAGGAAATGAAACACTTAAAACAATAGACGACTTGTACTATTTGTTCAGCAAAATAAATGGTGACGGCCGTTGTAGAGAGGATATAGAATGTAGACGTAATGGCAAGAAAAGCATTTCTATAGAAGAGAAATTTGCTAACACAGAATATAGACTTACGTGTTAGGAAGTCTTTTGTGAAAGTATTTGTCTGGAGTGTAGCCATGTATGGAAGTAAACCAGAGACAATAAACACATTAGATAAAAAGAGAAAAGAAGCTTTCGAAATGTGGTGCTACAGAATAAGGTTGAAGACTAGATGGGTTGATCACGTAACTAATGAGGAAGTGCTGAATACAATTGGGTAGACAAGAAATCTGTGGCACAACTTGACGAGAAGAAGGGGTCGATTTGATACGACATGTTCTGGGACATCAAGGGTCACCAATTTGTTATTGTCTGGGAAGTGTAGTGGTGAAAATCGTAGAGGGAGGCCAAGAGATGACTACAGAAATCAGATTCAGAAAGGTGTAGGTTGCAGTAGTCGTGTGGAGATGGAGAGGCTCGCACAAGATAGAGCAGCATGAAGAGTTGCATCAGATCAGTCTTCGAGCTGAAGACCACAACACAGCAACGATATCAAATATAAATGATCGAAAAAGCAAGACAATTTCGTCAAATGCGTCCGTACAGTAGTTTGAAGGGGGGGGGGACTGGGTCTGGAGGTGTGGTATATTTTTAATGTTTCTGAAGATGAATGACAGTTTGTAAATAGCCATAAAAACTTTCAGATACAAATATGTTAAAAAACTCTGTAATACTGATTTTTAAATCGTTTTCTTGAAAGAAAGACTCTTGGATACATTATAGTTCTTCCTTTTCCTTGCCCACAGGTATAGGCAGTCTTGAATTTAGTTAAATCTTTAATACACAATACGAAATCAATATATCCATATTGGCTCTCCGACTAAATTAAATTTTAGTTTGTATTCATAAATCTGAGATTGCTGTGCTTAACCCGTTGAACCCCAGCGGTTTGTGCGTCAAACCACCATTTTATTAATTTAATTCTTTGCAAGTAACAGTGTCATTCGCACGAAGCCACCGATGCTGTTCTAAGACTGAGACTGCAAATGTACACTGAAGCGCATCTAGGAAATGCAGTGCAATGCAGCAGAGCGCTGTCAGCGTTTGCTATGCGATAGGAGGACACTTCTGTCTGCAAATTTTTCTTACATTATTTAGTTGACGTGTGATCTTTGCAAAGTGATCATATTCAGGAAGTCGTTGACAGTGAAAGTAAGTGTATGTAAAGTTATTGTATCGCAAATTTGAATCTGTGAAACAGCCTTTATGAGTTGTTTCGACAGGAGACCACTGGGGTGTATGTACGTTTAAATTAATATTATAATTGGATTTAAATTTATCAAAGTTTAGACCCGTTTTTGCTTGTTATTTAGGACTATATACTGTTATAGGCACTGGTGGTTTACAACGTGTAAAGTAGCAGCTGAGCATGACTTCTCAGAAGAGATCGGACCAAATGTTAATGTAAGCTATGAATCTCCCATGGGAATGTTTCTGAGCTTGACGCAGTCGTTCCCAAGTGAAACCACCTCCATAAAACAATCGGCTGTTTACTTACTCACAATTTCTTGTTGTAGTCGTTGCTTAGGATGACAATGAAGGTTAATACAGGGGCAGTTCAATAACTAATGCAACACATTTTTTTTCTGAACAGGGGTTGTTTTATTCAGCATTGAAATACACCAGGTTATTCCCCAATCTTTTAGCTACACAACACTATTTTTCAACGTAATCTCCATTCAATGCTACGACCTTACGCCACCTTGAAATGAGGGCCTGTATGCCTGCACGGTACCATTCCACTGGTCGATGTCGGAGCCAACGTCGTACTGCATCAATAACTTCTTCATCATCCGCGTAGTGCCTCCCACGGATTGCGTCCTTCATTGGGCCAAACATATGGAAATCCGACGGTGCGAGATCGGGGCTGTAGGGTGCATGAGGAAGAACAGTCCACTGAAGTTTTGTGAGCTCTTCTCGGGTGCGAAGACTTGTGTGAGGTCTTGCGTTGTCATGAAGAAGGAGAAGTTCGTTCAGATTTTTGTGCCTACGAACACGCTGAAGTCGTTTCTTCAATTTCTGAAGAGTAGCACAATACACTTCAGAGTTGATCGTTTGACCATGGGGAAGGACATCGAACAGAATAACCCCTTCAGCGTCCCAGAAGACTGTAACCATGACTTTACCGGCTGAGGGTATGGCTTTAAACTTTTTCTTGGTAGGGGAGTGGGTGTGGCGCCACTCCATTGATTGCCGTTTTGTTTCAGGTTCGAAGTGATGAACCCATGTTTCATCGCCTGTAACAATCTTTGACAAGAAATTGTCACCCTCAGCCACATGACGAGCAAGCAATTCCGCACAGATGGTTCTCCTTTGCTCTTTATGGTGTTCGGTTAGACAACGAGGGACCCAGCAGGAACAAACCTTTGAATATCCCAACTGGTGAACAATTGTGACAGCACTACCAACAGAGATGTCAAGTTGAGCACTGAGTTATTTGATGGTGATGCGTCGATCATCTCGAACGAGTGTGTTCGCACGCTCCGCCATTGCAGGAGTCACAGCTGTGCACGGCCGGCCCGCACGCGGGAGATCAGTCAGTCTTGCTTGACCTTGCGGCGATGATGACACACGTTTTGCCCAACGACTCACCGTGCTTTTGTCCACTGCCAGATCACCGTAGACATTCTGCAAGCGCCTATGAATATCTGAGATGCCCTGGTTTTCCGCCAAAAGAAACTCGATCACTGCCCGTTGTTTGCAACGCACATCCGTCACAGACGCCATTTTAACAGCTCCGTACAGCGCTGCCACCTGTCGGAAGTCAATGAAACTATACGAGACGAAGCGGGACTGTTTGAAAATATTCCACAAGAAATTTCCGGTTTTTTCAACAAAAATTGGCCGAGAAAAAAAATGTGTTGCATTACTTATTGAACTGCCCTCGTACTACGGAAATCTAAAATTACCGGCTATTCGAACCATACGTGATCGTGTTGCGTACCGATTTGCACCCTATACTACCATGCGAGGTTCTGGGCCAGTCGTCGTTGGCAGTTATGATGCGGAGCATGCATATCTTTTTCCTGCTTAGAATGGTTCAAATGGCTCTGAGCACTATGGGACTTAACTGCTGTGGTCATCAGTCCCCTAGAACTACTTAAACCTAACTAACCTAAGGACATCACACACATCCATGCCCGAGGCAGGATTCGAACCTGCGACTGTAGCGGTCACGCGGCTCCAGACTGTAGCGCCTAGAACCGCACGGCCACTCCGGCCGGCTTTCCTGCTTAGAGTGAGCATTTCAACTCACTGTACGCATGTGTTTCCGATGACTGAACAGACCAATCCTTGCACGAAACATGCGCCCACATAAATCGCACTGAAGGTTAGATGAGATCGGAAGTGTAACTGATCGAGCTTTCTTGCTTGTCGCTTGGTCTCTTCGTATCTGCGGCGCTCTCCTTCAAACAAGGCGACAGTGATTGATGTGGTGTTGCTCCACAGTAAGCAGCACGGCTCAATCTTCTCACGTTTGTATGTTTATACCGGTCGTCTTCACGCTTAACAGGCGCTCCAAGAGGACTGCTGCCACAGCAGAGTTCACCGTAAAGGACTTGGCGCGGAAGCCCGGTATCACTCAGGCGTTGAGCATGGACCAACCAGATCAGTAGATGAGCGACGTTGCTTGCCTCAGTGGTGTTAGATGCAGTGTTGATCACTTCATCTTCTAGATGTGTCTCATTCTTTGTTGGTGGAAGCACTCAGGTTTTTTGATATCATTGTGATGCAATGTCCAAGTTCAACAGCAGTACATCTCTGTACATCATGAGTTTGGTGTGAGCTTTAGGTTTTTCATGGAGATTCTGTGCGTTAACTGTCGGAATGCGGTGTGGGCAGCCACGATTCCTTTATCAACATCGTATTCGCAGATATACCGTTTAGACAAGATGCTTCCAAGTTATGAAAAGCGATCAACCTGCTCCATTGTTGTCTAAGATCGAGACATTGAACTGCGGAAGAGTTATCCGTGGGGCAGGTTGTGCGAGTACCTTCGTTTTTCCCAGATAGATGATAAGACTTCAGCGATCACATGCAGTTTACTGACTGTTGATGCTCTGCAGGTGTTACAGCCGGAGATGTGGGTAACCTCGGTGCGTCTCTTGTCAGACTGAAGAGGCCCCCATGAAAAGGAAAATCTCTATGTTTTGCTTGTTTGCAAAGGATTCATACAGCATGGCAGCCATGTACAGGGAAAAGATTGTAGGAGCAAGCACACAGCCTTGTTTCAAACCGTGGGTGATTGGCAACGAATCCGACGCTGAGTTACCACACCAGCTTCAGGTCCCGCAGGATAATGACGAATGCAATCTGGCGACATCCATTCTCTTCGGAGCCGACACACAGGGATAGGACCATCGTGACTCGTCTAAATGACGACGTGTTGCTACTCCTACGTCCACTGTTGTCTTTGGATGAATCACTGCCGGTGTGGCCGAGCGGTTCTAGGCGCTTCAGTCTCGAACCGCGCGACCACTACAGTCGCAGGCTCGAATCCTGGGTGTGTGTGATGTCCTTAGGTTAGTTAGGTTTAAGTAGTTCTAAGTTCTAGGGGACTGATGACCTCAGATGTTAAGTCCCATAGTGCTCAGAGCCATTTGAACCACTTATGAATCACTGCCGGGGCACCTCTTACTGCTGCCGCATCATGGGAAGCCACAATAATGGACGCCGTGCTAACAATGGCGTGCTTCTCCCGCCACACTGAAACATTGATGTCTTGTACGGGCTTGAGTAGGATCCCTCTCAACACATCGATTCCATATTCGCATGACTGGGCTCCCGACAAACAGTATCAGCAATACTGTGCATTGTTGTACACACATAGACAAAAGAAGCGACACACCACGAAGGAATCATCCGAATGGGACGGAAATCGGTAGACTTTTGTATGTCCATCCTTTTAGCTGGACGTCTATGGGACGACGGCCGTTTATTATCGTGACAAAAAATAAAAGCACCTACAGCCGTCCTTATGATTTTATTTTATTTTGTCGCTACCAGTTTCGACGCTTCGTTGCGTCATCTTCAGGCCTGTATGCATAAAACATTAAAGAGAGCATTATCAGCTTATCGGTCAAGTTATATAGAAACAGATTAAAATAGAATGAGAACAAAGGCAAGACTCTACAAATGAATTTACACCGGACATATGACAGAATGAAAAGATACATCCATTGTCACATATCTAAAATGTACCATCACGAATTTCCACTCAATACATTGTACAATTATACTATCTATTAAAACTTCTTTAAATTCTTCACGATTTTTATTTGGCAGTCGGACATGCGTTATCTGCACAACCTTGAAATAACTTACTGTAAGAAAAAATAACTGTAAAAGGTGATGAGTGGAAGGAAACAATACCTCACAAAGAAATAAAATGGAGGAAGATGAACTATGTGTCGCGTCAAAGTATCAAATGCTTATGTGTACACAGACGAGGGACATACACTGTCTCATATCTTGTCACGAAATCGGTAGATGTGATGTACATGTACAGACAAAACAAATAATGACAATTTCAGAAAACTGGATGATTTATTCGAGAGAAATAGCTTCACAAATTGAGTACTTCAATAACGTGTTAGTCCACCTCCGGTGCTTTTTGTGCAAGCAGAGATTCGGTTTGGCATTGATTCATAGAGTACTTGCATGTCCTCCTGGGTTATATCGTGCAAAACTCTGTCCAACTGGCGCGATAGATCCTCAAAACCTCGAGAAGGATGGACGACCCTGGCCTTAACGCTCCAAACGTTCTCAATCAGGGAGAGATTTGCCGACCTTCAAGGCGAAGGTAGGGTTTGGCAAACACGAAGACAACCACTACAAATTCTCACCGTGTGTAGGCGGTCATTACCTTGCTGACATGTAAGCCCAGGGTAGCTTGCCATGAAGGGCAAAAAAACGGGGCGTGTGCTGTAATGGTGCAGCGGATGACAACCAAAATAGAAATGACACCTCACACCATGAATCCTGGTTTTCGGGCCGTATGGCGGGCGACAGTCGGATCGGTATCCCACCAGGCCTTCTCCAGGCACACTTTTGACTGGAGTATGTCTTCAGTGATGTGCCCACTTCGAAGTGAGCCCCGATGACCGATGAACACGTGCCTGGAGATTCCCCAGACAACGGTGGGGTAACAACAACGGCCTGACAACCTGGAGTGATGGTCTGGAATGCCATTTCTTTCCATAGCAGGGACCTTTTGGTTGTCATCTGTGGCACCCTTATAGAACAGCTGTTCGTCGACGATATTCTACACCCCGTTTTGTTGCCCCTCATGGAGAGCCACAGTGGGTTCACATCTCAGCACCTGCACACGGCGAGAGTTTCTACTGGTAGTCTTCATGCTTGCTAATCCATCGCTTGGCCAACAATGTCGCCAGATCTCTCACCAATTGCGAACTTATGGAGCATTATGGGCAGGGCCCTCCAACCATCTCGGAATTTTGGAGATTTAACACGCCAGTTGGACAGTATTTAGCACGATTCCCCGTCAGGAGGAGAGCCAACAAGTCTTTCAATCAATGCCAAGGTGAATAACTGCTTGCATAAGAGCCACAGGCGAGCCAACGCTTTTGAAGCTTACTGCAGAACGATCCTACTGCCGGCAACATGCATTTCACATAAGGACCACGAAGATAAGATACGAAAAGTTGGCAGCGCGGGATTAGCCGAGCGGTCTTGGGCGCTGCAGTCATAGACTGTGCGGCTGGACCCGGCGGAGGTTCGTGTCCTCCCTCGGGAATGGGTGTGTGTGTTTGTCCTTAGGATAATTTAGGTTAAGTAGTGTGTAAGCTTAGGGACTGATGACCTTAGCAGTTAAGTCCAATAAGATTTCACACACGAAAAGTTAGGGCTCATACGGAGTCATATAGATTTCTCTTGCTCTACCTGTGAGTGGGGCAGGAAAGCAAACAAGTAATAGTCGTACAGGGTACCCTCGGCCATGCACTATACGGTGGCTTGCGACGTATGTATGTCAATGTAGATATGCTGACTTGTTCAATCTGTTAAACTCTTCGTCTTGAATAAATCATTCAACTTTTCTGAAACTGTTATCATTTGTTTGTCTGTACATACACGTCACATCTACCGATTTCCATCTGTGCTGAGATACTTCCTTCCTTCTCTTCTTTTGTTTTTGTTTTTTCTTAAGTGTATTTCATGGCACTTGGCGCATTTACGTACATATTTCAAATAATTCGCTGGAAAAACTGCTCTCAACCTTATCAGTGAGACTATATTAGTTATACCAACGGCATTTTCACAGTCTGTTTATCTATCACCTTAGCATGTCGCCCTTTCGGACTTTATATATTGATTATGTTATAAGAATCATGAAAGAAGGTTGTATACCTGGAAGAATCCTGGAGATACTAAAAGGTATCAGATAGATTACATAATGGTAAGACAGAGATTTAGGAACCAGGTCTTAAATTGTAAGACATTTCCAGGGCCAGATGTGGATTCTGACCACAATCTATTGGTTATGAACTGCAGATTGAAACTGAAGAAACTGCAAAAAGGCGGGAATTTAAGGAGATGGGACCTGGATAAACTGAAAGAACCAGAGGTTGTACAGAGTTTCAGGGAGAGCATAAGGGAACAATTGACAGGAATGGGGGAAAGAAATACAGTAGAAGAAGAATGGGTAGCTCTGAGGGATGAAGTAGTGAAGGCAGCAGAGGATCAAGTAGGTAAAAAGACGAGGGCTAATAGAAATCCTTGGGTAACAGAAGAAATACTGAATTTAATTGATGAAAGGAGAAAATATAAAAATGCAGTAAATGAAGCAGGCAAAAAGGAATACAAACGTCTCAAAAATGAGATTGACAGGAAGTGCAAAATGGCTAAGCAGGGATGGCTAAAGGACAAATGTAAGGATGTAGAGGCTTGTCTCACTAGGGGTAAGATAGATACTGTCTACAGGAAAATTAAAGCGACCTTTGGAGAAAAGAGAACCACTTGTATGAATATCAAGAGCTCAGATGGCAACCCAGTTCTAAGCAAAGAAGGGAAAGCAGAAAGGTGGAAGGAGTATATAGAAGATTTATACAAGGGCGATGTACTTGAGGACAATATTATGGAAATGGAAGAGGATGTAGATGAAGATGAAATGGGAGATAAGATACTGCGTGAAGAGTTTGACAGAGCACTGAAAGACCTGAGTCGAAACAAGGCCCCGGGAGTAGACAACATTCCATTAGAACTACTGATGGCCTTGGGAGAGCCAGTCATGACAAAACTCTACCATCTGGTGAGCAAGATTATGAGACACGCGAAATACCCACAGACTTCAAGAAGAATATAATAATTCCAATCCCAAAGAAAGCAGGTTTTGACAGATGTGAAAATTACCGAACTATCAGTTTAATAAGTCACAGCTGCAAAATACTAACGCGAATTCTTTACAGACGAATGGAAAAACTGGTAGAAGCGGACCTTGGGCAAGATCAGTTTGGATTCCGTAGAAATGTTGGAACACATGAGGCAATACTAACCTTACGACTTATCTTAGAAGAAAGATTAAGAAAAGGCAAACCTACGTTTCTAGCATTTGTAGACTTAGAGAAAGCTTTTGACAACGTTAACTGGAATACTCTCTTTCAAATTCTGAAGGTGGCAGGGGTAAAATACAGGGAGCGAAAGGCTATTTACAATTTGTACAGAAACCAGATGGCAGTTATAAGATTCGAGGGGCATGAAAGGGAAGCAGTGGTTGGGAAAGGAGTGAGACAGGGTTGTAGCCTCTCCCCGATGATATTCAATCTGTATATTGAGCAAGCAGTAAAGGAAACAAAAGAAAAATTCGGAGTAGGTATTAAAATTCATGGAGAAGAAGTAAAAACTTTGACGTTCGCCGATGACATTGTAATTCTGTCAGAGACAGCAAAGGACTTGTAAGAGCAGTTGAACGGAATGGACAGTGTCTTGAAAGGAGGATATAAGATGAACATCAACAAAAGCAAAACGAGGATAATGTAATGTAGTCAAATTAAATCGGGTGATGCTGAGGGGATTAGATTAGGAAATGAGACACTTAAAGTAGTAAAGGGGTTTTGCTATTTAGGGAGTAAAATAACTGATGATGGTCGAAGTAGAGAGGATATAAAATGTAGACTGGCAATGGCAAGGAAAGCGTTTCTGAAGAAGAGAAATTTGTTAACATCGAGTATAGATTTAAGTGTCAGGAAGTCGTTTCTGAAAGTATTTGTATGGAGTGTAGCCATGTATGGAAGTGAAACATGGACGATAACCAGTTTGGACAAGAAGAGAATAGAAGCTTTCGAAATGTGGTGCTACAGAAGAATGCTGAAGATAAGGTGGGTAGATCACGTAACTAATGTGGAGGTATTGAATAGGATTGGAGAGAAGAGAAGTTTGTGGCACAACTTGATTAGAAGAAGGGATCGGTTGGTAGGACATGTTTTGAGGCATCAAGGGATCACAAATTTAGCATTGGAGGGCAGCGTGGAGGGTAAAAATCGTAGCGGGAGACCAAGAGATGAATACACTAAGCAGATTCAGAAGGATGTAGGTTGCAGTAGGTACTGGGAGATGAAGAAGCTTGCACAGGATAGAGTAGCATGGAGAGCTGCATCAAACCAGTCTCAGGACTGAAGACCACACAACAACAACATGTTATAACTTCCTTCTGAGGCAGCACATTTAAAATGCCTTCAGTAACTTCTTCACAGATTTTCCTACGGTCCGCGTTTCAGTTCCAGACCCCACTGACGTCCATATCTTGTTGAAGTTAGAGACCTCATGCTGCAGTTTCCCGTGTTTGTGAATTACATTTCATTTCTAGAAAACTTCACCTTTTCCAAAACTTACAGCGTTCTTTTCTTATTAGTTACCCAATAAATAACAATAAATAATCAACGAGAAGAAAGAAAACATTGTTTTAAGCGGAATACGGAATTAAAAAGGATATAATTTCATACCAAAAACTGATATGAGGAGAAACCTTTCATTGGAGGTGCTTGAAATTATTGTATATTTCAGTAATGGTGCTAAATGTTAATAAGTTAATTGTTAACGAAGTATTTCGACCACTGAGAGTGAACAGGAGGCCAGTGTAAGCGTTGATAGTAAATTAAATTTGCTTTTTTGTTATCCTACATTTGGGATTGGGGTTTCTTTTTTTCAAGAGAGTTAAACAACAACATTGCACAGAACATGGTCAATTGTACTTTTAAAAGTTACACTACTGGCCATTAAAACTGCTACACCATGAAGATGACGTGCTACAGACGCGAAATTTAACCTACAGGAAGAAGATGCTGTGATATGCAAACGATTAGTTTTTCAGAGCATTCACACAAGGTTGGCGCCGGTGGCGACACATACAACGTGCTGACATGAGCAAAGTTTCCAACCGGTTTCTCATACACAAACAGCAGTTGACTGCCGTTGCCTGGTGAAACGTTGTTGTGATGCCTCATGTAAGGAGGAGAAATGTGTACCATCACGTTTCCGACTTTGATAAAGGTCGGATTGTAGCCTATCGCGATTGCGGTTTATCGTATCGCGACATTGCTACTCGCGTTGGTCGAGATCCAATGACTGTTAGCAGAATATGGAATCGCTGAGTTCAGGATGGTAATACGGAACGCCGTGCTGGATCCCAACGGCCTCGTATCACTAGCAGTCGAGATGATAAGCATCTTATCCGCATGGCTGTAACGGATCGGGCAGCCATGTCTCGATCCCTGAGTCAACAGATGGGGACTTTTGCAAGACAACAACCACCTGCACGAGCAGTTCGACGACGTTTGCAGCAGCAAGGACTATCAGCTCGGAGACCATGGCTGCGGTTACCCTCGACGCTGCATCACACACAGGAGCGCCTGCGATGGTGTACTCAACGACGAACCTGGGTGCACGAATGGCAAAACGTCATTTTTTCGGATGAATCCAGGTTCTGCTTACAGCGTGATGGTCGCATCCGTACTTGGCGACATCGCGGTGAACGCACATTGGAAGCGTGTATTCGTCATCGCCATACTGGCGTATCGCCAGGCGTGTTGGTGTGGGGTGCAATTGGTTACACGTCTCGGTTACCTCTTGTTCGTATTGACGGCACTTTGAACAGTGGACGCTACATTTCAAATGTGTTACGACCCGTGGCTCTACTCTTCATTCGATCCCTGCGAAACAAGACATTTCAGCAGGATAATGCACGACCGCATGTTGCACGTCCTGTACAGGCCTTTCTGGATACAGAAAATGTTCGAATGCTGCCCTGGCCAGCTCATTCTCCAGATCTCTCACCATTTGAAAACGTCTGATCAATGGTGGCCGAACAACTGGCTCGTCACAACACGCCAGTCACTACTCTTGACGAACTGTGGTATCGTGTTGAAGCTGCATGGGCAGCTGTACCTGTACACGCCATCCAAGCTCTGTTTGACTCAAAGCCCAGGAGTATCAAGGCTGTTATTACGGCCAGAGGTGGTTGTTCTGGGTACTGATTTCTCAGGATGTATGGACCCAGATTGCGTGAAAATGCAATCACATATCAGTTCTAGTATAATATATTTGTCCAATGAATACCCGCTTATCATCTGCATTTCTTCTTGGTGTAGCAATTTTAATGGTGAGTAGTGTAGTTTGGCCAACCCGTTTTGTTACAAATTCTCTATCATTCGACAAATCTGCCGCCATTCTTACTACTTGGGCACTGTAATTTGTTCCACTTGCGATTTTAATCCTCTTCGTAATTTTTTCTAGCGTTTTACCACAACGAATGTAAAAGTGGTCGGAGAAGCAGTTTCATCACAAACTACAAGAATTAGAGGGATCAGCGGAAGGTTAGTAAGCCGATTTCCAGCCAGCTGTCGGCGTCCTTTGTCCTTCTGCGAAGGAACTGCGACACTGGGGCGATGCTGTCGACACGAGGCTGCCACAACAGAATGTCGCGCCTCTTCCCAGTACGGCGTGTCGCTGGAACGGATAATGACACTTCCGCCACAACACAGCGTTGTGAGTCACCTGCTGCCCGTTCCTTGTTCGAAGGAAGTCGTCGTTCAAGGATTAGGGTCGTCGTAGCGATGATCTCATAATGTGTGTTCAGCAAATCGCTGTGGCTACACAGTTCACTGTGAGCCTTCCACCCCTCTACAGCCCATTTCCTGCAGACCCTCCACGTCGGTCCACGCCGTTCTCTTTGATCCCGTGCATTTCCATATAACATCATTTTAGCTACTACCCGCCCGTTTCAATCTGACTCGTATGAGTATCATTCTAATCGGTCAATCTTCATACACTGACGAGAAAAAAACTGTAGCACCAAGAAGGAGTTGTACGACATAAACGAAAGTTAGTAAGCGTGTTTATGAAAGAGATCAACTGAAGCAGTCAGCAACTATGTATAGCTCATTAATGCGTTTCGTGGCAGATTTATGTTTAAGATTAAGATATGAAATTCATCATAACGAGAACTGACAATGATATTCAACGTAATGACAACTTACAATGAAATTGAAAATCTCTTTTAATACTTTGATGATGCAAAGAACGGGAGGTAACTAAGTAAGAAACCTATTTCTTATGACTGTTGAAGCCTTTTGATGACTGCCGTTTTAGAACGAGATTTAAATTGGCAAATTTATATTTCGTTATCGTTTTATTTAAACATTAAACGTAAAAACACCAAATGTCAATGAATATTGCTTATTTTGCTTTTCACTGAGGATCAATGTCTGGTATCACCTTTTTAAGTAATGCTAATTCGTAGACAAGCTCCTAAAGCTGAAGTCTGCCAGTGAGCTTCTGTGAATGTACGTATAAGTGTAAACATCGACATGATCTTAACGGCAGATTTATAAAGCCGTGAAAATTAACATTGAGGAAACACAAGTCTACCAGACTAATTTTGCTTCGAAACTAATCACACATACGTCGCACTGTAGCTGTGTAAGTTCTAGCTCTAGCCGAGTTTTCCGCACTGTCAACATAACCTGGAAGTCAGTGAAACTGCGTAACTATTTTCCAGCTGAAACTCGGTACGGCAACTTGATCTAACCGCAGATTCATTCCTTGAGTGCTCCTCCTGAAAATAAAAATGTATTTTCGTAGAGAAGATGTTGGGAAAATTATTAAGACATTTATGTCTCTACTCCTACGTGATGCATACTTTCTTCAGTCATATCGCTTAAAAGCGCTTTTTTTAAATTTTTTCTGTAATTTTTGCATGGGATGTATTGTAACGTTGTTTTAAACTGAATTTTTCGTTGTGTTTAAAATTTTAAAGCACATTAGAAAAACACCAAGCATGTCAAGACACCATCGCATACAACAAACATATAGGCTTGGCATCCTGCACTGCTACGTTGATGATGATGTGTGTGACCACTCTAGAGTTCCTAACCTGATCAATATGCTACTTTCTACCCCTTTTAAAAACAGCTGCTCTCCATTTTAAGGGAACGCCCCGTCACAAAACTTAAATTTCTTTCAAAAAGAATTAATGTCTACATATCATCTTTGAAGTCTTTACACTTAGATCCCAGAACGGTTTAGCTATATTCGGATTAAAAGTGCGTCTAAAAGATATTTGAAATACGGATTGCGTAAGGGGCTGTGTCAAACCGAAAAATGCCAAACATAATGTTTGATTTCTATCATCATCAAACAGAACCGTCTATACTCCGAACTTGGCATAAACTCAAACTGGGGAAACAAGCTGGAAGATTTCCAAGAAAGCCGAAGCGAAATAATTGGCAGCTAGTCGTTGGAAATGAATTAATTTGCCTGTTGACTGTGTAAATATAAATTTAGAGAATACGCGGAAGTGATTTCTGAATGTGCCTACAAAATCTGACACTTGAGAATTTTATTGTGAGTACCAAAAGTTGGTTTTCAACAATACCATTACAATCTTATTAAAATTCAGAACTCGAAAACCAATGAAATTGTGGGCTTCTAAACATGGATACAGCTTCAGCTTTACATAATAGACACGAGTTAAAATCTGGTTGCTACTGGCAACATAGAAGAAATGTTAAAGTTTTGGGTGGAGTCTCCCCTTAAGCACTGCGCCGTATGTACAGTATGTTCGTATCTAAAGCTACTTCGAACCTAATTATGGTAATTCGTCTAAGGGCAGCACACAGTTTGCACTTCTCCTGTGCTGCCAGTCGGTCGGCCGTGCTGCGTTAAGTAAAGACGCCTGACCGTCCCAACTAACGGCGAGCGCTCAAAACGTAGGCGGCGTGCGAGCGTGAGTGCTCTTTTATGATAATTTATTTTGTCTTTACATGTTCCATGTTGGTTGGCTCATCTCCTAACGGAGAGAGAAAGTACGGATTTAATTGCATGTGATTTCTCGATGCAAAGATTTTGTATTCTCTGACCGTCCATATAGATTTTCTTTCTAAGAACCTCTCAAGACGAATGCTGCGATTATTCCCTAGAAAAGGCTTTGCCTTTGAGATAGTCTTGTCAGTCTTCATTGGGGAAAATTTTACAATTTTCAAGACACATTTAGCAGACTTTGTGTCGTTTCCAGGAAACATCGCGAGCAGCTAGTCTCTTTTCGTCCTCAGTGAAAGCTACACTACTGGCCATTAAAATTGCTACACCAAGAAGAAATGCAGATGATAAACGGGTATTCATTGGACAAATATATTATACTAGAACTGACATGTGATTACATTTTCACGCAATCTGGGTCCATACATCCTGAGAAATCAGTACCCAGAACAACCACCTCTGGCCGTAATAACGGCCTTGATACTCCTGGGCTTTGAGTCAAACAGAGCTTGGATGGCGTGTACAGGTACAGCTGCCCATGCAGCTTCAACGCGACACCACAGTTCATCAAGAGTAGTGACTGGCGTATTGTAACGAGCTAGTTGCTCGGCCACCATTGACCAGACGTTTTCAATTGGTGAGAGATCTGGAGAATGTGCTGGCCATGGGCAGCATTCGAACATTTTCTGTATCCAGAAAGGCTTGTACAGTATCTGCAACATGCGGTCGTGCATTATCCTGCTGAAATGTCTTATTTCGCAGGGATCGAATGAAGAGTAGAGCCACGGGTCGTAACACATTTGAAATGTAACGTCCACTGTTCAAAGTGCCGTCAATGCGAACAAGAGATGAGCGAGACGTGTAACCAATTGCACCCCATACCATCACGCCTGGTGATACGCCAGTATGGCAATGACAAATACACGCTTCCAATGTGCGTTCACCGCGATGTCGCCAAGTACGGATGCGACCATCATGATGCTGTAAACAGAACCTGGATTCATCCGAACAAATGACGTTTTGCCATTCGTGCACCCAGGTTCGTCGTTGAGTACACCATCGGAGGCGCTCCTGTGTGTGATGCAGCGTCAAGGGTAACCGCATCCATGGTCTCCGAGCTGATAGTCCTTGCTGCTGCAAACGTCGTCGAACTGTTCGTGCAGATAGTTGTTGTCTAGCAAACGTCCCCATCTGTTGACTCAGGGATCGAGACCTGGCTGCACGATCCGTTACAGCCATGCGGATAAGATGCTTATCGACTGCTAGTGATACGAGGCCTTTGGGATCCAGCACGGCGTTCCGTATTACCCTCCTGAACTCACCGATTCCATATTCTGCTAACAGTCATTGGATCTCGACCAACGTGAGCAGCAATGTCACGATACGATAAACCACAATCGCGATAGACTACAATCCGACCTTTATCAAAGTCGGAAACGTGATGGTACGCATTTCTCCTCCTTACACGAGGCAGCACAACAACGTTTCACCAGGCAACGCTGGTCAACTGCTGTTTGTGTATGAGAAATCGGTTCGAAACTTTCCTCATGTCAGCACGTTGTAGGTGTCGCCACAGGCGCCAACCTGTGTGAATGCTCTGAAAAGCTAAACAATTGCATATCACAGCATCTTCTTCCTGTAGGTTAAATTTCGCGTCTGTAGCCCGTCATCTTCGTGGTGTAGCAATTTTAATGGGCAGTAGTGTATACAACACAACGCATGCTTGTTTGGCGGTTACACCGGTTATTAACATACCAGCATTTCACATTTTCAATGGTTTATCTCGCGCTTACGTTAACCTGTGATACTACAATGATAATCACTTACATATGACTGGGTCAAAGCCGAAGTGGTGTAAGTCACGTTTTTAAACATATTGACTTAAGTGCTGCAATGCAATTTTGAAATATAGATCTGTTAAATGGAAGAATGGTGTAACAGATTTGTTGTTACCCCCATAGATGGCGTTAGCAGTTTCACTTGTGAATGAAACGGCCGCTTTGTTTACAGGCATTGCGGTGCAAGTCTGACTTAACGCCATTATTCCTCTAAGTGTTTCTAAGGTGTGCTTTCGTACTGTGTGGTTTACGTGCTTTGGTGAAGATGGATCCTCAATTTGATGAAGACACAAGTAGTGAACCCAGTATATTGCAAAATGCAGGATGTAGTGATGATTATGATCCTTCAGAGAATGAAATGTTTGGTTCTTCAGGTAAGTCTATCATTTGGTCAATTACGGTAGTAACACATTATCATGTCTTTGGAGTTTAAAAATAACTGGCCTATAAACGTAATTTCACTGAAAATAATAGCAAACGTGGGGCGCGAGCTAAACGATGTAGCATAATTTCTGCAAAACAATTCGTAAAACTAATAACAATCTTGATACACAACCTCAAAACGTCGTAGCATAACATTCTGAAAATAATTATGCGTGTTTGTTTGGTTGCAGAGGAAGAAGTGGAAATAACACAACATGAATTACCAAATCGAAGCAGAAAGAGGCAAAAAAAGGGGGAGTACGAAGTAGGAAAGAAAGAAAAAAAGAAATTTGGGTCAGGCATATGAAACTAAGGAAGGAAGAAAGGTTCCTGAAAAGACGTTCTCAAACATAAATTATAACTGCCGATTAAAATGTATAGATAGGATATCAGAAGTGGCACGCAGAAGTTCATTCGAAACATTTTGGAATTTAGGTTCTTTTTCCTGTCAGAATGCTTTTCTATATGGGTTAATTAAGCAAATAAGTCCTCAACACAGGCGTCCTAGAGATGGGTCAAGATTGCCAAAGTCAACCAGCAATCAATTTTACATTCAAGTTGATGGAACTAGTGTTAAAGTATGCAAAATATATTTCCTTCAAACATTACAAATATCAGATGGGCGGATGACCAGAGCTGTACAAAAGTTGAAAATGGGAGAGCAACCAGGATCGGACAAACGAGGAAGTGGGATACCCGTGAACAAAATCTCTGATGAAAGAATGGATATTGTCCGGAAGCATATTTCATCATTGCCCTCATACCAGTCTCATTATACAAGAGCTCAAAATCCAAACAGAAAATATTTATCCCCTGACCTTAATGTACGTCTTATGTATAACTTACACAGAGAATACTACAAAGAGAAAAAAATCTTACTTGTTAAAGAGCCCATTTATCGCAGATGTTTCAGTCATGACTTCAACTTGCACTTTAATGCTCCACGTAAAGATACCTGTGTGAAGTGTGACAAGTACAAAATACAGAAGTCCACTTTAGAAGATGCAATAGAAAGAAAGAACGTGGAAGTACAACACGAACTTCATCTTCGAAATGCGGAGGCTGCTAGAACATCCATGAAATTAGATAAAGAAAAGTCACAGAAAGATAAATTGTATTATGTCTTCACTTTTGACTTGCAGAAAGCTCTACCATTCCCCAAACTGACCACTTCTGTTGCCTCTTATAAAAGAAACATGTACTTATACAATCTTGGCTGTCATGAGCTGTCAACTGATATTGGCTTTATGTACACATGAGATGAGACAATGGCCTCACGTGGGTCATAAGAAATAGGTTCTTGTGTTACAAAACATATTACTACAAGAGCTTCAGCTTCAAAACATGTTGTCATGTATAGTGACACTTGTACGGGGCAAAATAGGAATTTGAAATTTGCATTGTGTCTCATGAAATTGCTTCACACCTGTGTTAACATCGACATTATGGACCATAAATTTATGGTTAGTGGCCACTCCTATCTCCCTAATGATTCAGATTCTGGATCTATAGAATCCTATGCAAGAGGTAAAACAGTTTATGTTCCTGCTGCTTGGGGCTCCATAATCGCAAAATCAAGAAGAAAGAAAGCTTTTATTTTTACGCAAATGTCACGTGAAGAGTTTCAAGTCTACGAAGAATCTTGAACAAGCTATTACAAGGAGAAAATAAAATGTCGCTAAAAACCTAGTGTCATGGCTTGATATGCAGTGGATTCGTTTACTGAAGAACGAACCTTTTATGCTCTATTACAAGGAGACTCTTAATGAGGATTTTCCATTCTCCGCTCTACGTCTAAAGCCAGCCAAACCAGGAAGGCCAGTTTCACTTGGACGCATTGCCATGGAAAACCTATACCATGGACCAAGACCTGTAACCAAGGAAAAGAAAAGGGACATGCTAGATCTTAAAAAACTGTTAAAACAATCCATCCTGAACTACAAGATGATGTTCTTCGTATCTGATGGAGGGAATGGCAATTCCGAGAAGAATTAACATGGTACCCCTAGTTTACTAAACATCTGCAAGCGGTACAAATTAGAAAACTGATTTCCTAACTTGTACCAGTGGTTGCATAAACTGTACCACATTCATAAACTACATCCCTGTGTTTAAAGATATTTACCGTTGCAGGCATTGCAAAAGAATTTTTTCTCTCCTTTCCCCATGTCTGCACTTTCTGCATGAATCCACATTTTGCAGTTCGTGTATTTTCATATTTATCCATTCGGTCATCTTCTCCGCACGATTCGCTATACCACTCCCCTGTTTTACGAATGAGTTACGGTGGTGGTTTCCCAGTAGAATCACCGATACATTTCCGACATTTGCTTTTCGCAAGTGGAGCGGTACTTTTAGATTTCTACTCCTTTGCTTCGGTTGTAAGGTGGCTATAATTTCGCACCTTACAAGAACTCATCCACATACTTTGCCGTGATCTACAACCACATTAGGTATTATCTGATTGATAGTACGTCGTATATATGAATATTTAAAGGAAATTGACATTGTCACGTACGCCTTGTAAATAATTGTTAACGCTTATTGCATGAAAGGTGACGGAGTGTCTCTGTTATCATACTAGTAGAGGCTGGAACGACAGTGGAAATGAAACGGCAGACGGAACTCAAACCCTGGGTGGAAGGCCCACACAGGTATGCTGGTCCAGCAAGTAGGAGATGGACATCGTAGCACCTAAGTGGTTGAGCACAATAGAGTCGCAACCGGCCAGTTTTGTAGCCGAATCGGAAGGATTATACTTCGGAAACTATGAAAATCTTGGACGCAGGTGAGAGGAATGAAGAAGCGGCACCTCGAAAACCACGCAGGCTGGGTTATTTCCAAGGATTTTACTCGGAAGCGTACCATTGTAAGAGTATAGGTTTTTCATCGCAGACTTTCCGCGCTGGACGACAAAAGTCTAAAATATGGTTGGTCGGCGTTCGGAAGAATCTGTAGAGAGGGAGAATATTCCGTGGTTTCGAGAATATGATTCATTTTGGGAATTACGATGGTGGGGAGCCAAGCCTTGCTGGGAAGACAGCAGTGGAGAGACGAGGTCTTCCGTTTTGAGCTCCCGTGTGTGACGGTCTATCAGTATCAGCTTCTTGTTGGTATGGACGGACTTGTTGTCTTTGCTCTCACGAGATTTTATTGTTAGAACGGTTAGGCACTGTACTGTTGTGAGCTTATACGATTCTGGACTTCGCCTCCGCGTTGGAAGTCGTCGTTGAGTACGCAACATTCAGTGATTGAGAGCACTTCTTCTGCCTATACTTACGATGAGACGTTAACTGAACTCCGTCCTTGTGGCTCGGAGTTCGCGTTTCTCGTCTGTAGAACACAGAGAGGAGAAGACAGTATTAGACCGCCTTCAGCCGTCCTACTCTTTGAAAGAGTTTATTTTGTGGCTGGAGTTTTTCCATCATCGCAGACGACTGTGAGAACCATCACATCGACGCACTGGACGCAGTACATATGGTGATATCGCAAACTGCTTCGGCGTATTAGGGATATAAAAGCTAAACAGCTGTCAACACGTTAGTTTATTTCCACTGAGGTTCCACACCACCGTATATCATCTCTGAAAGTAGTGTCTTCTAGTGTTTGGTACGTAGATGATGTCAGTCATTCCGCGCTATCGATATTAGTTCGAGCACTCATAATAAGGGGCAGATTTGGGCAATTGAATAGTAATTTTACTTAGTAAACGTAAACTTCGTAATATAAAGGTTTTTTTTAAAATCTACAGCAAATATATAAGCAGGAGCAACGTTTATCATTTAGTAGGATTAGTTGCCTTAATCACTCATTAAAGCCCATTAAGAGATCCTAAGAGCTGCTTCAGGGGGTAATCAGACAGGGCCAAATCTTCATTTTAGAGTTTATTATTTTCCGTTGCGCATATTCATTTAACACCCGCCTGGAGTAGCATCTTGGACGGTTAGCCGTTTTCTCCATGAGCTGCTCGTCAGCTTACAGGATCCTCGGCCAGGCCTTGGAACGTTCATCATTTCCCACGAATTCGGCGATATTTCTTGGGTAGAATCCTTCAGCCTAAATTTTGTCTGTCGTGGCTTCTTCTGTACTGAAGTTATGGGGCAATCCGTTTCTTTCTGCTATGTCGAAAGGAAGTTTTCTTCATTCTGACAAGCATAAACTGACCCTCATGTAAGAATTCGTCCTCCAAATCGTATGCAGCTCTGTTAGAAAACACTTTACTGGGGCGCGATTACTTGCGAGGGGTGCAAAGCGGATTGCTATTGAAACTTTAGAGAAAACAGAAAATACGACAAAGATAGGTAGAGAGCGGTGCATTAACGAAGTTGCAGAGGCGTGTGACACAAGTAGAAATAACGCAGCTGCAAAGGACGGAAATTGCACCAAATAAGGCATTGACCGAGGAGCTCTCCCAGTTTAAACAGAACATAGAGAGAGAAATTAAGCAATTATATCAGGAAGTCAGGTCGCAACCAAGGCAAAAATCACCTCTCAGAAAAGAAGCAGTAGGCGATTTGGAAACAATGGAAACCGAAAGAGCCAGTTCAAACTCTACACGATCATGTGTAAGAGTTACTCGTCAACTACAGACCGAAAGCGTATTTGCAGAGCAACGAATATCGCTAGAGATATGGTCCCCGCGTCTACAAAGGGAACGACTGGATCGCAAATTGTGAATACGAACAGCAATGAAATATTTCATATGCATAATTGTTTTCCGATAATGCGCACCACGGAACATTTTTTCCAGTGAGGAAAACGTGACAGGGAATATAAGAGGCGATGCCCAAGGTAGACAGGAAACGTTAGCGCCAAGTAAGAATGTGATAGGTCGAACGGGAAGAAACTCTAATGAAACTTTCGATTTTAAGCATTTTATCTCTGTACGAAAATTTTAACATTACAAAGAGGAGGGTAATGTTTTACACGCGAAAACTGTTATTGGTCAATTTGGTTTATCATTACCTCCTTACTGCCCTCTGATGGACAAACTGGACTTCGTACGTTCACATAACGAGGGAACAACGGCCGAATGTATGCGGAACATTGGCAAAACGTGCACGTCATACGAAGAGTTTCGTGACGCATTTTTAAACAAATACTGGTCCAAGAAGACACAGGACAGGATCAAACTGGAAATAAGGATGAGTAGGGACTTCAAGAGTTGAGGGTTCCGTGGTCCGGTGAAGTTCTTCGAAAACTTGACCAAGAAAAATCAGTATTTGGACGACCCATGCACACCGGCTGAGATCATAAGATTATGGTACATAAAGCTGCCAATTTTCATGCCAGCAAACAGTCGTCGGCCGATGTGGAAGTGATGTAGAAGAGTTCAAAGGTATCCTAAGAGAGTTGCAGTTCGCTTACAACGAGCAGCAGGCGCGGGAAAAACGTAGGCAGAGAGACGTACAAGGTGAAAGAAGGGAGAACAAGGAAGGGAATAATAGAGACCATAATTGGCAAAACAACGTAAATTGTCCGCCTCACCAAAACATGGACCACTGTGGTCGTAGTGGGAAAAATGGACAGTGGAGGAACTATGGCACAGAATACAGGCAACAAAATGTCCGTAGATGGGAGCCACAAAATAATGGCGCACATGGGGCAACAATAGAGAAACTCGTCAACGGTCTGACCAAGGATGGGGTAGAATGAATAGCAACAGGAATCGGGAACAATCAATTGAAATTAGGCCACCTAATCCTGGGAGAGTACGGCAAAATGACATAGAATAAGTAGGAAGAATTAAAGTGAGCTTGTACGGCAAAAGTATAGTATTAAATATAGTTAGCAATTAAGTTAAGTATTACACTGAAGGGATCTGTAGATTTATCAAATTTTCTATAATATTATCATGTTAAAAGAGGCACTTCAGTACATAAAAGGGCAGAAGGGCAGGATGTCGTGGGTAGGAAAATTAAGGTATGTTTCTTTGTGTAGGCCGGGTAGGAAAATTAGGGTATGTTTCTTTGTGTAGGCTATAACTATGTGCACAGCAGGCTGAGCGTACAATTTCAGAAGGTGTTTAGAGTGTAAGTAGTGCTATCTGTTGAAAGGTGGCTACACTGAGCCACAGCGCCAGAGATCGCGCCAGAGAGTTTTGTTTCGCCGCCTCCACTGGCAGTGATTATTGAGAAGTTGCGGTGGGCAGTGCTTGTCGAGAGGTCGTGGTGGAGAGTGCTTGTCGAGAACTCGTAGTAGGCAGTGATTATTGAGAAGTAGCGGAGTGCAGTGCTTGTCGAGGACTCGTAGTGGACAGTGCTTGCTGAGATGTCGTAGTGAAGAGTGCTTGTTGAGAACTCGTAGTAGACAGTTTTGTTGAGAAGTAGCGGAGTGCAGTGCTTGTCGAGATGTGGCAGTAGTCAGTTCTTGTTGAGATGTGGTAGTAGCGAGTCGGTGAGGAGATATTGTAATGATTAGAGTGCTTTTCATCAATATAAATGAAGGTAACGAAACTCCTTTTCTTTTTTTTCTCATTATTTCAATGTCCTGAATAATGCGTCATTACAGGTTCGGTCAACAAAGCATCTGGCTTGTGTTCTTGTATTAGAGTGTAATTCTGGTTTTCTTGCGCAATTATAGTATTTCTATTTTTTTTAATTACTTCAGTATAAATGGTATTTGAAATTTCTTGTATTCTTGAAGAAGAACCGTGCCAGATGTGTCCGTTGAGTCATACTTCCACACACAGAACAGTTATACTTGTGCTTTGGTTTCGTAGGTTTTATAGTTGCTGAGGACTTAATTAATTAATTGTGTTAACGGAAATTTCATTTCATTCTTCACGTGCATGGGGGCTTAATTAAATATAATGAATGCAAATACTTTTTAATTTTAGTTTTTATTAGCTGACTGTACGATTACGCAGTCTCGTAAACGGTTGGCCCTGACTAGTATTTGTACGCAATCTGACTGCATAGAACAACAACAAAGACTGAAATGAAATTTCCGTTAACACAATTAATTAATTAAGTCCCCAGCAACTATAAAACGTACGAAACCAAAGCACAAGTGTAACTGTTCTGTGTGTGGAAGTGTGATTCAACGTACACATCTGGCACGGTTCTTCTTCAATAAGACAAGAAATTTTAAATACCTTTATACTGAAGTAATTAAAAAAAAATAGAAATACTATAATTGCGCAAGAAAACCAGAATTACACTCTAATACAAGAACACAAGCCAGATGCGTTGTTGACTGAACCTGTAATGACGCATTATTCAGGACATTGAAATAATGAGAGAAGAAAAAAGAAAAGGAGTTTTGTTACCTTCATATGTATTGACGAAAAGCACTCTGATCATTACAACACCTCCATTAGAACAACATCAGCTATCTAGCCCATCAAATAACTGCATAAAACATGGAACAAGCACTCACTGCAACGACATCTCGACAAGAACTTTTCACCACGACCTCTCGACAAGCACTGCCCGCCGCAACTTCTCAATATCACTGCCAGTGGAGGCGGCGAAACAAAACTCTCTGGCGCTGTGGCTCAGTGTCGCCACCTTTCACTGTCCTTGAAGGAATAAAGTGAAACTTAGAGACATGTGATACTGCAAAATGTTGTAAAGATGTGTGAGTGGACAAAAAAAATTGCTAACCAATTGATGTGGAACTTATTAGGAGAGAATGTCAGTAAAAAAAAAGTAGAAATGAATGTCTATTTTACATGCTTTAGCAATAGGATCATGAATGAGTGACTTGCTAATAGGGTTTGCGGTGACACGCAGGTGTGTCGTCCAAGTATGATTTGTCTCCATTCAGAGAAACGGGAGTTCAATAGGTGGCCAGCTCCACGTGTCTATGCGAGAGTGCACCATTATTTGTGTGGGAAAGTTGTATTTATGCTGTCCAAAGAGAATGAATAATCGTGTACAAGGTGGCGGAATTTCATATGAGCGCACCGAAATATTATTTGAGTGTTAGAGGGACATGAAATGGAGGTGTAATAAGGGGATATAGACACGTAAAATGTAATAAAGGAAAAGTGGAAGTGACATACAGGATAATACATAACGACATGGCAGTCGTGTTGATGAGCAGTGATTTTATATAATGTACTAAAATCTTTATATCCCCAGGTACCACTAATAAAATAAAATGTAACTTTATTAAGATGAAAAGGAGAGCCCGCCAGAGAAAGGTAACAGCAGCAGATCCGCAAAAAGGGAGACAGAGGAGAGAAAGTACGAGGCGTGTTTTTTAAGTAAGTACCGTTTTGAAATTAAAAAAAGACGTGCTAAGATATCTCAATAATTTTATTTTTACATGAAAGCCTGTACCTTAATCTACTTTTCAACTAGAGTCTTGCATGACCGAGTAAGCGAGCACAAAATACGAAATGGGGCGAGCACGCCCTAACTGGATAGGCTGCCCGCACTAGTTCTACTGACCGAGCATAGATGCCGTGACCGAATACGTAGCACGTAACGTCAAACACATTACACGTGTCATTATCCGTGAGGTGTGTCTTTCTCTCTGTAATCATGCCAGTGCAGTAAGATGTAAGATTGAAACCAATGTTTACACATTGAAGAAACTGGAAGGTCTAAAAAGCCTAGTATGGAGTAAATTTCTGTTGGTTGTAGACGAAAACAGTGCGTCTACTTGGAACGTATCGTGCATAAACTGCTCCACATTATCGTGTTTCCAGTCGGGAACCACTCATTTAAAGAAACACAGTTGCAAGAAACCTCACAAAGATACAGCTCCTTCACGGATATCGGCAGTAATAAAAAATAGTATTACAGCAAAGTGTGTTGCCATGTGTGCTAAAGATATGAGACCTTTTAATGCTGTTTCCGGTGAAGGTTTCAGAGAACTAGGCCAAGAATTAGCACATCTAGGTGCGCATTGTGGAGAAGTTAACGTGGCAGATGTCATGCCACATCCCTCTACTATAAGCAGACATCTCAAAGAACGAGCTGACGCAATACGAAACAGCATAATGCCTTCTGTTATTGCAGAAGTTATTAATAAAATATGTGCTGCGACAGATGATATGTGGACTGGTTCGCAAAATCTGGTGCACTATTTAACGCTTACAACACATTACATTAACACAGATTGGTCTGTTGCGAACAATGTTTTATTTACAACAAAATTGCCGGGAGTTAAGAAGACGGGAGTAAATATTATGATAGAAATTGAAGAGAGGATGGGTGATTGGGACATTTCGCCGGACATGTTGCACACTTTTGTTTTTGTCTCCGACCAGGGTGCCAATGTAATAAAGGCTTTGGAAAATCACGAAAGGATTCCTTGTGCTGCTCATTGTATAAACACACACTTAGCCATAGTTTCGATGAAGATAACTTCTTGCTAAATCATGCCCCGAACATCGCATCAACAATAAATATTGCAAAATGCATTATAAGGTACATTAAGAGAAGTAGCCTCTGCTCGTCTTTGAAATCATCGTTGAAACTAGAGGCCTACACAGGCTGGAACAGCTTGTACACTATGCTGGAATCCTTACACACTCTATTATCATAGATCCTTCAAGTACTGTGTCATCACCACCCAGAAAAAGAGTTCGTTTCAAGGAATGGAGGAACAACAGATCATCCGCAGCAGATGAAGTAGATCCCGGAGATGATGATGACATCTTAAAGTGGGGGAGCAGACATGAGACAGATCTACCAGGCCTGGCTGCAGTTGCACGACGTATTTTATGTACCCCAGCAACAAGCGCACCTAGTGAAAGATGCTTTAGTAAAGCCAGCATGTTACTAACAAATCGCCGCAGCCAATTGAATGCGGAACGCGTAAGTGATTTACTACTGAGAAACAATAACTATAATTTTGTTTCTGTTGCAAACAAGTGAAAAGTATGACAAGTTACGTCTGTAAATGTTTAATGTTCTTTTTATGCTTTCTTTATGAAGATGGTTGTCTTCTAGATTACAGGGACAACACTTATTTAATGTTTCCTATTAATGAAACGAAAAATATATCTTCTGTTTGGAAATGAGACTCGTCTTCTATCCACGATTGTACTGAAATATCATTTTACTTCACAATTGCTTTATGAATTTAGCTGTGTCTCGTACCCGTTCTTGGAAACGTTACTTTTGTATTAAAAGAGAGAGAGACAGAGATAAATACATTGTGTGTGTGTGTGTGTGTGTGTGTGTGTGTGTGTGTGTGAGAGAGAGAGAGAGAGAGAGAGAGAGAGGGAGGGAGAGGGAGAGGCATTGGATTTGTACAGTACGGTGCAGCGAGCCGGGGCGAGGCGAGGTGAGACGTCAGCGATGACCGGTAATACTCGGTAATCCGCGTGTCCGGAATCCGGACAACAGACATGGAGCTAGTACGTGACCGAGTCGAGTCGTGTGAGGCCGGACACGAGCGGCTCGGTCCCCCTGTCAACAGGCCAGCAGTGACCGGTCAAACATTGAGAGTTGCAGCACTCTATTTTCAACATAATTTCCTTCAATATTGAGGCACTTGTCATAACGTTGTACCAGTTTTTGAATACCCTCCTCATAGAAGTCTGACTTGTTAACCATTGCATCACCACTGTTTTGACTTCGTCATCGTATTGAAGACGCTGACCGCCCAGGTGTTTCTTCAAGTGCAGGAACAGATGGTAGTCACTGGGCGCATGATCGGGGCTGTACGGAGGATGATCTAGAGTTTCCCATCGAAAAGATGTGATGAGATCTTTGGTCTGATTCACCATATGCGGACTGGCATTGTCCTGCAGCAAAACGGTGCCCTTGCTCAACTTCCAAGGACTGTTGCTTTGATTCTGGTGTGACGTAGGCCACCCATGTTTCATCACCCGTAACAATTTGGCTTAAGAAATCATCCCCGTCGTTGTGGTATCGCTCAAGGAAAGTCAATGCACTGTCTAAACGTTTAGTTTTGTGCACATCCGTCAACATTTTCGGTACCCAATGTGCGCTCAATTTTCGGTAATTCAAGTGCTTGGTCACAATGCCATATAAAACACTAGGAGAAACATTATGATAGTCATCCCGCAAAGAGGAAATAGTAAAGCGTTTGTTTTCTCTCACCTTATTGTCCACTTCCTGCACCAAACATTCATTAACAACCGAAGGACGCCCACTCCGTTGTTCATCATGCACATTTGTGCGGCCATCTTTAAATGCTGTCACCCACTTCCTTATCATTCCATCACTCATAATGTTTTCTCCGTAAACTACACAGATATTACGGTGAATATCGATCGCTTTTAGGCCTGTAGCACTAAGAAATCTTATAACAGCCCGTACTTCACAGTCGGCGGGACTCACGATTATCGGAGGCATCTTAAACCTCTAAAGGTAAGGTGAAGTTTCCTGACGTAAACGGTAAGGTGGGGTTGGATCAGACCCCACCCTCCAAATGTCGATTTTTCGGGGTAAAATAAAAAGTGAATAATGGGAAAAAGTTTTATCAATATCGGAGGTCCATACGTTGCTGAGAACATCTCATCTACACTGAGCATAGAATTTTTTGGGACACCACTCATGAAGAGAAGGCCCATCAACCCTTTTATTTCAACGCTCTCTGTTGGTGAATGAAACCAGTGGACCGTATTGTACTTTTGCCTAGATTTCTCGATTTCAAGATTTGTGTACAAAACAATTTTTTCTATAATTTTTGAATCTATAAATAATAAAAATATTTCCAATTCGCTAGTGACCCCCCTTGCTTCCCCAAGTGGACCAGGGAGATGAGTAATAGTATTTGAGGCTGGTGTCGTAGAAAATTTTGAATGGATGGGTGTGTGGGTCCACATTGTCTCTATGTCTTTACCTAGCTCAAAATTTCTCTCATCATCTACATCTGACTGAGAATTATCAAACTCGACTGCTCCTGCTGCACAATGAAATACATCATCCTTGTCATCAGTATTAGATAATACATCATCCTCGGTTTCTGAACAGTTTTCTGCATCGATATTGTCGCCATCCTGTGACTCAGCCTCCTGTCGGAGAAGCTCGTTGTATATCTCCTCAGGAGTTCTAAGGAGTTGATGCGTCATTTTAGTAAGATACTAGAAGAGAAAACAAAACTTAGATGTAATATAAACATCAATATGGGGTTGAATCCTCCCCACAAAAGAAACTAATAAGTGTGATGTAAACAGTAAGGTGGGGTCGGATCCAACCCGAGCGCGAGTAATGTAGGTTTCGGATAGAGAGCGTAGCTGCAGGTCACTCACCAGACTGACATGGCCTCCGCGGCGTTCTGGTAGGGTGGCTGGAACCACAGCCCTCTCAGAAAAGGGAGTGGGGAGTTATAAACCAAACAGACTCGCTGGGGTCGGATCCAACCCCAACCTTACCGTTAGAGTGTTAAACACTCAGTACGAGATGCATTCAAGTTCTAAGGCCTCCGATTTTTTTTTCTAATTAACTACTCACCCGAAATCGATGAAACTGGCGTTACTTCTCGACGTAATCGCCCTGCAGACGTACACATTTTTCACAACGCTGACGCCATAATTCCGTGGCAGCGGCGAAGGCTTCTTTAGGAGTCTGTTTTGACCACTGGAAAATCGCTGAGGTAATAGCAGCACGGCTGGTGAATGTGCGGCCACGGAGAGTGTCTTTCATTGTTGGAAAAAGCCAAAAGTCACTAGGAGCCAGGTCAGGTGAGTAGGGAGCATAAGGATTCACTTTAAAGTTGTTATCACGAAGAAACTGTTGCGTAACGTTAGCTCGATGTGCGGGTGCGTTGTCTTGGTGAAACAGTACACGCGCAGCCCTTCCCGGACGTTTTTGTTGCAGTGCAGGAAGGAATTTGTTCTTCAAAACATTTTCGTAGGATGCTCCTGTTACCGTAGTGCCCTTTGGAACGCAATGGGTAAGGATTACGCCCTCGCTGTCCCAGAACATGGACACCATCATTTTTTCAGCACTGGCGGTTACCCGAAATTTTTTTGGTGGCGGTGAATCTGTGTGCTTCCATTGAGCTGACTGGCGCTTTGTTTCTGGATTGAAAAATGGCATCCACGTCTCATCCATTGTCACAACCGACGAAAAGAAAGTCCCATTCATGCTGTCGTTGCGCGTCAACATTGCTTGGCAACATGCCACACGGGCAGCCTTGTGGTCGTCCGTCAGCATTCGTGGCACCCACCTGGATGACACTTTTCGCATTTTCAGGTCGTCATGCAGGATTGTGTGCACAGAACCCACAGAAATGCCAACTCTGGTGCTGCCATCTCTGGGACGTATTGACAATGGACACGGCCTCATTTTAAAACAATGCGCATGTTTTTATCTCTTTCCTGTCCGGAGAAAAAAAATCGGAGGCCTTGGAACTTGAATGCACCTCGTACAGAACGTAAACAAGGAAGAATCAGACTGTAATGGCGTCAGTGTGTAGATTAAGGTACAGGCTTTCATGTAAAAATAAAATTATTGACATATCGTAGCACGTCTTTTTTTAATTTCAAAATGGTACCTACTTAAAAAAACACGCCTCCTATTACTCACTAAAACCATGAGAAAAGGAACGTGAAAGCGTGATTAAAACAAAAGATATCAGTAATTGCACTAAACTTGCTATGCAGTACATTTGTTTGTCCACAGGAAGCACTCCAGGAGCATGAAATGAAGAAATAACCCACCTAATCATTCATTTGAGTATGTTTGTGTGTGCAGACGTGCACTTTACTGTTCACAGATGTTCACGACGACAGCCACGACGGAACCAAGAGCCATGAGCTCGGACGATCTTGTGATACCCACGACAGTGCGGTGGTTAGACTAATATAAATATCCTACTGGCCAGTAGTTTAACAAGTAGTTTAACAAATAGTTTAACAAGTAGGATTTGCATCTATTAACATTGGGATTTGGTGAGGATTAATTCCATTATTGTATGAATAACTAATGAACATGTACTTTTGTAGGTATACAGGTGCCGACAGATATTTAATAATACATTGACATAGGTAGAGGTGTAGTACTTTATAATAAGTATCATTAACTTTGTACATAAAATTTTTTTATCAAAATAATAATCGTAAATGAGTGAGTGTCTTGGCTAATTATACAGGGTGAGTCACCTAATGTTACCGCTGGATATATTTCGTAAACCACATCAAATACTGACGAATCGATTCCACAGACCGAACGCGAGGAGAGGGGCTAGTGTAATTGGTTACTACAAACCATAAACAAATGCACAGAAGTATGTTTTGTAACAGAAACCTACGTTTTTTTTTTTAAATGTAACCCCGTTAGTTTTGTTAGCACATCTGAACATATAAACAAATACGTAATCAGTGCTGTTTGTTGCATTGTAAAATGTTAATTACATCCGGAGATATTGTAATCTAAAGTTGACGCTTGAGTACCACTCCTCCGCTGTTCGATCGTGTGTATCGGAGAGCACCGAATTACGTAGGGATCCAAAGGGAACGGTGATGGACCTTAGGTACAGAAGAGACTGGAACAGTACATTACGTCCACATGCTAACACCTTTTTATTGGTCTTTTTCACTGACGCACATGTACATTACCATGAGGGGTGAGGTACACGTACACACGTGGTTTCCGTTTTCAATTACGGAGTGGAATAGAGTGTGTCCCGACATGTCAGGCCAATAGATGTTCAATGTGGTGGCCATCATTTGCTGCACACAATTGCAATCTCTGGCGTAATGAATGTCGTACGCGCCGCAGTACATCTGGCGTAATGTCGCCGCAGGCTGCCACAATACGTTGTTTCATATCCTCTGGGGTTGTAGGCACATCACGGTACACATTCTCCTTTAACGTACCCCACAGAAAGAAGTCCAGAGGTGTAAGATCAGGATAACGGGCTGGCCAATTTATGCGTCCTTCACGTCCTATGAAACGCCCGTCGAACATCCTGTCAAGGGTTAGCCTAGTGTTAATTGCGGAATGTGCAGGTGCACCATCATGCTGATACCACATACGTCGACGCGTTTCCAGTGGGACATTTTCGAGCAACGTTGGCAGATCATTCTGTAGAAACGCGATTTATGTTGCAGCTGTTTGGGCCCCTGCAATGAAGTGAGGACAATGTTTCAAGCGTCAACTTTAGGTTACAATATCTCCGGATGTAATTAACATTTTACAGTGCAACAAACGGCACTGATTACGTATTTGTTTATATGTTCAGATGTACTATCAAAACTAACGGGGTTCCATTTAAAAAAACGTAGGTTTGTGTTAAAAAACATACTTCCGTGCATTTTTGTATGGTTTGAATTAAACAATTACACTAGCCCCTCTCCTCACGTTCGGTCTGTGGAATCGGTTCGTCAGTATTTGATGTGTTTTACGAAATATATCCAGCGTTAACGTTAGGTGACTCACCCTGTATAAATAGAACATTAACAAATGTAAAGGTAAATGACCTCACTAGTGAATGCATCTTAAAATTTTATATTTCGTGTCAATAAACTGTGTTATGTGTTGTATAGTATTTGTTGTAAATCGGAAACTAATTGTGGGCATTAGTGAGCATAGGATGCAAAAAACTTTGCGAGACACATTGGCAGCCGCATGATGTGCGGATGGAAAGGGAGGCTAACGGGACACAGTCTGTAAACCAGTGCCCGGTCGCGGACGTGGGCAAACATCTGGGCTATTCGTCGGCGACCTGAAGAGCTCCGGCAGCAGACAATGACGGCGTAGGTAACAGGCGGCGCCCGCAACAGCCCTGCTCGTTCGGGGCAACATTGGTATTTAAACGGCCACTGTTGTACTACACGATGGAGACGAGATAACCCTATTGTACACATAATACAGTCAAGTAAGCCTACAGCAACTGCTAATAGCTGTACGAAACTGTCAACTGTGTTTGCTTTCTTCTGCGGTCCTCCGCCGTCTTCTGCAGCCACGTGGCATTGACTTCTGAGGAATCTGAGTCACACACGACTCAAGTTCCATGTATAGTGTCACCAAACAGATAACCTACCTGTCCACAATTACCGATATCCTTATCCAAAATACAATAGTTATATCAAGAGAAAGAAGCGACATGAAGATCAGAAAAGTAGCAACACAAACATAGTAAAAGAAGAAACACGAAGAACTGAACACTAGGCACAATTATACTTCTCTTAGCCAACGCAGAAGAATTTTATATGACCTATAACGATCTTACGTGACTGTACCTCCCTGATACTGTGTGCAAGTTCGACGAAAACATGGCTGTTTCAACTCATACACCCACTTACTTGGCTGTATAATCAGAGGATCCTTCCAGATCATTAATTCTGCGAGAAACTGGTAACCAGACGGGATCAACAAACGGCTGAGGCTCCGAAGACTGACTTGTAAAGGTAGCTTGTCCGATCTCGAACAATCTTCGACTCCTAAACTCCACAAAAAAAATGCAGCTTCCATCCCCGTACACAAATGAAGACGAAAGTGTATTGTGAAATCCGAAGAAGTGTGTGACTCTTGATAAAAAATGGTGCATAATGTAGTGCACAATGAACAGTTACACCCACAAACTAACAGTTTCCAATATCTACCATATGTGTAAACATTTTGTACTCATTTTTCACGGTAGTCTTAAGAAAATATTTGTGTATGTTATTCGTGTAAAATATTGTTTGACATTCTCTTTGATAATGATGCGACCTCCTTCACTGTTTTTATATATTTGCGTATTGCCATAATTTTATTTTTGTATATATTTATGTAATATTATTGTTTGACATTTCTTTGTTAATGATGCTATGGGTTGTTAATTTTATTATGTATTACATTTAACACTCTGTGTGAAAATGATCGCGATTTCGCGCCATGGAACAGTTTGGCAAAAGGTCGAGAACATTTTTAAACCATACTATGTTAAAATAGCCATCAGGACAAATAATCTAGTGAGAAAATGGTTCACATGGCTCTGAGCACTATGGGACTTAACATCTGAGGTCCTCAGTTCCCTAGAACTTAGAACTACTTAAACCTAACTTACCTAAGGACATCACACACAGCCCGCATCTCGTGGTCGTGCGGTAGCGTTCTCGCTTCCCACGCCCGGGTTCCCGGGTTCGATTCCCGGCGGGGTCAGGGATTTTCTCTGCCTCGTGATGGCTGGGTGTTGTGTGATGTCCTTAGGTTAGTTAGGTTTAAGTAGTTCTAAGTTCTAGGGGACTGATGACCTAAGATGTTAAGTCCCATAGTGCTCAGAGCCATTTTTGACATCACACACATCCATGCCCGAGGCAGGATTCGAATCTGCGACCATAGCGGTCGCGCGGTTCCAGACTGAAGCACCTCGAAACGTTCGGCCACAGCAGCCGGCTAGTCTAGTGAGGTATAGCGAAAAATATACTGGACAGAAAGGAAAAACATTTTCCATCAGGAACAACGAACAATGAACATGATGATGCACTGAGAGTAATTAAATATTGGAAATCAGCTATTGTGAATCAAATATACGAAACAGGCCATGCCGTTAAGGGAATAGAAGAAGAATTCAGATGTTGCACGTAGAAAAGAAAACTTCGTACAAGAATTGAAGATGACCATTCTTGAAAAAAAAATGGCAATATTCTGTAATGCAAAAGTGAAAGACAACGAAATAAGAGTTTTCTTAGCGGCTTTGTACAATTATTTCAGAGCGGATATATGATTATAAATTTGTAATACCTCTTTGATAGAACTGCTAGAGGCTGAGTATCGTACAAAAAAATGGTTCAAATGGCTCTGAGCACTATGGGACTTAACATCTGTGGTCATCAGTCCCCTAGAACTTAGAACTACTTAAACCTAACTAACCTAAGGACATCACACACATCCATGCCCGAGGCAGGATTCGAACCTGCCACCGTAGCAGTCGCGCGGTTCCGGACTTGAGCGCCTAGACCACCGCGGCCGGCCGAGTATCGTACACTTAGAAATGAGGGAAAGTAGGCGACCAACAGACATGGCACTTCACAGCAACCCTGGACGTCCGCAAAAGCGTCGACATGAATGTCTTTCATTCGGGAAGACGACGGTTCAATCCCGCGTCCGGCCGTCCAGATTTAGGTTTTTCGTGATTTCCCTAAATCGCTCCAGGCAAATGCCGGGATGGTTCCTTTGAGAGGGCACGGCCGACTTCATTCCAAGTCCTTCCCTAATCCGATGAGACCGATGACCTCACTGTCTGGTCTCCTCCTCGCAACAACCCCTTGAAAGTCTTGCACCCCGCATCAGAGTAGCAGGACACGGCCTGATGTGACATGGGACGTTTGTCAACGTTTGTAGTGCAGTATGAGCACCTACACTCCAATGCGCTTTTATTCTATTTTATCTCACGATTTTTTTAATTTTTTTAACTTCGTGAGCCAAGTTTTACTACGTGAAGAGAGCACTGTCTCTTGAAACGCGTTGTTGAGCTGTGGATAAGGGAGAAATACAGTTTTTTACACTTTATGTTATATCGGTCAGTGCTATGCAATGTTAAATTAGTATGAAACCTCTATTACGTCCAGATCTGCACTTCCCCCCTCTCTCTGTTCATCTCCTCCTTTCCCCTATGTCCATCCCCCCCCCCCCCCTCTGTCCATTTCCTCTTCCCCCTTCCCCCTCTCTTGAGTCTTGCTTATTGTTATAACCGTGCAGTCCTAAAGCAACGATTGCACACCAAACAGCACAGCGCCGAGAAACGACATCAAGAAGGCGGTGATCCGCGCGCCAATGGAAGCAGCGGGCAGCGCCACATCTCCAGGATGACACCCTGCCAACGATGACTTAACCAACCGCCCATCGTCGGTTGGGTCCAGTTCGGTCGCAGTCTTTGAGAGCATGAGCACTCAGTAATTGATACTTAGCCTGCTTTCTGCGAGTAGTAATAGAGTATAAATATAATTTCATGTAGGAGGCACAGGAAGCACATCAAGCCACTTCATAACAAAAGTTAAGTTGCATTTCTGTTACGTTAACCAGCAAGTGTATGTCCTGATCATTTTGCATTCCTGCCACCCTGCCACTGCTTCCTTGTTTGTGTCAGTGTTGACTCCCACAGTTGTTGTTGTTGTTGTGGTCTTCAGTCCTGAGACAGTTCTCCATGCTACTCTATCCTGTGCAAGCGTCTTCATCTCCCAGTACCTACTGCAGCTTACATCCTTATGAATCTGCTTAGTTCATTCATCTCTTGGTCTCCCTTTACGATTTTTACCCTCCATTGTACGACATTTCCAGGGGCAGATGTGGACTCTGACCACAATCTATTGGTTATGACCTGTAGATTAAAACTGAAGAAACTGCAAAAAGGTGGGAATTTAAGGAGATGGGACCTGGATAAACTAAAAGAACCAGAGGTGGTACAGAGATTCAGGGAGAGCATAAGAGAGCAATTGACAGGAATGGGGGAAATAAATACAGTAGAAGAAGAATGGGTAGCTTTGAGGGATGAAGTAGTGAAGGCAGCAGAGGATCAAGTAGGTAAAAAGACGAGGGCTAGTAGAAATCCTTGGGTAACAGAAGAAATATTGAATTTAATTGATGAAAGGAGAAAATATAAAAATGCAGTAAGTGAAACAGGCAAAAAGGAATACAAACGTCTCAAAAATGAGATCGACAGGAAGTGCAAAATGGCTAAGCAGGGATGGCTAGAGGACAAATGTAAGGATGTAGAGGCCTATCTCACTAGGGGTAAGATAGATACCGCCTACAGGAAAATTAAAGAGACCTTTGGAGATAAGAGAACGACTTGTATGAATATCAAGAGCTCAGATGGAAACCCAGTTCTAAGCAAAGAAGGGAAAGCAGAAAGGTGGAAGGAGTATATAGAGGGTCTATACAAGGGCGATGTACTTGAGGACAATATTATGGAAATTGAAGAGGATGTAGATGAAGATGAAATGGGAGATATGATACTGCGTGAAGAGTTTGACAGAGCACTGAAAGACCTGAGCCGAAACAAGGCCCCCGGAGTAGACAATATTCCATTGGAACTACTGACGGCCGTGGGGGAGCCAGTCCTGACAAAACTCTACCATCTGGTGAGCAAGATGTATGAAACAGGCGAAATACCCTCAGACTTCAAGAAGAATATAATAATTCCAATCCCAAAGAAAGCAGGTGTTGACAGATGTGAAAATTACCGAACTATCAGCTTAATAAGTCACAGCTGCAAAATACTAACACGAATTCTTTACAGACGAATGGAAAAACTAGTAGAAGCCAACCTCGGGGAAGATCAGTTTGGATTCCGTAGAAACACCGGAACACGTGACGCAATACTGACCTTACGACTTATCTTAGAAGAAAGATTAAGGAAAGGCAAACCTACGTTTCTAGCATTTGTAGACTTAGAGAAAGCTTTTGACAATGTTGACTGGAATACTCTCTTTCAAATTCTAAAGGTGGCAGGGGTAAAATACAGAGAGCGAAAGGCTATTTACAATTTGTACAGAAACCAGATGGCAGTTATAAGAGTCGAGGGACATGAAAGGGAAGCAGTGGTTGGGAAGGGAGTAAGACAGGGTTGTAGCCTCTCCCCGATGTTGTTCAATCTGTATATTGAGCAAGCAGTAAAGGAAACAAAAGAAAAATTCGGAGTAGGTATTAAAATTCATGGAGAAGAAATAAAAACTTTGAGGTTCGCCGATGACATTGTAATTCTGTCAGAGACAGCAAAGGACTTGGAAGAGCAGTTGAATGGAATGGACAGTGTCTTGAAAGGAGGATATAAGATGAACATCAACAAAAGCAAAACAAGGATAATGGAATGTAGTCTAATTAAGTCGGGTGATGCTGAGGGAATTAGATTAGGAAATGAGGCACTTAAAGTAGTAAAGGAGTTTTGCTATTTGGGGAGCAAAATAACTGATGATGGGCGAAGTAGAGAGGATATAAAATGTAGGCTGGCAATGGCAAGGAAAGCGTTTCTGAAGAAGAGATATTTGTTAATATCCAGTATTGATTTAAGTGTCAGGAAGTCATTTCTGAAAGTATTCGTATGGAGTGTAGCCATGTATGGAAGTGAAACATGGACGATAAATAGTTTGGACAAGAAGAGAATAGAAGCTTTCGAAATGTGGTGCTACAGAAGAATGCTGAAGATTAGATGGGTAGATCACATAACTAATGAGGAAGTATTGAATAGGATTGGGGAGAAGAGAAGTTTGTGGCACAAGTTGACCAGAAGAAGGGATCGGTTGGTAGGACATGTTCTGAGGCATCAAGGGATCACCAATTTAGTATTGGAGGGCAGCGTGGAGGGTAAAAATCGTAGAGGGAGACCAAGAGATGAATACACTAAGCAGATTCAGAAGGATGTGGGTTGCAGTAGGTACTGGGAGATGAAAAGACTTGCACAGGATAGAGTAGCATGGAGGGCTGCATCAAACCAGTCTCAGGACTGAAGACCACAACAACAACAACACCCTCCACGCTGCCCTCCAATACTAAACTGGTGATCCCTTAATGCCTCAGAACATGTCCTACCAACCGATCCCTTCTTCTAGTCAAGTTGTGCCACAAACTCCTTTTCTCCCCAATTATATTCAATACCTCTTCATTAGTTATGTCATCTACCCATCTAATCTTCACGATTCTTCTGTAGCACCACATTTCGAAAGCTTCTATTCTCCTCTTGTCCAAAATATTTATCGCCCACGTTTCACTTCCATACATGGCTACATTCCATACAAATACTTTCAGAAACGACTTCCTGACACTTAAATCAAAATTCGATGTTAACAAATTTCTCTTCTTCAGAAACGTTTTCCTTGCCATTGCCAGTCTATACATTTTATATCCTCTCTACTTCGACTATCATCAGCTTTTTGCTCTCCAAAGAGCAAAACTCCTTTACTACGTTAAGTGTCTAATTTCCTAATCTCATTCCCTCAGCATCACCCGAGTTAACTCGACTACATTCCATTATCCTCATTTTGCTTTTGTTGATGTTCATCTTATATCCTCCTTTCAAGACACTGTCCATTCCGTTCAACTGGTCTTCCATGTCCTTTGCTGTCTCTGACAGAATTACAATGTCATTGGCGAACCTCAAAGTTTTTATTTCTTCTCCATAGGCTTTAATACCTACTCCGAATTTTCATTTTGTTTCCTTGACTGCTTGCTCAATATACACATTGAATAACATTGGGGAGAGGCTAAAACCCTGTCGCACTCCCTTCCCAACCACTGCTTCCCTTTCATGTCCCTCGACTCTTATAACCGCCATCTGGTTTCTGTACAAATTATAAATAGCCTTTCGCTCCCAGTATTTTACCCCTGCTACCTTCAGAATTTGAAAGAGAGTATTCCAGTCAACATTGTCAAAAGCTTTCTCTAAGTCTACAAATGCTAAAAACGTATGTTTGCCTATCCTTACTCTGTCTTCTAAGATAAGTTGAAATGGCTCTGAGCACTATGGGACTCAACTGCTGAGGTCATTAGTCCCCTAGAACTTAGAACTAGTTAAACCTAACTAACCTAAGGACAGCACAAACATCCATGCCCGAGGCAGGATTCGAACCTGCGACCGTAGCGGTCTTGCGGTTCCAGACTGCAGCGCCTTTAACCGCACGGCCACTTCGGCCGGCCCTAAGATAAGTCGTAGGGTCTGTATTGCCTTACGTGTTCCAATATTTCTTCGGAATCCGAACTGATCTTCCCCGGAGTCGGCTTCTACTAGTTATTCACGTTAGTATTTTGCAGCCTTGACTTATTAAACTGATGGTTCGGTAATTTTCAAATCTGTCAACACCTGCTTTCTTTGGGATTGAAATTATTATATTCTTCTTGAAGTCTGAGGGTATTTCGCCTGTCTCATACATCTTGCTCACCAGATGGTAGAGTTTTTTCAGGACTGGCTCTCCCAAGGCTGTCAGTAGTTCTAATGGAATGGTGTCTACTCCCGGAGCCTTGTTTCGACTCAGGTCTTTAAGTGCTCTGTCAAACTCTTCACGCAGTATCATATCTCCCATCTACATCCTCTTCCATTTCCATAATATTGTCCTCAAGTACATCGCCCTTGTATACGCCCTCTACACAGGGTTTTACAAAAACGTACGGCCAAATTTCCAGGAAACATTCCTCACACACAAAGAAAGAAAATATGTTATGTGGACATGTGTCCGAAAACGCTTACCTTCCATGTTAGAGCTCATTTTATAACCTCTCTTCAAATCACATTGATCACGGAATGGAAACACACAGCAACAGAACGTACCAGCGTGACTTCAAACACTTTGTTACTGGAAATGTTCAAAATGTCCTCCGTTAGCGAGCATACATGCATTCACCCTCCGTCGCATGGAATCCCTGATGCGCTGATGCAGCCCTGGAGAATGGCGTATTTTATCACAGCCGTCCACAATACGAGCACGAAGAGTCTTTACATTTGGTACCGGGGTTGCGTAGGCAAGAGCTTTCAAATGCCCCCATAAATGAAAGTGAAGGAGGTTGAGGTCAGGAGAGCGTGGAGGCCATGGAAATAGTCCGCCTCTACCAATCCATCGGTCACCGAATCTGTTGTTGAGAAGCGTACGAACACTTCGACTGAAATGTCCAGGAGCTCCATCGTGCATGAACCACATGTTGTGTCGTACTTGTTCAGAAAGGCACATGTTCTAGCAGCACAGGTAGAGTATCCCGTATGAAATCATGATAACGTGCTCCATTGAGCGTAGATGGAAGAACATGGGGCCCAATCAAGACATCACCAACAATGCCTGCCCAAACGTTCACAGAAAATCCGTGTTGATGACGTGATTGCACAACTGCGTGCGGATTCTCGTCAGCCAACACATGTTGATTGTGAAAATTTACAATTTGATCACGTTGGAATCAAGCCTCATCCGTAAAGAGAACATTTGCACTGAAATGAGGATTGACACATTGTTGAATGAACCATTCGCAGAAGTGTACCCGTGGAGGCCAATCAGCTACTGATAGTGCCTGCACACGCTGTACATGGTACGGAAACAACTGGTTCTCCCGTAGCACTCTCCATACAGTGACGTGGTCAACGTTACCTTGTACAGCAGCAACTTCTCTGACGCTGACATTAGGGTTATCGTCAACTGCACGAAGAATTGCCTCGTCCATTGCAGGTGTTCTCGTCGTTCTAGGTGTTGCCCAGTCGCAAGTCATAGGCTGGAATGTCCCGTGCTCCCTATGACGCCGATCAATTGCTTCGAACGTCTTCCTGTCGGGACACCTTCGTTCTGTAAATCTGTCTCGATACAAACGTACCGCGCCACGGCTATTGCCCCGTGCTAATTCATACATCAAATGGGCACCCGCCAACTCTGCATTTGTAAACATTGCACTGACTGCAAAACCACGTTCGTGATGAACACTAACCTGTTGATGTTACGTACTGATGTGCTTGATGCTAGTACTGTGGAGCACTGAATCGCATGTGAACATAAGCACCGAAGTCAACGTTGCCATCCTTCAATTGGGCCAACTGGCGGTGAATCGAGGAAGTACAGTACATACTGACGAAACTAAAATGAGCTCTAACATGGAAATTAAGCCTTTCCGGACACATGTCCACATAACATCTTTTCTTTATTTGTGTGTGAGGAATGTTTCCTGAAAGTTTGGTCGTACCTTTCTGTAACACCCTGTATACTCCTTCCACCTTTCTGCTTTCCCTTCTTTGCTTAGAATTGGGTTTCCATCTGAGCTCTTGATATTCACACAAGTGGTTCTCTTTTCTCCAAAGGTCTCTTTAATTTTTCTGTAGGCAGTATCTACCTTACCCCTAGTGCAGTGTTCGATTTGTGCTTTTACCAGTGGGGGGATGTCTTAGGGGGTTAGTATAACTATATACGTTACATGCTTAGACCGTGGCGTTACCCATGGTTAAACAGTTATTTATAAATAGATGTTAATGCCGAAACTCACTATTCAAGCGTATGCACTATCAGAAAAGCCATCCCTGGTTATATCTATGAAAGTACATTGTAGGTAAAGCTTATTTACAAAATCATCTACATTCAGGTATACGAGGGGAATTCAAAAAGTAAAGGCACATTTGTGAAAAGCTGTACTTATTCTGATGATATAAAACTGATACATGCGTTATTTTTCTACGTAACCTCCCTGGACTTCAATGCCGTTTTCCCGACGTTTTACGAGTTTGTTTATTTCATCATACGTTTATCGGTTGCATCTGTTACCAATTTTGCACCGCAGCAATGACGTCTCCATCACTTTCAAATCTTCTTCCCTGTAGTGCTTCCGTTAAGGGTCCAAACATGTGAAAATCGCTTGGAGCCAGGTCTGGACTGTATGGTGCATGTTCCAGCACATCGAATCTCAACTCCTTTATTGCGTCGGCTGCCCGTTTGGCAGAATGTGGGCGAGCGTTATCTTGCTGCAGGATGACACCTCTTCGCAGTTTTCCACGACGTTTGTATCTGATGGTAGGTTTTAGTTTCGTACGCAACACATCACATCCACCATACAATACAAATCTGGCTGTAAAGCCTCCTTTACGCTGGGGCGACGTCTTGCAACATTGTGGCATGCTATGGAAATGTGGTGTACGTCGTCTTGTCATTTAGCTCTAAATGTTTTGAAATGCTTAACTACTACACAACACTTTTTCAAAATTAATAAGCAAACTTATTAATATTATTAATAGTAAACTTTCAGTGTTCGGCTCCACAAATTTAAATTATATGTAAAGTTTTACTCCAGTGCGTGGGAAATAAACATCCCAGGTTGGGATGCATAAACTATAACCAGAGGATGGGATGGTCTGATGCAGAGGGGGGGAAAATCCCCCCTCCCATCCCCCCCTGCAAATCGCACACTGCCCTAGTGAGATAAGCCTCTACATCCTTACATTTTTTCCTCTAGCCATCCCTGCTTAGCCATTTTGCACATTCTGGTTTCTGCGAGTAGTAATAGAGTATAGATGTAATTTCATGTAGGAGCACGTCAAGCCACTTCATAACAAAAAGTTTAAGTTACATTTCTTTTATGTTAACCTGCAAGTGTATGTACTGATCATTTTCCATTCCTGCCACCCTGCCCTCCTTCCTTGTTTGTGTCAGTGTTGACTCCCACAGTAGCCAACACAATAATAGCCTATGAAGCATTTATTGAAATCTACTGAAATAAATGGGTAAACCAGATGCGATCACTAGTGAACGGGGTAAGGAAAGACCTTTTCTGCTGCTAGGTCTGTGAGGACAGTACAGTCAATGACAGTGTCTCGTACAGATTTAATCTGCAAACTGTTATTATTACAAAACTACAGGCAATTCAGATGCGTAGCAGTACTTTAACCATAAGCTGAGAAGCCGTAAAGACAACTTTCCTGTTCTCTGTTAAAACCGACTGAGAGCAAGAAAACAAAACAGAACATAGTTGTGTATTTTTTTGTTTAGACAAAGTAGGAAAAGACAGATTGCTACTTACCGTAAAGAAGACACGTCAATTTGCAGACCGGCGCAGTTAGGCAATAGAGTTGCATCAGATCCCAGTTATCTGCTTATCAGATCAGTGATTATCTCGTAGACAAATGCCTGCCTGAATGTGGGAATATGTTCGTAGTTCGTAATTGGGGTCATTTTTTTTTACAAGGATCGTAAATCTTTTCTCGCGTAGCTCGCTTTGTATTTTCTACTACTGCTGCTCACTTGGGCGTATGCTGTGTTACCTGAAGCAATAATGAAGGAACAGGTATGGGTCTCCTCTTGTGAAATGAAAATGGAACCGCGGAAAATCAATTTATTTTTGGTTGGTGCACTTTATACACAGGCGCGCACGTTCGAGGGTTAAAAGACACTCACATACAGCTTTTGGCTATAGCCTTCGTCAGTAAAAGAGACATATACATGCATCATTCACACACACACACACACACAAGCAAGCACCTCTCACGCACAGCCGACGGCCAACTCCAGATCTCCGGCCGGAATGCCTTTTAATCTGGGGCATTCGATGATCAACATCAGCGCGATAACGAAGTCTGCGTTGCGCGCGGACGATCGTTGATACAGTGTGGCTCGGAAATAGATACGGTTTGGAAGGCGGTGAATAAACGCAGGAAAGGAGAGAAAGAAGGGACGGTATAGAGAAGAGTAACAAAGGAAAGCTTCACAGGGTTTTAGGAAGGACTGACCAATGCTGTGGCTGAAAGCTATATGTAAATGTCTTTTAATTGTGCCTGTCTGCAACTTGATGTGTCTTCTTTACAGTAAGTAGCAATCTTTCTTTTCCTACATTGTTGATATTCCATCTGGAGTTTCCATTGTTCTATTTTTGTTTAAAGTTATATTTAAGGAGAAAGAATTTATAGGAGAAACTATATGTCTACTGGTTTAAATGCCCTTCTAGTGTACTTAAAACTGGCCACAAGAAAGAAAACGGAACTCCAAATTTTCTCAGCACAGCATTTTTCTTTTTCGCAAAAAAATATATAGATTATGTCTACCCAGATGTTCATTATAATATCATGTAAAAATTTGGAGTAAATCGTTTACGAAATTTTCCAGGCTTTTTGTAACAACGTTATATATTACTATAGACTTAAAATACATATCTGCACTAGCGGACCTTACAGACGTGGACGTGCGTTATGTTTCAAGCGATTAGAGTATTAAACAAAGTATGATAGACAAATAATATAATAATTTCATTATTCTTTATTTTGAAATAACATCGATTTCTCTAAAAACAATTCGTTATAATCAATAATGTTTGTTTAATTTTATCTTAATGCGAGTTGATGAACAATGTTTTTAGTCAATTCCTGAGGAGTATAAATGAATAAACTTGACGGTTTTCCAACTCGAGAACACGCCACATATAATTGGCCATGTGAAAAGACCGGATTTTCTAGATCCAACCCACAAATCGACATTGTTTGACCTTGTGACTTATTAATAGTCATGGCATATGCCAAGCGAATTGGAAATTGCAGACGTCCGAATGGAATGAGTGAGTCTGAAGGGATCATTGGGATTCGTCGCAGGAGAACAACTTCACCTTCAAATTTGCCGTTCAAAATTGTAGCTTCAAGAACATGGCCCATAATTTTTTATGACTAATCTTGCACCGTTGCATAGAGCTTAGGTGCATTTAAATTCCGAAGCAAAATGATAGGTGAGCCAATTTTTAATCGCAAGTTATGTGGTGGCATTCCTTGTAAATCCAGCGAATTCAAAAATTCACACGATAGTTGACTGCTTCGTCAGGATCGGTAACAGTGTCCATCGATCTGAACAATATCTCATTGCCGGGCAATGACTGTTGTATTTTGAAGTTGATAGCGTCAACATCGATATTTTTTGCAGCTAAAATAGCTCGTTCACGAAGCCTCGCATGATTAATATAATTAGCTTGTAAATCTGGAAATATACTTTCAATCAAAGCATCTTCCGTATTTACCATGTTGCAGAAATTGTCTGGCAATTTGATCCATTGTGCGTCTCCATGCAATGGTATTGTTCCATTTCCAATGTTGAGCAATTGCTCGGAGAATGATAGGGCCAATGGATCGTTTTGTAGTTGATTCAAAGGTTCAAATGGCTCTGACCACTATGGGACTTAACAACTGAGATCATCAGTCCCCTAGAACTTAGATCTACGTAACCTAACTAACCTAAGGACATCACACACATCCATGCCCGAGGCAGGATTCGAACCTGCGACCGTAGCAGTCGCGCGGTTCCGGACTGAAGCGCCTAGAACCGCTCGTCCACATCGGCCGGCTTTGCAGTTGAACACGTATATTTGTGTTAAGACGTAATGTATTGACATTTTGCCATAGACAAGATTGTTTTATACATTCATCCGCATATGTAGCGCGTACAATGACTGGCAATGTCTGTTTAAAATCACCACAGCAGCAGTAAGGCATCACCAAAAAGCCTGGTGTTATTATTTGGATCTTTCATCATTCTATCGAGGGCTTCAAGTGAATGCTTGTGGACCATAGTGAATTCATCCCAGATAATAATTTTGCAGTTTTGCAAAACTTTATCCATAGCGGAATGCTTTTTTTTATGTTGCACACTGCACCTGGATTTGTGTGAATGTTCAACGGCAACTTGAGTGCTGAATGTGCAGTCCGTCCGCCATCAAGCACAGTGGCTGCAATACCTGACGAAGCAATTGCTAACGCAATATGATTTTGTGATCGAATGCGCGCAAGTATTAGTGAGATGAGAAACTTTTTCCAGTCCCACCTGGTGCTTCAAAAAAATAAATAAATAAATAAATAAATAAATTAATTAATTAATTAATTTAAAAAAATCCTCCTTGGTCTGCTGCAATTGACAAATTAATTCGCTCATATACATTCTTTTGTTCATCAGTGAGTAGTTGCTCATTATTTTCAACGAAAGTAGTTAAAGAGACCTTATTGAACTGTTGTTCGCGCTGAATCTCGCTGTTAATGATGTCTGTTGCTGGGCGGTTAGGAGAGGACATACCAAAATAAATGAGTGGCATATTCGACATCAGAATGCAAATATCTTCAATCTTTATTAGCGCCTCGTTATATATTTCCGGCGCAAAATCGATAATGGGATATTGATCAGCGATCCGAATGCGATGCAGAATGTCGTCGCTCATGGAATCTTTATATTTGTCCCAGAGGACAGAAGCTTGAGATGGAAAACATTTCGTCAATAATATGGAGAATTTGATGAGGAGAGGAACTCAATGCTGCATCTGCAAGTGTTATATGCCAATTGTTGTCATCTTCCAGCAAATGTAATTCGAGACACGCATCATGATATGTGTCGTACAAAATGCCATTGACTGTTCGCAAGTATTGGAAGGACAGTCCACGAATATTAACCAACAATAAACGCAAGAAGAAACATTCGTGTTGCTTTGGATGAACTGTGTATAATCGGCCTAATGTATTTCCCATAAATATGCCGTTGTATCCTTCAACCGGAACACCTTGCTTTCGTGGTTCCCACTTTTTTGACTGTTTGTTCCATGTGAAATACCGTGGCACATCAGTATACATTAATGTCTTTGCGAATTGATCGGGAATACCTGGTCGGTTGCATAGTTCGAAAAACTCAGTTAATGTGGTTTTTGGGGCAATTGATGCACGTTGTTGAACAGTCTCTTCCGTGATATAAAGACGCTGTCCATTTTCAAGTTGCACGGCCAAATGTATAACAGCAGGGTTTCTTTCGTGTATCGGAAAACCCAAAATACGCCAAATTGTTTCATTGCTGCTGATGTTGGTTCAAATGGCACTGAGCACTATGGGACTTAACTTCTGAGGTCATCAGTCCCCTAGAACTTAGAACTACTTAAACCTAACTAACCTAAGGACATCACACACATCCATGCCCGAGGCAGGATTCGAACCTGCGACCGGAGCGGTCGCGCGGTTCCAGACTGTAGCGCCTAGAACCGCTCGGCCACTCCGGCCGGCGCTGCTGATGTATCGGCCCATTTGATACCGTGTTATTTCATCGTTTTCGTTAACATTGTGAACAGCAAATACAGCCGTATCACTGCCCATATGGACATATTTGCATATATATTTTATGGACTTCACCGAACTGCAGAGCTCAATGTTTATGTGTGCTTTGCAGATTTTACACAGCAATGGTGAATATGGAGCCACCCAGTGATTGTCAATGTCAACTGTTGTATCGTTTGACATGCGTAATTGATGTGATTGATCGCCATTGTCAATGTCTCTACGACGATACAATGGATAACCATCGATATTAGTGATTGTATCATTTATAGAATTTTTGGAAAAGTTGCGTACATTTTCCATTGGCCATGCACGACGCCGTCATGTTTATAGCATCGCATGGACCATGGATCATGTTAGCGATAACAATCTCATACAATTCTTGATCGATATTCCGATCCGGAATTTCCGCAGAGATAATTTTATCAATTTCTTCAGACTGTATTTTGTCGACCAACCAAATCAAAATATGCGCATGTGGCAAACCTCGTTTTTGCCATTCAACAGAATACAGCCAGCAACGTGTTTTGCCAAATACAGATGAATGTATAATCAAGTTCATGAACGATTTTAACTTTTGTCTGAAGACACGTGCAGTGATATCGTGTCCATCTATTGCAGTTTGACCTGGCAATAACGCAATTTTAATTTCATCCCATTTTGGATTACACGTAAATGTAATGAACAAATCTGGTCGTCCGTACGCCCGCACAAAAGTCATGGCGTCTTGTATGTATTCTTGCATATGACGTGGTCTACCAATATATGATGATGGATGAATATATGAAGTACCGATGTCGCTGATATTAGTTGTTCCATCTACGTTACCAACAATAGCATCACGCAAATGAATATATTCCTCAGCTCGAAGTTTCGCTTGATTATACCTGATGTATCGTAACCGCTCGCTTTCAATTTTCGCATACATATGAGCGACATATTGATGAAACAGCTGGCGGCATCGGAGAATATTATTGTCTTCATTGGCACGAATCATCAACCTGTATGCGTAGAAGTTCATCGCGCTCACTTTCTTGATGGTTTGTGCACCTTCAAAGTAAAAATATAATTAAGACAAAAAGAAATTAATCGTGGATAAAAATAGGACATGTGTAGATTGTACCTGTTGCTGGATTTCTTTGTTTGATATTTAAATGATATCCATCTTCTCCTTCCCAAAATATCAATGGATATTGCAAAGCGTCGTAAGGGCGATGACTGTCTTCAGTCGTATGCACTGTGCTATCTCTGCGTTGGATTTGTATATCTCGATGTCCAAATGCGTCGTCAACCATAACAACTGCAACTTCATTAATGGTCGGTACGTTATATCGGCCCGCGTGCTGTCCAGATGGTACTTTGTCTGCTTTGATGACGATCGTACTTGTCGTTTTGCAGTCTGTATTGAACAACTGGACCAACTGGCTGCGATTCTGTAAAAACGGTTCAAAAATACCCACAATTTCTCGCTCCTCTATCTGTTCGATATGTTTGTAATGGCAGCGTGCGTTTTTTTGCTTTTCCTCATCACCCATGAAGTGGATTTGCAGAAATTCTGAATCGGTATCAGGCATAGCCATTAAAGAACCAGTTTGATGATACACTTGGCCCTGATTCTTAAACATTGAATAAAAATTGCGACCATCCTCATTCTGAACGATTTTTGTTGCCCCGAATGATGTCATTTGAAAGCACGAATTGAATTTGCGAATTTTACGCAAAATCAATTTAGATTGTGATGTAGCTCCAGCCAGTAGGGTTTTCAGTGGTTCTGGCGGTGAATTCAGTGGTGGCAATACAACTTTTCCAGACACTCAGCAGAAACCGGCCGATTCACCTTTGTATTTGAGTGCGTGACAGTGTTGGCATTGTTTGTTCATAGCACCGATTACTATTTGTGAATGTGACGAATAGTCGATGTCCGACTCATATTCAAACGCAAGGCGAAGAAGTGATGCTCGTGTCAATGCGCGATACCCTTGCAAACGCTGTTGTTCACGAGTACTGATTGTGTCGGTGACTCGTTGACGGGCCAGTCTTTGTCTCAATGCATTAGCTCGAAGGCGTTCGTTGCGTTGCTCTTGACTTTCATTAGCACGTCTGATTGCAGCCTGGTTTCTTAAATTTTCATTGGCCGTCAATCGATCTTCTGCTGATCTATTTAACCGACGGTTCTGGGCTAATTGTGAATTCAGTGTCCGTCGACCAATATTTCCTCCTCGTCCACGAGGATGTGGCATTGTTTTATGTACGTAACTTATATGTGAATATAATACACTTAATATTCACTGAAATGCGACACCGTAAAAAAAATTATAATGTCAAAATAACAAAACACACATAATATAATAAACATACAAATTAAAATGTCCAAAAATAAACGAAATCCTATGCACGTAACTTATATCTGAATATAATACGCTCAATATTGCACACAAAAATGCAACGCCGCCTACCGTGCTGATTTAAGAATGTAAATTTTTCAGGCCCCCACTTGAATGCATCCACAAAAATTCATTCAAGTCTATCCAGCCGTTTAGTTGCAGTATAGATAAATAACCTAGATACCGACTGCAGTGCCATCTGCCGGGCTGATTTGTGAATTTAAACCATCCAGGGCGCCACCCAAACGCATACAAAAAATTTCATACAAATCGGCCCAGCCGTTTAGGAGGAGTTCAGTGACATACACACGTACAGTAGAATTATATATATAAAGATTTAGATTAAAAATGTAGCCCATGTTCGTCCGAAAGTTTATTAGAGTACCATGCAGAAATTTGCAGTAAATCGGTCAAGAGCTATGAGTATTTGTTCAATAGAGGAGATATGGTTCACAGTAGCGAAGTTAACCAGAGCTCCTCAGGTATGCATTTTTGAACTCATGTTTACTGGACTTTTTTTTTCTTGCTTTGGTCCATACCACCTCCTCTGAAAGTTGCCTACACTGTAATCTTAGCAACAACAGTACCAACACATGTGAAACTACCTGGCAGACTAAAACTGTGTGCCGGACCGGGACTCGAACTCGGGAGCTTTGTCTTTCGCGGGCAAGTGCTCTACCATTTGAGCTACCCCAGCACGACTCACTACCCGTCCTCATAGCTTCAATTCTGTCAGTACATCTACTCCTACCTTCCAAGCTTCACAGAAGCTCTTCTGCGAACCTTGCAGAACTAGCACTCCTGGAAGAAAGGATATTGCGGAGACATAGCTTAGCCACAGCCTGGGGGATGTTTCCAGAATGAGATTTTCACTCAGCAGCGGAGTGAGAGCTGATATGAAACTTTCTGGCGGATTAAAACTGTGTGCCGGACCGAGACTCGATCTCACGAGCTTTGCCTTTCGCGGGCAAGTGCTCTACCATCTGAGCTACCCCAGCACGACTCACGGCCCGTCCTCACAGCTTCAATTCTGCTTGTACCTCTTCTCCTACCTTCCAAACTTGAAGCTGTTGGGACGGGTCGTGAGTCGTGCTTGGGTATCTCATATGGTAGAACAATTGGCCGCGAAAGGCAAAGGTCCCGAGTTCGAGTCTCGGTCTGGCACACACTTTTAATCTGCCAGAAAGTTTCATATCAGCGCACATTGCACTGTAGAGTGAAAATCTCATTCTGTGAACATTTCCCAAACTGTGGCTAAGCCATGTCTCCGCAATATCCTTTCTTCCGGGAGTGCTAGTTCTGCGAGGTTCGCAGAAGAGCTTCTGTGAAGTTTGGAAGGTAGGAGACGAGGTACTGGCAGAATGGAAGCTGTGAGGACGGGTCGTGAGTCGTGCTGGGGTAGCTCAGGTGGTAGAGCACTTCTCCGCAAAAGGCAAAGGTCCCGAGTTCGGGTCTCTGTCCCTCACACAGTTTTAATCTGCCAGGAAGTTTCATATCAGCGCACACTTCGCTGCAGAGTGAAATTCTCATTCTCTACAAACACATGTATTCCACTGTCAGGGATGTCAGAACGATTTTCGCTTATGAGTTCCGACTCGTTCGTTTCCGGTATAGGGACACTTACCTCAAATTGATAAATTTTCTTTCTCCATTTAATGATGTTAATTTTTAACATCATCACGTGAATTTACAGGTGCGGGCGCATATAGCTTTGATGCTCTGTAGCATCGATGAATGACGTTTCCTTAGATGGGCCCCCATGTAAAAGTTGATCCACTAAGTTAACTCGACAACCTCAAACAGTGCAAGTTTTAGATAATTCAGCCTGTCCATCAGAATGTTTATGAGAGTAGTGGGTAAAAAATGTGAAATAAATCGGTCAAGTACTTTTCAAGATTTTTGGTGACAACTTTAAACAACAACTTGTCTTTATATAGCAGTATATGCGAGAGTTTCCCAGATAGTAATGCACCACCTTTTTTTTTCGCAGCCGAGAGCAATGCTACGAATGCGGAACGTTACTTATGTGTTATCTGAAGTCTCCTGAGTGAACGCGTCAAGTTTCCGTCACTTCCGACAGATAGCGTAGCTGAAGGACAGTTTCAAAATGGCGTCTGTAGGTGATTTTATTTTTTATTTATGTACACGTCTAGTTCCGTAGGACGTAAACGCAAACAACAATATAACATAAGAATTAGCTTAATTTTTCAAGGAACTGCTCAACAGAGGGATTGACCCATGAGGAAACTCTTCAGTTTTATTTGAAAGCGCGTGGATTACTGCTAAGATTTTTGAATTCTTCTGGTACCTTATTCAAAATGTATGCAGCAGTATATATTAGACCATCTCCTCACCCAGGGTGCCCTGATATACCACCGTCGCCACCCTGTTGAATCCTCCAAATCCCCTCGCCAATCCTACCGTTGCCAGCGGTGCCTGATGTACAATGACCACCTGACTCCCAACTGCAAAAACCCCCCCACCTGTCCCCATTGCAAGGCCTCCCACTTTCTCAAGAACTGCCCCAACCTCGCTGCTCCTCCTTCCTGTAATACCTGCAATGGCCCCCATCCCACATACTCGCACAAGTGTAAAGCTAAACCCCCTCCAGCCACCCCTGAACTTACAGTCCCAGTTCGTCCCGTCGATCCTCCTGTCCATCCTAACAATTCCCTCCGTCCACCCCGCACGGCCGAGGACATCATCCGGTTCATTACCGTTGTACTCCAAAACATTCACCCTTTTCAGCGCCCGCACACCTTCCAACAAATATCCCTTGCTGCTCGCTCTGTTTTCCACCTGAACACCTTCGCCACTTACTCCCACAACCAAGCCCACTTCACCTTCACCCGCCTCGACACCCTAGTTTAAGTCTCTTCCCTCTCTTCCCCCCCTCCTTCCCGTCATGGCGCGGCACGAGTCTCGCATCCTCTTCCAGAACATTCGCTCCTTCCGCTCCAACAAATACCTCCTCATGCACACCCTCTCCCACCACCAGGTCGACACCTTCCTCTTGAACGAAACCTTTCTCCAGCCCCACCATTCTATCCGCACCTCCCCCTATATCCTCCACTGCACTGATGCTCCTGGTCCTCGTGCGCAGGGAGGAGTCGCGATTGGCCACCTTAAGCATATCCCCGTCCGGCCACAACCTCTCCTCAATGACCCCACTGAACACCTTATCCTTAGCGTCTTCTTTCCCTCCCTCACCATTACCTGTGCCACCATCTATGTCCGCTCCACTGCACCTCTTCCTTATGACTTCATCTCACACATTGACCACACCTTCTCCACCTATGTGATTGCCGCCGACCTCAACATCCATAGCCGCACTCCTGCTGCCCTTCGGCGGTGGCATCAGTTCCTCTCCACAATCCAGGGTGACCTTGTTCCCATTCCCCAGCACACCCGACCCGAAAGTAACACCACCCCCGATGTTGTCATTGCCTCCGCCAACCTCCTTGGGCGTATCACTGTCGCCGTCCTTGACCCCACAGGTAGCGATCACCTCCCTGTCCTTCTCACCATAACGTCTGCAAACCGCCCCCCTCCGGCTCCGCACCCTGCACCCCCTCCCAAGGTCGTCCATGAGTATCGCCGTGCCAACTGGGATGCCTACCAGGACTCCATCTCCACCCAGGTCGAAAGCCACCCTCTTACCTATCGCCATCCTGACGACATCATCTGCGCCTCATCCTTCCTTCAGACGGTAATTACTGACGCCGTGGAGGCCCATGTTCCTACTAAAACCATCCACCCACACCGTCCCACTCTCCCTCCGTGGGCTGTCCTCCTCCTCCGTGAATCCCGCCGCCTCTATCGCTCCTTCCTCCGCACTCGTGACAGGGATACACTCCAACGCCACCGGCAAATACAGCGACACGTACGGAACCTCATTACAGCAACGAAACGCCGGGACTGGCGCCAGACCTGCACACGACTCAATGCCACTCTCCCTATCAACTCCTCCAAGTACTGGTCCGCCTTCCATCGTCTTACTGGTTCCCTTTCCGCTCCCCACTACCCCCTTCTCCATAACGATCGCCCCCTTCCAGACAACCTCAGTAAGGCCAACCACTTCGCTTCCCACCTTTCTGAGGTCTTCTCCATCCCCGATGATCCCCACTTTGATTATTCTCTTTTCCCCACCGTCATGGAACGTGCTGATACGTCGCTCCACTTGCTCCTAGTCTCCAGTACTTGGGGCAGTTGCCCCCCTCCGACGTCAACACTCCCATCACAGCACAAGGCATTAAACTTCTCATCCTGTCCAAACGCAACACGGCCCCTGGTCACGACTTTGTCACCTACCGTCACCTTCGAGAAAGCCCCTATTCCTTCCTAACTGTCCTCGCCCGTCTCTATAATGGCATCCTCTCTACTGGCTTCTACCCTGACCTGTGGAAGACCTCCCGCGTCCTCCTATTCCTCAAACCCAACAAACCCCCTTCCGCCGCCTCTTCCTATCATCCCATCTGCCTCACCTCCATCTTCAGTAAGGTCTTTGAATCCATCCTCTCCCACCGTATCCATCGGCACCTTGCTCAACAACACCTCCTCCCCCTTACCCAGTGTGGCTTCCGACCCTCCTTCTCTGCTGACGACCAACTCCTCAACCTTGTTCACCTTCTGTCCCTCCAGCTCAACTCCCGTTGCTCCGCCATTTTTGTTTCCCTTGACCTCCAAAATGCCTATGACCATGTATGGCATCCCGGTCTCCTCTTTAAACTCCAAACCTACGCCCTGCCTATCAATTTTGTCCATCTGGTCGCTTCCTTCCTCTCGCACCGTCCTTCCTATGTCACCCTCCACAACACCACCTCCCATATCTTTTATCCCACGGCTGGCGTCCCCCAGGGTTCTGTCCTCTCCCCTCTCCTTTATCTCTTGTATACAGTTGATATGCCCAAGCCACCCCCATCAGTCCACCTTCTCCAATATGCTGATGACACCGCCTTCCTGGCTCTCTATCCTACCCTTCAACGGTCTCAACGTACCCTCCAAACCCACCTTAACCAGTTCACCACTTGGTGTAATCAGTGGCTCCTCCGTCTCAACCCCTCCAAAACCCAGGCAATCATCATAGGCCACACCATTCGCTCCTTTCGCCTCCATGATTTCTACCTCACCCTTTATGGTCGTCCTATCCAACTCACCCCCACCCTGAAATACCTTGGCCTCACCCTTGACCGACACCTCACCTGGACCCCTCATCTCCTGAACATCCAGCAGAAAGCCCATTCCCTCCTCCGCCTCCTGAAACTCCTGTCCGGCTGGACATGGGGATTGCATCCTTCTACCATCCTCCACACCTACAAATCCCTCATCCGTCCTATCCTCTGTTATGCCAGCATCGCCTGGATCTCCGCCCCCACCCGCTTTTACAAGGCCCTCCAAATCCTCAAACGCCATGCGCTCCGCCTTGCCTTCCGTATCCGCCTTCCTTCCCCCACACGGCTCCTGTATGAACTGATCCCCTTCCCACACCTTCTCTTGTTCCTCCAACATCTCCGCATCCTTTACATTGTTCGCAGGGTTGATCCCCCCCACCCTCTGGTTTCCTCCTTCCTCTCCACCCCCCGCCCGTTGCCGCGCCTCTATCGCTGTATCCCTCCCTCTCTCCACCTCCACACCCTCCATCTCCTTCATCAGAGCAATTTCCAATGCCTCCCCCTCCCGGATGACGAACTTCGCCGTGACATATACCCTTCCTTCCAACTATAACCCGGCCTTGTTCCCCCCCCCCCCCCCTCCCCAGGGCCCCTCCCCCATCTCTTCCCCTCCCTCCCTTCTTCAGGTCTCCCTCATCTCCTAGAACCTGGCAGATCCTCTGTATTGATCGTCATCAGTGTGCCACATCAGTGTTGTGTTTAGTGCTGTTTCTCGTGTGCATCAAGAGGTGTGGTTTTAATTGTGTACTGCCTTGAGGTTCGCCGTCAGTGTTACGTTATGTGCTATGCCACCCGTCACCACCTTTATGCTCCAGTCATACTGTGCCTTGTGTTCTTTTCATCGTCGCAGTGTGTGGCTTTTTGTGTGTGCTACTTTTAAACAGTTTTTTATCTCCATTTTAGTTGCCCCATTTTTTGTCTATTGCCTTCCATGTTGTTCCCCCTTTTTTATATCTATGTTCGCCTTATTCTCTCCTTTGCTGTTTTTAAATGTCTTCTATTGTTTTGTTCTATGTCTTTCGGCTGAAGAGCAGCGCATATGCTGCTGCCAGCCCGCCCCGATGGGAAATTGAAATACAATAAAGAAAAAAAAAAAAACAGCAGTATCCTGCACACTTTTTGAAACGTCCCCTTAGAAAAATTAAGGAATTACTGTGCTGATAAACCTCTTACATTATTTGATTTTCAAACAGCTGAGCAAAACTGAACGTACTCAGACATTTCGCTCTTTACTTATTCTGATAAACACTAAGCTGACACACAATATTTTTAGCGCAACGCAATCTGACTTTCAAAAATCCCTACAAAAGAATGGGCCTGACTAACAATAACCTATACCTTTCATGAATCACTTACCTCACAAAAATCTTCGTTATTCGAACTACTGCAATACAGCGAGCGCCACTACTGCCAGCTTAATAAAAGATTCTAACTACTGAAGGGACTAACTACTGATAGGCGTAGTTAGCAAATGAAAGATTTTGATAGAGAACAAACAATGTATTTACCATAATAGTGTCCAAAAGTAGTTCATGACATCCAGTATTACAAAATTACTGTCTCTGATGGACACACGTCCAGATCATCCGCTCTCAAAACTCCGCCATCTCTCTCCCAACATCCACCACTGCTGGCGGCTCACTTCCAACTGCACAGCGCTACGCGCTGTTAACATCCAACTGCCCAACACTACAATAGTGACTATTCCAACAATGCCACCCAGCCACAGACTGCACACAGCACAGCCAGTGATTTTCACACAGAGCGCTACACGGCGTTACCAACATAAAAACCTAAACAGCCTACTTACACTTTCTGCACAAGAGTTAAGTAAGTGCGATCCTAATGCAGACTGAATTTCTGCCAAGTATTAATTCAGCGAAAGCTGCTAATTCTTGGGAATAAGCTGATACTGTAAACAAGGAACGACAGTGAAGTAAATATATAATAAGAGGGCAATCTCAGAATACTCAGACTAGTGAATAGGGGTCGACAAGAGGTTTGCAAACTTACACCACTTACTGCCCGTACTGCCCATTTCTGAGCCAAAAATATCTTTTGAGAATGGGAAGAGTTACCCCAAAATATAAGACAACATAAGCGAATGAAAATTAGCGAAATAGACTAATTTTCATGACGAACGATCACTTACTTCAGATACCGTTCGAATAGTAGAAATGGCAGCATGAAGTCTTTGAATAAGACCCTGCACGTGGGCTTTCCACGACAGTTTACTATCTCTCTGAACACCTAGAAATTTGAACTGTTCAGTTTCATTAATCATATGCCCATTCTGTGAAATTAAAACGTCGCGTTTTGCTGAGTCGTACTGTCATTCAGCTTTAGTTTATTTTCTACAAGCCATGAATTTGTCACGAACTGCAAATGGTTCAAATGGCTCTGAGCACTATGGGACGTAACTTCTTTGGTCATCAGTCCCCTAGAACTTAGAACTACTTAAACCTAACTAACCTAAGGACATCACACACATCCATGCCCGAGGCAGGATTCGAACCTGCGACCGTAGGGGTCGTGCGGTTCCAGACTGTAGCGCCTAGAACCGCATGGCCACTGCGGCCGGCTCACGAACTGCACTATTTGAAACAGAGCCAATGTTGCACACAAGCTAGTGTCATCAGCAAAGAGAATATTTTGGAATTACCCTTAATACTACAGGGCATATCATTTACGTAAATAAGGAACAGGAGTGGCCCCAACACTGATCCCTGGGGCATCCCCTCATTTGACTATACACTACTCAGACCCCACATCACAGCCATTCTCAGCACTGTGAATAATGACCTGTTGCTGTCTGTTGTTAAAGTAAGAGGTGAACCAATTGACTTTGACAAACGGCAGATTAATACTACGCAGAGCCTGTGAACGGCGAAGCTGGTCGACTGTTCACGCGCTACTGTTGTGAGCCCCTACGGAAAGAAGTAGGACAGTGAAACTACCGCTAGGCGCTAACGATTGGTCGTCCTCAACTCTTCACAGAACATGGGGTTCGGAGGCTTGACTGCTCTGTAAAGCAGTATAAATGGTGATCTGTAGCATTCCTATCGAAAGAACACAATGCTAGTGCAGACACAAGCGTTTCGAAGCACACAGTTCATCACATATTGTTGAACAAGGAGCTCCACAGCAGGTTACCCATACGTGTTCACATGATGACCCAACGACATCGTCAGTTACGATTGCAGTGGGCACGGGACGGTCGCGGTTCGACCGTCGGTCAATGGAAACGTGTCGGCTCTTCGGGTGAATCACATTTTTGCTACACGAGATCGATGGTCGTCTCCACAAACGCCGTCATCGAGGTGAACGGCGGATCGAGACGCGCAGCACTCCACGGATTCAGCAGACTGGCGGGAGCAGTAATTATGCAATGGGAGACATTCTCCTGCGCATACATGGGGCCTGTAGTAGAAATTTAAGAGACGCTGACAGCTGAAAACCACCTGCATCCCTTCATACTTGATGTTTCCCAGACGGTGATGTCATCTTCCAGCAGTATAATTGTCCGTATCTCGGAGCCAGAACCGTGGTGCAGTGGTTTGAGGAGCATTACAGTGATTTCACGTTGATGTCTCGGCTACCAATTTCGGCCGATGTAAACCCTGTGGAACCGATCTCGGTCGCTATCGCGTGCCATCAACGAGTACACAAATCAGTGGCCCGTTATTTACACGAATTACACGATCTGTGCGTAGACTTCTAATGCTACATACCTCCGCAAACCTACCAACAAACTGTCGCACTCCCCAGATAGTCACAATCAGTGATGTATTTCGTTCCAAAGACGGTCAAACTAGCTATTAAGCAGGTGGTCATAACTTTTTGGCTCATCAGTGTATACGCATGGAGCAGGACGTAAAATACGCCTAGGTGTTGTGAAGGCCTGCAGCTTACGTAACGTCTCGCAACATGATGGGAGCTGTAAGCAGTGTTACCAATTTTATGAGCGAATTAGCAAAAAAAAGGTTGGAATTTATTAAGCGAATTATCCTTGAAAAAGCCCAGAGGCGAAATAAGTTACAAAGTCTAAACGATACACGCTGGTCAGAAGTGCCAGACGCACTCCTTCAATTCAAAGAGCTCCTTGACTCTGTCGTACAGTCCCTTGGACAGAACTTATCCGGCATCGAAAGGTGCAAGTCTTCTGGCTTCTATTCAACGATTCGACTTTGTCTTACTTTTGATGGTAACCGCCGCTGTATTTGAAATTACTGTTTCGGTTTCACCGTAGCTTCAGGCTGTCACATTAAGATTTTTATCTTCTCTACGAGATAGTACACAGTGTAACAAGAACTCTGGAGAGGTAAGGAGAAACTAAAAATCAACAAAATTTCCAAGAGGAGTTACGATGTTACTTATAATCCGCCTTGATTACAACAATGTTTATTCACATGGCCGGTTTCGGTTCCTCTAGAACCATCTTCAGATCTGCAATTTCGATTACACTAGTAACCCGTCCACACACATGTGACGCAGCATGTGAAGGTTGCTGTTTGTGGACGGTTTAGTCCTGTAACCGAAATTGCAGATCTGAAGATGGTTCTAGAGCAACCGAAACCGGCCATGTGAATAAACATTTTTGCAATCAAGACGGATTATAAGCAACATTGTGTAACGTTGTTGCTTTAATTTGCTATGAAAGCGGTGCTGATAGACAATAAAAACGGGTTAAAAGCTGTGAGCTGTCTGGGGAAGTTAACCTTGCATTACTGAGCAACTGTTTCACCAGGTATCCAGTCTAGCTTACCAAATTCCCAACCAAACTAACATTAATTATAATCTTTTAATAGTCATACAACAACCGGTGAGATATATATATATATATATATATATATATATATATATATATATATATATATAAAGAGAATTTAAATAAAAGTAATAAATCAGTTTATATTTGGACATTTATTTTAACATTGATCATTGAAATTTCAGCATATTAAAGTTGATTCCTAACTAAACTGGTGCCTTATTTAGGATTGTGAAAATGTGAGACTGTAATCTTACGGAACACATCAAATATGGAGCCAAGATTGGGAGACTGCATACAACACTGCATTCGTAAAATAACACACGAAGAACGTTGAAACATATGCAAGAGAAAATTAATCACAACCAACCGATTCAATTTTCACCCAAAGAAGTTACGTTCGTAGCGCAATCCTGTCCATCATGTAATTACCACACACTGGTACACGAAATTCATACTAACTCCCTGTGAAATCTTTCCGAAAAGAATAGCTGAGGGCCACTTTCATGATTACACCACATGCTTCACGTGGTCAACTTGGTTTACACAAAGAGTGTAACTCCACAATAATTTTGATGATTAAAATAAATTACATCGAAACACAAATTACAAAAGAAAAACCTCGAACTGGTTACTATCGTCTTACTATAATCTGATGGGTCAAACAATTGTATAAGCACGTGGCACTGGTCTCACAAAGTACACCCCATGTGGGTTGAACATAAAGAAAAGTTGCTATATTGAAAAATATTGTCAAGACGAGACGTTATAATCTCACGCACATTCGCATTTAAGATTGATACTCTTAGTTAGAGTTACTGATCAACACGTGGTTCCACTTTACTCACAAAGTAGTGACAAAGCAACTACCGGAATATATTCTGAACTTCACAATCGAAATACACTGCGTTGCAATTTAAGATAACATTAGATATTTTAGAAATAGACATGAAATAAAGGTGATTAAATTTTCAGTTAGGCTGAACTTAAGAAATCCATTGTCCTACGGACTTAGCAGACACGCGCTTAGCCGGAGATCTTACCACTTCAGACGCTCCCCGCGGACAGACTGTCCTGCTGGGCTCCTACCGAGCGTCCTTCACAAATACAAACGAAAGTGACCAGAGAGGCAGCTCCCTATACCAACATGACAATGGACGGACAGGACCATACTAAGAATAGAAACCTCTTTGCTTCTAGAAAGCATAGCTACCTGTTCCGACGTTGGTCCTACTGTTCTCTAGCAGACAGGCTTGTCTGCTACCATCCAGCATGCAACTACAAATACATTTGCTCATTCATCCTCTCACACAGAAGGGAAGGGGGATGACAGTATCTTATCATATACAGTATGAAGTGTTGGCATAAGAGCCAACACTGTGTTGCTAGAGGAGGCCGAAATGCACGCTTTTAAGCTCACGCTGACTGGCGCGAGGTCTGGAACAGTTAAGGGAATTAATAGTAGCAAATAAACTTCGTAGTTGATATAATACTTAACTTTAATCCACAATTGGTGTACATCGCTCTTGACGGTACATGTTATAATCTCAATATCAAATGCTATGGCGCCTTGCTAGGTCGTAGCAAATGACGTAGCTGAAGGCTATGCTAACTATCGTCTCGGCAAATGAGAGCGTAGTTGTCAGTGATCCATCTCTGGGTAAGTCGGCTGTACAACTGGGGCGAGAACTAGTAAGACTCTCTAGACCGGCCGTGTGGTGGCGCTCGGTCTGCAATCACTGACAGTGGCGACACGCGGGTCCGACGTATACTACCGGACCGCGGCCGATTTAAAGGCTACCACCTAGCAAGTGTGCTGTCTGGCGGTGACACCACACAGTATATAAAAGAAAGCGGATGTAGGTTCCGTATGAGACTGTGTGACATGAATTACATATATGAATTACATATAAACTGTGCTTTAAAGTGTAGTAGTGTGACAGATCGTTTTGTTTAGGTGTAAAAGCAACACGTTCCACTGCTCAGTCTCCTCCCAGATAGAAACACAACAGTAAATTTAGAAGAGGAATTTATGCCTTAAATGACAACATATTTAAGAAATTAACATGAAAGGAATCCAACAGAGACCTTGTAACCTCCCCACCGCAATTTTAAAAGAAACGACGATACTAATTAGAAATGCTAATGGACATTGGTCTATGCGTAACCTGCCCACAATGAAATGTACTGACAATGGCAACAAAAATGTGAAATTCGCAATCTGACTCAAATATAAATTCCTCACAAAAAATTAAAGTCTATTCAGTGATGAGAAAATTCAATTAAACCGAAACATCGGTCTTTGGCCCTGTGTAAATCAATCAGAATTAAAGTCTTACCTCAGAATAACTGGATGTCAAATTTCTGCTCTTATCTTTGTGCACGGCTTGGAGGAACTACATTGCAAATAATAATATTCCTTTTTTCTGTAATTTTACTGAAAATTTTCTTTAAAATAAGTGGAATGAAATGGGAAGTGTAACGAAATCTTTAGTTCAATAAAAAATAAAATTTTTGAAAAAATGCTTTTGAAATTAAAATTATTATTGGGGCACTTGTTGGAGAATAATTACAATAAATAAATTTTTACATTATCTAATGATTATATTAATTAACAGTATACCTCATTCAGCATCTTGACCAGTGTTGCCGACCGCCTACATCACACAACCGCACTGGGCTGCTACTACTGACCGACCGCTCTGCATGACGACTACTAGCGTACTGCAGTGCACGACTACTACTGACAGAGTACTCTACCCAACTAGACAGAGCTGCAGACTCGCAACGACTGACAGACAGACTGAGAACCGCTCGCAACACTCGCGCGGTCAAGCGCAAACTCTCTGGTCACAGATGCTACAATGCCTCGCCATCGCTGCTATGTTACATACGTGTTTCATAACCCTCCACTGGGGGGGCAAAAATTTGGCAGCGATGGTGAGTCATTTGGACTTGCCAAGCGCGGCAAAATTTTTCTTTAATTAACAAAATCCTACAACTTACAGAATATTTAAATGTTGTGCACACGCACTAAGTACAAAATATATCAGACAAAGACAAAATGTGAATACAAAACATAGTAGCAAATCAGAAAAATGTATATACAAATTTTTTGACAGATAACAAAGTGCACAGGCACTGAAAAAATTCTTTAGCATATTCAGAACAAATAAACAGACTGGCAAAATATTATGTTGACAAGTGACATAAGTGTACTCGCACTGGAGTTCAGCGAATCGAAAAAAATGTATAACCTACGAACAGAAATGATGTTACCAAAAAAATGATTTTCATTATGTGACAAGAATTAGGATAGGAAAGGGAAGGATTGCATCATGGTTGTAGCACTTTAGATTGCACACAGCTGTTCTGAAAGTCCATATCTTTCCACAGAAGTACAACACCAAGTGACACAACTTGAAGTTCTTTTCCCATCAGAATTTATCAGTGTAGCCAAGACACTGAACTGTCGTAGTAATGTTCCATGTTTTCATTTTGGCAGTACATTAGGTACACCAAACAGTGGGACCATAATAACGTCTTCATCGCTCACGGTGGTGGACAGCATGTTGTGTCAACACCACGCTCTTACAAGGCACACCAACGTAGAATTAGTGCAAAACCAAAGATAGTGCTCCATGATCACTAGGATAAACAGGACAAATGGACATTGCAGTAATTCAGGGTAGTTAACTCATGAGGTGAAGGACATTATGTCACATAATATTGACAATTACAGTCTTCATTGATAGTTTGTGGCATTCATAGCCCAGTTATTGAACATTTCTGTACCGAGTATGTAGTATTACAGAAAAATGTTCATTAATTGTTTTACCTAGAATCAGTAGCCTTCTTTTCCTGGTTACAAAGTATTATGAAATAATCGCATTCTTTTCAGTTACAGAGTATAATTAAGAATCATTAACCTTCTCCTAATTACAGTTAATTAATCATTTGTCATTCCAATAATAATCATTAGCCTTTTCCTAATTACAGTTAATTAATCATTTGTCGTTAATTAATCATTTGTCTAATTACAGTTAATTAGTCATTTGTCTAATTACAGTTAATTAATCATTTGTCGTTAATTGATCATTTGTCTAATTACAGTTAATTAATCATTTGTCGTTAATTAATCATTTGTCATTCTAATATAGTAAGAATCATTAGTCTTCTCCTAATTACAAAGCATTATTAAACAGTACCATAGTTAATTAATTATGTGTCATTCCAATCTATTAAGAATCACTAGCTGGCATCATGGGTAATCGTATTACAATAAACAGTGGCGGTCCTTGGCCAGTTACAAAGTATATTTAGTATGACAGAATAATGTTCATCAGAAGTCTTAGTTGAAAAGGAGAGTCAATTATTGGCCTAGCATTAACATAATACATTGAGTGATACAAAGTATTGGCACTCATTGGCCATTAACCAAAACATGAAAACTCAACATGGAAAAAAAAGGGCTAATTAATGGCATAATTAATAACAATTCTTCAAGTGACATTAATTATTGGCACTCAGTGGCCAGCAAGTATTGAATAGAATCATCATTCAGTATTATTCAGATTATTACGAAGTCATTATTAAAAATCAGTTAATTACAGTCATAGCATTAATAATCACAGGCATTATAAGTAGTCTCATTACAATAAACAGTGGCAGTTATTAACTAGTGACAAAGCATTATTTTAAATATATACTTTTTTTTTGTCTCATTAAGAGGTCATTACTCAAGTGACATACTATTCAGAGCTAATCAGTATTATTCAGAATTTTCTCAAACTGGTATCACTACTTGGGACTGGTAATACATTTTTTTTTTTTTTTTTTGTTAGCAATGCATTGCGTTGGGATCGATAATTAATTGCTGAGGCATAACACTATTTGTTTTTAACCTATTGCTGCAAATGAGGATAGGTAACGTCATTCGTCATGAGTCAGCTGTAGCAAGATTATGTAACAAGGCAGTATGTGTGATCACATTTATAAATGATAAACACAAATGGGTAAAATACAAAAAAAAATGCAAGTACTAGAACAGGTATAATAAGTAACAGGTTTAGTAAGTATCATGAAAAACTTCTCCTGGAAAAATTACAAAATGGATTATTAACCTGAAAGAAGAAACGCACACTATGCTGAAAAGTAGTGAACTTCGAATTAACAGGTAGTGAAATGTGTATAAAATGTGTTCCATAGCTGTCCTTTCCAAAACTTTCAGTCATCCTACTATGCAATGTAACACCTGCTGTCAAAGCAAACTGCAACAAATACTTAAATAACTACATAGCATAAATACATAACTTCAACATTATCCTCATCTGTAAAGAAAAAAAAAACTTCATTATCCATATCATCATAACTTCACTATTATCATCACCTGTAAAGAAAAACTTCATTATTCATAATACCATTTCCTTCATCATTATTCATCAGTATTCATTATCATCTGCAAAAAATCACTTCATTACTCATTACACAACTATTCCTTATCTAGCATATTTCATCACTAAAACTAAGATGTGTAGTTCAGTCTGACAGCCTGCATCAATCACCTTGTATTCTGAAAGAAAAAATTAGTTAAGACTGCTATTCTATGATGAGTATAGTATATTCTTGTTAATGCTTGTTAATCCTGATCCATTTACTCTTCCTCATAAAGTTATTGCATCTTCTTTCGTTTATTCCGTAGGTGAAATTCCCATTTCTGTTGAATTTATTTCTTACACGCATCATTTCTTTCTGAAATTCATGAACAAAGATTAATGTCTTGCATTTAAATCCTATACCCACTAAATAATGACTGGTTTATGGTGACACAATTAACCATACAGCATAACATGACAGAAAACGTAATATGTCAAAGACATTGACAGTGTTCAGATGCAAAAATGTACACAGAATATCACAATGCAGCAGCAAAAAAAATGTAAAACAGTCACGATGTTGAGATGTCATAAGGCAAAAAAAAATGTCAAAGTCAACTGGTGTGTGTTATATCTTAACTATTTCACAGTGCATATAAACAAAACTGGAGTACAATCATATACACAAAAAAAATGGAAAAATGTGCTCGGTCTGATGTGTAACGACAAGAAAAGCGACCTGCTAACCTTACCTTGCCGGGCACTTGCCAAGAAAAAATACGATAATCATCAATAATTAGTCAGGTGAATTAATTGCATTAGTAAATGACATCATAGTGTGTTGAATCATACAGTGGTTTCACTCAATAAACGGTTTAATGTTTGAGATATGGTGATTGCCTTTCGATTTTCTAGTTTTCAAAGTTTCGACGTGTACGACATTGGGGTGAGGGATGCTGCGAATCCGATATGGACCGGCGTATAGAAGTTCAAATTTACTGCACTTACCTTTTAATTTGCTGGATAAATAGTGTGTACGTACTAATATCTTCTGTCCAACGTGAAAGTCGCGGCGTGTACAAACCTGTTTTTGCTGTCTTCTCCGGCGCTCTGCGGCACGTTTGATGTTGTTCAGCGCAATGTCAATTATTTCGTGGTGTCGTAGGCGACGACTTTTGGGGAATTTTACTAATTCTTTAATTTTGTTTGGTGGTTCAACGTTTTTCAGTATAACAGACGGAGATAGCATAGTGGATTCATTTGGAATGGAATTAATTACGTCTTGGAATGAGAGTATGTGTGTATCCCAATCAATATGTCTTCTGTGGCAGTATACTCTACACAGTTTACCAATTTCTTTCATTAATCTTTCACAGGGGTTCGAAGAAGCGTGGTACTTGGATATATAAATCGGAGAAATGTTTCTAGCTCGTAACATGCGTGTCCATACGCTACTACGAAATTGAGATCCATTGTCAGAAATTACTTTCATCACATGCCCTACATGAAATAGAAAATGTTTTACAAATGCTTTAGAAACAGTTTTAGCAGTAGCTTTACGTAATGGAGTGAAAGTAACAAATTTTGAAGTGAGCTCAACAGCGAGAAATATGTAGCAAAAACCTCTGTTAGTTCTCGGAATCGGACCAAAAATATCTACTGCGGCCATGTGTCTTCATTTAACAGGTATAATGGGATATAATGGAGGAATATGTGAAGTGGTGTCTGATTTAGCTTTCTGGCAAATTTTACAAGACGCTAAAACTCGTCGTATACGTTTTTCCATGTTAGTAAAATAACAGTTCTGTCTCAGTATAAGAAAACATTTTCGTGCTCCGTAATGTGCGTAGCTTAAATGAGTGTACCAAATTAATTTGTTGACCAGTTCGTCAGGAATGCATAATAACCAATTGTTGCTGTCAGGATGAGAGCGGCGAAACAGAACGTCATTGCGTACAGTGTAATGGTTTCTAATCGTAACATTTTTTCTATCTTGCCAAAGGTGTTTAATTTCTTTCCACACATTGTCTTTATTTTGCTCCTTTGCTATGTCCTGTAATGACGATGAAATAAAGTTTTCAAATGCAACTTGCTGAATGTACATGACACTGAAATTTGTTTTGCAGAAGTTGGTTGCTACGTCTTGCTGATTGTTGCCGAGAGAACGCGATAGTGCGTCTGCTATAACATTTTGTGTGCCGGGAATGTGAACAATCGTAAAATTAAATTCTTGCAAATATAGTTTCCATCTACTTAACCTGTCGTGAGTAAATTTAGCCGAGAGTAAAAATTGTATCGCTCTGTGGTCTGTGTAAACGGTGGTATGTCTGCCATAAAGAAAGTGCCGAAATCTCGTAAAAGCCCATACAACACATAATGTTTCAAGTTCTGTAACGGAGTAATTTCGCTCAGCAGGTGACAGAATGCGGCTTGCAAATGCGATGTTTTTGATTACTATTGAACCATCTTCTTCAATTTCCTGGAAAATATGTACGCCTAAGGCGGTGTTGGAACTGTCGGTGGCAATGGAAAAATTTCTAGTAAGATCTGGGTGCGATAATAGTGGTGCATTCAACAAAGCATGTTTCAGGTTCATGAATTCAGAGTGTGCTTGCTTATCCCAAGACCAAATACTGTTTTCACCTGTTAATTGGCATAATCTAGGCGTGTCTAAAGCAGAATGGTGAATAAATTTACGAAAAAAGTTAATTAAGCCCAAAAAACTGCGTAATTGTTTCTTCGTCGTAGGAACACTAATGTCACGTAGAGCCTGAAGTTTTTCTGGATCAGGCGCAATGCCTTCTGCTGAAATTACGTGTCGAAGAAATTTTATGGAAGTTTTGCCAAAATGCGATTTACTGAGGTTAACTGTAAGTCCTTGTGCATGAAAATTTTGCAACAGTTGTTCAAGAATCAGATTGTGTTCAGACCAGTTAGCTTCTGCGATAAGAATGTCGTCTACATACGTCGTAATTCTGTCTTTAAGTTCTGTCGGAAGTATTGTGTTCAAACCGCGAATAAAAGCTGCAGAAGAAATAGTTAAGCCGAACGGTAATTTGCAAAATTGATAACAGTCGCCGAAACAAAGAAATGCTGTATATTTTCTGCAATTCGGATGAAGTTGAATTTGCCAAAATCCCGATTTCAAATCTAGTGTAGAATAAATAGCTGTACCGTGAAATTTCTGTAAAAGTTCCTCTAATGTCTGTGGTCGATCTGTTTCATTAATAATAATGTCATTAATGTGACGTGAATCAAGTACAAGACGAAGTGAGCCATCTTTCTTCTTAACAATATGTAGCGGGTTTATGTACGGACTAACTGCTGGTTCTATAATTCCTTGATCAAGCATATCTTGCAGCTCTTTTTTAACCTGTTCTCTGTGAATATATGGAATGGGATAATGCTTTGCTTTAAATGTGTCGTGCGGTTTGACTTGAAATTCATACATAAAGCCGGACATAGTACCAGGAATGTTGTCAAAAACTGGAGTTTGCTTTAAAAGAATTTTATGTAATTGCGTTCGTTCGTCGTCTGTATTTGCACTGCTTTGTTTAACCTTATCGGAAATCATCTGCATTACGTCGTAGTCAGTTTCGTCTGGAGTGTTATAGTTGTGTACATACGTATCCGTGAACAATGTGGGATTACAGTCTATGTTACGTGTTGCGGAAATGACCTCTGTGCGGTTAATTGTTTGTTCTTCCGCAGATAAAGAGTGCTGAAATTCTAAAGCCAATTGTACATTTTCATCCTTTAACATTAAATAAGAATTCTGAAAGTCGATAACTGCGTCGTGTTGTACCAGAAAATTCGTGCCTAAAATAATGTCTGTTGTCAATAAAGGAACAATCCAAAAATTAGAGTGGAAAGTATGACCTCCAATACAAAATGATAAATGCGTCTGTAGTTTAACGTCTACTCCTTTACTCGGTACTGCTCCTTTCACTTTTGTTTTGCCTAATGGTAATGTCGGATACGTATTCTCTTTGTTGCACTCATTAAAAGTCTCTTCATTTATTACTGATATTGGTGATCCGGAATCAATTACTGCTGAGAATTTCGAAGAACCAATTTTAATTTCAATAACAGGATGTGAAATAGTTTTCTGAACAACTGGTCTTTCCTGCAAGAGAGTGTCTCTGATATTGTCAAAAGTAATTACATTTTCGTGAACAACATTTTGCGTGTCAAAGGTAGTGCTTGTGTTATTAGAAGATGCGTCCTGTGCAGTATCTAGTCAGATTCTATCCGACGTGTTATTGTTACTAGGAGGATTCTGTGGCATTTCTACTATTTGAACTGTTCTATTACTTCTTCCAGACGTGTTACGCTCTGGATGGTACCTACTGTCGGTTTCATTCATGAGAATATGTTCTTGCGTATGATTTTGCTGTTGGTGAGACCGACTGTTATTATATGTACGCTGGTAATTGTGCTCATCGTTTTTACGTCTGTCGTAATAATCATTCCTATACGGTGTATTGCGATAGGAATTGAAATACTGTCTTCTTTGTACATAGTTGTTTCTCTGCTCCCGTGCGTTACTATTTGTTGAACCAGGGACTATACGTCCACGCGGCGAAACATTAAAGCCTGGTTGACCTTGTGTATTCCATTGTTGGTTAGGTATGCTAACCGGCTGGTTTTGATGTTGTTGTTGTGAAACACCTCTATTGTTACCAAAGTGTTGTTCCTGTTGCTGAAAATTTTGACGGTACTGATAATTAGAATTTTGCCTGTTATTAAAGTTTTGATAGTTGTCGTTCCTAAAGCGTCTGTTATCTTTCCGATTGAAATTACGTCCCTGATCATAATTGTAGTACTGTTGTTGACCTTGGTTGTTACACGAAAAGTTTTTGTTTACAAAAGAATAATCGGATTGCTGTACTTCCAAGAGCTGTAAAAGATCTCTGAATGCTGAAATGTTTTCTTTTTGCTGGCCCGTTAGAAGTGACACTCGTAATGACCGTGGTAATTTAGAGATGCATAGTTGTATAAGTGCGGATTCACTGTACGGTTCACTTAGGTACTGGTTTTGTTGTACCATGTGCTCAAAAAATTGCGTTACACTGGGAAAATTTGAGTTTTCATAGTTTGGCAAACTAATTAGTTGATCTTTAATTCCGCGCTGTGTCGTCTTCGACCAGTACGCTGACAGAAAAGCATTCTGAAATTCCTCTACCGAGTAACACTGTCTCGCGATCGGTCTCATACGAGTTGCCGGTTCGCCTTCCAAAAAACTGCAAATAAATTCAAGTTTATGTGTTACAGGCCAAGTCGGTGGAAGAGCAAAGCTAAACTGTTGAATCCAATCCAGTGGGTGAATCTGCGTTCTATCGTTTTTAAATATTTTGAACTTTCTTACTGACAGAAAATGTTTGTAATCGAAATTATCATCTCTGTGTGATGCAACAGGTTCAGGATCGTAAGAGTATCTATTGAACTGTGGTTGTTCGGAATCTAAGTCCCGTACTCTCTGCAGATTACCCAAATTATACGCTCTGCGTGAGTCTGACACATGTTCATAAAGTGGCGTCTGTTGTGGTATGTTATTAACTGAAATGTTTTTCATCTCTGTTACTTCTTGTTGTAAATTTGATAACTTCCTACGTAACGTGTTGTTAGATGAATCGATCTCATTAATTGTCTGCTGTAAATTTTGAAATTCAGGTGTTTGGATAAATGAAACCGGTGCAGTATCGTCTGATTTATTGTCATTAGTATTTTCGATAACATCAATACGACTGGCCAATTCATCACATTTTTCAGTCAGTATCTTAACCTGATCATCGGTTTTAGAATCAGACGCATTAATCTGTTTTTGCAACTTACGCGTAGTTTCGCTCAGTTTTTTAACATCAGCTTTGATGACATCGCAATCCTGTGTTAGATCTAATTGTTCGAATCTGTCTGTCACTGTTTGAATATTTACTGTGTGTGTATCTGTTTTTGATTTAAGATCAGAAATTTCATCCCGTAATTCCGCGTTCAACTGTTCTATGGTATTAATTTTGTCGGACACTGTAGTAATATTATTGTCTACATACGTCTTCGCTTTCGCGAACATTTTACGTTTGTCCTCTTGTCTTTGTGCAGTGATTGTTTCCATAACCTGACGTTTGACTTTATTTTGATCCTGAATAAATTTGCGGAAACGCGTATCACTGTTCTGTATGTGCTGATTAAAGCGCTCGTTAATCTGAGTGTTCTGCTGTTCAAATTTCGCGGCTATCTTTGCGTCCATTGTGCGCGAAAGTTCTACCGTCATTGCTTTAAACTCGTCCCGTAATTGTGTAGCTTTTTCAGAGCATTGTTTAGCGACTCCGCTAATTTCGTCTCTGAGTGTTTCTGTTGCGGCTGTTTGCATTTCCCTTAATTCTTGCGCAACAGACTTAATTTCTTCGCTATTTTTTTGTGAACAAGCCTCAATTTCCGTGCGCAACTGTTCCTTAGTGTCATGACACTGCGCGGCAACGGCTCTAATTTGTTCACTAAGCTGTCTGGAATTGTCGTCTAATTTATCATTTAACTGTCTGGAATTGTCGTCTAATTTTTCATTTAAGTGTTGTTTGAGATTTTCATTATCTTGTTTGTTCTGTTCTTTAAGTTGTCTGAAATTGTTGTCTGTTTTCTCACTCTGTTGTTTGTTTGATTCAAGAATTTGTAGCAACAATTCCGTAAGTGGATCCGACACAAAATTAGCATTTCTATTCTCCGTGCTATTTAATGGTGGATCTGAAATTGTCTTGTTTTGCGTGACCATTTGGTCATTCTGTAATTTACAGAAAGGTTTATCAGTCGGATGTACACTGTCAGACATTATTTCGGAATTAAATAGATCCATCGTACTTTGAGTATCCTGTTCATTTTCATTAGACAAATTTGTCTGTACATTACTTGAGTTTTCCGAATCAGGTGTGTTAAGCTGGGCAGCGCTCATTACAATAGAGCGTTCTGCGTCATCAATTGTCGTCAAATTAACAGACGAGACAATTGAGTTTGTTTGTTCATTATCAGGGTAAAAGTCATCACTAGTGGTTGGAATGCATTGATTGTCAGTGAACGCAGGATTGTCATTATTACACTGCGTGTCACAATTACTATCGGTCACGTTGTTTAAGTCGGTAATTTCATTCACAATACTTCGCGATACACTATTCACAGTCTTTCGCGGCATTTTTGCAATAGTCACAATTATTCACAAAACAAATAAGCACAATGCAAAAGCAACACACAAATACAACAGAGCAACGAATTGCCGTTGACCTGTAGAAAGAAAGTCACAAGTTAATAAAAGCGTAGCGCCAAATCCTAATTATATCTAAGCAAATAAGAGCAGATATGTGACTGTTTTTCAAAAGACTCTCAACGAAATTCGATCCTGGACTGGGTGTCGCCAAGTGTAACCTCCCCACCGCAATTTTAAAAGAAACGACGATACTAATTAGAAATGCTAATGGACATTGCTCTATGCGTAACCTGCCCACAATGAAATGTACTGACAATGGCAACAAAAATGTGAAATTCGCAATCTGACTCAAATATAAATTCCTCACAAAAAATTAAAGTCTATTCAGTGATGAGAAAATTCAATTAAACCGAAACATCGGTCTTTGGCCCTGTGTAAATCAATCAGAATTAAAGTCTTACCTCAGAATAACTGGATGTCAAATTTCTGCTCTTATCTTTGCGCACGGCTTGGAGGAACTACATTGCAAATAATAATATTCCTTTTTTCTGTCATTTTACTGAAAATTTTCTTTAAAAGAAGTGGAATGAAATGGGAAGTGCAACGAAATCTTTAGTTCAATAAAAAATAAAATTTTTGAAAAAATGCTTTTGAAATTAAAATTATTATTGGGGCACTTGTTGGAGAATAATTACAATAAATAAATTTTTACATTATCTAATGATTATATTAATTAACAGTATACCTCATTCAGCATCTTGACCAGTGTTGCCGACCGCCTACATCACACAACCGCACTGGGCTGCTACTACTGACCGACCGCTCTGCATGACGACTACTAGCGTACTGCAGTGCACGACTACTACTGACAGAGTACTCTACCCAACTAGACAGAGCTGCAGACTCGCAACGACTGACAGACAGACTGAGAACCGCTCGCAACACTCGCGCGGTCAAGCGCAAACTCTCTGGTCACAGATGCTACAATGCCTCGCCATCGCTGCTATGTTACATACGTGTTTCAACCTTTCAATTGTAAAACCACTGACTGCTGTTATCCCATCAGACATTATGTTTGTTTTTGCAAAATCCAACAGGAGTGTCGTATGGTAGAACCTTTGGACTTTCCAGTGCAGGCACTCAGAACCGCCAAACGTTCAGTTCATCAATCAGATATAGAATCACCTGATGCTAAGCAATACAACCTTTAATACGTATACTCACATTCTACTTGATGCAGCATTTCTTGTTCTGTTACTTTCTTTCGAACTCGAGAATAATGTCATATCGTGTTTAGTTTCCAAGTGCCATCATAGAAACCAAAAATCTCACAAGTCCAACCCCTCCGCAAATTGCTGCAGATTTCAATCCTGGGGCACCAACACGTGTCAGTATGTGAAACATTCAATTAAACATCATCCATATGGGCTTTCGGAACCGAAGGCCCACTCGTGTACCCTTGATGACTGCACAACAGCCGGCCGCTGTGGCCGAGCGGTTCTAGGCGCTTCAGTCCGGAACCGCGCTGCTGCTACGGTCGCAGGTTCGAATCCTGCCTCGGGCATGGATGTGTGTGACGTCCGTAGGTTAGTTAGGTTTAAGTAGTTTTAAGTCTAGGGGACTGATGACCTCAGATGTTAAGTCCCATAGTATTCAGAGCCATTTCACTGCACAAGACAGAGCTCCACGCCTAGCCTGGGCCCGTCAACACCGGCGCTGGACCGTTGACGACTGGAAACATGTTGCCTGTTCGGACGAGTCTCATTTCAAATTGTATTGAGCGGATGCGCGTGTACATGTATGGAAACAACCTAATAATCCATGGACCCTACATGTCAGCAGGGAACTGTTCATGCTGGTGGAGGCATTGCAATGGCGTGGGGTGTGTGCAGTTGGAGTGATATAAGGCCCCTAAGACGTCTAGATATGACTCTGACAGGTGACACGTACGTAAGCATCCAGTCTCATCACATGCATCCATTCATATCCCTTCTGCATTCCGACGGACTTGGCAATTCCAGCAGGACAATGCGACACCCCACACGTCCAGAATTGCTACAGAGTGGCTCCAGGAACACTCTTTCCCTTATTAAACATTTCCGCTGGCTACTGAACTTCCGAGACATGAGCATTATTGGGTATATTTGGGATATCTTGCAACGTGCTGTTAAGAAGAGATCTCCATCCCCTCGTACTCTTACGGATTTATGAACAGCCCTGCAGGATTCATGATGTCAGTTCCTTCCAGCACTTCTTCGGACGTTAGTCGAGTCCATGCCACGTCGTGTTGCGGCACATCTGCGTGCTTGCGGGGGCCCTACACGATATTAGGCAGGTGTACCAGTTTCTTTGCCTCTTCATTGTATATACGTACATCCATTTTTGTAGTGTATATGGAAGATATCAATAAACTATGATTAATGAAATGTGAAATTTATGAACGTCATGTCAACATTGGCTACTTGATCATATCTGCTTTGTTGCAGGGCGAAAAACGTGATCCCAGCTAAAATATTTTTACTTGTCGTCACGAACGTAAGCAACGAGAATGATAAGGTCTTTCGTGCATTGTTAATTTTAATCAGCGTAATATATACCGCACATATCCGCATTTGTTTACTTTCAAGAAAATTTACAGCACTGGTCCTTTTTAATATGAAGAAATACAAAAGATGCTCTTATCCAGTCCCTTCCCCCATGATGTAAGCATCTAGCGAATTTATCGTCATTCTCACATCTGCAGAACGACCTTTGAGAGCTTCGGCGATTTTTTACTATTCGTATTTTTCTTCCCTTCGACATTTGTACTGAGGATCTCTTGGATCCCATATGCACGTGGAACATCTATATTCTTCCGTCGGCAACCCGGCATTCTCTTCGGACCACGCTATCACTTTCCCAACTCGTGTCAAAACAACAAAACCAGACAAGACAGCAGAAGAAAGCTTTCTGCATTGCTACCTCCGAGCCGGCCGGGTTGGCCGTGCGGTTCTAGGCGCTACAGTCTGGAACCGCGCGACCGCTTCGGTCGCAGGTTCGAATCCTGCCTCGGGCATGGATGTGTGTGATGTCCTTAGATTAGTTAGGTTTAAGTAGTTACAAGTTCTAGGGGGACTGATGGCCTCAGAAGTTGAGTCCCATAGTGCTCTGAGCCATTTGAACCATTTTGCTACCTCCGAAGCGGAGATGCCGCGAACTTCCTTTATGTGACTCGCTAAAAGACCGAAACATAGGCGAATGCGTAACCGAACAGACCGAATGCCGTACGATCACTAACGTCTAGCGTTTACGCCACAGAGAGTTCTCGTTAACCGTTGCACGTCCGCTCACGTTCGCTTCGGTGTAAGGAGGCTGGACGCGACACTAAGTTCTCGGTGCCGTGTGTAATCTTCCGGACGCGAATACCAGAACCGCTGACGATCACGCCTTCCGGAATGTGCGTACGAGACAGCGCGGCGCGGTCCCGGGAGATTGCGGTGCGTGGTCGGAGCTCCCCACCTTACGACACGAAACATGCGCTTGCGGACCACACGTCACTCACTAGCGGCAAGCGAGCAAACAGGTGGCTGCGTCACGCTGATTCGAGTGCGTCACGCCCGGTGAATGTTCCTCTTGCAGTTTCGGCAGAGCTGGCCGTGATTTCATTCTCTGTGACGTCAATGACGCTGCTCCGGAAAACTCGGCTGATCTTACACGTTGACTTCTATAAAATTGTCAAAGAAACAATTGCGATCGTCTAACACGTGCTGCATTTTAACTACTATTTTTTCTCCAGTTTCAGTACTTATGGCGATTTCGCAAACGTGCGTAGAAATACACTATCGCGACTAAAATGACGTAAGTCAGACATGAGATCTACATGGATACTCTGAAAATCACATATAAGTGTCTGGCAGAAGGTTCATCAAACTACCTTTACAATTCTCTTTTATTCTATACGCGGAAAGAACGAACACCTGTTTCTTTGGGTGCGAGCTCTGATTTTATCATAGTGATCGTTTCTTCCTATGTAGGTCGGCGTGAACAATATTTTTGAATTCGGAGGAGAAAGTTGGTGATTGGAATTTCGTGAGAAGATTCCTCCGCAACGAAAAATGCCTTTGTTTTAATGATGTCCATCCTAAATCCTGTATTATTTCAGTGATACTCTCTCCCCTATTTCGCGATAATACAAAACGTGCTGCTCTTCTTTGAACTATTTCGATGTACTCGGTCAATCCTATCTGATAAGGATCCCAAACCACGCAGCAGTATTCTAAAAAGCACTGACAGGCGTACTGTAGGCAGTTTCGTTAGTAGATCTGTTACATTTCCGAAGTGTCCTGCCAATAAAACGCAGCCTTTGCTTAGCCTTTCCCACAACATTTTCTATGTGTTCCTTGCAATTTAAGTGTTCATAATTGTAATTCAGAAGAGACTAGAAGCTTTCGAAATGTGGTGCTACAGAAGAATGCTGAAGATATGGTGGGTAGATCACGTAACTAATGAGGAGGTATTGAATAGGATTGGGGAGAAGAGAAGTTTGTGGCACAACTTGACTAGAAGAAGGGATCGGTTGGTAGGACATGTTTTGAGGCATCAAGGGATCACAAATTTAGCATTGGAGGGCAGCATGGAGGGTAAAAATCGTAGAGGGAGACCAAGAGATGAATACACTAAGCAGATTCAGAACGATGTAGGTTGCAGTAGGTACTGGGAGATGGAGAAGCTTGCACAGGATAGAGTAGCATGGAGAGCTGCATCAAACCAGTCTCAGGACTGAAGACCACAACAACAACAACAATTGTAATTCCTAGGTATTTAGTTGAATTTACGGCCTTTGGATTTGATTGATTTACCGTGTAACCGAAGTTTAACTGATTCCATTTAGCACTTATGTGGATGACCTTACACTTTTTGTTATTTAGGGTCAATTGCCAATTTTCGCACCATACAGATATCTTTCCTTAATCGTTTTGCAGTGTGTTTTGATCTTCTGATGACTTTACTAGTCGATAAACGACAGCGTCATCAGCAAACAACCGAAGACGGCTGCTCAGATTGTCTCCCAAACCGTTTATATAGATAAGGAACAGCAAAAGGCTTGAAACACTACCTTGGGGAACGCCAGAAATCACTTCTGTTTTACTCCATGACTTTCCGACAATTACTACCAACTGTGACCTCTCTGACAGGAAATCACGAATACACTCATATAACTAAGACATATTCCATGGGCACGCAATTTCACTACAAGCCGTTTGTGTAGTACAGTGTCAAAAGCCTTCCGGAATCAATTTGAAATTCTTTGTCGATAGCAGTCAACACTTCGTGCGGGTAAAGAGCTAGTTGTGTTTCATAAGAACGATGTTTTCTGAACCCATGTTGACTGTGTATCAATAGACCGTTTTCTTCGAGGTAATTCATAACCTTCGAACGCAGTATACACTCCTGGAAATTGAAATAAGAACACCATGAATTCATTGTCCCAGGAAGGGGAAACTTTATTGACACATTGCTGGGGTAAGATACATCACATGATCACACTGACAGAACCACAGGCACATGGACACAGGCAACAGAGCATGCACAATGTCGGCACTAGTACAGTGTATATCCACCTTTCGCAGCAATGCAGGCTGCTATTCTCCCATGGAGACGATCGTAGAGATGCTGGATGTAGTCCTGTGGAACGGCTTGCCATGCCATTTCCACCTGGCGCCTCAGTTGGACCAGCGTTCGTGCTGGACGTGCAGACCGCGTGAGACGCCGCTTCATCCAGTCCCAAACATGCTCAATGGGGGACAGATCTGGAGATCTTGCTGGCCAGGGTAGTTGACTTACACCTTCTAGAGCACATTGGGTGGCACGGGATACATGCGGACGTGCATTGTCCTGTTGGAACAGCAAGTTCCCTTGCCAGTCTAGGAATGATAGAACGATGGGTTCGATGACGGTTTGGATGTACCGTGCACTATTCAGTGTCCCCTCGACGATCACCAGTGGTGTACGGCCAGTGTAGGAGATCGCTCCCCACACCATGATGCCGGGTGTTGGCCCTGTGTGCCTCGGTCGTATGCTGTCCTGATTGTGGCGCTCACCTGCACGGCGCCAAACACGCATACGACCATCATTGGCACCAAGGCAGAAGCGACTCTCATCGCTGAAGACGACACGTCTCCATTCGTCCCTCCATTCACGCCTGTCGCGACACCACTGGAGGCGGGCTGCACGATGTTGGGGCGTGAGCGGAAGACGGCCTAACGGGGTGCGGGACCGTAGCCCAGCTTCATGGAGACGGTTGCGAATGGTCCTCGCCGATACCCCAGGAGCAACAGTGTCCCTAATTTGCTGGGAAGTGGCGGTGCGGTCCCCTACGGCACTGCGTAGGATCCTACGGTCTTGGCGTGCATCCGTGCGTCGCTGCGGTCCGGTCCCAGGTCGACGGGCACGTGCACCTTCCGCCGACCACTGGCGACAACATCGATGTACTGTGGAGACCTCACGCCCCACGTGTTGAGCAATTCGGCGGTACGTCCACCCGGCCTCCCGCATGCCCACTATACGCCCTCGCTCAAAGTCCGTCAACTGCACATACGGTTCATGTCCACGGTGTCGCGGCATGCTGCCAGTGTTAAAGACTGCGATGGAGCTCCGTATGCCATGGCAAACTGGCTGACACTGACGGCGGCGGTGCACAAATGCTGCGCAGCTAGCACCATTCGACGGCCAACACCGCGGTTCCTGGTGTGTCCGCTGTGCCGTGCGTGTGATCATTGCTTGTACAGCCCTCTCGCAGTGTCCGGAGCAAGTATGGTGGGTCTGACACACCGGTGTCAATGTGTTCTTTTTTCCATTTCCAGGAGTGTATGTTCCAAAATCCCGCTGCATATCGACGTTAATGATATAAGCCTGTAATTTAGTGGATTATTCCTACTACCTTCCTTGAATATTGGTGTGACCTGTGCAACTTTCCAGTCTTTGGGCACGGATCTTTCGTCGAGCGAACGGTTGTATATGACTGTTAAGTGTGGAGCTATTGCATCAGCAAGCTCTGAAAGGAACCTAATTGGTATACAGTTTGGACCAGAAGACTTCCTTTTATTGAGCGGGTGCCTTTACGGTTCCCTCCTCAGTGTTACCTAACGTTACACGTAACTGTCTCCAGTTGTACCGAAATAGCGGGACTTAAGGGCATTCAGTTGTGCCTTGCCGCTTCAGGACAAGACACAAAACTTCTAAAAATGTCTACCAAGGTGGCTTTTTCGCGTGATGTTGTCGTATCATCACAGTGGTAGCACGAAGATCTTGAATCCCTTGCTTCTATAGTGAGGCTGTAATACAGCTACTAACAACTGCGCTGAGACTCGCTCTTACTGAGACACTATGTTCTGAAATTTAGAGGAATGCCCTTTGTTTTTTTGTTACGCGCACACCATCAGATAAAACAGAAAACTAATATTGTCTGATAACCCGTACGCTTACAAGAGTCACCAATGATCCTTATTCTTCAAAATTTTAATCCTTGCACACTGTTAAGTATGGTATAAAGCTCTATTAATATTTCCTAACATTAATTATGTGATGTGTGTACTGAACCGGGGACCTAGAAACGACGGAGAGGCTTCGTCCCGCCGTAGCCCTCAGTGGTTCACAACCCTACAACAGGCCACAGCAGTCCACCCACCCCACTGCCGCCCCACACCGAACCCAGGGTCATTCTGCGGTTCGGCCCCCAGTGGACCCCACCCGGGAACGTCTCATACCAGACCAGTGTATCCCCAAATGTTTGTGTGGTAATGATGGTGTACGCGTACGTGGAGACAGTGTTTGCGCCACAATCGCCGACAAAGTGTAACTGAGGCGGAATAAGGGCAACCAGCCCGCATTCGCCGAGGCAGATGGAAAACCGCCTTAAAAACCATCCACAGGCTGGCCGGCACACCGGACCTCGACACTAATCCGCCGGGCGGGTTCGTGCCGGGAACCGGTACACCTTCGCACTCGGGAAGCAGCGCGTTAGATCGCTCGGCTAGCCGAACGGGCCAAGATTAATTATACCCTGCACTCCTCGAAGAATCGCTATCTCGGACTCATAATACCATCCACTCAACCATGTTGTTCGGCCGCTCCATTAACGACTGACTTGTCTAGCGCAAGCCGTTCCATTAGTCGGCCATTCGTTGCTAAACGAAATGATTCCGTTCTTTGTAGTTTTCAAATATTTACTAAAAGTAGATACTAAAATTTTGTTTTTTGTCCATGTAGTGATAGTTCAGTATTAAGAGGTTCTCCCTTATTATTACAAATAAAATCTGAATTATAATTTAGTAATGATATGAAAAAAATATGAGTTTTGGTGCGCTTTCCCGATAATTCAGTTGGGGAATTTCTCATGATAGCTCTACTCCCCGTTCCATCTATTGTTCTTTCCTCACTCTGCTTTATGATGTGGTGTGTCAACTACTGCAACTTCCCTCCACTGAGATGTGAAACGCGGGAGCAAAGCTTAGGGCACCAAGAGCTAGAAATGTTACATACGGAATGAATTTTTTTTTGGACGCGGTTCGAACAGGTTGGAATACGTGCATTTGCTCGTAGTGTCTTAGAGAACACTAATTGTAGTTCGGTTTAAGGAATTCCCTCGTTTCTATTACTACGATGTACGTCATCTGCTGGTAATGCCTGCAGTAGGCATACGGGGTGCAAACTAGAAATTACTGCTGAAAATACCCTTACCATAGTACTTACCACGAACGCATTATGTACGTTTCTCATCTTTAAATACTGCGTTTGATTCTAGACGAAGGTACCGACGTTGAGCAGAAAGAACAAACCACTTTCGTGAACAACACGTGATAACAACAGTAACAACGGGTAGTTTCCATATCAAAGGGTCATTCAGCTAGATACCATTAAATAACGAAATAATGAGTTTTGCTAGGTAATTAATAAATTATCTGACATTAATTACTCTAAGTAAATACCCGGTGTAGAAGTATGAAACCGGAATTTGGTTGCAATAATTACACGGCTGCTGTTTGAAACTCATAAACAATATTTTATTCAAAATAATCTCCATTGCTATTTACACATTTATCCCACCTCTCCGGCAGGCTATTAATGCCACGCCAAAAAAACAGTTCTTTTCAAGCGAATCACTCAGCGAGCCATTTTCGTACATTTTCATACGAACTGAAGCGTTGTTCAGCGAAAGCATGTCCCAGTGATGCAAATAGATGATAATCGGACGGAGCCAAGTCTGGAGAATAAACCGCTTGCCTTCGTATTTCCCAACTGAAGGCGTCGATCGTTTCCGCGACCTGTTTTGCCGTGGCTGATGGGACGTTATCGGGAGCGATAAGGCTTTGTGTTACCTTTTTCCATTTTCCGGTCTTTTTCACGTAATACTCGCTTTAAATCGATCATTTGCTGTCCGTAGCGATCTGGGTTAACGGTTTCACCAGGTTTTAGCAGCTCATAATAGGTGACACCCTTCTGATCCCACCAGACACAGAGCATTGTCTTCTTTCTAAAGCGATTTGGTCTTTCAGTGGATGTCGATGGTTTGCCTGGATTCACCCACGTTTTAAGACGCTTACGATTCTCAGAATATATCAATTTTTCATCACGTGTCACTATTCGCTGGAGCAACGACTTCCTTTTGTATCTGTGAGCAGCATTTCACAAGTGGTCCTTCGATTTTCTTGCTGTCTTTCAGTCAGTTCTTGGGGAACCCATTTTCCCACTTTCTGCACCTTCCCCAAAGCTTTCAACCGAAGAGAAACGGCTTTCCGCGTCACATTCAAGTGTTCTGCGAGTTCCTGGTGACTGAGTACCATCTTCGTCCAATAAGGCCTGCAATTTACAACAGTTGCTCGTTATTTAAGCATCATATGCATAAGCATCATATTGAGATTTCTCACCTAATAATATATAATCATGTGTATACAGTACACAGGTATTCCTGATACTGCAACAGAGTAACTACATTCTCCGTATTGCAATATAATGGATGTTCATCGTAGATTCTGTTTCCTGCTATTCATACCCCGAAGTGTAGTTTAAAGTCCATGTGTCTTCACATTTGTTTGTCGTACATTCTGTGCAACTTGTATGTTATCCGTGTCTCTACTGCGCTATAAATTGCTACTGGTGTAAATTTATGTTACGAAATAGAGCCCATGTGATCATTGTTCGTGTGGAGTTTTTTTACCAGTTTATTGGCATCCGAACTGTACTTGTTCAGACATCTCATTAGTAATGTTGCTTATGACGATACGAAACTAAGGACAACACGACACCTAGCCCCCAAACGACGAAAATCTCCGACCTGGCTGGGAATCGAATTCTGGCCTCAGCGCCTAGCAGTCCGCACAGCTGACGAGGTGTACATACAGAGAATAGGCAAAGTAATGTGAACACCTGTACTTACTTGGGAATGGTTTAATAATAAGGAGCTGGACACCCATTTGCCCATAATATAGCTGCGATTCTTCTTGAATGGCATATAATAGTTTTACAGTCTCCGGTGGAATGTTACGCCTCTCTTCGATCAGAACGTCTTCTAGCTGCTGTAGTGACGAGGGAGACGGAAGTCTGCTCCGACCACAAGGGTTCGATAATGGTCAAGTCCGGGGACCATGCTGGCGAGGGAAGACGCTGCAGTTCAGCTGCATGCTGCTGATACCACGACTGTACTGTCGTGGCTGTTTGAATGGGTGCATTATCCTCCTGAAATATGGCATCATTGTTGGGGGACAACATCTGAATCATGGGCTGGTCGCCTAAATTGTTCACACAATCGTTGGCTGTAACATGACCTTTGATAGTAATGGTGGGACCAGCAGAATAATATGATATGACTGTCCACACCATCACACTTCCACCTCCATGCTTAACCGTTTGAATCAAGCAAACAGGATTGTAGGCTTCTTTTGGCGTTCTCCAGACGTAAACCCAATCCGATGTTCGAAATATCGAAAACGTCGACTCGTCGGACCATATGACGTGTTTTCACTGATTAACCGTCCAGGATGTATACTCCTGACACCATGATTTGCACTTCCTGGCTTTGGTTGTCGTTTCTAATGGTTTCGGTGTAGCAGCTCTTCTATGAATATTCGCTTTACGGAGTTCTCGGCGGACAGTGTCGATAGATGTGGGGCCTCGAAGATGGCTATTGAAATCTGCAGTCACTTTGACTTCGTAGTTTTGAGTTGTTTTGACACAATTCGTGTCAGTGTTCGACGACCTCTGTCATTTAGTTTTCATTTGGGTCCACTATTAAGTTTACACGCTGATGTCTTTCCAAGTTTTGTGTAGGCTATAATGACTGTTGAAACAGTGATCTTGAAACATTGAGTAAGTTGGCTGTCGTGGTTACTGATGCTCCAGCTAATCGGGCCCCCAAAATCTGCCCTTTTTGGAACTCTTAAGTCTTTCATTGCACATCGACCAAGACCTCTGAATGCAAATACGAGGGTTGAAACTTTAATAGTGGCAAATGTTTCTTTACAGCTTATACAAAATAGACAAATGTTTCGAAGTTTTACTGTCCTTCAGAGTAGTCACCAGAATTGTGTGCAACCAGATGTCAGTGATGTGGAACTCGTAGGATAGCTTTAGCAGCGCCAGTTGTGTTGATTGTTCGAGAAGAGCGGTCTTCTTCCAGAATCTCTGTAACAGTTCTGAAACGAATGCCAAGCAGTGCATCCTTCATCTTAGGAATCAAGTTGAAATCACAAGTCCTGGGACTGTGGTGGATTGTAGGCTGTGTTCCAAAAATGAACAGCTTAGAGAAAGAAGCGGCGACACTTTCTGCAGGGTCCGCCCACCATTTTGTAGGATAATGCCCGGTCTCGTGTAGCACCAATTTGGTCGATCGATGGGGCTTGATTCATGAGGTGAAGGAACCACTTTATGGCATTCGTTTCAAAACTGTTACAGAGATTCGTCAGGCAGTAGACTCGATGTATCAACACATCTGGTGCTGCTAAATGTGTCCTACGACTTCCACATTGCTGGCAAGGGGTTATAAGCGATGCTGGTGACTACTCTCAAGGACAGGAAAACAATGAACCATGTGTCTGGTTTGTGTAAGTTGTAAATAAATATTTGCCACTATTCAAGTTCCAACCCTCGTACAAAGTGTGCAGTACTCGTAACCAACCTGCACTGACACCTAGTCCGTACTGAACATGTACAGTCCAGCGCGACACGTGCCTTACCTGCGTTGTTGACAGTCGATCACAACCTTCCCATTACTACCACTGTTCACATTATTTTGTCTATCCCCTGTACGTGTGAAGTTCAGAAGGTAAGTTACACACGCCGTCGCACACCAAAGACCACCATGCAACAACTGCGATGCATTTTCAGGAGAGAGCACTTGTTCCGGCTGTCCTGCAAACACAGTTCTACAGGATTGCGGGAAACCGGTGAATCACTGCGTGGGAGTGAAATGGCACGGCCACGTACTCCGAATTTGAAGTACGTTGGACAGTGTGATTCTCGTGGGCGAAACGTCTAAATTGCTCAAAGCTTCACCGTGAAATTCTCGCGGCGTGTGGACGAAATGCTTGTCGCGTGCAGCCGCAGGTGTCAACCTCGTCCGCACAGACGTGGATGATGCTGACCGAGAAGTCCACTTTTGGGCAAGGTGACAGAACATCTTGGGGGAAGGAGATTGTCCAATGATGAGGACGGTCACACAGCGGCTCTCGAATAGCTCAGTGACCAAGGAGCGGATTCTGTCATCGAGTAACTGAATAATTGGCAGAAGTTCCGACCATTATTTGCAGAGGCTTGGTGACTACGTTGAAAAATAGTGTCTTCTATCTGTATCACTGTGAAGTGTAGTGTAGCATACTATAAAATTTAATTGGCCTACCATAATAATGTGTAACTTAGTTTATGAAGTCCCTTCGCACCTAAGACTAACAGCCGGCCGGAGTGGCCGAGCGGTTCTAGGCGTCACAGTCTGGAACCGCGCGACCGCTACGGCCGCAGGTTCGAATCCTGCCTCGGGCATGGATGTGTGTGATGTCCTTAGGTTGAGAGGCACCCACATGCCTTACTCATACTGTGGCATCAAGCAGTCAGGCCTGCAAGATGAGTGGTCTGCCAAGCGAGTGGATTCATTCTTATTTATCGAGTAACATGAACTCTAGTACTCACACTTAAGTTACAAGTTATCCTCCTATATGATTAATACGCAACGGAAACACGCATCTGACTATCAGTAATGTACAGAACTCTGACTGGACACTACGCACTGGCAATACCACATTTTCTTTTTGTCTTTTATTTAACGGCTTTTATCGACACGTGACCACCGCACTGAATATGAATGGCGCACACATTATAAATTCGGGACATTATTACAACATACAATTCGAAGGAAAAGTCACCAATATTTTTCTTTTCACTATCTTATTTATTCCAATAAATTCTCTAACCTAAACACACAAATTCTATAACCTACAACAATAACACGTGAGAAATTCCGACCAGTGGGCATGGCTTTACAATGGTGAATCTCTATATTATGGTCTCGTAGTTATTTTTAACGCTACAGTGCACTTTCTGGATAGGATGGTGGATCTTTTATTATACCTCACGCTTCGACTCTCACAATCATCATCACTAAACTTTCCTCCAGACCGAGCGGTACCGAAGGAACAAGCATAACACACTAATCTTTTGAAACTACCTCGCTACTCTCCCATGCAAACCACACATACCCAAATTACATGACATACACCACACTACAACATGAAATACTACACAGAGAATAGTCACAACATTATCACTTTCAGCTTTCCCACTTCATTTAGTATTTATCCCAGTTTCACACGACACTGCTCCACTTTGTAATTCTACTTTCCTACTATGAACTCCGGAGATATTTGCACGTCTTCCTGTGCAATGCAAGCCAAGTGGCGTTGCTGGATAGACGGCCGACTCACCTTGCTTCTCTCTCAGAGTTTGAATCAAGCGTCACACGGAATCATATCACGCAAAGTAATATTAAGAACATCACACACGCGAGTCCTCAAGTGATACCATGGACGAGTACTTCTCTTTATCTTTTGTCTCATACACAGTTTGAGACTCACACAGTACTCACCAGGTGGAAGTACTCGTCTCTAATTTCAAGTCCTGCACACGCCATTTCTTAAATATTTCAACTTATGGTACACACGCTATTTCTTAAATATTTCAACTTATTGTACATGCGCTATTTCTTAAATATTTCAACTTATTGTACACACGCTAGTAATTCAGCTTAACTTAAGCACACGGAAGTATTTCAACTTAATGCTACACGTGGTTTCATTGTGACCGTTGGTCACTTCTGAAGATTCCTACAATCCCATTAATATTACCTGCCTGACATTTAATTCTCCCCACAAAAGTTCCTGAAATAGAGAAATTAATATTTCAAACTACTCTTAAATATTCCACATGCATACCATGTCTCCACTCTTTCGTCATTACGGAGCACAACTAAAACAGGTCTTAACAGCACAAGATCCAGCGGCAGAGTGCTGAAACGTGGCCGTTCTCTAGGTCCTCTCGCACCTGTGTCGAGGTGGGGGAAGCACCTTGCTATCGTATTGGTCAGCCACATTTCAGGCGCTCAAAGCTCTGGTAAATTTCATCTCTTTGGTCCCACCAAAGGTGGCCAAAGGATCGACTCAAAGATGATCATATATTCACATTCACCATCTGCGGTTAGCAGACGACCATACATTCATTCATTTCACAGATCTCACCAAACTGGATGTAGGGATTTACTTTGTGGGAGTGCACATGTTATCAGTTAAATAAATAAATTGTCATTCTTTCCCACACTGGTATCCGGCTTCGCTGTGTTAATTGAAATTGAGTTATTTTACAAAAAAAATGTGTTGTTCTGACAAAAATAATGATGTATGTTGTACCTATTTTCAATGTCGGGCGGTACTGTACCCTTTCAAGGTTAGTTAGATTTAAGTAGTTCTAAGTTCTAGGGGACTGATGACCTCAGAAGTTAAGTCCCATAGTGCTCAGAGCCATTTGAAGACTAACGATCCTGTAACACTTCCCTGGGATGCTCTGAAATTTCCAAGAATTTCTGTCCAACGAAAACGACGCATATGGTTGTTTTCGTGGTAGGGCGAGGTTGTGTTGATTTATTTTAGAAAGCGAATCAGGAAAACATAACAGCCCAGGCATTTGCTTAATCGGACGTAAGAAACTGTTCGCAGTCAAATCTCAAGGCGCTGCCAAATTACTGGACCAACTGCAAACAGTCTCAATTCCACTTTTGTTCACCTCCTTCATAAGCATGCCACTGCTACATTTTGTGAACAAGTCTGAATTTGGTTATTTTATTCGCTGTCAGGATTGTAGCCGACTTGGACGTGTACTCGTGTGCGAGAACAGCCAGGTACTTGCGTCTTCACAGTTGTATATACACTGAAGCGCCAAACAAACTGGTACAGGCATGCGTATTCAAATACAGAGTTATGTAAACAGGCAGAATACAGTGCTGCGGGCGGTAACGCCTATGTAAGACAATAAGTGTCTGGCGTAGTTGTTAGATCGGTTACTGCAGCTACAGTGGCAGATTATCGAATTTTAAATGAGCTTGAACGTGGTGTTATAGTCGGCGCGCAACCGATGGGACACAGCATCTCCGACGTAGCGATGGAGATTTTCCCTTACGACGATTTCACGAGTGTACCGTACCGTGAATATCAGAAATTCGGCTAAACATCAAATCTCCGACATCGCTGCGGCCGGAAAACGATTCTGCGAGAAAGGAACCAACGACGACTGAAGGGAATCGTTCAACGTGACAGAAGTGCGACCCTTTCGTAGATTGCTGCAGATTTCGATGCTGGGCCATCAACAAGTCTCAGCGTGCGAACCATTCAACGAAATATCATCAACGTGGGCTTTCGGTGCCTAAAGCCCGCTCGTGTACTCTTGATGAACGCACGACACAAGCCTTTACGCCTCGCCTGGGCCCGTCAACGCCGACATTATACTGTTGATGAGTGGAAACATTTTGCCTGGCCGGCCGAGTCTCGTTTCAAATTGTATCGAGCGGATGGAGGTGTACGGGTATGGAGACAACCTCATGAATCCATGGACCCTGCATCTCAGCAGGGGACTTTTAAAGCTGGAGGAGGCTCTGCAATGGTGTGGGGCGTCTGCAGTTGGAGTGATACGGGACCACTTATACGTCTAGATACGACTCTGACAAGTGACACATACCTAAGCATCCTGTCTGATCACCCGCATCCATTCACGTCCATTGTGCATTCCGACGGACTTGGGTAATTCCAGCAGGATAATGCGGCACCCTACACGTCCAGAATTGCTACAGAGTGGCTACAGGATGACTCTTCTGAGTTTAAACCCTTCCGCTGGCCACCAAACTCCCCAGCATGAACATTATTGAGCATATCGAGGATGCCATGCAACGTGCTGTCTAGAAGAGATCTCCTTCCCCTCTTACTCTTACGGATTTATGGACTACCCTGCTGTATTCATGATGTAAGTTCCCTCCAGCACTACTTCGGACATTAGTCGAGTCCATCCCACGTCGTATTGCGGCACTTCGGCATGCTCGCGGGGGTCCTACGCGATATTAGGCAGGTGTACCACTTTTTTTGGCTTTTTAGTGTAAACGTTGTACGACAACTTGTGAAAATAGTTTTGGTGCCATTCTTCAGCAAAATACATTGATCTTGTAGTTAATATTTCTTTATTTAGTCTTTCTTATCCCAGTTTATCTGGCTTCACCTGCATTAAATTTTTTTGTCAAGCTCACTGTACTGCCTGAGACGTATAACTTGAACTGGAGCGCAGGTTCTTTTTCCAGTCTCAGCAAGTGCGGTCGGTCGAGATAGAGAGAAAGGTGCGTGATAAAGCCTCACAGGCAGGAAGTGTATGTGGCGTTATTGATGATCCACATACTATTTGGAATAAAATGTATTTCCCGCTCGTCAAGATAGCCCGCATTAATTCGTCGACCCTGCTCGCTAGAAAAAAATGAAAGGACTACAATTACTCTATCCTAGAAGATAACTGATAGTAATATTTGGTTTCTGACAGGTAAGTTACAAACAGCCTCCGTAGGCTAGCACATGCCTATCTGATATGTGAATCAGGACTTCTGCCTGAATAAAAGATTCACCTTATTTATTTGCCGGGCAAGGAGCGGAGGGGGGGGGGGGGAGGAGCTGGTGGGGTAAGATTCCCTTTGTATCATTGGAGAGACGTAGGCTATATGGCGTCACCGGGCTCCAACCTCCCCTTGACTTGTAACAACCCAAACACGGCCCTAAAATTCCACACGCCCTCATCGCAGTAAGCTACTATTAGAGGATGCACTTAAGCGACAGCTTCTACACCGTGCAAAGGAAAAGTGCCACTGTGTGCGTGGAGGAGTAAAACCGCTTTGTTTTCACAATCGCTGTGGAGCACATCAGGCATGATGATTTGTTAACTATGGAATGGGCTAGCACAACTCTGCTAAACAAGAGAAAGCTACAGACTCATTTAAATCTGTACTTTTTGATAACGGTCCACAAACGTACTATGTGTTTCAGGACTTCACAGACAAACTTCGAAGGATGATAAATCATACAGAAACGATCATTTGTTGTTAAGGAACATATACGTTTTGGTCCACCGTTTATGAGCTTTGCGCATCGTTACTTATTTATTTTTGGCTTTCATTAGCAAAGACCATTAGTCAGCAGTAGTTACAAAAGTGCTATGTTAACATAATTCTAGTTGACACAGTAAAATAATGAAAAGAGTTCGGTGTACAATGTAAATTCTTAATGTAGAATAAAAACACTAAAATACCATGCAGCCAGCAGTAGTTAAAACAGCCCCAAGTTAACATCAGCGCAAATTTCACACTATAACAATGATAAAAAATACAAAGAAAAGTTTGTTACAAAAATTAACAAACAGAAAATGAAACCCAGGGTTTGAACAGGGCCGGTTCAAGAGAAGAATGGCATCAAAACAAATAAAACAGACTGGTAGCAGAAATTACGAATAAATAATTATCCCTAACCGTCACTGTTCAGAAACGTAGCCATAATGGCCGAAAATAACAGTTTTAAGTTGCTGTGGATGCCATTAATACAACGTAATACCACGTGTTTCGAACATGTTCTGTTTATCACCGGGTATTTATACACACATACAGAGAAATGTTGCTTGAAAATAAACTGTGTTAAACTAAATTAACGTCGAACTTTTTGTCCATTGTTCGTTACTGTAGTGGCATTTGGCGGGGAGGAGGGCAGTGGACGGCCAGAAAGTGCAATACTGTAATGTTACTCAACAGCTCCGCCATTATACCAGTGATGCAAGTGAAGCTACAAGAAGATAAAGTCGTAAGTGATCAACTGTCATACAAAAGCCTTTCACACGCTTTTCACAACACACAACTGATGCAAAACTGTCTGCATCCCACACATGCTGTGATGTCATACATAACCAACAACAACCAGCAAAAGACATCACTGGCATCGATTTCTGGCCATGCATTGCCCCCCTCCCCCCCTAAACGCCAGACCGGCCGCTACAGTAACGAAAAATGGACGAAACGTTCTAGGTTATTTTAGGTTTACGCAACTTATTTTTAAGTAACATTTCTCTGTATGTGTGTATGTATAAACGCCTGATGATGAACAGAATATGTTCGAAACGGATTGTATTACGTTAGATTAAACATAAACCAAATAAAAGTAACTGGTAGCAGAAATTATAAATAAATAACTTATAACTGGAAGATGGACAACAAAGTCGTTTAAAACGGCAAGTTCTTAATTCAAAGTAAAACCACAAACAGACTCTTAGTTTTGGAACGGGGCTGGTTCCTTGGGAGGAGAAGACCCTGCAACTTATTGTCAACATCGAATTCCTGCGTCTTTTCAACATAGGGTACAAGGTCACGTGTGCGCCTTGCTAATATGACAGGATTCAGATACACCACCGATATTGTCTCCTGACACAGTGTCCAGGAGATATGATTTTCAAACCGGTATAAGTGCGCGGGGTAACACACGAGTACCACCAGTCTCTCGCGGATAAAAGAGTTCACTACGCTTCACCGAGGTAACCGTGACGGAGTAGAGACGTCAGCTTGTATGGCCGCCAGGCGGCCAAATTTATAGTGCTGTGTTGAGTGCCATTCACAATTGAAGGGCTTATTTCAATAGTGGTACAAGTCCATTTTTGTTCATATTGAGATACAGAGTCGTAAAGTTAAATGAGCGCTGAAAAATCTGCAGTTGAGATACCAGAAATATTCAAGCATATGGCTTCTTGCTAGAATGAACCTTTCTTTCTGTTTGTTTGGCTCGTTAATTTCAGAAGCATTATAGACAGAAAAGTGGAGGTAATGGACTTGTACCACTATTGAATTAAGCCCTTCAATTGCAGTCGTGATAAGCATCTTTCTTGACCGTCGAATTGTAATCCGCGTAAAGGATTGGTGTTGGGCAGAACTGTCCTTTCGAAGTGCTCCCCTAAGCGAGACGGTCAAAACTTTCATTATAGATAATGCTTTGATGCCCTATTGTCCCGAGTAAGCAGGCGTCAACGCCCAATGTGCGCGCGTCTATTATAGCCTCCAAAACATCCAAGATACATCTGTTTACTGAATGCCGGATGTTGTAGTTTCTGTGACACACTTTGGGGGTCCATGACGATCAGTGCAAACCGGAAGTCTGTGTGCATAATAAATAGCGTCCCTGATGGCCAGTAACTCCGCCGTGTAGACAGACAATTCAGGCAGCAGTGCGAACATTTCGTATGTGTCGCTAGAAGGGATGCAGAGCGTATCCCACATCTGCCTCAGTTTTAGATCCGCGCGTATTTATGACACGTGCTGCCGTCGAGCCACCTACTGCGCAGCTCCCAGTGAGGTTGTTATTCTGTGGAGTCGTACCAGTTTGACACTCAGCTTGTCTTGTTGTAATAGTCTATCTTGGCCCGCCCGGTTAGCCGTGCGGTGTAACGCAGAGCTTTCCGGGCTGGAAGGGGTGCGGGCACGAATCCACCCAGCGGATTCGTTCGAGGTCCGGTGGATGGTTTTTATAGTGGTTTTCCATTTGCCTCGCGAATGCGGGCTGGTTCCGCTTATTCCGCCACGGAGAGGGGGGTGGGGGAGGGGGCACTGGGGCCGAACCGTACAATAACCCTGGGTTCGGTGTGGGGCGGCGGTGAGGTGAGTGGACTGCTGTAGCCTGCTGTGGGATTGAGTACCACTGAGGGCTACGGCGGGGACGAAGCCTCTCCGTCGTTTCTATGTCCCCAGTTCAATACAATACAACAGTCTATCTTCAGTGCCATGCATGTTACTGGTCCTGAATTCAGGCTTTCTTGCCGTTAATACTCAGTGTAACATGCAGTATGAATATGATGAGATCTCTCGATTTGTGTTACAGTGAGACGAGGGGAAATGGAAGAGCAGACCTACGAAACTTGCTTCCCTAACAGAAGACGCCCATACCACAGCACCTTCGCTGCAGTTCATGGACGCTTACGAGAAGCAGCGAATCTGCGTGCTCGGCACGTTGGTGGAGGTCGGCGTGACGTGAGAACATCAGATTTCGAGAGTGAAGATCCGTAGATTTATGAACCTCGAAGCAGCACATTTTCTGTAGCCCTTGCTATGGTAATAAGTCACGTATCTGTTTGCAGACTATTGCAGGAATACAATCTACATGTGTAGGCCTACCATCTTCAAAGGGTGCAGGTCTTAGAACCAGCTGATTACCCACATCGTACGCAGTTTCTGTATTGGTTCGTACACCAAAGATTGAATAATGATGCCTTCCAACCACGTGTTATATTTACAGTTGGAGCCCTCTTTACACAGGACGGGTATTTTAAGAGAAGGATCAGCCGTATCTGGGACTAAAAGAACACACGTGCGATTTTTGTTAGATAGCACTAATGAAGGTTTTCCCCAAACATGTGATTGTGGATAATCATCTAGAACCTGTAATACTGCCACCTAAGTTAAATGGAGGAGCTTACTTCCAATTCCTGCATACCATGCTTGCAGAACTACTGGACACTCTACCGCTGGTTGTGTGGAGAGTCCTCCAGTCCCTGTATGACGGAGTCCCAGCACACACCAGTGTTGATGCGCTATAACAGCTAACTGTAGGTTTTGGGGAACATTGAATAGGATGAGGAAGGTTTACTGCGTGGCCAGTGTCTTCAGTCTGGCTTGATGCCCCCTTGATTACGTTCTTTAGGGACATATCAAGAGCACAGTGTATAAGGGTTGCCTAGAAAGTAATGTACCGCATTTTTTCTTCAACAGCCCTTTATTGAACATAATAAGAATTACACACAGGAACGAATGGTGTTTTATCTACACACCCTATTTTTGCACGTGATCTCCATCCCGTTCTGTGGCCTTACTCCAGCGCGAAACCAGAGCGTGTATGCCCTGTGGGTACCAATTCTTGTTTTGGTGTCCGAGACAGTGATTTGCTACGTCAATTACCTCCTCATTGCCCTCAAAATATCTTCTCGAGTCGCGAATGACGACATCAGCTCGCTGCAAAGTGTCAGGTGTGGCAGCCGTGGATGGTCTCCCCGACCGCTGCAAATCGTGGAGCTCCACCGAATCGCCTTCTTACGACCTCTGCCTCCGTGCCCAGCGACTAACCGTACTTCTGTCGACAGCAGATGCTCCATGGACTTTGCACAAGCGTTTGTGCATATACCCACCCCACAGTTTCTTTCTCTGCAGTGAGAAATTCAATGCCGGCACGTTGCTTGTAACGTACATCACCTGCAGACACCATTTTGAAACTGTCCTGCAACTACGCTATCTGTCGGAAGTGACGGAAACTTGGCGCACCTATTCAGGGGACGTTAAATAATACATATGTGACGTTTCGCATTCGTAGCAATGTTTTCGACTGAGAAAAAAAAATGCGGCGCATTACTTTCTGGGCAACCCTTGTACATTGCTCCAACTGCCAACAGAGCTGAGCTCATGCATTCCGTGGCTGCAGTCATGGCCCGCATTTACGGTGGTAGTTTTCTCCGCCGGCATTGCACAGCGGCACGATGAATACGTGGGATGTATTTGGCGATCTGTAGATCACTTTTGCAGGGCTTAACTGTCAGTGCAATATGCCGCTAAAGTCTCGTCTGCAGAAAAAAAAGGCGGACAGTGCTTCCACACCAGCAACATCAGTAATTTGGCGGGTGAATTCAGTAAGAGCCAATCAGAATGCTCCAGTCATTCACAAGACATACTTTGTGCTTGGGCGTAGGATGTGGTGTCACCGCCAGACACCACACTTGCTAGGTGGTAGCTTTTAAACCGGCCGCGGTCCGTTAGTATACGTCGGACCCGCGTGTCGCCACTATCAGTGATTGCAGACCGAGCGCCGCCACACGGCATGTCTAGTCTAGAGAGACTCCCTAGCACTCGGCCCAGTTGTACAGCCGACTTTGCTAGCGATGGTTCACTGTCTGCATGCGCTCTCATTTGCCGAGACGACAGTTTAGCATAGCCTTCAGCTACGTCATTTGCTACGACCTAGCAAGGCGCCATATTCAGTAATTAGAATGAATTCTGAACAGATAATATTGTGAATCATGTACCGTCAAGACCGACGTTCATCATTAATCAAACTACTTACATCCGCTTTCTGAATTCTAATTCCTTGTCATGTTCCAGACCTCACGTCAGTATAGTTCTTCCCTCCTCACGCCAGCCAGCGTGAGCTAAAACGCGTGTATTTCGGCCTCCTCTAGTAACACGGTGTTGGTTCTTCTGCCAACACAACATAGGGGCCTTGACATAGCGTTGAGATAGTTTCTGTTTCGAAGATGTTTGTTGAAAGCAGGACTTAACAATTTCCAAGAGGGGTAACATGTGACGGATGGGGTGCCTAGTTAGGACCATCAGGAAGAATGCAGTCGCTGTTATTCTGGGCTATTTTCGTGAACAGGTCCTGTTCATTCAGACAAGCTGAGACATCACAAAAACTCTTACAAAAGCGATCGTTAACTATTTCTGCAGCACTTTACAATTTCTGGGAGGTCGGCTTGGCTCTTATTTACATAGCCATATGATGTCTGTATAACATTGAGACCATTTTAGATGGTGAGTCACCACATGAGTCACCACATGAACATTTTGCAGCGATGCATCAGCCACAATTCGCAGGTAAATGTGTGCATGGCTAGACACAGCTCATATGTCCCATTAGGATCACCTGGAACAATGCACCCTGTGCTATTCAGGGAAGCATTGGAACAGATCTCTATAGTGCGACCTGTGACACCAGTATCCATAGGTAGAGAGGTTTTGTGTGAGCAACGGTATACATGCGTGTTTGGACCAGAGGGTGACTTGGCTCTCATTTAATAGACATGTGACATCAGTACAACACTCGAAGAACTCTAACTGTATACCCGAAAATAGACGTGACTTTCACCTGCTTTCTGTAGGCAGTAGCGGCGTGAGAGTGATGGCACGTGCTGGTTTGCGTCCAGCCATGGCTCGCGGTGGCATCTGCGCATGTGCGTGTTGGTGCCCCTGATAGTTGCGGTCGATGATAGTTTGAAAGCGTTTTTATGTGCAATGAGTGTTTGCGTAGTGCCTTATTTTCAGCTGTTTAAGCATTGTGAGTGTGCTGCAGAGCCTTTTTACATACATTATTTTTTGAGAATTTACGAGTTGTTTCGTGGTTGCACATGAGTGTACTGTATTATTTCGGTGATTTACTAGTAGTTTGCAGGTCTGTATGCTGTGTACTGCATTATTTTCGTAATTTACGAGTTGTTTGTGTGTCTGTACATTAATGTACTCCATTATTTCGACAGATTACAAGTAGTTTGCAGGTCTGTAAACTGTGTATTGTGAACCTAAGCACGTCAGAGCCAGTGTTTTGTATCAGTGTAATAAATGAACTACTAGAAATCTGTCCCTAAATAAATTGTTCCAAGATAAATAAAGTACACTCCTTCCTCTCTCCAGCAGCCTAGCACAGGCTGAGTTCTTTTCCATCCATTTTCCCCACTCCAGACCGCCATGGGGCGACAGCGTGCTCTGGCGGCAGTACTGTGCACTAGGTCAGTTGGACTCCAGACCTCATGGTGAACACAGTGGATGGAGCTACTGCTGCAGATTGTCTAAATGGACACTACATACAAAACAAAGACTTATATCAATCCTATCCAGCATAGGCTGAGTCTTTTTCCTGCCAGTTACTAGGAAGAGGTGGTGGTCAGATGCCTTAGGTTAGTGCAGGTAGCCCAAGTGACCTATTTTCTCTCCATTTTCTTAGGTTAGTGGAGGTAGCCATGGTGTGTTGCATTGTCCTGCTGGAATTCGAATTTCCCGTCATTTTGTGGGGGATCGGAGGGGAGGGAGGAGGGGAAAGGGTTAGGCTAGTGGAGGTAGCCGAATTGACCCATCTTCCCGCCAAAATTTGAACTTCCCACCATGATGTCATTGCGATGTTGCCATTTCTATCACCGGATCAGCCATCTTGAATAAATTTGGCAACAATGGAGAGTGGGGTGACGCTCTCTTTGTCCCACTACTATAGATTCCATCAGAATTTCTAAAATTATTGGGGGAAGTGGCAACAAAACTACTTTTCACATTGGTGGGTAGAATGTGTGAGTCCGACTACATACCATCTGACTTTCAGAAAATATTACCCACACAATTCTGAGAACTGCAAGAGCTGACAAGTGCCAAAATTATCGCACAGTCAGTTCAACAGCTCATGCATCCAAGTTGCTGACAAGAATAAAATACAGAAGAACGGAAAATAAAATTGAGGATGTGTTGGATGACGATCAGTTTGGCTTTAGGAAAGCTAAATGCACCAGAGAGGCAATTCTGTCGTTACGGTTGATAATTAAAGCAACACTAAAGAAAAATCAAGACATGTTGATAGGGTATGTCGACCTGGAAAAAGCGTTCGACATTGTAAAATGTTGCAAGATGTTCGAAATTCTGAGAAAAATAGGGTAAGCTATAGGGGGAGACAGGTAACATACAATATGTATAAGAGCCAAGAGGGATTAATAAGAGTGGACGACCAAGAACCAAGTGCTCGGATTAAAATAGGTGTAAGACGGGGATGTAGTCCTTCGCCCCTACTGTTCGATCTGTACATCAAAGAAGCAATGATGGAAACAAAAAAAAAAAAGGTTCAGGAATTGAATTAAAATTCAAGGTGGAAGGATATCAGTGATATGATTCACTGGTGACATTGTTATCCCAAATGAAAGTGAAGAAGAATTACATGATATGCTGAGTGGAATGAACAGTATAATGGAACATGGATTGAGAGTAAATCGAAGAGAGATGAAAGTAATGGTAAGTAGCAGAAATGAGAACAGCAAGAAACTTAACATCAGGATTGATGGTCACGAGGTAGATGAAGTTAAGGAGTTCTACTTCCTGGACAGCAAAGTAACCAGTGACGGATGAGCAAGGAGGACTTCAAATGCAGACCAGCACTGGCAGAAAGGGCACTCCTGGCCAATAAAAGTCTTTGTGAGAGAAATATAGATTGTGGGAATACCGGAACAGAAGAGAATCGAAGCATTCGAGATGTGGTGCTACAGCCGAATGTTGAAAACTATATGTACTGATAAGCTAGGGAATGAGGAGGTTCTGCGCAGGATCGGAGAGGAAAGACATATGTAGAAAACATAACAAGGAGAAGGGAAGGATGACAGGACATCTGTTAAGACATTAGGGAATTACTTCTATGGTACTGTAGGGAGCTCTAGAGGGCAAAAATTGCTGAGGAAGACAGAGACTGGAATGCATCCAGCAAATAAATGAGGACGTAGGTTCCAAGTACTACTCTGAGATGTAGAGGTTGGCAAAGGAGAGGAATTCTTGACGGGCCGCATCAGACCAGTCGTGAGACCTACGACTCTTTAAAAAAAAGAAAAAGATACACTGCAAGTATTTTTAAAAAATGTTGAAATTTGGCAAACTCCTAGTTCGCCAGGAGGCTGGAGAAATGAAGACGCTTGCCATAACTGTAGCAGACATCGCATGCGCAACACGGTAGGTACTTATCCATGTTTGTCGGCGTGGTGGTAAACCGATAACACGGCACAACGCGATCGTAATTTCTAAAATGAATTTCAGAATCCATTGATAGTTCTTCTGACACAATTGTGCACAGCTACTATACGCTCGAATTTACAACTAACTTAATATCCATAATAATTAGTAGTTGCCTTTGTGGTATCGTGTAGTGTTAACAAGGGAAATATAACTGAATTAATTTTCTTTGTGATTTCTTCGAACTTGCTTAGCAACAGCATCTGTCTTCGTGCAGGATCCAGAATTGCACAATAATGTGAAATCCAATTAAAGTTTTCAGCCTTGCAAAAATGAAACATGAAGAACGTGGTATCAATCGAAATCACCCACTGCTCCTGAAGACCTATATGTGTATTATTTATAAGTTAATCCCTAGGACAGTCCTTCAAATGATGTCAACATTTCGTTGGAAATTGTGCAAACATTAGAGGAAACATTAAATAACTCGATCGATTCCATGAATAATGGTTCGAACGACGATTGTTGTGCTAACTAGAAGTCCAGAACAAAAAGATAGTACCTTCCAAGCCCAAAGAAAATATGTATAGTAATACTCCTCAGTGACAAAAGGCTGCAATTTTTTTGTTTAACAAAGGAAGGAGAAAATGCTTAAGCAGCGTACAAAGCCGGTTTCGTTTCTTAAAATCTGACACGAACTGTACAGACGGAAGAAAGACTTACGCAAACTACGAAAAAGTTTGAAAGAAAAACTATTCGACAGATTTAGAGCTGTTCATGGCAGACAATGCAGCTTTACTGAGGGAGATCTACGAGACCGGTCGCTATGTACTTCAAGTGAGATGAGCATTACTGATTTTCAAGCTTCTTTGACGTGGTTAAACACATTCAGAAAATTGTACGGAAAAGGAAGTCGCGAAGTTAAGAAGTTTACCCCAAGTAAACGTATCGAGGAGATATCATTAATAGGTCATGCTACAGAGAAATTCGTAGCTAAAATGAAGACGTAGCTTCTTGTTATCCCCTAAAAGCTGTATATAAAGCCAGTTAGTCAGGTTTCTCGCAAACCGCACTTTATCCTTCTGAGATAAAAAAAAAGACAGAGTCGCTTGTGCAATCGATGAATGCTATGACACATTCGTATACAACAGTGCTAGTGATTAGAATCAGTGGATTACTGTTTCCGCAACTTTGTCTTCAGGAACATAGGCAAATTATGAGTAAAGATTTAAAAAAAGGACTGTTTGCTTACAAAAATCTTCTAATCGACGTAGTAAAACCTGGAAAAATGGGAAAGAATAATTTCCGATGTTACGTCCAAAACTTCGTTTTACCATTTGCAGGGAATAATTCATTGCTCTTGTTAGACTCTTGGCCTGGACATAACGACAACTTTGTGTTTAGGAGGACGACGAAAATACTGCTAACATAATTTGGATTCCATCTTGAACTATTAGATTGATTTAGCCTCTCGATAAAAAAAAATTTCAACAGTCTAAAGCATTTTTCAGGTAGTTGTCGGACGACATACTTTCCGATAGCTGTTCAAGTTTATCAGCGAAACGGTATTGTTAAACTGAATTCATTTCCGCATTGTCACATTTTCATATTTTATGAATTGATCGAGTATGTCTGTACACAGCACAATATGCAGGACAACGGCCACGACCATGTACTACTCCATTCCAGTTTTATCTAAGTAATCTATTAATTACTGTCAAATGCCAGCATGCATTAATTTTCGTTTTATCAGATGTTCCTGGTATAAGGGAAATGTTTGTTTTCGTCATCCAATAGACAGGTCGCATTTTTGTGACGACTACTAGGAACTGTTTCATTGTAGCAAAATATACGTTATTCAAAAATTATCATACAAATTGAGGCACAGGAATTGCTCTAAAATATTTAATGTCAGAAAATTGATGTTCCAATTAATGCAAGTCGTCTGTAATGTAACATCATACACTGTCCTGCTTTCCTTTCCTCTGTTAGTCACTTGTGTAGCAAATAGATCTGCATTAGTTTAGCGGTCGATATGAACTGCAAGTTATTCAGAAAATTATTGAAGTGGGACATTTTTGGTATGGTTTAAGTGCTTAAAATTCACGCGTGTGCAGTTTGGATTTTGCGCTACGCTTCGCTACGTCCTATTGTCACAACTACCTCTGCTTATGCTCTGAATCGAGCGCTACGTAGGTAGGAAGGGTTGTACAAACCGCTGTTATAAGCGGTTTTTCGAGGAACAAAAACGAGCAGCTGAAACATTAAAATAATACTTGCTGTGCGCTGTAGGTGCTAAAATTTTGATGGAGCATTTTGTTCGGTATATCCGCGTGAAAAATTTCAGGATAGGTTTTATATGTCGCATTGGACGATTCCCTTGTTAGTTGCGTTAGGTTCGCAGACACTCACTTCTTCTAACGGTTGGAACCGCTTTTCTTACGCCTCTGGTTCACTCGTGTTCAAACAGTAGAAAGGAATTCCTTACAACGGAAAACGCCATGTTCGCGAAAATTAGTAACATCTAAATTAATTACAATTATGAACAGCAAAAATTACCACTACCACTACCGTCTCTCTGATACCTCTCGTTCGTGCTCGTAATGTGAAATTATGACTCAAATTACAGTCAAAATTAAATGACACCATTGCTAACCTCAGAGGCTTGTTATTCTCTAATTAACTCAATTCTGACGCTGTCATAATTGGGTGTGGCACCACAAACCATGAAAAGCGATTTCATTTATTTATACGAGTTCCGCAAATTACCAGTGTCCAAAACCTCATAAACGTCCGTATTCACTTCGCCACTAGCTCACGTTGACAGTTAAATCACCGCCGAATTCATTCCCAATAAACACATCAGCCAACAGACTCGATGTTAAGTCGAAGACCCTCTTACGAGGCACTTAATCTTTAAATAACTGCCTTCGTTGTAAATCTGTTTATTTTAAAATTTTGAGCCTGCCGCGGTGGCCGAGTGGTTCTAGGCGCTTTAGTCCGGAATCCTGCCTCGGGCATGGATGTGTGTGATGTCATTAGGTTAGTTAGGTTTAAGTAGTTCTAAGTTCTAGGGGACTGATGACTTCATAAGTTAAGTCCCATAGTGCTCAGAGCCATTTTTTTTTCTTTTTTTTCATTTTGATCTGCACAATTCAAACATCGATGCACGGCAGGCCCTTTAAGAAAACTTTGCTCATTTGCTCTACGTCTTGATTTGACACTGATCACATCTAATAGTCCTCACAGATTTGGTACGTATTTACGGTGTTCTCAGTGCTTGGGCTGACATTACAGCGAAAGAAATGGGAGCTCCAGATGGGGAAGCGTTCAGAAAAAAACAGCTTTTTTGGTGAGGGTCGGGCGACGCATAAACCATCTGCGTCACTGGAGTTTCCAGATAGCGGTTAGTGCAGGACGATAATCCGATGGTCGTGAAGTCGACTGCCTATTCGGAGACTTTCTTCTTTTTTATTTTCGATTTTTACGTTGCGTACACTGCAATTAAAACTACACTCCTGGAAATGGAAAAAAGAACACATTGACACCGGTGTGTCAGACCCACCATACTTGCTCCGGACACTGCGAGAGGGCTGTACAAGCAATGATCACACGCACGGCACAGCGGACACACCAGGAACCGCGGTGTTGGCCGTCGAATGGCGCTAGCTGCGCAGCATTTGTGCACCGCCGCCGTCAGTGTCAGCCAGTTTGCCGTGGCATACGGAGCTCCATCGCAGTCTTTAACACTGGTAGCATGCCGCGACAGCGTGGACGTGAACCGTATGTGCAGTTGACGGACTTTGAGCGAGGGCGTATAGTGGGCATGCGGGAGGCCGGGTGGACGTACCGCCGAATTGCTCAACACGTGGGGCGTGAGGTCTCCACAGTACATCGATGTTGTCGCCAGTGGTCGGCGGAAGGTGCACGTGCCCGTCGACCTGGGACCGGACCGCAGCGACGCACGGATGCACGCCAAGACCGTAGGATCCTACGCAGTGCCGTAGGGGACCGCACCGCCACTTCCCAGCAAATTAGGGATACTGTTGCTCCTGGGGTATCGGCGAGGACCATTCGCAACCGTCTCCATGAAGCTGGGCTACGGTCCCGCACACCGTTAGGCCGTCTTCCGCTCACGCCCCAACATCGTGCAGCCCGCCTCCAGTGGTGTCGCGACAGGCGTGAATGGAGGGACGAATGGAGACGTGTCGTCTTCAGCGATGAGAGTCGCTTCTGCCTTGGTGCCAATGATGGTCGTATGCGTGTTTGGCGCCGTGCAGGTGAGCGCCACAATCAGGACTGCATACGACCGAGGCACACAGGGCCAACACCCGGCATCATGGTGTGGGGAGCGATCTCCTACACTGGCCGTACACCACTGGTGATCGTCGAGGGGACACTGAATAGTGCACGGTACATCCAAACCGTCATCGAACCCATCGTTCTACCATTCCTAGACCGGCAAGGGAACTTGGTGTTCCAACAGGACAATGCACGTCCACGTGTATCCCGTGCCACCCAACGTGCTCTAGAAGGTGTAAGTCAACTACCCTGGCCAGCAAGATCTCCGGATCTGTCCCCCATTGAGCATGTTTGGGACTGGATGAAGCGTCGTCTCACGCGGTCTGCACGTCCAGCACGAACGCTGGTCCAACTGAGGCGCCAGGTGGAAATGGCATGGCAAGCCGTTCCACAGGACTACATCCAGCATCTCTACGATCGTCTCCATGGGAGAATAGCAGCCTGCATTGCTGCGAAAGGTGGATATACACTGTACTAGTGCCGACATTATGCATGCTCTGTTGCCTGTGTCTATGTGCCTGTGGTTCTGTCAGTGTGATCATGTGATGTATCTGACCCCAGGAATGTGTCAATAAAGTTTCCCCTTCCTGGGACAATGAATTCACGGTGTTCTTATTTCAATTTCCAGGAGTGTAAATAATGCTCATTATATTATGCTTACCAATACTTTCATAAAAGGCATGAAAAGAAAGGTAGGGGAAAATTTGGAATTGCAAATAAATTTCCAGGAAAGGATTGTACATACAGCGTTCACAAGGACTCCGCAATTAACTTTACAAGAAGCGATTTAATTAAAGCGCACAATCTTCCTGGAGATTTGTTTGCAATCGTATTTTTCCTTTGCATTTTCTTTTCATGCTTTTTTGTAAAATATTAGTAAAACATAAATAAATACAATGTATTGAGCATCATTTCGGTTGATCTGCGTTGTACATACAGTGAAAAATGAAAGAAAGTTTCCGCATAGGTACCCGACCCAAAGACCTTCGGATTACCATTCTGTACTCTTCCCACCGTATCAACCGTTGTCTGGAAACAACGCTAGCGTAAATCACTCATCCCTCGCCTGACCAGCGCAAACACTATTTTTCCTAAAATTTGGCGTCTGAACCCCCCACTTCTATCACTTTCATTTCTGGCCAAGCCCTACACGTACAATAAATGTGGACGAAATCGGCGTGATGTGCGGCCCCCTTGTGAGTTACGCTGAGTAACTATTATCTCTCTCTGAACTGTTGCGCTCGATAAATACGTACATTGCTAACAAATGGTAGCCATATTGAGAGGACCTGTACCACGTCTCGTAGAGCAATACCATTATATCATCGTAGGACTCGATTCTTCTAACCAAATCACACAGCGAACAAGTTTAGGATTAGCAAAAGCTGAAACTGGCGCTTATGATGGTGTGATTCGTCAGTATGCCCCTATGTATCCGACAGGATGATGTGTAGGGTAATCCACAGGTGCTGCACCACCCTTCTAAAACGAAAACAGGTGGATAACCAGAAATTTATAATGTAGTATATGAGATGGGAGGGGAAAAATATGTGGCATTGTGTTATCAACGTAGCAGATGTTTTGGAATCGACTGTCCTGGATGAAAACTCGTATTTTTCAGACGGATAGTAGGTCATGTCGCAGACAGGTTGAGAAATACACGACAAAAACTATAATGTCTTTCACGAGAGCATAGTATTGTTCATTCTCAATTTACGCTTCATTTCGTACAGGACAAATAAAATCCTGGTGATAACACGTAAATACTACAGGATATTTTCAACGTGTTGCCAAGCATGCTGTAAAGTTGTTGTTAGTGTGCCCTGAATGAAGAAAGCCCCAGAAACACGAGAACCCCATGTTCCACATCAAACCATTACTGTCAGTACACCAAGTACTTTCGGTAGTCCATCCAGTGAAGGATGGCAACTGATCATTATCGATGTTTCTGTTTATTTCCTCTGTTCATGCAAGAATTAGCTCCATCCAGTGAACAGAATGTCACAAGAAAAATTCTGCAAACTAAAGCCGACGAAGTGGATGGTGCCCGGTAATACGTCGTAACATTCGTGTTTTATGTGGGTGCCAGTTATGTGCGGCAAAAATTCTCATTAATGGTGTACGGCTGAACCCGGTTCCCTGCAAGGTGCGGATAGCACTTTGCTCTGGACTGTTGACGGAGCGATGCCAGAACAGCTGTTAAAGTTGCTTCATCCGTAGCTGTTTTCGATTGTCCAACTTTTCTTTTGACTGCGACAGAGCCAGATTCACGGAACTACGCGAATAGTTACATCATCGGACTGTTGGTAATGAATGGGCTGCCTGTCTGGTTGGCATTAATTGAAATCCTCTGCGCTAACACGACTGCTCGTCACTCTTGATAATAGCAGTGCGATTTCAATGCTTTCGGCTTCTATTGACCTCGACAGCTTCCACGTCATCAACACACCAATAGGAAGTCGTAACTCTTGAATCAATAAAGCTATGCTCAAATGAAAGGTAGCATTGGTTTTCTCGTGTAATTCTCTAGGTGTCTGTATATGTCACTAGTGTGGTCGAGAGCTCGGAGACAGAAGATGTCGGTGATGGCAGATCTTACCACACTCAATGCCTGATTTCATTTATATAGCCAAGAGAGATTAGATGGCTTTTAAATACGCTTGAAAATGGAATTCGAGGTAAAATTCGCAAGCACAGCGCAAAAGCAATTGCAGGGTTCAAAAATGGCTCTGAGCACTATGGGACTTAACTTCTGAGGTCATCAGTCTCTTAGAACTTACAACTACTTTAACCTAACTAACCTAAGGACATCACACACGCCCATGCCCGAGGCAGGATTCGAACCTGCGACCGTAGCGGTCGCGCGGTTCCAGACTGTAGCGCCTAAAACCTCTCGGCCACCACGGCCGGCGCAATTGCAGGGTTAGGCTCGTTATAGTCCGACTTTGTAATAATCCCATGTTTTGATTATCAGTTAAAGATGCCTCCTTATCCTCCAAATAATAATAATTACTCTCCACATCTAATTAATAAATAAATGATGTGGTTATCAAACGTTAATGTAACTTCGAAATTGAAATAATTTGTTAATTTGGCACTCAGCCATTGTTAACACCTATGTCATTGTCATTGCAATTTTCTATTATTGGGCATGATGGTCGTGAAGTTATGAATAGACATAATTTATGAAATCCCTTCTCACAAGTTATTTGGTAGTTAACAGGACCCAAGCAAACTCCTTTTTATTAAATTCATTCTTAGCAACAATAAGCTTTAGTGGCTGCCGCTGCATGCTGCTGCGGATTGCTGTGAACCACATAGAAAAATGCAGTCATCTAAAGAGGTGAGTTCAAAAGGTAAGGCCAAAACAGAGACACTGACACACCACAACATGTCGTGTACTCTAATCCAGCAAATCCCGTCCACATTCTGTATCACTTGTAAATTCTTGTTCAAAACCGCAGTCCAGTAGCTTGTCCAAATGATAGTTTATCCGAATGTTAGTTTTAAGTTTTTCATGGAACGATCTGTCGAGGGCTTAAAGGACAGTGAAACTGACACTAATACAACACACACACGGTATTATGGAGGTTAGATTCCGTTTCCTGATAGCTCAGGTTGCTTATCGAGTCCATTTCCACAGACGAACATAAGTATATTTGTTGTACGAACTTGACATATTAGTTTCACGATAAAAGGTTTATCGTCGATTTTTCTTCGCCGAGAACGCTGTTACAGGAAGCACATATCTCGATATGCTTGAGGACTTTCTTTTCCCACAGTTGGAGACTGATACGAACGACTTCATTTACCAGCAGGATGGGGCACCGCCACACTGGCACCTGGAATTTGTAAAACGAAGGATTACTAAACGATGGATCGGTCGCTCTGGGCCAAATGATGCAGCCTTACATTACTGGCCCTCAAGGTCACCAGACCTGACTCTATGCGATTATTTCTTGTGTGTGTGTGGGGGGGGGGAGGGAGGGAGGGTGTTGTAAAACACACTGTTTATGTGCCTCCGTTACCAACGACAATGAATAAACTGAGACATCGCATAACAGCAGCTATGGAAGCTGTAAATCAAGACATGCTCGCTGCAGTGTGGGAGCAATTTGAATACCGCACTAACATAGGCCGTACATCTCAAGCGGGATCATTGAACACCTCTGAAAAGGTGTGGGAAAAAAAAATTTATGAGTTTCCTGTTCATCAAAAAACAAAATTCATTGTATATGTGAGCCGTGCTGCAGCTCACGTTCGTGCTGTTTGTAGGTTTCCGCCCTCTCTTGGAGGCCAGACTGTATCGTTTAGTTGGCATGGTTGCGTTGTTTGTCTTTTTCTCGTGTTGACTGGCGCCACTCGGTTTCGCGAGCGTGTCCTGTCCTCTTGTGGCAGCAGCGGCGGTTATCGGTTTGTAGCACTATCTTTGGGGCAACATCGTTGTTCCTCTGGGTCGTGTGAGTGTGCGAGTTCGGTTGGGGTCTCAGGAGGAGCCAGGTCCGCACAGTGCGAGAAACACGCCGGGACGGCTGGCGGCACGCATGAACTGCCGGATGGAGGGGCTGTGGTCACGAGGGTGCATGACCTCGTCGTAAACCAGATCGAGCAAGCTTTAAGATGAGTGCATTTCAATCCAAGTAGAGAAACCTCCACCATTGTGATATCTCGCGATTCTCCAGTGACTTGGGTTCGTGTTGCTGCTCGTGGTGTCGCTAAGAGCAGCGAGTGGAGTGCTTGGGGAAGCCGGATCTGATTAGCTTTTCTCAACTTCTTATTACCATTTACTGCGTTCAACTTGTTACAATTTGTTAAGTTCAACCACCGCTATTTTTTCTTCCAGGTGGCCGCTAACGCCCCAGTTACCTGCCCTGGGGGTTAGTGTATGTAACGGCAGTGTACGTTTCCTCGCCTTGCCGCTGCTGTCCGGTGAGGCGTGTAGTTTTGACAGCTTTCTTGATTGTAGGCCGGTTGGTGATTCTTCTATTCTGGTGGTAGTGATTCCTTCCTCATTTGGGGCTCTCTAAGCACAGTATTCTTGGGATGTAGTGCAGACCGCCGGTTCCGGCTTTGGCGTATTGTTCCATCGTTGCATTTGGTTTATCGGACGTCAGGTAGCTTCAGCAAGATTATCATCAGTCATTCGTTAGACTGCCACTAGTCTGAGTCACAACTCTTGGCTACCTATCTCCTCGCTCGCAAAAGTGTTTGTTGCCGGACCTTCTCAGAGGTAAATTCCTGGAGCACCGTCTGTGGCCCCTTGGTTCTTGTAAGACACGTGTGTTCTAAAAGGAGGTATGATGCCCAGTAGTTCAGTGTAATGCCCCTTCAGTCCACGCCTTCTGCGGGTATAATCTGCCTCAGTACCCTTTAAGGATCATATGTAACTGGTCCTTGTGTTTTATTACTGTATTATTTATTACAATACCTTGTAATGCCTACATTAAAGGTTATATATGTCTAGTTAATAGTTCTGGCCTCCTTCTGGAATAAATCTGGCAGTGTAGTTAGTGTTCAGTGGATGTTAAGGGTTGTGTTACAAAGTTAACCATCATCTTATTTCACCCGTTTGGTGATCAGTTGTTTTTTAATTAACCTTTGCTATTGTATTTGCTGTTTTACAGCAGGTCTCTAAATTTTTTTGTATTATTGCCGTTCCTGGCGTGTAAGGCCTTCAGCCGTGATTGTGGTCATTTGCCTTAAAATTATAATTTGGTTGGTTGGTTGGTGTTTGGGGGAGGAGACCAGACAGCGTGGTCATCGGTCTCATCGGATTAGGGAAGGAAGGGGAAGGAAGTCGGCCATGCCCTTTCAGAGGAACCATCCCGGCATTTGCCTGGAGTTTTTTTAGGGAAATCACGGAAAACCTAAATCAGGATGGCCGGACGTGGGATTGAACCGTCGTCCTCCCGAATGCGAGTCCAGTGTCTAACCACTGCGCCACCTCGCTCGGTCTCTAATTTGGTGTTTGTATTGTAGCAGTAAGCCTTAAAACCTTATTTACTGCCATTCCTGACGTCTGATGCCCTCTGCTGTGTTTGTGTTAATATTTAAATACCGTAATTTGTAAGTTGCAGCGAGTTTTAAACAATTCTTAATTTATTGCCATTCCTGGTGTGTAAGGCCTTCTGCCCAGATCACAGTGGCTTGCTTTTAAAACATTATCTGCTGTTTTTTTTAAATACATTATGGGAGAGACAGTGATCAATACGTTACAAATATTTACTATTAAAAACAGTCTTGGTCACAATTTATTTATTATGGTGACCGGTTTCGACCACTACTGTGGTCATCTTCAGACCAATGAGTAAGAACCTCCTTCTTCTGGAGAATCACAACTAATTCTGCAGAAGAAGGAGGTTCTTACTCATTGGTCTGAAGATGACCACAGTAGTGGTCGAAACCGGTCACCATAATAAATAAATTGTGATCAAGACTGTTTTTAATAGTAAATATTATCTGCTGTATCTGTATTTAATGGTGATTTGCTAAATTGTAACTCACTGAAAACATTATTTACACAGTTGTGTATTCCTTCATTAGTAACGTGTGGTATTTTTTATTTATTGTTGAGTCTGGAATTACTGGTTTAAAAAAATTGTGTGTATCTGTAAAAGGAACTAATAGTAACAGATTACGGCCTCGACCGCAATCGTAAATGAATCCTGCCTTCCCTTGACTACCAGGTTTTCAATTTGTTTATTAGTTTCAGGAATATAGACGTGCCAAATCGAATGATTTTTTTTTCATACACCCTGTATTTCAAACAAACGCAACTTTTACGAATGAAAATTACTCCTTAAAAAAACGTTTATTTCAAAACGAAAGAATTTAGCGCTTTGGTTAATAGATATTTTGGTTTTTTAACCGCTTATTAGTAAGCAGTTGAAAGCACCTGGTGTGATCGAGACCAAATAAATACCGGAAAATACCGGTTACTCATAACTAAAATACCGTATACGTTTTAACCGGTCGGTTTTTCCTGTCGCCAGCATAGACCATCCTGTAGTTTCCTGGAGACTAACACCGTGGCCAGATTTGTGTGTGATCGCAGTATACTTATAGACGATGTGCGCCCTCAGTAGCTGAGAGGTCACCGGCACGGTAGCTCAGCGTGTTCGGTCAGAGGGTTACGTGCCCTCCGTAATAAAAAAAACTGAGTCAATCGATCAACAACGAACATTAATGGATGTCTTACGACATCCGCCCCGAGCAGATGCAACGAACAAAAAGCGAAAAAATGAGATTTAAATTTAAAAAAAGTGTTACTATCCACCATTGACTTGTTTGCCGGGATGGTAGCTCAGCGTGTTCGGTCAGAGGGCTAGCTGCCCTCTGTAACAAAAAAACTGAGTTAATGGATCAACAACGAACAGAAACGGGTGTCTTTCGACGACCGCCCAGAGCAGATACAATGAACTAAAACGAACAAAATGAGATTAAAAAAAAAGCGTGTTCGGTCAGAGGGTTAATCAATCAACAACGAACGTTAATGGACGTCTTACGACGTCCGCTCCGAGCAGATGCAACGAACAAAGGCGAACAAAATGAGGTTTTTTTCTTTTTTAAAAAAAAAAGCGGTCAGCGCGACAGGATATCAGTCCTAAAGCCCGTCTCACACGGAGCAAGGTTCGTAGCAAGTTTGCGAGATGGCGTGCATGCCTGCCGGCTTTCAGGGAAAGGAGCCGGCTATCGTCCATGCCGAAGCTCTCCCACGGTGCAAGATCGGCTGCATGTTGCATCGAACGAAGATGGCTGCTTCAGGTACAGATGTTCAGAGCAAACTGGCGTTATTAACTGTTTCGGTGCTAAACGATGCAGAAATGCATGTTAATGAGTGAAGAAGAAAGAAAGAATGGACGAAAAACTGGATTAAGAGGAGAAACGCTGGAAGAGGTATGCTCATGCTTCATAAAGAGTTAGGTTAGTTCGCATAACACATACTTTTGTGTGCTTTCAAGAATCGGGTGAATATTCATTGTGATATATCTAGGAAATAATCTTAAATGTGGCCGATTTTTGCAAGTAGTAGCTTTCTACATTCAACACAAAATTCATAGTTTTGTACTTACGTCGTTCATCGCAGCGCCACTGCTTTTCGATGATTTTACTTTGGCGTACTCCACTTTAAATTGAGTACGTAAATTGTGCATAGCACTCCTTGTTCGTCGTATATGATCGAACAAGACACAAGGCACTTGCAACTCTTTCGAGTGCTTCTGCACGCAAGTGTTTATTATAATAGTTTGTGCTTTTCGCGACGTACAGACACTGTTCTTCCCTATAGGTACATATCAATGCTTCAGTCGCTTCCTTGGACCACTGCGGTGCCATTATTTAATAATTACAAGAATTTCCCACCGCACCTCACAACAGCGGAAAAGCGACTATCAACAAAGGGTTCCCGCCCAAGCTTCCCGCGTCTGACGTCACAAACGAAACGCCTCATGATTGGCCAGCGCAGGTAGCACGCAGGGAACCTTGCAAGAAAAATAGCACCGGACCTATCCTGGAAATCTTACAAGGTTCCCAGCAACGTAGCCCGCTAGCAGACGACGGAGCCCGCACGGTAGCCGTCGCGCGAGCCAGCAAGGAAACTTACAGCGAATCTTGCTCCGTGTGAGACGGGCTTAAGGGCCCGCGTTCGATTCCCGGCTGGGTCGGAGATGTTCTCCGCACAGGGACTGGATGTTGTGATGTCCTAATCATCGTCATTTGATCCCCATCGACACGCAAGTCGCCGAAATGGCGTCAAATCGAAAGACCTGCACCCGGCGAACGGTCTACCCAGACGGGACGCCATAGTCGGACGACATTTACATTTTTACTTATAGACGATGCGGAAGGTGTGCAGCCGCCGTCGACGCAGCCTGTGATTCACTTGTTGGGTCAGCAGCACGTGCACGGACGGCGACGGCTCACTCAGTGTGTGGCCGCGCCGGCTGGCCGTCTATTGTCGCATCAATCACGGCCGCGACCCGGCGCAAGCTGGCCCATTGTGCGGCCGACTCCGTACCGCCCGTCCAGCCGTGAAAGAGCCGCGCGCCGCTCCAGCCGACCGCTCGCTCGCTCGTTTTTCTTGGAACTCCATCCAGCCGCTCCACGTGGAGACCCCCCATTCTCCGATACCTACATTTTTCCTCTCTGCGGAGAGGTCGTTGATCTCCATCTAGTCTTCCTCTGCCACAGCTTCAGCTGAAATACACCCACGCAAAAAAATCGCAACACCAAAAAATAAATAATGTACTGAAATGTTGATGCATTAATTTGTTCTGATAGCGGTGCTGATATTCAAGACAATATATATATATATATATATATATATGGTGTTTCAAAAATAAATGACCAGTATATTTGAAACGGCAATAAAAACTAAACGAGCAGCGATAGAAATACACCGTTTGTTGCAATATGCTTCGGATACCAGTACATTTTCAGGCAGACAAACTTTCGAAATTACAGTAGTTACAATTTTCAACAACAGATGGCGCTGCGGTCTGGGAAACTCTATAGTACGATATTTTCCACATATCCACCATGCGTAGCAATAATATGGCGTAGTCTCTGAATGAAATTACCCGAAACCTTTGACAACGTGTCTGGCGGAATGGCTTCACATGCAGATGAGATGTACTGCTTCAGCTGTTCAATTGTTTCTGGATTCTGGCGGTACACCCGGTCTTTCAAGTGTCCCCACAGAAAGAAGTCACAGGGGTTCATGTCTGGCGAATAGGGAGGCCAATCCACGTCGCCTCCTGTATGTTTCGGATAGCCCAAAGCAATCACACGATCATCGAAATATTCATTCAGGATATTAAAGACGTCGGCCGTGCGATGTGGCCGGGCACCATCTTGCATAAACCACGAGGTGTTCGCAGTGTCGTCTAAGGCAGTTTGTACCGCCACAAATTCACGAAGAATGTCCAGATAGCGTGATGCAGTAATCGTTTCGGATCTGAAAAATGGGCCAATGTTTCCTTTGGAAGAAATGGCGGCCCAGACCAGTACTTTTTGAGGATGCAGGGACGATGGGACTGCAACATGGGGGTTTTTGGTTCCCCATATGCGCCAGTTCTGTTTATTGACGAAGCCGTCCAGGTAAAAATAAGCTTCGTCAGTAAACCAAATGCTGCCCACATGCATATCGCCGTCATCAATCCTGTACACTATATCGTTAGCGAATGTCTCTCGTGCAGCAATGGTAGCGGCGCTGAGGGGTTGCCGCGTTTGAATTTTGTATGGATAGAGGTGTAAACTCTGGCGCATGAGACGATACTTGGACGTTGGCTTCATTTGGACCGAAGCTGCAAGACGGCGAACGGAAACCCGAGGCCGCTGTTGGATCACCTGCTGCACTATCTGCGCGTTGCCCTCTGTGGTTGCCGTATGCGGTCGCCCTACCTTTCCAGCACGTTCATCCGTCACGTTCCCAGTCCGTTGAAATTTTTCAAACAGATCCTTTATTGTATCGCTTTTCGGTCCTTTGGTTACATTAAACCTCCGTTGAAAACTTCGTCTTGTTGCAACAACACTGTGTTCTAGGCGGTGGAATTCCAACATCAGAAAAATCCTCTGTTCTAAGGAATGTTGTCTACAGCACACTTGCACGTTGTGAACAGCAAACGCTTACAGCAGAAAGACGACGTACAGAATGACGCACCCACAGACTGCGTTGTCTTCTATATCTTTCACATCACTTGCAGCGCCATCTGTTGTTGAAAATTGTATCTACTGTAATTTCGAAAGTTTGTCCGCCTGAAAATGTACTGTTGTCCCAAGCATATTGCAACAAACGGTGGATTTCTATCGCTGCTCGTTTAGTTTTTATTGCCGTTTCAAATATACCGGTTATTTTTGAAACATCCTGTATATATATATATATATATATATATATATATATATATATATATATATATATATATAGAATTTAAACAAAAAGAAATAAATCAGTTTATATTTGGGCATTTATTTTAACATTGATCATTGTTCCGTTAAAATTTCAGCATATTAAACTTGATTCATAACTAAACTGGTGCCTTATTTAGGATTGTGAAAATGTGAGTTTGTAATCTTACAGAACACATCAAATATGGAGCCAAGATTGGGAGACCGCATACAACATTGCATTCATAAAATAGCACACGAAGAACGTTGAAACATATGCAAGAGGAAATTAACCACAACCAACCGATTCAATTTTCACCCAAAGAACTTAACGTCCGTAGCGCGCAATCCTGTCCGTCATAAAATTACCACACACTGGTATACTAATTTCATACTACATCGAAAAACAAATTACAAAAGAAAAACCTCGAACTGGTTACTATCGTCTTACTATAATCTGATGGGTCAAACAATTGTATAAGCACGTGGTACTGGTCTCACAAAGTACACCCCACGTGGGTTGAACATAAAGAAAAGTTGCTATATTGAAAAATATTGTCAAGACGAGACGTTATAATCTCACGCACATTCGCATTTAAGATTGATGATCTTAGTTAGAGTTACGGATCATCCACACGTGGTTCCACTTTACTCACAAAGTAGTGACAAAGCAACTACTGGAAGATATTCTGAACTTCACACTCTAATTACACTGCGTTGCAATTTAAGATAACATTAGATATTTTAGATCTGTCGTCGTCGTCGGCTGATGCTCGTATCCGAGTTTTCATTTCTCTCCTGAGATTTCCTTTGTCACGGTTCAGGCGTGGAAGTGTCGTTGATGGCTTAGCAACCCAATCCTAGCGTGGAACAGGCGGCCACAGACATCACAGCTGATGGAAGGTGGAGGACGTGGCTGAGCCTGGAGGAGTTTACGTCTCTGGCGTTTGTCATTCTCCATTCTTCGACGTTCCAGCTCAAAGTTTTGAAGAGCATTTGAGGTAACTGAGCGCCAGCGACTTCGGTCTTCTGCTATTGTGGACCAGTTACTCGGATCGATGTTCAAGTTTTTCAGATTTTTCTTGTACTGATCCTTATAACGTTTGAGAGGGCCACCTCGTGGCCTTTTACCTGTGCTCACTTCGCTGTACAGCATTTGGCGTGGAAGTCTGTCATTTTTCATCCGCTGGACATGTCCGACCCATCTGAGTTGATGCCCAATGATAAGAGCTTCCATGCTATGCATTATTGCTTTCTCTAGAACAGCCGTGTTGGATATGAAGTCATCCCATTTCAGGTTCATGATATATCTTAGCTTCTGTTGGTTGAAGCGTTCTAGTTTCTTCAGATCGCAGCGATATAACGTCCAGGTTTCGCAACCATATAGCAGGGTGGAAATGATTACAGCTTTGTACACCATCAGTTTGGTGTATAGTGTTAGGTCTTTATTCAGGAAGACACGCTTTGCAAGACGACCAAATGCTACATGTGCAGCACGTAATCTATTCTCCACATCTTTTCCAGATGAGCAATTGGATGACAGTATGCTTCCCAGGTAGAGGAAATGGTCCACTTGTTCCAAGAGTGTATCATAGATGGAACGGAGGAGCCAGGAGTTGGCTGCGCCATCACCTTTGTCTTTGGAATATTGATGGAGAGACCAAATCGTTCGTACGCCCTGCTGAAGGAATCAACTGACAGCTGCAACTCTGCAGGTGAATGAGCTGGAGAGGCATTGTCATCAGCATACTGCAGCTCTGTCACACGAGTGGTACTGGTGAACCTTTTTGAATGGAGTCTGGACTGGTTGAATAATCCTCCATCAAACCTGTACTTTAGTTCTATTCCTGCATTGTTTACGGTTGTCTCGTAAAGCATAGCTGCCAGATACAATGCAAGCAATGTAGCTGCAAGAACGCATCCTTGTTTAAGCCCACTTGTTATTGGGAATTCACCAGTCATTTCATTCTGGCAGAGGACCTGTCCAGTCATATCAACGTGGAGAGCTTCAATCAGGTCAACAAAATGTTCAGGGCAGCCGAAGCGTTTTAAGACCATCCACATGGCTTCTCTGGGAACTGTATCAAAGGCCTTTTCTAGATCGTAGAAAACAAGTAGTAAAGGCTTTTGCTGTTCTCTGCACTTCTCCTGTAGTTGTCGTGCACAGAAGATCATGTCAATTGTCCCTCTTGAAGGTCGAAACCCGTATTGAGACTCAGGTAGTATAGTCTCTGAAAGTGTCTGGAGGCGATTTAAAAGGATTCTTGCGAAAATTTTTCCAGTGACAGAGAGTAGAGATATTCCCCGGTAGTTACCACAGACGCTTCTGTCGCCCTTTTTGAAGATGGTGACAATTGTGGAGTTCTTCAAGTCAGCTGGTACCTTGCGGGTTTCCCACATTAATATAATAAGTGAGAAGAGTCTGTAAGTAGGCTGTTTATGTTTTCTCTATGTAAGTAGGCTGTTTATGTTTTCTCTATGTAAGTAGGCTGTTTATGTTTTCTTATTGGCAACGTTACGTAGCGCTCAATATGAAAATCACTGGCTGTGCTGTGTGCAGTCTGTGGCTAGTTTGCATTGTTGTCTGCCATTGTAGTGTTGGGCAGCGGCAGCTGGCTGTGAACAGCGCGTAGCGTTGCGCAGTTGGAGGTGAGCCGCCAGCAGTGGTGGATGTGGGGAGAGAGATGGCGGAGATTTATAATTTGTCATGAACTGATATATATATTATGACTTGTGATGATATTAAGGTAAATACATTGTTTGTTCTCTATTAATATCTTTCATTTGCTAACTATCCCTATCAGTAGTTAGTGCCTTCCATAGTTTGAATCTTTTATTTAGCTGGCAGTAGTGGCGCTCGCTGTATTGCAGTAGCTTGAGCAGCGAAGATTTTTGTGAGGTAAGTGATTTGTGAAAGGTATAGTTTAATGTTAGTCAGGGCCATTCTTTTGTAGGGAATTTTGAAAGTCAGATTGCGTTGCGCTAAAAAATATTGTGGGTCAGTTTAAGCACAGTCTCATGTAAAATTGTTCAAAGGGGACGTTTCATATGTCGACCCTTAGCCTAGGATACCTCACTGGAATCTTCTGATTTTTTTCTTGTAGTTTGCGTATTTAGTGTAGCTTTTGTTTATTGCTAGCGCGTAATTGTAGAGAGAATCTCCTTTGTAGTTGCAGTCTTTCATTGTTGTACTGTAAAACAGTTGTGGCATGCATGTAGATTTGCACCAAGTATTTCGCAGCTGCGCTGGTAATTAACTAGATATTATTTTCAGTGCTATGTTAATGTGTTCTCTTATTTTTGATCTTCAAATTGTGCTTTTCTTTGTTATCGTGTGAAATACTCTGACAATAATGGCGTGTGAAAAACGTAATACTAGGCTCCAAAGTAAACTGAGAAATGACAGTGAAGACGAAAGCAGTGTGTTAACGCCACCATGTAATGAATTAACAAATATTCAAAGTAGTAATTTGGTAACTGTGCATAGGGAAATGGAGCGGGCGTCAAATAATGGTGTAGACATTGAAACATGTAGAGAACAGGGAAGCATTATCGATCGATCGGTCGGCAACAGCTCGCCTCAGGAATCCGAAATGACAGGAAACAATCTCGCAAATACTGTAGATTCAGGTTTTGGATCCTCACCGTTTTCTCAAATAAGTCAAGACACATTTTCTGCTTGTCAAAATGTGAATGTTGCCGGTGCAAATGCACTGCCGAACAGCGTAGAGAAACAGATTCCAGACACTAATACATTATTATTGCAATTAATGCAACAAATGGAACAAAATCAGAGACAAACACAGCAACAGTTAGACACAGTGGAACAAAATCTCAAAAAGTTAGACACAATGGAACAAAATCAGAGACAAACACAGCAAAAGCTTCAAAAGTTAGACACAGTGGAACAAAATCTTAAAAAGTTAGACTCATTGGAACAAACACTTGAACAAACACGTGAAGATTTAACTACTGAGTTACATAACATTGAATCGAAATGTCAAAAAGTCTGTAATGACGTAAAAACACAAATTTGTGAGCATTTTCAACCTATTTTTTCGCGGCATGAAAATGCATTACAGAATCACGAAGCAGCCATAAAAGAACTGCAAATTATTGTTCATGAAAATCATGAGACCTTGCAAGCTAAATTTGACTCAGTTGCATCTACCGATTCGGTTACGCAACTTGCAAAAACTCAGGAAAACTTTAAGGACACAGTAGATACTCTGAAACTTGGTTCAGAAAAACACACTGAAGAAATAAGTACACTATCGGAGAAAGTAGCCGAACTTTCGGATCAGGTCACTAACTTATCTACAAAGGTAGATGATGATCTGAATGACACAAGACCCGTAGCCTTCACTGACACAGAAGAGTATGAACAAATAAGAAAATTCAAACAAAATCAGAATCAAATTAATACACAACACCAAAGAGAAATCCGGGAAGTACAAGATCAGCTGACACAGGTAATACAAGAATTACGTATTTCAGAAGACACTCGCGCTCCAACACGGGAAGAGGGACTTAGAAATACGCAAAAGCCACAAAATAATAACTCAGGGCATTTCGGTAATTATGAAAGAAATTGGCAAGGTACACCGAATTTTGAGATGGAACCGCCGACACGACGTAACTATGACCGAGATGCTACTCGCCGACACGATGATTTTGACTATAAGCTGTTCATTACTACACGTAAATTCAAAACGTTTAAGAATTCTGCCAACGACATTCATCCACAAGCGTGGCTCCATCAATTCTCTCATTGTTTCCCTCCCAACTGGTCATTGGAGCACAGGTTAGAATTTATGTGTGGCTACTTAGAGAATGAACCAGGTGTAAGAATGCGATCGGTCATTCACGATTGTCACAGTGAAGGAGATTTTTATCATGCCTTCCTCTCAGCGTATTGGTCTCAAGCTACACAAGACCGTGTAAAACATAGCATCATGATGATGAAACACTTTGAACAATCTGAATTTTCCAGTCTTGTCAAATATTTTGAAGACATGTTGCATAAGAATCAATATCTTTCAAACCCATACAGCCCCTCAGAACTCATCCGCATTTGCTTACTCAAATTGCCTGAACATTTACGACATATTATTTTAGCAGGACGTTGCAAAGATGACATTGAAGCATTTCAGGGTCTGTTACAAGAACTGGAAATTGACACTGACAATCGGGGAACGCGGAAACAGGAGCACAACAATTACAGGTCACATCTGTCACAATTCCACGATGAAAGAAATAATAACTGGACACGACAAGGCTATTCTCACAAAACATATCGTGACCAAAACAGACACCACCCGTATGACAACCGTTGGCAGAGTAGTAATAATTACAGGGAAAGATCACCTCTCCGCAGTAATGACTATCACAGAGACAATCAGAGAAACAGACAATATGGGAACAAAAACAATTATTGTCAAGGGAGGCAGAATAACATCAGACGCAACAGTTCAGCCCGCAGGTACGATTCAAGGAGAAATTCTCCACCACTTAACCGACAAGAAAGAAACTACAGAATCTACCGACATGACGACAGACGATATGATCGTAACGACAGACCTGAATTGCATCAGAACTGGCGGGATTCAAACAGAGCAGGGCCTTCTCGTCACGGTGAATTTGTAGAAGTTAGGTCTCCAAATCCCAATAACGACGCGCGCCAACAAAGGGACAGACAATGACTCGCACCGCAGGCAGCCGCGTGCGGCCGCTGGCTCAGGGAAAAATAACATAGACGCTAACCTTGAGAAAAATTCCAGTATTCTTTACCGACGTATACTGCATGATAATTGTATTCCAGCCAAACTGTGAGTACTATGAAGAGTAAAGGTTTACACCACATTTCGCATGTAAAACCGTTTATTGAAAGATAATCTGCTTTTTAACTTAGTCTTTGTCATAAAATTTTTCGCTTCACATTACTAATATGCTTTGTCAGACTTAGAATCTGTTAACATACAACAATGTTTGAAGTTAAATATCCAATCAAGAACCAAGAGAACTTATTTAAACAGAAATGACGAATGCATTGTTATAGTGAACAGACGTCACAGTGTTATTGTGTGTGTACATTCTTGCTTGTTAGTTGTACGATTACGTAACGACTATAAGGCTCACATACTTAGAACATTTACCAGTACTGCTAATGAGATTTTAATGCAACATTTTGGTTACCTGAAAATACATTCTGTATTTAAAGTGCTTTCTGAGAGATACCAGATGACACAGAGGTTAGTTTATGTGACAGCTACACGATTTTTATCACGACGCTACTAATGAGTGACAATTTACAATGTTGCTTTTGCGATGTATCTGTTTTATATCTGCACAGTTTTCTGAATTCTTCTGGAAAGAAAAACATGTTTTAGTAGTAACTTTTGTGGTATAGCAACAATGAGACAGCCTTTTTTCGTGGCACAACAATACGTTACTGTACAGTACTTTCTTCATCACGCCAATAAGCATAATAACTACGATATCTATACGCAAAGCATTTCACTTTTGTTTATCATGAGGTAAGTACATTGGCTTCTGCAGAACTTAGCTTTCGGAGGAAAATAACTACGACACTTCCACAGAGATTATCTTACAACAAGATGCACATTTAGCGCTACAGGACACGGATTCCAGTGATCAGTTTTATACTTAAAACATTTATTTTTAAAGATTTTTGAATTACAAAGAAAGTTTTCCGTGATATATTTCATTTCATTGCTGTAATTTGTAACACCTGAGGGTATAATTACATTAATCCTCAGGGGGGTACACGCTTACTTTGTGTACCATGTGTGTGGCAACCACAAGGAACCCTAGCTAATATGGTATTTGCTTATACAACTTTACACATCGGTACCATATTTCTCTAACACACAAATTACACAGCTATCTGATCATTTAACTGAGAGATAAACATTTTTTTTACTACGTCAGTGACAGATGTTTACGCAATTACACAGCTGGATAACTTCACACTTATGAAACTGTATTTTGTCTGTACTTTGTAAACTGTTCATATTTTTTCGGAACCATTGTGATACTATGAGAGATTTGAATGATATATTTGGTAAGGGAGCATGATTTTAAAGTACGTTTGAGGTAGATGACACTATTGAAATGAGCAGAGAATTTTTTTTACGTTTTGAAATTATTGGAGGAAGTTACGACGATTTTAAGATTTGACTGAAGTGTTATGATGTTATTATTATGACGACGATGTGTACTATGCTGTTGAGGTATGTTTATGATAAATAAGCTGATGCTATATGAGGAATCTGATTATGCTATGTAGCTATTATGATGAAATATTGAAGACGTGTTGATGAATATGAATATGTATATGTGTAATAAGGTAAGCAATAAGGAGTAGGGGTTAGGGACTCCGATTTATGAAAAGGTTGTTGGAAACCAAGAATCGTACTTTAAGAGTTATGAAATGTGTGTGTATATGCATGAATGTATCACAATGCCACTGAAAATTTTTTTGGACACTGTTATATTTATAGGGTTTTGTTTCTACAGATTTGCAACGCTAATTCTTGACCTGTGAAATATTTTTATATGAGACTACCACGGTAGCAGAATCTCCTGTCGTAAATATTTCCGTACGAAAGTTAAGTGACCACCTGCACGTAATGCGTCGCGGGCACCCAGCTGTGTCAGACGCCTGGAGAAAAAGTCATTAGCGCGTGCCTTTCAGAGCACAGGAAGAAAGAAAAAAAAAAAGAAAGGGAAGGCCATTATCCTGGCCATTGTCATTTCTTTAGAGAAAGCATCGCAAAAACGACACGGTCGAACTTGAAAACATATGATTACACTAGCTCTTAATTTACGATATTTACTGAAATGCCTAATAAAATGACAAGCAATATTTTTACATCTGCACACCTGTTTATGACAAGCGTCTTTCTATGAGAGTTGAGAGAATTTCTACTAACTTACGAAATGTCACATGACTACTGAATGATATTTTTATGCTTTGCTTTTCATAGTTGCTTATTTCATTTGACATCTGTTTTCCAGCTGTGTTGCAGCATTGCTTTTATAAAATAAGATGCATTTGCTAATGTGAACACTTTCTGTCAACAGATCTATTAAATGATAATTTTGTAATCCACATTCTTTAAAAAAAAGGAGCACTTGGAAAGGAAAGAACAATAAGAAGGGACTAGTAACAGTAACGCATAATTTTCTTTTCAAGTACATGGTAATATTTCTTTTTACAATCAGTTCTTGTGGTGCACCACTTTAATTACATAGACATTAAGATGTGAATATACATTTCCCTTATCTGCATTGTTGTTTAGTGTAATATTTTTTCTGCTTGCGCTATGTCATGTTTAGGTATAAGTTGCTGCTGTTTGCCAGGCATAGTGTTATTGAATTTGACTTTTGCTCATTTATGCTGCTAGCTTTGCCAATTTGCATTTTTTGCATTGCTGTTTGTGTTGATTTGTTATGTGATGCTGCATTGCCTCGTCCCTTAGTCTAGCATCTGAGCTCAGTAGATTTAAGTTAGCTTAAGAGGGGGCAGCCTCTAAGAGAATGAGTTGCGATGAATTGGAAGAAATGCATTGAGAAAACAGGTTTAGGTAGGATTTTCTTGGAAATAAATGTTGAGGTAAGAAATGTGTGAACATATAAATACAGAAAGCATGCTTAGATAGAATTTTTTTTGGTGGAAACAAAGGATGAAATAAGAGGAAAGATATATGAAGTTTTGGGATGGACTGCAGTACCAAATGTTACACTGAAAACGAACCCTGTCCTTTCCTATTGGTGTTATCCCACTATGTGTTTGTGTACCCTTGTGTATTTGTTTTCTTCCTGTCTCTGTGTAGTTTCATAGAATTTTTTTTTCTTTTAATATTAAGCTACATTCACTATGAGGAGGAATACTGTTATCCTCAAATATAAGTTGCATTAATAATATGTTATTTTCTTTGTAAAGTTGTTTACAATTCTGTTCTGTTTCAATGTTCATGTGTGAAATTAATGTTTCGAAAACTATTCTCATTATTTTATGTATGTACTTATGTCACTATTTTTGTAACACTGATGTATATGTTTATTTCTATTCTTTTGTAAAGCCTGTACTACAAATGTTATCTGTATTATTATGTTTTTAATGATGTATTTTGTACCTTTGTAATTGTATTCTTATGTTATAACATTGTAATTGTCACCAGTTCATGACATTATTAACTTGTTAGTTACATTTCACTGCACACGTTTCTGTTGGTCATAGTATGTGGACAATATGTGAGAAGTAGGGACTGTTAGTGTTTGCACGTGTGTTAATAACTCAGCAAGGGACTGGATAACAGCATTGCTGGTTCTAAGGACAATTTCAAAAACTTTGTGAGTGCACAAGTGGTGGTTTATGGACTTGCTATATTATCCGCAAGACTCTTCAATGGTGATTGTGCACCTGCACAGTCACAACAGATGGCTGCTGGCCATCTCTACAAGGACTACAGTGGGTCTGCATCTTTGATGGCCCACCAATACCGTAATCTCTACAAGGACTACAGTGGGTCTGCACCTCTGGTGGCCCACCAATACCACAATCTCTACCAGGACTCCAGTGGGTCTGCTCTGTGATGACCTACCTACCAATATTTTTCAAAACTTCGAATGACTCTGCTGTGGGTTTGCTCCATTGTGGCCCATTACCTGTCAGCATGTCAAGAGTCAGCACTGTCTTTCCATTGGAAGGACAACACTACTTCTTCAAGACTGCATGGAAATCCACTACTTCTGTGTGCATTGTCTTTTACTGCTCAGACTTTGAGAAAAGAAACGGCAGTTTCACTGTGATGAACAATGTGGACTGTCTTTATGGACTGTGAGAAATTTTTAGCTTTTGACCAACAATGTATCAATAAGTGTGTGCCTTTGATTTTTTTGTTATTGTAATTATGAAAAATTTTTTTCAAATCTGTATTGGCCACTGCCCAACCCAATTTGTAAAAATTTTTGTGGGGAGCATGGGGGCTATGTAAGTAGGCTGTTTATGTTTTCTCTATGTAAGTAGGCTGTTTATGTTTTCTCTATGTAAGTAGGCTGTTTATGTTTTCTTATTGGCAACGTTACATAGCGCTCAATATGAAAATCACTGGCTGTGCTGTGTGCAGTCTGTGGCTAGTTTGCATTGTTGTCTGCCATTGTAGTGTTGGGCAGCGGCAGCTGGCTGTGAACAGCGCGTAGCGTTGCGCAGTTGGAGGTGAGCCGCCAGCAGTGGTGGATGTGGGGAGAGAGATGGCGGAGATTTATAATTTGTCATGAACTGATATTATATTATGACTTGTGATGATATTAAGGTAAATACATTGTTTGTTCTCTATTAATATCTTTCATTTGCTAACTATCCCTATCAGTAGTTAGTGCCTGCCATAGTTTGAATCTTTTATTTAGCTGGCAGTAGTGGCGCTCGCTGTATTGCAGTAGCTTGAGCAGCGAAGATTTTTGTGAGGTAAGTGATTTGTGAAAGGTATAGTTTAATGTTAGTCAGGGCCATTCTTTTGTAGGGAATTTTGAAAGTCAGATTGCGTTGCGCTAAAAAATATTGTGGGTCAGTTTAAGCACAGTCGTATGTATAAATAGTTCAAAGGCGACGTTTCAAGTCTAGTTTTTAGAGGCAAGCCGCCACCCTCAATAAGCTCCATCGGGATGCTGTCAGGTCTAGGAGCCTTCCCAGGTTTCACACTCTTGAGTGCCTTGCAAAATTCTTGAATAGTTGGAGGATCAGCCAGCCAGGGTTTTGGAGGGTGCTGTGGGACATTTTTGAGAAAATCTCCAGCGGCAGTAGAAGGGCTGTTTAACAGTGAGCTGAAGTGCTCTTTCCAACGATTTAAGATGTCCTGACTTTCAGTAAGAATGGTGGAGTTGTCAGCAGCTTTCAGTGCTCCTGATGAGGAGGGGATAGGTCCATACAGCTCTTTAATACCAGCGTAAAAGTCACGCAGGTTCCTTGCATCAGAAAGATTTTGGAGTTCTGTGGCTTTCTGTTGCCACCATTTGTTCTTGATTACTTGTATTTCACTTTGACATTTCTGCTTGAGTTCTTGAAAGTGTGCTTTCTTTTCTGCGCAGGATGGATCTTGAGCAAGGGATAGGTAAGCATCCCGCTTTGCATTGATGATGGCTTGGATTTCTCCGTGGTTGTCATCAAACCAGTCACTTCTTTTCCGTGCACTACAACCAACAACATTCTCAGCAGTTTCTTTGATGATGTTCTTTAATGTGGTCCATTCTTGTTCGACGTCATCTGTGGTTGCTGGAGCTTTGTTAAGTTGTTCAGACAGTATGTCTTGGAAGTGTGAGCGAATGTTTTTGTTGTTCAGGTTGCTTATGTTGAATTTTCTGCGTGGTGGGTTTGAAAAGTGGGATCGTGGCTTGCGATACTTTGGTACTCTCAAACGGCTGACTAAAAGTCTATGGTCCGTCCAGCACTCATCGATGTTTAGTGCTGCTTTTGTGATGAGAATGTCTTTCTTGTCACGCTGTCGCGTAATAACGTAGTCTATAAGATGCCAATGTTTGGAGCGTGGGTGCATCCATGTGGTCTTATAGCGGTTACGCAAACGGAATTGGGTATTGGAGATGAAAAGCTCGTGCTCAGCACATAGACCAAGAAGTAGCAACCAATTTGCATTGCAGTTTCCCACACCTTGTTTACCCATGACATCTCTCCAAAAACGGTTGTCCCTTCCCACTCTGGCATTGAAATCACCAAGTAAAATTAATTTATCTTGAATGGGTATTTTAGAGAGAGTACTGTTCAGTTGGTGGTAGAACTGATTCTTTGTGTCTTCATCACTGTCTAAAGTAGGAGCATATGCAGAGACGAAGGTGATGAATCTGTCTGAACCAATGGGTACTCTAAGAGTCATCAGTCTTTCATTAATTCTAAACCTGAAATAAAGGTGATTAAATTTTCAGTTAGGCTGAACTTAAGAAATCCATTGTCCTACGGACTTAGCAGACACGCGCTTAGCCGGAGATCTTACACTTCAGACGCTCGCCGCGGACAGACGGCCTGTGGTCCCCTACCAAGGGTGCTTCCAGATACAAAACGGAAGTGGCCAGAGAGGCAGCTTCCTATACCAACATGACAAGGGACGGACAGGACCATACCAAGAATAGAAACCTCTTTGCTTTTATAAAGCGTAGCTACCTGTTCCGGCGTTGGTCCTACTGTTCTCTAGCAGACAGGCTTGTCTGTTACCATCAAGCATGCAACTAGAAATACATTTCCTCATTCATCCTTTCACACAGAAGGGAAAGGGGATGACAGTATCTTATCATATACAGTATATAAAAGAAAGCGGATGTAGGTTCAGTTTGAGACTGTGTGACATGAATTACATATAAACTGTGTTTTAAAGTGTAATAGTGTGACAGATCGTTCTTGGTGATGTGTAAAAGTAACACGTTCCACTGCTCAGTCTCCTGCCAGATAGTCAGAAACACCACAGTAAATTTAGAAGTGGAATGTATGCCGTAAATGACAACAGTTTTAAAAAATTAACATGAAAGGAATCCAACAGAGACCTTTCAGCAGTGTAACGAAATTTTGGGAATACATTTGTCTAGGTAACATACCGAAGTGATAAACACTGCAGGATCATAGGTTAATGTAGGCATGAGGTAAGCCAATGCAAATGTGAAATGCCGGTACATTAACAATCGGAGTACCCGCCAGAATGTTAAATGCACGCATGCAAACGTGAATGCACTGTGTTGTGCAGGTGCCGTATGCCGGTTTCTGGGGTGGAGTTCCACAGCTGTTTGACTTGGACAGTTAGTGCTGTTCGTGGATGACGCTGCAGTTGTTGTCCAATGACGGCCGATACGTGCTCGATTGGAGGCAGATCCTGTGATCGAGCAGGCCAACGCAACATGTCGACGCTGTGTAGACAATATTAGGTTCGTTTGAGCAGTTACCAGACAGCGCCAGACAACAGGCTGTACTGCGCATGCGCAGCTACGATGACGTAGGCAGCTAGTGCTTGGTGCTTGCTCTGCTCATATGCTTTTCGTCGCATTTCTGTGTTGAATTTCGTGCGTGGTGGGGCATCACGTGACCATATGTAGCCCTGCGGCATGTTGTTGAGAGGACATAGAGAGTTGGACTTAGAGCAATTGTTTTATCATATCCCACCCAGATAAAGGGTGCAAATAAGGAAGCAGTTCTTGGCAAAATATCATTTCAAAATTAGACTCCTCAGCTCGAAGTACGATAAAATTTTGCTGAGGGGTGACTTTGACAGATTTTTTTTTTAATTCGTACTCTGCAGTATTGTTATGTAACATTTCCAACAGGTTTGCATCTACACAGCACTCCAAAAAGCTAGTAGGATGGAATACAAATTTCTTGCAAAAAAAAAAAAAAAAAAAAAGGAGACAGTTTCTTGTGTAGCTTCCACCGGAATAAAGGACAATAAATTTCATGACTATTTCAAAATGTGAAAAACTTAACATGGTTGTCTGTGAGCAAAGAAACTGTGCAACTGACAGTTTATATTCTACTCTAGGAATAAATATAAAGCCATGTGGGGAGCTAAAACGATAAAACACGGTATGCAGCCAGTCTACAATTTAGCATAGAATGGCATTCTATAAATTTAAGATGTAAACACAAATTAAGAAATAGCTTCAGGCCTAGAGGAAGTACTAGACAAGTGCCTTGTGATCGAATAACACTGTTTCACAGAAGGCAGATTTTTAAAATTCTGCTACAGTTGTCAATATATTTGAAACAAAATATTTAGTTCAAAACTACTGACCAAATTTGCTTACTTAGCTTCAAGTCAATGTTTACATACGTTCGTACGTGTATAGCATTAAGATATCTTACAGTGTCATAAAAGGAACAGGACATCAAAGACTACTCCAGCAGCATCGGAATTTCATAAACCATACTGAAATCCTTCATTCAGCTGTAATTGCACATTTCTATGCCCAGGTGCACTCTGAAGTACCTGATATTCAGCTTTTCTATGTGGTTTTCGTGATACCAATTTTCTTGGAGGTTCAGTACTGTATTCTCATGTTTGGTTCTTTATTATGGTATAATGGCATTCGTCCCAGAAAATGAAAATTTGGGCTTGAAATTGAACGAAGTCGAATGTAGCCAATAGTGCGGAATGAAATACTTCGTTTCAAATAAACTAACTGTCTCAGCGGAAAAAATTAATAGAAGCAAATTACTCTACAAAACAGAAATAGCTTCATTAAGACATTAATGGTTGATTGCTAATAACGTGGAAGTAATATGAAATCAGAAAATTGAAACCACTAACTTATCTTGGTCTTTCATGATTATGAGAATGTACATTAATTTACTTGATGGCTCCCGGCCACAGAAATCTGTTTTGTTTTCATTTCACGTGGGAGCTGTAAACGAAGAGACCAGCAATATCACGAAACATATACAAGGGCCACGTGGAGAAGGACCCCCCCCCCCCCCCCCATAACTCAGCTTGCTCTGCGCATGCGCGAATCTGGCAGCTTGGGCGCGTCTGAAAAAATTTTCCGGGTAGCATGTGGCTACTTGCTGCTACTGCTTATACGAAAAACAGCCACGCTTCACGTAGCCAGAAGCGGGTGGAAGGCACTGCTCGTACGCGAATTCAGCTCTGCGCATGCGCACGAGCCTGCTGGCGACTGCTCAAACGAACCTGGGTTACAACAGCGGTTATGTGGGCGAGCGTCATTCTGTTGGAAAACACATCCTGGAATGTTGTTGATGAATGCTAGCGCAACTCAGTGAATCACGATATTGACGTACAAATTTGCAATCAGGTTGCGTGGGATAACCTTGAGCAGTTAAACAGAGAACCGACTCGTGGCGATAACATATTAGACCTTCTGGTGACAAACAGACCCGAACTATTTGAAACAGTTAACGCAGAACAGGGAATCAGCGATCATAAAGCGGTTACTGCATCGATGAAATAGAAATATTAAATAGAAATATTAAAAAAGGTAGGAAGATTTTTCTGTTTAGCAAAAGTGACAAAAAGCAGATTACAGAGTACCTGACGGCTCAACACAAAAGTTTTGTCTCAAGTACAGATGGTGTTGAGGATCAGTGGACAAAGTTCAAAACCATCGTACAATATGCGTTAGATGAGTATGCGCCAAGCAAGATCGTAAGAGATGGAAAAGAGCCACCGTGGTACAACAACCGAGTTAGAAAACTGCTGCGGAAGCAAAGGGAACTTCACAGCAAACATAAACATAGCCAAAGCCTTGCAGACAAACAAAAATTACGCGAAGCGAAATGTAGTGTGAGGAGGGCTATGCGAGAGGCGTTCAATGAATTCGAAAGTAAAGTTCTATGTACTGACTTGGCAGAAAATCCTAAGAAATTTTGGTCTAATGTCAAAGCGGTAGGTGGATCAAAACAAAATGTCCAGACGCGTTGTGACCAAAATGGTACTGAAACAGAGGATGACAAACTAAAGACCGAAATACTAAATGTCTTTTTCCAAAGCTGTTTGTGTGATGTCCTTAGGTTAGTTAGGTTTAAGTACTTCTAAGTTCTAGGGGACTGAAGACCATAGATGTTAAGTCCCATAGTGCTCAGAGCCATTTGAACCATTTTGAACCAAAGCTGATTCACAGAGGGAGACTGCACTGTAGTTCCTTCTCTAGATTGTCGCACAGATGACAAAATGGTACATATCGAAATAGACGACAGAGGGATAGAGAAACAATTAAAATCGCTCAAAAGAGGAAAGGCCGCTGGACCCGATGGGATGCCAGTTCGATTTTACACAGAGTACGCGAAGGAACTTGCCCCCCTTCTTGCAGCGGTGTACCGTAGGTCTCTAGAAGAGCGTAGCGTTCCAAAGGATTGGAAAACGGCACAGGTCATCCCTGTCTTTAAGAAGGGACGTCGAACAGATGTGCAGAACTATAGACCTATATCTCTAACGTCGATCAGTTGTAGAATTTTGGAACACGTATTATGTTCGAGTATAATGACTTTTCTGGAGACTAGAAATCTACTCTGTTGGAATCAACATGGGTTTCGAAAATACGGTCGTGTGAAACCCAGCTCGCGCTATTCGTCCACGAGACTCAGAGGGCCATAGACACGGGTTCACAGGTAGATGCCATATTTCTTGACTTCCGCAAGGCGTTCGATACAGTTTCCCACAGTCGTTTAATGAACAAAGTAAGAGCATATGGAATATCAGATCGATTGTGTGATTGGATTGAAGAGTTCTTAGATAACAGAACGGAGCATGTCATTCTCAATGGAGAGAAGTCTTCCGAAGTAGGAGTGATTTCAGGTGTCCCGCAGAGGAGTGTCACAGGACCGTTGCTATTCACAATATACATAAACGACCTTGTGGATGACATCGGAAGCTCACTGAGGCTTTTTGCGGATGATGCTGTCGTATATCGAGAGGTTGTAACAATGGAAAATTGTACTGAAATGCAGGAGGATCTGCAGCGAATTGACGCATGGTGCGGGGAATGGCAATTGAATCTCAATGTAGACAAGTGTAATGTGCTGCGAATACATAGGAAGATAGACCCCTTATCATTTAGCATTAGGAGTGATTTAAAATGGAATGATCATATAAAGTTGATCGTTGGCAAAGCAGATGCCAGACTGAGATTCATTGGAAGAATCCTAAGGAAATAAAATCCGAAAACAAAGGGAGTAGGTTACAGTACAGTTGTTCGCCGACTGCTTGAATACTGCTCAGCAGTGTGGGATCCGTACCAGATAGGGTTGATAGAGGACATAGAGAAGATCCAACGGAGAGCAGCGCGCTTCGTTACAGGATCACTTGGTAATCGCGAAAGCGTTACGGAGATGATAGATAAACTCCAGTGGAAGACTCTGCAGGAGAGACGCTCAGTAGCTCGGTACGGGCTTTTGATGAAGTTCGAGAACATACCTTCACCGAGGAGCCAAGCAGTATATTGCTCCCTCCTACGTGTATCTCGCGAAGAGACCATGGAGATAAAATCAGAGAGATTAGAGCCCATACAGAAGCATACCGACAATCCTTCTTTCCACGAACAGTACGAGACTGGAATAGAAGGGAGAACCGATAGAGGTACTCAGGGTACCCTCCGCCACACACCGTCAGGTGGCTTGCGGAGTATGGATGTAGATGTAGATGTAGAGTGCCCCCACTGTCATACGAAATCGCACCCCAGACCATAGCTCCAGGTGTAGTCCAGTGTGCGTAGCGTGTAGACGGGTTGGTTGCAGGCCCTCAATTGGCCTCTTCCTATCCAACTCACGGCCGTCACTGGCATTGAGGCAGAACCAGCTTACATCAGAAAATACAATAGATCTTCACCTCGCTCTGCAGTGAGCTATGGTTCGACACCACGGAAGTCGAAGCGGTGGTGGTTTGGTGTCAGCAGATTGGACGCTGCAGGGCGTCTGACTCACAGCTGTTCTTAAAGCAACTGATTTGTAAAGTTTGTCGTATCACTGTGATGCCAACAGCTGCTCAGATTCCCGCTGCGGATGCAGTACGATGCACCAGAGCTAGACGCCGAATGTGATGGCCTTCCCTTTTTGTAGACCCACGTGCTCAACCAGAGACTGGTCTTCTTGCAACCCTACATTTTCATGACTGCCACTGCCAGCAATCGTGTACATTGACTACGCTGCTGCCGAGACTTTGTGCGATATCGCAGAAGGAACGTCCAGCTTCTCGTAGCCCTCTTACGAAACCTCGGCCAAACTCGGTGAGGTGTTGATAATGGCGTCTTTGTCGCCTTAAAGGCAGTCTTGGCTAATATCAACTGACCCACGTGAAATCTCATACATAACTAACGCTCACGACCGTTACAGTGTGTATCTAAAGCAAACTTGATTTGCATCCTATAGTGGCACTACTAGCGCCTGGCGACTGGCACGAAATTTTAATAGATCACATTAACAGAATCTTCAGTCGGTTCTTGGTAGAACAACATTATGATAAATGAAAAGCACCAGTTTGCTTTTGTTCTACAATATTATTGTTAATTATCACCAAACAAAGGCCATAAACCTGCTGGAAGCCCTGGAAATTACAAACATCTTGCTCACAGTCCAGATCTCATCCTAAATGACCAGACACAGCTCAACACTTCCCCTCTCCTAAACTTCTTATAATTATTGAAACGTCCCCTTAGAAAAATTATACATGATTGTGCTTAAACTGACACACAATATTTTTAGCGCAACGCAATCTGACTCTCAATAATCCCTACAAAGGAATGGCCCTGACTAACAGTAACCTGTACCTTTCATGAATCGCTTACCTCACAAAAATCTTCGTTACTCGAACTACTGCAATACAGCGACCTCAAAAAAATCTTCGTTACTCGAACTACTGCAATACAGCGAGTGCCTCTATTGCCAGCTAAATAAAAGATTCAAACTACTGAAGGCACTAACTACTGATAGGCATAGTTAGCAAATGAAAGATTTTGATAGAGAACAAACAATGTATTTACCTTAATAGTGTTCAAAAGTCATAATATATATAGCAGTTCATGACATCCAGTCTTACAAATTTACTGTCTCTGATGGACACGCGTCCAGATCATCCGCTCTCAAAATTCCGCCATCTCTCTCCCCCCATCCAGCACTGCTGGCGGCTCACCTCCAACTGCGCAACGCTACGCGCTGTTAACAGCCAACTGCCCAACACTACAATAGCGAATATTACAACAATGCCACCCAGCCACAGACTGCACACAGCACAGCCAGTGATTTTCATACAGTGCGCTACGTGGAGTTACCAATATAAAAACCTAAACAGCCTACTTACATCATCTTTGTTGTTCATTACATCCCACACTCTCTCTTCCTACATAGTCCCATTTTCCTGTATTCATTAAGTTGTTTTGTTTTGTTGAAGTTGTCTTTGTATTACACATAGACTGTAGTTTGCATAGTTAAGGCTTTCTCTTAACTGGTACTTGTATTACTGTCCATGTTTAACACCCTTTGTAGTTGTCTCATCAAATACTGTTCATATTTTACTTTGCTCATTTATTTAATGAAAACTGTTACACAGCCACTGCCTTGATTATAATGTTAATGTTAAAATGCAGTACCACCACACTCTTAGACTGTAGGTTCCCTCAAACACCTCCATTTTCCTGCATTTATTTATTCTGTTAATCTTATTGGTATTGCTTAAGTTCCTTATGTATTCTGTATTTACATGGATAACTGTCTCTTCTTTTAATTTGTTGTGTATCACTCTCCATGTTTCATACCTTCTGATGCAGCCTTGTCTAGTACTAATTTTATTTTATTTTATTAGTTTTGTTTATTATTAGAAACTGTTATGTAGGTATGCTATTCCTATTTTGTGCTAAACGTTTTCCTGTCTACTACATTGTTATTTATGTACAGTTCAGTTTTTACTTTTCCATTGCAAAGATGTTACTGTTTGTTTCTACTTCAGTCTAGATGTGTTACTTCTCTTCCAATGTTGTCTGCTAACATTTAACTTCTTTGGTGATAATACTCAGTAAATGTCTGAAGATGGCCTTGTAAGCCGAAAACCGGTTAACAATAAAAGTAATATTGCAGAACAAAAGCAAACTGGTGCTTTTCATTTATTAATAGCCCACCTTTCAGATATAGAAACACGCCTACCAACTTTCTTTTATCTTGCGCAGCTCCTTCTTGGAGTGTCGAGTTTTTCACCGTCAGTGTATATATAACGCCTGACAAAAAAAGTGGAGCAAACAGAAGACATACTCGGGTGTTTAGCTTGGTATGCGTACACACCACTGGCGGATTTGTGAACGATTACAGCTGTATTTCTCCATGAGAGGTAGAATATATTTAGTATTTAGTAATGTTCCTATGCCAGATGAGATACATAAGAAATGTTGAGTAATTACTGTGAAGAACAGACAGATTCTGTGTACTCGTGTGAGACGATCAGCACCTGACAGGATTTGGAAGGAGCCTCATTGCAGGTCTCCATTTCACCCGCTGCTCCATTCGCACAGTATCAAGATTTGTAGTGATATTGGATGTGACAGGGGCCCCGTGATGGACTGCATTGGAACGTGAGGCAGACATACTGGTCTCCAAGTTTCAGGTCGGCCACTTGTGACTATCAGAAGTGACAATCTCCATATTGCGCTCCAAGCACGTCGTAACCCTTTGGTAACAGTAAAGCAGCAGTAATGGACCCCCTCCAACGTTTTGTGTCGACCCGCACCATTGGTCGGAGACTAGTATGGGCCAAACTAGGAAAATTCCATCATCTACTCAAGATGAGGTTACACAGCAACACGAGCAGCTGCTTTTTGAATGGATCCTTGGCAGGGAAAAATGGACTGCTGATAAATGTCATTGCAATGCATTGAGCGAAGAATCGCAGTTCTGCACTACCCTGGCTCACGATCGTCAGTGAATGCGGCAGCGACCTGAGGAGAGATCTGATTCTTCGAATGTTTCGGAGAGGCAAAGCGGTGTTATTCCAGGCCACGGAGTGAGAGGCCGTTGGATATGATCGTAGGTCACGGCTGGTAGTGATTGAGGGAACTGTGACTGCATAATAAGACGTCACAGGCATCCTGCGTCTACATGCATCACCTCTCATGCCATTTCCTTCTCTCTCCAATCTCTGTCCATTTCCTCCTCTCCCCTCTCTCTGTCCATTTCCTCCTCTCCCCTCTTTCTGTACACCTCCTCCTCCCCGTGTCCATCGCTTCTTCCTTCGTCTTCTCCTCTTCCGTTTCTCTGTCCAACACCTCCTCTCCCCTTTCACTGACCAAATTCTTCTCTTCCCTTTCTGTCTATTTCTCGCCACCCCTCTCCTTGTTCATTTCCTCCTCCTCCACTTTCAGTCCATCTCCTTCTACCCCTGCCAGTGCTCATTTCCTGCTTTATCCATCTGCACCTCCACACCAATAGCAGGTTGCTGGTTCATATTCTTTTCCAGATAGTATTATGTGTACCAAGTGCATTTGAAATTGGTCCAGGGATTTAGGAACCGCTTTTTATCCATAGCTTTGCCTGCATAAGCACTGTCATATACAGGGTGAGTCACCTAACGTTACCGCTGGATATATTTCGTAAACCACATCAAATACTGACGAATCGATTCCACAGACCGAACGTGAGGAGAGGGGCTAGTGTAATTGGTTAATACAAACCATAAAAAATGCACGGAAGTATGTTTTTTAACACAAACCTACGTTTTTTTAAATGGAACCCCGTTAGTTTTGTTAGCACATCTGAACATATAAACAAATACGTAATCAGTGCCGTTTGTTGCATTGTAAAATGTTAATTACATCCGGAGATATTGTAACCTAAAGTTGACGCTTGAGTACCTCTCCTCCGCTGTTCGATCGTGTGTATCGGAGAGCACCGAATTACGTAGGGATCCAAAGGGAACGGTGATGGACCTTAGGTACAGAAGAGACTGGAACAGCACATTACGCCCACAAGCTAACGCCTTTTTATTGGTCTTTTTCACTGACGCACATGTACATTACCATGAGGGGTGAGATACACGTACACACGTGGTTTCCGTTTTCAATTACGGAGTGGAATAGAGTGTGTCCCACTGGAAACGCGTCGACGTATGTGGTATCAGCATGATGGTGCACCTGCACATTCCGCAATCAACACTAGGCTGACTCTTGACAGGATGTTCGACGGGCGTTTCATAGGACGTGGAGGACGCATAAATTGGCCAGCCCGTTATCCTGATCTTACACCTCTGGACTTCTTTCTGTGGGGTACGTTAAAGGAGAATGTGTACCGTGATGTGCCTACAACCGCAGAGGGTATGAAACAACGTATTGTGGCAGCCTGCGGCGACATTACACCAGATGTACTGCGGCGTGTACGACATTCATTACGCCAGAGATTTCAATTGTTTGCAGCAAATGATGGCCACCACATTGAACATCTATTGGCCTGACATCACCGTTCCCTTTGGATCCCTACGTAATTCGGTGCTCTCCGATACACACGATCGAACAGCGGAGGAGTGGTACTCCAGCGTCAAATTTAGGTTACAATATCTCCGGATGTAATTAACATTTTACAATGCAACAAACGACACTGATTACATATTTGTTTATATGTTCAGATATGCTAACAAAACTAACGGGGTTCCATTTAAAAAAACGTAGGTTTGTGTTAAAAACATACTTCCGTGCATTTTTTTATGGTTTGTATTAACCAATTACACTAGCCCCTCTCCTCACGTCGGTCTGTGGAATCGATTCGTCAGTATTTGATGTGGTTTACGAAATACATCCAGCGATAATGTTAGGTGACTCACCGTGTATATTACACATATATTTTGCCATCGTTCACACATATTTGTACTGATAGTTTATCTGAATCTTGTTGTTGTTGTTGTGGTCTTCAGTCCTGAGACTGGTTTGATGCAGCTCTCCATGCTACTCTATCCTGTGCAAGCTTTTTCATCTCCCAGTACCTACTGCAACCTACATCGTTCTGAATCTGCTTAGTGTACTCATCTCTTGGTCTCCCTCTACGATTTTTACCCTCCACGCTGCCCTCCAATACTAAATTGGTGATCCCTTGATGCCTCAGAACATGTCCTACCAACCGATCCCTTCTTCTGGTCAAGTTGTGCCACAAACTTCTCTTCTCCCCAATCCTATTCAATACTTCCTCATTAGTTATGTGATCTACCCATCTAATCTTCGGCATTCTTCTGTAGCACCACATTTCGAAAGCTTCTATTCTCTTCTTGTCCAAACTATTTATCGTCCATGTTTCACTTCCATACATGGCTACACTCCATACGAATACTTTCAGAAATGACTTCCTGACACTTAAATCTATACTCGATGTTAACAAATTTCTCTTCTTCAGAAACGCTTTCCTTGCCATTGCCAGCCTACATTTTATGTCCTCTCTACTTCGACCATCATCAGTTATTTTGCTCCCCAAATAGCAAAACTTCTTTACTACTTTAAGTGCCTCATTTCCTAATCTAATTCCCTCAGCATCACCCGACTTAATTAGACTACATTCCATTATCCTTGTTTTGCTTTTGTTGATGTTCATCTTATATCCTCTTTTCAAGACACTGTCCATTCTATTCAACTGCTCTTCCAAGTACTTTGCTGTCTCTGACAGAATTACAATGTCATCGGCGAACCTCAAAGTTTTTATTTCTTCTCCATGAATTTTAATACCTACTCCGAATTTTTCTTTTGTTTCCTTTACTGCTTGCTCAATATACAGATTGAACAACATCGGGGAGAGGCTACAACCCTGTCTTACTCCCTTCCCAACCACTGCTTCCCTTTCATGTCCCTCGACTCTTATAACTGCCATCTGGTTTCTGTACAAATTGTAAATAGCATTTCGTTCCCTGTATTTTACCCCTGCCACCTTTAGAATTTGAAAGAGAGTATTCCAGTCAACATTGTCAAAAGCTTTCTCTAAGTCTACAAATGCTAGAATCGTAGGTTTGCCTTTCCTTAATCTTTCTTCTAAGATAAGTCGTAAGGTCAGTACTGCCTCACGTGTTCCAGTGTTTCTACGGAATCCAAACTGATCTTCCCCGAGGTTGGCTTCTGCTAGTTTTTCCATTCGTCTGTAAAGAATTCGTGTTAGTATTTTGCAGCTGTGACTTATTAAACTGATAGTTCGGTAATTTTCACATCTGTCAACACCTGCTTTCTTTGGGATTGGAATTATTATATTCTTCTTGAAGTTTGAGGGTATTTCGCCTGTTTCATACATCTTGCTCACCAGATGGTAGAGTTTTGTCAGGACTGGCTCTCCCAAGGCCGTCAGTAGTTCCAATGGAATGTTGTCTACTCCGGGGGCCTTGTTTCGACTCAGGTCTTTCAGTGCTCTGTCAAACTCTTCACGCAGTATCATATCTCCCATTTCATCTTCATCTACATCCTCTTCCATTTCCATAATATTGTCCTCAAGTACATCGCCCTTGTATAGACCCTCTATATACTCCTTCCATCTTTCTGCTTTCCCTTCTTTGCTTAGAACTGGGTTTCCATCTGAGCTCTTGATATTCATACAAGTCGTTCTCTTATCTCCAAAGGTCTCTTTAATTTTCCTGTAGGCAGTATCTATCTTACCCCTAGTGAGATAGGCCTCTACATCCTTACATTTGTCCTCTACCCATCCATGCTTAGCCATTTTGCACTTCCTGTCAATCTCATTTTTTAGACGTTTGTATTCCTTTTTGCCTGCTTCATTTACTGCATTTTTATATTTTCTCCTTTCATCAATTAAATTCAATATTTCTTCTGTTACCCAAGGATTTCTACTAGCCCTCGTCTTTTTACCTACTTGATCCTCTGCTGCTTTCGCTACTTCATCCCTCAAAGCTACCCATTCTTCTTCTACTGTATTTCTTTCCCCCATTTCTGTCAATTGTTCCCTTATGCTCTCCCTGAAACTCTGTACAACCTCTGGTTCTTTCAGTTTATCCAGGTCCCATCTCCTTAAATTCCCACCTTTTTGCAGTTTCTTCAGTTTTAATCTACAGGTCATAACCAATAGATTGTGGTCAGAGTCCACATCTGCCCCTGGAAATGTCTTACAATTTAAAACCTGGTTCCTAAATCTCTGTCTTACCATTATATAATCTATCTGATACCTTTTAGTATCTCCAGTGTTCTTCCATGTATACAACCTTCTTTCATGATTCTTAAACCAAGTGTTAGTTATGATTATGTTGTGCTCTGTGCAAAATTCTACCAGGCGGCTTCCTCTTTCATTTCTTAGCCCCAATCCATATTCACCCACTATGTTTCCTTCTCTCCCTTTTCCTACACTGAATTCCAGTCACCCATGACTATTAAATTTTCGTCTCCATTCACAATCTGAATAATTTCTTTTATTTCATCAGGCATTTCTTCAATTTCTTCGTCATCTGCAGAGCCAGTTGGCATATAAACTTGTACTACTGTAGTAGGTGTGGGCTTCGTATCTATCTTGGCCACAATAATGCGTTCACTATGCTGTTTGTAGTAGCTTACCCGCATTCCTATTTTCCTATTCATTATTAAACCTCTCCTGCATTACCCCTATTTGATTTTGTATTTATAACCCTGTAGTCACCTGACCAGAAGTCTTGTTCCTCCTGCCACCGAACTTCACTAATTCCCACTATATCTAACTTCAACCTATCCATTTCCCTTTTTAAATTTTCTAACCTACCTGCCCGATTAAGGGATCTGACATTCCACGCTCCGATCCGTAGAACGCCAGTTTTCTTTCTCCTGATAACGACATCCTCTCGAGTAGTCCCCGCCCGGAGATCCGAATGGGGGACTATTTTACCTCCGGAATATTTTACCCAAGAGGACGCCATCATCATTTAATCATACAGTAAAGCTGCATGCCCTCGGGAAAAATTACGGCTGTAGTTTCCCCTTGCTTTCAGCCGTTCGCAGTACCAGCACAGCAAGGCCGTTTTGGTTATTGTTACAAGGCCAGATCAGTCAATCATCCAGACTGTTGCCCCTGCAACTACTGGAAAGGCTGCTGCCCCTCTTCAGGAACCACATGTTTGTCTGGCCTCTCAACAGATACCCCTCCGTTGTGGTTGCACCTACGGTACGGCTATCTGTATCGCTGAGGCACGCAAGCCTCCCCACCAACGGCAAGGTCCATGGTTCAGGGGGGATCTGCATCTTAGTTACCTCTATATCTAGCGAATTTCGCCCGTTCCATTTTCAAGCAGTTCAATGTTTATGAAGTCATATATCAAAAATGGTTCAAATGGCTCGGAGCAGTATGGGACTCAACATCTTAGGTCATAAGTCCCCCAGAACGTAGAACTACTTAAATCTGACTAACCTAAGGACATCACACACACCCATGCCCGAGGCAGGATTCGAACCTGCGACCGTAGCAGCCTCGCGGTTCCGGACTGCAGCGCCAGAACCACACGGCCACCATGGCCGGCATATATCCTGAACTATGTGTCATACAATGATGCAACATTGCAGGTACGTTCAGTGATATATATGTGAATATATCTGCAAAATACATCGCAAATACAGTAAGCAAGAAAGAAGTAATATATTAAAATTTCGTGTCCCATGCGACAGTTTTGCTGCATGAACAGCGAAAATGTGGTAGCCGATAAACTTTTTTCCTTTCATCGTTTTATGTGGGTTGTCAGTGAGAAAAATTTTCTTAATGGTTTCAGATTATATGTAAAGTTGGATGCAAGTCTCTAAGTGCTGTCGTTCCAAAAAATGAATGACTAAAGTATGGGTGTTCGTGCATCATGGGCTACACTTATTTTTCACCCTCACCCCCACCCCTTAATAGGTAGGTAGTTATCAGCACAGCGATGATTTCCAGGCAGTAAGTGATATGTGTATCAGGTTTGATTGAAATCGCTCCGCCTGCCTGGGTGTCCGAGCGGCTCTAGACGCTACAGTCTGGAACCGCGCGACCGCTACGGTCGCAGGTTCGAAACCTGCTTCGGGCATGGATGTGTGTGATGTCCATAGGTCAGTTAGGTTTAAGCAGTTCTAAGTTCTAGGGGACTGATGACCTCAGATGTTCAGTCCCATAGAGCTCAGAGCCATTTGAACATTTTTAAACCAGTTCGACGTTTGTTACACGCCGCCTTCGTGCTTGTTGCAGATGTGAAGGCCAGCAGTCTATGTGACATTTATACGCAGCCTGCAGCACTATCTGGCAGCTGAAGACACGAAAACTACGTCCAACGTAAAGGCAGGAAACTGGACTTCGTTGAAACATGTGGGATGCAGAAACACGGAAGAAAACAAACTGATTGCGTTTTAAACAATAAAAATATTAACATACACTACCGGTGTTATCTTTGTTTCTTAGCCGTGCGGTTAAAGGCGCTGCAGTCTGGAACCGCAAGACCGCTACGGTCGCAGGTTCGAATCCTGCCTCGGGCATGGATGTTTGTGATGTCCTTAGGTTAGTTAGGTTTAACTAGTTCTAAGTTCTAGGGGACTAATGACCTCAGCAGTTGAGTCCCATAGTGCTCAGAGCCATTTGAACCATTTTTTTTTTGTTTCTTACAGCTGCATAGTTAACTTATGAAAACTTCCAGCGCACACAAACAGGTAAACCTTTTCCATCGTTCATGTTTTCCTTCACACACTAATGAATTTCGAGTTAAAGAAGGTGAACGAACGTGACTGGTTACAGTTATTTGCGTGTTTGAATAACTTTCATAACTGTCAAAAGTTAAATCAATCATACAAGCTAGCGTAATATTTGACTACAAACACAAAGATAAGAAGATACTCATCGAAGTGAAAGCGGACAATGCGCGTAAGGGAGGTGCTCGATGAAAAGGGCTTCTACTTTGATTGCAATAAAGGGTTCAAATGGGTCTGAGCACTATGGGACTTAGCATCTGAGGTCATCAGTCCCCTAGAACTTAGAGCTACTTAAACCTAACTAACCTAAGGACATCACACACATCCATGCCCGAGGCAGGTTTCGAACCTGCGACCGTAGCGGTCGCGCGGTTCCAGACTGAAGCGCCTAGAACCGCTCGGCCACTGCGGCCGGCTACTTTGATTGCAGTTCTTTGTGACTATTCGCGGACGCTGAGAGATAGTCTGCCATTATTGGTGACGACGTCGCAGCCACTAAAACTAGCTTCATGTCTGACTGATAACAGAGTAAACTGAAGCAGGACGTAAGTAGTGAGATCTGAAGGTGACCTTCATGGATCGAAATCAGTAATCTGTAGTTCCTGGATCACTATTGCCTTCATTCGCAGCTATGTCGCAGCTCGTAGACGCAGCTTACCGTGTGGCCACACGGTGGAGAGCGAACGCCGTTCCAGACGTTCGCACTCCAGAGAAAATTATTGATTACTGGATATCCAAGCCACGGCCTACTCGCCGGTGTTAGTAACCACTAAACTTCCGGATGGGCAGAATGGTGACGTTCCCCCCCGAACACGCTGCTTAGTATTGTTGGTATTCGGGGACACAAGTATTTTAATATATTGTTATTTGCTTAGTTAATTAAAAATATTCTTTATTTATTTATTATTATAAATAAATATTCTTTATGTCCGCCTTTATTTTAATTATTGGTTTAGTTATTAGTTTTATATGGTTTAGCTTAGTTCCTTATTTCCTTTTATCTTTACTCTCCTGAGGACCTGGAAAATATAAATATTTCGTTTAAGTACCACAGGAGAGCAAGAGATATATTCCCCAGCGGCGATCTCGCGGAAATTCCTCGTCGTTATCTGCTCCACCTTTAGCCGCTACGCAAATCATTCGGCATAACTGTGTGCTAAGTTGTTTGATGAGTCTGGATGTTAGGTCCAACAAATCAGCAAGTTTAAGTTTATTAATTCGGAGATACTCTCTCGACGAATTATGTCCGTGGGAAATGAAGGTTCGCACTGTCGTTCCAAACTTTACCTCCGAGCGATCTACGTCTCGTAATATCTGTACCGAGATAATAAACTAATTTCGGTATAGAGATATACACACCTTGAATGCTTGATGTTAGTTATTGGATTTTATTTTGTTGATAAAAACTATTTGAACATTTACTATATACCGTAACGGCGTCTCACAAGAGTACAAGCTCTCTCCTCCTCTTACACGTCCGATCTCTCCATTCCCTTCACAAAGAGTCCATAAAAGAAGTCTTTGGTACGGTTAAGACACACACATGCGTTCGAAGCACGGCACGTCCAATTCTCGCATTCGGTATGTGCCACTCACCACTTTATGACTTCGCCGGTCAAGGAGGTCGAGTAGTTCTAAATGCTAGAGATTAGGACTGCGCGACGGCTACGGTTGCAGATTCGAGTCTTGCCTAGGGCATGGATGAGTGTGATGTTCTCACATTAATAATGTCATCAGTAGTCCAAGGGGACTGATGGTCGTAGCAGTTAAGTCCCATAGTGCTCAGAGCCATTTGAATCGTTTTGAACTTTATGAGTTCGTCGCACCGATGTAAGAATTGCACCCATTGGTACACTATAGTGCTCACAGTAAAGCGCACGCAGACCATGTGATGGAAGGCTATGCTTGCGGTAAAAACAAAAATAAAAAGTTGAAATTAACAGACAGGTGATGATGGAAAATAAAGTCAGCTTATGACGACATAAGCGACGGCTGCAAGGACATCAACAGAAATACCTACAGCAAAACATTTCCTCGGAACTTTCTGCAATAAAAACACTTCAGCATTCAGACGGCGATTAAGAACCACGACCGTGACATTCTCGTCGACACGTTTCACAACGTCTTTCAGTCTGTCGCTCACGCAATGCACATATAAAAACCTTACACAACAAATCGGGTCATTTCTATTGCAGCCACACGTAAAAAAGCTCGGTTTCCGCGGAGCGGCGAGCCGTGAACGACACCTCGGGAGCGGCCGGCCGAGGAGGCTCTACGAGATCTGGCCGCCGCACCGCGATCTCTCCGTCGCCCCACTCCCCGGCGTTACCTTGGGTCGGCCACGGCCAGCGGCCCCTGGCGGTGTTTCGTCACACTGGCCTCGTGACTTCCGCGGAACCAGCCTTCGGCGTAGCCGTGGGTTCCGTATGGGAGAGCGCCCAGAGGCGCCGACTTGCCGCTCTCTACCTCTTTCCGTTCCAGACGGCAGCCGAGACCCACACTCCGTTCAAAACGGGTATATGAAAACTGCGCCCACTGTAATTTGCGCCAATACAAAGTCTGCGACATATGCGCCCCGTGAGTCACGGTCTACCTACCCTCCCAATGTTTCTGTCCGCCCCAGTCGATGTCCACATCAGCAATCATCCTTTGTATGACTTTTAGTACAGGATGTTTCAGAAACGACTTTACAACTTTAAAAATTCATATAAATTTATTGAAAGAAGATACAGAGCTAGGTTTAGTGTTATTTTGTAGGCAAACACATCAAGTTCTTTTAACTTGAACTAACGATGTTGTATGTGGCTTCCGTTGGTTACCCAGGACACATCCCATCAGAAGTACCGACTTGACAGAAAATCCTAGGAAGTTCTGGTCTTACGTTAAATCAGTAAGTGGCTCGAAACAGCATATCCAGAGACTCTGGGATGATAATGGCATTGAAACAGAGGACGACACGCGTAAAGCTGAAATACTAAACACCTTTTTCCAATGCTGTTTCGCAGAGGAAGACCGCACTGCAGTTCCTTCTCTAAATCCTCGCACAAACGAAAAAATTGCTGACATCGAAATAAGTGTCCAAGGAATAGAAAAGCAACAGAAATCACTCCACTGGACCTGACGGGATAACAATTCGATTCTACACAGAGTACGCGAAAGAACTTGCCCCCCTTCTAACAGCCATGTACCGCAAGTCTCTAGAGGAACGGAAGGTTCCAAATGATTGGAAAAGAGCACAGGTAGTCGCAGTCTTCAAGAAGGGTCGTCGAGCAGATGCGCAAAACTATAGGCCTATATCTCTGACATCGATTTGTTGTAGAATTTTAGAACATGTTTTTTGCTCGCGTATCATGTCATTTCTGGAAACCCAGAATCTACTCTGCAGGAATCAACATGGATTCCGCAAACAGCGATCGTGTGAGACCCAACTCGCTTTATTTGTTCATGAGACCCAGAAAATATTAGATACAGGCTCCCAGGTAGATGCAATTTTCCTTGACTTCCGGAAGGCGTTTGATACAGTTCCGCACTGTCGCCTGATAAACAATGTAAGAGCCTACGGAATATCAGACCAGCTGTGTGGCTGGATTGAAGAGTTTTTAGCAAACAGAAGACAGCATGTTGTTCTCAATGGAGAGACGTCTACAGACGTTAAAGTAACCTCTGGCGTGCCACAGGGGAGTGTTATGGGACCATTGCTTTTCACAATATGTATAAATGACCTAGTAGATAGTGTCGGAAGTTCCATGCGGTTTTTCGCGGATGATGCTGTAGTATACAGAGAAGTTTCAGCATCAGAAAATTACAGCGAAATGCAGGAAGATCTGCAGCGAATAGGCACTTGGTGCAGGGAGTCGCAACTGACCCTTAATATAGACAAATGTAATGTATTGCGAATACATAGAAAGAAGGATCCTTTATTGTATGATTATATGATAGCGGAACAAAAAATGGTAGCAGTTACTTCTGTAAAATGTCTGGGAGTATGCGTGCGGAACGATTTGAAGTGGATGATCATATAAAATTAATTGTTGGTAAGGCGGGTGCCAGGTTGAATTCATTGGGAGAGTCCTTAGAAAATGTAGTCCATCAACAAAGGAGGTGGCTTACAAAACACTCGTTCGACCTAAACTTGAGTATTGCTCATCAGTGTGGGATCCGTTCTGAGGCATCAAGGGATCACAAATTTAGTATTGGCAGGCAGCGTGGAGGGTAAAAATCGTAGAGGGAGACCAAGAGATGAATACACTAAGCAGATTCAAAAGGATGTAGCTTGCAGTAAGTACTTGGAGATGAAGAAGCTTGCACAGGATAGAGTAGCGTGGAGAGCTGCATCAAACCAGTCTCAGGACTGAAGACCACAACAACAACAACAGTGGGATCCGTACCAGGTCGGGTTGACAGAGGAGATAGAGAAGATCCAAAGAAGAGCGGCGCGTTTCGTCACGGGGTTGTTTGGTAAGCGTGATAGCGCTAGGGGGATGTTTAGCAAATTCAAGTGGCAGACTCTGCAAGAAAGGCGCTCTGCATCGCGGTGTAGATTGCTCGCCAGGTTTCTAGAGGGTGCGTTTCTGGATGAGGTATCGAATATATTGCTTCCCCCTACTTATACCTCCCGAGGAGATCACGAATGTAAAATTAGAGAGATTCGAGCGCGCACGGAGGCTTTCCGGCAGTCGTTCGATACGCGACTGGAGCAGGAAAGGGAGGTAATGACAGTGGCACACAAAGTGCCCTCCTCCACACACCACTGGGTGGCTTGCGGAGTATAAATATAGATGTAGATGTAGAAGTCAATTTCTTCCGAAACTCGCTTTAGGTGTAACTTGCTCAGTGGCGGCGTAAATTCTTGATCCAAGTCCATGTAGAGAAGCCAGCACAGAATGTACAAACGCGTTATCTTTCATCAATCCCCATATAAAAAAAGCGACTGGTGTTAGGTCTGGGGAACGTGGCGGCCAAGTAATTGGCGCATCACGGCCAATCCATTGACCTGGAAAGCGGCCACTGAGAAAATCCCGGACGTCAGCCAGGAAGTAAACATTTCGTTCTTGGTCATTCTCATCGGTCTGTGGTATCAAAATTTCTTGTAACATATCCAGGTACACTGTCCCGTTGATGGTTCTCTCTTGGAAAAAAGAAAGGGGCCGTACACTTTTCTTGCTCAATGCACAAAAAAACGTTCGGGTTAGAGTTATCACGAACAGGTTGGAATGTTTGATTTGGATTTTCACTGCCCCAAATCCTACAGTTATGTGTTAACCTTGCCACTTAAGAGAAAAGATGATGTTTGTGCAAGAAATGTTCATCCTCATGTAATCGATTTAACATATCCGCACAGAAGTTCTTGCAAGTAATTTTATTAGTGCCTTTTATTGCTTGTACGATCGTCAATCTGTACAGTTGTAAATGCAAACGGTTTCTCAACACACACCAAACAATCGTATGTCGTATTTGCAGTTCGTGAGACGCACGTCGGGTCGATTTCTTAGGGCTGTTTACAAAACGTTGACTCACTGACTCAGCGACGTCGACAGATGTGCTTGGACGACCTGTTCATTTCCTGTCTCTTACTGAGCACCCTGTTTCTACAAAACGTTTATGCCACTCATAAATTGTAGACCTACTACAGAAAAGTTGGTAATGAAGTTCTTATTATTTCTATGCAGCGAAATAGCACAAAATACTAGGGTTGAGGACTAAATCTTACCTCATGCGTTTCGCTTTGTTCCTCTTCCAGTCAGAAGGACTGGCCGATTTTTTACGGTCTTTTCCTTCTGGAACTGATTGTACATGTCTTCCACCAGTAACATCCATGATTATGGAGGAAATGATAAAGCACTGTTCGTATTTTATCCAAGAACAATACCACTAACGCTCTCCATGCACTCACGAACAAGCCAAGCCAAGAAAAACGCGACAGTATAGCTAGGTAACAGTTGACGTGCTACTGTTTTTTGTTTCACATTAGTTTGCAGTAGGGACAACTTGACAAATTGCCACCCATAGGATCAAAAGTAAAGTTTATGAAGTAATAAGCTGGGAAGGCTGTATTATTCGGACAAAATACGTAATGTGTACAAAGCAAGTTTTGCATCTTCAAACCTTTTTAATAACGCCGCATGCTAAGGATGCACTAATTTCTGCTTCTTTATCATACAATGGATTCACTCAGTTTTGCTTTGCAACCAAAAGTGGAAAGAGAATTATGCATCTGTAGACGGTTTTCGAGGTACATTTTAGGGCAGAAAAAAGCTGTTTTGTTCGTGTTTTAAGAGCGTTATTGATAGATGGCAGCACAGAGAACAAAATGGTGGGACCAACTCATTTTCGAGAAAAAGTCGATTTACAGCAATTTGCCATCTGGACGCTTCATTTTAAATGCAACTAAATTTACACGCCGATGCGCGCACATGCCTAAATGCTCCGAAAACAGCCGAGCAGAAGGCCAATTACGGTAACGAGTTCCATCCCGCATCCCGAATCGAGGGGCAACGCCATACGTTTCGTATTCGTACGATTAGTACTACATTCGCCGGTGCTGCAGTCTGATAGACGCATGGTCCCTGCTGGTTTCCGTTACAGAGATCGTATCGTTAGATGCGAGTAACGAAATGTACCTATGAGTAACAATTCTGTACTTCGAGTCAGCCAAAGTATTCATTACACAGTACCGAATACATACGTTTTGCTACAGCGCTGGCAAGCGTTATAAGAGAAACTAGTGATTCGGGTGTTGGCCATGCTGCTGAGCGTTCTGAAATAGCTAGCAGAGCTCAGACAGAAAGATACAGAGAACGATTAATTTTGGTATGTGATTGGTAAAGATTAGTTGGACAAGTGAAGACGATGTGGTAAAGTTGTTGCAGCACTGCTTGCTTGCACGTAATTAAGATGAGTTTCAAAAACGGGAGTTTTAGTGGAATTTCTTCTTTATTAGTTTAGGTTAGTCAGTTCATAGTTCAGACGAGAGTAAGTGAAGTTATCAGTGCACATGGCAAAATTTATTATAAAAGATAATTTTTTGTCAAGATGATTGTAATAATTGGACTATGAGTTTCAGTTTTTGCAACACAGATTTTCAAAGGTTTGCTTTCATTCAGTCATTTTGTACATCTACATCTACATGGATACTCTGCAAATCACATTTAAGTGCCTGGCAGAAGGTTCATCTAACCACCTTCCCATTTCTCTGTTATTCCAATCTAGTACACCGCGCGGAAAGAATGAACACCTATATCTTTCCGTACGAGCTCTGATTTCCCTTATTTTATCTTGGTGATCGTTGCTCCCTATTTAGGTCGGTGTCAACAAAATATTTTCGCATTCGGAGGAGAAAGTTGGTGATTGAAATATCGCGAGAAGATTACGTCGCAACGAAGTGCCTTTCTTTTAATGATTTACAGCCCAAATCCTGAATCAACTCTGTGGCACTCTCTCCCATATTTCGCGATAGTACAAAACGTGCTGCCTTTCTTTGAACTTTTTCGATGTACTCCGTCAGTCCTATCTGGTAAGGATCCCACACTACGCAGCAGTACTCTAAAAGAGGACGGACAAGCGTAATGTAGGCAGTCTCCTTAGTAGGTCTGTTACATTTTCTAAGTGTCCTGCCAATAAAACGCAGCCTTTGGGTAGCCTTCCCCACAACATTTTCTATGTGTTCCTTCCAATTTAAGTTGTTCGTAATTGTAATATCTGGGTATTTACTTGAATTTACTGCTTTTAGATTAGACTGATTTATCGAGTAACCGAAGTTTAACGAGTTCCTTTTAGCATTCATGTGGATGACCTCACACTTCTCGTTATTTAGGGTCAACTGCCACTTTTCGCACCATTCAGATTGTTTTTCTAAATCGTTTTGCAGTTTGCTTTGATCTTCTGATGACTTTATTAGTCGATAAACGACAGCGTCATCTGCTAACAACCGAAGACGGCTGCTCAGATTGTCTCCCAAATCTTTTATATAGAAAAGGAGCACCAAACGGCCTATAACACTACCTTGGGGAACGCCTGAAGTCACTTCCGTTTTACTCGATGACTTTCCGTCAATTACTACGAACTGCGACAGGAAATCGCAAATCCAGTCACATAACTGAGACGATCTTCCATAAGCACCCAATTTCACTACGAGCCGCTTGTGAGGTACAGTGTGAAAAGCCTTCCGGAAATCCAGGAATACGGGATCGATCTGAAATCCGTTGTCAATAGCACTCAGCACTTCATGTGAATAAAGAGCTAGTTGTGTTTCACAGGAACGATGTTTTCTAAACCAATGTTGACTGTGTGTCAATAGCCTGTTTCCTTCGATGTAATTCATAATGTTCGAACACAATATATGTTCTAAAATCCTGCTGCATATCGGCGTTAACGATATGGGCCTGTAATTTAGTGTATTACTCCTACTACCTTTGTTGAATATTGGTGTGACCTGTGCAACTGTCGAGTCTTTGGGTAAGTTCAAATTCGTTACCGTTCTCTCAAGAAAGAATTTCGTATTTTCTGATTACTTGTGTCGCCGTACTGCACTTTGCGGAACACAGTAGCAGTGGAGATCGAGGTGCTTAGAATAGCCACACGTCCTTGCATTGCGCTGCGCAAGGCTTTCCTTTCCTCTTTAGCTTGCTTGCTGCTGTGCTGCATAGTTTATGCTCATCACTTGGAGCAGTACCAAGTTTCTGTAGCCGCAGGTAGGCCAAGGAAACTACTTAGGTCCTGTTTTGCATTAGAGTCAGAACACGCAGTGAAATCGTTTACAGTTAAGCTCGATTTTCAAAAATCATTACCGGGTCAGTTTAGGTAAAACTCAGTTCAGATTTCATTTCATGTGCCAACAGTTGTGTTTTTTTACAGTGCAGCGTTACATTCGCATCTGTACTGTTAAGTGTTTGGAAATTTATTCAGTCACACTGAGTATGTAAATTCACAGGGGACTTTAGAGACGCATTTTAATGATGCATTCTTTCGAAACTGAGTTAGTAATTTTATGCAGCATTTTTATTCTGTTAGCTTTGTATTGGAATTGCACGTCACACATTGTAGCACTCCTCACTCCTGCACAATAGATAGTTTCACAGGATAGCTTATTCAGTTTGCAGTTTTGGTTTTCTAATTACTTTGGCAAAGTTATTAATAAAATATAATTATACAATTTCAGTTTTGGCAACTCATTTACCAGACACCACTTCCGAAACTACACCATTTGCGTTGTTTAGAATTACGACACAGGTACACGAGTTATAAACAGTAGCAATCCGGTCCAGTCCAGGTTTATTTTACAAGATTTGAACATGGAAAAATTAGGACGTATTGCTAAGGAATCCGAAAGATCAAAGGTATGTGGCTAAACAAGCGCTGTATCATTTGAGACATACAGTGGCGAGCAAGTGTGCCGGGACTTCCCCTTTTCACTGCTACTTGCGCCACGTCATCATAACGTGCCTGTGCGTACCATACAAGTATTGCACCATAATGTAAGGATGATATTAAAAACTGAAGTTGCTTTTTCAAACTTTGTCAACAGATGCTTCAGTATATTAATGTCTGAATTGTCAAATCTCAAAGTGATCTTCCCTGAACACATGGTCTTAAATAGAAAACAAGTGGCGCTAAATAATAAAGCTAGAAAGCCAAAAATTGGTCAGAATGTGCAAATGTAAGTCAAATTTAACTGTGACGAGTCTCAACTTGATTGGAGCAATATTTTGATCAAAATCGACGTTTGTACGAAAAATAGTAGGCGCTCAATATTAGACTTACAAAGATGAAAGTTCGTATGAAGCTTCAGTTTGATATAAAAACTTTAACTATGTGACCCCATTAAGCTTCCACAAATAATTTTCAAGTAATTTACTGAAAGCTAGATTTGAAACAAACCCGTTCTTATTTGCAGTAGATTAAATATCAGTTATAATAATGATGGACAGTTCTGGCTACAGCACTTCACTGCATTTATTAAACAATGAAAACATAACAAGTTTCAAGACTTTAATGTAAATAACAATCAAGCATGTAGCTGAGCGGTCATGTTCTACTGTCAGTTCCGGCCTAAAAATTCTGGACCGCAAAGGTTAAATGCTGGCAAGCTAAATCTTTTTCTATGATTTAAGCCAACTTAAGTCCACTCTTACAAAAATTACGAAGATTCTAAATTGATACGCAACAGTATTATAATGTGATATGCGTCCCAGAAAGTGGCTGTTTAGACGCTGCTGCTTGGGGATAGAGCGGATGAAGCCAGGTGTTCCCTTCGGCCGTCCGCTGCGCCCATATACACTACTGGCGATTAAAATTGCTACACCACGAAGATGACGTGCTGCAGGTGCGAAATTTAGCCGACAGGAAGAAGATGCTGTGATATGCAAATGATTAGCTTTTCAGAGCATTCACACAAGGTTGGCGCCAGTGGCGACACCTACAACGTGCTGACATGAGGAAAGTTCCCGACCGATTTCTCATACACAAACAGCAATTGACCGGCGTTACCTGGTGAAACGTTGTTGTGATGCCTCGTGTAAGGAGGAGAAATACGTACCGTCACGTTTCCGACTTTGATAAAGGTCGGATTGTAGAATGTCGCGATTGCGGTTTACCGTACCGCGACATTGCTCCTCGCATTGGTCGAGATCCAATGACTGTTAGCAGAATATGGAATCGGTGGGTTCAGGAGGGTAATACGGAACGCCGTCCTGGATCCCAACGGCCTCGTATCACTAGCAGTCGAGATGACAGGCATCTTATCCACATGGCTGTAACGGATCGTGCAGCTACGTCTCGATTCCGGAGTCAACAGATGGGGACGTCTGCAAGACAACAACCATCTGCACGAACAGTTCGACGACGTTTGCAACAGCACGGACTATCAGCTCGGAGACCATGCCTGCGGTTACCCTTGACGCAGCATCACAGACATGAGCGCCTGTGATGGTGTACTCAACGACGAACCTGGGTGCATGAAAGGCAAAACGTCATTTTTTCTGATGAATCCTGCTTCTGTTTACAGCATCACAATGGTCGCATCTGTGTTTGGCGCCATCGCGGTGAACGCACATTGGAAGCGTGTATTCGTCATCGCCATACTGGCGTATCACCCGGCGTGATGGTATGGGGTGCCATTGGTTACACGTCTTGGTCACCTCTTGTTCGCATTGACGGCACTTTGAACAGTGGACGTTACATTTCAGATGTGTTACGACCCGTGGCTCTACCCCTCATTCGATCCCTGCGAAACCCTACATTTCAGCAGGATAATGCACAACCGCATGTTGCAGGTCCTGTACGGGCCTTTCTGGATGCCGAAATTGTTCGACTAGTGACCTGGCCAGCACATTCTTCAGATCTCTCACCAACTGAAAACGTCTGGTCAATGGTGGTCGAGCAACTGGCTCGTCACAATACGCCAACCACTACTCTTGATGAACTGTGGTATCGTGTTGAAGCTGCATGCTCAATGCTCAGGCGTATCAAGGCCGTTATTACGGCCAGAGGTGGTTGTTCAGGGTACTGATTTCTCAGGATCTATGTACCCAAATTTCGTGAAAATGTAATCATATGTCAGTTCTAGTATAATATATTTGTCCAATGAATACCCGTTTATCATCTGCATTTCTTCTTGGTGTAGCAATTATAATGACCAGTAGTGTATAAATACGGCCTTACAGTCTGTGACACGACTTGACTTCACTTCGCACGCAGTTACCACAAGGTCTGTGTCGGTCAAACGCCGGCTTGTGCGCTGCCTCGGGTGACGTCACAGCCAGGCCGCACCTAAACGCATGTTTTCCGTACAAATAGTAAGTGAAATCGCGAGGACTGTACACCGTCCTGCATCGCTTAGATTTCGCGGAAGTAGCTGTTTGTGTACCGCCCGTAATGTTAACAAAATCGTGTAGCAAGTGTTGAGATTTTTTTTCCAGTTTTGTGGCGAGCAATTAACTTTTATTATCAGACCGTTTAATGGGAACTTACACAAGAGGTCGCCCCTGAACTGCTGAAAGTGCCGTTTGTGATAGAGATATCATCATTATTATTATTATCTGGAATATTAATATGTAGTGCGTGTAAAATTTTCTTAAATGTAATTGAATCAGTTAGAACTCAAACCTTTTATTTACAAGTATAGTTCCTGGTCCCGCTGAGAAAACAGGGAGTAGAAACATTTCTTTCAGTGAACAAAAGAAGAATGTGCACTTGCAGACTGGAATCTATGGTCAGTATCTTCTCCATCGCTTTCTGGCTGACCACAAAAATAGCATTCAGGCTCTCGTAAAAGACGGCGAACATCCCTATATTTCATATTTTTGTCATACTATAACCATCCGCCGCCCAACAGATTGTACGCTGCTTAGTTCGAACGAGCATCGATCTGGACCTCCGGATGGCACTAATTCCAAAGTTAGTTGGGTTATAGTAGTTCTAAGTCTAGGGGACTGATGACCTCCGATGTTAAGTCTCATAGTGATCAGAGCCATTTGAACCATTTGAACTGCTACTGTTTCTTATTCATAGCTGCAGTCCCTGATTGAACACCACCTTCTTGCCATCGTTCTGGTTCTTATCGCCGTGGCATTTGACCCGGTGGTTGTGTGACACCCTCAGCGTAACTTGCTGTTCTGGCGTTTCAGTAACAAAGTCGTACCCTCGACTGTGCAGGTCACCTAACTCTTCGGAATATATTTACCTCTTCTTCGCCTGATTCAAAATCCTCGTACTTTGGAATTAGTGCCATCCGGAGCTCCAGATCGATGCTCGTTCGAACTAAGCAGCGTACAATCTGTTGGGCGGCGGATGGATATAGTATGACAAAAATATGAAATATAGGGATGTTCACCGTCTTTTACGAGAGCCTGAATGCTATTTTTGTGGTCAGCCAGAAAGCGATGGAGAAGATACTGACCATAGATTCCAGTCTGCAAGTGCACATTCTTCTTTTGTTCACTGAAAGAAATGTTTCTACTCCCTGTTTTCTCAGCGGGACCAGGAACTATACTTGTAAATAAAAGGTTTGAGTTCTAACTGATTCAATTACATTTAAGAAAATTTTACACGCACTACATATTAATATTCCAGATAATAATAATAATGATGATATCTCTATCACAAACGGCACTTTCAGCAGTTCAGGGGCGACCTCTTGTGTAAGTTCCCATTAAACGGTCTGATAATAAAAGTTAATTGCTCGCCACAAAACTGGAAAAAAAATGTCAACACTTGCTACACAATTTTGTTAACATTACGGGCGGTACACAGATTTTGCAATCTGTTGTCTTAACCTTCGACAGGAAAGGATCAAGAGCACCTCCGTGTGCTTTGCACGTACAAGCTGATGCATTCGTTGTGGGAATTTCGCGAGAAGTATGTAGGAGGAAGTAATATGTTGTCTGATTCTTCTCGGAACGCACTCTCTCGGAATTTCAAGAGTAAACGTCCCCGCGATGCACAACGATTCTCCGCCACTGGAGATTGTTGAACATAACCGTCACGCCGATTAAACGATCCTGTGACAAAACACACCGCTCTTCGTTGTATGTTGCTTGTCTCTCCTATTAATCCAACCTCGTAAGGGTGCGAGACCATCGAGCAATACTCAGAATCGGTCGAACATGTTTTTTGTAAGCAACTTTTTTCGTGAATGTACAACATTTCCGTAAGATTCTCGCTTTTAATCTCAATCTGGCATCTGCTTTTCCTTAACTTGTTTTATGGAGTCACTGCAAAAATGGTTCAAATGGCTCTGAGCACTATGGGACTCAACTGCTGTGGTCATCAGTCCCCTAGAACTCAGAACTACTTAAACCTAACTAACCTAAGGACATCACACACACACCCATGCCCGAGGCAGGATTCGAACCTGCGACCGTTGCAGCAGCGCGGCTCCGGACTGGAGCGCCTAGAACCGCACGGCCACCGCCGCCGGCGGAGTCACTGCACGTAAGGTCGCTCTGCATGGTTACTCCTAGATATTTTACGGTAGTTACTGTTTCCAGCAGTTTGTCACCAATAGTGTAATTGTACAGTAATGGATTTCTTCGCCGGCCTGTGTGGCCGAGCGGTTCTAGGCGCTTCAGTCTGGAACCGCACGACAGCTACGGTCGCAGATTCGAATCCTGCCTCGGGAATGGATGTGTGTGATATCCTTAGGTTAGTTAGGTTGAAGTAGTTCTAAGTTCTGGGGGACTGATGACCTCAGATGTTAAGTCCCATAGTGCTCAGAGCCATTTGAACCATTTTGGATTTCTTCTTCTACGTATGCGCAGTATGTTACATTTATTTACGTTCAGGCTCAGCTGCCAGTCCTTGCAACATCCATCACTTCTGTGCAGGTCTTCCTGTAACTCGCTAGTCCTCTGACGTTGCTACTTTCTTACAGACAGCCTTGTGCTGATCTGTGGTTCATTTTCCGTGTACCGTGCCACAAAACCTTTTTACCCTGTCCACACCTTATTGATAACCATCTTTTCTTTTGTATGTGGATAGTATAATGGACTCTAAAAAATTCCTTGCTGTCGTGAACTTCCTTACCATTCGCTGCCTTTAACATTTTCTTGACAGTTTATACACGCCCACATTAATTTATTGCAAAAGGATCTACGCATTTCCCTATTCCATCTAGTAGACACCAACAAAAAATACATGTATATTTTTTGTGAAATTGAAGTACGAAAACAAGTACTGAAAAAGTTGTCGACTGGTATGTCTATTTCTATTCGGTAAATGGACACACACTTACACAGTAGTAATATCATGGAAACTTAGCTAAAATTTCGCCAGTCTCATTAAGAGTGTGAGTTCTGAAGACACCACGAATGATTCGAAATGTTTAACACTATCTCGCATGTCTGAAACGTGTAACTAACCACCCTCAATGACATTTCTGGATTATGTGTCTGATTCCTGCTACAATTTACAGTGCCACAATAATTCCAAAATATGACTTCATTTAAACGCGCTTTTCCATCTCATGTCTCTTCTCAGAGCTTTTATTCAGCCTAGCGCCTTGGCTGCAACGCTGTAGCGAAGTTCCAGAGAAACAGAGGGAGTTTCGCGACTCATCGTCTGACGCTCTGCTTCCACTGTTCTGCAATTTCAGGCGGCTGGCTGTCCTCTGGAATCGTTCATTGAGCGCTGAATTTTATTTATTTTCATTCCATACGATTGAAGGGTTAATATTCAAATGTGTGTGAAATCTTATGGGACTTTACTGCTAAGGTCATCAGTCCCTAAGCTTACCCACTAGTTAACCTAAATTATCCTAAGGACAAACACACACACCCATGCCCGAGGGAGGACTCGAACCTCCGCCGAGAACAGCGGCACAGTCCATGACTGTAGCGCCTGAGACCGCTCGGCTAATCCCGCGCGCCGAAGGGTTAGTACTTTGTCTGTGTTTACTATTGATTATTGTGTCTTACACGATACTGAATCATTTCAGAAGGAAGTTCGCGAAATGTTACTAAGTGGAAGAGTTCGACGTGTGTCTCTTGTTCACGTGATTACCCTACAAGGTCAGTAGACAGATATAGTTTGCACTTTACTAGCCCAGTCAACGACTACAAAAAAAAAGGTCGACTTGCGGAAAAATTCATGTAGTCTCAAATTTTTGTACAGGGGTAAGAGGGAGAGCCACGAGCAACATACTACAGATCTCGAGCGAGGGATGTGAGCGTTGGGGTGGGGGAACATTTAAATGTCACTTCTTTATGTTTTTCTTGAATAACATGAAACCCGTGGTTTCTAGCGAAGATGTTTCCCAGTACAAAATCAAACTACATTAAATTTGTTACAAAGAAGATCCTATTCATATTTCCTCTAGGACTTACAATTTCTGCTTTGCAGGGGCCGGGAGAGTCGCAGATTGTTAGAAACATTGGTTTAACGTTATAAAATGAATGTTGATCTTTAAATGAAGGGGTCCGCAGCTCGTGGCCGTGCGGTAGCGTTCTCGCTTCCCGCGCTCGGGTTCCCGGGTTCGATTCCCGGCGGGGTCAGAGATTTTCTCTGCCTCGTGATGACTGGGTGTTGTGTGATGTCCTTAGGTTAGTTAGGTTTAAGTAGTTCTAAGTTCTAGGGGACTGATGACCATAGATGTCAAGTCCCATAGTGCTCAGAGCCTTTTTTTTTTAATGAAGGGGGTCGAAAATAACAATTAAAGGTGTGTACCACGTCTAAATGCTGTGGACCCGTATTAAGAGATAATTTGTTTTCTATTGGTGGAACAGGGTGAAGAGGGTGAAGTGGAAAAGGTATGTGTGGGGTAGAAGCGAGAAGGAAGGTAGGTCACCAGATTGTGGTCATGACCTACCATCGTTGGTGGTGGGAAAAGCGCACTAACTTTGCGGCCATTCGTTAATTCACCACCAAGTGAGTACAACACATTTACATTGCCTTATGATCCGATTTCAACGACAGACAGCAGCAAGGTGCCATCGTTCACAGCATGGGCGGCCAAGATTTCGGCTTGAGTGCCAAAGTGCTCAGCCTTGGTTCACATTTCCCCCACCGCCACTCCACGCTGTCTGAACGCGAGGTGGGGGAAACAGGAAAACTGCTAACGCGCCGCATTTAAATGGCAGTACAGTCACACTGCATACTGCTCGGTTTTATACACTCCTGGAAATTGAAATAAGAACACCGTGAATTCATTGTCCCAGGAAGGGGAAACTTTATTGACACATTCCTGGGGTCAGATACATCACATGATCACACTGACAGAACCACAGGCACATAGACACAGGCAACAGAGCATGCACAATGTCGGCACTAGTACAGTGTATATCCACCTTTCGCAGCAATGCAGGCTGCTATTCTCCCATGGAGACGATCGTAGAGATGCTGGATGTAGTCCTGTGGAACGGCTTGCCATGCCATTTCCACCTGGCGCCTCAGTTGGACCAGCGTTCGTGCTGGACGTGCAGACCGCGTGAGACGACGCTTCATCCAGTCCCAAACATGCTCAATGGGGGACAGATCCGGAGATCTTGCTGGTCAGGGTAGTTGACTTACACCTTCTAGAGCACGTTGGGTGGCACGGGATACATGCGGACGTGCATTGTCCTGTTGGAACAGCAAGTTCCCTTGCCGGTCTAGGAATGGTAGAACGATGGGTTCGATGACGGTTTGGATGTACCGTGCACTATTCAGTGTCCCCTCGACGATCACCAGTGGTGTACGGCCAGTGTAGGAGATCGCTCCCCACACCATGATGCCGGGTGTTGGCCCTGTGTGCCTCGGTCGTATGCAGTCCTGATTGTGGCGCTCACCTGCACGGCGCCAAACACGCATACGACCATCATTGGCACCAAGGCAGAAGCGACTCTCATCGCTGAAGACGACACGTCTCCATTCGTCCCTCCATTCACGCCTGTCGCGACACCACTGGAGGCGGGCTGCACGATGTTGGGGCGTGAGCGGAAGACGGCCTAACGGTGTGCGGGACCGTAGCCCAGCTTCATGGAGACGGTTGCGAATGGTCCTCGCCGATACCCCAGGAGCAACAGTGTCCCTAATTTGCTGGGAAGTGGCGGTGCGGTCCCCTACGGCACTGCGTAGGATCCTACGGTCTTGGCGTGCATCCGTGCGTCGCTGCGGTCCGGTCCCAGGTCGACGGGCACGTGCACCTTCCGCCGACCACTGGCGACAACATCGATGTACTGTGGAGACCTCACGCCCCACGTGTTGAGCAATTCGGCGGTACGTCCACCCGGCCTCCCGCATGCCCACTATACGCCCTCGCTCAAAGTCCGTCAGCTGCACATACGGTTCACGTCCACGCTGTCGCGGCATGCTACCAGTGTTATAGACTGCGATGGAGCTCCGTACGCCACGGCAAACTGGCTGACACTGACGGCGGCGGTGCACAAATGCTGCGCAGCTAGCGCCATTCGACGGCCAACACCGCGGTCCCTGGTGTGTCCGCTGTGCCGTGCGTGTGATCATTGCTTGTACAGCCCTCTCGCAGTGTCCGGAGCAAGTATGGTGGGTCTGACACACCGGTGTCAATGTGTTCTTTTTTCCATTTCCAGGAGTGTATTTCACATTTCTCAACGGCACAGGTCACAAACAAAACAAAGTTTTAGCAACATTCAATTATTTTTCGCATGCGGAAGACATAATATATAATAATTTTTGTGTGGTACAAACTCTCCGCATATGGACAGACACAGACCGTTTCAAAGAATTTCGCACTCAGGTTGCCACGTAATTGTGACTTAATCAGTTTCGTAATCGAAAACAGATCTTCCACACAAATACGCCGATAGAAATATTGTGGCACATTTGCAACCTCGTTATGGAGCCTTGGAAACTCTACCTGAGGAGAGCAATGTAGACATGCTGGACAGTTTTCATGTAAAAAGATGTGTGTCTAAAACTGGAATTACCTTGCAGGTCAGTCAGTTGCATCTGCATGTTGACAGGGACACTTTCAACTGAAACGGAAAACGGTCGCTAAAACAGTTCGAAAGCAGTGTCCTCAAAACTGTTACAAAATTATCCTTGTAGTTCTTTCAAGGCCGCAATGATTCTTGAGACCTCGCATTTTCTTTAACGACAGTGAGCTTATGGAGCGGGACTGTCTTTGTCAGAATGTGTCCATTCTGCAACTCGATTTTCTCTTTTTAAATACATCGCCATCAAATCAAAAAGAAGTTACCTTGCAGTGCCTTACTTTGGGCAGCGTGCACTCAAGTCCACTTAAAATATGAAGTGTACACTCCATTTCAGATATTCTAATTTTAGTTGTTGCACTCCTTAGTCCTTCATAAATTCAACAAGCGTGTTTTAAATCGAAATATCGTTCCAGGCATGTCCCTTGGCTTAATCAACATACTTTCAAGTAATATACACTCCTGGAAATGGAAAAAAGAACACATTGACACCGGTGTGTCAGACCCACCATACTTGCTCCGGACACTGCGAGAGGGCTGTACCAGCAATGATCACACGCACGGCACAGCGGACACACCAGGAACCGCGGTGTTGGCCGTCGAATGGCGCTAGCTGCGCAGCATTTGTGCACCGCCGCCGTCAATGTCAGCCAGTTTGCCGTGGCATACGGAGCTGCATCGCAGTCTTTAACACTGGTAGCATGCCGCGACAGCGTGGACGTGAACCGTATGTGCAGTTGACGGACTTTGAGCGAGGGCGTATAGTGGGCATGCGGGAGGCTGGGTGGACGTACCGCCGAATTGCTCAACACGTGGGGCGTGAGGTCTCCACAGTACATCGATGTTGTCGCCAGTGGTCGGCGGATGGTGCACGTGCCCGTCGACCTGGGACCGGACCGCAGCGACGCACGGATGCACGCCAAGACCGTAGGATCCTACGCAGTGCCGTAGGGGACCGCACCGCCACTTTCCAGCAAATTAGGGACACTGTTGCTCCTGGGGTATCGGCGAGGACCATTCGCAACCGTCTCCATGAAGCTGGGCTACGGTCCCGCACACAGTTAGGCCGTCTTCCGCTCACGCCCCAACATCGTGCAGCCCGCCTCCAATGGTGTCGCGACAGGCGTGAATGGAGGGACGAATGGAGACGTGTCGTCTTCAGCGATGAGAGTCGCTTCTGCCTTGGTGCCAATGATGGTCGTATGCGTGTTTGGCGCCGTGCAGGTGAGCGCTACAATCAGGACTGCATACGACCGAGGCACACAGGGCCAACACCCGGCATCATGGTGTGGGGAGCGATCTCCTACACTGGCCGTACACCACTGGTGATCGTCGAGGGGACAGTGAATAGTGCACGGTACATCCAAACCGTCATCGAACCCATCGTTCTACCATTCCTAGACCGGCAAGGGAACTTGCTGTTCCAACAGGGCGATGCGCGTCCGCATGTATCCCGTGCCACCCAACGTGCTCTAGAAGGTGTAAGTCAACTACCCTGGCCAGCAAGATCTACGGATCTGTCCCCCATTGAGCATGTTTGGGACTGGATGAAGCGTCGTCTCACGCGGTCTGCACGTCCAGCACGAACGCTGGTCCAACTGAGGCGCCAGGTGGAAATGGCATGGCAAGCCGTTCCACAGGACTACATCCAGCATCTCTACGATCGTCTCCATGGGAGAATAGCAGCCTGCATTGCTGCGAAAGGTGGATATACACTGTACTAGTGCCGACATTGTGCATGCTCTGTTGCCTGTGTTTATGTGCCTGTGGATCTGTCAGTGTGATCATGTGATGTATCTGACCCCAGGAATGTGTCAATAAAGTTTCCCCTTCCTGGGACAATGAATTCACGGTGTTCTTATTTCAATTTCCAGGAGTGTATAAAGTATCATACTATTCATTCAGTTCCATTTATAACTGTTGCAACTGACGATGGAACAATGCGTGCAATTTCAGAAATTTTGCTATTCTTACCAACAATGATTTCCTGACCTGCTGGAGGCCCGTAGCGCAAAGTGCTTTGTAATGTGGAGAAAATGAATCCCGTCTGTAGATCGTTGTAATTTTTTTGCCGTTTCATTGTCAACTACACCTTTAAATTCTTTCTGCATGATACTGTAATGTCGTTTCATAGCTAATATGTAGTACCTGTCGTTCATGAGAAAAAAAAATTCTCATTCATTTTAAAGGATTGCCAAGATAGATCGCTACACTACCTTTTTTTGTGCAAACTGCCACTGGACCTGTGAGCGCCCTTCACATCACAAACAAATAGTGAATGATAAAAAGCGCTGACAGTACGATTCTGCCGAACTCAGAGAGCTGTACAGATCGAAAAATGTCGCACCGCAGTGCTAAATGAAACGACGATCTGTTCCCTGTACTTCCCACAGGGACTAGTGGCAGGCTGACCCTCATTTACAGGATCGTGTTTTACAAAAAAGCTCATTTAACAACTGCAAATAAATGCTCATTTAAGAAACTGAAAATAACTCCACTGTATAAATACGTGATCAATGAAATTTTTTGCCCATTCACATAAGAGAACCGGACAGGAAATGCTGGGGAGGTATACTCTGTCTGTAAACTGAAAAGCAAGCAGCGCTCGAGGTGGAGGAAATCGCCTTTCCCTGAAGATCAGTACAGCTGCCGTACAGGATGTCTAAGAATCAATTTCCCCTGTAACTGTGTAGAAAGTGTGCAGGGGTCTATCTATATACTGTTCATAAACGTTAATTGTATTTGTATTATTAGTACATCATACCAGCATTTTTTCCCTAGAATGAGATTTTCACTCTGTAGCGGAGTGTGCGCTGATATGAAATTTCCTGGCAGATTAAAACTGTGTGCCGGACCGAGACTCGAACTCAGGACCTTTGCCTTTCGCGGGCAAGTGCTCTACCAAGTTTGCAAGGGAGGTGACGAGGTACTGGCGGAAGTAAAGCTGTGATGACGGGGCGTGGGACGTGCTTGGGTAGCTCAGATGGTAGAGCACTTGCCCGTGAATGGCATAGGTCCCGAGTTCGAGTCTCGGTCCTGTACACAGTTTTAATCTGCCAGGAAGTTTCATATCAGCGCACACTCCACTGCAGAGTGAAAATCTCATTCTGGGAACATCCCCTAGGCTGTAGCTAAGCCATGTCTCCGCATTATCCTTTCTTTCAGGAGTGCTAGTTCTGCAAGGTTCGCAGGTGAGCTTCTGTACAGTGTGGAAGGTAGGAGACCAGGTACTGGCGGAAGTAAAGCTGTGAGGACGGGGCGGGAGTCGTGCTTGGGTAGCTCAGTTGGAAGAGCACTTGCCCGCGAAAGGCAAAGGTCCCGAGTTCGAGTCTCTGTCCGGCAGGCAGTTTTAATCTGCCAGGAAGGTTTATTTTTCCCCTAATTTTCTTTCCTTCGCTGGACTACAAGTGGCTACACCACCAACAACAATTGTTCATTAAAAGGTCTCTAACCATTCTGCTGTTTTGACAAGACGCCTCCCTTGGCAAAGTGGTAGAAAGAGATGACTGGCGCCGGCCGCTGTGGCCGAGCTGTTCTAGGCGCTTAAGTCCGGAACCGCGCTGCTCCTTCAGTCGCAGGTTCGAATCCTGCCTCGGGCATGGATGTGTGTGATGCCCTTAGGTCAGTTAGGTTTAAGTAGTTCCAAGTCTAGGGGACTAATGACCTCAGATGTTAAGTCACATAACGCTTAGAGCCATTTGAACCATTTTTAGATGATTGGCTTCAGCGTCCAGTCGGCGAGGTACGCGATAAATTGAAAAAGGTGACGCTTGTGGATCTAATGTCTATCCTGCAGCCACGGTTTTCCGTATACTAAATTGATGAGCTGACAGAAACATACGAGGATACTGTTGCTAGGCTGCTATCTTGTCACTACCATTTCAACCCAACAGAGATGACACAGACTCAAATTAAAGGCTACATTGTCACAGTAATAATTTCAACAATACGCTGCCTGCAATCGAAGCACCCAGCAACGAAGTTCCATTGATAACTGTTGCAGCTGACGATGGAACAATGTGTGCAACTTCAGAAATTGTACCATTCGTACCAACAATTTCTTGACCTGCTTGAGGCCTGCAGTCAGCCTCAGGTACGACAGTCAGCGCCGAAGACTGGAAGAAATCCATCAATCATACGCCACGCCTCAGGAATTCATGGTAAAATAAGAATATTTTAGAAAATTCGGCAGAGTATATTCTCATGTCATTAAATAAGATCAGCGGCAGTGTCATTTCATGTATATGTGACACCGACAAGATTGGTATCAGCAGCGTTTTTCCATACTGTCACAATAAAGATGAAGGGGGTTATTCAGTTGAATGTGTGGTGTGTTTAAGTACCTCCAAAGCAAAATTACATATCCTGGAGTGGGATTCCTCCTGCACTCCTCATATTGACAACTACGTGTTTAAAAAGCTACAAATAATTGTTCATGTGCAGTCGCTTACACGTAAGTTCACATAATTAGGTCCATGCAGTTACGCAACAAACTGCATATTTTGAAGTAACGAGGATAAAATATCGTCGACAAAAATACACTCGATCTTTCAGGACGGTGCATGGGTTCCGAGGCAGAAATCAAGTGAATGAGAGAACGCAAGCTCTGAGAGAAATATTGTATTAACTTACGTGTAAGCAGACTGCTGGTGTGATAATACACATTCCTACGATCACCGTCTCAGTATTTGCCTGGAAAACTACGTGATTCGTAGGTAATGCCATACCTCGATTTATAAAGTCAGTATTGCTTTTAACATGGATACTTGTGTGCACCTGTAGAACCAAGATCGCTTGTGACAGAAACATACAGTAGTTGTTGCGATTGTGTTTCTTAACATCTTGCCATTTACGCCTCCTTTCTAGGACACAGTGGTAACACTCACAAGAAAAACGTATGAGACATGTCCACCCATCGCTGATTTTCTTTCAGTATTATTTTGTATTGTGTGGAATCATTTATTAGCAAGCATTAGTAGTAGTAGTTCTGGTCACTTGTTCTGGGGTGCATGCCCACCTGACCTCACAGTAAATATCTAGTGCCATGAGTATACATACTGTGTTATCTGTCTTTTCAGTATATGTACGAGTGATGTAAAAGGGATAATTTTGTATGGTGCAGGATATGAATTGCATGTTTACTAGATCGATAAGGTATGCCATGATATATTGCTGGGTTGGAGATCGGTTTCACGTTCTAATATTCAAGCTCCTGTCCTTGGTGGGAGAGCAGTGTGACTGACAATATGTATGGTACGTGGTGTTATATTGATGGGTCGAAGATCGGTTTCACATTCTAATATTCTAGCTCTTGTCCTCAGTGGGCGACCAGTGCAATTGAGTAAGAGTCTTTCTGTATTTGATGATATGTAGGGCACATTGCAGGGTTTAATTGTAAGTGCTATATGGTGGTCTGTGTAAAATAATTTTTTGCTGCTGAAAGTCTTGTCTGCAGAAAGAAGAAAAAAAGTGAACGGTGCTTCCACACCAGTGGCATCAGTAATTCGGCAGGTAAATTCAATAAGAGCCAACCATAATGCTAGATTCATTCACAAGACATCCTTTGTGCCAGGACGTAGGAGTGTCTACAAACTGATTCGAACAAGATGGAGGCTAGGTACGTACAGAAAGTTCTGAGAAAGCAAATGTTCAAGGACAAGTTGAAGCATGTCTGGCGGGGATGCCGTCACTCATCCACCACTGTGGCATTAGGACATCTCCAGACCTATAGCTGTAGGATACCGAAAATTCATGACTTTTTTTCTCTTCTGTATGACAGTGCTTCGAATTCTGTTTGCATAATTGTTCTCAATCGCCCCCATCTGTGCTTAGTGATCTATTTCCAAATAAGGAGAATGCTTTTATGGTTAAGGGTGTTTTCGCAAGTGTGTACAGGCCGTTAGCTGTGTGAATGTTTAACGTTTCTGGGAGGTATATTGAGAGCAGGACGAACATTCCACCGCAAAGCGTGAGACATGCTGAGTACACAGGCACGACTAGACACAGCTCACATGTTCCCTTAGGAATGTGAGGACCTCGTGATATTCTGGTAAAGTTTTCTCTAGTGTCTGTGAGGGTGAGTCGCTAGGCAATTAGGTCTTCACTGGACCACAGGTAGAAAGAGGGTTCACATGCGCAGGTGGCCACGAGGATGACTTGGTGCATATTTGGATAGACAGACGTGTGATGACAGTATAGCACACACTCCTGTGCTGGCTCGCACTGGCTGGCTCTGATAGCTGCAGTTGATGATAGTTCGTAAGCGTTTTTTTTATATGCACTGAGTGTTTGTGCACTGCCCTTGGAGTGTCTGCACTCTGCAAATGGGGCTTCACTCACGTGTGGTCACGACAGCAACAGTGCCTAGGTGATCACGTATTTTGAGAGAAATTTCTCAGGTTTTGGGTATGAAAGGGGTGCCACCGCGTCATGTTTGCAGGTTTTGTGTGTCCTTTCACTGGGGTTGCCGGTGCATCTCGACTTCTGGTTGGGTGTGTGGTCCGGTGGACAGGGGGCGGCGGACAGTGCCAGTGCATGTCTGTTGCATTATTTTGCGAGCAGGTCTGTACGCTGCGCTATGCATTATTTTGACAGTTTACGAGTACTGAGTGTGTCTACACATCAATGTACGGCATTATTTAGGAGGAGTTTTCATACCTGTACTGAAATTATTTCGGTAATTTAGGAGTTGTTTGCGTGTCTTCAGAGCATTATTTAAGAGTAGTTTACAGGTCTGTGACCTGTGTGGCGTGATGCCAAACATGTCAGAGTGTGTGTTTTGTAGCAGTGTGATAAATATACTACCTTTCAAAATCCATCCCTAAATAGTTCCAAAATAAATAAAGTACACTCCTTCTTTACTCTCTGCAGTAGCCCAGAGAAGCCTGAGTCATTTCTGCGCCATTGTCCCACTCCAGACCACCATCTTGTATTACGTCACATAAGGGATGACAGCACCCTCTGGTGGCAGTACCGTGTATAAGGTCAGTTGAACTCTAGATCTCGTGGTGGAGACACTGCTTGCAAAATAAAGACTTTTGTCGAGCACAGGCAGAGTCCTTTTCCCACCATTTCCCCCACCCCGGACCGTCATTTTCGATTACGTCACGGAACGGATGACAGCGCTCTCTGGTGGGGTACTGTGTACTATACCTGGACCTCGTGACGAACACATTGTTTCCTGCCATCTTGGATAATGGTACTTGCATCATCAGCTGACGTCATGGCAGCCATCGTGGACTACATCACGAACGAGAGCGCCCTCTGGCGGTGGTACTGTGTACTAGGTCAGTTGGAGTCCGGACCTCATGGCGACCACACTGTTTCCCACCATTCCCCCTCCCCCCACCACCATCTTGAATTATGTCACAGGAGGGTTGACAGCACCCTCTGGTGGTGATATTATGTACTAGGTCAGCTGGAATCCGGACCTCATGGTGAACACACTGAATGGTGGTACTGCATCAAATTGTTTAAATAAAGACTGAAAAGAAAGTCTTATATCCAGCACATATTGAGTCCTTTTCCCACAAATCCCTAGGAGGGGGTGGCGGTCGGGTGCCTTAGGTTAGTGGAGGTAGTCCAAGTACACTTTCTTTCCTGCCATTTTCTTGGGTTAGTAGGGATAGCCCCATTGATATATCTTCCCTCCAAAATTCAAACTTCCCACCAACCCCTAGGAAGAGGTGACAGCCGGATGACTTAGGTTAGTGGAGGTAGCCCAAGTGAGCTATTTTCCCGCCATTTTCTTAGGTGTGTTGCAGTGTCCTGACAGAATTTGTACTTCCCGCTAGAGAGGGCGTGGTAGGGGGGGGCGTGGCACTTTCCCAGTAAAATCCGCTATCTTGTATTACATCATCACCGCCATCTATTATGACGTCATGCTCTGTTACCAAGTCTACATAGCGCCATCTTGGATGACGTCATCGCCGCTATATTGGATACATCTGGCAACAATGGAGATTGGAGTGGCACCCCTGTAGCTCTACTACTAATACTGTGCAGAAATATTGAGGGATACGTTTCAACAGTTACCATCAGCTTCATGCTATTTATTGTTTCAGTATTTTATGCATGATTTTTTTTTATTCCATTAGCCTTTCAGTTTGCTTAATGTCGATCTCTATTGTCTAGTCTATCTAGCAACAAAATTTTAAGCTGGATACACCAGTTACACTTACCATCTTTGATTAAAAATTCCACACATTCCCTGTCTGCCACTATAAATTTGCCCCTTTACTGCTCCTTCATTCCTCAACTATTTTTCTGATTCTCCATTTCGAATTTTACTACTAGTGTAGCTGTACCAGTTCGAGTCAAAACTCTGCATGGTTGCCAGATCTCCCCACTCTCCCCTCCCCCTTTCGCAACCTCCATCTCTTTTGCGTATCACATCATTGACGACATCACGCTTCATTGGGAAGTTCAAAATAGAGTATTTGTGCTACAGAGTTTTCAGGCGTGGAAGCGAGGCACATATATTTTGCTTCAAATTTACTAACTACTTGGTTATGACATATTTTACGAAAATGATGCCCACAGAAATAGCTTTTGCCTCTTTGCAGTTTGGCTGTTTTAGTTTTTCCCGTAGACAGACTTGGTTTCAGCACTGCACGGCATTCCTTCTCTTTGTAACGAGTTGTGTGCTGCTAGGTTATTCTCTGGCGGGTTAAAATACTGCTCAGGACTGGACTGTATCTGCGACCTTTGGGTTGAGTCCAGGTTCACTTCACGACCGGGATGTTTCATGAGATAACTTTATTTTACAGCACACTCCAATTATTTTTGACGTTGAAATGCGTGGTTTTATTACGCACTCTAAGTTTTATAATTACTGCTTTCCCTCTGCTTTTCTCCGCTATTTCCCTGCCAGCAAAAAAGAGCGGGTAAACCACGACGACTAAGGCTGTGTCAACGTAATCTACTCGTGTCCGCACAAGGCTCAAAGGCGACACGAGCTGTCGTATTTCTCAGAAATGGTCCCCGCACTGCAAGCGAAGTAATTAATTCCAGCCCCCGTACCTCATTAATTCGCAATTTGCTTAGGATCTTAACATTCTTTCGTACTGTGACACTTAACCTTTGGTGTTGCACATTCTTCTCTAAACCTTGCTCCTATTTATACCATTGGAACTCCAGCCTACTGGGTGAACTTGAGAGCTACAATCGTAGTAACTCTCAACGAATGTGGCCACCTTTCGCAGTCAAATTAATTCAGAAAAATTGATGATAGGTCTGAGATGAAAGAGACGTTCTGTGAACAATGTTTGCGCTAATCGAGACTGGAAAGTAGTTGTAGAGTACTGCGTCTATTATCCTTCTACGAACTACTGTATGTAGTGCTGTTAGTACCACTAGCGTACGTACCCTGTGGACAGCGACAATTCGAGATACAGCTACTCTGAAAACGACAGACGCGTCTTGTTTCTGGTGCACTGGCACGAAATTGTTTTATTTATGGCATTCACTTGTCCAATTATTTGGTCAGTAACATAGCTGCTCGCTTAAACGTGCATTTAAAGCTTTGCAGTATATTCTGTAATTATCCGCTGACTGCACAAAAGAGTGTTTGCACGTGCAAGGTGGATAACCGGTTAACTTCTGCAGACTGGAATCTCTTTCACACAGAATCTGCATTCAAATAACTACTCTGTTAAATTTCTAATGTACACAACATGGAGTTTTGCCAACACCCAAGCTTTGCTTGTAACACCCTGACTTGTTGAGTACCAAATACGCCCTTCGTTTTCTGTATACGCCGAACTGACCGAACATACTAGAAGGATGGAGAATTGTTATTAATTCATGGCAAAATTGACATTTTAAGGGGCTATTTCACTGACCTGTCCATTATACCGTGAGTCAAAACATTATGACCAGTGCCCAGCGCAAGATTGAGTACCGCCTGGTATGATTGTGAGAACGTGACGCAATAATGGAAATGGTGTGCAAAACTCAAGCACGAAAGTAACTTCCGCAGGATATGTCACACTACCAAGCAGTATAGCTCGATGACACTTGGACGGTACACAGAATAAACTTCTACCGTATGGAAATACGCAATGAGATGAAGAGAAATGACACTTTTATTCGAAGACAATAATTGCAAGGAATTCACCGCGGTTCATGATGGTTCCCTGGAATTACAAAAGGGAGCACAGGGTTGTTAATATGATGCGTGGTCACTACAAACAAAAACGAATGCCCTGTGTAAAGAGAGTTAATAATTTTTTCTTATTGATAAATGTATAGATAATTATTCGACTCTCATACCAAAGATTCATTTCATTTAACACTGACGGACAAAATAAGATTTACGATCTTCGTTTATTAGTTTTAGTAATAGTTACCTTTCGGGGTTCTCTTGTCCTGGTGGTAAGACGTATAAAGGAAATGCTGTGTAATTTCAAGTGAAATTGTGCTGAATAATGAAAGCAACTTCTGAAACAATACAACTTTCTCATTTGCGATACCATGTATCCCAGCTCCTGTAACTCTGGAAGATTATTATTGTTTTAATTTTGGATGGAGAATTTAGATGGAGGCGACGATTTTCATGACGGCGATGCTCAACAACAGAGGTACGTGAATGAGTTCATCTCTTTCCCTTCGTGGCCGTCGATGTCAATTTCAATATTTAGGTCACGCTTAATTCAGTTTATTACATTAAAGTGTTCATAAAATTATCGGTCAAACATTGACAATATCAGTCTGTTGCTTTGGCAAATCTGTGTAAAGGATCTGGGGTCTGAATCTGATAATCATGTCTTAGTATAAAACAATAATACGAGGGGCGGTCGAAAAGTTTATAGCCCGAGATAGTTATCGTAATGTCTCGCACAAACACCACCCCTTACTTTTATGGTGACCCTTTTTGGGTATGCAAGTCAAATTTCGCGGCTCCAGCTTCGTTAGTTTTGGCGCTAGGATGCATTATATACCATAGTGTAAGCACAATGGCGAGTATCGACAGAATCAAGAACCGTACTATGATTGAATATCTTCATTTGAAGGGAGTAACACCCAAGGAAACTGCGGAGGACATGTGGATTACACTTAAGGACAGTGCTCTGTCTAATGCAACAGTGCAAAACTGGGTGTCCGACCTCAAACGTGGAAGATCGAAAGAGCAAGGTGCGCCAAGGAGCGGAAGTCCTCTCACGGTTGCCTCTGATGAAACAGTGAAAATCACGATACGATTTGGCAGGATCATCGAAGAACGTTGCAGCGCGTTCAGACCACATTTGGAATCTCCCATGGACATGTTCATGACATTGTTGTGGATATCTTGGGAATGCAGAAAGCTTCATCTCGGTGTGTCCCGAAAGCTCTGGCGTTCCCCAAGGTAGTGTTATAGGCCCTTTGCTGAACCTTATCTATACAAACGATTTGGGAGACAATCTGAGCAACCGTCTTAGGTTGTTTGCAGATGACGCTGTCGTTTATCGACTAATAAAGCCATCAGAAGATCAAAACAAACTACAAAAAAAAAAAAAATTAGAAAAGATATCTGAATGGTGTGAAAATTGGCAGTTAACCCTAAATAACAAAAGTGTGAGGTCATCCACATGAGTGCTAAAAGCAGTTTGTTAAACTTCGGTTACACGATAAATCAGTCTAATCTAAAAGCCGTAAATTCAACTAAATACCTAGGTATTACAATTACGAACAACTTAAATTGGAAAGAACACATAGAAAATGTTGTGGGGAAGGCTAACCAAAGTTTGCGTTTTATTGGCAGGACACTTAGAAAGTGTGACAGATCTACTAAGGAGACTGCCTACACTACGCTTGTCCGTCCTCTTTACAATACTGCTGCACGGTGTGGGATCCTTACCAGATATGACTAACGGAGTACATTGAAAATGTTCAAAGAAGGGCAGCACGTTTTGTATTATCGCGAAATATGGGAGAGAGCTGGACTTCACTTATAGAAAGACGTTTTTCGTTGCGACGGAATCTTCTCACGAAATTCCATTCACCAAGTTTCTGCTCCGAAAGCGAAAACATTTCGTTGACACCGACCTACATAGGGAGAAACGATCACCACGATAAAATAAGGGAAATCAGAGCTCGTACGGAAAGATAGAGGTGTTCGTGCTTTCCGCGCACTATACGAGATAGGAATAACAGAGAACTGTGAAGATGGTTCGAGGGCCCCTCTGCCAGTCACTTAAATGTGATTTGCAGAGTATTCATGTAGATGTAGATGTAGAATGCAGATTAGAACGGGAGTGTATTCAGTGTTGTGAAGAAATTGTCCGCCAGTGTGAAGCGGATGAAGACGGCTCTCTTGCAAGGTATGTGACAATGGACGAAATGTGGGCTCACCATCTTGATCCTGAGGCAACACAACAGTCACAACAATGGAAACATCCTTCATACCTTACCCCAAAAATATTCCGGATGCAAAAATCATCCGGTAAGGTGATGACACTGGGATGCAGAAGGAGTAATTATGGTGGATTATTTGCGAAAGGGCGTAACTATCAATGCATCATACCGTCCTGCGCCGTTTGAAGATGAAATAAAGAAGAAAATGCGGGGGAAACTGGTGCACGGAGTTCTCTTGCATCAGGAAAACGCACCGGCGCACACTGGAAACTCTGCGTGACTGCGCGTTCGATTTGTCACGTCATCTGCCATACTCTCTAGATTTGGCTCTATCAGACTTTTTTCTTTTTCCAAACCTAAAAATGACGTCAAAGGACGACGATTTGACAATGATAATGCAGTGATTGATGCTGTGAACGCTTGATTGGACTCGAACTCAAACAGCTTTTACTTGAATGGTTTGCAGAAGTTATTTGTGTGTGCTCGCAAGTGTATCAGTGTACACGGGTATTATATTGGAAAATAAATTGGAATTATGAAATTTCTGTCATTCTTTATTTGTTTGTTAGGCTAGAAACTTTTCGATCCCCTCGTATTTGTGATATCGTACCATTAGTGCTGAAATGTTATTTTATTTAAAGGTATACAGCGCTATAGAGGCGTATGTGTTTGTTATCTCTGGCCAGAGCTGAAAGTATATTGATCGTAAAATCTGGAAGCAAATCTTCAGAATGAAGCATGAAAATTACTGCATCTTGGCAGAAGCGATTTGACTGTCCCCATAGTCCTTCTCGCTTTCGCAGCTAGATACCGCCATGTTAATCTGCAGATGGAAGCTGAAGTGGCTGCAGAATCAGTCACTGGTTTGCACCAACAGTTTGCGTCGGTAGCTAAGTTCTACATCTAAATCTACATCTACATCCATACTCCGCAAGCCACCTGACGGTGTGTGGCGGAGGGTACCTCGAGTACCTCTATCGGCTCTCCCTTCTATTCCAGTCTCGTATTGTTCGTGGAAAGAAAGATTGTCGGTATGCCTCTGTGTGGGCTCTAATCTCTCTGATTTTATCCACATAGTCTCTTCGCGAGATATACGTAGAAGGGAGCAATATACTGCTTGACTCCTCCGTGAAGGTATGTTCTCGAAACTTCAACAAAAGCCTGTACCGAGCCACTGAGCGTCTCTCTTGTAGTCTTCCACTGGAGTTTATCTATCATCTCCGTAACGCTATCGCTATTACTAAATGATCCTCTAACGAAACGCGTTGCTCTCCGTTGGATCTTCTCTATCTCTTCTATCAACCATATATGGTACGGATCCCACACCGGTAAGCAGTATTCAAGCAGTTGGCGAACAAGTGTACTGTAACCTACTTCCTTTGTTTCCGGATTGCATTTCCTTAGGATTCTTCCAATTAATCTCAGCCTGGCATCTGCTTTACCGACGATTAATTTTATCTGGTCATTCCATTTTAAATCACTTCTAATGCCTACTCCCAGATAATTTATGGAATTAACTGCTACCAGTTGCTGACCTGCTGTATTGTAGCTAAATAATAAAGGATCTTGAATGAGATTTTCACTCTGCAGCGGAATGTGCGCTGATATGAAACTTCCTGGCAGATTACAACTGTGTGCCGAACCGAGGCTCGAACTTGCCCGCGAAAGGCAAAGGTCCCGAGTTCGAGTCTCGGTCCGGCACACTTTTAATCTGCCAGGAATTTTAAATAAAGGGTCATTCTTTCTATGTATTCGCAGCACATTACACATGTCTACATTGAGATCCAATTGCCATTCCCTGCAGCATGCGTCAATTCGTTGCAGATCCTCCTGCATTTCAGTACAATTTTCCATTGTTACAACCTCTCGATATACTACAGCATCATCCGCAAAATGTCTCAGTGAACTTCCGATGTTATCCACAACGTTATTTATATATATTGTGAATAACAACGGTCCTACGACAGTCCCCTGCGGCACACCTGAAATCACTCTTACTTCGGAAGACTACTCTCCATTGAGAGTGACATGTTGCGTTCTGTCATCTAGGAACTCTTCAATCCAATCACACAACTGGTCTGATAGTTCATATGCTCTTACTTTGTTCGTTAAACGACTGTATGGAACTGTATCAAACGCCTTGCGGAAGTCAAGAAACACGGCATCTACCTGGGAACCCGTGCCTATGGCCGTCTGAGTCTCGTGGACGAATAGCGCGAGCTGGGTTTCACACGATCGTCTTTTTCGAAACCCATGCTGATTCCTCGCCCAGCTCATCTGGTTGGAGAGTTGCTCGACTGGCGGCTTGACTCCTGGTGGTGAAGGATGGTGGCGAAAAAATCTAGCGAAGAAGTGATTTTGTTCCAGAGCTTCCAGAAAAGGAGAGGGGTTTTCGCGTTCAGTTCTTTACATAATTTTGATTGAGTGAGCTACAGATGTTTCAAGTGGCGACCAGTAAAAGATACCTTAAAAGAAGCTGGCCTCCTCCCTGCCTCTCATTACAGGTGGTTATCCAGTAAAACGTTCCTTGCATTTGGTGCTGAAAAACTGCGTTCCGGTCTCTCCCTCTCTCTCTGTCTTCTTCTATGGGCAATGAGGTGGCACTACGACAGCTGGGTTTGTTTCTCTTTCTAACTTCTAATTTATTTACGTCAGCGAGTCCTCCTGGCTATTACGTTGTGTTAAATAATTGGTTTTTGCAGTACCTGGACCCGGCCACGTACCACGCTCTCGGGGGCTATGAGTTCCCTTTCCACGATTTGATCTTATCTCCTGCCAAGTTTTCTACGTTTTGTGCACAAAATCGTCCTTCCGGACCCCACCAAAAACAGTATTTCTTCTCTTTCCAACTTCAAGTTGTAAAACAGACACTACTGATTGCACTACACTGCGTGCGATCGTATCTGTATTGTGATTTCAGTCACCTGCGCACAGCGGCGTCTCCTCATTGGAAGGCCGGATTAGGAAGTGACGTTGACCTGAGCAGGTAACGGCTAGTGCTTTCCAGGAACTCTTCCAGGGGGATGGGCCCCTGCCTATCGGCCCGCATGACTAGGTGTTCACTCGCTCTCTTACAGCTCAACTTAATATGCTTCCAGAGTATCTTCCTGTTTAGATGAAGCACGCAATTCCGTATAAAAATGTATACGTTCACAAGGTACTGGCAATCACTAGTTATTATTATTTATTTATTATTTATTTTATGGCCTTCATTGGATCACTCTAGTCAAAAATACAAAGTTGTAAACAAGTTGTTACACAGGGATACAATTTGGCTCAACAATAACTTAATATGATATTTAGATAATATAATTATTAGAGTCTACTCTTATATGAAAGGTGTTTTGCTCTTCTGTCTGCCCAATATTGCTTCATTCTTTCAGATATTTTCTTTCTTTCTTCACCAGAGACCACTCTTCCTCTACTCCTTTTATTGATTTTCATTTGTAGTCTGGTTTGCGGGTCTTGCAGTATTCTGGTTTTCTCTGTCTTGTTTTTTAGGTCGTCTACTGTAATTTGAAGTTCTTTTATACCTTCCTTAATTTCTGTGCTCCATTTAATGTCGCTCTTGCTATTCCACAATTTTTGTATAATTTTTTTACTAATTATGTTTTCTGGAGTTCTCATCAGATGTCCAAAGAATGAGCTGCGTTTCTTCCTGATCGTGCTCATGACTGGTTCTATTTTCTTATATACTGTTTCATTTGATGCTATTCTCCAATGTCCATTTATTTTATACTGTTTATTTATACATGTCCTAATTATTCTTCTTTCTATTTTTAGTATTCTGTCAATTTCTGCTGTATAAGTTGTTTTGAAGATAGTTTCAGCTGCATACGTTATTTCTGCTTGTGTAACTGTTTTATAGTGTTTTAATTTTGCATCAATAGATAGGCTTTTTTTGTTGTATGTAGTTTTGGTAATGTAATTTGCGTAGTTCAGTTTTTCTATTCTATTCTGCCATGATGGCTTCTCATTTAGATTGTATGGCGCGTAATGAGGCCCCTTAGGGATATGGCAGCAAGAGAGGGGAAGAAAACCAATGTGCACTCCGTATGCATACCGGGGGGAGTCATTCCAGATGTGGAAAGGGTCCTTCCGGATGCCATGAAGGGTACAGGATGCACGCATCTGAAGGTGGTCGCTCATGTCGGCACCAATGATGTGTGTCGCTATGGATCCGAGGAAATCCTTTCTGGGTTCCGGCGGCTATCTGATTTGGTGAAGACTGCCAGTCTCGCTAGCGGGATTAAAGCAGAGCTCACCATCTCCAGCATCGTCGACAGGACTGACTGCGGACCTTTGATACAGAGCCGAGTGGAGGGTCTGAATCAGAGGCTGAGACGGTTCTGCGACTGTGTGGGCTGCAGATTCCTCGACTTGCGCCATAGGGTGGTGGGGTTTCGGGTTCCGCTGGATAGGCTAGGAGTCCACTACACGCAACAAGCGGCTACACGGGTAGCAGGGGTTGTGTGGCGTGGGCTGGGCGGTTTTTTAGGTTAGATGGCCTTGGGCAAGTACAGAAAGGGCAACAGCCTCAACGGGTGCGGGGCAAAGTCAGGACATGCGGGGACCAAGCAGCAATCGGTATTGTAATTGTAAACTGTCGAAGCTGCGTTGGTAAAGTACCGGAACTTCAAGCGCTGATAGAAAGCACCGAAGCCGAAATCGTTGTAGATACAGAAAGCTGATTGAAGCCAGAGATAAATTCTGCCGAAATTTTTACAAAGGTACAGACGGTGTTTAGAAAGGATAGATTGCATGCAACCGGTGGTGGAGTGTTCGTCGCTGTTAGTAGTAGTTTATCCTGTAGCGAAATAGAAGTGGATAGTTCCTGTGAATTATTATGGGTGGAAGTTACACTCAACAACCGAGCTAGGTTAATAATTGGCTCCTTTTACCGGCCTCCCGACTCAGCAGTATTAGTGACAGAACAACTGAGAGAAAATTTGGAATACATTTCACATAAATTTTCTCAGCATGTTTTAGTCTTAGGTGGAGATTTCAATTTACCAGATATAGACTGGGACACTCAGATGTTTAGGACGGGTGCTAGGGACAGAGCATCGAGTGACATTATACTGAGTGCACTATCCGAAAATTACCTCGAGCAATTAAACAGAGAACCGACTCGTGGAGATAACATCTTGGACCTACTGATAACAAACAGACCCGAACTTTTCGACTCTGTATGTACAGAACAGGGAATCAGTGATCATAAGGCCGTTGCAGCATCCCTGAATATGGAAGTTAGTAGGAATATAAAAAAAGGGAGGAAGATTTATCTGTTTAGCAAGAGTAATAGAAGGCAGATTTCACACTACCTAACAGATCAAAACGAAAATTTCTGTTCCGAGACTGACAATGTTGAGTGTTTATGGAAAAAGTTCAAGGCAATCGTAAAATGCGTCTTAGACAGGTACGTGCCGAGTAAAACTGTGAGGGACAGGAAAAACCCACCGTGGTACAACAACAAAGTTAGGAAACTACTGCGAAAGCAAAGAGAGCTTCACTGCAAGTTTAAACGCAGCCAAAACCTCTCAGACAAACAGAAGCTAAACGATGTCAAAGTTAGAGTAAGGAGGGCTATGCGTGAAGCGTTCAGTGAATTCGAAAGTAAAATTTTATGTACCGACTTGACAGAAAATCCTAGGAAGTTCTGGTCTTACGTTAAATCAGTAAGTGGCTCGAAACAGCATATCCAGACACTCCGGGATGATGATGGCATTGAAACAGAGGATGACACGCGTAAAGCTGAAATACTAAACACCTTTTTCCAAAGTTGTTTCACAGAGGAAGACCGAACTGCAGTTCCTTCTCTAAATCCTCGCACAAACGAAAAAAAGGCTGACATCGAAATAAGTGTCCAAGGAATAGAAAAGCAACTGGAATCACTCAACAGACGAAAGTCCAATGGACCTGACGGGATACCAATTCGATTCTACACAGAGTACGCGAAAGAACTTGCCCCCCTTCTAACAGCCGTGTACCGCAAGTCTCTAGAGGAACGGAGGGTTCCAAATGATTGGAAAAGAGCACAGGTAGTCCCAGTCTTCAAGAAGGGTCGTCGAGCAGATGCGCAAAACTATAGACCTATATCTCTGACGTCGATCTGTTGTAGAATTTTAGAACATGTTTTTTGCTCGAGTATCATGTCGTTTTTGGAAACCCAGAATCTACTATGTAGGAATCAACATGGATTCCGGAAACAGCGATCGTGTGAGACCCAACTCGCTTTATTTGTTCATGAGACCCAGAAAATATTAGATACAGGCTCCCAGGTAGATGCTATTTTTCTTGACTTCCGGAAGGCGTTCGATACAGTTCCGCACTGTCGCCTGAAAAACAAAGTAAGAGCCTACGGAATATCAGACCAGCTGTGTGGCTGGATTGAAGAGTTTTTAGCAAACAGAACACAGCATGTTGTTATCAATGGAGAGACGTCTACAGACGTTAAAGTAACCTCTGGCGTGCCACAGGGGAGTGTTATGGGACCATTGCTTTTCACAATATATACACTCCTGGAAATTGAAATAAGAACACCGTGAATTCATTGTCCCAGGAAGGGGAAACTTTATTGACACATTCCTGGGGTCAGATACATCACATGATCACACTGACAGAACCACAGGCACATAGACACAGGCAACAGAGCATGCACAATGTCGGCACTAGTACAGTGTATATCCACCTTTCGCAGCAATGCAGGCTGCTATTCTCCCATGGAGACGATCGTAGAGATGCTGGATGTAGTCCTGTGGAACGGCTTGCCATGCCATTTCCACCTGGCGCCTCAGTTGGACCAGCGTTCGTGCTGGACGTGCAGACCGCGTGAGACGACGCTTCATCCAGTCCCAAACATGCTCAATGGGGGACAGATCCGGAGATCTTGCTGGCCAGGGTAGTTGACTTACACCTTCTAGAGCACGTTGGGTGGCACGGGATACATGCGGACGTGCATTGTCCTGTTGGAACAGCAAGTTCCCTTGCCGGTCTAGGAATGGTAGAACGATGGGTTCGATGACGGTTTGGATGTACCGTGCACTATTCAGTGTCCCCTCGACGATCACCAGTGGTGTACGGCCAGTGTAGGAGATCGCTCCCCACACCATGATGCCAGGTGTTGGCCCTGTGTGCCTCGGTCGTATGCAGTCCTGATTGTGGCGCTCACCTGCACGGCGCCAAACACGCATACGACCATCATTGGCACCAAGGCAGAAGCGACTCTCATCGCTGAAGACGACACGTCTCCATTCGTCCCTCCATTCACGCCTGTCGCGACACCACTGGAGGCGGGCTGCACGATGTTGGGGCGTGAGCGGAAGACGGCCTAACGGTGTGCGGGACCGTAGCCCAGCTTCATGGAGACGGTTGCGAATGGTCCTCGCCGATACCCCCGGAGCAACAGTGTCCCTAATTTGCTGGGAAGTGGCGGTGCGGTCCCCTACGGGGACTGTGGAGACCTCACGCCCCACGTGTTGAGCAATTCGGCGGTACGTCCACCCGGCCTCCCGCATGCCCACTATACGCCCTCGCTCAAAGTCCGTCAACTGCACATACGGTTCACGTCCACGCTGTCGTGGCATGCTACCAGTGTTAAAGACTGCGATGGAGCTCCGTATGCCACGGCAAACTGGCTGACACTGACGGCGGCGGTGCACAAATGCTGCGCAGCTAGCGCCATTCGACGGCCAACACCGCGGTTCCTGGTGTGTCCGCTGTGCCGTGCGTGTGATCATTGCTTGTACAGCCCTCTCGCAGTGTCCGGAGCAAGTATGGTGGGTCTGACACACCGGTGTCAATGTGCTCTTTTTTCCATTTCCAGGAGTGTATAATAACGGAACAAACACTGGTAGCAGTTACTTCTGTAAATTATCTGGGAGTATGCGTGCGGAACGATTTGAAGTGGAATGATCATATAAAATTAATTGTTGGTAAGGCGGGTACCAGGTTGAGATTCATTGGGAGAATCATTCGAAAATGTAGTCCATCAACGAAGGAGATGGCTTACAAAACACTCGTTCGACCTATACTTGAGTATTGCTCATCAGTGTGGGATCCGTACCAGATCGGGTTGACGGAGGAGATAGAGAAGATCCAAAGAAGAGCGGCGCGTTTCGTCACAGGGTTATTTGGTAACCGTGATAGCGTTACGGAGATGTTTAACAAACTCAAGTGGCAGACTCTGCAAGAGAGGCGCTTTGCATCGCGGTGTAGCTTGCTTGCCAGGTTTCGAGAGGGTGCGTTTCTGGATGAGGTATCGAATACATTGTTTCCCCCTACTTATACCTCCCGAGGAGATCACGAATGTAAAATTAGAGAGATTAGAGTGCGCACGGAGGCTTTCAGACAGTCGTTCTTCCCGAGAACCATACTCGACTGGAACAGGAAAGGGAGGTAATGACAGTGGCACGTAAAGTGCCCTCCGCCACACACCATTGGGTGGCTTGCGGAGTATAAATGTAGATGTAGATGTATGTTATTGTTTCGCCTAAATATTTAAATTTATCAACAGTTTTGATTTCCTGTTCTCCTATTGTAATTTTGTTTGCAAGTGGTGGATCAGTTAGTATAATCTCCGTTTTTTTTTTTTTTCAAATGATATTCTAAGGCCTACTTTCACTGCTATTTCTTGTACTGATTTCACTTGTTGCCTGGATTCTTGAACGGTGTTGGCTAGGAGAGCAAGATCATCAGCGAATCCCAAGCAGTTTAAGCTAATATCATCTTTTGCACTTCCAATTCTTATCATCTTTGGATTGTCCTTGTACCATTCTCTCATTATGTATTTCAGTGCACAGTTGAACAGTAATGGTGATAGGCAGTCACCTTGTCTTAAGCCTGTTTTTATGAGGAATGGTTCCGAAATTTCTCCTCTAAACTTCACTTTTGATTTGGTGTTGCTTAGAGTGAGTTGTATTACTTTAATTAGTTTTGGATGGAGTCTTAGATTTCCTAAAATTTTTAATACTGAATGTCTGTGGAGACAGTCATATGCCTTCTTAAAATCTACAAATGTTATTGCCAGAGGTTTGTTCCGTTTTTTGTAGTATGCGATAATCAATTTTAAACTAATTATCTGCTTTGCACAGCTTCTCCATGGTCTGAAACCTCCCTGATATTCCCCTAACTCCTATTCTAATTGCTCCTTGATTCTTTCATATAGGATCATGGATAGAATTTTGTATGTGCAATCTAGGAGAGAGATTCCTCTGTAGTTGTCTGGGTTGCTCTTATGTCCCTTTTTGTGTAGAGAGTGGATGATAGCTGTGGTCCAGCGTTGAGGGAATCGTTCTATTACCCAAATTTTTGTTAGAGTCATGTGTAAGGAGGTCTTGACTGTGTCACTTGCATATTTCCACATTTCAACAAAAACCTGATCTTCTCCACATGCCTTATAATTTTTTTGTTCTTCAAGAATTTTTCCTACTTCTTGGAAAATTGTAGGGTCTAGTTTGTTAGGTTTGGTTTTTATTGGGGTATTTATGTTGATTTGTAAGGGTTCTTTGGGTTCCTCGCAATTCAGAAGTTTGTAAAATGCTTTTGCCATGATTTCTGCATTTTTCTTGTTACTGTGTATCGTTCTTCCATCTTCATCTTTCAGTATTAGTTTAGGGGCCTCATATTGTTGTAGTTGTTTCACAAAGATTTTATAGTAGTTCCTGGAGTTGGTTTTATGATAATTACCTTCTATAGAGTTTATAATATCTTTATGGAATCCTCTCTTGATTCTTCTAATATTTTGTGTGATTTTTTTTTTTTTTTTTTTTTAGGTTGATGGCATTTTCTTCAGTTTTATGTGTTTGAAACTTTAACCATACTGATATGTCAGTGGAGATTAATTACACTGACGTGATTACTCTTTTTAGCTCTGGTTTCCTGTTAGTTATGGGACGAGTGTGGGAAAAACGGTCATATAACGTGAACGGGTGATTAATATCACTTCGGTTTTACTACTCCATCAGCTCCAGAAGTTCCACATTGAGTCCTCTTCTTCAGGCCTTCAAATTTCGTCCACGTTTCATCTGGACATTTTGACACTCCGTTTCACTTGCACAACTATATGTAAGACTGGTGCACCAAGTATTTCTTATTCTGTGATGATAGAAAAAGAACCAGTCGTTGTAAGTGGCCAGTCCGACGTTCCTTTCTGGGCCCTCCACCATTATTACATCCTCCCATGACGAAATTTAGATCTGTAAATATATTTATGCTTATATCCCACAGCCACCATACTGTGTGTGGCATTGTACTTTATACAAATATGAAGCGAAGGAAAAATATCTTTCTGTACATCTCGTCATGAACTGTAATTTATGTTTATCGCCTCTCATCACCCCTACGCAAAATACGCGATAGAGGCAGTACAACGTTGTATCTTCTTCGTAAACCGTTTCTTAAAATGTACCCAGCAGACTCTCAGACCAATAACGATGTCATTATTCGGAAGATTCTCATTTGAGGTCCCTAACCATTAGCTTTACATTTTCGTATTAGCTGTACTCGCCTGTGGCAATACTTCCATCACATCTCTGAATTCGCCGTTTCCTTACATGCCAACTTGATAAGAACCCGCACCATCGTATTGTACGCAGTTTCCACTACAGTTTTCCCAAAATCTCTCCGGAACTCAGTATTACTACTCTCACATATTCAAGCGAAGCCACAGGCGTCAGTAACTTAACAGAGATCTAGATTTTGGATACCATCTTGTTATTTCTCTTGTTTGTGGGTATTATCTTGCATTTGTCGACATTTCAAGACATCTGCCACACGGAAATAATGCGCAAGTCATTCCGCATTTACTCGTGATCATTTAGGGAGGATGTTTCTTGCAGGCAGCAACATCGTTAGCAAACAACCTGGGCTATCGTAAAAATTCTCTACACCCACTGTGAACGTCAGAGGTCTTACTACGTTTTCATGGAGCAGAGATGCTGTTACTTTCGTATCTGTAAAGCTTTCGCTGTCAACTGGGTTCTACTAGCCAAAAATTCTTCCCGACAGTCAAATGTTTGTGATGATACCCCATAACTTTTTATCATTCAACAGTGAGGTACAGAGTCGGTGTGTTTTCGTAAATCTACAAAAATGGCATCTGCTTGTTCATCTGCACATTTGTTTTGCAAAATAACGCGTATGAAAAAAAGCTATCTGTATTTCCCACTAGTTAGTTTTTCCTGAAGCCGAGTTAAATTTTTGAGACAAGCTTCCTTTCATGTAGGAGCTTGGAATATGACTTTTGACCGTTTCACAGATGGAAGTAAGGGATATTGGCCTATTATGCCGAACATCCATTATTTAAATAATATAGGTTTTATTCCATCTCCCGCGACTCTAATAAAAGCCTTATTTAGACCACACGTGTTTTCTTTCTTTCGAAGCATCCTCAATGGTAACACCAACATTTATTTTTCATTTTTATGAATCTCGTGTTTGTCAACATCGTAAACAGTTTCTATGTTTTACACTGCTACTGTTAAACAGTATTAAATTAACATGTTTACTGCGATATTTTGCCCTGCAGGGCATTCCTAATATTCTTCCACACACATGTGCTGCTATTTTTAGAGCATTGCACTTCACTGACACTGGAGATATTTATGTATTCTTTAATGTAGTAAGGGGGGTAGACACACCTCGTGTACTCGGAATTTGATGTTGCGAGATGTGAGCGCCGTTTGTTTTGTTAGCTGTGGCTGTGGAAGCGTCTGCTATTCTGCTATTCGTCGCTCTCTCTCTCTCTCTCCCCCTCCCTCTCTCTCTCTCTCTCTCTCTCTCTCTCTCTGTGTGTGTGTGTGTGTGTGTGTGTATGTTTGTGTGTGTGTACGTGTGTGCTCAGGGGAGACACTTTTCCTAACTTCCGTGTGCACATATTATCACTTTGTTACTGTATCGGGAATTCCTGAGTGTCTGTGCAGTGTGGAAACGCTGTACAATTATGACAAATACGTATGAAAAGACCGCGCACAGATTCGTGGTTCGGGGAGACGGTGGGGAGGCCGGTATTGTTTGGTACTCCGTTGTTATTTGAGCTAGCAAAATGGGGTAAAAAGTTTTTGGGTTTGCCAGGACCAGCGGCCATTTTTATAGCCATTCGAAACATCTGTCTTATTGTAGCTATGTTACAGTTTATTAAGCAAGGTTTAAACTACCAACTAGAGCTGGTGCCCAGGCAAATTGTGCGAATCGATTAATTCCTTTTGAAAAAGACTTTAATTGGGCTGAAATTAATGCTCATGTAATCCCACCATCGTATTGTACGCAGTTTCCACTACAGTTTTCCCAAAATCTCTCCGGAACTCAGTATTACTACTCTCACATATTCAAGCGAAGCCACAGGCGTCAGTAACTTAACAGAGATCTAGATTTTGGATACCATCTTGTTATTTCTCTTGTTTGTGGGTATTATCTTGCATTTGTCGACATTTCAAGACATCTGCCACACGGAAATAATGCGCAAGTCATTCCGCATTTACTCGTGATCATTTAGGGAGGATGTTTCTTGCAGGCAGCAACATCGTTAGCAAACAACCTGGGCTATCGTAAAAATTCTCTACACCCACTGTGAACGTCAGAGGTCTTACTACGTTTTCATGGAGCAGAGATGCTGTTACTTTCGTATCTGTAAAGCTTTCGCTGTCAACTGGGTTCTACTAGCCAAAAATTCTTCCCGACAGTCAAATGTTTGTGATGATACCCCATAACTTTTTATCATTCAACAGTGAGGTACAGAGTCGGTGTGTTTTCGTAAATCTACAAAAATGGCATCTGCTTGTTCATCTGCACATTTGTTTTGCAAAATAACGCGTATGAAAAAAAGCTATCTGTATTTCCCACTAGTTAGTTTTTCCTGAAGCCGAGTTAAATTTTTGAGACAAGCTTCCTTTCATGTAGGAGCTTGGAATATGACTTTTGACCGTTTCACAGATGGAAGTAAGGGATATTGGCCTATTATGCCGAACATCCATTATTTAAATAATATAGGTTTTATTCCATCTCCCGCGACTCTAATAAAAGCCTTATTTAGACCACACGTGTTTTCTTTCTTTCGAAGCATCCTCAATGGTAACACCAACATTTATTTTTCATTTTTATGAATCTCGTGTTTGTCAACATCGTAAACAGTTTCTATGTTTTACACTGCTACTGTTAAACAGTATTAAATTAACATGTTTACTGCGATATTTTGCCCTGCAGGGCATTCCTAATATTCTTCCACACACATGTGCTGCTATTTTTAGAGCATTGCACTTCACTGACACTGGAGATATTTATGTATTCTTTAATGTAGTAAGGGGGTAGACACACCTCGTGTACTCGGAATTTGATGTTGCGAGATGTGAGCGCCGTTTGTTTTGTTAGCTGTGGCTGTGGAAGCGTCTGCTATTCTGCTATTCGTCGCTCTCTCTCTCTCTCCCCCCCTCCCTCTCTCTCTCTCTCTCTCTCTCTCTCTCTCTCTCTCTCTCTCTCTCTCTGTGTGTGTGTGTGTGTGTGTATGTTTGTGTGTGTGTACGTGTGTGCTCAGGGGAGACACTTTTCCTAACTTCCGTGTGCACATATTATCACTTTGTTACTGTATCGGGAATTCCTGAGTGTCTGTGCAGTGTGGAAACGCTGTACAATTATGACAAATACGTATGAAAAGACCGCGCACAGATTCGTGGTTCGGGGAGACGGTGGGGAGGCCGGTATTGTTTGGTACTCCGTTGTTATTTGAGCTAGCAAAATGGGGTAAAAAGTTTTTGGGTTTGCCAGGACCAGCGGCCATTTTTATAGCCATTCGAAACATCTGTCTTATTGTAGCTATGTTACAGTTTATTAAGCAAGGTTTAAACTACCAACTAGAGCTGGTGCCCAGGCAAATTGTGCGAATCGATTAATTCCTTTTGAAAAAGACTTTAATTGGGCTGAAATTAATGCTCATGTAATCCCACCATTTCTATGTGCACCGTTCGGATACTACGCGCAAAAACAGTCACCCTTAAATAACTCCGAACTCGAGCGAGACTGATGGCTCATATTTGCTCCACCGGCGTATCAGACCTTGGCCTAAAGTAAGTTGCAAACGTTTGAAAAAATTTCGCTTCGTTTGGTTTTTACGCGCAAAAAACACTTCTTCTGGGAGGCTTTTGAATCGCGCCACTTGTATAATTTAAACCTGCACAAATCGGTTCAAGCTTTACACGAAGATAGGGAAATGATTAAATTCAAAACAGAATTTTTTATATCCAATACTCTAGCCATTGTAGAGATACGATGGTTTAAATTCGAGCTAAATGTAGGATGTAAAATTCGTTCTCATGTGAGCTGAGTGCGCGGAAACAGTCTAAAGCGTATCAAATAAATGTAAAAAACCAATCTAATGATGTAATTGCAATCTTTCTTTCAGAAATCTAAATTCATTCGTATTTTAGGGGCAAAAACACGTTTTTTTAGTTTTTTTGTGAACGCCACTTCTACGTTGAAAACTTGTGCGAATCGGTTCAAATTTCGTAAAACGGTAGACAAATACAAGTAATTAGTGGTGGTCCTGTTGTTTTGTGAAAGCTTCATCTGTTGCCTCGATGTAAGTAACATGGTTCGAAAGACCATAAAGAAACTTTTGCCGGATCAGCTATCGTCCAAGTCAACAAAAATCTACGTCTGTGCCAAGTTATTGTGGTCTAATGTTAAAATTATGGTAGAGTAAATGTTGGGGACTAGAATGAAAAATGGTCCTATTATAGCACAAAAAAAGGCCAGTATGTCACTGGCAGAGTTCGGAATGTAAAAGAAGGGGAGTAGCTCTTCGACGTATCTGGAAACTTCAAGAAACGATTAAATCAAAACATCTTGACATATTCGCACTTTTTTACGGGTTAACGCTACTTCCCCTGAGCAGTGAACTCTCTTAGCTGCATGGTATCGACACATCTGCACATTGCTATTTAAAGGCTAAATAAACTCCTTTATCCTGTGCCCACAATTCAGAAGATTCTGTGGTGTCACCGCCAGACACCACACTTGCTAGGTGGTAGCCTTTAAATCGGCCGCGGTCCGTTAGTATACGTCGGACCCGCGTGTCGCCACTGTCAGTGATAGCAGACCGAGCGCCACCACACGGCAGGCCTAGAGAGACGTACTGGCACTCGCCCCAGTTGTACAGCCGACGTTCATAGCAATGGTTCACTGACAAATACGCTCTCATTTGCCGAGACGATAGTTAGCATAGCCTTCAGCTACATTTGCTACGACCTAGCAAGGCGCCGTATTCAATTGATAATTAATATTATGAAGCATGTACCGTAACGAGAGATGTTCTACAATTGTGGATTAAAGTTAAGTATTACATCATCTACGTACTTTATTTACAATTCTCAAGATATTGTCCTGTTCCAGACCTCACGCCAGTCAGCGTGTAATTAAACGCGTGCATTTCGGCCTCCTCTAGAAAAACAGTGTTGGCTCTTCTGCCAACACTACAGATTCACCAGCCACACTGAACAATACATAATGCCATATGGAATATTAATAACACTTTGTGTCATATCACACGACTTCACAAATGCCATGCTGGATGACACGATGGCCTGTGCCATGTTATATGACATGACTCCATGTATCATGTTACTTTACTTCACAGGATGCATTATATTATATGACTTGGATACTAATACTAACAAGTAAAAAAATGTGAAGACGTTTTGCTTTAAATGTCTTTGAAGCTTCCAGATAAGACGAAAAGCTAGATCCTCGTTTGACATCCAACTCTGCCCAGGATAAATTCCCCCTTCTTGTGCTATGAGTGAGAATTTTTTATTCTGGTGCGTTTCTTTTCTGTAGTTGCCTTTTAAATTTGGAAGTTTTCGTGTAGTGTTAAGTATTTTTTGTCATTGATTCTGATTACTTTCATATCTTGTTGTGTTGTGATTTGGGGGTGGGGGTGTTATTTTATGATGGGAGCTTGTTGGAAATGTTGAAAGGCTAGTGTCTTACTTCCATACTCTTTTATATTCTTTGTATGTCGTTTCAGTTGTTCTGCTGGTCTGTCCTGATTAAAGAGCATAAACAGCTGATGAAATGGAGTTGGTAAATGCCATATTTTATATATATGTCAAGTGTAATCTTCCATCCTCAAACCATTCTGTATTGAATTATTACTTTGGTAAGTTATTTTTTTCCCCGTTCCCTTAAAACATTAACAATTCTTTGTGTCAGCTTGTTTCCATATGTGAATGTGTACCAGCTTGGCTGTTGACCTTTACTGCCGTGTTCTTCTTGTGCAGTAGTGGTGTTGTTAGTGAGTATCTTTGTAGTGAGGGTAGTGGACCCCTGGATTGTGCGGTGTTTTGTTTTACTTCTTTTAACTTGTTATATTTTTATGTCTTTCTGGATTTTCTTATTCAATTTTGTAACTAGAGATTCTTTGTGTCCACTGTTTTCTGCTGTTTGAATTATTATGCCTAGCTCCATACTGTAGTTGTTTGTTTAGTGGCACTGTGTTTAGTGGAGAATGTATCTGAGAGCTGCTTGTTTTTGGGACTGTGGGTAGTTTGATGATTGGTGCAGCAATGTGCGTGTTACGGTGTTTTTCCTGTAAATGCTCAACGAGTGTACATAGCCGAAATATATAAACACCCCCCCCCCCCTCCACACACACACACACACACACACACACACACACACACACAGATATAGAGAGGGGAGAGAGAGAGAGAGAGAGAGAGAGAGAGCTAGAGAGAGAGAGAGCTAGAGAGAGAGAGAGAGGGAGAGGGAAAAGAAAGAGAGAAACAGCAGACGTTTTCACAGACCCATGCAACGAAACATGCTACGCAAGGTGTATCTGTCTCACAAGGGGAGGCCACCAATTGTGAAATTCAGATTCGATTCATACTGCGCATAATAAAAGCTCATGGCCAGAGGTGTCATGTGGCAAAGCACCAAGATGCACTTCTCAGCCGTTGTCGAGAAAATACAGTTAAAAGAAACCGTTGCGGTGAAATACTCTCTACGATTAGTGATTTCCTACAACTTCGTGGTGCAGGGGTAAGCGCTCGGGTTCGTAATCCGAAGGTCGCCGGATTGAATCTCGCTCCATGCAACTTTTTTTAGTATTTGTTTTTTGTAATTCATATATATACATAATTCCCGGCAAGCAGTTGCAACAATTATGCTTATAATAAGTTGTTGAAAGTCGTTTGTCGTGGAAAAACTGGCGACTTCGAACATCATTATGTTTTCCGCAAACAAAGTTGTATTTCACAAATGTTATTGTCTTCATAATGTTAACCACGTATAGTTAACGGAAGACGTAGAAACGAATACGTATAGCGTAAGTCAAACGTTCGAATTAGAGTAGACCCCACGAACACAAACTTGCTGTGGCAGGTATGAAATATAAACTCCGTTACTTGCTCGTTACACTTGAAGGACAGATGTTGAATGGGCCGAAACGAGCCGCCCCATAGCAGCGTAGTTGCCTGCTAACTTCGAAAGAAGGTAGATGCGGTCCCTAGCGCAACTTATAACATCGTCGAAAATCAGTGCGGACGGGACAGCTTTGGTACACCCTGTTAAACAAACGGAAAAATGGAGGCGATACAATTGGAGAGCGATCCGCCTTCACAAACATGCATATGCAATAAGCAATTCATTAATAGTTTATATATATATACTTGAATTGCAAAAAACTAATAGTAAAAAAATATTGCATGGCGCGAGATTCGATCCGGCGACCTTCGGATTACGAACCCCAGCGCTTACCGCTGCGCTATGACGCTGTAGAAAATCATTACTCGTAGAGAGTATTTCACCGCAACGGTTTATTTTAACCGTCGATTTTCTCGACAACGGCTGAGAAGTGCATCTTGGTGCTTTGCTACATTACACCTCTGGCCAGAGCTTTTATTATGCGCAGTATGAATCGAATCTGAATTTCACAATTGGCGGCCTCCCCTTGTCAGCACAAAATGAAAACGTATACACATGGTAGTCAGAAACAGTATGAAAAGCTTATAAGGGTGTTGCAGGGAAAATTGTGCTGAGAAATAACTGTTACGAAAACAAATCTACACGTTGCGCCGTTTCCAATTTAATTAGCATTTAAGTTAGCCAATCAGGTTGTTGCGGGTGCCACCACGGTCGCGGGTTCGAATCCTACCTCGGGCATGGATGTGTGTGCTGTCCTTAGGTTAGTTAGGTTCAAGTAGTTCTAAGTTCTAGAGGACTAATGACCTCAGAAGTTAAGTCCCATAGTGCTCAGAGCCATTTGAACATTTGTTGCGGGTGCAAATTCAAGCAGCTTGCCAGAAACAGTGACGCCAGACGTGATCTTCGTTTGGTTTCCTCGAATCGAACAAATGTAGCTTCGGCTCAACTGGCTGAAATTTATCACATCCGAGAAAGGCCATTTCAACTGGCAATGAGTATCTGATCAAGTGCCAACCCACGACCTGTGCGTTACCAGATTTTAGCGCTTGCAAGCGCTTGAATTTGCGCACGCAATGACCCGATTGACTAATTTCAATACTACTTAAATCGGAAACGGCGCAACGTATCGCATTTTTTTCGTAACAATTATGCCTCAGGTCACTCTCCCCTGCAACATCCTTACAAGTTTTCGGGCTATTTCTGACCAACCTGTATCTATCCAGTGCAAGTGATGCTCAAAATTCTAAAAATCTAGTACCTGTATGTGGAAGAACATCGGGAATGCAACAGGAAGCAACAAATCATGAGTAATCATTGTAATTTAATACTCTTTACAGTAGTAACGTAAAGCACGAGAACTGTTTACAATCTTGAAGAACAGACTTTTAAGAAAAACCAAATTGTTACAGCGTCCAGAGAATCACGTCAAATATGCCTCGGAAAGTAGTTCGTCAGAGTATGCAAAGCACAATCTTGTAGGATTTTCGTCTGGATCTACTGGTTTATAAGCTCTGAGCAGTTTCAGATATTAGTCAATGCCTCGAGTGCTTATTTTAGTGTTACTCCTTTGCAAGTGCTTGCAGTTATATTGCCTCTTCGTTTAGTGAGTAGCAACTCTACTTATATGTGGATAAACGCGAAAGAAGCGACGATAGCAACGTATTACTGCATCCAGTCTATAAACAAAACTACAAATCGACACCAAAATGGAAACAGTACGTGACTTCACTAATAAATGAGGTACAGCGGAGAGTCATAGTTTATATAAGAAGCGTGCAAAAATGTGCATTAGTTCTTGTTACTATTATTTGCAAATAAGCTCATCAGGACAGCCGCCTTCCTTCGTGACCATATTCCTATCATTCTGTTTCTGTAGCCTTCCTTTCTCTCCTCAGGCGATGCTGTTCCAATTTTTCCTCTTATCTTGGTCAACTTGTCATTTGTGAATTTTAGACATAAAGATTTTGCGGTTTTGGACGTTTTCTGGAATATTTCCTGCTTTCTTGAGGTCAGTTTTGATCTCGTCAATCCATTTCATACTGTCCGTTTTGGCTTTGCTCTCGTTGTCAAAGAACTTGGCTACTTGCCTTGTAAGTCTGTCTGGTTTCATTCTTTTAACTGCTCAGAACCTCAACCTGCATTTTCTAATGTTCTTATGAATATATGTGTGTGTATTGTTTGATGTCCTGTTTGCCTCCGAGTCGGTATCGTTTGCCTACCATGTTGTAGGCCTAAATTTTTCTTGCGATTTTCCGTTCAATATACTGTTTCGAATGTCCATTTCGTTGTCCAAAATTAGTGTTTCTGTTTCATTGAGGCATTCCGGTTCGATTAATGTATTGTAATTTCGCAGTTTCGTGTGCTTGAAAGTACATATCATCTTGTAGATATTTTGGATAATTCGATGTTCAGTTTCAGTCTTTTGGCATCTGATCTGGACTGCTTTGTTTCAAATCCATTTTCTCAATGATTTCACCGAGAGTTTTAAACTGCATACCTCGTTTGATTTTGTCATATTTCACCTCCATAAACTGTGCCGCTTGTTTGTTACAAGTCCTCTTTTTTTTCCTTCAAAAGAGTTTCTAATTTTGGACTGATGATATGTCGCGAGTTACGTACGCTAAATTTTCTGCATAAACTGCACAATCTATGCATAATTAGCTTCTGCCTAAGCTGATTGGTTAGTCACATTTGACGACTGATTTCTGCTCCCGCCATTCTTATATCAGTTTCACAAGTACATAGATGAAAAGTAATAAAGGCAGCTCATCTCCTTGTATGTTTGCAGGTGAGAATATTTATCCACTAAATACTTGCTAAAATTCATGGTGAAACCTTCAGCTGTCATTCATTTTGCACGACCAGTAGTGAATTGTGCAAAATAAATGACAGCTGAAGGCTTTACCGTGAATTTTAACAGTCATCTCTTTGTCCTATTCCCGTTTTTATTTCGCAAATATCTGAGAGTTTTCCCATAAATTCAACCTTGGACTTCGTGTCTGTCAGTTTATGACAGCAAGTGTTTTCATATCTAGATCTTGCTCTTCTAATATGTGGATGAGTGATTCACGGTCAACTGACTCATAGGAATTTTTGAATTTAACAGATTTACCGACAAAATTTTTGCTGCGAATTCTCTGTAGTTTTATGATTAACTTTAGGTTGAAGATTTGCTCTGGTCTGAATCCTCCTATTCTCGAATGTCTCGCTTAAGATGTTTCTGTGCTCCGTCGAGAAGACACAGAGACATAAAACTTTGTATGCAACTGATATTAGTGAGATTACCCTGTAGTTATTTGCGTCTACTCTGTCTCCCTTATTGTGTGACGCTTGAATTAATGCATTCTTTGAGTCTTTCGGAATTTGTTCTGTCTGCTTAATGTTTTTATTCACACGCGTTTTGCTTCCTTTTATTTACGAAGTATCACCAGTTACTTGTAAAATAATTGAGTGTTGTGTGTATGCAGAGACCTTACCATATACGGTTTTTTCATTCTTTTCTTATTGTTTGGTAAGAAGTAGCTTGGAACGCAAGTTTTGTAAAGTTAAATTAATGTTTGGTTCTACTTTTACCTTCAGCTGTGTCTTCTTCTTTTAAGACCTTATCATCACGCGAGCTTCACCCTGAAATTGTACCTCGTCGTCCTGAAAACACTAGGATGTCTCATTTTCGGCGTTTGCCGACGTATTTGACTTCTACACTTTATATTCACTGTGTCCTTTTTAAACATATGTAGGTTGTGCGTATTTACTGTTCCCAACAGTTACTGTTTGTTTTTCTCTAGTCGCTTGTTTGCATAGTTGCGACTATATGTAGTCTGATGTTCGTTTGCTTGTTACGTAGGTCTGTGCGTTATTGCGCGTAGTGGGTGATGCCCTGAGAAAAGGAACGAATTTGAGTGGAGGGAATGGAATTCCTTTTCATTTTTGAATGTATCATAGGTTGGGTAAGTTATTATTCTAGTTGTGTACTACATCTTGGTTTGTAACAGTTTTAGTGGCTAAAATGAACAATGACTTTGTTGCTTACATTGATTAAGAGAATTATTACCTTCTTGTTAAATGCAACGGTTCTTTGCACGTGAAAATTTTCAAAAATCGCAACAGAAAACTCCAGGATACTATTATGTGCATACAACAAACATGCAGTACAGGCTATTGACTGTGCTTCGTAAATCAAAGAATACGAGACGTGTACTCTTAGTTACACGAGTATGATGGAAGACGGCAAAGAAATTCAGAGACACACTGTTATATATAATAGCTGTAGGTTGGTATGCCAGTACGAAGATGTAATAGAATTGTTTGCGGAACAAAGGGAATCGTGTGAAAAAAAGGCTACATTACTCTCGCGAAACTTGCCTGATTAATTTTGAAAACCAGCGTATGATGGTCGGAATGTAATAAGACGGATTAACACGCGCAGGGAAGCACAACGCTAATTGAACGGAGACTTAGTGGCTAAAGCTGGTTATCCGACATTCGCTTTGTAGTGGTTCGAGGACTGTTTACGTAGAAGCAGAACCCGTAGCTCAAATGTCGGCAGGCAACATCCCACGCAATTAGAGCTAACCACCAAATAATTAGTTTCATGCTTCCATTCTCACCCACCATCTCGTCTGTGGCACGTAATCAACACATCTGACCAGAATGAGATTTTCACTCTGCAGCGGAGTGTGCGCTGATATGAAACTTCCTGGCAGATTAAAACTGTGTGCCCGACCGAGACTCGAACTCGGGACCTTTGCCTTTCGCGGGCAAGCGCTCTACCATCTGAGCTACCGAAGCACGACTCACGCCCGGTACTCACAGCTTTACTTCTGCCAGTACCTCGTCTCCTACCTTCCAAACTTTACAGAAGCTCTCCTGCGAACTTTGCAGAACTAGCACTCCTGAAAGAAAGGATATTGCGGAGACATGGCTTAGCCACAGCCTGGGGGATGTTTCCAGAATGAGATTTTCACTCTGCAGCGGAGTGTGCGCTGATATGAAACTTCCTGGCAGATTAAAACTGTGTGCCCGACCGAGACTCGAACTCGGGACCTTTGCCTTTGTGGCAAAGGTCCCGAGTTCGAGTCTCGGTCGGGCACACAGTTTTCTGCCAGGAAGTTTCAACACATCTGACGTTGGCAGAAGACCCTCCAGTATTGGGTTGGTGTATAACTGCGTAGCATTTTTCCATAAGTTTAATAAACACAACAGGTACACATAAGACATTTTAGTCACCAATGATATATTCTCCTTCACTATTTACAACTGTCTGCCAGCGTTGGCGTAAATTTTCGATTCCGCGACTGTAGAAATCACGTGGCTTCTAAGTGAAGAACTCGTTGAGCGGTGTTCGGAGCGCATTTTCACACGAAAAGGAAGTTAGTTGAAGGTTCGTCGATAGAGAGCAGGAAATGTGAAAATCTGATGGCACAAGATCAGGTGAATAAGGCAGGTGCGGAATGACTCCCCAACCCAACTACTGTACAATAATTTTTGTCATTCTAGCAGAAAGGGGCGTGCGTTACCGAGGAATAGCATCACTTCACATAGTCTTCCTGGTCGTTGTTCTTGGACAGCGTCTGCATGTTGTTGGGAACAAACGTCAGCAGTAATGGTTACATCTCGGGGAAGCAATTAGTAGTACAACAGACCGTCGCTGTTCCAACATATGCAAAACATTATCTCTTGTGGGTGCGCGCATGCGTTTGAATGGGGAGTTTTGTCTGGGCTCAATCGTTCCTTTCTCTTCCTTATATTAGCATAAAGATACCATTTCTCGTCGCCAGTAACAATACAGGATAAGAATGGTCGGCGTTGTTCACGAGCCAATCGACGACGAACAAGCTGAGACGCACTTACTGCCACCCACAGGTTTTTGTGATTTTGGTTTAGAGCATGCGGTACCCAAACAGCCCATTTTTGAACCTTCCTCATTGCAAGCAAATGTCGCACGATGGTGGAATGACCACAGTTCTCGAGTACAATGACGCAGAGCATTGTGGATTAATGTGTTTAAATGAGCTTCATCAGACCTCGAAGGATTCGACTAAGGGCCATAGTGGACCACAGATGCCTCAGCGCCGGTTTTTGATAGCTCCATTTTGCATGTGCAGCAACAAGCGAACTGAAACGCCTGGTCAAACCCGCAGGACAGAACAGGTAATTGGAATTGTTGAAAGGGGCCAAAAATGAGCGGCTGTCAGTTGCTCTCGAACTCTTATAACTTTCCAGAATGAGATTTTCACTCTGCAGCGGAGTGTGCGCTGATATGAAACTTCCTGGCAGATTAAAACTGTGTGCCTGACCGAGACTCGAACTCGGGACCTTTGCCTTTCGCGGGCAAGTGCTCTACCAACCTTTTTTTTTTTTTTTTTTTTTTTTTTTTTTTTTTTTTTTTTTTTGCGAAAATAAAGAAAGCAAAATTTTCAATCGAGGGCAGATTTGAATTTTTTTTATTTATTTATTTTTTTTTTTAGGCTTTCGGGCACACCGGCCCTTTTTTTTTATGTAAGTGCTCTACTAAGTGTTTTTTTTTTAAAGAAAACAAATAAAAACCTCTTGTTGGGTATGAAAATAAAAGACTACGTTCTTCATAAATAACACAATATCCTGTGAAAACGTAATACATAAAAGGTAGCTATATTTCCGCAACGGCCTTCTTTTGTATTTGTATGTTTTTTGTTAACATAAATGAGTATACAGTCTTCTCACCATCAGCAGCATTTTTTTTTTTTGGGAGCACAAGAGAAAGAAAACAAATAGGGTGCAGATAGAGAGCTATGTGTGAAAAGGATAAACATGTGTAAGGAGAAAAAAAAACTTAGAAGAGGAGGAGAAAAGAGAACTGAAATAAAATAGGAATACTTTCCGCGCCATGCTCCACTTTGGCGCGCCAGCAGAACAAAATGCATTCTATCATTGACCATTGAAGGGGAACGTGGGATTGTCCAGCCTTGGCTGGCACGGTTCGTTGAGATTCCAGCTTTGAGGCGGGTTGGTGAAAATGCTCTGTAAATAGTTCGCGAAAGTGGCCCGATAGTGTCGATGCCGGCGAAGGGTGTGGTGATGTACTTGGAGGCGTGTCCAAAAGTCCGCCGGACCGACGATGTCGTCCCGGAAGAGGTAGATGACAGCCATGCCACTGATCCATGTGATGGCGTGCCACTTAGCCGATGGAAAGTAGGTCGTGTCGGGATATATCATCATAGTGGGAGAAACGTGATGTGGTGGTACTCGGAGGTAGAAAGTCACAATCTTCTGTACGAGGGTCCAGACAGCTGCTGCTGGCCCACACTCAAAACGATGTAAATCTGTATCTTCGACATTGCACTTGAGGCACAGGGGTGAGTCCACCAGTGCGATGTGATGCAGTTTCTGTCTTGTAGTATACTTGCCGTTGACGAGAAGGTACCACATAGAGGTGGTGTCAGTGGTGTGATATGGTTGGTGGATCGTTTTCCAAACTGTAGGCCATGAAACCTGGGGGTGACGTGTTTCGACGGGGTTGCGGGGTGGAGACTTTCGGAGAAGGCGGTAGATGTCGCGGGTGGTCGTCTTCCTGGTCCTGGGGAGCTGGGTGCATATGTAGCTGTACTCCAAAAAGAAACGGCCGATATGTGACATCGGAGGTGGGATGTGTGCCAAAGACGTCGGTGGGCGTCTCGAAACAGGCGCGAGCTCGGTGGTCAACATTCCAGTAAAACTAGCATTTTGGTTTTTCCATAACCGGAGCATAGTATTGGTGTAAAGTGCCGTTGTCCTGGCTCTCACATTAACCAGATCGAGGCCACCATCCCGCTTCGGTAAGGTGAGAGCTTCATACTGGACTTTGAAGATGTGTCCAGAACAAATGAAATATCCGAATGCCGCCTGTAACCTGGCCGCCATTGTCGCAGTGATGGGCAGAATCTGCGCTATATGGGGTATCCGAGCTGCCAGATGGGTATTGACGAAGGTGACTCTCTGGCACATATTCAGCGGGCGTAGTATGTGATTTTGTATGTTGGCCCGGATGCGTTGCAGCAGCGCCCGAAAATTGATCGCCGAGGTGCGGCGAATGTCTCGCGTGTACACCAATCCGAGACAACGAATGGTGTCCACCAGTTGAAATGGAACTACGCTGTCTGCGGGAAGGCCGCGGCCGATCTTCATGGCGCATTATTTTGCCACGTTCATAGCGCTCCCTGCCCCTGCACTGTAACGGGTAATCCACTGCATCGCAGCTTGTACGTCGGCCGCTGAACGTACGACGAGGGCCAAGTCGTCCGCGTAAGCTCGGCAGCGGAACATATGATCCTGGAGTGGAATACCTGTCAAACGTCGCCGTAATCCGCAAATGAGTGGTTCCATCGCAATGGCATAAAGTACCGTCGACAAAGGGCAACCCTGCCGTACTGAGCGTTCAATCCGTATAGGTTCTGTAAGTCTGCCGTTGACGAGAAGTCTGGACGTTGCTCCACGAAGGAGCCGCATAATCACTTGCGTGAACGTCGGGGGAATTGCCATTCGGTCCATCACTGCGTCGAGGAATGCATGATTGACGCGGTCAAACGCTTGTTTGAAGTCGATGGAGATTAAAGCGCCTGGCAGTCGCGAGTGTGTTGCCACAGCGATCACATCTCGATATTCACTGAGGGCCGTCTGTATATTACGATCGCCGCCTAAGGATGTTTGTTCGTGGGAAACAATGTCCCGTAAGACATGTTTGAGTCGCACTGCTAGAAGGCGTGTGAAAATCTTGAAGTCCGAATTGAGTAACGTGATCGGCCGATAACTGTCGAGTCGTGTTCCTCCTGCGGGTTTCGGGACTGGTACAAGTAAGCCTTCCATGAACATTGGTGGCGGGTTCGCCGCGCCGGACAAAAGTTCCCAGTACATGTCCCTCCATCGTGGCATCATCAAATCTTGGAAGGTTCTGTAAAATTCGAGAGGTAAACCATCCGGGCCGGGAGATCGATTGAGAGACCCCTTGGCCACAGCGCCTTGGACGTCGTCGGTGGTCACTTCAGCAGTCAGGAGGGTTGCAGCTGCTGCGTTTACAGTACCAAGTGTCTCATGGGCAACCTCAGCAATGGCCTCTGCACCGGCAGGTACTTCTTGATAGGAAAGTCGATAGTGCGTTGTGAATGCAGCCGCAATGGTAGCTTGCTAAGTCAGCCGTCGTCCATCAGGTAAGTCTAAAGTTGTCATTAAAGCCTGTCGGCGTCGACGAACATTTTGAACAATATGATGCATAGAAGGTTCTTCACCATTAATCCTGTCTTGGCTGCGGGCTCGTACAATGGCTCCCTCTAGACGGCATCTGGTCAAGGATAAAATCTTTGCCTTGATGCGTTGAGCTTCTTTGAGGCGATCCGGGGATGGAGGATGATCCATGAGTTCACGTAGAGCGCTATAGTAGAAATCAGTTGTATGGTGATTCCACCTGGCTTTGGCTCTGCCATAGTGTGTCAATGTGCGTCGGATGGCCGGTTTGGCGCACAGCAACCACCACTGCAGTGTGGTCTCGTAACGCATAATGCGCTGAACACAGGTGTGCCACGTGTCGGTGACCTGTTGTCGACATTCAGGGTCCCGCAGTAGCGCGACATTGAGTTTCCAAGGTCCTGCACTGCGCCATATAGATTGTCGACGTAGGTTCATGGTACAGATATAGATGTCATGATCCGAAAAGGCAGATGGCCAACGTTCCGCGTCGAGGAGAACTGATTTTAGAGCGTTAGAGATGTATATTCTATCAAGTCGGCTGGCGGAGTGGCTCGTGATGTGTGTATACCCCGGGCGGTCGCCGTGTACCACTCGCCAAGTGTCGAGGAGACGAAGGCGGCGGACGAGGAAGCGAAGTTCGGGACATGTGTTGAAATGGGGGTATTGGTCTGTGCGCTCGAGAACACAGTTGAAATCTCCACCTACGATGAGATGATCGTATCGACCGAGGAATAAAGGCGTGATATCTTCTGCGTAAAACTGGGAGCGATCACTCCGTTTGTCAGTGCCCGATGGGGCGTAGAGATTTATGATTTTGAGTCCTTCAACTGTTATGGCCACCCCTCGCGCTGATGGGAGGTATGCGACATCGGAAACTGCAATTCCTTCTCGGAGGAGGATGGCTGCGCCTGTGTGTTCCATAGCTGCAGGGGCGGCGTACGTCTCATATCCATAACACCCAGTCCAAGTCGCTGTCCTCAGTTCTTGCAACAGGGCGATGTCGATGTCCGCTGCTCTGAGCGTGTCACGGAGCAGTTGAAGTTTAGCGTGGGAGCCGATATTGTTAGTATTGATAGTAGCTATTCGGTACGCCTGACGGGAGATCCGTGCTGTTGATAGGTTCGTAGCTGGTGAAGATTGTTGTGGTGGATGCTGGAAGTCCATAGAAGTCGCAGGATTCGCCGTAGAAACTTCCCCCATTTTAGTTTTGGTCTAACGGAGAAACAGATCTCATTTCCGCATCAGATGGAGGCGGGAAATCCGTGTCATCCGCCCATGAAAGGTGTCCGACAGGTTTGACATCGGCGAGAGGTGGCAGCGCTGGCCGAGTCGGCTCAATGGCGTCGGTGACAACAGGCGTGCTATGTTCCATGGCTTCTGGGCGCGGGGCTTGCGCACGATCTCTGTCGGACGGTTCACCGTCTTGTGGATGACGCGTCTCCGTGGCAGAGGAGAAAGTGTTATCGTGTTCTCCGTCGGAGTGATGTGGCATCTCTTCGTCCTGCGGAGGGGGCTCAATGGTCGAGTCTGATGTCTTGCGGCGTTTTTTTTGTCGTTTTGGCGACTTCTGCTTTCGGCAATGAGTTTCGGTGTCTGAGGAATGAAGAGATTCACGTCGTTCCGGTACAAAAGCCGCGGGTGCTATGATGCGGTCTTCATTCTCCAGAACACTCTCACTGGTATCCTTGTGATCTTCTATCGTGGGTGTGTCCGTCTGTTGGACATGTTCACGGGAGGCATCGCCGGTGTCAAGGTGCTGGGACGCCTCCGGGTGTATCGGGCCAGAGAGCCGCTCGTGAACGACGCCTTGTGAGGGCTGGACGTGCAGTGTCGCCGCATAGGTGACTGGAAGGGTGGTCGTGGTTCTGTCGGTGTTCGTATCGTCGGGCCTTAGTTGTGTGATGCGGCGTTGCAGGCATTCATTACGGACGTGGCCCTCTTGGCCACAACCGGAACATGTTCGAGGTTGTCCGTCGTAAATGACCACCGCACGGCAGCCGCCGATAGAAATGTACGATGGAACGTGCCGTTTGAGATCGATTCGGACTTGTCTCACACCATTAAGCACCGGATACGTCGTAAACTGTGCCCATGTCTCGGCTACGTGGCTCTGGACTTTTCCGAACTGACTTAGCGCCGCGATGACTTCATCTTCAGCCACCTCGAAAGGCAGTTCGAATACACGGATCGTCCGAAGGCCAAGTCCTGCATGGTCGACATCCACAGGCCCGACGTTTCCGTCGGACTGCCGAAATTTTAGTCCATGTCGCGTCCTTTGAATGATCTCGTTGCAGGCAGCGTCGGTAGTCATCTTAACATAAACGACGCTGGTAATGATCGATAGGTGTATGCCGATGAGTTCGTCACGCGGGATCTTCACGTCTTCGCGTAGGAAGCGTTCGCCGGCCAGTGCTTTGGGTCGTGCGTATTCGTTTGAGAAGGTGAACTTAAGAGTGTTCTTCCTGTAAGAGTTGGCCATTACAGCTTGTTCGACTGAGAAGAGCTGTGACGAGGAAGTAAACAAAACACTCCGCGCGCGCAGCGGCGTGGACGGCCGAGCGCGGTGCGCACTGCTGCCCTGCCGAACGCAGACTACCAGAACTAGCACTCCTGAAAGAAAGGATATTGCGGAGACATGGCTTATAACTTTATTTAGTTACCCCAACACTGCAGCGCAAATTTCCGAGCTTAACTATCGACTGAATATGTCACTCAATCTTATGGCTTAAGGGCACAACCTCTTTAATTTTTAAAATGGCTGAAGGCTCATGATTTAAAACACAACTACAATAAATTTTCCCAAAGGCAGAAAGCGCAAGGATTCATCCTTAAATCATATTTCAAATGAGGCTGGAGGCCCAAACAATCTAAGACTTGACAAGTATGGAATTTTAATTTTAAGACGGCTGAAGGCTCATGATTTAAAAACACAACTACAACAAATTATCAAAGGCAGAAGCCCCAAAGGTTTATCCTTAAATAATTTTTAAAAAGTAGGCTGAAGGCCCAAACAATCTAAGACTTAACAATACGGAATTTTACTTTTAAGACGGCTGAAAACCCATGATTCAAACCACGACTACAATAAATTTCTACAAGGCAGAAATCCCAAGGTTTTATCCTTAAATATTTTTTTAAATTGAGGCTAAAGTTCCAAACAATCTAAGATTTAACAAGTAAGGAATTTAAATTTTAAGACGGCTGAAGACCCATGATTCAAAAACACAACTACAATAAATTTTCAAAAGGCAGAAGGCCCTAAGCTTTTGCATAAAAAAATATTTTAAATGAGGCTGAAGGCCCAAACAATGCAAGACTTGACAAGTAAGGAATTTTCAATTTTAAAATGGCTGATGGCCCATTATTTAAAACCCAACTAAAAGCATACAAATTCAAACTATCGGCTATGAGCTATTAAAATACACAATGAAACACCAATAAGAAAAGGCAGTACAGCCAGCGGCGCTCAGACGTTTCTGGAGGTCGGTCTGCACTTGAAATAATAACTTTCGCTTAGGGGAGACAGGTAGTCAGCCCAACTATATCCGATCCACTGGCAACCCAACCAGGAGACAGTCAACAGACCCACCGACAAGACCACTTGCTTTTCACCCTACCATTACACAAGGAATTCCAAAGCGAAAACGTAAAAGGCGTAGCCGCCCATAAGCTGTCAAAACTACACACACGTGTTGGACAGCGACAACACGGTGAGGAAAGGACACTGCCTGAATTTTACGTCAGCGGGCGGGGCAGGTAACCGGAACGCTAACGGCCACAAGCTAGAAAATTCCGCTGGTACACTTGGACTTCAAATAACCAAAATATCCCCCTGCGGGTTCGGGGGGTTAGAATAGGCCCGCGGTATTCCTGCCTGTCGTAAGAGGCGACTAAAAGGAGTCTCAAACGTTTCGGCCTTATGTGATGGTCCCCTCTCGGGTTTGACCTCCATCTATCTAAATTATTCCGAAGAGCGAGCCAATTGGGGAAGGGCACCTTACATGGTGCACTGTATCCTTTGTGCAATTAGACCTATAGCCGTCTTTCTCGTCGTTGCCATGGTGTCCCGCTCGTTTTCGATCTCTTGGGCGATTTCCACGCTGCACTCTGCAGTGTTTCTTTTAACTGTGACGACGACCTTGGTCATTTTTGCACCTAAGATCCAGCACGGTAGCCAGTCCGTTGTGGTGGGGTCGCCATGTACCCTCTTGGTTGTAGCCCCCTGACAACACAGGGATCGCTCTACTGATGCCTGCGCCGTTCACTCCCCACGTATGCCAAGGAGTAGATGCCCATCTCCCTGGGGCATCGGGACTCCCGGCAATGGCCATCCTGCCAGGTGGCCTTTGCTGTGGCTGGGTGGCGCCCGTGGGGAGGGCCCTTGGTCGGAGTAGGTGGCATCAGGGCGGATGACCCGCAATGAAGCGTGGTACATCATCTATCGCTGGTGGGCCTCCACCAGCAGTCTCTAAGCGATCGAGGTCTAACCTCAACGGGAAGACATTGGATCAGAGATCGTTTCCCTCCCTAGCTACTCCATGGGAGGAACGTCTTGCTAAAGAAGGCAGTGGCGAATATTCACCCCGGTACCTTGTGTGTACGCGGGTTGATGGAGAATCGTTCGTGTCGACCAAGCCCCAGTTTTTTGTGGAGCATTTAGAGGACAAGTTCGGGGAGGTGGAGGGCTTGTCCAAGATGCGCTCTGGCTCTGTGCTCATCAAAACGGCATCCTCTGCCCAGTCACGGAGGTTGCTCAATTGTGACAAGTTGGGGAATGTTTCAGTTACCATCACGCCGCATAAGAGTCTCAACATGGTCCAGGGTATTATATTCCATAGGGATCTTCTTCTGCAGTCCGACGATGAATTACGCGCCAACCTCGAACGACGAGGTGTTCACTTCGTCCGGCGCGTCCATCGGGGTCCGAGGGATAATCAGGTAGCCACCGGTGCCTTCATCTTGGCCTTTGAGGGTGATGTCTTACCCGAAAAGGTTAAGGTGATGGTTTACCGTTGTGATGTGAAACCATATATCCCTCCTCCGATGCGGTGTTTTAAATGCTGGAAGTTCGGGCACATGTCATCTCGCTGTACTTCCAGCATCACGTGTCGGGATTGCGGACGTCCTTCGCATCCTGATACTCCATGTGCTCCGCCTCCCATCTGTGTTAACTGTGGAGAACACCATTCCCCCTGCTCACCGGACTGTCGGATCTTCCAGAAGGAAAGGAAGATAATGGAATATAAGACCCTGGACCGCCTGACCTACACAGAGGCACGGCGGAAATATGAGCGGCTACATCCTGTGCCCATGACATCCACCTATGCCGCTGCTGCAACAGCGGTCCGATCCTCTCCTGTGTCGTCACGTACTGTTGCCTCTCAGCTATGTCAAAAAGACCCGGCCCCCTTGGTTGTGGGGAGCACTTCGCCCTCTGTTGCTCCATCTACTCCAGGAGCGACACCACCCCAACCATCGGGGACATTCGTCCCCCCTTCCCAGCCGGAGAAGCGTAGGGCTTCTTCGGCTACTCTAGCCAGGAAGGGGTCCCTTGGGGCCCTCCCTTCCCAGGCTTTGCCAAGTGTCAAAGCGGATACCCGCAAAGTTTTGAAGCAACAACCGGTCGCTGGTCATAGGGCTTCACGGTCGTCGTCCGTCCCTGAGACTGACCCAGTGGGGCCCTCCCAGCCAGACCCTCCCAAGGCACAGCGTGCGAAGCCGTTGAAGAAAAAGGCTCCCAAGCAACCTGACATTGCGGTGGCACCTGTCCCACCGCAACCTTCAACCTCTGCGTCTGAGGACGAGGTGGAGATCCTGGCGTCCGCTGAGGACCTCGATCTCGCCAGTCCCTCCGACGCCATGGAAAGCACTGGCACAGGTGCTCACTTGGAGGCAGCAGGTGACCCAGTGGCGTAATCTGCCTTCCCCGTCCCGTCACGCCTTTCCCAGCAATGGCCAGTACCATCCTCCAGTGGAACTGCAGCGGTTTCTTCCACCATTTAGCTGAGCTCCGCCAACTTATCAGCCGTCATCCTTTCCTTTGCATTGCTCTGCAGGAAACTTGGTTTCCAGCAATGCGAACCCCCGCCCTCCGTGGCTATCGGGGTTATTTTAAGAACCGGGCAACTTACGAAAGGGTGTCTGGTGGCGTCTGCATATATGTCCTGAACTCTCTTCACAGCGAGTTTGTACCTCTACAAACAGCTTTAGAGGCTGTCGCTGTTCGGGTGTGGACGCCACAGGCTATCACCGTCTGCAGTATTTACCTTCCACCTGATGGTACTGTCGCGCAGCATGTCCTGGCTGCTCTGATAGCACAACTGCCGCCACCTTTTTTGCTGCTGGGCGATTTCAATGCCCACAACCCTCTATGGGGTGGGACTGTCTCCGATGATCGTGGTCGGGCCGTGGAGCATGTGTTGGCTCAGCTCGACCTTAGCCTCTTAAACACCGGTGCTCCCACGCATTTCAGTGTGGCCCATGGCTCGTTCTCGGCCATCGATCTCTCTATTTGCAGCCCTGGACTTGTCCCATCCCTCCACTGGAGGGTGCATCCTGACCTGTGTGGTAGTGACCATTTTCCCATCTATTTGTCACTGCCACAGTGTCATTCTTCTGGGCGCTTGCCCCGCTGGGCTTTCCACAGGGCTGACTGGCCAGCTTTTACTTCCGCTGTAACCATTGCGTCTCCCCCACAGGGTGACATTGACGAGGTGGTCCGTGTTTTAACCACGTCCATCATTTCAGCGGCCGAGGCTACCATCCCCCGTTCCTCTGGCCTCCCTCGGCGGAAGGCTGTGCCCTGGTGGTCGCCGGAGATTGCTGAGGCTATTCGCGACCGTAGGCGGGCTCTCCAGCGTCATAGGCGGCACCCGTCTCTGGAGACCCTCATCGCCTTTAAGAGGCTCCGTGCCTTCGCCCGTCGACTTATTGCACGGCGTAAGCAGGAGTGCTGGGTGAGGTACGTCTCCTCCCTAGGCTCCCGTGTCTCGTCCTCGCACGTGTGGTCCCGTATCCGGCGGATTTATGGCTCCCAGACCCCTGTGGGTGTCCCTGGGCTCTCCTTGGATGGCGCTGTCTGCACGGACGCTGCCGCCATTGCTGAACGGCTAGCCGCGCACTTTGCTCAGAGCTCTGCGACTGCATCCTATCCCCCCGCCTTTCGCTCTCTAAAGGAGCGAGCCGAGCGGACGCCGTTCTCATTCCACACGCGTCATTATGAAACATACAATGCTCCTTTCAGCGAGAGGGAACTCCTCGCTGCCCTCGCCGATTGCCCTGATACAGCACCAGGACCGGACCGCATCCATGCGCAGATGCTGAAGCATCTCTCCAGGGACTGCCAGAGACACATCCTCACCATCTTTAATAGCATTTGGAGCGAGGGCGTGTTCCCGTCGCAATGGCGAGAGGGTCTTATTGTCCCCATCGTGAAGCCCGGTGCGGACCCACTGGCGGTGGACAGCTATCGTCCCATTACCCTCACCAACGTTTTGTGCAAATTGCTCGAACGTATGGTGGGGCGGCGTTTGTGTTGGGTCCTTGAGTCGCGCGGTCTCCTCACTCCATCCCAGGGTGGCTTCCGTCGGGGCCGGTCTGCAGTGGACAATTTGGTGCGGCTGGAGTCTGCTGTCCGTACGGCTTTTGCCCGACGTCAGCACCTTGTTGCTGTATTTTTCGATCTGCGGAAGGCGTATGACACCACATGGAGGCATCACATCCTCGCCACGTTGCATGGGTGGGGTCTTCGTGGTCGGCTCCCAGCTTTTCTTCAAAGCTTTTTATTGCGCCGCTCTTTCCGGGTGCAAGTCGGTGCCACCTCTAGTTCCTCTTATATACAGGAAAATGGGGTCCCGCAAGGCTCGGTGTTGAGCGTCTCGTTATTTCTAGTGGCCATTAATGGTCTGGCTGCAGCAGTGGGGTCGTCGGTGTCTCCTTCTTTGTATGCCGACGACTTCTGCATCTCATTTAGCTCCACGACTACGGGAGTCGCCGAACGCAGGTTGCAAGTCGCCGTTCGCAAGGCAGCATCATGGGCTCTGGCTCATGGTTTTCAGTTCTCTGCTGCCAAGACTCGGGTTATGCACTTCTGCAGGCGTCGGACGGTCCACCCACATCCTGACCTTTACCTCGACGGCCACCTGCTTGAAGTGGTGGACACTTGCCGCTTCTTGGGACTCGTGTTTGATGCCCGGCTCACATGGGTTCCTCATGTTACTCAGCTGAAGCAAAAATGCTGGCGGCACCTCAACGCCCTCCGCTGCCTTAGCCACACGTCTTGGGGTGCAGATCGCCGCACGCTGCTGCGGTTGTACAGAGCCCTTGTGCAGTCCCGGCTTGATTATGGGAGCCTGGCCTATGGGTCTGCGTCCCCCTCAGTGTTGAAGTTGTTAGACCCCATACACCACTGTGGGGTTAGGCTTGCCACTGGCGCTTTTCGCACCAGCCCCGTGGATAGTCTACTGGTGGAGGCCGGGGTTCCCCCACTGCGGATTCGCCGCCATCGTCTGCTTGTCGACTATGCTGTCCACGTTCATTGCTCGCCAGATCATCCCAATCGTCGCCTGCTTTTCCCTGCTATGGTCCTCCATCTGCCCGAACGGCGCCCTAGGTCTGGGCTTTCCATAGCTGTCCGTGTCCAGTCCCTGCTGTCAGAACTGGGGTCATTCCCTCTTCTGCCTCCCTTCCGGGTCCATACACCTACGCCTCCCTGGTGTTTGTCCCGGCCGTCCGTCCGTCTGGACTTGGCACAGGGACCCAAGGACTCGGTTCCGCCTGTGGCCCTCCGTCGCCGTTTTCTTGCTCTCCTCGCCTCATTTTCGGACTGTGAGACTGTCTACACTGATGGTTCCCTGGTTGATGGTCGCACTGCCTACGCTTTTGCTCACGCTGCCCATGTTGAGCAACGCTCCTTGCCGGCTGGCTGCAGTATTTTTACTGCAGAGCTGGTGGCCATCTTGCGAGCTCTTGAGCATATGCGTTCCTGCTCAGATGCGTCCGTCGTCATCTGCAGTGACTCCCTGAGCAGCCTTCAGGCCATCGACCGCTGCTATCCCTCCTCTCCTCTGGTGTCCTCCATTCAGGAGGCTGTTTCCGACATTGCCCGTTCTGGTCGTTCGGTGGTCTTGGTTTGGACACCCGGACATGTTGGCATCCCTGGGAACGAACGTGTAGACAGGCTGGCCAAAGGGGCGATCGACGCCCCGGCTTTGGAGATCGGCCTTACGGCTCGCGACCAGCAGCTGGTGTTGCGCCGTAAGGTACTTGGGATGTGGGCTGCTGAGTGGCGTGGCATGACAGCCCCGAATAAACTACGGGCTGTCAAGGGGACGACCGATGTGTGGCGTTCCTCCCCGCGGGCTTCTCGCAGGGACTCGGTAGTCCTGTGTCGGCTGCGCATCGGCCATACATACCTGACGCACGGCCATCTGTTGCGTCAGGAGGATCCCCCCTTGTGTCGGTGTGGGTCCCGGCTGACGGTCGGCCACATTTTGCTGGAGTGTCCTCGACTGCGCACACTCCGGCAATCTTTTAATCTCCCGGGCACTTTGGCTTTGGTTTTATCCGACGATGCCTCCATGGCTGATACCGTTTTAAATTTTATCCGTGGTAGTCCGTTTTATGGTTCGATTTAGGGAGGTCCTGGGCCATTCCCTTTCTGTGTCTATTGTCCTTGTGTCTGTTGCTGTTCTGGTGTGCCGTGAGATGGTTGACTCTTTCCCATTTTTGATCTCGTGGTCAGTCAACCAGTCTCCGGCCATCTTCCTTTCTTCTGTTTCTTTCTGTCTGGTGTTCCTCTGTCCTGTTCTTGTCTGTAGTGTTTGTTGCTGAATTTGTGTGCTTTTAGCGCCTGGGGGACGTCTCCTCCCCCTTTGGTTTTTATCTGCTTCGTAGATTTTCGGCTCGCCTGATTTTGGAATGGGGGACTGATGACCTTCGCTGTTTAGTCCCCCTTAAACATCCAACAACCACCACCTAACCAAAATACAGTTCAGCTCCACCAGATGGTGGCCAAACATTCGTCAACTCGAACACTCGCTGTTGCTCACGGGAATACCCCCAACAGCCAATCATGAAAACCAACGACACAAAGTGAACAGACTGGCTTCAGTAATTAAATCACCACTCAACTTTGATGTCGTGGGTTGGTAAGCCACGAACCCCGTAGCAATCAGAACAACTCCCACACGCTCTGACACTGCGTAGAGAGCGCCAGTGGGCCCGGTCCACAGCACCGCCCCCCCCCCTCAAACTTAATGCAAGGAGGGGGAAATCCAAACCCTGAGCTACTTGAACTTAACTTGACTAAAGTGAATCCGATATTGCTTACCTGAGCTGTTCTCCTTGACCAACAGATTTACTGGGCCCAATATATGCAAGATAGTGCAAGGCCCCAAAAAACGAGGAGTAAATTTAATAAGATTCCCACCGCACACCTGCCCTCTCTGGAAATTGGGGATATAAACTTGGTACTCCGGCCTGCCCTTAAAGGTTTCCCGATTACGATGGAACGTCCCCTTTGAACAATTATACAAGACTGCGCTTAAACTGACACACAATATTTTTAGCGCAACGCAATCTGTCTTTCAATAATCCCTACAAAAGAATGGCCCTGACTAAATTAATCTATACGTTTCACAAATCACTTACCTCACGATAATCTTCGTTACTCGAACTACTGCAATACAGCGAGCGCCACTACTGCCAGCTAAATAAAAGATTCAAACTACGGAAGGCACTGACTACTGATAGACATAGTTAGCAAATGAAAGATTTTAATAGAGAACAAACAATGTATTTACCTTAATAGTGTTGAAAAATCATAATATACGTAGCAGTTCATGACATCCAGTCTTACAAATTTCAAAACTCCGCCATTTCTCTCCCCACATCCACCACTGCTGGCGGCTCACCTCCAACTGCACAGCGCTACGCGCTGTTAACGTCCGACTGCCCAACACTACAACGGCAGACAACAATGCGAACTAGCCATAGACTGCACACAGCACAGCCAGTGATTTACATACAGAGCGCTACGTGGCGTTACCAATATAAAAACCTAGACAGCCTACTTACATAGCCCCCATGCTTCCCACAAAAAATTTTACAAAATTTTTTGGGCACTGGCCAATACATATTTGTTAAAATTTTTTTCACAATTACAATAACAAAGAAATCAAATGCACACACTTATTGATACAATGTTGGTCAAAAGCTAAAATTTTCTCACTGTCCATAAAGACAGTCCTGATCGTCCATCACAGTAAAATTGCAGTTTTTTTTTTCCCTCAAAGTCTGAGCAGTAAAAGAAAATGCACACGGAAGTAGTGGATTTTCATGCAATCTTGAAGAAGTAGTGTTGTCCTTCCAACGGAAAGACAGTGCTGACTCTTGACATGCAGACAGGTATTGGTCCACAACAGAGCAAACCCACAGCAGAGTCAGTCGAAATTTTGAAGAGTATTGGTAGGTAGGTCATCACAGAGTAGACCCACTGTAGTCCTTGTAGAGATGGCCAGCAGCCATCTGCTGCGACTGTGCAGGTGCACAGTCACCATCGAAGAGTCTTGCAAAGAATATAGCAAGTCCATAAACCACCACTTGTGCACTCACAGTTTTTGGAATTGTCCTTAGAACCAGCAATGCTGTTATCCAGTCCCTTGCTGAATTATTAACACACGTGCAAGCACTAACAGTCCCTACTTCTCACATATTGTCCATATACTATGACCAACAGAGATGTGTGCAGTGAAATGTAACTTACAAGTTACTTAATTTGATGAACTGGTATCAATAACAATTTTATAACATAAGAATACAATAACAACGGAACAAAATACATCATTAAAAACATAATAATACAGATAACGTTTGTAGTAATAGGGGCTTTACAAAAGAATAGAATTAAACATATACATCAGTGTTACAGGAATTATGACATAAGTAAATACATAAAAGATCAGAATAATTATTGAAATATCAACTTCACACATGAGCATTAAAACAGAACAGAATTAATGTCTAACATCTTTACAAAATAAATAACATATTACTAGAAAAATTCTACAATGTAACTCTCATCAGATAAACACATAAAGACAGGAAAAACACAAATATACAAGAGCACACAAACACATAGCAGAATAACAGAAAGGGAAAGGACAGGGTTTGGTTTCAGTGTAACATTTGGTACTGCAGTCCAACCTAAAACTTCATTCCATAGATCTTTCGTCTTATTTCAACATCTGTTTCGACCCAAAAAATCCTATCCAAGCATGCTTTCTGTATTTATATGTTCACATATTTCTTACCTCATTATTTATTTTCCATTATCTTAACTCATCATTTATTTCCAAGAAAATCCTACCTAAACTTGTTGTCTCTAAATCTACTTTTTTGTTCATATCCTCTTTTAAATACTTTTTTGGCCAAACCAGTTTCTTATAGCTTCTCAATGCATTTCTTTCCATTCATCACAACTCGTTCTCTTAAATAGCCTACCCCATCTTAAGCTAACTTAAATCTACTGAGCTCAGATGCTAAACTAAGGGACGAGGTAATGCAGCAGTGCAAAACAATTAACACAAACAGCAATGACAAAAAATGCAGATCTACAAAGCAAGCAGCATAAATTAACAAAGCAAATGCAACATTATAACTGAATGAACCCATGTGCAGCAACAAGAAAAATAAATCAGTAGTAAAACTGGCTTAACAGAGTAATACAAAGTGAAATTCAGTAGCACTATGCCTGGCAAACAGCAGCAGCAAATGCAATAACTTATATCTAATCATGACAAAGCTCAAGCAGAAAAAATATTACAGTACTAATGGCCATGTTTAATACCAATGTCACATCTTAATACCAGAGTGATGCATCACAATCTATTCTACAAAAGAAATTACTAAGTACTTGAAAACAAAATTATGTAGGCAGTTACTGTTATTAATCCCTTGTTATTGTTCTTTCCATTCCAAGTGCTCCTTTTTCGAAGAATATGAATCATTATGTAAGTAGGCTGTCTAGGTTTTTATATTGGTAGCGCCTCGTAGCGCTCTGTATGTAAATCAATGGCTGTGCTGTGTGCAGTCTATGGCTAGTTTGCATTGTTGTCTGCCATTGTAGTGTTGGGCAGTCGGATGTTAACAGCGCGTAGCGCTGTGCAGTTGGAGGTGAGCCGTCAGCAGTGGTGGATGTGGGGAGAGAAATGGCGGAGTTTTGAAATTTGTAAGACTGGATGTCATGAACTGCTATGTATATTATGATTTTTCAACACTATTAAGGTAAATACATTGTTCTCTATTAAAATCTTTCATTTGCTAACTATGCCTATCAGTAGTCAGTGCCTTCAGTAGTTTGAATCTTTTATTTAGCTGGCAGTAGTGGCGCTCGCTGTATTGCAGTAGTTCGAGTAACGAAGATTTTTGTGAGGTAAGTGATTTGTGAAACGTATAGATTAATTTAGACAGGGCCATTCTTTTGTAGGGATTATTGAAAGTCAGATTGCGTTGCGCTAAAAATATTGTGTGTCAGTTTAAGCACAGTCTTGTATAATTGTTCAAAGGGGACGTTCCATAGGTTCCAGACTAGATAGTTAACTTTAAAACATAGCTGCATGTTAACAGTTTATAAGTCTGACGAAGCGTACTAGTAACGTGAAGTGAAAAATTTTATAGCAAAGACTAACTTAAAAGCAGATTATCTCTCAGCAAACGGTTTTACATGTGAAATGTGGTGCAAGCCTTTACTCTTCCTACTACACTGAGCTCCAGCTTCAACGGAATTATCATGTGGTATATGGTACATCGATAAGGAATGCTCAAATTTTTCTCAAGGTTAGCGTCTATTAGCCCCGAAGAGTTTACTGATAAAGACGCCGGCCGTGAAAGCCTACATGGAATGGTTATCGTCTATGTTATTTTTCTCTGAGCCAGCTGGCGCATGCGGCTGTCTGCGGTGCGAGTCATTTTCTGTTCCTCTGTTGGCGCGCGTCGTTATTGGGATTAGTGTAGTGTAACGACGTAAGTTTCTTATAAATGATTTTCTTTTGACATATGACCATGTGTAGACTTCGTCACCTACGTCGGTTACAACCCACTTCAAAATTATTTATATTCTTTTTAAATTGTCTCAGAATGGTTCTTGAACGAAACTGTAAAACATCATTTGAGTCGTATGCACAGAATTACGTCACTCGTGCCAACTGGTTTGCGTAAACTTTTTCAATTTTAGATGTCTTTTTCTTTCTCCTCAGAAATTATATTGATACACGTTATCTGATTTAACCGATAATAGAACCACATTGAATAAACTTTTCAAGATTCCAAGTCGCGATGAATGCTGTCAAAATCCAATAATCTTGTCAAATATATTATTAATTCATTCACATAATTCTTCATAAATAAACCCTCGGAACACGTATTTCAACTTTAGTAGCATCCACTAGTTTATTATCTTCCTACATACAGACGTGAACCTGAGCCTTGACAAGACAAAACTAACATTTTCAATTAGATTAAACTTCCTATGATATCATTGTTGTACAAAACATTACAAATTCTCAATTATTTAATTTTTAGAAGCACGATGCAACAACTCGGTTTCAGGATCTTCTGCTGCTCTTTGGCTGTCGACCCGCGACGTATAGTGGCCAGCAATTTTCTCTCCGGTCCCGGCAATGAAGATGCTGTCTCCATTCGTTGCGCCGCCCTCTCCATACATAAAACATAAAAAAAATACAAAAAATTTAGACACTTCACAACCATTACAAATATTACCAAAAAAACATAAACAAAACTAAATTATACTTATATTCACCTGCAAACTGGGCTGACACTGGTGGATGGGTCACGCTTCAATTTCGTCCCACTACATACCCCACCCACAAGCTCAGTTTGTCAGGTTTTAACCGAAAATAAAACTTTTTCTATATACAATATTTAACTGTTAATACATTTTCCTCACATTTTACGTACTCTAGAGTCCTTGCTCTTAGATAGATTTAATCCTTTTACTACAATATTATTGTGACTATTTGTCATTTACTCTTAATTGTGCTATTATGGTAATTCATAACCGAATATATGGAGATTACTCCCTTTCATTTAACAGTTGCTAGTAATTACTAATTTAGTACGTTCTTTAATGTTGTTACATTAGGACAGAGCGTTCAAATTGTGATAGATTAGTTCCAGTTTTATTCATTTACTAGAGTTATTCTTTCCAAAAATGTATATCACTAATAAGTTTCTCACAATAACTAATAGTACTATTTACTTTACGCCATTCTTTTCCCTAATGCTTTATTTATGCCTGAGGTCAAGAAGAAATCAAGCAAAACTTCCTTTAGAATCTCGGCACGGCTTTCTTTACCTTCGGACACTCTGTTGGGTAATGGCAATTTATTTAGGAGAAACAAGCGAGAGAGCCCCGTTTGGTATGTTCTATATTAACACTATTACAAATCTCTATTAAAGGCACTCTGCTATGTTCTCGTGAGCCATATAGCTCTGGACGCCCATGGACCCTAAAATTATTAACCATCCTCTTTGGTTCCTACTATCCGAGTAAATATAAAAATATACAAAATTCCTTCTGACCTAATAACAAAATTTCTTCCATATAAATCCCCTTTTAGTTATCTTTCTCCTTTTGAAGTATCGGTAGGTTCTTGTAGATCACTTGTTTAAACTTTCTGTTATTTCTTTAAAATAACACGTAACCATCATGAAAACTTCACATGAATAAACTATGAACGCTCTTCCGTATGTAACATATACTAAATATTAACTTATTTAGGAATGAAGGGTTTCATTTCATCAACACTATATAATCCTTTAATTACACCTGATGAAGGTTCCATAAGAAGTAACGCTTTGGGATGTACAATCTTATGTACAACATATGGACCTTCAAAGATAAAGAAGAATTTTCTACATTCCTTATTGATCTTCGAACTTTTAAGATGAGATCGTACTAACACAAGATCTCCTACCTGAAATGAGGGTTCTATAGCATGTTGATTACAACTTTTAATTCTCCGTTCAGCATTTTTAACAATCTGTTCGCAAACTTTTTCGTCTGGGATGCATTGTTGGGTCTCATTTACTGGTGGCCAAGGTAGAGCAGCTAGTAAAGGCTCACCTATAATTCGTTTGCCTAAAATTTCTATAGGTGATAATCCCGTCGTTAGGTGAGGCAATTCATTTAATGTCTTTCCGAATTCAGGCATTAGTTTGGCCCACCGAGTATGTTTATGTGCACAATAAGTTCTACATAATCGTCCTAATTCTTTCATGACTCTTCCTACTAAATGACTTTAAGGGTGATATTTCGAAATTAAGACATGTTTGAGTCCATATTGTTCCATCATATCTTGAAACTTTTGGCTAATAAAGGCACTACCCTTGTCAGACATAAGTCGTTTAGGAATGCCCCAGTTAACAAAGTAATTTCGGGTGAGGCAGCGTATAACGCTTGCTGTAATCGCTCGTTTCAAAGTATATAGCTTCACATGTTTGGACCAACTTTCCATTACAACAAACACATAAGTAAATCCTCCTGAACTACGAGGCAGAGGGCCGAAAAAATCTAATGACAGTAGATGCCACAGACCACGAGGAATTACAGCATATAATTTATAACGCTTAGATTTGTTATTAACTTTAACCTTTTGACAGGTTTCACAAGCCCTAATAATACTTCTCACAATACGGGACATATTTTTGAAATAATAATACTTCATTAGATGTTTAATACATTTATGAATTCCAAAATGCCCGTAACCTTCATGAATATAAGTAATTAACTCGTACACAACAGTTTTCGGAATGCAGATTTTCCATCTCTGGTGTTCCCTCTGTGCTTTCCAATACAAGAAGTCGTTGAAATATAACCACACACCCCGGGTGTTAACTGTTTCGTCCCCATTATTAAGGCTTTGTATAAGGTCCCTATATTGATCATCATTTCTTTGATTGTGTCTAATAGCAGTTACTATCCGTTTAACTTTACGTTCGTTCTCCTGAGTTAAAAGGAAATGAACATGGTAATTTGTTCCTGGTTCTTCTGCAATGTTAATATTCTCCATTCCTACTGGAAGTCTCGACAAAGCATCCGAAACTACATTCTGAGATCCTTTTATATACCTAATTTCGTACTGGAATTCTTGCAAGCATAATACCCAACATAATAGTCTACGGTGAAGTAACCGGCAATTGTTCAAAAAGATTAAAGCCTGATGATCAGTATATACAATTGTTTTTCTTCCCATTAATAATCCTCGAAATCGTTGAAAACCCCATACCACTGCGAGAGCTTCCTTCTCAGTTACAAAATAATTTCTTTCATGTTTATTTAAAGTTCTACTAGCAAATCCAATGGGCCGATATAATCCCTTTTCATTGGTCAGATCACCTTGGAATATTATGCAAGCCACACCATAATCAGAGGCATCCGTACACATACAGAAGCCCTGATTGAAATCTGGATGGTATAACATTTTGGCTTCTGTTAACGCTCCTTTTAACTTATTAAAAACTTCCTCTTCCTCTTTTCCCCAGAGCCATACTGACTTCTCTTTTAATAAATCCAGTAATTTAGGATTAACAATATCCTGCCCTGGAAGAAACCTTCTCAGAAATCCTACCATTCCTAAGAATGATTTCAGTTGTTTCCGATTTCTAGGACTCGGGCATCGAGCAATAGCTTCAATACGTGCTGGGTCTGGCCTAATACCTTTACTGTCCACTATATGCCCCAAAAATCTCACTTCCTCCTTTCCGAAGTAAGACTTAGATTATTTTAACGTAATTCCTCTGTCAATTAAACGGTCAAACAATTCCCATAATATCGTTACGTGTTCTTCCCACGTTTTAGTGGCTACCAAAATATCATCTACATATAAAATAATCTTTTTTAACACTTGCTGACCCAAAGCAGAATCTAACGCCCTAATGAAAGTTGACACTGATATATTAAGTCCAAAAGATAAAACTTGGAACTGATATGATCTGCCTTCAAAAAGAAAAGCCGTATATTGCCATGAATCCGGGTGTAATATTACTTGATGGTAGCCAGCAGTTAAATCCATTGTACTCATATAACGAGAACCCGCAATCTTAAGAAGTATGTCCACCATAGGAATAGGTCTGTCTCTTTCCATCTCTATAATTTTATTTAATTCACGGGCATCCAGAACCAGTCGTATCGCACCAGTAGCTTTCTTAACTACCCTCAAAGGACTGTTAAAAGCGCTACATGATCGTTTGATAATGTTTTGTTCTAGCATCTTACTTATTTCTCTACTAGCCGATTCTTTGAATTGTACCGGAATACGATGAGGTTTCTTAAAGAATGGTTTTTGATCTTTAATCTTAAGTTTACAAACGTACTCTTTAATTCTCCCCGGTTCATCTGAGAAGACGGCTCTAAATTCTAACAACAAAGATTCCAACTCTTCCTTTTCTTGTTCGGATAGACAATTCGTAGAATAACATTTTTCTTTTACGTAGGTTTTGATACTATCACCAGCCTCACATCGGTATACTTCATGTTCAGGATCACTAGAATCTGTTAATAGGTTCATGGTCTGTGTGTACTTAATCTGCAAGGATTCGTAGCAATTTTCAGGTACTCGATTATCAGAAAACCTCACTTTAAGAGCACATGCCTCCTTATGGATGGCTAAGGAAGAGTCTTTAAAATCTAATATAGCTTTATATTTACGTAGCCAATCCATACCTAAAATTATGGCCACATTTAAGTTGGCTACGACAAGTACAGAGTGAGCGATTAATTGTTTAGCAATTTCAAAACTTAAATAAACTTCCTCAGTAATATTTTGACTTCTTTTACCAGTAACTCCTATAATTTTCACTCCAGTTGCAGGTAAGGTTGGGAAATTCCAATATTTTCTTTTAAGCTGAAATAATTCTTTGGATAAAATACTTACTTTGCTACCCGAATCGATTATAATATTTACTTCGGTATCTTTATATAACCTTTAATAATGGGTTTATAAGTTATATTCTCCCTTATCTTATTGTCTTCCTGAAGTAAATCTTGTTGCCAATCACCTTCCTTTTGGCAGCTTAATGACAAATTGCAATTGGGTCTTGGATAATCTCGACTAACAGTTCCCTTTAGTTGACCCGTACTAAAGGACTTTACTAGTTTTCCGAACTTTCTATGATAACGTCACCTACAACTTGACCTTCATTAATTACTTGAGGATGATTTATCTCATTATCGTTATTGCGTAATTTCCGCATTTTAGAGTTATTACCATGATTTTGTTGGCTCTCTTTATCTTTAGATTGACGTTTTATATAACAAAACCGGCTATGATTATTGTTGTTAAATTTTCGTGGTTCTGAATTATTATTATTTCGAGGATTGTCATTTCTACCAAATCTAAATTTCTCGTCTTCCCTTTCTCTGTTAAGTATATCTAACTGTTCTAAATATCCTAATAATTCGCAAGGTTGTGACCATTCTCTTTCTATCATTCTTTCCTTTACATAATACGGTAACCTACTAATTAGGACTCATATTAGGTGACTTTCAATAATTGGTTCTTCAATTAATTTAGTACGGTTTAAATGCCATTCGAAATAATTCCTATAACCTCCCCAGCATTTAGAATATGGAGGAGGGTCTAACAACTCTATAGTTAAGTGTTGTTGTTTTCCTCTTGACCAATAATTTTGTTTAAACTGCTTAACAAAATCATCCCAGTCCCTAAATTCAGTTCTATGCAGTACTGCCCATTCCGCAGCTTCTGCTTCTAAATGTCCTATTACAAATTGAATCCGTTTCTCATTACTCCATTTAGGAGATAATGAAGTTTCAAAAGCTTTTATAAAGATTATAGGGTAAAGATCCTCTCCTGGTTTGAATACAGGAAATCGACTTGCTACATTTGAATTTATCGTTATATCATCCAAACATTCTGCGAGAGACATAGTTGGATTTTGTTTAGATTGCAGAGACGGAGTTGCGTCGAAAGAAAATCATTTATAAGAAACTTACGTCGTTACACTACACTAATCCCAATAACGATGCGCGCCAACAAAGGAACAGAAAATGACTCGCACCACAGGCAGCCGCATGCGCCAGCTGGCTCAGAGAAAAATAACATAGAGGCTAACCTTGAGAAAAATTTGAGCATTCCTTATCGATGTACCATATACCACATGATAATTCCGTTGAAGCTGGAGCTCTGCGTAGTAGGAAGAGTAAAGGCTTGCACCACATTTCACATGTAAAACCGTTTACTGAGAGATAATCTGCTTTTAAGTTAGTCTTTGCTATAAAATTTTTCACTTCACGTTACTAGTACGCTTCGTCAGACTTATAAACTGTTAACATGCAACTATGTTTTAAAGTTAACTATCTAGTCTGGAACCTATGGAACGTCCCCTTTGAACAATTATACAAGACTGTGCTTAAACTGACACACAATATTTTTAGCGCAACGCAATCTGACTTTCAATAATCCCTACAAAAGAATGGCCCTGTCTAAATTAATCTATACGTTTCACAAATCACTTACCTCACAAAAATCTTCGTTACTCGAACTACTGCAATACAGCGAGCGCCACTACTGCCAGCTAAATAAAAGATTCAAACTACTGAAGGCACTGAGTACTGATAGGCATAGTTAGCAAATGAAAGATTTTAATAGAGAACAATGTATTTACCTTAATAGTGTTGAAAAATCATAATATACATAGCAGTTCATGACATCCAGTCTTACAAATTTCAAAACTCCGCCATTTCTCTCCCCACATCCACCACTGCTGACGGCTCACCTCCAACTGCACAGCGCTACGCGCTGTTAACATCCGACTGCCCAACACTACAATGGCAGACAACAATGCAAATTAGCCACAGAATTGCACACAGCACAGCCAGTGATTTACATACAGAGCGCTACAAGGCGTTACCAATATAAAAATCTAGACAGCCTACTTACATCGATTATAACACTCCGCTTGCTTATTATGGGCTCTGAGTATATTGCGCCTGGCCCAGCTCCAGTTTTCCTTGATAACACGCGGATTAATATCGCCTGGAATAAGATTTTGAATTCCCCACAAGTTCGAAAGAGGGGAATTAACTGGATAGGGAAAGATCAAGGATGCAGGCATAGCTCGCAAGGCTACGTGACTGGCTGTATTAAAGGCAAAACTAAGCCAAGAAGACTGGAGGCCCATTTACTGGCGGTTTTCTGATGATAAATAATCAAAGCGGACTTAAGATTCCGATTAACTCTCTCCGCAAAGGACCCCTGGGGATAATGCGGGGTGGTAGTGACATGGTTGACACCGTTCTGAAAACAGAAGGCCTTGAAAGTTGCCGAAAGAAAGGCAGGAGCGTTATCGCCAACTAGCTGCTTGGGTGGTCCAAAAACACTGAAGACACTAGTTAAATGATTGATAGTGGTGGCAGCGGTAACGTTACCGGTGGGAAGGAGCCAAGTAAATCTGGAGAACGCATCAATCGCAACTAGTACATAACGATTACCCCTTCTAGTACGAGGTAAAGGCCCCAAATAATCAATATAGTGCTTGTGCATAAGACACACACTCCGAGACCGCGTAGAGACCCCCAGTGGGCCCGGTCCACAACACCGCACGGAGATTTCCTTTGCTGATCCACACCAACCCACCGACTGCTGCGCACCAGTTAGCCGGAAACTATAAGCAGCAGACCAAAGATAGTACAAGGTGCGAATATCGATACACACCGCTGCTGCCACACGTAGAAAGAGGAAGAACCACGGTATAACCGCAATAACTGCGGGAAACCAAACACAGAATAACAGTCAAGGTTTAAACCAACATATAAGCCGGGGCTATACGGCTCAAGAACAGTTAAATGCCGGCCGAGGGGCCGTGCGGTTAAAGGCGCTGCAATCTGGAACCGCAAGGCCGCTACGGTCGCAGGTTCGAATCCTGCCTCGGGCATGGATGTTTGTGATGTCCTTAGGTTAGTTAGGTTTAACTAGTTCTAAGTTCTAGGGGACTAATGACCTCAGAAGTTGAGTCCCATAGTGCTCAGAGCCATTTGAACCATTTGAACAGTTAAATAACTTAGCCGTTTCGGAAACTCTTCCACCCTTGGCCCAAAAGCCTATGGCCGGCCGCGGTGGTCATGCGGTTCTAGGCGCTCAGTCCGGAACCGCGCGACTGCTACGGTCGCAGGTTCGAATCCTGCCTCGGGCATGGATGTGTGTCATGTCCTTAGGTTAGTTAGGTTTAAGTAGTTCTAAGTTCTAGGGGACTGATGACCACAGATGTTAAGTCCCATATTGCTCAGAGCCATTTGAACCATTTGAGCCAAAAGCCTATGAAGGTGGCCTTTTGGAAGTCAGATAAATAGCTACGTTTCCGCAGGTCGACAACGCCTGCACTGTTGTTAGCGTCCACGCACTTCATACAGCTGCCTTCAGCTGATGGTGCTGCCAGTTGCCATTTGTGAGCGGTTATTGCACGTCGACGTAGAACATAGGCGGTGGTGACATTAATTGAACCATGCATAATGAGGTATAAAACAGGTGGAAAATGGCAGCAGCTGCTCTCAATGCAGCCTTGTGACTTTTAACAACATAGATATTCACTTCTCTGACTTTCAGAGGATCTTATCGTAGACTGTCGAATGTGCACCACGCCTCTTTCGATACTACACTTATAGCAGTGGTGTTATCTGTACTGTGACTGAGTGCTAGAATACACACTGGATATCATTACATATTCGGTTTGAATTGTGGAACGATCACACAATTTGCTCTGTACACAATGGTTCTCCAAACGCTGCTTGTGTTGCAAAGCCTCACCTCCCGGCATTGCACTGCAGGTATCTGCGCTTTGGTCCTTCCTGTATCGGCCACCGGTGGGGCCACTGGCCCTTTATGTCATTAGACGTACATATAAACCATGCCACCACTGCTCTAGGGCGAAAGCGAAAACGCCAGGAAGCGAAAGCACATTGCATCAAAACCGTTTGACTTCAGTAATGTGCGCGGTAGAAGAACAGACTGCTAGACAGAACTACATGATAACCGATAAACGCGATTCTCACAAACACAAAGGCGTGGATACAATTCAAAAATGGTTCAAATGGCTCTGAGCACTATGCGACTTAACTTCTGAGGTCATCAGTCGCCTAGAACTTAGAACTAATTAAACCTAACTAACCTAAGGACATCACACACATCCATGCCCGAGGCAGGATTCGAACCTGCGACCGTTGCGGTCGCTCGGTTCCAGACTGTAGCGCCCAGAACCGCACGGCCACTCCGGCCGGCGATACAATTCAGAAGAGTACTGTCACGAGAGTTTGGGGTTGTGACATGTGTCAAACAGGTAGGCAGTGTGTCACCAGTTTTGTTTAACATAGTTCAAAACGAAATAATCAGACAGTGGAGAGCAATAAACAACGAAGTGGGAGCATCGAATGTCTTTTTATTCCAAGCCATGAGGGCTGTCCTCTATTTTAGGTGACGATGCATCGGCTGTGGTCCTTGTTTTTAGATTCTGTGTGATGCCTGGTCTTCTCAGTGGTATCTCCGGTACACGGTTTTAACGTGTTTCCAGGGTGATTAAAGGTTTCATGAAATTACTGCAACCAGTCGCCCTTTGTTTTGCTCTTCAATTTTTATTATCCCATTACCGGTTTCGAACCGTCTAGCGATTCATCATGAGATGCTTCATATTTATTGATTGTCTACAGCAGTGTAGGAGTCGTGTAGCTGTGGCAAAGATGTATAAACGAAACATTTAAGTACTGACAGTGGCGAGAATTATTCACATTATGAGATAGATTTTGTTGCGTTACTTACAGTTATTAGAATCCGTTGGTTGATTGTTGGCGCACAGAGTATTCTGGAAAACAAAATTAATGTTTTCCAGTGACGTTAATTTTACTCCACTTCACACACTTAGCCACAGGTAACACGTCCCACATGCTCTACAAAACGTAAATACACCAAGGAGTATAGTTAAACATGTCAAAGAGTTTATATTAAGGCAGAGAGTCTCTTTGTTCTGCTCTTGTAATACATACTGGCGACAGTAAGTACGAATCTATTTCTCTACTGCAGGGTAATCGCTTCATTTTCCAATTACACTGTTTCAGGCGTTGTTTGGTTACAGTCTGCGCGTTTCAATGGCTAACTACCTTGAGGCATACATTTTTTAATATCCTGTGTGGAAGTGTGAGCGTAAGGGAGGGAGAATCTCCCAAGGTGGCTGACGTTTATATTTTATACTTTACCATCAGTCGCATACTTTTCACAAAACAAAACCGCACTCGTCTCCCATCAGCTGAGTATGGACGCTGACCACCTCGCTGTTGAACGCCCTATACAGACCACCACTACCACTATCACCACCACCACAATCACCAACAGGCCATCTTGGATGGCAAAACTGACAATAGCGCCCAAGCGAACTTCCTAGCCTTTGTGAGCGACATAACGATATTAAATGAGACGGAGGGAAACGTAAAGAAACAATTTGACAGACTAACCAATATTGCCAGAAGGGTAGAAGCTAAGACTGCTTAAAAATTAAAGTCACTGAATGCCACCGGATATTGAAAAGCACAGGAAGGCATCGTGAGAGAACCAAAGAAATTGGTACACCTACATAACATCGTGTAGGGCCCCCGCGAGCTCGCAGAAGTGCCGCAACACGAAGTGGCACGGACTCGACTAATGTCTGAAGTAGTTTTGGAGCGAACTGTCACCACGAATCCGGAACATCATAAATCTGCAAGAGTACGAGAGGCTGGAGATCTCTTCTGAACAGAACGTTGCATGGTACCCCAGATATGCTCAATGACGTTAATGTCTGGGGAGTTTGGCGGCCAGCGGAAGTGCTTAAACTCAGAAGAGTGTTCCTGGAGCCACTCTGTAGCAATTTTGGACGTGTAGGGTGTCGCATTGTCCTGCGGTAATTGCCCAAGTCCGTCTTAGTGAACAATGGACATGAACGGAAACAGGTGATCAGACAGGATGCTTACGTACATGTCACCTGTCAGAGTCGTATTTAGACGTATCAGGAGTTCCGTATCACTCCAACCGCACACGCACACACCATTACAGAGCCTCGACTAGCTTGAACCGTCACCTGCTGAGATGCAGGGTCCATGGATTGATGAGGTTGTCTCCATACCCGTCCTCGTCCATCCGCTCGATACAATTTGAAACGAGACTCGTCCGACCAGGCAACATGTTTCTACTCATCAACAGTCCAATGTCGGTGTTGACGGGCCCAGGCGAGGCGTAAAGCTCTGTGACGTGGAGTCATCAAGGGTACACAATTGGGCCTTCGCTCCGAAAGTCCATATCGACGATGTTTCGTCGAATGGTTCACGCGCTGACACTTGTTGATAGCCCAGCATTGAAATCTGCAGCAATGTTCTTGCAAATCTTTTTGCAACCGCAGCTATGTCGGGGATTTGATGTTTTACCGGAGTTCTGATATTCACGGCACAAACGTGATACGGTCGTACGGGAAAATGCCCATTTCATCGCTACCTCGGAGGTGCTACGTCCCATTCCTCGTGCCCTTACTATAACAGCACGTTCAAACTCACTTAAATCTTGATAACTGCCATTGTAGCAGCAGTAACCGATCTAATAACCGCGCCAGACACTTGTTTTATATAAGCGTTGCCGACCGCAGCGCCGTATTACGCTTGTTTACAAATCTCTGTCTTTGAACACGCATACCTATACCAATTTCTTTGGCGCTTCAGTGTATGACAGGAAGAAAAAGGATCAGTGAGGGGATGAGGTCAGTTGTGCAAGAAAAAGAATGTATCTACGTACGCTAAGACCATACACTGTAAGATAAAGGCAAACATTGCGATACGACATGTTGTTGACACGGTAATACTAGTTAGGCTTGGCGCAGAACAACTAGAGAAACAATAAAGGAAAATATTAGGTAGGACCTAAAAGGGATGGTGAAAGACGGATGCGAAAACCCAAGGAAGAAGTGTATTAAGGTATGAGGACAACATAAGGAGAAATCAGACTGTAAAGAACGGGACAAGTGATCAGGATTAACACTGAAGAATGGCCGAAAGACTATGGTAAACAAAGAGACCATGCAAGCTGTTGAGCTCAGAAGGATTTGTTTGAGATGGGGTCAAGGTGGAAGGGAAGGAGACTGATGAAGTAAGTATACACCGACCAGTACCCCAGAGATAATAGACGGAGAAGGATAAAGGGAAAGGACAGAGAGTCACCAATGGAGCAGACAAGGGAAGAAGATACTGAAGATCTCTGAAGACGTGTGCGAGAGGCGAAGGGTACTGAAGGATGAAGAGCGCATTTTCATACAGAAAAGGCGAAAGTCTAATGGTGCAAGGTCAGGTAAAAAAAGTGAGTGCGAAATTATTTCCCAATCGAACTCCTGTATAGTGCTTTTCGTAAGTCTAGCAGACTGCGGGCGACCGTTATCGTGGAATAGCATCATCTCATGCAGTGTCTGTAGTCATTGTTCTCGAATCGAGTCTACAAGGCGTCTCAGTTGTTGACAATGTCAGCAGTGATGGTTACATGTCGGGCACGCAATTCGTAGCACACCGCACTGTCCCTGTTCCACGTGATACATAACGTTATCTTTTGTGAATGCGCGCAGGTCTTCGAATGGAAAGTTGCTGCTTTGTCCGGGCTCAATCATTTCTTTCTTTTCCTTATGTTGGCATATATACACTATTTCTCGTCTCCAGTAACAATACAGATAGTAATGATCGGCATTGTTCACGAGCAAGCAGAGATGAACATATGGCCAGTGGCTGATTTTTGTGATTTTGGCTTGGAACATGCTGTATCCGTACACTCGATTTTTGGACCTTCCCTGTTGCATGCAAATGTCGCACAATGGTGAAATGATCAGAGTTCATCACATTTATCAGTTCTCGAGTACACTAACGTGGATCATTGTGGATTAATGCGTTTAAGCGATCTTCATCAAAAATGTATGAATGTTTCAACAAGGGAATGAGTGCGGTTCAAATGTAACCACATCCAAACCAGAGTCAGTAATGTAGAGTTTGTGTGCTGCCGACTTTATGGAACAAGATGGCGAAGACTAGGGAACGGTGATGTGTGGCAGAGGACGGTACAAGAATGGCTGCAGACTGTTTAACTGGACCCACCCTTCCCACCATCGGTCCTGACGGGAGAGGTCTGGGCGACGTGCCTTTCTTCTCATTCTTATACAGCAGCGAAGTCGTATGTATGCAGACGTGCTCTAGTGGGTACTGTGGCTAGTATACGAAGGAATCATAATGAATTAATATACAGGGTGTCCCATTTATCTTGACCACCCTAAATAACTGTTGGTCCAGACCAGATGCAAATTACGAAATGTTTCAGGCAAACGTTTTTTAATCGTCAGGGGGACATCAATCAGCATGATTGCCTTCGTTTTAGCTCTGTTTTCTACAAAGATATTAACAGCGGTATGACCTTTATAAATGTAACCCAAGGTTTTTATTCGGTAATTCATTTGCACTCCAATATATCACAATATACCATTCACTGAAACACAACGTTGTTAGTTACATAACACAACATTGACTTTGAGCCCAGGATCAAAAAACTCGTCCACTTGCTGGAGTTGTCAGAAAACAAAAGAAAACCAAGTAAAAACATAACACAAAATTGACTTTGACTGTCCTGTACCGTTGCCCAGGAGTCGAACATTCAAAGATGCTCAAAGTGGTGACCCTAGACACCGATAGCCCGGTGCACTCGTTGCCTGCTGAAGAGAATTACAAGCAAGCACGATACGTTCCTGCATGTCCTCTGGAGTTGTTGCAATATCGCGATAGAAAACGTCTTTAATGCATCCCCAAAGAAAAAAGTCCAGAGGATTTAAATCAGGAGACCTAGCGGGCCAAGCAACTGCTCCACCTTGACCAATCCATCTGGCAGGATACCTTCGGTTCAGAACACGACCCGCACGCAAGACATTATGTGCTGACATCCACCGTGTTGATACCACATAAGCATTCTGGTTCTTAGCGGCACATCATCCAGATGAGGACGAAGAATTCGTCTGAGGAAGTTGGCATATGCTGTGTCGTTTAGACTACCATTGATGAAATAAGGGCCAATAATTGTAGTACCAAGCATTCAACACCAGATGTTAACTCTCCATTGGCGCTGATGTTCCACTTGTCTAAGCGATCGCGGGTTGTCGCTGGACCAATAATGCATGTTCCTTGTATTTACCTGTCCTTTGTTTGAGAAGGAACATTCATCGGTAAATAGAACATTGGAGAAGAAGTTCGGGTTGGCGAGGATTTGCTGCTGTGCCCACTGACACAACTGTACGCGATTCTGGAAATCATTCCCATGCAATTCTTGATGTAGGTGCACATGGTAAGGATGGAACCGGTGACGTGCGAGAATACGATGTACACTGGTTTTAGGAATGCCAATCTCGTCGTGCGCTCACATGTGGATTCATAGCAACGGAAGCGAGAACAGTAACTTCGGCAGCTTCGTCTGTGCGAGTGCTACGACGATTGCGTTGTCGTGGGTTGAAACTTCCCGTTTCCTGAAGTGTCGCAACAAGACGAGAAAACATCCGTCGGGAAGGTGAGTTCTTGTCAGGATATCGCTCTCTGTACAGTTCCGCTGGCTGCGTAGTGTGGTGTCACCGCCAGACACCACACTTGCTAGGTGGTAGCTTAAATCGGCCGCGGTCCATTTAGTACATGTCGGACCCGCGTGTCGCCACTGTGTGATCGCAGACCTAGCGCCACCACAAGGCAGGTCTCGAGATACGATAGAGCACTCGCCCCAGTTGTACGACGACATTGCTAGCGACAATACGGACGAAGCCTTCCTCTCATTTGCCGAGAGCCAGTTAGAATAGCCTTCTGCTAAGTCCATGGCTACGACCTAGCAAGGCGCCATTAGCCTTACATAGTTTGAGAATTATAGTATAAATGTCTCAAGAAGAACGCTGTATTCATCACATAATAAAAGTTAAGTATAAAGCAGCTACGTACTTTTCTTGCTACCATTCAATAGTTATCCTGTTCCAGAATTGACGCCAGTCGGCGTGTGTGTACGCGTGCCTTTCTTTCGGCTACTTCAGTGTGGCGTAACAGTCTTGTTACGTCACAACACGTAGCATTTCGTCTACCTTCAACAACAACAACAACAACAACAACAATAAAAGAAACGTTACGTCGATGCACCGAGCGAGGTGGCGCAGTGGTTAGCACACTGGACTCGCATTCGGGAGGACGACGGTTCAATCCCGTCTCCAGCCATCCTGATTTAGGTTTTCCGTGATTTCCCTAAATCGTTTCAGGCAAATGCCGGGATGGTTCCTTTGAAAGGGCACGGCCGATTTCCTTCCCCATCCTTCCCTAACCCGAGCTTGCGCTCCGTCTCTAATGACCTCGTTGTCGACGGGACGTTAAACACCACTAACCTAACCGTTACGTCGATGCAGTTTGTAGGAAGGACTGCCCTTACTGTATGTCTGCTCTACACAACAGTATTTAAAAGGACTAAACTACTGTACTAAATGTACCCGTACATAAGAAAACAGTATTGCAATAACTGTTGTGCTAACTTACATTCCCCCATAGATGAGTAGCATTTCTATCTTCTCTTCGTTGGTGTACGTTCTGCTCACACTACTGTTCAACTGATGATAGTTGATGGAATGACGGGTGTGCATTCTACGTATGTTTACATTTGCCCTCTGTCACCGTCAGCACGTGGATGTGTTCCATTACCCCGTGTAACTGCACTAAGCTCTGGGAGCATCAACGTCAATGTTGTTTTATGTAATTAATAGTGTTGTATTTCAGTGAATGGTGCACTGTGATACATTTTTGAATACGTCTTCAGGAGTGCAAATGAATTACCGAACAAAAAATAGAGGTTGCCATTTAAAAAAGTCGTACCGCTGTTCGTATCTTTGTAAAAAGGAAAGCTACAACGAAGGCAGTCATGCTGATCGATAGTAATATCAGAAAATTGAGTCCGCCTTGAACTTCGTATGTCAGCACCTTTTAGTATTTTGTTTACTAACAGCCGCTCACATGGTTGCAGATGACATGATGTTCGCTAAGTAAAAAACGGCAACAGAAAAAAAGCGCACAGAAAATATGTAGCAGACAGCGGCAATAATTGCTTAAAACATGCTGTAACATACAATAAATAAGGTAGTATAAAAGTGTCCATAGAAAACTATGTTTAAAAAAAAAAAACATAATGTGCTACTGTGTTTGTATAACAATGCTGTTTTCTGCGTGTATTAGATTAAAAAACCCCCACTGATGATGATGATATTTGTCGCCGAAACTAGTTAGGGAGAATAAAGAAATAAACGAATAACAAGATGTTTTGCATCAAGGCGGACTCAATTTTCTGATATTACTGTTTTCTATGCAAACACGGACCAAATGGAAGAAATCCAAGATAAAATCATTGATGCTGACTGATGTCCCCCTGACGGCTAAAGAACATTTGCTTGAAACATTTCGTAATTTGCATCTGGACAAACAATTATTTAGCGTGGTCAAGATAAATGGGACACCCTGTATATTGTAAGAGTGCTTAATCTATCAAATCTACATTTTGCTATAGAGGTGATTCGCAGTAACTTATTGTAATTCATTTTTCTGAATTTGGTCTATTGAGCGTGACGTGTTAAGGCTACTTCTTACTTACGAGTCCGTGTAAACTTGCTAACATCAAATCCCCGTCCCGAAGAGCAGCAACAGATTAAGACGTTTCCCACATGCGCAAAAGGGAACGCACTTCTGAACACATCTGAACTTTCCACATCTACAGAAACTACCTTACTGCTCGCTGACTATTAACTTTCAAAGCACGCCTCCACACCACCTCCGCCACAGAGGGCTCGACTACCCTCCAGCACCCTACGACTGCCGTCGACCGGCTCCTCGATTCTGGGAGCTGCCCACGGCTCCACGACATCATTTTCACACGCCTACATTTCAGGCAATCAGCCTCGAGAGCCATTTCCTGCTAACGCGCAGAGTTCACCTGTAAAGTGCCTTACGCTTGCCGACGCTTTTCAGAAGTCTGTTTTCCAAAGGAAACGCCAGTCATTCTGTGGGAGAAACAGTCGCCTTTGAAGGCCACAGACTCGGGCCAGGCCAGTACCATTTAGCCGGATTAGTGGAACCCAGCCCATTGTCTCGAGACTGGGGAACAGCCGCAGTCCCACGGACATTGGCAAACAGGCGTTGACCCTCACACCAGCGGTCAGCTGTTGGCGACAGTCGCGGCTTGTAAATGATACGTCACACCGTGTGTTCTACTGTTAGAGGCTACCATTCAATACTGCTGTGCATCTAATCTACAGCATACTCCGCAAACCAACTAATGGCACGTGGTGGAGGGTACTTTCGGTACCACTACCTGATCCCTCCAACCCTGTTCCACTCGCGAATAGTGCGTGGGAAGAATGATTGTCGGTAACCCTCGGTATTGCCTCTAATATCTCGAATTTTCTCCCCGTGGTCAATACGCGAGATGTATGTGGGGGTGAGCAGTGTGTCGGCTGGCTCAAATGGCTCTGACAAGGGGAGGCCGCCAATTGTGAAATTCAGATTCGATTCATACTGCGCATAATAAAAGCTCATGGCAAGAGGTGTAATGTGGCAAAGCACCAAGATGCACTTCTAAGCCGTTGTCGAGAAAATCGACAGTTAAAAGAAACCGTTGCCGTGAAATACTCTCTACGATCAATATCGTTCTACAGCGTCGTGATGCAGCGGTAAGCGCTCGGGTTCGTAATCCTAAGGTCGCCGGATCGAATCTCGCGCCAGGCAACTTTTTTTTTTTTTTTAGTATTTGTCTTTCGTAATTCATATATATATATATATATATATATATATATATATATATATATATATATATATAATTCCCAGCAATCAGTTACAACAATTATGCATATAATAAGTTGTTGAAAGTCGTTTGCCGTGGAAAATCTGGCGACTTCGAACGTCATTATGTTTTCCGTAAACAAAGTTGTATTTCACAAATGTTATTAATTGTCTTCATAATGTGAATAGAGACCCCACGAACACAAATTTGCTGTGGCAGGTATGAAATATAAACTCCGTTACTCGCTCGTTACACTTGAAGAACAGACGTTGAATGGGCCGAAACGAGCCGCCGCATAACCAGCGTAGTTGCCTGCTACCTTTGAAAGAAGGTAGATGCGGTCCCTAGCGCAACTTATAATATCGTCGAAAATCAGTGCGGACGGGAGAGCTTTGGTACACCCTGTTAAACAAACGGAAAAATGGAGGCGGTACAATTGGAGAGCCGTCCGCTTTCACCAACATGCATAAGCAATTCATTAATAGTATATATATATATATATATATATATATATATATATATATATATATATATTTGAATTACAAAAAACTAATTATAAAAAAAATTGCATGGCGCGAGATTCGATCCGGCGACTTTAGGATTACGAACCCGAGCACTTACCGCTGCACCACGACGCTGTAGAAAGTTATTACTTGTAGAGAGTCTTTCACCGCAACGGTTTCATTTAACTGTCGATTTTCTCGACAACGGCTGAGAAGTGCATCTTGGTGTTTTGCCACATTACACCTCTGGCCATGAGCTTTTATTATGCGCAGTATGAATCGAATCTGAATTTCGCAATTGGCGGCCTCCCCTTGTGAGCACTATGGGACTTAACTTCTGAGGTCATCAGTCCCCTAGAACTTAGAACGACTTAAACCTAACTAACCTAAGGACGTCACACACATCCATGCCCGAGGCAGGATTCGAACCTGCGACCGTAGCGGTCGCGTGGTTCCAGACTGTAGCGCCTAGAACCGCTCGGCCACTCCGGCCGGCCCGTGTGTCGGCTTTCAACATATATCGCGCTGTTAAAATTGTTCTGAGTCCTTCCATTCCATCGTTAATTGATTCTTTCATATTTATCGATATGCTGCGTACGATTCTGTTGAGATTCCCCTCTGGCGGCGTGTCTGGTCTTATCGATCTTCCGAGTCTTTGCTTCCTGTTAGCCTTGTGTAAGGGAATAATATCTTTGGAGGGATGGCCGGTTGGTTGCCTAGCGGTGACGAGTCGGTCGGTCGGTTTTTAAAATCGGGATTTAGAGACTGTCGTACGATGAAACCGCGGTGTGGCGTGGCGTTGGAGAGTTGGCTGTTGTTCCGAGAAGCCGTGTGGTCTATCCGGAGGGTGTGAGACGTGTTGGGACAAGGGCTGTAAGCTATTGCTGTGAACACCCGGGGGCGACGGCTGTGGTTCTGAGTCACTACTTGGTGGGAGCGGCAACGGATGTCTAAATTTTCCGTCTGGAGGCGGGAATGATGGACTAGTAACTCGCTTAACCTGAGGAGTGGTATTTCGCCGCCGTGGGTGCAGAGAAGACGAGGGCTCCGGTGACAGAGCGCTTGGCTGCGTGACTGTGCCCAGTTGGGTACGCTGGCGACGTGGACACGGTCGTGTGTGAGGAACCCTTGCATCGGAGTTCACCTGCTGTTTCTCTGACAAACTGCAAGTTAAGTTGGTTAAAGGTTTAGATGTTACTTGAAGAATTTTGGTTTGTGCAACCAGCGTCTTTTCTGCCTTGTGGCCTCCTGCGTCCGGGTTTCCTGTCCCTGTCCACGGTGTATTTATAGACAGCGACCTTTTGACTTCTTATTGGTACTGCCTGTGACGAAGTGTATTTTTGGGCAGGGATTATTGTTTTAGATTACATTTTTTCTGCCTTGTGGCCCCCTGCGTTCGAATTTCCTGTCCCTGTCGCCGGTGTAATTATAGACAGTGATCTTTTGGCTTCTTATTAGTACTGCCTGGGAGGAAGTGTATTTTTGGGCATGGATTAAGATTCCTGATTTGATTCCTCCTCCTCCCCTGGCCTCGCGTGAGGTCGATGTGATTGCTGAATGTGAGGCGTTGTGGGTCTGTTAGTCCGCTTCTAGCCTGAGCATCCTTCGGGAGACAATTGTGGCCGCCCTTACACCCGGTCGGTTAATTACTTCTATCCCAGGACATTTTGGTGGCAGGACATGGTATTAAAATTGTTAGTTATTGTAAAATGTTAAATGGTTGTATTTTACTCTGATTGTTTTTGGCCACTGTTCAAAAAGGTTAAGTTTGCCTTTCATTTGTGGGTTTTTTAAAATTACGTGCCTTCAAAATTGTTAGTAATTGTAAAAGGTGAATGACTGTATCTTTACTTTGATTGTTTTTATCTACTTGGCATCCTCTGAAATTGCTAGTTCTGCCTCCCTGTTAGCGAGCCCTTGTAATTTAATATCTTGTTGCGCCGAAGTTTAAAAGAAGTGGCTCCCTACATGTTCGGTAGCGAAATTGTATGCAAATTTGTGTTTTTCTTTCATTACTTGGAAAGTTTTAATTTTCTTATTAAATGATTTATCAAAGTCTGTTTTAAGTAAAATGGCTTGTCTATTAACGGTAAAGTTTGAAATTTCATTACTTGGAAAATTTTGATTTGTTATCAAATGTTTTATCAAAGCCGATTTAAGTAAAATGGCTTGGCCGTTAACTGTAAAGTAAATTGTTTTGAAAAGGCACTCATGCCTGCTAGTTTCTTTGGATCTGTTCCTGGTCAAGTGGTAAAGAAACGACTTGAAGTAATCAATAAAGAAATTGTAAATTGCAACTCGACAGTAACCAACTAATTTTGGCCCCGTTTCCCAACTGCAGTTTTCCTTGATTAATCGTAGCACCCGTCTCAGGAGGGAAGTAATATGTTGTCCGACTCCTCCTGAAAAGTGCTATCCCGAAATTTCAATACTAAATCTCTCTGTGATGCTCAACGCCTCTCTTGTAACGTCTACCAGTGGAGTTTGTTTACCACCTCCCTAAAGTTCTCTCGCCAGCTAAACGATACCGTGACGAAACCCGCCGCTCTTCGTTGGATCTTCTCTCTCTCCTCTATCAGTCCTACCTGACAGGGGTCCTAGATAGATAAACAAAAGAATCGCACGAACAAGCGCCTTATAAGCCACTTCTTTCGTGGATGAGCTACATTCCCTTAAGATTCTTCCGATGAATCTGAGTCTGGTGTCTGCTTTTCCCACTGTGTGTTTTATGTGATGATTCCACTTACGGTCGCTCTGGATAGTTACGCCTAGATATTTTACGGCAGTCGCTGTCTCCAGCTGTTTGTCGTATTGTACTCGCAGATTGCAACGTTTCTCGATTAACGGGTACCGATAAGTTGCAGGAATTTCCTTCCGTTCTCGAATTTCCTGATTTTAATCGAATTCTTCCATCCTTGAGCTATAATACTGATGCTGACTCCCTTCTCTCTCGGTGTTTGTAAATTCAAGGTTGCCCTCAAATTTGCCCGTAGAAATAGGCATTGCACAATCCCTGTGCAAGCAAATGCATGAATGTTGTTTGTAACGTACAACATCGACAGACGCCATTTTGAAACTGTCCTGCAGTCTGTTGCTATCTGCCGGAAGTGACGGAAACTTAGCGCGCTAACTCAGGAGACTGCAAACAATACATACGCTACGTTTTACATTCGTTGCATTGTTTTCGGCTGTGGAAAAAAAAATGCGGTGCTCTACTACTTGGGCAACGTACTGGAAAGATAATCTGGGTTGATGAAGGAGCAATTGTATTGGTAAATTCTTTCTGCATTGTTGAACCTCTACCCGAGAATGAAGAATTGGAAAAGGTGAAATGTTTTTCACATCGTTGTTTATCTGGTGTATGGGAAATTGAAGAAAGCAAAGTAGTGCTTGTCAGTATTGATAACTTTAGCCCTGAGGAGATACAACTATCACTTGGGAATCTGTTAACTAATTTAAAAGTAATGGATAAAGACGAACTGGACAGGCATTTCATGTTCAATTGCTCCACATCGGGACAATCTGCCAGCTTGGCGACACTGAGAAGTAAAGCAGCACATCTAGAGGGACAGGACAAGGAGGGCGTGGATAGACTTTTAGAGGAATATATTCGCTTGTTTGATCCTCCTGTCCTGACCCACTGCCTGCCACGCAACTAAAGTGCGCGTCATTTACGACGGCGGCCGAGTTTAGGTTCGTTCTGCGCATCTGACGTCACACAACACAGTCAGCCAATGAACAGAGAACGACGTTGCCAGAGCTCGACTGCAGTACAGAGCACGTACGAGTGTCTTCAGTTTTAAAAACGTTCAGTCATAAATAAAGTAATTGAGCAAAAGCAATGTCTTGATAGAAAACTTTCCATAAAAGAAAGTTTAGAAAAAGCATTCTTTATACCAATTGCTTCATATTCTATCAATTAATTAAACCAAACAAGCAATAAGCCTCCTAATTCAGGCGATAGCAAGGAAATTCATTCTCACTAATCGCTTTTTTGCAATAAAGAACAGCAGTAATTGTTTATATCCTTAGTTCGACGAAACGTAATTCATAGTCATACCGACAGTGTTTGTCGGTATTTTGGGAGATATATTGAATGACGAGCTGTGTTAGCGTATTGGTTAAGGTGTTTGGCTGCTAAGCGAAAGGTTCAAACCTTATTTGGGGCTAATATTTTCTTTGTTTAGTAACAATATCGAAGTGTCTTAATTCATGAATTTTATTCGTTTGAATGTAATTTTTTTAAATTTCTAGTGGCAACTAAAATCGACCATACGGAAAGTATACGCTGTGGACTTTTACCTCTGCAAACTCTTCAAAATTTCGTGCAATGGTTTACTACCTTTAATGCTGCACAATAACTGCGTTGAACATCGAAACAAAATTGAGTCATTTATGGGGGGAAGGTATCAGTCAAGAAGATGTGTAAAAATCAAACTTTTGGGCCAAATAGTTTTTGTGAAATTGAATGATAAGTGTGTCAAAGCAGTCGGAACACCGTGTGTCTGCACAGGCGAGCAGTGGAGTGATGACAAAACAGCAATCTCCCGCGTCTGGGCGGGCATGCGCGAGCCGCGAAGATAAAAGAATTGAACTATAACTCAACATCGTTTTGCGACTGCGAATGAACCACCTGTTTGTAAGAAACCATACTGTGTTCCTCAACCCTTAGAGCCTGTCATGGAAGACCTTACAAGTCAACTTGTGTAGGCATTTCATTCACGATGGGTCCACGGCGCGATTCTGACCGCCTCTGCATGCGCCTTTGTGTTCAACGGGGCAGTTTTTAGTCTGCCTGTTGCTGGGGTCAGCGACCTTCGCTGGTGCACCTCCTCACAGGCTGCCTACCAGGGCTACCTGTCTAGGGGATGTTGGCTTCTCCACGTAAAATTACAGTTGTTGTGGTTGGTGAACAATAAATGAATGCTTTAACAGTGATGCTTTCATGGCGATAGCTCATATAACTACCAGGCATCCACAAACCTCTGCAGACCAGGCGTTTGGTGAGCACGATATATTCAACACATCCACGTGGAGGAAGAAACATGTGATGATATCCATACTAAGGCTTCCCACAAACATACAGGGAATAGGCAAAATAATTTGAACATCTGTATTTAGTTGGGAATGATTTATTAACAGGGAATGAGACCCCCATTTGCCCGTAATACGGCTGTGATTCGTCTCGGAGTACTGGAATACGATTGTATAGTCTAAAGTGGAATCTTATGCCACTCTTCGATAAGAACCTCTTCTAACTCCTGTAGTGATGAGGGTGGCGAAAATCTGCCCCGGAGTCTGCGCTCCAATACCGCCCACAAGGGTTCGATAATGTTCGAGTCCGGGGACTGCGCTCGCCAGGGTAGACGCTGCAGTTCAGTCGCATGCTCCTCATAGCACGATTGTACTGCCCTGTCTGTGTGAATCAGTACATTATCGTGCTGAAATATGGCATCATTGTAGGGGAACAACGTTTGAATCATGGGGTGCACCAGATCGCCTACAGTGTTCAAATAATCGTTGGCTGTAATACGGCCTTTGAGAGTAATGACGGGACCAGTAGAATACCTTGATATGGCTGCTCACACCATCACACTTCCACCTCCGTACTTAACCATTAGAATCAAGCAATCAGGACTGTAGGCTTCTTTTTGCGTTCTCCAGACGTAAACCCAACCCGATGTTAGAAATAACGAAAACGTTGACTCGTCGGACCGTTTAACGCGTTTCCTCTAATCAGCCGTCCAGGATTTATGCTCCTAACACCATGGTTTACACTGTTTTGTGGTGCTTCTTGTCACTAATGGTGACGGTATAGCAACTCATCAACGAATATTCGCTTTATGGAGTTCTCGGCGGACAGTGTCGATAGATTCGGGGTCTCGGAGATGGCCATTGAACTCTGCAGCCGCCGTAGTTTTGTGTTGTTTTGACACAATTCCTGTTGGCTTACGACGATCTGTATCATTAGATTTTGATTTGCGCCCATTATTACGCTTACACGATGATGTCTTTCCACGTTTTGTGTAGGCTGTCACGATTGTTGAAACAGTTGCTCTTGAACCGTTCAATAAGTTGGCTGTCTTGGTTACTGATGCTCCAACTAATCGGGCCCCCACAATCTGCCCTCTTTGGAACTCTGTTAAGTCTTTCATTGCACATCGACCTCGGCCTCTTAACGCAAATACGAAGTGTGCACTACGCGTAACAACCTGCACTGATGCCTAGTCCGTACTGAGAATGCACATCAGTCCAGGGCGACACGTGCGTTGTTGACCGCCAAACACAACCATCCAATTAGTTCCACATTACTTTGGCTATCCCCTGTGGCACAGGCTTGAAGTCCGTATGTGAAATGAAACAAATGCAACCCTTGTGTGGATTTTCTCACTCTGCCCAAATATGTTAGTGTAACCATAAATGTGAAAAGGCAGATGGAGTGATCAAATCAGTGCCTGCTTTTGCCAGACTTCATTAAACACTCTAAGAAAGAAAAACAGACACACCACGAAGGAACTATCCAAATGCGACGGCAATCGTTAGATGTGATGTAGATGCACATGCAATCGCATTTTCAGAAAAAAACTGGATGATTTACTCAAGAGAGAGAGCTTCACAAATTGAGCAACTCAGTAATGCGTGGTTACGAATGCAGGCAGTTACTTGACTTGCCATTGATTTACAGAGCTCTTGGACGTCCCCCTGAGGGACATCGTGCCAAATTCTGTCCAACTGGCGCGTCAGACCGTGAAAATCCCTAGCTGGTTGCATGACCCAGCCCATAATACTACAAACGCTCTCAAGTGGAGAGATCCGGCGACCTTTCTGGCCAAGATGGCGTTTGGTAGACATGAAGATAAGAAATGGGAACGCTCGCCGTGTGAGAGTCTACGATGGACCATAAGGGGCAAGAATACCATCGACGTACCGCTGTACTCTAAGGATGCCGTGGATAACGACCAAAGAGGTTCTGCTGTGAAAAGAAAGAGCAACACACACCATCACTCCCAATTGTCGGGTCATATGGCGGGTGATGTATGTATCTCACCACCGTCTGGAGCTCTCTCCCTCTTGAATAAATCGTCCAATTTTTCTGAATCTGTGTTCATTTTTTGTTTGTAGACATACATCACATCTGTCGTTTTCCATCCTGCTCTGATTACTCCTTTGTGGAGCGTCTTTTACTTTTTCTTTTCTTTTGTCATTGATAGTTATTTTGATACCCAAATAGAAAAACTTGCCTTCTACATTTAGTGTCTAGCCCTCTCAGATCGCCTAATTTAATTCCAGTATAGCATTCTTGAAAAAGATGGTAATAAAATGGTTAGGATGTGGGGATCCAGGAGCTATAAACAACATGTCCCAGACTCAGCAGAAATGTTTTTACAATGTTATTGGAGTGCGAACAAATTTACATAAGGTACATGTTGGTAACCTGGGCACATTTGATAAAGTCATATATTTACTGAATTGTGAAGGCACTAAACTCAAAACCATTTGAAATGGGATAGTCTGTGAAAAGAGCTACCAAGTAAACTCAACGTTGAAGGATTTAACAGTGTGAGGTTGAGAGGTTCCATGTCCTCTTTTGCATGTCTCCTCCCATTTTCATCAATTTTATTAATGCTATATGTCATTTCACGGTAGCAACAGACCCAATTAGGTTATTGTAATGAGGGTATTTCTACTGAGACCTCAAAAAAATACTTTTCACTTGATTCCTATGCATATTGGGTTACTTACCTGGGTGGCTAGAGCGAGTCAAGCATCGGAGGACGCGGCACACGGCACTTCCGGTTGGTGGCTGCACTTCCCTGAATTCTGAGGGGTTCGTACAATAGACTTAAGCGCCTGGCAGAACGACTGACGTCGGTCGAGTTTCGCCTATTGTATGCAGGGCGAAACGATCTGCGAGACGTCGGAGTGTCGCCGCAGTTTATGTATTTACCATTCTGGCGCGTCCGCAAGGAAGATTCTTGGCACCGACTGACTGCATCGCCCTCATGATTCTGAGAATACTTGTGGACCGTGCCGTGCTGTGTGCGACTGTCTGGCGCTGGATGACCAGTGGTCTAGGCAGGTTGTTTTCATAGCCGATCAAACGGCAGGTTCAGTAGGTTCAGTGCCCTGAGCTGGTCAACTTAAACTGAGGCCAGTTGACGTCATAAAGCCCTTCTCGAAATTGAAGGTAACGGTCGCTGTTGGCGCGAATGATGTTCCGAGACAGTGTCGGGGTATTTTGGAATCAGCACTGAATGCTGATTCGCGGTTTTCGAGGAGAGTAGGGAGTTGTGCAATGGTGGCTTCGCTCTTGCATCGCATCACAGAGGGGATCCGGGATCTGATCTTTGTGGGAGTTGGATGGTCTTGCGACTTGGTAGCTCTTTTTCGGAAGAACTTAGGATTCTCGGACAGCCTTCGAGGCCAGGGGTTGACACAGAGTTGCTGCACGGCAGAAGTCGGCGCCTACATCATCAGAATGCTGCCTACCAACGACGTGCTGCAGATTTCAGTATTGGTACAGTATTTTGCGGCTCCGGCATTGTAGGACCTTATCAATTTTATACTGAATCCCTCAGCAGCACGCGCGCTCGCTTTGCTACAAGTCCACCTTGCTTGTTTCTCCATGTGATCCCATTTGAGCTCTCACTACTATATAGTCAGAAGATTAATATTTGAGTCATTAGGACCTCCAGTCAATCTATTGCTTCACTGAGAGTAGGAGCACCTACTTCTCGAGCCAACTCCTGTTCTCATAATAGCTCAGTATACCCTATCCTTTAACCTGCTGTTTGTGTCGTTAATTATGTGCATTTATGTTCTGATATATAATAAATCTCATTGTAATATTTAATCCGCATATCATTTCGTAGATATATGTAGAATCCCATTTCCTGTTGTTTATTATGATAAACTTCTCTTTTTTGAGTAGATTACGATTTTTATTAAATTATTGTGAGTGTGCACTCCTTATTTTACCAACTAGCAGGGTCCACCATCATTTTCTTCCGTTACCGTTGTGCGCATAATTAATTAGGTAGTAGATAAGGAGGGGTTCGAGTGCATGTCTCGTTCTCATGATAAATTCGTCTGAATTAAAGAGGTACAAACTCTTCTCCACCCCGGCACTTCGCATAATATGGCGACCCTTGCCTCGGTTCTTTCCTATGACTGCTGAGACGCTGTCAGCACTTGATCGATAACATTTCATGATTAAAGAAATACACCATAATTAATTTTCTTTGCCGTAATTAGATTTCGCAATAGAAGTATTTTGTGGCGTGCATGTAATAGCCATTGATTTGTTTCATTTTATTAGTAATTTCATGCTGTTTTATTTTGTGTGTGTTGTTTGATGTGTGTGCGTTCTGTACCACATCACATTCCATTGAAACTGACAGCGTTGCTTCAGTGTTGAAATTATTTTGGAGGGGTTGTTTTATCGACATTTGTACTTGTGGGTTAAATTCTTTTCTTAGTAGTAGGAGTCGATTAGTGCCATTTTCGTTTCAAGTGTTATTTGGGGTTTTCGCTGTTATATTTTTGTTTTTGTTGATGTTCCGTGAATGAATGCTCACTCATAGCAGGGCGCGACTGTTGTCGAAAGCAACTCAAGCAAACAGACTGCACACGATAGAGCAGGATCAGGGTAGTAACAAGGTTGAGCCAGATCAATAATTGTTGAATTTCCCTACGGGACAGGAGGTGTGGAACACAAACGTTAGACGCGAATCGGTGGCAGACCGAGAACAGGAGGATCTGAACGATGAAGCCGGTGAGGAAGAAGGGGAGGCAGAAGTGAATAGGCATGTGGAGGCTCTTGTTTATATAAATAAGAACACGTATGCGAACATACTGAGGAAATTTCGGCCTCGACAGTGTAACAGTGCTCAAGTGTTTAGAGTAACATCACCACTTGGTGAAGACGGGCCCAGTCAGCCGAGGGTTTTACACTGCTGGCCATTAAAATTGCTACACCACAAAGATGACGTGCTACAAACGCGAAATTTAACCGACAGGAAGAAGATGCTGTGATATGCAAATGATTAGCTTTTCAGAGCATTCACACAAGGTTGACGCCGGTGGCGACTCCTACAACGTGCTGACATGAGGAAAGTTTCCAACCGATTTCTCATACACAAAGAGCAGCTGACCGCCGTTGCCTGGTGAGACGTTGTTGTGGTGCCTCGTGTAAGGAGGAGAAATGCGTACCATCACGTTTCCGACTTTGATAAAGGTCGGATTGTAGCCTATCGCGATTGCGGTTTATCGTATCGCGACATTGCCGCTCGCGCCGGTCGAGATCCAATGACTGTTAGTAGAATATGGAACCGGTGGGTTCAGGAGGGTAATACGGAACGCCGTGCTGGATCCCAACGGCCTCGTATCACTAGCAGTCGAGATGACAGGCATCTTATCCGCATGGCTGTAACGGATCGTGCAGCCACGTCTCGATCCCTGAGTCAACAGATGGGGACATTTGCAAGACAACAACCATCTGCAGCAACATTTCGACGATGTTTGCAGGAGCATGGACTATCAGCTCGGAGACCATGGCTGCGGTTACCCTAGACGCTGCATCACAGACAGGAGCGCCTGCGATGGTGTACTTAACGACGAACCTGGGTGCACGAATGGCAAAACTCCATTTTTTTGGATGAATGCAGGTTCTGTTTACAGCATCACGATGGTTGCATCCGTGTTTGGCGACATCGCGGTGAACGCACATTGGAAGGGTGTATTCGTCATCGCCATACTGGCGTATCACCCGGAATGATGGTATGGGGTGCCATTGGTTACACGTCTCGGTCAACTCTTGTTCGCATTGACGGCACTTTGAACAGTGGACGTTACATTTCAGATGTGTTACGACCCGTGGCTCTACCCTTATTCAATCCCTGCGAAACCCTACATTTCAGCAGGAAAATGCACGCCCGCATGTTGCAGGTCCTCTACGGGCCTTACTGGATACAGAAAATGTTCGACTGCTGCCCTGGCCAGCACATTCTTCAGATCTCTCACCAATTGAAAACGTCTGGTCAATGATGGCCGAGCAACTGGCTCGTCACAATACGCCAGTCACTACTCTCGTTGAACTGTGGTATCGTGTTGAAGCTGCATGGGCAGTTGTACCTGTACACGCCATCCAAGCTCTGTTTGATTCAATGCCCAGGTGGTTGTTCTGGGTTCTGATTTTCCAGGATCTATGCACCAAAATTGCGTGAAGATGTAATCACATATCAGTTCTAGTATAATGTAATTGTCTAATGAATACCCGTTTATCATCTGCATTTCTTCTTGGTGTAGCAATTTTAATGGCCAGTAGTGTATTATTAGAAATTTGGGGGGGGGGGGGGTAAAGGAAATAAAGCAGAGCCTAGAAAAGAGAATGGATGAAGTGGAGGATAAGGTTCTTGCGATTGTGAATAAAGTGAAGAATTGCATAGCGGAGGTCGGTAAGATGAGTGTCGAAGCCAAGAAAAGGGCCACCGAAGCCAAGAGGGATGCAGAGTTAGGAAGGGTAGAGGCAGCTGGCGCCAAAAAATTCGCAAAAATCGCAAATAACCGTGCCAGAATTGCTGGGAGAACTGGACACGTCAATGCGGTAGGAATTGCTGCAATACAGGCCCAGAGGAAGGAAGCACTTGCGAGTACGACGCAGAGAATGGTAAGCATTGAAGAACACGTTGCGGTTACCACCCGAAGATGCGAAAGTGTAGAAGAACGTGTAGCTCGCCTGGAACGCCAAGTACAAACTGGTACATCGCGTCCAGAGGCGACGACGACTGGCGGACATGGAAGAGTGGCGCCAGACGGCGGTTCACCGTGCATCGGCTCGGCGCAAGTTAGTGGACTGCCAAGCGCACACATCAGCCCAGAGAGCGCACGGGTGCAAAATTACAGCCCGACTGTAACAACTAACGCTCAGTTCCAGTATCATTATGGGGCAGAGCTATGTGGTCACAGCACGCACCATGAGATGTCAGTTCGCGTCGAACGTACAGGTGCGTTTGATACTAGAACCAATAGAAATGTGCAAGAGGAATCAGAGTTTGATTACAAACACTTTTTGTCGATCCTCAAATTCCAAAATTTCCGGGAAAATGGATGCTCGCTTGACCCACCTAATTTAGCTGTCACAATTTTCTAACATGCTACCAATATCTTGGCCATTGACAGCAAAATTTGAATTTATCTGCGGGCACATCGAGGGCACGGCAGCTGAGAAAATGCTCTGTGTTGCGGGTACATGCGGAACGTACCAAGAATTGACCGAGGCGTTTCTCGGAACGTATTGGTCGCGCGAAATGCAATACCGTATAAAACAGGAATTCATTTTGGGTTCAAAAAATTGTTCAAATGGCTCTGAGCACTATGGGGCTTAACTTCTGAGGTCATCAGTCCCCTAGAACTTCGAAGTACTTAAACCTAAGTAACCTAAGGACATCACACACATCCATGCCCGAGGCAGGATTCGAACCTGCGACCATAGCGGTCGCGCGGTTCCAGACTGTAGCGCCTAGAACCGCTCGGCCACCCTGGCCGGCGAAATCATTTTGGGTCTGGAGGCATCAGGATACAAGAGACCCACGAAGCTCTTTGAGGCTTTCATTAAAAAGAACCAGTTTCTTGATGTGCCACATAATGATGCCGAAATAATTAAGTTCTGTTTCGCTAAACTGCCAAGAAACTACCAGCAAGCGCTTGTAGGACAGTACGGATAGAATATTGAAACATTCAAAAGCCTTTTGCGTGAGTTGGAGCTAATTTTTGAAAAAGAAGCGGCACGGCAATATAACCATCACAGTGGCAAATTTCGTGGAGCACCCCGCAATAACAACAACAATGACAGGGCGACTGAGCTTGAAGGAACCCTCAGGAAGCATGACTATGGGAGGCAAAATTCAGGACGGCAGAGTAACTGGCAGAGACAAAACGATACCCGCCAGTACGACACGAGCTGGAGGGTCAGAGGTTCACATGAACAGCGAGATGAGTCTATTGAAACACGTGGTCCTAATCCGATTTCCAATCACCGAAACAGAAATGGTAGGCGAGGTTGAAGCCACGACCGTGCGGATTCGGCTCGGTGAAAATCCACACGAATACTCGGACAGAGCCGTTAACATATGTTGAAATGTAAGGAGGGAGAAAACGTTGTTTTCGTATTTAAAAAAAAATAATGTTGCCTGTATGTGAAACAAAAGGGAAACATTTCTTAAATAGAATGGGTTAGAAAACATCTTACTGTTGTGTACAACCGCTACGATCACAGGTTCGAATCCTGCCTCGGACATGGATGTGTGTGATGTCCTTAGGTTAGTTAGGTTTAATTAGTTCTAACTTCTAGGCGACTGATGACCTCAGAAATTAAGTCGCATAGTGCCCAGAGCCATTTGAACCAATTCTTTTTGTTGTGTACATATTAGACAGTAAGTGTGGTAATTAGTTATTATTTTATATTCTTTAACATGTACATGTGTAACTTGTAGGGGCTACGAAGCGACATATGATCTTGCGCGATATTGGTTAACTCAGAAAGCAAAGCGTCGGTCTAACTCACTGAAAGTTTACCGTCTTACCTCCTTGCCTAGGGACGCCAGATGAAAGTTGATGTCGTCAAGCCCTGAATCAAAATTGCGCACAGTGGTTAGACACTGGACTCGCATTCGGGAGGACGACGGTTCAATCCCGCGTCCGGCCATCCTGATTTAGGTTTTCCGTGATTTCCCTAAATCGCTCCAGGCAAATGCCGGGATGGTTCCTTTCAAAGGGCACGGCCGACTTCCTTCCCCATCCTTCCCTAATCCGATGAGACCGATGACCACGCTGTCTGGTCTCCTTCCCCAAAACAACCAACCAACCAAAATTGCGCAACGGATAACTGAGGAGGGGAGCTTGAGAGCGCTACCTAGAGAGCGTGCCCTTTCTGTACGATACTAGGCAAGGGGCTGGAGGGCTCACACGCTGATGTGTGGATCCCTGCATTCTATGGCTTTTATTTTAAATAAATTCCTTTAACTTGACTTCTTTGTGATTTTTAAGGTATGTTAAAGATTGATGACAGTTGATTTCCTATTTATAACATTATCACTCGACTTTACAGCGATAGCAGCAATTGTTTCAGTTTACAGATATCACAATTTTACAACTTATAGCTCGGGTATATTATATACTAATCTGCACGCACATTTCTGCGGGTAAGACGGAATTGCGTTGGCCAAATGTGTACCGCCAAAGTCTCCCAATATTTTACATAGGACATTCACTATGTGAGGAGGATAACGGGCAAACTGGGGACCAGATACTATAACACAGGGGGTCAAATTTCCGGAATTAAACGAGCACATTCATTACCTTACACAATCCGAAGCTGGAAATAAAAGAATTAGTACAAATATTCAGATACCTCTCTTCCATGCTTGAACATTTAGACAGACGCACTGAGGGCACGTCCGCTCACTTACCTGTCTTCTGTAACACCCCATAGAATATGGCGGGCATTCGGAGGTCTTCCTGGGCCCCGGTGGAGGGGGTGATCGAACCACTTGGCCGTGACCAACCTCTACAGCCCAAATCTTGTGACACTGGAAAGTCTTTGACTTTTACCTGCCTGTGCTGTCTCTCTGATCCCCCAGCCAGGAGTGAGGTTGGCACTGCTATACTACAGAACTACTTCACAACAAAGATTTGGCCACACTTTATGGAAAGGTGTGAGGAGGATTAGAGAATTTCATGTGCAGATTCACATCCACGTACAAGAAATGCATAATACACGACACATATAAATACGCATTATGAAGCCTGACACATTTCTTTCCACCCGTCCACATGGGTTCTGTTGCACCCGCGGCCGGCCGCATCGTGTAATAAAATTGGCTGCGGAGCCGCCTCTGTTTCTATTTCCCGGTGCGAGCGAGCAGCGAAACCTGCTGCTTATAAAGCGGAAACTACTGTACCGTTTCATCACTTTTCCGGACTTTCCGTTACATGGGGGAGCCTCCACTCTTCCGAGTCATTGGCAACACAAACTCGATCTCCACGTGTGTTTTGTCTTTACACCATACCTATTACTGTGTCTTTGTTGAGGAAGAGCTACTGGATGCATATCGACAGTGTTCTGGGCACGCCTTACAGCGTTGCACCATTTGTTTGTTTTCGCGGTATGTGTCACTGGTGTCATGGGCACAAAACTGCAGTGTTGCACATATTTTCAGTGAGGCTTTTCTTTTCAATGGCGAGTTGGGCACACCACAGCGCCGATGCACCATACTCTTAGGTTATGGAAGCGGGTATACAAAGGTGGCCGCTGTACCCGCCCATGCTTCTGATGCTGGGCGCAACCTTTCTGGAGTGTGGCGAGTTCCTCGTACGATGCTACGTCACGTCTCTGAATGCGTGCGGTCGTCGGGATTTATCGTATGAGCCGTGTAAGGCAGAAGGTATGGAATTCCTCAACAAGTCCGGTAATTGGTGTCTTGTGGGAGGCCTAACACACAAGAGAAGTCCAAAAGTATGACATTTATAACAACTTGTTTACAGAGGTAGAGTCTTTGCATTGTAACTCGCGAAGTCTGCCGTGTTTTCTTTGTGTAAATTTTCCACCGTAAGTTTCAATACATCGAGTTCCATCTCAGATGAGTAGCGACCAACTCAGCGTATCGGCCAAGCCAGAGACAGCAATATCCATCGAGTTGTCTCAGCGGGGCAGGACGAGGGAGTATGAATGGTAAACGGGTGTAGCCGATAAGTTACAAATAGTATTTTTATTAATTTCCATTACTAAGGTCATTGCAGCTAATTTTATCTCGTCTAATATGTGTCCATTGTGTATTTGTGTGCGGCCACCATGTGTTGAGCAGTTTCAGGGATCCATCGAGGCCTCTGGAATCAGAGACGGCGAGGGAAGTGCAGTGGCGGTGTGCGGACATTTGCCGCGATTTTACCTTCTCCGAAGGGTTGGGTCCCTTGTCTCCCCCTCCTCCTCCTCTTCCTCCTCCTCCTCGCCCACCACCCGACCCGCAGTAGAGGTACTTGCTGAGCCTTTCCGCTGGTTTACTTAACATAGGACCAGAATCTATACGGATTTTCCGCCACATTTCTAGAGAGAGTTTCGTTGTGGAAACTATTAAATGCATCTCGCATTGAAATCCGCACCAAATTTCGAGCCTCAGTAAAACTTCGCCAATCTTGGAGATTTTGCGCTCATCTAAATTATACGTGCCTTTTTCGGTGCTCTTGCAGCAGCTTTCTGTCGTGTTTTGTGTACCGTGGGGAATCAGTTCCGTCTGTTATTAATTTATTTGGTATGAATCTCTCGAGTGCTGTTGATACTATTTCTTTGAACTTCATAGTTTGGAAGGATTGGAGACTGTCTTTTAGAAAGACGTCAACCGAATTTTCAGTTGCTTTTATAGATATATTTCGCGTTTAGTTTTGCTGAATTGCTTTGTTACGAAATTGAGCCTCGCTACAACTGTGTGTTCACTGATCCCTGTATCCGCCGTGATGCTCAGGATTATTTGTGGCTAAGAGGTCAAGTGTGTTTTCGTAACCATTTACAATTTGAATGGTCTCATGAATAATTATTCAAAATAATTAAAAAAACAAGCATTTAGAACAATTACGGAAGTTGTTTTCTATCTACAATAGGGTCTGAAAATATATTTTTGTCAACATACGGAAGGTAGGTTGAAGTCACTGCCAATTATAATTGTATGAGTAGGGTACCTATTTCCGTTGAGACTACAGTTTTCTTTCAAATGTTCAGCAACTGTTTCATCTGAGACCGGGGGTCGGTAAAAGGAGCCAGTTATTAATTTATTCCGGTTGTCGAATATAACCTCTGCCCATACTAAGTCACAGGAACTACCTGCTTCAATGTCGCTTGTGAGCTGGAACACACATTGCATTATTTTTCCTGAAGTTGTGCTTCTTGTTTCTGTTCTAGTGGAGATCATTACAATTACGGCTTTTCCGTCCGAAACCTCGGATGCATGCTCTGTGGCCCTGTAAATACCAGAGCTAAACAATGTAGAACAACAACGTACGTTACAAGCATAGCATTTCGTAGTACTTCATTTCCTTATTTCTAACATTTTAAAATTGTACGTCGACTTTAGATTACATGTCAGTCACAGATGTTCTTATCTCTGTTTATGAACGTACTTTCAGTCATGTTTTGAACATTGTCCTGCTACACTTTATTAACTAATGTCTCGCCGCAAGGGATATCGGATTTTAGAGAGTAAAATAACATCGAGCATGTCGTTCTTCTTTTCAAACACTCACATAGCCATTTCTTCTTTCCTTATTGCCTTTTGGGCATGCAGTTGTAGTAATTAAAGTAGGCACAAATGCTGTGATCAAAAAGAAATGATTAGCGTACATTCGCATTCTCTGTACATCGTTCCTTTCTTGTTGCTGCCATGGCGATGGACTGGACTGTTTCTATCGCAATCAGCAAGCGTGAAAGGAAGCTACAGTACAGACAGAGGGATCTATATTTATTCTTGGCAGAACTAATTACATACTGACATAATCGTCGGAATTGCTTCCGTTTCCCAAAAGTTATAAATATTTCGATTTCGGAAAAGAAGCTCTGTATTTGGCCAAGATCTCGAAGAAGAAAGTCTCTTACGTACTGGTTGTATCGCGTAAGATATGGAGACGGCAGTTTGAAAGCGGACAGAAGTTGTACGAGGACGGGCGTCCCTTACCTGAGGGATCGCTACTCAAGCTACCTGGCGAAGGGGCAAGTGTGGCAAATGTCCGGCATTCGCAATGGCGCCTGTTCTTAGCGTAGTTAGCAAATTTAAATTGTCGTCCGTAGTTGTGAGCATGCTCCAGTGATGGGTTGGCTATATTTGGGATTACATGTGGTATTTTAGGGTTATGGGCAGCATACTTCAGCTTTTCTTTATCTTAATGAATCAATAATTACTCATATACTGGTAGTAACAATGGGCCCATAGGTTAAGTCACTATTCTTTACAATAAGTATTAATTATAAAGTCTCTCGGCAGAGTATAAGAATTTTGTATTGCATTAGCGTAACAGTTCTATTCATGTAAATATTCATTTCTATTAAAAATTTTTATTGAATGTATACAAAACACGATCGCTAGGAATTCTGTATGCTGTTTTTGTAAAAAGTTTTGGGGAGGCACACTTTATAAAAGGACTTTAAAAGTGTTGTGCAGGTACTGGGAACAGCGACTGACTGCTGGACGAGAAGGTGGTCGGTGTGGAGTAAATAAATGGGGCCCGACCCGCAGGGAGACGCCTGAGGGAGGCGGCTGACAGTCACGACCCCCCCCCCCCCCCCACCCCGCCACCCGGCCGACGGCTCAGAGGCGCGTGCCGCATACCTGCTCAGCGCAGTGAAAGTAAGGCGGGGGCTCACCTGGCTGACAGCTCTGGGTCAGCTGAGGGCGGACACAGCCCCGGATTCCCACCGGGACAGGCGACCCCGTTGTCGGCTGGCCGAGGAGACAGCACGGCGCCGCTCAGCGGTGACGCAGAAAGGGTGCCAGACGACGAGGGCGTACTCTAACAATGGCGGCACGAAGCGTAGGAGAGATCTCTTGAGCCGCACTTATGACAGACGCCGTTTACAGTTCCTGCACGAGTTCGCATAACTCACTATAAGGCTTACTTCACATCTACCCGGCAGCCGACAAGCCGGCATTCTTGCCGGGCCGACACACTCACCCGACAGCAGCAAGGCATGCCGTGCCGCGCCGTCCTTCCGCCAGCAGTTGCTTCTCAGACGACAAATGGAGCCCGACCAGTTATTAGCGTGGCCTGTCTTGTACAGACGTTTGAAGAGAAGAAGAAGAAGAAGAAGAAGGCTGCATTGGGTTCATCCACTCAATGTGAGAAGAGACGAAGTGGGTGCATTCTTTGTTCTTTTTGAGGAATTAAGGGGAGATGAAGATAAGTTTTTTAATTATTTTCGGATGAGTTTACGAACTTTTGACGATCTACATGATCGAATGAAGAGTTCCATTCAGCGCCGCAACACGTCGTTCCGAGAATGTATGCAGCCTAAACAAATGTTGGCAATTACAATCAGGTTAGTGGGATAAACAATAGTTGAATTTTTAAAAAGTTTATTATTCTGAAGGATGTACATTTTTGTAATCATATTAAAAAATTGAAACATAGATTAAAAATTGAACGACCCAGCACATGAATTTTCAGAGGTTTGTGATGGCGTAAGGATCTGGAACATGTCCCTGAAAATTGCTCCACTACTTGTTGGTAACACTGTGTGTCGGTTGTGGGTCGTTGCCTATTGACTTCTGCATCTGTAATTGGTTGTACCTCATAAAGGGGTAAACATGTGTATTCGCGTGATGTACTAGGATGAGCGGCAGTATTATTTTTATCCCACGACTTTTTACGCTGTTTAATTTCAGAAACAACAACTCTGAATTGAAACTCTACTACCTCATCGTCGTCAAATGTTTCCAGCGTTGGAACTATCCCGCTGAAAAACGACATATGGCGATTGGGCTTTATGTGCAGTGTATTCATCAACTCTACCTCTACAGGGTCAAGCTTCCTCTTCTTGTTACTGCGTGATTTCGGTATGTCAGAATTACGTACTTCCTCTGTGAATGTCTCATTAAATCAGTTTCTGGATCGTGAGTATCGTCAGTGAAGGAAAAAGTGTCATCAGAAACTGGTCTTTCCGTGGTCGCATTTTCAGTCAGCGAGAAACTGTCGGCAGTCGGACGTGCTTCTGCTGTTTTCTTCAAAAATTGAAGCTGTTGCCTGTATATGTACTTTCTGGGTGTTTGCCTCTCACTCCCAGATTTTAGAGATGGCTTATACATCCTCTCGCTTCTTTGCAAAAGAGTCGCGAATATTGGCCCACTTCTTCATAACCAATTTGCCTGAAACAAAAATCCTAGTTGATGAGGTACATCACACTATTAGCCTCATATTTATTTTTATTTTATTTAGCGCATGGCTAATACAGACATATCACTAAATGAAATTACCTATACATATGTACACAGTGAACACAAGAAACTTAAGTTTGTCTTTACAACTGAATATCCAGTCCTTCAATCCAGCGCACTGCATCACAAAAAGAAGTTTAATGGATTTCAACCTGTGTGATATAAAAGCGTCATGAAAGCCGGAAAAATTAAAGTGTCTAGTGGTCTAGAAATTAACGTTTTTAGAAAATCAGTGTTGCCCACAGTGTAAAAAGTAATGGAAAGCAGTAGGAGGATGAAATTTTGCATTGTAAATCAGTATGTTGATAAGTTATTACACACGAAGTTTAAGGTTTATCGTGCAATTTCTTCTCGACATATGAAAAGCCTAACCTCACACTTCTTTCAAGCGACTATTTTTTCGTCAGTCTTCTTTTCAAATCGCCTTTATGAAAGTTGGTCATGCAGTTTTTTTTGTTATTTCACGTAAAAAGCCCAAAACGTTGTACAATATGTCGTAGATTTGTTTTTTTTTCACAAATATATTGCCAGAGATATAGCTCAACGTTGTCGAAAACTAGGGGCGGGCTGTTGAAAGGCGCACGACATGGTCAAATACTTCCAGAAGTATTTAATTCATTAACGTTAAACATTGCCATTGGCCATTGAGGATATGTGTCAATATTTATTCAAAATTTGATCAAAATCCGTGATGTTCATGCAGGAATACTTTCCGATTTTAGATCACTGTGCATGGATTGGTCCTAATGTAGGATAGTTCATTTTATTGCTTACGTTACAGCACATACTATATTCAATTTACTTTTCCAGAAAGCTACACAGACATTCTACAATACTGAAACTTTCTTTTCAGATATCTGGCCAGTGGCTGTACGTTCACAGATCTTCATTGTAGTTACAGAGTTGGCATTTCCACTATCAGTAAAATAGTCAGATGTGTGTGTCAAGCTATTTGGTCCCTACTTTGTGAATATATGCCTCTACTCACCAAAGAAGACTTCGAAAACATAGCTGCAAAATTTGAGCAAAGAGCAAATTTTCCTCACTGCATGGGGGCTGTGGATGGAAAGCATGTTCGTATCGTCCATCCATCTAACTCAATGTATTACAATTACAAAGGATATTCATCAATAGTGCTGATGGCTGTGGCAGACTCAGGCTATAATTTTACTTACGCACATATCGGCAGTTATGGCAAAGAGAGTGATTCTACTATATTTAAAGAATGTTCTTTGTGGAAATCACTGATGGAAAAGAAGCTGGTAATTCCTGAAGACAGATGTCTTCCTAGTACACTAACTCCAAAGGTACCGTATTTTTTTGTTGGTGATGAAGCGTTTGGACTGCATCAACATCTTCTACGACCGTTCTGTGGACACCAGTGAACAGTAGCTAAAAGAGTCTTCAATTATCGCCTGTCAAGAGCCCGGAGGTACGTAGAGCGTTCATTTGGGATACTGACTAATAAATGGAGGATTTTCCACAGAGCTATAAATTTAAAACCCGATTTTGCTCTTGACATTGTTAAGGCATGTGTTGTTTTGCACAATTTTGTTCTTAAAAACGAAGGCTACAACTCTGAGGATACTCTGTCCATAACTGGACTTGAAAGTATAACAAGAAGTGAACGTGCACGTGGGGGAATTTCTGCCAATAACGTACGAAAAATCATGGCGGACTATTTTATGACACCTGAAGGATCAGTGACAAGGCAATTATCTAAAATTTAATGTGCCACTGATTGTAAAATATGTTGTGGATGAAGGATCTGTGAAATGGCATTAATGTAAAATTTAATGCACCACTGATTATAAAAAATGTTGTGGATTTAACATAAAAAATAAAGATCTGTACTTACCATAGTTGTCTCTATCCTTGTCACACATCCGTTCAAAACCTTCGTTCAATTCTTTGCAGACTTCGATCCATGCATTTCCTCGTTTGTATACTGTCCTTGTAAGTACTTAAAGTCTTGTCCCATAAAACTGTTCGATCCTGCACTAATGTTATCAGAATTTCGACATCGATTTCCGCCATGGCACACTAGAAATCTTCAGAACAGGCTCAACCACCAGAAGAAAGCAAAACGCAACTGATCGCAGACGACAGTAGATGTGCAGCCCTCTGTTGCCTGCCCCACTACACGCCCCGGGTGTCCCCCACGACAGCCGGCACCGGGCCGACACAGTGGGGTCCGCCGGCATCCCACGGCATCGGCCAACACCGACTCAAAGGAAGGCCCGGGCGCTACGTCATTAGTCGTTAGTGACGTCACAACGACTAGGCAAGCCACATGGCGTACGATCATGAGTGTTTGCTGTGCAGTGCCGTTCCTTTTGTGTAACATTGTGTGTTTTCCACTACAGCAGTTATAGTGAGAGTTTTCACCATGGTGTACAAGTGCTGTGTTCCTCGCTGTAACGGGAATTATCCAAATGGACCTAAGGTCCATGTGTTTTCGTTTCCTAACGACGAAAACCTTCGTCGTAAGTGGATTGTCGCCATTCACAGGGATGCATTTTCACCAACCAAGTATTCCAAAGTAAGTAAATCCGATAGCGTTCCATGTTTTCAGTTTTTATAGTTCTATATTCTTTATTTATACCTTTTGAAGACCTGTACGATATTGTACCCAGGCACCACTACTGGTTTTGTGTCTTCAGTCTTACGTAGTAAACGAATTTTGACTGGTCAATTCAGCAACTAGTATTCACACTTGAATAGACGAAATAGCGTTTTCTACATTATTTTTTATTTACTCGAAGACACGATTTATTTGACCTGCATGGAAGCAAATACTGCTTTTCAGAGTAAAGATCATACAGTTAGCTGTGTTGTGACAAGTCAGGTTGTAGCAAAGATTTCCATTGAAAATAATTGTACGATGTGTATGAGCTCTAACACAATCGAATTAGTCTTCAACTTCAGTCATTATTTTCAGGTATGTGAACTACACTTTCCAAAAGAGGATGTTCTGAAACATACAGAGTGCTTTGACGAGACAACTGGACGGAAAATAGGGGCTCCACTCTACACACCGCGACTTAGAGCTCAATCTGTGCCATCAATTTTTCCCAACTGTCCTCAATACCTGATAGTGGTACAGAATAAACGAGAAGACCCAGAGGCAAGAAGAATAAGATTGGACAACAGCGCTGTGTCTGCTGCAATATCTGAATCCTTGTGTACATATAAAATGTTTGAGGAAAGGAGAAGATTCACAACATTTAGCGAACTTATGGACTGTTTGGAACGGGAAACATTTAGTGAATGTTGGACTGTGGTTCAGAAAAAGGAATGTGTGTTATTTGCTTTTATTGACACTTCAAATTTTGTGCCATTTTTATCAGTGTCCGCTTGTATAACTTGTGATTTAGAGATAAATGTTTTTAAAGAACAAACAGCCTTAAAAACTGTAGGGAGTCACATTTTTCCGAAAAAGATTCAGGATATTGGTCAAGTGAATAATATTTTGGAACTACTGCTGTCCATAAGTGCCAATGTTCAAAGTACACAGGACAACATTAATATAATCTGTGATGTGTTGCAAAATGTTAGTAAAGTTACAGAAGGAAAAGAGAGAAATATAGAATTTCTAATGGAACAAGTTAGGCTGTTGCCTGTAGCCCAAGAACGCTTGAGGTATTCTCCTGAATTTATTGTTTTTTGTGCCATATTATTTTCAATTTCCCCACATGCATATAGGTTTATGAGAAAGTCTCATTACATGTCTGTGCCACATCCTTGTACACTTCAGAAGATATGTTTAAAGTTTTGTGCAAGGCCTCAGAAGGAACAGGTGGAAGATAACTTTCTTGCTTATGTTAAACAGAAGTTTAGTTATTTAAAGACAGAGGACCATGTTGTCTCATTAATGATAGATGAGATGCACATCAAACCATACTTGGACTATAAGGGAGGCAATATTTTAGGAACTGCATTCAATGGTACCACTGCAGCTAGCTCTGTATATGTTTTCATGATCCAGAGCCTTTTGTCTTCATTTAAAGAAGTTGTACATATTCTTCCTGTAAACACTCTTCAGGCATGTGAACTTTTTACATATGTCAAAAATGTTATAACAGGCTTGCACAGTATTGGTCTTAAAGTGATTTGTGTTGTGACTGATAACAATTCCATAAACAGAAAATGTATGACATATTTCTCAACACCACCAAAAAAGAGTGTGGTTTATCCCCATCCTTCAGACCCTCGTTCACCATTATTTTTTATCATTGATAGTGTGCATGTGTTGAAATGCATTCGGAACAATTGGATCAACCAGAAAGATGCCCAGCAGGTCCTCACATATCCCAATTTTGAAAACATGGACAAAACTTTGGTATTAAAAGTTGCTTCATTTTCTAGTCTGAAGAAACTCCATGCCTTGGAAAGTAAAACAATCATTAAGTACTCCTATGGCTTGTGTATGAAATCTCTCTGTCCATCAAATTTTGAAAGGCAGAATGTAAAATATGCATTAAATGTTTTCAATCCATATGTTGTACAGGGGCTTCTCACTTTAGGTGAGGAACACAACCTTTATGAATATCAGAGTACTGCAGATTTTATTACTTTAATTGAAAACTGGTGGTCAGTGGTGAATGTACAAACAAAATACAAAGGTGAACGTTTGAAAAATTCACTTAAGCATCCACTGATTGTGACAGGAGATGAGGATAATTTCTTGTTTCTGAATAAATTTTCGAACTGGCTAGATGTTTGGGACCAGATGGGGTTAAAGTACAACTGCCTTACACGAGACACCCACTGGGCACTATCAAACACCACTCATGGTCTAATTGAAATGGCCAAGTACTGTATTAATGAACTTGGCTTCAAGTACTTTTTGCCAGGTAAAATACAGACAGAGGCAAGGTTTGGCAATTACAGAACATATGCAGGTTCACAATAATTAGTATCTCTGAGACAAGTCTTTGAAACTGAATGTAAGATAAGACTTCAACACCTCCTTCCATTGTAGTCCAGTTTCTTTGGGAATATAACTGTTTCTCTTACAGATACTGATGAACAAAATCTCTCTACATTTCCAGTTGATCTGGAAACCACTACTGGATCATCGATATCTACTGTTAGTGACACAATTCACATTGAATATTCACCTACAGATGTGAAGGAGGTGGAGAAACTGCTTCCTCTTCTTACATATTTATCTGGATATTGTACTCGGATTGCTCTAAAGAGACTTAAGTGTGAATTTTGTGCTTCAGTCATGGTTTTGGACAGGGGAGCATTGCCTGAAAACAGTGCTTGTAATAATACTTTAATAGCAGCTATGGACAGAGGAGGCCTGCTGTACCCACACTTGGATATGGTGAATGCTGTCATGTACAACTACATAACAGTACAGAAGCTAATTGAAAGTAGCAGGGAGACAGCATTCCTGAGACACAGCAATCAGAGAGAGCTTGTAATTAATTTGACAAGTAGCAGGGTAAACACATTAGGTTTCTTCCTACCACACTTCACTTGTAAAAAAGGACACAGTAAAGATAGAGTACTAAGTGAGCTGTTACTTGTTTCTACAAATATTCTCCTCAATGATTATGTGAAAAAATTTAATGAATGTAGTAATGCTAAAAAGAAGAGGAAAGTACAGACATTAAGTTAAGAAATATATGGGCAATTCCATAAGTACGGGTGTTTCATGTACACACCTTAACATCAGGAAAAATTATGTAATGAAAAATATGTATTGAATTTAATATTGAAAACTTTTAAGGCTTACATTATATTTCATGTTAGAAATGTTGATACTGGAATTGTTTTATTGTTCTCCTGGTTATCAATCAAAAAATTAGTGTTACAGGTGTTACCAAAAGTAGACCTGGCCCCTGTTATGAGTTAGAGAATTCTCTAAATTCTGCATACTTGATGAAACTTTTATTCTTGTAAAATAACTGTTAAGATGTATTGCCCCAAATTTTATTTTGAAATATAAATTTTTATTTTTTGGACATCATAACTCAGTGTATATATATATATATATATATATATATATATATATATATATATACATATTTTTTTGCTGTTACGGGTGTTACGCTAAATGTTACGGGTGTTACATAGATGCATCAGATTTTATTCTTGAAGGAAAAATCTACCTATTACAATTGCATAACAAGGAAATTGGTATTGTAGTCTATTTGGAATAAAAGTATGTACTTAAGAAAACATATTTGAAGGATAATGCTATTTATTACACAAAAAAATTTGTTACAGTTTTATAGTACAACTAGGCCAAGATATCCTTACTTACCTAACATTTACCTCATTTTGTAGGCCTAATAATTTTATGACAAAAATGTTTTCTTATTATTGATAGGTTACAAAACTTCATTTAATAATCTTTTTCAGCAACATCCATCTCAAAATTGAACTCATAGTACAAATGGTAACCTTGTTGTTTGATTTCTGGTGTTGTTATCTTAGATGGTACTTGACTGAATTTCACAAAACAAACATCAGTTTCATCTAGTTTAAAAAGTGTTTTACTTTTTCCTACTGACTTCAGAAACAGTATTTTCACAACCTCCTCTTCATCAACCTCACTCTGGCAGATTCCCAAGTAACGGTATTGAATTTTGGATAGGGTTGGCTTCTTTTTGTCACTTGGAATGTCAACCAAAGCAAATAACCCAAATTTTAAATCAGACTTTTCAATTTTATTAGTTAGGCTTAACTCACAAGCACTTCCAATATTGTCTTGTGATTCAGATAGTGAAACAGTCTCCTGATCAGAATCATCAGAACTGCACACTTCATAGAAATTTATGCATCTTTTTGCATGTAATGTTTTAACTTTGGCCTCCTCAGTAATAAATACTGACACCCTTGTCATTAATGACTCTCCTGTTTTTGAAACCAGCAAATCAGTTGTGTTATAAGGCTGAAAGTGATGGCAGCCCTGGATTTTGAGGAATCACTTGTAAATTTTTCCACCTTTCATCCAAAATAGGAATGTTATGCTCCACTGTTATCTTACCAACCCATAGCGCCTTACTTTTAGAAAAATGCTTCAGAGTGTAGTCATAAAAGTCAATTGGGTTGTTAATAATAACTTTCCTAGATCTAACAGCTGTCCACACACTTCTCTTCAGTGCACCTTCAATGCCATCAATGGCTCCTTACCATGTGAACTGGCAAAAAAATTCCACTCAACCGTCAATCCAAAGTCTCTCTCAAAATAACATAGATTGGACAAAGTATATTTATTTTTGAACTCTTTTAAGTTTAGGAAACGCTTTTTTAATCTCTGTTATAACAGTTTTAAGAAAAGTCCACACACAATATATTCTGTGTGGAAGGTCGTTACTGATGACTGCTTAGGATCTGACTTCATGGTTTGCAAACCAAATCCAGAAAGTGCAAATAGTTACTTGTGAATGCGCCCAGTGTGCACTCTGTACCTCATCTTGTGAAATTAAAGCATAATTCTCTGCAAAGTCCATTTGAAGAGAGATTAGAAATCCTGATAATGTAGGCCTATTAATGTATAAACATAACACTGTGCAGAGAGATAAATGTAAAAGACATTGTTAAACATAGGCTCTTATTAATGACTAGAATTTGCCTCAATAAGCAGTTTACTGGGCCTATATGAAATTTAAAACTTGGGTTAGCAATATTGTTGTTGCCGGCCGAAGTGGCCGTGCGGTTAAAGGCGCTGCAGTCTGGAACCGCAAGACCGCTACGGTCGCAGGTTCGAATCCTGCCCCGGGCATGGATGTTTGTGATGTCCTTAGGTTAGTTAGGTTTAACTAGTTCTAAGTTCTAGGGGACTAATGACCTCAGCAGTTGAGTCCCATAGTGCTCAGAGCCATTTGATTTTTTGAATATTGTTGTTATTGGAAAAGTTAGAATGGAAAACATAAACTATATGTAATCTAAAGAATTTTGGGCTTAATTAACTTTTTAGGAGAATGTCAGCTGAGTCATGTTAATGCCCTAATTAACTTTTATAATTTAGGTGTAGTGCTTAAACAAATGTATGCAGAGGAATAAAAATTTTAGTTTTCATGCTTAAAACTGTTTTCATACATAATAAACATAGTTAAAAAAACTTTTTTCATTCATAATAGTACCCTTTGGTTATAATTTAAATATAGGGCCTAGGCCTACTAAAGATGAAGGTGGCATTAAACCTTCCAATTCAAGTTACGGGTGTTACGCATGTTTTAAGTAACACCCGAAACAAAAATTAGTAACACCGGTAACAGCTCTAAGAGTGTTAAATAAGATTTCAAAATGCCACATAATGATATGATATTGAAAAAACATGTGCATAACCTCACTTTTACAGAAAGGTATTGTACAGAACAAATTTACTAGATTAGAAATTAAACTTTTGTATATTTTTTGTTATGGGTGTTACAAGCTGCATATATATTATAAAACTAACAAAATAAAGAAATCCAATTAGCTTACCTCAAAAAAAGAATTCTTATGAGCTATAACAATGTTGACTTCAGCCATAGATAACACAACTAATACTCATCTTGAAATAGCATAAAACATACCTCTCTGTGGTGCCATAGAGTAGTGCACTTTAAACACTTAGTGAAGGTAGAAATTTCATTTTTTCATATTCATGATTATTTTGCAATGAACAAATGTACTTTTAACTTGGCATTTTTGAGGTTATATTTGTAATATTGTCATTTTAATGTTTTTTTGTCACAAAGTCTCTTTAAGATGGAATGACCCATATGAATGTAATTGTAATTGTGTTATTATTATTAAAACAAAAGGAAATGACATTTACTTTTTTTTTAAACTCTTACCACTCAGGACACTGAAAATGTCGTACATGGATAAAAGATTATGTTAAATATTGGTAAAAGAGTGGTAGGTCAAAAGTTGAAATTTATTTGAAGTACTAGGACAAACAAATTTCTGCTCCCGTTTTACAGTAATGATTATGGTCCTCCCTGATAGGAAAGTGAAATTTATGCTGTACTACACAATAAGTTTTCAACACACAGTGTTCAAGTGACTTACACAAGCAGTACAGTATGTAATCCATTAAATCCCTTGTCAAAGCATATATTGCCATGCTTAAATTAGTCCAACACCAACAGAGTTGTTGCTGTTGATACATTATTAATACATTTTATAAGAATGTTAGTGTACACTGTGTTGCTTCTGCAACACACTATGATCACAATTGGGCTCTTCTGAAGGCTTTTTGGTTGATCTATGGTATTTGGAGCTTTGGAAGTTAATGAAATGAAATTTCTTGTCTCTGTACACATCGCAGCAAGGAAGGAAGAAAGACACAGAGATATGTATTTTATTTCTTAAAATTTGTTGGCTTATAAAGTTTCTTCATTACACTGCAAGATGTGAAAATTTAATTTTTATTGTGTACATTCTGAAGTGTTATCACATAAGATTGTTTTCTTTTCCATTACATTCATAATGGTAGTGTGTTTTTCCTCTTAACAAGAAAACATGACACTTGAGTTGGTAAGTGAGCAACACATTTTGTATCGAGTGACTTGTGCAACCGGTGAAATCCATAATTCATCACACTCCTTAGCAAAGCATATACTGCTGTACTTGAATGTCGGTTAATTTTTAATTTGTTGCACAGTCAGTGTATATTCTACAGTCCTTTTATCACTGAGGGATCTGAAAATGTGTTATGTTACATGCATAGTGGGTTTCATAGCTAGTCTTTCTTATTAGTGAAAGAGTTGTATTTAAAAAATGTAAATGTGCACAAAGTGTTAGCACCTGGGACTATCTATATTATACTCATAATGGTGGTGTCTCCCTGACACAGGAAAATGTGAAACTATTGGCAGCAGTTGACCGACACACATTGTCCTGAGATATTTCTGCAATCAATTAATTGTGCATTACACTTCTTAACAAATAGTGTACTCCTGAACTTAAATTTCCATCTGTTTTAAGGATTGACATACAAAAACAACTTCATGGTCCAGCACCAAGAGACTTCGTGCTCATTTACCTTATTTGTAAATCTGAGGAAGTTACGTTTGTACTGGGTTGCTTTTACAAGAAACTGTGAACATATTGGTGCTCTTCTTTAGGTATCTTGGTTGACTATGGGGTGAGGAGCACTGAATGTTAATGAAATATCTTGCGATTGTACACGTTGGGGGAGGGGGTGGGGGACAGAAGAAGAGGCAAGAGAGAGATACTTGTTTTATCAAATAAAATTGTTTTACCCTATGAACTTTCCCCTTTCAGTTGCAAGAGGGAAATATTTATCTTTTCTAATGTGCGTGTTTAAAAAAAGTTTAAGCTCAGCCGTATTTTCGATGTATGAAGCTATTTTGTTTCCTGTTTAGAATTCCTTTCGTTGAAAACGACTGTAATCTAATGACTGGCAACAGTTGGACGTTTACACATGTAAATTAGTTCACATTTTCAGTGACGATGTCAGACGAAAATAAATAAAAGAAACGAATTCATTATAAGGGGGTTGGGTTCAGCTTTGATAACAAAATGGATTAAGTAAATATAGTTACTTGAACGTAAAACTTCCGAAGTTTGCAATGGGGCAAAGCATCTTCTCATATTGATCTACGTTTGTTTCGACAGGATTCAGTAATACAGAACTATGATCTTCATTTGCAGCTTTGCGATAGTAAGAAAATCTTTCATCTAAATAAAACTGCAGAATCCAAAACAATACCAAACGTTTTGTCCAAAAATAAGAGATTTACAGTGATAAGCGCGCCCAGGCGTTTCTGCCTGCAACAGACCTGGCGTTCGCCGTGCCTACCTGGCATGACGTCACGAACAAGCGCCGAGGCCTTCCTTTGGGTCGGTGTTGCATCGGCCCGGCTGTCGGCTGTCGTCCAGCCGGCCACGTCGCCTGTCGGGTTGGTGTGAAACGTCCCGTAAGCTCTTAACCACCACAACCGGATAGCCGGTGTCGGCTGCCGGCTGCCGCGTAGATGTGAAACAAACCATAGGCCGGACTGCACGCCCAAAGCAGTTCTGTGCTGGGTATTGCTGGACTGCAGTTTGTCGTGATTATCTCCTCTCCTACAGAGAGCAATTCCGAGCAATCGGAATCACGTTGATCGATCTGCTATTCTTGTTTCAACCTCCATCAGATGACTCCACGAGTGTTGGAGTCACTCTAAGAGTAGTGTCCTGTATTGCAATTTTTCCGTCTAGGTAAGACCAAGTGTTACTATCTTCGGACCGCCAACTACCTGTCCTATGGCTCTGTCCCGAATCTCGCGGTCCTCAACACAATCACAGCCTGCACATGAGCTTGCCATCGTACCGCACTGTACTGCGCATCAACAATAGGCTGTTGTACCGCCCCACGAGCTTCTTGTCGACGGACAACGCCACTACAGGGACAAAAGGATGACTGGAGCGTCTTCCGGATGTCGCGCCTGGTTCCGAGAAACATTAGATTGGTGGCCCAGACCACTAGTAGCATTCCTCCCAGCAGGCTCCCCTTTCTCCACGCCAGGAACCACCATCCCGCTCCACAGACGAGGGCGGCAATGTCCGTGTGTTGAGTGATTCGTTGTGTGATGTTAGCATGTGAAGGATGTTACGATCAACTGTTTTTGTTTTTTTTTTTTTTGTTTTTTTTTAAGCATGAAATTTTCACTCTACAGCGGAGTGTACGCTGATATGAAACTTCCAGGCAGATTAAAACTGTGTGCCGGACCGAGACTCGAACTCAGGACCTTTGCCTTTCGCTGGCAAAAGGCAAAGGCGAAAGGCAAAGGTCCCGAGTTCGAGTCTCGGTCCGGCACACAGTTTTAATCTGCCAGGAAGTTTCATATCAGCGCACACTCCGCTGTAGAGTGAAAATTTCATTCTAGAAACATCCCCCAGGCTGTGGCTAAGCCATGTCTCCGCAATATCCTTTCTTCCAGGAGTGCTAGTTCTGCAAGGTTCGCAGGAGAACTTCTGTGAAGTTTGGAAGGTAGGAGACGAGGTACTGGCGGAATTAAAGCTGTGAGGACGGGGCGTGAGTCGCTTTTTTTTTTTTTCTTTTTTCTCTCAGACAACTGCTTGAACACAGTAAAATTCGTGCCTTTAGTGTGCAAACATTGTTTTTTTTCCCCAAAACTTTATTGCAGACACTAGAAACTGGAAATACAATGTCAACTACATGTATATTATTTTGTTTTATAGCTTTCAGTCTTCTTTTTTATATATATACATGTTCATGTTAAAGATATCCTGGTTCCCTTTCATCATGTCAGTTTGGAATAATTTTTTTTGGTGATGCATACTATGTTACATAATCTTCGATCACACAGGTAAACTTACAAAATTTCTGTCTTTTTTGTGTACACTATATTTCTCTATCTGACTTGTGTTGATGCCTCTCAATTGTCACTATCTGTACAAATTTCTTGTGTATGTGTCAATATGTAAGCGTAGGCTTCCGCGGCCGTTGTCATCTTCAATAAAATTCTTCAGGGTATCAGACCGCATCGTCATAATTTAAAATGCGCCAACGTTTCGTCCAGCGTTGCAGCTAGCCTTCATCAGGGCCTTACGTTAACTCCTCTGATGAAGGCTAGCTGCAACGCTGGCCGAAACGTTTTCGCATTTTAAATTATGACGATGCGGTCTGATACCCTGAAGAATTTTATTATGTGTCAATAGTTACAAAATGTTATACACAATTATATGCTACAGTTACACGAGAGTATTTTTGTTTGTGTATGTGAGCGGGATATCTGCGGTTACAGCTCTGGTTAATGGTGAATGGACTATCAGTCAATCAATCACTGAAAAAAAATTATAATCCTTTCTGTTCAGGGAAATGGCGTGAGTGTGGTTAAAAGTTTCAACCCTGAAGCATAGAAATATTGTTTGTCTTTTTGGGTTCATGCAGAAGTATGTGTGTGTTTGAGTTGGGCACCAGTAGCTAATTCTTAAATGTTACCTAAATGAGAAGCTTGCGGGTCCTTTAGGTCAACATTTTACTGCAGCTTCGAACTTGGCCTTCTGACATGTTTTCAACATTTGTATGACTGTGTGAGTATGTCCATGTATGACAGTGGGCTCCCTAAGAGTGAATCTGTGTTGCGTGCGATTTATTCGTCAATGTGAGTAAGATGTTTGCAAAGTCATAAGAAAAATTCCACCTTTCATTTTATCATCAATTCCCAATTTAATCTCCCAATTTGTTGTGACATTTTGGAAACTGTTTAGACCAATTCTTTTTGAGTGATTGACACACTACGTTTGTCAAGTGAGTCAACCACTACCAAAAATAATCTAAAGTGACTGGGGAGGGGGGGGGGGGGTGTAATGAGAGGTTCCATGCCCTCTTTTGCATGTCTCCTCTCATTTTCATCAATTTTATTAATGCTATATGTCATGGGCGGCAGTAACAGACCGAATGAGATTATTGTAATGAGGGTATTTGTACTGAGACCTCAAAAAAAAAATACTTTTCACTTGATTTCTATACATGTTGGGTTATTTCCCTGGGTGGCTAGAGTGAGGCAACCATCAGAGGACGCGGCACACGGCACTTCCGGTTGGTGGCTGCACTTCCCTGAATTCTGAGGGGTTCGTACAATAGACTTAAGCGCCTGGCAGAACGACTAACGTCGGTCGAGTTTCGCCTATTGCATGCAGGGCGAAACGATCTGCGAGACGTCGGAGTGTCGCCGCAGTTTATGTATTTACCATTCTGGCGCGTCCGCAACGAAGATTCGTCCCACCGACTGACTGCATCGCCCTCATGATTCTGAGAATACTTGTGGACCGTGCCATGCTGTGTGCGACTGTCTGGCGCTGGATGACCAGTGGTCTAGGCAGGTTGTTTTCATAGCCGATCAAACGGCAGGTTCAGTGCCCTGAGCTGGTCAACTTAAACTTAGGCCAGTTGACGTCATAAAGCCCTTCTCGAAATTAAAGGTAACGGTCGCTATTGGCGCGAATGATGTTCCAAGACAGTATCGGGATATTTTGGAATCAGCACTGAATGCTGATTCGCGGTTTTCGAGGAGAGTAGAGAGTTGTGCAATGGTGGCTTCGCTCTTGCATCGCATCACAGCGGGGATCCGGGATCTGATCTTTGTGGGAGTCGGATGGTCTTGCGACTTGGTCGGTGTTTTTCGGAAGAACTTAGGATTCTCGGACAGCCTTCGAGGCCAGGGGTTGACACAGAGTTGCTGCACGGCAGACGTCGGCGCCTACATCATCAGAATGCTGCCTACCAACGACGTGCTGCAGATTTCAGTATTGGTACAGTATTTTGCGGCTCCGGCATTGTAGGACCTTTTCAATTTTATACTGAATCCCTCAGCAGCACGCGCGCTCGCTTTGCTACAAGTCCACCTTGCTTGTTTCTCCATGTGATCCCATTTGAGCTCTCACTACTATATAGTCAGAAGATTAATATTTGAGTCATTAGGACCTCCAGTCAATCTATTGCTTCACTGAGAGTAGGAGCACCTACTTCTCGAGCCAACTCCTGTTCTCATAATAGCTCAGTATACCCTATCCTTTAACCTGCTGTTTTGCGTCGATAATTATGGGCGTTTATGTTCTGATATATAATAAATCTCATTGTAATATTTAATCCGCATATCATTTTTTAGATATATGTAGAATCCCATTTCCTGTTGTTTATTATGATAAACTTCTCTTTTTTCAGTAGATTACGATTTTTATTAAATTATTGTGTGCACTCCACCATCATTTTCTTCCGTTACCGTTGTGCGCATAATTAATTAGGTAGCAGATAAAGAGGGGGTGGAGTGCATGTCTCGTTCTCATGATAAATTCGTCTGAATTAAAGAGGTACAAACTCTTCTCCACCCCGGCACCTCGCAAGGTGGCGCTATTTTACCTCCATACATGCAGCGTTATACTGGTTCGTTTGCATATTTTGTTTGATGTGAGGTCACGATTTGCGATGGCTGACTGGATGATTGATTGATTATTTTTTTGGCTGATAAGACGTGGCACCATATACTAACATTTTTTCATGACTGGGAATTGATTTGAGCAGGAAGCTGGCAGCAGAGAGCAGTAGTGACCTTACGCGTTCCTGTGGGGTTGCCGTTCGGCACCACAGTACCTAACACGTTCGCTCGTCTCTGGTGTAACACTGTTATTTCGCAATAAAGCAGACAGCAGCACACCATTAACTTTCGTTATACACTGAGGAGCCAAACTGGCGCAGGCATGCGTATTCATACACAGAGATATGTGGAGAGGCACCCACACGCCTTGCTCATACTGTGGCATCAAGCAGTCAGGCCTGCAAGATGACTGGTGTGCCAAGCGAATGGATTCATTCTTATTTATCGAGGAACATGAGCTCTAGTACTCACAATTAAGTTACAAATTATTCTCCTGTTTGTATATTACGCAACAGAAACGGATAACGCACAACTGACTATTAGTAATTTACACAACTCTGACTGTTCACTACGCACTGGCAATGCCACGTTTTCTTTCTTACCCAACGACTTTGATCAACACGTGGCCATCGCACTGAATATGAATGGCGCATACATTATAAATTCTGGATATCACGACAACATACTATTCGAAAGAAAAGGCCACCAATCTTTTTCTTTTCACTATCTTATTTATTCCGATAAATTCTATAACCTAAACACACCATTACATTTTCTACAACAATTAACTCCGCTTGGCATTGACATTGGTGATTCTCTATCTTATGGTCTCGTAATTATCTAACATTACAGTGCACTATCTGGATAGGATGGTGGATCTTTTGCTATATCTCACACTTCGATTCTCACACCCATCATCAGGGAACTTTCCTCCAGACCGAGCGGTACAAAAAGGAACTTGCATAACCTACTGCCTCTGAACCTATCCAGCTGCTCTCCCATGTAAACCACACATACTTAAATTACATGAAATACACCACACTGGCAACATGGAATACAACACAAGGAATAGTCACAACGTTATAATCACATCACTTTCAGCTTTCCCACTTCAATTAGTATTCATCCCAGTTTCACACGACACTGCCCCACTTCGTAACTTTTGTTTCCTACTAAGAACTCTGGAGGATATATGCACGTCTTCCTGTGCAATGCAAGCCAAGTGGCGTTGCTGGATAGACGGCTGACTCACCTTCCTTCACTCTCAGAGTATTATAGTTTGAACCAAGCGTTACAGGGAAACATAACACGCAAAGTAGTATTAAGAACATATTCGTCACGTCACACACGCGAGTCCTCAACTGATACCATGGACGAGGACTTCTCTTTATCCTTTGTCTCATACACAGATTGAGGCTCACACAGTACTCACCACGTGGAAGTACTCGTCTCTAATTTCAAGTCCTGCACACGCCATTTCTTAAATATTTCCAACTTATATTACACACGCCAGTAATTCAACTTAACTTAAGCACTCGTTACTATTTCAACTTATTTCTACACGTGGTTTCATTGTGACCGTTGGCCACTTCCGAAGGTTACTACGATCCCCTTAATATTAGCTGCCTGTCATTTAATTCTCCCCCCAAAAGTTCCTGAAACAGAGAAATTATTATTTCGAACTACTCTTAAGTATTCCACATGCATACCATGTCTCCACTCTTTTGTCTTTACGGAGCACAACTAAGACAGGTCTTACCAACACAAGATCCAGCGCCAGAGTGCTGAAACATGGCCATTCTTCAGGTCATCTCGCACCTCCGTCTAGGTGGGGGAAGACCATGCTACCATATTGGTCAGCCACATTTCAGGCGGTCAAAGCTCAGGTAAATTTCATCTCTTTGGCTCCACCAAAAGTGACCAAAGGACCATCTCAAAGATGATCATATATTGCACATTCGCTATCTGCGGTTAGCAGACGACCATACATTCATTCATTTCACAGAACTCACCAAATTGGATGGAGGGATTTGTTTTGTGGGAGTGCACATGTGATCAATTAAATAAATAAATTGTCATTTTTCCTACACTGGTATCCGACTTCGGTGTATTAAGTGAAATTGAATTATTATTACAAAAAATATGTTGTTCTGACAAGACTAACGAAGAATGTTTTACCTATTTTCAATGTCGGGTGGTACTGTACCCTTTCAATGTAAACAGACAGAAAACGGCGCTGCGTGCGGCAACGCGTAATCAGAGAAGTGTTGTTAGATCGGTTGCTGCTGCTACAACGGCAGGTTATGAAGATTTAAGTGAATTTGAACGTGCTGTTACAGTTGGGGCACGAGCGGTGGGACACAGTAGCTCCGAGGTAGCGATGAAGTCGGGATTTTAACGTACGGCCATTTCACAAGAGTACCGTCAATATCAAACTCCACAGACACGAACCTTACTGAGCGTAACCGGGACGCCTTGCATTGTGCTATTCAGAAGGGAATCCGGTAAAGCATCAAATATGTGACTTAGCTGCGGCCGGAAAAAAGATCTTGCAACAACGGGACCAATGACGATTGAAGAGAATCGTTCAACGTGAGAGACGTGCAACACTTCCGCAAATTGCTGCAGATTTCAATGCTGGGCCATCACCAAGTGTCAGCGTGCGAACCATTCAACGAAACATCATCGATATGGGCTTTCGGAGCCGAAGGCCCACTAGTGTACCCTTGATGACTACACGACACAAAGTTTTACGCCTCGCCTGGGCCCGTCAACACGGACATTGGACTGTTGATGACTGGAAACATGTTGCCTGGGCAGACGAGCCTCGTTTCATATTGTATCGAGCAGATGGACGCGTATGGGTATGGAATCCATGGACACTGCATGTCAGCAGGGGACTGTTCTAGGTAGTGGGGGCTATGTAATGGCGTGGGGGGTGTTTGTTGTTGGTGTGATGTGGGTCCCCTGATACCGCTAGATACGACTCTGACAGGTGACGCCTACGTAAGCATCCTGTTTGATCACCTGCATTCAGTCATGTCCGTTGTGCAGTCCAACGGACTTGGGCAATTCCAGCAGGACAATGCAACACCCCACACGTCCAGAATTACTGCAGAGTGGCTCCAGGAACACGCTTCTGAGTTTAAAGACTTCCGCTGGCCACCAGACTCCCCAGACATGAACACTATTGAGCATATGTGCGATGCCTTGCAACGTTCACCACCCCCTCGTACTCTTACGGATTTATGGACAGCCCTGCAGGATTCATGATGTTGGTTCCCTCCAGCACTACTTCAGAGATGAGTCGAGTCCAAGCCACGTCGTGCTGCGGCAATTCTGCCTGCTCGCGGCGGGCCTACGCGATATTAGGCAGGTGTATCAGTTTCTTTGGCTCTTCAGTGTATGACAGTAGTAACTGGCACACAGAATCGTAGTGTGTACACTTCGATTAAATACTTTCGTGGCGAAATTAAAACCTGGATGCACCACAATGAATTTTGCGCAAGTGGAATGTAGATGGCACGAAAGAAAGTGTTTGAGTGTGGCTGTCCACCGTGTAGCCACCTCCAGACAGGAGAATGTGCTGCCTTCCAAAACCAGCACCCTCTACTGTCCTGTGCCACCTTCACGCACCCCTCTCTGCTAGCAAACTGGCCTCCAGCATCCGCCCAGGCCCCTCTCTTCTCTTTCGTACTTGCGCTGCGCCTCCAGACCATCCGTCTGCAAGTAGCGTGATCTCGCGGCGTGCGAAAGTACTCCAAGTACCGCCGCTAGCTCACCCAAAATAAATATATAGAGCCGAACGTATCTGATAAATAATGCGTATTTACAATGCCAAGCCCTGTTCCTGGAAAGCTGTGGTGAGTTGCAGTTTCAGCGACGACATTTACGTATATGGTTCTAAATTTGATCACAATATCTTTTTGAGCCGTGCGCGGCTCTTGTTCATGCCGTTTATTGTTTGTCATCTTTTCTTGCTGTACTGCCGCCTCTTTCTCTTATTCCATTATACTGGCGTCACTAACTTCCTGCCTTACCTGCCCATGAGTGGCAGCAGCAGCGCTTATCGATAAGTGCACTGTCGTACCATTATAACACCTCGTCTTCTTGATGATTTGGTTTGATTTGTACTTGGCCTCGGCTAAAACTTGGCGACAGTCGGTAGAGTGTTGAGATCGTTATCAAGTTACGAAGACGACGTTACACAAAATGACAGTGCTGAACCGAAATGTCGACGTGCGTGAGATATTTACTTCACCAAGAATCGTAATTAATCGTTTGTAATCTATGTTTAACTGATTAATGATGAAACATTAATGATAAAACCAATACATTCACATCCACAACAAATTCCCTACAAGCTGGTCGTAATTTCAAGTATCTGAGAAATCGTAACAGTGGGCTTGTTATTTGAGTCAAAGATTCTACACAAGCGCCGAGGGCTAGAGTCAAATATTATCGCTGCGCGTAATTACTACTCGGGAATTTCATGTCAATAATTTCATAGAATTTTAAATCACAAATGCACGACTTGGCAAGAGAGGGTGTTTTATTGCACAATATCAGTCACTTCCTTACAGAGCCTTGAGAAGAAAACTTTCCCAGGTGTTGGGGGGATTTAAATTGTACGCTTCGGACCTATCACTTAAGTTCCATAAACCACTGGCTATTATGAATGAAAATTGTCTATCAGTATTCGTTGCCTAAATCACTGTCTAAGTAATGTTTAGTTCAATTATCTAGTTAAAAATTCACTTTATTTTAGTAGGTAAATGTCCTGCGTTCGAATTCTAATGCAGTGATATTTGAAGTCAGAAGATCGTATTACTGCGTCGTAATAGATCGCAATTATTCAATCTCAAAGACAATCTAAGAGCGCCTACATGTACGAGCATTCAAATATATGATCCGCTTCGGCTAACTCTCGTAACGTAGTGACAATGCATTGAATTATACTTAGTCATTACTCACTATTCCCAAAGAGTACTCACACGGAGTATTCTTTGGGATCGTTGGTTCAACTTTGCGAATGTTAATTTGTGCTAATTTTGCGATTTATTATGATTTTGATTTTAATTTTACTGAAATTTAATCTTTCTTTTGTAGATTGCTTAATTGTCAAGTCTTAGATTCCTGATTTAATTATTTGTTATTGTCCTAATAATAGTGATAAATGGAACTTCGTTCGCTTATTCACTTTTCTGGGAATTTGGGACTTGGGGGGGAAATCTTTGGGGTATTGGGAGCTAATTTTTTATTTTTATTTCTCGTCCGAGGAAGTGGCATTACACCATCCCTGGAGCGACCGATAGAATTTCCGGGTTGTCGTGGGTCGGGAGTTCGGTTGCGGACGGACCAGCAGTGGAGCAAGTCGGGGCATGGAGCAGCCAGTCGGGCACGCAGAGCGGTCGGGGACGACGGAGAGTCTGGGACGTAGCGCCAGTGAGGAGCGGACAGCTAGTACTTACCAACCGCTGGCCACACACTTTGAACTGTCCGACGGAAGGAGATTGGAGTGGGAAAGACTGTTTGTGGGTCGTTCGGTCAGTTGTCTCATCTGGTGACATGTATTTGGTCCTCCTATCGCTTCTGGTCCCCTTCAATTGGTCATCTTGTGGGACTGGTCGGTTACTTCCTTGTGCAGAGACGTCGGATGGCCAATGAGAAAGTGTTCCCTCTGCATGGTTGGGTCCGAGCCAGTGTCTCTGCGTCGTCGTGCGTCCGAGACCAGTACTTGCTGACTGCTAGCCACACACATGAACTGTCCGACGGAAGGAGATGGGAGCGGGAACGACCGCTGGTAGGTGGTTCGGTTGGTCGTGTCATTGGGCGATGTGTATTTGGTCTTTTGACCGTTTCTGGGCCTCGTCAGTTGGTCATCTTGCGGGACGTGGGTCGGTTCCTTCCTCGGGCAGAGATGTCGTCGCCGATGAGCAAGAGTTACCTCTGCATGGGTGGGTCCGAGCCAGTGTGCCCGGGTCGCCGTGTCTCCGAGTTCCGAACGGACATCGAGTTGAGTCGGGTTGGATCTGCAGTGAGCTCCAGACAGCCATGACTCGCCCGACCGTTGCCGACACTCATAACTTGAGTGGGGACGACCTTGGTTGGTCGTTCGGTCGGCCGTCTCATCGGATGACGTGTATTTGGTCGCCGACTGCTTACGGAAACTCTCTCTGTGTGTGGCTTGACATTTCTTCTTGTTGTTCCACAGTGATTGGTTTTAGAATTGTCAGAGTTCTCGGTGCAAGTGTTTACGTGGAACTGTGTATAGCTTCTGTGACTTCTGCTGAGCAGGTGAATGCTGTCTGCGTACTGGAGTAGCCAGTCGGTCGGTACCAAATTGACTAGAGTGTTGGTTGGTTCGTCAGCCGTCCCTAGGTCGTGCTGCCACCCGATTATTTATTGTTACTCTTGGCTGCCTGTCTCACCTGAATTGTTGTTAGACTTTCCTCCGTAGGCCTACCCTTGGAACACTTCTGAGCACCACTGTTTCTTGTTGTGATTGTCATTTTACTTGGTCGCAGGTACTGTGCCAGGCATTCAGTCGCGTATTAATATTGTCTGTTTTACACTCCTGGAAATGGAAAAAAGAACACATTGACACCGGTGTGTCAGACCCACCATACTTGCTCCGGACACTGCGAGAGGGCTGTACAAGCAATGATCGCGCGCACGGCACAACGGACACACCAGGAACCGCGGTGTTGGCCGTCGAATGGCGCTAGCTGCGCAGCATTTGTGCACCGCCGCCGTCAGTGTCAGCCAGTTTGCCGTGGCATACGGAGCTCCATCGCAGTCTTTAACACTGGTAGCATGCCGCGACAGCGTGGACGTGAACCGTATGTGCAGTTGACGGACTTTGAGCGAGGGCGTATAGTGGGCATGCGGGAGGCCGGGTGGACGTACCGCCGAATTGCTCAACACGTGGGGCGTGAGGTCTCCACAGTACATCGATGTTGTCGCCAGTGGTCGGCGGAAGGTGCACGTGCCCGTCGACCTGGGACCGGACCGCAGCGACGCACGGATGCACGCCAAGACCGTAGGATCCTACGCAGTGCCGTAGGGGACCGCACCGCCACTTCCCAGCAAATTAGGGACACTGTTGCTCCTGGGGTATCGGCGAGGACCATTCGCAACCGTCTCCATGAAGCTGGGCTACGGTCCCGCACACCGTTAGGCCGTCTTCCGCTCACGCCCCAACATCGTGCAGCCCGCCTCCAGTGGTGTCGCGACAGGCGTGAATGGAGGGACGAACGGAGACGTGTCGTCTTCAGCGATGAGAGTCGTTTCTGCCTTGGTGCCAATGATGGTCGTATGCGTGTTTGGCGCCGTGCAGGTGAGCGCCACAATCAGGACTGCATACGACCGAGGCACACAGGGCCAACACCCGGCATCATGGTGTGGGGAGCGATCTCCTACACTGGCCGTACTCCACTGGTGATCGTCGAGGGGACACTGAATAGTGCACGGTACATCCAAACCGTCATCGAACCCATCGTTCTACCATTCCTAGACCGGCAAGGGAACTTGCTGTTCCAACAGGACAATGCACGTCCGCATGTATCCCGTGCCACCCAACGTGCTCTAGAAGGTGTAAGTCAACTACCCTGGCCAGCGAGATCTCCGGATCTGTCCCCCATTGAGTATGTTTGGGACTGGATGAAGCGTCGTCTCACGCGGTATGCACGTGCAGCACGAACGCTGGTCCAACTGAGGCGCCAGGTGGAAATGGCATGGCAAGCCGTTCCACAGGACTACATCCAGCATCTCTACGATCGTCTCCATGGGAGAATAGCAGCCTGCATTGCTGCGAAAGGTGGATATACACTGTACTAGTGCCGACATTGTGCATGCTCTGTTGCCTGTGTCTATGTGCCTGTGGTTCTGTCAGTGTGATCATGTGATGTATCTGACCCCAGGAATGTGTCAATAAAGTTTCCCCTTCCTGGGACAATGAATTCACGGTGTTCTTATTTCAATTTCCAGGAGTGTATGTTTAGTGTATGGCCTTCAGTGGTGTTTCATAACAACTTTAAAATTAGGCCTTCAGCCGTGTTTCATTTAAAATTCTTGTCGCTCTGTATTTAGGCCTTCAGACGCGCTTGTTTCAGAATCTGTAGCTTTAATATGTAAATCCTTGTCTGTAAGGTTTCTCTATGATTATCTTGAATTCTTGAAACGGCCTTCAGCCGTGTTCTGTAAATGTTTATCTTAAGGTTGTCTTTAATTATTCTCGAGTAACTGTTTGGACCTTCAGCCGACAAGATACTTCAAGTTTTCTTAATACTTTTTCTGCGGTACTGTGTAAAAGCTTACCTTAAAGCCCCTCTTTTATTATGGTTCAAATGGCTCTGAGACTATGGGACTTAACATCTGAGGTCATCACTCCCCTAGAACTTAGAACTACTTAAACCTAACTAACCTAAGGACATCACACTAATCCATGAACGAGGAAGGATTCGAACCTCCGACCGTAGCAGTCGCGCGGTTCCAGGCTGAAGCGTCTAGAACCGCTCGGCCACCGCGGCCGGCCTTTTATTATGTAAAGAAAGATTTTCTACTGGGCCTTCAGCCGAAGAATTAACTTGAATTTCCCTTAATATGGCCTTTAGCCGAACTTTGTAAATCCTTGGCTTTTAAAAAATTCGCTTAGCTGATCTGAAACATTATTTCGGCCTTTAGCCGAGAAGATACTGTAATTTTGCTTAAGTAAGGCCTTCAGCTGTTACCTTAAATCCTGTTGTGTGTGTTCTTATATGTAACTAGCAGTAATTGACCTTGGCCCCTTTCCACAACCTGATTCGCTCTGTCCTGCGAAACCAGATTTCACTTTATATCGAAATTGCAACGTCAGTTGCAGCTAATCTGTTTGTTCCCCCCCCCCCCCCCCCTATTCTATTATCAGTCTTCATCTGTATGTTGTGATGTATTGCTCTGACTGACAGACTCTTCATGTCCTATTTCTCTGTTAACTCTACTACATATGTAACTAACTGCACTAAAACTGTGGACCTTGCATGTGTAAATAAACAATGTGATCAAAAGTATCCGGACACATGGCTCAAAATGACTTACAAGTTCGTGGCGCCCTCCATCGGTAATGCTGGTATTCAAGATGCCGTTGACCCACCCTTAGCCTTGATGACAGCTTCTAATTTCGCAGGAATACGTTCAATCAGGTGCTGGAAGGTTTCTTGGGGAATGGCAGCCCATTCTTCACGGAGTACTCCACTGAGCAGAGGTATCGAAGTCGCCGTTTCAAAACATCCCAAAGGTGTTCTATGGGATTCAGGTCAGGACTCTGTGTAGGCCAGTCCATTACAGGGATGTTATTGTCGTGTAGCCATTCCGCCACAGGCCGTTCATTATGAACAGGTGCTCGATCGTGTTGAAAGATGCAACCGCTATCCCCGAATTTCTCTTGTACAGTGGGAAGCAAGAATGTGCTTAAATCATCAATGTAGGCCTGTGCTGTGATAGTGCCAGGCAAAACAACAAGGTGTACAAGCCACCTCCATGAAAAAGACGACCACACCGTAACGAAACCTCCTCCTAATTTTACTGTTGGCACTACACACGCTGGCAGATGACGTTCACCGGGCATTCGGCATACCCACACTCTGCCATCGGATCGCCACGTTGTGTACCGTCAATTCGTCACTCCATACAACGTTTCTCCACTGTTCGGTCGTAAAATGTTTACGCTCCTTACACCAAGCGAGGCGTCGTTTGGCATTTACCGGCGTGATGTGTGACTTATGAGCAGCCGCTCTACCACGAAATCCAAGTTTTCTGACATCCCACCTGACTGTCATAGTACTTGCAGTGGATCCTGATGCAGTTTGGAATTCCTGTGTGATGGTTCTGGTAGATGTCTGTGTTATGTCCTAGCCAGTAATGCCACCCGAGCCCGCTGCCAAAAGGTTGGCAGCATCAAAGTCCGGACGCCGTCCGCATAAGCAGCGCCAGCGAGACAGCAAATCGCCGCAAGTCTGCGCGCGCCACCGCTGGCTTCTGGCTTCTTAAGCGCTGGAGTCGCGAGCGCTAGGACAGTTCTGTATTCGCCGCTCAGTTGTATACTCGCCACCGAATTGTGTACTTGCTAGTCAGTTGTGTGTTCATCGCAGCAGAGTTGTTGTTTGTCGTCAGCCGACGCTGACGTAGCCGCTCCGACTCGAACTAGACAGATTTCTGTAGACACCGAGTTCACTACTGTGTTACTGTATCTTCATTAATAAAAGATAAGTACCGACTTTTATTTAATATGAGTGTTTGGGCTTTCATCTTTCTGTTCACTGTTCCAGCGGACCGGTCGGCCCGCTATTAAAAGTGTGGCGGTGACTTCGTAAGCCATGAAACGTCCCGTTTGAACAATTTATATATACGACTGTGCTTAACGTGACACACAATATTTTTTTAGCGCAACGCAATCTGACTTTCAGAATTCTCTACAAAAGAATGGCCCTGACTAACATTAAACTATACCTTTCACAAATCACTTACCTCACAAAAATCTTCGCTGCTCAAGCTACTGCAATACAGCGAGCGCCACTACTGCCAGCTAAATAAAAGATTCAAACTATGGAAGGCACTAACTACTGATAGGGATAGTTAGCAAATGAAAGATATTAATAGAGAACAAACAATGTATTTACCTTAATATCATCACAAGTCATAATATATATATCAGTTCATGACAAATTATAAATCTCCGCCATCTCTCTCCCCACATCCACCACTGCTGGCGGCTCACCTCCAACTGCGCAACGCTACACGCTGTTCACAGCCAGCTGCCTAACACTACAATGGCAGACAACAATGCAAACTAGCCACAGACTGCACACAGCACAGCCAGTGATTTTCATATTGAGCGCTACGTAACGTTGCCAATAAGAAAACATAAACAGCCTACTTACATAGAGAAAACATAAACAGCCTATAAACAGCCTACTTACATAGAGAAAACATAAACAGCCTACTTACATAGCCCCCATGCTCCCCACAAAAAATTTTTACAAATGGTGTTGGGCACTGGCCAATACAGATTTGACAAAAATTTTTCACAATTACAGTAACAAAGATATAAAATGCACACACTTATTGATACAACGTTGGTCAAAAGCTCAAATTTTCTCACAGTCCCTAAAGACAGTCCTAATCGTACATAACAGGAGAATAGCAGTGTTTGTCTCAAAGTCTGAGCAGTAAAAGAAAATGCACATGGAAGTAGTGGATTTCCATGCAGTCTTGAAGAAGTAGTGTTGTCCTTCCAATGGAAAGACAGTGCTGACTCTCGACATGCTGACAGGTAATGGGCCACAACAGAGCAAACCCACTGCAGAGTCAGTCGAAGTTTTGATGAATATTGGTAGGTAGGTCATCACAGAGCAGACCCACTGTAGTCCTGGCAGAGATTGTGGTATTGGTGGGCCACCAGAGGTGCAGACCCACTGTAGTCCTTGTAGAGATAATGGTATTGGTGGGTCATCATAGATGCAGACCCACTGTAGTCCTTGTAGAGATAATGGTATTGGTGGGCCACCAGATGTGCAGACCCACTGTAGTCCTTGTAGAGATGACCAGCAGCCATCTGTTGCGATTGTGCAGGTGCACATTCACCATCGAAGAGTCTTGCGGAGAATATAGCAAGTCCATAAACCACCACTTGTGCACTCACAAAGTTTTTAAAATTGTCCTTAGAACAAGCAATGCTGTTATCCAGTCCCTTGCTGAATTAGTAACACACGTGCAAACACTAACAGTCCCAACTTCTCACATATTGTCCATATACTATGACCAACAGAAACGTATGCAGTGAAATGTAACTAACAAGTTAATAATATCATGAACTGGTGACAATTACAATTTTATGACGTAAGAATACAATAACAAAGGTACAAAATACATTATTAAAAACATAATAATACAGATAACATTTGTAGTAAAACAGGCTTTACAAAAGAATAGAAATAAACATATACATCAATGTTACAGGAATTATGACATAAGTACATACATAGATCAGAATAATTATTGAAACATCAACTTTACACATGAGCATTAAAACAAAACAATAAACAATGTCTAAACATCTTTACAAAGTAAATAACACATTATTAATGCCAATTGTATTTGAGGATAACAGTATTCCTCATCATAGTGAATGTAGCTTAATATTAAAAGAAAAAGAAAATTCTATGAAATTACACAGAGACAGGAAGAAAACAAATACACAAGGGTACACACACACATAGTGGGATAACACCAATAGGAAAGGACAGGGTTCGTTTTCAGTGTAACATTTGGTACTGCAGTCCAACCCAAAACTTCATATATCTTTCCTCTTACTTCATCCTTTATTTCCACCAAAAAAATTCTATCTAAGCATGCTTTCTGTATTTATATGTTCACACATTTCTTACCTCAACATTTATTTCCAAGAAAATCCTACCTAAACTTGTTTTCTCAATGCATTTCTTCCAATTCATCGCAACTCATTCTCTTAGAGGCTACCCCTCTTAAGCTAACTTAAATCTACTGAGCTCAGATGCTAAACTAAGGAACGAGGCAATGCAGCATCACATAACAAATCAACACAAACAGCAATGCAAAAAATGCAAATTGGCAAAGCTAGCAGCATAAATGAGCAAAAGTCAAATTCAATAACACTATGCCTGGCAAACAGCAGCAACTTATACCTAAACATGACATAGCGCAAGCAGAAAAAATATTACACTAAAATGGCCATGTCTAATACCTATGTCACATCTTAACATTAGAGTGATGCATCACAAAAACTTACGCTAGTAGATAAGTTACCAAATCGTAAAAAAATTATTTATGCAATTCCTGTGAAGGGAAATGTTTTTTTTTTTTTTTGTGCTCCCTCATTTGTTTTGGATAGATCATAAAATTATTTACTGGATCTGTAGGCATAAAATATTTATATTAGTACATATATTAAATTTTATTTTAACCAATGCTGCAGTGCAGCTAGAAACTTGATATTAAACAAAATGTGTAAATAAATACATTAAGCAAGCCATATGGCATTTTTCTTAACTAGCAAGGCAATAGCTGTGAAATGTTTCTCATCGTTTCATTAGGCATTTCAGTAAATATCATAAATTACGAGCTCCACAGTATGCTTTCAACAAGGAGATGTCAGTAGCGCGGACAATGGCCTTCCCTTTCTTTTTTTTTTCTACCTGTGCCGCTGAAAAGGGCTCGCAATAATGGCTTTTTCTCCAGGCGTCTGACACAGCTGGGTGCCCGCGACGCATTACGTGCAGGTGGTCACTTAACTTTCGTACGGAAATATTTACGACAGCAGTTTCTGCTACCGTTGCAGTCACATTTAAAAATATTTCACAGGTCAAGAATTAGCGTTGCAAATCTGTAGAAACAAAATCCTATAAATATAAGTGTCCAAAAAAAATATTCGTCAGCATTGTGATACAGTCACACATTTCATAACTCTTAAAGTACGTTTCTTGGTTTCCAACATCCTTTTCATAAATCAGAGTCCCTAAACACTACTCATTATTCCTTACCTCATTATACATATACATATTCGTCGACACTTCTTCAATATTTCATCGTGAGAAATACGTAGCATAATAAACATTCCTCAACAACATAATACACATCGTCGTCGTAATAATAACATCATAACACTTCAGTCAAATCTCAAAATCGTCGTAACTTCCTCCAATAATTTCTAAGCCTAAAATAATTCTCTGCTAATGTCAAAAGTGTCAGCTGCCTCAAACGTACTTTAAAAATCATGATCTCATACCAAATACATCATTCAAAGCTCTCATAGTATCACAATGATTCCGAAAAAATATGAACAGTTTACAAAGTACAGACAAAATACAATTTCGTAAGTGTGAAGTTATCCAACGGTGTAATTACGTAAACATGTGTCACTGACGTAGTAAAAAACATGTTTATCTCTCAGTTAAATGATCAGATAGCTGTGTAATTTGTGTGTTAGAGAAATATGGTACCGATGTGTAAAGTTGTATAAGCAAATACCATATTAGCTAGGGTTCCTTGTGGTTGCCACACACATGGTACACAAAGTAAGCGTGTACCCCCCTGAGGATTAATGTAATTATACCCTCAGGTGTTACAGATTACAGCAATGGAATGAAATGTATCACGCAAAACTTTCTTTGTAATTAAAAAATCTTTAAAAATAAATGTTTCAAGTACAAAATTAATCACTCAAATACGTGTACTGTAGCGCTAAATGTGCGTCTTGTTGCAACATAATCTGTGTGGAAGTGTCGTAGTTATCGTCCTCCGAAAGCTAAGTTCTGCAGAAGTCAATGTACTTACCTCATAATACACAAAAGTGAAATGCTTTGCGTATAGATATCGTAGTTATTACGCTTATTGTTGTAATGAAGAAAGTACTGTACAGTAACGTATTGTTGTGCCACGAAAAAAGGCTGTCTCATTGTTGCTATATCACAAAAGTTACTACTAAAACATGTTTGTCTTTCCAGAAGAATTCAGAAAACTGTGCAGATATAAAACAGATACACCGCAAAAGCAACATTGTAAATTGTCGCTCATTAGTAGCGTCGTGATAAAAATCGTGTAGCTGTCACATAAACTAACCTCTGTGTCATCTGGTATCTCTCAGAAAGCACTTTAAATACAGAATGTATTTTCAGGTAACCAAAATGTTGCATTAAAATCTCATTAGCAGTACTGGTAAATGTTCTAAGTATGTGAGCCTTATAGTCGTTACATAATCGTGCAACTAACAAGCAAGAATGTACACACACAATAACACTGTGTCTCCTGTTCACAATAACAATGCATTCGTAATTTCTGTTTAAATAATTTCTCTTGGTTCTTGGCTGGATATTTAACTTCAAACATTGTTGCATGGTAACAGTTTCTAAAGCATACTAGTAACGTGAAGTGAAACGTTTTATGGCAAAGACAAAGTTAAAAGGCAGATTATCTGTCAATAAATGGTTTTACATGAGAAATGTGGTGTAAACCTTTACTCTTCCTAGTACGCAGAGTTTCAACTTCAAAGCAATTATCTTGTTGTATACATCGGTAAAGAATGCTAAAATTTTTCTCAAGGGTAGCGTCTTATGTTATTTTTCTCGGAGCCAGCGGGCGCACGCGGCTGCCTGCTGTGCGAGTCATTGTCTGTCTCTTTGTTGGCGCGCGCCGTTATTGGGATTAGGAGGCCTAACTTCCACAAATTCGCCTTGCCGAGAGGGCCCAGCTCTGTTTAAAGCTCGCCAGTTCTGATGGAATTCAGGTCTGTCGTTTTGTCGGTAGTTTACACAGTTTCTTTCGTGTCGGTCACGTGGTGGAGAATTTCTCCCTGAATCGTAACTGCGCGCTGAACTGTTGCGTCTGAAATTATTCTGTCTCCCTTGATAATAATAGTTCTGATTACCATATTGTCTGTTTCTATGGTTATCTCTGTCATATTCATTACTACGGAAATGCGATCTTTCTCTGTAACTATTACTCTGCCAATGGTTGTCATATGGGTGGTGTCTGTTTTGATCACGATTTGCGTTGTAAGAATAGGCTTGTCGTGTCCAATTATCGTTTCTGTCGTCACGGAATTGTGACAGATGTGACCTGTAATTGTTATGTTCCTGTTTTCGCGTTCCGCGATTGTCAGTGTCAATTTCCAGTTCTTGTAACAGTCCCTGAAATGCTTCAATGTCATCTTTGCAACGTCCTGCTAAAATAATATGTCGTAAATGTTCAGGCAATTTGAGTAAGCAAATGCGGATGAGTTCTGAGGGGCTGTATGGGTTTGAAAGATATTGATTCTTATGCAACATGTCTTCAAAATATTTGACAAGACTGGAAAATTCAGATTGTTCAAAGTGTTTCATCATCATGATGCTATGTTTTACACGGTCTTGTGTCGCTTGAGACCAATACGCTGAGAGGAAGGCATGATAAAAATCTCCTTCACTGTGACAATCGTGAATGACCGATCGCATTCTTACACCTGGTTCATTCTCTAAGTAGCCACACATAAATTCTAACCTGTGCTCCAATGACCAGTTGGGAGGAAAACAATGAGAAAATTGATGGAGCCATGCTTGTGGATGAATGTCGTTGCCAGAATTCTTAAATGTTTTGAATTTACGTGTAGTAATGAACAGCTTATAGTCAAAATCGTCATGTCGGCGAGTCGCATATCGGTCATTGTTAGGTCGTGTCGGCCGTTCCATCTCAAAATTCGGTGCACATTGCCAATTTCTTTCATAATTTCCGAAATGCCCTGTGTTATTATTTTGCGGCTTTTCCGTGTTTCTAAGTCCCTCTTCCCGTGTTGGAGCGCGAGTGTCTTCTGAAATACGTAATTCTTGTATTACCTGTGTCAGCTGATCTTGTACTTCCCGGATTTCTCTTTGGTGTTGCGTATCAATTTGATTCAGATTTTGTTTCAGTTTCCTAATTTGTGCGTTCTGTTCTGTGTCATTAAAGACTACCGGTTTTGCGTCATTCAGATTATCATCTACCTTCGCAGATAAATTATTTAGCTGATCCGAAAGTTCAACTACTTTCTCTGATAATGAACACATTTCCTCAGTGTGTTTTTCTGAACCAAGTTTCAGAGTGTCCATTTGTGTTGAAATCGAATCTACTGTGTCTTTTAAGTTTTCTTGACTTTTTGCAAGTTGCGTAACCGAATCGGTAGATGCAACTGCGTCAATTTTAGCTTGCAAGGTGTTGTGATTTTCATGAACAATAGTTTGCAGTTCTTTTATGGCTGCTTCGTGATTCTGTAATGCATTTTCATGACGCGAAAAAATAGGTTGGAAATGCTCACAAATTTGAGTTTTTACGTCATTACAGACTTTTTGACATTTCGATTCAATGTTATGTAACTCAGTAGTTAAATCTTCACGCGTTTGTTCAAGAGTTTGTTCCAATGAGTCTAACTTTTGAAGATTTTGTCCCATTGCGTCTAACTGTTGCTGTGTTTGTCTCTGATTTTGTTCCAGTGTGTCTAACTTTTGAAGCTTTTGCTGTGTTTGTCTCTGATTTTGTTCCATTGTGTCTAACTTTTGTAGCTTTTGTCCCATTTGTTGCATTAACTGTAATAACAATGCACTGGTGTCTGAAACATGTTCCTCAGTGCTTTTCGGCAGTGAATTTGCACCGGCAACATTCACATTTTGACAAGCGGAAAACGTGTCTTGACTCATTTGGGAAAACGGTGAGGACGCAAAACCTGAATCTACAGTATTTGCAAAGTTGTGTCCTGTCATTTCGGATTCCTGAGGCGAGCTGTTGCCGACCGATCGATCGATAATGCTTCCCTCTTCACTAATTGTTTCACTGTCCACGCCATTGTTTGCCGCCCGCTCCATTTCCCTATGCACGATTACCAAATTACTACTTTGAACATCAGTTAATTCATTACTCGGTGGCGCTAACACACTGCTTTCATTTTCACTGTCATTTCTCAGTTTACTTTGGAGCCTAGTATTACGTTTTTCACACGCCATTATTGTCACAGTATTTCACACGACAACACAGAAAAACACAATTTGAAGATCAAAAATAAGAGAACACATTAACATAGCACTGAAAATAATATCTAGTTAATTGCAGCTGCGAAATACTTGGTGCAAATCTACATGCCTGCCACAACTGTTTTACTATACAACAATGAAAGACTGCAACTACAAAGGAAATTCTCTCTATAATTACGCGCTAGCAATAAACAAAATCTACACTAATTACACAAACTACAAGAAAAAAATCAGAAGATTCCAGTGAGGTATCCTAGGCTAAGGGTCGACATATGAAACGTCCCGTTTGAACAATTTATATATACGACTGTGCTTAACGTGACACACAATATTTTTTTAGCGCAACGCAATCTGACTTTCAGAATTCTCTACAAAAGAATGGCCCTGACTAACATTAAACTATACCTTTCACAAATCACTTACCTCACAAAAATCTTCGCTGCTCAAGCTACTGCAATACAGCGAGCGCCACTACTGCCAGCTAAATAAAAGATTCAAACTATGGAAGGCACTAACTACTGATAGGGATAGTTAGCAAATGAAAGATATTAATAGAGAACAAACAATGTATTTACCTTAATATCATCACAAGTCATAATATATATATCAGTTCATGACAAATTATAAATCTCCGCCATCTCTCTCCCCACATCCACCACTGCTGGCGGCTCACCTCCAACTGCGCAACGCTACACGCTGTTCACAGCCAGCTGCCTAACACTACAATGGCAGACAACAATGCAAACTAGCCACAGACTGCACACAGCACAGCCAGTGATTTTCATATTGAGCGCTACGTAACGTTGCCAATAAGAAAACATAAACAGCCTACTTACATAGAGAAAACATAAACAGCCTATAAACAGCCTACTTACAGCCATTTCTACATCCAAGTGTTTGTCGCTACGAACACCGCCACAAAAGTCTGTGTATTACACATTACGACACTCTTCAACTGTCGGCGGTCTCTGTCAGTCAACAGACGAGGTCGGCCTGTACGCTTTTGTGCTGTACATGTCCCTTCATGTTTCCACTTCACTATAACATCGTAAACAGTGGACCTAGGGATGTTTAGGAGTGTGGAAATCTCGCGTACAGACGTATGACACAAGTGACATTCAATCAACTGAGCACGTTCGAAGTCCGTGAGTTTCGCCGAGCGCCCCGTTCTGCTCTCTCACGATGTCTAATGACGTGGCTGATATGGAGTACCTGGCAGCACCTAATATGAAAAACGTGTGTTTTCTGGGAAGTCCGGATACTGTTGAACACATAGTGTACGTACGGGAGCGAGTGATACCTGGAACGCGTAATGTTTCTTCGTCGGCGCTCTAGGGACTGATTTTAGAACCACGCGAAGGAATGCGTACTAGAGACCGTCATAAGCACTTTCCGCCGTTTTCTGTAGTTTTTGTTGCTGCTAGACATGAGATTATGTTTCCTGAAGCTTCTGTAAGTATTTAGAGTTCTACACAATTGAGGGCTATATAACGCACTGTCGGAAAAAAAATCGAAGCACAAAAAAATAATTAATTTAGAATAATGAAATTTGTCTAGGATACATATCCAAGTGATTAACATTGCAAGATCGCAGCACGAGATGAGCCGATGCAAGTGTGAATTGGTGGTACATTAATAACCGGTTTAACCGCGACAGTGTTGAATACAAGCGTGCAAACGTTCATACATTGGGTTGTACAGGTGCTGGATGTCAGACTGTGGGATACAGTGCCGTGCCTGTTACACTTACAGGGGCACTTATTGCTGTTTGTGGGAGAGATGATGTCCCATCTGTGCTGGATTGGAGACAGATCTGGTGATCGAGCAGGCAAAGGCAACATGTCGACACTCTGCAGAGCATGTTGGGCGAGTGTTATGCGGCTGGAAAACACCCCCTGGAATGCTGTTCATGAATGGCAGAACAATAGATTGAATCACCAGATTCACGTACAAATTTGCAGCCTGGGTGCGTGGGATAACTGTCATACGAAGTCGCATCCCAGATGATAAATCCAGGTGTAGGTCCAGTGTGTCTAGCACGCAGACAGCTTGGTTTGCAGGCCCAAAAGTGGCTTCCTTGTAACTGACACACGGCTAAACCAGCTTTCATCAGAAAACACAACGGACCTCGTCCCTGTCTTTCAATTAGCTCTCGCTCGACACCACTGAAGTCGCAAGTGGCGGTGGTTTCGGGTGTGCTTGGCACATGCTACAGGGCGTCTGGCGTGGGGCTGTCCTAGAAGTGACCAATTTGTAGCAGTTCGTTGTGTCACTGTGGTGCCAACTGCTGCTCAAATTGCTGCTGCAGATGCAGTGCGATGCACCGGAGCCATACGTCGAACACGATGGTCTTCCCTCTCAGTAGTGCCACGTGGCTGCGGGAGCGCGGTCTTCTTGTGACCGTGCATTCCCGTGAGCATCACTGTCAGGAGACATGTGCAGTGGCTACATTCATGTCAAGACACATCCAGATTCTCGTAACCCTTATACACGACCTCCTAACTTAGTGACATGCTGATAGTGGCATCTTTGTCGCCTTAAAGTCATTTCTGACTAACATCAGCTCACCACGTCCAATGACAAAGGCAACCAAGGCTTGAGAGGTGGCATGAGCCCCCTCTCATATTTCTATCTTACGATTTTCCTCTCTAATTGCATGCGGTGAAAAGTTGCTATTCCTTCACACGCGGACTTCCCACACAGCGTCTCTCGTCACCCGGGTGGTCCGGTGACAGGCGGGCTCTGCTGATCTTGAAAGGGTAAGCCGACGGGTGTGAGGGAGTTGAGTGAATGCTTTCCAGACGCCGACATTGTCAAAAGACACGCCCGGAGGGGCCTGAAGTAGCGGCTGGGCTAGAGGTTCCGTTACTTCGCAGAAACTTAGCGAAAACACTTTCTGGCGGGCTACCAGCGAGGCGTGGGAATGACTTGTGTACCCAGGCAGTTGTGGCGGGAAAATTCCCGCGCTTTCTGCAAAATAGTAACTGTGATTGGCTTGCTCAGGGCACAGCTCCGTGACGTAGCAAAATCAGCGCAGAAATTGGCGCCAAGTATCTCCATTGGTGGAATGGTAGTGCTCCGGCAATAGAGTGGAATTTTCCGCCGGTTTTAGATTTGCTGATTGGAACGTTTAACCACGGCCACTGTTGTGGGGGCAGGAATGTTCTGTGTTCGGTTTGTATGGGTGCTCTTGTGGGAGTCGGCTCTCGCCTTTCGGTCGGAGTAGGTTACAAGACTGAGCTCTCGCTGCTCTGGGCAGCCTGCCTTCCATTGGCTGTCTAATATACTTTTATTTAATTGTAACTGTTTGATGAAGTTGCTGAAGTTTCGACTTCAACGTAACGTTCCGAGTACAGTTGGCAATTTAGCGTTCTGCGTACAAGTGGCCTATGTTGTCTGTCTTGAGCAGTTTTGGCTAAAGTTGACTGTATCGGAGTTACAGTGTGACTTCGCTTGTTAAAATCAATCACTGTACTGTCAGTGATTGTGTGGCGAGCCTTCTTCGTCTCCCTCAGAGGCGCATTTGTATTGCTAGGAAGTCTTTAGCCTGGAACAACCAAACCAGGATAATTTGTTTCGGGCTATACTCACGGCATTATCATCACCACGACGGGACGTCGAAGCAACCAGCCATCGCCTCCCGTGCGCCAGATCGTGTTCTGGCAGTTAAGAAGACAGTTTGGCAATGTATGTCCGCAGCACTGGCAGACAGGGATTTTCCTAGGTGATAATCAGAGCTCAGCAGAGCGCGCCTGTTCGTCTTTTTCTAACTTTGTTCTGTCTTGGGTAGCAGCAATTAATGTTGGGTTGGCTGTGTGTTTTCTCTTAAGATTTGAGTTGCAAGGAATTGGCTCCACATACCACTTTGTCATAAATGTCACAATCTAGTTTAGGGACAACTTCACCTTCACAGCATTTATTTGAGTATCCAATTTGAGCCAATTTGATGTATTGTAAATGTTTCATGTGTTTTGTTTATTATTTTGAGTTTAGTCATAATAAATCATATTGTTATTTTGGACAGAACTTTCATTCTGTTAATCGGTAGAGCAACCCTTTCATTTCTCACTACGTTGCTGAAACTGTCCTTTATTTATTTAATGTCTATCAAACTAAATTATTGCAGGTGCCAAACTCTTTTCTACTCCACTTGCAGGGTCGATTACAGTCAGTTGGCGTTTCTTTTTAATCCAGCAAATGTCGGAGTTAGAATAGGGGGGGCTTAGAGCATCATTTATGTATGAAGATTCTCGAAGAATTTAGTGTTAAATACACTGCTTGCCCCGGCACCTCGCAGGCTTACCACCGTTATGGTATGCATTTAAAGCAAACCTGATTTGCATCCTCATAGTGGCAACAGTTGGGGCGATATCGCCATTCAGATGTAGAAAAACGCATACCAACTTTCGTTTATGTCGCACAATTCCTTCTTGGTATTCCGGTTTTTGCCCTTGAAGGTATATTAAACTTATTTGGAATGTATACTGAAGAGCCAAAGTAACTGATGCAGCCACAACACTACGTGGCATTGACTCGACTAATGCCTGAAGTAGTGTTGGAGGGCTGACACGATGCATCCTGCAAGGCTGTCCACAAATCCGTGAGATGGTGGACCTCTTCTGAACAGCACGTTGCAAGGCAGCACAGATATGCTCAATAATGTTCATGTCTGGGGATTTTCGCGGCCACTGAAAATGTTTAAACTCAGAAGAGTGTTCCTGGAGCCACTATGTAGCAACTCTGGAAGTGTGGGGTGTCGCATTGTCCTGCTGGAATTGCCCAAGTCCTCGGAATGCACAATGGACATGAATGGATGCAGGTGATCAGACAGGACGCTTACGTACGGCAGAATCGTATCTAGACGTAACAGGGGCTGCATGTCACTTCAACTGCACACGCCCCACTGTATTACAGAGCTTCCACCAGCTTGAACATTCGGCTGATGTATTCATGAGGTTGTCTCCATACCCGTGCACGTCCATCCTCTCGATACAATTTGAAACGAGACTCGTCCGACCAGGCAACCTGTTCCCAGTCATCAACTGTGGAATCTCGGTGTTGACGGGCCAAGGCGAGGCGTACGGCTTATTGTCGTGCAGTCATCGAGGGTACACGAGTGGGCCTTCGGCTCCGAAAGCCCACATCGATGATGATGTTTTGTTGAATGGGACAGCACTGAAATCTGCAGCAATTTGCGGAAGTGTTGCACTTCCGTCACGTTGAACGATTCTCTCCAGTCGAGGTTGGTCCCGATCTTGCAGGATCTATTTTCGGCCAGAGCGATGTCGGAGATTCGACGCTTTACTGGATTCCTGATATTCACGGTACACTCGTGATATTATCGACGGGGAACTAACCACTTCATCGGTACCTCGGAGATAATGTTTCCCATCGCTCGTGCGCCGACTGTAACATAACGTTCAAACTCACTTACATCTGGAAAATCTGCCATTGTAGCAGCAGTAACCGATCTAACAACAGCGGCAGACACTTGTTGTCTTATTCAGGAATTGCCGACGGCAGTGCCATATTCTGCCTGTTTACATATCTCTGTGTTTAAATACGAATGCCTGTACCAGTTTCATTGGCGCCTCTGTGTATTACTTTAAACAGCATACTGTGAAAACTTGGCCTGACATTTACGTTGGCTGTTTAGCCATTCTCATTTCAAGACCGTCTGACTGAAGCTCACTGATATTTGTCTAAGAAATGTTGTAAGTAGGCTGTTTATGTTTTCTTATTCGCAACGTTACGTAGCGCACTGTATGAAAATCACTGGCTGTGCTGTGTGCAGTCTGTGGCTAGTTTGCATTGTTGTCTGCCATTGTAGTGTTGGGCAGCGGCAGCTGGATGTGAACAGCGCGTAGCATTGCGCAGTTGGAGGTGAGCCGCCAGTAGTGGTGGATGTGGGGAGAGAAATGGCGGAGTTTTGAAATTTCTAAGACTAGATGTAATGAACTGCTATATATATATATAAAAAAAAGTGCAATTTTACTGTGATGAATGATCAGGACTGTCTTTATGGACTGTGAGAAAATTTTAGCTTTTGACCAACATTGTATCAATAAGTGTGTTCATTCGATTTCTTTGTTATTGTAATTATGAAAAATTTTATCAAATCATTATTGGCCACTGCCCAGAAGAATTTGTAAAAATTTTTGTGGGGAGCATGGGGGCTATGTAAGTAGGCTGTTTATGTTTTCTTATTGGCAACGTTACGTAGCGCACTGTATGAAAATCACTGGCTGTGCTGTGTGCAGTCTGTGGCTAGTTTGCGTTGTTGTCTGCCATTGTAGTGTTGGGCAGCGGCAGCTGGATGTGAACAGCGCGTAGCATTGCGCAGTTGGAGGTGAGCCGCCAGTAGTGGTGGATGTGGGGAGAGAAATGGCGGAGTTTTGAAATTTCTAAGACTAGATGTAATGAACTGCTATATATATATATAAAAAAGTGCAATTTTACTGTGATGAATGATCAGGACTGTCTTTATGGACTGTGAGAAAATTTTAGCTTTTGACCAACATTGTATCAATAAGTGTGTTCATTCGATTTCTTTGTTATTGTAATTATGAAAAATTTTATCAAATCATTATTGGCCACTGCCCAGAAGAATTTGTAAAATTTTTTGTGGGGAGCATGGGGGCTATGTAAGTAGGCTGTTTATGTTTTCTTATTGGCAACGTTACGTAGCGCACTGTATGAAAATCACTGGCTGTGCTGTGTGCAGTCTGTGGCTAGTTTGCATTGTTGTCTGCCATTGTAGTGTTGGGCAGCGGCAGCTGGATGTGAACAGCGCGTAGCATTGCGCAGTTGGAGGTGAGCCGCCAGTAGTTGTAGACGTGGGGAGAGAGATGGCGGAGTTTGGAAATTTGTAAGAATGGATGTTATGAACTCCTATATATATTATGACTTTTGATGACTATTAAGGTAAATACATTGTTTGTTCTCTGTCAAAATCTTTCATTTCCTAACTATGCCTATCAGTAGTTAGTGCCTTTCGTAGTTTGAATCTTTTATTTAGCTGGCAGTAGTGGCGCTCGCTGTTTTGCAGTAGTTCGAGTAACGAAGATTTTTGGTGAGGTAAGTGATTTGTGAAAGGTATAGGTTAATGTTAGTCAGGGCCATTCTTTTGTAGGGATTTTTGAAAGTCAGATTGCGTTGCGCTAAAAATATTGTGTGTAAGGTTAAGCACAGTCAGGTATAATTGTTCAAAGGGGACAATGTATAATGTGTAAAGTGTAGTTTGTCGGTTGACATTGATGACATCTGTAATGAAAAAAAATTGTATAGTTGCACCCTTGCATGTGATTGAATTTCTTGTGAGACTATCAGAAATAAAAGAAAGAAATCCAAAGTTGAACTACATAACTTTAGGTTTGCAAACAATGAACATTATCAGTTTAATATCACTACCAGTGTTTCCGGATTTCTTAAGCAGTCCGTGTGAGCAATCTATGTAGTGCATCCTATCCGTTGTGCATGCTTAAAAGCAACGTGGTCTGTAGAAACATGGTGAGCGTTTGTGGCAGGCAAAACAGCAACACAGACATAATCAAGTGTGTGTTTTGGTGGTGTCCTTATGATCGACATATAAAACTTGGCACACAATACAGAACACTGAAAAAATACACATGAGACATGGAAATCATAATACAACAAGGTCAATAAGAGAAAAAAGCATTCTAGAAATATTCAAATAAAAATGATCGCCTTTTTAGAGAAATAACGTTCGCTGAACGGCACACTTTCACTGGTTCACCGACACAGGGGTATATTGGGGTTGACAATTACAAGGGCTGCTCAGATTCACACTCCGAACATTTCACAAATTCTTCTTTTTTGTGTGTACAGGGCAGATATGCTTCCTGCAAGAGGTGCAAGGTTTCGTATGCTAACGCTCTTTCCTCCTGGCACATGGGTGACAGCGTCCTTTCTTCGGGAGATGATGCACGGCTGTACGTGTTACTTCCCCTCGCGTCTCTGTAATGATGTTTCCTCTGCTTATAGCACCTTGATTGCCCTGACACCGAATAAAGTTAATAACGTTGTTGTGTATTCGGAGCATAGGCCTACAGCATTTTGAAACGTTCTGCATTCTTCCAGGATTCTTTGCGGGATGACTCTTTGCCCATTGCTTGAGTGGCTCTTGAAATACAGCATACGAATTGTGTGCTAACATGTCAATCAAAATGAAAAACACCACCACTGACTATCGTCACATTGCTCGACGAGAGCTGTACATTCTTACACACCTATCGAGTGTATCTACTCCGGACTTTGTACAGATATCCCATTTAGGATCAGACAGACGTAACAATATTTTTTGCACTTTTGAGTTGTTAGTATCATAAGGTACACGGAATCAAGACCTCAAGCGTAACTCTATCTTATGTGGTGTCCGTTTTTGTTGTCAACGTATCTACATTTTACGAAAAATAGTAAGGATCAGACGGACGGAAGAGTTGATCCGTTTTTAGACCACTGGACGCAGCGTTAAATTGTGAAACGGAACAGCTCTTACATTTCTCTGATACTAACAGAAATGTTAGACGTTGCTTTTCGTGCTAGTTCTCTTCAGAAGCACTGCCGCCGTCGCTCTGAGACAACAATGAATCGCGATTTCCTGGCAAGGAAGATAAATACTGTTTCAGTTGTGAATGGGTTTAAAAGCAAGTAGGAGCGCTATAGAGTCCAGAGGAAGAAGGATAGTGAAAATGTGGTTGGAGAAGGAACAGAATTTAATTGAATCTTTTAAGTATTAGAATCTGTGTCTTAGTGTATATATTTCAATAGTAAGTACTATAATAATAATGATTATTATTGTTATTACAGCTGTTGTCATTATTATTATTGCTATTACTGCTGTTGTCATTATTATGTTTGTATTCATAGCTGAGGAAGAACGTGACGTGGGGATGCTCAGGACATTCATTGGTTCAGATACAGACGATGATCCTTCCTACGAACCGGACAACACTACAGATTTTGGTGAGCAGTCAAACAATTACTAGACACTACAGCAGTCCCAGTTAATTTTCTTTTCCCTTCGTCAGAATACCTGTCACGTTATTGTTACAGACAGCAGGGTTGAACATGGAACGTCTCTTGTAAAGAATGTCACAAAAACTGCTGACGATGCAACTAGTGCACAAGTAAATCATCACACTCAGGACGGGGAAACTAAAGATGACAATGCTGGTATTGAGAATAGTAACAAATCAAGAAAACGAAAAAGGGTAGCGGTTAAGGAGGAATGGAAAAGAAATCAAAGCAACATGGTAGGGCATATATTTCTACGAAGATTTCCGAAGTTCCTGCAAGAAATGTGAAGCCAAAAGATTGCTCTACATATCCACGACAATGCACCAGTAAGTTTACTGAGCAACACAGACGAAATATCCATAGAGCCTACTGGGATCTTGGATCAGTTGAGTTACAAAGGCAGTATCTAAATAAGTTAGTGGAGGAAGAAGAGAAACGAAGAGTGAAGACACAAGCGGATAACTCACGAAGGAAGAGGACCAAGAAATTCTATCTAATAAAGACATCTGGTAAGATTCAAGTGTGTATGCAGTTTTTTCTCAAGACATTTGACATTTCTGAAACCTTTGTAAGAAAAACTATTTAAAAAAGAGGCGAACATCATGTAATTGAGAAAGAGTGAAGAGGAGGTGATGAGCCAGGTATAAAGATACCTGAAGAAAGTAAAGAGGCTATAAGGAAACACATTAAGAGTTTTTCTATCCTTCCTTCTCATTACAAGAGGAAAGAATGAACAGCAGATTATTTACCTGCTGATATGATTATTAAGATAATGTATGAGTTATATCGGGAACAACGCTATGAGGAAGGAAAGACAGTCGAGATATTATGGCTGGAGATATTCACAAAGGAATTTAATCTGATACTCCACAGGCCACGAAAAGATACATGTGGTAAATGTTTAAAGTTTTCACACATTTCATCCGAGGAGAAGTAAGATTTTAAAAGGGAACAGTAAGTGCATTTGAAAAGGAAAGAAATGCCAAGCGAGTTTAAGAACATTAAGAGAGAAAGAGCGAGAAAAGGCGAATCTTTGTTAGCTGAATTTGACTTACAAGCTGTGCTTTACTGCTCTAAAGTGAATGCAATGAAGTATTCTGTAAAAGAAGGCTCTCTGTATACAATCTCACAGTTCTTAGTGTAAGACAAAACAAAACCGATTGCTACATGTGGGACGAGACAACAGCAAAAAGGGGATCCACAGAGGTAGCTTCATGTCTGTGGGACTTTTTGAAAAATCATGCACAAGGAAAACCTATAACCTTGTCGGAGCCAGAGCAGGAATGCCAACATGAGTACTATGTGTTTGCTTGCAGTGAATACACTGGACTTTCCAACTATTGACCAATTCTTTTTTGAGCCTGGATATTCACAAATGGAATTAGACTCAGTGTATGCGAGCATGGAAAGAAAACGTAAACATGTTGATGTTTTTTATCCCATTGGAGTGGCATACAGTTGTAAGAATGACCCCCCCCCCACCCCAACAAGTACAGCCTGACAGAAATGGATAACACTCAAATTTTCGATTTCAACCAGCTTCAGAAGAAAATAATTAAGAATACTAAAACTACTGAGAATGGAGAAACTGTGTAATGGCTGAAGATTGTTTGGAACAATATAGGAAAGATGAGCCTAACGTGATGTTTTTCAAGTATTCCTACAATGATCTTGACTTTCAAGTTTCGCACACCAAGAAAAGACCTGGCCTACGAAATTCTTCGATTTCAGGACCTGAACACAGTACTCTGTGCCCAGCATATGACAGTCCTCTGTGTATAAGTAAAGAAAAGAAAAAATATCTTATAGATTTATTTAATAAGGGTATTATACCTCCTAGGTATCACACATTACATCAAGGACTCAATGCTGCTAACGATTTGGAAAATGAGAAAAACGTGGAAGAATCACAGGAATAGACTCCATGTTTATTTTCTGTTTTTGTCTCCTTTATAACTGTTGCTAGTTCATAACGTTAGCTATTTCATGTAAACAACTAATTTTGGCTCGTTTAAATGTATGTGTTGTATTATTTTTGAAACAGTGATCCACAAACAGAAAAACAGGTGTGACGGAGCACAGTGTTTCGTTAATATGATTTTTTTGTGTTTGTTATGTGAAGATTAAAAAACAAGAATATTATTTCTGTTACCTGCAAATTATTTATTATAAGTTTAGTGTTACTGCAGACAAATAATGCAAAGTGAAAATAACAATGGCTTTTATGTATTCTCCATCACAGACTGATAATAAACTTCCCGAAAAACAGTTCTCTTGCTTATGGTACTCACTGAAAGCACTGACACACATTCCCGTAGCTTGTTCCGTGTAATCTGTATTTGTAAAGACATTATTAACACAATTTCAGTAATCTTTAATATGATAATATCGCTTAAAGTTGCATATTATTTGTTTGGCGTTCGTATGTTATACAGCAACAGCCATTAAGTTACAACGTAACTACGTGCTTAATTTCATTTAAGTCCACCGAGTAACTAGAATAAATTACACCTAGTAGGAACCAACAGTCAATGAAGTATACTTATTATTTACCATGGAAAGATTTGCGAAAAACAGTTAGAAAGTACTCTGTTTTTTTGGACAAAATCTTTAAACCGAATTATCTCGAAACACTTTTAGGAGTTACGTTTCTTTGATCCTAAACGGGCGAGTTATAAAATAGGAAGGAGCCTCTGGCTTCTCTTCCATCACATTCACGGGATGACGTTCGGTTGACAACACTGTAACAACTTTTCCTTTCTTAGGCAAGTAACTGAATAAAGTGGCATCATCACTAAAGGCGAACCGGACTGTTCCTGTTGTAGTTTTTTTTAGAGAAACGGGAAGAAGTTCTGTAGGTAGTCTGTCACTTCGAATAGTACCATCTTTAGCTATTTTCTCTTTCACAAGATCAAATGATAGTGGAACGGTAGTGAACTTTCTATTCATGGTAGTATTTCTTCCTGATTGTAAGTCATTTCAACGAACATTCTAGCTACCAGGCGTAGAAGTATGAAACCACAATTTCCCTATGATGGTGCTAGCCGTGAGTGTAGGGTCCGTGAGACCGCGTCTGCAGCGCCATCTGCTTCCTGTAACGGCTGACGGCGAATGTCAACACACAGTAACCCAAGTTCCACACATCGGTATCTGTTTCAACCCCGTAAACATATCGAGTTTCGTGCCTACGGTTTGCGAACAGCATTGATTTTCTGTTATCATTTAAAGAAAACTCCTGCAGAATCGCATCGAACGCTTGTCGAAACTTTCGGCGAACAGGCTGTTGGGAAAACACAGTGTTTCGAGTGGCTCGAAAAATTCAAAAGTGGTGATTTTGAAGATATTTTTTTTTTTTTTTTTTTTTTTTTTTTTTTTTTTTTTTTTTTGGGCGTGGCATTCATAGCATGCCGGAGAGGTGGGAGAAATGTATAAATAGCAATGGAGATTATTTTCAACAAAATATTGTTTATCAGATTCAAACAATAGACGTATAATTACTGCAACCAAATTACGGTTTCAAACTTCTACACCTGGTATTTCATGGCCGCTATTAAGGTTTTTCTCCCTGGAATGTTTTCCAGTGTAGGGACTCCCTGAGATGCAGTATTTCGTATCCGAATCACGTAACAGGTTCACTCCTGCGCAGTGTTTTCCTGGCTTTGTTGGAATATACAGCTGAATTGGTATCGCCCATGGAAGGTTCAAGCTCTTCATCCACCGTAACTAACTCGCTAGGGCTATAAAACTCAGGACACTTACTGTCCTGTTCCATACATCCCTGATAGCAGCAGATCTGTCTGTCTGTCTTCGAGCCGGTCGAGTTAGAGCATCGTCAAAACACAGTCGCTTAGTAAGAGCCTCAGTCTATGGTCTGAAAATGAACCTCTGTAGATGGGAATCTACGTCTACATTTATACTCCGCAAGCCCCCGAACGGTGTATGGTGGAGGGCACTTTACGTGCCACTGTCATTACCTCCCTTTTCTGTTCCAGTCGCGTATGGTTCGCGGGAAGAACGACTGTCGGAAAGCTTCCGTGCGCGCTCGAATCTCTCTAATTTTATGTTCGTGATCTCCTCGAAAGGTATAAGTAGGGGGAAGCAATATATTCGATGCCTCATCCAGAAACGCACCCTCTCCAAAGCTGGACAGCAAGCTACACCGCGATGCAGAGTGCCTCTCTTGCAGAGTCTGCCACTTGAGTTTGTTAAACATCTCCGTAACGCAATCACGGTTACCAAGTAACCCTGTGACGAAACGCGCCGCTCTTCTTTGGATCTTCTCTATCTCCTCCGTCAACCCGATCTGGTACGGATCCCACACTGATGAGCAATACTCAAGTATAGATTGAACGAGTGTTTTGTAAGCCACCTCCTTTGTTTTTGTGCTACATTTTATAAGGACTCTCCCAATGAATCTCAACCTGGTACCTGCCTTACCAACAATTAATTTTATAGGATCATTCCACTTCAAATCGTTCCGCACGCATACTCCCAGATATTTTACCGAAATAGCTGCTACCAGTGTTTGTTCCGCTATCATATAATCATACAATAAAGGTTCCTTCTTTCTATGTATTCGCAATACATTACATTTGTCTATGTTAAGGGTCAGTTGCCACTCCCTGCACCAAGTGCCTATCCGCTGCAGATCTTCCTGCATTTCGCTACAATTTTCTAATGATGCAACTTCTCTGTATACTACAGCATCATCAGCGAAAAGCCGTACGAAACTTCCGACACTATCTACTAGGTCATTTATATATATTGTGAAAAGCAATGGTCCCATAACACTCCCTTGTGGCACGCCAGAGGTTACTTAAACGTCTGTAGTCGTCTCTCCATTGAGAACAACATGCTGTGTTCTGTTTGCTAAAATCACTTCACTCCAGCCACACAGCTGGTCTCATATTCCGTAAGCTAATACTTTGTTTATTAGGCGACAGTGCGGCACTGTATCGAACGCCTTCAAACGACATGATACGCGAGCAAAAAACATATTCTAAAATTCTACAACAGATCGACGTCAGAGATATAGGTCTATAGTTTTGCGCATCTGCTCGACGACCATTCTTGAAGACTGGGACTACCTGTGCTCTTTTCCAATCATTTGGAACCTTCTGTTCCTCTAGAGACTTGCGGTACACGGCTGTTAGAAGGGGGGCAAGTTCTTTCGCGTACTCGAACTGGTACCCCGTCAGGTCCAGTGGACTTTCCTCTGTTGAGTGATTCCAGTTGCTTTTCTATTCCTTGGACACTTATTTCGGTGTCAGCCATTTTCTCGTTTGTGCGAGGATTTAGAGAAGGAACTGCAGTGCGGTCTTCCTCTGTGAAACAGCTTTACTTTCGAATTCAGTGAACGTTTCACGCATAGCCCTCCTTACGCTAATTTTGACATCGTTTAGCTTCTGTTTGTCTGAGAGGTTTTGGCTGCGTTTAAACTTGCAGTGAAGCTCCCTTTGCTTTCGCAGTAGTTTCCTAACTTCGCTGTTGAACCACAGTGGGTTTTTCCCGTCCCTCACAGTTTTACTCGGCACGTACCTGTCTAAAACGCATTTTACGATTGCCTTGAACTTTTTCCATAAACACTCAACAGTGTCTGAACAGAAATTTTCATTTTGATCTGTTAGGTAGTCTGAAATCTGCCTTCTATTACTCTTGCTCAATAGATAAACCTTCCTCCCTTTTTTTATATTCCTATTAACTTCCATATTAAGGGATGCTGCAACGGCCTTATGATCACTGATTCCCTGTTCTGCGCTTACAGAGTCGAAAAGTTCGGGTCTGTTTGTTATCAGTAGGTCCAAGATGTTATCTCCACGAGTCGGTTCTCTGTTTAATGCTCGAGGTAATTTTTGGATAGTGCACTCAGTATAATGTCACTCGATGCTCTGTCCCTGCCACCCGTCCTAAACATCTGAGTGTCCCAGTCTATATCTGGTAAATTGAAATCTCCACCTAAGACTATAACATGCTGAGAAAATTTATGTGAAATGTATTACAGATTTTCTCTCAGTTGTTCTGCCACTAATGCTGTTGAGTTGGGAGGTCGGTAAAAGGCGCCAATTATTAACTTAGCTCGGTTGTTGAGTGTAACCTCCACCCATAATAATTCACAGGAACTATCCACTTCTACTTCACTACAGGATAAACTACTACTAACAGCGACAAACACAGCACCACCGGTTGCATGCAATCTGTCCCTTCTAAACACCGTCTGTGCTTTTGTAAAAATTTCGGCAGAATTTATCTCTGGCTTCAGCCAGCTGTCCGTACCTATAACGATTTCAGCTTCGGTGCTTTCTGCCAGCGCTTGAAGTTCCGGTACTTTAGCAATGCAGCTTCGATAGTTTACAAAAAAATGGTTCAAATGGCTCTGAGCACTATGGGACTCAACATCTGAGGTCATCAGTCCCCTAGAACTTAGAACTACTTAAACCTAACTAACCTAAGGACATCATACACATCCATGCCCGAGGCAGGATTCGAACCTGCGTCCGTAGCGGTCACGCGGTTCCAAACTGAAGCGCCTAGAACCGCACGGCCACATCGGCCGGCGACAGTTTACATTTACAATACCGATTGCTGCTTGGTCCCCGCATGTCCTGACTTTGCCCTGCACCCATTGAGGCTGTTGCCCTTTCTGTACTTGCCCTAGGCCATCTAACCTAAAAAACCTCCCAGTCCACGTCACGCAACCCCTGCTAGCCGTGTAGCCGCCTGCTGCGTGTAGTGGACTCCTGACCTATCCAGTGGAACCCGAAACCCCACCACCCTATGGCGCAAGTCGAGGAATCTGCAGCCCACACGGTCGCAGAACCGTCTCAGCCTCTGATTCATACCCCCCACTCAGCTCTGTACCAAAGGTCCGGAGTCAGTCCTGTCGACGATGCTGCAGATGGTGAGCTCTGCTTTCATCCCGCTAGCGAGACTGGCAGTCTTCGCCAAATCAGATAGCCGCCGGAAGCCAGAGAGGGTTTCCTCCGATCCATAGCGACACACGTCATTGGTGCTGACATGAGCGACCACCTGCAGATGGGTGCACCCTGTACCCTTCATGGCATCCGGAAGGACCCTTTCCACATCTGGAATCACTCCCTCTGGTATGCACACGGAGTGCACATTGGTTTTCTTCCCCTCTCTTGCTGCCATATCCCTAAGGGGTCCCATTACGCGCCTGACGTTGGAGCTCCCAACTACCAGTAAGCCCACCCTCTGCGACCGCCCGGATCTTGCAGACTGAGTGGCAACCTCTGGAACAGGACAAGCAGCCATGTCCGGCCGAAGATCAGTATCTACAGACTCCACGGTTTAAAAGAATTCCAATTGCTAACAGAATTTCTTTCCTTTCCAAAGCTTTAGAATATTTCACTTAAATATCCTCAGATGATCCCAAAGAATAACTAGCTTTTGGCTGGCATACATCACAATAATATCCAAAGATGTTATCGTCAGAGTACACTATGTGATCAAAAGTACCTGGACACCTGGCTGAAAATGACTTACAAGTTGGTGGCGCCCTCCATCGGTAATGGTGGAATTCAGTATGGTGTTGGCCCACTCTCGCAGGCAAACGTTCAATCAGGTACTGGAAGGTTTCCTGGGAAATGGCAACCCATTCTTCACGGAGAGCTGCACTGAGGAGAGGTATCGATGTCAGTTGGTGAGGCCTGCCACGAAGTCGGCGTTCCAAAACATCCCAAAGGTGTTCTACAGGATTCAGGTCAGAACTCTGTGCAGGTCAGTCCATTACAGGGATGTTATTTCCGTGTAACCACTCTGCCACAGGACGTGCATTATGAACAGGTGCTCGATTGTGTTGAAAGATGCAGTCGCCATCCTCGAATTACTCTTCAACAATGGGAAGCAAGAAGGGGCTGAAAACATCAAGGTAGGCCTGTGCTGTGATAGTGCCACACAAAACAACAAGGGGTGCAAGCCCCCTCCATGAAAACACGACCACTCCGTAACACCACACTTTCCGAATTTTACTGCTGACACTACACACGCTGGCAGATGACGTTCACGAGGCATTTCCCATAGCCATACCCCGCCATCGGATCGCCACATTGTGTACCGTGATTCGTCACTCCACACAGCGTTTTTCCACTGTTTAATCATCCAAAGTTTAGGCTCCTTACACCAAGCGAGGCGTCATTTGGTATTTACCTGCGTGATGTGTGACTTATGAGCAGCTACTCGACCATGAAATCCAAGTTTTCTCACCTCCCGCCTAACTGTGATAGTACTAGCAGTGGATCCCGGTGCAGTTTGGAATTCCTGTGTGATGGTCTGAATAGAAGTCTGCCTATTACACATTACGACCCTCTTCAAGTGTCGGCGATCTCTGTCAGTCAACAGACGAGGTCGGCCTGTACGCTTTTGTGCTGTACGTGTCCCTTCACGTTTCCACTTCACTATCATATCGTAAACAGTGGACCTAGGGATGTTTAGGAGTGGAAATCTCGCGTACAGACGAATGACACAAGTGACACGCAATCTCCTGACTACGTTCGAAGTCCGTGAGTTTCGCGGAACGCCCCATTCTGCTCTCTCACGATGTCTAATAACTGCTGAGGTCGCTGATATGGAGTCCCTGGCAGAAGGTGCCAGCGCAATGCACCTAATATGAGAAACGTATGTTTTCTGGGTCGGTCGGATACTTTTGATCACATAGTGTACATGAGAAAAGCTTTACCTAGTTACCAGGTTTCATCCTGGGCTTAGTTTCTCCTGGAGCTCTCATTATTTTAGCAGCACACTCCGCCTTTGAATTTGAAGGCGCTGTCTTCCATACCAAATCTGACGGGGCATTTCTCTGTGAAGGTGATCGGTTTGAGTCCCCGATCTGGGTCGACTTTTTGTTGCTTGATATCCATAAAAATATGAAAACGGAACCGGAAGCTAGCACGCTTACCACTCATCTACAGAGGCAGACATCCTAATATACTCCATAATATCTGCAAACAGTAATCCCGGTAAATATTAGTAATTACCCCGTCCATTTTCATCCAACTCCCTTCGGTCAGAAACTATTTGATCTGGAAGATCTAAGGCTACATCTTCAGTTTCACTGCCTGAATTTTCGGATAGTTCCTCACTAAATTAATTGTCTGAGCTCTCAAGCAAATTTCTTATTTCGTCATCTGGCAGGTCCACCTTTTTAGACATTCTGTCAGTGGGCCACGGAGATTTTATTTTGTATTTACACGTCTAGTTCCGTAGGACCATCTGAAGAGCTAATCTCCAAGGTGATGGAACGTGTCAGTACACGAAATTACAACATAAAAGTAATAACAGATAAAATAAAATGTTTGCGAAACGATAAGTTTAAGTAAAAGCAATCAACAATGTAACCTAAGAATCAGCTTAATTTTCCAAGGAACTCCTGAACAGAATAGAAGGAATGACCCATGAGGAAGCTCTTCAGTTTCGATTTGAAAGCGCGCGAATTACTGCTAACATTTTTTAATTCTTGTGGTAGCTTATTAAAAACGGATGCAGCAGTATACTGTACACCTTTCTGCACAAGAGTTAAGGAAGAGATATCCAAATGCATGTTGGATTTCTGTCGAGTATTAACTGGGTGAAAGCTGCTAATTCATGGAAATAAGCTGATATTGTTAACAAGAAACGACAGTAAAGAATATGTATATTGAGAGGGCAATGTCAAAATACCCAGACTAGTGAACAAGGGTGGACAAGAGGTTCGCCAACTTACACCACTTATTGCCCAAACTACCCGTTTCTGATCCAAAAATATCCTTTGAGAATGGGAAGAATTACCCCAAAAATATAATACCACAAAGAATGAAAGTAAGCTAAGTCGACTAATTTTCGTGTCATACGATCAATTACTTCAGATACCGTTCGAATAGTAGAAATGGCAGCATTAAGTCTTTGAACAAGATCGTGAACGTGGGCTTTCCACGACAGTTTACTATCTACCTGAACACCTAGACATTTGAACTGTTCAGTTTCACTAATCATATGCCCATTCTTTCAAATTAAAACGTCGGGTTTTGTTGAATTATGTGTGAGAAACTACAAAAACTGAGTCTTACTGTGATTTAGTGTTAGTTTATTTTCTCTAAGCCGTGAACTTACGTCATGAACGGCACTATTTGAAACAGAGCCAATGTTGCACACAACATCCTTTGCTACCAAGGTAGTATCATCAGCAAAGAGAAATTTTTTAGAATTACCCGTAATACTAGAGGGCACATCATTTATATAAATAAGGGACATGAGTGGCGCCGACGCCGATCCCTGGGGCACCGCACATTTGACTGTACCCCACTCAGACCTCACATCACAGCCATTCTCAGCACTGTGCACAATGACCTTTTGCTGACTGTTGTTAAAGTAAGAGGTGAACCAGTTTTGAGCTACTCCCTGTATTCTGTAGTGGTCCAACTTCTGGAACAATATTTTGTGATCAACACAATCAAACGCCATAGTTAAATCGAAAAATATGCCTAAGCTTCAACTAGCCACACTGTTTACCAGTTGTCCGAGGTTGACAACCGCGCTGCTAAACAATCATAGCAATCGTTATAGCTCAACAATGAATGTAAACCGAAAGCTCTCCTTTTTATCTGTTGCACTCTGTGACCAAAATGGTACTGAAACAGAGGATGACAGACTTAAGGCTGAAATACTAAATGTCTTCTTCCAAAACTGTTTCACAGAGGAAGACTGCACTGTAGTTCCTTCTCTAGATTGTCGCACAGATGACAAAATGTTAGGTATCGGAATAGACGACAGAGGGATAGAGAAACAATTAAAATCGCTCAAAAGAGGAAAGGTCGCTGGACCTGACGGGATACCAGTTCGATTTTACACAGAGTACGCGAAGGAACTTGGCCCCCCTTCTTGCAGCGGTGTACCGTAGGTCTCTAGAAGAGCGTAGCGTTCCACAGGATTGGAAAAGGGCACAGGTCATCCCCGTTTTCAAGAAGGGACGTCGAACAGATGTGCAGAACTGTAGACCTATATCTCTAACGTCGATCAGTTGTAGAATTTTGGAACACGTATTATGTTCGAGTATAATGACTTTTCTGAAGACTAGAAATCTACTCTGTAGGAATCAGCATGGGTTTCGAAAAAGACGGTCGTGTGAAACTAGCTCGCGCTATTCGTCCACGAGACTCAGAGGGTCATAGACACGGGTTCCCAGGCAGATGCCGTGTTTGTTGACTTCCGGAAGGCGTTCGATACAGTTCCTCACAGTCGTTGAATGAACAAAGTAAGAGCATATGGACTATCAGACCAATTGTGTGATTGGATTGAAAAGATCCTAGATAACAGAACGCAGCATGTCATTCTCAATGGAGAGAAGTCTTCCGAAGTAAGAGTGATTTCAAGTGTGCCGCAGGGGAGTGTCATAGGACCGTTGCTATTCACAATATACATAAATGACCTTGTGGATGACATCGGAAGTTCACTGAGGCTTTTTGCAGATGATGCTGTGGTGTATCGAGACGTTGTAACAATGGAAAATTGTACTGAAATGCAGGAGGATCTACAGAGAAATTGACGCATGGTGCAGGGAATGGCAGTTGAATCTCAATGTACACAAGTGTAATGCGCTGCGAATACATAGAAAGATAGATCCCTTATCATTTAGCTACAATATAGCGGGTCAGCAACTGGAAGCAGTTAATTCCATAAATTATCTGGGAGTACGCATTAGGAGTGATTTAAAATGGAATGATCATATAAAGTTGATCGTTGGTAAAGCAGATCCGAGACTGAGATTCATTGGAAGAATCCTAAGGAAATGCAATCCGAAAACAAAGGAAGTAGGTTACAGTACGCTTGTTCACCTGCTGCTTGAATACTGCTCAGCAGTGTGGGATCCGTACCAGATAGGGTTGATAGAAGAGATACATAAGATCCAACGGAGAGCAGCGCGCTTCGTTACAGGATCATTTAGTAATCGCGAAAGCGTTACGGAGATGATAGATAAACTCCAGTGGAAGACTCTGCAGGAGAGACGCTCGGTACGGGCTTTTGTTGAAGTTTCGAGAACATACCTTCACCGAAGAGTCAAGCAGTATATTGCTCCCTCCTACGTAGATCTCGCGAATGGACCATGAGGATAAAATCAGAGAGATTAGAGCCCACACTGAGGCATACCGACAATCCTTCTTTCCACGAACAATACGGGACTCAAATAGAAGGGAGAACCGATGGAGGTACTCAACGTACCCTCCGCCACACACCGTCAAGTGGCTTGCGAAGTATGGATGTAGATGTAGACGCAGCAATAATCATTGCAGTAACTGTCGTGTATGTTTTCAATAAAATATTCAACAAACGGGAGGTGAAGCCCAAAAACTTCGTTGGGGTCGATCACTGCCCCCACCCCCAGCCCCACCCCCCCAGCCAATTCGTGACCAACTGTGTGTTTCAGTTTGTAGCTGACTCATTCTGTTATGGTTTGGCGACTGTGTAAGTGTTACGTGTGGCAAAGTACCAGTGTACCAGTCGTATCAGTTCACGTAATCTGTGGGAATCCCTTCGAGAAGACGCTCCGCCATTTCGAACCCATGTTGCCCCGGCGAGCACGTCAGTCGCCCGCAGGTACCCACCGTGGCCCGAGGTACCGCTGCACTGGAACCAGTTGACCTTGGCCGCGACACGTGACACTCAGACGCACCCCAGCTTGTCTGCTGCTCGCTGTGACGTCACAGTCTTCCCTTGCGTCTCCTTTGGTTGTTTCGAGCTGTCAGCACGCGCCACAAGGTCACCGCCGACGCTGCACATCGGGACTTGATCCTGCACGGTCCTCTGCTCCTAGACTCAATACATGGAGTCTCTCATTGTCTAACACATGTTTACAAATATTTTCGTTCATTATCCAATTAAGAATGCGTTAGTCACATGTTAATTCTCCCTGTAGTACTGTGGTCAGCCACTGTGCCATGCAAGTCATGCCTTAAATCTAAACTATTTGGGGTGATGCACACATGCAGTCCCTAGTTAAATGTCAATTTTGTAAGTAATCCTAAGAAATCTTAACACGCTAGTAATCCCACTTAATCCTAACATGCGAATCTACCTAATCTGAATGCATACAATTTTGTTTGAGATTTCGGGTATCCGTAAGTCTTGGTCGACCTTCCGACCCAGGGCCTCTCCGTCAAACAGTTCTCGTGTCTCCTGTGGACAAAATCTCACTCACAGCTATCACATTTAATGCACACTCTAAGATTCTTACAGGGAGTAATTTGCAAAGCTGAGGGCAGATGCCATTATCACCTTGTGTCCATCAGCGTTCCATACTATCATAGCCGTAATTATCCATTATCCTCTACCTTTACTGTTAGAATATCTTCTTCAATTATTATTCAGTCTATCTCATTTCAATTCCCTTTTTGCTCTGCCCTCAACGATAATTCCATTATTCATCATTTTCCCTCTGTTGTAGCCTAAATAACGCTGGATCATCACTTTACCATAAAAATCTCAAGCGAAAACTGTCTAATCTGATCTATCAATCACTCACTTTTCCACTTCTTACTTCTCAAAATTTTGACGCTTACACTATAAATACGTGGAAAACATAGGAGGAAAGATTCCTGGGAATGGGGAAACACACATACATATTGTTTTACACAGTCTAACAATGAATGAACATATACTCATGGCTGTGAATAACTAATTACTCTGACATATATTTTACAATAATTCAGAAATTCCTTCATCTTGATAAGTGTTTATGCATGTACCTTTTACATACTTCTATCTCCTCTGTCTAGTGTATCGTTGTTTCTAACCCTCTCTTTCGCACTGGAGTGCTGCCATTCTCATACCCTTCATGTCTGTTGCCTTGCGCCACATGACTATGAAATCGACGTAGCTTGTTCTCATCGTCTGCATACCAGTGTCGTTTATGCTGCCATTCATGTGGTCCGAACCGCTTCTCATTTAAATGCCGGCGTCTTCTTCTCTCTCCTCATATTCTATTCCACACATGTCTTCAGTCCACATCCCGAACGTCTTCATATTCTCCTTGCTCCTCCCTATCAGTACCCATGGAAACTTCCTCGGCAGCTTACCTTCACGTAGACAAAGGATTTCAGAGTCGGAGCAGGGTTTGTCCAGGTAAAAATTTTTGTTCCAAAGTTCGCCAGATATTTCAACTGGATCTTCGAATCCTGACTCCTTTAGCGAGATGGTAATCTCATCAGTTCTTCTTTGTACGCATCCTGTTTCAAGCTTGGTCAGTAAATGTTTAGGATATTCTCTCTAAACTCCTCAGGTGGCACACATTTCTTCAAGACACGTGTCAGCTTGTTCTGTGCCTCCGGGTCAAGCTGTGTCTCCGCATAGTTGATGCATTGTTGGCCCTTTCGTATTGGTGGGAAGCAACGGTCAAACTCACGTATCCAACCCAGTGGCTGAATTGAAGACCCATCGCTCTCAAATTCTGTTAACCTACGGAGTCACAGGTACTTCTCGTAATTGATCAACGCTTGTTCTTCCGGTAACAGCATCATGCGCCCCAATGTTCCACTTCGTATTTACCTTTATGTCGAAGAGCTTGCGACCAACAACATGAGGATCCATCACGGATCCGCCACCTCGAGTCTGGTGATGCTTCATCTTCACAAATGTTTCATAACCCATTACATTCCTGTTGTTCGTACAGTACTCCTTACTGTGCATCTTCTCTATCCCACATTGTATCGCATTCTTCCATGTCCTTCTTTACACTGTAATCACAGCTTTGAAAACCGAACTGTCAGTTTAATAAGTCACGGTTGCAAAATACCAACACGAATTCCTTACAGACGAATGGAAAATTGGTAGAAGCCGACCTCGGGGAAGATGTAGGAACACGAGAGTCAATACTAACCCTACGACTTCTCGTAGAAGATAGGTTAAGGAAAGGCAAACTAACGTTTATAGCATTTGTAGATAGCTTTTGACGATGCTGACTGGAATACTCTCAAATTTTAAAGGTGGCAAGGCTAAATTCACAGAGTGAAAGGTTATTTACAATTTGTACAGAAATAAGATGGAGTTATGAGAGTCTAGGGGCAGGAAAGGGAAGCAATGGTTGAGAAGCGAGTGAGACAGGCTTGTAGCCAATTCAATCTGTACGTTGAGCAAACAGTAAAGGAAACAAAAGACAAATTTGGAGTAGGAATTTAAGTCCAGGAAGAAAAAATAAAAGCTTAGAGGTTTGCCCATGGCATTATAATTCTGTCAGAGACAGCAAAGAACTTGAGAGAGCAGTTGAACTGAATGGGCAGTGTCGTGAAAGAAGGATGTAAGATGAACATCAACAAAAGCAAAACTAGGATAATGGAATGTAGTCGAAATAATTTAGGAGATGCTGATAGAATTAGATTAGGAAATGAGACACTGAAAGTAGTGAATGAGCTTTGCTACTTAGGCAGCAAGGTACCTTATGATGATCGAAGCAGAGATCAACGATTGTTCTTCCGGTAACAGCATCATGCGACCCAATGTTCCACTTCGTATTTACCATTATTTCGACATGTTTCCGACTAACAAGAAAAGCTTTTGTGAAGAAGAGACATTTGTTGACATCGAGTGTAGATTTAACAGTCAGGAAGTCTTTTCTGAAGGTATCTGTATGCAGTGTGACCGTGTATGGAAGTGAAACATGGACGATAAACAGTTTAGACAAGAAGAGAATAGAAACTTTTGAAATCTAGTGTTGCAGAAGAATGCTGAAGATTAAATGCATAGATCACGTAATTAATGAGGAGATACTGAACAGAACTGGGGGGGGGGGGGGGGGGAGAGGAATTTGTGGCACGGCTTTACTAGAAGACGGATCGGTTGGTAGGACACATTCTGAGACGTCAAGCGATCATCAATTTACTACTGGAGGGAAACATGGAGGGTAAAATTCTCATTGAGGGAGACCAAGAGATGAATACAGTTAGCAGATTCGGAAAGATGTAGGTGGCAGTAGTTACTCGGAGATGATGAGTCTTGAAACAGAATAGAGTAGCTTGAAGAGCTTTATCAAACCAGTCTTTGGACTCAAGACCACAACAACAACAACAACAACAATCATGGTTTCAAATGTACTACCCTGCGTTCCTTCTAATTCTGGGGCATATTGCACTGCTGTGGAACTACGCCATGTCTGATAGTGCTTTTCACTCAGGGTGCCCATTATCTTCGCGACCTCCTGGTTCTACGTCTGATGCATGTCTTCGTCTACTCTTGTATCAGTACTCCTCTGTAATTGATCTCTAAGTGCCACCGTCTTGACTCCCAAGCTTCCCTGCACTTCCTGTTGCTTTTCATAATTTTCGACTTTCTTCTTTAATCCCGATACAACTTCGTGACTTAATGCTCCTCTTCTTTTAGTTTCTTCCATCGCCTCCAACGCCATCCTTTTAGCTTCTAGTGCTTTATCCTGTACTCCCTCTGCTATGCTATTTATCTGCTCTACAAAACCGCCCATTTTCGTGATTTCTTTCTTGATCTGTCGAAGCTCGTTCTGTACTCTTTCCTCCTTGTTTTGATTCTCTTGTCTTATCAATTTCCAAGAGTCTCTATTTTCTTGTCTGATCCTCTCCCCCACGACTTTAATTTCTTTCCCTGAATTTTTATCTTCTTTGCTTATGTCTGTACTTTTCTCTCTGGTCTTTTTCCCTATGTCCTTAATTTGTTTCCCCATGTCTTTATTTTCTTTCCAGATTGTTCTTAAAATATCAGTTAGGTTGAACTCAATATGTTCTGACTTCTTCTTTTATCTGGTGACACTGCTCTAGAATGTACTGGGTCGATCTCTTCTGCATCCTCATTTGATCTACTATTTCTTTCCTTCTCTAGGGTACATCTTATTCCTGCCCTATCTTTCTTTGCTGCTCTTCTTCTCTGCCACATATTGAGTTACTGACTCTCCATGCGCTTCCAGTTCACTGTGATTGTGGTACACATTTTGTATGGGCTTCTTTCATCTTCTCCTGCTGTATGATTCTTCCTCTGTTCTTCGTCCTTCTCATAGTTCCCCCTGATTCCCTCTCGCTGCTCCTGGTTTTCACAGTCTGTGGACTAGGACCTAATCTTATCTTCGAAACTTACGTAAGTTTCTTTCATCTCATAGGTATCATCTTTAATTTTGTATTTTTCAGAGTAGTACGTGAGCAGTTCCTCCTGCAGTTTCACGCTGGTTAGGAAATTGCACCGCACCGTACACACACAATGTTTGCAAACCACGTTTCTGAGAACGTGTATTCTGAACTTTACTGCCGTGATGTTTACCACTCTACCTTGTCCAACAGAGCACGAAAAGTATGTCGTCAAAGATCCACGTCCTTAAATTCCTGTATCATAGTTAATCATGTTTATTTGTGTGTTCGTAAACATCAAAATTTTAGATTTCCTGATAATTTCTCAGAACGAACCTGTAATCCCCAAAGGCTTTAACGTTCTCAATTCATTTTACACTAAATCTTGCTCATGTCTTTCTGCCAACGATACTGCTAGATGATGTGCTGTGTCCCATGAGATTGCACAGCTACATTTCGTGGTGCGCAAGTTTTCGGTCTCCCATGACGTTTCCCCTGAATTCATACAAATCAGGTGCCATACTATCACCGACTGGGTATTATGACATGTTACTGAAGCTTCTTAAATTCTACTACAAAATCCCAAGCTCCGCCAGTGGAACACAAAAATCCAAGTTCCACTAACACCAAACCAAAAATTCCCGTAACGGTCCTGTATCCTCTGCCCACACTGAATTATTCACATGTTATTCACACAGCACCCATTCAAAATATGCACAATGCCGTTTGCAATGGAGGTGCGTCGGCCGATGTGGAACAGCCTCCACAAAACCTTAGATTAGAACCTGTAGAGAAGAATATACAAATTATTAAATTGCGCCAGCTATCACTACAACCACCGTGATAGGATCTGTTGCCTCTTATTTTAGGCACAAACACGTATACAAGTACTCAAATTGAAATTACTGGAACCTACAATTTATGCTGACTCTACTATTAATGTCACTGACTACTGTCCAGGACCTGAAGGTCGGTCTTGGCACGGGTTCGACAAAGCATGCAAAATCCCGGTAGTGGTTACATTCCCAACTCCTCAAAACTAACTGTGGCTAGGCCACTTCTTCAAGATATGCGCTTTGAAATTAAATTGTGCTGTGTATAACGCGAAATCATGGCCCTCGGCATAGACCTTAAAGTGGAGAATATACATAAATCTGAATCACTGACTGCATCTGACTGGAACAAAATTTATTTGCATATGATTTGCTCTGAATCAAAATATCTCCCTGAAGAGTGGTTGATTGCATCTAACTTAATATATTGAAGGTACCAAACTGAAACAAATAAAAATCCTACTACGAGAACCACGGTAATTCCGTTTCCAAACGTTTAAGTGAATAGCAGTGTTACTTGGCCGTCTATGAATTTACTATTTGCCCAGTTGAGAATTTACCCCCTAATAAAGTACAACGACAATTGCAATCTATATAATCCTGGAAATTCCTGACAAAAAAAGTGAGTGGAAGTTGGTGACTCTACCCAGATGCTCACACATTCACTACAAGTGTGATGAACTTGAGACAGGCGATCATCGTGAATCCCACAAGTGTGCTGGTGCTGCAAGGTATGCTCACTATAAATAAGAATGTGTTGTGCCAAGCTGTACGCTTCAGAAATGTTGGCCCCTTTGTGAAGACGATATCGTCATCACCCTGTCGCAAACCGAAAACGTTGCGGGCTCAACTGCGATGAAATGCTAAGTCGATCCATCCTCTTCTTCTACCGTCCCCAGGTTCTATCTGAACACCTGTGCACAAAACGCTTTGGCCATCTCTGTGACCGAATCGCAAATTGATATGGACATGTTTGCGGCCAAACCTGAAGTGTCTATTTTATGGCACTCACTTACACCCTCCTAATTGCTTCCTGCCAAAAGGTGCTAGTTGCCAATTGCAAAATTAAGAACCATTGCTGCCCAATCGTGAGGATTCTCTCCATCTAGACAATACAGGCAAAATAGCACACCCCCTTCAGCCACGAATCACAACATGAACAACTCCGCTACCACCAAAAACACTGACTTCAGTACTGCACTCCTGACGTCACAAACTATTACACCAATCTCATGTTCTCCCAGCTATCCTGTTAGCCTCGCAACTGAGGATTTGAGATGCAAAGAAAGAGTTACTACGAGGCTACACTTTGTTTCACATAAAGACTACAGCACATAAAATTTGAATGCTGTCATTTAAAAACAGAATAAGAAAATTATGATATTACTATTACAGCCTTGGCTAGAGGCGAAAGGCAGTTAAGTGACCCAAGGTACAACACTCTCCCCTACTACTCTCTCTGTGTGTGTGTGTGTGTGTGTGTGTGTGTGTGTGTGTGTGTGTGTGTGTGTGTGTGTGTGTGCGTGCGTGTGTGTGTGTGTGTGCGCGCGCGCGCGCGCGCGCGCGCGGAATGGAACCTTAAACAGGTTAAGTTTGAAAGTTATTTGCTCTGACTCGATCGTTCGTTCGTTCATGAGCATAAAAATGTTTGTCTGCTTTTTTACTCAAAACTGACTCTACTGTCCTCTGTTCTAAAAAGGTTGAACTAACATTACTATGGCGAACAGCGTGTCTCAGTGACTGCACACCTTTACATAAGGACAAAACTAACGGACATTCACAGAGCAGGAAATTAAATCAAAACTTTTACTCAAAAACCACTATCGAAATCAAACTGTGCACTGGCCAAAGAAACTGAAACACTGAGATTACGTAGCAACACTATGAAATACGCACTGTTCACTGGCCTATTAAAAATCTGAATTACAAAAAAAAAAAGCTAATCTATTCTCTCTGTTCCATAAAAGCTGCGTCTGTAAGTCCTTCCAGCAGATTTATAATTTCTAACTGTTTTCAGCAGCAAAATCCTCCTCCAATATGAACTACGCTAAAAGTTCTGCCCTGCCAGCTTACTCCATGTCCAACACTCCAAGGCATCACTCGATTACTCTCCGTTCTACCAATAACACTGAGGTACACAAGTTCATACAGTAAATATCTCTGGAGTGAGCATTGCGTTCTGCACATGTTGTCAACATTAAACCAGGATTGTCACGTGTTTTCGGGACTTCGCTGTGCGTTTGTGCTTTCGGCAGCGTTTGAAGTTTATAATATCAAGAGTTTTTGTTGTGTTTCACCGTTTGTTGATAGTGTAATAGCGAGGGTGAATTACTGTTGCTGCTACAGATGCAAAGAAAAATATGTGAAAGGAGGGATAGGAACTTTTCATGGGTACATACCATGTAGCTCTAATTATAGTTATCACATTAGTAAGAGGCACTGTATATGTTAAAAATTTCGAAACGCCTTATAATTAAGGCTTGATTCTGTAGACATATTTTCCTACGATTTTATGACTATATAACAGATATTATGGCTCGTACAAAAGCTTACAAACAATCGCTTTCTCTCGTAAATTTGCTAGTGGAACAGGAAAGGGAATGGTTAGTTGATTCAGTAAATACTGTCCTCCATACATTTATCAGTGACTTGTCGATTATGTATATAGATTACTCAGTCTACTATTTATTTAATAAACTGGGAGCAAGTACTTAAAATGCGTTAAATAAATACCTCATAGTGCCACCAGTAAGAAAAATTGTGCTTTAGGTCGCAAAAACGATAAAATAAATACGCAGAAATACAAGAAAAAATGATGATTAGCAAGGATATTGTAGTGTTGGCAGAAGAGCCAACACTGTTTTTCTAGAGGAGGCCGAAATGCACGCGTTTAATTACACGTTGACTGGCGTGAGGTCTGGAACAGGACAATATCTTGAGAATTGCAAATAAAGTACGTAGATGATGTAATACTTAACTTTAATCCACAATTGTAGAACATCTCTCTTGATGATACATGCTTCACATAATAAATATCAATTGAAAACGGCGCCTTGCTAGGTCGTAGCAAATGTAGCTGAAGGCTATGCTAACTATCGTCTCGGCAAATGAGAGCGTATTTGTCAGTGTAGCTTCGCTAGCAAAGTCGGCTGTACAACTGGGGCGAGTGCTAGTAAGTCTCTCTAGACCTGCCGTGTGGTGGCGCTCGGTATGCTATCACTGACAGTGGCGACACGCGGGTCCGACGTATACTAACGGACTGCGGCCGATTTAAAGGCTACCACCTAGCAAGTGTGGTGTTTGGCGGTGACACCACAGATATAATCGCTAATGTGCGGCAAATTCGGTGTTTTTCGGACACTTGCAAAAGTACTAGCGTCCTGTCAAGTCGTTTTGCAGGACTATCACTGCAAAAATGTACTTCTGGCTCTGTAGTACTATAAAGTTCCGTATCATACCGAAAACTGCCAAATATCGAGTGCATCTGAACTGACACCTATCGCAAAGAAGCAGAATGTAATATAACTTGCCCTTAAAAGTTACGTAGCTGGTTTATTCCCGGTATCAAATGGATGCTGTTAAAATGTTTGCGCAACATATATAAATAATCCACGACACGTACGAAAAGAATCCGTCTGTAATAGGGATATAGTGACATTCTAAATATATAGGGTGTTATACGGACAAACACACGACGTCCCGAGATCACGTGACCAGGCCGGCAATGTATGTTGACAACACAAAATCTGTTCTGCGCATGTGAATGCTCACTCCAGAGATATTTACTCTATGCACAAGTTCAGAGATACTACTGTCACTGCCGTAAGTCGACTATTCCACAGATGTCAAACGCGACTGTTTCGCTTTTGTTAAAGAACTGAAGATAGTACCCACATCACTCAGCTGCATAGCATATTTTTCTTTTTTTCTTTTTCTTTTTTTTAATGAGGAAACGGTGAACACTTTATAATTCATTGACCACTGTGCTTTCCTCAGTGTATAACTCGCTGTGCCATAACACCTGTCTCTTGAAACTTTTGAAGTCTAAATTCTCGATCATACTACAGTCTAATTAACAGTCGCGACACTCAGTCTCGTTCCTGTTAGCCCAGCGATAGCAGCGCCCCAAGCAGCCAGCAAGAGACACTTCTGAATACGATACCGGATGAGTCAGAATACTAACGTTTATATAGATTTTTAACACAGTTCTTGCATCAGGTTGTGTATTTACTTCCATAAAAATCGACAATAACTAAAAAGCTACGCCACATTTGTGATTGTTCAGTTCAGGGGAGATACGATCGGTGCGTTACAGGTCAGTTTGTCTCCGATTCCCCTGTGACGTACAGATGTTTACTGAATAGTGTCGTTTTCCTTTAATAACAAAAAATTGCTAGTAAACACCAGAAGACCAGACCTTTTACAGAAAGACGTCGTACATCTGTTCAACAAAGCAGAGTTCTGTTCGCTACACTTTCAGACAAATCAGTGAATGTTGAACGTAGAAACCCCACATTATTCACCGCATTAAATAAGCCTCCACAACTTTAGCTTAAGGGAAAACCGCACAGAAGGGATAATAAATCGTCAAAAGAAATGAACCTGTTTCCCAGCACAAGAGAAACTAATTCCACAATTGTTGCTAAATGTGAGTCACAAATAGCAAGAATCCTCAACACATTCACTTTTGATGTAAAAGTAATTAAATTTATAAAGATATTCGTGTATTAGGAAGTCGTGTGAAGTTTAAGAAAGGGCGAATCGTTGGACTGCATAATTTTTTTTAAGTGTCAAGGAAAGTGGCTATCATATAAACTATAACATATAAGAACAGAAATATATGTTTCTCAAGCATGAAATGTGCATTTATTCTCTGCTTTCAGCAGAATAAGCTGCAAATATAGACATAGTCGAAAGTATTTCTTAATGAATGAGTTGCAGCTTATATCACTGAATCACTGTCATTCGGCTGTTTTTACATGTATTTCACGTTAATTCATATATGTTGGTAACTTACTAATACATAGGACGCAAAAATATAACCAATATTCCGTTAATTATGTAGAAATTAATTTAAAATAAACATTATCCTTACGCGCATGTTACTGCTTTCTCACCGCTTGGAGCGCTAGTGTCGCTACAGCTGTCAAACGGTAACAACTTTCGCACCAGATAGTGTCATGATTGTATTTATTAGACTGTGATCATACCCTGGTTGTCTGAGTGGCTGGGCATATGGTTGACTGAAAAGTTCAGTGACGATATGCAGAGAGAATGCTGTGGAACTCAGAACTGTAGCTGCTCAACGTTTTTATAAATGCGATGAAAGTGCGCAGCGCGGAACACTCTTGTGTACACGTGAATATATTATTTCCCCCTACACGCATCATATTATTCGCCGAAACAGATGTAATAAATTCCAAAAGAAAAATGTTTTACTCTGTATTTCAATGTCCTCGTTGACAATAGCTGAAGCTAACAAAGTTCAGTGACGTGACATGGCCTGGTGACCTTTTGTAAGTGATTCCTGGGATTCTCAAGTACTAGTAATCGAGCGTGTTCCAGTGAAAAATGAAAGAATGAAAAATAAGTTTTTCCGATGACCCTAGCAATAAGCATTCCTTTGTGTTAGGTGTACTTTATTATCACGCATAACATGTCTCTGTACGTTTTGTCCTGATATTATTGTCTGGCGGCTATTCCGAGAATACATACTACAACACGGTACCAATCTTAACCCAAAATACGCAACGCCAAAGAAGTGACTTTTCGAAGGTCGTTGTTAACGTTACACTCCCAGCAATGTGAAGAGTTTAATGCCTAATACTTGAAGGATGAAGAATTTGAGTTTATAAAGAAATACGCGGTGGGTATGATATTCGCGCTATGCTATGCATCTCGCTCACTGGATGTTATTGTTACATGCGCATTTTAAGTCCCTAAATTCTCGCTCCTGAGGTTTTCTTTCTGACACGTGCTTTAACACGGCAGCTGTGGTTACAGCCCTTCACAAACTGACTGTGTAGTGTCGCTTGTCACCACATTTAAGTAAAATAATAGAATTAAAGTACACCAAGAACTTTAAAAAAGATTTGAATTTTACTTTCACTTTTACTATAACTGCTACAGTAATCATTTAAATGCCTTCTGATTATTAGAGATGTGTTAAATGAAACATAGATGATAAGTAAATGAGGTAGAAAAGCTGTATTGCTTTGGGATCGGCTGTCTGTTGCGGCTGTCCAAGATTTGGTTTCCTTGTTGCGACCGTGCTCATGACAATAATTTCCAACAGTGCGTGGGACGCGTTAATGCTCGTGGTTTGGAATATAGTATAATAATTTCCTCTTTTTCTGTTGTAGGTTCGTTTATCGTGATAAGAATTAAACAAATTCCATTTACATCATTGTACGTCCCCCGTTGGTCACTTTCCCAGAGAATGAATTTTATTTCCCTTTTCATAAGACACTCTTTCTTGAACGGCTCATGAAAATTATTTCTATTACTCTGGACTTTTTTCTTGATGTTTAATTCAAGCTAATACCTTTCGCAGCGTGTTTTCGCTCTACTTTTAAACCTATTTAATTTTTGTAGGAATAGCAGCAATTGACAAAAAACCTCTCTCCACGCAACATAATTCCTGTAGTCACAGATACAGACGCACATTTACACTGAAGCACGTAATAACAGTGCGCGTAAAGTAAGGCATTGTTCGTACATAAAAGTTTTTCAGTTACCGTGCTTTCTTTTTGCACTTGATTTTTCTAATTCAGAATGGGGTAGAGGTCTGCAACAGTGTTTCATGTAAAACCGTTTACATTTACATAAAATCTCTAACATACACTACGTTATCATTAGGAGTTCTCACCTGTAATCGCGTAGGCGGGAAGTACGGCGTATACTACTATTACAACTTTATATACTGACACGCTGACAAAGTAGAATCATAAAGAAAGGTATTAGATTTACGATGTACCGTAATCAGAAGTGAGCTGGTGAAATTTTCAAAACTTTTTGTGATATTTATTTCAATATTGGCTTCTGTTATAGGGTCTGGATGTTTAAATTGCTCACAGTAAATTTCAAGTTTTTCGGTTACATCCGTCCTTCTCATCTGTATGATTTGCGAAGTCTGGAACAATCAATGTGCTTAGTGAAAAGTGTTTCAAAAGACCTGCTGTTTCCGCTACAAATTTTTTTTCGCAAGGTTAACATTTTACTTTATACCGTCCAAATTCACGATATTTGTCTACAGGATTGATCAGTTGATGCATTATGTTTCTGCCTGGATTATTGAAGGAACTCAACACGTCATTGTTAACGGAACAAAATCGCCTGATTTCTGAAGCTCCCAAGGCAGAGAGGTGGTACTATGGCCATACTTTATCTGGCGGATAGCGTTGACAGCTGTGCGAGGCGATACGCGAATTATGCTGCTGTGTACACGAAAGTAGCCAAACCAAAAAACTGCAGCAAAATGCAGCGGGACCTGTAGAAGATCAACACCTGATGCACATCTTTATTTATGCACGTATTTCCAACTGGTAAATTAGGATCTTCAGGCCATCTCTTACATCTGACTAGATATTCTTAGTGAGTTAACATTAAAGTATGAATAGAATATGACCAATACGTAATTATTATTACCACTTTTGTTATTACACATTTTTTATCCTTGGTACAGAGATCAACTTCAAAGTTACATGATTATTCATTCTCTCTGTTTTCTTCATATTTTTCCCTTCCCAAAACCACTTCATTCTTAGGTTCCCATATTTTTCCTAGTTTTATTTCAAATTTAGTGTACATAATTTTGTTTCTGAGCTTGTATCTTTCATTTATCACTTATCTGCTGATTCCTCCTTGTTTTAGGTCTTTTCTATTTGTCGAAACCAGTTTTTTAACTGTTTATTTCGTGAAAAATCCTTGCCATCCAATGAAGATGGGTCACCATTAGTATCCATAACAGTTTAGCCAATAACACCCCTTCTTCTGCCTCAGCGCGGGAATATTAGCCTGTGACGATGGACCACCAGTGGTCCAGAATTTTAACCAATACTCCCACTTGCTTTAAGAATCATGAACGCAGGTTGTATACGTGGAAGAGGCCTGGAGGCACCGGAAGGTTTCAGATTGATTATATAATGGTAAGACAGAGGTTTAGGAGTCAGGTTTTAAATTGTAAGACATTTCCAGAAGCAGATGTGGATTCTGACCCGAATTTATTGGTTACGAACAGTAGATTAAAACTGAAGAAATGGCAAAAAGGTGAGAATTTAAGGAGATGGGACCTGGATAAACCGAAAGAATTAGAGAAAGTTTCAGAGAGAGCATTAGCGAACGATTGACAATAACGGGGGAAAGAAATACAGTAGAAGAAGAAAGGGCAGTTTTGAGAGATGAAGTAGTGAAGGCAGCAGAGGATCAAGTAGGTAAAAAGACGAGAGCTAGTAAAAATCCTTGGGTATTATAAGAGATTCTGAACTTAATTGATGAAAGGAGAAAATATAAAAATGCATTAAATGAAGCAGGCGAAAAGGAATACAAACGTCTCAAAACTGAGATCGAAAGAAAGTGCAAAATGGCTAAGCAGGGATGGCTGGAGGACAAATGTAAGGACGGAGAGGTGTGTATCAGTAGGGGTAAGATAGGTACTGCCTACAGGAAAATTAAAGACACCCTACGAGACAAGAGAACCACCTGTATGACTATAAGAAGAGAAAGCAGGAAGGTGGAAGGAGTACATAGGGGGTCTACACAAGGGCGATGTTTTTGAGGGCAATATTATGGAAATGGAAGAGGACGTAGATGAAAATGAGAGATATGATACTGCGTGAAGAATTTGATAAAGCACTGAAAGACCTAAGTCGAAAAAGGCCCCGGGAGTAGACAACATTCCATTAGAACTACTGATAGCCGTGGGAGAGCCAGCCATGACAAAACTCTACCATCTGGTGAGCAAGACGTATGAGACAAGTGAAATACCCTCAGACCTCTAGAAGAACGTAATAATTACAATCCCAAGGAAAGCAGGTGTTAACTATCAATTTAATAAGTCACGGCTGCAAAATACTAACACTTATTCTTTACAGACGAATGGAAAAACTCGTAGAAGCCGACCTCGGGGAAGATCAGTTTGGATTCCATAGAAATGTTGGAGCACGTGATGCAATACCGACCCCACAACTTATCTTAGAAGATAGATTATGGAAAGGCAAGCCTACGTTTCTAGCATTTGTGGACTTAGAGAAAGCTTTTGAGAATGATGACTGGAATACTCTCTTTCAAATTCTGAACATGGAAGGGATCAAATACAGGAAGCGAAAGGCTATTTACAGTTTATACAGATACCAGACGACGGTTATAAGAGTCCAGGGGCATGAAAGGGAAGCAGTGGTTGCGAAAGGAGTGAGACAGGGTTGTAGCCTATCCCCAATGTTAGTCAATCTGTATATTGAGCAAGCAGTAAAGGAAACAAGATAAAAATTTGGATTGGAATTAAAATCATGGAAAAGAAATAATAACTTTGAGGTTTGCCGTTAACATTGTAATTCTGTCAGAGACAGCAAAGGAGCTGGAAGAGCAGTTGAACGGAATGGACAGTGTCTTGAGAGGAGGATATAAGATGAACATCAACAAAATCAAAACGAGGATAATGGAATGTAGTCGAATTAAATCAGGCGCTGCTAATGGAATTACATTAGAAAATGAGACACTTAAAGTAGTAGATGAGCTTTGCTATTTGGGGAGCAAAATGATGGTCGGAGAAGAGAGGATATCAAATGTAGACTGGCAATGGCAAGGAAAGCGTTTCTGAAGAAGAGAAATCTGTTAACATCGAGTATAGATTTAAGTGTCAGGAAGTCTGTTCTGAAAGTATTTGTGTGGAATGTCGCCATTTATGACAGTGAAGTATGGACAGTAAATAGTTTAGACAAGAAGAGAATAGCAGCTTTCGAAATGTGGTGCTACAGAATAGTGCTAAAGATTAGATGGGTAGATCACGTAACTAATGAGGAGGTACTGAACAGAACTGGGGAGAAAATGAATTTGTGGCACAACTTCACTAGACGAAGGGATCGGTTGATAGGACACGTTCTGAGGCATAAAGGGATCACCAATGTAGTACTGGAGGGAAGCATGGACGGTAAAAATCGTAGAGAGAGACCAAGGGATGAATACACTAAGCATATTCAGAAGGATGCAGGCTGCAGTAGTTATTTGGGGATGAAGAGGCTTGCACAGGAAAGAGTAGCATTGAGAGCTGCATCAGACCAGTTTCTGGACAGAAGACTACGACAGCAACAACTTCCCCTTCTCCAGCACAAACGCGGGAAAACTCCCCTTTATAGGAGAACTTGACACTGGCCTCTGACAGTGTTCTAGCGATAGTAGACACCGAAACATCCCGAAGAAGATCCAAGCAGAGGGGTCAAAACGTCGATTATTTTAGAAGGAAATACGACGCGGCCTAACAGTCCAGAAGATTTTAACTGTAATGAAAAATCCTTCTTGTGACTGTTATACCATCTGTGTACTGCTCCAAATATTTTTCTGAGGATTTTACATTCTGTTTTTTCTGTCTCTGTCATGCCAGATGCTCCGATTGTGATACTTCTTCATGCAAATAACTGTTTTGTTCTGGTCGTAATACTGTATTGTAGCGCCTGAGTTTGGCCTGTCTTGAATGTTTCTTTTATTGTAGTGCGTCCATGTCGGTTTGCACTCTTTCAGAATTTTTTCTGTTCACTCTATCTTAGATGTCTTTTTGATCATCCTACTTGTATATATTCCTCAAGATAGCTGAATTTTTCCACTCTGTTAACCTTTCCATATTTTGCGTCCATTGCTGTATCTACACTCCTGGAAATGGAAAAAAGAACACATTGACACCGGTGTGTCAGACCCACCATACTTGCTCCGGACACTGCGAGAGGGCTGTACAAGCAATGATCACACGCACGGCACAGCGGACACACCAGGAACCGCGGTGTTGGCCGTCGAATGGCGCTAGCTGCGCAGCATTTGTGCACCGCCGCAGTCAGTGTCAGCCAGTTTGCCGTGGCATACGGAGCTCCATCGCAGTCTTTAACACTGGTAGCATGCCGCGACAGCGTGGACGTGAACCGTATGTGCAGTTGACGGACTTTGAGCGAGGGCGTATAGTGGGCATGCGGGAGGCCGGGTGGACGTACCGCCGAATTGCTCAACACGTGGGGCGTGAGGTCTCCACAGTACATCGATGTTGTCGCCAGTGGTCGGCGGAAGGTGCACGTGCCCGTCGACCTGGGACCGGACCGCAGCGACGCACGGATGCACGCCAAGACCGTAGGATCCTACGCAGTGCCGTAGGGGACCGCACCGCCACTTCCCAGCAAATTAGGGACACTGTTGCTCCTGGGGTATCGGCGAGGACCATTCGCAACCGTCTCCATGAAGCTGGGCTACGGTCCCGCACACCGTTAGGCCGTCTTCCGCTCACGCCCCAACATCGTGCAGCCCGCCTCCAGTGGTGTCGCGACAGGGGTGAATGGAGGGACGAATGGAGACGTGTCGTCTTCAGCGATGAGAGTCGCTTCTGCCTTGGTGCCAATGATGGTCGTATGCGTGTTTGGCGCCGTGCAGGTGAGCGCCACAATCAGGACTGCATACGACCGAGGCACACAGGGCCAACACCCGGCATCATGGTGTGGGGAGCGATCTCCTACACTGGCCGTACACCACTGGTGATCGTCGAGGGGACACTGAATAGTGCACGGTACATCCAAACCGTCATCGAACCCATCGTTCTACCATTCCTAGACCGGCAAGGGAACTTGCTGTTCCAACAGGACAATGCACGTCCGCATGTATCCCGTGCCACCCAACGTGCTCTAGAAGGTGTAAGTCAACTACCCTGGCCAGCAAGATCTCCGGATCTGTCCCCCATTGAGCATGTTTGGGACTGGATGAAGCGTCGTCTCACGCGGTCTGCACGTCCAGCACGAACGCTGGTCCAACTGAGGCGCCAGGTGGAAATGGCATGGCAAGCCGTTCCACAGGACTACATCCAGCATCTCTACGATCGTCTCCATGGGAGAATAGCAGCCTGCATTGCTGCGAAAGGTGGATATACACTGTACTAGTGCCGACATTGTGCATGCTCTGTTGCCTGTGTCTATGTGCCTGTGGTTCTGTCAGTGTGATCATGTGATGTATCTGACCCCAGGAATGTGTCAATAAAGTTTCCCCTTCCTGGGACAATGAATTCACAGTGTTCGTATTTCAATTTCCAGGAGTGTATCTCGAATGGGTCTGACATTTTCTCACACAAATATTATTCTGGATGTGGTGTTTGTACGTGTCTGTTGTATGAGTGTCGTAGTTTTTCTGTCAATTCCATATTCTTCTTGTGTGTTGTAAGCAGGCTGTTTAGGTTTTATTATTGGTAACGCCACGTAGCGCTCTGTACGAAAAATCACTGGCTGTGCTGTGTGCAGTCTGTGGCTAGTTTGCATTGTTGTCTGCCATTGTAGTGTTGGGCAGCTGGATGTTAACAGCGCGTAGCGTTGTGCAGTTGGAGGTGAGCCGCCAGCGGTGGTGGATGTGGGGAGAGAAATGGCGGAGTTTTGAAATTTGTAGGACTGGATGTCATGAACTGCTATATATATTATGACTTTTGATGACTATTAAGGTAAATACATTGTTTGTTCTCTATTAAAATCTTTCATTTGCTAACTATCCCTATCAGTAGTTAGTGCCTTCCGTAGTTTGAATCTTTTATTTAGCTGGCAGTAGTGGCGCTCGCTGTATTGCAGTAGTTCGAGTAACGAAGATTTTTGTGAGGGAAGTGATTTGTGAAAGGTATATGTTAATGTTAGTCAGGGCCATTCTTTTGTAGGGATTATTGAAAGTCAGATTGCGTTGCGCTAAAAATATTGTGTGTCAGTTTAAGGACAGTCTTGTATAATTGTTCTAAGGGGACGTTTCAGTGTCAAAGCGAGTCTGCCTGTACATGGAGTAGTAGGCCTTCATGAAGTCCACTAATGTGATTAATTTTGTTCGTCTGTTTGGCGTTCAGAAACGTTCACAGGTTACAAATTCGTTGAACACAGTGTCTTCCTTCTCTGGAGCCTGCTTGGTATTCACCTATCTTTGTATCAGCTAGTGGATCTAATCTTTTGAATAATGCCGTGGAGAGAATGCTGTAGGTGACCGATAATAATGGAATACCTCGGTACTTATTAACATCAGTCTCGTCGCTTTTTTGTGGAGTGGATGAATCAACGCACATTTCCTCACTAATGATAATAGTGCGTTTAGTTACACACAAAGGCCGCCCTTGAGAACATTCCCACACAGGAAAGGAAAATCACTAGGAAAATTATTGGACTAAAACTCACGGATGAAGAATGTAGGCTTCACTCCACGGACAGCACAGAGAAGTTCTCCAGCATCGCAGCGGACATTAGAAAAAGGCGACTAAAATTTTAGACTCACCAACAGAATCCCCAGGTACATCCAGAGACTCAAGATCACTACACCCTGGACGACACAAGTCAGAACTGATCTGGAAAGATCTCAGATAGATCCAGCAGACGTCATGGACAATGGCGTCTATAAACACAAGGTGTGCAAGTGGGAAGTGATGTCAGAAAAAACAGCACCTAAAGCCCAAAGGCCGAAAATTTTTTCAAATGGCTCTGAGCACTATGGGACTTAACATGTGAGGTCATGTCCCCTACAACTTAGAACTACTTAAACCTAACTAACCTAAGGACATCACAGACATCCATGCCCGAGGCAGGATTCGAACCTGCGACCGTAGCGGTCGCGCAGTTCCAGACTGAAGCGCCTAGAACCGCTCGGCCACAGCGGCCGGCCCGTATCATTTTTCCCTAGTCATACGGCTATACATGTCTTTTGTTTGTTCAAAATTGATGCAATTTCCAATACGTGTTGGTCCTTTTACGCTTTCTGCAGCAAGAAGTGTCCCGTTCACACTTTCCACAGTTACCTGGTTTCTTATGTCTGTTTATATCAAATTAATCTTACTGAAAACTCGCTCACAGTCAGCGTTTGTATGAGGCAGGGACAGTGCAGTTAGAGCAAAAAGATCCAGCTCAGAAAAATCTTCAGTTTCCAGTAAAAGACCCCGAAACTTACCTGGCTCACTAATTTCATTCAATCCTTCAGGATATCGAGCTTGTGCGTTTGGCAGCCGTCTCCACTGATCGTCTATTATTTTTTTTTTTTTTTTTTTTTTTACGTAGATCATCTGGTGCAATTATAAGCGGAACCACTTCAGTAAGAGGCATTGGTGTTGGGAAACGGCTCCTGAAACTGAGAGAGCACTGATTCTGGTTTGAAAACTTGTAACTTTGACAAGACAGGGTCCTCCATGTTGTGTCGTTTTTTTCATTTCTGTGGCAGCAATTGGGTTAGTGTGTGTGTGTTATGTTGACGAGTTGCGCAACGGATTGATCTGACAAGTACCATTTGGCTTCTCCAAGAAGCAATTTCCACCCTACAGTACTACAGAAGTCAGACAGACGCTCCTAACGTACCAAAAAGAAATGCCTGAAAAACTTTCAGCACTAAATATCTTCTGGAGTCGTCCACTGTAAGGAAAAGACACAAAAATATTCCATTTCCTTACGTAACTAGTAGGATACTTGGGTACTGGAGTGTTGCTAGTTAGTGTAAGAGAAACATTGAACGAACGGAAAATATTATTTATTGCAAAATTTAAAAAAAAAACAAATGAAACTTTTATTTATAAACTGACACACAAATTTCCAGGTTCTTTTCGGAATAGGAGGTTGCCTCTTATGGATAGGAATCCTGTTAATGACATTTATATACAAAGTGTGGGAAAGCTGTTTTATCCCTTTTCTTTAAGAATGTTATTTACTCGGCAGAATGGCTGAGGGCCGCGCCTACTCAACTTGAATAATTATCCGATTGAGTTTTTCTAAGAACGGTAGAGGCCGTCGCGTGAGAAATGTAATGGAGTGACGTGAATGAAGTATGTTATTTCTAATGGAGGAAAGATGGGGTTCACCTATGCTGTAGCGAACAATACCGTGAGCTGCGACGACTGCTGCCTGCGTCTTTAGCCGCTGAAAAATCACAAAACTATCTCTTTATATCTGGATTGACCTTCGCCAATCGAACTCTCACTACGCCTTGATGAAGAAAGAAAATGGTTCAAATGGCTCTGAGCAGTATGGGACTCAACATCTCAGGTCATCAGTCCCCTAGAACTTAGAACTACTTAAACCTAACTAACCTAAGGACATCACACACATCCATGCCCGAGGCAGGATTCGAACCTGCGACCGTAGCAGCAGTGCGGTTCCGGAGTGGAGCGCCTAGAACCGCTCGGCCACGGCGGCCGGCTATGAAGAAAGGAAGAGAGCCTTTTGTGAACGAATGAAGGAGTTCCGGAATAACAGGAGGAACAAGTAGTGATGAATGTTTCGCGTGGTCTGATAAAAGACCTGTAACGAGTGTAACAAAAAGAAATAATGATAACAACGCGTATAGTTATGATTGTATGGTATTAGAGAAATGCATCTCACTCTTATTGTGATGACTCGTTTCCTCATAAAGTTTTTGTTTAAACTGAAGAAGGACATCTAGCTCAAAACGCGACAGGAGTACAGAAGGAATGAACTCCGGAGAAGAAGTTGACTGGTCAGAGGATGAACGAGAAATACTAGGCTGAGACTAAGAGAGGAGGAGCGAAGAACACAGAAACAGATGGGAATGAGAGAAGCTGGGGTAGTGTTGGCAGTGTGACAGAAGTAATGGTTCCCTGTGAGACAGAAGGAAGGGGGCTGGGATATAGCGAGCGGGAAGCTGCGCCGATGATGACAGGCAAGGCATTAGTCTGTTTTTGAAAGTGCAGTGCTCTTGGGTAAGACGCAGGTTTCTGGGTAGTTCATCCCAGAATGTTATGGCAGCATCCTAAGGAAATGCAATCCAAAAACAAAGGAAGTAGGTTACAGTACACTTGCTCGCCCAATGCTTGAATACTGCTCACTGGTGTGGGACCCGTACCAGATAGGGTTGATAGAAGAGATAAAGAAGATCCAATGGAGAGCAGCGCGCTTCGTTACAGGATCATTTAGTAATCGCGAAAGCGTTACGGAGATGATAGATAAACTCCAGTGGAAGACTCTGCAAGAGAGACGCTCAGTAGCTCGTTACGGGCTTTTGTTGAAGTTCCGAGAACATACCTTCACCGAGGAGTCAAGTAGTATATTGCTCCCTCCTACGTATATCTCGCGAAGAGACCATGGAGATAAAATCAGAGAGATAAGAGCCCACGCAGTGGCATACCGACAATCTTTCTTTCCACGAACAATACGAGACTAGAAAAGAAGGGGGAGCCGATGGAGGTACTCAAAGTACCCTGCGCCACACACCGTCAGGTGGCTTGTGGAGTATGGATGTAGATGTAGATGTCGAAACTGAGAAGGACATAGATGAATGTTTTATGTTTATGCATAGCTACAGGCAAGAGAATGGACGTACTAGATTTAGTATTGCTCTTATGGTATGGTGATAGATATCTGATATGTGTGGACTCAAGTAAAGGCGAAACCAGAACATTTGAAAATCTCGTCGCCTCTCCGGTCACATCTAGCCTAACTCAGGACAGGATGGATTGACGTGATCTAACAGTAGAATGTTCGAAGTTTTCCTATTTTTCCCCCTTGAACTGCATCACAATAATAAAGATTTCACAGGACCACAGACTGGAGTAATTTTGGTTTTATTTTACCAAGAAGTACTTCGCCCGTGCCAGGCTCGTTCTTCAGTTTTAATGCTCGCCTGGTGAATGCTGCGCTGGTTCCCAGCCTCTGCCTCAGAAAACACGACACAAAAAAACTTACAATACGATAACACACAGGACAACGGCACGCCAGGGTGGCCGAGCGGTCCGGAACCGCGCGACAACTGCGGTCGCAGGTTCGAAACCTGCCTCGGGCATGGATGTGTGTGATGTCCTTAGGTTAGTTAGGTTTAAGTAGTTCTAAGTTCTAGGGGACTGTTGACCTCAGAAGTTAAGTCCCATAGAGCTCAGAGCCATTTGAACCATTTTGAACAGAATAACGGATACACAACTTGCATACGGCTTCCATCCCTTGGGTAGATTGAGCGTCAGAAGACAAAGTCAAACTAAAAATTGAATTTGGCAAACTATGAAAACAGCGGACCCCTTAAGGCGTGATAAACGCTAGGAAAGAGAAACAGAGACAGAGGCAGGGAGAGAGAGAGAGAGAGAGAGAGAGAGAGGCAGGGGCTGGGCAGAAGTCACTAGAAGACTGAACCAGGAAGCAGGAAGACTTTTGTAAAATTTGCCTATCGTACAACTTTGTAATACACAAATAAAATCATTTAAATTCTCATAAAATCTCTTTAACATACACAATATTATCACTGTGTTCTCACGTGTAATCGCACAGCCGGGAAGTACGGCGCTGTGAAACCTCCAGCATCTTGCTACACTACTTTTCTGTATAGCGATTACAGTTATGTATACTGATACGTTGACAAACTAGAATCGTAAAGAAAGGGATTAGATTTAGGATGTACGGCAATTAAAGAGACACATTTTGCATAAATGAGCTGGTCAAATTTACGAAACATTTAGTAATACTTATTTCAATTTTGGCGTTCAGTATGGGATCTTGTATAGGCATGCGTATTCAAATATAGAGATATTTAAACATGCAAAATACGGCGCTGCGCTAAGACAAATCTCTGACGCAGTTGTTAGATCGGTTACTGCAGCTACAGTGACAGGTTATCAAGATTTAAATGAGTTTGAACGTGGTGTTATAGTTCGCGCAAAAGCGATGGAACATCTCCGAGGTTGCGATGAAGTGGCGATTTTCCCGTACGACCGTTTCAAGACTGTACCGTGAACATCAGGAATCGAGTAAAACATCAAATCTCCGACATCGCTGCGACTCGAATAAGATGTTGCAAGAGCGGGACCAACGACGACTGAAGAGAATCGTTCAACGTGACGAAAGTGCAAACCTTCCGAAAACTGCTGCAGATTTCAATGCTGGGCCATCAAAAGCGTCAGCGTGCGAACCATTCAACGAAACATCATCGACATGGGGTTTCGGAGGCGAAAGCCCACTCGTGTACCCTTGATGACTGCACGACGCAAAGCTTTACGCTTCGCCTCGGACCCGCAACACCGACGTTGGGCTGTTGATGAAAGGAAACATGTTGCCTGGTCGGACGAGTCTGGTTTCAAATGGTGTCGAGCGGATGGACGTGTAGGAGTATGGAGACAACCTCATGAATCCATGGGCCCTGCATGTCAGCAGGGGACTATTCGGGCTGGTGGAGGCTCTGCAATGGCAGTTGGAGTGATATGGGACCCCTGAAACCCTAGATACAACTCTGACAGGTGACACGTACGTAAGCATCCTGTCTGATCACCCGCATCCGTTCACGTCCATTGTGCATTGGGCAATTCCAGCAGGACAATCCCCCTCCCCCCCCCCCCCCCCCAGGTCTAGAATTGCTACAGAGTCACTCCAGAAACACTCTTCTGAGTTTAAACACTTCCGCTGGCCACCAAAATCTCCAGACATGAACATTATTTGAACATTATTGAGCATATCTGGGATGTCTTGCAACGTGCTGTTCAGAAGAGGTCTCCATCTCCTCGCACTCTTACGGATTTATGGACAGCTTTGCATGCTCGAGGAGGCCCTACACGATATTAGGCAAGTGTACCATCTTTTGGATCTTCAGTGTATTTCGAGTGTCCACTACAGTCAAAGTTGCTAAGATTTCCTGTGAGTCATCAGTCTTCTGAGTGGTTTGATGCGGGCCGCCACGAATTCCTCTCCTGTGCCAATCTCTTCATCTCAGACTTGCAACCTTCTTTCTCAATTATTTTGTATTGCAATCTCTGTCGTCCTCAACAGTTTTTACCCTGTACCGCTCCCTCTAGTACCATGGATGTTATTCCGTGATGACTTAACAGGTGTAGAACCATTGTCTCTTCTTCTTGACACTGTTTTCCGTATATTCCTTTCCTCACCGATTCTCCGGAGAACCTCCTCATTCCTTACCTTATCAATTAATCAAAAACAGTCTTAATCGCATTTATTATTATTATACCGCCAAACTAGTTTCCTGCCGTTATGTAGACAGGAGTGACACCACCAGCAGTCGACCAATGGTGTAAACGCTCAGAAGATGACCCCATACGTCGGGTTGGCACCGGTTGGTCGGTATAATAATAATAAATGCGTTTCAGACTGTTTTTGAATAATTGATTAATCATACTAATCGCTGCTTCATCTCCGCAACCATGTTGTTCAAACACGTTACCTTATCAGTCCATCTAACTTTCAACATTCTTCCGTAACACCACATCTGAAACGCTTCGATTCTCTTCTTTTCTAGTTTTCCCACGGTACATGTTTCACGACCATACAATGTTGTGCTGCAAACGTACATTCCCAGAAATTTCCTCCTCAAATTAAAAACTATGTTTGATACCAGTAAACTTCTCTTGGCCTGGAATCCTCTTTTTGTCAGTGCTAGTATGCTTTTTATGTCCTTCTTGCCCCGTACGTCACTGGTTATTTTGCTGCCTAGGTGACAGAATTCCTTAAGTTCATCTGCTTTGTCACCATCAATCTTGATGTTAAGTTTCTCGCTGTTCTCATTTATGCTACTTCTCATCACTTTCGTCTTTCTGCGATTCACTCTCAATCCATATTCTGCAGTCACGTATACACTTGTCTTCCATTGTTCAGAGCAGTGGAGTAGCCCAGCAGTCCTCTCGATTAACTCTATCATTTCTTGCTTTTGCCTCTTCCACAGAAACAGAATGTGTTTACCTCAATGCACTTCTCACGTCTGGGAACACGCTGAAGTCATATGCAACAGTACTTGTATTCTAAGCTTTGTATCCTTTTTAGTTTGGCAGTGATCAGTTATTTTGCTTCAGAAATAGCCAAAATCGAGTAGTGCTTTCAGTGTCTCATTTCATAATCTAATTCCCTCAGCATCACTTGATCTAATGCGACAATATTGCATTACCTCGCTCTACTTTTGTTAATGTTGAACTTATAACTTCTTTGCATGACACTGTCCATTCCGTTCAATTAATCCTGAAAGTCCTTTGCCACATCTGACAGAATCTGAATGTCCACGGCAGGCATTTTCCAGTCGTGTAAAGAGGGAAATGCGGGTTCGAGTCCCGGCCCACATAAATTTCCATTGGCCGTTATACAGTTGGAGGTGAGTCAGATTCGAAGCATCCGATTCTGTTAAAAGAAATCTTTGCCAAACAAAGATCGCTGTGTTCGTCGTGATATCCAGAGCGCTGTACACAATGGGTTCCAGGTTAACGCCGTATTCCTTTAAGTGCAGAGGACATTCCATACAGTTCCGCGATGTCGTTTAGGGAACAAAATACGGGCTCATCGAGTGTCGTACCATATATGCGACAGGGCTGAGAGCGTCCTAGCACATAGAACTGAACGTGTAGATATTTAACCGAGCGAAATCATTGTACACTACTGGCCATTAAAATTGCTACACGAAGAATAAATGCAGACGATAAACGGGTATTCATTGGACAAATATATTATACAAGAACTGACATGTGATTACATTTGCACGCAGTTTCGGTGCATAGATCCTGAGAAATCAGTACCCAGAACAACCACCTCTGGCCGTAATAACGGCCTTGATACGCCTGGCGATTGCGTCAAACCGATCTTGGATGGCGTGTACAGGTACAGCTTCCCATGCAGCTTCACCACAGTTCATGAAGAGTAGTGACTGGCGTATTGTGACCAGCCAGTTGCTCGACCAACATTGACCAGACGTTTTCAGTTGGTGAGAGATCTTGAGAATGTGCTGGCCAGGGCAGCAGTCAAACATTTTCTGTATCCAGAAAGGCCCGTACAGGACCTGCAACATGCGGTTGTGCATTATCCTGCTGAAATGTAGGGTTTTGCAGGGATCGAATGAAGGATAGAGCCACGGGTCGTAACACATCTGAAATGTAAGGTTCACTGTTCAAAGTGCCGTCAATGCGAACAAGAGGTGACCGAGACGTGTAACCAATGGCACCCCATACCACCACGCCGGGTAATACGCCAGTATGGCGATGACAAATACACGCTTCCAATTTGCGTTCACCGCGATGTCGCCAAACACCGATGCAACCATCACGATGCTGTAAACAGAACCTGGATTCATCCGAAAAAATGATTTGCCATTCGTGCACCGAGGTTCGTCGTTGAGTACACCATCGCAGGCGCTCCTGTCTGTGATGCAGCGTCTAGGGTAACCACAGCCATGGTCTCCGAGCTGATAGTCCATGCTGCTGCAAACGTCGTCGAACTGTTCGTGCAGATAGTTGTTGTCTTGCAGACGTCCCCATCTGTTGACTCAGGGATCAAGACGTGACTGCACCATCCGTTACAGCCATGCGGATAAGATGCCTGTCATCTCGACTGCTAGTGGTACGAGGCCGTTGGGATCCAGCACGGCGTTCCGTATTACCCTCATGAACCCACCGATTCCATATTCTGCTAACAGTCATTGGATCTCGACCAACGCGAGCAGAAATGTCGCGATATGATAAACCGCAATCGCGATAGGCTACAATCCGACCTTTATCAATGTCGGAAACGTGATGGTACGCGTTTCTCCTCCTTACACGAGGCATCACAGTAACGTTTCACTAGGCAACGCTGGTCAACTGCTGTTTGTGTATGAGAAATCGGTAGGAAACTTTCCTCATGTCAGCACATTGTAGATGCCGCCACCGGCGCCAACCTTGTGTGAATGCTCTGAAAAGCTAATGATTTGCATATCACATCATTTTCTTCCTGTCGGTTAAATTTCGCGTCTGTAGCACGTCATCTTCGTGGTGTAGAAATTTTAATGGCCAGTAGTGTAATTGTCAGAAAAACAGCTGCTAGGCTGAGATTCGTTGAAAGAATCTTACGAAAATATGTTTCAAGGGCTAAAGGAGTGACTTGCACAAAACGTGCAGGACCGAGCCTAGAGTATTGGACCCTTATCAGTTTGGATTAACAGATGAGATACGGAAGGTCCACCGAAGAGCGGCACGTTTCTTCTCGGGATCGTCTAGTAAGTACGAGAGCGTTACGCAGATGCTCAGCAAACTCCCATGGCCATCGTGCAAGAAAAGTGTCATGTATTTCGGAGAGGTTTACTGTTAAAATTTCATCGGTGAGGAGGGCAATATATTACTGCCACATACATCTCGCATAATGACCACGATGGAAAGACAGAACCAGAGGAATTCGAGCTCATATGGAGGTTAATCAATATTCGTTGTCCCCACGCAGTATTGGCGAATGGGGCAGCTAAGGGCAGAAATGATACTGTCAGCAGAGGTTCTCTCCACCACACACCATAAGGTGGCTTGCGGGGTATAAATGCGAATTTATATGTGATCGGCAGATGTCATTGTCTACACCTACATCTACACGGATACTCTGCAAATCACATTTAAGTGTCTGGCAGAGGGTTCATCGAAACAGCTTCACAATAATTCTGTTATTCCAATCTCGTACAGCGCGCGGCAAAAACGAACACCTATATCTTTCGGTGCGAGTTCTGATTTCCCTTATTTTATTATTGTGATCGTTTCTCCCTATGTAGGTCGGTGTTAACATAATATTTTCGCATTCGGAGGAGAGAGTTGGTGATTGAATTTCCGTGAGAAGGTTCCGCCGTAACGAAAAACGCCTTTGTTTTAATGATGCCCACCCCAAATCCTGTATCATTTCAACGACACTCTCTCCCCAATGTCGCGATACTAAAGAACGTGCTGCCCTTCTTTGAACTCTCTCTATGTACTCCGTGTTCCGAGCACAGGGCTCACAACCCGAGCCACACGCCACTTTTAAGCACTAATGTAGGACTGGGTCGCTTACTTTGATTGCACATAATTCATTAAGGTCAATCCAACACATTTATTTGAAATAACATAAATGAAATTACATTTGAATCTGTCTGACATTAAACAGGAATAAAAAAAAAAAAATTCAATATCAGCTGATCTAGTGCGTGAAGCGCGAGTTAAGCCAATAAGCAGATTAACTAAACAATTCTCCGTAATTCAAAGAAAGAGAAAAAACAAATAGAATCAATACACCTCACTAACAAATATCCAAAAAACCTTACAATACTACTCAAAAGAATACACTGAAGTGGGGAGCAGTCATTCACCCGACAGAACACTTCAAAATGAGTCAATAACACAGCTGCGTGCCCCACAAAACTGCTATACATTAAATACACTTCGTTTGACGAATAACAAATACTCATTAACATTACGTCACTCCTGTTTGAACTGCAGTGCCCCAATGAAACAGGCACTTATTCTGAAAAAACAATTTTTTTATGTATGTTTAAATTAAAGCCTTAAGGAATTCCAAAAAATGTCCAATCCCTTTCTAGGCGGAGGCTGAGCCAGAAACACAGAATGCCGCAAAAACACAGTTTTGCTGTGAAATCTTACAGGACACTTGGAAGCAGTAACAGACAAGGGGCACCCACAAATAACACACAGGCTAAGAGTCAGGCTGGGAGCACATACTACGAGAAGTAGTTCACACTATGCTCACCACAAACTGTAGACATTCCGGCCGAACATCCGCTTGCGGTGGCTGCCAGAAGGACGAAGCAACCAACAGGCCCACGCCGTGCTTCTCACACAGGCACCTCAATTTGTACAAACATCCTGGCCAACACCAACTCCGGACTCCCCTCTCACTGCGAGGCTTGGCACAGTTTATATGAAATCCCTTCCAGGCAACCAGTAACCGCCGCAGGCGTTTCACGATTAGTTTACAGACATCACACATGTGCTTACGCCCGAGCCTCCACTCCGCCAGTCTCACCGGCCGCCCCAAACCGACTGCCTCTCGCCGTCCCGCGCGCCCCAGCCGAAAACGCGAAGATGTTCATGCCCGGGACGCGCCAAAGATAACAAGCCGGTCGCTGATGATCGACCAGCGATCTGGCTCACTCCGTCAATCCTATTTAGTAAGGATCCCACACCGTGCAGCAGTATTCCGAAAGGGGACGGACAAGCGTGGTGTAGGCAGTCTCCTTAGTAGATCTGTTACATTTTCTAAGTGTCCTGCCAATAAAACGCACTCTTTGGTCAGCCTTTCCCCCAACATTTTCTACGTGTTCCTTCCAATTTAAGTTGTTCGTAACTGTAATTCCTATGTATTTAATTGAATTTACGGCCCTTAGATTTGACTAATTTATCGTGTAACCGAAGTTCAACGGACTTCTTTTAGCACTCATGTGGATGACGTCACACTTTTCATTATTTAGGGTCAATTGCCAAATTTCGCAGCACAGATACATTTTTTTCTAAATCGTTTTCAAATTTGTTTTGATCTTTTGATGACTATATTAGTCGATAAACGACAGTGTCATCTGCAAACAACCTAATACGGTTGCTCCGATAGTCTCCTAAATCGTTTGTATAGATAAGGAACAACTAAGGGCCTATAACAATACCCTGGGGAACGCCATAAATCACTTCTGTTTTACTCGATGAGTTTCCGTCAGTTACTACGAACTGTGACCTCTCTGACAGGAAATCACAAATCTAGACACATAACTGAGACGATATTCCATAAGCACGCAATTTCACTACATGCCGCTTGTGTGGTACAGTGTCAAAAGTAATCTGGAAACCTAGAAATATGGAAGCAATTTGAAATCCCTTGTCAATAGCACTCAACGCTTCGTGTTAGTAAAGAGCTAGCTGTCTTCCACAATAAGGATGTTTTCTAAATGCGTAGTGACCGTTTCCTTCGAGGTAATTCTTAATGTTCATTGTTTTTGCTTCTACTCCTTGAATTTTAATACCTTTTCACAATTTCTTCTTTCTTCCCTTTACTGCTTGTCCAGAACAGAGATCGAGTAACAGGTCAGGCAGTAAATACAAATACGTACCAGTAATGGAGCGATCGTGCGGCATTATTGGCCGAGTTACCCTTTCTGGGTTGTTCAGCCGCCAGCTGCAAGTCTTTCTATTGGACATCACTTCAGAGATTGGCGAGTTCGCTGAAAATGAGACGAATGACTAGGACAACACAAACACTCAGTTCCTAGCCGATAAAAGGCCCTACCCAACCAGGAATCGAGCTCGGGGCCCCCGCGGTCTAGAGGCAGCGACGCCACTCAGGTATGTGTAGGAATTTCCGCAAGCTCGTACCATCAGACGGGGAGATTCCAGCTAGCAGAGCTGCACAATGAGGATAACGTACTGTCTTGACTTTCCACCTTGCACAATCGCTGAGCGCTCATTTAAGCTGAGAGGCAGTCATTGGAAGATTGAGCCGCGAGGGCAAAGAGAGGTGTCCGACTGGAACAGCAGATGTGGCGGCTACTCGGTAATTACCGGCGGGGTTCTGTGTAAATTCCCTTCCCGGAAGATCTCGGCGCCTGCAGCCTCGCCGGCCTAAGAAGAAACGCAGTAAGGCTCCGCTTAGCCGGAAACCCTCCCCGGTGGTTTTTCTGGTTTCAGTTTCCCAGCGCTCGCACCCCCTTCTTCCACGTCCCCCCCAAACTCTGCCCTCGTCAATGCGCCCTTCGCTTTACCAGGAACTACAGGTAACCCGCCCGGTCGTTTCCGGAAGGCAGGCGAGCAGCGCAGAAATGAAACGTGCCTTCCCGCTCTGTTCTCACGCTACACAGTACAGCACTCCGTCAACGGCGAGCACATCACAGTACCTCAGATCAACACATTCTTGGTGCGATGGTTTCCCTGTGTTCTGAGACGCAGTTATATGCGGTAAGAAACGCTGTGCTTCTTGAGCCCGTAAAGGCTTACTCAACATGTCATAGCTGTAAAACCCTTACAGGTTATAGGTTGACCCTTCCATAGAAGATAAAAGCAACCAGCCACTTTTTACAATGCTATTTATTTATTAAAACAGCGCTGTTACCGGTTTCGAACCGACAGGTTCATCTTCAGACGGCTAGTTCGCGTTTTACATTAGCTTTCGCCTTTTGTTTCCCCATGTGACTCATTTCCTTGGGGTGGTGGTGCCGATGAAAAATCCGCGCCCTCATGTTCTAGTGCATACTACGAGCGGCGTTTGAAAAGTCTGTGCAAAAATAAAAACTGCTTACCTGTTTGGGGTAAACCTTTTTTATTTTTCGACATAGTCTCCTTTTAGATTTAAATATTTCGTCCAACGCTCTTCTAACTTGTTGATCCCTTCCAAATAATAGGAATTGTCCAAGTCTGCAAAATAGCTATTAGTTGCTGCAATCACCACCTCGTTGGAATAAAATCTTTGTCCCGCCAGCCATTTTTTCAAATTGGAGAACAAATAGTAGTCCGAGGGGGCCAAGTCTGGAGAATAGGGGGGATTTGAAATCTGTTGGAATCCTAATTCCATTAATTTCGCGACCACAACTGCTGAGGTGTGTGCTGGTGCATTGTCGTGAGGGAAAAGGACTTTTTTGCGGTCCAATCGCCGGCGTTTGTCTGGCAGCTCGGTTTTCAAACGGTCCAATAACGATGAATAATATTCACCTGTAATAGTTTTACCCTTTTCCACATAGTCGATGAGGTTTATCCCTTGCGAATCCCAAAAGACAGTCGCCACAACCCTTCCGGCCAAAGGAATGGTCTTCGCCTTTTTTGGTGCAGATTCTCCCTTGGTAACCCATTGTTTAGAGTGTTGTTTGGCCTCAGGAGTATAGTAGTGTATCCATGTTTCATCTACAGTGACGAAACGACGCTTAAAGTCCTGCGGATTCTTCCTGAACAGCTGCAAACCATCCTTACAACACTTAACACGATTCCGTTTTTGGTCAAGCATGAGCAATCGAGGAACCCATCTTGCGGATAGCTTTCTCATGTCCAAATGTTTATGCAAAATATTATGTACCCGTTCATTCGAGATGCCCACAGCACTAGCAATCTCACGCAACGTAACTCGGAAGAGTTAACTCACCATATCATGGATTTTATCAATGATTTCTGGAGTCGTAACCTCCACAGGGCGTCCAGAACGTTCAGCATCACTTGTGCCCTTATGCCCACTCCGAAAATTTTGAAACCACTTATAAACTGTTATAATCGAAGGTGCAGAGTCACCATAATACTTATCAAGCTTCTCTTTAGTCTCCTAAGGCGTCTTGCCTTTCATAAATTAATGTTTAATCACCAAACGAAATTCTTTGTCGTCCATTTTTTGACAGTCACTCGACTTCCTTGATTCACACGAACGCCAAACACAAAGAAATAGTCAAATATGGCTGAAACTTGGTGTGCGTTCTTTCCAAAGATGCTACTAACTAAACATGTCCTCCATACGCACCGGTGATGCGATCTCTCTGACTTTGCACGGACTTTTCAAACGCCCCTCGTACTTATGATCTTGCAGCAGCGAAACTTGTTTGATGCACTTGTTTATGTATATGTATGCACATAATGCAAACGCCACTCACTCCTCGCGGGTTTATAGGCGCATGAAATCACAGTGTAAGAACGACTTTCTCTCTGTCTTTCTCAATATCCTGGCGACGTGCAGGAAGGTGAGTCTCTTTAGATGAATCCCTCGACCACCGCAACAAGATTTACCGTGTAATTTAAGGGTAACGAATGCCTCTAGTTCCTGGATGTTCAAGTTCAGAAGAAACCTGATGGCACTCTGCGACACGGAGTGCGCAGGAGATGACGCTGGTGCGCAAAAGGAGGAACATACAGTAGTGGAAATCAGTATAAAGGCATGGTTACTTGCAGGAAAACTAACAGTATCGGTTGGAATAGTTGTACACAGTGTATGTGCCACTGTGTATGAGATCCAGTATACTGACAAACGGAGTCAACTGGTATCGCATTTGATGTTAGTAGTACAGTACATAACAAGACAGTAAGGATTCAGAGGGTGAAGTTCAGCACAAAGGCAGTTGGCTCTGTGCGGTGTTATCGAGTACGTATGTCCCTCTACTGCAGACAGAAAACACACATCGTGACTGTCCGTCTTGGGCACATAAACCACGACTGTGACAATGCCACGCAGTAAACTGTTATCATGTAATGAAAAAAGGAAACATCGGTAAGTACAAGGAACTGCTGCTCTCTAATCGCCAAATTGCCAACAGGTTGCCGGCCAGAGTGGCCGAGCGGTTCCAGGCGCTACAGTCTGGAACCGCGCGACCGCTACGGTCGCAGGTTCGAATCCTGCCTCGGGCATGGATGTGCGTGATGTCCTTAGGTTAGTTAGGTTTAATTAGTTCTAAGTTCTAGGGGACTGATGACCTCAGATGTTAAGTCCCATAGTGCTCAGAGCCATTTGAACCATTTTGAGCCAACAGGTTGAACTATTCAAGTATAGCGATCGATAATTTCGTTCGACTGACGCACGACATGGACAGAACGGAAAATTATTGGTAAAGTAGAAAATTACTTATGTGCAAAGCAAGGGCCACTAACCGTTATTCTTCTTAACTTGTTGCTGGTTTACAGATGCCAGTAATTGGCTGACGTGTGCGACAAATTTTGTCACATGACAGCGACTGCAGAAACCCACTTTAGCACTCAAACATAAACAGACTAGGGCTGGATGGAAGTTTGCTGAGGAACATATTACACGGGAGAAAGTGATCTTCAGCGACGAGAAAAAGTTTAAATTAGATCTCCAGGGTGGATTTCAATTATGGCGTGTTCTGAGAAAGGCTCTGGCTCTGAGCACTATGGGACTCAACTGCTGAGGTCATTAGTCCCCTAGAACTTAGAACTAGTTAAACCTAACTAACCTAAGGACATCACAAACATCCATGCCCGAGGCAGGATTCGAACCTGCGACCGTAGCGGTCTTGCGGTTCCAGGCTGCAGCGCCTTTAACCGCACGGCCACTTCGGCCGGCTCTGAGAAAGGAGTAGCAGGTAAGAGTGAGCGTAAATTTCAATGGTGGAAGTCTTGTGACTTCGGCATCTTTCTGCGCTAAAGCTAAGTCACGCATTGCTTGGCTGAACACTGGAAAAAATTCTGAGATGTGCACTGAGTTGGTAGAGACAGGATTAGAATGTATGAGGACTCAGGGGACGAAATTCTACTGTTTCAACAAGATAATGCATCTGCGTATATTTCTGCTACAACAAAAAAGTGGTTTGAAGATAAAGATATCAATGTCTTGCCCTGTCCTGCACGTGGTCCGGATCTGAACTCCATGGAAAACCTTTGGGGAATACTTGCAAGGCGTTTTTATAGCAATGGAAGGCAATTTTAGGCCGTCTGTGAACGTAAAAGAGCGATACGAGAAGCGTGTGCTGCTATTTCAATGCAAGAACTGCAAGCCCTAACAAAATCAATACGGAGGAGAATTTTTTCGGTATTTAGTTAGAACGGAGGTTGGACATAGTACTTACAATGCAGTAACAAAACAGGAGATTGAGTGCTTTTATATCAATTTCCATCCAGGAAATGAATTCAAACGCCTTATTTTGCTTCTAGTGTTAGGAAACAAACTATGTAATTCCGTCATCGCTGTTTATGCCTTATATGTCTCTAACAGTTCCATAGTAAATTCGATTAATATATGCTTCAGACATTGTACTATTACTTTCGTGAAACCCTGCCTTTATAGTGATTTCCACTACTTTAAGTGATGATAACAACTTACCGTCAGAGCTGGACCGCCTAAGAACGACTTGTACTTCCATCGGCTAAAGAAACTGCCAACTCTCTGGGCGCACACAGACGCTAGGACAAGAGAACACAATGAGGAAACAATTAACGAGAACAGAGGATTGCGTTCCAGCGGTGGGCGCTCGTGCAACTTCGGCAGGCACCGACCGAGCTCTGTGGAACATTGCGACTGGCCTACTCCTTATCACCGATTTCGTCCAAATTTATGATGTATGTCGGGTTTCTCCAGAAATAAAAGTGACGGAGCTCGAAATGGCCCAGCGTTTGGAAGAAGTAGCATTTTCAGCGCGGGTCGGGCGCGGTACGTCCCGTACTGCATAGCTTCCAGGCAGTACATTACGGCAGTCGCAAGGTCGTGGACTCGAGTCCCTGTAAAAGGTGTGAAAGGCAAAGGATAACTTGCAAATAAATATCCAGCATGGGATTGTAAGGTGTACACGAGAACTTCCTACACTACTGGCCATTAACATTGCTACACCACGAAGATGACGTGCTACAGACGCGAAATTTAACCGACAGGAAGAAGATGCTGTGATATGCAAATGATTAGCTTTTCAGAGCATTCACACAACGCTGGCGACGGTGGCGACACCTACAACGTGCTGACATGAGGAAAGTTTCCAATCCATTTCCCATACACAAACAGCAGTTGACCGGCGTTGCCTGGTGAAACGTTGTTGTGATGCCTCGTGGAAGGAGGAGAAACGCGTACCATCACGTTTCCGACTTTGATAAAGGTCGGATTGTAGCCTATCGCGATTGCGGTTTATATCGTATCGCGACATTGCTGCTCTCGTTGGTCGAGATCCATTGACTTTTAGCAGAATATGGAATCGGTGGGTTTAGGAGGGTAATAAGGAACGCCGTGCTCGATTCCAACGGCCTCGTATCACTAGCAGTAGAGATGACAGGCATCTTATCCGCTTGGCTGTAACGGATCGTGCAGCCACGTCTCGATCCCTGAGTCAACAGATGGGGACGTTTCCAAGATTTTAAAAATGGTTCAAATGGCTCTGAGCACTATGGGACTTAACTTCTGAGGTCATCGGTCCCCTAGAACTTAGAACTACTTAAACCTAACTAACCTAAGGACATCACACACATCCATGCCCGAGGCAGGATTCGAACCTGCGACCGTAGCGGTCGCGCGGTTCCAGAATGTAGCGCCTAGAACAGCTCGGCCACACCGGCCAGCCGTTTGCAAGACAACAACCATCTGCATGAACAGTTCGACGACGTTTGCAGTAGCATGGACTATCAGCTCGGAGACCATGGCTGTGGTTACTCCTGACGCTGCATCACAGACAGGAGCGCCTGCGATGGTGTACTTAACAACGAACCTGGGTGCACGAATGGCAAAACGTCATTTTTTCGGATGAATCCAGGTTCTATTTACAGCATCATGATGGTCGCATCCGTGTTTGGCGCCATCGCGGTGAACGCATATTGGTAGCGTGTATTCGTCGTCGCCATACTGGCGTATCACCCGGTTTGATGGTATGGGGTGCCATTGGTTACACGTCTCGGTCACCTCTTGTTAACATTGACGGCACTTTGAACAGTGGACGTTACATTTCAGATGTGTTACAACCCGTGGCTCTACCCTTCATTCGATCATTGCGAAACCCTACATTTCAGCAGGATAATGCACGACCGCATGTTGCAGGTCCTGTAGGGGCCTTTCTTGATACAGAAAATGTTCGAATGTTGCCCTGGCCAGCACATTCTCAAGATCTCTCACCAACTGAAAACCTCTGGTCAATGGTGGCCGAGCAACTGGCTCGTCACAATACGCCAGTCACTGCTCTTGATGAACTGTGGTATCGTGTTGAAGCTGCATGGGCAGCTGTACCTGTACACGCCATCCAAGCTCTGTTTGACTCAATGCCCAGGTGTATCGCCGTTATTACGGCCAGAGGTGGCTGTTCTGGGTACTGATTTCTCACAATCTATGCACCCAAATTTCGTGAAAATGTAATCACATGTCAGTTCTAGTATAATATTTTTGTCCAATGAATACCTGTTTATCATCTGCATTTCTTCTTGGTGTAGCAGTTTTAATGGCCAGTAGTGTATACACTATTAGAAACGTTTATTATTTTGCAGTCGACCATTTACAAGTGCTTGGGTGATATTAATCATAGAAACAGGAGGCGCAGTAATTTTCTCGCCATCTCGTACGCCTTGTAAACACGCTTTTTAGAGTCATCTGGTTGTTCCTATAGAAAAACAAACGTAGCTTACATTCACACAACGTTCTCTCTCATCGGACTGTCTGTCAGCAAACTACGCCTAACGAAATCCTGTACATTTGAATTAAAGTCCCGTCTTGGAAAGTTATTTACAGAGTCCTCATGTGCGTTGTAGGTGTATTTCAGTTTTACTCACTGCATTTCAAAATTTCTTCTGTCTTTCCTTTACTGTTTGCTCAGAAGGGAGACCTAGCAACAGGAGGGCAGGTAGTAAATACAAATACGTATTACTTATAGAAAGCAGTTTAACTAACGTAAAAGCTGAAAATTAAAAATAAGTTTCCGACCGTGACTCGACCCCACGACCTTCGGATCGCCGTAGTGTACTCCTCCGCTGCACCAACCGCTGCCTAGAAAGTACGCTAACATACACGGGTCATACCTCACCCGATCCTCGCCGAAAATCATATTTTTTTTTAAAACGCTAGGCCATCTGGCGCTCTCACTTCTGTTACTTTCATTTCTAGCCAAAACCTGCATAGCCTGGACCAAAATATGGACGAAATCGGTGATGACGAATAGGCGCGGCATCCTTGAAATAGAGATATCAATCCCGTATTCCTTCTGGACAGCGTGGAAGATAACTTCGGATTTGGTAGACCTGGAATTCCGAGCGAATAAGGATAATCTTACATCGAACAAACGTATTGCTGTGTCTCCCTACACTGAAGTGAAAATTACTCGCAACGTAAGACTCTGCCAGGAAAATAAACTCGCTCTGACTGAGCAAAGGTTAACGGGAAAGCACAAGTTCGATTCAAAAAAAGACGTGTGTTATCTGCATAGCGAATGGTTTTCGGTACAGCATCATTAATGATATAATCGAGATACGAGTGTCCACGAATATCATTAACCGAGATAATGATTTTACCCTCAGCGCAGCTTGGCAACCAGCCTTCGAAGTAATAGCACGGGAGAGGCAGCAGTCTACAGCGCAGAGAAAGAGGTGTTGGATCGCGGACGTGAGTTGGTAGCTCCGTAAACTGGCCTCCGGTTGATAAACTGTTGCGAAACTGTTGTTGCGAGATTTAGATGCTAGCCACCAGTAGCTATACAGAATGATTTTGCTAAACGGGGTCGAAGTACAGGCAGCTATACCTGAGAATAGAATGAGCAAAAAAGGTCAAATGGACACATGACGTTCCAAGGCAGGTACACCCATTTCAAAGTTGTCATTGAAGATCATTGACGGTGTACGTTTCACACATGAGAGTACATCAGAGAAGCTGCAATGTTCTGTCTGTACTAGTTTTCACCCGACCAGCGGCAAGCACTTTGCGTCCCAATTTCATTAACAATTAGAACATATTTTTCATTCTGAAGCTGGTAACAGGGTAATTCGGTATGGAAAATGTTGTTGGTATCATAAAACACGGTCACATACAAAAATCTATCTCAATTTTTACTTGACGAGCCCAAATTTGTAGATTTCAAAAAGGCCAACGACTCATTTGATCGTGAATCTCTTTTTCAAATTTTAAAGGAACAAGGGCTAAATAATAAAACTCTAACACCGATTAAGGAAACTTTAACAGACCCTAGCTCTAAAGTTAAGTTCATGGGAGAAGTTTCTGAACCATTTTATATAAAGACTGTTGTTAGACAGGATGATGTACTCTCCCCTTTACTGTTTAACTGCGTTTTGGGCAAGATAATTACAGAATGGAGAGAGCAAAAGCCGAGTCAAAATATAGATCAATCAATCAAGTTAGGTAGAAGTAAGAATAGATTGCCTCGTCTTTGCAGTTGATCTGGCGATTTTAACTGGGGATATTACCACAGTTCAAAAACAAATTTAACTTCTTAAAGAAGTTGCGGAAAAAGAAGGACTATAAATGTCATACGAAAAAACGGAATATATGGCATGCAACAAACAAGCATCAAAGCTTTTGAGCACGAAGTATGAAAAAATAAAAAGGGGTCCTCAGTTTAAATACTTGGGGGAAATTATACCACAAAACGGTCCGGAAAAAGCTGTAAACGAATTTCGCCGTCAGGAAATGACAACTGCATTCAAATTAACTCAAAATATTTGTAATAAAAATCACTTTCTAAATTCAGTAAACTTAGGCATTACAGCACAGTAACCTAACCTGAATGCCTTTATGAAGCAGAGACTTCAATTTTAGATAGAAAGAGGGATATTGAAGAAATTCAAAAGAAAGAAAGAAAAACTGATAGGAAACTATTAGGCCCTAAAATTACTGAAGTAGAAACTTACAGGCTGAGAAGTAATAAGGAAATAGAAGAATACACATACGAACATAGTGACACAAGAAAACGAAGACTTAAATTTTATGAGCACAGTAAAGAAATGGTACCCACTAAGTAGACAAAACAAACAGTAGAATTCTGCGTAAACAGAAGTAAGGTCAAATCTGAGCCAATGAAATGGGTCGCTGCAATTGAGGAGGATCTTAAAGTAGTCGGTACAGCTCAAGCAGACGTTACAGATAGGAAAACTTTCAGACAAAAGATATTTGATTGGAAAGTTGCCAGAAGGAAATTAGAAAAAGGATTGGAACACTGTGGTCTCATGAAAGAAAGACACTTCATTCTGAAATGTAGAACGAATTTGGACACAAAGGAAGGCCAACCACCAAAAGCGACATTGATTAATTGTACCTCGCGTGGTCCTATTGGGCCCATACGTGAATAATGGATAATAGTAATATAAAACGGTGACTGTCAGTATGGTGGTGTGTGTAAATTGCATATATCTCATTATTAACTCGGTTGCGATTTTCCATGGATTGTGAGAGTCTGGAGTGCGTGGAATATACAGACAGAGCGACAGGAAACTCTTCGGCCGTGCAGATCGGTGACCGGTGCACGGGACCCCATCCTGGGAGGCATAAGATTGTGGGAAGTGGCATCGGACGAGAACTTACACGTGCCAGGAAGCATTGATCTCCCGCAACGACTGCTGATGGCGCAAGTTCCGGCCTCGGGCTTTCGGGAGCCATGGACAGTATCGGGGGAACTCTGGCCACGCTGATGACTTTGGTGGGAGAACGTGCGGTTGGCGTGAAGAAGTGTGACGTCAGTTTGCGGCGTTGAAATGATTGCTTTTCGGTAGTAGTGCAGAGTTTCATATTGTCACTGGAGGCTGGAACATACGCGTTATTTTTGGCGGGGTTCTCTGTTGGAGGGAATCCTCATGGTTGGACCGCAATGGTTTGGCGACTGGACTCGCTTTTGGTGGCGAGGCATATGCAGGGAGTAAGTATGAGCTAAATGAGAAACACTTGCTGATAAGATGCGAAGGTCTCTGCACCCGAGGAGTACTTACGGGTAGGATGCGGAAGTGCCCATATCGACTTGGCGTAGCAGTGCGGTAGAGGGGGCTCCCTGTTTTTGAGTCCTGTTCAGGTGGCTGACGATTCTGGCTTCGCGAAGCCAACTGAATGTCTGCAATGCGCAGCTTGGCGCATCTAGTCTTACTTATGGTGAGCGTAACTGGCAGCACAGACAGAGTACTTAAACTGGTTTCACACCTGTGAACTTCAGGACGTTCGTCTGTGTCGTCTCCTTTGCTCTGGTAAAGAATGTATGGTGTTTCGGATTTATAATCACCGACTTTCTTTCACTGTTCTGATCAAGCATTATGGGATTTAATAGTTGTCAGTTATTATCGACAATTGGGAGAGAGTAAATTATTACGAGGGCAAGAAGTAATAACTCAAAGAGGAATGACTCTGCTTTCCATTTAATCTTACATAAATTTTGGTAGAGCTAATTATCAAGGCCAGCTGCGTTGCCACAGTGTAACACCCTTTCCCAAGTGCTGTCGGGCTTGGCTAGCACTTGGATCAGCCACCGTCCAGGTCTGCCAAGTGCTGTTAGTAAGCTGGATGCACTCAGCCAGTTGAGGGACTACTTGATTGAGAAGCAGCGGCTCCAGTGACGAAACTTGACAACAGGTGGGAGAGTCGTGTGCTGACTGCATGCCCCTCTGTATCCGCATCCAGTGATGCCTAAGGGCTGAGGATGACATGGCGATCAGTCAGTACAGTTGGCTCTGCAAGGCATGTTCAGACGTTGTTTGCTTTTTTAATCATCATTTGTTTTGATTATTCATTAATCTAACAAATAAGCTTATGAATAAATGTGAATATTGAGTTAAATCATTGTATCTGTTGGACTCCTTCACATACATTAAATTGTAGGCTTCTAATTTATATCCTGGAAGATATTAGCAATCAGCTCAAAATCATAACCAACATGTTACTCCAGTCAGATAGTGTTAGTCATAGTGATTTATTTGTTTTGCAGTTTAAGAGCTATGCCCAGGGCCGTAATTTTCGCTATCCATTTAACTTGCTGCAGAAGCATTTAGAAGTTAGTTCATCAAGAGGTGGCCAGCCCACAGTTACTTTGGGACGGTTCATTTGCGGAGTTTTGCAGATCTCCAGACTCAAGGTGGCACTGAGCTGGAGCACCATTATACAGCAACCACATTCCCTTCTGTTCTGGCGTAAGTTGTCGCCAGTACACCGATTGGCAAAGGTGTAGCACGAAGATCATTTAGTAGGCACTGGATCGAGCGCGCCTATCACGAGAGAGACCAGAGACAGACTCGCAATCAACATGCCACCAACGCCCTCTCGACCGCAAGTATTTAGCCGCTGCCACTGACTGGAGGGCGTCACTAACTCAGTCACTTGGCCATTAGCTCAGTCACTGAGTCACTGACAGACTACCTCATACTCCACTTTGGCGTCTGTCATTCACTGCATCGAAAGGTTTTAGGAAATATTCAGATTCATAAAGGTCCAAATAAAGTAGGATTTGCCAGGATTCTGCATCCTTTTAATGATGCTATTAAGCTGATTTGTAAGAAGCAGCCTATTCCTATTATATCTAATTATTTATTTTATTGTTTTTCTCTTGTTTTTAGTTTAAATATTTCTTTGGCTGTTTGAGTAATTTTTCCCTACTTAACTGACGTGTTCTTTCTCTTATGGTTTTTTTGTTATTTTTATGTTGTACTACATTAGGTGTTTATACTGTTATAATTGCTGGTTGGTCTTCTAATTCAAATTATTCTTTGTTAGGTTCCCTGTGCTCTGTTGCTCAAACAATTTCTTATGTAGTTAGATTGTTTTTATTTTATTATCTTTAATTATTTTGATTGGTAGTTTTAACATGTTTGATTTTATAAATTACCAGCTTTATTGTTGATTTATCATTATTTCTTTCCCTTTAGCTTTGGCTTGTTTTGCTTCTTCTTTGGCTGAAACTAATCGGACCCCTTTTCAATTTGCTGAGGGTGAGTCTGAATTAGTTTCAGGGTTTAATACTAAATGTGGTGCAGGTGGTTTTACTTTAATTTTTTTGGCTGAATATACTAGAATTGTTTTTATGAGAATATTGTTGATTCTAATTTTTTTAGGTGGTGCCTTGTATTCTTTCATATTTTTATTAAGCTTGCTATTATATCCTTTTGGTTTATTTGAGTTCGAGCAACTTTACCACGATTTCGTTATGATAAGTTGATGTACTTGACTTCAAAGAGTTTTTACCTTTATGTCTGAATTTTTATTTTCTTTGTTGGTTTAAGGATTTTATTTATTTCATTTATTTCGTGAAATTTTTTGAGAAAAGTTAATAGAAGAGTTAAACTTCTAGTTTCAAAACATAAGCTTTTCCTAAGCTAATTAACTAATTTATTTTATTCCTTAATTAACTTGTCTCATTGATTAAGAAGTGCATAAAATAGATAACTGTTAAGATTTTTCCTGTTATAATGTGTGGTTTTTCAGCTGGTCGCTTACCAATTCATGTTAGTAAGCATATGACAACTATTATAATTCAGAATAGAATTTGATTAATAGGGTAAAACTGAATACCTCGGAATGGTGTTTTGTTGCAAAATGGTAAATTTATTAAGAGTGTAATTCATAAGAATAGTGCAATAATGCCTCCTAATTTATTAGGAATTGATCGTACAATTGTGCAGGCAAATAGGAAATGTCATTCTGGTTGAATATGAACTGGTGTTACTAATGGTTCAAAATGGCTCTGAGCACTATGGGACTTAACTTCTGAGGTCATCAGTCTCCTAGAACTTAGAACTACTTATACCTAACCAACCTATGGACATCACACACATCCATGCCCGAGGCAGGATTCCAACCTGCGACGGTAGTGGTCGCGCGTTTCCAGACTGTAGCACCTAGAACCGCTCGGCCACTCCTGCCAGTGTTACTAATGGGTTGGTATGTACAAAATTATCTGGATCTCCTAGAACGTAAGGATTAATTAGGCATAATGTAATTAATAATGATCTTATTAATACAAATGTGATAGAATCCTTGAAAGTAAAGTATTGGTGAAATGTAATTTTTTAATATCTCCATTAGCCCTAAAGGGTTATTAGACCCTGTTTGATGAAGAAAGAATAAGTGGATTGCTGCCATAGCTGCAATAATAAATGGTAGTACAAAATGAAATGTAAAGAATCTATTTAATGTCGCATTGTCAACAGCAAACCCTCCTCATACTCATTGAACTAAGTCTGTTCCTACGTATGGAATTTCTGATAATAAATTAGTAATTACTGTTGCACCTAAGAATGATATTTGGCCTCAAGGTAAAACATATCCTATAAATGCAGTTGCTATAATTAGGTATAGAATTACTGTCCCAATTATTCAGGTGTGTATATACATATAATATGCGTAATAGATTCCTCGACCTACATGTAGGTTAATGCAAATAAAAAATATAGGTGTTCCATTTGCGTGTCAAATTCGAATGATTCAACCATTATTTACATCCTGGCAGATGTGTACCACACTACTGAATGCTATTTCAATATTTGATGTACAGTGTATAGTTAAAAATAGTCCTACTACGATTTGAATTACTAAACACAGCCCCAATAGGGACCCAAAATTTCATCAAAATTAAATATTTGTTGGTGCAGGTGAATCAACTAGGGAATTGTTAACAATTTTAATCAAAGGGTGTCTTAATCATAATGATTTATTCATTAGTAAATTATCTTACATTACAAATAGGGCCTTTGTTGATATTAGTGATTTTAACTGCTGCTAATGGTACAAAAATAAACAAATTAATATCATTATTGTAATAATAAATGTTGGTCTGTTATATAATTTTTCTAAAGGTACTGTTATTTCTTGATAATTGATTGAGTTATCTATATTTATAGTTTCAGTATTTTTGAAGGAGTCTATAAATAATTATTATGTTTAAAATAATTTGTGTTGATATGATAAAGACCCATATTGTTAATGTGATGATTATAGTAATTGATTTAGGTTGAAATATTTCATTTGATGCAATTCTTGTAATATAAATAAATAGAACTAAATACCACCAAGAAATGTTAAGAATAAAATATATGATAAACAATAATTTTCCATTATTGTTCCTGTTATTAATCCAACAAGGAAAGTTTGAAGAATAATGAGGATTATTATTGATATTGGGTGTCTTAATTTAATAAAATTACAATTTAATACATTTAATAGTGATATAATTATTATTTTAATCATTTCAGGGGATAGTTTATTTAAAATATCGGTTTTGGGGACTGATGATGGGAGCTTTTTCACCTCTGAAATTTTAAAAGTGGGGTCTAGACTTATTTCCTGTTTACAAGACCAGTGTTTTTTTAAACTATTAAAACTAATGTTTATATTCTCTAGTTTTACTTCTTTATTGGTATATTTTGACAGTGTTTATGTTTTATCTTCTAAATGTAAGCATTTATTAATGGTTCTTCTGAGATTGGAATATATTGTGCTTTCTTTATTTCTATTGATTATTGTTTTTTGTATTGAATTTGATTATGATTATCGTTATCCTGTTATTTTCTTAGTTTTTTCTGTTTGTGAAGGGGCTTTAGACCTTTCTATTTTGGTTTCAATAATTTGATCTCGTGGTAATGATTTTTTAAATTCTTTTGGTTTGTCTTTATGCTAAAGTTTTTATTTATAACTTTTTTGATCCCTCTTTGTTTATTAAATAATTGTTTATGGTTGGTTGATGCTTTAACATTCCTGTCAAGTTTTGTTTTTATGATTTGTGTATATTCGTATGCTGATTTGAATATAATTAGATATTATTTTGGTATTGATTATATTTCTTTTAGTTTAATTTTGTTGAGTTTTTGGATTTCTTCTTTAATAATTACTGCTAGAAGTTCAGCTTATTTAAGATCTTATCATTCTAATTTTTTGTTTTTATAGTTTTGATTTTAATAATTATACTTTATTGTTCATTTGCTAGACAAAGTCTTGTTTCTTTTTATATATTTTTTAAGCTAGATTGGTTCCTACTTTCCTTTAGATTTTAGGTTGGGGTTATCAACCTGAGTGTTTGCAGGCTAGTGTTTATTTAATTTTTTGTACTTTGGTTACTAGATTGCCTTTGTTGTTAGTTTTGGTTAGGGTTTATGATATTTATAATACTTTGTATTTTCCTTTGTTGGTTGATTTCGGTTCTTATTATTTTATATTTTATATTTTTATAATTTTGGCCTTTTTAGTTAAGATGGCAATATTTTTGGTTCATTTATGACTTCCTAAGGCCCATGTAGAGGCCCCTATTTCTGTTGCTGGTGTCTTATTGAAGCTAGGTGGTTATGGAATTTTTCATATGATAAAGGTTATTTCTTATTTTTGTTTGAATAATTATTTCTGGTTATCTTCGGGCTTATCTGGTGAAGTTATTGTAAGATTTATTTGTTTTCATCAGGTTGATTTAAAGTCTTTAATTGCTTATTCTTCTGTTGCTCAGGTAAGAATGGTTATTGGTGGATTAATGACTATGAATTGATGGGGTTGTATAGATTCACTTTCTTTAATAATTGGCTATGGTTTATGTTCTTCTGATTTGTTTTGCTTGTCTAACATTACTTATGAATGTTTAGGTAGACAAAGATTATTAATTAATAATTTGATGCCTAGAATGGCTTTGTGGCGATTTCTTTTAAGATCATCAAATATAGCTGCTCATCTATCATTAAATTTGGTAGGTGAGCTTACATTATTAAACAGAAGTATGTCTTGATCTTCTTTTAGATTTTTTATCTTTTTTAGAGCTGTTAATACTTCATATATATATATATATATATATATATATATATATATATATATATATATATATATATATATATTCTTATTCTCAGAGTGGGAATTATTATTCTGGTGTTTATACTTGTTCTCTTGGTTATTTTTACTTTTGCATTGATTGCCTTTAAACATTCTTTGTTGGTGAGAATTTCTTTGTTTAAATTGCTTAAATATTTTAATTTAAAATATTGTTTATAGGATCAATTGTATGAAGCTTTTCATCTTAGGCTGTGAATTTATTTTCTATTTGTTCTTTGAGTTTTTTCTTTGATCTTTTCAGGAACTATGATTTTTATTTGAGGTATCTATTATTAATAATTGATTATAAAGTTTTTGTTGTATGAGAATATTTTAATTTGAATGGTTCTATGGATGTTATGACTTTAATTTTGGATTGAACATCTCTTATTTTTATATCTTTTATTATTTATATTTCTTCTTTGGTAATTTACTATAGAGAGGATTATATGTTAGGTGAAAAAAATATAAATCGTTTTATTATTATTGGTTTAATATTTATTCTTTCAATAGGGTTTTAATCATGAATCCTAATTTGATTAGAATTTTATTACGATGAGATGGTTTAGGTTTGGTTCCTTATTGTTTAGGTATTTATTACCAAAATGTAAAATCTTATAGTGCTGGTATGTTAACTGCTCTTTCTAATCGGATTGGCGTTGTTGCTATTTTAATTTCTATTGCTTGGATGTTAAATTTTGGTGGCTGAAATTATATTTATTATTATGATTTTATTTCTGGCTCTTTTGAAATAAAGCTTATTACTATGTTAATTGTTTTGGCAGCCATAACCAAGAGCACTCAGATTCCTTTTTCTTCTTGACTTCCTGCTGCTATGGCTGCTCCTACTCCTGTTTCTGTTTTAGTGCATTCTTCCACTCTTGTTATTGAGGGGGTTTATTTATTGATTCGTTTCAGACCAATATTAGATACTTATAATTGTGGTTGGTTTTTACTTTTATTTGGTTGTATAACTATGTTTATGGCTGGATTGGGCACATGTCTCATGCTACAACAGTACATAGCATCACATTATAGCAAGATTACCAATATTATCTGCAAGAGAACTATTATGGATGAGCTTGTAAGGCAATGCATGGATTCCATCAAAGTTAAGTAGCAGCTATTGGTTCACGCAAATGAAGAACTCTGTTAATCCGCCTGTGCATATGTGTTGTATAAAGAGGATACTGGCCACCCGTGATAAAATCCTCTCCCTTGCTTCCTTGTGATACAAGACACTACATTGGCGACAAGGATACTTCATCCTTTGTGCCCCTACAGAGACTTCTTCCAGCAAGGGAGCTAGGGTCACCAACAGGAAGTGTGGACACAACTCGCCTATGAAGCCAAACCGGTGCTGATGGTTCACTGACATTATACCATGGGGATTCTATGTGGCAGCTGCCATGGATAATGTTTCACACAGTCGTCTGGATGCCCCATGCTGCAGGGCCACTTCTCTTGTCCTGATACTGGAGTCACTGTCAAAGATCTTTTATTTCCACCTTTAATTGAGTGTATCTCCCTTGGAAACTGGCCATATGTCCATATGACTTTTCTTGCTCCTGCATAATTTCCCGCATCACTCTCCATTTACCAAAATCACCCTGTATAAGGGGATGTACTATGATGCACCAACAGTTCACCAGGAGCTGGAAAGAGAGAGAGAGAAAGTTGTCTTTCCCAGGATTTTATTTCTATGCCTCTTCTTTGCTCATCGCTACTTACTTAGGTTACTTCTGGAGAAGAAGTTACTTTAACACAGTCTTAAGCCAGTGGAGTTTACACTTAGCAGTTATGTGGGAAATGAAGAAGATAAACTATTTGTATCTTATTGCTTCCAGAGTGTTGAGAAGTGCAGACGGTAGTTGTGTAATATGTTGTTAAGCAGAACGAAAGCTATCCTTTCAGTACTTTTCTTCCACTCAGCTGTCTTTGCTGTTTTAATTTATTTGTAGTTGATGCAGTACATTTACAGGATAAACTTGCGGTGATACATCACATCAATCACACTGCAAAGATGAAGCTATAGTTGCTTCGAAAACGACAGAAAATAAAACACAGTTCATGGGAAGAAAAGCACTAAGAGAACAGCTTTATTCTCAATGAATAAATATGCTTATAGTAACAGTTTTTCACTAAAGTTATGCAGCATATAAACTGGACGCCAAAGTCTGGCACTTAATTTAGCCATGTGGATGCGTCTGCCATCAGTATGGAAACTGAGATGTTTCCCTGCTTCAATATCCACTTTGGCAACATTTCAGTCAAATATTTTTGCTGTTATTTATGTGTTAAACATAGAGCCTGCAGCAAGGGGTACACCTATCTTTTCTTATTGTATTTTGTTGTAAATCATCTAGGACAGTACTCTTTACTATTCATGCTGTGTAATCCATATACAGCATTGTTTCAGAAGTCAGTATCAAGGGCAGATCATTTATATATATTACAGCTGACGTATTACTGCATCCTCCACTGTTCCATCGTACTGTAGCTTTCTGACTGGGATATCGTGGGAGATTGTATCAATGGTTTTCCTTAGGTCCACTAGCTTGGCAAAGCTTATTGACATTCTTTCCCTCCGGATACATAATCCACCCAGGTACCTGCACATATGCAGACACAAGGAAACTTCAATGTGAACTTACTACAGATGTAGCAGAGAGTTAATATAACAGTTACGAGAATGTTGCTATCAAAAGGCCAGTTATATCCATGAGCTGTTTCTGTTTCTGTGTCAATATTGACAATGTTGACAACAGGCGTATTCTGGCAGCCATTAAGTGTACCATGTGTTGTCAAAGATTCGCCATCATAATGGTGAGCTGTTCTGCGAAGGTACGAAGCAACCATGCAAAAAGGTAGAATGTGAGCTATGTTCTTGTAATCGACTAGTATTAACGATTGAAACGTTGTAGTGATGTGGTAGTAGCAATTAAATTTCTGCAGCCATCATTTGAAAGTGCGAGCAGTTCAACCCATTTTGCAATATCACAGCATAAAGTTACATACTGCGAAGAGAGACTAGGTGTTGTTAAGCGATCCAATGTGAGTTGCCTTGAACGAACCATCTCGAATTTTGACTAATCTTAGGAGTAGGCCACTGTGAACAAAATGTAAGTAATCCTTTTCATCGTATGTTTTCTAGTAGTTTGTAACAGTTTTGATAATTAGTCCAATGTTTTTCTTTTTTTTTCGAATGCTATATTTCTAATTTAGCCTCCTTGGTTTCGAATACATGTTATTCGGTTTCAGATGGCAACAAAAACTTCTAAAAATAAAAAACATGAAGTGATTATTATTTATTTAGATGTGTGTAGTATTTAACAGTTATAACACTATAACCCATTTATGGAAATTGTCCGGCCCAATGAAGGAAACCAGTTTTTTTTAAATATTTAATTCACAATAAATATTTATGACTTATGTGTCTACTATAGTGACAGATACTGTTACACTGAAAATAAAATATTTTTTACAATATTACGCATTTTCTTTATGTAGTCTGTCTTCAGCAACTGTCCCCTACAAAATTCTCAAATCAGTTCTTAAGACATGTAAGACTCACTAGATGCACATGTGATGTGATTCTATTGAATTCGCCACTTTTGCGGCCAGATCGACTGCTTCAGATGAAAACTGCTCTATAAAGTATATCCTAAAATTCTACGTTGTTTCCTACCTAACACAATAGACACTTCTGACAATTACGCAAAACTTTTCGAAAGTATCCGTCTCTTTCAGTACCGATCTTCTTACTTATATTTCTTTTATCAGCTTTCTTCTTGTAGTTCAAGTTTTCTTTTTGGTTTGTATTTCAGAAATTATCTGCAACTTTACTAATGTGATACTGGGTGTCAGAAGCATCTCTATTTCGCAGTGACGTTACATGATTGTGGGGGGGGGGGGGCAGCTTAGACTGAAAAATCCTGCGAAGCCTGAAATGAGAACTTAATTCATATTAATTCTGACTTTTTTGTTATTCAGAAAAAGTTGTGGGAGGAATTGCGGTATTTTATTCGAAGCAGAAGGTCAGAATACCTCATTTTAATTAACTAGAAGATGATGTTTCAATTACTGTTAATTAATTAAATCAACGATGAAGATACTTTGACAACTCTTGCAATACTTTGCCTAGACGAAATCCAAATACAGTTTCGTAATACTCTGATTAAACGGAGACGTTTGATGTACGTATGAATAGCATTCTGTTTGATTTTAGTTTATTCTTGTGTGTCTCTAGTGCGTTTTGTATTGTATTTTTTAACCCTTCCGCCGTCTAGCAGTCCCGTTCAAACAGTATGTATTATCAAACAGCTAATCCGGTTCATATAACCCGGTCCCACGTGCAGGCTGCCTATCTACCGGCTTCCAGGCGCAAGAAAATATCAATTTTCAATATTTCACACAATTATTGACCGAATTCAGAAATTTAAAGTGTTGTCACTAGCTACTTATTAAGAGGTACAGGCTTATGTTAAAGGTGTAAACAGGTATTACATTAGAATGTTCGTGTATGTCCTGAGGCAGAGCAACTCACGATGCGCAATTACCCAGACTATATTCACCCAGTATTGAGAATAAGAGCACTTAGCGACATTCAACGAACTTTAAACATAATTTCAAACCTTTCCTAATTTTTTTCTAGCTGACATGTTTAACGCAAATATTCAACCCATTAATTCATTCGTAAAGTAATCAAAACTCTGAAGCTATTTTCTGCATAAGAGCTCGATTCTTTAGAGTCGTCGTTTGGCCACGAGAATGACGTCAAGAACCATTTGGCGGCGGTAGCAACAGTTTTTATGAGATATTAAGTTGGAGCACATAAAACGTTTTAACAAGTAGAGCTGACTTGCGTATGCTTTCAGTACGGCCCTCTGTTGTTTCTGCTGGGCGTGACTGTAGCAAAATCGATGGGTCGAGTTATTTCAGTGCATCGCACTCATGTTATTGTTTTGCTACTGAAGAGTAATAAACAGATATTAATCGAAGTTTCCATTCGTTATATATAAAGCCAAATTGGCATCATCTGCAACTCCCGACAGCCAACAACTACAACATAAGGATACGCACAGGTGTTGGTTTCGGATTCTGCATTGTTAGTGCGGGATCATAGTACTGCCTTTTCAAACACATTATAGCTTTGTTTCACAAATATGTTTCTCTATTAAAAAGTCGTATAAGGCTCTGCATATACAGTAATAAATGACGTGGTTTAAGACAAGCCTTGACACTTCTGGTGAGCACATAGTTCGATTTTACGACTTCCAGTAAAAGGTCCGTAGTTTCGACATGACGGAGTGGGCACTGTTGCAGTTAGGGGTAGGCCTCGAACGGGGGCGGTACAGCAGCTGTCGGGAATGGCCACGGCTAAAATCGCAATCTGGCACATGCCTCTGCTACACTTCGGCTACACTTCTCGCCCTCCTACCACGAGCTACTGTGGAGTGCACGCAAAACGTCTGTGCAGCGTCTGCCTTCAGTTTTAATTCTTATTTCCACTCTGTCCTGAAATGCTCTTTAATGTTGCAAAGGAGTTCTGCTACTGGAATATTGTCGTATTTGCACATTGTCGTGTTGCCTTGAGTTTAATTTTTGGAATTTTTCATCCATATTAATTTTCGTCAACCAACATCCAAAGATTCGATGACCATGAAGATATTTGACTTCACATGTTAGGTGCCGAAAATTGCCTTCAACTATTTGATAAACTGAAATTGCCTTTCTAGTTAGCAGGTTTGTATTAACGATGTAATGCAGAAGATGGAAGACCGACGGGAAGGTTACATTTTCGTTTTCTTTTTCTTTTCGTAAATTTATTCTTAGTTACTAAGTCAGTCAAATTCATCACGTACTGATTACTACGGTAAGTGTCCTATAATACTTTACGGATGTAAAACTTCACGTTATTCGTGTACACAAATTTCATTGTTTTTCTGTGATTAGAATTCGAATACAAATAATAAACGCTTCCTCTGAAGATTCCCCCAAAGCCGGTTTTTCTATTGCTTCCTTCGCTATTTGTTTTATACGGTGAACGCGCTACGGTCGCTGACAATATTTACTTTGACGTCAATGACAGCATTTTATCGCTAAATTGTGGACGATACAAAGAGCACTATCGAAGTCTTAAATAGATAACAATTTATTTTCACTTCTTTGCAACACACTCAACTAGGCACAGTGCATTTCTACAGCTCTCGCGTAAGATCGCAGATCTGTTTACAAAAATGGTAAAAAGAACCGATCACAAAAATATTTACCAAAGTCGACTATGACCTTGTGGTTCAGACTTCTAGAGCGTGTTCTGATCTCAAACATTATGACATCCTTGGAAGAAAAGAAATTTCTCTTAAGGAAACAGCACGCCCTAGATAGAATGCCATAGGTTTAAAACACTAGTTATCTCATAGAGTATACAGGGGTTCCATAAGAATATAGAGACACCAAAAACACAAAACACTACCACGCCTAATGAGGTGTAGGAAACCCATTGGCATTCAAAACAGCTTCCAGTCGTCTCGGAGTGGATAAATACTTGTCCTCTATGGGAATCTCCCTAGAAAATAGAGACAAATTCAGATAATGATGATGGAGGTCGATACCGATCACGCAGCCTTCTCTGAAAAGTAGACCACAAAGGCCCAATAACATTGAGATCTGGTGACTGTGGTGGACAGGGGAGATGCGACAGTTTATCGTCGTGTTCACAGATCCACCCCTGGGCGATGAGAGCTGTGTGAACGTGGCCCTGACGTCTTGGAACACAGCATTGCCATTGGGGAGCAAACATTGTATCATGCGATGGACCTGATCAACCACATAATCATCAGTGAAACAATAGTTTGCTGGGATGCGACCTTCCAGAATAACCATGGAGCACACGGAATATCTTGATGGTGCCCAACTCTCACCGAACCCCACCAAGTTTCACTCTTGGGAGGTGACGTCGGCCAGAATTCGGAAACGGTATGCAACGAGACTCATCCGACCAAATGACACTCTCCCATTGTTCCACAGACCAGGTTTTATGGTTTCGACCCCACGTTTTCCCGTTACGGCCATCTGCATCACTGACGATAGATTCTGGAGCTTCAGCTTGCCCTGCGGTTCCCTATTTACGGAGCACCCTTCGTGTTGTTTCGGTGCTGGTAGGGTTTCAGTTCTGCTGTGACTTTTGCACTGTCGTCCTCTCAGTTTTCATCACAGTCCTCTTCCAGGGCTGTCTGTCACGATCACTTAACAAACACTTTCGTCCACTCTCGCTATATGTGGGTGGAGGACTGTTCAGCAAAGAATTATCATCATTTTTTGACAACATATCCTTACTCATGTCGCTCGTCCGAGGCGTTTTGTCACGGTCCGTGCGGCTCCCTCCGTCGGAGGTTCGAGTCCTCCTTCGGGCATGGGTCTGTGCGCTGTCCTTAGTGTAAGTTAGTTTCAGTTAGATTAAGCAGTGTGAAGGCTTAGGGACCGATGAGCTCTGTAGTTTAGTCCCATAAGACCTTACCACAAATTTCCAAAATGTTTCCTTTACTCATCCTCATAATTTTGATGGTCCTTCTCAAAGCAGTCTCCCATGGATGCGAAGCACTTGTCCCAGCGTTTCTGCCAGTCTTCAAATACATGCTTGAAATCATTTTTTGAGAGGTCCTTCAAAATCGCCTCCGCAGCCTTCACCACTGCTTCTGATGATTGATAATGCATCCCACGAAGGCATTTCTTCATGTTACGGAATATAAAAAAGTCACATGGGCCTAAATCCGGACTATAGGCAGGGTGAGAGATCACTTCACGCTGATTTTTGCAAGATATTCAGCAACAACATTAGCAATATGAGGCCGCGCACTATCTTGGTGCAGCATCCAGCCTGCTTCACGGAATGTTGGTCTTTCGCGCCTGATATGGACTTGCAACATTTTCAGGACATCCCTGTAGTATTGCCCAGTTACTGAGGTGTGCAGGAACGACATGCTGATAAACCATTCCATGAATATCAAAGAATTAGATGACTGTAACTTTCCCAGCAGAAGCAACCACTTTTGCTTCTTTGGGGATTGGTGATGAAGGAGATTTCCATACTGAGCTTTGCTGTTTGCTCTCAGGACCAAAATGATGTAGCCAAGTTTCATCAGCAGCGATTACATTTGAAAGAAACTCCGAATCTTCTTCTAACATCAACTTTAACTGCATGCAGACCTGCACGCGAATGTCCTTTTGTTCGCGAATGAACGGTCTTAGTACCCAGAATGAGATTTTCACTCTGCAGCGGAGTGTGCGCTGATACGAAACTTCCTGGCAGATTAAAACTGTGTGCCCGACCGAGACTCGAACTCGGGACCTTTGCCTTTCGCGGGCAAGTGCTCTACCATCTGAGCTACCCAAGCACGATTCACGCCCCGTCCTCACAGCTTTACTTCTGCCAGTACCTCGTCTCCTACCTTCCAAACTTTACAGAAGGTCGCAGGAGAGCTTCTGTAAAGTTTGGAAGGTAAGAGACAAGCTACTGCTCTCCTGCGAGCTTCTGTAAAGTTTGGAAGGTAGGAGACAAGGAGGACGGGGCGTGAGTCGTGCTTGGGTAGCTCAGATGGTAGAGCACTTGCCTGCGAAAGGCAAAGGCCCCGAGTTCGAGTCTCGGTCCGGCACACAGTTTTAATGGCTTCAAAAATGGCTCTGAGCACTATGGGACTCAACTGCTGAGGTCATTAGTCCCCTAGAACTTAGAACTAGTTAAACCTAACTAACCTAAGGACATCACAAACATCCATGCCCGAGGCAGGATTCGAACCTGCGACCGTAGCGGTCTTGCGGTTCCAGACTGCAGCGCCTTTAACCGCACGGTCACTTCGGCCGGCACAGTTTTAATCTGCCAGGAAGTTTCAGTCTTAGTACCCATCGCGCGTAAACATGTGTCATGTGCAGTTTTTCTTTCATCAACGTGGGCTGCCACCCAATGAAATGTTCAGTATTACAGAAAGTGATCTTAAGGTAATGCGTCGCTCCTCTCTCACAATGACAGTAGCAGTGTTGATGTTTTCTTCCGTAAGAGCAGTAATTGCAGCACCTTCCTTTGAAATTGATTGTCTCCCTTCTTTAAACATTTTAAACCACCTTCGAACTGTGCTGTAGGGAAGAAAAGACTCTCAAAAGGCCTCCTGTAATACTGTATAGGCCTCAGCTGAAGATCTGTTGAGATGAAAGCAGAATTTCAAAGCCGCATAATGTTCCTCGCGTGTAACCTCCACTGCAGCGCGTCCGCCGCTCGTGGTCTCGCGGTAGCGTTCTCGCTTCCCGAGCACGGGGTCCCGGGTTCGATTCCCGGCGGGGTCAGGGATTTTCACCTGCCTCGAGATGACTGGGTGTTTGTGTTGTCCTCATCATTTCATCATCATCCAGGAAAGTGGCGAAATTGGACTGAGCAAAGATTGGATAATTGTACGGGCGCTGATAACCACGCCGTTGAGCGCCCCACAAACCAAACATCATCATCATCATCATCCACTGCAACGGTAGGCGATACTGAACATGTCTGACGTTGCCTGCCTCTCACAGGCGGGAACCAGGAGTCGCAACAATGAAACTACTACGGCGTGTTTGTTGCTCATTAAGCTAACAGAATATCATAAGATTAAATTTTAGCGCGAGAAATTATGGCCATAAAAATTCATTCTTTATTGAACAGCTCTCCTATAAATCTTCGATACGGTGCCACTTGAAGCACCAAACACTTCGGCTCCGTTGGTTACGGAAGGACCAACGACACCAGCACCAACCATTCACCCACGTCGAAAACACTCAGCTCCGACATAAGGCACTCACAACTATACAGAACACTGAGACCTGCAACGTATTGAGGACAATTTAGAGGTGCCGTTCGTGGTCAAATACGACAGAGCCGCCTACATGCTTGCCTAGCATCTGCATCTATGTTCTAGGATGCATCTATCACTGTTTTGCCATATTTTTGTCCGACCTCTGTAACTATCAAACGTGACATGCAGCTGCGTAGCTAGGGTCCGTATTAACAGACTTACGAAAGGCGTTCTACGCTATAGCAGACTGGGGATTACTAACCATCGTAGATAGCATCTTCGCAGATGTGAGCTTTGCTCAATGAATCTATTATTAGTGAACGGCGGATGTTCACCAGAAACATTACACCGGGTGTGTCCCAAGGAAGCGTAATCTCCTCAATTTACTTAACAGACCTGTCAGATGCGATCGGAAGCACTATCAGATGTTTCGCTGCTTATGCTTTTAACTGCAAGAATGTATCATCGTTGGACGATCATAAGGAAAAGCAGAATGTCTTAGGCAAAATTTACTCTTGGTGTAATCAGTGGTTTAGAGTCCAACATATAGTGTTTTGCAGTGACGTGCGTATGGTGGGAGAATGAATACGTGTCACATCTCATGTAAAACGTGCCGTCCAAGTCGTACTATCTAAGTTACGTGATTTTTATCAGACGTTACATTCTGTGTAAGTCGTATTATCTAAGCTGTGTGGTTTTTATCAGACAGAACATCTGACATCATCTGCCTCGTAGGTGAGGTCGGCAAGGATGTCTGTGCACTGGCGCTCGACTCGGAGGTAGACTGTGTAACTAACCTGTTTCTACGGGTTATTACGTTAAGATTAGGGTCGCCACCGACTCTAACCATACAACTAATCAAAGGTTTGGCCGAGTCGGAAAATGAATTAATTTAATCACATACCAAAAACTCATAAAAATGCATACGTCGTGATTTCGCTCATAGGGGATGCGATGTAATTAATGGTATTGCCCGTGCACTGTTCACGAGAATCAAACATTTAAAATAAAATACAAAATGCATGAACACTGTGCATAAGATCAGTTCCCAGCAACACACCTGGAAATAAGACTTAATCTACAGCATTTGTTTTAAAATGAAAGGGGAAATTAATCACTGGACCTGTGCGTAAGGAAAAGCGTTGGATGTGCTAACGGGAAAGCTGCGATGTGAGTGGCTTAGGTGCAAAAACGTAACCTCGGAACACAAGAGAAAATTGTAGATAAAATCATTTATTCCTAAGATATGAATGTGAGGCATGTGCACAATTCCTGATAACATTAATTCCTAAAACATTAAAGAAAAGCATCGATACATTCACCGTTATAATCTACACCTAAAATCATTGGTGTGAATCATTCATACAACTGCTGGTGCCTGATAACTGATCGCAATAACTCGTGAAACGGTACACGTTTCGCAGTACACCCGCGTGCCCACGTGGTTTGCGGAGACGCAATTTCTAGGTATCGTGGCCAAGTTGCAACAATATCACATCACACAATCATGAACAGTTAACATTCCTTAACACAAACAAGAGATCGGACAGTTAGTGATGACGGTAGCCCAACAAACTCGAATGTTCAACCACGTGGTTGGCTCCCCCGGACGAAAGACACATAAAGCAAGGAAATTTTACGAGAAGGGGAAGCTATTAATATTTAGGAAAATAAAAGCTTATACAGGCGCAGCTGAAGGCAAACAGACATTCATGCAGGAGCGAGTGCTCACTTCTTATCGACACCTTTGCGTGGCGCTCTTCCGGCGGATCCAAGTCTGCTACAGAAATTTTCTAAAAGAAAAATCTGCCGAAGTTTTGCATTCCTTGCTGCGACAAGGCAAAGCAATCTTTCAGAGTTGAAGAGCGAGACCAAAAGCTAACAGATCTCCTCTCGCCAAGTAACAACGCGCCACGCGGTCAGTCTAACTCACCCTTCTTCGACTGGAGCACTGCTGTGGACGCTTCCCGTACCGGCGGCAGACTGCCTCCCTTTTTCTTCCCCAGCCTCTTCCACACTCCGCGTGGCTCGGAAAACCCAAAGATGCCATTTCCGCAACCAATCTAACGCAGGTGAATTTCTCACAAGTAGCGCTAACCTCTTTGCCTACTTGACCACTACGAGAGTTGGCTATCCTGCACAACTGCTGCTGCATCTATATGACTATCGCAGACTTTCTGCAGCAGACTACGCCACCGTCTAGCAACGTGACACACAACCACATTCATTCAATTACACCACTATGAGAGTTATGAGAAAAGAGAAACAAGGAAAAGAAAGAGAAACGCTAGTGAAAATGGGCTGCCTGACTAATGAAAGGTGGCTACAGGACCCTTTCAACTGGTTCGAATTCTGGAAGATTTTTGCTGCCAGCATTTGAACGGCAAGGGGAGGTGGTGGCGTAAGTTTATTGATCACCAGACTTTGCACCAATGCCCTGTATTAAATTCCAAACCTACACACAGTGTATCACGAAGTGAGGGCAAGTGACGCTGTTGATGGTGATCCGTACGTCAAACGGTGGCGTTAAGCTCGGTAGCGCCCTCAGTGTTACTCGAGAAGAGCGGGCTATGTCCCGGCACTGGGTGCCATCCTCTCCCTTCTCTTCATCCATAACAACGGAAACCCAACACTGCACTATACAAACACTCACCACAGCTTCGACCATAAATATAAGACTTGCCCTGACGTCATTTTCGTGACTCCAACATCCCTGCGCTGAAGTCACGTGAATGTTGGCAAAACGTGGTTGTTTCGTGTTGCGCTTATGACTGTACTCAGCATTTTGTCGGGGGAAATGGCATTACATTTCATCTGTAAGTGTTTCTATGGTAGTGCAGATGCGTTAATTGAAATCTGCTGAAGTGACTTTTATATGTTTTTTACACTTGAAATGGGGTATCACGTAAATTAAAGTGTTGAAAGTGATGCCAGTAAAGTTAGACTCATTTTACATTTTGGAAAGTATTTGTGATAATTCGGTTACAGAAGTAAGTATAATTGTTTCTCGAATGAGATTTTCACTCTGCAGCGGAGTGTGCGCTGATATGAAACTTCCTGGCAGATTAAAACTGTGTACCCGACCGAGACTCGAACTCTGGACCTTTGCCTTTCGCGGGCAAGTGCTCTACCATCTGAGCTACCGATGCACGACTCACGCCCGGTACTCACAGCTTTACTTCTGCCAGTATCTCGTCTCCTACCTTCCAAACTTTACAGAAGAGCTTCTGTAAAGTTTGGAAGGTAGGAGACGAGATACTGGCAGAAGTAAAGCTGTGAGTATCGGGCGTGAGTCGTGCATCGGTAGCTCCGATGGTAGAGCACTTGCCCGCGAAAGGCAAAGGTCCAGAGTTCGAGTCTCGGTCGGGTACACAGTTTTAATCTGCCAGGAAGTTTCATAATTGTTTCTCGTTCCTACTCATAGGTTCCCTAAGGATGAAAACCGAAGGCAGCTTTGGATACAGGCCCTGAGACGGAAAAACTTTAAGCCATCTGCACATACGCGCCTTTGCTGGAAGCACTTTGCGGAGAAGTGTTTTGATAGGTTAGTTATTATTTACAATGTAAACTTATAATTTATATTTACAGTGTCTGTCATTTTTAAACCTAGGCTCCAAAATTATTTTCTGAAACTTCAAAGTCTCACCTTTCATCTAAAATATCATTTTTTTTTAAACTGATAGTTTAAACTTTGTAAAAATAGTGGGAACTGAACCTTTGAAGTGCACCTAAAATTGATACTCTAAAATGGACCTGCTCCTAAAGTCGACAATTTTGGCACCTGTAGTTGACATAATTCCCATATCCCATTTTCTTTTATGACTAGAGCTCAAAACACGGCGAATCCAACGTTTAAAGTTTTGACACGAGCCCACTCTTAGTGTTTAAAAGAATTTTAACTACATTTTACTTTAATTGCTAGTTTATAGTAATTTCGTCCCGCTGCCCACCAGAGTGGCGTTCGATGTATTTGTTAGATTTTATACACGGTACTGTGAACAAATCCAGCTCAAATGTAGTTCTGGCATAATTTTTCGCAAATAAGAAAGTAATTTTTGTTGGAAGCGTTTGGCAGTCAATTGAGAAATGTGGGTAAAATACGATATAAACATAGGATGGCAGACCGCTGATTTGAAATCCCGCTACGTTTTGCCAACAGTCACGTGGTTTATGTTGGAGCCACACCAGCCCTATAGCTTCTGCACAGCAAGACCAGTCTACTAGTGTCTATGGTCGAAGCATCACAGTCATCCACACGACAAAGATACACATCGACACTTCAAGACATGGCGGACAAAGGCAACAGAAAACTACCTCCACATGAACGACGATGCGGCGTTTCTGCATCTTCTCCCCTGCACACATTTCCCGAGTACGCGACCACTTTGAAATTTCACATGCGTTGTGCGATGTATTCGTTCTCTCAAGAGAAGTCGCTAAAAAACATCACACGTTGGGCTCTGTGACAGAGCTCTTGTCACAATCGAAAAATATTGTCCTCTCTGAAATGTACACGTTCATAATATCGCTGTGTCACACTTGACAGGAGAAGCCTCATTTACTAATGTATGTGTTACAGCTGTGACAGACGTGTGTAGTTTTGTAATGTGAAGAACAAATGACAGCCATATATATGTATATATCGTGTCTACTGTGTACAGATCAGCTTTTTTAAAATGTTTCGTGTCCATTTCATTACTATTATGGATTGTAAGTGTGTAGCCGATTGAATTTCCGTTTCCATACATATGGGGTGTAGTCCATACACATGCCTATCTTCGAACAGCTATTTTTTCCGGGTTTGATGTACATTTTCTTGGGCAGGACAACTGTTTAGTTTATAAGTTTTTACCTATCCTATCAAGATGTACACTATTGGCATCCTGCCCCGGCTTTGCATGAAAAGTTCTAGGGATCTATGGCCAGACAAACTGTCTGCTGCAGTGATAATTCTGTTTACGGCTAATGTGTAGAGTTATGATTAAAATTTACAGAAAAACGTTCTAGCCACCAGACTCCACCGTCTGTACAACGCGAGCTACAGTTTCCGTGTGACTTTTTCCCAGGTTTCTCTCTCCACTTTCTCTCTTTAAACTTTAACTTTATACCAAGAAGAAGCTGTTCTTACCGGCTTAATACCTGATACGTCCTACATCACGGGTTCAAGAAGTTCTGCCATTCACTGTTAGATGCCATTTGCATCGTTTTCACGATAATTCAGCCAATTTGCACGAAATATTTCTAAATTATATACGCAATCGTTCGTTGTGATTCAGTGTATCTATTACTGAAAACCGTACAAAATATCCTACAGTAATTCCTGGGATTAGTTCAAACGTACAGAGAGAAATTGCGGCAGGGAACTTTAATTTATATTTGTATAAAAGATAGATAGGTAAGATAGATAGACGAAGAAGAGACAGATGAAGAAGACTGAGACAGATATTTTTACGTGATTACATATAAGCAGGTTTCTGTACTTTAGTATTATAAATGTCATTTATATAAAAATAATTGTCACTTCCAAGTTTTCTTGTAGTATTTCATCGTTTTTAGTCGACTTGAAAATATAACTTCTCACTAAAACTAACTAGCTTTATTCATTAAAAGCACCGTAAGAAGAATACCAGTAATAGTGTTGTTTGAAGGATCCTGAATGCGAGCGTCTTCGAAACGATACAACCACTACCACACTGGAGTTAAGCCCTCATCAGAATAGTTGTCAGTGAGAAGTTGGCTCCCTATCAAAGTATGCTGTCTGAAACGGCGAGAATACTGCTCGCTTTACCACCTGAGCGACGTTAGATAAACAACGATGATTATATTTTAATATATTCACACATATGTGCTTGTTTCATATAGACAGTATCGGTAGATAGGCAGTGTATGTTCTAGATTTAAAGGGACACGATTTAAAGGAGCATGATTTAAAGGGACAGTAGGTAAGAAGTGTGAGTTCTAGCACAGAACAGTCTGATGATGTCACTTCCAGTGTTAGAGTACACAACTGCTCTAGGATTCTGGACCGTATTCCGGTACCTTGTCACATGGGCATACTTCTGGCGTCAGGTTACACTTTACCTTGGGAGAGGATATCAGGTTACAAATAACGTGCTAAGTATGTTCATGATAATCCCTCACTTATCAGATATAGTGTCTCAAACCAATGACCAAATGATCTCTGGGTGGGAAAATGAAGGCCAACCTCTGAACCAATCGGATTAAAGTTCCACCCCTCCTCCTCTCTCCTGCTTTTATAATTACGGCACCTGAATGGGTGGCCTGATTCTAGTGCTGGAAACCATGTGGAGAGGATGTGGTTTGTTATAAATAATAATTTTCTCTCTGTACAGAAAAGGTTAGGAAATAGTAACAACGTTGTAGTAAATTGACTTATAGTTTATTAACAATTTTTGTGATTCAATTTGTTATCAATAATTTATCTACAATTCTTTCTCAGTCTCTGTATACAATACTTATATTTTAATCATATCCTTGAGATCATATTTATACTTATAAAATGTGGGAGATATGACTAGCAGCAACAGGCGAAGAAAAAACCAGTGCTGGAAACAATGTGGAGAGGATGTGGTTTGTTATAAATAATAATTTTCTCTCTGTACAGAAAAGGTTAGGAAATAATAACAATGTTGTAGTAAATTAACTTTATACAAATGTATACAATATTTACAAGGACACTAACACAGCCACACATCTATGTGAAGCGATTTATCCAACTATACTGCACACATATCCACAGTAAACTAAGCAGTCATACACTCATTCACTCAATGAATATTATGAGAATGGGAGGTTGCTGATCCCATCCCCACAGACGAACCGTTAGTCATCAAGATGTGACAGCCTGATTTCCAGCTGCAGTGCTGTGTATACCTCATGCATTTATCTCGCTTTTAACCATTTTTTAAATTATTCTCTCAGTATCAGCTGTGGAAAATATACTGCTTTTGACACGAATACAAATGACTGTTTTAGAGGAGAATTAACACACACTCAAGACAGAGGAATCCAAGATACTATCAGCTCAGTTGCTGCTCATACCTCTAATTGCTGCGGTGATGGATGTTGAGCCTGCCTCTGATGATTCGTCAGGTTCACTCAGTATCGTTATCTGCCTGCCAGCGAGGTTCAGTCATCACTCTATGGTTTTTAATGTTAAACTTTTAACTGTCAGTCATTATTGTTTGAAAGAAGAAAAGCTATTACACTCTTGCTATAATGTGGATCTGCATGGTGTAAAACATGATTTTCCTGCATTAGTATGCAGTCTGGTGTGTTGAGTAACAATATGCATGCAATAAAACCACATCTGACCTACACCTGCCCTGGCTATCCATGTTGCAGCAGATTCGCACACAAAAACAGTGTAATTGCATCCACTCATAGTTGACATGCTCGAAAATGCTGACATCTGGGCTATTTACTCAGGGGTTTGTGCTACCAATACAAATATTCGATTAAATTGTGTTTCACAGGTTACAGTCTGATATAAAATTTCATTTGCCTGTCTATAACTTTAATTATTTAATGTGGAAATAGTTTACACAAAGTCATGCTGTTGATTGACTGATTTGGGGGAGGGGACCAAACAGCGAGGTCATCAGCCCCATCAGATTAGGGAAGGAAGGCGAAGGAAGTCGGCCACGCCCTTTCGGAGGAACCACCCCACCATTTGCCTGAAGCGATTTAGGGAAATCATGGAAAGTCTAAATCAGGATGGCCATAAACGGGTTTCAGTCATGCTGTTGATGAACTCATATAAAATACCACAAAATGATATATAAGCACTTTGTGTCGAGTGTTATTGGTAAAAACATTCGGGTTTGTATCATATTTTGTAAACACAGGCGAGAGACTAGTAACAGCTTGATACAGACGTTTGGCTGTCTCTGCAGATAGCACCGGCAGGTCCATGTGCATGCTCCAAATTATAGCGACTGCCTGCTGCTGCCTGATACTGCACAACTCTAATGCATTGTCTCTCTGGTGGAGCAAAAACTTATTCTCACTACCTTCCATTATTATAATTGCAGAAGCAGCATGTACCATGAAAGCTACTGGACTGTGAGCGACACCTGATGCTTACATCAATGACCTTAACATTAGCAAACACCTGCAGAATATGCTTGGTAGTCTCTGAACAGAGATTGTAGATGAACCCAGATGCACATCTGTTCATAAACATCTTTGGGAATCTCTAGATAATATGCTTGGGCACATACTTTCTCGATCTTGAATTCTATTTCAGTGGGCCAGGGCTTTCGTGGGATTCAAAGTTGTGAAGAACAAGTCTAGACATCGTGCTGGTAAGCCCGGACAACTCATTCAGTTCATCCTGGGAAAAACCCCTTGAATCCTACCATTTCTGAACTGTACATCACACGAACATTTTAAGGGGGTGCCTTTGGAGGTACGTTTTTCTCTGGTGGAACGCTGTCATCATATTCAGACCAACCATGCTTCTACTGCTGAGTTCAATGCGAACCGGTTAAATAACAGAACTGCTAGAAACCATATTCGTTTGATCCAGACAGTTATTCAAATATTAGTCGTTCAGAAAGGTGTTAACCGTTTACTCCACAAATAATAAATGCTTCCTCTGAAGATTCCCCCAATCATTATAAATTATTATAAATATCACATGTAACGAAAGTACCTCTCCTTTGTGGTACATCATAAAAACAGCACGTAAAGGGTTGCTGTGATTTACAGAGGTGGTGAAGCTCCAACATTTCAAGTTCCACATTGCATCATGTGGTACTGAAAAATTCAACATGGGCATAAAATCAAGTATGACAACTAAGTGCAACGTAGTGTGTTCATTATTTGTACGCTGGATGTTAATTCAAATTAAGTCTGCATATAACGTCACACAATTGTATTTTACTGGAGATTTTTAGTACAAACGTGGCTCATTTAAATTCAGTACAAAAAATATATAAACTCAGTAGGTACATTTAAGAAAAAGATTGGAGATATCTCGTTAAACGCACGTAAGAAAAATTGGTGTAGTGAATGGCAGCTGTCTTTAACCCTTTCAGACCTGATTTTTTTTCTGTACGAAGGGAAACTTTTCTTAGCGCTGCTATGTTCTTAGGTGTTTTTTTATTTATTTTAGAGGCAGGATTTTTGCAAAACTATGCACCTGTTTTCAGAATTATACATTTTACTCTTAACTTCTTTTGATGAACCAAAATAACTAATTTGGAAATATTCACTGTTGTAATAAATAAAACGATCATTCACTGCTTATCACGCCAAATAACAATAACAATATTTAATTATAAAGTCGACTATAATTAACAAACCACTTCTGTGTATTCTGGCAGTCACACTGCTACATTGACTACTTGATATTTCTATAGTGATCCCCAACAGTTGGCAGCACTTTTGTATAATGAAAAGATTGAAATTCACGAACGTGTATATGAGATTTCCATTGGGCAAATATATTTTTGCTGAAGCTGAGCCACAGTAAAAGTTAATGTAAACAACTGTAGCCAATCGATCTGAAACTCTTACATGCGAGAAACGCAAGGTATTTGCACACAGCGGCGTGCGTGTTAAAGCGCCCTCCCGGGCCGGGGAGGTGCGCCAACCCGGGGGGGAATCCGCCCAGCGGATTAACGACGAGGCTCGGTGTATAGCCCAGCCTGGATGTGATCTTTAGGCGGTTTTCCACATCCCATTAGGTTAACACTGGGTTAGTACCCATGTCCGGCATCAGTTACAAGACCCACAAATATTTCGAAAGCTTTTGATCACTATCACACGAATAACACTGGATGCAGACAGTTGTGGTACATATATTCCGTCCTGGGATAGGGAGGGGGGAGGGGGGGAATGAGGTGGGAACAGAAAAGAGGCACATGCCCACCCCTTAAATTAACCATGACAGACCTAGAACTGACCATGCCGAGCCTGTACCAATGCGGGACAAAGGCACAAGAAGAAGAAGAGAAGGTATTGCTCATAACATATAGAAAGAAGCCAATCATACGGAAGTACAGTATTAATCGTGAATATATGGAGCACGTCACATTGTTTAAATATATACACTAATGGCCATTAAATTTGCTACACCACGAAGATAATTTAATGGACAGGAAGAAGATGCTGTGATATGCAAATGATTAGCTTTTCAGAGCATTCACACAAGGATGGCGCCGGTGGCGACACTTACAACGTGCTGACATGAGGAAAGTTTCCGACCGATTTCTCATACACAAACAGCAGTTGACCGGCGTTGCCTGGTGACACATTGTTGTGATGCCTTGTGTAAGAAGGAGAAATGCGTACCATCACGTTCCCGACTTTGATAAAGGTCGGATTGTAGCTTATCGCGACTGCGGTTTATCGTATCGCGACACTGCTGCTCGCGTTGGTCGAGATCCAATGACTGTTAGCACAATATGGAATCGGTGGGTTCAGGAGGGTAATACGGAACGCCGTGCTGGATCCCAACGGCCACGTATCACTAGCAGTCGAGATGAGAGTCTTCTTATCCCTGTAACGGATCGTGCAGCCACGTCTCGATCCCTGAGTCATCAGATGGGGATGTGTGCAAGACAACAACCATCTGCACGAACAGTTCGACGACGTTTGCAGCAGCATGGACTATCAGCTCGGATACCATAGCTGCGGTTACCCTTGACGCTGCATAACAGGCAGGAGCGCCTGTGATGGTGTACTCAGCGACGAACCTGGGTGCACGAAAGGCAAAACGTCATTTTCTCAGATGAATCCAGGTTCTGTCTACAGCATCATGATGGTCACATCCGTTTTTGGCGAAATCCCGGTGAACGCACATTGGAAGCGTGTATTCATCATCGCCATACTGGCGTATCAACCGGCGTGGTGGTATGGGGTGCCATTGGTTACACGTCTCGGTCACCTCTTGTTCGCATTGATGGCACTTTGAACAGTGGACGTTACATTTCAGATGTGTTACGACCCGTGGCGCTACCCTTCAGTCCCCAGCTCGTGGTCGTGCGGTAGCGTTCTCGCTTCCCACGCCCGGGTTCCCGGGTTCGATTCCCGGCGGGGTCAGGGATTTTCTCTGCCTCTTGATGACTGGGTGTTGTGTGATGTCCTTAGGTTAGTTCGGTTTAAGTAGTTCTAAGTTCTAGGGGACTGATGACCATAGATGTTAAGTCCCATAGTGCTCAGAGCCATTTTAACCAATCTACCCTTCATTCGATCCCTGCGAAACCCTACATTTCAGCAGGATAATGCACGACCGCATGTTGCAGGACCTGTACAGGCCTAACTGGATACAGAAAATGTTCGACTGCTGCCCTGGGCAGCACATTCTCCAGATGTCTCACCAATTGAAAACGTCTGGTCAATGGTGGTCGATCAACTGGCTCGTCACAATACGCCAGTCACTACTCTTGATGAACTGTGGTATCGTGTAGAAGCTGCATGGGCAGCTGTTCCTATACACGCCATCCAAGCTCTGTTGACTCAATGTCCAGGCGTATCAAGGTCGTTATTATGGCCAGATGTGGTTGTTCTGGGTACTGATTTCGCAGGATCTATGCACCCAAATTGTGTGAAAATGTAATCACATGTCAGTTCTAGTATAATATATTTGTCCAATGAACCCGTTTATCATCTGCATTTCTTCTTGGTGTAGCAATTTTAATGGCCAGTAGTGCAGGTGTACTACAGTGTGTATGAGAAAGAATCACCCGATTATAAACAAATTGTAACTATTTTGTTGTTTGAGATATCTGCGTTTTACCATTGTTCCCGCTAGATAGTAGCAGTGTGCGCCCACTTGCTTTCAAGTAAAAATGGTGTCAGGACAACAGAAAGCTTTTTGTGATCTACGTTTTGCGCAGTGCGAGTCAGTAGTAACTGTTCAGCGTGACTTTCGTACTAGATATGGCATGGATACCCCTTCAGCACAGAGCATTAGACGATGGCATGAAAAATTCCGAGAAACAGGTTGTTTGTGTTAAGGCAAATCACCGGGCCATCCCCGAGTGTCTGACACGGACGTCGAACACATCCGCCATAGTTTCACAAGCAGTTCTCAGAAATCCGTTCGCCGTGCAGCTCGACAGCTCAACATGCCCCCGATGTCCGTCTCGCGTGTATTGCGTCGACATTTACACGTGAAACCGTACAAAATTCAGCTAGTGCAAGCTCTTCGTGAAGGTGACAAACAACAACGTGTGGAGTTCTGTAATTTCGTTCTTGGCAAGATGGGGAATGACAGTCTTCTTCCATGCTTAGTGTTTAGTGACGAAGCAACTGTCCATTTAAATGGAAAGGTGAACCGTCATAATGTGAGAATATGAGGTACGAAACAACAACATGAAGTTGTACAACATGAAAAGGACTCTCCAGAATTTAATTTGCTTTGTGCAGCTTCACAGGAAAAGGTGTATGGTCCATTTTTCTTTGCCCAGATCACTGTTATAGGAAGCACGTATCTCGATATGCTAGAGAACTTTCTTTTCCCACAGTTGGAGACTGATTCGAACGACTTCATTTACCAACAGGACGGGGACCGCCACACTGGCATCTAGAAGTGGGGGAATTTTTAATCAAAGGATTACTGAACGATGGATCAGTCGCACTGGGCCAAATGATTCAGCTTTACATTAGTGGCCTCCAAGGTCACCGGACCTGACTGTATGTGACTATTTCTTGTGGGGGTTTATAAAAGACTCTGTTTATGTGCCTCCATTGCCAACAATAAATGAACTGAGACACTGCATAACAACTGCTGTGGAAGTCGTAACTCAAGACATGCTCGCTGCAGTGTGGAAACAATTTGTATACCGCACTGACATATGCTGTGCGTCTCAATGGGGGCATATTGAACTTCTATGAAAAGATGTGAAAAAAAAACTTTTTGAGTTTCCTGTTCATCAATAAACAAAATTCATTGTATATGTTTATTAGTTTCAGAAATATAAAAGTGCGAGATCGGATGATTCTTTTTGATACACTCTGCTCAACACTGTCTGGTAGAAGTGAAATGCGAAGACCAAGAGATGTGACCACAATGAGGTGTATTCCACCGATTAAGGACATTACACAAATGTTTAGCACCAGAGACACGTACATGCGGCGTGACTGTGGAAATTCAGCATGGAGTAGCGCCACCACGTGTTGCAATGAGAGCCAATAACGTCGTGCCGTGAAGAGCATCTGAATATGCTGCTCGGGAGTGCTCTGCCACGCGATTCGTAGGCGCGTCCACAAAGCGTGAACTGTGGCTGGAGGAGGATCTGGACAAACAACCTGTCAACTGACCGTATGCCACACTTGTTCGATAAGTGACATGTCAGGCGAAAGGGTACGCCAGGGAAGCAGTGGTACCCGTCGTTCTTCAAACAAGGCTTGCTCTTTCCTCTCCACACTCGGCCGTGCGTTGTCCTGTTGAAATATGGCGTATGAAACGGCCGGCAGGAAGGGCAGTGGCCGGCCGAGGTGGCCGAGCGGTTCTAGGCGCTACAGTCTGGAACCGCGCGACCGCTAGGGTCACAGGTTCGAATCCTGCCTCGGGCATGGATGTGTGTGCTGTCCTTAGGTTAGTTAGGTTGAAGTAGTTCTAAGTTCTAGGGGACTGATGACCTTAGAAGTTAAGTCCCATAGTGCTCAGAGCCATTTGAACCATTTGGAGGGCAGTGCCTCGGGTTGTAAAACATCTCTGATCTAGCGGTAGCTGATCAGATTGCACTCATGACATAGGAGGCGAGATCGCGTATTAAAGGCAATGACCCCCCAAACCAAACCATCACATTTGGCGTTTGTCGGCTTTGCCACACAACGATACAGCCTGCCCGACAGCGGTCAACATGGAGACATAGGACGCGTATACGGCCGTCACTGTAGGACAAACTAAAGCGAGACTTGTCCGAAAACACTTCATTTTGCCACTCAGCACGCCAGTGTTGGAGTTCACGTGCCCGCTGCAGTCTGCGGGGTTGGTATAGTGTGGCAATGGGAACCGTCGATGCAGACTTGTCCACGCGCATTTCAGTGCTCTAACGTAGCGGTAACACTGGATGAAGCTTTTCTGCCCATTACGGCCAAGCGGACAAGATGGTGGTCCAGAATGAGATTTTCACTCTGCTGCGGAGTGTGCGCTGACATGCAACTTCCTGGCAGATTAAAACTGTGTGCCGGACCGAGACTCGAACTCGGGAGCTTTGCCTTTCGCGGGCGAGTGCTCTGCCACCTGAGCTACCCAAGCACGATTCTCGCCCCGTCCTCACAGCTCGCCCGCGAAAGGCAAAGGTCCCGAGTTCGAGTCTCGGTCTGGCACACAGTTTTAATCTGCCAGGAAGTTTCAAGATGGCGGTCATCTCGTACTGTGATCACATTGTGTCATCCTGTAACATGTCGGCGCTGTGTACAGCCATCTTCTCTCCACTGGCTGGTCATGGAAGACGCACTCGCCTCCCGGAGACAATCATTCTGCCCCTTTCGAACGCACTCCAACCTATGATGTCGGCGACCAATAGCGGCACTTGGTTACACGTTTCCACTTCGTATGACAGCTCCTCACTGACTGAGCATTGCGTGACACTGACCTGTCCAGTTACACAAAAGAGGGCACTGTTGGACCTCTGTCCACTCCACCTCTCTGTCATTTAAATCGCTTATTGTCGTTCTGCTGTTCTACACGTCCTCTTATCGTTGCTTGTTACAGACCTTTGCTTCTGAGTGCTTTACAAACAGTAGTGAAACGTAGTGTGAAGTGAGACGATTAATGGAAACTCCAGGTGGTAAAGAGGTTGCGAGAAGATCGATAATAGACGCTGGAGCAGGTGAGCCTATCAGGAGAGAGGCCAAAGATGGACTCGCAAGAAACGCCCCTCCAACACCCTCCCGGCCGCCAGTATATAGATCGCTGTCACGGGCCGGAGGACCCAGTCAGTCATCCAGTGAGTCAACGAGTCGAGACATCAGTCGCAGCCCAGTGGGAGTCGCTGTCGCAGTTAGCTCAGCTTCCAGCTCAGAGTCAGTCAGTACCTGCGACCAGAGTAGTGTATGTAGCGGACTTGTACTTCACCTGCAGTGAGGCTAACATGGTTATTACGGAAGAAAAAAATGGTTCAAATGGCTCTGAGCACTATGGGACTTAACATCTGAGGTCATCAGTCCCCTAGAACTTAGAACTACTTAAACCTAACTAACCAAAAGACAGCACACACATCCATGCCGGGGCAGGATTCGAACCTGTGAGCGTAGCAGTCGCGCGGTTCCAGACTGTAGCACCTAGAACCGCTCGGCCACCCCGGCCGGCTATTACAGAAGAGCTTGTACCACAACATCTGCACTGTCTTAAGTTAAGTAACTTTTCGTTCTTATGAATGAAGAACTCTGTTAATATATGCATGCAGTTTGTGATATAGAAGAAGATACCGGCCACCAAACAACATCCTCTCCTGGCCTCCATGGAACAAGCCTAGCCGGCCGGAGTGGCCGAGTGGTTCTAGCCGCTACAGTCTGGAAGGGCGCGACCGCTACGGTCGCAGGTTCGAATCCTGCCTCGGGCATGGATGTTTGTGATGTCCTTAGGTTAGTTAGGTTTAACTAGTTCTAAGTTCTAGGGGACTGATGACCTCAGAAGTTAAGTCCCATAGTGCTCAGAGCCATTTGAACAAGCCTACAGTGACAACGAGACGACACAAAGGAAACCACAGCAAGAGAAAGGACTTGAAAGACTGTGTCGTGGGGAAGTGCTGCCTATCTGTAAGGCAAACCTAATACAAGGCACAAGAGCGACCAGTCACACAACACTGTTCCTGCGTTTAGAATCCTAATCTCGAGTAGACGTGAGAACAGACATCCAGTGAATGGACAGTCACAGCTCGGTGTAAGTCCTCATCAAAGTGTAACACACATACACGGGGAACATGAACGGGAAATCCTTTGCAGAAAAAAAAATTGTTAGGTAAATTTACCGAAACAGTATTCAAGGAAGACTGCGACAGTTCTTCTGCCACCACTGTCATCTTGCGTTAGGATCATGACAGTAAAGTAGGGGAGATTACGCCACTGACAGAACCACGTAAACAGTCATTTTTACCATTCCTCAACAGGGGAATACAGTATGACAGAAGACCGTTAATATTGGTACGCATTGCCCTTCACAAAACACTGCTTGCAGAGTATGTGTGTGTGTGTGTGTGTGTGTGTGTGTGTGTGTGTGTGCCGTTATAGAATACGCGTCCTATGTCAGAATTATCGCACTACCTTGCTCGATAAACATCTGCCGGTAGACATTGACGCAAATGCTGGAGGCAGTCTTCATATGTGAGCGTAGTCACAGTCAAAGAATTTCTCGTGGGTATTTAAATGCATGCCGGCCGGTGTGGCCGAGCGGTTCTAGGCGCTTCAGTCTGGAACCGCGCTACCGCTACGGTCGCAGGTTCGAATCCTGCCTCGGGCATGGATGTGTGTGATGGCCTTAGGTTAGTTAGGTTTAAGTGGTTCTAAGTTCTAGGGGGCTGATGACCTCAGGTGTTGAGTCCCATAGTGCTCAGAGCCATTTGACCCATTTAAATGCATTGCCAATGTGTAACACACTCCGAAGCTCCGGCCACTGTTGCAAATGGCCTTCCTCAGGGTGTTTGTGCTAACTGGCAAGTCCGAGAATTTTACACTTTGACAATGCGGTCACATACCCAGAAGAATCTTTTTATGTATCAAGTTTGTGAGGATGAATATCAAGCCTGTACTTGCATTAGGACAATAATGGTTTCACGTTTGCTTCCTTAAAGACATGGTTACTAAGAACTGGTCCATTGCAGCACTGAAGTCTGTGAAGTAGGTGAATATCGCGAAGAAGAGCAAGTGTACATGACAGCAATGAAACAGGTGTTACACAACGTGAGGAAACAACAGACTGTAACACTCATTAGTTACTTGTCATATTGCTGTCCTTATCACCAAGGTCGTCTCGCAGTTATGAGTAGATTTGTGACTGTGTTACTCCATGTAAATACATTGCAAACACGTGCTGTGTACCTGTCTCACGTCTCTCTCCGTAACAACCAAGCTCTGTGGTGTAGAAAAACGTGACGCGGTAATTTTATCAGACAAGACTCGTGGGGAGCAGTACAAAGATGTCGATACGAGCACCAACAGTGACAAGCACTGTCGTACTGCTGAAAGGTGCTTAACGTCACTCACTGAGAAATACGGATGAAGTAGCTTTCCCAGACGCATTCATTTTTCCTGAAATGTGACAACTTCCTCATCAGCCTACTTACGAAACTGCATCAACCAGGAAAGAGTTTCGAGCTGGTCGTAACTATTTTGGTGCTTTTGTGGCTCGTACAGCATCTAATAATACTACTTGTTCAAATTTCCTCGGCTGGTTGACGTCCTTCCATAAATACGAAGCAGGTGCCACTCGAGGAGACGGTTCACCTACAGTGTTCCCAGCAATCTTTGTTGAATGATAAATTTTTTTCGCGACTTGTTGGAAAGAAAGGAAAGTATAAACAAAACCAGAAAAGCATTAGAAATCTTAATGCTATAACGATGTACTTTCGAGTGACGAGCATGGTCGATGGTTGCCAATCATATCCGATACAGAAGTGACTTTATAATAAAATCGGCGTGTTCGTTTTTCAAATGGCTCTGAGCACTATGGGACTTAACATCTGAGGTCATCAGTCCCCTAGAACTACTTAAACCTGACTAACCTAAGGACATCACACACACCCATGCCCGAGGCAGGATTCGAACCTGCGACCGTAACGGTCGCGCGGTTCCAGACTGTAGCGCCTAGAACCGCTCGGCCATCCCGGCCGGCATTTCGTTTTTCTCAATTTATTTCTCACAGATATTTGACTCCTGTGTCCTCTGTTTTATTGAGAAAGTATCGTTTGAATCATTAATGTCTTTCCTCCATACCGGAATGGTAATATATGGCAGCCCACTAAACATTTTACGCTTTTGGTGTGTGTGGTAAAATAAAATGCTTATCGCACAGGCAAAATTAAAAATTCGTTTTACTGTCAGCGATTTGCGAAATTATTCATCTGCCGAACGTAATTTTCATAATGCTACAAACAGGACACCACAAATAAAATTTGTGCTATTATACCCTGAAAACAAGACTGAACGCTTCATTTGAATGCCAGTGTGGTCTAAATGTGTTCCACGCACTAATTGAGTTAAGGCGTTTATACTTCTATCAGTGACAGAATTTATCTTCTTCCGACTTTTCTCCTCCTTCTTCTTCTTCTTCTTCTTCTTCACTTCACGGAGGAGGCGCACATTCTGTTACAGCTTTACTGAAGCCATCTTGGTTTATAATTGATTACTTATTTAACCAATCCCTTTTCCCCATTCTGCTGACATAATGTTTGTATTTTATGCATCCTTTCTCGTATTTTTCTGTTTTTTAGTATATATTAAGTTTTTCTCTCATATCCTTAAAATTTCATTTCAGGCTACTCTGTTCTTCTTTTGTCTTTGTTAGTTAATGCCTAAGATTAGCTTCTCGTTGCTAGGAAAGCTTTAGCCATTACTTTGTAACATTTTAGTTTATTTTAGCTTTGTATCCTTCCTTGTCTAGCCAGCAAGTGTTCTGTGTATTGTGCCACGTATCATTTGAAACTTTTTTAAATTTATTACGGACGTCGCTTTCATATTCGTAACTAACGTCACAACCAAACAGCTGAAAATGCCATACCTATTCTAGTGATTACTAAACTAGTACTGTTGGGGAGCGTACTGGAAGCTTCCATATGAAGGTAATTACTTGTTTTTGCTGAAATATTTAGGTGATCAATGTGACAGCTTGTTTAACTTCCCGTTTCCACTGCCTACGATTTTAAAAATGCCATCTTTGTAAGTAAATATTTGTGTGCCTGAAATACACACATCAACAAAAGTTTTGAATCACCCCGACAAGTGTACAGGTTTGTTGGTATTGGCCGGCCTGTGTGGCCGTGCGGTTCTAGGCGCTTCAGTCTGGAACCGCGTGACCGCTATGGTAGCAGGTTCGAATCCTGCCTCGGGCATGGATGTGTGTGATGTCCTTAGGTTAGTTAGGTTTAAGTAGTTCTAAGTTCTAGTTGACTGATGATCACAGCTGTTGAGTACCATAGTGCTCAGAGCCATTTGAACCATTTTTTGTTGGTATTGTGACTTGTCTGAACTACTCGGAAGGTTACGCCTGACGTTGTGAACATACGCACAGTTACCATCAGCGCTACCTCCGGGTTGAACGTCACACTCAAATGAATTGCAGCATTTCAGTCGAAAGTAAGGCACCAGGAGGGACGTCTGGAAGAACTTTTTCTTCCTGATTTCCAAGACATTCTGACACCAAATTACAATAATAATACTGTTGTGTCTAGGAATCCTGCGTACTCGTTTCGCTAGACAAACAAGTGTTAATGAGTTTTATTACAACAAGACAAGTACAAATACTTAACTTTGATCTGAGAATTGTTGTAGTCCTTTATGCATGATCATCCACAAGTGCAATTACACAGATGTGATGCAAGCAAAGGGCTACATACAAAATAATCAGCGTTCTTCAGAACAGACCGACACAAGTAACACTTCTGGTCCTAGCGACCGCTACTAACAAAAAGTCTGTCAACTGAACTGCAGTGACTGCTGATCTCTAACTGAGCTACATAGAGATTGCTAATGATAGAGGCTACGATGCGTCAGCTAACGAAGTGGCTATCGACGTGGGCTGCCACTAGTCGGTCGCAGCGTTTCACCTAGGGACCGCTGCTGTTGCGTTGTCGTCCTGGAGGGAGGTCAGTCAGCGTGCGATTGGCTGACCTCTTCTCACAGCCTTCTCTTCTCTGTCGTTCCCGAATGGCGTGCCGGCGCTGACTTTACGCCATAACAAATACATATTCATCTTACAGCATAATTTTTTCTGCTTGCCATGTAACAACTACGGCATTCTGTATGTTATAAAAAAATTTTTAATTACATAGGAAATGTTCCACTCTTTTCTTTACCTTTTGTATGACTTTTAATCCATATTGCATTTATATTGCCAGTATAAAAACACTCCTGCACCTAGTAAAATTTACTTAAATATAATATGTGTACTAGTAATATTTGTATTATTCCGGGCGCGAAGGAGCGCCTGGTCCCCTGGTCGAGGTCCGGTGAACCGGCCAGTCTGTGGTTGGTTTATAGGCGGCTTTTCATCTGCCTCGGTGAATGCGGGCTGGTTCCCCTTATTCCGCCTCAGTTACACTATGTCGGCGATTGCTGCGCAAACAAGTTCTCCACATACGCGTACACCACCATTACTCTACCACGCAGACATAGGTATTACACTCGTCTGGTGTGAGACGTTCCCTGGGGTGTCCACCAGGGGCCGAACAGCACAATAACCCTGGGTTCGGTGTGGGGCGGCGGAGAGGTGAAATGGACTGCGGCAGTCGTCGTGGGGTTGCGGACCACTGCGGCTGCGGCGGGGACGGAGCCTCTACGTCGTTTCTAGGTCCCCGGTTAACATACAGTAAAATACAATATTTGTACTGAAATACATTGTGTCTCATGCCAAAGACTATGATAGAGTTAAGTGTAATATCTAGCATATCCATATTTTTTATAAAAACATCAAGTGTTTACTTTCTGTAAATCAGTGTAAAACCGAGTGCAGCTAAATACTGTGTATGTCTGTGTGCATATCTTGATAAAGTACGTTAGAGGTACAGATTTGATGTGGATACTACAGGGCAGTGCGCTGTAAGTACCGTACCTAAAACATAACAAATTTTCGATTTCATAACCGGTTCGCCGCCGTTTACTAAATGGTTCAAATGGCTGTGAGCACTATGGGACTTAACATCTGAGGTCATCACTCCTGTAGAACTTAGAACCACTTAAACCTAACTAACCTAAGGTACATCACACACATCCATGCCCGAGGCAGGATTCGAACCTGCGACCGTAGCGGTCGCGCTGTTCTAGACTGAACCGCCCAGAACCGCTCGGCCACACCGGCCGGTGATTACTAAACCTCCGTCATTTCCGCCAGCAGCATCAGCATTGCACCTAGATACACTTGGTCCACAACATAATGGTCTTGTCACACCTCCATCTGACGATGAGCCTGCAGTGGTTCGCAAACATGTTTATAGCACAATAAATCGCATCAAAAAATTTAAAAAAAAGTGGCTGGTAGCCTATTTTTCAGCAGGTAAATCGGCTATTTAAATCGCAGTCGCAGCTCGTTATCCACACAGTGTGACAGACTGCTTGTAGTCTCGGATGAATCAACAGGAAATGGATATCAATTCCTATGTTTTCCAGTCGAATTGTGAAATTTGGAAATTTGTGGTAAGTTCCTATGGGACCAAACTGCTGAGGTCGTCGGTCCCTAAGCTTACACACTACTTAATCTTAAACTAACTTGCGCTAAGGACAACACACACACCCATGCCCGAGGGAGGACTCGATCCTCCGACGAGGCGAGCCGCGCGAACCGTGGCAAGGCGCCCCAGACCTCGCAGCTACCCGCGTGGCTCACATTCTGAAACAGGAGAAAGAGTAGCATTGCTCACGTGACGTGCAATTCAAAAGTATCTAGCGTGGATAAATCTAAAAACAACGTAACAGATAATTAAGCAAAAGCAGAGCAAGGTAGCAACTATCTCACGAAAATCCTGGACGATGTCACTCCAACGGGCGCCTCTCAACATCGGAAGAGATATGTCTATATTAAATAGTTCGACACACTTAATCAGCAGGCAGGCAGACCATGTTGACGGCAGCTGGCGGAAGAGAGAAGTGCTGCCAATGTGTAAACGCGATGCGGTCCCTCTCTAGCCGATGTCCGCGCTAAGCAGTACTATTTGCTGACCAGCCTTAAAGTTTAAGTAACGTGCCCGAAACATGCCTTCTCAGTTATCTACCAAAGATAAAACTACTCCGACAGAAGGAAGACTATATGTTCTCTGAGAGGTGTAAGTGCTTATCGATATGCCTACAGATACATATTATGAAAGCCGCCTATAGCAGATGGCTTTCAAATTCTACACTAAAATATTGCGGAGAGAATTGTACATTGAGGAAAACTTTAATTTTTGCTCCAAAGAAAGAAACCGTCTGACTGAGACACCTGCAAACTGCGGGCCTCGTACTGCTCAAATTCAATGATGAAATTAATAATCCACTTCAGCTGGTTACTGCTGACACTGGCTTGGTAGTGAAGGATACTGTATGCAGCATTGGCTAAGTTTCAAATAATGCGGTTCATGAAGAAAGTTCATGGCTTGTAGAAAATAAACTAACGCTAAATCACAGTAAGAATTTACAGTTTCTAACAAATGGTTCAAATGGCTCTGAGCACTATGGGGGGATTTAACTTCTAAGGTCATCAGTCCCCTAGAACTTAGAACTAATTAAACCTAACTAACCTAAGGACATCACACACATCCATGCCCGAGACAGGATTCGAGCCTGCGACCGTAGCGGTCGCACGGTTCCAGACTGGCCGGCTTCTAACATATAGTTCACAGAATGGGCATGTGATTAGTGAAACTGAAACGTTCAGATTACTAGGTGTCCAGAAGCCCACGTTCAGGATCTTGTTCATAGACTTAATGCTGCCATTTCTACTATTCGAACGGTATGTGAAGTACGTGATCGTCGACACGAAAATTAAGCTATTTTGCTAATTTTCATTCGCTTACGTCGTACCTCTAAATATATATATGTTATTTACTCTCGTTTCTTGTTAACAATATCAGCTTATTCCCAAGTGTTAGCAGCTTTCACTCAGTTAATACTAGGCAGAAATCCAGTCTGCATTTGGATAGCACTTCCTTAACTCTTGTGCTGCATCCATTTTCAATACGCTACAACGCGCTTTCAAATTGAAATTGAAGAGTTTCCTCTTGGGTCACTCCTTTTATTCTGTTGGAGAGTTCCTTGAAAAATTAAGCTGATTGCTACGTTATATTGTTGATTGCGTTTACTTAAACTTATGGCTCGACTTTTTTTAGGTTCATGAAAATTTTATTTTACCTGTTATTACTTTTATGTTGTAATTTCATGTACTGACACAATCCACGACCTTGGACATTTCCTCCCAATTTGGTCCTACGGAACTAGACTTATAAATAAATAAATAAAAAGACTTCCACGATTAAAGAACTGCAAGGAAAGACAACCTTCGCCAGCGTCGGCTGACTTTTGCTCAGTAGGGAGTGATTTACACACCCCTCAAACTACATGATAAGCTACTCAAGGGAAAAAAGGTGCCCAACGTAACCTGTGGCAAGAAGACATTAGCAACGAACTGTTTCCTCCTAAAACAGCGTCTTCAACAACAGCGGAGTAATGGCATCGAACACTGGCGATTGTACAAAATTTATTTGTGAAAATCGTCGGAGAAGAAATGGGAAGAACCCGAACGGTTGTGCAGCAAAATTATTTTAAAATTAGTTGGCTGCATAACTTACCTCCTGAAGACGTATTAGAAAGAGTAGGTACAGAATATCCTTTCCAGAAGAAGAGACGGGCCAATGGATTATCAGCTGCTACCCCCGAAAATAGTGAAATCGAAACTGTACCGAAGAATAGAAGGACAAAGAAAAGTGGAGAAGCAGACACCTGTTCTCGCGAGTATGTAGTGACGAAAAGATGAAGCCATAACAGGAGGAGATGAAAAGAACAAGTGCTCCATATTAAAAGCCAGTTGACAGCTTCCTGAACAAACATCACTTATGAACAAAGTGGGTCGTGTTACCATGACTGGAAACATCTGTCTCTGTTGTTATGGAACAGTTTTTAGCTGCAAGAAACATATTCCTACACCTTGTGATCGACAGTACCAAAATAATCCCATGGCGACACGATCAATGTGATGGTGTGTAATAGGAATGCGACAAGAGAGCATATATAATTATAAGCTCTCTACCTGTGACGAGCGCTTCACTCTCAACACTAACAACGCCATTAGCTGTTACGTTTCCTGGGAAACGCGAGGTAATCGTTCTCCGAAACCTACTCTGAAATCAGGTCTCAATGAGGCACTTTGTGCTGTACCAAGAAGCTCACATTCCATAAACAATCAGCCGAGGAGCCCCATTAAGGATTCTGGGAGTTCAGTACTCGGCTGGTAGTTTTCCTCCTCCCTCCTTTCCCCTCTACGCCTCCGCTTTCACCCCTTCTCCATCTAATCGTTGCTCGGGACACCATTCATTCAGCATTGACGACCGCGCAGTGATCGTTCACGATTCTTTATTCTCGTTTTTGAACAGCAACTAGGTACTCACAATGTCTTCATGGCACTCTTCCGAGGTTTTTACAACTAAATCCACACGACCTTTAAGCTCTCACTATCAGAAAAGTAAGACACTTAAATACTACCAACTGAAAATTCGATATGTGAACACTTGCGGATTCGTAGAAGATGTCAACACAAACAGGAAAGTAGTAATGTAAACAAAACACACGAATAAAATGTGGAACTGTGAAGATTACAGTGACAACAACAATAATAATAATAATAATAATATAAACAATTATCATTGTTACAAAATGAGACAGGAGTCGAATGTACAGGGTGTTTCAAAAATGACCGATATATTTGAAACGGCAATAAAAACTAAACGAGCAGCGATAGAAATACACCGTTTGTTGCAATACGCTTGGGACAACAGTACATTTTCAGGCAGACAAACTTTCGAAATTACAGTAGTTACAATTTTCAACAGCAGATGTCGCTGCGGTCTGGGAAACTCTATAGTACGATATTTTCCACATATCCACCATGCGTAGCAATAATATGGCGTAGTCTCTGAATGAAATTACCCGAAACCTTTGACAACGTGTCTGGCGGAATGGCTTCACATGCAGATGAGATGTACTGCTTCAGCTGTTTAATTGTTTCTGGATTCTGGCGGTACACCTGGTCTTTCAAGTGTCCTCACAGAAAGAAGTCACAGGGGTTCATGTCTGGCGAATAGGGAGGCCAATCCACGCCGCCTCCTGTATGTTTCGGATAGCCCAAAGCAATCACACGATCATCGAAATATTCATTCAGGAAATTAAAGACGTCGGCCGTGCGATGTGGCCGGGCACCATCTTGCATAAACCACGAGGTGTTCGCAGTGTCGTCTAAGGCAGTTTGTACCGCCACAAATTCACGAAGAATGACCAGATAGCGTGATGCAGTAATCGTTTCGGATCTGAAAAATGGGCCAATGATTCCTTTGGAAGAAATGGCGGCCCAGACCAGTACTTTTTGAGGATGCAGGGACGATGGGACTGCAACATGGGGCTTTTCGGTTCCCCATATGCGCCAGTTCTGTTTATTGACGAAGCCGTCCAGGTAAAAATAAGTTTCGTCAGTAAACCAAATGCTGCCCACATGCATATCGCCGTCATCAATCCTGTGCACTATATCGTTAGCGAATGTCTCTCGTGCAGCAATGGTAGCGGCGCTGAGGGGTTGCCGCGTTTGAATTTTGTATGGATAGAGGTGTAAACTCTGGCGCATGAGACGATACGTGGACGTTGGCGTCATTTGGACTGCAGCTGCAACACGGCGAACGGAAACCCGAGGCCGCTGTCGGATCACCTGCTGCACTAGCTGCGCGTTGCCCTCTGTGGTTGCCGTACGCGGTCGCCCTACCTTTCCAGCACGCTCATCCGTCACATTCCCAGTCCGTTGAAATTTTTCAAACAGATCCTTTATTGTATCGCTTTTCGGTCCTTTGGTTACATTAAACCTCCGTTGAAAACTTCGTCTTGTTGCAACAACACTGTGTTCTAGGCGGTGGAATTCCAACACCAGAAAAATCCTCTGTTCTAAGGAATAAACCATGTTGTCTACAGCACACTTGCACGTTGTGAACAGCACACGCTTACAGCAGAAAGACGACGTACAGAATGGCGCACCCACAGACTGCGTTGTCTTCTATATCTTTCACATCACTTGCAGCGCCATCTGTTGTTGAAAATGGTAACTACTGTAATTTCGAAAGTTTGTCCGCCTGAAAATGTACTGTTGTCCCAAGCATATTGTAACAAACGGTGTATTTCTATCGCTGCTCGTTTAGTTTTTATTGCCGTTTCAAATATACCGGTCATTTTTGAAACACCTGTAAAACAAGGCAAAATTTATTTGTTAACAATAAGCCATTAGAATCCTCCGGTTTTACATTAACTGATTTCTGACGATCTCTCTTTCTCATGCGTTTATCCTGTCGTACACGGTCCACTGGTTTCACGAGTTGGTAGGTTTGTTCTTAATTTTCAACTTTGTGACCGGATGATTTTCCTATTGGCACAGCAGTCAGTTAACCTAATGGAAGGAAGACGAGCATATCATTTGTCTGCGGCTTGTCTGTCGTGGTTTCTGCGGCGGAGGCGGGAGGACAGTCCAGTATTTGCCTAAATCAGCATGGTGGTAAACCGTCTAAAAACCACAGCCGTGCTGGCTGGGTACCAGACCGAAGGCTGTGCAGACACGACCTGAGTCTGGCTCACCTCCGTGTTTAGGAAGCAAAAGCGCCGGGCGCTAAACTTCTTTCTTACTATCTTCCCCTGCACACAACCCTTCTAGCCTGCTCTTTCCTTCTCCAATTAGGCCTTTATCGGTGAGCTCCTCCGCTGTATTTTTGATTTCAACAGAATAAATTTCGGTATGTACTAAAAGTTGCATCAGACCAGTCTTCGTAGTTCTTAGAAATGAGATTAATAAACTAAAGGAATAATTATTCGTGAAATAAATTAAAAAATACAAAACGCTCCTTCTTGTTAGACTTGTAAGTCTAATAAGAAGAAGCTCTGTCTCCAAGCAAAATAAAGTTTTACTTCCTCGTTGTGAATAAATTAATTTTCTCTGTCGCTCTCTCTCTCTCTCTCTCTCTCTCTCTCTCTCTCTCTCTCTCTCTCTCTCTTCTTTCTTTTTCCTTCTTCCATTAAAAATATACGTACGTGCGGAATTCTGATCGATTTCTGGCGATAAACAACCACGTAGCGAATGCGAATCTAAAAGCGTGACCATTGGCTAATATTTTGGGGCGGAACAGTTTTACAATAACCAGTCGTATAAAAACAGCAAACTATCTTGAGAAAGTACTCCTAGATAAATCCAGCCAATCACAGTGCTTATTGACATAACAATTCCAAAATCAACAATGCATATAAAAAACTTGCAAATAATAAATACAAAGAACTGATGCAACGATTACAGAAACAGAGGCAAGTTCGTACATTACCAGCAATCATTTGAAGTACACGTTTCGTATTTTACATGTTGCATGTAGCTAAACTGTAACACAGGAACAAAACAAAAAAAGACAGAAACGACGCATCACGAAAAAATTATCCGAAATTGACGGAATTCGGTAGATGTGAGCCGGCTGTTGTGACCGAGCGGTTCTAGTCGCTTCAGTATGGAACCGCGCGACCACTACGGTCGCAGGTTCGAATCCTGCCACGGGCATGGATGTGTGTGATGTCCTTAGGTTAGTTAGGTTTAAATAGTTCTAAGTTCTAGGGGACTGATGACCTCAGATGTTAAGTCCCATAGTGCTCAGAGCCATTTGAATCAAGTAGATGTGACATACATGCACAGACAAGCAACTGATTACAGGTTCAGAAAAACTGGATGATATATTCACGAGAAAGAGCTTCACAACTGAGGAAGTCAATAACGCGTTGGTCCACATCTGCGCTTTTGGAAGCAGTCATTTCGCTTGGCATAGATGTCCTCCTGAGGGATAGCGTGCCAGATTCTCTTAAATTTGCACATTAGATAGTCAAAATGTCGAGACGCTAAGAGGCCCCAGTTGCGATGCTCCAAACGTTCACAACCGAAATAGCGATCTGGTGACGTTGCTGGCGAAGGTAGGGTTGCACAAGCGCGATGACAAGCAATAGAAATTCCCTCCGTGTACGGGCGGATGTTATCTTGATGAAATGTAAGTCCTAGATGGCTTGCCGTGAAGCGGGAAGTAGAATATTGTCGAAGTATCGCTGTGTGTGCGAGGCTGCCGCAGATGAGAGTCTGAGGGGTAATGCTCTGAAAAGAAATGGCACCCCAGACCTTTACTCCTGGTTGTTGGGCCGTATGGCAGGCGACAGACTGGTATTCGTCTGCTGTCTGGGGCGTCTGCAGTCACATCCTCACTGATCGTCAGAGCTCTGTTCGAATAGGGACTCTGCAAAGTTCTCGGGTATCCGACCGGGTAGCCTCGTAATTTCTCCACAATATTTCGGCAGACGCACACGCTGCCATCTTCAGGTGGTTCCTGACGAATGCTGTGCTGTTCCTCTCGGCGCCCTATACATACCCCCTCCACCGTTCCTCTCCTGGTGTCTTCGGTGCGGCCGGCGCGGCGGCAACTGGGGGTGGTGGGGGAAGCGGCGCCTGGGTCTGAACTGGGGTCTGCAGTCTCCCTGCTGCCGCTGTCGGGGGCGGTCCTCGATCTCTGGGACCGCATCTTTCTATGCAGGCTGAGTGCAGGGTTCCAAGCCTGACTAAGTTGAAGGCCGCTGTCTTTATTAATTAGATCGTCCTGTAGTCAGATTTCTATGGCCTCTTTAGTAACGCAGTCCCAGAAGCAGGAGGATTGACAATTTTTCTTTTTTCATAGTCCATAGTATGGCCAGTCTTTATACAATGGTCAGCCACGGCTGATTTAGTGGCCTGGCGTAATTCGGTATGGCGCTTGTGTTCGCGGCACCTCTCTTCTATAGTGCGGACTGTCTCCCCAATGTATGATTTTTCACACTGACAGGGAATTTGATAAACGCCTGGTTTTCGAAGGCCTAGGTCATCTTACTGAAACTGTAAGCATGTTCACTCTACAACGATCTGCAGCAAACTGCGATGTGACCGCAGGCAGCAGTGGTCATCAGCGCACACAACGCTCTGTCGCATTCTGTCAGTTTGGGAGGATTCGGTCCTGTTACCTGCTTACCTACATGGTTTCAGGAAGATTCGGGGCTGCGTCCGGCTGGTGGGTGATGACAGCAGGGATTCTGGATGGATTCCGACCGCAGCAGATTGCTCAGCAGTCCAGTATGGAGCACGCACAGGTGCACAGCATCACACCATTCTCCCAGGAAAAATGAGATGGCTCATAACAGCAACAGTGTCTGCCCACATGAGCACGTACAGGCAGCGAAACCAGTAGATTGGCTCTGAGCACTATGGGACTTAACATCTATGGTCATCAGTCCCCTAGAACTTAGAACTACTTAAACCTAACTAACCTAAGGACATCACACAACACCCAGCCATCACGAGGCAGAGAAAATCCCTGACGCCGCCGGGAATCGAACCCGGGAACCCGGGCGTGAAACCAGTAGGGTAAAGTCAGTGTGGGCGAACTTTAAATATCAAACTGATGTGCAAATTAATGAAATTGTGACAGCTGATTAATTTATGGCCTTAACCTATTCTTCTGTTAAGTTGTTTATGAACCTCTGTGGGTTTATGACCACCTGGCGACAATCTGTCCTTCCAAGAAAGCCCCCAGCCCTCCCTCCTATCCCTCACTGATAAGCGCACACTATCAGGTCTGAGTTATTAGAATAGCCCCCTCGCACTCTGGCAGTTTGATTGACTAATTAATTAAATCAATAAATCGTAGCTGCTTCTGGTTGCAGCACCTACACAGTCTGTGCCCAAACAAACACCTTCCTTACCAGGACAGTGGAAACAGTTACTCTATGTACTCGCCCTGCTGTGCCGATACTGGCTGAGTTAGTTCACAATACTACCGGCAGAAGACGCTGGCAGAAGTTTCTCCCTCCACTTCTCTCCTCTCCTCCCCTCCACTGCTCCGGTTACTTCCAGTTAGACAAAGCATCAGACGACGGCAACTTTTTCATACAGGTCATACTCATCTTTCATATCGATGCCTGGGAAATTCCTCTCAAAGCATATGCTCTCTCTTTCTCTCTCTCTTCTCTCTCTCTCTCTCTCTCTCTCTCTCTCTCTCAGGTGGCTACTTCCTGCCTAGAGAGTATCTGTCATATGCCACACTAACCACTCCTTTGTCATGAACAAAGTAGTGGATAGCTGGTAAATCGCCAGCAGTGGACGTCTTGGAAATATTCCCTCTATCAGACTGATTGACTAAATAATTAATTAAATCGATACTCTTTGGGTATGAGCAATTTTTCTTTGTGTGCTGTTCGTGTATACTAGGACTGGCGCATGTTGAGGATTTCAATCTCCTGACTGCCCGGTTTCCAAACCTTTCTGGATCCTTTTTTACCTTGCATCCTGTTGGTGGATAATGGCACTGTTAGGTCGTTTGCGAGGAGATCCATTACACTGATTTCAGCTCAGTTGCTTGCTATGTCCTTAAAACAATATGCAAAGGGGTCCATTGATGTGTGTGCTCTCAGTACCACTATTGGAAACAATAAACTGACCAGTTGGGGATTTGACGTCTCAACTGAAAATGGTGCTGTACAAAATGATAGCTGGAATTTCAAATTTTGGCGTCAATTTATAACGTCACGGTTGTTGAATTGCTGAACACTAGCGGTCTGCTAAGTGTATTTTGTAGAGCGCTATAGAATTCCTAAGTTTTTTCTCTCAGCAACACCAGGCTCAAGATGGAAGAGGAAAGGGTCTGCCACATGATAGGATAGTAGCAACAACAAATACCACTACAAGGCAATGCAGTGAGAAGCCCTAAACCACAGTCCTAGTATTTGTCATTGCTAGAAGCCTGAGATCAATGAAAACACTTATACATACAGCCCACTCACCTCCCCCCCCCCCCCCCCCGCTTTCCCAGAATCCCACATGCAGTGCGCCCATCCCCTTGTAGACCACCAGCACCAACACTCAAAAGTCAGAGAAAACTGCCGCAAAGATTTTTCACTGTAATTGTAATAAAATATTTGGACTGAAGCCCCAGTCTGGTGACATTTGACAACGAGCAAAGTAATGGAAATTCCTCCTCCTAACGCCTGAGGCTCTGGGACGCATCTCACGTTGAAATATCAATATCTATACCCACCTTATGACTGTACATAATTTTCCACATAAAATCTTTCATCACCCTAAACGGCTACCGATGAGTTGAAATCGCAGTCTTCTATGTCAAATCCATACCTCTCTTAGGACACAATATATAGTCATTTTCTTAGTATCGCTAACTTTTTTGACCATCAATCTTGATGTTAAGTTTCTCGCTGTTCTCATTTCTGCTACTTCTCATTACTTTCGTCTTTCTTCGATTTACTCTCAGTTCCATATTCTGTACACATTAGACTGTTCATTCCAGTCAGCACGTCATGTAATACTTCTTCACTTTCACTGAAGATAGCAATGTCATCAACCAATTATATCACCTTGAATTTTAATCCTACTCCAGGGCCTTTCTTTTATTTCCATTACTGCTTCTTCAATGTACAGATTGAACAGTAGGGGCGAAACACTACATCCCTGTCTTACACGCTCTTTAATCTGAACACTTCGTTCCTGGTCGTCCGCTCATATTATTCCCTCTTGGCTCTTGAACATGGTGTATATTACCCTTCTCTCGCCACAGCTTACCCCTATTTTTCTCAGGTATTTTCGAACATCTTGCACCAGGTTACGCTTTTTCCAGGTCGACAAATCCCATGAAGCCGCGCGGGGTAGCCGCGCGGTCTTGGGAGCGTTGCACGGTCCGTGCGGCTGCCCCCGTCGGAGTTTCGAGTGCTCCCTCGGGCACGGGTTTGTGGATTGTACGAGGGCGGTTCAGAAAGTAACCTCCGATTGGTCACAGTGCGGGTTGTGGGGGGGAGTAGCGACGCCATCTGTGCGTTCACGCACTCAACAGGTCAGTCGGCATCAAGCCGTGGTCGAGTGAACGTCGTACCTGCGCTAGTTTAGTTTTTGTGGCAGTTTGAAATGTGTGCTGCAATAGAAAACCCCGCCAAATGTGAAGTGCGTGCTGTCATAAGGTTTTTTACAGCCAAAGGATATTCTGCAGCAGCTATTCATCGTGAGCTTTGTGCCGTGTACGGACCAAGAGTTATGAGTGAAGGAGTTGTCCGTGAATGGGTACGTTTATTTAAAAGTGGACGAGAAAGCGTTCATGATGAAGAGAGGAGTGGTAGACCATCATTGGTGACTGACGAACTCGTTCAGACAGTTGATGCAAAAGTTCGTGAAAATCGACGTTTCTCAATGTCGGAGTTGTCTACTGGTTTTCCACAGATTTCTAAGACTCTCTTGTACGAGATAGTGATAGCAAGATTGGGTTACCGTAAGTTCTGTGCAGGATGGGTGCCCAAAATTCTTACCGACCACCACAAAACTCAAAGAATGGCCTCTGCATTAGACTTTCTGTCACGTTGTGAGGACGAAGGAGAACCATTGTTAAACAGAATCGTGACCGGTGACGAAACCTGGATTAAGTACGTGAACCCTGAGACAAAAGAACAATCAAAGATGTGGGCACATTCAAATTCGCCTACCAAACCAAGAAAAGCCTCGCAAGATTTTTCTGCCAGAAAACTGATGGCAACGGTGTTTTGGGATGCCAAAGGGGTGTTGTTGGTTGAATTCATGGAACGTGGTACGACCATCAATCAAGACGTGTACTGTGAAACAATAAAAAAGTTACGACGGGCTATACAGAACAAACGCCGTGGTATGCTGACTTCCGGTATCGTTTTTTTGCACGATAACGCCCGTCCTCACTCTGCTCGCAGAACAACGGCCCTTCTTGAGTCCTTCAAGTGGGACGTTATCAACCATCCACCTTACAGCCCAGACCTGGCGCCAAGTGATTATCACCTCTTCATGCATTTGAAGAAATGGCTCGGGTCACAGCGGTTTGATGACGACGAAGAGCTCAAAGATGCGGTCAGAGGCTGGCTCCAGGCACAAGCAGGTGATTTTTATGCAGAAGGAATTTCAAAGCTTGTGAAGAGATACGATAAGTGCCTCAATCGCTATGGAGACTATGTAGAAAAATAGTGCAAAGATGTAGTTGTAAGATGTATATATTAAAATATTTTTATTTAACTTGGTGTATTTTTTTAAATCAACCGGAGGTTACTTTCTGAACGGCCCTCATACTTAGCGTAAGTTAGTTTAAGTTAGATTAAGTAGTGTGTAAGCTCAGGGACCGATGACCTCAGCAGTTTGGTCCCATAGAACTTGCCACAAATTCCAAATCCTATGAACGTGTCTGGATTTTTCTTTACTCTTGCCTCCATTGTCAAACGCAATGTCAGAAAACGTCGGACCTCGACACTAATCCGCCAGGCGGATTCTTGCCGGGGAGTGGCACACCTTCCCGCTCGGGAGGCAGCGCGGTAGGCCACGCAGCTAGTTGGACAGGCAGGCATCATTGATATTACAACACAGGTCCCCCAGGTGGCCCAGTGATGTTTTGAGCGTGTGGGTTGCTATTCTGTCGTTCTGCGCAACGGATTAGTCTGAGATGTACCCTTTACCCTGTGGCTCCTGCAAGATGCAATTTCCACCCCCACACTACTACAGAAGTCAGACAGACGCTCCTAACGTACTACAGAGACATACCTGAAAAACGTTCACCAATAAATATCTTCTGGAGTCATCTGCTGTAAGGAAATGACACAAAAATGCACAAAATTTCTTCCATAACTAGTGGGATACTCGGGTACTGGAGTAGTGCTAGTTAGTGTAAGAAAAACATGAAACTAACGAAAATTATTATTTATTTTGCAAAAATTCTGAGAAATCACAATGGCACTTTTAGTTATGACCTGAATACGTTATTTCTGGGTTCTCTTCGGAATGTGAAGTTACCTTTTAAGGATAGGATTCGCTAATGAAATTTCTATACAAAGTTTAAGATTGTTATTGACTTGGCAGAATGGCTGACAGCCGGGCCTACTCATCTTGAATAATTATCCGTTAGAATGTTGCTAGGTACGGTCGAGGCTGTCATGTGTGAAATGCAGTGAAGTGTACTGTTGTGCAGGAAATATGGGGCTCGCAAGAGCTGTAGTGCACAATACCGTAAGCTGCGATGACTACTGTCTGCGCCGCTCGCTGCTGACAAATAAGATAACTCTCGTTCTATGTGGATTGACCTTCGCCAATCAAACTCTCCCTATGCCTTGATGAAGTCAAGGACTCCTCTTCGCCCCTAGTCTAACTATTGGCGTGGTACACTGGTCAGATAACCAGTACACTGAGATGCCACTCAAAAATTCGCTCGCAGGCGTTTAACTATAACTCTGTCCGTTCACACTGCACAATAAGTGTGGCGGCCAACACAGTGAACAACACTTAATCACAAGGACTCAATATAGAGTCGCACTCCGATTCGCTCTCCCAGTGAAGTACTGAGGAGAGACTTGTTCCTCGCTCTTTGAGTACACGTACGAGCGCACATGCTGTCATTACGTGTTCTCGCTCCAAGACAACAACGGAACGGCCCCTCTCGACGCCAGATGTGAAGGGGTATATCTTTCGGTCTCTTCCAGTACTCCTTCAGCTCAAGGCGTCAGAAATGTCGTCTGCCAATCAGCATTGCTCTTCTAAAATGGGAGAATGATGGTTCGTTTAAGGCCACCAATCCGGAAATCTGTAGCATCGGCGTTTGGCGTTTGCTACCTCCCTGTGAAAATCTCTGGAACTGCGTGCTATGTTTGTAAAGAATGCGTAAGCTGGGAGCTCCCACACAATGTAGCGGAATTTTCTTTTAAGTCGAACACGGGGTCGTTCTTCCTTTCACTCAGGCAAATGCTGTCTGCTCCACGGGCGGTCGAGGTTGACTCGTCCTCTGTAGGGACCGGCCTCCCGGCGTGCGGTCTGCCTCTCTCGAACTAAAAGCTCCTGTGACCATCGTGTCTGGAATGTATGTGTGTACACCAGCCTCGAGTATTTCAACCCCGGTTCGCTTACTTGTTATTTGCGTATCATTTACATGAATTCATACAACATTGGCTTTATCTTATCGAGTTTGGGTTCGAATGAAGAGTCTTGATGTGCGGAATACGATTGTGAGGGCGGAATATGTAAGCAATGAAGGTCAAGAGACCACGACGTCTTACAATGTGGTGATTGCCTGACTCCAGTCTTACTTCTTCCCATGGCTTCTTGCATTAGCCGTGGCAGGTGTCTCAATTTTACTAAGTTGTGCCCAGTAAATTATTTTCAGTACACCATTTAGTACAATTTTTCGTTACATGTTCTATTTATCATTTACACACTTACTACTCAAATGGTGGTCGAACCAAATAGTTTGCAGGCTATGTATACATTACTTATTTGTGTCTATCTCTGTATCCTCACCCAGTACAGAGAATTAGTTAACACATTGTTATAGTTGTCTTCAGTCCACGGAGTAGCTCTCTGCGCTGCTGTAGCCTGTGGAAGCCTCTTTATCCCTGGATAACCGCTGGCACCTGTATCCACATGAACCTCCTTATTGCAGTGAAGCCCTAAAGCTCCCAATACAATCTTTACCCTTCCCCACCACTTCATACCCTCCAGTACCAAACTAAGGACGGCACACACACACACACACACACACACACACACACACACACACATGCCCGAGGGAGGAGCTCCGTGAACCGTGACAAGCCGCCCCAGACCGCGTCGCTATCCCACGCGGCGACGCACTAGGAGTGTCCTATCAGCCTATGCCTTCTTTTAGTCAATTTTTGCAAACATTTATTTTCTCCCCAAATCGATTTAGTACCTCTTCGTTGGTCGTTCCGTCAAGTCATCTTCAGAATTTTTCTTTAGCACCACATTTCAGAAGATCCCATTTTCTTATCTAAACTGGTTTTACTTCCTTCTGAACGTTTCCTTACAAGCTTACACTCCAGACAAATTCATTAAAAAAAGTCAGTTATATTCGATGTTAACTAATTTTTGTCTTTCAGGGACGCTTTTCTTGCTATTGCCAGTCTTCATTTTATATTCTCACTACTTTGGCCATCCCCAAGTTTTCTTCCTCCAAATAGCGAAATTTATCTTCTACTTTTACTGTTTCATTTTATTAGCTGCACTTCTGTTGTACCATTTTCTAAGTTGCACTGACAGAAATGAAAAGTTTTAGACCATGAAGCTCCAGTCAGACGTTCGTCAAACTTCGAGGAGACGTTCATGACATAACAGGTATTGAATGATTAACCATCATTCCCCTCGCAACTGGTGGCTATCATCAACATCAGCATTAAGTGTGACCCTCACGAGCATGAATACTCACTTATACGCGTTGTGCCGCGGAAGCAATCAACCACCGAATGTCGCTAGAGGACTATTTTGCTATGCGTGAAGCACCTGCTGTGTCAGTTCATGAAGATTTCTGACTACATACTGGTATGGAACTATTCGTCTTGCTGCTTACTGACGATTATTCAGCCGCACTTTAAAAATAAATGGGTCATGTTGTTATGTCCAGTAGCTTTCCACACCATGACTCGAAGAGATGGAGAGGTTGCTCCCCGTGCCCTTGCTCCAAATCGTCTACGGAGACACTGGAGTCAATCTGACCACCACTAACAAAAGAGAAGCTCACCGCTAGACGCCACAGAATTTTCACTTAATGTCCGAACTGCCCTTGACTCTACACCATGTTGGTTTCTGTTGTCTCTTATGCGATGTCACCGGTAGAAAAAACGCACAGCAACCCAGCTTCCAGTAATCTGTTCTCGACCGTTCGTTGTGGCGTCTGTCAGGCATTGAGCTGTTGTCATCGATCTGTTCGTTAGAGCCCATCGAACATATGTACAGTCTTCTCGTGGAGTAGTCCTCATGGAGGGGATCCAGCGGTGCAGTATTCCCACGTCCCTCATGCCTATGGTTAGACCTTTCCCAGAGAGCGAAAGATGGCAATAAGGAGCAAGTGGGTGTCCACTGGGCTCGCTGTGTTGCATAATTCGAGGAACGCAGCGATCGTTTACTCACGCCACCCTTCATCTACAGGAATGCCTTTCTTGTGCTGAAAATAACCTCTAATAATGCTGAAATTTGAATATACGTATCCCATAGGCACAGGAATAATGGAGTATCGTTTTTGGTAGCTTTTAGTCAGCTGCCTAATTCCTTTCAACGTAATTCTCTGAGCCACGCCTGATTTAATTCCACTACATCCCACTGCTCTTGTTCCAGCTTATAATCACTTTTAAAGACACCATCCGCTCCGTTCACCTCATCTTGCAGGTGCTTTGCCGTCGTTGACAGAATTGCAGTGTCATCGGCAAACGTCTTTTCTATTTTTTTTTATTATTTTTATTTTTTTTACTTCTTCTCCCTGTACGTTGATTCCTATTCCTAACTTTTCCTTGGTTTCTTTTTCTGCTTCCCCAACACATACGTTCAACATGAAGGATATGCCGCAGCTGTGCCTCACTCCCTTTTCCACTACTGCCACCTTTTTGTGTCTTTCGACCCTGATTTCGGCAGTTCGGTTTATTGAATCATTTATTAACAAATGTGTCACAGTTGCAGTTGGTTCAAAACTAGTCGTCAATTATATGTACTGCAACTGTGACAGATTGGTTAATAAATGCTTAATGAAATATTAAAAAAGGTTGCTTGTCCTGGATCAACAAAGTGTTGGAACCAGGAAAAAAGGTTTGCTTTATGCATAACTTGTAGATAACCTTCCGCTCCTGTATTTGATCCCATCTACCCTCAGAATGACAGAGTGTATTCCAATCAACATTGTCAAAAGATTTCTCTAAATTTAAAAATGCTGTAACCGTAGGTTTCCTTTCTTTCTGCCATCTAAGCGACATCGCAAGGTCAGTATTCCCTCACATGTTCCTATATTTCTCAAGAATCCAAACTGAACTTTTTCCAAATCAGCCTCCACCAGCCTTGCCATTCTTCTCTAAATAATTCTTTTCAGTATATTCCAACTGTAACTTATTAATCTGATTGTTTTGTAATTTTCACACCTGTAATCATCTGCCTACTTTGTCTTGATAATGGATGACATATTGAACAGAAAGATACCACCACCGAAAACTTTTAAAACTGTATTATCAGTCTCAACTGTAGATATGATAAATAGCTCCGATATCTTGAAAGTCTCTTCAGGTTTGCTGCCGGATCCTAAAATCGACTCGATACGATATTTCGGCGATCCAACTGGTCGCCTTCTTCAGGAGACTTTCAAGATTTATTACGCAGTGAAAACCTACGGTAGCTCCGATATGATTAACCACGAGTTGTAAACAGCTTAGTTATTTATTTATTTATTGTTTTGATAGACAGCACTCATAAGTGAAGTAAGTACAGCACTTGAAACGACTTTCAGTGGTATCCAGCATCTTGCCAGTCCCACTCTTCTTGAAGTCTGAGGGTATTTCACCTCACTCGTACACATGATGATCCAGCTGCCCCTAAAGCCGTCGTTTTATGCATCATAGCCCTCACAAACGACGCACGAGATTTTTCATATTCTCTCGCTTGCTACGCGAAAACTGTTGGTCCTACAGAAAAAATGAGCACGACATTTCTGTAAGAAATTAAATGTAGTAAAATTTTGTACTGAGATCGTTTTCGCTGGAGGTCTTGGTTTCTGAGTTAGTCAAGGAAAACACCGAAAAGTGACCTTCAAGAGTACATCCACCTCACACGCAGCCCCCACCAGTCAAGATTTCTAGCATGTGCTTCGTGGCAGTTCCTCCTACAATTGTACAAAAATTTCCGACTACACCAACTATTCCCGATATTCGACCTTTTTTGATCTCTTCTGACTGGGCTATTACGCCACCAGCACAATCGGCTACTCTGTTAATAATATTAACTTAAATGTGCCCGTGAGGATAAAGACTGAAAACCTGAATTTTGTAAACCTTACGCAAAAACTAATTACATCGACAATTCGATCCAAATTAAAGTTATTTAGTTAGCTACGTGTTCCACTGATCAATCTCACAGTAACCGTTATGATCTGGGACGTGTCAAGTGCATAAGAAATGCACACATGAATGGTTCTTTTTTCCAAAAAAAAAAAAAAAAAAAAAAAAAAAAAGCTTGAAATTTTTGTTACCTATCCCATTTCCTTAAATGGCACAAAATGTATACATTATACCTATAGATTTATTTATTCCTGTTCAAGAATTCATCTATGGTATGGAAGGAGTTGTCAAGGAGATACGATTTCAGTATATTTTTAAAACTGTTACTGCTGTCTGTTAGACATTTTATTTCGTCTGGTAATTTATCAGAAAATTCCGCAGCAGCATATTTTATCCCTTTCCGTGCCAAAGATCGGTTGAGCAAATGATAGTGTAAGTCTTTCTTTTTTCTGGTATTATAATCACGAATGTCACTGTTGTATTTAAACTGGTCCGTGTTGTTGAGAACAAATTTCATTACTGAGTAAATGTACTGTGAGGTTGTTGTAAGAATCTTTTAAAGAGATGCGTACAAAATGTGCAACTGTGAGCCCCACACATTATTCTAACCGCTTTCTTTTGAGTAGTGAATACTTTTTGCCTAAGTGTTGAGTTACCCCAAAATATTATTCCTTATGACATCAGAGAGTGAAAGTGTGCAATGTATGTTAGCTTGCTAATTTCTGTATCCTCAAAATTCTGATTGCAAAAGTTGCTGAACCTAGTCGCTTTATTAGATCCAAAATATGAATTTCCCAATCAAGATTTTCATCTACATGTACACCCAAAAACTTAGTATGCACTACCCTGGCTACTGAATTCCGCTTATGTGTTATATTTATTGAAGGAACTGTACTCCTTGCAGTAGAAAATTGGATGTACTGTGTTTTTTTCAAAGTTGAGAGCAAGCCCATTCGCAGAAAACCAATTATTATTATTATCGTATGCAACAATTACAGTAATACACATTTAGCAAAACAAAGAAATATATATATATAAACGAACATGTGAAATTATATACAGTACACGTCTTAAAACGGCTCAGACTACACTCGGATGTTGATGGACTCGATCCAGCGGAGTGCCTCGTGGGATGCTTGATGGAGCTTCTCAGTGCCACCAGGGAAGCGTCTGATTGGACATTCATTCACAATGTGGCTCTCTGTTTGGGTGTCACCACAGTCACACACACTGTCACTTGAAAAGCCCCACTTGTGCATGATGTATTTGCACCTACCCTCTCCAGTCCGATATCTGTTTAACTGCACCCACACCTCCCTTGGTTGGTGGAAGCCTGGAACTGGAACTGTTAGAATGTCTACAAGTTCGTGGTTTGGGGTTCTTGTAGCTTGCCACTCACGTTTCCACTCTGCGTCCCGGTCGAATCCTGTGGATAGCATTTGGACTCCCATTTCATATGCTGGTCTTCTAGATTTGAGGCGTTTCCTGGGCAGTGATAGCAAATCGTCACGAAGAGGGATGGAGTTGTTTTCAGAAACGTGCTGACAGAGGTTGTAAAGAGCAGCCTTTCGACGGAGGTCTGGTGGACAGATGTTTGACAGCACTGGTAGCCAGCAAGTAGGTGTAGACCGGACTGTACCACTAATTACTCTCATAACTGAGTTCAGTTGGACGTCTACTTTCACTACGTGGGCGCTTCGGAGCCGAACTGGTGCACAGTATTCTGCTGCTTCTTTTCCAAAGACATTATTTGTATCATTTTCTATTATAAGCACAGCTGTTTCGTAGTCAGAAGGCCTGTTGAATACAATGATGTAATTGTTTATTTATGCTGTCAAAATTCACAAAACCGTTATCTAAAATTTACAAAAACGTCGAGTGTACAATTTCCAAGTGCTCGTCCGAGCCGGTGACGTTAGGAGGCCAGTCATCGAAGACCATAAAAGTTCGCATGTGGGAAATAATTTATGTAGTCTCAGACTTATGCACAGTGGTAGGAAGGAGTATTGTGAACAACATACGAGAAATCATGAGTGGTGCCGTCTGTGTATGGGGATGAGGGTGCGTTTGAAGGTCACTTTTGTGCATTTTGAATAGCTCGAAAATTACCGCCTCTAGGGAAATCGTCATTGCGCACAGCGAGCGAGGAAATATGAAAAATCTCAAGCCCGACTTATGGAGGCCAGCTACAACATTGCAAGTTGCATAAAACGACAGTGGTAGCAGCACCTAAATCACTCTCCTTATTGCCTGTCTCAGTTATCACATATCTTTAGATACTTTCTCAAATTCTACTCGCAGTATCAGATCACCCATCTCATCTTCATCTCCTCCTTCCTCCGTTTCCATAGTACTGTCATCAAGTTCGTTCTCTTTCTGTAGTTCTATATATTCCTTCCACCTTTTAAACTTTCCCTCTTTTCTTAGTACTGAGTTCTCCTTTCTCCAAAGGTTTCTTTAATTTTCCTTTAAGTGACGTCGGTATCTCCCAGTCATGTATACTCCAACTGCTTTGCAGTTACCTTCTAGCCATCATTGCTGTATCATTTTCCACTTTCTGACAGTCTCACTCTTAGACGTCGTATTTCCTTTTGCTTGCTTCACTTGCTGACTTTTTACGAGGGCGACTGAAAAGCAATGCCTTGGCATTTTGTATGTGGAAACGCTTAAAGCTTTTTAATCAAAACAAATTTTTTAACGTTCTACCTCTCTATTCTTCATGTCTGCATACTAATCTCTCAAGGTAGTCATCCTCGCGACGAACACATTTCTCCCAACGAGAGACCAGTTTGTTGCTACCATCACTGCAGAATGTTTGACTTCACTGACAGAGACACAACTTCACCTGTGCTTGCACCGTTTCGTCACTTCCGAAGGTGTTCTTTAAGTTTCGGAAACAGATGAAAGTCGGATGGGGCCGTATGAAGACTGCAAGGAAGATGATGGATGAGAGAGAACCCAAGACGTCGTATTGTTGCAGATGTTACAGAGCTCGTGTGTCGTCTCGTATTGTCATACTGGAAGCGGGGATGCTCTGTGTGTGGTCTGACACTCTTCGAGTTATTCGTGCTTTCAGTTTTCTCGCCCATGGACATAGTTACGCTACACAAGCTACGTCACACGCCACAATTTGGAGCCCTCTGGTGGCAGAGGGTTGCAGCTTGCTCAGCGATGCCGGAAAGTCGACCAAGAAATATACATGACACGTGACATCGAGATCAGGATAAAAATTTCGGAGGTATTACTTTTCAGCATTTCAGTTAAATTCAGTATCTCGTATTTTATCCAAAGAATTTCTTCTGGGCCTTGTATTTTTGCCTATTTGATCACATTCTGCCTACACTACAGTGTACCTTTCACCTGTTTCAGTCAACCGCTGCATAATACCGTCTTTGAAAGTCCAAACAACCTCTGGTGCTTTCAAATTACCCAGCTCCCCACCTCTTACTTTACAGCAATTCCTTCGGTGTTAAACGGCAGTTCATGAACAACACCCAGTGGTCGGAATCCTAGATTTATTCTGCAGTTTAAAATCTGGTATCGTAATCTTTGTCTTATCTTTACACAATCTACTGGAAATCTTCGAGTGCCTCCAGGTCTCTTCCAAGTACACAGCATTCTTACACATATCTTAAACCAAGTGTTAGCAATGATTAAATTAGGCTCGCTGCAAAATTGTATCAGGCATCGTATCGTTTCATACCTTTCCTCCTGCTACGGTCGCAGGTTCGAATCCTGCCTCGGGCATGGATGTGTGTGATTTCCTTAGGTTAGTTAGGTTTAACTAGTTCTAAGTCTGGGAGACTGGTGACCTCAGGTGTTAAGTCCCATAGTGCTTAGAGCCATTTGAACCATTTTTGAATACCTTTCCTCCGGTCCATGCCCGCATCTCGTGGTCGTGCGGTAGCGTTCTCGCTTCCCACGCCCGGGTTCCCGGGTTCGATTCCCGGCGGGGTCAGGGATTTTCTCTGCCTCGTGATGGCTGGGTGTTGTGTGCTGTCCTTAGGTTAGTTAGCTTTAAGTAGTTCTAAGTTCTAGGGGACTGATGACCATAGATGTTAAGTCCCATAGTGCTCAGAGCCATTTTAGAGCCTCCGGTCCATGTTCTCCTACAATTTTTCCTTCTGTCCTTTTTCCTGCTCTCGAATTCCAGTCATCTATCGCAGTTTTTCGTCTTATTTAAGGATCTGAATAATTCATTTCAGCTCATCGTAATTCTTTAAGTCTCCTCGTCTTCTGTGGAGCTAGTAGGCATACAAACTTGTACTATTATAGTGAGTGCTGGCTGGCCTCGTGTCAGTCTTGCTATGATTATGCGTTGAACACGCAGCTCATAATAGATCATTCGCATTCGTATTTTCTTATTCATTATTCGACCTACTCCGGCGTTATCTCTATTTGATTTTGTATTTATAACCCTGTCTGCGCCTGACGTAAAGTCTTTTCTTGATGCCACCGCACTTGGCTAGTTCCCACCACATCTGACTTCAATATAACCTTTCCCCCTTTTAAATTGTCTCATCTACTTAAGCTATTAAGGGATCTACCAACCTGCAGAACGCCAGGTTTTTTCTCCTGATGACGACATCGTCCTCAGTAGTCCTCCCTCGGATATCTGAATGGTGGACTATTTTACCACTGAAGATTTCAGCATCATTAAACTTATCAGTAGAGATCTATGTCCTCGGCAAACACGGATTTAATTTCCTCCTTCTTTCATCCGTTCGCAGCACCAGTATGTTGGCTGATGGTACAAGGCCAGGTCATTCAATCATCCAGAGTGTTGCACCGGCAGCTACCTCTGTGCACTATAAATGTAAAGTCGTGTGTCATGATTTTCTGGAAGACCCCTGAAGTAAGGTTGTACCTTAACATGACACAAACTGTTCGAATAGTTTACGTCACAGTTGCGAAATCTCTGATTTTGTTCGATCTTTTGATTAGCCTGCTATCTAGTGACTATTGTTGGTACTATCACAACGATCTATATTAGCGTTTTTAATGAGCTCTGGATTTTAATAATAAAACAAACTGTGAAACACAGAATGAAACTGAAATGCCTGTGGTAGCAGGATAGAGCGGATTAGGTTGTGGAAAGGGGCCAAAATGGATTCCTGTCAGTTGCACTCAACATACAAACTTTGTTTATCAACACTCCGTATTACAACAAGGACGCAAAACACTCAAAATTTTAATCGACCTCCTTTGATTAACTTTAGATCGGCTGAAGGCTACATTCAAAATCCAAGACACAAGGCTTCAGCTAAATTTAAGTACAAGGTTCTTCTGGAGGTTTCACCCAAGAATATTTTCTAAATCTTCAATCTAATCGGCTTAAGGCCTTAGCAATTTAATTTTAATGGAACTAGACTGGAGGTCACATATTAAACAATAAGAGGAGTTTCAGTCAAAAGGCAGAAGGCCTTATCTTAAAACATTTCATGCAACTTGGGCTGAAGGCCCCATTCAAAAGCATAACAATCTTGTGACTTAAGGCAAGAGAAGAAGATTAGTTTAAGAGGTATTAAAACTCGGCTAAAGGCCGCTCACCAACAAATAATTTAACGGCTTAAGCCCTAGAAGAAGAGTTTCAATTTTAAAGCGCAGAAGGCTGTGTCTTAAAACATTTCGTATAAAATAAAGAATATCAATCTCATGCCTTAAGGGCAAGATAAGGACATTAATTAATACTCGGCTGAAGGGCACGTCACAACAAAATATGTTTAACGGCTTAACGCCTAGAAAGAGTTTCAATCTAAAAGGCAGAAGGCCTTATCTTAAAACCTCTCCAGTAAAATTCGGCTGAAGGCCCCATATAAAAATATAACAATCTCATGCCGTAAGGGCAAGACAAGAACATTAATTAAAGAGATATTGATACTTCGCTGAGAGCCACTCATCAACAAAATAACTAAAATCCAAACAGGGAAATTACTACATAACACACGAGGAACGGCGCTCAGAATATTCCAAGGGTCGGCCTGGTATTGTAACACTAACGCCCGTTTAGGTGAGACAGGCAGCCTGTCCAACGACTTCTTAATCTGGAGGCAACCCAGCCGACCGACCAATCACCCAAATCAGTTCCGCTCCACGCAACCAGCAAAACGACCACAAGATTTCAATAAATGACACACAGAATATTGGCGCCCACAACGACCAACAACACCTCAGCTGTCGAACTACACGCCACGCTTGACAGGAACAACACGGCGAGTAAACTACCCTGCCTAAAATTATGTCAACGACCAGGGCAGGTAACCCGAACGTCAACGGCCACAAGGCAAAAGGTACCGCTGGTGAACTTCCATAACAGGGAGTAAATTAAGTTAAATTTCACAAGAAGACAGCTGGAATCTTAGCTGACTTAAATACACACACGTTGTTGCTCGCGGGAATGTCCAAAAAGCGACAACCAGGATCAAACGATGAAATGTAAACAGTTGAGGCTGGATACTAAGTTAAGTGAGGACTCAACTTTCATGTCCAAGATCGGTGGGTGACGAACTTCGTAGCACTCGCAAGCAGCACCTCACAATCCAACCGCGCGTGCACGCCGGCAGCGGATCCAGCACGACTTTGCACGACGGGGGCCTGCTCGCTGCTCCATGCCGACCGACCGACTGGACTGCTGGTCCGTCCTCGACTGCTGTTCCGTCGCGACTGCACTGCTAGTGCGTCTCCCACTCATTCCTTACGCGACACACGACGACCCGGAAATACTATCGGTCGCTCCAGAGATGGTAAGACAGTGCGCTTATCGATACGCGCTGCTGCTGCCACTCACGGGCAAGTAAGGCAGGAAGTTAGTGACGCCAGTAAATGGAATAAGAAAATGAGGCGGCCCTACCGAGAAGTCGTATTGTAAATTTGTTCAAACACAGTAAGAGTTTGTGCTATGGTGGAATTTACTGCTATTTTCTCCGTTGTTTCACGAAATTATCAAATTTTAAGCACAGAGCCGTAACTTATGGTTGTGGCTCGTTAGCAGTTTCATGTGTATCCCTCACACTTGCGCCTCGCGAGTCAAATGTCACTCACTTGTTCGAACAAGCTCGATATTGCATCGAACGCTGTGGCGTATCAGGAAATCTTGAGCCTGTTCGAAAGCAAGTATCGTTTGTCCAGCCCTAACCCGAAGGGCAGGTGCAGCCACCTAATTGAAAAGGTTTCTTTTATTCTTGGTTAACAATGGCACCTTTCCTTCGAAAAGTGTGAAAATTATGCGTTTAAGTATATCTGGTAAGTGTAGCTGATTGAATGAGCGTGTGTAGTGTGGTGTTACGTTCGTGTTGTATGATGATGATGAAAGAAGGGAGAAGGTGAAACCTGTTGCCAGCAGATTGACTACTCCTATCGAAAAGCACAAGGTGGCTACTGAGCTCAAAGTCCCCATCCAACGTACTGACATCATCAACAATGTCACATGTCCTCATTTTATAATAGTCTGTGGACAGGATTGGAATTTAATCCAGGACAGTGACGAAAAGTTTAGTGATCAATAACTTTGAGCCACCACCTGTTCTCTCCTTTGCGAAAGGAAAAGCATCTAACAGCATATGGGGTACCCAAGCGGTTAGCTATCCAAGTACTGGCCACAGTCAAAGCTGTTTAGCTTCAGTGGTCTGACGAGAACCGGTGCATTCAACGAGGCAAGGCCACAGGCACCTCCAATGTCTTTGCGCCACAGACACCCCCCCCCCTTCTCCCCCCTGTTGCAATTTCCATGGTTGGGTCGAGGGGAGTATAACCAAGTATATAACTGGGCCGAATATAGCACACTGAAATAGCTGAACAGCCACTGGGGTGGGCATTCAGGGTATTGGAAACAATCTGATCTCCTTCAGGGATAATGGTCGCGGAAAACTTGTGAACCACTCTTGTACACATTTGAAGCTAACTAAAAATGCTTGTGTGCATGACGTCTGGAACATCCGTCTGTTTGACTATGTCAGTCTCTCGTACGCACATATATGAAGGCTGCAACCACACAAGCTACATGACTATCCTACTCTCTCAACTGAAGACATAAAGTCTGAGTAAGAGTCCGCGATCATTAATCACACTGTATGTTGAATGAAGATCATAACCTTAATTGCATCAGCAACAAGTGAGCACTTGTGTATGGGATGTACATGTGTCAGAATATGACGTATCTGAATAAACACACATTAAGTTGAAACTAATGATGGTAATAGATGAAACTACTTATTAATGAGCTCCTGTAAAGTTTGGAAGGTAGGAGACGAGGTACTGGCAGAAGTAAAGCTGTGAGGACGGGGCGTGAGTCGTGCTTGGGTAGCTCAGTTGGTTGGAGCACTTGCCCGCGAAAGGCAAAGGTCCCGAGTTCGAGTCTCGGTCCGGCACACAGTTTTACTCCGCCAGGAAGTTTCATATCAGCGCACACTCCGCTGCAGAGTGAAATTCTCATTCTGTAAATTGGACTGATCACATGGACAAATCTGCAGGAAGGGCGAGACAGAGACTGAGGAAGAGTTACAAGATGCAGAGGGACTGTTTCAATCCATGGCAGATAGGTTTGGAAAAGGTGACTCGCTTCCAGTAATGAGAGTACCACAAATATGATTCATCGGTGGCTGTAAGTTTACAGACGACATTTTTAGCACTGAAGTTTCTGTTCCTTGGTAAATGAACAGGATATAAAATGTATTCTAATAAATAATAAACAAAATAATACTGCCGTACTCTCTTCAGCTTCTTTTCTGTCGCCTCGTTGTCTCTGTAGAGCTGTACCATGAGAAGCAAGGAGAGGATGTTGGTTGGTGGCCGGTATCCTCGTCCTATAACACAAGCTGCACGCAATTAATAACTGGGTTCCATATTCATAAACAAAGAGCTACTTAACTTAAGTTTCCATGTGCTGTGGTACAAGCTCTCTTCTGTATTGCCCACGTAGCCTCCATGCAGTTGAAGTAGAAGTCCGCTATGTTCACTACGAGGTCGCTACGCGCTGCCTGTCTCTGTTCTGAGGGCTGTCTGCGGCTCAGTCTCAGTGCCACGCTGAGACTCCACGGCGTACAAAATCAGGCTAACCGACGTAACAGGCTCAAACTAACCGGCTAAGTGACTGGCTAACTGGCCCTCCGGTCCGCTGCCGCGATCGTAAGTACTGGCGGCTGAGTCTTGTCGTTGGCCTCTGTCAACACTCACGTAACCGCTGTGCCGCATGCTGCGCTGGCGCCAGCGTATGCCAGCACAAATACACACCACATACGTTTTTCTCCGACACAATTTTCAGTGTCAGGAACAAGTTTTTACACATCTCCTCCCAACATTGCTTGTTTCTATCCGACTGCTACAATCCAAAACTTCCAAATTAGGAGGACGATGTTTTACTTCAATAGTGAAATGATCTACGTCGAAACTCATTATTGCAACAGCAAAGAGCACTAAAGTCTTTGGAATGACGCAGAAAATGCACGTGATTCGACAATCACAAAGCGCTAACAGACGACAATTGCAGCACAGTAGAGATGGGCAAACTGAAACACGTAACTGTTTCGAAACAAATGAAACAGTACAATGTAATGTTTCGATACGCTGTTTCGAAACAGTGAAACAGTTTGTGTTTTGTAATCTAATAAACCTAGACATTTTATCATCTTGAATGTCTACTGTATAGGTATGTCCATATAAACACAAACGAGGTGCGAGAGCGCTAATCATATCGCAGAAAGTATGAAACTATCACTTAGGCGTCTTGGCAGTTTCGTATTTCATGCAGCAAATGCGCTGCTTTCGTGTCGTGTGACTTTCATACTTTTCAATTGGCTGAGGACGGCCGTAGCTTAAGACAGAAGAACCATCACGAATGGAACTGGAGGTGGGAGCGAACTGCAGAAACAACGGATATGGTACTGGGATCCCCACATTCCGCTAGTATGGGAATATACCCATCCTGCTAATTCCCATGCACACAAAGGGAATCATTGTGGATAATAGGCACAGTGACTATAGACTCACAAATAACGCCAAATAATTCGAATAAATAACAAAATATAACAGAAAAATTTTTGTCTTTCAAGGTGTTTCGAACCGTAACTATAAATTCACCATGCTTCCCAGCCCTTCCCGTTCACCATTGCACTATCAGTGATATGTCAAACAGATTTATACCTACATTAAAGCTATGTATATGTATAATAACTGTCACTCTACGCCTTTTTTTTATTCAAAATGTTCTAGGCTTACTTGCGTTTCTTAATATGATTACTGTACTTGAACAGAGAAACGTATGTTATAAAAAAAAGTGTAATTTAACTGAATGATTTTCACATATTTATTATTTTGAATGTGAATAGTATGCGTTGTTTTATTGTTTGGTTAATGTTTATAAAGCAAATGTTACGCCATTTCGGAATAGGACAGTCATCTAGAAACGAAGCTTTATTTTCGGATATCTTAAGCTTCATGCTACTGCTTCTCAAAACGATTTCGACACTCTTGAAAGTGTTTCACGAAGTGGTATGTTGTGTTTCAGTACCTGTGCCGAGCCCGAATCTCGTCCGACACAGAGCAGAATGAAACATCACTGTTTCGATACAATCAGTACGTTCCAAGCACAGGTGGACTGAAACAGCTTTATTTTGAAACAACGATACAGTTTCTGTGTCTGGCTCGAGATCGAATCTGGTCCGGATATCCGAGACAGGGGCGGAATGAAACACCACTGTTTCCAAACAGTGAACCACAGCCGTTCCGAAACACTGAAACAGTTCCACGTATCGACACACTGTATCGAAACATAGAAACAGTGGCCAAGTCTACAGCACAGCCACGCTAGGCGGCAATGTTCACCCCTGCCCTCTGCAACCACGCTGCCAGATCGCCACGTGTGGAAAGGGACGAACGCGGATGAATCGCCGCGGCCGGACGCGGGTACCGGTGGATGTGTGCACAACGGTCAGATCACCAGTGTGTAAGAACTTATGGGAACTGCGTGTTATAAAGAGCGCGACTCCGCCGCCAGGCCGATTCGTACGATTAAATCGCCAGTGTGTGAGCGCGTTCACAGTGCACCGACAACTGGTGCCGGACGCCGTCGCCAGAGATCGTCCGATAACATCGCCCGACAGTGCATCAGACCTGCTTTGACAGTTTTCGGCGGCGTCAAGAAGGTTAGGTTATGTTAAAATCTATTCTACCTCTTAAGGCGAAACGCATACCACGACGAATCTGACATTGGAGGTAGTGCTGCATTGCGTATTTTTCTATTAAAATAATGCCGATTTGATGCGAACGAGCTACACCTGTCTTGAAAATAACGATCGAGTACTACACACTCCGTTCTCAGTTATCGTAACAACCAGAAAAGTTCTATGGATATGACTCGTGGTGACCTTGAAAAGCAAGTCACAAACACTATGTTTCGTTGTATGTATTTAAAGTGCTGCAGAATTACGTTAATTAGCCATCAATGACTGTCACATTATACGCGTAAAAGACGAGAGTAAGGCTTAGCATAAGATACTCTGAACACCTAAAACACAGAAGAGTGGAAGTACATACCATACACCACATTTGCAGACTACCTCATGTAGCAGAATCAGCACCCCACTGGCATTAAAACGCCATTAAGCAGCAAATAAATTGTAGACAGCTAATGTCAAACTACCACAACCCAAAAAAGCTCCACTACAGTGACTATAAGCATAAACACGCCACCCTTCTCACTTGCACAGATTATTTTTTGACGTTATAATTTACGCCTAAAATTTCCAATAAAGATTTTGCCAACTTGTGGTTACGAATTAACGTGCGTTTTCAGTCTATATATTCCGAACTATATGCCGATCACGATATTTCCTGCCTCAGGCTTGCATAAACTTATTCTTTCCTGGAACAAATTTATCAGTTTCTCGCGTCCATATTTCGTGGGTGAGAACGTCGGGCGGTTTGACCGAAGAAAACAGACTTATTAGAATTTCAGCGATCGTCGTCCGAAGTCTCTACGTTCGGGCGATGGGATCGGCTACAGTGTGGCCTCGCACGTAATGCCGTGCTGATTTGGCAAGGTCGCCCGCCTTCGGCCGATGTTTGTCGTCGGCGGAATCCACCGATATCGGTGCCGATGCCGGTGTTGAAGAAGATGTGTACCACCCGTCCACTACTGGGTGATGGCAACGGCGATCGACGGCGACGGACAGCGGCCAATTGCACTGACGTTTTCAAAACACGTGACGTCACGCCCCGGCGCGGGAGCGCGCGGACACGGAATTTAGCGGCAGTCAGTAGCGAGCCAGTGGGTGTGTCGGACCTTCCATCGAGCTACAGACCCCCTTGAAGATGTCCCCCGCAGACGGGGGCGAAACGTTGGGAATTGACACAGAATTCATCAACCGAGCACGGCATAACAGCCCGGATTATTATAGTGGACATTACATTTCCGGCCGTGAAAGTCTACATTTTAGTATAAGTGATTTAAGTTGCTTCACTATTCCGAGGATATCTGCTTCTAAGTTACTAATGTTGGCAGCTGTTCATGATTAGAATTCTGCAATATTTACTTCGTCTTCTTTTGTGAAGGCATTTCGGAAGGCTGTGTTAAGCAAGTCTGCTTTCGCAGCACCGTCTTCGATAGTATCTCCATTGCTATCGCGCAGATCGTAGCAAACTGTGACACCCCGCTCCTCTTTATCGAGCATCGAACACTGGATTCCTAATTATTTTCTGCCATAATGGCTATGTTTGTGAACCGTGACTGTGTGGGATAATTATTTATTTCAAGTTTCTGCTACCAGTAACTTTTTATTTTATGGTTAGTCTAACATAACGCAACGCGTTTCGAACATGTCCTGTTCATCTTCAGGAGTTTATACATATATACATACATACATACGTACATACATAGATACACAGAGAAATGTTACTTAAAAATAAACAGTCTTAAACTAGATTAGTCTAGAACACTTTGTCCATTGTTTTTACTGTACCTGTGGTGTAGCATTTGGGGGGAAGGAGGGGGGCAGTTACGGCTAGAAATCGTAATCAGTGATGTCTTCTGCTGGTTTTCTTCTTTGTGGTTGACTATGTATATCACATCCTGTATAGGATGCATATAGATTTGCATCAGCTACGTGTTACGAAAATAGTGTGATCAACTGTCATACAAAGGCCTTTCACACTATTTTCGCCGGCCGCGGTGGTCTCACGGTTCTAGGCGCGCAGTCCGGAACCGCGCGGCTGCTACGTCGCAGGTTCGAATGCTGCCTCGGGCATGGATGTGTGTGATGTCCTTAGGTTAGTTAGGTTTAAGTAGTTCTAAGTTCTAGGGGACTGATGACCACAGATGTAAAGTCCCATAGTGCTCAGAGCCATTTGAACCATTTTTTGAACACTATTTTCGTAACACATAACTGATGCAGATCTATATGCATCCTATGCAGGCTGTGATATACATAGTCAACCACAAAGAAGAAAACCAGTAGAAGACATAACTGATTTCGATTTCTAGCCATACACTGCCCCCCTCCTTCCCCTCAAATGCCACACCACAGGTACAGTAAAAACAATGGACAAAGTGTTCTAGACTAATCTAGTTTAAGACTGTTTATTTTTAAGTAACATTTCTCTATGTATATATGTATGTATGTATGTATAAACTCCTGAAGATGAACAGAACATGTTCGAAACGCTTTGCGTTATGTTAGATTGCGCATAAAATAAAAAGTGACTGGTAGCAGAAACTTGAAATAAATAATCAGTGGAATCCTATCTGAGCCACATGAGGCCACCGATCCCATAAAGTGCACCCCACGAATATTATCCTCGAATAGCCCGGAAAGTTCGTTAGTGGGGTTCGTGCAGAGCGCCTTCCTAACTCGGAGTCGCCGACTCGGCGAGGGCGCCGACGCACCTACAGACGCCGGCAGCACAGCCGCCTCGGGCGTCGCGCGGGTATTACGGCGGAGCGCCGTCGGCGGGGAGGCGGCAAGGGGGCAGTGGCCCGGCGCGTGGTGGGGGGAGGCCGGCGCGGGAATCGAGCTCGCCTCCGCCGCAGCTGTGAGCGGCAGCCGCCGCCGGCAGGCCCTCAGTGCCACACCAGCGGCCGAGCAGCCGACACACGAAGTGCGCGCTCCGCGACTGAGATAACAACAGACCGCGTGTCGCCGTGGAACCGTGCAGTCTGAACGCTCGCGAGTGCCGCGACCGTGAACCGTTTCCTCCGGCGGACTATGCAAAGCTTCGTGAATGCTTCACGCAATAACTAACTTGGATATACCAGAACGCTGTGAGTAAAAACAGTAGTCACAAAACCTAGCACCGCCTTCTCACATGCCGGCGTGAACACAACACACGAAACCGAGCCTTACGAGGTCGCCTTAACGAGGCGAGGTGCCCGTCAAAGTAACCGCCACTTAACCGCTTCCCACCCGATGACAAATAATAGCCTAGCACACACTGTTTACAAACACGGACGAAATTTGTATGTCACCCCGCTAAGAATAGAAACATCGTCCAGAAACTGAGTGTATCTGAAATTCGGATGTACTACTCCTCAATCGATCACACCTTGAAATCGGTCATTTTTCTTCTGTATTGCAGATATTGTTTTACGCTAAAACTTGTGAGAAGGACTGACAGCAAGTCTGCTCCGAGGAAGTTTATGGAATAAAACTCATAAAACACGCCGGGATGATCGAGTGTGAACTGGTATGTTGACCAACGTTTGTAATTTAGTATAACGAATGTACATTTCACTTATTTGTTTAACAGACCTCTTTTCGAATAGCCAACGCATTACTAGCGAACAGACCGTTCTTTTCATTCAAGTTTTACTTTTACGCTAGTAAAAGTAATAAAACTGTCAAAGTTGTGTAACCAATACCCATATTAGAAAGAGCCATATAAATTTCTGTTGTTCGCATGACCGCAAAAGTAAGTTAAGTACATTCGCTGTGCTGTCTTTATTGAGGGACGGGATTGAGGTATTCATTCAGTGTCAATCGTCTACAAATGAAATCTTTTTTCTATTTTTCTAGTTCTTCACATTAAATTTGATGCACTTGCTTGACTCGCTTATAGAACCTGCAGTCCTGTGGACGAATAATACTTTTTTAAAAAAAGAAGATATGAGTGCCCCTATAATTCACATTTTCATTTCCACCTTTTAAACTGTTCTAGAATCACTAGAGTCACAATAATTTAAAGCTACTAAGTTCTCCAAGATTCTTGAGCAGTATGAGCTTGTTTGTACACCAGTCGCTTGTGTTTTGATTTCACGACACGGATCTTGGCTGGTCAGCTGTTTGGCATCGCAGTTTGCAAACACTGATTTCACGCTAAGGCAGGAAACAGAGCATCTTCCCTCAAAACAAACAACCATAAAGCAGCAACTTATTCTATTTACTAATTCTCATAATTTGATTTTATATACTTATTAAGGCATGCATATTATTTACAGTTTTGTTTGTATATATTGCTTTTTTAGTTTTTTTTTCTTTCCACGTGATTCTCCAAAGTGTGCGGAAGTCATTTCATCCGTTAACAGATGGTGTTAACTCTCCCATTTCTTTCTGCTTTCGCAATAATTTTGCCTTTGCGTGAGGAACTATACGATGGAGATAATAATAGTCAACTTGTTTACGGGCAATCCTAGCCAGGACACTTTGTTTGCAAAATACTTCAGCTGACATCAGCAGTCTGTCTGCAGTTGAAATGTGCTGTTTTCCCTCTCGTACGTCGAGTATTGGTTTCTTGATTAATTGCTCTCCGCGCTCGTAAACTAAGAATGGGGTCACGTGTCACGATGGACGCTATTTAAAGCTCGACAATCACGGTTAGTAAACGACATGCCGTCAGCGAACCTCCACTCAAGTTTTCAAAAGACTTGAAACAAATACGCGTTGTACGAAGTGATAAGCACATATGTACCGCACAAGGGTGATACTACGAGAGAAAAAAAATAACATTTAAGGTTTTTACTGCTTATTCGAACATTCGTTCTATTATTTACGTTTCTACCAGCCCACCTGTACTGTAAGCTATTTCCGTGACTGAATGTTTAAAGTATAAATAAAACACTACATAAACATTGCATTTAAGCTTAACGCATTCACTGTTTACAAACTTTCGTTGGAACCACTGACTGTGTTAAGCTCGAATGCAGTGCTCTCGAAGAAAATACTTGCAGGCTTCCCAGTTGCAGCGTACTTGAGTTAAACACAGATGCCCCCACCTGATGATGGAGCAAAGTCTCCGAAACTTACTGTAAATAAAAAAAAAAAAAACTTAAAAGCAGCTACTTATGTTGTGTTATTTGTATCTACTAGTCTAATTCCGCTTGGCAGACACATTTTCTTTAAATCGTGATATCTGATTATGTAAATCACCTATGTATGTGATTTTTGATTGTATTCTTGACTTTTGTGAAACCGCTGTATACACTTCATACTTTTAGGGGAATTTACTGCAAAGTCTCTTATGAATGGTGGGCCCCATGTGGTTCCCAAGTCGTGCAGCGACCATAAACCATAAAATTACCAAATATGCAGCAACAGTCGCAAAATCATGTTTTATTTATTCACTTTTGCAAATCGATTTCAACTGATTAACAGCCATTAACCAATACCTGAGTACTAGTCAGGGCACATATTGGTTGAAAGCAGCAATGGTGGCTGTTAATCAGTTGAAATCGATTTGCAAAAGTGAATAAATAAAACATGATTTTGCGACTGGTTTCTGCAAAATTGGTAATTTTTTTTGCAAAGTCTCTGTTAACATGTGATGCGGCAGTCAGAAAAACTGTGTTCAGGAGTGACGTTAGACAGTACCTGAAACTCTAGCAGTACACACGACTGAGAGCCTAACAGATACACTGTCACGTCTCCGTATGTCCATCTTTGTAGAGATGGTTGCGGGTCTCGGCTGCTCGATAGAGGATTTCAAGTTAAACACCTTTCATCCGTCAAGTTCCCAGACTTATTTTATTTGGCAACCAGTTTCAGCGTTTCACTACGCCATCTTCAGGCCCCTGACCGGCGTGTAGGAAGGATATAACTCGGCTGTGATCAAAACACGTTGACGGTGAAAGTGATCACTGCAGCAAAATATTGCTGGCCCCTGTTTTGATCACAGCCGAGGTATATTCTTCTTACACGCCGGTCAGGGACCTAAAGATGGCGTAGTAAAACGCTGAAACTGGTTGCCAAATAAAATAAGCTTGGAAACTTGACGGATGAAAGGTGTTTAGACATCCACTATACTGTCGTACAGAGGAGTCATTTACGCACAGTATGAAGTTTTCAAAACATTGACCTACAAGACCTAGTAAATTTATTTATTTATTTATTGCCAAATTATAGACCTCTTACCTGATGTTTAAAACAGGTCGTACATCTTAGAATTCGTCTTTTTACAGTTTTCTTTCCTTTTGTTTTATCCACAACATTTACAAAGAATGATACTTTTCAAAATAATAATTTAAGGTTGAAATATAAATAAAATTTTGCTGTTTTTTAAGAAGAACATAAAAAGAAGATAGGATAGATGAGAGATTTGTTAGTACCATCACCGATTGTGACTGACGGTGAATACCTCGGAATGGTTTCTTCGAGCCGTTGACCGCCAATCTCTCTCTCTCTCTCTCACACACACACACACACACACACACACACACACACACACACACACACAAATGGTTATTAGTAGAGAAATAATGTTGCTTATCCTATTTATTACTAATCCTATGTATTAACTACTTTAGGTACCCATAATGTACAGCATTTGGTGTTTTCTTGGCTAGATTGCCAGCACTTTTGCTTACTTACTATCACATCTCAGCTTCCTCCTCCTGTTCCTCCTCATTGTCACTATTTTCGTTGTCATTGTGGGTATCGCTGCCCATTCTCTGCAGATTGCTGTTACGCTGCACATAGGCATGTCTGTAATGTCGTGTCCGCGTATACTCATCATGTGCTGTTTTTGAAATACTGTTTGTCACTGCGTTTAATTGTCTCAATTAATTAAGACCTAGTAAAGCGAGGTGAACACAGTCCAGACACACAAGACGTCGTCAGAGTTGCGACTCGCATTCGGGAGGACGACGGTTCAATCCCGCGTCCGGCCGTCCTGACTTAGGTTTTCCGTGATTTCCCTAAATCGCTCCAGGCACATGCCGGGATGGTTCCTTTGAAAGGGCACGGCCGAATTCCTTCCCCGTCCTTCCCTAATCCGATGAGACCGATGACCTCGCTATTTGGTCTCCTACCCCAAGCAACCCAACCCAACCAACTCAGAGTGATTAGAAATTTAACGACGTTTTAATAAAGAAGGCTTCGCGCTTTGATTTGAAAGCGTTGCTAAGCATACAACGTATTGTGGAATTGGTTTATCACTGGTTTCTGTACCGGTCTTTATTGTAAAGCCAAACTGTAAGTAGCTACCACCATACTCGTCGTCAGGCGTTGGTTTACGTTTTGTAAATGCGTCCTTAGAAGGATCTTCCTGTCTTAAAAATCGTTTCACTGTTGATTTAAAACACGATCACGTTTAAATCTTGTGGCTAGGGCCTCCCTTCGGGTAGACCGTTCGCCTGATGCAAGTCTTTTGAGTTGACGTCACATCGGCGACTTGCGTGTCGATGGGGATGGGATGATGATGACAACACGACACCCAGTCCCTGGGCGGAGAAAATCTCCGACCCAGCCCAGAATCGAATCCGGGCCCCTTGGCATGACATTCCATCGCCCTGACCACTCATCTACCGGGGCGGACACGTATAAGTTAAGTTCCACAATACGGTTAAACTTCACAATTGTGGTAATCAGTAATCATCTCGTAATACGCACACTCCGGTTCCAGACGCAACCTTTCTTCGTATCAGGGGCCATTAACGACCTTGACTTCCGGAAGGCGTTCGATACAGTTCCGCACTGTCGCCTGATAAACAAAGTAAGAGCCTACGGAATATCAGACCAGCTGTGTGGCTGGATTGAAGAGTTTTTAGCAAACAGAACACAGCATGTTGTTGTCAATGGAGAGACGTCTACAGGCGTTAAAGTAACCTCTGGTGTGCCACAGGGGAGTGTTATGGGACCATTGCTTTTCACAATATATATAAATGACCTAGTAGATAGTGTCGGAAGTTCCATGCGGCTTTTCACGGATGATGCTGTAGTATACAGAGAAGTTGCAGCATTAGAAAATTGTAGCGAAATGCAGGAAGATCTGCAGCGGATAGGCACTTGATGCAGGGAGTGGCAACTGACCCTTAACATAGCCAAATGTAATATATTGCGAATACATAGAAAGAAGGATCCTTTATTGTATGATTATATGATAGCGGAACAAACACTGGTAGCAGTTACTTCTGTAAAATATCTGGGAGTATGCGTGCGGAACGATTTGAAGTGGAATGATCATATAAAATTAATTGTTGGTAAGGCGGGTACCAGGTTGAGATTCATTGGGAGAGTCCTTAGAAAATGTAGTCCATCAACAAAGGAGGTGGCTTACAAAACACTCGTTCGACCTATACTTGAGTATTGCTGATCAGTGTGGGATCCGTACCAGATCGGGTTGACGGAGGGGATAGAGAAGATCCAAAGAAGAGCGGCGCGTTTCGTCACAGGGTTATTTGGCAACCGTGATAGCGTTACGGTGATGTTTAATAAACTCAAGTGGCAGACTCTGCAAGAGAGGCGCTCTGCATCGCGGTGTAGCTTGCTGTCCAGGTTTCGAGAGGGTGCGTTTCTGGATGAGGCACCGAATATATTGCTTCCCCCTACTTATACATCCCGAGGAGATCACGAATGTAAACTTAGAGAGATTCGAGGGCGCACGGAGGCTTTCCGGCAGTCGCTCTTCTCGCGAACCGTAAACCACTGGAACAGGAAAGGGAGTAATGACAGTGGCACGTAAAGTGCCCTCTGCCACACACCGTTGGGTGGCTTGCGGGGTATAAATGTAGATGTAGATGTAAAGTAGCAATAAGTGTAATAAATCACTCACAGAGTAATGACTACCGCAGCACCGCACACTGATACACCGCGTACGTTTTCAGCAGTTGCAAAGCGGCAGGAAAACGCGAATAGCCACCGAGAAGACACGATCTAAATATCGCCAACGTCAAAAGCGTGCGAAACATTTCCGCCCAAAGCAGCGTCGCCTAATGAAGAGACGCGCGGTGAGGAGGGGGAGGGGCGGGTGGAAGGGTGAAATCCAATTTGCCTGTCTCCTCTTTACAGTCCGAAACATGCTACGGCAACTCCATGTTCTTTAACATTATACAGATGCGATTTTTATCAATGACTTTTCTATCATTTCACGTTAAAAATAAAGCAGCCTGAGAGAATTTAATTTATATCAGTACGTGTTTAAGCATGCCAGCTGTCCTTGAGAACCACCTGTGGTACGCATACCACCGTCTGGGAAACCCTTCAATAGACCGTCTCGTGATGCAGCGTCTGCGAGTAGAGTTTACCGAGTTGCGACACGAAAGGAACAGAAAAATTAAAACGCGTTATGAGTGGGGTGGACTCGCAAATCCTATTTTGTACAGGTCGTGCTTTCCAGGCTGCGCTATCCGAGAAGACGTTCAGCAGCAGCAGCCAGCCAATAGCCGACACTGCGTTGTCGGCACTACCCGCCCAGCTGTATCTGTGCTGCAACACAATGCAAATAAAGCTGTAGTAAAAACGAGAGAGGCGAAACAAGAAAACACCTTGTTTTTCTCGCACCTCGAGTCGCTTCTCGGAAGGGAAAGATTAACGGACACACCGGCTTGCCCGGTTTCGATTAAAGTAAATTCCCGGAACGCGCGCGGAGCTTACGTAACAGTTCCGCCTCGTCCCGGCTGCACGCACGTGTGCGGCAGCCGGGACCAGTTTGTACGCGCGCCGCGCCGCGCCGCCGGCCTTGCGCTGCGGTCAGATTTCGGTGCGAAGAGGTGACAGGGCAGAATCGACACGGCGCCGACCGGACCACGCGCTGGCTGTGGTTATACCTGGGCGTACCGAGGGCGCTCGGCCGCGCCGACGGTACCGTTTTTGACGGAGCAGCTCCGCTCGCTCGCTACCTGCATTCTTGTCCCTCTCTCTCTCTCTCTCTCTCTCTCTTTCTCTTCTCCCCTCCCCTCATACTTACCCGCTGCAGTCGCAACACCGTTCTCGTCGTCGCGGTGCTGTTGGCATTCCCGGTATTGTGTTTTCCAGAAATTGCCTGTCAGCGTGTTTCCAGGTATTTCTGAGGTCGCGGTCCTGGTGAGGGACGGCAGAGGTGGGGGGGGGGGGGGGGGGAGGGGGACAGCACTCGACCCCCTCGGCGGTACGCTCTCCGCGGCTTTCTGGAGCGACTGCCGCCTCGCGCAGAATTCAGTTTGCTTTGGTGCTCATAGGCCGCCTGAGGACAAAGTGGAGGGCGCATGAGGTAATGGCATCACTGTGTTTGTGGAAAGACGGCGTCCTCCGAGTTGCCACTGACGGACGCTTTCCGTCACAGCATCATTACTATTCTTCGATGTTTACATGTACATCCATACTCCGCAAGCCACCTGACGGTGTGTGGCGGAGGGTTTCTTGAGTACCTTTATCGGTTCTCCCTTCTATTTCAGTCTCGTATTGTTCGTGGAAAGAAAGACTGTCGGTATGCCTCTGTGTGGGCTCTAATCTCTCTGATTTTATCCTCATGGTCTCTTCGCGAGATATACGTAGCTGCGAGCAATATACTTTTTTTAACAAATCAAATCAAATTTTATTGTCGTTAAACAACTTGGTGTTGCAATAGACAGCGTCAAAAAATACAAGAAAAGGTACCAAAACACAATACAATACATACATGTTCTTCTTGTTGTGGTCTTCAGTCCTGAGACTGCTTTGATGCAGCTCTCCATGCTACTCTATCCTGTGCAAACTTCTTCATCTCCCAGTACTTACTGCAACCTACATCCTACTGAATCTGCTTAGTGTATTCATCTCTTGGTCTCCCTCAACGATTTTTACCCTCCACCCTGCCCTCCAATGCTACACTTGTGATCCCTTGATGCCTCAGAACACGTCCTACCAACCGGTCCCTTCTTCTTGTCAAGTTGTGACACAAACTCGTCCTCTCCCCAATTCTATTCAATACCTCCTCATTAGTTATGTGATCTACCCATCTAATCTTCAGCATTCTTCTGTAGCACCACATTTCGCAAGCTTCTATTCTCTTCTTGTCCAAACTATTTATCGTCCATGTTCCACTTCCATACATGGATACACTCCATACAAATACTTTCAGAAACGACTTCCTGACACTTAAATCTATACTCGATGTTAACAAATTTCTCTTCTTCAGAAACGTTTCCTTGCCATTACCAGTCTACATTTTATATCCTCTCTACTTCGACCATCATCAGTTATTTTGCTCCCCAAATAGCAGAACTCCTTCACTACTTTAAGTATCTCATTTCCTAATCTAATTCCCTCAGTATCACCCGACTTAATTCGATTACATTACATTATCCACGTTTTGCTTTTGTTGATGTTCATTTTATATCCTCCTTTCAAGACATACACGTTCCTTTTTTAAAGGTACCAATTAGTTTTTAAAAAGTATCCAGAAAACAAAAATATTTACAGTTATACATCTCCTTGGATCAAATTTGCCACAGAATATGATACCGCCTATATTTTCACTACATGCTGTAATCATCTTTCATTCTGGAGGCGTCTCAAGTTTTCTTCGAATTCCAGAATGTTGTAGGTTGTATTCAGAATCAGCCAATTTTTTGGTTTCTTCCCTAGTTGCTGTACTGGCATTTCCCTCAGTGTTATAGGCAGGTTGTTGAATAGCTTAATCCCCATGTAGTTATGGCAGTTTTGGGTTTTCTTTAGCCTTACCTGGGGCGTGTCAATGTAATGTTTATTTCTTGTGTTGTGTGAATGTACCTCCCCCCCCTTACTGTGAAGTTACTCTGGTTTTCTTTGGTGTCTATCAGACAGTGGTATATGAATATTGCAGAGAGAGTCATTATTTTCAGCTCCCTGAATACTGGTCTGCGTGATTCATTGTCGGGTAAGCCCTTTATACCCCCTAACTGCCCTCTTCTGCCACTTGAAAACTTCCTGAGCCCCAGAAGAGTTCCCGCAAAGTATTATGCCATAGACCAGGTGCGAGTGTAAAAAGGCATAGTATGCCTCTAACATGTGGCTCTTACTGACACAAGTCCTAAGTTTGCGCAATAAAAAAATTACTCTGGACAGTTTCTTGCATAGTTGTTGGGTATGTTCGCCCCAGTTAAAATTCGGGTCTAAATAAATTCCTAGCAGTTTGACAGATGTGTTTATCGTCCCTTCTGGTTTCAACTTACTCAAATGAAAATATATTGTCCCTGTTTTGTTGCCATTTAAGACCAATTTATTGCTTTGCAACCATGTGGTGGAGTTTTCTACCATGTGTGTGTTTTTTCCCTGTAAAGTTTCCAGATTTCCGTCTGATGTTATTAAGGTAAAGTCGTCAGCATATATAATTGATTTGTCTGGCAAGTTATGTGGGAGGTTATTGATATACACTAGAAAGAAAAATGGACCAATTACTGATCCTTGAATAACTCCGGTTTCATGTCTGATAGTTGGTTCTCGATTATGACCATTTGTAGTTTGTTATCAAGGTACGATTCTATTAGCGATAAATGTGAACCCTTTATTCCGTATAGTTTTAACTTAGAAAATAAGATCTCATGGGAAATAGTGTCGAAAGCTTGATTCCTCGGTGAAGGTACCACATGTTAGTTTGGCCTCTTTCCACAGATACCTGTCCGATGTGGTACTTGCTCGCAGCTACAGTACGGCTGTCTGCGTCATAGAGGCATACAAGTCACTCGACCGCGGGAAAGTGCTTTTTCCCCAAATTAAGAGTAGCGGCATTAAGAAATATTACAGTTCATTACAAATTAAGAGGGGCATAGCTTTTGTTGTTGTGATTACTTTGGAGGTCAGTTAAATGCAGTACATTCTTTTGTGAGGTTTCTGTCTGACACGAAGAACTTTAAGAGGACACGTATCAATGTTGTAATTTATTTTGCAGCACTACAATGTTGACATTTGGTCTGCTTATACTGAAAAATCAATTTGAAAATAATAACACTATACACAAGGTCATATGGTTCAAATGGCTCTGAGCACTATGGGACTCAACATCTGAGGTCATCAGTCCCCTAGAGCTTAGAACTGCTTAAACCTAACTAACCTAAGGACATCACACACATCCATGCCCAAGGCAGGATTCGAACATGCGACTAGATTGAAGCACCTAGAATCGCTCGACCACACCGGTCGACTACACAAGGTCAAAAAGGGCGTAGGCCACGTAATTGTTGAGCAAATACAAAAGAAGAGAGTTAATGGACATCTTGACTGAGAACGAAAAATTGTTGCGACTGAACGAAAAGCCAGTTTTTGTGACAGAGTTGTGTGTAGCGTCACGATTTAAATTTTTTTGGCTTTTAGGACGTGGCCATACAGCCATCTCAGCAGTGGAATGTCAGTTGTGACGATACGAACGTAAGAGCAACACAACATACAGTCCCCGTGCGGAGAAAGTCTCCGACCCGGTTGGGAATCGAACCCGCGCCCCTTCCGCTGGCAATGCGCCGCGCAGCTACCGAGGCGGACACGATTTAAACATCACCAGCGTCAGCTACGGTTGGCTTCCGACGTAATGTCGAACTTAACTGTAGTCTGGTGAACTATTAAAAATACCATCTCTTTAAGGGACCGTTTTGAGCTGTGGGCCGCTGTCGCTACACGTAAACGGTGTAGAAGCTACGAAAACACATCTGCTTCTCATTTACGGAGAACCGAACATCGTTAGTAAACTCCCGGTAGTGCGATATGGAACAGTATCAGAGCACTCGGGCATGAAAGGTTCGCGGTAAAGCTGGAGCAGCTTGTGTGTGTGTGTGTGTGTGTGTGTGTGTGTGTGTGTGTGTGCTCGCGCGCTATGATAAGGAGGCGGCGACTCGGGTCTGATAAATATGATAATGCGGACGGCGTGCTTCTGCGAAGCGACCGCAGCGCCGCGCGGGTGTGTGGCCACCACGTGTGTGACGGGAGATGCTCTCGCTCGACAAAAGGAGCGCAGTCCCACGGCAAAACTTAGCAATGTGCGTTCATAGCACGCACCACGGACGACAGATTGCCCGGTCAGTGTCTATTCTGTATCTACAGGGTCCGTCACGGGAATTACATGGTTTTCAAATAGGATGCACTCTGTCAGTTTTGTTTAAAATATTTTTTATTTATGACAATACATGGTTTATGTGGCCTCCCCCCCTTCCCGAGTACATTTGTATATCCCTCCTCTGCCTTTCCCTACTCCCTGTCGCGTCTGCCCAGCACCTCCCCCCTCTTATGGGCCCCCCCTTCCCCCCACCTAGTTTTTTCCTCTCTTCCCCCCCCCTTTTCACTTCCCGTCATCTGTCCGGGTTCCCCCCACCTGCCCTGGGCTGTGATGTATCATATTTGTGCCAATTTTTTAGTGCAGTGTTGAAGTGAATGTTCAGTGTTGTTCGTCTTTCCAAAGTGTTGCGAACAGAAAACATGCTGTCGCTGAGTGTGAATTTTATATCTCTTGCGAAAAGAAACCAGACTGTCGCCGTGTTTTTTTAATTGTCTGCCTATTATTTTACCTGTCTGCTTCATATGTATTTTATTAGCATCATCAACCCTTTGTTCTATGCTTTAAATTCCACGATTTTCCGCCATGGTACCATTTAAGTCTCCGATTTTATCGCCTGTTTTTATTATTTATTATCTTCATCTTTGTAAAACAAATTCTGTAGGCTGAAGAGCGGCATACTACGATGCTGCCAGCCCACCCCCTTCGGGGGGAATCGAAACCCAATAACGAAAAAAAAAAATACGTTGGCAATTTCATTGTTTCATTATGTCTTGTAGATCAGGTCGCTCAGATGTTAGCTGTTTACGTTCATGCATGATCCTGAAAACTCAAGAGTAGTGTCAGCCGACATCTGGCGTGGGATACGAACGATTTCCTCCTCGGTTGTCATCCTTCTATCTTCAAGGCGATATGGCTAGTTAATATATACTCGGTACTTGAGATATAACCACAAAAAGAAATTAGATAAGATTAGATCGGGGGAGCGAGGAGGCCAATGTAGATTGCCACCTTCTCTTTCTTATTTGATTAAAAATGAAACTTCTCCAGCTGTACTTAAGATTTCAGATTTATTTCATTTTCAATAAAACTTATTCCAGCTAATGTCCCACCAGCATCCAATTTAAATATGGATGTACAAAGATTCTCCTTCTTAGATCAGGCTGATTAGCAGCAGTTCGCCATCCATTTCTCTCTTTGGCCTTCCTTTTGAGAGCGGAGTAGGTGATGCAGCTGGTATCCTCTACGATCTGGCCTTTGTATTCTAGTCTCAGCCTGCCTCTTCTATTCTTAGCTTTACTGTCCCTTCAGTGATACTTTTAATGATACCACCATGTCTCAGCAGTTGGCCGACACATGCGTCCCTTCTGTGTTCGATTACCTCCAGGAGACAAGGCACTCCGTGGAGCAGTTCTTCGTTTGATATCTTGTATGCCCAGGAAATCTGGAGCATTCTGTGGCAGCACCACATCTCGAAAGCTGTTTTTTATGTTTTTCTGCTTATCCGAGTGTCCATGTTTCACTTTCGTACTGCAGGACACTCCAAACAAACGCGTTTATGAGGCTTTTCCTGGGATGCTTGTCCATGCTGCTGGACGTGAAAACGTATCTTCTCTTGTTAAAAGCAACTTTTGCCTGGTGTATTCGGCTTTCAGTATCCTTCCTTCACCTTCCGTCTGATGTAATTTTACTCCATAGGTAGGCAAAGGATTCCACGGTCTCCAGTCCATAGTTAAGTGAGCACTGGGCTACGGTGCTTCGCCTGCTCACCACTAGGACTTGTTTTGTCTTTATTGTTTTAGTGTTACAGTACGACCTGAGAGTGGTTCCCATCTGGCCCAGCGTCGCTTCTAGTTGTTCTGCATCTTCACTCAACACTTCACGCAAATCGACATGCGCAAATATTTGAGCAGTGGTACGAACGAATGCTGATTTGTGTGTAGTCAGCTGCGCTCTACTTCGAAGGCGGTCGCTACTAAATCGTCATAATTACTTGTTATTGCATGAGAGCTGTAGACTAAAGACTGAAATATGGTTCGATGCTGACCTCAAAGTTACTCTATCCAGAGCGGATCTCTTCAACTCTACACAGCCACTGAAACTTGAATCCGTTTCAACCACCTTAAATGAATTCAAGGCACAGCCTCCATCTGCAATGTTTATCCTTCAGACTTACCCCCATTATAACTGTGAATACTATTCCTAGCTATTATGTTATCTTTCTTCTGTCTCATCTGCTAACCTTTCCCTACTGTTTCTCGCTCTTCCATGCACCAGTCAACTTCTTCACCAAATAATGATTCTCTCCGTACTGCTCTTGCTGCTGATACTCAAATTCGACAATAACTGAATGGCCAAATTATTTACCACAATGTTAATAAGCTAACATTTCTGAAATGCCATTCCGATCGAAGCTATGCGGACACATATTAGTGAACATTACCCTTGGCTTTTATCACTGCTTGAACTCTGCTGGGGAGATTTCCAATGAGATTTTTGCATGTATGTGGAGGAGCTCCCTCAAGAACAGAAATCACAAAGACAGGGATATTGGACGCTGGGATCTGTAACGAAGTCCATGTTCTAATACGTCTCACAGGTGTTCCATTGGCCTCACGTTGGGATTCCTGGCAGGCCACTCCATTTCAGGGGTGTTATTGTCCACAAACCACTGCCTCACTGATGCTGCGCTGTGAGAGGGTGCATTGTCGCGTTCATGCTGTGAGGGGTCCACTTATACATGGAGCCCCAGTTTGTAATACATTACATGACATTTTTCATGAAATATATTACAAATTCGGGCTCCATGTACGAGTGGACCCCTCACATAAAAAAAACAAAAAGAGTGTAACGTTATTGCATTTTTTTTTTTCATCAGTCTACTGACTGGTTTGATGCGGCCCACCACGAATTCCTTTCCTGTGCTAACCTCTTCATCTCAGAGTAGCACTTGCAACCTACGTTCTCAATTATTTGCTTGACGTATTCCAATCTCTGTCTTCCTCTACAGTTTTTGCCCTCTACAGCTCCCTCTAGTACCATGGAAGTCATTCCCTCATGTCTTAGCAGATGTCCTATCATCCTGTCCCTTCGCCTTATCAGTGTTTTCCACATATTCCTTTCCTCTCCGATTCTGTGTAGAACCTCCTCATTCCTTGCCTTATCAGTCCACCTAATTTTCAACATTCGTCTATAGCACCACATCTCAAATGCTTCGATTCTCTTCTGTTCCGGTTTTCCCACAGTCCATGTTTCACTACCATACAATGCTGTACTCCAGACGTACATCCTCAAATTTCTTCCTCAAATTAAGGCCGGTATTTGATATTAGTAGACTTCTCTTGGCCAGAAATGTCTTTTTTGCCATAGCGAGTCTGCTTTTGATGTCCTCCTTGCTCCGTCCGTCATTGGTTATTTTACTGCCTAGGTAGCAGAATTCCTTAACTTCATTGACTTCGTGACCATCAATCCTGATGTTAAGTTTCTCGCTGTTCTCATTTCTACTACTTCTCATTACCTTCGTCTTTCTCCGATTTACTCTCAAACCATACTGTGTACTCATTAGACTGTTCATTCCGTTCAGCAGATCATTTAATTCTTCTTCACTTTCACTCAGGATAGCAATGTTATCAGCGAATCGTATCATTGATATCCTTTCACCTTGTATTTTAATTCCACTCCTGAACCTTTCTTTTATTTCCATGATCGCTTCCTCGATGTACAGATTGAAGAGTAGGGGCGAAAGGCTACAGCCTTGTCTTACACCCTTCTTAATACGAGCACTTGGTTCTTGATCGTCCACTCTTATTATTCCCTCTTGGTTGTTGTACATATTGTATATGACCCGTCTCTCCCTATAGCTTACCCCTACTTTTTTCAGAATCTCGAACAGCTTGCACCATTTTATATAGTCGAACGCTTTTTCCAGGTCGACAAATCCTATGAAAGTGTCTTGATTTTTCTTTAACCTTGCTTCCATTATTAGCCGTAACGTCAGAATGGCCTCTCTCGTTGCATTGCATTAAAATATTATTATTTGTGTTTGTTAATGGATATGCAATGCATAATATTTGTCTTACGGAAAGTTACTGTGTAATGTGTTGTTGAGCAAATGGTGTGCTTAATCAGTTGCACTGTAATCCAAAAACAAATTGAACAGCTTAATTTGGAAAACCAGTATGTAATGCCTATAATGATATCAGTCCCTCTGAAATTTACTCACTCTCATGAGCAGCGAGTTCTATGGCTTTGTGCAATAAACTGATAAAATTCCCTATGCAAATAAACAATGAAAGACATTTTCCTTAGCTCTTGAGTCGCAACGGATGTAATCTTGGTATTCTGTTCTCTTCACAGTAGGCACAGAAAATATTCAGTCTTGGCTCAGCGAAGTGCAATGCTGGCCATAAAATGGCTTCATACAAATAATGTCAGTAGATTAGTTGATAAATGAATAACCTTGCAAATGCTCAGTGAAGATTTTGGATATTGTCTCAGTGCTGTGCAATGTCACCCACACTAAAGCTATTACAAACATTAATACTGTTCTGATTCTGGCACAGTCAATATTTTTTACTCGATTGAAAAATCATTTCTCTCAACAAAAAAAAAATCTTTGGATTTAATTAAATACGACGTGGAAGAGGATGAGGTACTGAGAAGGGGTATCCTAAGACCTAAAACTTTAGTTCGAAAATTGTATTCAAAATAAAGTTTCTCCTTCATAAAATGTAATATGAAACATTTTATATTAACTTAAAAATCAGTGAACTTCTCAATTGTTCTACAATTCTCACTTACTGACGTAGTTAACAATACTTGTATTGTTACATGACAAAAGGTCTGACATCGTTTGACAAAACAGATTCCAAAATTTAACTTCCTTGTATCAGGTGTACAAAATACACAAAATATTACCAATGGGGTATACCTAATCAACCTATATATTAAATCTGATGGAAGATACTTGGTTCCTGCATTCAAGGGACAGTAGCGTTAGTATTAGCAAAATCCACAATGCGTTGCTGCATACTTAAAACTAAACATACAAAGTTTCATTATCTTACAAAACTGTATTATGCTGCGTCCATAGGCCAACAGCTGAATTCCTACAGCCAGCCACCAGCTTAAAGTCTTACATCATACCTTTAACAGAGTGTGGCGGCAATTGCCACTGCGCTCCGCGCGCCCCTACTTAACAATCGATTCTGCCACTCAGGTAACATCTTTGATTCAGTGGTGTCACAGATACAAGCTCTTCTACTTGTGATAACCATGTCATGTCATTTTTCATTAAATATATTACAAACTTGAGCTCCATATACAAGTGGACGCCTCACAATGCAAACAATCATCGTCTCCGAGCTGTACCTCTACCGCACGCAGTAAACAATTCTCTAAAAATAGCTCCTATTTGTTCTGCAGCACTAGAGTGTCCCTGGCCGTCAGTACATGAGACCTGCCCGGTCCTGGTTCAGCTGTGGTTGCTCCTTCGCATGTCCACTTCACAATGAAATCACCAGCGTCGAACTGGGCATATTTAGAAGGTCTGAAATGCCCTCGATGGATTTGCTACTCATGTGATGTCCAGCGACTCTATCACGTACAAAGTCACTTAGCTCTCTTGGCCGATCCACTATGTTGTTGCTTTTCTACTAACAACACAACACTTCCCACCCCCTTTCACACTAGCAGATTCTCTTCTTGTTACACACAGCAGTACGTAGGGATTTCCAGACGCTTTTCGTCAGATAGTGTTACTATACCCAGTGCTGATTTTCTGGAAAAAATTAAGTGGTGCTCTGAATGACCTGCTGTCAATGTCTGGCGTTCAGAAATTATCGCTGTAACAAATTATAACATACGTCCAACGCGTATCTTAATGTAAGAAAATAATCCACATTTATATGAGGGGTATTTGGAAAATAAGGCCCGATCGGACGCGAAATGGAAACCACAGTGAAAAATGATGTGTGGTTTGAGGTTTTCGGGCGCTAAACAGCGTGGTCATCAGCGCCCAAACGCGTAGAAACAGGAACACAAGCAGTGAAGGGACGAAGACGGACAACGGACAAGGAGAATGGCTAAAACAGGCCTGACGCAGTTCCAAATCCTCTTATGCAGAGGCAAAACAAGAGGAAAAGAAACGCACTAAAAAAGGAAAGGAAACACAAGGAAAAGAGAACAGAAATCGAAGTGAAACAAGTAGGTAATCGTGACTGGCGGACCTCTTACCTAAAACCTGGGTGAGCCAGTCACCCAGCAGCACATTAAAATCCTCTCCCTAAAATCCGAGGCAACAAATTGGACAGGACACAAAACCGTAAGACCTTAACCACAGTCGTTGCGTCGTCTTGCAAAATAGATGGCAAATCCGGTGGCAAGGAAACCACCGCCCTCTGGTCAGAGAATAAAGGACAGTCAAGTAAAATGTGGCGGACAGTAATCTGGACGCCACAAGCGCTGCAGATTGGGGGGTCCTCCCGCCGGAGTAAAAAACCGTGCGTTAAGGGACTGTGCCCGATGTGGAGGCGAGTGAGGAGAACCTCATCCCGCCTGCACGACTGGTAGGACGTACGCCATGGCCGCGTGGTGGCCTTGACTAAACGCAGCTTATTTTCAACGACTGCCAGCCAATCCTCTTCCCATTGACGCAAGCCCTGCACAGATGTGTTGGGCAATTGCTCCGATATGCCTGTCGATGTTGTCACGTCGTTCTTGTCAGTTCTGAGCGCACAGCGAGCACGTAAACCGAGAACAACAGTGTCTCCCGCCAAGTAAGTGCCCTGGCGAGAGACTTCGCCTGATTTCGTGCAACCCACATAACATAACTGCCATGCGGTACCTTCTTCGCGACGATTCTCGCCCGCATTCTGCAGGGGCAATGAAAATACTCCTGCAGCGTTTCCGATGGGACGTGTCCCATCTGCCACAGTACAGTCCATAAACAGCTCCTCCTGAGTTTCATCTCTGCTCAGATGAACAGCTGTCTATGAAGACAACAGTATTCTGGCGCAGACAACGAACTATAGACCAGGGTAGTGAATTGGCGGAAAGCACCGGCGGCTGCCTTCTATGATGAAGGTATCGGAAAGTTGGTACAACGCTACGACAAATGTTCAGGTCGGAGCTGCGACTATGTGGAGGCCTGGCACGAAGTCGACATTCCTAAACATCCCAAAGGTGTGCTATAGGATTCAGGTCAGGACTCTGTGCAAGACAGTCCATTACAGGGATGTTACTGTCGTGTAACCACTCCGCCACAGGCCGTGCATTATAAAACGGTGATCGATCTTGTTGAAAGGTGCTATCGCCATCCCCGAATTGCTCTTCAAGAAGGTGCTTGAAACATCAATGTAGGCCTGTGCTGTGATACTGCCGCGCAAAACAACAAGGGGTGTAAGCCCCCTCCATGGAAATCACGACCACACCCTAACACCACCGCCTCCGAATTTTGCTGTTGGCATTACACACGCTGGCAGGTGAGGTTCACTGGGCATTCGCCATACCCACACCATGCCATCGGATCGCCACATTGTGTACCGTGATTCGCCAGTGCACACAACGTTTTTCCACTGTTCAGTCGTACAATGTTTACGCTCCTTACACCAAGCGAGCCGTCGTTTGGCATTTACCGGCGTGATGTGTGGCTTATGAGCAGCCGCTCGACCATGAAATCCAAGTTTTCTCACCTGCCGCCTAACTGTCATAGTACTTGCAGTGGATCCTGATGGAATTCCTGTGTGATGGTCTGGATAGATGTCTGTCTATTACACATTACGACCCTCTTCAACTGTTGGCAGTCTCTGTCAGTCAACAGACGAGGTCGGCCTGTACGTTTTTGTGCTGCACGTGTCACTTCCCTTTTCGACTTCACTATCAGATCGGAAACAGGGGACCTAGGGATGTTTATGAGTGTGGAACTCTCGCTTACTGACGTATGACACAAGTGACACCCAACCACCTGACCACGTTCGATGTTTGTGAGTTCCGCGGAGCACCCCATTCTGCTCTCTCACGATGTCTAATGACTACTGAGGTCGCTGATATGGCGTACCCGGCATTAGGTGGCATCACAATGAAAAACATATGTTTTTGGGGGTGTCCGGATACTTTTGATCACATAGTGTACATTTCAAGTTCAGCGTGGTATTCAAATGCAACAGTGTGCGTGATAGTAGTTCGGTCGTACACTTGGGGAGGATCTTTTTGTTTGTCGAAGCTTTCAAATCGGGAGGGCGTTTGGAGCGGCCATGAAACCAGGTGAAAATTCAGAATAAGGAGGAAGAGTAGGAGGAGGTCTTGAATGTCTAAGCAAACAGCAGACATTAGGAAAGGGGGTGTACTTTTCATTACCAATCTTAATGCGGTTATCCCAGGTGCCCAGGTCTGGCGATAACCAATGCTTCGTTTCCTTATTAACCGAAAACAAGTAACGGGTTGCCACCGGCAGTTTTGTTCAAGTGCAGAGATTCTCCTGACGAGTATCCTTCCCCACGCAGTAGTGTGACAAAATAACGAGAAGGCTCCTTAGTAACGGCTGCCCGCGATCTTAACAAAATTAATGGATTCTTCGTCCCTCATCTGGCGAGACGTGGGAACACGTAATACACCCAGGAACATGATCGGTTTGGTGGTCCATAATGTTCCACAGGCGCGCTAACCTCCAAGTCGTTGCACACGGCACACCTACGAGCGTCTTTTCGTGACTGAATTCGGCACTGACTCTATTTTTAGGGATGACAATACCCGACCGCATCGAACTGCATCATACGTGAAGGAGTTGTTGGATCGAGCCTATATTCGGCATATGGACTCACCTGCCCATTCCCACGGATCAAACCCCATCGAACACGTGTGGGATGCCTTTCGGAGGTGTCTTGGAGGACGTCCGCGTGCACCAGTGACGCAATAGTTGTGAGTCGCGCTGGTCGACGAATGGAAGGTCCCACCGCGTGAACTCCTCGTCAACACTGTGGCCAGCATGGGAGCACATTGCAGAGCATGCACTGTAATCCGTGGCGACCGCACACGCTATTGAGAACCATGTACCGACTTTTGTAATGTCCAGGGGAGCGTGATACATTATGGTGGCTTCAGTGTAATTATTGTCTTTGAATGAAAGTGTCATTTCTATTCGTTTCTGTAGCCTTGTACCAAGGAGGCAGGGGAAAAGAATGTTGTTACGGATGGCCAGTATCGTCTTTCTACAACACGAATGCACTCGTGGATTAACACGGTTTTTTATTTACATGGCCTGGATACTTAACTTCTGTTGTGGTACAAGCTCATCGGTAATAGTTCTACAAACAATCCTGTTGCGAGAAGATCTGCAACTGAGCACTATAGCAGAAGTTGTAAATACCGCTTCAGTTGTAAATTTCTTTATTTTCGCTCGACCGGTTTCGGACTGTTATAAGCCCATCCTCAGGTGCCATAGCTGTGCTGTGGTCGCCGAGCGCCGCGTGTACAAAGCGCGGTGTGCTTCCCTGTTCTGCGCTCATTGGCAGTTTCTAAGTAGAATAATTACATTTATTAAGAACAATTAAAGTAACATTTACACCCATAGTTAATTCGTATGATAACGCCAGAATGTGTGAAATTTGTAAACGTTATTGATATTTTGAAGGATACTACTTAGTGTGATGGTACCGTGGCGTGAGCAGCACAGGTTGCGCAGGTCTCAGACACGTGTTGCTTGGAGACTTTTCCTTCGGAGCAGTGCTGGCGTGCAGTCATAAATGGAATAAAGTGACGTCTATCTTTTAACAGTCGGTCTTTTCTTCTTTGTCGATACACGGGCAAACATTTTAATAACTCATGGTTTAACGCAAAAACTGGCAAAGAAATGAACGGTTACGTCATCCGCATTCGCCTGCTGTCCAAGGGAAACCTGCAGAAGACCTTTATCTGGCTGGGGAACTGGAACTAATGTAAGTTTGTTTTTGGGACCAAGTCCATTATCGAGACAAAAATTAAAATTTTGTGTATGTGTGTGTGTGTGTGTGTGTGTGAGTGCCAAAGGCCTTGAGCAGTGGTAACACCGGTTCCTGTCAGATCACCTAAGCTAGGGGCTATCGGGCTGGGGACTTGGATGAGTAACCATCCGGTCTGCCGAGCGCTGTTGGCAAGCCCTTGTGAGGCAAACTGAGGCGCCACTTGATTGAGAAGTAGCGGCTCCGGTCTCGTAAACTGGCATACAGCCAGAAGAGCGGTGTGCTGACCACATGCCCCTACATATCCGCATCCAGTGACGCCTGTGGGCTGAGGATGACACGGCGGCCGGTCGGACCGTTGGGTCTTCCAAGGCCTGTTCGGACCGAATGTGTGTGAGTGCGTGTGAGAACGTATTAACGTCTATTAACGTCTTTATAAGTTTAAGTCATTTCTTTTGTGTGTCATTTGTCCTTCTAAATTTACGAGTCTTACCATTGGTTGACAACAAACTTCATCAGAGAGTGAATGTTCTGTCAGGCGATGCGGTGGTAAGTTCCTATGGGACCAAACTGCTGAGGTCATCGGTGCTAGGCTTACACACTACTTAATCTGACTTAAACTAACTTACGCTAAGGAGAGGACATACACCCATGCCCGAAGGAGGATTCAGGACTCGGTTGTATAAAGACCTGTTTACCAGAGGTACTAGAGCGGACGCCAGATGTTATCCTTATTGCACACTCTTGACGTGCAAGCGAACACTTTATTCTTCAGCAACGAATTACCCCACGATATGATGCCACAGGACATGCTGACTAGAACAACTCATTCAAATGGTTCAAATGGCTCTGAGCACTATGGGACTCAACATCTTAGGTCATAAGTCCCCTAGAACTTAGAACTACTTAAACCTATCTAACCTAAGGACGTCACACACACCCATGCCCGAGGCAGGATTCGAACCTGCGACCGTAGCAGTCCCGCGGTTCCGGACTGCAGCGCCAGAACCGCTAGACCACAGCAAGCCCAAAAAGTTTTCACTTCGTCCTCGTGTTAGTTGCGAAGTATGTGACGATCGAAAAGCTCACACTTCAACGGACACGACGTTTTGCCACCGAGAGGAGGGGATAATTTACAGCAGAATACGCTGCGCTTGTACAACACCTGATGCACCTGTCCTACACAGGCGGCATTACAAGTGTTTCGAAACACGGCGGAGTTTTCTACGAACAGCTCAGAACTAGTCTCTGCTTGCCCTTGTTGCGGGTTGGATTCCTGCGCTCTCGCAGTTGCGAAATAGCTTTCCTGGAAGCTTATTAGCCTTTTTTTCATATCAGGATCTATTCGACGCTACATGATTTGCGGAGAAACATTCACTGCTTTTATCTTTGCTGACAGGCACTGCGAGACCTTGTGGGTAGTAAATGACTCTTGTCGATTGGGTAATGTCTCATTCGATCTTGCATACGTTAATGCAATTTCGACTTATTATCGTGCTGTAAACTTTTAACGTGTATCATTTATCCAAATCTTTTAATCAGCTGTGAATATGGCTCCTGAAATTTTCATTTCTTCTGCACCTTTAAATTTCCAGTAGTCTCTTATGCCGAGTGCCCGGAAGTTGTAAATTATCATACCTTTCGCGATAAGATATCTGTTACACTGATCACGTTGGGCAAACAGTGTTGCATTGAGATGAACTAGGTAGATAAATCCAACTTGACGTTTCTATCTTTCTCGTGACGTGTATCCGCTTTCGAAGCCGCCGACTGATGCTAATGTGGCTGCGATCGGGTCAGAGGTAGTCGGTTCGAATTCTTGCTCTGAACAATTTTCACCACCATTACTTTCATGACAGGAAGGAAGAGGACGGGAGCGTGGGGAAGGCGAAAATAGTGGCGTGCAGTTCCTGATCTCGAGACCTTGCTGCCGAGTCCAGTGTTACGTCCCAAATCAGTTGGCAAAATCTCTGGATGTGAAAGCATGTGATACCAAAGATCCATCCGTGAGATGGCAATGTTAAGGTCGATTACCTTTTCTGATGTATTCGAGTTACCCAGAGCTCATTCTGGACTGGGTTTGACCCTCCGGCTTGCTTTTCATTCAATAAAGGCCATACTGACAAAAAAATGGTTCAAATGGCTCTGAGCACTATGGGACTCAACTGCTGAGGTCATTAGTCCCCTAGAACTTAGAACTAGTTAAACCTAACTAACCTAAGGACATCACAAACATCCATGCCCAAGGCAGGATTCGAACCTGCGACCGTAGCGGTCTTGCGGTTCCAGACTGCAGCGCCTTTAACCGCACGGCCACTTCGGCCGGCGCCATACTGACACTCCGACATATTTTAGACTAGCATTTGTAAATTTAGAGAAAGCTTTCAACGATGTTGTCTGGAACACGCTTTCTGAAATTCCGAAAGATGCAGGCATAAGTTGTTGTTGTTGTTGTTGTTGTTGTTGTTGTGGTCTTCAGTCCTGACACTGGGTTGATGCAGCTCTCCATGCTACTCTATCCTGTACAAGCTTCTTCATCTCCCAGTACCTACTGCAACCTATATCGTTCTGAATCTGTTTAGTGTATTCATCTCTTGGTCTCCCTCTACGATTTTTACCCTCCACGATGACCTCCAATACTAAATTGGTGATCCCTTGATGCCTCAGAACATGTCCTACCAACCAATCCCTTCTTCAAGTTGTGCCACAAGGCATAAGTAGAGAGAGTGAAAAGTTATTTACAACTTGTGCAGAGACCAAGCTGCGGTTGTAAGAATTGTAGGGCACGGAACGACAGCGGTAGTTGGGAAAGGGGTGAGGCGTGGTAGAGGCATCTCCCCGACGTTATTCGTTGCGTACATCAAACAAGCAGTAAAGGAAATCACGGAGATATTTGGAAAGGGAGGAGAAGAAATAAAAACCTTGAGCTTTGCCGACGGCAAAAGATTTGCAAGAGCTGTTAAAATGGATAGCGCCTTGGAAAGATATTATAAGATGAATATCGACCAAACGTAAAATATTAGTAATGGAATGTAGTCGAATCGAAACAGGTGACGCGAACGTCAGTCTGATTACACTATTTGCTCACGTATCGACTTTAATACATGCAAACGAAAACAAATAACGTCTCTGAACAAAGTAGGCCTATTTCATATCTTTTTGTCAAGACCCTTGTAACAAGCAACAGTTGTATAGCACATACTTGATGCTGTCAAGGTTTCGCTATCACAGTGCAAATGCATGCAGATTGTGTAAAAGTGTGTGAAGTGATGTATCAACTGGCCATCAAAACGAAAACAGGCAGATGGACACTAACAGAAACGAGCCACCCGTACTGTAGCAGTAAGTACAAAACTGAAAAGGTTCGAAAACCGGTTCACGGAATACCAAATAACAATTCAAAAAAAGAGACTGGTTGAACTTTTGTGTATTTACATCCAGTTAAAAGTCACTGATTCTAAAATATTCGTAGGATAATGTGGAGTCTTATGCACTCGTCCCGTCTGGGTTACCTAAGGGGTGCTGCATTCTCGGAATGCTACACAAAAATTCAAGCCGGCCGGTGTGGCCGTGAGGTTCTAGGCGCGTCAGTCTGGATCCGCGTGACTGCTACGGTCGCAGGTTCGAATCCTGCCTCGGGCATGGATGTGTGTGATGTCCTTAGGTTAGTTAGGTTTAAGTAGTTCTAAGTTCTAGGGGACTGATGACCACAGATGATGAGTCCCATAGTACTCAGAGCCATTTGAACCATTTGAACAAAAATTCAAGCAACTAACATTAGTAGTTTTATTTCAATAAAGCAGATTGACAATACTTTTCTTTGAAATGAAAATGGTGTCGCAAGCAATGGGCGACATGCAACATAAATCCGCGTCCTTTGTTATACAGGATGGTCCAGTGATCGTGACCGGGCCAAATATCTCACGAAATAAGCGTCAAACGAAAAAACTACAAAGAACGAAACTTGTCTAGCTTGAAGGGGGAAACCAGATGGCGCTATGGTTGGACTGCTAGATGGCGCTGCCATAGGTCAAACGAGTATCAATTGCGTTTTTTTAAAATAGGCACCCCCATTTTTTATTACATATTCGTGTTGTACGTAAAGAATTATGAATGTTTTAGTAGGATCACTTTGTGATAGATGGCGCTGTAATAAACATATGGCTCACAATTTTAGACGAACAGTTGGTGACAGGTAGGTTTTTTTAAATTAAAATACAGAACGTAGGTACGTTGGAACATTTTATTTCGGTTGTTCCAATGTGATACATGTACCTTTGCGAACTTATCATTTCGGAGAACGCATGCTGTTACAGCCTGATTACCTGTAAATACCACATTAATGCAATAACTGCTCAAAATGATGTCCGTCAATCTCAATGCATTTGGCAATACGTGTAACGACATTCCTCTCAACAGTGAGTAGTTCGCCTTCCGCAATGTTCGCACATGCATTGACAGTGCGCTGACGCATGTCGTCAGGCGTTGTCGGTGGATCACGATAGCGAATATCGTTCAACGTTTCCCACAGAAGGAAATCCGGGGACGTCAGATCCGGTGAACGTGTGGGCCATGGTATGGTGTTTCGACGACCAATCCACCTGTCATGAAATATGCTATTCAATACCGCTTCAACTGCACGCGAACTATGTGCCGGACATCTATTATGTTGGAAGTACATCGCTATTCTGTCATGCAGTGAAACATCTTGTAGTAACATCCGTAGAACATTGCGTAAGAAATCAGCATACATTGCACCATTTAGATTGCCATCGATAAAATGGGGCCAATTAATCCTTCCTCCCATAATGCCTTACCATACATTAACCCGCCAAGGTCGCTGATGTTCCACATGGTAGATTTTCCGTTGCCCAATAGTGCATATTATGCCGATTTACGTTACCGCTGTTGGTGAATGACGCTTCGTCGCTAAATAGAATGTGTGCAAAAAATCTGTCATCGTCCCGTAATTTCTCTTGTGCCCAGTGGCGGAACTGTACACGACGTTCAAAGTCGTCGCCATGCAATTCGTGGTGCGTAGAAATATGGTACGGGTGTACTCGATGTTGATGTAGCATTTTCAACACCGACGATATTGAGATTCCCGATTGTCGCGCAATTTGTCTGCTACTGATGTGCGGATTAGTCGCGACAGCGGCTAAAACACCTACTTGGGCATCATCATTTGTTGCAGGTGTGGTTGTTTCCTTAAATTACTTAACTACCCGGCGAACGGTCCGGACACTTGGATGATGTCGTCCAGGATAGCGAGCAGCACACATAGCACACGCCCGTTGGACATTTTGATCACAATAGCCATACATCAACACGATATCGACCTTTTCCGCAATTGGTAAACGGTCCATTTTAACACGGGTAGTGCATCACGAAGCAAATAACGTCCGCACTGGCGGAATGTTACGTGATACCACGTACTTACACGTTTGTGACTATTACAGCGCCATGTATCACAAAGCGAAGAAAGTGGTCCAACTGAAACATTCATATTTCTTTACGTACTACACGAATATGTAATAAAAAATGGGGGTTCATATTTAAAAAAAACGTGGTTGATATCCGTTTGACCCATGACAGCGCCATCTAGCGGGCCAACCATAGCACCATCTGGTTTCCCCCTTCAAGCTGGACGAATTTCGTTCTCTGTAATTTTTTCGTTTGACGCTTATTTCGTGAGATATTTGGCCCGGTCAGTATCAATGGACCACCCTGTATATAATGTTCATGCAAGTTTGACACACTGTTTGTGGATCACTACTAACTGTTCTCGTAGCACTCCCTGCTGGGACGTGCTAATACTCTGCGAATACTGTCCACTGATGTCCGGGCGAGGCTGGCAGATGCGGCGCTTATATTCACTTCTTGCAGAGGTCACTCTTGTCGTGGCGCAGGCTATTGGCTGGCTTCGCCTCCCCGCCTTCTCCGGTCTTGCGTTCTTCCTCGTCGTTCCTGCGCTTGTGGTTACGCCAGAACAGATAAGCTTAACAGTACGGAATATCCAGAAAGACAATAAACACTGTAAACAACGGGCGCCGCCACGGAACCAAGGATGACTGCTGCCAGAAATTATCAATAGTGGACAGTAATTACAGGCCAGTGAGCAAGTAACATTAACTCTGTTCCTATGTTGTTTGATGAAGGAGAGAGCACAATTCAGAGCGAAATTTAAACATATGCCTGCATCTATATTTACAAGCTCACTTTCTAATTTAATCTCAACTGCATCCTTAATGACAGTATCCCAACAGGTGGAACTGCACGCCGCGATCACCGCGCTCTCATATTCCATAGGACGAGGCAATGTTTGGCCACAGCGGATTTCTTCAGCTGTAAAAAGAGTATGTGACCTTTGCTCTGTTCACCGGTCCTCCACGGTCCTGATGGCCTAACCAACCTATGAATGACATGCCACAGCTGCATGGCATATGATAGACAAACCAAGACCATTCTTACAGATTCTAAAAGAGCCCTAATCTTAGATATTGGTTCAAAAACATATTTCATTCCATGTTTACGTAATACACACACAGACATACACACACGCGCACACACATTACTAGCATAAATAGGACCTTCACAAATTTTAACAAATTACGACTGTCAAATTTGTTCAAGGGTAGGTTCCGCCTTGAGCAGACACAATTTTTTATCCTTCTTCTCTAGCCAGACAAAATTTCGTCGAAGCTACAGTACTGTCAACGCGGTTTTTATTTTTCAATTTCTTTTAAACAACAGGAAAATTACTCTTTACTACCTGTACATGACTAACTACACTTTTTTAAGAAACGTATTCACAAATTCGATAACAGACAAAAAAATTTCTATATTCTTTGATAACACATGCTGTGGCTTTTTGCGGCATACAGTATTTTGTGTTATAGCTGTTTTCCTTTCTCAGTTTTTCATTTGCAGTCACAACGAGCTTAATGTGGAAAATAATTTACACCGAAAATTTACGACTTGGAATATTAGACTGTTGTGGTTAACATTTATTCTATGTGAAATGCTGTGTGTTTTTGTGTGAAAGAAAATTAAAAAAAAAATCATTGATCATGCTGTAACTTCAGAGAAACATGCTTGGTAGAAGAGAAGAGAAAAAATGTGTTTGCTCAAGGCGGTACCTATCAGAAGAGAAATTATTTTGAAGCAAACACGGACACAATAGTGTGCTTGAACTTCAATATGCTGCATATATAAGAATATACAGCCTACAGTTGCAGGTTAACTTTATCGTTTACCTAGGTTTCAACGGTAGTAATAACGTCTTCTTCAGAACATAAGATATTATTTAAATGTTTGCCTAAAACAAGCCACGTCCTTAGTCAACTTTATAAAACTTGATGCATAACCATAAGGTTTTGTCACTTCTATTAAACAAGCTGTTGCAAATTCACTTTAAGCCCGTTGTATGGGCAAACATTTAAATAATATTTTATGTTCTGAAGAAGACGTTATTACTAACGTTGAAACCTAGGTAAACGATAAAGTTAACCTGCGACTGTAGGCTGTATATTCTTATATAAACAATATCAGTTGCTGTCGCTGCATAAAAATGTTAAAAATTATCAATATGCTGTCCCTTAACATGACTATTCGAACAGTGATTTCCCTAAATCGCTTCAGGCAAATGCCGGGAAAGTTCCTTTGAAAGAGCATGGCCGATTTCCTTCCCCATCCTTCCCTCATCCTATGGGACCGATGACTTCGCTGTTTGGTCCCTTCCCCCAAACCAACCAACCGTCGAACAATATGGTTTATCAGTCATCCGATAGAGGGGATTAATGTCAGTCCAGGAAGTTACATACCGTCGTGTTTGTGTCACCAGGAACTTCAGCAGACAGTAAATATTACCATTTCTGAATCCGTGTGACTAAAGGCAGGTTTCAGCTGAAGCGCAGGTGAGCAAGTTCATCCAGAACACCCGGCGTTCAAGACAGAGATCATCAGCCAGAAACCAAGGGACTAAGATACAAAAGGAGTCTTCTCCCAGCTACTACTCGTAGACTTTCGCACCAGCAACACGGTCAGTAAAAGTTGCAGTTTCGTAATGAATGGATGCCCAGCCCCCCTTTTTCAAGAATCGCGGACCTTGCGTAAGTAGGGTAGGGTGGCTTGCGCGTCTCAACGAATACATAGCCCTACCATAAACACATCGGAGGCTACCTGCGCAGAGGTCAGATTGACGTCGCATTGTTACTTAAAGGGGGTAGGACGTCAAATGGGCCGACTTCGAGCAGGAGAGGCAACATAGCACATTTTAATTTCCACTGTCTATATTTTTGCCATTAAATTCATAAAACTCTGTCAGCATGACTGGGAAGGATTCAGCATTCACACTCGTAGCAGTGGAAGTTCAAAAACATAACAAAATAAAAATTTTGCTTGGGAAGTTTCATCATTTTCTCACTTACTATTGGCTACATTTGTTGCTACAGGCTTTCCTTTATAAGTAAGAGAGATTCTCCGAAGAATTTTGCACAGCAAACAAACCATACTTAAAGGTGTATGAAACTCTAGAATTTTCCGAAGCTATAAAAAATCTGTGGTAAAAATTGAGATAATTAACTATAAAATTTGAGTTTTTCTAAACATGAGGTTTAAAATGTAACAGCTCATTCATTTTTTCATACATTAAGTAAATTGTAGGAGTATGGTTTGTATGCTGTGCAAAATTCTTCGAAGAACGTCTCTTACTTACGAAGAAAAGTGTACCTATAGCAACAAATGCAGCCAATAATAAGTGAAAAAATGATAAAATTTCACATGTAAAAAAAAATTATTTTGTTATGTTTTTGAACTTCCACTGCTATGAGTGTGAATCCTGAATGCTTCCTGGTCATGCTGACCAAGTGTTATGAATTTATTGGTAAAAGTGTAGACAGTGAAAATTAAAATTTGCTGTGGTGCCTCTCCTGCCCCAAGTCGGCCCGTTTGTCGTCCTACCCCCTTTAAGAGAGACAGTAGTTTTTCAGTAGTTGCAGGGGCAACAGTCTATACGAATGACTCGCTTTGTAACATTAACCAGCATGGGGAAGGGAAAACGACACTCGTTATTTTTTCCCATGATGCACTTCTACCGTTCATGGAGATCATACCAGTCTTCGGGCTGGGGACCACAACAACGAGCCGTGTGCACGATTTACTTTCAACGCTTGGTGACAAAGACGTCACTGCCACCACAATTTCTAAAACCAGCACCATAACTTTTATTCCTCATTCCTACCGTCTGTGAAGCGATTCGATGGCATACCTTGCCTTATTTACTTGTATGACGTTGCGAACGCGTGACTGTGGCGTCATCGGTACAAGAAATATCGTGTGATCGAACGTTCGAGAGAACGGCCCGAAGCGTGACCAATACTGTTACTCGCTTCGCTGAGCGCGAATGATGTCACTCGCCAGAGTCCACGGCCGCCAGCGAACTGGCGCCAGCTGAGGAACACTTGGCGGTGTGCACTCGGCGGACCACGCCAGCTAGCTATCCTCTAACCTCCTCTGATGCACGAATTCACTGGTCCCTGTATCGTGGCTTCCCAAGGAAGAAGTAGCATTTCATTTCTTTTATTGTGTTTGTGTTTTGAGATGTGCACCGGGACGAGAGTATTCAAGGTGCGTTTCCGGTCGGTAATTCCTTTCTGGCATTCATTCTCAGTGTTTAATGTTGGCGTATTTCGTGCTTATGGTAGAAATGAACGACGGAATACGATAAACGCTTCGGGAGTAATTCTGTACTGCCTTTCATGTAACACTCGAACCCGTCTCCGTAGCGGAGATTGATAACGCGCAAATGCGTGTCGGTGTTCCACTCGGAGGTGGTCAGTTCGATTTCTGGTGGTGGAAGAAGTTATTGCCAGCAGTATTTTGCCGGTAACACCGAGGTAGGTGGCGCAGTGGTTAGCATAATTTGCTTGCATTCGGGACGACGAACAAAGCGGGCTGGGTTTCACACGATCGTTGTTTGCGAGGTTCATGTTGATACCTACAGAGATGTTGAGCTATCAAAAAGGTAACAAAGCGCGAGTATAAAGCGTTTACGGAAATTATACAACAGACTGACGTCTGCGTGCGTAGGTTGAATCCTTTCCCAAAGTAGGAATAACCTACGCGCTTTATAAGCACTTAAAACGCTTCGTTGTTCCTGCGATGTTTGACAGAGTGCTGATACTCAACTCCGATTGCTATAGAAGTGCATTATTACAGGGAGGCAATCCTTGAACTATATTAAATAAAATCGTGATAACTTCCGAACGGTTTGCGTTAGGGCGTTCAAACCGCAAGGTTGGCAGCGGGGCATGATGGAAATTAGTAAGCACACGAAAGTTTGGTTTATCGACGAAGGCCACTTTTGAAACTTCCTGGCACATTAAAAGTGTGTGCCGGACTGAGACTCGAACTTGGGACCTTTGCCTTACGCGGGCAAGCGCTCTACCATCTGAGCTACCCAAGCACGACTCACGCCTCATCCTCACAGCTTTACTTCCGCCAGCACCTCGTCTCCTACGTTCCAAACTTTACAGCAGCTCTCCTGCGAACCTTGCAGGACTAGCACTTCTGAAAGAAGGCCACTTTTATTTGGATGGGTTCGTCAATAAGCAAAACTGACGCATTTGGGCGACTATAAATACGCATTTCGCGATAGAGAAGTCTCTTCACTCTCAACGGGTGACTGTCTCGTGTGTAGTGTCCAGTCACGTCATAATCGGCGCGATATTCCTTGATGGCACGGTGGCTACCGAACGGTACTCGAAGGTTTTGGAAGATGATTTCATCCCCATTATCCAAAGTCACGCTGATTTCGACAATATGTGGTTCATGCAAGACGGTGCTCGACCCCATCGAATCAGGAAAGTGTTTCATGTCATAGAGGTCCACTTTCGGGATCGCACTCTGGCTCTGGGGTACCCAGAGGCCACTGGCATGAGCCTCGATTGGCCGCTATATTCTCCGTATCTGAACACGTGCGACTCCTTTTTGTAGAGCTATATTTAAAGACAAGGTGTACAGCAATAGCTCCAAAACCACTGCTGAGCTTAAAACAGCCATTCAGGAGGTCATCGGCAACATCGATGTTGCGGCACTTCAGCGGGTCATGCAGGTTTTCGCTATTCGTCTGCGCCACATCGTCGCCAATAATGGAAGGTATATCGAACATGTCGTAACCTAAATCCGAAAATCTCTAGTGGCGATTACATGTTGAATAAAGTGTATGCACGCCGTAGTTTGTAACTAATTTAAATTTTCTTCTATATACTTCAATAATTGTCATCCTGTGAATACTCACGTACTGCAGCAAAGAAAGTACGTGCCAATTCTGATATAACTGTGTGTAATCTTGACACTGTAGAAGAACAGTGTGACGTGTATGCCCCCATACGGCACTCCTCACTAAGTCGTGATAACAGTTTTTTAAGTATTTCTCTTGGTCTGCACTAAAGCTTTTTGAGTCACCAGACTTTTGTGCCAACCTCTTCATCTCAGAGTAGCACTTGCAGCCAACATTGTCAATTACTTGTTGCACGCCGGCCGGAGTGGCCATGCGGTTCTAGGCGCTACAGTCCGGAACCAAGCGACCGCTACGGTCGCAGGTTCGAATCCTGCCTCGAGCATGAATGTGTGTGATGTCCTTAGGTTAGTTAGGTTTAAGTAGTCCTAAGTTCTAGGCGACTGATGAAAAATGGTTCAAATGGCTCTGAGCACTATGGGACTCAACACCTATGGTCATCAGTCCCCTAGAACTTAGAACTACTTAAACCTAACTAACCTAAGGACATCACACAACACCCAGTCATCACGAGGCAGAGAAGGCGACTGATGACCTCAGAAGTTAAGTCGCATAGTGCTCAGAGCCAACCAACTTGTTGCACATATTCCAGTCCTTGTGGTTCTCTACAGTTTTTGTCCTCCACGGTTCCTCTGGTACCACGGAAGTCCTTCTGCGATGTCTTAACGCGCTCTGTCATCCTGTCCCAGTCTCCTTTGCAATGTTTCCCTTCTTCGCCGATCCAGCGGAGAACCTCGTCATTTTTTATTTTATCAATCCGCCTAATTTTCAACACCCTTCTATAGCAGCGCATCTCAAATCCTTCGATTCTTCTCTTTTATATTTTTTCCACCGCCCACGATTCACTATCACACAATGCACTGAAGATTTTACGTCAAAAATAACAATTTTTTTTATTTCTTAACAAGAAAACAATACTTTTCCTTGAAGGATGCATTAATAAAAGTTCCGTTCGTTCTTTGTAATTTCATATTTCCTCTAACTTAAATCTGGTTCCATATGAGTGGGTCAAGTAAAATGTTTGCTAGGCCCTATCTGCGAGCACTAACGTAATACTGCGGTTCTGACCAACAGAGATGGCGATGAAGCCACAGATGGCGCATCCAGTTCCAGGAAAAACAGTACCTCCTTGCTAGTATCTGTGTAACATGAAATATACTGTCAGGTGGAATTGACTTAATTGAATTTACTATTTATTAATATGACCAGGTAAGCCCTTAAAGTCCACTCTTACAACGAGCCAGGAACAACACAGACCAAAAAAATTACAAAATATTCTCAGTTACTCTCCGTAGTCCTGATTCGATTATGTTCAAAAATGTTCAACTGTCTGTTAAATCTTATGGGACATAACTGCTAAGGTCATCAGTCCCTAAGCTTCCACACAACCTAAATTATCCTAAGGACAAACACACACACACACACACACACACACATGCCGAGGGAGGACTCGAACCTCCGCCGGGACCAGCCGCACAGTCCATGGCTACAGCGCCCCAGACAGCTCGGCTAATCCCGCGTGGCTTCGATTATGTACATTTGAGAAACAGTTACGAGACTAGTCATCATTACGAACAGAAATGACAACAGCGAATAGGAATAGTAATTGACATTAATAATACGTGTGGTTAGGGTCCCTCGTCGGGTAGACCGGTGCCTGCTGCAAGTCTTTTCAACTGACACCATTTCGGCGACTTGCGCGTCGATCACGGTTAAGCATGGAGTTGGGAGTGTGATGGTGTGGGCAGCCATATCACGATATTCTACTGGTCCCATCATTACTCTCAAAGACCGTGTTACAGCCAACGATTATGTGAACATTTTAGGTTATCAGGTGTACCCCACGATTCGAATGTTGTTGCCCAACAATGATGCCATTTTTCAGGACGATAATGCAGTCATTCACTCAGCCAGGACATCATAGTCATGGTATGAGGAGCATGCAAGTGAACTGTAGCGTCTTCCCTGGCCAGCACAGTCCCCGGACTTCAACATTATGGAACCCTTGTGGTCGGTATTGGGGAGCACACTCCGGAGCAGGTTTCCGCCTCCCTCGTCACTACAGGAGTTATAAGAGGTTTTGATTGAAGAGGGTCACCGCAAGGCACCACACTTGCTAGGTTGTAGGCTTCAAATCGGCCGCGGTCCGTCAGCACACATCGGACCCGAGAGTCGCCACTGTCGACGCTAGCAGACCGAGCGCCGCCACTCGGATGGTCTCACGAGACAAGCTAGCGCACTGCCCACAGCCTACTTTAATAGGAATGGTTCACTTGTTATAGCTTCAGAGGTCTCATCTGCAGAGACGGTAGTTAGCACAGCCTTCAGCTAAGTCAGTAGCTACGACCTAGCCAGGCGCCACATACAGTTTATGCATTACCAATTAATCTATATGTGTGTGAAGCAATCCGATTTGTATTCCCAGTTCAGTCTATAACTGCACTTATAAATATCATGGTACAAAGTCAAGATCGACACGTTCACCTCTGATGCTGAATTAAAGCTAACAAGGGAACGTCCCCATCGCACCCCCCTCAGATTTAGTTATAAGTTGGCACAGTGGATAGGCCTTGAAAAACTGTACACAGATCAATTGAGAAAACAGAAAGAAGTTGTGTGGAACTGTGAAAAAATAAGCAAAATATACAAACTGAGTAGTTCATGGCAAGATAGGCAACATTAAGGACGATAGGACTGCAGCAGCGCCGTGGTCTCGTGGTAACGTGACCAGCTGCGGAACGGAAGGTCCTTGGTTCAAATCTTCCATCGAGTGAAAACTTTAGTTTTTTTTCAGTTTATGTGACAAACTCTTATGTTTTCATCACTTTTTTGGGAGTGATTATCACATCCACAAGAAAACCTAAATCGGGCAAGGTAGAAGAATCTTTTTACCCATTCGCCAAGTGTACAAGTTAGGTGGCTCGACAACATATTCCTGTCATATGACGCACATGCCGTCACCAGTGTCGTATAGAATATATCAGATGTGTTTTCCTGTGGAGGAATCGGTTGACCTATGACCTTGCGATCAAATGTTTTCGGTTACGATTGGAGAGGCACGTCCTTTCGTCTATTAATCGCACGGTTTTGCGGTGCGGTCGCAAAAGACAGACACTAAACTTATTACAGTGAACAGAGACGTCAATGAACGAACGGACAGATAATAACTATGCAAAAATAAAGAAAGCAAAATTTTTACTCGTTGGAAGACTTGAGTCAAGGACCTCTCCTTCTGCAGCTGCTCACTCTACCACGGGACCACGGCGCTCCTACGCTCACGTTCTCCTTTATGTTGCGTATGTGGCCAAGACTGATGACCAGTTTGTATATTTTGCTTATTTTTTCACAGTTCCACACAACTTCTTCCTGTTTTCTCAATTGATCTGTGTTCAGTTTATCAAGGCCTATCCACTGTGCTAAGTTGTAACTAAATCTGAGGGGGGTGCGATGGGGAGGTTCCCTTGTAAGTATTCAATTGTATTCCTGTCTATTAACTTTCTAATCACCTAAGATGTTCCAGATACATCCCGTTAAGTGTAGTTCATTGATCCTCACGTCAACCTACGTGATCAACGCGTGCAATTAATGGCCACACCTCGTGATCAGGCAAAGAGTCAAATTGCGTGACTCAGCGGGGTCACCCTTTTATTCATGAGGCCCGTACTTCCGCCTCATACATAACACATTCCACTGGAGACTATACTGTCACTACATGCCAGTATTCCAAGAAGAATCGCAGCTGTATTACGGGAAAATGGAGGTTCAAAAAATGGTTCAAATGGCTCTGAGCACTATGGGACTTAACTGCTGAGGTCATCAGTCCGCTAGAACTTAGAACTAGTTAAACCTAACTAACCTAAGGCCACCACACACATCCATGCCCCAGGTAGGATCCGAACCTGCCAACGTAGCGGTCGCGCGGTTCCAGACTGTAGCGCCTAGAACCGCTCGGCCACGAAAATGGAAGTCCAATTCCTTATTAATAAACCACTCCCAAGTAAGTACAGGTGTTCACATTATTTTGGCTATCCCCTGCAATTGTTCGTTGGGAAGAGTGATACAGACGAAACAACAAACGTCACAAATGAATAGCAGACAAGCGTTCATCACTAGCTACGGTTGGTGTGAAGAATAGAATATCCTAATCAGCTACGAGGAGTGTTAGTGGTTCTACGACTTTCTTTTCGAGCTCGAATATTTCGGGATGGATCAAACGACCAGGTTTCTTCTTGACGAGCACAAAATTGCGAGGAGTACTACACTACTGTCCATTAAAATTGCTACACCAAGAAGAAATGCAGATGACAATCGGGTATTCATTGGACAAATATATTATACTAAAACTGACATGCGATTACATTTTCACGCAATTTGGGTGCATAGATCCTGAGAAATCAGTACCCAGAACAACCACCTCTGGCCGTAATAACGGCCTTGATACGCCTGGGCATTGACTCAGAGCTTGGATGGGGAGTACAGTTACAGCTGCCCATGCAGCTTCAACACGATACCACAGTTCATCAAGAGTAGTGACTGGCGTATTGTGACGAGCCAGTTTCTCGGCCACCATTGACCAGACGTTTTCAATTGGCGAGAGATCTAGAGAATGTGCTGGCCAGGGCAGCAGTCGAACTTTTTCTGTATCCAGGAACATGCGGTCGTGCATTATCCTGCAGAAATGTAGGGTTTCGCAGGGATCAAATTAAGGGTAGAGCCACGGGTCGTAACACATCTGAAATGTAACGTCCACTGTTGAAAGTGCCGTCAATGTGAACAAGAGATGACCGAGACGTGTAACCAATGGCACCCCATACCATCACGCCGGGTTATACGCCAGTATGGCGATGACGAATACACGCTTCCAATGTGCGTTCACCGCGATGTCGCCAAACACGGATACGACCATCATGATGTTGTAAACAGAACCTGGATTCATCCGAAAAAATGGCGTTTTGCGATTCGTGCACCCAGGTTCGTCGTTGAGTACACCATCGCAGGCGCTCCTGTCTGTGATGCAGCGTCAAGGGTAACCGCAGCCACGGTCTCCGAGCTGATAGTCTATGCTGCTGCAAACGTTGTCGAACTTTCGTGCAGATGGTTGTTGTCTTGCAAATGGCCCCATCTGTTGACTCAGTGATCGAGACGTGGCTGCACGATCCGTTACAGCCATGCGGATAAGATGCCAGTCATCTCGACTGCCAGTGATACGAGGCCGTTGGGATCCAGCACGGCGTTCCGTATTACCCTCCTGAACCCAGCGATTCCATATTCTGCTGACAGTCATTGGATCTCGACCAACGCTAGCAGCAATGTCGCGATACGATAAACCACAATCGTTTATCAAAGTCGGAAACGTAATGGTACGCATTTCTCCTCCTTACACGAGGCATCACAACAACGTTTCACCAGGCAACACCGGTCAACTGCAGTTCGTGTATGAGAAATCGGTTGGAAACTTTCCTCATTTCAGCTCGTTATAGGTGTCACCACCGGCGCCAACCTTGTGTGAATGCTGTGGAAAGCTAATCATTTGCATATCACAGCATCTTCTTCCTGTCGTTTAAATTTCACGTCTGTAACACGTCATCTTCGTGGTGTAGCAAATTTAATGGCCAGTAGTGTATATATTTAAACACTGTGACGTGCTCCATATATCCACGATTAATACTGTTATTTCGTATGATTGGCTTCTTTCTGTATGTTATGAGCATTATCTTCTCTTATTCTTCTTGTGCCTTTTCCCGCATTGGCACAGGGTCGGCATGGTTAGTTACAGGTCTGCCATGGTTAATTTAAGGAGTGGGCATGTGCCTCTTTTCTGTCCCCAACTCAGTGCGCCCCCTCCCCCCCCCCCCACTCCCTCCCCATCCCAGGACGGAATATGTGTACCACAACTGTCTGTGTGCAGTGTCATTCGTGCGATAGTGAGCAAAAGCTTTCCAAATATTTGTGGGTCTTGTAACTGATGCGGGACGTGGGTACTAACCCAGTGTTAACCAAATGGGATGTGGGAAACCGCCTAAAGATCACATCCAGGCTGGGCCATACACCGAGCCTCCTCGTTAATCCGCTGGGCGGGTCCGCCTCCAGGTTGGCGCACCATCCTTTCTCGGAAGGGCGCCTTAACACGCACGCCTCTGTGTGCAATACCTAGCGTTTATCGCATGTAAGGGTTTCAGATCGACTGGCTACAGTTGTTTACATTAACTTTTACTGTGGCTCAGCTTCAACAAAAATATTTTTCCCCGATGGAATACTCATATACACGTTCGTGAATTTTCAATCTTTTCACCGAGCGAGGTGGCGCAGTGGTTAGCACACTGGACTCGCGTTCGGGACGACGACGGTTCAATCCCGCGTCCGGCCATTCTGATTTAGGTTTTCCGTGATTTCCCTAGATCACTCCAGGCAAATGCCGGGATGGTTCCTTTCAAAGGGCACGGCCGACTTCCTTCCCTATCCTTCCCTAATCCGAGCTTGTGCTCCGTCTCTAATGACCTCGTTGTCGACGGGACGTTAAACACCAATATCCTCCTCCTCCTCAATCTTTTCATTATACAAAAGTGCTGCCAACTGTTGGGCATCACTATAGAAATATCAACTAGTCAATGTAGCAATGTGACTGCCAGGATACACAGAAGTAGTTTGTTAATTATAGTCCACTTTATGATTAGATATTGTGATAAGCAGTGATCACGGGATCTACTTCCTGTCGGTTAAATTTCGCTTGTGTAGCACGTCATCTTGGTGGTGTAGCAATTGTAATGGCCAGTAGTGTATTTTTCGAAAGCTGCGAGAAAGTCGGGGACGTAGGCAATGGCATCAGTTGCAAGAAGGTCTTCTCCGAAGTAGTGCTTGGCAGTGCGATCAGAATAGCGGTGATGCTATCCGTCTCATCATCTGCTCCTCGTCGTCTTGTTTTCAGAGGGAAACCTGAGCCAGGCGGTACGTGACCAGCACTCTCGACTGCAGATTGCTCGTTATGCAAGGGGCGGCCTAGCGCTCGCGAGGCGTTTCCTTTTCGTGGAACGTGTCGTGTCGACAGCCGCGCGCCGCCGTGTATTCACAGCCGGCGAGGGCGGTGAAGCGGACCGCCGGGCGGGCAGGTTCGCGCCGTTCCAGGAATAGTCGGCGCGGACCGGAGTGGACTGTTACTGCACGCTGCCTGCAGTGGCGGCGGGGCGGTGCAGCGCTGCAGTCGGCCGCGGGACGCGGGAACGGCGCGTCGCGCTCCGATATCGATTGCGGCTGCCTGCGCGCCTCCACCCCCGCTGCCCCCCCTGCCGCGTGTCTCCGCCCCCACTCCCACATTAGCTACCGCCCCCGCCGCTGCTGTTGGCGCCGCCGGCTTCGAGGCCGACCATGCCGCTAAGGGGGCTGGAGGGAAGGGAAAGTGTTCGCCTAGGCCGAGACAGACGGATCGCGTGCCCGAAACCTCGTGCGCACCGAATGCGAGACGTGTTGGCAGGGTCAGGAAGGCGGCCCACCGAAATAACACGCCGATGTCTGGTGCACGATCTGCCCTCCCTGGCACACTCAAGACATAGTACGTCGGCGCACTAAAGAGCGAGCATGCGGCGGGTTCCCACTATCTTTACCCAGCTGCGTCATTGGCGAAAGAGTGGATTCGATCCAGCGTACCGCGGTGTGTGTGTGTGGGGGGGGGGGGGGGGGGGGGGCTGACCACAGTTTCACAGTTTTTTTTTTTTGTCTCTCTCGCCCCAAATATGACTGAGTTTGTGACGCTTGTGCTAAGTGACACTTGCGCGGGAGTGGAATGTGTCGCCATTTCAGCGGATGTAAAGACACTCTGCTGCTCTCTTGCTTTCACATACATTAGCTTCGCCAGCTCACAACCCAACACTCACATTGCAATCTAATCGCGTTAGTCTGTCACCATAACTTCGTTAGTTGTCATCTTGTGAATGTTGCAATTCTTCTTATTTCCGTGCCTGCTAACAAAACCTGCAGAAGAACTGCGCTTTACACCAGACACAGTCCTGCAGTTTTGTTTACATCCACGCGTGTTGCAGCACTTTTCGTGCTATTTTCAGTGCATTTATTTGTTTGCATTCGTTCCGAAAACTTTTTGTTACATGTTAATCTGTAAAGAAACTTCTGGTACAAAATGTTTACCTTTGTGAAATGACCGATTGTTGTCAAATATTGTCAAATTCTAATCCATTCTGGACATCGGATCAGCCTGTCTCCACAGCTTCCTCATTTGTCATTATGTGAATGTTGTAGCTCTCTTCTCCGTGCTTAGTAAGAAAGACTGGAGAAGAATTGATGGGCTTATTTCAATAGTGGTACAAGTCCATTTTTGTTAATTTAGAAATACAGAGTCCTAAAGTTAAATGCGCGCTGAAAAATCTGCAGTTGATATACCAGAAATATGCAAGCATATGGCTTCTTTCTATAGATGAAACTTTCTTTCTGTTTATTTAGATCATTAATTTCAGAAGCGTTATAGGTAGAAAAATGGAGGTAATGGACTAGTACCACTATTGAAATAAGCCCTTCAATTACTCTTCATACAAGAAATCATTTTGCAGATTTGTTTTTAAGCGGACATTCTGCAGCACTGTTTGTGCTATCTTCAGGTGGTTTATTTGTTTATTTCTTTCTCTACAAAATTGTTGTTACACGTTAATCTTTAAACAATATTTTGGTATAAAATATTTACATTTGTGAAAAGAGCGATTAACGACAAATATTTCACATTAGTTTGCGTACAGTACAGAGTTGAGACATGTATCACTGGGTTGAGGCATTCTGTGGTGTTCATTCACGATTTGTTTACAGGTTCAATTTTCATACTAAATTTGGAAACAACGCGGATGTATATAACTGTTTTCATACTTCAGAAGTTATTGGTTGTTCATGTTGGTAGCTTTAGATCTACTACACAATCTAGAGCTTGTCATCTGCAAACATCTGTAGTATTTTTTTATTTTTCTCTTTATCATGCATCTCCGACTGAGAATCGATATATATCGGGTTATTTAGCATTTTACTTGCAGTTTTTGTTGTTGTGGTGTTTTTTTCCTTTGTGTCAAGATAAGACGCTTATTTCTTTCGTCGCTGCCGGTACACAAACATTTTATAACTTTTTTTTTCCCGAGAACAGAGCTTCCGCCGCCATTACGTGTTGTTATAGCTGTGTGTTGTTCATTTGTTTCGTGGCATGTTTGTCTGGGATGGAAGTGTTGTTGATGTTTAGCCTGTGTGTTTGTGTGTGTGTGTGTGTGTGTGTGTGTGTGTGAGAGAGAGAGAGAGAGAGAGAGAGAGAGAGAGATAGGGTGTTATGGATAATCAGCTGGAGTGAATAGTGGGATGCGGATGCGGATAGGAGGGGCGTGGGGTCAGCACACCGCTCTCCCGGTCGTTATGATGGTATTCTTGACCGAAGCCGCTACTTTTCGGTCGAGTAGCTCCTCAATTGGCATCACGGGGCTGAGTGCACTCGAAAAATGGCAACAGCGCATGGCGGCCTGGATGGTCACCCATCCAAGTGCCGACCACGCCCGACAGCGGTTAACTTCGGTGATCTCGCGGGAACCGGTATATCCACTGCGGGAAGGCCGTTCCTCGGGAGATTAGAAGAAACTTCGTGATTATAGTGACAGGCAGGTAATTGGAATGCTTGAAATTCAGTCTGTAACATCAGCAAATGAAATTAGTAAAACTGTAAGGAAACGTGTGAAATAATTATATCTACCTGGCAAGGATGTAATCAGGTAATTAACGTAAAACGTTTTCTTACATTTTGTTATAATTTTGTGAAATTCGCACGCATTTCTTGGAAGTCTTACTAGTCGTTGCAGATATATGATGTGATGTGTTGGTAAATGTGCCAACACCTTGTACATAGAGGAGGCCGAAACGCACACTATCTAACGCAGACGGGCGTGACTTCTGGAACAGGATAAGTAGTGAAAGCTAATAAGAAAAGTATGCAGCTCCTCGAATCCTTATCTTTTAATTCCTCATTGGTTTACAACGTTCTTGATGAGACATTCCATACGATAACTATCAAACTATGTAAGGCTAATGGCGCCTTGCTAGGTCGTAGCCATGGACTTAGCTGAAGGCTATTGTAACTGTCTCTCGGCAAATGAGAGGAAGGCTTCGTCAGTGTAGTCGCTAGCAAAGTCGTCGTACAACTGGGCGAGTGCTATATCGTATCTCGAGACCTGCCTTGTGGTGGCGCTCGGTCTGCGATCACACAGTGGCGACACGCGGGTCCGACATGTACTAAATGGACCGCGGCCGATTTAAGCTACCACCTAGCAAGTGTGGTGTCTGGCGGTGACACCACATGATGTATTTATCGAAATGAAAACTTTGTCCCAGAGTGCTATGTAATTCACAAATCTACACCACATTTTAAAATTAATAAACTAGGCAGTGACAAAAAGAATTCTCCGTTGACCGTGCTAAGCCAATAACTGCCCTTGCATAGGCCTATTAAAATTGTTTTGTGTTAAAAGACTCCTTGAAAAATTGAATTTGAGGTATGATATGCACAAAGGCGAATTGAAAACATACATCGACGTGATAAAAGTCACGGTATACCTCCCAATATGGTGTCGGACCTCCTTTTGCCTGCCGTAGTGCAGTAACTCGACGCGGCATGGACTCAGCAAGTCGCTGGAAGTCCGCTGCAGAAATACTGAGCTGTGCTGCATCTATAGCCGTACATAACTGCGAAAGTGTTGCCGGTGCAGGATTTTGTGCACGAACTGACCTCTCCGTTATGTCCCATAAAAGTTCTATGGGATTCATGCCGCCATGCCGGCAGGTCTGAATGACCAAATCATTCGTTTGAATTGACCAGTAAGTTTTTCAAACCAATGGCGAACAATTGTAGCCCAGTGATATGGCGCATTGCCATCCATAAACATTTCATCCATGAACGGCTGCAAACGGTTTCCCACGAGCCGAACATAATCATTTCCAGTCGATGACCAGTTGCACCAGAGGACCCACTCCATTCCATGTAAACACAGCCCACTCCATTATGGAGCCACCACGAGCTGGCACAGTGCCTTGCTGACAACTTGGGCCCACGGCTTCTTGGGGACTGCGCCAAACTCGAACCCTACCTTTATCTCTTACCAACTGAAATTGGGACCCACCAGACCATGGTTTTCCGGTCCTCTAGGGTCCAACCGATATGGTCACGAGCCCTGGAGAGACACTGCTGTTAGCAAAGGCAAAAGTGTCGGTCATCTGCTGCCATGGCCCATTAATGCCACATTTCGCCGCACTGTCCTACGTATACGTTCGTCGTAAGTCCCACGTTGATCTCTGCGGACATCTCACTCCGTGTTGCTTGTCTGTCAGAACTGCCAACTCTACGCAAACACCGCTGCTCTCGGAGGTTAACTGTGGGCCGTGAGCCACTGCGTTGTCCGTGGTGAGAGGTAACACCTGAAATAAGGTATTTTCGGTACACTCTTGACCCTGTGGGTATAGAAATGCTGAATTTCCGGACGATCTTGTCAAACTGAATGTCCCATGAGTCTAGCCCCAACTACCATTCCGTGTTCAGAATCTGTTAATTCCTGTCGCGCGGCCATAATCACGTCGGAAACCTATTCACATGAATCGCCTGAGTACAAATGACACTTCCGCCAATGCACTGTCGTATTTTACCTTGAGTACGATATACTGCCACCATCCGTGTATGTGGATGTCGCTATCCCATGACTTGTCATCTCAGCGTGAACAGTGCACTGCAGTCATGGACTGAGCGGCTGGTCCCGGCGGAGGTTCGAGTCCTCCCTCGGGCATGGGTGTGTGTGTTTGTCCTTAGGATAATTTAGGTTAACTAGTGTGTAAGCTTAGGGACTGATGACCTCAGCAGCTAAGTCCCATAAGATGTCGCACACATTTGAACATTTTTTTGAACAGTGCACTCTAGCTCCTTGTGGCTGCTTCATGAGGCCCCGCAACGTGTGAATGGAGAATGTGTGTCAAATTGTCAATACTCGACCTCACACGTTCAGTATGTATTCACAATAGAGAGAATATTTTAACGGCCATCAATACAGTTCGTCAGTGTTTCTAGTATTGAAAACATGTCGAAACGCGCCGTGATACGGTCAAAATATTGACGGTTTGACAATATTATGGAACGTGCGAGAGCTTAAGCCGTCGGCACACGGACCTTGCATCCGAACGTTGGGCGTTTAGCTTGCCGAGTTTCTGACGTCATAGCGTGGAATAGCACGTTGGGAAGAGTTTCCGAACGTACAGGGCAATATGTAGCACGTCAGGTATTCTGAACGTGCGGTTGAACGTTGACCAATGAGAGGGCCGAACACCACCTACCTCACACGCACGCTATTTCCCTTCGGTGCAGAGTTTTGAGGCGTCATGTTGCTTTCATTTGTAGCCCGTATGTGTATACGCCGTTTCCGAGCACCAGCAAACTGGGGAGCTCTCGAAAACCCTCCGTTATTTGTACCATTCGTTCTAATAAAATAACAAGAAATGTCATATTCGTGGTTGTTGTTGTTGTGGTCTTCAGTCCTGAGACTGGTTTGATGCAGCTCTCCATGCTACTCTATCCTGTTCAAGCTTCTTCATCTCCCAGTACCTACTGCAACCTACATCCTTCTGAATCTGCTTAGTGTATTCATCTCTTGGTCTCCCTCAACGATTTTTACCCTCCACGCTGCCCTCCAATACTAAATTGGTGATCCCTTGATGCCTCAGAACATGTCCTACCAACCGATCCCTTCTTCTGGTCAAGTTGTCACACGAACTTCTCTTCTCCCCAATCCTATTCAATACTTCCTCATTAGTTATGTGATCTACCCGTCGAATCTTCAGCATTCTTCTGTAGCACCACATTTCGAAAGCTTCTATTCTCTTCTTGTCCAAACTATTTATCGTCCATGTTTCACTTCCATACATGGCTACACTCCATACAAATACTTTCAGAAATGACTTCCTGACACTTACATCTATACTCGATGTTAACAAATTTCTCTTCTTCAGAAACGCTTTGCTTGCCATTGCCAGTCTACATTTTATATCCTCTCTACTTCCACCATCATCAGTTATTTTGCTCCCCAAATAGCAAAACTCCTTTACTCCTTTAAGTGTTTCATTTCCTAGTCTAATTCCCTCAGCATCACCCGACTTAATTCGACTACTTTCCATTATCCTCGTTTTGCTTTTGTTGATGTTCATCTTATATCCTCCTTTCAAGACACTGTCCATTCCATTCACCTGCTCTTCCAAGTCCTTTGCTGTCTCTGACAGAATTACAATGTCATCGGCGAACCTCAAAGTTTCGTGGTAAAAGAAAAAAAAATGTTCAAATGTGTGTGAAATCTTATCGGACTTAACTGCTAAGGTCATCAGTCCCTAAGCTTACACACTACTTAACCTAAATTATCCTAAGGAGAAACACACACACCCATGCCCGAGGGAGGACTCGAACCTCCGCCGGGACCAGCCGCACAGTCCATGAATGCAGCGCCCAATGCCGCTCGGCTAATCCCGCGCGGCGGTGGTAAAAGAATTATTGTCACTTGCGTATTATGAGAGTAGGCCATTTGAAATCAAGAACATGTTGAGCAGCGATTAAAAACGCACTGGTCTTCGTACAATTTGTTATAATTAAATTTTAGTTAGTAATATAGCTACAATTAAATGTTTCATGACAGGGTAGCATACTACACTCCTGGAAATGGAAAAAAGAACACATTGACACCGGTGTGTCAGACCCACCATACTTGCTCCGGACACTGCGAGAGGGCTGTACAAGCAATGATCACACGCACGGCACAGCGGACACACCAGGAACCGCGGTGTTGGCCGTCGAATGGCGCTAGCTGCGCAGCATTTGTGCACCGCCGCCGTCAGTGTCAGCCAGTTTGCCGTGGCATACGGAGCTCCATCGCAGTCTTTAACACTGGTAGCATGCCGCGACAGCGTGGACGTGAACCGTATGTGCAGCTGACGGACTTTGAGCGAGGGCGTATAGTGGGCATGCGGGAGGCCGGGTGGACGTACCGCCGAATTGCTCAACACGTGGGGCGTGAGGTCTCCACAGTACATCGATGTTGTCGCCAGTGGTCGGCGGAAGGTGCACGTGCCCGTCGACCTGGGACCGGACCGCAGCGACGCACGGATGCACGCCAAGACCGTAGGATCCTACGCAGTGCCGTAGGGGACCGCACCGCACTTCCCAGCAAATTAGGGACACTGTTGCTCCTGGGGTATCGGCGAGGACCATTCGCAACCGTCTCCATGAAGCTGGGCTACGGTCCCGCACACCGTTAGGCCGTCTTCCGCTCACGCCCCAACATCGTGCATCCCGCCTCCAGTGGTGTCGCGACAGGCGTGAATGGAGGGACGAATGGAGACGTGTCGTCTTCAGCGATGAGAGTCGCTTATGCCTTGGTGCCAATGATGGTCGTATGCGTGTTTGGCGCCGTGCAGGTGAGCGCCACAATCAGGACTGCATACGACCGAGACACACAGGGCCAACACCCGGCATCATGGTGTGGGGAGCGATCTCCTACACTGGCCGTACACCATTGGTGATCGTCGAGGGGACACTGAATAGTGCACGGTACATCCAAACCGTCATCGAACCCATCGTTCTACCATTTCTAGACCGGCAAGGGAACGTGCTGTTCCAACAGGACAATGCACGTCCGCATGTATCCCGTGCCACCCAACGTGCTCTAGAAGGTGTAAGTCAACTACCCTGGCCAGCAAGATCTCCGGATCTGTCCCCCATTGAGCATGTTTGGGACTGGATGAAGCGTCGTCTCACGCGGTCTGCACGTCCAGCACGAACGCTGGTCCAACTGAGGCGCCAGGTGGAAATGGCATGGCAAGCCGTTCCACAGGACTACATCCAGCATCTCTACGATCGTCTCCATGGGAGAATAGCAGCCTGCATTGCTGCGAAAGGTGGATATACACTGTACTAGTGCCGACATTGTGCATGCTCTGTTGCCTGTGTCTATGTGCCTGTGGTTCTGTCAGTGTGATCATGTGATGTATCTGACCCCAGGAATGTGTCAATAAAGTTTCCCCTTCCTGGGACAATGAATTCACGGTGTTCTTATTTCAATTTCCAGGCGTGTAGATATGATCTGTAAAGACTCTGAAAGGTCTCTGTTGGATTCCTTTCATGTTGATTTCTTAAATCTGTTGTCATTTACGGCATAAATTCCTCTTCTAAATTTACTGTGACGTTTCTGACTATCTGGGAGGAGACTGTGTAGTGGAACGTGTTACTTTTACACATAAACAAGAAAGATCTGTCACACTACAACAGTTTAAAACACAGTTTATATGTAATTCATGTCACACAGTCTCATACGGAACCTACAGCCGCTTTCTTTCATATACTGTATATGATAAGATACTGTCATCCCCTTTCCCTTCCGTGTGAAAGAATGAATGAGCAAATGTATTTCTAGTTGCATGCTGGATGGTAGCAGACAAGCCTGTCTGCTAGAGAACAGTAGGACCAACGTCGGAACAGGTAGCTACGCTTTCTAAAAGCAAAGAGGTTTCTATCCTTAGTATGGTCCTGGTCGTCCCTTCTCATGTTGGTATAGGAAGCTGCCTCTCTGGTCACTTCCGTTTTGTATACGGAAGCACCCTTTGTAGGAGTCCAGGTCAGTCTGTCAGCGGCGAGCGTCTGAAGTGGTAAGATCTCCGGCTAAGTCCGTAGGACAATGGATTTCTTAAGTTCAGCCTAACTGAAAATTTAATCACCTTTATTTCAGGTTTAGCTCTAAAATATCTTATGTTATCTTAAATTGCAACGCAGTGTAATTCGCGTGTGAAGTTCAGAATATCTTCCGGTAGTTGCTTTGTCACTACTTTGTGAGTAAAGTGGAACCACGTGTTGATCAGTAACTCTAACTAAGATCATCAATCTTAAATGCGAATGCTCGTGTGATTATAACGTCTCGTCTTGACAATATTTTTTAATATAGCAACTTTTCTTTATGTTCAACCCACGTGGGGTGTACTTTGTGAGACCAGTACTACGTGCTTATACAACTGTTTGACCCATCAGGTTAATAGTAAGACGATAGTAACCAGTTCGAGGTTTTTCTTTAGTAAATTGCGTTTCGATGTAATTTATTTTAATTATCAAAATTATTGTGGAGTTACACTCTTTGTGTAAACCAAGTTGACCACGTGAAGCATGTGGTGAAAGCATCAAAGTAGCCCTCAGCTATTCTTTTCGGGAAGATTTCACTGAGAGTTAGTATGAATTTAGTATACCCGTGTGTGGTAATTACATGATGGACAGGATTGCGCTACGAACGTAACTTCTTTGGGTGAAAATTGAATCGGTTGGTTGTGGTTAATTTTCTCTTGCATGTGTTGCAACGTTCTTTGTGTGTTATTTTATGAATGCAGTGTTGTATGTAGTCTCCCAATCTTGGCTCCCTATTTGATGTGTTCCGTAAGATTACAAACTCACTTTTTTACAGTCCTAAATAAGGCACCAGCTTAGTTATGACTCAAGTTTAATATGCTGAAATTTCAATGAACAAGGTTAAAATAAATTTCCAAATATAAACTGATTTATTTCTTTTCATTTAAATTCTCTTTTTTATATATATATCACCAGTTGTCGCATGTCGATTAAAATACTATAATTAATGTTAGTCTGGTTGGGAATTTGGTAGGCTAGATTGGATACCTTGTGAAACAGTTGCTCAGTAATGCAAGGTTAACTTCCCCAGACAGCTCACAGCTTTTAAACCGCTTTTATTGTCTATCAGCACCGCTTTCATAGAAAATTAAAGCAACAACATTACAACTCATGGTCGCGGTAGCGCAATGAGTACCGGCGCGGTAGCTCTGCGTGTTCGTTCACAGGGTTAGCCATCCCCTGCAATAAAAAAACTGTGTGAACGGATCAACGAAGAACCTCAACGGGTGTCATCGGACATCCGCCCCGAACAAAATAGAACAAAATGAGATAAAAAAAGCGCGTTCGGTCAGAGAGCTGGCTAGTTTCTGAAAAAAAAAATACTGACTGAAGGGATCAACAACGAATTTCAACGGATGTCATGTGACGTCCGCTACTACCAAACACAGCGAACAATAACGAACAAAATGGGAAAAAAAGAGTAGCGTCACTGTTTCGCAGTGAAATTTTGTGGTTGTCATCCCACTACACACAATTTTTTTTTCTTCTAACTTTCGCTTTTTTAATAGGCTCTGATTCTTTCTTGTTAGTTTAATATGAGTATATGTTATAATATTCGACGTTATGTGAATATAACGGCGCCCTTTTTGAGGGATGAGTTTGTTGGATTGGCTTCATTACAGGGCACCAGGCACTACTAGCACTAGGATAATTTGCCCTTATTTTTGTAATTCACGTGCAGAGATTTTGCCACTGGGCAGGAACAGTGATCAAGTAAGAATGACCTTAGGGCATTACTAAAAGGAGAGAATGATGAAATAATTTTTATCTTATGTGGGGAACTATTGTAAATTTTATCGCGCTGTTTTTAATGGAACGAGATGTTAAGTCCCATAGTGCTCAGAGCCATTTTTTTTTAATGGAACGTTTGTAAGCCGATGTCCTTATTGGCTGGACATGGTACTTCCATTTTTGTCTTACAATATTTTCACGGAAGCTAATGCAGTGAGCGTTCAGCTACGATCTACTCTCTTTTGCAAGAAGGAAGTCAGTACCAAGACTAAGTTATCTGTGCACCGTTCAATCTTTCGACCAATTTTGTTGTATGGGAGCGAAAGCTGGGTGCATTCAGGTTACCTTATCAATAAGGTTGAGGTTACGAATATGAAAATAGCTAGGATGATTGCAGGTACTAGTGGATGGGAACAATGGCAGGAGGGTGTCCACAATGAGGAAATCAAAGAAAAACTGGGAATGAACTCTGTAGATGTAGCAGTCAGGGCGAACAGGCTTAGATGGTGGGGTCATGTCACACGCATTCGAGAAGCAGGGTTACCCAAGAGACTCGTGGGTTCAGCAGCAGACGGTTGGAGGAGTCGGAGTAGCCCAAGGAGAAGGTACCTGGATTCGGTTAAGAATGATTTTGAAGTAATAGGCTTAACATCAGAAGAGGCACCAATGTTAGCATTGAATAGGGAATCATGGAGGAATTTTATAAGGGGGACTATGCTCTAGACCAGGGGTCTCCAAACTTTTTAGCCTACGGGCCACATTGACTCCTCCACGAAGTCATAAGGGCCAAGATCTACCTAGTGGGATTAAAGCACCCTAGCACTCCATAATCACCGTAACGTAAGGCTCGAGGAAAGATGAAATCGCAAAAAATCTAAGGTTGTGGGAATAGCTAGCACTGAAACGAACTACGATTTTTATTTAATTACATAATTTTGATTGGTGGACGTACCTGACCGAAATTCTGGCGTATTTTATTCTGGCGAATTTCACCGACAAAAAAGTATGTCACTGCACATTCTTCACGAAAGCGTCCTGCAAAGTTAACGAAATCTCAAAATCATTGTTAGCAACACTATTACTGCAAGACGTAACAGAGGTAGAGTATGTCAACGCGTTGTTATTTCAAGCGGCCCAACAATAAGTTTAGTTATGTAGTCTTGTAGCGAGTAGCAGAGCCAGAGCATATATTTGGTAGTTCTGCTGCGTGATTGTGTCTATGTTGCTAGTGTTTCACGAGTTTTTTTAGTGTTTTATGCGCTGTACTAGTAGGTGAGACGACGAAGTGCGGGACAATTCAAAGTTTGAAATCGAAGAGACAAGGAAAATATGAAAACCGAAATACGTATAGCACGACTGAGTATTTTTTCACTGGATTTTTTAATGGAACTATAGTGTAATTGTGAGTATTTAATTTAGTAATTAAAATACCTTAGGCAGACTACTCCCTAGTTTTATTAGTATTAAATAGCACAATTTTATTTTCAGGTTACAATCTTTTGTGAAGTTCTGTACAAATATGGAAAAGAAACGAAAGGTTGACAGTGAATGTAGAATTTTTAAAGAGAGAGGCCTCGAAACTCAACTGTTGGCAGTAGAGGTACCACCTCAAATATTTGTCGGGCTGGTTTGCCGGCCCTCGCGGGCTGGTTTCGACCCGCGGGCCGTAGTTTGGAGACCCCTGCTCTAGACTGAACGCTGAAAGGCATAATCAGTCTTAAATGATGATGATGATATTTCCACGGATAAGCAGTATATTGCTCCCTCCTACGTATGTCTCGCGAAGAGACCATGAGGATAAAATCAGACACATTAGAGCTCACACAGAAGCATAGCGACAATCCTTTCCACGAACAATACGAGACTGGAATAGAAGGGAGAACCGATAGAGGTACTCAAGGTACCCTCCGCCACACGCCGTCAGGTGGCTTGCGGAGTATGGATGTAGATGTAGATGTAGATATTAGAGTTTTTATTTATGTATACTACAGGCTGAACAACCTGACTAGAGTATGGTGGACAAGGGAGAAAAAAGTGCTTTTTAATAGAGCTAATATGGGAATTTTATGCCCGTCCATTCTGTAAACAGTGTGATTTACGAGCCGGATACAGCCGACAACTGCGAGTGGAGCGCGTTGCCATCGCGTATATCACATTGGAGCCGACGTACCGTACGCACAAATGGCATCGTATCTGAACGTTCAGCAGCACGTTGAACTCGAGACGCTCAATGTTGACGTGTCCGTGTGCCGACGGCTTTACCACGTGCCCGGCTCGTAGGCGAAATCACGCTGACGCTTTTCGCTGGTGCGAACAGTTTTGCCACTTGTGGAGGTCCGCGGCTTCGGCCGAGGTGGAAATCGTGCGAAGGCAGAGTCGCGCAATGGACAGCGGCTGGCAGACTTGGCGAAGGTCTGCGCGAGGGACTGCGACCTTCCGGGAACTGGCCGGCGGTCATCCGGAGGGACAAAAAGGAGCGCCGCTGCCCGCCGCCCGCCGCCCGCCGCCGCCTCCCCCTCATCCGCCCACCCGTTGCGCCTTCGCCGAACTGCCGGGCCCCTGAGTCGCGGCCTCCGCTTCTCCTCTCACTCACTGTGGCTGCGAAGACGCGGCCGACAGCGTTGCCAGACTTCCAGCAGCAGAAGTCGCTCCGGCGCCCGTCTTTCTCTCTCGGACACAAAAGGCCGGCGTGAGTGGGGGAGGAGGGGCGGGGCGGGGTGCCGGGCGCCAACCGCAGGAGTGCAGCTCATAGCAGCGGCGCATTCCTGGGGCCGGAGTTTCTTGCGCAGCGGCGGATGGCCCAGCCTGCGGGCAGTGGCCGCTGCCGCCGCCGTGCACCCAGCCGGGTCGGGTCGTGGCTCTGACCTTCCCCACCGCTGACACGTGCGTGGGCGGCCGCCGCTGCTGGCTCGGCAGAAGCCGCGGAGGGCGCACGGATTCCGTCACCGTCTCTCCCATTCGGAACAAGTTCTGGTCATCGCGTAAAGAGAAGACGAACTCTGCCATCGGGACCAGAGTACCACACACCTGTCTAGAGACAACACACCTCGTTGCCCACAAGGTGCTCTCGTCTGGCCTCGTGTCTGCAGCTGTGAATCTACAACTACATGGATACTCTGCAAATCACATTCAAGTGCCTGGCAGAGGGTTCATCGAACCACCTTGTAACCTCCCAACAGATAAAAAATATAATTATATAATTCACTTTCACCGTAACCTACCAATAAATTCTGTAACCTTATCAGTGTGTGGGTGCTATTCTGTCATTCTGCGCAACGGATTAATCGGAGATGTACCCTTTACCCTGTGGCTCCTGCAAGATGCAATTTCCACCCCCACACTACTAAAGAAGTGAGACAGACGCTCCTAACTTTCTAAAGAGAAATGCCTGCAAAACTTTCAGTCTTCTGGAGTCGTCCGCTGTAAAGAAATGACACAAAAATATACAAAATTTCTTACGTAACTAGTACTACGTACTACTTATGGAAATGGAAGAGGATCTAGATGAAGATGAAAAGGGAAATACGATACTGCGTGAAGAGTTTGACAGAGCACTGAGAGACCTGAGTCGATACAAGGCCCCGGGAGTAGACAACATTCCATTACAACTACTGACGGCCTTGGGAGAGCCAGTCCTAACAAAACTCTACCATCTAGTGAGCAAGATATAAGAGACAGGCGAAATTTCCTCAGACTTCAAGAAGAGTATAATAATTCCAATCCCAAAGAAAGCAGACGTTGACAGATGTGCAAATTACCGAACTATCAGTTTTATAAGTCACAGCTGCAAAATACTAACGCGAATTCTTTACAGACGAATGGAAAAACTGGTAGAAGCCGACCTCAGGGAAGATCAGTTTGGATTCCGTAGAAATGTTGGAACACGTGAGGCAATACTGAACTTACGACTTATCTTAGAAGAAAGATTAAGGAAAGGAAAACCTACGTTTCTAGCATTTGTAGACTTAGAGAAAACTTTTGACAATGTTGACTGGAATACTCTCTTTCATATTCTAAAGGTGGCAGGGGTAAAATACAGGGAGCGAAAGGCTATTTACAATTTGTACAGAAACCAGAGGGGCATGAAAGGGAAGCAGTGGTTGGGAAGGGAGTGAGACAGGATTGTAGCGTCTTCCCAATGTTATTCAATCTGTATACTGAGCAAGCAGTAAAGGAAACAAAAGATAAAATCGGAATAGGAATTAAAATCCTTGGAGAAGAAATAAAAACTTTGAAGTTCGCCGATGACATTGTAATTCTGTCAGAGACAGCAAAGGACTTGGAAGAGCAGTTGAACGGAATGGATAGTGTCTTGAAAGGGGGATATAAGATGAACATCAACAAAAGCAAAACGAGGATAATGGAATGCAGTCGAATTAAATCGGGTGATGCTGAGAGAATTAGATTAGGAAATGAGACACTTAAAGTAGCAAACGAGTCTTGCTATTTGGGGAGCAAACTAACTGATGATGGTCGAAGTGGAGATGATATCAAATGTAGACTGGCAATGGCAAGGAAAGCATTTCTGAAGAAGAGAAATTTGTTAACATCGAGTATAGATTTAAGTGTCAGGAAGTCGTTTCTGGAAGTATTTGTATGGAGTGTAGCCATGTATGGAAGTGAAACATGGACGATAAATAGTTTGGAAAAGAAGAGAATAGAAGCTTTCGAAATGTGGTGCTACAGAAGAATGCTGAAGATTAGATGGGTAGATCACATAACTAATGAGGAGGTATTGAATAGGATTGGCGAAAAGAGAAGTTTGTGGCACAACTTGACTAGAAGAAGGGATCGGTTGATAGGACATGTTCTGAGGCATCAAGGCATCACCAATTTAGTACTGGAGGGCAGCATGGAGGGTAAAAATCGTAGAGGGAGACCAAGAGATGAATACACTAAGCAGATTCAGAAGGATGTAGGTTGCAGTAGGTACTGGGAGATGAAGAAGCTTGCACAGGATGGAGTAGCATGGAGAGCTGCATCAAACCAGTCTCAGGACTGAAGACCACAACAACAACAACAACAACAATTCACTTTCAGCATAACCTACCAACAGATAAATTCTGTAACCTTGTCTGCATGTGGGTGCTATTCAGTCATTCTGCACAACGGATTAATCTGAGATGTACCCTTTACCCTGTGGCTCCTGCAAGATGCAATTTCCACCCCCACACTACTACAGAAGTCAGACAGACGCTCCTAACGTTCTAAAGAGAAATGCCTGAAAAACTTTCAGCAATAAATATCTTCTGGAGTCATCCGCTGTAAGGAAATGACACAAAAATTCACAGCATTTCTTACGTAACTAGTGGGATACTTGGGTATTGGAGTAGTGCTAGTTAGTGTAAGAAAAACATGAAACTAACGAAAATTATTATTTATGTTGCAAAAATTCTGAGAAATCACAATGGCACTTTTAGTTATGAACTGAACACATTATTTCCTGGTTCTTTTCGGAATGTGAAGTTACCTCTCAAGGTAGGATTCTCTAATGAAATTTTTATACAAAGTTAAAGATTTTTATTGACTTGGCAGAATGGCTGAGAGCCACGCCTACTCAACTTGAATAATTATCCGTTAGAATGTTGCTAGGTACGGTCGAGGCTGTTGCGTGTGAAATGCAGTGAAGTCTACTGTTGTGGAGGAAATATGGGGCTCGCAAGAGCTGTAGTGCACAATACCGTAACCTGCGATGACTGCTGTCTGCGCCACTCGCTGTTGACAAATAAGATAACTCCCGTTGTATCTGGATTGACCTTCGCCAATCAAACTCTCCCTACGCCCTGTTGAAGTTAACGATCCTATTCGCCCCTAGTCTAACTATTGGCGTGGTACACCGGTCAGATAACCAGTCAACCGCGATGCCACTCAAAAATTCGTTCACAGGCGTTTAACTATAACTCTGTCCGTTCACACCGCACAATAAGTGTGGCGGCCAACACAGTGAATAACGCTTAATCGCAAGGACTCAATATAGAGTTGCCCTCCGATTCGCTCTCGACAGAGGTGCTCTCCCAGTAAAGTACTGAGGACAGACTTGTTCCTCGCTCTTTGGGTACACGTGCGAGCGCCCACGCTCTCGTTACGTGTTCTCGCTCCAAGAGCGACAACGGAATGGCCCCGCTCTACTCGAGACGTGAAGGGATATATCTTTTGGTATCTTCCATTACTTCATCAGCTCAAGGCGTCAGAAATATCGTCTGCCAATCAGCATTGCTCTTCTAAAACGGGAGAATGACGTTTCGTTTAAGGCGACCAATCCGGAAATCTGTAGCATTGGCGTTTGGCTTTTGCTGTCTCCCTGTGAAAATCTCTGAAACTGCGTGCTATATTTGTAAAGAATGCGTAGGCTGGGCGCTCCCACACAATGTAGCGGAATTTACTTTTAAGCCAAACACGGGGTCGTTTCCCCTTTCACTCGGGCATGTGCTGTCAGCTCCACAGGCGGTCACTGGCCGACGTAGATAGGTTGGGACCGGCCTCCCGGCGTGCGGTAGCTCTCCTGAACTAAAAGCTTTTGTGACCGTCGTGTCTGGAATGTGTGTGTGTACGCCAGCATTGGCGGCTGAAGACTTCCGGCATAAGAAGTCAGCCTCATTCTGCCAACAGCCTTGTCAAAGAGGGCGGAGGAGCGGATAGAGGTTCAGGGCACTCTCTTGTCCTAGGGGTGGGAAATTGCCCCTAAAGACGGAAGAATCAGCAATGATCAACGACATGAGGATGCAGAAGTCAATGGAAACCACTGCATTAAAGACACGTAATGTGTATTCACAGGACATGTGGCCTGTATTTGAAGAAGTGTCATGATGATCTCTCCATTGGCAAAAGATTCCAGAATAGTCCCCCATTCGGATCTCTGAGAGGGGACTGCCAAGGGGGAGGTTACCATGAGAAAAAGATTGAATGATCAACGAAAGGATAACGCTCTGAGAGTCGGGGCGTGGAATGTCAGAAGCTTCAACGTGGTAGGGAAACTAGAAAATCTGAAAAGGGAAATGCAAAGGCTCAATCTAGATATAGTAGGGGTCAGTGAAGTGAAGTGGAAGGAAGACAATGATTTCTGGTCAGATGATTATCGGGTAATATCAACAGCAGCAGAAAATGGTATAACAGGTGTAGGATTCGTTATGAATAGGAAGGTAGGGTAGAGGGTGCGTTACTGTGAACAGTTCAGTGACCGGGTTGTTCTAATCAGAATCTACAGCAGACCAACACCGACAACGATAGTTCAGGTATACATGCCGACGTCGCAAGCTGAAGATGAACAGATAGAGAAAGTGTATGATGATATTGAAAGGGTAATGCAGTATGTAAAGGGGGACGAAAATCTAATAGTCATGGGCGACTGAAATGCAGTTGTAGGGGAAGGAGTAGAAGAAAAGGTTACAGGAGAATATGGGCTTGGGACAAGGAATGAAAGAGGAGAAAGACTAATTGAGTTCTGTAACAAGTTTCAGCTAGTAATAGCGAATACCCTGTTCAAGAATCACAAGAGGAGGAGGTATACTTGGAAAAGGCCGGGAGATACGGGAAGATTTCAATTAGATTACATCATGGTCAGACAGAGATTCCGAAATCAGATACTGGATTGTAAGGCGTACCTAGGAGCAGATATAGACTCAGATCACAATATAGTAGTGATGAAGAGTAGGCTGAAGTTCAAGACATTAGTCAGGAAGAATAAATACGCAAAGAAGTGGGATATGGAAGTACTAAGGAATGACGAGATACGTTTGAAGTTCTCTAACGATATAGATACAGCAATAAGGAATAGCGCAGTAGGCAGTACTGTTGAAGAGGTATGGACGTCTCTAAAAAGGGCCATTACAGAAGTTGGGAAGGAAAACATAGGTACAAAGAAGGTAGCTGCGAAGAAACCATGGGTAACAGAAGAAATACTTCAGTTGATTGATGAAAGGAGGAAGTACAAACACGTTCCGGGAAAATCAGGAATACAGAAATACAAGTCGCTGAGGAATGAAATAAATAGGAAGTGCAGGGAAGCTAAGACGAAATGGCTGCAGGAAAAATGTGAAGTCATCGAAAAAGATATGATTGTCGGAAGGACAGACTCAGCATACAGGAAAGTCAAAACAACCTTTGGTGACATTAAAAGCAACGGTGGTAACATTAAGAGCGCAACGGGAATTCCACTGTTAAATGCAGAGGAGAGAGCAGATAGGTGGAAAGAATACATTGAAAGCCTCTATGAGGGTGAAGATTTGTCTGATGTGATAGAAGAAGAAATAGGAGTCGATTTAGAAGAGATAGGGGATCCAGTATTAGAATCGGAATTTAAAAGAGCTTCGGAGGACTTACGGTCAAATAAGGCAGAAGGGATAGATAACATTCCATCAGAATTTCTAAAATCATTGGGGGAAGTGGCAACAAAACGACTATTCACGTTGGTGTGTAGAATATATGAGTCTGGCGATATACCATCTGACTTTCGGAAAAGCATCATCCACACAATTCCGAAGACGGCAAGAGCTGACAAGTGCGAGAATTATCGCACAATCAGCTTAACAGCTCATGCATCGAAGCTGCTTACAAGAATAATATACAGAAGATTGGAAAAGAAAATTGAGAATGCGCTAGGTGACGATCAGTTTGGCTTTAGGAAAAGTAAAGGGACGAGAGAGGCAATTCTGACGTTACAGCTAATAAAGGAAGCAAGGCTAAAGAAAAATCAAGACACTTTCATAGGATTTGTCGACATGGAAAAAGCGTTCGACAATATAAAATGGTGCAAGCTGTTCGAGATTTTGAATAAAGTAGGGGTAAGCTATAGGGAGAGACAGGTCATATACAATATGTACAACAACCAAGAGGGAATAATAAGAGTGGACGATCAAGAACGAAGTGCTCGTATTAAGAAGGGTGTAAGACAAGGCTGTAGCCTTTTGCCCCTACTCTTCAATCTGTACATCGAGGAAGCGATGATGGAAATAAAAGAAAGGTTCAGGAGTGGAATTAAAATACATGGTGAAAGGATATCAATGATACGATTCGCTGATGACATTGCTATCGTGAGTGAAAGTGAAGAAGAATTAAATGATCTGCTGAACGGAATGAACAGTCTAATGAGTACACAGTATGGTTTGAGAGTAAATCGGAGAAAGACGAAGGTAATGAGAAGTAGTAGAAATGAGAACAGCGAGAAACTTAACATCAGGATTGATGGTCACGAAGTCAATGAAGTTAAGGAATTCTGCTACCTAGGCAGTAAAATAACCAATGACGGACGGAGCAAGGAGGACATCAAAAGCAGACTCGCTATGGCAAAAAAGGCATTTCTGGCCAAGAGAAGTCTACTAATATCAAATACCGGCCTTAATTTGAGGAAGAAATTTCTGAGGATGTACGTCTGTAGTACGGCATTGTATGGTAGTGAAACATGGACTGTGGGAAAACCGGAACAGAAGAGAATCGAAGCATTTGAGATGTAGTGCTATAGACGAATGTTGAAAATTAGGTGAACTGATAAGGTAAGGAATGAGGAGGTTCTACGCAGAATATGTGGAAAACACTGATAAGGAGAAGGGACAGGATGATAGGAAATCTGCTAAGACATGAGGGTATGACTTCCATGGTACTAGAGGGAGCTGTAGAGGAAGACAGAGATTGGAATACGTCAAGCAAATAATTGAGGACGTAGGTTGCAAGTGCTCAAGTGCTACTCTGAGATGAAGAGGTTAGCACAGGAAAGGAATTCGTGGCGGGCCGCATCAAACCAGTCAGTAGACTGATGACCAAAAAAAAAAAAAAAACGCCAGCCTCGAGTATTTCAACTACGGTCCGCACTTGCGATTTATTAGTTATTTGCGTATCGTTTACATGAATTCATACAACATTGACTTTATCTTATCGAGTTTGGGTTTGAATGAAGCGTCTTGAAGTGCGGAATATGATTGTGAGGGCGAAATATGTAAGCAATGAAATTCAGGAGATCACGACGTCTTACAACCTATCAATAATAAAATGTGACTAAAACCTTCCCACAATAAAATATAATTATATAATTCACATTTTAGCGTAACCTACCAACAGATAAATTCCGTAACCTACCAGTAATAACGTGACTAACCTCCCAATAAAATTGTGGTTCACTTATAACCTTTCAATGATTATCTGACTGTGAATCTAAACTGGTACATTTGGACGTCAGCAGCGCTGCGTCGTGGCCCTGAAAGATCATTCTGAATAAATTGAAAATTCTTACCTCAATAAGGTCGCCGGATAACGCTTATATATCTGCTCCTATAAGAAATTTTTCTGGCACAGCCCAGTGCAATGCTGGCCGATAGATTTGTCATGAATAAAAGGAAACAACAGATTTTTCTTTACAATAATCGGGATGAACATGGATTGGAGAAATTAGTAAATTCTTTAAATTGAGATGAATGATTGTCAAAAGTTACTTTTTATAAGAAAGATTATTATTAAGATATTTTTTTAAATAACATTTACATTGGACTTGATATAACAATAGTACATACGCGCGAGGCTGCTTTTACCTTATGCAACAACGCTCAGGCACCGCCATCGCTCCCCACGACCGGACCAGCCAGCTCGATACACCAGACTGCTCGCTACGTCTTACTCCTACTGCCACACAGTTCTTACTGCTGACAACACTGCTCTCTGGTCTGAGATTCTCTTATGGCTTACATATCGCAGGCAGCACGTGAGCAGTCCATCAAAATTACATCTGCTCGAGTGCGCTAGCTACAAATTCCTTAATCATGGACCTCTTACAACCTTCACAATATTGTGAGAAAATAAGACGCCAACTACCGCACTTATCACTTTATTTATTTTGTTGCAACCAGTTTCGGCGCTTCAGTGCGCCACCTTCAGGCGGTAGTTGATGCGGAAGGGGTGGACCCGATCCCTATTCATAACGCATCAGTGGCCAGCATAACTAAATTCGCAGATTATCTGAAAACTTAGGTGTCAATTGTGACGGTTAGAGTGCTGGCAGCGAGCCTAAGAACTGTCTGTTAAGAAAGATCGTGATAGTTTTAATCAGTAGAAAAATGTATTTGACAACAAATAAAACATATAGATGCAGCATATGCGAACAAAAGGAAAATGCAGTCACCCGGAGCGTCGATGACTGCTTGGCATATTTGAGGCATGTGTATTCCCGTGGAAGAGACCTCCAAATGCGTCGAATTTGCGTCGACAGCTGTTTCAGAGTCAAAATCTTTTTTCATTGGTACTTCTTTTTGATATAAGTCCATACGATTTCAGTAGGATTAGCGTCAGATGACTGTGAGGGCGAATCCAGTACCTGCACACCTTTCTCCTTTTTCCAGTCGCCGCGAAGCTTACAGCGATGCTTCGGATCATCGTCTTCCTGCAGTTCACAGCCTTCATTTTTGTCGATGAACCAATCAAACATCTCTGACAGACGCGACGCATAAGCTGTACTCGTGTCTCTCCTTGTGTGTCGCTGTCAAGAATTAAAAGTAAACTAATACTTTATCGAAATTGCACGAAGGAGAAAGGTTCCTTCTGATACTAAAATGTAGACTTTCACGGCCGGAAGTGTCATGTCCATTATAATTATCGGCTCGCTACGTTTCGTCCCCGTCTGCGGAGGACATCTTCAAGGGGGTCTTTAGCTCGATGGAAGGTCCAACACACTCACTGGCTCGCTACAGTAGCGAGCCAATGGGTGTGTTGGACCTTCCATCGAGCTAAAGACCCCCTTGAAGATGTCCTCCGCAGACGGGGACGAAACGTTGGGAATTGACACAGAATTAATCTACCGACCACGGCATAACAGCCCGGATAATTATAATGAACAAAGGTTCCTTCTGTGGCGTTGTGAAAGAACTAAGGTGAAATCTTTTACCGTCTGTGTGTACTGCTCAGGAATGAGCCTGCATATAGGACTACCGACACCGGTACGTCAAACCTGAACTATGGGAGTCTATTGGGGAGTAATTACTGGTAAAAGGTGAATATCAGTTACAATATTTCATTGGCGGACAATTAGTATTTAACAGTTAAAAGCCAATAGTGTTTCCAGAATGAAATTTTCGCTCTGAAGCGGAGTGTACGCTGATGTTGTAGAGAGCTTGCCCGCAAAAGGCAAAGGTTCCGAGTTCGAGTCTCGGTCTGGTACATAGATTTTTTTCCGGTAAACACTCTTTGGCAAGTTTCAAAAAACTGTCGTGGACACGTACCTTCATTAAACCGGTGCATTCATACCGACTTCCAAGTATCTTTTCCTGGAGAACGTTGTTCTCCAGCACAAGTTAACACAAAAGATCAACTCATTCTCATCCTATTTCTTCATCTTTTTTCTACATCTACAAGTGTTGCTCAGCAATTCATACTTAAGTGCCTGCAGAGGTTTCTTCGAACCACCCTCAGACTGCGACACTACCACCCTCAGACTGCCACTATATCGTTCCACTCTTTAACAGCGGGTGGGGGGAAATGAACACTGAAGTCTTTCCGTACGAGCCCTGATTTCTCTTATTTTATTACGGTGATATTTATCCCTTTGAAGGACGGCGACAATAAAAATAATTTCGCATTTAGAGGAGAAAGTAGATGATTCAAATTTCGTGAAAGATCTCACCGCAACGAAAACCGTATTTGTTTTAACGATTGCCACCAGAAGACGCGTATCATATCCGTGACACCCTCTTCCCTATTTCGCGATAATACAAAACAAGCTGCCCCTCTTTGGACTTTTTCGATGCTCTCGGACAATCCTATGAGATGCGGATCCCACGCTACACAGCAGAACTCCGGAAAAGGACTAACGTACACCTGTTACATCTGCTAAGTGTTATGCAAGCAAAAGGCAGTCTTTCAATTGCCTTCCCCACAACATTATCTGTGTGATCGTTCCAATTTAATTTACTGCTAGTTGTAACTCCGAGGCATTTAGTTGAACTGACAGCCGTTAGGTTTGTGTGATTTATCGTGTAACCGACTTTTTGCTTTATCGTTTTTGTCTTGTTTTCTCGCTTAATTGACAAATAACACTGAAAATTATTTTTCTCTTCAAACAGCTGACTTTTCCGCTGTTGAAATATTTTTCATTACAAGTCGTTTATCTATTTACGTTCTTATTTATACGTCGTGTATTAACGTAAATACATTTTTGCCTACCCAATAGGCCTATTTCGTCTCTCTTGTAGGTGAACACTAGTAGGAAAATTATTTGTTTCAAGTTTCTGCTACCAGCCACTTTTTATTTTATGCTTGATCTAACATAATGCAACGCGTTATAATGTTATACTCATCTCAAGCGTTTATACATACATACATACATACACAGAGAAATGTCACTTAAAAATAAACAGTCTTAAACTAGATTAATCTAGAACACTTTGTTTTTCACTGCAGCTGCTGGTGTGGCATTTGGGGGGAAGAAGGAGGTCAATGTATATCTAGAAATCGGTGATGTGTTGTGCTGGTTTTCTTCTTTGTTGTTGACTATGTATATCACGGCCTGTATCGGATACAGATAGATTTGCATCAGTGTAATTGTAAGTGATCAACTGCCGTATAAAAGCCTTTCACACTGTTTTCGTAACACATAACTGATGCAAATCTATGTGATATACATAGTCAACAACAAAGAAGAAGACCAGCAGAAGACATCACCGACTTCGATTTCTAGCCATACACTGTCCCCCCTCCTTCCCCCCAAATGCCACACCAACAGCTACAGTAAAAAACCAAGTTTTCTAGATTAATCTAGTTTGTTTATTTTTAAGTAACATTTCTCTATGTATGTATAAACGCTTGAAGATGAACAGAACGTGTTCGAAACGCGTTGCATTATGTTAGATTAAGCATAAAATGAAAAGTGACTGGTAGCAGAAACTTGAAACAAATAATTATCCCACACAGTCACGGTTCACAAACATAGCCATTATGGCTGAAAATAACTAGTAGGAAAAAATATTAGGGCCTTGTAGAACTTTTCAATCTGTCACGAATACAAAGAACACAATAAAGATTAAAAAGACACCAAACCACAAAATCCATTTCTGTAATAGGAGTGATCTCGACCAGAAGAGGTTCACTTCGGATGTTAGCAGACGCCGCCACAGTCCCTTGTCTCTGCTCATGCGCAGTGGGGCAGTACACTCGAAAGTTTAGAACTCCACACTCGGCGCAATCTGTGCATGATTGACGTCACAGCCACGCTCACGTCGGGGTTGACTGCTGATTTACACTCTGGCACGAAAGGCCCGACGCACTTTGAGTTCGACCAGAAAGTCGCTCGTGTAAAACGGGCTTGAAAGTCAGACTACTGGCAGCGCCGCTTGAAGCGTTTCGAAACGAAACAACGCAGAGTCGCTTCTGGGAATCGCCGTGATGTCAACTCGAGGCGGACTCTGGCCGGTGTGTGTGTGTGTGTGTGTGTGTGTGTGTGTGTGTGTGTCTGTAGCTGGCAGGTGGCAACCAGCAGCTGCAGAACCTCGCCCCCTCCCTCCCCCCCCCCCCTCCCACCTCTGCTCCCCCTTCGCCTTAGCGGCCCCCGTCGGCGATTCTTGTAGGTGGCGGGTGGATGACGTCCCCAGCCAGCTACACTCCAAGGTGTTGCTTGCCACGTCTGTATAAGGAACGGGCGCCCGCCCGGAACTGCTGCCTTGTGCGGGCGGGTCCCCTGCCCTCCTGCTGACGCCACAGTGCAGTCATCTGTCACACGCACACACACACACACACACACATCTACACACATATCCGCACACATGCTGCAGCTGTTTTAAAAACACCCGTCACTCCAACCTTCCGCATGCGGCGGAGCAAGACGTACAGGGATCGAATAAGTAATGCCCCACATTTTTTTTTTTTTTTAAAGCCATTAATACACATAGACAAACAGCCTTGTTGGTGCTTCACATTTGATGTTTGCTCTCTTGCGCCAGTGAATTTTCGCACCGTTCTGGCAGATAGCAGAGTCTTAGCACAGCGTCAAAATGGCGGCTACACACGACTCACGTCACAAGCAGCGTGTTGCTATTGTACGAGGCGTGTTTTTTAAGTAAGTAACGTTTTGAAATTAAAAAAAGACGTGGTAAGATATGTCAATAATTTTATTTTTACATGAAAAGCCTGTACCTGTACTACGCACTGACCCCATTATAGCCTCATTCTTCCTTGTTTACGTTGTGTACTGAGTGTTTAAGATGCCTCCGATAATCGTGAGTCCCGCCGACTGTGAAGTACGGGCTGTTATCAGATTTCTTAGTGCTAAAGGCCTAAAAGCGATCGATATTCAAAAAAATGGTTCAAATGGCTCTGAGCACTATGGGACTTAACATCTGAGGTCACCAGTCCCCTAGAACTTAGAACTACTTAAACCTAACTAACCTAAGGACATCACACACATCCATGCCCGAGGCAGGATTCGAACCTGCGACCGTAGCGGTCACGCGGTTCCAGAGTGAAGCGCCTAGAACCGCACGTCCACACTGGCCGGCAATCGATATTCATCGTGAGATATGTGCAGTTCACGGAGAAAACATTATGAGTGATGCATTGGTACGAAAGTGGGTGAGAGCATTTAAAGATGGCCGCACAAATGTGCATGATGAACAACGGAGTGGGCGTCCTTCGGTCGTTAATGAGAGATTGGTGCAGGAAGTGGACAACAAGGTGAAGGAAAACAGACGCTTTACGATTTCCTCCTTGCGGGATGACTTTCCTAATGTTTCTCGTAGTGTTTTGTATGGTATTGTGACCGAGCACTTGAATTACCGAAAATTGTGCGCACGTTGGGTACCGAAAATGTTCACGGATATGCACAAAATCAAACGTTTAGACAGTGCATTGACTTTCCTTGAGCGGTACCACAACGACGGTGATGATTTATTGAGCCAAATTGTTACGGGCGATGAAACATGGGTGGCCTACGTCACACCAGAAACAATGCAACAGTCCATGGAAGTTGAGCAAGGGCATCGTTTTGCTGCCAGGCAATGCTCGTCCGCATGTGACGAATCAGGCCAAAGATCTCATCACATCTTTTTGATGGGAAACTCTAGATCATCCTCCGTACAGCCCCGATCTTGCGCCCAGTGACTACCATCTGTTCCTGCAGCGGTCTTCAAGACGATGACGAAGTCAAAACAGTGTTGATGCAGAGGTTAACAAGTCAGGCGGCAGACTTCTATGAGGAGGGTATTCAAAAAGTGGTACAACGTTATGACAAGTGCCTCAGTGTTGACGGAAATTATGTAGAAAAGTAGATTAAGGTACAAGCTTTCATGTAAAAATAAAATTATTGAGATATCTTAGCACGCCTTTTTTTAAATTTCAAAACGGTACTTGCTTAAAAAACACGCCTCGTATTTAGTGTTAGGAAGTCTATTTCGGAAGTATTTGTGTGGAGGTGGCCTTATATGGAAGTGAAACGTGGGCGATAAGCAGTACACACAGGCAGGGAACATAAGCAATTGAAGAATGCTGGACATTAGATGGTTAGAACGGGAAACTTATAACCAGCCCCTGAAACGAACTGGTGAGAGAAAAGAAGTTTATGCTGTAACGTGACTAAAAATCAGGGACACATCCTGAGGCATCGTGGAATTGTCAGTTTACTAATGGAGGGAATGCGGCGAACAAAGGCTATAGAGTACTGAGTACAGTAAAGATGTATGCACGCGTAGGATTCACCAGCTACGCGGAAGTGTAGAGGCTTGCAAAAAAATGGCTCTGAGCACTATGGGACTTAACACCTGTCGTCATCAGTCCCCTAGAACTTAGAACTACTTAAATCTAACTAACCTAAGGACATCACACAACACCCAGCCATCACGAGGCAGAGAAAATCCCTGTCCTCGCCGGGAATCGAACCCGGGAACCCGGGCGCGGGAAGCGAGAACGCTACCGCACGACCACGAGCTGCGGGCAGAGGCTTGCACATGATGAACTAGCGTGAGCAGCCGCGCCAGAGCAGTCTTTCGAATAAAGACCGGTACAGCTTGACGTTCTATTGATGTAGTTACCAGTATCCGTACTGTCTTTCCACGATAAAAAGCGTGTATTTATTCTCTGTATAATATCAGGAGCAAGTAACAATTCTTTACTTTTTATGTGTAATTATGTGCAAACCCAGCTACTTTTACAGCACTACAGTGTATCGAAATCTGGCTATCGGGACTTTTTTTATTTATTTTTGTCATCAGTCCTCTGACTGGTCTGATACTGCCCGCAACGAGTTCCTCTCCTTTGCCAATCTCTTCAACTCGGAATAGCATTTGCAACCTGCGTCCCCAGCTATTTGCTCGATGTATTCCAATCTCTGTCTTCCTCTACAATTTTTACCCTCTACAGCTCCCTCTAGTAGCATAAAGTCATTCCCTGATGTCTTAACAGACGTCCCATCATCCTGTCCCTTCTCTTGTCAGTCATTTTCCTTTTCTCGTCGATTCCGCGGACAATCTCCTCATTTATTATCAGTCCACCTAATTCTCAACGTCCGTATACTGTGCTCATTTGACCATTCTTTGGACGCAACAGGTCCCGCAACTTTTCGGTACTTTCACTTCCATTGATATCTATTTCACCCTGAATTTTAATCCCACTCCTGAGCCATTATTTTATTTTCACCGCTGGTTGTTCCATGTATATGCAGAACAGCAGGGGCGAAAGAGTGCATACACCCTTTTTAATGCCAGTACTTTGTTCTTGGTCTTCCATTCTCCTTTTTCCCTCTTCGTTTTTGTACATATTGCATATGACTCGTCCTTTTGTGCAGCTTACGTCTATCTCCCTCAGGAGTTCGAAAATCTTGCACCATTTTACAGTGTCAAAAGCTTTTCCTTGGTCCACATATCCTGTGAATGTGTCTTAATTTTTCTGAAGCCTTGCTTTTCCGTTATTAAGCACAACTCCAAATCTTCGTCTCTTGTGACTTTACCTTACTAAAGCCAAACTGATCGACATCTAAGCCGGCCGAAGTGGCCGAGCGGTTGTAGACGCTTCAGTCTGGAACCGCGCGACCGCTACGGTCGCAGGTTCGAATTCTGCCTCGGGCATGGATGTGGGTTGGTTAGGTTTAGGAGACTGATGACCTCAGCTGTTAAGTCCCATAGTGCTTAGAGCCATTTGAACCATTTGAAAATATACAATACGTACAAGAACTGAAAGGGGAACGAAAAGAATGAAGGACCAAGAACAATGTGCTTGGATTAATAAGAATATAAGGCAGGCAGATAAGATATACTGGTTGTTAACATTAGGGAAAACAGTACAATATATCAAAATAAAGGTTTATTTATTTTGATTAATTACTTTGTTTAAGAATATTTTTATGTATTTTAGCAAAATTTAAGAAAAAACTGTCACTACTAAACAGCTTCACAGCATCTTTGCAGTTTATAGTTAAATTAATATAAGTAAATAATTCATTTTTATCAAATTCAGAGACGTTTTGTTTCTTTGACCTTGCCACTTAATATTCATCTGCCTCTGTGACTGCTGCAGTGGCAGGAATCGACAATGGAAATGAAATTAATTTGTACAAATTAGTGAAATCGTTATTTGTTTCATTATATATTTTTTACCATTTTTGTGCAGTCGATGATTGTACAATACCTTCAGAACTATATGGTCTATAGTGTAATTTTTTTAATAGTCACGGTAAATGATAACAGCCAACCAGTTGCAGAATAACGATTTATTGAAATCCTTGACCACGGTTTCCGTACATCTAATTATACCTTCAACAACAAAAAAAAAAAAAAAAAAAAGAGACTGGCTGGGTGACATTAAGATATGTGAACACAAAACAAGCAGTCTTGCATATGCCAATGACTTAGTTGTAGTGGCAGATTCGATTGAAAGTTTGCAAAGTAATATTTCAGAGCTAGATCAGGAATGTAAGGACTATGGTATGAAGATTATCATCGCCAAAACGAAAGTAATGTCAGTGGGAAAGAGATATAAACGGATTGAGTGCCAAATAGGAGGAACAAAGTTAGAACAGGTGGATCGTTTCAAGTACTTAGGATGCATATTCTCACAGGATGGCAACATAGTGAAAGAACTGGAAGCGAGGTGTAGCAAAGGTAATGCAGTGAGCGCTCAGCTATGATCTACTCTCTTCTGCAAGAAGGAAGTCAGTACCAAGACTAAGTTATCTGTGCACCGTTCAATTTTTCGACCAACTTTGTTGTACGGGAGCGAAAGCTGGGTGGATTCAGGTTACCTTATCAACAAGGTTGAGGTTACGGATATGAAAGTAGCTAGGATGATTGCAGGTACTAGTAGATGGGAACAATGGCAGGAGGGTGTCCACAATGAGGAAATCAAAGAAAAACTGGGAATGAACACTATAGATGTAGCAGTCAGGGCGAACAGGCTTAGATGGTGGGGTCATGTTACATGCATGGGAGAAGCAAGGTTACCCAAGAGACTCATGGACTCAGCAGTAGGGGGTAGGAGGAGTCGGGGCAGACCAAGGAGAAGGTACCTGGATTCGGTTAAGAATGATTTTGAAGTAATAGGCTTAAAATCAGAAGAGGCACCAATGTTAGCACTGAATAGGGGATCATGGAGGAATTTTATAAGGGGGACTATGCTCCAGACTGAACGCTGAAAGGCGTAATCAGTCTTAAATGATGATGATGATGATGATGAAAAAATCGTGCAAAAGACGTCGTCAGTAGTTAAAATTAAAATATCACCTTCATCTATACAGCATAACTATAAACAGTTGGTCGATGTGAACACGGCATACTATCAGTACTTAGCCTGTGGACTGTGAACTGTTTTATGCATCTCCACTGTAGGATGTGATTTTAGTGCATTTTTGCTTCTGATGAAGGTATATTTAGATATTCCGAAACCGTGGTCAAGGATTTCAATAAATCTTTATTCTGCAACTGGTTGGCTGTTATCATTTATCGTGAAGATTTTCAACAGTTGCTGCTTCAGCCATGTTTAAATTTTTTTAATAGTGCAATTGCTGGCCGCAATGGCCGACCGGTTCTAGGCGCTTCAGTCTAGAACCACGCGACCGGTACGGTCGCAGGTTCGAATCCTACCTCGGGCATGGATGTGTGTGATGTCCTTAGGTTAGTTCAAATGGTTCAAATGGCTCTGAGCACTATGGGACTTAACATCTATGGTCATCAGTCCCCTAGAACTTAGAACTACTTAAACCTAACTAACCTAAGGACAGCACACAACACCCAGCCATCACGAGGCAGAGAAAATCCCTGACCACGCCGGGAATCGAACCCGGGAACCCGGGCGTGGGAAGCGAGAACGCTACCGCACGACCACGAGATGCGGGCCCTTGGGTTAGTTAGGTTTAAGTAGTTCTAAGGTCTAAGGGACTGATGACCTCAGATGTTAAGTCCTATAGTGCTCAGAGCCTTTTGAACCATTTGAATTGTACAATTCGTCATAAAGATCATCCGTATTTAAACTGAGTTTTTGCATCTTTCAGTTTTCAACTACGTTAACGAGACAGTCAAATTCATGATTGCTTTTTAAATTTATGGACAACATTGAATATGTGGTTGGGTTGTATTCAAAAATGAGGACTCTCGGCTGATTCGTTAGAGACAAAATTACTATTACTTACGTGGTCTCCTAATGATTTACGTAAAGTGAATCCTAGAAAAAAAAAATCAAATTATGTGAAGTGAAGTATTTTCAGATATAGAGAACAACCGCCCGAAATAACGTACATGACTTTATTGTAAGGCACAGGTGGCGACCCTAAGCAAATAGGACAATAAAAAGTTAGATGGCGACCCTAAACAAACAGGACAATAAAAAGTTTAAAAAGACTGACTGTAGTCACGAATGTGTTGCGAGCAGTCCGGGAACCACGTTTGCAACCTGGACGTGTGTCCAGTGCTTGATAAGTACGCAGCCGCAGATCCCTAATCGGTGAGGAGGGGTGGACGCCCCAGGCTGAGCAGTTTGGAGCTGACGCAGGTGCCAGATTAGCCCAGCTGGCGCGTCACAGCTGCAAGAGCTGAAGCCTGTTGACAGCAGGCAGGAGCGACAGAGGCCGCCTCGCGTGCAGGCAACCCGCAGCGCAGCGGGGAGGGGGCCCTGCCACGCGGAGCTGGCACGAGAACGCCGACCCAGGGTCGCTCACGTGACGGCCGTTGCGTCACTTCCGGGCCGCCGCCGTCACAGGCGGCCGGCCTGTGTAAGTGACGTCCCAATCAGCTGCCGCGGCATTCCTGGAATAGCGCCGCGCGTGTGCCTCGTTTGAGCGGCGGGGCGAATGTAGAGGGCACGTGCAGGGAACAGAGCCAAGGTCTTCTGCGTCTGTTTGACACGAGCTGACGCTCTTGTCTGAGGCTAAGCGCAAATTGAGACGCGTATGGCACGCGTGACGTGACACGATTTTGCCACCAGTCACGACGCGCGCACGCTTCACGTGCCAGCTTGCGAATCGACCGCCGCCTCGAGGCCCTTAAGCCGTCAGCACACGGACCGTGCTGTCGAACGTTAACGTTGAGCGTGGCAAGTTCAACGTGCTGCTGAACGCTCAGGAACGATGCGACTTTTGCATACGGTACGTGGGCCCCAACGTGGTATACGCGATCGCAAGGCACTCCAGCGGCAGTTGAGGGATGCTTTTAGTTCGTAAATCACACTGTTTACTCAACGGGCGCGCGTAAAATTCCCTCACTACCTCTATTAAAACAGACATTTCCTCCATCGTCCACGAAAAGGAAAGTACCATGTCCAATCAATAAGGACAGAGACATATAAAAGTTCCATTACAAACAGTGCGGTACAAATTTCGAATACTTCTCAGCATAAGATAAACATTATTTCATCATTCCCACATTTTAGTAAAACCCCAAGGTCAGTCTTGCTTGATCACTGTTCCTACCCAGTGGCAGAATCTTTCCAACATGTGAATTACGAAGCATAAAAGAAAAAGGAGCAAAATATCTTTATAGAAGTAGCGCAAGCTGTACTGTAGATTACGCCAATCAAACAAAGTTACCCCTCAAAAAAAGGTGAACTTATATTTACATAACATCAAATATTATAGTATATATTTATATTAAACTAATAATAAAGTATCAGAATCTAAAAAATGGTTGGTTCAAATGGCTCTGAGCACTATGGGACTTAATATCTATGGTCATCAGTCCCCTAGAACTTAGAACTATTTAAACCTAACTAACCTAAGGACTTCACACACATCCATGCCCGAGGCAGGATTCGAACCTGCGACCGTAGCGGTCGGCGGTTCCAGACTGAAGCGCCTAGAAGCGCACGGCCACACCGGCCGGCCCAGAATCTAATAAAAACGCGAATGTAGTAGAAACATTGGTTGTGTCGAAGCGCGAACCACCGCCCCAACTAACAACTCTGTGCATGACAGTGGTGCTACTTATTTCACTAAACCAACATCACACCCTTTACATCTCATCATATCGTCTTACGCCTTGCTGAAAACCTTAATCGTAGATATGTTGCTAACTGAAATTTGGTTATAACAAATTGTACCAAGAACAATACGTTTTGGGTGGATCTTCAGTGTGTCGCTGCCTTCAAATAGCCTACTCTCATAATACGCACGTTACAGTCTTTTGCCACGAATACGATGTTGCTCATTATTTTATTGGAACGAATCACGCTGTTAGCAACGGGTTTTCCAGTGATTCTCAATTTGCTGGTGCTCAGAAACGGCATATATACATATAGGCTTGAAATGAATGCCAATATGGCGCCTGACAACTCTGTACTGTAGGGAGACGGCGTGCTTGTGACGTAGATGGCGTTGTGCCATCTCATTGGTCCACGCTCAGACGCACGCCCAGAACATCTGACATGCCAGATATTGGTCTGCGCCTTCGGAAAGATTTCCGAGCGTTCTATTTCACGCTATGACGTCAGAAACTCGGCACGCTCAACGTTCGGATGCACGGTCCGTGTGCCGACGGCTTTAGGCTACGGCCAACTACTTCGAGAATAGGTAGGTCACGTAACTAATCCATTGTCGGTGTCGGGCGAAGATTTCTAACGTCCTGAGTATGCTGAAGACTTCGCATGTGCAAATCTGGAAACAGTGTCGTGTGTTAACGTCGGAAGTTAACCAGTTCTTACCTCGCTCACAGAACAGAGGTAAGAGTTAAGGCAGTGTGCAGATACAATTCGATACAGCAGGTTTGTTTATAAATAAATAAATCTTCTGCCACCAGTCACGATTTTTTTATTTTACTATTCGCACGACGCGTTTCGAGAAATAATTCCCATTTTCAAGTGCGTTTTTTTTTATGTGTGTTAAGCCATTTCTTTTGATGTTGTCAGTGTGTGTGAGTCTACTTCATTTTGTTGACTTTTACTGTAATACATAAGAAACGCGATTTTTAGTTGGGTATCAATTCCTTCTGTGAGGTTAGTGGCTAAAGTTTGAGAACAATTTGTACTTACAGTTTTCTAATGGTCCATTTGTGTAGAGTCTCACACACACTTATCATCAAATGCACCATTATAAAACTGTAAGTACAAATTGTTCTCAAACTTTAGCCACTAACCTCACAGAAAGAATTGATACCCAACTAAAAATCGCGTTTCTTATGTATTACAGACTCACACACACTGACAACATCAAAAGAAATGGCTTAACACACAAAAAAAACGCACTTGAAAAGCGGAATTATTTCTCGAAACGCGTCGTGCGAATAGTAAAATAAAGAAAAATCGTGACTGGTAGCAGAAGATTTATTTATTTATAAACAAATCTATTGTATCTACAGTCGCAGGCTTTCAAAAACCATTTATAATGGATCAAATCAAATTCGATACAGATTATGTACACCAGGGGTGTCCAAACCGCAGCCTGCGGGTGGCATGAGTCCCAAAGCAAGAATCAATGCGGCCCTAGAAGTGAGCAGCACAAAAAAAAAAAAAAAAAAAAAAAAAAAAAAAGAAGCCCAGTAAATTCCATATGTGTAAAGTTATGTAAACTGAATATTTTTAATTTGAAACTCCTGCCACACGATGGTATTCTCTCACTGGTCCATAGCATTTTCCCCCCTGTCTCTCAGCGGCTAATGTTTGTTATGCAGCCCAAAATTACTCGTATTCTTGCAGTGTGGCCCAGGTATGCTAAAAGTTTGGTACCCTGACCTACGCGATAGACAACGCGCCTTCGTGTTCTATTGTTGCTCGCAGTTATCACCCTAGCTCATCTTAAGACCGCAGTTCATTTACCAATGTCGGAAGATATTCATTTTTCTTTTTCTCTTCACTCAAGTCTTTGTTAACCCGATTACCAATAAAAGTACATTCTTTTCATCTACACTCCTGGAAATGGAAAAAAGAACACATTGCCACCGGTGTGTCAGACCCACCATACTTGCTCCGGACACTGCGAGAGGGCTGTACAAGCAATGATCACACGCACGGCACAGCGGACACACCAGGAACCGCGGTGTTGGCCGTCGAATGGCGCTAGCTGCGCAGCATTTGTGCACCCCCGCCGTCAGTGTCAGCCAGTTTGCCGTGGCATACGGAGCTCCATCGCAGTCTTTAACACTGGTAGCATGCCGCGACAGCGTGGACGTGAACCGTATGTGCAGTTGACGGACTTTGAGCGAGGGCGTATAGTGGGCATGCGGGAGGCCGGGTGGACGTACCGCCGAATTGCTCAACACGTGGGGCGTGAGGTCTCCACAGTACATCGATGTTGTCGCCAGTGGTCGGCGGAAGGTGCACGTGCCCGTCGACCTGGGACCGGACCGCAGCGACGCACGGATGCACGCCAAGACCGTAGGATCCTACGCAGTGCCATAGGGGACCGCACCGCCATTTCCCAGCAAATTAGGGACACTGTTGCTCCTGGGGTATCGGCGAGGACCATTCGCAACCGTCTCCATGAAGCTGGGCTACGGTCCCGCACACCGTTAGGCCGTCTTCCGCTCACGCCCCAACATCGTGCAGCCCGCCTCCAGTGGTGTCGCGACAGGCGTGAATGGAGGGACGAATGGAGACGTGTCGTCTTCAGCGATGAGAGTCGCTTCTGCCTTGGTGCCAATGATGGTCGTATGCGTGTTTGGCGCCGTGCAGGTGAGCGCCACAATCAGGACTGCATACGACCGAGGCACACAGGGCCAACACCCGGCATCATGGTGTGGGGAGCGATCTCCTACACTGGCCGTACACCACTGGTGATCGTCGAGGGGACACTGAATAGTGCACGGTACATCCAAACCGTCATCGAACCCATCGTTCTACCATTCCTAGACCGGCAAGGGAACTTGCTGTTCCAACAGGACAATGCACATCCGCATGTATCCCGTGCCACCCAACGTGCTCTAGAAGGTGTAAGTCAACTACCCTGGCCAGCAAGATCTCCGGATCTGTCCCCCATTGAGCATGTTTGGGACTGGATGAAGCGTCGTCTCACGCGGTCTGCACGTCCAGCACGAACGCTGGTCCAACTGAGGCGCCAGGTGGAAATGGCATGGCAAGCCGTTCCACAGGACTACATCCAGCATCTCTACGATCGTCTCCATGGGAGAATAGCAGCCTGCATTGCTGCGAAAGGTGGATATACACTGTACTAGTGCCGACATTGTGCATGCTCTGTTGCCTGTGTCTATGTGCCTGTGGTTCTGTCAGTGTGATCATGTGATGTATCTGACCCCAGGAATGTGTCAATAAAGTTTCCCCTTCCTGGGACAATGAATTCACGGTGTTCTTATTTCAATTTCCAGGAGTGTAATTTCAGTGCAAAATATTTATTGCCAGTAAATGTGCTTCTTCGGTGGACAGTGTGCACTAGAACGCCACCGCCAGACATTCAGTAGATGTTGAGAGATACCTTCTGCGTATTTTGGTACAAGAGACCCACGATTTTCCGCGACCTAATTAGCTTGATTGTACGGATAACAGTGTACAACACCGCAGATGTAGACGGTATGCGCTCTGTGTCCTGTTTCCATTCCCTCACGCTATCTGCTGTTGACGACAATAATGCCCTAGTTACTTCGCTGGACTCAAGTTTTCTAGTGAGTATTGCTCGGTTCTGTCTGGAATTTTTTTTTCCAGCAGGGCTAGTTGTGCGTTGACAGTGATACACAGCAGTACTGTGGACAGGTTTAGTGGTGAAGAGTTGACCGATATGCACCTCGTGTATTGCTTCAGCCAGTGCAGTGGAAGAGCGGCACAACGACACTATTCTCAGGTGTTCCCGCACCGCCGGCATCCACGTCACAGCACTTTTCCATCCGGCGGTCGTTACATTACTCCGCGTAGTGTGTTGTACGTTTATGTTAGTGCACGTTACAGGCTTCTTCACTGTTGTGAACGTATTTTCACAGAAACAAGGGTCATTGCTGTAGCAAACAGAATAAACCGTATTTACGATATCACTTTCTAACGAGGCGACAGAGAGCGTAGGACCCTTATACTGAAAGTTTTTCGGTTAATTCCTGGTGTTAAGACTGACGTACTGTCCTTCCTGTTCACCCACATCCCCATGGTTAGTCAGTGGAAGAATTTGCTCTTCGATCCGCTCCTTAAGTAGGACAGAGTAAAATTCTTCCGAAGCTACAAGGGATAGAATCTCTTTCCCGTGTCCCTCTTGTTACAGGGATCGGAGAGCAGTGTGGGTGTACCGGCACAAATTAATAAAGAGCATCAATCAGTTATTACTGGTGTAGCCACACAGACTTTGTGCAGCTTCATTTGCAATAAAAATAAGTTGCTACATGGAAAAGTGTCATATCCCATTGACATTTTAGCCGTGTTGAGTGCGGAGAGTTGGAACAAAATGTGCGACAAATAGATTATTACAGGAGAAGGTATAGTTTTGACAAGGTGAAACACGATGAACAAGAAAGTAAGAGGAAGTAATTGCGTCATAACGACGATCGTGATTACATATTGCCAACTTGGTAACTGGCTCGGCGATCGAGAGAGAAGGTGAATCACAGCAGACGGGTACAGCGAAAATAGAAATCGGTTCATCAACGAGACAACCCCGTGAACGCCGAAAGAGCGCCTCTCTGAAATATTGGATAACGAAGGCGTGCAGTGATCAGCGTGGCAGGAACAGGTAGAAAGTACTAATTTTATTATTGGCTTTTAGTTTCGTTTCTGGACGACTTAGTCATTATTGACTTACACACAGAAAGAATCGTCAGTCTGAGCGTTATCTACGTAGAACACTAATAACTTTATTATGCCCTTTTAAAATAAACAGATCAGTTAAAATATAAAGTGGAATCCTCTTCATACGTTCGCTGTCTTCTCTTTTGCGTTCTTCCAAAAAATGGTTCAAATGGCTCTGAGCACTATGGGACTCAACTGCTGTGGTCATAAGTCCCCTAGAGCTTAGAACTACTTAAACCTAACTAACCTAAGGACAGCACACAACACCCAGCCATCACGAGGCAAAGAAAATCCCTGACCCCGCCGGGAATCGAACCCGGGAACCCGGGCGTGGGAAGCGAGAACTCTACCGCACGACCACGAGATGCGGGCTGCGTTCTTCCGACCATTTGTTTCCTGTTCTCTTTTCCTTCTGTTTTTAAGTTTTTTTATGACGTTTCTGAACTGATCATGATTGCTTGTGTTATCTTATGTGACTGTCCCTCCTTTAATACCCGGCTTCTAGGGATCAAATGAAAGACGCACCTAAATCCAGTAGTGTTTGATCTGGAATCCAGCAGTATGTTTTATAGTAGATAGATATACTCGTAACTGACAACTGTTAATATGCATCAATCATTGATTGATGTACGATCGTGAAATGGAAACCCGACAAAAACAGCAAAAGAAAGAAGACAAGTTTTCAAACCTACAACGACGACACCCGTAAATAAAGCTGCCGTATTCCAGTTGGAGCTTGATGCGGCAAGGAAGGCCGCTGCATTGCTATTTTAATTAGTAAACTTTCGTTTTGTAAGTCTTCAGAAGCTGTCTGTAGACACACTTAGCGTTCCCACTGGTTTAACAAATATTTGCACTAGGGCTCGGTTACAGGGCACGACTGAAGACTGGGAGGATAAATTGAAAACGACTCTTTAGAAGGCCTCAAGAAGATTAAACTGATGAGACACAAACTCTTTCACCACCTCGACTCTGTCAAAATTAACAAATGTAGTGATTGTGAGACTGTCAATGGGAGACGGCGAATATCCTTGTTATTGAGATCTTAAAAAACTCTGTAATTGTTGGGGAATAACGGAACACGCGTATCACTTCTCATAGAAGGTGAAAAAAAACTTATATAATGTTATGAAGTAAAGCTTTCCGCTTCTCTTTCTCTTTAGAACAAGTTTACATAGCAGAAATGATGGGTGGGGGGGGGGGGGGGAAGAGGGACAGTTTTATATTGCATTACCTGCGGGTTGGAAATCGTAGGTAGGTGTTGCAATTCGCAGGGAGGTTAAAGTAACTTCGGTGCCCTTTCCTCTATGGTCCATGTAGTTGTGCTGGTTTCCCTGAACAACTTCTCACTACAGTCCGTCTGTGGACTTCAGAACTGCATTGAATTTAGCAATACAGATATTTTGTTCCGAGAACTCGTCATCTAAATAAGAATGTAAAGCGTCGTGTTTTATTTCGTGCCATACTCTTGCGTGGATACGTAGAAATACTTCAGACGCAATTCTTTCAACCGCTCGCCACCGACTGAAGAAAGTCCTGTTGTCGTAGGTGAACGAGTACAGACAGCCTGGTACTCGAGCGACTCGCTGGTTACTTAGTAAACTAGTCACCGAGACAGCATTAGTTATGTTCACGCCGAACCTTCAGAGTTTTAAGTGATGCCGCTTTTATAAAATTCGTCTCCAGTTCCGAAATAAATAACAGTTCTTTCCTTTCAGATTTCCCGAAGGGTTCAGTTTACAATCTGTGACCCCCAAATTTACCTTACATTTCTCTTGCTACACTCTGCTTTTTGTTCAGTAGGTATCGTTCGCTTCACATTCACAACACATTTCGAAGTTTCTCATCTGTCCATCTTTGGCATTGAAGAAGGTATTGCAATCGTATTTGAAAAAACAAGGAAAACAACTTTCCTTGTTGCTGCTAGAGCGCTGAAAGAGATTTCACGTGTTAAATATCTTATTATGGAGAGTAAAACCTATTGATTTCATTTCATTATTCTAAGTCCAACCAGAAAGTTGTATTTATTGTTTTTCCACTAACTGCCATGGAGTTATGCCTAGACCGTAACTAATCTTGGGTGTAGTCATACCAGGTGATGTACGGGGTAACAGTTATTCAACTATATCAAAAGAACCTAAATTAGTTGCAAACTACGGCGTGCACAAACTTTATTCAACACGAAACGTCACTACAGATATTTGGATTTATGTCAGGACACGTTCTATGTGCCTGCCACCATTGGAGACGATGTGGCGCAGACGAATAGCGAAAATTCTGCGTGACACGTTGAAGTGTCGGGACGTCGATGCTGTCCATGACCTCCTTAATGGCTGTTTTCAGCCCTGCAATGCTTATGGTGTTATTGCTGTACACTTTGTCTTTAATATAGCCCCAGAAAAAGGAGTCGCATGTGCTCAGTACCGGAGAACATGGCGGCCAGTCGGGCTCCCATGCCAGTGGCCTCTAGATGCCCCAGAGCGGTCCCCAAAGTGCTCCCCCAGGACATCAGACTCTCTCTTGTTTCGATGGGGTCGAGCTCCATCTTGCATGAACCACATCTTGTCGAAATCAGGATCGCTTTGGATAATGGGTATGAAGTCATCTTCCAAAACCTTCACGTATCGTTCGGTAGTCACAGTGCCATATCGCACCGATTATTCCGTGACTGGGTATTGCACACCACACAGTCACCGGTTGAGGGTGAAGAGACCTCTCTATCGCGAAATGCAGATTCTCAGTCCCCCGAACGCGCCCATTTTTTTTTATTGATGAACCCATCCAGATAAAACTGGGCATCATCGCTAAACCAAACCATACAGCGCACACCAATTCCCATCACGTCCATGTGCCAACCGTGCAGTTTGAACGTCCTAACGCAAATCGTTCAGAAGTTATGACGATTTTATTTCATATAGTTCAATAACTGTCACCCTGTACATACGTTGTACACAGGGTGTGCCAGGAGAAACTGTCAATATTCTGGGATACGACAGCAACGACCATTCGAAATGACCTTTCCCTGGTGTCCTACAGACTTCCTGGTGATGACGAGTGTACCAATAGACAATATTCGTCGCCTGGATATTTGTTCGTAATTTGAGATAACTGTAATATTGTTTTTTGTCTCACAAGCTGCGACATGGTCGCGAATGAAACAGTGAACCGAATATAATAGTTATAAATTTCCTTTACTTCACGTCTATGGTAACACAGCTTTTGTCATCGGGCTACAGGTTTGGGTCTATAATGATCATCTTCAGATCTGTTTTATAAATACAAACTGTTTTGAGCAGTAGTGCTGCTGACAAGTTGACTCTTACATATGCTGTTATTTATATGTATTTGACGACGCTGGTGTTGATTTTGTGTTTAACATTTGACGATGCCAGTATGGCTCCAGTACATTAGGACATGTTTTTATAAAACAGATCTGAAAATGGTCATTATAGACCGAAACCGGTAGCCTGCTGACGAAACATTTGTGACCATAGATGTGAAGTAAAAGAAATATGTATTATTTTTTGTGATATAGCCGTAAGCTAAATAGACAAATATTTATACAGGGTGAAAAGTATTTAAACCGACAAACTCTGGGAGGTTGTAGTGGACATCAAAACAAATATTTTTCCGTAATGTCATTTTTTCCTATGAGGAGTATTTAAACCGGAAGAGAAAGATTTCTCTAGCGGCAAATTAATTAAACCAACAAACATTTTTCCATTTCTTTATGACCAAGAGACAACACGTTAACACAATCCAATTTCAATTACAGGAGAATTTTCAAAAATGCCTCCATGACACGTAAACAAAGGTTACACCGTCGGATCATGTTCTGCCTGACACGGGCAAAAACCTCTCCAGGAGTATCCTGAATTGTTCCTGCTGCTGCTACTATCCGGGCAACCAGATCCTCTTCTGATGCAACAGGAGTTGCGTAAAGAAGGTTGCCCATCTCTCCCCACACAAAAAAGTCCAGAGGGGACATATGTGGGGATCGAGCAGGCCATGGTGCAGGCCCACCTCAGCCAATCCACGTTTCTGCGAACCGTCGGTCCAGGAATCGACGCAGACGACGACTGAAATGTGCCGGCGCCCCGTCATGTTGGAATCACATGCGTTGTCTTGTAGTGAGCGGGACGTCTTCCAGCAATTTTGGCAATGCTCTGGCGAGAAAATTGTAATAGTGCCTGCCATTTAATGGCCTAGGTAGCAGATACAGTCCCCAACAACACTGATCCACACATTAACGAAGAACCGCACTTTATGAGCGCTAGTAACTGTGGCATGTGGGTTATCCTCACTCCAAACATGCCAATTGTGCATGTTAAAGATTCCATCACGCCCGAACGTTGCTTCTTCTGTAAGCAACACAGAGGATTGGAATGAAGGATGCATTTCACACTGTTCCAGGTACGGCTGCGAAAACTGTGCTCTGCGTGGATAATCAACTGGTTCCAGGTTGTGGACACGCTGTAAGTGAAATGGACGTAACAATTGCTCTCGAAGGACTGTTCTTACATTCGTCTGATTCGTCCTCATGTTAAGTGCAATTGCACGAGTGCTGATTGAAGGATCCCGCTCCACATGCTGCATGACAGCTTCCTCAAACTGCAGCGTTCTGACCGTGCGGCGGCGTCCCTGTCCAGGTAATCTGCTAAATGACCCGGTCTCACGCAGACGTTGGTACACAGCAGCAAAGTTCGTATGATGCGGGATACGGCGATTAGGATATTGTTGATAAACCCGCGGTGCAGCTCGTCCGTTGTGGTGCGCTACTTACAAGGGAACCTCCCCATCGCAGCCCCCTCAGATTTAGTTATAAGTTGGCACAGTAGATAGACCTTGAAAAACTGAACACAGATCAATCGAGAAAACAGGAAGAAGTTGTGTGGAACTATGAAAAAATAAGCGAAATATATAAACTGAGTAGTCCGTGGGAAACATAAGCAACATCAAGGATGACGTGAGCACAAGAGCGCCGTGGTCCCGTGGTTAGCGTGAGCAGCTGCGGAGCAAGAGATCCTTGATTCAAGTCTTTCCTCGAGTGGAAAGTTTAATTTTTTATTTTCAGACAATTATCAGAGTTCAGGCACTCACACATAATCAAGTTCGCTCTCCAAAATTCCAGGACATGTTCAGATTTGCTTGGACATATGCAGGATTTGACGTTCTACACACGGAAAAATTTGAAAACGTTAAAAACATATGTTTTGACAGAGCACAGAGAAAACTGTTGCATTCATTTGTTGCAGTTTATGTGACACACTCTTATGTTTTCATCACTTTTTTGGGAGTGATTATCACATATCCACAAGAAAACCTAAATCGGGCAAGGTAGAAGAATCTTTTTACCCATTCGCCAAGTGTACAAGTTAGGTGGGTCGACAACATATTCCTGTCATGTGACGCACACGCTGTCACCAGTGTCGTATAGAATATATCAGACGTGTTTTCCTGTGTAGGAATCGGTTGACCTATGACCTTGCGATCAAATGTTTTCGGTTCCCATTGGAGAGGCACGTCCTCTCGTCTACTAATCGCACGGTTTTGCGGTGCGGTCGCAAAACACAGACACTAAACTTATTACAGTGAACAGAGACGTCAATGAACGAACGGACAGATCATAACTTTTCAAAATTAAAGTAAGTAAACTTTTCGCTCGAGGGAAGACTTGAATCAAGGACCTCTTGCTCCGCAGCTGCTCACGCTAACCACGGGACCACGGCGCTCTTGTGCTCATGTCATCCTTGATGTTGCTTATGTTTCCCACGGACTACTCAGTTTATATATTTCGCTTATTTTCTCATAGTTCCACACAACTTCTTCCTGTTTTCTCGTTTGATCTGTGTTCAGTTTTTCAAGGCCTATCCACTGTGCCAAATTATAAATAAATCTGAGGGGAGTGTGATGGGGAGGTTCCCTTGTTAGTACGCATGAACCATATCAGTGTAGTCACTCCAGGTGTATCGCTCCATCAGTAAACAGAGACAATGCACTACTACGTTGGTGGACAGCAGTTGCCTACAACTGAAGAGCGTAATACGCCCTCAAACAATTGAAGATCGTAATACTGCATCTAACAACTGAAGAGCGTAGTACGGCTTCTACCGGTTTAAAAATGGCTCTGAGCACTATGGGACTCAACTGCTGAGGTCATTAGTCCCCTAGAACTTAGAACTAGTTAAACCTAACTAACCTAAGGACATCACAAACATCATTGCCCGAGGCAGGATTCGAACCTGCGACCGTAGCGGTCTTGCGGTTCCAGACTGCAGCGCCTTTAACCGCACGGCCACTTCGGCCGGCTTCTACCGGTTTAAATAACCCTCGTAGGAAAAAATGGCATTAGGGAAAAATATTTGTTTCGATGTCCCCTACAACCTCCAAGCGTTTGTCGGTTTAAATACTTTTCACCCTGTATTTTTACCCTGGCACCTGAAGGTGTCGATTGGTGACAGTGTCACCTGCGGCTTTGTTCCGACGACACTGGTCCCGCGAACGCACGAGGCGCAGCCAGCCCACCCGTCTCTGACTGTTGAGGTAGACAGTGCGACGCGCGAGCGGTCGCACCACGGCAGACCGCGCCTCCGGGCTCGATGTGGTGCGGTGTCCGTCCGAAAGTAGCGGCGACAGCAAGGCCGGGGCGGCGGGGGCGTCGAGGTCTGGATCTCGTTGTGTAGGGGGGGGGGGGGCGGGCAGGGTTGGAGGGGGGGGGGGGTGATCGGCCTTGGCCGCCTGCGCGAGGTCGCCCGCTGGCTGGCTGGCACGCTTCCGACTCACGCAGCGCCACTCAATGGAACCTGATTCACGGCGCGGGCCGCGCTCACCACGAACGTTTCAACTCAGACGGGCGAGAACTGCTCCACCTTCCTACCAGCTGACACGCCACCTGAGAGTCCTCTGCCCTCACAAATACACTGCCGAAAAAAAAAATCTTACACCCTTTTAGAGGCTTCCAATTCATTCAAGATTTCTTGTTCCAGCATGTGCAGTACATGAAATGATTACATTTACAGATCAGTAGCACGAGCGATTCTGAAGTACCGGGTATCGAACCGTGTTTAAACACCCATATTAGTACCTGGTGTAGCCCCCACGGGCGGCAATGCAGGCGGCTGACTCTGTTATCCAGGCGGTCGTTTTTGTTGTCGTTGTGGTCTTCAGTCCTGAGACTGGTTTGATGCAGATCTCTATGCTACTCTATCCTGTGCAAGCTTCTTCATCTCCCAGTACTTACTGGAACCTACATCCTTCTGAATCTGCTTAGTGTATTCATCTCTTGGTCTCCCTCAGAGTAAGATGGGTCACAGGTAGTAAGCATAATGCTGCGTGCCCGTAGCATAATGCTTACTACCTGTGCCCCCATCTTACTCTGTTTTCGCTCGTGTGAACTGGAACACGTTATGCAGATCTCGGTGCCTCTCGTGTCCATCTAGAAAAGATAACCTGAAGATGCCTAAATAAGGCGAAACGCGTCGTTGAAAAATAAAAAACAAAAATTGCAACCAAGACTGTTTTTAACCAATACTCTTAAGCACTGGTTTGCTGTATGCCATATATGGATTGGAAGAATTTATATATGTTAACACATGCAGCACTTGCCCTAAACAGAAGTTGCTATGGTGTTCTATGTTTCCCTTTGTTGGTCACTTAACGGCTAATGTGGAATTCAGTGAAGTCATTAAAACACTGTGGAATAAAACATTTGGCATGCGCAACTTGTGGACTTGCTAGATAATTTTCAGTGTATCCACATCGCGAAGTCCCGCATCGAAAACCGAAGGTGGACACGTTATGCAGATGTTCGGCACGGACCCCTACCGGTTGACTCCATGGAAGTTATTCCATGATGTCTTCACAGTTATCCTATCATCGTGTCCCTGCTCCTGATAAGTCTCTCACACACATCCCTTTCTTCGTCGATTCCGCGGAATATCTTATAGATGCACTTGTTTTTCAGAACCATTTTTAGAGAAGAGACCAACCAGAAGCAGGGGCTGGATGATAGGACAACTGTGAACACCTCACAGAATAACTACATCTACATTTATACTCCGCAAGCCACCCAACGGTGTCTGGCGGAGGGCACTTTACGCGCCACTGTCATTACCTCCCTTTCCTGTTCCAGTAGCGTATGGTTCGCGGGAAGAACGACTGCCGGAAAGCATCCGTGCGCGCTCGAATCTCTCTACTTTTACATTCGTGATCTCCTCGGAAGGTATAAGTAGGGGGAAGCAATATATACGATACCTCATCCAGAAACGCACCCTCTCGAAACCTGGCGAGCAAGCTACACCGCGATGCAGAGCGCCTCTCTTGCAGAGTCTTCCACTTGAGTTTGCTAGACATCTCCGTAACGCTTACCAAGAAACCCTGTGACGAAACGCGCCGCTGTTCTTCGGATCTTCTCTATCTCCTCTGTCAACCCGACCTGGTACGGATCCCACACTGATGAGCAATACTCAAGTATAGGTCGAACGAGTCTTTTGTAAGCCATCTCCTTTGTTGATGGACTACATTTGCTAAGGGCTCTCCCAATGAATCTCAACCTTGCACCCGCCTTACCAACAATTAATTTTATATCATCATTCCACTTCAAATCGTTCCGTACGCATACCCCCAGCTGTTTTACCGAGGTAACTGCTACCAGTGTTTGTTCCGCTATCATATAATCATACAATAAAGGATCCGTCTTTCTATGTATTCGCAATACGTTACATTTGTCCATGTTGAGGATCAGTTGCCACTCCCTGCACCAAGTGCCTATCCGCTGCAGATCTTCCTGCATTTCGCTGCAGTTTTCTAATGCTGCAACTTCTCTGTGTACTACAGCATCATCCGCGAAAAGCCGCATGGAACTACCAACACTATCTACTAGGTCATTTATATATAAATTGTGAAAAGCAATGGTCCCATAACACTCCCCCTGTGGCACGCACGGAACCCACTCGTTTGGGATCGTGCCGAACATCTGCATAATGTGCCCACTTTGGATTTTCGATACAGCACTTTGCTGTGTGGATACACTGAAAATGATGAGACAGATTCACAAGTTGGCCATGCCAAGTGTTTCATTCCTCAGTATTTTGATCACTTCATTGAAACTCTACATTCACAGTTCAGTGACCAATAAAGGGAAACGTGGAGCAATACAACAATTTCTGTTTAGAGAAATATTGCTCCAAAGTACATCTCAAACCCTTCAATTTACGCTTTTTTCCGGTTTTGCCACAGACCCGATTCACTCCCGTACAACGTTGTGCTCCAAACGTCGGACGTCCACCTCACTGATCGTATACAGGGTGTTACAGAAAGGTACGGCCAAACTTTCAGGAAACATTCCTCACACACAAAGAAAGAAAGTATGTTATGTGGACATGTGTCCGGAAACACTTACTTTCCATGTTAGAGCTCATTTTATTACTTCTCTTCAAATCACATGGGAACACACAGCAACAGAACGTACCAGCGTGACTTCAAACACTTTGTTACAGGAAATGTTCAAAATGTCCTCCGTTAGCGAGGATACATGCATCCACCCTCCGTCGCATGGAATCCCTGATGCGCTGATGCAGCCCTGGAGAATGGCGTATTGTATCACAGCCGTCCACAATACGAGCACGAAGATTTTCTACATTTGGTACCGGGGTTGCGTAGACAAGAGCTTTCAAATGCCCCCATAAATGAAAGTCTAGAGGGTTGAGGTCAGGAGAGCGTGGCGGCCACGGAATTGGTCCGCCTCTACCAATCCATCGGTCACCGAATCTGTTTTTGAAAAGCGCACGAACACTTCGATTGAAATGTGCAGGAGCTCCATCGTGCATGAATCACATGTTGTGTCGTACTTGTAAAGGCACATGTTCTAGCAGCACAGGTAGAGTATCCCGTATGAAATCACGATAACGTGCTCCATTGAGCGTAGGTGGAAGAACACGGGGCCCAATCAAGACATCACCAACAATGCGTGCCCAAACGTTCACAGAAAATCTGTGTCGATGACGTGATTGCACAATTGCGTGCGGATTCTCGTCAGCCCACACATGTTGATTGTGAAAATTTACAATTTGATCACGTTGGAATGAAGCCTCATCCGTAAAGAGAACATTTGCACTGAAATGAGGATTGACACATTGTTGGATGAACCATTCGCGGAAGTGTACCCGTGGAGGGCAATCAGCTGCTGATAGTGCCTGCACACGCTGTACATGGTATGGAAACAAGTGGTTCTCCCGTAGCACTCTCCATACAGTGACGTGGTCAACGTTACCTTGTACAGCACCAACTTCTCTGACGCTGACATTAGGGTTGTCGTCAACTGCACGAAGAATTGCCTCGTCCATTGCAGGTGTCCTCGTCGTTCTAGGTCTTCCCCAGTCGCGAGTCATATGCTGCAATGTTCCGTGCTCCCTAAGACGCCGATCAATTGCTTCGAACGTCTTCCTGTCGGGACAATTTCGTTCTGGAAATCCGTCTCGATACAAACGTACCGCGCCACGGCTATTGCCCCGTGCTAATCCATACATCAAATGGGCATCTGCCAACTCCGCATTTGTAAACATTGCACTGACTGCAAAACCACGTTCGTGGTGAACACTAACCTGGTGATGCTACGTACTGATGTGCTTGATGCTAGTACTGTAGAGCGATGAGTCGCATGTCAACACAAGCACCGAAGTCAACATTACCTTCCTTGAATTGGGCCAACTGGCGGTGAATCGAGGAAGTACAGTACATACTGACGAAACTAAAATGAGCTCTAACATGGAAATTAAGCGTTTCCGGACACATGTCCACATAACATATTTTCTTTCTTTGTGTGTGAGGAATGTTTCCTGAAAGTTTGGCCGTACCTTTTTGTAACACCCTGTATATCTCGTGACTCACGAAGCACCCTTTCCCTTTAAGAGCGCCAAGCTACCACTGTCTCTCAGACAGCACAATGCAGTCCCACGGTTTCCAAGCGCAATTACACGAGGCGCAGTCCCGTGCGCACAGAACAGGCGCGGAGTCTGCATATAATGGCGCCCACCTCTCTGCGCCAGCCAGGCTCCGCGATTTATCGCTCTCATTCACCCGCCAGCGCCCTCGCTGGCTCGTCGCCGGGAGCAGCCAGCGTCAATAAATTCTAGCGCCTGCTCCGGCGCCCCCGAAGCCCCCCTTCGCCCCCCCCCCCCCCCCGTTTCACCCACCAGCCCTACCACCCCACCAGCCATGAGCTGAGTCAACATTTCCTCTCACTCGCCACCCCGCACCCTTCGGCCAAACTATGACGCTCAACTATTCGTTCCCGCTCTCCGACTACCGCGCGCAGCATTCACTCACCCTTCCATTCAAAGGGATTCCATCGATCCCTTGTTCTTCCCACAGCGTTCCCTTTATTAAGAACACCTCTTTCCTCTCACAGCGGACAAGTAATTACCGACTAATGTCTGAACACGCCCTGCAAAACCTCCCCCCGCCACCCCATACCCTTCGGCCAAACTATGACGCTCAACTATTCGTTCCCGCTCTCCGCCTACCGTGCGCAGCATTCACTCACCCTTTCATTCAAAGGGATTCCATCGATCCCTTGTTCTTTCCACAGTGTTCCCTTTATTAAGAACACCGCCGCTCAGGATTGGCCGAGCGGTCTGAGGCGCTGCAGTCATGGACTGTGCGCCTGGTCCCGGCGGAGGTTCGAGTCATCCCTCGGGTATGGGTGTGTGTGTTTGCCCTTAGCATAATTTAGGTTAAGTGGTGTGTAAGCTTAGGGTTGATGACCTTAGCAGTTAAGTCCCATAAGATTTCACACCCCATTTATTAAGAACACCTCTTTCCTCTTGAAACGTCCCCTTAGAAAAATTATAAATGACTGTGCTTCAACTGACACACAATGTTTTTAGCGCAACGCAATCTGACTTTTGATAATCCCTACAAAAGGATGGTCCTGACTAACAATAACCTATACCTTTCACAAATCACTTACCTCACAAAATCTTCGTTACTCGAACTACTGCAATACAGCGAGCGCCACTACTGCCAGCTAAATAAAAGATTCAAACTACTGAAGGCACTAACTACTGATAGGCACAGTTAGCAAATGAAAGATTTTGATAGAGAACAAACAATGTATTTACCTCAATAGTGTTCAAAAGTCATAATATATATAGCAGTTCATGACATCCAGTCTTACAAATGTACTGTCTCTGATGGACACACGTCCAGATCATCCGCTCTCAAAATTCCGCCATCTCTCTCCCCACATCCACCACTGCTGGCGGCTCACCTCCAACTGCGCAACGCTATGCGCTGTTAACATCCAACTGCCCAACACTACAATAGCAAATTCCGACAATGCCACCCAGCCACAGACAGCACGCAGCACAGCCAGTGATTTTTATACAGAGCGCTACGTGGCGTTACCAATATAAAAACCTAAACAGCCTACTTACACTGTCACAGCAGACAAGCAATTACCGAGTAATGTCTGTCTGCGCCCTGCGAAACCTCTCCCACCGTTGACGTCTGTGGGGCACGGTAAACAAAACGATCGAGATAACAGTGACCCGAACAAACTAGATTTATGTGTGTTCTTTTTCCTCGGAAGCTCAGGCAGCTGCCTCAAACACAAATACACTCAGGTGACAAAAATTATGGGATACCTCCTAATATCGCGTCGGTTTTCCTTTTACCCAGAGCTGTGCAGCAACTCGATATGGCATGGACTCAACAAGCTGTTGGAGGCCGCTGCAGAAACATTGGCTCATGCTGCCTCCATAGCCGTCCATAATCGCGAAAGTGCAGCCGGTGCAGGATTTTGTGCACGAACAGACCTCTCGATTATGTCCCATTTCGAGCGATCTGGGTAGCCAAATTATTTCCTCGAGTTGTCCAGAATGTTCTTCAAACCAATCGCGAGCAGTTGACATGGCGCATTGTCCATCGTTCGTAGGGAACGTAAGGTCCATGAATGGCTGCAAAAGGTCTCCAAGTAGCTGAAAATTACCATTTCCAGTCAATGATCGGTGCAGTTCCACCAGAGGACTCAGTCCATTTCATGGAAACACAGCCCACACCATTATGGAGTCACCAACATCTTGGACACTGCCTTCTTGACAACTTGGCTGCGTGGAGTCGGTAATTTCCAAGAATGATTGCCTATCGAAGTTGGAGCGCTGCAAATGGTACATATCGAAGATGCGATAGTAAATCGATTATGGTGGTCTCGTGGTGCGCGTTACGAGTGTGTTTGAAGGTGTCACTAGAGAACGACAAAAGAAAAGCGTTAGAGAAGCACTGGTAAATTGAAAGGAGACGACTCACCTTAGTCGTGGTCGGTGTTATCGTCTTGTGACAGTCCGCGCGATGTATAAGCTGCAGGGACAAGTCATTTTTTGCCATACCCGGGGTAAGCTCTGCCAATATCGCGTACGAATATCGGCAGAGTGTCGCGTGAGTCGACTTTCTGCTGCAGATGCAAGTTGTGAAAGTATAGGTACTGGAACAAATAGAGTTCGTCCCTGTCCTGGACGGCCTTCTCTTTTTATGGCTGACCTGACAGACTTCCACAGGCGTTCTATGTTCTGGGTATGGACACTGGCGTCATCTGAAGAGACAAACTCGACAGAGTGGTTCACAAATTCGTGCTCGAACCCTTCAGCTTTGACGCTCTGGTATGACTGAAACCCTTCGGTGATGACTTTTGTTCCTGGCTGTATGAAATGCTTTATAAGACCCACTAGAGTCACCTTGTCTCGCGACAATACCCTGACAACGAAACACTTGCGCCACTCCCTTTCTATCCCACCAAAAACCCAAACATCATCTACTTCAGTTTCAGTAGGCCGCCCTCTCTGATTCTTTCGCCTAGCAATGTGAGGCTCGTCTACTTCCACTATTTTATTCGGTCCACCAATTGGCACACTGTCGTTTGTCACTATGACGTAGCACGCTTCTCGGCAAAACCCGAAGTAAACAGAGACGGTATTCGCCGATAGCTCAGTTTCTGACGCTGTGGCTTGCAAAGTGTAATCACGAATCCAGCACAAGAATTATGCTCGTCTCAAGCGATAATTTAGAGGACTCGAACCACGTATTTTTCCTGATGCTGGTTCGCTTTCCACGAAGTCCGCAATGAATTTGCAATGGAATCTCTATGTCCGCACTCCTCTTACGCAGTTTCACACACTTCGCAGCACCACATTCAATACAGTCTCTCGTGTCGTCGTCGGGCAGAAGTCCATATTTCCGGGAAAAAGTCAAACATTTCTCTACACTGCATATACATGGAATGAGAGTTCTCCATGTGAGGCAATCCGCAGACGAAACTTGTGAAGCAGCACTCATTACACTCGATATGAAGGGAAAATGTCACAAACAATTACGGCCGGACGTCATGTACTGAAACTGAACAAACAACGCAAAACTGATAGAAATGACGATCACAAGTAATTTATCATAACGTGAGCCAAGAGATCTCCATAATCGATTTACTATCGAAACTTCGATATGTATCGTTTGGAGCGCTCCAACTTCGATGGGCAACCATCCGGACTCTACCATCAGCTCTTACGAACTGAAATCGGGACTCATCTGGCCAGGTGACGGTTCTCCGATCGTCAACGGTCCAACCGATATGGACATCAGCCCACGAGAGACACAGCAGGTGATGTACTCTTAGCAAAGGCACATCTGGGAGTGGGGCAGAGGGAATCCTCTTTGCTCAGGACAACTGGACGTGAACTAATTTTCATTTGATTCAGAGACGATACGTTACAGACGCACTCCGGGATCTTAGCGATTACGTACATAAAATTTTTCGCGCGCATCTGTAGAAACTTACAGTCAAATTTGAGGTACGGAACTGCCCCAATGAGTAAATTTAACAACTGTTCGAATATTACCGCCTGGGAAAATGCTTGTAAAAAGTTTTTAATCCATATATTAATTTAAAAATTTAGATTATTATTACACTTTGAACGCACACGTGACTTAGTTTCTTTCTGGTTTCGTTCTGCTGTCTACGATATTTGAGCTCAAAGATCTACGCAAGTAAGTTGCGACTACCTTCGTGGCATTTGAAGACGGCGAGTGATGCTGAAAACTCTGAGGCTCTATCCAGTTTGATGACTCTCTTTGCTGTTGTTGTTGTAGTCTTCAGTGCAGAGACTGGTTTGATGCAGCTCTCCATGCTACTCTGTCCTGTGCAAGCTTCTTCATCTCCCAGTACCTACTGCAATCTACATCCTTCTGAATCTGCTTGGTGTATTCATCTCTTGGCCTCCCTCTACGATTTTTACCCTCCATGCTGCCCTCCAATACTAAATTGGTGATCCCCTGATGCCTCAGAACATGCCCTACCATCCGATCCCTTCTTCTAGTCAAGTTGTGCCACAAATGTCTCTTCTCTCCAATTCTAGTCAATGCCTCCTCATTAGTTATGTGATCTACCCATCTAATCTTCAGCATTCTTCTGTAGCAACACATTTCGAAAGCTTCTATTCTCTTCTTGTCCAAACTATTTATCGTCCATGTTTCACTCCCATACATGACTACACTCCATACAAATACTTTCAGAAACGACTTCCTAACACTTAAATCTATACTCGATGTTAGCAAATTTCTGTTCTTCAGAAACGCTTTCCTTGCCATTGCCAGTCTACATCTCTTTGCTGTGTATTACGTAATTTGTAGTTCAATTTATTGCAGAAGCTAAATGGCTGATGGATCGCTGTAATATACCAGCTTATCGAAATCTAGTATATATAGAACAACTTATGGTGGAACGTTCAGACACGATGGAACTTAAATGATCACAGACACTGCTCTCATTCACATAAGATTTCACACACTGTTTACTTTTATGGTAATGCGCGATCGTTCATTGATTATTAGTGACAGGAAACTAACGTACTATACTCGCACTATCTATATAGAGCACCACCCAAATCGTAAAATCATTCCTTCGTACAAGTGTAACGTACAATAAAACAGGCTCTGTGGCAGCTGCTTTTAAACATTTCAGCTCCCCTCCGACAGTTGCTCTCATTTTACACCATTTTCCATGCCGATAACTAATTATTTGCGTTCTTAACTGTAGCCGGCCGCGGTGGTCTAGCGGTTCTAGGCGCTCAGTCCGGAACCGCGCGACTGCTACGGTCGCAGGTTCGAATCCTGCCTCGGTCATGGATGTGTGTGATGTCCTTAGGTTAGTCAGGTTTAAGTAGTTCTAAGTTCTAGGGGACTGATGACCACAGATGTTAAGTCCCATAGTGCTCAGAGCCATTTGAACCATCTTAACTGTAACTTTTTCCTTACTCGTATATCGTACCGTGAGCTAGTCCAATAAACGCACATCTTTGTTCTTCTTTAATGACTCCTTTCACCTACAACTGTCAAATGTCTGTGTAAACTCCTTGGATGTATGAAAATGGGAGTTGACACGAAGTCACAAACTTGAACCCTACGTCTGCCATGTTAGCTGCCCCACACATTAACTTCTGGTGGAAGTGTTTCGATAAAAATCCCAGAGTGCATTTTTTTTTTGGATGCCCTAATCATTGTAATTATAGTCTAAAGTGTAAAGGAATTAATTACATTCGTAAGTGGACTCGTTCAAGCGATATTTTCTTTTGTGCACGAATTTTGGTTTTGCTGTTTACTTATACTGTAGCGGTTTTATTTCTCTCATTTCACTTTAGATTTCCCATCAGCTCAACTCGAAAATCTCTTTAGGTGCACGCAATGAGAAGAAAAGACTGGAAACTGAAAAAAACATCGCAAAATATTTTCTCGGTATCTTCGTGAAGATAACATTGACCAGACATCAGTTTCGTTAGTAGGTATTAATGAAAATGCGAGATTACGAAAGAAGCGTTTTCACAGCATATATTTATCTCCTTGGTTATGTCCGTCCCGATAGCTGAGTGGTCAGCGTGACGGATTGCCGTCCTGCTGGCCCGGGTTCGACTCCCGGCTAAGTCGGAGATTTTCTTCGCTCAGGGAGTGGGTGTTGTGTTGTCTTCATCATGATTTCATCCCCATCCGGCCCGCAGGTTGCCCAATGGGGCGTCGAATGTAATAAGACCTGCACCAAGGCGGCCGGACCTGCTCCGCAAGGGGCCTCCCGGCCAATGACGCCAAACGCTAGTTTCCGTTTTCTTGGTTATTCGAAACGTATAACAACAACAAAGTTAAATTAACGAGGAGAAATTTGGTGTATTACTGTATCAAATATTCATTTAAGGCCAGAAAAGCGTCTGACAATGCTTTCCTGGCGTTGTGTTATTCACGAAGGCATTGTGAGATTTTCTCTTTAAAACCACTGTTGCCTGTGCACAACAGAGATTAACAAAAAAAAAAAAAAAAGGTTCAAATGGCTCTGAGCACTATGGGACTTAACATCTGACGTCATCAGTCTCTTAGAACTAACCTAAGGACATCACTCACATCCATGCCCGAGGCAGGATTCGAACCTGCGACCGTAGCGGTCGTGCGGTTCCAGACAGAGAGATTAACAAGAAGTAATCGTAAACAGTGGTCTGCTAATGATTCGGGACATTTAACACGACGGCGCCGGCTTCAAAGCAACGTACAACGTAAGCCTGTAGCGCCATCTCTCCTCCATGACAAAATCAGGGGAACAAACTCTCTGAGCGTAGGACACAAACTCACTCACGTCGTCTTCGGACCACAAGTGGCCCATCTGTACCATCCTCAGCTGAGGATGCGGATAGGAGGGGCGCGTGGTCAGCACACCGCTCTCCCGGCCGTTAGTAGGACTCATGCAACGGAAATACATACGTACAACACTCACATTCATAAAAATTCACAGCCGGCCGGTGTGGCCGAGCGGTTAAAGGCGCTACAGTCCGGAACCGCACGATCGCTACGGTCGCAGGTTCGAATCCTGCCTCGGGCATGGAAGTGTGTGATGTCCTTAGGTTAGTTAGGTTTAAGTAGTTCTAAGTTCTAGGAGACTTACGACCACAGTAGTTGAGTCCCATAGTGCTCAGAGCCACTTTTTTAACCATAAAAATTCACATATTTCAGGCAACATAGATAATGTTGTTTAAAGAAAAACAAAAAAATAAATAAACAGAGATATAAATGATGTAAGTAAATAAAGATTCCATCACAAACCAAATCTAGAAACTTCCAACCTGTGTCGCGATACCGTTACAGAAAGCACGGCTTCGCGTCATGGTAGTTGGCTGAATATTCATCGACTCGTTCGCTGTCTGCGCCGAATCAGGGACGAATGAAAGAGGTTTCTTGATGCGCGGAGATTCCATCGGGCATCTGTGGCCGTGATGTGGCATAGTGTTACCGGAGGGGTCGTGAGCGTTAAATTTGTTGCCAAAGCACTGCTTCTATGCAATCGAGTGGAGGGGTGGCTTTGTGAAAAGCACTACCATAAGAGCTCTCGTCGTGTTCACCTGCATGTATGAATGCGTCTGTTTGCTGCATAACCTGAAATTATCGAGAGAGCGGTTAACGGGGAGGAGGATTAATCCATTCCAGTCTGTCGACGCGGTCGCCGCCGCAAAAGCTGTTCTCTGTCGCTCCACACACACACACACACACACACACAGATCCAGTGCTGACCCGGCCTTTGATGCATTTCATTGATGTTTCGCTAATCCCTCATCACGCGCTAAAAGCGTCTCCTGCTTTTATTTAGCGTGGAATATTTTGCTTTTAATTCTTGAAACAGTCATTGTAACGCGCTATTGATACTGACAGGTTTCAGCGACGTATTTTAATCTGTGATACTTGTAAGTTGAACTTGATAGATCTTTCGATATATTTCCAATTTTAGTGGAATGTCTTTTCTTTTTTCCGTTGTAGGTTTTGAAGATTGCCAATGTATTTTTAAGTTATTATTTCTATCCTCTCTATTATTTAATGAGCGTTTTTTAATGTGATTGCGTATCATTATTAATTGATTTTTTTATTTATGGTTTGGTTTAGCGATTCCTTTTTATTGTTTGGTCCTTTTACTTGAGTCCTTTTAATTATGTTGTAACTAACCACGTTACTACGGGTTATTCCTTATTACTGGGAATGGAAATACTTATTGCTTATGAAATCAACGTGAGAAGAATAGGGTCGCCACCGACTCAAACCATACAACTAATCAAAGATTTGGTCGAGTAGGAAAATAAATTAATTTGATCACAGACCAAAAACTCACAAACATGCATACGTTGTTATGTCGCTCATAGGGGATACGATGTAATTAATAGTGTTCCCCGTGCACTGTTCACGACAGTCAAACATTTAAAATAAAATAGCACATGCAAGAACACTGTGCAGAAGATCAGCTCCCAGCAACACACCTGAAAATAAGACTTAATCTACAGCATTTGTTATAAAATACAAGGGGAGACTAATCACTGGACCTGTGCGCAAGGAAACGCATTGGATGTGCTAACGGGAAAGCTACGAGGTGAGTGGCTTAGACGCAAAAACGTAATCTCGGAACAGAAGAGAAAATTGTAGATAAAATCATTTATTCCTAAGATAAGGATGTGAGGCATGTACACGATTCCTGATAACACGTGGTTTGTGGAGACACAATTCCTAGTTATAGTGCCAAATTCCAACAATATCACATCACACAATCATGTTAACATTATCTAAAACAAACATGCGATCGGACAGTTAGTGATGCCGGTAGCCCAACAACTATAATGTTCTACCACGTGGTTGGCTCCCCACGGACGAAAGACACATAAAGCAAGGAAAATTTACGATAAGGCAAGGCTCTAAATATTTAGAAAGGTGAAAGCTTATGCAGGCACAGCTGAAGGCAAACAGACATTCATACAGAAGCGAGTGCTCACTTCTTATCGACACCTTTGTGTGGCGCTCTTCCGGCGGATCCAAGTCTGCTACAGGAATTTGCTAAAAGAAAAATCTGCCAAAGTTTTGCATTCCTTGCTGCGACAAGGCAAAGCAATCTTCCAGATTTGAAAAGCGAGACCAAAGGCTAACAGCTCTCCCCTCGACAAGTAACAACGCGCCACGCGGTCAGTCTAACTCACCCTTCTTCGACTGGAGCACAGCTGTGGACGCTTCCCGTACCGGCGGCAGACTGCCTCCCGCTTCTCCAGCCTCTTCCACGCTCCGCGTGGACCGGAAAACCCCAAGATGCCATTTCCGCCACCAACCTAACGCAGGTGGATTTCTCACAAGTAGCGGAAACCTCTTTGCCGACTTGACCACTACGAGAGTTGGCTATTCTGTACAACTGCTGCTGAATCTGTACGACTATCGCAGACTTTCTGCAGCAGACTACGCCACCGTCTAGCAACGTGACACACAACCACATTCATTCAATCACACTACTATGAGAGTAAAGAGATTAGAGAAACGAGGAAAAGAAAGAGAAATGGTAATGAAAATGGGCTACCGGACTAATGAAAGGTGGCTACAGGACCCTTTCAATGTTTGCGGTGGTTGTGAAGTCTATATTGGTTACTGTTCTCCGTAAGTTAAAGAATACGGTAATACCATATGCGTTTCGCAGTAGCAGCTCTCGTTGAGTCTCTTTGCTGCAACTTCTCCACCTGAAATTGCTAAAGATAATTTATCGCTCTACGGAAGTCGATCGGTACACCCAAGTGCTATGCTGTGTCATGCGTATGGAATGTGGTGTCCAACTTTATTTCGTGAAATTGTTTAGGTCTTCTGAGAAATATTCTCGACGAATCCGAAAACCGTGTAAAACTGCAGGTTCGCACCATCAAACCACACAACACTTCCGAACGACTTGCGTCTTTATAATCACTGAATATATTTTTGAAATGATTAGGGGTTATGAACTCTACGCAGCTGATACTCCTTTTGCGCTTTTATATGTATTTACTTTCTTCAATACCATAAAACATAGATTACTGCCTTAATGGCGGCTTCCGACAATCTCCTCTCGATCCGACATAGAACATCTCTCTTCCAATGCCCAACATGTAATAATTATCTCTTTGCCGTAGCTTAATGCAGTCTGTATATCTTTGTTGTCGAGTTCGCACGGAGATGCTTAAAATCCACAGAGTATTTATCTCTCGCGCAGGTATTTTACGTTTATCGTCATATTAATAGTGCGCCGCACTTAACGGCTGATTGTATTACGTTACAGTATAGTGTGACTACTTGTCGCCACTAGCCATCCGACTCTATTGTTCTTATTGCGACAGTCGTAAGCGCTTTTGTCAGAGTCTGAGTAAAGGGAATTTCATGTTGTTGATCACCCAACTATAGAGGGGGCATTCGATAATCAAACGCATTCTGCGAAGCTACTCAGTGACAGCGTCAAGCACGCTCTTCTGATTCTAGGTGCGGAGCGAATTGCAGTTGTTAGCCTGGGACTGGGCTCCGCGTTCTCAAGAGGCCCAGAGATATTTTGGACCTTCTCTAGACAAGCAGTATAATTATATTTTTTTTTTCTTTTGGGTGGTTCGCCTTCTGACTAGTTTGATGCGGCCTGCCAAAAATTTCTTTTCCTGCAGCATCTCAGACTAGCGCTTGGAGCCGACGTTATCAGTTTTTTTGCATATATTCTAATCTCTGTCTACCTGTATAGTTTTTATCGCCCACAGCTTTCTCAAGTACCACGGAATTTATTTCCCGGTGTCTTAACAATTGTCCTATAATTCTGAGTGTGGATATGGATATAGAAACCACTTCGTCCACGTTATTCAACAGCAAGTGGCAACTGTAACAAACCAAGTACGGGTCGAATGCCGTAGAGAGTTTACATGGAGCGAAAAACTGCCGTAGGAAATGAAATGTGACAGCCAGGACCGCGTTTCCAGAATATATATTGGGGCGTTTAGACGACAGACCAGAAGCGGTATTGGGAAATCGTTTTGCGGAGACCAGAGATGGGAGCCCCCTTGCAAAGAGAGCGAGTATACCAGGTGTAGAAATATGAAACCTGAATATCCCTGTAGACGGTGCTAGCCGTCAGTACAGGTCCCTGAGACCGCGTCTGCAGCGCCATCTGCTTCCTGTAACGGCTGACGACCATGTCAACAAACAGTAACCCAAGTTTCATACATCGGTATCTCTTTCCACCCGGTAAAAATGTCGAGTTTTGTGCCTACGAACTATGATTTACGGACAGCATCGGTTTTCTACTATCATTTGAAGAAAACTACGGCAGAATCGCACCGAATCCTTGTCGAGGCTTTCGGCGAACATGCTCTTGGGAAAACACTGTACTTCGAGTAGTTCAAAAAATCCAAAAGTCGTGATTTTGACGTGAGAAACGACGAGCGCGGGAAATGTTCGAAGACAACGAATTGCAGGCCTTATTGGATGAAGACGATACTAAGACTCAACAGGCACTCGCGGAACAATTGAATGTGGCGCAGAAAGCCTTTCTCTTCGATTGAAAGCTGTGGGAAAGGTGCAGAAAGTGGGAAAATGGGTTCCGCATGAACTGAACGAAAGACAGCAAGCAAATCACCAGATACAAAAGAAACTCGTTTCTGCATCGAGCAGTGACAGGCGATGAAAAATGGATACATTTTGAGAATCCTAAGCGTCGTAAATCGTGGGTGAATCCAGGCAAACCGTCTACAGCCACTGCGAGACCAAATCGTTTTGGAAAGGAGACAACGCTCCGTGTTTGGTGTCATCCATTGTGAGTCCCTAAAACCTGGTGAAACCGTTAACACTGATCGCTACCAACAGCAAATAATCGATTTAATCGAGCATTACGTGAAAGACGACCGTAATATGGAAAAAGGCAAGACAAAGTCATATTGCTCTATGATAATACACACAGGAGAACGGGTCAGGCAAACGATCGAGGCGTTCAGTTGGGAAACACTGGGGCATGCGGCTTATTCTCCAATCCTGGCTCCGTCCGCTTATCATCTGTTTGCATCGCTGGGACACGCTCTCGCTGAACAACGTTTCAGTTCGTATGAAAATGTGCGAAAATGGCTCGCTGACTAGTTCGCTTCAAAAGAAGAACAGTTTTTTGGCGTGGCATTCGTAGCCTGTCGGAGAGGTGGGAGAAATGTATAAATAGCGATGGAGATTATTTTGAATACAATATTGTTTATCAGTTTCCCGAGGAAATGCAGCTTTACTGTATGATTAAATGACGATGGCGTCCTCTTGGGTAAAATATTCCGGAGGTAAAATAGTCCCCCATTCGGATCTCCGGGCGGGGACTACTCAAGAGGACGTCGTTACCAGGAGAAAGAAAACTGGCGTTCTACGGATCGGAGCGTGGAATGTCAGATCCCTTAATCGGGCAGGTAGGTTAGAAAATTTAAAAAGGGAAATGGATAGGTTAAAGTTAGATATAGTGGGAATTAGTGAAGTTCGGTGGCAGGAGGAACAAGACTTTTGGTCAGGTGATTACAGGGTTATAAATACAAAATCAAATAGGGGTAACGCAGGAGTAGGTTTAATATGAGTAAAAAAATAGGAGTGCGGGTTAGCTACTACAAACAGCATAGTGAACGCATTATTGTGGCCAAGATAGACACAAAGCCCATGCCTACTACAGTAGTACAAGTTTATATGCCAACTAGCTCTGCAGATGATGAAGAAATAGATGAAATGTATGACGAGATAAAAGAAATTACTCAGGTAGTGAAGCGAGACGAAAATTTAATAGTCATGGGTGACTGGAATTCGTCAGTAGGAAAAGGGAGAGAAGGAAACATAGTAGGAGAATATGGATTGGGGGGAAGAAATGAAAGAGGAAGCCGCCTTGTAGAATTTTGCACGGAGCATGACTTAATCATAGCTAACACTTGGTTCAAGAATCATAAAAGAAGGTTGTATACCTGGAAGAATCCTGGAGATACTAAAAGGTATCAGATAGATTATATAATGGTAAGACAGAGATTTAGGAACCAGGTTTTAAATTGTAAGACATTTCCAGGGGCAGATGTGGATTCTGACCACAATCTATTGGTTATGAACTGCAGATTGAAACTGAAGAAACTGCAAAAAGGTGGGAATTTAAGGAGTTGGGACCTGGATAAACTGAAAGAACCAGAGGTTGTAGAGAGTTTCAGGGAGAGCATAAGGGAACAATTGACAGGAATGGGGGAAAGAAATACAGTAGAAGAAGAATGGGTAGCTCTGAGGGATGATGTAGTGAAGGCAGCAGACGATCAAGTAGGTAAAAAGACGAGGGCTAATAGAAATCCTTGGGTAACAGAAGAAATATTGAATTTAATTGATGAAAGGAGAAAATATAAAAATGCAGTAAATGAAGCATGCGAAAAGGAATACAAACGTCTAAAAAATGAGATCGACAGGAAGTGCAAAATGGCTAAGCAGGGATGGCTAGAGGACAAATGTAAGGATGTAGAGGCTTGTCTCACTAGGGGTAAGATAGATACTGCCTACAGGAAAATTAAAGAGACCTTTGGAGAGAAGAGAACCACTTGTAAGAATATCAAGAACTCAGATGGAAACCCAGTTCTAAGCAAAGAAGGGAATGCAGAAAGGTGGAAGAGTATATAGAGGGTTTATACAAGGGCGATGTGCTTGAGGACAATATTTTGGAAATGGAAGAGGATGTAGATGAAGACGAAATGGGAGATAAGATACTGCGTGAAGAGTTTAACAGAGCACTGAAAGACCTGAGTCGAAACAAGGCCCCGGGAGTAGACAACATTCTATTAGAACTACTGTTGGCCTTGGGAGAGCCAGTCATGACAAAACTCTACCATCTGGTGAGCAAGATGTATGAGACAGGCGAAATACCCTCAGACTTCAAGAAGAATATAATAATTCCAATCTCAAAGAAAGCAGGTGTTGACAGATGTGAAAATTACCGAACTATCAGTTTAATAAGTCACAGGTGCAAAATACTAACGCGAATTCTTTACAGACGAATGGAAAAACTGGTAGAAGCGGACCTCGGGGAAGATTAGTTTTGATTCCGTAGAAATGTTGGAACTCGTGAGGCAATACTAACCTTACGACTTATCTTAGAAGAAAGATTAAGAAAAGGCAAACCTACGTTTGTAGCATTTGTAGACTTAGAGAAAGCTTTTGACAATGTTAACTGAAATACTCTCTTTCAAATTCTGAAGGTGGTAGGGGTAAAATACAGGGAGCGAAAGGCTATTTACAATTTGTACAGAAACCAGAGGGGCATGAAAGGGAAGCAGTGATTGGGAAGGGAGTGAGACAGGATTGTAGCCTCTTCCCAATGTTATTCAATCTGTATACTGAGCAAGCAGTAAAGAAAACAAAAGAAAAATTCGGAGTAGGTATTAAAATTCATGGAGAAGAAGTAAAAACTTTGAAGTTCGCCGATAACATTGTAATTCTGTCAGAGACAGCAAAGTACTTGGAAGAGCAGTTGAACGGAATGAATACACTAAGCAGATTCAGAAGGATGTAGGTTGCAGTAGGTACTGGGAGATGAAGAAGCTTGCACAGGATAGAGTAGCATGGAGAGCTGCATCAAACCAGTCTCAGGACTGAAGACCACAACAACAACAGTTTCAAACAACAGACGTGTAATTATTGCAACCAAATTCCGGTTTCATACTTCTACATGTGGTAAGCGAAGATACCCTACCCCATCTGACGATGTTACCCTCTGCCCAGCCGACAGTGGAGCTACAACAGATCGACGCCATCTCTTCCCTGAATTGGCATCTCCTGCATGTTCCGTCAGCTACTTGAGAAAACTTTTGAAGTTGCACAGTCCAGTTTGTTGACATTAAGACGCTATGGATCGTAAAACCAAACCAGCGTAGAAAGTTTTTCACAGCTGAGTTAAGTTTTCGAAGCAATCTGTCAGTGGTAAGAAACATTTGTGTCTAGCAAGTCTGGCGTAGTTGTCTTCTATTTTTATAATTGAGGTAGCGGGCATACTCGTATGCGACTTTTGGTGATGAAAAGTTACCAGGTTGTTTCCCGAAATAACTCTCTTTGTGCGAACGGCTCTCTTGTCTGGCATGGGACAGCAACAGGCTTCCAAGTGTTCCCTCTGGAGTGTATTTATTTGCGGCTGCTAAAATTATTGCGATTCAGGGCGCCCGTGGACTTGGCACGAATTCGATGTGGACTGTTCTCGCTGCCTCTTCTGTCGGTGTGCCCAAGGCCAGCTGAATCTGGGCACTGTTGAAACATGTCAAAACAGATTTGGCGACGACCGCAGTGTCGTATTTATGTCGTATTTAATATATTGTATAAAGGGGCGCTGGTGCGTGTTGACGAAAGCCCTCATTACCTATGACAATTTTCTCGCGAAACCGAGGGCGCGAACAAATGCCCGAGCGACAAAGCAAGTCTCAGCTTGTTTTGCTTGTAAGGTACTGTGCAACTGAAATATGCGATACCAAACGCGCCATCACAATGGTTTCCGAAATGAGGGCTCTTCTGGAACTGCTAAGGAGGTCGGTGGGTGAACTTTGTATCGGACTGGATTATGTGATGCCTCTGCGTCTGTTTCCCGCTGCAGTGATTTTTAGGCAACTCACTCGCGCATTTAATGTCCATGTTCTTGGCCTTAGTAGTTGTCTGTATCCGATTAGCAAATCATACTGTTTACGAAATGGATGGGCGTAAGTTTCTTGCGTTAGCTCTATTAAAACGCACAATACGGCCTTGCCCATATGCTACGCGTTTTGTTCTGTCTGTAGTACGCACAAATAAAAATTTTAGCATCCATGAAAACATTCTAAGACAAAAAGGGAAGTACATTGTCCAGTGAATAACGATACCAGCTTATGAAAGTTCCTTTACGAACGATGCAATACAAATTTACACATAATATAAAAATTATTTCATTATTCTCATTTTTTAATGAAATCCTAAGGTCATTCTTATTTGATTGCTTTTCCTGTTCAGTAGCAGAATCTCTACATGTGATATGCAAAACTTAAAAAAGTGCGAAATATCGTACTGCAAGTAGCGCAAGCTGTCTTGTAGATGAAGCCAATCGAACAAACTCACTCCATATAGAGAGCACATTATATTTACAACTAGCTTAGCTCGCGCTGCTTCGCTCCGTAGACTCTGTGGCCTGTAGAGATTTTATTTTGTTTTTATTTAATCGATTTTTTTTGTTCACAAATTGCAGCATCTTATAAGTTTTTAATGCTAATTGAGGCCGTACAAGCATGGTCTTTTCCGAATGTACTTCTGACCAAAAAGCGGTTCTGGTAGCTGGAGTCCAAAGTTTTTGCTAATCATGCCTTTTGCGTTCTTGTGGAGATATTTCCGTAGCAACTTTCATCCTCTAACAAATATTTCTTTATATCTATCCGATAAGTGAAATATTAATTTTCATAAATTGAACTTTAAAACTTTTTTAATGTACTGAAATATTTTCTTAAAAATTTTCATTCCCTATTGCATTCCCTTACCGGTTGAATTTTCAGAAAAACTGAAAGACACATTTTTTTAAACAAATTTCTGACTGAGAAGTCAAATACCAATCGTCATAAATGCAGCCTTAAAATTCCCTTAGTGGTTCTTTAGTAATTATTTATTTTCAAAAAAACTTTCATACAGATATTTTTTTATTTTCTGACTGAGAAACCAAATACCTGTTTTCGTAGTTCTAGCTTCAAACTTCCCTTAATAACGACATACTTTCAGAAAGCCTATCATCCCCTATTTCAACCCCGTCGGAACAGAACTTCCAAAAGCAGTGACATGTTTATGCTTTATTTCTAACAGAGAAGCCAAATAAGAATTTTCAAGATTTAGTTTCAAAAATGCTTGCATACTGAAATAGTTCCATAAAAACTTTAAATTCCCTTTACAGCCCCGTAGGCGTTGAATTTCCAAAAACAGTGAAAACGTATTTTTTTTAATTTCTAACTAAGAAGCCAAATTTAAATTTTCGTACACTTCGCTTTAAAATTACTTTCATAATAAAATATTTTCATAAAAATTCAATCTCCTATTTCATCACCTTAGGAGTTCATTTTCCAAAGCACTGAGACACGTATTTCTTTCCGTGTACCCAAGAAATCAAATAGCAATGTCCGTAGACGTAGCTTTAAAAATCTTTTAGTAGTTCGTTAATAATAACATATTTTCAAGAAAACTTTCACCCACTATTTCACCCCCATATGTTAAAATTTCCAAAAATGCTGAAACACGTATATCTTTATTTCTGACCGAGAAACCAATTACCAATTTTTGTAGCGCTGGCTTCAAAATAGCCTTAATAGTGACATTAAAAAAAACCTTCATCCTCTATTTCACGCCCCCCCCCCCCCCCATCCCTATGGTTGGAATTTCGAAAAATCCCTCCTTAAACGACATTTCCAGTATAAGATCCACACCCTTCGCCAGATTTAAAGTTTCTATCCTTAGCGGTTTGCGCTGGGAGATGACAGTCACCCAGGACAGTGCCTTTCATATACAGGGTGGAGAAAAAATCTAGCACTCGGACTTCGCGGCGCGATTCCTCACTGACTGGCAATACAAAAATGTCTGTCACAAAATTTCGTCCTGCGATTATTCCGGCAGTAAATCGACGCAACAATGTAATCACGTATACGGTAACTAGGTAACTACCTCTGTCAGGAAGCAACAGTAGTGCTGTGTGATTGGTGCAGTGGAAAGTGTTTTGGGCTAGCATGCAGAAGGTCCAGGGTTAGGGTCTGGGTCGTGGCTTATTTGTTTTTATTTGCTAAATATAGTCTCCGTGGTACGGTATCTGGCGTCGTAATCGTCATACAGCGATTACAATGGGTCCTGTGAGCTTATCCAAAACTTATGTTTATTTCTGCAGCGAGATTCGGAATAAATTTCCGAAACTCGAATGAAAAGACGCAATCGGAGCAGTGACTCTATTATTTAAGTAATATACTGGAAGTACCGAAGTTTTTGAACAAGAAATATGGAAAAATGAAAAGGGTGCATCAATTTAAATACTTGGGGGAAGTCGTACCACAAGACGGTCCGGAAAGAGCTGCAAACCAAGTTCGCAGTCAAAAAATGGCAACTGCATTCAGACTGAGACAAAATATTTATAATAAAATGTCACTTTCTAAATTCAGTAAACTTAGGCATTACAGCACTGTAATCAAACCTGAATGTCTTTATGGACCAGAAACTTTAATTTTAAATAGAAAGAGGGATACTGGTTCAAATGCCTCTGAGCAATATGGAACCTAACATCTGAGGTCATCAGTCACCTAGAACTTAGAACTACTTAAACCTAACTGACCTAAGGATATTACACACATCCATGCCCGAGGCAGGTTTGGAACCTGCGACCGTATCGGTCGCGCGGTTCCAGACTGAAGCGCCTAGAACCGCTTGCCCAAACCGGCCAGCAAAGAGGGATACTGAAGAAATGCAGAAGAAAGAAAGAGAGATTATGCTACGGCACGCCAATCGGGAACGAAGGGAATAGAAAGATGTGAGAAGAAGTCAGCCAATGGCATGCTGACCGACCTGCATTCCAGGACGACAACGCGACAGCAGCGGCCGCAATGTGAAGAGGACGTAAGCGCTGCGACCAACTGTCGACTGCCACTTCAATAGCAGCCTCAAGATTAACCACTCGTATAGCAGTATCAACGTTAGCGACTTCAAAGGCAGTTCAGGACAGATTTTTGTCAGTTAGAGATCAGCAGTCACTGCAAAGAAGGATTATTTCGTATGTCGTCCTTTGCTTGCGACACAGCTGTGCAATTGACAAAATTAAGTGTTGTAATTTTCTAACTCTAATGAAATACATTAATACGAGTTGTTTGAATGTTTGTCCAGCGCACCGAGCATGCACGCTTCCTAGACACTACAGATTATTAGGAAAATAATTACTGATGGGCAAACTTATAGAAGTAATAAGGAAATAGGAGAATACACAGACATGCATGGTGATATGAAAAAACGAAGACTTAAATTTTATGGACGCATTAAAAGAATTACACCCTCTAAGTGACAAAACAAGTAGAATTCTTGAAAAAAGAGTAAGGCAAAACAGAGCTAATTAAATGGATCGCTGCTATTAAGGAGGATCTTAGCCGGTATAATTCAGGCAGACGTTATAGACAGAAAAACATTTAGGCAAAAGATATGTAACTGCAGAGTTGGTGAGAGGGAAGTTACAAAACGGATCCACCGTGGTCTGATGTAATAAAGAGACTTCAAGCTGAAAGAATGAAACAAGTTTGGACACAAAGGAAGGCACACCATCAAAAGTGACACTGATTGATTGTACCTCGCGTGGTCCTATTGGGCCCATACGTGAATAATAATAATACACTATTGGCTATTGAAATTGCTACACCAAGAAGAAATGCTGATGATAAACGGGTATTCATTGGACAAATATATTATACTAGAACTGACATGTGATTACATTTTCACGCAATTTGGATGCATAGATCTGAGAAATCAGAACCCAGAACAACCACCTCTGGTCGTAATAACGGCCTTGATACGCCTCGCCATTGAGTGAAACAGAGCTTGGACGGCGTGTATAGGTACAGCTGCCAATACAGCTTCAACACGATACCACAGTTCATCAAGAGCAGTGACTGGCGTATTGTGACGAGCCAGTTGCTCGGCCACCATTGACCAGACGTTTTCAATTGGTGAGAGATCTGGAGAATGTGCTGGCCAGGGCAACAGTCGAACATTTTCTGTATCCAGAAAGGCCAGTACAAGACCTGCAACATGCGGTCGTGCATTATCCTGCTGAAATGTAGAGTTTCGCAGGGTAGAGTTACGGGTCGTAACACATCTGAAATGTAACGTACACTGTTCAAAGTGCCGTCAATGCGAACAAGAGGTGACCGAGACGTGTAACCAATGGCACCCCATACCATCACGCCGGGTGATACGCCAGTATGGCGATGACGAATACACGCTTCCAACGTGCGTTCACCGCGAGGTCGCCAAACAAGAATGCGACCATCATGATGCTGTAAACAGAACCCGAATTCATCCGAAAAAATGACGTTTTGCCATTCGTGCACCCAGGTTCGTCGTCGAGTACACCATCGCAGGCGCCGCTGTCTGTGATGCAGCGTCAAGGGTAAGCGCAGCCACGGTCTCCGAGCTGATAGTCCATGCTGCTGCAAACGTCGTCGAACTGTTCGAGCAGATGGTTGTTGCCTTGCAAAAGTCCGTATCTGTTGCCTCAGGGATCGAGACGTGGCTGCACGATCCGTTACAGCCATGCGGATAAGATGCCTGTCATCTCGACTGCTAGTGATACGAGGCCGTTGGGATCCAGCACGGCGTTTCGCATTACCCTCCTGAACCCACCGATTCCATATTCTGCTAACAATTGGATCTCGATCAACGCGAGCAGCAATGTCACGATACGATAAACCGCAATCGCGATAGGCTACAATCCGACCTTTATCAAAGTCGAAAACGTGATGGTATGCATTTCTCCTACTTACACGAGGCATCACAACGTTTCACCAGGCAACGCCAGTCAACTGCTGTTTGTGTATGAGAAATCGGTTGGAAACTTTCCTCATGTCAGCAAGTTGTAGGTGTCGCCACCGGCGCCAACCTTGTGTGAATGCTATGAAAAGCTAATCATTTGCATATTACAGCATGTTGTTCCTGTCGGTTAAATTTCGCGTCTGTGGCACGTCATCTTCGTGGTGTAGCATTTTTAATGGCCAGTAGTGTAATAATAATGATGATGATACTGGAAGTTTGTACGATTTCACACGCTGCTGCTAGGATATCGAAAGATCCGTCCGGGAAATCGGTACGAAGCGAATAGATGCTCGGAACTGAGCCGGCAGCTGTAGGCACGATTCCTTCTGGTAGTCACGATACTGCTGGCTGGAAGAAAGAATTCTCCGGCGACGTTCTGCTCGTGCGAACTGTGCTGTGCGGCGCGGCGTTGGCGGAGCGCTTCTATAGACAGCGCTCTTTTAACCGGAAACGTCGATGGAGGCGCTTTCCTCGAAGCCGAACAAAGGGGAACTTGCAGGCAGGCGGGCTCGCTAGCACGCCACGCCACGCCGCGCCGCGCCGCGCCGCGCTATACCACGCTACATCATGCCAGCCAGCGCGGCCGCGTCGCCGTCACAACGGCTATAAGCGTGCGGGCGTCCTCGGCCTAGCGACGTGACGTGTGCTGGCCGGCCAGGCCGGCCTATTTTCGGGTCGTTTCTTCCCAGAAGCGCAGCCGCTGCGACGTGTGTGGGGGGCGAGCAGTCAGTGGCTCGGAATGTTGCCGGCCGGAGGTGTGGTTTCTTCAGAGAGACGCCAGCAGCTCCCAGAGGGAAGTGTTTTGAAATTCAAATGGCCTCCGTTGCCAGTTTTAAACCCAGCACGAGCAGTGGTATTCGCGCTCCATCTTCCTGCGATCCCTCGTCTCCTCTTTCTTTACAAGGTCTCCTCTTCCTAGCTCAGAAACGCTTTTGTTTAAAAAATTGTTTTTAGGTCATCACTCTATGCTACTGTCTCTCTCTCTTCTATTCAGGTTGATTCAGCTGTCACTATCTACGCGTTTGGCCGGCCGCCGTGACCGAGCGGCTCTAGGTGCTTCAGTCCGGAACTGCGCGACTGCTTCCCAGGGAAGCGTCCTGGGACCTCTGCTGTTCCTGATCTATATAATTGACCTGGGTGGCAATCTGAGCAGTTTTCTTAGGTTGTTCGCAGATGATGCTGTAATTTACCGTCTAGTAAGGTCATCCGAAGACCAATAGTAGTTGCAAAGCGATTTAGAAAAGATTGCTGTATGGTGTGGCAGGTGGCAGTTGACGTTAAATAACGAAAAGTGTGAGGTGATCCACATGAGTTCCAAAAGAAATCCGTTGGAATTCGATTACTCGATAAATAGTACAATTCTAAAGGCTGCCAATTCAACTAAGTACCTGGGTGTTAAAATTACGAACAACTTCAGTTGGAAAGACCAGATAGATAATATTGTGGGGAAGGCGAGCCAAAGGTTGCGTTTCATTGGCAGGACACTTAGAAGATGCAACAAGTCCACTAAAGAGACAGCTTACACTACACTCGTTCGTCCTCTGTTAAAATATTGCTGCGCGGTGTGGGATCCTTACCAGGTGGGATTGAAGGAGGACATCGAAAGGGTGCAAAAAAGGGCAGCTCGTTTTGTATTGTCACGTAATAGGGGAGAAAGTGTGGCAGATATGATACGCGAGTTGGGATGGAAGTCATTAAAGCAAAGACGGTTTTCGTCACGGCGAGATCTATTTACGAAATTTCGGTCAGCAACTTTCTCTTCCGAATGCGAAAATATTTTGTTGAGCGCAACCTACATAGGTAGAAATGATCATCAAAATAAAATAAGATAAATCAGAGCTCGAACAGAAAGGTTTAGGTGTTCGTTTTTCCCGCGCGCTGTTCGGGAGTGGAATGGTAGAGAGATAGTATGATTGTGGTTCGATGAACCCTCTGCCAAACACTTAAATGTGAATTGCAGAGTAATCATGTAGATGTAGATGCTACGGTCGCAGGTTCGAATCCTGCCTCGGGCAAGGTTGTGTGTGATGTCCTTAGGTTACAGAGGTTTAAGTAGTTCTACGTCTAGGGGACTGATGACGTCAGATATTAAGTCCCATAGTGCTCAGAGCCATTTGAACCATTAACTTAATGCGGATGAGGAGGAAAAACAAGTATTCAGGTGCAGCAATACTAGTTTCCTGCTTGACACAGTCACACCGTTTAAATATCTAGGAGTAGCGTTGCGAACCGATATGAAATGAAACGAGGATGTGAGGACTGTGGTATGGTAGGCGAATGGTTTATTTTCGGTTTATTGGGAGAATTCTAGTAAAGTGTGGTTCATCTGTACAAGACACTGCGTATAGGACGCTAGTGTGAGATATTCTTGAACATTTCTCGAATATTTGGGATCCGTACCAGGTTGGATTAAATGAAGACATCGCAGCAGTTCAGAGGCAGGCTGCTAGATTTGTTATTGTTAAGTTCGAACAACACACGAGTTTTAGAGAGATGCTTCGGAAACTCAATTGAGATTCGATGGGTGGAAGGTGACATTCTTTTCGAGAAACACTACTGAGAAAATTTTGAGAACCTGCATTTGAACCTGACTGCAGAACGATTCTACTGCCTCCAACATACATTGCGCGTAAGGACCACGAAGATAAGGTACGAGAAATTAGGGCTCATTCGGTGGCATATAGACGGTCGTTATCCCCTCGTGCAGTTTGCGAGTGGAACAGGAAAGGAAGTGACTAGTAGTGGTACGCGGTACCCTCCATCACACGCTGTGCGGAATAGCCATGTAGATGTAGATAAGTACAGCATTTGAAGATGACAGTCTGTGTAATGTACATTCACAAATCGAAGTTACTTTCGTGTCAAAATTTATATGATAATTAATTGAAACCCTCAGCTGCCGACAGGTGTTGCTGATATACCTCGATGGTGACAGATGAAAATGTATACCCCGACCGATATAAGTCCCTGCAGTCGCCCTATTCATCTGTGTCCTCGGTGGCTCAGATGGACAGAGCGTCTGCCGTGTAAGCAGGAGATCCCGCGTTCGAGTCCCGGTCGGGGTACACATTTTCAGCTGTCCCCATCGAGGTATATCAACAACACCTGTCGGCAGCTGACGGTTTCAATTAAATTATCATTTATTCTAGAGAAGCTGCACGATCGTCAATGGTATCCGTTCTTTCGAGAACAGTTACTATCTTCATCAAAATTTATACCATAGCAGCTAACCGGTACGAGTCGCGCACGACCTTGAGTTGTCGGCACTGGAAGACAAACAATAAAACATACCCCCTCTCACATACCCTAAACCCATGGTTCCCGCACAACATGCCCTTCTGCCTCTGAGATAAATAGGTAACTTCATTTAGCTCTCGGCGGAATTCACCAACGTCCATTAAAATTAAGCACATCTTAAAATGTCATTGTCTCTGCATGCATTTCTGTTTGTTGCTGAGTAGGGAAACTAGTCTTACGTACCTCTTAACATAAGCTGATATTTCGGATTCGGCTGCTAGTTACTAGTTGTGTATTATAAAATACGCTGAGAATAACGAGCGGAATGAATAACCGATTCGGGCGGCAGTCTGACGACCACTGTCTTGGAGGGTAGTGTTTATTTGTAAATTACTTGTACCTAGGGCTCAGATACTACACGCTGGGACAATTTTTTTGTGTGTGCGACTACTAAACAGTAACAGCTCGACTTACGTCGCTATTTTACGCCTGTTCTACTACCACCCTAGTCGATACCTCATAGTTTTGACTCGATAAAACATTCCACGGAACTGCTGCCGGTCTCTGCTCTTTGGCAGTGACAACGGCACACATTGCGCTCCACGCTATCCCGAAATGCAAGATTATGACTGATGACTGTTTCACTGACAGGTGGAGACCCTGTCGCTGAGGTCTGTTTGAGGGCCGAATCCTTTAATCCACCCGATTACCTCCAATACCAGAATATCAGATCCGTCATAAGCAGTGTTACATAAGCACATTGCCCATCGAGGAAGATGTGGTGTGGATAACAGCAATAACAGGTGTTCCGAGGAACGCTTAACACGCTCGCATTGGCAAATAACTTTCCATCACTGTTGCTAGTCCATCCCGAGAATTAATACAAAAATATCTGCCTGATTAACGTATGCCGGTCGGTATGGCCGAGCGGTTCTAGGCGCTTCAGTCTGGAACCGCGCGACCGCTACGGTCGCAGGTTCGAATCCTGCCTCGGGCATGGATGTGTGTGATGTCCTTAGGTTAGTTAGGTTTAAGTAATTCTAAGTTCTAGGGGACTGATGACCACAGATGTTTTATTTTTTTATTGATTTATTTAATCGTGTCGGAAGCATCGTACATAAAATCAGAATGATTAACACATACATATCAAGTATATAACAAATACAAAAAGAGTATAAAAGTATACAGATATATAAGCAGGGTCAAGTAGTTTTTTTATTTTATGAAGTCTTGGACCAGAACCTGGCCACGTCTAGCGCTTCCGGGGTGACATTCATCAAACCCTTCATGGTGCAGGTGCTTGGGCACAGCACACACTGCGTGAGGTGGATGGTGGTTTGAGTGTGTCCACAGTCACACAGCGCCGGTTCATTTGAGAGACCACATTTGCGCATATTCTCTTTGGATCGTGTGATACCAGAGCGCAGCCTATTAAGAGATTTCCATGTCGTCCATCATTCCATATGGCCGGGAGGGAGTTCTTGGTTTGGGACTAACCATTCCCCAAGGTGCGCGTTTTCTTCTCGCCACATTGCCAGTCTCACTTGCTGTGGTGTCCCGAGGATGTTTTCTGCTGTGTGCAGGAAGCTTTTTATAGATTTTAGTCGACGGCGGGCTGGCTGGTGTTTGTACGGCGGGTGGGCAGGTGAGGTCAGCGCCTTTGTCTTTTCCTTCCTGGCCGCTACTTTCCTTCTAATATCTGGTGGGGCCACGCCTGCCAGGCAGTACAATTTATCAGTCGGGGTTGGTCTCAGACAGCCTGTGATGATGCGGCAGGATTCATTAAGCGCTATGTCCACTTGCTTGGCGTGGCTAGAATTGTACCACAACTGGGGACGCGTACTCCGCTGTTGAATAGCACAAATCAAGAGCTGTGGTTCTCACTATTCCAGGCTGTGCACCCCATGTAGTGCCCGTTAGTTTGCGCACAATGTTGTTTCTCGCGGCTACTTTGTGTTTAGTGTTCATGAAGAGCTTTTTATAGGTGAGTGCTCTATCGAAACTGACGCCTACGTATTTTGGTATTTCGCAATGTTCCAGGGGCACTCCTTCACAGTTGACTTGTAGTCTTCTTGCAGATTGTATGTTCTTTAGCTGGAAGGCTCAGGTTTGGGTTTTCCCTGGGTTGGGTTTGAGACGGTTCCCCTTGTAGTAGGTGGCAAGCTGTTCAAGGGCTTCTGACAGATTCTGTTCAACAGTTTCAAAGCTGTCTGCTTGAGCGGTAATGGCGCAATCATCTACATATACGAAGCTTTCGGTGGCTGGGGGGGAGGGGCTTTTCATTAGTATATATATTAAAAAGTGTTGGGGGAGGCCATTTTTCTGTATCCTCCACCGGCCTCTCTGTCCCTGAAAATCCACGAAGAATCTTCGATTGTGGAGTAGGTTTCCAATCAGTAAGGTTAGTCTGTAGTCCCTACTCATTGCGTATATTTTCCCCAGGACCAGTCGGTCGTTGACTGTGTTGTAGGCTGCTGATAGGTCTAGGAAGACAGCCCCGGTGATCTTCCTGTTCTGGAACCCATCCATCCTCTATGTGTTGCGTTAATTTTAGCACCTGTGACGTGCACCATTTGCCCTGAGTGAAGCCTGCTTGTTGCGGGATCAGGAGGGGCTCGATGGCGTCCGTTATCCTGTGGAGTATCATCCTTTCCAAAACCTTGTACATATGGCATAGCAGAGAGATCGACCTGTAGTTTTTTGGGATTGCCACGTTCTTTGCCTGGTTTTAGGATGGCAATGACTCGCGATTTTTTTTTTTTTTTTGGAGGGTGTCATGCAGTTGTTCATCACATCGACATCGACCTCAGCTGTTAAGTCCCATAGTGCTCAGCGCCATTTGAACCATTTGATTAACGCATCATCACGTTTGCCCCATACTAGTCCTCTTGATGACGTTTCCAAAGCTGTGTGTTTAGGGTTAATTAAGAATGTTTGCTTACTGAAGGAACGTTGGAGAAATGGTAACGCCTTTCTCCACCACTATTCAGATTCTGCCAACAATGACTGTCTGTAACAAGGTTGAATAATTAGCCGATTTTGTGCGTGTGCACTGGCTCTTGCTAACGAGCGGAGCAGTTTCTGTGCGGTGGGGATTGAGCGAAATGCGCGCATCGTGTGGTCGCGACAACACGGGAGCAGAGCCAACTGTGAATACGTGAGGGTCAGTTGTGGCGGCGATGCCGTCTAATAGAAGCGATGGCGAGCCGGCATTGTGCAGCAGAAGCATCATCGAAACAGCGGTACCTGTTTCCAGAATGAGATTTTCACTCTGCAGCGGAGTGTGCGCTGATATGAAACTTCCTGGCAGATTAAAACTGTGTGCCCGACCGAGACTCGAACTCGTGACGAGGTACTGGCAGAAGTAAAGCTGTGAGTACCGGGCGTGAGTCGTGCTTCGGTAGCTCAGATGGTAGAGCACTTGTCCGCGAAAGGCAAAGGTCCCGAGTTCGAGTGAAAATCTCATTCTGGAAACATCCCCCAGGCTGTGGCTAAGCCATGTCTCCGCAATATCCTTTCTTTCAGGAGTGCTAGTTCTGCGAGGTTCGCAGGAGAGCTTCTGTAAAGTTTGGAAGGTAGGAGACGAGGTACTGGCAGAAGTAAAGCTGTGAGTACCGGGCGTGAGTCGTGCTTCGGTAGCTCAGATGGTAGAGCACTTGCCCGCGAAAGGCAAAGGTCCCGAGTTCGAGTCTCGGTCGGGCACACAGTTTTAATCCGCCAGGAAGTTTCGGCGGTACCTGTGTTATTAAGGAGCACGATGCACCGTTCCTTCAGATATGCATGCATGTCTGAAGGAATATTTCACCGCACTTCTTAACAACACAGGCATTGCTGTTTCACATTTATTCGCCGATACCAGGTTCTCGACTCTCAACAAATGTATCCCTCCTGGACAGGAATACACGTAACGTACGAGTGGAGGTTGTGACACACGTATACATGGACGACGACATATGGAAGTTTGGGTCTGGCCGTGATTTCTGCACGGATAGCAGAAGCGGTTAAGGCTACCGCTCGCGTAAAGTGGGAAATCTGGGTTCGAATCTCGGTCCGGCTCAAGATTTCATTGACGTCGTTCTAAAGCACAGCCCAAGGTGGTCCACATTCGCAACTGCGAATACATTTCCTGTGGCGGCAACATCTTCACACTTCAATCTGCAGTGTGAGGACCCTTATTATTCCGCTCAAAAAGATGGTCCGCAATTCGTTTAGTGTGTCGTAAGAGGCTGAATACTCGTACTTTAAGGAGTTGTAATTACAGAGGCACTACATCTTTTACGAAGTCAGAGAACATGGAAACGGAAAGTGTGAAGGACGTGAGCGAGTTTTTAAAACTTAAAAGAAGACTAAGAAATGTTTTTGATGTTAGCAACAGTCATACATTATTTTTTAAAGGAACACACCGCCGTTTTATTGTTTATTTAAGTACAACCCAGGTTTCGGCATTTTATGCGATTTTCGAGTCTTTGATTTTATGTCTTTAACACACATTGCAGGACACTTAACATGGTGTTCAAGCTCAAAGTTGGCCATAAATTAAGACAAATATTGGTTCCCCAAGAAATGCCAGATGTAAAGTCATCATATTGTAACGGATCAGTAAATAATTGTGGGTGCACGTTATATGTAGTAAAAACAGGCTTACGTTGATAAATAAAAGATGAGCATATGTCCTTAGAACGTAATGATGGCGAAATCAAAGAGTATATACTCCTTGATTTCACTATCATCTTTTATTTACCAAATATACTAAATATGATGTGCTCTTACGATTATTTGCTGTTGTGTCACAATATAGTGCTTTAAAATTTGGCATTTGGTGGGAAACCAATATTTGTCTTACTTTATGGCCAACTTTGAGCTTGACAACATGTTAAATGTCCTGCAACATATGTTAAACACATAAAATCAAATACTTGAAAATGGCATAAAAGACCCAAACCTGGGTTGTACCTAACGAAACAGTAAAACAATCAAATGGCGGTGTGTTCTTTAAAAAAATGCGCTACTTTTAGCATAGTCCTTACGCCCTTTCAAGGATGGTGATTTAGGAAAAGGATAATTCGTGGTTGTTCAAATGTTCAAATGTGTGTGAATTCCTAAGGGACCAACAGCTGAGGTCATCGGTCCCTAGACTTACACACTACTTGAACTAACTTACGCCAAGGGCAGCACACACACACACACACACACACACACACACACACACACACACACACACACACACACACACACACACACATACCCGAGGAAGGACTCGAACCTCCGGCGGGAGGGACCGCGCAGTCCGTGACATGGGGCCTTAAACCGCACGGCCACTCCACGCGGCAATTCGTGGCTGGTGCTGAACATTTATGTCCATTTCAAGTAGAAAAATTTGGCGTGGCGCCGTTTTCAAACAAGACAATCATGCATTCCACACAGGTTACGACAGCTAGCCTGCAGAGTCCATGTCATGAGTTCGTTGCATGTTCCTTAGAGTTCTATGAAGGTGTAATTAAAACAGACACATTGCTGGATATGACGTTCTCAGCAGCGTCGAAGAAAGAGTTGTAGGTTTCTCACAGAATTAAATAGTTTTTGTGTCTACTCGTGGAGCTCGAGTCACACTGTGAAATAAATCAGGATTCGTAGCCCAACTAAATGGGAAAAAGGAAAAAAAAGTTCCTGTACCCAACTCGCGCTGATCTGCAGTTTGAAGTAACTGATCTGTAATGCGAAAGGTAATACAAAGACAATCCATATTTCTCCAAGCATTTTCCTCAGGACTGATTTCCTCGTTTACACAAGTCTTGATACTACATCCCTCAGTGTTGACAAAGGCTCGGGGGGGGGGGGGGGGGGTTCAGTAGTTCTTGCTCAAAGTCCAGCTCGGCGGAGCACGTTAGATGAGGTTGGACCGTGGTCTACAAGAACTGCAGATCTGTCGCCGCAACGTCGTTCTAAAGCAATTATCGTACCACGATGGCCATCGTTCGGCTGCAGCAAGATGTTGGCAGTTCTAGTTTTCGCAACTAAGAATCACCAATGTGCAATGATCCGGCACTGACGCGAAGGAAAAAAGATCCCTGGTGTGTGGTTATGTCATTTGATTGCGGACATGAGTAGCTTAAAAACTGGTCGTTAGAAGCAATCGAGACTACAACATTTAAACGAGCGCAAGTTACCACGCCTACCGCTTGTTGCGGAAAAGATGACTTCTTTGTGTAATTTATTCTGCGCGGCGTGGTGTAACCACATCACCCGACAATTAACGTTCCGTCTCTCCTTCCCTTTTCGCTCGAGCTTGCTCGTTTATTTGGTCTCATATTGACACGTTGTCGATACGAGTGTTGATATACGAGCAGTTCCCATGACGCGGTACAATCGCCCGAGATGCATATAATTGGAGATTAAAGATTAGGTGGGAAGATGGAGTAACTAACTAACAGTCACTGTTTGAACCGGGGAGAAATAGCTCTACGGCACAGCCTGACTAAACTGAAAGGGTAAGCAGATAGGATACATCCCACTCGAGCAAACCAGCTGCGCCTTTACCTGATGTTTCTAGCACCTTAAGTAGTTGGCCTATGCACAGCCTTGTTTAAAAACAATAACTGGATATAGTCATAGAGCCGAGCTGCGTACGTCTGATTTCAAGCCCAGCAGCTAACTCGCTGCAAATAATTCTATGTAGCTGTGATTCTGCAATCAAACCGTCTATGCATTGGCTAGAACTGCGAATTAATAACACACACAGAAATATAAAATAAAAGATAAATGAGTAACTTAGTAAAAAGGCTTCTATTCCAATGTCTGTAATTGATGAAGACGACAGGGCATTATGCTGAATAATGTTTATTCAATAGATGACATCTCAAATAAACGAAAAGTGGTCCTACAATACCCATTTACAATACGAACAGAAAATAAACTTAACAAATGCAGTGACTTACGAGAATGGTAGGAGAATCCCCAGACTAAATAGTCATCAAAGATACACGAAAACTTAGTCATTTCGTGATCACAGTACGAGAAAAAGTCACCAGCTGGAAACAGTTCAGAGTCCAAAGTGATTATTTACAAATTAACACAAGCGACATGACGATTAAAAACCCATACTCAGTCTATTTTCAATTCCGTAGTGCAATCGGGAAAATAGTATCGTAGCATCGTTCACCACCATGAACCAATCACCTACACGATTGAATAACTCATGTTACCTCAGGCAGGTGTGCCTTGTTCAAGAACTCCACATAAAGTGTCCAGAGTCTCTCGCTGGAGCGTAGTACCCGAACGAGAGCGACTTGACTCCGTTGATGTTACGCCACTGCCTGCGTTTCCATTGGCTGAGGGTCTTCCCCATCAGAAATACATCGTTCTTAAGGTCTACAGACATGATTTGACTCGACCAGTTGCCGCACTAAACTAATATATTTCAGCAATATTTTAATAAAAGAAATGTTATAGCCGGCCGGGGTGGCCTAGCGGTTCTAGGCGCTACAGTCTGGAGCCGCGAGACCGCTGCGGTCGCAGGTTCGAATCCTGCCTCGGGCATGGATGTGTGTGATGTCCTTAGTTTAGTTAGGTTTAAGTAGTTCTAAGTTCTAGGGGACTAATGACCTCAGAAGTTAAGTCCCATAGTGCTCAGAGCCGTATGAACCATCTTTGAAATGTTATAAAGGTTTGGGCACACTCAAAGTGTTTACAGTAAATAGAAATAATAGTGTGTTCATAAATAAATAAGCCAGCCTTCCTGTGCCAGTACGCTTACTTTAAATGACAACGGATTGCCGCTAAATATTGTTTAACCCATTATTTAGGCCTTCTTGAGAGAAGCGTCTTTTGTTTGTTTTCACAACCATAGTGTCAGCTAGTATATGCAACCGACCAATTCTTGAATTTCCGTGGTTTTGTATTAGTAATTAATACCCTATTATCGGCAGTTCCATATTTAGGAACAGATTTAGTTCGATGGTTATGAGGAGGACATGCTGTTGATAATGCAACCTTGAACCGGTTTTTCACATTCCATTTTGTGTTACCATTTATTATTGCAGCTATGGCCGCAATCCACTTATTCTTCTTACATCATACAGGATGTTTGTGGCCTAATTCCGTTCCTGACGCCACAGTCGTCAAGGTAATCCAAGGAGGCGAAGGCGTGTGCGCCATCTGTCTGTAAATCACGTACACTTTGGCGTATGTGTTATCCCGTTTCTACTGCTTGCATGCTCCATTCGCTGAGGCGAAATTTCGGGAACAGCCGCGCATTCAGCCTAAACGAGCTCGGCGAACCGCCTAAATGTCGCTCTCAGGCTCGCCCGCGTTCCAGACTACGGTCGCTTATTCGGCCAGGTTTGTCCCTCAAGGAGCACGGGAGAAAATCTGCGAAGTTTGGAAGGCAGGAGATGAGGTACTGGCAGTTCCGAGACGTGTTTGTACAGTTCAATCGTTAGAGTGTCTTGCCTGCCAAAGACAGAACTCACAGGTTCGAGTACTGGTCGACACAAGCTTTTAATCTCCCAGCAAGATTCGAATGAAAAACTAGTGCAAAAATTGGAAGATAGGTTAGAAGTAGCTATTTACGAGGCCCAAATGGAGCGAAGAAGGAAATCAGTGAATGGGCTTTGGCCTGTAGGGGGGGAAAAAAAAACGCAGAATAATGTAGCAGGTAGACGCGCAGTCGACGGGGTACGCATGGGGAGTGCAGTAGTGGTAAGGGTTGCGGGCAGCAGATGCTGTAGGGGAAATGAGAACCACATTCTAAAAAGAAGCGTAAGCTCAGGTTTTTTGTAAATATTAGGAGGAACTTCCTCCACGACCACACTTGTATGGCGACCATTCTACAAGGTCTACTGCCACCTCTGCTTTGGTTAATATATACAAAATATTCTGTTGAAAATGCAATTAAAGCAGCGATTTATTTTCGCGTTGCTTTTTAATTATTTGTAAATTATAGAGAAGCGTCATAAGTGGAAAGATTTGAGAAAACCTACATTTTTCTTGTGCCATGTTAAAATTTGCTTCTTTCCCCAAAATACAGCGGAGTTTATACATGACCTCACTAACATATGCAGAGGCAGTTGCGAGAGTATTCTGAAACTGTGGTCTATTAAGTTTATTAATTGAGCAAGGGCAAATCTACGTTTCAAGCATTTGTAGACGTAGAGAAAGCTTTTGATAATGTTGACTGGAATACTCTCTTTCAAATTCTGAAGGTGGCAGGGGTAAAATACAGGCAGTGAAAGGCTGTTTACAATTTGTACAGAAACTAGATGGCATCGAGGGGCACGAAAGAGAAGCAGTGGTTGAGAAAGGAGTGAGACAGGATTGTAGCCTATCCCCGATGTTATTCAATCTGTATATTGAGCAAGCATTAAAGGAAACAAACGAAAAATTTGGAGTAGGAAATAAAATCCATGGAGAAGAAATAAAATCTTTGAGATTTGCTGATGTCAGAGATAGCAAAGGACCTGGAAGAGCAGTTGAACGGAATAGACAGTGTCTTCAATGGAGTATATAAGATGAACATCAACAAAAGCAAAAAGAGGATAATGGAATGTAGCCAAATTAAATTATGGGATGCTGAAGGAATTAGATTAGGAAATGAGACACTTAAAGTAGTGGATGACTTTTGCTATTTGGGCAGCAAAGTAACTGATGCTGATCGAAGTAGAGAGGATATAAAATGTAGACTAGCTATGGCAAGTAAAGCGTTTCTAAAGAAGAGAAATTTGTTAACATCAATTATAAAGTGTCGGGAAGTTTTTTCGAAAAGTATTTGTATGGAGTGTAGCCATGTATGGAAATGAAACATGGCCGATAAGTAGTTTGGACAAGAAGAGAATAGAAGCTTTCGAAATGTGGTGCTTCAGAAGAATTTGGAAGAGTAGATGGGTAGATCACGTAACTAATGAGAACGTAGTGAAAATATTGGGGAGAAGAGGAATTTGTGGCACAACCTGACTAGAAGAAGGGATCGGTTGGTAGGACATATTCTGAGGCGCCAAGGGATCATCAGTTTAATACTGGAGGGAAGCGTGGAGGGTAAATATCGTAGATGGAGAACAAGAGATGAATGCACTAAGCAGACTCAGAAGAATGCCGGTTACAGTAGTTACATCTACATCTACATCTACATTTATACTCCGCAAGCCACCCAACGGTGTGTGGCGGAGGGCACTTTACGTGCCACTGTCATTACCTCCCTTTTCTGTTCCAATCGCGTATGGTTCGCGGGAAGAACGACTGTCTGAAAGCCTCCGTGCGCGCTCGAATCTCTCTAATTTTACATTCGTGATCTCCTCGGGAGGTGTAAGTAGGGGGAAGCAATATATTCGATACCTCATCGAGAAACGCACCCACTTGAAACCTGGCGAGCAAGCTACACCGCGATGCAGAGCGCCTCTCTTGCAGAGTCTGCCACTTGAGTTTGCTAAACATCTCCGTAACGCTATCACGCTTACCAAATAACCCTGTGAAGAAACGCGCCGCTCTTCTTTGGATCTTCTCTATCTCCTCCGTCAATCCGATCTGGTACGGATCCCACACTGATGAGCAATACTCAAGTACAGGTCGAACGAGTGTTTTGTAAGCCACCTCCTTTGTTGATGGACTACATTTTCTAAGGACTCTCCGAATGAATTTCAACCTGGTACCCGCCTTACCAACAATTAATTTTATATCATCATTCCACTTCAAATCGTTCCGCACGCATACTCCCAGATATTTTCCAGAAGTTGAGTGATTCTAGTTGCTTTTCTATTCCTTGGACATTTATTTCGATGTCAGCCATTTTTTCGTTTGTGCGAGGATTTGGAGAAGGAACTGCAGAGCGCTCTTCCTCTGTGAAACAGCTTTGGAAAAAGGTGTTTAGTATTTCAGCTTTACGCGTGTCATCCTCTGTTTCAATGCCATCATCATCCCGGAGTGTCTGGATATGCTGTTTCGAGCCACTTACTGATTTAACGTAAGACCAGAACTTCCTAGGATTTTCTGTCAAGTCGGTACATAGAATTTTACTTTCGAATTCACTGAACGCTTCACGCATAGCCCTCCTTACGCTAACTTTGACATCGCTTAGCTTCTGTTTGTCTGAGAGGTTTTGGCTGCGTTTAAACTCGGAGTGAAGCTCTCTTTGCTTTCGCAGTAGCTTCCTAACTTTGTTGTTGTACCACGGTGGGTTTGTCTCGTCCCTCACAGTTTTACTCGGCACGTACCTGTCTAACACGCATTTTACGATTGCCTTGAACTTTTTCCATAAACACTCAACATTGTCAGTGTCGGAACAGAAATTTTCGTTTTGATCTGTTAGGTAGTCTGAAATCTGCCTTCTATTACTCTTGCTAAACAGATAAACCTTCCTCCCTTTTTTTATATTCCTATTAACTTCCATATTCAGGGATGCTGCAACGGCCTTATGATCACTGATTCCCTGTTCTGTACATACAGAGTCGAAAAGTTCGGGTCTGTTTGTTATCAGTAGGTCCAAGATGTTATCTCCACGAGTCGGTTCTCTGTTTAATTGCTCGAGGTAATTTTCGGATAGTGCACTCAGTATAATGTCACTCGATGCTCTGTCCCTACCACCCGTCCTAAACATCTGAGTGTCCCAGTCTATATCTGGTAAATTGAAATCTCCACCTAAGACTATAATATGCTTAGAAAATTAATGTGAAATGTATTCCAAATTTTCTCTCAGTTTTTCTGCCACTGCCAGTCGAGAGGTCGGTAAAAGGAGCCAATTATAAGCCTAGTTCGGTTGTTGAGTGTAACCTCCACCCATAATAATTTACAGGAACTATCCACTTCTACTTCACTACAGGATAAACTACTACTAACAGCGACAAACACGCCATCACCGGTTGCATGCAATCTATCCTTTCTAAACACCGTCTGTGCCTTTGTAAAAATTTCGGCAGAATTTATCTCTGTCTTCAGCCAGCTTTCTGTACCTATAACGATTTCAGCTTTGGTGCTTTCTATCAGTGCTTGAAGTTCCGGTACTTTACCAATGCAGCTTCGACAGTTTACAATTACAATACCGATTGCTGCTTGGTCCCCGCATGTCCTGACTTTGCCCCGCACCCTTTGAGGCTGTTGCCCTTTCTGTACTTGCCCGAGGCCAACTAACCTAAAAAACCGCCCAGTCCACGCCACACAACCCCTGCTACCCGTGTAGCCGCTTCCTGCGTGTAGTGGACTCCTGACCTATCCAGCGGAACCCGAAACCCCACCACCCTATGGCGCAAGTCGAGGAATCTGCAGCCCACCCGGTCGCAGAACCGTCTCACCCTCTGATTCAGACCCTCCACTCGGCTCTGTACCAAAGGTCCGCAGTCAGTCCTGTCGACGATTCTGCAGATGGTGAGCCCTGCTTTCATCCTGCTAGCGAGACTGGCAGTCTTCAACAAATCAGATAGCCGCCGGAAGCCAGAGAGGATTTCCTCCGATCCATAGCGACACACATCATTGGCGCCGACATGAGCGTCCATCTGCAGATGGGTGCACCCTGTACCCTTCATGGCATCCGGAAGGACCCTTTCCACATCTGGAATGACTCCCCCCCCCCCCCCCCGGCATGCACACGGAGTGCACATTGGTTTTCTTCCCGTCTCTTGCTGCCATATCCCTAAGGGGCTCCATTACGCGCCTGACGTTGGAGCTCCCAACTACCAGTAAGCCCACCTTCTGCGACCGCCCGGATCTTGCAGACTGAGGGGCAACCTCTGGAGATGACGAAGCTTGCACAGGATAGAGTAGCATGGAGAGCTGCATCAAACCATTCTCTAGACTGAAGACCACCTCAACAACAACAACAACAACAACAAGTGAGGGACAGAAAAAGTAAGGTCAATACGTTATGAAAAAACACATTTTCGTTACAAAAATAGAAGTGTAATGTCTTCAAAAAAATGGTTCAAGTGGCTCTGAGCACTATGGGACTTAACTGCTGTGGTCATCAGTCCCCTACAACTTAGAACTACTTAAACCTAACTAACCTAAGGACATCACACACATCCATGCCCGAGGCAGGATTCGAACCTGCGACCGTAGCGGTCACGCGGTTCCAGACTGAAGCGCCTTTAACCGCACGGCCACACCGGCCGGCTGTAATGTCTTCACTTATGCTGTTCCTAAACGTACATTTCTCGTTTCACCAGCTATTAATGCCCCTTAGAAATTACATTCTTTCATCGAAATGTCAGTAGTTAATGGAATAACACTGCAGATAATGACGTTTTATGTAATAACCGTACAGCAAAATACTCTCCTCTTTGAGTGCCCTAATTTGCCAAACTCTCATTTCAGTATCTCGAACTGTTTTGGAAATATGAGGAATATTGTGGTTGTCTCATTCTGGCTTTATTGGTGGCGCGTGCGGTCGCAGTTGAGTGTGCTACATCAGATAAATTTTCTCGAGACTGATGTGAGATAGAGACGTCCACGCCTAAAGAAAAGTCCAATATCTTAGGTAAATTTCATACGTAGCAAATACAAAATCGTAGTGACCCCTGTTTCCCATTGTAAAATTTTTCGAATTTTGTGCAGTGTCTTACTTAGACCTAAATGCAAACATCACAATCTACATCGATACTCTGCAAATCACGTTTAAGTGCCTGGCAGAGGGTTCATCGAACCACCTTCACAATTCTCTATTATTGCAATCTCGTATAGCGCGCGGAAAGAAATAACACCTATGTCTTTCCGTACGAGCTCTGATTTCCCTTATTTTATCGTGGTGATCGTTCCGCCCTATGTAGGTCGGTCTCAACAAAAATATTTTCGCATTCGGAGGAGAAAGTTGGTGATTGGCATTTCGTGAAAAGATTCCGTCACAACGAAAAACGCCTTTCTTTTAATGATTTCCAGCCCAAATCCTGTATCATTTCTGTGACACTCTCTCCCACATTTCGCGATTATACAAAACGTGCTGCCTTTCTTTGATCTTTTTCTATGTACTCCGTCTGTCCTATGTGGTAAGGATCCCACACCGCGCAGCAGTATTCTGAAAGAGGACGAACAAGCGTAGTGTAGGCAGTCTCCTTAGTAGGTCTGTTACATTTTCTAAGTGTCCTGCCAATAAAACGCAGCCTTTGGATAGCCTTCCTCTCAACATTTTCTATGTGTTCCTTCCAATTTAAGTTGTTCGTAATTGTAATGCCTAGGTATTTAGTTGAATTTACGGCTTTTAGATTAGACTGATTTATCGTGTAACCGAAGTTTAACGAGTTCCTTTTAGCACTCATGTAGATGACCTCACACTTTTCGTTATTTAAGGTCAATGCCACTTTTCGCACCATTCAGATATTTTTTCTAAGTGGTTTTGCAGTTTGTTTTGATCTTCTGATGACTTTATTAGCCGATAAACGACAGCGTCATCTGCAAACAACCGAAGACGGCTGCTCAGATTGTCTCCCAAATCGTTTATATAGATACGAAACAGCAAATGGACTATAACGCTACCTTCAGGAACACCAGAAATCACTTCTGTTTTACTCGATGACTTTCCATCAATTACTATGAACTGTGACCTCTCTGACAGGAAATCACAAATCCAGTCACATAACTGAGACGATATTCCGTAAACACGCAATTTCACTGCGAGCCGCTTGTGTGGTACAGTGTCATAAGCCTTCTGTGATTCCAGAAATACGGAATCGATCTGAAATCCCTTTTCAATAGCACTCAACACTTACATGTGAATAGAGAGCTAGTTGTGTTTCACAGGACCGATCTTTTCTAAACCCATGTTGACTGTGTGTCAATAGACAGTTTTCTTCGAGGTAATTCATGATATTCGAATACAATATATGTTCTAAAATCCTGCTACGTATCGACTTTAACGATATTGGCCTGTAATTTAGTGGATTCCTCATACTACCTTTCTTGAATATTGGTGTGACCTGAGCAACTTTCCAGTCTTTGGGTACGGATCTTTCGTCGAGCGAACTGTTGTATATGATTAAGTATGGAGCTAATGCATCAGCATACTCCGAAAGGAAACTAACTGGTATACAGTCTGGACCAGAAGACTTGCTTTTATTGAGTGATTTAAGTTGCTTCACTACTCCGAGGATATTTACTTCTACGTTAGTCATGTTGGCAGCTGTTCAAAAAATGGTTCAAATGGCTGTGAGCACTATGGGACTTAACATCTATGGTTATCAGTCCCACAGAACTTAGAACTACTTAAACCTAACTAATCTAAGGACATCACACAACACCCAGCCATCACGAGGCAGAGAAAATCCCTGACCCCGCCGTGAATCGAACCCGGGAACCCGGGCGCGGGAAGCGAGAACGCTACCGCACGACCACGAGCTGCGGACTTGGCAGCTGTTCTTGATTCCAATTCTGGAGTATTTACTTCGTTTTCTTTTGTGTTCTTTTGTGAAGATAATAAATACAACCACAAGACAATAACTACAACCATTAGCGACGTGGTGGGTACTCATTAAGAAGCTGACATATGAAACTATAAGTAACGCAAGAACGAAGTCTTTTTTTATATCGCACAGTCTCTGCAAAATAGAATGAGAAAGATTGCAGGGAGTGCGTCTCGATTATGTCATTGCTGACAGGGACCGAACAATGTCGGCCTCCCGTTCCGAACAAACGAATGAACTCGTCCAGCGCATCGGTCACGGTGCATCGGCCACAGTATCCTGCGCGGATTCTGCCGCCATTCGCGACCCAGCGCCACGTAGCGCAGACAGCTGTTTTTCTTTGCCCTCTTGTTGCTCTTCTGTGTGGCAGCGTATTGCTGTGAGCCCCTTAGCGGTGATCCCGGATCATTAGCCGAGGCGCCCTGGTTCCCGGAACGTTTGTGGCGGTAATCTCCGCTGCGGCGCCGGGAGATAACGGGGAGTATAGGACCGCCCGCCCGTGCCAGAGGCGGCCGGTCTTCGTGGAACCGTGAGCTCACGCATTATTCCGGACAGCCCGCGCTGCGCTGCCTGCCTACTGGGCAGCACGGCGGAAAGAGGGAGCTGCGCCAAAGGAGGACGGCTGCGGCAAAAGAATCGCCGGCGGGGGAGAACGGCTGAAATGCGTGCCCGACGTGAATGGTTGTCGAGGGCACCGACTTCCCAGCAGCATAGCGCAGTGGTTATAGCGTCAAGTCCCCTGCCGCCTCATCTGATTCAGGCTCTCCGATTATTTTTTTTTCCCCCTCCAAAGTCGGAATGATTTCTTCGACAAGGTCAAGGCCCTCTCATTCCTCCATGGTCTCGAGGTCACTTACATACACCAGGACCGTTCGCAGGGGTGCACAGGGGGTCCGCGCCTCTCTCCCCTCCAAAATGTTTGGGCTTATAGCAGATATAATGGAAACTTTCTAGTACCAAAGTGCTTTCTTAAAATTATTCATTCTTGATTATGACTGAAAGTCAAGTTCCAGGTGTAATAAAGTTGATGAAAAATTGTTACTTAATTATTATTGTTATAAATTATGTAAGTAGGCTGTTTAGGTTTTTATATTCGTAACGCCACGTAGCGCTATTGCAGTGTTGGGCAGTTGGACGTGAACAGCGCGTAGCGTTGCGCAGTTGGGAGGTGAGCCGCCAGCAGTGGTGGATGTGGGGAGAGAGATGGCGGAGTTTTGAGAGCGAACGATCTGGACGTGTGTCCATCAGAGACAGTAAATTTGTAAGCCTGGATGTCATGAACTGATATATATATATATTATGACTTTTTAACACTATTAAGGTAAATACATTGTTTGTTCTCTATCAAAATCTTTCATTTGCTAACTATGCCTATCAGTAATTAGTGACTTCAGTAGTTAGAATGCTTGATTTAGCTGGCAGTATTAGCGCTCGCTTTATTGCAGTTGTTCGAGTAACTAAGATTTTTGTGGGGTAAGTGATTCATGAAAGGTATAGGTTATTGTTAGTCAGGGCCATTCTTTTTTAGGGATTATTGAAAGTCAGATTCCGTTGCGCTAAAAAATATTGTGTGTCAGTTTAGTGATGATCAGAATAAGTAAAGAGAGAAATGTCTGAGTACGTTCAGTTTTGCTCAGCTGTTTCAAAATCAAATAACGTAAGAGCTTTACCAACACAGTAATTTATAAATTTTTCTAAGGCGGGTGGGGGGCGGGGGGATTAAATTATAATATAAAAAATCGCCCGAGTTAAAATTAGCTTCTTCGATCGGCTTCCCCCCCCCCCTCCCGCCCCCGAATAATAATGTTGTGTGAGGTCCCGGCTGGCACCTTTCTTCACCAACAGGGTAATCAGTAATCAGACAAGGTGTCACACACACTTTTTAACATATGCAGGGTAAACTGGGCCTCCGACAGCAAACATTTAGAGGCTGTTCACTGATTACGTTCATATATACACTGAAGCGCCACAGAAACTGGTGTAGGCATGCGTATTCAAATACAGAGATACGTAAACAGAGGGAATACGGCGCTGCGGTTGGCATCGCCTATACAAACAAGTGTCTGGCGCAGTTGTTGGATCGGTTACTGCTGCTTCAATGGCAGGTTATCAAGATTTAAGTGAGTTTGGACGTGATGTTATAGTCGCCGCACGAGCGATGGGACACAGCACCTTCTAGGTAGCGATGAAATGGGTATTTTTCCGTACGACCATTTCACGAGTGTACCGTGAATATCAGGATTCCGGTAAAACATCAAATCTACGACATCGTTGCGGGCGGAAACAGATCCTGCAAGAACGGGACCAACGACGACTGAAGAGAATCGTTCAGCGTGATAGAAGTGCAACCCTACTGCAAATTGTTGCAAATACGCTTCGGAACGCGGTATACCTAGGACAACATCGCTTTTATCTATTATACAACACCCGAGTTCTGTTATTCGTGACTACAGCCAGAATAGAAAATACTCCTACGTAATTCTATAATGTTCATTGTTCCAACGGTCTGATAACGTCGTGAATATGCTGTACAACAACTGAAATTATGTGTGACACTTCGTGTGTGACTTTTGCTGTCTTAGATATACCATGAAGTGGTCATATTGAGGATAGGCTGTGTCTGATATTCATCTGATCACATTTCATAAATCTTGAAGATGGTTCAATGCATACCGCAGCGCACAGTCTGCTAACGGTGAGCCTACATTACGGCCCGTGAGGGTTTATTACAATTTTACCCTTTTTTTACACATTGTGAGGATGCCAACCATGGCTATAAATTTTATTTGTCTCTTTTATTGACTTCAAGGAGACTGATCAATCTCTGTGTTGGTCATAACAATCGAAACCGTTTATTGAATAAAAGAATATTTGTGTCAAACACTGTTGGTTTCCATATACTGTCAAACACTGGGTCGCTGTTACGTGCAGGGAAGCCATGCCAACCCTCATGAAAAACTGCACTGTCAGTTTATTTTATTTACACATCAAGTTCCGTAGGACCAAATTGAGGAGCAAATCTCCAAGGTCACGGAACATGTCAGTACATGAAATTAAAAAATAAAAGTGATAACAGACTAAAATAAAATGTTTATGAACCCGAAAAAAGTCAAGCCATAAGTTTAAGTAAACGCAATCAACAATACAACAAGAATCAGCTTAATTTTTCAACGCACTCCTCGACAGAATGGAAGGAGTAACCGATGAGGAAACTCTTCAGTTTCGATTTGAAAGCGCGTGGATTACTGCTAAGATTTCTGAATTCTAGTGGTAGCTCATTGAAAAAGGATGCAGCAGTATACTGCACACCTTTCTGCACAAAAGTTAGGGAAGTCCGATCCAAATGCAGATTTGATTTCTGCCGAGTATTAGCTGAGTGAAAGCTGCTAATTCTTGGGAATAAGCTAATATTGTTAACAAAAATGACAGTAAAGAATATATATATTGAGAGGCCAATGTCAAAATACCCAGACTCATGAACAGGGGTCGACAAGAGGTTCGAGAACTTATTGCCCGAACCGCCCGTTTCTGAGCCAAAAATATCCTTTTTAGAATGGGAAGAGTTACCCCAAAATATAATACCATACGACATAGGCGAATGAAAATAAGCAAAGTAGACTAATTTTCGTGTCGAACGATCACTTACTTCGGATGCCGTTCGAGTAGTAAAAATGGCAGCATTAAGTCTGAACAAGATCCTGAACATGGGCTTTCCACGACAGTTTACTGTCTATCTGAATACCTAGAAATTTGAACTGTTCAGTTTCACTAATCATATGCCCATTCTGTGAAATTGAAACGTCAAGTTTTGTTGAATTGTGTGTTAGAAACAGTAGAAACTGAGTCTTACTGTGATTTAGCGTTTGTTTATTTTTTGCAAGTCACGATATTATGTCATGAACTGCACTATTTGAAACAGAGCCAATGTTCCTCGTAATTTCCTTTACTACCAAGCCAGTGTCATCAGCAAACAGAAATATTTTAGTTACCCGTAATACTAGAGGGCATGTCATTTATATAAATAAGGAACAGGAGTGTTTCAGACCATCTGTCAGGAGCGGTACAAAATCTATTAGGCAGCCACTCTGTCCCTACTCGTCTGTGATGCCGTTCTCTTGTCAAGTTCCAACCTGCTGGTGATGTCTGCAGAAGATGATATTTCAAGAAATGTTTCCAAACGTAGTGCCGTCGCCATATTCCAGCTACATCATGTGTAAGTAGAAGATTACCGGGAATTCGCAGTACGCTCTTACCATATAGTGTCTGCATCATTAGACGTAAAATATTCATCACGTCACACAGGCTTGTCGTGTAAACGTTATAATGTATTCTTGTTGTCCTCCTCCGGATACGCTGCTAAGGCGAACCGTGTCTTTCCTGCAGTACTTCAGTCAACAATTCATTTCTTTTCTCAGAAACAAACAAATTGCGCCGTTGCTAACGATGTACCCAGTTTGCGAACTGTTCTCGGTGAACAGATATATCTAGCGCTTGTGAAACTTACGGCCTGCACTTCTTAGAAGCCAGATTCTTCAGTTCGTTGCAACATTCTTGTTGCTCTCTTTTACAACAGGCAGTCGCTTCTACCTTTTGTAAGAAAGTAAAATAGTTAGTTACAGCCGGAAAGCGTTCCGTAACGATGACACGTTGACTTGCATTGTCAAAATGCTACTCAGGAAGCTTGAGGTTGAATCTCCGATTGATACTGTGAGTTTCTCCTTTTACTTCGCGAAGTTTTACAACAGTTTTGTAATTGTAATATCGTAGATGCAAGGAAGAAACGTGCACGCACAGCTAAAGAGATTTTTACGTTGAATCCTACGTCTCGCCAGAAATAGAACTTGATGAACTGTCTCACAAGTTATATCTAGTAGACAGCGCCATTCGCTTCGGTGACAAACGTCAAGATTAAGAAATGAAAAAAAAAAGATGTTTTGGATTGTTACGGTGTTCCATAATTTTTTTTCATGTCACATTCTTTACGAGGATTTGACACCGTACTGCTTATCTCTGTCTCTACAGTTGTACTTGGCAAGTCACATCAGAGTGAGCGGCGGACTGCAGTTCGTCTTCTGCTGACATTACCTTCGCCACTCGCCTTCTTTCCTGCTACATTCGAGGAAAATGAGCCGGAAGTGAACGTGCCCATTTCACAAGATGAATTTTCCTGCTTTGTGCTATTCTGTTTCCACCTGAATAGTTATCTGGTCTCTACAGAACTTCTGTTCCTCATGTGTAATTACGTACCAGAAAGTAGTAGTCCCACGCACGGTGAGTTCCTGGGCCCGTTTCCTGGTCCATCAGGAAATCCACGAATGCTGCTGCGCAGTAGAAGTTCTGTAAAGCTTGCAAAGAAGGGGACGTACTGATTGAAGTGAAAACATGAGGGTCTATCGTGAATCGGATCTGGGTGGCTCAGTTAGAAAGAGCACTGACCGGAAAGGCAGGGTTCCCAGTTCGAGGTCCGCAGCTCGTGGTCGTGCGGTAGCGTTCTCGCTTCCCACGCCCGGGTTCCCGGGTTCGATTCCCGGCGGGGTCAGGGATTTTCTCTGCCTCGTGATGACTGGGTGTTGTGTGATGTCCTTAGGTTAGTTAGGTTTAAGTAGTTCTAAGTTCTAGGGGACTGATGACCATAGATGTTAAGTCCCATAGTGCTCAGAGCCATTTGAACCATTTGAGCCAGTTCGAGTCCCAACCCAGTGCACTGTTTTAATCTTTGCGGAACCTCCGAGTTCAACATCCTTCGTAGCCTCCTTGAGAATTTCTGCGGATTGGAGGAATGCGTTAACAAGACAGAATCGCCATAGCTTCGTAGATGGCTTGGACACGTCTTAAGTGCTTCACCTCCCAGAATACCGCTCCCACGTTTCATCCACAGCCACGGTGAAGCACATCCTTTACCTACTGCTATCAGGGAAATGCTCTTTTCATATTTCAGTTCAAATTTCTGACACAGCTTTGGCATACTGCCTCAGGCAAACACAAATCTGTACGTGTACATGTGCTTAATTTGTCAACGCCTCTCTGGGGCCATCCGTTAACGAGTTGATTTACACTGGCGATAAAAGAAATAGCAGTACAAAAATATAGTTAATGTAGAGTACTGAAATTTCGGGAATACGTTTGTTTAGGTAACATATTTCAAAAAATGGTTCAAATGGCTGTAAGCACTATGGGACTTAACATCTGAGGTCATCAGTCCCCCAGACTTAGAACTACTTTAACGTAACTAACGTAAGAACATCAGACACATCCAAGCCCGAGGCAGGATTAGAACCTGCGACCGTAACAGCAGCGCGGTTCCGGACTGAAACGCCTAGAACCACTCGGCTACAGCGGCGGGCAAACATATTTAAGTGATGAACATTGCAAGATCATAGGTTAATGTAAGCACGAGATGAGCCATTCGATTTGTGAATTCCTGGTACAGTAGTAACCGATGTGACCCCCAGAACGTTGAATGTAAACCTGCAAACGTGCATGCATGGTGTCGTAGAGGTGCTGGATGTCAGTTTGTGGGATAAAGTTCCATGTCTGTTGCACTTTTTCGGCCAGTACTGGGACGGTTAATGCTGTTTCTGAACGACGCTATAGTTGTTGTCCGATGATGTCCCATATGTGCTCGACTGGAGACAGATCTGGTGATGGAGCAGGCCAAGGCAACATGTCGATACCCTGTAGAGCACGTTGGGTTACAACAACGGTATGTGGCCGAACGTTAACCTGTTGTAAAACACCCACTGGAATGCTGTTCACGAATGGCAACACAACAGGCGTACAGTTTTGCAGTGAGGGTGCGTCGGATAGCCACTAGAGTTGTCCTACTGTCGTACGTAATAGCCCACCAGACCATAACCCCAGGTGTAGGTCCAGTGTTCCAGCACGCAGACGGGGTGGTTAAGGGACCTCAACTGGCCACCTGTCCAACACACAGCCATCGCTGACACCAAAACACAAACCACTTTCATCAGAAAACACAACAGACCCCCACCCTGCTCTCCATTGAGCTCTCGCTTGACACCATTGAAGTCACAAACGGCGGTGATTTGGCGTCAGTGGAACGCACGCTACAGGGCCTCTAGCTCGGAGCTGTCCTTGAAGTAACCGATTTGTAACAGTTCGTTGTGTCACAGGAGGTCTACTCTGTTTTCCTCGGAAAGAATTTCCATGTCTTTCATAATGATGGTGCAAATGTGACAGTAAATGATCTACGTTGTTGAGAAATACGAAATGTTCTCGCATGCAGCTCGACTGCATTGCCATTTAAATCCGGCGCCTTCGCAGTTTCCCCCTCTCCCTCCTCCTCATGCTCAGGCAGGGTAGGCGTGCCGGTCGGGTAATTGTGCACCCAGACCCGAGCGAGAGCACCATTCATGTGCCAAGTACTTGGCCGTTACTGGGTTAGAGCAAGAGGGAGGTATAGTAGGGATAAGATTATCAGATGAGACGGAAGGAAGGAAACAGAAACAGACAGGGGTGAGATACGCCGGCTAGGTAGTGCACTAGCATTAACTCACCCGAAAATGGCGGCCAGCTGGTCCGCCGAAATATTGTGTCTGGACGACGACATGATCCGGCTGCAAAACCGTGAAGAATATCAGAAGTTATTACGCCGGGAAAGTCTACGAAATCACACGCCTGTATAGTTTACGATAGGAAACAAATACTGCTTTGCTATTGTAAATGGTTCAAATGGCTCTGAGCACTATGGGACTCAACTGCTGAGGTCATTAGTCCCCTAGAACTTAGAACTACTTACACCTAACTAACCTAAGGACATCACAAACATCCATGCCCGAGGCAGGATTCGAACCTGCGACCGTAGCGGTCTTGCGGTTCCAGACTGCAGCGCCTTTAACCGCACGGCCACTTCGGCCGGCCTTTGCTATTGTACAGAAGGAAAATGTCTGGGATATGTAGAGAGGAGAGCTACACCGACGATAACAAAGAAATGGCTCTGAGCACTATGGGACTTAACATCTGAGGTCATCAGTCCCTAGAACTTAGAACTACTTAAACCTAACTAACCTAACGACAGCACACACATCTATGCACGAGGCAGGATTCGAACCTGCGAGCGTAGCAGTCACGCGGTTCCGGACTGAAGCGCCTAGAACCGCTCGGCCACAGCGGCCGGCCTTTCCTCTTCAGTGACCCTTCCTCACGATCACCAAACACACAATTTTGTCCGCGTTGTGACTTCACGGAAGATATTTTTCCGCTTTCTTGTAAGCGGTATAAATCTTCGACATGGTGCCTCTTGAAACGCGAAACATTTTGGCTCCCTTGGTTACGGAAGTACCTGTCACACGAGCACTGACAATCTACCCACATTCACATTCACTTAGCTCCAACACAATGCACTCACACCTACACAGAACGCTGTTCTGACCACTTGCAACTCATTGACGATGTTATACAGGCGCAATTCGTGGTCAAATACAACAACGCAACCTGCAGGCGCGGTTTGCATCTGCTTTTGTGCTCAAGCATACCTCTATAGCGGTGTTTGCATATTTTTGTCCAATCCCTGTATCGTACGCTAACGTCCAGTGTTAGTTTCGAGCATTGTGGAGTTTTCGCTATCTATGCCGTGCTGAACAATGTTGTTGTGGTTTTCAGTCCAGAGAATGGTTTGATGCACCTCTCCACACTACTCTATCCTGTGCAAGTTTCTTCATCATCGAGTAACTACTGCAACCTACGTCCTTCTGAATCTGCTTATTGTATTCATCTCTTTTTACACTCGACGCATCCATCCAGTACTAAATTGGTGATCCCTTGATGCCTCAGAACGTGTCCTATCAACCGATCCCTTCTTCCAGTTAGGTTGTGCCACAGATCCCAAATTATATTCACTACCTCCTCATTAGTAACATGATCTACCCATCTAATCTTCAGCATTCTCCTGTAGCACAACATTTCCAAACATTCCATTCTCTTCTTGCCTAAAGTGTTTATCGTCCTTGTTTCACGTCCGTACACGGCTACACTCCACACAAATGCCGGCCGGAATGGCCTTGATGTTCTCGGCGCTACAGTCTGGAACCGAGCGACCGCTACGGTCGCAGGTTCGAATCCTGCCTCGGGCATGGATGTGTGTGATGTCCTTAGGTTTGTTAGGTTTAAGTAGTTCTAAGTTCTAGGGGACTGATGGCCTCAGAAGGTAAGTCGCATAGTGCTCAGAGCCATTTGAACCATTGCATGGGGGCTTAATTAAATTTATATTTGATTGAGAATAGTTTTTAGTGTTTTAGTATGTCCGATTACGCAAGTCTCGTAATCGGTTGGCCCTGACTAGAATTATTACGCTATCTGACTGCAACAAACAATGTAAGAAAATTTCCGTAAACACAGTTAATTAATTAAGTCCCCAGCAACTATAAAATCTACAAATCCTGGCACAAATGTAACTGTTCTGTATGTGGGAGTGTGACTCAACGTCCACATCTGGCACGGTTCTTTTCCAACAAGACAAGAATTTTTAAATACCAACTATACTGGCGTGACAAAAAAAAATTTAGAAAAACTATAATTACGCAAGAAAATCACAATTACACTCTAATCCAAGAACACAAGCCAGATGCTTTGTTGACTGAACCTGTAGTGACACATTATTTCAGATACACAACCAATAAATAAAAACATTGTAATTTTTACCTTCATATATATTGACGAAATGCACTCATTACAATAACATCTGCTATCTCTCCCATCAAATAACTGCATAAGACATGGAACTACACTCTTTACTACAACATCTTGCTCCAACTTCACAACAACCACGAGCTCTGCCCACGCACAGACTGCTACGAGCTCTCGACAAAACTGACTCTATGAGTTCTCAACACGCACTGTCCTCTCCGAAGTCACAACAAGCACTGACTTCCACGAACCCTAAACAGGCACTGTGGAGGCGGCTTAATAGTACTCTTTGGCGCACTCTCTGGCGCAGTGGCACAGTGTAGCCACCTTTCACCATCCATATAAATACTTTCAGGAAAGAGTTTCTGACGCTTAAATCTATACTCGATGATAACAAATTTCTCTTCTTCAGAAACGCTCTTCTTGCCATCACCAGTCTATAATTCATATCTTCTCTACTTCCGCCATCATCAATTAATTTGTTGCCCAAATAGCAAAATTCATCTACTACTTTAAGTGTCCCATTTCCTAATCTAATTCGCTCAGCATCACCTGATTTAATTCGACCACATTCCGTTTTCGTCGTTTTCTTTTGTACATGTTCATTTTATATCCTCCTTTCAAGACGCTGTCCATTCCGTTCAACTATTCTTCCAGGTCCTTTGCTGTCTCTGACAGAGTTACAATGTCATCGCCAAACCACAAGGTTTCCATTTCTTCTCCCTGGATTTTAATTCCTACTCTAAATTTTTTTTGTTTCCTTTGCTGCTTATTCAATGTACAGATTGAATAACATCTAAAATAGGCTAAAACGCTGTCTCACTCCCTTCTCAACCGCTGCTTCCCTTTCAGGCCCCTCGGCTCTTATAATAGCCTTTTGGTTTCTGTGCAAATTGTAAATAGCCTTTCGCTCCCTGTATTTTTTCAGAATTTGAGAGGAAGTATTCCAGTTAACATTGTCAAAAGCTTTCTCTAAGTCTATAAATGCTATAAAAGTACGTTTGCCTTTTCTTAACCTAGAAGATAAGTCGTAGGATCAGTACTGGCTCGCGTGTTCCTTCATTTCTACGGAATGAAAACTAATCTTCCCTGAGGTCGGCTTATAGCGATTGAATAGAATCACAGTAGTAAAAATTTGGCAAGACAGAAGACTGGACTAACTTTTGTTTACTTTGAAGTGGAAATAGTTTTATAAGTTTTTATTGCATGTAGGCCGGAGAGACATGCTGTATCAGATTGTTTTTTTCCAATTTAGATGATCACCTAAGGCTATGCGAATGTCTGTTACTGTTTATGTAACGTGTTGAAATCATATGATGGAGACATGATTGTAAGTCGAAACCATCAATAACATTTCAGTAGGAGTAGTCCATCAGTTGCACCCAGCAATGTTGAGCAGGTGCAGACAGCAAGAAGTAACATCATTTCAGTAGAAACAGTTCTAACAGTGGCACCCAGCAATGTTGAGTAGGTGCAGACAGCAACAAGTGACTACATTTCAGTAAAAACAGTTCATCAGTTGCACCCAGCAATGTTGAGAGCAGGTGCAGACACCAACAAGTGACATCATTTCAGTAGAAGCAGTTCATCAGTGGCACCCATCCATGTTGAGCAGGTGCAGACACCAACAAGTGACCATCATTTCAGCAGAAGCAGTTCCATCTGTGGCACCCAGTAAAGTTGCAGAGGTACACACAGCAACAAGTCACATTAGTTCAGTAGAAGCAGTTCATCAGTGGCACCCAGCAATGTTGAGTAGGTGCAGACAGCAAAAAGTAACATCATTTCAGTAGAAACAGTTCTAACAGTGGCACTCAGTAATGTTGATCAGGTGCACACAGCAACAGGGGACATCTTTTCAGTAGAAACAGTTCATCAGTGGCACCCAGCAATATTGAGTAGGTGCAGACACCAACAAGTCTCATCTCTCAGCAGAAGCAGTTCCATAAAACTCACAAGCACTGATCACACTGTTCATCAGCAGAAATTAAACATGACTAAATGTCACACATCATGTTGAAAAGTGCAGGTAACAGTTCAGAATATTTATCTTCACTAATCAGACAGTTCAGGCATGAACAATAGTTTGAATGCACATACAAATGCTTTTACAGTAACATACAAATCATAACAAACACACAAATGATATCAGATAATTTTCATATTAACTATTACAAATACTCAAATATCAGAAAACCTATAATATTTATGGGTGTCAGTGCAAGCCACTACCAACAAATAAAATAATATTTAGGAGATAGGTGGGTAGGATTAGGAAAGGAAAACACACAAAACACACTCACTCATCTTTCATCCACATTAAGTACTACTGTGTAATTGAATAGTGTTAACTGTGTAAATGTAATTCTGTCAAAATCTGATGTTCATCATGTGTATCAACTAGTACTGGCAGCAATGTATAACAGTCAATAATAGTTAGTCAACGTCATAGTCATCATGTCAAGACCAATGTTTGCCAAGCCAGATCAAAATGTACTGTTGTTGAACAACTGTCAGTGAGCCAAGATATGCAATTACTTCCTCTCTCCAAAAAAAAGTATATACTGCTTAGTTATTTAACAAAGTGTGTGTATAGACTATCTTCCTTCTATTTTAGTGTTCTAGTCTGGTATCTTCATCCTCCTTTTTCCATAAGACCAACAAAAAAAATATGCTCCTCACTTACTTTACCTCTTATACACCAAAACTCCAATAATCAACAGCATCACATAATCTCAATAATACCTCAATAATACGTCGATAAATGTAAACCTCAGCACCAATATCACCTTACCTCTTGTCCACAAACAACTTCATATACTCTCAATACCTATAATAATACATCGATAAATATAAACCTCATTGCCAATATCATCTCACTTCCAACACAACTCTTTCCTCTAGTCAGTCTCCTCGAACAAGTACAGATAAAATCCTAATGCAACTTCAATTCAGCATCCCATACAATCCGAAGACACAGTGTCCACACACAACCTCTGTGTAATCCATCTGACCCAAATTTTCCACTCATTATAAATTATAAGATACATTTTGGTTCCTTGTCCATCATTAAATAAAAGAAATGTATACCTGACCTCTAACAGACTTAGTTCGGATAACTCTCAGTAATTAAGTACGATTACGGAGTGTGAATGATCATAATATTTCACAGTGTGTACACCACTTCAAGAATCATAGCAGAAGCAAACATGTGGAGTATTTCTTGTGTCAAGTGTCACTTCCTATTTCAATTGCTCACGAAAAATGCAGTGTAATAACTGTTAATGGTCTAAACCTAGTATTGGTATGTCATGTCGTTAGCTTCCTTCCTATTAGCATAAATTTATACAGCTTTCATAAAACCTCAGCTCATGTGACTTCTATGACTCTCTTGTACTAATGTCGTTCGTCGAATTATAGCAGTTAATTTTCTTATCTTAAAAATATAAGGCACTGAGCGTAAGCAAAACAAGCAATAGCGATTAAATATACCAGTAGTGAACAGAATGTCCACAAGTGTATGCAGCACAATTCCTACAACGAGGCTCTGCCAAGCGAACAATCTATAATTAATTCAATAGTGTGACCTAAACTCTATGTTTATACACAGTATATCAGCATTTCTATACACCAAATTAAAGAGCAGTTATGGCAACAAAACAGAAATGTGTAAATATGTAATCCATGCAAAAAGCAGCAAACATATATCTTAAGTAATAAACAGGTTATTAGCAACATATCAGCATAAGCAAATAAATGTTCATATGTCATCTTAATAAGTAAACATGGAGGCGCAAGCAGATAAATCACAAAGTATAACTTACATACCTAACCACATCAGCACAATAAATCAGGTTACCATTACAATTTAAATAAATAAGCACTACAGACACATAATAAGAAAATATGACATCAGTGAAAAAGCATAGCGGCTAAGCGATGCATAATATATACAAATCACAACCCAGTTCATTAATCAATAATTGTCAAAATCAGTAAATGTATACAAGCACGTCGCTTCACACGTAAATTCATAGAACATGAAATTAGCACAAAGTATGAATCACGTAATCGCGAGCAGCAAATTACATCTAAAGTACGTACCTAAGTGGAAATATGTTACCTGAAAAATGAACTCAATTAACAGTTACCTTTTTTAGTTTATTAGTTTCTTCTTCGAAATTACATTCTTCCTGAAAATTTCTCGATAGCAGGTCGTCTTAACGTCGGACACGCACAGAATTTACCTGAAGGTCTTAAATATTTTATACAACCGTATCCTGCAAAATACTGAATGTTAATAACAAAATTCATCAAGTCACTATAGCTTTATACTGAATTTAGTCGGAGAAATTAGACTGAGTATTTGTTTACGGCTGTCAGTGCATTCGCACTGAGCGCTCGATCAGCTGTGGGCGCGTGACGTAGGAAGCAATTGTTTGCGGTCAACGACTGCCTTGTACGGCGCGCAGACTTGACTGTTGCTTTGAGTATGTGCCGCCGCCAAAACACAGCGCGGTATCCTTGTACTCTCCGCATGTTTACATGTAGCTGTTAGTTTCTCACAAGTATGTCATTCCACAAAAATTTTAACGTTTGATATATGATGTATTCCTTTAGAGCGTCGAGATTTAAGAGTTTCTACTTCAACAGTGTTATCATGTATAATTTTGCGAATTCTATATGGACCGTTATAAAGCAGAAAAAATTTGCGACACAAGCCTTTTCCTTTATGTGACAAACGGTGGGACTTAATTAATACCTTTTGACCAACTGAAAGAGTTTTTAAACGACCAGGACGCTTCGCCGATTTCTTTCTTCTAGCAGCCGCAGATGCAATATTTTGCAGAGCCATGTTCACAACTTCAGAATGCCGCAGTTTCCGTGAAGGCGGAAAAGGAACGATTTCAGAAATGCGATTTGTCGGTGCTTTATTTTTTTAATATCAATAGAGGCGGTAAAGAAGTTGAGTCATTAGGAAGTTCATTCAGAATGTTTTGAAAAATATGAAGGTACTGATCCCAAGTTCTGTGATTCTGATGACAATAAAGACGGCACAATTTATTGATTTCCTTCATCCATCTCTCTGAAGCGTTCGATTGAGGGTGAAAAAGTGAAATGAAGATTGGTTTAATTTTACGACGCTGTAGAGTACGAAACCAAATTTTAGAACGAAACTGTGATCCATTATCTGATATAACCTTATCAACATGACCCACTTCTTTAAGAAAATGTTTGATGAAAGCATTAGATACTGAACGAGCTGTTGCTTTGCGTAAAGGTGTAAAACACACATATTTTGACGTCAACTCCACTGCTACGAAAATGTACGCAAAACCATTAGTAGAACGAACGACTGGACCAAACAAATCGACTGCAGCCATCTCCTTTAATTTCGCTGGAATGATGGGAAACAACGGTGCTCTGTGAGAAATCGTTGGAGGCTTAGCCATTTGACATAATTTACATTTGGCAAGAACAGATCGAATACGTTTTTCCATATTATTGAAGTAACAATTTTCTCGTAATTTGTGAAAGCATTTTCGGGGACCAAAGTGTGCATAACTGAGATGCGTATACCAAATCAGTTTATTGACCCACTCATCAGGAATACAAACTAACCAAACAAAGTTGTCGACGGATTTTCGTTTAAAAAGAATGTCATTGCGAACTAAATAATGCTGTCTAATCGCCACGCTTTCCTTTCTCCTCCACTTCTCCTTAATGTCCTTCCAGATTGGATCCTTATTTTGCTCCTTAGCGATGTCCTGGAGCGAAGACGAAATAAAGTTCTCAAACGCAACACCTTGAATATACATCAAACAAAAATTGTTTTCCTTGCAGTCCTCTTCAGCACTTTGTTTCAAACCCATAGGTGACCTGATACTGAAACAAGAAAAACCAAAAAAAAATAATAATAATTTTTGAATTCGTCACATAGCGTGTCTGAGATATTTGATGGAGTGGTCTCGACGTTGTTAAAAGATAGGTTTCCAGATACTAAAATTGGCTTGTTTCTTGAAACATCACTCATGAGGAATCGATTACTGCTCCTGCACGGTTCGCACTCGCCGCAGACAGCGAGAGGCGTCCAAACCAGTGCTCGTTACGACTATTTCGAGTGCTCCGCTGAAATGATTTGACGTCAGCAGCGACAGCGGCCGGCCGTGATAAAAGAGTGATGGATGTGGCAATCGCGCGTGCGACGCCTCGTTGACGTCACGAGGATTTTTGAAATCCCCCATCAGCTGGAAGCGGCCGTCAGATACGCACCGATTGGACGCTTCAGCCTCTAAATCACAAATTCGATTGCACTTCGGAAGGCACTGTCGTTCCACGTAGGGAAACAGTTTTGTTTTCCATCTCTCCGATGACAGCGATGTCTCCCTGTAAGTCGTGACCGTCTTGACATCGTGCAAAACTACTTGATTAGCGCTACATTATTGGAAAACAGAAAAACTGTCCGAGAAACACAGTACAAGGTTATTCTAAATGGACCCACTTTCAAAAATTCGTATGTATTCCAGTACAAATCCAAAATGAACAAGCGTTATACGAATTAAAAGCGAAAGTTTCAAAGCTGGCGGCGGCGGGCGGGCTGTGATAGTTTCGGAAGCGGCCGGCAGAGTTCGCGCGACAATATGGTCGCCTTTCCGTTTCGCTGTCAGTCGTAAGTGAGATGGCGATTGTGGAGCACAAGGTTTTCTGCGTTCTTGCGTTCGCGAGAAGTGAGTCGCAGATTGCAATGCAGCAGGCACTTCGTACCAAATTCGGTGTTCAACCACCAGCTCGCAAAACCATTAGCTATTGGTTTAAGCAATTTAAACAGACTAGGAGTGTGTGCAAAGGAAAAAAGCACAGGCCGACCGCGTACGTCAGAGGATGATGTCCGACGGATTCAACAAAGTTTTGTGCGCAGTCCCGGTAAGTCTACCAATAGAGCCAGTCAAGAACTTGGAATACCCCCAACCAACTGTATGGAAAGTTCTGAGACGGCATTTGCTGTACAAGACCTACCCATTAGAACTTATGCAGGCTCTTAACCCCAATGACAAGGAGAAGCGTTTCGCATTTTGTGATTATGTGCTAGCAAAGATGGAGGATGATGCATTTCTACAGCGTGTAATTTTTAGTGATGAAGCGACGTTGCACGTTAGTGGAAAAATCAATTGACACAATGTTCGCATATGGGGTTTTGAAAATTCACATTCACCATTGCAACATGAAAGAGACTTGCCGAAGAGCAAAGTGTTCCGTGCCATATCGTGTACAAAGGTTTATGAACCATTTTTCTTTTCAGAAAGAACTGTAACAGGAATCATGTATGTGGACATGTTGGAAAAGTGGCTTTTGCCTCAAGTTATGGAAGATTTGCTGGAATAAATTTTCCAACAAGATGGAGCTCCACCCCATTGGCACCGTGATGTACGAGGCTTTTTGAATGACTCTCTTCCTCAATGCTGGATCGGTCGCAGGGTACTTGAGGACCTGGCTGTGCACTTCTGCCTGCCGAGATCTCCTGATCCCACATCCTGCGGCTATTTCTTATGAGGTTATGTGAAGAAAGCTGTTTACGTCCCACCTCTACCAACCACTCTGCATGATCTGTGGAACCGGATCACTGCTGCCGTGCAGTCAGTAATAGCACATACGGTTTCGGATGTGTCGGACGAATTAGGGTACCGCGTCGATGTGTGCCATGCTGCCAATGGTGGCCATATTGAACATTTATAATATTATAATAAATGGCACATTTCTAATGATTAAAAATTATTAAAAACTAATTAATTACAAATTATTACGAATTATTAAATTGATATCGAACATTATGAAAAAAAAACTTTGTAACTTCCTCTTTTCATCGGCTTGTTCATTTTGGATTTGTACGTGAATAAATACGAATTTTTGAAAATGGGTCCATCATTTAGAATAACCCTGTATTTGCATGTGACACTGACAAAAGGCAGCAAAGAAAAACTGGTGCAATCACTCAATCTACCCAACTCCTAATGTTGTGAGATAATCCAACAAGGCACAAGTAGAACGATTAGAACTAACTGAGAAAGCTGGTATGCATTACACCTGTGGCACCCGTCCATTTGAGCATATCACTGGTTCATACACCCAGTTAGGATAGTTATGGCCAGAAGAGTCAAGCGACTGCTACAAGCTATGTCTATTTCATAGGCTCCTCACCGCGCAAGTACCCCAGCACCCCATGATCTGATCATAATCGACACACAGAATCTCAGCCTTGCTGTGCCAATCCTTATAACAAAAGACATTCGCAAACTCCTCTGCTGGTGCTGTCCGCCACTGGAACAAGTAACATCATTGTACAGTTTCGAGATAGTATCTAGAGCAGGCTATACAATACACTGCTATCACTGTCTCTAGACACGTATTCAGCCTGGAATCTCATTGACTGTAGTTGAACTGTCTTCGGTGACAACTCTCGCCTCTGACTGCCCCCCTCTACCGACGGCCAGCGAAGATGTGTCTGGAGACGCCTCGAACAGCGGTGGAATACCAACCTGCCAGTCGCCCGCCATACGGTCCAACAACCAGGAGTGATGGTGTGGGTACCCCACACACTTGTTTCCACAGCAGGACCCTTTTTGCTTGTCATCCACTGCACCGTTACCAGCACAGTGGTACCTCGACAATATTCTATGTCCCGTTTTATTGACCTTCATGGCAAGCCAACCTGGGCTTACATTTCAGCAAGATAATGCCGGCCAGAACATGGCGAGAGTTTATGCTGTTTGTCTTCCTTCCTGCTGAAGTCCCCAGATCTCTCCACAGTTGACAATGTTTGGAGCATTATGAGCAGGGCCGTCCAACAAACGAGATTTCGACGATCTGACGCATCAGTTGGTCAGAATTTGGCACGATGTCCCTCGGGAGGACATCCAACAACTCTGTCAATCACCATGCATAAGGGCCAGAGATGGACGATCAGGCTATTGGCTTGCTCAATTGATAAAGCTCTTTCTTTTGAATAAATCAACCAGTTTTCCTGAACAATTTGTTCATGTGTATATATGCCTAGGCAACGGCCTTGCCGCAGTGGATACACCGGTTCCCGTCAGATCACCGAAGTTAAGCGCTCTCGGGCGTGGCCGGCACTTGGATGGGTGACCATCTGGGCCATTTTTCGGGGTGCACTCAGCCTCGTGATGCCAATTGCGGAGCTACACCACCGAATAGTAGTGGCTCCGGTCAAAGAAACCCATCGCAACTACCGGAGAGCGGTGTGTTGACCACACGCGCTTCCTATCCGCATCCTTAGCGGATGACACGACGGTCAGATGGTCCCAATGGGCCACTAGTGGCCTGAAGACTGAGTGCTTTTATACAGCGTGTCCCAGCTATCTTGTCCACCCAAAATATCTCTGGAACAGTAACAGCTATTGGAAAACGACTTTCACCGGTATCAATGTAGGGCTGGGGCCCATGAATGTACATATTTGGAAACATTCTAAAACGAAAGCATATGTGTTTTTTAACACAAACTTATGTTTTTTTTAATGGACCTCCTATATTTTTTCTTCGGCAATCCATAACATGACAAAGCACATACACAATGGCGTTGATTGCATCGCAATATTCCCATTACATCCCGAGATATGAAGACGCGAAGTTGACGCTTGAAACACCCGACATGCGCTGCTAGCGCACGTCCTGAGGCTCAGGCGTGAACCCCATGCTGCTCGTAATCGCGATGTGATTGACATGTGTAATCACACCTCCATACTTATCAAGAGGTCCGAAACAACGGTAAAACTTTTAGTCCACTTGCTCGTTTCACTAAAACCATCAACATGACTTTTACTATTACGAGTGAATAATTAACTGTCACTTGCGCTAGATCTACAGTAAAGTAAAGTTTTAACGTTAACGGCATTACCTTTTTAGTAACGGATTAACGATAAGCGAAGTTAACTTTGTGACTAACGTTAGGGTACACAGATATGTTACAGAACCGCATCACCCCTAGCCTATGGGATAAATACCTGCTGGAATGTACGACGTTAATGTAGGATGGCAGCAGACCGTATTATTCGTTTCGGACCTCTTGATAAGTATGGAAGTGTGATTAAGCATGTCAATCACATCGCGATTACGGGCAGCATGGGGTTCACGCCTGAGCCTCAGGACGTGCGCTAGCAGCGCATGTCGGGTGTTTCAAGCGTCAACTTCGCGTCTTCATATCTCGGGATGTAAAGGGAATATTGCGATGCAATCAACGCCACTGTGTATGTACTTGGTCATGCTATGGATTGCTGAAGAAAAAATATAGGAGGTCCATTTAAAGAAACATAAGTTTGTGTTAAAAAACACATATGCTTTCGTTTTAGAATGTTTCCAAATATGTACATTAATGTGCCCCAGCCCTACATTGATACCGGTGAAAGTCGTTTTCCAATAGCTGTTATTGTTCCAGAGATATTTTGGGTGCACAAGATAGCTGGGACACCCTGTATATGCCCATGTATATATACAAACACTTATAAATATATATCGCTTATGTCACATCTACCAATTTCCGAAGCACTGCCGTAATTCCTTCGTGCTGCGCGCTCTCTTTTTTTTTTCTTTTTTGTCTTGGAGGGTATATATTGTCACAAAACTCTCCCCTGGGGTAGACCTGGAGTTAATTCTGTATCTCTAAGATTTCTGTCCGTTGAGAATAGCATGCTGTGTTCTTCTCTCAAGAGACCAGGCAAGTCCACTCCAAACCCTAGTCTCATGTTCCGTAAGCTCTTATTATATTCATCAGATAGTATTGCGGAACTGTTTGGTGTGGCGTATCTTTATCTGTAGATTTCTAGGAGTGAGATATTGTCTCAGATGATGTTCTTGGATGAGCTGTACGGTGGCATTAGCGAAACTCCAGTGTGTCGGTACTCTGATCAGTCATCTTGCAGAATTATGTGTTGTAACAAGCGTGCCGAAAATGCTGAGTAGTACATGCGGACTTAAGCTTCTGCGGCCATCGTATTTCAGTAAAACCGCTCCTGGTTCTGTGATAGTGTGTTGTACAAATGAATAGAAGTTGTGGCCAATAATGCAGATACTTTAATCAGGAACACGAGTATTAACATTACAACGCAACACTGCAAAGTAGTACATCTTTTCTTATGCAGATATAGCAGTGAGGCCATTTAGTGTAACAGACAGCTGTTCATAAAATGATTAATGTTTGTTACTGTTGGTGTGTTATTTGTTAACTGAAATTATTTCTCAGAGTTAGCCCACCCGTTTTGTCGAAACACCACCATCACTTCTCGCTCCCTGCAAAAGCGTCCGTACATTAACATGTTTATATTTACCGAAACCTTTTTTTTCGTCCGTGTGGTATAGACATTCGCCTCATCTATTTCCTACCACGTCCGCGAAATTTTGGCAGAGCAGCTGTGCCGTATAAACAGTAGGAGAGAACGGTGTGTTGTGTGAGTGACCTCGTTTTTCCGTGAATCGGGCGTAAATAAAAAAGCGCACACGCATACACACAGGGAGTGAGAGAGAGAGACGTTACCTACACACACGGCTGTCGAGCCGTGCGGTACGTTATTCCGCGAATCGTGTGTTTGAGCGCAACTTGAAATTAATCGGCCGCACAGCACTGCGGCACATAACGCCCGTGGGTTTACAGGACACTCGTTCCCCGAGAAGGGCTTCTGCTCGTGGCAGGACAAGGCTGCAGCGCACACTGAAGAACTGGAGGAGCTGAAGAGGCCTCGAAACTCAACGATAAAACGAACTGCACAGTCACTCGTTGTGGATCCTTTGGAGGGGAAAGGCCGGGGTGGGAGGAGGGGGATCGACTCACGACACCAACACCTTAAAAAAAAAAAAAAGCCTTACAGTTTCCAAGGATAAAATTTTTACGACTTCTCCTTGCTTGGGGACCACATAATACAGTGCGCTTATAATTTAGTTATAGAAAAGTAATCTTTAATTATGGAAGGAAATTTTTGATACATCGCTGAATGCAACGTATCTTCAACTGCTATTCCCGCCTAAAATTGTTAGTTCTCGACGTTTCCGCTAGATGGCACGCGCGAATTAGTTATTCCAACAATGAAAGTGGAGTCATATAACGGCGCAGAGCGTGCGCAGTGTTGTTTATGATTTCATGAATCCACACCCGCTACTACAGTACGGACACACTACAGGACTAAATATGGCAAGCCTCTAATTCAAAGACAAACTGTTATTAATTTGTACAATAAACCGTTATTCATTCGTACAATCGTTTCACTGAAACTGGCTGTGTATGACACCGGACGCCGGATGAGGATCCCATGGTGGGGAAAGAGGAGGGGGTGGGAGACACGACACCACCACCATAAAACAATAAAAAAAAACCTTACGCATTTCAATTTCATAGGATAAAACACAATATCTTTACGATTTCTCCTTGCTTGGGGGTCACACAATACACGGCGCTTATAAATTAGTTACACGAAAGTAACCTTTTATTGTGAAAAGCGTAAATAACTTACAGAAATTTCTGATATAGCGCTGATTGAAGTGTATCGTCAAGTGTTATATTGAAGTGAATCTTCAAGTGTTATTCTCGCCTGGAACTGTTAGTTCCCGATAATTCCGCTAGATGGCACGCGCGAATGAGTTATTCCAACAGTCATAATGGAGTCGTTTAACAGTGCAGAGTGTGCGCAATGTTGTTTATGGTTTCATGAATCCACACCCGCTGCTACAGTACGGACACACTACAGGACTAAATATCGCAAGCCACTAATTCAAAGACAAACTGTTATTAGTTCGTACAACCGATTCACTGAAACTGGCTGTGTATCACGCAGGACGCCGGATCAGGGGCAGCCAGCAGCGTCTGACACAGCAGTAACATTGGATATGCCTAGTGTTACAGTGTGGAAGTTATTACGGAAACGCCTGTCATTCAAACACTACAATTTGGAACTACTTCAAGCCTCAAGAGAAAGTGACGAAGGAAAGCCTACTGAGTTTTGTGTAGGAATGTTGTTAAACAGTGCAGAGTGAAGATGATTTTCTTAGTAAAATTGTGTTCAGTGATGAAACCACCTTCTATACCTGGGGTAAAGTGAATCGGCAGTGTTCGGATATGGGGTGAGCAGAAATCACGTCATGTAATCGAACATGTATAGGACTCGCCTAAGTTAAATGTTCTTTCGCTATAGGCTGCAACAAGATTTATGGCTCGTTCTTTTGTGCCGAGTCATCTGCATCTGGCATGTCGTATCTGGGCGTGCTCGAACGTCATCAGTGCCTCAATAACAACAGGACAGGGGCCCAGAATTCATTTTCCAGCAACATGGCGCGCCCCTACACTATCGTTATGAAGATTTCGCGATCTGCTTAGGAATTGCGCGTGGTGTAACAATATCCTTACCACCACAACCACTTGATTTAACCCCAATCGATTTCTGTGTATGGTGTTACATTACAGACAGGAAGTTCCTCCGCTTCCGGGAAACGTTGACGAGCTGCGACAACGGAAAGCACAAGCAATTGCTACCATACATTAGGGCTCGCTTCGTAGATTTGTCAGGAAACTGGTTAGAGATGGGTCATTTATGGTCTTGCTTATCGTACATTTTTAAATAAAACTAGAAGATAAACTGTATTCAGTGTTGTATCAGACATTTCTGTTTGTTATCTACCCGTTTCACAACTAAAAATTACTTTTGTATAATTCATTTATAAACGCTTTGTATACTTTTCGAATCAAATCACTGTCTCCATTTGACTACAAGTTTTCATCTATTTATCTTCAAGTGCAATAGTGAAAGCTGAAACCAATCAGAAATAAGGATAACAAATTGCAAGGTATAATGTGATTACTGATTACATTCGATAAAGAGAATATAAGGAGCATTACTTAGAAGGTCCTTAAATGCCAATGTCTGAATGACATGTTGTAGTCTAAGTAGTGTTGACATATACACCAATCGTCTCATCAAAAGATATGAGTGCGAATTGAAAACAAGGACTACAGCTAACATTATTGATGGCAGATACACCATAATCTGCGGTAATGCTGGCCGACACAGTGGTATAAGTGCGAACCATTTCCAAACATGAACTAACATTGATATTCGTCCGCACCATTTCAGGCATTATTACTCAGATAACGGTAACTGTTCTTATTTTTTGTTTTTATTTTATTTATGTATCTTCTGATTGATCTGATGCGGCCCGCCACGAATTCCTTTCCAGTGCCAACCTTTTCGTCTCAGATTAGCACTTGTAACCTACGTTCTCAATTATTTGCCGGATGTATCCCAATCTCTGTCTTCCTCTGCAGTTTTTACCCTCTACAGCTCCCTCTAGTATCACGGGTCTTAGCAGACGTCCTGCCAGACCGTCCCTTCGTCTTGTCAGTGTTTTCCATATATTCCTATCCTCGCCGATTCTGCAGAAAACCTGTATCAGCTATATACCCTTTGGAGTGCCTGCGCCATAAAGAGATAGGTGAAGAGATTGTTTATTCCGCTTGGCGTTCGACACACCGTAATGAACACACAGTCATACCAGCATCTCACAGAAACTCAACCAATAAAAGGCGTCCTAAATGTTTAGAGATAACTTTTCATCCACAAGCGAATCGTAGCTCGATACTGTATGCATACATATCAGGGCAGAAACTCCTGATCCGTACTGCTCCTGCTAATATACCCAAAAGAGAGGACATAAACATGTAGCCCCTCAAAACCTAAGCAATAATTGTAGAATGAAAGAACCGCACCTTCTGCGCCCGTGACTTCTAGTTTCTCACTTGCGACCGTCCTATCGAGGTAACTAATGCACTAACCCACTAAAATATCTTGGACTAACCATCGGCCGGCAACTAACATGGAAACCTCACCTACTAACCATACAACAGAAAACTCACAGTAGACTAAATCTACTGACTGGCCGAACTTTGGGATTTGACCCTCCATTGTCTACCCCACCTACAAAATCTTGATCTGACCCATCCTCCCTTACGCAGATGTTCCATGGATATCCGTCCCCTGCCCGCTAAGTTACATAAGTCCCTGCAGATCCTTGATCCTTATCCACTGTACCTCGTTTTTCGCATCCGTTTACCTTCCCCAGCACGGATCCTTTGCCACCTCAACAAATTCCCACCTTTCCTCACTCACACTGAGCAGCTTCGAATAACCTATACCATCTGCAAACTAGACTCCATAATCGTATTGTTTGCGCTATAATTTCCAATCGTAATACGTTATCGTGCTCTACCGACACATCCCACCAACCCTGCAAACACTACATTTTCCTTCAATGAAATCTGAAACGTCTCGTCTCCCAGACCATGAAATCTGTCCCGATATTTACCCATCTCACCAGCTGTAAATCCATCTCACCCCATTCATCTTATCAGGCGTCCCTTTTCCCCCCTCCACATATTTTCCTACCCCTTTTCCCTTCCCTCCTTACCCTCTTTCTCCCACTAAAATAACCAAATTATGGCCCTACCGACACACCCCAAAGTAGTCCCTTCCCGTTCAAAAAGTGGTTCAAATGGCTCTGAGCACTATGGGACCTAACTTCTGAGGTCATCAGTCCCCTAGAACTTAGAACTACTTAAACCTAGCTAACCTAAGGACATCACACACATCCACGTCAGAGACAGGATTCGAAACTGCGACCGCAGCGGTCGCGCGGTTCCAGACTGAAGCGGCCGGCTCCCTTCCCGTCTCGCAACATCCGCGCCTTCTTCATCTTTACTACCCACCAGTTGTCCATTGTTATGTCCCCACTCTCCTAGTCTCTTCAGTATCCAACTTTTTTTCCTCTCTGACAACAAACGACCTCTCCCAGAACAGATCCTTCTAGTTTGTGACAGTGAAATACCTCTTTTTTTAAGATCAGTGTTCAAAATGTTTGAGGTGTATTTTTATTGTTTTATTTCTGCCTGTTAATTGTGCTTGTATTAATTAAAAACGAAGAGAGTACTTATACAAAAAATCTTTCATTAATTTTAGCTTTAAAAATGTTTAATTCACTTGTAAACATGTCACTTTTCAGTGTTTTTTCATCTTAGTATAATTTGTCCCTTGGCTGATGATCGGCGTGAATGTACTGCTGACACCTTTGGCGAGGGGGATGACATAATAACAAAGAACAAAAAACAAATGTTGCAAAAAGCAACAAAATACTCGACGGTGTTACAGTTACTTCCGCACAGCATCGATGTCGACATCAACAATGCGACGACATGATGCTGCCTTATGTAAACACATTATAAATAAGTAGCCTATGCAGCAGTAAATGTAAGAACAAAAATGCAGATACGTAATATTAATTTCAGAAGGGAGGAGGGGGGGGGGGAAGGAAGAGGCGAGGGGGCAAACGATATGGTCATTTGTCAACATGTCTTCATTTCCATCAGTTGTTGTGCATTATTACGCTGCACTCATACATATGCCCGAGCGCTATGAATATGTACACAACGCCGTGCTGCAATATCTCATTTAAATTTTATCTATACAGCCATGCAGTTCCATAACACTAAGATCTGAATACAATAACAAGTACCAAGATCTGAACAAACATGAATTGTGTTCCATATACAATATTAAAACCAATACATCAATATATTCGTCCTAGTACATGATTAGTTAAAATTCCTGAAAGACATTGCCCAGTAATACGGAGGATTGGGAATTTAACTGCTGCAGCACGTCTACTAGACTGAACGTGTGTCATGTAATACCGAAACCGATGCAAATGAAATACGACCTATAAATACACCTGAAGAAGGAATACCTCCTGCATAAAGTAACAGTTGTCGTCCCACGAACTATTGGAATATAGGCGTACGGAGATTAAAAACTAAGAGCCTCGAAAATGACAATCAATTCTAAAAAGTTACAAGCTACTTTTCAGTTTCCCAACCACGAGAAGGGGCTTGCACCCTGGCCTCCCACAGGGAACGTACCAGCCTCGTAAAGGCTGACCGCAGCTGTTGCTGACAAGCAACCCGACTCGGTTTCATAGTACACAGGTAGACCTGGTAAAACACAGGAAGCTGAGTAAAGGAGACAGACACAGAAAAAAAAACATCCCACTAAGAAAAACGTTTAAAGAAAGGCTGACTTCTGGAACGTACGCGCAAATGGCTGAAAGAAGCAAAATTTCCCTCATTTACTCTCTTAGTTATTCACGTTCTGCAGACTTGTGTTCTTAATCATGCCGCTAATTGAAATATTGATTATGATGACTGCCCACTGATTTTACACTGTGTAAGTTTTGATGTCAAAATTGTGAGACTTTGTTGCTATTATATTTACAAAATCAATTGTTTAATACCGTTGTTCTCAAATTTTTGGAACAATGCTTTTCGAATGCTGTATCTCTCTGAATTGGAACTTCTTGACCGTTATACTATAGCGATGTACTCGCTAATGTACACAAATTATTACTATCTTAAAATATCATACATATATATATATATATATATATATATATATATATATATATATATATATCTGTTGCATGGTGATGACATGTTACATTTATCAGGAGGATGCAGACAGGGTGGAGGGGGGGGGGGGGGACTGAGACACCCCACGACCCCCAGCCCCTGCCCCCTAGTCCCGCACCTGCAGTCAGTATGTATAACATCGACTGGATGACATTTACCTGTTATCGTCAGCAATGTTCCTTGACTTCAGGAGATTTCAAGCTATATCATAATGAAAAATACCCTGAGACATCAGAAAGGCTGTAGTAAGTTCAAATACAAGGAAGGTGGGAGTTGGTGCGAATGTTAATGAACCCTCAAAGAAATAATAGTTCGATAATACTGACACAAATTAGTTACAGAAAAATGGAAATAACTGATAGTAGTAGACCTCGAGGAGCGTCACTTTGAGCTTCGAAGCAATACAGACTGTTAGGATTGTCTTGGGAGACAGACTCGAAAAAGGAAAGCTATGTTCTTAGCATTTGTATATTTAGAGAAAGCTTTTGACAATATCGGCCCTTTGAAATTCTGAAGGTAGCAACAATAAAATACAGAGTGATACGTTATCTATAACTTTTCCTGGAAACAGATTGCAATCATAAAAGCAGAAGGGCATGAAAGGGAAGCAGTAGTCGAGAAGGGAGTGATACAGGTTTGTAGCCTAACCCCAATATCAAACAGTCTCTACAATGAATAAGAGAAATTTGAATACAGAATAAAAGTTACGATAGAAGAAAGAAGAAACTTGCGGTTGCCAGAGACAAAAAAGCATGTGGAAGAGCAGTTGAACGGACTGGATGGTATCTTGAAAAGTTGAACCTCAACAGAAGTCAAACAAGGGTATTCAACTGTAGTCTAATTAATTCAGGGCATGATTAGGCAATTAGATTAGGAAATGAGAAACTAAAAGTTGCAATTTGCACAGCAATACAAGTGACGATGGCGGAAGTAGAGAGGATACAACACACGGACTGTCAATACCAGGAGAATCATTCTTGAAAAAGAGAAATCGGTTGACATCGAATAAAAATTTAAGTATTAGGAAGTGCTTTCCTGATGATATTCGTCTGGTGTGTGTCCTTATACGGCAGTGCAACGTGGACGATAAGTAGTTCAGACAAGAAGAGAATAGAAGCTTTTGTAATGTGATGCTACAGAAGAATGCTGCAAATCAGAGGGGTGGTTCGGATAATTAGCAAAGAGGTACTGAATGGAATTAGGATGAAAAGAAACTTAAGGCACAAAATTAGTAAAACAAGGAATTGGTCGATAGGACACATCTTGAGGCATCAGTTCGTAAATGAAGGGAAGTTGTACAGGAAAGGCTCGTCTGTAGTAAACAGGTTCAAATGGAGTTAAAACTCAGATTGCACTTCTTATGCAAAGACTTACTGACAGTTCAAAAGATATTCACACCGGTCGATACATACACTGTCCGTGCAAAAAAAGTTCCGAGACCGATTTTATTTCTGGCGTACAAGCGACGTCAGCACTGTAATTACGGTGCCAGATTGAACTAAAACCGTTAACAACAGATGTGTATTCGACCAGTCACTTTTGAACGGGCAGTGTTAAATAGTGGATGTGCTGACGTAGTGTGTCGACAAAAACAACGACGCTTGCACGTGGGCAGCGACTTGATTTAAATGGAAAATGCAGACATTTCAATTCTGTGAAAATTAATTCGTGACGGGAGCTGTACATACGAACAAAGCACAAAACGACAAAGCACAGAAATTTACATGAAAGGCCAATGCTTTGACGACGCAACTGACATTCAAGCCGATGTGATGCATGAGTTGAACAGCACCGCAAAGAATGACTTTTCTGACAGTTTTAACATGGTTTTATGGCCGTTCTGTGCTTTTACCAAAGTAAGGGGAAATTATGTAGAGCATTGGAAGCATTAAAATAATCATCATAACTTTTCCTCTACTTTTTATCAATCCTATGTCGAAAGTTTTTGAACTGACGGCGTGTGTACCTTCTTTGGAATAGGAATTATTAATCCTTCTTGAAGTCTGAGAATATTTCGCCTGTCTCATATATTCTGTATATCAAGTGGAATACTTTTGTCATTGCACGTTGTTCCAAAGATCTCATTAACTGTCAGCGAATGTCGTCTAATGCAGGTGTCTTGTTTCGAATTACGTCTTTCAGTGTGCTGTTCTCGCAATATCATAGCTCTCAACTCATCTTCGTCTACTTCCCGTTCCCTTTATATAATATTGTCTTCGAGCGAAAGTGTTAAAACGGAATAAAGTTTCTAACTAGGTTCGGCCCAGTCGTTTCGTCTGGCTGGATGGTGAGTCGGAATGGTGGTGCTGACCTTTAGAGATGTCTCCTTCCTGGATATCGACTCACTGGTAATGGTCGTTTTACGATGTTTTGTTCTGATACAATCCGAGAGAGTTCCAGGAAATCTGTCCTCATTAATGTCGCAAGAACAATAAAACTGGCCTTGATTCCCAGTTTAATTTCGACCATCATTGTTCGAGAAGATAAGCGCGCTTCGGTTAACAGCCTCCGTCCTGAAGTAGCTACGGAACGTTCTTCAACAATTTCCGTGCCCAGCGAAGAGCATTCCCATTTCTTTCTTCGTTTTGCATGATCAGCAGTCGCGGAGAAAATGAAGATTCGAATGAAGAGAGTTCACTCTTGTTGCATCTTGTTCCAAAAATTCCGCTTTGGTAAATGCACTTTTTTTTTCACGGCGTGAGGTGCCATAGTGGTGAGGCGTAGGACTCGTATTCGTGAGAAACGCTGCTAAAATTCCCATCTCGCAATCGACATTTATGTTTCCCGTTATTTCCCTAAATAAAATATGTTTTAACAGTCACCACTGCTGTATTTCTGTTCTTTTGTTTCGTTGTTAAATAGACATCTTCAGATAACGTGCAGTTCAGCAAGACATACATTAGGTTAGAAGCTACTAAAACATGCCCATTATATATGATAAATAATTTGTGACAGAGTTCGGCAATGTAAGATGGCAAAATGTAGGAGATTCTGAGAAAAATAAAAGTAAGCTATAACTCAAGACTGAAAATATACAGCCGGCCGCGGTGGCCGAGCGGTTCTAGGCGCTTCAGTCGGGAACCACGCGGCTGCTACGGTCGCGGGTTCGAATCCTACCTCGGGCATGGGTGTGTGTGATGTCCTTAGGTTAGTTAGGTTTAAGTAGTTCTACGTTTAGGAGACTGATGACCTCAGGTGTTAAGTCCCATAGTGCTTAGAGCCATTTGAACCATTTGAAAATATACAATACGTACAAGAACTAAAAGGGGAACGATAAGAATGAAGAACCAAGAACAAAGTGCTCGGATTAATAAGAATACAAGACAGGGATGAATTCCTCTGCCCCTGCTGTTCTATGTATACACTGAAGAAGAAATGATGGAAATAAAAGAAAGGTTCAAGGGCGCGCTTAAAATTAAAGGTCGAAAGGTGTCAGTGACAAGATTCGCTGATGACATTGCAACCCTCAGTAAAAGCGAGGAAGAATTACAGGACGTGTTGAATGGGATGAACAGGCTAATGAGTACATAATATGGATTGACAGTAAGCCGAAGACGAAAGTAATAATTAATGACCAGTAGCAGAAATGAAATTAGTGATAAGTTCAATATCAAAGTTCGTGACCACGAAGCAGACGAAGTGAAACAATTCTGCTACCCTGGAAGCAAATTACGATATGATCAACGAAGCAAGAAGAACGTAAAAAGCAGATTAACACTGGAAAAGAGGGTATTCGTAGCCAAGAGAAGTCTGCTAGAATAAAATATCGGCCATAAAGAGAAGAAGAAATTTTTGAGAATGTCCGTTTGGAGCCTATTATTTCATGGACTGTGCGAAAACTGGCGAGGAAGAGAAGTGAAGCGTTTGAGATGTGGTGCTATAGAAGAATACTAAAGTAAGTGAACTGATTAGGTAAGGAATGGAGACGTTACCCGCTGAATCGTCGAAGAAAGGAATATCTGGAAAACACTGTCAAATAAAAAGGGACACATTGATAGTCTAAGTTCTGAGTTTAGTGCTGTTAGGGTTGTGTTATTTTATCTTTGTCCAGTTACACTACTACAGTATTATTCGTTTCCTTGTCTAATTTATTACATCGTTGCAGTACTTCCCTCAGTTGAACTTCTTTTTTTTAAAAAAAAATGAAAATACGTATTCAGATACTAGGATTTTGGTGCTTATATGGGTAGTAAAGTGGTTACACACCCAAGTCAGAGTTTTTAATGCTGACTGTTCACTTCTTTCACCTCTGTTGATAATGGAATATGCTGAGATGCACCGACGTTCGGAGTCCACGTTGAGATGTAGGTCACGCTGTAACCGGCAGGGCAAGATACTTTACGGGTCGGAAGAAGACGACGACATACCACCACCCACAGGACCACGTTTGGTAGACCCCTGCGGTGTTCACACCAGCCTCCTAGTTCTTCTATCGCTAATGGACGTAGATTGTTTGAAAATATTTGAGGTCAAACTTTCTGTTGTACCTCTTTCCTGGACGTTTACCTGTGCAGTTTCTGTCACTAAATTTTCAGGAAATATGACATTATCCATGGTCAATCCAACTTATACCCACCCCGTTGAATTTCATCCTATTTTGACTTTATAATACAGCCCACTTAACTTCTTAATTATGGTACCTTTTCTTACTACGAATTTTTCGAATGATCGTGTATGAGCAGTCGACTGGCAGCTTTTCCATTTGTACTTGAATATACGACTCGTGGGGAGAGAGTGGGAGAGAAAAGACAGTTACTAGATGTAATAAAGAGAAGAAAAAGAAACTGGATTGGGCATATATTAAGAAAGAATGACGGACTGATAAAAACAGTTTTAGAAGGTTATGTAGAAGGGAAAAGGAAGCGAGGAAGGAAGAGATTCCAGATACTGGCTGACATGATGGACGGTACAACATACAGCAGCCTTAAGAAGGAAGCAATGGATCGCAGAAAATGGAGAGGCAAAGGACCTGCTAATATAGCAGATAACTGATGATGATGATACGACTCGTTGCTAGGATGTCCTCGTTTTCATTTCATCCGCTGGAAATCCAATCTGTTTCTGCCCATTCAGAATTGCGAGCACGAAAATAAACGTTATACACCGAAATGCGCCATTCGAAGCGTCGGATACTGAATACCGTCTGCAAACAGTAATTTTGTTGATATTAACAAATCGAAGGGCCGAACGAGTCACTGAATACTAATGAAACGCGGTAGTTGAAAGCAGCGGATAAAATTACCCGAACAATAACGAGCGACATGAAACCGAGTAAAGGCAGTTCGCAGCTCCGAAGCGACAGTAATGATCCACAGCGACTACCAAGAACGCTCGCGCGCCATGATAGAAAGGGATATTTGCGAGCGCTGCAGCTATCATTCGTGACTGGTAACATGTTTTTTTTAAAACAAAAAAGAGCGACAAAAACGAAGTAAAATTTTAGTTTGCAATAATTTTCCCATAATAATTAGGCAGGAAGCGGACTATTGGACTGCTGTGATTCAAGACAAAAACTGATGGGAAATAAATTGAAAACAAAAGATAATTTATCTTTTAATGACCCGTAGAGGATGGGGTCACCAGAGAAGGGGAACAAATGGGACGGAAATCGGCCGTAGACTTTCAGAAGAACCGTCCCAGAATTCACCTTAAGTGATTTAGTGGAACAAGCTTCATCACTTTCTGCCTCCACAGCTGAATAAAATAAATGTTAATAAAAACCACCACAGTGGTATTTCAGGTGCGTTTACTCCGCCACAACAGGTTTCGACCTAAATCAACATCTTCAGGTGACTTGGAGTTCAGCAAGTCGCAGAGTGGGCTGAATCCTACTAAAACATGCATGTAATGTACGATACGTAACTCACACTGAAGAACTCAACAACGGTGAGGTCTTCGTAAGTATCACTCTGAAAATGGCAGAAATATGACATGACTTAGAAATGTCTATTCACCGAAAATAAATCTAAAAAGCACGTTCTGAAACACGCTGAGCACGCTAAATCACCATTTTTTTTTTTTTTTTTTTTTTTTTGAGTCGTCAGTCGTCTAACTAGTTAGATGTGGTTTGCCACGAATTCCTCTCTTGTGCGAACCTCTTCAGCTCACAGTAGCTCTTGCACCCCACGTCCTTAATTATTTGTTGGATGTTGACCAGTCTCTGTCTTGCCGTACAGTTTTTACCCTCCATAACTCCGTCCTATACAACGGAAGTTATTCTCCGTCCTAGTAATACTGTCTTAAGCAGAGGTCAAACATAAAGTTTATGTTTGACCTCTGCTTAAGACAGTATTGGTTGAAAGCACCGACGATGGCTGTTAATCAGTTGAAATCTATTTGCAAAAGTGAATAAATAAAACATGATTTTGCGACTTGTTGCTGCATATTTGGTAATTTTAAATTTATTTTTCTTCTTCGCGGTTGACGTGAAGTTTCATATTTGACTGGCTGCCAGGAGACACAGCAAACTAGTCTGATTTCCACGCTTCAAAGGAAACGTTGTTGCGAAGTTGTTACTTTTCTGCAGAGCTGCACGTGTTGCTATGAAGCCTTTCCGCTCGTGCATGACACGTCGGCAACTTTCCTGCCACCCTCCCCCTCTTTTATTCACGGGTCGCTCTTTCTTCTCTCTCTCTCTCCCTCTCTCTCCCTCTCTCTCTCTCCCTCCCTCCCCCCTCTCTCTCTCTCCCTGCTCCCCCTCCCGCCCCCTCTCCTTTCTCGCTGAGCGTGTATGCATGCCGTGCCTTCACGAGAGCTATTCAGGGAAGAAAGCACGATGCTTTCACACTAGTAATCTCGTGTTGTGCTGACCACGCGGTTGCTTCACATCTCCGCGAAACATGTGAAACGCTTGAATGAATTCTCCCTAAACCGCAGAAGTGCAAGCATTCCCGCAATGACACTCTGGTTGGTAGTATTCACCAGTAAGTGAAATTCTACGGAAGCTGATTGTCAGAAAACACTCAGACTAGAATTGTTTCCTCGCAGTTTTTCAAATTAACCCCTTCGTCCCATTGTGCTTATCGTTTAGGGGCGAGTATATTATTACTTCTGCACAGCAAGTGATTTTATCACTTAATAATGTCGATTATATAATGGTAAGACAGAGATTTAGGAACCAGGTTTTAAATTGTAAGACATTTCCAGGGGCAGATATGGACTCTGACCACAATCTACTGGTTATGAACTGTAGATTAAAACTGAAGAAACTGCAAAAAGGTGGGAATTTAAGGAGATGGGACCTGGATAAACTGAAAGAACCAGAGGTTGTACAGAGTTTCAGGGAGAGCATAAGGGAATAATGACAGGAATGGGGGAAAGAAATACAGTTGAAGAAGAATGGGTAGCTCTGAGGGATGAAGTAGTGAAGGCAGCAGAGGATCTAGTAGGTAAAAAGACGAGGGCTAGTAGAAATCCTTGGGTAACAGAAGAAATATTGAATTTAATTGATGAAAGGAGAAAATATAAAAATGCAGTAAATGAAGCAGGTAAAAAAGAATACAAACGTCTCAAAAGTGAGATCGACAGGATGTGCAAAATGGCTAAACAGGGATGGCTAGAGGACGAATGTACAGATGTAGAGGCTTATCTCACTAGGGGTAAGATAGATACTGCCTACAGAAAAATTAAAGAGACCTTTGGAGAAAAGAAAACCACTTGTATGAATATTAAGAGCTAAGATGGAGACCCAGTTCTAAGCAAAGAAGGGAAAGCAGAAAGGTGGAAGGAGTATATAGAGGGTCTATACAAGGGCGATGTACTTGAGGACAATATTATGGAAATGGAAGAGGATGTAGATGAAGATGAAATGGGAGATACGATAATGCGTGAAGAGTTTGACAGAGCACCAAAAGACCTGGTTCGAAACAAGGCCCCGGGAATAGACTGCATTCCGTTAGAACTACTGACGGCCTTGGGAGAGCCGGTCCTGACAAAACTCTACCATCTGGTGAGCAAGATGTATGAAACAGGCGAAATACCCTCAGACTTCAAGGAGAATATAATAATTCCAATCCCAAAGAAAGGAGGTGTTGACAGATGTGAAAATTACCGAACTATCAGTTTAATAAGTCACGGCTGCAAAATACTAACGCGAATTATTTACAGACGAATGGAAAAACTGGTAGAAGCTGACCTCGGGGAAGATCAGTTTGGATTGCGTAGAAATATTGGAACATGAGAGGCAATACTCACCCTACGACCTATCTTAGAAGCTAGAATAAGGAAAGGGAAACCTACGTTTCTAGCATTTGTAGACTTAGAGAAAGCTTTTGACAATGTTGACTGGAATACTCTCTTTCAAATTCTGAAGGTGGCAGGGGTAAAATACAGGGAGCGAAAGGCTATTTACAATTTGTACAGAAACCAGGTGGCAGTTATAAGAGTCGAGGGGCAAGAAAGGGAAGCAGTGGTTGGGAAGGGAGTGATACAGGGTTGTAGTCTCTCCGCGATGTTATTCAATCTGTATATTGAGCAAGCAGTAAAGGAAACAAAAGAAAAGTTCGGAGTAGTTATAAAAATCCATGGAGAAGAAATAAAAACTTTGAGGTTTGCCGATGACATTGTAATTCTGTCAGAGACAGCACAGGACATAGAAGAGCAGTTGAACGGAATGGATAGTGTCTCGAAAGGAGGATATAAGATGAACACCAACAAAAGTAAAACGAGGATAATGGAATGTAGTCGAATTAAGTGGGGTGATGCTGAGGGAATTAGATTAGGAAATGAGACACGTAAAGTAGTAAAGGAGTTTTGCTATTTGGGGAGCAAAATAACTTATGACGGTCGAAGTGGAGATGATATAAAATGTAGACTGGCAATGGCAAGGAAAGCGTTTCTTAACAAGAGAAATTTGTTAAGATCGAGTATTGATTTAAGTGTCAGGAAGTCGTTTCTGAGAGTATTTGTATGGAGTGTAGCCATGTATGGAAGTGAAACATGGACGATAACTGGTTTGGACAAGAAGAGAATAGAAGCTTTCGAAATGTGGTGCTACAGAAGAATGCTGAAGATCAGATGGGTAGATCATATAACTAATGAGGAGGTAGTGGGATACTTGGGTACTGGAGTAGTGTTAGTTAGTGTAACAAAAACATGAAACTAACGAAAATTATTATTTATTTTGCTAAAAATTCTGAGAAATCACAATGGCACTTTTAGTTATGAACCGAACAAGTTATTTCCAGGTTCTTTTCGGAATGTGAAGTTACCTCTTAAGGATAGGATTCGCTAATGAAATTTCTATGCAAAGTTTGAGATTGTTATTGACTTGGCAGAATGGCTGAGAGCCGCGCCTACTCAACATGAATAGTTATCCGTTAGAATGTTGCTAGGTACGGTCGAGGCTGTCGCGTGTGCAATGCAGTGAAGTGTACTGTTGTGGAGGAAATATGGGGCTCGCAAGAGCTGTAGTGCACAATACCGTAAGCTGCGATGACTGCTGTCTGCGCCGCTCGCTGTTGACAAATAAGATAGCTCTCATTCTAACTGGATTGACTTTCGCCAATCCAACTCTCCCTACGCCTTGATGAAGTCAAGGATTCCTATTCGCCCCTAGTCTAACTATTGGCGTGGTACACTGGTCAGATAACCAGTACACTGCGATGCCACTCAAAAATTCGCTCGCAGGCGTTTAACTATAACTCTGTCCGTTCACGCTGCACAATAAGTGTGGCGGCCAACACAGTGAACAACGCTTAATCGCATGGACTCAGTATAGAGTCACACTTCGATTCGCTCTCGACAGAGGTGCTCTCCCAGTGAAGTACTGAGGACAGACTTGTTCCTCGCTCTTTGAGTACACGTACGAGCACACACGCTCTCGTTACGTGTTCTCGCTCCAAGAGCGACAACGGAACGGCCCCTCTCCACGGCAGACGTGAAGGGGTATAGGTTTCGGTCTCTTCCATTACTCCTTCAGCTCAAGGCGTCAGAAATATCGTCTGCCAATCAGCATTGCTCTTCTAAAACGGGAGAATGACGTTTCGTTTAAGGCGACCAATCCGGAAATCTGTATCATCGGCGTTTGGCGTTTGCTGTCTCCCTGTGAAAATCTCTGAAACTACGTGTTCTGTTTGTAAAGAATGCGTAGGCTGGGCGCTCCCACACAATGTAGCGGAATTTGCTATTAAGCCGAATACGGGGTCATTCTTCCTTCCACTCGGGCAAACGCTGTCCGCTCCACGGATGGCCGAGGCTGACTCGTCCTCTGAAGGAACTGGCCTCCCGGCGTGCGGTCTGCCTCTCTCGAACGAAAAGCTCCTGTGACCGTCATGTCTGGAATATATGTGTGTACGCCAGCCTCGAGTATTTGTTATTTGCCTATCGTTTACATGAATTCATACAACATTGGCTTTATCTTATCGAGTTAGGGTTCGAATGAAGCGTCTTGATGTGCGGAATATGATAGTGAGGGCGGAATATGTAAGCAATGAGGGTCAGGAGACCACGACGTCTTACAACCACCTCGAGAAAGCCCTAGAAGACATCTTCAAAAACGGCTGGTTTGAGGGCATCCGCTCTCCCTTCAGAATGCTGTGTGCGTGGGGTCGGCCTACATCAGCTGCCAGCTCCCCGCACGAGCTATCGTGCGCGCACCGTCGTAAGCCCCTCCACCTTCACTGCTGCCCTGCAAACCGCGGGTGGCCTGACAATAGAATGAGGCAATGCCGGCCCCTTTCTCGGAAGTCGCTGGCAGCCCGCGCGGCCGTTAGCGCGTAGGATCTTCCGCGTGTCGTGCGGACGTGGCTCAGGATCAGCAGGCGAATTTGCGATTGTCACGAGACGTCGCAGCAGGCAGAGAAGGCCGCGGTTCCGCCACTGGAGTGCGGTTTTTCCGCGGAGGGCCCTGCGGGAATGCACCTTGCACCGTTCTACTGCAGGTGAGATGGCAGCCTGAAGCTGAGCCCTTTCTTACTGCGGCACGGCTCGAACAGCTCCGGCTCCAATGCGTGCACTTCAATAAAACTAAGTTACGTCTTTATTGCAAAAATGTTTATTCACATGACCGGTTTCGATTCCTCTAGAACCATCTTCCGATCTGGAATGACAATGTAGGAACAAATTTCAGGACTCAAGTGTATACAGGATGTTACAAAAAGGTACGGCCAAACTTTCAGGAAACATTCCTCACACACAAAGAAAGAAAATATGTTATGTGGACACGTGTCTGGAAACGCTTACTTTCCATGTTAGAGCTCATTAATCATGGATTGGAAACACACAGCAACAGAACGTACCAGCGTGACTTCAAACACTTTGTTACAGGAAATGTTCAAAATGTTCTCCGTTAGCGAGGATACATGCATCCACCCTCCGTCGCATGGATTCCCTGATGTGCTGATGCAGCCCTGGAGAATGGCGTATTGTCCGCAGCTCGTGGTCGTGCGGTAGCATTCTCGCTTCCCACGCCCGGGTTCCCGGATTCGATTCCCGGCGGGGTCAGGGATTTTCTCTGCCTCTTGATGACTGGGTGTTGTGTGATGTCCTTAGGTTAGTTAGGTTAGGTTAGGTTAGTGTTTAACGTCTCGTCGACAACGAGGTCATTAGAGACGGAGCGCAAGCTCGGGTTAGGGAAGGATTGGGAAGGAAATCGGCCGTGCCCTTTCCAAGGAACCATCCCGGCATTTGCCTGGGTTAGTTAGGTTTAAGTAGTTCTAAGTTCTAGGGGACTGATGACCATAGATGTTAAGTCCCATAGTGCTCAGAGCCATTTGAACCATTTTTTTAGAATGGCGTATTGTATCACAGCCGCCCACAATACGAGCGCGAAGAGTCTCTACATATGGTGCCGGGGTTGCGTAGACAAGAGCTTTCAAATGCCCCCATAAATGAAAGTCAAGAGGGTTGAGGTCAGGAGAGTGTGGAGGCCACGGAATTGGTCCGCCTCTACCAATCCATCGGTCACCGAATCTATTGTTGAGAAGCGTACGAACACTTCGACTGAAATGTGCAGGAGCTCCATCGTGCATGAACCACATGTTGTGTCGTACTTGTAAAGGCACATGTTCTAGCAGCACAGGTAGAGTATCCCGTATGAAATTATGATAACGTGCTCCATTGAGCGTAGGTGGAATAACATGGGGCCCAATCAAGACATCACCAACAATGCCTGCCCAAACGTTCACAGAAAATCTGTGTTGACGTGATTGCACAATTGCGTGCGGATTCTCGTCAGCCCACACATGTTGATTGTGAAAATTTACAATTTGATCACGTTGGAATGACGAAACTAAAATGAGCTCTAACACGGAAATTAAGCGTTTCCGGACACATGTCCACATAACATCTTTTCTTTATTTGTGGCGGGCCGGTGTGGCCGTGCGGTTAAAGGCGCTTCAGTCTGGAACCGCGTGACCGCTACGGTCGCAAGTTCGAATTCTGCCTCGGGCATGGATGTGTGTGATGTCCTTAGGTTAGTTAGGTTTAATTAGTTCTAAGTTCTAGGCGACTGATGACCGCAGAAGTTAAGTCGCATAGTGCTCAGAGCCATCTGAACCATCTTTATTTGTGTGTGAGGAATGTTTCCTGAAACTTTGGCCGTACCTTTTTGTAACACCTTGTATAAGATCAAGTGTGATGACTGCTGTAAACCATACATAGGGCAGACTGGTAGGAACTTTGAAACTAAATTCAGGGAGCACACCTACGCTGAAAACAAAACATCGTTTGGGGCGCATATGGCTGCCTTAAAGCACTCAGTCACGAACATTGAACAAAACTTAGATATCTTACATAGAGCTCATAAGGGACGGTTTCGTAACGTTTTAGAATTGTTCAAATATACACTCACAAAAAGAAAGGCCCGGATTTAGTCCTCAACGAGCAAAGCGCGTCCAATCATAATGCCTATTTTAGTATTTATGACGACTTACTGAAATGATCACTGTTGCGTATAGAAGTCCAAGCCGAAGGATGAGAGATGGTGCACCGGTGAAACAGCTGGAAGATGCGTGCAGCGCCTGGCGTCGTTGACTGGGCCCTCCTGCACGGCCCTCTTACCCACGGCTCGCGGCACAACACCGAAATAGCGGGAACCACGGAAGCAGACCACGGAGGAAAACAAGTCTACACCAGCGCCATAGATATAGAAATAGCCCTTTGGTTTCGATCGTACAAAAATGATAATTTTATTGTGCATTTTAATTTTGACAAGTACAGATTTTTAAATCTGACAACTACATATCTTAACTAAGTATTTTTAGAGATAAAAGCAAATTAGAAGCCGCGTGGGATTAGCCGATTGGTCTAGGGCGCTGCAGTCATGGACTGTGCGGCTGGTCCCGGCGGAGGTTCGAGTCCTCCCTCGGGCATGGGTGTGTGTGTGTGTTTGTCCTTAGGGTACTTTAGGTTAAGTAGTGTGTAAGCTTAGGGACTGGTGGCCTTAGCAGTTGAGTCCCATAAGATTTCACACACATTTTGAACATTTTTTAAGCAAATTAGAAAAATCTACTTAATACAGTATCCGCATATGTAATATAACAAATGTACCAGACGCCACCTGTCGGTAAGTGTTTTATAATTAATATAAGTGATGTGCATTCTGCCAACAAATTTAATGTGACACAGCATGTGAAGGTTGCTGTGTGTCGAGGGGCTACTCCTGTAACCGAAATTGCAGGTACGTTCTGGTACATTTGATGTTGATCGGTAAGGACGACATAGGTTTGAATCTGTGAAATAGTAAATTAGTATCATTGTCATTTCAGATCTGAAGATGGTTCTACAGGAACCGAAACCGGTCATGTGAATAAACATTTTTGCTATCAAGACGGATTATAAGTAACATTGTATAACCAGTGATCGCGATATCCCTTCAGACATTATGTCTGTTTTTGCAAAAGAAAGTTAGTACAAAAATTCCCTGAAGAATGCGCAGAAACTGTTGTCGCGCCGCGCTTATCTTTTTCTAAAATCTCACGGTCCAATTTTGCGGCTACAGATAATGTGCTATCAAACTTCTGTGGCTATAAATTATTTTTATTTTATTTATTTATTTGTTTGTTTATTTGTTTTACCTGATAATCAGGCGCTCCCTTACATTGACTGGGGTTTCAAACATACAGTACCTTTTTTACATCTTAGTTACCTAAGAAATAACAGTTTTGATATGACAGATAATATTAAGATGATATGAGTGTATGAAGCGACAGCGTGAATAAATAGTACTGTCTACGAACTAATAAAGTTAATAGAAATCTTCCAATCCATATTTGGCATACAGCAAACCAGTGCTTAATAGTACTGGTTAAAAAAGTCTTCGTTGGATTTTTATTTTTTTATTTTTCAACTACGCATTTCGCGTTTCACAGGATCACCTGTGAAAGGGAACGCGTTATGCAGGTCTTGGAGTCACTCGCGTCCATCTAGAAAAGACCAACCTGAAGATGCCTAAATAAGGCGAAACGCGTAGTTGAAAAATAAAAAACTAAAATTGCAACCAAGACTGTTTTTAACCAATACTAATAAAGTTAATACTAATAGTAGTACTACAGCTGCTGCTTCCACTAATAATGACAATAATAATAATGTCAATAATGATGGTGGTAGGTGTAAGAAGAATTTAAGGTGTACAACATAGGTGTTTCCTGATGTAGAGAGTTCTGGGAAGAGAAAATTTAAGATGATGTCATCGGCTAAGACTACTGGGAAATAAGGAAGCTGAGGTTGCAAAGAGGGGTGTGCAAGGGTAACGAGTTCATACGGGGACCATGGTAGGCTGTATTTTTCCTTTAATAAGTATGTCATGAACTGTTTTCTGAAGCTGGAGATGTTATTTAGTTCTCAGATATAATAAGGGCCAACGGTCTTGCCGCAGTGGTAACCCCGGTTCCCGTCAGATCACCGAACTTAAGCGCTGCCGGGCTCGGCTATCACTTGGGTGGGTGACCTGCCGAGCGCTGTTGGCGAGCGGGGTGCACAGCCCTTGTGAGGCAAACTGAGGCGCTACTTGACAGAGAAGTAGCGGCTCCGGTCTTGTAAACTGACATACGGCCGCGAGAGTGGCGTTCTGACCACGCGTTCCTCCATATCCGCATCCAGTGACGCCTGTGGGCTGAGGGTGACACGGCGGCCTGTCGGTACTGTTAGGCCTTCATGGCCTGTTCGGGCGGAGTTTAGTTATTTTTAATAACAATATGGAAGGTTATACTAGAGTCGCGTTCCTGCCACTGAGAAGGACTTCTAGAATGTGGAGTGCGACAGGAAGGCTTTTGCTCTGATGGGAATGGCTGCTTCTGCCGTGATGTTCAAGACAGAGGCTTTGGAAACCTCTGCGCTTGTCTACATGCAGACAGGATAGCTGTCCCCAAACAGCATAGATGAGTTGGTCAAGACGCTCTTCACTGCGAGGGAAGACATCTGTGCAGCGCCGACCGGGTTGTGGCTTGTCGTGCACACACTTTTCACGACCTCGATAATGCAGTTCCCATCGCGTCACACTGCTCACCTCTGTTGTATCGTCTCCATACACTTTTAACAAACGTCAATAGCTCCCAGCCACGCAATTTTTTCAGCAGTGAGTAATTTACTCATACGTCGCTGTTTTATACGTGGGTCCAAGTCAGACTCCAGTTTGGAACACTCGTCTGCTGGCGCCAAATACCGCAAAGCAAGGAAACCACTCGCAAATGAAAGAGGAAAGTTCGAGCATTAACACTACACCGATGACATCTGGGCTATTCGGAAAGTAAGGTCCGACGGCCTGAGAAACGGAAACCACAATGAAAATCCGATGAAACTTTGCACAGACGTGTTGGGCAGTGCCTCTAGTACGCCCGTCGATCGTATCACGCCGCTCTTTTCAGTTCTGAGCGCACAATAAGCACGTAAAGATGCTTAGAACAATAGTGTCTCCTGCCAGGTATGAGGGCGTGGTGTGACATTTCGCCTGATGCCACGCAGCCCACATAACATAACTGTCATACGTTTCCTTCTGCATGACAATTCTCGCCCGCACTCTGAAGGGGCTATGAAGATGCTCCTGCAGCGTTCTCGATGGGAAGTGTTTGATCACCCACAATAGAGCCTCTAATTGACTCCCCAGAGTTTCATATCTGCTCACATCAACCGCTGCCCATGGAGACAATGTTCTGATACAGACGAAGAGCTGTAGACCAGCATAGAGAATTGGAAGGAAGCGCAGGCGGCTTTCTTCTGTGACGAAGGTATCGAAAAGTTGGTACAACGCCAGATGTCTAAATCGGAGCGGCGACTATGTAGGGAAGTAGCTGGAAGGTGTAGCTAACTATTGCAATAAAACATTTTTTTGTTTTGACAGCGGTTTCCACTTTGAGACCGATCAGACCTTACTTTCCGAATAGGCCTCGTACTTTCGGAACGACGATCGTAATACACTACTGGTCATTAAAATTGCTACACCACGAAGATGACGTGCTACAGACGCGAAATTTAACCGACGGGAGGAAGATGCTGTGATATTCAAATGATTAGCTTTTCAGAGCATTCACACAAGGTTGGCGCCGGTGGCGACACCTATAACGTGCTCACATGAGGAAAGTTTCCAACCGATTTCTCATACACAAACAGCAGTTGCCCGGCGTTGCCTGGTGAAACGTTGTTGTGCTGCCTCGTGTAAGGAGGAGAAATGCGCACCATCACGTTTCCGACTTTGATAAAGGTCGGATTGTAGCCTATCGCGATTGCGGTTTACCGTATCGCGACATTGCTGCTCGCGTTGGTCGAGATCCAAATGACTGTTAGCAGAATATGGAATCGGTGGGTTCAGGAGGGTAATACGGAACGCCGTGCTGGATCCCAACTGCCTCGTATCACTAGCAGTCGAGATGACAGGCATCTTATCCGCATGGCTGTAACGGATCGTGCAACCACGTCTCGATCCCTGATTCGACAGATGGGGACGTTTGCAAGACAACAACCATCTGCACGAACAGTTCGACGACGTTTGTAGCAGTATGGATTATCGGCTCAGAGACCATGGCTGCGGTTACCCTTGACTCTGCATTACAGACAGGAGCGCCTGCGATGGTGTACTCAACGACGAACCTGGGTGCACGAATGGCAAAACGTCATTTTTTCGGATGGATCCAGGTTCTGTTTACAGCATCATGATGGTCGCATCCGTGTTTGACGTCATCGCGATGCACGCACATTAGAAGCGTGTATTCGTCATCGCCATACTGGCGTATCGCGCGGCGTGATGGTATGGGGTGCCATTGGTTACACATCTCGGTCACCTCTTGTTCGCATTGATGGCGCTTTGAACAGTGGACGTTACATTTCAGATGTGTTACGACCCGCGGCTCTACCCTTCATTCGATCCCTACGAAACCCTACAATTCAGCAGGATAATGCACGATCGCATGTTGCAGGTCTTGTACGGGCCTTTCTGGATACAGAAAATGTTCGACTGCTGCCCTGACCAGCACATTCTCCAGATCACTCACCAACTGAAAACGCCTGGCTCGTCACAATACGCCAGTCACTACTCTTGATGAACTGTGGTATCGTGTTGAACCTGCATGGGCAGCTGTACCTGTACACGACATCCAAGCTCTGTTTGACTCAATGCCCAGGCGCATCAAGGCCGTTATTACGGTCAGAGGTGGTTGTTATGGGTACTGAATCCTCAGGATCTGTGCACCCAAATTACGTGAAAATGTAATCACGTGTCAGTTCTAGTATAATATATTTGTCCAATGAATACCCGTTTATCATGTGCATTTCTTCTTGGTGTAGCAATTTTAATGCCCAGTAGTGTATTTTCATGGGTGATGTTTCCAGATTCTAGCGTTAATGCGACAAATAAAACTACTCTTCTTTTTGCATACCAGTGGCCCCTGCAAGCGTAAACGGGAAAGGTCGTCTTCGCTAGCAGGTGTTCCCGGAATTAAGTTTCTCAGCCGAGCGGAAACTTGTTTCGAGACACCTACTGGTGGGGCTGTGCCTGTGGCGAGGGTACCGAGAATAGCCGTGTGGTCTGGCAGAGAGTTAAGTAGGCTGCGGCCGGCCCCGTGCCTGTGTGTGTGTGTGTGTGTGTGTGTGTGTGTGTGTCCAGCGCTGCTGCCGCGGCTCGGCTTTCCCTCGAAGCGGCGAGGGCCGCGCCGGCGCTGCCTGGAACTTGCTTTCCCTGGCCGGTTCGCGGAAGCCGGCGGCCGGCCGTGGCGGCGGGCGACTGAGAGCTCCAGGCAGCTGGCCGGCGGCGGCGGCCGCACCTGCAGCTGCAGCTGGAGCGCTGGCGACCCTCCCCTGGAACACGGTCGTCTGCCGCGCGCCGACACACAAACTCTACCCTACAGCCGGCAAAAACTAGCTTAACCGACGATGGAAGTAGCCGGCTACCGAGCAGTACCAGTTACTGTAATAATAGCTCAGTTGTTACTAGCAGTTGTTTTAATAACTGCCATTACCGAAGTGCTCAGTACGCCTTTGCAACGCGTGAGAGCTGATGGAGGAGCAACCATCTGCAAGGTATTCTATTGATCATAGAAATAACTGTCAGACTGCGTGCCATCCGTTTATCGAAGTGTGTACTTAGGTTTCGTGCTATCTGACTACTAGAGTGACCAAAAGGAATTCGTCGGACTACGGACATACCTGTAACAAAAAATGGTTCAAATGGCTCTGAGCACTATGGGACTTAACTTCTGAGGTCATCAGTCCCCTAGAACTTAGAATTACTTAAACCTAACTAACCTAAGGACATCACACACATCCATGCCCAAGGCAGGATTCGAACCTGCGACCGTAGCGGTCGCGCTGTTCCAGACTGTAGCGCCTAGAACCGCTCGGCCACTCCGGCCGGCATACTTGTAACCCTCAGTTAGTATAGATAGACATGTGGTGTCTGTTCTGTCAGACATCTCCGACAGAACAGACACCACTGGTTTGTGGCACGTAAGACATCAAGAAACTACACTGAACCGCCAAAGAAACTGGTATAGGTTTGCGTATCCAAATACAGAGGTATATGAATCGACAGAATACGGCGGTGCGGTCGGCAACGCCTATATAAGACAACAAGTGTCTGGCGCAGTTGTCAGATCGGTTACCGTTGCTACAAGGACAGGTTATCAAGATGTAAGTGAGTTTGAAAGTGGTGTTACAGTCGGCGCGGGAGCGATGGGACGCATCTCTGAAGTAGCGATGAAGTGGGGATTTTACCGTACGACCACTTCACAAGTGTACCGCGAATAGCAGCGATGCGGTGAAACGTCAAATCTCAATGTACGTTTTGCATATTTAACTACAGAACCACAATAAATTACAAAATGTTAATTAACAAAAAAATTTCGAAGCGGACAGTGACGTCACACAAGTGGGCTGGAGCAACGAGTCACTCCCAGTTGACTACCTCAACCGGACGACCGAGAGATTAATGCTACAAAAGTTAAAGTCTCGCCCACAGAAAATACGTTGGAGAGAAATACGAAGCATATTAGAAAAGTAAGGTCCGATCGGTCGCGAAATAGAAACCACTGTGACAATCCAATGAAGGTTTGCACAGATGTGTTGGACAGTGTCTCTAGCACGCCCGTCGTTCGTATCACTTTCTCTCTTTTCAGTTCCATGCGCACAGTGAGCACATAAAGATGCCTAGAAAGTAGTGTCTGCCGCCAAGTATGAGGGCCTGGATAGAAATTTCGCGTGAAGCTATGGTTCAAAAATGGTTCAAATGGCTCTGAGCACTATGGGACTTAACATCTGAGGTCATCAGCCCCCTAGACTTAGCACTACTTAAACCTAACTAACCTAAGGGCGTCACACACATCCATGCCCGAGGCAGGATTCGAACCTGGGTCCGTAGCGTTCGCGCTGTTCCAGACTGAAGCGCCTAGAACCGCTCGACCACACCGGCCGGCTCGTGAAACTATGTAGCCCACATCACACAACTGTCATGCGCTTTCTTTTTCAAGACAATTCTCAGTCGCATCCAGCAGGGGCAATTAAAATTTCCACCAGCTTTTTCAATTGGAAGTGTTTGATTACCCACAATACAGCCCGTAATTGGCTCTCTCTGAGTTTCATCTCTGCTCATATGAACCGCTGGCTATGAAGACAATATTTTGGCACAGACAACGAGTTGTAGAGTTGTAGGCCAGCGTAGAGAGTTGGCGAAAGGCACCGCTGTCTTTATTAATTAGATCGCCCTGTAGTCGGATTTCGATGGCCTCTTTAGTAACGCAGTTCCAGAAGTAGGAGGTTTGACATTTACTTCTGGGACTGCGTTACTAAAGAGGCCATCGAAATCCGACTACAGGGCGATCTAATTAATAAAAACAGCGGCCTTCAACTTAGTCAGGCTTGGAACCCTGCACTCAGCCTGGAGAGAAATATGCGGTCCCAGAGATCGAGGATCGCCCCCCGATGGCGGCAGCAGGCAGACTGCAGACCCCAGTTCAGACCCAGGCGCCGCTTCCCCCACCACCTCCAGTAGCCGCCGCGCCGGCCGCACCGAAGACACCAGGAGAGGAACGGTAGAGGGAGTAACGGCTAGTATATATAGGGCGCCGAGAGGAACAGCACAGCATTCGTCAGGAACCACCTGAAGATGGCAGCGTGCACGTCTGCCGAAATGTTGTGGAGAAATTACGACGCTACCCGGTCGGATACCCGAGAACTGTTCTAATCATTTCATGTTCTCCATACGCACTCTTGCAACAATAAACGTGGACTGAACTGGAAACTTCTAAAAGGACATACTAATTTTTTCCGGCATTGTATATAATGAACAGTAGTACCTTTTCGTGACGTCACGATATAATTCTTTATAACGGCATTCGAAAACTCTTAAAAACCCAACTACAGTGCTATAATGTTAATCGATGTTAGCGTTCAAGCTGTTCTCAAAATTATTCCACAAATGTGCTAAAACTAAAGGCAAGGCGGCCGGAATGTTGTTTACACTATTTTACAAATAAATAAGTAAATACTTCTGCTACTAGAGCCATCAGAACTACCGATATTAAGCTAACGAGAAATTTTCTTGGGGAGATGTTGTTATCAGCGAAGTTTAAATGTTCTTGACTCGGAAAACGTTACGCCATGTCGAACATTAGATGTGAGTTTCATCTGCCGTCAGGCCGTGTGAGTGCAAACGTGCTTGTTGCTCTGGTACTGTAACTTCGCACCTTCTCTGCAGACGAACGCGTAAAAGTCGCGAGTCAGCCACTACTGGTGGCCTTCAGAAACATTTCCATTCCACATTGGCTCATTCGATGCGGAGGCACTGAGATGCCTGCTTTGCGTAATGCGAAACCCTCTAACGATTATTTTTTCGTCAAAGCTGCCAAAGTTCGTTTGCTTGGCTATTATCCGCGGCAAGTAAATAAATATTCGTTTTCTACATTCAAAGGCTTTTTCCGTGCTGCTGAAGTATTCCCTAAAGTAAAAGGCGAAACGCACCTGGTGGAACATAAATAAAAAGTAAATTGCAGCAAGAAAAAGGCATTTGAATCTATAATCTAACATATAGAGGTTACAATTTTGGTAAACATTTTTGGAATACAGTGATCAATAGATTATTATATTTTGACTGAAGTTCAGTCTTGATCACACCATTTATGCTTCAATGGCATAGGTAACCGGTTTCGGTTATTTTTACATAAGCATCATCAGACCCACGGCTCCCTTAGGATGGTAGGCGGAGCTCTCCTCAGCTGCTACGAAGATGACTTCGTAGCAGCTGAGGAGAGCTCCGCCTACCATCCCAAGGGAGCCGTGGGTCTGACGATGGTTATGTAAAAATAACCGAAACCGGTTGCCTATGTCATTGAAACATAAATGGTGTGATCAAGACTGAACTTTAGTCAAAATATATAGAGGTTAAGTTTCTCGATTCACCCGGTGTTCGCCAGCGACCAGGAAGGCGAGATAAAGTGGGGAGGACAAGGCAGCTACTTCGCTGAAACACTGTTTGTTGATTGCCCAGTGCAAAAACGGCAAAAGTTCTAGCGCCATTCGGCATATCGTTTGCTGCGTTATTCGAGAAAGACCACTGTTCCGTGCGGAGCAGATAAAACTCCGGAGGTCCCCCCAACTCGCGTCCGAATTTGCATCTGTTCCTCAGCGCTCGGTGCACGATGAACTTTTGACGTTTTTTGTGAAGCTTGTCCCTCCTCGGCAGTCTTGTGAAATATCCGTAATTCTAACTCTAAACTAAAAACATTTCTAACATTTCTAACTCTAAACTAAAAACATTTCCAGCGCCGCTCGTTGTATCAGATTCCGGGCGCAGAACATCTGTTAAACAGGGTAGTGGTGATGAAATCTTCTCGGGCTTCCATCCGGGTAGCTGCGTCGAAAATCAGCGACGTTTCGATGAGTGTCATTCTCACCATCTTCTGGACTCGACTAATGTCTGAAGTAGTGCTGGAGGGTATTGACACCATGATTCCTGCAGAGGGGGTGAAGATCTCTTCTGAACAGCACGTTGCACGGCATCGCAGATATGGCCAATAATGTTCATTTCTGGGGATTTTCGCGGCGAAGATGATGATGAGAATGACACTCATCGAAACGTCGCCGATTTTCGACGCAGCTACTCGGATGGAAGCCCGAGAAGATTTCATCAGCAATATACACCGGGAAAGCCTACATTCACATAGAATAGTGATGTTTTCTAATCACTGTTGTCCAAAGTCGAGTTTTACAATTTCAGGATTTATAATTCTTGTTAGCTCAAAGGCGATTTCTATCTTCTGACGTCTGTACTCAACACACATACTTTCGTTACAGTTTTCAATGATCCACTTACGTACGCTTTCAAATTATTTAGTACCAGTTGCAGTATTATTACCAGTTTGGAATTCTTCCGGTGCTGTTTTGATTCCGCTCATGAACTGTCGCAGTTCGTACCTGCAGTTTTGCGTCGGTGATATCTTTGGCAAATTCAGTATTTTTATTGCAGTCTGTTGTCGCATTTGTCTTAATAATAATTTAGTTCAAATCTGGAGTAGCTTAAGATCGCTGGGAATTGGTGCCATGTTGTCTGAATGCTAGACAGTCTGTTCTACGCCTATCAGCTGTCTTGCCTCTCCTACTTTCCATGATTTTCCATGAGCATTGGCCACCTCTCTTTCGAATCGCTGAACTTACACAGGTGAGCCTAAGAAACTGGTAGACCTGCCTAATATCGTGTAGACGAGCACGCAGAAGTGCCGAAACACGACGTGGCATGGACTCGACTAATGTCTGAAGTAGTGCTGGAGGGAATTGACACCATGATTCCTGCAGAGGGGGTGGAGATCTCTTCTGAACAGCACGTTGCAAGACATCGCAGAAGTGCTCAATAATGTTCATTTCTGGGGATTTTCGTTGCCAACGGGAGTGTTTAAACTCAGAAGAGCTTTCCTGGAGCCACTGTGTAGCGATTCTGGACGTTTGGAGAATCGAACTTTCCTGCTGGAAATGCCCAAGTACGTCGGAACGCACAAAGGACATGAATGGATGCAGGTGATCAGGCAGGATGCTTACATATATGTCACCTATCAGAGTCGTATCAGGATTCCCGTATCATTCCAACTGCACACGCCCCACGCCACTACGGAGTCTCCACCAGCTTGAACACTCCCCTGCTGACATGCACGGTCCATGGAAGCATGTGGTTGTCTCCATACCCGTACAGGTCCATCCGCTTGATGCAATTTGAAACGAGACTCGTCCGACCAGGTAACATGTTTCCAGTGGTCAAGTGTCCAACGTCGGTGTTGACGGGCCCAGGCGGGGCGTAAAGCTTTGTGTCGTCCAGTCATCAAGGGTAGACGAATGGACCTTCGGCTCCGAAAGCCCATACGGATAGTTCGCACGCTGACACTTGTTGATATCCCAGCACTGAAATCTGTAACAATCTGCAGAAGGGTTGCACTTCTGTCACGCTGAACGATTCTCTTCAGCCGTCGTTTTTCCCGTTCGTGCAGGATCTTTTTCCGGCTGCAGCGATGTCGAAGATATGATGCTTTACCGGATTCCTGATATTCACGGTACACTTGAAATGGTCGTACGGGAAAACCCCCACTTCATCGCCATCTCGGAGATGCTATGCCTCATCGCTCGTGCGCCGACTATGACACCATGTTCAAACTTGCTTAGATATGATAACCTGCCATAGAGGCAGCAGTAACCGATTTGACAACTGCGCCAGACATTTGTTGTCTTACATAGACGTTGCCGACCGCAGCGCCGTATTCCTCCTGTTTACGTATCTCTGTATTTGAATACGCATGCCTACACCAGTTTCTTTGGCGGTTCAGTGTATTTTAGATCCCTTCCTGAGTTCTCCCTGCATAAAAAAAATAATATATGCTTGACATTATGAAGCTAGGGGGCGCAGATTTATGTAAAACCAGAATTACAACCTCAAACAGCCAAAAACGCTATATTACAGCTTGAAACGTCGCCTTAGAAAACTTAATGAATTACTGTGCTGATAAACCTCTTACATTATTTGATTTTCAAACAGCCAGACATTTCGCTCTTTACCTATTCTGATCAACACTAAACTGACACACAATATTTTTAGCGCAACGCAATCTGACTTTCAATAATCCCTACAAAAGAATGGCCCTGACTAACATTAACCTATACCTTTCACAAATCACTTACCTCACAAAAATCTTCGTTACTCGAACTACTGCAATACAGCGATCGCCACTAATGCGAGCTAAATAAAAGATTCGAACTACTGAAGCCACGAACTACTGATAGGCATAGTGAGCAAATGAAAGATTTTGATTGAGAACTAACAATGTATTTACCTTAATAGTGTTCAAAAGTGATAATATATATAGCAGTTCATGACATCCAGTCTTACAAATTTACCGTCTCTGATGGACACACGTCCAGATCATCCGCTCTCAAAACTCCGCGATCTCTCTCCCCACATCCACCACTGCTGGCGGCTCACCTCCAACTGCGCAACGCTACGCGCTGTTAACAGCCAACTGTCCAACACTACAATAGCTAATATTATAACAATGCCAACCAGCCACAGACTGCACACAGCACAGCCAGTGATTTTCATACAGAGCGCTACGTGGCGTTACCAATATAAAAACCTAAACAGCCTACTTGCAAGCTATTGTGATGACAGTTTCAAAAAACTACGTTAAGATCTTATGCAGCAAATTTCACTGAATGTGCAGAAGATCTAATGATGGCAGCGCAGTGTTCTGAAATCGGTGATCACAATAAATGCTGTACAACGGCGTTATTAGCTGTTGGACATTGTAATTATGTTATTACAGGCGCTGGCGCATCTACCTTTGATACTCTGTAGCATCGCAGGAGGACGTTTCCAGGCATTGTGTACTATTCAAAAAATGATGTACTCACTCCCCTCTGCAAGTGCCGGAAGAGGGTAACGGGAATTTCCCAAAAACCTGTATAGCGAGAGGGACGTTTTATCGGCGCTCTGAAGGATATTCCTTCCCGCTTCAACCAGAAATCTGTGGCACCCCTTGGCTAGGCAGAGAACCGTTCGCAGGGGGTGACTCAAGTGAGGGGCGAGTGGCCCACCACGCCAGAGGGCAACCAGTTACATCAGCCCTCTGTATTTCTGGCTTGTGCGCTTTGCCCTACTCTCCACGGTGTGAGGGAACGCCAGCTGCGCCATAGGGGGGAACGCAGTACGAATGGGCGGCTGTCATTTTAAATTTACTGCCCTCTCTCTCTCTCTGTCTGTCTCTCTCTCTCTCCCCCCCCCCCTCTCTCTCTCTCTCTCTCTCTCTCTCTCTACCCCTCTCCCTCTCTCACCCTCCCTCTGACAGCGTGTTTTATTCTCTGCCCACCAGCGTATTCACCTCCGCGCCTGTTTCTCTTTCTGCAAGGTGGGCCCTTCCTGGAAGCGCGCCGCTGTAACTTTTACGGGAGGACGGGCGTTGGCAAGAAGCGCTGCGAGGCAATAAATCCGAACGTTTAGAGCGAATGGCTGCCAGCGCCCTAATAGAGGTTCCAGGTAGCGGTGGCGCATAAATCTCCCCGCGTCCCGAGCTCGAACTGTTGTCGATACCAGCTACTGGCTGTGCTGTGACAGCGCGACTCGCCCCACATAACTGAACGACGCCCTCTGCCTCTCAACTTGCCCATATTATTCCTGCTTCTGTTCCTAACAATAATTGCTACCGATTTACATTTTCCGTTTTGCGCACAAAGGCAAGTCTACGCCCATGCGTGAAAGCGCGCGTACATAAAAACAGAGTGCTGTCGGCAGAAGTCGAAACGTTCGCTCACGTGCGCTTTCAACTAACACCGACTCAAGGGAAGGCCTCGGCGCTTGTTCGTGACGTCACGTCAGCTAGGCACGGCCAACGCCAGGTCTGTTGTAGGCATACTCATAATGGTGGTGTCTCCCTCTCTGACACAGGAAAAAGTGAAACTACTGGCGGTAGTTGACCAACAGACATTGTTCTGAGAGATTTCTGCAATCAATTACTTGTGCAATTCATTACACTTCTTAACAAATGGTATACTCCTGAACTTAAATTTCCACCTGTTTTAAGGACTGACATACAAAAACAACTTCATGCTCCACCAGCAACAGAATTCGTTCTTCTTTACCTTATTTGTAAATCTGAGGAAGTTACGTTTGTACTGAGTTGCTTTTATAAGAAACTGTGAACATATTGGTGCTCTTCTTTAGGTATGTTGGTTGACTGTGGGGTGAGGAGCACTGAATGTTAATGAAATATCTTGCGATTGTACACGTTGGGGGGATGAGGTGGGGGACAGAAGAAGAGGCTAAAGAGGGATACTTGTTTTATCAAATAAAATTTTTTATCTTATAAAGTTTCTCCTTTCAGTTACAAGAGGGTAAAATATATCTTTTCTAATGTGCATGTTTAAAAAAGTTTAAGCTCAGCAGTATTTTCGATGTATGAAGCTATTTTGTTTCCTGTTTAGAATTCCTTTCGTTGAAAACGACTGTAATCTATTGACTGGCAACAGCTGGACATTTACACATGTAAATTAGTTTTAATTTCCAGTGACGATGTCAAACGAAAATAAATAAATAAATGAATAAAAGAAACGAGTTCATTGTAAGGGGGTTCGGGTAAGTTTCGATAACAAAATGGATCAAGTAAATATAGTTACTTGAATGTAAAATTTCCGAAGCTTGCAATGGAGCAAAGCATCTTCTCATATTGATCTACGTTTGTTTCGACAGGATTCAGTAATACAGAACTATGATATTCATTTGTAACTTTAAGATATTAAGAAAATCTTTCATCTAAATAAAACTGCAGAATCCAAAACAATACCAAACATTTTGTCCACAAATAAGAGATTTATAGTGATAAGCACGCCCAGGCGTTTCTGCCTGCAACAGACCTGGTGTTCGCCGTGCCTAGCTGACGTGACGTCACGAACAAGCGCCGAGGCCTTTCTTTGAGTCGGTGTTGTTTCAACGGGTGAATAAGACTGCTGCCATGCACCTCACACCTAAACGAGCTCAACAAGAAAGAAGCTTGCTGTATACACAATAAGGTGTAGTCTACATTTTACTTTACTTTCAAATTTGACGTGCGAACGTCTATTCGCTCGTCGGTGGAACTTCTTTGTGTGACAAAACACCGTCAGACATAAATGGCTAATAACTACGAGCCTAATACAGACTAAGGTGACAAAAGTCATGGGGTACCTCCTAATTTCGTGTCGGAGCTCCTTTTGCCCGGCGTACTACAGAAATTCGACGTGGCACGAAGTCAGCAATTCGTTGCAAGTCCCCTGTCGAAGTCCTCAGCCATGCTGCCTCCATAGCCGTCCATAATTGTGAAAGTGCTGCCAGTGCATGATTTGTCCACCAACTGACCTTTCGATTATGTCCCATAAATGTTCGATGGGATTCATGTCGGGCAATGCGACTGGCCAAGCCATTTGCTCGAACTGTCCACAACGTTCTTCAAACCAATAGCGAACTACTGTGGCCAGGTGACATGGCGCACTGTCATTCATAACAATTCCTTCGTTGTTTGGGAAGATGAAGTCCATGAATGGCTGCAACTGGTCTCCAAGTAGCCATTTTCGGACATTTTCATACGAACTGAAGCGTTGTTCAGCGACAGCGTGTCCCTGTGATGCAAATGGATGATAATCGAACAGAGCGAAATGTGGAGAATAAGCCGCATGCCCTAATATCTCCGAACTGAAGGCCTCGATCGTTTCCTTGACCCGTTTTGTTGTGTGTGATGGGGCATTATCATGGAGCAAATGGTTCGAATGGGTCTGAGCACTATGGGATTTAATATCTGAGGTCATCAGTCCCCTAGAACTTAGAACTACTTAAACCTAACCTAAGGATATCACACACATCCATCCCCGAGGCAGGATTCGAACCTGCGACCGTAGCGGTCGCGCGGTTCCGGACTGAAGTGCCCACAAGCGCTCGGTCACACCGGCCGGCCTATCATGGACCAATATGTCTTTGTGTTAGCTTCTTTTTCACGTAATGTTCGATTTAAATCGATCATTTGTTGTTGGTAGCGATCAGTGTTAACGGTTTCACCAGGTTTTAGTAGCTTATAATGGACGACACCCTTCTGATTCTACCCCCTCAGCGCATTGTCGTCTTTCCAAAGCAATTTGGGTTTGCAGTGGATGTTGATGGTTTTCCTGGATTCGCCCATGATTTACGACGCTTAGGTTTCTCAACATATATCCATTTTTATCACCTGTCGCTATTCGATTGAGAAACGACTTTCTTTTGTATCTGGCGAGCAGCATTTCACAAGTGGTCTTTGGATTTGCTTGCTGTATTTCGTTCAGTTCATGCGGAACCCGTTTTCCCTCTTTCTGCGCTTTTCCTATAGCTTTCATCTACATCTACATCCATACTCCACAAGCCATCTGACGGTGTGTGGCGGAGGGTACCTTGAGTACCTCTATCGGCTCTCCCTTCTATTCCAGCGTCGTATTGTTCGTGGAAAGAAAGATTGTTGTTATGCCTCTGTGTGGGCTCTAATCTCTCTGATTTTATCCTCATGGTCTTTTCGCGAGAAATACGTGGGAGGGAGCAACATACTGCTTGACTCCTCGGCGAAGGTATGTTCTCGGAACTTCAACAAAAGCCCATGCCGAGCTACTGAGCGTCTCTCTTGCAGAGTCTTCCATTAGAGTTTATCTTTCATCTCCGTAACGCTTTCGCGATTACTAAATGATCCTGTAACGAAGCGTGCTGCTCTACGTTGGATCTTCTCTATCTCTTCTATCAACCCTATTGGTTCTGATCCCACACTGCTGAGCAATATTCAAGCAGTGGGCGAACAAGTGTACTGTAACCTACTTCCTTTGTTTTCGGATTGAATTTCCTTAGGATTCTTCCAATGAATCTCAGTCAGGCATCTGCTTTACCGACGATCAACTTTATATGATCATTCCATTTTAAATCACTCCTAATGCGTACTCCCAGATAATTTATGGAATTAACTGCTTCCAGTTGCTGACCTGCTATTTTGTAGCTAAATGATAAAGGATCTTTCTTTTTATGTATTCCCAGCACATTACACTTGTCTACATTGAGATTCAGTTGCCTGTCCCTGCACCATGTGTCAATTCGTTGCAGATCCTCCTGCATTTCAGTACAATTTTCCATTGTTACAACCTCTCGATATACTACAGCATCATCCGCAAAAAGCTTCAGTGAACTTCCTGGTTATCCATAAGGTCATTTATGTATATTGTGAATAGCAACGGTCCTATTACACTCCACTGCGGCACACCCGGAATCACTCTTACTTCGGAAGACTTCTCTCCATTGAGAATGACATGCCGCGTTCTGTTATTTAGGAACTCTTCACTCCAATCACAAAATTGGTCTGATAGTCCATATGCTCTTACTTTGTCCATTAAACGACTGTGGGGAACTGTATCAAACGCCTTGCGGAAGTCAAGAAACACGACATCTACCTGGGAACCCGTGTCTATGGCCCTCTGAGTCTCGTGGACGAATAGCGCGAGCTGGGCTTCACACGATCGTCTATTTCGAAACTCATGCTGATTCCTACAAAGTAGATTTCTAGTCTCCAGAAAAGTCATTATACTCGAACATAATACGTGTTCCAAAATTCATCAACTGATCGACGTTAGAGATATAGGTCTATAGTTCCGCACATCTTTTCGACGTCCCTTCTTGAAAACGGGGATAACCTGTGCCCTTTTCCAATCTTTTGGAACGCTGCGCTCTTCTAGAGACCTACGGTAGACCGCTGCAAGAAGGGGGGCAAGTTCCTTCGCGTACTGTGTGTAAAATCGAACTGGTATCCCGTCAGGTCCAGTAGCCTTTCCTCTTTTGAGCGATTTTAGTTGTTTTCCTATCCCTCTGTCATCTATTTCGATATCTACCATTTTGCCATCTGTGCGACAATCTAGAAAAGGAACTACAGTGCAGTCTTCCTCTGTGAAACAGCTTTGGAAAAAGACTGAAGAGAAACGGCTTTGTGCGTCACATTCAATTGTTCCGCGAGTTCCTGTTGAGTTTATCACCTTCATCCAATAAGGCCTGCAATTCGTTGTCTTCGAACTTTTTCGGTGGTTTCCCGCGCTCATCGTTTCTCGCGTCAGAATCACAACTTTTGAATTTTTTGAACCACTCGAAACACGTTTTCCCAAGAGCACTTTCACCGAAAGCTTCGACAAGTATTCGATGCGATTCTGCAGCAGTTGTCGTCAAATGGTAACAGAAAACCAATGCTGTCCGCAAATCGTATTTCCTACTCACGAAACTCGAAATGTTTACTGAACTGAAACAGATAACGATGTATGGGACTTGGCTTACTGTGTGTTGACATTAGTCGTCAGCCGTTACAGGAAGTAGATGGCGCTGCAGACGCGGTCTCACGGGCCCTGCACTGACGGCTAGCACCATCCATAGGGAAATTCTGGTTTCATACTTCTACGCTCGGTAACTGCCGTAAAAACCATACAGGACCTGTATCCAGAATGAGTTTTCCACTCTGCAGCGGAGTGTGCGCTGTTATGAAACTTTCCTGACAGATTAAAACTGTGTGCCGGACCGAGACTCGAACTCGGGACTTTTGCCTTTCGCGGGCAAGTGCTCTACCAGTAGGAGACGAGGTACTGTCGGAAGTAAAACTGTGAGGATGTGGCGTGAGTCGTGCTTGGGTAGCTCAGATGGTAGAGGACTTGCCCGCGAAAGGCAAAGGTCACGAGTTCGAGTCTCGGTCCGGTACACAGTTTTAATCTGTCGGGAAAGTTTCAGGACCTATATCGATTCCGAGATGATTGGAAGCTGGTTTTGGACGCCGACGGTCTTCCTACACCGCGTTACACACGATAATGTGTTGCTTTTTTGTATCCACCTCGTGTACGATGGGCCAGTGACGTCAGCAGATAGCGCGCTCTGACGCAAGGTGCGAGACCACAGCTCGGTGATCGGGCGCGTGGACCGCGCAACAGCGTTCGCCCGCTGGGGGCCGGGTGGCCCGAGCGGCTCTTTTTGCGCGGCGAGGCGCGGCGGTGTCTCCCAGCCCCGGCTGCGGTCCCGTTAGACCGCGTCCGCGATGCCGGCCAATTCGGCGGCCCTGCGGTGCTACGCTTCCGGCGGAGACATACCGCTATACGTCGTCAAGAGAATGAACTCGATGTAAACGAACACAAACGCTATGATTGGTTAGGCGCCGCAACACACGTACATTGGTGTTGTTACGCTCTTGGAAGTCGACCCAACTTATGTGTTAGATATATTATTACTAGGTTACGTTAAACGGAACTTTTAGATATTGAAATGTACGAGGGTCATTCAGTAATTAAAGTGACAAATTGGACTGAAGAAAAAAAGGGTTTATTTTTACAAAACAATAATTTTTCTACTTTGCAACACAATTCCCTGGAACATTTACACTACTGGCCATTAAAAATGCTACACCACGAAGATGACGTGCCACAGACGCGAAATTTAACCGACAGGAACAACATGCTGTAATATGCAAATGATTAGCTTTTCATAGCATTCACACAAGGTTGGCGCCGGTGGCGACACCTACAACTTGCAGACATGAGGAAAGTTTCCAACCGATTTCTCATACACAAACAGCAGTTGACTCGCGTTGCCTGGTGAAACGTTGTGATGCCTCGTGTAAGTAGGAGAAATGCATACCATCACGTTTTCGACTTTGATAAAGGTCGGATTGTAGCCTATCGCGATTGCGGTTTATCGTCTCGTGACATTGCTGCTCGCGTTGGTCGAGATCCAATGACTGTTAGCAGAATATGGAATCGGTGAGTTCAGGAGGGTAATACGGAACGCCGTGCTGGATCCCAACGGCCTCGTATCACTAGCAGTCGAGATGACAGGCATCTTATCCGCATGGCTGTAACGGATCGTGCAGCCACGTCTCGATCCCTGAGTCAACAGATGTGGACGTTTGTAAGACAACAACCATCTGCACGAACAGTTCGACGACGTTTGCAACAGCATAGAGTATCAGCTCGGAGACCATGGCTGGGGTAACCCTTGACGCTGCATCACAGACAGGAGCGCCTGCGATGGTGTTCTCAACGACGAACCTGGGTACACTAATGGCAAAACGCCAGTGTTTCGGATGAATCGATGTTCTGTTTACAGCATCATGATGGTCGCATCCGTGTTTGGCGACATCGCGGTGAACGCACATTGGAAGCGTGTATCCGCCATCGCCATACCCGGCGTGATGGTATGGGGTGCCATTGGTTACACGTCTCGGTGACCTCTTGTTCGCATTGACGGCACTTTGAAGAGTGGACGTTACGTTTCAGATCTGTTACGACCCGTGGCTCTACCCTTCATTCGATCCCTGCGAAACCCTACATTTCAGCAGGATAATGCACGACCGCATGTTGCAGGTCCTGTATGGGCCTTTCTGGATACAGAAAATGTTCGACTGCTGCCCCGGCCAGCACATTCTCCAGATGTCTCACCAATTGAAAACGTCTGGTCAATGGTGGCCGAGCAACTGGCTCGTCACAATACGCTAGTCACTACTCTTGATGAACGATGGTATCGTGTTGAAGCTGCATGGGCAGCTGTACCTGTACGCGCCATCCAAGCTCTGTTTGACTCAATTCCCAGGCGCATCAAGGCCGTTATTACGGCCAGAAGTGGCTGTTCTGGGTACTGATTTCTCAGGATCTATGCATCCAAATCACGTGAAAATTTAATCACACGTCAGTTCTAGTATAATATATTTGTCCAATGAATACCCGTTTATCATGTGCATTTCTTCTTGTTGTAGCAATTTTAATGGCCAGTAGTGTACGTACCTGTTCCAACAGGCTGCAATCTTTTTCATTCCGGCTGCAAAGAACTCTATATCTTTATGTTTGAACCAATTTCCCACAAACTTTTTCTACGTCCTCGTTGTCCTGGAACCTCTTCCCACGTAGTGCCTCCTTCAGTGCACCAAACAAATGGAAATCACTAGGTACCAAATCGGGACTGTAAGGAGGATGAGGTAGTACTTACCAGCCCATTTTTGTCGGTGCTTTCGCTGGTTAGTTGAGTAATAAGAGGACGTGCGTTGTCTTGCTGGAGAATCACACCTCTCCTTTGAGATCCACGACATCTCTCTCTCATGGCTGGTGTCACGTTGTTTACAAGCAAATCCGAGTAGTACTGGCTGTTCATTCTTCGCTGCTCTTCGATATAATAACAAAAAACTGGACCTCCAACGTTCCAAAACACTATCAACATGACTTTTCGTGCTAATGCTTTGGTTTTGAATTTCTTCTTGACAAGTCAGTTGCTGTGGTTCCACTCCATGCTTCGTCTTTTCGATTCTGGCTCATAATAGTGAACCCAAGTTTCATCAGAAGTTAATATTTTGTTAATGAAGTGCTCACCTTCTCTTAACGTTCCTTTAGCTCTGTGCACACTCTCAACTTTGTTTCCTTGTGTTGCCGCGTCAACTCCTTTGGGACCCATCTTGCACATGTTTTCCGGTACTTCAGCTTGTTACAGATAATGTTATGAACTGTACCAATACTAGGCCGAGCAGTTCTAGGCGCTTCAGTCTGGAACCGCGCAACCGCTGCGGTCGAAGGTTCGAATCCTGCCTCGGGCATGGATGTGTGTGATGTCCTTAGGTTAGTTAGATTTAAGTAGTTCTAAGTTCTAGGGGACTGATGACCTCAGCTGTTAAGTCCCATAGTGCTCAGAGCCATTTGAACCATTTTTTTGTACCAATACTAACTTGAACCCAATCAACTATCATTTCCACAGTCAACACGGCGGTCTGCACGAATAATGTCTTCAATTCGACTTTCAAGTGAGGGAGATGAAACTGCAAATCGTCGGCCAGAACGGTGTTCGTCAGTCACTGAGTCGCGACCATTTTTGAACTGCTCTACCCACTTGTAAAAATTCGCAAGACCAGAAACAGTAACGCATTTGTGCCGAGGAGAGAAACGAGACTGAATTTGTAGAACAGTACTGAGAGCGACTTCGATCTGCTGAGGGTGCTCTGGTTACGTTTTGGGGGTGGACGCCCGCCCTGCGTGTTTGTGCACTGGATTTTTTCCCTGCTGCTTAAGCACTGTGAGCGTTAGACGTGCAATATGGTTTGAGAATTTAGTAGTTGTTTTGGTGTTTGCTGTATTTTTTTGTGAACGGGTGTGCAGTGCATGATTTCGAAAGTTGACAATTAGCAATGATGTATGGGGAGTCTTTAAGATGGAGTCATGAGCGCACACCCTTGGAGCATCTGCGATCTACAAGTGGGTCTTCGTTCGCATGAGGTCGCATCAGCAATGGTGTCTGGGTGATCACGTATTTCGAGAGGAATTTCTCAAGTGTCAAGTATGAAATGGATGCTGCTGCTTCATGCATGAGGGCACCTGTACATGGTTTGACAGCTGACGGCCGCGTCACCTTGTGGGCGCTGCCACTAACCTCCTGTGCGGTCCAATGGACAGGGAATGGCTGGTGGCGTCTGCTCGTGTCTGTTGCATTATTTTGCGAGCAGGTCTGTAGGCTGTGCTGTGCATTATTTGGACAGTTTACTAATTGATTTCGTGTCTGCGCATCAGTGTATTGCATTATTTAGGAGCAGTTTCCATGTCTGTACTGAAATTATTTCGGTAATGTAGGAGTTGTTTGCGTGTCTGCAGAGCATTATTTAGCAGTAGTTTATAGGTCTGTGGGCTGTGTGGCGTGACCTCAAGCATGTCATAATGTGTGTTTTGTATCAGTGTGATAAATATACTACATTTCTAAATAACTTGTTCCAAAATAAATAAAGTACATTCCTTCCTCTCTCCAGCAGCCCAGCGCAGGCTGAGTTATTTTCCCCTCCAGACAGTCATCTTGGGTTATGTCGCGGAATGAATGACAGCGCCCTCTGGTGATAGTAGTGTGTACTAGCTCCATGCCTCGTGGCGACCACACTGTTTCCCACCATTTTCCCCCACTGTCTTGGATTACGTCACGGAATGGACGATACCGCTCCTTCGTAGTGGTACCGTGTACTAGGCCCAGACCTCATGGTGAACACACTGTTACCATCTGTCTTGGATAATGGTACTTGCGTCATCAGCTGACATCATGACCGCCCTCTTGGATTACGTCACAGTATGGAGGACAGCACCCTCTGGTGGCAGTACTGTGTACTAGGTCAGTTGGACTCCGGACCTCGTGGCGAACGCACTGGATGGTGGTACTGCCTGTAATTGTTTAAATAAAGACTGGCACATGCAAAATAATAAAGACTAACGTCCAGCACAGGTCGAGTCCTTTTCCCGCCATTTCCTAGGATGAGGTACCAGCGGATGACTTAGGTTAGTGGAGGTAGTCTCAGTGCCCTTTCTTTCCTGCCATTTTCTAGGGTTAGTAGAGATAGCCCAAGTGATCTTTCTCTACCACCAAAATTCAAACTTCTGACCATTTCATAGGACAAGGTAGTGGTCGGGTGACTTTGGTTAGTGGAGGTAGCCCAAATGCCCCTTCTTCCCAGCCATTTTTTTAGGTTAATAGAGATAGCCCAATTGACCTATCTTCCTGCCAAAATTCAAACTTGGTGCCAGTTCCTAGGAGAAAGTGGAGTTCGAGTGACTTTAGGTTAGTGGAGGTAGCCCAAGTGCCCTTTCTTTCCTGACATATTCTTAGGTTAGTAGAGATACACCAATTGATCTATCTTCCTGCAAAATTCTAATTTCCCAGCAATCCATAGGACGAGGTGGTGGTCGAATGACTTTGGTTAGTGGATGTAGCCCAAGTGACCTATCTTCCCGCGATTTTCTTAGGTTAGTAGAGATAACCGTGGTGTGATGCATTATTCTGTTGGAATTTGAACTTCCTGCCATTTTCATGGGGGGGGGGGGGAGGGGAGGGGAGGTTAGGTTAGTGGAGGTTGCCCAATTGACCCATCTTCACGCCAAAATCCGCCATCTTGGATAACGTCACAGCTGCCATCTTGGATGACATCTTGGGCTGTTGCCAAGTCTACACGCCATCATCTTGGATGACATCATCGCAGCCATCTTGGATACATCTGACAACAATGGAAAGTGGCGCAGAACCCACCTTTCTCCAATACTCCGGAGCCAAGTTAGGGGATTTGGCGCGAGACATATCAAGACCGTTAAGCTGCCAGACGTACCAAGAACTAATGCACGCAGCTTTTTCGCATGACACTCCCGAACGCTGGCGTGGTGTAGAACGGCTCGTCATTGGTAAAAGAAGAGGAGAAAATACGGTGCCTGGTTAACTTCGTGGATTCTGTTGCTGATAGGCTCTTTATCAAAGTAGCAGCTGACAATTCCAGAACTGAAACGTATTTCTCGGATTCGGATAAGGAAGGAGCTAATAGACACCAGACGATTGACAGTAATTAATACCTTCAGTGGCTTCAGTATTCAACAGTGAGGTGAAATCCCTGCAATTGCTTTTGTATCACACACAGATCGCTGAGAAAAATTATCCCGTGTTTAAATTAGGGATTTTCATCAGTCTTGTTTGTAATTAGAATACTACGTCAGGCAGGAACGGGAGCATTTTATGCTTTCCGTCTGGCCACTTAAGAAGCGCGCGGTAGTGCTGAAGTTTTGCCGAATATTATTTCATTCTGTTTGAAAATTAAATGATATTCGAAGTTATATTCTTTCTTTGCTCGTCTCTTTTCACGTCTGAACTGCAACTGCTCACATCATTGCAGACCAGTTGGACCGCTGGCTGGCCAGTGCTGTCAGAGTTTAATGTGCCTGTAAAGCTGTTGTGCCGCATTATCGCTCAGTCTACGTGCGTCTAACACAGCATAGAACGTACCCTTATGATCTGTACTTCACTGTACTGGTCACAGCTTGGCTACGTCTCCACATGAAACGAAATCTAATGAGATTCAAGTAAACGCGGAAGAATATATGGCGTAAGGTTTAGGTCAGCTTTTGTTCTTATGATGTACAGACTATAGCTGTAGTAGCAGCAGCTAATGGGGGGGGGGGGGGGGGCTGTCCTGTCCTGCGCTTCTTCGTCATTGGCGAGAGTACTCTCCACAGAGCGAGAGTACCGGTGACGGCCTTCATTGAGCTCTTACTTGCCGGATAAGCCGGAACGAACCTGTGCTTTGTAGTCTACGTGGATCAGACAAGTGCTATCGGAATCCTCAAGCCTCGTAAGTTGTTGGCACACCGACCGTGCATTTGAACGTCCAGCGTTGTGTGTGCCGAATTTCTGACGTCACAGCGTGGAAAAGCTCGTTGAGGAGTCTTTCTAAACATGCAGAGCAATATCTAGAATTTTTCTTTTTAAAATTCAGTCTTCATCACACCACGTAGCTTATGTTACAAGAACGTAGGTGACCGGTTTCGGTCATATCACATGACCATCATCAGACCTGTAATTTAATTTAGAAAGTAATAGAAACCTTACTAGATTGACAATAAAATATGACAAAATGGTTATAAGGATAAAATACAATAAGACGTGTTATACCCATGGCATCCTTCGAAGATGGTAGGTGGAGCACTCTTCTCAGCTGCTGTGATGTCAACTGGTGCCAGCAAGTGACGAGTATACGCTTAAATACGAAGATGCTCCGCTTACCTCTTCTCCCTCCACCTCATGTCAAATGGCTCTGAGCACTATGGGACTTAACATCTTAGGTCATCAGTCCCACCTCATGTCAACCAATCAGCATAAAATGGGTTCACATAATCGTAAAAAAAAAAGTACAATAATAACATAAAAATACTTATCTATAAATATCTCTTTACAACCATGGAATTACGTAAATGTTGTATAAAATATCAATTAAAAGCTTTAAAATAACTGTACAGACGATGTATACTCAGTGTGCCCTCTTTGGGCTAAGGTGGTACTACCACAATGGTTTCAAAGTCAACGATGTTGTGGAGGTCTTTGGCATTGCGGCATCATATCGATAAGTGAGCTGTGACTCGACTGCAAGTATACATCTATGCCAGATTCAGTCTGTCTGTCTTTTATTAACTTTATTTGGCACTGAAGATATATGTAATGATGGAATGATCAGCTGCAGCGTGGTATAATATTACATAGATTTTTTTAAGTGTCATAAAACTGGTTTATTAAAAATGGAGTCATATTTCGTAATATTTCTTGTTGCAACTTTAAAATTGTGATATTAATATTTACGTACTGTTCTAAGGTACATTTCTGCCATGGCTACAACTGGATCCTATGATTTTCTGAACAAAAGAGTACATACGTGTTCATAGAATTTCCTCAAAGAGATCATAAAAATGTTTTTCACGAAAATCCAACTGTTCATTGAGAAGCACTGAACGTTTATCTCTATAATGGGTCCGCGCGGGATTAGCCGAGCGGTCTTAGGCGCTGCAGTCATGGACTGTGCGGCTGATCCCGGCGGAGGTTCGAGTCCTCCCTCGGGCATGGGTGTGTGTGTTTGTCCTTAGGATAATTTAGGTTAATTAGTGTGTAAGCTTAGGGACTGATGACCTTAGCAGTTAAGTCCCATAATATTTCACACACTTTTTAACATTTTTTTTCTATAATGGGCGTATATCTCGATCACATCAGCTGAGAAGAGTGCTCCACCTACCATCGTCGAAGGATGCCATGGGTCTAACACGTCTTATTGTATTTTATCCTTATAACCATTTTGTCATATTTTATTGTCAATCTAGTAATTTTTCTATTACTTTCTAAATTAAATTACAGGCCTGATGATGGTCATGTGATATGACCAAAACCGGTCACCTATGTTCTTGTAACATACGTGGTGTGATCAAGACTGAATTTTAAAAAGAAAAATTTTAAAAATTTTTGGTCACTGTTCCAAAAATGTTTATTAAAATATCTAGAATGTCAGATATTCTGTACGTCTGTTTGAACGTTGACCAATGAGATGGCAGAACGCCACCTACGTCACCTCCACGGCATCTTCCTTCAGTACATAGTAGCGAGGAAGCATATTAGTTTTCCTTCGAATCCCATATGTCTATGTGCCATTTCCGAGCGCCAAAAAACTGAGGATCTCTCTCCGCTTTTCTCACCAGACGCGTTTCGCTTTATTGAGGTAAAGCATCATCAGTGGTCTGAAATTAAAGATATTTATAATTTGATTTGTTTTGAGACCCACAAACAGTTCGTTAACAATTCGTTCACGATAAGTAAAAACCAACAATTTGTTAACGAAGTGTTTTTCGATCTTAAAAACAAATGAAATTGCAAGTATCTTAAATTACAGACCCCTGAAAAGGCTTTACCTCAATACAGCGAAACGCATCTGGTGAGAAAAACACGCATTTTCTTGTACTTGTAACGGCGGAACGAAAATACTCGCAGGAACTGTTGGTTTTTATTTACGATGAACAAATTGTTAAGGAACTGTTTTTCGATCTTAAAAACAAATCAGTGGTAAGTATCTTTAATTACAGACCTGGGACCGATGACCTCGCTGTTTGGTCCTCTACCTCGAATCAGCCAACCAATTACAGACCACTGATGACGCTTTGCCTCAATGAAAGCGAAACGCATCTGGTGAGAAAAACACCCGTTTTCATGTACTTCAGCCGCGCAGTCAAAGGCGCCTTGTCACGGTCCGCGGGCTTCCCCCGTCTGAGGTTCGAGTCCTCCCTCGGGCATGTTGTCCTTAGCGCAAGTAAGTTAGATTAAGTAGTGTCTAAGCTTAGGGACCGATGACCTCAGCAGTTTGGTTCCATAAGCTCTTACCACAAATTTCCATTTTTTCTTGTACTTGTAACGGCGGAACAAAAATACTCTCAGGAACTGTAAACCAACTATGGACAATATGGCCACACAAATGAAGCATTTAATCTCTGATGAACTGTCGGCATCCACAACAACGTACTGGGTTCCGTTACGTAAGAAGTCTTGGAGCCTTTCACATATGTGTGAGCCTATTCCATACGCTCCGATCTTCGTTACCAGTCTGCAGTGAAGCGCTGCGTCAAACGCGTTCCGAAAATCTAGGAATGTGGAATGTGCCGTTTGCCCTTCATCCGTGGTTCGCATGATATCGCACGAGAAAAGAGTAAGTTGAGTTTCCCCTGAGCGATGCTTGCTGAATCTGTGTTGATCTGTGGGCAGATGCTTTTCTGTCTCCAGGAAATTTTTTATATAGAACTTAGAATATGCACAAGAATTCAGCAGCATACTGATGTTGACAATATTGGTCTGTAATTCATGAAGAAGTAAGACCGGCGCTCTTATGGGGAGCGACAAATTCATTCTTTACAAGATTGTGGATAGAGCGTCTTCGCTGAGCGTGGAAAAAAAAAGAAACAGCTGGGACATCCGACAGTCGAAGAGAGAATTATTCTTGCAACCCATCCGGCATAAATGCGAAGGACTTCAACCATTATCGGCTTTCGAGCCGCATTCGGACCGTTGGCTTCAGCCTTGGTTTCGTCATACCCTGCTATTCTCGCGACCCTTGAGGCTTCTGCGTACAGGAATACATTTTACGCAAAGCCGCACGAACTGCTGTTTTTAACCGGTTGATAGCAGGAAGCCCCATAGCTTATTATGCAACACAGCAACTTACGTAACAGGTACGAAAGCCGGGAGAATGGCAAAAAAGAGACAGAGGGAGGGAGGGAGGCGAATGAGGAGGATGTTGCGCAGCAGCCGACGGTTACGTTAAGAGCTTCTGCAACGATCCAGGGGGCTGCGAAAATTGTCGACATTTGTACTTTGCTCATTACGGATGTTTTTGCACCCATCTCAGCAACAAGAAGGACAGAATGTTATGATGCATAATCGTTTCTAGGAAATAATTGTATCTAACTGCAACACACTCGTAATCTTCAGTACAACTACAACACGTGGAGTTATTCACGGAGAGCGAATAAAATTCTACCTCTGCCGCCTTGGTTGCAGTCATCAAAAATGTTCAAATGTGTGTAAAATCTTATGGGACTTACCTGCTAAGGTCATCAGTCCCTAAGCTTACACACTAATTAACCTAAATTATCCTAAGGACAAACACACACACCCCCATGCCCGAAGGAGGACTCGAACCACCGCCAGGACCATTCGCACAAAAAAAAAAAAAAAATGGCTCTGAGCACTATGGGACTCAACTTCTGAGGTCATTAGTCCCCTACAACTTAGAACTAGTTAAACCTACCTAACCTAAGGACATCAAACACATCCATCCCCGAGGCAGGATTCGAACCTGCAACCGTAGCGGTCTCGCGGTTCCAGACTGTAGCGCCTAGAACCGCACGGCCACTACGGCCGGCACCAGTCGCACAGTCCATGACTGCAGCGCCTGAAGGAGCTCGGCTAATCCCGCGCGGTTTGCAGTCATCGACAGAAATAAAAATAACTGTATCTGTGTGGTGTCTGTTCTTTCGGTCGCATTCGGGAGGACGACGGTTCAATCACGTCTCCGGCCATCCTGATTTAGGTTTTCCGCGACTTCCCTAAATCGCTTCAGGCAAATGCCGGGATGGTTCCTTTGAAAGGGCACGGCCGATTTCCTTCCCCATCCTTCCCTCTCCCGAGCTTGCGCTCCCTCTCTAATGACCTCGTTGTCGACGGGACGTTAAACACTAATTTCCTCCTCCTCCTCCTCCTCTGTTCTTTCGGACATGTCCAAAAGAATAGAGGGCTTCGTGGGTCGTTACAGACGTGAAGAATGAAATTTCAACGAATTAAAAAGATCAGCTCTGTGTGGGACGTTGATTGAATCAACGACGAGAGTTGAAAAATGCGTGCCCGACCGGGATTCGAACCCGGGATCTCCTGCCTACTAGGCGCTCTAACCCCTATGCCACCGAGGACGCAGGAATTAGGGCGGCTGCGCGGACTTATCCCAAGTACGCCCCTCAACAGACTCACATTCTCAACTAACTCCACACACCACGAAAGTAGTGTTCCCTGCTCATGTCCGAAACAACAGACGCCACACACGTATAATTACGGCGATCACAAGACAAGGATCATTTCTGTGCGGATGCACACAAACGCTCGAGCTCATGCAGGAATAGGCCTTGCGGCGAGCATTATGATTAATGGGCAGGCAGCACTACTTTCGTAGTGTGTGGAGTAAGTTGAGAATGTGAGTCTGTTGAGGGGCGTACTTGGGATAAGTCCGCGCAGCCGCGTTAATTGCTGTGTCCTCGCTGGCTTAGGGGTTTGCCGACACCGTAGCTCAGCGTGTTCGGTCAGAGGGTTAGTCGCCCTCTGTAACACACACACACACACACAAAAGGCTAAGAGCGCCTACGTAGCATGCAGCAGGAGTTCCCGGTCAGGCACACTTTTCAGCTCTCCCCGGTCATTCTATCAACATCCCACACACATTGAAATCACAGAAGTAAAATTTAGACCAGTCCGGTGAAAGTCTATTCATGTTAAGTATTAAAGACATGGCAGACAATACTAATAGGCTAGTACCCTCAGGCTTTTTGGAGACGATAAACTTAACAACTACTATCTAAAGAAAGTGAAAGATTACCGTCAAACCACCTTGCCTAGAGACGCCAGATGAAAGTTGATGTCTTCAAGCCCTGAATGAAAATTGCGCAACGGATAACTGGGGAGGGGAGCTTGAGAGCGCTACCTAGAGAGCGTGCCCTTTCTGTACGGTACCAGGCAAGGGGCTGGAGGGCTCACACGCTGGTGTGTGGGTCCCTGCATTTTATATCTTTTATTTTCAACGAATTCCTTTAACTTGACTCCTATGTGACTTTTGATGACAACTGATTACCTATTTATTTTAAACATTATCACTCGACTTTACAGCGATTGCAGCAATTGTTCTAGTTTACAGGTATTACAATTTTACAACTTATAGCTCGTGTATATTATACGGGGTGTTACAAAAAGGTACGGCCAAACTTTCAGGAAACATTCCTCACACACAAATAAAGAAAGATGTTATGTGGACATGTGTCCGGAAATGCTTAATTTCCATGTTAGAGCTCATTTTAGTTTCGTCAGTATGTAGTGTACTTCCTCGATTCACCGCCAGTTGGCCCAATAGAAGGACGAGAATCCGCACGCAATTGTGCAATCACGTCATCACCACAGATTTTCTGTGAACGTTTGGGTAGGCATTGTTGGTGATGTCTTGATTGGGCCCCATGTTCTTCCACCTACGCTCAATGGAGCACGTTATCATGATTTCATACGGGATACTCTACCTGTGCTGCCAGAACATGTGCCTTTACCAGTACGACACAACATGTGGTTCATGCACGATGGAGCTCCTGCACATTTCAGTCGAAGTGTTCGTACGCTTCTCAACAATATATTCGGTGACCGATGGATTGGTAGAGGCGGACCAATTCCATGGCCTCCACGCTCTCCTGACCTCAACCCTCTTGACTTTCATTTATGGGGGCATTTGAAAGCTCTTGTCTACGCAACCCCGGTACCAAATGTCGAGACTCTTCGTGCTCGTATTGTGGACGGCTATGATACAATACGCCATTCTCCAGGGCTGCATCAGCGCATCAGGGATTCCATGCGACGGAGGGTGGATGCATGTATCCTCGCTAACGGAGGACATTTTGAACATTTCCTGTAACAAAGTGTTTGAAGTCACGCTGGTACGTTCTGTTGCTGTGTGTTTCCATTCCATGATTAATGTGATTTGAAGAGAAGTAATAAAATGAGCTCTAACATGGAAACTAAGCGATTCCGGACGCATGTCCACATAACATATTTTCTTTCTTTGTGTGTGAGGAATGTTTCCTGAAAGTTTGGCCGTACCTTTTTGTAACATCCTGTATACTAATCTGCACGCACATTTCTACGGGCAAGACGGAATTGCGTTGGCTGAATGTATACCACCAAAGTCTCCCAATATTTTACATGTGACATCCACTATGTGAGGAGGATAACGGCAAACTGGGGACCAGATACATTAACACAGGGGATCAAATTTCCGGAACTGAACGAGAACATTCATTCCCTTACACAATCCGAACCAGGAAATAAAAGAATTAGTGCAAATATTGAAATACCTCTCTTCCGCGCGTGAACATCGAGACAGACGCACTGAGGGCGTGTCTGCTCACTTAACCGTCTTCTGTAACATTCCCAGAATATGGCGGGCACCCAGAGGTCTTCCTGGGCCCCGGTGGAGGAGATGGTCGAACCACTTGACCGTGACCAACCTCTCCACCCCAAATCTTGTGCACTGCCTGTGATGTCTCTCTGAGCCCCTACCCAGGAGTAAGGTTGGCACTACTACACTACAGAACTACTTCCCAACTAAGATTTGGCCACGCTTTATGGAAAGGTGTCAGCAGGGTTAGGAAAGTTCATGTGCAGATTCACATTCACGTACAAGAAATGCATAATACGCGACACACATAAATACGTATTATGAAGCGTGACACAATCCTTTCCACCCGTCCACATGAGTTCTGTTGCACCCGCGGCCGGCCGCGTCGTGCAATAAAATTGGCGGCGGGGCTGCCTCCGTTTGTATTTCCCGGTGCGAGCGAGCAGCGAAACCTGCTGCTTATGGAGCGGAAACTACTGTACCGTTTCAAAAGTTGCCCAAATGTCCACTCATATCACGATAAGATTTCAAAGTTTTGAAAGGTCGACAATATACTTTAAATATTTACAGCTGTAACATTGTGCACCTCGTAAGATGGACAACACAGCGGCAATATTAGTCACAACCTGCAGCATTTGCCTGAAGAAGACCAGTGGTTGGTCAAAACGGGCTGGGAAAACTACAGAATCAGTGAGTTACGACTGGAATCAGTCAATGGTACAAATATCTGCCGCGCGGGATCAGCCGAGCGGTCTGGGCGCTGCAGTCATGGACTGTGCGGCTGGTCAGGGTGGAGGTTCGAGTCCTCCCTCGGGCATAGGTGTGTGTGTTTGTCCTTAGGATAATTTAGGTTAATTAGTGTGTAAGCTTAGGGACTGGTGACTTAGCAGACAAGTCCCATAAGATTTCACACACACTTGAACATTTTTTTTTACAAATATCTGGGCTAACAGTTTATCGGTATTTGAAATGGAATGGTCACATGGGTTCAATCGAATGTAAAGCAAGTAGCAGATTGCAATTCATTCTGTGAAAATGCAGTAAATCTGCAAAAGGAAATGATCACAAAACGCTCGTGCGTACAAAGGTAGACTACTACTCAAGTATGTCGGTCCCGCACCAGATGTAACTAACGGAGAACACTGATCGTGTACAAAGAAGAGAAGTGAGATCAGTCGCATATATATATATATATATATATATATATATATATATATATATATATATATATATATATATATGCGAAATATGTTTTAATTCAGGCAACGAACAACCTTGAAGATGCGTGTGTCGTTATCAGCTGAGAGATATCGGAAGAAGAAGTAGCAATTTTGTTCCGAACGGATGTATAAAAGATGGCTGATGATGATGTTTGGTTTGTGGGCGCTGAACTGCGCGGTCATCAACGCCCGTACAAAGTCCCACTGTTTACACTGTCGCGTTGTCGTCCTGAAGAGAGGTCCGATCAGTGTGCGATCGGCCGACTTCCTCTCACAGCCTTCTCTACTTTGTCGTTTCCGACTGGCGTGGCGGCACTTGACTTTACGTCGCAACATTCCCAATGGTGGCTTAGGTAAATACTTCAACTGATCCTTTAAAAACCGCACCGGCAATTTATTTTCCAACGTGTGTCCGTCTCTGTCTCTAATGAACCTATTTTCGACGGAACTTTAGAGTTACATTGCTTCCTTTTTGTGATTGTTATACGCATCGTAACTGAAATGTCGTGTGGAGGTCTTGCGAGTTGTGGTTCACCGAATTCCCGATGAAGCTTTGTTAACAGACGGCAGTAGTAGAAAGTTCCGAGGGGGAGGAGCAAAAGAGGAGTATTTGATGGAAGAGTTATTTTTTCGCTTCCAGTGACTCACCCCGCCCCCTCACCCCCACCACCAGTTCTAACAACTGCAGTAGCTTTTCCGTGTTAACACAGCTGACTGCCGTCGTGCTGTTCGCGGACAGGGCAGCCAACCTGTTGGCAATTTTCCGGCTCGCAAATAGCATCGATCGAGCCCGACACGTCACAAGGCGGGTTACCAGGAAGACGCCGAGCACGGAACGGAATAACAGCGGCAGCGGCGCCGTTTTAGCCCGCCCTATTCGGGGAGTTCATTTTGAAACGAAGCCAGACAGCTCTATCGACGCGCCGTAATGCCTTCCCAGAAGCGTATTGATAAAAGCGGCCGTATCGCTGGCCCGCCCGAGGCCGTGCGCCGTTTCCACCACGCGCGCGGACGTCAAACGTGGGCCGCGTGAACCCGACAGGAGCGGCCGATCCGTCCGCGTGAAGGCGGCCGGCGTTCTCGGAACGCAGATCATCCGTCTGTTCGCTGTCTGACGCTGCTGCTTGCGTGATGTACCCTGTAGCGCCCCCACCGTTTCGTAAGGCGGCGGATAGTCTTAACTCAGTCCGCCGCTGACGTGCAAGTGCTGGCCGCTGCTCCCTTGTCGATTCTCCGTGAAACGGCGGCCTCGGCCCCGTAACTCCACTTTGACTGGGAAGGACAACGGCTCAAATCCCCGTCCCGACATGCAAATTCAGAATGAGATTTTCACTCTGCAGCGGAGTGTGCGCTGATATGAAATTTCCTGGCACATTAAAACTGTGTGCGGGACCGAGACTCGAACTCGGGACCTTTGCTTTTCGCAGGCAAGTGCTCTACCAACTGAGCTATCCAAGCACGACTCACGCCCCGTCCCCATAGCTTTACTTCTGCCAGTACCTCGTCTCCTACCTTCCAAACTTTACAGAAGCTCTCCTGCGAACCTTGCAGAACTAGCACTCCTGAAAGAAAGGATATTGAGGAGACATGGCTTAGCCACAGCCTGGGATTGTTTCTATAATGAAATTTTCACTCTGCAGCGGAGTGTGCGCTGATATGAATTTTCCTGGCAGATTAAAACTGTGTGCGGGACCGAGACTCGAACTCGGGACCTTTTCCTTTCGGGAGCAAGTGCTCTACCAACTGAGTTACCCAAGCATAACGCGTCCTGGAGTGATAGTTCTGCAAGGTTCGCAGGTGAGCTTTTGTGAAGTTTCGAAGGTAGGAGACGAGGTAGGTCCCGGTGGTATTAAAGCTGTGAGGACGGGGCGTGAGTCGTGTTTGGGTAGCTCATATGGCAGAGGACTTGCCCGCGAAAGGCAAAGGTCCCGAGTTTGAGCCTCGGTCCAGCACACAGTTCTAATCTGCCAGGAAGTTTCATGCAAATTCAGGTTTGCCTCGATTTCCCTAAATGCCGGGCTGGTTCCTTTGAAAAGGTCACGGTCGATTTCATTCCCCTATTCTTTCGTAATCCGAGCTTGTGCTCTAGATGTCGACAGGAAGGTAAACTCTAATTGTTGTGTCCTGTCCACTCATAGGGTGCCTAGGAAACCTGATTCCTCGGATCGCTAGACAACAATTCAAGCAAATTGTATTAATGAAGTTTATTACAGACAGTAAATGACAGTCTTGGGTATTAATAATCGCTTCAGCTGTATTTTGGTCCTTTTTTACTGTACCACTATCGGTTTCGTGCCTTTAAACCCAAATCTTCAGGTGTCATCTGTTGTTGTTGTTGTTGTGGTGGTGGTCTTCAGTCCAGAGACTACTTTCACAATAATCCTCGTTATACCACACTGGAAAAACGCGCGGAAGAAACGAACACCTATATCTTTCCGTCCGAGCTCTGATTTCTCTTATTTTATAAGGATGATCGTTTCTCCCTAGTAGGTCGGCCGCAGCAATGTTGTTTTCACATTCGGAGGAGCAAGTTGGTGATAAGAATTTTGTGAGAAGATTACGCCGCAACGATAAACGCCTTTGTTTTAATGACGTGCGCCCCAAATCCTGTATCATTCTGTGACATTATCTCCCATATTTCTATATAATACAAAACGTGCTGGCCTTCTTTGAACTTTCTCGATGTACTCCGTTAACCCTTTCTGGTAAAGATCCCACACCGCGCAGCAGTACTCCAAAATAGTATGGGCAAGTGTTGTGTGGGTAGTCTTTTTAATAGATCTGTTGCATCTTCTAAGTGTTGTGCCAGTAAAACGCAGCCTTTATTGGCTTTCCACACAACATTCTCTATTTGTTCTTTCCAATTTAAGTTGTTTGTAATTGTAATTCCTAAGTATATGGTTGAATTTACGACATTTAGGTTTGATTGATTTATCGTGTAACCGAAGTTGAACGGATTCCTCTTAGCATTCATGTGGATAACCTCACATTTTTCATTATTTAGAGTCAAATGCCAATTTTAGCACCATATAGATATCGTTTCTAAACCGTTTTGCAATTTTTTTATCTTCTGATGACTTTACTAGAAGATATACGGCCGCATCATCTGCAAACAAACTAAGACGGCTGCTCAGATTATCTCCTAATTCGTTTATGTACATGGCTGTTGATATGAGCAGAAACAATAACATGAACATTTACACTGGATACAAAAATGAACATGTCTATGAACATGGACATGAACATAAACATGAGCATGAGCATGAGTATGGAAGTCGTTACGAATATGGGTGTGAACGATAACTGTTGTGATATTGAATGTGTCATCTGCAGACTAAAATCAAAAGACAGAAACGTGTGCAAGAAAACTTGAGGAATGATTCCAAGTAATATACTGTATTACTGTGTGAGGGGTATATGAAAAACAAAAGATAAAATTTTAAAAAACTGTGAGTAGTAGTCGTAGTAGTAGTCGAAACGCTGAAAGTAATTATAAAACAAAGGTACGGAAGTAAATGGTCAGCGAGATGACACATTTAGCACCACTCTTTATTTTATGACGTGTCTATAATTTAGCAGTGTTCACAACTATCGATATTTTTTCTTTTTTCTTTAAAAAAAAAAGAGCAATGAAATGGTATTTGGTTAAGGCTCCTCGAAGAGAGAGGTGCCAGCAGTCTTCACGTCATTTATAGCACATATATTGTCTCCTTTTTCGGTTATTTTGATAGCTGAAATGGTTCAAATGACTCTGAGCACTATGGGACTTAACTTCTGAGGTCATCAGTCCCCTAGAACTTTGAACTACTTAAACCTAACTAACCTAAAGACATCACACACATCCATGCCCGAGACAGGATTCGAACCTGCGACCGCAGCAGTCGCACGGCTCCAGACTGTAGCGTCTAGAACCGCACGGCCACTCCGGCCGGCGATAGCTGAAATAAAACACTAATGAAGTATACAAGAAAGTTTATGCAATGTAACTGCAGTCTTGCCTGTGGATTCTAATAAAGTGGTATTGAAAATAGTGGCCTACTCATATCTAGGGTCTGTCCTTACTTAGTTAAGTACGCAGATCCATTTGGTTTAACATAAGGCTAAATAACGTTGTGATCATATAGGAAAAAAATACTCGCTATTTTGTATCACTTGCCACTCGGTTGTTAGGGAGGACTGACAATGGAAGTAAGAGTCACGCCTGAAGACGTGGTCGGGTTGAAGCGATCGTCATAAGCACGAGACCCAAGTTCGAGTACGGGTCTTACAAAAATTGACAATTGTGGCCGATGGGTGGCTTTAGTAGCAGACAATTGCACGACCAACAGAGTTCAGATTTCGATCCTCTGTCTACTAGACTCTTAGAACCCGTCAAAAAGATAGACAACTATCAACAACTGCGCTTGTCTTCTGGCGAAGCTGGGTTACAATCCTGGCCTGGCCACCGCGAATTCGTGTTCTCGTAGTGTCTCCTAAGAACTCGAAATGAAGACTAGTTTACCTGACGTAGGCTGCGTCGATTTCATCTCTCTTCTTGAGCAGAGACGAGTATGACTTGGCTGTCAACGTTAAATTCTGTGGAGGGAAAAAATCGATGCTATTCTCGGAAAGCGGCCTGGGTAAGAAGCCACCAGCAGACGGCGCTGTTCTTAGAACCGGGAAAGTCTTAAAAGCAACAGGTTCCCCGCTTTACATCACTCCCACGCCAAGCGGAAATTACTGGCCATATTAGGAATGAACTGAGGCCGACAAAATCAATGATCGTTGTGGCGTAACTAATTCATGTACCGCTCCCCAGCAACTTCACGATCCGAACTTTCGCACTGTTCCGCGCTGTCAGATAACATAAAACCGGAATTCCAAAACGGGTTTGTGTGAATCAACTCATCGTCCCTTCCATTTCAGTGCTGTAATTATAACAGCAGTGAGCCTACGAATTCTCCACGTCGGGGAACAAATGCGTCCCTTAGAAGGGAAACTCCCCGTCGCAACCCCATCGGATGGTCCAGTGGACGACCAGTCAAAAACTGAACACAGATGAAGCACGAAAACAGGAACAACGTGTACCGCGCCGGCCGTTGTGGCCGAGCGGTTCTAGGCGCTTCAGTCTGGAACCGCGCGACCGCTACCGTCGCAGGTTCGAATCCTGCCTCGGGCATGGATGTGTGTGATGTCCTTAGGTTAGTTAGGTTTAAGTAGTTCTAAGTTCTAGGGGACTGATTACCTCAGAAGTTAAATCCCATAGTGCTCAGAGCCATTTGAACCATTTTGAAAGTGTACCGCACTGTGAAAAAAGAAGCAAAATAGGAACAGTGAATGGTCCAAGGTCAAGATGTGCAACATCAAGAAAATTAGAACAGCTACGGTGTCGTGGTTGTTTATTCACGTTGTTGGACTGCGAAGGGAGAATCCGTGTTCAGACCTCCCTTCTTTTTTTTCACATAATTGTGAGCTGCCCGTCCGGTTATTGACGGGTCCATTCGCTGTATTTAGATTTGTGTCTGTATCTTAGTGTAACTTCCGTACACACAACGGCGAGGTGTAAGGAAGAGACAGACCTCCAGACGTACGTACCTCGTATTTGTTCTACACAAGTACCACATGTTGCGTTGCGTTTTGCAAGTTTGGACTCTTCAAGTCCTTTGTTGTAACATAGTTCACAACCGTCCGCAGCTCGTGGTCTCGTGGTAGTGTTCTCGCTTCCTAAGCATGGGGTCTCGGGTTCGATTCCCGGCGGGGTCAGGGATTTTCACCTGCCTCGAATTGACTGGCTGTAGTTGTGTTGTCTTCATCATCATCATTCATGGCCATTACGGTCGGAGGAGGGCAATGCCAAACCACCTCCGCTAGGACCTTGCCTAGTACGGCGGTGCGGGTCACCCGCATCGGTCCCCTACGCTCTGTCAAGGAGTATGGGACATCATCATCAGTTCACACCCGTTTACGTGCTGTTGTCATCTCTTTGAGAGGGCTATGAATCATCTCGCCTGCTCTCGCCGTTCATCACATTTACTTGCGACGGTAATATATTCTTACAACAGGGTGCATATTCTATAACCAATGCACAGTGCGACAATGGCCAAGATTACAGAAGGAGAACAGACACGTCGATGACCCGATGGAAAGTTCATAATTTCATCAAAAAAATTGGGCAGGAGGAGGATTTAACACGGATCTTCAGCTTTGCAGTCCAACACCGTGACCACACAACCATGACGCTGTGATTCTTGCACTATTTCGCTTCCTTTTCACAGTTAAGTAACCTTTTTTCTAAAATGAAATTTCCACTCCACAGCGGAGTGTGCGCTGACATGAAACTTCCTGGCAGATTAAAACTGTGTGCCGGACCGAGACTCGAACTCGGGACCTTTGCCTTTCGCGGGCAAGTGCTCTACCAACTTTTTTTTTTTTTTTAGTCTCATTTTGTTCGTTTTCGTTCGTTGTATCTGCTCGGTGCGGACGTCGCAAGACAGCCGTTTCAGTTCGTAGTTGATCCATTATCTCAGTTTTTTTATTACAGAGGGCAACTGCACGCTGAGTTACCGTGCCGGCGTATTCTGCACTTGCCCGCGAAAGGCAAAGGTCCCGAGTTCGAGTCTCGGTCCGGCACACAGTTTTAATCTGCCAGGAAGTTTCAACCTTTTTTCTGTTTTCATTCTTGATCTGTGTTTGGTGGGCCACTTTACCACCAAATTTGAGGGGGCTGCGATGGGGAGTTTCACGTAGCAGAAAACACTCGCAAGTCGCGACTTAAACGCAGCGAAATTTTCACAGCAGGCCAGGAAGATAATTATATATTCTTCATTCCACTTACGGATCAAATTATTTTCATATATCAGGCTATAAATTTCGGTGCGTAATCACCATCTTCAGACCTGGGTACGCACAAGTTGCGAGTCATCCGAGTCGGTATACGTAAAAACGGTACAGGCTCGGTCTGACAGGAAACAAGCCCTGTGACGCTGCTACCAAAGCTGCAGTCCTCGTCTCGCTAGTTCTTATATTCCCTCCGATTATCTCTGTGTTGCCGTCTGTCAGCGGGTGGTGTCACTTTGGCTTCACCGCTGGTCCTCCCTTAATGGGAACAAGCTCCCGTTTATTAAGCCCCTCCCAGCGGCTTTGACGCCCCCTCTCGGTCCTGTCGCAGCGGGGAGGTCACGTTAACCAGGTTGCACTGTCTTTTTAGCCATCGCCGTTTGTTACGTGGTGGTGCTCCGCCACCTCTGTGTGCACATTGCGCCCAACTTTTGACTGTCCGCCGTTTCCTGACGGAATGGCCTTTTTTAACCGCTTACGCTCCCGTTTGTGTTTGCCGTCTGAGTTATCGGTCGTCGGGCTGTCGATCGCACTTTACTTTTTATCCGCCGTAGCAATATGGCGAAGGCTATTTAATTTTTAATTCTGGACCTCCGTTACTCTACGGAATATTTTATAGACCTTTCTCCACGTCCCTTAAATGTCTTCTCTTCCGTCCTGGCAAATATTTGGCCATGTACGGTGCAGTTTGAAGTGTTTGTCAAGCATAGGTTGCGTTTGACGCGTTTGAAAGATATTTTCATTGAAAGAAAGTTTGGCAACATGGCGGCGAACGTTGTTTATGTAGACGTTTCGCCCCATATGTTTTAATTGAAAAACTGTTTTGTCGCGATTTATCTCACTGTACCGTGAGTTTCCGTTACTATGAGAACTACGATCAAATATAAAAACAAAATAGCACTGACAATTACCAAAATGTTAAATGTAGCACATCTTTCCCAGCCATATATTAAGCATGAAGGGGTTATGAACAAAATCAATATTTTTACGCATAAAGTGGCACTCAAGCGGAATTGTATGAAATAAAAGAAATCATAGCTCTCCGGTTCTTCCACGGACGACGTGGCCTGTATGTTCCCACGTTGCGATATCTTAATGACGTGTCATTAGAGGACCAAGTAGAAGAAAATAAATTTCTGGATACTTGTGTCTTCTTTTTCAGTGCGAGGGCGAAGTAACGCTAAACAAATTATTAAACGCTTCTCTCTCCATCCGCAGAAACTTGATGTAATTATTAGGTTCCGAGTGAAACATTTCCATTAACGGATTTACAGTTGCAAATTTCTCGTTTTAAACCATTCCCTGGACCAGCGTCTTGTTTTCGTCTTCTTTGAACACAGTGCTACAGGCAATGTTAGAAATGCTTTATACGCATTTGTAGCCATTCCCACTAGTAATACATCCGTGGCAGGACAAGAGCAAACTTGATTTACCCAAACTTGTCTAAGTTTGCTCTTTCAGCAGGTACTTAATAAGTTTTAAAAAGTTTCGTTGTCGTTTCGAAGGAAGTTGATGTAATCATTGGGTTCTGAGAGTAGTACTCCCTTTAGTGTATTTTCATGGGTAAATCTCTCATTTTAAGCCATTCCCTGGCCAGAGTCTTGCTTTCTTCTTCGATTAACGCAGTGCCAAAGTCAATGCCAAGACTTGTTTGTCTGTATTTGCGGCCGTACTCACTACGCTCAAAACCCACATGAACACGAATATCGCCTGCTTCAAAGCGAGGTTAAACTGACAAACATTGTTTGAACGTGTACGGGTTTGCTTGGCAAATCCGTGGCTGGTTAAGAGCGGTTTTGTCAAACGCGTTTGCTCCTTTACGGAGGCCTCTGTACCAGAAGGTATCTTGAACAACCGCGGAAAGTTGAGATGGAGTTTCCGTACACCCAGTACATTTAAAATTTAAGTATCGCATGCACAGTTGTAAATAACATGCTGACTTTATGAAGGAACGTATTGCTAATAAGTTTCTTCATAGAGTCAGCATGTGCATGTAATACTTAAATTTTTATAAGACTGAGGTCTACTGACTGGTTTGGACATCATCAACTGATGTTGCTGTTCTGTAGATGGTGTAAGACTAGTCCGAAATTGGTCGTTTTAAAAGAAATAACCATTGCGATCTAGACTGTTTTTCAATAATTCTATATAGCCTACAAGATCGCTGTTCTCCGAAAATGTTACCAAAAATTTTGTACTTAAATTCTGTACGTGTACGACGAAGCTTGTTTCGCTCATTACTGACACTGGTATTCACAGCTCCTACAGAAATTAGAGTGTAGTATTAGAAATGGAACGACATGAAAGGAAAGCCGTGATTGAGAAGGGAGTGAGAATGGGTTGCAGCCTATCCACAATGTTACTCAATTTGCAGATCGAGAGAGCAGTAAAGGAAATCGAGAGCAAATTGTAAAGGAAGTTGAAGCTCAGGGAGCAGAAATAAAAACTTTGAGGTTTGCCGATGACATCGTAATTCTGTCAAAGACGGCAAAGGATTTGGAAGAGCAGTTGAACGGAATGGACAGGTGTTGAATATTCGAGAGAGCTCTTAGCGACTTCCAGCGAACTTTATACGTTATTTCAAGCCCTTATGAAAATTTTTCTCGCTGACGCCTCCCATAAAATGATTAAAGCAGAAAAGATTAATCGCATACTTCATTTCCGCTGTTCACGCAGTAAAACCTTCAACACCAGGCATGGCGGTTTAATTTATTACGTCCATAAAGTAACTCTATTCGCAACACACTTTTCAGACAGTATCGAAATACATCACCGAATGTAACTGCAAAATTATATCACTGTGCGACACATAGCTCAGGAGATATGACGTCGTAGACACTGAGAATACTTTTGCTTAAAATGGAACGCAAATTACCCGCCTACATTGATCCAGTGTTTCATAATGAGAGCACTTACCGACTTCCACCAAACTTTAAGCGTAATTTCAAACTGTTTCCTCGCTTATATGCTTAGCGACGAACATTTAATACATCAACTCATTTGGGAAGTAATTAGATGTCTGTAGCTCTTTTATACATGCGAATTCGGCGACTTGCGCGTCGATGGGGATGGGATGATTATGACAACGCAACACCCAGTCACTGGGCGGAGAAAATCTCCGACCCAGCCGGAAATCAAATCCGGGCCCCTTGGCATGACATTCCATCGCGCTGACCACTCATCTACCGGAGCGGACACGTATAAGTTACACAATACGGTTGAACTTCACAATTGTGGTAATCAGTAATCATCCCGTAATACGCACACTCCGGTTCCAGATGCAAGCTTTCTTCGTATCAGGGGCTATTAACGACCACCAAAGTAACAATAAGAATAATAAATCATTCACAGAGTAATGACTACCGCAGCGCCACACATCGATACACCGGGTACGTATTCATCAGTTGCAAAGAGGCAGGAATGCTTTCGAACAACAACCGACAAGACACGATCTAAATATCGCCAACGTCAAAAGTGTGCGAAACATTTCCGCCCAAAGCAGCGTTCCCTAATGAAGAGAACAATATTCAAGTATTTGTCGAACGAGTGTTTTGTAAGCTACTTCTTTTTCCGGCAACGTGTGGCCGCAGTAGTGTTGGTGTCAATATTGCTGCAGTGTAGTGGGTATACACGGCAGTATCGTGATATGTCCCGGCAATATTGCTGATGGAACAGGTTATTGCAGGTATTTGTCGACATATTGCCAATGCGTCGCCTGCGTTGTCCACCAATGATGGAGAATATTTCGTTTTGCCGAGCCATATCCGTCTCTGTCTTCTGTATAAGCTTCCCTCTCTCTGCAGCGCCAAGTCGGTATTATCCTGCTGCAGTCCGAAGACAGAGGCGCTCGATTTGTTTGTTGTCTACAAGAATGAGAAAAGCACGAATTCCATAAATGTGATACACACACAAATGACAAGAGATACGGTACACGGAAAATAATATATACGAAGATCGGAATCTGAAAAAGAACTTTCTCGTTGCTGCTGTCGTAACTGAAGATCTGCAGGAGTGAGCCATAATTTTGTCCTACTTCAACAATGGACTGCGTTTCCAGTTGCTGCACTGTTTCATTTGCGCACTGTAATGCACCTATTAACTGCACCTCAGCAGAACTGTGTCTACAAGGAACCCAGAACATATACTCTCTTCTGAGAATGCTCCACTCTTGTTGCGCAGTGACCTTAGCGTGGAACAACATGTGTAACTTACTTCCCGAAGTCCCCTCGTAATAACAGGAATGATAAACTTTCTGTGTAATGGCGAGATGATATTGGTACAATGTCCAGCCAGTCACGGAGTAATCGGTGCGATATTCCTTGATGGCACAATGACTAGCGAAAGGTGCGCGAAGGTTTTGGAAGATGATTTCATCCGCATTATCCAAAATGGCGGTGATTTAGACAAGGTGTGGCTTGTGCAAGACGGAGCTCGAGCAGATGAAAGTTTGATGTCGTGCAGGAGCACTTCGCGGACCGCATTCTGGCTCTGGGGCACCCAGAAGCCACTGGCATGCGCATCGACTGATCGCCGTATTCTCCGGATCTGAACAATGCGATTCCTTTTCGTGGGGCTATATTAAAGACAAGGTATACAGCGGTAACCCCAAAACCACTGATGAGCTGAAAACAGCCATTCAGGAGGTCATCGACAGCATCGATATTCTGACACTTCAGCGGGGAATGCAGGGTTTCGCTATTCGTCTGCGCCGCATCATGATGGCAGGCATATCGAACATGTCGTAACCTAGATCCGAATATCTTTAGTGACGTTTACATGTTGACCAAAGTGTGTGCACGAAGCAGTTTGTATCTAATTTACGTTTCTTTCATAGAGTTCAATAATTGTTACCCTGCATGTTTCTATTGAAATTGTCTTGATCGCAGAAATTAAGAGCAAGGTTGTCCGGTTTCAACTGCTGTCCAACGATCATGAGTACCATTCAGCTAGCTGTGGAATAAAGTTTTGCAGTAATGCTCGCAACATGACCAGAAATTTTACAGAAATGTCATATTTTCATTCTTTCCGTCCACTTTTTAGTAGCTAACACATATTTATTGAACCCAGAACAATACAATAGGTCTCGTTGCTTCCGTTTTCATTAAAAGCTGTTAAGGATCTCACGAATTACCGTAAATGGAAATAGATTGTTCTTCTAATATTTAGCACTGGAATGAGATTCTGAAGTTTGTTTGTGCTACAGAGGAATGTCTGCATGCTGTGCTTGTTTTGGTGTACTTGTTTTTAAAAAAAGAAAAACCTGCCTTACTTTTAGAAATCATGGCAAAAACGCCAGGGATGCGATTTTATATCTGGGATGATCGGGGCAATAACATGTCACTTCTGTGAAAAAAAAAGAAAGAAAAGAAAATGTTCTAGAACCGGCTCTGGAGCTAGACCAGGTGACACTGTTGATGCAGACGTTAACCTCGACGGCCCTCCTTTTGCTAATTGATTGGAGCACCGGCGTTCACACATTTCTCTCATCATCGTCCAACATAACCTTGAGAACACACTGTACACACATCCATGCCACGCAAAACATACCCTCCAGAAACATCTCCCATACAGCGCGAGGAAAGGGGCAACTGTACGCGGAGGAAGAGATCCTTTTAAGATTAGGTAATCTGAATCTACGCCTCTGACCCTCTCAACTAACAATGCCAGACGGCAGGTCGGTTTGGAATTTAATCTTGGACTCTAGCGCAAAGTTCGGTAACCGAGACAGGCGTTCCTTGCAATGACGGTCGTCCCGTTGCGTTTCACTTGCTCGTATCGACTGTTTAGAAACAGAAGGCAGTTCAGTCGGCGAGTTTCCGTCACGTGAGAGGTTCTTTCGGAGACGAGCCTTGCGGGTGACGTTCGCTTTAGTCTCGAGCAAGTAACAGTGTAGTCTTATCTCGAAACGAGAGCCCGTTATCTGCCGTCAGATTACTCTCAATCTTACGCCGACTGTGCGAGATAATTGTTTTTTAACTGTTCAGTTGCAATCTCTCCGATGAAGGCAATCGCTTAAGGGTCTTTCCCTGAATCGCTGCGTACGTTTCACACTTGCCTGTGTCCTTGGCAATACAGTTTTATCAGTACCAATGCAAATAACAGAAAAGTCGTACAAGCAGTTGTTCGGAAACTAGTGCCCGTTGATATGGAATATCTCCCAGAAATGTTGACACAAACTTCGAAGTGTTGTAAACCAACAAGGCGACACCTCCGGCAGCTATCGTGACTCTGTACGGCGACGACTGCAGGTGGAACATCTCGCAGGGTTGTTTATTTTCAGTGACTGCGACTGACAGTGACGATCACCAGTGGAGAAGACGCCGAGCTAGCCGTTGCGTAGACTGTTGCTCTGTTGTCTTGGTGGATGACGGTTGCGGAAACAGATTTCCATCTGCAGTTTATTTTTCTCTTGCATACCGAAAAACAATGCAGATTTGAGAGGGTTCCAAGAGAAAAATAAACTGCGGATGGAAACCCGTTTCCGAAAGAATTCCAAGCAACAGAGTATCACATTCGTAAGAGACAGGACTTTTCTACACAGCAGCTACACTGTGTGATCAAACGAATATCCGGACATATGGCCGAAAATGACTTATAAGTTGTGACGCCCTCCATCGGTAACGAGCCAATTCAGTATGGTGTTGGCACACACTTAGCCTTGATGGCAGTTTCCACTCTCGCAGGCATACGTTCAATCAGGTGCTGGAATGTTTCATGGGGAATGGTAGCCCATTCTTCATGGAGTGCTGCACCGAGGAGAGGTATCGAGTCGGTCGGTGAGGCCTGGCACCAAGTCGGCGTTCCAAAACATCGCCAAGATGTTCTATACGATTCTGGTCAGGACTTTGTGCAGGCCAGTCCATTACAGGGATGTTATTGTCGTATTAACCCTCCGCCACACGCCTTGCATTATGAACAGATGCTCGATCGTGTTGAAAGGTGCAATCGCCACCCCGAATCGCTCTTCAACAGTGGGAAGCAAGAAGGTACTTAAAACATCAATGCAAGCCTGTGCTATGATAGTGCCACGCAAAACAACAAAGCCCCTCCATGAAAAACACGACCACACCATAACAGCACTGCCTCCGAATTTCACTGTTGGCACTACACACGCTGGCAGATGACGTTCACCGGGTATTCGCCCTACCCACACCCTGTCATCGGATCGCCGCATTGTGTATCGTGATTCGTCACTGCACACAATGTTTTTCCACTGTTCAATCGTCCAATGTTTAATCTCCTTACACCAAGCGAGGCGTCGTTTGGCGTTTACCGGCGTGATGTGTGGCTTATGAGCAGCCGCTCGACCATGAAATCCAAGTTTTCTCAACTCCCGCCTAACTGCCATAGTACTTGCACTGGGTCCTGATGCAGTATGGAATTACTGTGTGACGGTCTGGATAGATGTCTGCCTATTACACAATACGACGCTCTTCAACTGTCGGCGTCTCTGTCAGCCAACAGACGAGGTCGGCCTGTACGCTTTTGTGCTGTACGTGTCCCTTCACGTTTCCACTTCACTATCATATCGTAAACGGTGGACCTAGGGAGGTTTAGGAGTGGAAATCTCGCGTACAGACGTATGACACAAGTGACACACAACCTCCTGACCAAGTTCGAAGTCCGTGAGTTCCGCGGAGCGCCCTATTGTGCTCTTTCACGATGTCTAATGACTGCTGAGGTGGCTGATATGGAGTACCTGGCACTAGGTAATGCGACTAATATGAAAAACGTATGTTTTTGGGGGTGTCCGGATACTTTTCATCACATAGTGTAGTTCCGTCTTCTTAACTGGTGATCGCGACAATCAGTCGAGATCACTGAATAATAAAACAACAATGCGAGACGCTGCGCCTACAGTGCATCAGTGTACAAAGTCACCTCTTCTGTCGAAGGGGCGGCTAAAGGCAGGCGCCGGAGCCTATAGCTTCGACGCTCTGTAACGACCTTGGATGACGTTTCTGGACAACGGGCTCCCCTCCTCGATTTGTTCCTCAAGGCGCCCTCTACAGCCCCTCGAAGTTTGTCAACATTTCTGGGACTCTCTGTGTATACTTGTACTTTACTCGTCCTTCCTGGGGTACATTGTCTTCCACTCGAAGTTCATATCTGATTTTTTGTTATAAAACTTCTTTGTCTTGGTTGCACATTTATAAAACAATGACAGGTTTCTATTGGTGTAACAAGCTTCTTCAGATCATTATAATTTCGTTACAGTGAGTAGCTCGCTAGTGTAGTACAAACATCTACTGTGTCGTATATTACGTAAATTAGTTTTAATGACAGTACGTGTTTAAACTACATGTGACGATTTACTCACTCTGATGAATTTTTAATGGTCTAGAGTTGATTGCTTGAGTAATCGAAACTGGCCTCAATTTTATAAATGTGCGACCAACTCACAAAAATTTATATTGAAAACTAGGAGCACGTACTCCACAAACTTTACCATGTCAAATCTTACATTATTTCTTTTTGATTATGTTTTCCTCTGTACGCGCTCCGCTTGCCATGGCGATCATCTCAGTCATAGCCGTAAACAGTTTCTATACGTCTGGTCGACGGCGGGATCACAACCTCGGATTTGGGGAAGGTGATGACCTAGTAGTAAGTACGATCCTGGCATTTGCGTTTATTGATGGGAACCACAAAAGTCCAAATACTCATGCCTGGACGAGGATTAGAAGTGCATTCTCCCCCATGCCAGTCCATCTCGCTCAGTACGAACAGAACAGAGAGACTGGGGGAGGGGGGCGGGGGTGGGTGTGTAGGCGATGGTGTTGGATCTCCGCCACAACTTGTACGCTTAGCCTGTAGAGAGTACTATGTGTGAGAAAAGTAATGAGACTGGTCAGAGTGCGGGCGATCTGGCAACGGCGTGTTGTTCTATTTGTGTAGGGAGGTGTATGCATCCCTTCCAGATGCTCAGTCCGAGTTTCAGCTTAGTACAGCGATCTCGTGACTTCTGAGAGCGTCGTCATTAATGTTGCGTTTTTGTTGCGTATCACGAAAATAATGGAACAGCGAAATTTAGAGCACAAATTTTTCGCTGGTGCAAATCATTTTTGGAAGGCCGAGTACACGTTGAAGCTGAACCTCGCTCAGGAAGACATTCAACTTCAAAAAACGTCGCAGTTGTGCGTGCTCTTGTGAGATCGGACCGACGTTGAACATTAAGGGCGATGGGTGACTTGTTGAACTTAAAACACTTTAACGTACATAAAATTTTGACCGGAGTTTTGCCCATGCGAAAGATCTGTGGCGATATGGTGCCAAAAAAACCTCACAATTGAGGAGAAGGATAATCGCAGATACGTGTACATTGATCTTCGTGAGACGGTTACCAATTACCACAAATAGTTCCGTCGCTTGATCACATGTGATGAACCCAAGATTTTTGGGTACGCCGCTGAGACAAAGCGGTACAGTGAGGAATGGCACACTGGGACATCTCCTCGAACCAAAAAAAGCTTAAATGAGCAAATCAGAGATTTGTTTTTTTGATAGTAGGGTGTCATGCATAAAGAATTTGTACCTCCAGGATAAAGTGTCAACCAAGTGATCTATGAAGATGTCCTTGGAAGGCTCTGCAAAAGGGCGAAGCGAGTGAGACCGGACATTGCAGACAAGTGGATGGTGCATCGTGACTTCGCCCCATCTCACTTGGAATTTTCGACGTTAAAAGGCATTCCTGTTTTTCCGCAGCCCCCCCCCCCTCCCCCCTATGCACCTGATCAGAGTCCTCGTGACTTTTTTTCCCTTCCCGAAATTGGAAAAGTCTCAAAAGGGCGTCATTTTGGGACATTGGAGAACATTCGAAAGAATGTGTCCGACCTGTTAAAGGCCCTACCAGTTGAAGCTTTTCAGCACTGCTACCAGTACTATGAACAAGGTCTCCAGCGGAGTGCGGCTGCCGAAGGGAACTACTTTCAACGGGACAACTTTGTTTGAAAAATATAAAAACTGTGGTACATAAAATAATCTGTCTCATTATGTTTCTCATACATCTCGTAGAGGTAGATGTACAACGTCCTATCGACGACCGGGTCGTTAGAAACGGAAGGCAAGGATGAGGGAGGAACTCGGTCGTTTCCTTTTCAAAGCAACAGTCCCGACATTTGCGTCAAGCGATTTAGTATTAACAGCGGGAAAACTAAATCACTGCGCCACTTGGTTGGCTCACAGCCTGGATGGAGTGAGTATTCGAACGAGTAGAAGCTGATTCTTATGCAAGCAGCCGCTTTATCCCCAACGTATAGCACTCGCAACCTCCCACACCACAAAACCTTTACATCACAATATCCTCTAAGACCCAGCGTTGAATATTCGCAAGTCATTACCTATTGGTTAAGGACCAGTAACTCCTCGTTTCTGTAAAGAATCGACTCAAAAGACTTGCACCAGGCGAACGGTCTACCCGACGGGAGGCCCTAGCCACAAGATTTTTAAACGTGATCTCGTTTTAAATCAACGGTGAAACGATTTTTAAGGCAGGAAGATCCTTCTGTCTCTAAGGACGCATTTAAAAAACGTAATCCAAAGCCTGACCGCGGGTATGATTGTAGCTACTTACAGTTTGGCTTTACTATAAAGACCGGTACAGCAACCAGCGATAACCCAATTCCACAATGCGTTGTATGCTTAGAAACGCTTTCAAATCAAAACGTGCAGCCTTATTTATTAAAACGTCGTTAAATTTCTAATCACTCTTAGTTGGTACACCTATTGAATTTTCCAAAGGAAATCTGCGTTTTGTAGAAGAGAATCCAAATGAATGGCAGGTTTTACCAAGACAGATATCATCTTGATAGAAGCCTCACACAGTCAGTTGGTGAGTCTCACTTACTGTCTGCCCGATGCTAGAGCCACGGTGCAAGCGGTTCTGGGCAGAAATGCGGCCAAAGAAATGCAAGAAGGTCCGTTATCCAACAGTATTGTAAAAAGCAGAACTGACGACATGGCTTCTGATACTGAAAAAATGTTGTTGTTAGAGCTGCAAGAGTGCACGTATTTCACTCTTCAAATAAGTACCTCACGTGAACATGTCTCTAAAAAATTACTTGCACGAAACCTTATTACTTGGATGTGTCGTATTCCTAGCACACGTAGTAGTTGATTGGCTCGACACAAGAACTCAATGTATTTTGTCAACGCTGATCAAGATGGCGGAAGTTATTGTTGTGTCTGGGAATCCTGCCTACTAGTTTCGCTAGACAAACAATCAAACAACTAGTATTAATGAGTTTTATTACAATTTATTTATTTATTGTTCCGTGGGACCAAATTAAGGAGAAGTTTCCATGGTCATGGAACGAGTCAATACATGAAATTATAACACGATATTAGAAACAGATAAAATGAAATATAAAAAAACATATTCAGGTGACAAGTCGTTAACAATAGTTAACTTTGGCAATTACACAGAGGTGTCGCAAGTAAAAGGTGACATACGAAATAATCAGTCTTTGCAGTGACTGCTGATCTCTAACTGGCAAAATTCTGTCCTGAACTGCTATCGAAGTGGCTAATCTTGAAGCTGCTATCCGAGTGGGCTGTCACCAGTCGGGCGCGGCGCTTATGTCCTCTTCACGTTGGGGCCGCTGCTGTTGCGCTGTCGTCCTGGAAGGGAGGTCTGTCAGCGTGCGACTGACTGACTTCTCACAGCCTTATCTCCCCTTTCGTTCCCGACTGGCGTGAGGTATGACGTAACAGTTGTCCCCCCCCCCCCCCCCGCCGTACCGTTCCTCACCTCCCCTCCCCCTCCCCTCTGCCGCACCACTTAAAAGGAAGTGTACCAAATTTCTTAAAATGTCATGTGCTATGCAGTCCTGAAACCCCTGGTCTATTGTTAAAATTCCGAGACTGTACTTTCCTAAAAGAGTCAATCAATGTATTACTTCTTGCTAGGTGTTACTCGCGAAAAGACCCGAAGATAAAATTAGAGATTCGAGCCCACTCTCAGCCACCCACACTCAGGTGGCTTGCGGAGTATACAGGGTGCTCCATTGATCGTGACCGGGCCAAATATCTCACGAAATAAGCGTCAAACGAAAACACTACAAAGAACGAAACTCGTCTAGCTCGAAGGGGGAAACCAGATGGCGCTATGGTTGGCCTGCTAGATGGCGCTGCCGTAGGTCAAACGGATATCAACTGCGTTTCTTAAAATAGGGAACCCCCATTTTTATTACGTATTCGTGTAGTACGTAAAGAAATATGAATGTTTTAGTTGGACCACTTTTTTAGCTTTCTGATAGATGGCGTTGTAATAGTCACAAACGTGTAAGTACGTGGTATCACGTAACATTCCGCCAGTGCGGACGGTATGTGCTTCGTGATACACTACCCGTGTTAAAATAGACCGTTTACCAGCTACGGAAAAGGTCGATATCGTGTTGATGTATGGCTATTGTGATCAAAATGCCCAACGGGCGTGTGCTACATATGCTGCTCGGTATCCTGGACGACATCATCCACGTGTCCGGACCGTTCGCCGGATAGTTACGTTATTTAAGGAGACAGGAAGTGTTCAGCCTCATGTGAAACGTCAACCACGACCTGCAACAAATGATGATGCCCAACTAGGTGGCCGGCCAAGGTGGCCGAGCGGTTCTAGGCGCTTCAGTCCGGAAATGCGCGACTGCTACGGTTGCAGGTTCGAATCCTGCCTCGGGCATGGGTGTGTGTGGTGTCCTTAGGTTAGTTAGGTTTAAGTAGTTCTAAGTTCTAGGGGACTGATGACCTAAGATGCTAAGTCCCATAGTTCTCAAAGCCATTTGAACCATTTGAACCCAAGTAGGTGTTTTAGCTGCTGTCGCGGCTAATCCGCACATCAGTAGCAGACAAATTGCACGAGAATCGGGAATCTCAAAAACGTCGGTGTTGAGAATGCTGCATCAACATCGATTGCACCCGTACCATATTTGTATGCACCAGGAATTGCAGGGCGGCGACTTTGAACGTCGTGTACAGTTCTGCACGGGAGAAATTACGGGACGATGACAGATTTTTTGCACGCGTTCTATTTAGCGACGAAGCGTCATTCACCAACAGCGATAACGTAAACCGGCATAATATGCACTATTGGGCAACGGAAAATCGACGATGGTTGTGACAAGTGGAACATCAGCGACCTTGGCGGGTTAATGTATGGTGCGGCATTGTGGGAAGAAGGATAATTGGCCCCCATTTTATCGATGGCAATCTAAATGGTGCAATGTTTGCTGATTTAGTACGTAATGTTCTACCGATGTTACTACAAGAAGTTTCACTGCATGACAGAATGGCGATGTACTTCCAACGTGATGAATGTCCGGCACATAACTCGTGTGAGGTTGAAGCGGTACTGAATAGCATATTTCATGACAGATGGATTGGTCGTCGAAGCACCATACCATGGCCCGCACGTTCACCGGATCTGACGTCCCCGGATTTCCTTCTGTGGGGAAACTTGAACGATATTTGCTATCGTGATCCACCGACAAAGCCTGACAACATGCTTCAGCGCATTGTCAATGCATGTGCGAACAAAACGGAAGGCGAACTACTCGCTGTTGAGAGGAATGTCGTTACACGTTTTGCCAAATGCATTGAGGTTGACGGACATCATTTTGAGCATTTATTACATTAACATGGTATTTACAGGCAATCACGCTGTAACAGCATGCGTTCTCAGAAACGATAAGTTCACAAAGGTGCGTGTATCACTTTGGAACAACCGAAATAAAATGTTTAACCATACCTACGTTCTGTATTTCAATTTAAAAAACCTACCTGTTACCAGCTGTTCGTCGAAAATTGTCAGTCATATGTTTGTGACTATTACAGCGCCATGTATCACAAAGCTAAAGAAGTGGTCCAACTAAAACATTCATATTTCTTTACGTACTACACAAATATGTAATAAAAATGGGGGTCCCTATTTAAAAAAAAAAAACGCAGCTGATATCCGTTTGACATACGACAGCGCCATCTAGCGGGCCAACCATAGCTCCATCTGGTTTCCCCCTTCAAGCTAGATGAGTTTCGTTCTTTGTAGTTTTTTCGTTTGACGCTTATTTCGTGAGATATTTGGCCCGGTCACTATCAGTGGAGCACCCTGTATATGTAAACGTAAAATACGGCATGTACAAACGCAGCTTAACACGAGGGCCGAGTAAGGCTACAAGTGTCACGTGACAGACTTCAGCCCAATCGTGACCTGCAGACGGTGGCGGGCGGAGGGGGAAAGGACGGCCGCACTTCCCCTGTATTTTAACGCCGAGCTTCACCGCACCCAGGTGCTCTTTTTTTGTTATGTCGGCGGATAGCCGTTGGAGGCTGTGTCTCGGGCGCGTCAGGATGCAGACAGAGAGGCGTGTGTTCCCCGAGCAGCCGTTACGCCGCGCCGACAATGGAGGGCGTGGCGCGGTTCCGTTACCACGGCAACCGGCAGCCGGCAGCTGGCAGCTGTACAGTCCCGGCGTCACGGGCCGCCCGCTCTTCCGGGAAGTCCGGGACCGACTGCGGGCGCCCGACTGGAACTCTCCAGCAGTGGGCGACTGGAGGCGGCGCGTCCGCCTCCGGCAGGGGGCGCAAACTTGCCACCCGCCGCTGGCCCGACGCCAGTTCCGCAGTGGGCCACGGGATACAGAGTCCGCGCCTCGTGACAGCTGACAGCTGACAGGTAGCCCCTGCGACTTGACGGAGCCACACCAGCGCGAGACCTACGCGCTATCCCGTAGTTTACCAGATGTATCGGACGGAGTGAGACAGGGTTGTAACCTCTCCCCGATGCTATTCAATCTGTATATTGAGCAAGCAGTAAAGGAAACAAAAGAAAAATTCGGAACAGGAATTAAAATCCATGGAGAAGAAATAAAAACATTGAGGTTCGCCGATGACATTGTAATTCTGTCAGAGACAGCAAAGGACTTGGAAGAGCAGTTGAACGGAATGGCATAGCATTCACACAAGGTTGGCGCCGGTGGCGACACCTACAACGTGCTGACATGAGGAAAGTTTCCAACAGATTTCTCATACACAAACAGCTGTTGATCGGCGTTGCCTGGTGAAACGTTGTGATGATACCTCGTGTAAGGAGGAGAAATGCGTACCATCACGTTTCCGATCTTGACTAAGGTCGGATCGTAGCCTACCGCGATTGCGGTTTGTCGTATCGCGACATTGCTGCTCGCGTTGGTCGAGATCCAATGACTTAGCAGAAGATGGAATCGGTGGGTTCAGGAGGATAATACGGAACGCCGTGCTGGATCCCAACGGCCTCGTATCACTAACAGTCAAGATGACAGGCATCTTATCCGCATGGCTGTAACGGATCGTGCAGCCACGTCTCGATCCCTGAGTCAACAGAAGGGGAGACGTTTGCAAGACAACAACCATTTGCACGAACAGTTCGAAGACGTTTGCAGCAGCATGGACTATCAGCTCGGAGACCATGGCTGCGGTTACCCTTGACGCCGCATCACAGACAGGACCGCCTGCGATGGTGTACTCTACGACGAACCTGGGTGCACGAATGGCAAAACGTCATTTTTTCGGATGAATCCAAGTTCTGTTTGCAGCATCATGATGGTCGCATCCGTGTTTGGTGACATCGAGGTGAACGCACATTGGAAGCGCGTATTCGTCATCGCCATACTGGCGTATCACCCGGCGTGATGGTATGGGGTGCTACTGGTTACACGTCTCGGTTACCCTTTGTTCGCATTGACGGCACTTTGAACAGTGGACGTTACACTGCAGATGTGTTACGACCCGTGGCTCTACCCTTCATTCGATCCCTGCGAAACCCTACATTTCAGCAGGATAATTCACGACCGCATGTTGCAGGTCCTGTACGGGCCTTTCTGGATACAGAAAATGTTCGACTGCTGCCTTGGCCAGCACATTCTCCAGATCTCTCACCAACTGACAACGTCTGGTCAATGGTGGCCGTGCAACTGGCTCGTCACAATACGCCAGTCACTACTCTTGATGAACTGTGGTATCGTGTTGAAGCTGCATGGGCAGCTGTACCTCTATACGCCATCCAAGCTCTGTTTGACTCAATGCCCAGGCGTATCAAGGCCGTTATTGCAGCCAGAGTTGGTTGTTCTGGGTACTGATTCTCAGGATCTATGCACCCAAATTGCGTGAAAATGTAATCACATGTCAGTTCTAGTATAATATATTTGTCCAATGAATACCCGTTTATTATCCGCATTTTTTCTTGGTGTAGTAATTTTAACGGCCAGTAGTGTATATACAGATATAGACGCAGATAGTCGTAATTGAAATGGAGGGTACTGTAAGTTATAGGACTAACGGCAAAACAATATTTCAACGTTTTCACTTCCAAAAGATGAAAACATGCGAACAAATCACCGTGCATATTTAGAACCTGGAAAGAACGTGCTCATGGTTCCGCCGGCTGCTGGGGATGAGTTCACTGGAAGAGGAATAAACCGTGACATCAACTCATATTATGCAATCTACACAGATTAGTCTTAAGGCAACCATGTGACTGAATAGTTCAACCTGTCGTTGAATGACAGCGATTGTTTCAAGCACTAACATCTGATGACTTTGAAAGTGCTTTCCCGAGCAGCACACATCATAGAGAAGTGTCGAAACGGCTTCTGGGAATGAGAGATGGTTATACTCGCTTTTCTGAATGCTGTAAGTCACTTGAAGTAAAAGGGTGAAAGAAATCATTTCGAAAACATGACCCAGTCCTGGAAATACCTGGAACCTCACGACCGCTACGGTCGCAGGTTCGAATCCTGCCTCGGGCATGGATGTGTGTGATGTCCTTAGGTTAGTTAGGTTTAAGTAGTTCTAAGTTCTAGGGGACTTATGACCACAGCAGTTGAGTCCCATAGTGCTCAGAGCCATTTGAACCATTTGAACCTGGAAATACTTTGGCAAACAGTTATCGCAAAACAAGGAAGAAACGTCTTGTGAACATGATTAAATGGATTTTCCTTAAATTTTGAAAATAAACGCCGTTTGCTGAGTACTGGAGTGTCTTTTCCTCACTGCTTTTCTTCGCTAGTGGATCTGTTTTTCTGCTCCAGTATCAGGTACGGCCTCACAGATCTCGCTCTCCCAGGGCAGTCGCAACTTGCTGTTCTGTAGTGGCGCCTCCGCGCATCGGTCATAACACGCTAATTGCCGATAATTCCAGAAGGCGTGACCTCCCTGCTCAGGTCAAGTGGCTAACGCCCCACGTGCGCGCTTTGTAATTTCGCGGTGAAGGAGATCTTTCAAGATAGCTGTACCGAAATGTGACGTACCTGCCCTTCTTACGCTTTCACTGTTTATTCTGCTTTGTAAATTTTCCATCATTTTTCTGTTTGTTCGCCAGAAAAAACGACGAGTATGTTACAAAGCTGATGAAACACAATTTTTTAATGATTCTAGCACGTTCGTGACCGCTTGAAGGAAGGCAGTTTAGTTTAACTTCCCGCAGACATTAGTGTTGTTACACAAGTGGTACTAGCAGTACCGTGCGTATAAACCGCCAGTTTATGTTCAGCTGTCAGCTGGGTAAGACAAATTCACGATGGCCGGACGGAAAACTGAACCCCGTTTTTCGCAGACATGAGTCCAGTGCTTTAAGCACTGGCCAGCTAACTCAGATCACATCTGAGAAACTGGCAAATTAAGCGGTTGATGGTACTGTCTACGAAATCAATTACCCCAAAGTTGAGCAGCCACCAAGTGTGAGATGACCTAGATCTGAACGTAACACATTGCAATGAAATGTGCAAAAATTGTAACGGCCACATATCTTGTGGCTTTTTCGAAAACACTGGGCAGCGAAAACGCCGAAATATAGACGTATTAAAGTATTTGCCAATGTTTTGCGCAACGGAATCATCTTAATTTCAGTTCTGTATCGGAGAGAGAGAGAGAGAGAGAGAGAGAGAGAGAGAGAGAGAAGAAGAAGAAGAAGAAGAAGAGAGTGAAGGTGTACCGTTTAACCTTGCATTTGTGATGACACATTCGTATTCGCTGTCAAGTATTTCTCAATTATGACAGAGCATACGGGTGGAGGAAAAATTCTCCGAAGTTTAACATTGAAAAATCTAAATAAAGATAATTGTTGTAATTTGGAACCTGAAACGTGAAACCTATGAAACCCGAAGAAAATAATACTGTATGGATGCGAAAAGTGGTGCTACAGGATTAGTTAAGAACTTGGCGAGTAGAGAATGAAACTAAGAGTGAATCGAAAAAATGAAAAGTGAAGAAGAATCTTTGGAAAACTGTGGGGTCCTGCCCTTTCGTCTCGTATAGGGTGCCTAAAGGATGCTGCGTTCTCGGAATGCTATATAACAGTTCACGCCAATCACATAAATAGTTTTTGAGTCGAGGGCCATGAAAGGGAAGCAGTGGTTGGGAAGGGAGCGAGACAGGGTTGTAGCCTCTCCCCGATGTTATTCAATCTATATATTGAGCAAGCAGTAAAGGAAACAACAGAAAAATTCGAAACAGGAATTAAAATCCATGGAGAAGAAATAAAAACTTTGAGGTTCGCCGATGACATTGTAATTCTGTCTGAGACAGCAAAGGACCTGGAAAGGCAGCTGAACGGAATGGACAGTGTCTTGAAAGTAGGATATAAGATGAACATCAACAAAAGCAAAACGAGGATAATGGAATGTAGTCGAATTAAATCAGATGATGCTGAGGGTTTTAGCTGAGGAAATGAGGCGCTTAAAGTAGTAAATGAGTCTTGCTATTTGGGGAGCAAAATAACTGATGATGGTCGAAGTAGAGAGGATATAAAATGTAGACTGGCAATGGCAAGGAAAGCGTTTCTGAAGAAGAGAAATTTGTTAACGTCGAGTATAGATTTAAATATCAGGAAGTCGTTTCCGAAAGTATTTGTATGGAGTGTAGACGTGTATGGAAGTGAAACGTGGACGATAAAAAGTTTAGCGGATACCATCTGAGCTGTGCATGGATACGGGCGCTTGATGGAGAGAGGCAGCAGATGCGTTCCTTCCAAGGTTTACGTTCAAACGGAAGCGGTGAAGCCACCAGCGCACACACTGACACCGTCTGCGACAGCAGTACGTAATCGCCGACCAATCAGAAGCCGACCAATCAGAAGCCGTCCACGGGATATATATGACAGTTGCTCCTGACGATGAGGACGGAGGTAATCGTCGAAAGCTCGACATTTTATCCAGAACTGACGTGGCAAGAATTCCGAGAATGTTTCACATGTAAGTGCCGCCGCGAAAAACTTCGTTCCCATATTTTCACAGTCCGGTTCGCCCTTACCCCGATTAAGGATGGAATGATGAGGACTACGATGATATCCAGTCCCCTGGCGGAGAAATTCTCCGAGCCGGCCGGGAATCGAACGCTGGACCCCGTCATCCAGGGGCACCAACGCCAGCCTCTAGGCCACGACCCACGGACTCGTGCTTCGAAGACCACGTTAAACAGAAGGTCGCGTTGTAATTGGGTAGCCACATCACTCCAAAAGTCAGAGGGTGGCAGACGCCTACGATCTCCAATATATAACTGCCCACGTCGTGTTGTGCCGACTCCACTGTACCTTGATTGGATTTTTATGTTTGTTTTATATGCCCGACTTCTAATTTCACCACACAAGTCTTCAGGGTTGAGCAGTTATTGCCCGATGACGACACGCAATACAGTTTGTTAAAGCGAAGTTCGCCGTTATTAATTATGTTTTTAGATTTAATTTTATTACTAGTAAAGAGACTCAACGTTCCTTTGTTGAAATGCTAATGTCTTTGCAATACATAATGTCGACTATTGAGTTAAAGTTCGTACCTATTTTGCCATTTTAGAGAAGAGAAACCTTAAACGCTTCCGCTTCTATAGTCTCAGTATCAAATGTTCACTAATTTCAATTTACTTCCTATCTCAGTTCAGTATTTAACACAAATTATATATCAATGTCATTTCAGAGATATTACGCCGATTCCACACTAACGGAATAACACGCAATTGTCATTTAACATCACTTTTATTAGTAATCCTTTTTCTTATGACGTAAATGTTAATGAATGATCACTATCTAGGAGGAAAGGGGGATTGGTCCTAATCATGAGATAATAACTTTTAATGAGCCCGCAATCGTTAATTAAATAAAAAGTCACGTTCAAAGATGATACGCGAACTATTTTCGGTACGTCCGTTTCCACGTATCTGTCAAAACTAATCCTGTCGCCCACAATTCAAATTAACACTGACATTAACCGCTTTTGTCGGAACATCGAATCGTAACTATTATGTGAAAGTTTATTATAGTCCCCGAATTAATTCCTTTCAGATACGCGCACGACCGAACAGCAGAACGGAACACAAACGATTTGTTTTAACAACCGAACAACGCAATGACGTTACATTACGACAATGTCTGCCCAATGAACATCTCTTTGACTTTATCTTCCCTACTCTGCTTAATTAAATTATTCCTAATTACAATTTATTCAGTTATTTAACGAAAACATCTAACAAAAATTAAAATAAATTTACCCCAACGTAAAAGATCCGTTATAAATAGAACCGTATCTAGCAAAGAATATCGGCTTTCGAACCGTCCTACTTTCTAGCGAGACCGATACGCCAAAACTGATAATATAAAATTCTGGAATGAAAATTTGGAATGAGCGGTGCAGCCCTTATATTAGAATGAAAATTTTGGTTCAAATGGCTCTAAGCACTATGGGACTTAACATCTGAGGTCATCAGTCCCCTAGACTTAGAACTACTCAAACCTAACTAACCTAAGGACATGACACACATCTATGCCCGAGGCAGGATTCGAACCTGCGACCGTAGCAGCAGTACGGTTCCGGACTGATGCACCTAGAACCGCTCGGTCACAGCGGCCGGCGAAAATTTTTGAATGAGCGGTGCAGCCTTTCTAGTGCAACGTTCAAGCGAAAACCGTTTCTTAATAACTGCTATCACGCTGAACACGGCACCATCTCCATAAACATGCCCATGAACACATCGTTCCAGGTACCTTGCCATTGGGCAATTTCCTGTTGCGCTACAGGGTACCGCGATGACAGAGTACGTGACAGCTCGATGTTTCTGGTCATCGTTTCAGCTGAAGGTCCTCACTCGAGCGACGACGTTTCGCCGTACGTGCAGCAACATCAGCACGTCGTCTGGGAAGGCGTGGAGTAACCGCATCCGCGCTTCGGCTGCCCACCCGGCGATGCCGCGTGGCTTCCTCCGTGCCGTGCAAGCTGTTTACGTCATGCAGCCTTTCAGCTGAAAGGCGGCCGTCGCAGTCGTTCTTTTTGTGTCTCCGATGCCATTCCCGGGAAACTTCCGTGACGCGAGACGATAAATTTCCCCGGGGACCGCCGCTGCCGCCACGGAGGAATTTCGGTTTACTCGGAATCCCCATCCCTCATTCAGCTGTTGGTCGATCCGCGACTGCCCGGGCCCATCTTTTGAGATTCCGCTTATAGAGAGCTATGTCGTGGTTTCCGGTTCAGATTTATGCTTCCTTTCCCCTAAGCGTGAGTTTCCACGAACTTGTTCCGAAAATTATCCCGTTGCGTGACTTTTGATCTTCGTGTGCTTACACGAACGACGTTCGAAATGCAAAAGCTGTTCTTCGCGAGCGCCTCGGTACTGATTTCTGCAAGGAAAAAACAGAATGGAACTCCAAATACGACACTGCCATGAAAGCAAACACTACAAATGGTTCAAATGGCTCTGAGCACTATGGGACTTAACATCTATGGTCATCAGTCCCCTAGAACTTAGAACGACTTAAACCTAACTAACCTAAGGACATCACACACATCCATGCCCGAGGCAGGATTTGAACCTGCGACCGTAGCGATCACGCGGTTCCAGACGGAAGTGCCTACACCGCACGGCCACACTGGCCGGCGCAAACACTACACTAGTACAAGATTCATTTCGAGGAGTGGAAACTACACTGAAATGACAAACGTAACTAATTCTGTAACAAACCCAACGTAACATTCTTTTTTTTCCATAAATGTTCGCCTACATCGTTACTTCAGATTTACTGTCAGATTTCGACTAAAAGTAACTCTCTTTAAAGATGCAGCACATTGGCTTTGTCGTTTGACTGGACACACATCGTCACGCAATATGAATAACAGTATTGGTTAGAAACAGTGTTGGTTACAATTTTAGATTTGTTTTCTTCAACTACGCGTTTCGCCTTATTTAGTCATCTTCAGGTTGATCTACATAGAAAACAGAGAACAAATACATCTGTTTAAGAATCGCGAACGCGTTGTGCAGACTTGGATAACCTAAAAGCATGTATAAACAGATCAAATACTGAAAGGGCAAATACCTTAATTTGGTATTTCTTAGAATGATCATTTAAACAACGTAGCCAAAGATGCCTAAATAAGGCGAAACGCGTAGTTGAAAAATATATGAAAAAAACTGAAATTGCAACCAAGGCTGTTTCTAACCAATACTGTTAAGCACTGGTTTGCTGTATGCCACATATGGATTGGAAGAATTTCTACAATACGAATAACGTAAACAGACAATGCCAAAGATGTTCATTTTTCATGAAGTTGGTTTTTATTAATCGAAGGGCAGGGCTCGAGCTGGGTGGCCGAGAATTTGTGTCGAGAGTTGTTATTTAGTATTAAGAGTTTCTATCTGTCGGTTGAGAAACTCAGTATCCGACGACTTTCCAAATTACTTGCAAGGTTTCAGTAAAATCCTGACCAGCAGAGAAGTGCTGCTAGCTATTTTGCAGTGGACTCTAATGAATGTTATGATAGTGGTCTTTACACAATGAGATATCACGAGTAATTAATCTTGAGGTGGTAATATATAGGGTGACAATTATTGAACTACACTACTGGCCATTAAAATTGCTACACCACGAAGATGACGTGCTACAGACGCGAAATTTAACCGACAGGAAGAAGATGCTGTGATATGCAAATGATTAGCTTTTCAGAACATTCACACAAGGTTGGCGCCGGTGGTGACACCTACAACGTGCTGACACGAGGAAAGTTTCCAACCGATTTCTCATACACAAACAGCAGTTGACCGGCGTTGCCTGATGAAATGTTGTCGTGGTGCCTCGTGTAAGGAGGAGAAATGCGTACCATCACGTTTCCGACTTTGATAAAGGTCGGATTGTATCCGATCGCGATTCCGGTTTATCGTATCGGATCCAATGACTGTTAGCAAATTATGGAATCGGTGGGTTCAGGAGGGTAATACGGAACGCCGTGCTGGATTCCAACGGTCTCGTATTACTAGCAGTCGAGATGACAGGCATCTTATCCGCATGGCTGAAACGGATCGTGCAGACATGTCTCGATCCCTGAGTCAACATATGGGGACGTCTGCAAGATAACAACCATCTGCACGAACAGTTCAAATGGTTCAAATGGCTCTGAGCACTATGGGACTTAACATCTATGGTCATCAGTCCCCTAGAACTTAGAACTACTTAAACCTAACTAACCTAAGGACATCACACAACACCCAGCCATCACGAGGCAGAGAAAATCCCTGACCCCGAGGGGGATCGAACCCGGGAACCCGGGCGTGGGAAGCGAGAACGCTACCGCACCACCACGAGATGCGGGCGCGAACAGTTCGAAGACGTTTGCAGCAGGATGGACTTTCAGCTCGGAGACCATGGCTGCGGTTACCCTTGACGCTGCATCACAGACACCAGGGCCTGCGATGGTGCACTCAACGACGAACCTGGGTGCACGAATGACAAAACGTCATTTTTTCGGATGAATCCAGGTTTTGTTTACAGCATCATAATGGTCGCATCCGTGTTTGCCGTCATCGCGGTGAACGCACATTGCAAGCGTGTATTCGTCATCGCCATACTGGCGTATCACCCGGCGTGATGGTATGGGGTGCCATTGGTTACACGTCTCGGTCATCTCTTGTTCGCATTGACGGTACTTTGAACAGTGGACGTTACATTTCAGATGTGTTACGACCCGTGGCTCTACCCTTCATTCGATCCCTGCGAAATCCTACATTTCAGGAGGATAATGCACGATCCCATGTTGCAGGTCCTGTATGGGCCTTTCTGGATACAGAAAATGTTCGACTGCTGCCCTGGCCAGCCCATTCACCAGATCTCTCACCAATTGAAAACGTCTCGTGAATGGTGACCGAGCAACTGGCTCGTCACAATACGCCAGTCACTACTCTTGATGAACTGTGGTATCGTGTTGAAGCTGCATGGGCAGCTGTACCTGTAAACGCCATCCAAGCTCTGTTTGACTTAATGCCCAAGCGCATCAAGGCCGTTATAACGGCCAGAGGTGGTTGTTCTGGGTACTGATTTCTCAGGATCTATGCACCCAAATTGCGTGAAAATGTAGTCACATGTCAGTTCTAGTATAATATGTTTGTCCAATGAATACCCGTTTATCATCTGCATTTCTCCTTGGTGTAGCAATTTTAATGGCCAGTAGTGTAGTTTCCGCACGTTCCAACCTTGCAGGAGTCACAGCTGTGTGCGGTCGGCCGGAAAGCGAGAGAGCGGACACTCGTTGTGATGATGACAGGCCTTGCCCAGCGAATCACAGTGCTTTTGTTCACTGCCCAGTGTTTATAGACATTCTGCAAGCGCCTATGAGTAGCTACGATGCTCTGGTTTACCGCCAAATGAAACTTAATGACAGCTCTGTGCTTGTCACGGACTTCCGTTACAGACGCCATTTTGAAGGCTACGTGTAGCACCGTCACCAATGACAACTTCATGGTACCACACGGGCTGAAGCGGGAAAGATCCACCATGTCCTATAACAAATAGCGCACTGTTCCAACTAAGATTGGCGGACGAAAACAATGTGTTGCGTTACTCACTGAACGCCGCACGTACATGGCGTGCTACAGCAATGTGCAACTTAACTTTGTGAAGCTCCTCGCAGCTTCAGTGGCTGCGTGTGGTCGGTGCAGGCGGCGATTAAGTTCTCAGGAACGACTATTGAAGGCAGGCGGTGGTCTCTTAAGTGGACTCTGAAGACCTTCCGGGAAAAGTCGCAGCGCCACAAAAAGGAAGGCTCCCTTCTGGGAAGAAACGTCCCCTCTTAACTAGCCAGGGTACTTCCCGCGAAGCGCGGCGCAACCGCAAAGATGTCGGACTCGTGTAGCAAGGTGCACACTGTCGTTTCTTTTGTAGTAGCCCGGTATCCTACCAGCTGCATGAATTGGGCTTCTCTCCAGGTGTCTTTCTTCTGGAGACTTCTCTTGCTACGCAGAAATAAATGTTTCTTTTTTTAAGTTTACGGTTTAGTTCTCTTAGAATTATAGTTGCTGGTTTTACTTCTTAAGAGGTACAGGTGCGTAGTTGGGCCCATAAGAAGCGATTTTTTACATTCATTGTGGCCAGCCGGTGTGGCCGAGCGGTTCTAGGTGCTACAGTCTGGAGCCGCGTGACCGCTACGGTCGCAGGTTCGAATCCTGCCTCGGGCATGGATCTGTATGATATCCTTAGGTGAGTTAGGTTTAAGTAGTTCTAAGTTCTAGGGGACCGATGATCTCAGATGTTAAGTCCCATAGTGCTCAGAGTCATTAATTGTGCAATAAAAAGTCGTTTCTTTTGAGTTAAACTGGATTTAGCTCAGAAGAGCACGACTAATGCCGCTACTAAAATCCTTGGCATTTTAATAGGCGATATAAAATACCAAACAGATAGGAACCCTAAATTTAAAACCTTTCTTAGGTGACTCTCTACAGCTGTTAAGTATTTTGATAACGCATATTTGCGCTATCAGCTGTACAATTATGCACTATGTGATCAAAAGTATCCGGACACACCCAGAAACATACGCTTTTTTTATATTATGTGCATAGTTCTGCCAACTATTGCCACGTACTCCATATCAGCGACCTCAGTAGTCATTACACATCGTGAGAGAGCACAATGGGGCGCTCCGCGCAACTCACGGAATTCGAACGTGGTCAGGTGGTTGGGTGTCACTTGTTTCATACGCTGTACGCGACATTTCCACGCTCTTGAACATCCCTAGGTCCACTGTTCCCGATGTGATAGTGAAGTGGAAACGTGAAGGGACACGTACAGCACAAAAGAGTAAAGGCCGACCTCGTCTGTTGACTGACAGATACCTCCGACAGTTGAAGAGGCTCGTAATGTGTAATAGCCAGAGATCTATCGAGACCATCACACAGGAATTCCAAACTGCATCAGGATCCACTGCAAGTACTATGACAGGCGGGAGGTGAGAAAACTTTGATTCATGGTCGAGCGGCTGCTCATAAGCCACACATCACGCCGGTAAATACCAATCGACGTCTCGCTTGGTGTAAGGAGATTAAACATTGGACGATTGAGCAGTGGAAAAACTTTTTGTCTGCAGTGACGAATCATGGTACACAATGTGGCGATCCGATGGCTGGGTGTTGGTATGGCGAATGGCCGGTGAACGTCATCTGCCAGCTTGTATAGTGCCAACAGAAAAATTCGGAGGCGGTGATGTTATGGTGTGGTCGTGTCCTTCATGGAGGGTCTTGCACCCCTTGTTGTTTTGCGAGGGCCGGCCGCGGTGGCCGATCGGTTCTAGGCGCTTCAGTCCGGAACCGCGCGACTGCTACGGTCACAGGTTCGAATCCTACCTCGGGCATGGATGTGTGTGATGTCCTTAAGATCGTTAGGTTTAAGTAGTTCTAAGTTCTAGGGAACTGATGATCTCAGATGTTAAGTCCCATAGTGCTCAGAGCCATTTGAACCATTTGTTTTGCGTGGCACTATCACAGCATAGGGCTACATTGATGTTTTCAGCACCTTCTTGCCTCCCACTGTTGAAGAGCAATTCGGGGATGTCGATTGCATGTTTTAACACGATCGAGCACCTGTTCATAGTGCACGGCCTGTGGCGGAGTGTCACATGGCAATAACATCTCAGTAATGGACTGGCCTGCACAGAGTCCTGATCTGAATGCTATAGAACACCATTGGGATGTTTTGGAACGCAGACTTCGTGCCAGGCCTCACCGACCGACATCGATACCTCTCCTCAGTGCAGAATGGGCTGCCATTCCCGAACAAACCTTCCAGCACCTGACTGAACGTATGCCTGCGAGACTGGAAGTGGGGCACCACTATTTTGAATTCCAGCATTACCGATGGAGTCCGCCACGAACTTGTAAGTCATTTTCAACCAGGTGTCCGGATACTTTTGATCACATGGTGTAAATTTATCCACCGGTTTCAGTTGCAACAACCATTCTCACAGGAGAAAAACAGTGCACATCAATGGTTCTCGATGTACATCTAAATCTACATGATTGTTCTGCAGTTTACAAGTAAGTGCTGGCAAAGGGTTCATCGAGCCAATTTCAGGATGTTTCGAAAAATGAAGACTTATCTTTCCGCATGAGCTCTGATTTGTCTTATCTCATTATGAAGATTACTTCTGCCTACGTAGGAGGGCGCCAAAAACCGTATTTTCTCCTTCTGAGCAGAATGTTGGTGATTGACATTTCATGAGAAGTTTCTGGCGCAACGAAAAACGTCTTTGTTTTAATGATTGCAACCCAATTCGCGTTCCATATCCATGGTACTCTCTTCCGTATTTCTCGATAATGCAAAACGAGCTGCCCCTTCGTTTGACTTCTTCGACGTCCTTCGTCAATCCTACCTGATGCGGATCCACACCGGACAGCAGTACTCCAGAAGAGGGAGGACAAGCGTAGTGTAGGCAGTCTCTTTAGTAGATGTGTTACATTTTTTAAGTCTTCTGGAAATAGATCGCAGTCTTTTGTTTGCTTTCCCCTCAACATAGTCTATCTGATCGTTACATTTTTAGTTGTATGTAACTGCAATCGCTGGGTATTTAGCTAAATTGACAGCCTTATATACGTGTGATTTACCGTGTGACCGAAATTATCGGCTTCCGTTTAGTATTCATGTGGATGACTTCACACTTGTCATTATTTAGAGCCAACTGTCACTTTTCGCGCCAAACAGATATCTTATCTGAATAATTTTACAATTGGTTTTGACCATGTGATGAAGGCGAAGTCACGCGAAGATACGCAATCCATTGAAACTTTGCGACTATAAAACGACGCCACTCGGTTGATAAACCGTGAGGATTTCATAGCTGAAATACGCCGAGAAACCCTGCAAGCATATTGTTGAATTTCTTTATTCCTGTAGTGGGAGCGTCGATTCAAATAAATATCAAATTACTACCTCCACATGTTGCAGGAAGTATTACGAGGAATATAGAAATTATAAAATAACAATTTTTGAAATATTTACTATCAAAAATAGTCTTGATCACAATCTATTTATTACGGTGACCGTTTTCGACCACTACTGTGGTCATCTTCAGACCAGTGAGTAAGAACCTCCTTCTGGTGGTAAATCGCTACTGGTGAAGATGCCCACAGTAGTGGTCGAAAACGGTCACCGTAATAAATAGATTGTGATCAAGACTGTTTTTGATAGTAAATATTTGTAACATATTTATCACTTTTCACTCCCACAATGTATTAAAAAAACAATTTCTGAGCTTCAGTCACTTTTATTGTGCAGTATTTATTGAAACGATGCGTTTCTGCCGGACTCCTAGAGGCTATTGACTGACAATACATCTGAAGTGACCTAAAGATATTGAGCTGGGTGTTCCAGCTCAGGTTGTCTTCCAAATGATGTTGCCCCTGTCCACAGAAACTGTAGTGTTCAGATCTAAAAATCATGTACTTTGTATATTATCTAAATTTACAACATACGTAATATCGTACAGTAAATTTTTTTGTGGACAGAGGACGTTCGGAAGACAGTCCGACTAGCGCACAAGGCACACACAGGAAAAAATCTTTGCCGCTTAGCATGCATTGGTAATCAAGAATGGATATATAAATAAGATGGCTGCGTGCTGCGGAATTGCATCGTGCCAATAAATATTGCATAACAAATGTTCACAGGAGAGCTTCTGTGAAGTTTGGAAGGTAGGAGACGAGGTACTGGCGGAATTTAAATCTGTGAGGAGGGGGCCTGAGTCGTGCTTGGGTAGCTCAGTTGGTAGAGCACTTGCCCGCGAAAGGCAAAGGTCCCGAGTTCGATACTCGGTCTGGCACACAGTTTTAATTTTCCAGGAAGTTTCATATCAGCGCACACTCCGCTGTAGACTTATTCATTCTACTGATAAATGTTATTTTATAAATTTCATAATAAACTCGGAGACCTCAGTGAATTTCATACAATGCGGATAAATGCAAAGAATTTAGAATGCCTTGCATGCAGCCGAATAGCTCAATAACTACATTTCACATTTTTGCTAGTTTTATTTAACTGACTTACTTTCCTCTATTGTAACACTATCGACGACTTACTCATAACAATATTTATACAATGAAACAGTTCGAATGCAACTGTGAATAGCCGGCCGTGGTGGCCGAGCGATTCTAGGCGCTTCAGTCAGTAACCGCGCGACTGCTACGGTCGCAGGTTCGAATCCTGCCTCGGGAAGAGATGTGTGTGATGTCCTTCGGTTAGTTAGGTTTAAGTAGTTCTAAGTTCTAGGGGACTGATGACCTTAGATGTTAAGTCCCATAGTGCTCAGAGCCATGTTTGAACCAACCGTGAATCATGGCCTTATGTTTCATCATTAAAAAAAAGAAACTCTCTCTTCGCAAAGCTATGTTCTTGTATGAGAGTTTATTAAGCATAGCCAGCTTGAGAAGTTGAGATGCGTGCGTGAGCTTTTGAAAGCAAGGATGTTAAGTCCCATAGTGCTCAGAGAAATTTTTGAACCAACCGTGAATCATGGCCTTATGTTTCATCATTAAAAAAAAGAAACTCTCTCTTCGCAAAGATATGTTCTTGTATGAGTGTTTATTAAGCATAGCCAACTTGAGAAGTTGAGGTACGTGCGTGAGCTTTTGAAAGCAAGGAAGACGAAGAAACGCTGTAGCTATAATTTCAGTGGTTGTTTCTGCGTTGAACCTTTCACGAAGTTGCACTTTGAGGAAGTACCCTTGACAGACAGGTTTATGAAACTTGAGATTACTGGAGCCACAGAAAATGAAGCGGCGAATTTCCGGAAACGTGGAGTACTATTCTGATTAGCTCTTGTTTCCAGCCCAGCTCCCTCGCTGCTTTTATTCCAAGTGGAGCGAAGTGGCGCTAATAATCCTCGTACGGAGGAATACCGCGTTCGAGTGGGGATCTCACGGAAAATGAGATACTTCTCTGGGCGGCGAGATAAGAAATTGGCTAGCGCTGCGAGTTTCGAAAGCGGATGCCGCGAGCCCCGAGGCGGTTGCTCTTCCGTGGAAGTGCCGCTTCGCCAGAACGGGACGGCGGCTCGCGCATGCGCACAGCGCAGCAGCTCCGAGCGGCGAGCCACTGTGTGAGCCGTCACACAGCTGGCGGCTGGCGAAGCGATATTTTTAAATCCGCAAGAGGCTTTCCGGCACCCACAGGGTCGACGTCGCCTTTCGTTGCTGATTTTCACCTTTACAGTAGGGACGACGGATTTGTGGGCAGGCCGGAGTGATGTATGCACGTTACTACTAATTTCTGTCGCTCCTGCACAAAGGCCGGTCTCAGCCATCCATTGTAGCGCTTTAGTGGTAAGGAATGACGAAAAATGAAATGTTGTTGTTGTTGCTGTTATGGTCTTCACTCCTGAGACTGGTTTGATGCAGCTCTCCATGCTATTCCATCCTGTGCAAGCTCCTTCATCTCCCAGTACCTACTGCAACCTACATCCTTCTGAATCTGCTTGGTGTATTCATCTCTTCGTCTCCCTCTACGATTTTTACCCTCCACACTGCCCTCCAATACTGAATTGGTGATCCCTTGATGCCTCAGAACATGTTCTACCAACCGATTCCTTCTTCTAGTCAGGTTGTGCCACAAGCTCCTCTTCTCCCCAATTCTATTCAACACCTCCTCATTAGTTATGTGATCTACTCATCTAATCTTCAGCATTCTTCTGTAGCACCACATTTCGAAAGCTTCTATTCTCTTCTTTTCCAAACTATTTATCGTCCATGTTTCACTTCCATACATGGCTACACTCCATGCGAATACTTTCAGAAACAACTTCCTGACACTTAAGTCTATACTCGATGTTAACAAATTTCTCTTCTTCAGAAACGCTTTCCTTGCCATTGCCAGTCTACATTTTATATCCTCTCTACTTCGACCATCATCAGTTATTTTGCTCCCCAAATAGCAAAACTCCTTTACTACTTTAAGTGTCTCATTTCCTAACCTAATTCCCTCAGCATCATCCGACTTAATTCGACTACATTCCATTATCCTCGTTTTGCTTTTGTTAATGATCATCTTATATCCTCCTTTCAAGACACTGTCCATTCCGTTCAACTGCTCTTCCAAGTCCTTTGCTGTCTCTGACAGAATTACAATGTCATCGGCGAACCTCAAAGTTTTTTTTTTTCTTCTCCATGGATTTTAATACCTACTCCGAATTTTTCTTTTGTTTCCTTTACTGCTTGCTCAATATACAGATTGAATAACATCGGGGGGAGGCTACAATCCTGTCTCACTCCCTTCCCAACCACTGCTTCCCTTTCATGCCCCTCGACTCTTATAACAGCCACCTGGTTTCGGTACAAATCGTAAATAGCCATTCGCTCCCTGTGTTTAACCCCTGCCACCTTTAGAATTTGAAGGAGAGTATTCCAGTCAACATTGTCAAAAGATTTCTCTAAGTCTTCAAATGCTAGAAAAGTAGTTTTGCCTATCCTTAATCTTTCTTCTAAGATAAGTTGTAAGGTCAGTATTGCCTCACATGTTCCAGTATTTCTACGGAATCCAAACTGATCTTGCCCGAGGTCGGCTTCTACCAGTTTTCCATTCCTCTGTGAAGAATTCGCGTTAGTATTTTGCAGCTGTGACTTATTAAACTGATAGTTCGGTAATTTTCACATCTGTCAACACCTGCTTTCTTTGGGTATGGAATTATTACATTCTTCTTGAAGTCTGAGGGTATTTCGCCTGTCTCATACATCTTGCTCACTAGATGGTAGAGTTTTGTCAGGACTGGCTCTCCCAAGGCTGTCAGTAGTTCTAATGGAATGTTGTCTACTCCCGGGGCCTTGTTTCGACTCAGGTCTTACAGTGCTCTGTTAAACTCTTCACGCAGTATCATATCTCCCATTTCATCTTCATCTAAATCCTCTTCCATTTCCATAATATTGTCCTCAAATACATCGCCCTTGTATAGACCCTCTACATACTCCTTCCACCACCGAGCGAGGTGGCGCAGTGGTTAGACACTGGACTCGCATTCGGGAGGACGACGGTTCAATCCCGCGTCCGGCCATCCTGATTTAGGTTTTCCGTGATTTCCCTAACTCGCTCCAGGCAAATGCCGGGATGGTTCCTTTCAAAGGGCACGGCCGATTTCCTTCCCCATCCTTCCCTAATCTGATGAGACCGATGACCTCGCTGTCTGGTCTCCTTCCCCCAACAAACCAACCAACCAACCTACTCCTTCCACCTTTCTGCTTTCCCTTCTTTGCTTAGAACTGGGTTTCCATCTGAGCTCTTGATATTCATACAAATGGTTCTTTTCTCCAAAGGTCTCTTTAATTTCCCTTATCTGTCAAATAAAAGTTATTTTAGGTCTTCTTAACTGCGATGATTGAAGAAAAAATAGAATTCCCGCCTCCTGTAGAACACGACTCATTTCTTTTTCCTTAACCCAGCATTTTATGTGGTATCTTCCACGGTGGTCTTTATTATCGTACCGGAAATCTTTTGGCATCATGGTAAGATTTTGTGGGGTTCATATGAATTACGGTAGGCGAAAAGATTCATTATTGTTTCATTATGCTTTTTGTTAGTAGAATCTTATAACATATTCTGAGCTCAAACATAATAAGGTATCTCGAACAGTACGACCTGCTTTATGCCTACCAGCATGTATTTCGAAAACACAGATCATGCGAAACCCAACTTGCACTTTTCTCAAATGACATCCTGGAAGTCGTGGATGAAAGCAGCCACGTAGATGCAGTATTTCTCGATTTCCGAAAAGAATTTGACTCAGTACAATCGTATGGGCTATCAGACGAAAGACTCAGGATTTTTGGTGTGTTTGTGTGTGTGTGGGGGGGGGGGGGGGCGGGAGGGGGTAGTTGGGGGGACACAAAACGTTATCTTGGACAGAGAGCCATTGTCAGATGTAGAAGTAACTTTGGGTGTGCCCCATGGAAGTGTGTTGGGACCCTTGCTGTTCATGTTGAATGTTAATGAATATTTATAGCAACCTCAGACTTTTTGCGGATGATCCATTTATCAATAACGAAATACTATCTGAGAGAAGGTGCACAAATGTGAAGTCAGATCTTGATAAGATTTCAAAGAGCTGCAATGATTGGCAACTTGCTTTAAATGATCAAAAATGTAAAATTGTGCACTTCACAAAACGAAAAAAACCTAATATCCTATCACGATGATATCAGTGTCACTGTTGGAATCGGTCAACTTACACAAATACGTGGGTGTAACCCACTGTAGGCATACGAAGTGAAATGATCACATAGGCTCACTCGTGGGTAAAACAGGTGGCAGACTTCGGTTTATTGCTAGAATGTTAGGGAAGTGCAATCAGTCCACAAAGGAGATTCCTTACAAATCACTCGTGCCATCGGTTCTGGAATATTGCTCAAGTGTGTGAGTCCCGTAGCAAATAGGGATAACAGGGGACACTAGACATATGTAGAGGAGACTTAGAGAAAGCTTTTGTCAACGTTGACTGGAATACTCTCTTTCAAATTCTGAAGTTGGCAGGGGTCAAATACAGGGAGCGAAGGGCTATTTACAATTTGCACAGAAACCAGATGGCAGTTATAAGAGCCGAGGGGCATGAAAGGAAAGCAGTGATTGGGAAGAAAGTGAGACAGGGTTGTAGCTTATCCACGTTGTTATTCACTCTATATATTGAGCAAGCAGTAAAGGAAATTAAGAAAATTTTGGAGTAGGAATTAAAATCGATGGAGAAAAAAACGACACTGCAATTCTGTCAGAGACAGCAAAGGACCTGGAAGAGCAATTGAATGGAATGGACAATGTTTTGAAACGAGGATATAAGACGAACACCAACAAAAGCTAAACGAGGATAATGGAACGTAGTCGAATTAAATCAGGTGATGATGAGGGGAATATATTAGGAAATGAGACACTTAAAGTAGTAGATGAGTTTTCCTATTTGGGGAGCAAAATAACTCGTGATGGTCGAAATAGAGAGGATATAAAATATAGACTGTCAATGGCAAGGAAAGCGTTTCTCAAGAAGAGAAATTAGTTAAAATAGAGTATAGATTTAAGAGTCAGAAGTTTTTTCTGAAAGTATTTATACTGAGTATAGCCTTGTACGGAAGTGAAACATGGATGATAAACAATTTAGACAAGAAGAGAATAGAAACGTTTGAAATGTGGTGCTACACAAGAATGCTATAAATCTGAAGGGTAGATCGCGTAACTGGTTAGGAGGTACTGAATAGAATTGGGGAGAAGTGAAATTTGTGGCACTACTTGAGTAGAAGAAGGGATCGGTTAGTAGGACACGTTCTGAGGCATCTAGGGATCATCAATTTAGAATTGGAGGGAAGTACAGAGGGTAAAAATAGTAGAGGGAGACGAAGGCATGAATACACTAAACAAATTTCAGGAGGATGTAGGTTGCAGTAGGTACTGGGAGATGAAGAAGCTTGCATAGGATAGAGTAGCATGGAGAGCTGCAGCAAACCAGTCTCTGGACTGAAGACCACAACAACATCAACATAGAGAAGGACAGCACGAATTGTCGCAGGGTTGTTTCACCCTTGGGAAAGTGTCACTGAGATGCTGAAAGAACTGAAACTGTAGACTCTTGAAGATGGACGTAAACTAGCCCGAGGAAGCCTACTTACGAAGTTTCAAGAACAGTCTTTAAATGATGACTCTAGGAATACACTACAACCCCTTACAGATCGCTCCCATAGAGATCGGGATAAGGTTAGATTAATCACATCGCATCACACACTTAGGTATTTAAACAATCATTTTCCCCCTCTCCATACTTGAATGGGTGCGGTAAACAGTCCTAGTAACTAGTACAGTGGGACGTACCGCCTGCCATGCACTTCACAGCGGCCCGCAAAGTATAGACGTAGATACGGAGAATCACTGGAACCAGCAAGAAACGTAAAAGACCTAGGAGTAACCGTCCGGAGCGACCTAAAGTGGCATGGTCACATAAAACAAACTGCAGGAAAGGCAGACGCGAGATTGAGGTTCATTGGAAGATTCTTAAGGAAATCTATTTCACCCAGGAGTGAAGTGCCGTACAAAACACTTTTCTGAGTATTGTTCGTCCGTCTAGGACTCTTACTGAGTAGGATGAAAAAAAAAAAAATAGATAGAGAAGATCCAGCGAAGAACGCCACGTATTGTCACGGGACCGTTTAGGAAGAGTGAGTGCGTTACGGAGATGCTGATCAACTCCACTGGCAGGCGCTACAACAGACGTGATGTGAATCGCAGAAAAGGTTGTTGTTGAAATACCGGCAGCAAACGTTCGGAGAAGAGTTGGGCAAGATATTAATTCCTCTAGAATACAGGAGATGGACGAAAATATGGCAACTCCACGAGAAATGCATGGCTGAACGTGAATGCAGAGGTAGTATTACTGCCAAGGATTATGTGACCATTTTGGTTGATCAGGTCCATCCCATGGTACAGCGTTTGTTCAAATGGCTCTGAGCACTATGGGACTTAACATCTGAGGTCATCAGTCCCCTAGAACTTAGAACTACTTAAACCTAACTAACCTAAGGACATCACACACATCCATCCCCGAGGCAGGATTCGAACCTGCGACCGTAGCGGTCGCGCGGTTCCAGACTTAAGCGCCTAGAACCGCTCGGCCACACTGGCCGGCACAATGTTTGTTCCCCAGTGACGACCCTGCGATCCAGTACGACAAGTGCGAAGTGAGCACGGCGAAAAATTACGATAAATTAGAGTCAATACGGAACTAGATCATGAGTCGTTCCTTCCTCGCCCCACCTGCGAGTGGAACAAGGAATGATAAGTGCTACGAAAGATTCCCACCGCCGTACACTGCAAGGAATCTTGCTGACTACAGATAACAAGAAGTGATAAAATGGCGTTAATTTATGTTAGTATGCATATGCACCGAATGACTGTGTCACATATTACAGAGCTGAGCGATGGCATATTGTACTTCTGTGACTTACGCTGTATTGAAAAAAAAGAATGGACGTACGATACTATTTTCGAAAAAATAAGGTAGCTTTACTGTCACACTTAAATATAGATCTGGCAACAGCTTACTGGAAAGAGCTGTATCTGAGTTGTCTCTGGATCAGTAGAGGAATCCGAACGCTGCACGATGGTGCAGTCAGCTGTCACGTTGATAATCCTTATTGGATTAACTAAAAGAGCAGTATACAGAAGTTAGACGGCAGAGGATCTCCACTTCTACTACAAAACTTCATTTCCCTAGTGCACACCATTACGATGACTTAATGATTTATTCATTACTTTTTCATTATGACTATCCCCATCCGGCGTGCAGGTCGCCCAATGTGGCGCCGAATGTAATAAGACCTGCGATATGGCGGCCGGACCTGCCCCGCGAGGGGCCTCCCGGCCAATGACGCCAAACGCTCATTTCCATTTCATTATGACTTACAAGCAGCAGTTCCGCATTCTCATACCATTATACTCTTGAAAACTATAACATTTATGTACTCGTACGACAGTTGTACCCCAGATCCATTGAGTAATGCTAAATCTAATAAACTAGTCCGGAATGCACTGTTACAGCCACATTTTATTATCTGGCGCATATCGAGTGCCTCATTATAGACAGTACTTAGAGATTAGGGCCATTGCCACAGGAGTTCTTGGCGTCACAGACCCGGTTTGCTGACGTACTGACAAGCGATTGTGGCTGTGAACACATTGCGCGCAGAAGAAGCTACAAGAACAAAATGAGAGCCTTTGAGAAATAACAGAACAACAGGGCACGAGATACTGGGCAGAAATACGCGGTCACAGTCACTAAAAAAGGCGAGAAGTAAGGCGGAATAATGTCGGTAACTATTATCAGCATCTGGAAATAGAGGAGAAAATACTAGTATGTCGATCTCAGTCGAGGGAGAACTCTTGTCTCCGCGTAAAAGGCGAACATTCTGTAGGCAATGGAATGAATCCAATCAAACGAGAAGTACGCGCTAAACAGACCTGTAGGAAAATTACGGAGGGTAGAAAAATAAAACAAGAATATAAATTTCGATGAAATAAGGAACTATAAGAGAAAGCTGGGAGAAACAAACCATATTTTCAAAAAGAAGATTACGCTTCTCAGGTCACTGGAAGCGACAACGAAGAGAGTCCTTGAACACATGGAAGGAAAGAAAATAAGAATTAACTGGCTCAAGAAAATAAGAGAGGATATAGCAGCCACAAAAAGAGCAAAGGCAACAATTTATAAAAGATTAGACTACAGAAGGATTTCCATTGAAAACAAGGTATTCTGAGAGCGAAAGAGTACCGTAGAGCGAAGAGTGAAAAGCGCATTCTGGAAGGAAAAAGATGTCATGCTTGCTCACAAAAAGCAGAGACTTGATCCGGTAGAAAACAAAACAAGAAAAGGGAAAAATAATACGACCTCGACCGTTACTCGACATTCTTGCAGAGCACTCATCTCGAACAGCCTCGGTACAATGTTCGCATAACACAGTACGTCTTTCCTCACGCCGTTGTACAAAATTCCGACAGTGATAAACGACTGGCTTCGTGGCATTCGTTTTGGATATGAATCAATTAGTAAATTTGACCTTAAAATAATAGTTAACGGCTTAGTGAAGCAGAGCATGCCTTTTCACATTCTGCCCTGCAATACTACACAAGTATCTGCCTAGCTTGTAGAATTACAACAAAAGGTCAACCTTAAACGATTTTCGCACCCTATATGCTCGAGGTTATTCTTCGCTAGAACGGCGCCTGCGTTGTAGGCAGCCAGCGGAACTTGCGTGGATTCCTCGCCAGCCCCCTTCTACGTAAGCAGATAAGCTGCGTTGTGTAAGACAAGGGTTTAGCACGTTGCTGTCTCGGCAAGAATCGCGCAGATCGCGAAGCGGTTGTGCAGAAGTCTTACACAACGCGCTATTCTCAGCTGAAAGAACGCTGCAGGCTTAAGGAAAGGTACTACGCTAACATTAGAAACTATGGTACAAAACTGGAAGGAAATACTGTTGTGGGCTGTACGAGGCCTAGTGGTTTGTATGAACCATGGGCTACAGACAGTCAAAGCTTTCTTCCAGCCGAGTCCTCGAGGTAACGTTCCTGTCTTATAAAATAAAAATCACTGGTTAGTCTGTAGTCGATTGTTAGTTTCAAATGTGCAGGCACTCTTTGCGTACAATGATGAGAAATTAAACGACAGAAACATTCATTCGTATATGCGTACTACACACGTACTGATGAAAAATGTGTCGTTTAAATATAATGTAACATAGATCGTAAAATACGTTACATCCGATTCTCGCATCTTGGAATCCGACTGCCTAGTTTACTAAGATATAGATAGGATGACATATTCATTCTTCCATACTGATCTCCGATGTGAACTTTTTTAACGCATTAAATAGTGGTACACACGCGCACACACACACACACACACACACACACACAGCTCAGAAACACACCGCTCAGAAACTTATTCAGTGCTATCGAGAACACAGCGACCTCAAGAGAGTGAAAAGTAATTTTCGGAGTGAATGACAGTAACAATATGTGACTCTTAGCTGCCTGTTTGTTCTATTATATGACCTTAGAGACTATACAGAGCATTCTTGGAAAATATTCGCGATTCAATCTAATTTACTGAACTAAATTCGCTATCTCGTCTTTCTAATCCACTCATGGAGACACCTCTCCTAAGCGTCTTTGTCCTGCTTCTGGAGGAACTCATCCATAGAACTTTGGCGTATTCGCAGCCGAGTCTACTCGTGGGATCAATACAATGCATAATCTAACATATCTTCACATATACGAGGCTTTCAAAATTCTTACCTGGAACATACTGAGCTAAAATTAAAAATTGTTTCTATCTCCCGGTTCTTACCCAGGTTTCATGTAATTTTCCTTGGTTGTGAGGCAAATGCCAGAACTAGAAATTCCCTCCCAAATATTCCCTCTGTATCATTACAAGTTCGCCTCGCTTTTGGTTGAGATGCCCGTGCTTTTACAATGCGTCATTACTCGACCATCGCGCTCTACTTATAGAATGAAACGAAAACCATACCACGGTCATAGGGAATGTGTTCAGTTTTTTAAGAAGTTTTATATGGCGAAGTTAGACGGTGCAGAATTTTGACCTCTGTGCGGGAAGGGTGTCGATATTGTACTGGTACTTGTGAGACAGCCCAGTCGTGGCGAATGAACATATACGGCTATTTCCCTTTCATTACAGTCTGTTGTTCCAAAATAATTATCGAGTTCTGCACTCGGGGAAGGACTTACTCTCTTCTGCGCGTGCTGTTCATTATACGTGACTCTGATGTAGACTTTTAAGTAGTCATTATTTTATGAACGTACGTTTTCTATCGTTATTTAATATTCTTAGGCCTTCCGAAAAAGCTACTAGGAGTTCTTAATATAAAACATCAACTACTTACTGTTCTTATTTACCTATTTCGTTGTTGGTTTTCGTAAAGGATAAGTCGATACGCTTCTATTATTTCAACTATTTTGCTATTAGCTTACAAAATACTTTGAACGTTTACAGAAAAATTATTTCATGGTGAGTTCATTTCAACGCTCCTTCGGCGTCAGTAACAAAAGTAAGCAACGAACTGACTGTATGCGAAAGCGCACTGTATTCGTTCACGTCTAGCTATTCTGATTGTATAGTGAATTATGTAAATCTTTGTTTAAGTAATGTTGTTTGAAATTATCTTCAGATAAAGTTATTTGATATACTTCCATGTTTTTGTGACATACTGAGGAAGAGGGAAAACACTGTTTTCTATTACCACGATCCGCGTATCTGTGGCCCATGTACGCTTGGAATTTCACAGGGCTGAGGCGGCACATGAGGACGCAGAGAATATGAAAATGAAGTCAAGCCTTGACAGTAAACCATATACAGACGTTCTACTTGTACAGACAGCGAGCTTTACACACGTTATGTACGTAAACACACTTCTCTCTGGTATATATATGTGGTGTCACCGCCAGACACCACACTTGCTAGATGGTAGCTTTAAATCGGCCGCGGTCCATTAGTACATGTCGGACCCGCGTGTCGCCACTGTGTGATCGCAGACCGAGCGCCACCACAAGGCAGGTCTCGAGATACGGACTAGCACTCGCCCCAGTTGTACGGACGACTTTGCTAGCGACTACATGGACGAAGCATTGCTCATTAGCCGAGCCAATAGTTAGAATAGCCTTCAGCTAAGTCAATGGCTACGACCTAGCAAGGTGCCATTAGTAACATTGCATGTATCTAAAGAGTCACACTTGTATCGCCACAATCTCCAGATGTACCAAGAGGATGGATTAAAGTTAAGTATTCCAGAAGCTACGTACTTTTCTTTATAGCATTCATTACGTATCCTGTTTCAGACCTCACGCACCCTGCTTTGGCTTAGCGCGTGTCTTTCGGCTTCCTCTCATTGTGTCTAGGCTGTCTTGTCTAGACACAACAATATATATATATATATATATATATATATATATATATATATATATATATATATACTGAGAGAAGACAAGCATATCACAAACGAATCTTCAGTGAAATTCATCTGAAAATGAAATTACAAATGAACGGTGTATTATTCTTCTTCGCGTGCAGTTTCCACAGAATATGGTCTCGTGTAAGCATAGAGGGTCAGTTTTCAGTCATGGAATTAAGACAGCAAAGCAGTGCGAAGCAAACTTCGATTCCAGAAGTGGCTTGTAGGTTTCAGTCAGTCTTTATTTCACTCTAAAGGAGACCAGCAGTGAAACTCCTGATGAACCCGCGCTGGCTCCCAATCTAAAGGGGAACTCTCGCCTCACAACAGTGCCATAGAAGTTGGTGCGGCCAACACGTTGGCACTCTGGTACAGTCACGCATGCATCACTTCGCGAAAGTCGGTGACAAAGGGGACGGAGGGGAAGCTGGTACGTTAGAAAATGCTTTTGATGCGATTAAATAGGAGAAAGATTCTTCAGTTTCTCCCGGCGTATTTCTTGCTCGAACAGTCCACGGGTGTACTGCTGGTCCATAGTGTCCAACGGGCACAGTATTTCAGCGATCAGACATGTCGCCATCGTCAGGTGCGCTGACGAACTGAGCTCCTGAGAGTGGGCGTCGAAATTGGTACCAGGGACGGACTCATCAACCGAGATTGCGGCTACAACCTCAGTAGGGCATGGGAACCGGCATTGAGGCTAATTAAAAAGACGCTCAGCAAAGGAAACGAACGGGCGACCAGGGCGGACGAGTCAATTACACCGACGCCACCACAGACGCCGACACCAGCGTCTCACCGAACGCTGACGCGCGGCAGCGGACCGCGGAGAGAACGCCTCGCGAGGGGAGGGGATTTAAGACGGCCGCCCATCCTGAGGAGCGCAGTTCGTCAGCGCACCTGACGATGGCGACATGTCTGATCACCGAAATATTGTGCCCGTTGGACACTATGGACCGGCAGTACACCCGTGGACTGTTCGAGCAAATATGAGAAAACATGCGAAGAATCCCAACAACACGTTACAAGGGGTACCCTTGTCGCCACGAAACTAATTGCTGCGTTCACCGAATTTGCCTCCAGCGGTCATTGACTGTGTCGAACGCTACAAAGAAAAGTATTACATTATTTACTGCTACAAATTTTGCAGAACACTTACTTTTGCTGCATTACCGAAAATACTGGGTGATCGAAAGTAAGGAGAAACAACGAAGAATCATTACGTCTAATTCCAAAGATATCAAGAATTCAGCTTAACAGAATACAAGACAAAGTATGCAATTGGGTTACAGATTTTACATGGACTCGCATGTTATGTTGGCGACACTCAAAGGCTAATCAGTATCGACGCAGTTCTATTCACCAAGATCGCGTCTTTAGGAAACCGTAACAAAACGAAAAAAAAAGCACGGTCTTAGAGCATACACACTGATGAGCGAGAACATTATGTTCACCGACCTAATATCCGATATGTTCACCTTTGGCACGGAGGACAGCGGCGACGAGTCGTGGCATTGAAGCAATGAGGCCCTGCTAGGTCGCTGGAGGGAGTTGGCACCACATCTGCACACACGAGTCACCTAATTCACATAAATTCCGGAGAAGGGGCCATGAGCTCTGAAGCCACATTCAGTCACATCCCGGATGCGTTTGATCGAGTTCAGATCTGGAGGGTTGGGGGGTTCAGCACATGAATTGGAACTCGCCACTGTGCTCCTCGAACCACTCCATCACACTTCTGGCCTTGTGACATGGTGCATTATCTTGCTGAAAAATGCCACTGCCATCGGGAAACATCCTTATCATAAAGGGATGCACGTGGTCTGCAGCCAGTGTATGATACTCCTTGGTCGTCGTGATGCCTTGCACGAGCTCCACTCAACCCATGGATGCCCACGTCAATGTTCCCCAAAGCATAATGGAGCCGCCACCAGCTTGTCTCCGTCGCACAATACAGGTGTCAAGGAGCTGTTCCCCGGAGGAAGACGGATTCGCGTCCTCCCATCGGCTTGGTGGAGAAGGTATCGGGATTCATCAGACCATGCAACACTCTGCCACTGCGCTAACTTCTAGTGCCGATGGTCACGTGTCCATTTCAGTTGTAGCTGCCGATGTCGTGGTGTTAACTTTGGCAAACGCATGGGTCGTCGGCTGCGGAGGCGCAGAGTGTTCGGTGCACTGTGTGTTCAGACACACTTGTACTCTGCCCAGCATTAAAGTCTGATGTTAGTTCCGTCGCAGTACGCCGCCTGTCCTGTTTTAGCAGTCTTCCCAGCCTACGACGTTCGACGTCTGTAATGAGGGATGGCCACTCAACCCCTCGATGTTTGGACGTGGTTCCACGTCTGTTACCCCACGTGTTGAAGACGCTCACCATAGCGCTCCTCGAACACCCGACAAATCGTGCAATTTCCGAAATGCTCGTGCACAGTCTGCCCTCGGTCAAACTCAGGTAGATCACACGCCTTCCCCATTCTACACACGGACAGCACGCTCACATATACTACATGCACCGTGCATGTATCTGACTAGCAGTCATTCCTCACCAGGTGACGCTGCTATCGCCTGGTCGGCTTTATATCGACAGTAAATTGGTGGTCATAATGTTGTGGCTGATCAGTGTCCTGTGTTCCAAACTTATGAAATGCATAGAAGAAAACGAACTATTGACACTCAAACTTCCCCTATGTATGTAAAGAATGACAGTGCTGGAAAAACTCTTACGTTATTTGATTTTCAAACAGCCGAGCAAAACTGAACGTACTCAGACTGTTCTCTCTTTACTTATTCTGATCATCACTAAACTGACACACAGTATTTTTAGCGCAACGCAGTCTGACTTTCAAGAATGGCCCTGACTAACTATAACCTATACCTTTCATGAATCACTTACCTCACAAAAATCTTCGTTACTCGAACTACTGCAATACAGCGAGTGCCAATACTGACAGTTAAATAAAAGATTCTTTACTGAAGGCACTAACTACTGATAGGCATATATATATATATATATATATATATATATATATATATATATATATATATATATATATATATATATGGAAGTTTCATACCAGCGCACACTCCGCTGCAGAGTGAAAATCTCATTCTGGAAACCTCTCAAAACTCTGGCATCTCTCCCCCTACATCCATCACTGCTGGCGGCTCACCTCCAACTGCACAAAGCTACGCGTTGTTCACATCCAACTGCCCAACACTACACAAGCGAATATTCCAACAATGAGTCGAACCAGCCACAGACTGCACACAGCGCAGTCAGCGATTTGCATACAGAGCGCTGCTTGGCGTTACCAACGTAAAAACCTAAACAGCCTACTTACAACACATAACCAGCACGGACTCACAAAAATTCGTTCTTGTGAAATACAACTGCCTCATTAATTACACGGAATAATGAGTGATATAGACAGGGCAGCTCAAGTTGACACCATATTTATATATTTCCAGACGGATTTCAACAACGTGCCTTAGAAACGGTGTCTATTCGGACAACTATGGAGTTTCCGCACAATAGGGCGACTGATCTCGTAATTTTGTCTCAGGAATCTCACAATTCGTGGCAATAGTCGGGTAGTCATCTAGTGAAACCGAAGTGATATCTGGAGATCTTCAAGAAAGTATTATAGACTTTCTGCTGCTCTTAACCTATATAAACGATGTAGAAGACAATCTGAGCAGCCCTCTTACACTGTTTGAGGACGATGTTGACGTTAACCTTCTAGTAAAGTCAGCAGAAGATCAAAACGAATTGCAAATTGAATGAGAACTAGATATCTGCATAGTGCGAAAAGACGGAATTGATCCTAAATAATAAAAAGAGTGAGCTTCTACACAATGGCAATTAAACGATTCGTTAATTTCTAGTTGCACTACAAATAACGCAAATTTAAATGTTTTGAACAATCATCTAGAAAATGTTTGGCAAAGACGAGCCAAAGACAAAATACTTCGAAGCCGCAACAAGTGTACTGAAGAGGCTGTCTACACTACGCATCCGCGTCCTTTTCAGGAATTTTGCTGCACGTTATGAGATTCTTATGAAACTGGATTGGCAGAGGATATCGAAAGGTTCGAAGTAAGGCTGCCCGTTTTGTATTAAAAAAATGGCTCCAAGCACTATCGGACTTAACTTCTGAGGTCATCAGTCCCCTAGAACTTAGAACTACTTAAACCTAACTAACCTAAGGACATCACACACATCCATGCCCGAGGCAGGATTCGAACCTGCGACTGTAGCGGTCGCGCGGTTCCAGACTGTAGCGCCTGCCTAGAACCGCTCAGCCACCCCGGCCGGCGTTTTGTATCATTGCGAAGTAGGGGAGAGAGTGTCACGTATATGACAAGTGAATTGGGCTGGCAATCATTAAAGCAAAGGGGGTTTCCTTGCGGTGAGATCTCTTCTTCGGGAAATTTCAGACACCAACTTTCTACTCGAAATTCCAAAAAAATTATGTTGACTTCCATCTACCGAGGGAGAAAAACCATCGTAATAAAATAAGAGAAATTGAAGCCCGCTCGGAAATACTTTCTTCTTTTTTGTTACTCACTAGTCGAGCGAGGAAAGGTCGAGAAATGGTCTGAAATTGGTTCTATTAAGCCTCTAACAAACGCTTAGATGTGAAGTGCAGAGCAGTCATGTAGGTGTAGGTACAGTCCTGCATATAGTCGACGTGCAGTTGTCTCCCAGCATAAATACAACGTAATACTCGTTAATGTCTGATTCTAGTGATGACGATGAAGTAAAACAGCCACGGAAGTTGTTCAAAAAATGGTTCAAATGGCTCTGAGCACTATGCGACTTAAGTTCTGAGGTCATCAGTCACCTAGAACTTAGAACTAATTAAACCTAACTAACCTAAGGACATCACACACATCCATGCCCGAGGCAGGATTCGAACCTGCGACCGTAGCGGTCACTCGGCTCCAGACTGTAGCGCCCAGAACCGCACGGCCACTCCGGCCGGCACGGAAGTTGTCTCGGGGAATCAATAAGAAGAGATTTGATAGACGATACGGATCTTGTTATAGGGAATGTATATGCCAGGCCTCTCTCCATTTGGAAAAATGTAAGGAAGTCTAATTCAGCAATTAAAGAGGTTGTGAGGGATCCTCACCAAGTAACGCTAACGGAAGAGATAGGGAGGATTCAGGGAAGAGCTTCTCTCTGCGATACTAGTGCGCTTAGTCAACGCGACAGCGTCACCTCAGTTCCTAACAATCTTCGGTACGAGACGCTACCGGAAGAATACTTTGCGTCACGTAAAAATTTCCTCTTTTAATTCAGAGAGCAGATGTTCCAAGAGTCAGCATATCCCACTTCCTCACATATGAATGTCTCATACCGATCATGGTGCTAAAAGCAAATAATCATGACTTCGTTCTTATACGGAAGCGTTCTTACGGTATTTTTCACCGTCTGGTACAACCTATTCGGTGGCTATTTAATTGCATGCTGAAGTGCTGATGTCTTACCAACCACTACGTGGATTCCACAGAGAAAAAAAAATGGTCTTTTTATTTATGATTAAAATACAATCTGTAATGTAACCTCCCCACCGCAATTTTTTAAAGAAAATATAGCAATACTTAATAGAAATGGGGGCCAAGTGTAACCTCCCCACAAAAATTTTAAAAGAAAATAACGATACTAATTAGAAATGCTGATGGACATGGCTCTATGCGTAACCTGCCCACAATCAAATGTACTGACAATGGCAACAAATGTGAAATTCGCAATCTGACTCAATTATAAATCCTTCAAAAAATTAAAGTCCATTCAGTGACAAGAAAATTCAATTAAACCGAAATATCGGTTTTTGGCCCTGTGTAAAAACAATCAGAATTAAAGTCTTACCTCAGAATAAATGGATGTCACATATCTGCTCTTGTTGTTGCGCACCACTTGGAGGAACTGCATTGCAAATAATAATATTCTCCTTTTTTTTTTGTAATTCTAGTGAAATTTTTTTTCAAAAAGAAGTGGAATGAAATGGGAAGTGCAACGAGATCTTTAGTTCAAAAAAATTAAACTTTTGAGAAAATGCTTTTGAAATAAAAAATTATTATTGGGAGACTTGTTGGAGAATAATTACAATAAATAAAATTTTTCATTATCTAATGATTATATTAATTAACAGTATACCTTATTCCTCATCTTGACCATTGTTGCCGACCGCCTACATCACACAACCGCACTGGGCTGCTACTACTGACCGACCGCTCTGCATGACGACTACAGACTGAGTACTGCTCTCAACTAGACAGAGCTACAGACTCGCAACGACAGACTGACTGCTCTGCATAGCGACAACTAACTCGCAAAGACTACTACTGACTGAGAACCGCTCGCAACACTCGCGCGGTCAAGCGCATACTCTCTGGTCACAGATGCTACAATGCCTCGCCATCGCTGCTGCGTTACATACGTGTTTCATAACCCTCCACTCGGGGGGCAAAAATTTGGCAGCGATGGTGAGTCATTTGGACTTGCCAAGCGCGGCAAAATTTTTCTTTAATTAACAAAATCCTACAACTTACAGAATATTTAAATGTTGTGCACACGCACTAAGTACAAAATATATCAGACAAGGACAAAATGTGAATACTAAACATAGTAGCAAATCAGAAAAAAGTATATACAAACTTTTTGACAGATAAAGTGCACAGGCACTGAAAAAATTCTTTAGCATATGCAGAACAAATAAACAGACTGGCAAGAATAATTAGATGTAGTACATAAAGTAAATGTTGTGCACACGCACTAAGTACAAAATATATCAGACAAAGACAAAATGTGAGTACAAAACATAGTAGCAAATCAGAAAAGTATATACAAATTATTTGACAGATAACAAAGTGCACAGGCACTGAAAAAATTCTTTAGCATATTCAGAACAAATAAACAGACTGGCAAAAAATATTATGTTGACAAGTGTACATGCACTGAAAAATGTCTTTAGCATTTTCACAACAAATAAACATAATGGCAAAAAAAAATTCATGTCCAAAGTGCACATGCACTGAAAAATGTCTTTAGTATTTTCACAACAAATAAACATAATGGCAAACATCATGTCGACCAGTGACATAAGTGTACTCACACTGGAGTTTAGCGAATCGAAAAATGTATAACCTTTGAACATAAATGATGTTACCAAAAAAAATTTTTTCTTTATGTGACAAGAATCAGGATAGGAAAGGGAAGGATTACATCATGGTTGTAGCACTTTAGATTGCACACAGCTGCTCTGAAAGTCCATATCTTTCCACAGTAGTACAACACCAAGTGACACAACTTGAAGTTCTTTTCCCATCAGAATTTATCAGTGTAGCCAAGACACTGAACTGTCGTAGTAATGTTCCATGTTTTCATTTTGGCAGTACATTAGGTACACCAAACAGTGGGACCATAATAATGTCTTCATCGCTCATGGTGGTGGACAGCATGTCGTGTCAACACCACACTCTTACAAGGCACACCAACGTAGAATTAGTGCAAAACCAAATATAGTGCTCCATGATCACTGGGATAAACAGGACAAATGGACATTGCAGTAATTCAGGGTAGTCAGCTTATGAGGTGAAGGACATCAAGTCACATAATATTGACAATTACAGTCTTCATTGATAGTTCGTGGCATTCATAGCCCAGTTATTGAACATTTCTGTACCAAGTATGTAGTATTACAGAAAAATGTTCATTAATTGTTTTACATAGAATCAGTAGCCTTCTTTTCCTGGTTACAAAATATTATGAAATAATCGCATTCTTTTCAGTTACAGAGTATAATTAAGAATCATTAACCTTCTTCTAATTACAGTTAATTAATCATTTGTCTTTAATTAATCATTTGTCTAATTACAGTTAATTAATCATTTGTATAATTACAGTTAATTAATCATTTGTCGTTAATTAATCATTTGTCTAATTACAGTTAATTAATCATTTGTCATTTCAATATACTAAGAATTATTAGCCTTAATTAATTACAAAGCATTATTAAACAATCACATTTATTTCCAATTACAAAGTATGAACATTGAAAACAAGAGTTAATTAATGGCATAATTAATAACAATTTCGTTGATTGACATTAATTATTGGCACTCAGTGGCCATCAAGTATTGAATAGAATAAACATAGTTCATCATTCAGTATTATTCAGATCATTACAAAGTCATTATTAAAAATCAGTTAATTACAGTCAAATCATTAGTAGTCACAGGCATTACAATAAACAGTGGCAGTTATTAGCTAGTGACAAAGCATTATTTTGAATATAGTCTCATTAAGAGGTCATTACTCGAGTGACGTGATATTCAGAGTTGATCAGTATTATTCAGAATTATCATAAACTAGTGACATTATGTGGGACTGGTAATACATTTTTTTTGGTAGCAATGCATTGCGTTGGGATCGATAATTAATTGCTGAGGCATAATACTTTTTGCTTTTGACCTATTGCTGCAAATGAGGATAGGTAACGTCATTCGTCATGAGTCAGCTGTAGCAAGATTATGTAACAAGGCAGTACATGTGATCACATTTATAAATGATAAACACAAATGGGTAAAAAATATAAAAATGCAAGTACTAGAACAGGTATAATAAGTAACAGGTTTAGTAAGTGTCATGAAAAACTTCTCCTGGAAAAAATACAAAAACGGATTATTGACCTGAAAGAAGAAACGCACACTATGCTGAAAAGTAGTGAACTTCGAATTAACAAGTAGTGAAATGTGTATAAAATGTGTTCCATAGCTGTCCTTTCCAAAACTTTCCGTCATCCTACTATGCAATGTAACACCTGCTGTCAAAGCAAACCGCAACAAATACTTAAATAACTACGTGGCATAAAGAAAAAAAACTTCATTATCCATATCATCATAACTTCACCATTATCATCACCTGTAAAGAAAAACTTCATTATTCATAATACCATTTCCTTCATCATTATTCATCAGTATTCACTATCATCTGCAAAAAATCACTTCATTACTCATTACATAACTATTCCTTATCTCTAGCATATTTCATCACTAAAACTAAGATGTGTAGTTCAGTCTGACAGCCTGCATCAATCACCTTGTATTCTGAAAGAAAAAATTAGTTAAGACTGCTATTCTGTGATGAGTATAGTATAGTCTTGTTAATGCTTGTTAATCCTGATCCCTTTACTCTTCCTCATAAAGTTATTGCATCTCCTTTCGTTTATTCCGTAGGTGAAATTCCCATTTATGTTAAATTTATTTCTTAGAGTCATCATTCCTTTCTGAAATTGATGAACAAAGATTAATGTCTTGCATTTAAATCCTATACCCACTAAATAATGACTGGTTTATGGTGACACAATTAACCATACAGCATAACATGACAGAAAACGTAATATGTCCAAGACATTGACAGTGTTCGGATGCGAAAAAATGTACACAGAATAATACAATGCAGTAGCAAAAAAAATGTGAAACAGTCACGATGTTGAGATGTCATAAGGCAAAAAAAAAAATGTCAAAGTCGACTGGTGTGTGTTATATCTTAACTATTTCATAGTGCATACAAACAAAACTGGAGTACAGTCATATACACAAAAAAATGGAAAATGTGCACGGTCTGAAGTGTAACGACAAGAAAAGCGACCTGCTAACCTTACCTTGCCGGGCACTTGCCAAGAAAAAAAAAATACGATAATCATCAATAAGTAGTCACATAAATATAATTGCAGAAATAGTCGTAAATGTGTAAATTCATCTGGAAAAATATGCACGGTCTGATGTGTAACGACAAGAAGAGCGATCTGCTAACCTTACCTTGCCGGGCACTTGCCAAGAAAAAAAAATACGATAATCATCAGTAATTAGTCAGGTGAATTAATTGCATTAGTAAATGGCATCATAGTGTGTTGAATCATACAGTGGTTTCACTCAATAAACGGTTTAATGTTTGAGATATGGTGATTGCCTTTCGATTTTCTGGTTCTCAAAGTTTCGACGTGTACAACATTGGGGTGAGGGATACTGCGAATCCGATACGGACCTGCGTATAGAAGTTCAAATTTACTGCACTTACCTTTTAATTTGCTGGATAAATAGTGTGTACGTACTAATATCTTCTGTCCAACGTGAAAGTCGCGGCGTGTACAAACCTGTTTTTGCTGTCTTCTCCGGCGCTCTGCGGCACGTTTGATGTTGTTCAGCGCAATGTCAATTGTTTCGTGGTGTCGTAGGCGACGATTTTTGGGGAATTCTATTAATTCTTTAATTTTGTTCGGTGGTTCAACGTTTTTCAGTATAACAGTCGGAGATAGCATAGTGGATTCATTTGGAATGGAATTAATTACATCTTGGAATGAGAGTATGTGTGTATCCCAATCAATATGTCTTTTGTGGCAGTATATTCTGCACAGCTTACCAATTTCCTTCATTAATCTTTCACAAGGGTTCGAAGAAGCGTGGTACTTGGATATATAGATCGGAGAAATGTTTCTAGCTCGTAACATGCGTGTCCATACAGTACTACGAAATTGAGATCCATTATCAGAAATTACTTTCATTACATGCCCTACATGAAATAGAAAATGTTTTACAAATGCTTTCGAAACAGTTTTAGCAGTAGCTTTGCGTAACGGAGTGAAAGTAACAAATTTTGAAGTGAGCTCAACAGCGACAAAAATGTAGCAAAAACCTCTGTTAGTTCTCGGAATCGGACCAAAAATATCTACTGCGGCCATGTGTCTTAATTTCACAGGTATAATGGGATATAAAGGAGGAATATGTGAAGTGGTGTCTGATTTAGCTTTCTGACAAATTTTACAAGACGCTAAAACTCGTCGTATACGTTTTTCCATGTTGGTAAAATAACAGTTCTGTCTCAGTATAAGAAAACATTTTCGTGCTCCGTAATGTGCGTAACTTAAATGAGTGTACCAAATTAGTTTGTTAACCAGTTCGTCAGGAATGCATAATAACCAAATGTTGCTGTCAGGATGAGAGCGGCGAAACAGAATGTCATTGCGTACAGTGTAGTGGTTCCTAATCGTAACATTTTTCCTATCTTGCCAAAGGTGTTTAATTTCTTTCCACACATTGTCCTTATTTTGTTCTTGTGCTATGTCCTGTAATGACGATGAAATAAAATTTTCAAATGCAACTTGCTGAATGTACATGACACTGAAATTTGTTTTGCAGAAGTTGGTTGCTACGTCTTGCTGATTGTTGCCGAGAGAACGCGATAGTGCGTCTGCTATAACATTTTGTGTACCGGGAATGTGAACAATCGTAAAATTAAATTCCTGTAAATACAGTTTCCATCTACTTAATCTATCGTGAGTAAATTTGGCTGAAAGTAAAAATTGTATCGCTCTGTGGTCTGTGTAAACGGTGGTATGTCTGCCATAAAGAAAGTGCCGAAATCTCGTAAAAGCCCATACAACACATAATGTTTCAAGTTCTGTAACGGAGTAATTTCGTTCAGCAGGTGACAGAATGCGGCTTGCAAATGCGATGTTTTTAATTACTGTAGAACCATTTTCTTCAATTTCCTGGAAAATGTGTACGCCTAAAGCGGTGTTGGAACTGTCGGTGGCAATGGAAAAATTTCTAGTAAGATCGGGGTGCGATAAAAGTGGAGCATTCAACAAAGCATGCTTCAGGTTCATGAATTCACAATGTGCTTGCTTATCCCAAGACCAAATAGTGTTCTTACCTGTTAATTGACATAATCTGGGTGTGTCTAAAGAAGAGTGATGAATAAATTTACGAAAAAAGTTAATTAAGCCCAAAAAACTGCGTAGTTGTTTCTTCGTCGTAGGAACAGTAATGTCACGTAGAGCTTGAAGTTTTTCCGGATCAGGTGCAATGCCTTCTGCTGAAATTACGTGTCCAAGAAATTTTATAGAAGTTTTGCCAAAGTGCGATTTACTAAGATTAACTGTAAGTCCTTGAGCATGGAAAGTTTGTAACAGTTGTTCAAGAATCAGATTGTGTTCAGACCAGTTAGTTTTTGCAATAAGAATGTCGCCTACGTACGTCGTGATTCTGTCTTTAATGCAAACGTGTGTCGGATGGCGTCAAAATTAATAACATTTTCGTGAACAAGATTCTGCGTGCCTAAATTATTGCTTACGTTATTGGAATATGCAATCTGTACTGTGTCTGGTCAAATTCTATCGTATGTGCTGTTATTTACGGGAGAATATTGTGGCATATCCACTATATGAACTGTTCTGTTATTTCTTACTGACGTGTTACGCTATGGATGACACCTATTGTCTGTTCCATTCATGATTATTTGTTGTTGCTGATGTTGTTGCTGCTCATAAGATCGACTGTTATTAAATGTACGCTGAAAATTGTGCTCATCATTCTTTTTACGTCTGTCCTAATAATCATTCCTATACGGTGTATTGCGATAGGAATTGAAATAGAGTGTTGTCTGTACGTAGTTATTTCTTTGCTGCCATGCGTTACTATTTGTTGGCGCTGAGACTATACATGCACGCGGCGAAACATTAAAGTTTGGTTGACCTTGTAGACTGCATTGTTGGTTAGGTATGCTAAGCGGTTGACTTTCATGCTATTGTGGTGGAAAACGTCTATTGTTACCAAAAAATGCGTTTGCTGTTAATTTTACACATACTGATGATTACGATTTTTATCTGTAATTAAAATTACGGCGGTACTGGAGTGCCTACTGAAAATTGTCACATTCGGTAAAAGTTTGTCACATCGGATATTCATTACATGTTTCTTAATACTAGGTAGAGCAATAGTTAAAGAGCAGTTTGGATAGATATAAAGGATAGTAGAAGAGAAGGCAGCAGTGCAGAAAACTAAAGATGAAATAGCACTACTACAGCTCGGGGCCCTATGCTCGCTACGGCACATATTCATTAAAGCGTAATGAATCCCCTGAGGTCATTTACGCACTGCAAATAAATTTTAGCTTTTGTGTTACAGGCAATAGCGGTAAAATTTCAAAGGCAAATTGTTGTATTCGTGCTAATTCAAATTTCTTCATTACAGGCAATGCTGTTGTAAATACAAAAATAAATTGTCGCATCTGGTTCAAAGCTAGTTTCTCCATTACCGATAATAGCGGTGAATGTACAAAGATAAATTGTCGTATACAGTGCAAATCGTGTATCTGTGTTCTGTCATTATTAAATTCTTTACATTTGCTTACAAATGCAAATTGCTCGAAATCTACGTTCTCGTCACTCAGTTTGATAACACGTTCAGGTTTGTGTGTGAATCTGTTCGTCTGTGTCATTTCGGATTTCAAGTTGCGTAGCTTTTCAGATTTTAAGTCGCGTGGCTTTTCGGATTTTAAGTCGCGTAGTTGCTGTAAATTGCTCACATTATACACGCTGCGTGACTCTGACACATGTTCATAAAGTGGCGTCTGTTGTGGTATGTTATTAACTGACATGTTTTTCATCTCTGTTACTTCTTGTTGTAAATTTGATAACTTCCGACGTAACGTGTTGTTAGATGAATCGATTTCATTAATTGTCAGCTGTAAATTTTGAAATTCAGGTGTTTGGATAAAAGAAACCGGTGCAGTATCGTCTGATTTATTGTCATTAGTATTTTCGATAACATCAATACGACTGGCCAATTCATCACATTTTTCAGTCAGTATTTTAACCTGATCATCGGTTTTAGAATCAGACGCATTAATCTGTTTTTGCAACTTGCGCGTAGTTTCGCTCAGTTTTTTAACATCAGCTTTGATGACATCGCAATCCTGTGTTAGATCTAGTTGTTCGAATCTATCTGTCACTGTTTGAATATTTACTGTGTGTGTATCCGTTTTTGCTTTAAGATCAGAAATTTCATCCCGTAATTCCGCGTTCAATTGTTCTATGGTATTAATTTTGTCGGACACTGTAGTAATATTATTGTCTACATACGTCTTCGCTTTCGCGAATATTTTACGTTTGTCCTCTTGTCTCTGTGCAGTGATTGTTTCCATGACTTGTCGTTTTACTTTGTTTTGATCTTGAATAAATCTGCGGAAACGCGTATCACTGTTCTGTATGTGCTGACTAAAGCGCTCGTTAATCTGAGTGTTCTGCTGTTCGAATTTCGCGTCTATCTTTGCGTCCATAGTGCGCGAAAGTTCTACCGTCATTGCTTTAAACTCGTCCCTTAATTGTGCAGCTTTTTCAGAGCATTGTTTAGCGACTCCGCTAATTTCGTCTCTGAGTGTTTCTGTTGCGACTGTTTGCATTTCTCTTAATTCTTGCGCAACAGATTTAATTTCTTCGCTATTTTTTTGTGAACACGCCTCAATTTCCGCGCGCAACTGTTCCTTAGTGTCATGGCACTGCGCGGCAACGGCTGTAATTTGTTCACTAATTTGTTTGAAATTTTCGTCATTATTGTCAAGTTTTTCATTTAAGTGTTTGTTATCTTCCCTAAGTTGTTTGACCTGTTCATTGAGTTGTTGTTTAAGATTTTCGTTATCTTGTTTGTTCTGTTCCCTAAGCTGTCTGTTATCTTCCCTAAGTTGTTTGAAATTTTCACTCCGTTGTTTATTATCTTCCCTAAGTTGTATCAGTATTGCCATAATTGGATCCGAGCCAAAATTACCATTTCTATTATCTGTACTGTTCAATAGTGGATCTGGAATTGTTTCACTTTCTGTAACCATTTGGTCATTCTGAAATTTACAAAAAGGTTTGTCAGTCAAATGTATACTATCAGTCATTGTTTCGGAATTAAATACATCTGTCCTACTTTGTGTGATCTGTTCATTTTCATTAGACAGATTTGACTGTACATTACTTGAATTTTCCAAATCGGGTGTGTTAAGCTCTACAGCGCTCATTACCATAGAGCATTCTGCGTCATCAATTGTCGTCAAGTTAACAGACGAGACAATTGAGTTCGTTTGTTCATCATTAAGGTGAAAGTCATCATTAGTGGTTGGAATGCACTGATTGTTAGTGAACGCAGGATTGTCATCATTACGTTGCGTATCACAATTACTATCGGTCACGTTGTTTAAGTCGGTAATTTCATTCACAATACTTCGCGATACACTATTCACAGTCTTTCGCGGCATTTTTACAATAGTCAAAATTTTTCACAAAGCAAATAAGCACAATGCAAAAGCAACACACAAATACAACAAAGCAGCAAATTGCCGTTGACCTGTAGAAAGAAAGTCACAATATTATTAAAAGCGTTGCGCCAAATCCTAATTATCTAAGCAAATAAGAGCAGATATCTGACTGTCGCTCAAAAGACTCTCAACGAAATACGATCCTGGACTGGGTGTCGCCAAGTGTAACCTCCCCACCGCAATTTTTTAAAAGAAAACATAGCAATACTTAATAGAAATGGGGGCCAAGTGTAACCTCCCCACAAAAATTTTAAAAGAAAATAACGATACTAATTAGAAATGCTGATGGACATGGCTCTATGCGTAACCTGCCCACAATCAAATGTACTGACAATGGCAACAAATGTGAAATTCGCAATCTGACTCAATTATAAATCCTTCAAAAAATTAAAGTCCATTCAGTGACAAGAAAATTCAATTAAACCGAAATATCGGTTTTTGGCCCTGTGTAAAAACAATCAGAATTAAAGTCTTACCTCAGAATAAATGGATGTCACATATCTGCTCTTGTTGTTGCGCACCACTTGGAGGAACTGCATTGCAAATAATAATATTCTCCTTTTTTTTTTGTAATTCTAGTGAAATTTTTTTTCAAAAAGAAGTGGAATGAAATGGGAAGTGCAACGAGATCTTTAGTTCAAAAAAATTAAACTTTTGAGAAAATGCTTTTGAAATAAAAAATTATTATTGGGAGACTTGTTGGAGAATAATTACAATAAATAAAATTTTTCATTATCTAATGATTATATTAATTAACAGTATACCTTATTCCTCATCTTGACCATTGTTGCCGACCGCTTACATCACACAACCGCACTGGGCTGCTACTACTGACCGACCGCTCTGCATGACGACTACAGACTGAGTACTGCTCTCAACTAGACAGAGCTACAGACTCGCAACGACAGACTGACTGCTCTGCATAGCGACAACTAACTCGCAAAGACTACTACTGACTGAGAACCGCTCGCAACACTCGCGCGGTCAAGCGCATACTCTCTGGTCACAGATGCTACAATGCCTCGCCATCGCTGCTGCGTTACATACGTGTTTCAGTAACTATCAAGAGAGGGCAAAGTATGAACAAGAGGGAGCGGTCATTTTTTTGGGATTTCTGTTAGAATGTTCATCACCAATATTTTGCCGTCTGCACTTCGCAAACATATAAGCAGTTTCCGCCGCTGCCCTCACCAGACTATTATGTACACCTTGTGATACAAAAACCCGCCACTACAGCGCCTCCCATTTGACTAGAAGCATGTTCTAAACTTGCACTTGTAGGTAACCATTTGCAATTATTTGTGGCCATCTACACTTGTTTGTTGCCACCAGCACGCGTATCTATTGCAACTACACCGTGGAAAACAGTTTTGTTTCAAGAAAGTGGCAATATGTTTTATCACAACAAAAATGTCGTAGAGTAAATGTATAATTTACGTACCTGCGTTGAAATCATCCCGGCTCTTGCGAATTTCCATATAAACACTCAACGCTGCCGACCGGAATATTAGTTCTGAACCATTTGTCATTGCATGTTTCACTTCATCTACAAACCCACGAAATGCGTCAGCTTAGATATTAGATGAGACCCCAGGCCAGATAGGCGAAAACTCATGATTTATCGCAGGACGCTACGGCGTTGTAACACTTACACGAAACACTCTATGATGTCAGTCAATGTTATAAATGTACTTTAACCATCTGATGCACTGTGTGACACTGAGCGCCTTGTCTCACAGTGGGATAAATGTATTAACTGTTGTGGCGATTACTTTTGAAATAATAAACAGTTTACTTTCTTTTTTTTCGACCTGTCTCGTTTTTAAGTGACTATCACCTATTTTTTTAAAAATGTATTGGCTTTTGGCTTGAACAATTTAGCCAGAGAATTGAATGACTACAGATTTGGTACACAACATCATATATACAGCATAGGCATTAGACATTACAAATTAAACACTTTCTGCGTCAGTCACTTGTTTATTTTGCCACTACGCGTTTCGATGTTTCACACCATCATCTTCAGATGGAGAAATGTTTATTTAAGTGGGTGGTGTCGATGAAGAGAACAGACGTTTTTTCACAGCGGCAGAACGTGCTTCTAGCACTTGGTCTGCGACTGTGAAAAGACGTCTGTACTCTTCACCAACACTAGCCATATAAATAAGCAATTCTCCACCTGAAGATTATGGCGTGAACCACCGAAACGCGTAGTGGCAAAATAAAAAAGTGACTGAAGCAGAAACTGTTTTATTTGTATTGATCAACCAAAAAAAGTGTGTGAAATCTTATGGGACTTAACTGCTAAGGTCATCAGTCCCTAAGCTTACACACTACTTAACCTAAATTATCCTAAGGACAAACACACACACCCATGCCCAAGGGAGGACTCGAACCTCCGCCGGGACCAGCCGATTGATCAACAGTCGTAGCCCGTATAATGCCGTCCCTTATGGACGAAGTACTCATTAGACATTACATTAATTCAACGTAAACTTCATAGTACACTTTGTACATTCGCACAGTCAGCACAGTCCATATATCACAACTTCTTATGTTCGACCCTTCGTGTCTGACTTATAACTGGAGATCCGCTTCGTGCAGCCACGCTGCCTTTATAGTGCGAAAGTATTCCCGTACAGGATTTTGTGCACAAACTGACCTCTCGGTTATGTGCGATAAATGTCTGACGGGGTTAATGTCGGATGATCTGGGTGACCAAATCATTCGCTCGAATTGTAAACAATGTCCTTCAAACCAATTCTGACATAGGTCATTGACATCTATAAAATCGTTGTTCGGCAACATGAATGGCTGGAAATGATCTCCAAGCAGCCGAATATAACCATCTGCGGTCAACGATCGGTCCAGTTGGACCAGAGGACCCATCCATTCCATGTGAACAGAGCCCACATCATTATGGGGCAACCATCAGCTTGCACAGTGCCTTGTTGACAACTTGGGTCCATGGCTTGGTGGGGTCTACCTCCTACCATCAGGTCTTACCAACTGAAATCGGGACCCATCTGACAAAGCCACGCTTTTCCAGTCGTGTAGAGTGCAATCGATATGATGACGAGCTCAGGAGAGGTGCTGCAGGCGATGTCGTGCTGTTAGAGAAGGTACTCGCGTCGGTCGTCTGCCAAATTTCGCCGGACTGTCGTAACCGAGACGTTCGTCGTACGTCCCACACTGATTTCTGCGGTTATTTCGTGCAGTGTTGCTTGTCTGTTAGCACTGACAACTCTACACAAACGCCGCTGCTCTCGTCGTTAACTGAAGGCCGTCGGTCACTGTGTTGTCTGTCGTGAAAGGAAATGCCTGAACTTTGATATTCTCGGCACATTCTTGACTCTGTGGACGCCAGAATACCGAATTCCCCAACGGTTTCCAAAAAGAAGTGGCCCATGCATGTAGTTCCAACTAACATTCTACGTTCAAAGTCTGTTAATGACCGTCCCGCGGCCGTAGTCACGTGAGAAAGGTTTTGACATCACTCACCTGAGTGTAAATGACAGTTCCACCCATTCACTTCCCTTTTGTATCTTGTGTACTCGCTGCTACCGCCCTCTGTGTATGTGAATATGGCTATCCAATGAGTTTCGTCATGTTAATGTATGTGCCATTCGCAAAGTAAAGTGCACTACTGGCCATTAAAATTGCTACACCAAGAAATGCAGATGATAAACGGGTATTCATTGGACAAATATATTATACTAGAACTGACATGTGATTACATTTCACTCAATTTTGGTGCATAGATCCTGAGAAATCAGTACCCAGAACAACCACCTCTGGCCGTAATAACGGCCTTCATACGCCTGGGCATTGAGTCAAACAGAGCTTGGATGGCGTGTACAGCTACAGCTGATCATGCAGCTTCAACACGATACCACAGTTCATCAAGAGTAGTGGTTGGCGTATTGTGACGAGCCAGTTGCTCGGCCACCATTGACCAGACGTTTTCAATTGGTGAGAGATCTGGAGAATGTGCTGGCCAGGTCACCAGTCGAACAATTTCTGCATCCAGAAAGGCCCGTACAGGACCTGCAACATGCGGTCGTGCATTATTCTGCTGAAATGTAGGGTTTCGCAGGGATCGAATGAAGGGTAGAGCCACGGGTCGTAACACATCTGAAATGTAACGTCCACTGTTCAAAGTGCCGCAACGCGAACAAGAGATGACCCAGACGTGTAACCAGTGGAACCCCATACCATCACGCCGGGTGATACGCCAGTATGGCGATGACGAATACACGCTTCCAATGTGCGTTCACTGCGATGTCGCCAAACAGGGATGCGGCCATCATGATGCTTTAAACAGAACCAGGATTCATCCGAAAAAATGTTGTTCTGCCATTCGTGCACCCAGGTTCGTCGTTGAGTACACCATCGGAGGCGCTCCTGTCTGTGATGCAGCGTCAAGGGTTACTCCAGCCATGGTCTCCGAGCTGATAGTCCATGCTGCTGCAAACGTCACTGAACTGTTCGTGCAGATGGTTGTTGTCTTGCAAACGTCCCCATCTGTTGACTCAGGGATCGAGACGTGGCTGCACGACCCGTTTCAGCCATGCGGATAAGATGCCTGTCATCTCTACTGCTAGTGATACGAGGCCGTTCGGATCCAGCACGGCGTTCCGTATTACCCTCCTGAACCCATCGATTCCATATTCTGCTAACAGTCATTGGATCTCGACCAACGCGAGCAGCAATGTCGCGATACGATAAACCGCAATCGCGATAGGCTACAATCCGACCTTTATCAAAGTCGGAAACGTGATGGTGCGCATTTCTCCTCCTTACACGAGGCACAACAACAACGTTTCGCCAGGCAACGCCGGTCAACTGCTGTTTGTGTATGAGAAATCGGTTGGAAACTTTGCTCATGTCAGCACGTTGTAGGTGTCGCCACCGGCGCCAACCTTGTGTGAATGCTCTGAAAAACTAATCATTTGCATATCACAGCATGTTCTTTCTGTCGGTTAGATTTTGCGTCTGTAGCACGTCATCTTCGTGGTGCAGTGATTTTAATGGCCAGTAGTGTATTTTGAAAGCAGGATTTTAAGTTAGCTCGCCTTTAATAAAATGTCTCCCCCTGACTCGACAGCAGCGTCCCTAGATAGTCGTCCATTTTACGTCCAATCACTGTAGATGGGGTCACGGAGAGACGCGTTACGGTAGCCGTTCGTGCCGCGGTGCAGTTTCGCCCGACGCCGGCGCCGGGCAGGGAAATTTAGCGCAGGCGCCCGTGAGGCGGGGTACCGGGGTGGGGTGCTTTATCGGAGTCGTCCGTTGCGGAGGAACTTCTTAGAATGCCGGACTGAAAACGGAGCGCCGCGCCTCGTCGGCCTAGTGCCGGCGGCCACGCGAACTCTAGCGCAGCGCGAGCCGCGTCACACCGGCTGCGAGGAAGTTGCCCTATACTCGGCCGCCGCCGTCGCTGCTGCGGGCCGCGTACTACAGTATATACCGCGTGCTAATAGCGCTAATGGACTGCGGGTAAGTAGGGGCTCCTCACCGGGCCGAGCTGCTTGTGCGAGAGAAGCGCTGCCCACAGGCACACGCGCCGTAACTACATGTACGAGGGGGACTTCGTGGAATATTTCCGCCTCGGGCTCTACAGTTTCATGAATTTCCGATACGCGGCGGCGCTGTGCATCGCCTTAATAACGACGTCAGTAACGGAGGTGCACTTCGAGCAAGCAGCTGTCATTGAATTTTTTTTTTTCGGTGGAAATCCAGAGCGTCGTAGATATTCTTAAACGCTGTCAACGGAGACTAGGCAGTCAACAAAAGCACGGTGAGTCGTCGGGCAAGGCGTGTGTCATCTACATCTACATTTATACTCCGCAAGCCACCCAACGGTGTGTGGCGGAGGGCACTTTACGTGCCACCGTCATTACCTCCCTTCCCTGTTCCAGTCGCGTATGGTTCGCGGGAAGAACGACCGCCGGAAAGCCTCCGTGCGCCCTCGAATCTCTCTAATTTTACATTCGTGATCTCCTCGGGAGGTATAAGTAGGGGGAAGCAATATATTCGATACCTCATCCAGAAACTCACCCTCTCGAAACCTGGACAGCAAGCTACACCGCTATGCAGAGCGCCTCTCTTGCAGAGTCTGCCACTTGAGTTTGCTAAACATCTCCGTAACGCTGTCACGCTTACCAAATAACCCTGTGACGAAACGCGCCGCTCTTCTTTGGATCTTCTCTATCTCCTCTGTCAGTCCTGTCTGGTGTAGCCAACGGCGTTGCCGCAGTGGTAACACTGGTTCCCGTCAGATCACCGAAGTTAAGCGCTGTCGGGCTGGGCTAGCACTTGGATGTGTGACCATCCGGTCTGCCGAGCGCTGTTGGCAAGCGGGGTGCACTCATCCCTTGTGAGGCGCAACTGAGGAGCTACTTGAGTGAGAAGTAGCGGCTCCGGCCTCGGAAACTGATATACGGCCGGGAGAGCGGTGTGCTGACCACATGCCCCTCCATATCCGCATCCAGTGCCGCCTATGGGCTGAGGATGACATGGCGGCCGGTCGGTACCGTTGGGCCTTCACGGCCTGTTCCGGAGGAGTTTAGTTTTAGTCCTATCTGGTACAGATCCCATAGTGACGAATAATATTCAAGTATCGGTTGAACGAGAGTTTTGTAAGCTACTTTCTTTGTTGATGTGCTACATTCCCAGGGGATTCTTCCAATGAATCTTAGTCTGGAAACTGCATTAGTCGCGATTACTTTCATGCAGTCATTTGTACTGCAAATCACTCCGAAGCACATGCTCCTAGATACTTAATGGAAGTAACTGCTCCCAGTGACTGTTCAGCAATATTGTAATTATACAATAAAGGCTTTTCCCGTGTATATATTCTCAATACGTCACATTTGTTTATGTTGAGGGTCAACTGCCAGTTCCTGCACCAAGCGTATTTTGCTACAATTTTGTACCGTCGCGACTTCTCTATATACAACAGCATGATCCGCAAAAAGCTTCCTCTGGAAGGTCATCTGCATATATTGTGAGAAGCAATGGTTCTATAACACTCCCTTGGAACACAGCCGGACATACTTTTACATATGAAGACTTTTGTCCGTTCAGAGTGACGCGCTTTGTTCTGTTTGCTAGAAATTCTTCCACCCAGTCGGACAACCGGTCTGGTATTCCATGCGCTCATGCTTTGTTCACCATGCGGCAGTGGAGAACTGCATCGAATGCCTCCCATAAATCGAGGAACACCGCATCAAGCGCGGCGCCTATACCTAGTGATTTCTGCGTCTCGTGGACGAACAGAGCGAGCTGGGTTTCACACGATCATTGCTTCGGAACCTATGTTTGCACCTGCAGAGGAGTACCTGAAATGCCGATTTTCTGTCCTGTTTCACTCGCGCACTGACGGGACAGCGGTTGGCGAGGGGGAGGAATCATTGTTTACATTCCCCATGCGTACTCTAATCTGTCTCATGTTCTTAACGTTACTATGCGATGTATACGTCGGTGGCAGCAGAACCATCCCACTGTCCGCTTCGAATACATGTTCTCCACATTTACCCAACACGGTTTCGAGAGAACTTCATCACCTTTCTTCGGAAGATTTCCATTTAAGTTCTCCGAGCATTTCTCAGATTTTGTTCTGGGTATACCCGACCGTTCAAAATGCTGGCTGCGCGTCACTCAGGTCGTTCCATGCATGTTGCTATGCCTAGACATGTCCGTAAACTGCAAAAATATTCTACATTTGGTTGCACAAGTGTCTTGTGAGCCATTAGCTTTACAGAAGGTTTGGCTTTTCAGAACCTTCTATTAGCCTTCCCTAATGCTTGCCTGTTTATCGTGTGCCTTTCTGACAAATTAAAAAAAAATACGTATACTGCATAGTATAATATATAAAGTGTAATACCTTATAAACAAACGTCTAGAACTGTGGAGACACCAGCCGGAAGTCTCCTGGCCCACCATCGTAGCCGACTGCTACGGTCGCAGGTTCGAATCCTGCCTCGGGCGTGGATGTGTGTGATGTCCATAGGTTAGTTAGGTTTAAGTAGTTCTAAGTCTAGGCGACTGATGACCTCAGATGTTAAGTCCCATAATGCTTAGAGCCATTTTTGAACCACCATCGTATGATCTCATGAGACATTCTTCTGTGACTAATCTGATGGCCAAGGGTTCTCCGCAATCTCGGAGTGGGGATGGTTGCTTATGCCATTAGCGTGAAATATATGCACATGTGCCATTTTAGGTTCTAATTACGTTTTATTTTGTTGTCCAGTCCATTCTTGGGTCGGTGCGTTGATAAGGTTTAGCTCATCTTTCACAGTGACCCTTGCTATTTTTGTTGGTGGTCGTCTAGATCGGAGTAGTTTATGGTTTGCATTGTTGATTTCTTCATCATTTAGTAGATTTTTACTATCCGCCAACATTTTGTACTCGCTCGTCAGAGCATCTGTGTAACTTAGCTGAGGATGTGGAATGTGACTTAGCACTTTTAGCCATTCTGTAGGGGATGGTTTGACGAGACTAGAAAACAGCACCCAAAGCAGAAGAACGCAGGACGGGTGCCGATGCTCCCGAGGTTGTACCACATACCTCTTGGATGATGTTTCTTGTTTTCAGCTTTCGACCGTTTTTGTTAGATGCTCTCTGAAAGATAGACTTCTATCAAGGGCTATCCCCAGGAACGCTGGTGTTTTATTGTAGGTGTATCGTTTTTAGACTATATGTTTGATTTTCTTCCAGGGAGTTTATTATTTAGGCGGAAACAGGAATTCTCCATTTATGGCTCTGTTTGGTACGAGTCTCCAATTGAGAAAGTACTGTACTTTCCCACTGTATATAAGACGTCCGTTAGGATTTCTTTTGATGTAATATAGATTTTACCTGATCATCACATTTATTAAGGCTCCTTATATACTTGTAATGAGTGTTATGGCCTAGGAATCAACACAAATAAAACAAAATCATGGTCATCAGCATGAGGGACATACCAAATTGTCATCTAAACATTAATGATAAACTTACTGAACAAGTAAACAAATACACATATCTGGGAAATAACATTAACAATCAATGGCATAACTCGCAGGAAATTGAAGTCACTATTGAGAAAGCCAAAGATGGGTTTAGTAAAGTGACTAATGTGTTCCACAGCGAGCGCTTCTCAGTTGAAACAAAATGAAGATTTGTACGTTGCTACGTATTTCAAATAGTTTTCAAAAGAGATGAGACCTGGACTTTGACCGAGACGACGGGAAAAAGACTAGAGGCATTTGAGATGTGACTATACGGTATAACGCTAAGAGTGCCGCGGACAGATAAAATTATTAGCAACGACATTCTCCACAAAATGAAGGAAATGCAGGAAACAATATCCAGACCATGAAATGAGAGGAATGGGAACTTGCATACACAGCTGCAGTATGTTATTCGAGGAAACATACCTGGAAAAAGAAGAGGAGGACGAAGAAGAACATTTTGGATTGGAAGTTTTGGGACACGGACATCACACACGGGCGAGGAACATTTTCAAACAAGCAAAACTGGTATAGTTATAATGGTGACGCATCATCCGAAACGGAGAGGAACTAGAAGAAGGAGGAACTGAAATCAGAATCTGGAGCTAGTGCTAATCTGAGTCGGACAGGAATTCAGTTGCCACACATTCGTTTCATTTCTGTTGTCAGCATCACGTACCCGTAATCAGTAACTTACTAAATAAATGTAAATGCAGTGTGGCTAGGGCCTCCCGTCGAGTAGAACGTTCGCCTGGTGCAAGTCTTTCGAGTCGACGCCACTTCGGCAACTTGCGTGTCGATGGGGATGAAATGATGATGATAGGGACAACACAACACCCAGTCCCTGAGCGAAGAAAATCTCAGATCCAGCCGTGAATCGAACCCGTGCCGTTAGGTGTGACATTCCGTCGCGCTGACCACTCAGTTACCAGGGGCGGACAGGAACGTACTGAGACACCAGGATTCGTTTCTCTGACGAGTAGCTGGTAGAAGGCCAGCTGATGTCATGCGTCTGCCTTTTCATACCTAGAACTCTAGCAAGCCACATGTTGTTTTTGTTGTGGTCTTCAGTCCTGAGACTGGTTTCATGCAGCTCTCCATGCTACTCTATCCTGTGCAAGCTTCTTCATCTCCCAGTACTTACTGCTACCTACATCCTTCTGAATCTGCTTAGTGTATTCATCTCTTGGTCTCCCTCTACGGTTTTTACCCTCCACGCTGCCATCCAATACTAAAATTGGTGATCCCTTGATGCCTCAGAACATATCCTACCAACCGGTCCCTTCTTCTTGTCAACTTGTGCCACAAACTCCTCTTCTCCTCAATTCTATTCAATACCTCCTTATTAGTTATGTGATCTACCCATCTAATCTTCATCATTCTTCTGTAGCACCACATTTCGAAATCTTCCATTCTTTTCTTGTCCAAACCATTTATCGCCCATGTTTCCCTTCCATACATGGGTACACTCCATACAAATACTTTCAGAAACGACTTCCTGACACTTAAATCAATACTCAATGTTAACGAATTTCTCTTCTTCAGAACGCTTTCCTTGCCATTGCTAGTCTACATTTTATATCCTCTCTACTTCGAGGATCATCAGTTATTTTCTCCTCAAATAGCAAAACTCCTTTATTACTTTAAGTGTCTCATTTCCTGATCTAATTCCCTCAGCATCACCCGACTTAATTCGACTACATTCCTTTATCCTCGTTTTACTTTTGTTGATGTTCATCTTTTACCCACCTTTCAAGACACTGTCCATTCCGTTCAACTGCTCTTCCAAGTCCTTTGCTGTCTCTGACAGAATTACAATCTCATCGGCGAACCTCAAAGTTTTTATTTCTTCTTCATGGATTTTAATACCTACTCCTAACTTTTCTTTTGTTTCCTTTACTGCTTGCTCAATATAGAGATTGAATAACATCGCCGAGAGGCTACAACCCTGTCTCACTCCCTTCCCAACCACTGCTTCCCTCGACTCTTATAACTGCCATCTGGTTTCTGTACAAATTGTAAATAGCCTTTCGGTCCCTGTATTTTACCCCTGCCACCTTTAGAATTTGAAAGAGAGTGTTCCAGTCAACATTGTCAAAATCTTTCTCTAAGTCTACAAATGCTAGAAACGTAGGTTCTCCTTTCCGTAACCTTTCTTCTAAGATAAGTCGTAAGGTCAGTATTGCCTCACGTGTTCCAATATTTCTACGGAAATCTTCTGATCTTCCCCGAGCTCCGCTTCTACCAGCTTTTCCATTCGTCTGTAAAGAATTCGCGTTAGTATTTTGCAGCTGTGACTTATTAAACTGATAGTTCGGTAATTTTCACATCTGTCAACACCTGCTTTCTTTGGGATTAGAATTACTGTATTGTTCTTGAAGCCACATAAAGTACCACCAATAAACGCTAGAATTTTGTTTTTCTGTTACACGAAGACGCATAAACGTTACGGAGGAGACACGAAATTCCTGACAACGACTCACACAGCCGGTAAATATAAATGGAAACATAAAATCGTAACGACATGAACGGAGTGCGGGCTCAGTGCGTGTGGCCGTTGTCTTTGTTCTGCCGTCGTCCAATCGTACGAATTTCTGAAGTGTCAAAGAGGGTAACAAGATAAACCGGGCTACGATCAAAATATCCTGCCTACTACGTAAAGATAATCAAATCTTATTTCGAACACGGAAACGTCGACTACTGGAATCAGACGTGGGTGGGAGAGACGGCCAGATGGGGAGGAGTGGGGCTTGTTCGCCACCGTCGCACGATTTCACCTTATAACGGACATTTTTCATACAGTGAGCCTCACTAATGGCTTTCGCGGAACGAAATTACACAGACAGCTGTGAGCAGCTCAGGCACTTCCTAGAAGGGAACTCAAAGGCGTGTGCGGGACAGTACGAACAGGAGGCCATAGAGGAAATGAAGCAACACGCAACCGTGCCGAGGAGCTGTTCGGTTTCGACTGAATTGTGTCTCGTCATTCCTCAACGAGAACTTGTGCGAAGTGACTAAAAACGTTCTTGAAAGTAGAGGAGACATCGGCGACGGCTCGCAGCGCCATGTGTAAACGCGCTGCTAGAATTTGCGAAACTCATTGTCGGCGACGAAATCCGGGTCCGGTGACGACGAAGCAGCGGTGATACTGCTCCGAATGTGTTGAAACAACAAACCGCACACACAAGAATACAGCCCGCTTCGCTGGGATACCTGACATTTGCCTCAGGGCTTTCCAAGTACCAAGTGTGTGGGTGAATGTCATCGCCTATTTCATATCTCTCACCATCTCTCTCTCTCTCCCTCCCCACCTCTCTTTCCCTCCCTACCTCCTCTCTCTCCCCCACCTCTCTCTCTTTCTTCCCCCCTCTCTCTCTTTTTTCACAGCGTACGTTAAAAATTGCTGTTCATGCTAGACGCGACCGAAATATCGGTTATTTGCCTTCAGCCGTTTTCAGTCTCTTAGAAGTCGCATTTAATATCACTCCGTACACGAGTATGGAAAACATTTAGGGTCAATCAAAAAAGGAAGCGCTACCACTTCTATTAAGAAAAGGAGAACAAGTGCGGTCAGCATTTGAGGCAACCACATACGGCTTTAGCCTATATTTGACGCTGAAGAGGAGCCAAACTGACTAAAAACTTCTCTCTATTCCGCATAATTTTTCTGCGTTTTTTGGTACATTTGTCATCTTGTGGGACGCAGACTAAAAACAAAACGAGCTCCTACTAAATTACTTTACAGTTGTCAACAAACAAATATTCCTGAAAATCTCGTTTCGCTTCCATGATATTTCTCTTTCTCCAGATTTGGTCGTTTGATCACTCTAGGGTGTAGGTCTTGAAATAAATATTCTGAGTTGCAGTCTTAACACTTACATATTGCCGCGCGGAGTGGCCGGGCGGTTTGAGGCGTCATGTCACGGATTGCGCGACCCCTCCCGCCGGAAGTCCTCCCTGTGTGCGTGTGTGTGGGTGTATGTGTGTGTGTGTGTGTGTGTGTGTGTGTGTGTGTGTGCGCGTTGTTCTTAGCATAAGTTAGTTTAAGTAGTGTAGAGGTCTAGGGACTGATGACCTCTGCAGTTTGGTTCCTTAGGAATTCCGGGTTCCCGGGTTCGATTCCCGGCGGGGTCAGGGATTTTCTCTGCCTCGTGATGACTGGGTGTTGTGTGATGTCCTTAGGTTAGTTAGGTTTAAGTAGTTCTAAGTTCTAGGGGACTGATGACCATAGATGTTTAAGTCCCATAGTGCTCAGAGCCTTAGAAATTCAAACATACAGTTACGTCTTATTAATATAATATTCTGTCCGGATTTTCATTTATATCATTGCAGTGCTATAAGCGCGGTTCGGTTCAAGACATCATAAAAAGAATCCGTACGATAAAATGAAAAGAATGCAGTAAGAAGGAAATCAAAAATCTTACGCACAAATGTGCGTTTGAGGCCTGATAATATACTAGAATGAAGGAAAACAGACAGTCATTGACATGTCACTGTCATAGATCTCTGTTGATGGCTTATCTCAAAATTGAGAAAAAAAACTGTGTTTGGTAAAAATAGTGTTTTCCAGATAAAATCCTATATTAGAAGTACAGACCTCTAATCGGTTTTTATGTCCTTCAGTGACCGAGCACACGAAAAATGTTCGGGTTATGAGAATATTTTCACCTAAAAGAATCGGTATACCTCAGTAGTTCGTGTGTACCAGAGTGTGCCTACCTCTTCTTTTATGGTCCTACGGTCTGCTTGCAGTACTTTCTATGTGCCGCGACCATTCTTGACGGTGGATAAGGCAAAATTTCCGAAATCTCGCTGTTGATTAATGAAATGGCACCGCTCGTAGCACAGACATTTTGCACGCGAACACCACCGCAATAATCTCGTTGGTCGTAATGCGAGATCTAACTCCGAATGAGAAAACCACCTCACAGGCAAGCAATCGTTCTCTACGAGGATGCGTTCGTGCGAAGCAGCACTCTGCCTCCGTTTAACAAACAAATAACAACCTGTTATTCCCATAATGAGATTAACTGATGTCCTGTTGGCGCTTTTCTCACTTTGGCTCTGGACGGTGCCTCTTTGTGATTCCATTTAATCGTTTAGTGACAAGAAGCAGAACGCTTTTAGAGCAGAGTAATCTTTCGGTGCTTCCCCGGAGAAGACGCTGATAAAAAGTGCGCTCTTCCGTCGGCAGTCTGGATACGAGAATGAAAGAGTGCGGTATTTCGTGAGCGTCGTACTACGAAATATCGAACTGCCGGCAGCTGTGGATACAGGAAGTGCGTTTGCGTGTTTTTGTCGCTCTTACCTACGGGACGATAACTTCTTATCCGCAGGGATTTAAGTTCGGATCGGCGCTTCGCTGATGACTGTGCAAGAATCCAATTTAATTCCTGTTGGCCCTACTGGTAATCAATCTAAGCGTCCACAATGTGCAATCCCACCCATAAAGAGCTGCGTCTCTGTGAAAAAGTTGGTGGCCGTAATAAAAATACGACTGCTCGATCAGCTACGTGCAGTTGCGTCAAACGGGTAAGTAGAAAGTGACGCATATTATTTTACGCCGTGGTCCTCCACTTCGGCGAGGAAAAATCAGACAGCTAATCGAAAAGAGTCGGACTTCAATTATCAGTCGCATCTGTATTTTTTTTTTTTTTTTCCTGACACTTCTTTCATGTGTGGCAGCGAATTATTGGTGCAAAAAACGCCAACGGTGGTTCGGTGTTGACGTTAAAACTGTAGACCCACCTGTAACTGACTGGGAAAGTCAGTTTAAAAACCCTTTTAAAATATTGTTTTTCTGCATTATCCACAGCCTCAACGTGTTTTAAGAATGAAAACATTATCCAAGTAAGTTGCAATCTGTTTTCAAGCTTGTGTGCTCACCGTTAACATACGCCAGAAAGCTCAAATAATTCCTAGTCGACACTGAATGTAGCACTTATGTTACAAACAATGGCCACTCGTAAGGCACACTGAAGGCTTGGAAGGAGAGGAACGACATAACAGCAATGCGTTGCGTATCATGATCACTATGCTTCACGTATCTGCATAACTCATAAATGACGGGTTAAAAATAACAGTTTACTGAAAACTATAAATATTCTGGAATGTATTGTGATAGTTGACATTAAAGTTGTACGAAATTCCATTTTTTTTCGCCGGCCGTTGTGGCCGAGCGGTTCTAGGGGCTTCAGTCCGGAATCGCTCTGCTGCTACAGTCGCAGGTTCGAATCCTGCTTCGGGCATGGATATGCGTGATGTCCTTAGGTTAAGTTAGGTTTAAGTAGTTCTAAGTCTAGGGGACTGCTGACCTCAGATGTTAAGTCCCATAGTGCTTAGAGCCATTTGAACCACTTGAACCATTATTTTCCTACTGGCCCAATAATCCGAAAAACAAAAGTTTTCCTCAGCTTGAAGTTTTGTTTGCACAGCAGAGCGCTTCTCCGCGCACGGTCCTTTTTGTCGCTTTACGCCCTTACCTTCCTCCGAGCTGAGACCTGGCTAACTCAGGCAGTTATAGGGTGGATTACAGCGTAACGAGGACTCCGATGAACGATGCAGCACGGCGTTTTTTACTTACACCCATCACTGCGAAAAATAAGAAGCCCAGGTCCGACTGAGAACGAATCATCCAACCTTTCTGATTTGTATTATGATGTTTATTCACTTAGCCACGTCCAAAACACTATCATCAACGTAAACATCTATGTCCTCGTATTTTGAGTGTAATACAGATGGGAACGTCGAATATTTGAGTCAAGTTTCTCAACTTTGACAGAAAAAAGTGTAAAAACCGCATGCCGTCAGGTTTATTTGCTTAACCCTCCTGACAACGTCCATCACTGTACTTACATACTGGTCCTGGGATCAAGACATTACGGTCATATGTTTTTCACCATTCTGGAAGATCTTTCACTGGCAGCACGATCCGAGCCACACGTTATTCGCTCTTAAAATCTAGATCTTTCGTTGTCCGCACACATAAACTGAATAATGCAAGGCATCCAGAAAAAAAATTCCAACTGTATTTTCCGCGTAGTAAGGGGTGTGGAAGTAGCTACAATGAATCACCTGATTTCTTTGCATTCGTATCTATCGATGGTAGGCAATGAAGAGCTTGTAACTAATTTTGCTAAATTTTACAGGAGAAGCAGAAACGGATTCTTAAAAAAATATAGAAAGTGGTACATGTGTAACTATATAGTAGAAGCCTAGTTATTGACAGATTAGAGAAATACATGCACTTTCAAATCTCACTTTGATGAAGGAGATACTCGAATTCAGGCTTTTCACAGACAGATGGAGTTACGATGTTTTCAGTGCCTGCCATCGATATATGAATGCAAAGAAATCGGGCGGGTCATTGTAGCTACTTCCACTCCCCTTCCTAAGCGGAAAATACATTGTGTTATTCAGTTTATGTATGTGAACAAAAAAAGATGTAGATCTTAAGAACGAATAATATGTGACTTGGATCGTGCTGCCAGTGAAACATCTACCAGAACGAGGAAAAACAAGTAATCGTAATGCCTTGCTGCCAGGAGTAGTATGTCAAAAAAAATGGCTCTGAGCACTATGGGACTTAACTTCTGAGGTCATAAGTCCCCTAGGACTTAGAACTACTTAAACCTAACTAATCTAAGGACATCACACACATCCATGCCCGAGGCAGGATTCGAACCTGTGACCGTAGAGGTCTGCGGTTCCAGACCGAAGGGCCTAGAACCGCAGGGCCACACCGGCCGGCGTAGTATATCAATGGAGAAATAAGCAAATAAATCTGAATCCATGCGGTTTGAAAATAAGTTCTAATTATCCTTGAAAAACAGACGAGATGTCTTTTTATTTTTATTATGAATACTTCCATCGAACTCTCCTGCCATCGTTGAGACACTTAACCTCGGTTCGTCTCGTTTTCTATTTTGTGACACTGTCTAGTTATGACGTTCTGTAGAAATATCGGACAGGAAATGCATAATGGAAAGCTCCAGTAATTATAAAATATAATTTTTATTTACAGAAATGCATGCCCTACCTGTGTATTTAAGTTTTATGTGAGATTTTGCGTGAATTTATATCCTTTTCAGAAGGTATAAGCACTGCTAATTTTGCTGGCGCTTGCTATGACGTCACTGAAAGCAGCTCAGTGTGATTTCCAAACATTACGAACTGATGGCAGAAAGGCCTCTGATCGGCGTAATGGGTCGCCAGAAGAGAGCAAGATTAAAGCTTATTGTTTCGTGGGTTTTCTGTGCATCAGAGATGGACCATTAGTTCGGATCGGTGAAGCAGGGGACTGAATGTGTGTAGTGCCTCTCCAAGCATTCGCCTGAAGTTATTTGTGAAAACATAGAACCGTAATGACGAGAACGCAGTGTAGACGGTTCTCACGAATTCGAGACCAGTCCGCAACGTCGCTCGCTTCTCGCGAAATACGTCGCTTCACTCGCGACTTTTGAGAAACATCAAACAGGATCACTCTGTCTGCTTCAGCTGTGAGCGGAGACTATAATTCGGTATTTCTTTCATCTGTCCTTGCGTATCAGTAAACGGCCTTTTTAGGGATAAAGTGAAAATGTATCCATGAGGAGGAGGTTCGTGGAGTAGCATTTTGTGCTTCTCAGTATTCTGTATGGGCTCTTATCTCCATACAGATGGCAGTGAGAACAATTGTAGCCGTACTGAGATAAGCGGCTTGTCAGATAGTCGTTTCCAAGTAGTGACACAATGTAGTTTTATCTCCACTCCTCTCTATCTTTCTTTAGTTTGTTTCTCTTTTTTTTTCTTTTTCTTTTTCTTACAGGTACCTATTTCCGAATCACCGTAGCACCTTCCTGTGGTTCATAACTTTCTCTCTCTCTCTCTCTCTCTCTCTTTTCTTTTGCTATCACGTAACTAATTCCCATATTCTGTAACATATTTATATTCATAAGCTTTGCAACTTTTAAGCAGGTACTATAAGTTCTGAAACTGCGTCTGCTTTGTGTAGAACCTATCTGCACAACGGCACATTTGAGTGCTAACTTGGAAGGAGTAGAAGTGATTCTAAGCCATGTGTCCGCCGAAGCCGGCCTCTGTGGCCGCACGGCTCTAGGCGCTTCAGTCCGGAACCGCGCTGCCACTACGGTCGCAGGTTCGAATCCTGCCTCGGGCATGGATTTGTGTAATGTCCTTAGGTTAGTTAGGTTTAAGTAGTTCTTAAGTCTAGGGGACTTATGACCTCAGATGTTAAGTCACATAGTGCTCAGAGCTATCTGAACCAATTTTCTCCGCCGAAAATAGACAGCCGTGGATGTAATACACCCGTCAACCTGGAAGTGCTTTTGAGATGCCTTACTTCAAGAGCGTAATGAACAAACAGCTGAAACACGAAAACACTTCAAATTCATATAAGCCGAGGGTCCGCAGCTCGTGGTCGTGCGGTAGCGTTCTCGCTTCCCGCGCCCGGGTTCCCGGGTTCGATTCCCGGCGGCGTCAGGGATTTTCTCTGCCTCGTGATGACTGGGTGTTGTGTGATGTCATTAGGTTAGTTAGGTTTAAGTAGTTCTAAGTTCTAGGGGACTTATGACCAAAGATGTTAAGTCCCATAGTGCTCAGAGCCATTTGAACCATTTGAACCATAAGCCGAGCACCGACGGCGTACATGCGCTGTTAACGTCTGTAGTATGTAGGCGTACGTGCGAATCCTCGTCCCAGGCTAAGGTGACGATTTGGCGCCATGAAGATCATCTTCCAGGAAAAAAGTTTCATAATTTATTTCTTGGGAATTCTGTGGCACAATTACAGTTTCGGACAATCGATAACCAAATCATCGAGTGTTTCATTCTTGTTCTCGGCTGTAGGATTGTACATCTGAAGGTGGCAGACGTCGGCTGAAAACTGTTACATGATTACTGACTATCAAAAATTGTCATTGTGCTAAGCCGGCCGAAGTGGCCAAGCGGTTCTAGGCGCTACAGTCTGGAACCGCGCGACCGCTACGGTCGCAGGTTCGAATCCTGCCTCGGGCATGGGAGTGTGTGATGTCCTTAGGTTGGTTAGGTTTAAGTAGTTCTAAGTTCTAGGGGACTGGTGACCTCAGAAGTTAAGTCCCATAGTGCTCAGAGCCCTTAGAACCATTTTTTTGTACTGCTGTGTGTACACTTGATATTAGTATATTTGCTTCTAACCTGTGTCGTATATTGATAGTCATGACATGCTCTGCATTATAGGTAGTAATGACAAAATTAATGTCGTGGCTTAAACCATTTTAACACTTAGCCGTGAAGATGGTCCATGACTGAAACCGATTGATATTTGGCTTTAAAATAAAAGCAGCTGATAGTCAAACATGTATTTTATACATTACTTGACGGTTGTTGATAGTCACCTTCCAAAAATGTTTCTACTATCTTTTTATTTTTATTTTACTGCACTGAAGCTTGTACATTGCGCCTAGAATATTGATTTAAACTTCAGCTCTTCCTGCGTAATGTATGGCTGGGAAAGATGTGACACATCTACCATTTCGGTAATTGCCAGTGCTATTTTGTTTTTATCCTTGATCGTAGTTTCCACAGTTGTGGAAAACTCACGATACAGTGAGAGAAATCGTAATAAAACTATTTTTCATTAAACATATGCAACATCGACGCAAACACCGTTCTCTGTCTTGTCAAATTTTCCGTCATTCAATATTTCTGACAAACACGCTCTATGTTTGACAAATACGTCAAACAGCACCGTACACTGTCAAATATTTGGCAAGCATAGTGACATTTGACAAATTGTTTGATCGTTTCAGGGGCGTTAAGAACTTAGAGAGCGACCTTGGCACCCCTATTTAGACGAATACTTGATTGGTAGCCAGCTCCTTACTTCAGGAAAGGAAATACAGTAAGACCTTTACATAAAGAAGCATTCTGCCCAGTTGGACGAATCGGAAAGAGGCGATGCGCGTAACGGCTCGTCCACGGAGATGGCTTTTACCGCTACTTTCGATTGAGACACGACAGATCCGGCAAGCTGTTGAAAACCAGATTCGGAGTTGCCAGTCATTGCCGTAATGTACATCCCATTACCCAATGAGTAGTCGAAACGGTGGGGAACGGAAGACGGGAGCTAATAGCGACGCATCAGTCACCACTATGACGTCACTCGCCTTTCGCAGGAGACCCCAGAATGGTCAACAGACCGCTGTTTCAATGAAATCGCGCTGTGGCCAGTAACGAACGGCTTTTGCTGCCGGCAGGGGCGGGAACCGTCATGTCGCTCGGCGTAGCTTCGCTTCGGTTCGCTGCGCCTCCGGCCGTCCTCCACAGCCGCCTGTCAGCTGTTTGCGACGCTCGTCTTCCGCACTGCGCCCATCAGTCCCACGCCCACGCGTCCCGGAAAACAGCTCCCACCCCGCTCTGTGCGGTTTCCGGTGTTGCAATCAATGCGCTTCCCTAACGATCGGTGGAAATTTTCGTAGCACAGCTGCTGCGTTTATGTTAAACCCGTTAAAGTTGAATTTATTCAGCGTCTTATTTGCTGTAGCGCAGCCACGTACACGATCAGGGGAGTGAGCGATATCTTTCGTTCTCTGCAAACGTCAAATAAAAAAATCTCTCATTCGGATCAGTTAGTTCCAGCGACTTTCGCATAACATCGTTTGTGATGAATGAAATGTCGCAGAACAACACGCACGTGGACATCCCACATCACTTGAAAACGGGAAGAAAGTCCTGAAACATGTCGTACTATGTATTTAAAAAATGTGTTTTATTATTTAAATCATTTCAGCGAAACATTCTTCCACGGTCGAGGTCGCTATCTGGGTTTCACATCAATGTGCGACTATATAGGTTTGGACATTCCGTGGTTTCCCTAAAACCATTCTCGTGAATGGCGAGCTGGTAGCTTCGAAAATGATTCTTCTATAGGGTACGGTCGGCCGAATCAGGTCGGGAGGTAAATCGGTTACATTCTAGAAATTTCCTCCTGACTGCGACATACGAAGTGGTAAAGAAAGTGTTGCCACCTGGCGGTGACTGTTGGAACTCAGGGTATACGTTGGAAAGTAGAAGACTTGCTAAGTGTGTTTGTGGAGAACTGTGCTGTTTCTCTTGACTTCTGAAAACATTCTATTTTGTAAAATAATTTTGGATTAAAATTTATGTATCTGTGATACGGTAATTATTTTAATGATCTGTAAGGTAGTCATTGTACAACAAGTTCATATACTGCAGATGTGATGGTGCTGTTATCGGCGCGTTAATATGGTTTCGCAGGACTACCAACTACAGGAAAAATTGTTTTATACTTCCGGCGAATCGAGTTAGTACAAAGCGGGTGAAGAGAGTCAATACTTTTTATGTCAATGTATTGAAATATTTATTTTCTTTTTGTTCTCTATTACACTTGGCAAAATATAAAAGAAAATTTGTGGACAGAAGAATTATTTGAGGTCAGACATTACTCTCTTCAAGACAACTATAGAGTGAAAAAGATTATCCAGGAAAGATGGAAGTTGGTCAAATATTATTTAATTAGGAGTAAGATTGGCCAAAGGAGACGAAAGATAAAAAATCTCACTTTCAAAGCAACGTGGATGAAAAGGACAACCCCAGCGATCGCTCAAAATTGATTCTGTTGAACAGCCGATTTTCCATTGAGTGAAAACGCAGTACGTCGAACCAAGAAAACACAGCAAAGGAAAATGTGCTTCAGCTTGTATCCCCATACGACTAGTCCAGTTCACGACACCAATGGCACGCCAAATTCTTCTGTTTAATCCCACGACTTGTCGTTTCCAAAGAAGTCTATACCAAAGTTTTGAGCCAGGAAACAGAAAGAACTCCTTTTTACATCCCCATAAAATTGTTAAATGAAAGAGGAAGTCTTCTCAGTCCGGCAGATCGAGGGAACGTCAGATTAAAAATGGTTCAAATGGCTCTGAGCACTATGAGACTTAACATCTGAGGTCATCAGTCCCCTAGAACTTAGAACTACTTAAACCTAACTGACCTAAGGACATCACACACATCCATGCCCGAGGCAGGATTCGAACCTGCGGCCGTAGCGGTCGCGCGGTTCCAGACTGAAGCGCCTAGAATCGCTCGGCCACTCCGGCCGGCGAACTTCAGATTAAGAAGAGACTACACCCACAGGATGAATCATGTATGTCAGATTCCAAAGAATCCTCTGATTAAACAGATGAAGATAACGACGCATCTTGTGAACTCAGCTAGATTAAATACGCTGATCCAGTACCGGCAAAACTTGGTGACTATTGAGTGTCAAGGCAAGGGCAGAGAATGTTACCATCAGGAGTGTGTTATTACATTGAAGAAGAAAATGTCCGTTAGAGTGAAATGTGTTGTTATTTTAATGAGACATAATTTTTTTTTTTGTGCTGACTCTATTCGCCGGATTTATGACCCGATTCGCCTTAAACGAAGAAGTTGAACAGTGTCATGCACCTTATTCTTTATATTGATTTTGTGAAGGCATAAACAGCAGTTCTATATTGTTATATAGGGTGTCCCAGGAGGGATGGGCAATGTTCAGGATATGACAGAAACGATCATTCGAAGCAAAAATGTCTATCAAACGTGGACTCTAAAATGTACAGCTTAAGATATATGAACAATTCCTCATCTCCGATACAGTGAAACAAATCTCTGCTATGCACGCTCTATTTTGGAAGGGATTAGTATGGAACAAAACAAGAAAAAATTTCTAGTGAACATGGCATCTAAAATGCATATCTAAAGAGTTACGGGAACGCATTCAGCGGAAGAGAGGTATTTCACAGTAGCGCAGATGAACAAGTCCTCTTACCTCTTAAGGTATGCGTCTTGAAGCCCATTTCTACTGGACAATTTTTTTTGTTATAGTCCATGCTACCTCCCCCGAAAACGTGGAGGGCAAAGAGCTAGCAGTTGAAGTGATTTGTTGCACAGTATCGAAGACGTGCTCACAGCATTTGAGCTATGCATTTTAGAGCCTATGTTTAAAGACTTGTTCGCTTCGAATTATCGTTCCTGCCACATCCCTGAATATCGACCATTTCTTGTGGGACACCCTATGTAATGATTCCAATTGAAGCCCTGAAGAACAGGTTTGTAGTTACTGTACAGGAACAAACGTACCTTTTTCAGAGATCAAATACCAAGCACTATTATTATGTACTGTTCAAATGGAAAACAGAGCAAGGATGCATAAAATGAAAAAAAAAAAAAAAAAAAGCATCTCAACAGAATGAGGGAAGACAGATTAGTTAAGTACAGAATCAGTTATAAACCAATAGGAAAGAGAGATGTGGGACGACCGAAGAATAGATGGCTGCAACGAAGACTGAACGGGCTATTAGCCGATGCCGTAAAGTGAAGAAGAAGAAGAAGAAGAATATATAATTTATTTTCTCATCTTTACTGGCTGAAAGGATGTAATTTACTCCGAACCATGTTTGCATACACAAATAACTAATAATGAGCGTATGGCATTGGTGGCCGGGAGACCCCTCGGGGGGCGGTTCGGCCGCCGCTCTTTAACGCCACTACGGCGACTTGGGAGTGAATGAGGATGAGATGATGATGAAAGACACACAACATCCAGTCATCTCGAGGCCGAGAAAATCCCTGACCCCGCCGGGAATCGAACCCGGGACCCCGTGCGCGGGAAGCGAGAACGCTACCGCAAGACCACGAGCCGCGGACTGCAATTAACTAACTAATGCACTAACCATAGCCAATGCCACACAGTACTTGTAACATCGAAGATATAGACGGGGCCAGTAATGTTCCTTTGCGCCGAAGTGAAACTAACACTTGCGGAAGTTGGGCTCGCAGCGATAGCGGTGTATGTAGGCACTACGCAAGATTCACCAAAGCCTGTCGAGACTAGGGAGTAGTTTATCAGGGTACGCAAGGCGCTGGTCTTTTTCCGGCGTGGCCATTACGACAGATTTCTTCGCGCAACTTGCCTCGCTGAGAACCACGTAAGAAGCCGCATTGACGCAAGGGACCCTCAGCAGATACTACAGGACGTCAGCATCGCTTCTAGACCCTCGCTTCCTGTACAGGCTGAGATATCTGTTACGTCTGTGACGTCCGTAACCATAGGACAGTGCTGCTTGCAGCATATGCCACTGGACTGCCAGAAAGTTATCCGACGACAAATTTCTTAACACCGGACGTGCCTGTTTGACATTTCCACGAACATTCGAAAATTTTAACTTACGGACATTACTTGTCCCTACTATTACGGTCCACCAATCCAGTTAATACACGATATTTACTCAAATACAGTCTTGCACGCAAATGCAGTCTATGTCGGCGAATTTCATTGACGATATCTACCAGGTTATCGGTAGCATAAGAACTTCGTCAGAAAACGACCGGAAGGAAAGACAGAAGTCAGTCACTCTAGAACAGTCCTACTGCCTTTTTTCTTGACTTTTTTTTCTTACCGATAACTAGATTGTGTATAGAAGTTGCGCTTTTCAATGTTACTAGTATTTGCCGTACTTCTGTTTCAGCGTTAGTCTGTTCCAGACATCATAACTTCGTATTTAAGATTTACTGAGTAATAGCTACGTCAACTGCATCCTCCTTGACCACATTACATACGCTAGAGATAGTTTTTGACTTGTCACCACTTCAGCGGCTTGAGTGTTAATTTTTGATGCATAATTTATTAAACAGCTTCTCATTTGACCTCACGAAAGCGGGTAAACATTGTTACATCACAGTTATCACGGTTATCGGGGATTGAACCTGGAACCTTCGTGTCTGTAGACAACAGAGCAAACCACCATATCACGAGGTTAGCTGCCAGTTAAGTTTCACCAGATCCTATTAAGGGGCAGCAGGTTTAGCAATCAAACTATTTATCTGAAAAACATGCTGAAAAACAGAGGCGAAGTTTGTTTTCAGTGAGGAAGACTTAAAATTCATTTTCGCGGCTTCATTTCTCGTACTTTAACTATTAGTAAGCCTCTGACAAGTTTATCACGGGAAGAATTATATAACTATACCGTTATTATTGAAAACTTTTCTAATCGACGATACAACCGAAAACATACACTTGATTATGCTTAGCATATTCTGATTTTTACTTACGCTCGCGAGACACAGTTACTTATATCGTGTTATATTCGTGACATACATCGCATATTGACGTGGTAATTATTTTCTTTCACTATGGAGGATATGCATATTAACAACATATTTTAAACCCACACTCCTTTCGAAATCGCGATTCAAAATATCGACTCTCGCCGTAAAAAAAACAACAACACTAGGGCATACATTGAAACTGCTGTCTCGATCGAACATGCGAAGAGCACGCTTGAGATTTTCGTCTTGATAACATCTGAGATATAACTCGTCAGAATTCTTGTAAACACGGCAATGTTTTGTGGGCCATACTGCTGGAACACCAATAACTTGGAATTATGATCTTGATTTCACAATACAGAAACGCAAATCTCAACAGAACACTGATATGGTCGTCCGATCGATGTGGACTGTTTCGAAACGTCCTTAGCCCACCCTTCCAGATTTAGTTTCTCGTAGTTTCACTTTAGTAGAAGGCCCTTGCCGGTCTGATTCCCCATCGGTTTATAACTCGGGAGTCTTTCTCGGCGACACGAATGAACCTAATCACGTCTGTTTTCGTGCCTCATCCGTTGAGTTCTAATTCTCGAGATTACGACAACAATCACCGCGCTTGACATCAAGAGTTAAAAGTGCCGGAAATGGAAAGGTGTTCTTCCTTTTGTGTGCGAAGCCACAGAATCAAAATTTTCCAGAGATGCGCCGAATTTGAGCACGCTTGAGGAAGCTAGTGTTTGAAGAGCTTCCGTCTTAAATTTACAACAGAAATACGCCTGCGATATTTTTTTGATGAAAATTTTCCCTGTAAGTCACGGCAAAAATACAATATGGTTATTTGCGGTGGCCACCAGTTGGTTTTGGTGACGTACGTTCCATCAAACCAGTGAATCGATTGCCGAGGCCATTGTTATAATTCTCCTATCAAATGGAGAAAAACTTTTATGTAAACATATACGCGAAGATCTGCGAGAAATGATCGGCAACTCGGTCTTAGCGGTACAATATAAATAACGAAAGAACACGAGAAGCGTTCTTTCGTTATTCATTCGAACAACTCGTCGCCAACAAAATTACGGTTATCAACATAGAGTTTATCAGGCCCAATACTACTAAAGAAGTCACACATATACTGTTAAAATAATACGCTCTATTTAAACCAGACAGAGAGTACATGGAACATGCATGCTTATGTTAAGGCAGCTGGACAACAGATCTCCTTAATGTGGCGAGAATAGTTAAGGATAGCTTTCTCATTTGTTTTTAGAAAAGGTTCCATAGGTTTTAGTCGTTTAAGTAATCTTGGCTCGTTTGTGGAGTCTCTGGCAAAGAATGTATTTCTTTGGTTTATTTAAATCAGACGGAGAGTACATGGAACATGCATGCTTATACTAAGGCAGCTGGACAACAGATCTCCTTAATATGGCGAGAATAGTTGAGGATCATTTGTTTTTAGAAAAGGTTCCATAGATTTTAGTCGTTTAAGTAATCTTGGTTCGTTTGTAGAGTCTCTGGCAAAGTATGTATTCCTTTGGTTTTAAAGACAAAGTATTTCACACAAAGAATGAAATGGAAATTCATATTATTTACAGTTTTAACGTATTCCCATCGGAGTACAATTATTTTATGATTTATACTTTCACATGACTTCATGATGGTTGCATAAATACTTATGTCATATGTTCCCGTCTCTAATAACTTCACACGGAGCGATGATAAACTCAGAACATGTCTCTCGTGATGCGCAGTTTTGGTGCCGTCGCGCCCTAAAACGTTTGACTGACGACCAGAATAGAGGCGGCAGCTATTACGCATGACCCAGAAGCGGCGCCAGGCCGCCATTCGCCTGTTCGTTCAGTCGCTAGCTCGCTGGCTGGCGTTGCCTCGGCGCGGCCTTCTCGGAAATAACAATAATAGCTTTTTGTGGAAGCCCGGCTCCTTGCGCCGCGGTGGGGGAAAGCCGTGGCATGTTCTGCCGCCCCTCCCGCCCCGCTCCCCCCCCCCCCCCCCCCCCCCACTCCCCGGCGCGCGGCGCTTCGCCGTACTCCCCCACCACGCCAGCCGCCAGTCGGCACACGCGGCTCGGCCAGCCTTCCCGAGCGCAGCGCGAGTAGCACTCGCTCAGTCGTACTCGTCGCGTCGCGGGCAACGCAAGCAACGGCGTGGACCTAGCAGCAAGCAACAGGCGCCCGCCGATCGCTCGCCGCCGCCATGTCTGCGTGCGCTTTCACTTGTCGCTTCGTGCCGCCACGGTCCTTCCTCGACTGCAGCCCACTCGGAACATCTGAAGTGGTACGCAATCAACGTCGGATATGACGTGCTATTATTTCTCACCGCAAACTTCAATGAAAACGGGAACTATCTTGTCCACGCCTGTGCTCATCTGTCGCACGGATCATCTCAGCAGTGTGTCCTAGCGATGTGCCAGTGCAGTGTAGCGCCGAACTTCGGTTCGGCATTGTGATTGTGATTCTACAGAAGCTACCAACTCCTGCCGTGTGCTGCTTTTCGTTCCACTAGCCTTCTCTCTGTGTCGAACAACCGAAGCAACTGTACAGTGAAAGTGGCGCAGGATGTTCTGATTAACAAGCTACTTTTCTCGTCGTCTTCGGCGATCACCGCTACCGTCCAGTGCTGCATTCGTGATGGCACTTTACCCATTTGTGAGTAGTGCACCTCTGCTGCTTTTAAAGTGCAGAGATTTCTGCGTTGGCTTAGCGAGTACGAGAACTCACTCCTTTCACATACGTCGGCAAAGCTTCTGACAATTTTCATTGCCGTTTCGTAGCGTATATTCTTAAGATACAAGATGATAGCAACTGTGTAGAGATTGATCATTGCTGGTTTCATTGCAGTGTTTTATGCTTATTTCTTTATGTCTGCTGTGTTTCCTGTTAGAAGCGTTCTTCGCGGTAGTGGCAGCGGGAAGCTATATTCTCGGTAAGAAGTTGCGACATACAGTTCTCGCGAGGTAGTGTTCTCGGTAGCGCTGGTTTCTAGATCTCAGAAATAGTAGCGGGAGTTTACACCGTTGCCGACGATATCTACGCCGTCGTGTCTCTTTTAATACAGGTCTCTGGGCTAGCATGTCTCTCGTCAGAGCCCATGTCATGCTAATGCTGGTAATTGGCCTTACGTTCCGTACCTCACGATGCTTCTGACCGGTGAGGAATGCAGACAGACCTCGCAGCTGCGAAAGGAAAGCACTCCAAAAGCTACTTCCACTTATCGTTGAACAACTCCCTTTTCTCACTCAGCTTCACTACTGTACGACAGCTGCATTAGTGAATATCATTTCTGGGTATGCAGAACTCCGGCGGAAATGAGGATTATTCTCGATTCTCAGTTGCCAGTTGTGTCGGCATCAGCATCATGCAAAACTGACGCCCAGAAGTGGATCTTCATTTTGTCTTATTCTTGTATGCCACTGTGGCATCACTGTTGTCTTTATCACCATTCCAAAACATTTTCTGACCGCCAGAAATTCCTTTACACCTAAAGCGCTCAGAAATTGTACGTCTGTGGCGCTGTGCAAATCTCGTTTCTGTTGTTGAAGGTTCTGGTCATTGTTGCTGCGTTTGCCGTACAGTTAAAATTTTTCTTGTTGAGATAAGAGATAGAAAACACTTCGTTTTATAGTTTACTATAGCATTGGGAAGCAAGTTCTTTGGAAACGAAGTACTTGAAAGGCGACTTATTTAACTCACCTCACTATCAATATTGCGTACTATATTTTTTACAAGTCGCTTTTGAATGTCATTTACTTGCTAGTGAGTGCCCAGGGGATGAGGGAGGAAAGAACATTTACGGCTTCTGTTATAAATCGAGAATTCTACATTATACATATGCAAGGCTATTTTGGTTCAATAGAATTAAGGCGCCGATGTTGTTCACGTACAATTTGAGTTCTTTGTTTTACAGGGATCATTTGTGATTTCATATATGTCTAGTGTTGTATGCACTATTGCGTTCACAGAGCAACGTTCATGATCTCGGCAGTTAGTGCGTGTGGTTACCCCTAGCTTTCTACATTAATACGGCGGAACTAACTAGGCAATACAGACGCAGTGAAAGTGACTTCTCTCCTCCATCCGCCCCCTCTTTCCCCCCTCCTGTATTTCTCGGGTGTCAGTCTGGTAGCGGGGCGGCTACGCCATTCAGTCGGCAGATATTGTTTAGTGATGAACTACCGTGCCTGCCTTCCTCGGCATTGGCGTATAAGTTAAGCAGACGCGACACTTTCACCCATTGTTGGGGATAAGGCTACATACGTCTCATATCCCATGCTAGGTGTATCAGTCTAAGTCAGTTCTGAGGTCGATACGGTTTCAATGAATCACGTCGTTGATAAGCCAAGAGTACATGATGAAATAAAATGAAATGTTTATATGGAATGATGAAACATGTAGATACCATTCATCTGAAACGTATTCTGTAAAATTTCGCGAGCAGATAATCTCAATCTCTTTTGTTTTTAGGTAATTACGTGCACTATCTGCTTTCTTACGTTGAAGGTTAATTACTGAGCGTTCAGAGACGTATTGGCGTTTTGTATTCTGCTTCGCCGCACTAATAGGCACGCGAACATTCTCGTCGACACTTGCGTCTCCACTGATGTGATGGCCGTCGTACTGTGTGTCGTGGAACCACCTCCTCGTACTCGATTTCCCGCATTCCGGGAGAAAGATTCAAGTTGGTCGTTACCATTGTGTAGCACAGTTGCGCATTTTGTGTAGCCTCAAACAAGAATCCAATCGCCAGCGCTAAGGTCTTTTTTAGTCTGTTTCCCACAACAGCCTAGATACCAATGGATCAGGGCAGGGGTAACAGTTTTGTTCTCATCTAACAGAAGCGGCCAACTGGGTGTATGAATATACCATGAAATATGGTAATTATTATATTGCACTGAAGTTGCCTGAGGCGAAAACGGGACTAAGCCCATTATTTGCCTAAACCAACTAATGAAAAACGTAGACCCATAAGTCCAGTGGAGTATGCAATAATCGTTAATGTGGAAAGCCCATTATTTGCCTAAACCAACTAATGAAAAACGTAGACCCATAAGTCCAGTGGAGTATGCAATAATCGTTAATGTGGAATGTGGATTCGAATCCACGCGAACGCCAGCAAACAGCATCCGGTTGCGCTCGATTCTCTGGTGCTCACCCGTGATGTGCTGGTTGCCGATCTTTCAGTGAACCATCAAAGTAAGTTCGCGTGCTGTCCACTTCGGCGCTCGCAGTACAGAGAAGACTCGTTTGCCGTTTAGCGGCCGCTCCAGTCTTTATTATTATCAATTTTTTTAATTAAGCGTGAGTTGCGTGCGCGGTGAAGTGCTAAGGGGAGAATGTAATGTTGCTAATTTACGGATATCGTAAGTGCTTATGTGATACTAGATATCCACAGCACAAAGTGCCGGGAAAAATTGTTCGATACACCGGGTGGAAACGGGGTGAAAAGGCACAGGCTTTTGTATGTTTTTATTAAGATGGAACAGCGCAGTAAACCTCGTTGAAAGTAAACAAGCAGGAATATCTGTCCACTATGCTGATTAATTAAAATAAAAAATACGCGAAAGATCTGATCATCTCGTGACTTCCGCCCAAGGATGCTGTAGCAGCTATACAACGTACCACTGTTATTTTAGAGAGCTTTTGATGCGGTGAGTGAGCAAATAAGAAGAGTTTTTTCCTTGATCATGCTACCTTCTATCCCACAAAGTGTATGCTTTGTTTCTACATTACATTAAACGTACTTTATTGACATACTCGTGATAAGTCCTTCGCATGTCACTGCAGCCGACAGGGACTGTGAGATTATAGAAGCTGTTAAAACGCGAAGCAGTTACCAACGTCAACCGCCTCCAGTTGCTAAGAAACTAACCTTTGTTGGGGCGAGGTTACTCATCTGTGATTAATGTCCTTTTAAATTTCCTCCTCGGCTGCATTGAGAAGTCAGCTAATGCAGTAATCTGACCGTACTGTGATTGCGTTATCGAACCTACGCGAAACCTCAACCGGACATACCATTCTCCCCAATGGCAGCGATCGTCAAGGTTACTGCGCGGATCGTAGTGGAATTATTTCCATGACGAACATTATTCCCGTCCAGTGAGGTCAATATTCTTGCCCTAACGCGCAATTTACATCGATCTTGCAAATTAGCATATGTTACGATTACTGCAAGAAAAGGAGTCACGAACTTAGTTTTTAACGTTTGTTCTCAACCAGTACAAAGAATTTAATTTATGAAACTGGCCTTCCCTTCGGCTGATCAAATTAAGAGTGGTAACACGTCCGTAGAATACAAGCGCTGACGACATCGAAAACCTGTACAACCAACAAAATTGTGACATAGATTGACAGTGCCGTGCTCAATGATCACCGATTGAAAGTTTGCAGACTCGCTGATACTGCAAAGATGTCCACTATATTTCACACGAAAATGCCGAAGCTTTCCGCTCGTCTGAAACTGCATCAATCTACGGTAAAGTCATTTGAGTGAACATTGTTCAAAATAATTTAGACTTGTTCTGACGGTGTGTCACGGATCGTCGAAGGGCCCTAGTCAAAACGGTTCCATCAGATGTTTGCAGTTCGTGGTCTTGCGGTAGCGTTCTCGCTTCCCGCGCACGGGGTCCTGGGTTCGACACTCGGCGGGATCAGGGATTTTCTCTCTCTCGTGATGACTGGGTGTTGTGTGTTCTTCATCATCATTGACTCGCAAGTCACCGAAGTGGTGCCAAAGGACTTGCAATACGGCGGCCGAACTTCCCCGCATGGGGCCCCGTACAACAATGCCATAGATCGTTTCGTTTCATTTTAAAAGAGAGACCTATGGGTACTAGTTCTTGGACTCACAGATAATTCCCAAAGAGCGGGGCACATGCAGCGAATTTTTCTTTTTAAATATATACACCATTGTCGGTGTCGACTGTCAAAAGTCGCCAATTGCTGTTTTTGCATTTGGCCATTGTGAAGTGGAACACTATGGAAAATGTATGTTCCGCTAGACATGGCCCAAGAAATCAAGCGATTACATTTTAGCCGCAAGTCCACAGGACTGAAGGGCTAAAAGGTTAGAGATTCACATCAGATGAAAAGATCGAGGTTGAGAGAACCGATCTGTTACTGGGTAATGGTACTGGCACTTAGGAGAGTCGTTGAAATTCGATGCATGTAATTTGAAGACTATAAATATGCATTATCAATTAAGTCTGTGCATAGCACTGCTAGCAATACGCCATCATTAGTAACAATGTTCTCTGTGACTCGCGTGTTTTCGAATACAACTAACAAAGGGACCGCCGCCGATTTCGTCCACATTTTTTGTATATGCAGGGACTGGCCAGAAATGAAAGCGAAGGAATTGGGAACTCCACATGGCCAAGAGTTTAGGAGAAATAGCAGTTTCGGTGCAAGGCTTGAGCTATTTGCGTTGTGTTGCGTTGCGCAGCCGAAGAGTACAGAACGATAATCCGAGTGTCGTGACGTCGGTTCCCTACGCGGAAACCAAATTTTATTTATTTTCAGGTTTTACATTATTTATACTGCAAATAAACCGAAATAATACTCAATGTATTGTATTTATTAATATTTTCATAAAAGGCGTGGGAAGGAAAGGCATAGGTGAATTTCGATTCAAATATAAATTTCCAGGAAGGTATGTGAGGCGTACACGAAAGCTTCGTACGTAAAATTAGATTCTTTTATTGCTTTACGGTTCATGAGCTATATATGGTGGGACAACATTCATCGTAACAACAGGGAGGGTGTGCAGACTTTGAGGGCTGCTCGGAGGTCAAAATGAAACTAGCGGAGTATTAAGTCCTGTGCGCTTTAATTACATTCACTTCCGGGAAAGCTATGTGCAGAGTCCTCGTGGACGCTGTAACTACACTTCCTTCTAGGAAATTATTTGCAATCCGGAATTTTCTTTTGCTTTTCTTTTACATTCCTTTGATGAAGATATAAATAAATTTAATACATTGGGCAATATTTCGGTTTGTTTGCTGTGTAATTAATGCTAAAATTGAACATAAAAATAAAAACTCGCAGAGAGACTCGGACTAACCATGCACTCTGCCCGCTGCGCCAAGTGCAACCTTGGAACCAATTTGTTCTAAACGCTCGGCCATCTGGAGCTACCGAGCACTGCAATACCATAAATGTGGGGCGAAATCGGCTGTGACGAGTAGGGGCGTCCTCTTGTGATATTTTCAAGGACGACACGTTTTTACGCGCTACATCTGCTGGAGTTTAATTTGAACTGTACCAAAAGACAAAATCACTCGCCGCCACGCACAGAACAACACTATTTCCGATCATTTTCGTTAAACGTGGAGAATTAGATGCTGCTGACATTTTCGGTCCTTTTACGAAATCTAAACACGGTCATTATTCTGCACTGTAAGTGCAGATTTGATTCGCCTGTGCAGAAGACGAACGTTTTGTGGCCAAATGAAGGTGAGAAAAACAGATATGACGCATTGCAATATCGGTGTAGTCCCTAAAAATCACGTCTTAAAACGACAATTCACACGCTGACCATTCCACCAATCCCCGTGGGCCCCCCCCCCCCCCCCCACCTCTCCCGCTTCGTCTCCTAGAAGAGCGGCTTGCCTGCCCGACACGTTCGTGTTCATAGCCTAGCGGCCTCGGGCGTCTTGCTACGGTTCGCGCGTCTACCCCCCGTCGGAGGGTCGGGTTCTCCCTGGGGCAAGGGTGTGTGTGTGTGTGTGTGTTGCCCTTAGCGTAAGTTAGTTTGAGTTAGATCAAGTAGTGTGTAAGCCTGGGACTGATGATCTCAGCAGTTTAGTCCCATAGGAACTTGCCACCAAATTTCCAGAGTTTCACCTTCATGTGGGTGATTTTTGAGTGGTCGAGTCGGCGGTCCAGGTGCGTCGACTCCACCGAGCATCGCTATCTGCCAGCCCCGTTACACTCCGTCCTTTTCCCTTCTGCTTCTAACAACCCTACCACAACAAAGGTCAAAAATTAATTATGATTTGTAGTGTTGCTCACGCTGCTAAATATTGCATTTTCGGGCAACATCAAAGTTATATTACGTGGCAGGTGTCATTAGAGCACAGTTAATAAAGTCGTTTCATGAAATAATGGATAAACTAGGCACTCATCTTTTCGTTTCCCACGCTGGTCTCGTTGTGAACTCGTGGCTCAATCGTCGAAAATCTAGGTAGTGATGATTCCGAGCTCGGATGCAAAGAGGCCTAGGTGTTATTCAGCGATATTCAAAAGTTTTATAGACGTGTTTCATAAACCATTCTTGAAGATTAAACTTTTGCAAGTTATCACAATGGCGATGTAAAAAAGTAATCAGCACTCCGAATTTAAGTTACACTTCTTTTTTATTACTTTTGTTGCAATATCACGCAACTCACAAAACATCACTTCACAATATAAAACATACTTGAAAATATCTTCCTCACTGTTAAAGTTCACATTTCATAAAGTCCGCCGTGGTGGCCGAGCGGTTCTAGGCGCTGCAGTCTGGAACCGCGCGACCGCTACGGTCGCAGGTTCGAATCCTGCCTCGGGCATGCATGTGTGTGATGTCCTTAGGTTAGTTAGGTTTAAGTAGTTCTAAGTTCTAGGGGACTGATGAGCTCAGAAGTTAAGTCCCACACTGCTCAGAGCCACATTTCATAAACTGACTACAATTTGCGTCTTTTCAACATGACGACCGAGTCTTGACTCTCTAATAACCGCTCACGCGCCCAAAATCAAGAGTTACAAGTACGTCAAAAATCATAGTGACAAAAGAAAGAATTCACTTAAAAATAATATCAGTGCAATATAAACATACCGATGTATATGAGTACCTCTACATTAATGAAATCAAATCTGAATATTGTCACAGAAATATGTTAACTATTGTACAGAAACACAGTAAAATATTGCTGGTATCGAGAGGTTGAGGTGAGGTGCCGTAATGGTTACGTAATTCAAGTGCCATTACATGCTCGAGTGGGGGAGGGGGGGGGGGGGCATGTGTCGGTCTGTGAATGGGCGGCTTTAGTGCCGCAACGCGTTTGGACTCGAGATGATGTGTCGTGTTACTAGAGTAAAAGTAGGATTAAGCTCCGCCTGCCGGATACTGAGGGTGCGCTGTGTGGTGTGTGCAGGTGCGGCCGCGCTGGAATGGCGCGATGCTGACGAGCTGCCCCAACTGCCAGCAGCTGCTGGAGCTGCCGCCGGCGCCGCTGTGCCAGCACCAGCAGTCGCGCGCGCTCGCAGCCATGGCCGGGGGCGGGCTCGTGTCGGTGGCGCCCCCGGCCGTCTTCCTGCAGCCCGCCCCCGCGGCGCCGCCCCCGGCCGCCGCCGCCGCCTCCAAGGACTCGTCGTCCTCGCCCTCCTGCTCCCCGCAGCCGTCACCGTCGGTGCCGCTGACGTTCGCGTGGACGCCGCTGCCCTGGGCGCCGCCCATCCCCGTGGTGGTCGCAGCCGCCGCCCCCGTGCTGCCGCCCGCCCCCGCGCCGCCGGCTGCCACCGCCCTGCCCGCGGCGCCGCGACCCTCCACGGTAAGTTACTCCTACGAGTATACTAGTCAATACGCCATTTCTCACATGTTGTTGTTGTTGTGGTCTTCAGTCCTGAGACTGGTTTGATGCTGCTCTCCGTGCTACTCTATCCTGTGCAAGCTTCTTCATCTCCCAGTACCTACTGCAACCTACATCCTTCTGAATGTGCTTAGTGTATTCACCTCTTGGTCTCCCTCTACAATTTTTACCTTCCATGCTGCCCTCCACTACTAAATTGGTGATCCCTTGATGCCTCAGAACATCCCCTACCAACCGATCCCTTCTTCTAGTCAAGTTGTGCCACAAGTTCCTCTTCTCCCCAATTCTATTCAGTACCTCCTCATTAGTTATGTGATCTACTCATCTAATCTTCAGCATTCTTCTCTAGCACCACATTTCGAAAGCTTCTATTCTCTTCTTGTCTAAACTATTTATCGTCCATGTTTCACTTCCATTCATGGCTACACTCCATACAAATACTTTCAGAAACGACTTCCTGACACTTAAATCTATACTCGATGGTAACAAATTTTTCTTCTTCAGAAACGCTTTCCTTGTCATTGCTAGTCTACATTTCATATCCTCTCTATTTCGACCATCATCAGTTATTTTGCCCCCCAAATAGCAAAACTCCTTTAACTACTTTAAGTGTCTCATTTCCTAATCTAATTCCCTCAGCATCACCCGACTTAATTCGACTACATTCCATTATCCTCGTTTTGCTTTTGTTGATGTTCATCTTATACCCTCCTTTCAAGACACTGGCCATTCCGTTCAACTGCTCTTCCAAGTCCTTTGCTGTCTCTGACAGAATTACAATGTCATCGGCGAACCTCTAAGTTTTTATTTCTTCTCCATGGATTTTAATACCTACTAACTTTTCTTTTGTTTTCTTTATTGCTTTGCTCAATATACAGATTGAATAACATCGGGGATACCCCACTTTTTCTGCAATCGACTCAGCCTCACGTGGCCAAACAAGAGGCGGCTTATACAGATATCTAATCAATGAGAGAACATTAGATGTTCGATTTTCTTCGCACTTATAGAGTTTGAAGCTCGGTGACTAGGAATCAGTTTTCTAAAACAGAAGGACGCAATTTTCACAAAACTTGAAAAAAATTTCCCTCAGAAGATCAAGTTTTTCCAAGCACTACTAACAAGGGAACCTCCCCATCGCACCCCCTCGGATTTGGTTATAAGTTGGCACAGTGGATAGGCCTTGAAAAACTGAACACAGATCAATCGAGAAAACAGGAAAAAGTGTGGAACTATGAAAAAAAAGCAAGATATACAAACTGAGTAGTACACGCGGAAGATAGGCAACATCAAGGAACGTCTGGAGCGCCGTCGTCTCGTGGTTAGCGTGAGCAGCTGCGGAACGAGAGGTCCTTGGTTCAAGTCTTCCCTCAAGTGAAAAGTTTACTTTCTTTATTTTCGCAAAGTTCTGCTCTGTCCGTTCGTTCATTGGCGTCTCTGTTCACTGTAAACCGTGCAATTAGTAGATGAAAGGACGTGCTTCTCCAATGGGAACCGAAAACATTTGATCGCAAGATCATAGGTCAACCAATTCCTCCACAGGAAAACACCGTCTAATATATTCTATACGACACCGCTGACGGCATGTGCGTCACATGACAGGAATATGTTGTCGACCCACCTAACTTGTACACTTGGCGAATGGGTAAAAAGATTCTTCTGCCTTGCCCGATTTAGGTTTTCTTGTGGATGTGATAATCATTCGCAAAAAGTGTTTAGGTGTAGCGTCCCCATACTACGGCGCAGTTACCTCGCATCGGACGGACGGACGGACGGACAGATAATAATTATCAGAAAATAAAAAATTAAGCCATTCACTCGGGGGAAGACTTGAATCAATGACCTCTCGTTCCGCAGCTGTTCACGCTAACCACGGAACCACGGTGCTCCTGAGCCCACACTCTCCTTGATGTTGCCTATCTTGCGCATGGACTACCCAGATTGTATATTTTGCTTATTTTTTCATAGTTCCACACAATTTCTTTGTTTTCTCGATTGATCTGTGTTCAGTTTTTCAAGGCCTATCCACTGTGCCAACTTATAACTAAATCTGAGTGGGATGCGATGGGGAGGGTCCCTTGTAAGTACAAAACTGTTCGAAGTTACATATACAGCAGCCTGTAGGTCAGTGTTTAGTTTGCCGGCACGGTAGCTCAGCGTGTTCGGTCAGAGGGTAACGTGCCCTCTGTAATAAAAAAACTGAGTTAACAGATCAACAACGAACTTAAATGGATGTCTTACGACGTCCGTCCCGAGCAGATGGAACGAACTAAAGCGAACAAAATGAAAATAAAAAAAAAAAAAAAAAAAATAGTTTGCGGTAACGTCACTGGTTGAGATCTCTTTACTGTCAACCTTTCGTTTGCGTTTAATAAAATTCTGTAATTTCTTACCAAATCAGAATGTTCATTAATTAATATTGAATCATAACTTTCTAATAAAAATTACTTCATTTTGTTTTTAATTAGTATCACATAAAACCATCAGTATGTGCACTAAATTAAAATTTAGAAAATGGTGCGGAATATCAAACAGAAATTTATTTTTAAAGAGTTTCAGTGATTTACCTGCCCATGTGGGTTTTATGCAACCCGCAACGACTCCAGAAACCACTTGTGAGATTTTTGTATTCTTTCGCTCATTACATGCAAACTATTACTCCTAGTGAAAAAATGAATAGAACCTTTTTGAAGGAAATTTAATGCAGTTGTATTTTTTACTGGGCTATGTTTTCGCCAGAGGCTGTAGTTTTCGAATTATTCAAGAAAAATGTGCAAAAGTCACCTTCAAACAAGAGAATATGAAAAGTTTGGTTTTTGAAGGCATAGTGTACAGCATAAAACCCATAGGTAGTGGCAACTGAATCGCCCTGTGTATTGAATCTCTCCAGATTTTATTTTCTATTTGAAATTTCGCAACATTTTTCAAAAATTTTAATTTAGTATGAATACTCACATGTTTATTGATTACTAATTAAAAACAAATGACATAATTTTTATTAGAAAAATATAATTGATTATTTCGTCATGTAACCATAATGCATTATGCAAATCTCTATCAGCTTTTAATTTATTTTAATACGCCTAGTAATTAGAAATGTCTTATACCTATCACTGCTTGGAAATCGCCTAATCTTCAAAGGCAATTTTTTCAAGTTTTATGAGAAATGCGCAATACTCCATTCAGAAACTGGTGCCCAGGCATTGTGCTTTAAATCCTCTGAGTATGAAGGAAATGAAAGAGGGCACAGCAGTCTTTAAGGCCCCCTTGTAAGTCATAACGCCCACAGTATTTAATAATGTGAAGTGGATTTTTTTGTAACGCTTGTAAAAAAGGGAATACACTGAGGTGAAAAAAGTCGTGGGATAGCGATATGCACAAATACAGATGATGGGCGCGTGCACGCGCGCACCTTCCCACCCACCCACCCACCCACCCACCCACACACACACACACACACACACACACACACACACACACACACACACATTGGTATCATATCTATAATTTCATAGGTGTCGTACCAAATAACGAACATCTGTCATTTAATCAGTTTCACTCTTCGACCACTACAATCACTTGCTTAAATGAGTTTGTAAAACTTCTTAAAAAACTGCAGCACAATCTCAGTGCTGGGCCTGGCCCATTTCCCTGTATGTATATAATTGATATATGTGAAATAATATAATAGACTTTATATGATTTTGTACATGTTTGACTGCATGAGGTGGTACACTGGTTAGCACATTGGACTCGCATTCAGGAGGATGATGGTTGAAACCTGCATCTCGCCATCCTGATTTAGATTTGCCGGATTTCCCTAAATCACTTCAGGCAAATTCCAGGATGGTTCCTTTGACAAGGCACGGCCAATTTCCTTCCCTGATCAGATGGGACTAATGAGCTCGCTTGGCCCCGTCCCCCAATCAGCCAACCTACCAACCATACTTGTTGTGACTGAGAAGGAACTATACTTAAAATTGATAGAATAGTAAAAATTACAGCTTTCATAAAGTAATTTAGATTTATATATTTATGCTGCAAACAGTAAAATGGACTATGAAACACGAATGTGCAATACAGTTGCAAATTGTGACGAGATACATTATATCGCCTTACACATTATTGCCTATTATTGCAGGTTCAGCAGCCATCATCAGATGTGGACCTGGTCCGCCTGGCTGCTACACAGGCAGCACTGCGTGCCTCAGGCTGGTACTACGAGGGTCTGTCGTGGCAGCAGTCAGCAGAGCTGCTGCGTGCCTCAGAGCCCGGGACGTTCCTAGTACGCGACTCGTCAGATGCTCGATTCCTCTTCTCGCTGAGTGTGCAAACAGAGCGCGGCCCGACATCAGTCCGACTGCACTATGTCGCAGGCCAATTTCGGCTCGATTCCGAGGCACGACTCACTGCCAGCATGCCACTCTTCAACTGCGTCGTTGCATTGGTCGAGCATTACGTTGCCGAGACGCAGAGGCGGGCCTCCTCCCAGCACCGAGATTGTGCTGCAGGTATGTGGAGAAGAAACTGCAGGTTCTCAAGAAATAAATTGGATACAAGTTGTCCAAGTCACCATATTTATTGGTACATCAACTCTTTTGTTCTCTCTTTGTATCACTTCCTTATTATGTAACTGTTAGTAATTAATTTTAAGGCTCAACCTGCCTTTCTTAAGTAATTGCAATATGGCAAGCTGTAAATGTGGCCCTGTGCCATGTGGAAGATTTGAGCACATTCTATTTGTGTGACAGTGGGCTGTCATTCTGTGACAATCATTGTAAAGATCTTATACGAAAAGAAAGGGGTTTACATTCAAGATTGCCAACACTATCATATTGTGTAGGGATATTTGCCTTGTGGTTATAAGTACAATGAGAAATCAGCTGGTCTGAGTCCTGATCGTAACTTGGCCCTAGGATTTTGTCTTCTCCACTTACCAGGACTTTTACACTCTGGTAACAGTGCACTGTAGCTTGGATTTCAAGATCACAGTATAGGTCTGCGCATAAATGTAAGTGGAGAAATTTCTCAGTTCAAGGGGAGGCGGTGACATAACATGGCTATTCTTCCATTGATTTAAAACAATGGAAAATCCAGGATGAAATAATGACAGTAATATGGAAAGGATTGTTACTCATCATTTAGAGGAGACATTGTGTTGCAGACAATACACACATAACCACTGTCTCTGGGTACTGAGGCCAGACTGCATATACACCTGCCACAGTGGCCAAAGACAGTGGTCCCATGTGTATGAGTTATGCTTGTATGAATGTGAGGGTGTGTTTTCTGCTTTAGAAGAAGGTCTTGAGGCCAAAAGCTCCAATGTATTGCAGTCTTTTTGTTGTGCCCCTCTGCAACTCAACACATTCTTTGATTTAAGCATTTTTCTTTTTCCCATACAAAGATATTAAAAAGATGGTTATCAATTTCTAGCAAAAGCCTATACTGTTGTAAACTAGTATATCTGTACCTATACATGCAGAGCTACTCTTACCTTGCCTAGTTATTGTTCTTGGATTACATTTACAAGATGTCTCAGTTTTTGATAATCAATGTCAACAGTGATGGTTACACCTTGGGGAAGCAATTTGTAGTTCACTAGACTGTGGATGCACGCAGGTCTTTGTAAGAGAGTTGTTGCTTCATTTGGGCTCAATAATTCATTTCTTTTCCTTATCTTGGCATAAAGACAGCATTTGTTGTCACCAGTAATATACAGGATGGGAATGGTCAATGTTGTTCATGAGCCAGCTGATACGAGCAAGCAGAGATGCATAAATGGTCACCTGCTGATTTTTGTGGTATTGTCTTAGAGCACGTGGTACCCATACATCTGATTTTTTACCTTTCCCACTGAATGATGCAAATGTCGCACGATGGTACAATGAACATAGTTCATCACAACTGCCAATTCTCTAGTACACTGATGTGGATCATTGTGGATTAATGTGTTTAAATGATCTTCATCAAACTCTGAAGATGCTCCTGAGCATAGAGAGCCACTAACATCAAAAATGATGCTTCTTAAAATGAGAAAACCATGCTCTTGCCATGTTGTGTCCAATGGCATTACCCCCTTACATGGTGCAGATGTCTCTGGCTGCCTCTGCTGCTGTCAACTCTCTACTGAAATCGAACAGAACATATTGGAAATGTTCCAATTTCTCGATTAGGCACTCCATTTTCTAGTATCCACAGCTCCACTCACTATCTCTGAACAAATGACAGAATGATAATATGTAAACTTGAATAACAACAGTGAACTACAAATAATGATAATTGATAAATAAAATCATAGCAACCAGAATACCAACATTCAAAACAAAAATGCTATGATCTTATGCCAAAACTAATATTTTCAAATACTTCTGGAAATGAATTAGAATGGTAAAGGAAATTTGACCTGTCGAATTCTTTACAAAATGTTGATAAATGTAAGGCAGCAAAATATTGATAGCATTTAACTTGCGCACACCAGAGGAAGGCACTAATATTAATTAATATTCTTTTGTTTCACAGGAGGCAAAGAGCAGGTGTGGGTGGATGCGCATGGCCAGATGTATTCACCAATTGTACTGACTCGTCCACTCTATCGACAAGGGCACCCACCAAGTTTGCAGCACTGTGCCAGGCTGGCTGTGAATCGTGTACTAAATGGACGACGCCCCACACATCTCCCATTGCCATTAACATTAAAGGAATATCTCAGCGAATACCCTTACAAACATTGATGCATCAGAACAAGAAGCTGGTTGCAATCTTCTGTGAAGATTTATCCAGAACTTCAGTTATATGGGAGCAATTTTGTTATTGAAAAATTATGTAGAATAGAGATGAACTGTCAGTCTTTTCAAAAAGGACACATAAATATTTATGACTATGTATCTTCCAAAATTCTGCTGTTCACAAAAGAGGATATTGATTGTGTATGTGCCAGTGTGGTCTCACTCTAAAAGTAATGTTATAATTGCTATTTGTCAGACTTATACTTATAAAAGAATCTATGAATCAGAATTCTCATTTCTAGTAATGTCAGAACTGAAATTACAACTTTATTCCACAAAACTCTTGAATTTTTATTTCCTAGCAGTACTAATCAACACACTTGAGTTCTCTGCATTATTTCTCTTAAGATTATTTGTAGTGCACCTGTGGTGGATAATAATATGATCAGTGATAATCAAATCTTAAAAGTGTGACTTACTTCTTACGGAAAAGCAAATGAGATGAAACTGTTTGCTGCACAAAGTGAGCCTCTAAATTAAAAGTGGACAGTTCTAAACAACATTAAAAGCCAACATCCAGTTGAATAGAAAGCCTGTACAGAATCTTTCTCATATTGTTGAGAGTTCTGTTCAAATTATATTACAAAAACCAGGAAAAAGTGTCCTGTCCAGACTGCAATTGGCAAGTTATGTTGTTTCTCATTGTTATGATTTTCATTTTGATGTCTGTGATGTTTGGGAAGCTTAAAGGATGTGTGTAGACAATTTATTTTTGGAAGACAACTATCTCTGATGTTTTTATTAACTGAAACCTTAACACCATCGGTTTTGGTACTTCATTTGCAAGGTAAAAATAGTAATTCTTTTGGATACTGTTCTTATTTGCACATGACAAAATTGTGTAACAAAACTCTGCTGATTAATGATTTTTTGTGTGCACTGGTATTGTGTTCCTGAAAGACAATTATTGCATGTATAAATTTTGTAAAGTTCATCCTGGAGCAAGCAAGATTGGTCTCATAAGACAGTTGTTTTATGTAAGAAAGTTGTTCTTTGCTCTGCAGGATGGAGAAGAATATCGTAATGGTGATAGACACAGGCATATGCAAGCTGTTCCGTTCTCCTTTAGCTGCAACAGGCAAACCACATGTATAACAGGAGAGCACCAAGTTATGCACTACTCAAAACAGTTTCACTTATTTTGTACTAAAATAAACAAAGTTACAGCATAATCAAATGAAGCATGTGCCTTTTAAAAAGGGGAGCATAGTACTTTGTTGTGCGTAAGAGAGAGAGTGTCAGACAATGTGTCTAACATACTCTGGGCAAATAAAACATAGAATTAAGCATAAACTGTACTTGGCTATACTATTTTCCTGTAGAAAGAATGTGAAAGAATAAGAAAAGAGAACCCTGAAGAGCATTTGCATCTCCAGTAGTTCGAAAATGCAGTGTTGACCTTTCAGGCACAAACTTCATTTTTTTGGACTGTACTATACAGTTACACAGATGTATAGTGTCATAAACAAAAAGAACCATATCAGATACAGTAAGCAACTGAGGTTCCTATACATCTGTAATAGTTTTATGGAACTAAAAAGCAGAAAATGTGAAACAGATGATAAACATGCACAAATGTTTCATTGGCCATCACTTGATTTGTACCAGTTGTATTCATTCAATATAATGAGTTGTAAACAGCATATATAATATGATTTGTTCACAAAGGTGCCTCCTGTATGATAGTGTATGCTGGAATTCTACAATTCTGACACAGTATTAAACCTCATGTTCTTTGCAATAGTATTGAGTTTTTGTTTTAAAAAAAAACCATAGTGGCAGGTACAAAATGAAGTTGTCATAAATAATTAAATAGTAGTGTCAGGCAAACGTATTTGTTCCCATGATTTGCTTACTCGCAAGAGTAGAATCAAAGTGTCTGCTGGATAAAAAGACTCAAGATGTAAGTTCCTAATAGGAACCATAATGGGCTTCCAGTCATTCTTGGTCATGTCAAAATATTATAATATATGTACACCATACAAAAAGCATCTAATGTAATATGAATCAGTTGACAATATTATTTGGTGATTAATTTCACATTTTTCAGGTATAAAATGAAAATGGTTTTGTAATTCATATATATTGTAATGGGTCTGGATTATCTGTTTGTTTCTTTTAAGAAAAATGTAAATATTTTCTAACAGACATGCAGTGTTTCTCTGATTTATAAACTGAAACAATACCTAAATGTACTGTTGCACCCACATCATATATTTGTTGTTTGACATGTACACTTTTATTAGTGAAATTTTTAACTTACTTTCAGACATCTAAATAGAGGGTGTGCTGCAGTTTATAACTTGGTATGTTATGCTGATTATCTTTTCTGATAAACATAATATATAACTTAAGCAACCCTCAGCAGTGTGAGTAGGTTGCCTGTATGATGAAGAATGTCTAGCCCATCAAATGAAAAAAGGCAGGAAGATACCCCCACCATTGTCACACTTCATGAGTTACTACATCAAATTTTATTACCTAGTCATGTTGCTATAAATTTGACAGCATTCAAATAAATTTATCATTACAGTTCAGTTAAGATATTTGAGGTGACTGATATTGTTGGGTATGTTATTGTTTTTCTCCCACTGATATGTCTGTTAGAAAATTCAATCGTCAATTCCCAGACCTTAATGTGAAGCGAAGGAACCATTTCAGCTCATGTATTCTACCAGTGTATTTCAGCTTATGTTGCTACCACCTCAAAGAACATATTAGTCCTCATTTGTATGATAGTTCATTGCCATTAATTCACACAAATTTGATGTCTTTCAATTTATGCCTGTTTGATTATATAAATTATTATACTATTTATTCAGCTCATAGTGTTGTTATTTACCTTATGTTCCCATATGCTATGTTTATTGATGATCATAAAAGTACAAGTATTCTGTCACAGTATCTTCCTTTGTAATTATCAAAATTTGAAAACGTATTAATGGTTCGCACAGCCAAGTAGTGCTCAAAAAAGGATGTGCTTGCAGCCTGATTGTATGTGGATCTAATATATTGTTTAGGGCTTCCAAAAAATCCACTCATATCTATTAAAGGAAAACTGGTGTCACAAATGAATGGCATGAAGGATACTAATACAAAGTTGCTCTGCTGATAATGACAAGAATAGTATAACACTGATTTCATTAATTTTGAACTTTCCAAAATGTGCTGACAAAGGTTTGTTCATACATCCAGGGCTGCTTCAAGGATATTTTTCCACACAAGTGAAGTATCATTTGACATCGTCCCCCTCAGTTCCTTGGACATCTAATCATTGTCTCATGGCAGAAACATAATAATACCCCTCCAAAGCTGAATGGCAGTGTTAAACCTGTGGATTTTAGTTTGATTACTGGTAACAACACCGTTTTACACTGACACACCCATCACTGAAATGGCATCAGATGAAAATATTTACTACAAGCTGTGAGCAACACAGGATTCATTATGTATTTTTCTTTTAAACATTGTAATAACTTTGTTATATATACAGGCTGGATCACAATTAACAGCAAAAGCAGACATGGGTAAAAATATGTGACAAAAGATGCAAGGAAGTTCAGTAAACATGGGTCCACAGTCAAACCTTTTATGAGGTAATTTCAAATATTTGTTTATGAGCCCACTGGATTTAGTACGAAATAGTATCCTATTTATGACAAATGTTTTGAAATGTATTCACTTAGCTCCCCTTCTATTTATGTTCAGATCCCATCCATGGCCTACCTTACTTGCACAATGGCGTGATATGGTGTATGCACATGATGGGGCATAGATATGTTTTTCTGCTGATATAAGATGAATTCTAAATCACCTATATAGTCCAAGATAGATATCAAGGTTGGTCTCAGAGCTCATCTGAACTTAGTCCTCAAGGTTTTCCTGCCTTAGGTCATCTCAAACGCGAGTGCACAGCACTTCAGTTGAATTACGGAGCACCAAATTGTGTAGTCTTGTCAAGATTTATGAAGTGATCTGTTTTTTGTTTGGAAGAATTCATAACTCGCAGCAGAGACGAGCAGTAGGCATCCAAATGCAAGGATGACACATGGAACATTACCTGTAACTGGCACGAGTCTGCTGTAAATTGTAACATGTAATGTGCTGAAGTAGTATAATATTTCTTGTTAAGATGGGTCTTGGGTGTGCTATGTGTCTACTTAGATGGGCACTTAATGAAAAATGTTATCATTACAAATACATTTATACCAATTAGGACATTATTTGTTATTGAATTCAGTGGTGGACTGTAATCACACATTTGAATCAGTTTTTGCTACTAATTGCAGCACACCCCATATGCAAACTTTGCACTTGAGCACCTCAGGCTGCCCAAGTGGCCATTTGTGTCATTTTGCCTTAAAGTAACCCTGCATAAATCAGTACTTTTTGCTCAAACAGTAGTCATACATTCTAGGATGGAGTGCTTGTCGTGGCAGTCACAATAAAATCTCAAACACTATATAAGTACTGAAATGAATCTATTGTATTCAAGTAATTTTCTTTCACTCGACATTTCAATGACAGGTATTATCATAGACAATAAAGGTGTATCACCTGAAAAGAGTTAAGTGTACATCTCTTTCCTGCACCTTAGTGAGTAGAGAATAGTTAATGTGTAGTGATACAAAGTCAGGGAAATATTATAAGCTATTGGACAGAAACCTCCTTAGGGTGTAGAAGCATCTACATATGAAGAAAGACTCTGTCCAATAGCTTATAATATCAAACAACACTCTTTCAATGAGTCTGTATGTCACTCAAAACCTCCCCTATGTGGTGTATTTGTCAATTTAAGTAATGGATGGGATAAAGGTAACTCACCAGGTAGTTGAGGTACTGAGCAGCCACTAAGCACATAAACAAGAATGAAAACATTGGTAAGCTTTTAGGCGGCATCTTTCTTCAGAGCTAACTAGTGTAGAATACATGTACACCTGTATGGCTAACACTTAAAGATTCAATTTGAGAACAATTTAATTTCTCAATAGTTCATCCTTATTCAGAAATGTACCTTACAGTGGTTGTACATCTTTGCAAATGAGTACACTCTACCACTCTACATGTTAGGCATTTCTGTTAATTCTCAGTTTTTGAGTACTACCACGCTCTATTGGAGATGAGATCTCTGCTTGCATTCCATTCTGACAAGACACAATCAGATATCTTACCCACAATAGGAGACAAGTGTGAGACAGCAGTTGTTTTATATATTTTTATGGACAGAAAATATTAACTTACACAATCAAGTAACTTATTCGTAATTAGGAGAAAAGTACATGATAGCACGCGTTCCTTCTTGTATTCTGACAGACATACAGAGAATATCAACTAATATTTGTTGCTACTGGAGACAAACTCTATTGTGCTTCTTCTCCTGCAACAGGCATAAAACTCAAGATAGTAACTGTCGCTGGATTCTTACTGGAAACTCAGCTGTCCTTCGTTGAAAGTGTGAAGATGGCTGTGGAACTGCTCCCTATGACGACTTACCTGTTCCCACTTCCTGGTAATGACCCCTTCCAACTCTAGTAGTGACAGACTTGGTCATTGTTCAATCCCGCGTCCGGCCATCCTGATTTAGTTTTTCCGTGATTTCCCTAAATCACTCCAGGCAAATGCCGGGATGGTTCCTCTGAAAGGGCACGGCCGACATCCTTCCCCATCCTTCCCTAATCCGATGAGACCGATGACCACGCTGTCTGGTCTCCTTCCCCAAACAACCAACCAGACTTGGTCATCAGTAATGGTTGCTTCTCTATTGACTTATCAGCATTCTCGATCAAGTTTATCTCATAGTGTTGCTTTTTCCTGAGTCTTCCTAAGAACCAAAATTTTTCCAGATCATTCTAGAAATTGTTGGCTGGTAATGCTCCTGCTGGGTACAATCACCTAGGCACCTCCTGGGTACTCTGAGTGTGCTGTTCTCACCACCAGTTATGGCATGGCCGCTTTCTTGCCTGCCCGACAATATCTTACAGCTCTGGCCCAGAAATCCACTTCCTGGCACCCAACTGATACTGCCTGTATGCTGTCTAAACATTACAACTTAATAAAGTTCCTTTCATTTCATAGCAACCATAACACATCTCTTGCTTCCCCGAGCTCAAATATCTTAGCACAGAATAACTGGCAAGCCAGCAGGTACCACAGAACTACCAAAACTGCCATTGTCATCCAACCTCGAAGATACACTGTGTCCTTCTGAGCCAGTGTACATGCACACACAATGACAAATTTCCAAACAGTTTGTGATTCTAACTAATTCACTAATTTAAATAATGGGTTATTCTAAATGATGGACCCATTTTCAAAAATTCAAGTACAAATTAAAAATGAACAAGGTTTATGCCAATGACAAGAGGAAGTTTCAAAGTTTTTGGTGGGCGGCGGCTGGGCAGTAATGGTTTCAGAAGTGGCCGCTAGAGTTCGTGCGGCAATATGGCTGTCAGTCCGTTTCATTGTCAGTTGTGAGTGACATGGCGACCGTGGAACACAAGGTTTTCTGCGTCCTTGAATTTGCGAAAAGTGAGTTGCAAATTGCAGTAAGCGGGCATTTCATACCAAATTCAGTATTCAATCACCAACTCACAAAAGCATTAGCTGTTGATTTAAGCAATTTAATCAGACTGGGAGTGTGTGCAAAGGAAAAAGCACAGGCTGACTGCATGTGTCAGAGGATGATATCCGACGGATTCAAGAAAGTTTTGTGTGCAGTCCCAGTAAATTTACCAATAGAGCCAGTCGAGAACTTGAAATAACCCAACCAACTGTATGGAAAGTTCTGATATGGTGTTTGTTGTACAAGCCCTATGGATTAGAACTTGTACAGGCTCTCAACACCAAAGACAAAGACAAGCATTTCGCATCTTATGGTTATGTGCTAGCAAAGACGGAGGATGACACATTTCTACAGGTGTAATTTTTAGCGATGAAGCAACGTTCCACCTTAGTGTAAAAGTCAAGAGGCAAAATGTTCGCATATGGGGTTTGGAAAATCCACATTCAGCATTGCAACACAAGAGACTCACCAAAGACCAACGTGTTCTACGACATATCCCATACAAAGGTTTGTAGGCCATTTTTCTTTGTGGAAAGAACTGTTATGGGAATAATGTACCTGGACATGTTGGAACAATGGCTGTTCCCTCAAGTTATGGAAGATTTCCAGGACTTCATTTTCCAACATGATGGAGGTGCACCCTATTGGCACCATGATGTATGAGGCTTTTTGAATGACTCCCTTCCTCTGTGCTGTATCAGTTGGAGAGGACTTGAGGACCCGGCTCTGCACTTCTGGCCACATAGATCACCTGATCTCACACGCTATGTGAAGGAAGCTCTTTACGTCCCGCCTCTAGTGACCACTCTGAACGATCTGTGGAACCGGATCACTACTGCCATGCACTCAGTAACAGCACATACGCTTTTGCATGTGTGGGATGAGTTTGGCTATGGTGTCGGTGTTTGCCGTGCAGCCAACAGTGGACACATTGAACATTTATAACATCTATCACTTTTCTAATTATTATATAATTGTTAAAATCTAATTAATTATAAATTATTAAATTTATTAAATTGATATCAAACATCATGAAAAAAACCTTTGGAACTTCCTCTTTTCAATGGTACAAAGCTTGTTCGTTTTGGATTTGTACTTGAATAAATACAAAGTTTTGAAAATGGGTCTGTCATTTAGAATACCGTAACTCTGTATTTTCACTGTGGCGAGCACCATTTGTCAGTTGGATGGGTGTTGAGTTAGTGAGCAACTTGCAGGGAGGGAACGGGGGGAGGATTTCCCTCTGTCTATATCGAACCACCGCCCACCCCCATCTTGCTTTGCTTTTAAATTACCCATCCCAACCAGGGCTGTTTATTTCCCACTAACTGGATATGTAAAATTTAACATTTAATTTAAATTTTTAGAGTATTAACAAACACACTATTCCTACTAACATGTTTGCTTATTAATTTTGGAAAAAGAGTTATGTATTTAACAATTTCAAATCATTCCCAACTAAATCGTTGTTTGTATGCTGTCATTGTTGCTTTCATTTACGGTCATCCGTCCGTTACATCCAAGCTGCACCACAGAGGTGCATGAGAGGCGGAGCTGAATTTCCCTTCTGCGTGCACACTGATTTGGCAACAGTGCGGCGTGGAGGAAAGCATATGGCATAAAAGCACAAAGCAGTGCAAAGTGCAAATTGAGCAATGGTACCCAGCAGACGGGATTCAACAGTCTGGCTTTGTTATCTGCGGGCTGCGTGGGTCGAGCTTAAAATCACAGGTTACCCAGTATTGCATACTCGAAAGTAATTGGTGCCTTTCGGTTGTTCTCCCTCATGGCTGCCAACCGCACACTTCCCACTTCAGTAGCATTGTTCATTAGCTGGATGCCTGCAGGCCTGTAAGAACTACCGTATTTCAGCATGGCTATCAAAGCAAAATTTCGTCCATTCTTAAGAGCAGTGCATTACCAAATACACATGTAAACACTGACAGTCAGGATACTGACAGTGATTCCAAATGAGTTAAAAGAGATGGTGAATCCAAAAAATATAATGGTAATGATGGCACTAACAAACAGAGAGAGAGAGAGAGCGAATGTTTGGTGACTGAATCCTGTGAGAAGTTTTGAGGTAGGAATGGGAGTAACAGTAGGCTTGAAATTATAATAGGAAATTGTGTTGCATCGCGTAATCAAAAGTGGCAAAAGACCAGGCTGTGGTTGTCTGTAGATGGCCAAAACTTGGTAATATGCATAGTGTATTCAGAAGCTCTTGAAGTTAAGGAGGAAAGTATGGAAAGTGTGTGTACCGATAACATGTTTTTAGCTGGTGTTTCTGCAAAAAGAATAAAAAAGTCCTCTATCATAAAATTGATGATCAAATCAAATGGCTCTGAGCACTATGGGACTTAACATCTGAGGTCATCAGTCCCCTAGAACTTAGAACTACTTAAACCTAACTAACCTAAGAACAGCACACACATCCATGCTCGAGGCAGGATTCAAACCTGCGACCGTAGCGGTCTCCCGGTTCCAGACTGAAGCGCCTAGAACCGCTCGGCCGGCCTAAATTGATGAATAAGCAGAGTAAAATCTTGTGTAACAAACAAACGAAAAGTTTGGAAAAATATGTGAGTGAAAGTGAAAGCAACATCAAGAAAAAGTGATCACAACTGCTTCGTTGCTCCAATCTGCATATTAACAGCTAAATTCAAATCATAGCCTGCAGTAATCAACCTACAAAAGTGTAATGTTTGAGCAGTAGGTAATATGCTTCATTCTGACCATGCATACCGAAATATTATGTTCATAGCAGAAGAAGTGGAAAAAATGCCTTCCTCACTTCCTTATAGAATCGGGTACAAATTTTAGCGTCATGAGGGACGAAACTACAACCAATAAAACCTGTTTAATAATGTATGTCAGTTTGTCCTTTGAAGGAGTTGCCTGCAATTACTTTTCCGATATGCTTGCATAAGGAAGTTTGACTGGAGAATACATTCTCAGTGCACTGTTAGCAGCTCTTGATAAGTTTGATATTAAATATGACGTACTAAAAAACCATCTTGTAGGTATCACAACGGAGGGTGCATCAATAATGCCTGCACATTACAAAGGCTAGTCGCTCTATTGTGTAATCATTTATGTATGGATTTAATTGTCGTGCGCTGCATGATCCACAAAATGGAACTAGCTGTGCGTGATGTTATGGATGATGTAGCAGATACACACCACATACAGGCTTTTTTTTTAGATTCCTTGTATCCTGTGTTTCTCGAAGTCCCAAAAATCAGAGACTACCACACTAGGCTGTGTTTTTCATGTACATTGGGTTGCTTCCTCATTTCTCCTTGAGGTCATAGTTTTCTTAAAATGGAATTAGTTGTGCTTTATGAGGTCCTAGAACTTGTGCAAGTATTATTCTTTATGTAGAACAGAAATTCTTCAGCCCTTAAAGTGAAACAAGAAACTGATGTAGTTGTAAAATCTCTTGAACACTGAAAATAAATGATCCGCCATGAATAGGATGATAGGACAAGAATTGGAGGAAAAGTGCACATTCAAAGAAGTATTAATTGAAGAACCATCTTGTGTGGTGAATTGTCACGAATTTCAGACGATTCAGAAGAATTTTTTTCGATCTTTGGTAGACAATATAAATAACTGCTTTGAAGACTTGGATTTCTTTCTGGATGTAATCGGATTAAATTCAGAAACAAGGTCTTCAGACGATTACGAATGTGTGTTTTATGGTGATATGTCAATTCCTTGTCTCTGCATGAAGGTGGGTTTAAATTATGTGTTGTTATTGTTAAACTTCTACAAGCATTGTAAGTTTTTAAAAAGTTATTCGGAGGTCGATATTCCATAGTTCTCCAGGACAAACTTAATTTCTTCCATTTTTTATATAAATATTTTGTAATTTAACATGGTCGAATTAAGAAGAATCATTATTTTTTCGATTAGTCTGGAAAACAGCGAAAATAAAATAAGGCATATCAAATTCAGCAGACTTATTATAATTTGTAATATCTAGTACAAAACTTCTTTTTCCTTTTAATCCAGCAAATTCAACTGTTATTAGTTCAAAGAAAGAAACTGGAATTTTAGGATTTTCAGTCTTCCTAGTTCTAATTCAAGCGAATATTCTGGTTCCTATTGAACAATAGGAACACGAATTTCCCTACTTTTTACAACAATTTTGCCTTCTTTTGGAAGTGTATTATTGTCATTATTAGTAGTCCATCGAAGAATAGAAACTTCTTCATCTTTTCTTGAACTCCAAGTAAAAATTACTGTTAAATCTGCTTCCCAAATTATTTCTTGAAAATGCATAAAAAATCCACCAAATAATTCTAATGGGTAAAGTACTTCATTTTGTTTGTTTTTAATTTTACCATTGTTAACAATATGTCCATCCATAGTTAATTCATTTGATAGAGGTGAAGTTAATAGAATAAGATTTGATGAAGAAATAAATAGATGTTCTATTCTAGATAAGTGTTGTTTCCTTTTTTAATTGGAATAACATCAAATAATTGGCATACATAATTGCGAATTAGTTAATATTCGATTTAGCATTGTATACTGTATAATCCGTTGTATCTTTGTGAATAACATCAAAGGTCATATAAATTTTTATTATTAGGATGAATCCAACCATCACCGATATTAATACTAATTTCTGTTTCCTTGTTAGGAAGATTTAAATTATTTTTTGTTTTCTCATTAACAGGAAATTAGTAAAATTGATAACTCTCAGTTTTGTTCATGATTCATTAAGGAAAAAATTATTAATTCATTTTTAAAATTACTGTTACACAAGCACCATTGAAGTCAATCAAATTAATCATTTTCATCAGTGATAGAAATGGCAAAATTTTGAATACCACAAAAAATTGGAATATTTCTTAGTTAATTGGGTTCATAAATTAGTGGCCCTCGAAATTCAGGATTTGGTTTAACTGAGGAAATAATGTTAGTTTCTCTATGAAACTGATCATTATGTTTAACAAACATTCCATCAGCTAGATTAAAACTAATATTTATTAATCTGAATGAAATAATGTTAGCAACATTATTAGCAATTGCTTTTTCATTAGCTTCAATATTTTGGTTATTAAATCCTAAAATTTGACCAACATTATCTTCTTTATTCATAAGTAATTTAATATCGCTTTCAATAACAACTCTATTTAAAAGTTTTCTTCTTTAGTTTGTATATTAAGTGTTTCTGATTGGAGAAATTTTTCTGAATTTTTCGACTTATATTGTCCAACAGGAATTTCTACTGTTTCTTTGTTATTGTATAATTTATTATTTTTCGTTATAATATTTGGAGTTAAAAAAATTGAATAAAAACGAACAGTGAGATATTTTTATGTTTCTTCTATTAGAAATGTTAATATTTTTTCAGAACAGATAAATTACCACTCAACTGAAATAATCTAATAGTTTATATTAAAAAAATTATGCACATAAAGGACAAATTGAGATCAAAAAATAAGAATCATTGAAAAGAAATTAGAAAATAAACATGGTAAACTTTTACCAAATCTGTTCAATGTTCAGTAATTGGACCGAGTGGTTGTGGAAAAACAACAGTAATGATTGATAATTATATAATGGCTCCAGGATGGTTATATGGAAAAAAATTAAACATTTGTATATTTATTCCAAAAGTGTAGATCAGCCAAAATATACAGAATTTATAAAAAAATGTGAAAAAAATTAAAGGTAAAATTAATGAAAAAATTGCAATTTTTATTGAAAATAATGATGGAATTGTGCTGTTAGATGAACGTGAAGATTCAGTTGTAGTTTTTTGATAACTTTATTCTTGAAAATCAAGGTATAGTTAGAGAATATTTTACTACAGGTAGACATAAAGGAATGGTCTGTTTTACTTAGCTCAATCTCAATCTCAAATACCAAAACAATTTGTTAGAGATAATATTAATTTTTTAAATATTTTCAGACAAGAAGATCCAAATTTAAATCATGTGACACAACAAGGTAGCAGTAGGCAAAACGCAACAGGGAATGACAATATTAATGTGGTAATAGTAAACTGCAGGAGTGTCTGTAGAAAGGTCCCAGAACTGGTCTCATTAATAAATGGTCACAATGCCCACATAGTACTAGGGATGGAAAGTTGGCTGAAACCAGATGTAAACAGTAATGAAATTCTAAACTCAGATTGGAATGTATACTGCAGAGAGAGGCTGGAAAGTGAAGGGGGAGGTGTGTTTATAGCGATAAAAAGTGCAATAGTATTGAAGGAAATTGACATAGATCCGAAATGTGAAATAATTTGGGTAAAGGTCACGGTTAAAGCAGGCTCAAACATGTTAATTGGATGTCTCTATAGGCCCCCTGCCTCAGCAGCTGCTGTGGCAGAACACCTGAAGTAAAATCTGGAAAATGTTTCTAGTAGATTTCCTGTTCATGCTATAGTTTTGGATGGAGATTTTAATTTGCCAGATATAGACTGGGAGACTCAAACGTTTATACTGGGTGGCAGGGACAAAGAATCCAGCGAAATTTTTTAAGTGCATTATCCGAAAACTACTTTGAGTAGTTAAACAGAGAACCGACTTATGGCGTTAAAATATTAGACCCGAACTATTTGAAACAGTTTATGCAGAACAGGGAATCAGTGATCATAAAGCAGTTACAGCATCGGTGATTTCAGCTGTAAAATATTAAAAAAGGTAGGAAGATTTTTCTGTTGAGCAAAAGTGACAAAAATCAGATCTCAGAGTATTTGACAGCTCAACACAAAAGTTTTATCTCAAGTACAGATAGTGTTAAGGATCAATGGACAAAGCTCAAAACCATTGTACAATATGCATTAGATGAGTATGTGCCAAGCAAGATCGTAAGAGATGGAAAAGAGCCACCGTGGTACAACAACTGAGTTAGAAATCTGCTACAGAAGCAAACGGAACTTCACAGCAAACATAAACATAGCCAAAGCCTTGCAGACAACAAAAATTACACGAAGCAAAATGTAGTGTGAGGAGGGCTATGCGAGAGGTGTTCAACGAATTCGAAAGTTCTATGTACTGACTTGGCAGAAAAGCCTAAGAAATTTTGGTCTTATGTCAAAGCGGTAGATGGATCAAAACAAAATGTCCAGACACTCTGTGACCAAAATGGTACTGAAATAGAGGATGACAGATTAAAGGCCGAAATACTAAATGTCTTTTTCCAAAGTTGTTTCACAGAGGAAGACTGCACTGTAGTTCCTTCTCTAGATTGTCGCACAGATGACAAAATGGTAGATATCGAAATAGATGACAGAGATATAGAAAAACTATTAAAATCGCTAAAAAGAGGAAAGGCCACTGGACCTGATGGGATAACAGTTCGATTTTACACAGAGTACGCGAAGGAACTTGTTCCCCTTCTTGCAGCGGTGTACCGTAGGTCTCTAGACGAGCGTAGCGTTCCAAAAGGTTGGAAAAGGACACAGGTCATCCCCGTTTCCAAAAAAGGACGTCGAACAGATTTTCAGACCTATAGATCTATATCTCTAACGTCGATCAGTTGTAGAATTTTGGAACGCATATTATGTTCGAGTATAATGACTTTTCTGAAGACTAGAAATCTACTCTGTAGGAATCAGCACGGGTTTCGAAAAAGACAATCGTGTGAAACCCAGCTCGCCCTGATCCGTCCACGAGACTCAGAGGGCCATACACATGGGTTCTGAGGTAGATGCCGTGTTTCTTGACTTCTGCAAGGCGTTTGATACAGTACCCCACAGTCGTTTAATGAAGAAAGTAAGAGCATATGGACTATCAGACCAATTGTGTGATTGGATTGAAGAGTTCCTAGATAACAGAACGCAACATGTCATTCTCAATGGAGAGATGTCTTCTGAAGTAAGAGTGATTTCAGGTTTGCCGCAGGGGAGTGTCGTAGGACCATTGCTATTCACAGTATATATAAATGACCTTATGGATAACATCGGAAATTCACTGAAGCTTTTTGTGGATGATGCTGTAGTATACCGAGAGGTTGTAACAATGGAAAATTGTACTGAAATGCAGGAGGATCTGCAACGAATTGATGCATGGTGCAGGGAATGGCAATTGAATCTCAATGTAGGCAAGTGTAATGTGCTGCTAATACACAGAAAGAAAGATCCTTTGTCATTTAGCTAAAATATAGCAGGTCAGCAACTGGAAGCAGTTAATTCCATATATTATCTGGGATTAGGCATTAGGAGTGATTTAAAATGGAATGACCATATAAAATTACTCGTCGGTAAAGCAGATGCCAGACTGAGATTCATTGGAAGAATCCTACGGAAATGCAGTCCAAAAACAAAGGAAGTAGGTTACAGTACACTTGTTCACCCACTGCTTGAATACTGCTCACCGGTGTGGGATCTGTACCAGATAGGGTTGATAGAAGAGATAGATATGATCCAATGGAGAACAGCGCACTTCGTTGCAGGATCATTTAGTAATCACAAAAGCGTTATGGAAATGACAGATAAACTCCAGTGGAAGACAATGTAAGAGAGATGCTCAGTAGCTCGGTACGGGCTTTTGTTGAAGTTTCGAGAACATACCTTCACCAAGGAGTCAAGCAGTATATTGCTCCCTCCTACACATATCTCGCGAAGAGACCACGAAGATAAAATCAGAGAGATTAGAGCCCACACAGAAGCATACCGACAATCTTTCTTTCCACGAACAACGCAAGACTGGAGTAGAAGGGAGAACCGATAGAGGTACTCAAGGTACCCTTCGCCACACACCGCCAGGTGGCTTGCAGAGTATGGAGTAGATGCAGATGTAGATATTTATCATGAATTTGTTGGTTGAGATTTAAAATTTGACGATTTTGAAGTACTGTATAGTAAATGTTGAATAAAGATGAATTTGGTTTTCTAACAATAGATATGACAAGAAAAATTAATAATGGTAAATACAGAGAAAAGATCAAGAATTTTCAAAACATTAAACATTAAACACAAATGTTAAACATAAAAATGTTGAACATAAAAATGTTGAATGTTAACTGTACACATAAAGACGCTGAACATTAACATTAATCATAAAGGCATTGGACATAAAAATGTTGAATGTAAATGCTGAACATAAAAATGTTGAATGTAAAATAAAAAAAATTATTACTGTATTTTTTACATAAATAAATGTTTTGAAAAGATGATCTAGAAGTTGTTGAAAAAGCTAAATGAATGAGAAAAGTAAGGCAACAATTAAAAGAAAAATGTAGAAAAATGGAAAAAACAACCAAGAACAGAATATAACAAATTTAAAAAAGAATATGAGCCAGTTATTGATGCAAATGAAGAAGTTAAAGAAGGAACTGAACGTTTAGGTGGTAATGTACAAGGTGTATAGCTTTGCTTCCGCCGTTTTTTCCCCAACATTTGAGGCTTTAGTGAAACAAATTGGTTGCACATGTATCATTCAAAGTATTTTCCATCATTGGTCAGCTCTTTCTCCCATCTATTGGGCAATGTACGAATCCTGCGTCGAAAAAATTGTTCATCTTTTGAAGCGATCCATGAATCGATCCAATTTGTGACTTCTTCATTAGATCGGAAGCTTTGGTCAGCCAGGCCATGCGCCATTGACCTAAGAAGGTGATTGTCAGAGGGAGCAATGTCTGGAGAATACGTTTCCAAGTACGTTTTGACCTCGTTTGCAACGTGGGGTTGAGCGCTGTTGTGCTGCAAAATCACTTTATCGTGCTTCTCGCTGTATTTCGGCCGTTTGTCTCTGCTCAACATTTCTTGGTTTCAACTCACATGAGACCCAAGTTCCTTCTTTCTGCGACATTTTGAAATGCCTTGTTGTGTCACTCCCACTAATTGTGCCAATTCTTCTTGAGTTTGCAAAAATAGACATAATGTCTTATGGGATAACAGCAATCAGTGATTTTAAAATGTTACTTAAAATGCGTCTTGACTGCAAATTTGTTTCTATTCATATGACCGGTTTCGGTTCATTCAGAACCATCTTCAGATCTGATATTTCAGTTAGAGGAGTAACCTGTCCAAATACAGCAACTTTCACATGCTATGCTACGTCACATGTGAAAGTTGCTGGATTTGGATGGGTTACTTCTTGAGTTTGAGGTGAGTGTTCACTGAGCAATGTCTCCAATTCTGCATCTTGGAAAACCTTCTCTCATCTACCACTATACTGGTCTATGACGTTAAAATCACCGTTCTTGAAGCGTTGAAACCACTCATGACACATTCTTTCACTAACAGCATCCTTACCATACATACTTGAGAGCATTTGATGAGACACAGCCTCTGTTTTCTTCATACTGACACAAAGCAGTAACACCTCCTGCAGGCTCGTAAATTGACATTTTCAATCAAGAACAACTTTATGATGCATAAACAAGTCGACTAAGGTTAGAATGAGGTTACCAAGCGGTCTAAGGCGCTGCAGTCATGGACTGTGCAGCTGGTCTTGGTGGAGGTTCGAGTCCTCCCTCAGGAATGGGTGTGTGTGTCTGTCCTTGGGATAATTTAGGTTAAGTAGTGTGTAAGCTTAGGGACTGATGACCTTAGCAGTTAAGTCCCATAAGGCTTCACACACACATTTGAACATTTTTTTGAATGAGGTTATGTTAACCGTGGTCCAAGATAACTGCCTGATGTCTGTGACCTGTTTTGTTTGTCTGCTACTTACCGCTCTTGCCACCTATCGGCAAACGGTGGAAGCAAATTTGTACACATTGTATTAAAAGCAACTGAAGAAAATAGTGAAATTGAAAAACAAATGGTTTCTTACAATCAACATTATTTAGAAGAATTTAACGATATTCCACAATATTCCAACAAATAAACAATTTGATAGTGATAGTGATAGTGATATATGATTCATTAAGTGAGTATGTAGAAGAGGTAAAAGATAGAAAAAATTAAAATACAAAGATGTTAAAAAATAAATACAAGTGAAAGCATGTTAAAATTTATTAATCATACTGAAGATACTGTTTTTGTATTAAGCCGTGTTGGTATTCTTAAAAATATTGGTAAATATCCAGCTGAATTCAGTGGTCATAAATTAACAATTGGTGAAAAGGGATACAAAATTACTGTTGGATTAATGCCGAATTTAGTGCAGGTGTGTGTGATACAGTGACTTGATAAAATGTCTGAAAAATGTAAATGTGTTGTTTTAGGACTTAATCAAAGACTTGAAACTATAAAACGCTTAAGAAAGGGTGAAACTGCGACAAGTGTAGCGCTGATTTACAGTATTGGAAGAACAACAGTTAACGATATAAAACGTGGTGCTGATAAAATAGAACAACATGTGTCAACAATGCAGAGCATGGATGGAGATGTGCGGACAAGATGGACAATGAAACCTGCAAAATATGATGAATTAGACACTGCAATGTACCGATGCTTTATACAAGCAAGAAGTCAGGGGATTCCACTTTCAGGGCCTATAATAATGGCGAAGGCTGTTGAAATGAACAACAAACTTGATGGTGACTCGTCTTTTAAAGCAAGTATCGGATGGCTAGACAAGTTTAAATTTCGTCATGGCCAGCGCGGATAGCTCTGTAATTGCTGAGTTTCGGGAACAATTTAAAGAAAAAATGGCTGAATTGAATCTTGTTAGGGAGCAAGTTTACAATTGTGATGAATCTGGGCTTCATTGGAACTCTTTACCACAAAAGACATTAGCAACACTCTCTGAAAAAGCTGCTCCAGGTTCCAAAGTACCAAAAGATCGCATCACTGCTATGGTTTGCGCAAATGCAACCGGCAATCATAGGCTACTTGTGATTGGGAAATCAAGAAAACCTTGTGCATTCAAGAATTTGAATTTGAATGCTCTCCCTGCACAATACTACTTGGATGGATCAATCAATTTTTTCTGACTGGTTCCACAAACAATTTGTATCTCAAGTTAGAGCACATTTGGCTGAAAAATATGTTGCCACAGTAAGCGCTATTGCTATTAGACAATGCCCCAACACACCCTACTTGTGAAATGAAAAGTGATGATGGCAACATAACACGTCTCTTCCTTCCAGCAAACACAACTTCACTTAAAACCCCATGGATCAGGGAATCATCGAAAACATGAAACGTCGTTGTAGAAAAATATTTATCGAAAGTTTGCTCTCATCTGATGAATCAACATCTTTAAAACAGTTTTGGAGGTCTTACAGTATTAAAGATGCAATTTTCAATGTTGCCAGTGCATGGAGTGATTTGTCAGTGTCAAATCTCAAGAACGGCTAGAATAAACTTTGGCCTCAACCTAGAGGTGAAGAATCGGAGGAACCTGAGTGTGTAACAGTTGACGAGATGGTCAATTTGTGCAATAATTTACAAATCAGCACAAATTTGACGTCAGAATAAGTATCAGAGTGGTTAGGCTGTGACAAAGTGGACGGGGGTTTTCAAATTTTGAGTGATGACGAAATTGTTGCCAGCGTAAGTGCCACCAAAAAAAAAGAAGAAGGGGCTGATGAAGACGAATGTTCAAACCATGAAGAAAAACAAACTATTAGCCATTCAGAGGCCGAAACAATGCTGTCCAAGTGTACAGAATGGTTTGAAAGTCAAGAAGAGGCTAATAAAACGCAGGCACTACTGCTCCTAAAAATACGAAATATTGCTATGGTGAAAGATCGAGCATCAAAAAGGCAGAAGAAATTGACTATTTCCAAGCTAGATAAACTATTTCACCTGTAAGTTTATAGTACAGTACAGTACTGTACATTACGTATTTTGCAACTTTTGTAGCTACTGTACAGATGTTTTTATCATGTAATAAATAGTTTTATTTGCTATTACAATCGTGTTTAGTTTGTTTTCGCTCCGAAATATTATTATATTACTGTGAGAATGATATGTGTCTACATATGAAATAATTCATTGAGGTTATGTTTTGGAGGAATACAGTATTTCTATTATCCATCTATTCGCTCAACCGTCATGACCATGGTTGTGAAGATGACGGTTAATCGAGTTTCCACTGTATTCAGAAAAAGCAGTTGAATATGTTTGGATGAATCATGTTCATCAAATAACTGGTAGATTAACAGCTTTCTATGGTGAAGAATTAGTTGGAAATCAAAAATTTATAATAAAAAAGTTAGAATAACAATGCTTAAGAATTAATTTATTGATTTTATAATTAACAATCGCAAGGGATACCATATTTTATTAGAATTTTGAATAATTTTCCACATGCATTTTGGGAAAGTGAAAATGGAAAAGGCTTAGTTAATGATTCAATTAACAATTTATCATTTGAAATGTAATTACCTGATTATTATTGGTGTGGCCCTGGGAGCCAATTAAATGAAAGACTAGTACATTGTGATACTAGAATAAATAAATTAGATGAAACATGCAAACAAACAAGACATCGTCTATAGTGACTATAAAGATTTAGAATCTAGACATTGAGCAATAAAGAACTTCAATTAGATACAAACAAAAGAATGTAGGCTTCAATTGTTGAAAAATTAGCTGCAACTGCAGTTATATGAATAATATTAACAGAATCTTCCATCAGTTCTTGGTAGATCAACATTATAATACACTACTGGCCATTAAATTTGCTACACCACGAAGATGACGTGCTACAGATGCGAAATTTAAGGAGGAGAAATGCATACCATCACTTTTCTGACTTCGATAAAGGTAGGATTGTAGCCTATCGCGATTGCAGTTTATCGTACCGCGACAATGCTGCTCGCGTTGGTCGAGGTTCAATGACTGTTAGCGGAATAGGGAATCAGTGGGTTCGGGAGGATAATACGGAATGCCGTGCTGGATCCCTATGGCCTCGTATCACTAGCAGTCACGATGACAGACATCTTATCGGCATGGATGTAATGGATAGTGCAGCCACGTCTCGATCCCTGAGTCAACAGATGGGAACATTGGCAAAACAACGACCATCTACACGAACAGTTCGACAGGTTCGGGAGGATAATACGGAATGCCATACTGGATCCCAATGGCCTCGTATCACTAGCAGTCACGATGACAGACATCTTATCGGCATGGATGTAATGGATAGTGCAGCCACGTCTCGATCCCTGAGTCAACAGATGGGGACATTGGCAAAACAATGACCATCTACACGAACAGTTCGACGATGTTTGCAGCAGCATGGACTATCAGCTTGGAGACCATGGCTGCGGTTACCCTTGACGCTGTGTCACAGACAGGAGCGCCTGTGATGGTGTACTCAATGACAAACATGGGTGCACGAATAGCAAAACGTCATTTTTTCAGATGAATCCAGGTTCTGTTTACTGCATCATGATGGTCGCATCCGTGTTTGGTGACATCGCGGTGAACGCACGTTGGAAGCGTGTATTTGTCATTGCCATACTGGCGTATCACCCGGCGTGATGGTATGGGATGCCATTGATTACACATCTCAGTCACCTCTTGTTTCCATTGACGGTACTTTGAACAGTGGACGTTACATTTCAGATGTGTTACGACCCATGACTCTACCCTTCATTCGATCCCTGCAAAACGCTACATTTCAGCAGGATAATGCATGACCGAATGTTGTAGGTTTTGTACGGGCCTTTCTGGATGCAGAAAATGTTTGACTGCTGCCCTAGCCAGCACATTCTCCAGATCTCTCACCAATTGAAAACGTCTGGTCAATGGTGGCTGAGCAACTGGCTTGTCACAATACACCAGTCACTACTCTTGATGAACTGTGGTATCGTGTTGAAGCTGCATGGGCAGCTGTACCTGTACACGCCATTCAAGCTCTGTTTAACTCAATACCCAGGCATATCAAAGCCATTATTATGGCCAAAGGTGGTTGTTCTGGGTACTGATTTCTCAGGATCTATGCACCCAAATTGCATGAAAATGTAATCACATGTCAGTTCTAGTATAATATATTTGTCCGATGAATACCTGTTTATCATCTGCATTTCTTCTTGGTGTAGCAATTTTAATGGCCAGTAGTGTAAATGTAAAGCACCAGTTTGGTTTTGTTTCACAGTATTACTTTTATGGTGTTAACCAGTTTCTGGCTTACAAGGCCATCTTCAGACATTAATGGGTATTGTCACCAAAGTAGTTAAAGTGTTTGCAAACAACACTGGAAGAGAAGTAACACCTCTAGACTGAAGCAGAAACATATAGTAAGTCACATCTTTGACAGTGTGGTGGTAATGCAATGAAAAAGTAAAAAATGGAACAGTAAATAAATAAAAATGGAGTAGACAGGAAAAACTTTATCAGGAAATAGGAGCAGCATTCCTAGAAAACAGTTTCTATTAATAGCAAAACGAATAAAATAAAATAAAATTAGTACTTGACAAGGCTACATCAGGAGGTGTAAAACTTGGAGAGTGATACACAAATCTATTAAAAGTAGAAACAATTATCAATGTTGCTACAGAACACATAAGGAAGTTAAGCAATACCAATAAGATAAACAGAAATAAATAAATGCAGGAAAGTGGAGGAGTTTGAGGGAATATACAGTAACTGGAATCTTTGAGAATGTGGTGTTACTGCATTTTAAATTAACATTATATTCAAAACTGTGGATATGTAACAGTTTGCATTAAATAACTGAACCAAGTAAAATATAAACAGTATCTGATGAGACAACTACAAGAGGTTAAAACATGGATAGTAATACAAGTACCAGTTAAAAGAAAGCCTTAACTATTAAAACTACAGTCCATATGGAATACATAGACAACTTCAATAAAACAAAAGAACTTAATGAACAAAGGAAAATGGAAATATGTAGGAGCAGATAACATGGGAAGTAAACAAGAACAGAGATGTTCATATGAAGTTTGGGAGAGGGGAAGTGTTGAGCTGTGTCTTCTCATTTAGGATTAGATCTGGACTGTGAGCTAGATGTTTGTTAATTTGCAGGGCTTCCAGCAGGTTGAGTTTATCGCCTTTGTATGCTAAGCCAAGTACATGGGACACTGGCTAGTAGTTGCGGTCCTCACTCAGTACATGCTTAGCACATGCAGAGTCAGAATTCTGCAACCTGCAGCTATGTTCACGTTCAGCCAGCCTAGTTGCTATGTCCCTGCTGACTGAGCAACGTAAAATTTGTCACAATCAGGACAGGTGATTTTCTATACCCCACTGCTGTCTAATAACTTGATCTTATCTTTGCTATTAAAAATACAAAGAACTGTTGTGTTCGTAACATAGTGGGAAAGCCTATACTTGCAGGCTTTCAGTGCTTCAGCTACAACCTGTGATACCTCACCTAGATATAGTAGTGTACACTATTTCTTGCAGACAGAGAATGTGGAAGCAGGTGAGACATACAGGAGGGGTATAATTTTCTGTTTTCGTTTGATGTGCAAGATGTCGTCAATAAGAACTAGACTGTAGCCATTGGCTGTGGCAATAAATTTTATTGTATCTAACTCTGCTTTAAAATCATCTCTGCACATGGGGATGGATATGAGATGGTGTACCATTGAGTGGAAAGCTGAATGTTTGTGAGCTATGGGGTGTTGTGAGCAAGAAGGCATTACTGTGTCAGTAGTTGTAGTTTTTCTATAAATTTTTAAATAATATCTATGTGTGTTGTGGTGTCAATGGTGAGATCTAAGAAGTTTTTGGTTTTGTTGCCAATCTCCATTGTGAACTGAATATTTTTATGTTGACTGTTAAGGTTTTTCAAAAATGTGGTGAGTTGTCTTGTTGTACCAGTCCACATATGCAGGACATCATATATGTATCTAAAGCAGTATTTGATATTTGCACTCAAAGGTTCTGTTTTTAGAAAATTTTAGAATATTTTGTTCAAAATGGTCCGTAAATATTTTAGTCAACAGTGGATTAAGAGGGGAACCCATTGCTAAGCCATCTAATTGTTTATAAAGAGTCCCTTGGAACTGGAAATAGTTCTGTGCCAAGCATGTCTGAGTGCCCTGTCTCAAGTTATTCAGTTCCACAGGATTGACACCACATTTGTGCATCAGCTCTGTCACAATATCAGTGTATTTCACCACTGGTATGTTGGAAAACAAACTGTAGACATACACCTTTTAACTTATTTACTAGGTCCACAGAGTTTGAAATACCATGCTTTGGTTTGAATTTAGTCTTGCTCTTATTTAGGACATCCAGTTTACTAGTTAGTTTGTAGGATGGAGCAATGAATGATGATACAACTGGATGAATAGGAACTCTTGTTTATGCAGTTTAGGCAACCTGTACGTTCTAGGAGGCACTGGGTTCTTATTAGTTAGCAGTTTTGCTTCAAACTATGAGAATATGTTTTTGCATGAATTGGTTGCATATCTAACATCCAATCTGAATAATTTAGTATGGTCTTTAGGAAGGACTCAGAAGCCTGTTCAAAAGTACAATACTGTTGCCTTTATCAAATTTTGTGGCAATGATGTCTTGGTGTTGTAATTTCTGTTTTAAGGACCAGAGAGTGTGAAAGTCAATAGACCAAGCGATGTTACACACAAATCTGGTTTCATTCCTTAGTGCATTGGCAACCAAACATTTTGCAGTGGTGGTTTTCGTTAGAGCATGTTCAGTATGTAATTTCATAACATCCAGTTGTTCCTTTTTAAACTAATTTTAAATCTATGTTAATGAATAACTTTTCTATCGATTATACTAAATTTCAAAATGGCAAAATAAAACCAGAATCAATTAAAGTTATATTGAATAATGAAGAATTAAATAGTACTTAATTTGGCAATGGAAAAAATGAAGTGGATCTATGAAATATTTCAAAAAATAATTAAAAATTTAATAATCCTTTATCTAATTTTGACATTGAAGAATTAGTTAGACAATTAAAAATTAAATATTATCGGTTCTTTTTTATGATTGATGAATTACCTGATAACCCAAAAAGTTTAGAATGTGGAATAATAAATTTAGATACATTTGAACATGTTGGTGTAAATTAGATTTTTTGTTGTTGTTGTGGTCTTCTGTCCTGAGACTGGTGTGATGCAGCTCTTCATGCTACTCTATCCTGTGCAAGCTTCTTCATCTCCCAGTACCTACTGCAACCTACATCCTTCTGAATCTGCTTGGTGTATTCATCTCTTGGTCTCCCTCTACGATTTTTACCCTCCAAGCTGCCCTCCAATACTACATTGGTGATCCCTTGATGCCTCAGAACATGTCCTACCAACCGATCCCTCCTTCTTGTCAAGTTGTGCCACAAACTTCTCTTCTCCCCAATCCTCCGCAACACCTCCTCATTAGTTATGTGATCTACCCATCTAATCTTCAGCATTCTTCTGTAGCATCACATTTCGAAAGCTTCTATTCTCTTCTTGTCTAAACTATTTAACGTCCATGTTTCACTTCCAGACATGGATACACTCCATACAAATACTTTCAGAAATGACTTCCTGACACTTAAATCTATACTTGATGTTAACAAATTTCTCTTCTTCAGAAACGCTTTCCTTGCCAGTCTACATTTCATATCCTCTCTACTTCGACCATCATCAGTTATTTTGCTCCCCAAATAGCAAAATTCATTTACTACTTTAAGTGTCTCATTTCCTAATCTAACACCCTCATCATCACCCGACTTAATTCGACTACATTCCATTGTCCTCATTTTGCTTTTGTTGATGTTCATCTTATATCCTCCTTTCAAGACACTATCCATTCCATTCAACTTCTCTTCCAAGTACTTTGCTGTCTCTGATAGAATTACAATGTCATCGGGGAACCTCACATTTTTTATTTCTTCTCCATGGATTTTAATACCAACTCCGAATTTATCTTCTGTATCCTTCACTCCTTCTCAATATACAGATTGAATAACATTGGGGAGTGGCTACAACCCTGTCTCACTCCCTTCCCAACCACTGCTTCCCTTTCATGCCCCTCAACTCTTATAACTGCCATTTGGTTCCTATACAAAATGTAAATAGCCTTTCACTCTCTATATTTTACCTCTGCCACCTTCAGAATTTGAAAGAGAGTATTAGAAAAAAGTTACAGAATTTGTACTTCATTTGGCTGTTATGTACCGAAGGAACTAGGAAATTATTTAGGAAAAATGTTTTTTGTTATAACATCGAAATGATACAAAATTCTGATAAATTAATATGTCATCATTTGTGTTTATTTGATTTAAAACTGTTATGTATGCATTATAAGTTTAATGATATTTTAAATTTAATAATTGAACATTTTTGGAAATAAGTTATAACTAAAGTCATTAATGATTTAGAAAGATAAAAGATTTTCAATCGTGAGAAAGAAAACTTAATAGTAAATTAATTGCAAAATGAGAGGATTTTCAATCAAAAATCAAAGATCGTGAATAAAAAGGAAAAGTGTTCAACCAACATTAGATTCAAAATTCGGGAAGAATTGGAGTCAGAATTAAATAAATATAAACATCGTTACGGCTGTTAAAAATAGAATTTAATGATATTCAGTAAACATAAGAGTCAAAAACATAATGTAACTACACAATTTCAGAAAGAATTAAATGCGTTTTTTTAAAGTAACTAAAGGTTAAATTAATTTTAAAAGTATACAAGTTGTAAGTATGAAAGAGCCAATTGATGTAAATGACGTGATGAAAAGACAATATTTAGTTAATGAAGTAAAGAATCTTGTTACTAAAGCTGGTATACAAATATTTTAGTATATTTAAGTAATTATATCACTAAAATCGTTTTTACCAGCTTAATAAAGCTAAATCCGACTAATTACTTTAGAAAAGTTTTTTCGCAAACCTTACACAATAACTACTGACATCCAATCAGTAAAAATAGTATGTAAATCTCATTTTCTAATTGAAAGGTAAAGAGATTCGGTTAAAACTGTTCCAGTTGATATAAAGTAAACTATATTTGGTAAAATAATTTAATTATTTTTTATTCTAGTGGAGAATAATAATCACATAACTGTTCGAAATGTAAAAAGTTTACTAAAACACATAATCCTCGTAGAATGAAAGTTAAAAATGGAAAACAAGGAATTGAAGGTCTTTGTTTGAATTGTAAAATTAAAAATAAAGTTTGTTAAAAATTGTAGGTAATGGGTTAAGTATTCATGAAGAAGTTAGTAATAAATTACATAACCAATGAGAAAAAATTTTGAAAGAAAAAATGTAATTTTTTTTTAATATTGATTTATGGCAAGCCAATTTAGTAGAAATGGATTCTGAAATTCAAAAGGAATTTCAAAAACTATTAAGAATATAAATTTTTATTAACTGTTATAGATGATTTTTTCAGTTTGGTTTGGATATTCCCAATAAAAATATAACTGAGGAATAGTGTTGACTGTTTTGAAAAAATATTTGAGTCAGGAAAATCAAAAACTTAACAGACGGTGGTTAAGAATGTTATCATACAGAATTTCTAAAATTCATTACAAAAACTTAATAGTAGTCGTTACTCAACTTTTAGTGAATTAAAAGCGTATGTTGTTGAATGATCTAGTAGAACATCAAAGGAAAAAAATGTGGACAAAATTTGACTTTAATTGGAAATTATGAATTGGTTGAACTACTTTCGAAATTAGTTAATGAATATAGTAACACATACTAAAGTGCGCGTCATATATCTTGGCGGCCGAGTTTAGGTTCGTTCTGCGCATCTGACATCACAAAACACAGTCAGCCAATGAACAGAGAACGACGTTGCCAGATCTTGACAGCAGTGCAGAGCACAGATGAGTGTCTTCAGTTTTAGAAACGTTCAGTCATAAATAAAGTAATAGAACAAAAGCAATGTCTTGATAGCAGACTTTCTTTTACAGAAAGTTTGGAAAAAGCATTCTTTGTACCAATTGCTTCATATTCTATTAATTAATTAAACGCCGGCCGCGGTGGTCTAGCGGTTCTAAGCGCTCAGTCCGGAACCGCGCGACTGCTACGGTCGCAGGTTCGAATCCTGCCTCGGGCATGGATGTATGTGATGTCCTTAGGTTAGTTAGGTTTAATTAGTTCTAAGTTCTAGGGGACTGATGACCACCGATGTTTAGTCCCATAGTGCTCAGAGCCATTTTTTGAATTAATTAAACCAAACAAGCAATAAGACTCCTAATTCAGGCGATAGCAAGGAAAGGTGTTTGTTTCAATCTCACGAACTGTTTTTTCGCAATAAAGAACAGCGGTAATTGTTTATTTCCCATTGTACTTCGACGAAGCGTGAGTAATTCATAGTCATACCAACAGTGTTTATAAGCAGTTGTGTGAGGTGTTAGAGTCCTTATGGAAATACACTGTTCGATGAGCTGAGGTAGCGGAACGGTTAAAGTGTTGAGCTGCCAAGTGAAAGGTTATGAGTTCAAACCTTGTGCAGTGCTTAATATTGTCTTTATTTAAAAACAATGTTGGAGTGCCTTACTTCACGAATTTTATTCGTTTGAATGAAATTTCTAGTGCTTTGCCTCTTCATTAACTTTTTCGCTGCTGCAGACACGTGCTCCCTGCATTCCGCGCTGTGCACGACTTTGTCATCACTGCACTTCTCGCCTGTGCAGACACATGGTGTTCCCACTGCTTTGACACAGTTATCATTCGATTTCACAAAAACTATTTGGCAAAAAATTTGATTTTTACACGTCTTCTTGCCTGATACCTTGCACCCATAAATGACTTAATTTTGTTTTGATGTGCAGCATTAAATGCAGTAAACCATTGCACGAAATTTTGAAGAGTTTGCAGAGGTAAAAGTCTATAGCGTATACTTTCCGTATGGTCGATTTTAGTTGCCACAATGTTGAGAATGAAATGTGGACAAGATACCTAAATTTCATATAATATTTACTGTATAACAATATCTCATTTAATTTAAGTACCACATAGGTGTCATATGTAATATTGAGAAATATTCTGTCTTTCACGACTGTAATAAAAGTTTTATATACACACGGCGCATTTGGCTTTATTTTAAAGCACTTCCATCGGTGAAAGGTATGGCACATACACAATGGTATTCATGTTCTATTTCTTGTTTTTGTTCCACAGTCGCAGTTTTACCAATGATATTGAAATATATCCCTCTTCTGCAACTGTAATAAGCGACTTATTTAGAGCAGACGCGTTTCTCTCTTTTGAAGCATCGTAAGAGGACTGTATTTTGTGTCCTCCATTGCCAAGTCACCTTTCGTAGTTTTGTGCTGTGGTAGCACAATATTCAACGTTTGTGTTGGCTCATCAGTGTTTTAGCAAATAAATGCTGTTTGTGTGTGCCAGACACAAAATTATTTTTGACATAGCTCTGAGCACTTCACTGACAGACGGTATATTCAAGTCCTAATGTTTTTGTAAGTCCACAGTTTTGTTTAATGTATTTTGTCTACTTCCTTTTGATTGATTGAAGTGCTTTAAAATAAAGCCAAACGTGCCCAGTGTAAGTAAAACTTTTGTTACAATCGCGAAAGGTGGAATATTTCTCAATATTACATACGATACTTATGTGGTACTTAAATTAAATGAAATATATAGGTATCTTGTCCACATTTCATTCTCAACATTGTGGCAACTAAAATCGACCATACGGAAAGTATACTCTATGGACTTTTACCTCTGCAAACTCTTCAAAATTTCGTGCAAAGGTTTACTATATTTAATGCTGCATAATAACTGCGTTGAACATCGAAACAAAATTAAGTCATTTATGGGGGGAAGGTATTAGTCAAGAAGATAGGTAAAAATCTAATTTTTGAGTCAAATAGTTTTTGTGGAATCGAATGATAAAGAGTGTCAAAGCAGTCGGAACACAATGTGTCTGCACAGGCGAGCAGTCTAGTGACAAAATCGCCCACAGCGTTGAATGCAGGGAGTACGTCTTTGTAGCAGCGAAAGGGTTAATGCGGCCGTGGTGGCTTTACTTCATGAACTGCGCGCTCCCCCCTACACGTAAGCTTGCGAACTATGCTATACTATGGCGCTGCTTCTATTGGCACGTGCGTCGTGTGCAACTGGCAACGCAGCAATCTCCAGCGTCTGGGCGGGCATGCGTGAGCCGCCAAGATAAAAGAATTGAACTATAGTCAACAATAAAGAGGAACCCAAGGGATGTAAACAAAGAAAATGTAAGAAAATTAGTGAAAATGTTCATATAACAAGTATATTAGATATCAATCCCAAATATAAAATTTGTGGTAAAGTAATAACAAGTAAATTAAAAGGATTTTTGAAAAAGATATATATTTCAAATGTGTCAACAGAAATTTTTGAAATTGATGAAGTTATTCATTCTAATCCAATCGCATATAAATTTAAGATTTAAATGATGAAGTAATAAAAGAAAATTTTTATGAGTTTGAACTCTTGAAAACGAATTTTCAAGATGATAATCCCGTAAAAATTTTGATAAAGGAAGGTAATAAATTATATGTTAAGTGGTTAGATGCTGACAATTCACAAAATAGTTGGGTAAATAAATGTAATGTAATTTTTAAAAATGCTAATATATATATCTATACAGCCTTAGTTACTGAAAATCCAGACATCTCTGGTATTGATTATAATTATTGAGTATAATTGTCATGATGATCATTGTTTTATTAAAGAAGATCGAGTATATTATGATATTCAAATATGCATTAACAAAAGTGATTAAATGTTTAAATATTTGAAAATACTTTAATGAATGTTTATTAAATGTACATACAAATCGTTATGAGTATTAATAAAAATTTGATCAGGTAAAAAGGAGTTGAAAATTTGTATTATAAAAATCGTTTGATAGTTTTTTATGTCACCATACAATTGATCCTACGAAGAAGTATTCATAGGACTGAAATAATTTAACAATCAATAAATCTTGAAAATTCGTTGATATGAATTTACTGAACTTGTCACATAATTAATTCTTAATAATGCTTCAATATTGAATGTCTATTTCTCACAAAATTTATTTGTTTTTTATATTGAGTTTGTATAACGTAGTAATCGAAAACATGTAATCTTAAAATAACAAAAGTTGGTCTTACATTCGATCAATCGTTTGAGGAACGAAATGTTGTAATAAACTATTTATTTGTTCATTTCTTTCACTTATAATTTCGACTGTTATCTGATATATTTTATGTGATTTTTAATATAATTTTCCTTAATTTTATTCCGGTTTTAAGTGATTTATATACCTTCATAGAAATGTTTCACATTAATCTTTATTTTTCATTCGCCATATTTTCTTATTCTTTTAAAGTTTTGGTTACTTCTTTTTTTTTATTTAATTTTCGAAGCATATAATCCAGACTCATTAATAAACATCGTCTGTTTTTCGGTATAAGTTAAGCCCCTCGACTTTGGAGGATCTTAAGTTTTCTAAATTTCTTTTGTCTTCCTCATCTCTGTGTTTAAAAGCCTTATATATTTTGCTATACTCTGAAATTTCTACAACATTTTTTGCTTTAAATGATGGGTAATTATTTTCATCAACCTATTATTAAAATTTTTTATCATAATATAATATGTTTGTTATTTTTTATATCAAAATGCAACGCCATTTATATTATAAAAAATTAAATACATCTTATTTTTTTAATTCTAATATTTTTTCCCTATGTAAATGCAAAATGAAAGCAAAATGATTTATCCATTGTACAATCAGTCGAAATTAATTCATAAAGAAATAAAGACAACGAAACAGAATATACCTTCAAAAATGGGTTATATTTGTTGTATACAAAAGAAACTGAAGAATTTAGTTGTCAACATGTGTATTATTCCCAGTTTTTCATTGCGAAAATTTTTCTTTCCTGCTAATTCTTCACCATGGACTAATGCTAATCTATCAATTAATTGATGTACAGCATTCATCCAGACATATTTGACTGCTTTTTTCTGAATATTGTTTTACTAAACTGTCACCAGTTTTTTCTTCATCACTTTGCAATGGATCATCAAATTTTTTGTCTCGGTGCTGGAAAAAGTAATCATCAATTTCTTTATCCTATATGAATTTATTTCGTCTATTTATTTTATTTTTGTTATTATCAGAATATAATGCTCCTGACTGGTATAATATATCTGATTAATTTGATAAATCAGGAACTGTGAATAGTGTATTCATATCTTCCACAGTTATCTGTTTTATAGTTAAAAAATTCATTAATCCATCTGTATCTTCATATGTCCCATCACAAATAGTTGATTTATGTCCATTAGACTTTACTGGTACTTCACTAACAAATTTAAGTGAGCCAGTTGCTCTTAATAGAGAAACTTTATTTTACTGTGATTAATATATTGTAACATTTTTCACATACATTTATTTTTTAACATTTTCTCTCTCTCTTTTAGATACATTAGAAATCTTATGTTTCTGATTCACTCAAAGTACAGTCATGTTGTGGTGTTTCATATCATTTAGTTGATGATATATCATTAAATTGTTCTAACAAATAATGAGAATAAGAAAACATTTGTTTTTCAACTTCTTTATTTTCTTCAGTTGCTTTTAATACATTATCACCTAAGCCTTCGATTCCTTGTTTAACTTGTTCAATTTTATCGAAAAGTGGTTGATCCTCTTTTTAAATTTTCATGTCCAGTTTATTGTTGTTTACTCGATTTTTTAAAATTATTCTTTTAATTGTTCCTTTACTTTTCTATTTAGTCTAGCTTTTTTAACAACTTCTGGATCATATTTTCCAATTATTTATTGGAGATGGAAAACAGTAACTAAACATTTTTTAACATTTATGTTTAATGTTTATGTTTTTATGAAGTTCTGTATCTTATTTCTGAACTTATCTTCCTTCGGTTTTCTAGTCATGTCTATCATAAAACATCCAAATTGATCATTCCAACATTTACTACATATTTCTTTAAAATCATATAAAGTTTAAATCACCACCAATGACCTCATAATTAATGTGATTTAACATTGTATCATCTTGTCTAAAAATATTTAAAAAATTGTGATTATCTCTAACTAATTGTTTTGATATTTTTGAAGGAGTTTGAGCTATTCCTTTATGTTTTCCTTTAGTAAAATATCCTCTAACTATATCTTTATTGTCAAGAACACAGTCACCGAATACTACTATCAATTATCTACACATTGATCTAATGGAATAATATCATCATTATTTTCAATAAACGTGGTAATATTTTATTATGTTTATTTTCCTTTTCTTCATATCTTTTTATAAATTCGCGATATTTTGATTGTTATAAGCTTTTAGAATAAATGTACAAATGATTAATTTTTTTCCAATTCATCCATCCTGGAGCTAGAATATAATCATGAATCAATAATGTTTTTTCCCATAACCACTTGGGCCTATAATGGCACATTGAATAGAATTTGGCAAAAATACATCATGTTTATTTTTTCTTTCTTTTCTGGAATCCTTATTTTTATTCTCAATCTGTGCATCCAGTAAAGCAGTCTTGATTAAGTTTAATTTATTTAATAAAATTTTTTAATAGTAAATGAACATATCATTTCAATTGAGTGATAAGTCATCTGTTCTCAAAAAGAGATTGACTGTACTATACGAGATAATTTTAGTAATGATGCACTGGTTGGTTTTTATTCAATGTTATTAACATGAAATATTACTTCGAAAAATAATAAACTATATTGATACACAGAAAAAATAAAAGTTCCTGTTGGTCAGTACAGTTCGAAAAATTTAGAAATTTATTCCGTCGAAAAGCAAATATTTGTATTAATGCAGATGAAATTTTAAATAGAGTTACTATTATTGAAAGTGATGTTTAATTATTTATGGATAAAGAAGATTGTGTTGGTCAAGTTTTAAGAATTAATAATCAAATTATTGAGGCTAATCAAAAAACTATTGCCAAAGATGCTCCTAAAATCATTCCATTTGAATTAATTAATGTAAATTATAATTTGGCTGATGGTATGTTTTTAAAACATAATGATCATTTTTATGGAGAAACTAATAATATTGCTTCATTCAATCCCATTGCTGAATTTGGTGGTCGAATAGTTCATGAACCGCATTATCCTGTATATATTCCAATTTTTGAAGCTACTCAAGATTTAGAAATTATTGTAACTAATGAAAATGATAATTTGATTGACTTTAATGGTGCTTGTGTAACAGTAATCTTAGAAATCTTATAGTCACAGACTAAGTTGCAGACTAAAATCAGTTATTTGCTGATGCAAAAGTCTGTTTTTTCTGACACTAATAAATTTTTTTGTTAATAAATCCTGAACAAAATCGAGAGTTCCAATTTTACCCATTCCTAGGAAATGAGAAGACAAAAAACAATCTAAATCATCCCAACAAGAACACAGAGACTAAGATAAATATTGGAGATTGTTGGGTTCATCTAAATCATGCTCAGTTGTACATGAGCTTTACTATTATTAGAGCTAATGGTACATATTATCCATCATTTGATGGAAAATCAAATAAAAAGTAACTGGTAACTCTGTTGCAAAGTTGTTTGAGGTCATCACTATAAAGAAAGGAAACCGTACCTTGTCTAGAATGGAAGATCCGTTTATTTCTTCGTCTGTCATGAGATTAACACCATCAATAGCTCATGCATTAACCATTGGAGGTCATATCCTTAATAACGGTGAGAAGAAAAGAAAAAAAAATGAAGTACTTTTACAACTAGATTTGTTTGGTTGGTTTTTCAAAGATTATAAAGAACTGCTGTGGGAAGGAGATTTTAAGAGTAACTTTTTCTTGGAATTCAGATGCTGGAGCTGCTATTCTTAAATGGATTGATAAATACGATGCTGGAGTTGTAATAAAAGAAACAATTCCAAAAGAAGGTAAAACTGTAATAGAATCAATGGAAAGTCGATTTCCTGTTGTAAAATATGAACTAGAATGTTCACTAGAGTTAGAAGAATAAAGACTAAAAAATCCAAAAATTCCAGTTTCTTTTTTTTTTAATCATAAAGAGGTGAAATAGCCATATTAGAAGGCAAAAGAAATTTTGAAGTAGATATTATCAATTATTATAATTCTTCAGAATTTGATTTTCGTTGTTTGCCAAACTAATTGAAAAAATAGTGAACTAATTGATTCTTCCTTATTTGATCATGACAAATTAAAAAATATTTATGCGAAAAATGGAAGAAATTAAGTTTTTCCTCAAGAATTATGGAATCTTGATCCACCTAGTAATTACGTGAAAGCATATGACGCTTTCCTCGATTTGAAGTGAAACACTCAATTGTATGATGATGTCAATGTAAATCCCTTCAGACTTACTGAAAATTTTCCTATTTTTGTTATAATATGTCTAGGAGAATGAATGTGTTAGCCACACAGAAAACTACAATGAAATATAGTTGGCACTTTTAATGATAAGATTCTGAAAGATACAGTTGTGTGAATAGTTAGTATGGTATCAAAAATTTAACATATGATGCTCAGCATAGAATTTTGAGTGAAAATTTTTAATGTTTTTATTTTTCATTCCTTATAATTGGATACTCTGCTGAAAAAGCTTAATAATGCAAGCAATTCTAATTTGTTTAAGAAGATTAGTGAGCTAGAAGTAAATGAACTGTATTACACTACAGGATGTGAATATTTAAAAACTAGACATGGAGAGAAAATTTGTATGGAGCTTGATACAAAATTTAAAATTATTTTGCCAGACAGGTTTAATAAAATAATAACTAACTGGGACTTCCAGTTTTTTGAAGATGGTAATAATAAGCTAAAATATAAAGGAATAAAGAGAACTAAAAATAATTATAACGAATTTCATGATCTGGAGTTCATTGTTTGAATAAATTTTTATTGATTTAAATTTTTATATTTTATTTTTGTGGTTGAGTGAGTTTGATCATTAAAAACCCCCAAACACGCTCAGTGTGGCCACTTACTACTTGTGTTTACAGACATTATCTTGCTTAAATGTAAGTCCAGGTTAGCTTGCCACGAAGGGCAACAAAATGGGATGTACAATATCATCGACGTACCACTGTGCTGCAAGGGTGCCATGTATGACAACCACAGGGATCCTGCTATGAAATTAAATGCCACCCCAGACCATCAGTCCTAGCTGTCAGGACTTATGGCAGATGATATTCAGCTCGATATCTCACCACTGCTCAAGGCGTCTCCAGACCCATCTTGGCTGGTCGTCATGGCTCAGTTCGAAGTGGCTGTCATCATTGAAGACTATTCTGCTCCAGTCAATGACATTGCAGGCCTCAAATATATCTGGAGACAAACCCAGACTGTCATAGGATGTTCATCAACAGGACATCCAACAAAATTATCAATCAATGCCAAACCAAATAACAGTTTGCATAAGGGCCAGAGATGGTCTAACGCATTATTGACTGTCTCAGTTTGTGAAGTTCCTTCTCTTCAATAAATCATCCAATTTTTCTGAACCTATCATTTTCTTTTTCTTTTTAATTTTTTTCCCTTGGAAGGTATCCAATGTATATGTAGCTTTCTGGACGCTGACATTACTATTCACACACAGTGACATACTTATTCTTGGTTATTGCTCTCAGTTTGCTGTTCAGGGCTTTAGCGTTTGTTGTCGACGATTCTAGGCCTTATGTTTGAAGTCTTCTCAGTTTTGTCCTTTCAGGTTTTATGTTCGGCTCGCTGTCGTCCACTCGGTTCTTTTCGATCGCTTACCATTTTCTGCAAAGCCCCACCTGTGTAGTGTATTACTACAGTGGCTATGAGGGTGACTGTTGCGTGCGAAATAGTTCGTAACAATGAATCGAAAGTTTCTGGAGTTTTAGCAGCGTCAAATAACGATGCAGAAAGAACAGGAGGAAGAGATGAGAGAGCAACACTGGATACAAGAGAAGCAGATGCAGGACCTGATCAAGCAGAACGTGGAGCTAATTCAAACCTTGGACATGCAGCCTGCTGGCCGAGTACCTGTGAGGTAACCTTCGCCCCAGCACCTGTCATTTGCTCTTTTTGATGACACAGTAGAGAAAGGGGAAAAATATCCAGATAGATTTATGCTCTATATCAAGGTAAGAAACAAATCAGATCTCTTAGTCCAGTGTGCTCTGTTGCTTAGCAGTAGCAGTAGTCTTCATGAAACTGTGCAAAACCTCCGTTCGTGCATGGTCCGGAAAGGCATCAAAAATGGTTTAAATGGCTCTTAGCACTATGGGACTTAACTTCTGAGGTCATCAGTCCCCTAGAACGTAGAACTACTTAAACCTAACTAACCTAAGGACATCAAACACACCCATGCCTGAGGCAGGATTCGAACCTGCAACTGTAGCAGTCTCGCGGTTCCAGACTGTAGCGCCTAGAACCGCTCGGCCACAGAAGCCGGCTCCCCAAGGCGTCAGAGTTCACAGAACTGTATAGTCACCTGTCTGAGGTGGAGATGGAGTATATTTACCACATTGACACAAAACACTCGCCCTGATGTGCTTGGGGTCACAATACACAGTCTGCAGACATGCAAACTACTCATAAATAACGAAACAGACATTTTTGCTAATTGTAGCCTACACACATTCAAACTACTACACCGAAATAATTTCAGTACAGACCTTGGAACAACGCCTAAATAATGCTGCACGGTGGTATGCAGATACAAAACCGTAAACTGTCCAAATAGTGCATAGTGCATCCTACAGACCGGCTCGCAGAATAATGCAACAGACACTCAATCAACGTGCGCAAGCAGCCTCCAACACTCCCTATCCACTAGACTGCACAGGAGGTTAACGGCAGACCCCGTGATGTGACGCGGTCGTTACCTGTCAAACCACACACAATCGCCCCTTAAAGTCCTGCACACATGAGGTGGTGGCGCTCCAGTCATACTTGACATCTGAGGAATTCCTCTCCAAATACATATTCACATAGGCACCGGTGCTGACACAACGGGAAGTGTGCACTGTCACAGTCGTGAGCCACCATCGGACGCAGGTGAAAGTTGCCTCTGTTTTCGAGTATACAGTCACTGTTATACTAACATCAAAGAACTCCAAGGCGTGCTCATGTAGCCTCCATATGCAAGACACCTCCGGGCAGAATGTGTCTTTACTGTTGATGACAGAGTAGCTTCAAACCTTCGCAAAGGCATTTAACAATGTTATCAAGCTTATACTCATGTCACATGACTTTGTGAAAAATGAGAACTCAGTCGACCTAGCGGAAATTGTGTATTGTCCCAGAAATAGTTAATGCTCTCTTTCTTGATGTCTCAGCTTATATGTACGAGAATTCTTGCCCTAACAGAACCTGTTTACGAAAACAACGCGGAACAATGCGGACCTAACGTGATAGCCAGTCCATCACGTGTTACCCTTGCTGCTTTCAACACACACAAACGGTCCCTCTGCTATGTAGAGACTCCTATATCCCAACACAAAGGATGTGGATGAATCGAGTGCTATGATTGGCTTTTATAGCATTTACCTGCCGGTATCAATGCACCATCCACCTTTTCTTTCGTTCTGCAGATGTGACTTTCAGAAGTAAAATTATTTTGCACAGGTCGCTAAAGTGCATTGCCAGTTAAACATGTAAAGTTGTCTACACATCATCAAATACACATGAGACTCACAAGAATATTGGAAGCCAGGAACATATTTACCAGTCTAACTACAATTAAATATTATTACGATGCCACAACAGTCTGACACCGATCGATGTACACGTAATTTCTGCTCTTGATGGTTGTGCTTCTGGAATGAATCTCATTATCTATAGCGCACATAATTTACCACGTAAAAAAATCTCTGGCGGTTATTGAAGTGCTGAATCTATACATCCATCATGATATGACATCCAGTCATCCTATCAAGTTATTCCACAACATAAAGCACAGTAACTTTACAATGCAATTTATACACATTTTACACAACGTAAGCCACAGTAACTTCACAATACAATATACACACATTTTACACAAACAATGCAGTTTTCTTTTATATCTGTACAGCACCAGAAAAAATTATCGTATGCCTACACTCAAACTTGCTATACGTCACGATGCTCCTCTACCCTAGGGAAGAACTGTCAGCCTTTTTTTCTTTCTACAGATGTGACATTCAGCGGCAATAAATTATTTTACACTGATCACCATATTGCGCCGCCAACTAAACCTCACAAAGTGCCATACATATCTTCAAGTATGGAAAGACTCTTACTCAATTACACTGCACTCCCACTGAGGACAGGAGCTTGAATATTGGAGTGTGCAACCGATCTCCATCCCAGCAATAAATCACCACATAACGTATCGATCTAGTACGCATACAATTCATATCCTCCACCAAACAAAAGCATCCCTTTTACATCAGAGCACCCTCAGCGGGCCAAAGTTGGACTCAGAACTGTTCTACAAATTCGGAATTGTCAGCCATCGGCACAAATGCGTTACTGTTTCTGATCCAAACCAGCTTCCTGCTTGCTCGCTTTCCTACACACATCTCCAGACTCGGGAATTACAAGAACACGTGTATTTTTGCGTGGTTCACCATAATATTATACCATTTTCGCGGTATTTCTCGTTATCAAGGACTAGGCAGCATCCTACCGATCGCTAGCACGACATAGTTCCCAAGATATAGATTGGAAATTATTTCTCTACAAACCCCAAACTTTATTGAGGTGCATGCTGTAAGCCACTGAGTAACTAGAAACAAATAGAGGACACTGATATTTCCAGTCTTGAATACCGATGCCGGTGATGTAACAGATTCCAAATCATCCCTATAATTTACAAGCCAACTAAGGTCTTTTCCATATTTAGAGAACAGGCAAATGTGTCTTCCAAATGCTACATCCACACACGACAATCGATCTACCACATTAAGTCCGCAAAGAAAACTGCATTCGGTGTTATTCCGCGCTGTTTTCGTAAACGGGTTCTGTTAGGGCAAGAATTTTCGTGCATACAAGCTGAGACATCAAGAAAGAGAGCGTTAACTATTTCTGGGATAATATATAATTTCTGCAAGGTCGACGTAAGTTCTCAAATTTTACAAAGTCATGTGACATAAGCACAAGCTTGATAACATTGTTAGATGCGTTTGTGAAGGTTTGTAGCTAAACAGTAAAGACACATGCTGCCAGGAGGTGTCTTGCACAAGGAGGCTGCGTGAATGTGGCTTGGAGTTCTTTGACATTAGTATAACATTGAAATTATACCCGAAAATAGAGGCAACTTTCACCTGCATCCGATGGTGGCTCGCGACTGTGACAGCGCACGCTTCCTGTCGCGTCAGCACTGGTGCCTAGGTGAACATGTATTTGGCGAGCAATTCCTCAATTGTCTAAGTATGACAGGTGCGCCATCAGCTCATGTGTTCAGGACTTTAACGGGCGTCTGTGTGTGATTTGACAGCTGACGATCGCGTCACTTCACGGTGTCTGTCGTTAACCTCCTGTGTGATCCAGTGGACAGGAGGTGGCAGAGGCTGCTTGTGCACGTTGATTGAGTGTCTGTTGCATTATTCTGCGAGCGGGTCTGTAGGCTGCGCTATGCGCTATTTGGACAGTTTACAATTTCGTATCTGTGCTGCATTATTTAGGCGGAGTTTCCAGGCCTGTACTCAAATTATTTCGGTGTAGTAGTTTGAATGTGTGTAGGCTACAACTAGCAAAAATGTCTGTTGCGTTATTTACGAGTAGTTGGCATGTCTGCAGACTGTGTATTGTGACCCCAAGCACATCAGGGCGAGTGTTTTGTGTCAATGTGATAAATATACTCCATCTGTAAGTAAATTGTTCCAAACAAAGCACACTCCTTCCTCTGTTCTGCAGTCCAGCACAGGCCGAGTCATTTTCCCACCAATTCCTAGGAAGAGGTGAGCATTGTATCCCACAATTTTCTAGGTTGGTAGACAAATTCCCAGCTACCTTTCTTTACTGCCAAAATTGAAACTCTGTGCCAGTTCATACGATGAGGTGGCGGTCGGGGTGACTTAGGTTAGTTGAGGTAGTCCAAGTGTCCATTCTTTCACGCCATTTTCTTAGTTTAGTAGAGATACGCGAATTAAGTTTCCTTCACCACCAAAATTCAAACTTGGCGCCAGTTTGTAGGAAGAGGTGGTGGTCGGGTGACTTAGGTCAGCAGAGATAACGATGGTGTGATGCATTATCATGTTGGAATTTGAACTTCCCATCATTTTTCTGGGGGTGGGGAGGGGAGGGGGGTTAGGTTAGTGGATGAAGCCAAGTGACCTGTCTTCCGCCAAAATTCAAACTTCAGGCCAGGGGGTGTGTGGCACTTCTGTCCCCAACTGACGTCACAGCTGCCATCTTGGATGACCACATGCGCTGTACACGTTAGTACACCCTATTGCATGTTAGTGCACGTTAGTACACGCTTGTTCACGTTAGTACACGTTAGTGTACGTTAGCCCGACAACATGGGTTGGTAAGGGGACGTGGCGGTCGGTTGAGGATCGTAGTGGAGACTTTAACTATTTCCTTCCAAGTCCAGGTGAGTCTGGCTTTCGCCAAAATTCATTCAAGTCCACGGTAGCGCTCTCTGGTGGTGTCAATACGTACTAGGCCTCGTGGTGAACACACTGTTTGCCGCCATCTTGGATTATGTCACAGGTGAGAGCGCCCTCTGATGGTGGCGCTGTGTACCAAGTCAGTTGGAGTCCGGACCTTTTAGATAACACAGCGGATGGTTGTAGTGCATGAAAGTGTTTAAATAAAGACTTATGTCCAAGTCTTTTTCCCACGAATCCTTAGGAGGAGGTGGCAGTCATGTGACTGAGCTTAGTCCAAGTGTGCTTTCTGTCGCACCATTTTCTTAGCTTAGTGGAGATAACAGTGGTGTGATGCATTATCCTGTTGGAATTAGAACTTCCCGCCATTTCTCTGGTGGAGGGGGGCTAGGTTAATGGAGGTAGCCCAATTGGCCTTCTTCTCACCAAAATTCAAACTTCCCACCAAAATCCTCCATCTTGAATGACATCATGGCCACCATCTTGGATTTGGTTTGTTTTAGTTTTATATTAGTTTTAGGGCGCAAAACTGCAATGGTCATTAGCGCCCGGTCCGTGACTTAGCAAACAGTAAAAAACCGAAATTGAAAACCAGCAGCAATGGGAACAAAAGTCATAAAATTGGAGAAACTAAAAGCAGAAGGAAGGCTTAATAATCCACTACAGAAAGGGGTTGGTTGTCCCCAAAAAAAGCTTCAAATGACTGACGTCATTTCACTGGCACTAATAAACTTGAGAACGCGGTCGGCTGAGCACGTGTCATCTGTTAAAATCGACGATATATCAGGCGATAGCTGGAGACGGGAGCGTAACGGATTAAAATAGGGGCACTCAATTAAAAGGTGTCTTACCGTCCACAGCTGAGAGCAGTGGGGACAGACTGGGGGAGGATCACCGCTTAAAAGATGTCGATGGCTAAAAAGACAGTGCCCTATCCGGAGTCTAGTTAAAATTACCTCCTCCCGACGACGCGTTCGGGAGGAAGAGGTCCAAGCACAAGGAAGAGCTTTCACGTCCCGCAATTTATTATGGGGAAGTGTCAACCAATGCGTGTGCCATAAATGAACAACACGACGACATAAAAAGCTCCGTAGATCGGCGAAGGGAATCGATTGAATAGCTGGCCGAAGAAGAGAGACTGCAGCCTTGGCTGCAATATCGGCCGCCTCATTTCCAAAGATACCAACGTGTACCGGGAGCCAGAGGAACGCCACCGAGACGCCCCCCAGGTGGAGCAAGCGCAGACAGTCCTGAATCCGGTGGACCAGAGGGTGCACAGGATAAAGAGCTTGGAGACTGAGGAGAGAGCTGAGAGAATCTGAGCAGATAACGTACTGTATCCGATGATGGCGGCGGATGTAGTGGACAGCCTGGAGAACAGCGTAAAGCTCCGCAGTATAAACCGAACACTGGTCGGGAAGCCGAAAGTGATTTGGGGTGTCGCCAACAATATAGGCACTCCCTACACCTAACGATGTTTTCGAGCCGTCTGTGTAAATAAATGTGGCGTCCGTCATTTGTGCACATAGAGCAGCAAATGCCCGACGATAAACAAGTGAAGGGGTACCATCCTTGGGAAATCGACAAAGGTCACGGAGCAGGCAGATCCGGGGACGGAGCCAAGGTGGTGCTGTACCCCAAGTTGTCAAGAAGGTTTTAGGAAAGCAGAAGGAAAGAGAATGGAGCAGTTGACGGAAGCGGACTCCCGGTGGTAGTAGGGAGGAGGGGCGGCCTGCATACCCTACATCAAAGGAGGCGTCGAAAAAAAGGTCATGGGCTGGATTAGCAGGCATGGAAGACAGATGGCTAGCATAACGACTCAGAAGGACTGCTCGCCGATTGGACAACGGAGGTTCAGCAGTCTCAGCATAAAGGCTTTCCACAGGGCTGGTGTAAAAAGCTCCAGACACTAAACGTAATCCACGGTGGTGGATAGAGTCGAGACGCCGAAGAATAGACGGCCGAGCAGAGGAGTAGACTATGCTTCCATAGTCCAATTTCGAGCGCACTAAGGCACGGTAGAGGCGGAGAAGGACCACTCGGTCTGCTCCCCAGGAGGTACCATTCAGGACACGTAGGGTGTTAAGGGATCGCAGACAGCGAGCCGAAGAATAGGAAACGTGGGAGGACCAGCACAGTGTTCTGTCAAACATAAGACCCAAGAATTGAGCGACGTCTGAAAACGGATGGTTGACAGGACCTAGATGTAAGGAGGGCGGAAGAAACTCCTTACGTCGCCAAAAATTAACACAAACGGTCTTACTGGGAGAAAAACGGAAGCCGGTTTCGATGCTCCAAGAGTGGAGGCGATCGAGACATCCTTGAAGACGTCGTTCAAGAAGGCTGGTCCGTTGAGAGCTGTAGTAGATCGCAAAATCGTCCACAAAGAGGGAGCCCGAGACATCAGGAAGGAGACAATCCATAATTGGATTGATGTCAATGGCAAACAGTACAACACTCAGCACGGAGCCCTGGGGTACCCCGTTTTCTTGGGAGAAAGTACGGGAGAGAGTAGTGTTCACCTGCACCCTAAATGTGCGCTCTGCCATAAATTCGCGAAGAAAAAGGGGCAGCCGACCTCGAAAGCCCCAAGAGAACAGTGTTGGCGTTTCCGGAGAAAATTGTTCATGATATAAGTGGAGAGAGCAACAAGATGGTCAACTGCAGAACGATGCTTTCGGAATCCGCATTGGGCAGGTGTTAAAAGACTGCGGGATTCCAGGCACCATGCTAAACGGTAATTCACCATACGCTCCAAAACCTTACAGCCACTACTCGTGAGAGAAATGGGGCGATAGCTAGAGGGGAGATGTTTGTCCTTTCCAGGTTTCGGAACAGGAACGACGATAGCTTCCCGCCATCGTCTGGAAAAAGTACTGTCGGTCCAAATTCGATTATAAAGGCGAAGGAGGTAACGCAGACTATGGGTTGATAAATACAGCAACATGTGGACATGGATACCATCCGGTCCTGGGGTGCAGGAGCGAGAAGAAGAGAGTGCATGTTGGAGTTCCCGCATGGAGAAAACAGTATTGTAGCTTTCGCGATTTTGAGAGGAGAAAGCAAGAGGTCGCACTTCCGCTGCACGTTTCTTCGGGAGAAACGCTGGCGGGTAATTTGAAGAGCTCGAAATCTCAGCAAAGTGCTGACCCAACGAGTTAGAAATTGCGACGGGGTCCACTAATGTATCATGCGCGACAGTGAGCCAAGAGACCGGGGAGAAACTAGGTGCGCCTGAGAACCGTCGAAGCCGACTCCAAACTTCCGAGGAGGGAGTGAAGGTGTTAAATGAGCTAATAAAGAATTTCCAGCTTGCCTTCTTGCTATCGCGGATGACACGACGGCATCGCGCTCGGAACTGCTTATAGTGGATACAGTTGGCCAAAGTAGGATGGTGGCGGAAAACGCGGAGAGCACGTCGCTGCACACGTATTGCATCACGGCATGCCTCGTTCCACCAAGGAACTAGGGGGTGCCGGGGCAATTCGGAGGTGCGTGGTATTGAATGTTCCGCAGCTGTAAGAATAACGTCGGTAGTATGTGTGACCTCATCGTCGACGCTGGGAAAGTGACGGTCATCGAATGTCGCTAGAGACGAAAAAAGTGTCCAATCAGCTTGGGCAAACTTCGGGCGTCGCGGGCGCATGTATCACAGTTGAGGCTGCAGTCTAAGGACACATGGAAAGTGGTCACTCGAGTGTGTATCGTCAAGGGCGAACCATTCGAAGCGCCGAGCTACCGGAACAGTACCGACCGCGAGGTCCAAATGAGAGAAATTTGTCGTGGAGGCAGACAAAAATGTAGGAACCCCGGTGTTGAGGCAAACTAGATCCGCTTGGTGGAAGACGTCTAGCAATAGCATACTTCTTGGAAGTATGATGTTTAGATGAAGGAGAAACCGATGGTTGGGAAGTTGCGGTACGTAAAACCTCATCACGAATATGCTCTTTTTTCGAAGTCTTGGTGTCTGACTTTTGGGCTCGAGATTTAGCAGAACCCGACGAAGGGTGAGCCAGAGAATAGGCAGGCGAAAGTGGTGAGGTTTAACAGGCGATCTTTGCGCTGGCCGACCTGACGACTGTGGCACTAAAGGTGAGGTCGCAAGTCTGCGTGGCCGCCTCCTTTGTTGGCCGAGGAGAAGCAAGGACAGTGCTGTATTTTCCTGTCTGAGGCACGGTGGGCTTTCGACTAGCGAATAATTATCGAGCAGCAAAGGTCGACACCTTTTCCTTCACTCTAATTTCCTGGATGAGCTTTTCGTCCTTAAAAACGGGGCAATCTCGAGAGGAAGCAGCGTGGTCACCCATACAGTTGATGCAGCGAGGGGATGGAGGTGGACAAGCACCCTCATGGGCATCCTTGCCACACGTAACACATTTGGCAGGATTGGAACAGGACTGGCTGGTGTGATTGAACCGCTGACAGCGATAGCAACGCGTAGGGTTTGGGACGTAAGGGCGAACGGAAATTATCTCATAGCCTGCTTTGATTTTCGATGGGAGTTGAACTTTGTCAAATGTCAAGAAGACAGTGCGGGTTGGAATGATGTTCATGTCAACCCTTTTCATAACCCTATGAACAGCTGTTACGCCCTGGTCAGATAGGTAGCGCTGAATTTCTTCGTCAGACAATCCATCGAGGGAGCGTGTATAAACGACTCCACGCGAGGAATTTAAAGTACGGTGCGGTTCCACCCGGAGAGGGAAGGTGTGTAGTAGTGAGGTACGCAGCAATTTTTGTGCCTGGAGGGCACTGACTGTTTCTAACAACAGAGTGCCATTCTGTAATCTGGAACAAGACTTTACAGGACCTGCAATTGCGTCGACACCTTTCTGAATAATGAAAGGGTTGACCGTGGAGAAGTCGTGACCTTCGTCAGACCGAGAAACAACAAGGAACTGTGGCAACGATGGAAGAACTGTCTGTGGCTGAGACTCAGTGAACTTACGCTTGTGAGCAGACGTAGTGGAAGGTGAGGAAACCAGTGTGGAAGAATCCCCCATGATAATCCCAGAGGGGGAGAAAGGGAAGGAAAGAGCCAGAGGTGAGGGGGGGGGCGAAGATGGGGGACGATGAAGGATGCGGAAAGGGAGGGTATGCAGCCCGGAAAGGAAGGAGGGCCACATTAGCTCGGGGTCCCGTGCTTACTACGCATGTATCCACAAAAGAGTTGTGGACCCCCTGGGGGGACCATCTTGGATGATGTCATGTGCTGTTGCGAAGCCTACATGCCGCCATCTTGGATGATGTCATCGCCGCCATCTTGGATACCTCTTGCAACAATGGAAAATGAGGCTGTACCAGTTTTGTCCCAATACTTATAATTAGCAGTACTGTCTGCTGTGAGAGTCACCTGCAGTGTACCCCTCTACATGATGTTATCTAATTTAGATACCAACCTAGTGACTGGAACAATTCTCATAACTGCCACTACCTGTGTTAAGTTGCTAACTGTCAAGTTTTACAGGAGTCTCAGGTAAGCAGATCCAATCAGCAGCTGACTAAATTAAACGGCATACAGAGCCCGCCATCTGTCTGCTTGGCGCATGTGTAAGGCGTAAATGTAAAACTTGTTTGATGAATCCTCTCATTAGAAAGTGTACACACTTAGTTTTCTTGTTATCTCCTGTACTTTTCTGCAAGGAATGCAGCAGCCTAGACAGAAGGTAAGATCGCAAGAAGGTTAACTTTACCATGGCTTTATCGGTGCTTTCTTAAGTCTCCCAAGTACTCTGGGCGGATTCAGTATGGATGTTCTGATCCATTGCTCTTCAAAGGGGTATCTAGATACTGGAGCTGCTCCTTAACATCCAGAGTTGGAATCTGAAAATCACAAATCTGAAACATGCTTCGAGTCTGTGAAGCACACATCTCAGTGCCTGGGATACGCACAAATCGGAGTGCCTTGTACACTGTGGGTTTGAATCCCGTTTAGTTTCCATAACGAACTTATCCACCAACCACAAAGTAATTTCATGCCGTCACGAATGTTTAGAAGCAGCACTATTCATCAGCGACGTCAATTTCAGGGATTCGAGGCTCTTCAATCGTCCCACATACTCCTCTCAAACGGCTCTCATGAGATCATCTACAACAACATTAACGATAACAGACTTGGTGGGTCTTTCTGGTTAACAGCTTGCTTAGTCAGGATATGACCTATTACTTCCCAGACTATCTAAAGTTGTGATATAACTCCGCTACAAGAGCTCTGAATGTACTGCAGTGTTGCTTCATTGACCACATGAAGCCAGAGTGCCTGATAGATCGCGTTACAGAAGACTTGATAAAAGGCCTTCAGTTAGGTCCAGAGCAACTACACACCACAGATTTTCTAACCTAACTGTCTTCTCTAATTATAACGTACATCATTGTAGTCATATTCCCATCAACAGACAATAAATCCCCTTAAGGTAAACAGACAATAAATCCCCTTAAGGTACTATGAAAGTCAATAACTTTTGACAACTTAAGGTAAAGGTCTTGTTTAACAGCCTTGTTATCTGCATTAAATAATGATGTGTCTCCAATTTCCTTGAAGCGAGCCGGCCGCTGTGACCGAGCGGTTCTAGGCGCTTCAGTACAGAACCATGCTGCTGCTATGGTCGCAGGTTCGAGTCCTGCCTTGGGCATGGATGTGTGTGATGTCCTTAGGTTAGTTAAGTTTAACTAGTTCTAAGTCTAGGGGACTGATGACCTCAAATGTTAAGTTCCATAGTGCTTAGAGCCATTTGAACCTTGAAGCAAGAAGTTCCTCTCTTTACACAGAAAAAAGTCTTGCTCTTAATAAATACAGACAGTAACTGCCCTTGTTTGTGGCATTATACACAGCCATTAACCCAGCTCAAGGAAGATAGGGCACCTACCCTCTCAAACACTTGGGTAATTCTTGCCTGGTGCATCCACGCTGCAGGGGTGGGCATCCTCCCATCAGTAAGCCAGTGTGAAAGGATGACTAAGTTCAGGTAGGGACACAGCCCCACAGGGTATAACGTGGAACACATGCCCTTGGTTAAGGGTGAACACCTTAACAGCATTGTTGGCAGACAAGGAGGCATTTGGAATGGCGGAGATGGTGGATGAGTCAATCCATCCTCCCTGTGGATAATTATAAGAGGACACCACTATCTTGTGGAGAAGATGGATCTTTAAAGGCTAAGGGAATAAACGCTGAAAGAAAATCCTCACCTGTGTTATGCCTAGCAAGTCACCAGCTGAGCAAGTATATACTGCTTTCAAACCTAAACCAATGAATTGAACACAAGACATGATAGTTCTTGTAGTACCTCTCAAAGTAATGACGGACAAATGCCTGATGCTCATCAAAGATACCAGAAGGGACAAAACCCTCCAAAAAGGAACGACGTAAAATTGATAGACTCAATATCCTCACCCTCACCAACAAATGTGAAGAACTAGTAGATCTTATGGACAGGGGTAAGCTCAGGATATTGTGATTGAGTGAGACAGAGTGGATAGCTGCGGGAAGAAACCACTGAGAGATGAATATGTGCTATACTGGAGTGGTAACAGCAGCGAATCCAAAGATGGAGTTGGCTTCGTCCTCCATAAAAATGTAGACATACAGACAGATGTAAAATATGTGAGTGACAGGATCATCCAGATGACGCTAAGAGCTGGTAATACATAGCATAGTGATTTCCAAGTATATGACCACAGACAGGATGCACCATGGACGAGAAAGAGCATTTCCTTAATGAACTTGAAGAACAAATAACAGAGGAGAACACCATTGTTATGAGCGATCTGAATACTCAAGTTGGTAAAGAAAGACTTGGATGTCCTCATGGTTATGGGAACAGAAACCCATAAGGAGAGAACCTAATTGATTTCTGTGTGCGAAACAACTTAGACATAAAGAACACATGGTACCAGAAGAGAGAAAGTCATAAAATAAAAGATACAGCTGGGATGGTAAGCTGAAGACTACGATAGACTTCATCATCACTGATAGAAAAGCTGGTTAGTATGTTACGGATGTTAAAGTCATACCCAATGAGTGCCTAGATAGAGACCACTGGCTGTTAACCACTGACCTAAAAGATGTTCAAGTGTCAAAATTTAAACAAAAGAGAATGCCAAAGATTAAGACTTGGCTGTTGAAGGACATGCAATAGCAGCCAAGTTACCCAAAACTGAGGAAAGAGGAGCAGAAGAAGAATGGTCCTTGTTCAAAGAAACCATTTCTAGAGAAGCCTCGGACGTCTGTGGAAAAACGAGGGCCACACCAAAAGAGAAGGGCACAATTTGGTGAGTTGATCGGATAAAGACAGCAGTAAAAGACAGGAACGTACTGAAAAGCATAAAACAGATGATAGACGAAATGAATTAGCAATTGAACATCAAACTCAGGAATACTGGAGAAGACTTTACTGCAAGGACAGAGGAAGACTGTCAGGTAAGTAGTACTAAAGAGTAAACGAAATGACTATGTAAATATCATTACCCTGGAAACAGATGATGGTAACTTAATACGAACAGAGGATGGGATCAGGGATGAAATGAAAAAGTACTTCAACAGGCTGCTAAATGGAGATGGGGACATCACAACCATAAATGAGTATAGAATAATCAATGAAGTCCATACTAACGGAACCAATTAACATTGCGTGAGGTAGAAACAGCATTAAAGAGCATGTGGGGTGGAAAGTCGACAGTCTTTGCTGATTTCAGCTCAGACATGATAATGGCAGCTGGTATATTAGGCTTAAACTGGCTACATAGAGTATTATCAGTGGTTTGGAAAGAAAACAAAATCCCAGAAGACTGGAGTAAAGGAGTCATCACCCCTCTGTTGAAAAAGGGCAATCGACGAAAATGTGGAAGTTACAGAGTCATCACGCTGCTGTCACACACCTTGAAGTTGCTAGAAAAGATCATAGAACTGAGAATTAGAAAGATAGTAGAACCCTCGTTTAAGGAAGAACAGCATGGGTTCAGGAAAGACCGACGTAATATGGATCTTATTTTTGCTGTAAGATTGTTGACAGAAAAGTTCTGGGAATATGGAACAAATCTTGTGATTGAATTTGTGAACATTGAAAACCATATGACAGTGTTTCTTGAAACAAGATATCAGAATGTTTGGAAGACCAAAGGTGCCAAAGTACCTAATCGACAAAGTCAAGATGCTGTACCAAAAGTGTTACAGCTGTCTCCAGATAGGAAACGGACGATCAGAATGGTTTGAGGTACCCTACAACGAAGTCCCCTATCACAACTGCTGTTTTATTAGTAATGGACAACATCATAAAATTTATCAAGAAAATAGACAGCGAACTAAATGCCCTGGTTTTTGCTGATGATTTGATAGTGTGGGGACAGGCACAAGCTGAAGCACAGAAGAAACTTAATGATTGGAACAACACATTCAAAAATTTCAGAGTAAAAATAAGTAACACAAAGACAGTAGAAATGATCATCAACAGCCAAAGGAACTACCTCGAATATATTTCTAGAAGGAGTCAAAGTAGAAATTGTTTTACATTACAAGTAGCTAGGAAGTATTATCTCGAAAGACAACACCATTAAGCAGGAAATAATCAGCAGGGCACAGAAAGCATCCAGTTTTTACAGTCAAATCAGACATCTTCCCTGGGATCACAAAACGCCGCGAAAAGCAAAAGCGACCACATACACGTATTTTGTAACAGTCCTAACAAATGGTTTTGAAACATATTCCCTACTGGACAAAGACCTCAGCAGAATTCAGGCAACAGAAATGAGGTTCATTAGAACTATGAATCAAACAACAAGAAAGGACAAAATCAGCAATGAAGTGAACAGAAAAGTAGCTGGTATTGAGGCACCTGTTACCAGTGATGTGTCTCCAATTTCCTTGAAGCGAGCCGGCCGCTGTGACCGAGCGGTTCTAGGCGCTTCAGTACAGAACCATGCTGCTGCTATGGTCGCAGGTTCGAGTCCTGCCTTGGGCAGGCTTCAGTGGTGTGGGCACACAATGAGAATGAACAGCAAAAGACCTGCCAAAAGGTATTTCAACCTGAGTCTCATAGGAAGAAGACCACCGGGAATACCAAGTCTACGCTGGGTACAGACTGCAAAGAGAAAGGACACAAGTGAGAAGCTGTCCTGGAATAGAAGATCTATGAAGACAGAACGAGACAGTGAGCGCTCGTACACCACACCGAGGAAAATGGAGCTGGAAAACGATGATGATTATGATGATGACGATACCAAATACACTGACGGATAAAATCGCAATACCAAAAAATAATTAATGTAATGACATTTTGGGACTATATTTAAGCGATTAACATTGTAAGATCTCAGGTTAATGTAAGCTAGAGGTAAACCATTGCAAATGTTAAATGCTGGTGCATTAATAAACGGTGTAACCGCCAGAATGTTTAATGCAAGCATGCGAACATGCATGCTTTCTTTTGTACAGATGCCAGATGTCAGTTTATGGGATGGAGTTTCATGCCTGTTGCGCTTGGTCGGTCAATACAGGATGGTTAATACTATTTGTGGATGACGCTGCAGTTGTTGTCCAATGATATCCCATATGTGCTAGGCTGGAGACAGATCTAGTGATTGGGCAGGCCAAGGCAATGTGCTGACACTCTGTAGAGCATTTTGGGTTACAACAGCAGTATGTGGGCGAAAAGCACCCACTGGTATGCTGTTCATGAATAGCAGAAAACAGGTCGAATCATCAGACTGACGTACGAATTTGCAGCCAGTATGCGTTGGATAACCACTAGAGTGCTCCTGCTATCATACGAAATCACACCTCAGACCATAATTCCAGGTGTAGGTCGAGTGTGTCTAACATACAGGCAGCTTGGGTGCAGGTCCTCAACTGGGCTCATTCTAACGAACACGCAGCCATCACTGGCACCGAGGCAGAACCAGTTTTCGTTTCAGAGCAGAACATTCACCCTGCCTGCCAACGAGCTCTCGCTTGACACCACTGAAATCGCAAATAGTGGTGGCGTGCGGTCGGTGGAATACACGCTACAAGGCATCGGCTTCGGAACTGTTCTCAAATTAACCAATTTGTAATAGTTGCTTGTGTCATGTGGTGCAAGCTGCTGCTCAAATTGCTGCTGCAGATGCAGTATGACGCGCTATAGCCATGTGACGAACACTATGGTCTTCCCTCTCGGTAGTGCCACATGACCATTTTGAGCCTGGTCTTCTTATGGCTGTACATTCTCGTGACCAGCGCTGCCAGAAATCATGTACAGTGGTAACATTCCTGCCAAGTATGTCTGTAGTATCGCAGAAGGAACATTCAGCTTCTCATAGTCCTATTACACTATCTCATGCTGATAATGGCGTCTTTGTCGCCTTAAAGGCGTTCTTAACAAACATCAACTCACCACGTCCAGTCTCAAAGATAACCAACGTTTAGGACTTTTACAGCGTATATTTAAAGCAAACCTGGTTTGCATCCTCGCGCTAGCACTGCTAGCGTCACTCACATGTGACTGGCGCAAAATTTGTGTAGAGCATCTTTCAGATGTAGAAACAGACCTGTCAACTTTCTTTTATGTCCCACGGTTCCTTTTTGGTGTTGAGATTTTTTTCCATCAGTGTATGACGTTCAAGTGGGTATTCAAAAATGGTTCAAATGGCCCTGAGCACTATGGGACATAACTTCTGAGGTCATCAGTCCCCTAGAACTACTTAAACCTAACCAACCGAAGGACATCACACACATCCATGCCCGAGGCAGGATTCGAACCTGCGACCGTAGCACTAGCGTGGTTCCAGACTGTAGCACCTAGAACCGCTCGGCCACTCTGGCCGGCCAAGTGGGTATTCAGATGCAAGGTCTGGATACGTTCGATGTGCTCACGAGTGACACCATCCATACCAGCGGCAGTTCTCTTTAACTTCCTCACACAAAGTCGAGATTCTTGCAGCGACAACTCGATTTAATGCTTTCTGGTTCCCTATAGACAAGTTCTTTCTGCTTTTCAATCCCATCCCCTACTGAGTAATAGGTCTCATAAAACCTCTGGCTGCATGGTCTCTCCACTTGCATCTGCATCCAGAATATCCTTAATGACCCCAGTTCTATCACTGACCCATCTGTATTGTATTTTACAGAATCTACTGGCTCTGTCCTCCCAACAGGCCTCTCTTTTCACATTATTTTTTTGCTAAGGCGCTCTGCATACCTACCTGTAGTTCTGCATGCATCTTGTCTCCACCCACCAGGGTACAAGACTATTAACGAAGCCAGTAGTCGATTTCCTCCCAGTTATTCAAGCTGTTGGAGTATATATCAATCACACACTTGATGTAACTAGAGTACTGTTCTCTAAAAGAATTCTGGTGTTCTGTCACAAAAGGATTCGCAATTCATCCAACATCCATGTTATCAGGAATAGGTACAGTATCCTGGTCATTTCCTATCTCTCTGTCAAAAATAGAATAAGGTTTATCTGACCATTCTTCCTGATGTAGTCTTTCTTGCTTTGAATCTAGGATCTGTCTATGGTCTGGATGAATGTCCTGCTTCTTAATACCATCCACAGAACGCCCTAAACATTTTTCCAATTTGGTATTCAATCATTTTTTAGTAGAGTAGGAATCAGACAACTGCAATGTCAGCATAGCAATCTCTCCCATTTCAACATCCGTTCAGACTCCCCATCGAGCTGGTGCCAGCCTACCAAGCGATGTTCTATTAAATTTTACAAACTGGCTGCACTTTTCATGCCATCTTTGTCCAATTTCATTTGGAAAACTCTGGTTAAAGTGTGAGCACTTGGACCCATGTCCTGATTTGAAACACAACAGCGACCCATAAATCACCTAATTTGCTGTTCCTGCCATGCACAGTTCTTGCTAATAAATGCACACAACATTCAGAGCACATAGCACTGCCACCCAAACCTGATGCATTCCATTCCGTACTGTGTATGTCATCATACATGGAATCCACCAAATAAGAGGGAGAGCTATTTCATCAGTCTTCCAATGTGAATCCACTTGTTCGTACAGTTGCAATTCTAAAGTGTCTGTTTCAAGACACAGGTGGTCAGGCCACAAAACCTGCACTCCATGCCCATAGGTCTATGTCAACTAAGGACTTGTCTCAGATACTGATGCAGTATAACTGTCTTGACACCTCAAACTACAGTCCTGGTACTGAGACCCACCTCGGGTATTAGTACAGGATAAGGCTGTTGTAACACTTCAAATGATTGGCTGCAAGATCAGTCACTCCTTTGTTAGCCTTGGTTACCCGTACGGTAACTTATTTACAACCAAATCCCATCCCATGGAGGCTAGAGACTCAGACATCACCACAGAGATACTACCAGTAGAGGCACCACATATCGATCCCAGGCACAAAGACGTAGAGCACAGCTGGGCTACCTTCTATTACATATAGTTTAGGCTTTTGGGAGTTTCAGTAACTCATTCAACTACCTAAAGTTTCCATGCAGTCTGAATGGTCTGGGTTCAGGAGAACTGCTGTGAGCATAAGTGAACAGCAGGCACTGCACGAGTCCTTGGTCCACTCACTAACACCCCAGCATCTGGTGGGTGACACTTCCTCTCAGTGGCCAAAGCAGAACAGTTACAGGGCGCCACAGATTGGACACTGACCCCTTGGCCACAACATTTTTTTCCTTTCACAGTGCATAAGATGTACTTCACGGCACAATACGGAATTTCACAGGCCAACACACGTCATTGACAAGGCTCTGCAGAACTGACGTGTATCCATACCTAACTGAATGGTCTGAACATGGCCCTTGTGCACCAGGCGAACAGCTGCTGCCAAACAACAACGAGGGCAGAGGGTATTTGACAGTGTCATGGCCTTGCTTGAAGCACAAGTGATGCATGAGTTATACATGCTTGATGGTGGGGCAGCATCCTACTTCATAATGTAATAGGCCAATATCGCAGCGAGTAGTGGCGCTCGATTTGGCAACCATTGGTGTGTGGTATGTATATACATGCGATGGTGGTGTGCAGTGCCAGCCTGCAGCGATGGCAGCTGCGAGCAGGATATGACAGCTTATTTGTGATGCTCTGTCAAACTGGCCACCATAGGTCATTGATGGGCAATGTTGCATAACCCAACCTAACCTGACCTAAGCTAAGCTAAACCTCACCACATATAGCCTAGTCCATTCTAACCTACTCTCAACTGATCCTATCCTCACCAAACTGAACTCAACCCAAATATAAATGTAACGTCACCCAAACAAATCTCAGTCTAAACCAGTGATAATGTAACACATAACCATATAATATAAACAAACGTAATCAATACATGGCCCAGTCCGTGTTTGTGTGATTCCCTGGGAGATACTGCAAAAAAATGGTTCAAATGGCTCTGAGCACTATGGGACTTAACATCTGTGGTCATCAGTCCCCTAGAACTTAGAACTACTTAAACCTAACTAACCTAAGGACATCACACACATCCATGCCCGAGGCAGGATTCGAACCTGCGACCGTAGTAGTCGCGCGGTTCCGGACTGTCAGGGGGAGGCCGCCAATTGTGAAATTCAGATTCGATTCATACTGCGCATAATAAAAGCTCATGGCCAGAGGTGTAATGTGGCTAAGCATCAAGATGCACTTCTCAGCCGTTGTTGAGAAAATCGACATTTAAAAGAAACCGTTGCAGTGAAATACTCTCTACGATTAATAATTTTCTACAGCGTCGTGGCACAGCGGTAAGCGCTCGGGTTCGTAATCCGAAGGTCGCCGGATCGAATCTCGCGCCATGCAATTTTTTTTAATTATTAGTTTTTTGTAATTCAAATATATATATATATATATATATATATATATATATATATATATATATATATATATCAACTATTAATGAATTGCTTATGTATGTTGGTGAAGGCGGATCGCTCTCCAATTGTACCGCCTCGATGTTTCCGTTTGTTTAACAGGGTGTACCAAAGCTCTCCCGTCCGCACTCATTTTCGACGATGTTATAAGTTGCGCTAGGGACCGCATCTACCTTCTTTCGAAGTTAGCAGGCAACTACGCTGTTATGCGGCGGCTCGTTTCGGCCCATTCAACGTCTGTTCTTCAAGTGTAACGAGCGAGTAACGGAGTTTATATTTCATACCTGCCACAGCAAGTTTGTGTTCGTGGGGTCTCAATTCTAATTCGAACGTTTGACTTACGGTATGCGTGCTCGTTTCGGAATATCGTTTCTACGTCTTCCGTTAACTATACGTGGTTAACATTATGAAGACAATTAATAACATTTGTGAAATACAACTTTGTTTGCGGAAAACATAATGATGTTCGAAGTCGCCGGTTTTTCCACGACAAACGACTTTCAAAAACTTATTATATGCATAATTGTTTCAACTGATTGCCGGGAATTATATATATATATATATATATATATATATTAGAATTACAAAAAACAAATACTAAAAGAAAGGGTGCATGGCGCGAGATTCGATCCGGCGACCTTCGGATTACGAACCCGAGCACTTACCGCTGCGCCACGACGCTGTAGAAAGTTATTAATCGTAGAGAGTATTTCACCGCAACGGTTTCTTTTAACTGTCGATTTTCTCGACAACGGCTGAGAAGTGCATCTTGGTGCTTTGCCACATTACACCTCTGGCCATGAGCTTTTATTGTGCACAGTATGAATCGAGTCTGAATTTCACAATTGGCGGCCTCCCCTTGTGAGTGCCTGAACCGCTAGACCACCGCGGCCGGCGGAGATATTGCAATATAAGATGAGGTGCCCTTTACTGCTTCGTATAGTGTCCATGTGAACATAATGTCTTCTCGATGCTTGATGAATTTGCAATTCATATGTGCACTCCTGCAGCAATGTGCATAGTGGTAGAAGCTGGTGTGATGGTCATTGCCAAAAAAAAAAAAAAAACCATCCAACGCTTGCATTGGCTGACCTCATCGCAAGTATCCACGCAGCTTGTAACATGCAGCTCACCATGCATGGGTACCAACTGCCCAAAATTTTTGCTGCACACAATGTTGCTGTGGAACCGCATAGGTTCGACTCGCGCCATTATGGTTAATATCAGACTGATATGATGTCCTTAAGCTACGAGTTACCCAACACATTAGTAACAGTTCACCAACTACTCTTACAAACATTTCAACATCTTCATGGTAAAGATGGGAGCGTCTTTCACCTGCCCACTCTACACTCTAGGATGTTCCACTAGGGCAAATGGTCACTTTTCAGAATTCAGATATGTTACTGCACACTATAACACAGACTTGTGATATAGTAAAACAAAATAAAATAAAACAAATAAAATAGAATAGTGATTGTGTGTGGTAATTAGAGTAGGTGTGTCTAGTGCAGAAGACAGGATGATAGAAGAGTGATGCATAAATTATGGTAAGTACTGTAGCTGGTCACTTGACAGTTCTCCTATTCCATGTCCTTCTGTGACTACAGGGGAACAACGATGTGGTCAAAGACAGCAGTCTGTTACAGGGATGAGCATATGCACTCAGGCATTCAGCTTTGTCACATGTACAATGGATGTAGATAATGCCTGTGCAGCGCCTGTTTACTATGATCCCAACTACAGAAAGCCCCACCAATTACCGAAGGAAGAGGTTGAAATCAAGTATTCCATTGAACAACGTGTTTTTCTGGTACTGGAATACCACAGCATAGAACACAGGACCTGATGCGAAAACCATACACAAGCTCTTCATCAAATTACAACAGACAGGCAGTGTCACTCACGATCTACTGGGAATGCTGGGCCCCAAGCAAACTGTAGTTACTCTTGAAAATGTAGCCAGGGTTTCTGGAATTATCCAGAAAAATCCAAGCAAATCCGTGCGAAGAACTGCAGGAAAGGCTGGTATGAAGCATTCCAGCAAGCAGAAAATACTGAGACAGAACCTACACATGTTACATTCAAAATCCAAAGTCACCAGGCTATGCTTGTATGAGCTGTGCGACAGGCGGCTAATTTCATGAACCAGATTCTCACAATGACTGATAATGAATGATTTGATGTTGGCTGCATGAGGTTCACAGATGAAACACACTTCTACCTGAATGGAGTCGTGAATAACAAAGTTGGCGATTTTGGTGTTCTGAAAGTACCCACATGTGTGAAGTGATACCACTACAATCTCACAAAGCTTCTGTTTGGGCTATGGTTTGCAGTAGAGCCATTATTGGTTGTTTTTCATACAAGAAACGATCACTTGCGAATGTTGTCTTGCAACTTTGGAGCAATTTGCCACCACACAGCTAGTGTCGAGGATCGACCAGGCACCGAATGGTTCATGCAAGTTGAGGCCAGACCACATCCAACTGAAAAAGTGAATCGCATTCTTGATGAATACTTCGGGAATAGAATCACTGTGTTGGATTATTGCAAACTTACTGGCACAGAGATGGATTGGTCTCCATATTCACCCAGTCTTACTCGTTGTGACTACATTTTATGAGGCACATTGAAAGACAGTGTCTACTGGAACCATTCCACCATGCTGGACAAGCCTGAATCAGCCATTGTATAGCATCTGAACCGATTTCCGTTGAGACACTGTGAGATGTGATGGCAAATTTCATTGTTTGTTCGCACCACCTCCACACTGTGAGTGATGGACATTTCAAAAAGATTGTGATGCGATTGCAAAGAATGCTTGCTGCAGACGACTTTTAATTATGCACGCTGATAGTGTATGAGCTGCACAGCGTACATCGACATTTATTAACAGCTTTTCGAACTATTTCTAAACTTCTATATAAAATACTGACAGCTTTGGCGATAAACATGTCTTTTGGTGCACTCATCTATCGTCTTAGTCTTCGAGATATTTCGTTTTGAAATCAGGGACTCTTTCACTGGACGCCCTATACATATCTTCTGTTACTGCATGTTGGAAACGTTTAAAGCACCTTTTGCTCACAACCCATCTCTCCCTCTTTCGCTTACTGGGAGCCTTGACGTCTGGTTGGGCCAGCAGATGTGTCGTGATCCAGTTATATGGTACTAACGGTGTTCACCTCCTGTTTGGCGTACCTGTCATGCCCCTAGCTGTTGCTTCTTTGATGTCTTCATCAGGGGCACCGACTTATAAAAAATATTCGGGGGTCCATACTGGGGGTCTTGCCCCCAGGAAATTTTATAAATTGTAGATGAAAAATAGTACGTTTTAAAGTTTTTTAAGCATTTTAGAGTCATATTATCAACATCACAACCCCGAAAACTGGACTATCGATAACTCGACACTCCAGGAAACTCGATAAGCCTGACACATTTTTTGGCTTTGAAAAAAGAAACAAAACATAAACACGCACGATATTTTCGTAAAAGCTAATTTAATTTACAGTATTAATCATGCTTATAGACTATTACAGAGCAGTGAAAATATATCTCTGAAAAGATTTAAATTATATAGGTTTAGGCTGTGAACGGTTCTCACCTCAAGCAACGAAGCAACTGACGACACAGTAATTGTTGGAGGTTGACTTGCAGTACCATAAACTTCCAAGAGCGCCTTTTGGTAACAAATTTATCCATTGGAAACTTAATTCCCAATGCTCTAAGAGACTAAAGTAAACAAATAAAATATAGTCATATAAAATAGTCCACTAGACACTAAAGTCAGAACACTAAACATGTCTGCAGCATGCACTAAACGAAACTATCCACACCGAATGACTGCGACAGCAAGGTGGGCTTTATACGGGGTGGTCCATTGATAGTGACTGGGCCAAATATCTCACGAAATAAGCATCAAATGAAAAAAATTGAAAGAACGAAACTCGTCTAGCTTGAAGGGGGAAACCAGATGGCGCTACGGTTGGCCCGCTGGATTGCACTGCCATAGGTCAAACGGATATCAACTGCGTTCTTTTTTTTAATAGGAACCCCCATTTTTATTATATATTCGTGTAGTACGTAAAGAAATATGAATGTTTTAGTTGGGCCACTTTTTTCGCTTTGTGATAGATGGCACTGTAATAGTCCCAAACGTGTAAGTATGTGGTATCACGTAACATTTCGCCAGTGCGGACGGTATTTGCTTCGTGGTACATTACCCGTGTTAAAATGGACCGTTTACCAACTGCGGAAAAGGTCGATATCATGTTGATGTATGGCTATTGTGATCAAAATGCCCAACGGGCGTGTGCTATGTATGCTGCTCAGTATCCTGGACGACATCATTCAAGTGTCCGGACCGTTCGCTGGATAGTTATGTTATTTAAGGAAACAGGAAGTGTTCAGCCACATGTGAAACGTCAACCACGACCTGCAACAAATTATGATGCCCAAGTAGGTGTTTTAGCTGCTGTCGCGACTAATCCGCACATCAGTAGCAGACAAATTGAGCGAGCATCGGGAATTTCAAAAGCGTCAGTGTTGAGAATGCCACATCAACATCAGTTGCACCCGTACCATATTTCTATGCACCAGGAATTGCGTGGCGATGACTTTGAACGTCGTGTACAGTTCTGCCACTGGGCACAACAGAAATTACGGGACGATGACAGATTTTTTGTACGCGTTCTATTTGGCGACGAAGCGTCATTCACCAAGAGCGGTAACGTAAACCGGCATAATATGCACTATTGGGCAACAGAAAATCCACGATAATTGCGAGAAGTGGAATATCAGCGACCTTGGCAGGTTAATGTATGGTGCGGCATTATGGGAGGAAGGATAATTGGCCTCCATTTTATTGATGGCAATCTAAATAGTACAATGTATGCTGATTTCCTACGTAATGTTCTACTGATGTTACTACAAGATGTTTCACTGCATGACAGAATGGCGATGTACTTCCAACATGATGGATGTCCGGCACATAGCTCGCGTGCGGTTGAAGCGGTATTGAATAGCATATTTCATAACGGGTGGATTGGTTGTTGAAGCATCATACCATGGCCCGCACTGGATCTGACGTCCCCGGATTTCTTTCTGTGGGGAAAGTTGAAGGATATTTGCTATCGTCATCCACCGACAATGCCTGACAACATACGTCAGCGCATTGTCAATGCATGTGAGAACATTACGGAAGACGAACTACTCACGGTTGAGAGGTTACACGAATACGCAAATGCATTGAGGTTGATGGACATCATTTTGAGCATTTATTGCATTAATGTGGTATTTACAGGTAATCACGCTGTAACAGCATGCGTTCTAAGAAATGATAAGTTCACAAAGGTATATGCATCACATTGGAACAATCGAAATAAAATGTTCAAATGTACTTACGTTCTGTATTTTAATTTAAAAAACCTACCTGTTACCAACTGTTCTTCTAAAATTGTGAGCCATATGCTTGTGACTATTACAGCGCCATCTATCACAAAGCGAAAGAAGTGGTCCAACTAAAACATTCATATTTCTTTACGTACTACACGAATACGTAAAGAAAATGGTGTTTCCTATTTTAAAAAACGCAGTTGATATCCGTTTCACCTTTGGCAGCGCCATTTAGCGGGCCAACCATAGTGCCATGTGGTTTTCCCCCTTCAAGCTAGACGAGTTTCGTTCCTCGTAGTTTTTTCGTTTGACGCTTATTTCGTGAGATATTTGGCCCGGTCATGATCGATGGACCACCCTGTATAGTGCGGCGTCGTAATGTCTCGAAGCGTCAAGGCAACATAAGGCGGAGGGTTCCAGGCACTTCTGCTCCAGTTCTTTTGATGTCGCCGCAGCCGCAGCGCTGGCCCGCCGGCGCCAGACTTTAAAAATGGTTCACATGGCTCTGAGCACTATGCGACTTAACTTCTGAGGTCATCAGTCGCCTAGAACTTAGAACTAATTAAACCGAACATCACACACACCCGTGCCCGAGGCAGGATTCGAACCTGCGTCCGTAGCGGTCGCTCGGTTCCAGACTGTAGCGCCTGGAACCGCACAGCCAGACGTTACCCAAAGGTTCGCACGCCGGGACAAATACTAAGCGTGTCCACAGCACCGTAACACTATCAAGATTCACACCACTCGTTTTCAGTTAACCTGCTTACTACCATAATAATTACTTGTTTTAACTCATTATTGAATGTATTTTAAAAGGTAACTATCGTCAAACAAGGAAAATAAAGAATTCCAACATAATTTTGTGATTTTACAAAGCACAATATAACTAATACTTTTCTTGAATTATTGGAGGGGCTCCACCCCCCCCCCCCCCCCCAAACGAATTTTGAGGAGGCTTGGGCCCCCTCAGGTCGCATGGGGTTGGCGCCTATGGTCCTCATAGTATTTACATCATCAGGCTGGCTGCCCACTTTGTCTTCCAGTAACACTTGCAGTAGCTCCTGCCTGGCTGACTCCATCTTTTCTGTCTTAGTGAGGGGTGGTTCTGATGAGTCTGCCCTGCTGAAATTTAGCTCTTCCTCGCTCTAGGATACGTAAGAGTTCGAGCGTCCCATTATACAATTGAGCACATGAACTCTTCACTGTCGCTGGTGGTAAGCAGAAATCAGGCTGATGCTTTCCACTTCCTTATCAGTGGGAGCTCTTCCTCACTGTCCTCTGGAGCTTCTTTGTGAGGCTACTCAACTCTCATAGCCTCTAGTATTCTCTGGTATAAAGTTTAACAGAATTTCATGTGGATTCTTACCCTCAGCTGGGTTGACAGGTTCTCCATCTTGACGTTCCTTTTATTGTTTCTAATGGATGGATGGCTGTCCCTAAAGTGCTGTGTGTCTTGAAGCACATACCACATTCTTCACACTTGTACTTCACCTGCTCTCGAGAGGGGGGACGTCCTGACTTACACTTAGATATGAGGCATCTTGTACTTGGGAGCCCCTCCCCTTTCCTGTCACATTTGCTGCACAAGTGTTAAGCATACCACCCAGCATGTGCTGCAGCTGCAAGTTCACGTAGTTTCTTTTAGTCACAGAGGTTAGTTTTGAAGGGGATGTGATGTTCATTGCCTTGTAGGCTACATCATCCATCCCAAGGAATGGCACAGTTCAGTCCATTGGCTGTTGCTTACACCATTGTATCGTCACTGGTGCCATTGTAGTAAAGTCAGGGTGAAAGGAGCACATCACTTGTCGAATAGTTTCCAGTGCTCCCATGAAGAGACAGCGGGGTGGTGGAAACATGCCCTCTCTCTGTCTGGACCCGTGCTGGCCTCTTGACTGATTTATGAATTGTTCATGCTACTCCCACAAATAACAGTGATGACTAAGTTGACTGACTCGTTGTCCTGCCTACCCATGCAAGGCTCGATACTCTGTGAGGGCGCCACCCCTCCCAGAAGCTTTGTTTGCAACGCTGTCCCCCCAGTGCCATGCATCCATCTCCACAGACTGGGTTGGTGAGGCTCTGGCATCTCTCCTCATTCATGTTTTATCTCTGCTTTGGGCTTTGCCTATGTTCGAGGGGCCTTTTACCAGCAAACACAGCCTTTCTTAAAGACTGGTCACTGCAGTAAGTTAGGTGTGTCAGTGAAGTTAGAACCAAACCAGGGCACTTTGAAATTATATCACGAATGATTATGGTGTGCAGTTTCATAAGAAAGTCTTATACAACCTTTTCCATCGAAGAAGTAGAAGCACTGGCTCTTCCACAGAGAGTTATAGTTTGTTGTGTAGTTCCCACACAGATTGAGTGCCCTGCATCAAGGAGCATTGCAGCAAGTGCACCTGAATACCAGGTTCCGGGCTGCCCCTCACTGATGGCCCATGAGTCAGTTGGTGGTACCTCTCATAACTGGCCATGGTGGAACAGCCATGGGCCACCTTAAAAGTGACACCCACCTCTCAGCCAGGGACATGTTTTCCCTTTTCCAGCACAAGATATACTGCACAGCACAATGCAGACTTCCACATCGACAGACAATTGTAATGGCATGCCACTGCTGAAACAATGCCTGGACATGTGTACCTGACTGGCCCATACCTGGCCCTGACACTTCATGTGAACACCTGCAGCAAGCAAACAGTGGGGCTTATGCTGGTGCGGTTTATGTAGTGTCACGGACTTGGGTGGCTACAAGTCCTGGAGCTACAGCGTGGCCCAGTGACACAGAGTGGCACTCGAATATGTTGCCCCATAAACTACTGCTCCGGTTAGCCAAGGCACTTGAGTAGGTGGCTGGAGACCATAGGCATGAAGTATGGGCACACCTGCAACAGCAGTCAGCAGTGTGTGATCCCAGCCTCCAGAATACTCGACGATCCTTGTCTGTTAGTAGATTAGGACTGCCTGGGGTTGGTTTAGGTGAGAGTGCTAATTTGCTTCAACTTGTCCCTTTTCACAATCACATTATCAACAGCCGTCGACCTCGTCAGCTTTAAAAGAGTTGAAGTTCCCTAACGGATATGTTGCACAGGTGACATCCAATTATTAGCCCAAGTCGAAGTCACTGAGCTCTCGTGACCAAACCATTTTGCTGCTACTGCTTTTCTGCTGAGAACCCAATATGCTCTGCGTCCTTTTATACTGAAGGGTGCATCTCTTGCAACATCTGGTGATCAATTCTACACTGCAAAGGATACTACTGGTCAGAAAGTGCGTTCATACCACAGTATGCTGGTCAGTTATAATTAAACTGAAAGTGTGGGCTATATACATCACAGGATGCTGAAACATCGTAGGTATGTTAATTAATTCCACTTTCTGCGACCAGATGAAAATATGGCGCTGCAAGCATCAGAATGTAAAACGTTTCCCGCTGTTTGTCGCTTGGTGAGGCATGTTGACTTCTTTCGTGACGTGACTGTTGGTGTAAAGGGTCAAGAAGGTTGACGTTCTCCACACAGAACGCAATGGCTAAAAAAGAATGACCATAGACTGCTGGTAAAGTTGTCTTATAAAAACAGTAGCAGTGGCAGCGCTGCATTGCAGGAATATCGCTGATGGAAACAGCTGTGAAGAGGCCCCATGTCCATGAATGGGCTACAGAATATGATCAACAAATCTGAAGAAACAAGTGATTAGGTGGTGCAGTGTAAGAAGGAGTTGGCCCATTCCCAAGGCAGTTGTAGTCAAAGTTGCTGTCGCTACAGCCTACTGTGCAGCACATGCCTCAGATTTTGCAACCAATGCTCAGGCTCTTCCATGGATATCGCCTGTCCCCTGATCAACAATTCAAAAGATTTTGCGGAGCACTTTACACTGGTATCCCTATGGAAGAGCGGTTGAACGGAATGGATAGTGTCTTGAAAGGAGGATATAAGATCAACATCAACAAAAGCAAAACGAGGATAATGGATTGTAGTCGAATTAAATCTGGTGATGCTGAGGGAATTAGATTAGGAAATGAGACACTTAAAGTAGTAAAGGAGTTTTGCTATTTGGGGAGCAAAATAACTGATGATAGCCAAAGTAGAGAGGATATAAAATATAGACTGGCAATGGCAAGGAAAGCGTTTCTGAAGAAGAGAAATTTGTTAACATCGAGTATAGATTTAAGTGTCAGGAAGTCGTTTCTGAAAGTATTTGTATGGAGTGTAGCCATGTATGGAAGTGAAATGTGGACGACTAATAGTTTGGACAAGAAGAGAATAGAAGCTTTCAAAATGTGGTGCTACAGAAGAATTCTGAAGATTAGATGGGTAGATCACATAACTAATAAGGAAGTATTGAATAGAACTGGGGAGAAGAGAAATTTGTGGCACAACTTGACTAAAAGAAGGGATCGGTTGGTTGGACATGTTCTGAGGCATCAAGGGATCACCAATTTAGTATTGGAGGGCAGCTTGGAGGGTAAAAATCGTAGAGGGAGGCCAAGAGATGAATACACTAAGCAGATTCAGAAGGATGTAGGTTGCAGTAGGTACTGGGAGATGAAGAAGCTTGCACAGGATAGAGTAGCATGGAGAGCTGCATCAAACCAGTCTCAGGACTGAAGACCACAACAACAAACAACAATCCCTACAAAAATCAGACTGTGCACCAAATGAAGCCCCAGATAAGATACAATGCTGTGACTTTACGTTGTTTTTGGCATGCTTGGAAATGGATGACATGTTGCTGCGGGATATTCTTTGGGTGGACAAGGCTCATTTTACTCTACACTGTACTGTGAATGCACAGAACTGTCGCATATGGGGTTCTACTCCGCCACATGTTATGCAGGAACAGTAAATGCACTTAGCTTGTGTGACTACGTATGTGTTTTCACAAGCTCCTTCATTCTTGCTCCATTTTCCTTTGAGGAGATGCCACCTCCTGAGGCTTCTAGGTGTACAGTGGCATCTGCATCTGATAAGGACCTCCTTGTGCAACATGTGATTCAGAAAGCAGGCCAGCACAGGGCTTAAAAACACGCTGAAAAGAATAAGTGATAGAACATCATCTTGCCATACAGCCCTGAAAGGCCACACCAGGGCTGACAACTTCCCACCACCACAGCTAACGATTGATCTCATCTCATGCGATCCTGGAATCCGTGAAGTGGCAGCTAGACTGAAGGCCTCTTCCATTCTCTACACAACAACCAATGCAGCATGGAGTATTCTGTAGGTGATGGAGTGGGTGGCTGGTGGTCCCAGAGCCACAATGTCAACTAGAGAGAGAAGTTTTGGGCCCAACGATGGGAGCCCCATAATGGCTGAAGAGACAGCCTGGACAACTGGAAACACAAAGGCGAAGGCTGTCAAGATGGGCAGAGCTCCTCACTTACTGCTGTTGTACCCAATGGTTTTATGGGGCCTGAACGTGATGGTCGACCCTTTCAGTGGTGAAGAGGGCAGCAACAAATTGGGCTACCTGATTCTTGTGAACCTACCCACTCTATTGGCTTTTAATGAGCCCCAGCAAGCATTCAGGTAAGGTCTTGATTAAAGAACCAGCGGCTTTAATGGAAAAACCTGTCTCTGCATAGGTCAGGTGGCGCAATTCCTCACTTGACCAACTTCTTCCTAGAAAATGTATTCTCTGCATTCAGGGCAGCTAGATGGGCTTGTCAATGATGGACACCGAGTTCTGTTTTGGTGGTGAAGGGCCTGTTGCACTCTAGGCAGATGCTGGGGAACAAAAGCACTAAACCGCACTGGTTGGCGGGTTTGTGGATCCTGCAGTGGCATGGCCAGCAGGATATCCATTACCCTTGTAGCTTCCATATGATGCACCAGCTATTGAAAAGGGGACAAGAAATGTGGCAGCCACAAACCCCCTGAAGATTTACCCTGCTCTTTCTGTTTCAAGACCACTAACCAATATCATACTGTGCAATGATTAACAGTTCTCATAATGAGTCCCAGCACGTGAGGGTCGGAGCTAGGATTTCCCCCTGAGGGGCTAAGCAAGATCATTGTCTGTCCAACATTGTAAGGAAGCTAAAGAGTGGACTGACAGCATCCACATACACTCGAAGACAAAAAAAAGGACGCATCATGAAGAAATTAACCAAATGGGATGGAAATCAGTAGATATTATGTACGTGTAAAGACAAACAAATGATTACAATTTCAGAAAAATTAGATGATTTATTCAAGTGAAAGAGCTTCGCAAATCAAGCAAGTCAGTTATGTATTGGTCCACCTCTGGCCTTGTCCAAGCAGTTATTCAGCTTGGCATTGATTGATAGAGTCGTTTGATGTGCTCCTGCCAAATTCTGTCCAATTGCATAAGATTGTCAAAATCCTGAGACCTTTGGAGGGACCTGCCCATAATGCTCATTTGGGGAGAGATCCAGTGATCAAAGTACGTTTTGGCAAGCTGTGTGTGGTCGAGCATTATCTTGCTGAAATGTAAGTCCAGGATGGCTTGCTATGGAGGGCAACAAAACGGGGTGTAGAACATCATAGATGTACCATGGTGCTGTATGAATGCTGCAGATTACAGTCAAAAAGGTATTGCTATAAAAGGAAATGTCATCCCAGACCATTACTCCTGGCTGTCAGGCCATATGGAAGGCGAAAGACAGGTTGGTATCCGATTGCTGTCTGGGGCGTCTTCAGACATGCATTTCACCTGAAATTTCATTCGGTGGAGTAGAATTGTCTTTGGCGATAAGTCCTGCTTCAAACTGAGCTCTAATGACCAGCAAAGAGGTGTATGGAGATACCCTGGACACTGGTGGGATGCCAGACTATCGCTCACCATACGCCCGACAACCAGGAGTGATGGTTTGGGGTCCATTCCTTTTCATAGCAGGAACCCTTTGGTTCTCATCCATGGCGCCCTTACAGCACAATGGTATGGTGACAGCGTTCTAGGGCCCATTTTATTGCTCTTCATGGGAAGCCATCCCACACACAACGAAAGTTTCTATAGCTTGTCTCTGAGCTTGCCAAATCCTGCCTTGGTCAGAAAGGTCCCCAGATCTCTCCCCAATTAAGAATGTTTGGATAATTATGGGCAGGACCATCCAACCATCTCGGGATCCTGGGGATCTAGTGCGCCAATTGGATCGAACTTGGCACAATATTCCTCACTAGCATATCAAAAACTCTATCCAAAAATGCTGTTCCGGGGTGGTGACTGAGAGGACAACCCATCTCATGACCAGGCACCTGTTATTTCTTTCTCCGTTCACACACCATTCTGTACAGTGCAATGCAAAGTTCCAAACACCACACTGCACTTTAATGACTGATGAACCAATTTTGGCCTTATTTTCCTGACTGATGGCATGACTTGCACAATATCATGCCCTGCTCAGAGCACAAGTGGTGTGCACCACTGCATGGTCCCACATTAGCTAGTGCCAAACTTTGTGGTACACTGCTGGGTACAGCAGCAAATGGAGAGGTGGTCATGGACCACAGGTTTGCACTAGCATGTACATGAGATTAAGATACGCAAGCCTGGCCACGGCAACAGTCGGTGTGGGCGGGGCAAAGGCAGGACATTTGAGGCTGATGAAATCGACATCTGCTCTTCCGGGCTGGAGGCCATGGGTTGCAGGTGTGCAATGTTGTTTAGCCCAACCTATCATGAACTAATTGAAATTACACCTAACTTCCCCTAGCCTAGGCCAACATAACTAACCTGACCCAATGAACCCAGGCATAAACATTATGTAAATCCCTCATAATATAATGTAACCTAACTCAGAGTGCATAACTTAACCAAACACACTCGACACTCAGCTAAATGCCTGGATGGGTCCGGAAGTCTTTTGCACCACTCACTGGGAGATATTGCAATGTGTCCCTGATGCCCATGTCTGCTCCATTCAAATAGTTCAAGGCAAACATTACATCCACTCCATCGTCAGTATCTTTCCAATCTACAAGTGCACACCTGCAATTACATGCATAGCAGTAGAATCTGGTATGATGATTGTTTCTGCAATACACTGCCAATACTTACAATATATTACTGCAAACCAAGCATCCTTACACCCTCTAATGTACAATTCACCTTCTAGCTTATTGGTTTGTACTAACAGTCCCATATGCACATCTTGGACAATGCCCCTCTGATGTAACATAACTTCAAGTTGCATCCAGACAGGTAGTATTCAACAAACAATATATCTTTTGGGTTACAAGTGCCCCACCAGACTAGTAATGGTTTTCCACCTGTTCCTGCATGCGTATCAGTATCTTTGCTGAAATGATGGGTGTGTTCTTCACACTGCCCATTCCACATAAAAGGGCAAATGGTCACTATCCAGAGAACAGCCACATATTTTCGCCCACTATAACACTGATCTGTGATAAGGTAAAACAAAATAAAAGTATAGTAGGGATAGTGAGAGTCAGTACAAAGTCTATGACAGACCACAGGGAGAACTCCACCCCCAGGTAAGTCAGCTTAGAGTCTGGCCCAGCATATGGGAAACTGTCCCCACATTCAAATTAATGGGTACAGAGAATGCCATACCTAACTTTTTGAGGTACTGTATGTGGTGTCTAACAGGTTGCTTATATTCTTTGCAAAACTTTCTGGTAGGATTATATAATTCGCAGTGCATCTCTGGACTGAAGCTGGTGCAGTTCTTACCAGTTTACATTCTTTGACCTACTTTCTCTGAGACCATCTTCTTCACTTGCACCTTTGTCTTCTCTTGACCTCACAACAGATAAGTTTCTATCTGGGCAACGTGATCCTTCTTTCCAACCTTCCTCCCCTTTCCATCTTTTCTCCATAAGGAAGGGACTAACAGTTCTACAAGCTAGGTATATATTTTTTCTTTTTTTAAATGCATCTGATGTGTGGTGAGGATGACCTGTTAAATTTCTTGGAATCTCTAAATACACTCCTGGAAATTGAAATAAGAACACCGTGAATTCATTGTCCCAGGAAGGGGAAACTTTATTGACACATTCCTGGGGTCAGATACATCACATGATCACACTGACAGAACCACAGGCACATAGACACAGGCAACAGAGCATGCACAATGTCGGCACTAGTACAGTGTATATCCACCTTTCGCAGCAATGCAGGCTGCTATTCTCCCATGGAGACGATCGTAGAGATGCTGGATGTAGTCCTGTGGAACGGCTTGCCATGCCATTTCCACCTGGCACCTCAGTTGGACCAGCGTTCGTGCTGGACGTGCAGACCACGTGAGACGACGCTTCATCCAGTCCCAAACATGCTCAATGGGGGACAGATCCGGAGATCTTGTTGGCCAGGGTAGTTGACTTACACCTTCTAGAGCACGTTGGGTGGCACGGGATACATGCGGACGTGCATTGTCCTGTTGGAACAGCACGTTCCCTTGCCGGTCTAGGAATGGTAGAACGATGGGTTCGATGACGGTTTGGATGTACCGTGCACTATTCAGTGTCCCCTCGACGATCACCAGTGGTGTACGGCCAGTGTAGGAGATCACTCCCCACACCATGATGCCGGGTGTTGGCCCTGCGTGCCTCGGTCGTATGCAGTCCTGATTGTGGTGCTCACCTGCACGGCGCCAAACACGCATACGACCATCATTGGCACCAAGGCAGAAGCGACTCTCATCGCTGAAGACGACACGTCTCCATTCGTCCCTCCATTCACGCCTGTCGCGACACCACTGGAGGCGGGCTGCACGATGTTGGGGCATGAGCGGAAGACGGCCTAACGGTGTGCGGGACCGTAGCCCAGCTTCATGGAGATGGTTGCGAATGGTCCTCGCCGATACCCCAGGAGCAACAGTGTCCCTAATTTGATGGGAAGTGGCGGTGCGGTCCCCTACGGCACTGCGTAGGATCCTACGGTCTTGGCGTGCATCCGTGCGTCGCTGCGGTCCGGTCCCAGGTTGACGGGCACGTGCACCTTCCGCCGACCACTGGCGACAACATCGATGTACTGTGGAGACCTCACACCCCACGTGTTGAGCAATTCGGCGGTACGTCCACCCGGCCTCCCGCATGCCCACTATACGCCCTCGCTCAAAGTCCGTCAACTGCACATACGCTTCACGTCCATGCTGTCGCGGCATGCTACCAGTGTTAAAGACTGCGATGGAGCTCCGTATGCCACGGCAAACTGGCTGACACTGACGGCGGCGGTGCACAAATGCTGCGCAGCTAGCGCCATTCGACGGCCAACACCGCGGTTCCTGGTGTGTCCGCTGTGCCGTGCGTGTGATCATTGCTTGTACAGCCCTTTCGCAGTGTCCGGAGCAAGTATGGTGGGTCTGACACACCGGTGTCAATGTGTTCTTTTTTCCATTTCCAGGAGTGTACATTCGCCCAGTTACATTCCTTGACGTTAATGTCATCCTCACTGAAGGTCAGCTACACACTTCTGTCCACATTAAACTTACTAATCAATGACAGTACTTAAATTTTGACAGTTGCCATCCTTTCCATGTCAAAAATTCCCTCCCATACAGCCTTGGCATTTGAGGCAAATGTTTTTGTTCAGATGCAGGCTCTTTACAGCAATACACAACGATTCTCATCTTGGCCTTCACTGGACTTAATCACCCTATCAGCTTAGTTCAAATGCAGCTTTCCTGGACGATCACATCCACTCCTAGTACTGCTGATTCTTCCAAAACATAAGTTAGGAGTATGTCACTTGTCACTCAGTATTATCCTTGTCTTGAACATATTAATCAGCTACTCCAATCAGGCTATGACTTCCTAAAATCAAGACTTGAAATGAGGTCCATTCTGTCTCACATTTTGCCCACCATGCCTAGAATAGCTTTTCGTTGCCCTCCAAAACTCTGCAATACCCTTCTCAGGCTCCATGTTTCTTCTCCTTCCACCTCCCCACCCTAAGGGTCCTACCCCTGCGATCATCCTCACTGCAAAACTTGTCCTATGCACCCTCATATCACCAACTGTACTGGCCCTGTAACTGGTAAAAGATGTACCATCAAAGGGAGATCCACTTATGAAACAACACATGGTATAACAGCTGTTATGTAAATGCTGTTTGATCTTTTACATCGGCAGGACTACCACCAAGTTATCAGTTGGGATGAATGGGAATAGACAGAGGGTGTACACTGGCAACATCAAATATCCTGTTGCAGAGTGTGCTCTACAGTATGACAACTGTGACCTCGATTCTTGCTTCATCATATGTGCCATCTGAATTCTTACTCCAGACGACAGTTTCTGAGAATGCTGCAGGTGGGAACTGGCCCTACAGCATGTCTTTCATTCTTGACACACACCTAGCCTTAATTTACATTAATTTCTTCAGCCTCAGAATTGCTTCACAGTGACTATGCCTTTCTGCACTTCCTTTTACATTTCTAAATCTTTCATTTTCTGACCTGTCTATTTTTTGCTGTCCCCCTTCTCACATCTGTTACATACAAGGCAGTTAGCTTTTCACTCTTATTAACACATGCATGATGTTTTGGCCATAATCTTTGTCTTGTATATTACCCAGTCTTCCACATTTAAGCCCTCAGGTTTTCAAATCTCATCCAGTGCAGTCCCCAACAGTCAGTCTTCGTTCTCATCTGATCTGGAAAGTCTCCCCTGACCTGAGGTTCACCTCACCTTCAGTGAGGATGACATCAACGTCAAGGAATGTAACTGGGAGAATGTATTTAGAGATTCCAAGAAATTTAACAGGTCATCCTCACCACACATCAGATGCATTTAAAAAAAGAAAAAATATATACCTAGCTTGTAGAACTGTTAGTCCCTTCCTTATGGAGAAAAGATGGAAAGGGGAGGAAGGTTGGACAGAAGGATCACGTTGCCCAGATAGAAACTTATCTGTTGTGAGGTCAAGAGAAGACAAAGGTGCAAGTGAAGAAGATGGTCTCAGAGAAAGTAGGTCAAAGAATGTAAACTGGTAAGAACTGCACCAGCTTCAGTCCAGAGATGCACTGCGAATTACATAATCCACCTCTTTTCCTACACGTCATCAGTCTTTTCCTTCACCCCTCTTCCTTCCCCTTCAACCCTACTGTCAGAAGAAGTCGTCACTGGCTCTGAAACCTTGCAAACTTTAACACCTTTTACTACATGTGTGTTCTGCTGTCGTTGCTTGGTGAGTAGATTTGTTTTATCTATTCAGTCACTTTATAGTTTCAAAAATAGACTATTACAGTGCATGCTAAGTTTCACAGGAAGTGTTTAGATGCTTATTTAATGGCCTTTGAGTGTGTTTACCATGGAACTGGCTTTGACAATTGAAGTTATATATTTACATGTTCTTTTTATTTTTAACACATTTACAAATTGATGATTCTCATTTCATAATTAACTTTCTGGTATATCTCATTACATGTCTACACAACCATATTATACACACTGCCTCTTATATTGCATATATTCTTCCAGTCTCTCTCTCTCTCTCTCTCTCTCTCTCTCTCTCTCTCTCTCTCTCTCTCTCTCACACACACACACACACACACACACACACACACACACACACACATTATTTCCAGAAGCAGTTGTGGTATGCCGCTTGCTGGATTGCACAAAGGGCCATCTGCGAATTTTCTTTTATCTTACCTGTCATTGCAAATTTTCATCCTTTCAGGGGGGCTTTCAACTTTGGGAATAAAAAACAGTCCACAAAGGCCATGTCTGGAGAGTATGGAGGATGAGGCAGCACAGTGATTTTATTTTTTGTGCAACAGTCATGCACCAACAGGGATGAATGTGTGGGTGCATTATTGTGATGCAAAAGCCATGAATTGTCTCGCCACATTTCACGTCATTTCCTTCTCATATTTTCTCTCAGGCATCGCAACACATTCCGATAGTACCATCAATCAACAGAATGTCACTGTGGCATGAATTCATAATGAACTGATCCTCCAATGTCAAAGAAAACTATCAGCATGGCTTTGACTTGACCTGATGAGCTTTTATTGGTCCTGACCCATTGTGAAGACTGAACCTTGGTCTCAACATGATGATAGTAGTCTCACATTTCACCACCAGATATGATTATCATAGGGGACGTCTTGTTCTCATTTGCACAATCCAAAAGCTCTTCACAGACTGCACGCTGAAGGTCTTTATGGTCTTGACTCATGAGCCATGGGACGAACTTGGTGGCAACATGATGCATTCCAAGATGCTACGTCAGGGTCTCATGACATGATCCAACAGAAATGTTACATTCTTCTGCAGTCTCTCAGTCAGTCAGCCGTCAATTAGCACACACAATTTCATTAATGTTCCTGAAGTGAGCGTCATTGGTAGATGTCAAAGAATGTCCTGAACAAGGGTCATCTTTAACTTCCGTCCAGCCATTTTTTAATCATGTGAACCATTAGTAACACCCAGTGTGGCTTAAGCACTCATCACTGTAGGCTTCCTGCATCATTTGGTGTGTCTCTGTAAATGTTTTCTTCAGTTTCATGCAAAGTTTAATGCAGACACATTGCTCCTCTAACTCTGCCATCTCAAAATTCACAAACTGTGTAACACAAAATTCTACTCAATACAGCACTCAGTAATAACTAACAGACATACAACAATGAAAAGTTACACATTAAACACATGCATGTGCAGGCATGCCAATGACCACTGGTTCGAAATCACAAATGTTCCAGAATTTTTTGAACAGACCTTATATGTGATAATGAGTACATTAATGAATAAAAAAAGATGCTGATGTTGTAGAGAGATACTGGGTTTTTTAGTAGATCGAGAGAGAGAGAGAGAGAGAGAGAGAGAGAGAGAGAGAGTTTGCAGAGCGGTGTTACAGAGATTTGATGTACTGGCTTATAGATGAGAGCTAAGTATAGTTAATTTACTGAGAGTGATGATGTTCCACTAAATCAGTGTGATTACAGAGTGGCGCTGACATTTTAATACATGCTGCAATGCCACCACAGAGGTAGTTATAACAGTCTGCTGAAATTCTGAGAGGTAATAGTGAATCATTGGCAAATGAAATATGGATTGGCTGGGCAGAAGACAGTTTAAGTTTCTCATTTCTTTCTTTGGTTGAGGTTTTATGTGCATTTATTTTCCTTCCTCTGCAGCGAAGCAAATGTATGTGATATTTTAAGTTTTCCTTCTATACAGAGTATTGTGCAGATGAAAGTATGAGGTGATGTATATAGATCTCTTATTGATCAGTGATGTCATGAGTGTGGTGTGTGATTGATGTTATGAGTTAATAAACTAATATGTCACTATGTGTAGATGTGCCTCATTGATTAGTGGACTTATTTTAATGAATGTTGAGTGATTCTCATATTTATGATGGCCATAATTTTACTTCATGTGCTCTGAGGAAACACTTTTTATCTATCACTTTTCATTTCATGTGTGAGAGGTATGTGCCATTTTGTTTGGAAATGTTTCAGAATCATTGCACAGATACAACTCTACAGAAGAACTGATTTCTAAAGCTAATCATTTGAGGAGAGGAAAGGAAATGCCAGGATTTTGTGAATGTTTATGGACTAGACAGCAGAGGTATCAAAGAAAGAAGAGATGATTGAGAAATCTGGTTTTTCTATCAAATCTTGTAACGTTTGAGTAGTTAAGTTTTGTGGTATATTATATTTAGTGAACATGAATTTTTTAAGGGGCACAAGTGATAATAAGCATGCACGAGTCAGGACACAGTATGTGGACTTATTGCTTAAGAGTATTAAAAGAGGCTTGCCTCTCAATCGACATATGTGTCTCACTGATGTTTGCAAATAATAGTAGCTGGGGGTGATTGTAGATGAAAGCATGTTAAGATTATGGGTAATTAATGACAGTTTTGCTGCCAAAAAACCAACCACATGTGGCAACTCAACCCTTAGCTGCACTTTCCGTATTAGCGTAATGCATAATTGATGCTGAGGATGTATATTTAGATATTATGATTTATATTCTGTTACCAGTGGCCAGTTACTGAAGAATTCTTGTATCCTCTACACTGATTGTAACATCATAGATAACAATGTGAAGGATGCGAAGTATGCAAATAATTTATAAAGATTGTCACATGAATCAGGTCACTTTCAACACGGCAACTTCTATGGGTAAGTAACATATATTGTTGCCACTGCCATAAACTTATTCTTGATTATGAAAGAAGTGACAGTGATCAAAATTAATTGCACTGTATTCACGATAAGTAAACTACAGACATTACATAATTTTACTTTTCTTACAAGGTAACCTAAATCGTAGTGAGCTTGCAATATAAAGAAACTTTATTGATGAGTTGTATCAATTTATTTTTGGGGACTGATTCACACTTCGATGTCTTGATGATGCGAAATTTTTGTAAAATTGTTCCATGGTACACCAATGTGATGCAGCAAGGTGGACGCGTGGCCCCAGCTTCCAGGAATGGTGCCTTGGCAAGTCAGGAATCCTGTCGCCTCCCATGGTGCAACGATGATTGGCCAAGATGAGTGATCAGCTCAGTGGCACATTGTTCGGGGAACCTGACGTCCACCCCCAATGCACCATGGCAGCTGAACACAGGATCAATATCCTAGTTGTGGGGGTGGAAAGGCATAGGACAGAATACTGAGCAGACTGCAGTCTCCCTGATAATGTAATGGGCTAACCCTTCATAATGCCAGCTGGCTAACTGCATGTGACCAAGCCACCAAAACACTGTATGGAGGAATGAGATCTTGGCAAAAACAGGTGAAAGTGGTATTCTCTCTGTTGTGAAGCCACAAGCTGACAACTTAAGCCCATTTTTTGGAACCGGTTGCTCCTTTGAGACCATGGCATGTTGAAAAACAAAGAGATAGCCCATGTGATGCTTCCCCACAGAACAGTCACGAGAGGTGGTTTCTTGAGACTGTGCAAAAGTCTAATGGCAAACAGACTAATTATGCTGTCAAAGTTGACTTTATGAATATTATTTCTCTTGTGTCCATCTGTAAGCAATGGACAATTCTAAGGTTATTACTGAATCCCCGGCAAGATCATGTGGCTTGGTGTGTATAAGTTCACATGAGAGATTCACCAACACATAGCTGGTTGTGAACTGCGGACATATTGCAGTGTTGATTCGGAATGGACACAAGACATTCTTGACATTCTGTCAGTCTTGCACACTAAGTACTGTAAGGGAACTGTGAAGAGTTTCATCAGCAAGGACAGTTAGCACTACTTACACTGAAAGGTGTAAACGGTAAATAGAACAGACCAACATAAACCTTGATCAACTGGAGTTGTACAGTTTTCATACTTTGAAAGGTACTCAACTGTAGGCATAATTGAGCAAACAATTATAAGCTAAATGCTGTTAACAGAACCATCATGATTTTCATGTGAGGCATGATCATTGAATAAGCTATCTATCGAGTACACAAGCCATTCTTTGTTGGATGTGTGCTGTGGAGGCTAGTTGTTGGAGAATCAAAGAGAGAGAGTAAAACTTACCAATGTTGTAAACTTAGAAGATGATAGATGGCCATCTGGACTGTACAATCTTCCACTTCACAAAAGCCATGTCTTTGACAACTACATCGTGTAACTGCCACCGCCCCTGTCACCTCTGAAGTTCTTCATATCATTCTCTGTGTAACAGGTGCACACAGTGAATTGCTATTATAAAGCATCGTGTATAATGGCTCAGTAGTAAGCTGAAGTGTTCTGGAAAAGGAAATGTTTGTTCAATAAGTATCAGAAAGAAGACTGATTTACTTTATTGAGTTCTACTGATGGTAAAATCCAAATGCAATTTATATACGGTATGTCCATCGCCAATTTCCACTCAGTGAAAAACATTGTGTGATCTGGTGCACTCATTCATGTTGTTGTTGTTGTGGTCTTCAGTCCTGAGACTGGTTTAACGCAGCTCTCCATGCTACCCTATCCTGTGCAAGTTTCTTCATCTCCCAGTACTTACTGCAACCTACATCCTTCTGCATCTGCTTAGTGCATTCATCTCTTGGTCTCCCTCTACGATTTTTACCCTCCACGCTGCCGTCCAATGCTAAATTTGTGATCCCTTGATGCCTCAGAACACGTCCTACCAACCGGTCCTTTCTCCTCGTCAAGTTGTGCCACAAACTCCTCTTCTCCCCAATTCTATTCAATACCTCCTCATCAGTTATGTGATCTACCCATCTAATCTTCAGCATCCTTCTCTAGCACCACATTTTGAAAGCTTCTATTCTCTTCCTGTCCAAACTATTTATCGTCCATGTTTCACTTCCATACATGGCTACACTCCATACAAATACTTTCAGAAACGACTTCTTGACACTTCAATCTATACTCGATATTAACAAATTTCTCTTCTTCAGAAACGCTTTCCTTGCCATTGCCAGTCTACATTTTATATCTTCCCTACTTCGACCATCATCAGTTATTTTGCTCCCCGAATAGCAAAACTCCTTTACTACTTTAAGTGTCTCATTTCCTAATCTAATTCCCTCAGCACCACCCGACTTAATTTGACTACATTCCATTATCCTTGTTTTGCTTCTGTTGATGTTCATCTTATATCCTCCTTTCAAGACACTGTCCATTCCGTTCAACTGCTCTTCCAAGTCCTTTGCTGTCTCTGACAGAATTACAATGTCATCGACGAACCTCAAAGTTTTTATTTCTTCTCCATGGATTTTAATACCTACTCCAAATTTTTCTTTTGTTTTCTTTACGGCTTGCTCAATATACAGATTGAATAACATCAGGGATAGGCTACAACCCTGTCTCACTCCCTTTCCAACCACTGCTTCCCTTTCATGCCCCTCGACTCTTATAACTGCCATCTGGTTTCTGTACAAATTGTAAATAGCCCTACGCTCCCTGTATTTTACCCCTGCCACCTTTAGAATTTGAAAGAGAGTATTCCAGTCAACATTGTCAAAAGCTTTCTCTAAGTCGACAAGTGCTAGAAACGTAGGTTTCTCTTTCCTTAATCATTCTTCTAAGATAAGTCGTAAGGTCAGTATTGCCTCATGTGTTCCAATATTTCTATGGAATCCAATATGATCTTCCCCGAGGTCGGCTTCTACAAGTTTTTCCATTCGTCTGTAAAGAATTCACGTTAGTATTTTGCAGCTGTGACTTATTAAACTGATAGTTTGGTAATTTTCACATCTGTCAACACCTGATTTCTTTGGGATTGGAATTATTATATTCTTCTTGAAGTCTGAGGGTACTTCACCTGTCTCATACATCATGCTCACCAGATGGTAGAGTTTTGTCAGGACTGGCTCTCCCAAGGCCGTCAGTAGTTCTAATGGAATGTTGTCTACTCCCGGGGCCTTGTTTTGGCTCAGGTCTTGCAGTGCTCTGTCAAACTCTTCACGCAGTATCGTATCTCCCATTTCATCTTCATCTACAATCTCTTCCATTTCTATAATATTGTCCTCAAGTATATTGCCCTTGTATTCATGAGCAAGTCTTTTATTATGGTCCGGCCGATTTAAATTGTGATATAATGTGTCTGTTGTGCCTTTCTTTCCTGCGTTTCAGTTCAATGTATGTGTCTGTATTTGCTGTTTTTTCATAGATATACATGCATACAGAACTGTCCTCCTAATAATGCAGACCTAACATCATTTGAAAACCTTCCCCTTCCTCCTATCACTCAATAATTGTAGTGTTCTAAGTGATCTTGATTGTGTCTCATTCTGTGTTTATTACTCATTGTTAATATGTGATAGCTACTGATTTGTTGTACCTGTAGAAAAGCTACTCTTGCAATATATGTTGCCTGACATTACCTTTAATTAACTCTTTGAGACTGAACACTTTACTTTACATTTCAGCCTTGTAACTTATATTTATGTTTGATGTAAAGTACTTGGAGACTAGTGTCGACTTGTTGCAGCCCAATTGAGGTGGTTAGTAATTTTATTCTTGAGGTGTTGTGATAACATGATGCATCCTTCATATTCTATCATATTTGACTGTCTATGTGTTGATATCACCTAACTGAATGCTCACCACAAAACAAAGAACAAAGGCAAAAAATGGATGATTTGGAGCTAGAGTTAAACCCGTATTTATTTTGTAGCCACACACAGAAGATGTAACAAAAATTCCTGCACCCTTCTCTTTTATAAAAAAAATGAGTCTCTGGAAATTTTTCTGCAGGTATCCAAGTGATGACAGGTAGATGCTACTTGCACGTATCTTTCATAATGTGGATTTTGTTTGTGTATAGCTTCCATAATTTCATTTCTGAACTGTTGTGGTTTTATATTTAATCTTTACGTAATCCACATTGTTCTGTAACATATTGATGCATGGGGAAAGGATTTCTAATAGACAATTTATCTTAATTTCATCATGTGACTACTGAGTTCAGCAGCCTCATTTGCTTCCATATCCCAGTTCCTCATGTAGCCACTTTTGAGAAAAGAGCAACATAGCATCTCTGGGGCAAAATTGAGGTGATTCCTTTCTATTTTTCCTCCACACCAGAGACAAGGGAAATTCATTGGCTTTCTCAAACCTTGACTGGCAGCAGTGAGCCACAAAGGTCACAGTGCACTTTCCCTCCGTTTTGAAATCCTAGTCTTTCAATCAGTGATGGGTAGATCCAGTGAAGAAGGCATGAGAAAGTCCTCTGTCTTCAAGGCACTGTGCACATTTGCATCCTGTGCTTTCTGCTGTCACTGACTGGCTTACTGTGGCACATCATGCAGTGGGCATTGGAGACTGCGACTGCCCCCATTATAAGATTTTTGCTCTGGACTCAAGTGTCCAGCACAGGATGTTAAGTTCTGTGGGAGACTGCTGTGTCAGGCTTCAGGTAGTAGAAATGCTTCTGCCAGAATGTGGATCTAAGTATTAACTCAGGTTGAAATTTATGAGTTAGCAGGTGTTTAAACCTGATGGCATTAGCACCTCCAGGAGTGGGCAGTAATTCACAATATACATTGTGTTTATCGTTAGTGTATATTAATTATTTCATGTGAAGTTTTGGACTGAGCATGTGGGTCTTATGTTAGCCATGTATCACCCATGTAGTCATGTCATGATGTCAGTGGAGCATGGGGAATTTACTTTTTTCTTTGGTTACTCAAATGCAGTTAAGATTGTGAAGCACTCACTCCGCAACATTTCTGAAATTATCATTTCAGCTGTAGTTTGCACTATTAAAGTGTGCCATAGGTTGCCAGTTTAAAGAGTGCCAATTTTCCCTGTTTCAAATAGTTTATTCAGAGCTTCATTGTTCTCAGCTGGAGTTGGTGATGAGACCATTCGCCTTCTTAGTTTCTGTCTGTGCTGATCCCTTTGGTTGTGTGCATGTCTGATTACCTTTCACAAATTAGATGAAATTGACTGTGTCTGATGAGGCTAACTCATGCTGAATTCTCACAACCAAAACATATTTCCCTGTTCATATGTAAGGGGCTGTAGTAAGTCACTGATGTTTAATTGTGTTATGACTTATGCTGAATTTTTGTAATAAATGTTCAGGTAACTTAACACAAATCAATTTTCATGATAGATAATTCCATATTACTCTCTACCACAGAGTATCCAGTCACTTCTTCAAAGAGTATCAAAGAAAATTCACATTGAATGCAATTCATCGCTGCATGGTGTACTGGATCTTACCCCTTTCTATTGCATTCATTTATTCCTTTGTCAATGAGATATATGAGAGAAATTTAGGGCCTTATATCTCAATCTGAATCAGTCATGGCTCAGTGCAGCCATTGCACATGCAGTGACTGGCTTAACTGCCAATGTGGTGCCAATTACAGGTGAAATCCTGCTCCGAGTGCTGCCCTAATCTAAATTCCATCCCCACTGTGCGTAATTGCAGACACTGCGGAAAGGATAATAGACCATAACAGTAGTAACCCCCTTTCAGCTTTTCTCCATAAACAGAATATAATTTTTATTCTTAAAATTGTATCCCAACATTTTTGAAAACAAGTTATTTTCCTATGTAGGTTGCTTTTTGTCATATACTTGAAATAAGCTCTGTATTTCATTATTATGGAGTAACTAATTTTTCCCCCTTGGACATTATCAAGCTACATCAAACCAAACATTACATTACATTAAAAGCGTAGTATGACCCCACAGCAATGTGGAGAGAACAACATGGCATCCCATATGTAGGTTTTGTCACTGTACCAGTACATATAAGGCACTACCGAAAGTACATGAGAATATCCCCATAAAGATCAGAAAACTTACCCTACATCTTAATTTCAACCATTACCTTCAAAGTAGTACCCTCATACTTGTATGCAATGCTTCCAGTGGTTCTCCCATCATCGAAAGTAGTGCTCGAAATCTGCTGGCTGAATCAAGTTCAAACTCAGTTGCAATTTCACTTGAATCTCCTCTATAGAATCAAAATCCTGCCCATTCAACTTCAATTTTATGGAGAGGAAATAATCTCAAGGCAATCAGGCAAATGGGGTGTGTGGAGGAATATTTGTCATGTTGCTGTTTGCCAGGAATTTCCTCACAATGAGCGATGCATGTGCACGTGCATTATCATTATGAAGCAACCAGCCTCTGTTCTCCAATTTCTCATGTGATGTGCGTCTAACATCTTCCCTCAGTCCTCTCAAAACATCACAATACAACCTCCCTATGACTGTACGACCATCTGGAAGAAATTCTGTACAGACAGTTCCATAATGTTTCACTTTTTTTTGTTTGTTTGTTAAAACCACATACCCACATTATCATTGTCTTGATGTTGCTATGATTTTACACAATTTTTGGTCCAAGGATAGCACAGTGTCTTCCATCGTGAAGACTGCTTTTTTTTTTATTTCAGCATCATAACCGTAATCCATGATCCATCGATACTTATGATTCTGGTTAGGAAACTTTTATCTTCTTGATCTGTTGTTGTAGCTCAGTGCACACATGATCCTGGAGGTCTTGTTGGTCACTGTTCAAAAGATGAGGAATGAATTTCACTGCAATTGGTCAGTTCATCAACTAGAATGTGTTGACATGTCCTATATGAAATTCCATTGTTTTCACAAACATTCAGGACTGTCTGCCCTCTAGATCACTTTATGGAAATGGGATTGGTAATTTGGATATAGAAAACTTAATATATGTCGTAGCTCATATATATTTACACTTAACACTGTGTCCGTACAGAATGAACTATAACAAAGAACTGACTAAAGTAAAGTTAAGATGGAGGCTCGACAGAGCACTTAGAGTTTACAGAGATTAAGTTTCGTGGTCAATACGAACTATCGATGCCACAGAGACCCCCCCCCCCCCACACACACACACACAGTACGGAGTACTATAGATGTCCAAGGGTGAAGGCGTGCAGGCGTCGACGTCAGTGGAAATCGTGCGCATAGGCAGGCGCACCACAGGTACTTCCATCTCGAACGAGGTGGATTGTGCAGGCGGAGCGGTGATAGGCAGGTCTACTTCATGGTCAGTCAGCCACTGTGGCCGGATGAGACGGCGGCCGGCCCGGGGGAGTAAGCGGGTGGGGCGGTCAACGGTGTGGTGGAGGCGTGTGTGGCCCTTAAGTGGATCAAGCCGTCCATAGAAATGAAACCACATAGAGATACTTGGTCACACTCGCACCCGAGTGTGAGGTTGTGTATAATGTTGACGCATAAGGGACCGTCCGATGGTGGGACCTCAGTGTCTATCAAAAGAATGAGCACTCAGTTGTCGAACGTCACTAATGAAACGTCGTTCACTCGGTGCAGCGGCATGCTGCAGGACAAACTGATAATAGGTGTGTATGTCTCCGATGTTGGAGGTGAGGGCGCGAAACCTGCACAGGGTGAAAAAGGGGGCGAGGTTGGGAAACCAGCGAATGGTGGTGAACAGTCTTCAGTGGAAGAGGTGTGTGGTGAGGTTGATGGGAGAACGTCTTTGTTCTCGATCAAGGATGGATCATCTACAGAGTCCAACTGTGGCTGTGTGAGACCATCAGGGTTGATGAAAGCCGGTTTCAGAAGATGCAGAGAAACTGTCTGTGTGCGGTCTTTAATCATGATATCAAGTCATGTCCCCCACAGGACCTTGTAGGGTTGACTAACCGCATCATCACGCAGCATGACATGGGAGCAGTCGGAGAGTGCAGTGGGAACATAAGTCTTGGGCAGTGAGTGACTGATGGGCGGGTGCAAACGCATTTGTTGAAAATGCATGCACATTCGGCTAAGGAAATCTGGTGAGGGGGGAAGATCCTCGCTAACCTAGAAAAGAATAAGTTCCCCCAGTAGGACTGGATTCTCGCCAAAAACAAATTCGGATATAGTCCCCTGTAGGTCAGGTTTGTAGGTCAAGCATAGACCAAGTAGCACTCACAGGAGAGCTTCTGAGCAGAGACAATCATGGCATCGAAGGGCCGTCTTGAGGGTGTGGTGCCATCTCTCCATCAACCCATTGCTCTGTGGGTGATAGGCAGTAGTGTGTATTTTTTTAATACTGCAGATATTGCAGAGGATGGTGAAAAGGGAGGATTCAAACTGTCGACCCGGATCAGTGGTGATAGTGGTCGAGCACCCGAAACGAGCAATCCATGAGCCAATGAAAGCCTTGGCTACTGTCGTGGCAGTAATGTTAGGGAGAGGGACACCCTCGAACCAGCAAGACAAATGGTCGATAGTTGATAAGATATATCTATGGCCCTCTGAAGGAGGAAGAGGCCCGATCAGATCAATATGTACATGACGGAATTGTCCTGCAGGAATGTCGAACTTGCCCAGAGGCAGGGAGGTGTGGCGGCTGATCTCGTTGTGCTGGCAAGCGATGCAACTGCATACACAGGTTTGACAGTCCCATTAGATATTCTCCCAAACAAAATGTTCTGACACGAGATGTGTGGTGGCTTGGTGGAACAAGCCCTGGCTCTGCCGGCCGAAGGTCGGTATGCGGGGGAGGCTGTGCCAATGAACAGTATGGAATGAACCGCCTGATGTTGCCGCAGCAGCGAATACAACTGGTCAGCAATGCGTAGGCAGGAGCCAATGGACTCGAACGAGTGTGGTAACTGATGGATCTGTAGATCGGTAGATGGTTTGGCAGACCATACAGCCCATAGCATGGCGTCAGGCATGGTGTGATCATTCACGAGCAATCAAAGATGGCGCCAGAGTTGTGAAGGGGCGCATTCCCCCTGGGGCTCCTCACAGGGAATATTGATTATTAGCTCTTGTGGCAAGCACACAAGTCGTTCCATTATGGTCTTCTTTCCAAACTCGTATTTTGGTGGAGGTGGCAGTGAAAGGAGCAGGTCACAAACCAAATCTGAGTTGTTGTGGAGGCGTGTGATGAGACAGAGAAACTTTGAGTTGTCATCAGACACATGATGTAACTCGAACAGATGCTCGACGAGTGTGAACCACGATGCCGGGTTGTCCTCGTATAAGGGCGGTAGCGTCGGCAGGTGGCCAGGACGGGGTGACAATGGCGGCTTCAGTGTCACCTGGGGTAGCGGCTGAACTAAGGTTAAGTCAGAGGCTGGTGCAGTAGGCCCGTATTTAAACCAGGCGAGCGAGTCCGTAGTAGCGGCAGCTGTCAAAGTTGACTGTGTGTCATGAAAATATGGTGTGGTAGGCATGGATGGTACTGTGGAAACGGGTGGATGGATGGCACACAAGGGGGGCCTGGAAACTGGACCGTGAGTGACGAGTGCTGCATGGAAACGACCTGCTTCTGGAACAGGGTGAGAGACTAGCGTGGCAGACACAGACAGTGCTGTGGGAGCAGCAGGCAGTTGAGAGACCAGAAACAGGGACCCCCGCAAGTGGGGGGGGGGGGGGGAGGTTGAGAACTTTGGAAACTTTCTGATGCATAACATGCCTGTAGTGCATGTGGCGGGCCACTGAGGCGAGGTAAGGGGTCCATGTCACGTAAAACACCGAGTTGTGCATGTAAATTGGACACAACTGGAACAGTGCGTGCACAGAACAGATCTGGCATGGTTTGTAGTAATGGGGGCATTGCACATGGCCTGACAGTAACTGATGTAGCATGCTGGTGGGTGGCTAAACACGTGTTCAAAAGGAGATCACTTTGTTCTTGAAACACTCACTCAATGTGAAGAGAGACAATTCGAAATACTGTTCAGTTCACATTTCACTGTCGGATGGGCATAATCTGGTGACACAAAGCCTGAGTCCATTGTTCGCTCTAATGGCATAGTTGTCGACTGTTGAAAACTAATTATGTTAACACACGGTGTTGGTTGAGAACACGAATCACTGTGAGTAAATGATGAATACGCCGTTGGCGAAGAAACAACAAAACTCGGTGAGCGGAATTGTGCTTCCACATCTTTGAACAAGGCATTGTTTGGTGTGGTCATTGCGCAGTGCATATAATCTGTTGCATAAACACCGGCCCGGAAGACGTGAAACGCGAACAAACTGCAGGGTCAGCACTATGGGAATGGGATCGGTAATCAGGATATAGAAAACTTAATTCCCATATATGTCATAGCTCTTATATATTTTCACTTGAAACTGCATCTGTACAGAATGAAGTATAACAAAGAACTGGCAAAAGTAAAGTTAAGATGGAGGCTCGACAGAGCACTTAGAGGTCACAGATATTAAGTTTCGTGGTCAATATGAACTATCGATGCCACAACTTCATGCATTTAATTGTGCTAGTTTCCAGGGTTGCGCCTGGAGTGTTGTCATCCACAGTCTTATGGCCATCTTTAAATCACGTAAACTACTCAAATATTCTTCCTTGCATACAGTGTGTTTCATCTGCAATGTGTGGAACTTAAGTCAAAACTAAACGCAGATCCTTTGTTCTTTCAAGTAAATCATTTCTAAATTCGCAGACACAGTAGAACAGGGTGTAAGGAAATCTGAAACAAAGTTCACACCGATAAACTCAGAATGAAGACACTTGGCAGACTGGCTGTTGAAAGACTCAACTTGCAGTGCCTAGCAGTGGGACTTTCTGCTTCTGATTTTTTGGGTGCAGTATTCTAATTCTCGCATATTTTGGGTAGCACCTTGTGACACATTAAAACAGGTATGCATAGTTATTCAGATTTTGACCACATGATATTTGTTTTCAGCTCTTCAGTTCAATTCTTTTAAGAAATTTATACAGTGTTGAAAATCAGTACAAAGAAAGGTTTCCTGAAGTGAAAGTACAAAGTCTAAAGCATGTATGTATCAAATTTACAATAGGAGTAGTAGATACACTTAAGACAAACAATAGTGACCAAATTACATAGTTTCTTTCATAATACGAGTAACAAAATAAGCCGTTTACATTTTCTGTGTGGAAATTGGTAAAAAGGCACTCATTGTACTGTTGTGTTACTGCACTATTTGTACTTTGTCCAACATCCACTCCGTTCTTCATAATTACCTCAAAAATTCTCTTTGGCATTGATTTTGTTAGGTTTTGTAGTTCTTGCAATGAAATTGTTGGCCACTCTTCTTGTATCACTCTTTTCAACTCACAGAGCCTCAAATTGCCTTCCATTGTGATAAACACATTCTGCAAGTATTCCCCAAATGCTTTCCATGGGGTTCAGACCCAGGCTACATGCAGTCCAGGACAAGACATTGCTGTCTTTATCTTCAAACTACATTTTGGTTGTAGCAGAAAAATACACAGATGTATTATCTTTTTGAAACATTACACTTCCGTCTTCTAGGTCCTCATACAATCTACTCAATTCCATCTCTAGCATTTCAGTGTACATGTTAAAGAGTTCATTCTAGTGTTCAGCCCAGCAAGGGGTGATTTACCTACTGTATAGCACAGAAGGCTCTCCAAATCATAACATTTACACCACCAAAACTTCTGCTCAATCTTACCTGGCTCTCTGTTCTCAGACCATGCCTGTAACTCTGAAATCCTCTCATCTATCTAAATTAAACTTCTTCTAATCACTGAAGATCACTTTATCCCATTCTGAAGTCCACAGCAAATGTTTTTAAGTAAATTTGAATCCACCCTGTTGATGTTTGGATGTTAGAGCAGGTTTCTTCAGTCATTTTTTGAATGCAAGATGTTTATCATGTGTCAAAATTTGTCGTATACATCTGGTAGTTACTGGCAACAGTAAATCAGTAACAAGCTGAGACAAATAACAGTTTGAGGGTCTTGCTTTGTGCAAAAGTAACCATTTTGAAGCCTCAGATAATTTTCTAATTAGCATATATTTTCCATTCTGCTCATATCATGACCAATCTAACAAAATTATCAACAACTCTACTAAATGGCTCAACTTCTTGTCAATTTCACATTTAGGGTGTCTGATTCTCTACTACACAATGATTTTAGCTTTTTTGTCACATAATAAATCTTTTCCGTACGGCATTGTCACAATCGTGATTTACGAACACACATGCACTGTCACTAATGGTGGCTGTGTCCTATTTCCAATTAAGGTATGTACAGACACACTAAAATGGTACAGAGCCAATTTCCCTTATACCGAACTACACCCTCTACCACCTAAATTGTTGAAGTCTTGTTTTGTACTGTACTACTGAGATGAAATGCGATACCATTCAACTGCATTTGACATTGTACTGGATCAGATGCTATTGTATATACACTGTGTACAACTATTCCAACCCACAATGTTAGTTTTCCCACAAATTTCAATTCTGTTATACTGATTTCCACCACTGTAGGAATGATGGACCCACACATTTAAAACTCACATCATTAAACAAAAACAGATAAAGTCAATATGTAGTTTTTTCTGAGGGGAGTAATGTAAAACTTTTTTTCACCATGTTTTTAAGTGTCCTACATGTCAGTGGTAGGTGATAATCTGAGGTTGGGGGTGGAGGAGAAGATGTAGAAAAGTTCACACTATAGAGTAACTCACAGGGCACTGTTACCGTGAATGAAGTAATACTTAAAATGCTTCCATAATTTTTATCACTGCCTTAAGGAAACTGATCTGAGTTATCGTCGAAGTTTATATTTAACATCAAGTCTTCAAGAAATATATATTATTTTTTCAGTCCCAAAAGAAACGCAGGAATTGGAAAATGTTTCGATTGTTTTTATTGTGCGAGCTGAGTCGTGTGAAATTAGCACCCCTTTTTCGAGAAATATACATTTTTTCATAGTTCTTGATAGGCGTGCCACAGCTCTAGAGTTCTTTGTACAAAATTTCAATAGTTCTGCTCAATTTAGCGAATAAAACAACAATACTCGAAAAAATTTGGACATGGAAACCATTCTTTGCAATTTTCGCAAAAAGTAAATTCATACATCACTTCTGAAGGCAGTTTGGAACAGAACAGAGAAAAACAAACACATGGCTGAGAGAGCGGATATTTTCACACGCGTCACTAACCAGATGGTGTCACACCTGTCGAGAAGCGCACCAGAGGTACAATGAGCTGTGGTGGGAGAGCAGTTGGCGTGGTTACTATGCAACTTACTTGATGGGCCCCAATACACCATTATATTAATATACAATTTCATGTCAACAAAGAAATCGCTGTTACTAATAGAAAATTTGAAAAAAATATGCCAAAGCTTCCCGAATGCCACATATGTGAATGTACCATCTTCAGAAAGAAGTCATTTTACCAGGCGTGGGCTACACAGAAATAAACTTGGAAAAGCATTCATTAGTCGAGAAATTCTTAATGCAGTATTAGCAGCTGAAGACAAGAATTGCCATACCATACCACTACCACCACCATCACCCATCTCAGCACCTGAAATTCTCCAACATAAAAATGAAACTGAATCACTGGCAACAGATCCAGCAGTAGAATCTTCACTTGCTACAAAAGTAGCTGAAGAAAATGAAGCCCCCACAACAGCTTCAACAGTATCAGTAGCAAGATATGTGCTTACGGCCAGCGAGTCATCAGATACAACAGGAATTCCAGTATCAAAAGTTGCAGCACATCCAGAAGAAAGAAAGACAAGGTGCAGGAAATCTGTGTCCCTAAAGGAGTTTTGGTACCCAGCCTCAACACGAAGGAACCGTTGACACCAGACAATACAAGTAAGAGTTCCTCTCAACTGAGTTGCAGCAGCTTAAATTTACTTAGCCTTAATATCCAGTGTCTCAAAAATAAAATTCTAGATCTCAAGGTTGAGTCCATTGAATATTGTGTTGATTGTATTTGTATTCAAGAGCTTTGGTGCAAAAATTATGAATTAGAAAATATTAATATTTCCCCATATACCTTGGTTAGTCATTTTTCTAGGAAGGAAGCCAAGAATGGGGGTATCTACATTTATGTAAAATCAGATATTAAAGTGAAAAACAGGCCTGAAGCTGAACTCCTGAGCATAGAAAAACATTTTGATGCAATAGCAGTGGAAATGAATGTAAAAAATAGGAAAATAACAGTCATGTTAGTGTATAGATCACCATGTGGTGACGCAGAATTTTTTAAAAATAAGATTGAAGAACTGCTGAACATCTTACATGATGAGAAGTCACCAATAATTGTCTGCAGGGACTTTAATGTCAATATGTTGGTAGACAGTTCATTTAAAATTAAATTCCTCAATATTCTACACAGTTTCAACTTATATACTAATATAAACAGTCCTACTAGGGTAACAAACACTTCAAAATTCTTATAGATAACATATTTTCAAATATAGAAAACCCAGATACAGAAGTTTTGAATAGTGACCTAGGAATATCTGATCATGACGCACTTATTATTAAAGTGCTCACAGTTCCAGTACATACAAAAACAGTACATCTTATGTATAAGAAAATTTTCTCTCCTGAAAACTGCAACCAGTTTCGTGTCACACTGACTAACCAATCGTGGGCAGAAGTATTGTAGCAAACTGATACCGATGCTGCATACAATGTTTTCTCCTCTCTTTTCATGACAAATTTTGAAATGTGCTTTCCAAAAGATTAGTTAAAATCAACACATTTAGCCATAGACAACAAATTCTTGGATCACATCTGGCATTAAAAACTCTTCCAAGACTATGAAAAGATTAAACTCTGAAGTGAAAACTAATACTGACCGTAATTTTAAAAACCATGTTAGTAACTACCAAAAGGTATATAGAAGGGTAATTAATCTAGCAAAAGTATTAAGTAATGATAGACTAATAAGGAAGTGAGACAATAAATCAAGGACCACATGGGAATTTGTTAAAAGAGAAATGGGAAAAAGCTCGAGAAGACCAGGATATTGTACTTAAATCTAGTGATAACATTGAAATAAAGAAGGAAGTCTCACCCAATTACATTAACAACTACTTTCTAAGTGTACCTGATAAATTAAGCAAGAGCAAAGAAGAGAAAACAACAGCACCAAATATAGTCAGTAGTATGATAATAAGTCCCACTAATAAATATGAAATACTGAAAGTAATTAACAGTATGAAACTCAAAATGTCTGCAGATCTGGAAGAAGTGCCAGTAACAATAATAAAAAAAGTTGCCTCACAAATCTTTGAACCACTGGTACATATTGCCAATTTATCATTCAATGAAGGTGTGTTCCCCAAAAGGCTGAAAATTTCTAAGGTTAAACCATTATTAAAAAAATGGGGATATACAGAAGGTAGAAAACTATAGACCTATATCCCTCTTTCCATTTTTATCAAAAATTTTTGAAAAACTGATGAAAATTAGACTCATAAGCTACCTTGACACCTTCAATCTTCTAAATTGTAATCAACATGGTTTTTGTACAGGTCACAGCACTGAAACAGCTATACAGGCCTATACGGAAGAAATTATTATAAATTTAGACAATAACAAATGTGTGGTTGGAATCAATCTAGATCTTTCCCAGGCCTTCAATTCAGTAGATCATCAAATTCTCCTTGACAAACTGGAGGCAGTAGGCATCAGAGGAATTGGGAGGAAATGGTTTGAATCCTATCTCCAAGATAGAACTCAGGCTGTGGAACTCACCTCAGCTCAGAATAAGCAAAAAATAAAGTGGGTATTTGATGCTAAGAAAGTGGCAGTAGGTGTCCTTCAGGGTGGTGTTCTTGGCCCCCTGTTATTCCTAATCCATATAAATAATACTGAAATGCCGAACAGATCATCAAAAATTATGTTATTTGCAGACGATACAAGCATAATTATAAGTGATGACAGCAAATCCTTATTACCTACAGCTGAAAAGGTTCTGAAGAGTGTGCAACAGTGGTTTTACACTAATAAGTTAACACTCAATTTAAATATAACAAATTACATACAGTACGGTGAAGTAAATGAGAAGGATGATCACCATTTATCATTGAGTGACTATGAAATAGAGAAAGTCTGGTGTACGAAATTTTTGGGCATGTACATTGATCAGCATTCAAGCTGGAAAGACCATGTCACATACATATCCAAAAAAACTCAGTTCAGCATGTTTTGCACTGAGAATAATTACTAGAGTTTGCAGTGCAGAGTGTACAAGATTGGTGTATATGGCCTATTTTGATTCTGTTATATCCTATGGAATAACATTCTGGGGTGCAACTAAAAGTTGCTTGAGAGAAGTTTTTAAATTACAGACAAGGGTCATTAGAATTATTACACACAGCTCTCCACAAACACACTGCAAGCTGCTGTTCATGCAGCTAAACATACTAACAGTACCATCTTTATACATATTAAAAAGCATACTGCATACAAGGACACACTTGAGTAGTTTACATGGTAAATTCAGATCTTCATGACTACAGTACACATATCTGTAAGAATCTGCATGTATAAAGAACAAGAAAAACACAAACTCAAAAACATATGAGCCACTATGGAATAAAGCTTTATAATGCTCTGCCACGCTGCATCAGGGGAACAGAAGATGAAGGAAAATTTAGGTCAGAAATAAAAAAAAAAGTATCTGATATTTTTATAGCACAGAGGAATATTTTGAATACTTAAATCACTAACTGATAGTTGTATTGTCAATATCATGTTGTTCTCAGTGTCAGTTCTATGTCTTCTTTATACTCTTTCAACTCTAAATTATGTGTAATATGTGTTTTCCGAAATGTACTAAATATATATAAATCCATCACATACGTTACATGTTAAAAGAGCATGTAAAAGAACAACCCACTAATTCAATGTTATAATTTTCAACATATTATATAATGTTAATTTTATGTGTTTTACTCAATACTTTAATTTTCAACATAATGTTAATTTTATGTGTTTGATAGAAATTTGTAATATTCTGCTGTACAAATTCTGGACAGTATTATGACAATTTCTATATCATGTAAATGATGCAAAGGATGACAATAAATGAAATGGAACCCCAAGAGCTCATATATATATATATATATATATATATATATATATATATATATATATATATATATATAAAATAACACAATATTATATGTTCAAAATGTCCTCCGTTAGCGAGGATACATGCATCCACCCTCCGTCGCATGGAATCCCTGATGGGCTGATGCAGCCCTGGAGAATGGCGTATTGTACGTATTGTATCACAGACGTCCACAGTACGAGCACGAAGAGTCTCTGCATTGGTACCGGGGTTGCGTAGACAAGAGCTTTCAAATGCCCCCATAAATGAAAGTCAAGAGGGTTGAGGTCAGGAGAGCATGGAGGCCACGAAATTGGTCTGGCTCTAACAGTCCATCGGTCACCGAATCTGTTTTTGAGAAGCGTACGAACACTTCGACTGAAATGTGCAGGAGCTCCATCGTGCATGAAACACATGTTGTGTCGTACTTGTAAAGGCACATGTTCTAGCAGCACAGGTAGAGTATCACGTATGAAATCATGATAACGTGCTCCATTGAGCGTAGGTGGAAGAACATGGGGCCCAATCAAGACATCACCAACAACGCCTGCCCAAACGTTCACAGAAAATCTGTGTTGATGACGTGATTGCACAATTGCGTGCGGATTCTCGTCAGCCCACTCATGTTGATTGTGAAAATTTACAATTTGATCACGTTGGAATGAAGCCTCATCCGTAAAGAGAACATTTGCACGGAAATGAGGATTGACACATTGTTGGATGAACCATTCGCAGAAGTGTACCCGTGGAGGCCAATCTGCTGCTGATAGTGCCTGCACACGCTGTACATGGTACGGAAACAACTGGTTCTCCCGTAGCACTCTCCATACAGTGACGTGGGCAACGTTACCTTGTACAGCAGCAACTTCTCTGACGCTGACATTATGGTTATCGTCAACTGCACGAAGAATTGCCTCGTCCATTGCAGGTGTCCTCGTCGTTCTAGGTCTTCCTTAGTCGTGTGTCATAGGCTGGAATGTTCCGTGCTCCCTAAGACGCCGATCAATTGCTTCGAACGTCTTCCTGTCGGGACACCTTCGTTCTGGAAATCTGTCTCGATACAAACGTACCGCACCACGGCTATTGCCCCGTGCTAATCCATACAACAAATGGGCATCTGCCAACTTCGCATTTGTAAACATTGCACTGACTGCAAAGCCACGTTCGTGATGAACACTAACCTGTCGATGATACGTACTGATATGCTTGATGCTAGTACTGTAGAGCAATGAGTCGCATGTCAACACAAGCACCGAAGTCAACATTACCTTCCCTCAATTGGGCCAACTGGCGGTGAATCGAGGAAGTACAGTACATACTGACGAAACTAAAATGAGCTCTAACATGGAAATTAAGCGTTTCCTGACACATGTCCACATAACATCTTTTCTTTATTTGTGTGTGAGGAATGTTTCCTGAAAGTTTGGCCGTACCTTTCTGTAACACCCTGTATATATATTCGTACAATAGTTCTGATGACAGTTCTGGGCACCACGAGAAGAGTTCTATTGAAAAACCTAGTAGCATTTTTTTGGCAGATAATAGTTTATGAGGTAATTGCAACTTAATTAGGAACCCCATAAGATATCCAACTGTGAAGTTGGCACCCTTTTTTCAGAAATACACATTTTTCACTGTTCTTGATAGATATGTCATAGCTCTAGAGTTTTTTTTTTGTACAAAATTTGAATAGCTTTGCAGAATTTAGCGAAGAAAACAATAATACTCGAAAAAATTCTGGTATCGAAACTATTCTTTCTCGATTTTCGCGAAAAAATTCATTCGTACAACAGTGATGAGGGTAGTTCTGAACAGAACACCAAGAGCTCTATCGAGAATCCTAATAGCATATTTCTGTGGCGATGATAGTTTACACGATAATTGCTTTAATGTTAGACCCACTTTCTCGAGAGAAAAAAATAAATTCGCACAAAAGTTTTGATAAACAGTTCTGGATAACACCCAAAAAGACTTCTATCGATAATCATAATAACATTTTTTTATGGTGATAATAGTTTGTAAGATAATTGATTAATTGTGAGGCTCACTTACTCTACAAGAAAAAAAATATATCCATTCGTACAATAGTTCTGATGACAACTCTGGGTAGTATTGTAAGAGTTCTATCGAAAATGCTAGTAACATATTTTGTGCAGATAATTGTTTACCAAGTAACTGCATTTAATAAGGAATGCGTATGAGCATTTCCCGTGACGTTTGCACCCCTTTTACCAGGAATATACATTTTTTCATAGTTCTTGATATATATGCAATAGTTCTAGAGTTCCCTGCTCAAAACACGAACAGTTCTGCAAAATTTCGGGAAGAAAACAGTAACTCGGCAAAATTTTGGTACAGTAAATAATTATTTGTCAGTTGGGAAAAAAATAATTTTTTATAACAGTTCTGTTGACAGTTCTGGATAGCACCGAAAGAGTTGTTTTAAAAATCCTCATAAAATTTTTATGGTGCAAATAGTTTATGAAATAGATTGTGTGTTCACTCTACAGTGGACGTGCGCCGATGTGAAGCTTGCTGGCAGATAAAAACTGAGTGCCGGACTGGGTCTCTAATCCCAGGCTGTGACGAAGCAATATCTTCACAATATCCTTTCTTCCAGGAGTGCTGCTTCTGCAATTTTCGTAGGACAACTTTTGTGGAGTTTGGAAAGTAGGAGATGAGGTACTGCCGGTATTATAGCTGTGACGACGGATCGTGAATTCTCAATTTGATTTTGGAATTATGTGGGACATAAACAATGTTACAATGTGCAGTACAGTGCACAAGAAGCTCTTTTATCCAGACTAGGTGGGACAAGATGAAATCTGGAATACCGATAATCAGGTATTCTACTAAATACAAAAAGTCTAAATGTTCAGCAATGTGCTAATGCCGGTACAGCTTCTTAACACCAACTGTAGTAACTGTAGGTGGAAGCGTGGGATGTGCACGCTTAGATTATTCAAAGAGAGAAGGCTCGTCAGTGCAAAACATACAGATAGCTGAGAGAGCCTATACAGTCACACGTGCCACTAACCAGATGGTGTCACACCTCTCGAAAAGTGCACCAGAGGTACAATGAGCTGTGGTGGGATAGCAGTTGGCGTGGTTACTATGCAACTTATTTGAAGGGCCCCAATACACTGTTATATTAATGTGCAGTGCTTGAGAAACATTGTCATTCACACACTCTGAGCTCCTTAATCACTCGGTACTAGACTAAATTACTGTCCTAGTGATAGGCAGCCTATGTACCCTACCAACTACATATTTACGTGTTATAAGAAAAAGAACAGTAAAAGACCAAGGGACACAAAATATGAACCCGGATAAACCGGAAATCCGGATTAGTGAGGGCCAAATAAACGAGATTCTTGTTTACAAATTTCGAACTCCTTATTAACGTTAATACTGCATCCCCTCAACATAACAACAACTCTATCAGTCATTTAATGAACTAGTTCTTTTGTACAATATATTCATTTAAATATACTTATATTTCTATGCATTGTATAGACTTTTGACTCTCATTGTAGTGTAACTAATTAAACTTCCTCACTGCCTTTCTAACCAGAACAAATGTTTGCAACAATATTAACGATAGCAATTTCAGATTTACTCGTTACGCACAGTACGTATTTTTTTGTATCCTAGAGTCTGGTGATGCTGCCACTTAACTTTAATTCGTGAGGGTCCTGGGCATATTTTTAACTGTTAGTGGGCCCTGGATGTCATGAGAGCTCAAAAAAAAAATAGTTTTACATAATAAAATTCTTCTGGTTCTTCCTCATTCTAAAAACGTACACTTCATGTACAGTACCTCGTCATTCTCGTGCTTAAATGTCATTTTGTTTAATTTGGGCGCCGCAATTTCCGTAGAAACTCGTTATGTAATATCTTTGAAGAACCAGTTGACTGTCGTATCTGTAGGAAAAATGTTTACATGGCATAAAACAAAATCAGAATGCGTTTCAACAGTTGCATTTGGGAACACTTGCCGAAATCTGTTTTTGTTGGCATTTCAGCTTTTCACATTGGTGGAATGGATGTAATAATATGTTTTAATGATGGAGTAAAAAGCAGATTAAAAACAATGAGCAGACCAGGCATCAAAACTAGGAACAACATGAAAATTGTGCTGACTGGACAGGCAACATGTCACAGAAATTGAAAAATCTGCTGAAAGCATGAAAAACGAGGCCAGAATAACAAAGAAAAGAAGTACAACTAAAGAAAATGAAAATGACACGAAAGGAATCAACAAGATTATGGAGCAGGAATGTCGTCATTGAGAAGTAAATGACATACAAATCTTTAGTTTCAATTTTCTGTAATCAATGTGTTTGCATATAGAGATATTGTTACCGGTATCTCATCCACTATTAAAGCTACATAAACAAAGTTATGGATGAATAATAATATAGTGCTTGCCTGCACACTGAACCACATTGTTCAACAATGGATTAAATATTTTAAGCTGGAGTATGTCATATTATGTTCTTAAATTATTAGGAGAAAAAATTGACTCCTAAAACACATTTTTTTAAAATAATCAAAACGTAAACTTATCAATAATACTGGTTTACTGTTTCAACAAGGTAATAATTCAAAGAACAAAATTTGTTTTTTATCTTTTATTTGAAATAGTGTGTAAGTACCTTGAACCTAAAATAACAATTACATGTAATTCAGTATGTAAGGAAAACAATGTGCACTGCACAATGTATTCCACTGATTTACAATTTTTTCGGCTAAAGCTCACAATATACTAATTGTTTGATAAAAGTTTCATTCCTCAATCTATTGACAGTCTTGCATTATTAAAATTTCAAACTACCGATAAAAACTATAGGCCATTATGTACAGGTCCCCTTAACAGCTCTCTTCAGGAAACACTAAAACACAAAAAGAAATACATATGCAGGAAATTCAGTAACAAATAAGCATAGAAGTTATGAGATGTCACACAACTAAGAAAAATAGGTACAAAAAATATATACGTGAAATTTAGGGCATAAAATGTTCATATTCCAGTAACTAAAACAGGAAGGCTGTGGTTCTAGAAACTAAGAATTAACGTAAGAGCTGTATTTGTAATATTTTTGCAGTTGATTACCTTATAAAGCAAAGTTCCTATGTAGGAACTACTTGTTTCATCTCGTCAGTCTTGCAGCTGCCATTTTAAAATTTTCCTGTCTTGACATTTATGAACAGGTGTGGAGTAACTATCGTTTCTTTTGAAACTCTCTGTGCATCTTTATACAGGTCATTCTACTGCTTCCAGTAGGTTCCATCGAAGACATACGATGTGTAGCGTTTGATGGAGCTATTATAATGAATGGGACAAACGAGATCGTACTCTTGATTGTTGAATACGATTTCTTTCGTGATCGTTTGCAACACACATTTCTTCCTTTGATTCGGAGGAAACTGATCTTCAGTTAGTGGACAAGTTGTTATACTAGTATCCATCATCAAGTAGCATCTGAATTCCTTTTCTTTGACTGCTTCTCCTTTACATTTCTTGCATTTACAGCCTCTTGTATAAAGTTATAACCAAGTTCGAAAAGTACATACATATCAACGGAAATATAATGTAGTTTCACATAGCGTGAATTTATGCACGTCAGACACAATATCTTTTTGTTGCAAATCGTGATATCTTTTAATATTGTTTCGTATAATTCCCCAACATTTGACGCTGCATTCTGAGACAATATTTTTCGAGAGATTACTCCTTTTTTTTAGGAACAATATCACAAATAAAATATCAAATCTCTGCTTAAAATGCTGGGAGTTTATGATTTTTTTGTTCAAAACATCCAAAGCCGGATAAAAAATGGATGGCTCACCATTTGAATGGTACTTTTGAAATCATCGCTGAGTGATATTGCTTGCGTGAATAAGGTCATCAAAGAATCGAAACTGAAGTTCCCTTCAAGTTTTAGGTAGCAGATTTGAATTTGCTTGAGGACCCATTTGAGAAAAGTGGAAAATTAATGTCTATGAATTTCTTAGTCGAATTCCAGTTTGGGCAATCATCTAAGTAGTTTTTCTTGCTCTTAGTTTGCATGCTCGATGTGACAATGATTTCATTTTCAAGCTTTTTCAGCATTGCACTCTCCTCCATTTTATTGTTACAGGTTTTCTTCTGTTTTCGAACCGCAGGATGAAATTTCAATGGCATCCCCTGTGAAGTACGATTCGCGATAGTCTTTTATGGAATGAAATATCTCTTTAGCGTCCAAATTCGGCAGTAAATTATAATCTGAAAAGCGCTGAAAATACACACTGTTGTTCTCTGTATTCATAACAAGTGAGCTCGGAGTAGGAGAAAATCTGTCTTCAAAACTATTCAAAATTTTGTTTAACTCTGTCTCATTGCCATCTTCGTGTTGGGTCTCACCTCATACGGTATTGTTCAGTGTGGTCTCAGAATTATCGAGTAGAAGATTGTTTTTGGGGCTTATTATCTTCAGCTTCTTATTTTTTTTCCTCTCCAGTTTTCTTCTTCATGGTAAGGCAGTGATGCTTCAGTTGGTTTGTGCTTCACAGCTTGCTTTGAATCTTGTTCTTCCATCATAAGTGGCGCTAACAGTTTTGTTTCCTCATGCAGCCAGTTGAAATGATGAAAAATGAATTTGTCTACTCATAAAGGTAGCATGTCAAAGCCCATTGTCTAGATAAAGGAATGTGGAAAGAAGGACACATCACAGTTGTCTACAGTGGTATATAGTACATAAACTCTTTCAGCATCTCTGCAGCATTAGGAATGTTGTACAAATTCACATCAAAGAGATTGTCATCCTTAGTCTAATTCACAATGACTTCAGCTTCATTGTAGATACGTTTTGACCTATCAATCCATGCGTTTGCAGTAGATTCCTTAGAGTTCAAAACTTATCCCAAAAGACAGTTATCATTGTTTTCAACATCATCAGTTTTCTTGTCATAATCTTTCTGTTCGTCAATATATGAATGACGTGGACCACCTCTGATAATGTTATCAAGATGGCGCTGATGTTCCATTGATGAATATTCTTGACTGCACTCATCAATACCAAGATGTTCACTCAACCCAACAACCAAAAGTGAGCGCAAAGCACTTTCGATATCACGAAAATCTGTCATCATGTAAATGAGGGCCAAAACGCGAAGATAAAAATTGTTTGACTTGTGATTTGCCTCTTGAAAAACATTTTCGCCTCAATATCATGACCATAAAATGGTTTAAATCTATTCTCAAACAACGCAGGGGTAGAATTACTCTTTAATGCAAAACAATATGACTATAACACCTATTCAAATAATCTGTTCAGTCCGAGCAATTGGGTATTGCTCTAGAAATTCCAACCAACAAAGCCTTACCAAATTCCGTTACTATGATTTTTGATCTGGGAGCTCCAGATCTTACGATTTCCATAAAGAAAACTGACAAGAATGATGCGTCATGCCTAAAGGATACCATCTGATAAGTTGGGCAACTGACTGATGGTAGATTGACGATATTTGGATCTTTACTAATGACGTTTACGTCGCGGATGCATTTGTACTGATACAGGTATATGTACTTTTACTTAATTTCCACAGAGTCAGCCCTGTTTCACAGATCCCCAAATCGTGAAATAACTCGAAATGCAACGCCACCTGTAGCATCTACTGAATCGTATAAACTGCTATGATTTGATGACAATATTTGAGCAACTGACTTTAATCTTTCAACCAATATATATAGAAGAATGGATCCAATCCGATTGCGTCAATTTCGTCCCGATGGGTTGTATGTTTTGCGATTTTCAACAGCTTACTAGTTGTCGTACCAAATCGTTAGTCCCTTTCCTCTTCTTTAGCTTTTCTCAAGACATCAGCATTTGGAGGAATCGTGTCTCCGAAAGACATATTTTTCGATTCAGTATTTCACCAAAGAACTGCAGGCATCCTGTTATCAACCAGTTTAGCATCTACCGTTGTCTTCTCGTGCCACGAATTTATCTTCTTTTCAGGTGATTACTATCGTCTGAAAACTTTGAAAGTCTGCAGTTCAGAATAATATTGTTGTCCTCTTTTGGCTTCTTCAGAGCAATCCCTTCGAAAGTGGCTCTGCATTCTGAACATCTTCCTTTGATCTTCAAGGAGTACTTTGAACTTGATCTTTCACACACTTCCGCGTGTTTGAAAGAAAAGGCACATGGAACTTTGTGATATTCATAAATTTTATCAGCCATCAAATCGGTCCATTTCCCTATTTCCAGTTTGAAGGCTTTCCAAGTTTCCTGTTTGTTGGTTTTATGGTAGACCATTTTTCTGCTGACATAATTAGGTCAAATTGCTTTGTCATATCCTTGTTGCACGAAGAACCAAAAACATTCCATGACTCATCTTTGCTGTTGTCGTCTTTTTCTTCAACGAAACATTCCACCCTGAAGGCGTTCCTAACAAAAGTAAGAAGATCATGATGATCTTCTTTAACTGTTGTGTAAAAATGTTTTGAAGACATTTTCGAGCCGATGTCGGCCATGGCATCGGACATTTTTGGAAGGCCGGATCAGATGAAGTGAATTGATTGCCTCTATCATCGATCATTTTAAATTTCTCCATGCTGATAAGACGTTTCAATTCTTGTAGACTGAACATTTTTATGGGTATTACGGTTCATAAATATCACTTATACAACAGGCACCGACTGCACAACAGGCACCGACTGCACAGGAGCTCTGACTGAAAGAGCATAATGATTATTCGCGTGAGTGTGAGTAGTATTGTTGCGTTTACTCATTAGGGGCAGATCAAGGAGCGAAATGCAACGCTGGCGGGCGCCTCCACACGACGCAGTGCCCGAGACCCAAAAAGTGCAGCTGTTGTTGTCATTAGTTTTGATGCTACCGCGAGAAGCTTTGACGCTACCACTATTGTAATTGCTACGCTGACGTCATTTGGCGATTGTTTAAAAGCGGCAGTTCACGTGTTCATTGTTTTCAGATGTAGTGCCACAACTTTTGCGCTGTTGCTGTGCTTTGTTTATTATTTTTTCGTCTTGAGAGGTCTTAGGATGTATCATAGTTCTTATTATCCTTTCATCAGGCGCAGCTGTTCAGATTGATACACGTCGAAATTTTCTGTAAATTACTTTTCAACAACTGGTAGTATTGGCGCCTTCTCCATATGCTTTTCATTATTGTGTGATTCTGTAAATTACTTGTCAACAAGTGGCAGCACTGGCGCCTTCTCGTAATAGCTTCCTTTCTCTGTATGCTTTTCACTGTTGTATGATTCAGTATTAGTCATGCACATAATAGTTCGCGACTGGGAACGTTCAGTTTAGTTCGCGGTTCCGTTGCGAACTACGTCACTCTTTTAGTTCGTTAGCTCCCATCTCGATTTCCAGAAAGACAGTTCGCTCGCTTTACTACCGCTACTGCACACGCTCTTTTATTCGTTATGCTAGTCTTTTAAATAATGACCAGTGTTGCCAATGCCTTTATTATTACAGTTTTATCTCGAGTAATTAGACTTCAAAAGGGCAAATAAACCAGTTATTTACACAAATGGGTAAAATGTGGTAGTCAACTACTTTACTTTACATGCAGTGCACTCGTAGTGTTTGAATATTAAAATATATTTATTTATTAGTTCATTGCAGGAATATTACTTACAGAATATGCTAAATGCGTTTTTTTGTGAATAAAAATACACTTTCATAAATAATCGACTTTTTAAAGTTTTGGAAATAACCAACAAAAAATGTTTGTGCTTTAGGTACAGGTTAAGTACTATATGGCACAAACAATAATACCTTTATCATTAACAGAAGAAACACTAACACTTATAATCTCTTACCAAACAATTAGACATAGAAAAATAACTGTGACCCCTGAGTGAGATCGTATTCTAAAGCATACTTTTTGTGCTTTGCATTATCATTCTTTAAATAATCAGTCTTCTAATTTTCAAGTGAAATATTACAAAATTTTACATATTGTTATGTAAAATCATTAATTTGGAAACTTTGTTCGTTGATAACAGTGTTCTTAGTTCATTAAGGATTTGTCCCGTCGCCGAAAAAACGCGTTCGCTGGACACTGATGTCGCTACTATGCAAAATCTCTTTAGCACATATGCATATACATGAAGATATAACTGACGACGCTCGTGCCACCACTCAAATGGATCCTCTTTTCGATCTAAATACTCTTCATTGAGGTATTTATCGAGTTCGCGAATACCAGCAGCAAGTTGTTTATCTGGTCTAGCGATTTTGCTTATTTCTCGGTCATACTCGTCCCATGTAGAGCCTTTTTTATTTTCATTACTGCTGCTACTAGAACAAGACGCCGAAGGGTCGCTAGCAGTAGGACAGCCACTAAAATATCTCGATTCTCCCTCTGAAGTAACTGCACTCTGCCAACTTTATTTTTGAGGCGTTGTATTGCAACTTCACAAGCTTTTTGATTTCTAAATCCTCTCTGTCTAAATCAGGGGTCCAGAATAGTGCACTCAGCGTATAGAATGTTATTCTCTAAATCTTTAAAACCGTCTTCCATGCCTTTCTTGAGCACTGATTGCACAGCGACAATTTTTTTATTGTTAGAAGCATGCTTCTGCAGAAAACTGTTGAGCAGGTTACAAAACACAATAACTTTTGACAAAAGTGAGATTTCTTTCGGCACTTATTTTCACCGTAATTTCATAGAATGGACTAAGTAAGAGCACAACTCCTATTATTTGCCAGTCACTTTCTGTTATTGTTAGGTCAGAAAGCAGAAGTGCTAACGTAGCAATCACTGCATCCTTTACCTTCATTATTCGCTGAAGCATGTCAACAGTAGAATTCCAGCGGGTCTGGACGCCCTGTTTGAGCTCGAGGACAGGCAGATTCATTTGCTGTTGTGTAGCAATCAGACTTTTTTGGTCTTGTGTACTACGATTGAAAAACTCGACAATATCTTTAACTTGCGCCAAAACGTCCGATATTTCTTTAGTGGCTTCTTGTACAGCAAGATTTAGAGAGTGGGCGAAACATGAGACTGATCGCCACTCACCAAGTCTGACAGCAGATAAGATATTTGCAGCATTATCGCTAACAATAGCAGCAACTTTGTGGGAAATATGCCAGTCTGTCATAACGTCTTTCATGAAATTGCACAAGTTTTGGCTGGTATGCCGCTCTTTATAATTAATACAACCAAGTAATGCTGACTGAAGTTTAGTCTCTTCATCTATAAAGTGGGCTACAATGGCTATGAAGGGTAAATTGGCTGGGGAAATAGCAGGAAAGTTAAAGGGGGGAGGCACTGTCATGAGTGGTAAAATACCAGTGGTTATAGGATTCAGAAAAGACCCTTTTTTAGGGTAGGGAGGACAGAAAGAAAACAAATTTTAAGAGAGGTTAGAACTGAGACAAACCTTCAGTTTGAGAAAGAAATCAAAAAACATAATTCCAGCTTATTACATCAACATAAACAGCCATTGGTTAAGAATTTTCAACTGTCAGCAGATATTTTAACTCCATCCAATTTTAAGTCAGTCAATGTGAAATGTCAGCTATCTTTATTGCATCAAAATATTCGAGGACTGAGAAATAAAATTAATGAATTAACTATCTGCATAGATGAATTAGAGTCTTCAAACCCAGCTGACATAATCTGCCTCTCTGAACATCATGTGACCACTGGTATAGAACTTTTAAGTGTTACAGGGTTTAGGTTAGCATCTCACTATTGTAGATCAGAAATGGAGAAAGGAGGAGTTGCCACATTCATCAGGAACTGTCATAAATTTAAGAACATAGACATTCATAAATTTTGCCTAGAACAGCATATGGAAGCATGTGCAACAGAATTAGAATTTCACAAAAAATCTTTCATAATATTAAGTGTATATCGAGCACCTGCAGGTAACTTTAATCTGTTTGTAAACCACCTTGAAGCTGTACTGGCCCATTTAACAACCAAAAACAAAGAAATAGTGGTTGCTGGTGATTTCAATGTAGATTTCCTTAAAGACTCTCCCAATAAGAACCTATTTGAGTTAGTAACACTATCATTCAACTTAATTCCCACAGTAAAGTTCCCCACTAGGATAACCACTTGCTCACAAACAGCCATTGATAATATCTTTATAGAAAAGTCAAATGAACAAAATTATATTACAAAACCAATAGTCAATGGCCTCTCAGACCATGACATGCAGTTCCTTCTGTTAAATGTTAATACTGAACAAGATATAAAATCTGTTAAATCTGAGCTCAAGAGGGTAATCAGTAAGCCAAAAATTGATTATTTTAGGACACTCCTCAGAGACATTCACTGGACTGATGTTTACAGTGCTCATGGCATGAATGAAAAATATAACATTTTTGCTAATAAAGTGCTTACCTTATTTGAACACTGCTTTCCCCCAAAACTTACCAAGGTTAGAGCAAAGTCTACAAAGAAGCCATGGATTACTCGAGGAATAGGGGTATCTTGTAAAACAAAAAGAAAACTGTATCTGTCAATCCGAAACATTTCCAATGTTGATGCTATAGCACATTATAAGAAATACTGCAAAATATTAAAGACTGTAATACGGATGTCAAAGCAAATATATTACAAGGAAAAGATAGTCATATCAGATAACAAAATAAAGACAATATGGGATATAGTGAAGGAGGAGACCGGTAGAACCAGACATGAAGAGGAACAAATAGCATTAAGAGTAAATGATGCATTGGTGACAGATGTGTATAGTGTTGCAGAACTTTTTAACAAACATTTTATAACTGTTACTGAAAAGATGGGGTTGTCAGGTTCGGTAGATGCTGCTATGGATTACCTTAGACCAGACATTTCAAGTAACTTCCATAATATGAATTTGACCCTCACTACCCCAACAGAAATAATGTCCATCATAAAATCTTTAAAATCAAAAACATCTAGTGGGTATGATGAAATATCAACAAAGTTAATTAAAGAATGTGATTCTGAGCTAAGTAACATATTAAGCTATCTGTGTAACCAGTCGTTTATCAGTGGAATATTTCCCGAATGGCTGAAATATGCTGAAGTTAAGCCACTGTTTAAGAAGGGAGATAAAGAAATAGCATCAAATTTCCGTCCAATTTCACTGTTGCCAGCATTCTCAAAAATTTTCGAAAAAGTAATGTACAGTCGTCTTTATAACCATCTTATCTCAAATAACATACTGTCAAAGTCACAGTTTGGATTTCTAAAAGGTTCTGATATTGAGAAGGCTATCTACACTTACAGTGAAAATGTACTTAATTCATTAGACAAAAAATTGCAGGCAACTGGTATATTTTGTGATCTGTCAAAGGCATTTGACTGTGTAAATCACAATATCCTTTTAAGTAAACTAGAATATTATAGTGTAACAGGAAATGCTGCAAAATGGTTCATATCTTATATCTCTGGCAGGAAACAAAGGGTGTTATTAGGAAAGAGACATGTATCAAGCTATCAGGCATCATCCAACTGGGAACTAATTACATGTGGGGTCCCACACGGTTCCATTTTGGGGCCCTTACTTTTTCTTGTGTATATCAATGACCTTTCATCAGTAACATTACCAGATGCCAAGTTTGTTTTGTTTGCTGATGATACAAACATTGCAATAAATAGCAAATCAAGTGTAGTCTTAGAAAGATCAGCCAATAAAATATTTGTAGACATTAATCACTGGTTCCTAGCCAATTCTTTGTCACTAAACTTTGAAAAAACACACTACATGCAGTTCAGAACTTGTAAGGGGTGTCCCAAGAGTATATGTCTAACATATGATGACAAGAAGATAGAAGAAGTGGACGGTGTTAAATTCTTGGGATTACAGCTTGATAATAAATTCAACTGGGAGGAGCACACCACAGAACTGCTGAAGCATCTTAACAAATCTCTGTTTGCAATGCGAATTTTGTCAGACATAGGGGATATAAAAATGAAAAAGCTGGCATACTATGCTTACTTTCATTCCATAATGTCATATGGGATTATTTTCTGGGGTAATTCATCAAGCCAAGCTAAAGTTTTCCGGGCACAAAAACGTGCAGTAAGAATTATTTGTGGTGTGAACTCAAGAACATCCTGCAGAAGCCTGTTTAGGGAACTAGGGATACTAACTACAGCTTCCCAATATATTTATTCCTTAATGAAATTTGTCATTAAAAATATATCACTTTTTCAAACCAATAGCTCAATTCATGGAATCAATACTAGAAATAAGAATAATCTTCACAAGGATTTAAAGTCACTTAGTCTTGTACAAAAAGGTGTGCATTATTCAGGAACACACATTTTCAATAACTTGCCAGCAGCCATAAAAAGCTTAACAACCAATGAAATTCAGTTTAAGAGAAGCCTAAAGGATTTATTGGTGGCCAACTCCTTCTACTCCATTGATGAATTTCTGAGGAAAACCAACTGATTTGTATATAAGTACAACATATCTTCTGCACAATTTCAGTGCAGTAATGTGTTCACTGAAAATTTGAGTGTGTGTGTGTGTGTAAGTATAATCTAACTTCTGCACCATTTCAGTGCAGTAGTGTGTTCATTGTAAATAAGTATTACAGTAGTTGTATTACATGTTTCTTACCTTATAAATAAATAAAAAACTTTTTTATTTTAAATTCAGTGCAATAGTATTTGTAAAATGACTCTTAGTGTTCATTAAAAAATGACGATCATTCCACTTGGGACCTGTGGAATGGTACATTAGCTTATTTGTTTTAGTTTAAATATTTGTCATGTATTGTTGTTTTTCTGACATGTTCCACATCCTGGAGGACCTCCTCACTACGGATCAATTGGAATGAAAGTAAATCTAATCTAATCTAATCTATATAGCTTTCATTATTCCTCGACGTCCAACCATCAGTACTGAGAGAAAACGTAGATACAGCTTGCACCTTCTTTTGTACTTCATCCATTATGTCATTGTGAACCCTTGATATTAAATTTTCCTATGTTTTTCTTGATGGAAGTTTGTAGTTTGGGCAATGAGAAACTAGTTCTATCAGGTTTCGAAAATCTTTTTCTTCCGCAATTCGTAGAGCGTGATGCCCTTTAGCTACCATCTTGACAACTTGTCTGTCTATTTCTTCAACCTTTCGGACTGACGATGGTCTTCTAATATATTGGTTCATTGATTGTTGGGAGGCTGATACCGAAATAACATTCTGCAATAAGGAGTTTGATTTGCTTGCAGTGAGTTTAAACTAGACATCATCGGTCGTTGTCTTTCCATCGTTATTGGGATTAAAGCGTGATTTGTTTTCATATGCTGGGTTAAATTTCCGTTTGAACCTTAATACTTATTAATGTTGAACAGTGGCTACATTTTGCTTTTCTTTTATCTGTGTCTTCCGTGAAATGTGTTCACAAGGAGCTATGTTTCCTTTTTGATGACATCGTAATAAACAGCCTAAAACATAGTAACCCTATAATCAACCGATACGCATTACCGTACTCCACATCATCGCATTGTAGAAGTCCAATGTTACGTGATGATAGTCATTTTACATTACACATTTTAGTCACTGTACTTACCTAACGCTGTGTACGATTTTACTTCTTGACACAATGGTTATATGTCAGACACTGCAGTGCAGAATACCGTAAAACAGAAAATTCGCAGCACTGAACTATGTCACTGCAGCTGGCAGACGCTCAGCACGATATGACGGAGCACGTGATTTTTTTAAGCCTACTGCGGACTCTCGCTCCTTCTCGCTATTGTCCGTCGGTCTTCGGAAAAGAGCGAACGAACTAAGTAGCGAGGTTATCCGTGAACTAGTTCGCCTGTGGGAGTGCTCTTCCGAACTAGTTCGTTCGCGAACTGCACAAGACTATTCAGTATCGACGCTAGTGCTCTGTTGATGAGATATGAGGCGATTGCTCATTTTTATCCACTGCGCCCTTTCGTATTTCATTTCAACAATTAATTCATTTGTTTATCAACGTAGTAAGTAGTACAAAGCTAATCCAGAATGTAAAATGAACTTCAATTCTTTTTGAACTGTTTAATCGTCAGTGTCCGCTGTCTGAACTTCAAATATCAAATTAATATACTGCGCCTGATTGAGTTTTTTTATAGGACTTTTATTAAGTGGGATGTACTAGATCATGTTGAAGAAATCCAAAGCATATTGTTCAGAGGATAATATTATTCGAAATTTATCTGGACCAATAGGCACAGCCGAAGCAGTAGTCTTTGTGATGCTGTTATTGCCTCATAGATGACGATGCTTTGTCTATTGTAGTTTTGTATTCAAATCAGCATTTTGAGAGCGACAAAGCTTCATTTCAGCGTGAGAGAGGGGTAAAATCAATATATGTTATTGAATTGAAAGTCTTCATCAGTATCTTGTGTTTAATTGTTGTTCACAAAAGCAACAGATAAAGCCTTCCGGAAGATCTGTGTGGAACTGATGGGAATGGCATTGAAAAATTCCGCCTCTTAATGAACATAAAACGTTTCAACTCTTTTGTGGGGTGCCTTAGATTTTACAGTCACGCTATTCGTGATGAAAGAAGACAAGTAGAGAAGATAACAGCAATTCGGGAAATATTTACTGTGTTTGTACTAAAGTACCAGAAATACCCTCCGAGAAAATGTTGCAGTAGACGAGAAGCTGGAAGTTGCAGTTTTCGCCAATATGTACCTAGCAAAACAACAAATATGGATTTAAAATATATGCTTTTGTGGATTCTTAAGTATTTTACTTGTACAATTTGGAAATATACGTTGTGTTGCAATCAGAAGCATTGTGCCAACTGAGCAATAAACATTTCGATGTTGTTCTGTGACGGTATATTTTTCATGTGTAAACTTATATATCAGCAAGATCGAAATGTGAAATCGGACAGCTGGTTTACTATTATTGGATTAATAATAGAGCTATGAAGGGAGAATTTTTCTTTTGTTGGCACGATGAAGAAAAATAAGTGTGAGATTTTTCTAGTTTGCTATCAGTAAAGGAAGGGCTGCCCACAGTTCCATTTTTGGCTTCCACAAGACTGAACTCTAGTTTCCTCCGTACCTAAAAAGGGGAAGTGTGTGATCCTGGCATCACGTTTGCATGAAGATAATTCGATAGATGCTGACACTGGAAATAAACGGAAGCCATTCACTGTAAATTTTTTCAATAGCTGAATGCTTTGTACAACGCTGCAAGAAATGTGTGCCATTGGTCCATGGTTATATTTTTGTAATGGTCAATACGGTTGGAATCTAGGCACAAGTGATCTATTGTGGCAACAGTAAGAATTGTATGAGAAGGGTTCCTGAAGCAACTATTTTATACATTGTTGTTTTCTTCGCAATAAGAACTATTCAAATTTTGTACAAAGAACTCTAGAACTACGGCACATCTATCAAGAACTATGAAAAAAAATGTACATTTCTTGAAAAAGGGGTGCTAAGTTCACACGACTTTCGAGTTGGTCTCAAAGGAACATAAATTTTTGTAATTTTGTTTATACACTATTTGAATAACTGAATGTTCATTGGGTCTTAACATCATCACATTTTACTGTTATATTTTTATTTATGATGTAAAATGTACTCACATTTATGGAAATTTGGCAAAACAATTGTTTTTAAAGACACAAATGTACTTTGCACTTTTTACAAATCACTCTGGTATGTGACTTACACCCTGGTAACTGACAACTTGAACCCTGGTAACTGACAACTTGAGGCTAAACTACTCTCAATGTGTTTCAGAAGGTGGTCAATCCTATTGCATTTCTTTTCAGTGGTTGGCTTTGGCACAACTTGTATTTGCACTGTCATCTGTGGGATGGTAATGCTCTTCTTTAACAGAACTGTCAAAATATTTCTACCTCACACTCAAGAGAAATTTCTTTGGGCAGTGTTAACGATTATACAATTTTTGAAAACTTTATCAAGTCATTAGCCAAATGAATTCTAAATTTTATGGGGGACATCCATTTTTTGTATCCTTCCACTAAAGAAAATTTTTTTGGTACATAATCCATGAGTTAATGATGGTTCAATCAGTGAAGAAAAGTTTGGTAGTCCACTTTTTGGTTCCGATGCTGGACCTGTAGCATGCCAGGAATCTGTTGCACCCATATTGGAATTACAGCTTTTTACTGTGGCCGGCTGTGTAACACTAACCTTTGCTTTTTCTGAACTGGACAGATGTTTCCCGGTATCCTCTGGTTCACTTCCTATGACTGAAGATAACAATATGAAGGGTTTATTGTCCTTCCATTTTAGGGTGCAAACATTCTGCTCCTCCCTTGTGTTCCTATCTCAGTGTCCCCACTGCAGCTCTTGATCCTTCTTGAACTTAGAAGCAACTGCTTTCATCTTATTTGTCATCACAGTTCTTGTACAAAATATATTCTTTTCTAATGAAACCTGAACAGATTTCAGAGTGGTGATAAATTTGTCACTGTAAATTACATGATTGCAATTTTTGGGAACAGTGTCAGCTGGAAATTTGTGAGTACCCAGTCCCAAACTATGGCTTCATGATATCATTCAGGAATAGTTCTTTTGATAGTGTAAAATCCAGGATGGAATATTGACAGTATTATGGAAAGGATAGTTGCTACTCAGCATATAGCAGAGATGCTGAGTTGCAGATAGGCATAACAAAAAGACTTGTCAAACACAGCTTTCGGCCAAACAGGCCTTCGTCAGAATAACCACCCCCCCTCCCCACACACACAAAAGAACAAATCACACACACATTCCGTCTCTGGCTGCCAAGGTCAGACTGTCTGGTTTTGGCAGCCAGAGACTGTGGTCGTGTGTGTGTGTGTGTGTGTGTGTGTGTGTGTGTGTGTGTGTGTGTGTGTGTGTGTTAGCTCAAAGCTTTGTTTGACAGCCTCTTTGTTGTGCCTATCTACGACTCAGCATCTCCACTAGATGGTGAGTAGCAACTATCCTTTTTGAAAGCATTCATTACATGTCCAAAGGAGCACGTATACTAGCAACTAACTTCTGCACAATTTTACTTCTGCAAACTGCTTGGGCAAGTTAAATTTCAGGACTTGCTGCACGTACTTGCAGAACTGCTTCCAATAGAGTCACATTGTGGGACAGGCAAATGGAAATGTACAATATCATGCTTAAAATCAGAGAAGCCACCATAGTAGCTGCATTTTTATTATTAAAGAGAAATCACGACAAAACAAAAAGGTGAGAAAAAAAAGAAGTGTCTAGATGAAGAAATCAATACAGAGGGGTAACTGTTTAAGTTTTCAAGAAACATTATTGAATGAACTAAAATCACAGGACTTCAGTCAGACTAAAAACTTTCTGGGAATGCTGTACAAAAGTCTTGAACATCTCTTATCTCCAGTAGAACCAAATAATCGAAAGCAGTATACAAAAATGTGGTAAGCTACATCACCACGAGAACATCTTTCAAATAAAAGAAATATTTATCGTCCATAACTAAAGTTGTACTTATTTCACTGAACCCTTTTAGGTGATTGTTTCCACTTGCTATGTACCTTTTCTGAGCAACAGTGGGCACAACATCTCTTACTGTTCTGGACTGCTGTGTGGCTCTAATTGAATGTTTGAAAAGATAATATTTGAAGGTTAGTATTTTGTAACTCACTCATACCTCACTCAAATAATTTGCTTAAGCACAAAATTTAGAAAACAAATATCTTGTGGATTGTGCACTTCAGTAGTATTAGGAAAATAACTTCTCTGGATTGTGCACATGGGAAATCTGTTTCGCCTGACATCCAAGACGTATAGTAGGCAGTTAACCTACATTGTCGTTCTACACAGAAACTGTTGTACAATGCATCCCCCCCCCCCCCCCCATCATACACATTTCATGTCCACAGTAATGAAAGTAGCTCAGGTGCCACCTGATCTCCAACACCTCGTACTTATCACAAGTCTTCTGTACAGCTTCCATTGCAGTGTATCTGTGTTATCTAGAAGAGAATTTGTCTCTCACTCATTTTATTGCCAGATGTTTTCTGTTACCTACAATGAATATCATCGTGTAGTATGTATCCTCAAAAGGAATACGTTTCAGATATAATTTTGTTTTCTATTGTATTGGGTATGGCACCTTCAACGGAAGAAGAATGATTACAAATCGCTAGAAGGGATTTTGTACGTCGTATTGACGGGATGGATAGAAAAATGTAGTTATAATGCTCCCAAGAAAGAAGGCAGTGTGTACTTTAATTACAAAGGCATCCATACTACTGTACTGTTAGCACTGAAAGGACCTGACAACATAGTTACATGCTTTGATGTAGGCACTAATGGTAGAATGTCTGATGGAGGCGATTCCAATAATTGTAAACAGTCACAATGCCTCGAATCTTACACTTTGAGTTTACCAATTTCCCAAACTTAACCATGTAGAACTATTCAGAAACCATATGCTGTCTTTGCTGATAATGCATTTGCTCTAAAACCAACCAATACGAAATTGGGTGATAGATTATCTGTCCTCTAGAACAAGTAATATGACAGAAAACTTTTTTGGACTTGTATACACACAGTTTCGACTATTACAAACTCCAATTCTTCTAAACCCAGAAAAATGAAGGCAAACTGTGAAAGAAATCTATGCTCTCCACAACTGCTTAATAACAGGGAAGAATAGCAATTCCCTGTTATTGTGTGTGTGTGTGTGTGTGTGTGTGTGTGTGTGTGTGTGTGTTAGCTCAAAGCTTTGTTTGACAGCCTTGGTTGACAGTTGCTTGGTGCAACTGATATTCAAGAATTGCAAACTCAAGGAAAATTGCGCAAAGACAGAAATAAATGAAGCATTGGAACCCCCTAAACAAACATAACTGGCTACAGTCAGCCACGGAAGTGTGGAAGGAATTTACAGATTACTTCGTTTTACCAGAAGGGGATGTAGAAAGCCAATACAGACACTTTTAAATTTCAGCTGATCCTTTTATGTTAGTGTAAACATAAATACATTTTTAATGAAAGTAATAAACACTGCTGTAAGAAAGTTAAATTTGTTTCACTTGCCAAATTATCCTTTGTTTTCTTTGGCATGCAGGAGCAAACCATAAATTTCATGGAATCTAAAAACTCCCGTTTGCTTCTGTAAAAATCGTATCAGTACTTTGGCCACATTTTTCATTTTTTTTTTTCATTTTGTTGATTTCCTGACCATATTGTTCACACAAATTATGAAATTTTTCTACATAGGCCTACTTCTGCATCTGTTGTTTCATACTCTGTTGCAATATTTTCCAATGTATCCTGCTTCTTAATTATACTTTTAAAATCCACGACTTTTGTACTCACAATACAGGAATGGTTTTGACACTCTGAATTAACTGCAATTTCCACAACTCAACTTGTATTTTGATGCTGAAATTTCATACTGTATACACAATATCCTACCCCCATGAACCATGGACCTTGCCGTTGGTGAGGAGGCTTGCGTGCCTCAGCGATACAGATGGCTGTATCGTAGGTGCAACCACAACGGAGGGGTACCCGTTGATAGGCCAGACAAACGTGTGGTTCCTGAAGAGGGGCAGCAGCCTTTTCAGTAGTTGCAGGGGCAACAGTCTGGATGATTGACTGATCTGGCCTTGTAACACTAATCAAAACAGCCTTGCTGTGCTGGTACTGCGAACGGCTGAAAGCAAGGGGAAACTACAGCCGTAATTTTTCCCGAGGGTATCCAGCTTTACTGTATGTATGGAGAGCTGCATCTGGACTGAAGACCACAACAAAAACAACAGTAGAAATTTTAAATTGGGAAAAAATGGGAAACACAAAAATGAAGTTACAGCCTCAGGTTTTTAAAATAGCTTCTGTTCTACCTCACAAGACATTTATACTTTAAAATAAATATGAAATAAAATACGGTCCATACTCATGGATCAACGTATGGTACGTGTATTGTATGAGATAGACTGTCGTTCTAACTAAAGAGCTGAGATTACGCACATATATAGGTGACATAAGGGGGTACATATCTTCTTTCGGCTCAAATGGCTCTGAGCACTATGGGCCCCCAAGAACATAGAACTACTTAAACCTAACTAACCTAAGGACATCACACACATCCATGCCCGAGGCAGGATTCGAACCTGCGACCGTAGCTGTCGCGCAGTTCTAGACTGAAGCACCTAGAACCGCTCGGCCACTGCAGTCTTCTTTCGGTACTCAGAATTCTACATAAACTCTATACCATTTCAAAACATGAAACCGATTGTCAAATGGTTCAAATGCCTCTGAGCACTATGCGACTTAACATCTGAGGCCATCAGTCCCCTAGGCCAGACAAACGTGTGGTTCCTGAAGAGGGGCAGCAGCCTTTTCAGTAGTTGCAGGGGCAACAGTCTGGATGATTGACTGATCTGGCCTTGTAACACTAATCAAAACAGCCTTGCTGTGCTGGTACTGCGAACGGCTGAAAGCAAGGGGAAACTACAGCCGTAATTTTTCCCGAGGGCATGCAGCTTTACTGTATGGTTAAATGATGATGGTGTCCTCTTGGGTAAAATATTCTGGAGGTAAAATAGTCCCTCATTCGGATCTCCGGGCGGGGACTACTCATGAGGACGTCGTTATCAGGAGGAAGAAAACTGGCGTTCTACGGATCGGAGCGTGAAATGTCAGATCCCTTAATCGGACAGGTAGGTTAGAAAATTTAAAAAGGGAAATGGATAGGTTAAAGTTAGATATAGTGGAAATTAGTGAAGTTCGGTGGCAGGAGGAACAAGACTTCTGGTCAGGTAAATACAGGATTATAAATACAAAATCAAATAGGGGTAATGCAGGAGTAGGTTTAATAATGAATAAAAAAATAGGAGTACGGGTAAGCTACTACCAACAGCATAGTGAATGCATTATTGTGGCAAAGATAGACATGAAGCCCATGCCTACTACAGTAGTACAAGTTTATATGCCAACTAGCTCTGCAGATGATGAAGAAATTGATGGAATGTATGGTGAGATAAAAGAAATTGTTCAGGTAGTGAAGGGAGACGAAAATTTAATAGTCATGGGTGACTGGAATTCGAGAGTAGGAAAAGGGAGAGAAGGAAACATAGTGGGTTAATATGGATTGGGGGAGAGAAATGAAAGAGGAAGCCGTCTGGTAGAATTTTGCACAGGGCATAACTTAATCATAGCTAACACTTGGTTCAAGAATCATGAAAGAAGATTGTATACATGAAAGAATCCTGGAGATACTAGAAGGTATCAGATAGATTATATAATGGTAAGACAGAGAATTAGGAACCAGGTTTTAAATTGTAAGACATTTCCAGGGGCAGATGTGGACTCTGACCACAATCTATTGGTTATGAACTGTAGATTAAAACTGAAGAAACTGCAAAAAGGTGGGATTTTTAAGGAGATTGGACCTGGATAAACTGAAAGAACCAGAGGTTGTACAGAGTTTCAGGAAGAGCATAAGGGAACAATTGACAGGAATGGGGGAAAGAAATACAGTAGAAGAAGAAGAATGGGTAGCTCTGAGGGATGAAGTAGTGAAGGCAGCAGAGGATCAAGTACGTAAAAAGACGAGGGCTAGTAGAAATATTGAATTTAATTGATGAAAGGAGAAAATACAAAAATGCAGTAAATGACGCAGGCAAAAAGGAATACAAACGTCTCAAAAATGAGATCGACAGGAAGTGCAAAATGGCTAAGCATGGATGGCTACAGGTCAATGTAAGGATGTAGAGGCTTATCTCACTAGGGGTAAGATAGATACTGCCTACAGAAAAATTAAAGAGACCTTTGGAGAAAAGAAAACCACTTGTATGAATATTAAGAGCTAAGATGGACACCCAGTTCTAAGCAAAGAAGGGAAAAACAGAAAGGCGGAAGGAGTATATAGAGGGTCTATACAAGGGCGATGTACTTGAGGACAATATTATGGAAATGGAAGAGGATGTAGATGAAGATGAAATGGGAGATACGATAATGCGTGAAGAGTTTGACAGAGCACCAAAAGACCTGGTTCGAAACAAGGCCCCGGGAATAGACTGCATTCCATTAGAACTACTGATGGCCTTGGGAGAGCCAGTCCTGTCAAAATTCTACCATCTGGTGAGCAAGATGTATGAGGCAGGCGAAATACCCTCAGACTTCAAGGAGAATATAATAATTCAAATCCCAAAGAAAGCAGGTGTTGACAGATGTGAAAATTACCGAACTATCAGTTTAATAAGTCACGGCTACAAAGTACTAACGCGAATTCTTTACAGACGAATGGAAAAACCGGTAGAAGCCGACCTCGGGGAAGATCAGTTTGGATTCTGTAGAAATATTGGAACACGTGAGGCAATACTGACCCTACGACCTATCTTAGAAGCTAGAATAAGGAAAGAGAAACCTACGTTTCTAGCATTTGTAGACTTAGAGAAAGCGTTTGACAATGTTGACTGGAATACTCTCTTTCAAATTCTAAAGGTGGCAGGGGTAAAATACAGGGAGCGTAAGGCTATTTACAATTTGTACAGAAACCAGATGGCAGTTATAAGAGTCGAGGGGCATGAAAGGGAAGCAGCGGTTGGGAAGGGAGTGAGAGAGGGTTGTAGCCTGTCCCAGATGTTATTCAATCTGTATATTGAGCAAGCAGTAAAGGAAACAAAAGAAAAATTCGGAGTAGGTATTAAAGTCCACGGAGAAGAAATAAAAACGTAAAGGTTCACTGATGACATTGTAATTCTGTCAGAGACAGCAAAGGACTTGGAAGAGCAGTTGAACGGAATGGACAGTGTCTTGAAAGGAGGATATAAGATGAACATCAACAAAAGCAAAACAAGGATAATGGAATGAAGTCGGTCGTGCTGAGGGTATTAGATTAGGAAATGAGACACTTAAAGTAGTAAAAGAGTTTTGCTATTTGGGGAGCAAAATAACTGATGATGGTCGAAGTAGACAGGATATAAAATGTAGACTGGCAATGGCAAGGAAAGCATTTCTGAAGAAGAGAAATTTGTTAACATCGAGTATAGATTTAAGTGTCAGGAAGTCGTTTCCGAAAGTATTTATATGGAGTGAAACATGGACAATAAATAGTTTGGACAAGAAGAGAACAGAAGCTTTCGAAATGTGGTGCTACAGAAGAATGCTGAAGATTAGATGGGTAGATCACATAACTAATGAGGAGGTATTGAATAGAATTGGGTAGAAGAGGAGTTTGTGGCACAACTTGACAAGAAGAAGGGACCGGTTGGTAGGACATGTTCTGAGGCATCAAGGGATCACAAATTTAGCATTGGATGGCAGTGTGGAGGGTAAAAATCGTAGAGGGAGACCAAGAGATGAATACACTAAGCAGACTCAGAAGGATGTAGGTTGCAGTAAGTACTGGGAGATGAAGAAGCTTGCACAGGATAGAGTAGCATGGAGAGCTGCATCAAACCAGTCTCAGGACTGAAGACGACGACGACGACAACAACAATAACAATGACAACAACAACACAATATTTCTGCAAGTTCCACAAAAACTTCCAGCAACAGGCAAACTCAGCAAGTTGTAGTGACTCATGCTATTTGTGTGAATGGACATACACAGTGATGCAAAGTGCAGGGTCATTACAAATGATTGAAGCGATTTCACAGCTCTACAATAACTTTATTAATTTGAGATATTTTCACAATGCTTTGCACACACATGCAAAAACTCAAAAAGTTTTTTTAGGCATTCACAAATGTTCGATATGTGCCCCTTTAGTGATTCGGCAGACATCAAGCCGATAATCAAGTTCCTCCCACACTCGGCGCAGCATGTCCCCATCAATGAGTTCGAAAGAATCGTTGATGCGAGCTCACAGTTCTGGCACGTATCTTGGTAGAGGATGTTTAAACACTGTATCTTTCACATAACCCCACAGAAAGAAATAGCATGGGGTTAAGTCGGGAGAGCTTGGAGGCCATGACATGAATTGCTGATCATGATCTCCACCACGACCGATCCATCGGTTTTCCAATCTCCTGTTTAAGAAATGCCGAACATCATGATGGAAGTGCGGTGGAGCACCATCCTGTTGAAAGATGAAATCGGTGCTGTCGGTCTCCAGTTGTGGCATGAGCCAATTTTCCAGCATGTCCAGATACACGTGTCCTGTAACGTTTTTTTCGCAGAAGAAAAAGGGGCCGTAAACTTTAAACCGTGAGATTGCACAAAACACGTTAACTTTTGGTGAACTGCAAATTTGCTGCACGAATGCGTGAGGATTCTCTACCGCCCAGATTCGCACATTGTGTCTGTTCACTTCACCATTAAGAAAAAATCTTGCTTCATCACTGAAAACAAGTTTCGCACTGAACGCATCCTCTTCCATGAGCTGTTGCAACCGCGCCGAAAATTCAAAGCGTTTGACTTTGTCATCGGGTGTCAGGGCTTGTAGCAATTGTAAACGGTAAGGCTGCTGCTTTAGCCTTTTCCGTAAGATTTTCCAAACCGTCGGCTGTGGTACGTTTAGCTCCCTGCTTGCTTTATTCGTCGACTTCCGCGGGCTACGCGTGAAAATTGCCCACACGGGTTCAACCGTTTCTTCGCTCACTGCAAACCGACCCGTTGATTTCCCCTGACAGAGGCATCCAGAAGCTTTAAACTGCGCATACCATCGCCGAATGGAGTTAGCAGTTGGTGGATCTTTGTTGAACTTCGTCCTGAAGTGTCGTTGCACTGTTATGACTGACTGATGTGAGTACATTTCAAGCACGACATACGCTTTCTTGGCTCCTGTCGCCACTTTGTCTCACTGCGCTCTCGAGCGCTCTGGCGGCAAAACCTGAAGTGCGGCTTCAGCCGAACAAAACTTTATGAGTTTTTCTACGTATCTGTAGTGTGTCGTGACCATATGTCAATGAATGGAGCTACAGTGAATTTATGAAATCGCTTCAATCATTTGTAATAGCCCTGTACATAAATATTGTGTGTGTCTATTTTTCTGTTATGTATTCTTTGATGTTAACTTTTTTCTCTGATTACTCCTTGCTTCTTACTCACTAAAGCAACTAGTGCTATGAATAGCACACACCCTGAAATTAATATACATGTGGACTACATCTTTATTTGAGCAGACTACCACGTATTTGGTGACACCGATGTGATACAAATACATTAGTACTTCAGTGCCGATTTCGACATTCCGAGTCAAATCAGAATGTACATGCATGTTAAATCTGTGCCAGCTGTGTTGGGTTTATTTTCGCACACAAATGAATACTTCAACAGCTATTACTGAGCCAGCCTAGAGTAGCGCGACGACTGGGAGAGTCACAATTCTGACAGAACAGCCCAGTATTATGGTTTGTGCAGCTAGACAGCCAGTTCATTTTAGTGCAAATTTCGTCAGATGAAACAAAAGTATAGTTAGATGATTGCAGCACTAACAGGAAACTCGGCCACTGAGGAGCAAGACATCCTCCCAACACCAGCAGCAGTGGAAAGGTATGATGCCACAAAGAATGCAGTCAGAGCAATGCATGTTGAAAAACTACGGATGGAATAACTAGGAGATTGCACTCCATCACAGCTCCTACAGCACCAATGCACACTAGCCAGCAACACAGTCAGTGATGATGTGTTATGTAATATCTGGTTGTTGAGGTTACTTGCCGATGCTCAAAGAATTCTAACGGTGTGTCCAGGAGATCTGAATGCTTTAGCACAAACAGCAGATAAGATCAAGGAGATGTATCCCTCAACAAGCACTGCAACACTGATGTTGCAACAGCATAACGCAGCTGCAGTGACTTTAGCATGGTTGAAGTCTCAGTTAGCAGAAGTAAGTACACAGGATGTCGCATTGCAAACAGCTCATACCAAACAATGGCTGAATGGACATTCATCGAGAAGCTGTAACTGTTTGCTTGCGGCATCAAACACCTGCTGATATCATAAAAAAATTCGCTAAGGACACATGAAAATGCATACCACCATGTAAATGGAAGCATGAAATGGAATCTGTGGCAGCTGCAGCTACAGCTACCTCCGCTAGTAATACGTGCCAATTATTCATCACACATTGCAGCAGAATGTTGCAATATTTAGTGAACACATGAGCTAAAGTGTCAGTGTATCCAGCAACTAAATTACTGCATAGTAACTGGGATAATTATTAACTTATATGCTGGCAATGTGTTGAAGATTAAGAACTATGGACATGTTATATTCATACTCAATCTTGGTTTCTGCCAAGTGTTCAAATGGCAGTTCACAGTGGCCGATCTTGGGGGCTGATTCCCTGTCTTTGTATGATCTGGTTGCCGACTTGCGATGGCAGTGTGTAAATGATGTGACAACAAATCTAAATGCTCAACGAAAGGTCAACTGTACTGCCCCCCCCCCCCCCCCCCCATGACAGTATATGTAATCAATGAGGATACACAAAACCCATGACTGTTGAAGGATTTTCCTGAACTGCCAGTTGAGCATGCGACAGTGCACCACATTTCACCACACTGGGTCCATCTACTAACACCCATCCTATGTGCCTGGCACCTGAATAGCTATAAACAGTCAAGCAGAATTTCGCAATGCATTATCATAAGACACCTGTTGAACTTCAAGCAGCAGCTGGTCAGCCCCACTGTACATCATTCCAAAGAAGAACTATGATTGGCATCCATGTGGTGACTGCCACCAGTTAAATGCAAGGACCATTCTGGACCATTATCCTGTGCCACATATGTAAGATTTATTCATCGATGTGCATGACAAGACAATCTTTCCCACAGTCGAATTAGTACATGTATATTACAAGATACCTGTGGCCATGGAGGATATCCCTAAAACAGCTGGCACCACATCTTTTGGAGTGTTCAAGTTTAAAAGAATGCCGTTTGGTCTCTGTAACGCAGCACAAACGTTCCAGCATTTCAAGCATAAGGTCATGTGAGACTTCAGTTTCTGCTTTGTTTACTTCAAACAAATTCCACACTGTACTGTAACGTTTCTGGTGCAAGACCATGATTGGTTGTACCACAACAATTTCAAACTCAGGTGATAGCAGCTAGAATGTCAATTTGAAGCATGTCTTCTCAAGGCACTGGCAACATTACTAGTTATTAAATATGTATGTGCCACGACCTACCATCCTACAACAGATGGCACAGTAGAGTGCCTCCATTGGCAGCCCAAGTCAGCACTGCACAGAAGTGGAATGAGGCACTGCCTATTGTGCTCCTTGGGATATGGCCATCTTTCAAGAGTTGTCTTATAGTCGTGGCAGCCAAACTCATCTATGGCCAAAAATTACAATTTCTGGCAGAATTCATGCATGATGCGACAGATGACAATGTAGCGTCATTGGATTTTGCTGTTAAATTGACAGCGCATACATGCTGGCTTCTGCCCCATCATCCCCAGAGAGCACTTAAACAGCTGCACACATGTACTTTTGCGCAATGACGCTCTTCGCAAGCCACTTACACCACCATATGAGGCACCACAAGCACTATTAAGTAGAGGCTGCAACACATTCAGAGTTGGTGTTCATGATGTGTCGACTACAGTTGCCCTTGACTGGACCAAGCTTGCATTTCTTGATATGCAAGACACACTAAAAAGGTAGCACCACCAGTTAACAAAAAGCAAAGATGCCGCAACTAAAGATCCTTCTGCATACTGCCTTGCCGACAGGCTACAACAGACACTGGACATTACTATGCAGAAGTCAATGTCGAACTTACTCACCCCTCAACCAGACATCCCTGGATTCAAGCATGCTGTGACAACACACTCTGTGCATCATGTCAGATTCAAGATGAAATATTGCTGACATGGGGAAACGGGGGGGGGGGGGGGGGGGGGGGGGGTTAATTATGTAGTGATTAGTGCTACTTCTGTGAATATGCAGACACAGTGATACAAAGTACGTAAATATTCTTTGTCTACTATTCTGTTATGTATTCTTTGACATTACTTTTTTCTCTGGTTATTCCCTTCTTCTTATTCACTAATGTAACCCAAACTATGAATAGGATACACCCAGTAATTAATATATATGGGGAATACATTTACACTTGAGCAGACTACTACAATGTAACTGCAGCAAACTTTAATGGACTGTTTACACTAAGTTGTGGAACCTATGTCTGCAAGTTGAAGAACTTGTGGAAGTCAACTCGCTGGGTGTGTTTCCACATCAAAGAACAAGTGGAAGTAGCTTCTGCATGTGACTTGCGGAAATTTATTTGCTAGTCAACACATCCCTTAACCTTCCTGTGTGTCAATTGTGTCCTGATCCTCCAAATTATTCACAAAATGCAGATCGTTCCTTAATTTTTAATATCTGTCTCTCATCAGTGTTGTTGAGGAATATCAAGTTGCATGTTCCTGTGAAGTCTCACCTGGGGCAGTTTCAGTGCACCCATCAATATCCCTATGCAAACAAGGGACAAAATTTTATTATTATTTGTGTCAAAATTTTAAAGCTCTTTTGACTTGACTTGATTTAGTTCCTGTCGTTCCCTCTGGAACATAGGGCTGTAACGAAATTCCTCCACCTGGTACAATTTCTAGCAAGTCTCTTCTCTTCACTCCAGGTTGTCCCATGCTCTGCAGCTTCTCTGTCAATCGTCCTTCTCCAGGTCTGTTTGGGATGACCATGTTTTCTAACTCCTTGAGTTAGACCGACGCCACCCTTCAAACAGCTCCATCTGGTTTCCTCAATGTATGCTCAATCCAGATCCATTTCTTTCCTTGATTTGTATATTGACTGGTTGCTAATTTGTCATTATATCTGGCCATCTCACATTTAAAATGCACTGAAAACAGCAGTTAATAAAAACTTGGAGCTGGCTTTTGATGTTGTTAGTCAAATACCCAAGTTTTGCAACCATACGACTACAGCAATGCTGTTTTGGTTGGTGTTGCAAGGCCAGCAATACTAAAAGACTGCTGCCCCTCTTCAGGAACCACATGTTTGTCTGGCCTCTCAACAGATACCCCATTATTGTGGTTGCATCTGTGGTACGGCTATCTCTATTTGGGGGGGGGGGGGGGGGGGGGGGGGGGAACGGCAGCTATACATCTTGTATCATACAGTGATATAATTTTGCATGCAACGAAATTGTCAAACAGTAGAAAAAGCTTTGAAAATGTTTGAAATTATGAGTAAAGTTTGGAAGTCCCAACGTGCTCTCATTCTCAAATGCTGGACAAATATATTCTGGGCAATTTGCATACTGTGAGTTACACTGACTCTGGACTTCTACACAGTTTTAACTTTATTACTTCTCTTATTGTATTACACGTTCAGTGTTAATAGCTGTTAATGAACAGATTATGGCAGGATTTTAAATTTTGCCAACAATTACATGAATGAAACTTACTGTCAGATTAAAACTGTGTGCTGGACCAAGACTCGAATTGAGACCTTTGCCTTTCGCAGGCAAGTGCTCTGCCAACTGAGCTACCCCAGCACGACTCACGCCCTATCCTCACAGCTTTACTTCTGCCAGTGCCTCGTCTCTTACCTTCCAAACTTTACAGTTAAGCTCTCCTACGAACCTTGCAGAACAGCATTCCTGAAAGAAAGGATATTGCAGAGACATGGCTTAGCCACAGCCTAGGGGATGTTTCCAGTGCACACTCCACTGCAGAGTGGAAATCTCATTCTGGAAACATCCCCTAGCTTATGGCTTATTTAAGCAGTTTCAAATGTTTTAACAAGATTATAGCAAAACTTGGAACAGTACACGTGAAAGTGGCTTTAAAATCCTGGGAGATTAAAACCACGTGGTGGACTAGGACTAAAAATGGACCTTCAACTTTCCCTACAATGCTCTTAACAAGTAAGTTACCTAGTGAAGAAAGAAAGAAAGAGAGGTCATAGCATACTTTGCTGCAGAGGGAAAATTGCATTCTGAATTGAAAATTAACTAATGCATAATGTTGAAAATATAGAATAAAAATTTTCATTAGATAGTCTGGGTTTCCCAAAAAGCAGAAAATGTCATTTGGGGAAAGGGGAACTAAGATGTCATAAAGAGACCAATATGCATGTACAACAACTTTATTTAAAAGTCACAGTAACAATAATGGAATTGTGAATGTTCATTAATGTTGTTATGCATTATTTTAAAAGTGGCATAGTGGTTAAGGCACTGGTCTTGCATTTGGATGGAGGAGGAATCAAATTTCTGTTCAGTCATTCAGATTTACGAGTGCTATCATTTCCCAAAACACTGAATAGAAATATCGAGACGCTTCTTTTGAATTAAGATGCAGCTTACTGCGTTTCCCATTCTTCTCCAATTTGAGTTTGTGGTACGATTCTAATGAATAACCTTATTGTTGACATTATATTAAAGCTAAATTTCTCTTTCTGCGCAATGCTGTTTGTCTTCTGCACAATGATAAATGCAAATAAATTATATATTACATACTTTCCAGCTACAATGTCATTTAGGGGATCAATAGTTGATGTTCACATTGCCGCAGGCAGCATATTCATTTCAGTACTTGAGCACTGCACAGCTGGCGCTTACTACACAGTGGCACAACAGACACCTGATGCTGCTGAGAACTTCATGCCATAGGGATGGGATACACATATACAAGGTCAGTCACCTGGAACGTATCGGGCAGCAGTCTCTGTAAAATGATTTCAGGGTAAATGGTTCAAATGGCTCTGAGCACTATGCGACTTAACTTCTGAGGTCATCAGTCGCCTAGAACTTAGAACTAATTAAACCTAACCAACCTAACAGGGTAAATGATTTAATCACAAGAAAACCTGCTGACAACCACACATCTACATCTAAGTTTGTAATTTGTAACAATATTGTGAGACGGAAAGTTGCTACTCACCATATAGTGGAGATGCTGATTCGCAGATAGGTACAACAAAAAAATTTTCACACTTAAAGCTTTCGACCAATGGCCTCTGTCAACAATAAACACACATACGCACACACACACACACACACACACACACACACACACACAAATGCAACTCACACGCACGACTCATGTGCATAAGCAATTTATAAGGAATCTGCAGACTGCCTGCATTTTCCCAGTACCCTATGAATGAAATGAAGTTTACCACATGCTGCCTACAACTGAGCCTATGTGATCATTCCATTTCATATCCCCACAAATTGTTACTCATTATATGAGCTGACCCCCCCCACCCCTGAACCATGGACCTTGCCACTGATGGGGAGGCTTGCATGCCTCAACGACACAGATAGCCGTACCGTAGGTGCAACCACAACAGAGGAGTATCTGTTGAGAGACCAGACAAATGTGTGGTTCCTGAAGAGGGGTAGCAGCCTTTTCAGTAGTTGCAGGGGCAACAGTCTGGATGATTGACTGATCTGGTCTTGTAACACTAACCAAAACGGCCTTGCTGTTGTGGTACTGCGAACGGCTGAAAGCAAGGGGAAACTACAGCCGTCATTTTTCCCGAGGGCATGCAGCTTTACTGAATGATTAAATGATAATGGAGTCCTCTTGGGTAAAATATTCCGGAGGTAAAATAGTCCCCCATTCGGACCTCCGGGCGGGGAGTACTCAAAAAGACTTCGTTATCAGGAGAAAGAAAACTGGCGTTCTACGGATCAGAGTGTGGAATGTGAATACAGGGTTATAAATACAAAATCAAATAGGGGTAATGCAGGAGTAGGTTTAATAATGAATAAAAAAATAGGAGTACGGGTAAGCTACTACAAACAGCATAGCGAACGCATTATTGTGGCTAAGATGGACACGAATCCCACGTCTACTACAGTAGCACAAGTTTATATGCCAACTAGCTCTGCAGATGACGAAGAAATTGATGAAATGTATGATGAGATAAAAGAAATTATTCAGGTAGTGAAGGGAGATGAAAATTTAATAGTCATGGGTGACTGGAATTCGACAATAGGAAAAGGAAGAGAAGGAAGCGTAGTAGGTGAATATGGATTGTGGCTAAGAAATGAAAGAGGAAGCCGCCTGGTAGAATTTTGCACAGAGCATAATTTAATCATAGCTAACACTTGGTTCAAGAATCATGAAAGAAGGTTGTATAGATGGAAGAACCCTGGAGATACTAGAAGGTTTCAGATAGACTATATAATGGTAAGACAGAGATTTAGGAACCAGGTTTTAAATTGTAAGACATTTCCAGGGGCAGATGTGGACTCTGACCACAATCTATTGGTTATGAACTGTAGATTAAAACTGAAGAAACTGCAAAAAGGTGGGAATTTAAGGAGATGGGACCTGGATAAACTGAAAGAACCAGAGGTTATACAGATTTTCAGGGAGAGCATAAGGGAACAATTGACAGGAATGGGGGAAAGAAATACATTAGAAGAAGAATGGGTAGCTTTGAGGGATGAAATAGTGAAGGCAGCAGAGGATCAAGTAGGTAAAAAGACGACGGCTAGTAGAAATCCATGGGTAACAGATGAGATATTGAATTTAATTGATGGAAGGAGAAAATACAAAAATGCAGTAAATGAAGCAGGCAAAAAGGAATACAAACATCTCAAAAATGAGATTGAAAGGAAGTGCAAAATGGCTAAGCAGGGATGGCTAGATGACAAATGTAAGGATGTAGAGTCTTATCTCACGAGGCATGAGATAGATACTGTCTACAGGAAAATTAAAGAGACCTTTGGAGAAAAGAGAACCACTTGCATGAATATCAAGAGCTCAAATGGAAACCCAGTTCTAAGCAAAGAAGGGAAAGCAGGAAGGTGGAAGGAGTATATAGAGGGTCTATACAGGGCCGATGTTCTGGAGGACAATATTATGGAAATGAAAGAGGATTTAGATGAAGATGAAATGGGAGATACGATACTGTCTGAAGAGTTCGACAGAGCACTGTAAAACCTAAGTTGAAACAAGGCCCCGGGAGTTGACAACATTCCATTAGAACTACTGATAGCCTTGAGAGAGCCAGTCCTGACAAAACTCTACCATCGGGTAAGCAAGATGTATGAGACAGGGAAAATACCATCAGACTTCAAGAATCCCAAAGAAAGCAGGTGTTTACAGATGTGAAAATTACCGAACTATCAGTTTAATAAGTCACAGCCGCAAAATAATAACGCGAATTCTTTACAGTAGAAGCAGACCTCGGGGAGATCACTTTGGATTCCGTAGAAGTGTTGGAACACGTGAGGCAATACTGACCCTACGACTAATCTTAGAAGAAAGATTAAGGAAGGCAGGGGTAAAATACAGGGAGCGAAAGGCTATTTACAATTTGTACAGAAAGCAGATGGCAGTTATAAGAGTCGAGGGACATGAAAGGGAAGCAGTGGTTGGGAAGGGAGTGGTCAGGGTTGTAGCCTCTCCCCGATGCTATTCAATCTGTATATTGAGCAAGCAGTAAAGGAAACAAAAGAAAACTTCGGAGTAGGTATTAAAATCCATGGAGAAGAAATAAAAACTTTGAGGTTTGCCGATGACATTGTAATTCTGTCAGAGACAGGAAAGGACTTGGAAGAGCAGCTGGGACTGTGTCTTGAAAGGAGGGTATAAGATGAACATCAACAAAAGCAAAACGAGGATAATGGAATGTAGTCGAATTCAGTCGGGTGATGCTCAGGGAATTAGAGTAGGAAATGAGACACTTAAAGTAGTAAAGGAGTTTTGCTATTTGAAGAGCAAAATAACTGATGATGGTCGAAGTAGGGAAGATATAAAATGTAGACTGGCAATGGCAAGGAAAGCGTTTCTGAAGAAGAGAAATTTGCTAACATCGAGTATAGACTGAAGTGTCAGGAAGTCGTTTCTGAAAGTATTTGTGTGGAGTGTAGCCATGAATGGAAGTGAAACATGGACGATAAATAGTTTGGACAGGAAGAGAATAGAAGCTTTCAAAACGTGGTGCTACAGAAGAATGCTGAAGATTACATGGGTAGATCACATAACTAATGAGGAGCTATTGAATAGAATTGGGGAGAAGAGGAGTTTGTGGCACAACTTGACGAGGAGAAAGGACCGGTTGGTAGGACGTGTTCTGAGGCATCAAGGGATCACAAATTTAGCATTGGACGGCAGCGTGGAGGGTAAAAATCGTAGAGGGAGACCAAGAGATGAATACACTAAGCAGATTCAGAAGGATGTAGACTGCAGTAGGTACTGGGAGATGAAGAAGCTTGCACAGGATAGAGTAGCGTGGAGAGCTGCATCAAACCAGTCTCAGGACTGAAGACCACAACAACATATGAGCTGACTAATTACAACTGTGAATTCCTGACATTCTACTTACAGGATGCTTTGATTTTGAATTCTGTGAAATACACAGTTTTACATATGTGACCATTTATGAATTTTGCAAATCTTTTCATCACTTTGATGTTTTATCAAGATGAGCCTGAATACTTCTGCAACATTTGTAACAGTGCTGATAAGCTGCAGAAATGGCTAGGTTTCCTAAAGAAAAAAATTCTTAAAACTGAATACATTATGCTTAACTAGAAAAAAGTTGACTGAGAAATGAAATGGAGCATTTCCAGTTTAATTCAATCAATGATAAATTAATCCACATACAATGTCTTTTTCTTTCGTTAAAAATAATTATCAGAATGAAGTTCGAAGAAAATGATTGTACTGTTCATGTGTTAAAGAACCAATTTATATTGCTTGCACACTGGAATTCACACTCTCTTTGGGTCAACAGATGCGCCCGATTCCAACCGGCTACTTTGACATAATGGTGTTGTGGTGTGTGATGTCGTAATGGCGCGGAGTTTATGAGTTGGTTATGTTTGTAGATGTTGTCTTGTTGTGTTTGGTGGTGCCCCCCCCCCCTCTCTCTCTCTTTCTGTGTGTGTGTGTGTGTGTGTGTGTGTTCCCCCCCCCCCCCCCCCCCCCCAAGTTGTAATGTTTTGTGTATTGAATATGTTTTAATTTACGTTTGTGTGTTTCACTTTTGAATTTTTGAGGTATTGTGGTTTTGGTTTTGTTTTTAATAGTTGTAGGTGGTGGTTTTTTCGTATCAATAGTTACCGTTGACCTATATAGGTCAAGGGAAATGACTGATTCCAATTTTCATAGTTTTATATGTAGGTATTGGTGTTTTGGTATTGTCAGCTGTGGTCAAGGGAAATATCTGATTGCAATTTTCGTAGTTTTTGCTGTAGGCATTGGTGTTTTGGCATCGTCAGCTGCGGTTGATCTATATAGGTCAAGGGAAGTGTCCGTTCCTGTAGATTTTGTAAATTTTTTTTTTGTTCGGCATTTTGTGTGTTCTGGGATCATGGTGTGTGTTTTTTTTGCTGTTATATTTAGCTTGTCCCCTCCCTAAAACCCCCATTTTCCCCCGGCTACCCCTTTAGTTTGATTGTATTTTTGTAGGGAGACGTTATTGTCTTATTTGTTGCCGTGTGTATGTAGTGACATCACAGCGCCATATTGGACACCCTTAGAATAGCCATTTCCGCCATATTGATGATGTCATGGGTCAAAGAAGACGGGTGGAATCGGTCACTTCCGTAATCCTCTTTCTTTAAATATCTCCACTTTGGACACCACCACTGCCACCACCATTGCGCGCACGCGCCCACACACACACGCACACACACACACACACACACACACACACACACACAGAGAGAGAGAGAGAGAGAGAGAGAGAGAGAGAGAGAGAGAGAGAGAGAGAGAGAACTAAAGTTCTGTGGAGGAACATATTTTTGCAGTGTTCCTGCAACTACTACTAAGAAATGTGTAGTTGGTTGTCTATGGCACATTAGGTAAGGAATGTACTCTATGAACACTACAGGGCAGCTCCTATACCCAGTAAGCAGTCCACTGCTTTGTATCAGAGAAACAGCGAAAGAGAGAACAATTTTCATTCTAGAGTGGAGAGCAAATGAACTAAGAAGAAATACACAGTTATTTCACATTCTACATCAACTACTGAGATTAAAACTTCACATGCTTTTCATAAAATCATTTCAGACAGCTAGTTCAGTCTATCTGTACTGCCACTCCCTTCTTCTGGCCTGCTTGTGAAAACAAAGTTGAAGTTGTATCTCTCAAAATCTGATCAGAGCTGCTTATTGAGTTTTATATGCAGACAGCTCACTATGTGGCCTAGCAAGACAACTAGAGTTGAGTTAATGTGTGTTTAGGTAATAAAGTATCAAATTTTGGTTGCATTAATGAAAGTGTCTGGCTTCAGCAGGGTGGGCACGTCATCATCCAGCTCTTACATAACCTTTTCCTCATGTAAACAGTGCTTTCTCTCATTCAGTTGTCATTACACTGATGCAGAGTTATAAGACTAATATTCTTCTACTCATTCACTCAAGTTTAATTCCCAACAAGGAGCTGGCTTTTGTATGGCAGAATGACAGGTTATTTAATATAAACGATTACTACAGAGCAGTTAAAGCATATCTGTAGTGTGTTGGTGTATAATATACTGTATTTGTGGGGAAATATCAAATATAGGAAATTCCAGGTAAAGAAAGTAAATTACAAGTAGTTTTAAAGCTTGTAAGAGTAACACTTTCATGAAAGAGATGCAGGAATATACTGGAAATAGAAATTTTGTTGTTAAGTCTACAACTGTCAAGTGAGGAAATTACTTTTAAACATAATAACATTAACAGGATATGTAAGTGATGTTAGTAACACTAAGAAAACCAACATGACAATATTAAGATACATTCAGTATCATTCCAATGTACAAATTTCACTTGCCTGACCATACAAACTGTTGAGTGGGCCTGTTATCTTACAAAGCTTATAGGCTTATGATTAGTGTTTTCTATCATACCAGGATCACACTGTTCAGAATATAATTGCGTTTACTGAAGGTTCTACTCCTGACTTGGATTTCATGTGTCCACATCTTGTGTTGGGAGCAAACTATATACAATGAGAATGAACAAATTTACTACTATAAGCAGTGTTTAAAAAATGATAACTTGTAACATACTTAGATTACCCTTCTGAAATGTTGTAGTTGTGGTGACAGACTGACCTGTAGCTCAGTCCAAGTGCTACATTAGGTTGAAAGGTAACAATTTGGTTAAGAGTTGGTGAGACCAACAGATGTGAAAGCCAAATGGGGGTTATGGTAACAAACCAACCAGTAGTGTAATCTAATTTTTATGTCCATGCTATATTAAAAAGATGCATAGGGGGCATCCAATATGTAATTTTTACAATGTTTGTGATGTGCCAAGTAATTTTAATGCAGTTTCACACCAATTGACCCACTGTAACTACCCTGTGCTCCTTAATGGAAAACATGAAAGCCCACAACTACACATTCTGATTAACTCCAATTTATAAAAAAGGACTCCACAAATAGTGCATATGTAAGTTCCAGAAAAAACTCAGGAGGCTAATACAAAGCTGAGATAACAATTTCCAAATAGTACTGCAAGAAAATGGTAAATAAAATCAGAAACAATGCAATAGAAACTAAAACTGGTAATATCAGAGGTTGAAAATACCACTTCCGTTATTAAATTCCTTTCAACATCTGGTATAATGCTCAGTTGTGGATGTTCATCCAACAGGATTGTTGAAACTAATTATGTTAACTATGAATAATGACATTCCTGATCTCCTCCTACTATACACACAATATAACTTGGCCTTCTTTGGGATTGCAGTAATCGGTTGAAACCGGATGACTTCAGCCCATTATGGATTGTTTCAATCGGTTGCCAACCTTAGCTGGGAAACAGTGCAGCATGCCACAGGGATATTTTGTTGTAGAAGTACCTGCGAAGGCAGTGTTGTTTCCAATGTTCTGCTTGGAGTTGACAGGAAACTGTTGCTAGGTGAGGGCTCAAGAAAAACATCTTAAACTGTAGGGCTACCTGATAACTTCTACAGTTATGGAGAACTCGTTAAACCGAAAGTACCTCCATAACATTCACTTGTGGATTTTTAGAAATACCACTGACATAGCTCAAAGTTTTTAAGAATGTCCTATCAATATCAAATTTGCAAAAAAGTGGTTAGAGTCTGATGACATCCTCCACCACAGTTTAACTCTTCTGCAAAATGGTGCCTAGTATACATACACTGTAACACTATTTTATCTTAAAATATATGCATATGCGCTACTATATACTGCAATAAATAAACTAATGGCTGGAAAGAAATAAAAAAATGAAGCACTGCACAACTATAGTATTTTTAGTAAATAATAGTGATATGCAACAGTCTTTCATACAATGTTATACCTAATCTACTCAAGAGTGATCACCTTCATTTATTCAGGAATTTCCATCGGTCAAAAAAATGAATTTCATTTTCGCAACATTAAATGGTGTTGATGTAACTCACGGACACAGCGAAAGTTTTCTTTTGTGAGAAAAAAAGTGATTTTGAATAAAACAAGTTTTTCCTGAAAGAAATCTTTTTTTTCTGATACAATGTACAAAGAACAAAAAATTGACACCTAATGATTCTTCCAGCGAACGAATTATTGGTAGTCAGTGTAATGCAATGAAAACTGTAAAGCCTGTTGACTAAATAAACACTTTTGACAGAATGCTGTTAACTGCTACATGGTCAAACTTTTTAGCGTTGAAAACGCTATCTGGATAAATCTGTTCATACATGATAATTATCACACCAGTTATATTACATACAGTTTCTTAGTTCGAGCATATTCCCCCGATTAACACCACCATTCTTAGGCATTACCAGACAAATAAAACAGCAGCATGACATGGGACACGCATTTCAAAGCACTTCTGTAAGAAAACACCGATATTCCTAATCTATTTTCATTTACGTTGCACATGGTCAGAGTAAAGATGGCGGCGAATGTGCCCGTTGTTGCAGGTAATGGTGATACTTTTTTCGTATACTGCCTACGTGTGAGTCTAACAGAAAGAACAAACTTTTTCTTGGTACACCATTTTTCATACTAATTGATATCTGAAATGACAGGGCTGGTCAAAGACACGTAGCACAATCATTTGTATTCGTGAATCCCGTGCTGCTGTTGTCACCATACGTAAGGGTGAAATAGATTTTATGGAATAGTATAAGACATCGAAGGTAAAGAAGTTGACTCATTTGATAAACACGTTACGGGAATTTTGACTACGAGGGCCTCTTTATTGTAGAGTTACTTTTGCAACTGTGCGAATCTAGGTTATGCGAGAGCATGTTTCTTTTCGTTTTTTACCGGCATTTATGTCTATCCAGGAAGTTCATTAGTGTAAACCATAATATTTTGCAAAACTAGACAACTCTCGCTTTATCTAGATTGTTGGCAGACACGCGTGTTTTACGCAGAGTTTGATTTTGTGTTTGACAGTTCGGGGATCAACGGGCATTTCAATCAGTTTGGGTCCACCCAGTTATGATCTTGTCTCATCGTTTGCAAGAGAGGACAGCAAAACATGCAAGACTATGGCATTCGATCCAACTGGAAAATACTTTGCCTGGGCAAACGGAACATGGTGAGTGAAGATGTTTGTTTTAAATCGCGGCGCTGCTACCAATGTTTCTTGTGTTGTACTCTGCGTTTGTGAATAGTTTTATGTAATGCTGTTGCAATAATTCTAACATTTTTGCATCCATTGGCAAATTACGTTTATGGACCAGTATGATCAATTACCATCCACTATTTACAGTTGCAGTAATGCTATCGGACCTCATGAGTCTAGTTTTCCCCATCTTTAAATAACAAGGGATTGTTTTAAAAAATGCCCCCTTGCATCTGAAAAACTACTGATGTATTACAGTGCAACAGCCATATGTCATATGTTTATCCTATCCTCCCAACATGTTAGCTGCACTAAAAGGTCGAATACACGTGATATTTAGCCTACTGAACTGGCCATTTACTTGAGGACACCATCTGTAAATAACATTCTTTTTTCAGCGGCTGACACTTCTTTAAGATCTCTTCTATAAACCACCAATGCTGAAGAAATTTTGCCAGGAACTGTGTTGAAATAAATTTCTTCTCATCCTTGGTCACACAAATTGCCTGAGAACCAGTTTTGCTTTAACCAGAGTGCTGTCCTCCTCATTTTCAAGAGTTACTATGTAATGTATCCAGATCAAATAATTTTGCTTAATAAGAAGTTAAAACCAGATATGATAGAATTGTGACCACAAGCCTGTAAAACAGGATTAAATAAATTTATTTGCAAGATGGTCAAGGTGTTTCCCTTAAGCAGCATGCGTAGCCTTTGTACCTGTGTTGAATACCATAGGGATCTTCGTTGTTATGGAACTCATGACATCATCAAATATTGACAGTAGGCCTATCATATTTGCGAATGAATGCATGTGATTAAATATGTAATGTGAAGATACTGGGGATAAAGAGGAATGTTTCATACTAGTTGTCAGCTTTGGTCAGTGCCATAGCAAGCATGCGACAAATGCTGTAAACAGCGTAGCGATCATGGCATCATATCAGTGGATATAAAAATGGGTGCAGCTAAAGGTCATACTGTCACCGTAGCCATGGATTTTTTGCCCCGCCTTTGCTAGCTTCCCCAACTAACAACTGAACTTTCAAAACACAAACCAAAAAGTGAAACCACAGCAACTGTTGACATTAAATCACTGGTCAAAGCCAACATTTAACATCGAATTTTCCTATTGATCTGACACTGAAAGGGGGAAGAAATTTTCCTGCTGTTTTCCATTAGAGAGATATAGAGTGAGTTGTTTGTAAAATGTCATGGAATTCTTGATGAGAATATTGCAACTATGCTTATTCATCTGTGAAATATGAAATATCTCAAATTACTAGGTAATAGTAGTTACTGTAGGTGGTTTTTGGTTCTTGAATATAAGTAAATGACCTAAAATAGAGGAGATAGAGCTTCATATTTTCTAAGTGGTTTTATTAAGGTCTTTTACTGCTGCACTGACTGATATTTCATTAAATGGATTCTTAGAGGGGCCTTCACTTATAACTAACTTAATTTAATCTTGGTTATAATAGAGGGAAACATTCCACGTAGGAAAAATATATCTAAAAACAAAGATGATGTGACTTACCAAATGAAAGTGCTGGCAGGTCGACAGACACACAAACATACACACAAAATTCAAGCTTTATTAACTCTGTTCATGTTAGATGTATTTTCATTGACCTGTCCCAGTTGCATTTATCTGTATATGTACGTTAAGAAGATAGACACAGAAGTACTTTTGTGTGAACGGAGTTGCAAATAGTGACAGTAGAAGGGTCTTTAAATATGTCTGCTTGTGTCTGTATATGTGTGGATGGATGTGTGTGTGTGTGCGCGAGTGTATACCCGTCCTTTTTTCCCCCTAAGGTAAGTCTTTCCGCTCCCGGTATTGGAATGACTCCTTACCCTCTCCCTTAAAACCCACATCCTTTCGTCTATCCCTCTCCTTCCTTCTTTCCTGATGAGGCAACAGTTTGTTGCGAAAGCTTGAATTTTGTGTGTATGTTTGTGTTTGTTTGTGTGTCTGTCGGCCTGCCAGCACTTTCATTTGGTAAGTCACATCATCTTTGTTTTTAGATATATTAATTTGATCTTGGTTACTTATGAAATATGTAGATGTATTGTTGCCACAGTACTTTGATTCTGATTAAAATTACTATTTATTAACACTACTTTTGTTGCATACGAACAAAAACAATAACAACACCCTATCATGAATGTGCATATGTTTTAACAACTATGTTGCCAAGGATACCATAAACAAAAGTAAAAGACTAATTAATGCATTATGTGTCAATACTTGTAGCAGAATTTGCATTTCACAGTGTCAGCTACCCAGCCACATACAACTACCCCCTTAAAAGTAATGTACAGGTATTTCTTTGGGAAATGCACTATGCAACCAGAATGGTTACTTTGTTGGATTGGTTGATGACACTCTGGAGTTTTAATGGCTGAAGCCGGCTGTTTACTTGGAAGTTAATGTGGGCTTTATGGGATCTGTATTCTTCACCAGGAAGTCTGGCTTCCATCTGTATATGGATACGGCCTTCTGACGTAGAAGTGTTTCAACAACAAAGTGCTTTTCAGAGCATGTACCAAATTTGGTCCATCCTAGATAGATGGGACAGGTGTCCTCTGTGTATCATGTATTACAAATACTTTGAAGAGGTAGTAATTTCAGGGTGGATTAAGGCAATTTTGTAGCATGATCTGGACTTGTATCAGTTTAAATAATGCAGCCTGCTGCATCAACTTGAAAATAAAGGTGGAATGTTCACAACCCAAAGAAAACAACAATTGGAAGCCTTGTTGTCATGCTGTAAGTCATTTCTGCAGCAATGGAGTTATGTTCTGGAATCACATAAGCATGGAGACCCATTAAAATCAGACACTTGATGTTGCCTTAAGGCTACGATGTTTATGGTCAACTTAACCGTCTGATGCTGGAGGTAAGCGTTGATTTTGATGAGTAGAAGACCTAGGTGTTTGTGAGGTGAGCGAACAGCTGACAGTCTCTGTCATCCTCTGTTGGTGGTGTTGGTTTTTAGGACTCCAAAATGAGCAAACCACAATGATAAGAGTGCAGTCAACATTTTCTGCAGAGAAGTCCTCTGGCCCATATGTAAGCCTGTCAATCACTGTTGAGATATACACAGAGCACTGAGAGCAAGATAGTGGCCTCACCACACCAACGTGGGTATGCAGGAAGTAATTGTTAACTTCACAGGAAGTTCCCTGAGCAATGTTTGTATCATCAGAAACTTTTGCTCATTAACAGCAAATTCATGTTTTTGCCCACAACTTTACATCTTTTTTCAGTGAAGCCCAAATGAAGCACTGTGTAATCCAGTCCACTGTGCATCTGATGCCAGGATCAGTAAACTCGTGTAGTACATGGAAGACTTGTTGGTAGGGTAGAACAACATGTGGTCTGAATTTACCTGTGGAATTATCAGAAAGTAGCTGCGACCCATCGGGTGAAAAATATTGTTAAAAATGGTAAAGAATATTTCTGGATCATTGCCTTCTGCCCTAGCAATGTCTACATAAAGGCAAATGTTAATGACTTATGGGCTACATCTACAGTCTACAAACCAGTGTGAAGTGCATGGGAGGGAGTACATTCCCTAGTACGAAGGGCTTTTTCTTGTCCCATTTATATGTGGGTAGCAGGAAGAATGGCTGTTTAAATGCTCTTGTGCGTGCTATAATTAATCTAATTTTGTACTCATTATCCTTGAGTGATGTGTAGGGGGTTGTAGTATATTTCTAAAAGTAAACATTTAAAGCTAGTTCTTGTAACTTTGTAAGTAGGCTTTCTTGGACTAGTTTGTCAGTGCATGCCAGTTCAATTTCTTCAGCATCACTGTAACTCTCTTTCATGGGTAAACCAAACCTGTGACAATTCGTGCTGATCTTCTCTGTATACGTTCAGTATCACCTGTTAGTCCTATTTGGCAGGGGTTCCACACACTTGAGCAGTATTGTAGGATGTGTCACATGAGTGATTTGTAAGCGATCTCCTTTGTTGACTGATTGCATTTCCCTGGTGTACTACCAATAAATCTAAGTCCACTACCAGTTTACCCATGACAAATGCACAGGTATTTGGAAGAATTTATTGATTAAAACTGTGGCTTGTTGATACCGTAAGCATAGGATACTACTTTTTTTGTTTCTGAAGTGCACCATTTTACATTTCTGAACGTTTAAAGCATGTTGCCAATCTGTGCACTGCTTTGAAATCTTACCAAGATCTGGCAAAATATATATGCAGCTTCTTTTTGAGTGTACTTGATTGCAGATAACTTCATCATGTGATAAAAATCTGAGGTTACTATTTATATTGTTTGACGGTCATTAATGTACCCTGTGAACAGCTGCGGACCCAACTTCCTCGGGGCACACTCAAAGTTACATGTACATCTGTCAATGAATCTCCATCCAAGATAACTTGCTGCTACCTCCTACCAAAAAATCTCCAATCCAGTCACAGATTCCCCTTGATACACCATACAATTGTACTTTTGATACTAAGTGCAGATGTGGTACTAAGTCAAATGCTTTTTGAAAATCAAGGAATATGACAGCTATCTGACTGCCTTGATCCATGGCTTTCGGTACGTCATGTGAGAAAAGTGCGAGTTGGGTTTCACATGATTGACATTTCCGAAATCTATTAGTTGGTGATGGAGGAGGTCATTCTGTTGGAGATAATTTATTATGTTGGAGCTCAGAATATGTTCTAAGATTTTACAAGTCAGTGTTGAGGATTTTAAACAAGGGTAATGATTCTTTTGGAAAACCTGTAATTGGTTTACATTTTAGCAAGAAGAAACGTGGAAGTCTCAGGGTATTTCAGGAATTCACAAAATCTCAGGGAGTTATTTGTTTTTAACCTAACAGTGTAGTTTAATGTTATTGAGCTTTACAATTCAGAAGTTTTAAAATACTAAAAATGTGTGTCAATTGTTTGAATATTAGTTCATATAAATTATATTATTATTATTATTGATATTATTATTACAGGATTAATCAATAGAAAGATTAATTGATAACGTCTTATTCTATTCCTGTTATCCTCCACCAAACCTCTTTATGTAGCGCATCTGATTTCCGAGGCTCCACTTTAAATTCTTGAGGTTGTGGAAGTTTCTCCCTGCAGGTCCGGGGGTTAGAATAGACCCGAGGTGTTCCTGCCTGTTGTACGAGGCGACTGAAAGGAGTTTCACACATTTCGGCCTTTATGTGATGGTCCCCTTTAGGGTTTGACCTCCATTCTTCAATATTTTCCTGAAGAGCGAGCCAATTGGCGAAGGGCGCCTTATGAGGTGCATCGTGTCCATCGTGCATTGAGATCTTTAGCTCAGTTTCTCGTCGTTGCATTGCAGTCCTGCCCATTCTCCATCTCTTGGGCGAGGACACCTTCCTGGGTGTGTTTTTCACCATGCACTATGCAGTGTTGATTTCTGCATCGATGATGACCATGCACTTCTTTGCACCTGATATTCAGCACGGTAGCCAGTCTGTTGTGGTGGGGCCGCCATGTAACCTGTTGGTTGTAGCCCCCTGACCACTCAAGGATCACTCCGCTGATGCCTGCGTCATTAACTCCCCACATATGCCAAGGGATAGATGCCCATTCCCCTGGGGCATTGGGCCTCCCGGCAATGGCAATCCTGCCAAGTGGCCTTTGCTGCGGCTGGGTGGCGCCCATGGGGAGGGCCCCTGGTCGAAGTGGGTGGCATCAGGGCAGATGACGTGCGATGAAACGTAGTCCATCATCTCTTGCTGGTGGTGAAACACCAGCTGTTTCTAAGCGATCACGTGCTCAATTCAGCACACAGAAGTACGACCCCCAAATCGTTCCCCTCCCTGGCCACACCATGGGAGGAATTTCAGGCTAAGGATGGCAACGGATCTTATTCGCACCGGTACCATGTATGTTTGAGAGTTGATGGGGAATCTTTCATGACAAGGAAGCCTCAGTTTTTTGTTGAGCATTTTGAGGACAAGTTCAGGGAGGTGGAGGGCTTGTCCAAAATGAGATCAGGGTCAGTTTTGATCAAAACAGCATCCTCTGCCCAGTCACGGGAGTTACTCGCTTGTTACAAGCTGGAGGATGTTTCTGTAACCATCACACCCCATAAGAGCTTAAATATGATCCAGGCTATCATATTTAACAGAGGCCTTCTTTTGCAGTTCAGCGATAAGCTGCACGCCAATTTAGAACGGTGTGGTGTACATTTCATCCAGGATGTCCACCGGGGTCCGAAGGATAATCAGGTCGCCACCGGTGTCTTCACTTGACCTTTGAGGGTGATATATTGCGCAAGATGGCCAAGGTGATTGTCTACCGATGTGATGTAAAGCCCTATATCCCTCCCCCAATGCAGTTCTTTGTCTTGGAAGTTCGTCCATATGTCTTCCCTCTGTACTTCCAGCATCACATGCCGAGATTAGGGACGCCCATTACAACCCAATACTCCATGTGCCCTCCCTCCCATCTGTGTCAACTGCGGAGAGCATCATTCGCCTTGCTTGCCTGACTGCAGGATTCTCCAGAAGGAAAGGAAAATCATGGAGTACAAGACCCGGGACAGACTGGCCTATACTGAGGCTAAGAGAAAATTTGAACGCCTACATTCTGTGTGTATGACATCATCTTACGCCGCCTCTACAACAGGTCTGGCACCATCAGCTCTACCAACCCAGGTCACCTCTCAGAGCCGGAAGACTACTCTTGGCTCCTTGATGGTGGGGGGCATTTTCCTCCCTGTTGCTCCTGCACCACTTACTTTGGGAGCAACACCCCCCCCCCCCCCCCCCCCCCCAACTATCAGGGATGTCCGTCCCCACTTCTAAGCCGGAGAAGCGTAAGTCTTCTTCGGCTTCTCTTGCTAGGAAGGGGTCTCTTGGGTCATTCCCTTCCCAGGTTTCTTCTAGTGGGAAAGACTACACCTGCCAGTGGCTGAAGAGCCCAAAAGCAGCTGGTCATAGGGCTTCACGCTCATCCTCAGTCCTGGAGACTGACCCAGTGAAGTCCTCCCAGCCAGGTAAACCCGAGGAGTAGTGAGAGAAATCCAAAAAGAAAAGCCATAAGACCAAGGAAACTGCAGTGGCACCTATACCACTGCTACCTACAAGCTCTGTGGCTGAGGATGGGATGTAGATTTTGGCGTCCGCTGAGGACCTAGATCTCTCCAGACCCTCAGACACAATGGATATAGACTGCTCAGGCAATAAATTGTTGGCAGCAGGTGACTCTGAGGTGTAAACTGCCTCATTGAATGTTCCATGCCTTCCCAGTCTCACAGTGTCATCCTCCAGTGGAATTGTGGTGATTTTTTTCCACCGCCTGGCTCAGCTATGGCAACTGTTAAGTTTTACACCTGCTATCTGCACTACCCTCCAGGAAACCTGGTTCTCAGCAATGCGGACCCCTGCCCTCCACTGCTATAAGGGATATTACAGGAACTGTAGCGACTATAATCGAGTGTCAGGTGGAGTTTACGTTTATGTCCTGAACTTGGTCTGTAGTGAACATGTGCCCCTCTCGAAGCTGTGGCTGTCAGAATAAGGACGATGCAGAAAATAACTGTCTGCAATGTATATCTTCCTCCAGATGGTGCAGTACCCCTGAATGTATTAGCTGCACTGATTGATCAACTCCCTAAACCTTTCCTACTTCTGGGAGATTTTAATGCCCATAACCCCTTGTGGGGTGGTATCATGCTTACTGGCCGAGGCAGATATGTTGAAACTTTACTGTCTCAGTTCGACCTCTGCCTCTTAAATACTGGGGCTGCCACACATTTCAGTGCAGCTCATGGTAGTTGCTCGGCCATTGATTTATCAATTTGCAGCCCAGGACTTCTCCCATCTATCCACTGGAGAGCACATGACGACCTGTGTGGTAGTGACCACTTCCCCATCTTCCTGTCACTGCCCCAGCATCAGGTGCATGGACAACTGCCCAGATGGGCTTTGAACAAGGCAGACTTTCACCTCACTGAATCTCCCCCATACGGTAACATCGATGTGATGGTTGAGCAGGTGAGTAGCACAAAACGCGATCCCTCGCTCTTAGGGTGCCCGAGGCGTAAGGCAGTCCCTTGGTGGTTGCAGGAAGTCGCTGAAGCAATTAAGGAGCGTCGACAAGCTCTACAGCGGCGTAAGTGGCACCCTTTCCTGGAGCACCTAATAGCCTTTAAATGGCTCCATGCCCGTGTTTGCTTCCTTATCAAACAATGGAAGAAGGAGTGTTGGGAGAGATATGTCTCCACCATTGGGTGCCACACGTCACCTTCCCAAGTAGGGCAAAAATCAAACGTTTTTTCGGGTACCGGGCCCCAACAGCTGTCCCTGGTGTTACCATAAATGGTGTGTTATGTACCGACGCAAACGCGGTTGCCGAGCACTTTGCTGAGCACTTTGCTCAAGCCTCTGTGTCAGATAATTAACCCCCAGCCTTTTGCACACTCAAACTGCAGCTGGAAGGGAATGTCCTCTCATTCACTACTCGCTGCAGGGAATCCTATAAAACCCCAGAGTGGGAGCTCCGCAGTGCCCTTGCACATTGCCCCGACACAGCTCCTGGGCCTGATGGCATCCACAGCCAGATGATAAAACGCATCTCATCTGACTACAAGCGACATCTTGTCATCTTCAACCAGATCTGGTGCGATGGCGTCTTTCTATCGCAGTGGCGGGAGAGCACCATCATTCCGGTGCTCTGACCCGGTAAAACCCGCTTGATGTGGATAGCTATCGGCCCATCAGCCTCACCAACATTCTTTGTAAGCTGCTGGAACGAATGGTATGGCGGCAGTTGGGTTGGGTTTTGGAGTGACGTGGCTTGCTGGCTCCATGTCAGGGTGGCTTCCGCCAGGGTCGCTCTACTACTGGTAATCTTGTGTCCATCGAGTCTGCCATCCGAACAGCCTTTTCCAGATGGCAACCCCTGATTGCCGTCTTTTTTGACTTATGTAAAGCATAAGACACGACTTGGCGACTTCATATCCTTGCCACATTGTATGAGAGGAGTCTCCGGGGACCACTCCCGATTTTTATCCAAAACTTCCTGTTGCTCCGTACTTTCCATGTCCAAGTTGGTGACTCCCATAGTTCATCCATATCCAGGAGAATGGAGTCCCGCAGGGCTCTGTATTGAGTGTCTCTCTATTTTTAGTGACCTTTAACGGTCTAGCAGCAGCTGCCGGGCCCTCCGTCTCACCTTCTCTGTATGCAGTCAACTTCTGCATTTCATACTGCTGCTCCAGTACTGTTGTTGCTGAGCGGCACCTCCAGGGAGCCACCCACAAGGCACAGTCATGGGCTCTAGTCCATGGCTTCCAGTTTTCAGCCGCAAAGCCATGTGCCATGCACTTCTGTCACCGTCGTACCGTTCATCCGGAACCCCCACTGTACCTTAATGACGATCCACTCACTGTAGTGGAGACTTATCAATTGCTAGGACTTGTTTTCAGTGCTCAATTGACTTGACTCCCTCATCTTCGTCAGCTTAAGCAGAAGTGCTGGCAGCACCTCAATGCCCTCCATTGCCTGAGCAACACCAATTGAAGTGCAGATCGCTGTACGCTGCTGCAGCTCTACAGAGCCCTTGTCCAATCCCGAATTGACTATGGAAGTGTGGTTTATGGTTCAGCAGCGCCTTCAGCATTGCATTTACTCGACCCTGTGCACCACTGTGGGGTTCAGTTACTGACAGGAGCTTTTAGGACAAGTCTGGTGACCGGTGTACTGGTGGAGGCTGGTGTCCCTCCACTGCAGATCAGATGTGCGCAACTGCTTGCCAGTTACGCAGCAAGCATTCATAGTTCCCCTGAGCATCCGAATTACCGTCTACTTTTCCCGTCTGTGGCAGTCCATCTTCCACATCAGCGGCCCAGATTGGGGCTAACGATTGCGGTTTGTGTGCTGTCCCTTCTCTCTGAACTGGAGTCCTTCCCTTTACCACCTCTACTTGCGATCCTTTCACGTATGCCTCCATGGTGTTTGCCTCGGCCGCAGCTTCATCTGGACCTTTTGCATGGCCCTAAAGACTCCGTTAACCCTGCTGTTCTCCGCTGTCACTTCCTCTCGATTCTTGATGTGTTGCGGGGCTCTGAAGTGGTTTACATCAACGGCTCAATGGGTGATGGTCACGTAGGCTTCGCATATGTTCATGGAGGACATATTGAGCAGCACTCCTTGCCAGTTGGCTGCAGTGCTTTCACTGCAGAGCTGGCGGCTATATCTCTCGCTCTTGAGTACATCCGCTCATGCCCTGGTGAGTCATTTCTCCGGTGTACTGACTCATTGAGCAGCCTACAAGCTATCAACCAGTGCTACCCTCGCCACCCTCTGGTAGCGTCCATTCAAGAGTCCATCTACAGGGTGTATACGACCCGGGAGATCTGGGAAAAACCTGGGAATTTTTTGTTGTTTTAGTTATCAGTTAAATTTTTGTAATTTTGCTGGTAAGAACCGATACTCTAACAAAGGATATTACTGTAGCCTGCTACTGCAGAACAATACTGCAGCATTAAAACACGAACAAGAGAAAAAAAAAAACGAAATAAAACTTAAATTGCAAAGGAAATGCACCATATAAAATAACACTGTGCACATACAAGCGTCTGCCAACAGCAAAATGGGTCAAAGGCTTTAGGAAGACTATGCAATGCTTCATAACAAATTACCTCCAATGAGCTTGACATCACAAGTGTTTACATTAGATTCATTTAAGCAGTTACAAGCGGGCTCAGGCAAATACGCAGTTACGTCGCGTATGAGTAATACCTTCTCCTGCTTCCGGCTACAGAAGTGTGACTGTTGGCTGTGTAAGCAGCAGTAGCAGCAACCAGCCACATGGGGTACACGGAAGAATTTTACTGGCGCGCCCAAGCTGCCAGACTCATGCGTCCGCAGCTGGCCCGGATCTAGTGGAGGATGGCGGCAAACTGTGGTATCTGGACCGGGCGGCAATTTGGGGGGGGGGGGGGGGAGCAAATTCATATTCTTGAGAAAAAAAAACCTTGTCTCTCAAAGCACCTAGCATCCAGCCCACGTCGGGCTATCAATTATTCATATGATTTTGAAACGCACCCCTGCTGGTTTTTGGACATTTTTGAACACAGTCTATGTTGATTATTATAAAATTATTTTTCAATGCGTGCATACTGTATGTGATGTCTCTGCCATGGGAATCCTCGTTGCATCTAGAAACGAACTTTCCTGCAGACAAAACGGGATGGGGCTATACGAGTTGAGTTGAATGAAGCCGAACCTGTGAATGCAACTGCTGCTTGTTTATGTGGTTGAATCGGTTTGCAAATGTTCAGGGTTGTTATGATTACTAATGAAATCCAGATTCAGACTACCAGAGTGGAAATAAACGACTAACACGAATAATAGGTAAGAAAGGTTATGTATTATCTTCACGGTGTATCCAAGAAAGTGAAATTCTGACAGAACATTTTTGGCCAGAACTCTACATGAGACAGGGCCAGTTGTAGTCCCCGGCTTAAGTTCCATTCTGGGAGTAGCGCAGAAAACGCATTGTACGAACACGTAATAATGCCTAACCGGAGAATAATTGCTTGGTAACTAAACCAGTGATTGCGGCAGGGTTAGTAAAGTTAACTGGAAAATGAGTTTTGACAGTGGTAGGAATAGTTACAGAATTAGTGATGACAAGATTGTTTATTAGAACGAGGAAGGAGAAGAAATGGGGACATCACACAAATTATGGAAGAATATGACGATTCCAAATTTATACAAAATTTCGTTCTACTACGTTTCTTTCTCGTGCATGAGAAACTGGAGCTTATGAATGAAATGTGAAACTATTTCCTAACATAAAGCTTTTTGATTGTAGTAGGCCAAACAGGTATTTTGTATTGGTACTTCGTGAATTATATTGTCGCAGTATAAAAATGATCATTATTGCCAAAGCAGTCTCACTTTTTTGGTGCCTGTTACAATTGCTGCAATATTAGAAAGGCCTATTTCATTTTGTCCAGCACACGGTGACAAAATAGACGTAATCAGATCGAGAAACCACACCAGTCTTGGGTACTATTTGTGTTAACAGCTTTTTATGTATTAGACGATGACATTTCGATTTTTCATGTAGCAAAACGTTTGTCGAAGTTTGATGAAGTAATAGTTCTTTCCCAGAAAGGAAAGCACGCCATGTAAAGCTGTAGCAAGATCAGAGAGAAAAATCGCTAGGACCTAAGGATTGAAGAAATGTGTGCTAATTTTTTAATTTTTTTAATTTTTAAAAGGGGCAAGGTGTCAAACCGGCCTACTGGGAGCAGGAGAGGCACCATAGGACATTTTAATTTCCACTGTCCTGAATATAGTTTGATGGCATCCATTACAAAATATACACGTTTGAGTTCCGCAGAGCGAAATACAGTGACGTGCGTTATAAGAATGTTGTTTGAAGAGGCACACTTAAGACCAAATAACATGTCTTACATTTCCTCGAAGGTATATCTTTTTGTATCAAACTCCTCAGAAAGATGTGCGCTACAAAATGAACTTATTTTTGAAAAGGTTTATTTTTATTTATTTATTTTTTACCTTCTGATGCACAGAGCAGTCAGAGTTAGAGGGGGGGGGGGGATAGTCTCCACGTGACCCATCTTTACATTTTCCTCTTAGTTTACTGCTCTCACGTCAAAAGAAAACAAGACAGATTTCTGTGGCTGGGAGCTATCAAGTGAATTAAAATACATCACATAATTATGGAAAGCTAAAAAATATGTTACTAGTTTCAGATTTTATTTTATTTTATTTCCACCTTTCTGACAGTCAAGCGTTAATCCCCTCGCAGAGCAATAAAGTTATTTTTGTCTGTTTGCTAAAGAAATTTGGCTTTTATTAAGCTTTCATGCTGAGGCAGTAAATTTATTTGAAACGAAGTGTTTAATTCCACACTATTCGCTGCATTTCACGTGCGTTTTCACCTTCTAGCACGTATGGCATTATGCCATAATAAAGAACCAAACATGAGATAATACAGCACTGCTACTCCAAGAAAATGTACGTCCTGAAAACCACACTGCAAAGTTTCATATCAGGTCGAGGTCTACGTCATTTGGAATCTGGGCATACGAATGTGCACTGTATGGCGAACCATGCATTTTAGCATGGTTCACGAAATTCTGACGCTCTTGGAGCATCCTCTCATGTCTTGTTTCTTAATCTTAGAGACAAATATTATTCCATAAAACCATATCCATTCAAAGGATTGATAAGTTTTACTATTCCGACGGAAAATCCCCGGCAATGAACTTAGCGACAGGCTGGCCAAACAGGTGACACAGAAACTGCGTTCTGTCTTACACTGCAGGTTTTTCCGGCTTTGGGAGACGGAATGGCTTAACAGCACGCACAAAAAAACTGCGTGTCATTAAGGAGACTACGAATGTGTGGAAGTCTTCCATGCAGGCCTCTCGCAGGGAATCAGTTGTCCTCTGCCGGCTCTGCGTTGGCCATACGTGCCTAATGCATGGTTACCTACTCCATTGCGAGGACCCACCTCAGTGTTGCTGTGGCTCCCAAATGACAGACGTCCACCTCTTGCTGGACTGCCCACTTTTAGCCGCTCTGCAACAGAGTTTTAACTTTCCCAGCACTCTGCCTTTGGTGTTGGGCGACAATGGCTCCACAGCAGCTTTAGTTTTACGTTTTATGCGTGAGAGTAGGTTTTATACTTCTGTGTAGGTTTTAGCGCATATCCTTTGCCCCTCTGTGTCCTCCACCCTAGTGCTTTTAGGGTGGAGGTTTTAATGTGTTGTAGAGCGGCTGGCTTTCCCTTTTTATTCTCGTGGTTGGCCAGCCACTGTAATCTACTCTCATGTTTTACTCTCTTCTGTTTCTAGTGTTTCTCTGTTGTTTTCTTGTCCTCTTTTGTTCCTTTTAGTGTTCATTGCCTTCCCTTCGTTCTTGAGGCTTTTCCTTTTTTTGTTTTGTGTTGTATGTTTCGTCCGTTTTATCCTCACACTTGTGGCATTGTTTTATTAGGAACAAGGGACCAATGACCTCATAGTTTAGTCCCTTCTCCCGCCTTTTAACCTTATGGAAGTTTTTTGTGGATAATCGGGTGCTGACCCGTTGACCCAACCCCCAACTAGGAGGACTAGGATTTGACATCAGGGTTTACTCCCCTAGGAGGGTTGCCTTCACCGCACGTATAGAGACCCCCATTCCCTAGGTGGGACACATTTCGTCTGGCTCCTCCATTGAGGCCTGTCCGGCTTGGGTGACCCTGCCAGTAGCTATGCTACCACTGGCATAGCCCTCAACTTCGCTGGAGCACACAAATCCTCCCGCCCAATACTGAAGGTACCTTCGATAAGGCAGTGTCCCTTGGGAGGGAATATAAATTATCAATGTGTAAAAACTCCAGTTAAACTACAGGTTACTGCCAAGAGGAAAGAAAAGTCACTATTGTGATATGCCTACTCCCCACTCACCCATCCACCTATAATTTCTCCATAGCTGGAATTCTCAGGAAATTTTTTTTCTTCTTAGTTTGGGTAGCCACCTTGTTGGACAGTAGTTTTGTGGGTCACTTCTACTACCCTTCTTGTAGATAAGTGTGATCTGCGCTCTTTTTCCAGCTGCTTGGTAGGGTTTTTGTTAGAGGAATCTACGATAAATTATAGTTGACAAAGGGGCTAGCCCAGATTCAAACTGGGTACAGAATCTGACAGGGATTCCAGCACGCCCTGGGACTTTGTTCAGTGTCAGTTATTTCATCTGTTTTTCAACAGCACTGACACTTACATCTGTTTCACTCATCTTTGCAGTGGAATGAAACTTAAATTGGTGTAATACTCCTAAGTTTTCCTTTGTAAAAGAACCTTTGGAAACAGAGTTTGTGAATAGTGTGAATTCTCTGCCCTCTATAAGATAAAGAAAGTGTTTGACTACCGAATAGGCTGCCACCTAGTTAGTTTCATGACCTATGGATCATTTGCACAATAAATTGTGATGATGTGGAATGAGTCATTTTACATCACATCGCAGTTAATTTGTATATGCAGATACATGGTGAGCATTTATGAGTGTTTATGTATTGCAAAAGTCATGATAGCTATCTTTTATCCCAAAAAATGGTAACAAATTAAAAAATTATGAAATATACAAACAGAATGTCAGTTGATATTTAAATATTATGTGTAGGGAAATGGACGAACACGCACACCACCATAAAGATAAGAAAAAGTCGAAAAAAAGTTTGTCATTGCAAACATGTTTTACTGTCAATTGCAACAGCACACCTCAGTACATTACAAAGTATGCACATTCCATGGCATCAGGAGTCTCCCCAAGAGTCCAAAGTAACATAACATGATGTGATGCTAGTTGGCAGCCCTTTCCAGGAGAATGAAGTGTGAAGAGATACCACAGTGTGATTTCAGCAGCCATTCAGGATAGATGTTCCCCAACTTGAATAGTGCTCTTACATAAAGACTGCAGCTCACCATGGAAGGAATGCGTGACAATGACGCAAGGAGCTTATGGAAGTGGTAGGAAATGCCATTCTATGTACTAAATGGTTGCTCGATGGGTAGGTCCATTCAAGCATGGCAGAGCTGCAAGGGCGTATCTGCACCGGTCCGGGTGGCCTGTCGGTGTGCGTACAGACTGTGCTCATACCCAGGTCGTCCAGTGCTTGGAGAATGACAGAAGGTGGGCGCTGGAGGAATTACTCTGCCATACTGGTATTAAGAAGACAAGTCTACAGGATTTTATGCAACGAGCCACACATGCATTAGTTTGCTCCTAATTGGGTGCCTCGTGCACTAAGTGATATGGGAAAGTGGGCACATTATGGAACTTGTAGTGTTCATCTAGCACATTATGAGACAAAGGAGACAATATGCTTACGAGAATTATCACCATAGATGACTTTTTTGCCAGTGCCTATTAGCCATAACTGAAATGCCAGTCCACGCTCACCACGCACGCATAAATTTTGTCGCAATTTTTCTCCTGTCAAATTAATGTTCATCATAGCCTTTGATGTTAGAGGAGTGTTTTTGTGCCATTTCATCCCACATGGACAAACTGTTAATGTACTGTACCACTGTTGCACATTCCTGCAATGACGCCTACAAAGCGCTGTTCAGGAGAAATGTCCTGAACACCTACACATTGCATTATGACCTCATACCAAAACTGAAAGAATCAAATATGTGAAGACATTGCCACAGCAGTGACGCTTGAGATCTGACGATTCGCTCATGGTAACATTTACATATGAACTAATCTTCCACACAGGTCAGAATTTTTAAATTAATTACCATTTTTGAGACAAAAGATAGCTGCCGTGATGTTGTAAATTATGTGCAACGAACTTCATGAGGGAATAAATGTACTGTCAAGCAGTAGCCAAAATTCCCACCTCCTTAAAAAGACATTTAAAGGATGCTTGTGAGTGAGCACTATAAATTATTGTTACAGCACATTTTGGAGCAATTCACATTTTATTTTAGATAAAATTTCAGTGAAATTCTTCAAGAAAAATACAAATGGTTAAGGAGTTTTTTCTCATAAGTTCTTCATTATCTTTTTGGATGATTTGTCGGCTGTATCAGTCCTTGTAAGAGGATCAGTCCATATGAAATCAACCAATGGTCTGGTTCTTTACATATCAGATTTTGATAATTTTTATGTGTATTTGTAGTGGTAATTGTTTACATGAAAAATCTCATATTGAAGTTTTTTGGACCTCTCATTCTGGAATTATTTCTAAAATTCATATCATTTTATTCTGTTTCTTGTAAGCTTTAAAAATGTGTGCTAATTGGCGATATTCATAAGAATCCTGAATTTTCCCAGATTAAATTATTTTTAATTTTTGAAAATTCAAAATCTGTTTTTTTTGTTTTGGAAAAAAAGTGTGTTTTATTCGTTAATGCATATGCCAGATTTCCTGATGGTGTTCCAATGAGAACATATTAAAATAAATTTCCTTTTACTGGTAAGTGCAGCACCTGATATGTAGCCTGTAGGACTTTGGACTTGTTATTGAGGTGTAAGATGGCAAAAACCAAGTAAGGGTGTCAAATTATTATTTTTTTATTTAGTGACAATCAGTTCATTCCATTATTAAAACTACATTTAAATTTAAATTCACATTTGACTATCCCGTGTTAACCGTGAACATATTTTAACACCAACATTGTCTCTATATGAAACTTCTATGCACAATGACAGTACAATATTATAAGAAAGCGTAGGAATATAGCATTCAGTCGCAATCCCGTAGGGTTTTTATTATTTATCCGTATCCAGATTTCAACTATACATAGCCATCTTTAGTGCATTTGAGTAGTTATAATCCAACAAAGTCCTAGCAGTGTACGTCACGATAGGACTTTATTGGTGTACAGGCAGGAGTTTGGTGACATGTATTGCAGGGAGTTTGTTGGGTTATAACTCATATAAATGCTCTAAAGATGGGTGTTTATAGCTAAAATCTGGATACGCGTGAATAATGGCAAACCAATGGGATTGTGACTGAAAGCTATATTCCAGTCTTTCCTTATAATATTTTAACATACAACTTAACAACACATGATTAAAAAAGACTGTGAATAATTTACTTAATTATACATTCATTTTTCAAATACATTAATATTAAATGTTTTTTATTCCAGTCTTTGATCACAATATCAATTTTGAGTAGCCAGTTGCAATAATGACTGTGTGAACGATGTGGCCTATTCTACACCTTATTTTAGATCTATGTGACAATGTTGTGCTGATTATATTTATGTGTTTCGATGATGCCATTATGGCCTTATAACTTTAGGACATGGTGTAAAAAAAGATCTGAGAATGGTCATTACGGACTGAAACCGGACATCGTCTAAAGAATTGATATTGTGATCAAAGACTGGAATAAAAATCATTTGACAGTATTGGATCACTGTTTGTATACGCGACTATGTCGCAGTTGGGGAAACATTAATATTAATCAATATTATTAATTAAACAGTGATATAGCTGTTGTTATTTAACAGTTTATTAATTGAGTGCCTTGAAAAGAGAATTTTTTTATTCGTCTTCAACAAGATAGATGTTATGATGACACACTAATTATTTTATTAGAGTCTACTATTATGTATTGCAGTTTTCTTTCAAGTGCCATGACCTAGTACTCCCAAGCAATAATGGCTGATTATTGATGTAACAACATGTCCTTTCATAATATAATCTGAGGCTTTTTGTAGCTCTTCATCTGATAGTCTTTATGTTCTTCCCATGGTAATTGTGTGATTTAACTTAAAAAGTCTGAAGTTTTTTAATTGCAATCGATTCATCTGGTATTGTTGATTATCAAACAAGAAAGTTGTGTTCCACAGTGATGTGTAAATAGAAGGTTTACGTCTACTTTCCTATCTCTTGATAGCACATAGGCTGTCCACCATGTGCTGTCATGGGCACAAGTCAGAAGACCTGTAATCTATTCAAAAGCTGCAACACCTGGACACATTTGAATTTTATGAACATCAAAACGCTTAAAATCAGAAACAGTTGTAGCTTTATGTTTGGCTTTGTTTATAAAAACAAATGGAAAATACTTTGAGTCCCTGTAACAGCTGTGGTGTTATAAAATTCTTTTTTATGATGGAGGCTCATCATTTGTCACATAGAAAAATTGACTGATTATATAGATGCTTTACCCCCAAGTTGTGGTGCATTTATCCAGTAGGAGTGATAGGTGATGTGATATTGGACAAATAAGACAGCAAACAGTTTTCACATACTTTGACTTTACTGGAATCCATTTACATACAATATGTACAGTACACTTGTACACTGCATAACCATAATTTGTGTTCACATTACAATCAATTTCAATTTACTAAATGTTTAAAGTTACAACCATTAACTTTGATGCATTTCCGAAAATGTGCTTCAAAAGAGTGTTGAACATGCCTCAACATTTCTTTGCTGATACCGGTAGACACATTCGTAATTTGTTGACATAGATTTTTGGGTGTAGTTGACATTTCTTGGTAAACTTTGTCTTTAATGTATCCCCAATAAAAAAGTCTGGAGGAGTGAGATCCAGGAAGCAAACAGGCCAAAGAACAGGCCCTCTATATCCTATTCATTGATCTTGATAATCTCTGTTTAGTATATCGCAAGCTGTAGCTGAGTAATGAGCAACCGTTGTGTTGATACCACATGGCACCCTGTTCCACAAGGGGCACATCTTCTTGCAACAATGGAAGTTCTTGGTCCAAAAGCTTTCCGTATTTCTGACCATTTAGTTTACCATCAATGAAGTATGGTCCAGTGGTACGTAATCCCAGAACTCCACACCAAACACTCAAGACTCCACTGCTTTTGATGCTGAGCTTCCTGTAACCATCTTGGATTTTCCGCTGACGTATTATGTCGGTTCACTTGAGCATGATTTGTGAATGTTGCCTCATCAAAAAATAAAGTATTTGAAAGTGTACCATTTTCAATTTGTAGTAGAGCCTGTTGTATCAAGCATCCATGATTACAAACTGAAGTGGAGTTCACTAAGAATAGTAGGTAATGTTCTTATGACATTTAAATTGGTACTGGATAAACAATGTGCCGATGTCAACAAACCTGTAAGAGTATCACTACGGGAGTACAAATAAAAGATCAACAAACAAGCTGACTTAAACAAATGAATTTCCTTCATTGAATAACAATAACAAAAGAAAAATAGAGATAGAGAGAACTCAAAATGTGTGAAAACCATTTGCTGTCATATTTGTCCAATATCACATTACCTGTCACACCTGTTGTATAAATGTATTACAATTTTTATGCTCAAAATTGAATGCCCTTTCCATTTCTGTAGAGGAAATACACTATTGCCTTTAAAAAGATACTGAGAATGGCATTTTAAGGATGAGTTATGGTCAATCTCTTATGTCCCCGTATAAATACTGCAATGGCGGAAGATAGGACCAAGATTAATTCAAGGTCATAGTGATCTCTGTAAGGAGGAATTGATCTATGAAATTACAATGAGAGGGAGATGTTGAAGCAGACGGAGGAGGTTGACTTGGAGCAACCAGTAGTGTTGTCCAAGGAGGAGCATGATATAGAAGCTGCACTTCCAGTCGTTGAGACAGTGTTGAAAGAGCTTGATATTTGTCATGACCTCTTAGTTAATTCTGTGCCATCCACAGGTCAGATTCAGAAGCTGGGCGCAGGGCTGGAACATTACAGGAACAGAATTAAGGATTTGATGTTGGTGACTAAAATAACTTCTAAGTGACTAAAACTACTACTAATAGATCACAGTTGGTGGAACTGCAAGACAGCTGTTTTACCTTCTAACTGTGGTGGGCTAGTTTTAGATTGAGGTCGAGAGAAGAGGGGGGTTTGGTAGATAAAACTATAGGGAATATTGGGTTTAGTCACTTTGGTAAGATGTTCAATCTGCTTTGTAGAAAAGGGGGGGGGGGGCACTGCAAGCAGTTAAGATTTTGTATATTTTTGATTAATTGGAAGAGAAGGGTGGAGCCTTAAACATTAGACAGGAGGAATTGTTAAGAGTAGTAGCCACTAAGGTTGATGGGGTCTTGTTGGAGAAGGTGCAAAATTGTCATTTTTCAGGGTGAATTTCATTACACAATATGCAGGGGATCCTTACCCCATAGAGTGATGCAGGAGCTCATTTGTTTGAATTATGGGTGCGAGCAAGATTTTCAGCAACAGTTCACCTACTGTGTAGGTAGAGTTAAGTCGCAAGTTTACAGCATATCCTAGAGGGTATGGAGCCGGAGAACTGACAAGAGATTGGTGTTGTGTAAAAAAACCCTTGATTATATTACCTTGAGTGATATGGTTGCCATGCAAGGGATTGCTTATGTCAGTGAGCGAAAGAAAGAGAAAGGAACTGTGGAAACCAAACTATGTGACAGTACCACGTCTGCGGCCGAATGGAACTTAAGGTTTTTTGCTTGTGGATGACACAGTCACTTAGCCTGGCATTGTCCTGTAGGTTGAGGCAGGGGAACAGAACAGTGCCAGTCGGACCACTCATCCTGTGTGGTGACTATGGGAGAAGTGCGGGTTGGGGCAGTTAAAAGTGTAGAATTGAGACTGTCTAAACGGATGCCGTAAATATTTTGTTATGTTCATAATGAGCCAGTCGGTGGCTTGCTGGATTCAGGCAGTGTTGTGGTGACATTGACCTGCAGTGGGCCAGTAGAAATAGTAATTTTTAGCAAATGGGGAAAAACTGAAAAGGAATCAGTGCCGTCAGTGGCAGCTAGCAACACCCAGCTGGATGTCCAAGGAGTGCTGGTTATCGGATTGAGAATGCAAGACGGAAGGTTAAGGTTATGATGATTGTGTTTGTCAACTCCGTTAATCATTGGCTCACATGTGATAAGGAAGGTCAGGGTAGTTTTTGACTGGGCAGGCAGTAGTTACTCTTATAAGTGTGCTCAAATTCTGAGGTATCGGTTGTGTGATCATGATAGGCCAAATGATACAAGGAAATGTTCCTGAGGCAGAAGGGGAGGCAACACCAGTGAAGGAAGGTGGCACTTGAATGATTTGGAGCATTTCAGTAATGAGCAGAGGCTCCCAAGTACCTGAACTGTGTTGTATTGAGTTGGGAATCACTTTGCAAGTGGAATATGAGATTGCTCATTAATCAAGTGCCCGCGAGGAAGGTGCCATACCGATTATCTGCACCCAGACTAAAGGAGCTTAAAGGGTGCATTGAGAAGGTACTACAGCGATGGGTCATTACACTGTCGAGATTTTCTTATATGGCATCGATATTTTTAATCCCCAAACCAGATGGAGGTTCAAGACTGGTTGTAGATTATAATGAGCCTATATAAAAAGGTGGTTCTTAGGTCAGTTTCAATACCTGATTTTCATGTTTCGCCTGGTTCGAGGGCACAGCACTGTTTACAGTACTTGATTTGAACCAGGCCTACAATCAGATCCCCTTACATAAGGACTCTAGGAAAATCACTGCATTTATTACAGACTGGAATTTATTTGAATTTGCAAGGCTCCATTTGGTGTGGCCACTGGGGCGGCAGTATTATTACAGTTCTTGAACTCCCGTCTTCTCACATATTGAGTTAGAGTTTGTGTTCCAGTGACTGTGTGATATGCTTGTGTGTAATACGGCTATGGATGAACATTGGGGTAATTTGAACGAAGTCTTGGGTAGATTGTGTAATGCTGGGTTGACTGTTAACCCAGATAAGGTGAAGTTTGCACAGAGAGCATTTCTGGGTCATATAGTGTTTGCAGAGGAAGTAGTTGTTGATCCCCAAGAGAGTACAAGCTTTTCTGTGTTGTCCAAGATCTATCATAGCCAGTTTTATTGGCATGGCAAATGTTTTTAGGAATTTTGTCCTTCAATTTGCTTAAAAGGCATCCCTGTTGAACCATGTCAGATGAAACAGCAGAAGTTTGAGTGGGATCCATCACAACAAGCTGCCTTTCAGGCACTGAAAGAAGCATTTTCCTCAGCTCCAATATTAGTGTTGCCCGATTTTGGATTGCATATGCATTGAGGGAATTATTTGATGCGGAGAGGAAATACTCAGTTTAGGAGCTTGAGGCACTGGCAGTTCTTTTTGCCCTGCAGAAGTTCCATTATTATATGGAACATACCACCTTGCAGCTTGAGATTGATAATTGGGCATTGAGAACCTGTCAGAAGTAGTTTACCTCGTTGTGAAATTGAACTAGATAGTTCCTGCGAAATAGTAAGGGTAGAGGTTATACTTGACAATTGGACTAAACTATTAATTGGATTGTTTTACCGACCCCCCAACTTGGAAGATATAGTTGCTGAACAGCTCAAAGAAACCTTGAGCCTCGTTTCAGATAGGCACCCCACTCATATAATTATAGTCGGTGGTGACTTCAATCTACCCTCGATATGCTGGAAAAATTATACGTTTAAAACCTGCGGCAGACATAAAACGTCACCCGAGATTGTACTGAATGCTTTCTCAGAAAATTATTTCGAACAGTTAGTTCATGAGCCCACTTGAAGTGTAAATGGTTGCAAAAGCATACTTGACCTCTTAGCAACAGATAATCCTGGACAAATAGGGAGTATCGTGACAAATGCAGGGATTAGCAGCTGTAAAGTAGTTGGTGCTAGGCTGAATACCGTAACACCTACAACCATAAAAAAGAAATGCAAAGTACAGCTGTTCAAAAAAGCTGATAAAAATGTAAAAATGCTCTTAATGCCTTTTTTAGTCTGTAGAAGGTAATTATCATAAAACCAACTCCAGGAACTACTACAAAATCTTTGGGAAACAACTACAACAATATGAGGCCCCTACACTAATACTGAAAGATGAAGATGGAAGAATGACACACAGTAACAAGGAAAATGCAGAAATCATGGCAAAAGCATTTTACAAACTTCTGAATTGCGAGGAACCCAAAGAACCCTTACAAATCAACATAAATACCCCAATAAAAACCAAACCTAACAAACTAGACCCTCCAACTTTCCAAGAAGTAGAAGAAATTCTTAAAGAACAAAAAAATTATAAGGCATGTGGAGAAGATCAGGTTTTTGTTGAAATGTGGAAATATGCAAGTGACACAGTCAAGACCTCCTTACACATGGCTCTAACAAAAATTTGGGTAACAGAACAATTTCCCGAACATTGGACCACAGCTATCATCCACCCACTACACAAAAAGGGAGATAAGAGCAATGAAGACAACTACAGAGGAATCTCTCTTCTAGATTGCACATATAAAATTCTATCCAAGATCCTATATGAAAGAATCAAGGAGCAATTAGAACAGGAGTTAGGGGAATATCAGGGAGGTTTCAGACCATGGAGAAGCTGTGCAGAGCAGATAATTAGTTTAAAATTGATTATGGCATACTACAAGAAACAGAACAAACCTCTGGCAATAACATTTGTAGATTTTAAGAAGGCATATGACTGTCACCACAGACCTTCAGTATTAAAAATTTTAAGAAATCTAGGACTCCATCCAAAACTAATTAAAATAGTACAACTCACTCTAACCAACACCAAATCAAAAGTGAAGTTTAGAGGAGAAATTTCAGAACCATTCCTCATAAAAACAGGCTTAAGACAAGGTGACTGCCTATCACCATTACTTTTCAACTGTGCACTGGAATACATAATGAGAGAATGGTACAAGGACAATCCAAAGAGGATAAGAATTGGAAGTGCAAAAGATGATATTAGCTTAAAATGCTTGGGATTCGCTGATGATCTTGCCCTCCTAGCCAACACCGTTCAAGAAGCCAGGCAACAAGTGAAATCACTACAAGAAATAGCAGAGAAAGTAGGCCTTAGAATATCATTTGAAAAAACGGAGATTATGCTAACCTATCCACCACTTGCAAACAAAATCACAATAGGAGAACAGGAAATCAAAATTGTTGATAAATTTAAATATTTAGGCGAAATAATAACATACAATCTAAATGAGAAGCCATCATGGCAAAATAGAATAAAAAAACTGAACTATGCAAATTACATTACCAAAACTACATACAACAAAAAAAGCCTATCTATAGATGCAAAATTAAAACACTATAAAACAGTTACACAACCAGAAATAACGTATGCAGCTGAAACTATCTTCAAAACAGCTAATACAGCAGAAATTGAGAGAATACTAAAAATAGAAAGAAGAATAATTAGGACATGTATAAATAAACAGTATAAAATAAATGGACATTGGAGAATAGCATCAAATGAAACAGTATATAAGAAAATAGAACCAGTCATGAGCACAATCAAGAAGAAACGCATCTCATTCTTTGGACATCTGATTAGAACTCCAGAAAACAGAATTATTAAAAAAATAATACAAAAATTGTGGAATAGCAAGAGCGACATTAAATGGATCACAGAAATTAAGGAAGATATAAAAGAACTTCAAATTACAGTAGATGACCTAAAAAACAAGACAGAGAAAACCAGAATACTGCAAGACCCGCAAACCAGACTACAAATGAAAATCAATAAAAGGAGTACAGGAAGAGTTGTCTCAGATGAAGAAAGAAAGAAAATATCTGAAAGAATGAAGAAATATTGGGCAGACAGAAGAGCAAAACACCTTTCATATAAGAATAGCCTCTAATAATTATATTACATAAATATATTAAGTTATTGTTGAACCAAATTGTATCCATGTGTAACAACTTGTTTAGAACTTTGTATTTTTGACTACAGTGGTCCAATGAAGACCATAAAATAAATAATAATAATAATAATAATAATAATAATAATAATAATAATAAACCCCGTGGAGGCCCGGGAAAAGAATAGACCTCCGGTATGTTCTGCCAGTCGTAAAAGGCGACGAAAAGAACAAACCACTAATAGGGCTAACCCCCCTTTTAGTGTGATTACTTGGTTCAGGACAGAACTAAAGAAGCCTCGGACAAGCGCCGTCATGGTCGGGGACGACGCTTGAACCCTATGCCCGCCCACAATGGTAACAACACTGCTAGCCAACTGGAAAATGATTTAAATCCAAATAGAGGTGTTTTGCAGGATATGCTTCCTGCAACCATCCTAGAAGGAAAACAAAGACAGAGGATGAGATGGTCAGATGAAGTTAATCGACACCTCATGTTCTGTTATTACCAAGCAACAAACCTAGGAACCAACACAACTGGATACAGATCACAAGTATACACAACATTTATTACCAGATACCCGGAATTAAAATTTTTAACAGAACAACGACTAGCTGATCAGATCCGTGTAATAATAAAAAATAACAGGATACCCCAGTCAGAATTAGAAAACATCAAACAACAAGTACAACAAATACTGGAACAAAATAATGTGCAATCAGAAGAAGAAGAAAATACAGTAATGGACTCAAACATCCCAGAGCAAACAAACAAAGACCAACACGCATCAATTAAACAATCAGAGGAAAACGAAATCTTAAGACAGCCACCAGAACAAGCACAAATAGAACACGAAGAGACACACGTGTTAGATATAGAAGAGAAATTTCAGCTGACATATATAGAATACAAAGACACAAATACAGACATCAGACCATTCTTGCATAGACCACCAAATAACCCACAAGTCGAAACAACAATAAAAACTATCAACACAATCATACACAACAAAATAAATGAAAATACAACTATGGAAGAGTTACAACTACTGGTTTATATAGGAGCACTCACTACACTAAATATACACACTAGGCAGAGATCAGAACAAACCAATACACAGAAGAAACCCCCAAACCAGCATGGCAACACAGGCTACAGATCAGAATAGAAAAACTGAGAAAAGACATCGGACAGCTAACACAATTTATAAGAAATGAAATATCAGACAAAAAACGAAAAAGGTTAGGTAAAATCTCACAACAAGAAGCAATAGAGCAATTAGATGAAAAGAAGCAGAAATTACAAGCATTGGCCAAACGACTTAGAAGATACAAAAAAAGTGAAAATAGAAGGAAACAAAACCAAACATTCAACACAAACCAAAAGAGATTTTACCAAACAATAGATAACACACACATTAAAACAGACAATCCACCAAACATAACAGACATGGAACACTTCTGGAGCAACATATGGTCAAATCCGGTACAACATAACAGGCATGCACGGTGGATACAAGCAGAAACAGACACATACAAGATGATACCACAAATGCCTGAAGTGATAATTTTGCAACATGAAGTCACCCGAGCAATTAATTCTACACGCAATTGGAAATCCCCTGGAAATGATAAAATAGCAAATTACTGGCTAAAGAAGTTCACCTCAACACATTCACATCTAACTAAATTATTTAACAGTTACATTGCAGACCCATACACATTCCCTGATACACTTGCACATGGAATAACCTATCTGAAACCTAAAGATCAAGCAGACACAGCAAACCCAGCTAAATATCGCCCCATAACATGCCTACCAACAATCTACAAAATATTAACTTCAGTCATTACACAGAAATTAATGACACATACAACACAGAACAAAATTATAAATGAAGAACAAAAAGGCTGCTGCAAAGGAGCACGAGGATGTAAAGAGCAACTGATAATAGATACAGAGGTGACATATCAAGCTAAAACTAAACAAAGGTCGCTACACTACGCATACATTGATTACCAAAAAGCCTTTGATAGTGTACCCCACTCATGGTTACTACATATATTGGAAATATACAAAGTAGATCCTAAATTGATACAGTTTCTAAACATAGTAATGAAAAACTGGAAAACCACACTTAATATTCAAACAAATTCAGATAACATCACATCACAGCCAATACAGATTAAGCGTGGAATATACCAAGGAGACTCATTAAGTCCTTTCTGGTTCTGTCTTGCTCTGAACCCACTATCCAACATGCTAAATAATACAAATTATGGATATAATATTACTGGAACATACCCACACAAAATCACACATTTGCTATATATGGATGATCTAAAACTACTGGCAGCAACCAATCAACAACTCAACCAATTACTAAAGATAACAGAAGTATTCAGCAATGATATAAATATGGCTTTTGGAACAGACAAATGTAAGAAAAATAGCATAGTCAAGGGAAAACACACTAAACAAGAAGATTACATATTGAATAACCACAGTGACTCCATAGAAGCGATGGAAAAAACAGATGCCTATAAATATCTAGGATACAGACAAAAAATAGGAATAGATAATACAAATATTAAAGAAGAACTAAAAGAAAAATATAGACAAAGACTAACAAAAATACTGATAACAGAATTGACAGCAAGAAACAAGACAAAAGCTATAAATACTTATGCTATACCAATATTGACCTACTCATTTGGAGTAGTGAAATGGAGTAACACAGACCTAGAAGCACTCAATACACTTACACGTTCACAATGCCACAAATATAGAATACATCACATACATTCAGCAACAGAAAGATTCACATTAAGCAGAAAGGAAGGAGGACGGGGATTCATCGACATAAAAAACCTACATTATGGACAGGTAGACAATTTAAGAAAATTCTTTCTAGAACGAGCAGAAACTAGCAAAATACACAAAGCAATCACTCATATAAATACATCGGCTACACCACTGCAATTTCATAACCACCTTTACATCCCTTTAGATCATGTAACATCAGCAGATACGAAGAAAGTAAATTGGAAAAAGAAAACACTACATGGCAAGCACCCGTATCATCTAACACAGCCACACATCGATCAAGACGCATCCAACACTTGGCTAAGAAAAGGCAATATATACAGTGAGACGGAAGGATTCATGATTGCAATACAGGATCAAACAATAAACACCAGATATTACAGCAAGCATATTATTAAAGATCCCAATACCACAACAGATAAATGCAGACTTTGCAAACAACAAATAGAAACAGTAGATCACATAACAAGCGGATGTACAATACTAGCAAATACAGAATACCCCAGAAGACATGACAATGTAGCAAAAATAATACATCAACAACTTGCCATACAACATGAACTAATAAAACAACATGTTCCCACATACAAGTATGCACCACAAAATGTACTGGAGAATGATGAATACAAATTATACTGGAACAGAACCATTATAACAGATAAAACAACACCACATAACAAACCTGACATCATACTCACCAATAAATAGAAGAAATTAACACAACTAATCGAAATATCCATACCCAATACAACAAATATACAAAAGAAAACAGGAGAAAAAATTGAAAAATACATCCAACTGGCTGAGGAAGTCAAGGACATGTGGCATCAGAATAAAGTTGACATCATACCAATCATACTATCAACTACAGGAGTCATACCACACAATATCCACCATTACATCAATACAATACAGCTACATCCAAACTTATATATACAATTACAGAAATCCGTAATTATTGATACATGTTCAATTACCCGAAAGTTCCTAAATGCAATATAACATATACCGTACAGTTAAAAGGAAGTGACGCTTGATCAAGGTCCGCGTCACGTCCCATTTTTAACCAGACTTAACGTCTGAGAAAGTAAAGAAATAATAATAATGCCTTTTTTAAGACACAGTCTCCACTCCTTCTGATCTGATCATGTAAGCATAGAAAAGATGTGGAATGATTTCAAAGAGATAGTATCAATGCCACTTGAGATATATATATACCACATAAATTGATAAGTGATGGTACTGATCCCCCATGGTACACAAAATGGGTCAGATCACTGTTGCAGAAGCAACGAGAAAAGCATGCCAAAATTAAAAGAATGCAAAATCCCCAAGATTGGCAAAGTTTTGCAGAAGTTTGAAATATAGTGCATACTTCAGTACGAGCTTTTAATCATTTCCGCAATGAAACTGTCTCGGAATCTGGCAGAAAACCCAAAGAGATTCTGGTCATACATAAAGCACACCAGTGGCAAGATGCAATCAATGCCTTCACTGTGCGGTAACAACGGTGAAGTCACTGATGACAGTGCCACTAAAGCAGAGTTATTAAACATGGTTTTCCGAAACTCCTTTGCCAAAGAAGATGAAGTAAATATTCCTGAATTCCAATCAAGAACAACTGCGAAGATGGGAAACATTGAAGTAGATATCCTCGGTGTAGCAAAGCAGCTTGAATCACTTAATAAAGGCAAGGCCTCCGGTCCAGATTGTTTACCAGTCAGTGTCCTTTCAGAGGATACTGATACAATAGCTCCATATTTAGCAGTTCCATGCCTAAAGACTGGAAAATTGCGCTCAAGTCACACCAATACCCAAAAAGAAAAATAGGAATAATACACTGAATTACAGGCCCGTATCACTAACGCTAATTTGCAGTAGGGTTTTGGAACATATACTGTGTTCAAACATTATGAATTACCTTGAAGAAAACGATTTATGGACACATAGTCAGCACAGATTCAGAAAACATCATTCTCGTGAAATGCACGTAGCTCTTTATACTCATGAAGTAATGAGTATGTCAAATTGATTGCATATTTTTAGATTTCCAGAAGGCTTTTGACACCGTTCCTCACAAGTGTCTTCTAACCAAACTGGGTGTCTATGGAACATTGCCTCAGTGGTGCAACTGGATTCATGATTCCCTGTCAGAAAGGTCACAGTTCGTAGTAATAGATGGAAAGTCATCGAGTAAAACAGAAGTAGTAACCGGTGTTCCCCAAGAAAGTGTTATAGGCCCTCTATTGTTCCTGATCTATATCAATGAGATAGGAGACCATCTGAGTAGCCCTATTAGATTGTATGCAGATGATGCTGTCATTTACCGTCTTTTAAAGTCATCAGATTACCAAAACGAATTGCAAAATGATTTAGGTAAACTGTATGGTGCAAAAAGTGGCAGTTGATCTTGAATAAAGAAAAGTTTGAAGTTATTCGCGTGAGTACTAAAAGAAATCCGCTAATTTTTGATTATGTGATAAGTCACACAAATCTTAAGGCTGTAAATTCAACTTAATGGATTACAATTACAAGTAACCTAAATTGGAACTACCACATAGATAATGTTGCAGGTAGAGCAAACCAAAGACTGTGATTCATTGGCAAAACACACAGAAGGTGCAGCAGGTCTTTTAAAGAGGCTGCTTACACCACACTTGGCTGCCCTATTCTGGAGTATTGCTGTGTGGTGTGGGATCCGCATCAGGTGGGACTGACAGATCATCATCATCAATTAAGACTGATTATGCCTTTCAGCGTTCAGTCTGGAGCATAGTCCCCCTTATAAAATTCCTCCATGATCCCCTATTCAGTGCTAGCATTGGTGCCTCTTCTGATGTTAAACCTATTACTTCAAAATCATTCTTAACCGAATCCAGGTACCTTCTCCTTGGTCTGCCCCAACTCCTCCTACCCTCTACCCTCTACCGCTGAACCCATGAGTCTCTTGGGTAACCTTGCTTCTCCCATGCGTGTAACATGACCCCACCATCGAAGCCTGTTCTCCCTGACTGCTACATCTATGGAGTTCATTCCCAGTTTTTCTTTGATTTCCTCATTGTGCACACCTTCCTGCCATTGTTCCCATCTACTAGTACCTGCAATCATCCTAGCTACTTTCATATTCGTAACCTCAACCTTATTGATAAGGTAACCTGAATCCAACCAGCTTTCGCTCCCATACAACAAAGTTGGTCGAAAGATTGAACGGTGCACAGATAACTTAGTCTTGGTACTGACTTCCTTCTTGCAGAAGAGAGTAGATCGTAGCTGAGCGCTCGCTGCATTAGCTTAGCTACACCTCGCTTCCAGTTCTTTCACTATGTTGCCATCCTGTGAGAATATGCATCCTAAGTACTTGAAACCGTCCACCTGTTCTAACTTTGTTCCTCCTATTTGGCACTCAATCCATTTATCTCTCTTTCCCACTGACATTACTTTTGTTTTGGAGATGCTAATCTTCATACCATAGTCCTTACATTTCTGATATAGGTCTGAAATATTACTTTGCAAACTTTCAGTAGAATCTGCCATCACAACTAAGTCATTCACATATGCGAGACTGCTTATTTTGTGTTCACCTATCTTAATCTCACCCAGCCAGTCTATTGTTTTCAACATATGATCCATAAATAATATGAACTACAGTGGAGACAGGTTGCAGCCTTGTCTTACCCCTGAAACTACTCTGAACCATGGACTCAATTTACCGTCAACTCTAACTGCTGCCTGACTATCTATGTAAAGAGCTTTAATTGCTTACAGAAGTTTGCCTCCTATTCCATAATCACGTAGAACAGACAATAACTTCCTCCTAGGAACCCGGTCATATGCCTTTTCTAGATTTATAAAACATAGATACAATTCCCTGTTCCACTCGTAACACTTCTCCATTATTTGCCGTAAGCTAAAGCTCTGGTCCTGACAACCTCTAAGAGGCCTAAACCCACACTGATTTTCATCCAATTTGTCCTCGACTAATACTCGCACTTTCCTTTCAACAATACCTGAGAAGATTTTACCCACAACGCTAATCAAAGAGATACCTCTGTAGTTGTTACAATCTTTTCTGTTTCCATGTTTAAAGATTGGTGTGATTACTACTTTCTTCCAATCTGATGGAACCTGTCCCGACTCCCACGCCATTTCAATTATCCTGTGTAGCCATTTAAGACCTGACATTCCACTGTATTTGATGAGTTCCGATTGTCCAAAATACTTGTCATTTCCTTCTTACCTCCCTTTCGAAGACTGCTAATTACACTCCAGAATGGTTTTCCAGCAGCTTGACCCAAGGTCTCCAACCTGTTTCCAAAGTCTTCCCAAGATTTCTTCTTGGATGCTGTAATTATCTGTTTGGCTTTGTTTCTTTCGTCAACATAACTTTCTCTGTCTACCTGAGTTCTAGTATGTACCCATTTTTGATGTGCCTTCTTTTTCCTTTTACAGGCTGCCTTGACTGTGTCATTCCACCAAGCTGTTTGCTTCATCCTACCTTTATACACTACTGTTCCAAGACATTCTTTGGCCACTTCTAGAACTGTGTCCCTGTACCTTGTCCATTCCTTTTCCAGTGGCTGCAATTGACTACATTCAACTAACTGGTACCTTTCTGAGATCACTGTTATGTACTTGTGTCTGATTTCCTTATCCTGAAGTTTCTCCAATCTTATCCTCCTACACATGGACCTGACCTCCTGCACTTTCGGCCTCACAATACCAATTTCACTGCAGATTAAATAGTGATCAGTGTCATCAAAGAATCCCCTGAATACACGTGTGTCCCTCACAGCCTTCCTGAATTCCTGATCTGTTGTTATATAGTCAATGACAGATCTGGTATTCCTGCCGTCCCAATTATACTGGTGAATGTTCTTATGTTTAAAAAAGGGAGTTTGTGATTACTAAGTCCATACTGGCACAGAAATCCAAGAGTTGTTTCCCGTTCCTGTTGGCCTCCATATCCTCTCCAAATTTACCCATAACCTTTTCATACTCTTCTGTTCGATTTGCAATCCTGGCATTAAAATCACCCATGAGCAGAACACTGTCCTTGTCCTTTACTCTAACAACTACATCACTGAGTGTGTCATAAAAACTATCCATCTTATCTTGATCTGTCCCTTCACAATGTGAGTATACTGACACAATCCTAATTTTCTTGCTAGACACTGTCAAATCTATCCACAGCAGTTGTTCGTTTACATACCTTATTGCAACTACACTGGGTTCCATTTCTTTCCTGATGAAAAGCCGTGCACCCCATTGTGCTATTCCTGCTTTGACTCCTGACAGGTAGACCTTGTATTCTCCCACTTCCTCTTCTTTCTCACCCCCTTACCCGAATGTCACTAACAGCTAAAACGTCCAACCCCATCTTACTTGCAGCCTCTGCCAACTCTGCCTTCTTCCCAGAGTAGCCCCCATTGATATTAATAGCTCCCCATCTCGTTACCATTCGTTTGCCGAGTCGTATCTTAGGAGTCCCTGGTTTGTCAATTAGAGGTGGGACTCCGTCACCTCAAAAGGTCCGAGGCGTTTTGCTCTGATTGTTGCCAGCATCATATTTATAGTACCAGGGAAGCAGGTTGCTAGCCTTACTTGCCCTGGGTCCCATTGAGTTTAACCCTAACGGTTGAGGGACTAACCGGTGGATTTGGTAGTCTTTGCCGTCTGAGCACAAAGGTGGCCACGACTCGGAATATGTCCGAGATGCCCAGCCTTATTCGAAAGTAACTGGTATCCCGACTGTCAGGACCACTTACTTGGCCTCTCATACGTTGCCCGTGGTTCATGAACTAGGACATGATACCAGGAACCCACACCATGAACCATGACTGACAGATGATATCGAAAAAGTTCAAAGAAGGGTAGCTCGTTTTGTACTATCCCAAAATAGGGGAGATAGTGCCACAGGCATGATACATGAATTGGAGTGCCGATCATTAAAACAAAGTTGTTTTTCATTGCGACGAGATCTTCTTATGAAATTTCAGTCACCAGTTTTCTCCTCCGATTGCGAAAACATTGTTGCCACCCACCAACATAGGGGGAAATGATCATTGTGATAAAGTAAGAGGAATCAGGGCTCACACAGAAAAATTTAAGTGCTCATTTTTCCCGCGTGCCATTTCAGAGTGGAATGGTAGAGAGACAGCTTGAAGGTGGTTCAGTGAACCCTCTGCGAGGCACTTTATTGTGAAAAGCAGAGTAATCACTTACATATAGATGTAGATGTGGGCTATCGACCGCGTTTTACTTTTTGTCTGTCGCAGCAAAATGGAGAAAGACATGTAATCTTTAGTTAGGGACCTCTGCTGTGTGTACAGCATATTTTGTGGACCTTTCTCCAAGAGGAACCCCTTGTTCTTAGCTGTCTTTGGTCCCATCAATTAGGCTTAACATTTAGTTGCTTTTAACTTCTTTTTCATATTAGTATTGTAAGGGGGCTTATGATCTCAGTTGTCTCTGACCCTTTTGGGGGAGGGGGGGGGGAGGGGGACATTTTGCAGCTAATTTTGACAAAAGTATAAAGAAGACTTATATAATCTGTTGACAACTTTCCGTCCGAGATGACTTGCTGTGTCGTCCTACCAAAAAGTCCTCTCTCCAGTCACAAAGTTTGATAATAAGTATAGATATGGTACGGAGTCAAATACTTTTCAAAAATCAAGAAGTATAACATCTACTTTACTGCCTTGGTCCAAATATTTCAGTATGTCCTGTCAAATGTGCGAGTTGGGTTTCACCTGATGAATGTTTTCAGAGTACATTTTGATTAGCATGAAGGAGGTCATTCTGTTCGAGATTTCTCATTATGTTGGAGCTCAGAACATGATCTAACATTCTAAAATAAATCAGTGTTGAGAATGTTGGACAGTAATTTTGTGGCTCACTTTGCCTACGTTTCTTGGAAACTGGTGTGACCTGCACTTTCTTCCAACTAAGTGACACAGTTTTTTGTTCGAGGGATCTTCAATAGATTATAGTTAGCATAGGGGGTAACTCAGCCGCAAATCTCAGTATATAAAAGGCAATGTCCTGGATGACTTACTTATCATTGGCCAGCGCAAATTGCTAAGGATAGAAACTTGAAATTTGGAGGTATGGGTCGTATACTGATAGGTGTCATTTAAGAAAGAAGTTTCCGAAATTCCATCTTAAGGGGGTGAAATATAGGGGATGAACAATTTTTTTGAAAACTGTCACTATCAAGGCAATTTTGAAGCTAGACCTACAGAAATTGGTATTTGGTTTCTTGGTAAGAAATAAATACGTGTTTCAGTCTTTTTAGAAATCCAACTGCTGTGGGGGTGACATAGGGATGAAAGCTTTTATGGAAATATTTCATTCTGCAAGCATATTTGAAGCTAAATCTGTGCAAATTTGTATTTGGCTCCCTGTTACAAATAAAAAAAATTATGTATGTCACTGTTTTTGGAAATTCAACCCGTAAGGTAGTGCAATAGGGGACGAAAATTTTCAAGAAAATATTTTGTTACATTAAAAAATTTTAAAGCTAAATTTATGAAAATTTGTAGTTCAGTTCTTGGTTAGATACAAAGAAATATTAGTTAGGGTATGAAAGTTGCTACGGAAATCTCTCCACAAGAATGCAAAAGGCATGATTAACAAAAACTTTGGACTCCAGCTGCCAGAACTGCTTTTTGGTCAGAAGTATGTTCAGAAAAGACCATACTTATATGGCCTTAATTAGTGTAAAAAGCTAAGAAGTTGCTCCAATTTGTGAACAACATAAAAATTCGATTAAATAAAAACAAAAATACTCTGCAGGTCATACAGCATATATGAGCAAAGCAGTGGGCACTAAGCTAGTTCGGTACAGAATGTACAGGGATTCCATTGGTCCCTGAAGCTTTGTTCAGTTTTAATGATTTCATTAATTTCTCAACACCACTGACAATAACACTTACTTCACTCATCTTTTCAGTGGTACGAGGATTAAGGTGGGGCAATACTCCTGGGTTTTTGTTTGTAAAGGAACATTTGAAAATGGAGTTAAAATATTTCAACTTTTACTTTGCTACTGTCAATTTCTGTTCCTGTCTCATTCGCCAGGGACTGGACACTAACTTGGGTGCCACTAACAGCCTTTACATATGACCAGACTCTCTTTGGGCTTTGTGAAAGATCATTTGAAAATAGTAGTCATGAAGGCATCATGCATCGCCGACTTGACAGCCAAACACATTTCATTTAGCATTTCTCTACATAAAGTCCTATGCTTTGTTTTACACCTATTACACAATCTCTGTTTCTGTAGAAGATTCTTTACAGTGATTGTATACCATGGAGGGTCCCCCCCTCCCTTTTATGAACTGTTCTACTGTGCACTTACCTATCCAGTGCATGGTCAGCTTTTCTTATTTTAAAACTGGGTCCATAGTTTCTCTACATGCTACTGTCCTGTTGTAAAAGTTTCAAGTTCTTCATTGAGCTATGACACTACTGCTGCTTTTTATTGAGTGTGTTGAACATATATATCTTCCAACTTGTTTTACTTGCCCTTTGTACTTTGGTAGTCATTGGTGCCACAATCACCTCATGGTCAATGGTACCAGTTTCAATGTGGACATCCTCATAGAGATCTGGTCTATTTGTTGCCATTATACCTAATATTTTTCCATCATGATTGGAGCCTGAACTGTGTGTTCTAAGTAGTTTCCAGGGAAGGAATTTAGTAATATTTCTCAGGATGTCTTGTTACAGCCACCATTAACAAAACCAATTCTTCCAGTTGATTAATAATTAAAGTTGCCACCAGTGATTACAGTTTGAACAGGGAGCCTATGTACAAGTGAACTGAAGTTTTCTCTAAACTTTTCAGTTACCTCTAAACATTTCAGTTACATCAAGAGGTGGTCTGTAGAAGAAACCAATTATAATTATATACCCACTGATACTGAATCTTAACCAAAAAATCTCGCATGCAGCTCCAATTTTTATCTCGATGGATTTGAGTCTCGTCTACTGTGACAAATATGCCACCTCCATGTCCCCATTTGCCTGTCCTTTTGATATATATTTAAATTTCCCCCACAAATCTCACTACTGTCGGCTTCATGTTTTAACTAGCTTTCTGTACCTAGTATTACGGGAGCTTCACTGCTTCTCATGAGCACTTCAAATTCTGGCATCTCATTGCAAATGCTTCGGCAGTTTACTATTTTAATACCCTCACTTGTGGATTTCATTTCTTGCGATCTTACACTGATGTTTCTGGGTTTCCTACTGCTATTGTTATCTGGACTGGATAGATGGCTGCCCAATCCAAAAAACCTTTCTGTGCACCCCGCATACTGTCCACTACCTGTGTAGCAGCCTCTAACATGTAGTGCACGGCTGACTCTACAGTTCTCAACACTATGGTGTAAGTCCAGGAAGGCACAGAACCCTCAATCCTTCCACTCGACTCCGAACCAGGGGCCTCTGCCAGGCACTTTATTGTGAATAGCAGAGTAATCATGTAGACGTATTTATGGGGGCAATGCTGTAAATTGTGAGTTTCTCAACCTCTTCTGCCAGATGCAGGTATTATTCAAGTCCAGAGTCCAGAAGACTGACATCATTCGTTCCAAAGTGCACCACAATCTGCAGTTGGCTGCACCCTATTCCCTCAGTGGCTGCTAGGATAGCCTCTTCAACTTGTTGCAAGAGGCCCCCAGGTATACACACTGCGTGCACCTGGTGTTCCTTCTTCTGCCTTACACTAAGGGGTACCATTATTTGTTATATGTTTGAATTGCCAACGATTACGAGACCTCTATCATTTTATTGGTAGTTCCTAACTATTTTGAAGGTGTAATCCAGTACTGGTGTTTCTGTACTTCTATCTGTTCGAAAGCCACGCTGATTATTATTCAGTAGACTGCGGCCACTTAAGTATGTGGTGATTCATTGTCTCATTAATTTGTCAGTTACTTTAGAGAATATTGAGAGGAGTAAAAAGGATTAATAATTTTCAACTTTGTGCTTAGTACCACTTTTCGACAAAGGTATCACTTTCGATATTTGCAGTGGGAGGGGTGGGGGGGGGGGGGGGGGGGCAGTCTCCCAGCGAAAAACTAATAATATGAGCTGAGGGTTTTGTAATCTGTGAAGCAGTATGAATCATCAGCTGTTTATGATTCACTTGTATAACATAACAGTTTGTAGATTTTCTGAAGTTGTTTTGGATGTCTTCACTATATTTCATTTTGATCCTATAACATATTTGGATTTCTTTACTTTTATTGTGTTTTAAAATAGTTTGTACACCATTAATAAGTTATTGTGTACCATTTATATTTTTTGCTTGCTTGCTTGTAGGATTAGTTTAAAGGCAGACTTCGGTAGAGGAAATAAATAGGAACTCCAAAACTGCATACAAATGATGATACACAAGTTAAAACTATATATTTATATTCTTTCATTTATTTTATGTTTTAGTGTGAAGATTGCCAGCACAAACACGTGGAAAGTGTTGGCAGAAATTCCAAGACCAAAAGTTTCCAATATCACCTTCTCACCAAAAGGGACATACATCATGACTTGGGAGCAGTACATGGGTAACAAATTACGTCCTTCCTTTCTTCAATTTCTTTTGAAAAATCTTTACTTTTAATAAAGGCCATCTAGATATAAATTTGAGATTTTTATCAATGTGTATTGTTCAACTAAATCAAACTTCGGGTTTGAATATCAACAATATAAGGAAAAGATAGGTTGCTACTCACTGTAAAGATGACAAATTCAGTTGCAGACAGGCACAACAAAAAGACACTTACACATTAGCTTTTGGACAATGCCTTCTACAGAAAAGTAAATAAATACACACATTCCTTCATACAAGCGAGCACACCTCATGCACACCTGACCGCGATCTCTGGCAGCTCAGACTGGCATTCCAGTCTGATCTGCCGGAGATGGTGGTCATGCATGAGTGAGATGTGCCTGTTTGTGTGAAGGTGTGTGTGTGTGTGTGTGTGTGTGTGTGTGTGTGTGTGTGTGTGATTTTTTTAAAAAAACTGGAAAGGTTTGATTTTATACAACAATAAAATGTGCAGAAGAATAGAAGGTTTTATTGTGAAATATTCTGCATTGAATTTTAATTGGGTGCAGATTTACATCAAAATTAATTCCAGTCGTTACCTCAGTTAATGAGCAACGAGTGCTGTGCAATTTGTTCATTCCAAGAATTTTGTCTTTGACGTGCTGCAGTCTTTAATAGTTACGATGGTGGAGTGTGCTCTTGTTGTCTGAAATATTATCAAAATGATTGCATCCGTATTTATGTGTGTGCAAAAGGCACTATAAGAAACTCCTCTGCATGTATTACAGGTTAGCTGCAGTTTATGAATAAATGAGATGAGATTTACAGACAAACTGAAAAAAATAGACACGGGATAAACTGTGTGCTTTCAAATGTTCTGCTGAGCTATTATTTCCATTCTAATGGAGAAGGATCCAATAGCTTAGCGGAATACCCTAAGCACACCATTAATTAATCAGGCCTAATAAACCTGAGAGATTTCATTAGACAAAGATAGCTATCAAAATAATGGATACACGATGTGTTCATAAGCTGATAATGCCAATGAAAGCTGCATTAAATAAGTTATTGTATATTTTGTGTGTTTATGGAAATGATTGGACATAGGTACAGCAGTGGCACATCGTTGGTGGATGAGATTTTTTCTTTATTATCAGCATTTAGTTGCTTGACCATGTAGCCACCTCTAATGTATCCACATTGAAAGTTATCAGTTTTGAGTGTTACCTATGTACAGTGGCGGTCATGTAGTAATAACAACATTATATCCGTTACAGAAAAGAAAAAAATGCATTTCATTTACCAGTAAAAGGCATAAGTTACACAAATTTGTTGTTAAATTCTTTATAGATGGTGTTAAGTAATATTGATATGGCTAAAGGTTATATTTACTTTACAGAAAACTGTGTGCAATTAAGGAATTAAATGAATATTTAAAAAGCCTTCAGCAAGTTGTTGATATTCTCAGGTGAGAAAATGCTAATCATAGAAATAAAAGCTGTGAGTTACAAACATTGGTTTCAAATAGTATTCAAAGCAGTTTACAAGCTACAAAAGTGATACGGAAAACAACAAATGATATGATATACTAATATGCAGAAGTGTTTACAGTGTGCTAGTGAAGAAAAATAGCCATAAGTGTGTAAACAATTCAGGCATTCTTCCCAGTGGAAGTAACAGCCAAAAGTGTGTAAACAATTCAAACACTCTTCCTTGCTCTCTTCGAATGCCTAACAAAGTGATTAAATACATGCCTCACTTTTGACAGAATTCATTGTATAAAACTAATCTCTTATGCGCAAACAGGTATAGTGTTTTATTGGAAAGCAGCAGTGACTTCATAAACATTTAAAGTGAACATTTCAGCCCGTGTGAAAGTCAATATAAAATGGAAGTAAAGTCAGCAGCAATAAAAAAGAACAGTCTAGGGAAGGCAACATGCTGTTTCTAGCGGACAACCTCAAAAGAAAGTTGGATAGCATTTTACAGGCCATTAATATGAACGTTTGTGCAACCGGCATTGTGAAATTCGGCACGAAAATGAAAAACATTATTGAAGACCTCTCAAAACATAAGAATGTACAGAAGGATAGTGACTTTGTTGTTTATGTGATTGGTGCAAACAATGAAGCCAAAAATTGTATAACAGGTTTGAAGAATTTTTTAGGCATGAACAAGATGAAAACACTGTTGTTGCGATGATACCTCATAGACATGACCTGATTTTTAATTCATGTGTTAACAAAGAGATCCTTAAAACCAATGTTAAAAATCACACAACTATACTCCACTTCGCAAAATGAAATGTAATAGATATTAGTAGACTTGAGAAAACTCAGCACACTGAACATGAGAAACTTGTGTGTCAAAAGATAAACATAATTGTACATGAAATTTGTGAATGCAACAGTCTCATTTTAAAAGACAGTCTTTCTGTGCATGTTAGTATACCTCATTTATAAGGGAAAACTGCATTACAAGGGAAGGAAGGGTAGGAACCACATTAAGAGAAAACTGCAGCAGACTAATTCATTTAGACAATGGTGCGTTTTAGATCATCCAGTGAAAATAAATGATTGTGTAAGACATGGTGAAATCAAAATACCTTTCTGTACCAAAGTTCTCTTTCTTCGTGTAAATGTACAATCTCTTAGAGGTAAAGTCAGTGATCAACAATACTGGCTTGATAAAATTAACTGCAGTGTTTTGTGTATCAGTGAACACTTGGTGAGTGAGTCTGAAATAGACCTGTGTGTTCCTCATGTACACTTGCTAGTTACTATCTACTGCAGAAAAAGCGTGCTACTTGGTTGGGTCTCAATCTACATTAAAAGTAATTTTACATTGCTCAATCATAGACCTTAGCAGAATATGCCTTGAAGGCATATTTGAAGTAGCTGGTATGCTAATGCACACACAAATTGTAATACTTATTTACTTTCTGTGTCCGGAACTAGACTTCAGACTTCCAAAAATCAGCAGCCAGTATGGCCTTGTCATTTGCCTCCAATAAGTCATTCATTGTGCAGGGCTGGTCTAAATATGGACAGATAGGCAGGTGTTGAGGATCCTGGACAGAACCACATAGACAGAGTTATGTTCTCATTCTCTTTTAGGAAACCCCATTGCTGCAGGTTTGTCTTGCACGTTGGCACTTCTACCCTCATGCGGTTTAGGGTTCTCCAGACTGTGTATGATAGGTCTCCACCAGGCACCAGTTCTTCTTTTACATCTTTATTGGGGTTTCTCAGGTCGATTTCCCACCTTTTCACACGATTCTCTGCAGCCGACCCTTCCAGGGCTCGGGTACGTGACAGGAATCTCTTCCTCGAACAAAGCCATCAGTCAGCAGGCTGGTGTCCATATAAAGGGTGACGCATGTCCTTTTCTTGCTTGGTTTTTTCGGCTTCGGCAGCGATGTCATGTCATATGTTGGGCGGTGCGATCCCCATGATTGTGCACTGGGGTTGGCCTCGCATCCGGTAACAATCCGTGCCATTTCATTCACCTCGACATCAACTTTTCTCGCATGTGTTGATGCAGACCATACTGGAGCGGCGTATTCCGCGGCTGACACACTGAGCGCAAGGGCTGAAGTTCTCAGGACTTTTGGGTTTGCACCCCAGGATCTGCTGGTTAGTTTCCTGATGATGTTGTTTCTAGTTGAGACTTTTTCCTTTGTGGCATTACAATGATGTGTATAGGTCAGTGTGCGGTCCAACGTGACACCAAGGTATTTGGGCGTTTTACAGTGCTCGAGACGTTCACCTCCATATTACATTTAATTCACAATTTGCCTCCGTGTTCTTTAAATGAAATAAACAGACCTGTGTCTTGGAAGAGTTCGGCCTTAGGTGGTTTGCCTCATAATACTGGGAGAGAGCTTCCACGGTACTGGTTAATTTCTCATCTACATCCGTAAAATTGTTACCTTGGGCTGCAACTGCAGTGTTGTCGGCATACATAAATTGGCATGTGATGTTTCGCACTGGTTGGTCATTTGTATATATATTATACAGAGCTGGGGCGAGGACGCTTCCCTGAGGTAGGCCATTCCTCTGATTTCTCCACCTGCTCTTCTTGCCCTGGAGACAGACGAAAAATCTATTATGCAGGAAAGTACTTATCAGTGATGTTAAATGGTAATCTCGTGTCACATTATATACTTTCCTAAGAAGCCTCTGCTGGTTTACAGTATCACATGCAGCTGAAAGGTCTATGAATGCCACTCCCGTGATTTCTTTCCTCTCAAACCCATCCTCGATATGTTGGGTCAGTTTCAGGACTTGACCGCAGCACGATTTGCCTGGTCGGAAACCTGCCTGCTGTGGGATGATCTGTTGTTCCAAGACGCTTTCTATGTGACTTAGCGTCAGGCGTTCCAAGATCTTAAAACAGTGACATAAAAGAGACACAAGTCGGAAGTTTTTTGGATCATCAGAGTCCTTTCCTGGTTTCAGAAGTGCAACCACTCAGGCTTTCCTCCACATATTTGGAATATGGAGCCTTTCTACATATGCGTTTATCAAATCTAGCAGCCACTGTAGGGTATTACTTCCAAAACTTTTAATTTGCTCAACTCTTAAGTTCATCGATACCAGAGCTCTGTTAATCTTCAAGCTGGAAATGGCTGCAGTAAGTTCTGACATTGTAAATGGTGCCTTGAGGTGATGATTTTCCTCTGCCGGATCATGTGCTAATGGCTCCTGGTACTTTCTTCCGTGGGTTTTGCCATTCATAAGGAGTGTAGTGGCGACTTAGTCTGCCGTGACGTTAGTAAATTTATCATTTGACTTCGTGGCGTCACCGTTAAGGTTCTTTAACAGTTTCCAAGCCCGCCTACTGTTTACTTTCATGTCCAGGTTCTCCATGAGGTCACACCATTTGGCTTTGCAGTTCTCAGCTATGACTGACATGAGTTCATCGCCTGCTAGAAGTATCTCATCATCAAATGGGTCGTTATCGAAGAGCTTCTGGTATCTCTCCAGTAGTGGCTTTGCGTCCTCAGACAGTCCCATAATATACTGTGTTCTGCATACTCGTGGTATTGTTTTCCTAGACACCTTGTGAACGAGTTTGACAAGAGTCGTACATCTCAGGTTGTGGGGGGATTTTTGTTATTTCTACATCAATGAGCTCGCTATTTTTCTTCCAATTGACCTTCTTTTGAAAAGAACTTGTTCAGGCTTAACAACTGCATTGACCGTGCAAATTATGGGCCAATGCTGCGTATGGGATGGGCCGATGCTGCGTATGGGGAATTGGCTCCCCAATCAGTTTTCCACATTGGCCAGCGAGTTTCTTGCTAACAAAGATGTTATCGAGATTGTACCCTTTCTTCCATCTGCCACTATTAAAGGAGCTTGGCAGTTTCGGGTCATGTATGAGCAGTAGATCGTCTACCTCAGCCCAGGTCTCCAGTTCCACTCTGCTGCTGTTAGTTTCTTTATAGCCCCATGTAGTGCTCTGACAGTTGAAATTGCCCAATACAAAATTAAAGTCTTGGTAACTGAAATTGCCAGGCTCAGTGAAGACAAAACCTGATTCTGGGGGTTTGTACACAGAGGTAACGTTATACTGCTGAGTTCGAATGGTTAATATCTCAATGTCTTGCCTGTCAGTCAGTGATGCAGAAGTGACTCTAATTCCTGGCCTGGCGAAGATGGCACTACTGTACCGTTTATGTGGTCTCTCCAAGATCATCTTCATTCCATCTATTTTGTGTGTGGGTCTGTGTACTGCCCCGATGAGTGTTTTGAATCAGGAGGAAGTCACATTGATATTCATTACACAGGTCAGATAATAAAACTTCTTTGTCTTTCTATATTCCTTCAGTGTTTATCGACATTGTCACAAGTGGCCTTAGAAAAGACCGTTTGGGTAGGGTCTTATTGGTTTTCATTTTCTCAGAAGTCTGTTCCGATTGTTGAAGGATTAGCCACTGATAGATTAACGTTGCCTGGGGTGCGCCCGATTGCAGTTCTCGTTTATCTTGCTGTCACAATCTTCAGGGAGGTTCCTTCATTGCACCCCACAAATTGTAATTGTCTCATTTTATTGAACTCCAGGCTCTGATGTGATTGTATTTATAGAGAAACTTGGTACTTTAATATTGCAGTTAGCCAAATATAAACAGCATAAATTTATAATTGTAGTTGATCATAAATGTAATTAGTAATGTACACAGAGACTCTCTTGAATATGATGTCATAGAATTAGGAATGCCAGATCACGCAGGGCTGTGGCTTCAAATTAAAAATTCAGCTCTCAGTACTGGAGGATGAGAAGTGATGTAGACTGCTAGGAGACAGATCAGTTAAAGAAAATAGATTGCTCTCATAATGGATAATAACAAAAGGTTTTGACAAATGCTTTTCCATTTTCTTGACTGAGATTAAGTGCATAGTAGAAAAGATGTGCCCCACTATAACCAAACGATATCATACTGATATTACACATAAGCAGCATCATACCAGCAACTGGTACACTCCACAACCTAAAAAAACTTAGGATACTGCTATGAATTGTGAAAGATAAGTTTCATAAAAATGACTGAAAAGAAAAATTACATAAACATGAGAAAACCCTACAGATCCAAAATAAAAAATGCTAGGCACAATGTAAATGATGAGTATATTTTAAATTCCAAAAATAATTGTAAAGCAGCTTGGAACTCATGAAAAGGGAAATTAATAGTATCAATAAAGAAAACAGTATCCCTGTTGACTGTGATACACTTAGTGAATATTTTTTTGAATAGTGCCAGCACTACCACTCCACTCAATAATTCTACATTAGGTGCAGAATCCCTGCTAACTCATGCAAAACATACAAGTGAGAAATTTATTTGAACCCAATCACTTTAAATGACGTTTATAAATCACTATGTAAACTGAGCAATTTTAAAACAGAAGACTATTTTGCACTCTGTAGTTTCTTCACAAAGTGTATAGCAAAGGAAATCAAAATACCACTTCTCGCACTGTTTGACATAGTACTAGATGAAGGAATTTTCCCAGAATACTTCAAGCTCACAGTTACATTACCTATGTATAAAAAAGGCGATAAAACCTCCTAAGTAATTACAGACTCATTTCAAAAGTACCAATCATACCCAGGATAATAGAAAATTGTATTCATAAATAGATATACACGTATTTTGAAAGCAACAAAATTTTAAATGATCAACAATTCAGATGCAGGTCTCACATATCTACTGTAAAAGCATTTGAAGCTTGGGTGAATAATGTTTGAGGGGATGAAAAAAAGCCTATCTATGTCTGAAACACATACTGACCTAACAAAGCATTTGACTCAGTGTCACAAGGCATAAGCATCAATATGTTACAGTATTGTGGCATAGAAGATAAATCACGCAGTTTATTCAAATCTTATTTAAGCAGTAGGTTACAGCTTGTTTATGCGTATAAGCAGAGATCACCAATACTCCTGATAAAAAGAGGAATACCCCAAGGCTCTGTTCTTGGACCTTTCCTTTCTGTTGTCTGCATTAATCACTTTTCAAGTTAGGTGACATGTAAAAACATACTACATGCTGCTGATGTGACATTAATAATCACAGCTGAGAATTTACAAAGTGTACTACCTAACAACAGAGGAGTAATGAAAATAACTAATTATTTAAGTCAGGCCAATCAGCTGTGCATAAACCAAACAAAAACATAAGAAATAATTTTTAATCAAAAGATAACCAAAAATTAAAATAAAACAGTAAAACTATTCGGACTGTTCATAGGCCAAAAACCATCTGTGCAGCACACTAGCTCATGTCCTTTTTATTGTATAAATTAAGGAACAGTATGAGCAAACAGTTCTAGCTCCACTCATATTTTGCTCTCTTCATTTGTCATCTGTATATGGAATATTGCTCTGGGGCAATACCCCAGGAACTATACGTGTTTTCAAATGGCAGAAGATGACAATCAAATATTTAGTAGGATTATCACCAAATAGTCCTGTAGAAACCACTTTAAATGTCTTGGCATAATGACATTACCTAGTCCATAATAACTATAAATACTTGAGCATAAAATTTTTCAGTAAGCTGCCATACTCAGCTTGTACAGTGCCATGTAAGAACATATTACACGCAATGAATTCTATTCAGTTGAAGAATTCCTAGAAAGTAAACATTATAATATGTGTTTTCCCTTTTTATTTTCTGTACATGTAATTGATTATTGTATAAAACTTGACACCACTGTATACTTTGACGAAGCCAGTTGTATGAAAAAAACTGAAAGGTGAATGAAAATATTCTATTCTAATCTACATGTATGCACAACAATGTGTGTGTCCATTCTGCCTTCTGTTGTGCTGAGTACTTAATTACTTCTCCAGGTAATTCCTTTCTTCATTTCAGTTCTTACTGATACACCTCGGAGTGGCTGTATTCACATGTGGTCTTGTATTGCAGGTCTTCTCTGGCTCTCCCCTATCCCCTATTCCAGAATGTCCTTTCTAGCATATGTACAGCAAAAAAAAAAAAAAAAAAAGCTCCTTGAAGTTTTTGCAGTATCCAAATTTTCCAGTGGCTGATAATATGGACACTCCTAACTCTTGAGGATTGCATACAGGAGTTCATAAATGCTGCCACCTCCTGTTCTGTATACAGTAGAGTGGTAATCCAGTGGCTTCTTTGTACCTCATAACACTGAACTGTTTCAGTGTTTGATCTAAAGCTGTAAGGCTTCCTTTTCAGGAAATCCTGAGGGTATGTGGTTCACATCTCCCGCTCACGCATATAAAGAAATGCATCAGTCAGCACCAGTCCCTGCAAATGTTTTTTGAATGATAATTATTAAGTTACGTGTATGCTAAAGTTGCATAAAACAGTCTTATCTCCATTTGCCTGATACACCAATGAGTAGTCATGATTGTAGGGTGTACTTCTATTTGATATTTGTTTGTTGTTATTTTCTCTTTGCTAGAGCAAGCCTAACAAAGACTTACAGCACACTTTGCATACCTTCAGCAATACTGTCAGACATGACAGAACGTATGACCTACATTTAATTAGACAGGGGAAGGTACTGGAGGAGTAGCTGCTACACACCGTATAGCGGAGATACTGAGTCATCGATAAGCACAAGCTAAAGACTGTCAGAAAATGAGCTTTTGGTCAACAAGGCCTTTGTTGGAATGCGCGCGCGCGCCCACACGCACATGCACGCGACCACGACCATAGTCTGTCTGCAAGTTGGGCACGCGCGCGCGTGTGTGTGTGTGTGTGTGTGTGTGTGTGTGTTGTTTATTTCTGATGAAGGCCTAAGCTCACTTTCTGACAGCCTTTTTGTTGTACCTATCGGCGACTCAGCATCTCCGCTGTATGGTGAGTAGCAATTGTCATTTTCAAAATATTGCTATATTTAATTAGTATACACTACTACTGAACTTGATGGCTCCCCAGCGATCTGAACAATGAAAGGGGATGGGGGCAACAGTCAAAAGGAAGCACATCATTAATGCACTAGCACAGAGTATTGTAACTTGTACAGCATCTTTAACACCCTTTATATATTCGCAATCTGACATTAGCAATCTGACATTAGCTAACTCAAATGAGGGTCAATCCATTTCAAATCACACAGGCGATGTTGCTCAACATTTTTGATTTTTTTGATTTTTTTTTATCATGACTTCCCTATAGACAGACATTCACAAAACACTGTTTTAAAAATTTTTATAAGTCATAGTTTTTTTTCTGGCAGCCGTTTTTACAATGGCGGTTGGGCAAATTTTAGTGTAAATCGACGTTTGCGGAAAGTTTAATTGTCATGTTATTTTAAAAGATATCAGAATAATTCAAAAACCGGTGTGCTCAGCATGAAATGAACTTCAGGCATAATTTTTTTTAATTGTTCTATCATGCAAGAGAGTCACTCAAACTCTTTCTGTAAAGACTGAAAAAATTTATCAATCTTCACTTTTTAGGGCCTTCAATTTTCATGAAGGAAGAGAGACTCACTAATAATATGTTATCTCTGTGTTGTGTACTTACATAACTACCTGCAGTAAAAGTTGCAGTCCTGAGAATGCACTCCTGTTTTTTCTAGAGCTTTTCAAAAATGGCCAAAACCCTTCTAACATCAATTTTCGCAGGTCAGTATCTAAAAAGGGACTGAATGAAAACAAATGAAAATTTTACAGAATGCTCTTTATTCTCATGGGAATATCTCACAAAAAAATTATGACTGAGACTCAACTACATTGAGAGCAATAGAGCAGCAAATTTCAGTAAAAACGCTACCCCTCTACATGCTCGTGCAGTGCCAAGTTAGCAAACAAGGGCTTGAAATTATTACGGTTGACATTGGCCAAATGATGTTTAAATCATTACATACAATAAATGATCAAATATTTCTACTTTTAAATAACAATGGGCAGAGGTAACAATTGGTAAGAGTTCTAATTCTTAAAATTAACGATACGTTTGTTGTGCTACACTTGTGTACAGTATACACATAGTAATGTTTCTCCATGTATACAGATTTAAAACTTCAGTTGTAACTACTTGCCAGCTGCAATTTTCATTAGGGAGTTAAACAAACACAATATTTCATTGCATAGTTTATCAATTATGTTGTGGGTTCTACCAGACACTTTGTGAATTCCATTGGAGTTACTTTTCATATTACTTTCTTTCCAGGACCCAAGACAATAAACAAGTGAATAAGAGTTTTGTAAGTGTAGATCTGAAGCCTCCCATCTTCAACTGTTTTCAAGAATAGTAGATTTTTCAAGTATTGAAATGAGTTGTTTTGTGGGTGAACTAATAAGTGAACAGTGCCATAAACAACACTACAAGAAGAAAGTGCATCAAGAATTAATAAGAGTGAGTGACTTGCCAGCTGAAGAACAATGTTTGTTAAAATTAAGAATTTAGAAAGAAATTTCTAATATTTGTTATTACCACAAATATAAATATTTATGCAAATACAACCACATTTTTGGTAAAAAGTGTTGTGACCCATTTGGTACTCACAAAAAGCCAATTAAAAATGGTTTGCATAAAATACTAGTTAAACACCTAAACAAAAAAAATGTGGATATTAACCTAATTCCTGGACAAGCTCTATGCCCAACTTGCGCATCAAGAATATTTGTAAATAAACCAGCTGAAAAAGTGGCAATTAGTGTTGAGAATGATCCTGAATTTCTTCCTGAGCCTTTTGAATTGGTTGAGGATGATCCTTTGTATCAAGTAGAATCAATCTGTGAAACTTTGGAATTATCTCCTTTACGTAAAATAACAAAGCTCAACAAAGACCAGCGACTATCAGCTTTACAAAGAAAAACTGATAAAATTACATGTGCTGTCAAGCGAAAATTGGAAGAATCTTTCCACAATGACTTAGATGCTCAGAATGGAAATAGTACAGAAAATGTACAAAGTGAGTATGATATACTTATTACCAAAATGAAAGAAAAATTCAAAGTTTCCAGTAAAGATGACAAAATTAAGATAATTAGCCTCTTGCCAAGATCATGGTCAAAGAAAAAAATGATCGAGGAATTTGGTGCATCTGAGTACATGGTGAAGTTAACTAGGCAGCTAATTATGGATCAAGGTATCTTACCACATCTTTTGAAAAGACAAGGTGCCAACAAAATAAGTGAAGTTGTTATTAATAGTGTTAAAGAATTTTATGAGGATGATGACAATAGTCACATGTATCCTGGTAAAAAGGAATGTGTTTCAACTGTGATTGACAATGTTAAGGTGCAGAAGCAGAAAATGTTAATTCTTCTCTTGCTGAATGAGCTCTACAGCCTGTATAAACAAAAATACCCAGATAACAAAGTTGGCCACTCTATGTTTTGTGTTCTACGACCAAAGTCGTGTGTTCTTCCGGGTTCATCAGGAACTCGTACTGTATGCGTTTGATAGCATCACCAAAACACAAAGCTTATGATGGAAGGAGCAAAGCTTAATGCAAATTATAAAGACCTGATAGCTTTCATGGTATGTGATATTGATAATGAAAAATGTATGCTTCACTTATGTGCAGGATGTCCTGGACCAGATACCCTACTTGATGTCTTAAAAAATGAACCTGACATATGATGACATATGATGAAGTAGTTTTCAAACAATGGGTACAAACTGATGGAGTTGAGCTTATTACACAGGTAATGCCCAGTGAAGAATTTTTAGTCTCTTGTCGATAAGCTGGTGCTTTTAAAATCCCATCACTTTATCTCAAAAGCTCAAGCTCAATATTTTAAGGAAACGAAAGAAAACCTGAAAGAAACCCACTGTTTAGTGATTGGTGTTTTTTCAGAAAACTATATATTTACAGTACAGGATGAAATTCAAAGTTTTCACTGGGCTAATGCACAAGCGACACTGCATCCGTTTGTCATCTACTTTAAAAAAGAAGACAACGTGTGTTGCAAATCTATTTGTGTAATTAGAGACCATCTAGAACATAATACCACGACTGTGTATGCATTTCAACATCACCTCATTAGAGAAATTAAGAATATCATAGTAATGTTGAAAAGATAATCTACTTTTGGCGCAAGCAGCCAGTACAAAAATATGAATAACTTCATTAATATCTGCCAACACAAAAATGATTTTGGTTTACCAGCAGAGTGGAATTTCTTTGCCTCATCACACGGAAAGAATTCTTGCGATGGGATAGGTGGAACAACAAAAAGAGAAGTTACACGAGCTTCCCTTCAAAGACCTTACACAGAACAGATCCTGCCTCCACATGATTTGTTCAAATACTGTCAACAGAATATTACTGGAATTAGATATATATTTGTAAGATGTTTTGTTACTTCCAAAGGCTCCAGCTTTGGTGATCATCAAGCTTCAATACTCTTTACAAATGTATCATCTTTTACAAATAACAATTTTGTTGTTTGTATGTATGATGAGAAGCGGTGGCTTGGAAAAACTGAAGAGAAAAGTGAAGATAACAATGATGTTTTAGTGCATTTCTTTCACCCTTCTAGTCCAAGAACTGCCTTTCAACTTTCCAAAAATGACACTGCTTGTGTGCCTGCAAATAAAATAGTACGAAAGCTGACTCCGCTGGAACTTGCAACAGTGTCTGGTAGAACACACAACATAACTGATAAACTATGCAATGAAACATTGTGTTTGTTTAACTCCCTAAAGAAAATTGCACCGGGAAAGAAGTTACAACTGAAGTTTTAAATCTGTATACATGGAGAAACATTATTATGTGTATACTGTAAGCAAGTGTAGTACAACAAATCTACCGTCAATTTTAAGAATTAGAACTCTTACCAATTGTTATCTCTGCCCATTGTTATTTAAAAGTAGAAATATTTGATCATTTATTGTATGTAATGATTTAAACATCATTTGACCAATGTCAACCGTAATAATTTCAAGCCCTTGTTTGCTAACTTGGCACTGCACGAGCATGTAGAGGGGTAGCGTTTTTACTGAAATTTGCTGCTCTATTACTCTCAATGTAGTTGAGTCTCAGTCATGATTTTTTTGTGAGATATTCCCATGAGAATAAAGAACATTCTGTAAAATTTTCACTTCTTTTCATTCAGTCCCTTTTTAGATATTGACCTGCGAAAATTGACGTTAGAAGGGTTTTGGCCATTTTTGAAAAGCTCTAAAAAAAAAAAAAAACAGGATTGCATTCTCAGGACTGCAACTTTTACTGCAGGTAGTTATGTAAGTACACAAATATAGATAACATGTTATTAGTGAGTCTCTCTTCCTTCATGAAAATTGAAGGCCTTAAAAAGTGAATATTGATAAATTTTTTCAGAGTCTTTACAGAAAGAGTTTGAGTGACTCTCTTGCATGATAGAACAATTTAAAAAATTATGCCTGAAGTTCATTTCATGCTGAGCACACTGGTTTTTGAATTATTCTGATATCTTTTAAAATAAAACTTTCCGCAAACGTCGATTTCCACTAAAATTTGCCCAACCGCTATTGTAAAAATTGCTGCCAGAAAAAAACTATGACTTATAAAAATTTTTAAAACAGTGTTTTGTGAATGCCTGCCTAAAGGGAACTCATGATAAAAAAATCAAGAAAATCAAAAATGTTGAGCAACAAATTTTATTCATATTGGGTGATTTTAAATGGATTGACCCATGAACATTAGTCTTTGGGTAATTATTTCCAAAGTTTCAGTCATTGCCGAGACTAAAGCACAAGTTTTTCTGGGCCTAATGAGTAATGACCCTTTCCCAGCACACCTCTCACATAGTTCCCCCTCCCCTCCCTTTCCTTATTCTGGTTATGTCATTCCACTCTAAAGGTCCTGCACAATATGCTTCATTAAGAAATTCATACTGAGGCACGTTCTGAACATCGTCAAATTCATTTGATGGTGATGGGTGGCTTAGAGTCAAAAAATTGTGGTGTAATCTTTTTCCAGTGTTATAGCATATGTCATGATATTTTCGACACACTACAACTACAACCTTGACTATCTTAAAATTCACCATTGAAAAAAAAATTGTTTCTATGAATCAGAGGCTACCTGAATGAGGTTTTCACTCTGCAGCTGAGTGTGCGCTGATATGAAACTTCCTGACAGGCAAAGGCAAAGGTCCTGAGTTTTAGTCTCCGTCCAGCACACCCTTTTAATCTGTCAGGAAGTTTCAGAGGCTACCTGTGTGTTCATAGGTGGTTTGCTTATGAAATGTTAATGGGAAGCATCCAAAATGTTAGAAATTTAATATTGCTTCTGGGGAATTTCTTTTTTGCAGTTACCCCAGCAAATCCACAGGGAGGACCAAATCTTTACATCTGGAAGTCGGACACTGGAGATTTAATAAAAGAATTTGTGCAAAAGAAGCTTTCTGGCTGGTAAGTTTAAATAAGTAACTTACAGATTGTGTAATGGTGTAATGTAGATGTAACATAAAGTAGTTCCTTTGACAACAGAAATTACTCTCAAATAATAATAAATTATCATTGTTGTCGCCCTTACAAAATTTCATTCACAAATAGGTCCATTCACTCAATTTTCTTATGTTCTTTCCCCCTCCTAACTGGCAATGGTATACCTGAAACTCGCTAACTCTACTACTGTACACCCTTTGCCGTGATACAAATGTAAACAAGAGCTCAAATTCAGTTATTCCAAACATAAACGAGTGATAAGTGAACAATTCTACGACTTGTTCATAGCCAATAGCTAAAGTCTTAATCTTAAAAGTACTGATGATATAACATTTAAACAATTAAAAATGACCTACTGGTACCTGTAATAGAAGTTAATAGCCACATACTAAATGAAGCACTGTGAGTAAAATGTCTTTGTGGTTCAGCTGGGTAGCAACCTTAAATAGTGTCAACATATTCACAAACTGATCAAGAATCTTTGTCTGGCATGTTTATCACTTCAAAAGTATCTCTCGTTGATCTGACTTGTAGTACATGATGCTGGCTTATTTTGATTACTTTCACTTCCTTCTTCTTATGCAACCATCTTCTGTGGCAGTACAGCTAACGTATGTAAAGTATTCATTCAACAAAAGCAAGCATACTTTGTATGGAATTGCACATATTGTTAAGGCCTCTTCAAACATATTTAAGTTTTGGTACTCGTTTCCCAGTAGTTTTAGTTCTTAATGATACTTAGTGTTAAAATCAAAAATCAGTTTCAGTTGAAATGTGACTGACATAAACACCATACGAGACAGGAAAATAATAATTACATGGAGATCTTCACACCTAAGCGAGGACTCAGATGGATTTAGTGTTCTGGTGTGCAGATCTTGCTATTATCTGCTTCACCACTATTTTATAGGAGAATATTATCTTCATCTAGTAAGCATATCAAGCGTATTATAGTAGGAAATTCAAAATCCTTCATGTGCACATGACAATTGTCTGAAATGGTTTTGTTGGCATTATTGCATGGGAGATCCATGAAAAATCAGGAATTTTTGCTTCCGGGAAAAATCCAGGAAATACTTAAGAATTTTTCAGGATTCTGGAAATTTTTCATTATTTTAGTTGTCAGTTAAATTTCAGAAATTTTGACAGGTAAGAACTGATACTCAGACACATAATTTGACTTTAGTCCATTACTGCAGAATAATATTGCAGCAATAAAACATAAATAAGACAACACCAAAATAAAACTTAACTTGCAAAGAAAATTTGCTGTTCACAATAACAAACCACAGTGCACATACTGCATCTTCCACCAGCAATATATGTCAAAAGATTTAGGACAAAGACTATGCAATTCTTTGTAACAGCAAACTGCTTTTGATGAGTTTGACATCACAACTGTGCACATTTCTAACAGGTCACGGGAAAATATTGTGAATGGTGGTTTGAGAAACATTGCTTTTAAAGTAAATTTCCGTCTATGCAAGATGAATTGTGCTACATGTGAGAATGTGCAATTAATTTCTTAAATCATGGAGTATTTGAGTGTCAACATATAATACTTTGAGGACCAACCACGTAGAAAAAATTCAGGCAGAGGACCAGCCATTTATACCATCAATTAAAATTTTACTGACACTTTTGTGTGTGATAGATCTTAAAGGGTGACACACATTGAAAAAGACTAATCTTCAAGGCTAGTTTTCGTATTTGTTTTAGTTCTTTCTTTCATTCATTACAAGTTGCACAGTAATGATGGCAAAAAGCATAATTATACATTAAAAAAAGTGCAAAGTGAGTTGTTGAGAATTTCACACATAATCAGCTTATTCATGGAAAAGATCCTGCCTAACCACAATCTGGAGGGGGGGGGGGGGGGACAGGAAAAAAATTTTGACGACCAGTGTTATATATCAAAGATTAGCTTTACTTGATGAAAAATATCATCTAGTTGTCATATTTTGCAAAGTGAGAATAGATGTTATCGCCCCGATATTTTCCCTAATTCGAAGTTCACTGCCAGGCGACTCGGAACACTACTATGGTTTCAGTTTCTGTATTGTTGCATGGGTATCACAACCTCTTGTATTTTTTGTGTTCTGTGTTTGGAAAATGCCGTGCTGTATTTGACGAATTTGAATTTATACTTTCGTAATACCAAAATATGCTGTAAATGTTGCTACGCATGAAAGATATTTCCAAAAGTGTTGTTTTTTTGCTGTGAGTGCCAGGGAGCTCTGCGGCAGTGTGTAAAACCCTCACCATTCAAAGGATTGATACGTTGTATGGCTCCAAGGGTAAATAAATTGACACATAACACAGAAAAAATGTGCTTTTGCCCAGGGTATAGTGTATTTTCACCCAGAAAAAGCGTGTTTTAAACCAGGAAATATGGCAATTTTTCTTTCTTGTCGTTATACACCCCATGTTAAATTACCAAAATATACATAAAATTAGCAGTAATGGATGAGTAATGCACTTTCCATTTTATTTTTAAATACATTTATGTGTAAAATTTGTATCATGAGTGTATAAATACGTATCCAGGGCGACAATTCCACTGGCAACCTGGAATTCTTAGGGAATTACATTTTACCTGGAAAAATCATGGAAATCTCAAGGAATTTCATAAAATCTCAGGAAATTCTGTGTTTTTAAACTAGCATTGAAATTTCATGGTTCTGATTTTTCTAAATCACAGTTTTTAAAACACTTAATATTTCAAGGTGTGTATGAATATTATTCTAGGCACATTATTGATGTTTAAAAACTGCAGTTAAACTACTGCTTATGAGTAATATATCACAACTGAGAACGAAGGAAACTTATTACTGTGGTAAGCTCCCACACCCACACTCTCACCCCTACCTCCACCCCCACCCCCATCCCCATCACCATCCCCATCTCCTTCCTCCCCCTGGAGCTGCTTATGACACCATCTTCCTTCACGTACCTGGAATTCTTGGGGAACTTTTTTTTCTCGAGTTTGAGTAGCCGTACTGATATCCTATTGAATTGTTAAATGTCATATTTCATTCGGCCTCACTCCTTCATGGCTGCCCCTCTGCTCTCAGAAACTCTTTCTCGAATAACTGGCGATTAGTTCCTTGCATCAGTTTTGGACTTCCTTGACTGATAAAAAAATTAGCTATCTTTTTCAATAGCATTTACAATCAGAGCATTAGCAACTGTTGTTTCCTCAAGTACTTAAAAAAAAAAAATTCCGCGTCTTCCCCCACCTGCTGCCATGAATGTCCGATGATTCTCCAGCATGTTTTTGTAGTTGGCTCCATTCTAAATGCAAAATTTCCAATTTTGATATGCAGTTTCTCAAGTGCTGTATCGGAATTCCTTCTTCTTCCTTTCAAATCTTAACCTCCAGAGCAACTTGATTTTCAACTGCTGTATCGGAATTCATACTACTTCCCTTCAAATCTTAATATCGAGAACAGCTTGGTGCACAAGTAATTTACACACCAGCAGCTCATTAAAGAAAGCCATTAACATTTAATCCATGCATGGGAGTCAGTGTCCAGTTATTTCACGCAAGAGTAGATAGACTAAGTAGGTGACTATAAGACCACACTCTATATAAGATTACATCAATTTTTTTTAAAGAGACTCCTTTATTTTTAACATATTCTGACTAATCAAAATTTGAAACTATTACGATATTATGAAATGCATAGATTGATACTCACCATATAGTGGAGACATTGAGTTGCAGACAGGCACAACTAAAATGCTGCTAAGTCAGTCGGTCTCAGCAGCCAGAGAAAGTGGTCATGTGTGTGCACGTGTGCATGCGCGTGCATGTGTGTATGTTGTCTAATTCAGGAGAAGTCTTTTTTGCCAAAAGCTTACTTGTTTAGCAGTCTTTTTATTGTGCTTATCTGTGACTCAACATTTCCACTATATAGTGAGCAGCAATCTATCCTTTACATAATAATCATAATTCCATCCTGAATTTTTTTCAAAATTGGAAACTATTTTATTGACATAAAATATCTCAAAAACTTCATTTATAGACTTTGTTAATACAAGGAGAAATAAAAAAAAAACAAAAAGAAATGGTTTATAATATTATGAGAAGGAAAGTTGCTACTCACACACGTCTCAAAAACTTCATTTATAGACTTCGTTAATACAAGGAGAAATAAAAAAACCCAAAAAGAAATGGTTTATAATATTATGAGAAGGAAAGTTGCTACTCACACACACACACACACACACACACACACACACACACGACTGCAGTCTCAGGCAACTGAAACCACACTGTGGGCAGCAGCACCAGTGCATGATGGGAGTGGCGACTGGGTGGAAAAGTGACTGGCTGTGGTGGTGGAATGATGGCGACGTAGTGCTGGAATGGGAGCAGGGAAGGGGCTGGATGGATGAGGACAGTAACTAACAAAGGTTGAGGCCAGGAGGGTTATAGGGACATAGGATGTATTGCAGGGAAAGTTCCCACCTGTGCAGTTCAGAAAAGGTGGTGGTGGTGGTGGTGGGAAGGATCCATATGGCACAGGCAGTCATTGAAATGAAGGATATCATGTTTGGCAGTGTGTTCAGCAACAAGGTGGTCCACTCGTTTCTTGGCCACAGTTTGCTGGTGGCCATTCATGCGGACAGACAGCTTGTTGGTTGTCACACCTACATAGAATGCAGCACAGTGTTTGCAGCCAAGTTTGTAGACCACACGACTGGTTTCAGAGGTAGCCCTGCCTATGATGGGATAGGTGATGTTGGTGACTGGACTGGAGTAGGGGGTTGTGGTGGAAGGATGTATGGGACAGGTCTTGCATCTAGGTCTATTACAGGGGTATGAGCCATGAGGTAAGGGATTGGGAGCAGGGGACAACGCCAGAATGACATCTGGATTCCCAGTGCTGGGGAGATACCAGTAGTGGGCGATGGCAGTCGCCAGCCACTGATTTTGTTCACACATTCAAAATCTGTGACGTCATGCCACTACGGGGAAGCACAATTTTGTTGTAATCAGTAGCGAGCCAGGGTGTGAATTGATCATTCAAAGAAGCTACGATCCACCTTGAAAATATCCTCTGAAGATGGGGATGAAACGTTTGATTTTGAAGGTGAAATCCATTCGACCACGGCATAATAGCCAGGAATATTAATTGTGACATTTCCAGCCTTATAAGTTTACATTTTATATTGTTTAGAATGTTAAAAAATTTCCTGGCAGATTAAAACTGTGTGCCGGACCGAGATTCGAACTCGGGGCCTTTGCCTTTTGCAGGGAAGTGCCTGGGTAGCTCAGTTGGTAGAGCACTTGCCTGCGAAAGGCAAAGGTTCCGAGTTCGAGTCTCGGTCTGGCACACAGGTTTAATCTGCCAGGAAGTTTCATATCAGCTCTCACTCCACTGTAGAGTGAAAATTTCATTCTAGAATGCTAAAAAAGTAATCTCATAAAGTATCCTGTCTGAGCTCTAACAGAAACAATACAAATCAGTGTCTTGAAATGTACATTGCCCTTCACCAAATTTATATCTTTAAATCAAGTGTGACACATTGTCATGCCAAAATGTAGCTTTGATGAAAATGCTACATTTCTTTGAAAGATAAAATACTTTGGAAGACATTCATGTGATATGGGAAGACTGATGAAGAACTCGAACACGAGTTGCAGTACAGACTTAAATGTTTTAGTGGGCCCAGCTGCCAGAGTTCCGCTCAGAATATTTCAGTACATATTGTGAATTCTCAGTGCTGCAGTGTTTGTGATGTGTACTTTTAAGTGTCCAACAGGCTAAATTTAATTCCATGTAAATTACTGCAGATAAGTACTACTCCCCACAAATTGCTGAGAGGTGAGGCCATTTTATACTTCATCCTTCATATGATGAGCAATATTTGTTTTGTTTTTTAAGTATGGCTAAAAATTATTTTAGATTTCTGCATTCCCTTTCGCATGCTTTATCTGGTGCATTTTTATATTTTCTCCTTTCATCAGTTAAATTCGACATCTACTGTGGTATCCAAGGATTTATACTAGTCATTGCCTTTTGCCCTATTTCATCCCCTACTGCCATCACTGTTTCATCTGTCAAAGTTACCCATTCTTTTCCTGCTGTATTCTTTCCCCCACTTTGTGCCAGTTGTTACCTAATGCTGCCTCTGAAACTTTCTACAACCTCTGGTTCTTTCACCTTATCCAGGTCCCATTTCCTGCCTTTTTGCATAGAGCAAGGAGGCACAATGGCTTGCACACTGGACCTGCATTTGGGAGGACTACCCCTGCTCCCAGGCCCTTACCTTACGCTTCATACCCCTGTAATAGACCTAGACGCAAGACCTGTCCCATACGTCCTCCAACCACCGCTTACTCCAGTCCGGTCACTAACATCACCTATCTCATCAAAGGCAGGGCTACCAATGAAACTAGTCGTGTGGTCTACAAGCTAAGCTGCAACCACTGTGCTTCATCCTATGTAGGCGTGACAACCAACAAGCTGTCTGTCCACATGAATGGCCACCAACAAACTATGGCCAAGAAACAAGTGGACTACCCTGTTGCTGAACACGCTGTCAAACATTATATTCTTCATTTGAGTGACTACTTCACATCCTGTGCCAAATGGATCCTTCCCATTAACACCACCTTTGCTGAACTGCACAGGTGGGAACTTTCCCTGCAATACATCCTACGTTCCCGTAACCCTCCTGACCTCAACCTTCGTTAGTCGCTTTCCTCACCCATCCAGCCCCTTCCCTGCTCCCATTCCGGCACTATATAGCCGTCATTCCCCCGCGACACACAATCTTTTTTTTTCTTATTTTATTTTTGATTATCTAGTTCTCTCCTTTTCAGCTACTTCACCCCCCCCCCCCCTCCCCTTCCCCATCTCTCCCCTGCCCGCCGGCTAACCATCAGCACTTTATTGTCTGCCATCCCCACCATACTATCCCTCCCCCTCCCCGCCCCAGCCCCCTCCTTACCCCCACTCAGTTGCCGCTCCCATCATGCAGTGGTGCTGCTGCTCACAGTGTGGTTTTAGTTGCCTGAGACTGCAGTCGTGTGTGTGAGCTGCGTTTGCTTGTATGTGTGTGTGCGTATGTGTGCCTGTTGTTGACAAAGGCCATTGGCCAAAAGCTTTAAGTGTGAAAATCTTTTTGTTGTGCCTATCTGCAACTCGGCATCCCCGCTGTGTGGTGAGTAGCAAATTTAAGGGCCAGGAAGTCTTTTATGAACATATTTGTATGGAGTGTAGCCATGTATGGAAGTGAAATGTGTATGATAAATAGTTTAGACAAAAAGAGAATAGAAGCTTTCAGAATGTGGTGCTACAGAAGGATGCTGAAGATTAGATGGGTAGATCGCATAACTGAGGAGGAAGTATTGAATAGAATTGGGGAGAAGAGAAATTTGTGGCACAACTTGACTGGAAGAAGGGATCGGTTGGTAGGACATATTCTGAAGCATAAAGGGGTCACCAATTTAGTATTGGAGGGCAGCACAGAGGGTAAAAATCATAGAGGGAGACCAAGAGATGAATACGCTAAGCAGATTCAGAAGGATGTAGGTTGCTGTAGGTAGTGGGAGATGAAGAAGCTTCCACAGGATAGAGTAGCATGGAGAGCTGCATCAAACCAGTCTCAGACTGAAGACCACAACAACAACAACAATATTGTTACATTCCATCCTGGATTTTCCATTGTTAGAAATGCTTTACATGAATTTTTATTCTCTCTCTCTCTCTCTCTCTCTCTCTCTCTCTCTCTCTCTCTCTCTCTCTTCTTTTTTGAAGTATCTGAGCCAGTATCCGCAGTATCACTGTATTTTTAATGATTGTGATGTTGATGATAATCCATATGTAAGCTTGCTGCCATCTCATCCTTCCTGGATGCTCATAATATGTCATCTTCTGAGCCATCCATGGCATTTGATATGTACCACTTTCTGAATCCTTTCATTATAGATTCTCTTCAAAGTCTGCTTCAGCTACAACCAATGGGATCTGATTGATGTTCCCCATATTGCCTAATAGTCATCCTTTTCTTAGATAGCTTATACGACACTGATATGCAAATAATATTTTGTCCAGTGCTGCAGAAAGTCATGGAGGTAGTGCTGGTCTGCTATGTAAGCCCCATCCTCTTCATCATCAAGTACCACCTGGTACTTGATCTGAATGCAGCGATACATGTAGTTATAGATTCTTCATTACTGTATGAGCTTTCATTTGGATAATTTCTTTGAGTAATTGGGAACCCTTCATTGTGTTTCTTTTACACATACTGAATGACCTGCTGCTCCAATTCATGAAACCTTCCCTGCTTTGGACCCCTGAAGTTTGACATGTAGAACTGGTATTCTTCATATGTTGCCACCTTGGAACTTTCACCTCTGTGACATCAAATTTTCTTCCTGCCTCACAGTTTTTTGTGGCCTTTATTTCACGAGTCACTGATACTTAATTAGATCCACATGGTCTGCGTGAACCATTTGTGAGCTGTGGACTTTTAGATCCATGTTTCTCAACAGAGTCATGGCTGTGAGCTGCAACCGTTATTAATTGCTACAATTTATTGCTCTTACAGTCCTGACAATCTAAGCAAACTGAGTAATGGAAATACGTTGTCCTTTGCTGAAATGGCGGAAATTGGGTCACTTTGGGCTAACTGTACACTTCACCATTTGTTGCCAACCTTGAAAATTAATAGTGTTGTGAAGCGGTAGCATCTTTAGTGCCCCTGTTCCCAGGACAGCACTACACAGGCCCCTATTCCAATAATTCACTGACAGTCTTTTTACTTCTCTCCTTTTCCACTGCACTCCCCTCCTCCCTTTCCCTACATCTAACCTCCCCTCCCGACTGCATCTAGCTGCCGTACCCTCTCTCCGCCTCATCCCTGTACACTCTCACAAGCAAAAATTTACTGTCCCCCACCCTACCCTGCTACCCCCCCCCCCTCTCAGTGCCCCAGCATCCTCCTTACCCGCACCATCTGGTTGCTTCTCCTATTATGTGCTGCTGCTAGCAGTCTGGCCTCAGCAGCCAGAGACTGTGTGTGTGTGTGTGTGTGTGTGTGTGTGTGTGTGTGATAAAGGCCTTGTTGGCCAACAGCTCACGTTCTGACAGTCTTTTTGTTTTACCTATCTACGACTCAGCATCTCTGTTTTATATTGTTTATTATGTTCATATAATCTGCGTTCGTCTTAAGGCTAGATTTAGTGAAAATCTTGAATATTTTAATGTGAGTGCCTCTCTATTAATGATGCAATGGGTCCACACTTGAGTTAGAGCATTGTTTGAAATAATGGCCTCCAATAAAATTCCAGAACAAATAAAAACTGCTCCAAATCCAATATTTAAAAATAAACTAAAGGCATTTCTGACAAAGCACTGTTTCTATTCAGTACAAGAATTCTTGGAAATGAAAAATTATAAAGTTCCTTTGCAAATACTGTGATTAGAGTAAAACATTCTGTAGGCAAAATAATAACCTAATTTCTACTATACGCAACTATGTTTCAGTTTCACTTCCCCAAATTTTTTAACTCGCTTTTTGAATGTACAAGTACACATTCTATTAGTATTAAAACTTAATTGTCTGTGAAATCTCAATGTTAATTTCATGTTTAATGTAGTTTTTAAATGACATTGTCCTTCTGTTGTGTTTCCAGTTGACATTTTCACTATTCTGTAATCTCAGTGATTATTTGTGTAAATTTAAAGTAGCACTACATTGCCTACATGTTTCTGTTGTGTTTCCAGTTGACATTTTCACTATTCTGTAATCTCAGTGATTATTTGTGTAAATTTAAAGTAGCACTACATTGCCTACATGTTTCTTAGTTCCCCATGTAAATTGTTTGTATTCTCTGTATGTGAAGTTACTATATTCATCAATGAACAATTTTGTGTACATTTTTTTAAATGGCAGTCCATTGCCTATTTTTTTCTCCAAACTACATATTTGTTAAGAAAAATGACTTGTCCTATATCATGTGTACTTTGTACAATATGTGATCCACAGGATAAATAAATAAATACAAATACAAATACAAATATTCCATAATAGCTGAATATTTAGCAACAACATCATACAGATACCAACACACTTTCTGATTTCTCGTTTATATGTATCATAAAAACCAAATAAATAAATAAATAAAGGTAGTGAAAACAAGCAGCATTTTCAAGGGTCCCCATACACTCAATATTTACTGTGCTGTACTGAATATTGCACAATATCATTGGCCATCTGAGAGCGGTACAGACAGTTTGTGCAATATATTTAAGGAGACCGAAGAGTTTTACATATATTGATGCATGCTTAATGTATTGTGTAGTATGTCGAACCGCCTGGTGGGATATTGTGTAATACATATCGGTTCCTGTCGAGACTTCGTGGTGTACGGACATGCGAACAACTAAGACAGTGACCTCATATGATGACTATGAATACATGAGGAAAGGTAGGGGAAAGGAATCATCTGTTGAAGTACACACAGGGGAGTAGTTTGATTACATATTTAATATTTATGTAGTAATTAGCTATAGAAACAGTCAACAAAAGTAATGTGTCTAAAGTAATGTATCTTAGTCTTTTCAGGTTTATAGATCACTACTAACATTGTGGAAAGCAAAGTACAATGAGTATATGATCGGTATCTTTTCTGTGTAAATAAGATATGATGAAGTTCACCAATTCATTGAAAGAGTCATTATTCATCCACAAAAGATTTTGATAGTCATCTTGCTCTGCTGCATATTCTCTTAGCATGTCACTATAGTGCTGTGTGAGAACACCTTCGAAGCTACTTTTTCACCATTCACCGCTTTGTCTTGCTTGTGACTGGAATCTCAATACATGTGAATTCTACATTATTGAGCACCTTCATGGTCACTACGAAGGCAGAATTCTGAGGACCTCTTAAGACGTAATATGGAGTATTAATTTTACTTAATGGATGCATTTCACCGTAATTATATGACTTAGCATGTTCCTTGAAAGTGTCAGATTGTTTTCTCAGAAAACACACTCACAGCACAACAGTAACAGGTATTTTATGTTTATGATGTCCTTTAATATTAATTTAACAGAAATCGCTTTCTTTTGCAGGGAACCACAATGGAGCCAGGATGAGAAGATATGTGCCCGAATTGTGAACAATGATGTTCTTTTTTATGAAAATGCTAATTTTAATGCAGTTGCAAATAAGATTCATATTCAGAAGGTGGAAAACTTTAGTCTTGCTCCTGGTACTCCACCATACCACGTCCTCTGTTATTGTCCTGGTGAGTGTAATGATACCCAATGTCAACAGTGGTTCTTAAAAGTAATGAATCTTTATAGAATTAATTTGAGTGATATGCTATGAACGGTAACCAACGTATGTTACTAGTGTGACTCACTCTTTTTTTAAATATTTTTCAAGTCTGGGTTACTTAAAATTGTTAACTGACAGATTACCCCATCAGCCTAGTTCAAAATCAGATTCTCCGGGCCATCACACCGAATCCTGGTATTGCTGATCCCACCGAAAAACAACCGCAGAGCTGTGCTCTCACTCGGGATTATCCTGATTTTGAATGTATTAATCAGCTACTTCGACAAGGCCATGACTTCCTAAAATCATGCCCTGAAATGAGATCCATTCTGTATGAGATTTTGCCCACCATTCCTTTTCGTTGCCCTCCCAATCTCCGCAATATCCTTGTCACACTGTGTGTTCCTTCTGCAACCATCTCCTTACCCTATAGCTCGTATCCCTTTGACCATCCCCACTGCTAGACTTGCTCTGTGCACCTTCCTACCACCACCTATACTGGCCCTGTAACTGGCAAGACATATACTATCAAAGAGAGAGCCACTTGTGAAATGACACATATTATATACCAGCTATTAAGTAATCATTATTCGGCCTTTTACATCAGCATGACTACCTCCAAGTTATCAGTTCGGATGAATGGGCATAGGCAAATGGTGAATACTGGCAATCCTGTTGCAAAGAATGCCCTACAACATGACAGTTTTGACCGTGGTGACTGTTTCACCACAAGTGATAGGTTGGAACTGGCTCTATGACATGCATGTCCGTGGTTCTAGCCACCTGCCTGGCTTTAATTTACATTAATTTCTAGTATCTCAGCATTTCTTCACAGTTACTACTCCTGGCTTCACGCTGTCTTTTTTTCTACACGTACGTTGGTAGATATTGTTCTAATTCTTGTTCTTTCTGGAAACAGGTTGGTTTAGTAACCTGATGGGCAAATGACTGACATACCTACATCCATATTTACATTTACATCTACATGATTGCTCTACAATTCACCCTTAAGTGGCTGGCAGTGTGTTCATGAATGGCCTTCAAGATATTTCTCTGCTGTTCCACTCTTGAACAGTGCTTGGGAGAAACAAACACTTAAATCTTTCCTAATGAGCTCTGATTTCTCTTATCGTGTTATGATGATTATTTCTTCTTATGTAGGTGATTGCCAAAAAAATATTTTTCATTTGTAGAACAAAGTTGGTGACTGAAATTTTGTGGAAAGATCTTGCCACAATGAACACCTTTGTTTTAATTGTTCCACCACAACTTGTATATCATATCCATGACATTCTCTTTTGTATTTATGATAAATGTGGTGGCCTTCTTCGAACTTGTTCGATGTCCTCCATTAATCCTATTGGATGTGGATCCCTTACCATACAGCAGTACCCTGTCAGAGGATGGATAAGCATAGTGTAGGCAGTTTCTTTAGTAGACCTGTTGCATCTTGTTAAGTGTTCATCTAGTAAAGCTCAGCCTTTGGTTAGTTTTCCCCATAACATTTTCTGTGTAATCATTTCATTTTAAGTTATTTGCAGTTGTTCCCTAAGTATTTAGCTGAATTCACAATTGTTAATTATAAAGTGTGAACAACACAGTTTTACTTTTGAATGGTATATATGCTCAAGATACAACTTTACTTTATAATTTAAACAAACTTTAAAGAGATTACATATAAACAAGAATATTTCAGAAATAGCTAAGAAATAACACTTTACACTGCATGCTAAAACATTTTTCATTTTAACACAACACATGCACCAGAAGGAAAAATAAAATAAAAAAATAAAAAAAATCAATCAAATAAATATATAACAAGTTACTGCTCGACTTCCTGCACACCACCCTCTGCACACAGCAAACTAAAGTGAACTTACTCCAGTTGCTTTGTCAGAAGATCAGCCAGCTGGTTCCTTCCAACTATACATTCCAACATAATTTCGCCATTCAGAAACCTTTCACAAACATAAAAGTGCTGTATATATTTTGATTGGCGACGATACTAATGTTTTTAGTGCACTGGCATTGTCAATATAAAATGTTAATGGTTGTTATAGCATGTAAACTACTTTACTTAATAAATGACGTAACTAAATGAATTCTTTAGCTCCTTCACTTGCTGAAATAATCTCTGCTTCGGTTGTAGATGTCGCCACAACCTTCTGCAATTGACTTGTCCCTGATATTGCCCCACCACAATGCCAGTTATTTAATGTTGTGCCTACTTGTCCCCAGGGAAGTCAGCACCACTGTAAATCCTGGAATTTCCTTCTCTATCGTAGATAATATCATAATGAAATGTACCTTTCAGTTACCGAAATGTTTCAGTCGATTCCAGTCCTCAGTGGATGGTTCTTCCATAGCTCAAGCAGTTTTATTCACTCCAGGAATTATGTCTGGACAAGCTGCTTTTGAGAAATACGTAAGACATGTAATTGCCTCGTGATACTGGACTGAGGATGAAACTGCTTCGTCTTGGCAATTTTCTTCGTACTGAAATATGCCTTCCCGGCTAGTACACAAGTTGAAAATATGGTCACTATTTTTTTATAAACTTAAATTTGCCATATTTCGTGACAGTACCTTTTCCATTAGACGTTTGCAAGCAAATATAAGTCTTGGCTTCAGTTGTCTAAGTATGATTCCACAATGCATCGTTGTCGGCTGCAGAAAATGACGTGGTTCAGCGTGTTTCTCTCATTTTGGTGTTTCAAATACAGTTTCTTCCAATGTAGTTTCTTCTTTTCAGATAATACAAAAATAATAGTTAACATAATTCAAAATTATTTATGACTGCAACCTTCACATTGTTCTTCCGTCAACACACACCAAGAGTTAGCTTCCGACTCGGACTGACTATAGTCAAAGACTACTCCAACGTCAAAGATATTTTACACAATCAGTTTCTTTGCTATTCTTCGATACATTTTCTAATAGTAATCAATATGCTTTTACTCTCAAAAACAGAAGTAAATTAACATATAATAAGACAAATTATAATAAATTCTGACAAAAATATAAGAAAACATTTTCAATTCAGTATCGACAAATACGGTAAAAAAATAAAATCTCCCAGATCCATTACAACTGCTCCCCAGGGCTTTTGTTGTTATGGACATATACAACAAAATCCCGACAACACTCAGTGATGGATCTGTATTACACAATTAGTACATTAATGATGCAGTCTGATAACCTCTTCCAAATTTGGACTCTTTGAATCTGTGGACTTGTTACTGGCTGTTGTTGCAATGATACTTCCCCAGCAATCCCATACACAAAAATTTCAAGTAAAGAAATTATTTAACATGACAAATATACATGGTATAAAACATACATGAGAAATATTCTAACATACAGCATACAGACTGAAAATAATAGAAAGGTGAAACTCATTTCCTAGAATAAGATTTAATTTTTTTTTTTTTATATTAATGTTAATTTCATTATGCTTACATATTGTAACAGTAAAAATGATACTGGACATATATAGTGTAATGTGTTTTTCTCTATATTTGCCTTTTATATATATATATTTTTTAACTTCTGATTTTTTTAATTTTTATGTTTTTTTATTAGTCATGGTTTTTTTGTTTTTTTTGTATATTTTTTTATGATTTTCTTCTTTTAGTACAGCTAAAGATACATCAGTATTATCTAAATTTTTTGCAATTATTTATGTACACTTTCCTCTCTACTACAATATTACTACAAGTCACATTCTTGTGAAGAGTACTTTTGCTCCCCACAACATCAGTATAAACAACAATAAACTGCTCATATATCATGAGGCTTTATCTAAAATTGTTTTTGAAACTTATACCTTTGCATGCATGTCCTCACATGCATGCCTTCACCCACAGGGAAGACTTAGCTTCCAAAATTAGAAAAATTCAGAAATGCTCACTAGGGAGACTTTTTTTGTAAAAAAGTAAAAATAAATCTTTCTCTCATTCTTTGTTACATCAGTGTTTTTTTTTTCATCAGTTTCAATTAACATGTGACTTCAAATTATTAATTTATACATGCAAATATACATACTTGGTTGTACAGGTAGTTTTGTTCTAACAAGCATATTCCAGTGGAGGACTTTTGTTTTAGATGATAATAGGTTATTTAAATTTTGAAATTATGATTTCTGTTTATACAGTTTTAAAGAGACAACATTCCTAAGACCAAATAATTTCTTTGACTTAGGATACACCAAACGATAAGCATTAGGGTGTGGATTTTCTATGACTTCAAAAGGCCCAATATAGATATCAAAGAATTTTTTAATTTCTGAAGTTAACATTTTTGATATTTCATGAGATTTGACCAGAACAAGATCCCCAATTTTAAAAGTGGTTAATCTTACCCTATTGTTATGTCTTTTATTCCTCTTTTCCCCTTGTTTCCTCATAGTTTCCCTGACAATATCTTCTCTCTCTTGCATAGTTAAAGGTGTACATTTAGGAAATTCAATAAGTTCTGATATAAGATTTGGAGGTCTAATATTAAACATAATCTCATATGGTGAAAATCCTGTGGAACTATGTTGTAGGCTATTCATAATATCTTAAAAATTTCGAATGTGCTCAAACCAAGTTGGATGTTTATGGCTACAATAGGTTCTACAAAGTCTCCCAATTTCCCTCATATATCTTTCTGCAGGATTAGTCGACGGAGAATAAACAGATATAAGTATATGCTTCAATTTTGATCTTTCAATAAACTTTTTCCAAATTTTTGAAGTGAACTGTGAACCATTATCTGATAATATAGCTTTTTGTTTACCCACCTGTGCGAAATAATCTCTCAATTTTTATTATAATTTCATGGCTAGTAGCTTTTTTCACTGGATATAGTTTAATTAATTTTGAAAATACATCTACCATAACAAATATGTAACAGTGACCACCTTTACTCTTTGGTAACATTCCATATAAGTCCACTGTGATAAGATCTAAAGGTTTTTCCGGAATAATGTTTTGCATCTCTCCACCACGTCTTTGATTGCTCACTTTAACTCTCTGACATTTGTCACAGGTTGCCAATTCTTTTCTTACCTTCTTTCCAATATTGTAAAAATAAACATTTTCTTGTATCTTTTGAATGCACTTCTGTATCCCACAATGACCAAAGCTTTCATGTATGTAAATGATCAGCTTTTCAGCATCTGCCTCTGGCCAACACAGTTTCCAATTATCAGAATCTACATCTGTTCTCCGAAATAAAATCCCCTTATGTAATTTGTAAAATTTATCAAGTTTCTCATACCCCTTCTTGCCTAAACGTTCTTTGATTAATTTCCAACTCTGATCCAAATTTTGATTTTTTTCTAATTTTGTTACACATAGCTCTAATTGTTTTTTCATTTTCCACCCCTTTCAAGTATCTAATTTTAAATTTTTCCTCCTCTTGTTCAAAAATCTCCTTTTCTCCCCCAATTGGTAACCTTGAAAGTGAATCAGCTACTACATTCTCAGAACCTTTTATGTGTTTGATTTCAAAGTCAAACTGTTGCAGAAAAATTGCCCATCTGGTCAATCTACTGTGGTATAATTTGCACTCTTGTAAGTAACTCAAAGCTTTGTGATCCGAAAATACTATGGTTTTATGTCCAATAAGGTAAATTCTAAATTTTGTAAAAGCCCAATGAATTGCCAAAAGTTCCTTCTCTGTGACTGTATAATTTTTCTCATGCTTGAGCAACATTCTGCTTGCAAATGCTATGGTACAATGTATCTTAACTCCATTCTCTACTCTTTCTTGAAATAACTCTGCTCCAAGCCCATAATTACTGCTATCAGTGTTCAAACAAAATGGTAAATTAAAATCAGGTCTGTGTAATAAGTGTTGCTTCCTCAACTCTTGCTTAATTTTATCAAACTCTTCCTGACAACTTTTATCCCAAACCCAAACAGTGTTTTTCTTAAGTAACTGACTTAAACATGGTGCATTCAGACTCTGATCACTTATATGTTTTCGGTAATAACCGCATAACCCAAAGAACGACTTTAATTGTTTTTTAGTCTTAGGAATAGGAATTTCTGAAATTGCTTTAATTTTTTCTGGACCTGCCAAAATTCCCTTATCTGTGACAACATGACCCAAAAATTTTAATTCAGAAACTGCAAATTTACATTTCTCTAATTTCAATGTCATCCCCCCTTTTCTAACTTTTTCACAAACTGACTTCAAAATCAAAAAATCTTCCTCCCAATTTTTCCCTGTAACCAAAATGTCATCTACATAGATTATCAGTTTAGACGCAAGTTCTTGCCCCAGTGCATGATCCAAAGCTCTTATAAATTCAGAAACAGAAGAATTTAACCCAAATGGCACAACACAATATTGGTAACTCTTACCATTGTACAAGAAAGCAGTATATTTTCTAGAACTAACCGAAAGTGGTACTTGATGAAAACCCGAAGTTAGATCCAAACTTGACATATATTTTATATCTGTAAATTTATAGAGTAACTCATCAATATTTTCAGGATGGTCTGTCTGTCTGAACTCAATTTTGTTTAAGTGTCTAGAGTCCAAAACCAATCTTACTCCACCATCTTTTTTCGAAACTACTACTAGAGGATTATTATATGCACTGATACTCCTTTCTATTATATTACATCCTTCCATCTTTCTCAGCTCTTTCTCAACAGCAGGTCTTTTTGATATTGCAATAGTGTATGGTTTTATGAAAAATGGTTCATGAGGTTTTACCTGAAACTCACACTGGTAACCCTTTACCCTACCAGGTATGTCACTAAAAACATCACTGTATTCCCACAGCAGATTTTCTAACTGTTGTTTTTGCTCCCCAGATAAATACTGTGTTTCTGAAATTTTCAAATTTGCTAAATTCCCAAATTCAACTTCATCAGTATCAAATCTATGAATTTCAATATTCTCCAATCTGTTTTCTTTTAGTAAATTAATACTGTCAAAATTTCCATTACTCTGATCACCAAGTGTGTTCACAAAATTTGTCTGAATGTATTCCCTTTCACTAGTTTCTATCAAAAGTTTTCTTCCAACCCAATCAAATGCTGTATTTACTTTTACTATCCAATTCATACCCAAAAGAAAATCCTCATTAAATTCCTGAATTACAAAACATCCATGTGTGAACAACTTGCCTTCAATTAAAAATGTCACTAAAGCCTGGCTTTTTACCAATTTACTGCTCTTCCCAGTAGCACCTTTTATCTTTACCCCAACAACTGGCATTTCAACATAATCTTTCCCCACTTTCAATTTTTTGCTTAATCTTTCAGATATTCCCGAGATCTCACTTCCTGTATCAATTAAACATTTACCAATCCATGACCCAATTTGAACTTTTATATAAGGACTGCAAAATTGATCACTTTTCTCAGAACCTGTATCCTCATGTAATAAATCACTTTCAATTTCCCCAAACCTATACTTATCAGAATCATATGGTATACCATTATATGTATTATTTGTCACAGTTATAAAATTTGCACAAGATACAAAATTGTCATTAGTACTCTCTATTATCTCAAATAGCCAAGAATTTTCATCCAAATCACATTGTATACTATTGAAGTACTTATCCTTCAGCTTTTCAAAAATAAAATATCTCATCTTTTTCCACCACTCAGGACATACAGTTTCACATACATTAATAAGCATCTTTCTAAAGTTCTTGTCAAAAGAAATAGTTTCACTGTTCAGCCATATATTCATAAGAAATGTGTGTGTATCATTAGTATCTATAAAAGTTTCACTTAGGTAAGAAGTTATACATGTGTCATCGTTATTTGTGTAGTCAGATTCTTTACCAGCAACATCTGAATTCACACTTTTACATACACCCAGATTGCGAGTATTATTCATCCTGGTAACATCCCTGGGAATTTCTATAATATTCTCACTATTTAATCCATTTTCAACCATGTGTATACCCAACTCCCTATTTAAACTAATGAAATACCTTTCCTCAACATCATCATCAATACCATTACCATCATTATCAACTTTATCAACAACATCATTATCATTACACATATTCAGGTCATACACATTCAAATTATCCCCCAAAATATTATTTCCCCTTTCTAAAGTTACCAGATCCCTTTCACCAACATTTTCATTCTCACAGCATGCATTCTCTCTTTCATTCACACACATCTCTGAACTACTGCAAATTACATCATCCGACAAAGTGTTTTTCTTTTCTGCCCAAGTGTAAAACTCTGTTAAATTAAATGAATCACAATTACTTTTATCTACTGTATGTTCTTGTGTATTGAAAATGTTATCTTTATCATTATTATTTTCCTCTTGAAATTTCTTCAATAAGTAACAACTAATGACCTCATGTGATAGCTTAGGTTTGGAACTGACCTGTTTGGGTTTATGATAGTCACATCCATTGGTCCTTTCATCATGCTCACCTTCTGCCTCAACCTTGCGGACCTTCAAGGGGGCGTCTACTCGTTTTTTATTTCCGGTTCCTGTTTGAACTGCTGATTATGGTTCTGCCAATGTCTCTGATCAACATTTCTGATCCCATTCCTATGCCAAACATTACCTGATTGTTGGTAGTTTCTATTGTACTGACCTCTACCAAAATTTCTGTGATTTTGATCCCTAAAGTGTTCTCTATTTTGTTGATTATTAACGCGAAAATGTTCTGGATAAAAATTATGGTCCTTCTTTTCAAAATTGTTATATCCCCCTGAATTTTGACTGACACCATGATAATTGTTTTGTTCCCTTTTTTGAAAGTTGTCATTTCCCCAATTTTGACCATTACCTTTCTGAGTAAACCCACTGTGTGTTCTTGTTGTTACCCTATCCAACTTTTCAATATAATTGAGAAACTGCTCTACATTACTATCAGGACAATGAACTAAACTCAACTGCATTGCTGATGGCAATCTTCTCTTTAAGGTATCAATTTTGATCAAGTCATCCAAAGGTTTTGTTAAATGAATAAGTTTTTGAAGTTCACTTTTGCAAAATTGTTTCATGTTCCCATCTGATTCCCTATAGTTTCGCCCATTCAAAAATTCACTTTTGATTCTAGTTTGTTTAAGATCATCCCAAAATTTTTCCAAAAATTTTGATTCAAATTCTGAAAAGGTCATCCCCAAAGTTACAATCTGGTTTGCCGAAGTCAAAGCTTCCCCTTCCAAGAATTTTTTCACAAATTTAATTTTTATTTCATCTGGTAAGTGAGGTAAAAAAACAATCCTTATAATACTGCATAAAATCAACGGGATGTAAGGGTCCATCTACCGAAAAGTGCTTCACTGGAATATTAGATATAAGATTACACGTGTTGACATTGTAATTTTTGCTTTGAAATTCAATGTCAAAAATTTCAATTTTTTCGCTAAGTTCTTTGACAGATTTTTTGTTTTCCACATCATAGCATTCTACTTTTTCTTCTAGAGTAACCAAACGATTGTCAGTTTCTTGTTGTACATTTTTAACTAAAACTTTTGTATTCTCATCCAAATTTTTAATTTCCCCTTTTATCTCATTAAAATCAATTAAATTTCTTTCCCTATCTACCAGTAACTCATTTTTTACAGTATTAATTTCACCACTCAATTTAACATCAATTTCATTTACTTTTGCTTCCACAGATTCAATTTTTTCCTCAACACTGCCAACTCTGTTCGAAAGCTCACCCACTTGGGTATTGACTGCTTGGACTTGCAACAAAATGTTATCAATTTTTTCATCCCAGTATGTCTTATTGTCGTCAACTGATTGTTTAATTTCTTTCGTGAAATTTACAAGAAAACTTTTTAAATCAAATTGATCGGTTCTTTCTCTTTCATTTGACCTGTCCTGATGTTCGAAGTCTATGAAATTACTACTTTCTACTTTAGGCACAATACTCTCGAAAATCTCATAAGTCATTGTGAAGAACAAAAATTTATACACAACAATACAAAACAAGATAAAAATATTGTTTTAACAAAATACGAGGGTTTCGTGACTTATCTGGAACACTCTTCAACTGTTGCAAAACCACGTTTTCCATCCATGTGATTGTTGACCAAAATTCTTGAAGTATTTTCTTCTGTCGAAAATTATATTTTTTTTTTGCCGAAATATTTCTTCTCCAAAACTTTTACTTCCCAATGAACACAAACACTGTAACACACATTCTGAAGAAACTGGTATTAACACACAAAAATTTTCTTCCTCGTAGCACTGTTGAAGATCTCGTGAACACAATATCCCGGCTACAGTCCCCAGTTGAAATATGCCTTCCCGGCTATTACACAAGTTGAAAATGTGGTCACTATTTTTTTATAAACTTAAATTTGCCATATTTCGTGACAGTACCTTTTCCATTAGACGTTTGCAAGCAAATATAAGTCTTGGCTTCAGTTGTCTAAGTATGATTCCACAATGCATCGTTGTCGGCTGCAGAAAATGACGTGGTTCAGCGTGTTTCTCTCATTTTGGTGTTTCAAATACAGTTTCTTCCAATGTAGTTTCTTCTTTTCAGATAATACAAAAATAATAGTTAACATAATTCAAAATTATTTATGACTGCGACCTTCACATTGTTCGTCCGTCAACACACACCAAGAGTTAGCTTCCGACTCGGACTGACTATAGTCAATGACTACTCCAACGTCAAAGATATTTTACACAATCAGTTTCTTTGCTATTCTTCTATACATTTTCTAATAGTAATCAATATGCTTTTACTCTCAAAAACAGAAGTAAATTAACAAATAATAAGACAAATTATAATAAATTCTGACAAAAATATAAGAAAACATTTTCAATTCAGTATCGACAAATACGGTAAAAAATAAAATCTCCCAGATCCATTACAGTACCCAGTTGCAGTTGAAATCATGTTGGATTCTGCGTTTCGAAATCTTTCCAATATTTGTTTCATCCTGAAGTATTCTATTCAAAAAGACCATCTACACATCAAATTGTTTCATCACCATCTTCTTAAAGCAGTTACCGCTAGCAAAACTTGATTAGTGTCATAATATGCAACAAGACTATATGCATCTTTCAGAATGAGAGTCTTTCTGCCAGGTTCGCCTAAGAGCTTCTGTGAAGTTTGGAAGGTAGGAACAAGGTACTGGCAGAACTGAAGCTGTGAGGGCAGGTTGTGAGGCATGCTTGGGTAGCGCAGTTGGTAGAGCACTTGCACCGTGAAAGGCAAAGATCCCGAGTTTGAGTCTTGGTCCAGCACACAGTTTTAATCTACCAGGAAGTTTTATGTGCATCTTAATAATCAATGCACAGAGGCATTCGGTCAGTCATTGTTTCTGTGCTCCATGTGAGGATGGAATGGGAAGAAGAGCTAATAATTGGTATAATGGAATATACCCTCTGCTGTGCACCTCATGGTGGTTTTCAGAGTATAGATGTAGATTTTGCAGTACATTGGCATGTGTGGGACTTTCGACTAACACCCACATATTGTTCCTCTTGAGTGTTTCTGTTTCTTCATTAATAGCTTGCATCCTTTTACCTTTTCATTTGAAAGCAAAATGTCAGAAAAAAATTTGAATCTTTATGTTTGCCAGCACTGAATTTTGTTAGCATTAAGAACTCTCCACTTTCTATCCAGGCTGGTTTTCTTCATTATCTTGTGCTCTTCAATTTATATTCATCAGAAAATTTGTGAGCTCCGGCTTTCAGGAATTTTGTTGATTCTATGTTATAGTCATCTGATACTTGACTTCCTCCAGAATTAAGTGCGTTAAATTTTTCTTCACTTTGTCTTCCTCCAGAAGCAGAATGCTCAGGAATGTCACTATGGCAATTACAAACTATTTCTGGCTTAAATTCTGTATCATAACTCAAGACCACTTTCTTTTTGGAAGGAATCCAGACTCTAAATCCATCTTTGACACTGGCAGACCCAATAAGCCTTATCATCAAACTTTGAACAAAAATGTTTATGTGAATGGAGCAACCTGTGCCAAAAATTCTGAGGTGATCGAGTTTTCCTACACCACAGCTCATAAGGAAATTTGTCTGAACCTGCAGAAGACCTTCCAGTATGATTTAAAATATAGATTGCTGTATTGCAAGCTTCTGCCCACAATCCTCTCATCTGGGACTGAAGACCTTCCAATATGATTTAAAATATAGATTGCAGTATTGCAAGCTTCTGCCCACAATCCTCTCGGTAGTTTGATTGTGTTCAGCATTGAACATGCAGCTTTAGTAGTTGTTCTATTTTCACATTTGACCAAACCATTTTGTTCAGGAGCATAGGGTGGGGGAATTAGTAATTTTGTTCCCTTATATATGAGCAGTTCCTTAACTCTGTTGTTATTAAATTCTTTACCTCCTTTCTAAACTATTTAACAGCATGACCTTTGGTTTGAGCTTCATTTAAAAATTGTTTAAGCACATTATACACTTCATGTATGTGCTTGAAAAAGAAAATTCAAGGAAATTTGCTAAAATCATCTGTAAAACATACATAACAATGAGCATCTCCAAACAACTCTGCACTAAATGGTCCATTGACATCTATGTGAATTAATTCGCCAGCATCTGTGGAGGGATTTGCTCATTGTCTGAATGGTAGTGTCTACATCTTCCGTATTGCGCAACCATCTCAAAATTCATCCTTACAACCTTCTACATTGATGTTAAGTTTCTTCAAAGTGTTCTTGATGTGTTGTTTATTCTGGTGACCCAATCTTTCATAGTACATTTGTAATATTTCAGAAGATGTCAATATGTTTACTTGATTACCTTTTCTGGTCTAATAACATACATATTCAACATGTATAGCTCATTTTCCACATAGCATGTCAGGACGATGTCACTACTGGCTTTTTCCCGAATTCCAATACTTTTGCTGTCAAATATTATGTCATAGGCATTACATGCAATTGCTCTGGCTGAGAACAGATGAGTGCTTGCATCGCCACATATCAAACATTTTCATTTCTAGCACAGTACCATTTATTGTTTTGTCTTATTTTGATACAGACGGTTGACCAAATGCATGCATGTTAGTACCTTCCTAATGAAACCACTTCAGGAATATCAACGGAGTGCCATAGAGGTCCCATTTCCATTTTGACCAGTTGTCAGGTCTTTCACGTTCATCAGCATTCACTTTATAATCTCCATTTGTAGCCATGTTCTTACTGTACAACTCGTTTCAACAAAAAATTCTTGTGCCAGCACGCATTGGATTGAATCAATTTATTTATTTATTATTTTTTTTTTAGACTGTTTCGTTCATTTAGATGTGGTCTGGGCCCAAAACCTGTTGTAAATTATAAAGCCTGAAGAACACAGTTTTCCTTAGGAACGGCATATTTTCTCAAGGTACAGCTTTACTTCATAAATCAAACAAACTTCAAAGAAATTATTTATATAAAAACAAGAATATTTCAGAAGTACCAAGGAATAACACTTTACAGTGAACACTAAAACCTTTTTCCTTTTACCACAACAACAATATTTAGATAAGTGCAATCATGTAACCAAAATATATTGGATGGATTCCTTTTAGTATTCATGTGGATGACTTCACACTTTTCATTATTTGGAGTCAGTTGCCACTTTTTGCACCATACAGATATGTTGTTTAAATCATTTTGTAGTTGTTTTTGATCATCTGATGACTTTATGAGATAGTAAAAGACAGTCACTTACAAACATTTGAAGATGGCTGCTCAGATTGTCTTCTAAGGTGCTTGTATAGATTAGGAATAGCAAAGGGTGTATAACACTTCTTTGGGGAATGCCAGATATCAGTTTTGTTGTACTGGACGACTTTCTGTCAATTACTACAAACTTTGTGGCCTTTGTGACAGGAAGTCATGAATTGAGTTGCACTACTGAGACGATCATCTATAGGCACACACTTTGATTAGAAGTTGCTTGTGAGAAATGGTGTCAAAAACCTTTTGAAAATCTGGAAATATGGATTTGATGTGAGGTCCCAGCATATCGCACTCATTATTACTCATTATTTTGTGTAAATAAAGAGCTAGTGATATTTCACAAGAATGATATTTTCTGAATCTGTGTTGACTGTTTGCCACTAGATAGTTTTATTCAAGATAATTCATAATGTTCAAACACAGTATATGTTCCAACATCCTACTCAAATCAACATTAGTGATATAGATCTGTAATTCAGCAGTTTTCCTTTATTGAGTATTGATGTGACCCGCAAAACTTTCCTGTCTTTAGGTCTGGATCTTTCCGCCATTCTAGCGGTTGTAAATGATTGCTAAGTATGGAGCTATTCTGTCAGCATACTCTGAAAGGAATCTAGTTGTTATATTGACTGGAAGATTTTCGTTTATTAAGTGATTTAAGTTGCTTTGCAATGCCAAGGATATCTGCCTGTAACTTACTAATTTTGTCAGTTGTTCTTGATTTGAACTGAAACATTTGTCTTCTTCAGTGAAGGACTTTCGGAAAACTGTGTTTGCTTTAGTGGCACTTTCATTGATAACATTACCATTGCTATCACACAGTGAAGGTTTTGGTTGTGTCTTGCTGCTGAGGTACTTTACATACAATCAGAATCTCTTTGGATTTTCTGCCAGATTTCATTGCGGAAACTATTAAAAGCGTCTCACATTGAAGTCAGTGCTAAATTTAGAGCTTCAGTAAAACATCACCAATTGTGGAGTTAGGCATTCTTTTAAATTTGGCATGCTTTGTTTCACTGCTTCTGTAACAGTGTTCTTAACTGTTTTGTATAACACAGGGAATCAGTACCATCTCTTGTTAATTTACTTGATATTATATATAAAAACAAAGATGAGGTGACTTACCGAACAAAAGCGCTGGCAGGTCGATAGACACACAAACAAACACAAACATACACACAAAATTCAAGCTTTCGCAACAAACTGTTGCCTCATCAGGAAAGAGGGAAGGAGAGGGGAAGACGAAAGGAAGTGGGTTTTAAAGGAGAGGGTAAGGAGTCATTCCAATCCCGGGAGCGGAAAGACTTACCTTAGGGGGAAAAAAGGACAGGTATACACTCGCACACACGCACATATCCATCCACACATACAGACACAAATATGTCTGCTTGTGTCTGTATGTGTGGATGGATATGTGCGTGTGTGCGAGTGTATACCTGTCCTTTTTTCCCCCTAAGGTAAGTCTTTCCACTCCCGGGATTGGAATGACTCCTTACCCTCTCCTTTAAAACCCACTTCCTTTCGTCTTCCCCTCTCCTTCCCTCTTTCCTGATGAGGCAACAGTTTGTTGCGAAAGCTTGAATTTTGTGTGTATGTTTGTGTTTGTTTGTGTGTCTATCGACCTGCCAGCGCTTTTGTTCGGTAAGTCACCTCATCTTTGTTTTTATATATAATTTTTCCCATGTGGAATGTTTCTTTCCATTATATTAATTTACTTGATACGTATATATATATCTTAATTGCCATTGAAACTACTTCTTTGAATGTAAGCTGCATCTGATCTACACTCACATAGATACTTTGGGGAAGGAGTGGATACTGTCTTTTAGAATATACGAGGTGCTATCCAAAATTTACGGGACTGGTGCTGCCATCTGTTAAAAACCTTGCCTTTGGACTAATAGTCACCATCACCCTCGGAGTAGTTCCCATCCGCACGTACACACTGATCCCAGCACTTCTGCCACTGGTCAAACATTTTCTGGAAGTCCTGTTCTTTGAAGGCATTAATCACCGCCAGCAATGCTTCTTGAATCCTCTCTAGCGTGTCGAACTGACAACCTTTCAACTTGAGTTTGTTTTGGGAGTAGTGCAAAGTTGCAAGGTGCCAAATCTGGCGAGTACAGTGGGTGGAGTACAACCGCCATGTTGTTTTTTGCCGAAACAGTCCTGGCGAGCAAGGACGTGTGATAGGGCATGTTGCCGTGATTCAGCAGCCAATTCCTTTGACGCCAAAGTTCGGGCCGCCGTCGCTGCACGTTTTCATGGAGCTGTCCCAAAATGTCACAGTAGTATGCGGAATTTACTGTTTGGCTGGGTGGGACAAACTCTTTGTGCACAATTCCATTGGTATCAAAGAAAACGATGATCATGCTCTTCACTTTGCTCTTCACCTGTCTCTTGGAGAGCCCGAGCTCTTCCACTGGGACAATTGTTGCTTTGTCTTTGGGTCATAGCCGTAAATCCAGCAAGGGTCTCCATAGCACTTTTCCCGAGATTCGCACAGAATTTGATACACACGTACTGTTTTGTTCGCAGAACCATCGTAAAATTGCCACATATCAAACACAGAGTATTACAGAAATCACTGTGGACATGCAACACGTCCTCCCAGCTGAATGCCACTCCGCACACCGACTCGTCAGATATGCAGCTCCCGCCGTCCAGCGGTGCAAAGATCTACTACCCCTACTTTCCAGATGACAGCACCAGTCCCAAAAATTTTGGATTCTATCTCGTATTTTGCATTTATTTTTGGTGGATTTGAATATTATAATATTCAGTTTTGCTACAACAATCTTGTGGTCACTAATCCCCATGTTCCCCATTATGCTCCCTATTTGCTCAGGATTATTTGTTGTTAAGCCATCAGGTATGTTTTTGCAACCATTTACAGTTCGAGTGGGCTCATTAATGAATTATTCAAAATAATTTGCAGAGAAAACTATCAGTACAATGTTGGTTGACGTTTTATGCCAATGACCGATGTTAACCATGCATTTTAACCAATATATCAAAGGTAGATTGAAGTCGTCCCCAAATGTAATTCTGTGGGTGGGGTACTTATTTGAAATGAGACTTAGTTTTCTTTGAACTGTGCAACAACTGTCATCAGAGTCTGGGATCGTTAAAAGAAGCCAATTATTAATTTAGTCTGGTTGTAAAGATAAACTCTACCCTACTGACTCACAGCGACTAGAACATCTGTTCCAGTTTCGCTACAAGGTAAACTACTTCTAACAGCTCTAGATACATCTGCCCTTTCAGAACACCATTAGGTCCATCGCAAAAATGTTAGCTGAACTTATCTATGGCTTTAACTAGCTTTCAGTACCTATAATGATTTGAGCTTCAGTGTTTTCTATTGGCACTTGGATCCCTGGTTCTTCCAAACACAGCTGTGAGAGTTTACAACAGCAGTATTGGCTATTGCTAGGTGTACCCTCATCCTGCATTTGCCCTACATGCTTTGAGACTGGAACCTTTCCTGTAATTTTCTGAGATCCTCTAAGCTGAAAACCTGCCTAGTCCATTCCATACGGCCCCTGCTACCCATGTAGTTGCTTCGTATAGACAGTAGAACCCTGACATACTAAGTGGAACCTGAAAACCCACCACCCTATGATGTAAGTTGATGTAGGTTACAGAATTGTCTGAGCCTCTGGTTTAGACCCTCCACTCAGCTCTATACCAAAGGTGTGCACTTGGTCCTGTTGACGATGCTACAGATGGTGAGCTCTGCCTTCACCTCACAAGTCGAGACTGGCAGTCTTCAATACTTCAGATAGCCACCCAAAACTAGAGGGAATCTCTTCCAATGCAAAGTGACAGATATTGTTAGCACCTACATGAGCCACCACCTGTAGTTGGTTTCATCATGTGCTCTTCGTGACAGCTGGAAGCACCCATTCCACTTCTGGGATGACTCCCAACCCCAGTGTGCACACAGAGTGCAGCTTAGACTTCTTCCCCTCCTAGGCAGCCATATCCCTAAGGATCTCGATTACCTGCCCAACGTTGGAGCTCACAACTACCAGTAATCCCACCCTCTGTAACTGTCCAAATCTTGCATACGAAGTGGCTTTTGAAACAGGGCAAGTGATTCCATCTGGCTCAGGTACTTCACCAGACACAGATAGTGCCTGAAATCTGTTATTCAAACGAACCAGAGAGGCCTCTTGATTCACACCCTGGGAAGTTTTTCATTGCCTGCCACACCTACCAACAATCTCCCACTCGGCCATGGGTGAGGGGTCTGTCTCAGTGCAGGCAGTAACGGGGGCAGCCACAGTAGTGGACCGATTGAGGGCACATGGGATGTGCTGGTGGACGTCCCTGAGAACGCTCCTGCCCCCACTGTAATGCCCATGGACAACAGACTCAAGCTGCATTACCAAAGCCAGCACTGCATGGAGAAATGAGCAAAGGGTCACCAACTTGACTTGTATCTGTAAATAGCAATCACAGTCCCTATCCATACAAAAGAAGGTGGCATTACACACTACACAGATGTTACAATGCAGAACTATTTTTGGTAAATACACGAACACACAAGAAAGAACAGTTTCATTATCAAATTTAGCACCACAATTCCTACATATGTTACAGGTCCCTAAACAATAGTTTAAATTATGATTGTCAATTACTAATTAATTACAGAGTGAGTCCTAAAAATGGTACACATAGCTGTTCTCTAGTTGGTGGCAAAGTTATGGCTCACTGGGCCATTGTCCAGTGGTTTTACTTATAGAGGAGCGTATGAATAATTATTGAATTTTATATTTACATTTTGATTTACTCTTATCTAACTGAGCCAAAAAGTAATCTGTTTCACTTTGGGATTGGATGACTGGAAAAGTGATCAAATTGTATGGACCATATTGTGAATGCCCTGTCTACTCCTGTGACTCCCAGTTTCCACCAAATTTGGGTAATTTATGTAATTTTCTAGATTAAACAATGGAAAATCCAGGATGGAATGTAACAATATTATGAAAAGGATAGTTGCTACTCACCATATAGCAGTGATGCTGAGTCGCAGATAGGCACAACAAAAAGTCTGTCACATAATGAGCTTTCGGCCGACAAGGCCTTTGTAACACACACACACACACACACACACACACACACACTTACGCAGACGCAACACATACACGTGATCACAATCGGGCAGCTGAAGCCAGCAAACTAATGTGTTTTCCTAGTAGAAGTAGGCACTTTTGTAATCAGAAAAATAAAAGTTACAAAAATAAAGGAATTGTAGAAAGAAGTGGTGGTAAAAAATAAAAGGTTCTGGACGACAGAAACTTTTAATTATGAGTGAGTTTTGAAATAGGAGGTTAAAAATAAAATATTTACTGAAAAGAGTAAGTGGAGGACTTTCAGAGTAGGTACGTCATTAAATTCAGAATAACGTACTAGCTTTCCCCATTTTACATCCCCATGTTGTTTCCCTGAGTTCTTAATCACAAATATATATTCATAAAAAATGTTTTCAAGTGAGTTAGTTATGTTGTTGTTGTTGTTGTTAGTAATGGAGAAATTATGTAGTGAGCCATAAAACTTTTTGAATTTCTACTTAAATATGTAACTGTTTTATATAATTATCATTCAGAAAATAAGATAATCCCCCCCCCCCCCCCTCACACACACACACACACACACACACACACACACATACACACACACACACATACATTCACACAAGCAAGCACACCTCATGCACACAACTGCCATCTCCGGCAGCTCACACTGGAATTCAGGCCCAAGCTGCCGGAGATGGTAGTCATGCGTGCATCAGGTGTGCTTGCTTCTGTGTGTGTGTGTGTGTGTGTGTGTGTGTGTGTGTGTGTGTGTTTTTCAAGAAGCTCTTAACATGCACAATTACAGTTATTGGACACTTTTAATAAATAATGTTTCTGATACTGTTGACTCCTGGACAACATTGTGGATACCACACAGTTTCTTCTGAAATAAGGCTGGCTTGTAATATGGTGAATCATCAAACAGCTGCACTTCTAAAGACTCATTAGCAGCGTAGTTAACCTGAAAATTATGTAAGCTAAAACATTGTGAATGCAATTATTTTTGTTTTTGTACTTATTAACGGTTCTCCACGTCACACTTCTTCCATATTGTATTTTTCATGTATTTTTCTAGGAAAATCTGGACAACCATCCTTTGGCAGACTATTTCAGTATCCGAAATTTGACAGCAACAGTTCCTTAGCAAACAAGAGCTTCTTCCAGGTAATTTTATTTTCTGGAGATTAATGCGCTTGTTCTTTTTATGGTTTCAGAGAGTGTAGTGAAGATGGTCATCTGTATTACACTGTTAGATAGCTGTTGTGGTTTCTCCATGTGCACGTACATGTAAAGACATGGTGATCTTAATTATACAAAGCTGTGAGCATTATCACATGTAACTAACATTAAAATCTTTTTAAGAATTCAGACTACAATAAAACACACAATTGATGTAAAACGAGTGTTTGGTGAAGCCACAATGTACTCCTCTTTCAGCATGTTGTGGAACTGTCTGGTTTTTTGTGTATTGTGATATATTCCCTAACAGCCAATTCTCTTTAGAGTCTGTTGGCAATTTTTTAAGGAAATGGATGTATTAGTTGCTATGACAACAGACATTTCATTGATTACCTTCTTCATGAAAAAGGTGGCCTATGAGGAAATTATAATTGGTATATCACAAAGAAAGCCTAAAAATATGTAATACGAGGTGCGGCTAGAAAAAAACCGGACTGATGCTGGAAAAAAAAATTTATTTACAATTATTTACAATTTCATGTTATCTCCTTCAATGTACTCTCCTCCTCGGTCTCTACACCGCTCCATACGAATTTTCCACTGTTCATAGCAATGCTGCAGATCATTTTCGGTAAGTCCATACATTACTTCCGTCGCTTTTTCTTTTACTGCTTCAACAGTCTCAAATCTAGTTCCTTTCAAAGCTGACTTGACTTTAGGGAAAAGAAAAAAGTCACAGGGGGCCAAATCAGGTGAGTAGGGTGGATGATCTAAGATGGGAATGTTGTGTTTTGCCAAAAACGTCTTCACTGACAACGCACTGTGAGCTGGGGCATTGTCTTGGTGAAGGATCCATGACTTTTTTCTCCACAAATCGTTCCGTTTTCTCCGTACTCGCTCACGTAGGGTAGCCAGGACGCTAATGTAGTAATGCTGATTCACTGTTTGTCCCTCTGGTACCTAATCAATGTGCACAATCCCTTTGATGTAAAAAAAAACAATCATCATTGCCTTGAATTTCGATTTTGACATTCGTGCTTTTCTTTGTCGTGGAGAACCAGGAGTTTTCCAATGCATCGATTGGCATTTAGTTTCGGGATCGTAAGTAAAAAACCACGATTCATCGCAAGTAATAACATTTTGTAAGAAGGTGGGATCACTTTCAATGTTTTCCAGGATGTCAGAACAAATCATTCTTCGGCGTTCCTTCTGTTCAATTGTGAGACACTTTGGAACCATTTTTGAACACACTTTGTTCATGTTGAAACTTTCATGAAGAATCTGCCTAACACTTTCCTTGTCAACTCCTGTTAACTCAGACACTGCTCTGATTGTTAAACGGCGATCTTGTCGAACAAGTTTACCGATTTTTTCAATTTTTGCATCAGTTTTTGCTGACAATGGTCTGCCAGTGCGAGTGTCATCACTGGTGTCTTCGCGGCCATCTTTAAATCGTTTAAACCACTCAAACACTTGTGTTCGCGATAAACAATCATCGCCGTACACTTGTTGTAACATTACAAACGTTTCACTTGCAGATTTTCCTAGTTTAAAACAAAATTTGATGTTAACACGCTGTTCTTTCTGTACACTCAACATTTTCCGACGCACAGACAAAACGTCAACTACTTAAAACAGACGCCACGGGCAGACTGAGTGCAGGAGGCAGATGAAACTCGAGCAGTAGGTGGAGCGAGAGTCACGTGACAGGCCACACGACTTTCAGCCTTATTGCATTCGTTTTATTGTTTCACCAGTACTAGTCCGGTTTTTTTCTAGCCACATCTCGTATATGCAAACATTGTCTCTTTCCAGTACAGCATCATAAAAGGGCAGAAGGCACAGACAATCTTAATATCCATTATTCTCCTGACAAAATGATTCATTTTAGACTACCCATGATTTGTAATTGTGTAGGACACCCAGTGGTACCAGAAATTAAGCTTCTCATTTGTACAAAGTGGCACTTGAAAACATACTCTGGTATATGACCACCTTCATAGTAATTCAGTATATCGGTGTTACTGTCGGCATTAAAGGGCCTTTACTGTAGCACTGTGTACACAAATATTATTTACACTGACAGACTCTGATCAGAGCAGCAGAGTTACAAGTCTTTACTGTCACATTAGTTGTCGATAGAGAAAGACGGAAAGAGGGTACTGGTAAGTGCAGCAGAGTTAAATTATAAGAGTGAACAGCATTGCAAAAACAAATGAGCTAAGTGTATGTTTACTTTGTGAGTACAAATAAAACTGTAATCCAGATCCAAAGTTGTGTGTGTAGCAAAGCCAGTCAACATGCAGTGTTTTACCAGCAAAGTATGGTTTGTTGGTGGCTGTTTCATACAAGCCTGCGAACTGAAGACATGTTGTTGTGTGGCCGTATTTGTGCCACATCACTAACAGATCCATCCATTTCGGTTGTCGGCAGCGATAACCAGAAGCAGTTGGGCTGTGACAGCTGTGAGCTCTTGCCTCAAAGTATTGTAACCTGATCATATAAGAGTCTTCATAACAGGGTGCAAATGGGTCCATAATTGTCGTACATGTTAGTGAGTCACATATGTGATATTTAGTAAGGAATGCTTTTTCAGCACAATATTTGCTGGTAAATTCAGAAGCAGATTGCACCTTATAAGAGTTACACTGGAGAGGTTTGAAACTGATTAAGTTGTTACAGTTTCAAGAAAGATTTATCATAATTCTTGTCACAATTTTCAGTGTTGTTAAGGACCTCCTTTGTTTAATATTTGGCAACTGTAAGTCATGTAGTGGAAACATGACCATTTCTGTGTAATATTTAAATTTATGTTTTCTATGTGGTTTTGAATGTGAAGTGGTGTCTTGAGCCATAGACAATTGGGCTCCTCCCTCTCCTCCTCCTCCTCCTCCTCCTCCTCCTCCTCCTCCTCCTCATATAGCCACCATCTTTGGTTGTCTCAAATAAATTCAAATGAGATGTATTTTCATGCATAGTAAATTTGGACATGTTGCTAAACAACTATTGATAAATTGCTCTAGGAGTATGATTTGGATACATCTAAGGCAAATATCAGCGTGTATGAGGTGTGGTAAAAAAGTAATGGAAATTTTTTAATTTCACGGGCCTTATACATTTGATTTTCATAACTTTTCTTTAATCTTGTTGGTATACACATTACTGATGTATGTTTACATTTTCAGCTGTTTTGAGTTTTTATTGTTGACAATCAAAAATGATTATAGTTGTTTTTGAGTGCTTGGAGAATTTTTACTTACGAGAAAGATGGATCAAAGAATTTGCATTCAGTTTTGTTTGAAAACTGGAATAAAGTGCAGCACTGCCTTCAAAACATTGATTGTGGCTTTCCGCAACTGTACTATGAGTAAGTCAGGAGTTTACGAGTGATCTAAATGTTTCAGAGAAGGTCGAGAAGATATTGAAGATGACGATGACAATGACTGCACTGGATGCCCTAACATGTCAGTTGCTGATAACAATGTGGAACAAGTAAACAAAGTGTTTCTGGAATATCACCATCAGAGAGGTTGCTAATGATGTCGGCATATCCTTTATCTCATGCCAAGCAATTTTTTCGGTTGTTTTGGGCATGAAAAGTGTAGCAGCAAAGTTTGTTTCAAAATTGTTGAATTTCAACCAAAAACAAAGCTGTGTAAATATTGCCCAGGAATTGCTGATGCATCTCGATAATGCCCCCACTAATGCCTCAATGCATGTTCACGATATTCTGGCAAAAACTTAACAGGTTATGTTGCCTCAGGCACTGTGCTCATTGGTCATGGCCCACTGCAACTTCTTTCCAGTCCCGAGGTTGAAGAGAACTATGAAAGGACGTCATTTTGCCACCATTGATGAGATAAAAACAGAATGGGTGAAGCAGCTGAACGCCATAATGAAAAGTGAGTTCCAGAACTGCTTCCAAGATTGAAAAAAGTGCTGGCACAGTTGTGTTATATCTGAGGGGGATTACTTGAAAGGGGCAGAGTTAATATTGATGAATAACTAAAGATACCCAAAGAAAAAAAGAAAGAAAAGAATAAATAAAGATATTTTAAGAAAAACAATAATTCCCATTACTTTTTGATCACGCCTTGTACAGTGCGGATGGATAGTAGCAATCTCTAAGATATTGTAGCAAAGCTTTCATGTCCTCAAAGTTGGCTGTTAGTGGATAGCAAATCATTTAATGTACCAGTTATTGGCTTTGAAGCTTCTCTTCAGATGAAAACTGCACAAATTCACAGAGTCATTAAAATTATTTTCTTTACAAAGAATTTTAGATTCATAAAGGTAGTTCAGTTTTCCCTCGTACTCATCCTTAATACCTGGTCTTTGCCATGTATTCATTGCTGCACTAACTCAAGGGAGGATAGAACAAACCACTGCCTATGGGTGGTTTTGTAGGTCAAAACATCCTATTACATTGTTATAGGAGAAGGGATATTTGACTGTATGTCATACCACTTTAATACATCGGCATTTATTGTGAACCATAGTAAGAACTTTTTTAGTCAGTCTTGTTGTATCTGTTACATGAGAGGTGTTTGGTAATTTCTTGTATGTTATGTTCCTTAGAATTGTAGGAAACTAGAAGCTTAGTCACAGGTGGACAAATTGTCTACCTATAATAACTATATCCGTGAACAATATTAGTGAAGGATGGATGTTGCTGTCCTGTCTTGTGACTAACCGAAGAATACTTTAATTTTGAATCATTTCTTGTCAATTGGGAATGGTTGACTCTCTCCAAATGAACTTCTTTTGGCACAGTGATAGTGAGTTTTGTAAATGTAAATTATGAAATAAACTTTGTTGTTGTTGTTGTTGTTGTTGTTGTTGTTGTGGTGGTGGTCGTCTTCAGTCCAAAGACTGATTTGATGCAGCTCTCCATATTAGTCTAACCTGTGCAAGCCTCTTCATCTCTGCAACCTACTTCCTTCTGAATCTGTTTACTATATTCAGGTCTTTGTCTCCCTCTATGATTTTTACACCCCACGCTTCCCTTCAATACTAAACTGGTGATCCGTTGATGTCTCAGCATGCGTCTTATTAATTGATCCCTTCTCTTAGTCATATTGTGCCATAAACGTGTTTTCTCCTCAATTGTGCTCAGTATCTCCTTATTAGTTACTTCAGCATTTGTATGCAGCACCTCATTTCAAAAGCTTATATTCTCTTCATGTCTAAACTGTTTATTGTCCACAATCCAGACAAATACCTTCAGAAAAATCTTATTAACACTTGACTCTATATTCAGTGTTAACACTCTTCTCTCCTTTACAAACGCTTTTCTTATCATTGCCAGTCTACATTTTATATCCTCTCTACTTTGGCCATCATCAGTTATTTTACAAAACTCGTCTACTACATCTCATTTCCTGTTCTAATTCCCCCAGCATGACCTGATTTAGCTAGACTACATTCTGTTATCATTGTTTTGCTTATGTTGATGCCCATTTTACATCCTCTTCTCAAGACACTGTCCATTCCATTAAAATGTCCTTCCAAGTCCTTTGCTGCCTCTCACAGAACTATGACGTCATTGGCAGACCTCAAAGTTTTTATTTTTATTCTCCCTGAACTTTAATTCTTTCTCCATATTTTTCTTTGGATTCCTTTACTGTTTGCTAAATGTGCAGATTGAATAACACTATGGGTGGGCTAGAACCCTGTCTCACTACCTTCTCAACCACTGCTTTCCTTTCATGCCCCTTGACTCCAACAGCTATAGAAAATGAAATGGCCAACCATTCTTATTCATCTGTGTGAGGAAGGTAACTCTTTTGCAAACAAATTTCAAGAGAAGATGTGTGTACCAGAAAACTCCTCAGAAGTACTGTTACCTTTCAAGCACAAACCCCAAAACTTTCTGTTGGCAGCCCTCAAAACTAAATGATAAATGAATCAGACTCTTTTTTGTAGGTGTCCAAATAAAAGTTGCACATTACAAATAGGCTGTTCTGTATAAATATATTCCAGCAACACAATGTATGTTGTGTTTTTAATTTTCGCACTTAATATGCTAAATAGATATTACAGCGTATTAAATTTGTGAAGTTTGTGTGTTTACTAGCACAGTAATTCATATGTAGAGAATTTTCTAAGTCAAGACCTTTTCAGTATTTGATTATCTTTTACATCTTCTGTATGTATTTTCTATCGTTCTGTTTGATCCATGCTTTGGACATACTTGACTTTTACTCTCCCCCCCCCCCCCCCCCCATCTCTCTCTCTCTCTCTCTCTCTCTGTGTGTGTGTGTGTGTGTGTGTGTGTGTGTGTGTGTGTGTGTGCGTGCGTGCGTGCGTGTTCTGCCTTCTCTTTTTTTAAAGCATTCTCAATGTAAGATCATCCTTACTATACAGTTAGTCATTGTCAAACTATTTTTTCTTTTTTTATAATCATAAATTGTAAAACATGGGATAACATATAATGCTATTGTGCATGTTCTGCATTCTTGTCTGGTTTCTTGCAGTACTTTTTGTTTCAAGCAAATTACACACAGGCAAACTGGCATATCTGTCTTTGAGTGTTCATTCTCAACAATATTTGGAATATGCCTCCCAGTAAATAATAGGCAATTTTTATCATTGACTGTCTTTTCTGCTGGATTTTACTCTTGTGTGACATAAGCTTGAACAAGTTTTCACCAGATGCAGATGAAACTTTTTTCATGTTGTTACTACCTCATAAAAAGCATGACCATTAAAAATGCACAGGTCCAATGTGTGGAAAATGAATTTCTTGTACCACCTCAGTCTTCTTTACTGATTCGGCAAACTCAGTTGCTTGTCAGTGCCTCATACTCTAATTGTAAATCTACAACACAGTACAGTTTCTTGGTTATCTGACCAGTCTTTCTGTTAGTTTTTCCCCATCTTAAACTATTATGAGATATTCCAGATTGTCAAGTTTCACACTTCACTTTTATTGCCCCACTTCATGGCAAGCATTATATCAGTGGACATAAACTTGGTTTCTTCTTCCAGAATGAGATTTTCACTTTGCGGCGGAGTGTGCACTGATATGAAACTTCCTGGCAGATTAAAACTGTGTGCCGGACTGAAACTCAAACTCGGGACCTTTGCCTTTCGCGGGCAAGTGCTCTCTTGCTTCAGTTCTTTCTTCTTGCTTCAGTTTGTGCTGTAGTTTTGGCATCTTGTGCCTGTTCTTGAGAACATCATGAAAAGTGGTTATCCCACAACACTCTCACTTTTCCCCAGTTTGTGGAAGCCAGATTTTGTTTTGCACCTGTCTACACAATTTTGCGGGCAAGTGCTCTACCAAATGAGTTACCCAAGGACAACTGACGACCCATTCTCACAGTTTCACTTCTGCCAGTTCATCTCCTCCTACCTTCCTAACTGCGCAGAAGCTCTCCTGTGAACCTTACAAGACTAGCACTTCTGGAAAAAAGGGTATTATGGAGACATGGGTTAGCCACTGCCTAGGGGATGTTTCCAGAATGAAATTTTTTCTTTTTATCCTTTCTTCCAGAAGCACCAATCTTGCTAGGTTCACAGGAGAGCTTCTGTGAAGTTTGAAAGGTAGGAGACGAAGTTACTGGCGGAAGTGAAACTGTGAAGATGGGTTATCAGTCATGCGTGGATAGCTCAGCTGGTAGAGCACTTCCCTGCGAAAGGCTAAGGTCCTGAGTTTGAGTCTCAGTCTGCCACACAGTTTTAATCTGCCAGGAAGTTTCATACCAGCACACACTCTGTGGCTGGGTGAAAATTTCATTATGGAATGCTTCTGTTATTGAATAACCTGTCCCTGTCACTGGCAGAGTTGTAGCTGAAGTTAAGCATTCTCAGAATTAACTGAAAAAACTGTCTCTGGACATATTTTTACCAAGCGAGGTGGTGCAGTGGTTAGCACACTGGACTTGCATTAGTGAGGATGGCAGTTCGAGTTGGTGTCTGACCATTCTGATTTAGGTTTTCCATGATTCCCTAAATCGCTTCAGGCAAATGTCGGCATGGTTCTCTGAAAGGACAAGGCTGACTTCCTTCCCCAGCATTCCCTAATCCGATGGGACCAATGAACTCAATGTTTGGTCCCCTTCCCCAAACAAACCAACCAACATAGTTTAGCTGAAAACTGAAATATCCAGAAGTATGTCTTTGCACCAATAGTCACTAATTTTCAGCCTTTTCATGTGTGTCATGTCACAAGAAAACAAATAGTAATGATGGAATACAGTTCTTCCAATCTCCTTTCCTTCCATCATGTTAATCCAGCCTTTGACTAATATTCAAAACGTCCTGGATCACAGGTTCGAACCCAGTCACAGCTTAAATTTTGAATAAAAATCATCAGCAGTGGCAGTTGAAGACTACTAGCATAAGAAGTCACCCTCGCTCAGACCATGGCCTTGTCAAAGTAGCTAGAGGAACATATAGTGATTCAGGGCACTCACTTGTCCTTGTGTTAGAAAACTGCCCCAAAAAGGCAGATGAATCAGCAATGATCAACAGCATGACAATGGAACCCACTACATTAAAGACACGTAGTGTGTATCCACAGGGGATGTGGCCTGTAATTGAAAAAGTGTCATGATTATCTTTCCATTGGCAAGAGATACCAAATTGGTCCCCCATTCGGATTTCCACGAGGCGACTGACAAAGGGGAGCTGAACTTGAGGAAAAGATGGAATAAGCGACAAAGGGATAACATTCTATGAATTGGCTAGAAAATCCAAAAAGGAAAATGCAAAAGCTCATTTTAGATAGAGTGGGGGTCAGTGACGAGTTAAAAAAAAAAAAAATTAATTCTGCTCAATTGAATATAGGGTAATATCAACAGCAACAGAAAATAGTATCATGGGAACAGGCTTTGTACCATTAGGGAAGTAGGCCAGAAAGTGAGCCACTAATTTCATGCTAAACTTCAGTCATCTTAGTATTGCTTGATAATTCATTACTGAAATAAGAAGAGAGCAAGGACATACTTCTGATATCAATTATAATGAGGAATTAGTCTGTCAAAGCCAAGCTTTGGATTTCTGACTGTTTTGCTTGTGCATATGTTTGTCTTTCTTAAACAATGGAAAATCTGGGATGGTCTGTAACAGTGTAATGAAAAGTATAGTTGCTACTCACCATTTAGCAGAGATGCTGAGTCGCAGTAAGGCACAACAAAAAGACTGTCAGAAAAATGGCTTGCGGCCAGCAAGGCCTTTGTCAAAATAGCCAACATACATACATGCACACACTCTTGCAAATGCAACTCACACCCACATGACCACAGTCTCTGGCATCTGGAGCCAGACTCTGGGCAGAGTCTAGTTCCAGCTGCCAGCGACTGTGGTCGTGTATGTGTGAGTTGTGTTTGTGTGAGTGTGTGCATGTTTGTACTGACAAAGGCCTTGTTGGCTGAAAGTTAACTTTCTAAGTCTTTTCGTTGTGCCTTTCTGTGACTCAGCGTCTCCACTATATGGTGAGTAGCAACTATCCTTTTCATAATATTGTTTGTATATTTTCATAGAGACAGTAAATTACTTCTTTCACACAATTTGTTTTCAGAAACAGAATTTCCTTTGTGTGTCTTGAAGTTTTCTCAGTATTATTCCCAGAGGTTTTGGGATTGCAGCCAGATGATGTCGACATCTTGCCATGATATTTTGTGTGACAACCATTCCCAAAACTTCATGGAAGAATTTTCTTTATTTTGAGACACTGATTTGATGGAAAAATTAATAAGAAATATGTTTTGTAGAAAATTTGTTATGTCGTATTTGTGTAATTATGTAACAAACTCTTACATTTCAGGCTGATAAAGTTGAAATGATGTGGAATAAGAAAGGAAATGGTGTGCTGCTAATGACAAGTACAGAGATTGACAAATCAGGATCCTCATATTATGGAAAACAAGCTCTTCATTTTATCAGCACTAAAGGCGAAACTGCGATGGTTTTGCTTAGTGAGTTTTCCATTTGTGTGTTTGCTTTTGAGATCTTTCATACCTTCGTATATGCAGCATCATTTACTGCTTTCAACTTTTTTTTATAGGTAAAGAAGGTCCAATTTACAGTGTTGAGTGGAGTCCGAAGGGCAATGAATTCTGTGTTATTTATGGTTTTGTTCCTGCGAAAGCTACTTTATATAATATCAAATGTGAACCAGTATTTGATTTTGGCACAGGACCTCGTAATTGTGTGCATTACAATCCTCATGGGAATAATATCCTTTTTACTGCAATTTGTCTTTGTTTATTGTGTTTTGAATTGCATTATGACAACATATTTAACTTGTGGTTGTATTTAACACTTAGTTATAGACTTTGTATAAAAATGAACACGTAGTCAAATTCATTGTGTGTATTAACTATGTCTAAATTCAGGCAAGAGTAGTGTTTTACTACTTGCTGATTATGCTGAATATTCAAGGGCTGCTATTTGATGCATGCATCCAATGTTTTGTCATTCCTTTGTTTGCAATGTACTTGTAAAAAACTGTTCCAACATCTGAGTGATCTGTGGCTTACCTTTGATTCATTAGTCAGTTGAAGACATTTGAACCTGCTAGCTGTTTTCCAACCTTGGTCTCCCTCTACAATATTTGGAGGGCTTACGGAAGAATTGCAACTGTTTTTAAATCTAATATGCCAACAAACATTTAAAAAAGCTGTTCTCAGTCAGTGTGTTCTTTCAATACTAGCATATGGAATTGACTTTTAACTGGTTTTTCAAAATAAAACGACGAATAACTCAGAGTTATGGGAAGGTTACTGCTAGGTACCACTTAGAAAGGTCAGAAAAGAAGTGAAGATGTAAGAGCAATAACAGGCATTCAGGATATTGTCGATATGGTAAAAGCTCTAAAATGGAAATGTGCAGGACATATCGCATTAACAAACAATGGAAGATGGAGGATCGCAGTACCTCAATAGGTATGGGAAAGGGGAGAGGGGGGGGGGGGGGGCTGGCAAAGCTTATAGGTGACAAGTGTAGTGGGTGGTGGTGGGATCACTCATGGAAAAATTCTTGTGGTAGTTGGTGTTAGAGCTGCATCTTTTTTAGATTGAAGTCACTGTTAGGTATACTTGCTTAAAGGAAGTCCCTCTAACTAAGGGCTCACCTTCAGAGGACATCATGTTTCCAAGTAGAGAAGAAATTAGCATATTTCATCAAGATATAAGAGGTATTAGAGATAAATTTAGTGAATTCCTCATAGAAGTTGATTCTGAAATTATTGGTATATCGGAGCACCACTTAAATAATTGGACAATTCAGAGGGTTCCTTTACCAGGATACAGATTAACTGGCAGGGAGTTCCATGCGGGGTGGGGGAGTGGCTATGTATGTAAAAAAACAGTATTCCATTTGAGTCCATAGACGTATCATGGCACTGCACTGAACAGATATTTGAATACAGCGAGAAGCACCCCCTGCGGGTTCGGGGGTTAGAATAGGCCCGCGGTATTCCTGCCTGTTGTAAGAGGTGACTAAAAGCAGTCTCAAACGTTTTGGCCTGTATGTGATGGTCCCCTCTCGGGTTTGACCTCCATATTCCCAAATTCTTCCGAATGGGGAGCCAATTGGGGAAGGGAGCCTTACATGGTTCATTATGTCCATCATGCATTGAGACCTTTAGCCAGCTTTCTCATGGTTGCATTGCCATCCCATTCGTTCTCCATCTCTTGGGCGAGGATACATTCCTGGGTGCGATTTCCACCATGCATTGTGCATTGTTGCTTTTTGCGGAGACGTTGACCACGGACTTCCTTGCACCTAATATCCAGCATGGTAGCTAGTTCATTGTGATGAGGCCACCATGTACACTGTTGGTTGTAGCCCCCTGACAACACAGGGATCGCTCTGCTGATGTCTGCGCCGTTAACTCCCCACGTATGCCAGGGAGTAGATGCCTATCTCCCTGGGGCACCGGGACTCCCGGAAATGGCCATCCTGCCAGGTGGCCCTTGCTGAGGCTGCGTGGCGCCCTGGGGAGCGCCCTTGATCAGAGTGGGTGGCATCACGGCGGATGATCTACAATGAAGTGTGGTACATCATCTCTTGCTGGTGGCCAGCTGCCAGCAGTCTACGTTCCCCTCCCTGGCCACACCGTGGGAGGAGCATAAGGCTCAGGATGGCAGTGACACTTATTCGCCCCGGTTCCTAGTTTGTTCGAGAGCTGATGGGGAGTCTTTCATGTCAACGAAGCCTCAATTCTTCGTAGAGCATTTAGAGGACAAGTTTCGAGAGGTGGAGGGCTTGTCCAAAATTCGCTCCGGGGCAGGATTGATAAAAACGGCATCCTCTGCCCAGTCAAAAAGGTTACTTGCTTGTGACGAGTTGGGGGATGTTTCAGTTACCATCACACCCCATAAGAGTTTAAATATGTTTCAGGGTATTATTTTCCATAGGGACCTTCGTTTTCAGTCTGATGATGAGCTGCGCACTAATTTAGAGCGTCGAGGTGTTCATTTCGGCCGGCGTGTTCATCGGGGTCCGAAGGATAATCAGACTGCTACCGGTGCCTTCATCTTGGCCTTCGAGGGTGATACATTACTGGAAAAGGTCAAGGTGATGGTCTACCGCTGTGATGTCAAGCCCTACAAGACCCTGGACAGACTGACATATACTGAGGCTAAGAGGAAAAATGAACAATTCCATCCTGTGCGAATGACTTCCTCATATGCCCCCGCTACGACAACCGTTATAGCCCCATCAGTTCAGCGCATTCCAGTTGGCTCACAAAGCCGTACAACTCCACCTGCCCCCTTGCCCATGGGGGGCACTACCCACCCTGTTGCTCCTGCGCCACCTGCCTCTGGAGCAACACCCCCCCCCCCCCCCTTCCCTCCCCCCTCCCCACCCATTGGGGACATCTGTCCCCGCTTCTAAGCCGGAGAAGTCTCCAACTTCTTCAGCTCCTCTTGCTTGCAAGGGTTCACTTGGGTCCCTCCCTTCCCAGATTTCCACAAATGGGAAGGATGACGCCCGACAGTGGCATAATTGCCTTAAGCAGCTGGTCATAGGACTTTGCGATCCTCCTCCGTCCCAGAGACTGAATCAGTGAAGCCTTCCCAGCCAGTGAAACCCAAGGAGCAGCGAGAAAAGTCCAAGAAGAAGACCTCTAAGACAAAGGAACTTACGGTGGCACCCACCCCACCAAAACCTACAAGCTCTGTGTATGAGGGCAAGGTAGAGATTCTGGCGTCTGCTGAGTTCCTAGATCTCGCCGGACTCTCGGACGCAATGGATGTCACTCACACATGTACTCAATCGGTGGCAGCAGGTGACCCAGCAGCGTAATCTGCCTCCTCGGTCCCTTCACGACTTTCTCGGTCATGGACAATGTTATCTTCCAGTAGAACTGCAGCAGTTTTTTCCACCATCTTGCTGAGCTCCGACAACTTCTGAGCCTTCACTCTTTCCTCTGCATTGCTCTTCAGGAAACTTGGTTTCCGGCAATGCGAACCCCCGCCCTCCGTGGCTATTGGGGTTATTATAAGAACCGGGCAGCTTATGAGAGGGTATCTGGTGGCATCTGCATATACGTCCTTCACTCCCTTTACAGCAGGTCTGTCTCTCTACAAACACCTTTAGAGGCTGTCACTGTTCCGGTCTGTATGCCTCAGGTTGTTACTGTCCGCAGTCTCTATCTTCCAATGGATGGTGATGTCCCGCTGCATGTCCTGGCTGCGCTGATAGGACAATTGCCGCCACCTTTTCTGTTACTGGGTGACTTCAACACCCGTAACCCTCTGTGGGGTGGATCAGTGGCAACAGGCCGAAGCAGCATCGTTGAGCAAGTATTGGCACAGCTTGACCTTTCTCTTTTAAATAACTGGTGCCTTCACACACATCAGTGTGGCGCATAGCACATACTCAGCCATCGACCTTTCGATCTGCAGCCCTAGCCTATTACCATCTGTCCAATCGAGTTTGCATGATGACTTGTGCAGTAGTGACCACTTTCCGATCTTCCTGTCACTGCCAAAGTGTCACTCTTCTGGGCGCCCCTGCAGATGGGCTATGAATATGGCTGACTAGGACTTGTTCACCTCCATTGCCACTATTGAGTCTCTTTCCAATGATGCTATTGATGCGGTGGTTCACTCGATCACCAACGGCATCGTTACTGCTGCAGAATCTCCCATTCCCTGTTCTTATGGGTCCCCTCGGTGGAGGACTGTGCCTTGGTGGTCGCCCAAGATCGCTGAGGCGATTAAAGATTGCAGGCGGGCACTCCAGCGTCACAAGCGGCATCCCTCATTGTAACACCTCGTCGCCTTTAAATGGCTCTGTGTGTGAACCCGCCGCCTCATTTGCCAACGCGAGCAGGAGTGCTGGGAAAGGTATGTCTCCACCATTGGCCACTGTACCTCTCCATCACAGGTTTGGGCAAAGATTAGGCGACTCTATGGTTATCGGAAGCCTGTCAGCATACTTGCACTTTCACTGAATGGAGCAGTCTGCACTGACTCCAACACAATTGCAAACTGCTTAGCGGAGCATTTTGCTCAGACTTCCGCTTCTGTGAATTACCCACTGGCCTTCCGCTCCCTGAAAGAGCAGTTTGAACATCGGAGCTTTTCATTTCACACGCGCACCCTGAATCGTACAATGCTCCGTTCAGTGAGTGGGAATTCCAAAATGCCCTAGCCGCTTGCCTGATATGGCATCCACTGTCAGATGCTCAAACACCTCTCGGTGGACTGCTAGCGACGCCTCCTAAACCTTTTCAACCGTATCTGAGTTGAGGGTGAGTTCCCGTCGCAATGGCGGTAAAGTATCGTAATCCCCGTGTTGAAACCTGGCAAGAACCCACTGGAGGTGGACAGCTACTGCCCCATTAGCCTCACCAACGTTCTTTGCAAGTTGCTCGAACGCATGGTGAGCCGGAGGTTGAGTTGGCTACTTGGGTCTTGGGGGCCTTGTGGCTTCGTCTCAGTGTGGGTTCCATATGGGGCCGCTCTGCCATCAATAATCTGGTGTGCCTGGAGTCTGCCATCTGTACGGCCTTTGCCTGCCATCAGCATCTGGTCGCCGTCTTTTGACATGCGGAAGGCATACCGTACGACATGGCAACATCGCATCCTCTCTACACTTCAAGGTTGGGGTCTTCGGGGTCTCCTCCCGATTTTCATACAAAATTTTCAGTCGCTTCGTTCCTCCTGTGTGCAAGTTGCGGCCTCCATAGTTCCTCCAGAGTTCAGGAGAATGGGATACCGCAAGGATCTCTCTTAAGTTTCTGCCTCTTTTTGATTGCAATTAATGGGCTCGCTGCAGTGGTGGGAACGTCTGTCTCAGCTTCCTTGTATGCTGACGACTTCTGCCTATACTAAAGCTCCACTGGCATTGCAGCTGCTGAACAGCAGCTGCAGGGCACTATCCAAAAGGCGCAGTCTTGGGCTGTAGCGTATGGCTTCCAGTTTTCGTTTGCCAAAACCTGTGTTATGCATTTCTGCCAGCGACACACTGTTCACCGTGAGCCACGGATTTATCTTGACGGCGAACCTCTTGCTGTGGTGGAGACTCATTGGCTTTTGGGATTGGTTGTCGATACCCGGTTGACTTGGTTGCCTCATATTCGGCAGCTTAAACAAACATGCTGGTGGCATCTTAACGCTCTTCGTTGCTTGAGTCACACCAGCTGGGGTGCCGATCAGTTACCCTTCTACGGCTGTACCAGGCATTAATTCAGTCCCATCTAGATTGTGGGAGCGTGGCTTATGGTTTGGCATCCCCTTCCGCATTGCGGTTGCTCAACTCCATCCTTCACAGCCGTGAGAATAGCATACTTGCGGAGGCAGATGTCCTTCCATTGCAGTTCTGGCGTCAATGATTACTGGCCGCTTATGCTACACATGTTTGTAGCTTGCCCGGGCATCCCAATTATTGTCTCCTGTTCTCTCAGTCGGTCGTTCATCTTCCGGAACGGTGGCTCTGGTAAGGGTGTATGATTGTGGTTTGCATCAGAGCTCTTCTCTCTGGGCTTGAGGTTTTCCATCTTCCACGTCTTTTCTGGGCCCCTCTGCGTACACCCCCGTGGTGTGTGCCCTGCCCATGTCTTCGGCTCGATTTGGCACAGGGCCCGAAGGACTCAGTCCCTCCTGAGGCCCTCCGCCGCCGATTTCTTTCAATCCTTGCCACGTTTCAAGACTCTGACATTGTCTATACTGACAGTTCGATGGTTGCTGGTCACGTCGATTATGCTCTTACTCTTGGGGGATCATTATGAACAACACTCATTGCCGGCCGGCTGCAGTGTTTTCACTGCCGAGCTGGTCGCCATCTCTCGCGCCCTAGAGTATATCTGCTCCTACTCAGATGAGTCCTTCGTTATCTGTAGTGACTCCCTGAGCAGTTTACGAGCTGTCGACCATTGTTTCCCTCGCTCTCGTCTGGTGATGGCTATCCAGGAGTCCCTTCATACTCTTGCTTGTTGCGGTCGCTCTGTGGTCTTTGTGTGGGCCCCGGGTCATGTAGGCATCCCGGGAAATGAACGTGTTGACAGGCTGGACAAACAGGCTGTCGGTGCACCAGTCTTGGAGAGTGGCCTTTTGGAGAGTGACCTCAGGTCAGTTTTGCGGCAGAAGGTACTTCGCACCTGAGGAGAAGAATGGCGCGCCCTTCCTTCAGCCAGCAAACTTCGGACCATCAAGGAGGCTACCGGTGCGCGGCACTCCTCCTTGCGAGTCTCTCGCAAGGACTCTGTTGTCCTCTGCCAGCTGCACATTGGCCACACGTCGATGACGCACAGCTATTTATTGCGCCGCGAGGACCCACCTGTATGTCACTCTGGGTCAGCTTTGACTGTGGTCCACATATTGTTGGACTGCCCGCTTTTAACTCCGCTCAGGCAGACGTTTGAGCTGCCTGGTACGCTTCCTGCACTTTTATCAGTTGACTTTGTTATGGCAGATTTAGTTTAGAGTTTTATTCGTGCAGGGGGTTTTTATCGCTTGATCTAAGTGTTTGTCCTTTTTTTTTGTGCCGAGTCTGGCCTGTGGCCTACAATTTTAGACTGGTGCATTTCTTGGTGGTTGGCTTTTCCTATGGTCGCCCAACCACTGTCACATTCGGTGTGATTTTAATTCCTTTTGTATGGTCTATGTCTGTATCTTTCTTGTCCTGTGTCGTCTCTTTTCATCTCCATTGTTTGTGGGTGTTTCAAGTTCATGGAAAAAGGGACCGATGGCCCTAGTAGTCTGGTCCCTTCAGAGTAAGGAAAATGTGCGAACCAGAGCTGCTTGATGCAGAATTAAAACATCTCACCAATGCATTCATTGCTCAAGAACGGTTATTCGTTCGCTGAGGTGAAAAGAACATTAAGACCACTGCATAGAAATCATAGTAATGCTCAAGTACTGGTGAAATCAAAAGTTTTCCTGCATTTCAGTGAGGACGTTACTGACCGTGTAGGAAAAATCTTGAAGAAGCGGAACATCTCAGTAACATACAAACCCACTCAGAAGATACAAGATGACCTAAAATTGGCTAAGGATGCTCACCAAGCACTGGAAAAAGCAGGAATTTATAGGATCCTGTATAGTTGTGGGCAGGTGTATGTGGGTACTACAAAAATAACGGTCAAAAAACGACTAGAAGAGCACAAGGACAACTACAGAAGAGGAGAGACTGATGGATCAGCTGTTGCAGAAAATGCTTTGCAGCCAGGAGACCACCACATTCGTTTCTATAGGACTCAAGGACTGGCAGCCAAAGGCGGATACCATGAAAGGCTATAGAGAGAGGCCATAGAGGTCGTAAAACACCCCAGGCATTTCAATATGGAGGAGAAGGGCATGAAATTGAATGACATCTGGATTCCAGTGCTGAAGAAAATGTGTACCAGTCTTCCAACTTGGGGTGACGATGACAGCAGTTGACAACAGCCAACTGTGTTTGCACATTCAAAAAATGAGACGTCGCGCCACTGCGCAGAAGCGGAATTTTGCTGTAGTCAGTAGCGAGCCAGGGTGTGAATTGGTCATTCAAAGAAGCTACGATCCGCCATGAAAATGTCCTCTTCAGATGGGGACGAAACACTGGGTTTTGAAGGTGAGATCCGTTCGACCTCAGCGTAATAGCCAGGAGCATTTTACTAATTATGACATTTCTGGCCTTGTAAGTTTACATTTTATATTGTTTAGAATGTTAAAAAAGTAATCTCATAAAGTATCCTGTCTGAGCTCTAACAGAAACAATACAAATCAGTGTCGTGAACGTACATTGCACTTCACTAAATTTGTACCTTTAAATCAAGTGTGGTACTTTGTCAAGCCAAAATGTAGCTTTGATGAAAACACTATATTTTTTTGAAAGATAAAATACTTTGGATGACATTCATGTGATATGGGAAGACTGATGAATGACTCGAACACAGGTTGCAGTACAGACCTAAAAGTCTTTGTGGGCCCAGCTGCCTGAGTTCCACTCGGAATATTTCAGTACATATTGTGAATTCTCAGTGCTGCAGTGTTTGTGATGTAACAATAATTTTAAGTGTCCAACAGGCTAAATTTAATTCCATGTAAATTGCTGCAAATAAGTACTATTCCCCATAAATCGCTGAGAGGTGGAGCCATTTTATATACTTCATCCTTCATAGGATGAGCAACATTTTTTTATTTTTGAGTATGGCCAGAATTATTTTTAGATGCCTGTATTCCCTTTCGCCTGCTTTATCTGGTGCATTTTTATATTTTCTCCTTCTGTCAGTTAAATTCAACACCTCCTGTGGTATCCAGGGATTTATACTGGTCATTGCCTCTTGCCCTATTTCATCCTCTGCTGCCTTCAGTGTTTCATCTGTAAAAGCTACGCATTCTTCCTCTACTCTATTCTTTTCCCCATTTCTTGTCAGTCATTACCTAATGCTTACTCTGAAACTTTCTACAATCTCTGGTTCTTTCACTCTATTCAGGTCCCATTTCTTGCAAGATGGCACAGTGGCTTGCACACTGGACCCGCATTCAGGAGGACTATGGTTTGAATCTGTTTCCAGCCACCGAGGTTTGGGATTTCGTGATTTGCCAAAATAACTTCAGGCAAATGCTGGGATGGGTCATTTTAAAGGGCATGGCTTGTTTCCTTCCCCATCCTTTAACACTCCAAACTTGTGCTTCATCTCTAATGATCACTGTCGACAGGGTGTTAAACGAAAATCTTCCTTCCCTCCTACCTTTTTGCAGTTTCTTCAGTTTCAATACATAACCAATGAATTGTTGTTGGAGTGTACATCTGCTCATGGAAATGTCTTATAATTTGGTTCCAAAATTTCTGTCTTAGCATTATATAATCAATCTGAAACCTTCTGGTGTCTCCACGTGTCTTCCACTTATACAGCCTTCTTTCATGAGCAGTAAACCAAGTGTTAGTGATGATTAACGTATGGTCTGTGCAAAATTCTGCAGGGCGGCTTGCTCTTTCATTCCTTTCCTCCAGTCAATATTCTCCTATTTGTCCTTCTCTTTCCTTTACTACTATCGTATGCAAATCCCCCATCACAATTAAATTTTTCTCCCCTCTTAACTGTCTAACCAATTTCTTTCATCTCATTGTGGCTTAATATAACACAAAATGTTTCATTAAAAATAAGATTTTATGTTTGAGCATTATGTAATATAGGGTAGTGACCCATTTCAGATAATATTCCCAATAGGTACATTTATCTGTTCCAGAAAATGAAATTTTCCATGTCCAACACTTAGGAAATTATGTTATTGTTATATCTGATCAGAAAGAGTGGAAAACTGTGAATGTGCCACATTTAGATGGCAACACTTAATGCAAGGAACACTGAGTCCTTGTATGTGGCCTGGCTTCATATTTCATGACAACATGGATCACCATGAATTCTTCAGAATACATGTTTTCTTTAATGCCGGTGAGCTCAGGGAAATGGACAACTTTTTGGTTAGAAGTTAGCCCTACCACAATGTGATTTTCTTTCGCAATGTATCCTGACCAAATCAGGAATAGGATGTTTTTTTACCTTGCAGTGTTTTACCATGCACAGTGTGTAGTGAAGTCTACAATCCATTCTGGATTATCTAATTTTTCCTTCCTACTTTCCTTTTTCTTTCAGAAACTCAACAATAGTAGGCCTAAAATTGAAAAATCATTCCTAACATGCCCCTTGACTTAACCGATGTACTTCGCAATAATATATAATGTCTCCGCACTTTTCGTTCAATTGCATGAACAACAGTTGCAACTGACAGTCTACTAGCACATGTGACTTCAGAAAATTTAGTATTCATACCACCAATTGCATCACGTGCTCCATGCCTGCTAATTTAGCACAAAGTACTTCTTGATGTACAGCACAATGAGTCTGTTGATTATTGTAATTTTTTGCTCTTTCATCATCAACTAAATCTTTCTTTATGCATGGTGATGTAATGTCATTCTATTGCAAATTTGTGGTACCCATCAATTATGTGATTGCAAAATAACCATTGAGAATTCTCATCCTTCTATGGTTTCTACACATTTTTAAAACTTGAGATTATAAATCACTATACAGCCTCTATTTTTGCAAACAACCACTTAACCTATGAACTCCCTTTATTCCACAAATAAGTAGTGAAGGATAAACAGCACCAAAACTAGATTCCATGTAACTGGAGAAAGGTGTACCAGCCAAAAAATTCTGCATAAGATGGTGGAAGAAACAGTGTTACATAGCAGGGCTAAAGCAAATATCATGCTGTTCAGAATGGTTTAAAGGAGGACTGAGCAGTGCTAAGGCAGGCCAACACTTCGGACCATGCGCTTGCAGCACACTGTGCACATGTGCAGTTTCGCATGCCTCGGCTGACCCTGGCTTAGTTCATAGCATACTTTGTAATGTAACTATAAATTTCTTCTTGTAAAGTTCATACATATCATACAAACTGCATATTTTGTCAGTTATCATGTTTTAATGGTACAGTGGATGGTCATTTCTTAGTTTAAAAGTACATAAATAATGTACCTGATAGATTGTCAGTTTGTTAATAATGTCCTTACAGCTGTTTGCCTGTGAACAGCATGTGTTACCCAGACATAACACCAGTTAACCGTGCATACTGCTCATGTTAGTATTCACATTATTATTTTTGTGGCCTGTCACTAGGAACATATTTGCTAGATGTACTGATGTTTCCCTGTATCTTACAGTTTTGCAGTGATTGTGTTTTTTTGTTAGAAGTTGTCCAAAATTGCTTGTGGTAATCAGTAGCCAGTAGCATTTAATAAGTTGCTGTTAGTTCTTTCTAGCAAATATTTTGGTGTTAAAAGACATATGGTGCTTTTGCAAGGAGGAGGGGGAGGGGCGTAGTGACTCAATAGTTACATAACTGTCATCATGTTATAACTGTGTATTAACGGCATATAAATTATAGTATTTTTTATCATATGTATTCCTTGACTTTTATCTACTTCTTTTGCTGGGAGGCTTTGGTAATTTGCAAGGCTATGTAGAAATCTGGGACACACAAGCAAAGAAGCTGATAACAAAAATGAGTGCCCCTGATACAACATTACTCTTATGGTCACCAGATGGTGAACATTTCATGACTGCCACAACTGCTCCACGGCTCAGAGTGGGCAATGGGTAAGTAAAGCTATGACTGAATTTCTTTTACTACTATGTGTTGTAGTCGTGGAGATACCCAGAGTTCCTGTTATTGTCTCCATGAACATAAGGTTGTAACTGTCTAAAGCTTGAATAAAAAACCTTACTTACAAATAATTTTAATTTCAGCATGATTTACTAGAATCAGTGACCATTAAGCTTTTCATGTTATATTTAGTTTGATTTAACCTTAGATTATGAATGTTGCTGCAACAACACCAGCAGCAGCAGCTGCTGCTGCTGTTGCTGCTGCTGCTATCTCCAGTAGATATGAGGAGCTGATCATTACCAAGTTACTACTACTACTACTACTACTACTACTACTACTACTTCTTCTTCTTCTTCGTCTTCTTCTTAAAAAACTTTGTGTTTTATTCTACAGATAATCTGTCCTAATTGTCATTTCTTTGCAAATGGCAGTGAATATTGTTTGAAATGAATGAAAATTTCTCTGAACAACATTTAATGTGCTTATAGTGGCTTGTAGAGTTAACTTGTGCCACCAGTCCACACCTGCCAATGATGTCCATTGCAAAATTTTCTTTAGTGTTGTGGAAATTAAATATTCATCTTGTCGTGCTCTAACGCTCCAGAATCTGCGTATTGCTATAATGCTCATTGTTCTGTAACTGCCAAGTATGTAAGACAAATAAAAAAGATATTTACTCTTGATAATTTGAATGTGGATATGTGATACTTGGCAGTTAGAACAGTTGTGTTAGTGGATAAGCAAATTAGAGCATCCTAAAATATTGACGTGTCAAAATAACATTAATTCCGAATCTGAAAGTGAATAAAAGTCGGGCAAAATACCCAGTTTTATTAAATTTGACATCACAATCATATGAAGAGACCTGTGACTAATATTTGTTTACAAAAATACATGCATAATGGCACAATCACAAGTGTATTCTAATAAGACCACTTTCAACCGAACCACAGAACCATTTTAATATAAGTGTGCAGCATGGTGGCTTTAGTCTTATTAAGGATCCTGCATTGACTTCAAGACTTAAAAACACATTGCTGCATATTGATCTGAAGGTGAAAATTTTGTACAGTTGAAACAGCTTATGCACTTGTCAGGCAATAAATATTAAAAAAAAAATCACCATTGTTTTTAGAAGCGGTATGGCGATACAGCTCTACTGTACTGCTTCATTTCACAGGAGTGCTTGATACTGTGTAGGTGAAACAACTGAATAGCATTCCTATACAGCAGTGTATCCGCAGCACTTTCACACAGTACTCCACTAGAAACAACAGAAAATTCTGATTGAGCAAATGGCCCAGTGATTAAAACACTGAATTCTCTTTCAGGACAGGAGTTCATATCCCCCTGGTCCTTTTTGATGTACCTTTTCCATGGTTTCCTTGAAATGCCTATGGTGGATGCTACAATGATTCCTTTGAAAAAACTGTCACCAGTTTTTAACTTCATGTCAATTAGAGCGAATGCACTATTTCTAATCAACTTGTTATTGTGGGACATTTATCTTCCCTCTCCCTCTCCCTCTCCCTCTCCCTCCCCTAGTAAATTTTACCTAGCATACTCAGTATCAGGAAAACACTATCTGCATCCTCGTATTAGATAGAAGTGGCCACATTTCTGATATTGTAAAAATTGTTGCCCATTGCCCCACAACGTATGATGACATGTAGATCAATATGCAAAATATTCTGCATAGATGGTGTTAAGAAGTACTAGAGCACAACTGCTTTCGTCTTGTGTATCTGACAAGATTAATTGTCACTGAAAGAAAGAACCACTTACAGGTCAATGCTTGCATGATACACAAATGGCTATTTCTATCAAAGCCTGTGTGATCTGAAGACCAGCAGTGCAGTTAGTAGTGCTATTTATTTTACCTTGGATCATTTTACAAAATGACATTATGTAAATTAAGTTATACAGAAGCTTTTTACATTACAAACATAATTAAAATATTATTTTATTTTACCCAAAATCTGTGCAGATATATTTTTAAACACTTTCACACCAATTTGCTCACTACTGACATCATTTTCCAAAACTCTTGAGGTGGTCATATATTGTTGAGTACCATCTTACCTGAGCAACAATAATATTTTCCTTAAATCACAGTTGCAACCATGGTCTTTGGGTAGCATCTTTGACTAGTAATTAAGAACATCCTAGGTCCCGGGTTCAAACCTCGCCACTGCTTAAATTTTGTGTAAAAATCATCAGCAATGGTGCCTGAAGACTTACAGCACAATAAGTCACCACCTTTCTGCCAATGGCCTTATGAAAGAGGGTGGAGGAGTGGATGGAGTTTCAGGACACTCTCCTGTACTTGGGGTGGGAAACTGCCCTTAAAAGGTGCAAGGATCAGCAGTGATTTAAGTCATGAGAATAAAAAAGGCAGTGGAAACTGCTGCATTAATGACAAATAATTTGTATCCGTAGGACATGTGGCCTGTAATTGAAAAAGTGACATGACGATGTCTCCATGGGCTAAAGATTCCAGACTAGTCCCCCATTTTGATCGCTGGGAAGGGTCTGCCAGAGGGGGCAGGGGGTCACCATGAGAAAAGATTGAATAACCAAGGAAAGGATAAAGTTCTAAGAGTCAGTGCGTGGAATGTTAAAGTTTGAACATGGTAGGGAAGCTAGAAAAACTGAAAAGAGAAATGCTAAGACTTAATTTATCGGAAAGAAGACAAAGGTTTATGGTCAGATGAGTACAGGGTAATACCAGCAGCAGCAGAAAATTGTATTGTGGGAGTAAGATTCATTATGAATGGGAAATTAGGGCAGAGAGGTAGGTACTGAGAATAGTTCAGTGATAGTGTTGTTCTCATCATATTCGACAGCTGATCAACACCGACTACAGTAGTTCATGTATGCATGCCAATGTCGCAAGCTGAAGATGAAGAGGTAAAGAAATTATATGAGGATATTGAATGGGCAATGGAGAAGATTAAGGGAGATGAAAATATAATATTCATTGGAATACGATCATAGGAGGAGGACTGGAAGGAAGGATTAAGGGGGAATATGGGCTTAGTAGTAGGAGTGAGAGAGGAGAAAGACAAAAAGTTCTTTAATAAATTTCTGGCAGTAATACTGAACACCCTGTTCAGGAATCACAAGAGGAGGATGTATATTTGTAAAAATCCTGGAGATACGGAAGATTTCAGTTGGGACATCAAGGTCGAGAAGGGATTCTGATATAAGATATTGGATTGTAAGGTGTACCCAGGAGCAGATAGAGACCCAAATCACAATTTAGTAATGATAGTGAGTAGACAAGTCAGGCAGAATTAATGTGCTGAGTAGTGGGATATGGAAATACTAAGGAATGATGAGATATGCTTGAAGTTCTCAGAGGCTGTTGATATTGTGATAATGAATAGTTCAGTAGGCAGTTCAGGCGAAGAGGCATGGACACACTAAGAAGGGCAATCACAAATGTTGGTACCTCAATTGATTGATGAAAGAAGGAAGTACAGAAATGTTTAAGGAAGTTAAGGAATGCAGAAATACAATTCACTTACGAATGAAATAAATAGGAAGTGCAGGGAAGCTAAGGTGGAATGGCTGAATGGAAAAATAAAGAAATTGAAAAAGAAAGGAATGTCGGAAGGACTGGCTTGGCATATAGAAAAGTCAAAACAACCTTCGGTGAAATTAAAAGCCAGGGCGGCGACATCAAGAGTTCAGTTGGAATTCCTCTGTTAAATGCAGATGAGGGAGTGGGTAGGTGGAAGGAATACATTGAAGGCCTCTATGTGGGGAAGGACATGTCTGGCAATGCTATAGGGAGGGGGGAAACAGGAGTCAGTAGGGAAAAGATGGGATTCCAATATTAGAATGAGAATTTAAAAGAACTTTAGAAGACGTGAGATCAAATAAGGCAGAAGGGATGGATATTATTCAATTGGAATTTCTAAAATCATTGGTGAAAGTGGGAACAAAACAACTATTCACTTTGGTATGTAGAATTTGTGAGAGTGGCTGTATACTATCAGACATTCGAAAAACATCATTCCCCATGTTCTGAAGACAAAAAGAGCTGACAAGTTGGAGGATTATCACACAATCAGCTTAACAGCTCATATGTCCAAGTTGCTGACGTGAACAATATACAGATGAGTGGAAAAGAAAACTGAGAATCTGTTGGATGGTGATCATTTTGGCTTCAGGGAAGCCGATGGCCTTGCCGCAGTGGTAACACCGGTTCCTGTTAGATGACCGAAGTTGAGTGCTGTTGGGCTGGGCTAGCACATGGATGGGTGACCATCCGTTCTGCCAAGTGCTGTTGGCAAGTGGGGTGCACTCAGCCCTTTTGAGGCAAACAGGAGCTACTTGATTGAGAAGTAGTGACTCCGGTCTTGGAAACTGACATACGGTCGGGAGAGCAGTGTGCTGACCACATGCGCCTCCATATACGCATCCAGTGACATCTTTGGGCTGAGGATGACGCGGCGGCCTGTCTGTACCATTGGGCCTTCATGGCTTCAGAACTTGGCGAGAGAGAAATCAGTAAGTTGAAATATTTTGCATGTTTTCATTCAATAATTTCATATGGAATATTGTTCTGGGGTAATTCATGTTTAAATAGGAATTCTGCCTCGTCCAAAAATATGTTGTAAGACTGGCATGTGGTGCTCACACACAGTCATCTTGAAGGCATTTGTTTGAGGTGTTTAAGCATTTTTACTACTGCTTCACAGTACATTTATTGCCTTACGAAGTTTGTTGTAAATAACCCACTGCAGTTGAAAAGGAACAATGATGTACATAATTACAATACAAGAAGGGAAAATACAGTTGGCTGTAGCACAACAGGAGTGTTCAGTGGTGAAGCCAAAAACTTTTTAGCACTTATCCAGTGATGTAAAATGTGTGACAGATGGAGAATTTGAAAACAAGCTGAAAAAGTTTCTCCTTGACAACTCCTCGTATTCCATAAAAGAATTTCTATTATTTTAATGTGTAAGAGGTGTGGGTAGATATTACTGACACACTTTTATGTCATTAAAATAAAAATGAAATAAACACCTATAAATAATCAGTATGCAGCCATATTTACAAAGAAAGTTTCTGATGTGAATGTAAAATGACTCATTCCACTTCATCATGATTTACTGTGCAAATGGTCCATGGAACATGAAAGTAATGCAATTTCATTCATTGCATGTCTCTCTTTTTGTGCCTTGCTTCCACTGCCTGTTCTATTCTTGAGAGTAACTTAAACAAAGAGAACAAAACAAACAATAAAAATGTTTGTATATCATAAACTCGTCATTGATACAGCATGCATTTTATCTGTGTGTTTACTACATTTCAAACAATGGAAAGTCCAGGATGGAATAACGACAATTATGTAGAAAGGATATATTGCTACTCACCTCTACTTGAGATGGCATAGAGGAGGCATTAAGTCACAGATAAGCACAATGAAAAAGAATACTAGAAATACAAGGGTCGTCCACAAAGTAAGTTCCCTTTGGTTATATAAAACAAACATGTACAGATACAGAAAAAAATATTTATTGTACAAAAATCTACAACTGATAAACTACTTTTCTACATAGCTTCCAAAATTTTGTAGGCACTTGTCATAGCGTGGCACAAGTTTTTGTATGCCTTCTTCATTAGAAGGTTGCTGCCTGTGTATTCAACCATGTGGTAGCACATTCTTGCAGCTCTTCATCATCGTTGAAGTGTTGACCACCAAGGACAGATTTTAGGTGTAAGAAGAGATGAAAGTTGCTAGGAGCGAGGTCTAGGCTGTACAGAGTGTGATCAGATGTGTCACAGTGAAATTCCCGTAAGAGTTGTTTGGTCACATTCGCCGTGTGAGGTCGGGCATTATCGTGGAAAAAAACACCACCTTTTGACAGTAATCCTCGGTGCTTGTTCTGTGTTGTGTGGTGCAATTTCTTAATGGTCTCGCAGTAACCACATGCGTTGATTGTTTGACCTCATGGTAAAAGCAGCAAAATGCCTTTTCTGTCCCAAAAAACAGTGCACATGACTTTTCGAGGTGTCAAGATTTGCTTAGGCTTAACCTTCATTGGGGATGAAGTGTGCCTCCACTCCATTGATAGCCGTTTTGTTTTAGGGGTGTCGTACAATACCCAAGTTTCGACCCCCCCCCCCCCCCCCCCCCCCCCCCCGTGAGTATCCGAGAAAGAAAATCATCGCCTTCTCCATTCTAGTGCGTCAAAAACTGAAGTGCACTGCCCATCCGTTGTTTTTTGTGTTGTTCAGTAAGAATTTTGAGTAACCAATGTGAACAGAGTTTTCGAAATTTCAGTTTTTCAATGAATTAATGATTGTGAGATTTGCGGAACTTCCTTTGCAAGGGCACTAAGTGTAAACTTACGGTTTTGCTTAATCTTCTCTTCAATTGTGTGAACCAGTTCATCAGTAACCACAGACGCGTATCCACTTCATTCTTCATTGTGCACTTGATCACATCCTTTATTGAACAGTCTGACCCATCTTCTAGCCAGTGAAACACTCATAGCATTTTGTGCGTAAACCTCGCGGATTTGCCGATGAATTTCCTTTGGTTTAACTTTCTTTGCATATAGAAAAGGAATCACAGATCTGATTTCACACACGGCGGCATTTTCAGTTACGGCTGATGATATAAAGAACCACTACAAAGCACACTTCGGCAGCAGCGATCTGAAAATGGCGTACGTGTCTTCTCATTGAGTCAGAGTAACTGCTGCACGTGCTCGGAACTGTGATAGTAGTGCTGCAACGGATAGAAATAGAAACGGAACCTACTTTGTGGCCGACCCTTGTATTTCAGCTTTCAGACAAAGTCCTCCTCCATGCACACGCACCTTACCACCACCACCACCACCACCACCACCACCACCACCACCACCACCATGCACGCACCTTTGAGCTTGTGCGTGTGTTTTTTCTACTTTTGGAGAAAGACTTTATCTGAAAGTTGAAAAATTTATAGAATTCTTTTTCATTGTTCCTGTATGTGACTTACTGCCTCTTCTGTGTGGATATCCTTTCCATATGATTGTTATTCCATCCTGAACTTTCCATTGTTTGAAATGTAGTAAACATGCAGATAAAATGCCTACTATGTCAATGATTAGTTTATTGCTTGCAATAAATTTGTTCTTATTGGGAAATTACCTCTAACATAATAATTAATGGTTGTTGTTGTTGGTGGTGGTGGTGTTGTTGTGGTCGTGGTCTTCAGTCCAGAGACTGGTTTGATGCAGCTCTCCATGCTACTCTATCCTGTGCAAGCTTCTTCATCTCCCAGTGCCTACTGCAACCTACATCCTTCTGAATCTGTTTAGTGTATTCATCTCTTGGTCTCCCTCTACGATTTTTACCCTCCGCACTGCCCTCCAATACTAAATTGGTGATCCCTTAATGCCTCAGAATATGTCCTACCAAGCGATCCCTTCTTCTAATCAGGTTGTGCCACAAATTTCTCTTCTCCCCAATTCTATTCAATACATCCTCATTAGTTATGTGATCTACCCATCAACCTTCAGCATTCTTCTGTAGCACCACATTTCGAAAGCTTCTATTCTCTTCTTGTCTAAACTATTTATCGTCCATAGAAATGACTGACACTTAAATCTATACTTGATGTTACAAAACTTCTCTTCTTCATAAACGTTTTCCTTGCCAACGCCAGTCTACATTTTATATCCTCTCTACTTTGACCATCACGAGTTATTTTGCTCCCCAAATAGCAAAACGCATTTACTACTTTAAGCATCTGATTTCCTAACCTAATTCCCTCAGCATCACCCGATTTCATTGAGCTACATTCCATTATCCTTGTTTTGCTTTTGTTGATGTTCATCTAATATCCTCCTTTCAAGACACTGTCCATTCCGTTTAGCTGCTCTTCCAGGTCCTTTGCTGTCTCTGACAGAATTACAAGGTCATCAGCGAACCTCAAAGGTTTTGTTTCTTCTCCATGGATTTTAATTCCTACTCCGAACTTTTCTTTTGTTTCCTTTACTGCTTGCTCAATATACAGATTGAATAACATCGGGGATAGGCTACAACCCTTTCTCACTCCCTTCCCAACCACTGCTTCCCTTTCATGCCCCTCGACTCTTATAACTGCCATCTGGTTTCTGTACAAATTGGAAATAACCTTTCGCTCCCTGTATTTTACCCCCGCCACCTTCATAATTTGAAAGAGAGTATTCCAGTCAACATTGTCAAAAGATTTCTCTAAGTCTACATATGCTACAGATTTAGGTTTGCCTTTCCTTAATCTATTTTATAAGATAATGGTAAACTTTGGTATATGTGCTTTTCATTTTCTCTATTTTTGGTTACAAGGGAGTCATGTTTAAAGTACATGTGCAGCAGTTGCATAAGTGCTTTCTGTTAGAAAGAAACAAACAACGGACTGTTACCCTCGATTCCTTAAAATATCAAAGTACCTTGTACACCACGCCATGCCACCTGAATTATGTGCTGTACAGTGATGTTGTAATTTTGCAGTGACATTCAAATTAAATGTCGTGACTGATGCTGAAATTTTACTCCATATACAGTGAAATCATAGTAAGCCGTGAACTTTGTTCCTTTCGTTATTTTATGAGTAGTGTCAGGGAGGATAAAAGTTTCAAAAAGATTTGAAATCATGTGTAAAGTTTGTTATAAATCCCTAAGTGCTCTTATTCTTAAACACTGCATGAGACGGCGCCAAGACACAGACACAGTTTATACCTGTAATACTTGACTTTTCGTGTTAAACCTTTAATGTAAGGTTGGACATTGGAACAGTTATATTACAGCAGAATTTTAAATTTTATGAAATATTGAAAATCAAATTTGATGCCCCTGGAAGCTGTTAGATAGGCAACCTGCAACTAGGACCGTGCGGCTATTGTTTAGTAATATAGGTAACACTGCTTTATATCTCTTAACTATTAGCATCACACATTCTGTTTTTAAAATTATAGTGGAAAGAAAAGCAAGTATTTCTCTTAAGGCAAAAAAGTCCTTGTGTAAGTAATGTTTATTAGAAAAGAAATTAGAACTTTTGAAGAAGAAGTGATATTAACATTCACCAACATATCTGATGCTTATCACTGAAATCTAATTGTGTAAAATACACACAAAGCAAGAATTATATTTATTCTCATGATATCACATTATGTAGATTTGCAAACTTGCAACCAAACTCATCACTTCCACTCTAACATTGACTGATATGTTCCTAGTAGAACTGTTCATGATAGTTGGTTTGACCTTCCATGTATAAGTCATTGCAAAGAAACTTTTAAAGTAATAGCAAATTCTGCACAATGACTATGAAGCAAAGCATAGGGCTATAGAGAGAGAGATGCTGAATGTAACATGTTTTGTTGTTACGAGGGCAATGAGTGAAGTCTCTGATTACTACTGCAGAAGAATACTGTTAAATAATCTCACATATAACATAGAGAAATTCTGGTCATTTGTAAAAGATGTCACTGGCACAAATGTAAGTGCCCAGACACTCAAGGATGACACAGGATCCAAAACTGAGCACCAGTGTTGCAAAAACACAAATGCTGAACTCTCTTTCCAGATATTCCTTTACTGATGAAGATACCAAGGACTGCCCCCGTTCATGTCTCGCATCACTGCAAAGATGAATGATACATGTATATGAGAAACAGCTGAAATCACTAACGTTAAACAATGCTTCTGGATCATATCAGATTCTGTACAGATTTGCAGCAGAGTTAGTCCCCATTTTAACCATAATGTATAACATCACTTGAATGAAATACTGTGCCGATTGGAAGGAAGCACAAATTGCACCTGTCTACAAGAATGGTAGCAGAAGTGAACCACCACAGTACTAACATCCAATCTCTTTGATGTCCATCTGTTGTAGAATCCTAGAACATATTCTGACCTCAGACAACATGTGGTATCTCAAACAAATGACCATCTCTGTGACAAACAGCTCAGATTCCACAAACATCAATCATGCAAAATCAAGTTCAGCTATTTTCACTTGTTATCCTGAAACGCCTCGGTCAGGTCAACCTGGTCGATGTTAGACTTCCAGAAAGCATTGATTCAATGCCACACCAATGCTTATTATCAAAAGTACAATCATAAGGGGTATCGAACGAAATTTGTGACTGGGGATTTCTTGATATAAAGGGTGCAGTGTGTTTTCTTGGATGGAGACCCATTGACAGATGTAGCTGTAAGACCAGATGTGATATAGGGAAGTGTGTTGAAATCCTTGTGTACCGTATTTACTCGAATCTATGCCTCACTTTTTTTCCAGTTTTTGTAATCCAAAAAACCGCCTGCGGCTTAGAATCGAGTGCACAGCAAGGGGAAGTTCTGAAAAATGTTGGTGGGTGCCACCACAACTAACTTCTGCCGTCGAATATATGTAGCGCTACACAGTCATGCTTTAAAGGCACACCAAAGATAAATACTGGCACCAAAACCTCTGCGTCAGCAAATAAATTTAAATAAAAGGTAAAAGACGAGCTTTTTTCTGCACCACGAGTTTCGACCACTGCATTTTCATACATTATCCAACGAAGTAAATACAAATTCCGTATTGTTCATCTTCGAATGTAGGAGCATTTCAATGTACTACGAAATTCCGACTGGCAAGCCTGTTTGGGATGTTTGTCGATATGGCCAACTCTACATTCTGAATTTTTTCCTACTTGTGAGAAGAGATGGTTGCTAATAGGAACTTTTATGAATTGTGAATCACATGCAGTATTCTCTTCACCATAAGAATAATACGAATATAAACATTTTGCCATGTATTGTTTCGTGTTTGCTGCTATCTTATTTAAATCCTGTCCGCCTAATAAACTACAAAACTAGAGTGAGACAACAGCAAGCGCGGAAGAATATACATATCATGTCATGTTCATATTCGTATTATTCTTAAGCCTAATAGTGATACAGTCAGAAATGAAGCGTGGCAATTGACTAGAGTTTTAAATCTAAGATGACTCTAATTTCTGTGCAGAATGTAATGTACTAAAGAGGCGCCTGCAAAGATTTTCAAACAGAGAAAAATTTTCGCTAAACTCTCGATCAGAACATCATCTATCATACACAGTCTGTTATTTGGTTCTTGTTGATCGTTATCAAAGAAAGCAGCAGTGTAAGTAACAACAAATAGCAGTCTCTTGCCATTGTTTGGCTAATGAGACGATTCCTCTCTCTTTTTTTTTAATTGTAAGCGGCGGTAGCGCGCACAAAAGCAAGCCATGCCGTGAGCGGCGACAGGCCGTAAACACGCACTACCAGAATGCGACAATGCATGACACAATACAGTAATGCATTTTCAGCTTAGAGTGACGTAAACACCTATAACAAAGAAAACGGAGCTTATCAGATCAAAGAAAAATAAGCAATCTATTCAAACCAGACGAAGCACGTGAAAAAGGAAGGGTACCCGTATAAATACGGACGGAGCGTCTGACGCATAGCAATGGCTACCTGGTAAAGCTTAACTGCTAAGCTTACGACTCGAACCAAGCTACTGTAGCTGTATCGTCATTCATTTGAACTAAATTGTCTCATATTACAGTGGACCAACTTTGTTTCGATTTGGAGATGCGGCTTAAAACTTTTCTCTCCCCATGAATTTAGAGTCTCAAATTTCAGGTGCGGCTTAGATTCGAGTAAATACGGTATCTTGTATATTAATTTTGTGGCAGGCAATAGTGATGTCATACTTTTAGCAGATGATGCAGCTATCTGTAATGAACACTATCTGAAAAAGCTGCACAAATATTCAGTCAGCTCTTGAAATAAGGTGGACACACACACACACACACACACACACACACACACACACACACACACACACACACACACACACAGAGAGAGAGAGAGAGAGAGAGAGAGAGAGAGAGAGAGAGAGAGAGAGAGAGAGGTACTTAAACAGTTACTCTTCCCGCACTCCATACTCATTTGGAACTAGTATGTGGCTCTGCCATCGCTAGAGTGGTTTGCCATCTATCTATGTGGAGGTAGCGACTATTCTGCAAATCAGTCTGTCACCACAATCTGCAGTCCAGAAAATAATATAGAAGCAAACTAAGTGTATGTCATTGTTCCATTCTGCTACAATTATATTCCACCCATTTATTCATGCCTCGTGTTCTGTTGATCACATCTCCATCACAGGGGTGTGGAGTTAGTCAAGACAGACCTTAAAAATAGAACTGTAAATTTCAGGAACTTAATCTGTACACTGTATTAAAAGCAGACTCACTCTCTACTACTACTACTAAGTAATACTTACACCATCGTAATGCAACCTAGCAAATCTGCACTGTTGCTTCCTTAGTTATTTAATATAACTGCTATTTGTTTCATACTGGTAGTGTAATATTCACAAGAATATAGTATTACCATAAAAACATAGCCACAACTATAACACCACATGCCTGTTTACACTGTATTACTACTCATGAAGTAGTTTTATGATGAATGTGGCTGCTTGCCATGTAGCCAACAGTAAATTTCAGTCCTTCAGTACATTCGTAGGAATTGCGGATGAGGTAAATTTCTAATTTTCCTTTGAATTAGTTTGGATTCCCAATTTTTTGTTGTTGGAAGACCATGGCACCAAAGTAAGTAGCTTCATAATTTTCATTGGGATAGGGTCTGCAGCTGCAGTGAATTTTTTGAATGATTTCATGATGCCTTCAACTGCCATTCTCTCTATTCCGTGTGCAGTCATTGAGTTTTCACCGTGAACCATTTTATGGATGATTCTTTAGTGGTCTATTATGCCATGAACATCCTTGCCCCTATGACTGTGTGAAATTGTCACAAAATAAATTAGAAAAAGTTTTTCGTTGTTTTATGAGCTCGGGCTCAAAAGTAACATACTCCTGAAATAGCTAAAAACCTTCTTTAACTTATTTTGTGACAGTTACATGCAGGCATGGGAGCAAGGACATATGTACTGTAATATATCACTAAAGAATTGTCTATAAAATGCTTGAAAATAGTCTGAGATAAAAATTGTATAATTGCACATGGAATAAAGATAATGGCAGCTGAAAGCATAAGGAAATCATTCAAAAAAATAAATAGTTTCACTTTTAAAGATAATGGCAGCTGAAAGCATAATTAAATCATTCAAAAAAATAAATAGTTTCACTTTGAACCGTAAGAAGAAGACAAAGCCTACTTAAAATTATTTTTGTATGTTGTATTGTGACTGTGTGCATTACAGTTAAGCCAGAACTGATTTTTATCAGTAACAAAAACCATTAAGGAATAGGGTGTAAGAATTCCAGAACACTTTGCAGTTATGTAGTTATCTACTGTACACAACATAGAGAGTGCCCCACAAAGTGTATGCACTGTTAAATTGCTAATAATTTCAAAATTGACTTCAATGTGTCTAGATGGGTAGCTGCTCAGGAATGTTTGCTGCAGTCTTGATGTTCATCCAATTTTCATGAGTTTTGGCCATAAGCGGCATCTTTTGGTGTTCTCTGTAGTTAAAAAGGCTCGAGATGTTGAGTCTGGAGAACATGGTGGATACTCAACAGTACCTCTTTGGTCTATCCATCGTGTGGTTATATTTTTGTTGGGGTACTCCCGGACATGTTCAAAATAGTGGGATGGGGCATAATGTTGAAAGTAAAACCTTTCATTCCCATATAGTTCACAGATGGCAGGTACAATGGATGTCTTTAGCTTCATTGGGTAAACTTCATTGTAACTTTTCCATCAGAGAAGATAGATCTAATCAAACCCAAAATCCCCAATAAGATCACCACTCCACACATTTACTTGTGGTCCATTCGCGGCTTTGTCCACATTGGCATGCAGATACGCGGCAGCCCAGTAGATGCGATTGTGGTGATTACTTAGCACTGAGTTGAAAAATAGTGCCTCATCAGATCACACAATTATCTCTGACATCGTATCATTGCCGCACACCTTGCCATTAACACACTCGTTGTACATCGATCTAAGATTTGGTTGCCCTCATCGTAGGCAACCCTCCTGTCTTTGGCCCAACAAAATGAGAGAGACTACCAATAGCAAAACGTGCCAAAATGAGATTCTTGATTCTACAGTTGTATTTTTACTATTTATACAGCTAGACTCCAACGAATTTTACATTCAATTTATTTTAGTAGACCATTAATGTATAATTCTGTTGTACATCAATTGCATGATGCGAGTCTCTGTGAAGTTAAGGCTTGAACTGTTAGCTATGAACTAGCTGTAGGCTTGTAAACTATCTTTTGGTCATGTTTAGTAAGGTTTTGGTGAGCCCTTAATCAGCATACTTTTCATCAACAAACATTACTCTTTTGAAGTGTCCTACATCCATACTCAACAAGCCAAGGTACATGACGGAGGGTTCCATGTAGCACTACTAGTCATTTCCTTTCCTGTTCTACTCATAAATAGAGCGAGGTGAAAACAACTGTTTATAGGTCTCCTAACACTGATTTTTCTTATCTTCATGGTCCTTATGCAACACATACGTTGGTGGTGATAGAATTGATCTGGAGTTGGCCTCAGATCTCAGTTCTCTAAACTTTCGCAGTAGTGCCTTGTGAAAAGAGCGTCATCTTCCCTCCAGGGATTCCCATTTGAGTTCACAAGGCATTTCCGGAATACTTGGTTGCCGATTGAACCTACTGGTAACAAATCTAACAGCCCCCCTCCGAATTGCTTCGATGTCTTTATTTAATTTGACCTGAAAACACACTAGGATTCTATATGCCATCTCCTTTAGAGATGAGCTACACTTTCCCAAAATTCTCCCCACAAAGCAAAGTCAAGCATTTGTCTTCATGACTATCAACATGGGCTGCTCATTCCATTTCATATTGTGTTACCACATTATGCTTAGCTATTTAATTGATGTGACTGTTTGAAACTGCACACTACTAATGCAATATTCAAACATTAGGGGATTGTTTTCTGTACTCATCATCTTTAACTTACATTTTTGTACATATAGAGCAAGCTGCCATTCACCACACCAGCTAGAAATTCTGTTTAAGTCACCTTGTATCCCCCTACAGTCATTCAAGGATAACACCTTCTTGTACACCAAAGCATCGCCAACAAAAAGCCATAAATTGCTCTTCACCCTGTCTGCCATATTATTTATGTATACAGAGAATAAGAGCGTTTCTATCACAATTCGCTGGCATATTCCTGACGATACCCGTATCTCTGATGAACACTCACTGTTGGGAGAAATGTGCTGGGTTCTGTTACTGAAGAAGTCTTCGTGCGACTCTCATATCTGGGAACCCATTCAGTATGCTCATACCTTTGTTAACAGTCTACTGTGGGGCACCATGTCAGATGCTTTCGAGAAATCTAGGAGTATGGAATCAGCCTATTGTCGTCTCTCAGTGGTTTGTTAAGGTATCAAGTGAGAAAAGGGGAAGCTGAGTTTTACATAAGCAATGCTTTCTAAATCTGTGCTGTTTTATGCACAGAAATTTTTATGTCTCAAGGAAATTTATTATATCCGAACTTGGAATGTGTTAGAGAATTCTGCAGCAGACTGATGTTAAGGATATTGGTCTGTAATTATGCAGGTCCATTCTTGTACCTTTCATATATACAGGAGTCACCAGCATTCTTATCCACTCACTTGGGACGCTGCATTGGGCGAGAGATTCATGATAAATGCAACTAAGTAAGGGGCCAGTTCTGCAGAGTACCCTGTGGAAAACCAAATTGGGATTCCATCTGGACTTAGTGACTTATTTGTTTTCAACTCTTTCAGTTACTTCTCTATGCCAAGGGTGCCTAATTTTGTGTCCATGCAGGAGTTTGTGTGACAGTCAAATGACTGTATGTTTGTACAATCTGCCTGCATGAATGATTTCTTAAATGTGAAATTTAAAACTTCAGCTTCTCTTTTGCTGTCATCTGTTGCCAATTAAATAGTAATTGGATAGAAACCTTCAAGCTACTTAGTGATTTTATGAATGACCAAGATTTTCTCGGGTTTGCGGCAAGATCTTTCACTTGGCAGAAAATCCTAAGAAATTTTGGTATTATGTCAAAGCGATAGGTGGATCAAAACAAAATGTCCAGACACTCCATGACCAAAATGGTACTGAAACAGAGGATGACAGACTAAAGGCCAAAATACTAAACGTCTTTTTCCAGAGCTGTTTCACAGAGGAAGACTGCACTGTAGTTCCCTCTTTAGATTGTCGCACAGATGACAAAATGGTAGATATCGAAATAGATGACAGAGGGATAGAGAAACAATTAAAATCGCTCAAAAGAAAAAAGGCCGCTGGACCTGATGGGATACCAGTTCGATTTTACACAGAGTACGCGAAGGAACTTGCCCCCCTTCTTGTAGCGGTGTACCGTAGGTCTCTAGAAGAGCGTAGCGTTCCAAAGGATTGGAAAAGGGCACAGGTCATCCCCGTTTTTAAGAAGGGACGTTGTACAGATGTGCAGAACTATAGACCTATATCTCTAATGTCGATCAGTTGTAGAATTTTGGAACACGTATTATGTTTGAGTATAATGACTTTTCTGGAGACTAGAAATCTACTACAATCAGCATGGGTTTTGAAAAAGATGATTGTGTGAAACCCAGCTCCACAAGACTCAGAGGGCTACAGATGTCGTGCATCACATTATGTCCTCCATTCCGAAGTTAATTTCACTTCTGGGACACAGTATGACTCTGTGAATGTCTGCTTTCTGTTAAAAAGTTAAGACTCAAATGCATGAGGGATGCTGTTAATACCTCAGCTTTTTAATTTTCCCAGTAACTAGATCACTTGATAGATCTGCAATTTCTAGGTCTAGCATGATTTTTTGCTGTGGAGAATCGTTTTTTGGAAACCCAGCTGAAGGCAGTTGACAAGTCCTGCTCAGACTAATGAGCCATCATTCTGTTATAGGCCACTTTCTTAAAGTTCTTGGCAAGACTGGAAGGCCTTAAATGGGTCTGTAATAAGAGGTTATTTGCTTAGCTCTTGTAATGTGAGTGGGTGTCACTACAGCAAGAAATGTGCCCCAAGTCATTGGCTGATAGTGTAGGGGTTGTCATATCAAGGTTTTAATATTGAACATTTCCTAGTCATATGGTAGGAATATCAATGGAGTAAGCATTTGTATGGACAGAAAATAATTTTTGCCACTCACATGAATGGACAGCAACAGTCACATTGATGTGGTGTGATGTAAGGTTGTCCATAAGCACCTTTCAGATTATAAGTGTCATTACATCACTAGTACAAAGAGATCCCATTCAAAAGTAAAATGGGCTTCCTACCTGCATCTTATAGGTATTGTAATAATTTGAATTTGATATCTGGTATGATCTTGGCTTAAGCCTTTGAAGAGATAAATTCCAAGGGTATTTCACATGTTTGCAGCAAGCATTACAGTTGAAATGTTACTGTGTACATGTGCGTTATAGGAAAAGAAAGAGTAGTCTAATCACCATTTTTTATATATATATTCTACAATACTTTATTGTTTTGTTTCATCTATTTTTTATGAATTATGCTGTGGCTCCATTGCAAAACGGCTTTGTAGTATGCCAAAGTGAAAGTATCTCAAAAAAATTAGAATTTTGAGCTGTCACATACAGCAAATTATTGATTTACCTCACTCTGAATTATTTTTCAACATGAAATCTTCTGTTTTTACTTTCTGGTACAATCTTTGTTCATCCTTCAGAAAACAAAAATATTAATTGCACATAATCATTCATGCATCATAGGAACTTCATGATTACTGCAGAAAAAGCACATTGGTTTGGAAAACGGGTTAATGTGAAGCAAAGAAATGACTCAGGTTTTCTTATATAAATTTTATCTGCAGGGCAACGTTGATGAAAATGTGTGCACCTTCAACAAACTGATCAGTAGTACACTCTCATACTACCAAAATTATCCAATGCATATATCATAAATATATGGCCATACAGTCACATAAAGTAGTTCCACAATTTTACTTATGCCTTCATTATAGTGTGTTTCATAATAATCAACACACAAAGTGCTTTTTGCTAGTATGATAGCAGTAATTAACCTTTAGGCAATGAAAACTATGGAAAAGTATGAAAAGTACCTTTTCCTCTTCTGACAAACAATTCAAACTGCATCCATTGCAGCAACAATTCAGCACCATTGCTGTTACTAGTAAATAAATGTGTAAACACGGAGACAGTACATAAGTTTATGTCTTGCTCCAAACTGTAAACAACCATATCATACAGTGTCCTGTAAATAATTCTGTTTGATGTTTGCCACATGGGCCATACATTGTGCTCACTGTTCTGAGCACAAGCTGCTAATCCCAGGAATTATCCCTCCACTGTCCGTGCATCTGTTTAAAATAACTCCTGTTGTGAAGACTTCTAAGCTTAACAGGGCTTCATTGTTGATACCAGATTTCAAGAGAAAGTATGCTGCATCATATGAGACTTTAGAAAAACACAAATGAAAATTTTGGTTCAGGCTTTTACAAGATACTGGGGGAAATGTTCAAGGCAACCCTGAATATAAGACAATGGAGGAGGAGACGAGGAATTTCGTTGAGAAATTTTTGTTTTTATTGAATTCTGACAATTGAATTTAGAGACTGCTTTATTAACATAAAATATCTAGACATCTGCCTAAAAAAAGTCAACACTTTGTTTCTATCTGTGTGTCTCTTGATGGACTGATGTGATGCTGATATGCAAGTAGTTACTCGCCTAAAGCTACGGGAAGTCTGTAAGTTTGTGTTTGTTTTGCATCATAATGTAAGCCCCACCCTCTTCATTGCAGTCATACACCGGCTTGTGCTTGCTTTGGAGGAGGAGGAGGAGGAGGAGGATATTAGTGTTTAACGTCCCGTCGACAACGAGGTCATTAGAGACGGAGCGCAAGCTCGGGTGAGGGAAGGATGGGGAAGGAAATCGTCCGTGCCCTTTCAAAGGAACCATCCCGGCATTTGCCTGAAGCGATTTAGGGAAATCACGGAAAACCTAAATCAGGATGGCCGGAGACGGGATTGAACCGTCGTCCTCCCGAACGCGAGTCCAGTGTGCTAACCACTGCGCCACCTCGCTCAGTGCTTGCTTTGGAATCTGCGACATATGCAGTTGGAAAATTCCTCTTTATCTACGGTGACTTCATTCAGATAATTTCTCAAGTAATAGGGAAGCCTTAATTGTGATTCTCTTGCATATACTGAACAACCTGCTGCTACTCTTTGTGAAATCTTCCATGATTTGGTCCCCTGAAAGTTTGGTGTGTAAAAATGGTTATCTATAATTCGTTCTCCATCTGAAGCTACATACAAACATTTGTTTCTGTTTTTGTGTATATAGACTGAAGAAATGAGTAAAAAATTGTATCAAGGCTGTTTACTAGGCAGGTGCATTAGCCACTGGCTACATTAGCACAGCGGTTCACAAAACTGCATGTATTACTCTGGCACACTGTTCGTATGTAAGGGGGAACTTAAAGTAGACTGCAGTGGCAGTGAGGATTTAGATCGAGGAGGGAGGCGTGCCAGGGTGCTCAGTGGCAAATGCACCTGCCTAGTAAGCAGATGACCTGGGTTTGATTCCTGGCCTTGGTACAAATTTTCACTTGCCGCTTGAGTCTGTATACATAAATTATATCTGTATGAGACCAGTAAAGTCTCTGAAATTGTGTCGTTTCATTGCATTTGTTTCTGTGACATCAAATTTTCTTCCCCCTGCATGGGTGTGTGTAGCCTTTGCATCATGATTAACAATAAACCTAAACTTAGTTTTGTATTGTCTGATTGAACCAGTTGTGGACTGCAAACTCTTAGATCCACATTTCTCAACTGTTGTGGCTGTGATTTGCATCCATTATCAGTTGCTATAATTTACAGTTTTTACAACTTTAAACAAACTGAGTAACAATATTATGTTAATCTGCTGAATCAGCCGAAATGGGACCACTTTGAGCTAACAGTGTACTTCAGCATTTGTTGCCAACCTTGAAAAACAATAGTGCTGTGGAACAGTAGTTGTTTTAGCACCTTTGATGACCTTCATGGTTAATTTATTATGTCACATTTCAGATGTTCTGTGTGAACATATTTATATTAGAATTAATTTGCCTCCTGCAGGAATGTGTAATATTTCTGACTATTTGCCCATTTGTAAAGTCAGTCAGTTCCAACTACATTTAGATTCAGATGAACTGCAGTTCAAATGTGGTAGACATTCATAAAAAGCCAGGTATATGGGATGGTTGGCAGCATGACAAATATTTGCTGCCTGCTGGCCTCTACCCTCCCAACATTGGCCGGGGCTGGTGGCACCACACCCCATCCCATCCTTTTCAAATTGTCAAATTAAACATAAGTGTGACCTCAGCTACCAAAGTACAGTCTGTGAATGTAAGACAGCCGTATATTAAGCTATTACACAATGCTTTACCCTGAATGTAAGACAACCATGTATTTTTCAAATGAAGAATATTGGGGGGGGGGGGGGGGGGGGTCTCGTCTTATAGTCAACTCGGATAAATAGGGCATGTACTATTTAAGGTATTATTACAATTATATAGTGTTTTTGAGTGCTTCCCTTGATTACTGAATAATGTTCACAGATTTAAAATATGGCACTACACTGGTTCATTGTTGTATGAACGCCCTTGGAACAAACAAGAAGAATTATGGGAGGTCCTCTGGCAGCAGTTTCCTCAAGGAGTATTTAAGGAACCTCCAATCAGTTACAAACCTGTAGAAGGAATTCAGCCTAGCCAGACTCCAGGTAAGAACACTTAAAAAAATTGTAGTAACCACAAAAAGGGTAATACAGAAACTATGAACAAGATGAGGAAGCGAAAGATTGATGAATTGTCAGTGAAAGGTGTAACAGTCGAGTTACGAAAATAAGCCTCTCCAAATGTGATAAAGTATCTACTTGAACTAATATAAGCAATCTGTGATACTGATTAGATCCCTTACAACTGGAAGTGAGCATTGATACACCTGTTGTATGTGAGAGATTTTAGACTTTATTTTTTATTATTATTTTTTCTTTTTGATAATTCAGTCAGTAACTGTATAATACATAACTGTCTTGAAACACTTGCTTCTGTGTACTTCATCAGCAAAATTTTTATTTTCCTCTTCAGCTAATTTCAGGAAGTGGCTGTTAATGATATTTCAAGATTCTGGTAGATCACCAACAGTGCTATTCTCTCTTAAGAGAGATCTAGTATGTTCAGTTTGCAGCTTATACCTGCTAAAACTGACCATGTATTTTCAATTTTGTTCTTAGAGCTCCCTATTAATCCATAGCTTAAGCTATCTGATATCGTTAGCACTTAATGGTATTGTCTGCATGGAAATTGTGTTGCTGTGTTGTGATGGTCCTTTATATTTTAGTACTACTGTTACTTCGTATTGTATTATAGCATTATATTCTAGTTCCAACAGTTACTAGATTGGTTGCTTACTAATACTACCTATAGCTTTTTAATGGAAAGAACCATCAAATAAAGTGAAGAATATTATTAAAAATATATTTGCCATACAAATTGTATTTGGTCTTCTTGCCAAGTGTGCTCTTGCACTCTTTGACTTCAAATGCGTATATTTAAAATACTTCAGTATATTTACATCTTTACTTTACTCCCTTCAGGTATGATTGAGTCTTGATTCCTATCACTGTTAATGTTTGATCATCATGAAATAAGACCACCAATATATTTTCCCCGCAGTATGTCTCTTAGTTAAATAATTTAAGTATATGAAGTTATCTCTGACTGTGCTGCTTTTTTGTCCTAGATCTAGAGTACGTTGTCACTAAAAAGTAAAAGCTTGTATGGAATTGATGGCATATTCAACAGAATACTAAAAGCTTGTTCCCAACAGATAACCAGGCTTCTCAGCTGCATTTCTTGTAGCTCACAGAAGCAGGGCATTTTTCCAGATAGACTGAAATGTGTCATTGTTAAATCATTGTATAAAAAGGGTGATAGGTCTGATGCTAGCAACTACTGCCCAATCTCGCGTTTGACAGCTTTAGCCAAAATTCTCGAAGTAGTAGTATATTCAAGATAAGCTTCACATATTTGTAAAAGTGAAGTACTAAGTAAATGTCAATTTGGTATTCAGAAAGGCTTTTCAAAAGAAAATGCTGTATATGCTTTCAATGATCAAACATTAAATGCTCTGAATAACAGAATATCACCCATTGGGATTTGTTGTGACCTCTCAAAGGCTTTTGGCTGTGTGAACCATGAAATCCTTCTAGATAAGCTTAAGTATTGTGAGATGAGTGGGACAGTTCACAAATGATTTAATTCATATTTAATTGGAAGAATGCAGAAGGTTGAAATTGGCAGTATAGAGTGTCTGCAAAAATCAGCAGAGTCCTCTAGCTGGGGAGGTAGATGCAAAGCTAGTTCTTTTTGTTGATGATACAAGTATGGTAATCAAACCCAACAAACAAGAATTAGCCGAGGAATAAATAATGTCTTTCGGAGAATTATTAATTGGTTCTCTGCAAATCGACTCTCACTAAATTTTGAGAAAACACACTGTATACAGTTCTGTACAATAAATGGCATAACACCAGTGATAAATATAGACTTTGAACTGAAGTATGGTGCTAAGACAGAATATTCAAAATTTCTTGATGTGTGCAATGATGGGAAGTTGAACTGGAAGAAACACATTGATGATCTGCTGAAACATTTAGGTTCACTATACTCATGCCATTAAGTTTATTGTAAATTTTGATAATAAGCATATCAGTAAATTAGCCTACTGTGCCTATTTTCTTTCACTGCTGCTTTCATATGGCATCATATTTTGGAATAATTCGTCATTAATATAAAAAGTATTCATTGGAAAAAAGTGTGTAATCAGAATAATAGCTGGAACCCACCCAAGATCACCTTGCAGATGTTTATTCAAGGGTGTAGGAATATTCACAGTACCTTTACAGTACAAATATTCCCTTGTACAGCTCCAGTTCAAAAATAATAGCAAAGTGTGTAGCTATAACACCAGAAGAAATGATGCTCATTACTATTCTGGATTAAATTGGACTTTGACATGGACAGGGATGAATTATGCTGCCACAAAAGTCATTTTTCATTTACCAAGTAGCATTAAAAGTCTGACCAGAGAGCCAATCAGCATTTAAAAACAAATTAGAAGAATTTATGTATGACAGTTCATCCTACTCAATAGAGGAATTTTTAGATGAAGTAATAATCATAAAAATAAATAAATAAATAATGGTATTGTGTAAAGAAACCTTAGGGCTATGTTAAACTGACACGTCCCACATCATTACAAAGTGTCGTATTCATGCTCTGTGTAACAAATATTTATGTATCTATCTATTTATCTATCTATCTATCTATCTATCTATCTATCTATCAGGCTGTAGGACTCCAGCAGATCATTAACATTCTTTTGTGTAACAAATCAGTCAAGAAAACATAAGTTGAAAGCACTACGCAAAATCAACTTGATTTCTTTCTTAAGAATTGGGTGTAACACAGTGACCAATATGGTGAGAAAAATCCTGTGCTCTGAACGGGGAAATCAGTAAAGTGCCATAGTTGCACATTTTTTTCCCTGAAAACACTATTCTATTGCATACCATTAAAAGTTTTGTTCAGTATATTACAAGGTTTTAGTTTGTCAGTTCTTTTGAATGAAATATTACATTTGACACAAATGACCATCCCTACTATCTGTAAAGAACTCCTCTTGTAGAAGCCAGGTGAGATATATTCCTTTGAAGAATATCTTAGTATTTACCCTCGTGGATAGCTGTGCAAGTTAAACTGCTGCTTCCAGAGCTGGGAGGTGCACCACTCCACTCAATAGATTAAAAATGAGGGTTCTTGTGCCAGCCATCCTGGATGTGATTTTTAGGCAGCGTTCCACATCCCACTAGATGAATATCAGACTGGTACCCAAGTACTGCCTCAATTACACAATTCCCAAACATTTGGAAGACTTTCACTTGCTTTCACCTGAATAACACTAACTGCAGACAGTTTGAGTACACATATTCCATCCCAGGATTAACAGGATGGTGACAGAAAAGGCATCGGGCCACCCCTTAAACTGATTGTGCCCAATCCATTCATAACTGTACTAACCCTATGCTGATGTGGACAGAGGCACAAGAAATAATAGTAGTAGTAGGAGGAGGAGGGGGGGCTCTTGGTATTTTAAAAAAAATAAAAAAAATCCAGTTCCAATTCATTGCGAACTAATGGATGTTTACAGAACGAGTCAGCTGTCACAAAAGCAGATGTTGTTGGAGCCACAGATTTGATAAAGACACAACAGATGTGAAAATGAGCAAAGATCAGGGTGACCAAGCATGTGTAAAGGGTTGGTCCAAACTGATGGTTGTATTCACGTGAGGCAGATAGCACTCAAATTCAAAAATCTTTGTAAATGTTGTTCCTTTCTCAAGAAGGAATAGCTCTTAACCAGCTTCACCCATAAAAGGTGACATATTCATGCAGGTTATGACAGGAATTTGGCATTGGAAGTTCAGCTCGATCCAGTGTACCTCATCCATTACAAGCGTAGCCAATCATCCCTAATTTGATTATTGTATAGGTCTGGTTTAGTGTGACCTATAGCAACAAAAATAATCAGTTTTTGACAATATAATGTGAGTGGATAGATAAAACAAGCTACTTACCAAGTAGGGCCTTGGTGACTATAATATCCTGTGGACGCTGTCAACTGGGATCACTTGAAATGTCTGTCTTGCCAACAGTGAGCAGCATCCTCTTTTTCTCATATTACTTCACCTTAAGGCAATGTCAAGATTATGTTGCATATGACACCATAATAAGTGAATGTTGGTGTGTAAATATGAATTGCAATCCTGTCCAGCTCATGAGAGTACAGAATTTTTGTGGAATTAAATTCAGTATTTTCTCTTAAAAGTCAGAGGTGTGATGACTCGTGTATCCTTATCATCTGTGAAAGAGAAAACTTGTTGTATGTCAACGCTACAACAGAGAGTAGGCTTCAATTAATGAGCAGGGGCACATTTTTATACATATGATATCATGTGTTACCATAAATATTTGTTTGTGTTGTGTTATAATATGGAGTTTACGACACCATGTGGACTGCTTAAAGATAGCCACAGTATAGGCAATGTTAATCCTTCAGTAAAGAACATTAGTCAACAATGAATTGTAAAATATTGGCAGATCTGAAACTTCCTGGCAGATTAAAACTGTGTGACGGAACGAGACTCGAACTCGGGATCTTTGCCCTTCGCGGGCAAGTGCTCTACCAACTAAGCTACCCAAGCACAACTCGCGACCTGTCCTCATAATTTCACTTCTGCCAATACCTCGTCTCCTACCTTCCAAACTTCATAGAAGTTCTCCTGCGAAACTTGCAGGACTAGTACTACTGAAAGAAAGGTATTGCGGAGCCATGGCTTAGCCATGGCCTGGGGGGTATTTCTAGAATGGCAGATCATTTTAGAGTGTGTTAAGAGTGTATCCACATGGAAAATGTATATATCTATACGTTCATGATTAACCGAGCGAGGTGGCGCAGTGGTTAGACACTGGACTCGCATTCGGGAGTACGACGGTTCAATCCCGCGTCCAGCCATCCTGATTTAGGTCTCCTTCCCCAAACCAACCAACCAACCGTTCATGGTTATATTAGGTAAGTGCATAAGTTTGTAGCTCTTTTCCATAAGTTTAATAAACACAAAGATACACAAAACAGGGACGTTAGTCATCTATAATATATTCTCCTTCACTGTTTACACCAGTTTGCCAACATTGGGGTAACTTTTTGATTCCGCAACTATAGAAATCATGTTGTTTTGAAGTGAAGAACTCGTCAAGCCATGTTCAGAGCACATTTTCATCTGGAAAGGAAATTCCTTGAAGGTTGTTCAATAGAGTGTGGAAAACGTGAAAATCTGAGGGTGCAAGATCAAGTGAATAGGGTGGGTGTAGAATGACTTCCCAAACCAACTCGTGTTTTTCATCAGTCTAGCAGAATGCGGGCAAGTGTTATTGTGGAGTACCATCACTAAACGCAGTCTTCCTGGTTATTGTTTTTGGATTACATCTGCAAAAAGTCTCTGTTGTTGACAGTAAATGTCGACAGTGATCGTTATTCATCAGGGAAGCAGTTCGTTGCACACCACACCCTGTCGCTGTTCCACCATATGCATAACATTATCCCTTGTGGATGCATGCAGGTCTTTGTACTGGGAGTCTCTATAGAGGTGTCTGATTCAAGGCGTTACGGAAATTCTATCAGTGCTGTTTCCTCTATTTTGCCGGTGTGGTAGCAAGACTGTCTCTCCGTACCAGTAGCTATTCATTGGAGTGTGCATCAGTCAAAGTAAGACCTATCATACACCTTTGTTCAGCCGTGTTTGACATTCACACTCCACTAAAATGGTGATTCAGTAACCTGGCCATATTGCCAAAGTTAGTCATTGTCGCTACTGTTGGCTGTTCCTATCAGATGCTTTAGTATTCTCTTCCATTTCTTCCGCTGTGTGCTGTTCGGTTCATTTCAGTGTTAATATTCGGCCAAATGTATTAGAAATGAATTCTTGTTGTCTTGTGGTAGAGTTCAGGGTTTGTTTGAATCGATAACCAGCACGTCCCATACTCCTCAGGATGCACGTCAAGCAAACAAGATAAATGTGACTTTTGCATTTGTGTAACTTGTTTATCCACTTTTCTATGAGATTTTAGTTAATTAACTGGATATGTAGCTGCTTACTGCATGTTGATGGTGTACCTAAGTTGACAAAATAATTTTTGGTGCATGATGCCTTTGGTGTGCCATCTTGATATTTACCATATTTATAGAACATACTGGTGCAATTATATATATTTTTTTAAAAAAAATTGAAAATGGGGTGTTTTTAGATATTAAAGGTCAAAGGCCAAGGCCAGTTACCTTTAGTATGAAAATTCTCAGAAACCTGCCATGTGGCATATCAATGTAAAGGTCTATTCGTTAGCTTTCCAGTGGTACCATTTTCATTGCTGTAACTGAATTGAACCAGAATTACAGTAAGTTATGTTGTCACATACGCATGTAAATTTAGCACAAATTCCAAACTTTCCAGACCTGTAACTTTCTTCACAGTTGTAATACGCATCTGCAAATTGATATTTTTCCATCTCTTATCTGGGTCATTGAATGCACCAAATTTGAAAGAAATCTGAGATGGTCAGGTTGAAAGGTGTGATGAATTGAATCTTCCACCAAAAATAGATCTGGAGGCTAGCGTATGAGGGGAAAATGCCAAAGGAACATTTTGTGAATGTTGCTAATGTCAATGTCGCAAATATCCAGAAGTTTGTACTACTTTTTGGCTCTTGGAGTAGTCACAAGGAGACAAAAATAGTAAATGATTCATTTTCTGGTAAAAACATTGAATGCATGATCACTCTGCCAAAAAATGATGAAATACTTACAGCCTTTGGATTTATTTTTCTTTAGGCAATGTGAAATATATGCAAGAAGGACAAAAGACTCTATAAGGACTCTGAAGTGACTTCGACAGAAAATTAGGAAATGGAATTTTCATAATTAAAATGTACTCTATTATTCATATCCAGCTGTTTGCTCCAGTGTATCGGCCTATGCTTCAATATTCCTGGCAAACAGCTGGTTACAGTACCCCTGTACAGGTTGATAAACTAAAAAATGTGATTCAAGTGCCATTTGATTTTGCAGCTCAAGAATTTGATGCTGATGATACTGCTTTAGCCAAATGTGCCGATTGTCATTCTGCAGATTGGTTCATGCATTTTGAGGAGAAACCTCATCTGCACTTTTAAAGTTTGGTAGTGGACAAAATAAGAGTAACACAATCAAATGCTGTCACCATCCTAATCACTGTGGTATATCAAGCTTCTAAATACAATTTGAATGCTGAGTTCTTGTTCAAGCTGAGAGATATCCTTCCTAAAATCGTACCCACATCACCCAAAGTAGCATTCAGGTGCCCACCCAACTGACAGAATATCCTTGTTCATCTCTACTTCAATCCTGCACCCCATGGGCCATTCCCCTATGGCTGACCCAGGTGCAAGACCTATCCCATACATCCACCCACCATTTCCTACCGCAGTCCGCTCACAGGCATTTCCTACACTGTAAAAGGCAGTGCCATTTGTGAAAGCAACCATGTTACATACAGGCTATGCTGAAATTATTGTGGAGCATTCTATGTGGGCATGACAAGTAGTCAACTTGTTTTTGCACCCTAAAACAAAATGAAACTGGTTTCTCCTACTCTCTCACCTCCCCCCCCCCCCCCCCGATGCAAATATTCTCTCTCTCTCTCTCTCTCTCTCTCTCCCCCCCCTCCCTCCCTCCCTCCCTCCCTCCCTCCCTCCCTCCCTCCCTCGTCCCCTCTCCCGCTCCCCTTCCCTCCTTGCTTTCTCCCTTCCTTTTCCCACCCCTCTCCCTGCTCTCTTCCCTCCTTGCTTTCTCCCTCCCCTTTCCCACTCCTCTCCCTGCTCTCTTCTCTCCTTGTCTCCCACTCTTCATTTCCTATTCTCCTCCATCCGGTGGCAGACACTTATAAAAACATCCCAGCGGTGTCCACAGTATTAAAAGCCAGTGGGTTCTGTTGCTTTAAGATACAACAAACTGTGAAGTGATTTCTCAGTTGCAATTTATTTTGTCAGTTGGTAGAATGAAGTGGTTAGGTGACTACCCAGTTAAAAAATAAATCTGCCAAACAGTTTTCAGTTTAGAAAGAGAGAACTTGTTCAGGGAATTTAATTAATTACTGAATTTAGAAATACATAAATAAAACAAAACTAAATAATTTAAATTCCTGGGTGAAACATAAATAAAACAACAGAAAGGCAACCACTATCCTATGGTTGACTGATGGTAAACATACATAACAGAAAACAGTGTTCAGCAGCTTTTGAACTCTGTGGGCCGTCTTCTTTGTGCTATACCTCCTCAGAACTCCTTTTGTTTTGTTGTGTGGTCTAAGTCATCTGTCCTTCCCACCCCGTGCCTCACACTACCCCACTGCTCTTTCTTGTCTCGTGTATCTGTCCCTACCCTGTCCCCACACCCATCAGTCAGGCAACTGCTCTCAGTGATTGATAATCAATAACCAATGTCACCACGGTAGCGTACGTTTGAATGTGTACGTACTTTCTACCAGAAGAAGAGTCAAAGAGCTCAAAAGCTAATGAACACTATTTCTGTTACATGTGTCTATTTGCCACACATTAGTCTGCTATACATGTGTGGTTGACTTTCTCTTATTTTATATATAAAACCAAATAGTTTGTTATTAGTTACTTTTGAATGCCAGTTTCTCTGACTTTTCATATTAATATTTGTTGGCTCTCATAGAGGAAAGTATAACTTTCGGAGAAATTATGCAGACAATTTAAAATATATCAACACAAATAAATGAAATGGATTATAAACTGTATGACTTTGGTTTTCACGTGAATGGAAGGATGGACAAAATAGATCAGTACATTTGGGGGAGGGGGGGGGGGGGGACAGGTACAAGATTTTGATGAAGTTTAGATTTAGAGGAAGATCAGACTGAAAATAATGTTGAATGTGCTTTTAATGTTAGTTCAGTAAATGAAGAGCAAATGCTAGAAACTCAATTATTGGAAACAGGTAATTTAGTACAAGTTACAGCTAATAATATAGATACTGTTACAATATTTACACATAAAATGGAACCACAGTTGCAGATAGTAGAAGTTATTGTGGATTCTGTGATGGTGAAGTTAGTATACATGATAGAGATTGATAGAGAAGCCACTTTCTTCTGTTAATACTGATAAATTAATAGGTTCATTTACTACTGATAAATTTTCATCTCCTGTTCCTTCTGAGAACTTGCTGTTTCCTGTTACCATTGAAGACTTGCTCCCCTCTGGTATTACTGAGAATGTACCAGTTCCTGTCAGTATTGAGATTTTGTCATCAGTCAGTCACTACTAATATGTTGCTACCACCTGTTACTGCTGAGAGTTTACAAATTCTTGTTACTATTAAAAATTTGCTAGCTTTGATTATGACCGATAAATTGTCATCATCTGTTATTACTGATAAGTTACTGCCTACTGTTACAACCAGTAAATTGCCATGATCTTTAATTACAAAAAACGTACTACATCTTGCTGTTAACGATATGTTACTGTTGTGCAGTTGAGGTTGGAACCTCATTATATAACTTAAAAGGATAAGATAACAATTAAATGGTTTTAAAAGGATAGGAGGGTACTATACGTGATTCAGATATTAATACGTAACGTCAACCATGAATATGTCAGCCATGAATTGAATATTCATTTAAATTATTTATATTTTGGTCCAAAATAGAGCTTGCTATAAATGAGATTAAATTTATTATTATAAAGGAAATAATGAGATATTATTTTAAAAAAGGCATAAAGTGAAAGTAGTAGTTCATTGCATATATAGAATTTTGTTTTTATTAACTCATGAAATATTTTAGGATTTTGTGGCTGTGGACGATGATTGTCCATTGCCTCATGGCCAGGGAGAATGGTAGGCATTCTCACTACATGCATTTCTATGGTGTAATAAAGAGGTTATTATAGGATGTGATGTACCAATCCTTACAGCAGATAGTAATGAATATAAAATAGAAATATTGATAATACATATTTTGGAGTGTGACATTTATTAAGAAAGGCTTACCAAGCGATCAGTGTGCTATAATTACATAATTTGGTGTACTGAGTTATCTCCAAGCTATGGTTGGTCATTTGGGGAGATAAACATTTGCCAGTGCAACACCCTTTGTCATCAGTTTATTGGCAATTATCATACTCTCTGCACCATTTTTACCATGTGCAACAGAGAAATACCAGTTTTCTGCTTGGAATTTGCTCAGATAGGAGAGTCCACCAGAAATGATAATGCTAACAATAGTTGGAAGACTAGAGAAAACAGAATAACCTCTAAGAGCCTCCCACTATTTAATGAACATCATTCTGAATTAATAAATGTGTCCATTCAATGACAAGCTATGGATGAAGATTTTATAGAATATAATTGAAAGCAGTGCTATTGATATGGCTTTATTCTTGTCTGGAGCTTTACCCAGCATGACAAAGTTTTCCAGTATTCGAATGTGCCACACACGATATCCATTACACTGCTAGTGGAGGTGTGTTCATGTTGCGGTCTGCCTCACGTGACTGCGATGATCAGCTTGAATCACCTATTGACATAGTACAAACTGTTAGCTGCGGTTAACATGCTTGGTCACCCTTCACTAGCTTTGCACATCTATACTGCCTTCTCGAATTCATGGCAGGTGAACCATACCTGTTTCCATGACATTACGATCACTCCATAAAATTTTGAAGAATTGCACCTGGGTATTTTTCCTTTAGATGCAAAAACGTAATTAAAGTTTTTGCTTCAATTGCCGACCTATATAGACCAGCAATTCCATGTGGAAACTGTATTTTGAAGTGCTGCAGCGTAGCTACTCCATCTACCAGCAGCATTTGAAAGCTTTCATTGTCTCTTCTTCCTAGATGTGGAATTTAATTTGCATGGGGTATTTATGCATGCATGAGATCTTTTTTTTCCCTTACATATTGGCTCTCCCTTGCATAATGGGGAGATGCAATTTCAGACCCCGAGATACTGGAATCTGTTTTTGAGTTTTTTACTCTTTGCAGTTTCTGTTATTAATGTCCCTGTGTGAAGATGATGTGGACTGTTGGATCTGTTCATCTGTTGTATCATAGACAACAGTACTTTTTGTGCTTAATAAGCATTGCAGAAGTGGTCCCCACATTTCGTTGAAACATTTCTATAGTCTTCCTGTGACATTCTCTCCCAACTGTCACTCAACCACTTACTCTTTGAATATAAAATGTCCTTATGATGCCCATTGTACACGAAACAAATTATACAGAAAGGGTTGACTGATCAGACTCATTTTTCTACTAATTTTCTACAAAGGACATTGTCACAATCTCTCTGACTTGGTTCCTAATGTCCTACTAATTATTTCATGACATAATGACTGATAATAGTGTTGGTGATAATAGTGATATTTGTTTTTAATTCTGTTGCAGCCTCAACTCAAGTATACAGACCGCCATCAGCTCGTGGCAGGGAGAGCAACTTTCGGCTACATGAAGATGAACCACCAACCAACCTTAAACCAGAGTGTAAGCATAGCATCAAAATTAACATAGTTTCCTTCACAGTTGTGATAAAATATGATCGATGTAGCCAGCTTGACAATTCTAATCTTTCTTCAAAATATTATGTTGATTGACAGAGTCACCTGAGACCACAACTAGATCAGTCACTGAAATATTGGTCGGAAAAATGGAATATTAAGCTCAAATATTATGATTTTTTAATAGATTCTGATTTCAGACTACTAACATGTTCGCCAAAGGACTGTTTCAGTCAGATATGTAATGATTAATCATTATTGCCCCAAATCAGATATCATGCTTTATGAAAAATGATGAATTGTCTCAAAATTCAATTAATTCATCACATCTTGATATATAACTGTAGTGTAATGTTCAGAAACTGTGAAGAATTGCAGAAATTGGGGCAAAATTGCTATCAGGACGTTGTGAATGCGTTTCCATTCCTCTGTTACATCCTCAGAGAAAAGCTAAGATTAGTCAACCAGGATTTATGAGCTTAAATATCGGCAATGCAGTCCAGTTGTTACCTGGGTACTGAAGCCTGAGCTGTCATCATTGTGTCACAGTGAACACTACCCACTAGTATGAAGTCTTAGGATGTACTCGTAGTTCATGGCGGAGACCCAATTTGAGCATCATGGGTCATCTAATTGCATATTGTATCCTGATTTATCTAAGCAACACTGTCTGTACCACCTCCTAAAACACAAATACGGAATACCTCTCATTGTCACGCAGATTGTCACACTATATAAACCACACCATCAAATAACCAGATTCAAGCAAATGAGAAGAAAGTATATCAAAGCTGTATTCTGCTCAGGTGGCAAAGATTAGTAAAATCATTCTTAGAATAAAATCCCATTAACTGAGGTGATTGTCGTGCCCCTGTACATGTCAGCTCATATAAATTTGCTATCTAAACGATGTCACTTGGCAGCTATTTCATCTTAACCAACCATTGACTATTTTTTGCTCCTTTGAACCCTCTTTGTTTTGTGATCACTTCCACATGCTCCTTACTTACTTCCTCCCATCTACATGTCACAGCTTGCACCTCGTTCATTTTCTCATTTATTCCTGCAGATAATTGTTTTATACACCTCATTGTAATTATGTTTTTGTATATTACTTGCATCGTTTTTTGTTGAAACAAAAAGTGTGAGAATAAAGTTGTAATACAGTCAAACCTCAATATAACGAATATCTTGGGACCATGAAAATTAAGCTGTTGTACCAGGGTTACCCCCTGCGGGTTCGGGGGTTAGAATTGGCCCATGGTATTTCTGCCTGTCGTAAGAGACGACTAAAAGGAGTCTCCAACTTTTCGGCTTTTCTGTGATGGTCTCCTTTTGGGTTTGACCCCCACCTTTTTCAGATTTCTATTGATAGTGTGTGCCATTTGGGGAAGGATGCCTTATAAGGTGTTTTTTGTTTGTCCATCATGCACTGAGATCTTGCATGCTGCTTATTGTCGTGTGGCGGGCTTAGCCCCCTCAGTCTTGTAGGTTGCCTACTTCTTGTCTCCCGCACCGTACCATCCTTCGCGGCTTCGACAATTCTGGACCATTTTGCCACCCTAAATCCAGTGCGGTAGCCAGTCCGTCGTGGTGGGGTTGTCAAGTACCCTCTTGGTGGTAGCCGCCTGGCAACACAGGGATCACACTGCTGATGCCTGAGCTATGACCTCCCCGCATATGCCAAGGAGTAGGTGCCCATCCTTTCTGGGGCACTAGGACTCCCGGCAATGGCCATCCTGCCAGGTGGCCCTTGTTGCAGCTGGGTGGCACCGAAGGGGAGAGCCCCTGATCAGAGTGGGTGGCATCGGAGAGGCTGACCCTCAATGAAACGGGTTAAATCAACTCAATCTGGTGGATGCTCAGTCCCAGCAGTCTCAAAGCACGTACGAAATGAATTTGGTGCTGCGACCTATGATTCTCGATTGTCCCCCCCTCCCTCCCTACCTCCCATCCTCCCCTGGCCACACCTTGGGAGGACCATAGGCCGACTCGGTTTCGTGAGCCGTATTCGCCTTGGTACCTGGTTTGCAGCAGGACTGATGCAGAGACCTTTCAGGCAACTAAGCCCCGCTTTTTTGTAGACCACCTTGAAGATAGGTTTGGGGAAGTGGCGGCGTTGTCTAAAATGCGCAGTGGGGCGATTTTGATCCAAGCGGCCTCCCCTGCGCAGTCACAGGCATTGTTCACCTGTGTCAAGCTGGGTGATATCCCCGTCTTGTTTACTCCCCATAAAAGCCTTAATTTGGTTCAGGGTCTTATTTTCTATCGTGACCTCTTTTTGCAGTCGGATGAGGAGCTACACACTAACTTAGAGTGACGGGGTGCCCACTTCGTCCAGCACATGCATAGGGAACACAAAGACAACAGGGTTGCTACCAGTGCCTTCATCTTGGCTTTGAGGGTGACTCGTTGCCTGAGGTCAAGGTGACGGTTTACCATTGTGACATGAAACCATACGTCCCTCCCCGTAAGCGGTGCTTCAAGTGTTGGAAGTTTGGTCACATGTCATCTTGTTGTACTTCCAGCACCACATGCAGGGATTGTGGTCGTCCTATGCACCCAGGCGCTCCATGAGTGCCTACTCTCACTTGGGTCAACTGTGGGAAGCAGCACTCCCCCTGCTTGCTTGACTGCCCTGTTCTCCATAAGGAGCGACGAATCGTGAAAATATAAACCCTGGACAGGCTCGCCTATCAGGATGCGAAGTGGAAATATGAACAGCTTCATCCTGTGCAGATGACTACATCGTATGCTGAGACTGTGACTTCATTGCCCCTGTGGCGACAGCTGTCCCTGCGGTTGTTAAGCCTCCAGTGGGCCCTCGGGGCCGCCCTGGCTCATCCCCCCGTGTCTGTGATGGGGGCCGCTGTTTCTTCTGGTACTCCCAAGGCACCTCCTTTAGGAGACCAACCCCCAAAACTGATGGGGATGTCGGACCCCCCACCCCACCCGCCCCCACCCCTCCCGCCAGAGGTACAGCAGCCTCCTTTGGCTTCTCTCGTGCAGAAAGAGTCCCTTGGAAGTCTATCTTCTAAGGCCTCCTCCAGCGCGACAGCTGACATCAGTCAGTGGCTCAGGGAGCCACGAGCGGTGGATCGAAGAGCTTCCTGCTCTTCGTCTGTCCCTGATGCTCCTTCTGAGTCTCCCTCCCAGGTTGCTCCTAAGGAGGAGCAGGAGGAGGCAAAGAAGAAGAAAAAGAAGAAGGAGAATTGACTGGGTAAGACGGACGAGATTCAGGTTGCCTCTGTGCCCCCTGTTCTTCCCAGCTCCGAGTCTGAGGAGGATCTGCAGATTTTTGGCATCCCCCGATGACCTCAATCTTGTCCCTACTTCAGACACACTGATTCTCGATTCAGGCTCTCTTTTTTGGTGCCTGTCAATGACCCAGCAGCATAATCTGACCCCTCGATCCCTTCACGCCTTTTCCGGCTGCAGTGTGTCATCCTCCTGCGGAATTGCAGTGGTTTTTTCCACCACCTTGCTGAACTCCAACAACTTCTCATCCTCCACCCTTTCTTCTGCGTTGCTCTCCAGGAAACTTGGTTTCTAGCATTGCAAACCCCCGCCGTCCATGGCTATCGCGGTTATTATAAGAATCGGGAAGCTTATGAAAGGGTATCTGGTGGAGTATGCATTTACATTCTTCACTCTGTTTACAGTGAGCGTGTCCCTCTTCAAACACCTTTAGAGGCTGTCGCTTGTAGGGTGCGGACGCTGCAGGCTGTTACTGTGTGCAGCCTTTATCTTCGACCGGATGGTGATATCCCACAGCATGTATTGGCTGTGCTGGTGGCCCAACTGCTGCCGCCTTTTCTGTTACTGGGCGACATCAATGCCAATAACCATTTGTGGGGTGGATTGGTCGCAATGGGCCGAGGCACTGTCGTTGGGCATATGTTGGCGCAGCTCGACCTTTCTCTCTTAAATGATGGTGCCTCAACACATTTAAGTGTGGAGTATGGCACGTACTCAGCCATCGACTTTCCGGTCTGCAGCCCTGGCCTTCTACCATCTGTCCATTGGAGTGTGCACGACGACTTGTGCGGTAGTGACCACTTTCCGATTTTTTTGTCATTGCCGCAGCATCACTCTTTTGGGCGCCTTGCCAAGTGGGCTTTGAATAAGGCGACTGGGACTTGTTTGCCTCCATTGCCAATATTGCACCTCTATCTCATGATGCCATTGATGTGGTGGTTCACACGATAACCACTGGCATCATTTCTGTGGCGAAATCTGCAATCCCCTGCTCTTCCGGGTCCCCTCGGCAGAGGACTGTGCCTCGGTGGTCACCAGAGATTGCTGAGGCGATTCGAGATCGCAGGTGGGCCCTCTAGTGTCATAAGAGGCACCCATCCCTGGACCACCTTATTGCCTTTAAGAGGCTCCGTCCCCAGCCCATCGCCTTATTCGCCAACCGAAGCAGGAGTGCTGGGAAACGTATGTCTCCACTATTGGCATCCGTACTTCTCCATCGCAGGTTTGGACCAAGATTAGGCAATTGTATGGCTATCAAGCCCCCATCAGTGTCCCTGGGCTTTTCCTGAATGGAGCCGTTTGTACTGACTCAGACATGATTGCCGAACTCTTCGCAGAGCATTACACTCAGAGTTCCACTTCTCCAAATTACCTGCTGGCCTTCTGCTCCCTGTAAGAGCGGTTGGAACGTCGGAGCCTTTCCTTCCATACGTAACACCCCAAATTGTGTAATGCTCCATTCATTGAGTGGGAATTCCAAAGTACCTTAGCTGCTTGCCCTGATATGGCTCCCAGCCCGGATTGCATCCACTATCAGATGCTCAAACACCTCTCATTGGACTGCCAGCCATACCTCCTAGACCTTTTCAATCATATCTGGGTTGAGGGTGAGGTCCCCTCTCAGTGATGGGAAAGCATTAGCATTCCAATGTTGAAGCAGGGCAAAAACCCACTGGAGGTGGACAGCTACCACCCCATTAGCCTGACCAATGTTCTGTGCAAGTTGCTCGAATGCATGGTGAGCCGGAGGTTGAGTTGGCTTCTTAAGTCTCGAGGCATTCTGGCTCTGTCTCAGGGTGGGTACCATAAGGGCCGATCTGCCACTGATAATCTGGTCTGCCTGGAGTCTGCCATCCGTATGGCACTTGCCTGCCATCAGCATCTGGTTGCCGTCTTTTTTGAAATGCGGAAGGCATGTGATACAACAATGCGACATCACATCTTCACCACACTTCATGGGCGGGGTCTTAGGGGCTCGCTCCTGATTTTTATTCAAAATTTTCAGTCGCTTTGTTCCTTCTGGGTGCAAGTTGGTCCCTCCCATAGTTCCTCCCGAGTTCAAGAGAATAGGGTCCCTCAAGGCTCTGTCTTGAGTGTCGGCCTCTTTTTAGTTGCTATCAATGGACTAGCTGCTGCTGTGGGAATGTTCGTATTGGCTTATTTGTATGCTGATGACTTTTGCCTATACTATAGCTCCACTGGCATTGCAGTTGCTGAATGGCAGCTACAGGGCACAGTCTTGGGCCGTCACGCACGGCTTCCAGTTCTCGGCCGCCAAGACTTGCATCATGTATTTCTGCTGGTGCCGCACTGTTCATTCTGAGCCAAGGCTTTATCTTGACAGCGTACCTCTTGCGTAGTGGAGACACATTGGTTTTTGGGCTTGCTTTTTGATACCTGGTTGACTTGATCCCTCATTTTAGGCAGCTTAAACAAACGTGGTGGCTGTTCTTCATTGCTTGAGTCCTTGAGTCACACCAGCTGGGGTGCCGATTGGTCTACCCTTCTCCATCTGTATCATGCATCGATTCAGTCCCGTCTCGATTATTGGAGCCTGGCTTACGGTTTGGCATCACTTCAGCATTGCGGTTGCTTGACCCCATCCTTCACTGCAGGATCCGACTCGCCACTGGAGCTTTCCACAAAAGCCCTGTCGACAGCCCACTTGTACAGGCTGATGTCCCTCTGTTGCGGATCAGGCGCCAACGACTGCTGGCCGCTTATGCTGCACATGTTTGTAGCTTGCCCGGTCATCCTAATTACCGTCTCCTGTTCCCCAACTCGGTCGTCCATCTTCCAGAATGGCGACCCCGGTCAGGGTGTCCAATTGCAGTTTGTGTCCGGTCTCTTCTCTCTGGGCTTGAGTTTTTCCCTCTCCTGCCTCCTTTCCGGGTCCGTGTCCCTCTGCCACCGCTTTCTTTCCATACTTGCCACGTTTGCCAGCTCCGCTGTAGTCTTTACCGACAGTTTGATGGTTGCTGGTCGAGTTGGTTATGCTTTTACTCTTGGAGATCACTCTGAACAACACTCGTTCCTGGATGGCTGCAGTGTTTTCACTGCGGAGCTGGTAGCCATCTCTCACGCCCTCATGTATGTCCGCTTCTGCTCAGGTGAGTCCTTCGTCATCTGTAGTGACTCCCTGAGGGGCTTACAAGCCATTGACCAGTGTTTTTCTTGCTCTTGTCTAGTGATGACTATCGAGGAGTCGCTCCATACTCTTGCCCGTTGCGGCCGCTCTGTGGTTTTTGTGTGGACCCTGGGTCATGTCGGCATATCGGGTAATGAACGGGTTGACAGGCTGTTGGTGCACTGGCCCTGGAGATTGGCCCTTCGGAGTGTGATCTCCAGTCCTTTTTGCGGCATTGGTACTTGGGGCGATGAATGGGGCACCCTGCCTTCACCCAACAAACTTCAGGTCATCAAGGAGACTACCGGTGTGTGGTGCTCCTCCTTGCGGGCCTCTCGCAAGGACTCCGATGTACTCTGCCAGCTATGCACTGGCCACACCTGGCTGACGCACGGTTATTTATTGCACCGTGAGAACCCACCTCTCTGTCACTGTGGTTCAGCGTACAGTGATCCACATTTTGTTGGACTGTCCACTATTAACTGCGCTCAGGCAGACGTTTGCGCTGCCTGATACACTCCCTGCACTTTTAACGGATGATGCTGCAATGGCAGGCTTAGTTTTGAGTTTTATTTGCGCAGGGGGCTTTTATCGCTCAATCTGAGGGTTTGTTTCTTTTGAGTGTTGAGTCTGGCATTTGGCCTACAGTTTTATATTGGGCTTTTTAGTGTGTCTCTTGGTGCTTGGCTTTTCCCTCTTTTTGTTTCCATGGTCGGCCAACCACTGTAAAACTCTGTGTGCTCTTATTTCCTTTTTTCTGGTCTTTGTCTGTGTCTTTCTTGTTCTCTCTGTTGCTTGTTTTTCTTCCTTGTGGGTGTTTCATGGTCGTGGAAAAAAGGGACCGATGGCCTTTGTAGTCTGGTCCCTTCAACCCCCCACAATCCAACCAAACTGTACTAGGGCTATTTTTATAATGAGGTTTTGTTGCCATGATTCGAGCAAGGAAACATGTTTTCATGGCTGAGAAGTGCATTACTGTAGTACTTTTCTGATGAAAAATAACGTTAAAAGACAAATAATGAAACACATTTTGTTCACTTCATTATTAATACTATACCTGTAGAATATCTTAGTTTTGGGTACAGAAAAATTCACGTATTTTCCTTTGTTTCTTTTCTCTAAATATTCTCTTTGTGCATATTGTCGTTATCTCCTCTACCACAATCAATTTATGTGCTGAAACACTGGGGATTGAAGATGCTACTTGCTGAATGGTTTCCAGCTGACCTATTACCTCATCAGAGGAGGGGGGATCACACTTATCACATCACTGTCATCGTCAGAATCTTCAATAGGTGAATTATTCGTTAACTCCTCGATTGTAGATTTGTCGGTATATGCTTCAAACACCAATGCCTCGTCATCCACTGACAAGTATTCAGCTACTGAAGCACCCTTGGTTTTACCAGTAACTGCTGAATAAATCTCCAGATAACTTTGAATATCGTCCTGTGTTATTTAATCCACCACAACATTCTCACCAACATCTTCACTTTAGCAAATTCTTGCATTTTTCCAGCAGTTCACAATCACGTTCGGCTGTACACTGTTCCAGGAACTAGCAGTCATGTCACAAACCTGCTTCACATTGAAACTGTTGGAATTGCTCACCCCATCTTTCAGTGTTTGCAATCATGTGTTAAACTAAACATGAGCGGTATTTTCTCTTAAAGTTTTTAATTTTCCCCATATTTAGTGGCTGAAGAATTGAAGTACAGTTCAGGGGGAAGTAGCATGCTGAAGAATCGAAGTACAGTTCGGGGGGAAGTAGCATAGTTCAGTATTCTTCAAAGCTGGCATGTTGTTATGCACACTACAGTTATCCACCAGCACTGCAATTTTCTTATTCTTCATTGACATCTCTTTATCAAGCGAAAGGAACCACTCACTAAAAAGAGTAGACGTCATCCATGCTTTTCGATTTGCCTTGTAATTGACTGCAATAAAAGAAATCACATTCACAATAAGTCTGTAGCAAAACATTACAGCTGAAGCTATACTGTACTGAATTAACTTATAAATTATAGGAAGGTAAAATAAAATGTATGTACCCTGTTACCTGGTAAGCTTCTTACATTTTTGAAGCACCATGGGTTTGCTGATAGTCCGATCACCAGTTGGGTTAATTTGTGTGTCCCTGATGATGCACTGCTGCAGAGAAGAACAGTTAGGCATACTTTAAATTGCTTCCCTCCTTTACACTTTTCTCCTCTAAAGGCCATCGTTTTCTCTGGTATCAGTTGATAAAACAATCCCGTCCCACCTGCATTGTACAAATTTTTAGGACTGTATTTTTCTAACAGTTTACACATGGTGTTTTTCCTCCAACATTCTGCATCACCTAAAGATGCTGATTTTTCTTCTCCTGAAATCGCTTTAAAAATGATCCCATGCGTGCCCTTAAATCTTTGCAACCATCCTTTACTTGCCTTAAAATTAGAATCACCAAGCGACTAAAGCTTTTTGGCATATCAATAGACCATCAATTGGTACATTCTGTGCATAGATCTCGTTAAACCGCTGCGGTTTAGCACTGTCCACATCATCAGCAGCAGCCATCTTCATTCTTTTTCTTGAAGGGTTAAATTTGCCACCTACAAAACTTTCTTCAATTTCTTTTCATTTTTTATGGGTTGTAGATAATGTCGATCATGCAAGTCCATACTTCCTCACCACATCTACTTGTTTCATTCCATTATCAGTGTCTTTGGAAACCTCCGCTTTTGTCTCCAACCTTATTTATTTTTGAGTTCCAGTCATTGTCCAAATTTTAGCAAAGTCCAAAGTGTTTTCATCAATTAAAAACATTCACAGATTGGAAAAATCATGCAGATAAGCTGCTTGTGAGCCCAACAAAACACTTCTGTTTGCTACTGAATCTCAACAACAGACAAACTAAACACTCGTTCAAACAAAGGAGCTCTCTGACATTTGCCGCTCAGCACAGCCCGCCTGTGGCTGTATGCTATTCTCTTTACCGCTAGGATAAATACAGTTTTGTGTAGCGAAACTTCAGGAAATAAAGCGCTGAAAGTCTAGTAGCTAAATAAACAATACATACCACTATAGTGAGCTGCTTAGAAGTAGGAAACAGTAAATTGCTCAAAATTTTGTCTTCGTTATAACAGGGTGTTGCTAAATTAAGTTCATCATTGTAATGAGGGTAATTAACATAGTACATATGGGAAATCAGCCGGGACCATATAAAATTATTGCTGTACCCAGGTTTATCGTTGTATTGGTAATTGTTATATGGAGTTTTGACTGTAATAACAACAATAATAATAATTGTGGAATTTAGCCACAAAATTTTGTTTTTGAAGTATGCTTCTGTTTTTTTGTATATATAGAGAAAATGTGTTTTTTTCCCTACAGCCAACCCATCCAAAGCTGCCTTGAAACAAAAGAAGAAACGAGAAGCCAAGAAGGCACGGAAAGAGCAAGACAATTCTCAGGTTGTTACAAATGGAGAATCAGCTCCAGTAACCTCACACACAGTGAAGCTCCCACCTGCAATTGCAGAAGTGGAAATGCCCGATGATCCCGAGAAAAGCAAGAAAATCAAGAAGATAAAGAGTGTAAGTTAATTATTTATTCTTAATGCGCGCATGCGCACACACACTATATATAATAGAGGGAAACACTCCACGTGGGAAAAATATATATAAAAAAACAAAGATGCTGTAACTTACCCAAACGAGACGGTGCTGGTAGATAGACACAATAAAAAACACACACACAAATTTCAAGCTTTCGCAACCCAAGGTTGCTTCATCAGGAAAGAGGGAAGGAGAGGGAAAGACGAAAGGATGTGGGTTTTAAGGGACAGGGTAAGGAGTCATTCCCAATCCCTGGAGCGGAAAGACTTACCTTAGGGGGGGAAAAAGACAGGTATACACTCAAGTGCGCGCGCGCGCACACACACACACACACACACACACACACACACACACACACACACACACACACACACACACACACACACAGGCAGACATATGTAAATGCCCAACATTTACATATGTCTGCCTGTGTCTGTATATGTGCGGATGGATGTGTGTGTGTGTGTGTGTGTGTGTGTGTGTGTGTGTGTGTGTGTGTGTGTATGTATGCGCGCGTGCTCGCGAGTGTATACCTGTCCCTTTTTTCCCCCTAAGGTAAGTCTTTCCGCTCCCAGGATTGGAATGACTCCTTGCCCTCTCTCTTAAAACCCACATCCCTTCGTCTTTCCCCCTCCTTCCCTCTTTCCAGATGAAGCAACCTTGGGTTGTGAAAGGTTGAAATTTTTGTGTGTGTGTGTGTGTGTGTGTTTTTTATTGTGTCTATCTACCAGCGCTTTCTTGTTTGGTTAAGTTACAGCATCTTTGTTTCATTCAAAGGCTAGTTCAGTTTTCTAGGCTGTTTTAGGGTGTCTGTGCATCATCTGCCGGTCAGCTGTATGTGAATGATTGCTCATTTTTGTTTTCATACAGGAATTTCCCATTATCACAGTTAAAAAACTTCTAACAATAGTTCTTATGGTGTTTATATGTGGCCATGTACACAATGTCAAGAGTCCCCCCAGGCGGCTCGCCACTCTTTGTCAGGTTCGTGCTTCGCTACCATGGGGCCCCCACCTGTGCAGCACTTTTTACCTTCCGTGCTATATGTCTGTCCTCTTGCTATTCTTTCTCCCCTCCCTTGGGGAACATGTTTGGGGTATTATTGTCACTGTTCTGCATTCTGTCACTGACGTACGAACAGTCACAACTTTGTTTTTGGCTCCCTTTTCCTTTCTTTGTTTCCCGTCTCCTCTCATTGCTCCGTTTCAGTGTTTAAGGATCCTCTTTTGTTCTTCTTCCTCCCTGTGCACTTCTGAAGGCTGGCCCACACATCTGACGCGTAGCAGGTGACTGGGTAACGCGTAATTCCCAGCCCCGGGTCGACAAGTAGGGTTCGCGCGTAGTCCCTGGTACAAGCCAGGCCCAGGGAGGGGTGATTGCCTGAGCTGTAACCTCTCCAAATTCCCGATTGGTACCTCCGTCAGGTGTTCGGGACGTGTGACCTGAGGTGTGAACAATCACATAAGGCAGGTGCACCCCCTTGTGAAGGGGGCCCGCAGTTGGAAGGAGCTCGCCATCGGAGATGCTGGCAATCATGGTAATTTCAATCATCCTCCTCATCAATGTCTATGAAACATAAACCTAATGAGGCTCCTGATTCAAAGATCATTCCCACTGCACCACAGTTCCTTTTGGTCTTGTGTACTGAAAACGGTCAGTCCTTCGCCACGGTCAATCCGCTTATTATTCAGAAAGGTGTTGATGCAATTGCTGGACCTGTGAAATCCTGCTCTCGTTTACGGGATGGCACTTTGCTTTTGGAGATGGCTTCTGATTCTCAAACACAACAACTGCTTCCTGCCTCGCTTCTCCACGGCTACCCTGTTTGTCTCGAGGCACGTAGAACTTTGAATTCTTCCCGTGGTGTAATTTACACCAGGCTGCTTGACGGTCTAACTGAGGCTGAAATACAATCTTACCTCTCTGATCAGGATGTTATTGCCATCCATCGTGTAATGAAAAAGATCGATTCCTCCTTGGTGCCAACCTGCACTATTTTCCTCACCTTTGATAGGGTGGTGCTGCCGTCCAAGATCAAAGTAGGCTATGAAATTATCACATTCAAGCTGTACATTCCAAATCCGATGCACTTCTACCAGTGTCATCGTTTCAACTACACTCGAACATCTTTTCGACACCCAGCCAAATGCGTAACCTGTGACAGGGATGCACACAAGGGTAAATGCCCGCCGCCTCCTCCCTGATGTATCAACTGTGATGGCGGCCATGCTATCTCCTCTTGGGATTGTCCCATGTACCTAGATGAGTGGTCTGTTCAAGAGATTCAGGTAAAGGAAAAAGTGCCTTACCCAGTAGCTCGCATGTCTCTGACTAGTCACAAACCCTGTGTTCTCCATTCTGGCACCTGTAGTTCTGTTCTTTTTACCCCTCGTTCCATGAAGGACATGGCCTCACAGGCATGCAACCTCAAATTCGGCTCTGCGGTTGAGAAATCGCCCAGTGTCAAGGTAGCTTCGCCGTCCCGCTGTGTAACAAACTGTCAAACTCTCGCCTCAAGGGGCAAAGCCACTCACTACACAACCAGCTGGCAGGAAAGGACGGAAAGAGTACTCCCGTGAAAACTTCCTCCGTCCCTCCAGCCAAACAACACCCAAGTCTTTCTCTAACCAGAAGGGCTGGGAGAAGTCCGCTAAAGACAAATGGTCTTCTCCTTTGCCAACTCGAAGATCCTACTCAAAGGTGTCGCAACGTGGTCCCTTAGCCCAGCCAGCCTCTGTCTCGCCGGTGCGCACCACCAACCGTTTTTCAGCGTTGGACTCCACAGACCGACTGCACAAGCACGCCGATGCTTCTGTGGACACCACGGAGCAGGATCCTCCTGCTTATGTGCCCTGTAGTAGCGACTCTCCACCGCCTGTCACGTGGTGGCCGTCGAGTTGACACACCTGCATCTCTTCCTCCTCATGACTGTTCTCCAATGGAACGTTCGTGGCCTTCAGTCCCACGAAGAGGATTTACGGCTGCTTTTAGCATCGCAGCATTCCCATTTACTCTGCCTTCAGGAAACGAAATTGTGCCCTCATGACTGCTTTGAGCTTTCACATTACTTACCGATTCGTTTTGACTGTCCCCCTGAGGTCAGCATTCTCTCATGAGGGCATCATGCTGCTCATATGGGACGACATTCATAGTCAATCCACCTTCCTGACTACCAGTCTTCAAGCTGTTGCAGTTCTCCATTTCCCTTCCCCACCTGACTTTCTCCCTCTGTACCATATATGTCCCTCCATCATTCGCTGTCACCAGGGCCGACTTCTTTCAACTTATTGGGCAGCTACCTTCCCCATTTCTGTTACTCGGTGACTTCAATGTGCATCATCCCATTTGGGGTTCTCCCAGGACCTGCCAGAGAGGTGCCCTCTTGGCTGGCTTTCTTAACCAACTTAACCTCTTCTGCCTTAACTCTGGAGCACCCACTTTCCTTTCGGACTCCTCACACACCTGTTCCCGTTTGGACCTATCCTTTTTCACTGCCCAGCTTGCCCATCCTCTTGAGAGATTCATTCTTCCTGTCGCCTACTTGAGTGAACATTTCCTGTGTGCACTCCGTCTGCTGACTCCTATCCCGTCCGCATGCACACCCAAATGGCAGCTTACTAAGGCTGACTGGCAGCTTTACTCCTCCCTGGCGACCTTCGAAGAACAAGATTTCCCCAGTTGTGATGATCATGTGGACTATCTCACCAATGTTATCCTTACTGCTGCAGAATGTTCCATTCCTCACACTTCCTCTTTACCACGTCATGTCCCAGTCCCTCGGTGGACTGAGGTATGCCGCGATGCAATTCACGCGCGGAGATGTGTTCTCCGCATTTTTAATCGCCACCCTATGCTGGAAAACTGCATTCATTATAAACAAATGAGTGCAAAGTGTCGTCACGTTCTTCGGGATAGCAAAAGAGCTAGCTGGATTTCATTCAATAGTTCTTTTAACAGTTCCACACCTTCCTCTGTCATGTGGTCCAACCTCCAACAGCTCTCTGGAACCAAGCTCCATTCCCCAATTTCTGTCCTGATGGTAGCTGACGATGTCATCATGGACCCTATTGCTATCTCCAACACCTTGGGCCGCCATTTTGCAGAAGTTTTGAGCTCTTCCCACTACCACCCTGCCTTCATCCATCAGATACGAGTGGAGGAGACTTGGGCGATACCCTTCTCTTCTCAGAATCGTGAGTGCTACAATGCCACCATTACTATGAGTGAGCTGTATCATGCTCTCAGTTCATCCCAATCCTCCACCCCAAGGGCAGACACCATCCACATTCAGATGTTGCAGCACATCTCTTTTTGGGCAAGCACTTTCTGCTTAACACATACAACCGCATCTGGGCTGAGGGCACATTTCCTGGACGCTGGCGTGAAACCACAGTAATACTCATACCTAAGCCTGGTAAGCACAAAAATCTTCCTTCTAACTACTGCGCCATCTCTCTTACCAGCTGTGTTTGCAAAGTGATGGAACGTACGATTCATGCCTGGCTGGTGTGGTGGCTCGAGCCTCGCCATTTACTAATGAATGCACAATGTGGGTTTAGAGTGCGGCGTCCTGCAGTTGGCCATCTTGTTACTTTGTCCACCCATGTCATGAATGGTTTTCTGCGAAAATCCCAGCCTGGCCATGTTTTTCAATTTGGAGAAGGCCTACGACATCTCCTGGAGAATTGGTATCTTCTGTACTCTTTACACGTGGGGCTTCTGTGGGCGCCTGCCCTGTTTTCTTTGGGCATTTTTACAAGACAGAGTTTTCAAGGTGCGTGTGGGTTCTGCCTTGTCAGACACCTTTAGCCAGGAAAATGGTGTGCCTCAGGGTTCTGTCCCGAGCGTCGTCCTCTTTGCTATCACCTATAATTGTGCGTCTCCCACTGGGCATCTCCAGTTCCCTTTTTGTCGATGATTTTGCCATCTATTGCAGTTCCCCATGGACCTGTCTCACTGAGCAGCACCTTCAGCACTGTCTTGGCCGTCTTCACTCCTGGAGCATCGACAATGGCTTACGCTGTCAAAACCGTCTGTATGAATTTGTGGCAGCGCAAATGGTTTCTCCCACCATGTCTCCATCTTTGCGCTGTTGCCCTTCCGTTCATTGAGACTACAAAATACCTGTGGCTCCTGCTCGATAGGACACTTTCTTGGTCCTCCCTTGTATCTTACTTGGCAGCCCACTGTATACAGTCCCTCAATGTCCTGTGTGTCCTCAATGGTACTTCCTGGGGTGCCGATCAAACCACTGTCCTCCGTTTGTACCGCTCCCTTGTCCGTTCAAAACTCGACTATGGGTGCTTTGTTTATCCATCTGCACGCCCATCCCTTTTATGCCACCTCAACAGTATCTGTCGTCATGGCTTCCTTTTGGCCATGGGCACCTTAGTACACTAGCCTGTTTGAGAGTCTGTATGCTGAAGCTGCTGAACTAAGACTGTCCTACTGCCGTGACTTTTTCCTCAGCAGGTACGCACGCCGTTTGTCTGCCATGTGTGGGCACCCCTCCTATGCCTCCTCCTTTGATGATTCCTTTGATCGTCAGTATGGGACTCATCCGTCTTCTCTGTTACCTCCTGGAGTCAGCTTTCGCCACTTGCTACAGTGGTGTAACTTTATACTACCTGTAACTTTCCCAGTGGGAGTGAACCCTTCACCACCTTGGCTTTGTGAAGCAGCCCATGTTAACCTTGGCCTTCATTCGCTTCCTAAGGACACTACTCCAGCCTCAGTCTATCACCTTCAGTTTCACGACCTTCATATGGAACTTCATGATAGTACCTTTGTATGCACTGGTGGCTCTGGAACTGACCATGGGATTGGGTGTGCCTTCGTCATTGGCACTTGTGTCTTTCAACATTGGCTTCCAGCACATTCCTCAGTATTTACAGCTGAGCTTTTCGCCTTGTATCAGGCCACGAAGTACATCCAGTGACATAGCCTTCCCAATTGCGTCCTCTGCTCAGGCTTACTCAGCGCTCTCCAAAGTCTCTGTGTGCTGCTCACTGCTCATCCCTTAGTGCAGTGGGTCCAGGGAAACTGTCACTTGCTCACTTTTGGTGGAACCAATTTCATGTTTCTGTGGGGGCCCTGGTCATGTTGGTCTGCCAGGAAACGAGGCTGCTGACGCTGCTACCAAGGCTGCAGTTCTTGTACCTCAGCCTGCAAGTGCCTATATTCCCTCCGATGATCTCAGCATTGCCATCTGTCAGGAGGTGGTGTCCCTTCACAGGAATAAGCAATGGCTTATTAAGCCTCTCCTGTCCCCTTGGACGACCTCTCGGCTCTCCCACAAGGAGGAGATCATTTTAACTCGGCTGCGTATTGGGCACAGCCTTTTTAGCCATCGTCATTTTCTCAGTGGCACTACCCTGCCGCTTTGTAAGCATTGCGGCCAAATTTTAACTGTCTGCCACTTCCTGTTGGAATGACCTTTTTTTTAACAACTTACGTTCCAGCTTGGGTTTGCCGTCTGATTTATTAACCATTTTAGCGAATGACACGCGGGCTGTTGACCACGTTTTACTTTTTATCCACTGAAGCAATGTGGCGAAGGCCATTTAATTTTTAGTTTTGGACCTCCATTTTCGTGTGGTATTTTTTTAGCCCTTTTTCCACGTCCCTGTTTTTAGCTGTCTCCTACTTTTTCCATTGGGTCTGACGTATAGTCGTTTCCCTCCTCTCTGTGTTCATGTTGTATAGTTTCGACTTGGGTGCGTATGACTCTAGTTGTTTTTTTGCACCCTAAAAACAAAGCAAAACAAAACAATGTCAAGAGTATTTTATACATTTCCCTTGTATTCCTTAAATAAATGTAATCATATTATCAGTTGATTTCACTCTGTTTTGACAAATAACAAATCATCAGAATAGTGACAGAAAATCTTGAAAAGAGCATCTGTTTCATAAAGAGTGAGGTATATGCAGTTGTGTCTGTACTACCTTGAAATAGCTTATCGAGCAATCATTTACTTACATTTAGTGATGAGAGTGTTGACAAAGAGCTATCTTATCCCTAAGTTTCATTAGCCTCCTCTTCCTCAGGAAATTCCCTTCTTTCCTGTGGCCTGTTTAAAATTTGGTCTCCAGCAGTGTAGTGAAATTAGATCAAAGGCACATCATCAGAGATTGATGGTTCAATTTAGTGCTTGAAATTGTTTGCCGTTATAATTGCACAAAGAAATTATTGACTTTCAAATTGAAAATGTAATAAAGCAGAAATTATTAGCATATAAGTTAAACAACAATCATAAATTGTCAATACAATATCAATGAACATTGATAGGTTATGCTATGAGAAGTGCTCAATAATTAATGCAACACCTTTTTATGAAAACAGGTTGATTTTATTCAGTATTCCCATATACCATGTTATTCCCCATTCTTTTTGCAACAAAACCATATTTTTCAACATAATCTGCATTAAATGTGAAAGCCTTATCCACCTTACTGGGAGGGCCTTTATGCCGACATAGTACCATTGTACTGGTCGATGTTGGAGCCAACATCTTATTGCATCGGTAATGTCCATGTCATCCAGATACTGCTTTCCCCAAAGTGCATCCTTCATTAGACCAAACAGTCACAAGATGGAAGGTGCGAGATCCAGGCTGTAGAGTGGATGAGCAAGAACAGTCCAATGGTGACAGACACCTTGCCCAATTACTCACCATGCTTTTGTTCACTGCCAGGTCTTTGTAGACGTTCTGGAAGCACATTTGGAAACCTGTAGTGCTCTGGTTTTCCATCAGAAGAAACTCAATAAGAGCCCTCTGGTTGAAACGCACATCCGTAATAGACACCATTTTGAAACTCTTGGGGCTGAAGTGGGAATATTCCATGATGTTCCACAACAAATTTCACACTTTTAAACTGAAATTGGGTGAGGAAAAAAGGGTTGTATTACTTATTTGAATGCCCCTCATATAACAAGGCTGGCACCATACACACCAGTAATGCTGTAGATTCTGTAGTGAAAGGCACAAGATGAACTGTGATGAAGTAAAGATGTTTGACCCAACAAATGAACAAACTAGTTTTGTTAGATGATATATGGAAAAGATAGATTGCTATTCACCCATTGAGTGGCAGATACGCACAATAAAATTGACTGCTCAAATGTTTTATTATTTGAGCAGTTTTTTCATTGTGTCTGCCTGCGACTTGATGCCTCCTCTGTGTGGTGAGTACCAGTCTATATATTCCATGTTGTTGTTGCTCTGTCTATTGTTTAGTTTTGTTAACAGATATTTTCAGGTACAAAACGTATTGTTTTTGGCACTTTCTGTTGTGGCAATGAGGAACACAGACAGAATTTAAAAATGTGTTAGTCATTTATAGACACCATTAAAGACTCCTGTGTTTAAACGGGCTATTTATAACTAAAACTCTTGTATTTTTAATGTGATTGCAGAGAAAAGTAGCAATAATTATTCATTATATGTTAAAGGTGATTGGTGAAAGATTTAACATTTGCAGAATTATAGGTCTGTTGTATTCCATCGGAATAAATCAACATTAAATGCCAGTTATTGTCATTAATGGCTTAATACCTGAATAAATTTCTTATGGAAGAAAAAAACTCTCAGGACATGACAGATGTCAGGAGTGTTGGTAGCTTCATGTAGAATCTCTGCCTGCCGGCACTGGTGTTCGAAAACAGTTACCCTTTCACTTATTAGAGTCACATTGGTATGATGAAAATTTGCAATATCTGGCATTAAGGGGTTAAAGAAAAGGCCAAAACTGACACATGTCTATCCACACTCCTAATCTCCAGACACACAGTACGATACAGATTGTGCATTGCAAGTCCTGTAGTCTTCAAATGAACATTGTAAGGTTCTGATTGGCTGCATCAGAAATGGCAGTACATAATTCTTTTCATCCAATTTTACAGGATCAAATCATTCTTTTTTTCTGAGTCATTGGAATATGGAAGATGTCTTTATTATATAGTGGACAAAACGTTTAAATACAATTTTGGACACAGATTGTTCCTTAGGTGATTCTTTTTATTTATTTTTGCAAAATAATTTGTATAAAGATGACCATCTGTGAAACATATCTAATTTGTACACTGCAAAACACAGTGAAGTGCACGAAAGAGAATACTTCCCATTGTACCAATTATTTGGGCTTCCTCCGATTCCATGCACATATTGAAGGCAAGAAGACTGACTGCTTAAATATCTCTGTGCGCTCTGTAATTATTCTAATTTTGTCCCCTTGAACCCTATGGGTTGTAGTATAATCCTAGATTCCTCAATTAAAATTTATTCTTGAAACTTTATAACTACATATTTATGGAAAGTTCACATCTATCTTAAAGCATCTGCCAATTTAGCATCTCCACTACTTTCTGTCCCATGGGTTAAGCAAGCCTGTGACTGTTACATGCAACACTTCTTCCGTATTTGTTCAATGCCTCTTGCTATCCGTATTGGTATGGGCCTCACACACTTGACCAATATTGTAGGTTGCATGAATGATTTGTAAGACCTGCATTGTAGAATGATTGCATTTTTCCAGTATCCTGCCACTGAACCTGTTTTACATATGTCTTAACCTAAGTGATTCTTCCATTACATCCATACAAGTTGTTATCGTTGTTGTTGTTGTTGGTGGTGGTGGTGGTGGTGGTGGTGGTGGTGGTGGTGGTGGTCACCACTCCAAAGACTGATCTGACGTGACTTTCACACCAGTCTTATCATGTGCAAGCCTTTTCATGTCCAAATAATTGCAGCAGCCTACATTCATTTGAATCTATGTACAGTGTTCATTGCTTGGTCTCCCTCTACAATTTTTAATCACCCCCCCCACACACGCCCTATATATATATATATATATATATATATATATATATATATATATATATATATATATAAAAACAAAGATGAGGTGACTTACCGAACAAAAACGCTGGCAGGTCGATAGACACACAAACAAACACAAACATACACACAAAATTCAAGCTTTCGCAACAAATTGTTGCCTCATCAGGAAAGAGGGAAGGAGAGGGGAAGACAAAAGGAAGTGGGTTTTAAGGAGAGGGTAAGGAGTCATTCCAATCCCGGGAGCGGAAAGACTTACCTTAGGGGGAAAAAAGGACAGGTATACACTCGCACACACGCACATATCCATCCACACATACAGACACAAGCAGACATCCTACTCTAAATCCCATGCCACTTTCCTTGACGTTGACCTCCGTCTGTCCAATGGCCAGCTTCACACGTCCGTCCACATCAAACCCACCAACAAGCAACAGTACCTCCATTATGACAGCTGCCACCCATTCCACATCAAACGGTCCCTTCCCTACAGCCTAGGTTATCGTGGCAAACGAATCTGTTCCAGTCCGGAATCCCTGAACCATTGCACCAACAACCTGAAAACAGCTTTCGCATCCTGCAACTACCCTCCCGAACTGGTACAGAAGCAAATAACCAGAGCCACTTCCTCATCCCCTCAAACCCAGAACCTCCCACAGAAGAACCACAAAAGTGCCCCACATGTGACAGGATACTTTCCGGGACTGGATCAGACTCTGAATGTGTCTCTCCAGCAGGGATACGACGTCCTCAAATCCTGCCCTGAAATGAGATCCATCCTTCATGAAATCCTCCCCACTCCACCAAGAGTGTCTTTCCACTGTCCACCTAACCTTCGTAACCTCTTAGTTCATCCCTATGAAATCCCCAAACCACCTCCCCTACCCTCTGGCTCCTACCCTTGTAACTGCCCCCGGTGTAAAACCTGTCCCATGCACCCTCCCACCACCACTTACTCCAGTGCTGTAACCCGGAAGGTGTACACGATCAAAGGCAGAGCCCCGTGTGAAAGCACCCATGTGATTTACCAACTGACCTGCCTACACTGTGAAGCTTTCTATGTGGGAATGACCAGTAACAAACTGTCTACTCGCATGAATAGACACAGGCAGACAGTGTTTGTTGGTAATGAGGATCACCCTGTGGCTAAACATGCCTTGGTGCACGGCCAGCACATCTTGGCACAGTGTTACACCGTCCGGGTTATCTGGATACTTCCCACTAACATCAACCTGTCAGAACTCCGGAGATGGGAACTTGCCCTTCAGTATATCCTCTCTTCTCGTTATCCGCCAGGCCTCAACCTCCGCTAATTTCAAGTTGCCGCCGCTCATACCTCACCTGTCTTTCAACAACATCTTTGTCTCTGTACTTCCGCCTCGACTGACATCTCTGCCCAAACTCTTTGCCTTTACAAATGTCTGCTTGTGTCTGTGTATGTGCGGATGGATATCGGTGTGTGTGCGAGTGTGTACCTGTCCTTTTTTCCCCATAAGGTAAGTCTTTCCGCTCCCGGGATTGGAATGACTCCTTACCCTCTCCCTTAAATCCCACACACTTTCGTCTTTCCCTCTCCTTCCCTCTTTCCTGATGAAGTAACCGTTGGTTGCGAAAGCTTGAATTTTGTGTGATGTTTGTGTGTCTATCGACCTGCCAGCACTTTCGTTTGGTAAGTCACATCATCTTCATTCCACGTGGGAAAAATATATCTAAAAACAAAGATGATGTGACTTACCAAACGAAAGCACTGGCATGTCGATAGACACACAAACAAACAGAAACATACACACAAAATTCTAGCTTTCGCAACCAACGGTTGCTTCATCAGGAAAGAGGGAAGGAGAGGGAAAGACAAAAGGAGATGGGTCTTAAGGGAGAGGGTAAGGAGTCATTCCAATCCCGGGAGCGGAAAGACTTACCTTAGGGGGGAAAAAAGGACAGGTATACACTCGTGCGCGCACACACACGCATATCCATCCGCACATACACAGACACAAGCAGACATTTGTAAAGGCAAAGAACTCTTTCCAAATCAATTCAGACTTCGTCATCAGTTAAGAACTTTATCCCTGTAATTCCAGCATCCTTCTTTAGCACTACATTTCAAAAGCTTTCATTCTCTTGTGTGAACTGCTTATTGTCCACATTGCCCTTCTGTAGGGGGCTGCACTTGATACAGATAACATCAGATGAGACTTCCTAATATCTAAATTCATCTTAGATGTTCCAAAATTTCCTCTTTCTCAGAAATGTTTTTCTTGCTATAGCCAGTCTGCTCTTTATACCCCCTCTACTTCAGCCATAATCAGTTATTTTACTGTCCAAATAGCAAAACTCATCTACTACTTTGTGTCTCAGTTCCAAATGAAATTTCTTCAGCATCACCTGATTAATTAAACTACATTCGATTACTGTTGTTTGAATTTTGTTGTTGTTCATCTCACAACCTGTTTCCAAGACATTACCTATTCCGGTTACCTACTTTTGCAAGTACTTTGGTGTGTTTGAGAGAATTGCATTGTCATCAGCAAGCCTCAAAATATTTATTTCTTTCCCTCAACTGCAATTCCCTTTCTTAGTTACCTTTATTGCTTGCTCATTGTACAGATCAAATAACATTGAGGATAGGCTACAGTCGTGTTCCACTACATTCTCAACATCTGCTTCCCTTTCTGCCCCACAACTCTTATTATTGCAATCTGGTTTCTGTACTACCAGTAAATAACCTTTTGCTCCCTGTGTTTTATCCATGCTACCTTCAGAATTTCAAAGAATGTACTCCAGTTAACCTTGTCAAAAGCTTTCTTTAAGTCTACAAATGCTATAAAAGTGAGATTGCTTTCTTCAACTTACCTTGGAAGATAAGTAGTAGGATTCAGTATAGCTATACCTAAGTATTTGTATGAGCAACCAGTTCCAGTAGTGATTCATTGATGCTGTCATTCTTGGATACTATGTTCTTTTCATTTTGTAAAGTGGAAAACTTTACATATCCAAACCTGTTAAAGCAACTTGCTGATCGTTGCACCATTTTAAAATCTTATCAAGATCTGACTAACTATTTGTGCAACTTTTTTCGGACAGTAAAGAATTATAGATAGCAGTGTCATTCGTGAAAAAATATTACTGTTGATATTGTCTGGAAATCATTAATACGCAATATGAACAGCAAGGGTCCCAAAACATTTCCCTCGGGCAAATCTGTAGTTACTTTTATATCTGTCAATGACTTCATCCAAAGTACATTCTTTGCCCTTCCTACCAAGAAATCTTCCGTCCAGCTGCAAATTTCACTTCGTACCCCAAACAATCTTACTTCCAATGATAACCACAGGTGTGGTACTGAAACAGTTGCTTTTCAGAACTCAGAAAATACTGCATTTACCTGACTACCCTGATCTACGGCTTAGGCTTTCGGGATATTGTGTGAGGAAAGAATGAATTGGGTTTTGTGTGATGATTTGGGAATTCATGCTGGTCGTTCTTTCATTTTCTGGGAATGTTTCATTACTCGGTTGCAAATTCTGTATAGAATCTTTAGAGATTCCATCAGGCCGTTAACAGGGTTGCCACAGGTTCTGGAAATCAGGGAAATTTCAAATACGTCACGGAACTCGGGGAAATTTGGAAAAAAAAAAAAAAAAAAAAAAAAACACTGGAAAAATCTTGTTTTTGTCTCAGTAGATGAAATGGTTTGTTTATTGAAGTGTTGTGCATTATCTTTGGTTAGGTGCAACTGAGTACGTGCACTGCTTCCCTACTCCCTCCTCATTACTACTGCTTCTCCCCTTCCTACCCCTCCCTTCAGCTTGCAGTCAGTGCTGCCACTACTTTTTGCCACTAGCCTAGCAGCTGCCGACAAGAGGCAGGGAGGCGTGAGGGCATGAGGAGTGGTTTGTTTGGACCTGATTCTCAGAGATAATAGATGCAGTGGCCGGAGATGGCAGTCGTGTGTGCACGAGTTGTGTCTGAACGATTGTGTGGATGTGCGTGCGTGTGTGTGCGTGTGCTCTCATTTTCTGACAGAAGCTATGGCTGAAAATTTAGTTGTGAGAGTATTGTCTTTTCTATATGCCTGTCAGCAGCTCAGCAGTTATCTTTTTGGTGAGTTGCTACCTGTCCTCATTTTTTATTGATTCTCAGAGTATTTGAACAAATTATTGTTGCGTGGATTGATGACTGTGGTCTCATTTCAACAACATGTTGTCTTTGGCTCATGAATAGCTGGCCACACGAGTGGATTTCTACAACAGGCCAAAACCACAGGCTGTTCCTGCGGGTATCTGTAATGGGGTTGTGCCTGCTGATCTGAAGACATTCGGTTCCCACTAATGTGCAGACCCTGCTCATCAGATTGAGTCTCCCCGATCTCCCTGTTGGCCAGGTCTGTTTGTATGTGGAGTAAAGCAGCAGATTTTTACGGTTTATCCATGGACCCAGGACTGTGGTGCTCATCAGCACGCCAGAGGGCACGGGTGATGGATTTCAGGATTTGCAACTGCCTCACTGCAAGTGTGTTGTACAGTGTGGCATTTTATAGACAGTTTATTCGTTCTAGTACATTTTTGCACTTCAAAAATAGTTTATATGTTGGAAAGTATGGACAATAAGAAGAAGAAAATTGTGTCAGTTGTTGACAGTTTGTATGCTATGTATTCATAGATTACTCAAAATAAAAATCACAAAATACCTGTAAAAAAATAGATAGAACTCAGTGAGTAATAACCAACAATAATGAACGTAGTAGAACCAACATTCTGTTGCAGTCACCTACAGTGTAGGTCTACACAATTCTTCCCCACCTTATACACTTCTTTCAAGGGACCCAATTTTTTTTCTGATGTTATTTCTGAAATCAGTGAAGGTATTTTAGACCTGTCTTGCGACTCCAAGGAAATTCATATTTTTGTCACCAAATGTGTTTTGTTTTTTTGAAAAAAATAAAATCAGTAGTCTAAATAAAAAATGTATACCATTTGTCTTGCTTTCTCCATTTAAAAACAGTTCATTACAAAAGATGTTGATATTAGTACATAATATTTTTGCTCATATCAGGAAACATCATCTGCTTGCAAGTTTTTGTTAGATGTTTCGTCATTTGCACTATTCTATTGTTTCTTGTATCGTAGCTGCAAAGAGGTGTGTCAACTTACGTCGTAAGTTATCCTTGAGATGTCAAAATTTGTCAGGGAAAAATGTTAAAAACTGTCTGGAAATCAGGGAAATATCAGGGAATTTCAGTCAGGGAAACTTATGGCAGCACTAATTAAGTTTTGTTGAAGTTTAGCAGTGTCAGCTGTTCCTTAACACCACTGATGCTACTGTCTGCAGTGCTGCAAAGATTAAATTGGGCAATACTTCTTTGTTTTCCTTTGTAAAGAAACATTTGAAAACTGAGATCAACATTCTTGCCTTTGCTTTGCGACCCTCAATTTTGGTTATTGTGTCATTAGAGGACTAACATTGGTGCCACAAATATCCATTACGTATGACCAGAATTTTGATAATATTCTGCTACAGTGGTCATTGAAGGCTTCACACATTGCCTTCTTGAAAGCCAAACACATTTCATTCATCATCTTTCTATCTATGTCCCTGTTCTTTGTTTTGAACTAATTGCACAGAAGTCTCTGTTGGTTTAGAAGTGTCTTTTCAGTGATTGTGTTGGGTCCCATCCAGCATGAACTCGTTCTACTAGGTACATATCTATCTAGGGCATTGGGAACTACTCTCTTAAAAGTGAACCAAAATTCATTTTTTTATACTTCTGTCCAGAGCTAGATGTTTAAAGCTCTTCATTGAGATATGATACTATTGACTGTCTCATTATCTATTTTGATGGACATGCAAATCTTTCTACTTCTTTTTGTTTCCATTTATAATGTGGTAAACGCTGTGGCTACAGCTGCCTTATGGTCACTGATACCAGTTACAAGTGGACATCCTCAGGTCTATCTGTAGGCAATAGAGCCAATATATTTCTATCATGAGTAGACTCTTGAAGAAAGGTGGGCCAAATGGGAGCATTTTAGGTATGCAAATATGCAAGTTAAGCCTCGGAAATTCTCTGAGCCATCCAAATATTCCAAAATGATGATTAAAATCCATTTCAAATGTGAAACATGTTTCATAATAGCAATGACCAACTTTTAAGCCTCAGGAAAGATGTGCCTTGAATATGCTTATCTTCAACAAATGTGGTACCTTTTGATTGCTAACTTTCAACAGTAGTGGCAAAGTCAGTAGGAGAGGTTATAGTGCATGTGGGCATGTATCAAAACACGCACAGAACAAAATTTTAATTTGTTCAGTGTGAGCCACATGCAAAACCTTCTTAGCCAATTTTTTAATAGTAGTAGTAACAAGGAGAGGAGGAGGAGAAGATAGAGTGATTATGATAAAAGTGGAGGTGAATTGTTGACATTGTGTTACTAATGTTGAATCAAATGGTTATTTGATTGTTTCTGTTTTTAGAAGCTGACTGAAATATCACGCCTGAAGGAGCAACGTGCTGCAGGTCGCCAGCTGGAACTCAATCAGCTCGAAAAGATTAAAAAGGAAGATGAGCTGCTCAAGGAATTGCAGAGCCTCGTCTTGTGATAGTGGACCAGTGGTTACAGTTTGAGGGCTTCCGACATGACAAAACGATATACGGCTCGGGTTGTGCAATCTCAAAATGTTGCCAACTCGTAAACAAAAAGTTCCCGCACAGTTGAAAGCAAACAGTACACCTCCAAACTTATGTCATTGATTTCACATCAATATTGAGCAAAAATGAACTGTCAATTGCTTTGCCTGACTCATCGCTACAGTTCAGAAAGTATTTTTTTGTTTGTGTAATTATTTTTGGATATCTAATTGTGTTATAGAAACAGCTGGAAAATCAGTCTTCTTTTATTTTCTTGAAGAGGTATGTATGCAGTTTATACTTGGTGCTTTGATGTGAATTACTTTGCCTGTTGTTTGTGGACGTATCAGTATAAATTTTCTTTTGTGATATAGTGAATAGTGTTGTTATGGGACTTAGCTTTACATTGATTTGAAAAGTAATGTTCAAACAATGTAAAGAATACATGAAATGGATTAAAATTATACTATATTATTACTGATTGGGTGGTGCTACATATTCTCTATGAGAGTTACACATTTTATTATACTTTAATGAAAATTTATATGTACATAATTTTACTCTGAAGTTTAGAAACAAATGACCTGAACAAGAATAAAAGTGAGTGTGTAACTGAGTAATTTTGGATGTGAACAACTAAGACCAAAACAAAACATTTGTGGAGCACATTCAGTAGTAGAACATAGTCAGGCATTTGGTCTCTGTTGGAATTGCTTATGCCGGATCAAAATGTGAAATTTGTATGATACATGGAAATAGATAAATACAGAAAAGATTCATTTATATATTGCTGAGGAGTGTATTTTGTCAATGTCAAGCTGATTCGTCACGTAATGATCTTTTTAAGATGTATTTAAGTACTGGAACAGTCCATTAAAACAAATATAAATTATAGCTGTTAGATATGTATATTAGCTGACAAGAAATATGAAAAAATTACAGTAGGAAAACTTATTTATGTACTGTCCTAAATGTAAATCTAAATTCAGATTCTGTGTCCTCATGTAACTTTCTATATGAGAGTATAATAGTAATTTTCCTGTATAAAGTCTAGAGCTTGCTCTATGTATTTTGTTCATTTTGTGATAGTAAACAAAATTTCTGATCATGTTATTTTGCCCAGTTTACAAACATAAATGTATACTGGAGTGCTTAATTTGTATTCTGAATTTTGTGATTGGTATTACTTTAATTTAATAGCTCATTTGAACATAGAAAAAGGCAGTGACATTCAGTTGTTTATCAGTGTTGCAACATACATATGTCTTCATATGAATAGTAGCTTAAATAAGTTCATTGCAAAATATATTTTTATATACATATATATCTATAAATATGATGTGTATAGATGGCGTTGATGAGTCCATGAACATAGTTATCTAAGCGCAGTTTTGTTTCTTTTCAGATTTAAAATTTTTGATGTATTATAGTGAATCCTCAAACTGGAAAAGAATATAAAACAAAATATGATAACATCTTGTCGACATTAATTGTCAACAGTTTCAAAGAAACTGTGTTATGTTCGCATGTGAAACTTCTCACCATCCTTTGGGTTTGAATAAAATATCTGATAATGAACTTTGCAATTGCTTTGCCAGATTATTGTTTATTCTTCTTTCTTCTTCCTCTTTTTTTATGTATAAAATTTTCCATATTGTAATTTGGAAATTGATACATTATGCAGTACAGTAATTATGGTTGCAAGTGACAGAAATTATGTACCTATTATGATTATTTAAATGGCTGTGTGACATTTTATGTATATTGAGTGGGCATGTTATGTACAGGAATTGTGTTAAAATCAGCACTTAATTAAAAGAAGGCAGTAAATTGGAGTAATTTTTTCTTCAGCAAGTGTTACTAATACTTTTGTATAGAAAGTGGGCATAATTCATGTAATTGGTGCTGATTTACCTTTGTTTCCTGCATGCTGCATTTTTTTATTATTGTTGTGAAAAGAAAATTCAAATAATACTGCTGTGTGCAAGACAGCTGTGGGGTAGGTACGTAATCAATACGAATTTCAGAACAGACTTTTTTTTTACATTAAGAATCTCATTCATAACTTCTTTGTACTTCAGGATCTGATGATGCTCTATAAAAATAAAAAACCGATTTGCAGTGTATGTTGTCCAGTATAGTATTCCATTACCTATTGAAATGACAATATATTGTCATTTTTACAGTCATCACACAGTGTCACTTGGTAAGGAAAAAAATTTAAAAAAAAATTATGTACTGAACAAACACATTGACATATCAGTGTTTCCATTTTTCTTTAACACTATAATATTTGTTTGTGACAGAAGTGATGACTCTGTTGCCTCAGTGCAGTATGATTTCCATACTTCATAGCTGAAATAATTGCTTTTAGTGTACTCTTACTGCTGTTAAGTGTGCTTGTACAGTCTGCTGTTATGAAGGGGTTATGATTTTTAAAAATATATAATTACACTTATATTGGAAGAGATGTTAGCACAGTTACTTGCCTATTATGTTCCTTTTATGTAGTATTGTTCTGTAGTGGATTACAACCAAAGACCTGTTAAGTATAAGTGCTATAGAAAACCGACTGTGTTTTTATTATACAGTCGTATGCCATTTCTCTCTGTTTCTTTCAGTTCTCAAAATTAGTGGTTGTATAGATCATCCACATTTGGCTGCTTTGAAAACAGAATTCTTTTATTTAATAATGCACAAATGTCACAGATGTGAATCAAAAACTAAAGTTAATTGCAAATTTGACATTGACTTCTTTTTAAATATATGTGTGTTTTGAAGGACTTATATACAGTAGTCAGGTCTAGCAGATGGTTAGCTGTGTTTTAGGAATACTGTTACAAAATCAGTTACATTTGAGAGTGTTTCAGCTTTTCACCTTTTATTACTGTGATGGTGAAATTTTTTTCTTCAATGGAGTACGGAACGTAATGTTACATAACTTTATTCTGAAAGTTTTGTGGTTGTTTTCAAGTGGAATTTTTTTACCATACAAAGACCTACATGCCTCTATTATGTTATTACAGCAACTTTTTGACAACTTAAAAAGTGTGATGATGTCATTAGATCTTTACATAGTTGTAATTGCACAATATATTGTTACAACGAGATGGTAATGTAATAAGGGCTTATATTTATGAATATTCTAACAATGATCTAACAGAAAAAAGGCTGTAATAAAATTATGTGAGCTGCATTGTGCATTTGTTGACATAAAACCAGAGCATTTATTTGCCAAAATGAATTGTGTGTGCATGTTCTAAAATTATTTATCTGTGCACTGTGATTGTGAATACTACTAACATGTAATGTACATGTACAAATCATATGAGCAAGATTCATGAAAGAATAATATACAGGACAGTATTCTGATGACAAAAATTAATCGTTTGTTCATTTTGTATGCTCAAATGACCAATACAGCAATCTAGAAAGAAAATTAATACATCTTGTTTTTCTGATAAACAGCTAAGTTGTTACATTTCATGTGCAGTGTTAAATAAGAATGCTTTACATTATCCTGTGTCGGAACAATGTCGGAGCTGATGTAGGCCTTTTACGGTGATACCTAATGATTACAACTACATACTGATGTTCAGGAGTGGGACTGAAATCTTCACTGAGCTTTCTGAAATATTTCAGGTAACTGTTAGGATGTTTATTTGTTGGTATTAAATTCACAATTGCCTTAATTTGGCTGAGATGGATGATGCCTGTCACCTTTTTAGATATCTGGGACAGATGTTCACAAGCATAACTGTGCTCAAATCTGAAAAACACATTATTTTCTTTGGGGAAAGTGCCATAAGTTTGCATCTGGCAATGGTATAGCATTATAAGAGTATCCCATATAGTTCAGGATTCATCAATATGTACTAAAACAGAATGCTTTATTAACACCTGAAGGTAATTGCCAGTCATCTTTTTGAGAACAAAGTCTTGAGTTACTGAAGAAACTTGCATGGTGATAAGATACAACTCATATTTGGAGAAGTGGGTTTAAATCCTGATTTACATTAGTCTCAGACTCCCTGCTGGCAAATCCCTTAGCAGATTCAGTTCATTGTCAGCTGAATATAGATTGCACCTCTAATATGACTGTTGGTGGAATTTGAACTCTGACCTGCTACCATACACCACCAAATTACACAGACGCTTGTGACTTTAAGATATGCTTGCAGACACCTAATCAGATGCAAAGAGTTGACTGTTAGCACCCATTTGTGTGTCCATGATAATTACAATTTTTTATGGAGGTGTAAATAGAAAAAAAGAAATACATTGCTTTTGAAAAGCTGGTATCAAAATGACGTGTCTCTTTAAATGAACATCTTTGATGTGGAGTTTGGAGACAAAATGTATAAAATTGTATTAATATTGCAAACCACTGTGCTTCTGGGACAGTTTATTTTGTGCTCTGTTGCACAATTTCATCCCTCACTTTCTTCCATTAGTATGTTGTGAGCTGTAGGCTGTGGATAATGTTTCCTGCCAAGTATGTTTAGTAAGTAATTAAAAGTTCAACAGCTAATTCAAATTAAAGGTGTTTCAATCCTTCAGGTGTAGAATAATGCAGACAATAGAAAATCCTAAATTGAGTCAACCGAGATGTGCTACCGTTGGTACCAGAAATGATTACCCTAGGAGGTACAAAATCTTGACTGAATTGTGTGTGTGAGGCCACTAGGTGAAATGAAATGATGGAAAATAAAGGATAGAGTAACAAAATGAATTCAGATAGATTGCTACATACCAAAGAGAAGGCATTGGAAGGCAGACGGGCACATTTTAAAGTAAACTAAGTTATCAGACAAAAACTAGATACACACACACACACACACACACACACACACACACACACACACACTCTCTCACACTCTCTTCTCAGAACCAATGTACTGTAAATCCATGCTTCCTGCATAGAAAAATTATTTGATGAACATTTCATAATTCAGTCATGAAAAATGTTTCAGTTGCCATTCAGAATTTAATGGATGATATACAGTAAGATAATGTTTACTGTCCTGAGAGGCAGTACGAGTTCCCAACACCACATCACTCAAATAATAATAATAATAATAATAATAATCAAAGTCCTTCATGACATGAAAAGTTTGTATCCTGGTTCGTGAACACTTGGTGAAGAAAACATGTCCAGTGAAGACATTGTACAGAAATAGTCTTAAGTCCCATACTATTTCAATGTTCTGAGGTGCAAGATGACCAAACAACACAGATCCTCTCACCAAACAACATGAGACAACTTGCTTGCTCTGGTATCCAGAAGCATTGTAGTCCACTAAATGAGACCAATTATCTTCCCCAGTAGCAAGTGGTCACTGGTGGTTTACTGCCATGCTGGGTTTGATTCCTGGTTGGGTCACAGATTTTATCCGCTTGGGGACTGTGAGCTATGTTGTTGTCATCCGCGATGTGAGAGTCTCTGAAGTTACTTCAAATAAAAAAGGACTTGCACTAGGTGGCTGATCTACCCCAGATGGGGGTTTCCAGCCAGCAATGCCATATCATGATTTCATTTCCAAGCTCATAAATGTAAGATGATCCAGTTCTATTCTTTATTCAATTGGTCAGTCACTTTCCTAGGTGACTTGCAGCTCTCCTGCTTTCACAGGCCGGCTTTTCTCTACAAGACAGTCAGTCAGAACATGTGCTGTACATAGCAATTTTTCTTGCATAAATAATAATTTTTCTCTACGAGTGTTCAATTTGACCCAGAACAGTTGTATCAATTTCTTTAATCTATACCAAAAAGTATGTACTATGTCTTAAATATTTCTAGTACTCCATATGCAACTGATATAGAAAAAACGTGAAATATCATAAAATTTCAGTAATGCCTAAAATAAGAATGGTGACCAAGTGTGGTTTGTAGGGTTTGAGTTTTGTGGTGAAGTAACAGTTAACTGCAAAATTTCACCTCTGTAGCTCTTAAACTAGGCTACTTCAAAAGACCGTAAATTTTAGAACAACTATTGAATAAAATGTGATCATACATATATTTCCAATCTTTGTTAGATGAAATGCAAAAAGGTGGTCCGTATTGACTGAAACTAGTATCACACTTCAGTAAAGTTGATACGCAGATGTATATAAATACGCCTTTCACTAAACTTACTAGATTCTCCATAATGAAGGCAGCCAAGGACACTGTGGATCTCTCTTGTGTGACTGTACACTTCACCCATAACCATTCCCACACTGTCTGAGTGAGAAGATGGGGAAACTGTGGATGTGCCTCATTAGATGGCAATGTAGTCTTGCAAGGAAATTTGAACTACTTGGTTTCATGTTTCTCGCCGAAGACGTAATAATATTTATATTTGGCACAAACTGTTGATGTATGAATAGACACGGACTTTCGCAAATTTTCATCACTTAGGTTTCCACCTAACTGTGCCTTATTAAGTTTCATAATAATAATTATTAAAGAAGCATATCACGTACACAATATTGTGTAAAGGAAAGTTGCTACTCACCATATAGTAGAGATTCTGAGTCGCAGATAGGCACAACAAAGAGACTCACAAATATAGCGTTTGGCCAATAAGGACAGCTAACACACACTTTCACAAACGCAACTCACCCACACATGACTGCACTCTCACGCAACTGAGACCACACCCTGAGGCCACACACTGAGTGTGGCCTCAGTTGCGTGAGACTGCAGTCGTGTGTGAGAGTTGCGTTTGCGAGAGTGTGTACGTGTGTGTTTGTCTTCGAATTTTGATGAAGGCCTTACTGGCCAAAAGTCTTTTTGTTGTGTCTTTCTGCAATTCAGAATCTCTGCTATATGGCGAGTAGCAACTTTCCTTTTCACAATATTGTTACATTCCATCTTGGATTTTCCATTGTTTGATATCACACACATATGTTGATCAAAAGACTGACATCACTTTTGCAGCCTCATTATGGAGATGTGGAAAAACTACCCGAGGAAAACAACATAGTACTCCTGGACAGTTTTAAAGTAAAATAATTTGGCTTTCAAATGGGAATTACAGATCAGTCAGTTCTGTCTGCACATGTACGTGAGCACTTTCAACGGAAATGGTTAACTATCTCAAAAACAGATTTGAGACTGACAGTGTTCTGAAAATTTTTAGAAAGCTGTTCCTATAGAAACTTCCTGGCAGTTAAAACTGTGTGCCAGACCAAGTCTCTAACTCGGGACTTTTGCCTTTTATGGGCAAGTGCTCTACCAACTGAGCTCAGGTCCCGAGTTCAAGTCTCACTCCGGCACACAGTTTTAATCTGCCAGGAAGTTTCATATCAGTGCACACTCTGCTGCAGAGTGGAAACCTCACTCTGGAAACATCCCCCATGTTGTGGGTAAGCCATGTCTCCGCAATATCCTTTCTTACAGGAGTGCTAATTCTGCAAGGTTTGCAGAAGAGCTTCTGTGAAGTTTGAAAGGTAAGAGACAAGGTACTGGCAGAAATGAAGGTGTGAGGGCAGGTTGTGAGTCGTGCTTGGGTAGCTCAGTTGGCAGAGCACTTGCCCATGAAAGGCAAAGGTCCCCAATTCAAGTCTCGGTCCGGCACACAATTTGAATCTGCCAGGAAGTTTCATATCAGCGCACATTCCACTGCAGAGTGAAAATATTCTGTTCATATAGACTTTGCAACACTGCAAAGAGTTCACCAAACCTTAGGTTTCCTTTAACGCCAGAGAGCTTAGGAAAATTGGTGGTGTTCTTTGTCAAAAATTTTGTCTTCCAAAAATCCAATTTTCAGTACAAATGCATCCACTTTCCCAATCAAATCAGAAATAAGTTGCTTCTTGTCTTACTGAGGGCAGTGCACAGTGAAGTCCACTAAAAAAGCAAGATCTGCAATCCATCCTGGATATTGTAAATTTGGCTCCTTTATAAACTCAACAGTAGCAGGTCTTAAATCAAAAAAACATTCCATTCATACACCCTGACTTAACTAATCCACTTTGCAGTAATAATACTGTCTCCACGCTCTTTGTTCAGTATCATTAACAACTATTGAAACTGATGGTGTAATAATGAGTGCTGCTTCAGAAAATGTACTATTTGTACCACTAATTTGATCACATGCTCCATGCCTACAGAGTTATTCTTTATGTATAAAACGAATCCTGTACAAATTGTCAATTGATCATTGTAACTTTTTGTTTTCTCATAGTCAAGCAAGTCTTTATGTCCTTAGTGACTATTCGTGTTATTCTATTCTACAGAAAATTTGCAGTATTCATTGATTATGGAACCTTTTGCACGAAGAGTCACTGGACATTTCAAATTACTTTACACTTTCAGCAAACAGCGAAGGATAGAAAGTGCAGCCCCCATGATTCTGCCGCACTGAAGAAAGTCGTACTGACTGTAAAATGCCACACCACCGGTTGAAAGAAACGATGTCACTTCCCACTGCTAAATGAAATGTCGCACTGTAGTGATGTAATTTGGAGAGGGATCAAGCAAAGCTGAAATAATGAAGAAGTGTTGAGGTAGGCCAAGGCTGAGAACACACAGAGTTTTTGAAGGTGCTGAGTCACAATCATGACACATTTCTTAAAAGAGTAAACTGCCATTTGACTGTGTATTACTATATTTATCTTCTGTGCTATCAAGATTTCGGCATTTATGCCAATCTCAAGTACATTGCTAAAAGTTGCTAGACCATTATGTCATATCTGTTAAGGCAGTCCAAAGCAGGTTGACAAGATTAACACATCTTGTTTAAATCAAACAATGGAAACTCTAGGTAGGAATATCAACAATGCAAGAAAAGATAAGATTGCTACTTACTGTAAAGAAGACACATTAAGCTGCAGACAGCCACAATTAAGAGACATTTGCATAAAGCTTTCAGCCACAGTCTCCATGAGCAAACGAGAAAAACACACCATTGCTACCTACAAACAACCACACATAACACATGACCGTCATCTCCATCATCTTGGGCCGGAATGCAACTATCATGGGGAATGTAAGCAGAAATTTGGAGGGGACAGGGAAGAGGAAGGGGTAGTAGTTTACGGGTGGAGAGAGAGACAAACACTGTGTGGCAGAGTGTGCAGGACTAGAATGTCAGGAGGTTGTGGGGCAGGGTGGTGGGGAAAAAGGAGCAAAAGAATTAGAAGAGCAGGGAAAGATGGTCGGGTGCATTGGTAGAGGGTGACAAACAAAAAGGGTGGGAGCCGAGAATGAGGAGGAGGTTATGGGAAAACGAGATGGAACTGTTGGGTGAACGGCGTGGGGACAGTATGTAACGAAGGTTGAGGCCAGAATAATTAAAAGAGCAGAGAATGTGTTGTAGGGATAATTCCCATTTGCGCAGTTCAGGAAAACTGGTGGTGAGGAGAGGATCCAGATGGCTTGGGTAGTGAAGCTGCCATTGAAATCATGCATGTTAGGGTCAGCTGCATGTTACACTACAGGGTAGTCTACTTTCCTCTTGGCCACAGTTTTGCAGTGGCTATTCATCCTGGTGGATAGCTGGTTGGTTGCCATACTGATATAGAAAGCTGTGCAATGATTGCAGTAGAGCTGGTAAATGACATGACTGCTTTCACAGGTGGCCTGGCCCATGATGGGGAAGGATAAACCTGTGACATGACTGGAATAGAAAGTACTGGGTAGATGGACTGGGCAGGTCTTGCTCCTGGGTCTCTCACAGGGATGATATCCTTGTGGTGAGAGGTTGGGATGGGGGGGGGGGGGGCAGCGTAGGGATGGTCTAGGATGTTTTGGAGGTTGGGTGAGCGATGGAACACCACTTCATGTCCCCTCAGGGGGCTCACTGCTCTTTGACGGGTTTGTGCTTGGCTCCCACACAGCCCCAGCCCTTGCAGGATCTTTTCCCTTCCATGCTGCATGTCTTTCTTCTTGCTGTTCTTATTCCCCTTCCTTGGGGAACATGTCTGGAATGTTGTTGGAAATGTGTTCTGCATATTCAATCGCTGATATCAGAACAGTCTGTCCAACTGTCTTTTGTTCCTTCTTTCTTTTTTCGTTCCCCATCACCTATCCTTCCTCTGTTTTCTTGCTTGAGCTTCCTCTTTTTCTTCTTCCTCACTGTGCACTCCTGAAGGCCAGTCCGCACATCTGACGCATAACAAGTGACTGGGTAATGCATTATTCCCAGCCCCAGGTTGGCAGATAGGGTTCGCACATACCCCCTGGTACAGGCCAGGCCCAGGAAGGGGATCCTGGCTGAGCTACTACCTTCCCAAATTGCCGATTGGTCCCTCTATCAGGTGTGTGGGAGGTGTGACCTGAGGTGTGAACAATCATCTAATGCGGGTGCGCCCTCTTCTGAAGGGGGCTTCCAGTTGGACTGAAGATGGTCAGTTCTTCGCTATCAGATCTGTTTATTATTCAGAAAGGTGTTGACGCAATACCTGGCCCTGTGAAATCCTGCTCTCATTTATGCAATGGCACTTCGCTTTTGGAAACTACTTCCCATTCTCAAGCACTACTGCTGCAGCTTCAGTCCTCTATGGCTATCCTGTTCGTGTCAATGTCCATCGAATGCTGTGGCATGTCTCCCACCGGACATTCCGGCTCCTTTTTCGTTGACGATTTTGCCATCTATTGCAGTTCTCCATGGACCTGTCTCATTGAGCGGCATCTTCAGCAGTCTGTCGATCGTCTTTACTCATGGAGCATTGATGACAGCATTCATTTTCCACTGCCAAAACTGTTTGTATGAATTTCTGGTGGCGCAGTTGGTTTCTTCCACTGTCCTTACATTTGGGCCAGTTGCTCTTCCGTTCGTTGAAACTAGGAAATTCCTGGGGCTCACGCTTGATACGAAACTCCCTTGGTCCTCTGACATGTCTTACCTGGCAGCCCACCGTGTATGGTCCCTCAGTGTCCTACATGTCCTCATGGTACTTCCTGGGGTGCAGATCAAACCATTGTTGTTGTTGTGGTCTTCAGTCCTGAGACTGGTTTGATGCAGCTCTCCATGCTACTCTATCCTGTGCAAGCTTCTTCATCTACCAGTTCTTACTGCAACCAACGTCCTTCTGAATCTGCTTAGTGTATTCATTTCTTGGTCTCCCTCTATGATTTTTACCCTCCACACTGCCCTTCAATGCTAAATTTGTGATCCCTTGATACCTCAGAACATGTCCTACCAACTGGTCCCTTCTTCTTGTCAAGTTGTGCCACAAACTCCTCCCCAATTCTATTCAATACCTCCTCATTAGTTATGTGGTCTACCCATCTAATCTTCAGCATTCTTCTGTAGCACCACATTTTGAAAGCTTCTATTCTCTTCTTGTCCGGCCGGCCGGAGTGGCCGAGCTGGTTGTATGCAGAAGTTGACGAACTACCACTACCTTCCTCTGTGACTTTCTCCTCAACAGATATGCATGCCATTTGTCTGCCATGCTTTGCCACGCATCCTATGCCTCCTTCTTTGATGACTCCTAAGATCGCCAGTATGGGGCACGTCCCTCTTCTCTGTTACCTCCCGGAATTCGCTTCGGCTCTTGCTCTGGCAGCTTAACTTCATGCTGCCTGCAACTTTCCTGGTGGGTGTAAATCCTTCACTGACTTCGTGCAGTAGCCTTTGTTCGTCTTGGCCTTCATTCACTTCCTAAGGACACTACTCCAGCTTGGCTCTATCGCCTTCAGTTTCATGACCTCCACATGGAACTTGGGGATAGTTGGCTCTTGGACTGAGCGTAATGTTGAGTGTTTCTTCTTCGTTGGCACCAATGGTTTTCGGTATCAGCTTCCAGAACACTGCTCAGTATTTGCAGTAGAGGTCAGACCATGCGGTACATCCAGCGACACAGGCTTTTCAGTTGCATCATCTGCTCAGAGTCTCTCAGTGCCCTTCAAATCCTCTGTGTGCTGCACACTCTTCATACCTTAGCCCAACAGATCCAATAAAGCTGTCACTTGCTCACTCTGATTGGAGCCACTCTAATGTTTATATGGGTTCCTGGTCATGTTGGACTGACAGGAAACATGACCACTGATGCTGATGCCAAGGCTGCAGTCCTCATACGTCGGCCCGCTAGTTCTTACATTCCTTCTGATGATCTCTGTGTTGCTGTGTGTCAGGAAGTGGTGTCACTTTGGCATCACCACTGGTATTCTCTTCATGGGAACAAGCTCTAGATTATTAAGCCTCACCCAGTGGGTTGGACAACCTCCTCTCAGCTTTCTTGCCACAAGGAGATCGCTTTAACTAGGTTGCGTATTGGGCGCTGTCTTTTTAGCCATTGCCATTTGTTAAGTGGTGCTCCCCCACCACTTTGCGCACATTGTGCTAATGTTTTGACAATCCACCATTTTCTGACAGAATACCCATTTTTTAACTGCATACTTTCTCATTTGTGTTTTCTGTCTGAGTTATCAGCCACTTTAGCAAACAATGCGCGGGCTGTTGACTGCGTGTTACTTTTTATCTGTTGTAGCAATATGGAGAAGCCCATTTATTGTTTAGTTCTGGACTTCATTTCTCTATGGCGTATTTTACAGACGTTCCTCCACGTCCCTGTTTTTAGCTGTCTCCTCTTCCGTTGATTGGGATTGATGTGTAATCATTTTTAACTCCAGTACTCTTTGTGTTCTACAGTTTTGACATGGGTGTGTATGACCCTAGTTGTTTTTGTGCCCTAAAACAGAACAAAACAAGAAAAATCACACAAATCATTTTATTTGGGATGGAAAGTATCTTGGGTATGATGCCCTCATTTCAGGGCATGATGATAGGTAATCAGACACCTGACGAAGGATGTGGTTCACTTGTTCCAGTACAAAGTGGTAATGGGTGACATAGGGGACATTCCTTCCTGGCTGGTTCTTGGTGGTTGAGGATGTGAAGGGAGATGGCAGGGGAAGATCTGTTTGCAGACTAAGTCTGGGGACAGTGTCTGTCTGTGAAGGCCATGGTGAGACCTTCAGCTATCCCCGGGTGGCCAGGCTGTACGGAAGGGAGTTTTTGGTGTAAAAGGGATGACAGCTGTTGAAATACAGGTACTGTTGGTAGTTGGCGGGTTTAATGTGGACAGAGGTGCAGATTGAACTGTCAGAGAAACTATAAAGGATAGAAACACATTGTGCACGTCACTGGATGGAGGAAGGTTCAAAGTTTTGACACAACTGTGCTGTTGTTTGTAGCAACATGGTAACTACACCCAAGAGAAATCTTTTGTGTTTTGAAATTTGCATGAAATCAATCTATTGTTCAAATGCAACATGCATTCCGCTCTCCATTCAGCGAGAACCAACACTGATTTAGCAAGAAGCTGCTTCTGCATGAGCACATTTCTGTCTGGCATACAAAGTTTATGAAGTTGGTTGCACATGCAAAGCGAAGAAAACTGGTAGATCGTGTGTACATCTGCTGGAAATGTTGAGTGTATCCAAGTTTTATTCGCACAGAGTCCTTGTAAGCTTACCAAGTAGACAGACCAGGAACTCCAACTTCCTCAAAAAATAGTGCGGTGTGTTCTAAAACGATGCCTGCATATAAAGCCTTACAAGTTGCAGTTATTGCAGCAAACACGTCCTGGTGACCACAACAGATGGTACGAATTTCGCATTTCAGTTCTCCAGGATATGTCAGCGCACACTTTTTTCAAACTACTCATCTTTTCAGAGGAATTGATGTTTCATTTCATGGGTGAAGTAAAGCACCGTAATGTAAGAATTTCGGGGTCACAAAATCCTGATGCTGACATCAACATGAAAGGGACTCACCAAAAGAGAATCTGTTTTGTCCCAAGTTCATAAAGCTTATGAACCTTTCTTTTTTTGCAGAGCAAACTATGACAGGAATATCATATCTGGACATGCTGCAAAATTGTTTGCTTCCTCAACTTCTCAAAAATTCAAATGATTTCATTTTTATGCATGATAACACCCCACCTCACTTCCATTTTGAGGTGCAGTGTTACCTTAAAAACACCATCCCACAATGTTGGATCGGAAGAGGTAGACAATGAGATCTTGTTCATTGCTTTTGGCCTCCCAGGTCACCAAACCTCACACCTTGCATTTTTTTTCTGTGGGAGACATAAAAGACCGAGTCTTTCTCCCACCTATTGCAGCTACTCTTCAAGAGTTGAGAAATCAAATAACTGAAGCTGTTGATTCAATAAGAAGGGACCTGTTGATTTGTGTGTAGAATGAAATGGACTACCATTTCGGGATTTCTCGAGCAATGCATGGTGCTCATTTTGAATGTATGGTATAGTGTCTATGTGAACATAAAACTTTGAACCTTCGTCTATCCAGTGCCAAGCACAACATGTTTCTACCTTTCATATGTTTTAATAAACAACTTCAATTTGTTCTTTCTCTTGAATCATTCTATACAAATTTTGTTGAAATGGTTTCTTCAAAATAAACTGGAAAATTGTTATCTCTCCCCTAATTTAGCTTTCCCTTCTATTTTTCTCTCCTTTCTTCCACATGCTTCAATACATCATGTGGGCCAGCTTGTCTCAGGAGGTGCTACAACAACTCTATCACACCCTTCCCAACCAAATCAGTACATGCATCCAGGTCAGAGGATGAGCAATGCCATACTGGTAAGTGGGCTCATATTGGCAAGTTAGTTCTACATTTTACTAATTTTTTAATCACTAAATTTAACATACCCTCTAACCCATGAAGTTTTGTTTCATTTGCTCCTCCCCTCTTGAGTGCTTAATTTTTCTTTCATCAGGCAGTATACTTCAATAATCACAAAAAACTGCACTTCAAGTCTGTCACTTTTATTAAATACTGCCCCTAGACAGATATTGGCTGCATGTTCCATGTTCTGATAAAGAGGCCTCTTGCTCCTAAGCATACCCACACTCATGAATCCAGGACTTCCAACTAGAGTCAGAAGTGACTCAACCAGAATTCTACTCCCGTACATGGAAATGCACTGGGGAATTACAAGAGATTTTCTGTACTGACATATAACACTGTGGATCATGAATGATAACTCATACCTGACTAGATATATGCAACACACTTAAAACATCATCTCCCATACGGGGCCCAAGATTTACCTCCTGCACCCAGGAGGGCTATCATACAGCTCCACAAAATCCTTTTAGAATTAAGGCCTTTAAACTAGTTGTCCCCAGGAGCTGAAGTGCAGGCATTTTCTTCCACCATTTCCCGCCTCCACTAATAACACTTCTATGAAAAGTGCTGGCTTCTGCCAGCTCCAAGCTGTACAAAACCCTCTTTCACCAGAATATGAGCACCCAATTGTGGCGTCCCTATCCACCAAGAGGATGACCCGTGTCATGGGTGAGAATGATATATTACAAACTGTCACCAATAAAACAAATTACCTGTGCGTGTGTATTGAACCAGGAACCTAAAAATGACATAGAAGCTTCATCCCGCTGTATCCCTCAGTGGTTCACAACCCCACAACAGGCCACAGCGGTCTACACATCCCGCCACCGCCCCACATCGAACCCAGTGTTATTGTGCAATTCAACCTCCAGTGGACCCCTGCCCCAGGAACATCTCATAGCAGACAAGTGTAGCCCCAAATGTTTGTGTGGCAGAGTAATTATGTGTACGCATACATGGAGACAGTGTTTGCACAGCAATCACCGACACAGTGTAACTGAGGTGGGATAAGGGGAACCAGCCCGCATTCACTGAGGCAGATGGAAAACTGTCTTAAAAACCATCCACAGGCTTGCTGGCACACCAGACCTCTGCAACACTAATCCACCGGACGGATTCGTGCCGGGGACCAGCACGTCATTCCCCTCAGTAAGCAACACATTAGACTGCACAGGGCAGGCTAAATTACCTGCGCTTTTGCTTGCTCCCATTTGTTGGCAACTTTGTTTCAATACCTATAGACACAGCTACGATATGCTTGGGAAGTAACTGTTACGTGGTTCATCCTGTATACAGTGTATACATCTGTAAGTATAATACACAAACTACATTATTGTGAGCAGTGGGGATACTTTTGACACCCTTGTGATGGCCCCCTCTCCCCCCCCCCCTTCCCCCCACCTTTCCTCTTCTATTGCCGAATTGTGAGTAGAACAGATGACTGCTAGTAATCAGTTATTTTACCATAAGGGTCATTTTAAGAGATACATGCTTGACACTTCTTGAAACATGCACACTCAGAATTGTAGCAGTAAAACTCTCTACTAATGTGTGTCACTTAAGTTGGACACGCATCTCTGTGATGCTCATGTTCTTGCTAGGTAAACTCATGACAAAAAGTAGTGCTCTTTCTTGTGTTTTTCCTACATCTTTTGTAAATTGTATGTGGTAAGGGTCCCAGATGAAGAAAGAATAACATGACACAACTTGTGGAAGATGGAAATAAAATTTTGGAAACCTATTTTCAATGTCATGTTCTGATTTTAAGCTTCAGCCAATTTTGCTTGTTAGTATAGGTTTTCCATGCATCATTTTCTCTACATGAATAGTGTTTGTAATTAGATGTTACAGTTTCATCAATGCAATGAAGTGAGGTTACCACTATTTTCATAATATATTTAATAAAGAGAGTATTAGGATTAGTGATTATGCATTCTAGGGTATTTAATAATAATACAGGATTTGTCAACTTAACATAAGGAAAAATCATACATAGATTTTATATTTATTTTAGTGTTCTGCCCATTAAGCATGTCTAGGTTCCCCATCTTTCTCTATATTCAGCCATTGTTTTTGTCATTACATAATTGTTTTGCATGTTCACTTTATCTATCAACTGGTATCTTTTCCTGCTATGGAGTCAGATGTCGCAGCGCTTAGCACACTGGACTGGCATTTGGGAGGACAACTGTGTAAATAACCCTCCGAGCATCCTTCCTTCCTTCTGCTCCACAGGTTTTACACGATTTTCCTAAAATTGCTCCAGCCATTTGGCAGGATGATTCCTTTGTAAAGGACATTTCCTACCTAATCTTTTTGTAATCCAAGCCTGGGCTCCATCTCTAATGACCATGCTGTCAACATTAACTCTGATCTTCCTTCCTTCTTTTCTTTTTTCTTTCATCATCCCTGCTAAATTATGTCAGTAGCTTCATTCATCATGCTCCACAGATTCCATCAAGGAGGACAACCTTTAGGAATATGGATCAAGTCAAGGCATATATTAATTAAAGACAAAGAAATCAAAGGACCTTAATCTAGAGCGATATTATTTAATCCTATTTATGCTAACGACAGCAAAATTTAACTCAGTAAATTAGAAAGACACCTACTAAGCCTCAGGGGGGGGGGGGGGGGAATGCTTCATCCTCAATTATACTATAAAGCTGCTGTTTATTGAGAGCTTAATATTTACTTGATCACAATGTTATTTTTCAAAGAAAATATTTACTAACATTTGTAAATACTGAGTCCTATTCACACTTCATCAAAACGCCATGCAGATTTGGCATGAAAACTCCTCCTTGCCAAGTAGGTAACAGAACTTTTCAATCCCTTAATCTAAATATCCACATAATTTGTAGAAAGAGAGGCTAATGAGGTTTTTGGAATTTTCTTTTTTCTTGTTTTATGTTAGACCAGAGCCCAGGTGGCAGCATTATATTACTTGAAGGATGGGGTGAGGCAGCGGGGACATGACTCAATAGATTGATTATATGTGACAAGGGGGTTTAAATAGGAGATCTCATGTAAGAAATTAGGACCTAAAACCAATTTTTGGGGCATTATATTTCAATAGACTTAAAAACTCCTAAAGTGTGCAAGTTTAAGCCTGGATTAAAACACATTTTATGATTACCATGTATAAAAAGTTATATAATATTAACATTTAAATTGACAGTGTGTATGATTGTTATGTAGTATGTACTAAACAACCATGGAATCTGAAACTTCCCGGCAGATTAAAACTATGTGCCACTCTGAGACTCAAATGCGGGACCTTTGCCCTTCGCGGGCAAGTGCTCTACCATCTGAGTTACCCAAGCATGACTCATGACCTGTCCTCACAGCTTCAGTTCTGCCAGTACCTCATCTCCTACCTTCCAAACTTCACAGATGCTCTCCTGCAGTCTTGCAAAACTAGCACTCCTGGAAGAAAGGATATAGTGGAGACACGGCTTAGCCACAGTCTTGGGGATGTTTCCAGAATGAAATTTTCACTCTGCAGTGGAGTGTACACTGATGTGAAACTTTCTGACAGATTAAAACTGTGTGCCAGACTGAGACTCGAATTTGGATCTTTTTCCTTTTTCGGGCAAGTGGTCTACCATCTGAGCTAAACAAGCATGACTCTCAATGCATTCTCACAGCTTCAGTTCTGCCAGAACCATGTCTCTTACCTTCCAAACTTCACAGAAGCTCTCCTGCAGACCTTGCACTCCTGGAAGAAAGGATATAACAGAGACACGGCTTATCCACAGACTTGGGGATGTTCCCAGAATGAAATTTTCACTGTGCAGTGGATTGTGCACTGATATGAAACTTCCTGGCAGATTAAAACTGTGTGCTGAACCAAGACTCGAACTCAGGATCGGGAAGTTTCATATCAGCGCACACTCCGCTGCAGAGTGAAAATTTCATTCTGGGTACCATGGCATCTATTTCGAGTTGAGAAGTTCTTGATACTAAATTTTGCTTGATTTTCATGGGAAAAGTAAATAAATAGCCTATTATGTATACAATTTTATTTGGTTTAGTTTTCAAACATCGAAAATACATTTAAAAACACAAACAAAAAACTACAAAACCTGGGAATAAAAATGTAAGTTGTTAAAAAGTGAGAAACAATAATTAAATACAATGTAAAGAGCATACGATAAAATAGTTTTACAAAGTTCATCCTATAGTGATCCAGATACACTCCTCCTGTTATCAAAACTGGATATAAATATTCTGGCAACATTTACTAAGTCTATTTGATTGAACAGAAACTTCTGCACACTGCAAACTACTATGTAACTGAGCCTCTGTTGTATGATTGTTGAATGCAAATAGTGTTTCAGTCATCATAGAGCAGGAAAACTATGTTCTGCTTTGCAGCTTGATGCTGGACACAGAAGCATAAGTCTTACCAGTGCTTCAGCATTAGCAAATAATTCTTAAACTTCTTTTTTCATAGATACCAAAACATCTATAGTGCCTTTCAGGCATTTTATGTTGTACTGTAAATGAAAGAGTTCTAGCTCTATTTTCAAAGACTGGATATTGATTGGGCATGGAGGTCCCATGTCATGTCCTTTCTTCTCTGACAACACTTTTCCCAAGCAAATGTGTTTCTTCATGCAAGGTTGGCCAAGTATTCAAATCTAAAATCTTGGAAGGCCATCTCAATGATTTCAAGCGTTAGAAATTCATGTGGACCTGTGCCCTCGGACAACAACTTAGGAACTTCTTTTTTCCTTGGAAGTTGCAGCTGTTCTAAGCCAAGCTCAGATACGTTAACATTACATTCTTTGTATAAGGAAGAAAACTTTGTATTCACCCTGCGCTTGTTAATGCCCTCAATTACAAATTTAGCTCATGGGTAAAGTCCTTGGAAATGCTTGTTCAAGATTTCTAGAAGCTTAATTACTTCTTTTTCCATTATGAAACCGGCATCAAAAACACTAAGTAGAACAATGGTTCCTTCCTTGTTCATTCAGTATGTTGAGAACCAAAGAATTTTTTTTTCAAAATTTCATTCATTTGTGACCACCCATATAGCCATCTTGTAGGTCATAAAGCCATGATCTTGGTGACATTACTGACAGGTCCTTCAGCCGCAGCTCCAATAATAAGAATAAACTTGTCTTTTGTTTTTGTATTTGAAAATAGTATTCCTAATTGCTGCTTTCATGGAGTCTTTGACATTTTTGAAATTACGCAGTTTGCTTATACAATATGCCAGAGTTTGCTTGTCAATTATTACTGATTGTGTCCCTTTATGAATCCCGCCTAAGTTTTCTGCCCCATCACATATCTGCCCGTGAAGGTTACTTATAGATAAGTGCAATATATTATAGCAATATCACAGATGAGTGCAGCTATGTCTGCTCCACACAAATGAGTTTTATGGAACCCCAAATAACTTTCATGAGGGTCCAAATTTTCATCACACTATCTACACAAAAACTAATTTCTTTATCATCAGGAATGTCCCTTGCGCCATCACAAATCACTAAACAACTCGATTAATTGAGTTAGAGCATTGATAGTTGCAACAGGCAGAAGACGTGTTTTTTGGTGCTGCACATTTTAGCGATTTTGATCGAGATAAACTAACGCTGTGGTGTTATTAATGTAGAAGTGTGCACAGATTCAGCTAAGTGAAAAATCCGTGCAATAAGCACGTTTATTTATAACAACCGACTTATTCCCTTTTGTGACGCTGCATGTACAAGATCATGTGCTGATTTAAAGTTCTAGATTCCCATATTTTACTGTCAGCGCCGCTTCTGTGTAATCTTTCATTGATTGTATCAATGCCCTTTTGTACTGTGATATATTGTGAAATTTCGAACATTCGAGAGCGCTGCGGTAAACTAGTACTGTTATCATCAATTGTAGGCCTAAACTAAACTGTGTTCTTTTCATAATTTTTGAGAACGGTAGGCCTATCTTCGTTCAAAACAATCGTTCTCTTCTTTCGTTGTATAATTCCTTGAGAAATAGGTTAGTTTGAGAATTTTCGGGTGCTTACAAAACTAAATTACTGGTACAAGCGCATGTACAATAACATATCCCAAATTTCACTTGCATGGGTGCATGTTAACACGAGCTTGGGAATGGACTTTCCTAATGCACTTGCTAGTGAAATTGCTGCTTTCGCATCGTCTTTCAGTCACTGCTTATGTGCCACCTTTTTCTCCGCAGTTGCATCGTGTGGCAGTTCAGGACACTTGTGTGTACCATTGACGGTGACTTCAAGAGCAATGCTCGCATCAGCAGCGACACGTGCCATTTCCATTTCACCCAGTGACAATTTCCAAGCAGTGTTCCCAACTCTAAAAAACCTGAGTCGCTAGATTCAATATCAAAAGTCGCTAGAAAGTCGCTAAAACTGATTTTACTAGAGTTGTACTGAAAATTTGAATGGTGCAATAAGCCAGTGGGGAGGGGGGGGGGGGGGTAATAAAATATTAATAAAAATTGTCTCATACATAATTGCTATATTGTCTTAATTAAATGATGCATCGCTTGCAACAACATACATATAAAATACACTAACGTTTAATTAAACATGTTATCATAATTGACACAACACATAAATTGTTGTTTCAATCACAGTAGTCAAATATACTAGAAATATACAACTATATTTGTAACAAAAGAAAGCAAGAACTCAAATTAGGTTACAAAATATATACATACCGGTATGTGAGCTATTCATCGTCGTCACTCAGAAGATCGAATAACTCTTCTGTTTCATGCTTGACAGAACTGTAGTTGATGTACAGGGTTGAACATCGCTCAAAAGATGTTGCAGTTCGACTGGTTTTGTCGCAAAAGAGTAACTTTTGTTCGCACCAATAAGCTCCAATACGTCTGATGGTATGTCAAAAGATGCACAATCTTTATTTTGTTTCTTCAACTGGTCTCTCAATATGATCAAAGCATTAATTGCCTTTAACGATAATCTGTTACGTTGTTTAGTTTTTATAATGTTCATAGAACTGAATACTCTTTCCACTTCTGCATTTGAGTGCGGTAGGGATAGAACAGTCATTGCTAGTTGTGAAATCAAAGAAAAGGGATTCTCACCTGCGGCGTTTTTATACTGCAAAACCTCACTCCAAAATCGAACAGTATTAGAAGTGTTATTCCAGCTAATGAAGTTGATATTATGCGATTCTTGCAGCATACCGTCTGTGAAATCGCCACTAAAACCTAATTCTTTGGCTACATCCGCTACAGCATGATTTTTATTCACATTTAGTGTTTCTTCAACATTCAGCATTGACCTTTTTTTTCAGGATCGTAACGTTACTTGGCAGTCTTTGTTAAATTTGTTTTGTGAGTTTCATACTAAACTGAATGCATCTTTTCTTCAAATAAACTTTGTTTTCTTCAGACAAACTTGATTCAGACAATTTCTGTTCAAACATAAAGCCAAGGTTCGGATTTGCGTTCATACATTCTCTTGGAACTGGTTTTGTCAACAAATCAACAGTTGGAAAACTATGTTTTGTCCGAGGGACTGCATGAGAAATACAAGTGCATGTAGTAATTTAGTGGGGTCATTGCCTTCTCCTTCAAAAGCTTTTATTGCTATTTGTACGCCTTTTAAAGCATGTTTAAGGTAACACATGTAAAGATGATTTGAGTTGTCATAATACATCTTATACAAAAGATCGGCAGTGTAACAACTGTCTTGAACCATGGCAAGTGAAAAATGTAGCTTTAGTTCTTCCCAGTGCTCCAGAATTCTTCGTATTGCTGGTTCAATTGAAAGCCAACGTGTTGCACAGACCTTCAAAATTTTTAGTGGCTGTTTTCCACAATTTATTGTCTTATACACCTTTTCATATTCCTGTTGTCTTTTGGGTGAAATGGAGAATCAATCGTAGGTTTCCCATACAAGAAACTCTATGTTTCTAGATATGGTATTCACTGAGGCGAGCGAAACTGCAAGCTGAAGAGAGTGAGAAATGTAACGGATCAATACCAAATGCTTCAAACCATATTCTCTCTTGAGTTGTTCAAAAAGCCTATTGTTTATTCTAACCATTGCAGAAGCATTATCTGTGCCAATTCCTACCATATTAGCGATTGGAAGTTTGAGATCTTTCAAAGAATTCACAAGATCAACAGCCAGATTTCGTGCATCTCCAGTTTCTACTACAGCGAGTTTGAGAAATGCTGATCTAATGGTTTGGTTGTTTACAATATTGTACCGTATAACGATACCTAGCATTTTAGATATTGATACATCTGTGGAATCATCTATTAGTACACTGTATTTTTGGTTACCTATAGCTTCAGTCAATGATTGTGTAAAATATGGAGCCAAAACTTCAGTTATAATGTTAGTGCACTTCATACGATGTAATTGCATGTTTTTAGCGCCATCATCAGCGGAAAACACCATCTTGCACAGTATTCCTAAATGATCTACAGCTAAAATAGAACAATGTTCAGCAATAAATAAAGAAAAGGCGCCTTCCACTCTGCTTGCTATTCCAACTGTAGTTTTCGGAACAATTTTCACAGGTAAGGTGGTTTGTGTTTTTCTTTTAAATCAATTTTTTGTTTATGCTTAATAGTTTTCGAATGCTTTCTAATATCACAAACTCTGTTGCACATACTTGACATCTTGCCTTGGATAAGTCTCCAACTCTGGTTTCAGCCGCCCATTGAATTCAGGTTCTGCTTCCAACGCATTCCGATATTTTTGAGCGTGCTGCTTCTTCTTCTGCAGTAAATCCATTATGTAAGCCACCACAACATAAGTTTCATCAATTTATAATCACTGAAAATACATCAAAACTCAGGCGAACTAGAAGTCATGAAACAATCTACTCACTCGGTAACTCGATATCAGTCCTATTGTTCATTGTTTAAAACTTAATAATGCCTGAGGTACCCTCACCGAATTGTTCTTGCGTTACCACTGTGCATGTGGTAATAATTTCACTGCTAGTTAAAATTTCGAAAAATTAGAGGTTGCTGGACAGAAATGTATTTTATTGTACTTAATATTACGTATGTTTTTTGTCAATTCGAAAAATAAAAGGAGTTCAAAAGTTGAAGAACTATAGATCGATACGCTATCGATGATAACAGGCTATTATGTAATGAATGATAAATTGTTCTATAGTCAAGGTTTTCTTATTCTGTAGGCAATTCCTACATTCAGGCTTACTAAATGCTGAACAATGCTACATGATCTGCTAAGAGCTTAATTTAACTTCTTAAATCTCGAACAAAGTCAGTGTAGTACCCATTCTATAGTTAAAATCTTAGTTTTGTTAATGAAAATACTGGCCAAAATAGTTTTGATTTGTACTTCAAAAGTCGTTAGTAGTCCAAAAGTCGCCAGATAAGTCGCTAAATAATTTTTGTCGCCAAAAAGGTTTTTTTTGTCGCTAAGACGAAGGCAAAAGTCGCCATTTCTAGCGACAAAGTCGCTAATTTGGCAACACTGTTTCCAAGAAGGCAGGAATGATTGCCTATCGAAGTCGCTGGGTGCAAACGATACATATCGAACGTGCGATCGTAAATCGATCATGCGACGCTGGGGGCGGGCGTTGTGATCGATTACTTGTGATGGTCATTTTTATCTGTTTTCCGTCGCTCCCTTACTTGCTATAAATTACATACCTTCGCGAATTATTTGTGAGTTGCTAGGGAAACCCAGAAAATTTATGTTGTTACTGAGTGGGATGTCTGGTGTTCTTGACGTTTCTTCGGCGGATTCTCTCACATGGAAGAGTCTAATTCCATGTTTATACATCGTAGAAAATTGTTCGACTTTTTGTCGCAAATATGGAGTACTACCAGACAAGGAAAGAAGGGACTGTGCAGACTGTGGTGGTGCGAAGTGTATAAAACTCCATAAGAACAGTTTCGATGCTGAAATACCGTTACAATTTCATTGCTGACAGTGCGGAAAACGAACGAGTTTCAGGAAGATTACTTGGTTCGTCACTTCCAAATTATCCATCCAGATCACCGTAATGGACTTTCAGATGACGACAACACCGACGTCGAGTAAGGTAAGTCGCCTCCTTTGCAATTAAAAGTATTTTTGTAACGCTCTCCTTATGTCGTTGCTGTAGTGACCAACATAAACATACTCATAACGCCCGCCAGTGTCGCATGATCGATTTACGATCGCACGTTCGATATGTATCGTTTGGAAATAGGGACTTCGATAGGCAATCATTCTTGGAAATTACCCACCCAGTGTTCAGGTGCTTCGAGTTTTTCTACTTGTATTTTGTAATCACCAACACCGGCTGCCATTTTCGTCGAACGCACTAACAACGGAAAAATTCACGTTACTTTAGTCACGAGCGAAAACAATTACTTCGCGGCTGTTCTCACGCTGTCTGTATGCATAACTTGTTAAGATTATTTATTTAAAACTGACTACAAAGTACATAAGATTTACACACACACACACACACACAATACGACCGGTTTTGTGACAAAGACGAGGACCCTCAGTTCTGCTGCCCAAAGATTCAATTGTACACATATGACAAAGTTATGAAAAATTCACATTACACAGATATTACAATAAATTTCATTTTTCGTTCCTGACTTCAAGCCGTAACCGCTCAGAAATAATGTACCAAGATGCAACAGTCAGGAAAACCAGACTCCGAGATTTTTTGAGCGTCGTAAACAAACAACCATTTTGTCGTTACGAAATATATGGTCATGTGCCATACTGTTTGACGTGTTTGTCAATCTCAGATTGTATCTGTCGTGTTTGCGAGAAATTCTGACTGACGAAAAGTTTGACAAGATGGCAGACGTTGTTTGTGTTGATATTTTGCAGCATACTATTAGTGACAAATAGTTTCATTACAATTTTTCACACTGTATTGTGTGTTTCCATATCTCTGGAAACTATGATTAAGTATAAAAACAAAATAGCACTGACAAGTGCCAAAATGGTAGAGAAATCACGTTTTACCCAGCCATATAGGCCTATTACACCTGAAGAAGTTAAGAACAAAATCAACCATATATTATGCATGGAGATCAATATTTTATGCATACAGTATCATACAAGTAGGAGTGGAATGAAACAAAGGAAATCGATGTTCTCCGTTTCTTCCATGGATGATGTTCCCATGTTGTGGTATTTTAATGAACTGTCGTTACAGGACCAAGTAAAAGGGAATAAAATTTCACAGACTTGTATTCTTTTTCAATGCAAGGGCAACGTAACGCTAAACAAGATATCAAGGGTTTCGCTATCCATCAGTAGAAAGCTGATGTAATCATCATGTACTAAGCGTAACATTCCCCTCTAACAGGTTTTCATGTTTATATTTCTCTTTCATTTCAAACCATTCCCTGTATTACCTTCTTCTTTTCTTCTTCTTTAAACACAGTGCCAAAGTCAATGCTAGAAATGCTTTATCCGCATTTGTAGCCATTCCCATTAGTGCCAAAATAAAGAATAGACGAAAAGCACCTGATTCAGAAGTAAGGTTAAATTAGCAAGCTTTATTAGTATATGTACTATATTGTTTGACACATGTCTGGCTAAATAAGAAAGAACCTGACAGAAAAGTTTGCTCTTTTATCAGGTCTTAACATGTTTTAAATAGTTTAATTGTGCATTGGAAGAAAATTGAAACAATCATCAGGTTCTGAGAGTAAAATTCCCCTTAAAAGATTTTCATGGACAAATCACTAATTTTAAGCCATTTGCTGGACCAGAGTTTTGTTTTCTTCTCCTTCTTTAAACACAATGCCAGAGTCAACGCCAGGACTGTGTTGTGCGTGTTTGTAGCTGTTATTACTACTGTCAAAATACTCATGAACATGAACAGCATCTACTTCAGACTGAGGTTTACATGACAAACATAGTTTGAACTTGTACAGGCTTAATTGGAAAATCCATAGCTAATAAGACTGATATTGTGAAACACGTTTGATCGTTTATGGAGGCATTAAGGGAAATCACAGTGAGTGGATAATTTCTGTGGGCAACAGGCTTTTGCAAAATTTATGGCTGTTTACTTTCCACAATATTCTTACTGCTTGCTTCTGCTGAAAAAACATATTATTTGCTTTGGGTGCATTGCCCCAGAGTATAATTTCGTAAGACAACATGGAATAAAAACATGCAAAATGAGCCAACACACTTGTTTCTATGAAAGGAAAATTTACTGGGAAACCTAATAACTTATGAGCAGGGACAGGAAAAAATCGTTTTGATTCATGGTCGCATTCTGTGTTATTTTTTGCCGAATTCGTTGTTATTTTTTCTCAATTTCGGAATTACCTTTATGGCAAATGCGGTGTTATATTTGTGCGGAATTTGGTGTTAGTTTTGATCAGTTTGGCCATCCTGTGATTTTTGCCAATTTGGTGAGTTTTTATTTGCTAAATTCGATGTCGCAGGTACTTTTTTTTACAAGTTTTGGTATTATACTTTTTCTTTTTTGGTGTTTGTTTTGAGGCTTTTTTGTCACTTTCTGTGTTATTTCTTGCCAAATTGAGTGTTACTTTTGACAAACTCGGTGTTATTCTTTTTCCAAAATCAGTGTAATTTCTTGCCATATTTGATGTAAACTTCTGTTAGATTCAGAATTACTTTTCTGCTAAATTCAGTGTTCCTTTTTACCAGAATTGGTCTTTATTATGTATCATTCAGCGTTTCTTTTATCAAATTCGTTGTAATTTTGTGCCATATCCGGTGTTTCTTACCAAGTCCGAAATTTTTTGCCAATTTTTGTGCTATTTTTGACGTAATTTCATAGATGATTGCGCAGGAAAATAATTGTCATTCTAAAATTATATGAGTACACGAACTTCAGTCTGAAGGAAAAATGAAGGAAAAAAGAAATTTCAACATTCAATTAATATCAGTTACGAATATTGATACACTGTCCTATTCAAATTTATTACATTTCTAATGCGGAAAAATGAAAAGTTTTTCAGTATTTTGTAAATATCTCGCCAAATTCGCGTTACTTTGCTAAAAACCATCGATTTCGCGTTATCGTTTTTGTAAAACATTTCTGTCCCTATTTATGAGACATAATCGCTACCCTTGCCTCCAGGAAACACATGTAAAAGTTAAAGGGACACACTAAATACTACCTAGCTTTCCGAGCTAATAGTTCATTTCTTGGGAAGGATAGAGACATACCTTGAGGATAGTTAAAATGGAACGATAGCCCACTTAGACACCATTATCCAGTGAAATTTTTGCCTTTTTCCACCAACTCTTCCTCATACTTCTTGATTATTAACTCCTTCTGTTCATTTTTTCTTCTCAATACTCCCTCCATATTCACTTCTCAAAGGATGCAGTCATTTTTCATCTTCCTTCCTTAATGTATACTCCTCATAAAATATTTAACAGGTCTTTCTCTCAGTGGTCTGTTTAGTTTTTCGCAAAGTAGCTTCTTTCTCCTGCAGAATGGCTGCTTAGCCACTGAAATTCTAGACTGAATTTCTTGAATTTATAACACATCCTCCTTTATTAAGATGTACTTGTTCAGTTGTGCCCTATCCTAAAGTTAAGGTTGTCTCATTTTTCGTGTGTGTCGACATACAAATATACACATTTTTGATAAAGGGAGTCCAGGTGGTCAGATGTGGCCTTGTAGAAGTAATCATTCCAGCATTTTCGTGAAGAAAACCATGGAACATCTAGGCCAGGATGGCCAGGCAACTGCATCATGCTCCATCCCCTCAAATTTGAGGTTGGCGCCTTAACAAATGCACTACATCATGTGGCTGTATCTAACATACAAGTAGGGTAAGTTTAAGGCCCAAGTGACACAAGTCGTCACCCTGGGGTGCCAAGCTGAAAGGCTTGTTTTGTATGCAATGTGAATCACAATTAGTCGCAAAAATTGGCACATGAAAGTATACAAGGGAAAGGGGATGGGGGCTCCATATGATAAGTCACTTGTGTGGAGAAGTGTTCCTGAACCAGGAACAAGTACATGTCTTAAGTTTGTACATACTTGGAACAAGTCGGCTCAATAACATGAAAAATAAGTATACAGTCTTCATTTGAATCTATCACTGCACACACAATACTAACTTGCAGCTGACGTTAAAACCATGACTTATATCATCATTTCTTCTCTTCTGCCTGTCTGACAAAAAAGAAAGAACTGTCAGCATTCCCTCATGGTGGGTGACATATTTAATTTGAAAAAAAAATAGAGAGACATTAATTTCATCCAGTACTGATCCCGAATGATATTTTTTTGTAAAAAACGTTATATTGTTATTATGTTTTATGTCTATATACACTTAGATTTTCCCAAAAAATCCGACTGCTGTCAATTTTGGGTTTTAGCCCACTCTCTGCACCTAGTATTATATGAGCACCACTGATTTTTGGGAATGAATTTGTTGTGAATGTTTCAGGAGTTTATCACTTTTTGGATGACAGTTCAACGGTTTTATGCTACAACTTCTGTGTCTCCCATAGCAGGGGTGATCAATAGTTTTAGCTCAGAGGCCACTTTGTGATAGCAGGGGCTAGGGGAGGGCCACTCCTTTTAAAATAATTTACATTTCAGAAGAGGTATAAAACGTTACATAAAAATTCTGGCTGTCCTGGTGGGCTGCACAAGAACCAGTAGCAGGTCGCAAGCAGTCCCCCATGCTGCTAATTGACCATATCTCTCCTATACTTGTTATTATCTGCATTGGATGAAGAGTCAATTACGGCTAAAAAACATCCTGTGTGCACTCCACACACAGGTAGCCACCTGGGTAACAGTCTTTGATCTGTAGAATGTATTAGTGGGATCCTACAGTTTTTAACTCCATGTCATAAGGCTAGGGAGTCATCACATAGCATGTAACAGAACCTTGAAGACCCTAGTTCCATCCTTCCACTCAGCTCAAACCAGAGAGCCCCAATCAGTTCGTGATCAATGGTGCAGATGTTTTCAATAGTTCCCTCTATCTGTCTATCCCAGAATTTTTTTCTTCTGCACGGCAGTATTCTGTTTCTCAGCCACCTGAACCAAGCCTCCTTCACCTGCTTGAAGAAAAAGAAGGTAAGCTAGAACTTACTGGTATGGCAATCTGAGTTGCTATTAGTCCTTTGTAAAACACAGGATTGAGTCTGAAGGAATATAAAGCCCAACCCCCTTCCTCCCCCCTGCCCCCAAACACACAACCATCTTCAGTCTTTGACAGTGCCTAATTGTGTCTGTGTGACTCTCACAATATGAAATGGCCAGCCAGTGGCGATGCCAGTGGCAGTGGTGATGGGAAACGGCCCAGCCTGGGGCAGTTATGATGTAAGTTATTATAAAAAAAAATAAGAGTTGAAATTGTGACAGTTATAAAATGTAGCAAGGTATTCAGATTTTTCGAGATTGTGATACATTTTCGTGACAAATGGTTACCGAAGTTCTATTTCTTGCTATTTTAGCATTCAATCCCGAAATGCTGGCTGAATTAGAGTGTCAGCTGGAAGGTGAAAGTCGCCAGGAGGCTGAAGAGGTTGTGCTACCATCATGTAAATACATCCCCAAATTCTGCATGGTAGTTTGCATATTTGGAAAACAGTTCCTGATGTATTCAAATCGTAATAAGTGTTTATACAATTTTTGATGTCACTGTTGTAGCATGAGAGCTGCAGCTGACCAATCCTGAGTGGCTGCTGGAGACCGAAATGCAGAAAAAATGTGAGTACTTTTGTAATATATTGCTGTTAGATATTTTTTTTTCATCGTATACATTTGTGTGGGGTATATCTTCTTCATTGTTGAAGATGTTGCTATGGAGCAAGAGGAAAATGAGAATCTAGTAGGGGTATGCATCGAGAATGATCACCAGGAGTCATCACTTACATCTGGTATGAACTTTTTATATTTTCGTAGTTATGTATAATCAATATCTCACTGCAACCAAATTCAGCATAGGTTTCTTTTGCTGTTGTTTCTTATAACCAGTATCTTGTTGTAGACATTTCTGTGAGATGGATCAGTGGCTCCACAACAACAATTCCAGCGATGGTGAAATATAAGTGGTTGCATGAGATGGCGCCTGCTGAAAGGCAGTGCCTTCTCGCCCTTTTTGGATGAGGAGGAGGTAATATTTGATTGGGTAGGAGAACTAGCAGAAAGATCGACTGAACTGCTCATTCCTGGGATCCAGAGTGTAAAAGCTGATTGTAATGCACCATTGTCATTATAGTATATAATTATTGTTCTGGGTGCAGATGTACTTAAATGTTGTTATTTGTTTACAGCATATATTTAAAAAATCTTGAGCATTGTACTTAATTTTTTCCATTATTCGTATGTTACAGAGGTGCCACCAACACCACCATCACAACAGCTTGCTGTCGCATGGGCACCTAGAGCAGTGGTTGTGGGGGCAGGCATCAAACATGTACCAAGCGAGGTTCACTGCCATGCAAAGTGCTGCTCGTGACTGTGCAAGAGGCAGCTGAAACAGCTGTGGTTGCTGTAGTTCTGCCCCCTACACTATCACATACCCTCTGGCGTCTGTGTGTGGTTCAGTCGAAGCAACGATCTCCCACCCCACAGGTGGACGATGGCTTCAGCATGCAGCAGCATGCAGCAGCCTCTACCCGCTCCACAGGCTGGATGTTCCCTCAGGAGCTCGCTGCCACCTTATCCTCCTGCTCCAGCTCCAACTGTTTGCCCTCGCCAGTAGCAAAAGATATGTGTGCCTTGGCACATATACCTCACCCAAGAAGCCACCCCTTCCCCATCACCATCAACCACCAGGTGGGTGCAGTTGTCTCCTAGTTGTAGTGTTAATGATAATGAACCTGTGGCTAGCTAGCGCTAGTGCTCCCTCCCACCCTGATGGTGAAGGACAACAGATTAGCAGAGTCATGACCCCTCTAGAATACTCAGTGGTTGACAGGGGCTTTGAGGGCTGTACCTCATTCACCAGAATTGAGAATCCAGCCAGAGGGTATTGCAATATAGTCAGGTTTCTAGAAGCATGCATCACAGTGCTGGAGGCAGAGCTCCTCAGCACCATAGATGGGCCAAGATTTAATGCCATTGAATGTAACATAGTATTCTGCTGTGAGTTGGCTCACTCTTCCATATATCAGGGTGCTGCTGAGGAGAAAAGCCTGCTCTCTAGAGAAGTATATTTCTTTCTCGAAATGAACGACGCCAAATATTACATTCCGCTTCCTTTATACACTACGTTCTATACAGGCACGACTCCATTAACTCGTTAAAACTCTACCTCAGGAGGATATGCGTATCACCCAATCTGAATACCTCAATGAGGAAAAATTTCAGCTAGTGGCTAGGAAAGGAATTTCCTCCAAAGAGTATCTGGATAGTAAGGTGAAATGCGACGAAACCAGCCTATCCAAATATCTGCATTTACCAGTACTCTTACAGGCGATGCAATAACTAGTGCAGATTATGAGCACACCATGAATGTCTTTGAGCAATTCAACATTCCAAATTTGGGTGAATATGCAAGATTAAACATGGACACCGATGTGCACTTGCTTATGGATATTTTTGAAAAGAACTATCTAGACCCCACTGTTTAATGCATAGATTCTGAGTAGTTCGGAGACATGATGAACAAGACAATGAGGCGCAGCATCGAACTTTTGACTGACACTGATATGCCTATTTTCTTTGAGCACAGGATCTGTAGGGGACTTTTCCAGTGTGTCCATAGATACGCCAAGGCAAAAAATCCACATTTGGGTGCAGGATTCAATGCATCCCTCAATTAAAGTTATATTCTATATCTGGATGTGAATAACTTATATGGACATGCCATGATGCAACCACTGCCAATTGATGGGTTTCAATGGGTGCCCAAGTCGAATTAGAAGGATTAGGAGGAAAAATATGGGTCTGGCAGCTGATTCTGATGTAGGGTATGTGGTGGAGGCAGACCTCAAATACCGTGTTGGTATGCATGAAATGACAAATGACTTGCTATTATGTCAGGAGCAACAAGTTCAGCGAGGAAGCACTATACCTAAACAGACGACCACTACTGGACACAAGCAGAGGTACATTATTCGTTATTGTAACCTCCAGCAGTGCCTCAGCTTATGGATGGAGCTATGTAGAATCACCTGGACAGTCTCCTTCATCAGTCCCCCTGGTTGAAGGAGTATATTGAATTCAATACCGGAAAGAGGATGGGTGTGACTAGTCATTTCCAAAAAAGATTTTCATAAATTAATGAATAATTCCCTTTTCGGCAAAACCATGCAGAATGTAAGAAATGAACACGATATTTAGATTAGCACTGAATAGGAGGGGCCTTGGGGCCTAAGAAACTACATCACAAAAAATGGTTCAAATGGCTCTGAGCACTATGGGACTCAACTGCTGAGGTCATTAGTCCCCTAGAACTTAGAACTAGTTAAACCTAACTAACCTAAGGACATCACAAACATCCATGCCCGAGGCAGGATTCGAACCTGCGACCGTAGCGGTCTTGCGGTTCCAGACTGCAGCGCCTTTAACCACACGGCCACTTCGGCCGGCAAACTACATCACAAGACCAAACTTTAAACAGGTCATTATTTTTAATGAGAACTTTGTTGCTGTGGAGATGTCGAAGGTTTTGGTAGATTTTACAAAAACCTATATATTTGGATATGTGTATACTGGACATCTCCAAACTCCACATGTACCACTTCCACTACCAGTTTGATAAAATTCATTTTGTGGAACCAAAGTTACTTTATATGGATACAGACAGCTTCAGCTATTGGGTGAAGAACTGCAATCCACACGAAGTAATGAACTCGACACTTCAGGATATGCAATCGATAATTCTTATCGTACTGTTCCTCAGAACAAGAAGGTTATGGCATAATGAAAGATGAATCAGATGGATTGCTGACTGTGGAGTTATTGGGTCTAAGATCCAAAATTTAATCATATCGAGATGGGGCCACCCAGAGGGAAGCTAAGGATGTGTGACATGTGACATTACATGTCCTCATGGTCGAAGATTACATACAGTGCCTGTATGGTGGTGTTGACGATTCTCTGTCACAACCTCCAAATTTGGTACAGCATAGTAGTATTCGATCACGAGGTCGTGAGGTGTAAACTGTGCTGCAATCTAAAGTCAGATTGTCACCTCATGACGATGAGAGAGCCATTTGTGACGACAGGATCGAAACCAACCTGTACTCACACTATTTGCATTAAGCATGAGAGAAGGGGTGGGGGATTCTGAGAGCATGAATAAGAGAGAGTGACTGGCTGAGTGGGAGCTTGTGCTGAATAGTTTCATAGTGCAAATATAATATGCATGTGATGTATGATGTGCCTGCATCTGTGATTGCTTATGTGTCTGTGTATATGCTTGTGAGTGCGTTTGAGTGTGGATGCCTGTGAAAATATGTATGCCTGTTTTTAAACACATTATTTTTTTCTTAATAAGTAGCATACTACATATGCATGAATACACAAGCACCCTGTGCTGGAAAAAAATATTATAAAAGTCATAAAAAGAGTTAAAAATACGCAATTTTTATACGAAAGTATAAAAATTGGAGTAAAACCATCAAAAAAGTTTAGGAATTGTAAATGGAGAAAAAAATAGTTGTACCATATTTTTCTCTCTTTTGCACTTCATGTATGTATGTGATTGTGTGAGTGCATGTGTAAATAGAATATTTTTTGAGTTTCACCTAATGTTAGCGGTCTAAGTCATACTAGTTTTAAGTGTGAGTTCCACCCAGTTCTTTTTAGTGCAGCTGTTTGGGATGGACAGTTTAGGCCCATCCACTTCATTGTTTTATTTATTTATTTCAGCTGATTTAGGTGGAAAGTTTGTTAGATCCGCCCAGTTCAATGTATAAATTAAGTCTTGTGTGGGATTTCACTTGTAATAGTAACAGTATTAGTATAAGAGAAACTGTAGCTCTGCAATAGCTGTAATCAGTATTGCAATGTAAAGTAAACATTTTTTCAGCCAGTACTATTATTTTAAAACCAAGAACTGTGAATAAAAAATTTCAAATAGTAACTATAACTATGAACTTAAAAGCAATATTACTTCGTGTATTGTAAAAACAACAAGACTTGTGGATGTTAAGCTGTCTTGCTACTGTGAATATTTATGTCTGCATAAAAAATTGTTATTTGTTACCCTTACAAATGTATATATAGGCTGTGCAAGATGCACAAGGTATTAGTTTGAAGCAAGAGGGAGGTGACATTTAAGATGGGGGAAATCAAAATATATGGAATGATTGCATGGGATTTCACCCATCGTGCTGCATGTGTAGGATTTTGGGAACAGGCAGAGCGTGATTGTGTACACTTCCAAAGACATATGGCAAACATGTCTGAAATTATATCACCTGTTCTTGAACAAAGCCACACACATAGGGTCTGGGCAATGCTACATATTATCTAAGTGGCAACTGAGTGTAACGAAAGAAAAACATAGTACATGAGGTAAAAAATTCATTTATTTTCATTAATCCAACTTAAAAGTAATCAATTATCAAAATGACAGTCACAATCACATTATTTATTTTGCCACCAAACGGTTTCAACCTGCAATGGGATCATCTTCAGGGCAATTTACACCATTTGGTCGCTCGCTGGAGTCGTCACCCTGCCTGCGCACTGTTGGCATAGTTACCAACCGTGCACAGGGAGGGTGACGACTCCAGCGAGCGACCAAATGGTGTAAATTGCCCTGAAGATGATCCCATTGCAGGTTGAAACCGTTTGGTGGCAAAATAAATAATGCGATTGTGACTGTAATTTTGAATAATTGATTATAAGTAAATTAATCGCTGTTTATCTCCATATAACTATGTTGTCTAAAAACAACTTAAAAGTAATTTTACATTTTCATAAGCAGACACAACACTATTTTCACATATCTTCTTCTTCCGCTGATGGAATGGATAGCTGGGCACCCATAGAATTCCAGATCTTGAACAGATAAAAAGTTGCAGATTCGTTGCAATCATGTGATCTTTTCCTCGTCTTTGACATGGATGATGGTATCAAGATGATCGAATACTAAAAAGTGACATAATTTCTTTATAAGGCATACCAGGATCGTTCCACTGAAGTCCATGGAAGAAACATGTTAACCACTTTGCACTCCTTCATGTTTTAGCACAATTCGCATCCTTGAAAGGCCTCAGTGATGCATTTCTTCCTGAGAATAACTCTATTGTACTGGCATCTTCTTTGTATGCTGTGAATGTAAAATCTTTAAATACGAATTGCCTGTACTCATCATCAGAGAAACCTTGAATGTCAGCAATGACATTCATACTCCAAGTTATCATGCCCTGGGTGAGACACAACTCTTGGTAATTTGTACAGACGTTGCACAACACCAGTAAGTGGGCAATAGTTAATCACACCTTCATGTAGAGGTAAAGTATATGCAGCAGTGTATTCTGGGAAAGTGGATGAAGATTCAAATTCGATTCGTTCATCTATTGGTCCTGATTTTATTATCTCAGTCATGTTAGAACGGTCTGATGTAATGTTTGGTGCCACCTCCTTGAATTTCCATGGATTGAGTAGGTATCCTTCTTCTTCAACACCATCATAGTTAGAAGCACAGAACCGTGCATACATGTCATATGCTAGACAGAAGCACAGAACCGTGCATACATGTCATATGCTAGACTGTATACATTTTGGTCCCACTGCAGTAGTAAATTCTGAATTCAAGTAGATTCTGACGTTAGTTAAATTACATTTGTCAAATATGGTGGAATCATGTGCTAACTTTCCCCTTCTATTTGTCTGAAATGAAAATATGATGAATATCAGTGCTTGCAGCTGCATGGAGGTTTTAATAGCCCATGCTTATCTGCTCGCCGTCGGTAGCTTTGGATACTCAAAAACCTCTCATGAGCAGAAAGTTAATGGCGGAAATACGTCAGTATTCAGAACTTCTAAAAGCTTCAAACGCCCCTCGTCTGCCACAGTGATGTGCGGCATTTTGCATATAATTTTATTCATGATAATCTGATTCACCTCTTCAGCTCCTTGAATGTATGAGTTGCTATCCATTGCACTCCACATCAGAATAAGTTCCATTTAGCATTCATAATAATTCTCTGCATGTCCTCAAAGTGCCCCATAAGCATTTTTAGAGGTATTCATGCAGTAAATCGACGGTATTCTTCTGCTGTTCTGGTCACAGGCTCATCTATGAACCATCTTGCATTTTCTAAACCATTCAAATCCGAGGATGATGGTGAGACATATGATTTAAGGGTTGATGCCATGCCAACTTTACATATATGACCAATGTCTACCCCATTAAGTTCATATCGTATTTCCTAGAACAGAAATGCCAAAGCATTACTTGTAATCTTTGATCCCACTGTATGACTACTATCCTTTTTCTTAAATGATCCATCCAAATGTATGAAACTCTCAATGGAAGAGTTAAAGTCTCTTGGTGCTGGATGACAATCCTAATTTCATCATTCAAGTCAAATGTTGTTGAAGCATAAGGTTTGTGTGAGAAATATTCCTGGCATACGATTCACTCATCATATTCCACTTGGTAAGATACACTGAGCGATATCGCTCGTGTTATGGCCTTGCGGCTCTGCTGCGAAGTGCTGTGCTGTGCATTGTGTGCGCTGGATTTATACCGTATGCCTATCATGTATTAGATGTAGTCGTACACTGGATTTCTCACCATGAAAGTAAAAAAGTTGGTTGTTCTGGTCCACAATATGCAGCTCCGGGTAGTCCAATGTCTGAACTGTCACTGGAAGGTATACAACATTGGTAGGAGTCCCAACAATCTTATAACTGTTCCAAATGATGGAAAGAATCCGTAAACTGAATGAATCAGTCTATCATTGAGATACGAGTTTGTTGCAATGTTACACTCAACACGGATTGTACTGACAGGGAAAATATTCACTGACTGATCACACTTGTAAAATTTACTGGGATCTACCTTCAAAACCCGTCCCTTTGTGAAACCCAGTAGTGGGGCTATTGAATCTTTCTGCTTAAAGTCTATCGATGCATTCACCGTCCTTATTTCAGATTTAAGTGTACTGATGTTTGCACAGATCTCAATCCCTTCTCCAGACTGTTTTAAAACTTCAGTCAAGTTGTGAATATCCAGGTTCAATTTGCACAATTTCGTTCCTACCATTAATTTCCAGATGCCGTTTACTGTTAGCCTCTGCAATATTTGGAATTGTGTTGTGTGTCTAGAGTCCCATCAGTGTTATACTACAACCTCAAATGCCTAAATCAATTCGTGGGAAGTAATTCTCACGTAATACAGAGATCATTCTTTTAATGTCAGAGTGTATGATGTTTCATCTAAACATCAACTGGTGAATGTATGGTTAATGCCCATCCTTATATATCATTCATAAATGTCAGGAGGAACGTGATGCATAGATGACCACACAGGAATGCATTAAAGTGTTCTTCTGGGGGTTGCAGGTCGCCGAATGAGTCGAAGTAGTAGACGTTATTTGCATTTATTTTTTTACCATATGCTGCCCAGTGAGTACCAGGTCCTCCTGATACATCTAGATTCACAATTCCGCATTCCCCAGATTTCCATATAGTCTTTGGTAATGCATTCCACATAAACACCCCTTGGAATCTCGGAATGTTGAATTTCTTCTTAAAAAAAAACTCAAGCAGATCTGCATGTGTAAGCGCCCTGTCTGGTAGGACTGCTAGTGGGCTTTTTATGTTTATGATTTCTTGTATGGTTTCAAGTATAGCCCTTTTCCGAAGGCTGCTGCCTCCAACATGGGTTATGTCTTCGTGCCTCTTGCAGTTGCTCCTGAGTGTTTTGTGACATTCTTGAGCATCCTGGCAATAGCAGTAGCACCCGTAGCCAGTGAACCCATCGCTGAGGGACCAGCTAGGGCAGAAATGAGAAAGGGAATGTTTCCAACCGACGTCTTGGGTATTGGTAGAACCCTGGGTAGTTTAATCGATCTTCTTTTTCTTGCTCCTTTCTGCTGCACTTTTAGCTGCATACATCACTGTAATGGCGCAGTTTTTCATGCACCCTTTGGTTGTCATCTGCTTCCTTAGCACCCTATGTGCAGCGGTCATAACTTGGCTGAACTTCTTCACACCGTAGCCCAGCTTAACTTTACCATTAATAGTTTTTCCACCTGCAAATGCTGCAATGCGTTTACCTATACAAATATCCCTTCTCGCATGTATTGCCTTAGTTTTATCAGCTACAATATGATGAGAAGTGTGACGATCTTTATTTGTTGTGTCTCCGATGTCGTGTTCCACACACGCTTCCTCGAGCAGATTTATTCTCTTGTCAACGCGAGCCAATCGTTTTTGAAGTTTTATTCCAGGTACACCGTAGTTATATCCAGGATTGTGCGATTCGACTGGTAGTTTGTCGAGAATAGCGCCTCCTCCTCTAATGCATCTCCTATCATGCGTGTTATGCTACTGAGGTGGCTGTGGTCTCCACTCCCTGTTATATAGCAGATCGTCAGCATCGATCCAGTGTTTTGTGATGCGGGAGAACCAAGCCATTTAACTAATGCTCTATTCTCTTGACACTGTATGTATGACCCTCTGTACGAGATTACGCATCTGCTTACGAACTCTTCTGCAACTCTTGTGCGGAAAAGAATTGTGCAATCTCAGTACCGCTGCTGTCCTTTAAGAGGTAGGTTCTAGGATTCGTTCTTCACACTTTGAAAACTGTGATTATCTCGGTTGACCAGATTGGCATTTATGACTTTTCAAACACATGCGTGACATCCTTCCCTGTTTTCACTTTCACGCGTAATGCCCAGTAAAATTTAGAATAAGTATCATTGACCATTAAGATATATTTGAATCCGTTATTCACATGTGAATATTCCCTCATGTTGAGAAGATGCTCCTGTGACAGGTCGTCCAAAACTTTAATCATAACATATCTTCGAGGATATGTTTTGCATGCTGGTTTGTGCAGTTCTCGAACTACAGTCTCCATGCTTATTCGATGATGTCTCTCTGTGCTTAGATGTTACTTAAACAACTTCATTCGAATGACCTATATTACCAGCGGCAGCTGATGCCATGAACAGTCGTAGCCAATGTATTCGCTCATTGGGGTCGTTGTAATATACGAGGTGTGGCTAGAAAAAAACCGGACTAGTACTGGTGAAACAATAAAACGAATGCAATATGGCTGAAAGTCGCGTGGCCTGTCACGTGACTCTCGCTCCGCCTACTGCTGGAGTTTCATCTGCCTCCTGCACTCAGTCTGCCCGTGGCGTCTGTTTTAAGTAGTTGACGTTTTGTCTGTGCGTCGGAAAATGTGGAGTGTACAGAAAGAACAGCGTGTTAACATCAAATTTTGTTTCAAACTAGGAAAATCTGCAAGTGAAACGTTTGTAACGTTACAACAAGTGTACGGCGATGATTGTTTATCGCGAACACAAGTGTTTGAGTGGTTTAAACGATTTAAAGATGGCCGCGAAGACACCAGTGATGACACTCGCACTGGCAGACCATTGTCAGCAAAAACTGATGCAAACATTGAAAAAATCGGTAAATCGGTAATCCTTGTCAACTCCTGTTAACTCAGACACTGCTCTGGTTGTTAAACGGCGATCTTGTCGAACAAGTTTACCGATTTTTTCAATGTTTGCATCAGTTTTTGCTGACAATGGTCTGCCAGTGCGAGTGTCATCACTGGTGTCTTCGCGGCCATCTTTAAATCGTTTAAACCACTCAAACACTTGTGTTCGCGATAAACAATCATCGCCGTACACTTGTTGTAACATTACAAACGTTTCACTTGCAGATTTTCCTAGTTTGAAACAAAATTTGATGTTAACACGCTGTTCTTTCTGTACACTCGACATTTTCCGACGCACAGACAAAACGTCAACTACTTAAAACAGACGCCACGGGCAGACTGAGTGCAGGAGGCAGATGAAACTCGAGCAGTAGGCGGAGCGAGAGTCACGTGACAGGCCACACGACTTTCAGCCTTATTGCATTCGTTTTGTTGTTTCACCAGTACTAGTCCGGTTTTTTTCTAGCCACACCTCGTACATACTGTGGGAGTCGATTGCTCAATCTTTCATGCTGAATGCTAATACCGTCACTCCTGCTGTTTTTTTCACCATCAAATACAGGTTTTATAATGGATTTGTATTTCACATTGATTCAGCTTTTTGCATTCTTATGCAAATCAGTCAGAAGCAATATTTTACGATATATTTACAGATTATTAGGCGAATAATTTACAGTTTTATATGGGTGTTAGAAAAATAAGGTTCAGTAGACCGGACATTCTTTCAAACTGTGTATTGGCTATCTTTATTGTGTTCCCAGTTAAAGCTATAGGTTGCGTGCCCAACATTTTTTACCACTGACACCGAATGTTTTGTCTATCCTAGCATCACTGTGATGGGTAATGAAATCGGCAATAACGTTATCATCGTCACTGTGTAATTTCGCTGAGAATTCATAGAGAGATTGAGTATTTGGTGTAAAGGTTTCTATAGTGTCTGCTCTATCTTCAAATGCCCTAACCTCAGCAACTGTAGCTTCTCTCAAACGGTCTTCCACTCCTCGATCACTTTATGCTTCGTCCACATCTCGTTGTACACGAAACCATCTATACCTGCCATCATTCACTTTTCTTGTTTTATCAGTAACGAGAAACCCATACTGTGAGTGATTCCAGAAACCTACACATATCTTTACAAAATCATTGAATGACATATCGGTTCCTACATGAGCCTTGTAAATGTGTTTAGGTTCAGATTGTCCTGTTTGAATGCTATAATCAGGTTTGCATTACCCCTCTCCAGCTGTTGTGGGATTCTGGAATGTCTGACTCAGATAAAATACATCGACAGCGATATGACGACCAAAACAGAAATATCGTCGAAGTTGATCTTGGTTTTTCACAGCAACGTCGTCAGACACGAACACTGTGTTTGTTTTTTTCCAGTGGAGGGATATCACTGCTCTCTCTGAATGCCGTGTATGTCACACCATCTACACCCTGCAATATCTCCAGTAGTAGTTGGTATTTGGGCTGAAACAGTATTTTTAAAAATACACATACATGCTCAAAGCGGATTCCATCGGGGTATGTTAGCAGTGACATGAGAACATTTGTCTTGCTGCGGTTGGATGGACCAACAATTATTGCACATATGAAGTCGGGAAGGAGATGCCATTCTTCCAGTCTTTCTGCTCGCCGTCACAGCTCCAGTCGCTTACAACAAAGTCTTTATACTTCAACCACCATGCCATGTTACCTACTACGTCAGGTATTGGTGTGCAAAGGGTTTTTATGGAAAATAATGAACACCATCCCCTGCCATGAAGCCGAGTGTGTCAGGTACTAGTGTGCAATGGGCTTTTACAGTGAATTTAGTTAAATGACGTGATTTTGTTTGCTGTTGCATGTTTACAGTGAAAATACTGGTAGCAATAGCTTTAGTGCTTGCAATATAATGAGAAGTAAGAAATAAAAACATATACATGTCTATAAAAATTTTTATTCAGTAATTCTACACGGGGTGCACTATATCAACAGGTTCTTTCCTTACTTTAACGCCAGTACAGAATACAGGAAATGAGGCCTTCTTGTAGGCCCAGAATTCAGCATGTATTTCTCCCAAACTTATTGGCAGTACATTAGTTTCCGTTAGTACCATATTGATCCCTGTTCAAAGTCATCTACATGCATCCTGTTTGTACACTGATACTCTACAATGTCCCTATATACGGCTTTAACAAAATCAGCCATCTGTTCAGTCTTTCCAACACAATGAATGGCGTCATCTGTAGACCAAACAAGGTTGTAATGGTGGAGTGCTGTAGATAAATGGATGTGTTACCTGATTTCATGTGGAGTTAGAGTCATCGTACACTGTTGTAATGGATAGAGTAAGAGCAGCACAGCAAGTCTCTGGAGGAGGACGGCTTGGATGATACTCGGCAGTCAACTGCTGCCTGGTGTAGGCTTTTGTACTACACAGTTCATCCCATTCTACCTCCATAAACTGCACTTTGACACTTTTAGTTGCATTCTCCATCTCTGTGGCAACATGCCAGTCTCTGTCTGCAGACACTTCTATACCAATACAAAAATGCTTCGAACCACCAGCGGTTAAATTATAAACTGAAGTGAACTGTAGTGGTGCACAGGACTTAATTGGTATCTTCTCATCCACTACATCCTCCCTTTGTCCATGCAGTGTCACTGGAATATTCTGTGATGGCATGTTTGATCAGGACCAATACCGACCTGCAGCCTGCTCATTAGTACCTCAGGGCACTTCTGTGAGTTAGGACCCGGCTGGGTGTCTTCAGTTGACAATGACAGCTCACTGTCCTGCTCCAACAAGTTGACCAGACGTGCGACTGGATCCCAGGGTGCTGCCGCTGCTGTGGGTCCCAATAGGTTGAGACACATCACTGCACGTTACAAGCAATAATAGCGGCACAAAGACTTCATCTTCCTCACAAGACAGTAAACACAGACGTAAAGTAAGGGGTACTTACTCTTTTGTGGCTTCTTCCTATTCTGCTGATGCTGGGTAGTGCTGGACAATCTCAGCTGGCACTTCATGCTGACTACAACTGAGGCTGCAGAGCTGCTGAGCCCACCTTAAATCCCTGATGTGATCAGATGCTGTGTTCCTGTTGGCTAATGCCAGTTTGATGCGTCTCTGGTGGTATAATTGTGTGGGGGGCTGCACTCGGGCTTTCCTTCCAGACTGGGATTCGAGGCCTGGAAAGGGCACTGCCATTTCGAATTTCTCCCCCCAATTCCCAGGTGGGGAGTTGAGTGGGAGGTCAGTACAGCCTTGGAGGCCATCTCTGAAATTCCCGCCAAAATTTAAAATTCCCGCCAAAATTCGAAATTCCCACCAATAGGGTAGGTGGAGGAGGCGGAGGGGTGGGAAGAGGGCGGGGACCCATGTGCCCGCTGAGGAAAGCACATGATATCATCTTGGGGGGGGGGTAATTAATTGATCAGCTTAATTAATTTGCATATCATTTTGATATCAAAATTGCCATCTCCCTACTGCTGGTGGATTCACCCAGTGGCGATGACAAGAATGCGTTTCTGCACACGGGCCACCTTATTTTGTGGGAGCTGAAGCTGACAACACTGAACTGCCACTTTTACTGCTTCTGGCTTTCCTTAGGTAAATTTAAATGCTTGATAAACTACCGCTGTCACCACTTAACCCAATATTTGTCATGTTTGCTTTGTCCCACCGATAATGAACACTACAGTGTCTAAGTACACTTACAGCACTTAATCTAACATGAAAATCAGCGCTAAATGTTACACAGGCACCTCAAAACACAAAGTGTTGGCGAGATCATCACATGGCACTTCTTCGTTCATTGCCACTGCACTTCATCTTATCACTTGGCCTTGTTATATGTGTACCACTATAACAATACTGCAGCCAGCAGACAAGAAATAATGCGTTTGCTTCAATTGATTTGTCTCATGTTCACCTAACAGGAAACAATTAGCTTCTGGTCAACAAGAAAAATAAGTATACTTAGATTGCACTTAGTAATTTGTGCAGTTATTTGGACTGTGGTACGTTAATGTTAAAGGGATAGTAATAACATTCATTTAATATTATATTTCTTACATTTTTCTTGTGTTCAGTAAGTCTTTATTGATACCAAGTGATAGCAGTAAACAGAAAATTACAGGTGACATCAAACTTTTAGAACTTACATATCCTGCACTTGGCTCAGCTTGTTGGACAGACAGGTCAAGTTCCTACAATTTGCTTATCTTTTAGTTAATGTTCGCTTTGGTCAAGTTGCAGTTTCCTGACCATTGTCTTTCTTGATGGGACATATGGAATGATTAAGTCAATTTATCTCTTATTTATTTATTTCTCAAGTAAAGATCAATTGCCTGTTATTATATAGCAGGTCATACATTTTGTGGTTTTACATGTTATATCACGCAAATTCCGTTTTATTGTAAATACAATTTTTAAGAATTTTAAAAAAGGACAAAAAAAGGAAAAGTAGAAATGAAGTACAAATGCATATATACAGTTTTGTTTAAATTTGTTGCTAACATACGTAGTGATAATAAATAAGGCACATGAAAGGTTGTGGGTGTATTTTAAGTTAAAATTAAAATTGTATTTAATGGAAGACACAGGAAATTGCAATACATTTGACTTAGATAATTATGATGTGACATTTCTTCCCTTTATACCTCTGTGTGTTTGCTGTACATTAAATTTGACTTAGATATGATGTGATATTTCTTCCCTTTATACCTTTTATGTGTTTGGTATACATCTGCTACATATGTGGTAATACTGGTGTGGTACATATGGGGTAATAATGAGTAACATATTGATCATTTAGGTTACAATATATTTCTGAACTTCGGTAATAGTGGAGATTGGGAGCTGATTTAATATGTCATAATCATCTGCATCAGGCGCAAGGGCTCGGTAAGACCTGGAACTAAACACACCTGATGCAGCAAAAGAAGAATAAATGTCACATCTTCAGATAATGTCACATGTTCCAGAATGGTACAGCAACCAACTACATAGAGAGTTGCGTTTTCAGATAGAGGCGATTTAATGGTGGAAGACCTTAGCTTACTTTTACTACGTTTGTATGTGTATCCTGTCTTCACTTTCTGTGTGTGATATAGCATCCCTGTACTGCTGATCTGTCAGATGTGGAGCATATGGTCTCTTCTGTTTGTATGTCGTATGTAGTGCACATAATTCTTTGTCTGCGATGTTGTTCACAGAGTTCCAGTCATGCTGTCTGCACATTAACTGTCCTATGTATTGATTACATAAACTCTGCCTCACATGTCCTAGCGGATTGCGTATGAATACTACGTGTTCAGGTCAGCCATTATCACCACAGGCACAAGTGTGAGTCTGTTTTAGGCCAAACCTGTGGAGGTGTAGAGGATATGGGCCATGGCCCATGAGAAAGTGCACCATGCTGTGTGTTGGGTTTATGTACTTCAAGTTCATCTGCTCTTGGATACTGTGGAAGAATGTGTAGACTCATCTTCCCTTGTCAGTTGTGTCCCAGTCTTTCTGCCATGTGTCAATACTCCATTTGTTTCATTTCCATTTGTCGGTTATGTTTTGTCCAGTTATTTCTCCTGTTTTGTAATGACTTCCCCTCATTAGCCAGTAGGCTGCTACTCTGTGGTGAACCGTAATGCCTATAGGTAAAACTCCCAGTATCATACACAGTGCCTCAGCTGAGGTCACACTGAAAGCTGCGAGATTTTGAGTAGAACACTCCTCTGGTTGTGCCTCATTGTGGTTTTATGTGTACATAAGCATTATCAATGTCCCAAAGCACTAGCCAGAAAACAAGTTATTTACTTAAAGAGCGTTCCTCATGGTCTGTAGGGGTAGCCTGTATCATATAGTGATCGGTCTTGCAAGTCTGTGTATGATTTTCATCGCTTTGTTAATTGTTAGTTCGGCATAATCATTCAAGTGTAAATGTTTGTCAGTATAAATGCCAAGGTATCTTGTCATAGTTTTCCTTTTTATAGATATGTTGTTTAACTTTATAATTGGATTTCTCTTCAGTGTGCCTCTTAGATGTAAGTAAACAGTTTTGTTAGTTGCTGTTGTGAGTTTGTTGTCTTTTACCATTCATCAATGAACACAAGGTGCATGGCTTTACTCTCTGATGGGAACCTGGAGTTTGCACATACCATGACCACAAGCTCATCTGAGTATGCAACCACCCCATTTGCATGTTGTAGTCTTCTAACATATTCAGTAGTTATTCTATGGCTCTGCCTACATGTGGATCCTTGCAGACAGCCCCTGGTTATCCTCTTTATAAACTTTTGGCGACCAGTCTTCCGCTCTGGTACCCTATTTTTACAATAATCTCTAAGGCAGTTGTACAGAGCCAGCAGAATACTTATCTCTCCAAGTCTTGCAAGCATTGCTGGTCACCAAAGGTTGTCAATTAGGATTGCTACTATGTATTTATCATTTATTGTCTGTGTCATTTTTGTGGCCGTGTTTACTGCATTGTCGATGAATTTATGATGAATTTATGTGACTGAAAACCAAACTGATATGGGCTAAGAACAAATAGCGCTGGTACAGCTGAAAGCTGTGGAGCACCATCTCTCCTGCACCTTTGCCAGAATATTAATGAAGCATGTTGGCTTGTATTTCTTAGGGTCAGTCGGGTCTTTGTCCTCTGCTTTCTTGATTATTACTGCATTTCCGTCTTCCACAGATTCGGCATTCGTTCTTCTAGTAGAGCATCATTCAGTAAGTGAAGTAGCTCGTTTGATAGTTTCGGGTGGATGCCATCTGGGCCTGGAGCCCTTATGTTCTTTATTTTGCGTACTGCCAATGCAACTTCCTCGCAAGCAAAGGGAATGGCGATGCGTTCGTTCTTCATGTTTGTCGTCAAGTAGTCTGCGAAGGTCGGTATTTAGTTGGTTATCCTGAGTGTAGTCATCGTCAGCAAGTAGTTTGTTGAGGAGATATTGTGCTGTGCATCTCCAACCTCTTGTGCTGGTACCATATGGTTTCTACAGTGTTGATAATCTGTCAAGGTCTTGATACGTTCAGTCTACAGTTTAAATGGCTCCTCCCAGATGTTGATCCGTAAGTTTGTTCTAACATATGTGTCCCAATGGTCTTTCCTAATTTTATATACGAGGGTGGTTTGAAAAGTTCTCTGAATGGAATACAAAAAAGGAACTTACATCATTGAAACTTTTTTATTTTTCAATGTAGTCCCCTTGTAGATTAATGCACTTGGTCCAACGATGTTCCAGTGCCTTGATCCTGTCTCGAAAATGAGTTTCCTCCAGGCATGCAAAATAGTTGTCAACTCTGACTATCAGTTCTTCGTTTGAAGTGAATCTTCTGCCACCAAGAAAAATTTTCAATTTTGGGAAGAGATGGAAGTCTGACAAAACTATATCAGGTGAATAAGGCTGGTGTGGCAACAATTCATACCTTAGTTCGTGTAATTTTGCCATGGCGATGGCACATGTTTTTGATCCAGTGCCAAGAGTCACGGCACCCATCTTGCAAATCATTTTTTCATTTCTAATTCTTCAGTTAATATGTGATATACCCTTTCAGATGAAATCTCGCAAGCGTGGGCAATTCCACACACTTTCAATCGGCGATCCTCCATGACCGGTTTGGGCACCTTTGCTATGATTTCTGGAGTAGTGACACATCTTGGCCGACCAGTGCGCGGATCATCATCTAAGCTCTCCTGACCAAGTTCAAATTCATTTGTCCACTTGGCAACAGTTGAACGAGCAAAGTCCCCCAGTATATTCTGGAAATCTTCACGAATGTCCTTTGCTTTCATATCTTTCTTTGAGAACTACTTAATCACTGCTCGAATCTCGATTTTTTCCATCTTCGAAGATCACTACGTGGGAATAATAACAGAACCATGTCACCCCCACAGCTCTCTTCCAAGAGCACTGAAGTGGCACGTGTTTATAAGCAACAGCCCAATGAAGATCACGTGAACAACTCGTTGCGCTGGTGCTGACCTGGCTTGGTGATTCCGAGAACTTTTCAAACCACCCTCGTTGTTCGTGTTTGTTTAGTGTTTTAGCGTCGTGGTGGTATTGATGTCTAATTTCTCTTTCATGTGCTGCATTCCATTTGTATTAATATCATCGTTTATCACGAGTGGCTTTCCTTAGCCTTGGTGCCCTTTGTTTGGGTGCGTCGTGTATTACAGGTATTGCTGAAACTTGTGCCCTCTGTAAAACGTCTTGTTAGAATGTGAGCTCTATAATCGATACTTTATTGGGTGACACAGAGGAAAATTCAATCACATGCCTTAGTTGGCTCAAATGGCTCTGAGCACTATGGGACGTAACATCTCAGGTCATCAGTCCCCTAGAACTTAGAACTACTTAAACCTAACTAACCTAAGGACATCACACACATCCATGCCCAAGGCAGGATTCGAACCTGCGACCGTAGCGGTCGCGCGGTTCCAGGCTGAAGCGCCTAGAACCGCTCGGCCACCAGGGGCCGGCCATGCCTTAGTTTTTGCCAGTTTGCTTTGTGTGGCAGCAGCCTCGGATGCTGTGATGTTTCTGTGTCTGTATTTGTTTGCGGCATACAATTATTGAGTTATGATCTCTGAGTGTTCTCCTATCGAGCACCTGCCAGTTCGTTACCTGTATTAATGACGCGCCGCTTGCCAGAGAAATATTAATGTATGTTGCTGCCTACTCCACTGTTTCTGCGGGAAGTTCGTGGCTGGCCAAGTTTGTTAAAAATGAGAAGATTACATTCATTTATAACGTCGACTATCATTTGTCCTCTGGCGTCCGTTCTGTCAGTCTACCTGATGGTTGACCGAGTATTTACATCTGTTAAGATAGGAAGACATCTACCACTTGCAAATCGCAGAACTTCTTTTATTACTTCAACAAAAGGCCGCGCGTAGACCGACGAGATGATCCATGTTTTCCTGCCTGATGTTCTTTTCGACTGCGTGCGTATTTGCGTTATTTGTGTTACTGTAAAGTCGGTGTTTACTACAACGATTGCAGCCATGGCTTTGTTTGCGTCTGTGGTTTGCGTATACTCCCTCGGAAGGCGTGAAATTCTTCCACCTCGTGTGCGTGTGGTCATTGTAGACACAATGTGTCCGCGCACACCTCGTTCACCAGTTCACCAGCCTGCCAAGCTCTGCGTCCACCGTCGTGCTTCCCATATAGTTTAGCTGCAAGTCTTTCACTATGGAAATTTAGTAAAAACTAAGCGCTTCGGCGCGCTCTGGGAGTGATCGAGGTACAAGCGTCCACACTCACATACCAGGTGTTTGCAAACACTGTGAAGCTTCAGGGCTTCATTTCTTCATCCACATGATCTGCGTAAAAGATGACAGAGTTCGCGTTTATTTATCGGTAGGTTTTCGGTTCCTAGAATTATTCTGTTTGTTCAGTGATGGGTTAGCATATAGTGTCGCCCTGTGGGCGATTCAGTCTTGTTACTAGTACTAGCGCACTTTGATAAATTCCTTTCTTTTTCAGTCGACACAGGCGCAGTTCTCTTAGATGTCATCAAAGTCTATTTTGTCTCGTACTTCATGGCTTTGTAGCTCTGATGTAACGGATCGTGGTGTTTATCTCTTGATGTAATTTCTGTTCTCTTTATGTAATTTCTGTTTTTTAGTGATGCAGAGTCTCGTCAGTTAAAGATTTTTGTGTTTTTTTAGTGTGAGCTTTTTGAGTGTTCATGTTGTTTTCACTATCCATACCGCGCATGGTCACTTTTTGTTGTTTGAATTTTACTGTGCGTTTGTTTCACACTGACAGTCGTTTCTTGCAACTGCGCTGTCTTTTCGTGCGTATTCCCACCGTGGATGAAACGTACAGTTTGTTTGTATTTTGATGAGTCATATTTATACACACATCAGAAAAAGTTTTGCATCGCCTCGGTTCCGAGAGTTCTGGAACCTGTACAGAAAATTGGAATAGGGATCAACATAAACATCATATCCATCTTTTTTTTATTGCTCATGAAAACCACACTTTGCATTTTGTATCGCCATACAGCGAGACCTTCAGAGGTGGTGGTCCAGATTGCTGTACACACCGGTACCTCTAACACCCAGTAACACATCCTCTTCATTGATGCATGCCTGTATTCGTCGTGGCATACTAACCACAAGTTCCTCAAGGCACTGTTTGTCCAGATTGTCCCACTCCTCAACGGCGATTCAGCGTAGATCCCTCAGAGTCGTCGGTGGGTCACGTCGTCCATAAACAGCCCTTTTCAATCTATCTGAGGCATGTTCGATAGGGTTCATGTCTGGAGAACATGCTGGCCACTCTAGTCGAGCGATCTCGCTGTCCCGAAGGAAGTATTCACAATATGTGAACGATGGGGGCGTGAATTGTCGTCCATGAAGACGAATGCCTCACCAATATGCTGCCGATATGGTTGCACTATCAGTCGGAGGATGGCATTCACGTATCGTACAGCCGTTACGGCGCCTTCCATTACCACCAGCGGCGTACGTCGGCCCCACATAATGCCACCCCAATACATCGGGGAACCTCCACCTTGCTGCACTCTCGGGACAGTGTGTCTGAGGCGTTCAGCCTCATCGGGTTGCCTCCAAACACGTCCCCGACAATTGTCCGGTTGAAGGCATATGCGACACTCATCGGTGAAGAGAATGTGATGCCAATCCTGAGCGGCACATTCGGCATGTTGTTGGAACCATCTGTGCAGCGTTACATGGTGTCGTGGTTGCAAAGATGGACCTCCCGATGGACGTCGGGAGTGAAGTTGCGCATCATGCAGCCTATTGCGCACAATTTGAGTCATAACACGAAGTCCTGTGGCTGCACGAAAAGCATTATTCAACATGGCGCCGTTGCTGTCGGGGTTCCTCCGAGCCATAATCCGTAGGTAGCGGTTACCCACTGTAGTAGTAGTCCTTGGGCGGCCTGAGCGAGGCATGTCATCGACAGTTCCGGTCTCTCTGTATCTCCTCCATGTCTGAACAACATCGCTTTGGTTCACTCCGAGACGCCTGGACACTTCCCTTGTTGAGAGCCCATCCTGGAACAAAGTAACAATGCGGACGCGATCGAACCGCGGTATTGACCGTCTAGGTATGGTTGAACTACAGACAACACGAGCCGTGTACCTCCCTCCTGGTGGAATGACTGGAACTGATCGGCTGTCAGACCCCCTCCGTCTAATAGGCGCTGCTCATGCGCGGTTGTTTACTTCTTTGAGTGGGTTTAGTGACATCTCTGAACAGTCAGAGGGACAGTGTCTGTGATACAATATCCACAGTCAACGTCTATTTTCATCTGGGAACTGGGGTGATGAAAACTTTTTTTGATGTGTGTATTAGTCTGTATTATTATTTCATTATACGGTAATCTGTCCTCTGGCGAGGGGATGATTAATTTACGTTTATGTTGTTTCGGTGTGTCCAGATGTACTTGTGTTTCTTCTGTGTCATGACTATGTTCTGGAAGGGCTTGACCATGTCTCAGATGTCTATCGTCATTTTTATGTAATACTGTTAAGTGTGGTGTGTTGTGTGTAACGCCTGTTTCATGCTTACGCAACTATTGTTTGGACAGTCGCTCCAACAGCTGAGCGTTCCACTGTTGCCATGTGCAGGTTTGCGTCGAAGGTGCCCGGCCGCCATGACTTACCTCTGACATGGACATCCGTACGGTATCCCAGCAACGATCTCCACCATGGCAGGTTTACAGCACCCACAGCAATCTGCAGAGCCGTGTAGTAGTCCTGAGGGCAAAGTCGCACCAGGTGAAACATCACGACATCTCAGAAGCTTCCCAACTGCCCTGTACGTTGCTGGGTTTTACGTCTTCCCAGTCCGAAAGTAGCTATGTGGTTTACAGAGTATTGTGTCTGCGTTACTCGTGGCTGTCCCTCTAAAAACACTCATCATTCAGCACAGGTCCGCCCGCTTGGCTGAGTGGTAACGTGTTTTCCTCCCACGCAGCGGGCCCGGGTTCGATTCCCGGCCGCATTGGAGATTTTCTCCGCCCGTGGACTGGGTGTTGTGTTGTCATCATCATCTCATCCTCACCGGCATGCAAGTTGCCCGTTGTGGCGTCACGTGAAATAAGACTTGCAACCCGGCGGCAGAACTTCTCGGGTGGGACCTCTCGGCCATCAATGCCACACTACCACTTCATTCAGCAGTCTGAGACTCAAGGAAGAACAGAGCTAAGCATAACGTTTATGCTGATCAAAAATGGATGTTCTGCAGATTAGAGCCAGCAGAATGTGAAAGGAATCTGTTTCATCTCCTTTCACCATATAATACCCCATCATCACACACGTAAATTGTTATTTTATAGTTTCCTCTCTCTGTTTCACTTTGTATACATAGACACTGGTGTATAATTTTGTATTTGGAGATTTTCGTATAGTGTAATGTGCAGTGCACCATCTAGTGAGACTGCGAGATCAGCAAAACCTGAATCAGCTGTGTCCTACCAACCGATCTCTTCTTCTGGTCAAGTTGTGCTACAAACTCCTCTTCTCCCCAATTCTATTCAATACCTCCTCATTAGTTATGTGATCTACCCATCTAATCTTCAGCATTCTTCTATAGCACCACATTTCGAAAGCTTTTATTCTCTTCTTGTCAAAACTATTTATCGTCCATGTTTCACTTTCATACATGGCTACACTCCATTCAAATACTTTCAGAAACGACTTTCTGACACGTAAATCTATACTCGATGTTAACAAATTTCTCTTCTTCAGAAACGCTTTCCTTGCCATTGCCAGTTTACATTTTATATCCTCTCTACTTCGACCATCATCATTTATTTTGCTCCCCAAATAGCAAAACTCCTTTACTTCTTTAAGTGTCTCATTTCCTAATCTAATTCCCTCAGCATCACCCGACTTAATTCGACTACATTCCATTATCCTCGTTTTGCTTTTGTTGATGTTCATCTTATACCCTCCTTTCAAGACACTGTCCATTCCTTTCAACTGCTCTTGCAAGTCCTTTGCTGTCTCTGACAGAATTACAATGTCATCGGCGAGCCTCAAAGTTTTTATTTCTTCTCCATGGATTTTAATACCTACTCCGAACTTTTCTTTTGTTTCCTTTACTGCCTGCTCAATATACAGATTGAATAGCATCGGAGAGAGGCTACAACCCTGTCTCACTCCCTTCCCAACCAATGCTTTCCTTTCCTGTCCCTCGACCCTTATAACTGCCATCTGCTTTCTGTAGAAATTGTAAATAGCCTTTCGCTCCCTGTATTTTACCCCTGCCACCTTCAGAATTTGAAAGAGAGTATTCCAGTCAACATTGTCAAAAGCTTTCAATAAGTTTATAAATGCTAGAAACGTAGGTTTGCCTTTCCTTAATCTTGCTTCTAAGATAAGTCTTAGGGTCAGTATTGCCTCACGTGTTCCAATATTTCTACGGAATCCAAACTGATCTTGCCCGAGTGTATGGGAATAATACCATTGGGCAGAGCACGGCAAAAAAATTGTTTTCCCATTTTAAGTTGGATCTTTTTGGCATTAGCGACTCTCCACATTCGGGAAGACCTTCAGGGTTTGCTCAAAATGGTTTAAACGCATTAATCCACAATGATCCACGTCATTGTACTCGAGAACGGGAAAACATGATGAACTGTGTTCACTCCACTATCGCGCGACATTTACATCCAATGGGGAACTTTCAGAAAGTCGTGTACCGCATGCTCTAAGCTAAAATCACAAAAATCAGCAGGTGATCATATGTGTGTCTCTGTTTGCTCGGCATCAATCGGCTTGCAAACAACACCGACTATTCCTAACTTGTGTTGTTACTGGTTACGGGAAATGATGTCTTTATAGAAACTTAAGGAAAAGAAAGGAATCGATGAGCCCAAACAAAGCAACCACTCCACGTACAAAGACCTGCGCTCTTCCACAAGAGATAATGTTATGCATCTGGTGGAACGGCGACCATGTGGTGTACTGCGATTTGCTGTAACCATCACTGCTGACACTTATTGTCAACAATTGATACGTCTTGCAGTCGCAGCACAAGAATAACGACCAGGAAGGCTGTATGAAGTGATGTTACTCCACGACAATGCCCGCTCAAATTCTGCTAGACTGACAAAAACACTACACAGTAGTTAGGTTAGGAAGTCATTCCGCTCCCATCTTGTTCACTGATATTGCGCCCTCAGATTTTCACCTTTTCCGCTCACTATCGAACAGCCTTCAAGGAACTTTCTTGCCGAAGGAAAATGCGTTCCGAACATGGCCTGATGAGTTCTTGGCCTCAGAACTACGTGATTTCTACAGTCGCGGAACCGAAAAGTTACCCCAGCGTTGGAATATTGTTGTAAATAGTGAAGAAGAATATATTATTGATGACTAAAGTCTCTGTTACATCTATGTTTTATGGAAAAACACTACTAACTCAGGCCTCAACCCTATGTTTAAGCCTGCCTTTCCCTACAGTTTTTACGACATATAGCTCCCAAGTACTCCTTGATTCTTAACTGCTGTCCTAGCATTCTGCCCCTTCATCTTGTCAATGTTTTTCAGAGGTCTCTCTACTCAACAAATTTCTTATCTTATCAGTCAATATGATTTTCAGTTTCCCTCTAAAGCATCACATTTCAAATGATTCGATTCTTTTCTTTTCCCACGTTTGATGATTCACTTGCATTTAGCGCTCCACTCCTTACATACACTCTCAAAAATTTCTTCTTCAAATTAAGACCGGTGTTTGGTACTCATCGACTTCTTTCGGCGAGGAATGTCCACTTTGTTTTTGCTAGCCCGCCTTTCGTGTTCTCCTTGCTCTGTCCGTCTTGTGTAATTTTGCTCCTGCACTTCTACTTCGTGGTCTCCAATTTCGACGTTAAGTTCATTGGTAATCTCATTACTGCTGTTTCTTATTATGTCTTTCTTTGTTTTACGTTTAATCCACAGTGTGTGCTTGTTAGATTGTTCATTCCATTCAACAGGGCGTGTAATTGCTCCTTCTATCACTGAGCATGACAATTTCATCACCGAATTTGATCATTAATATCATTTCACCAAGAAGTTTAATCCCACTCTTTACTCTTTCATTTATGTCCGTCATTGCTTATTCGACATACGGATTGAACAGCAAGGGTTGGCAGAACACATCCCTGTCTTATACACTTTCTAATCCATATATTTCATTTTTAATTTTCCATTCTCATTGTTCCCTCTTAGCTCTTGTACGTATTGCATATTATTCGTTCTCCCCCACAGCTTACTCCTATTTTATTGAGAATTTAGATCATCGTGCAGCATTTTACATTGTCAAACGCTTTTGCCAAGTCGACAAATCCTATGAAGGTGTCTTGATTCTTCTTCGCTCTTGCTTCTATTATCATTCGCAACGTCGGAACTGCCTCCCTTGTTCCTTAACCTTTCCCAAAGCCAAACTGGTCGTCTCCTAACAGACACCCAGTTTTCTTTTCCATAGTTCTGTATAACAGGTTTTTCAGCAACTTAAATGCATTAGCCGTCCAGCTGATTGTGCAATAATTCTCGTATTTGTCTGCCTTTTCTGTCATTGGGATTGTGTGGATAATATTTTTCCGAAAGTCTGATGGTATGTCCCCAGATTCATAGATTTTGAACATCAACTTGCTCGTCTCGTTGCCACTTTCCAAAGTGATTTCAGAGTTTCGGAACAAATGTTATCTATCATCCTTATTTGATCGCAAATCTTTCAAAGCTTTGTTCAACTTTGATTCTAGTACAGGATCCTCTAGGTCTTCCGTATGGACTCCCATTTCTTCCTCTATCACGTCATCAGACAAATCTTCCTCCTCCTAGTACATGCCTTCAAAGTACTCTTTTCACATATCTGCTCTCTCCTCTGCGTCCTACTGTCCTTTTAATGTTGACGCCATTACTTTATTGTAATTTCACCAAATGTTGTTTCGATCTTTGTACATGCTGTATCAGTCCTCCCGAAGGTGAATTCTTTTTCGATTTCTTTACTTTTCTTGCGGCCATTTCCTCATGCCTTCCTTTCACTTACTCTTTATTTCATTCCTAAGTGACTTACATTTCTGTTTTTCTGAACGACTACTCAGCATAATATTTTTACTGATGCTGGACTTCCAAGTGGATCCCACCTGTCACGCAAGATATGGACTGCTCTGAACAGAATCAGAACAGACCATGGCCGTTGCGGAGATGTTTTCCACAAGTGAAAAAAGCTGCCTAATCCAGACTATGACAGCGGAGCTCCATACCCGACTATTCATCACTTTGTCAGTGACTGCAAGATTCGAGTCTTTCATGGTCATGAAAAAGACTTCCTGTTGGCAACTCCAGATGCTGTGCGCTAGATTGAAGGACTGAATATCCAGTTGTCAAGCACAGACATTACTGTTTCTCATCTCTACATTTGTATGTACGTATACGTAATCATTGATATGACTGTACTAGCCACAAGCTAAATAAATTCCTGAATGTTTTTATACTTTCTTCTTTCGTCGATCAATTGAGTTATTTCTTCTGTTACTCATAGTTTCTTCGCAGTGACCTCCGTCTTATCTGTGTTTACTTTATCCAACTTTTGTGACTGAACTTTTTAGAGATGTCTATCTCACGTCAGCTGGAATGCCTACTGTGATATACATTACTCAAGCATCTACAGTCTCAGAGAACTGCAAACGCATCTCATCAATCCCCATTACTTTAGTATCTCTTTTCTTTCAACGCTATACAGTGGGATTTTTCCGGACGATTCTCTTTATCTTCAGCTTCCTTTTGTCATTAATAAACTGTGAACCCAGTCTATATTTTCTCCTCGGTACACCTCACAGTCCAATATCTGATTTCGGAATCTATTTCTGATCATGATGTAATCAGCTGGAATCTTCCCGTGTCTCCAGTCTTTTCCAACTATAGCTCCTCCTCTTGTTATTTTTTTAACATTTTATCAGCTATTACTTGGTGAAATGTAATGCAAAAATCCGTTAATCTTTCTTGTCTATCATTTCTACTACCAAGCCCGTATTTTCCCCAACTGTGTCTTCTGTTCCTTCCCCTGCCACCGGTTTCCCATACCCCATGATTATCAGGTTTTCATCTCTCTCTACATATTGAATTATCCCGGTATACTTTCTTTATACCTTCGTCATCTGCCTGTTACGTCCACGTGTATATCTAAATTATTATTGCTGGAGTTGGTTTGCTGTCGACACCGATGAAAACATTTCTGTCACAGAATTGTTCACAGTAACACACTCTGTGTTCTACATTCCTGTTCAAAACGAATCGCATTCCTGTTATACCATTTTCTGCTGCTGTTGATATTACACTATCTTCATCTGACGAGAAATTCATCTCTTCTTTCCATTCTTTTTAGTGACCCTCACTATATCTAGGATAAGCCTCTTCATTTCTCTTTCACATTTTCTAACTCCCCTACGACGTTCAGACTTTTGACATCCCATGCTCTGACTCGTAGTGTGCTACCTTTTCGTTGGTTATTAAGTTTTTTTTTCTCATGGCTACTTCCTCCTTAGTAGTCCTTTCCCGCCGCGTGTAGTGAACGAGCGGTCTGAGGCGCCATGTCACTGACTGCGCGGCCCCTCCCGCCTCGTGGTTCGAGTCCTCCCTCGGACATGGGTGTGTGTGTGTTATTCTTAGCATAAGTTAGTTTAAGTAGTGTGTGCGACTAGGGACCAATAACCTCAGCAGTTTGGTCCCTCAGAAATTCACACACACACAACATTCAGTCCTTTCCCGGAGAGGCCGGCCGGTGTGGCCGATCGGTTCTAGGCGCTACAGTCTGGAACCGCGCGACCGCTACGGTCGCAGGTTCGAATCCTGCCTCGGGCATGCGTGTGTGTGATGTCCTTAGGTTAGTTAGGTTCAAGTAGTTCTAAGTTCTAGGGGACTGATGACCTTAGAAGTTAAGTCCCATAGTGCTCAGAGCCATTTGAACCCTTTCCCGGAGATCCTAAGGGGAGACTAATCCGGAATCTTTTGCCAGTGGAGAGATCATCATTACGCTTTTTCAATTACAGATCACAAGTTCTGCGGATACACATCGCACGTCTTTAATTTAGTGATTTCCATTGCCTTTTGCATCCTCACACCGTCAATCATAGCTGATTGTTCCACCATTTAGGGACTGTTTGCCACCTTAAGGGCAAGCTGTTGATCTGAAAATCTGCCCGCTCCTCCGCTCTCTTTGAGAAGGCCGTTGGCAGAACGAGGGTGTCTCGTTATACCGGCAGTCTTCGGCCGCAATTGCTGATGATTTAAGCAGTGGCTAGATTCGTACCTAGAATCCAGGCCGTTTTCATCACCAATCAGAGACGCTATCCCTAGACCACGGTCATAATGAAATATAATTTGACAACTCCTGAAAAAGCCGATCCGTTACTAGGCAGGATAACCGTTAGGCGAAAGAAAGTTCTAAATTTCATTGGGAAAGACAGATCATCACTGTGGCGAGGTTTCAAGAGTGAGCAGCGAAAACTCGTGCTGTGAGGACTGTTTCCTGTTTGCTAACTCCAGGAATATAACCCCAATGCGCAGAAGCAAATGGTCTGCTGTGTTGGTGAGTACCGCGCAGAATACCACCGCTGTTCGATAGTTTCCTTCCGATAGTATCCATCGCTCCTCAGAATTTATTCATTCAAACACTCCAAAATTTTATGTCGGCAGGAAGTGTATCCAGCACAAGGTTGGGAAGGGCAGATGCCTCCTGCCCCCTCCTTTCCCAGAAAAAGAAAAATCACCTCCTTCATAACTTCGCTGAAAACTAGAAAAGATAATGGACAATGACTAGTTCCAAACGTGTCCAGACTCATTTCTTGTTAAATTTCAAAGCTATTTCATCATCCACTGCGGAGGTCCCTCCCACTTCTAGCTCATAGCTTGGGTACACTCTTGATCTGGTCTGTTTATATGTATGCATAAACATGTACAAGATCTTGCTGTTTCACTTCAACTGTGAAGAGAAACGACTTGACTTCTTTGTCACATTCTGGTAAGTGGGCTGCACTTCAGGCCAATGGGCTAAACTTAACTCATTAGTTTTTTTTTTTTTTTTTTTTTTTTTTTTTTTTTTTTTTGGGGGGGGGGAAAGATCATCATCCTTTAGATGCTCCGATTTGGATGATTCTCAGTTAATTTTGGTGATTTTTGTTTGTTTGATTTTGTTGCGATCACGTGACTCCACGGTTTATAACCCCATATTACAGACAACGGCTACGTATAAATGTAACTGCCAGACAAAAAAAAAAAAAAAAGTGAAGCACCCAGAAGACATGGTCGGATGTAAATATAACTTTGTGCACATATACAGCTTTAGCGGGTATGTAGGTTATTAGACAGAATGGTCACCATAGAGCATTAGTGTTGTTCGAGTTTGTTGTTAACAGGCCTGTTAGCGTATATAAGGGGCGGGAACAGCGTCAGAAGGACACAGGGATGCCACAAATCAGCATTATCAGCACCTGCCTCAGTTTGAAAGAGGTCTCATTGTGAGTCTCCAGTTGGCTGGTTAGTCGAATAGTGCGATATCGAGATTTTTGGGACGTTTGGATGGGACAGTTGCTCTCTGTTGGACTGGCCATGCCCGTGAGTCGTGAAGGTCCAATCGACCACGTATGACCACCACAGGGGAGGACAGCTGCATTGTGCACCAAGCACATCGTAACCCCTTCACATTTGCGGCTACCACCCGAGAGCAAGTAATGGACACCCCACAACATTCTGTGCCACACCACACCATTTGTCAGTTTCATTTTTTTCTGTTTTTCATTGCTGCATTTGAACTGCTAGGGCTCGCCATCTAATGAGCTTCGTGCGGGCCTTAGTGCTACACTCAGTAGTCAGTCGGAACAAAATTCCCTCGCCACGCAGCTCTTACGCTGTGGAGCTCAGGCTGCAGGCTCCACGTGGACGTGGGCCTCGAAATCTTTTGTTCTCTTTTCTTTTCGTAAGTGGCGCTGCATAATACAGGGTGAGTCAAAAAGGACTGTACAACTTTCCAATGATACAGAACTTTATTGAGATGACTTTCAGAATCGTTGGATATGTCATTTTGTAGCAAACAACATCAAGTTTGATTCACGTAGTGCATCAGTACCCAATTCCGCCACCAGGAGCGCCAGTGTAGTCCACAGTTAAAATGGCTACTTTCACTGGTGCGGAGAGTGCTCGCTATGAGTTTTAGTTTCATGAAACGAACTCTGGAACAACTGTTCGGCTAAGTTTCGCACCAAATACGCCAAAGAACCTCCAAGCAGGCCTACAATTCACTCTTGACACAAGAACTTTGTTGAAACGGGTTATTCATTGCGACATGATAAATCACTAGGTCGCCCGCGTGTTGAGGATTATGACGAATAGGTTAGGGTCAGCTTCGCTCACAGTCCACAAACTACGGTCGCAGGTTCGAATCCTGCCTCGGGCATGGATGTTTGTGATGTTCTTAGGTTAGTTGGGTTTAAGTAGTTCTAAGTTCTAGGGGACTGATGACCACATATGTTAAGTCCCATAGTGCTCAGAGCCATTTGAACCATTTTGAACAGTCCACAAAAATCAAAGCAATGTGCCTCTCGCGAGACTATAATCCGTTCATCGTAAGAATAAACCTGATGTAAATATTGCACTATGTATTCTTCATCGTTTCCTGGAACCTCATTGGATTTCCGTGTCACGTGGGAATGCACCTAAGATTTCTCGAGTACTGTCAAGTACGATAATAAGCGTACGTTTTGTGCTGATCGTTACGCGCGCATCGGCTTAGCGATAGTACGGGACAACAGTTTTACCGGCGCATTTAACTTGGACAGGACTTGCCGGTCAGCTGGTACAGCTAGCCTGCAGTTACGTGGCCAGCTGCAGTCCACACGTAAAAAGAGACGACCAGAGGAGCAATGCAGCTTCGAAATGTCAGTTAATTTTTAAGCATAATGAAACAATACGCTGCAAATCTCCCAAAATACGCTCCTTAGACGAAAACCGCAACACGTTATGGTTTTTAGCTAACGTACTATTGTAATTAAAAACAAGAATGATGAAAATTCCTGACTTAACGACAGGGTGACTTTTCTACATAAGCTGTGTGTAACGTAAGAGAGTATTGAAGGATTTCACCGTATAGTTTAATATTAAAGCCACTGAAGGTATTACTTACAGTCAGTCGTCGGGTAATCTCTTAGCTCCTTCTTTATCCGAATCCGAGAAATACATTTCAGTTCTGCAAATGTCACCTGCTACGTTGATAACGAGCCTATCAACAACAGAACCTACGAAACCAACCAGGCGCAGCATTTCCTCTTCTTTTATGACGAGCCATTCTATATCCCGCCAGCGTTCGGGAGTGACGTGTGAAAAAGCTGCCTGCGTGTAGTTCCAGTACGTCTGGCAGCTTAATAGCCCTTGCTACTTCTCGGGCCAAATCCCGCAACTTGGCCCAAGATCAGTTCTGTTGTGTTCATATTGTAATGATACAGCTACAATGTAAAAATGCGGCATTGGCATGATGTGCTCGATGCTGTGAAAATGATTGTTGTTCATGTTTCTACGATACTTAGTTACCTCTGTGGTATAAAACGGTGGGCATAGTCCAAATAAAGAGGATTTGATTTTCCATTTTTGCCTTAAAAATTAAATTAAAAAATGTTTCCTTAATTTAAACAACTTTTATGAACAGTCTTTCATAAAACATCGATGATTAAGAATTTGTATTTGAAATGGAAACAGGAGTTTCGTGTCCAATATGTAATTAGAGGCCGGCCGTGGTGGCCGAGCGGTTCTAGGAGCTAGAGTCTGGAACCGCGCGACCGCTACGGTTCCAGGTTCGAATCTTGCCTCGGGCATGGATGTGTGTGATGTCCTTAGGTTAGTTAGGTTTAAGTAGTTCTAAGTTCTAAGGGACTGATGACCTTAGAAGTTAAGTTCCATAGTGCTCAGAGCCTTTTGAACCAATTTTTGTAGTTAGAAAGAAGAAGATGTGCATTATTTATAAATAATGATCAGGTTTATAACTACGAGATGTATGTATTTCAAATTGAACGGAAAAAAATGGAGGGGGCAGATTTGAACCAACGCACAATTTGCGTTCCATTGCGCTACCGACTGCGCCACACGCTCAATGTGGGTTTGTTTATCTACTGCAGTATATGCAACGCTGGGAAAACTTCAAAGTCGATTATCTCCCTAAATTTATCAAAAACATTAAGAACAGCCTATTTTTCGGCTCTTTTTAACCGTGTTCCACGCCATTTTCGTACTGCGCATTAACAACGCGACAATCAGAGCACAACGCTGTAGAGGCTGTGATTATACATGATTTTTGAAATAGAAACTACGTAGCTAAAGCGTGATTAATAAAAACGTTAATGGCTATTAATATATTTGAATATCTTAAAGTTTCATTTAACGTAACTTAGTAATAAGATATTTCATACATAAGTAGGACCTACTTCCAAGAGCATAACAACACCATTGTACGTGTGCTATGGCTTCTGATCAATCGAAGCGTTTGTGTTTGTTTACATCAGGTTTGTTCTTATGATGAACGGATTATAGCATCCCACAAAAGATTCTTTGGGGAGTACGGTGTAGACGTTTATGTTTGAAGCCATACAGATTGACAAAGGCAGAGCACATCAGCGATGCAGATTAGGTGGGGATATATTGCACCGGATAGAGGACAAAGAGACATTCCTAAACATAATAATCTTCAATGATGAGTCGATATTTCATATTAATGGTACATATAACTGCAGAATATGGGGCAGCAAAAAGCCACATGCAACCCTGGAACACGTTCATGACAACTCCAAAGTTAATGTGTTTTGTCTGCGTAGGAAATTGAAAGTGCACAGCCCTTTCTTCTTCATGGAGAAAACTGCCACTGGTATTGTGTCTCTGGATATGTTGAAAAGTTTTTAATTCCACAGATCGATGAAGATGACTGAGATTGGATTGTTTACTACCACCTCACTTCCTCATGGAAGTTCAAGATTTCCTCGATGATCGCTTCCTAGGTTTTCTGAACAAACGCTTCCCCGGTCAGTCGGTTGGCCGTGAAGGAACAGTCGCAGGGCCACCTCGCTCCCAATACTTGGCAACAATGGATTGCTTTCTGTGAGGTCTTATTATAAAACATGTTTAAGTTCTTCACCTATCAAACAATTTACCTGAGCGTAAGAATCTAATCCACACTGCCGTTGCACAAGTTACTCCCAATCCCCTGTAAGGGAAAAAGTTGATTACCTGTGCAATGTTTGCTGCATCAGAAATGGAAGTCACATCAAGCCAAAATGGTACTTGACACGTTTATGTGAAACTTGAGGTTGCCTGCTACAAAATGACACATCTGTCGATTCTGTAAGTTAACACGATAAATTTTTATATCATTCCACATTTGGAAAGTTCTTTTGAATCACCCTGTACGTGTAAAATTATTATACATCATACTGGAAATAGGAAATTATAAAAGAGAAAATTTGATTTAAGGAGAGCAAAGGAAGAAGATAGGACAGATTGAGTAGTAGAGGTCCCTTCACCTGCACTGCCCAGGGAGGAGGTGTCGGATGTGACCTCGATCCCAATATCCCTATGCAGTGTCTCCCAAGGTTAGCTACTAATCCATGTTGATATGTTGGTGTACATAATTCTAGGTCAGTGGCTAGCAGTAGCCCGGCTAGTGAATTACCATGCAAAGTGTATGCTGCCATTAACGCCACAACACAAAAAGCTGCTTTTGAATTGGTCCCATGACTGTGAAGTGTATGCACGGTTCTCCTCTACCCTGGGTGACTGTCGTCGGCGAGTACAGCGGCGGCCTGGCGAGATTCTCATTCTTGTGACGTTTTGGAGAGGTGCTGTGATGTTACTCCTGGCATCATGGTTTGAGAAGCCATTGGTACGACTTCAGTTCACAGCTGGTAGTGACTGAGGGGACTCAGATGGCACAGTGCTGCACCTTGGACATCCTGCATCCTCACGAGTTACCTTCCATGCGACATTTTTGTGGTAAAAATGAAATGATCATGTGGCATTGTTGGCCGGGTGCTGTTTTTCGACAGGAGCCAGCTCATCGACACGAGGCACATGTCCCTGTAGACTGTCTGTGTGATGTTGAGGTATCGTTGTAGCAATCAAGACTTCCAGACCTGCTCCAGTGTGTGAGACCAACTAGGATGTCAACCCAGTCCCAGTACTTTGTCCAGGACATCAAGGACCGTTTCCCGCAGTTCTGGGTCAGCTTGCCTTAGAACGGGGTACAACCGCCTTATGGCACACTTCCCATCCGAACGAGTGCTTGAAACGAGGCCAGAGAGGGTGCAAAGACATACTGATTACTGCTTTCATACTGTTATCTTCTTTGTAATTTGACTCCATTTTATAATCATTGCAATAACATCACTTACACTCCCGGGCCGTGAAGTTTCACTTGATTTTATACTCCGATTCTGGCTGCTTCGCCTGTTTTGCCAGGTACTGTAATTACCGATCGGCTGTCCACACATTTAGTACGCTCCTAGTGTCTTCAGTTATCCATAAGATAAGGGTTCTTTGTCATTTCATCCTCATTTTGTGAGTACTTTGCAAATCAAGTTCAACAGAAGGAAGTATGTAGCTTAGGACAGATCGCCATCAGCACAGGTAGTAATAGGTCAGTAGCGAAAAAGTTCACGTACGAGTTTCAAATATATTTCCTGTATCATTGGGAAGCATCCTCGGCCACGTGGTGCGCACATGCATGGGCACGTCGACCTTCTCGCCCTCCTGAAGCAGCGTGCTGGTGATACCCACGTGTCTGTAGCGTGCAGCCGTGCGGATGCTGCGCTCACCACCCTGCAAACACACGTGGTCACCACCTGTCAGCCGCTTTCCACAAAGTGAACAAACTCCACGTTACACAACTTTTGTTGAAGGGTCGCGTAATGTTGTTTGGGGAGCAATCTCTGTGGCGAAATTACGCAATAACTTGTTAAAAATGAATGATATTACAACGTTAGCCATCAAGTACGTCCTAAAATATTTCCTTATAGCCACTGTTATTGATAACACTCATATTTGATGATTTTAAATATGTGCATATAACACACATTACAAAGGGGAATTGTCATAGAGCTCACTGCGTGTTTTTCGTCATTAAAACAGACATAAGATTGTTATATATGATTGAAGCGATTTCACAGGTTTGCTGTAGCTGCATTATTTGATACATTGTCACAGTCCTTTGCACACATTGAAAAACTCAAAAAGCATTTTTTTGACATATTACAAGTGCTCCTGTGTGCCCCCTACTGCTTCTGCAATTATTAAATCAATAATCAAGTTCTTTTCTCGTTAGACACATCATATCCTTATCAATTTGTTGAAAAGCACTATTGATGTGAACTCATAGTTCCGATAGGTTTGTTGGTAGAGGAGGCGTAAACAATAACTCTCTCAAATAACTATACACGAAAAAATTGCATGTAATTATGTTGGGAGAGTGTGGAGGCCATGACATGAATTGCTGATCATCAGCCCCACCACTGATTTCTAAATTTCCTGTTTAAGAATTCACAAACATCATAATCACCATCCAGTTGCTAGATGAAGTCAGCACTGTCGATCTCCAGTTGTGGCATGGGTCAGTTTTCCAGAATGCCCTGATACAAGTGTTCTGTACTGGTCTTTTCGCAGAAGAAAACTGGACTGCAAACTTTAAACTGCGAGTGTGGCGATGTGCATCAGCGTGCTGCCTTCCTTGGTGCACTCGTAGATGGACGCCTTGTACTTTCCGCTAGCTCTTTCAGGGCCAGTGGTTATCAGTGTTAACCTCATATTTTTTGACTCTTTGAGGGGCAGAAATTTTTTTTTCCGTGAAAACACGTGATTTGTCAAAATTATAAAACTTCTTACCAAATAAAACAATTTATTTTAATACAATTTTACAATATTTTGCCTACTTTTCTAATTACAGTCACTTAAATTGTGGTTACCTCTGTTAACCACCGCCCGTAATATTCATTAGTTACTTATTTGTTGAGAAATTTTGAGAGGTAAAATTTTGAACAGTTTTCTTAGGAAATTATTTACACAAACAACTCAAAAGTACATCATTATTGAGAATGAAATGTTTGAAATCAAGTTTTGCCTTTTCGTAGACAAAGAGGTACATTACATGAAGAACACATCCACACTGTTCTAACAGAAACAGTACGTGTGCTGCATACTGCACATCTTCTTGAGGTGGCCTGTTTTGGCTGATGTGCATTACCTTCCAATCTGATTTGTTTGTCCACGTATGATTTATGTTTACTGAGACTTACGCTCTTCCCTTTTTGACTTAGGCCACTGCAATGGACAACTGCCTTGGCAAGCAGTCCTTCGTACATTTTCCTTCAGAAGTCTTTATTCGTGAATTGTTCCATTTCAATTTCTTTGTGTATGGTAAACGCATTCACTACACACATATCAATAAGTGGAAAAAAAATCCTATGCCAACATTTTTTACTTTTGTGATCACAACCATAGTCTCCTTTTAGACGACCAAAATTGTCAACAAAATTCATGCTCCTGTTACTGTCACTCAATACACGGGGACATGCCACTACAGTACTTGATCCATCTTTTTCCTTCCTATTTACACTTGTGGTGTCACTAGGATCATGCATAGTAGAGATCAAATTCACAGCTCGTTTGTCCATCCACTTGTAAATGCTACACCATGATTGCTGACTTTGCTGTCAAAGTCCCCTCGTTTCATCTTTTTATCTTCCTTCAGTTTTGGGAGGAATTTACGTGTAGGGTTCACAGTTCCAACTGCAAACGTTTTCTGCGCTTTTAGTAGGACAAAAAGATTATAAGATGTGAAAAAATTATCCATGAAAACAATATAATTTTTGCCATAAAGTTCTTCACATAAATCTGTTACTACCTGTGCACCCAGTCCCAGTTCAGACTACTCTGTAGCTAATCTTCCAGTATAAATTTAGAACTTCAAATTATATGCAGATTCATCACACAGCATCCATATTTTATAGCCTCTTTTCCCAGGCTTGTCCCTCATATATTGCTTCATTGAGCTTCTGCCTTTAAATTTCACCATTGACTTATCAATTGCTACTTTTTGATGAGGCTGATAGCATTGTGTAAACCTTTTGTTCAACAGTTCAACAAGAGGTCTTATTTTAAAAAGCTTGTCAAATTTGACCTGTCCCCTTTTAGGCATCATCGAGTTGTCATTTGAATGGATATGACTGAGGAGAAAACTAAATCGTTTTACAGTCATCAAGTCACATATATATGACTCATTTAAATCTGGAGATGAAGACCAATAATATCGATAACTTGGTAATTTTTTGACACTCATAAATAAATTGATGCCTAAGAAAACCCTTATCTCATCTTCAGTAGTTGTGATGAAAGGCTTTCCTTTTTGTGTGGCGTACAAATTGGTGTGAAATGTAATATGTTTTACCATTTCATCAGTAAAAAATTCACAAAATATTTTATGTGGCGATGGATTTGACATCTCTGTAAAAATAGTTGTAGCGCCAATTTTTTCCACGAAAGGCAGTGCTTCAACTCTGAAATTTTGGCTCCATTGTGGAGGATCATCCTGAACAACGGGTACACTTCCAGATCCACCAGAGGTACCAGAATGATTTGGGATGTTTGGCTGTATATGTGAAGAATTAACTGTCACAGATGTCGTTGCTTTAGCCAGTGGTGATCTCGAACGTCTAGGCATGGACGGAGAAACTGATTCAGAGGCAGACGAATCATCATTTGATGGAATTTTAGTCATGCACGGTTGTTTATTATCGCACAAGTGATGATTACTTTCTGGTAAATTATCATCTGATTCATTGCTGCTCTCTGCAGAACATGATAACACAATATTATCACAGTCAGGTTCATATGTAGGATCAATGTCTGAGTCTTCTAACAAACTTATTTCACGATCTGAGTCTGATGGAAGGTCCACGAAAAGCAGTTTTCGTATTTCATCATCACTAAGACACCTCCTAGCCATACTGAATGGAAGCTGTATCCCAGTTGCGCGGTGGTTAGGAGCGCTAACCTAGATTAAAGTAACAAAAGTATGAAATAAGTAAACTTGTTTCATGTAACTATTGCACTGGAGGCCACTAGCATGAACTAAATTTATATATTAATATACTTACTTGGAAATGAAAGTAGTATATATGGGCCAAATTTGTTCTTCAAAACGCACACCAACTAAACGGCACAAAACTGCTGCAAGGCAACAAACGAATTGTGCTGTACCAACAATAGGAAAGCAAAATGCGTGATATCCAATGCCATGCCATCTAGGGAGAACTCCCTCAACTAACTGTGTGGCTCGCAGTGACAACTGCTGCCCCTTTCGGTCACCAGGTGTCGTAAAATAGGTGGTTAACATTGATAACCACCGCCCTTGAAAGAGATAATGCCTGGTGATAGCCACTGCCCCTCAAAGATTCAGTGATTGCTGCATGGCCATTCTCCGCCGTCAGGTGCATCGCAGTTTGGTGTGTGGCACTGAGCCCCCGGTAGGAGCTAAATACAAGATTATTCCTGGTATTCACAAGCAGTAGCCCCAGCTTTATTGATCCGATAAGTAAGGTGACACTGGAGTCGATAAGAAAACAGGAAGCATTAGGACTGCCAAACCAAACTGAACATTAACTTCAGACAACAGCATCTTAAGTAAAGCCGGAAATGACTGCCCTCCTAACAGGAAATTTCGCTGACATTAGTGGCTAGAGAATAGTGACAAAATGCAGTCAGTGCTGCCGTAAGTAGTCAAGGTTAGTCTACACCCACTGGAAAATGCAGACCAATCCCTGAGAGGAGATGCTCACGGCATTCAAGTACAGTGTAGTGCACGTAACCATTAAAACTGCTGACCACTTGCTCTAAAAAGAAACGATTCCCATACAAGCGTCAGATACAGTTATGAATGGCTGAAGGAAAGTTTCTCTGTACCGACGTCAAACTGGAGGAAAACGAACAGAATGGAGCTGATATTGAATTCGAGATAATATATGGAAGGCTCAAATGGCTCTGAGCACTATGGGACTCAACTGCTGAGGTCATCAGTCCCCTAGAACTTAAAACTAGTTAAACCTAACTAACCTAAGGACATCACACACATCCATGCCCGAGGCAGGATTCGAACCTGCGACCGTAGCGGTCTCGCGGTTCCAGACTGCAGCGCCAGAACCGCGCGGCCACTTCGGCCGGCAATATATGGAAGCTCAGGCTACAGACAGACGATAAGTAAAAAGGTTTCTAATACACTGTTTGAAACTTGAGTGCCTTTGGATAGTTGTTAGTATTGTGTTTAGTGTCGAAGCTAATGACTGTAACAACCAATCATCGATAATATCTCAAGGCACATGTATAGAATTTAGCCATGTATGGAAGTGAGACACGGCCGATAAACAGTTTAGACAAAAAGAGAGTAGAGGCTTTTGAAACGTGGTGCTACAGAAGAGTACTGCATATTAGATGGATAGATCATGTAACTAATGAGGAGGTACTGAACAGAATTGGGGAAAAAAGAAATTTGTGGCACAACCTTACTGCAAGAAGTGATCGGTTAATAGCACACATTCTGAGACATCAAGTGATCACCAGTTTAGGGTTAGAGGGAAGTGCAGGAATAAAAATCGTAGAGGGAGACCAAGAGATGAATACAGTAAGCAGACTCAGAAGGGTGTAGCTTGCAGCAGCTATTTCGGACATGAAGAGGCTTGCGCGGGATAGAGTAGCATAGAGAGCTGTATCAAGCCAGTCTTAGGATTGAAGAACACAACAACAACAACAACATTCAGAACCAGTTGGCAACCAGGTATTAATCCTGAAAAGATATCCCTCTTACAGTTTGGCTGAAGACAGAACAGAAGCTGTACGGCTGTCTGTCTCTACAGACTACACTTCGGTAATAAAGTTTGATGCCTTTGTGAAGTTGACGAATATTATCTAGGGAATAGAAATTACGCCTCCTCTCAAGAAGCAGGAGACACACACCGAGGTCGCAAAAGTCATTGGATACCTCCTCATATTGTGTCAGATCTCCTTCTGCCCGGTATACATCTACATCTATATGGTACTCTGCAATTCACACTTAAGTGCCTGGCAGAGGGTTCATCGAACCATTTTCATACTAATTCTCTACCATTCCACTCCCTAATGGCACGTGGGAAAAAGGAACGCCTAAATCTTTCCGTTCGAGCTCAGATTTCTCTTATTTTATTATGATGCTCATTTCTCCCTAAGTAGGTGGGTGTCAACAAAATATTTTCGCATTCGGAAGAGAAAGTTGGTGATTGAAATTTCGTAAATGGATCTCGCCGCAAAGAAAACCGCCTTTGTTTCAGTGACTGCCACCTCAACTCGCGTATCATATCAGTGACACTCTCACCACTATTACGCGATAACACGAAAAGAGCTGCCCTTCTTTGCACTTTTTTAGATGTCCTCCGTCAATCCTACCTGGTAAGAATCACACACCGCGCAGCAGTATTCCAGCAGAGGACGGACAAGTGTAATGTAGGCTGTCTCTTTAGTGGATTTGTCGCATCTTCTAAGTGTTCTGCTAACAAAGCGAAAGAGGTCATCATTCCCCTACACTTAGAACTACTTAAACCTAACTAACTGCCTGAGGCAGGATTCGAACCTGCGACCGTAGCAGCAGCGCGGTTCCGGACTGAAGCGTCTAGAACCGCTCGGTCACAGCGGCAGGCCGCAGTCTTTGTTTCGCCTTCCCCACAATATTATCTGTGTGGTCTTTCTAATTTAAATTGCTCGTAATTGTAATCTCTTGGTATTTAGTCGAATTGACAGCCCTTAGATTTGTGCAATTTACCGTATACCCAAAATTTATCGGATTTCGTTTAGTATCCATGTGGATGACCCCGCACTTTTCTTTGTTTAGTGCCGATTGTCACTTTTCGCTCCATACAGAAATTCTCTCTACATCATTTTGTAATTGAAATTGATCGTCTGATGATTTTAATAGACGGTAAATTACAGCGTCATCTGTAAACAATCTAAGGGGGCTGCTCAGATTATCACCTATATCATTTATATAAATCAGAAACAGCAGATGGCCTATGACACTACCTCGCGCAAGCCAGATATCACTTCTGTTCTACTCGATGATTTACCGTCTATTACTACGAACGGTGACCTCTCTGAGAGGGAATCACGAATCCAGTCGCACAACTGAGACGATACTCAATATGCACGCAATTTGATTAGTAGTCGCTTGTGAGGAACGGTGTCAAAAGCCTTCTGGAAATCTAGGAATATGGAATCGATCTGAGATAGGCCAGTAACCCCAAATTTCGCTGTACTGTGCTAACGGATGCGTTTGTAGCACGTCGCACATTAATTTCTGTGGTTATTTCATGCAGTGTTGCTTGTCTGCTAGCACTGACAATTCTACACAAACGCCGCTGCTCTCGGTCATTAAGTGAAGGCTGTCGTCCACTGCATTGTAGATGGCTAGAGGCAATGCTCGAAATTTGGTATTCTCGGTACGCTATTGACACTGTGGATTTCGGAATAATGAGTTCCCCTTACGATTTCCGAATTGGAGCTAGACGCGTGGGACATTCCAGCTATCATTCCTTGTCTGTCATTCCGCAAGTCTGTTAATTCCTGCCATGCGGTTATAATCACATCAGAAACCTTTACGCGTGAATCACATGAGTACAAATAACAGCTCCGCCAGTGCACTGCCCTTTTATACGTTGTGTACGCGATACTAACGCCATCTGTATATGTGCGTATCTCTACCACATGACTTTCGTCACCTCGGTGTATACTGGAGTTAACTTGAAGCAAGAAGAGCCATAAGTCCACGTAAACTGCATGCCTGTGGGATGTTGTTGTTGTTGTGGTCTTCAGTCCTGAGACTAATCTGATGCAGCTCTCCATGCTACTCTATCCTGTGCAAGCTTCTTCATCTCCCAGTACCTACTGCAACCAACATCCTTCTGAATCTGCTTAGTGTATTCATCTCTTGGTCTCCCTCTACGATTTTTACACTCCACGCTGCCCTCCAATACTAAATTGGTGATCCCTTAATGCCTCAGAACATGTCCTACCAACCGATCCCTTCTTCTGGTCAAGTTGTGCCACAAACTTCTCTTCTCCCCAATCCTATTCAATACTTCCTCATTAGTTATGTGATCTACCCATCTAATCTTCAGCATTCTTCTGTAGCACCACATTTCGAAAGCTTCTATTCTCTTCTTGTCCAAACTATTTATCGTCCACGTTTCACTTCCATACATGGCTACACTCCACACAAATACTTTCAGAAATGACTTCCTGACACTTAAATCTATACTCGATGTTAACAAATTTCTCTTCTTCAGAAACGCTTTCCTTGCCATTGCCAGTCTACATTTTATATCCTCTCTACTTCGACCATCATCAGTTATTTTGCTCCCCAAATAGCAAAACTCCTTTACTACTTTAAGTGTCTCATTTCCTAATCTAATTCCCTCAGCATCACCCGACTTAATTCGACTACATTCCATTATCCTTGTTTTGCTTTTGTTGATATTCATCTTATATCCTCCTTTCAAGACACTGTCCATTCCATTCAACTGCTCTTCCAAGTCCTTTGTTGTCTCTGACAGAATTACAATGTCATCGGCGAACCTCAAAGTTTTTATTTCTTCTCCATGGATTTTAATACCTACTCTGAATTTTTCTTTTGTTTCCTTTACTGCTTGCTCAATATACAGATTGAATAACATCGGGGAGAGGCTACAACCCTCTATTACTCCCTTCCCAACCAATGCTTCCCTTTCATGTCCCTCGACTCTTATAACTGCCATCTGGTTTCTGTACAAATTGTAAATAACCTTTCGCTCCCTGTATTTTACCCCTGCCACCTTTAGAATTTGAAAGAGAGTATTCCAGTCAACATTGTCAAAAGCTTTCTCTAAGTCTACAAATGCTAGAAACGTAGGTTTGCCTTTCCTTAATCTTTCTTCTAAGATATGTCGTAAGGTCAGTATTGCCTCACGTGTTCCAGTGTTTCTACGGAATCCAAACTGATCTTCCCCGATGTTGGCTTCTACTAGTTTTTCCTTTCGTCTGTAAAGAATTCGTGTTAGTATTTTGCAGCTGTGACTTATTAAACTGATAGTTCGGTTGATTAAAATTTCATCGCTGTCCGAGTTTATTTTTAACATACTGTAGCGTGAGTTCAGGCTGGCTATTGGGTGCGTCTGACTTTACTGCAACTTTTTGGGTGGCGATCGCGACGCAGCACACACAGAAGACGTGCTCGTTCAGCTTATTGCCGTTTATAGAACTCCGACGGAAGCAGCAGATGATTCTGGAATGATGTTACAGGCGGAATCGGACCTCGAACCGCCAGGAACAGATTACTCCAACGTTCATTGAGACATATAAAGAGTTTCGGTGCGTTGTTTACCACTGACAACAGAGGCTTTGGCGGTGCAGAGCTAGAGTTGATTGAGACACTGAGTGACGTTCCGTGGCGTTCGGCGGTGAATTTCACTTCTTTCCGCGGCGATCAGATCGACACTGAAGTGTTCGTAAAATACCTGGTGAAAGTTCACAAGAACGGGCGCTTCTCAAGACCCATGTCATTCCAACAGCTGGGATTAATATTTGGACAGTTATTGGATAATTACGATAAGAGGTCCGAGTTGGTAATTATTGAAGTGAGGCTGAATGCTCGGTTGTATGTGGGAACAACTAGTAAACCCTGTTGTCGTACCATTTATGACCAGCGAGACAGCCGCGCGAGATTAGCCGAGCGGTCTCAGGCGCTGCAGTCATGGACTGTGCGGCTGATCCCGGCGGAGGTTCGAGTCCTCCCTCGGGCATGGGTGTGTGTGTTTGTCCTTAGGATGATTTTGGTTAAGTAGTGTGTAAGCTTAGGGACTGATGAACTTAGCAGTTAAGTCCCATAAGATTTCACAAACATTTGAACATTTTTGGAACCTGCAAGACAATGCAAGACCCCACACTGCAGTTCACACTACAAACACCTTGACGAATACACGGATGCTTGGCTGACCTGCCCGATTCGCTGATTTGTTACCCATCGAGCGTGTCTGAGGTCGCCTGGGAAGACAAATACTTTCATAGCAGCCTGAAACCAGCGATCTTCACAAACTCACGCAGCATGTGTTTTAAGCATGGCAAGAAATTCCTCAAGGTGATATTCATGGGATGTTTGCTCCACGCCACAACAAATAAAATGAGTGTATTCGTGTCCATAGGAAACACACCTCATACAGATGTTGATGGATATCAGTTCTGAATACACTGAAGGGTTAAATATCAGTTTCGTGATGAACATCTCCTCGAGTTTTCATAAGTACTGAGCTGGTGCTTTATAGAATAAAACTTTACTCTTCCTTTAGCGTACAACTCTTTGGACGGAGTGGTACCGCTAGAAAAGTGTTTACGAAACATATTTATTTTTCATCCGCACAGGAACGTTTAAGTGCCGATGTAGAATAACAGTCCAATTACTGTGGACACACAGATTTGAGGCCGGCCGCGGTGACCGAGCGGTTCTAGGGGCTTCAGTCTGGAACCGCGCGACAGCTACGGTCATAGGTTCGAATCCTGCCTCGGGCAAGGATGTGTGTGATGTCCTTAGGTTAGTTAGGTATAAGTAGTTCTAAGTTCTAGGGGACTGATGACCTCAGATGTTAAGTCCCATAGTGCTCAGAGCCATTTGAACAGATTTGGGTCTACACTCGTCGGCTGCGGTAGTGATGTCATTACACATGGTATACCAAATGCTTAGGAATAAAAATTACGCAGCTAGTAGAGGATCCAAAACTGGGTTCTTTGAGAGGAGGAACAGATGGCAGGAAACGAATAGTTTTACCCTTAAAGATTTGTCCAATTACAGGCGTAATACTCATATCGGCGGCACATTCACATACAGCGCGCAGAAATCCACTACCTTCGTCTTCGGATGACAATTTTCCACCGGAAAGCTGAAACGCGTGCTGGGATAGAAGTCGTAAAGCCGCGCGGTCGAAATTACAACCATGTTAGTTGTTCGTAGTCCAAGCATCACTCAGCTAGCCTGTCCCAATTCTGACTGCCTCGCAGTGAACCTAGTGTGAAATTGTTTGGATAGCTCTCTCTCATGAAGTCCCATAAATTGGTGAAATAAGGCCGGTATTTTCAAGCCACGAATTGCAAGCGAGAGCTCTTGTGTTTTCCACGCTATGGGTCCGTGCTGTGTGGGCTGAGCGAGAGCAGGCCGTGAAAGAAACAAGAAGGCAAAACACACCCAGCAGGCGACAGGACTGTGGGAAAACAGGAGGAAGAAGAGAATCAATATTTCTGATATGTGGAGCTGGAGGAAGTTGCCGAAAGTTAATTGGACTGGCAAGAAGTGAGGAGATGCTCCACAGAAGCGTCCACGAAAGAAACATGTCGATAACAGCAATTACATGAAGGAGCAGGATGATAGGACATGTGCAAGAAATATAGGAATAACTTCCATGTTTGTACAGGGAAGCGTAGAGGGTCATAATTTTAGAAGAAGGCAGGTATTCCAATATTTACGACAAATAATTTAGTAAGCTGGATCGATATATTATCCGCGTAACGAAAGAATGGCCAAACGTGCCTCACTGCTTCTCCGCCATTTGCATTGAGTGCCTCAGTATAACATTGTTACGTAGTTTTGGCACCTCAAAGCATAGATAGGCATGCTTCTCCACTCACAAGTCATTCACACGTTCATACATAGGGCCTATATGCCTACGGACATTCACACGCGTCTTTACTTTTTGTATGGGACAACTGAAAACAGTTACAATAATTTTGTCCGAAGATTGCCGGGACTGGAAAATAACGTCCTTGGCTCACTCACAGAAAGCTGGAATTTGTTTAAAAGAAAATTTAGAAAGCAGCGCAGCTTGAGCATGAGAGGGAGGGGGCAGCATGCGTGTTCGAAAAATAATTACCTTTCACAGCGTAGTTAGTTGTTAAATGATTGTGCCTTCGATTGAACTGGAAGAAGCATATTACAGAGCTTCTCAAACAGTTACGTTCAGCTACTTTTGCTCTTCATACAATGCTAATCCTAGAAACAAACGAATAAACCTCTTGACATATTGTGCATATAATGTCGTACAGGATAATTTTATGGAGTAACCCATAACTTAGTAAGAAAGTACTGATTGCACAAAAGTGAGCAGTAAGAATAATATGTGGTGTTCACCCTCCGATGTCACGTACGTACCTCTTCAAGGAGCTAGGCATTTTAACTACGCTGTCACATTAGATATTTTCGCCCATGAAATGAAAGTAATCGATCTCAATTTGAGAACAGCAGTGTTCATACCCACAGCACTAGAGGGAAAAATGCTCTTTATTACCCACTGTTTAAGATGGCAATGGCTCAGAGAGGACTTCAATATGCAGCAACAAAAATTTTTGATCATTTTCCCAATGATATAAAATATCTGACAGGTGGCGAAGCAAGTTTTAAATCTAATATAAAATCATTTCTCCTGGACCGCTGCTTCTATCGACGAACTTCTGCTTAAAAACTGGTAGCCAGTAAAATAAATTACCACTAATTATGTATATATATCCTGTAAACAGACTCGTTCACATCACTTCGATTAAAGAATCGTTGAAATGATTTATGGTACATGTAACTAATTAACTAACCAACACAGATGAAGCTAAAGGGAAGCATGAGTAAGCTCAAGTGTGCACTCCAAAGATGGAACAAGTCAGTGTGAAACGTCCTCAGTGTTACGTTTATAATCGAAAACAAAGATGAGTAGAAAAATCGGCAGAGGGAAATACCTGGCATGTTTAATTACGATTACAAGATCACAGTAGAATTACTCAGTGCCTACGGCAGTGTTTGCGTGTGAAGAAGTTTGCCTGTCCTACGTACCATAGTTATCGATGAGGAGAGGTTGGCCCGCACCGTGTAGAAGTACTTGACCATAGACTCATGGCGTCTCCAGCCGCTATGTGCAGCTCTGTCTGGCCCTCCCCCTGCAAAACAGGTCATCGGAAAGGCGTAAGGTAAGGTAACCGTGTCTTCAGAAACCTTCAATGTAAGCTCGCATTTCTGTTAATTAACAAATAATTAAATATTTTGTATAGGCAAATAAATATTCAAATTCAGATTCAAATTCAGCCAGAACTCAGCCTGTCATGGCCTTCAGATTCTGTTAATATAAGAGGTCTCATGGCTATGGAATTGTAGTAATGTAAGCACGATACTTGTAGGATACGGTCAGCGGGAAGTAGAGAGGCGAACACACAAGGTCGCTACCAAGCAATAAGACGTCTGATATACAATGGTTGTAACAGCGGCCAGACAGCAGAGGCGAACGCGTAAACAGAAGCAAGGTCGTCCGCGTTTGAGAATCACTTCAACCGAGTTTGAACACTTCCAGAAATCAGGGAAGAATCAGGGGAAAGCGACACTATGAGAGAAATGCATCTAAGAGCCCCGAAAAATTAGGATATTTGAGGCCAGCACAGGCAATAAAGGCAGTCAGGAGCGATTACCAGGAAGCAGCTAGGAGCAATACGACCGACAAGTTGTCGGGAGCAGTCATTATAAGGTGTCTCTCTGATGATGATGCGGTAACAACTATGAGAAGTCCTGAAAAATTTGAGGGAGGAGAACTGAGCTTTCGATAACTATCCAGCAACAGGTATTATCTTGAGTGTTAGGCCTGTTAGAAAAGGACATGCTCTCAAGAGTATGTCTCTGGCAGTAGTGACTAGTGATGTTTGATATTTTCCATGTCTCAGAATATAAAGAGGGGAAGAAGCGCTATTTTACAGACTTTCCTATTGTGAATGACTGCGTACAGTCGCAACGACTCATAGTTCATATTTTTCGTGTATCGGAATATTAAGAAGACAAGCGGTGTCTTGCACTTATCTCTCATTGACGTTAACTATATGATTGTGTATTGCAAGCACAGCTCTCGCCTCAGGTGGCGAACGGCAGAGGTCAGGAACCGGGAGTTGTTGGAAAGGGCTAATACACTGCTGTCCATTAAAATTGCTACACAACGAAGATGACGTCCTACAGACGCGAAATTTAACCGACAAATAAATGGCTCGCGATACGATATCGTATCGCTATGGGACTTAACAGCTGCGATCATCAGTCTCCTAGAACTTAGAACTACTTAAACCTAACTAACCTAAGGACATCACACACATCCATGCCCGAGGCAGGATTCGAACCTGCGACCGTAGCAGTCACGCGGTTCTGGACTGAGCGCCTAGAACCGCACGGCCACCGCGGCCGGCTTTAACCGACAGGAAGAAGATGCTGTGATACGCAAATGATTAGCTTTTCAGAGCATTCACACAAGGGTGGCGCCGGTTGTGATACCTACAACGTACTGACATGAGGAAAGTTTCCAACTGATTTCTCATACACAAATAGCAGTTGACCGCCGTTGCCTGGTGAAACGTTTTTGTGATGCCACGTGTAAGGAGGAGAAATGCGTATCATCACGTTTCCGACTATGATAAAGGTCGGACTGTAGCCTATCGCGATTGCGGTTTATCGTATCGCGACATTGCCGCTCGCATTGATCGAGATCCAATGACTGTTAGCAGAATATGGAATCGGTGGGTTCAGGAGGGTAATACGGAACGCCGTGCTGGATCCCAACGGCCTCGTATCACTGGCAGTCGAGATGAAGGGCATCTTATCTGCATGGTTGTAACGGATCGTGCAGCCACGTCTCGATCCCTGAGTCAACAGATGGGGACGTTTGCAAGACAACAACCATCTGCACGAACAGTTCGACGACGTTTCCACCAGCATGGACTATCAGCTCGGAGACCATGGCTGCGGTTACCCTTGACGCTGCATCACAGACAGGGGCGTCTGCGAACGACGAACCTGGGTGCACGAATGGCAAAAAGTCATTTTTTCGGATGAATCCAGGTTCTGTTTACAGCATCATGATGATCGCATCCGTGTTTGGCGACATCGCGGTGAACGCACATTGGAAGCGTGTATTCGTCATCGCCATACTGGCGTATCACCCAGCGTGATGATATGGGGTGCCATTGGTTACAAGTCTCGGTCATCTCTTTTTCGCATTGACGGCACTTTGAACAGTGGACGTTACATTTTCGATGTGTTACGACTCGTGGCTCTACCCTTCATTTGATCCCTGCGAAATCCAACATTTCAGCAGGATAATGCACGACCGCATGTCGCAGGTCCTGTACGGGCCTTTCTGGATACAGAAAATGTTGGACTGCTGTCCTGGTCAGCACATTCTCCAGATCTCTCACCAATTGAAAACGCCTGGTCAACGGTGGCCGAGCAACTGGCTCGTCACAGTACGCCAATCACTACTTTTGATGATCTGTGGCATCGTGTTGAAGCTGCATGGGCAGCTGTACCTGTATACGCCATCCAAGCTCTGTTTGACTCAATGCCCAGGCATATCAAGGCCGTTATTACGGCCAGAGGTGATTGTTCTGAGTACTGATTTCTCAGGATCTATGCACCAAAACTGCGTGAAAATGTAATCACATGTCAGTTCTAGTTGTCCAATGAATACCCGTTTATCATCTGCATTTCTTCTTGGTGTAGCAATTTTAATGGCCAGTAGTGTACACAGAGTGGTACGGTGTACTCACTGATTTGCAAAGACATAAAGCTGTTGTAAGAAACTCTCCGAATAAGGCTGAACTATTGGTAGATAACAGTTCTTAAATCGAATCGTTAAGTTTTGCACCTTTATTCACTTCTTACGAAACCGACAACTTCTCCTCTCCGTTCCAAAATCACCAGTGTTAAGGATCCTAGGAAACTTTCTCCCTCTCACTCCGTTAAAGGTAACTTGCCAGACCTCAGCCGATGTTGTCGTTAACGTGCTAGCTGTGCCATGCCGGCCACACCTTCGTCCAAGCTGGTGATATAGAATCTGTACGGGGAAGCGACAAGCCCCATTTTTATGCAGAACTTTATTGACATAAACAGCGATAGGAAAAGGCAGAGCCGGCAGTTGTGGCCCAGCGGTTCTAGGCGCTTCAGTCTGGAACCGCGCGACCGCTACGGTCGCAGTTTCGAATCCTGCTTCGGGCATGGATGTGTGTGATGTCCTTAGGTTAGTTAGGTTTAAGTAGTTCAAAGTTCTAGGGTACTGATGACACCAGAGGTTAGGTCCCATAGTGCTCAGAGCCATTTGAACCATTTTGAAAAGGCAGATTTTTGGAAGAGTATTACAGTTGTCGGCAGGTCACATGAATCAGTGTGGTTCAGTCGGTGAAAAGCGCAGCGTGCAATGTAGGAGTGGCAAACAGCGGGACGGAACATCGGGATAGCATCACAAGACAACAGAGCGGCCTCAAGTATCGAGAGCAGTGCTGTAGAAATATTGAGGTACTAAACAATTTTTGACAGAATACTGAACATAGTGAAAAATGTGGTGCAATCTATGGTAAAATTGACAACAGCTAATGCCGTAAAAGGAAATGGCAGTAATAAAGCATGGCTCAAAAGGAATCACTGTAGGTGTCTTTAATAAGACATTTAATGACATGTCTTTAATAAGACATTTAACAAGACATTAATCATTTATCTGTGAATCAGTGTCAAGGAAAGATGGACGCACTCAAGCGGAGCTCACCATCATCTTGAAGCTAACGAAGAGCATATTATACGCACATGTAGTAGAATACGACATCAAAGAGGAAGGTCCACAAGAACATTGATTCAAGATAAAGACTCATGAATTTCAATGATCAAGATTAAAGTTATCAGTCATACACTGAAGCGCCAAAACATCTAGTATAGGCATGCTAATTCAAATACAGAGATATGTAAACAGGCAGAATACGGCGCTGCGGTCGGCAACGCCTGTGTAAGGCAAAAAGCGTCTGGTGCAGCTGTTAGATCGGTTACTGCTGCTACAATGGCAGGTTATCAAGATTTAAGTGAGTTTCAACGTGGTGTTATAGTCAGCGCACGAGCTATGGGACACAGCATCTCCGAGGTAGCGATGAAGTGGTGATTTTTCCGTACGACCATTTCGCGAGTGCACCGTGATTATCAAGAATCCGGTAAAACACGAAATCTCCGAGATCAGTTCAGCAGAAAAAAGATCCTGCAAGAACGGGACCAACGACGACTGAAGAGAATCGTTCAATGTGAAAGAAGTGCAACCCTTCCTCAAACTGCTGCAGATTCAATACTGGGCCACCAACAAGTGTCAGCGAGAGACCCATTCAAGGAAACATCATCGATATGGGCTTTCGGAGCCGAAGGCCCACTCGGGTACCCTTGATGACTGCACGACACAAAGCTTTACGCCTCACCTGGGCCCGTCAACAGCGACATGGGCTGTTGATGACTGGAAACCTGGTCGGACGAGTCTCGTTTCAAATTGTATCGAGCAGATGGACGCGTACGTGTACGGAGGCAATCTCATGAATCCATGGACCCCACATGTCAGCAGCGGACCGCTCAAGATGGTGGAGGCTCTGTAATGGTGTGAGGCGTGTGCCGTTGGAGTGATATGGGACTCCTGATATGTCTAGATACGACTCTGACATCATACGTCCAGAACTGCTACAGAGTGGCTCCAGGAACCCTCTTCTGAGTTTAAAAACTTCCACTGGCCACCACTCCCCAGACATGAACATTATTGAACATATCTAGGATGCCTTGCAACGTGCTGTTCAGAGGAGATCTACACTCGCTCGTAATCTTACGGATTTGTAGACAGCCCTGCAGGATTCATGATGTGAGTTCCCTCCAGCACTACTTCAGACACAGTCGAGTCAATGACGTGTTGTGTTGCGGCACTCTTGCGCGCACGTGGGGGCCCTACACGATATTAGGCAGGTGTACCTGTTTATTTGTTTTGTTTTTTGTCTTCAGTGTATATTCTCTCACTAACATTTCATTATAATCGAATTACGTTATATTAACAAATATTAAAAATCCAGTGGGCAATTAAACATTTAAAAATTAACAATCAAAAGTCCAAAACCAGAAAAACTTAGTAGATAGCGAGTTATTTTTGCTCCCCGTCGCAGGATATGTTGCAGTGGAAATATTATCACTAAATTCCACATGCGTAGTTTTATTATTACTATCTGCAATACAGCAGTACTGACGAGGAATAGTAACAGTGTTAGTGAAGTACTTCGGTATGAAACCAGCCCCGTGTTTCTGTCATGTTATTAACACTGTATCTAAATAGAGTAACAGCCTTGCAAAGGATGTGAACTAACCTTATATAATCTTACAATGATTTTACTGGAAAAGTTTGTTGAGGCATGCAACGTACTTAAATTGAGTACTTAGGAATTACTGATGTAAGTACACATGTCACGTGATAGACCGTGGATAGTATTTCTTTTGAATATTTTGATGCTTGATTAGAAGTTATGGTTCGAGTCACTAGACGGAGTCGATCGCGATAGTAAGAACACTGAAAATACTGAGTTGAAGAAAGAGGAAATAATGGTAAAAGGTTACGGCGATCGCAATCCCTAGAACAGAAACAAATTCTCAAACTGTGCAGTCGCAGCCAAAGCAAGACGTGGCAGAGATGACGTCAGAGCTGATAGTGGGGATAAAGCTTTTGGGCCCAAGCAACAACAATGACGTGCTAACATAGGTGATATTACTTCACGGTTTGTTACTCGCCAGCTTATCTAGATCAGTGTTACTCAACCGAAGAGGGGACAGTCCGCAGTGTACTTGCCGAAGGCGACACGACAAAAACTCGTTTCTCACTCATGCGTAATAAGGATAAGCAGCCACGCCCGATGGAAGCCGTGCAATCGCCTATACCGACACAAGAGGGCCAGGATACGGCGGGCAGAGGAATTGCACCTGGGCATTTCCGATTACTTTTACAGGTAATTCAAGAGCAACGTGAAGTTGCAAGAAAACAAGGTAACGAACGAAGTCAGGCTGCACAAAAACAAGGTAAAAAACACACGCGGAAACAACGTGAAGCAATTGACAAACAAGGTAACACATTACCCTGTTTCAGCAATCGTTACAAGAGAGAGAGCGATACACTTATCGACCAAAGCGCATTGATAAGCACAATTGAAAACTCAGTAGTAGCCACAAACGGCACGTTGCAGGAACATTACAACCAACTTGTAACAATCGTGACGTACAGATTATTGAATTGTAAAGTACTTTTGAGCATTCCATCACGGAACTAGCTTACTAAAATCAGAATTTGACTGAAACAGGCGAACAAGTTCAGGTTCTGGCAGTACGTTGTCATAAGAAGGAGAGCAGTGTACAGAGTCAAACATTCAGAGAAATTCAGTAAAATACAGGACAACAGGTGCGTGGAATACGCTCCTACTGAACCTGTAGCAGCTGCAGATCCTACCGAAAATCAGGACAAATGGCATCACGTGGGTCAAGGTCTGGTATTGTAAATAGCTGGAGGAGACACCAGGCTAGCACGACAACACAACAGGACGACATCAGATGTCGAGAGTAATGGATGTAAGAGAGAACCACGATGAAACAGCTTCATTTGTGATGTGAGCGGAGGAAATATCTGGATTAGGGCTACCATAGAACTGATCCGGCGGTCAGTGTGTCGATAAGAGGGAAGAGAATCTGGCAGATACAAGTTTTGGAAACACCAGAGATTTGTCAACTGATGCAGCTATGGACATCTAGTAACATATCTGCGAATCAATTCGAGTGTGTACTCGCAGCTAACTGGGGGGGAAGATAGGAAGATGGATTTTATTATTTTGATGGTTGTACATAGCTGCAAAGAATGTCAGCTGGTCTGAACTGCCATGCAGCAGAAATACAAGGAGCGTCTGAAAAGTCTGTGCAAAAATAAAAACTGCTTACGTGTTTAGGGTAAACCTTTTTTATTTTTCTTCATAGTCTCCGTTTAGACTTACACACTTCGTCCAACGCTGTTCTAATTTGTTAATCCCTTCCGAATGATAGGAATTGTCCAAGTCTGCAAAATAGCTATTAGTTGCTGCAATCACCTCCTCGTTTGAATAAAATTTTTGTCCCGCCAGCCATTTCTTCAAATTGGGGAATTAATAGTAGTCCAAGGGAGCCAAGTCTGGAGAATAGGGAGGATGTGAAACGAGATGGAATCCTATTTCCATTAATTTTGCGACCACAACTTTTGAGGTGTGTGCTGGTGCATTGCTGTGATGAAAAAGGACTTTTTTGTGGTCCAATCGCCGAGGTTTTTCTTGCAGCTTGGTTTTCAAACGCTCCAATAACGATGAATAATATGTACCTGTAATAGTTTTACCCTTTTCCAGATACTCGATGAGGATTATCCCTTGCGAATCCCAAAAGACATTCACCATAACCTTTCCGGCCAAAGGACTGGTCTTCGCCTTTTTTGGTGCAGATTCTCCCTTGGGAACCCATTGTTTAATTTATTGTTTGGTCTCAGGAGTATAGTAATGTATCCTTGTTTCATCCACAGTGACGAAACGACGCTTAAGGTCCTGCGGATTCTCCCTGAACAGCTGAAAACCATCCTTGCAACACTTTACACGATTCCGTTTTTGGTCAAGCGTGAGCGATCGCGGAACCCATTTTGACGATAGCTTTCTCATGAAATAATTTATGCAAAATATTATGTACCCGTTCATTTGAGATGCCCACAACACTAACAATCTCATGCACCTTAACTCTGTTGTCATCCATCACCATATCATGGATTTTATCAATGATTTCTGGAGTCGTAACCTCCACAGGGCGTCCAGAACGTTCAGCACCACTTGTGCCCACATGGCCACTCCGAAAATTTTGAAACCACTTATAAACTGTTCTAATTGAAGGTGCAAAGACACCGTAATGTTTATCAAGCTTCTATTTAGTCTCCTGAGGCGTTTTGCCTTTCATGAAGTAATGTTTAATCCCCACACGAAATTGTTCTTCTTCCATTTTTAGACAGTCACTCGACTTCTTTGATTCACACGAATGCCAAACACAAAGAAATAGACCAATATGGCTGAAACCTGGAGTGCATTCTTTCCAAAGATGCTACTAACTAAACATGACCCTTCGACCATAAATATAATAGACTGGCCCTGACGTCATTTTTGTGGCTCCAACATCTCTGGGCTAAAGTCACGTGAATGTTGGCAAAACATCGTTCTTTCGTGTTGCGCTTATGGCTGTACTCAGCGTTTTGTTTGGGAAATGGCATTACATTTCACGTGCAAGTGTTTATGTGATAGTGCAGATGAGTTTATTGAAATCTGCTGAAGTGACTTTTATATGTTTTTACACTTGAAATAGAGTATCACGTAAATTAAAGTGTTGAAAGTGATGCCTGTAAAGTCAGACTCATATTACATTTTGGAAAGTATCTTTGATAATTCGGTTACAGAAGTAAGTATAACTGTTTCTCGTTCCTACTCAAAGGTTCCCTAAGGATGAAAACCGAAGGCAGCTTTCCCTGGAACGGAAAAATTTTAAGCCATCTGCACATAAGCGCCCTTTTTTATATACAAGTGAGATTATAATATGGTAAGAGCACCTATAGTCGACAGATGAAGAGAATTTTTTTCTACCTTCTAATACTATTAAATAAATGTAGGTTCCAAAATTATTTTCTGAAACTTCAGGGTCTCATCTTTCATCTAAAACATAATTTTTTTTAAAACTGATAGTTTAAACTTTTGTAAAAATAGTAGGAACTGAACCTTTGAAGTGCACCTAAAATTGATACTTTAAAATGGACCTGCTCCTAAAGTCGACAATTTTGGCACCTATAGTTGACATAATTCCCATATCCCATTTTCTTTTATAAGTGACTAGAGCTCAAAACGGGGCGAATCCAATGTTTAAAGTTTTGACACGAGCCCGCTCTTACTGTTTAAAAGAATTTTAACGACATTTTACTTTAATTGATAGTTTATAGTAATTTCGTCCAGCTGCCCACCAGAGGGGCGTTCAATGTATTTGTTAGATTTTATAAATGGTACTGTGAACAAATCCAGGTCAAATGTAGTTCTCACATAATTTTTCGCAAATAAAAAAGTAATTTGTGTTGGAAGCGTTTGGCAGCCAATTGAGAAATGTGGGTAAAATACGATACAAACATAGGATGGCAGACCGCTGATTTGAAATCCCGCCACGTTTTGCCAACAGTCACGTGGTTTATGCTGGAGCCACACCAGCCCTATAGCTTCTGCACAGCAAGGCCAGTCTACTAGAATCTATGGTCGAAGACATGACCTCGATACCCTCTGGTGGCGGCATCTCTCGGACTTTGCACGGACTTTTCAGACGCCCCTCGTATTTAGACTGAAGTTTTTAGAAAGGCACAACTCACAAACTCGTCAGTTTGAGGAGAAGGCTGAACTTCTCAATGCACATAATGGTAGAAACGGTGGTAAATTTAAAATGAAATGAATTATCCTTAGTAAATATTTATTTGATTTAAACGATAATTATCCTATTTCGGCGACATTATTAATCCCACGGTATTTAACTACTTATCTACTCAGGTTACTTCTTTATAAATTATTTCGCTAACCTGCCTACTAAATTGCAAGGGACTAAAGTCAGTCGTTCAGTACATCCATGGGCTTCAGAGCGCCGGTGTGCGACGAATCTGTACGACATTACAACGAGCCGCCTAATCGTTTAGGTCGCGTACAGCCCACACAAATAAAAGACTTAAAATCTTCTGGTGCAGTCGTAACAAGACCTTGCAGCTTTCCTGTTTTTCATGTTTCAAAGCCTCCAGTATCTCACCCAGTGTATAACCGTCTTCCTGATTAGCGAGTTCGTCCCTTTCTTTTGTTGGACACATTATTTTTTCCGCTTCATCGTATTTTTCAGTACCTAGATCATCTTAAAGTCTTACAAAAAACTCTTTATTAAAGACATTTCTTCTTAAACTATTTCTTTCTTACCTGTTGGTTGGTTGGTTGTTTTTGGGGAAGGAGAGCAGACAACGAGGTCATCGGTCTCATCGGATTAGGAAAGGACGGGGAAGGAAGTCGGCCGTGCCCTTTGAAAGGAACCATCCCGGCATTTGCCTGGAGCGATTTAGGGAAATCACGGAAAACCTAAATCAGGATGGCCGGACGCGGGGTTGAACCGTCGTCCTCCCGAATGCGAGTCCAGTGCCTAACCACTGCGCCACCTCGCTCGGTCTTACCCGTTGTTTCACATGTTTGTAGACCACCTCTTGCTACAATAAACATCATTTTTTGTAGTTGTGTGTGAGTCTATGATACAATAATTAAGAAAAATGAAATGAAATGAGCGTAGGGCATTGCTGGCCGGGAGGCCCCATCGGGGAAAGTTCGGCTACCAAGTGCAAGTCTTATTTCAGTCGACGCCACACTGGGCGACTTGCGCGCCGGAGATAAGGATGAAATGATGATGAGGACAACGCAACACCCCGTCCCCGAGCGGAGAAAATCTTCAACACGGCCGGGAATTGAACCCGGGCCCGCTTGCACGGGAGGTGAGCACGTTACTACCTTTTTTAATTTTTTTTTTATTTTGTTCGATATAGTTCGTTACATTTGGTCTGGCCGGACGTCACAAGACATCCGCTGAGCTGCCGTGCTGTCTTTTAAAATCCATGCCCGAGGCAGGTTTCCGAACCTGCGACCGTAGCAGCCGCGTGGTTCCGGACTGAAGCGCCTAGAACCGCTCGGCCACAGAGGCCGGCATCACCCAGCTAAACAGGCGGACAACAATTAAGAAGTTTTCCTTACTGCTGTTCTGTCGAGGTTGCATTCCTGCATTTATCTTCATCTATCGAACTTGTCACTGACTGCAGCCCCGTTGTGTAAGCACAGCACTTGGGAAAACAAAAACCTGGTAATTAGACGTATATGTCAACTGGAGCAATTAAGCTGCTGCAGTGGTAAAACTTATATAAGACGAAATACAGGGTGATTCAAAAAGAATACCACAACTTTAAAAATGTGTATTTAGTGAAAGAAACATAATATAACCTTCTGTTATACATCATTACAAAGAGTATTTAAAAAGGTTTTTTTTTCACTCAAAAACAAGTTCAGAGATGTTCAATATGGCCCCCTCCAGACACTCGAGCAATATCAACCCGATACTCCAACTCGTTCCACACTCTCTGTAGCATATCAGGCGTAACAGTTTGGATAGCTGCTGGTATTTCTCGTTTTAAATCATCAATGATGGCTGGGAGAGGTGGCCGAAACACCATATCCTTAACATACCCCCATAAGAAAAAATCGCAGGGGGTAAGATCAGGGCTTCTTGGAGGCCAGTGATGAAGTGCTCTGTCACGGGCTGCCTGGCGGCCGATGCATCGCCTCGGGTAGTTGACATTCAGGTAGTTACAGACAGATAAGTGCCAATGTGGTGGCGCTCCATCCTGCTGAAATATGAATTGTTGTGCTTCTTGTTCGAGCTGAGGGAACAGCCAATTCTCTAACATCTCCAGATACTGTAGTCCAGTTACAGTAGCACCTTCGAAGAAAAGGGACCAAATACTTTATTGACTGAAATGGCACAGAAAACGTTCACCTTAGGCGAGTCACGTTCATACTGAGTTGTTTCCCGCGGATTCTCAGTGCCCCACGCTGAACAACTGTCGTCGATTCACTTCTGCCGTTCTCAATAACACAAAAAGCTTTCTGTTGAGCGGTCGCCATCTTAGCATCAACTGACGCTGACGCCTAGTCAACAGCGCCTCAAGCGAACAAATGTACAACTAAATGAAACTTTGTAGCTCCCTTAATTCGCCGACAGATAGTGCTTAGCTCTGCCTTTTGTCGTTGCAGAGTTTTAAATTCCTAAAGTTGTGGTATTCTTTTTGAATCACCCTGTATTGTGAGCAGATGCTCACATCACGTATTTGCAAAGTGGTGGGACACGTGACATTGGTTTTTGAGGCACAACTGACAATCTTGTCTCCTATTGGTGGGTTTGAGGCTAGACCGACAGACGCAACGCACTAACTTAACAGTCATGGACTGTGCGGCTGGTCCCGGCGGAGGTTCGAGTCCTCCCTCGGGCATGGGTGTGTGTGTTTGTCCTTAAGATAATTTAGGTTAAGTAGTGTGTAAGGTTAGGGACTGCTGACCTTAGCAGTTAGGTCCCATAAGATTTCACACACATTTGAACTAACTTGACAGGGACCTTAGCTTTTTTCTGGCTTGCGAGTGGTTAGGTAAGCTAATGAATGGGAAGGTAAACAAGTTAACTTTGGTGGTCAGATGATGTCCATGCTACGCGGAGTCGTAAAGCTACGAACTATGTTTATTGAGCATAGGAATATTCACATTTTGTGCAATAGTTCCGCCTAACTCTGTGCGAACTTGTCAGTTAATACTGTGAAATGAACTAATGAGGCACAACATTACAGCGACTGCCTACCGTGAAAATTAATACCTCCTGGTGGCGTTAAGGTCACGTGATTTGGTAAAGAAATAAGTGGAGATGGGACGAATGGGGACTCATTCCAGCGACAATACGAGTCGAAAATGGGAAAATCTACAGACATAAGCAAAACGACAAAGAGAAGATTGTTATGGGCCGAGCATGCAGCTGGTCGCTTGCTCGCTTGCTGCTGTAGTGACCAGCTGTGGAAAACGGGAAGGATGGCGAAGCTACTACTAGGCGACAAGCCGTATGACGTTCGTTCCTCATCACTGAACGAGGGTGACGGAGGATTGCCCGCTCTGTAAAGAAAATTAGGCGGCGATCGGCGGCGGAACTGAGGACAAGTTACAATGCTGATGCATGCACAAGTGCTTCGGAGCACACTTTCAGCTCACTTTGCTGAATACGGGGATCGAGAGCGGACGACCGCTATGTGTACCCACATTGACTCGACAACAGCGTCAATTACAATTGCAGGGAGCATAGTATCTATCTACATAAATGATCTTTTGGATAGTGTGGATAGCAGTGTGCGGCTGTTTGCTGATGATGCTGTGGTGAACGGGAAGGTGTCGTCGTTGAGTGACTGTAGGAGGATACAAGATGACTTGGACAGCATTTGTGATTGGTGTAAAGAATGGCAGCTAACTCTAAATATAGATAAATGTAAATTAATGCAGATGAATAGGAAAAAGAATCGCGTAATGTTTGAATACTCCTTTAGTACTGTAGCGCTTGACACAGTCACGTCGATTAAATATTTGGGCGTAACATTGCGAGCGATATGAAGTGGGACAAGCATGTAACGAAAGTTTTGGGGAAGGCGGATAGTCGTCTTCGGTTCATTGGTAGAATTCTGGGAAGATGTGGTTCATCTGTAAAGGAGACCGCTTATAAAACACTACTACGACCTATTCTTGAGTACTGCTCGAACGTTTGAGATCCCTATCAGGTCGGATTGAGGGAGGACATAGAAGCAATTCAGAGGCGGGCTGCTAGATTTGTTACTGGTAGGTTTGATCATCACGCGAGTGTTACGGAAATGCTTCAGGAACTCGGGTGGGAGTCTCTGGAGGAAAGGAGGCGTTCTTTTCGTGAATCGCTACTGAGGAAATTTAGAGAACCAGCATTTGAGGCTGACTGCAGTGCAATTTTACTGCCGCCAACTAAAATTTCGCGGAAAGACCGCAAAGATAAGATAAGAGAGATTAGAGCTCGTACAGAGGCATATAGGCAGCCATTTTTCCCTAGTTCTGTTTGGGAGTGGAACAGGGAGAAAAGATGCTAGTTGTGGTACGACATACCCTCCGCCACGCACCTTATGGTGGATTGCGGAGTATGTATGTAGATGTAGATGTAGATCGCGGGTCTGTGGGAAAGTGTTACCTACAAGGATGAACCACGTTTTTCGTTACACCAACTCGATGGCCGCGTCAGGATACGGCGTCATTCAGACGAACGGATGATCGAAACGCGCACTGCGCCACGATCGGAGGCTGGCGGGGGAGGGTGGAGGGGGGGGGGGGGCGGCGCTTGTTACGTGTTGGGAGACAATCAACTGGCCTGCCGTGATGGGACGTGTGGTAGTAACCTAGTAACCAGTAACGTTATTGTGGACCACCTGCGTTCCTTCTTGCTTGAGGTCTTTTCCGAGGTCAGTGGCATCCTCCAGCCAGAACCTCGATACAGTTGTTTGCGTTACATGGTGGGAATGCTCCGCTGATGCCTCGACTACAAAATTCGCCTGATCTGTAAACGGTGGGACACTTGTGGGACGCTCCGTGCGCACAAAACGTGGCCTGCATTTGACCAGAAGCGCATGAGCTCCGCATAGGCGCCTGGTGCCCTACACCTACGGAAAGCTACCAATGACTTGTCGCACCCATCTCACGCAGAATGGATGCTGTATAGCTTCCCAAATGTTCACCAAGACGCTATTCAGCATGCGATCATGACCTCTTTACCCCTGAGATAAAAATAATGGCAGGAAATTTCTCTTTCCATTTTTTACAGCAAAATAATAAACAAGCGTGACACGAATGCAAATGAAATATTTTTTTCATGATTCACTAAGGTGTAAATGGAGGTGCCCATACGTGAACCACAAGGCTCACCTATCGTGAAACCGTACTGCTCTCTGTAGTTTCCTTCCTCTTTCTTCAATAAAGACATTTTATTCAGCAATAGATGTACTTTATTCGAAACAGTAATCACTATATGCTAGTGCACACAGAGAAGAAGATTCTTAATATTAAAATTTTTCGAATATGATTTCCAATAAAGATTTTTCGCGATGTTGTGAAATAACTTCATAAATGGCTCCGAGCACTATGGGACTTAACATCTGAGGTCACCAGTCCCCTAGAACTTAGAACTACTTAACCTAACTAACCTAAGGACATCACACACACCCATGCCCGAGGCAGGATGCGATCCTGCGACCGTAGCGGTCGGTCGGTTCCAGACTGAGGCGCCTAGTACCGCTCGGCCACACCGGCCGGCGAATCTGTGTTCCCTAGACCCATATTAGAAACGGCAATCGCTCACTCAAGCGTAACGACGTTAGCAGAGGAAAGAATCTTGTGCGGTGCTCTCCTGCTAGTTGAACATTTTTCCTATCTGGTAAGGAGGGATATCTTACGCCAAATGCCGGCCGCGGTGGCCGTGCGGTTCTGGCGCTGCAGTCCGGAACCGTGGGACTGCTACGGTCGCAGGTTCGAATCCTGCCTCGGGCATGGGTGTGTGTGATGTCCTTAGGTTGGTTACGTTTAAGTAGTTCTAAGTTCTAGGGGACTTATGGCCTAAGATGATGAGTCCCATAGTGCTCAGAGCCATTTGAACCATTCTTACGCCAAATATGTGATGGAAATGCAAGGGATAGAATAGGTGATCTTCAAACAGAAAGATTCCCAAAAATAAGTAACAAAATTATATTTATTAAATATGAAGAAATACTCAAATTATGCTTCTTCTTGTGAAATATGCTGCACAATTAATTGTTTGAAATAATTACGAGTCCTTTAAAACATTGAAGTCCTGTCACTGTGCCTCGGAGTGATGCCTACGTAGAGTCCAGAGCTGGCCTACGCTGCCTACGGAGCCTGAGTCTCGGAGACGACGGACGATCACTGCAGCCTGTAGAGTCGGTGGTAATTGCAGACAGTACGCGGCTCGGCGCACTGAGGAGAACTGTCCGCCGTACCCACTCACTCACTTGCCTTTTGGAGATCTCTTGATCTGTTTTCTTTTGTAGTTCTGGCACTTGTGGTGCCTTGCCTACTTACGTGCTCTTTCCTTTTAAATCTTCTCTTTCTGGTATGTCTGCTTTAAGGGCCATTCTTCTTTTATTAACCTATTTCTCTTATTTCGCGTTCTATACAGGCAATAGGTCCGGCCACATTCTGGTCGGCCGCCAGTGTATCTGGTTGTCCAGATTGGCGATTAATGGGTTTTCAGACCGCTGCGCCTCTTCATAGAATTGGCGGGCGGTCTGTTTGATGCAGTCCCTTAACATTGGAGCACCAGCTTGCTCGTGAAGTTCCATAGTGGGGAAACGTCTGGGTAGGTGCAGAGCAAGGCAAAGAGCTTTGTTCTGCACTTCCTGTAGTTTTTCAGTGTGGATGTTGGCAGCATTTCCCCATACCACAGAAGCGTACTTTAAAATGGACCTAATAAGTGCCAGGTATAGTGTTAATCCACACTGAGTGGATAGCGTCGTAGTTGGATTTAAGGTTGGATAAAGCGTGCTTAGGTGACCCAAAGATTTTCCTCTTACTTCGCAGACGTGAAGTCCTTAGGTCATGTGCCGATCTAGGGTTATGCCGAGGTATTTTCCGGTTTGTGAACGTGGGATGGGGCCTCCCATGATACGAAGCGGTACTAAATCCGCAGGAAGTTTTTTCCTGGTGATGACCAGAGCTTGGCTTTTAGCCGCATTCATCTTGAGACGTCATTTGGTCACCCAAGATCCAAGGTTGTCGCATGCTTCTTGCAGACGACGCCTCATTATGTGGGCGTTGAGACTGCGCACAAAGAGCTCAGTGTCGTGTCCGTAAAGCGCAAGCTCCACTCTGGGAATATTCGGTGTGTCAGAAGTATGCCGCGCGGAATTAGCCGAGCGGACTCGGGCGCTGCAGTCATGGACTGTGCAGCTGGTCCCGGAGGAGGTTCGAGTCCTCCCTCGGGCATGGCTGTGTGTGTTTGTCCTTAGCATAACTTAGGTTAAGTAATGTGTAAGCTTAGGGACTGATGACCTTAGCAGTTAAGTCCCATAAGATTTCACACACATTTGAACATTTTTTGTCAGACGTATACAGAGTGTACAGCATTGGACCAAGAACGGACCCCTGCGGCGCTCCCTCCCGCATTCGAAAAGTGCGGTCACTCAGGTAGGATTTGAGCAGGTGGACTTGTGACTCCGGTACCACCAGTACAAGAAGCTTGTACAGGAGGCCGTGATGCCGCACGCTACCGAATGCCTTACACACGTCGAGGACTACCGCCCCAAGGTACTCTCTACAGTCCAGTTCAGCCAACCTTAGGAGCTGTCGTTGGGTTGAGTGCCTCCTCCAGAAACCGAACTGCCCATCCGGAAGGAGGTGCTCATCCTCCACATGTCTGCATAGCCGTTTGGTGTAAAGCCTTTCAAAAACCTTAGAGAGGGCTGGCAGTAGGCTTACCGGCTTGTAGTTGTGCTCGGATCTTGTATCCTTAGCTCAGTGCTCCGGTATTTAAGGAGGCATCGACCTATCGCTATGCCCCTGGGTTGGTAGCTGCGGCCCCTGTCGGACCTCGGTGTAGATCGCACTGCCAACCCACACAGCTGCTGCGCCACGAGTGTTTCGAGTGCGGCTTATCGATTGTGCTGAGGTACTCTCTGGAGTCGTGAGTACTGTCACCACGATATGTACTTATCTCCTCTTCCAAAATAACCGCTTTTAGATCAATCCACATTGTCCCCTCTTCAGTGGCATCAAAACGTGTTCCAGCCACAAATTTCTTTAGTTCTGGGAGTACATACAGATCAGTGGGAGTCAGATCCGGTGAAGGGGTTGGATCTACCAATAATTCGTACTTAAAATCTCACAGTGTAGTCGCTGGAAAAGCAGATTTGTTGTGTATGTGCGGTTTCGTCAAGCAGTATTCTTCTCCTCTGCAATGAAGGCGTGCCTTTTTCATGCGTATTATTCTTTTCCTTCGCAAGTAAAAGAATAAGAATAATTAATTTACATAACAAATATTGATCATAATCTTTCTGCCAGCTGAAATCGATTTCGCTTTGCCTAGTCAACGGCACCCACTACACTGATTCCTGTTTAATTTCGCGTGTGAAGTGTTGCAAGTAAGAATGCTAGTAGTAGCAAATCCGCCCAAAATATTTGTTGGATTTTTTTTTTTTAAAGCTAGAAAGAAAATATAGAAAATTGGTTGACACCTTGGATTTTGGTCAAAAGTTGAAAAACGTGATAGTCATCGTGCAACTTCTTCCTCGTATACGTCTCCATTTGAAAAGTACTGTGCACGCTCCCATCGTGTACCTACGGCATGCGATATTTCGGAAACGTGTCATCGCCAACCGTCGAATACTATTTTGTGTGTTTTGCCAACGTCTTCATCTCTACTCCTAGTTTTGACGCGTTCTTTCAGTGAGTCATTTTAAAGAGTAGCGCGGTATTTAAGTTCAGTCTTCTACTTCTTAACTGTTGAAAATAAAGGAGCAGACCACCTAAGGTAACAAGCTGCCAACCTTCTGGAAGAAAATTCATATCTCCGGCTCTTCTTCGAGCGAACGAAGCCGCCTCGCGGGTTGCCAGTACGTGGTAATAAATTTATTTAAATTAAACGCACGCCGATGAATGTATACCGTGCCTCGTGCTACTCAAGGGCCATCATGGCTTGTAAGTTCTGCCAGTTACTTTTTTTTATTTGGACTAATATGTCTTCTGAATGGTTTGATGTCGCACATCACGAATTCCTCTCCTTTGCTAACCTCTTATCTCAGGATAGCAGTTGATCCCAACATCCTTAATTACTTGTGGGATGTATTCGAACCTCCGTCTTACCCTACATTTTTTACACTCTACAGCCCGCTGTAGTACCACGGAAAGGTTTTTCCTTGATGTCGTAACAAATGTCAGTGTTTTCCATATGTTCTTTTCTTCGCCGATTCTGTGAAGAGGCTCCTCATTCTCACCTTATTTTATCTGACCACCTAATTTTCAACATTCTGCTTTAGCACAACATCTCAAGGGCGTCGATTTTCTTCTTTTCCGGTTTTCCCACTGTCTGTGATTCACTGCCGTACAATGCTGAGCTCCAAAAGCATATTCTCACAAATTTCTTCCTCGAATTAACCCCTGTATTTGATACTAGTAGACTTCTCGGGGATAGGAGGGCCTTTTTTGCCTGTGGGAGACCGTTTTTAATGTTCTCCTTGCTTCGTCCATCATGTGTTAATTTTCTTCAAGCCAGCAGAATTCCTTAACTTTGTCTAATCCGTAATCACCAATTTTGTTTTTAAGTTTGTCACCAATCTCATTTCTGCTACTTCTCATTATTTCCTCTTTCTTACGTTTACTCACAATCATATTCCTTAGACCATTCATTCCAATCGGCATGTCTTCACCAGCAAAATGGCTACAGCAGTTGTGATCCACTTTCTTTTACATTTGTGACAACATTTGCGCTGATCATTGATCTACCCACGATGTCACAAGCCACACCCCTATCCATGACATCATCAGTTATTACTCCCTTTCATGGCGTCATAATCTTGACGCCACAGGCCACACCAAGTTTACATAACGCCATGTTAGCTGTAAATTCAAAACACTGGCCACAAATACGAAACAGGCCATTAAAATGAATCAGTCCATCAGTATATAGCCACCATCTTGGATTGTGACCTCATGTGTTCAAGGTCAATGACCCATATGTTTAGGAATTATTGGTAGCCACCTATTTTCCAAATTCTCCTTTCACAACCTCTGACTGATATAAAGCATGTATGATTTGTAATAACTTATCGTCCTGTTCATCAAAGAGATCATGGAGTATAGTGAGGCAGTCACTGTCTACATCATTCTCCTGATGACCTTCCATTACGTTTCTTCTGAGGCAGTCAGCATCTTGATGTTTTCTTCCACTTTTGTACCCTATACTAATGTTATATTCTTGAAGACGTAGTGCCCCCATCTGGCAAGTCGTCCTGATGGGTTCTCAAGGCCTGTCAACCAACAAAGTGAATGAAAATCTGTAACAACTGTGAATGGTCTTTCATAGAGATACTGTCGAAATTTATGGCCTAGATAACAGCCAGACATTCTCATTCCATCGTAGAGTAGTTTCTCTCAGTTTTTATAAGTGTCTTGGAAGAGTTAGCTATTACGTTCTCTTTTTCCATCTGAAATTAGCACAAAAATGGCCCCAATCCCACATCCACTGGCATCTGTGTTCAATTCTGTAGCTGATCTCTCATCATACAGACAAGTATAGGGTCAGTCGGCAGAACTTTTTGCAGGGTATTTAAAGAATCCTGTTGAGGTTTATCCCAGATAAATTTAGCATCAGCTTTTAACAAGAAGTGGCCTGGCTTTTAATAAAACGCTGGTAATAAGAACACAGTCGAAGGAAGCTTCTCACATCACTTATTTTTAGGAATAGGAAGTTCCGTTGTAAATCTCGCCTTCTCTAAATTTGGCCACAAGATGTCCAAGTATGTTGATTTCTATTATTCCAAAGAGACACTTTCTTGGACTAAGTTTTACGAGAACAACCGATGACCATGGGCTCTGCTATGGCTGAATGACATCATCCTTCATCGTTGTCTCTATCTCTTCACGAATTATTTCACACTCCATTGCTGACACGTGGTGTGCTCCCTAGCTGATTGACTGGTGATTACCAGTGTTAATTCAGTGCTTCACCTTCGGTTTGTCTAACTTGATTTTCACCTGTGGACCGAAACATTCAGTGAACTCTTGAAGAATGGCAAGTAGCTTCTCCTGTTGTTAGGTCGTGCAATAGCCGAGCATGAAGATCTTGTCTTGTAGTCGTAGTGCTAATCACACTTGCAGCCGGAACATGAGAGATTTCTATGATACTCAGCTGCTCTTCAGTTGATGGGGGTTGGGGCTGTTTGGGGAAAGAGACCAAACTGCGAGGTCATCGGTCTCATCAGATTAGGGATGGATGGGGAAGGAATTCGGCCGTGCCCTTTCCAAGGAACCATCCCGGCATTTGCCTGAAACGATTTAGGGAAATCACGGAAAACCTAAATCAGGATGGCCGGACGCGGGATTGAAACGTCGTCCTCCCGAATGCGAGTCCAGTGTGCTAAATCAGTTAATGGCTCAGCGTTTGCTACACATATGCATCTTGGCTCTTTGTGGCAGTTAACTACACACAATTTCCCAAATCCATTTTTAAATGAGACAACAGAGGCCGGAATGACTAAGTCTTTCTCCAGTGGTACGCTTCTATTACATTCAGCCATGAGAACCATGGGTTGATTCACTGCATGACACATGACAGTTACCTTTGCGGCGCTGGCCACAGGAATGATCGCTTCATTCAGCACACATAGTCTCAACACAAGTGAATGTGTATCTTCTCCTCCACAGTCTCTCATCTTGTCTAACAATCTTTGAGCTTCCACAATCTAAAACTGCTTGAGAAGCCTTGATAAAGTCCTACTGGAGAATGACGTCGTGACTGCATTCTTGTAAGACAATGAACTCAAAGGACTGTGCATGACCATTTACACAGACACGAATAATGCATCTTCCTGTAGGTTGGACATACTTCACATTAGCCACTTTCAGCGAAGAGTTTTTGCTATCGACGAATATGGCCTTCTGCATTTGGCGGCGATGTTTCTCCAAAATGTCTGAATGCGATGCTCCAGAGTCCACAAGAGCTCGGGCTGGTCAGCCACCCATGGGTATATCGACGTAGTTTCCCATCATTTTTGTAATGATTGATGGTGGAGGAGTTTTCTCTTCGACGGCATCCCTCCAAGGAAGGTCGCACCCTTTAGTTTTCCAGGCTGTGGCTGGCAGTTAGGTGATCGGCTGGAGCTTATAAACGGCGATGGAGACCTTGATCAGCGTGTGGGGGAGCGTCCTCTCCAACGAAGGTGATCTACGACATCCTGTAATTACACCCTCTTGTCCTTCTTTGTCGTCGTTTTAGTACTACTTGCATTCCCTTGAAATTGGCATCATTAAATACTTGCCATCTTTCTCGACAGTAGCACACCACACGTCACGTCACGTCAAAAACATACTGCAGTGTTGTCCCGGGTTCTCCAGATGTCCATTTTCCTTGTGGCAGAAACAGGATTCTCACACTGTGTTGTAGGACCATATATTCGTTCTGGTTTCGACTGCTTCACCGTTTTTACGGAGTTGGACGATGAGAGGTTGTTGCACTTCCTCTCTTATGATTTCTTGCAGTGCCTATGTTTTTCGTTCGATGGGTACTCCCAGTGCCTTTTGAACTTCCTCTCTCACTATCTGACGAATGATGTCTGTCATTCTCCATCACAGCCATCGATTTAATAGTCGGAAGTTGTTCAAACTACTTGTAGCCATTTTTTTTATGCATGGTCTCAGTGTACTGGAACCATTTTATGAAACTGTTAGCTGTGGACACTTCCTTCAGTAGAAGAGTTTGGTGCATGTTCTCAGCAACCCCCTTCATAATATGTGCAACTGTCTCTTCCTCCCTCATCCGAAGTTTGACAGTTTTGCACAGCTCCAAGACCTCTTGAATGTACGACTTTTTAGTTTCTCCTGAATGCTATGCTCTGCAATTCAGTTTTCTTTTGCCTGGTCTTTCTGTCGCTGGGTGACTCCAAAATACTTCTATAACTCCCACAAGAATATTTTCCAGCTTGTCGACTTTACCTTGTTGTTCTCATACCACTGTTTGGCGGTCCCCTCCAAGTAGAAAAATGGGTTAGCCAAGCATACTGTTTCGTCCCACTTGTTGGGTAAAAATATCAAATGGCTCTGTGCACTATGGGACTCAACATCTGAGGTCATCAGTCCCCTAGAACTTAGAAATACTTAAACCTAAGTAACCTAAGGACATCACACACATCCATGCCGGAGGCAGGATTCGAACCTGCGACCGCAGCGGTCGCCCGGTTACAAACTGAAGCGCCTAGAACCGCTCGGCCACACCGGTCGACCCACTTGTTGAAGTTGATGATACGTTCAAATCGTTAAACACTTGTTCGGGTCTTGGCCGTTATGTCCAGAGAACACCGTTGGATGTCTTATATGTTGGCAAACGGATGGCGCCATTTTTGTTACCTCATCTTCTTCTTTCGCCGAGAGCTTCCACTCAGCAGAGTATGGCTTGAACTCGGGCATCTCGCCACGCAAACGGCTGCTCTGTCATTACTTGCTGCTTGAACGATACGTGCGATCACAAGTTCAAACACCCAGCGCCTCCACCAGAATAATATCACATAGCTGACAAGAATCGGGTGTTCTTAGATGTATCAAGGTGAATAACGAACACTGGTTTTAACTCAACGAAGACTTGTTGAGAACTGAAGTCATGCACATACACAAAAGCATAGAGTGAACTGCGTCCAGCGAAATATTACACAGTATATATACCTCCAGAACCTTCATGAACATTGGTTCTTGGCACATCTAGAAGGAACTAGAACTAGATATAGAAATTAAAATGTACTCACAGTGTGGGTCTCGAACATAACCCTGTGCTTAGGAGCCTAATACCATACCCATTGCATGACACTAACACTCAGTTCCTGGCATTCTTCTGTGACATGACAGGACCTGAAATCTGTCCTATAACATAGTACACAATTTGTTACATATACTACTGCTATAAGATCGTGGACAGTGACAATTCTAGATAATATTTGACATAAATTTCTTATAGAATAAATATGGAACTGACAGGTCAAGGAATCTACATTATCTGACTTTTTTATTCGTCAGGTCATATTTGTATTATATGTCTATAACGTACATTCATATATGAAAATTACAATCGTTTGACAATTGGTATATGGAGGTAGAATATAAAAGGTAATTTTATATGCAGGACATAGACAGTAAACGAAAATTATTTGGTTAAAACAATGTTGAAATTTAGTATATACATGCTATTTTATAAATCTGTTTGTTCATTAAGTATGTTGTCTGGTTGTTTTGTCATATAGGTGTCACTGCCTAAGAACTGACTTCAGTAACATATGTGACAAACTGCGTGTTATGCTATGGGACTGATGTCAGATTCTACTGTACGTCATTGCTATAGAAATACATAACATAAGTAGACTTATATTACTCTTATATGTACAGTTATCATTTTGTAGAAATCAATGTCCATACAGTTGTTTGTTCCTCTGTATCAGATGCCACTAATGATGAGCTATAAACCCAGTAAACTAGTTTTTGCAAACAAAACGTTTCATGTGCAGCTCATGGTGTACAGGAGATCTTCTTTAAAAAATGTTTACCATCATGTTTGCTGTAACTAGACCACAGGGGTGGCCAGGGAATAACTCTTTTAAATGCTTGATTTAATCAAGTACTTTGTTGCTGTTATTAATTATGTGTTAAAATTACGTGACATATGATGTCTTGGGATTTTGAAAGTCAAATGGAGCCCCACGTGGTAGATAGTTTATGACACGTCATTTTAAACTGTTAATTAACATTTGTGTTAAATTTTAAATTCTGATCTGGTAGGGTGTTATTTGAACCTATGTTGTCCAGCACATGCTAGTCATTTCATGAAGTATTATTTGTTTTTTCACTAGTATACCATTAACTTTTTAAACTCCAAGCTGGGCATGTGTCCTTAAAATATTAACTACCTTAATTGTATGTGGAGAAGGAATTTAATTGCCATAATTTTGAGAGCTTAGGTGGTACAGGGACTGTAACCTCATATCTTCTCCAAACTCTAACGTGATTTATTTCCAGACGAGAAGAATATTTATTGTATGCAAAATTTAAATGAGAGGTCAAGAAGGACCCTAAGTATTTGATTCTTGTAACCTGTGGAGGAACATTCTTTCCCAAGGAGCCATGCTCATTGTATTGAATTTAAACTGTCTATTGCCTGTTTATTGGTGTTTGAAATTATTTAAATTTTGAGTATCAGAAATTGTACTATTTTCAATTAATAAATGAAACTCTGTATTTTACTAATTCAGTTCTCACTTTCAATTCCAGCCCATGATACACTACAATTTTGTTGTAATGTAGCAATGTGTGTAGAAATTTATTACAATTTTGCTGTAACAAGACGGTACATAGTGCAATTTGTTGCGATTTCGTGTAGCAGTGTTGATGTACAGGCCAATTAATTACGATTTTGTTGTAACATGTTTATGTATGAGCCAATCTGCAACATTTTTGCTGTAAAATGGTCATGTGTTGGGTGTTGTGTTGGCTCCACTCTACAAGAGCTAAGTTAGCATTATTAGCAGGCGCTGACAAACATTTTGTTCTGCTAAATAAAATTTTTACCCTAGCATAGGGACACTACAATCTATGGTTAACTTTGATATCAGTTTTAGACGTATATGATGAATTTTTGACAAACAATACAGATAGTTTAGATGTGGGAATAACATTGTTTAATTTGGAACAAATATCAAACTATTCTAGAACCATAGAAACTACTTATTGTATTGCATTCTAACTGTACTGTCTGTTTGTTGTGTAATAAGACTATTTAAATTTTGAATAAAGTTTTTAAATAATGTTTTTATTCTAGTTGGCGATCATGGTAATGTATGGATAACTTTGATATCAATTTTAGCCATACTAAGATGAATTTTTTACAAACAATACAGACAGTTTAGATGTGAGAATAACACTGTTTACTTTGGTACAAACATCAAACTATTCTCATCAATAAATATGCTTTATGCTGTATTTTTGTTCAACAGTAGTGTCATATATGTTTTATGAAGTCATAGAACAATTTTTATGTTAATTTTTGTTGGTGGGAGGTCCAAAACTGTTCAATGTAATGGTCATGATTAAAATATTCGCTGCAGCTGTATAGTTGTTTATGTCTCAAGTTTTTAGTGACCCAGCGGTTAGCACACTGGACACACATTCAGGAGGACATTGGTTCAAAAACAAACCGGCCATCCTGATTTAGGTTTCCCATGATTTCCCTAAATTGCTTCAGGCAAATGCCAGGATGGTTCCTTTGAAAGGGCACCACCGACTTCCTTCCCCACCCTTTCCTAATCCAATGGGACTGACGACCTCACTGTTTGGTCCCTTCCCCCCAAATAATACAACAAACGAACGAAGCCTTTACATTACCTGGATTCAGGGACTCAGCTCCATCTTCAGGTGTATCTATGAACAGTAGGTTGAAGCATCCTTGTCAAAGCTAACTTGCAAGGCAACACATCTGCTGTATATGTGTCATCAGACTGAATACCCAAATGTGTCCACAGAACAAGAACCATTCAGCTGTAACTGACATAAGTCACTCTTACCCTGAAAGTGGTGGCGAGGAGGCACAGAGTCAAAGGATCAATCCATCAACTGTTTACGAAAGCGTTACATAAAGATTTGATTGGCCGGTCCTTTCACTCCATGCCCCTCACTACAGGTTTCGGGATAAGGGTGAATTACGTCAGTTACAGTTGAAAGATGCTTGTTGTGTGCGCTTATATTTATATTTAGTCTAATGAGCCATGTGTGGCAGAGGTGTTGCCTTGTAGTTACTTTTGACATGGATGTTTTGACCTGCTATTTGTAGATACACCTGAAAATGTGGCTGAGACCTTGAGACCTGGAAGTGTATAGACTTTAGTCAGTTACCAACTGCATAAATGGTAGATATCGAAACAGATGACAGAGGGATAGAAAAACAATTAAAATCGCTCAAAAGAGGAAAGGACGCTGGACTTGATGGGATACCAGTTCGATTTTACACAGAGCACGCAAAGGAACTTGCCACCCTTCTGGCAGCGGTGTACCGTAGGTCTTTAGAAGAGCGTAGCGTTCCAAAGGATTGGAAAAGGGGCACAGGTCATCCCCGTTTTCAAGAAGGGACGTCGAACAGATGTGCAGAACTATAGACCTATATCTCTAACGTCGATCAATTGTAGAATTTTGGAACACGTATTATGTTCGAGTATAATGACTTTTCTGGAGACTAGAAATCTACTCTGTAGGAATCAGCATGGGTTTCGAAAAAGACGATCGTGTGAAACCCAGCTCGCGCTATTCGTCCACGAGACTCAGAGGGCCATAGACACGGGTTCGCAGATAGATGCCGTGTTTCTTGACTTCCGCAAGGCGTTCGATACAGCTCCCCACAGTCGTTTAATGAACAAAGTAAGAGCATATGGACTATCAGACCAATTGTCTGATTGGATTGACGAGTTCCTAGATAACAGAACGCAGCATGTCATTCTCAATGGAGAGAAGTCTTCCGAAGTAGGAGTGATTTCAGGTGTGCCGCAGGGGAGTGTCGTGGGACCGTTGCTATTCACAATATACATAAATGACCTTGTGGATAACATCGGAAGTTCACTGAGGCTTTTTGCGGATGATGCTGTGGTATATCTTGAGGTTGTAACAATGGAAAATTGTACTGAAACGCAGGAGGATCTGCAACGAATTGATGCATGGTGCAGGGAATGGCAATTGAATCTCAATGTAGACAAGTGTAACCTGCTGCGAATACATAGAAAGAGAGGTCCTTTATCATTTAGCTACAATATAGCAGGTCAGCAGCTGGAAGCAGTTAATTCCATAAATTATCTGGGAGTACACATTAGGAGTGATTTAAAATGGAATGATCATATAAAGTTGATCGTCGGTAAAGCAGATGCCAGACTGAAATTCATTGGAAGAAACCTAAGGAAATGCAATCCTAAAACAAAGGAAGTAAGTTACAGTACACTTGTTCGCCCACTGCTTAAATATCGCTCAGCAGTGTGGGATCCGTACCAGATAGGGTTGATAGAAGAGATAGAGAAGATCCAACGGAGAGCAGCGCGCTTCGTTACAGGATCATTTAGTAATCGCGAAAGCGTTGCGGAGATGATAGATAAACTCCAGTGGAAGACTCTGCAAGAGAGACGCTCAGTAGCTCGGTACGGGCTTTTGTTGAAGTTTCGAGAACATACCTTCACCGAGGAGTCAAGCAGTATCTTGCTTCCTCCTACGTATATCTCGCGAAGAGACCATGAGGATGAAATCAGAGAGATTAGAGCCCACACAGAGGCATACCGACAATCTTTCTTTCCACGAACGATACGAGACTGGAATAGAAGGGAGAACCGATAGAGGTAGTCAAAGTACTCTCCACCACACACCGTCAGGTGGCTTGCGGAGTATGATTGCAGATGTAGATGTAGATAACTGTAGTGGGTGCTTGAATCATAAACATTAAATTTTTATATTTTGATAAATAATGCAGACAGTTTTGGTTCTTTACTGTGTGGTACAATAATCGAACTAAGCTCTTTGACAATTGCAGCTTAATCTGTAATTTAGATCAGTAGTGCTATTATGTGAGCCATGTGTATTTTTTTAATGTTATAAAACACTTATGTTATGGTGGCAGTGATGGTTTGTTTTGTACTCTAAATCTTTACGTATTTTGTTAAATGATGCAGGCAATTTAATTCAGAACAAAGTTTGAAATTTTGTTCGTGATGAGAGATGAGTTAGTATGTAAGCAAATTGCGTATGTTTTGTACTCAGAATCTTTACACATTTGATAAATAATTTTTTGTGTAAAGATCATAGTTTTGAGATATCAAACTTTCCTCTTTGTGTGGGACCTTGTCCATTGCCTTTGGCTATGTTGCATTTACATATCGTTGGTTGGTTGGTTGATCTGGGGTAAGGGACCAACCAGCGAAGTCATCAATCCTATCGGATTAGGGAACGATGGGAAAGGAAGTCGGCCATTCACTTACAAAGAAACCATCTCGGCATTTGCCTGAAGCGATTTAGGGAAATTATGGAAAACCTAAGTCAGGATGGCCAGACGTAGGTTTGAGCCCTTGTCCTCCCGAACGTAAGTCCAGTGTGCTAACACCTCACTCGGTGTTTACATTTTGTATTTGGAACATTATTAAGTTATCTTAGCATATTACCAAAACATGGAGTGTAAGTGAAACAATCTATTAAACACAACGCATTTATTGAGCTGAAGTGTCGAAAAAACGTAACATTGTTGGATAAACCACTACCACAGGTACATCTAGATCAAATGTAATAAAAATTTATAGTAACCAGTCAAGTAGATTATATTTTTGTATTGGAGAACATGATACATTATCTTCTTCCCTATAAAACAGTGCTTGGTGAGGCGAAGAACTACTGGAAAACTGATAAAAAAGTCACATGACGGAAGTCTGATCCTTGTACCACCTTCGACATTGACTCAAGTAGGCCTAAGACCGGAATGCCAATATCTCTACTTATTCTGACAAATATTACAGACAATTTCTACACGGAAATAGCATTGTTGCAGTTAATTTGAGAGTCCACACTCACGTTATAGGCATCAAGTGTAAGTTACCCGTTAAGTGCACTCTTCCAGTATCTGACAGTTGTAGAACAGTTATTCAGACAACCTATCTGTTTGTGTAAACTATCACTGCTTGCCTATTTAGCATAGTATTTTAGGTAACATACGTATTTGGTAAAGTTATAGCCTTTGGCAGGATCGTTTTTGTACGTAGCTTCAGTTATGCTTAAAATGAAATGTCAGCTGCCTGCTTAGCATGTCACATGTGTTTTGTACCGTTATAGAACAATTTAGAGATGGACACAGCATTGCCACAATTTTAGTGACCACAGTCATGTTTTAGACATCAATTTTGACATAGTTTAGACGTGGAAATCACATTGTGAGTCTTGACATTAACACTGTGTGTGTGTGTGTGTGGGAGGGGGGCATGCGTACATGCTTAACAGCACACATACCGTAGGTGTGGAGACATTTAATTTGGATGGCTCCCTTGTGCCCTACACCTAGCGTGGCACAGAGATCGGACTAAGCTCGTTGGCAAGTGCTGCTTCACCTATGTCAGATCGTTAGCGCCAAGCTACGCCAGTGTTGTCAAAGTTGTCATGTATTTTTGATAAATAATCCATTACCATGGCACAAAATTCACATTATTCAGATAGTTTTGAACATGGTGCCAATTTACACAATATTTGGTTCATTTGGATAATTTTGAATAAGGTGAGAAATTCATATCATTAAGATGCTTTCGAACATGGGTGTCAGTTTATGTTAAATTAAAGTCATTTGGATACTTTTGAAAATGACGCCAGTTTATGCAAGTTAGGGCAGGCGTACGTATTTAGATAAATACAGCTAGCCATTCGGATTCTTTTGAATGTGGCACAAAATTCAGAACGTTCAGATACTTTTGAAAATTGTGGCTACATACTGACCAGCTGTTTCGTTTCAATGACCAGTAAACTACTGTGCTGTGCTTGCCTGTACCCTTTCCATTGCCGATATTTTGAATTTCCCGTCAATACGTCATGTGAATGGTGCGTGGCTTATGACATCATTACTGAGACGTCATGAAAAGTGGCCACATCTTGTGACGTCATGATGAGGGGGCGGCATTTGATGTCATACGCATGGCACTCATCTGCACAAATCACAAATGTAAACAAAGTGCACAAAATCGCTATTGCCATTCTACTTTCACTTTCACTGGGGGAGAGCGACATAAGCGAATCATATCATTGACATATTTTCGCCCTGAATTTTATTCCCATTGAACCTTCATTTTATTTCCGTCACTTCTTCCGTGTGTAGATTGAACAGTAGCGGAGGAAGACTACATCCTGGTCTTAGAGTCCTCTTAATGTGAGCACTTCGTTTAAGTCTTCCATAGCCTACTTATTGTTATTTCCCGATTCCTATAAATATTTTAAATTATCCGTTTTTCTTATAGTTTACTCCTCTTTTTCTCAGAATTTCGAAGATGTTTCCTATGAACAGGTCTTCATTTTTCTTAAGTCTTGCTTCCATTGTCACGCACAAAATTAGAACTACCTCTCTGGTACCTTTTACTTGCCGAAAACCAAACTGATCGTCATCTAAAATATATTTCAATTCTTCTTTATATTATTCTTGTCAGCAGATAGGGCGCTGATTGTGGGACAGTTCTCGTACTTATCTGCCCTTGCTCTCTTCATAATCATGTGTATGATATTTGTCCGAAAATGAAAGGGTATGTCTCAGTCTCACAGACTTTACACACCGACCTTAATAGTCGTTTGGTTGCCAGTTTTCCCCAGTGATTTTAGAAATTTCGAAAAATGTTGTGCTCTCCATCTTATTTGATTGTATGTTGCATGGGGGCTTAATTAAATAAATTTGAAAATACTTTTAATTTTAGTATGTCCGATTACGTAAGTCTCGTAATCGGTTGGCCCTGACTAGTATTATTACGCTATCTGACTGCAACAAACAATGTAAGTAGATTTTCGTAAACACAATTAATTAATTAAGTCCCCAGCAACTATAAAACCTACAAAATCCAAGCACAAGAGTAACTGTTCTGTATGTGGGAGTGTGACTCAACGCCCACATCTGGCACGGTTCCTTTCCAACAAGACAAGAATTTTTAAATACCAACTATACTGACGTGACAAAAGAAATTTAGAAAAACTATAATTACGCAAGAAAATCACAATTACACTCTAATCCAAGAACACAAGCCAGATGCTTTGTTGACTGAACCTGTAGTGACACATTATTTCAGATACACAACCAATAAAAGAACATTGTAAGTTTTACCTTCATATATATTGACGAAATGCACTCATTACAATAACATCTGCTATCTCTCCCATCAAATAACTGCATAAGACATGGAACAACACTCTTTTCCACAACATATCGCTCCGACTTCACGACAAGCAGTGCCCACTAGCACATCTCGGCACGACTCTTAACACGCACTGTCCTCTACGAGCTCTCTACTAGCACTGACTGCTATGAACTCTCAACAACCACTGTGGAGGCGGCTTAATAGTACTCTTTGGCGCAATCTCTGGCGCAGTGGCACAGTGTAGCCACCTTTCATATGCCCCTCCTCCACAGGCCAGAATTTGATGGTATTTTTGCCAGCATTGGTGGTGAAAATACCACCAAATTCGTCCAGAAAAATACAGACAAAAATAAAAGATAATATTAATACCTAAATATCACATAATTAGTTAAAAATTTTGGCTTTGCACTGACCTTTTACTAACCTAATATATGAAATACAGTAAGCAATACAACTTCTTTTCATACATGTGACTTTACATAATAGTTTACACAATATACAAAAAATCAGTTTATACAAATGTTCACATAAAATGCTTTCAATGATTAGTTTATACAAAAAAGAACACCAACAGGTAACATCTTTTCAGTAAAAGCAGTCCATCAGTTGCACCCAGTAAAGTTTAGCAGGTACACCCAGCAACAAGTCACATTAGTTCAGTAGAAGCAATCCATCAGATGCACCCAGCAATGTTAAGCAGGTGCAGACGCCAACAAGTGACTTCATTTCAGTAAAAGCAGTTCACCAGTTGCACCCAGTAATGTTGAGAGCAGGTGCAGACACCAACAAGTGATACCATTTCAGTAAAAACAGTCCATCTGTGGCACCCAGCAATGTTGAGTAGGTGCAGACAGCAAAAAGTAACATCATTTCAGTAGAAACAGTTCTAACAGTGGCACTCAGTAAAGTTCAAGAGGTACACACAGCAACAAGTCACATTAGTTCAGTAGAAGCAGTCCATCAGATGCACCCAGCAATGTTGAGTAGGTGCAGACACCAACAAGTTACATCATTTCAGTAGAAGCAGTCCATCAGAGGCACCCAGCAATGTTGAGTAGGTGCAGACAGCAACAAGTGACTTCATTTCAGTAAAAACAGTTCATCAGTTGCACCCAGCAATGTTGAGCAGGTGCAAACAGCAACAAGTGACTTCATTTCAGTAGAAACAGTTCATCAGTTGCACCCAGCAATGTTGAGTGCAGGTGCAGACACCAACAAGTGACACCATTTCAGTAGGAGTAGTCCATCAGTTGCACCCAGCAATGTTGAGCAGGTGCAGACAGCAACAAGTGACATTATTTCAGTAGAAGCAGTCCATCAGAGGCACCCAGCAATGTTGAGTAGGTGCAGACAGCAACAAGTGACACCATTTCAGTAGAAACAGTTCATCAGTTGCACCCAGCAATGTTGAGCAGGTGCAAACAGCAACAAGTGACTTCATTTCAGTAGAAACAGTTCATCAGTTGCACCCAGCAATGTTGAGTGCAGGTGCAGACACCAACAAGTGACACCATTTCAGTAGGAGTAGTCCATCAGTTGCACCCAGCAATGTTGAGCAGGTGCAGACAGCAACAAGTGACTTCATTTCAGTAAAAACAGTTCATCAGTTGCACCCAGCAATGTTGAGCAGGTGCAGACAGCAACAAGTGACTTCATTTCAGTAGAAACAGTTCATCAGTTGCACCCAGCAATGTTGAGTAGGTGCAGACACCAACAAGTCTCATCTCTCAGCAGAAGCAGTTCCAAAAAATTCACAAGCACTGATCACACTGTTCATCAGAGTTTATGAGCAGAAATTAAACATGTCCTAGTGGCACCAATCATGTAGAAAAGGTACAAGTAACAGTCCATAATAATTTTTTTTTTTTTTTTTTACAATCACTGATCACACAGTTCATCAGCAGAAATTAAACACTACCAAATGCCACACATCATGTCGAAAAGTGCAGGTAACAGTTCAGAATATTTATCTTCACTAATCAGACAGTTCAGGCATGAACAATAGTTTGAATGCACATACAAATGCTTTTACAGTAACATACAAATCATAACAAACACACAAATGATGTCAGATAATTGTCCTATTAACTATTACAATACACAAATACCAGTAAACCTATAATATTCATGGGTGTCAGTGCAAGCCACTTACCAACAAATAAAATAATATTTAGGAGATAGGTGGGTAGGATTAGTAAAGGAAAACACACAGAACACACTCACTCATCTCTCATCCACATTAAGTACTACTGTGTAATTGAATAGTGTTAACTGTGTAAATGCAATTCTGTCAAAATTTAATGTTCATCATGTGTATCAAGTAGTACTGGCAGCAATGTATAATAGTCATCATGTCAAGACCACTGTTTGCCAAGCCAGATCAAAATGTACTGTTACTGAACAACTGTCAGTGTGGCAAGATATGCAATGCTTCCTCTCTCCAAAAAAAAGTATATACTGCTTAGTGATTTAACAAAGTGTGTGTATAGACTATCTTCCTTCTACTTTAGTGTTCTAGTCTGCTATCTTCATCCTCCTTGTTCCATAAGACCAACAAAAAAAAGATATGCATCTCACTTACTTTACCTCTTATACACCAAAACTCCAACAATCATCAGCTTCACACAATCTCAATAATACCTTAATAATACCTCTTCAATACGTCTTATCATCAATATCATTTACCTTACCTCTTGTCCACAAAAACTCCAATAATCATCAACTTCATATAATCTCTATACCTCAATAATACGTCGATAAATGTGAACCTTATTGCCAATATCATCTCGCTTCCAACACAACTCTTTCCTCTAGTCAGTCTCCTCGAACAAGTACAGACAAAATCCTAGTGCAACTTCAATTCAGCATCCCATACAATCCGAAGACACAGTGTCCACACACAACCTCAGTGTAATCCATCTGACCCAAATTTTCTACTCATTATAAATTATAAACAAAGAAATGCATACATGACCTCTAACAGACTTAGTTCGAATAACTCTCAGTAATTAAGTACGATTACGGAGTGTGAATGATCATAATATTTCACAGTGTGTACACCACTTCAAGAATTATGGCAGACAGAAGCAAACATGTGGAGTATTTCTTGTGTCAAGTGTCACTTCCTATTTCAATTGCTCACGAAAAATGCAGTGTAATAATTGTCAATGGTCTAAACCTAGTATTGGTATGTCATGTCGTTAGCTTCCTTCCTATTAGCATAAATTTATACAGCTTCCATAAAACTTTAGCTCATGTGACTTCAATGATTTTCTTGTACTAATGTCGTTCGTCGAATTATAGCAGTTAATTTTCTTATCTTAAAAATATAAGGCACTGAGCGTAAGCAAAACTTGCAATAGCGAGTAAATATACCAGTAGAGAACCGAATGTCAACAAGTGGATGCAGCACAATTCCTACAACGAGGCTCTGCCAAGCGAACAATCTATAATTAATACAGTAATGTGACCTAAACTCTATGTTCATACACAGTATATCAGCATTTCTATACACCAAATTAAAGAGTAGTTATGACAACAAACAGAAATGTATAAATATGCAATACATACGCATAGCAGTAAACATATATCTTACGTAATAAACAAGTCATTAGCATCATATCAGCCTGAGCAAATAAATGTTCATATGTCATCTTAGCAAGTAAACATGGATGCGCAAGCAGATAAATCCAAAAAGTATAACTTACATACATAATCACAGTCAGCACAATTAATCAGATGACAATTATAATTTAAATAAATAAGCACAGCAGGCACATAATAGAAAAATATGACATCAGTGAAATAGCAGTGCAGCCAAGCGAAGCATCATATATACAAGTCACAACCCAGTTCATTAATAATCATTGTCAAAATCAGTTAACGTACGCAAGCACGTCGCTTCACAAGTAATTTCATAGCACATGAAATTTAGCGCAAAGTATGAATCACGTAATCGCGAGCAGCAAATTACGTCTAAAGTACGTACCTAAGTGGAAATAGGTTACCTGAAAATAAACTCAATTAATAGTTACCTTTTTTTTTTTAGTTAATTAGTTTCTTCTTCGAAATTACATTCTTCCTGAAAATTTCTCGATAGCAAGTCGTCTTAACGTCGGAGACACACAGAATTTACCTGAAGTTCTTAAATATTTTATAGAACCGTATCCTGAAAAATACTGAATGTTAATAACACAATTCATCAAGTCACTATAGCTTTATACTGAATTTAGTCGGAGAAATTAAACTGTGTATTTGTTTATGTCTGTCAGTGCATTCGCACTGAGCGCTCGATCAGCTGTGGGCGCATGACGTAGGAAGCTATTGTTCGCGGTCAACGACTGCCTTGTGCGGCGCGCAGACTTCACTGTTGCTTTGAGTATGTGCCGCCGCCAAAACACAGCGCGGTATCCTTGTACTCTCCGCATGTTTACATCTAGCTGTTAGTTTCTCACAAGTATGTCATTCCACAAAAATCTTTACGTTTGATATATGATGTATTCCTTTAGAGCGTCGTGATTTAAGAGTTTCTACTTCGACAGTGTTATCATGAATAATTTTGCGAACCCTATATGGACCATTATAAAGCAGAAAAAATTTGCGACACAAGCCTTTTCCTTTATGAGACAAACGGTGGGACTTAATTAATACCTTCTGACCAACTGAAAAGATTTTTGAACGACCAGGACGCTTAGCTGATTTCTCTCTTCTAGCAGCCGCAGATGCAATATTTTGCAGAGCCAGGTTGACAACTTCAGAATGCCGCAGTTTCCGTGAAGGCGGAAAAGGAACGATTTCAGAAATGCGATTTGTTGGTGCTTTATTTTTTAATATCAATAGAGGCGGTAACGAAGTTGAGTCATTAGGAAGTTCATTCAGAATGTTTTGAAAAATATGAAGATACTGATCCCAAGTTCTGTGATTCTGATGACAATAAAGACGACACAATTTATTGATTTCCTTCATCCATCTCTCTGAAGCGTTAGATTGAGGGTGAAAAAGTGAAATGAAGATTGGTTTAATTTTACGACGGTGTAGAGTACGAAGCCACATTTTAGAACGAAACTGTGATGCATTATCTGATATAACCTTGTCAACATGACCAACTTCTTTAAGAAAATGTTTGATGAAAGCGTTAGATACTGAACGAGCTGTTGCTTTGCGTAAAGGTGTAAAACACACATATTTTGACGTCAACTCCACTGCTACGAAAATGTACGCAAAACCATTAGTAGAACGAACCACTGGACCAAACAAATCGACTGCAGCCATCTCCTTTAATTTCGCTGGAATGATGGGAAACAACGGTGCTCTGTGAGAAATCGTTGGAGGCTTAGCCATTTGACATAATTTGCATTTGGCAAGAACAGATCGAATACGTTTTTCCATATTACTGAAGTAACAATTTTCTCGTAATTTATGAAAGCATTTTCTGGGACCAAAGTGTGCATAACTGAAATGCGTATACCAAATCAATTTATTGACCCACTCATCAGGAATACAAACTAACCAAACAGAGTTGTCGACGGATTTTCGTTTAAAAAGAACTTTCCAGATAGATCGCAAAAACGAGGTGTGGCCAAATTGTCCAATCTAACAAAGCGTCTAAGAAAATTACAGACACCAAGCAAACTACGAACATCACGTTTTGCGGTAGGTACAGCATAATTACGAATAGCGTCTAGTTTCTCTGGATCAGGGAGAATACCTTCTGTAGAAATAATGTGACCGAGAAATTTCACCTGAGAACGACCAAATTCATATTTTTCCAAGTTCACTGTAATGCCAACTCTTGCAAAGATACGTAACAATGAATCCAAAATTTTGTTGTGCTCACTCCAAGAACGTTTAGCAATAAGAATGTCATCAACATAAGAAGTAATGTTGTCACGAAGATAAACAGGTAACATTTCGTTTAAACTACGAATGAATGCTGCTGAAGATACAGTATAAAGTCCAAACGGTAATTTCCGAAACTGGTAACAGTTACCAAAGTCTAAAAAGGCAGTATATTTTCTACAATCAGGGTGGAGTTCTATTTGCCAAAAACTTGCGCGCATATCAATCGTGGACAAAACTTTAATTCCATGGAAATGTTGAAGAAGTTCATCTAAATTTTGTGGGCGGTCAGTTTCAGGAATAATGATATTATTTATCTGTCTGGAATCCAGAACCAGACGAATTGATCCATCCTTTTTAAGAACAACGTGTAATGGGCTAGTATAAGGACTGACTGCAGGCTCAATAATGCCCTGATCTAACATGTACTGAAGTTCATTCTTAACCTTGTCTCTGTAAGCCAAAGGAATAGCGTACGTTTTCCCGCGAAATGGTGTGTGTTCTTTTACTTTAAATAAATATTGTAAGCCTTGTATAGTTCCTGTGTGATGACTAAACACTGTAGCATGTGAAGTCAAAATGTGGTGCAGCTCTTCTCTTGCAACGTCATCTGGCACTTCAGCTTTCTTAACCTTTTCATTAATTAATTCTTCGCCATTAATTATATCATCCACCGCGTCTCTGTATCTGTTGTCATTATCATGAATAAACACATTGTCGTCATAATGCTCAACGAAAACATCAGAAGTAAGAAACCTTAAACATTTTGTATCTGACTCAGATCTTGTTAAACACTCGAAAAATTTTAAACATTTCGGCATTCCAGCAACAGTCAAATTTACACTTCCTTCTTTAAAGTTCAAAATTGCCTTATGTGCGTTAAGAAACTCCATACCTAATATAATTTGTGTACTGAGTAATGGAACAGTAATAAAATTAGCAGAAAATTCGTATCCTTGACAAATGAAATTTAAATTGGTCTGTTGTTTAACTTCCACACTTTTTCCAGAAATAGCACCTCGAATTGTAGTTTTAGAAACAGGTAACACAGGACAGGCAATAGTTCTTTCACATATACGAAAAACTGATTCACTAATGACATTCAATGGGCTCCCAGAATCTAAAACTGCAGTGAACTTATTCTTACCCACACATACTTCAATAACAGGATGTAAAAATACGTCAACATTATTTTCCTTTTCGTCTAACAAAATGTCTCTCATGTCTTCCAGGCGTACGTAGTGTAAAGTCGTAGTGTCATTACTTTCTGAGCCGTCTATATTGCTGCCAGAAGCCGAAGCTGCGAGTCATTGTCGATTGTTTGCGTCACGTCTTTGACTATTCGCGTCATTTCGCGGATCAATTTCTACTATTTGCACTTGTCTCTCTGAAGTTCTGTCACGTGGAGGATGCCAATTAGGTCCCTCCTGTCTGTTGGATGCAAATTCTTGTCTGTGTCTGTTATTAAAATTTCTGTTTTCCTGTCTGTCTGCATAACTACTCCTTGTGTAATTTCGACTGTCACTTCTGAAATTATTGTTGTATCTACTACCCTGATTGTTTCTGTAGAAAGAATTTCTATTACTGTATGAATAATTTCTGTCCTGATGATACCGATTACTGTTTCCGTATGATTGATCATTCCGGTACGAATTACCGCTATTGTCTGTGTAATTTCTGTTAGAACGTCTGTTATTGTCATAGGGCTGGTATCTATTGTCCTGTCTGTTACGTCTATCGTTCTCAAAGTTACTCACATAACGCCCGTTCCGATCACTATCTCTTTTCTCTGGAAATCTATTGTAAATACTGTTACTGAAAAAGTTACAAGAGGTCCCGTCGTCGTTGTCATACTCAAGTTCTTGCAACAAAGTCTTAAAAGTCTCAATGTCGTCTTTACATCTTCCGGCCAAAGCAATTTGTCTTATGGATTGTGGCAGCTTAGTTAAACAAATGCGAATTAATTCAGTCGGGCTATAAGGGTTGGACAAGAACTGATTCTTTCGAATCATGTCTTCAAAGTACTCTGCCGGCGTGCGGAACTCAGACTGTTTGAAATTACGCTGCATAATAAGACTGTGTTTAACTCTGTCCTGCGTGTTTTCGGACCAATATGCCGATAGAAATGCATGATAAAAATCATTTAAATTATTGCAATCTCTAATGAGTGCGCGCATCCTCGTCGCCGGTTCGTTTTCTAAATATCCACACATGAATTCTAGTTTGTGACTTAGTGGCCAATTTGGTGGAAGTGCGTACATAAATTGATCTAGCCATGCACATGGATGTATGTCATTCTTAGAATTGCGGAAGATCTTAAATTTCCGGACAGTCAAAAAGTGTTTATAATCATAGTTTTCGCCTCGTGGCGACAAAGACCTACCGCGTCTGTCCCGGTCCGAATGTCGATTATTGTAAAGTTCGCGCGCCTGGCGCTCTCTTGTTGCATCCCGTAAATGAAACAAATTATTTTCTTCAAACCCCTCTGCTACCTGTGATTCTAAATTTCTTCTGCTATCTTTTCCTACAATTTCGCCTTCAATCTGCTTGACTTGCTTCCGTAATGCCTCAAATTCCTTTTTCACGCGTTCATTAAATCTTCCCTGATTTCTTTCTTTAATTCATCTTTCATACTTTTGAAACATGTCCCTATTCGTGAATCTATCCGTGTTTCCATTGTTCCCATATCAGTTTTTAATTCAGCCCGTAAAGTTCCCATCTCTGTTTTTAATTCAGATCCAAACCGTGTTTCCATTGTTCCCATCTGTGTTTTAATTGTTCCCATCTCAGTTTTAATTGTTCCCATCTGTGATCCCAGTGAGTCTAACTTTGTTCCCATATCAGTTTTTAATTCAGATTGAAAATTTAATATTACACTCATCAACTGCTCCATGTTAAATTGTTCAGAATTCTTTTCGCCCCTAACATCTCCCGCAAAACTAACTTCCTTCGTCACAGCTGTAAGGCTATCTGTGTTCGATACTATTTCAGAATCTTCTGTCGTTAATCTCAGATTCTGTGAATTTTCCGATTGAGAAAAATTTTGAAATGGTTCCGGACTGTCTTCCCGACTTATTAAATTATTTTCAACTCCATTATTCATCATACAGTTGTCCTGTGTTGGCGAGTTCGCCATGTCAACAATTTCGTTCTCACTATTCATCATTTTTGTCTTTTTCATCGATCGCGTAATCATTTACAAAATATACGAAAGATTCGTCACTGTACGAAAATTACACACCGTGACTCTTTATCTCCAACAATACTATTCACACTAGATGTTTCCCTCAAACACGATCAATCGAACAATTGAAATAATTGCACTAAATTGTCAAACCGTTGACAAGACAACAAATTTAATTCTGAGAAAAAAAAATACCATTAGAAGAATGACAATTACCAAATCTACACATGCAAAATGGACCACAATTACTAAACTACAAATTACTACAACAATACTACAATCTACAATTTTCACAATCAGAAGAATCCAAGGGACGATCCGAAGCAGCGGTCGCCACGTGCATGGGGGCTTAATTAAATAAATTTGAAAATACTTTTAATTTTAGTATGTCCGATTACGTAAGTCTCGTAATCGGTTGGCCCTGACTAGTATTATTACGCTATCTGACTGCAACAAACAATGTAAGTAGATTTTCGTAAACACAATTAATTAATTAAGTCCCCAGCAACTATAAAACCTACAAAATCCAAGCACAAGAGTAACTGTTCTGTATGTGGGAGTGTGACTCAACGCCCACATCTGGCACGGTTCCTTTCCAACAAGACAAGAATTACTACAACAATACTACAATCTACAATTTTCACAATCAGAAGAATCCAAGGGACGATCCTGGCAGGGTCGCCACGTGCATGGGGGCTTAATTAAATAAATTTGAAAATACTTTTAATTTTAGTATGTCCGATTACGTAAGTCTCGTAATCGGTTGGCCCTGACTAGTATTATTACGCTATCTGACTGCAACAAACAATGTAAGTAGATTTTCGTAAACACAATTAATTAATTAAGTCCCCAGCAACTATAAAACCTACAAAATCCAAGCACAAGAGTAACTGTTCTGTATGTGGGAGTGTGACTCAACGCCCACATCTGGCACGGTTCCTTTCCAACAAGACAAGAATTTTTAAATACCAACTATACTGACGTGACAAAAGAAATTTAGAAAAACTATAATTACGCAAGAAAATCACAATTACACTCTAATCCAAGAACACAAGCCAGATGCTTTGTTGACTGAACCTGTAGTGACACATTATTTCAGATACACAACCAATAAAAGAACATTGTAAGTTTTACCTTCATATATATTGACGAAATGCACTCATTACAATAACATCTGCTATCTCTCCCATCAAATAACTGCATAAGACATGGAACAACACTCTTTTCCACAACATATCGCTCCGACTTCACGACAAGCAGTGCCCACTAGCACATCTCGGCACGACTCTTAACACGCACTGTCCTCTACGAGCTCTCTACTAGCACTGACTGCTATGAACTCTCAACAACCACTGTGGAGGCGGCTTAATAGTACTCTTTGGCGCAATCTCTGGCGCAGTGGCACAGTGTAGCCACCTTTCAATGTCTTTCAATACATGACAATGTTTCTTCTGTCACGTCATCGAGCAAGTTCCCCCCTTCCTAAATACCTTCAGTGTCTACTTTTTACCTGTCCGCTCTACTCAGTGTGTACAACAGTGAGTTTCCCATTGCACTATCAATTTTGACACTCACGCTTTTAATTTCACCGAAGGTTCAAATGGTTCAAATGGCTCTGAGCACTATGGAACTTAACTTCTGGGGTCATCAGTCCCCTAGAACTTAGAACTACTTAAACCTAACTAACCTAAGGACATCACACACACCCATGCCCGAGGCATGGTTCCAGACTGTAGCGCCTAGAACCGCTCGGCCACACCGGCCGGCTCACCGAAGGTTGTTTTGACTTTTCTAAATGCTGAATCAGTCCTTTGTGGTAAGGAAAGCGGATTCGCTGCTGTAACGTAGACCTGAAGAACAGCAGAACTTACCTACTTCTTTTATTGACAGTGAAGCCTACTGGCTAGTCTCCCATAAAATTATTTTTGTCGAGTTTCGAAGTTACCAGTTAACTTGCAATAGGGCTTTAGTTAAACTGTAGTGTGAAAAGCCGTGGTATAGTGTGGAAAGGAAATGGACGGTGTAAGATAATGAAGGAGGTGGTACAATGAAAGCCAATCATAACAAACCCACAAAATTGTCATAACCTATAAACCTTCACCAATTAAGGATGACTTTTAATTGACGATAAATCATCCAGATAAAATCAATTTTTTAAAAATCTGTCAGACGTATTTAAAGTGTGGCCATTGGTCACGTAATTTTTTTTAAGATGTTTGCGTCTCACGAGTGAAACGTGCCAATAAAGGAAAGTGGTGTGCAACATGTGTGCTGCTTCGCAATTTTATTTCAACAGGTCGCTGTTAACCGCTGCAGGCGATAACTGTGCTCGCTAAATAATCTTACGTTTGTACGATATTACAGCTTTTACAAAAATACTTTAAAAAAGTAATGAAATTATTCACGTGATTATCTTGACAGACGTCTACTGTATTAAAGAAACATTTTCAAACGTAAGAAATAGAAATTTTCATTAATATCAACCCTGCACAACTTAGAATTTTTTCTTTCCTTGTCTTTGTAATTTAATTTTATCATAAACTTTGTAGGATCCTTTGGAGTTAAGCGAAGTCTTAATGCTGTCAGTCACTTACATATCCTCCAAAAATTGTATGAGATTTTCTTGGCTGCTTCTGCTCAGTGCACGCATGAAATAGACATTATCCTGCGCGTGTCGTTCGAGGAAAGGCATTTCCCACATTCGAAATTGACTTAATTTAAAATATTTTTCCCTTCGACTGGTAACTCTTGTTTGGTCTTCAGTTCGAAGACTGATTTCATGCAGCTCTTGAAGCTGCTCTGTCCTGTGCAGACCTCTTCATCCCCGAGACAAACGTAATGTATTGCGAATACATAGAAAGAAGGATCCTTTATTGTATGATCATATGATAGCGGAACAAACACTGGTAGCAGTTACTTCTGTAAAATATCTGGGAGTATGCGTGCGGAACGATTTGAAGTGGAATGATCATATAAAATTAATTGTTGGTAAGGCGGGTACCAGGTTGAGATTCATTGGGAGAGTGCTTAGAAAATGTAGTCCATCAACAAAGGAGGTGGCTTACCAAACTCTCGTTCGACCTATACTTGAGTATTGCTCATCAGTGTGGGATCCGTACCAGATCGGTTTGACGGAGGAGATAGAGAAGATCCAAAGAAGAGCGGCGCGTTTCGTCACAGGGTTATTTGGTAACCGTGATAGCGTTACGGAGATGTTTAATAAACTCAAGTGGCAGACTCTTCAAGAGAGGCGCTCTGCATCGCGGTGTAGATTGCTCGCCAGGTTTCGAGAGGGTGCGTTTCTGGATGAGGTATCGAATATATTGCTTCGCCCTACTTATACCTCCCGAGGAGATCACGAATGTAAAATTAGAGAGATTAGAGCGCGCACGGAGGCTTTCAGACAGTCGTTCTTCCCGCGAACCATACGCGACTGGAACAGGAAAGGGAGGTAATGACAGTGGCACGTAAAATGCCCTCCGCCACACACCTTTGGGTGGCTTGCGGAGTATAAATGTAGATGTAGATGTAGATGTAGAGTAACTACTGCAAACTACATCGTTTTTAACCTGCTTACTGTGTCCAACTCGTAGTCTCTCTCTACACTTGTTACCTGCCCCTCCCCCTACACACACACACACACACACACACACACACACACACACACACACTCTTCCGTCTATAATAAACTGGTGCTTCCCTAATGTCTTAGTATGCATCCTATCAACCGATCCCTTCTTTTAGTGCCGGCCGGCGTGGCCGAGCGGTTCTAGGCGCTACAGTCTGGAACCGAGCGACCGCTACGGTCGCAGGTTCGAATCCTGCCTCGGGCATGGGTGTGTGTGATGTCCTTAGGTTGGTTAGGTTTAAGTAGTTCTAAGTTCTAGGGGACTGATGACCTTAGAAGTTAAGTCCCATAGTGCTCAGAGCCATTTGAACCATTTGAACCTTCTTTTAGTCAAGTTGTGTGCTACAAATTTCCTTCCTCCCCATGATCTACTGATCTAATCTACAGCATTCGTCTGTAGCTCCACATTTCAAAAGCGTCTATTCTTTTCTTATCTGAACTGTTTATCATCCATATATCACTTCCAAATATGGCTACACCTCACACAAACACGTAAATATAGATCCGATTTTAACAAATTTCTCTTCCGCAGAAACACTTGTGGCCATTGCCAGTCTTAATTTTGTAGCCTCTCTACTTCTGCCGTCATCAATTATTTTACTGCCCAAGTAGCACAACTCATCTACTTATTTAAGTGTCTTATTTCCTAATCTAATTCCCTAACTGTTCCTGATTTAATTCGACTACATTCCATTATCTTCGTTTTGCTTTCGTTGATGTTCACCCTATATCTTCCATCCAAGACATTGTCTAAATGCCGACCGGGGTGGCCGAGCGGTTGTCGGCGCTACAGATAAATACGGTACTGCAGTGCCTGTGTTGTTAAGAAGAAAGATGCAGTGTTCAGACATGCATGCATGTCCGAAGGAACATCGTATCTTTCTTCGTAACAACCTTCTGGACGACCCAGGTGCAAAACCTGCCCAATGCACCCACCCAGTACTCCCTGTTCCAGTGCCGTCACAGGTTTACCCTATCCCATCAGGGGTCGAGCTACCTGTGAAAGCAGCCATGTCATTTACCACCTCTTGCAATCATCTACATCTACATCTACATACATACTCCGCAATCCACCATACGGTGCGTGGCGGAGGGTACCTCGTACCACAACTAGCATCTTCTCTCCCTGTTCCACTCCCAAACAGAACGAGGGAAAAATGACTGCCTATATGCCTCTGTACGAGCCCTAATCTCTCTTATCTTATCTTTGTGGTCTTTCCGCGAAATATGAGTTGGCGGCAGTAAAATTGTACTGCAGTCAGCCTCAAATGCTGGTTCTCTATATTTCCTCAGTAGCGATTCACGAAAAGAACGCCTCCTTTCCTCTAGAGACTCCCACCCGAGTTCCTGAAGCATTTCCGTAACACTCGCGTGATGATCAAACCTACCAGTAACAAATCTAGCAGCCCGCCTCTGAATTGCTTCTACGTCCTCCCTCAATCCGACCTGATAGGGATCCCAAACGCTCGAGCAGTACTCAAGAATAGGTCATATTAGTGTTTTATAAGCGGTCTCCTTTACAGATGAATCACATCTTCTCAAAATTCTACCAATGAACCGAAGACGACTATCCGCCTTTCCCACAACTGCCATTACATGCTTGTCCCACTTCATATCGCTCTGCAATGTTACGCCCAAATATTTAATCGACGTGACTGTGTCAAGCGCTACACTACTAAAGGAGTATTCAAACATTACGCGATTCTTTTTCCTATTCATCTGCATTAATTTACATGTATCTATATTTAGAGTTAGCTGCCATTCTTTACACAAATCACAAATGCTGTCCAAGTCATCTTGTATCCTCCTACAGTCACTCAACGACGACACCTTCCCATACACTACAGCATCATCAGCAAACAGCCGCACTTTGCTATCCACCCCATCCAAAAGATCATTTATGTAGATAGAAAACAACAGCGGACCTACCACACTTCCCTGGGGCACTCCAGATGATACCCTCACCTCTGATGAACACTCACCATCGAGGAAAACATTCTGGGTTCCATTACTTAGGAAGTCTTCGAGCCACTCGCATATTTGGGGATCAATCCCATATGCTCGTACCTTAGTTAGGAGTCTGCAGTGGGGCACCGAGTCAAACGCTTTCCGGAAGTCAAGAAATGTGGCATTCGTGTGATACCCTTCATCCGTGGTTTGCAAGATATCATGTCACATCATTGCACAGATTTTAATACAGGTGTGATTACCAACCACCTGAATGAGATTTTCACTCTGCAGCGGAGTGTGCACTGATATGAAACTTCCTGGCAGATTAAAACTGTGTGCCGGACCGAGACTCGAACTCGGGACCTCATTCTGGAAACACCCCCCAGGCTGTGGCTAAGCCTTGTCTCTGCAATATCCTTTCTTTCACGAGTGCTAGTTCTGCAGGTTTGGAAGGTAGGAGACGAGGTACTGGCAGAAGTAAAGCTGTGAGGACGGGGCGTAAGTCGTGCTTGGGTAGCTCAGTTGGAAGAGCATTTGCCCGCGAAAGGCAAGGTCCCGAGGAGTCTCGGCCCGGCCCACAGTTTTAATCTGCCAGGAAGTTCCATACCAACCACCTGGCCACCAGGATCAGTGGCCAACGCCAAACTTTGGCCAAGAGCAAAGAAGACCGCGCTATGGCGCGACATGCAGCTGAACATAACACACTTGATTTCAATGGCTGCTTCACTACCTAGGCCATCTGGATCCTTCTCTGCATCTCCTGCTTTCCTGAACTGCGCAGATGGGAGTTACCCTTACAAAACATTCTTTGCTCCCGTAATAATCCCGGCCTCAACCTGTGGTAACGTACTGTCCCCACACCCTCCACCCAACAGTTTCCACTCCCTCAGTCCTATCATCTCCTCTCAATTCTCGTCTCTCACCCTGTTTGTTTGCAGCCCGTCTTTGCCCGCTCCTCTCCTTTTTCGTTCCTTTTCCCCAACCACTTTGGCTCACAACCTCCTGTCGCTGCGCCCGTTGGCAGTCTAGTCCCTGCACACTCCACCAGCCAGCGCTCGCTTTTGTCCCCACTCATACATGACTACTCCTATCTGAAACAGGAAGCTGAACTGACAGTGTTTGCTGATGATAGAAGCATCATTATTAATCCGGTAAAAGAAACTCCAATTGAAAATGATGCAAATAAGGTCTTTGGAAAACTCATTAATTGGTTTTCTGCAAATGGGCTTGCTCTAAACTTTGAAAAAACACAGTACATCCAATTTTCTGCTCGAAAAAGTACAGTTCCTTCAATGAATATAACACATGAAAAGAAGTCAGTAGCCAGGGTAGAGCATACTAAGTTTTTGGGTGTACACATAGATGAGAATCTTAATTGGAAAATTCATATTTTGGATCTTCTAAAGCGACTAGGTTCAGCAACTTTTGCAATCAGAATAATTTCCAATTTTGAGGATATAGAAATTAGTAAGCTAATATACTTTGCATACTTTCACTCTCTGATGTCATACGGAATAATATTTTGGGGTAATTCAACATTTAGACAAAAAGTATTCACTGCTCAAAAGAAAGTGGTTAGAATAATGTGTGGTGCTCATAGTTGCACATCTTGTAGGCATCTTTTTAAAAGACAGCCTCATAGTACATTTACTCACAAATGAAATTTGTTCTCAACAACATGGACCAGTTTTAAAAAGCAGTGACATTCATGATTATAATACCAGAAAAAAGAAAGACTTACACTATCCTTTACTCAACCTGTCTTTGGCACAGAAAGGTGTAAAATATGCTGCTATAAAAATTTTCGACAAATTACCGGATGAAATAAAATGTCTGAGAACAGCAGTAATATATTCAAATGTAAATTGAAATCATATCTCCTTTACAACTCCTTCTATACCATAGATGAATTATTGAATAGGAATAAATAAATCAATAAATATAGTATATGCATTTTGTGCCATTTAAGGGAATGGGGTAAATAATAGAAATATTAATCCTTAACTCTGTATTGTAAGATATATATATATATATATATATATATATATATATATATATATACTAAAAAATCTTGTTTCATATGTGTATTTCTTGTGCACTTGACACATTTCACATCATAACGGCCACTGAACCATGCGATTGATCAATGGAACACGCAACCAACTAACTAACTAACTAACTTCCTCCTTCCCATTCCCTCCAGATTACTGCTTGCATCGCACGTGATGCTGCATTCCGGCTTGAGATGCTGGAGTTGGCGGTCATGTGTGTGTGAGGTGTGCTTGCTTGTGTATTGTGTGTTTCGGTGAATGGTTTGTGTCCCCCTTTACTGACGAAGGCTGTGGCCTAAAGCTACATGCGGTTGTCTTTTAATCGTGCCTGTCTGCAACTTAACGTGTCTTCTTTACTGAAAGTAGCAATTTATCTTTCCCTACATTGTTCATACATGAATAAGTTATACACCATTTTAAGGAAGAAAAGTAACGGGTGATCAAAAAGTCAGTATAAATTTGAAAACGGAATAAATCACGGAATAATGTAGACAGAGAGGTAAAAATTGACACACATGCTTGGAATGACATGGGATTTTATTAGAACCAAAAAAATACGAAAGTTCAAAAAATGTCCGACAGATGGCGCTTCATCTGATCAGAATAGCAATAATTAGCATAACAAAGTAAGACAAAGCAAAGATGATGTTCTTTACAGGAAATGCTCAAAATGTCCACCATCATTCCTCAACAATAGCTGTAGGCGAGGAATAGTGTTGTGAACAGCACCATAAAGCATGTCCGGAGTTATGGTGATGCACTGGCGTCGGATGTTGTCTTTCAGCATCCCTAGAGATGTCGGTCGATCACGATACACTTGTGACTTCAGGTAACCCGAAAGCCAATAACCACAGGACTGAGGTCTGGGGACCTGGGAGGCCAAGCATGACGAAGGTGGCAGCTGAGCACACGATCATCACCAAACGACGCGCGCAAGATATCTTCCATGCTTTTAGCAATATGGGGTGGAGCGCCATCCTGCATAAACATCGTATGTTCCAGCATGTGTTTATCAGCCAAGCTGGGGATGACGCGATTCTGTAGCATATCGGCGTACCTCTCACCCGTCACGATAGCAATTATAAAACCAGAATCATGCATTTCCTCGAAGAAACAAGGCCTGATAACTGTAGATGTGGTAAATCCAACCCATACCGTGACTTTCTCGTCGTGCAATGGAGTTTCCACGACAGTTCTAGGATTTTCGGTAGCCCAAATTCTAGAGTTGTGAGCGTTGACAGACCCAAGGAGCGTGAAATGAGGTTCGTCGGTCCACAACACGTTACTCAACCAATCGTCATCTTCCGCCATCTTTTGAAACGCCCACACCGCAAATGCCCTCCGCTTCACTAAATCGCCAGGTAACAGTTCATGATGCCGATGGATTTTGTACGGGTATCATCGGAGGGTACGCCTCAGTGCCAACCAAACAATAGTGTATGGAATGCCGGTGCGACGTGCGACTGCACGAGCGCTGACTTCCCCGTGCATAGACGAACCCGGTACAGTCTCCATTTCTTCCTGAACTGTCTCAGCAGCATTACGCCTTGTGCTCGGTCGGCCACTACGGGGTCTATCGTCTAAACAACCCGTGGCTTCGAACTTCGAAATCATTCTGGCCGCTGCTGCATTTGTCAACGGACCTTTACCCGTTCGAATCCCCTTCCTATGACGATAGGATCATAACGCTGAACTAGCACATTCCCCATTCTGATTATACAGCTTCAGTAAAAGCGCCTTTTCAGGTAACGTCAACATGCTGCGACTGCTGGCGCATCTGATTCTCCCTCTCTCTCCCTTTTTTTTTTTTCTTTATTGTATTTCAATTCCCCATCGGGGCGGGCTGGGAGCAGCATATGCTCTGCTCTTCAGCCGAAAGACATAGAACAAACAATAGAAGACAGTGAAAAATATACAAAGGAGAGAATATGGTGAACATAGATATAAAAAAGGGGGAACATCATGGAAGGCAATAGACAAAAAAAGGGTGACTGTAAAATGGAGATAAAAACCGTAAAAAAGTAGCGCACACAAAAAAACCACACACTGGGAAAATTAAAAGAACACAAGTCACAGTAAGACCGGAGCATAAAAGTATCGACGGATGGCGTAGCACATAACAAACACTGACAGTGAACCTCAAGGCAGTACACAATTAAAATCACACCTCTTGACGCACAGGAGAAACAGCACTAAACACAACAGTGACGTGGCACGCTGACGATGATCAAAACAGAGGATCTGCCAGGCGCAAGGAGATGAGGGAAACTGGAAGAAGGGGGGAGGGAGGGGAAGAGAGGGGGGAGATGAGCGGGGGCGCGCTGAAGAGGGCCAGGTAGGGAGGGATGTGGGAAGGAAAGAGGCAAGTATGGGGTGCAGGGTCTCAGGGAGGTGGGGGGATGATTCTCTCTCTCATTGTTGTTGTTGTCTTCAGGCCTGAGACTGGTTTGATGCAGCTCTCCATGCTACTCTATCCTGTGCAAGCTTCTTCATCTCCCAGTACTTACTGTAACCTACATCCTTCTGAATCTGCTTACTGTATTCATCTCTCGGTCTCCCTCTACGATTTTTACCCTCCACACTGCCCTCCAATGCTAAGTTTGTGATACCTTGATGCCTCAGAACATGTCCTACCAACCGGTCCCTTCTTCTTGTCAAGTTGTGCCACAAACTCCTCTTCTCCCCAATCCTATTCAATACTTCCTCATTAGTTACGTGATCTTTCCTATCTAATCTTCAGCATTCTTCTGTAGCACCACATTTCGAAAGTTTCTATTCTCTTCTTATCTAAACTATTTATCGTCCACGTTTCACTTCCATACATGGCTACACTCCATACAAATACTTTCAGAAACGACTTCCTGACACTTAAATCTATACTCGATCTTAACAAATTTTTCTTCTTCAGAAACGCTTTCCTTGCCATTGCCAGTCTACATTTTATATCTTCCCTACTTCGACCATCATCAGTTATTTTACTCCCTAAATAGCAAAACTCCTTTACTCCTTTAAGTGTCTCATTTCTTAATCTAATTCCCTCAGCATCACCCGACTTAATTCGACTACATTACATTAACCTCGTTTTGCTTTTGTTGATGTTCATCTTATATCCTCCTTTCAAGACACTGCCCATTCCATTCAACTGCTCTTCCAAGTCCTTTGCTGTCTCTGACACAATTACAATGTCATCGGCGAACCTCAACGTTTTTATTTCTTCTCCATGGACTTTAATACCTACTCCGAATTTTTCTTTTGTTTCCTTTACTGCTTGTTCAATATACAGATTGAATAACATCGGGGACAGGCTACAACCCTGTCTCACTCCCTTCCCAACCACTGCTTCCCTTTCATGCCCCTCGGCTCTTATAAATGCCATCTGGTTTCTGTACATATTGCAAATAGCCTTTCGCTCCCTGTATTTTACCCCTGCCACCTTTAGAATTTGAAAGAGAGTATTCCAGTCAACATTGTCAAAAGTTTATACACGATTGTCATGCGCAGTCACTGACGTTTTGCTGTCCAGCGCCATCTGTCGGACATTTTGTGAACTTTTCTTTTTTTTTGGTTCTAATAAAACGCCATGTCATTCCAAGCATGTGCGTCAATTTTTACCTCTCTATCTACATTATTTTATGGTTTATTAAGTTTTCAAATTTATACTGACTTTTTGATCACCCGGTATACAGCGCTATAGGACTTGTTTCCATAAACACAAAAAACCTCAGATTTTCGATTCCGAACTCCCCTTAAATCCACGTGACGATGGTGGTATAGTCCTCTGGAGAGTGTAGTGAAAGGTGCAGCACAACTGGCTGGCTGTTATTTTATTTGCTCGTGTCAGTTGACCAGATGAACGAGCGGTGAGATCAGCCCAGTGCAGGTGACGTCAGTGCAGTCAGTGGGTACTAGTGGTGGGCAGGAAATCGCGTATCTGTTAGAAATCACAGTGACTGAGAAGTCACAGATATCACAGTAGCAACTTTACAGAATCTAACTGCGATTTCAGTCACAGTTAGCAGTCGCAAGTAGTATTTCATATTCAAAGACGTGAGCCATCTATTGGTCGAATTTAGCACTGCTTTCTGAGATTTCAGTGACAAGTCGCAACTAAGAGTCGCAAGTAGCAACTAGAAAGCGCGGTTAACAGTGCCATCTGTGGGTCAAAGTTCGTACTACGCCCATCTCTGCGATACACTATTGAGTCCAACTGCGATTTCCGTGACAAGTAGCAACTAAGAGTCGCAAGTAGCAACTAAAAAGCGCAATTAGCACTGCCATATTTTGAGCAAAGTTCATACTACGCTATTCGCTACCGAGTCAAACTGCGATTTCTGTGACAAATCGCAACTAAGAGTCGCAAGTAGCAACTAAAAAGCGCAGTTAACATACTTTTCCTAGTGTCATCTGTTGACCGACGTACGTACTTCGTTATGAGAGCCTTGTGCCTCACGAGATCGATGTGCTGTGTGTGCATATGAAGGGCTTATTTCAATAGTGGTACAAGTCAATTTTTGTTCATTTTGAGATACAGAGTCGTAAAGTTAAATGAGCGCTGACAAATCTGCATTTGAGATACCAGAAATATTCAAGCATATGGCTTCTTGCTAGAGATGAACCTTTATTTATGTTTGTTTGGATCACTAATTTCAGAAGCATTATAGACAGAAAAGTGGAGGTAATGGACTTGCACCACTATTGAAATAAGCCCTTCATATTATATGACGACATGCACATTCAGCATCAGTTATGGTTGGTCAAATACTGCTGTGACTCTGAATGTATTATATTAATAAGAAGCAACATTGCTTTTTTCTCCTGAAAATATCGAGTAACGTAACAAATGTGTTTGATTCTGCTTCCAATATGACAGTTTTGGTTAATACTCCACATGCCTACAGGACTTTGCAATGTTAGCACAGCAGAACTCAGACATCTGTATAAGTGTAGAGAAATGAAAACAGTCATATGAATGCCTCACTTTTGTTCCGACACAGTTCAAGACTCGGGAGAAAAGTTTTACACCTGGTGTTCTACATGGCAACTTCACACACAAGAACTTTTTGCCAACACTACTACCACCTACATAAGTAAGCTTTTCCTGTGTTACTTTCAAGTAATGCACTTAAGCTATTCCTGATTTAACTGGAAGATCTGTACTTCCCACTTTCATATCAACAGCCTCAAAATGCATATTGTAGACTTTGGGATGTGTTACAGGTCAGTGTCACACCAAGGTTGTGGAGAAAGGGGGGGGGGGGGGGGCGGCATGTCACTCTCCAACAAGTGTTTACCAATAAGTAAGTGGCTGAAAATTATGGGTATAGGACGGCTTAAACATGTGGAAAATGAGATTTTTATTATTCACTCACTATATTTGACATTTATTATTCCTTTAAAATCGCACAACAACTTCAATAAAACACAGTTTAATCATTCACACACTTATTTCACAATTATTTCACTTTTAAACTGCATATCCTCTATGAGCTGTCTTGAATCTTCACGAGTCTCTCTTAAAAACGGCCCTGATGTGGATAGATACGTACAGCAACCAGTAATCAGAGTCAGAACTGTGTCTGCAAAAACACAAGGATTATTAAACAATTTTTGCTGTCATTAATTACTAGCAATATAACTGGCAGAGTAGATTGCGAATATTTGCTATAATGAATATCACATTTGCAAGAACGATCTCACTGAAGTAATTAAGTCCATCGAAACGCTTGGAAACTAACCTCTCGTCTGACGAAAACGGTCTAAAGACGCAGTGGCAATTTCTTCAGATCTGTTGACAATGATATTTTGAGTTATCACTTTACTGAGTGACTGAAATGTAGTTCAGGTACCTGTTAACATAACAATATGTTAGAATTCATTTTCTAAATACGAACTATGACGGTACTGTATGGCTACTTACATATTAATTACACTATTAATATTTTCACAGTTGTTTCTTTAATACAAAATTAATGCCAACGGAAGAAAAAACGTAAAACATACTTGCCAATGACAGGTTTGTTGAGATGCAATTTTCTGTGTTGACGGATGTAACTTTTTCATACTGTGGTAGGTCGCAGAAATCGCAGGAATCACAGAAATCGCAGAAGTAGCAGAAGTCACAGAAATCGCGGAAGTAGCAGAAATCGCAGAAGTAGCAGTGGCGGAGGGATGCACGACCTATGTTCCTTAACTGCGACTCTAAACTGCTACAAATCACAGTTAAGAATAACAGATACTGAAAAGTAGCATTCACAGAAATCACTGATATCGGAAAATCGCAGTTTAGCCCATCACTAGTGGGTACGCATGTTCTGCACGTCGACGTTGGCACCCTAGCGGCGCAGGTGGCGCCTCCGCCAGGCCAGGTGCAGCGCCGGTTCGCCGCTGGTGGTAGCGGCGCAAAGCTGCTCGGCCGTCAGCTGCGACTCGTCGCCTGCCACGCCCCCGTGCAAAATGGACGCGGCCGTCCTGAGCAGCTGATCCCAGCAGCCGCCAACTGCAGCCTACTGTGCGATGTGAGCTTACTGCTCAGTGCAGCACCGATGGTCACCGACATCACTACACCCGGCGGCATCGGCGCCACTGAAGTGACAGGTCCAATTGCTGACAGCGACGACATGGACGCCGTCGAAGCTGTGGCTGCTGAGCAGGACACTGTCAGACTGAACGGCTCACTTTCTTTTTAGGTGGTGTGGATCGGCATCGTGGGTCATCTCACACCTAACTATACTGGTCGACAACTGAACCCCACTGGCTTCTGAGATGACTTTCAGCATCAGCCACACAGCACTAGCTTCAAAGTGCAACGAGGTGTAGCTTTATATCAGAAACAATGCAGTTACAGTGCATACAGACGTGACAACTGTAAACACGATGTGTACTAGACTCCGCAACCCCCTCCCCTCCCCCACCCCACAGTTGGTCGCCAGAGTCGGAGGTGACGCCATCGAGACAGTTGGATGATGATGATGTTTGGATTGTGGGGCCTCAACTGCACAGTTATCAGCGCCCGTACACATTCCCAACCTTTTCTCACCCCAATCTTGCCACTTGCATGAATGATGAGGACAACACAAACACCCAGTGATCTCGAGACAGGTGAAAATCCCTGACCCCGCCGGGAATCGAACCCGGGACCCCCTGTTCGGGAAGCGAGAACGCGACCGCGAGACCACGATCTGCGGACGAGACAGTTGGAGTGCTCCACTAGTGAGTTCTCTGCAATAACACATTCCATGTTGAAGAAGCCACGAGTACAAAGCAACTTAAATGGCAAAGTCCGTTATAGTCAAACATGGGAAGCGATTACAAATATCTACACTACTGGCCATCAAAATTGCTACACCACGAAGATGACGTGCTACAGACGCGAAATGTAACCGACAGGAAGAAGATTCTGTGATATGCAAATGATTAGCTTTTCAGAGCATTCACGCAAGGTTGGTGCCGGTGTTGACACCTACAACGTGCTGACATGAGGAAAGTTTCCAACCGATTTCTCATACACAAACAGCAGCTGACCGGCGTTGCCTGGTGAAACGTTGTTCTGATGCCTCGTGTAAGGAGGAGAAATGCGTACCATAACGTTTCCGACTTTGATGAAGGGCCGGCCGACGTGGCCGTGCGGTTCTAGGCGCTGCAGTCTGGAACCGCGAGACCGCTACGGTCGCAGGTTCGAATCCTGCCCCGGGCATGGATGTGTGTGATGTCCTTAGGTTAGTTAGGTTTAAGTAGTTCTAAGTTCTAGGGGACTAATGACCTCAGAAGTTGAGTCCCGTAGTGCTCAGAGCCATTTTGATGATGGTCGGATTGTAGCCTATCGCGATTGCGGTTTATCGTATCGCGACATTGCTGCTCGCTTTGGTGGAGATCCAATGACTATTAGCAGAATATGGAATCGGTGGGTTCAGGAGGGTAATTCGGAACGCCGTGCTCGATCCCAACGGCCTCGTATCACTAGCAGTCGAGATGACAGGCATCGCCGGCCGCGGTGGTCTAGCGGTTCTGGCGGTTCTGGCGCTGCAGTCCGGAACCGCGGGACGGCTACGGTCGCAGGTTCGAATCCTGCCTCGGGCATGGGTGTGTGTGATGTCCTTAGGTTAGTTAGGTTTAAGTAGTTCTAAGTTCTAGGGGACTTATGACCTCAGAAGTTGAGTCCCATAGTGCTCAGAGCCATTTTTTTTTTTTTTTTTTTTTTTTTTTGACAGGCATCTTATCCGCATGGCTGTAACGGATCGTGCAGCCACGTCTCGATCCCTGAGTAAACAGATAGGGAAGTTTGCAAGACAACAACCACCTGCACGAACAGTTCGACGACTTTTGCAGCAGAATGGACTATCAGCTCGGAGACCATAGCTGCGTTACCCTTGACGCTGCATCACAGACAGGAGCGCATGGGATGGTGTACTCCACGACGAACCTGGGTGCACGAATGGCAAAACGTCATTTTTTCGGATGCATCCAGGTTCTGTTTACAGCATCATGATGGTAGCATTCGTGTTTGGCGACATAGCGGCGAACGCATATTGAAAGCGTGTATTCGTCATCGCCATGCTGGCGTATCACCCAGCTTGATGGTTTGGGGTGCCATTGGTTACAAGTCTCGGTCACCTCTTGTTCGCATTGACGGCACTTTGAACAGTGGACGTTGCACTTCACATGTGTTACGACCCGTGGCTCTGCCCTTCATTCGATCCCTGCAAAACCCTACATTTCAGCAGGATAATGCACGACCGCATGTTGCAGGTCCTGTACGGGCTTTTCTGGATACAGAAAATGTTCGACTGCTGCCCTGGCCAGCACATTCTCCAGATATCATACCATTTGAAAATGTCTGGTCAATGGTGGCTGAGCAACTGGCTCTTCACAATACGCTAGTCACTACATGGTATCGTATTGAAGCTGCATGGGCAGCTGTACCTGTACACACCATCCAAGCTCTGTTTGACTCAATGCCCAGGCGTATGAAGGCCGTTATTCCGGCCAGAGGTGGTTGTTCTGGGTACTGATTTCTCAGGATGTATGCAGCCAAATTGCGTGAAAATGTAATCACATGTCAGTTCTAATATAAGATATTATTCCAATCAATAACTGTTCATCCTCTGAATTTATTCTTGGTGTAGCAGCTTTAATGGCCAGTAGTGTATTAGTTTATCAAGAAAGAAGCTGTGCTGGTTGCTCCATTGAAGCTAAACTCCATGTTGAAACCAGTGGCCGAAAGAACTGGTACATCGTTTACTTCCGTTCTGCGAATCAAGAAACTGGAAAGAGTTTAGGCAGATGAATCCTCAGCATTTTCAACACCTCATAAAGAGAGGCCTAGAAGATGATGGACTGTCAGTTTTTAGAAAATTTTCATGAGAAAGTTTTTCGCCGGCCGCTGTGGCCGAGCGGTTCCAGGCGCTTCAGTCCGGAACCGCGCTGCTGCTACGGTCGCAGGTCCGAATCCTGCCTCGGGCATGGATGCGTATGATGTCCTTAGGTTAGTTAGGTTTAAGTAGTTCTAAGTTCTAGGGGACTGATGACCACAGAAGTTTAGTCCCATAGTGCTTAGAGCCAAATTAATCGCGTTGAGAACGTTGTTCACCACATGGTGAATAATTCCTTCATTACAGGTAAAAAAGGACCCACTATTAGCAGAGTTGATAAACAGTTACTGACGAGGAGAACAGAGCAGGTGCCATAACCCAATTTCCCAGAAACTTCGCTCAGTGGTTATTGTTGTTGTTGTTGTTGTTGTTGTGGTCTTCAGTCCTGAGACTGGTTTGGTGCAGCTCTTCATGCTACTCTATCCTGTGCAAGCTTCCTCACGTCCCAGTACTTACTGCAACGTACATTCTACTGAATCTGCTTAGTGTATTCGTCTCTTGGTCTCCCTCTACGAGTTTTACCCTCCACACTGCCCTCCAATACTAAGCTGGTGATCCCTCGATGCCTCAGAACATGTCCTACCAACCGATCCCTTCTTCTTGTCAAGTTGTGCCACAAACTTCTGTTCTTCCCAATTCTATTCAATACCTCCTCATTAGTTATGTGATCTACCCATCTAATATTCAGCATTCTTCTGTAGCACCACATTTCGAAAGTTTCTATTCTCTTCTTGTGCAAACTATTTATCGTCCATGTTTCACTTCCATACACGGCAACACTCCATACAAATACTTTCAGAAACGACTTCCTGACAAATCTATACTCGACGTTAACAAATGTCTCTTCTTCAGAAACGCTTTCCTTACCATTGCTAGTGTACATTTTATATCCTCTCTACTTCGACCATCATTAGTTATTTTGCTCCCCAAATAGCAAAACTCCTTTACTACTTTAAGTGTCTCATTTCATAATCCAATTCCCTCAGCATCACCCGACTTAATTCGACTACATTCCATTATCCTCGTTTTGCTTTTGTTGATGTTCATCTTAGACCCTCCTTTCAAGGCACTGTCCATTCCGTTCAACTGCTCTTCCATGTCCATTGCTGTCTCTGACAGAATTACAATGTCATCGGCGAACCACAAAGTTTTTATTTCTTCTCCATGGATTATAATACGTACTCCGAACTTTACTGTTGTTTCCTTTACTGCTTGCTCAATATACAGACTGAGTAGCATCGGGGAGAGGCTACAACCCTGTCTCACTCCCTTCCCAACCACCGCTTCCGTTTCACACCCCTCGACTCTTATAACTGCCATCTGGTTTCTGTACAAATTGTAAACAGCCTTTCGCCCCCTGTATTTTACCCCTGCCACCTATGTGTCAACATTGTCAAAGGCTTTCTCTAAGTCTACAAATGCCAGAAACGTATGCTCAGTGGTAGAGGTGTCAAAACAAAGGAACAGGTGTTTCGTCTTATCTATACGTATTCGGCTGTTGCCAAGTGGGTAGCACCGTGATGTGGCTCCGCATTCTGATGCAGTTTTCTTAGGTTAAAATTGTGTAGGAACAATCGGTATTTACATCCGAGGGTGCTGGGAGTGTTTTCTCATACAGTGCGTTTATCGCGTACTCCTCACATGACGTAATTTACATAGGAAGAGTGAATGAAGTTTTTGTACTGACTGGTCCATTGGCGCTTGTCTGCCGCGTGATCGGAGAGGTCAACGCCCTCCCGCCGGCCCTTCGCGCGTCGGCCTCCCGCCTCAGCTCGTCGGCCTTCACACGCTCCAGCACGCCACACCTGGCCTCGCAGCGCCACACCACGCCTCCACGTCAGCGGCAGCGGCAACCGACGCGTCAGCAGGCGCCACCTGCCACCTGTTCTGCCTGTTCGCTGCGCGCATCTTGAGCGGGGGTCTCCAAACTTTTTAACCTGCGGGCCACGTTGACTCCTCCACGAAGTTATAAGGGCCAACATCTACCTAGTGGGATTAAAGCACCCTAGCATTCCATGATCAACGTAATGTAAGGCTAAAGGAAAAATGAAATCGCAAATGTCTAAGGTTGTGGGAATAGCTAGCACTGAAACGAACTACGATTTTTATTTAATTATATAATTTTGATTGGTGGACGTACCTGACCGAAATTCTGGCGTATTTCACCGACAAAAAAGTATGTCACTGCACACGCTTTGTGTATTTTACAACGTAATCAAAAGAAACTGAAACCTCGCTTAAGAAGCATCTTCCATAATGATTGATTACTAAGGCTAGCCGCCGAAGTGGCGTCCATTTGAAAGACCTGCTCCAGAGTCGTGAGTAGAATAAAATGCACAGAATCTGTTTACTTAAAATGTTTTCGCCAAACTAGTCTAGTCTGTTATCCGTCTTTTTTTTCCACTATCGCACGGAGAATGGTCTGTCTGTTTATTGTGGATAGCCACAGATTTAACCATGACCTTCTGCTTTGTAAAGATAGATCTCCGACAATGTCGCGGTGTATTGGTCGCGATAGGCCTCGGAACTCAATTGTTGGCAGTATAGGCACCACCTCAAATATCTGGCGGGCCGGATATCAGGGATGTCCGGCCAGCTAACGCAGGCCGGTTTGCCGGACCTCGAGGGCAGGTTTCGGCCCGCGGGCCGTAGTTTGGAGACCCGTGATCTAGAGGGCTGCCTCAGTAGGTGGAACTAAACGACAGCTTTGCAGACGGCGCACCTTCGTACGACTGCTGCTGTTGTTAATAGACATTCCCGTGGAAGGCGAGTGGACCTTAAAAGCCTGTTTGGAAAAACTCATGGAAGACATATTGAGACGCCCGCTAAATCCGCAGGGCAGAACAGGTGATTAGGATTGTGGTTCAAATGGCTCTGAGCACTATGGGACTTAACTGCTGTGGTCATCAGTCCCCTAGAACTTAGAACTACTTAAACCTAACTAACCTTAGGACATCACACACATCCATGCCCGAGGCAGGATTCGAACCTGCGACCGTAGCGGTCACGCGGTTCCAGACTGTAGCGCCTAGAACCGCACGGCCACTCCGGCCGGCGATTAGGATTGTGGAAAGGGCAAAAATAAGGTGTACGTCAGGTTCACTCAATTGTAATTTGTTGTTGTTGTCTTCAGTCCTGAGACTGGTTTCATGCAGCTCTCCATGCTACTCTATCCTGTGCAAGCTTTTTCATCTTCCAGTACCTACTGCAACCTACATCCTTCTGAATCTGCTTAGTGTATTCTTCTCTTGGTCTCCCTCTACGATTTTTACCCTCCACGCTGCCCTCCAATACTAAATTGGTGATCCCTTGATGCCTCAGAACATGTCCTACCAACCGATCCCTTCTTCTGGTCAAGTTGTGCCGCAAACTTCTCTTCTCCCTAATCCTGTTCAATACTTCCTCATTAGTTACGTGATCTACCCATCTAATGTCCAGCATTCTTCTGTAGCACCACATTTCGATAGCTTCTATTCTCTTCTTGTCCAAACTATTTATCGTCCATGTTTCACATCAATACACGGCTATACTCCATACAAATACTTTCAGAAATGACTTCCTGACACTTAAATCGATACTGGATGTTAACAAATTTCTCTTCTTCAGAAACGCTTTCCTTACCATTGCCGGCCTACATTTTATATCCTCTCTACTTCGACCATCATCAGTTATTTTGCTCCCCAAATAGCAAAACTCCATTGTAATTTAATAACACCTTTAAACCAAAACGGCACATGGCTGAACCTTTAGAACTACGAGTTTAAAAAAAGGCAATTACTTCACGGCTGAAGGCCTCGAAACAAGAAATCGTAAAAGTCAACAAAATAAAAAAATGCAGTTAAAATAGCAAATAAAATAATTAAAATACATATGGTATCACAGCTAGGCTGGAGAGCCGCAAAGCAAAAGTAGATAGAACAAACATATGCAAGGTGCAATACAGGCGGCTGAGGGCCACAATTAAATTTGAAAATTTGAAAATATTACCATAATCTTTAAAGGCAGAAGGCCGCAATGTTTTTCCTTAACGGGTAATTTCAAGAATAAGGTTTTAAGCGGCTCAAGGCCCACAACTGATTTTCCAAAATTCAAAAAATACATAAAGTCTAGTAAAAACTAGAATTTTTAAATCATTCGCTATGATAGATTATAAACAGACAATTAAACACCAGTGGGCCGGCCGGTGTGGCCGAGCGGTTCTAGGCGCTACAGTCTGGAACCGCGCGACCGCTACGGTCGCAGGTTCCAATCCTACCTTGGGCATGGATGTGTGTGATGTCGTTAGGTTAGTTCGGTTTAAGTAGTTCTAAGTTCTAGGGGACTGATGACCTCAGATGCTAAGTCCCATAGTGCTCAGAGCCATTTGAACCATTTTTTGAAACACCAGTGAGAAGGACAATAAAGAAAACGGCACTCAGAAGCCTGCAGGGAGGTCGGACTGCCCTCGTTCACTTAGGCGAGACAGGTGGTGAGCCCTGCTACACTTGATCTGTAGGAACCCAACCAGGGGACAGCCACGAACCGACCGACACAACGACTTGCTTGCCACCAATCTGTATATGAGAACACAAACACAAAAGGTTACGAACGTGATTATCCACAAAGAAATATGTATTAGCTGTCAAAATTGCACACTATGTTGGACAACGACAACAGGTGAGGATGCTGCCTGAAATTACGTTAGTGGCCACGGCAGGTAACCGGAACACTAAGGGGCCACAAGGCAGAAAATTCCGCTGGTATACTTGAATTTGAATTATGGTAATATAGTTAACTTCACCCAAACGGAACACTGCCTGAATGTACGTTAGTGGCCAGGGCAGGTAACCAGAACACTAACGGCCACAAGGCAGAAAATTCGGCTGGTGCACTCAAATTGTAGTCAACCAATACAGTTAATTGCACCACATGGCGGCTAAATTTCAGCAATTGAAACTCTCGGTGTTGCTCATAGGAAAACCTCCCCAACAGCGAACCACCGAAACGAACCACACAACATGAATGGATGTGACTTGGGTAGTTGAAACCGCTACTCAACTTTGACGTCCTGGGTCGGTGAACCACGAAGCTCGTAGCGATCGGACAGCTCCATGTACGCTCCGACACTGTGCACGGAGCGCCAGCGGACCCAACCGACTGCACCGCGCGGAGACAACTTCCCTGGTCCACCGCAACCGAGCGACTCCCTCAGATGGTCGTCAATGGAAATAACGCCAACTACACACACAACCTGACAAACACTTGCACGAAGACCTGAATGATACCCAACAGTGACTAAGCAAGCATGAAGACAAATCGGGAGTCGACGCGCGCGCGCGCGCGCGCGCGCACACACACACACACACACACACACACACACACACACACACACACACACACACACACACACACACACACACACACACACACACACAGCCGACTCATGAACGATCAGCGAGCCAAAACGCGTCGTCCGGTAGGACGGCCGACCGACGATCCACCAAGACCGTGGCCCGGCTCAAGTGATGCGTGGCGGCAGTGACCGGGTGAGCCATGTCGACGCAGACCTCACTGCTGCCCCAGACCGACTGCACTAGTGCCGCAATGCAACTCCCGAAATGGCAGGTCCGGACTGCGCTGCAGACGCGTTCCAACTGACTGGCCGACCCAAAGTCGCTATCCGAACTGGCTTACGACAGACAACGACCGGGAAATAATAGCAGTCGAGCAAAGATACTACGAGGGGGGATATATCGATACGCGCTGCTAACGCCGCTCACGGTCAGGTAAAGCATCAACTCAGTGACAGTAGTAATTTAAATTAACGTAGTGAGGTGGAAGTACGATAAAAACAGGGTGTGAAATAGATGACGGTGGGAACACGAGCCACGCTCGGTTCACATATCAACACAAAGGCGATGCTAACTCTGAATACACCAATGTTCAGAAAAAAAACCGAACACCTTGAACGACTAGAGATAGGACGTTCACAGTGACAGGTCATGTACATTAGTATGTTCTGCAGAAATGATTACGATTTCAGTCACCCCGGTTCAGCATGGGTGCTGTTGCCTAGGAGGCACAGGGTCCACTACAGTTCTTGATAACTTGTTCCGTGCGTGACGGCATAGACGCGTACACGGCGCAAATCGTGTCCTTTGGTATAGCCATCCACGCTGCATTCATCTGGTTGCTAAGTTCGTCTGTGGTGGTCGGCATTGGGTCACAGCGCAGCACCTGTAGTTTCACCATATCCCAGACATTTTCGATTGGCGGCAACTCTGGTGATCTGGCGGGCCAGGGGGAAAGGCTAACATCTTGGAGCAGGCCACCCCATGCGTGCAATATCTTCCGTTTCCAAGAAAACATCAGTCACCTGTGCCCTATGTGGTCGAGCATTATCGACCATAAATATGAAGTCTGAATCCACAGCACCTCGCAACAACCGCACATGAGGTCGCAACTGGATCTCGTCACGATACTTGACAGCAGTTAAACCTTACCAATTCAGCTGTACAATTTCAAGAAGAGGTGTTCCAGTGGTCAACACGATCCCTGCTCACACAATTAGGGATGCTCCTCGATATCGGTCTCTTTCCACGGTGTTTGGGTCCCAAAATCTTGTTCCACGTTCCCTCCAGATGCGAATCCGTCGAGAGTCACTCTCCAGAGCAAATCGGGACACCTGTAAAATGAACATTGGGCCACTGTTCGGTCATCCAGGTGACATGTTGATGATTCCACTCTACATGTTTCCTGCCGTGGAAACTTGTCTGAAGTACACATATAGCAGGTCTCTGGCAATAAAGGCCGCTCTGCTGAAGCCTCCATAAAACACTTCCAGTGGACGCTGCGAGGCCAGATGCCAGTGGCCGTGCAGTACTAAGGGGTACCGTCGTGCCCTTACAGCCAAAGAACGGTCATCCCATTCTGATTTCACACTTAGTGGGCGCTGCCCTGATCTTAGCGATACAGTTTCCGTCACTGTAAACTACCGCGACATCTGAGAAATAACACAGTGGTTCACATTAAGCCATTCTTCCATTCTTCCTACGGTCCTCTACAGCAGAGAGTCTGCTAGGTTTCCTCTCTGTACCATACTTCACCGTCTGCGATTGTGTCTATAGCGGTTGTGGATATGGGACTACCCGGCAATCACTACCCCTTTTGATACGTGCCCTGACGTCATCGTTGGCATGGTTGTCCGTTGACTGGAATGCCATCTTCCGCGCAGAACTCGAGCATACGGACATCTGTTGACAGTTTTATGAATATATCGTGAATTAGACACAAGGCGGGGATATCGCGGTTTATAGCTTTAATTTTGGACACCAGTGTATCATCTTTCGATAAAAGTGCCATTTCCGTTCGTATCATTGCGCATTTCTTTCAATTGCCATCTGTACTATATTTTTCTGTACTATACTACACTATATTATAATGTAGCAGTTCTTTCTATGTGTGCTCCAAGTTCCATAGAGCTATAATGTCTGGCAGTAACACATTATGCGAAAGTTACTTTCGTCCTTAAGTTTTGCACGCCAGTGTATAACAGCTCAGAGGAGGTGGTTTTATATGTCCTAAATCTTTTCTATGTTTTCATTCCATTGATGTTCACTAATTAACATTCTTTGTGGATATTAACACTAAGAACACAGGACTACAACCATGAAAATGCTGCTGAAGACAATTTTCGAGGAAATATGCTGGTGGAACCTTTGTTTGCCTAGTATGACAGACAGGATGTGAGACGATCGATCGTGGTCAGTAATGCGCACAGCTAAGAAAGCTCTGAAAAATAATGCATACACTATCCTCTATTACAGCGTGAAATGCTCATATCGTTACTCACTTTCAGATAAGGAAGAATAGCAACAGTCTCACAACTGTGAGTGCCATCATGGTTTCGTTAACGAACCGGTGCCTTTTCCTGTACACTTCTGGTCATTAAAATTGCTACACCACGAAGAAATGCAGATGATAAACGGGTATTCATTGGACACATATATTATACTAGAACTAACTTGTGATTAAATTTTCACGCAATTTGGGTGCATAGATCCTGAGAAATCAGTACCGAGAACAACCACCTCTGACCGTAATAACGGCCTTGATACGCCTGGGCATTGAGTCAAACAGAGCTTGGATGGCGTGTACAGGTACAGCTGCCCATGCAGCTTCAACACGATACCACAGTTCATCAGGAGTAGTGACTGGCGTATTTTGACGAGCCAGTTGCTCGGCCACCGTTAACCAGATGTTTTCAATTGTTGAGAGATCTGGAAAATGTGCTGGCCAGGGCAGCAGTCGAACATTTTCTGTATCCAGAAAGGCCCGTCCCAGGACCTGCAACATGTGGTCGTGCATTATCCTGCTGAAATGTAGGGTTCCGCAGGGATCGAATGAAAGGTAGAGCCACGGGTCGTAACACATCAGAAATGTAACGTCCACTGTTCAAAGTGCCGTCAATGCGAACAAGAGGTGACCGAGACGTGTAACCAATGACACCCCATACCATCACTCCGGGTGATACGCCAGTATGGCGATGACGAATACACGTTTCCAATGTGCGTTCACCGCGATGTCACCAAACAGGGATGCGACCATCATGATGCTGTAAACAGAACCTGGCTTGCCATTCGTGCACCCATCTGTTGACTCAGGGATCGAGACGTGGCTGCACGATCACTTACAGCCATGCGGATAAGATGCCTGTCATCTCGACTGCTAGTGATACGAGGCCGTTGGGATCCAGCAAGGCGTTCCGTATTACCCTCCTTAACCCACCGATTCCATATACTGCTAACAGTCATTGGATCTCGACCAACGCGAGCAGCTATGCCGCGATATGATAAACCACAATCGCGATAGGCTACAATTCGACCTTTATCAGAGCGTGATGGTACGCATTTCTCCTCGTTACACGAGGCATCACAACAACGTTTCACCAGGCAACGCCGGTCAACTGCTGTTTGTGTATGAGAAATCGGTTGGAAACTTTCCTCATGTCAGCACGTTGTAGGTGTCGCCACCGGCGGCAACCTTGTGTAAATGCTGTGAAAAGCTAATCATTTGCATATCACAGCATCTTCTTCCTGTCGGTTAAATTTCGCGTCTGCAGCACGTCTTCTTCGCGGTGTATCAATTTTAATGGCCAGTAGTGTAGATAATCTTGATCATTTTGAGCTGTATTGATGCGCATTTATCGTGTCACCACCGGTTGCATTCGTTAAAACATCATCAGGTTTCCGAGTCGTACCACCATCAGAGTCAATAGATCAATGTCTTATGTAACAATGGAAGCAAAATTTCTAAACGACGATGTATAGACATTCTACCAATAGCGTGGTCAGCACACTTCTGCCAGGCGATCTTGTATCGGTTGATACGTATCAGTTGCTTCAAATGCTTTCGCAAAAGGAATTGTCAGATTTACGATGAGCAGCCGTATTGTGTCGTGTTTTGCAAGGTCAGTTGACGAAGCTGTCGCCCACAGTGCGAATAAGAGTTGGTTCTGACTGTCAATAGGTGTTAGTAAACGTAAAAAGGTTATTTCTAAAAAAGAAACCAAAAACGGAAACCTTAACCTCACGATGTAAGCTGATAAAGGAAACACAGATAAGAAGATTGGTATGGAAGGGCGCGGATATTTTCAATCTGTTTTATGTAGTGGCAGCGAGTGTCTGTTGTGTTACGCAAGAACCAATTATTATTGCGTAGAATTTTAGGATACAGTTTAAAAAGAATTTTCCTCTGTAGAACTCGATTTGGAGTAAAGAGAGTGGCCGCAATGGGTATTTGATTTATGGAAAGAGCGGCGAGTTCAGTATAATTATGACACTTATGTATCTAGTGGAGTATTATACAGAGTGTGTCTTAAGAACTGATTTGAGAGCTATGTCACCATTTCAATCATTGCCTGCCACATATGTAACAAATTCGCAATGAAGTGTAGTTGTGTCTGTATATATGTAAGGTGGCTGAGTGAGTGATGTATCCAAAGGAAAAAAAATTCAGTAATCATTACGACGCTATTGAGCGTAAGGAAAAACGCTGACACAGTCTCCAATAACATCCTAGTAGGAAGCCTACAGTACTACAGATCGGGTAAGAACGTAGTAATAACCGAGCTGTTAATATACGTAAACGATCTGCTCTCGGTATTGCCTTCTGAAACGATACTGTGTGCGGAGTACACAGCATGAATTGTCTAGAGTACTATCTCAGATGATTTGCACCATAGTGAAATAACAGGAAAAGACAAGAGTATCACCTGGTTGCTCTGTGCTTGACACATAAATAACAGTAACAATATTTAATTTCAATGTTCCCAGGAGCACTAAAGCCGAGAAACTTCTCTGTTTCCATAATGATGGCATACGTATACACACGCATAAATTATGCACCATATTTAGCATCTAATTTATATGTTGCATACGTTGAGTGGATTCTTTAATGAAACACTCTTACTAGATGCATATTTAAGTACTGAGAATAAAGCTGTCCTCTTAGCACTTTCCTTCTCTCCAACTGTGTTTAATGCTGTAATTTATTCGCTATCAGTTGCGCAGGAAGTACCGTCTTATCTTCAGGCGCTTTAGCCGTTTGATGTATATCATATGCCACCGCAAGTGTATTCTGTTAGCGGACAGTAGCATCCTCTAGTGAGTCTTACAGTTTCCACACCACACCAGAAGATGCCAGGCTAATTAACAGGATACACTTGCCGTGGTTTTGTCCAGAGATCGTGGCGGCACACCGAAGTCGACAGTATGCATCGATACCACAAATACACACATCAAAAAATGTTTTGCATCACCCCAGTTCCCAGAACTCCTGAAAATAGACGTTGACTGTGGATATTGTATCACATACACAGTCCCTTTGACTGTTCAGATATGTCACTAAACCCGCCCAAAGATGTAAACAACAATGCATGAGCAGCGTCTATTACACGGATGGGGTCCGACAGCCGATCAGCTCCAGTCATTCCACCAGGAAGGAGGTACTCGGCTCGTGTAGTCTGTCGTTCAACCATACCATTCAAAATGCCATATATGCTTTCACCAATCAAATTTTGAATGATCTGAATAACTGAACACCACCCATTGGGATTTTTTGTGATCTCTCAAAGGCTTTTGATTGTGTAAACCATGAAATCCTGCTAGACAAGCTCAAGTATTGTGGCATGAGTGGGACAGTGCACAAATGGTTTAATCCGTACCTAACTGGAAGAGTGCAGAAAGTTGAAATAAGTAGTTCTCATAATATGCAAAGATCAGCACATTCCTCAAACTGGGGAACTATCAAGAATGGGGTTCCACAAGGGTCAGTCTTGGGTCCTTTGTTGTTCTTAATATATATTAATGACTTGCCATTCTATATTCATGAAGAGGCAAAGTTAGTTCTCTTTGCTGATGATACAAGTATAGTAATCACACCTGACAAACAAGAATTAACTGATGAAGTTGTCAATACTGTCTTTCAGAAAATTACTAAGTGGTTCCTTGTAAACGGACTCTCACTGAATTTTGATAAGACACAGTACATACAGTTCTGTACAATGAATGATATGACGCCATTAATAAATATAGACCTTAATCAGAAGCATATAGCTAAGGTAGAATATTCCAGATTTTTAGGTGTGTCCATTGATGAGAGATTAAATTGGAAGAAACACATTGATGATCTGCTGAAACGTTTGAGTTCAGATACTTATGCAATAAGGGTCATTGCAAATTTTGGTGATAAACATCTTTGTAAATCAGCTTACTACGCCTATTTTCACTCGTTGCTTTCATATGGCATCATATTTTGGGGTAATTCATCACTGAGGAATAAAGTATTTATTGCACAAAAGCGTGTAATCAGAATAATAGCTGGAGTCCACCCAAGATCATCCTGCAGACATTTATTTAAGGATCTAGGGATATTCACAGTAGCTTCTCAGTATATATACTCTCTTATGAAATTTGTTATTAACAACCAAACCCAGTTCAAAAGTAATAGCAGTGTGCATAACTACAATACTAGGAGAAAGGATGATCTTCACTATTCAAGATTAAATCTAACTTTACTGGCACTAAAGTCTTTGGTCACTTACCAAACAGTATCAAAAGTCTGAAAGATAACCAACAAGTATTTAAGAAGGAATTAAAAGAATTTCTGAATGACAACTCCTTCTACTCCATAGAGGAATTTTTAGATATAAATTAAAAAAAATAATAATTAAAAAAAATAAAAAAATAAAAATAAAAAACACAAAAAATGAAAAAATTGTTATATTAACTTAAGTATGTTGTTAAATTAACTTAATTATGTCATGTATTGGAAAATTTGACTCGTTCCACATCATTACGAAATATCGTATTCATGATCCATGGAACTAGTATTAATCTAATCTAATCTAATCTAATACCTAGACGGTCAATACCGCGGTTCGATCGCCCCCGCATTGTTACTTTGTGCCAGGAAGAGCTCTCAACAAGAGAAGTGTCCAGGTGTCTCGGAGAGAAGCAAGGCGATGTTGTTCTAACATGGAAGAGATACAGAGAGACAGGAACTGTCGATGAGATGCCTCGCTCAGGCCGCCCAAGGACTACTACTGCAGTGGATAACCGCTACCTACGGATTATGGCTCGGAGGAACTCTGACAACAACGCCACCATGTTGAACAATGCTTTTTGTGCAGCCACAGGACGTCGTGTTACGACTCAACCTGCGCGCAATAGGCTACATGATGCGCAACTTCACTCCCGACGTCCATGGCGAGGTCCATCTTTGTAACCACGACACCATGCAGCGCTGTGCAGATGGGCCCAAAAACATGCCGAATAGACGGATCAGGATTGGCATCACGTTCTCTTCACCGATGGGTGTCGCATATGCCTTCAACTGGACAATTGTCGGAGATGTGTTTGGAGGCAACCCGATGAGGCTGAAAGCCTTAGACACACTGTCCCGAGAGTGGAGCAAGGTGGAGGTTCCCTGATGTTTTGGGGTGGCATTATGTCTGACCGACGTACGCTGCTATTGGTCATGGAAGGCGCCGTAACGGCTGTACGATACGTGAATGCCATCCTCCGACTGATAGTGCAACCATATCGGCAGCATATTGGTGAGGCATTCGTCTTCATGGACGAACATTTTTGCCCCCATCGTGCACACCTTGTAAATGACATCCTTCAGGATAACAACATCGCTCGAGTAGAGTGTTCTCCAGACATGAACCCTATCGAACATGCCTGGGATAGATTGAAAAGGGCTGTTCACGGACGACGTGACCCACCAACCACTCTGAGGGTTCTACCCCGAACAGCCGTTGAGGAGTGGGACAATCTGGACCAACAGTGCCTTGATGAACGTGTCGATACCATGCCACGACGAATACAGGCATGCATCAATTTAAGAGGAAGTGCTACTGGGTATTAGAGGTACCGGTGTGTACAGCAATCAGGACGACCACCTCTGAAGGTCTCCTGTATGGTGGTACAACATGCAATGTGTGGTTTTCACGACCAATAGAAAGGGCGGAAATGATGTTTACGCTGACCCCTGTTCCAATTTTCTGTACAGGTTCCGAAACTCTCGGAACCGAGGTGATGCAAAAGTGTTTTTGGACGCGTGTATTAACGACGTCTCGCTGCTATGTCCAACGACGAATGGGAGGCATTCCTGAAGACGTACCCTCTCTGTCTCTGCACCGCAGCACCATCAACACAGAGGTTGATACAGAGCCAAGCATTGACTCACTCGCCCAGGTCGTGACCTCCGATGCGGCAGTCAACATCGTCTAGTTAGTACACCATTGCTATTCAAGTCTCAGATGGAGCTGTGCTCCTGTAAATGTTTAATTTTTGTTTCAAGACAAGAGTTTGTAATTTTGTACATCAAGTGATGCACTGATACTGTTCAAAGACAGTAGTAAATATTTGGCTCATTCTTGTGTCAATGGATTGTTTGAAGTTATGCAAATATTTTCATGATTCTTGTAATAAAGCGAGCTGTTCTTTCATATGTTGTAGTTCCGATCAACCATCTCCCAGAGCAATCAAACAACGCATAGTTATGACGAGACAACTATAGTTTCGTTAGGTCATAACACTTACAATGATATTATCACATCTATCACATTGCTAATAAATGCGAGGATGAAGTTGCTTCGAAATGTAAAGCAAATAAATTAAAACAAGAAACACAGGAGAGAGCAAAAGTGGTAAGATGATGGCTTTCATTCTTCATAACAAAATATCTCACACCTGCTGTACCCAATTTCCAGTGCTGTGGAAGCAACAAGCAATGCATACTTTGTCTTCCTCAGTATTCACATACCGAGAGAGGTGACGCAGCGGTTTGCACTCTGGACTCGCATTCGGAAGGACGATGGTTCAAATCCGCGTCCACCCAGCTTGATTTAGGTTTTCCCTAAATCGCTTCAGGCAAATGCCGGAATGTTTCCTTAGGAAGGGCACGGCAGATTTCCTTCCCCAACCTGGCCTAATTTAGTGGAACCACTGACGCCACTGTTTGGCCCCCTCATCCAAATCAACCAACGAAGCAGTATCCGCATGAGTTATGTTATGTTACTACGTGTTAAATTCACTGGCTTAAGACTGTGATAATACAGTTTTCCCCTTAAAATAGATTACATAAGTAGCAACGAGCAAAATCATTCTGGTGTCCTTCATCCAGCCATCATAAGGTTGGGGCTGATGTGGTTCATACCGAGTTACACAGAGAATCTGAATACTCGATGGTCTAGCCACTTCCAAAAACATTTTTAAGCTACTGCCAGCTTTCCAGAGAGGAAGCAATACCCCTCTGTCTACATCTAGCAAATAGTCAAATGTGAGAACGTTTTTAAAAGTGGTTGTGAATCTTGCAACTGAGGTGGGACTTCGTAACCAGCCCGGAATTTACTTCGGTGAATATGAAAAACCGCCCAAAAATCACATCCCGGCTCGACGGCACACCGGCCACCGTCGTTAACTCGCCGGCGCGTCTACCTGTGTGGGCGCTTCATCTGTCTGGGCGGGTCAAAGAACCAGTATAGAAGTAAAACGTTTCACCGGTTTCTCACCGCGTGAAGTGGGAGAGTGACCTCCGTCAGCGCAGCTTGGCAACCAGCCTTTGAAGGAATGAGACCGGAGAAGGCAACAGTGTGCAGCGCATTGGACGCTAGTCGCCAGCTACGTACTCAACCGGCCGGGTCGCTGTTAAGCTGTTGCAAGTGCTGCCGTTGCGAGATTTAGATGCTGCTCGCCGACATTAGTCGACAACAATATAATTGCAACTGGCAATGATGACATTTCGAACGGCTTATCTTGAACTTTAATTGTGATATTTCCCGAGGACACTCTGGACCACTTGACAATACAGTAGTGGAAATCAGTACAACTAGAACTTAGAACTACGTAAACCTAACCAACCTAAGTACATCACACACATGCATGCCCGAGGCAGGATTCGAATCTGCGAGGTAGCGGTCGCGCGGTTCCAGACTGTAGTGCCTAGAACCGCTCGGCCACGCTGGCCGGCAACTCACATACGGCTTCACATTGCGTTCCATAGCGATAAATACGCCTTGTAAGTATTCCACAAAGGTTTCCCACGGGATCCAAATCCAGACTACATGCAGGTCAGGCAAGATATCTGCAGAGTCTGTCACTAAAAAGAACTTGCGACATACGAATAGTGATGGAATTTTGTCACGCCATACACAAAAGCTAGAGCTTCTTTTTCTATTTGAGAATAAGTGCGCTGAGTTTGAGTTAACAACTTTACGGCAAAAGCAATAGTTCTGTCTAGTGCACCAATTCTGTGTGAAAGCACAGCGCCGATTCCGTAGGAAGAAGCGTCGACTTGCAAAACTACTGGTTTGGCAGGACCAAAATGTACTCAAATGGTTCAAATGGCTCTGAGCACTGTGGGACTCAACATCTGAGGTCCTCAGTCTCCCAGAACTTAGAACTACTTAAACGTAACTAACCTACGGACATCATACACATCCATGCCCGAGGCAGGATTCGAACCTGCGACTGAAGCGCCTAGAACCGCTCGGCCACATCGGGCGGCTCAAAATGTACTAAACATCTGTCCCTAAGCAAAGCGTATTTGAGTTCCTGAAATGCGTCTTGACTGTCTTTAATCCACACAAAAACTATGAGCGGCATTCAGTATGAACCGAATGTAGTATGTCATCTTGCCTGCAGTCTATACACATTGCGAGGAACAGGCAGGTCACGGATTGCAAGCAAACAAGATTGCGGGGGGTGCATATCCTGACTGTTTATCTCGTGACCTAAGTATTGTAGTTCAGTTCAAAAAAAGCCACACTTTTCGAGACGACTCTTCAGTTCTGCTTCTGACAACACAACCAAGAGAGTACACAAATTAGCAACGCGTTCCTCTGGTGTACGACCTAAGACGACAATATCGTCAATGTAGTTTGAACAAAATGACGCTTTTGCAGTCAGCTGTTCCAAATAACGTTGAAAAATGGCGAGTGCGGAAACACTGCCGAAGGACAAACGCAAGTACTGGAACAGTCCTAAGTGTGTATTTACAACAAACACTTTCTGTGATTCTTCATCCAACGGAATTTGCATATAGGCATCATGCAAATCTATCTTAGAAAAGTAACGTCCCACACTAAGGCTTTCCATAGTTTCTCAGGGCGAGGTCACGCATAAGTGTCAACTACTCTCTGTGGGTTGACTGTAGTCTTAAAATCTTTTCACTCTCTCTTGATCTTAACACAGTAAAATTCCTAGTAAATGAAACGAAAGAAAAATTCGGAGTAGGAATTAAAATCCATGGGGAAGAAATAAAAACTTTGAGGTTCGCCGATGACAGTGTAATTCTGTCAGAGACAGCAAAGGACTTGGAAGAGCCGGCCGAGGTGGCCAAGCGGTTAAAGGCGCTACAGTCTGGAACCGCGCGACCGCTACGGTCGCAAGTTCGAATCCTGCCTCGGGCATGGATGTGTGTGATGTCCTTAGGTTAGTTAGGTTTAAGTAGTTCTAAGTTCTAGGGGACTGATGACCTTAGAAGTTAAGTCCCATAGTGCTCAGAGCCATTTTTTTTTACTTGGAAAAGCAGTTGAACGGAATGGACAGTGTCTTGAAAGGAGGATATAAGATGAACATCAACAAAAGCAAAACGAGGATAATGGAATGTAGTCGAATTGAGTCGGGTGATGCTGAGGGAATTAGATTAGGAAATGAGACACTTAAAGTAGTAAAGGAGTTTTGCTAATTGGGGAGCAAAATAACTGATGATGGTCGAAGTAGAGAGGATATAAAATGTAGACTGGCAATGGCAAGGGAAGCGTTTCTGAAGAAGAGGAATTTTTTAACATCAAGTATACATTTAAGTGTCAGGAAGTCGTTTCTGAAAGTATTTGTATGGAGTGTAGCTATGTATGGAAGTGAAACATGGACGATAAATAGTTTGGACAAGAAGAGAATAGAAGCTTTCGAAATGTGGTGCTACAGAAGAATGCTGAGGATTAGATGGGTAGATCACATAACTAACGAGCAGGTATTGAATAGAATTGGAGAGAAGAGAAGTTTCTGAAGAAGAGGAATTTTTTAACATCGACTATAGATTTAAGTGTCAGGAAGTCATTTCTGAAAGTATTTATATGGAGTGTAGCCATGACTGGAAGTGAAACATGGACGATAAATAGTTTGAACAAGAAGAGAATAGAAGCTTTGGAAATGAGGTGCTACAGAGGAATGCTGAGGGTTAGATGGATAGATCACACAACTAATGAGGAGGTATTGAATAGAATTGGGGAGAAGAGGAGCTTGTGGCACAACTTGACGAGAAGAAGGGACCAGTTGGTAGGACATGCTCTGAGGCATCAAGGGATCACCAATTTAGTACTGGAGGGCAGCGTGGAGGGTAAAAATCGTAGAGGGAGGCCAAGAGATGAATACACTAAGCAGATTCAGAAGGATGTAGGTTGCGGTAGGTACTGGGAGATGAAGAAGCTTGCACAGGATAGAGTAGCATGGAGAGCTGCATCAAACCAGTCTCAGGAATGAAGACCACAACAACAACAATGTGAGATTTGTAAGTGGTAGGTAAACTACACTGTCCAATCACTGGAATTTCCTGGCCGTTGTAAGCAGTAAGATGCTTTCTAGATTCAGAAAGGCGTGGTGAGCCTAATTGTTTGTACGTCGTACAATTAAGCAAAGTTACTGAGGCACCTATGTGTAACTGAAAGTTCATACGAAGGCCAGCTATTATAATGAGACAAATAGATTGTTAGAACGACGTCGCACAGCACTAGGGCGAGAAGGAGGCACGACCTTAATCTTACTTTTGTCAGAACCTGTTGTAGGGTTCCAAAACTCTGCGTTAACTTCATGTACACGAGCCTGTTTTTCCTGGGCGCAGGCAACATTGGCGATTTTTTGCCGCAGCTAACAAACTGGTTGGTCATGGCCTTTTTTTCCATACGTGTAACGCGTGGCGTTACGTGATGGGCAATCCTGTCTCTTATGGCGAGCGGAACATCTAGGGCAAGACTTAACTAAGTTCACAGGCTTCACTGCATGTTTACGTGGCTGTCCGCGCGGCTGTGTACGCACTCGTTGTAGTGGCTGCTTGGGGCGATCACGAGCAAGGTGCGCCTCGACCCGACAAATCGGGCCCTGGTCAAACTTACCGGCCTCTGTGGCACCCGAATCATATTGCTCTAAGATTTGCAGTACTTGGGGAAGTGATGGATCAGAGCATTTTAAGATTTGCTCCCGCATTCTTCTATCTGGGACATTGAATCTTATTGCATCACATATCACTAAATCACCATAAAAGTTGCCACAACTACTTGTTCGAGTTCGAGTCTCGGTCCTGCACACAGTTTTAATCTGCCAGGAAGTTTAATATCAGCGCACACTCCGCTGCAGAGTGAAAATCTCATTCCACACTTAAATTCACAGTTCCTAGTCAAACCCGTTAATTCTGTGTACCACTGGCGGTACGACTGTTTCGACCTTTTCTGCAAGCGAAAGAACTAGTATCTATCTGCATCTACTTGGATTTGCTGGTCATAGTACCGAGTTAACGCAGCGATTACTTCGTCATAGACGAGTTCGTCAGGAGACGCGGTTAGGAATAGTTTTTGTACTAACCTGAACACTGGGGACCCGGCAATCGAAAGGAATTACTGTAACTTTACAGTACCTTGAACACGATGACCTTAACAATCTACTTGGACCTGATGAGGTATTCAATCCATTCCTCCGCAAATCGCCGGAACGTTGGTATACTGGTCGGCGGCACTTGTTGAGCTGGTTGGTTGGTTGGTCGGTCGGTTGTGCGGCCGACGCAGCTTGTGCGGCCAATAGTTGGACCGTAGTCTACATCTACATCTACATTTATACTCCGCAAGCCACCCAACGGTGTGTGGCGGAGGGCACTTTACATGCCACTGTCATTACGTCCCTTTCCTGTTCCACTCGCGTATAGTTCGCGGGAAGAATGACTGCCGGAAAGCCTCCGTGCGCGCTCGAATCTCTCTAATTTTACCTCCTCGGGAGGTATAACTAGGGGGAAGCAATATATTCGATACCTCATCCAGAAACGCACCCTCTCGAAACCTGGACAGCAAGCTACACCGCGATGCAGAGCGCCTCTCTTGAAGAGCCTGCCACTTGAGTTTGCTACATATCTCCGTAACGCTATCACACTTACCAAATAACCCTGTGACGAAACGCGCCGCTCTTCTTTGGATCTTCTCTATCTCCTCTGTCACGCCGACCTGGTACGAATCCCACACTGATGAGCCATACACAAGTATAGGCCGAACGAGTGTTTTGTAAGCCACCTCCTTTGTTGATGGACTACATTTTCTAAGGACTCTCTCAATGAATCTCAACCTGGCGCCAGCCTTACCAACAATTAATTTTACATTATTATTCCACTTCAAATCGTTCCGTACTCATACATCCAGATATTTTACAGAAGTAACTGCTACCAGTGTTTGTTCCGCTATCATATAATCATACAATAAAGGAAGATACCGATTTCTTAGCTCTGAAACTGAAGAACTAGTTTTAGATCCATCACTTTGGCCGTTTGCGGGTGAGGCGCGGTGGCAGGGGGTGGAAAGGACGGGGAATTCATGGTTTACACAAACACGTTGTATCAAAAAGCAAGCGAAGCCTCTGAACAGAGAAATTTGTTTAGTTCTGGGACTCACCTTCTGGAATACTTGCAAGAACACAGCAACAAATTAGCAAATAGAAACACTTTAACACTAGCCCTCCTGCAAGCTAAGACTCAAGAGAAGGAAGCAAAATCTTCAGCCAAGTTGATTATCTTCGATCGCCACTGAATTATCCTCGTTCGCCACTGTAGAATCTTGTACTGCAAGGAAGCAAGGGAGAGCTTGTTGATACGAATGTCCGGTACCCTCTTTTTACAACACAAATGCACATGTGGATTAATACGATTCTTTATTTACATGAACTGGAAACATCCAGTTAACTTGCATAGAGTCCATGTTTTGTGGTACAAGCTCTTCAGTAATAGTCCTCTTGCAGACTGATGTAATGTCAATATCGGTAATATTGCTATGACAAACTGTAGTTTCTCACTGCTAGTAATGTACAATTCTCGTTGAGGTAAATTAGTCCCACTACATTCACTAGGTCCCGGCGGAGGTTCGAGTCCTCCCTTGGGCAGTGTGTGTGTTTGTCCTTAGGATAATTTAGGTTACTTAGTGTGTAAGCTTAGGGACTGATGACCTTAGCAGTTAAGTCCCGTAAGATTTCACACACATTTGAACAAGTTTTATATTCACTAATCTGGTCGCTATGTACTGTCGTAGCCTGTGATGAATTACACCACTCTATGAGTAAACTGACATACGCCCAACTGGGTGATTAAGTGAGGGCCTCTGGTCAGCGGCGGCGGCCTAAATACATGCTGTCGAGAGGGCATTGGCTGAGTGTTGCTTGTGAGTGTGTCTCTGGCCTCTTTTTGATAGACACACTTGATACAGCACCTACTAATTAATCTTCGCACTCCATCTTTGCCGACCGGTGTGACAGCTTATGCCAGCACAATATCGATGTCTTTATCTTCAAACCATTTTTTGTAGCAGACACAGTCACAAATACATTATCTTGTTGGTTCAAATGGCTCTAACCACTATGGGACTTACCATTTGAGGTCATCAGTCCCCTAGACTTAGAACTACTTAAACCTAACTAACCAAAGGACATCACACACATCCATGCCTGAGGCAGGACTCGAACCTGCGACCATAGGAGCAGCGCGGTTCCGGACTGACTCGTCTAGAACCACTCGACCACAGCGACCGGCATTATCTTGTTGAAACCTTAGAGTTGCATCACCTAGGTCCTCATTCTGTCTCTAGCGTCTCAGTATACATATTAAGAGTTCATTCTAGTGTTTGTCCAAGCAATGCGTGATTTACATTTAGTGCAGAAGGCCGTCAAAATCATAATAGTTCCACCATCAAAATTTCTGCTCATTCTTACCTGGCACTCTTTTCTCAATGATGCCAACCATATTGAAATACATCTGGATTATCAAAATTAAACTTCTTCTCATCAAGTCCTTGACATATGTTTTTCAGCAAACTTCAATCTAGCCTATTTACGTTTGGGTGTTAGTCCAGGTTTCTGCAGTTGTTTCCTGATTGCAAGATGTCTGTGATTTGAGAAAATTTGTTGTGCACGTTTGGCAGTTACTGGCAACTGTAAGTCAGCAACCAGTTGAGAATAATAGCGGTTGGTAGCCCTTTCTTTGCGCAAAAGTATCCATTTCGATGCCTCAGACAATTTTCTACCTTGCTCATATTGTTCTGTCTATATCGTGCGCCTTATCTAACGAAATTATTAATCGCTGTACTTGAACGGTTCAGCTTCTTGACAGTTTGACGATTACAGAGCCCCATTTACTTGTATTTACCGATGTTTGCTTTTTTCATCACATGACAACAGTTTACAGTGTGGCATTGTCACAATCGTGGTTTATGTACACAACACAACTGTCACTATTGGCGTCTTGTTGCCTATCTCCTGTAAAGGTATGTACGCACACATAACAATGCAAAGAGCCAACTGCCTTCGTACTGAGTTCAGCCTCTCCCACTTGTTATATACTGTACTACTGACATCAAATGCGATACCATTTGAATGTCTTTGTCAGGATACTGGACCTAATATTGTGTCACATACACTGTGCACTACTATTCCAACAGACAATGTTAATTATCCTACAAATATCCACGGCTTTGGCCGGCCGGAGTGGCCGTGCGGTTCTGGGCGCTACAGTCTGGAGCCGAGCGACCGCTACGGTCGCAGGTTCGAATCCTGCCTCGGGCATGGATGTGTGTGATGTCCTTAGGTTAGTTAGGTTTAATTAGTTCTAAGTTCTAGGCGACTGATGACCTCAGACGTTAAGTCGCATAGTGCTCAGAGCCATTTTCCACGGCTTTGTACTTATTTCCACTACTGCATATCCACAACAATCTAGAAAAGCTTCAAAGTGCGATGTGCTTTCCTATTTACTGTAGCGTCACCGCGAGTTTAGCGTGACGGCCACGGGAGGGCGAGTGCAGTAATATCATGGCTAGGTAAAACCAACACGGGGCGGACAAAAATACGTAAACTTCCCGAGAGATGGATGTCATCTCACGCTAGGTCAGGAGAGCCCTACGTCATTTTCTTAGCTGATTTTCAACATGAAGGCAAAATTAAATGGAACTAGATGGTTTAATATTCCCAGCAACATTCGGAATTGTTTTCGGAACCACTTCAATTTCTCAGTTTAACGTTTCTGCCCAATTGAATTATGTACAACTCATTGGCTTTTATAGAAATACGAAACACTTTAATTTCTCCCTATTTCACGTTTTTATCCACGTGATTTATGCACGATATTCGGATTGAACAAATGACTAGGCACTTTTTAACTTTCGTTATGGTTATGATTCCTTCAGTCAGAGCCGGCCGCGGTGGTCTAGCGGTTCTAGGCGCGCAGTCCGGAACCGCGCGACTGCTACGGTCGCAGGTTCGAATCCTGCCTCGGGCTTGGATGTTTGTGATGTCCTTAGGTTAATTAGGTTTAAGTAGTTCTAAGTTCTAGGGGACTTATGACCACAGCTGTTAAGTCCCATAGTGCTCAGAGCCATTTGAACCTTCAGTCAGATATTCGTTATGTTCATGAAACACACAATAACACCCCACATACTTTGGTTTGCAGCTTAATAATTAATTATTTCACATTTCTGTCTACACGATTTTTGCACGATCCATCGGATTAAAAAAAAATGACAAGCTTTTTTCTTTTACTTTCGTTATGGTTCCTTCGTTCAGACATTCATTACGTTTACTGTTATCAGTCACCGTTTTATTTATTTCCACGACACGTTTCAAAGGTTTAAACCTCAATCATCGGTTGGATGTACATTACTTAGTATGACGTTTGTGTGTGTGTTGTGTTACGATTTTTTGCAGGAACTTGTGGCACTGTCTCCAGTGGTCACAGGTTCCTTTCGCTGTCGTAACACACCACATGTATACTGTCATGTTTGTAAACAAATATGACAGACGCCATATTTGTTTACAAATATGACAGTAAACATATGGTGTGTTACGACAGCGAAAGGAACCTGTGACCACTGGAGACAGTGCCACAAGTTCCTCCAAAAAATCGTAACACAACACACACAAATGTCATACTAAGTAATGTAAATCCATCCGATGATGGAGGTTTAAACCTTTGAAACGCGTCGTGGAAATAAATAAAACGGTGACTGGTAACAGCAAACTTGTTGTTTCATTTAATGTTAATAACAGTCACGGTAAAGCCTAACCTAAAATGTTCGCATTTAAAATTCATTACGTTCATGAAACACACAGTAACACCGAAATTGTTGGGATTGCAGCTCCAGCTTAATAATTCATTCAACTAGGACGAGCATACCACACAACTCCTCTCACTTCTTTTGTACACAAATGGCAAAAAATGGTTCAAATGGCTCTGAGTACCCAGGGAACTTGGAACTACTTAAACCTAACTAACCTAAGGACATCACACACATCCATGCCCGAGGTAGGATTCGAAACTGATCGCACCGGTCGGGCGGTTCCAGACTGAAGCGCCTAGAACCGCTCTGGCACAGTGGCCGGCTATGATTTTGCGTTTGGTGCATATTATCTGTCACCAATCTCGAGAAAATTGATCTCATGTAGCACGCTCATTTTCGATCGCACCACGCCACCAATAATGCCAGAGCGAAATATCCACAACATTCCTTGTATTTGATAAACGGTTTCAGATATCGAAATGAGATTTTGGCAAACGGTAGCACACAAAGAGGAGCGTATTTTACTATATTGTTATTATGTAAAACTGAAAGGTTCATGCCTTTTCTTGCATGGAGCCTCTCATTTTCAACAATTTTATCAATGTTTTATATCGTTTCACGGTGGTAACGGGACGAATAAGGTTGTTCTGATGACGATATCTGTACTGAGAGCTCAAACTACTTTTCACTTGATTGTTATGCATGTTGGGAACTGTATGTCGTCTTGCTTTTAGTTTTCTCTGTTACTTCTCTGGGTGGCTTGTTGCGAGGCGAGCACCGGAGGACGTGACACACTGAGTTTTCATGGGGAGTCTTCACTTCCGCGAATGCAGAGAGAGTCGTACATCAATGGCCTTCAGCGTCTGGCGGGGCGACTGACCCCGGTCGAGTTTCGCCTATTGTATGGAGGGTAAAACGAACTGCGATCCATCTGTCACCACAGTTTGTGTTTACCGTTCTGGTGCGTCTGGAATAAAGACTCCTGGCGCCAACTGACTGTGTTGTCTTCATGATTCTGAGAATTCTTGTGGCCAGTACACTGCTGCGTGCAACTGCCTAGAGCCGGATGGCCGGTGGTCTAGTCATGTTGTTTTCGTTGCCGGTCAAACGGCAAGTTCAGTGCCCCAACCAAACAGCAAAGGCATGATTGGTCAAGTTAAACTGAGGCCAGTTGACGTCATAAATGCCTGCTCGAAATTGGATGGAATGGTCGCTATTGGTGCGAATGATGTTCTGTGAGCAGCGCGTGATTAGCCTAGCGGTCTGGGTCGTTGCAGTCATGGACTGTCCGGCAGGTCCCGGCGGAGGTTCGAGTCCTCCCTCGGGCATGGGTGTGTGTGTTTGTCCTGAGGATAATTTAGGCTAAGTAGTGTGTAAGCTTAGGGACTGATGACCTTAGCAGTTAAGTCCCATAAGATTTCACACACATTTGAACATTTGATGTTCTGGGATAATGTGGGGGAATTTTGAGGGTAGTGGGGAGTTGAGTAACGTTGGCTTCGCTCTTGCGTTGCGCGGGTCCATACCTTTCGGGATCTGATCTTTGTCAGAATCGGACGGTCTTGCAACTTAGTCGCACTTTTTCGGAATCGTTGAGGAGTATGACTTTGGTCATACTCCAGTTTCATTCTGCGACTTAAGACTCAGATTCTTACTCTTCGTTTTCGCACCTGTATTGACAGTACGAGTTGAGACAGTTTTGCTACGGCTCTTCCTAGAAATACGTCCTCATGCACCCAGGAGTTTCGCTGCTTTGGCCACGCGAGCGGAACTTAAAATTCTCAGACAGCATTCGCAGCCACGGGTTGAGAGTTGCTGCACAGTAGGAGTCGGCGCCTACATCATCAGAACGCTGCCTGCTGACAACGTGCTGTAGGTTTCAGGACTGGTATTCTGCAGCTCCGGCATTGTAGGACCTATCATTTTTATATTGAAGTCCTCAGCAGCTTGCGCGCTCGCTTTGCTACAGGTCCACTTTGTTTGTTTCTCCATGTGTTCCCATTTTGAGCTCTCACTACTAGTCGTGGTACTGCATTATAGTCAGCGGAGTAATATTTGATTCATTAGAACCTCCAGTCATTATCGTCAATGTTTTTCATCACACAGAGTAGGAGCCCCTTGTTCTCGAGCCAACTCTTATTCTCATAATAGTTGAGTACAACACAAACAATAAGCTAAAGGATAGGGTTATCCTTTAGTCTATTGTTTGTATCGACAATCAAGTACCTTTGTGTTCTGATTTATAATAAACCTCATTGTTATATTTAATCAGCATATTATTTCGTAGACAATTGCAGAATCCCATTTCCTATCACTTATTATGATAAAATTCTTTTTTTACATAGTATATTACTATTTTTTATTAAATTATTGCGAGTGGCACTCATTTTTACCAACTAGCAGGGTCCACCATCAATTCCTTTCATTACCGTTGTGCACATAATTAATTACGTGGTAGGTAAGGAGGGGGTTGAGTGCATGTCTAGTTTTGATGCACAATTCGCCAGAATTAAAGAGGTACAAACTGTTCCCCACCCCGGCACCTCGCGTAATATGGCGACCCTTGCTTCGGATCTTTCTTGTAACTGCTGAGATGCAGTCAGAACTTGATCGATAACATTTTCTGATTAAAGAAAAACATCATAATTAAATTTCTTTGCTGTAATTAAATGTTACAGGAGAAATATTTTGTAATAGGCATTGATTTTCTTCAGTTATGTAGCAATTTCATGTTGTTTTGTTTGGTGTATGTTGCTTCATGTGTGTGGGTTGGGTACCACATCACATTCCGCTGAAACTGACAGCGTTGCTTCAGCGTTGAAATTATATTGGAAGGGTTGTCTTTTCGACATTTGTACTCGTGGGATAAATTTTTTCTGTTCCAGGAGTAGATTAGTGCAATTTTTGCGTCAGGTGAGACATGGGGTTTTCACTGTTTTTTTTTTTTTTTTTTTTTTTTTTGTTGATTTACCGTGAATGAATGCTCACTCATAGCAAGGCACGACTGTTGTCGAAAGCAACTCAAACAAATAGACTGCACATGATGGAGCAGGATCAGGTTAGTGACAGTGTTGAGCCGGATGAGGAAGTGTTGAGTCTTCCCACGGGATGGGAGGTCGGGAACACAGACGATAGACTCGAATCGGAGGCAGACCGAGAAGAGGAGCATCTGAGTGGTGAAACCAGTGAGAAAGAAGGGGAGGTAGAAGTGAATAGGCATGTGGAGGCTCTTGTTTATATAAATAAGAACACAGATGAGAACAAACTGAGGAAAATTCGGCCACGACAGTATAACAGTGCTCAAGTGTCTAGAGTTACATCACCAACTGGTGAGAATGGGCCTAGTCAGCCGAAGGATTTATTAAGAGATTTTGGGGATGATAAAGTACACAAAGCAGAACCTAGAAAAGAAAATGGATGAAGTAGAGAATAAGGTACTTGCGATTGTGAATGAAGTGAAGAGTGAAATAGGGGTGGTTGGTAAGATGAGTGTCGAAGCCAAGAAAAGGGCCGTCGAAGCCAAGAGAGATACAGAGTTAGCATGGCTAGAGACAGCTGGCGCCGAAAAATTGACAAAAATCGCGAATAACCGCGCAAGAATCGCTAGGTGAACTGGACACGTCAATGCTGTAGGAATTCCTGTAATAAAAGCCCAGGAGATGGAAGCACTTGTGAGTACAACGGAAAGAACAGAAAGCGTTGAAGAACGCGTTGTGGATACCACCCAAAGATGCGAAAGCGTAGAAGAACGTGTAGTACGCCTGGAACGCGAAGTACAAATTGGTACATCGCTTCCACAGGCGACGACCGGCGAACATGGAAGTATGACGCCGGACCGTGACCCACAGTGCACCGGTCGGCGCAAGTTAGCGGAGATCAAGCGCGCACAGCAGCCCAGGGAGCGCGCGGATGCAAAATTACAGCCCGATCGGCACAACTAACGCTCAGCTCCAGTATTATTATGGGGCAGGACTAAGCGGTCACAGCACGCACCAGGAGATGTCAGCTCGCGTCGAACTGACGGACGCGTTTGATACTACAACCAATGGAAATGTACAAGGGGCACCAGAATTTCATTATAAACACTTTTTATCGGTCCTAAAGCTCCAAAATTTCTGCGAAAATTGAGGCTCACTTCACCAAAAATTTGGCTGTCACAATTTTCTGACACGCTACCAATATCTTGGCCATTGCTAGCGAAATTAGAATTTATCTGCGGACACAACGAGGGCACGGCAGCTGCGAAAATGCGCGGTGCTGCCGGTACATGCCGATCGTACCAAGACTTCACCAACGCGTTTCTCGGAACGTACTGGTAACGCGAAGTGCAAGTCTGAATAGAACAGGAAATCATTTTGTGTCCAGACCTGAAAGCATCAGCATACAAGAGTTCCGCGAAGCTCTTTCAGGCTTTCATTTAAAAGAATCAGTTTCTTGATGTGCCACATAGTGATGGTGAAATAATTAAGTTCTGTTTCGCAAAACTGCTAAGCAACTAGCAGCAAGCGCTTGTGGGAAAGTACGGATCGACTACTGAAACATTCAAAAGCCTTCTGCGCAAGTTGGAGTTAATTTTTGAAAATGAGGCAGGGCATGATTGAAGGAAATGGCAAGATAATCATTGCAATGGCGACTTTTCGTGGAGCACCGTGCAAGAAAAACAACAATGACAGGAGGGAATAAGCGTGATGGAACATCTGGGAGGCAGGACTATGGGAGACAAAATTCAGGACGGCAGAGTAACTGGCAGAGGTAAAATGATACCCGCCAATACGACACGAGCTGGAGGGCAAGAGATTCGGATGAACAGCGGGATGAGTCACTAGAAATACCTGGTCCTAACCACAGTTCCAATCACCGAAACAGAAATGGAGGGCGAGATTGACACCAGGACCTTGCGGATTCGGCTCGCAGAAAATCCGCACAAATACTCGGACAGGGCCGTGTACATAAGTTGAAATATAAGGAGCGCGAGAACGTAGTTTTTGTATAGAGGAAAAAGTGTTGGTGAAATCTTTCGGAAGCTTTCGTATAAACTAAAACAGAAATGCCGAAAGTTTTTCTCAGTGGACAATGGGCCCTACAGTGTTAAAAGAATCGCCCACCAGAACACGTACGAACTGCAGACACTGAAGGGCAAGAAATCCACTGTTATTCACCACGTATCCCACATCATGCTGTTTGTGGAATAAGTCTTGTGTGTGAAACAAAAGGGGAAGAATATGTATAATAAACTGGGTTAGAAAACATCTTTCTGTTGTGCACATACACTACTGGCCATTAAAATTGCTACACCACGAAGATGACGTGCTACAGACGCGAAATTTAACCGACAGGAAGAAGATGCTGTGATATGCAAATGATTAGCTTTTCAGAACATTCACACAAGGTTGGCGCCGGTGGCGACACCTACAACGTGCTGACACGAGGAAAGTTTCGAACCGATTTCTTGTACACAAACAGCAATTGACCGGCGTTGCCTGGTGAAACGTTGTTGTGATGCCTCGTGTAAGGAGGAGAAATGCCTACCATCACGTTTCCGGCTTTGATAGAGGTCGGATTGTAGCCTATCACGATTGCGGTTCATCGTATCGCGACATTGCTGCTCGAGTTGGTCGCGATCCAATGACTGTTACCAAAATATGGAATCGGTTGCTTCAGGAGGGTAACGCGGAACGCCGTGCTGCATCCCAACGGCCTCGTATCACTAGCAGTCGAGATGACAGGCATCTTATCCGCATGGCTGTAACGGATCGTGCAGCCAAGTCTCGATCCCGGAGTCAACAGATGGGGAAGTTTGCAAGACAACAACCATCTGCACGAACAGATCGACGACGTTTCAGCAGCATGGACTATCACCTCGGAGACCATGGCTGCGGTTACCCTTGACGCTGCATCACAGAGAGGAGAGCTTGCGATGGTGTACTCAACGACGAACCTGGGTGCACGAATGGCAAACGTCATTTTTTCGGATGAATCCAGGTTCTGTTTACAGCATCATGATGGTCGCATCCGTGTTTGGCGACATCGTGGTGAACGCACATTGGAAGCGTGTATTCGTCATCGCCATACTGGCGTATCACCCGGCGTGATGGTACGGGGTGCCATTGGTTACACGTCTTGGTCACCTCTTGTAACATTGACGGCACTTTGAACAGTGGACGTTACATTTCAGATGTGTTACGACCCGTGGCTCTACCCTTCATTCGATCCCTGCGAAACCGTACACTTCAGCAGGATAATGCACGACCGCATGTTGCAGGTCCTGTACGGGTATTTCTGGATACAGGAAATGTTCGACTGCTGCCCTGGTCAGCACATTCTCCAGATCTCTCACCAACTGGAAACGTCTGGTCAATGGTGGCCGAGCAACTGTCTCGTCACAATACGCCAGTCACTACTCTCGATGAACTGTGGTATCGTGTTGAAGCTGCATGGGCAGCTGTACCTGTACACGCCATCCAAACTCTGTTTGACTCAATGCCCAGATGTATCAAGGGCGTTATTACGGCCAGAGGTGGTTGTTCTGAGTACTGATTTCTCAGGTTCTATGCACCCAAATTGCGTGAAAATGCAATCACATGTCAGTTCTAGTATAATATATTTGTCCAATGAATACCCGTATATCATCTGCTTTTCTTCTTGGTGTAGCAATTTTAATAGCCAGTAGTGTATTAGACATTAAGTGTGCTAATTTGTTTTTATTTATATTCTTTAACATGTACATGTGTAACTTGTAGGAGCTACGAAGCGACATATGATCTTGCGCGATCTTGGTTAACTCATCTTTCCATACATTCCGTTACACGGGGGAGCCACCACTGTTCCGAGTCAATGATAACACAGACTTGACCTTCATGTGTGTTTTGTCTTTGCACCATACCTTATTACTGTTTTTGTTGACGAAGAGCTACTGCATGCATATCGACAGCGTTGCACCATTTGTTTGTTTTCGCGGTATTTGTCACTGATGTTATGGGCACGCTATTGCAGTGTTGCACATATTCTCAGTTTTTGTTTTTTTTGTTTTTTTTCGTTGGCGCGTTGGACACACCACAGTTCGTTGCACCATACTTTTAGGGTTTGGAGGCGGGTATACGAAGGTGGCCACTGTACCCGCCCATGCCTCTGATGCTGGGCGCAACCTTTCTGGAGTGTGGCGAGTTTCTCGTACGATGGTACGTCACGTCTGTGAACGTGTGCGGTCGTCGGGATTTATCGCATGAGCGGTGTAACGCAGAAGGTATGGAATTCCTCAACAAGTCCGGTGATTGGTGTCCTGGTGTCAGACGTAGCACACAAGAGTAGTCCGAAAGGATGATATTTGGAAGAACTTGTTTACACAGGTAGAGCCTTTGGATTGTAACTTGCGATGTCTGCCGTGTTTTTTTGTGTAAATTTTCCACCGTAAGTTTCAGTCTATCTGTTACTGTCAAAATCCGTTTTCAGTTAGAAAGCGCTCTTACTAGTTAAAACTAGTTTTTGCTGAGCCACTTCGTCAAAACGCGTTTTGCCTAGTTAAAACTAGTTTTAACTGACTTTCGCTTCTGACCAGCAGTAAAGCTATCAGTATCAGCTAGTTTCAACTAGTAAGAACGCGTTCTAACTGAACTAGACAGAACTAGTTTTCACTAAATTTATTTAGGGGGCAAATATTAAAATTAAGAGCAACTACGTGTTGACTGAAATAAAAAACAGCATTTTTGTATTGTGCAATACAATATTTCTTGGAATATTGGTCATACATCCAAACACATTCCAGGCAGTGAAAACAAGAAGGCGCCGACATGAAAATGGCGAGTGTTGTTGCAAACTGGATGAAAACGGGAAAAAACATAAAAAGAGAAACGCGCGTGTATTGTAAAGAGTGCGATGTTGGATTGTGTGCAATACCGTGCTTTGAGCTATACCATACAGAGTCATTTCTAATAAATATTCTTCAAGAAACTGTGTTTCCTTCAGATATACCACTAAAACCTTCCTCATTATATGAAAATTAATAATAAATAATTTTAAATTCTGCAACAGCGTTACTACTGTGAAAACCTTTGAATTGTTATGCATTCAGTTGTTAGATAATCATTTGCCCCCACAACAATCACACATAAGCGTGTCAAATAAGCGCTAGAGGCGTGGAAAAATTGTGAGAAGGACGTCACAGATTGACGAACACGACAAAAGAGAAAATCGCTACAGTGTTATGACAAAAGAATCTTACGATAAATTAGTGGACGAAATTGAAGAAGCACAACCAGCTGAGAAAAACACACAGAAGCAGCACAGAAGATTAAATCGATTCAAGGTTATTAATATTTGTGGGACAAGGAAAGAGCCTGTGAAGCACTACTTATGTGTCGCAGAAATTTTCGACATTATTGAAGCAGCTCACCAGGCCGTTGGTCATGGAGGTCGAGACACATTAAAGGTTGAAACTTCAAGAAAATATGCAAATACAACAGTGGAGATGATAAACATTTGTCTATCTATGTGTGAAGCTTGTCAGCGCAAAAGGAGCATTAAGAAGAGGGGGCATGTTTCGAAAGCTATGCTTCACTCAGAAATGAACAGTCGTTGCCAAGTTGATCTGATTGACGTGCAAACTCAAGAAGATCGTGGAATTAAGTACATAATGTTGTATCAGGACCACTTGACAAAATTTGTTTTGTTACGTGCACTGCAAAGCAAGAGGGCAGAGGAAGTGGCACATCATCTAGCAGATATATTTTTGACATTTGGTGCTCCTTGTATTTCACAGTCTGACAACAGCAGAGAATTTGTTAATTCTGTCATAAACAAGCTGGTTGTATATTGGCCGAGTGTAAACTGGGTCACGGAAAACCGAGTCCAGTAGGGTTAGGCCTAAAAATTAGTCAAATCGGAAATAATTGCTACAAAAGGTTTTTTTGTTTTAATTGCTTCATTTATGGCCCAATATGGCTATCCTAGGTTTTTCCCCTCGGCAGAGTTGAGGAAAAGTGTGTGTGTGGGAGGGGGGGGGGGGAATATGTACCCGGAAAAGGAGTGCTTTTTCAGTTTTGTGATTATTATATCTCGTAATGACTCACAATATCGAAAACATTGTGGAATTAAAAATTGTAGAGCATGAAATTCTGCATTGAATGAGACCATCCGCATATTTTTTGGACCGTCCGTTTCCATACTAGTGCTCTTCAAAATTGGACCAATTTTACATATTCATGAAAAATTTTCGTTTTAACCTCTGTTTTTTGGTAATATCGTTGAAACTAATCCATCTATCAATAAAGTGGTTCATATAAACGATGTTGCTGTTGTTGTGGCCTTCAGTCCTGAGACTGGTTTGATGCAGCTCTCCATGCTACCCTATCCTGTGCAAGCTTCTTCGTCTCCCAGTACTCACTGCAACCCACATCCTTCTGAATCAGCTTAGTGTATTCATCTCTTGGTCTCCCTCTACGATTTTTATCCTCCACGCTGCCCTCCAATGCTAAATTTGTGATCCCTTGATGCCTCAGAACATGTTCTACTAACCGGTCCCTTCATTTTGTCAAGTTGTGCCACATACTCCTCTTCTCCCCAATTCTATTCAATACTTCATCATTAGTTATGTGATCTACCCGTCTAATCTTCAGCATTCTTCTGTAACACCACATTTCGAAAGCTTCTATTCTCTTCTTGTCCAAACTATTTATCGTCCATGTTTCACTTCCATACATGGCTACACTCCATACAAATACTTTCAGAAACGACTTCCTGACACTTAAATCTACACTCCATGTTAACAAATTTCTCTTCTTCAGACATGCTTTCCTTGCCATTGCCAGTCTACATTTTATATCTTCTCTACTTCGACCGTCATCAGTTATTTTGCTCCCCAAACAGCAATACTACTTTACTAATTTAAGTGTCTCATTTCCTAATCTAATTCCCTCAGCATCACCCGACTTAATTTGACCACATTCCATTATCCTCGTTTTGCTTTTGTTGATGTTCATCTTATATCCTCCTTTCAAGACACTGTCCATTCCGTTCAACTGCTCTTCCAATTCCTTTGCTGTCTCTGACACAATTACAATGTCATCAGCGAACCTTTACGTTTTTATTTCTTCTCCATGGACTTTAATACCTACTCCAAATTTTTCTTTTGTTTCCTTTACTGCTTGCTCAATATACAGATTGAATAACATCGGGGACAGGCTACAACCCTCTCTCACTCCCTTCCCAACCGCTGCTTCCCTTTCATGCCCCTCGACTCTTATAACTGCCATCTGGTTTCTGTACAAATTGTAAATAGCCCTACGCTCCCTGTATTTTACCCCTGTCACCTTTAGAATTTGAAAGAGAGTATTCCAGTCAACATTGTCAAAAGCTTTCGTCTACAAATGCTAGAAAAGTAGGTTTGCCTTTCCTTAATCCATTTTCTAAGATAAGTCATAGGGTCAGTATTGCCTCACGTGTTCCAACATTTCTTTGGAATCCAAACTGATCTTCGCCAAGGTCGGGTTCTACCATTCGTCTGTAAAGAATTCGCGATAGTATTTTGCAGCTGTGACTTATTAAACTGATAGTTCGGTAATTTTCACATCTGTCAACATCTGCTTTCTTTGGGATTGGAATTATTATATTCTTCTTGAAGTCTGAGCGTATTTCGCGTGTCTCATACATCTTGTTCACCAGATGGTAGAGTTTTGTCAGGACTGGCTTTCCCAAGTCCGTCAGTAGTTCTAATGGAATGTTCTCTACTCCCGGGGCTTTGTTTCGACTCGGGTCTTTCAGTGCTCTGTCAAACTCTTCACGCAGTATCGTATCTCCCATTTCATCTTCATCTAAATCCTCTTACATTTCCATGATATTGTCCTCAAGTACATCGCCATTGTATAGACCCTCTACATACTCCTTCCACCTTTCTGCTTTCCCTTCTTTGCTTAGAACTGGGTTTCCATCTGAGCTCTTGATATTCATACAAGTGGTTCTCTTTTCTCCAAAGGTCTCTTTAATTTTCCTGTAGGCAGTATCGATCTTACCCCTAGTGAGGTAAGCCTCTACATCCTTTCATTTGTCCTCTTGCCATGCCTGCTTAGCCATTTTGCACTTCCTGTCGATCTCATTTTTGAGACGTTTGTATTCCTTTTTGCCTGCTTCGTTTACTGCATTTTTATATTTTCTCCTTTCATCAATTAAGTTCAATATTTCTTCTGTTACGCAAGGAGTTCTACTAGCCCTCGTCTTTTTACCTACTTGATCGTCTGCTGCCTTCACTACTTCATCCCTCAGAGCTACCCATTCTTCTTGTACTGTACTTCTTTTCCCCATTCCTATCAATTGTTCCCTTATGCTCTCCCTGAAACTCTGTACAATCTCTCGTTCTTTCAGTTTATCCAGGTCCCATCTCCTTAAATTCCCACCTTTTTGCAGTTTCTTCAGTTTTAATCTACAGTTCATAACCAATAGATTGTGGTCAGAGTCTACATCTGCCCCTGAAAATGTCTTACAATTTAAAACCTGGTTCCTAAATCTCTGTCTTACCATTATATAATCTATCTGATACCTTTTAGTATCTCCAGGATTCTTCCATGTATACAACTTTCTTTCATGATTCTTGAACCAAGTGTTAGCTATGATTAAGTTATGCTCTGTGCAAAACTCTACCAGGCGGCTTCCTCTTTCGTTTCTTAGCCCCAATCCATATTCACCTACTATGTTTCCTTCTTTCCCTTTTCCTACTCTCGAATTCCAGTCACCCACGACTATTAAATTTTCGTCTCTCTTCACTACCTGAATAATTTCTTTTATCTCATCATACATTTCTTCAATTTCTTCATCATCTGCAAAGCTAGTTGGCTTATAAACTTGTACTACTGTAGTAGGTGTGGGCTTCGTATCTATCTTGGCCACAATAATGCGTTCACTATGCTGTTTGTAGTAGCTTACCCGCATTCCTATTTTCCTATTCATTATTAAACCTCTCCTGCATTACCCCTATTTGATTTTGTGTTTATAACCCTGTAGTCACCTGACCAGAAGTCTTGTTCCTCCTGCCACCGAACTTCACTAATTCCCACTATATCTAACTTCAATCTATGCATTTCCCTTTTTAAATTTTCTAACCTACCTGCCCGATTAAGGGATCTGACATTTCACGCTCCGATCTGTAGAACGCCAGTTTTCTTTCTCCTGATAACGACATCCTCTCGAGTAGTCCCCGCCCGGAGATCCGAATGGGGGACTATTTTACCTCCGGAATTTTTTATTTTACCCAAGAGGACGCCATCATCATTTAACCATACAGTAAAGCTGCATGCCCTCGGGAAAAATTACGACTGTAGTTTCCCCTTGCTTTCAGCCGTTCGCAGTACCAGTACAGCAAGGCCGTTTTAGTTATTGTTACAAGGCCAGATCAGTCAATCATCCAGACTGTTGCCGCTGCAACTACTGAAAAGGCTGCTGCCCCTCTTCAGGAACCACACGTTTGTCTGGCCTCTCAACAGATACCCCTCCGTTGTGGCTGCACCTACGGTACGGCCATCTGTATCGCTGAGGCACGCAAGCCTCCACACCAACGGCAAGGTCCATGGTTCATGGGGAAGGATATAAACGATATAGAGGAATAAATTCTGCGCTTGATGAGCTCAAAAGTGAAATGGACCACCCGTTTCTGTACGGCTAAGTTTGTACTTTGTTATGCATGTAAGGTACTTCACAATTACAAATCTAGGTCTCTAGATCAGTTTTATCCAGAGAACTCAAAAATAACATTATCATGAGTAAAGACTGAAAAAAAAAATAAAAATCTGTTCTAAGTCAGGGGTAAACTCCGTGACAAGAAATTTAAGGTCAACTTTGGCAATCCCTTATTGAACGGCAAAGCCTTTTTGCACCTTGTTATTCTGCCTCTGTGTATATGTTCTACCTGGCAAGCCAGTGTAATAATGACAAAAGTGTATCTTTTGAAATTCCTAAGCTAATCATCCAGAAAGTTACCATCAAAAAATCAGAACCCTACATTTGACCAAATTTGGAGGCAAATATATTTATATAGGTCACCTCTGATTTTAATTTAAAATGCACCGTTTGGAAGAGCAGCTTTTGCTTTACTAGAATATTGTGCATAATGTGAGTGTGCCGTTACCAGGCGGCAGCATCCTGCGTCCGCCCACTAAGCGACACAGCCTATTGCTCTCTAGAGGCGCCTGGCGCCACCCGCAGACGAAAGGACAAGTGTGTCCCAGGCTTGTTCTGGCCGGGTCTCGCCATTCCCACCTTTCTTCCGGAGTGGACGCACGCCGAACGACGCAGTTGTTTACCCATAGAGAACGACACGCCACGCGGCGGTAAGAGGTGGTGTTTCGCGGGATCGCATCGTGCGACGCGCAGCGTGCCGTGACGCCTCACACCCGCGCCGCGTTTTCTTCGGGCCGCCTCCGACGCGTTTACGCATCACGCATCACCTCGCCGCCCTAGTGCCATCGTCACTACTACCGTAAGTAAGAGCACCATGTTTTTGCATATCAATACATACATTGCATATGACGAGTTGCGTCATCTTTCAAGTTCTACGAGGGCAGTTCAATAAGTAATGCAACACATTTTTTTTTCTGAAACAGGGGTTGTTTTATTCAGCATTGAAATACGCCAGGTTATTCCCCAATCTCTTAGCTACACAACACTATTTTTCAACGTAATCTCCATTCAATGCTACGGCCTTACGCCACCTTGAAATGAGGGCCTGTATGCCTGCACGGTACCATTCCACTGGTCGATGTCGGAGCCAACGTCGTACTGCATCAATAACTTCTTCATCATCCGCGTAGTGCATCCCACGGATTGCGTCCTTCATTGGGCCAAACATATGGAAATCCGACGGTGCGAGATCGGGGCTGTAGGGTGCATGAGGAAGAACAGTCCACTGAAGTTTTGTGAGCTCCTCTCGGGTGCGAAGGCTTGTGTGAGGTCTTGCGTTGTCATGAAGAAGGAGAAGTTCGTTCAGATTTTTGTGCCTACGAACACACTGAAGTCGTTTCTTCAATTTCTGAAGAGTAGCACAATACACTTCTGAGTTGATCGTTTGATCATGGGGAAGGACATCGAACAGAATAACCCCTTCAGCGTCCCAGACGACTGTAACCATGACTTTACCGGCTGAGGGTATGGCTTTAAACTTTTTCTTGGTAGGGGAGTGGGTGTGGCGCCACTCCATTGATTGCCGTTTTGTTTCAGGTTCGAAGTGATGAACCCTTGTTTCATCGCCTGTAACAATCTTTGACAAGAAATTGTCACCCTCAGCCACATGACGAGCAAGCAATTCCGCACAGATGGTTCTCCTTTGCTCTTTATGGTGTTCGGTTAGACAACGAGGGACCCAGCGGGAACAAACCTTTGAAAATCCCAACTGGTGAACAATTGTGACAGCACTACCAACAGAGATGTCAAGTTGAGCACTGAGTTGTTTGATGGTGATCCATCGATCATCTCGAACGAGTGTGTTCGCACGCTCCGCCATTGCAGGAGTCACAGCTGTGCACGGCCGGCCCGCACGCGGGAGATCAGACAGTCTTGCTTGACCTTGCGGCGATGATGACACACGCTTTGCCCAACGACTCACCGTGCTTTTGTCCACTGCCAGATCACCGTAGGCATTCTGCAAGCGCCTATGAATATCTGAGATGCCCTGGTTTTCCGCCAAAAGAAACTCGATCACTGCCCGTTGTTTGCAACGCACATCCGTTACAGACGCTATTTTAACAGCTCCGTACAGCGCTGCCACCTGTCGGAAGTCAATGAAACTATACGAGACGAAGCGGGAATGTTTGAAAATATTCCACAAGAAATTTCCGGTTTTTTCAACCAAAATTGGCCGAGAAAAAAAATGTGTTGCATTACTTATTGAACTGCCCTCGTATAACCATTCAAACCATAGAGGAACAAGGATAAACAAACAGCATTCTAGAAGAGAATAAGATGCTCTTTCTGAAGGTGCCGTTTAAGTTAAAATCTGAGTTAACCTCTATAAAGATATTTGCCTGCAAATTCGGTCAAATGTTAAAAAATGGTTCTGAGCACTATGGGACTTAACATCTGAGGTCATCAGTCCCCTAGAACTTAGAACTAGTTAAACCTAACTAACCTAAGGACATCACACACATCCATGCCGGAGGCAGGATTCGAACCTGCAGCCGTAGTGGTCGCGCAGTTCCAGACTGAAGCGCCTAAGACAGCTCGGCCACACCGGCCGGCGGTCAAATGTAGTGTTATGATTTTTTGGAGGCAACTTTCTGGTCCATTATCCCAGGAAGTACAAAAGATACAGTTTTTTATTATTACACTGGCTTTCCCCGCAGAACATACCGGGTGATCAAAAAGTCAGTATAAATTTGAAAACTTAATAAACCACGGAATAATGTAGATAGAGAGGTAAAAATTGACACACATGCTTGGAATGACATGGGGTTTTATTAGAACCAAAAAAAAGAAACAAAGTTCATAAAATGTCCGACAGATCTCTTGCGCGCGTCGTTTGGTGATGATCGTGTGCTCTTTGTCATGCTTGGCCTCCCTGGTCCCCAGACCTCAGTCTGTGCGATTATTGGCTCTGGTGTTACCTGAAGTCGCAAGTGTATAGTGATCGACCGACATCTCTAAGGACGCTGAAAGACAACATCCGACGCCAATGCCTCACCATAATTCCGGACATGCTTTACAGTGCTGTTCACAACATTATTCCTCGACTACAGCTATTGTTGAGGATTGATGGTGGACATATTGAGCATTTTCTGTAAAGAACATCATCTTTGCATTGTCTTACTTTGTTATGCTAATTATTGTTATTCTGATCAGATGAAGTGCCATCTGTCGGACATTTTTTGAACTTTTGTATTTTTTGGTTCTAATAAAACCCCACATCATTCCAAGCATGTGTGTCAATTTATACCTCTCTATCTGCATTATACCGTGATTTATTCAGTTTTCAAATTTATACTGACTTTTTGATCACCTGGTACACACGAAAGCAGAATAACAAGCTGTAAAAAGTCTTTGTCGTTTAATAGGAATTCCCGAAATTGACCTTACATTTCTTGTCACGGAATTTACACCTGCCTTTGCAAAAATTAAAAAAAAAAACTACTCAAGCCCTAGCCATGAAAATATTTTTGAATCATCTGCGCAAAAGTGATCTAGAAACCTAGACTTGTAAATGTGAAGTACCTTACATGCATAGCAATGAAAGTAAAAAGTTAGCCGCACAGAAACGGGTGGTCCAGTCCACTTTTTGTCTCATCAAACGCAGAATTTATTCCTCTATATCATTTTTATGAATCAGTTTATTGACAGATGCGTTAGTGTCAACGATAAACAGAGATTAAAACGAAAATTAAATTTGTTGCAGGTTGGAAACAGGCAGATGTAAAAATGACAGAACTGTGCCCTGTGTGCAAGAAATTCAATAGTGGAGGATTAGGCAGTGACTGTGAAAGCAAGAGGAATCAGAACTTTGTTGGAGTGCAGTAAGAAGAGACGTGATGTAATGGATGTCCTTTTTGAGACATGTAATAGGCCTACTGTAAAACTTCATGTCTCTTGTCATAAATCTTACACCAGGAACAAAAATGTCGCTGCTGCAGAGAAAGCAAGTGGAAGTGGATGTACACATCGAGTCCGATCAAGTCAGCCAGTGTTCAATTTTAAAACAACAAGTTTTTTTTTTGTAACATGGATGGCAATGATGAATTCATTTCCAAACAGTTAAGACGGTATGTCCATCGACGGGTTGCTGTTAGCACTGTAACCACTATAGGATTTAGAGACAGTGTTCTGGAAACTGCTGCTGTCCAAGGTAACTAGTTCAAAATCAAATGGCTCTAAGCACTATGGGACAAGCAGATAGAGGGAACTTCCGAAAACATACTTTTTTTGCCAGCAAGTGACTGCATGTGGCTGGAAAATAGGACACAGCTGTTATACTTCGTAAAACACACTTTGTTCGTCAGGGCACAGCTGTGGAGAAAGAAATGTCTTTCGAAACCAAGTCTTTTGTTCATTCTACAGGTTGCAGCACGCACCCACCACCGCACGCTTCAGGAACAGTGGCCTGGTTCGCATTACAATCGATTGCCGCTCCACTTGGATGTCTGGCCAACTCGGTGGGCTGTTTCATTGTGCTACAGTCGGATCTGACTGACCAAGGTCGTGCGGGCCAGCTGTGGCCCCACGGAGGGTGGACAGCGCGGTGCAGTAGCAGGAGACAGCTGTTGCCTGGCCTGGGGTGGGTCCCATGGTTCCGCTGCCAGCCGCCGAAAACCGCACCAAGCATTGCACGTAGAGCAATGTGAGTGATTGCTCAGTCATTCACAGAGCAACACCCATTCCCCAGGTAGCCAAGGAGCATTCAACACAATGGGCATACAACGCTCCACGACCGCTTGCCGTGCCGGACTGCGCATTAAATACACGATTATAAGTGTCATGTGTAGCAGCTTTAACCAGTTTATGTGATCGCTCTAAGCTTGTGGTTATAGCTTGATACCAGTGTCTACCAATTTTGATTGTATATTACAGCACTGAGGATAGTTACTAAGTGACCGAAAATCGATTTTGCTGACTTTTAACTCACAAACTCAGCCAGAATTTGGAAATAGTGCGTGTCATCTGACCAAATGATTTTCTTCCTCTGCTCCATAGTCCAGATTTTATGACTTTGGCACCATGTTTTCCTTCCAATTCTATCCACTATTTGGTCGTGGTGCACACAACACGGCATGGAGTCGCCAATCAATAAGCTTTAACCACCCAGCGGCGCACCAGGGAGCATGTTAACAGCGGTGCAACCACAATATATGGTATAACTGGAACTTGAACAAGAGTATCCCTGTCCTATGAAACGCAAATTATGTTCTGTGCCGTGCATAATTCCCCGATTTCCATACTCAGCATTTTTTCGATTTCTGTCACCTATTCCTGTTTTATAAACAGTTTCCAACAACCATTTACGTTTTATAAACGATCTCCATCAACAGTTTCCGTTAATATTATATCCTCTGAATTGACAATTTAACTTTACCATTAAATTCCTACAAAATTCGATTTTACAGCGAAAATTCAGATTTCCCACCAAAATTCAAAATTCGCGTGTATAGCGCAGGCGCGGGGGTGGGGGGGGGGGGCGGGGGGAGGAGGCGGAGACCCTTGTGCCGGCGAGTGAAAACCCATGACGTCATCTGGGAGTGGATGGCTGGGCTAATTAATTGATCAATTACTTAACTTGCACATCAATTTGATAGCAATTTGACATCAAACCTGCGCTTGAAATGGCTTTGTCCTCCTACTATGGAGAGCAATGGCATCAGCATTGAAGAACAAACATTGTACCATCAGATGGACCATATCGGCCAGAACTCTCACATAATCCTTAACAGTTATGTGACCTTGGAGAGTAACCACAGGGAGAGCAATGGCATCACCATTGAAGAACAAACATTGTACCATCAGATGGACCATATCAGCCAGAACTCTCACATAATCCTTAACAGTTACGTGACCTTGGAGAGTAACCACAGGGCCCGTGGAATACCACATCACCGAACCCCAAGGATATTTCACTTTTAACACACAAACTCAGCCAGAATTTGGAATAGTGCGTGTCATCTGACCAAATGGTTTTCTTCCTTTGCTCCATAGTCCAGATTTTATGACTTCGGCACCATGTTTTCTCTTTACGGGCGTTTGCGTCACTGATGAGCGCTTATTTATTTATTTATGTCTTAATTCCAGCTCGTTCTGCAGTTCACAGCTTATGGAGCAACCTTCGTGTCGTTTTGGTGCTGAGGAGATTCGGAGTGCGACATTCAGTCTGCAGCGATTGTTACAGCTGTCGTCCTCTTGTTTTTCCTCACGGTCCTTTATAGTGACCTCTGCATCGGTCACTCAACAAACACTTTCGTCCGCGTTGTGACTTAGCGGATGAGGTTTCTCTGTTTTCCATGTGTGCCGTATTAATCTTCGATACGGCGCGTCTTGAAACACGGAACACGTCGGCTGTACTGGTTACGGAAGCACTCTCCGCAAGGGCACCAACAATCCGCCCACTTCCGAATTCACTCAGCTCTGACGTATTGCACTCACGACTCCAGGGAACACTGTTGTGACTTCGACTGGCACTTATAACATAATGAGGACACTGCGCTGGTCCCGTACGTGGTCTAATACAACAGCACAGCCTACACACTTGGGTAACATCTGCATTTATGTTCAAGCGTTCGTTTCTCGCAGTGTTCGCAAGTTTTTCTCCAACCACTGTATACGTTCTGTACCGCTACTCCTATAAGGTGTCTCACAAGCTTGAGCATTGTTATAGGAAGGCTTTAATCTCCTTCGTAGATTTGTTACATTTTCCAATGACCCATAAATTAACCGACATCTTTTACACGTTTTACCAACTCCTGAGAACATGTCATCATTCTGTTTCGCATCCAGACAAATTTTAACAGTCTTGTATCTGTAAGAATGGACATATTTCGACTGCATATACGATTATACCTCAGTCGTTAATCCCGTGTTTCTGTATTTTATGAACACAATTTTAAATTTATGAGGATTTAAACAAGTCGCCTATCTTTCCGTAACTTCGAAATACAAAAAAATTAAATTAAATGATAATTTTAAAATACTTATCGAGATCCGATTGAGTATTGTGCAGCTTCTTTCAGACAGTACTTCATTATAGGTAGCTCCACTACCACCAAAAGTTCGATTTACTCTTAGCATTGTCAGCGCGATTATTAAAATACATGATCAGCAAGGCTAAAAACCAAAATTACAGCAAACAGTACTTCGATTCCCGGCGGGGTTAGGGATTTTTCTCTGCCTCGTGATGAGTGGGTGTTGTGTGATGTCGTTAGGTTTAAGTAGTTCTAAGTTCTAGGGGACTGATGACCATAGATGTTAAGTCCCATAGTGCTCAGAGCCATTTGAACCATTTTTTTTTTTGTGCACGTGCAGATGTAACGGATTGCCCTGCAAGGTGTTTCCAGTTTTAACGACAAATCTTTTTACGTTGAAACTGCCCAGGACGTCTACATTGCTTTCCTTGGATAGAGTTTCCAAGTGTCCAGTATGAGGTCACAAAAGTCCTACAACATTTCGATCGACACATTTGTATGAAAGACCACGTTTTGGATTATTAAAGTAAATAAGTCCCAGTTATACGGCAACTTGAGTGCGAAATTCTGTGACATTGTCTGCGTCTGTCCGTATGCTGAGAGAATGTACCAGATAAAAATTGTACGTATTAGATCCTCAGCGCGCCAAAAATAATTAAATGATACTGAAAATTTGTTTTGTTTTTGATTATGTTGAGAAACACGAATATAAAACCAAGTCGGATATGTGTGAATGCACTGCCGTTTAATGCGGCATGTCACCAGTTGTCCCCTCCTTGCACTCAGAGAGCGTGACGTGGAGGTGGGGGAAATGTGTAGCACTCGTGCCCGCGCGCGGCCCGCAAGCCGAAATATTAGCCGCCCTGGTCTTTGTTCTATTGAAAGTATGTTGCCTGTACGATGTACTTGAAGTGCTTGCCAACCAAACACTGGTCATTCAGATACTGTCTCTTAAATAACAAACCCTATTTTTGCACTGCTTCGGAGGCAAACTTACACGCACATCACTGAAGTCTCATATGCAGTCACAAGAAAATATAACATAAAACAACTAGTTTCAGACTACAATAATTTTTAACTACTTGAATAGTGGGATAGTGGACGTGATTTGTTGTTAACATCCAACAAACTTTCCCTAAACTTCCACATTACGATGCAGCTAATGTTCCTCAAACCAGAACAGAATAGCATCAAATTTGTGAACACATCAAGCTATATTTATATTAAAATCAAACTGTTTTAACTGCGAGAATATTTTATAGCTTTGTGCACTGTCACATGCATGAGGGTTGGAACTTAAATAGTGGGATCTATTTATTCATAACCGATACAAAAGAGTAATATGTTTGCACCTGTTACTGTGCTTCAGAGTAGTCACCAACGTTGTGTAGAACCAGTTGCCAACGATATGGAAGGTGTAGTACACCGTTAGCGGAGCCTGTTCTGTTGATGGTGCAATGGAGCGGTCTACTGCCTGTCGAATCTCTGGAACAGTTTTGAAGCGAATGCCACGAAGTGGTTCCTTCATCTTCGGGATCAAATCAATGTCACAAGAACTTAAGTCCGGGGAGTAAGGTGGATGGTACACCACTTCCCAGTCCCATCGACCGCACAGAGCAATCACAGCTTGCGCTGTATGCGCCCGCACATTGTCGTGCAAAATGATGGGTGGGTTGCACAGCAAGTGTCGCCGCTTCTTTCGCAAAGCAGGTCCCAGGTGAGGCTCCAAAAACGAACTGTAGTACCGTGCATTGACGGTCTGCCGTGGAGGAACGTAATGCGTTAGGATAATACCGTCACACTCGTACTGGAGAATCACCATAATTTTCACCAAAGCTCTGACGCACTTTCGACTTTCGCGGCGACCCTTAATGACGCCATTCGTTGGATTGGCGTTTCAGTTTTGGCTCGTACGATGTAGTCCATGTCTCATCCATTGTTACGATAAAGCGTAAGAAAGCCTCTCCTTCGCGCTGATAGCGCTCCAAGTGCGTCTGAGCACCGTTGTAACACATCCATTTCTGCATTTCCGTCAAATCATGCGGAACCCGTCGTGATGCAATTTTTTGCGTGCCCAGGCGTTCTTTCAGGATGCGAAGCACAGTGGCATGCGCTAATCCGGTTTCGTGGGCGAGCTCACGAACCGTATGGCGTCGATCACTGTCCACTAACGCGGCAACAGCATGCACTTCTTCAGAGACGCTAGGACGACCTGCCCGCTGCATGTCTGCCACAGTTTGCCGACGTTCGTTGAAGGCTTTTACCCAACGTACTACTGTTCTGTACGGCAATGCCGAATCCCTGCACGCGTCTTGAAAACCTTGATGACACTGTCGTGCTGTACGACCCCTGGCACATCCAACTCCGTTGTTCCTGTTTCGAAAAACATAGTGACACCGTTACGTTAACCTCTCGCTCACAAGTGACTGTGTTTCCCTCGATTGTGCGCACGCCGGTGCCGTGGGACGGGCGAGTCCATTTGCTCGGACGTAAGGTTGGTATGTCAACAACGTGTGTTATCAGCGACTATAGTAGATGCCATAGCATTGTGTCTCCACAGCAGTGTTGCCACTATTTAAGTTCCAACCTACGTATGTCAAGCGTTGATGTCGGTCATTTTTCCCTACAGTTTTGAAATGCAAAACAGTTTAGCTTTTGTTATTTAATTTTTGAATGCTCAGCTCTATTCAGATTTGCTTTAAATTAACTGCACTGAAATACTGGAGTCTGCGTATTATTATATTCCCATACCTTGCTCTAGATGTTTTGAATGTGGCCGTTTCAAGGCTGTGACTTTGTTCTCTACCTACCTTCCGCAGTCATCGCTCCACTGTCTACGGCTACTGAGAAGATAGTCTCTGGATACCTGCTCCACCAATGATGTGCGTTGGTTGTTAGTATGGTGACTTATTTTCTCGTAAACTAAACAAGTTAGTTGAAATTGTGTAAGGCTAAAAATACTGCTTTGTCACGCAATCCGTCGACAAGAACTGCTCCAAACACTTTATGCAGGATATGTGGATGGTATACAGTGGATTAGTTCGTAAAACACACACAGGTATTGTAGGCAACAATGGAAAAACACGCTGTGATTCATTTCAACTCTGGGGCGTAATTTTACTTGCAAAATTAATGTGTGACATGCTCTCGCAATAATGATTCTGCCTTATCTGCACAGAAGCGAGGTCGTCTAGCGAAGCATAAAAATTCGCGCTAAAGTCGCTTTCAATAAACATATTCATTAGCCGTCCATCTTTCCCCTGCATTTCTCTCGCTCGAATAGATAACAGTGTACGCGAAACTAGTATGAATTTAACGTGTATAACGTATTCAAATCCAGGAGAGGCGGATCAAGAATAGAAGAACAGCAGAAAGAAGACTATACTTTAGCCGACACTGAAGACAATAAAGCAAGAATAAAAGTATAGAAGGCATCAAAAGAGCAAGAATTGTTGGAACTTTCGTTAAATGACTGTGGATAGGTGGAATAATAGAAAAGGCAACAGGTAAAGTAGTGAATAGTTAATTTCCCTACCTCTTGACTCTTCTATTATTCTGTCCATACACAATCCTCTAACGAAAGTTCAAGCAATTCTTGCTCTTCTGATGCCTTCTTTGCTTTCCTTCTTATTTATAATCTTCTGTGTCGGCTAAAGTTTAGTCTTCTTTCTACTGTTCATCTGTTCTTGATGCACCTCTTCTCGATCTGAATATTTTATACATGTGAAATTCATACTAAACTTTGACTCACACGTCCAATAACAACGCCATGACCAGTCTCTAATACACTGAAGTGCCAAAGAAACTCGTACACCTGTCTAACATCGCGTAGGGCCCCCGCGAGCTCGCAGAAGCGCTACAACTCCACATGGCATATCTGAAGTGGAGGTGGAGGGAATTGACACCACGAATCCTGCAGGGCTGTTCATAAATCAGTAAGAGTACGAGGGGGTGGCGAACTCTTCTGAATGGCACTTTGCAACGCATCCCAGAAATACTCAACAACTTTTGGTGGCCAGCGGAGCTGTTCGAACTCAGAAGAGTGTTCCTGGACCCGCTCTGTAGCAATTCTGGACGTGTGGTGTGTCGCATTGTCCTGCTGGAACTGCCCAAGTCAGTCGGAATGCACAATGGGCATGAGTGGGTGCAGGTGATCAGGCAGAACTCTTATGTGCGTGACACCTGTCAGAGTCGTATCTAGACGTATCAGTGGTCCAATATCACTCCAACTGCACAAGCCCCACACCATTATAGAGCCTCCACCAGCTTTAACAGTCCCCTGATGACATGCAGGGGCCGTGGGTTCATGAGGTTGTCTCCATACCCGTACACTTCCATCCGCTCGATACAATTTGAAGCGAGACTCGTCCGACCAGGCAACATGTTTCCAGTCATCAACAGTCCAATGACGGTGTTGACGGGCCCAGGCTAGGCGTAAAGCGTGTCATGCAGTCCTCAAGGGTACGTGAGTGGGCCTTCGGCTCCGAAAGCCCATATCGATGATGTTTCGTTGAATGGTTCATATGCTGAGACTTGTTGATGGCCCAGCATTGAAATTCGCAGCAACTTGTCCCGTTGAACGATTCTCTTCAGTCGTCGTTGGTCCTGTTCTCGCAGGATCTTTTTACGGCCGCAGCGATGTTGGAGATTTGATGTTTTACTGGATTCCTGATATTCACGGTACACTCGTGAAATGGTCGTACGGGAAAAACCCCACTTCATCGCTACCTCCGAGATAGTGTGTCCCATCGCTCGTGTACTGACTATAACGCCACGTTCAGACTCACCTAAATCTTGATAACCTGCCATTGTAGCAGCAGTAACCGATCTAACAACTGCGCCATACACTTGCTGTCTTAGAAAGGAGTTGCCGACCGCAGCACCTACGGCACGTTGAAAAATAGAGGGAGTGATGAGAGGGAGAGGGGGTGATACATATGCGTGCGTATGGTAAACCCCCTCCCTCAAAAATATTTCTCTCTTTCATACCTCCTCTGTGTTATCGCAGACGACTCGACACTGATCTTGTTTGTACTAAGGATGCAGTACACGCGATATGCCTATTTGCTTCGACACCCCTGAATGAAATTCATGAGTTCTAATAAATGTTCGCCAACCTACAATCTTCTACAGTTGTTGTCCCCTGCACAGAAAACAGCACGTAGGTCGTGAATCCATTATCTTGAGACTGTCAGAAACTCGTAGCGAGGAACTGTTGTTTTAGAAATAATTAAATTTCCAATCAGTTTGTTTATACGGGATGTCACTCGCTTTTTATTAGCATAACACGAGAAACTGCACAATTACTTCCACTTTAGTCACAAATAATTTCTATTCTTCAACAAATTAATGAACTGCGTATTTCTGCAATTACAACCACACTGTTCTCGGCTACATGTCCATATAAACATACTTGCTAATAAGGTCTTAACCTGACACGGACCGCAGAAAATAACATATCTGTCCTCCGAGGCTTCCGAAACAGCTCTGAACTTTTAGCCGAACCACTTCGCCCCCCATTCAATTTAGGCGCGATCCGATGATCACCGAAGTGCTTCGTCTGCCTTTTCGTTTAGCAGTTGCTTATTATTCTGCTGGTTATTAATACTTTTGAAATAATGGTATGATAGCTCGATATTGAGAGATGCTTTAATTTGAAATGCAAGTAAATACGCTGTTTAGTTTGTCTAATATTAACAGAAAATTATCATTTACGAGAGCAACTCCCGAATGCAGCAGCCAATCGCGGAGACGGACAATTCAGGCGGTCTTTCTCACGATGCCTCTACCGAGCAAACCATCTGTCATCGGTACCTCACACCGCATTACGGCATCTTGCCACTTCTGCCTTCTCAACTGCTACGAATAAAGCTTCTTGTACCTCAATACGATGGCTGCAAAGCCAGAAATATTACGTGCCATATTCTGCCTGTTTATTTATCTCTAGTTGAATAGCTTGCCCATATCAGTTTCTTTGGCGTTTCAATGTAAAATCTCATCACTCCCATTGCTAACCTTCCAAAAATTGTTGCAGTTGACTCGCTTCTCTAAATCGTCACTCTTTCCTGCTTCCGCTCCACACGTCACAGTCCGAATTTAACTCGTACTTACCGTGCGGAAAATGTACTCCACGAATGCGTCTCCACAAAACTCGCGCCTCTCTCCCCTAATACCTTCAACTCTCCTCTCCACATTTTGTCATTAACCCTTTACAACAAAATACTTGTTCCTTCTACAAAATACGACCCGTACCTCCACTAATGTACTTCCACGTCTACACCGATATTTCTACTTCCCACTTCAACTGTAGACTGTCTCCCGCCGCGACTTTAATTACCAACGTAATTTTTATCCTACATGGCCATAGTACGACTTCTTTTACATCAGTATTATACAAAATTTACATTGGCTTTACATAACGCAGAACAAAATATACATTTACAAATAACATAAGTTCACATACAGGCTTCATTTTAGAATATGTGTACGTAAAAAATCAATAAAAGGCATATTGCATCAAGTTCAGCATTACAATCATTGCCCATAAAAGAAAAGATATTACTCAAGCTTACAAGAGAGAAAATCTCCGTCACACTACCACATATTAAAATATTAACTATTCCTCCCTCAGCGCCGGCCTCTGTGGCCGAGCGGTTCTAGGCGCTTCAGTCCGGAATCGCGCTGTTGCTACGGTCGCAGGTTCGAATCCTGCCTCGGGCATGGATGTCTGTGCTGTCCTTAGGTTAGTTAGGTTTAAGCAGTTCTAAGTCTAGGTGACTGATGACCTCAGATGTTAAGTCCCATAGTGCTCAGAGCCATTTGAACCATTTTTGAACCTCCCTCAACACCCCTACAGGGAAGATCATTCTCAGAATGCAGAGGTTTAGTTGCCCTGACAAGGACAGCTGCAAGGCGGTCGGAACGTCGGCTTTATAGTTGTGTTAGTGTTTCACCAAAAAGGATTTTATTCCCATTGTCATTAGTCCTGGAAGCCTCTTTTCTTTTTGTGGGAGCTTGAAGTACAGCTTCAACGGTTGCTCACGGTTTTTCTGTGTTGATGGAGGGTAAAACTGTTCCATTCGACAGTGATGCCTTTCCAAAGACATCACCGGAGTGCACTTTGAACGTGTGGCGGTGGGACTTGAAGTCCCATACCACCCTCTAACGGAGGAAGTTCCGTGGAATCCTAGTCACTTGTATCAATTTATGTGGTTATTTAATACTTAATGAGAATTTCCCTGGCTGTTGACGCTATTAGACTGTCGGAAAAATTGCTGACTATATGCTCTGGTTTTGATTGTGCTGCTTTTAACCTTCACAGTGTAGCTATGAGTTCGATTGTCATCATTAATAAGGGTACGGTAATTCTGCTATTATAGGCGTGCCTGATCGGGAGCAAAGTATTTCTGCGCAGTGTTAAGATATTTCCGACACCTGCCGCTTGACAGCGTTGCAGTCGCAAGTCATGTACGTAAACAGTTCATGAACGCACACGAGTAACGCTTGGAACTGCATTCTCTCGCTCGTATTCGCCTTCTACCCGAGTGCTGCTTCACGTTATTGTTACTTGTGGCAACGCAACAGAAACCAGAATTCATTGATATCAGCGCCATCTCTGAGCAAAGTAGAGTAGCGGTTTGCCACGCTGCATAGTTTTATCACCTGTACTGTCTACGTTTCCGATTATCAGGAATGGAAAGACAATGCTGAAGGTCGGTACTTCTGGGCGCTCTCCAACACGCAACTCTTCAGTTCGCCGAAGGCTGGTTCGTGAGGCCAGCAAGGCTGCGAAAGGAGGATCCAATATGTTGTGTCAAGTTCTTATACGCCCATTGCATGAGCGACACACTAAAACACGTTGTAAAAAGTATAGACCAGAATTTTCACGGCCGTAGTTTGTAATCGCCGTCAGGGTGTTGGAGTGTTCTTATTGCAGAAATTTCGACGGAGATATTTTTCCACAGTTTCATGTTTTCATGTCCCTGCAGCAGCTGCTGATGTCATCATCTAGCCGGATTTTTGTTATCTCCCATTTCTTCTTTGTTAATTTGAGTGAGTTTTTGTTTTTAGAGCAAGTATCACTTTCCATGCTCTTTTTTGTGCTTTCTTCTGCCCCAGAATAACAACACTATGCAGAGTATTTTGGAGGAATACACCCATTCTAAAGGTACGTCACATACGGTTTTTTTCGGTTACTGCCACTAGTTGCTAGTGAATAGATCATGGTTCAGACACCCACACAGACGTAGCCAAACGGGGCAGGGTCCATACTCCCCCCCCCCCCCCCCCCCCAATCACCAAAGTGAAATTACACAAACCTACAAACCTAGTTGCCGTGTTGTGAAACAAAGAAATTTCGATTTTCAATCAAAGGACGAAAAAGGAATACGCGCCATCTATACATCGACAGATTTAAACTATCGATAGCACTATCAGCCGGTGATACATTATATGTAAATTGAAGGTGGAGCGGGGGGGGGGGGGGGGGGGGGAGACGAAGGGAACGCGATGGAACTATTCATGTCAGCTGCGTCTGGACTTTAAGCAGAATCAGCGGCGACGACCAAAAATGTGTGCCGGACCGGGACATGTTTGAAAGAACAGACAACACGCATTCATACGATTGATTCGCCTTGATGGGCAACAAATCCACCCTGTTCATTGCAGATGCACGATTGCATCTTACCTCATACAGGAATCTCTGAGTGTCAAGCATGGAGGACATGTACGGGGGCTGCAGATAGGTGGTGATGAGTGAAAATGTGGATCGGCCGAGAGCATACTGAAATAGTCTGTGCAGGGGTCATAAGCACTGTGTGTGGATGGTGCAGTGGTTAACGCAACTGCCTCGTAAGCAGTACATCCTTGGTTCGAATATCGGTCGGGCACCTGGTTTCGCTCACTGACCCTGATTCCACCTAGTGTCCCAACGCAGAAGACATCAACAGGCCCTTCCCTTCCCTTTCCTTAACGCCTCCACCTACAGTGTACGTTCAGTTGATGTTCTGTTAATCAATTCACTTCTCACTTGCAGCTGAATTTAATGTAAATGCTGTTGTCTATTGCTTTTGTGCTGTGTGCCCTTGTCATTGTTTGCACTACCAGAATAAACTAATTTCCTAGCTATAGCAGTTTTATGTTAGCACTGGAGTTGTTATTTGGAGATTGGTAGAGCTTTGGGGTTACGATATTCCAGTATTTCACAGGGGAGCGGAGCGGTAAATGCCATTACAAATAATATTAAATTAAAATCACTGTATACAAATACACCTGGATTTCGCTATGTCGCCCAAAAATCACACTGATCAACAAAAATATCGCCCAATCGGCGATGGTTGCATTTCTTTAAAAAATTTGTTCAAAATTCTATCGTTAGCAGTCCAAAAGACAAAATATAAGCCGATCTGGTCACCCAGTTGGTACTCAGTTATGAAAACCAGTTCCGATATGGAGCGCTGAGGAGAGATTTGTGGGGAGTAGGAGAGGTATATGATGACAGCACATTCTATGTTCATTCGTTTCTAAAAGATTTTTTCAGCAGACTGCTTGAATTCGTCTGACCCGATGACGCCTTGCATCCCCACTCACCCCCCCCCCCCCCATCTCCCTTCCCCTCCCTTGTCGTACAGAATCTATTTACGGTCTTGTAATATGAGGGTCATTCAATAAGCAATGCCCCACATTTCTTTTCTCAGAGCATATTTATTGTTAAAATTCAGAATTTGGTGAAAACATACATCAACATGTCCATGTCCTATTTTTATATATAGTCTCCATCATGTTCTATGGCCATACGCCAGCGTTATGGAAGAACATGTATTCCCCCTGCTGGTAAAAGCTCTTCTCCTGTAGTCATAGGCATAGCCATGTTTTCACTGCATGACTGACACTCTCGTCATCTTCAAAGTGCCTTCCCTGTAGACAATCTTCAAGTGGCCCAAAGAGATCGAAGTCCAAAGGTGCCACATCTGGAGTGTAAGGTGGATGAGGCAGTGATGTCCAACCCAATTTTGCGATGTGTTGTCGGATGTGTGAGGGCGTGTATTATCATGTTGGATTAAGACTTCTGCTGGATTCTTGTCCGATCGAACACGTCGGAAACGGTTCTTGAGTTTATTCAGAGTCTTCACGTATGCCTCTGAATTAATTGTTGACCCTCTTGGCATCACATACACGAGAATGACGCCATCACAATCCCAGAAGACTGTCACCATGACTTTTCCGGCAGAGGAGGTTGTCTTGAATTTCTTCTTTTGCGGTGAATGAGTGTGATGCCACTCATGGACTGCATTTTTGTTTCCGGCGCAAAGTAATGCACCCAGCTTTCGTCCCCTGTAACGATCCGTGGCAGAAAGGCCTCTTCGTTGGTCTCAAAACGCTCCAACAATTCAAATGAAATGACCTTCCTTTGAATACTGTGTTCCGCTGTGAGCATTCGTGGAAGCCATCGTGAACACCTCTTTGAATATCCGAGAGTCTCGATCATTGCAGAGGCACTTCCAATGCTGGTCGACAACTGTAGAGTCAATTGTCGAGTTGTCATGCGCCGGTCGGCACGAAAAATGGCATCCGCATGATTCAACATGTCTCGAGCAGTGGCAGTGACAGGCCCTCCCGAGCGTGGCTGATCAGGGAGCTCCATTTCTGCATACCCTGAGGCTGTAACTTTCTTTACCTGTAGCCCAACTGTACTCGTATCAACTGCAGCATCGCCATAAAATGCACACAAACGTTTATGGATGTACACCACGGTTCCTTTTTCTGCACACAAGAAATCAATAACAGAACGCTGCTTCTAACGTGAGTCATATGTAGACGCCATTTTGACGCTGTACTACTTCTCTGACATCTGCCAGAACGGTTCGAAACCTCAAACATCAAATGTGAAGCACCAACAAGGATGTTTGTCTATGTATATTAATGGCTCTTTTAAAAAAATGTGGAGCATTACTACTCTAACGACTCTCGTACTATAATAACTGAAGCTGTTTCAGATTGTAACCTCCCAACAGAAAAATAATTATAATATTCACATTTAGTGTAACCTCCCAACAGAGGTTCCCAATAGAAAATTTCTTTAGAATAATAAAATTTCAAGTTTTAATGTGACCTTCCATTAAAGACTGACTGCATATCGAGATTAATAAGTTTTGACGACAGCAGCGCTGCGTCATGGCCCTATGAAATCATCCTGAATAAACTGAAAAATTCTTACCTCACAATGATGTCACCGGGTAACGTTGTCTATACATCTATCCCCATAAGAAATTTTTGGCACAGCCCAGTGCAATGCTGGCCACTAGATTTTCATTTGTAGAGAAACAACTGATTTTCTTTTGCTTAATCAACATAAGTATGCACAGGAAAAATTCGTAAAATCTTTAAACACAGATAAATGAATGGCAAAAATTTTCTTCAGAACGAAAGTTATTATTGAAACATTTCTGCAAGGAATTACATGGAACTTCAACATTACAATTGTGGTTAAATCAGTTGTGGCACTTAACATATGCGCGCGGCAACAAAGAACAATATTTTTTTTTTTTACCTTATACTACATCGCTCAGGCACTGCCATCGTTCTGCACGACCGGCCCAACTCAAGTCAACTGCTGGACTGCCCTGTCTGGACTCCAGAACTCAAGTGCTCTGTGCGAGCTACAAAACTCGACTGCTCTCTGCGAGCCACTAAACTCGACTAACTTTTGTAATATTACCGGAACTTATATTGATTTGGGGAATAGTTATTTATTTCCCGGACAGACAATATCTAGACGCAACCGGAGCTGGTGCACTGAAACAGTTTCCGACTGGCACCACAGGCGGTGCTTTGAAGTTCACTGCCAACCAAAAGCATGGCCCAGTCGCTGCCGATAAGATGGACTTCCGTATAGTGATACGCGGCGGCCACAGGCATCAATGGGGGGGGGGGGGGGGGGGTTCATGTTCGGTGTTGGCGTACCACAGTTCTAAGTTCCGGGACGCTGTTCGTAGCTACAGTTCGTAGTGGAGATCAGCCTGCAAGACTAAGTCTACAAGTGGAGTCGCCTGTAGTCTTCACTTAAGGACAAGTGTTTACTACAATGATTGACAGAGTGGCGCCCAGGATAGACATAGTTTTGTTGAAACTGTATTCAGTAATACACGCCTTGACAGGCCACTGCTTGGTTGTATTTATCCGCAAGCATATCCAACGGGTACTGTACAACAGTAGTCAAGTACCGCTGCGTAATAAAGTGTGTACTTGCGTGTCACTAATTTGTTTACACTGTCACAATTCCTCCATCCACCTCAGAGCACCTAAATCTAATACGAATCATACACATCAGTTTGCGTAAGATGTCAACAACATGCGTAGTTCCGCGAATTCAGAATCGAATCCAGGGTTTTGGTCTTGGGAATCTATTGTAATACCAACTACAATAGCGGAAGGGGTCTGCAGCCGCAGAGCCCCCTTCTTGCATTCACCTCTGTGAGCAATATTTACATTGGAAGGCGGCTAGCGATCGTCAGTTTGTACTGTGTATCTTTGCATAAAGATGGTTCACTTGTGGTGAACGACGATATATCAAGTCTTCAAGTTTTACTACGAGAACGATGAGCTACTGTGGACTGTCTTAATCGTAATATTCTTGGAACAGTTTGTCAAACCGTCACATCTCTAACATATTTGTGAATAAGCATCTTATAAACGACGACATATGTTACACTTCGTAGAAATGTTTATTAGCGTCGAAGTCTGTATACCTATATTGTAATGAGGTGACGTACACTAATAGCCTTGAAATCAATGCCTGAATCAATGTTAAGATCCAAAAACTGTAGCTCGTAGTATTTCTGTATTCCACTTTGTTTTATAAATAAATCTGATTGATGTAGTTTCAAGTTGACTGTTGAAGTAATAAATCAAAAAGAAGTTCTTGAGCACTTAAAGAAACTGAAGAACTTTAATAAAATGAAGGGTACTCTAATAAAATTTGAGACTGAATTGAGGAATTGGTATGCTTTGATGTGCTGAAGGAATTCTGACTTGATTCTAGATTAGTCGTAAATTTAAATATGAGCTTTTAGCAGATGAAAGATAGCTATAGTCAAAAGAGGTTTGAACATGTGTAACTTTACAATCAACCCAACGTTAAGATTCTTCTGCTGTGTGGTAATGAACCTTATATTATAAGACAGCTGCTTTTTTTTTTTTTTTTTTTTTTTTTTTTTTTTTTTTTTTTTTTTTTTTTTTTTTTAGAAAAGAGGTTGTACATTATATTAGAATTTTAATTCGTTTGGCAACAAAGTGAAGCTATCATAAGAAAAATTTAATTGTGCATTGTGGTATTTATATATTTGTGTGTGTGTGTTGAGAATATGTTATATTTCTTTAAGAAATGCTTTTCTTGCTTAATTTTTTACACAAAATACTGTTTGTATTAAAGAGCCTCCCAAAAGTAAATTATGTACATAAAATAAAAAAAATGAATAAATGTGTTTTCAGAATAAATGAAAAACATAAGCCTTTTTAAGGTCCTCTGTAGTAGATGCCCTCCCTCCCCAACGTTTGATAAAATCCTGGCTATGACCTCGATATCAGTAATCGTACAGGTGTTTTCCGCATTGGAGACGTCTGGAAGATGGTTGATGCTGCAACGTGAGGCCACGTAGAAGATTGCTTCTTCGAGCCATGACAAAGTCGCTAGTAAAGATAGTGATACAGGAACTACAGAACTCCTTGTTTTCATTCAAACCAATGATCACAAACAAATACAGACAGTCGATTTCAGTACATGTTGAGCATCTTCAGGTCTCAGCGCTTACTTTCTGCTCCACTTTACAGACTCTTTTCACTCTGCCGTAAAATAGACGTGGCAGTGGGCTAAATGTGTTTTCAGAATAAATGAAAAACATAAGCCTTTTTAAGGTCCTCTGTAACAGATGCCCCCCCCCCCCCCTCCCCACCGTTTGATAAAATCCTGGCTATGACCTCGATACTCAGTAATCGTATAGGTGTTTTCCGCATTGGAGACGCGGAATGAAGACAATATCATGTCTCGCTTACGACAGCGTAAAGACCTGTAAAGTGAGACAGAAAATAAGTACTGAACCGACATCTGAAGGTGGTCATTGTGTACTGAAATCGATTGTTTGGCGAGAATTTGTGGGTGATCATTGATGGGAATTAAAGGAAGAAAGCTGCTTCATTATGCAAAGAGTGACATTGCTACTCGAGCTGCCGCAATGGAAGGAAAATTAGAGTTCAGCGTCTCGTCGATATTGAGTTTATCAGCGACGAAGCAGTCATTCAAATAGGATACGGGAAAATCGATGTCCCTTCCAAAGGCTTCCACCATGGGAGATGTCACAGTGGTTAAGACGCTGGACTCGCATTTGGATGCGTAGAGGTCCAAATCCCCGTACGACTATCCAGATTTAGATTTTCCGTGCTTTCTTTAATTGTCTTAAGGTAAGTGATGCCTTTGGGAAGGACACAGTCGATTTTATGCCCAATCATTGCCAGATACGAGATTTTGCTCAACTTTAATAGCCTCCTCATCAACAGGACGTTAAACACTAACAATTCTCTCAAAGATACTTTCTCAGCACTCGCCTTAAGGGAGGTAGGACATCAAACGAACCGACATGGAGCAGGAGAGGGACCACAGGACATTTTAATTTCCACTGTCTATACTTTTACAAATAAATTCATAAAACTATGTCATCATGACCAAGAAGGATTCAGGATTCACACTCATAGCAGTGAAAGTTCACAAGTAACAAAATAAATTCTTTTTACCTGTGCAATTTCATCATTTTTTTCACTTACTATTGGCTGCGTTTGTTGCTATAGGTACACTTTCCTTCATAAGTAGGGGAGATTCTTCATGAATTTTTCACAGCATACAAACTATACTTACACTCTAGAATTTATTTAATTCATAAAAATATGAATGAGCTGTTACATTCTAAGCTTCATGTTTAAAAAAAACTCAAATTTTATAGTTAATTATCTCAATTTTACCGCTGTTTTTAATAGATTTGAAAAATTCTGCCGTTTTGCATTAAGGAGTTTGTGTTTAGTTAGCAGTGCAAAATTCATCGAAGAATCTCTCTTACTCATGAACAAAAGTGTACCTATAGCAACAAATTCAGCCAATAGTAAGTGAAAAAAATGAAGAAATTTCACATGTAAAAAAAAAATTATTTTGTTATATATTTGAATTTCCACTGCTATGAGTTTGAATCCTGAATCCTTCCTGGTCATGCTGATAAAGTTTTATGATTTTGTTTGTAAAAGTACAGACAGTGGAAATTAAAATGTCGTGTGGTGTCTCTCCCCCACTCCAAGTCGGCCCGTTTGACGTCCTACCCCCCTTAAAAGACTTACATAAAACAAGGAAATCTAAATAAGGTTGGCGAGACAGAAATTTGAAGTCCACTACTTCTGAAGGAGAGACCTGTGTCTTATTCTCGCTGGGTGATTCATATTTAGTTTTGGGTCTCGCTCCAATATGTGTATCTACAAAACTTAGGTGGTGCATTGCTGTTTGTTACAGTGATACATACATTTTGATCACCATCAACAGCCATTTAACACCAACTTCCTCCAGACATTTTCATTCAAAACGGCCTTCAGGTATCCACAACCATGTCGCCCCTGTATGTTTCTTGTCATGTTCCATTATGTCCCATCTAGTCTCTTATCATCTCTTGGAATCCATCAAAGAACTCCTTTCTCCATTCACCATCCATCATCCCGCTGGTTACACGCCTCCCTTCCACCCTCTATTTCCCTCCGTCACAACCGTAATTATGTCGGAAGTCAGGCCCCAGACCTACTGTATCTCCCATTAACAACCAATACCCATCACACCACTGCTCGTTGGACAACCCACAGTTTATGAAGGGTTTTGCTACCGGAAGTCAAAATTGATAAACACCGATTCTGAAGTTCACTATCGAAACACATTGGGAAGTTGGTTTTGAAAACTCTGTTTAATTTCGACAGGAAATGAAACGTAAACTGAAGTCCGATTGAAATTACTTGATAGTTGACTTCTGTCGCTTGCCGCTACAGTGTTGCCACATCCGCTGCCGGTTAACGCTCGGTTATAGGCAACACACAAAAACGGCAGGTCACATCCAAAATGCCGTTAATGTGTAACATGGAGTAATGTTGGAAACGGAAAAGGTACGTCGATATTTGATTTTAAGTGACCAATGACTGAACTGCGGAAGGCTGCGTGTTTTGTAGCCCGAATTTATACATGTCCTAACCTAACCAAAGCCTCGTAACGTGCAGTATTTCCGAAAAAACGGTGATCAACCATCTCTGGCAGAACTAAAATCACGATCACTTTGTTGGCGGCGTTTAAGGCTAACTTCTATAAGGAAACTCAAGTCAGAAAAAGTTTACAATGCGTTTGTTTGCATAGCCATAAGCCGCATCGAAATCTCAGCTTTATCTGTAAAAGCAAACTGTAACTTCTCACTGTCATTGGTTACCTGAAACTGTAATCACGTTGGCACACTAGCAGCACGGGATGCCGAGTTACCAATCGATGAGCTGTGCTGGTTGGCAGTAGATTGCAGATTACAGGTGACACAAGCAGATTCCAAACGAAAAAAGAATTATAGGAAGAAAAATAAGAGAAAACAAAAGATTCAATATGATGAAAATTACATGCTGAAGCATCGAAAACAAGAAAAATAAGTTTAAAATAATTAATTGAATAAATGAGATAATCAAAGTCTTTTGATTATATCTAGAAAATAAAAAGATTCACCGTATTTGACGAGAATCGTATAATTGACATTCTACACGCCAGGTTTGTATGTTAACAACTACGCTCCGCCAATACACTGTAAAATGCTTCACAAGGTGTCGTGCGAAGCTTATCTAACGTGAGCTGCTCTCTGTGATTATAAATCCAGTAGTGATTTGTTAGTGCTGTATATGAAATGTGAACATTTCGTTAACATAGTTGTATGTGTGCGTAGAGTAGGCAGTCTCCTTAGTAGGTCTGTTACATTTTCTAAGTGTCCTGCCAATAAAACGCAGTCTTTTATTAGCTTTCCCCACAGCATTTTCTGTGTGTTCCTTCTAATTTAAGTTGTTCGTAATTGTAATACCTAGGTATTTAGTTGAATTTACGTGGTTTAGGTTAGACTGATTTATCGTGTAACCTAGACTGATTTATCGTGAAACCGGAATGGGAGAAAGAAATACAGTAGAAAAAGAATGGGTAGCTCTGAGGAATGAACTAGTGAAGGCAGCAGAGGATCAAGTAGGTAAAAAGACGAGGGCTAATAGAAATCCTTGGGTAACAGAAGAAATATTGAATTTAATTGATGAAAGGAGAAAATATAAAAAATGCAGTAAATGAAGCAGGCAAAAAGGAATACAAACGTCTCACAAATGTGATCGACAGGAAGTGCAAAATGGCTAAGCAGGCATGGCTAGAGGACAAATGTAAGGATGTAGAGGCTTATCTCACTAGGGGTAAGATAGATACTGCCTACAGGAAAATTAAAGAGACCTTTGGAGAAAAGAGAGCCACTTGTATGAATATCAAGAGCTCAGATGGAAACCCAGTTCTAAGCAAAGAAGGGAAAGCAGAAAGATGGAAGGAGTATATAGAGGGTCTATACAAGGGCGATGTACTCGAGGACAATATTATGGAAATGGAAGAGGATGTAGATGAAGATGAAATGGGAGATACGATACTGCGTGAAGAGTTTGACAGAGCACTGAAAGTCCTGAGTCGAAACAAGGCCCCGGGAGTGAGACAGGGTTGTAGCCTCTCCTCGATTTTATTCAATCTGTATATTGAGCAAGCAGTAAAGGAAACAAAAGAAAAATTTGGAAAAGGTATTAAAATCCAGGGAGAAGAAATAAAAACTTTGAGGTTCGCCGATGACATTGTAATTGTGTCAGAGACAGCAAAGGAATTGGAAGAGCAGTTGAACGGAATGGACAGTGTCTTGAAAGGAGGATATAAGATGAACATCAACAAAAGCAAAACGAGGATAATGGAATGTAGTCGAATTAAGTCGGGTGATGGTGAGGGAATTAGATTAGGAAATGAGAAACTTAAGCTCGCATCTCGTGGACGTGCGGTAGCGTTCTCGCTTCCCACGCCCGGGTTCCCGGGTGCGATTCCCGGCGGGGTCAGGGATTTTCTCTGCCTCGTGATGGCTGGGTGTTGTGTGGCGTCCTTAGGTTAGTTAGGATTAAGTAGTTCTAAGTTCTAGGGGACTGATGACCATAGATGTTAAGTCCCATAGTGCTCAGAGCCATTTGAACCATTTTTTTGAGAGACTTAAAGTAGTAAAGGAGTTTTGCTATTTGGGGAGCAAAATAACTGATGATGGTCGAAGTAGAGAGGATATAAAATGTAGACTGGCAATGGCAAGAAAAGCGTTTCTGAAGAAGAGAAATTTGTTAACGTCGAGTATAGATTTAAGTGTCAGGAAGTCGTTTCTGAAAGTATTTGTATGGAGTGTAGCCATGTATGGAAGTGAAACATGGACAATAAATAGTTTGGACAAGAAGAGAATAGAAGCTTTCGAAATGTGGCGCTACAGAAGAATGTTGAAGATTAGGTGGGTAGATCACGTAACTAATGAGGAGGTATTGAATAGGATTGGGGAGATGAGAAGTTTGTGGCACACTTGACTAGAGGAAGGGATCGGTTGGTAGGACATGTCCTGAGGCATCAAGGGATGACCAATTTAGTATTGGAGGGCAGCGTGGAGTGTAAAAATCGTAAAGGGAGACCAAGAGATGAATACAGTAAGCAGATTCAGAAGGATGTAGGTTGCAGTAGGTACTGGGAGAAGAAGGAGCTTGCACAGGATAGAGTAGTATGGAGAGCTGCATCAAACCAGTCTCAGGACTGAAGACCACAACAACAACATCGTGTAACCGAAGTTTAACCAATTCCTTTTAGCACTCATGTGGATGATCTCACACTTTTTGTTATTTAGAGTCAACTGCCACTTTTCGCACCATTCAGATATCTTTTCTAAATCGTTTTGCAATTTGCTTTGATCCTCTGATGACTTCATTAGTCGATAAACGACAACGGCAATTGCAAACAACCGAAGACGGCTGCTCAGATTGTCTCCAAAATCATTTATATAGATAAGGAACAGCAAAGGGCCTATTCATTGTTGAGGTTTATCTGCATTACATGCAAAACCGTACAATGTCCTGAAGAAAGCGCTAACGGTTCAGCTGTGTTAACGAGTGCTCCTTCTTCGTTTTCTAGTTCAAAGAACTTACAATTTCGACATGGACTGTCGAGAATACTTCTGGTGATATGGAATTTCCTAGCCTGAGTCCTCTTTCAATTCTCAGTTTCCTCACTATAATCACAGAATTTAAGGGAACTATATCCTTCAGTATGCTAACATATATTGAGTCAGACCCTTTTCTTCTCGAGGCCTGTTAGGACAGGTTTTGTTGAATCTGAGTCAAACGTTATCTTCAATACGATAATTTCTAAACAAAATAACAATTCCACTCGTTGTATCACTCACGACTTGCGAATAGTCCATTTTGGTATACAGGGTGTTCAGTTTGAATGTATAATTATATAAAATGTAATAACATGAGAATTAATTAAGATATTTATTGACGGTACCTTTCTACACGTACATTAACTCAAAATGTTTTCTTGCACACTTAATTCACCTCGATATGCGCACCAATAGTGGTGCGACAGACACATAATCTGTATTCCACCCTCTCCAAGTGTTTTGCAGCATTCCAGGCGTAACATTTGCGGTGGAATTCGATGGCGCAGATTGGCTAGATCACGAACTGTTGTCTGGTACGCTGATTCCTGATAAACCCCCACAGAAGAAGTCAAGTGGCATATTGTCTGCACTTCTAGGGAGCCAAGCAATCGGTGGACTACCTCTCCCGATCCAGCGAGCTGGGAACTCTTGATCCAAGAAATACCTTATAATGTTCATAAAATGGCATAGTGCGCCATCTTATTGGAAGATCACATCATGAAGAGAAATTGTAGCACAGAATACAGCTCCAACATGTCTACGTGCTTCGTTGCATTAACTGTACACTCCGCGGGGAAGAATGAGCCTACAATTCTGTTCTTCAATAATCCACACAGCACGTTCAGTTTCGGAGAGTCACGATCCTATTCTATCACTACGTGGAGAGGTTCAGTTCCCCATATCCGGCAGTTTGGCGTGTTTATCGTGCCGTCCGAGAAACAGACGAAATCGAGGAATGCCGCAATTTCATCCATTTTGCCAGAACTATTTCTGCGAATTTCTTCCACCGCGCCCTGTTCTTAGGTTGGATTTTGAGACGAAGCTGCAGTTTGTACGCCCATAAGAGGCAAACTTTTATGGCCGAGATTGTGACTGTCTAACGAGGTAACTGAAGGACGTACTGATAAATTCAACAGTAGCCTCTGGAATTGCGTGTTCGGCTTGATGGACCGACATCGAAAGCAAACTCCCTGTTTCCTGAAGCCGCTTGCATCATTTCTTGACTGTTGCCTAAGTGGGAACACCATCAGTTATTCGCAGTCCATACTCAGGCTGAAAACGACGCTGTACCAGTTAACAGACATTAATTAGCTCCGCGATAGAAAGCACGCAGAACAACATCTGCAGTGGAGTCACATGACTCCTGAGATGCGTTTACGTGAACAAAGCAGTTATTCCCACGGGCACGGGGTAGCAACCACCACAAGCAAACACAGAGTACATTTTCAGTTCTCATATTTGAAGAAGCAAATGGTCAATAGATATCCCAATTACGTCTCAAGTTATTACATTTTATATTATTGTATGTTTAACTACAACACCCTGTATGTCCACTTTGCGAAATTAATATCTAAAGGGTACGTAAATGAAAGTTTTCGCGGCTTGTCAACGTAGTAACATCTTGGGTTTCTTGCCGCGTCAGTTTGCAGTGAATGGCGTGTAAATCTGAGCAGAGCATGAAGTGACACACCAGTTTTCCCCTGTATATTTGGTGGCAGTGCAAGGGAATACGTAGTGCATTATGGAGAGGACGCTGATAGATACACAAGTTTTCTTTCCTGCCTGTCGATATGTTGGTGAAGTAAGACTCCAAAAATTATAGAGCTACTGCAGTTCTAGGAAACTTACTCACTTTGGAAACATTTTGTAAACAAGTTTACGAATACCTCTGTATTACATCTCCTTAACCACTTCTATAAGAATATACAGCCTACAGGTGTAGGTTAACCTGCAACTGTACGCTGTATTTTCTTATATAAACAATATCAGTTGCTGTCGCTGCATAAAAATGTTAAAAAATTAAACCACTTCTGAAACTCTGTCACCCCGAATGTCTTACTTTTTTTCTCAACCCGAACAGCTCTACATACGTCATTCGGCATTATTTTCGCTATTAACTATCATTATTTCTGGTTCGTCTCTTCAACTATGCTCACATCTGAAGAAATATTGTACAATTTTCTCTCTTTTGTTAGTTACGCCATTTTTCATCTTAACTAGTGAAATGTTACTCTACGCGTCATACGTTTCTGTTTTATTATTTTCATTATCTTATTGTTTCCTGTTGTTTCTCTTACCAAATATCCATTGAATCCTCTCGCAGACATTTCCTGTTTTATTTTGTTATATTCCATCACACACATACACACACACACACACACACACACGCGCACACACAGATTTTTGTGTGGACGTTTATATAAATTATCCTTCCGTTCCGATCGTGATTTTCGGGAGGCTTGCCTTCGATATCCACTTTCATTCATTGCTGATTGCACCACTAACCAACTCCCCTGATTTTTGGCTGAAAAGAATCGAGACATTATAGCTGGCCCTGTCTCAGAAAACCCATCCTTCCCCTCGGAGGAGAAGAAAAGAGTTATTGTTTGCTTGTAACTCTCGACTTCTCATTACATTTACTGTTCCATTGGTGATATTTTTTACTTAGTTTTTTTGTTCTTTTGCTATTTGCATAAGTTATATTTTTTCTTTTACATGTGGCAAGGTCATTATCAACCATACAGCTGCTCCACGACCCTCTTCCGTTTCTTTCTGTCGAGTGCACCGTTTGTTCGATATGTGTTGATGTTGCTCCTAGCTGTGTCCTCCCGGTTTTTAACCTCGCCACCTGTTTCTGGGTCTCCCCCTTTCTCTATTGTGTTCATCATAAGAAGAAGCCTATGTAAACATTATACCATGTATTCTTCTGCTTTGCCTAGAATCTCATTGGATTTCGTTTAACGGGGAGCTGAAGCCAAGCTGTCTTGAGTACACATCGACTGAAAGATAATATGGCACAACAGCTTAACTTGGACATCACTGGCCAGCTAGTCGATCTAATGAACCTGCAGTAATGCTAGAAGTTGCAGTTACGACGTAAAAAGAGAAGAGCAGAGGAACAATATAGCTTCGAATGCCATTTAAGTTTTGAAGAGAATGAAATAATATTCGACAGAACTCCAACAATATAGCGCGCTTCTTTGGAGACCAGATAACATGCTCTCATTGTTAGCTAATACAGTACTGTAATTAAAAAAAAGAGTAATGAAAATTCCTAACTTTGAACGCTGATTAATTTTTCTGCACGAGATATGTGCGACGCAAAAGCGTATTGCAGGTATTTCACCGTATATTTCAATACAGAGGCAACTGAAGGTATTACTTAAGTCTGGTAATCTCTGAACACTTTCGATGACCGAATTCGAGAAATAAATTTCAGTACTGGAACTGTCATCTGCTACATTGATAGCGAGTTGATCAATAACAGAACCCTCGAGGCCGTCCAAGCACCACACTTTCTCCTTTTATGGCCTGTCACTCTTTATCCCGCTAGCTTAAATGCCTCGTCATTACTCGCGACAAATACTTTGACTTGGCTCCAGATCAGCTCTTTTGTGTTCAGATTGCAGTAGTACGGTGGCAACTGTAAAAATGCAGCATTTTTGTGGTGTGCTTGATGGTGTCAAAACTGTTTTCCATGTTTCCATGACGCGTATAACTCTAGCCCATGTGCGTGTAAAATCCCATCAACTTTTAATGTATACCCATTGTTAAGGAACTGTCAGATATGTGGATATCTAATGAAACTTTCCAAATTAACTTTTATTTAGATTTCTTTTTTCTAGTTGATTACAGTGAGTTACATTTTTCGTAACAAAATCGTAAGTTTTAAGAAATTTTCGAACTTTTCGTAATTCTTATTGGTTTTCATTAGACTGTGATAATGTGTCGGGAAATACAGCCACACATCTTATTTACGTTTATCTTCTTATGGCAGAATGTAGTGTATTGTAATGTCCTTTGGTCTACTTTACAGCACTACGTTTTGTGATTGTGTACTGAACATCATCTGGGTTTAGAAAATATGCTGGTGTAATATATTTGGGAGCTGTTCTTTTTCAGCTCCCTAACTTCTGCCTAACAGCTTGCCAAATTTCACTTACTTTTTTACAGGCAAATCTGTGTTCTTCACTGTCAATTAAATTACAAGACGGAAACGATGGTCAGTCTCCTAGGTGGACATCATAAAGTCTTGAGTTGGTCGATATTCTTCTGTTAACTGCTTCATACCAGGCTGTCACAGCACTTGATGGAGATTCCGTCAGCTGGCTTTTCATCATAGGCTAGAAATTTTAATTCGATCGCATTTTTACCCTTGTTTTCCACCAGTTTGAGATATATTTCCCTTGTCATCGCCATATCCTTCTCTGGAATGTTTCTCTGTATATAACTGAATTCGATTAAAAATTGCTTAATGTGATGAAATCCGAGTGACATGTTGCACGATCTTAGGTGGGTTCATGCTGACTAGAGTAATTTCGTTGAGCAAGTGAGATGTTAAGCTATTGAATGATTTTTTTCCATAATTTGTACGTCGCACATACAAATAAGGCTTTAGACTTTAAGCTGATATCCACGAGGTTTATTACACCGCTTTCTGCAGAGAGAGTTAGTGTCAAATTTAAATCTGAGTATGTTTCCGTGGGTTACGAATTGACCTAATACCGATGTAATTCTGGTAGCTGTGTCTCGAGGACTGGGTACCACTTCCGTCACCTAGTTGATTTTTGCAACGATATATACAGAGGGGTCCGGAAAAATGTAGACATTCTTTGATAGCTAATATCTTTGGAACAAAATGATACTTCGTTGCAGTTTTGCGCGATAGCGTAGTCCATTGTTTTCTCAAAAGATCTTGGCTCGCGTTTTCCATCAGATGAAAGTGCAGCAATGAATGAAGTAAGATTGTCGTTTGACCAACACCGTATTGAAGTGGTACTGGGAGTGCGAAAACGTGATGGAGGTACAACGGCAATGGCGTAATGTGTACGGAACTCAGCCACCAACACATACAATAATTTATCGTATTCGGGATAAATCTGAAGCCGATGGTATTGTTCAGGATGCACATAAGGTAAGGTCTGGCCGACCAAAAACACCAAGTCTAGCTTCCAGCGCTACCGCGGTGCAACATTTTCCTTGGTCATCTCAAAAATCTGTGATGCAGGTTGCATGTGAAAACGGAATAAGCCGATCAAGCGTACGACGAATTCTGAAGGCTGAAAAATGGAAAGTGTACATTCCAAGGTCGCTAATGATTAGACAGTTAGCGAACTGTTGTTAAAACAACTAGAAGAAATTGATAAAAAGGTCACAGTGTTGGGGTCAAAACTGCTTCAACATCAGGACAGGCAAATGGAAATTAAGAATGTCCTAGAACAGAAATTAGAAAACCATCAGATAAACCACTATCGGTATCAAAGCCAGACGGAATTTTCTGGAATGAGCTTGATGTGCACTAGACACTGATAAGTGTATACAAAATAATAATATTGCCCGTCGTCTTGCACGGCCTACAAATGCACGTTTTAATTGATACTGTGGCAGAGCTGTGCTAGGTCCGGAAAAATTTTCGATTTGTTAAGAGAAAGACCAGGAGTAGTACCAATGCTAGTAATGCGAGTTAAAATAATCGGTGCTACCGGAAAGAGTAGCAAACCTATAATCCATCAAATATTTGTCTGTTTCGAAATTCAAGAGCAACAATTTGAACATGAATTTATCATCGTGCCAGATTTGAGCACCGAGATAATAATAGGCTTCGATTGGTTATTGAAATACCACGCGGTAACTGACTGCAACAAAAAACAGCGATGTGCCTTTCAAAAGATAAGACCGAAATTAGTGCGAGTTTCAGTGAAACAGGTGATGATGTGAGTTGTCAGTACCAACCTATTCACATTGTTACTTGGCCTGATGAGGGGTTTAGGCAGAAATATGGAATACTACAGTAAGGAATCTAAATGTTGACGATTGTTTGGAAGACGGGTTGGAGAGTACTGTGGACGGTGTAGCAAGTGCTGCACCTGAACACAAACGAGACTTGTATAACGTAATTTTAAGAAATATAAAAAAATGTTTTCAAATAAACGGGAGCTTGTTACTGGATATCAGTGCAAATTAAATGTAATGCCCCACGAACCGTTCTTTGTACGACCGTACGCAGTGCCGCTGTCCAAAAAGAAGGCCGTACAACAAGAAATAGTCCCTCTAACAATCGCTTGATCATAATCGCTTCTGTAAAGTTTGGAAGGTAGGAGACGAGATACTGGCAGAAGTAAAGCTGTGAGTGAGTCGTGCTTCGGTAGCTCAGATGGTAGAGCACTTGCCCACGAAAGGCAAAGGTCCCGAGTTCGAGTCTCGGTCGGGCACACAGTTTTAATCTGCCAGGAAGTTTCAAGAGATTGTAGTGTCAGAATCGCGATGACGCACGTACGCTGAACAAAATTGTTCACTGTGAAACGTATTGACCAGAAAGTATGGAGGAGATACTGCAAAGATTTCGTGGTGTACAATTTATAACTAGCTCCGACCTCGCGGCTAGCTGCTGGCAGTTCGCTCAGTGAGGAAGAATGTAGCATACTGCGTTTTTGTACGCAGGCAGGTATTACCAGTAAACGTAGTGCCATTGGGACTGAACATATCAGTGTCTGTCTTTATTAGGGTCCTCGATGAAGTACTAGGAGCAACCCTAAAGTTCCAGTCTGACAGTGTGCGTAGACGACTTGCTGTTGGCGAATGCGACCTGGCAAGAACATTGTGATCATTAGACGACGTTTTCAGCGCGTTACGCAAAGGTGGAGCGATCCCGAAACTGAAGAAGTATGAGTTTGTGAAGCAAGAATTGAATTTCCTTGGTCACGTAAATCACTGCAGAGGGAATCGCCAAAGATCCGCAGATGTTAGACGCAATAAAGAATTGTCCACCTCTGAAGACTAGAAAAGCCGCGCGGGATTAGCCGAGCGGTCTGGGCCCTGCAGTCATGGACTGTACGACTGGTCCCGGTGGAGGTTCGAGTCCTCCCTCGGGCATGGGTGTGTGTGTGTTTGTCCTTAGGATAATTTAGGTTAAGTAGTGTGTAAGCTTAGGGACTGATGACCTTAGCAGTTAAGTCCCATAAGATTTCACACACATTTGAACATTTTTGAAGACTAGAAAACAAACGCTATTTTGTCGAAAGACGACATGTTGAGAAACATGGCTGTTGTTTTATATATATATATATATATATATATATATATATATATATATATATATATATATATAAACCTAGAAAACAAAGTTTTCTAGGATTAACCGGATTTTATCACAAGTTCGTGCAGGGGCAAACGTTCAATGATCCACACTGAAACAGCTTGTTGCGCAAGAATTCATAGTTTGTGTGGACTAACGACTAGAAGGCCGCATTTGAGAGACTGAAAGGCGAGTTGTTTACAGAGTAACATGTTGCTCCATCCTGACCTGTCGTTACCATTTTACATGGGTACGGAGTCGTCAAATCACTGTTTAGGTGTGGAACTGTTTCAGGAGGCGGGAGAAGAAGAAAACAAAAAACACCGGATGGTTGCATTCGCAAGTCGGACGCTGCTGACAAATGTGAGCGGAACTATAGGAAGGAAGGTCTCGCAGTCGTAATGGGGTTTTAGGACTGAAATGTGATTATTCACATGGACCATAAGGGGTTCAAGAATCTCAAAGATTGTCATTTACTGCACGAAAGATTGAGAAGATGGTCTCTTTATTTACAGCAGTTTAATTATAATGTATGTTACGTGAAAGGTGCAGATAACTGCATAGCTGATGCGTTGTCACACTCACCTGAACCTATCAGCAAATAGTGGAAGACGAACCCGGAGGTGTACTGAAAACGTACTACTTTCAATACGTAGAAGGACGAACGAAGATAGAGAGTACTTGTAAAAAAAAAAAAAAAAAAAAAAAAAAAATAATGAAAGGCGTCGTCATCAAAGCGAGGACGAATGTTCGAAAACAGTGAAGACCAAGTATGACGAAAAAGAAGTTCTGAAAGTATTATAGAATATACAACAACATTCTTTATACATGCAAAGATGAGGACAGCGACACTTGTCGGGTGTGTTGGCACGTCAAGTACATCACCGAAGTAGTAGACTATTATCACCTGGCCTATGGTCATTGCGGACCAAAGAAATGTACAAAGAAAATGGCTTAAGTTGTGAATTTTAACAACATGTTACGAGAATAACAGATAAGATAAAGACGTAAGACAAGTGTGAGAGGGTGGAAAGTGACCAACTGCACAAATCGTAGACGTATGCAGAGTGTAAGACATGAAAGTGTATTAGAGTTTAGTGTGCACGGACCTCTACTGCCCCTTGCTAAGGATCTCAGGTAATTTCGCCTACATATTAGTAGTGCTGGAAGCCTTTTGGAAGTTCATTAAGTTGTGCTCTGAGCACTATGGGACTCAACATCTGAGGTCATCAGTCCCCTAGAACTTAGAACTACTTAAACCTAACCAACCTAAGGACATCACACACATCCATGCCCAAGGCAGAATTCGAACCTGCGACCGTAGCGGTCGCGCGGTTCCAGACTGAGGCGCCTAGAACCACTCGGCTACATCGGCCGGCTAATTCGTATATATCGGCAAACCAAAAGTGATTCTGTCCGATAATAGGGCACATTTTACTTCCAAATTATGGAATGAAGCTATGGAAAGTAATGGGGCTGAAGTGATACACATCTTGGACTATTGCCCGACCGAAAATCCAGCTGCACGGTACATGCATCAGCTGGGGCGACTTTGCCGAACGTATTGTCACCACAGAGGGCGTGGGGCAGATATAGCGTATAAACGAATTTGAGAAGACTATGAATATAAAGTTTAGATGCAAACATTTGAGCTTTATCTCTACACTCGCTTGGAACACATGAATTCTCATAATGAGAGGTGCAATCTGTTAATGATTATGATATTTACGAAAAACTATGTAAAGTAAACCTAGTAACTAGTGTTTTCTTATCATTTTATTTATTCTTTTGTGTAGCTTTAACTCTCTTACTTACTTTTACTTGTACAGTACTGACATGAAATTTTCGTAACACAAACGTAATGATTTTTTGAAACGTTTGTGGCTTAAAATATGTTATGATATGCTGTAATGTTTAAAGTTATAAGACTCAGTATTGTCATACTAATTACGTGCCTACACATAATTATGATAATTAATGAGAGGCTTCAGACTGATTAAAAACTGTATGTCGACAGAACTGAATGCCTTTACTCATCTGCATTCCCGTTTGAATTTCTTCAGATATTCCCTGCCGGCCGGTGTGGCCGTGCGGTTCTAGGCGCTTCAGTCTGGAACCGCGTGACCGCTACGGACGCAGGTTCGAATCCTGCCTCGGGCGTGGATGTGTGTGATGTCCTTAGGTTAGTTAGGTTTAAGTAGTTCTAAGTTCAAGGGGACTGATGACCACAGATGTTAAGTCCCATAGTGCTCAGAGCCAATTGAACCAGATATTCCCTGATTCTGTTTCCCTTCAGAAAAAACTCATGGATTGCAGGGCACATGTAACACTGAAAATGCAGATAAAATACTTGTGCACCATTCAAAAACTATCTGGTGCTTAATATCTGTCAGTAACTTGTAATATACTGCTGTTTCTGAATCTGTAAGCCTTATTACTGAAACTATATTCAATACATAATGGATATAATAATGTATTTATTTGTGAATGTATATAATTGATTGTAATTATAAAGTAAATATTTAAATTGCTGGGTAATCACCAAGGGAACTTTGTTTAAATGCATGGATAGCAACAACGAAATAGCAGTAGTCGTGCTATATTTTATATTTGCGTGTGTCTCCACGTCTCTGTAGCGCTGCTGGCAGACAGAACACACAACAGCTTGAGTCTTGAAAGAGTGTGGAAGTGTTTGTAAGGCGCTCCTGCAGACATTGTGTGCAGTTATGATTGCAGCAATGTAGGCGCACCTACTGTATTAACCAGAGAGTAATGAGAGTACAGTCGGAGTGGACATTTAGGGGAAGCTGAAATCCTAACTTCAGCCCTTCGACCCATAGAGTAAATATCTCTGGAGTGAGCATTGAGTTCTGCCCATGTTGTCAACATTAAACCAGGATTGTCACGTGTTTTCGGGACTTCGCTGTGCGAGTGTGCTTTCTGCAGCGTTTGAAGTTTATAATATCAAAAGTTTTTGTTGTGTTTCACCGTTTGTTGATAGTGTAATAGCGAGGGTGAATTACTGTTGTTGCTACGGATGCAAAGAAAAATATGAGAAATGAGGGATAGTAACTTTTCATGGGTACATACCATGTAGCTCTAATTATAGTTATCATATTAGTAAGAGACACTGTATATGTTTAAAAATTTCGAGACGCCTTATAATTAAGGCTTGATTCTGTAGACCTATTTTTCTACGATTCTATGACTATATAACAGATATTACGGCTCGTACAATACCTTACAAACAGTCGCTTCCTCTCGTAAATTTGCTAGTGGAACAGGAAAGGGAATGGTTACTTGTTCCAGCAAATACTATCCTCCATGCATTTATCAGTGACTTGTAGGTTATGTATATAGACTACTCAGTCTACTGTTTATTTAATAAACTGGGAGCAAGTACCTCAAATACGTTAAATAAATATCTCAAAGTGCCACCAGTAAGAAAAATTGTGCTTTAGGTCGCAAACACGAGAAAATAAATGCGCAGAAATACAAGAAAAAAGGACGAATTAGCAGGGATATAATCGCTAATGTGCGACAAATTCGGTGTTTTTCGGACATTTGTAAAGGTACTAGCGTACTGTCAAATCGTTTCGTAGGACTAGAACTATCACTGCAAAAATGTACATCAGGTTCTGTAATACTATAAAGTGCCGTATCATACCGAAAACTACCAAAAATTGAGTGCATCTGAACTGTGACACCTATCGCAAAGAAGCAGAATGTAATATCACTTGCCCTTAAAAGTTACATAGCTGGTTTATTCCCGGTATCAAATGGATACTGTTAAAATGTCTGCGCAACATATATAAATAATCCACGACACGTACGAAAAGAATCCGTCTGTACTAGGGATGTAGTGACATTCTAAATATACAGGGACAAACACACCACGTCCCGAGATCACGTGACCAGACCGGCGATGTATGTTGACAACACAAAATCTGTTTTGCGCATGTGAATGCTCACTCCAGAGATATTTACTCTATGCTTTGACCATAAATATAGTAGATTGGCCCTGACGTCATTTTCGTGGCTCCAACATCTCTGGGCTGAAGTCACGTGAATGTTGGCAAAACATGGTTGTTTCGTGTTGCGCTTATGGCTGTACTCAGCGTTTTGTCAGGGGAAATGGCATTACATTTCACGTGTAAGTGTTTCTATGATAGTGCAAATGCGTTTATTGAAATCTGCTGAAGTGACTTTTATATGTTTTTTACACTTGAAATAGAGTATCAAATAAATTAAAGTGTTGAAAGTGGTGCCTGTAAAGTCAGACTCATATTACATTTTGGAAAGCATCTGTGATAATTCGGTTACAGAAGTAAGTATAACTGTTTCTCGTTCCTACTCATAGGTTCCCTAAGGATGAAAACCGAAGGCAGCTTTGGATACAGGCCATGAAGCGGAAAAACGTTAAGCCATCTAGCCATACGCGCCTTTGCTCGAAGCACTTCGAGGAGAAATGTTTTGATAGGTTAGTTATTATTTACAATGTATATTCATAATTTGTATTTACAATGTCTGTCATTTTTAAACCTGATGTTTTTATAGGGCTAAGAATGAAGGGAATTGGCTAAGAAGTGATGCTATCCCGACACTTTTCGATTTTCTGGAGCATATGAAATCTAAGAGGCCTAATCTCCGTAAATCACACACCAGGAGGCGTTCGTTAGATGATGCCTCGTCTTCTGAAATCTGTGCTTCCAATGCCTGTAAGTCTGAATGTTGTTAGAATGTGTGTAACAACTGTGAGTTAGTAAAATATTGTATTAGAATAGAACTGTAGCACGTTACGTTAAGTGCCACTTCGGACATGCTTCGCCCACAAAAATAAAACTCAAAACATGCATTTTTGTTTTGTTTACAGTGACGTTATGCGATATGGAAACAAACACCCCGAAAAACAAAAGTTTCAGGTATATTGGAGACTTTTCGAATAGCGATTTGTGTACTCCTGGCATAGCAGAAAAAGTGATAGATGTGGCAAGACGGCAGATTAGCATCAAAGCCAGAAAGTTAAAGAATTTGCAGCAGTCATCTCGTGGGATGAAGAAGAAAGTCTTGTCTTTGAAATCTTTGATAAATAATCTTGAAAATAATCGTGTTATAAATGAATCCCTGGCTAATTTACTAAAGGCAAGTATATTTACAATGCATGTCATTTTTAAAATGTATGACTGATTGCAGGTTGGAATACTTATGCTTAAATGATGTGGCTTTTTGCTATCAGATGCTGCCACCTGGTACTTCGGAGTTGCTCCAACGTGTCAGTAAAGGTAAAGAAGCAAATATGTATCCAGCAGCTCTTCGGACCTTTGCTCTAACACTAAATTTTTACAGTAGCAAGGCATATAGCTATGTAAGGAAAAATTTTAAAACATCACTGCCACATCCACGAACATTAAGAAAATGGTACAGTGTTGTTGATGGGGATCCTGGTTTCAGTAAAGAAGCAGCAATAGTGCTTAGAATAAAGAGTCAGGAACTCATTAGCAAAGGTAAGAAATTGATTTGTGCCATGTCATTTGATGAGATTGCCATAAGGAAGCATGTTGAATTTTGTGGAAATAAGTTTATTGGTTACATAGATTATGGTACAGATCTTGACAACGACAATCTGCTGTTAATGGCTACTTTTTAGTCAATGGCCTGGGTGCTGTTGAAAAATCAAACCTACTTAAGGAGGTGTTGAAATTTACATATGATGCTGGAGTAGAAGTAATTTCTGTTACTTTTGATGGTGCTCACGTAAACACTGCAATGGTAGACAAGCGAGGGGCCTGTCTTTCAAAGTGCAGAATGAAATCTTTTTTTAAACATCCTCTATGTAAGGGTGATGTTTGCATATTCCTTGATCCATGTCACATGTTCAAGTTAATACGCAATACATTAGCTGGTAAAGGTGTCATTTTCGATGGAAACAGAAATCCAATAAAATGGGATTATGTATTAAAATTACATGAGCTGCAAAAAGTGGAGAAACTTCTGGCTGCTACAAAAGTAAGAACAAAACACATTGAGTGGTATCGTCATAAAATGAATGTAAGGATTGCTGAGCAAACATTTAGTGGTAGTGTAGCTAATGCTCTAGAATTCCTTGACAAAGATTTGCAGCTAGCTGACTTTAAAGATATGAACATACAGTTAAATTTATAAGGACAATGAACAACCTTTCTGATTGTTTCAATAGTAGGAATCTCCTGTCCAAAGGGTATAAATCACCTCTGTCAATGCAGACAGCTGGCCATATTTTACCATTTCTTGATGAAGTGGAAAAATATATTAAGGAGCTGAGACTTGAGGCTAATGGGCCATCTATTTTGTATACTAACAGAAAGACTGGTTTCCCTGGCTTTCTGGTATGTATACAGAGCTTAAGAAAATTATATGTTTCCCTCATAGACAGCTCTCAACCAAAACTAAATTTCTTGCTTACATATATATTGCTACAGGACCACATAGATATTTTTCAGCTCAATCAGAAGATATGGTGGTGATAACAACAATCCCACAGCTGCTCAGTTCAAAGCAGCCTACAAACGATTGCTCATCCATCAGCAGGTAAGAGGGTCAGAATTTGGATCTACTTTGGATACTGCAGATTGTTCCATTCTCAGTGTATCTTCTGGACTGGATGTGATGCAATCTAACCCATTTACATCAGCTATCAATTGTAATTCAGAGAAGTTAGACCTAGATGTTGCATCAGTCTCTCATGATCACTCATACAGCATTCCTGCTGTCTCATTTGAACAGCTGTCAAATTATGTACGGAATGTTGTTGCATACATAGCAGGATTCATTGTGCGTAAATTGACTAAGTCGGTACATTGTGTAGAATGTGCAAATTCCTTGTGTGGGGCAGTGGACAGTGACATTGGACTAATCAGAAGAAAGAATGTGGGAGGCTTAGTTACGCCTTCTGCTGACGTTATTAAAATTTGCAAAGCAGCAGAGTAAGCTTATTGGTTGCAACAGGCAAAGGGAATGTTGCAAAAGAAAAATGTTATGCTTGTTCTTGTTTCATGTGCTATGGCAGATGTTGATTGTAGTGTTTTTCAATCCATCAACGGACATATTATGGACTTTGAGCCCACAGAAAATCACAGAAATGCTCTAATTAAATCAATTTTATTTGAGTATTTTAAAATTAGAAATCACCATTTTGGAAAGTCTGTGACAGAAACATTCTAGAAAGGTTGTATGAGGAGTTTATGCACAAAAACTGTGCTGTTTAAGGGACATTAAATATTCTATGCCTGATCCCCATTACATTAGTTAATAATTGCCAAGGTTATGTTGTTTATTATTATTAATGTTTGAACCATGATGTCTACACAAAGTACAGACAGAGGTATCTGGAGTTCTTAGCCTTTCTAAGTGCCCGTACTACATCCACAAAGCCTTTTTCAATATATGTTTGGACTTCTGTTTTCAGACCAATTGGATTCATTTGTTTTATGTAAACCTAGATATTCTTTTGCTCTTAACAAAATATATATTTATGTACTGTCTTTTTTTTATTTTTTGTTCCTTCTAGGTCTGTATGTTGTGTTGTTAATTTGTTTGGGCCCTTATATTTTTACTAGACTTATTCTCTTGTCAGTGTCTTCTATATCTTTTTATCTGTTAAATATTGTTCTGCCCTCTTAAAATTTGGGCTTAAGAAATAAATCTGTTGAAAAATATTGTGTTGTAAGAAAGAAAATGTGAAATAAAATAATGTTGTGAAATAAAGTATTGAGTTAATTTTTTCTGAATATCTATTTTTTTCCAAGAGATGTTAGTTTTCTTTGAATACTTGCAGCAACTGAGAAAAAAGTCTAATAAATTTAAAATGAGAAAAGTACTTGAAAGAATCCACATGTATTTATTTTCATGTTATCTATAGAAACTCAAACCCCCAAAAGTTGTTTCACGTAAAAGTTTAAAGCAGTTTCTTGATTCTTAGTCAACTGTAGTTGGTGCAATGGATTGTGTTCACTTTGGTAAATTGTGTCTGCTATAGATACGTAATAGCCACCAGGTAGTAAGGATTTGTCAGATGAGATTGTAATACAAAATTCAGTAGGCTCTGAGTGAAGCATGTACAGGTACATATATTTCATTCCTATGCAACAGCTTTCAAAATTTGCTAAGGAACTTAGTGAAAATGTGAGATTGTGCATGGTGTTGGCAGTGCATGTTTGTAAATATCATTGGAGTGTGAAGCACAAAAGTATTTCTGTTACCTCAGTTGTTACTGCAATGGATAGTGTTCACCTCTGGCAATATGCATCCACTACAGACACCAGGTACTAAGGATTTGTTGCATAAGCTTGCAATAGGAAATTCGGAATGCTTTTTGAGTGAAGCAGGTACAGGTATATATATTTCATTCATATGCAACAGTTCCAAAATTTGGTACAAAACATCATGAAAATGTGACATTGTGCATGGCATTAGCAGTTTATGAACTCTGCAGAAAACAGACCTCACTTTTCAGTGTAAGGACAACATTTCCTATCTGCAAAGGTTACTCCTAAGGTAAGCCTAAAATTTCTGTTAAAAAAGTGAGTTTTTAAGCTCTACGTTTTGCCAACAGTAACGTGGTTTATGTTGGAGCCACACCAGTCCTATAGCTTCTGCACAGCAAGGCCGGTCTACTAGTATCTATGGTCGAAGCTTCTGCCTCTCTCATAATTATCTGTGGTTCTGGATACGACTCATGATTCTCAACCACCAGCAGCAGCTCAGCATTGTCATCAGCTACATTCTTCATTGTCTGCACAGCTACATCGTAAGACTGTTTCCCCACAGAATGACTATCTTAATACAGAAGTTGACAACAGGGTTTTAGCCTTGAAAAGAGGTATCCTTGAGATTGTCTTCATCAACTGTGAAGAACTACCTTTTAAGAAATTAAAATCATTGCACAGTCTCTTGGAACTTTTAATTTATGGCCTGCCCTGGTTAAATTGAGAGCTGTAACGTCTGTTTCAGTTGAAATTTTATAGGTGTTTCTTGAGTCATAATTGACATCTTTTACTACGGTGCACAATATTCACTTTGGTATATGCATTATTCAATTTGAGGCACCGAATAGCCCACAGGTATCAAGGATTTGTATAGTCAAGTGAGATTATAATAAGGTAAGAGCACCTATAGTCGACACATTAAGAGAATTTTTTCTACCTTCTAATACTATTAAATAAATGTAGGCTCCAAAATTATGTTTTGAAACTTGAAAGTCTCACCTTTCATCTAAAATATCATTTTTTAAAACAGATAGTTTAAACTTTCGTAAAAATATTGGGAAATGAACCTTTGAAGTACATCTAAAATTGATACTGAAAATTTTGGCACCTATAGTTGACATGATTCCCATATCCCATTTTCTTTTATAAGTGACTAGAGCTCAAAACGCGGCGAATCCAATGTTTAAAGTTTTGACACGAGCCCACTCTTACTGTTTAAAAGAATTTTAACGAAATTTTACTTTAATTGATAGTTTATGGTAATTTCGTCCCGCTGCGCACCATAGTGGCGTTTGATGTATTTGTTAGATTTTATAAATGGTACTGTGAACAAATCCAGGCTAAATGTAGTTCTGGCATAATTTTTCGCAAATAAAAAGTAATTTTTGTTGGAAGCGTTTGGCAGTCAATTCAGAAATGTGGGGAAAATACGATGCAAACATAGGATGGCAGACTGCTGATTTGAAATCCCGCCACGTTTTGCCAACAGTCACGTGGTTTATGTTGGAGCCACACCAGTCCTATAGCTTCTGCACAGCAAGGCCGGTCTACTAGTATCTATGGTCGAAGCTTCTGCCTCTCTCATAATTATCTGTGGTTCTGGATACGACTCATGATTCTCAACCACCAGCAGCAGCTCAGCATTGTCATCAGCTACATTCTTCATTGTCTGCACAGCTACATCGTAAGACTGTTTCCTGCCAGGCTGTAACTAATATTGTACAGGCATTAGCCAGTGACATTTCTTTAACACACTTTAATGACTAACTTTCTTGAATAATAACATGCAATAAATAAAACATGTAGGGCACCTGTGGTGACATCATCTTGAGACATTGTTACTGAGCAGGACCCCTTTCCTTTCCATGCAATCACCAAGCATCGTAACAATATGAAAATTCATTAACTATTTACTGCCAGTTTTGTTTGTTTGCTAATGACCATTTTCAGTCTAAATTTAGCTGCCTCAGTAACTGTTCATTTTTTATTGCATAACAGAGGCTTAATTAATCTATAATTCTGAGTATTAACTTCATTCATTAAAGTAACACAAAATTTCATCAGGAAAAGTAATAGCTAAAGATACAGCACAGATGTAGAGTGTGCAGTTTCATTAACTCTGGTTTTAGGTAAGACAGTGACTTCTGCTGGCTTTGTATGTATTTTATTGTTCTTATGTTACAAGTAAATCAGTTGCTCATTCGCCTAAAGTAACTTCAGTTCAATCTTTCAATAATTAAAAGTAAGTTCCTCAACTTTTTCCAAATTTTGCCTTATGTTACACTGAGGTTACTGGAAGACATTTTTTATGTAACAAAGTTTTAGTTACAGTCAGATATTTATTTGAACAGCAACTTCATTTAAATTTGCTTTCAAAATTTAGTATTTCAGAATAAGTAACTGCCAATTCAGTGCTTTCTGATTCATTTATTTTCTTGTGAACTGTTGTGTTGTGGAAAAGTGTGACAACCTTCTGTTCGCATGCCAGTGGTTATTTACTTAATTTTCTTTGCCAATACCTTTCTTAGGATACTGAAAATTCATTGCCCTAGTGGGCTGGCGACCATTTTATTACCTCTTTTCTTGCTAACCACTACTTTTTGTATTAAATATTACATGATACACCTTCCCCCTATGTGGTTCTTTAGCGATTGCACTAAATTACCCCCATTTCAGAATTATTATCAGCATTTTGACTATGTTTAGAATAGATTCTTCCATCAGAAGGCTCTGTTGTTCACTTTTCTCCCACTAACCAGCATTATTTTCCTTTGCTAACGATAGCCTTACTCACTGTAGAGTTTCATTAGGCATATGCAATCATAGTCATTCATATCGGAATCCAATAGGGCAATTTGAAAAGGGGAGGTTACACCTTCTCCCTTCAATGGGAATTAGCTGTCTGTGATGCGGAAGACAGGAGAACTGCACAAGTAATGGCAACAGAAGCATGCCTGTAAGAAACAATTGGAAAAGACTGCATGCCCAATACCGCTTATAAAAGAATTTGAGGGTGCCAATATCATCATCCTCCCCTATAAAAGATGTATTATTTTTTCGGTATGTGCCGAAACCATGACAACATTTTCTAGGACAACACAAGCCTTGGAGCAGCAAAAATCAAAGCAAATGATGAGTATATCTCATATTCTAAAAATAAATGTAAAACAGTTTGGAGTGTAGTGAAAACTGAGATAAACATGGGAATGGAAGAAATCAGTATTCCAATTTACTATAATACTCTCACCAAATATTTTGTAAGCTATGCATGTTCCCTTGTATCACAAACCAATAATACTGCTGATGCTGAGGCCTTTCTTTTGCAGTCACAGAGTAAAGCAAGTGAAAGATTCTTTTAGAGAAGAATTACTGCTACAGGCATTACGAATGCTGTAAATTAACTGAGGGGCTCCAGAACAGAGGCCTACTATGGATTCAGTAGTTATGTCCTAAAATCTATAATTAAGAAAATCAGAAAGCCTCTGCTCTATCTTGTAAACAAAATTCTAGATGACAGTACTTTCCCTGAATGCCTTAGAACTATATTTAAACTCCAATGTACATAAAGTGTGACAGAGCTGTATCAGATAGCTATAGACCAATATCAATTGTTCCTATTACATACAAAGTCATAGAGAGCTGCCTATATATATTGATCTATATGTATTTAGAGAAAACCAAATTATTGAATTAAAGCCAGTTTGGATTCAGATCAAATCAATCAACCATAAAAGCTTCTGAGAGTCTGTTAAAAAATCTGGAATATTATGACCTTGCTGATTAACCACTAAATTTAGTTAAACTGTACCTAAACTCTTTGCCATTACAAATGTCTGCTTGTGTCTGTGTATGTGCGGATGGATATGTGTGTGTGTGCGCGAGTGTACACCTGTCCTTTTTTCCCCTTAAGGTGGGTCTTTCCACTCCCGGGATTGGAGTGACTCCTTGCCCTCTCCCTTAGAGCCCACATCCTTTCGTCTTTCCCTCTCCTTCCCTCTTTCCTGGTGGGGCGGCCATAGGTTGCGAAGGCTTGAATTTTGTGTGTATCTTTGTGTTTGTTTGTGTGTCTATCGACCTGCCAGCGCTTTTGTTTGGTAAGTCACATCATCTTTGTTTTTAGATATATTTTTCCCACGTGGAATGTTTCCCTCTATTATATTCATATGTGTAGATACATAATGTGATATTCTGGAATGTAAATTATGTAATGAGCCTCATGAATTTGTAAGTGTGTTAAAAGCTTTATATATTTAAGTAAAACACACATGTACATGTACGATTTTAAATGACAAAGTCAACTGCATGCTAAACATGCTTAAAAGTTAATAAACTTCTAAACATCTAGGTCAAACTAAAGATGGTGCAGGTAAGAGCTGAACTAGAGTTCTTGAATTTGGAGAAAACCGAGGAAATGACAGCACATAATAGTAATGTTGCCACACAGTCAACTTAAAAAAATAATGCAAAGGATATGCAATGGATTACTCTCAACTTTACCCATGAAGGGTGGGAAACCATACAATTGAGTAGTGCACCATATGCTGCAAAGTATTTGTAGTCATTCACCACAAATTAATAACCGTCCACAATATATCTCTGTCATTTGGAAAATCGGTTTGTTATTTTTGTGTTCTGTGCAGTTCAGTTATCGTTTGAAAAAAAGGTTCTTATATACACATCTGATTGTAGTACTGCAGTGTCACGACCGTGTACTTCTCATGGGCAACTGATGTACGAAAAGTTGTATCCCGTTTTCCTATATCGTCTTTAATGAGATTTAAAATCTCATCGAAATATTCATGGGTCATTCTAAAGCAAAAGAAAAACCGTTCCTCGTCCAAACGGAGCTGTGACATCAGCATACGACATTAAAAATACTTGCAGCTTTCCAAATCGATACATGCAACCACTTCCGTTTTCTGCAAGAATTACAACAGTAATTATGAAATTTACTGCTCCTGACTTCAGCCCTAATGTACCTAGTTCCCAAAGGAATGATTCCTTCGCTCTTCGTTCATGACGTATGACAGCTAATAACAAAAGTGCCTCTTCTTCGACAGTCGGCACCATTTGTTTGACTAGATGCAGATAATTATGCCTCAGCACAGACTTCGTTTTGGAGCGTAGAGTCAAGAGAAAACGCTTGCCTGCCGCTCTGATGCCACTGGGCATCACTGCCAACCCGCTGTGGGAAATTTCTCTCGCCAAGAAATCGCGTCAGCGCGCAGACCACTTGGATCTGCGTATCTGGCATCATTTGATAATTTACGTGATACGACTGAGGTCTAGTGGAGTGAAGCAAGTTCCAGCCAGTGCAGGGTGTAGCCAGCTCTGTGTGCAGCGATTTGACGCCATTTACTATCTGCAGCGTGTTCGGTGTTCATGATTGATACATGTTTTGACACTAATTTAAGCATGTTGAAGAAGAACTCAGTTCCACTCATGAAGGTGAGTATCACATGTGTTCAGTGCATCGATGTGTTACTAGTATAACTAAAGGTTAATTCTTTTGAGGAACCAGATTCTATTAGATACAATTGTTTTAAGTTTTATTTAAAAATAGTTACGTTTTTCAAATCACCAGTTATACTATCAAGATTTCTCATGGAGGTGGTTATAAAGAAATACGATTTTACTTTAACAGCTTATTGCACTGTGACTAGATCTATAATACAGTTTTGTACACTAAGCTTTGTGTATCACAAGACCAGTTAAAGTTTTACTAGTATTATTATAAATGTATTTCACATTTCCGCCACAGAACTAGACTGGTTTTAATACTTTAATGTTTCAAGCTATTGATTTGAATGCCTGTGATTAGTGATATGCTGATTAGAGGAGATACATTAAAATTAAAACACTTTCCTGCTTAGGTAATTACTTTGTTTTCAGCTGGTTAGTTTAATGTCAAGATTGATTTTGCTCCAAATTCGATGGCATTAATAAGTTGCATCTTTTAACAATTTTATGGTGTAAGCTTCTTACTGTTCCAGTTGTATTAATCCACTGAATAGTTGTGCCCTTCAGTAGATTTGAAGTCTGAACTGGCTTCTCAACTGCTACGATGGATGTTTGTTGTAACTGTTATATTTACCTTTGTACAAGAATTCAAATCAATTTCTTTCCTCTTGCGCTTATTGATGTCATATTTCAAGAGATCTTCGTTGTTTCACTTTGTGTAAGTGATTAAAGTTTAATGGTCATTGCTATTAATTGTAAAGCTCACAAAATTAAAAACTGAGATAAAGCTTTGGAATTTTTTTAAATTAAAGTTTTCTGTGGCCTGGTATTTTCTGCCCACCTAAATTCTTGCTAACAGTTTCAACATCCATCACATACTGAATGGAGCCATGAAATTTCTTACAGTCATGGTAACATCATACCATGGTAGATTTGATTTGATACATCATGTTTTTTTCGGTGCATGATGGAAAAATGCCTGAGAAGTGACTGATGTGCCCCCTTTGCAGATGGAAGTTCGATATGGAAAATACTCCCTAACAGTGCCAGGAACATGAGAGTACTATGGAGATCAGGATTTTGAGCTTAGACAGTGCAACCTTTCAAAAATGGAAGACTCAAGATAAAAAAGAAACTAGTCTAGTTTTGTAATGCACCATGCTCCATTAGTAAGTATAGAGAGGGTCTTGAAAGGGTTCCGCATCCAAAACAATCGTGTGTCTCATCTCCCACAACCTTCCAACTGGCTCATTCAGTTTAACATTGACCATGTGCCCTGGCGCAACTTGGCATTTATCACGTTAGTAAATCGTTGCCAGAAGTGAAAAAAGCAACAAATGAAAGAACAAAAATTATAGCACTCAAATGGGGTTCAACCCAAGGCCTGCAGAGTAGTGGCCAGTTATTGACAGACTCTTTAAGTCAGTAGAATGATAATTATAATAAAACTATCACTATAGCAAATCAATTTTTTATAAATTATATTTGTCAGAATAATAGTGAGTGAAAGAATTCATCTTACCCTTCAACAGTTCCATTTATCTTTTATTTTTAACTTATTATTTGAATGAAAATTTGACGAAATTATCTATGTTATGTTTATTATTACTTTTATTCAATGGACTGAAATGAGAAAATGAAATAGTATACTTTCTAACTTCAGATGCTTTTTGCATATCTCTCAGTAGAATTTTTGGTCTCTCTCTTAACTTCAATACTCGTTTATTTTTGTCTAAAGAAATAAAGTTCTTTCCTTGGACTTCAACTGTCTTTCATTTGAGATTAAATTGTGGAAAACAACTGAATTGGTTCTATCTATTCTGTTACTTTTTGTTTTCTTCTAGCTACCAAATCCATCTTTCCATACTAGTTAAACACACACTTGCAGTATTTTACTTGTAGCTTAACCTAGAACATCTGACTGTGTTTAACACTGTCTCAAATGACGTTTGCTAGTTTCATTGTGCAGGTGATCATTGGCGATATTAGCAGAGAGTGAATGAAATTTTACGTCAGATTTATTTTATTGCATTTTCTACATTTTAACCACATTTGTTTCTGTTAATTTTCGTATGGGCGCTGATAATCTCATCATTGAACACCCCTAAAACACACACACACACACACACACACACACACACACACACACACACACACACACACACACACAAACACACACACACATACACACACACACACACACCATTTCTTTTTACAGAACTCGAAGTTGGAATGAAGCAGGCAGACTCTTATTGTCTGAAGATAAAATTAGCCATTGTGGGATGGTGACATCTAGAGAGCATACAGGCTCTCTAATAATAACCTGACCACAGAGAGAGACGACTAAACTGCCTTTCTTATAACGTTATTATGATGTCATTCTATAGAAATCTGCATGTCGATCAGCTGACTATATGAGTCGTTAAAATGATTTAATACAACTGATGGTTGGCTGAAATCGGTCGATATGGTTGTGGTGACTGACTCATCTACAGAGTAGCCCAACGTCCAGGTTAGGATGAAAGGTGATAACTTTGTTGTGACTTGGCAAAGGCACATATAGGTTGTGGTAATAGACTGCCATGAAGTGTAGCCCAACATTTAGTGTCACGCTACGCCAGTTGTACAATCAATTTAGTGGCTCATGCTGACTAGTGGTGGTATCCATTTGCAGACGACTTCTAGAACATTGTTCAGTTCATTTTTGTCTTAATTGCAATATTTTCAGTAAAAATTTCTTTATTAAATGACAAAATCAACTGCAGAGTTTAGTTGCACTGAAAGATATGCGTAAGGAGATAATAATTCATTTCATGGGTGAAATTGTTTTAAGAACAGAAAAAATTATCTAAAACATTTTTTGAATGTTATGATGTATGTCGCTCGTGAATTCTAAAACATGGTGAATGAGAAAGACTTCAAGACAACAAAACACTAATATTGAATTCACTAGGAAAGTTTACTCTTTAGGTGACTTTTTCTATTGTATTATCCTTCTTTGTCTGATCTTATAAATGTACAATAAAACCTATCACATGCTTCCAGAAATATAATTTTTTCTTCTTTTTTTTACAGAACTGATATTCCATCTTATACTCCCGTGGAAGATACATACTAAATAACTCACAGTGCAATGAAAACAGGAATTTACTGGGGAACTGTAATTATGCTGACTGTAAAAATAGAGAATTGTCCATTTAAGTGTTTCAAACAGTTTGTTGCCCTTTTACCTGACCAAATCTAATGGTAACTATTGCAGTAAATTTGAGAATTTCGGGGAAATGAATCACTGCTCCATTATTTGCGTAAAACTAATACAACTAGTTGATCACTTGCTAAAATCCATTCTTGATTTCAGCCATAAAGGAGAAGAACTGTAAGTGGTGGCTTCACTTCACATAGAGTGTAATGACTTAAACTCGGCATTGTTCAACACGTGAGTTGACTTAGACGTTGGTTTGTGATGTCTGCAATTATGTTTTACATAAAACAAAGAGTACAACAAAATCGGAGTCAAACAAATCGTTCTTTTTATTACAACTAAGAGTGATACAGTAACTATGACAATAAAGAAAACCAAAGATATTTTTTTTCAATCTCACAGACTGTGCACAGAATGGACAAAATGTCTATGGCATGCTCACATTTCGAATACTGAAAACAAGGCTACAGAAAAACTCAATGTAACAAGCTTACTCTTGTAAACACCCCCCCCCTCCCCACCTTGTTTTATTGAGATTGTTTCTCACGTCACTGGCGGAGCTTTTCTATCTGTTATGAGTTGGTCCCTACTTAAGAGTTTCAAAAATCTACCAACTACTATTTATCACAACAAACATAAGAAACTTTCATTTCACTGCCCTCAACACATCTACATATATAACAGTATTTAATGTCTATGTGTTTGGTACATTTGTGATGCCCTGCATTTGTAATCAAACGAACAGCACTTTGGTTTTCGATGTATGGTCTAGCTTTAACGTGATCAGTTTTTCCTCAGAATTCCGCTTCACATGATCCAGTTAAATCCAACTGCCTTGCAATTTTGTGATAATGGTACCAGATCCAAAGTTTTATTCTTCTTCAAAGAAGCCATTTCCTCTAACATTGCTTTCTTCCACTTTGATGACACTTGCAATGCCATTACTTTTTCGAAAGTTTGAGGTTCAAAGACAATTGTGGAACAGGCTCTCTCTTAATCCCGAAAACGAGCAGGTGCTCGCAGATCAGCTTAGTCTGTCAGAGCCATTATTTCATTATGTTTTACTTGTTTACTAATATCATCCTCTTACAGTTCCTCCTGAACATCTGAAGAATGGTTACCCAGGTAAAATTCAGTATATATTTGTTGCATGTCTAAGCTATGTGTTTGTTTTTCACTGAAGTACATTGCAGAAGATTATAATTTTCCTTGACTTATGATTGTAGAGGCGAGAAGTGGTGCTAGATCCACAAAAGGCAACGACAATTTTTTCGATTTTCTATACCATTTTGATCTACAGCGATCATGAACATGAACATATACTGCTGATTTAAACTTCCTCATGTGTTTTAAAGATGAAAGTTTTCCAAACGATTCTTCTTATGGCATAACGTTATTGTTTGCTTTGCGTGAACGTCGATTTAAGATATATGCAGCACAGTTTAACTTCCTCTGCCCACAATTTGTGAGACAAGTCCTACTCAGTAACATAGTGTATGCACGCTCATTCTGTTATTCTTCTGCAAAGTACAGGGACTTGTTTTCTCATATACTATTCTGTTTTGCTTGAAATAGTTTTCATGATGATATGCGAATTGGAGTACCCGTGCACGGGTTCCTGGGTTCGATTCCCGGCGAGGTCAGGGATTTTCTCTGCAGTGGTGGTGGTGGTTAGTGTTTAACGTCCCGTCGACAACGAGGTCATTAGAGATGGAGCGCAAGCTCAGGTTAGGGAAGGATTGGGAAGGAAATCGGCCGTGCCCTTTCAAAGGAACCATCTTGGCATTCGACTGAAACGATTTAGGGAAATCATGGAAAACCTAAATCAGGGTGGCCGAGACGGGATTGAACCGTCGTCCTCCCGAATGCGAGTCCAGTGTGCTAACCACTGAAATAGTTTTCAAATTGGTTATTTATGAACCCAGTCCTACTGTCACTTCTCAGAATTCTGGTTTTGTTTCCAGTTTGTCTTTCATTCAGCCTCTGAAATTCTGAAAACTCAGTGAAAACATCATGTTCGATTTTAAAAATACCATACAGATTTATGAAGTGTGATTATCCTTGAAAACTATGTACACATGTGCACCTCCAAGAGACCGTTTTCTGATCTATCCACTCAAATCTGCATAAATAAATTTGCCAGGAGCTTTTTGATCATCATTCCAAATTTGAATTAAACGATTTTCTCTTCATCTTGCTATTCTAACGTGGTTCACAATGAAGATCTTCATCATTTTTAAATCAGGAAGTAAATTCAGATCAGCCATATTCTTACAACCTTTGAAATGGAAGTGTCCAAGATTCTCATGACAGATCACTGTTGAATTCAAGGAAGCAGCATTTTCCTGCAGTACGTATTGACATTTAAACAATATTCAATAATACTGATTGGCTGTCTTCATTCATGCTGCAACTAGGTCTGAATTGCGAACTTCCGTTTTCTTATCGTCAAAAATAACCTCCATTCTTCTTTTTGTACCTGCTCCCACTGAAAATAAACTTCTCCTGGCTTAGGAATGTATAATGCGTTTTCCAAAGTGCGACATTGCCATTTTCGCTTACCTGACGACAGTATTTCAATGAACCCAATGACATCTGCATTAGCAATTACGTTACCTACCATTCGAACATAGGTGTCATCAGACTGAATTGGTGTAAAACGGATGAAACTGTCTTAGCATGACAGTTTATGTTTTGATGCAGCACTGTCAGCTAACCAAATATTTTTGCAACCTGGAGCACAAACATTCGCTTGTTCTGCACTTAAAGCCTGATATTTCAGACCCATCAATCTTCATCTTGAATTCTGCTTTTTTGCTCTTAGATTTACAACGTCCGCTTTTGTGATAGTAATAACATTCATCAGCTGCGCGGGATTAGCTGAGCAGTCTATGGCACTGTCGTCATGGACTGTGCGGCTGGTCCTGGCAGAGGTTCGAGTCCTCCCTCGGGCATGGGTGTGTGTGTTTGTCCTTAGGATAATTTAGGTTAAGTAGTGTGTAAGCGTAGGGACTGATGACCTTAGCAGCTAAGTCCCATAAGATTTCACACAGATTTGAACATTTTTTTGAATGACATTCGTCAAAAATGGTTCAAATGGCTCTGAGCACTATGGGACTTAACATCTAAGGTCATCAGTCTCCTAGAACTTAGAACTACTTAAACCTAACTAACCTAAGGACGTTACACACATCCATGCCCGAGGCAGGATTCAAACCTGCGACCATAGCAGTCCCGTGGTTCCGGACTGAAGTGCCTAGAATCGTTCGGCTACCGCGGCCGGCTAACATTCAGCATCTTTTCTGCTGAAAACATTAGACGATTTGTTATTCTTTGAATTGTACTTACCTGTTTTGACCACATCAATTGCTGTGAATGCTGTTGAGTTTTCATCAGATTCTAAAAGTTTTTGTTCCTCTTTCAATAACAACAGATTCAGATTATCGAACGTTTCTTAATTTTTGGCACCTTTCAAATTTTGCTGACAGCCTTCCGAAAATGTTGTACATTTTGTCAACCTCTGTAATAGGTTCACCATATCTGCTAATGCTAACACCAAAGGCTCAACTTTTCTGGTGTGTTTTATATTTCTATTTGTTGGCGACATTCTATAATAATAAAAGCTTCTGCCTGTAGGCCATTTTATTGACTGCAGATCGCTGTTCATGAATAGTCTGTAAACCGGCCCACATTTCATCTGGATTTGCGCACCTTGTAACACTCTGCAATTGATCAAATCCCATCACAGCTGATAGAATGAGCATCGCCTTTACATTTAAGTCGTTCCAAGATATTTGTCTGATACTGGCTTGATTTGGCCCCAGTTGTCCCCCGAGAACTTTTTCAGCAGGAAAAATAATTTGTAACTGATATTTGCACAACTGGAAATTCTTATTGGCAAATTTCTGGATATTGTAACTTTTCAGTTGATCCATCTTTACATAAGTTTGGACGTAAAGCAGACTTACAGCACTTAGTTCAAAACGCCAACAAAGGTCTTTCACAAAAGAGTAGTGAAATACGACAGTTTTAGAATTTTAACGTCAAAACTTGTGGGTCATGGTTCACACGAATAAAACTCTTATCAAACGCAGTGAATTTACAAAACATATATGTACAGAATTGTCTGGGTCCATAACCTGCTGTCTGCCATTATATTTTACATAAAATCAAGACATGTCACAAACTGAGTGTCAAATAACAAATCGCGCTTTTTATTGGAACCAAAAGTGACACAGTAACCAAGACGATAAAGAACACCAGTTACATTTTTATAGTCTCATAGAAAATGGCCATGCACAGTATGAACATACATCTTTGGTGCTCTCATAGTGTGAACACTGAAAACAAGGACCTCAGTAACACTTATTATAACAAGCTCACTCTTGTCAACAGTTTCAAACATTAACATCACAGAGGTAGGGCGTGTGTGATCTATATATATCTATAGTCTAAGCTTGAAACACGCTGTAAACGAATTTTGTAATTATAATCATCACATAAAAAGATAGTCATTTGTGTTATAGATTCTAACCTTCTTGGTTTGTACCTATGGAGGTAAACAGAGAAGGGAGTTGTCATTATGTCCTAAACTTGAAGCCTATGACAGCCTTCTTAAGTAGCCCAAAATATTATGTTCACCACATTCATACCTCCATGGATCACCATGGTGATACTTCCCCGTGACATCACTCTGACATGCCCGTGCTCAGATTTGAAATGTTGGCTGCTTTGATTGTGTGGAGATGTATATGATTTATCAAAAATGCGAGCCTGCACTTTTTATAGCTGTACTTATCAATCCAGTTGTAGTGTAAAGTTTAAAGGCATCGCATTTCATTCGTAAGTGGAGGCATTCAAGCAACATTTTTTTCATATACAGGAATTATGGCTGCACTGTTTATTTTTATCATAGTGGTTTTGTTTCTGTCATTTGACTTTAGATTTGCATTGCTTTATTCAGTGTCCATTCTTTATCCTCTTTCCTGTAGTTTTCATTGCCTTCTAAATCGCAAACGCTCCAACATCTGACTCACACTGTGTCAACGGTTTCGTCCCCACACAACACACGGCTATATAACCACGCTGATTGTAGGGGCAGTTGTAAATTCCTTCTGCCAATAATTGTTCACTGTTCACACTTCCTTCCCTTTTTAATGAAATTCTGGCTAGAACAACCAGAGACAGCGGTCATGTAAGTATGTGTGTGTGTGTGTGTGTGTGTGTGTGTGTGTGTGTGTGTGTATGTGTGTATAGTTGTATGAATGTGTATGTATGCTTTGCTTCCTTTCTGAAGAAGGCTTTGGCTGAAGACGTATGTGAACACTCTTTTCGTTGTGCCTGTCTGCTTATCACTGTGCGAGTAGCAACCTATCCATTTCACAGTATGGTTATTCTCTCATGATGTTTGTTGTAAATAATCCACTGCGCTTCAATAGGAACAATGTTGTACATAATTACGGTACCAGAAGAACAAATGACGTTCATTACGCCACATTAAGACTGTTGTCTGTAGCACAAACAGGGATTCACAGTGCTGCAACCAAAGCCTGCCACACAGAAAAGTAAAATTTGAAACTGAACTGAATACATTTCTCTTTGACAGCTCTTTCTACTCCACAGAAGATTATCTATTTCTGTAATGTATAAATGGTGATGGGTAGGAGTTACTGACCAACATCAGTCTACCTTTAGTTAAAAAACGAAAAAATACTAATTAATGACTAGCATGGAGGTATATTTACAAAAAAAGTATGTCAATATATAATGACTTGTTCCATATTATTGTGATTTATTAAGTAAATGATACATGGAACATGAAACTTACTAACTAACTGACTAACTATTGTTATATCAAAAAGCGTAGTAAAGGATTATATACTTCAAAAACCTCAAAATGAAATTCAAAAGTAAAATCAAGCAGATGATCAAAATAGATGTGTATTCCAGTTGTGCTATGTTTGGCTATTCCACAAAGCTGACAGAGTTACTGGCGAGAAATACTCCAGGAAAGGAAGCAAATAGACTAATGTTGGAAAGGTAGGCCTATGTCTTACATAAGTTACGCAATCATCACTAAAAAAATTACTTACATACATGTTGAAGCAAAATATCCATTTTTTGGCGTCTTAAGCGTTCGAGACCATTCCCTTAATCACATTTCTAGCATCCCACAAAACTGGAAGATGCTTAAAAAATTATATCTTTTTTTACCCTGTAAATTGCTGTTATTATCCACACACTGAATGTCTCGTCATAGGTAAGATTTCAAAGTGAGAAGATGTGTCAACTACAGTGAAACTAATGCACTGACAATCAGATAAAACAAGATCTCTTTTCTGCATGGAGGTATACCACTATGCAGTTCTGTTTCTTTGGCATTTCAATAATCGTTCACTTTGTTGACATGCACAAGATGCAACGGCATGCCTTGTTTCTTTCCTCATTGCACACGTTTATGGACTAACAAAGAACATGTAGGTAAGTTTTTCGCAAATGTGCACATTAAAAATGTTGTGCATACAAGTTAAAGCTGAAAATGTGATTAACGAGAAACAGTACAAGAAAGTAAACAAGCATTGGTTTGGGAGTTCCAGCTTCATTTGCTGTCGATAAAAATATGATAAAAGTGGAATAAAATGAATTACGAGGGCAACCTTTTCACATCACATCCTTCTCTTCTTTGTTATTCTAAATGCATCAACAAAAACAAGTTAACATTAACGAGGCCAAATGTGCCGTATTGCTAGAGCAAATACGCATTCAAGAACAGAAAAAATTTAGAAATTGGATTCCTGACACTATATTATTCACGAAAACACTGTAACTCTTAGTATTTAAAACAATTGCTGCATGTACACTACAGAAATAACGAGCATGAAGCTGTCATAAATAACAGTCTGCTATTGTTTTGAGCAACTAAAAATGGCGGCAGCCACCGCCCACTCTGGTTTCAAAATATATATACAGCATAAGTCTATAGTGCCATCTTCCTACTTTTTTACCTCCATGTTTGTGCCACACAAGGAGTAAGGGCAGGTAGTATTACCCACGCTGAATGCAAGTGGGTCGAGTAGACTTCACACTACATTTTGCAGTTGTAACGTCATTAGTGGGCTTTCGATTATAAACTTTCCCAAGTGCGTGTGAACAGCCCCTGTGTGAGCAGTATGTTAAGCTGGGTTTATACACAAGAAAAATGTCACCACAGCTAGTGGCATACTGCAGTTGCATGTGCGAACTTCTAGTTTTTAGTGGCGCAATTTATTAGAGGCCACTTTCGTCATGCCACAAAAAGTTCAACTTGGTTGTAGTTTGATGCCCCACTTTCCCTCCACCATTGCTCCTTGGTTGCAGTATTTCGAAACACAAGCACTCTGTTGCAGCTGTCGTGTAGTAATTGCAGCTGTAATCGATTCAGTCTCAGTCTGTTTTGATTTTGTATAAAAATGTAAACAATGGTCGGCAGGTACACTTTCACAGCTTCTCGAACTGTAAGAACAGCAACCTATGTTTGATTTTTGCAGCAGTGTGTGTGTGTGTGTGTGTGTGTGTGTGTGTGTGTGTGTGTGTGTGTGTGCGAACCAATGACATATTCCATAATTTGAAACACAAGCACTCTGTTGCAGCTATCGTGGAGTAATGGCTGCTATACTCCATTCAATCTCAGTTGTGGATTATATACAGGAAATAGCTCCTGAGTATGATGTGGCAGTTGCTAAACTAAAAATTAGTTATTCAAAATGCCTATATGAACGAATACAATAATATTCTAAAATCTTGGAAAAATGGCATATCTGCAGATGATAGTCACCTGCCTGCAGTTGGTTAGTTTGCCACTGCAGACAGCCTTTTCATCTCTGTGTGATATTTCTTTTATCAATGTGTTGTGGCACCTGATTTATCCCAATGCAAAATCTATTTTCGGATCAAATGTTTGGGTTTCGTCCTCCTTGTATTTAACTCTTGTGACAGCTTTAATGCCACTGACTGCACTATACCATTAATACGGGCGCATATGATTTTGGTTGCCACCACACTGAAAGCTGTGCAACTGCACAGAATTTGTGGTGTCTTGAGTGAACAGTAGCTCACGGTGCTACTACCAAAAGTCACAAGCTGTGGCGCCACATTAGTTGAGTGTGTTAACCTGGCTTTAGGCCATGTGGTGGACTGTGCAATTCGATTTTTCATTTACTTTGTAGAGTGTGTGCCCCAATTTGCTGTTTCAAAACTATGGTGCAACGAAAATGTATCACAAACATGTCACCCTCATCATTAAATGTCAGTTAATAATTCAGCAACGATACAAGGCTTGAAGAAATATGATAAAGAAGAACTACAATGAAAGTCATGGGATTAAACCTTACCATAACAGATATTGACGTGGTTAACAGACTGAAAGAATGTAGGCTTGTATTTCGCTACATACCAATTTTTTTTTTCATCTTAGCGTTGTTAACACAGTGACAGGAGTTGTTATGAATGTGCGAGGTGCCGGGGCTAGCAGTGTATTTAACACTAAATTCTTCTAGAATCTAAATATGTAAATGATGCTCTAAGCCCCCACATGGTGTGGAGAACAATACAGTAATTTGTAATAAGAATTACAGTGTAAAGCACAAACACATACAAGGTATAACATACATTACAAAAACAACACTAGAGAAAGAAATTTAAGAAAAAAAACAAGGTTCATGGGGCATCAAGTTGTGCGTGCACATTGCACAAAGTTCACGACTGTGCTGAGAATGAGGCACTAAATCACATTGTTAGAAATATTCGAAGCACTTCACGAATTCCACAGTACTGACATACAACCTCCGATTCATTCTGTCTCCCTGCAGCAAGAATAACCTTTACAAAATGTTCCCTGATCTGATGGTCCATTCACAATGACAGTGGTGGTATCTGCTTCAGTTTATGGGGACTTCAGGCACACTGTTTGCATACACACAACAATAAATACAAAATACAAAAAAAAAAAACATGGTGTGGAGAACAATACAGTAATTTGTAATAAGAATTACAGTGTAAGACACAAACACACACAAGGTACAACATACATTACAAAAACAACACTAGAGAAAGAAATTTAAGAAAAAAAAACAAGGTTCATAGGGCATCACGTTGTGCATGCACATTGCACAAAGTTAACGACTGTGCTGAGAATGAGGCACTAAATCACATTGTTAGAAATATTCGAAGCACTTCACAAATTCCACAGTACTGACATCACATAGGGCTAAACGTCGGGTGTTGTTGCTACGTTGTTGCAACGGCAATAGGGTGTGCTGGAGCATCTGCAGTACTCTGTTGAGATTGCACCAAGACCCACGCATATGATCAGGCAGTACGGTAGGAAGACACAGTGATAGGCTCTCCTCACGTCGATTAATTGTCTCTGAGGTCTACTTGTTGGGATACATCACTAGTCTAGGTCTCTTCTCTCGCTGGACAGTACTTTACGTTTCCCAATATTGCAGTTTGACGATGGATGATGGCATGTGGAGTGATTGCACAAGGGTGTGAGGTCATCCATACAGGGTCGAACTAGGAGCGACGATTGCTAAAAGTGCTCTCTAATAGAGAGGAGAAGTTAGAAATGGGACCATACATTTGTTAGTGTGGCACGATAATGCTTTGTGTATGCAGATCGGCCAATGCTAGTGAGTTGTAAAAACCCAAACAGGTGAGTATATAGCGTCCCTTTCTGTCCTGAGGCACATGAGGCGCAGGTTCTGACAAGATATGTGATCTTCTTCGTGTACTCACGACAACGTGGTCTGCCGCATTGAATCCCTCCAAACGGCTGCCGCGTCCGGAGAGCTAGCGGGCTGTCGCGTGTGGGTCGCGTGTCGGTGTCAACGGCCAGCCTCACTTTCGCTTGTGGCCCGGCGAGGATCCCGCCTAATCTACATCTACATCTACATCTACATTTATACTCCGCAAGCCACCCAACGGTGTGTGGCGGAGGGCACTGCCGTTACCTCCCTTTCCTGTTCCAGTCGCGTATGGTTCGCGGGAAGAACGACTGTCTGAAAGCCTCCGTGCGCGCTCTAATCTCTCTAATTTTACATTCGTTATTTCCTCGGGAGGTATAAGTAGGGGGAAGCAATATGTTCGATACCTCATCCAGAAACGCACCCTCTCGAAACCTGGCGAGCAATCTACTCTTGCAGAGTCTGCCACCTGAGTTTATTAAACATCTCCGTAACGCTATCACGGTTACCAAATAACCCTGTGACGAAACGCGCCGCTCTTCTTTGGATCTTCTCTATCTCCTCCGTCAAACCGATCTGGTACGGATCCCACACTCATGAGCAATACTCAAGTATAGGTCGAACGAGTGTTTTGTAAGCCACCTCCTTTGTTGATGGACCACATTTTCCAAGCACTCTCCCAATGAACCTCAACCTGGTACCCGCCTTACCAACAATTAATTTTATATGATCATTCCACTTCAAATCGCTCCGCACGCATACTCCCAGATATTTTACAGAAGTAACTGCTACCAGTATTTGTTCCGCTATCATATGATCATACAATAAAGGATCCTTCTTTCTATGTATTCGCAATACACTACATTTGTCTATGTTAAGGGTCAGTTGCCACTCCCTGCACCAAGTGCCTATCCGCTGCAGATCTTCCTGCATTTCGCCACAATTTTCTAATGCTGCAACTTCTCTGTATACTACAGCATCATCCGCGAAAAGCTGCATGGAACTTCCGACACTATCTACTAGGTCATTTATATATATTGTGAAAAGCAATGGTCCCATAACACTCCCCTGTGGCACGCCAGAGGTTACTGTAACGTCTGTAGACGTCTCTCCATTGATGACAACATGCTGTGTTCTGTTTGCTAAAAACTCTTCAATCCAGCCACACAGCTGGTCTGATATTCCGTAGGCTCTTACTTTGTTTATCAGGCAACAGTGCGGAACTGTATCGAACGCCTTCCGGAAGTCAAGAAAAATAGCATCTACCTGGGAGCCTGTATCTAATATTTTCTGGGTCTCATGAACAAATAAAGCGAGTTGGGTCTCACACGATCGCTGTTTCCGGAATCCATGTTGATTCCTACATAGTAGATTCTGGGTTTCCAAAAACGACATGATACTCGAGCAAACAACATGTTCTAAAATTCTACAACAGATCGACGTCAGAGATACAGGTCTATAGTTTTGCGCATCTGCTCGACGACCCTTCTTGAAGACTGGGACTACCTGTGCTCTTTTCCAATCATTTGGAACCCTCCGTTCCTCTAGAGACTTGCGGTACACGGCTGTTAGAAGGGGGGCAAGTTCTTTCGCGTACTCTATGTAGAATCGAATTGGTATCCCGTCAGGTCCAGTGGACTTTCCTCTATTGACTGATTCCAGTTGCTTTTCTATTCCTTGGACACTTATTTCGATGTCAGCCATTTTTTCGTTTGTGCGAGGATTTAGAGAAGGAACTGCAGTGCGGTCTTCCTCTGTGAAACAGCTTTGGAAAAAGGTGTTTAGTATTTCAGCTTTACGCGTGTCATCCTCTGTTTCAATGCCATCATCATCCCGGAGTGTCTGGATACGCTGTTTCGAGCCACTTACTGATTTAACGTAAGACCAGAACTTCCTAGGATTTTCTGTCAAGTCGGTACATAGAATTTTACTTTCGAATTCACTGAACGCTTCACGTATAGCCCTCCTTACGCTAACTTTGACATCGTTTAGCTTCTGTTTGTCTGAGAGGTTTTGGCTGCGTTTAAGCTTGGAATGAAGCTCTCTTTGCTTTCGCAGTAGTTTCCTAACTTTGTTGTTGTACCACGGTGCGTTTTTACCGTCCCTCACAGTTTACTCGGCACGTACCTGTCTAAAACGCATTTTACGATTGCCTTGAACTTTTTCCATAAACACTCAACATTGTCAGTGTCGGAACAGAAATTTTCGTTTTGATCTGTTAGGTAGTCTGAAATCTGCCTTCTATTACTCTTGCTAAACAGATAAACCTTCCTCCCTTTTTTTATATTCCTATTAACTTCCATATTCAGGGATGCTGCAACGGCCTTATGATCACTGATTCCCTGTTCTGCACTTACAGAGTCGAAAAGTTCGGGTCTGTTTGTTATCAGTAGGTCCAAGATGTTATCTCCACGAGTCGGTTCTCTGTTTAATTGCTCGAGGTAATTTTCGGATAGTGCACTCAGTATAATGTCACTTGATGCTCTGCCCTACCACCCGTCCTAAACATCTGAGTGTCCCAGTCTATATCTGGTAAATTGAAATCTCCACCTAAGACTATAACATGCTGAGAAAATTTATGTGAAATGTATTCCAAATTTTCTCTCAGTTGTTCTGCCACTAATGCTGCTGAGTCGGGAGGTCGGTAAAAGGAGCCAATTATTAACCTAGCTCGGTTGTTGAGTGTAACCTCCACCCATAATAATTCACAGGAACTATCCACTTCTACTTCACTACATGATAAACTACTACTAACAGCGACGAACACTCCACCACCGGTTGCATGCAATCTATCCCTTCTAAACACCGTCTGTACCTTTGTAAAAATTTCGGCAGAATTTATCTCTGGCTTAAGCCAGCTTTCTGTACCTATAACGATTTCAGCTTCGGTGCTTTCTATCAGCGCTTGAAGTTCTGGTACTTTACCAACGCAGCTTCGACAGCTGACAATTTCAATACTGATTGCTGCTTGGTCCCCGCAGTTCTGACTTGTCCCTCAGGTATACGGCCCGGTGACTGTCAGCTTGCTGGACCGGACGCTCGCCTTCTTGCAGGTAGCCGAAGACCTCTTGTTTTTGCGCTGGCTGGCCTCTGCATTGCCACGATACCCGTCATCTGCACAGTTCTGACAAAAATCTTATGCCTAACTTTTTCCCATGACCTTCTATGTTATAATAAATTTACATAATGACACATTGATGGTCTGTCATTTCAGACACTCTTATTTTACTTTTATAGTTATTAATCTATGGCTATCATTATAACAAAATCTTGGTGTATCAAATTTAGACATGGAAATAATTTATCTTGATATTTGTGTAGAGACCGGTCTCACTACTGTACATTGTGTGTGACGCTACACTGGATGAACAGCTCAATGTGCGGGCCCGCACTAATACTACTATTAATTATATAGATCGACAGTAGACATGCTCAAGAATTAACTACCATTTGCCAACGATCTACATTCTATGTCTTTTGAATAAATTATGTTATTATGCAGGTCGAAGTTTTACTGAGCTTATAAAGAACAAGCAACTATTCTACGTTTGCTCGCCGGTCGTCCCTCCATCTTGGGTCTGTGATTTGATGACCTGAAAAATATCACCCCAACAGGCGCGCGCCAAACACTTGTTGGTAGAAAACCCCCACAATATTAATCTAGTTATTGTTAAATCCTACAGTTTAACTTATCCTAGTATATCGTACCTTTTTTTTTGTTTGTTTGTTTACCTTATACAACACACTTACATAATTCCTGTTACGTTGAGATGTCTCGCTGCTCGCCGCTATTGACGACAGTGATGTGCTCGCCGTACGACATGACCTCCGAGTTTTCATTACGCCTCACTGAAACTCCAGAGACTGGGTTAGCCGTGGCTATACACGACAATAAATTTATAGTTGCAACTTCCTTCTCTATGTGATGCGGTTTTCGCTATCAAAGCACACCTTTCCAGAGGCAATGTAATATGACCAAGCCAGGACTGGTTCCTGCTGAGGATTCAGTCGCCCAACACACGCCAGCTACACAGTATGTCACGAATATCCAAGTATAAGTCCCTGGTTATTCATCTGTGACAGTCACGAGCAGCGCGCTAAATCCCCAACCAGCACATTGGCATGGTAGGCTTTATGCCCGCATTTCTCTCGTCTAGGGCACCATTGGAGTCAAACGCTCACAGGTTCACCCCGACTTGCAAGACAACGATGCTGGCGCAGCTCTGCAAAAAACTATACTGCCCATATTCATCCTCGAAATCACGCAATATACCACAATCTTGCAGTGCACTGACGCGTGCCTGCAAGCATTGGTACGAACGTCTCACGAACTGGTTGTGGCCGCTATGGAGCGTATCACGACTTCTCATAACGCTTCTAAGAGCACGTTCTTGTATGCGCCCGTTTGTGCGACATCTTGTCACTCATCTTTATCCCTTAACATGGACACCAGATAGGAAAGGACAAAAACATTGCTCAAGGAAAGGTAGTGCCTCTTATCGCAACGACAGAGGAGATCCCGAACATAGACAAAAACAGTTAACAGCAGTAAATTCTTATGCGAGAAAACGCAGCGTGTTAATACTTTAACAATCTTAATCTATTAATGCAACGATTATTGTTCCCCGAAGAAAGGTTCATATATTTGCCTATTCTACTATGTACACCACTTAAACTACTATTATTCCACGAACTTCTTTGTGTGAGAGATGTGGTGGAGTCCTATGGACTAGCGCCAATCCCTTGTCAGACTCCCCCTCCTCTGACGTGCATTAGGATTTGCAGGTCTAATTTCAATCTCCTGGTTCTCCTGTGGTCCTTGATTTCGCTCTCTCCAGTTACGGTCGCTTTGGCGTTCGTTATTCCTCCTGTCCCAGATTCCTTGTCTAGATTGAGCCTGTTCCCTAACGTTCTGGTTTCCGTGTCTCTGGTTTCCATAATCTTGAATTGCGTAACCTTGATTTCCGTAACCCTGGTTTCGTAACTGACGAGCGCGATTATGCGATCTGTTGTCGTCTGCCCTTGCTGGCCCGTGGTATTTGTTATTTTGCGCCTTCTTCCTGTCCTTTGCGTCTTGTTTATCGAAGACTACTTCGAGTTCGCGCAATAGACTCTTGAATGCTTCTATGTCAGATCCACACTTGCCGACAAGTGTCTGTTGATACCTAACAGGCAATTTGGAAAAACAAAATTTGATGATTTCTCCCTTGCTATATGGACTATCTAAAAATTGATTCTTCTTGAGTAAATCATCAAAAAATTTGGTTGCGCTCCTTTGCCCGGACACTTCCAGTTCAGGACAAAATATTATTTCCTCTTTAATCCTGTCTTGCGTTTCCTTTGACCAGTAGATCCCCAGGAACGCATCAACAAATTCCTGATAAGTCTGACACGTTGCTGCCACACCCCGCATCTTTTCCGCGGCTTGGCCTTCGATATGTCCACACATGAATTCTAATTTTGCCAGGGTTGGCCATGATGACGGTAATGAATTTGTAAACTGCATCACCCAGCTCTTGGGATGCATCGACCCTCCATTATCTCTGAACTTTTGGAATTTTAGTATCGACAGGAAGTGATTGTGATCAAAATCCTGTCCGATCCTCGCACTGGTGTTGTCACTCGTTTCCGATAATTGCACGTCTGCTGGGTGTCCTGATCTATCTTGCTGATAACTGTGATGTGCTACCTCTGTATCACAGTGGCAGTGGCACTCAGAATTCCCTCTCCTAAGTGGGCTACAATTATTGGAGCTATTACTAGGTGTTTCTGCGTGTGCATTGTTAGTTCCGCACACTGTCACTGGGCTGAAACACGGCGGGCTTTTCCTCGGAGACACAATTCTGTGTACTCCATCATTGGTATCCGAACGTGCAGTTCTCGTGTTCCCGTTTCGCTCTAGTTTTGCTATCCGACTCTCTACTTCTTTCATTCGTTTCGTGATGTTCGTAACCGCAATATTACCTTGGGTTTTTAAGAACGCTAGGGATTTTGAGTGGGCTTGTGTCGCACGTCGCAAGCGACCTGCAAGTTGAGAAGTTACTTTTGCGATTTTCATTGCCCCTGTTGCTGCCGTTTTGGCTAGGCCTGCTACTTTTTGTGCTACCATTGACATTTGTTTTGCTTCTCCACATTCTTTCTTTATGGTTAGTAATTCCCCTCGAATTTCTACTATATGTGAAATTATTGCCTGAGTGTCCTTCTTACGCTGTTCTTCAGTTTCTTCCTTCTCCTTCTTACGCTGTTTCTCAGCTTCTTCCTTCTCCTTCTTGCGTTGTTTCTCATCTTCTTCCTTCTCCTTCTTACGTTGTTTCTCCTCTTCTTTCTTCTCCCTCTTACGCTGTTTGTCAGCTTCTTCTTTCATTGATCGTAGGAAGCTCAGTATTGGGTTTACGTCATCTTTTTGATCCTCTTCAAACGTGGGAGATGTAACTCTGGACACCTGGGCGCTAGAGCTCTGACGTGGCCGAGCTAGCCCCTGTCTGCTCTCGTTCGTTTGATTATAAACTTCTGCTACCGTCTCGACCTGTGTGCCTGTCCCTGTTTCATCCTCTACTTCACTATCATAATCACGGCCGCAACGCTGCTCTGAGATCGCGTCCAAATCACCTTCCTCATCAATGACCCTGGCGTCCTGTCCTGCTAAAAATGTGTCCATCTCATCTCTGAACCTATTCCCGTCAGTAAACTGCCCCTTATCCATTGTGCTATCCTCTTTTGTTTTAGCTTTGCTCGATAATAGTCGTGCCTTACTTCTCGTAATCATTTATGAAAAACAAATTTATCTAAAATGCACAATAAAATTAATCTACTCCATATATTTTTACACATAGACATAAAATTTCAACAACGCCTCTCCAACGCTGTAATTATACGCACGATTTGTTGTGGTACAGAAACCGCACACTAACCCGACAAAGTGGGATGTGATACGGACACACCATCAAAGGAACACAAAAACAATGAACAAAAGAATATATACACTGAAAACAAAACTGTAAACATGCGCCGCTTCTTAAAACTAAACGCGGAACTACCAGAAAAAAAGCTTCGATATTAATCAATAAAAAAAATTAAGCAAAAAAAAAATTCTGAATGTCCCAACTACTAATAATACTTGCTTATCAGCGATTCACAGGAAAGATCCGAGGCTGAGGGTCGCCATTTTATGCGAGGTGCCGGGGCTAGCAGTGTATTTAACACTAAATTCTTCTAGAATCTACATATGTAAATGATGCTCTAAGCCCCCCTATTCTAACTCTGACTTTTGCTGTTGCACAAGGATTAAAAAAAATACGCGAACTGACTCTAATCAACCCTGCCAGTGGAGTAGAAGAGGGTTTGGCATCTACAATAATTTAATTTGATAAATAAGTTAAATAAATGAAGGTTTCATTAACATAGTGAGGAATGATAGGGTTGCTCTACCGATTAACAGAATGAAAGTTCTGTCCAAAATAACAATATGATTTATTAAGACTAAACACAGAATAATAAAAACACATGAAACATTTACAATACATCAAATTGGCTCAAATTGGATACTCAAACAAACGCTGTGAATGTGAAGTTGTCCCTAAACTAGATTGTGAGGATTATGACAAAGTGGTATGTGGAGCCAATTCCTTGCAACTCAAATCTTAAGAGAAAACACATAGCCAACCCAACATTAATTGCTGCTACCCAAGACAGAACAAAGTTAGAAAAAGACGAACAGGCGTGCTCTACTGAGCTCTGATTATCACCTAGGAAAATCCCTGTCTACCGGTGCTGCGGACATACCTTACCAATCTGTCTTCTTAACTGCAAGAACACGATTTGGCGTACCGGAGGCGATGGCTGGTTGCTTCGACGTCCTCGACCGAAAGGCGAGAGCCGACAACCTAGAGCACCCGTACAGGCCGAACACACAACATTCCCGCCCCCACGACAGTGGCCGTGGTTAAACGTTCCAATCGGCAACTCGAAAACCGGCGGAAAATTCCACTCTATTGCCAGAGCACTACCATTCCACCAATGGAGATTCTTGGCGCCAATTTCTGCACTGATTTTGCTACGTCACGGAGCTATGCCCTGAGCAAGCCAATCAAAGCTACTATTTTGCAGAAAGCGCGGGAATTTTCCCGCCACAACTGCCTGGGTACACAAGTCATTCCTACGCCTCGCTGGTAGCCCACCAGAGAGTGTTTTCGCTAAGTTTCTGCGAAGTAACGGAACCTCTAGCCCAGCCGCTACTTCAGACCCCTCCGGGCGTGTATTTTGACAATGTCGGCGTCTGCAAAGCATTCACTCGACTTCCTCACACCCGTCGGCTTAACCCTTTCCAGATCAGCAGAGCCCGCCTGTCACCGGACCACCCGGGTGACGAGAGACGCTGTGTGGGAAGTCCGCGTGTGAAGGAATAGCGACTTTTCACTGCATGCAATTAGAGAGGAAAATCGTGAGATAGAAATATGAGAGGGGGCTCATGCCACCTCTCAAATATAACACAACTATTTTCTGATTTACAATTTACCTCTAATTAGAGAACGAAGGATTAAAAAAATATTTGGGTGTTTATTTCCAAATATATGGTAAATTCCGATTATGGAATTAGGCAGAAACCTAAGAGAACAGCCTTACATTGCTGTGTGTGTAATGAGCAGCAAAAGTAAAAAAAGCTTACATGCTAATTTTTTGTAAATACTAGACATTAAGCACATAAACGAATTTTCTTTCTTACAAAACTTCCTAAAGCATTTCACACATATTCTTGTGGAATCATTAGAAAACTAATGTTGCGTTCGAAATTGCTATTTTGTCTTCTGCTCCTGTGGAAGCGGTGAACTACAAGGTTTTTCACTAAAGAACAGTGATTATGTCCCTTTTTAAAAGAACTGTCAATATGTTTCAACTTGACCACATGTAAAAACGATAATCACTGCTTTATTATCAGGAATTTCAGATCAGTTTGGTTGTAGAAATTAGGTTAACTCCACTCCTACATTTGTAAGTGTTGTACTACAGTTCGTTGAATTGTCAAAATCAGTGCTTGATTTCATCTGTAAATGAGAGACAGAGTAACTGTCAGCTCTGCTTCACAGAGCGTGTAATGGCGGGAACTCAGCTTTCTGCCCTGAGTCAAGTGACTTACATGTTGGTTTCGAGCATTAACATTGCAGAGGTAGGGACATGCGTGGTCTATGTTATATATGACCTATGGTTAATTTAGACTGTGATGATACCACTGTCGAACATAAACTGTGACGATACGTTGCAACAGAGACATCTATCAATACGTTGGAGAAAACTTGCGTCTAGGAACAGCAGATCTTGGTGCTGATCTGGTGAGCCAATCGTTTGCACTTGGTTAATTTCGGGTCGGCAACTCGTAGCACTTTATGGTGGCAGAGAGTGAAAGCTTTCAGACAGCAGTACAGTAGTCTTCTGTGTACTGTTGTCGCCTAATGGTTATTATTTGTTTGTTTATGTTAAGAGCTCTCATTTGAAAAATTGAAAAATATGCTTGCAATTTGTGCACTGCAACATATGAGGTGCGACAATAAAGTAATCAGACCGTGTTTCTTTGCAAGATGTGGCAACCCTGTAAGCTTGGGTAGGCACAATATCTTTGACCTTGGTCTATAAGCTGCTTCTAGTCCAAGCGGCACATCGATGCAACTGTTCAGTCATGAGTTGTGCTGTAATAATTTAACACGTTTGTGTCTCTCGTCACGGAAATGGAACCGCATAATATTGCGCAACGGTACACCATTTCTTTTTGCATTAAATTGGGTGAAAACGAGACGACAACTTATGGTAAGCTTCAGAAGGCTTTTGCAGAGGAGGTTATGTCAAGAGCTCAAGTTTTTCGTTGGCATAAAATGTTTAGTGAAGGCAGAACGAATGTTGAAGATGAACACTGCAGTGGACGACCATCAACCTCACGGACGGATGTCATCTTGGCCAGGGTGCGTGAACTTGTACGATATGATCAAAGATTTTCCCTGAAAATCATTGCAGAAGAACTGAACATCAATCGAGAAACGGTTCGTCTAATAATATCTGAGGATCTTGGTATGAGAAAGATTTGTGCAAAAATGGTCCCCAAAAATCTCACACCACAACAGCAAGAAACATGGAAAAATGTGGCAGCCGATCTGTTAGAGCAAACGGAACTCAATCCAGAATTGTTGAGCCATGTTATCACTGGTGATGAAAGTTGTTTTTTTCAGTACGATCCAGAGACAAAATGCCAAAGTTCGCAATAGTGGTCAAAGGGATCACCCAGACCAAAGAAAGCTCGCATGTCAAAGTCAAAAGTGAAATGCATGCTTGTGTGCTTCTTTGATTCCGAGGGAACTGTTCGTAAAGAGTGGGTGCCTCCTGGACAAACAGTTAACCAATATTACTACAAAGAAATTTTAAAAAGACTTCGTAAAAGAGTTCTTCGTGTCTGTGCCAAAATTGCTGATAATTGGATTCTGCATCACGATAATGCACCATCCCATACTGCTCTGTCAGTGCAGAAATTTTTAACTTCAAAACAAATTTCAGTTTTGCATTATTTACCAGATATCGCTCCATGCGACTTTCTTCTATTTCCAAGAGTTAAAACGGCAGTCATGGGACACCATTTTCAAACAACACAAGAAGTCCAAAAAGCTGTGACGAGGGTCTTGGAGGATATTACAGAAGATGAGTTCCAGAAATGTTACAATCAATGGCAGAAGCACTGGAAAAAGTGTGTACAATCAGAAAGGAACTACTTTGAAGGAAACAACACTAAACTTGAGTAAAACAGTAAGCAACATTTTTTTCACATCAGTTTCATTACTTTATTGTCTCACCTCGTATTGCATTAATACAATCATATATCGGCAAGTTGTCCAAGATACTGATATGATAATCAAAATTTTCGTAATGCATTTTAATCTTGCTAACCCAGAAAGTTATGGAAAGAACAATGATGCCACAAGATTCTCTTACTGTCATACCAAATATTAGACTTCTCATATGTGTAATTCATAACAAAATTTATCAAAAATACTGTATATTTATTTGAACAATCTGATAGTATTGGATGTCTCATTTGCTGTATGTGCAGTTCTCATTTCTTTGACATTTATTAGTTTACAAATTGTATCAAAATAACATACTGTCACCTATTTTGTCACAGTTCGCATGATAAAAAAATGTGCTTTGATAGTTTGCTCTACTTTTTTAACTCATTGTTGTCAACAGTGCTAATTTTCTTTTCTATTTATTTATCAGCAAAAACACTAATGGCAATCAGAAAGCATAGGCAGTTTTTATTCAAAACTCACACTGTTGTAAAGTTCTAAAGTAGCATTCATAACCAATAATTATGAATTTCTGCTACATAATTTGCAATTTACCAGCAATTTCTTCGTCTGAAACATCATTAGCAAGCAAATTTGCTAGGTCAGCACTACTGAGGGCCCTATGAATCGTTGGCCTGGCATTCAAAATGTTTCATACTGTGATAAAAACTACATAAACACTGATATAGAATAAACCATTCTGTAGTAATAGACTCATTACGCTAACTAAGTTATATCATAAAGCCTGTCGGCTGTTTCTGATTCTCCATTCCAGGACTGTACATTAATAAATAGCCTACTTCTGCACCTCCAGATTTGTGAAATATAATTACAAGTCTTCTTGTTATTGGCATATTCAATCCTCTGAAAGGGAGGTTAAATAAAAATACAAAGCTACTCGTAAACTGCTATAGTTGGAGAAGTTATTTAAAGGTCAAATTCAGCTCCATGTTAACGACAGGAAGACGTGTCCATGACGTTTGTGCAGCCATAGGCGATAAACATGGGATTCGGACCAACCTATCTGCATACTCCTCTATAGCCTGGAACATATTGTATCAGCTAATTTTGATACTCAGAACGGGAACACTTTTCTTGTGAAAAACTACGAGTAGTTTGGAGAGAACTTTCCTATGTTTTTAGTTGTAGCATATATTTTCGAGAAATTTTTTGTAATGTTCTTTATTACCGTAAATAGTGGGTCCTAAAACCTGCATTAGCAGCCTAGGCACTTCAGACCATTATGATGTGAAGATCATGACAATGTACATCAGATTAAAAACTTCTGTAATTAAGATACACTTTTGAATTTCACATGGAGTAAATCAAAAGCTTCTTATCCTAAAGGGGAATATAGCCTTTCACTGTCTGCCACCAGGAAGAACCAAGTGAGGTGGCACAGTGGTTAGGACACTGGAATCACATTCAGGAGGACGATGATTTAGGTTTTGCATGATTTCCCTAACATGCTTCAGGTAAATGCCAGGATGGTTCATATGAAAAGAGGCACAGCTGACTTCCTTGCCCGCCCTTCCCTAATCCCATGGGACCATTGACCTCAATGTGTGGATGCCTCCCCAATATCACCCAACCAACCAACCAACCAACCAGCAGGAAAGGCTACAAGCTGCAGATTTGCACTCAGTCAAGCGGCTCACGAGATCTGCACAAGGATTTGCTATCCCTAGACACAAGTTTCGAGAAAGCCACAGTATATTTCTGTGAGGAGCGCAGCCACAGTACCTCCAAAGTATATACAAAAAAGGGCATGTGTGATTAAAGACCGTTTGTACAATCTCCCATTAGCAGTCAGTTAAACTCTATTCTGCGAATAGCGCGAGAAACGTCTTACGAACCCTAAATAACACCTAACTGGAGAGTAAACTCGCAGTAACTTAACTGGAAATTTCTGGCCAGTTAGCGAGATTAACCAGGGAATAAGTTAACAATATGGTAGGAATAGTGGCAGATGCATACAGTGACGAAGAGATTTTGGATGAATCGTTCATGAGAATGAGAAAGGAGAAGAAAGTGAGACGATGTGGATTCCAAATTTATATCCAGATTTCGCTTATCAAAGGAAGAGGCACTACGTTTTCAATCTTGTAAGTGAGAAACCGGACCATATGGCGAACAGGTGAAACTATTTTTCTGTTTTCTTAAATAATACTGTTTATCTGTAGTAGTATGCATTTAATTTCAGTACTTTGTGAATTCCGTCGTCTTATTTATGAATACCAGGCTCATTAAAAAAACGATTCGTGGAAACACAATGTCGTTTATCTGGTGTGTGTTAAAATTGTTGCAGTAGTGGAAAGGACTGTTACATATTATTTAGCAGATAGTCCTACAATAGACAAACTCCCATTACGTTAATAGCAGTAAAAATTTTGCTGGTCTGTTTTCTATTGAGAATGCATATTTTTATAAAAACCAAAGCAGTGTCAGAACAAATTTCCGCCTTTCAGTGAAAACATCAGGATTACAGGCCCAATAAGGCTTCAGCACAACAACATTGTCTCCCAAGTACCATTATTCACTGAAGCCTCTGAACTATTTGTGCTTATTCATGCTAAGTTTAACACAGTAAAATGAAGAGGAAAGTTTTTTCTTTTCTTTTTCTTTCTCTCTATTTTTAAGTGTTGCTTCCCCAGCTACAGAGCATAGCTGTTGTGTTTCTCATTTACTACTATTATCCACATAAGCCCATCCATATTTATCATAAAATAAGAGCTGTATATATATAAGAACAGAACAGGAATCTAGTTACTGAATCTGCATAGTTGTAGCATCTGCAAGAAGTGCCTTGAATGCTATGTTTTTAACTTTCTTGGAATATCAAGTTATTTTCTGTGTCATGCTTTATGTCAAATTCTAGCTAGTTGACAGCAACTTAAATTGAAATATTTTATATTGTACTTGCATGGAGCACCATTTTTCTGAAGTTGATGACTTATTATGATTGTTTAATGTAACAAAAGGTCTGATGGTACACTAATGTCATGAGTTCACTCAGCCACATCTATAGCAAAAAATTCTGTTCACTCTTATCTCCCATTGGGATAATAACTTTCTATCTTTCAGAGAATGCTTTAGAGCAACAAAATTGTCAATGACCTAGCATTATTTCCATAAATATGTAAATTATTTGTGCTTATTCAAGCCAAGCACAGTAAAATCAACAGAAAAAAGAAATACATAGCAGATAGCTGTTGTATTTTTCAGTTACTAGTATTATCCACATAACCAGATCCATATTTATCATAAAGTAGGTGTTATCTTTGTGTTATAAGGTCATTCAGCTAACAGGAATCTTAAGCTATTGAATCATAATCATAGCAGTGGTAGGAGTGGCTGGCATGTTCCTTTTTAAATTTCTCATGAATTATCTCACATCATTCTTTTCTCTCTTTCAGAAATGACTATGTTCCACCAATCAACCAGCTACTAAGGTCACTCAAATATTTTGCCTCTAGTGATTTCCTGCTGTCATTGGAGATTTTATTGTTATTGGCAAGGGAACAACCAGCAGAATTGTTAAAAGGATGTGTATGACCCTGGACAACATGCACAGTAGACAGTTTTTTTAATCACATTAGTTCTCCGATGTAATTAAATGAAAATAAAGTAAATAAATTTATATGGGTTAATAAATTTTTATTCTGAAACAATTTGTTTTGACTTTTATTTTCTGATCCTTATTTTAAGCTTTATACTCTTTTTTTTACACATATAGTTCTTCCACCTTCTCTGGTTCTTGTCAAGCTACTTTTGAAGCATCACAATCTGCAACACTGCTAACTTTTTCACATCTGAGAACAGGTATTTTTAATCTGAAAACAAAACTGACAGTTCTAAGCTGAGATGACTACAGAAAAAAAGGAAGAACGCAATGAAGTTGTCATACTTCCAATTACTTCTCCTTCCCTCCTAGATTACACATAGATGCTAGAGATGATAGCACAAGCCAAAATTATGCATGAAGTACATACTGTCCCTGTCAGTGAGATACAGTAACAACAGCGTCTAATTTGATATGTGAAATAGGTATATTTCTACCCCAGGATTGTAAAAAAGATAATCGTTACTCTTTGCAAATTTTGTCATCTTTCTCTTCATATATACCCTCAATATAATTATTAATTACAACATAGAAATGGGATTTATGCATGCCGAAGAACTGCAAAGGTGGATGCACAGATAGTGTTCAGTAATTCAACAGGGTATTTTCCGCAGAGCACCCACTGCTGCTGTAACGAAATAATCATTTTAAGACGTAAATACAACAGCAAGCTAGCCAATAATACCTCTCAGAATTTTCAGTCAAATAAATATCGACTGTGTGTTGTTACAGTTTGCTGGAGAGCCTGAAAAGACCTACTATTTCACAAAGCAGACCACATTTTGTAGTTGCTTCTGTACTATGTGCCGACTTACAATTCACCATCTACCATACAGCTACATTTGATGGAATACTATCATGTGTAGAAAGGTTGCATCTGAATCGAACTGACTGTGGCGTCCTTCTGTTAACAACTTTATCAAATTATGTATTTCATTGTATACAATTTGGAACTTACATTCCACATATGGGGTGCCATCAATTTGTAGCCTCTGCTACCTTTTCTGGGCATAACATTAAACGTGTTTACTTCTTAAAAAAAACGGTACATCTGGTATAGCTGCTCTGCCGATCTATGTGAAGTTGTTTGTGAATGGAAACTGTTGCATATGTTTTCCAATTTTTTATTTGGAATTCTAGAAATGTCTCATACTGGTCAAACAACGATTACATGATCCTTTGATCGATTTCGGGATACATCGTTATACTGTTATACATATAAGTGCCCTAACAATGTAGTTAAAGGTTTAGTACTAACATTTTCACTGAATGAGAGTTCAGCGGTTTTCGTGTTTTCTGCGACACCCTTGAACTTGTTTACAGTATCTATCAACCTCAACGTATCATGAAGAAATAGTTTTTCAATCTGGTACGATTGTTACTCATGTTTCACACACTATTTCTGCACATGACGACTAAGTAAATATGATATGACGTACGCGAAAATACCCAAAGGTCAGAGTGCTCTTCAATAGTTGCCAACTTAAGTGCACATGTACGCTGTTCCAGAAATAACTAACTGGGCCATAAAATGGCCTTGTACAACGCGCACTCTCAGATATCCAATGGTTAGCCTATTCCTCGGTTAGCTATCCATGGATTTATCCTGATATTGGACAACCGGCCCTATACATCCATAAAAATCAACTCGGCGCAATAGCGATCGACAAATCGATAGTTTCGTTTCTGGTCGCCTTCACAGAGCCACTATGTCACGATTAGGTCAGTTCCTGCAAAAAGTAGTGTGACACATACTCGCTCTACTCGAGTACAAGCATTGGCTGAAGTCAGGAAGTGTGACAGAGCCCCAGGTTTTTGTGCCCTAAACAAGAGTTTCTCCCTTGTAGCTCTGAGTGATACATGTCCTCTCTACTTCAAGCCACTGAATTGACAGTCGTATCTCTGTTCTTAGATATGACACACTTTCATGGACAAATACTCATAATCAGACAGTTGAGAACGTAATCTGTTGATGTGAAATTTCATTCGTTAAGCATACCTACTCCGCAGCAAATCAGCCGATAGTTTTAATTTGACCCTCATTATTAGCTGTATTTGCTCACAGAAGATGGTCATTCTGATCATTTTAGTACAGGTACCTGCCAAAATGAACGATTTTCAGATTGTCATCGCTGGAATGGCGGTTTAGGCAGATCAAAACATGGTATGAAGATTGTTTCAGAATAGGCACATTTAAGCAAATTCACTATTACGAAAATTGTACACTTAATATCAGTCAAAGTCTTTCTTTCTCCCGCATAATATTATCTTCACGAAATATTAAGGTCATTCTAAATGTTGTCTATTTCGTTTTACATATTCCAGAATACATACCTTTCATGATTTTAAATAAACATTACACTCAATTATCATGTCTGTCAAAGGAAATTTCAACAATGGATATCATACTCAAATGATCATGTTATTTACAACATCTCCACACAATTTGAAAAGACTTTTTACATTTTAGCAACACAAGAACAAACTAGTTCAGGGAAAATATTCAGTGCCACACCCATAACAAATTAAACTGAATACTACATATATGATTGCACTTCATATATGATTTCTTATTTAATGAATCAAAAATTATTATATGTGAAGTGTATTCACAATTTTGAATATGGACAACCACCAGCTGTATACTGGAATGACTACCAAATGTAAGTGGGAAATCTGGGTTCGAGTTCTGATCCGGCACAAATTTTCAATGTTGATAATTATATTATACTGCTGGTGGTTGTCCTTATTCGCTACTGCGAATACATTTCATGTATTTCATAATGGCTGTAATCGTCACAGTGCCTATTCCTTTGGACGTTCATGCACGTCTGGAGGACCTATGCACTGTAATTAGATAAAATAAAGGCACTACAATATCGTAAAAATTATTCATTTGGCTAATATACTGAGCGAATCACGTAAACTGTGACATCCCTTTTATTTCTTGAGTGGCTACACATATCAAAAAGTGTTTTCGACTAATGTTAGAGCGTGAGGGGCACGTAAATTTTTGTTTGGCTAATGTTTTTAGCGTGGGTATCAATCAACTGAGATATTGAAGTAAATACTTTTTTAAAATGGAACCGCATACTTTTTATAATTGCATTCGATAGCTCTTGATTAGATAACTACAGTTATATAACGTTTGTTAATATTGACGTTTAAACCTGTCTTTAAGAAAGTTCGAGAAATATCCTAGAATTTGACAGCACAGAGGTCAGAAATGTCATTTGCGGTGCAAACACTGCCAAACAGGCGTCTCGGACCAGGTTGCGTAATTGTATACCTTAAGGTAGGCCTGCGCTGTGAGAATAATGCTTTGTTTTCCCTTGAACCAAACCAACTTACGATCTACATGCAGGTGCACCCACGAATGTTGTATATGGAAACATGACACAGGCTAGAATGTAGCGTACTGGTAACACAAAGGGCTTCGGAAGCCTATTTCACATTTGTGTACCCTCCCAGATTTCCGTGAGCAGACACAGACAAATCAACTGTTCATTCTCCAAAAATAAAGATGTCTTATACGCTGCAAAAGGCAACTACTGTTTACTAACACTTTGCCGTCCGCAAGTCTCCTACAAATTTATTCGCTTGGCGCCGGCAACGCTACTTCGGATTACTTGGCTTGTCGCCGGCCGTTCTTGAAATTATGGGGAGATTATAAATGGTAACGTTTTACTAATCTCATCGTCAGTTCTCATAAGTTCTCAACCCTGTTCCCCTACTTTCATGAAATTTCGAAGATATACATACGTAAATAAATACAGAATTTGTTTGTTTCATATATTGGTTTGTTTGCATTGTCTTTGGTTGGTTCAAATGGCTCTGAGCACTATGGGACTTAACATCTATGGTCATCAGTCCCCTTGAACTTAGAACCACTTAAACCTAACTAACCTAAGTACGTCACACACACCCATGCCCGAGGCAGGATTCGAACCTGCGACCGTAGCGGTCACGCGGTTCCAGACTGAAGCGCCTAGAACCGCATTGTCTTTGGTACTTGGTATTTCTCATTCATATGATATGCAGCAAAACAGTCTCCAAGATGTAACGCAACTCCACAAGACTTGCACATTAAATCTGTTGTTCCTTTCTTTTGTTTTTGGAACATACGTGGCAGTTTCTTCGCTTCCTTTTATTCGTTTCGGAAATACGTAGGCCTATTACTTGGTGTTGCTTTATGTGCCCGGAAAGTCTGTCAACAAGATCATGATGAGACGTACGCGACGTAATGGCGACCTCCAAGTATTGGTCCGCGCATTCATCATAAATAATCGTATCGTCTCTTTCGTCTGCCATGATGAAAGGGCACAAGTACTTACAAAAACAAAAAACTTGATGACGTGTGTAACTTACTGTTACCTGAACAAAACTCCAAGAGAATGCAAAAGATACTAAAGTGCTGTCGCCGGCCATGCGCGATACTATGCTCACGACACCACTGTGATGTCGCCGGCCGTTGACCGCTATTTCGCATGACACCACTGTGGTGTTTCCGGACAGCAGAGTGTTGATATCTAAATGCTATAAGGAAGATTTGACCTGTCTGTACATTGCCTTGTGCTTCTCAGAGGTAAAATACATGCTGCAAGACAACTGTCTCTACCTACACTGCTGTAAATTATAACATACTGGATACATTCGTTGAACTAAACACTTCAATAAAAATACTTTGGTGACCACCTGTACAACGCAAAATAAATATTCTTCTTATTGAAACGTCTTCTTATACTGAAGGTAAGGGCATAATCGTAGTGTTATCAGCTACTTGCAGTACACCGCTGTCGACTTATTTCGCATTGCAATGCAGTTTTGTGCGCATGTAAATGAAATAAACAATTTTCTAACAATGATTTGGTAACCACACAAATCATATAACATGAATTTTGTCTCCCAACAAATTAACTTTATCCTTTATGTAAGCAAGTCTTCAAACAGTTGACAATGGACAGAAAGACACATCTGCAATCGCCGTTGGAAAGAACGACGAAGAGATGCAAGTGTAGTGGCTGATGTGGCAGAGCATGCACCGACGTAGTTTGGCCCTCGTCACAGACTGCGTCTTTGAGTGCTCCCCAGAGAAAGAAATCAAGAGGAGTCAGATGGGGGGACCTCGCAGACCACTGGAAAACAGAATTTCGTCCCATCCAAAGTCCAGGAAAGCTCTCATTCAGTATTTACGTTGCAGGATGGGACAGCCGAGTTAGACAACCGTCAAGTTGCAGCCACACACACTGTCGAAATCCAATGATACCTCTTCTAGAAGAATCGGCACAAAGTTCTTCAGAAAGTTTGCGATCGAATGTCCATTTACAACGCCTCACATGAAGTAAGGCCCCACAGTGTAATTCTGTAAGTCGCCACACCACATGTTTACTCTCCACGGCCGTTGATGTTGCACCTGGTGAAGACAGTGTGGATCTTCGGCTGCCCACTAATGCAAGTTATGCAAATTTTCATTTGCATGGTTAATTAACGTTGCTTCATCGGTAAAGAGCACACGTTGGAAAAACGTAGGGTCATCTCTCAGTTCTTGAAGTTCAAACTGACAAAATTCTGTATGATGTTCAAAATGGTTCAAAATGGTTCAAATGGCTCTGAGCACTATGGGACTTAACTTCTGAGGTCATCAGTCCCCTAGATCTTAGAACTACTTAAACCTAACTAACCTAAGGACGACATACACATCCATGCCCGAGGCAGGATTCGCACCTGTGACCGTAGCGGTCGCGCGGTTCCAGACTGAGGCGTCAAGAACCGCTCGGCCACACCGGCCGGCGATGTTCGAAATCTCAGTCGTCGAATCCCTGATGTAGTGACAGATGATAGGAATCGAAATTCTGTCGGTGCAGGATGCGAATGACACTTCCGGCTGATTCCACATTCCTTGGCAGTGTGTCTCGTACCACAGCGTGGATTCAATTGCGTCGTAGCCAGAACAGCTTCTTCGTGTTATCTGTCAGTTGCAGTCTTCTTTCTTGTTCAATTTTTAACGTTCAAACAGCCTGTCTACATCTACATCTATCTACATCTACATGGATACTCAGCAAATCACATTTAAGTGCCTGGCAGAGGGTTCATCGAACCATCTTCACAATTCTCTATTATTCCAATCTCGTATAGCGCGCGGAAAGAACGAACACTTATATCTTTTCGTACGAGCTCTGATTTCCCTTATATTATCGTGGTGATCGTTGCTCCATATGTAGGTCGGTGCCAACAAAATATTTTCGCATTCAGAGGAGAAAGTTGGTGATTGGAATTTCGTGAGAAGATTCCGTAGCAACGAAAAACTCCTTTCCTTTAATGATGTCCAGCCCAAAGCCTGTATCATTTCTGGGACACTCTCTCCCATATTTCGCGATAATACAAAACGTGCTGCCCTTCTTTGAACTTTTTCATGTACTCCGTCAGTCCTAGCCGGTAAGAATCACACAGCGCAGCAGTATTCTAAAAGAGGACGGACAAGCGTACTGCAGGAAATCTCCTTACTAGATCTGTTACATTTTCTAAGTGTCCTGCCAATAAAATGCAGTCTTTGGTTAGCCTTCCCCAAAACATTTTCTATGTATTCCTTCCGATTTCAGTTGTTCATAATTGTAATATCTAGGTATTTAAATGAATTTATGGCTTTTAGATTAGACTGATTTATCGAGTAACCGAAGTTTAACGGATTCCTTTTAGCACTCATGTGGATGACCTCACACCTTTCGTTATTTACGGTCAACTGCCAATTTTCGCACCATTCAGATATCTTTTCTAAATCGTTTTGCAGTATGTTTTGATCTTCTGATGACTTTATTAGTCGATAAACGACAGCGTCATCGGCAGAAGAGCTAAATGGCTGCTCAGATTGTCTCCCAAATCGTTTATATAGATAAGGAACAGCAAAGAGCCCATAACACTACCTTGGGGAACACCAGAAATCACTTCTGTTTTACTTGATGACTTTCTGTCAACTACTACGAACTGTGACCTCTCTGACAGGAAATCACAAATCCAGTCACATTACTGAGACGATATTCCATAAGCACGCAATTTCATAAGAAGCTGCTTGTGAAGTACAGTGTCAAAAGCCCTCTAGAAATCCATAAATACGGAATCGATCCGAAATCCCTTGTCAATTGCACTGAACACTTCATATGAATAAAGAGCTATTTGCGTTTTACAGGAAAGATGATTTCTAAACCCATGTTGACTGTGTGTCAATAGCAGCTTTCTTCGAGGCCCGCACTAGCGTCTTAATAATTCGTGCAGATGCCTGGCGCATTGGACACTGGTGATATAGATAGATAGCCTATAGCGCTCTATTATTTTTATGGCATTTCCTTTACATTCACCATATAAAAGTAGTACACTAGACTTTCGCTAATCCAGCCCTCAGTACCAGCTTCTCAGTAATCCAGAGCACATCCAAAAACACGTGCACAATGAATAATCGTGCGCAACAATGCTTAGTGAAACAATGCTTTATATACTGTATTTGAATTGTAGCTTTCTTTACAGTTTGGAAACATATCTTCTAAAAGGAAACACGTTGCGCTAGATCTCAAGCAGAAACTCGAAATATTAGATAAGTTAAATCGAGGTTCTAGGCAGAAAGCCATTGCTGCTGAGCTGACTGTTGGACGAGCAACTATTTGTGACATCAAAAAGAAAGAAGATGTTATTCGACAGTACTCAACACAAATGGATAGTGAGTTGGGAAAACGTAAGGTTATGTGAAAGAGTGAAAATGAAGAACTGGATGTAGCTGTTTATGATGGTTCATCCAACAACGCAGTGAAGGAATTCCAGTCAGAGGTTCGATTATAAAGGAAAAAGCAGCTACATTTAAGAAACAGCTTGGTGGTAGTAACTTGTTTGCAGTGAGCGAAGGTTGGTTATCAAACTGGATAAAACGACATGGCATTCGGGAGCTGACAGTCACCAGAGAAAGTCGCTCAGCTAACGATAAGGATGCTGATGAGTTTGTAAGCAAGATACGGAAGATAATAGAGGAAGAAGATTTAACTGTTGATGCCTTGTATAACGCTGACGAAACAGGACTCTTTTTACAAGATGCTTCCTTCAAAAATGTTAGCTGCCAAGAAAGAGAAGGAAGCTCGTGGTTACAGGCAACAGAAACAGTGCATAACATTAATGGCGTGCTGAAATGTAAATGGAAGTCATAAACTACCACTTATAGTGATTAGAAAATCCCAACATCCACGTTGTTTTCAACACACCGACATTAATTGTATTGCGCTCAGAAGAAAGCATGGATGGACAGACAAATATTCTATCTGTGGTTCCATGAAACGTTTGTACCAGCAGTGAGAAAAGAGCTAAAGAAGAAAAAGCTTCCACTGAAAGCTATTCTTATAACTGAAAATGCACCCAGTCATCCTTCAGATGTTTATCTAAAGTCCGATGTAATACATGTACAAGCACTTTTTCTGTCACCGATTGTGACAGCCCTAATTCAGCCCATGCACCAGAGAATTTTGAAATCAATTATCTGTCATGATCGACATTCACTTCTCGTCTCCTTGCTGAACGAACGTGAAAACGACTCTATCGAGACTATGCTGAAGGCGTGGAATGCAATTAACACATGTGATGTTGTTTTCCAAGCAGCTGAAGCGTGGGATAAAGTGACGAGCGCTACCATAATGAAGAGCTGGAGAAAATTATGGCCCTCCATTGATGCCAAGTTGGATCCAGTAGTAAGTGATAGTGGAGAGCCAGTCAGTAGTTGTCTTCTCAAGAGCTATCGAATGCAGTTATAAAAAATATATGGCTTCATTTAAAAGAACGTACTTGCTTCAATATCTCCGTTGGTGCCAGCGTTAGAAACATTAACCGAAAAAATAAATACGTACCCCTCGGCACTCTAACGTTTTCTGAAAACCTCGATTCAATATAAGTAACCATTCACGAAATAAAAGGGGTTTTACGTCTTATAGGACTCATGGTGTACATAAATTTCCAGTGAAAAAATATTTTGAAACATCACAGCTCCAAGAAATGCTGTTACAGATGTAATGCTTGATGTTTCTCTAATGTTCAAGATAATAATAATAATAATAATAATAATAATAATAATAATAATGAAAAAAAGAGGAAAAGTAATCATGAATGAAGTCACAAATCGCATGACAATAAGTTTCGGAAACATGCTGGTGCATCGCATTAAGCCTCCAGTAGAAAATATAGCGATCACTAGAACAAACCTGTAATGTTCAGATACAGTATTACTATTGTACTGCCTGACAAAGTCAAGTCTTTTAAATATCTGGGCATATCGTTGCAGAGCAATATGAAGTGGAATGAGCATGTGAGAACTGTTGTAGGAAAGGCGAATAGTCGACCCCGATAAATTGGGAGAATTTTAGGAAATAGTGGTTATCCTTTAAAGGAGACATGACCTGTTCTTGAGTACTGCTCCAGCGTTTGGAATCTGTACCAGGTCGGATTGAAGGAAGACATCGAAGCAATTTAGAGGCAGGCTGCTAGATTTGTTACTGGTAGGTTCAAACAAAATGTAAGTGCTACATAGATGCTTTGGAAACTCAAATGGGAATCGCTGGAGGGAAGGCAATGTCCTCTTTGAGAAACACTATTGAGAAAATTTAGAAAATAGTCATTTGAAGCTGACTGCCAAGTCATTCTAATGCCGCAAACATACACTGTGTATAAGGACCATAAAGATAAGATACGATAAATTAGGGCTTATATGGCATATAGACGGTCATTTTTCCCTCGCTCTATTTGTGAGTGGAACAGGAAAGGAAATTACTACTAGTGGATAGGGTACCCTCTACTATGCACCATATGGTGGCTTGCAGAGTATCTATGTAAGTGTAGATGTAGAACAACTTTTTGTAAAGAGAAACAACAAAAGAAGTATCCCTTTACGATAGTTTCTTAAGTGAAAGAATTATACAGAATGTAGCACCCAGATCTGAAAACTGCTCTTTTAGACCAGGTCATTTTCTTCCTACTAAAATCCCAGTAAATGTATGCATTTGCACTTATCATGGTAACTTCTGTCTTCTACTGTCCAGTGCAGTCAAGAGTATCGAAAGTTTTCCAAGGAAAAGCACATAGCTTGTAAAGTGACACATCCAAGAAAACCTCATATATTTGGCACATTCCAGAAATGTAAAAAATTAAAGAGATATGAAAAATTCCTGAACTCATTGCCTTTTTGTTCAGATGAACTTATCAGCTAATACAAAGGAATAGTGACAAGTCAGTAAGAGTAGTTAAAGGGATGCTGAATGGTTCTACAGATATTGCTTTCAACATGTTGGTAAACAAATTACAATATTTTCTTATCTACTGTTTCATCAAAAATAAGTAACATTTCCTTTGAAATAACAAAAGCTTAAAAGTTTTCAATTAGCATGATGCAAGTTCGCCAGATTGATTTCACTGAGAACTTTACTTCCACTCAACAGGATACAGTGCATAGTGTTCTCTGGAGTACTGACGAAATCATTATTTAGACAGAAATGGCTAACACAGTTACAAGGCCAGTTTTGTATGCTATTATATCTGATTATTAACAATGCAATAAATTGCCTGATCATGCTTTCAATCAGAAAATACCTTAAACCTAAATTTTCTAATCTTAAAGTGGTGGAAGTATTCTCTCAACATTTCAAACAGTGGAACATATTAGCCAAATAATTTTTAGAAAAAAGATTATGGGTTTGTGTTAAATTAGCATTTCTTTTGTACATCCCATGCAAAAGAGCAGCTGACGATGTTGGAAGAATGCTGAAGCATCATGTGTAGCAGTGTCTGAAAGCTAGACAAATTCTCATTACTCATTGTCTAACTTTTGAACAATGTGCAAAATCCATAACTGATAAAGTTAATATAACGTAAGTTCCAGCAGATGAGGTGAAAACGTGTGCTAACCAGTTAAAGCAGCATTGTAGTTATATCATTTCTTTTCCTTCCATTTAAGTCCACAGTTTCTAAACCACTGGCATATATGCAGTTAACATAGGTTAATTATTTTTGGAAGATGGTGTTCACTTCCATCTCAAAAACTTGTTGCAGCTCAGAGTGTTGGATAAGATATACCCATGAATTCTTACATTATTATTTTCAATGATGAAAACTTTTCACAATCTTTTGGTCAGTGGGTTAATGTTAAACTAGAATCAGAACAATGACATTTGCACAAATTTGCTGGGCAAGTTGTAAGTGAATAACGTGAAAAAACATTTTAGTTTAATTCCTTAACGGAATAGGCGATAAATTTGTATGCCACGAAAAGTTTGATACAAATGAAACTGGCATTTTCCAATTGGTGTGAACTTCGCAAGATTCTGTCACAGATTCTCAGGAAAGATTATGTTTTGTTCAACTAAAATTAAACCTTTCAAAATAGATCTGTTATCTGAATGCTCTTCATTGATTCATAAATGTCACTACACAATGATTTAAACATCTTAGGTATTTGATTTTTATCCTGTACTATCAATTAAATGGCTGTACTATATCCGTAACGCTGATATATTAAATCTGTACCATTAGATTATCTTATCTTCATGTTAGTACCTCACTTCAAACTGCACAAATATTCTCCTCGATCTCTGTCTTTCCGTAATGTTTGAGTCCTGAAATCGTGTTCCACGTGACCTCCGTCTGTGGAAACAAAGTTTGTCCACTGCACGACCGTCCAGGTGGCATGTTGATGACTCCACTCTAAATGTTCCCTTCTATGAAGATGCGTCAGAGGTAGACATACAGCAATAAAGGCCACTCTGCCGAAGTCTTCTGCACACCGTTTGCCTCTATACAGCACGTCCAGTGGATGCTCTGAGCTCACATGCCAGTTGGCATGCTGTACTAAGGTGGTAATGTCATGCTCTTACAGTCAAATAACGGCCCTATCTTCTGAATTCACACGCTGTCGGTCGTGCCCAAGTCTTCAGGATACGGTTTTGGTGTCTATAAACTGTCGCCATCCGAGAAACAATGGAATAATTCAAATTAAGCCTTTGGGCTACATCAGTTTGTGACTGTCCTACTTCCTTCCTTCCTATGGTTCTCTACAGCAGAAGGTCTGGTAGGCATCTTGTCTGTGCCATACTGCACCGTCTGTAACTGCGTACACAGCGATTGTGGATGTGGGACTACCTGACAAACACTACCTCGTTTCATAGATGCCCTGACGTCATCACTGGCATGGTTGTCTGTTGACCAGAATGCCATCTTCCGTGCAGTACACTTACATATGGACATCTGGTTGACAGTTTGCATGATTATACCATGAATGAGACATAGTATGGGGAAACAGCAGTTTGTTGATTTAATTCTGGACACCAGTGTGTTCTTGAATCAGTGAATGTGACTTGTGTGTAAGTTATTGGCTAAATGAATGCCCTCACTTTCAAATGGTTCAAATGGCTCTGAGCACTGTGGGACTCAACTGCTGCGGTCATAAGTCCCCTAGAACTTAGAACTACTTCAACCTAACTAACTGAAGGACATCACACACATCCATGCCCGAGGCAGGATTCGAACCTGCGACCGGTCGGTCATGCGGTTCCAGACTGTAGCGCCTTTAACCGCTCAGCCACTCCGGCCGGCTGCCCTCACTTTCCTGAAGTTTATGTAGCCCTTCCTTACAACTCCATCAGAATCGATGTGTAATTCCTTTTTGTCATCTAAAGTATTCCTCACCAACTTAAGCATATAACATGGATCAAGGAAAAGTGAAACAGAATTGGGTGTATCAGTTAACATTAAAAGTACTACATAAAGTTAATGGGTCCAGAGAACAATCAAAGCAGTTTCCATGTCAATATCTGACAAGGCACCATCATATGTCAAAAATACAACTTTGACTCCTGCGGACTCTGCAGGAACAATGCATTTCCGCACCCAATTTGCTCTTCAAGCTCCACTCATGCTTGTAATTAAAAAATATCCAACAGGCAGTTTTCAACTGCCACTTATACCCACAAACATGAAAACCATTGCCTCTTTTGCTAACAGTAGGTATCTAATTCAATAGCAGAGCCCATGTCAACGCAGCCAAAGCATTTATGGTCATCAAATTTCAAATGTTGTCTTATTGCCATGTCATCCTTTATAAAAATACAAAGAACAAGGTAGTCTGAAACTACTTGAGGTGGCTTTCAGTCTCGAAAGTTCAAATACCTCACTTGTGAAACTAGGTGTGCAATCCACACTTTGATATCATTTACTTATTGTCTGAGGATGTAGCAAGCAAGTATAAAATGTGGCCCTGGCGTAATCATAGTTCCCTGGTATGTGACATTAATTGTTCACTTCTTATTGATACACTTTCCAGCACTGAAACACTTTCTTTATCCACATATTTCTTTAGCAGTGCCTTTATTACATTATTCAAATTAGTAGTTTGCTTCCTGAGGTGGCAGTTTTGTTGCCAAAAAATGGCTCTAAGCACTATGGGATTTAACATCTGAGGTCATCAGTCCCCTAGACTTAGAACTTCTCAAACCTAACTAACCTAAGGATATCACATACATCCATGCCCAAGGCAGGATTCGAACCTGCGACCGTAGCAGCAGCGCAGTTCCGGACTGAGGCGCCTAGAACCGCTCGGTCACAGCTGCCGGTGGTTTTGTTGCCAAAGAAGCTTTGCTTGTTTTCTTCACACACTGTGCACAGTTTTCTCTTCACATTAGCAGTAGGGTCATCATGTGGTGTGTGTGTGTGTGGGGGGGGGGGGGGAGTTTTGATGGGACCTTCTTCTGCCAACAAGTTCATGAAATTCCAAAAGTAGCAACTAATGTTACAACATTTTTTAATTCCATAAATTATCTTTTCTGGAACAGTGGTGACCAATCTCTATTAAGTGTTTCATAGATTGGTTGGTTGTTGGGATTAAAAGGGACCAATCTTTGTGGTCATGAGTAGAAATTTGCACTGCTAGGCAGTTTCTGAAAGCATTAGCAGATATCATTGTGTATCACACGAAATTAACTATTCAATGAAGTGAAACTAACCATGCACCCCATTTATGCTGTCATAAACGTAGCTCACCTATACTAATCATCTCACCACAACATGCAAAAGAAAACAGCAATAGAAATATTTTTGGGCATCGTCACATAGCCTACACACATTAGAAGACACCAATCAATTTCCAGCAGCCTATATAAATCACTTTTAAAATAGGCACCTTGTTAATTTCCCAATAACATACACATACTGCAAAGAATGACTATATACATAGTTTTTCCAAGAAGTACAAAAACTTTATAACTCAATAATTGACGCAGACACACAGCAGTCACATGCACAAAAAAATCATAGGCCATGTTATACATTTTAAATAAATGGTCGCTTCTTGGTGGCACATCAGTACCACATGTAACTACACTGTTAGAAAATTGTTTCATGTACACTGATGAGCCCAAACAATATGCCCACTGCCCACTGCAATGTTGGATGCCACATGGTGGCATTGCTTGCACGTCACGTCACATGGTAACACAAGTATGTAAGTGGAGCAGTAGGGGGGGGGGGATCACTCTAGAGAAGATACGGGCTACAAATGAGAAAAACCATTGAGATAAGTTACTTTGAAAAAGGGCAAATTATTATTATACAGAGCCTGTGAACAAGTACCTCGAAAATATCGAAGCTGGTCGAATGTTCATGTGGTACTGTTGTGAGGACCTACAGAAAGAGGTAGAACAGTGAAACTACCACTAGGCGCTAAATGGTTGGATGTCCACAACTCTTCACAAACATGGGGTTAAGAGGCTTGTCTGATGTTGATCTGTGGCATCTCTGCTGAAAAAGCACAATGCTGGTGCATGTACAAGTATTTTGGAGCACACTATTCATTGTACACTGTTGAACATGGAGCTCCGCAACAGACCACTCCTACACGTTCACATGTCGACCCAACGATATCGTAGTTACGATTGTAGTGGGCACGGAACCATCAGGATTCGACCATCGATCAATGGAAATGTGTTGGCTCCTTGGGTAAATTACATTTTTGCTACAATAGGTCCCTGGCTTTGTCTACAAACACCGCCATTGAGGTTAATGGCGACTGGAAACTTGCAGCGGGTCACGGACGCTCTGGCTGATGGGAGCAGTATTGTGCTATGGAAGACATTCTACTGTGCTGGCGTGGGACATGTGGTATTTATCAGAAACACACTGACAGCTGCGAAGCACTTGCATCCCTTCATGCTCACTTCCCCAATGGCTTTCAGTAAAATAATTGTCCGTGTCTGGGAGCCAGAACTATGGTACAGTGGTTTAAGGAGCATTATACTGAACTCATGTTGATGTCCTGCCTGGCGTAAATCCTATGGAACCCATCCGGGTCGCTATGGGGCGCCAGCACTGCTTACGCAAATCAGCGGCCGTTTTTTACGCAAATTACATGACCTATAATGCCACATAACTCCACAAACCTATCAACAAACTTTTGGATCCTTGATATGCAGAATCAGTGATGTATTTCGTTCCGAAGACGGAGAAACAAGCTACTAAGCAGGTGGTCATAATGTTTTGGCTCATCAATGTATATATGTATCATGCACTTAAAAATTACAGTCATGTATGAAACATCTAGTACAACTTACACACTATGAGTATGTGGGAAACGATGAGAAAATGCACGGCATGGCCCCATCTCTGAGGCGAACATTTCATGGTGACATTTGATCTTGGAAATGCTCTGAACATATTCTACTGTCGGCCAGAGTGGTCGAGCGGTTCTAGGCGCTACAGTCTGGAGCCGCGCGACCGCTACGGTCGCAGGTTCGAATCCTGCCTTGGGCATGGATGTGTGTGACGTCCTTAGGTTAGTTAGGTTTAAGTAGTTCTAGGGGACTGATGACCTTAGAAGTTAAGTCCCATAGTGCTCAGAGCCATTTGAACCATATTCTACTATATTTTGTTGGTTCCCAGCAATGCCTTGATCCACAAATTTTTCCTTGTGGCGTCCTTTGGGAAACTATTTATCGTAAACATAAAAGTCTGAAGCCAATGAGTGAAATCACTGAAGCACCCAGTCCTTGTTTAAACCATAATTATTTGTTTAGCTGCAGTATTTACCTGTGGAAAGTAACAGCTGACTTTCCGCTTCTGTTAGGGCATCCGTAGGCACCACAAGTAACCATTCTGATGTTATTATTTCGAAAACAACACAGAAAAGGGCACATGCTACTTAACCACAGTCTAACATAACAGTCGCGACACTCACTGCTGTTAAAGTTGTTACTGTATGACAGATGGAGGGACACTAGCGCTCCAAGCGGCGAATAAAGTGAACATCAGACGCGTCGTAAGCATAATGTTCGTTTCGCAACCATTTCCTACGTAATTTACGAAATATTTGAGGTATTTTCTTGCCTCCAAGGGATTGTGTAGTATCAGAAGGCATATATGTTTCTAAAAATGATTCTACAATAAGCGCAAGTATGGACAAAAACCACGAATCGAGTGGCAAGCTACAACACATTCGTAAAGAAACACTTGTGACGTTGGATAGAAATGCAGCTTACCTCGTTGATATCAAAAGAATATAAACACACAGATTCTCACGTGCCCACAAGTACGACCGTCATCTTTATGTTATTCTAAGTGGGACAAGCAACTGCCAAACAGTGGGTGAACTATGTTGAAAACATTATAATAAGCTGATTACATTAAATTTCACGCAAAACCAAATATTTGAATAATTTTTAAACAATCTGTAAGTGAGCAAGGTGCTAACAAAATAATGTCATCATATGAAGGAAGCAAGAAAAATTAAGTGACTAACAACAGAAGTGAATGAAATACGTACCAAACATTACGCTTTTTTAAGACACGAATAACTGCACTTAATAACCACTTCATCATCAAAGCAGGTCTGTGTTGACGATTTACACAAATCTGGCACTGATACAAGGAGAGCTTAACTGGCTGCTTCTGTCATAGGACTGTTTTACAGGTTTAGATGGATTGTCGAATCTTAGTGGCAGTTTCCTCTTCGTCGTCAGTTGAGGTGGCTTATTTGGGATGTCTAACAGTGTGGGTACTGCATTCCACACAAATTTATTATTGTTTGCCTTCATGAACTGTTTTGTTCGAAATGTAGCGAACAAAACCTAATATTATTATAGAGTTAAACTGGGTCTTTTTTCATAAGGTCTTCTCGTCTGCTATTAACTAGTCACTTTCTGCCACTAAAACGAAACATTAATCATTAATTCACATGTAGTTTGCAAGTGAATCCTGACGATACAAACGCTCCAGCTTGTAAAAACCATTGTAGAAATCAAAATAAACAACCGCTCTTCGCTTTCACGATCGTGCCGTACTCACAGTTTAAGTTACTGGCCGCATGGGGCGCTGCTGGCGCGGTAGGCAACAAAATCGAGGCAAAGTGTCGCGGCTATTATGTTAGACTGTACTACATACAATGTTTTGGTCTCAAAGAAATGGCGGACTCCCTAGCTTTACTTTTACGGCGTTAAGCCCGGTCCACACGCAACGATCTGTCTGCGCAGACATCGGCGCAGATGTCTGTACATGCAAAAGATCGCTGCAAATGTGGTGTGTTCACACGACACAAACCCCAACCTACTACTCGCCCGCCATCTGTCGGTGTAGAAAAGAAATATCAGTGGCAAGCGACTACGCTCCCCGAAAACGTCAAAATTTAATTCAGTTATTTTGAAAAATAGAAATGGAGGAAGTTCTGTTGTGGTCTGTGTTCACAACTTGTGTTGCAAAAAACATTCAGACCAACCGCAGGAAACAGAGAAAGCGGTCAAAATGGTGCAGACAGTGGCTGCTAAAGCGAAAGCAGTTTTGTCACGTAAATTTACTGCGAGAGTTGCAGGGCGAACCTGTTTTGTTTTACATAACTTCGTGTTCCATTTCCTCGCACATTGGCACTCCAATTTCATCTTCAATTGTACTCCTGCTTGGTCTTGGCGTTTCTTGATCGCTAAGAAAGCCAAGTAGATCAAAATACCATAACGTTGGCTGGTATACTTGATCTACTCCTACACCAGATCTTCTAGATTTCTGAACTTTGGATAACTCTTTTCGGTAAACAGTTCGCTGACAGACTAATTTACTTGACTTGCCTTCATGAACTCATCTTTCAGGAAAGCGTAAATAGCTTCACATGTGTTGGGTATTATTTCACTCAATGCTTGTTTCGATATTGCAGATGAAAATTCCAAATCATTGTAGCTCCTTCCTGTTGCTAGGAATCTTAATGTTACTGCCAGGCGTTCATGGGGAGAAATTTCCCTTCTCATACAAGTATTTTTCTCATAATATGAGGGGTTACATGCTTTAAGAGATAATTATAAGTTTCGACATCCATCCGCAAATAATTTCGCCAGTTCGCAACGAAATTATTTTTTTATTACCGTTTCTCTGTTTGCCGAGGCGCCAACTGCCCGCAATTTTTCAATTAGAGCATTGTATGCTGCTGTCTTTTTGTCTCGGTCACTATATTCTTTACTTTTAATCTTCCACAAACATGGGTGGTTTCTGTATATTTCAATGAATTCACTTACAAACTCTCGAGAACACTGACGAGTATCAGCCATTTTAATGCCCTGTGCACACAAATAAAAACACTAGACTGAGCAAACAGCTGTTTCGCGCCAGATTTGCGACGATCTCCTGTCCACACGCTCCAACTTGTCTGCGCAGATGTGGTTTGAACCGACAGATTTGAGAGGTTTCGCTCAAACCTCCAACTCCAACTTCCAGGTTTGCACACACCTCAGGTTGGTGCAAATCTTCTGTTCACACGCAACGATCTGTCTGCGCAGATGTGATGTGCGCAGACATTTGCGCAGACAGATCGTTGCGTGTGGACGGGCCTTAAACCTGGAAGTTGGAGTTGGAGGTTTAGGCGAAACCTCTCAAATCTGTGGGTTCAGACTACATCTGCGCAGACAAGTTGGAGCGTGTGGACAGGAGATCGCCGCAAATCTGGCGCGAAACAGCTGTTTGCTCAATCTAGTGTTTTTATTTGTGCGCACAGGGCAGTAAAATGGCTGATACTCGTCAGTGTTCTCGAGAGTTTGATAGTGAATTCATTGAAATATATAGAAACCACCCATGTTTGTGGAAGATTAAAAGTAAAGAATATAGTGACCGCGACAAAAAGACAGCACCATACAATGCTGTAATTGAAAAATTGCGGGCAGTTGGCGCCTCGGCAAACAGAGAAACAGTAATAAAAAAAATCGTTGCGAACTGTTTACCGAAAAGAGTTATCCAAAGTTCAGAAATCTAGAAGATTTGGTGTAGGAGTAGATCAAGTATACCAGCCAACGTAATGGTATTTTGATCTGCTTGGCTTTCTTAAAGCTTCGCCCTGCAAATCTCGCAGTAAATTTACGTGGGAAAACTGCTTTCGCTTTAGCAGCCACTGTCTACACCATTTTGACCGCTTTCTATGTTTTCTGCGGTTGGTCTGAAGGTTTTTGCAACACAAGTTGCGAACACAGACCACAACAGAACTTCCTCCATTTCTATATTTCAAAATAACTTAATTAAATTTTTGACGTTTACGGGGAGCGTAGTCGCTTGCCACTGATATTTCTTTTCAACACCGACAGATGGCGGGCGAGTAGTAGATTGGGGTTTGTGTCGTGTAAACACACCACATTTGCAGCGATCTTTTGCATGTACAAACATCTGCGCCGATGTCTGCGCAGACAGATCGTTGCGTGTGGACCGGCCTTTATTACCTCCATGGATTGAGCGGAGAGTTTCGCTTCGACCATAGATATTAGTATCTATCACAGTCTAATATAACAGTCGCGACACTTACTGCTGTAAAAGTCGTTGCCGTTTGACAGATGGAGCGACACTAGCGCTCCAAGCGGCAGGTAAGGTGAACGTCAGACGCGTCGTAAGCATAATGTTTGTTTGCATCTATTTCCTACGTAATTTCCGAATTATTCGAGTTATTTTCGTGCCTCCAAGAGTTTGTTTAGCATCAGAAGGCATATATGTTTCTATTAATGATTCTAAAATAAGCGCAAGTATGGACAAAAACCATGAATAGAGTGGCAAGCTACAACACATTCGTGAAGAAACACTCGTGACATTGGACAGAATTGCAGCTTACCACGTTGATGTCAAAAGAATATAAACACACAGATTCACATGTAAGAAGCACAGACCTGTATCTCTACATGCAAAAGCGATCGACAGCTCGTTTATCGTTCTGTAGGCCTACTGTGTGTGTCATTGTCGCCACAAGTACGACCTTAATCTTTATATTATTCTAAGTGGGTCAAGCAACTGCCAGATAGTTGCAGAAATATGCTGAAAACATTATAATGAGCTGATTACATTTCACGAAAAACCAAATATTTGAATAATTTTTAAACAATGTGTCTGTAGGCACTTTCCTTGTCTCGTAATAGTTTCGCTCGATCTGCACAATCTGACACTTCACACGCTTTTGTAAGACACGAACAGCTGCACTTAATCTAACCACTTTATCGTCAAAGCACGTCTGTGGTAACGATTCGCACGAATCTTGCACTGATACATGGAGAGCTGAAATGGCTGCTTCTGTGTCATACGATTGTTCTACAGCTTTAGATTGACTGTCGAGTCTTTGTGGCAGTTTCCTCTTCATCGTCAGTAGAAGTGGCTTATTTGGGATGTCAAACAGTGTGGGTACTGCATTCCACACGAGTTTGTTATTGTCTGCGTTCATGAACTGGTTTTCTTCGAAATGTAGCGGACAAAACCTAATATTATTATACAGGTAAACTGGGTCTTTCTTCATAAGGTCTTCTCGTCTGCTATTAACTAGCCATTTCCTGCTCCTAAAACGAAACATTTATCATTTATACACATATAGTTTGCAAGTGAATCCTGACGATACAATTTAGTAACATGATGGTATATACCTCTCAGGATCCTTAGGAAACCTAAAAAGACACAGCTGTGGTGTCTTCTTCCTGTTGTTGCTGCAATTTATTGCGCTACAAACGCTCTCGATGGTAAAAATAATTGTAGAAATCAAAATAAACAATCACTATTTGCTTTCACGATCGCGCCGAACTCACAGTTCAACCTACCAGCCGCTTGGGGCGCTGCTGGCGCTGTAGGCAACAAAATCGAGGCGAAGTGTCGCGACTGTTATGTTAGACTGTGGTATCTATGGTCGAAGGAGTTTCTTAACAGTGTAATCTTTGGTGCGTATGTGTTTACTGAAATGTCAGTGAAGGAGGGAGTTGTGCGTGCAACAGTTACATAAGAAAGGAAGTATGACAACTATTGTATCTCGTTGTTTTGGTGTTAGTGCTGTTAAGTGGTAGTGTTGTCAACCGTTTGTGTGATCTGTGATCGTTGTCATGGAATCGTACGATGAAGATCTCAATGAAAATCCTTTTTTTCACATGTTGCAGACGGAACACACAGAATTGTTTCAGAAAGCAACTGTCGAAGGATGGATAATTTGTGTACCGTGTGAAGGATCAGTGCCAAAGTACGCTCTTACCGTAGAGGATTTTTTTAGCCACATCCTGATTCCGAGCGACGAATTACCAGAGAGTCATTTTAGAACGCTAAATGATCGGGACGTCCGTATTTGTAATCGTGTGGTTACAGTGGAAGAAAACGATATTTCGAGACCCGTGACAACTCATATTCTGTTCGAAGAAACGTATTACACAGATGATCTATTGAAGTATAAAGTATTATGTTTAGAACACCCACTTGAACGTCATTCAGATTTTGGTCCAGTGAGCAGTAACTCCTCAGTCGTCATTAGTATTCAGACTTTGAGGGACTGTATAGACTTGTTGTGGACGGAAAGTAGAGGTAGGGATGTACTTGAAAAAATTGATCAGTTGATTCGTGATTTTCTTTCGTGTAATAATAATTTGGAGTTTGAACCGCTTCAAGTGCAGAAAGATTTAGTTGGTAGTCTGTACACAATTTGTTTACAGAATGCTCTAAGAGACAGCCGTCTACGAGAAAGAACAAGTACAAATAAACATCTTCTTGAGAATGTTAAATTAGCAGTGGAAACCTACATGCTTCACACTGTGTACAAGAAAGTAATAAAAGGTGTAACAGCCTGTACTGCTCATGACGACGCGAATTTGAATAAAATCATTAGGAATCTTTCAGATATCCAGTTGAGAGATTTAGGTGTTCGCCAAGATCTATATGATACTGTGCCTTGGGCGAAGCAGGAACTCGCTCGTATTGATGGGTACAGTACTGTATTGGGCAAGGTTGGCTGTCTGAAACGTATGTTGGGAGCCATCACAAAGCAACATCCTAGCAAGAACAGTCCTGACCTTTTTGTTGGTAATGTTATTGCTGCAGATGATCTGTTGCCTATGATAGTTTTCCTTGTAATTAAAACTGGTCTACCTAACTGGATTGCTCACTTGACATTTATGAAACAGTTTCATTTTTCAAATCCGTCTAAATGTCAAGTGGATGAATACAGTTTCTTAATTACATCTTTAGAAGCTGCAATTGAACACATTAACTCTGGTCTTTTCCTAGGATCTTCCATTCCAGAAGCTCAAATAGTTTATGAAGAAAAATATGACAAGTACAAGAAGGATGATGAGGAACAACAGAGAGTGTCTGCTGAGCCTAGTGGTATTGAATACTTGTTTGAACAGATAAAACTGGGAAATGAAAGTGAGGTGAAAGATATTCTGGATAGAAGCATTGGTTCAAATTGTATGAGAGAGAGAGAATCATCTACCAAGAAAAATGATATAATATTGAAATTATGCCATCCATTATGTTCCTGTGATAAATGCGAGAGTATCATTTCGAAAAGCTTGTGCAACACCACTCCCACAATTAATTCATGTGATGACAGAGGTTTCACAGCACTCCATGTGGCCTGCATGTTTGGGCGCCCAACTATGGTTGATCTTCTTCTGAAGTATGGTTCTAATGTTAATGCCTGTGACTATAGTGGTTCAACTCCTGTGCATTATGCTGCTGCCAAAGGTTATCAGAATGCACTGTTACTGTTGGCTCATGCAGGTGCACACATAGATATTGCTGACAACGAAGGCAATACTCCACTTCATTTGGCATGTAATAATGGCCACGAAGGCTGTGTGAAGGCAATCATATATTTTGCTGAACATGTTGGACTGAAATTAAATATTAATTGCGCAAATAGTCAAGGTAATACTGCTCTTCATAATGCTGCTCGCTGGGGTTATGAGGGTATTGTCCATTTGCTTTTGGAAAATGGTGCACGGCCAGGAGCAGAGAATAAACGCCACATAACACCCCTTGATTATGCCCACAACATCCACATTACAAGGCTTCTGATGAGGGCCATAAAAACAATGCCACCAAGTGGTTTAATGCCTGGTAGTAGTAATGGCATTGTAACAAACCTCACATCAAAAAGCAAAGAACTCCATGTAGCAGCTTCATCAAAGAAGACTCTTGATTTCAGTGACAGTGTGAAACCCAGGAAAGTGTCAGGTGCATCGCTGCAGAAAGGTTCAAAGACAAAAAAAGTATTTTATGGAGTCTTGCCCGAGACTACACAGGGGATGCGGAATGTAGAGAAGCTTCTGAAAGCAATAGCTGCTGGTGACACAAGACTTGCTTGTTATTACATGGGACTTGATGCTAATGATGAAGCTGCATCACAGAAGGCAGAACAGCCAGAACAACAGCATGAAAAATGTCACCCATTATGCACTTGTGAAAAGTGTCAACCGGAAAATGATGTTAATTCAGATGAAAATGGAACTGATGAAGAACACTCACACCATATACTTGATGTTAATGTTTGTGATGGTGAGGGCTTTACACCATTACATGTTGCAGCTATGCATGGGCGTTTAGATCTTACACGTTTGCTGATTGATGCTGGTGCACTAGTAGATGTACGGACTCGGACCAAAGCTGCAACACCACTTCACTTTGCTTGTCAAAATCAGAGACTTCAGGTTGTGCAGCTTCTGTTAAGGCGGTCTGCAGATCCAGATATTCAGGATTGGCATGGGAACACAGCTTTGCATTATGCTTGTTATGTTGGCAGCATAAGACTTGTTGAAACATTGTTGCAGCTTGCATCTCCAAGGTTGGATTTGAAGAATGCATCGGGTAAATCAGCAGTACAGGAAGCTGAAGAGAAGATGGCTCTTACCATTGTCAAACTGTTGCGTGGAGGGAAGCAATTTGTTGGAAATGGTGATGAGAGTAAAGACTGCTGAAGGGAATTGTGTACTGAATGGTTTTGCTACTGAGTGAAAGAAAAAATATTTTAGTACAGTATTTACCAGTATCAACATTTATATTATGTCTATATGTAGTTACTTTTTGGCCTGTGAGCAACATTCATTGATGTTAAGGCTTCATTTGCTTGCTTCAGAAATTAAGACATATAGATGTTATTAGTGTATTATTAAAATAACTGTTAGCAGTTTCCCTATAATTTAACTGTTTCAAGATCTCTGTGTTCAACAAGTCATTCAGAAACCTTATGTTTCAAGAATGCTGTATATTTATTATACACCACAAGATTCAGATGTTAGTAGACAGTGCATTGTAATTTTCTTTTATCAGCCTAAGTACAGTGTACAACATAGTCCTGAAAGAAATGAATTCTTTGTGCGAGAATGTGTTTTCGTAATATTCCATGAAGTAGAATCTTCATGTGTCTGTTATTAGAGGAATTAATTCATAAAGTAAGAAAACTGTTTGAGCAAAGTGTCCAGTTGCGATAAAATTCTCTTGGAAGTGCAGAATAAATAATGGATTAGCGAACACAGGTCTATATGTTGTCATCTGATGGGTTTTTTCTTTAGCTACTAAAGAATTGTACTGTATATGAAAAGTGAAATGTAAACAAAAATGAGCAAAGGTAATGCTGATGCTTATATGACTTTTATGAGGCCTTACTGAATTTATATTTGTTTCTGACTGGTGTTGATTTTTAAGGCTGGTGGCCTTCATGGTGAAAAAGCAGTTATAAGCAGATAGTAAACAGTACAACATTTTGAATCTGTCTTTCATTTTTAAGTACTAAATTGCTATACTGTGGAGCAGTGAAAAGTGCTATTCTCTTGTACTTGAAAGGCATTACTTTACAATGATATGCAAAAGCACATGTGTGTGTTTTACAATTTTCTTTGCCTTTGAAAGATCTGTCACCAATTTATTATTTCCATCACATTTAGCAATGTGACTTGGTCAGGCACTTCAGAAAAAGTGCCACTATTCATGACTTACCTTAGTTATGTTCTTTACAGTGATGGTCTCCTGTTATAGGAATATATTGCCTTACTATACTTTTGATTTTCATTTTGTTAAGAGTTCATGGTTGCTGAAACCCAATTTTCATTCAGAAGACCATACATTTTGAATTATGATATGTTTTACTTCATTAGTAGATTTTGCGTAACCATTCAGTACAAGTGATCTGTAAGCTTTATGGTTTTACTGTGATCTCCCCAACAATATCCCATGAAAGTCAATGCTATTTTGGAGTTGTTTGTGATCCACAGCATTCTGTTATTTTTTATTAGATTTTTTTTTTATTTTTATAACTTGTTCCAAACCATATATGTTTAATGATGCAACATAGGCTGCTTTAATCTGAATCCTGGGTAACTGGCATTTTTATGGTGTGTGTATGCATGGTTGCATAAATCTTGATGTTCTTATTGGTGCTAACCATTTGGTGCTATGTAAAGTAAATCTGCTTATTTTTAAATTGTTATTAATTACTTTATGTGGTATGTTCATGGTTTTTGTAACAGCAACATTAATGCAGTGGCAGTTACTTTTGGAGATTAACACTTGGAATTTTGAAGTAATAATTTGTTATTAAAAGATATGATTGAAGGGAAATTACAAAACCATTCTCAGCAGAAGGAAAGATTGGAACTGAAGATGTTCATTGTGTAAAATATTTCTAAGTTGGGTTTCCACATGCACTGAAAACTTTCTTATGGATACTCCTCACTGTCTGCATTATAAAACACTTTGCTGTCTGTAAAACTGACAGTCAGAGAAGTTAAAAGCTGTTTCATTTACTGGCGTAGTATCACTTCCTGCAACACTGCTGAAGAGTCTCTACTGATCATGATAACAGGTGGAAATTCATCCATTCTGCTTCTGTTCATTCTCTTGGCCCTGTTTTATTTCATAGTCTATCTGACACTGTGTCAGGGAAGTGAGATTTATGTGTAACTAGCTAGGTACTGTTTGTGGGGAAGTGTACGTTTAGAATCAGAGGAAGATGTGATAGAAATTAAAGAGGGAAGCCATTGCCAGAGATTGCACACGCCTTCTGAAGAAATTTCACAGAAACGAAAATAAAATCACAATCTTGTGTATGATAAGTTTCACTCTTGCCATTCTAGGGGCATTCGTGCATTGTATTTGAGTGTCACATTGTGTCTTCTGAATATTTCACATGTATCAAACAGAGATTTAGTGTAACTACAGTCTGGGGAATGCTTCCACAATGAAATATTCTTTCTTCCAGATGTGCTGGTCCTGCAAATTTGCATGAGAACTTCTGTGAAGTTTGAAAGGTAGAAAGTGAGGTACTGGTGGAACTAAAGCTGTGAGTGCAGGTCGTAACTCATGTTTGGGTAGCTCAGTCAGTGGAGCACTTGTTCAATGTCCCAGCTTAGAGTCTTCATCTGGCACACAGGTTCCACCTGTCAGGAAGTTTCACTCAGTAATTTGTTGACCGTTAATCTCCATGTTGACTGTGTGGTTACCCATGTGAATAGGAACTGTTTACTCAGTTTTGCGTGTCATCCTTATGACAATTTGAGAGAGAATGTAGTAACTTTTTTCTACTCCAGGTCACATTTATTTAAGCTGATAGTCATGGTGATGGTTGGATTTGGTTGTTTCGGGGAGAAGACCAGACAGCGAGGTCATCGGTCTCATCGGATTAGGGAAGGATAGGGAAGGGTCGGCCGTGCCCTTTCAGAGGAACCATCCCAGCATTTGCCTAGAGCGATTATATAATCACGGAAAACCTAAATCAGGATGGCCAGACACGGGATTGAACCGTCATCCTCCTGAATGCGAGTCCAGTGTGCTAGCCAATGCGCCACCTCGCTCGGTCACTAGTCATGGTGAAAACTGTTATGCCTTACAGCTGTTCAGTGAGACATTAAAGAGCTCTACTAACAGAAGTGTCTAATTTATTGACTATCATCACAAGTCAGTCAGATGCTTTTGGCTTGATGTTTCATAGCCGAACCATTTTCTCATAGAGCTTAGGACTTGTTAGTAATTTGTTCTAAAGAAATGCTCATGACTTTTTGTACTTTTCCACTCTTTGTTATTACCTTGTATTGCCTGAGTAATGACATGCTTTAATTTTCCATCCAAGATGTCAAACACTGGCATGTCATGTGATGCTTCTTCTTTCCTTTCTACCCTGTTGATTTTATGTACAGTGGTTTCCTTTTATTTGTGCTTGTAGATTGTTTGCAGAATTCTCCAGATGCTTCACATCATCTCTATACTTTTCTCTTTGGCTTGTGCTTTAATTGTTGACATTTATAGGTACTATTGTAGTGGGTGGATTGATTTCCAAAAACTATTCTAGATAAATCTCTTGATTGGGAGGATGAAGATGCAGAATGGACTTAGCTCAGACTTAACAGAAGCAAAAGTGATTTCACTGCTGATGATGATTCTTCAGTTTAAATATCCACACTGCTTGACAGATCTGTTTAAACTGTGGTTAATTCACTTCATTGGGAAAAACAAGTTAATAAAGTATATCAGTGTTTACATAGGTAAACAGTACTGCCACAGATGATTAATGATCATACTTATTAATGTCTTGTAGAGTGAAAACAGCATTATAACATACATACATAATGGTCTGCAACAAAGCTGCAGAAGTATACCAAGTTGCTCTTGCTGGTTTGTGAAGACAAAAAACCTCACTCTCCAACTGCTGCTGCTGCTGCTACCATGGCATCAAGGGAAGGTGTACCGCACTCTCAGTAGTCATACTGTTAATTTCTGATTGAGAATAAACAGTTATATTATCCATAATTTCTTACAGAAAGTTGTTTAGAGTTCATCTGTGTATGCTTATGGCATTCTGTAACAATACAGTAATTACGCTGCCTTAGGTATGGTAATTATTCTGAATATAATTGAAAACATACACAACTCATTTAATTTTTCTTTTGAAATAGTAGGTATGTACTTCTAATGGCTGTAAGGTGTTAAGCAATGTCACAACTTGTTAGTGCTGCCAAATCAGTTAAATATTGCAATCAGTTTAATATTATAGCAGTAGGAATCCACATTACAAGTACACTAAGATGTTGTCTTTTCTTATCCGTAAGTTATGTGCAGATGAATTCCCTATCCTTCATTTTGGGAATTTTTTTGTATAGCTGCAAGCGTTCTTCTATATTATGATTATAATAGTGGTGTGGATGTAAGAAGACAGGTGGTGGCATGATGCACAGTGCCAAGGAGCATGTACCACTTCATGCTCCAGCCATTAATGTAATTGTATCATGTCTGCCTGTAGTACACACTCTGGGGCTGTGTTAAGTGTTGATTTTCATATTAGTTTAGATATGATGTGGTTAATTAGCCACTATACTCTTCATTATGAGTGGCATGCAGCAACACAATAAGTATTATATTAAGGATCAACAGTGATAGTTTCCAAAGCACATAAATTCTGGCAGGCAGAGCCAGAAGTGGAAACTGTGGCCAGATACAGTGCTCACCCATGTGTTGACAGTTAGTGGGGTAAGCAACAGCTGGAGTGTGAGGTACAGGATGGGGCAGAGAGCACACTGGTCACACCAAAAAGTGTTCTGTCTGTCTCTTTGCACAGAAGCTGTTGTACAGCTGCCTTCTTACGTGCACCACGATATACTGAAAAGATTTCTTCGAGCAACTGTGTAACTACACTTTTCACAGGAGCCAGCATCTACTACAGGAGGGTGTTATCAATAGACATGGGTACAAATTTCTTCACGCGATGTTTTAGGACACCATTCTAATGGATACACACAGTTTAAAACAGCAATTTGTCTTTAGTGGAAACTCCTTACATTCAAGCAACTGTGCAACAGATTCATGATAATTCCCTTGAAGGTTAAAGAATGTGGCATTGTTTAGAAGTACTATGCACATCATGTCAACATGAAGTTTCACTACCTCCCTGCCCTCTTTGCCCCCCCCCCCCCCCCTCCCTTTTCCCATAGATCTGTCTTCACCACAGTCAGGTTTGGTTGTACCCAACTTACAATGCGACTTACAATGCATAGGTGCCCCTCGAATGGCAAGAGTGAATCATATCATCTTAGTAATAGTAATAGATATACCTTCTTCTGAACATGCAGTTTGTTGAGTATTTCGCTGATGTCTTTGTTCCTTATACATTAGCATTATTTTTATGAAGAGTAATACCACAAATTGTATGTTGCTGTTACCTCTGGATATGCCAGTGGCTCTGAATACCGGAAGAACTTTTGTTTCTCACTACAGCACAATAGGGTAGAACACTCTCCACCTCATCCCACTCCTACAAAAACAGCTGAAACACGAGTGCAGGCAGTAAATTAAATCTTGTGCTTACTGTTTGGGAAAATATTAATGAAAGACAATGGTGATATTTACAAATAAATTTATGTAAGACATGTAATTGAACTAATTTCAAAGCATTAATAACAAATGAGACTGCAGGAAACAATTGATATTTATTTCCAGACTGTGTACAATGTGAAAAGATAAAGGAACATTGAGCATGTGGGACAAAATTTTTTCTTTTTTCTTTTGTTAATTTGTAATAGTGTGTCTAGTCATGCCTTATGAGAATTGGTTGAACATTGTGGGAATTAAATCCATCTAATTTTTTTTGTGACATTATAATTGACAAATATTGTCTAACTAAACATGTGTGTAACTAACATGTTTGTAATTTAATATGGAAAGAAATTCTTTGAAATCTTGACCTTCTCTTGTAAGTTTTTCTGTTACTGTTTTTATTAATATGTGATGAGAAGGTCTCACTGTTATTTTTGGCGAAAAGAGAACCATAACAATACTTACAGCCAAGGTAACCCCTTTTTGAACCATTTAGTAATGAAACTATGAAACAAACTGAATTTGACAACAAGTTATTCCTGGAAACAACTTTCATTATTTCAAGTAAGTACTGAATACACAGAAATGAGGAAAGGCTTTGCAACTGCTCTTGTTTTAGTTGAACTATATACACACAACCACATAGACACATAAATGCACCCACTGGCAGTGATTTTTACTGAAGCCAAAGGCTGGGGTGTTTGGAGTGTCTGAGTGGTTATGGGTGGTACAGTCTGTACTCATTTTTGTTTGCTTCCATCCTAGAATTTCACTTATTGAAGTTTGCAGAATGTATTATAGAATTGGAATATTCAGAGATGTTTGATTGTGGAGGTTCTTGTTCATTTAATATAGGGATTCAGTTGCTCTGTTTGTACCAATTTACCCATATTGCTAAAATGTATTGTTGAGCAGAATCTTTTGTACAATTTCGTACAATCATCTTGAATTACCTTGTATTTCTCCCTAGTCACACGGAATCCCGTTTTGAATAGGAAGGCAGCCAAATGGAGCTTTGGATTACTGTGATACTGATAATTGTAAATATCATTTGTAAATGTTTTTGTATATGCTCAGCACGTTATCTTAAAGTCTTGATAATTGTCGATAGGTCTGTATTTTTATGCTGGAATCTAGCTTCCGTATATGTTGAAAACTAAAACCAACTGGAGAAAGTGTTTTGTTAATTTTATATTGTATGTGTAAATAGATGTAATTTTTTTAAGACTGAAAGATTTTGATGTCACAACTGGAAGCATTGTAATTTGTATCAGACTGATTTTTTTCAGCAAATACATATTCTTAATTACAACTGCCTGTTTTGAATTTAGTTTTAACTGCTTTTGTTTTTGATGCATAGTGTTTCTGGATAAAGCAGATCAGAATATCTATGAAAGAAATGTGAATAATTAAAATGTGAAGAATCAGTAAAGATCAGCATCAAAGAGACAGTCAATTTCAGCTTCATGTGAAAGGTAACATTCTTTTTCAGAACTTGCTATCCACAGTACACATTGTGGGAAATGTGCTTGATATGTGGTCATTAGAGAATATATATAATGGGAGATGCTGGCAATACTTTTCAGTGAAATTGCGAACATCTCCTGTACCAAAGTGCTAAGTTGTCTTTGGAGTTGTTAGGAAATTTCTGTCCATTAAATTCAATGAAGTTGATAACAGATTTCCAACTAGTGACAGGGTATTCCACTGATCTTTGTTTCTCTGGAACATCTCAAGTTATGTAGCACAGGAGCAGAGCTAAACAAATGGAAAGAGAGAAATAATATGTTAAGAAAGATGTAGGAGATGCAGTGCAAGCAACAGCAGCACTGAAAAGGTTCATTACACTAGGAGAATAATACGTTAAACTGTGTGTAACTATGCATTCTACAATATTGAACAGTTCCTAGTATTAGTCTATTACAATAAATTCCGGTATTTGTAGTAATGAAAAGGCAAATGTAAAAGATATGGCAACACTAAAATTGCACGTTTTACTACATTGTGAACTACACTCATTACACTGAAATGGATAATAAAATTATAAACAGCCGACCAGTTGCAATGGATAAAGAATTCTTTACCTAGGTTTCGACAAATATAAGTTTGTCTTCTTCAGAAGGTGGCAATTTTACATTAGTAAGGACTAATGTACCATCGCTGTTTTTACAAATGTCGGCATAGATCCATTTGTCAAAATTGAAATATAGCCCAATATTTCAATTTTGACAAATGGATCTATGCCAACATTTGTAAAAACGGCGATGGTACATTAGTCCTTACTAATGTAAAATTGCCACCTTCTGAAGAAGACAAATTTATATTTGTCGAAACCTAGATAAAGAATTCTTTATCCATTGCAACTGGTCGGCTGTTAATAATTTTATTACGTGGTACCGTTGCTGTTGTGCAGCTATGTTTAAAATACTGAAATGGGTAAAGAAGCTTTTTAATATATTAAGGAACCACTGAGCTTCGTAGCACACAGACACACTTAACACTGCAGACAATTTCACCAGCTTTGAAATGGACAAATCCTCTTTACAGTATAAGTGTGTACTTGGGTGCATGCTTGCAACCCCCCCCCCCTCCCCCCCCCCCCCCCCCCCCCCCCACACACACACACAGATTTTATTATGTATGGTCAGCTATGCACACGCTCATTCATGCAGTTGCTCTTTGTCTCTCTACCATTTTTGACTTTGAGACTTGAAGATTCATCTACATAGTTATGTCTGGCTGAGGGTAAGGAGCCACTCAGTCGCTTGATTGTTGATCATGTTCATTTTCCACATCAGTTTGTGGGACTTTTCTATTATTATTCACTGATTTAAAGTATGTGTTACAGTATTTGAAGATGGCTGCAAAATTATATATATTTTTTAATTGATTTATCAATTTTGACAGTATGTCAGTTTTGAGGAAGGATACAAGGTTTTACAGTTCAAGAGAAAACTAATTTTCAGTTTCTTAAACAGATTTCAGGTTATTCAAATCAAACAGCAACTGTTCTTACAACTAACCCAAGCACAAACACTTCAAATCGTGAAGCTTCTGTTTCACTTGCATCACATATTAACAATTTGTAAATGTCAGCCAGGTTATTTTAAGAGTAACTAAAATGTTAAACCGTTGCTTCATTTGTCTTTGATTTTCTACTCTGAACAAATTACACTATTATTTATAATCTGTTAAGAAGTTTACTTTAGAAATAAAGGTACATCTAAAATATGAATCCCCACTTCCCTGAAGTAATCATTAGGCTTTCCAGTGGTGATGCACAGCCACTCAGTTTCATAATTTACTTGGTGAATAACAATAACAACACTCAATATCCATTCAAATTATCATAAAAATTATAACAATTAAAAAGTCAAGTGCTTCCAAAAACCGCATAACTATGGGAAGGTGCTTCATTTGCAACTGAAAGCAGCTGTTTATTGTCTTTTCTGTCATGATGTGTAGCAAGCTTAGCAACCAGGTGACTCAGTTTGAGATTAGCCACAATTTGGTGGTCGTTTTCTCAGTGTTGCACCTGAGTCATCAATAGAGGAATGACCACTGAGTTGTGGGATTGGGAATAGGGATAGCACAGAGATGGATTGAGGTGTTGCATAATTAGGTGGATGATGGAATACTACTATGGGGGAACCAGAGAAATTTTCTAAGCATGTCTGTGCACCATACTGCTGGTGAATGTTTGAATTTCCTCTTAGGTGGGTGATGTAATACTACTTTGCGGGAACCAGAGAAATTTTCTAAGCATGTTTGTGCACCATGCTGCTGGTGAATGTTTGAATTTCTTCATTTTTGCTTTTGTTGCTATGCTTTTACAGTAAGTTATCCAGCTCTGTCCCGAATTGTTATTAGTATTTGAATGAAGGTAGAGGTACCCAATGGCATTAGGGTAATAATTGCACAAGCAATATAGTTTTTTCTGGCTTGTTGCTGTACAGATAAGCAGGCGTAGGTGTCATGAACGAGTCTGGATGAGCAGTGGACGTTGAATCACATGTGCTTAAGGCTGGCCTTGCAGTAGGGTTCTTGCTTCCCGCGCACGGGGTCCCGGGTTCGATTCCCGGCTGGGTCAGGGATTTTCTCTGCCTCAAAATGACGGTGTTGTGTGTCTTTCATCATCATTTCATCCTCATTTACTTGCAAGTCACCATAGTGGCGTTAAAGAACCGCCCCATGAGGGGTCTCCTGGCCATCAATGCCATACGCTCATTATTATTATTATTATTATTAAGGCACAGACATGTAAGTGTAGCCTACATATTCTATAGAAAACTGCCAAAGTAGATGTCAGATGCAGTAAAGTGTTCATATGCTGCTTACAGAGCTGCGTTCTTGAATATGTTGTATAAAGCTGAAACAATTTCGTGACATATCTCTTTGATGGTGGAAGCTGTCAGGAATGAGTGATATCACGTGGGGTAAATAGTGGGTTTTTGAGAACTTATTATGCTCAATGGCCTGGTAGTGATTTCATTTATCTGTGCATGTCAGTTCTCATAACATGCATATGGCTGTCCAACAGCTGATCTGTCCTTGTTGGGGAACATTGTCTGGTATGCACAGTACTGATTACCCATGCTTGGGCCAGTATTCTTTTGCAGAACAGTTACCATGGTATCTAGAACATTCTAGTATATTCATGAATCGGTTAGAACATTAAGAACGTGGTATCACTTCCTGTAAACAGAATAACTTTCTGCTCACACTCATCCCTCAGTGTGAAGACAAAATTTTTCATGACAAGTAAATCTTAAACGAGGTGGTTTTTTGTGCAGTCCTTTGGTGTGCCAGTTATTCAGACATGGAGAAAAGTACTAAAGTACTGGATGGGGGTAGTAGTCGGCGCGTCTGCCTAGAAAGCAGGAGACCTGGGTTTGAATCCTGCTCCAGCACAAATTTTCAGCTTGCTGCATTGATATTAATCTGTGCCCACTGGCAGCTAATGCCTTTAATTCCTTTGTGCCTCTAACTGTAGTCTTATTTCTGTACTAGTTGTAAATAACCTTTCAGTCCCTGTATTTTATCCTGATATATTCAACATTTCAAAGGTTGTATTCTAGTCAACACTCAAAGGCATTCAATAAATCTACAGATGCTGGTATGCCTCTCTTAAGCCTATCTTCTAAGGTAAGTTATGGGGTCAGTATTGCCTTGTGTGTTTCTATATTTTTCTGGAACCAAAAAAGAGCTTCCTTGAGGTCGGCTTCTTCTTTACGCATTCTTATGTAAATACTCCAGTATTTTGCAACCATGACTCATTAAACTAATGGTTCAGTGGTATCCATACCTGTCAGCACTCGCCTTCTATGGAATTGGAATTATTACAGTCTTCCTTTTGGGAGAGCCAGCCATGACAAATCTATTCAAGTTGAGTGAGACTGGTGAAATACCGTTAGACTTAAAGAAGATTGTAATAATTACAGTTCCAAAGAAAGCGGGTGCTGACACCTGTGAATGTTTTCAAACTAACAGTTTAATGTCATGATTCCAAAATACTAACACAAATTCTCTATAGAGGAATGGAAAGACTGGTAGAAATCAAACTTGGGGAAGATCAGTTTGGATTTCAGAGAAATGTAGGAACACGCAAGATAATATTGACCTTACTTCTTGTAGAGGATAGGTTAAGGAAGGGCAAACCTATGTTTATGACATTTGTAGACTTGGAGAAAACTTTTGTCAGTGTTGACTATAATAACCCCTCTGATATTCTAAAGGTAGCAGGGGTAAAATTCAGGGACTGAAAGGCTATTTACAACTTGTACAGAAATCAGATGGCAGGTACAAGAGTCGAGGGGCCTGGAAGGGGAGCAGTAGTTGAGAATGGAGTGAGACAGGGTTTTAGCCTACCCCTGATGTTGTTCAGTCTGTACAATGAGCAAGCAATAATGGAAACCAAAGAAAAATTTGGAGCAGGAATTAAAGTTCAGGGAGAAGAAAAATTTTTTGAGGTTTGCCGATGATTTGCACTTCACTTCAGTCAGAGGCAGTGAAGGACTTTGAAGAGCAACTGAAGAGAATAGACAGCATCTTGAAAGGATATTAATGAACATCAACAAAGGTGAATAAAGGATAATGGAATGTAGTCAAATCAGGTGATGCTTAGGGAATTACATTAGGAAAAAAAAGGACACAAAAAGTAGTAGATGAGTTTTGCTATTTGGGCTGTGAAATAACTGATGATCACTGAAGTAGCGAGGATAGACAATGTAGACTGGCAAAGCAAGAAGAGTATCTCTGAAGAAGAGAAATTGTTAACATCAGGTGCAGACTTATGTGTTAGGAAGTCTTTTCTGAAGGTATTTGCCTGGAGTGTAGCTGTGTATTTAAGTGAAACATGGATGAGAAACAGTTTAGACAAGAAGAGAATAAAAGCTTCTGTAGCTGATGCTACAGAAGAATGCTGGAGATTTTATGAGTAGGTTGCATAACTAATGAAGAGGTACAGAATGTAATTGAGAGAAAAAAAGTTTGTGGCACAACTTGAGTAAAAGAAAGGATCAGGTGATAGGACACATTGATCACCAATTTAATATTGGAGGGAAGTGGGGATAAAAGTCATAGAGGGAGGCCAAGAGATGAATCCAGTAAACATATGCAAAAGGATGTAGGCTGGAGTAGTTATTCAGAGATGAAGAGGCTTGCAGAGCATGGAGTAGCATGGAGAGCTGCATCAGACCAGTCTTCGGACTGGAGACAACAACAACAACAACAACAACAACAACATTCTTCATTAATTCTGAGGGTATTTTCCCTCTCTCAAACAACTTGCATGCCAGGAAATATGTTTGTTATGGCTGGCTCTCCCAAGAATCTCAGTAATTGTGAGAAAATATCCTTGTTTCCACGTAGGTGTTTCAGTGATCTGTCATATTCTTCTTGCAGTATCATATTATCCACCTCATCTTCATTTACTACTTCTTCCGTTATCTTCAAGTAAAAGTGACATTCTATAAGTAATGCAACACATTTTTTCTGGAAGCATGTTGGTTTTATCCAGGACTCCAATACACTCTGTTATTCCACACTCCTTTGGCTACAAAACCATATTTTTTAACATAATTTCCATTCAGTGCTATGGAATTATGCTGTCTTACTGGGAGGGCCTGTATCCCCCACTCTACTGGTCAACATGGGAGCGAACATCTTGCTGCCTCAATAACCTCCCAATTGTCCACATACTGCTTCTGGTGGAGTGAATTCTTTATTGGGCCGAACAGATGGAAGTTGTGGGTGCAAGATCCGGGCTGTAGGGAGGATGATGAAGAACAGTCCAATGAAGTTTTGTGAACTACTCTCAGGAGTGCAGACTTGTGTGAGGCCTCATGTTATCATGGAGAAAAAGTAGTTTACTTGTATTTTAATGGTGATTTCCTGAGGGTAGTACAATACACTTCTGAGTTTGACCGTAGCACCATGTGCGAGCACATAAAAAGAAAACCTCCTTCACAGTCCCAGAAGACTGTTACCATGACTTTAACCACTGAGGGTGTGATGTTAAACTTTTTCTTCAGAGGAGAGGTGGTGTGGTTCCACAACATGGATTGCCATTTTGTTTCCAGTTCAAAGTGATGAACCTATGTTTCATCAACTGTGCCAATGTTTGACAGAAAATTGTAATGATCAGCCTTGTGATGTATAAGCAATTCTACACAGTTGGTCTTCCGTTACTCTTTATCATCATCAGTTAATTGTTAGGAGGGGAGGAACCTAGCGTGCACACACCTTTGAGTACACCACATGTTGCGTGCGTGCATTAGCAGTACCAGCAGAGATGTCCAGTTGTGCAGCAAGGCATTTAATTGTGATCCATTGATCACTCTGAATGCGAATGTCCACATGTTCCAACACTGCAGAACTCACAACAATGTGTGGGCGACTGGAATGTGAGAGATCAGACAGGTTTGTGCGACCTTGTTGTGATGATGTCAGACGCTTTGCCCGTCAGCTCACTATGCTTTTATTCATTGCCAGGTCTTTGTATAAGTTCTGCAAACACTTATAAATCTTATAAATATCTGCGATGCTCCGGTTTTCTGCCAAAAGAAACTCAGTGACAGCTCTCTGCTTGGAATGCACGTCCATTACAGACACCATTTTGAAGGATACATATAGTGCTGTCACCTAGTGGGACTTCATGAAACTATAGAGGCTGAAGTAGGAATATTCCATGATGTCCCACAACAAATTATGCATTTTTCAACCAAAAATGGCTGAGGAAAAGAAATATGTTACATTTCTTCCTGAATATCCCTTGTATGTTGTTGCACTTGTATAGCTCCTTTATGTGTTCCTTCCATCTCTGAGCTTTTCCTGCTGTGCTTAGTAATGCAGTGTGCGATTTGCAGGGGGGGATGGGGGGGATTTCCCCCTCTCTACATCAGACCATCCCCTCCTCTGGTTTTAGTTTATGTATCCCAACCTGGGATGTTTATTTCCCACGCACTGGAGTAAAACTTTACATATAATTTAAATTTGTGGAGCCGAACACTGAAAGTTTTTAATACAGTCTTACTATTAATATGTTTGCTTATTAATTTTGAAAAAGTGTTATCTAGTAGTTATTGTTGTTGTCTTCAGTCCAGAGACTGATTTGATGCAGCTCTCCATGCATGTAAAAGTTAAGCATTTCAAAACGTTTAGAACTAAATCATCATTATCATGTTGTCATTGTTGCTTTCGTCTAAGGTGCGTCACCCATTTACTTGCGAGCTTGTATCATGGTGGACGAAAGTACAACGGTTTCCAATAAAACTTGTTTAATAATATATATATATATATATATATATATATATATATATATATATATATATATATATATATATATATATATATTTGTCCTTTGAGGGAGTTGCTTGCGATTATTTTTTTTTGACATTGTTGAATTAGAAAGTGGGACAGGAGAATGCATTTTCAGCACACTGTTAGCAGCTCTTGAAAAGTATGCCATTAAAAATGATGAACTAAAAAACCACCTTGTAGGTATCGCAACAGATGGTGGCTCAACAATGCTTGCACCTTACAAAGGCATAGCCGCTCTACTGCGTAGTCATTTACATAAGGATTTAACTGTCGTTCATTGTATGAACAACAAAATGAAATTAGCTGTCCACGATGTTATGAATGATGTAGCAGATGTATACCATATACAGGTTTTTTTTTTAGATTCCTTATATTCTGTGTTTTCTCGAAGTCCCAAAAATTGGAGACTACTACAAAGTGTTTCACAAGAATTATCCTCACAGCTATTAAAACTAGGCCGTATTCTTCGCATACGTTGGGTTGTTTCCTCATTTAATGCTTTTTGAGCTTTTCTTGAAAGTCCAGTTCTCTTGTCCATCTTTTTGAAAAACTGAGACATGATGGTTCCTGATCAACTCAGGAGACATCTAAATTTGTTCGGTTTACTAAAACATCTCACAAAGTGGCTTTTCTGATACTGCATACACGTGAATAGTGAGTTTCGGCATTAACATCTATTTATAAATAACTGTTTAACCTTGGGTAATGCCACGGTCCAAGCTAGTAACATATATAATTATACTAACCCCCTAAATTTCGGGCATATTATAGTATTTGAGAGTTGTAGCATCGCGTTTTAGTACCTGAATAGTGTAAATTCGTGTAGTCGTTTGTCTTCTGTTTTTGTTTTGAACGGCCAGTGTCGGTTGGTCACAGTCAGTGTGCTCCCTGCCGCCGTTGGATAAGCAGCTGCAGCAGCAAGTCGTATACTCCTAGCTCACTCATTTGTTACATAGTTTAATTCTTAATTTCTTTGTGTGTTTTTGGTACTTGCATTGTTTAATTCATAAATTTCGGGCGTATTATAGTATTTGAGAGTGTAGCATCGCGTTTTAGTATCTGAATAGTGTAAATTCGCGTAGTCTCCTTCGGCCGCCGAGCAGTGTCAGCAGTGCGCAAGTAGCAGCATTACTGCATTTACTAGGCAATCTTGTATTTTAATAACCGTTTAAATTTTGTCAATTTGTTTGCGCTCTCTGTAGATTAGTTCAGACGTTCTTTGCAAAATAGTTTTTAGCATGGATAGGGACTGCAACTGCTGTGTTCGGATGCAGGCTGAGTTGGCATCCCTTCGCTCCCAGCTTCAGGCAGTGTTGGCTTCGGTCACACTTGAGGCTGTTGCCAATGGGCATCACTGTAGGGGTCCGGATGGGGGTTTGTCGGGGACGGCCAGCTCGTCCCACGCATCCCCTGATCGGACTACGACTGTGGTTGCCCGGGATACTGCCCGCATTGAGGCTGATCCCTCACCTGTGGTAGAGTGGGAGGTCGTCTCAAGGTGTGGCAGGGGGCGAAAGACATTCCGGAGGGCTGAACGGAAAGCCTCTCCATTTTGTCTGACGAACCGGTTTCAGGCTCTGTCTCGGGCTGATACTGATCTTCGGCCTGACATGGCTGCTTGTCCTGTTCCAGAGGTTGCCCCTCAGTCTGCAAGATCCGGGCAGTCGCAGAGGGTGGGCTTACTGGTAGTTGGGAGCTCCAACGTCAGGCGCGTAATGGGGCCCCTTAGGGAAATGGCAGCAAGAGAGGGGAAGAAAACCAATGTGCACTCCGTGTGCATACCGGGGGGAGTCATTCCAGATGTGGAAAGGGTCCTTCCGGATGCCATGAAGGGTACAGGGTGCACCCATCTGCAGGTGGTCGCTCATGTCGGCACCAATGATGTGTGTCGCTATGGATCGGAGGAAATCCTCTCTGGCTTCCGGCGGCTATCTGATTTGGTGAAGACTGCCAGTCTCGCTAGCGGGATGAAAGCAGAGCTCACCATCTGCAGCATCGTCGACAGGACTGACTGCGGACCTTTGGTACAGAGCCGAGTGGAGGGTCTGAATCAGAGGCTGAGACGGTTCTGCGACCGTGTGGGCTGCAGATTCCTCGACTTGCGCCATAGGGTGGTGGGGTTTCGGGTTCCGCTGGATAGGTCAGGAGTCCACTACACGCAACAAGCGGCTACACGGGTAGCAGGGGTTGTGTGGCGTGGGCTGGGCGGTTTTTTAGGTTAGATGGCCTTGGGAAAGTACAGCAAGGGCAACAGCCTCAACGGGTGCGGGGCAAAGTCAGGACATGCGGGGACCAAGCAGCAATCGGTATTGTAATTGTCAACTGTCGAAGCTGCGTTGGTAAAGTACCAGAACTTCAAGCGCTGATAGAAAGCACCGAAGCTGAAATCGTTGTAGGTACAGAAAGCTGGCTTAAGCCAGAGATAAATTCTGCCGAAATTTTTACAAAGGTACAGACAGTGTTTAGAAAGGATAGATTGCATGCAACCGGTGGTGGAGTGTTCGTCGCTGTTAGTAGTAGTTTATCCTGTAGTAAAGTAGAAGTGGATAGTTCCTGTGAATTATTATGGGTGGAGGTTACACTCAACAACCGAACTAGGATAATAATTGGCTCCTTTTACCAACCTCCCGACTCAGCAGCATTAGTGGCAGAACAACTGAGAGAAAATTTGGAATACATTTCACATAAATTTTCTCAGCATGTTATAGTCTTAGGTGGAGATTTCAATTTACCAGATATAGACTGGGACACTCAGATGTTTAGGACGGGTGGTAGGGACAGAGCATCGAGTGACATTATACTGAGTGCACTATCCGAAAATTACCTCGAGCAATTAAACAGAGAACCGACTCATGGAGATAACATCTTGGACCTACTGATAACAAACAGACCCGAACTTTTCGACTCTGTATGTACAGAACAGGGAATCAGTGATCATAAGGCCGTTGCAGCATCCCTGAATATGGAAGTTAATAGGAATATAAAAAAAGGGAGGAAGGTTTATCTGTTTAGCAAGAGTAATAGAAAGCAGATTTCAGACTACCTAACAGACCAAAACGAAAATTTCTGTTCCGACACTGACAATGTTGAGTGTTTATGGAAAAAGTTCAAGGCAATCGTAAAATGCATTTTAGACAGGTACGTGCCGAGTAAAACTGTGAAGGACGGGAAAAACCCACCGTGGTACAACAACAAAGTTAGGAAACTACTGCGAAAGCAAAGAGAGCTCCACTCCAAGTTTAAACGCAGCCAAAACCTCTCAGACAAACAGAAGCTAAACAATGTCAAAGTTAGCGTAAGGAGGGCTATGCATGAAGCGTTCAGTGAATTCGAAAGTAAAATTCTATGTACCGACTTGACAGAAAATCCTAGGAAGTTCTGGTCTTACGTTAAATCAGTAAGTGGCTCGAAACAGCATATCCAGACACTCCGGGATGATGATGGCATTGAAACAGAGGATGACACATGTAAAGCTGAAATACTAAACACCTTTTTCCAAAGCTGTTTCACAGAGGAAGACCGCACTGCAGTTCCTTCTCTAAATCCTCGCACAAACAAAAAAACGGCTGACATCGAAATAAGTGTCCAAGGAATAGAAAAGCAACTGGAATCACTCAATAGAGGAAAGTCCACTGGACCTGACGGGATACCAATTCGATTCTACACAGAGTATGCTAAAGAACTTGCCCCCCTTCTAACAGCCGTGTACCGCAAGTCTCTAGAGGAACGGAGGGTTCCAAATGATTGGAAAAGAGCACAGATAGTCCCAGTCTTCAAGAAGGGTCGTCGAGCAGATGCGCAAAACTATAGACCTATATCTCTGACGTCGATCTGTTGTAGAATTTTAGAACATGTTTTTTGCTCGAGTATCATGTCGTTTTTGGAAACCCAGAATCTACTATGTAGGAATCAACATGGATTCCGGAAACAGCGATCGTGTGAGACCCAACTCGCTTTATTTGTTCATGACACCCAGAAAATATTAGATACAGGCTCCCAGGTAGATGCTATTTTTCTTGACTTCCGGAAGGCATTCGATACAGTTCCGCACTGTCGCCTGATAAACAAAGTAAGAGCCTACGGAATATCAGACCAGCTGTGTGGCTGGATTGAAGAGTTTTTAGCAAACAGAACACAGCATGTTGTTATCAATGGAGAGATGTCTACAGACGTTAAAGTAACCTCTGGCGTGCCACAGGGGAGTGTTATGGGACCATTGCTTTTCACAATGTATATAAATGACCTAGTAGATAGTGTCGGAAGTTCCATGCAGCTTTTCGCGGATGATGCTGTAGTATACAGAGAAGTTGCAGCATTAGAAAATTGTAGCGAAATGCAGGAAGATCTGCAGCGGATAGGCACTTGGTGCAGGGAGTGGCAACTGACCCTTAACATAGACAAATGTAATGTATTGCGAATACATAGAGAGAAGGATCCTTTATTGTATGATTATATGATAGCGGAACAAACACTGGTAGCAGTTACTTCTGTAAAATATCTGGGAGTATGCGTGCGGAACGATTTGAAGTGGAATGATCATATAAAATTAATTGTTGGTAAGGCGGGTACCAGGTTGAGATTCATTGGGAGAGTGCTTAGAAAATGTAGTCCATCAACAAAGGAGGTGGCTTACAAAACACTCGTTCGACCTATACTTGAGTATTGCTCATCAGTGTGGGATCCGTACCAGATCGGTTTGACAGAGGAGATAGAGAAGATCCAAAGAAGAGCGGCGCGTTTCGTCACAGGGTTATTTGGTAACCGTGATAGCGTTACGGAGATGTTTAATAAACTCAAGTGGCAGACTCTGCAAGAGAGGCGCTCTGCATCGCGGTGTAGCTTGCTCGCCAGGTTTCGAGAGGGTGCGTTTCTGGATGAGGTATCGAATATATTGCTTCCCCCTACTTATACCTCCCGAGAAGATCACGAATGTAAAATTAGAGAGATTAGAGCGCGCACGGAGGCTTTCAGACAGTTGTTCTTTTGTTCTTCCCGCGAACCATACGCGACTGGAACAGGAAAGGGAGGTAATGACAGTGGCACGTAAAGTGCCCTCCGCCACACACCGTTGGGTGGCTTGCGGAGTATAAATGTAGATGTAGATGTAGACATCTCCCCCACTGGTAAAAGCACAAATCGCACACTGTAATAATGGCTTCCCATCTGAGCTCCTGTTATCCACTGAGGTGCTGCTCTTCTCTCCAAAAGTCTCTTCAAAAATGAGTGCATTGACAAATCCAACAATAAAGTGAAAAGCAATGTGGAATATTATAAAAAGGGAAAGAGGGGAAATCAAAGCTACACGCATGAACATAGAAATCAAACTCAACGATGAATCTATATCCAATCCCAAAGTTGTGGTGAACTCCTTCAACAAATTCTTTATGAGCATAGCTGAAAAATAGGTCAGAAATAATCCTAACACAAACTACCAACCCACAAACCAAAAATATCACACATGTGCAGAGTCAATTTTCATCACCAAAGTCACTGAAAATGATGTCGCAAAAGCCCTCAAAAAGATAAAAAATTCATATTCAGCTGGAATTAATGGTATCCCAACAGCTGTCGTCAAAAATTGTGTACACACAATTGCTGAACCATTAACTCACCTCTGTGACTGTTCTTTCCAGGCAGGTACTTTCCCTGAAGCTCTGAAACTATCTAAAGTAATTCCTGTCTTCAAAAAAGGTGATAATAAAGATATGAATAACTATAGGCCTATCTAAATCTCATCCTGATTTTTCTAAAGTTTTTGAACAATTAATGTAGAAAAAACTGATGGACTTCATTGGAAAAAAAATAAAAATTTACTAAGTTTAGCACAACATGGGTTTAGCAGCAACAGATCTACTGCAACTGTAGTATATGATTGCATAAATACGCTGTTAGATTTGTTAGATAAAAAACAACCCATAACAGGCATATCTCTGGATCTGTCAAAGGCTTTTGACACTGTTGACCACAAAATATTGCTGGAAAAAAATAGAACACTATGGTATCAGAGTAATTGCAGACAACTGGATTGCTTCATTCCTAACCAGTTGGATGCAGAGACTCAGCACGAAATACACTAATAGACAAACCAACTCAATAACTGAAATCCTATCGAGTAATAAAACTGTAAAGCAAGGTGTACCACAGGGCTCAGTATTGTGACCTCTACTTTTCCTGCTGTATATTAATGACTTGAGCCTGAATGTAGATGCACACAAAACAATAATATTTGCTGATGACACAACTGTACTCCTCAAAGGGGAGAATACAGAGGCTGTGGCCACTGAACAACTCAGCAACTGGGCTAAATTCAACAGATTAACTATCAACACCAAAAAGACAGCTTCCATGAACTTTCACACAAAACAAAATGCAAATTCCTCTCAGCCACTTGTCACTGTAAATAACCAGCCAATTGATACTGACACTGTTTTCAAATTCCTGGGTCTGTGGGTCCAAGATAACCTGAAATGGAATACACATACAGGAAAGGTAAATGCCAGAATTAGTACTAGCTGCTATGCATTGAGTGTACTGAGATCATGTGCTAGCCTGAAAACAGTAACCAGCATGTATTATGCACAAGCCCACCTAAAATATGGTGTGATTTTCTGGGGAAATTCTCCAACTGCCCTGAGCAAAATCCAGAAGAGAGCAATGAGGATCATTACTGGGAGCAAACTCAGAGGCTCCTGCAAACGCATCTTCAGAAAGTTGGAAATCCTTACACTGCCTTGCCTATACATTCTCAAGACTCTAAAATTTTTCAGGTGCTACATAGTGCCAACTGACTCCAGAGCCGTAAAAAATAATGAAATACATAAACACAACACCAGGAAAAACTCAAATCTGCATATTTTACGTACAAACACTCAACTGTGTAAAAAGGGAGCTTTCCACATGGGCCTCCAACTGTTCAACAAACTTCGAACTAGTATTAAGTCCATCAAAGACAACATAAAATTTAGCAAAGCCATAAAGTCATATTTGTTGTGTCACTGTTTTTACTCTATAAATGAATACCTAAAACAGTAATCTTGCTATTTATGTTAAATTGAAAACATTGAGCAATGGAGTGAAGTAAACTTAACCAATCTATACAATATAATACTTTAGCATACTATATGTTAATATGTGTTAACAATATTAACTGATTTTTTCCGACATCTGTAATACACTGTGTACCATCAGATCACATGGAATAAATAAATAAAATAAAATAATATTTCTGTAGGCAGCACCTATCTTCCCCCTAATCATTCATGCTTCTACATACTCACATTTGTCCTCTAGCTGTTCCTGCTTAGTCACTTTTCATTTTCTGTCAATTTTATTATTTATATTTTTGTAATGCTTTTCACCTGCTTCCTTTGCTGTATTTTTATATTTTCTCTTTTTATCAGGCAAATTTATTATCTTGAGTGTTGCCTAAGGATATCTACTAGGCCTTTTCTTTTTGCGTATGAAATCATCTGCTGCCTTCACTACTATACCTCTAAAAACTACCCGTTTGTCTTCTATTGTATCCAGTCAATCTTTGCCTAATGCTCTCTTTGAAAGTTTCAACAATCTCTGGTTCTTTCAGTTTATCCAAGTCCCATCTCCTTAAACTCCGTCTTTTTTTTTTTGCAATTTCTTTGGTCTGAATACAAATTCATAAGCAACAAATTATTCCCAGACTTTGCACCTGCTCTTACAGTTTAAAATCTGGTATCATAATCTCTGCCTTACAATTATGTAACATATCTGAAATTTTGTAGTGTTCCCAGGTCTCTTCTATATGTACATAACCATCTTTTATAGTGCATAAACCAAGTGTTAGCAATGATTAAATTTTGCTCTGTGAAAAGTACTGCTAGGGAGCATTGTCTTTCATTTATTTCCCCTAGTCCATGTTCTCCTACTATTTTTCCATTTCTTCATTATGTATAATTTCTTTTAATTGTCATACATTCTTTCCAACTCTTTTTCATCTGTGGAGCTAGTTGACATATAAATTTGTTTCCTGTGGTGGATAGCAGCTTCAGCCACTATGCTGTTGATAATAACTTATCAGTAGTCATGTTTTCTTATTAATTATTAGGCATATTCCCTGTTATCCTTGTCTGATTTTGAACAGTATAAGGGAAAGGGTAATGGGGTGGGGATGGTGGGGAGCTGCTGAAGGAAGTGATTGATATCTTTGATGCTGGAGGCTAGATTTTGGGCTATTGGTTGGAGGTGTTGGTCAATGAGGGCCAAAATCCTTTTTGTGGGGGCACAATAATGAGGCAGAATCAGGTGTCCCAGGGTGTTGATTCCTGCAATGGAAACACATATTTGCCACCAGTCCCCCCAACCGAATCCAACCTAATCCCAATATTGATCTCTGCCTCTCCCAGCCATTCACACCACTATCCAGCCCTGATCCTCTGCCCCCTCCTCAACCCCTTCATCACCTTCCAGGAATTCCTAACCTCCAAAGTGGCCTCAATATCCTTCTCCAGCTCCCTTTCTAAGAACACAAATCTTTCAGCAGAAGAAATGACAGCCATATGCAACCTCAAAACAAATCCTAATGTAATCATCCTAACTGCAGGCAAAGTTCCCACCACTGTCATTGCGAATCGCAGTGACTACCTGTCGGAAGGCCTCTGCCAATTACCCAACTCCTCTGCATATAATCTCTGCCAGAGTGATCCCATCATCGAAGTCCAACCTAACTTCCAACCCCTGCTTAAAATCCTTAGTCCCTTCCTCCCTTCCCAGAACTTCTTCCCTGAACCCTTTTCCCTCGTCACCCTTATGACACACTGCACGCTCACCTTCTATTTGCTCCACAAACTCAACAAGCCAGAACAATCCATTGTGGCTCATTGGCCCTGACTGAGCAACACTTCCAATAAACTGGCTGAAATGGAGCCTCCCACATCAGAGATACCAACCACTTCCTTCAGTGACACTCAGCCTTCCCCACCACATTACCTCCTGGATCCCTGCTATTCATTGTTGATGCCACTACCCTATACACCAACATCCTTCGTGCCCATGGTCTTGCTGCTATTGAACATTATCTTTCCAACATCCTTCAGACTCCAAACCTCATATACCTTACTAACTTCATCCTAATACACAACTACCTCTCCTTTGAAGGGAAGGTATACAACAAATCCATGGCACAGCCATGGGCACCTGCATGGCACCCTCCTATGCCAATCTATTTATGGACACTCTGGAGAAGACATTCCTAGCCACCCAAAATGCCAAACTCGTAGTATGGTTCAGGTTCACTGATGATATCTTCATGATCTGGACTCAGGGCCAAGACACTGTATCCTTATTCCTCAACAACCACAACACCTTCTCTCCCATCCACTTCACGGATCCTCCTCAATTCTGTGTACCACCTTCTTGGATGTTGACCCCCTCCTCTCTGATGGCTTCATCCACATCTCTGTCCACATTAAACCCACCAACCACCAACAATACCTTCATTTTGATAGCTGTCATACATTCCACACCACAAAATCCCTCCCATACAGCCTGGTCACCTGGGGACTGTGTATCTGTAGTGACAAGAACTCCCTTGCCCAGTATGCTGAAGCTCTCATCAAGGCCTTCACAGACAGGTACTATCCCCCACACATTGTCCACAAATAGATCTCCTGAACCATTTGCACACACACCCTCAATATTCTCACCACCCCCAAGAACCAGCTACAAAGGAGTGCCCCCTACATCACCAAGTACCACCCCAGACTGGAAGAACTGAACCACATCCTTTGTCAGGGCTTTGATTACCTATCATCATGCCCTGAAATGAGGGACATCCCATCCAAGATCTTTCCCAGCCCTCCTAAAGTGGTGTTCCATTGCCCAGCCTATCTCCATAACATCCTAGACCATCCCTACGCTACTCATCCTAACCCCTTGCCATAAGGATCATATCCCCATGAAACACCAAGGTACAAGATATGCCCAATCCACTCTTCTAGCGCTTTCTATTGCAGTCCTGTCACAGGCTTATCTTACCTCATCAGAGGCCGGGCGACTTACAAAAGCACCTGTGGCATCCTGCCCACTTGTGTCTTATAGGGTGCCTAGGAAGCTGTTTTCTCAGATAGCTAAACAACACACAAACAAATCAGATTAATGGGAGTTTATTACAGTAATTGAATTGACAATACTTACCTTTGGGTCACAAGCAAATGATGACACGCAAATAATCAGTGTCCTTCTCTATATACAATCTCCATACAAGTAATTCACACAGGTTCAAATGGATCACAAATCACGGCTCTTCTAGTCCTCTCTTTTAGTGTAGTGTCTACTGGCACCTCTGCTGGTGTGCATCTTAGTCAGCGTGCTATTGGCTGACTGTCTCACAGCCTTCTCTGCTCTTACAGTCTTCATCTTCATGCCGGTGCATGTCATTATTCCGGAACAGCAGCCAGGTCATATAGCAGCTCTGCTGCAATCATTGAACAGTTTTTTTTTATATTGGTATGACCACCAACCAGTTGTCTACTAGGATGAACGGCCACCGCCAAGCTGTGGGCAAGAGCACAACATGCACCTGAACATAACGTACTTGATTTCATTGGGTGCTTCACAACCTGGTCCATCTGCTTGCTCCCCCCCCCCCCCCCCATCCCCCCCATCACCAGTTTTTCTCACTGCCGATATGAGAGTTATCCTTGCAACACATTCTCCATTCCTGAAATTATCCTGGCCTCAACTTAATGTAACCTACTCTTCCATCGTCCTGCACTGAACAGTTTCTGCCATCTCTATCCTATCACCTCCTCCCTATTGATATCCCCCTACCCTTATTGTGTGCCACCATCTGCCATTGTACTTACCTATCTTTCCCCTTCCCTGCTCCTTTCCCTTTCCATTCCTCATTTTACCAACCTGCCACCCCTCCTTTCCACCTCCCTGCCCCACAGCCTCCCCACACTGTGCTTGGTAGTCTTCATGTCTCCATATAGTCTGTGTATGCTTCATCAGACAGCGGTCTTTTCTCCCCCACCCGTACCATGCTGTCCCTTTCCCTTCCTCACCCCCCCCCCCTCCCCCTAGACTGCTACTTTCATTCCATGTGACAGTTGCCATCCAGTCCGATCTGCCAGAGATGGTGGTCATGTGTGTGTGTGTGTGTGTGTGTGTGTGTGTGTGTGTGTGTGTGTGTGTGTGTGCGCGCGCGTGTGAGATGAATGCGTATGTGTTTTTTGTTTGGAAAATTACTTTGGCCAAAAGTTAAATCTTAACAGTCTTCTCTTTGTGCCTGTGTGCAATTTAGCAGGTAATTATCATGGTGAGCAGCACTCTGTCTTTTTCTTATTTGATTTTGTGTTGATAATCCTGTGCTGGTCTGATATCAAGTCCTTTTATTGTTGACACCACATTGTATCACTGCAACCTGTCCATTTCCTTTCTTAAATTCTCTAGCCTAACAACCAAATTAAGGGGTCTAACTTCCAGCCTTTAATCTGTAGAATGCCACTTCTGTATTTCCTGAGCATGACATTCTCTTGAGTAATTTTTCTCTGGAGGTCCAATTGGGGAACTGTTTTATCTCTGGAATATTTTATCCAAGAGGATGCCATCATTATTAAGCTGTACAATGGAGCTGCCATCCCTCAGGAGAACAATATTGATTGTAGTATCCTCTTGTTCTCAGCCATTAGTAGTACCTGTCCACCACTGCTGCTGCCCCTCTTCTGAAAAAACAGGTTGGTCTGGCCTCTCCACAGATTCCCCTTCACTATGGTTCACCTACAATGCAGCAATATTTATCATCGAGACACACAAGCCACACCATCTGTGCAAGGTCCACAGTTTGTGGGTCAGCAGAGAAAGCTGTTTCCCAGAAACTCCAGCTGTAACTGGTTATTCCTCTATAATGCTGCCATTCTTAAGGGCAGGATCAAACAATATCTCCCAAAGTAGACCAGGTTCTATCAAATTATTAATAAAACATACAACTGCTAATTGAGCCACTGAGCCACTATGATACATATACATATATAGGATACAGATTTTAAGTTTGCTGCTGACCCTGTGAAAAAAAAAAAAAAATAATAAAATAAAATAAAATAAAAAAAAAAAAACTTTAATGCTCTGTTCACTTGACTGGTATCACTTGTCCTGTTTGTCTGCAATAAACAGACACAGTTTTTAACTGCAAGGTAAGCCAAATTGGATTTGTTGTATGGTTCCTTTAAAAAGAATATGGCCACTTTCACTAAATGTCCCTATCCAATTAATGCCCTGTCTGTAATGACCCTGTTGTCAACAAGACATTAATCAAACATTATCTTTCTTTATTTTCACCTTCATGGGGGTATACGTTCATCAGGCAGTTGCTATTTTGCCTGTCCTAAATATCTCACATTGGATGTCTTAACCAGCTCCATGTTGGGCTTCTTACACTTTACAAAAAACTTAGTTCTCATTATTTATCAGTTTATCTTCCTTGTTACCATTTAAATGAATATTCTATCAACTTTTAACTTTTTCATGTTATAATTGGGACACCAATAAATTTTGCAGGTGGAATTTGCTTCTGAATGCACATTAGTATCTATTGTAAATCATTATTTGCTTCACATTTTTTGAACAGTAAAAGGAGAAAGCGATGTAAGGTTACTGAATGCCATGGAAGCTTACAATGAATGTTTTGTTTGGCAAGAAAGAAGAATTATTTTAAGGGTGCTTTTGTTCAAAACTACAATAAAAGAGGAGGCAAAGGAGGTAAAATGACGAGAAGGAAGAAGAAAAATCATGATGTCTAAGCAATCAATGTTTATTTTAAAAATAATTCCTCATAACCTTCATTTACTATTCCTTTCCTCATACCAGATCCACTTATTTGTCTGGAGATAGCATTACTGTTGCACAGTAGGGTATAAGTAAACTACTGAACACAATTTAGAAAAAAAGGCTGTACAGTTAATTTAGATACTGGTTCATCAGTCAAATATAAAAATGTATGCTTAAATATTACACAAACCACATAATGTAATTATTTATATTTACACATGCAATTAATTACTGAACTGATTACTTTGTGTAACATTTGGCTCATATCATGCTTAAATTTTTAGATCATTTAAACCATCATGAATGAATTATTTAATGTTGTAGAATGACTTACTTTTCATCCAATATTCCATTCCATTTTTCAATTTATTATTGACAGCTATTTCACACTTTCCGATTTACTTAACAAGCAGGCACTCATGAGCTTTACAGCAGTAATATGGTAGCCTCTTGATATTGATTTGTGGTGGCATGTGACGAAATTCCCACATACACACTGTAATTTACTGTTTGATGGCCTATACGTTTGCTTTTGAACTTTTCAATTGCAGTGTTGTTATGGCCTCTTAACTTGTGGTGTTATGAAACATTGCTGCACAATCCTCTAAAAAATCAGTTTCAAAATATATTCATGTTTCCAATAAAGTCTGCTTCTGTAGCTATCAGGTCTGGAATAATTTTTACTTCTGCTCAGTGTCCACTAAAGTATGGCTTTTGTCAAGTGTTGATATTGTCATGGCTTACATTTCTTTGCAGTATAGCATTCTTATCTTAATGTATTTAAATACATGTGAATGTTTAGTACCAGGAAGTGTTATCAATGTTAGCCATTTTCTTGTGCAATATTCAGAAGTTCATGGACACAGAAATATTATAATAATTGCTTCATATGATGAATTTGGGCAAGGTAAATTATATGTATCAACTTGACGTTTTACCATTGCATGTAAATTCCAATCCTGCCATGAATTTATGAGAGGCTGTCCATTGTTAAAAACACAAATGGGTGGCAAATGGAACCTTTCTTAAATTTCTGTTTATCCCATATTTTTCTCTTTTATCAATGAATAGCTGTGGTATGAATGTAATGGGCTATAAACTCCACTCTTATAATAATGACACTTTGCAGGCCAGATGAACAACCGTGGTCATTATTATGTAGCCATGAAAGTTAATTTTAATTCCATGAGATGCATTTCAGCATCTGATTATTTCTTTGGAGCCCCACAATCCATTTATAAGTAGTTATGAGGTACTTTTTGGAGAATAAAACTTTGGAACTGGGTCTAAATCAAACAATAGGGAAGGGAACATTACAGATGAAAAAGAAGTTTCATAAAGTATTTAAATTGATAACAATAGACTCAGTGATGTTTAGTATTGTGCTACTAGACTTTGAAGTCAACAGTCATAATGCAGTGAATACACTGGTTCCCATTAGGTCACCAAAATTAAGAACCAGCTGGTGCAGTTGGCATTTGGATGGGTGACCAACTGCACTGCCATAAGCTGTTGACCTATTGGGTTGCACTCAGCCCCATGATGTCAACTGTGGAGCTACTTGAATGAGTAGACTGAGTAGCAGTGACTCCGGATCAGGCCTTCTAAGGCCTGTTCAAGTGGAGTTTTATTGGGCTTTGAAGAGGCAACATTTATATTCTTGTTGATTTCTTTCTCGTCCCTGTTAGTTACTGATCTTGTGGTAACTTTTCACATTATTATTCCAACATTTTTGACGACAAGAATGTGTGAAGTTGGATTGAAACCTTCCCATTTCTTTTACACTAGTTGACTTACTTGGTATGCACAGCTGATGTTCTTCTCTGGATAGCCGGCTACTGGAATATCTAAAAACTTCTTCTCCAAAGATTGATGCTAGTTAAAGGAACATATAAGTCTCTCTCTTTACTCGTGAAATAAGTAGGTACTCAAAGAATACTTTTAGTTCACTCTCGTTATTGTTCAACTTCCACAAAGAACAAAATTATTATCTCTCACATAAATATTTGACTTCTTGTTAGTCACCCGTGTTTTCTCACATTAGACACAATTAAGATACTTTTACAACAGAGTTGGTTTAACAACCCCAGAAATCATAAACATGTCTTGCCTCTAGCAAATCTGTGTTAAGAGTTACTTAAAAGCCTTTCTCATCTCAACTGTTCTTTCGTCACTAACAATTACAAAACAGCACAGAATAACACAGAAGTTTGATAATTCTTCCTTGCTCTTTCACTACGACTTCCATGGATTGACCGACAAGTACTTGTCGGTGCTGTTCGACCACCATGTCTACAGTCTTCTCGTGTCAAACTTCAGACCTGCACACACAGACAGGTGACGCACAGTAGATAGGGATCCTTTCTCCCACTCACATCTAAAATATCATGTGTTCAAGATGGTGGAAGGCCGAGTGGTTCTAGAATTTACACAGAAATGCTCGAATCACTACATTATCCTTTTCTTGTAACCTCAGGATCACATTATATTACTAATTAGGATATGTTGTGAAAAGACCAGAGAAATGTTTCTAGCATATAACTTTCTGGTTTTCCTCAGCATAATGTAATTTTTTCATATCGACAATTCACATGATTTTATAATCTTCATGACTTGTAATGCCATGCTCCTTTTGTAGTGATGTTTCTCAATGTTACATCAGACCTAGAAGTTTACTTTGTTGCCATACACAACCTAGGACTGAAGACCTCACATTTTTAACATTCTTAAATAATGATGATCAAGAAATGTCACAGCTATCATAATTTTACACAGCTTTGGCTTGGTTCTAGGTGGTAAACATTCCATACAGACAATTTATGAATCAGTGTGGCTTTTGCTGTAGCTTACAGCAATAAATAAACACTTTTACAGTTACAGCCAACAAGTATTAATACAACAAAAATTCTCAGAACTTTGTGTCCAGGAAATATTAGGGTCCATAAAAAAATAAATGAAGTAGGAGTTCCAGAAGTTCAGTGTCTACCACAGGATGCAGTCAGTGAGCGAGTTCAGACAGATTCTTCCACATGACAAAAGGCATGTTAACTCAGATACCCAGAGGAAATGTTTCAAATCTATCATCTGTGTCAAGCACTGCTGCCAAAGTGTTACAGCACTACATCATTTGAGGTACCAGTGTGTGGGGAATGAGTACTGTCACTCAATATATTGGTCATTCAGAAGAGAAAAATAGCTTCTCACACACCACAGTTAGTTCAAAAATCATTTATTCTACTGAAAATTGTTCTTTAGCATGCAGTGAATACAAACACATACTCCTCGTATTTCAAGTAGCATACAGTTCCACATTCTCACTTCTAAGAATAATGAAATGAAATCATCATATGGCACTGATAGCTGGGAGTCCACACCTGGGGAATTTCGAGTGCTAAGTTGCAAGTTTTTTCAGTTGATGCCACATTGGGCAACTTGTGTGTTAATAATGACGAAATGATGATGAGGAAAACTCAACGCCCATTTCCAGAGTGGAGAAAATCTCTAACCCAGCCAGAAATCAAACCTGAGTCCACTGCATGGCATTTAGACACACTGACCGCTCAGTTAAGGGGGTGAACTGTAAGAATAATAATACCATTCGATACAAGTAATAGTCTCCACAACCATGTCTCAATGAACTATGTGTGATCTCTACTCAAACCAAAGATCACTGCAACATAAAGATTCCTTACAAGTGAGGCAAGATGACAAGTTAAGCAGGGTCCAGTGAGTGGAGCCATGTCATACTCAGAGTCCAAGAGGGATGGTGGTCAGAAGACTGTGGCTTTTTACAGTTGGCAAGTTGCTCAAAGGGAACTGACTTCCACCTGCTCTGTGTCCAGATATACGGCTATTTTCATAGTTCTCCATGCCAGCAACTTGCATAGCTGGTGGTCATACAGTGTAGTTACCTCTGCTTGTAGTGGAGCTGTTAACCCCATGGTGACCACAGCCTCTGCATCAATAGATCTTTGTTCATTGACAATAAAAATATAAGATCTTTCATTCCTGATTTTAAATGCAGCCCTTCAGGAAACCATCATATGACTGGCAGAGCCTTTCAAAAGAAAAATTCATTTGAGTAAACCATAAATTTATGAGATGGGAGTGATGTACACTACTTCTCTTCTGTGGGGGAAATTCCTAATGCTATTGACAGACATGTGTGAAAGTATAAGAATCTATCCTAGCTTTCAGAGTTGTTAGTTCCTTCCTCAGGGAGTATAGAAGTATGATATGGAGCCATCTGTGATACAGACAAGTGGAGGTTATATTTCTGCTGAAAAGGAAACACTACACCAAGTGGAAGTTAGATGAGGGCCTGGGTGGGTCCTTCAAACACACTGAGAAGTTAATCTTCAGGAAAAGATGTATCTTGCTTGATCAGGAGATCTGCCGTGAAATGTTTTTATATATATTTTGCTTTCATTAATTCATTCAGCGTGATCCATGGATTCCACCTTGAAGGAGAACTGTCAGGAAAATGTCTCAGATGGAGAGTCATCAACAGATGTAGGAATAACTTCAGGTGTATCCCAGGTAAAGTGTGTTGGGGTCCTTGGTGTTCATGTCGTATATTAATGGCCTTACAAACAATATTAATACTAACCCCAAAAGTTTACAAATGACACAGTTATCTATACCAAAGAACTGTTTGAACGAAGCTGTATAAACAGCCAGTCAAGTCATGATAAAATTTCAAAGTGATGCCAAGATTGACAATTTGCTTTAAATGTTCAGAAATGTAAAATTTTGTACTTCACAAAATAAAAAAAAAGAACTTGTTATCCTGTGCTAAAATATCAGTGACTCAAAATGGGGAATCAACATACAAATACCTAGGTGAATCAATATGTAGGAGAACAATCACATAGTCCCAGTTGTAGGTAAATCAGGTGGCAGGCATCAGTTCATTGGTAGAATATAAGAGAATAGCAAGCAGTCTACAAAGGAGATTGCTTACAATACACTGGTGTGACCCATCCTGGTATATTTCTGAAGTTTGTGGAACATGTATCAAATATAAGTAAAAGAGGATACTGAACATATGCAGAGACAGGCAAATGAATGGTCACAGGTTTGTTTGACCCATGGTATAGTGACTCAGAAATGCTGAAGAAACTCAAGTAGCAGATACTTATAGATGATACATACTGCCCCAAGAAAGCCTGCTTACAATGTTTCAAGAATCAGCTTTAAATAAAGAATGCAGGATTGTACTACAGTTCCCTATGTATCACTCCTGCTGGGATTCTGAGGACAAGATTAGACTAATTACAGATTGTAAAGAGGCATCTACTGTGAGATGGAAAGTTAAAAAATTTTTAAGCTTATCCATTACAGATACTTTAGAACCTGTGACTGTTAATTGAGTGTAAATACACTCCTGGAAATTGAAATAAGAACACCTTGAATTCATTGTCCCAAGAAGGGGAAACTTTATTGACACATTCCTGGGGTCAGATACATCACATGATCACACTGACAGAACCACAGGCACATAGACACAGGCAACAGAGCATGCACAATGTCGGCACTAGTACAGTGTATATCCACCTTTCGCAGCAATGCAGGCTGCTATTCTCCCATGGAGACGATCGTAGAGATGCTGGATGTAGTCCTGTGGAACGGCTTGCCATGCCATTTCCACCTGGCGCCTCAGTTGGACCAGCGTTCGTGCTGGACGTGCAGACCGCGTGAGATGACGCTTCATCCAGTCCCAAACATGATCAATGGGGGACAGATCCGGAGATCTTGCTGGCCAGGGTAGTTGACTTACACCTTCTAGAGCACGTTGGGTGGCACGGGATACATGCGGACGTGCATTGTCCTGTTGGAACAGCAAGTTCCCTTGCCGGTCTAGGAATGGTAGAACGATGGGTTCGATGACGGTTTGGATGTACCGTGCACTATTCAGTGTCCCCTCGACGATCACCAGTGGTGTACGGCCAGTGTAGGAGATCGCTCCCCACACCATGATGCCGGGTGTTGGCCCTGTGTGCCTCGGTCGTATGCAGTCCTGATTGTGGCGCTCACCAGCACGGTGCCAAACACGCATACGACCATCATTGGTACCAAGGCAGAAGCGACTCTCATCGCTGAAGACGACACGTCTCCATTCGTCCCTCCATTCACGCCTGTCGCGACACCACTGGAGGTGGGCTGCACGATGTTGGGGCGTGAGCGGAAGACGGCCTAACGGTGTGCGGGACCGTAGCCCAGCTTCATGGAGACGGTTGCGAATATTCCTCGCCGATACCCCAGGAGCAACAGTGTCCCTAATTTGCTGGGAAGTGGCGGTGTGGTCCCCTACGGCACTGCATAGGATCTTACGGTCGTGGCGTGCATCCGTGCGTCGCTGCGGTCCGGTCCCAGGTCGACGGGCATGTGCACCTTCCGCCGACCACTGGCGACAACATCGATGTACTGTGGAGACCTCACGCCCCACGTGTTGAGCAATTCGGCGGTACGTCCACCCGGCCTCCCGCATGCCCACTATACGCCCTCGCTCAAAGTCCGTCAACTGCACATACGGTTCACGTCCACGCTGTCACGGCATGCTACCAGTGTTAAAGACTGCGATGGAGCTCCGTATGCCACGGCAAACTGGCTGACACTGACGGCGGCGGTGCACAAATGCTGTGCAGCTAGCGCCAATCGACGGCCAACACCGCGGTTCCTGGTGTGTCCGCTGTGCCGTGCGTGTGATCATTGCTTGTACAGCCCTCTCGCAGTGTCCGGAGCAAGTATGGTGGGTCTGACACACCGGTGTCAATGTGTTCTTTTTTCCATTTCCAGGAGTGTACATAAAACTGTAACCAGTCACTTTTTTGAATAGTTATTTGTTATTCCATGAACTGGGCTTTGGATCTTTTCCAATTCATCTTCAGATGGTTTTCTGGAAGCTACATCACTATTTCTAGCATAATGCTGGGTGCTGGTTCTGTGACAAGAAGATGGAACAGGTTTGAATCTACCAGGTGATCAAAAAGTCAGTATAAATTTGAAAACTTAATTAATCTCGTAATAATGTAGAAAGAGAGGTAAAAATTGACACACATGCTTGGAATGACATGGGGTTTTATTAGAACCAAAAAAATACAAAAGTACAAAAAATGTCTGACAGATGGCGCTTCACCTGATCAGAATATCAATAATTAGCATAACAAAGTACAACAAAGCAAAGATGATGTTCTTTACAGGAAATGCTCAATATGTCCACCATCATTCCTCAACAATAGCTGTAGTCGAGGAATAATGTTGTGAACAGCACTGTAAAGCATGTCCAGAGTTATGGTGAGGCATTGGCATCAGATATTGTCTTTCAGCATCCCTAGAGATGTCGGTCGATCACAATACACTTGCGACTTCAGGTAACCCCAAAGACAATGCTCGCACGGACTGAGGTCTGGGGACCTGGGAGGCCAAGCATGACAAAAGTGGCGGCTAAGCACATGATCATCATCAAACAACGCGCACAAGAGATCTTTCACGCATCTAGCAGTATGGGGTTGTTCTAATAAAACCCGATGTCATTCCAAGCATGTGTGTCAATTTTTACCTCTCTATCTATATTATTCAGTGGTTTATTAAGTTTTCAAATTTATACTGACTTTTTGATCACCCGGTACATTAAAGTGTGTCCCATCTTCTTGTCACAGAGCCAGCACCCAGAATTATGCTAGAAATACTGATGTAACTTCAAGAAAACCATCTGAACATGAACCTGAAAAGGTTTGAAAACCAGTTTGTGGAATAATAAATAACCATTCAAAAAAGTGACTGGTTGCAGTTTTATGTATTTACAAGGCTTAAACTTACTGACACATTACTGTGCCTCACACCCTGTCATCTTGAATTGTTGTCCTGTTATTAATGGGCTTGATTGACATTTACTAAATAAAGCACACAACACTGCAGCAATTGATTTTTGATGTCCTTATGTTTATTACTACATAATAAGACTTTAAAAAAATCAGCATTGAGACATGCAGGAGTTACAATATTAGATACAGATCAACGTTCCACTAATTTTCAAACAAGTGCATTTGTGGCAAACTAACTCATTATTTTAAATGACTGTGTTGTTGTTGTTGTTGTGGTCTTCAGTCCTGAGACTGGTTTGATGCAGCTCTCCATGCTACTCTATCACGTGCAAGCTTCTTCATCTCCCAGTACCTACTGCAACCTACATCCTTCTGAATCTGCTTAGTGTACTCATCTCTTGGTCTCCCTCTACGATTTTTACCCTCCACGCTGCCCTCCAATGCTAAATTTGTGATCCCTTGATGCCTCAAAACATGTCCTACCAACCGATCCCTTCTTCTAGTCAAGTTGTGCCACAAACTTCTCTTCTCCCCAATCCTATTCAGTACCTCCTCATTAGTTATGTGATCTACCCATATAATCTTCAGCATTCTTCTGTAGCACCACATTTCGAAAACTTCTATTCTCTTCTTGTCCAAACTAGTTATCGTCCATGTTTCACTTCCATACATGGCTACACTCCATACAAATACTTTCAGAAATGACTTCCTGACACTTAAATCTATGCTCGATGTTAACAAATTTCTCTTCTTCAGAAACGCTTTCCTTGCCATTGCCAGTCTACATTTTATATCCTCTCTACTTCGACCATCATCAGTTATTTTGCTCCCCAAATACCAAAACTCCTTTACTACTTTAAGTGTCTCATTTCCTAATCTAATTCCCTCAGCATCACCCGATTTAATTTGTCTACATTCCATTATCCTCGTTTTGCTTTTTTTGATGTTCATCTTATATCCTCCTTTCAAGACACTGTCCATTCCGTTCAACTGCTCTTCCAAGTCCTTTGCTGTCTCTGACAGAATTACAATGTCATCGGCGAACCTCAAAGTTTTTACTTCTTCTCCATGAATTTTAATACCTACTCCGAATTTTTCTTTTGTTTCCTTTACTGCTTGCTTGATATACAGATTGAATAACATCGGGGAGAGGCTACAACCCTGTCTTTCCCAACCACTGCTTCCCTTTCATGCCCCTTGACTCTTATAACTGCCATCTGGTTTCTGTACAAATTGTAAATAGCCTTTCGCTCCCTGTATTTTACCCCTGCCACCTTTAGAATTTGAAAGAGAGTATTCCAGTTAACATTGTCAAAAGCTTTCTCTAAGATAGACATAAAAATAGTAAAATATGCACTTATAATAATGGGTAAGGGAAATTTTCTAATTTGAATGATTAACAAACTAACAAGTTATTTTAATGAAATTAGAAACTTTTGATATCTGAAAAATCAGGGCAGTAAACCATTGATATTGAATTTTGGAAATAACCACAATTTAAGATTGGAACATTGTAGAACATTAAATTTTTAGAAATAATAACTTTTGAAACATGAAATTTTTGTAAGTAGTAAAACATAGTTCAAATGAGGAGAATGAGGGTTTTCAAATGAACTATACCAATTTAGAAATGAACAGCTATTTGTTCATAAAAAAGTTCACATTCACCTGGCCGACATTTATAGTTAATCATTAATAATACTTTAAAGAAAATGTTTCCATAAGGATCAAATGTGCTATTATCATTAATAATCTGAAAACTATCATATGAATAATAAATTTTAATGAGTTACAGCATGATTGATCATGTGAAACCCAACTTTCACTTTTCTCACATGATATACTGAAAGCTCTGGATCAAGGTAGTTAGGCAGATGCAATGTTCTTAATTTCTGAAAAGCATTTGGCTCAGTACCACACCTACACTTATTGTCAAAAGTTTCATCGTATGGGGTATCAAGTGAAATTTGTGACTGGATTGAGAACGTTTTGGTAGGGAGGACACAATATATTTTGGTTGGTTGGTTGGTTTGGGGAAGGAGACCAGACAGCGTGGTCATCAGTCTCATTGGATTAGGGAAGGATGGGGAAGGATTCGGCCGTGCCCTTTCAGAGGAACCATCCCAGCATTTGCCTGGAGTGATTTAGGGAAATCACCGGAAACCTAAATCAGGATGGCCGGACACGGGATTGAACCATCGTCCTTCCGAATGCGAGTCTAGTGTGTAACCACTGCGCCACCTCAATCGGTTTTTGGTTGGAGAGATTGTCAGATGTAGAAGTAACTCCGGGTGAGCCCCAGGAAGGTGTATTGGGACCCTCTTCATTTGTGTATGATTGACCTTGCAGACAATATTAATAGTAACGCCAGACTTTTTGCAGATGATGCAGTTATTTATAATGAAGTACTATCTGGAAGAATCTGCTTGAGTATTCAGTCAGATCGTGGTAAGATTTCAGAGTGGCGCAAAGATTGGAAACTTGTTTAAATGTTCAGAAATGTAAAACTGTGCACTTCAAAAACAAAAGAATAGCAGTCTGTGACTATAATATCAATGAATCACAGCTGGAATAAGCTGACTCATACAAATACTTGGGTGTAACACTTTGTAGGGATATGAAATAGAGTGATTTCATAGGCTCAGTTGTGGGTAAAGCAGGTGGTAGCCATCAGTTTATTGGTAGAATACTAGGGAAGTGCAATCAATCTACAAAGGAGATTGCTTACAAATCACTCATGTGACCCATTCTAGAATGTTGCTCACATGTGTGGGACTCATACCAAATAAGACTAATAGGGATATTGGACTTATGCAGAGAAGGGCAACACAAATGGTCACTTGTTTATCTGATCAATGAAGCAGTGTTACAGTGATGCTGAAGAAACTGAACTGGCAGAATCTTGAAGACAGACATAAAGTCTGAGGAAGTCTACTATGAAAGTTTCAAGAACTGGCCATAAATGATAACTCTAGGTTCATACTACTATCTATATGTGCATTGAATGTGGAGGGGAGGGGGGTTGGTTTGTGGGGCACTCAACTGCGCGTTCATCAGCACGGGAGGGGGGAAGGAAAGGAAGGGAATTGCTGATGTCAGTAAATTTAAATTATGCAAAATCGATGGTGATGAGTGAAAATACATACCGGATCTCCCACTTACTAGGCAGCAGGTGCGTTAACCACTGCACCATCTGGGACACAGTGTTACTGCAACTGCATGGACTATCTCAGAGTGCCTGAGGGCCAATCCACACTCCCACCAAGAGACACCTATCTGCATTTCCTGTCCATTTCCTCCATACTTGCTACTCGGAGATCCTGCACAAGGTTGGATGTACTTGCACATCCAATTTGAACAAGGCAGATCCATTGTCTATCTGGGCAAATCAATTATAAACTATGCCTTTACAAATGTCTGCTTGTGTCTGTGTATGTGCGGATGGATATGTGTTTGTGTGCGAGTGTGTACCTGTCCTTTTTTCCCCCTAAGATAAGTCTTTCTGCTCCCGGGATTCTTACCCTCTCCCTTAAAACCCACATCCTTTCGTCTTTCCCTCTCCTTCCCTCTTTCCTGACGAAGCAACCATTGGTTGCGAAAGCTAGTATTTTGCGTGTATGTATGTGTTTGTTTGTTTTTCTATCGACCTGCCAGCACTTTCGTATGGTGGGTCGCGTCATCTTTCTTTTTAAATATATAAACTACAATCAGTTATACACTACAGCCCCCTGCATATTACTCACATAGGGATCATAAGGACAAGATTAGAATAATTACAGCACACACAGAGGCATTCAAACTGTCATTCTTTCCACATTCCATATATGAATGAAATGAGAAGCAGCCCTAGTACCTGTTAGAGTGGGATGCTCCCTCTGCCATACACTTCATGGTGGATTGCACAGTACAGATGTAGATATGTCAGAAATTAGATATTTCATGAAACTACTATATATTTAAAGCTTTTTGTGGATAACTTTTTACAGCTGTCAAGTATTCAGAGAAAAGCATTTTGATCCCCAAGCTGTACAAATACACCTTTGTTCTCAATCAGTTTCAGGTTTGGCAGCCATCATTATGGAGGAAAAGCTGTTGGGCATGTTGTTATGGAGCAGATTTGTACTGGAACAACAGCTGTAAGCTGTTCGAATGTAACGTTTTTCTGATCCATCAATGTACAGCTTTCCTTCATGAAGATGGTTGCTAAAACTGAAAGCAGTTGAGAGTAAAGGTGTAGGCCTATATGTACATAAAATGCTGTAGCAATACACAATGTAGGAACCAATTATGTACTCAAAAATGCTGTAACAATACAAGTAGAGAACTGAGCTCAAGCGTAGTTTGGCTATCCTTAAACAGAGTTAGGCCCATGGTAGGCTCTGGTGGTGAAGCCTGAGACAGCCTCTGCAGATGACATAGCTCTTCCTCATGCACAGCCTTTCCAAAGCACCCACATGTGTCACTGCATTACTCCTTGCTTAGGGAGATCACGGATTCTTGAGATGTCCATGCTGTCCTTCTTATCTGCTGGGCTCTGCCTAAGGCAGCATGCTGCAATGGGAGCATACAATCTGGAGTGCTTCAGGTGCCCATCTTCCCATGTTAAACCATACAGCAACAATGGCGACACTGGACCTGTTTCATTGGTGGCCTCAGACATCAGCTCTGGTGACAGTGCTTGCAGTGCTGATGATACTGGTATCAGTGGTTGCTCAGGAAAGGGTGACAGAATCCCTGATGATGATGTCATAAGCAATAGAGGAACTGCTGGTTCAGCCACTGAGGATGGGTGCCCTCACCCACATGGGAGTGGAGAAGCAGCAGCAGCAGGTGATGTGACACCCAATGTGGACAGCTTCAGAGGCGATGGTGTGACATCAGGGTGCCTGGCCAGTGATGTGAAAGTGAAACTGATTATGAAGCTCAAGCAGAGGCCATCCTTTGTACAGATGTTGCAGAGATGCAGCCCCTGGCATCTGGTGATGACAGCTTGAACCCATTTAGGGCAACATCCAAAACTGCACACCCAGACAGCCCCACCTGGTGGGAAGAGGCACAACAGCTGCACTGGTTGATGTCTGGGTGGAGGATGCAAGAGGTGTAGCAGTGTTCTCAGCTGGTGCCTGTAGAGTATCTCCACCAGGCTCTTCTTGCTGAACAGCATGAAATGGTACAAAGAGAGAAACTGATGTAAGGCAATGTTGGACAATGTTATCTGACGTGAACATTGTGGACAAGCCGTCAAGTGAAAAAATTTTGGACAATGTGAAGGTGGCAGTTGTGGATGTGGAAACACAACAGATGAGATACAGAAAACTAGAATATGCATCAATGACCAACAGCCAATAAGCGTTGAGAAAGGGGCCCGCAAAATCCACATGTATATGATCTCATGCACGTGACAGCATCAGCCATGTCTTCCCCATGTGAACTATCAAAGCTTGGTGTGGAGGAGAGGTTTGGATTGCAGATACCTCACACCATGATTCATTTTGGTAACCTGCACCTCGCAACACCTCGAATGACTGTGCAATAGCTAAAATCTCGGAGAGAGATGGATTTTCATGTTCTCTTGCACCTTATGCTCCACAACTAGATGAATGATAGCATCTCTCACCATCTGATCAGTATATGGCCCTTTATGCACATTGGACACAAAATGACAATAATGACTTAACTGTTGGAGTTCAGCCACCCACGCTCAATAAGACTGATGCAGTTGCTTCCTAAAGCTGTGATACTCAACCCAGAATGCAATAACATGGGTGCGCTTACTGCAGTATTTTGAAAGAAGTTCACACATTTGGACAAATTTTAAAGAAGATGGATCCTGCAAAGGAGCATGTTGACATAGGACATGATACATTCTTGGCAAACCATGACATAAAATAGCATTGATAATCCTGCAAGCCGGAAAGTGTTGTTGCAGACATTTCTTGAATGCATTCCATTCCTCAACAGACTCATTGTATGTAGAAAAGGGAGGTGGATATGCCATGGGGGCCACAGAGACAAAACAGTGGGCAACACAGACTGAAGAGCATGCCGAATAGACGAAACAGAAACCAATGATTGAAGTACCTTGGTTGTCCAGCACTTGTGATTGGTGGTGCAATGCTGTACTGAATGATTCTTACCATTTGATAAGTTGATGTAAAATGTCCTCTATAACACCATCAGCCATCATGAGAATAAATAGCGGACTGATCAGAATAGAAATTTATATGGAGAACAGGACCACACTCATTGCCAATTGTGATGTAATTAGGTATAAGTACAACACAACTAGTAGACTGAACACAACTTTGTTTCACAGAAGCATTAACCTGAATGCAGTGTTTAAGTAACATTCAGCAGGAACCAATTATGTTCACAAAGAGCTGTACCAATAGACATAGAGAACTGAGGCTGAGCATAGCCTGGGATGGTCTCTCTCTCTCTCTCTCTCTCTCTCTCTCTCCCTCTCTCTCTCTCTCTCTCTCATACACACACACACACACACACACACACTAGTCTAAGGCACCTACTCTGCCGATGACATAATACTGTTGCACATACGGCCTTTTGGAAGTATGTACACATCACTGCAAAAGGGAGTAGAGAATGCAACTGTAAAAATAGCTGAACATTTCCTTTGTGAACTGAGCGCAATTATAGACACTAAAAACAGACTGAATTTATACTTGATAATTCCCACTATATACCTGAGTTTCTAAAAAGTCTACTTTTGTCCCAGTGGGCGGGAGTCAGATCAAAACCAGTTGTTATGTGAGTACTCCACTATAATGCTATGAAGTGATCATCGGAATTCCTTGTACTGCTTGTTGCAGTCTGGTGGCAGAATAAACAGGGTTCTAGGCAGTACTGAGCTGGAATCCAAAATGTCTACTTATGAGACTGGCAGCTGTGTAAATACATATCACCTCCTTTACAGTCACAGAAGGAGAAAACTGTGAATCCACCCTCAATATTGTTATAAATCATGGAATGTCATTTACTAAGACAATACTCTGCTACTGTAGATATATCTGGTGTATTCCTGTATAGATGTCAGTTATATTCATCACAACAGTCTTTCACTATTCAGCATGTCTGCCCAGTAGACATTGTTCCATACTGCCACAGAATGTTGTAAATTTCTTGTTTCCTAAGACTTAAATTATCTTTGATGGAACCCAGTAAATTACCTAGTTGCACAGGTGGATGAATGACATTTAATGTCATGTCTGTTACATGTTCTTCTGACTCTTGAAGAATTTCCATCAGAGTACGGAAGAGTCCTAAGGGTGGGTGCCTCTGTTCCTTCATAACATTACTTGGGCTGGACTCACTTTAGGTGGAATGCATGATGAGTTTGTTTCTCTGAATACCATTCAGTCACAACACCATTTTCAGATACAGAACCTACATAGCATGCTGTCAGGCTCAGAAACAGATCATGCAATGCATGCCATTGGTTTCCAGAAAGGCTACACAGAGAAACAAATTCATCAGGCATTCTGCCCAAAGTGAATGCTGGAATGGCTGTGTCAATCAGTGTTGATGATACAAGTCTGGAGAGCAGTCCTGACAAAATTACTACACATTTTAAAAGCACAACCCCTGTCAAAACTATTCCATGGCCCTTCTCCTACTACTACTTGATCCTCTATTGTTGTTGTGTAATCTTGAGCTCAAAGACTAGTTTGATGCAGCTCTTGTGAAGTTTGCCTGCTTTATTTCTTCATTGATAGTTCTCGGTGTTGATGTACTGTGTTGCTTATACTGGCTGAAACTGAAAAATGGGTGGGGGGGGTGGGGGGGGGGGGTGGAAGTTCAACACTGACTACTGTAAATGATGTAGCCAACAGTTGCACAGTTGTGTTTCACAGTTCTTTACTTTCACTGCTCACAACCCCCCAATATTACACAGTTAATATGGCTAGTTCACTATTGGTTAACTTTTGATAAGCTTCATTAATAGTTTTCAGGCATACATCAACATACAGCTACAATAGTTTATTGTTGAAAATCTATGAGCAGAAAAAAACAGAACCACACAGTTCTTGCAGAATAATATGGTACATGTGACACTATTGAACAGACACTGTCATTGTTTTAACACATGGCCTATTTGTGTTACACTTATTTCACGGTTACGTTGATTCATTGTTGTTCATTGGCTGTGGACTGACTGTCTTGGGACCAAAAATTGGGCCTTTATATATATCATCGCAATAATAGGTTCTGAAACTATACATTGTTTGATGTTTAATTTACAGAAATTGCAATTAAAATATAACTCATCCAATTAACTGAATATATAGAAAAACTCCTTCTTTTTAACAGTTTCTTCTACTACAAGGGTTAAGCTGTATTATTTATTTAAATGATGAAATTAACAGATATAATTATACAAACAATACTTTTGACAAACCTGGTAATAAATTTGGAATTAATGAAGGGCTGACTTTGCTAATATATTTTTGAATAGAGCTACATAGATTCTTTAAGAATACTAGTACTACTTCTTCCAAATGTTTATAATTAGCACAGAATTTATATTTATTTGTAAGTCAACAATAGAATCTAAGTCACGAAACAATTACTGATTTCATCCTATAACAAAAGATATTAACTAGGAATAGTCAAAATAAATTAGGAAATTGATGAAATACACAATAATAAGCACAAAATTAGATCTCGTGTTATTTTCTTTAAAACTGAAGGCCAACCTTTCTCTTTTATGAAAATGCAGATTATGCTCACATAAGTTAATGATAATTAGTCAAAAATGAAAAAAAATGAGTTTAAGGAGTCAGATGGCAAAACAAGAGGGGAAGTAAAAAGATCCCAGCTTGCTTCGTCACCCTCTCCACACCATCATATCCTCCGCAAACATCTTTACTCTGCGTAACCACTGCAACTTACATCTGGGTGAACATTCTTACTGTATTCAAATCTTGGTCTCCCTCCAAAATGCTGTACCCCTGCCCCCTTCTCCCTTTAGATTTATTATGAAATTTACAGATCAAGCAGTCCCTTCTTTTAGCCAAGATAAGCCACAAATTTCTCATTAGTTATTTAATAGATCCATTTAATTTTCAGCATTCCTCTGTAATACCACTTTTCAAAAGCTTCTATTCTTTTCATTTTCAAACTGTTTATTGTCAACATTTCACTTCCATACAAGGCAACATTCCAGACTAATACCTTCAGTAAAGAATTGTTAACTCTTAAACTTATGTTTGATGTTAACAAATTCCTCTCTTTCAGAAATGTTTTTCTTGCCATTGCCATCCTGAATTTTATGTCCTCTTTAGTTCAGTCATCATCAAGCATTTTACAGTGCAAACTACAAAGCTCTATAATATAGCAGCAATCTATGTGGGTATAGGATGCAACCAATCCTTTTTTTAATTAAGTATTTTGATAGAATTTATTGCACCAGTAACTAGTTTTCAAGCAACTGCAGGGCCACCATTGGGTGAAGGTGTTATAGGAACATTACCTGGACTATGTGCAGCTATACAATAGGGTTCCAGTTTGGCAGAAATAATGGCAATTTAATTAATGAAGTGTTTATGAAACAAAAGGATCTTTAGTAAAAGATCTGTGTCCCTTGATATCCTGTCAGCCAACTGAGACCTGTATTTGTATGGCAAATGCTGGTGACTTGCTGTTCCCCACTTAATGTGGCCTGCAACTGTGGACCGAACACTTTGTCCATTACAGTTGCCTAGCACAGAATCTCCTTGTCTTAACTACCCTACATTTCCTAAGAGTGGCAGAAGTCTTGTATCCCTGACTTCTTGTACAGTTGTAGTCTCCTCTCTAGTGACCTCTTAAAACTAGTTAGCATTCAAAATACAAGTGCCATTGTGTGTTTTGTTTCTAATTATCTTTCTGCTGACAACTAGTCTCCACCTTGCCATCCTCTCCTTTCACAAACTATCAAGTTTCTCTGACTCTCTCCAATTGTAAATACCTTTCATGTTCCTTTATCACCATATTCCTGCTAAATATCCTGGAAATCCAGAAGAGAGACACAATAGTTTCATTACAAACTTTACTGTGAGATATGTACAGTACAATCATTGCTAAACAACTTGCATAATACCTTAATACTCAAAGTATATAAAAATTCCCTGTTGCTCACCCATGGTAATATTTCAGAAATTTTACACAAATTATATGCAGGAGTAGAAATAAGGCAAAACTTACAAGACAAAGAAGTATGAAACAATTTTATCTGAGTACAATTTTGAAAGCCCTGCAAGTATCTTGACTTTCCTTAATACTAAATCAGCTGATAAATGTGAAATAATGAGTACTTGTTCTCTATTCTAATAATACAACTGTTACACATAGACAAGCATATATCAACAAAGAAAACTTCCTATATATTGTACCTACCATAACAATAAAACTGGATGTACAGGACATTCCATTTCGGAAATCATTAGGGAATTTAATATTCCACAATTCATAGTGTCAGGAGTGTACTGAGAACACCAAATTTCAGGCATTTTCTCTCACCACTGACAATGCAGTGGCCAACAGTCTTCACTTAATGACTGAGAGCAATGGCATTTGCTTAGAGTTGTCAGTGCTAGCAGACAAGCAATACTGCATGAAATAACCACAGATCTCGATGTGGGATGTATCACTAAAGTATCCATGAGGACAATGCAGTGAAATTTGGTGATAATGGGCTATGACAGCAGACAAGCAAAGCAAATGCCTTTGCTAATAGCATAACATTGCCTGCAGTGCCTCTCTTGGACTAGTGATATATTGGTTGGACCCTGCATGACAGTAAAATCATGGCCTGGTCAGTTGATAAGAGCTGATGGTAGGATTCAAGTGATGCACGAAGCCCACAAAGCTGTAGACCCAAGTTGTCAAGGCACTGTGCAAGCTGGCAGTGGCTGGATAATGGTGTGGGCCATGTTTGCATGGAATGCACTAGGTCCTCTGGTGCAACTGAACTAATCATTGAGTGTAGATGGCTATGTTCACCTACTTGGAGACCACTTCAGCCAATCATGAACTTCATGTTCCCAGACAGTAATGGAATTTTTGTGGATAACAATGTACCATGTAACTGGGCCACAGTTGCATAAAAAGTTCTCGGTTTACTTGCCATGTCAAATTTGGATAAAATCCCGAGCTTTTGATGACTACCTCCATCATCTTCATCAGGGGTAAAACTGACTGTCATGGGCTGGTGAGGCTTCCGCTTTTATAAGCAGTGGACAGCTTATCATTGGCGGGATGACGTCACGGTGAAAAATGGCATGGTCGGAGGTGGCAGCCTCTATGTCCATAGATTTTGTTTGCGCGCTTTATCCAGCGTTGCTTGCAGCACCACCCATTGCAATAGGCGGAGAACTGCAAGGAATGTAAGAAGTCTTCCTCTGCACTCTTTCTTTATCAACTGTGTGCTTCCACGCATTGCTGAATGCATATCCGGAGTCTCTGTTGAAATTATTTTCACATAGTCTAATTTCAACTGTTTCCCTGATGGCAGAGTTCCAATAGTTTGAAGTGTGAGCAAGTATCCTTGTTTCATCGAATAGAACCTTATGTTTATTTAACAAACTGTGCTCAGCCACCGCTAATTTTTCTGGATACCTGTATTTCAGGTGAGGCTGATGTTCCACACAGCGATCGGCAACAGCTCTTATAGATTGGCCAACATAATTTTTGCCACACTCGCAAGGAATGCTGTAAATTCCCGGTACTCTCAGGCCAAGATTATCTTTCACAGGTCGCAACATTTCCTTAATCTTCCTAGGTGGCTGGAAGACTGGTCTGATTTCCTGCTGGCTCAGGACTCTACCGATCTTGCTGGTCATTACACTGCAGAATGGTAGCTGCGCAATGCGTTGGTCCTCCGTCGCGAAAGACTTCGTACTCATATGGGCCACAATTGTTCATGATTGGTTTGAAGAGCTTTCTGGACAATTTGAGCGAATGGTTTGGCCACCCAGATTGCCCAACATGAATCCCTCTGGACATTTATGGGACATAATTGAGAAGTCAGTTCATGCACAAACTCTTGCACGGGCACACTTTCACAATTGTGGATGGCTGTAGAGCCAGCATGGCTCACTATTTCTGCAGGTGCTTCCAACAACTTTTTGAGTCCATGCCATGTTGACTTGCTGCGCTACACAGGTCAAAAGGAGCTCTGACACAATATTAGGAGGTATCCCATGACTTTTGTCATCTCAGTGGATAGTAATGTGAGAAGTTTTGTTATTTAATATTAAGGTACTAAATTAACAACCAACATGCAAGCTGTATCCCATCTATCTGCTCAGCACTTTCTGCTAAAAATCAGTTGTGCACTAATCCACCACTTCATATAATTCCCTACTTATCACCTGTATGATGAGGGGTTAGGAGAAGGATATGAACATGGACCATGATATTTCAGCAGTTGGAGGTCGACACTGTGAGGACCAGGGGGCTGTGGAGTTGAGGAGGGTGAACTTTTTAAAAGTTTTTTAAAGCTATTTCTTTCTTTCTTCTTTTATACAGAAGAAACTTATCACCTTATCTTGTTACACTTAATACATTTGTTCAATTGGTGACTCCATTATTGAGAACATTTTTTAATAATTTATAATAAGAAGTTACTGTAATTTATAATGACAATTGATCTAATAATAATAATAATAATAATAATAATAATAACAATAACAATAATATTTCTATAATGATTTCTGAAAATTTAAATTGGGTAACCACACAGAGTACACAAGTGGAAAATTCAGCTTAGACCTATATGTGCTGCACAAATGCAGCTACCTAAAAGAAACTAATGTTGTGAAAATCATATGCTTTGCACTAATGCAATCTACATTAAGTTATGGCATAATTTTATGAGGTAGTTCTTCTGCAACAAACACGAAGAGAGTATACAAATTACAAAATAGAGAGACTGATGCCTGACCCTAAATGGAGAAAACCATGTAGATCAGCATTTAAAGCTCTCAAGATACTGCTGCAGGCACCAAATCTCTGTGTGCAGAACTTTATAGTTCATACATGATGTTTGTACTTGGTCCAACCACTAGAAGGCATCCAGCCTGCTAGTAAAACAGAATTTATGTGCACAGCCTGCCAATTGTGCCCCCTACTAGAATTAATGAGTATATAGTTACAGCACTAGGCTCCACTGGTCACTTGCGTATTGTCTGTTGTAAGTACTTTGTCTCTCATCTATTTCTGCTTTTTCATGTAGTAAAGTTACAGTGTTCTGGGGTTAGAACACTTCGACAATGAGTGTGGGATTTGACTCTGTGTGTTCCACTTCAGTTATTGTTCCTTTGAGTGTAATTCCCATGGTGGCAGTTCTTAAATTTCTGCTTGAGCAACAGAAAGTTGCTATTTCCATTTTAATATCTAAATTGACACAATATGCAGCCCCACCAACAACATATTTGCCACCATTCTTTGCATACGATGGTGCAACAGAAGACTAGGACACTTACGAAAAACACCTGCAGCAATGTTTCCATTCATTTGGGGTAACAGATGAAAGTTTCTGCAGGGCTCCTTTTTTTGTTGTGGATCTTGCCTTGTGTGTATCAGTTGTCCCGTCAGCTCATTATCTTACAAAAAGGTTCAAGTCATTCCTTTGATCATATGCTTGGGATACTATCTACCTATCACTGTAAACATTCTCACATTATTGCTGCACATGTGGAATTTTACTGTTGTCAAAACTGGCCAAAACAGTCATTCAGCACATGGGCAGCAGAACTACATGTCTTACTCCTGATAGGGAAGTTTGTGAGTGTGCTTTACAGTGTGAAAACCTTATCCTTATGGAAGTATTAAACATAGTACAGTCATCTTAGGTTTCATGGAATGCAGTTAGTCAGACGGAATACTTGTCTGAAGTTTCACAAATCAGTCCTTTACACCCCTCCCAGCCATCAGTCAGTTCACAAAGAAACAGCAAAGCTATTGCAGCAGTCCAACAGACATATCAGCATTGTACAGGTAATCATTGTTCATGACAATGACAGTCCACATCGCAACAGCGACAGCCTCGTGGTCTGCTGCCTTCATGCCCATATTGTTTCATTCAGCGCAAATAGACCACATGCCCCAAGTGCTGGGCAACATGTAATACATGTCAACTCTCTTCTGAACCTGAGTGAGGGTTCATTCATCAACCTTCCAGTGTGGGCAAAAAAATCTATTTGGAATCTCCATCAATGGCAAAGTGCATTTGGTTTCTGATCAAGTTCCATATCAACAGTTAGATGTTCTTTGTGCCACATGTTTCTCTTTATTTTCTCCAGGACTGGACTGTGCAATAGAATTTCAGGCTCGTATTATGATGAAACAGTCTGCCTGCCCCTATTTTTTCTGGGCCCACCAAGTACTGGTAACTTTACAGGATCAAGTAAAATTAAATTAGATCATCTTCAATCCCTTGATGTTATTCAATTTATTTCTTCCAGTGAGAGGTCTACATCACAGGTGACAGTAAAACAACCTACAGGTAAATTATACATGTGTGCTGATTTTAAAAAAGCAATTAATGCACAGTCAATTATTGATACTTGACCATTACCATGACCTGACGAGATGTGAGCAAAGTTACCAATACGCTATTGGGCTTTATCAATAGCAACAGTTGCCTTTTGGTGTGCCAAGTCCAGCAGCTATTTTTCAATGCATTTTAGAGTAGCTTATTGCATCAGTTCTAGCTGCATCAACTATTTAGATGAGATAGTAGTGTCCCTGCCTCTATAGAGGAACATTTGCAGAAACTTCATACTCTTTTACATTTTACAGTATGCAAGGTTAAAGTGCAATTTCAACAAGACATAGTTTCTTCAACCAATCTATTATTTATTTGCATTTCAAAGTGTCATGTTCTGGCAGTACATTGTTGCACCAGTTTATCAATACTACTGCTGTGTTACCACATCTCATGTTGATCAGGGAATTATAGGCATTTTTATATAAAGTTGAGTACTACCACAAATTCATACTAGACGCTGCTGCTACGGTTCAACCACTCCATGCACTATTAGGTAAAGACATTCCTTTCAAATGGTCCCTGGCTTGTGACCAGGAATTCAAGTTTTTGAAATCTAAGCTGCAGTCAACCCCTTGTTTGGTCACTTTTCAGCCAGGCCAGCACCCTATGTTAGCCACAGACACCTCTCAGCTTGGCTTTGGCACTGTCACTGTTCGTAAGTATGCAGACAGATCAGGACACCCTATTGCATATGCTTCTAAAACCTTCAGTTTGCAATTGGATTGGTTGAGCCACAGCAGCAGTGTCCAGTATGAATTTGTGGTAGTACACAAGTTTACCTAAAAATGCCTGTAATTCCCTATTGGACATGTGATATGGCAACACAGCAGTTAGCTTTGATATGTTGGTGCAATAATGTACTGCCAGAACATGACACTTTGAAACGCAAATAAATAATAGATGGTTGAAAAAACAATGTCTTGTCAAAGCTGCACTTTAACCTTACAGACTGTAAAACGGAAAACAGAACATTGTAACTTTATTATATGAAAAAGCATAAACATAAGACACAAAGTACATACAACAGACAACACACAAGTGGGTGGCAGAGCCTTGTGCTCCAGCCTATGTAGTCATTAGCTCTAACAGGAGAGCACAGCCAGCAGGCTGTGCATGCAACTGCTGTCATACTAGCAGGCTGGGCGGCCTAAGGTGGCTGTGAAGTAGTGCACACACAAATTTGGTAATTACAGCAATCCCCTTCCTTTGTGAAGTATTGAGCACTTTGCTCATGCCTATTTCTTCTGTCATCAACATTTGTTGTTTCATGCAATGCACTGCCACCAGTGTTTAGAATCAGAAGGGTGCCAAGTGCAGACAACAGTGGTGCTCTCACCCCTGCCCCCTCCCCCCATGTGAGAGACCATACAATAGGACATGTGATGCTCGTGTGACTCCCATTTCCATGACTGAGTTCAACTCCAGTGAAGGATCCCACAGTGAGGGTGGCTGAACAGGCAACGTCGGCTGCGATGGAGGCGGCAACAGTGGAGGCGCCGGTTATGACAGCATGGTAAATGGGGTCCTGCCTTGGCCCCTGACAACTGAGGGGAGCACCCACAGCAGAGGAGACAATTGTGAAGGCATTGGCAGTGGCGGTGGAGGTGGCAAGGGCACCGGCCGCGATGTGGGACATGGCTGGGGAGACAGAGGGTGTAAGGGCGGCAAAGTTGCTCCCAGTGTGCAGTCAAGGTCGTAGCTGGTTGAAATGTCATGATCCATCCCTTCAGTGGTGCAAACAATACAGAGGCATCAGCCACGGTGACTCTTTATGACCACCGTCACCCAATTTGTTCAGCAGCGAAAACTGGAAGCCCAGACAGTTGTGCCGGGCCGGAAGCATTGTGGCACTGATGTCAGTGGATGTCCTGGTCTCAGATGAACCAGATGTACCAGAGTCTAGGGCTGAAGACCATGCAACAGCTCTGCTAGAATCTTATTTCCAACAGGCATAAACCTGTAAGGACTGAGGAACCAGTCAAGAATCACTTCCTGTGACACATATGAAATGTATTTTTCCATCTGTATCTCAAATGTTCATACTAATGATTCTGCTTCCCTGTTTGATTGAGGGTGGAAAGGAGGAACTGTGACTTGGTGAACACCACTTTTTTTTTACAAAAATCTTCAAATTTCTGAGATATGAACTGGGGGCCATTTTCTGTAACTAAGATATACAAAAGACCTTCCACTGCAAAAATTTTTGACAGAGCTCAAAATTGTTGTCATCGCTAAAATAGACAGCAAAGCACCACATACAAAAACAAGCAAGTAAAAATTCAAAAGGTCCCACAAAGTCTATGTGAATTCATTCCCATGGCCACTGTGGAGCTGGCAAAAGTGACAAAGATGCATGAGGGACTGTGTGGTGAAATGCACTCTGTGGGCAAGCTACAATAACTCACACTGTTTCCCCATTGATGCCTGGCCAGAAAACATGTCTACATGATAATGCTTCTGTATGTGACGCACACCATTCCTATCATTAATGTTGATAGGAAGAGAAGTTTTGTAGAGTTTTTGGTCATTAAGAAGGAGATGATGGTCAACATGTAATAAACACATAACCTCACACTGGAGGGCAGATGGGACTTACAGCCCAGAGAGCAGTGTCCACAGTAGCTAACAAAAGAATTCAGTTCCAAACAGAAAGAAAATTTTGTAATGCAAAATAATTTCTTAAAGGATCAGAAGCATGGCCTGGAGGTTTGTCTAGCCAGCCATGTTGCACAAAAAAACAACTTTACTTAAAACAACTACTGTAGCTGCAATTTTAGTGCTAGTAATACAAAAACCATTAACAACATTCTGAGTTTGCATATATAAATGAAGTGAAACTTAGGTCTGTATAGAAAGACACAAAATTTTTGTACAGCATTGCTAAAACTGCTTTCTGTATCTGAGGATAATGCTGTTGCACTTAATTGTACGAGTGTGATCAAAGTGCTCAATTCTTCACAAAGGAAGAGGATTGCTGTAACTACCAAATTTATGTGTGCACTACTTCATAGTTTGCGCATGAAGTTTGTGCATCTTTCAGCTTCCTTAGGCCACCCAGCCTGCTATTATGACAGCAGTTGCTTGCACAGTCCCCCTGTAGAGCTAATGAGTATATAGGCTGGAGCACAAGTCTCTACCATACACTTGTGTGTTGTCCGTTGTGTGTACTTTGTGTCTCGTGTGTTTATACAATTTTCATTTAATAGAGTTACAATGTTCCAGGGGTAGAACAGGTACTAACACTACTCAGTATTCATGTATACAAACTCCTATGCTGATCAAAATTCAAATACACTCTTGACATTTAAGATATCAGGACACAACACAGCCATGACACAAGGAAATAAAACCTCATCTGTGAGCCAACACACAACACCAGGAAATACAAATCAAATCCATCATGTAGATGACCAAATATCTTAGAAAAACTTCCTGCAAACTTCAGAGAGATAAACAATAAAAATATTTTTAAAAAATTCCCTCAAAACATTTTTGGTAGAAAACTGCTACTATAATATAAATGTTTTTAATGTGCAATACAGTTTAAGACAAATTGAAGTGCAATACTATAATGAAAAGAGTTGTACCCTACATGTACAAGTATATATAGCATAAATGATGTAAACAAAATTGTAATTTGATATGTTATTTGCCTAGAATATTATTGTTCATAACAATAACTTGGTAAATACTAATTAGTAGTCAGTGCATACTTGTAGGTACATGTAATACAGTGTTACCTGCTCTATAAAATGTATTTTGTGTACAGATCCAATAAACAATAAAAATATTCATCTGCACTAATAGATAACAGCTCCCTCCTCCCTGGTGTTTTTCTTGATCACTTTTACATCATAAAATGGGTGTTCTTTCATATTTAATTTAATTTATTTATTTAGTGCCCATTTTATCACATTCATGATATAGGACCTGTCAAAATAAAAGACAGTCTAAAATTTCACACATTCACAAAAACAACTGCTGGTATATGCAGGGTGGGCAGAAACAGCCTGCAAAGCTTGTAGGGTGTTACAGGGTAGGTTGTGCTGAGAAGTGCTTGTTAAGGAAAAAAAAAATTGGGAAGTTGTGCCATTTATGAGTTAATTAACATTGAAGTTAACCGATCAGACCATTGTGCATGCAAAGTCAAGTGGCCCACCAAAGGGTGAATTTTTATATCCCTCTCGCATTTGGTTTTAGGAAATCAAATTAAAAACACTTTTGACTTTCTAAAACTAAACAAGAGAGCAAATCAAAAATTGGAAATGAAAGGGTAGTAAGAATCAAGCCTGTGCCGAAGGTTGAGCCCTCTTGTGTGCTATCATCTGTGCTATGAGAATAACTGCACTAATTGTATCTGGTGGACCACTTGAATTTGCATGTGCAACAACTTGGATAACTTCAATGCTAGTTAACTCAGAAGGGGTGTAATTTATACCATTTTTTCTTAACAATTATTACTTCTCAGCACAACGTACCCAGGAACACACTTATAAGCTTTTCAGACTGGCTCTGACCATCCTGTGTAAGTCATATTATGACATGTGACTGACAGATTTTTTTATCAATGCATCTTGATTGACTGTAATAAAATAAACAATACTAAACTTTATTAAGTACAAGAAAATAGAATTTCTCCATGAAATTTATCACTATTTTTGTTTCAAAATTGTTGATCTTGCTGTTCAAAGCTGAGAACTCTCAATGAGTCTTAATGTAGCAGATACTTTCAGGTGCACCCCTAGTCCATACTACACAAGCTTTACCCAGGGCGATGCTATCCCAGTTATGATTTTTCATTCCTTAAAAATACCTCTACATGGTTCTCTGCAAGCAACACCTTTCATTAATCTTACAAGCTTCTTCTGAAGCTGAAATTACTATTTTGCAAATGTGGTATTTCCCCAGAACAGTATCCCATACGTCAATACACTATGCACGTAGGCATAATAAGCAGTAAACACTATTTCAGCATTACAACACTCTTTGAGCATTTTTAGTATTTAACAGCACTTTATCACTCTTTTATTAGGCATCTATAAACATTTTTCCCACCTTTAGTGCTCCTGCACCCCTAATCCTAAACATTTTATATCATTCTTTTGTTACATTTGGTTATTCCATAATGTAACCTTTAAGTGGTTCTAGTTTTATTTCCTAAGTGATTGAAGATCATTCATACAGTTTTCTTATAATTAACAACTATACAATTGCCTTTAAACTACTTTTCTTGTTTCCATAAAGAAGCTGGTATCATCTACAAATAATACAGTATCTTCTCCTGAAAACTGTTGTGATAGGTCTACATAAAAAACCAAGATCAACAATGGGCCCAATCCTGAATCCTGAGGAACCGCATAGTTAACCTTTTTTTATATTCAGAATGAAACATTTTACCTTCCTGACAAAATTTCACTCTTTGGTTCCTATCAGATAAGTGTAAGACTTTTTGCCAGTGAGGAACTGGGAAAAAATATTCTGGGTCAGTTTGGTGGTCGCCTTTTAAAGCACATTCCATTCAGTACTCCCTTTTGCTGGTCAGTCAGAACCTGAGGCATAAATTTGGCTGTGACTCTTCTTGTTCCTAAATAAAATGCTAAAATTTGCTGAACTGAGCTCTGAGAAAATCCAGTAACTTATCAATCTTCAAGCATGCATTCATGAATTCTCCAAACACTTTTGTCTCTTTGAGCAGTTGATGAATATTCCAAGTAAAGTTTGTCGTCAACTGACATGCTGTTATTTTTAAAATGAGAAACTCATTGACACAATTGAGTATCTACCATACATTCACTTTTGTAAAATCATTTTGGACATGATGACAGTTTATGTGAAGCAAAATTTTGCAGCTGCAATTTTATTTACTTACATGTGCCATGGGAGAGAGCAAAGCAGCTGTAACGAAGAAGGTCACTAAAAGCAGACAAAAGACCTCAATGGGTGACACCCTAGGCAGTGTTGATCTCTCAAGGAGTTGTGTGACATACCCCTAGTCCATACTACACAAGCTTTACCCAGGGCAATGTTATTCCAGGAAGTTTTTGGTACTCCTTTGTACAGCTTCAGAAAGAGAGCAATGATTTTAAGGAGAATATTCTTCATTTAAGAGAATTATGATATATAATCAGAGGCCTTCCAGGGGCTGTGGTTTAGCTGTAATGATGGGATAGTGTCTTTGTGGTTGGTTAGTGGGTGTGGCTATAGTATTAGGTCCATAGGAAGTTATAGCACAGAAAATATGTTTGCAGATGAAATATGAGTGATAGTGCCTGTCTGTGTGTTCTTCAGCATATTGGGCTGCTTGTTCTGTAGGCAACAGTGACTCATGTTACTAAATGATGTGTAATAAGTTAAGAACAAGTGCAACTTTACTGTGTTTATCAGCTCCATATGTACATATTGTGCATTATTTTATGTTTATTCATTAGATATTCACCTGGCAGGTGAATAGTACATTTTTTCCTAAATTCTCATGTCTCATCCAGTGTTGTCTGTTGAAATTTGCTTCCTGCTTGCATTATCATCAGCTGACACTTCATATTTACTATTTTTTGTCATTTACTCATGTGTTTCAAGCTCTTGCTATGGCCACCACATTTGTTATGGTAACTGACAGTTCTATATGCATTATGAGAGCTAATTGGAAGGTGCTTGAAATCTGCACAGTCCAGTTATTTTCTGCTCAATAAGTATAGAATTTCTTGAAGAAAGCTACTTAATGCTGCAATGAAAGTACCACTTATTTGTTCATTTCTACTTTTCTGTACTAACATGATAATATGGTATTTGTTTTGAAGGTTTGACTGCAGTTACTCTTATGAAAAGGTTATCATCACATCTGATATTTAATCAGTGGTATGAAGTTGATAAAGGTTGTAGTTTACATATGATTGTAAGTGGTATCACAAATCTATATATTCTACTATACAAGGGAACCAGCACACAAAATCATTTCATCAAAGAGGTATGATAATTTTAAAATATTAGGTGAGACATATTAGTGTGGCCATAATACCACATCAATACTTGAGATAATGATGTAGCTCAAAATTCTTTTAATTTAGAACTTATACACAGTTTTTTCCAACAGTGTGCAGCTAAAAACCACTTTAGCTATCACAAATACTGGCTCTTCTCGACAACAAACAGTCATGAACAGGAACTTACAGAATTGATTTATAAGACAGAAATTCGATTTGACAGTAATGTAAATATAGCAGTCAGTGATGGGATAGGAAATGTTAAGGTAGTGTACAAATATGCGCCATGCACTTCATAGTGGTTTGCAGAGTATAGCTTTAGATGTAGATGTAAGCAGACTTATTGATATGACTTATTAAGCAATACTAACAATCCTCAATGTTCAGTCTTTCCTTCTTATCCCATCTGATAAATTTCCCCTGACCAGGGGCTCTGGCCAACTTTTCCAAGCTCTCCTCATTTCTTAAACCTTGCCATTCCTTTTTCTTCATTGCTATTCCTTCCCTTTCAATCCCCTGGTGGAAGACGGAGCCACTATCTCCGAAAGCTTCCAAACTTCCTTAACAGTTATATGTACATTTTCTCCAGCTGCCACTTGGTGAGCATATTTTTTGTCTGTCCAGTTACATCATATGTTCCATTACTGAGGATTCTTCAGATATTTATCATATAATCTTCATGATTTCAAATGTCCATTATAAAATTTGATCATGTTATTCTTCTTTGACTGCAGCCCAGTTGTCTCATGTTAATTTCAATTTTTCAAACTGTATTTGCAGAATGAAATTTTCACTCTGCAGTGGAGTGTGCACTGTTATGAAACTTCCTGGCAGATTAAAATTGTGTGCCAGATGAGACTCGAACTTGGGACTTTTGCCTTTCATGAACAAGTGCTCTTCCAACTGAGCTACCCAAGCACAACTCACAAACCTTCCTCACAGCTTTATTCCTGCCAGTGCCTTGTCTTCTGCCTTTCAAACTTCACAGAAGCCCACCTGTGAACCTTGGAGAACTAGCACTCCTGGAAGAAGGGATACTGCGGAGACATGACTTAGCCACAGCCTGGGTGCTGTTACCAGAAAGAAATTTTCACACTGCAGTGAAGTGTGCACTGATATGAAACTGCAAGGTTCGCAGAAGAGCTATCCAATACACTTGTTAAAGTAACCTGCTGCTACTACTACCAGATACTTAGGTGAGAGCAAGGTATGGGGCATCAAATTGAGCAAAGTTTTCCTGACAACTATAGCTTGGAAATCCACCACTATGAAGATTCAGCCATAAAATGTTATCCAATCAGAGATGAGCATGCTGAAGTGTTTACATTTAAACTAACTTGCCCCAGCTAAAACCTGTTACACAGAATGGTGTGGTTATTAACTAAATTAGCTGAAGGTGTTGGTTTCAGAGAAACAGTAAAAGCTATGCAAACTTTAAATTCCTATCCATGTGTTGTTTACTTGTTGAAGCTTGAATATTAAATTATGAATGTAAAAAGTACTATAATGCCATTAATTTAGAAAAATAATAAGCTGCACTGCCGAAACAGCACTGCAATAAGATAGGCATGTGATACTGTAGGGCCGAATGTTATTAATAATGAAATCTAAAGGCCATATATTTTAATTTTTGCTAACACAGAGAGAGCATGAGTGAACATTTATTCTACCAAATTCAGGGGATCAGTAGGCATCAGGTGAGGCAGTGGTGAAAAATAAAATAGGATTTAAGTTTTAGATGCTCTTTTCTTCCTGAAATCACATTTTCGACAGCAAAATTCCATATGCCACAAGTGCATTACAGACTCAACATAATTCAATAGCAGTTTAGTCAGACAAAAATATGCTGTCAGAAATGCCCAAATAAATTCAGACATTAAACAATTTCTGTGCACTCACCACTGATTAGTCAATTCAATTCAATTCAATTTATTAGCGTCCTTGTAGTACATCATCAAAATGACATAGGACTTGTCAATAAACATTACAATTTAAAATACATGTATATGAAAATTTATAATTGAATTTACTTGTCACTTAGACATTACAATTTTAATAGAACTATAAGATAAGAACATTAACATAAAAATATACAAGTAGGATAAAAACGTAAAAAGAAAAAAGAAAAAAAAGAAAAAAAGAAAAAAAAGCTAGTGATTCTCACATGAAAGATTATAAAGATTATTTCCATTCTTACATTAACGCTGTTTCACACTTTCACAGAAACAGCAAGTATTTAAATGTGAGCAATTACACATGTTTATTATGGCCACAGCTCTACAATGACTCATATCTGACCTATGGCTATTTGAAAAATTTTGTTCAATTTGTCTCCCCATACCATTGGTCTTAGGAGCAAGTTATTTTACTCCAGCCTGTATACTGAGTTGGTTCCCTCTTTCTTCAACAACTGAGCCTTGAAATATCTGATATTGGCTCCTAACTTTTCTCTAATGTTGACCATGTTTTGAGTCAATTTATCAAATCTGTAAATCTGAGTATAGGACAGATGACTGGACTGTGGTCAAACCTGCAAACCAAGTGGTAATGCACAACTAAACTAGTTTTGAAGAAGATTCTTATTTCCAGGAAGCATAACTCAAATTTTGACTGGGTTTTTGTATGTAATGAAATTTAATAACCAGGCATACATTTCCGTTTGATGTTCTGTTTATTCTTTCCAGTTGCACCAAAGTATAACAGCAACTTTGTACATTAAATGCTACATGCTGACAACCTTTTACATAGACTAATACTGCATTGTAACTATTATGAACTTCAACTAAATGTAGACTGAATTGACTGGCTCCTTCACTGGCATATACTCTGGTTACAATAATTAAAACTGCATGTTGTACTGTTAGTACTTAAACATAATTAAACTTATAATTAAAAATTACACTAGTACCTAAGTCAAAGTATTGAGATATGTTCCACAAAAAATGGAAATTCCCTTGACATTAAGTTCATCATTGTTAAATTTGATTTTATGTACAAAATTTTATCAGTTATTTAATGTTGACAGTTAGTTTCAAAAAAATATTGATTTGTTTTTCACTTATGAAATGATTTTTATTTCCAATACTTGGTCTGAATCTTGACTTATTAATGACCATTATAAATCTAACATTTCCTAACTAAACAATTTGGGAAAGCAATGCCAGGAACTGACATCAAACCAGTTTTCTGAATTTTTTTGTGAAAATATATTCATGTAAAGTAATGAAAACTTGAAATCCAGAAAGTATAAAGGTAATTATACAAGTATATTCAAGTGAAATCAAGAATGGTCATATTAGCAGTCATCTGCAAACTATAAATTCTATACACAAACTGTGTATCAGAATGCTCATCAGTCTTGGAATTAATAATGTCATAATATTTTTCCTGATATGCTGCATCACAAGGTTCAAGAGATGCTGCAGGCCTGCTAATATCAGTTAGATATCCCAAATACCCCCCCCCCCCCCCCCCCCCCCCATGAACTATGGACCTTGCCGTTGGTGGGGAGGCTTGCGTGCCTCAGCGATACAGATAGCCGTACCGTAGGTGCAACCACAACGGAGGGGTATTTGTTGAGAGGCCAGACAAACGTGCGGTTCCTGAAGAGGGGCAGCAGCCTTTTCAGTAGTTGCAAGGGCAACAATCTGGATGATTGACTGATCTGGCCTTGTAACAATAACCAAAACGGCCTTGCTGTGCTGGTACTGCGAACGGCTGAAAGCAAGGGGAAACTACAGCCGTAATTTTTCCCGAGGGCATGCAGCTTTACTGTATGATTACATGATGATGGCGTCCTCTTGGGTAAAATATTCCGGAGGTAAAATAGTCCCCCATTCGGATCTCCGGACGGGGACTACTCAAGAGGATGCCGTTATCAGGAGAAAGAAAACTGGCGTTCTACGGATCGGAGCGTGGAATGTCAGATCCCTTAATCGGGCAGGTAGGTTAGAAAATTTAAAAAGGGAAATGGATAGGTTGAAGTTAGATATAGTGGGAATTAGTGAAGTTCGGTGGCAGGAGGAACAAGACTTCTGGTCAGGTGACTACAGGGTTATAAACACAAAATCAAATAGGGGGAATGCAGGAGTAGGTTTAATAATGAATAGGGAAATAGGAATGCAGGTAAGCTACTACAAACAGCATAGTGAACGCATTATTGTGGCCAAGATAGATACGAAGCCCACACCTACTACAGTAGTACAAGTTTATATGCCAACTAGCTCTGCAGATGACGAAGAAATTGAAGAAATGTATGATGAAATAAAAGAAATTATTCAGATTGTGAAGGGAGATGAAAATTTAATAGTCATGGGTGACTGGAATTCGAGTGTAGGAAAAGGGAGAGAAGGAAACATAGTAGGTGAATATGGATTGGGGGACAGAAATGAAAGAGGAAGCCGCCTGGTAGAATTTTGCACAGAGCACAACATAATCATAACTAACACTTGGTTTAAGAATCATGAAAGAAGGTTGTATACATGGAAGAACCCTGGAGATACTAAAAGGTATCAGATAGATTATATAATGGTAAGACAGAGATTTAGGAACCAGGTTTTAAATTGTAAGACATTTCCAGGGGCAGATGTGGACTCTGACCACAATCTATTGGTTATGACCTGTAGATTAAAACTGAAGAAACTGCAAAAAGGTGGGAATTTAAGGAGATGGGACCTGGATAAACTAAAAGAACCAGAGGTTGTACAGAGATTCAGGGAGAGCATAAGGGAGCAATTGACAGGAATGGGGGAAAGAAATACAGTAGAAGAAGAATGGGTAGCTTTGAGGGATGAAGTAGTGAAGGCAGCAGAGGATCAAGTAGGTAAAAAGACGAGGGCTAGTAGAAATGCTTGGGTAACAGAAGAAATATTGAATTTAATTGATGAAAGGAGAAAATATAAAAATGCAGTAAGTGAAACAGGCAAAAAGGAATACAAACGTCTCAAAAATGAGATCGACAGGAAGTGCAAAATGGCTAAGCAGGGATGGCTAGAGGACAAATGTAAGGATGTAGAGGCCTATCTCACTAGGGGTAAGATAGATACCGCCTACAGGGAAATTAAAGAGGCCTTTGGAGATAAGAGAACGACTTGTATGAATATCAAGAGCTCAGATGGAAACCCAGTTCTAAGCAAAGAAGGGAAAGCAGAAAGGTGGAAGGAGTATATAGAGGGTCTATACAAGGGCAATGTACTTGAGGACAATATTATGGAAATGGAAGAGAATGTAGATGAAGATGAAATGGGAGATACGATACTGCGTGAAGAGTTTGACAGAGCACTGAAAGACCTGAGTCGAAACAAGGCCCCGGGAGTAGACAATATTCCATTGGAACTACTGACGGCCGTGGGAGAGCCAGTCCTGACAAAACTCTACCATCTGGTGAGCAAGATGTATGAAACAGGCGAAATACCCTCAGACTTCAAGAAGAATATAATAATTCCAATCCCAAAGAATGCAGGTGTTGACAGATGTGAAAATTACCGAACTATCAGCTTAATAAGTCACAGCTGCAAAATACTAACACGAATTCTTTACAGATGAATGGAAAAACTAGTAGAAGCCAACCTCGGGGAAGATCAGTTTGGATTCTGTAGAAACACTGGAACACGTGAGGCAATACTGACCTTACGACTAATCTCAGAAGAAAGATTAAGGAAAGGCAAACCTACATTTCTAGCATTTGTAGACTTAGAGAAAGCTTTTGACAATGTTGACTGGAATACTCTCTTTCAAATTCTAAAGGTGGCAGGGGTAAAATACAGGGAGCGAAAGGCTATTTACAATTTGTACAGAAACCAGATGGCAGTTATAAGAGTGGAGGGACATGAAAGGGAAGCAGTGGTTGGGAAGGGAGTAAGACAGGGTTGTAGCGTCTCCCCGATGTTGTTCAATCTGTATATTGAGCAAGCAGTAAAGGAAACAAAAGAAAAATTCGGAGTAGGTATTAAAATTCATGGAGAAGAAATAAAAACTTTGAGGTTCGCTGATGACATTGTAATTCTGTCAGAGACAGCAAAGGACTTGGAAGAGCAGTTGAATGGAATGGACAGTGTCTTGAAAGGAGGATATAAGATGAACATCAACAAAAGCAAAACAAGGATAATGGAATGTAGTCTAATTAAGTCGGGTGATGCTGAGGGAATTAGATTAGGAAATGAGGCACTTAAAGTAGTAAAGGAGTTTTGCTATTTGGGGAGCAAAATAACTGATGATGGTCGAAGTAGAGAGGATATAAAATGTAGACTGGCAATAGCAAGGAAAGCGTTTCTGAAGAAGAGAAATTTGTTAACATCCAGTATTGATTTAAGTGTCAGGAATTCATTTCTGAAAGTATTCGTATGGAGTGTAGCCATGTATGGAAGTGAAACATGGACGATAAATAGTTTGGACAAGAAGAGAATAGAAGCTTTCGAAATGTGGTGCTACAGAAGAATGCTGAAGATTAGATGGGTAGATCACATAACTAATGAGGAAGTATTGAATAGGATTGGGGAGAAGAGAAGTTTGTGGCACAACTTGACCAGGAGAAGGGATCGGTTGGTAGGACATGTTCTGAGGCATCAAGGGATCACCAATTTAGTATTGGAGGGCAGCATGGAGGGTAAAAGTCGTAGAGGGAGACCAAGAGATGAATACACTAAGCAGATTCAGAAGGATGTAGGTTGCAGTAGGTACTGGGAGATGAAAAAGCTTGCACAGGATAGAGTAGCATGGAGAGCTGCATCAAACCAGTCTCAGGACTGAAGACAACAACAACAACAACATCCCAAATACCTTCACTTCTCTAGAAACTATGAACAAAAAGAGAGCAGTCAACTCAAGGAGACTAGAGGCAGTCCACTCAGACAGAGAAAAGAATCCAAGTAAGGACTAATAACAGTCAGAGGCTCACAAAGACAAAAAAAATGTCTTTCTGCTAGGTAGCAGTCACTGGAGAGGAAAGTCAGAACTACTACAGAGATCTCTGAGTAGGGAATATTAAGTAAATAGTGTTTTTAACCAAATGCTGGTCTCAGTAATGTCATTCATGATTTAGGCATTCCAGAATAAGGAAGAGCATGCTTTGATTACCAGGGTGGAGGGTGGGTGGTGTTGTGGTGGGGGGGTGGGGGGGGGGGGGTGGGAGGGGCTATTTTGAACTGTAACCAAATACATGCAATTAATGAATTAATGATAACATAGCTTCACACATAAATCTGAAGACTATGTCACCATTCGAGAGATGCAAAAAGCCTTTGATATAGTGGTCCATCAAAGTGTAAATACAGAGCTTTAGGAATTGCTGTACTGGATGGGTCAATTACACATCTGTATGACTGGTGCATCACCTCCAGCACAGTTCCACCACACAGGGCATGGTCTACATCTGAATGATTTCCATATGAGTTTAACATTCCATCCCTTCTAATTAAACTAAATATAATAATAATATAACTTCAGAATAATAAGATGGTGTGCTGTTATGGGTTATTTCAATATCACAGCGCTATATGCTAGCAGAGGAGATAGGAATGGAAAGTTATCTAATTACAATTCACTCAAAATATCTTTCTAGCTCTTTTCAATAGATGAAACTTGTTACTATTTAACTTCCATTTATTTGAGAACTACACAAATGAAACAGTACAGTTTGCTTTGTAAATCAGTATTAAAAAAATTGTCAGCCTTGGTCTCTGGCTAGTGGACTTGCACATATTTAGCTTTATAACAGTCAAATCAGTACTTGTCATTATCACAAAGTTCTTACTGACAGCTCTACTACATTTCATTGATTTCATATGGATCTCCATATTGAAAGTTGCTTATTTTTTCTTCTACTTTAAATAGTGTCTTAATATTTTATAAAAGTGAAACTTTTCCTATTGTAAATCAATATTGTTTCATGAGCCCTAATTCTGGTCGACCACAACTTTCTTTCTCCTATTGGTCTTCAGCATTTTTCCACAAAGTTTCAAAAATCAGATACAGATTTTTGCCTATTTATATGGTTGTTTTACTAACTTACTGCATAAAGCATACCAAATTTCATGAGTTTAAACAATGGTGTGGACATTATTGATATGGCATTATTTGCTACACAGAATATAAAAAAATATTCTTTCAGGACCTGAAGCAGACTAATAATGTCAACTGTCTAGTAGTTATAATTTTTTGACATAACAGAATTTTGTTACCCCACACAGCCAGTCAGAAAAAGAAAAAACAAAAGTAAAGTTTAAAAATCACACATTTGCGAATATAAAATAGTTCATAGTACAACAGTGTCATCAGTTCATTAACTTCCCATTACATCAGCAACATCCGAAGACCTTTCCTGCAGGTCTAATTTCTAGAAGCATGAGGAATAACTAGAACACTCTCTGATACAGCTGATTTTCAATATTTTCTCTTTGCCTCTTTAGAGCAAATGTTTCTGAAAAACAGCTGCAATTGAAATAATCAGTGCAGAACCAATAACTGACAGCTTGGAAGGTTTAAAGACTAACATTCATAATAGATTTCAAGGTTGGCCTCAAAACATAAGATGCCTATTAAAGAAATAAAGGAATAATAATAATAAAATGAACTTAGCATATCAATACAGGATACTGGTGAATCTAAATATGTTTTTGTGAATGTGGTATGTTTAATAGGATAAAATTTGAAAGTCACATAAAGTGAATATATCAACAAAAATATAATATAATGGGATAGATAAAAAAAAAAAAAACTATTCTGTCTGGTGGCAGGAGACAACACACAAAAGTTAAGGAAACATGCTTGCTTTTAGAGCAGTGGCTTCTTCTTCTGGCACAATGGATGAAGGAAAAAGGATCTGGCACAAGGGGTGAAGGCTTATTGGATGGGATGAGAAGGAAAGACTGATCGTTGGTGCCTGGACTGGACAATATTTGAAAACCTCAGAACCTGGAGGTGGAACATAGGTTAATAAGCAAGACAAAGATTACCAAAAATCATCATACCAGCAACAATAAGAGTGGAAATCTAAGTACATTGTATGTGGTAGAGAGTTGACAGGGGTTGGGGTTAGACAGATCAGAAAATAAAAGATGTAGAAAAAAACAAATGAAAGAAAACAAATGGTTACTGAAAAGAGATGCTGAGACCACAGAAATTAACGTAAATTGAGGATAGGTGGGTGGCAAGGACCAAACACGTTTTGTAATGCCAGTTCCTAACTGTGGAGTTCTGAGAAACTGGTATCCTGAGGGAGAATCTGGATGGTACACGGAGTGAAACGGACATTGAAGTCAGGTCTGTCATGTTTTAGAGCATGATCTGCAACAGGATATTGTGTGTTGCCAGTAAACACCCTCTATCCATACTCATTCATCCTAAATAACTTGGCACTGATCATACTAATTTAGATGAACAAACAATGTTTATATAATAGCTGGTACATGACATGTGTCATTATGCAAGTGGCTCTTGCTTTGATGGTATATGTTTTGCAGGTTACAGGGTTGGTATAGTTGGTGATGGGAGTGCGCATACAGCAAGTCTTACAGTGGGGACGGTCACAGCCATAGGAGCTATAGGGTAGGGAAATGGTTGCATCAGGACCATAGGATCTGACCAGGATATTGCTGAGATTGGGTGGGGGTGGGGGGGGGGGGGGATGGAGGGGGAGGATGAAAAGCTACTCTAGGTGTGGTGACCAAATATCAGACTGAATAGACCTCATTTGAGGAAATGATTTTAGGAAATCATAGCCTTGTTGAAGTAGTTGATTAATATATTGAAGACCAGGATAGTACTAAGTGACAAGAGGTGTATTCTTGGGCTGTTTTTTGGAGGGATTAGAAGCACCAGGATTGGATGTACTCATACAGGAAATTTGCTTTTTAACTAGGCTGGTGGGGTAATTACATCCAGCTTTCCAGCCTAGTTTAAAAGCGGTGTTCTTGTGGCATCACATCCAATACTGGTATGGCTGATCCCTCCAAAAAAACGATACTGCCTGCTGTAGAATGTATTAATCAACTAGGGTTATGTCACCTAGACACACACAAAGTCAACAAACTTTAGAAATTGGTCTCACATTTAGTTAACCCCTTTTACAGCAAGAGACAGTGTGTAAGTTCTACAGCTTGACTGAAGTGAGAGGTTGCATGAAGTGGAGTGAGTGAAGAAAAAAAGGGGAGAGTAAGTGGGAGAGAATGTTGGATAAGGGTGACTGATGGCTGAGAGGGAGGTAGCAGATGCACAGTATAAGAAATAGGAATATGGCTGGGAGGGAAACTGTATGCAAGAACTAGTGAGCTTGTGTGGTGCGCAGTGACAGACACATAAAAGAGTGGACTGAGAGTGAGGTGAAAGAACAGAGGAAAAGGAGAGTGTGGGAGGGATATGGGTGCAGGATGAGTGAAGTTTGAGCCTTGGAAGTGTATGTATTGATATTAGCAGAGACTGAGGCCAAAGGATTTGGGGATTCTTGCCAGCATCCTATCCCAGGTGCACATACATATCCAACCTGCCCCAGTGAAGTTTGGGCCTTGAAGGTTTATGTATTGGTGTTAGCAGAGATTGAGCCCAAAAGAATTTGGGGATTCCTGCCAGCCTCCTATCCTGCACCCACATCCTCTTCCCTGCAGTCTCCTGTTCATTTCCTATTTTTATTTTACACATCTAGTTCCATAGGACCAAATTGAGGAGCAAATCTCCAAGGTCATGAATTACAACATAAAAGTAGTATAAGATAAAATAAAATGTTTATGAACCCAAAAAACAACAAGCCATAAGTTTAAGTAAACGCAGTCAACAATATAATATAGGAATCAGCTTAATTTTTTAAGGATCTCCTCAACAGAATAGAAGGAGTGAAACATAAGGAAACTCTTCAGTTTTGATTGGAAAGCGAATGGATTACTGCTAAGATTTTTGAGCTTTTGTGGTGGCTTATTGAAAATGGATGCAGTAGTATATTGCACACCTTTCTGCATGAGAGTCAAGGAAGTGTGATCCAAATACAGATTGGATTTCGGCCTAGTATTATCTGAGTGAAAGCTGCTAATTCTTGGGAATAAGCTGATACTGTTAGCAAGAAATGACAGTAAAGAATATGTACATTGAGGGGCCAATGTCAGAATACCCAGACTAGTGAACAGAGGTCAACAAGAAGTTCACAAACTTACACCACTTATTGCATCCTTAGAGAATGGGAATAGTTTCCCCAAAATATAATACAATACAACATATGCAAATGAAAATAAGCAAAGTAGACTAATTTTCATGTCAAATGGTCACTTACTTCAGATAAGTCTTTGAACAAAATCCTGAATGTGGGCTTGCCATGACAGCTTACTATATATCTGAACACCTAGAAATTTGAACTGTTCAGTTTCACTAATCATATGCCCATTCTGTGAAATTAAAATTTGAGGTTTTGTTGAATTGTATGTTAGAAACTGCAAAAACTGAGTCTTATTGTGATTTAGCATTAGTTTATTTTCTACAAGCCATGAATTTATGTCACGAACTGCACTATTTGAAATAGAGCCAATGCTGCACAGAACATTATTTACTACCAACCTAGTATCATCAGCAAACAGAAATATTTTAGAATCATCTGTAATACTAGAGAGCATATCATTTATATAAATAACGAACAGGAGTGACCCAAACACTGATCCCTGGGGCACCCTCTCTCTGTCCATCTCCTCCTCCCCTCTTCCATTTCCACCTGCTTTCTACATCTCCCACTCCTCCTCTTTCCACCTGTCCATTTCCTCCATGCCTCACTCTGACCATCTCCTTCTTCCCTCTCTCTCTGTCCATCCCCTCCTGCACCCTCATCCTTTTACACCTGCTGACTACCCATCTCCTACTTACCTCCTAAGCCCCCCTCCCCCCCCCCCCCCCATTTCTCTGTTCATCACCTCCTCCACTCTCTCTATAAATCACTTCCTCCTCCTCTACCTGTCCATCCCCTCCTCCAACTCTCTCTGTATATCACCTCTCCCCTGTCTCTTAGTCCACTCTCTCCTCCCCTCTATCTGTTCCCTCCTGCCCCTGTATCTGTACCTCCCCTCCTCACATTCTCTGTGTCTATTCTCTTCTCCCCCTCACTCTGTCATCTCCTTCCTCCTCTCTCTGTAGTGTTAAAAAATACCATGCTTCGAAAATTGTGCATCAAAACAACTGTGTAGCAAAAAAGATGATCTAAATGAGGAAAATGTCAGTGGGTGCAAGAAGTGTTACAATGCTAATGTCTATTCTACTGTGTGAGCAAGTTCCAGTGTATAAAATTATCATCATTAAACAAGTGGATAATGAAGCCTGGGTTGTGGAGATAGTTGTGTATGGAAATAAAATTCCTTTTGAGTTGGATACAGGTGCACATGACACTTGTATGACGTATCAGGAATGGTGCAAATATTTCCTCGATGATAAGTTGTGCAAAGTCAATACAAAAATTGTTTAGTATTATAACACATATTTGAGGCACTCTGTGAATTTGATTAATGTTGCAGCTGAAGTTGGCAAAGTACCAAGCTATTCATTGTCCCTGTATGTTGTAGAATCATCAACCAGCTCCACTGTTCTGGAGAGAAACTGGCTAAGATCCATTCCACTTAACTGGGACAATATTGTCAAAATAAACCAAGTTAAACAATTAGAAGTTTTCCACCCAGAGACAGGGTCTGTAGAAAAAATTGTGAAGGCATAACCTGGCATTTTCACAAAAATGGCCAGGGACCTTGAAAGGTGCTAAAGATACCCTAGTGCTAAAAGAAGGGGCTCAAGCCATTCTCCTTGATTCCAGGTCAGTTCCCTTAGGTCACCAACTTCTTGCAGAAAAGAAAATGCAGAATATGGATGAGGGAAAAACCATCATCAGGTAGTCAGATAAGGAGTTAGCCTAAGCCAGATGGGCTACACCTATTGTGCCATCATTCAGCGTGCTAAAACCAAACACCTAATTTAAGAATTTGTGGGGATTTTAAGGCAACTGTGAACCCAAACCTTGTCATTCCTAAATATCCCTTACCAAAGGCAGGAGAGATTTTTGCTAAGCTAGAAGGAGGTAAGAAATTCACCAAACTTGACTTAAACAGTACCTATCTACAACTAGAAACCGATGAGCCATCAAGGTCTGCAAACCATGTTACTTCTTGAATGTTGTATAAGTTTACTAGACTTGCTTTTGGAATTGGTTCTGTCTCAGCTACATGGCAAGCAAAAATGGATAACATTCATGTTGATCTTGGGAAAACTTATTGTTACCTTGATGATAGTATCATCACATGCTTCTCCCCATCAGAACATTGGTTCCATTTAGTTGTGTTAATGGAAAGGTACAAGAACACAGGACTAACTGTGAATATTGAGAATAGTAAGAGTTTTCAAAATGAGGTGGAATATTGTGGTCACATTATTGATAATAATGGATTGAATACTAGTGATAGAAAAGTGGAAGCTGTGCAAAAACCCCAAAGCCAACAACTGAAACTCAGATGTTGTTGTTTTATCGTATGATGGACTATTAATGAATATTTTTACCAAACTTGTCTAGAAATCTAAGTCCTCTGTACTCACGTAGCAGCAAAGCAAAGTTTGAATAGAATGCTAAATGTGACAAAGCATTTAAAGAAGCTGAACGTTTGTTGCTGTCACACAAAGTTTTGCATCATTATGAGCCATCATTGCCACCAGTTTTAGCTTGTGATGCTGCTGTGTCAGGCATAGGTGCATATCTTTCTCATGTATTTCCTGATGGAACTGAAAGACCTCTAATGTTTGCTAAGTCCACCAGGAACAATGCAGAACAAAATTATTGTATCTTGGATAAGGAAGCTAGAGCCGTTGTATGGAATGTAAAAAAGTATGGCCTGTACCTAAGAGGGTTTCATTTTACTGTGATAACAGAGCATAAACTACTCATCTATAATTTCAACCCCACAACTTTGATGGCTTCCATTTGTGATAGGAGATGGCACAGACATGCTGAATTTTCATCTCAGTATGGTTATGACATTAAATATTGTAAAATGGATGAAAATTGTAACATGACTCTTTATCAAGATTGTTGTTACTTGGACAGATTGAACCTGATGATCATGCTATATGTGAAAATTTTCTCAAGCTTGATAGTGCCTCTGTTACAGCTAAGGAAATTTCCAAAGAGACAGTTAAAGATAAAATACTAACTGTTGTGTTGAACTATGCCAAAAGTAACCAATGACCAAAAAAAATGCAAGACATTCTTAAAGAGTATTCAGTGCATTGCAATGATCATAACTGTATTGGTAGAGGGGAAGAATTGCAATTCACAGTAGTTTAAGATCTCATATTTTAAAAGAAATACACTTGGGCCATTTGGGAATCACAAAAATGAAGTCTGTAGCTCAAAGCTTCATATGGCAATCTGGACTGAATGAAGAAACAGGACAAATGACAACTGTTTGTAATGGAAGTCATAGAGTCAGTAGGACTTCAGCCAAGGCCCCTTACTACCCATGGGAATGACATAGAGAACCATAGGAGAGGTTTCATATTTATTCAGTGGAGTTTTGTAAGACCATGTATCTAATCATAGTGGATGGCCACAGTAAGTGGCCAGAAGTTATCAAGATGCTCTCTACCAATACTTCTGCTCTAGGTGATGCATTAATCCCTTTCTTTGCTCAGTTTGGCCAACTTAAGGTGATTCTGCTAGACAATGGGCCCCAACTGGTTACTAAAACTTTGCATCATTTTGTGTGAAAAATAAAATTAGGCATTTAGCCAATGCATCTTATGATCCCAAATTAAATAACCAAGCTGAGTGATATGTCCGAACTTTTAAGCATGAACCAGAAGCTATGTTTGATGAAACATCTAACATTGATAAATTGCATATGTGGTTACTCACATATCAGAATGCAGAACACACATTCACAGGCCAAAGCACTGCCATGCTTATGTTTTGGAAGGATATAAGGACTCAATTAAGCCTGACCAAATCATGTGACATTCAGCCAAAGATCAGACCCAAGTTAATACCTGAGAAGAGTTATACATTCAGTGTGGGAGATTTTTTATGTATGAGGAATGGTATTGACACTGGTGTCTGGGGAAAGGGCATAGTTTTGAAAAGAGAAGGAAATGGTATGCACACTGTAAAATATCTTAATGGTAATATTCATAGGAAACCTGTGGACTAACTCTTGTCATGCATTTCTAGTGAAAGGAGTGCAACTTTTGAAACTAATGCAGTGCCAATACTTGATGATGATGTAGCTGATTTCATCTCTTGTTCTGAAACCAACAACATTCCAGAGAGTCAACCATAACCATTACCATTCCAATGTTACACCATAGCTCGAGGATTATTACAAAACCAGAGAGACTTAATCTTATGTTGTCCCTGTCTTAAAAGGGGGAGTTGTTGTACCTGCTAGTTAAGCTGGCAATGGTACTCTAGTTTATGTTGCTTTCCTATGTTCTTTGCCACGATATTATCATCTGTGTTGATGAGTTTTGTGTGTGTACAAGCATGTAGTTAGCAAAATAAAGTATGTGGTTTTTATACCCTTGTACGAAGGTATTACTGAGCAATTCAGTGCAGAACCTAAAAGTTACTATGCTCAATTTTCTAGAGAGTTTCTCTATCTGTAGACTTCACCATGAGCATTACCTGTAAAATAGTGACCCCAAAAGCACAAAAGGAAACAGTAAATTAGGCAAAGCCTGGAGTGATAATGGTGGCTTCACATTATGAGGCTGGACAAGACTGGAGAAAGAACAACTTTCACACTTCCAAGAAGAGCGAGAGACAGATTAGGGACCTACAAATGCAAAACTCATCACATATTGATTGTAATTTTCATCAACAAGCAGTATAGATGGCAGGAGAAGGAACTGCGGTGTGTAACATGGCTCCCAATTCTACGGCAAAAACACAACTGACAAAGTTCCTACCAGAGAACCCTGAGCTGCTGATTGCAATATTAGAGTTAACATTTACACAGAAAAAAGTCATGAACAACTATATAAAGTTTGCACTGGCAGTTAATAGCCTGGATGCTTGAGTGATGGAGATGGTGGAAGACATAATTTTGAAGACGCAGTTGACACTAGTAGGACATAGTGGTCCAGTGCATGGGTAAGTCTTTAAACCACAGATCCAGCAGGTCCTACAATTTGAACATATTGTTATGGAGGGGACAGTAATGTCAGAAACAACACTTTGTCACATGTGATTCATGCAGCTGCTGCTGTCAGTGAAAATGGCAGCTGTCACTTGTCAGGACAGACAACATTAGTTTTGTACTGTCACTTGCTGACAAGGTGCACATGATAGTGGGACAGACAAGCACCTCAGCAATATCAAAGACAGCCAACATCTGCAACACAGTAGAGGCCACAGCTATATAGCAGGAGCTGAGGAAGTCCATTGATGAGCGTCCCTGCAGTCTAAAATTATAGTTGGACACATTACAAAAACATTGATCGGCACTGGAGTTCAACAAACAAGACAATGTGTGCTGAGGTAAAGTAGAGGGGATAGCTGGTGAAATATGTTGGTACCACAAAAGGTTTGGTGTGCAGGGCATAAGATGAACAGGGGATTTCCCTGTGAATCCCCAAATGGCCCCAGTGGCCTGCAGCAAGCACAGAAGGCTCTGTGGCTTCACAAAGAGTGCCACACTAACTACAAAGGTATGGCCGTTATGTCCACAGACACTGATGGTGGAGTCATAGAAGACAGAGAGGGTGTGGTGCCCAAGATCACCCCAGTTATTCTGGCCACTTATATTGTCATGCTACTTGTATTTGACAGACAGAAAGGCAAACTGGTGTTAGCCAGTCAACTCAGCCTTGGACATTAGTGCACTTCCATTTCATTGAAACTGGAAAGAGGTGGTGGGTTCAACACTTTACCTAATGCCCGTTAACGACTTGCCCGTCATGACTTATGGTGAGCAGGAGGTGACGGTGGACATATCTTTCAGCAAAGTGTTTGAATGGATGTTTGTACTGGTTGATGTGCATGAGCCTACTCTAGGTGCAGATTTCAACCACCACCACAGACTGGGGTTACAGCTGAGCACAACACAAGTTAGATGGAAGAGTAAGATGATAACAGGCATGATAGGCAGAAGTGCAAGCAAAGCAGTTGCTTTACCTGTTGAATCAGTTAAACCTGAAACGAGGCAAGAGGTTCCAAGTAGAGGGTAAGAAGATATTGCATACCATGTAGTCATCAAGACTACTGCAGGCCAACTGGAAAATCTAGCACCCAACCAGTTTGTGGGAGCAAAAGCAGAATTTGGCAACACACTGCCAACAGGAATTGTACAAAGATTGGATAACCCATACACATCACCACTACACACAGACAGGGACAAAGATGGCACATGGAGGACCTGTGGGGATTATCAGGCTCTGAATGCACAAACAGTACCTGATCACTATCTTATACCTAACTTCCGAGTTTTTACAAATGCCTTAGCAGGGGCTACAGTCTTCAGTGTGGTGGACTGTAAAATGCCATACAATCATATTCCTGTCACAGAAGAGGGTATCACCATTCAGACTCTTTGAATATCTCTGCATGTCATTTGGATTGACCTAGTAGAGATTTGCAGTAGTAGTGCTCAGGGGCCTGGATTTCTGCTGTGTGTATTTGGATGTTAAAAAATTTCTCTTTATTAAACAGAATAAGAGAAAATTGTTAACATTGACTATAGATTTAAGTGTTAGGAAATCTTTTCTGAAAGGAGGATATACAATGAACATCAACAAAAGCAAAATGATGATAATGGAATGTAGTCACATTAAATCAGGTGATTCTGAGGGAATTAGATTTGGAAATGGGACACTTAAAGTAGTAGATGAGTTTTGCTATTTTGGGAGCAAAATAACTGGTGATGGTCAAAGTAGAGAGGATATAAAATGTAGACTGGCAATGGCAAGAAAAGCGTTTCTGAAAAAGAAAAATTTGTTAACATCAAGTATTTAAGTGTCAGGAAGTCATTTATGAAAGTATTTGTATGGAGTGTAGCCATGTATGGAAGTGAAACGTGGATGATAAACAGTTTAGACAAGAAGAGAATAGAGGCCATGGAAATCTGGTGCTACAGAAGAATGCTGAACATTAGATGAGTAGATTATATAACTGATGAGGAGGTACTGAATAGAATTGGCAAGAAGAGGAATTTGTGGCACAATTTGACTAGAAGAAGGGATCAGTCGTAAGGACACATTCTGAGGCATCAAGGGATTGCCAATTTAGTATTGGAGGTAAGCGTCAAGGGTAATAATTGTAGAGCAAGACCAAGAGATGAATACACTAAGCAGATTCAGATGGATGTAGGTTGGCAGTAGTTACTAGGAGATGATGAGGCTTGCATAAGATAGACTAGCATAGAGAGCTGCAACAAACCAGTCTTTGAACTGAACACCACAAGATATCAGGATTACATTTTAGTATTTCCATGGACTGCTCAGTTATGTGAAGATCACCTCAAAGCAGTATCTGACAGTATAAAGAAATTTGGGTTTGTGGTAAATGAAGTACAGTGTGATTTCCACTAAAACCAAGTGACATTTCTTGGTCAGCTTGGATGACAGCAGGGGTATGGTATTGGCAACTGGTACCTGCCTCGCCAAGGAGAAGGTGGAGGCCTTAAGAAAGATTCCTCAGCTGACTGATTGTGAGCAGTTACAAAGTCTTCTCAGGATTGTCAACTTTTATAGACACCAGCAAACCTGACTTAATGGAGGTGCAGGTATCACTGATGGACCCACTAGCAGATAACAACATTATGGCCAAACAGCCCCTACCATAAACACCCACCACACAGAAAGCCTTCAAAAGGGTAAGAGATGGTTTACAAGAAGCTGTACTCAGTTCATAATGCTCCTTTGGTGATTGTCAAAGGTGCCTGCCAATTGGGTATTAGTGCAGCACCTCATCAAAACATGAATGGCAGCTGGAAGCCTTTAGCGTTTTTCTCACTAAAGCTATCAGAAGCCCAGACTAAGTGGATTGTGTACTATCAGGAATTACTGGCCATTTATGAAGCCATGTGACACTTTTATCCTTATTTCAAAGCTCAGGCATTTACAAGCTACACCAGTCACTTTATAAGGCTAGAAAGAAGGTTGTTCTCATTGGCAATTGCACCAGCTGTAAATTATTATACAATTTACTACTGGTATATGGATCACTAGAAGGGTAGAGAATGTAGTAGCTGATTTTTTTTATCAAGAATCGGTACAATTTCTCCCATGATGTATTATGACCAATTGAGAGTGGAGCAAGCTGCAGAAGAGCATGACCAATTGAGAGTGGAGCAAGCCACAGAAGAGCAGCTACAACAGTTGTTGCAAAGCAGTCCAACATCCCTTAAGCTGAAGTAAGTGGAGTCACTGGGCATATGTACGCACCATGGTATGACGTGTCCAATACCGTGCCTAGGCCATTTGTGACTCAGTCAGTGTGGAAGTCACTTTTTGTCAGCATCCAAAACCTTATGCATCTCAGTGAGAACACCACTGTGAAGCTGATGATATACAAATTTTTATGTCCCAGTATGAAGAAAGATTGTTGTATGTAAGTGAAGGCATGTTGGACAGATATACACATTGGGCAGAAGCAGATCCTATCAGGGATATATCAATGGAGATGACAGCAGGGGTATTCCTGAATACATGGATTTCCTACTTTGGATGTTCTGCTTATATCACCACAGACCAAGGGTGACAATTTGAGTCAGTGTTGTTTCTTGAGCTATCTAAATTATGTGGGTTCCAGTACCACCATATCACCAGCTACCATCTCTCAAGCAATGGAATGGTGGAGCAGTAGGTTAGGACATTTAAGGGATGCACTTATGAGTCATGATAGTTGCTGGACAGTTGCTCTACCACTAGTCTTGGTAGGACTTTGTACAACAGTTAAGCCAGACTCTGGTTTATGAGAAAAGTTGCATCTGCTGCCAGAGTTTTTTTTCAGCAGATAAGGCATCAACGGAGCTGGAACTGCCACATATGCTACACTCCCTAGGTGAAGCTCCAGATTGTCAGGCTACACCCGACCCTGACAGCATGTCATAGGGTTCCAAAAGTGTACATAAAGACACTGTGACATGCTATCATGTAAAGCTGTACACAGATACTGTATGCATGCTGCAACAACCACCATACTTCGGACCCTTCTGAGCATTAAAAGTGTAATGAATGTATGGTCCAAATAATGAAATAATGTACAATGAGCAGCCTATGACAGTGCCATGGGAGTGGGTTATACAAGCATACATACCTACCATGGACATGCCTATGCAACAGGAAGAGAATATGAGTCATATTCCATCAACTTTGACATCACATGACATAGAGACCATACATCCTTCAACATGACAAACAAGTCCACAAGAGCAGCCAGAAAGATTCTAGAAGCTCTCCTCTACTGCTGGCAGAGGGTGGAGAGGTGGCAGGGGGGGGGGGGGGGGGTTATGTAGGAAGCATCAGTTACGGAAAGTGAGTGAAAGACTTAGTTATTCTTTGGCCAACCTGCTGAATTGTGTTTCTCTATTTATTTCTTTGCTTTAATGTTTTTGGAAGTGTCCATTGCTAAATGATGAGTTTTGTCTAATTAAGAAAATACTTATTACTCAGTATACAGGGTAGTTTCTGCATCTGTAGGCTATGCCATGACCAATACCTTCAGAAGAAATAAATTAAAACTTCATGCTTGGTGTGGCACTTTTCACACATCTCAGTGTTTATGACATCATATCTCCTTAACTAAGTGTCACCCAATATATCATTCTGCAGGTACATTCAGTGGCATATTTCGATGCTGTGTGTAAAATATTTTGTAAACAAAATTTGTAGTAAAGAAGTAATAAATTAAAATGCCATGCCTGATGGGGCTATTTTTGCTGCATGAATAGCAAGAATGTAGTAAGTGTGTGTGTATATATATATAGTTATAATAGAGGGAAACATTCCACGTAGGAAATATATATCTAAAAACAAAGATGATGTGACTTACCAAATGAAAGTGCTGGCAGGTCGACAGACACTCAAACAAACACAAACATACACACAAAATTCAAGCTTTCGCAACAAACTGTTGCCTCATCAGGAAAGAGGGAAGGAGAGGGAAAGACGAAAGGATGTGGGTTTTAAGGGAGAGGGTAAGGAGTCATTCCAATCCCGGGAGCGGAAAGACTTACCTTAGGGGGAAAAAAGGACGGGTATACACTCGCACAAACACACATATCCATCCACACATATACAGACACAAGCAGACATATTTAAAGACAAAGAGTTTGGGCAGAGATGTCAGTCGAGGCAGAAGTGCAGAGGCAAAGATGTTGTTGAATGACAGGTGAGGTATGAGTGGCGGCAACTTGAAATTAGCGGAGATTGAGGCCTGGTGGATAACGGGAAGAGAGGATATATTGAAGAGCAAGTTCCCATCTCCGGAGTTCGGATAGGTTGGTGTTAGTGGGAAGTATCCAGATAACCCGGACGGTGTAACACTGTGCCAAGATGTGCTGGCCGTGCACCAAGGCATGTTTAGCCACAGGGTGATCCTCATTACCAACAAACACTGTCTGCCTGTGTCCATTCATGCGAATGGACAGTTTGTTGCTGGTCATTCCCACATAGAATGCGTCACAGTGTAGGCAGGTCAGTTGGTAGATCACGTGGGTGCTTTCACACGTGGCTCTGCCTTTGATCGTGTACACCTTCCGGGTTACAGGACTGGAGTAGGTGGTGGTGGGAGGGTGCATGGGACAGGTTTTACACCGGGGGCGGTTACAAGGGTAGGAGCCAGAGGGTAGGGAAGGTGGTTTGGGGATTTCATAGGGATGAACTAAGAGGTTACGAAGGTTAGGTGGACGGCGGAAAGACACTCTTGGTGGAGTGGGGAGGATTTCATGAAGGATGGATCTCATTTCTGGGCAGGATTTTAGGAAGTCGTATCCCTGCTGGAGAGCCACATTCAGAATCTGATCCAGTCCCGGAAAGTATCCTGTCACAAGTGGGGCACTTTTGTGGTTCTTCTGTGGGAGGTTCTGGGTTTGAGAGGATGAGGAAGTTGCTCTGGTTATTTGCTTCTGTACCAGGTCGGGAGGGTAGTTGCGGGATGCGAAAGCTGTTGTCAGGTTGTTGGTGTAATGCTTCAGGGATTCCAGACTGGAGCAGATTCGTTTGCCACGAAGACCTAGGCTGTAGGGAAGGGACCGTTTGATGTGGAATGGGTGGCAGCTGTCGTAATGGAGGTACTGTTGCTTGTTGGTGGGTTTGATGTGGACGGACGTGTGAAGTTGGCCATTGGACAGGTGGAGGTCAACATCAAGGAAAGTGGCATGGGATTTGGAGTAGGACCAGGTGAATCTGATGGAACCAAAGGAGTTGAGGTTGGAGAGGAAATTCTGGAGTTCTTCTTCACTGTGAGTCCAGATCATGAAGATGTCATCAATAAATCTGTGCCAAACTTTGGGTTGGCAGGCCTGGGTAACCAAGAAGGCTTCCTCTAAGTGACCCATGAATAGGTTGGCGTACGAAGGGGCCATCCTGGTACCCATGGCTGTTCCCTTTAATTGCTGGTATGTCTGGCCTTCAAAAGTGAAGAAGTTGTGGGTCAGGATGAAGCTGGCTAAGGTAATGAGGAAAGAGGTTTTAGGTAGGGTGGCAGGTGATCGGCGTGAAAGGAAGTGCTCCATCGCAGCGAGGCCCTGGACGTGTGGGATATTTGTGTATAAGGAAGTGGCATCAATGGTTACAAGGATGGTTTCTGGGGGTAACGGATTGGGTAAGGATTCCAGGCGTTCGAGAAAGTGGTTGGTGTCTTTGATGAAGGATGGGAGACTGCACGTAATGGGTTGAAGGTGTTGATTTACGTAGGCAGAGATACGTTCTGTGGGGGCTTGGTAACCAGCTACAATGGGACGGCCAGGATGATTGGGTTTGTGAATTTTAGGAAGAAGGTAGAAGGTAGGGGTGCGGGGTGTCGGTGGGGTCAGGAGGTTGATGGAGTCAGGTGAAAGGTTTTGTAGGGGGCCTAAGGTTCTGAGGATTCCCTGAAGCTCTGCCTGGACATCAGGAATGGGATTACCTTGGCAAACTTTGTATGTGGTGTTGTCTGAAAGCTGACGCAGTCCCTCAGCCACATACTCCCGACGATCAAGTACCACGGTCGTGGAACCCTTGTCCGCCGGAAGAATGATGATGGACCGGTCAGCCTTCAGATCACGGATAGCCTGGGCTTCAGCAGTGGTGATGTTGGGAGTAGGATTAAGGTTTTTTAAGAAGGATTGAGAGGCAAGGCTGGAAGTCAGAAATTCCTGGAAGGTTTGGAGAGGGTGATTTTGAGGAAGAGGTGGTGGGTCCCGCTGTGACGGAGGACGGAACTGTTCCAGGCAGGGTTCAATTTGGATAGTGTCTTGGGGAGTTGGATCATTAGGGGTAGGATTAGGATCATTTTTCTTCGTGGCAAAGTGATACTTCCAGCAGAGAGTACGAGTGTATCACATTGCCACGAAGAAAAATGATCCTAATCCTACCCCTAATGATCCAACTCCCCAAGACACTATCCAAATTGAACCCTGCCTGGAACAGTTCCGTCCTCCGTCACAGCGGGACCCACCACCTCTTCCTCAAAATCACCCTCTCCAAACCTTCCAGGAATTTCTGACTTCCAGCCTTGCCTCTCAATCCTTCTTAAAAAACCTTAATCCTACTCCCAACATCACCACTGCTGAAGCCCAGGCTATCCGTGATCTGAAGGCTGACCGGTCCATCATCATTCTTCCGGCGGACAAGGGTTCCACGACCGTGGTACTTGATCGTCGGGAGTATGTGGCTGAGGGACTGCGTCAGCTTTCAGACAACACCACATACAAAGTTTGCCAAGGTAATCCCATTCCTGATGTCCAGGCAGAGCTTCAGGGAATCCTCAGAACCTTAGGCCCCCTACAAAACCTTTCACCTGACTCCATCAACCTCCTGACCCCACCGACACCCCGCACCCCTACCTTCTACCTTCTTCCTAAAATTCACAAACCCAATCATCCTGGCCGTCCCATTGTAGCTGGTTACCAAGCCCCCACAGAACGTATCTCTGCCTACGTAAATCAACACCTTCAACCCATTACGTGCAGTCTCCCATCCTTCATCAAAGACACCAACCACTTTCTCGAACGCCTGGAATCCTTACCCAATCCGTTACCCCCAGAAACCATCCTTGTAACCATTGATGCCACTTCCTTATACACAAATATCCCGCACGTCCAGGGCCTCGCTGCGATGGAGCACTTCCTTTCACGCCGATCACCTGCCACCCTACCTAAAACCTCTTTCCTCATTACCTTAGCCAGCTTCATCCTGACCCACAACTTCTTCACTTTTGAAGGCCAGACATACCAGCAATTAAAGGGAACAGCCATGGGTACCAGGATGGCCCCTTCGTACGCCAACCTATTCATGGGTCACTTAGAGGAAGCCTTCTTGGTTACCCAGGCCTGCCAACCCAAAGTTTGGCACAGATTTATTGATGACATCTTCATGATCTGGACTCACAGTGAAGAAGAACTCCAGAATTTCCTCTCCAACCTCAACTCCTTTGGTTCCATCAGATTCACCTGGTCCTACTCCAAATCCCATGCCACTTTCCTTGATGTTGACCTCCACCTGTCCAATGGCCAACTTCACACGTCCGTCCACATCAAACCCACCAACAAGCAACAGTACCTCCATTACGACAGCTGCCACCCATTCCACATCAAACGGTCCCTTCCCTACAGCCTAGGTCTTCGTGGCAAACGAATCTGCTCCAGTCCGGAATCCCTGAAGCATTACACCAACAACCTGACAACAGCTTTCGCATCCCGCAACTACCCTCCCGACCTGGTACAGAAGCAAATAACCAGAGCAACTTCCTCATCCTCTCAAACCCAGAACCTCCCACAGAAGAACCACAAAAGTGCCCCACTTGTGACAGGATACTTTCCGGGACTGGATCAGATTCTGAATGTGGCTCTCCAGCAGGGATACGACTTCCTAAAATCCTGCCCAGAAATGAGATCCATCCTTCATGAAATCCTCCCCACTCCACCAAGAGTGTCTTTCCGCCGTCCACCTAACCTTCGTAACCTCTTAGTTCATCCCTATGAAATCCCCAAACCACCTTCCCTACCCTCTGGCTCCTACCCTTGTAACCGCCCCCGGTGTAAAACCTGTCCCATGCACCCTCCCACCACCACCTACTCCAGTCCTGTAACCCGGAAGGTGTACACGATCAAAGGCAGAGCCACGTGTGAAAGCACCCACGTGATCTACCAACTGACCTGCCTACACTGTGACGCATTCTATGTGGGAATGACCAGCAACAAACTGTCCATTCGCATGAATGGACACAGGCAGACAGTGTTTGTTGGTAATGAGGATCACCCTGTGGCTAAACATGCCTTGGTGCACGGCCAGCACATCTTGGCACAGTGTTACACCGTCCGGGTTATCTGGATACTTCCCACTAACACCAACCTATCCGAACTCCGGAGATGGGAACTTGCTCTTCAATATATCCTCTCTTCCCATTATCCACCAGGCCTCAATCTCCGCTAATTTCAAGTTGCCGCCACTCATACCTCACCTGTCATTCAACAACATCTTTGCCTCTGCACTTCTGCCTCGACTGACATCTCTGCCCAAACTCTTTGTCTTTAAATATGTCTGCTTGTGTCTGTATATGTGTGGATGGATATGTGTGTTTGTGCGAGTGTATACCCGTCCTTTTTTCCCCCTAAGGTAAGTCTTTCCGCTCCCGGGATTGGAATGACTCCTTACCCTCTCCCTTAAAACCCACATCCTTTTGTCTTTCCCTCTCCTTCCCTCTTTCCTGATGAGGCAACAGTTTGTTGCGAAAGCTTGAATTTTGTGTGTATGTTTGTGTTTGTTTGAGTGTCTGTCGACCTGCCAGCACTTTCATTTGGTAAGTCACATCATCTTTGTTTTTATATATATATATATATATATATATATATATATATATATATATATATATATATATATATATATATATATATATATATATATATATTTTTTTTTTTTTTGGGGAGGGGGGAGGGGGGGGGGGAGGGGGGGGGACGGGGGTGGGAGGGGGGAGAGGGAAGGGTGACAGTGAGAAAAAGTTCTGTAAAAGTTTGAAACTTTGTGTAAAGTTTGTTACAAGTCACTAAGTGCTTTCATTCTCAAATACTGCATGAATATAGTCTGTGTATTTGTGCACAGTAGGTTACAACTTCTATTTCAAACTCATTTCCACCTGATCCCATCTCTCTGTGAGGTAGGTTATTCTTACAACCATAATGCTTCTTTCCAGACAGTAAGCAATATGTGTACCAGGTTTGGTTAAAATTGATTTAGTGCTTTAGCAGGAGATGTGGATGACAGATATCTAATGATGACAGACCTGATTACAAAAGAACCAACTTCTCTAGCACCATCTGTCTTTGAAATAATGGAGAGAGAAAAAAGTGCAGTGAGTAATGTAAATTACTCACTACACAAATTAATATAAATTAAAATATATTTTATTTTAATATTCAATATGGCTCACTGCTACATTGGAGGCAGAAGGGAAGGTTCTATAACTTGCACTATTGAATTGACAACAGTAGTGACTCACAGTGATGCACAACCCATCACAGGCTTTTGCACAGGTAGCTGACTGCAAGTGAGGTGCACATGTTTCTCTTCTTAGAATAGGGGATTCTCCATTCAGTCTACTCACCTGTAACTGATCCCAGAGTAATTAGTGTTCAGCACTAAATAAATGCTCTGAACAATGATATTATTAAAATTCTAGTGAACAGCTACTGCGGCATTCATAACAAAATGGCACAGTTTGAAGAATCGCTAAGAAGCTGTGGAAGTAGTGTAACACTAACTATAGAAAGCAAGCTAAAACCTGAAATTTACAGAAGAGAAATGTTTTGAGTGAAACTAACTGTTTATCAGAAGAATAGGTAAATGGAAAATGGATATGTTATATTTGTCTCAGTAAATAAGGAGCTCAAGTAAGCTGTGGCAGAAACTGATGCTGCATGCAAAATCAATAGCAATGCCTCAGCTCTCTATGGAACGGAAGAAAATACAATGTGAAGTGCCCTCCACTGTGTATTTCTCAGTGGTCTGCTGCATACAAGTGTAGGTGTAGATATAGATGATGCAAATGTACTGATAACAGGCTCAAACACATCCATATTGGACACAGGCAGGAGGAAATTGTAACAGGCTTTCTACTGGTTCATGGCAAACAGCTTAACCCTCCATCTTAAAAATGTTCATATAATGTATTTACAAAGAAATTGATTATTTTATTTACAGATCATATTCTGTATCCTAGCTACAAGTAATACTATCAACAATGCAGAATGAGTAAAGTTATTCAAAAACAATTATAAGCAACCACTACAGGCTACTTCTGTAAAGCAGAATATCAACAAATCATGACTAGTAGTAATATATTTACAGTACTGGGAAGTACTTCCATTTGTTTCATGCATAATAATAATGCTCCGTATTGTCTTTGCTTTGATTTTAGATTTTGTTCTCACCTGGTGCATGGATTAAGCCTTTTTGATAATGTCCTGATTAATTTTGCAACACTGCTTTTAGTCCAGCTTTAAGACTTGATCTGGGCTACTGCTCTGCATGTAATAAAGCTCTATCTTCCTGGCAGAAGATACTTTGATTCAGATGTTACCCACTCTTTCCTCTTGGATTCTTCTGTACTACTCATTGTAAAGGAAAACTGGATTCACAGTGTTCCATGAATGTATTAAATTTCTCTTCTACTTTGTGTTCCTTGTATACTTCTTTCCATACCAGCCCATTAAATTCTCTCTGAGTAATGTGACTGTATTTATGATTATGTGAAACTGTACTTCTTTCTTCTCAGCTGAACCTGACTGATGACCATAATGACCAGATAAACTATTTATTACTGGAATCATCTATTTCATAGAAAACAATTAATTTATAAATATATTTTCAACTGCTGTTGAGCTGTGCTCTATTTTTGTTGGGTATGCTACTGTGGGGACCAAATCTAACCTGGACACCAGGAATTTAAGTTATGCAGAAATGTGCAGTGTTGGGATACTACATCTCCACTAATGATTACACAAAACTTAAACTAGCAGCTTCTGTAACAAAATGAATAGAAATGCAGCCACTGAATGGTTCAATTGACTTTGAGTTAAACTTGGATCTGATATAAAAAACTGTATAGTTCTTGAAGTAATAATTACTATGCAACTATATTGATCAGTGAAAACCATGTTGCAGATTAAATCTCTGACTATTTTTATCTGTGAATAATGTATAGCACACCAAATCCTTTGCTACAAATAAGAAAATTAATTTATTAAACATAATGAAACTGTGGAAAAGCCAATTCCTCCATAAAATCTTCTATCTGAGTCCTATGAATGTTAGTGGAGAGTACCTCTATGAAGTATGGAATTAAAGGAGGGAGTTTGTTGTAGACTGAGGAGCAGAAGATCTAGGGCTCAGTGTCTCATTGATGATATTAAAGGTGGAACTCAGGCCCAGATGGGTCAAGGATGGGACAGCAAATCAGCCATGGTGTTTCCAAATGAACCATCCCAGCATTAATCAATTTTGGTGAGCTGAATCTGAATGACTAAGTGGAGCTTTTGTAACGAACTTGATAACTGCAATTCAAAATGATTGTACAGTTAGGTTTTGCAACTTGTATAAGACAACATTCTTTCATTTAAACTGATCACACTAGTGCTGGGGATTGTGTTTCCTGTTGTGGGGCAGTGTGCCTATACATGCTATCCTCCATCTGATAGTGCTGCTTTTCCTGTTTCTCACTGTGGGGCAGCAGCCATATTCAGACACCTGAGGCTACCATTTTAATATATTGAACTTCCATCCTGGATTTTCCATCTTTAAACTTTTATTTTTAAAACAATAAGAGAGTACTAAAATAATTTTACACTTAATAATCACCAATTATGTTATATGTCAATTATTCAGAAAGCTCTCTTGTTGTAGGGCCACACGAAATTGTATTCATAGCTAATCATTGTGCCTGGCTGATAGGTAAGACATTACAAGTTACAGTACTGCTGTTAGCATAATTGGTAGACTCAAGCATGAGCCACCAGTGGTAAATGCCATCCAATGGGAGCATCTAGTATGAGCCACCACTGTCCAATAGTAAGATCTTGCATGAGCCACCAGTGGTACATGCTGGGGCAAACATGTTAATATTTGATTAGGAGAAAAGTAATAAAGAAACAGGAATTATGGATGAAACTTTTGCTTACTACTTATTAATTCTTCACTGTTTTGTAATTAATCAAACAAACTTCCATATAATATGCAATGACTTCTGACAGGTTGTTGGTATTTACACCACTGGACGAAAAAATCCACTCATAGCTGTCAATATAGGTCAATGGTCACTTGAGAGTGGGTTTATCAGCCAGAACACTGATTACATCAGAGTAATAAGACAAAGAAATCTCTCTGGATATGAAATTCGTGCTGCAGTTGTATCGGTAATGTAAAGGAATATCTATTTTTCTGTAATACTAAAATTAATGTTACCACTATTAAAATGATAGTATTGATGATGTAGTGATTGATATTATTATTATTAATATTATTATTATTGTTATTGGCCAATTCTCTCCAGAAATGGAAGGCATTAAGCAAATAAGTCGATCAATTTTTCTTTGAGTTCTTCTTGTTCTTATTCTTTGGTGTTACTATTATTATTATTATTATTATTATGAAATTAAGGAACTGCTGGCATTAATACCTTTTCTACATACATCCCAAAAGGTAGAATACAAGCCATATGTAAGGAGACTGGAGATAATCTCTTTATACTTAGAACTGGGCAACAAGCTAGGAAATCTTTATCTTGTGAGACAGTAATATAGCTTTGAGGTAAATGGGAATGTAGATTTTGAATTACAGTTGAAGAAAAACAGTAGAAAGAGCTTGTCATGCCTAATTTCATCCTCATCATAAATATGGGGTCACATTTTGGGGAAACTCTAAATCAATTATCACCAAATTTGAACTTAAAAAAAAAAGAGACTCATGTAAAGCATTGTTTGAGATCTCTGGTATTCCTGCTTTACCATTTATCCTGGAAAATCTTTAAAGTCATATTTACAGCATCACTGCTTTTATTCCACTGAAGAACATTTAAATGTAAGAGGTGTATTATATAAATATTTCAGTGCATTTTTATTTCTTATTTTAAATATGTATGCTTAGAGATGGGCAACAAGCTAGGAAATCTTTATCTTGTGAGACAGGAATAGTTTTGAGGTAAATGGGAATGTAGATTTTGAATTACAGTTAAGTAAACAGCAGAAAGAGCTTGTCATGCCTAATTTCTTGCTCATCACAAATATGGGGTCACATTTAGGGGAAACTCTAAATCAATTATCACCACATTTGAACTGCAAAAAAAGAGACTCATGTAAAGCATTGTTTTAGATCTCTGGTATTCCTGCTTTATCATTTATCCTGGAAAATCTTTAAAGTCATATTTACAGCGTCACTGCTCTTATTCCACTGAAGAACATTTAAATGTATGAGCTGTATTATATAAATATTTCAGTGCATTAAGTTTTATTTCTTATTTTAAATATGTATGAATATAATGGAAGGAAACATTCCACGTGGGAAAAATTATATATAAAAACAAAGATGAGGTGACTTACCGAACAAAAGCGCTGGCAGGTCGATAGACACACAAACAAACACAAACATACACACAAAATTCAAGCTTTCGCAACAAACTGTTGCCTCATCAGGAAAGAGGGAAGGAGAGGGGAAGACGAAAGGAAGTGGGTTTTAAGGGAAAGGGTAAGGAGTCATTCTAATCCCGGGAGCGGAAAGACTTACCTTAGGGGGAAAAAAGGACAGGTATACACTCGTACACACGCACATATCCATCCACACATACAGACACAAGCAGACATATTTAAAGACAAAGAGTTTGGGCAGAGATGTCAGTCGAGGCAGAAGTGTCTTCCCTCTTTCCTGATGAGGCAACAGTTTGTTGCGAAAGCTTGAATTTTGTGTGTATGTTTGTGTTTGTTTGTGTGTCTATCGACCTGCCAGCGCTTTTGTTCGGTAAGTCACCTCATCTTTGTTTTTAAATATGTATGCTTAGAAATCATTTTCACTGCCTCGACTGACATCTCTGCCCAAACTCTTTGTCTTTAAATATGTCTGCTTGTGTCTGTATGTGTGGATGGATATGTGCGTGTGTACGAGTGTATACCTGTCCTTTTTTCCCCCTAAGGTAAGTCTTTCCGCTCCCGGGATTGGAATGACTCCTTACCCATTCCCTTAAAACCCACTTCCTTTCGTCTTCCCCTCTCCTTCCCTCTTTCCTGATGAGGCAACAGTTTGTTGCGAAAGCTTGAATTTTGTGTGTATGTTTGTGTTTGTTTGTGTGTCTATCGACCTGCCAGCGCTTTTGTTCGGTAAGTCACCTCATCTTTGTTTTTAAATATGTATGCTTAGAAATCATTTTCACTGTATACATATAAACTGGTAGGCATGTGCTTTATGTCTATCTTGGCTGCAATAGTGTGTTCACTATGCTATTTGTAGTAGCTTACCCATGTTCCTGTTTTTCAATTCATTATTAAACCTGGATAGTGACCACCATTTGTTGTAATGAACCTGAGAGGAACTAAGGATAATAAAGGGACAGAAAACCAAGAAAGACATATAAGGGTATGGAAGTTGAAGGAGGCTGCAGTACCTACAAGTAGTAAAGGAAAGCATCCCAAAGGATGAACCAAAAATGGTAGAAGAGGAATGGGGTAGATTCAAGGGAACATTCATAATTGTGGCAGAAGCAACATGTGGGAGGACAAGCAACAGAAAGAGATAGAAAGAACCAACCTGTTGGAATGAAAAAACAAAGGATATAGTACAGAAGAAGAATAGAGTCTTTAGGGTATGGTTCTGAAAGAGAACAGTAGAGACAAGAGAAGAGCATCAAGCAAGAAAGCAAAATGCAAAAAGAGTGGTGGCAGAGGAGAGAGGAATATGGTTGGAACAGTGAACCAGAATGATGGAGAAGGTTAGTGAAGGTTCAAAAAAGGTATTATATGGGGTGATTAAAAGTAAGAGGAAGAACAGTATGACAGATTATGCCCAAATGGTGAACAAAAGTGGCCAGGATGTAGAGAATAAGGAGGAACTCAAGAATATGTGGAAGGAGCATTTTGAAGAACTCCTGAACCTGAATGGAGACCTGGATGAGGAGGAACAAGCTGAAACAGAAAATAGAAAAAGACCTTACATGGGGAGAAGTGGAAGAGGCATTGGGCAAGGTGAAGGGAGGGAAGTCACCAGGTCTGGATGAGGCAAGTATAGAGATTGTGAAAGCAGCAGAAGAGGTGGGGATACAATGGCTATATCGAGTAATGAAAATTGTGTGGAGACAGAAGATGATCCCAGAAGACTGGAAGAAGGGAATAATTGTCCCAATCTTTAAGAAGGGAATTAGAAAAGAGTGCAAGAACTATTGGAGGGATAACTTTGATGAGCCACTGTGCAAAGATTTTTGAGAAAATTTGGGAGCACGAATTTGGGAAAAATTAGAAGGAGGGATGAGAGAAGAGCAACATGGCTTCAGAACAGGAAGGTCCATGGTGGATGTAATTTTTGCTGTAAGACAACTGCAGAAAGAGAACTATGAATATGGAATAGATCTACTAATGGCATTCCTGGACATTGAAAAAGTGTATGATAGTGTGTGTAGAAGCAAAGTGTGGAAAGCCCTGGAGAACAGAGGAGTAGCAAAACAGATTATTTGGAGGATAAGGGGAATGTACCACGAAAGTGTGAGCTGTGTGAAAGTGGGAGGAGAGAGATCAGCTTGGATCGAACAGAAGAATGGCTTGAGGCAGGGAAGTGCACTTTCACCATTACTCTTCATTGTAGTGATGGATGATATAATTAGTAAAGTAGCACAGTAATTGGTGAAAGAAAGATGAAACCTATGGTGTTTACAGATGATCTGATGATTTGGGGGAATAAGAAGGAGGACGTACAAGAGAAGTTGGACGTATGGGACAAACAGTACAAGAGTATGGGATGAAATTTATTGTAAGTAAGAGTGAGATGATTATCATAACAAGACCAAAGGAGAGATGAAAAACTGGAATAACAATTGGTGGGTAACAATTGAGGAGAGTGGAGAGTTTCAAGTACCTAGGAAGCCTGATACAGGAAGACTGAAAAAACGACAGAGAAATAAACAAGCAGGGGAGAAAAGCAGAAGCATTTCAGAAGAGTGTCAGAAGCCTGATATGGAGCAAGGATGTACCACACATCAGTAAAAAGGTTATATACCGGTCTTACTATGTCCAAGTCCTGACATATGCATCTGAAACTTGGGTTATGAAAGGAAAAAAGAAAAGCAAAGTACAAGCTAGTGAGATGAAATTATTGAAGAACAGTATTGGAGTGACAAAGATAGACAGGTTAAGAAATGAGAGGATCAGAGATTTAATGAAGGTGGAACCATTACAGGAAGAGATAGAAAAATCAAGGCTGAGATGGTATGGGCATGCTTAGCAAATGGAGAAGAAGAGGATACCTAAGAGGATACACAAGATGAAACTGGAACGAAAGAGACCAAGAGACAGATGGCTAAAACGAATGGAGGAATGCATCCAGAAGAAAGGAGAGCACTGGACCAAGGTGAAGACAGAGAAGAAGACGACGGAGAGGCCTATGTTCCAAACGGACCTGGCCAGAGGCTGGAAACTGTCCAAGATGTTGATGATTAAACCTACTCCTGCATTACCCATATTTTATATAGTATTTATAATCCTGTATTCACCTGATAACAAGTCTTGTTCCTCTTGTCACTGAAATTCACTGACTCCCACTATATCTAACTTCAACCAATCCATTTTCAACCTACCTGCCTGATTATGGGACCCAACATTCCACACTCTGATCTGTAGAATGCCAGTCTTGTTTTTCCTGATAATGACATCCTCCTGAGTAGGAGAAGGAGGGATGAGAGAAGAGCAACAAGGTTTCAGAACAGGCAGGTCCCACCCCATTATGGATGCCGACTTCCTTGGTCATTACAGTCATTACAGCCTACTGGCTGACATAGTGAAGCGCTATTTAGTTATGGCACCTCTGATAGGACTGTCTGTTGCAGCTCCCACCCTGCCATATGCTTCGCTTTGAAACAGTTGGCAGTTTCCGGCCTATATGCTGAGATTCTTGCAGAATTCTCCCTCCTCATCCAGCCACCCTGTGTCTGCCAAAATGTTCAGTGTGACACTAAGCATTACATCATCACTACCCCTGGTCCCCCAGTGTTCTGCTGTGCCTGCCCCCCCCCCCCCCCCCCCCCCCACCTCCTCACAAGCACAAAATCACACAAAAGGAGTTTGAAGAGCTGCCCACTTCACCCTTCCAATAGCCCCTGGGATTCAGCTCTTTATCTTGCTCCCAAGTAGGATGGTTCCTAGCACTGTTGCGGCAATCACCATGAACTCAGTGCCTGCACCAACCCCTATCGCAATCAGATCCCACTTCTCTGCACCTACAATGATGCCATTTCGGGAGCAACTATCTTCAGTAAGAGAGATTCTACTAAAGCCTACACACAAATCACAGTTGCCTCAGAGGACTTTGAGAAAACACTCATAATCACACATTTTGGCCTGTATGAGAGTACATTCACGACATTCAGCCTCTGCAATGCCACACAAATGTGTCAGCAATTTTTGAACAACATCCTCCGGGTTGCACTGGAGTGTTTCACCTACCTGGATGATATACTCATCTACTCCAGAGACTGCTGAGCATCACCAACATCTATTCAAAAATTTTTCCTGCCTACAGATAGTTGGAGTGATCCTCAAATCAGCAAAATGCATTTTTGGGTGAGCAAGGTCAAATTCCTTAGTCTCAGCTGCTGGCTCCCACACCTCCCTGAGATAATAAAGGCAGTAGCAGACTTTCCATGTCCTACTACCTTCAAGGACCTATTGCATTTCATTGGCATTGTCAACTTTTTCTTTTGCCATCTTAAGGACACTGCTGCCACCCAAGAGCTGCTTACTACAGCACTCTGTGATGATAAAAACAAAGGCACCAAGCTGGTTCCTAGGACTAAGGCCACAATCGAGAGCATCAAAAAAACAGAATGGGACCTCGACAATGTGGCCCTTTTGGCCCAGCCCCACCCTAATACTCCCATCGCACAAGTTATGGATATAAGCTTGACAGCCATCAGAGCCATCCTACAACAATACATGGACAACATCTGCCAACTGCTTGCCTTCTTCGTATCCAAGCTTTCTGATACACAATACCGCTGGGGTGCCTATGACTGCAACCTGCACGTGGTCCATGAAGCTGTCCACTGCTTCCAATCTTCAGTCAAGGGACTTGTCTTTATGAACTTCACAGACAACTGCTCCCTCACCTCTGATTTTTGCAGACCAGATCTCAGCTCAACAGTTTAGGTTACACGAGCATAGTGCACAATTCACTACCAATGTCCAGCATGTTGCTGGCATCCACAACACTGCAGCAGATTGCCTTAGCTACTTCTGCGCCATCACCCAACCCTTAGACTACAGTGCCCTGGCAGCTACTCAAAAGGAAGACCCAGACCTGGCCCATGCCCTTCAGAATGCAGACTCTGGACTGAATCTCCAGCTAACATCCATACCTCGCTCCAACCATAAGATTTGATGTGGTGTCCTGATAAATTTTCATGACCTGATGGTTCCAACAATTGCCCCTGCCCCTTTCTCCCTCCTACCTTCCAAAAAGTGCCATTTGACCATGTCCAAGGACTTGAATGCCTAGGCACCCTCACTTCCGCTAACCTCATGAAACAGTGCCAGTGCACCAACGTCAGACAACATGTTCACTCCCTTGTGGTTGCCATTCCTCCCACAGAACACCGGTTCACACAAGCTCACCTTGACATTGTCAGTCCACTATCCTCTCATAGTTGCTGAGAATTACTGACAGATTTACTAGGTGGCCAGAGGCCACACAATCCCCAACATTTCAGCTGAAAGTGTGGCTGCAGCCTTTGTTCAGACCTAGGTGTCCTGCTTCTGTTGCCCACACAACATTAATACTGATCATGGGCAACAGTTCACCTCGACCCTCTTCTGATCTCTGAAAGCCACCAGTGGCTCCAATTTCCACCATACCACCAGCTACCACCCTGCAGCAAATTGCATGATGGTGGTGTCCACTGCACACTTCAAGCTACCTTACACGTTATTCTCCTGAATGGCCCACTGCCCTACCCCTGGTACTTCTAGGCCTGCAGATTGCACACAACACTGACCTGGGAACTTCTGCTGCCAAGCTAGTTTATGGACAGCCACTTGCCATTCCTGGCAGTTTTTTGGAAGTGACCCCACTCCCTCCTCACTGCACCATCCCAGGTTTCATGCAGCAGCTCCAGGGCTACATGGTCCAGCTGCAACCAACACCTCCACAATGCCATTGTGAGCACCGTACCTTCATCCACTGTGACCTCACAGGGTGCACACATGTCACGCTTCGGGTGGATGCATACCAACCACTACTCTGCCATCATTATTCAGGCCTGCACAAGATGCTGTGATATGGGGACAAGACATTCTCCTATTTGTCTGAATGGGACTGTGAAAACCATCTCCATGGACAGGCTCAAGCCAGCCTACATCCTAGAGCGCCCTCCAACCAAAGAGAATGTACCATGGAGGAGGAGTTGCTACCACCTGCCACTGGATCCAGCTGCAGCACCATCAGCACCACACCCAATATGATGCAGGCCAACACTGTCCTTTGTGCTGTCCCCGACGTGCCACTGGCATTGCCACTCCTGACGCCGTATTCGACACATTACCAGCCGACGCTGCCTCTGGTTCACCACTAACCGACATCACAGAACCTTTTTGCAGCTGCCAGCCAATGTAGACAGCACCCCGCCTCCACAGGCACCTGCCACACCCAAGAGAGTGTTGTCACCACTGCCACTAGCACCTGCACAACTGGAGCAATGATGCTACTTCACACACTCCCAACGCCATGTGCAGGAGCTGCCCATGCCTCTCCTCTCATGGGAAACCACAGCACAAGTGTAAGCATGTCCCCTCCCCAGCAAGCATTATCATTCGCCTTCAAACACCGCTCTGTGCGGTTTGGTTGACATCGGTGTTTTCCTCTCAAAAGGGGGAACTGTGTGGTAACTTCTTCCATTATTTCCATCTATAGCAGCAGACAATGGGCCATGCAGACTGGAAACTAGCGCCCCAACATCCTCACTGGTCACTTCCACTGGAGGAAGAACTTAGATGGTCACACTTTCTGGATGTGAGGCATGCCAAACCATCGCTCGAGCATTCTTCTGTTCTGCTCAAATGAGGTAACACCCAGAGCTGTGCTCTCAGCAGCTCACCCATGCAATGCCACATGGCTTGTCATCTGCCACTTTTTGCCGGGATATGCACAAACTGCAGAAGTCTTATCCCACATTTGTTGTCAGTATTCTGTCACAGTGTGTTTACCAAGAGGAGTGTTACCATATTTTTCCATGCCATCTTCCTGAGCTGCATCTCCTTGAGCCGCTTCTATTGACTATGGGTTTAAAAAGCCTGATTATAACAGGTTTTTCTTGGCCATCAGTCAATGCCAAACAAATACTGTAAAGGATTTGTGGCCTACCCAGTCCAGACTCCCCCGGCCATGCTCATGACAGCTTGCCCGTCCAATGCCATGTGGCTTGAGTTGTTGTCTGCCAAATTTTGTGGCAGTATGCAAAAACTGAAGAATTCTTATCCCACATTTGGTGTCAGTGTTCTGTCACAGTTTTTTTAACAAGAGGAGTGCTACTGAGTTTTTCCACACCAGCTTCACCAGCTGTGCCTCCTTGAGCTGCTTCTATTGCCTATAGGTGTATGAAGCTTGATGCTGGGAGCCTGGTTCACGCTCCCAGTATCAGCAATTGGAATACTTCATGCAGTGCAGTGCAAATAATGCAGTGAAGTGCAGTGAGTGCCAGGTGTACCTGGCAGGTTTATTGCTATTCTGTCCCCAGCCCTTTTGGCACCCCATTTGCCACTAAGCTCGCCATTGTAGTGGGTTTTCCTGAGCCACCAGATGATTCCAAACCATTAGTGGCCCACCTAGTCCATAGTACCAACCCTTATGAGGGTCCTCCTTGATTAAAACATATTATCTTGTTTACTTTTTACTGTAGTCATTAGCTTTTAGGTATAATATGTTAGAACCAGCCCACACAGCTTGGCCAGTGCACTCCACCATTTATTGTCATCTTCCTTAACTGGCACACCACTTAGGCATGTATGCCCCTTAGGAGTATAGAAGGGAACATAAATCATTCCTTCAATATCGTTACTCACATTGTTCAGGATACCACAACAGCCGTATGAATATGGGGTCAGTGGGTTCAAGAGGACAATGCTCAACATCATGCAGAATCTTGGAAATCCTGAGCATCTAGTGCAAGAGAGGATGGACACATTGTTTGTTTGGCTGTGTATGACTTTACAGGCACATAACTTATCTTAAGTCAGGTAATGAGTCTGCGGGAAGACAAGTACCTGCAGGGAAAGTGCAATGTCATGTGGACACCCACGGACTGTTAGAACAATGACCACCATTACAAGTTCCCTTGATGCAGCAACAGAGAGTGGTGGGCCAACAGTGGTGCACCCAAAGACAAACCTAGATATAGGAATGGCACCAGTGTCTTCTCTGTTGAGTTCTGATTCTGTATACACCAGTCACAATGGATTTATTCATGTGAGAAAGCCCTGAGGGGAATGAACATGGCCAGATTGCTTTAATCATCATTACACAGGCTCAGCACCTGGCATGAAGGTATGATGTGGTGTTTGGTGTGTTACATGATCACTCTGGTTCACATAGCTCCTAATTTTGGCAACAGGTATCATACACAGTTGGGGAAAAGAGATTAGTAAACCTGGAAAGATGATGTTGATTTTAATTCAGAGACAGCAATCTATGTGTACCTGTTAATAGGGAATGCTCACAGCCAGAAGGCTCCATGTGATGTAATGTGTGAAGGAAGCAGGCAACCATGCCTAGAGATGCACTTGTGCTTCCTACAGCCAACCAAGTGACTTTGAAAATGGTCACTTTGTGACCCTCCAAGTGGTGGTATTTTCCTTTTGGAAAATTGCCACACAGGTTGCCCATGCTGCGTCAATTGTGCAACAGTGGTGGTATCAGTGGTTGCATGAACATTCTCACAGCTGCAGATGAAGTTCTGGATGTCCACACAGCACAGATGCCCACCAGGATCATTGTATTGTAAGGGCAGCAGTGGCAAATTGTACAGCTACCACAGTACAGATAAGAGGAGTTGTGAGCCCAGATGTGTCAACACCAACTGTTGTGAACTAACAGATTATTAGCAGTGGTCTCATGTTCCACTCATGCCACAGCACTGACATGCACATCTTGACTGGTGCCATTACAGGATCACTTGGAAGATGAAATGGTGCATCGTGTTCTTCAGCAATGAAAGCAGATTCTGCCTGCCTACAGCTGTTGGTTGTTTGCATGTATGACATGTATCTGACGAATGCTGTCTCATAGAGTGCATTTGTCTAAGACACACTGCCTTTACCCTTATGGTCTGGGATGTGATAAGCTACAACTCTCTTTCATCTTTGGTGTTCCTGGAGGAGATGCCAATCAGTGTTCGGTACATACAGAATGTTTGTAGAATATGTTGTTCCAAAAATAATGCTTTCCCACAAACTGCCCAATGGAATCCAGGTGTGCTCTGTAAGATGTGCAATAACTTTCCTGTCCAGCACAATCTCCAGACTCATTTCCAATTAAGCATATGTGAGATACGATGGGATGAGAAGTGCCTTGTGCGACTCGTCAGCTTGACAACTCTTACAGAACTACATGAACAGGTTGAGCAGGCATGGTATAATGAACCACAGGACAGTTCTTGCCATCCGTATGATCAATGGGATGCTAGAGTCAGTGCCTGAACTGCCACCCATGGAGGCTACACCACATAATAATATGGATGTTTCAGCATGGGTCGATACCTGGGACGTCAGAACCACTTGTGCTATCGACCTGTAAATGTAATCATTTTATTACACTTACAGGTAAATAGCACTTCTGCATATATTTCTTGAGTGAACTCGAAACCTCTAAAAGAGTGCAATAATTTGATTTTCTGAAAGTGTATTTCTGATGTGTTAAGGCAGGTCATTGTGCCCTATCTTTAAGGTCTCTGACATGTTATCTTCCCATGAGGTTATACAAGTGTGTGTGTTGCCCACGCTGTCCTGATCTACCCAGATGCAGAGGGTGTTTAACTGTTGCTGCATCCAGCATGTTCTCCTGAAGACATCTGGTCATAGGTTCCCAAGAGCATGGCACACCAGTACTTACCAGCCACTACAGCTGGCAACTCTGGCATAGAGTTGAAGCAGCGAGGAATAATGTCTGTATCTATTAACTCGATGCTGAGATAAGTTAGAACTATTCTCAGTGCCATAGTTGACAGCTGTATGTAGTACATGTAGCACCCTGTATACCCCAAAATCATCTATGATTTTTATTCATGTGTCATTCTAGCTACTCTGTCTATGGACAACAAGTAAAATTTTGTAATTTTCTGTTCTTCCTGGTGCTACAGTTTTAATGAATAGTGGTTTATATACATTTCTATAATGCTGAACTATTTTCCGTTACCATACTATAGCTAATGTTTTTCATGTTTTAGTAAATATGAAGGATCTTCCAAAAATTGCTGGCATAGAACTCACAATTGCAGTGGAGGAAACACAGTAATGGGAAGAATGAGTTAGCAGCAAGAACTTTATTAATCTAGCAAGTGTCAAGACATATAAAAATACCAATGGCAGGGATGAAATTGAAACATAGAGCTCTCTCTATAAGGACTGAGTATTATAACTGTTTATGTTAGTGGATTAAATTAACTACAATGGGCTTGAATGACTATGTAAATTGTTTACTTTTGCTTTAAATGCAAACATTTTAGGTTAGGCTTTACCGTGACTGTTATTGACATTAAATGAAACAACAAGTTTACTGTTACCAGTCACCATTTTATTTATTTCCATGACATGTTTCAAAGGTTTAAACATCCATCATTGGGTGGATTTACATTAGTTAGTATGACATTTGTGTGTGTGTTGTGTTACGATTTTTGGAGGAACTAGTGGCACTGCCTCCATTGGTCACAGGTTCCTTTCGCTGTCATAACACATCACATATATACTGTTACATTTGTAAACAAATGTTTACAAATGTGACAGTATACATGTGATTTGTTACGACAGCGAAAGGAACCTGTGACCACTATGTGACCACTGTGTGTAAACAAATGTTTACAAATGTGACAGTATACATGTGATGTGTTACAACAGTAAAAGGAACCTGTGACCACTGGAGGCAGCACCACAATTTCCTCCAAAAAATTGTAACACAACACACACACAAATGTCATACTAACTAATGTAAATCCACCTGATGATGGAGGCTTAAACCTTTGAAACGCGTTATGGAAATAAATAAAATGGTAACTGGTAACAGTAAACTTGTTGCTTCATTTAATGGTTACTATTGCTCACTTACCTTTCACCCTACCTTACCTTTTACTATATCTCTTACCTTACTTTTTGGTTCACTTTACACTTTACGTTATCTAACATTTTATCTTACCTTACCTTTTATGTTACTGTAACTTTTACTTTATCTTCTGCCTTTTATTTTACCATTCCTAAGTACTCAGGGATGGTTCTATCTGGCAGTACTGTTCTCACTGCCCTGGTGCCAGGAGCTTGTGCCTTCTGCAGTTATGTTTGCCAACTTAACAGGACCTGTGAGAAATTCTCTACAAGGACAACTACTCAGAGAGAAAAGTAAAGTAGTGGGCAATGGAAAGAATAAAGATGGAACAAGACATCAAATGTAATGTTTGGCTTCTGATGCTGCAATAAAAAAAAATGGTGGATGGAAGAGACAGACAGCACCATGAATGGGCTCTTAGACACTGCCTGACTCCCCCCCCCCCCCCCCCCCCCCACCCAACTACATCCCAGGCCAGGATCACATTTCCAGAGATATACAGTTGGTCTGAAATATTCGTTAGGCAAAGAAGGAGCACAGTCCATAGAGAAATCTGGACTTTTCCTGAACACAGAAAGTAGGGAACTTGTCAAAATATTTTTTCAAGACAATGAAGCAATGATGTTACTGACAAGTTTCACCACAATGTGAGCTGATTTTTGGGTAACTATCATGATGTTGGATAGGTTGTAGCCATGTGGTAAGAACTCGAGAAAGTATGGTGAAGCAATGTAGTATGCCAAGAACTATTACAAAGCTGGTAAGAGGTGGCTTTGTATGAGTGGTGGTGTCTCAGACTGTGTTTTTGTATGAAACTGTATGTGACACGGTTCAATCTTAGGTTTAATGTTCAAAAGGTTAATTGATATGGTAGAGAATTAATACTTTCATTTGATATTATCTGTTTGGTTATCCCTGGTGAAATTCTCCTATGCATCCTTCTTAAAATTACCTTTGCTCTTTTATGAGAAAAATGTACTCTCAAAGGAAGAGGTCCTTGTGAAAAAATCATGTTTATACCATTTTCTGTGTGACTATCATCCAGCATTTTATATTTCAGTGGCAACCACCAGGTATGTCATGTGCATAACATGCAGGCAGCATATTTATAGCATATATGAGTAACCAGTAACAATTTTGTTTTGGTTTACTTTTTTGAAACACCAGCTAATTTAAACATCCACTGTTAGATGTCTTGGATACTTGTTTCAAAACACATTGTACATTGATTTACATGTGACCTGTCCCATGATCAATTGAAATTCAGTTTGAAATCATTATTTTTTGTTTATGATAGGGTAAACCACCTGTAAATCAACACATCATGTTGTGGGAACATTGTACTGACAAAAATCATCACTGGCAGTCAACCAGGACCTTGCACAAAACCCTCTGACTCTTGTTCACCTTATAAATGTGTTGCATTTGGATGTTCCTGAAGTGTACACTCCTTTTGTTAGTAAAAGTACACTACATTGTATCAGTGTTGTGTGATTATTCATTATAACTGCATAACATTGTAGTACTACCATCTGATTCATTCGTCCCAGGGCAACACACATACAAATAAATCAAGTACAGTGTGTTCTGATAAAATCATGTGAACCATATGATGACAAACGTGCAAATTTGAAACCAGTAATGGTGATTTTTCATTAAGGTAAACCAAAACTAAATTGTGGTTGGTTGCTTCTGTACATTATAAACACTCTGTGACACACAACAGCACTGGCTCTTCAAAAATGTCATTATTTGACAAAATAATGACCAGCTTGTCTATGATGAACTTGGTGTTGCATTTGTTGACCCAAATAAATTTCTCAACAACAAATGTCTGGGTAGGGATGGCCTGCACCTAAACAGACTAGGTGCAATGACTTTCAGCAAAATGCTCCTGGACTTATGTAAAATTATAAAAAATAAGGGAAACTAATACGGTCTGCATGGGGTGACTATCCAAGAATCCCATAAGCAAACAAAAAACGCGAGTGTAATCATAATAAGGAAGCAGTTGAACCAACACAGAACAACATTAAAACAAAAAAAAGTGGGAATGCAAATAGTTTTGGCAAAAATTACTTAACAGTTGTTCACCAAACTATATGTTCCCTAGCAAATAAGACCCAACAGCTAGAAGTGGAGCTGGAGTCTATAGAGTGCTCAGTTGTTTGTCTCACTGAGCATTGGTGCAATGAGGCTGAAATTAGTCAATTAGTCTTGCAGTCTTATAATTTAGTATGTGTGTACTGTAGGACTTCTATGAGGTGTGGAGGGTGTTGTATTTATGTAAAACAAAATTATCAGTATAAGACCAGAAGTGATTTAGGTGTAATCAGTGAAGAGCAGCATTTTGAACTGGTGGCAGTTGAAATCAGGGACCAATACAGGTGTAGGAATTTGATTATCTTATGTATATACAGATCTCTTAGTGGAGACTTCAACATCTTTTTCTCCAAACTTAATCATGTTCTTGATAAGATATCCACTCCAAAGAACCACATTCTCATATGTGGAGACCTAAATGTAGATAAACTGAATCCTGATTCTACATGGGACTCATTACAAAGTCTTGCTCAAAGTTTCAATCTAGTTCCAATGGTTAACAGTGCAACCAGAATAACAAAATACTCAAAGACACCTGTTGATCGGGTATTAACAGGTTTAGGCAAAGAAAACTGTGAGGTGGTGGTAGCAGAGCTAGGATTACTTGATCACTCAGATCACATCATTAATATAAAAGTGGCTCCAGAAGAAACAAAGAAAATGCATATTTACAGACGAATTTTTTCTAAACAAAATAAACATGAGTTTGCCAAACAGATAGCAGGACAAACATGGGACTCAGTATATTCAGAGGTAGATGCAAATGAAAAATTCAAAAATTTCATGACATTGTTTAAATTAAATTTTGAAGAAACATTTCCTAAAGTATTATGTCCATTATCAACAGCAGGAAAAAACAAGTGGATCATAAAAGGCATCAAAAAATCGTCTGAAACACTAAAGTACCTGAGCTCCATTAAACACAGCCAAACTAATCCTGCTTTCTCACTCTTTAGTAAAAGATATAGGAAAACATATAGGAAAATATTGCTTACAGCAAAGAGAGCTCATAACTCCAAACTGGTGCTCTCTGCTGAAAACAACAATAAGGCAGTATGGAAGATTGTGAAGCAGGAAACTGGTACCAGGAAAATGAATCTGTCAAACTTGAAAATCGAAGAGGAAGGGACTCTAATAAAAGACCCAATATATTTGGCAAACTATATAAATGATTACTTTAGTAGCATAGGAATAAAATTACAGGAAAATTTTCTAACAGCCCCTCAGGCCAAAAAGCCAAATAATGGTGTATCACACTCAATGGTGTTATTCCCTACAACACAGGAAGAAGTCTATAAATCAGTCAGCAAACTGAAAAACAAAAACTCAGCTGGTCTGGATGAAGTCCCCATTTTTATAATTAAGGACTGTATCAAGAGCCTACTTCCACCTTTACTTGATATTATAAATCAATCTTTCAAGCAGGGCTACTTTCCAGACTATTTAAAATATGCTAAATTACTACCTCTCTTCAAAAAAGGTGATGCAGGAAAAACTGAAAATTATAGGCCAATTTCTCTACTCTATGTTTTGAAAAATATTAGAAACTATTATGAAAGATAGCTAATGCATTACTTAAATAAATACAGCTTACTGTCTGTTGGCCAGTTTGGATTTAGATCAGGAAAAAGCACAGAATCAGCAACAGCACACCTCACATTCTAGAAGCATTAGGTAAAGGGAACTACACAACAGGTATATTTCTTGATCTAACCAAAGCGTTTGATACAGTAGACCACAACATATTGTTAAATAAGTTAGATGAACTGGGAATAAGGGAGCTTGTGAAAAAGTGGTTCCAGTCATATCTAAAAATAGAAGACAGATAACTGAAATCTAACATTTTTCAAGTTGCTCAAACTACATTGTAAAGTATACTTCAGACCCAAATTATGTAAATATAGGTGTCCCACAGGGTAGTGTCCTTGGCCCACTACTATTCCTCATTTACATAAATCACTTCCCACAGAGCACCAAGCATGGACAAACAATATTGTTTGCAGATGACTCAACTGTTCTAATCAGTGAAAAATCACCAGATGCACTGAAAGAAAAACCTGAACAAACACTAAACAGTGTACGTGAGTGGGCATCCAATAATAAACTAACACTGAATTAAAAAAAAAAACAAATGCTGTTAACTTCTATGTCTGCAAAAAACCACACTATAACAACTTTAAGTTAAACGATGAAACTATAGAATGTGTAGACTACACAAAATTTCTTGGTATGCATGTTGAGAGTCAGTTAAAGTGGGAAGAACATATTAAAATACTTAGTAACAGAATCGCTACAGCATGCTATACTCTTGGAATTCTGATTGCAGTGTGTGTTACTACATGTGTCGGATCTGTATATTTTTCTTATATCCACTCTGTTATTACCTATGGAATAATATTTTGGGGAGTCAACAGTAAAAATATTCAAACAGTTTTCAAATTACAGAAAAAGCAATTCGTATAATAACCAAGAGTGGCAGTAGGGCTCACTGCCTTCAACATTTCCAAAAGCTGGAAATCCTAACTGTCCCCTGTGAATACATTTTTCAAAGTATTATGTATGTAATAATAATAATAATAATAATAATAATAATAATAATAATAATAATAATAATATTGACTGCTATATGAAAAATTCCTTAGAACACAGCTATGAAACTAGAAACCAATACAATCTGCATCTAGAGAGGAAAAATAAAGTTAAAACTCAGCAGAGCTTGTTGTACAATGCCGTTAAATTATATAATAAATTACCCCAAAATATAAAAGATATTGAAACAATTGAACAGTTCAAAACAAAAAAAAAAAAAAAAAAAAAATTTATTAAATAAAAATTATTACGCAGTAACAGACTATCTGAATTAAAATATGTAGTGTAATTAAAGTAGCCTGCATTGTAATACATGAGGAAATAATTATAATATGAAATCCAGAATTGTACAGTACCATAAGAAAATTAGATAAGGATATAAAACAAATGTAAGATACCTCAAAAATGTGTGTAAATATTAATTTTATGTGTATAAATTGTAGGCATTTTATATTGTATATGATTTTGCTGATGAAATCCACACAATGTAAATTGTTACATGGATTAATAAAGAAATCAATCAATCAATCAATCAATCAGGTTAAAAGCAAACTTTCACAAAAAGCATATGGTGTCAATAGACAGCATCCTGTTGCAAAGCATGCATTAATCATGACTGTGATGTAATGTGTACTGTTTTGATTCTCACTCCCAATGTCAGTTCCTCAGAACTTTTAAAAGAGACTTGTGTTACAGCATGTGCTTAGTTCTCAGTACCTAACTGGCCACATGTAATTTTTTGGTCTTATTCTCCTTTTCTTATCTTAGTGTTTCAATATCTTTTCTTTTCATATCAATATTTTAAATTCTCTATCTCTCTCTTTCCCACACTAGATTTGACTCTCTTTTTGCCTCATTTATGATATATTTCCACTCATCTCTGATTTGCCTTGTATGCTTTCTGCTACTTCTAAAGCCTTAGCAAACCTTCTGCAATACCAAGTCATTTCCTTCCATATTTCTTGTCTGGTAAGCTGCCACTTTTCCTCCAAACTTAGGCTCTGTACTGCCAGAAGAATTAGCACCTGGTATTTTGCATACATATTTTATTATATTTTAACATAATACTACTTGGTGAGTAGATGTACCTTCTATATTATTAACATTTTCACTTATTGCTTACTTCATATATGTGTCAGTGTATATATGGGTGTATAAACCAGTGGCAACAGTGCCTTACAGCAAGATGTACTATCTCTCCTTGCTCCCTCATCTGTCTCTCTGTTTTGAAGATGACGTTTAGAATCAGTCAACCCATGCAAATATCTAGGTGTAACGATCACACAGGCTGAGCTGTAGGTAAGGCAGGTGGAAGGCTATGGTTCATTAGGAGGATAATGGAAAACTCAGTTAGCCTACAAAGGAGACTGCTTATAGATCACTCGTGTGTCCTATGTTAGAATATTGCCCGAAGAGTGGCACAAATGGTCACGGGTTTGTTTGACTGACAGGAGAGCATAATGGGAAGTAATGAAGAAAATGAATTGATAGACACTTGAAGACAGATTCAAATTATGCCTCAAAAGTCTAACAAATTTCAAGAAACTGTATTAAGTGAAAAATCTAGAGATAATGTGAATCCTACGTTTCCTTGCTGTAGGGACCACGAAGACAAAATGAGACTAATTATGGCACCCAAAGCAGTCAAACTTCCTGCACACCATACACAACTGAAATGAGAAAAAACCATAACATATGGTACCATGCTAAGTATCCTCACTTTACAGTGATTTGCAGAGTATGTGTATAAATGTAAATGCAGAAATTAAACTTGATCATCGTCACAGTTCCAAGACAGCTCTCAATAATGAAATCATACATTTTATTCTTAGGTGAATAACTTTTATATCCAAGTTGGACATGAAAATGGAAAGGAAGCAGTCACAGGTGGATTTTTTGGGAACTTGTTCAGAACTCTGATTGAGCTTACAAATTCCACGTAAGTAGTAAAGTATCTATAATATGAATCTGTAGTGAAAATGAACTTTTGTATTTTCTATGTGGAATGACAATAAGTTGGAAAAGGCTTGTTCTATGCAAAGAAGCCAGTAACATAAATATCCTTAAATGGAATGTAGGACTAAGATTTACATGGTCAAGGTATTTGTTTTTGCTGACAAACTGAAGCATCAATTTTTGTTTTATAGACTTAATTTTCTGTAGTAATAAAGTGAATGAAAATTCTGTTCTTCATTCATTTTAGAGTTTTGACTAGTGTGGATGACATTAGCTTATTGTGCAGTAGGCCTTTCCAGATATTATATTACTGAGGACTAAGGAATATGCAACCACTTTTTGATGAATCTCTAAGAGCTTTTTTCTTTCCTTTTTCAAGGGTTTAATTGATTTTTCAAGTGTTTAATGGATTACATTCAACAGATGATCTATGATCAGAATTTGAACATTGTTAGACTTTAGAAGTACTCTGCATCATGAAAATTAAAATATACAGAACTAAAGTGTGGTAGCCATATAGTATGAACTCAGTATGTTGATAGGTTTTTCACTTTGAAGCCAAATGTAAAATCACCTGACATCTTGGTTTAAAGATTGCATGCAGAAAGAAGAAAATATTTTTATTCTAAATTTATTTTATCCAAGCAATGGCAAAATGTAAATGAAATGATGTCAAATCTAAGGAAAGCTCATTAAACCCAGCCTGTTTTAAATGATATGAGTAATTTCCTTTGTTCCAGTATAATAGTCTGATGATGATGATATATTTGTGTGGAACATGACAACTAAGTCTTAAGTGTCTACAATTACTCTTATGAGGTGAGTGTGATTAAAAGAAACGAAATGATAAACTGGAAAATGGTCAGTAAGAATTAAAATATGCTAGTTCGATAAATACCAGAAGCTTAAAATGTCCCCTCCCATGCACATACTCACACTGTGAAATCAATTTATTTTTTTAATTCTAAGACTTTCAATAAAAATAGAAATGTACAAAGAACAATCTAAAGTAGAACAGTAGAAAATGACACTAGCTTATCACTGGACTAAAAAGGATGAGCCAAACAGTCTGTGTAACAGTAAAAGCTACAGCATATGATCTTAGACAAGAGTTTAGGCAATACATAAAGTTATATAAATTTTATCCAACTTATCTTGCATATAAGCAAAACTGAAAGAAGATCAACACAAAGTCGCAGTTGCTCTTTTGTCAGAATATAAATATCAGTCAATTAAAATTCTACATACCAAAATGCATACAACACAGGCAGTACAAATGGATGGATCCTCTTGCTGGAGCAAGAAGCTTTGTGTAGGAGACTATGTGCTATATGTAAATCATTGAGTGCGGCTTGATCTTATTTCTGTAACCAGAAGCAGAAATGCCATGGACAGATACTTAGTTTCACCATCAACAGTTTCACATCCCTCACTCTGGTCTTTCTTCTCCCCAATGATGCATGACCTTCTGGCTCAATAGTGAGTTTATGTCTGCAAGAGACATTGTTTAATCTGCGACTACAACAGTTGTCCGTGGCTGCTATGTCAGTTTGCTCATTTTGCTTTATTCTCACATATGCTGATACCCTGTAGCATTCTGTCTGCTTCCAATGTATTGTAAAATGTATAATTTTTTCTCTTGGGTGCAATTGTTGAAGGGCAAAAAGAGTAATCAGGAACTGGAGCATATGAGAAACAGTATTCCTTGGTCTTGTCTTGGTTGCTCCCTACACCATTGCCTTCAGAATTAGATACAAGTCAGTGTATTATACTGTAGACATACATGTCAGGTGGTTCCTGAAGAGAGTATCACGGAAAATGATTGCATAGCCTAAGAAATCTCCTCATGTTGACATGTTTGTATACACAATGTTAAAATTGTGGTGCTCAGCTAATACAGGAGCCCCTTAAAGAACAAATGGTGTAACTCACATCATCTTTATTTTGAGATATTTAATGTTTTATTAGAATTGTTATACAAAAATCCATGTTGTACTTTTTTGTGTTTTTTATCTTAAATGTCCACAATAAACTTATTTTTAACTTAAATTTACATTTTTTTGAAAATTTACCATGTTTTTGTCTGTGTACAAATGTCTGAATGTAGTTATACCACTTGTGTTGTAACCAGATGGAAGATTTTGTTGACAACAGAAACATTAATGATAGTAAAAAAATACTGTATTGATAAATTAAACACACTCAGTTAACATTACTTTCTACTCATCATCATTGCTTTTGTTTGACAATATCATGAATATAAAGGATAATTGTTACTTACTATATAGCAGAGATGCAGAGAGGCACAACAAAAAGACTGTCAAACAAGTAAGCTTTCAGTCAAAAAGGCCTTTATGGGAATTATTAGACAAAACACACACACACACACACACACATACACACACACACACACACACACACACACACACACAAGCACACATGCAAATGCGTATCGCATACATGTGAACACAGTCTCTGGCTGCCGAGGCCAGACTGTGAGCAGCTGCGCATAATGGGAGAAGCAATCTGAGGGTGGAGGTAAGGAGGAAGCTGGGGCAGGTAGGGGGATGGACAGAAGGGTTAGGGTGGGGGACAGTAAAGTGATGTTTGTGAGAGCATACAGGAATGAAGTGGAGAGAGGGTAGGCAACTCAACATTTCTGCTATATGGTGAGTAGCAACTATCCTTTTCATAATATTGTCATTACTTCATCCTGGATTTTTCTCTGTTTGATTCTACTTTTATCTGAGTTGTGTAGTGGGCCCAAGTCAATGGCATTCTCACTGGAAACAAGGTTCTCGTAGTAATGAACCAGGGGGATGTCTGCCGAAAGGTCTACCATGTCATTTTTTTTCCCTTTGTGACAGGGTGCAGATCTCTGTACGGCTTCCCCTGATTGATGTTACAAATATTGACAGGTTTCTCTTCTTTAGATCCTGGCATAAAGCTACAAAAAACTTATAAAATGGCATGTATTGTGAAAGAGTGTCCTTAAAAAGGATCGTGAATAGTTCACTCTTCTGGTGCTGGACCGCCTGCAAGTTTAAGCGTGACACAGGATACTCCTCACTGCCTTTCTTCCTTTTGGTAATTTTTTTAGTAGGCTCTCAACAGACAAAAAGTCTTTGTTGGACATAACAGTTGGGTGTTGTGTGATGTCCTTAGGTTAGTTGGGTTTAAGTAGTTCTAAGTTCTAGGGGACTGATGACCATAGATGTTAAGTCCCATAGTGCTCAGAGCCATTTGAACCATTTTTTTGACATAACAGTGTTTGGATTATGCCTTCATCTGTAGTTTGAGTGCTAAGAGGGGAATGATGAGATGTGCTCCCTTACTAGTACCATTTTTTATTCAGGGGTTTTGTTTGCAGGAACTTTCTTGCCTCATTTGTCATCACCTGTGGCTCTGCAAAGTTTAGTTTCTTAAGGGCTCAGGTCATTCTACTATCAGATATTTTATAAGTTTCCAAGAAATCATTCTTTTACATACAATTTCACTTTTATCATCAATAGTAAAATAAAATCCATTAGTAGTACATTTTTCCCTTTTGGCATTAACTGCTGGTCAAATAAATTGTGGTGCTTCTTGTTTTACCACGCCACATGTCTGTGCATTTTGAGCAGAATAAGTTCCAATTTTTTAAAAAGACTCAAACATACTTCATTGTGGTTGCTCTTAAATTCTATTAAAACATTTTTTACAGCAGCAATTGGAAATACTAAATTCTTTTCCTGCAACAGTTTTTGCTTTTCCTGTGATGAAAGATTTCCCTGCATTATATTTTCTCTTTCCTTCAGCATGTTTACACTCATTTATTTTTCTTTTTTGGCATCTCTTTGGTCAACCCTCTACAACTGCTTCTGCTTCATCACCATCACTTTGATTGAATTTGTCATCCTCTGAAACAAAAAATTGCTATAGGTAAATCCTGTAAAATTACAGAACATTCATATCAGTCACTGATTTTCATAAAGGTACAGGAAATAGACATACAGGTTCTATTGTAGTTTATGTTTACCTTTACTTACTGTTATGGACTCAGACACCCAGAAGTACAACCTGTTCTATACACCCTAGGCATAAATGTTGACAGGACTAGTGGTGTAACCACATTTTTAGTTTATGCTGTGCACACATTTACTTTCTAACCATATAACATGTTTTGGCTCTTAATTTATACTTAATATACAAAACTATGATGTAATGAAAGCTTGTAAAGACATTAAACTTTAAATAGTTAAGAGTAATTACTCAAAAAATAAAAGAAAACCATCTCTTGCCTGCAGCACTGGATAGGTCTGAGTCTGATGATAAATACACAACAAACGTACTCAGTGTGTCAACACAACTGGGTTACAGTGACATATCTAGTGGTGTAACTCCCAATTGGACCACTTGTGCTGCTACCTGTGCAGTTGGTAGGTGACTACAACTCACACCATTTGTGCAGTTAACAAAATAATTTTTTCTACACATGATCCTGTCACTAACTAAAAAAGAAATGTGGAGTTGTGCCACTTGTGCTTTAAAGCACTCTTGTTACAAAACAAGTAGCTGTAAATCATATTTGAACTGTTTAATTTTCTTGAATTGGTCATACTTTAAATAATTATGGATCTATTAAGAATTCACTCCAACTTTGGCAACATTCAAATATTGCGCAAGTGTGTGTGACCTGTACCGAATAGTGCTGTCAGGGCACATGTAACATATGCAAAAAAGAGCAGCACAAATGGTCATAAGTTTGTTTAACTAATGGGAAAGTGTCACAGAAGTGCTGAAAGAAACTAACTGGCCATCTCTTAAAGACAAAAGCAAGCTGTCCCATGAACATCTACTAAGTAAGTTTAAAAAACCAACTTTTAGTGATGAATCTAGGGATATACTGCAACCTTCTGCATATTGCTACTGTAGAGAGTGCGAAGACAAGATTAGACTAATTACAATGTGTACAGAGGCATTTAAGAAATCATTCTTCCCACATTCCATATGTGAATGGAATGGGGAAAGTCCTAATAACTCGTACTGTGGGAAGAACCCTCTGCCATGCACTTCTCAGTGATTTGCAGAGATTTGATGCAGTTGTATAAAACATTAATATTTGCTTGACCCATTTTTAAATGATGGTTCTTTGCTCACATCTCAAATTGTCTTGTTGCTCACAAATGTTTACTGAAAAGGTGATCCATGGGTAGGCAAGCAACAGTGTTGTTTGCAGGCCACAGAAGTACAGAATGCAATCTGTATGCTTGTCATACCATAAGTAGTTGTTGTCTGGGCTGAAGTACTGGCTCCCCATGCACAGTGCAGAGGCTTTCGGTCTTATTCTAAATGCCCAAATGACAAATTTAACTCTCTCATGAAACTTCCTGGCAGATTAAAACTGTGCGCCGGACTGAGACTCGAACTTGGGATCTTTGCATTTCATGGGCATGTGCTCTACCATCTGAGCTACCCAAGCACATCTCATGCCCCATCCTCACAGCTTTACTTCTGCCAGTACCTTGTCTCCTACCTTCCAAACTTTGCAGAAGCTATTCTGCGAAACTTGCAGAGCTGCAGAGTGAAAATCTCATTCTGGAAACATCCCCCAGTCTGTGGCTAAGCCATGTCTCCGCAATATCCTTTCTTTCAGGAGTGCTAGTTCTGCAAGTTTCGCAGAAGAGCTTCTGCAAAGTTTGGAAGGTAGGAGACGAGGTAGTGGCAGAAGTAAAGCTGTGAGGATGGGTGCGTGAGTCATACTTGGGTAGCTCAGATGGTAGAGCACTTGCCTGCAAAAGAGCAAATGTCCCGAGTTCGAGTCTCGGTCCAGCACACAGTTTTAATCTGCCAGGAAGTTTCATATCAGCACACACTTGTTACAGAGTGAAAATCTCATTGTGTTAATTCTCTCATGTTGGTCTGTATCCAATATGTTATATGATGATTTGGCTGATCCCTGCAATATGAATTTATAATGAAGCTAGGACTGCACAGAAGCTCTATAAAACAGAATCAGGCAGGCTTGGTTTGTCCCCATGTCCAATGTGTAGTTAATGAATCTGAGGGATTGTGTTATCATATCCTTCAGGTCTCAAAGCCATGTAAGTTTCTGATCAAAAGTGAAGCCTCGAAACCTCACTGACTCTAAAATTTAGTACTGTGTCCCTCAATTTTAATTCAGGAAGATTAAGAGCATGGTGATAACATAGATTTCTCTGTTAGTTTTTAGTTTTCATTCCTCCAGTCTCTTAACAGTCATCTGTCAGAATGTCTCTCCTGCAAGACTTGAAGATGAACTAAAAAGTGAAAAGTCATTGACAAATAAAGAGCAACTCAGTGTAGACATAGTATTATTAATAGTTGTTACAAATACATAAACAACTACCTTGAGGGGCACCCTCCTCTTGTATAAAATGACCTGATAGCACATCACTGGCTCAATATCTTAAATATCATGGGGAGAAGAATGACCTTAACAAAACAGGAAGACATCTCCAGGACCCCAATGGTGGAACTGTCTGATGTTGCCTTCAAGTCCAAGTAGTGCCAAAAGTCTTCTCTAAGTTGAAAAATTACCTGTTAGCTGTTAATTGCATAGGAAGAACCACTGCATAGCTTTCTTCATAGGGAAAGGTTATGAACACTGAACAATAGCTCTTGAACTCACACTGAAGGTGATTAGAGAGCTGCCTGAATTCTATGATCCAAATAAGCAGCAACTGACAGCCTGGTCCAAGGCCTTCTCCACACAGCTTGTGAGGCTAACACTAAGTCTGTTACTTGGGCATATGCAATTCTTCCATGGCTTAAATGAGGAATTAAAATAGATTCATTTCACAAGTCAGGAAATTACCTAGCTTTTTATATCCAGTTAAAAATTTTAAGGAGGATTCCCTTGCCAATCCCAGTGAGGAACTGCAACAAACCTGGTGCTGTGCCAGTTGCTGCAGCCAGTGCTGGATCCATCTTATACATACACAAGGGACAGTTGTAAATTTACAATGTTCTTCCCTGTCAATTAAACCAAAAATAAACTATTTTAATAATAATACCAATTTCCTTATCAATCTTGATAGTTGTTAGTGTTTCATTGTGTAAGAGAGATATTATCACAGCAGCAAGTGGGTAAAGTGTTGGATTCTTTGTTTGGCATGATGTGGAAAAATTGTTTAGGGGCAAGATAAAACTTATATTTTATTAACACATGAAGATATTTTACATATAGGCTATGCTGTTGGTCTCATTGTCAATCAACACCCACAGAATATTTCACAGAGGTCTAATGCACTAATCACAAATTGTCCTATGCACACATTTCTCCAACACTCTCCTTGAACAACTATCTTTCAGATACCAAACACAACACTTCACAGGTTAGACAATGTTTCACCAACTTCTGAAACTTGTCTTTATTGAGAGGCTTAGTTATAAAATCTGATAATTCCTTCTCTGCATAGATAATTGATGGTTATGCTTCCCTGCCCCAGATGAACTCTGATAAAGTAATACTTTATGTCAATATGTTTCGGTCTCACACTGGGGGCATTATGGTTGTCAAGCTTAATAGCTCTCATATTATCACAAAATATTACAGCTGGTTTTATTTTTGTAAGACATTCTACTTCACCCATGAGTGTTCTGATACATAAGCTTCTTCAATAGTGGAGGATAATACCATATATTCAGCTTCCACAGTGCTCAAAGCAACTGTCCTCTGTCTCTTACGTGACCAGGATATCAATCCTCCCATTATTTTAAAGCAACTTCCAGGTCTGCTTTCCAGCTCGCTTCCACAGTCTACATCACTGAACTCTTCTAAATTTACATTTCCCTTTTTATAATCTGCAGTTCCCTTTAAATATCTGCACATACTCTTGATTTCCATCCACTGTTTTTCTCTTTGATGATTGCAAAACTTGCTTACAGCATTTGTGGCAAATGCAATGTCTGGTCCGGGAGTCTGGTTCAAGTACAGTAGATTTCCTACAGCTTCCAAATAGGGTACACTTTCCTTACATTTCTTGCCCTCATCAGGTAGTAACAGTTTTGCACTATTTTCCATTGGGGTAGAAATAGGCTTACACTCTTCCATACTGAATTTTTCTATGATTTTTCTTGTATACAGAGATTGATCAATCCATAATTCTTCCCTGTTGGTACTTCTTAGAATCTTCATGCCTAAGTATCAACTAACTTCACCCAAGTGATACATATTAAATTCTGACTGTAACTGTTTTTCTTAAAAAGATCCACTTTATTTTCACTGTTGGTCAAAGTAAAAAACAAGAATCATCTGCTCATATGGCCCTGATTCTAATTTCTTCCTGCTTCTTTTGTAACATATACTTTGATCTGCTTCTGACTGTGGCATGCCTTTGAATCTGTACATGCCTTTCTTGGAACACCAAACTTTTCTTTTCCATTGATAAGGTCTTTTAACTTCATTAGGTAGGATCAAGTATATTTCCCCTCCCAGCTTTCCATTCAGATAGGCTGTTTTCAAGTCCATCTGATGAATTAACGGGCCTTCCCTTACTGCAAGAGTTAAAAGGTATCTTAATGATAAATATTTCACCACTGGTGAGAGGGTCTCATGACAATCTGTCCCTTATTTCTGACAGTATCCTTTAACTACCAATCTGGTTTTGAATTTTAGTATTGAACTCTCAGGATTTTTAATATTTAATACCACCTTGTTCTTAGTGCCTTTTTATTTTCAAGCAAGTCAACCCATTTATATGAATCATTATAAAAAATGATTATGTTTTTTTTTCCATCAACTCTGACCAACTTTGAGCATTGGTACTTGCCAAGGATTAATGTATTGCAGTGGGTTCACTGTTGAAGGTTTGGGCAAGATACATTTTGTAGTCTTGATATCTTTCTGGTTTTATTATACAAGTAGAACACCTTAAATTGACTTCCTCTGTTGAATATTCTTCCTCAATTTCACTATCAGGTAGTGTATCAGTTGGCTCTTCATCCTTATCTTCCCCTGTTTTAGTTTCCATATCTTCTTCAGCATTATTAGTCCTTATATTTTGTTAAATTACTGTATTATTTTGACTTTATTTTATGTTTTTAATCCTCTAAAAACACTAAATCTCTGTTGCTTATTATTTTCTTAGTCACAGGATTACAAAATCTGTATCCTTCTGAATCATCACAGTATCCAACATAATATATTTCTGTAATTTTGTATCCTGTTAACCTCTTAATGGTTTTGGAATATGAACCATGGCTTCATATCCAAAGACTTAAGTGCCTTCGATCCAGTTTCTCATCAGTTCATACTTCAAAAAGTGTCATGTTTCCCAAAGCTTCAGTAGGTGTTAATTAAATACACCACTGTTGACACTGCCTCTGCCCAAAAATACTTAGGTAGTTCAGCATCACTTAGCATACTTCTTTCCTTCTCTGCAACAGTTTTGTTGGCATGTTCACAAACTCCATTCTGTAAGGGATTGTAGTGAATGGCATTCTGATGCCTGATACCCATTTCATTCAACTATTCCTTAAACTGTCTATTTACATATTCTGATCCATTGTCTGATCTAATAATTTTAATTTTCCTCCCCATCTGTCTTTCAACCATTTTGCAATAAATAGCAAATATATCACTCACTTGATCCTTGGTACTTTGAAGTAAGCGTAAATGTATCTTAGAAAAACAACCTATGAATGTCACGAAATAGTAACTACTTCCAAAGGATTTATTCTCCATAGGTTGACAGAGATATATGTGAATGAGTTGCAAGACTTCTGTAGATCTGATTTAAATGATGCTCTGGCCTGCTTCCCTTGCAAACATACCTCACATTTATATTATTCTTTCCAGAGTTTTACATTGCAGTTGCCACATTCTTCAATGAGGCCATACTTTGTCATTTCAAATGTCCAAATCTCCTACACCACAAAAAACTCTTTGCAGTATAAACAGGGTGATTTCCAGTTTCAGCAATATCTTTAACTGTATTTAGTTTGAAAATACATTTTAAATTAGTTGCAGCAGCTACAATATTGGCACAAGAGTCAATTATTTAGGCTCCCTCTACATCAAAGATAACTGTGTTACCCTTCTTTGATATTTCACTTACCAACAGCATATTAGTTGCAATATTCTTCAAATAATGTACATCATGAGCAGTATCAATTTGTTTTTTCCCACTCACTAGCAAATGAAAGTTCACACTTAGACCCATCAACTGTGAAAATTCCAATGTCAGTCCTTGAGTGAATATCATAGAACACTGATGGAGCTTCAACAATATGCAACAATGTTCCTGGATCTAGAAACCATTCTGCATGGTTGTCACTTGCTTCACTAAAAGAATAAAAACAAATGGGTAATTTTCCTTTCAGAACTACTAGAATTAACATGCTTCTTTTCACGAATACTCAAACTTTCGTTGCACTCTGATGAAAAATGTCCAATCCTCTGTCATCTGAAACATTTTATTGGCTTCTTCTTCTTCTTGTATTTATATTATAAAGCCAATGCTATTTCTGTCTTTGGATCATAAGAAACTGGCTCATTTTTCACGCCCTGTAGAATCTTTGCCTTCACACTATCCACTGTCAAGGTATTTCCAAACTTTCCAAACACAGGTGCATATTTCTCTGGTAGTCCAACTAACAACAAAGTGCAAACCTATTCATCTGTAATTCCAAAAGCAATATTCCTCAAATAATTTGAGATTCAAATTATTTTATTCATGTATTCATCCACATTTATTGCACTTGTTCAATCTTGTAGTTATCCGCTCATGGGTTAATCCTACTTTTCTGGTTAAACTTCCATCATCAAATATGTTTTTCAGTTTGCCCCATACCTCCTTTGCTGATGTAGCCTTTTCTATGTGAACATAATTTACTGGACCAATCATAAGGATAATTAGTTTTGACTTTTGATCCTTAGCAGAAAAACGTGATTCTGTAGATTTCAATGTACAATTTATGATGCCCCACAGGTCATTCAAATGCAAATACACCTCAATGGCAAATTTCCAAGTTGCATAGTTCTCACAACCTACGAGCTGCTCTATTTGTGGTACCTGTGTTGTATTCATCTTAACAGTCACTTTTATTCACTGTACAGACAATGCAACTTTATACGAACTTTGGGTACTTTTGCACAAAACACATCACCATGAACCCATAAGCTGTAGGATTCTGAGTTTAGCACAGCAAAATGATGTGGATAAATTGTGTAGAGACAAGGTAAAACTTATATTTTATCAACACATGAACAATAACATACAGGCTATGCACATGATCTTGTTGCCAATCAACAACCACAGAAATTGTTTCACAGAGATCTAATGCACCCAGCACAAAGTGTCCTATGCAAAACTAAACCACTGGAAAAAATACTTTGTTCACATTTCTCTAATGGAAAGGAAAGTTAGATTATTAAATTCCAATGCTTTTATAAGTACTGGGTGATCAAAAAGTCAGTATAAATTTGAAAACTGAATAAATCATGGAATAATGTAGATAGAGAGGTACAAATTGACACACAAGTTTGGAATGACATGGGGTTTTATTAGAACCAAAAAAAAATACAAAAGTTCAAAAAATGTCTGACAGATGGTGCTCCATCTGATCAGAATAGCAATAATTAGCATAACAAAGTAAGACAAAGCAAAGATGATGTTCTTTACAGGAAACGCTCACTCAATATGTCCACCATCATTCATCGACAATAGCTGTAGTTGAGGAATAATGTTGTGAACAGCAGTGTAAAGCATGTTCGGAGTTATGGTGAGGCACTGGCATCGGATGTTGTCTTTCAGCATCCCTAGAGACGTCGGTCAATCACGATACACTTGCGACTTCAGGTAACCCCAAAGCCAATAATCGCATGGACTGAGGTCTGGGGACTTGGGAGGCCAAGCATGACGAAAGTGGCGGTTGAGCACACGATCATCACCAAACGACACACGCAAGAGATCTAACACTCGTCTAGCAATATGGGGTGGAGCGCCATCCTGCATAAACATCGTATGTTCCAGCAGGTGTTTATCAGTCAGGCTGGGGATGATGCGATTCTATAACATATCGGCGTACCTCTCACCCATCACGGTAGCAGCCACAAAACCAGAATCATGCATTTCCATGAAGAAAAAAGGCCCGATAACGGTAGATGTGGCAAATCCAACCCCTACCGTGACTTTCTCATTGTGCAATGGAGTTTCCACTACAGTTCTAGGATTTTCGGTAGAACAAATTCTGTAGTTGTGGGCGTTGACATACCCTCGGAGCGTGAAACGAGCTTCGTTGGTCCAAAACATGTTACTCATCCATTCCTCATCTTTTGCCATCTTTTGAAACGTTCACACTGCAAATGCCCTCCGATTCACTAAATCGCCAGGTAACAGTTCATGATGCCGATGGATTTTGTATGGATAGCATTGGAGTGTACGCCTAAGTGCCAACCAAACAGTAGTGTACAGAATGCCGGTGCAATGTGCAACTGCACGAGCGCTGACTTCCCCATTTCTTCCTGAACTGTCTCAGCAGCATTACGCCTTGTGCTCGGTTGGCCACTACAGGGTCTACCGTCTAAACAACACGTGTCTTCTAACTTCGAAATCATTCTCGCCACAGCTGAATGTGTCAAGGAACCCTTACCCATTCAAATCCCCTTGCTGTGGTGATAGGATCGTAACCCTGAACTAGCACATTACCCATTCTGATAATACAGCTTCACTAAAAGCGCCTTTTCAGGTAACGTCAACATGCTGTGACTGCTGGCGCATCTGATTCTCTCTCTCATTACAGCTCCTTTTATACACGATTGTCATGTGCAGTCACTGACGTTTTGCTGTCCAGCACCATCTGTCAGACATTTTGTGAACTTTGTTTTTTTTTGTTTTTTTTTTCGTTCTAATAAAACCCCATGTCATTCCAAACATGTGTGTCAATTTTTACCTCTCTATCTACATTACTCCGTGTTTTATTAAGTTTTCAAATTTATACTGACTTTTTGATCACCCGGTATATTACTCATCTTTATAGTCCTTGATGTCAAGGTCCAGGTCCTTTCAACAACAAATTTTTTTGAGAAATCCACAAAACACTCAGAAAAATTTCTTCTGAATATCTGTCTAATAATGCAACCTTCACTAATTAACGTCTGTTTCCAAGTAAAACAAGATTTGCACTACCAAACAATTTTTCATAATTTGTTATTACAACATTCTTAACTACACAAAATTTGTTCAAAAATATTATTTTATGTTGTATTTTGATTCCAATACAGCAATTTCTCTAATCAACATATTAAATAACAATAGTTATTATGAAAAGGATCATGGCTAATTGTGACAGTATTTTTTTTGGTGCCTAACTGCAACTCAGCATCTCTGCTATATGGTGAGTAGCAACTATCCTTTTCGTAACAATTACTTTGCTCAAAAAATAAGCTTGTAAAGCAAAGACAGAATTACGTACACAAAGGTATTAAATACTTCAGTTATAGATTGGTGTCAAATTATTAATTAACCCTTGGATATTACTTACATATCAGATTTAATCATTGATGGAATTAAAGTTCCAACTACCCCTCTCAGCATGCACCTAGTATTGTGGCTGGCTGTGACAGTGAAAGTCAAGTTCCCATCTATGACCTGAAATGTGTTTCCTTATTGTACTACATTAAAAGGGCATTTCTGACATCTTAATGGCTTCCCATACAAAGGGTGGTTTATTAGAATGACTGACAAATTTCACAAACTGTGGCATATTTTTGGTCTCCTCAATTTTAAATACAGTGGCTTTTTGGCCTTGCTTCTTGAGAGGCTGTGAGTGCAGGTCATCATCCCCTTCCCACTGAGAAGCATGTGTGAGGCTTGGAGATCACAAGAATAGATTGGAGGCCGAGAATTACACAATTGCAGTGGTCAAGCATGTGTTCTGACCTTATGTTGAGATGACATAGATCTAGGAAGAAGCCCCTAATAGCTCAACCATGCAGGCATGTTGTGACAGAGCACCATAACATATGATGTGCATTAAAATCTCCACAAATGTGAAACAGTTGAGGAAACTATGTGATGAGATTTTTAGCCTGATTGTGCAGAGCTTTATAATGAGGAAATTGTAGGAAGCATATTGTCATACTATCTGGCACATACAGTATTTCAGCAGTTTCTTGCAAACTGGTGTGTATTTGTCATTGATAAATACTGTCACTAGGCCATCATCCGTCTCACCACCAAGTTCTTCCTTTCTGTGCAGGCATCAGTGATTTTGAGGTGAGTCTCCTGGAGAGGTAAACACATCAGCCACCACTGTAGTAAGAGTTTTAGTTCCTCCACAAAAACCCTGAACCCACCAAAGTCTTGTTGCAGCACTGGAAGCATTTATCAGTGAAGTTTCCCTTCTTCTGTGCCCTTATCTTACTACTGAGACTGTAAGCATTCAACCTTTGGAGGCTTAGAGGAGACACTGGTTGGTTCCCTTTCCTAAACTTCTAACCTCACTACTCCTTCAAATGAGCCCTTTTTCATCTAACAGAGCTAGTAATGAACGTTCAGAGTGCTTTGGACACACTTCATTCAGTAAAATGACCACAGGCTTCCAGTTGCATCAAGTGGTTAAAATGCTATGAGCTTCCAGCCAAGTACTCCTTGGCTGTTATTAAGTGAAATAAGTGCTGATGAGCTGTCAGTGCTAACTGACAGCTGTGATGTCCTTGGAGCTCATGGCGTCATCAATCATGAGCATATGCTGAAACCATGTTTGAGGTTGCCACTCCTCGTTTACTGACATATTCTAATTTGTCTAGCAGGATATCATGTTGGACAGTGTGAAATTTTTCAATTAATTTCAACTATTTTGATGATGTGACAACAGACATGTGGTAAATGTTAGTTTCTTTCAGTTTCTCTTCACCAGAGTCAGGAAATATATTGCTTCTCTCATGTATATCCTACAAAGCAACCATGGAGGTAAAAATGATGGAACTGAGCCCAGTCACAACTGGAACAGGTAAAGTGGTACAAAATTTGCCCTACCCCATAAAACACACATGAAAAAAAGGTAATATTGCATTGCCATCCAGTTATGAGCTATTTTGAAAGTTTCAAGTCTGTAGCTCATTGGGAAGCTAGTTTAAAACCAACTAAAAAAATTTTACCAAGCAGACAGACAGAAAAGGAATGTATCCTGTGCCTCATACCAGGCATTAAAGAAAGGTAATAGGAATGAAAGTGAGGTAATATTGCATTGTCATCTAGTCCTGAGCTTTGTCAGGTGCTTCAGGTCTCTAGCTCGCCAGCCCTAAATCGTTTCAGGCAAATGCCAGGATGGTTCCCTTGAAAGGGCACGGCCAATTTCCTTCCCGATCCTTCCCTAACCCGAGCTTGCACTCCATCTCTAATGACCTCGTTGTCAACGGGACGTTAAACACTAACCACCTACCTACCACCTCTAGCTCGCCAGTAGTTTGCTTAAAACTGAAAACTTTGCACTGAACATACAAACAGACAAGAAAGTGACCTAATAAAAATGTGTAAAACTATGCAACTCCCCTCAGGAATGTGAAACACAACTGTGGTTTCAACAAATGCTCAACATTAAGAACCTTCCAAGAAGTTGAAAACAATCATGTTCAATTACTTTTGACACTCAATAACAAAATATTTAACTCTTGGACGTGTTGAACTGACAATTATTAAAATTGTTATATCTACATATGAAAAATTTTTATCACAGGAAAGGATGATTAAAAATCTTCATCAGCTCATTTACATCTACATTGTCGTAGCTGATCAATGCACTGAGTTGGTGGGGAATAAATTTACTTTTTGAACCAAAGAAAAAACTCTCATGTACTCAATGTGAGGGTAGTTTAGTATACAAGCTTGTGATATTCAATGGTCAAAGTGTACGCAAGTTGGAGTGAGCAAAATCTACTCAACATTTACTGATGGTACTTTACCAAGTGGCATCTGCAATGGTGTTGTTTCCATGCTGGATCTGAAATGCTAATTCTCTACACTGGCCTTCACTGAATTCACTCAGTCTCAACTTTCCTGCATTCTGTAGAATGTTAACCTTTCCCTGGTCAAAATAGTGGCTGTTGCACACTCGCTAAGGATTCAAGCAACATGCACAATTTCTTTGCCCACAGGAATAATTAACAACCTTTTTGCTATCTGTCATCATGATACGTGAAGCATATCATGCTCACTTTGCAGAAAGTAAAGCTCTCAATACCCTCACTATTTTTCCACACACTTGAGTGGTCCACCATGAGAAGAGAGAGAGAGATATAGCCATTTTATTTCTCAAAATGCTTTTATTTAATGGGAATCTGACCACTGTGTTGCATCTGCATCGCCCGGTATGGCTTTAGGCAATCACTGTCTTGCTAGAGTTGAATTTTATTTTTCTTGGTGAGTTGCAGCCTAACCCTGTTAATGGCGTGCAGCCACTACCCTCGGTCACAGCCGTATTTACGTTAAAATGAATGATGTAGTGTTCTGGCCTTATCCCTTTCTGTGCTGAAACTTGCCGTTCTCTTGCTAAATGGGGTTTTCTGATGCCATTAGCCACCTCCTCGGTTCGTCTCCAAAATTCGTTTCACTTTAAGTAATTATTGTTTTGTTAGTTTTCGGTACATGAAATTAACTGCAATTGCCTCTTGTTTATATCATGTAATTATTATTTGCTGAGGGTCTCATACTTTATCGTACTGTTGTTATGGATCAGTCTGATGTAAGGTCTGTATAATCTGGACGCCTTACACCCTCCCCAACCACAAGAGGTGTACAGCGACCCCACACAAAGTCAGTTGAGAACATCATTCCACTGCTTCTTTGTTGCACATGGGTGTTGTATGTTACCAGGTTTCTGGCCAAACGTGTCATCTGCAATTGTCAGGGTACAAACAGGTCCGAGTTTTGTCCGTACACAACATTCGACACCAGTCCTGAGGCGTTCATTCTGCACCATTTCTTGCCCATCTGCAACCAAGTCGATGGTGTTGTGGTGTACGACGTGGTTCTTGCCATGGTCGTCGGGAACGGAGAGTCGCATCATACAATTGTCTCCTAACAGTTTGATGTGATACATGGCATCTTTTAGGCCTTATTCATTTCTGGAGCGATCAGCTAGCGGTTCCTTCGACTCAAAAGTCGTAGGTACCGATCATCATATGCACCTATCGAACGTGAATGGCCTGTGCGGTGTAATTTTTCAATCATACATGTCAGTTATAAGCGATTCCATGTCTGCACCAGATAACTTTGACTCTAGTAGACACATCGAGCAACTTCACTGATTGACAAGCCTACTATATGCAATGTGATGATGCCAACCTGATCGTTGGTCGCGATTTTCCTTCGTGACTTGATCTACGTTCACTCTATTGTTCCACAGACGTCTCTAATGCGTCTCTACTGGTGCTATACTTTCAACAGATGTGCTCCAGTCGATTCGAGTGCGGCTTTCCAACAGCGGGTAATGCTCACGGTAACTGTGCCCGTATTTACAAACAACATCAGGGTTGGACATCCGATCGATACAGAAACAGTCAGAATACCAATGCACCGGCATGAAATATCGAGATGATGGAAAATGTGCTGTTGAAGTGTGTATTTTCTCACGATTCCGATGCACGGAATTCCCTTTTCTTTTGCACTGAAGCGCCAAGGAAACTGGCATAGGCACACACATTCAAATACTGATATATGTAAATAGGTAGAATATGGCGCTGTGGTCGGCAATGCCTATATAAGACAAATGTCTGGCGCATTTGTTAGATCGGTTACTGCTGCTACAGGGGCAGGTTTTCAAGATTTAAGTGAATTTGAACGTGGTGTTATAATCGGCGCATGAGCGATGGGACATGGCATCTCCCAGGTAGTGAAGAAGTGGAGATTTTCCCGTGTGACCATTTCTCAAGTGTACCGTGAATATCAGAAATTCGGTAAAAAAATCAAATCTTCGACATCGCTGTGCTGAGAAAGAAAGCCTGCAAGAACAGGACCAACGACGACTGAAGAGAATCGTTCAACGTGACAGAAATGCAACTGTTCCACATATTGCTGCACATTTCAGTGCTGCACCATCAACAAGTGTCAGCATGCAAACCATTCAACGAAACATCATCGATATGGGCTTTCGGAGCTGAAGGCCCACTCGTGTACCCTTGATGACTGCACGACACAAAGCCTTATGCCTCATCCAACATTGGACTGTTGATGACTGCAAACGTCAGGCGAGTCTCGTTTGAAATTATGTTGGTCAGATGGACATGCAAGGGTATGGGGACAACCTCATGAATCCATGGACCCTGCATATCACCAGGGAACTGTTCAAGCTGGTGGAGGCTCACTAATGGTGTGGGGCATGTGCAGTTGGGGTCATATGGGACCCCTGATACATCCAGATACGACTCTGGCAGGTGACACGTATGTAAGCATCCTGTCTGATCACCTGCATCCATTCATTTCCATTGTGTATTATGACGGACTTGGACAGTTCCAGCTGGACCATGCGACTCCACACGCCCAGAATTGCTCACAGAGTGGCTCCAGAAACACTCTTTTGAGTTTAAACACTTCTGCTGGCCACCAAACTTTCCAGACATGAAGGTATTGAGCATATCTGGGATGCCTTGCAACGTGATTTTCAGAAGAGGTCTCCATCCCCTCGTACTCTTACGGATTTATGGACAGCCCTTCAGGATTCATGGTGCCAATTCCGTCCATCACTACTTCAAACGTTAGTTGAGTCCATGCGACGTCGTGTTGCGGCATTCCTGCGTACTCGCGGGGGCCCTACACGATATTAGGCAGGTGTATCAGTTTCTTTGGCTCTTCAATGTATGATATTCTTGTGCTGCATTTCTGACATGTATATACATTGATAAAACCCCTTCATGACTGATGGGACACATATATCGCACTAAAGTAATATGCAGTTTTGGGCGTTGGGACGTCTACATCTCGCATCTGCCTAGTGCTACAAGTAGCGAGATGCTTTCGGAACTTGGAGAGAAATACTGCAGACCATGAGCTGGATGTATAGGTGGCTGTGACCAGTCAAATGGCGCAGCGTATGTTCATAGTGAACCTGTTTCACGAAAATAATATCAGATCATCATCTTCGCAGTTCCAAGAGTGTCTGCAGTAACAGTGTGTGTTTTCTTAAGACCATAGATATAGTTTGAGAAACGTTACTAAACTTCCCAGTAATTCAACTCGTTTGTAGATATTTCGTAGAATGTCGAAAATATCAGTGTGCGGTATGTCAAAACAGTCTTCAAATGTTACGTTGAAAACTTGTGTGCGATATTTCATGTTTTTCACTGTCAGTAGAATACATCTCTTTTGGTACTGATCTGTTAAACTTTCATCAATACTTGCTATCTTAACAAAATCGATCCAAAATGAAAACTTTATCTCTGGAAATCCTAAGTTCACATGAAAACATGGATGTAGGTAAGTTCGTGTGGCATGTAGGTAAGTTCGTGTGGCACATCAGCTTCACCGATTTTCAAAAACAGTAGCTTAAAATTTCTTTGGTAATGAAAGTGTATCATTTATTACAAAGGAAGATAGTTTTTGACTTTTTCTTTCTTAAGTACATGCAAAATAAATTTTAACCGTCACAGTGTTAATCTGCTAAAGATAACCTCCATGACTCCTGAGATGCGGCTGCACGTGCTCCCTACAACCCTTCGCCCATTTCTTAGAAATTTCGTGCGACTTGTGATGACGACCGCGTCACTCTTCCCACAGATACACTCTCTCCGTTCTGCCCGGCTACTCCTACGGTCACCGCAGGCCCAACTCGACCGAGTGGAGCGGGCTGATCGGCGTCCTGCAGAGGAGGGAGGCCGACATCTCTGCCTGCGAAGTGACCATCGGCCTGGACCGCATCGACGCGCTGAGTTTCGCCCAGCCAGTGCGCAACGCTGGGTGCGTTTCCCTGTGGGGCCAACGTGTCCATATTTCTCTTTTTCATCCTTTTCTGTTCTTCATCTGTCATGTGTTAAGCCTCGGTTGGCCAGTTGCACCTACAAATGGCCCTCCCCTCATATTTCTAGTCTTCCAATGCATCTTTTAACTTGCGGAATAATTGCCAAAAATGTAATGGTAATCGCGACTCCTCCAGTCGCAACAGATGGGATTCACATTTCGGCCTCTTTAGTTTATGTAAAATATTTTCAATTCCTTTCATATATATATATATATATATATATATATATATATATATATATATATATATATATGGCAAGGAAAGCGTTTCTGAAGGAGAGAAATTTGTTAACATCGAGTATAGATTTGAGTGTCAGAAAGTCGTTTCTGAAAGTATTTGTATGGAGTGTAGCCATGTATGGAAGTGAAACATGGACGATAAATAGTTTAGACAAGAAGAGAATAGAAGCTTTCGAGATGTGGTGCTACAGAACAATGCTGAAGATTAGATGGGTAGATCACATAACTAATGAGGAGGTACTGAATAGGATTGGGGAGAAGAGAAGTTTGTGACACAACTTGACTAAAAGAAGGGATCGGTTACTAGGACATGTTCTGAGGCATCAAGGGATCACCAATTTAGTATTGGAAGGCAGCGTGGAGGGTAAAAATCGTAGAGGGAGACCAAGAGATGAATACACTCAGCAGATTCAGAAGGATGTAGGTTGCAGTAGGTACTGGGAGATGAAGAAGCTTGCACAGGATTAAGTAGCATGGAGAGCTGCATCAAACCAGTCTCTGGATTGAAGACCACAACAACAACATATGCGACAGTACGCGCTTCCTAATACGAGAATGTTCCAAAACGCCACCCATGAAAACGGGATTTGTCCGGGGCTCATATCTCGGGTTCTACTGTTGATAGGAAGATATGGTCAAGTGTTTTGAATAGCCCTTGGGCTAGGGACCATTTGTATACCCAGCAGGAGGATCGTCTTACTGTAACTATTCTACAGTACGGGGCCAAAATTTGAATGTTTCACACTTGCTCTAGCTTGGCAAATTGTGAAAGTCGGTTGGTCCTTTTGCATTATATGTGGTATACAGTGCTCCTTAACGCTTTGAAACCCACTAGCTACAACTGTGTACATTAAATTTCACAGCGTCTTAGCTGTGACAGAAGTATTGTTTCCCAATGGAAACCTGAGGCACACATTTGTGTATTTTCAACATTTTCGCCATGCGCAAGTGCTGCCAACTATTGAACATCTCTATGGAAATGTCAGCAAGTCAACATAGCAGTATACAGCAACTCATGTCATCAGTATACACGGACGTGGTTGATTCGCTATATTCCAGTAGGTAATGGTAGCTCAGCATGTGCGGTCAGAGAGCCGGTTGGCCTCTGCAACAAAAAAAAAACTGAGTGGAAGGATCAACCATCGAACTCGAACAGGACGTCCGCAACGACCAAACACAACGAAAAAAAAAAAAAAAAGTTGGTAGAGCACGTGCCCGTCAGTTCGAGTCTCGGTCCGGCACACAGTTTTAATCTGCCAGGAAGTTTCATTGTTATCGTTATTTTGCATGGTAATTATTGACTGAATATTTCGTAATTAGTTGTTTTAGTTCATAAAATCGAGCCAAGTGTACAAAGTATGTTTTGAAAACGGGTACATATTTTTTTGTAAATCTTGCTTCTAAAATCATTAAAAAATCACCTGAGAGCATCATCACATAAAGAAAAATTTTCCGTTCTCTAGAAAACATTCAGGTCTGAAGGGATTAAGGCGCTTATAGAGGCACCATTTAGTTCATGGGCGGTTCCTAAGAAAACCCGAAAAATATGGTTTTTGCGAACCAGAACTGAGCCCTCGATTCCAAGAGAGCTACCGAGCGAGGTGGCGCAGTGGTTACCACACTGGACTCGCATTCGGGAGGACGACGGTTCAATCCCGTCTCCAGCCATCCTGATTTAGGTTTTCCGTGATTTCCCTAAATCGTTTCAGGCAAATGCCGGGATGGTTCCTTTGAAAGGGCACGGCCGATTTCCTTCCCAATCCTTCCCTAACCTGAGCTTGCGCTCCGTCTCTAATGACCTCGTTGTCGACGGGACGTTAAACACTAACCACCACCACCAAGAGAGCTATGTACAGCAAATGGCTGAAATTTTTAGGATGTATTCCTAAGATCCAGATCTCGACCAACCTTGATTTCTTTATCCATTTTCAAGATACAGAAGTTGAAGGTTACCTTACTTCTGCATGTAAAATACGAAAGTAGAAGCCGGTGTGTGTCAAAAAAATAGTTTATAAAGTGACGTAGCACTTAGAAATATGTTGTTAAGTATCTCTTTTGTCATCAGAAGGGTTCTGGGAACACTATATTGTAGAACTGGACCACAGGCAAAATTATTGTGCACGTAAAATGCGGTCTGCGATGTAAAATTACACATTTCTACGTTATTTCAATTTCACATACGTAAGCTGTCAAAATTGTACTGACCGATAAAGTTCTTTTCATATGACAGACATGCCCGGTTGTACCAGAGAAAAGAAGGGAAGCAGCGGAAAAATGCTCCTATTGGAGCAGAAAAAGAGCTAATATGCTCCTGTTTATTAAAATACTCTGAAATGAAGAGTCGGGCACCAGTTGCATCATTCTGCCTTCTTCAGTACCTTTACAAATGTTCCTATAAACTTTGGAATGCGAACATATTAGCGCTTTTTTATGCCGAGAAAGGAGACAATGGCGATGGGAATGAAACGGAAAAGCAGTAAATATCGGAAAATAGTAGACAGTGGTTGTGGTATAGGAAGAACGAAGGAGACAGTGGCAGTGCGAGAGAAAACGACACGGTGGCAGTGGCATACAGCTGACAGCGACAGAACAGTGCTGGAAAAGAGTGAAAGAGACAGAGCCAGTGGGACAGGAATAAAGAGAAGGAGAAAGTGGAAGTGGGTGAGAAGAAGTGATAATGAGAGACAGAGACTCTGACAAGAACTAGGGGTGATTGTGAGAAGAGACAGCAGCAGTGGGAAAGAATGAATGAGATGTAGCAGTAAGAGAGAGCAAGAAGGAGGCAGTGGGAGTGAGGGGAGACAGTAGAAGTAGGATAGAACGAGAGGACTGTGGCTGTGAGACAGGGGACAGTGACAGAGTGACACAAAGAGATAATGACAATGAGTTGGGCTGAGTGAGTGAGTGAGAATGGGCAGTTGGAAGTGGATGGGTATGAGCGACTAGAGCGATGGACTATGGGGTGTGAGCGAGCTACAATTAGGGGAGGTTGTGGAAGTGAGATGTGAGTTGTATGTTGAAAACATCGCGAATACGTTTTCATGCCAAAAGTTTTGGGAAAATTTTTAAAGCTGCTGAGGATGACACTCTGTGACCAAAATGGTACTGAAACAGAGGATGACAGACTAAAGGTCGAAATACTAAACGTCTTTTTCCTAAGCTGTTTCACAGAGGAAGACTGCACTGTAGTTCCTTCTATAGATTGTCGCACAGATGACAGAATGGTAGATATCGAAATAGATGACAGAGGGATAGAAAAACAATTAAAATCGCTCAAAAGAGGAAAGACCGCTGGACCTGATGGGATACCACTTCGATTTTACACAGAGTACGCGAAGGAACTTGCCCCACTTCTTGCAGCGGTGTACCGTAGATCTCTAGAAGAGCGTAGCGTTCCAAAGGATTGGAAAAGGGCACAGTCATCCCCGTTTTCAAGAAGGGACGTCGAACAGATGAGCAGAACTATAGACCTGTATCTCTAACGTCGATCAGTTGTAGAACTTTGGAACACGTATTATGTTCGAGTGTAGTGACTTTTCTGGAGACTAGAAATCTACGCTGTAGGAATCAGCATGGGTTTCGAAAAAGACGGTCGTGTGAAACCCAGCTCGCACTATTCGTCTACGAGGCTCAGAGGGTCATAGACACGGGTTCCCAGGTAGATGCCGTGTTTATTGACTTCCGCAAGGCGTTTGATACAGTTCCCCACAGTCGTTTAATGAACAAAGTAGGAGCATATGGACTATAATATGGACTATCATTCTCAATGGAGAGTAGTCTTCCGAAGTAAGAGTGATTTCAGGTGTGCCGCAGGGGAGTGTCGTAGGACCGTTGCTATTCACAATGTATATAAATGACCTTGTGGATAACATCGGATGTTCACTGAGGCTTTTTGCGGATGATACTGTAGTCTATCGAGAGGTTGTAACAATGGAAAATTGTACAGAACTGCCGGCCAAGGTGGCCGAGCGGTTATAGGCGCTAGAGTCTGGAACCACGCGACCGCTACAGTCGCAGGTTCGAATCCAGCCTCGGGCATGGATGTGTTCTAGGGGACTGATGACCTCAGAAGTTAAGTCCCATAGTGCTCAGAACCATTTGAACCAATGTATGACGAACAGCACCCCAGTCAGTCCCGAAGCATCTCCATAACACTTATATGTTGTTCAAATCTACCGGCAGCAAATCTAGCAGCCCGTGTCTAAACTGCTTCAGTATCTTCCTTCAATCGGACTAGGTACGGCTCACAAACATTCAAGCAGTACTCAAGAATAGGTTGTACCAGCGTCGTATATGCGGTGTCTTTTACGGGTGAACCACTCTTTCCGAAAATTCTCTCAATAAACCGAAGTCGACCAGTCGCCTTCCCTGCTACAGTTCTCACGTACTCGTTCCACCTCATATCGCTTTGCAATGTCACGTCCACGTGCGTGTGTGTGCTTTTTGTTCTGTGTCACACACGCAAAAGAACCATTTCCCGATCACACACAGAGACATAAATAAGGAACATAAGTCGTCGTAACTACCGTCACAGTTTTCATAGCCTTCTCGCAACATGTGATACATCTCTCGCGACACACACGAACAGCAAGATGGCGTAATGCTCTGGATTACAAACAGAGTGCGAAAGTTTTGTTTTTCTGTGTACAGAATCAGCTACATGCCGTCCAAGGAATTATTAAGTAACAGCCCAGTACACTCCAACACTGTATTCCACAACACTTCCGCAACCCCAAGTGTATAAGGCTGACATACGTTAAGTTCACCTGTTAGTATTTGTTTACTAACAGCCGCTCTCAGAGTTGCATATGACATGATGTACGCTGTGAAAAAATGGCAACTTAAGAAGTACAGAAAATATGCCGCAAACAGCGACAATTCATAAAAAAATGCCATAACATACAATAAATAAGTTAGTATGAAAGTATCCACAGAAAACTATATTTCAAATACGAACAGTAAAAATGTAGTAATGTGTTACTGTGTTTGTGTAACTATGCTATTTTCTGCATGTTTTAGATTTAAAGAACCCACTGATGATGGCGATATCTGTCGCCGAAACTAGTTTGGGGAATAAATAAGTAAACAAACAACAAAGTGGTTTGCATCAAGGCGGACTCACAATTCCCATATTGTTGTTTTTTCTATCCAAACAGGGACCAAATCGAAGAGTTCCAAGATAAAGTTATCAGCCCTATAGGAACAAAGAACTATGGTACCATACATATAGCTTGTTTGCCAGAAATGTCAATGTTTAGGGGTTTCATTCGTGCTGTACAGCAACATTTGCAACCCTCAAGTGACCCTGAACATTGTTATCAAACGTTAGGACGCAAAGATTTACATTTATTACATCGCAAGTGAAATGCAGCATCAAATGCGTCGGTCCTTAATTGCAAAAATAGGCAAACCTGACATTTGTCAATTACAGACCGATATATCACTAATGGGTAACAACGGTTTGCTAAACTGTACGTATTTTCGTCGTAACCTCCGAATATGCAATAAATACAAAGTTGACACGCTGATGCAGGAGGTGTGGTTACCAGGTGGCCAATTGTAACACTGATAGGTGTCCTCTTTACTAATAATAACTTTTCACGTATAACATTTTTTTCGTACGACGCGTCGTTTTCAAGATATTTAGTTGTCTCACATTTAAAGAAACACCTTATATATCGGTGGATAGACCATCTCTCCAAGTGTTTATCTAACATTGCAGGTGCTGAATATGGCAACACTCGTGACGTGGGAACCGTCAAAACGTGCATGAAATTTGTTTGAAGTGGCTACTGCTGCTACCTGACAAGGCACTAGCAGCAGTCCACTTTTGAATTCTGTTCATTCGTGATCTGTCTGCAGGTATGAACTAATTCGACGCGACAACACGGGACGCTCGATTTGTCTGCGTACTGCGGCATGCCTGCCTCCTGGTGGTGCGCTCTGCATCTAAGGAAACGATTCGTATTTCGGTATATCTCGTAGTTTTCACGCAGAGGACTTCTGAAAACTTAAAGATACTTATGAAAAACATTGTACTTTATTCTGCTGCAATTAATGTCGTCAGATCGTCACCATCTGGCTAAAGTGTTACCGTGCCAAGTGCAACAAAGACACAAAATAAAATGATTCATCTGAACATACAATAAATTTACTTGGTTGTCTTTCTCGTCTGAGACGGGAAAACTCGCTTCATAGTAAAGCTAAAATCAAATAAGTTGGTAAGTAGTGGGTATAGATAATACGGGACATTTCGAGGTTAACATGATAGCGTGTTGTCTTCTTCCAGGTGCAGGTTTTACTTTCAGAAGCAGTTCCAAGAGATGATGTTCAAGCCGTACCTGCAGCCGTTTGACGGAAGAGTCTGGATTGCACTGCTGGTATATGTGATAGCGACGGGCATCCTCAAGTGGTTCTTCCAATACTTGCTGCGCGAACGCGCGGACCCAATAACAGCAACGTTTGCCATTGTTGCAGCGTTGTTAAACCAAGGTAAACGTCGCTTTTTTAATTTCATGTACATGAAATAGCTCTATTAAAGTACACAAAATGTAATATCCAGATATGGACAGAAAAAAGTAATTGGATGGATCAAAAATAATGAGACAGAGAGAGAAAGTGAGTGAGTGAGAGAGAGAGAGAGAGAGAGAGAGAGAGAGAGAGAGAGAGAGTATGTGTGTGTGTGAGAGAGAGTGAGAGAGAGAGGGAGAAGAAGGAGAGAGAGAGAGAAAGTCGGAGAGATAGGAGACAAGAACTGAAAGACTGATATGACCGGACATGATGCCTCCTACAGTTTCTAGAAAATATAGAACAGACATTTTTCAAATAGTGTTATCAAAAAGTAAATAAATTTGAATGTGAGATGCTGTAAAAAGAAGGTTACTGCAGGTTTCTGTTCTTGGTCAACAGATTTTTCTTGATAATTCGGTGATTTGCCATTAAACTGTATATGAGCTGTGTGGTAGTGCTCAATGTTAGCACTTGTATAGCTGCTTGGACTTTTCATTCTGAAACAACTCAGTTATCGCCATTACAAATGTCTAATTTGTCGTTTTCCTGTGTAATAAGCTCATCCAACAATTATAACGAGTGCTCATTGGTATTGAGAAGCGGTAGCAACAAATTACGTGAGCGCATCTCTAAAGGTAGGTTTGGCAGATAAAACAGGAATGGCTTCACATTAATGTTAAAGTGATATTCCAGAACAGTTTAAAGGAAGATGTGGTAACGGCACCGTGGGATCTATTAAACAGCAGTCCATTACTGTTCACAAATACCTGATGTGTTTGATGTACTAGTGTATGGTCACAGCAGACCAGTGCTGTAGTTAATGGTCTAATTGCAGAGTACAGCCTGCCATTACCGATACGAATGAATGTAGGGATCTGTAAAATAATTACACTTCATGGGCACAGAGGCTCAGTAAACTCAGTTGACATGAAAGCTGTCTTACAATTGGATACATCTCATCGAACTGTTGGATCTGAACAAATAATTCTTGGTTTGGACACATTGTTGCAGCTCGGCCGCTGTTAGAGTGGCACTTGTTTGCCGGTCATTGCTAACTGCTAAGAAATCATAGGTGTGCCAGGTAATGGTTTTGTATCGGTTCCCCCACAATAGGGAAACTCACAGGTGGTGCAGGTAGCAAGTAGTTTTATTTGCACCAGGAGGTTGTCGTCAAGGCAGGTGGTTTCCACACGGGCAGCAGCATAATAACGGGTGTGCGGGAAGCAAGGACGAATTTGAATTTTGCGCCATTTTGTCATTTGACGGTTGGCAGCCGTGGTTTTTTTATGCTTGTTACCTACGACCCTTTCCCATTAGTAGCTTGGTAGCTTTTGTGTGGTGAGCAATGTTGTTCGATGTTTATTTTTGTCATGAAGCAGACGCCAACTGATTAAAGTTATTACAAAAACAGTGGAAGTTCCACGGTAGCCCTTCGATAACTGCGTGTGACAGTCGGACGTAATGCTCCTCCAATCGAATCGCCAGTTCGGAATTGATTCGGAAGTTTGAGACGTGTTCTGTTTCAATCGTTAAGGAAACGGGACGACCGTGTTCTATTTAAACAGAAGAAAAAATTACTGTCGTGCGTGACAATATGACCTTAAGCGTCAGAAAATCGATTCGCCGACGAGCGCAGAGACTGAATTTATCACCAAGTTCACTGCATGAAATCCTTTCGAAAGATCTGAAATTGCATGCGTACAAGATTCAAGTTAAACCCTGCAAACCATGAAAAAAGACATCGATTTGCTCAGTGGGTCTTGGCTCGACAAGCAGAGAAGGAGAACTTCACAAAAAGAGTAATTTTCTCAGATGAGGCGCACTTCCACCTCAGTGTTTACGTCAATAAGCAGGATACCAGAATTTGGGGTAACGAAATTCCGCAAGTGACTGTGGAAGATGGGATACATCCACAACGCACGACTGTGTGGTGTGGGTTCTGGGCAGGAGGGGTGATCGGCTCGTACTTTTTTGAAAATGACGAGGGAGCTCCCGTCAGTGTAAACGGCGACCGAAACCGACACATGCTTTCTGATTGATTTTTCCCTCTTATTGATGAAAATGACGATTTTTGGTTTCAATAAGATGGTGCAACGTGTCACACATCCCGTGAAATGACTGCTCTGCTGAATGAAAAGTCTTCTCAAAAAATTATGTCTTCGCGTGGCAACCAGGAATGGCCTATGAGATCATGCGTTCTTACGTCTTGTGATTTTTTTGTGGGGATTTGTGAAATCATAAGTGTAAGCAAACAAACCACGGAGAATACACCAACTGAAGGATGAAATTAAAAGGATTATTAACGGCATCCTACCAGATGTTTGTGGACACGTCATCGAGAACTTCAATGAACGCATTGCTCGTTGCTGCGCGGCCTTGGGATATGGAGGACATAATTTTTCACGCATAACTGGGGAAGTTACTTAATGTGTTTATAAAGAAAACATTACATTTTAAAAATTATAAACAATGTAGCCACCAGTCGCGGAAACATGATTTATTTACCTTGTTGCAAATCGATTTCGACTGATATCAGTCATCATCGGCGCATTTTTCTAACAGATACATGCCATAAATAGAAGTACTGTCCTTGGTAGATTTCTATCTACCGGTTAGAAAAATGCACTGATGATGACTGATATCAGTCGAAATCGATTCGCAACAAGATAAATAAATTATGTTTCCGCGACTGTCTCACAATTGGATACATCTGATCGAACTGTTAGATCTGAACAAATAATTCTTGGTTTGGACACATTGTTGCAACTCAGCCCCTGGCGATTGTTTGCTGGTCATTACTAACCGCTAAGAAATCATAGGTGTGCCAGGTAATGGTTTTGTAACGGTTCCCACACAATAGGGAAACTCACATGTGGTGCAGGTAGTAAGTAGTTTTATTTGCACCAGGAGGTTGTCGCCAAGGCATTCTTAATAATTTTATATTCCACGGTCGCGGCACGGAAAGGGAACCTTATGGAGCCCAACAGTCATTACATTTTAATTAATTTTGTATGTTCTATAGCACTTCAATATTCGTTCCTACTTCCCGGACACCCTCTAATAACATAGGTTAGATTGTGCTACAGTGTAAATCATTTGTAAAGGCGCCACAAGGCGAGTGGTGACATTGGGTAACACAAAAAAGAGGCAGGAACTCAGTTTATATTTTAAACCCAGGTGGATAGTGGTATGCAAGGCGTTTACGTCTATATGAGGTGTGTGAGTGTAGTAGAGAAGAATGTGCACAACTCATGTCACTTCTGGCGCAGCTGTTAAGATTGAATAAATTGTCACGTGCCAACAGGAGGTCTTGGGTAACAACGTTTCTAAGTTTCCCATACTGTTGCATCAACCTAGTGCTGACTGTTCGAATCGGTTGTGTGGTGGCGGGCAGATTATCTTCTAAATGTGTAAGTCGCACGTGTTGGCGAATCAGCATATCGTGATTACTATTTGAAAGGGCAGTGGCACGGGGTATAGGTGTGTTCCATCGGATTGGCGTCTGTGTGATCAGGTGTTCCAAATACAGTTTAAAGTGCAGATCCTCCTGCACTAAGCCACTCTCTTCTTACATGGCGTAGCAAGACGGCATCACAGATGGTGCGTAACTGTTCACAGACATTATTAACTACTTTAATTACTTCTCGCAGAAGGCGGAGGGATTCAGGTTGCTTAGCGTTGGCTAAAGCTTGTTCAAATTTCATCATTTTCTCCGTCACGCACTGCAGTTTTGCTTCGTCGTTAAAGAATGGCAACACCTTGATTTCTGCAAGCATTACAGCTTGATGTGGTGTATGCAGCAGATTGTTCACGTGTTCAAATAACACGTCTTACAGGGATGGTTGAAAACGGAGTAACGGCAACACAATGACAGTGGTCAAAGGAAGAAATATAATGCCATAACTCATCTTGATGTACTGGGTAGGAGGTAGAAATCGACATAGCAGATAGTAGTAGTCAATTCAATACACGGGCAGGTTGTGTAGTTACAACGGCGACGGTAGACAAGTCCAGACTCACAACCCTAACATGGAATCGGAAACGCACATGATGGTTGATTTGCTATAGGTAATTAGCTATGTTTGGCGTTAAGGGTGTTAGTAGCCAGTGTTTGGCAGACAGACAATGACACCAATGTACGAGCACTCAACGATCACTAACTCTGTCTCAAGAATATTCGGCGACAGAGTCCTCAGATCGATTACCGCTGATGAGTGTAGAATCAAGCATTATTTTCTGTGTAGTTGGTCCTGTAAGAGGGTACCTCTGTCACAAAAAAACAGGATCAGTGTTTGCAATTCGAGCAGAATTGAGTTTCTAATACCATTGATTAGTGATTGAATACTCGTAGTGACAATTCACGTAACTTGAATTAGGGGTCAAGCTAACCGATTCGACACCAAGCTTAGTATAAAGTCTGGTTAGCAATTTGTGGGCATTGTGTAAATGTCTGTAAAGGACAGTTTTCGAACTGGCTCAAGATTGGTGATTTTTCACCCCAACTAGAGCTTGACAGGCAATCTTCGTATTGCGCACTATATACGATTGTAGAATCAGCACTGAATTGGCAACAAGGGTTCTGGGAACGATGTAAATTTGGAGAGCAGGATGGCAGCTTTTGTGTTAAGTCGATCTGATAGCTGATAGGTAAATACTGGGTGAGCATCAAAGCTTTTGTTAGAATGCGAGTGCAACATAGAAGTAATCCGTACGAGGCAGGTAACTGAAAAGAGTGTAAACCATAGGGTTCAGCGGCGAATTCGCCGGCTAGGAGGTACGGCCCGAAACCGTCGTGTCAGATGAGGAGAAAGAACACTCTTCAGAAGCTCAGTACACCTACGTGTAAGAGAAGGTTATTCCATGCTGAAATACACTCCTGGAAATTGAAATAAGAACACCGTGAATTCATTGTCCCAGGAAGGGGAAACTTTATTGACACATTCCTGGGGTCAGATACATCACATGATCACACTGACAGAACCACAGGCACATAGACACAGGCAACAGAGCATGCACAATGTCGGCACTAGTACAGTGTATATCCACCTTTCGCAGCAATGCAGGCTGCTATTCTCTCATGGAGACGATCGTAGAGATGCTGGATGTAGTCCTGTGGAACGGCTTGCCATGCCATTTCCACCTGGCGCCTCAGTTGGACCAGCGTTCGTGCTGGACGTGCAGACCGCGTGAGACGACGCTTCATCCAGTCCCAAACATGCTCAATGGGGGACAGATCCGGAGATCTTGCTGGCCAGGGTAGTTGACTTACACCTTCTAGAGCACGTTGGGTGGCACGGGATACATGCGGACGTGCATTGTCCTGTTGGAACAGCAAGTTCCCTTGCCGGTCTAGGAATGGTAGAACGATGGGTTCGATGACGGTTTGGATGTACCGTGCACTATTCAGTGTCCCCTCGACGATCACCAGTGGTGTACGGCCAGTGTAGGAGATCGCTCCCCACACCATGATGCCGGGTGTTGGCCCTGTGTGCCTCGGTCGTATGCAGTCCTGATTGTGGCGCTCACCTGCACGGCGCCAAACACGCATACGACCATCATTGGCACCAAGGCAGAAGCGACTCTCATCGCTGAAGACGACACGTCTCCATTCGTCCCTCCATTCACGCCTGTCGCGACACCACTGGAGGCGGGCTGCACGATGTTGGGGCGTGAGCGGAAGACGGCCTAACGGCGTGCGGGACCGCAGCCCAGCTTCATGGAGACGGTTGCGAATGGTCCTCGCCGATACCCCAGGAGCAACAGTGTCCCTAATTTGCTGGGAAGTGGCGGTGCGGTCCCCTACGGCACTGCGTAGGATCCTACGGTCTTGGCGTGCATCCGTGCGTCGCTGCGGTCCGGTCCCAGGTCGACGGGCACGTGCACCTTCCGCCGACCACTGGCGACAACATCGATGTACTGTGGAGACCTCACGCCCCACGTGTTGAGCAATTCGGCGGTACGTCCACCCGGCCTCCCGCATGCCCACTATACGCCCTCGCTCAAAGTCCGTCAACTGCACATACGGTTCACGTCCACGCTGTCGCGGCATGCTACCAGTGTTAAAGACTGCGATAGAGCTCCGTATGCCACGGCAAACTGGCTGACACTGACGGCGGCGGTGCACAAATGCTGCGCAGCTAGCGCCATTCGACGGCCAACACCGCGGTTCCTGGTGTGTCCGCTGTGCCGTGCGTGTGATCATTGCTTGTACAGCCCTCTCGCAGTGTCCGGAGCAAGTATGGTGGGTCTGACACACCGGTGTCAATGTGTTCTTTTTTCCATTTCCAGGAGTGTACAAGTTCAACCATACATCCGGTAGAGGCCTTAAGACTGGATTTTAACAATCACTGACTCAGACAACACGAACGATTCCGCTTACATCCCTGCCACTGTCCCAAGAATACAAGATAGCAACAGCTTACCGGGACCAGATCGGAATTGCATAAAGGGCAGTGATGTATAACTAACAGCACAAATTGGCGGCATTTGACATAGCAGCGCGTATCCACATATAGGTCGGAAGCACGTTCAGTGCTTAGGAAAGAGGTGGCCACATAACAGTACAACAACATCGTCATGTAGAATGCTGTCAAACCTCAGAATAATGAAACATCAAGGCTTAAGCACAATACAGCAATTTAAAATTAAACAATATATGGGACCTTCAGCATATCCACTAGCTAATGACAACGTAGTCGAAGGCAACTACGTATCATTCCATCATGATTAGATATGCTTTGGAGAGAGTGTGAATAGAGGCCCCTGTAACTTAATGGTCAGCTGACTGATGCCAGTGCGTCTTGAAAAGAAAGCCGAATGGATTAGCAGAGCTTGGCAGCTTCTGGTAACAGTGGTAGACATCGGTGCAATGCGAACACGAGACAGAGAGCAGACGAAGACCGAGAACAATTTGTGCCGGCAGTGGCACAGTTTATTTACATTCGTTCCCGCAAGCTGGCAGGCGGCAACTCGCTACAAAAGCCGGACGCAGCACGTTCATCACACGCATCCAGGAACAAGTGCAAAAATTATAAAATTATTGGTGCAAACGTAAAGTTAGAAAGTCGCTAGGCACATCCGCACGTAAGGCTTACAGTTCAAATGTAGGCAGCTAAATCCTTTGGCCAAACTTTGTGTAGCAAGTGTAAGTATAATATGTCTGTGAACAAGACATGATATCGGCGATAACCTGAGCAAGTGCGATAGTGTTATTCAAACACGAGTAGCCTTCACCCGCGACAGTTGCGACGAACGGGTTTCGTAAAATGAATACGTACACCTCGCAGGACGTCACGGTTGAAAATGGCAGGAAGTGAAACACACTTAGCCACAGCATTAGAGGACAGATGACAGCGAGTGTGGATACTTGCAAATAGTCACACGATCACTACCCAATGACAATATTCCACCAAATCATTGTGATGAGCGCATTTCATAAACACGCGATACACTGTTATCAACTGCGATCCAACCGTTAGTGTAAAGATCAGGTACTGGCGTTAGTGCATGTTCAATCGGTATGGATCTATATCACAGGCGTTTTATTATTCGGTAAATCTGTGAGCAAAACTCAAATTTGCTTGTGCCACGGTGCAGGTTGTGGTCGAGCATGTTGATCGCAGTCGATGTTATGAGTCTCCTACAGATTCCCGTATGGAGGACATAGTGATAGACATCTCTGGGGTTGTGAAGCAGTTGAATGGGTTGAAAATAAATAAATCGCCAGGTCCTGATGAGATTCCAACACGGTTTTACAGAGAGTACTCTACTGCATTGGCTTCTTGCTTGTTGTTGTTGTGGTCTACAGTCCTGAGACTGGTTTGATGCAGCTCACCATGCTATTCTATCCTGTGCAAGCTTCTTAATCTCCCAGTACCTACTGCAGCCTACATCCTTCTGAATCTGCTTAGTGTATTCATCTCTTGGTCTCCCTCTACGATTTTTACCCTCCACGCTGCCCTCCAATACTAAATTGGTGATCCCTCGATGTCTCAGAACATGTCCTACCAACCGATCCCTTCTTCTAATCAAGTTGTGCCACAAACTTCTCTTCTCCCCACTCCTATTCAGTACCTCCTCATTAGTTATGTGATATACCCATCTAATCTTCAGCATTCTTCTATAGCACCACATTTCGAAAGCTTCTATTCTCTTCTTGTCTAAACTATTTATCGTCCACGTTTCACTTCCATACATGGCTACACTCCATACAAATACTTTCAGAAACGACTTCCTGACATTTAAATCTATACTCGATGATAACAAATTTTTATTCTTCAGAAACGCTTTCCTTGCCATTGCCAGTCTACATTTTATATCCTCTCTACTTCGACCATCGTCAGTTATTTTGCTCCCCAAATAGCAAAACTCCTTTACTACTTTTAGTGTCTCATTTCCTAATCTAATTCCCTCAGCATCCCCCGACTTAATTCGACTACATTCCATTATCCTCGTTTTCCTTTTGTTGATGTTCATCTTATATCCTCCTTTCAAGACACTGTCCATTCCGTTCAGCTGCTCTTCCAAGTCCTTTGCTGTCTCTGACCGAATTACAATGTCATCGGCGAATCTCAAAGTTTTTATTTCTTCTCCATGGATTTTAATACCTACTCCGAACTTTTCTTTTGTTTCCTTTATTGCTTGCTCAATATACAGATTGAATAACATCGGGGATAGGCTTCTTACTTAGCTTGCATTTATCGCGAATCTCTTGCCCAACGTAAAGTCCCGAGCGACTGGAAAAAAGCGCAGGTGACGCCTGTATATAAGAAGGGTAGAAGGACGGATCCTCAAAATTACCGATCATTATCCCTAACATCGGTTTGTTGCAGGATTCTCGAACATATTTTCACTTCGAATATAATGAATTTCCTTGAGACAAAGAAGTTGGTGTCCATGTATCAGCACGGCTTTAGAAAGTATCCCTCCTGCGAAACGCCACTCGCCCTTTTTGCACATGATATCTTGCGAACCGTGGATGAAGGGTATCAGACGGATGCCATATTCCTTGACTTCCGGAAAGCGTTTGACTCGGTGCCCCACTGCAGACTCCTAACTAAGGTACGAGCATATGGGATTGGTTCCCAAATATGTGAGTGGCTCGAAGACTTCTTAAGTAATAGAACCCAGTACGTTGTCCTCGATAGTGAGTGTTCATCGGAGGTGAGGGTATCATCTGGAGTGCCCCAGGGAAGTGTGGTAGGTCCGCTGTTGTTTTCTATCAACATAAATGATCTTTTGGATAGGGTGGATAGCAATGTGCGGCTATTTGCTGATGGTGCTGTGATGTACGGGAAGGCGTCGTCATTGAGTGACTGTAGGAGGGTACAAGATGACTCGGACAGGATTTGTGATTGGTGTAAAGAATGGCAGCTAACTCTAAATATAGATAAATGTAAATTAATGCAGATGAATAGAAAAAAGAATCCCGTAATGGTTGAATATTCCATTAGTAGTGTAGCGCTTGAAACAGTCACGGCGATTAAATATTTGGGCGTAACATTGCAGAGCGATATGAAGTAGGATAAGCATGTAATGGCAGTTGTGAGGAAGGCGGATGGTGGTCTTCGGTTCATTGGTAGAATTTTGGGAAGATGTGGTTCATCTGTAAAGGAAACCGCTTATAAAAGACGAATACGACCTATTCTTGAGTGCTGCTCGTGCGTTTGGAATCCCTATCAGGTCGGATTGAGGGTGGACATAGAAGCAATTCAGAGGCGGGCTGCTAGATTTGTTACTGGTAGGTTTGATCATCACACGAGTGTTACGGAAATGCTTCAGGAACTCGGGTGGGAGTCTCTGGAGGAAAGGAGGCGTTCTTTTCGTGAATCGCTACTGAGGAAATTTAGAGAACCAGCATTTGAGGCTGACTGCAGTACAATTTTACTACCACCAACTTATATTTCGCGGAAAGACCACAAAGATAAGATAAGAGAGATTAGGGCTCGTACAGAGGCATATAGGCAGTCATTTTTCCCTCGTTCTGTTTGGGAAGGGAACTGTGCTAGTTGTGGTACGAGGTACCCTCCGCCATGCACTGTATGGTGGACTGCGGAGTATGTATGTAGGTGTAGATGTAGATCATTTGCGATTGGTATCGAGGGAAGGTGGTAAACATGGTGTTATAAAGCTCAGAGCCAGAATGCGGACTCCAATGTGCCCCTCCAGGACTTCACACTCCTGCTCCGATGGCATAGAGGTCCGTCTTGCATGAACCACATCTTGTCGAAATCAGGGTCGCCTGGATAATGGAGATGAAATCATCTTCCAAAACCTTCACGTATCGTTCGGTAGTCACTGTGCCATTTAGGAATATCACACCGATTATTCCGTGACTGGACACTGCACACCACACAGTCACCCGTTGAGGGTGGCGAGACTTCTCAATCGCGAAATGCGGATTCTCAGTCCCTCAAAATGCGCAAATTTTGCTTATTGACGAACCCATCCAAATGAAAGTGGGCTTCGTCGCTAAACCAAACCATACCATGCGCATACTAATTCCCATCATGTCCCCCGGTCAACCGTGCCGTTTGAACGTCCTAACGCAAACCGTTCAGAAGTTATGACGATTTTATTTCATATAGTTTAATAATTGTCACCCTGTATAATTAAGCATAGGAAGATGTGCAAATGCAAAAAGAGGTTTAAAAGTGTCGATATGGCGCTACCAGGTGTGTATAATTATTGTAGCATCCGTTCAACTGTCACGAAAACTGTCTCGCTGCATTCAAATCGGAACTGTACTGACAACGAACTTGTATTATGTTTCTAGCCAATTAAAACGTGTTTAGTTGTGCCATGAGCTGTGTGTAAACAGAAAGGTCGTTACGGAAGTATGTAACTGTATCATCTGTACACTGACACGCCCGCATCTCGTGGTCGTGCGGTAGCGTTCTCGCTTCCCACGCCCGGGTTCCCGGGTTCGATTCCCGGCGGGGTCAGGGATTTTCTCTGCCTCGTGATGGCTGGGTGTTGTGTGCTGTCCTTAGGTTAGTTAGGTTTAAGTAGTTCTAAGTTCTAGGGGACTGATGACCATAGATGTTAAGTCCCATAGTGCTCAGAGCCATGTACACTGACAAGCGAAAACATTATCACCACTGCACACCGCGACGTTGGATGACGCTCAGATGGCGTTGCCGGCACGTGACACGGTGACAAAGTATGTAAGCGGAGCACAAACTAACGGGGGACTACTCTAGCAAAGATATGGGCTGCAAATGGGGAAATCCATAGAGATAAGCGACTTTGACAGAGGGGAGATTATTTATTGCGCCGAGCCTGTGAATGAGTATCTCAAAAACGGCGAAGCTGGTCGAACGTTCATGTGCTACTGTCTTGAGGATCTTCGGCAAGAGATAGAAGGACAGTGAAACTACCACTTGGCCCTAAAAGGTGGGACGTCCACGACTATTCACAGAGCATGGGGTTCAGAAGCTTGTCTAATGCTGATATGTGGTATCTCTGTCGAAAGAGCACACTGTTGGTGCACAAACAAGTGTTTCGGAGCACACCGTTCGTTGTACACTGTTAAACGTGGACCTCTGCAGCAGACCATCCCTACGTGTTCACATGTTGACCCAACGACATTGTCAGTTACGATTGCAGATCGAACGGGACCATCGAGATTCGACCGTCGATCAGTGAAAACGTGCCGGCTCTTCGGGTGCATTAGGTCGATGGTCGTCTCCACAAGCGCCGTCATCGAGGTCAATGGCGGCTCTAAACGTGCAGCGCGTCAAGGACGCAGGCTGGTGGGAGCAGTATTATGCTACGGAAGACATTCTCCCACGCTTGCATGGGACCTGTGGTAGTAGTCGAAGACGCGCTGACAGCTGCGAACCACGTGCACCCCTCCACGATTGATGTCTTCCCCGACGGTGATGCCGTCTTTCGGCAGTATAATTGTCCGTGTCTCAGAGGCAAAAATGGCTCTGAGCACTATGGGACTTAACATCGGAGGTCATCAGTCCCCTAGAACTTAGAACTACATAAACCTAACTAACCTAAGGACATCACACACATCCATGCCCGGGGCAGGATTCGAACCTGCCAACGTAGTGGTCGCGTGGTTCCAGACTGAAGCGCCTAGAACCGCTCGGTCACTGCGGCCGGCTCTCAGTGGCATAACCGTGCTACTATGGTTTGAAGAGCATTATAGTGAACTTACGTTGACATCTGAGCGACTAAATTCGGCTGATGATAATCCTGTGGAACCCATAGGGGCGCCATCAACACGCACGCAAATCAGAAGGAACGTGAAAGCAAACCAACCACATCCATCCCATTCCGTAAGTTGACTATGGGACGTCTACTCTTATTGACACCGTGTAAGGGATCTTCATCACAATCGTATGTGTTGGTACATGACTTTGTCGGGCGTGGTCCTGGTGCATAAATCAGAATAAGCGCGGATTGTGTGCAGTTGGTGCACCCTATAACGTTATGCACGTTAAATTGTGTTCCAACTCTTAACCAGCCCTTGCATATTACTTCCAAGATCGAAATACATGTGTCTGTCATCCATAGGATAGAGGCAGGAAACTCATCTAGGTGACCAAGGCTCTTGACTGCACAGTACATAGGTATAAAAATACTTGTCTTGCACCACAGTCCATACTGAGTCGGCTAATGGTGTCATCCGGCTATCGTAGCTGTAGCGATACACAGGCAGGTAGTGAAGCAGTTGTGTGGAGTAGGACTAGGGAGAGCCATTCATTCTACGTCCTCAAGAATAAGGGATTGGCGCCTCCAGAGTGGAGATTTCTACCAAAGCCATGCCAAGGCAACAAGATTGAAAGTGAAATAGATCACAACGGAAGGGTGTACGAGGAATAACTGTTACAGTCGGCTCGGATTCTCTGTGTTCGCCAGACACGCTTCACCATACTACTGGAGGATTTTGATTCTGTGTGGTAATTATAGCTGCACTGGAAATACGCTACTCCTAATCAAGCGACCATAGTACATAAGTGTGTCAAGAGCATAGAGTATATCAAGGCTGTGAATGTTGTGGCGGAACCTGTTTCTTCTTCCATGACGCTGTTCTAACAGCAGACAGCATTCTCTAGGGTCTAGGCGGATCTATCAGAGCAGCAGGCCGGGGTGACACACCATTCCCTTCATAAGGTTTTAATGTATCGAAGTGAACTATCACAGGATGATCTGGTGGTTGGTCTGCCTTGACAGTGGGAGGTCAAACGCATGATTTGATAAGGGCTTTCAGAAGGGGGAGTGAACCTTTCAGTTTTGCCTTTATTAACAGCAGGATTGTGCAGTTGCAGCTCTTTTATTTTTTTTCTGAACCTGCTTGGCAGTAGCTTTCGTACAATTACATCCGGCCGACGCCAGATTGCTGTAAGTTTGTGCGCGAAACCCTTCTCTTCTTTAGAGTGTACTTCCAGTGGTAGCTTGTCTGTAAGTTTGTGCGCGAAACCCTTCTCTTCTTTTGACTGTACTCCCAGTGGTAGCTTGTCTGTCTCGAAGGAAGTGCTCTTGGGACTTGACACAGGCTTGACTCGTGAATTATGCTGTTGCAAGCAGAGTGTATGAAAGGAACGTATCAGTGTGCGTTCGACTGACTTAATAATACAATACTCGTTTAACAAGGAGGCAGTTATGCACTTTTTAATTCCAAGCAGTTTGCATACTTGTACAAATGATGAGGATATAAAATTTCTTCCCTGATCAGTTAGAATGGCATCTGGGTTGCCAAAATGATAGTACCGGGTGATTCATCCACAGTTTCAGCCATCAATCAGCAGACGGCACTAGTATTAGGTATCTGGAAAAGTGATCAGTTATTGGCAATGTGTACTTATTTCTGTTACTGGATTTGGTAAAAAGATCCCATTACATCAAGGGCTACGGTATCATATGGTTTGGATGTTTCTGGCGAGGTTTGCAAAGGAATACGTGACTGCGTCGGCAGACAATGCTGAGTGCAATGTAAACATGCATAGATACACTTATCGACATCACGCATTCGATTGAGCCATCAATACCGCGTGTTGTTGTTGTTGTAGTCTTCAATCCAGAGACTGCTTTGATGCAGCTCCCCATGCTACTCTATCCTGTACAAGCTTCTTCATCTCCGAGTAACTACTGCAACCTACATCCTTCTGAATCTGCTTAGTGTATTTATCTTTTAGTCTCCCTCTGCGATTTTTACCCTCTACGCTCCTCTCCAGTACTAAATTGGTGATCCCTTGATGCCTCAGAATGTGTCCTACCAGCTGATCCCTTCTTCTAGTCAAGTTGTGCCACAAATACTTCTTCTCCCCAACTCTTTCAGTACCTCCTCATTAGTTACGTGATCTACCAATCTAATCATCATTCTTCTGTAGCACCCCATTTCGAAAGCATCTATTCTCTTCTCGTCTAAAATATTTATCGTCCATGTTTCGCTTCCATACATGGATACACTCCGTTCAAATACTTTCAGAAAAGACTTCCTGACACTTAAATCTATTCTCGTTGTTAACACATTTCTCTTCTTCAGAAACGCTTTCCTTGCCGTTGCCAGTCAATGCCGCGTAGCAATATGAATATCTGTAGTACATCTGCCTCTATTGTAAACTTGTATGATATCGTGTGATTGAGCAATGATACGGGTGAGGAGCGACTTACCCAACGGAGTTGTATTGTACAGCATACCATCTTCTAACAAAAATCAGCCTATGTGGCACACTGTTGCCAAATGGAGTCTTTTTTCTGTGTGTCTTTTAATTCTGCTGTTAATGTTTTGTATGCTTGCACTACTCTAACCTTTCTGCTGAGGGTGTTTGCATTTTGGGCCAGTGTTACAGGTTTATGAAGTAGTATCGAAGCTGGCTTTAAAGCGCAACATACTAGCCGGCTACTGGGGTGTTTTAAATTGAACATCCATATCAAGGAGGCGTAGTCAGTTACCACGGTAAATTTTCTGTCCTATAGAAAGCATTTAAAGTAGTTAACACCAGACATTATGGCCAATAACTCTTGTTCTCTGGTAATATAATTCATTTCAAATTTTCTGAGCTTGCAAGAAGCATAACCAGTAGGTTTTTCCTCGCTGTTGTGCTCTTGGCTAAAACAGTGCCAACAACAAAGTCCGAGGCATCTCACGAGAGAATAAAAGGTTTTTGGAAGTCAGGATATATCAACAGAGGTGAACCCTTCAAAACTTCCTTTAATTTTTTAACTGCAGTTTCACAGTTTGCGGTCCATCCAAAGGGTACTACCTGCTTTAATGACTTGGTTAAGTAAGGGCTTAGTCACAGTGGTGCAATTTTAAAAAAAACGACGATAATAATTAACCCCAGCAATCTTTGTAATTCCTTTACGTAGGTTGGGATAGGGAAGTTATCCATTGCTTCTGTCAATTGCGAGTATGGGTTACCTCACCGGAGCTGATAATGTGTACCAAATAATGGACTTGTGACTCTGCGAAAGAGAAGTTTTCCAACTTGAGACTTGGATGGGTATTTTGAAACCTCACAAACACATTTCTCAGTCGTTCTAAATGTTCATCAGTTTGAGAGAAAATAATAATATCGTCCAGGTGAACTAAATAGGTAGTCGGTTTCAGACCTTTTAACAACAAATCAGCAAACATTTGAAATGTGGTAGGTGCAGCTATTAACACGAAAGACATCCACAAAAGCTCATACAGGCCAAAAGGTAAGGCAAAAGCGGTGTTAGGTCGGTCTTGATGGTCTATCACGATCTGATGATAGCCAGAGTGCGTATCAGGAGCAGTAAAAACTTACAATTTCCTAACCTGTTCAATCTTTATTCAGTATATGGCAGGATATAGGTATCATGCTTAGCATACGCGGTAGGTCTTCTCACTGTTAATAGATTTTTTCTGGGGGGAAACAAAGACAATCGGACTCGACCAGGAAGTGGCTGATGGTTAAATGATTCTTGCATCAAGTTGTTGAACTGTTTCTTCCACGACAGACTGTAATTCATGCAGAATTAGGAACGGTCTCTGGGTAGTTTGCTTTTCTTGTGCAGTTGGAATCTCATAGTATACCAGATCAGTAACAAGTATTGTTTATCTTTCAATAACCATGACACTTCTCTAAAACCAGGTATAACAAGCTTTGCTCAGAGTCGGTTAAATAGGACACCTCATTCTGCAGTTGCTGCGTCGGGGTTGACATGATTGCGTACATTTCTCGGTAATAATTTTCTTCTTTTGTTAACCGTCTGTTCATGAACAGATTCTTCATTCTTCGTTACTTCTTGCATACTGGCCAGTATAGTTCCCTTGGATAGCGTTACATTCCAGATTCCAAAATCATCTAAGCATAGAGGAACTCGCACTGTTCCTTCCAAGGATTCTGCTCTGCACAAGCTTCGTTTCACGTGTACTTGTACTCTGTCGAGGACATGAATTTGAGTGAGTGGGTCAGTCAAAAAAGACAGCCCTTAGGTTCGTGGATTTGGACGTCAACCAGAGAACACTTCCGTTGCCGCCCGTTATTTCTACACGGGTGGCTCTTTTCAGCACCAAGATATGCAGTGCACCGGAATTCGGGGGAATGGATGGGCCCTTCCCTGTATTTCCCCACGTCGTAGAGGTGAAATCACAGTGTGTGACCGAAAATCAATCACGCCGTGAAACCCGGCGTATGAAATCAAGTATGATGTCAAAACCCGGAACTCTCTCCCTAATCGCTTCCATAGGGGCTGACATTAATTTTCAGCTTAACTGACGACGCACCTGGAGGGTTTATAATTCCGGTACCCAAACCAATGGTGATTTCAATGTCTGGTAGTCACCAAGAGAACGAAACACTTTAACTTATCTGAGCACCCGTATCCACTAAAATCTAACTTGATTCCCTCACATTTCTGCTCTCACGGCTATGTTCGTTACCTCCTTCAAACCTCGTTAATTTATGGGGCTAACTGACGTTACTAGGGGCGGGGTTGGGTAGCTGTACCTGCCACTCTGCCATTTCCCTGATTGGAAGGCTCGTTTTCCAAACCACAGAATTGACTGCCACGCCCACAGAACGATCTATTTTGTTTCTGTGGGCAGTGCATTCCCAAATGCCGAAACCCTCAGCAATTAGGACAATAAGGTGCTAAACATGTACTATCACCCGTATGACTACTTCACTTGCATCAGGCACAAATTGATTCATTAGTAAACATACGACGTGGCTCACAGTTACATGTTATGGCAGCAACAAAGCAGCCAGCTTCTTCAGCCAAGCGTGAAGTAGTGGAGGCGAACTCAGCCTCTCAGTCAATTTGCAGATTAATGCCATGGACAAAGACATCAATTGGTTGCGCCTCAGCTTCTTGAAGGAATAAATTATTGCGCATTGTAACCCAATGATGGGTATAAGTTTTGCATGAGATAGTTCTTATGCGGTCTGCAAATTGTTAAATATCTTCCCACGACCCTTGTGTGAGGTCTAACAGTTTGCCACGGTAGTAACTAACACCTTGGTTGTTGGAATACCACTCTGCTAAAACTTTTGCAATGGATATTTCGAGGCACGTCAACTCTACACAGACTTGTTTTCCTCACATTTCTGCTCTCACAGCTATGTTCGTTACCTCCCTCAAACCTCGTTAATTTATGGGGCTAACTAACTTAACTGAGGGGCGGGGTTGGGTAGCTGTACCTGCCACTCTGCCATTTCCCTGATTGGAAGGCACGTTTTCCAAGCCACAGGATTGACTGGCACACCCACAGAATAATCTGTTTTGTTTCTGTGGGCAGTTATCTTCAACCGTGCCACATTCTACAGAAAAGTGTCAGACCAGGGGAAAATGTGACCCACGTCATAGACATTTAGCAAAAAGTTTTCCAGATTTTCTGTGCGTTTCCCCGAGAAGGAAGGAATAAAATTGACTGCAGAAAAACTACCGGCAATACTAGAAGGGGTAGGTGAGACAGTAGCTGAGTTACTTTTGGCCTCTCTAGCTTCACCAAGCGTAGTTTGAACATTGAAATCTTCCTTATGTTACGCTGATCAGGTTGCTAGGCTTCGCAGTTCAGCACTTTTCTAAATCTATATTTTTGACCATAGCATCATTAAGTCTTCGTTACAATGAACCAATAAGGTCTTCATCCTCGTTCTCTTAGGCGTCTTCATCCCGAGATCGGGTTTTTGGAGGCATGATTACAATGGGTCTCACTGTAAACATTAATGAATCAAAATGGCTAAGGAAATGAAAGAAACCCGTCAGGACGCAGATCCTTACTTCTTCAGGCTGCTAAGCTGCAAATCGGCATCAGGACGCAAATGCTAGCGAGACCCACATCAGTGCTGTCATGCGATGACAGTAGTGACAACACCGTCGGCATATCCCAACAGAGCGTCAGCATGCAGATGGCAGCGGTGTCGAGATGGCGGCGGTGGACCGGCGACCACGTGGGCGTCGAGTCTGGGACCCTCACGGTGATGGCAGGAACAGGTAGCAAGGGCGTCTAATGTTGCCCAGCACTGCGCAACGAGTAGGACAGGACACGGGTGGTGGCAGTGTGCGAGCCGGCCAGAATTCAGCGCAGACGAGGACAGCAGCAGAAGCAGCACGAGCAGACGTCCACAAACAAGACAGCACGCCAGTGCAAACACGTGTGTGCCAGAGGTGACAAGCTGAATGTGTGCGGCATAGTGGGGACACAGACTGCGTGCTTCACCGCAGTAGTTTAACTCGAGGAAGATGCAGCCACTAGCCACACGAAAAGTTGTGCCTCACACTTGCCTATTGCTAACATGTAACATACTGGCGGCAACCACCTGCAAAAGGACCACTAAGAGGTCTGTTAAAAAAATCCCGGAACATTCGTAATTTTGCGCTAATGGTGTATTGCACCGAAATGCGATTTGCATCCCTGCGTACGCCTGTGTTTAACGTGTAACTGCCGGAAGTTTCATTGTTGTATGTCTGTTAGTTATTGCTGAATTCTGTACTGAGTAGGAAGTTGTGTCGCACAACTTGCGAATTTCGAGATGACAGAGTCAGAGGAGCAACGCGTCTGCATTAAATTTTGTGTGAAACTAAAGGAAACCTTTACGATGATGAGTGCTTAATCTGTACTCGGTGTTACGAATTATTCACACTGTTTAAAATGGCCGGACGGAAGGTACAAATGACCCTCGATGTGGTCACCCTTCGACGTCTACCAACGGCGCTCATGTCAAGAACGTCAACGAAATCGAAGACAGTCTGTCCGAGAGGTTGCAGAAGAATGTAACATTTCAGTTGGGTCATGTCATGAAATCCTGTGAGAAAGAAACGGCCTGAAATGTGACGAGACAATTCATGGGTCTTGCATCACGATAACGCAACCGCACGTTCACCCGTTTTGGTGCGTGACTACTGCACAAAAAACCAAATCACTGTGCTGCCTCATCCTCCCTACTCTCCAGACTTGCAGACTTTTTTGTTTCTCCAAAGTTGAACCGTTTTGTAATTTTTTGAACAGACCTCGTCTTCAGTATTTTATGGTCAAACGTATTCCACATATCTTGCAACAGAAGTGTACAAGTAGAGATGAGGGAGCAGTCATCCAAATTTAGTTGGTCACATGAGATTAATTGCCAAAAATCTGACACCGAAGCAGTTTATTTCCGAAGAGGGTATACACTGGCGCCTAAGAAGGGGAGAGGAAACCATGTTGTTGTTGTGGTCTTCTGTCCAGAGACTGGTTTCATGCAGCTCTCCATGCTATTCTATCCTGTGCAAGCTTCTTCATCTCCCAATACCTACTGCAGCCTACATCCTTCTGAATCTGATTAGTGTATTCATCTCTTGGTCTCCCTCTACGATTTTTACCCTCCACGCTGCCCTCCAATACTAAATTTGTGATCCCTTGATGCCTCAGAATATGTCCCACCAACCGATCCCTTCTTCTAGTCAAGTTGTGCCACAAACTTCTCTTCTCGTCAATTCTGTTCAAAACCTCCTCATTAGTTATGTGATCTACCCATCTAATCTTCAGCATTCTTCTGTAGCACCACATTTCGAAAGCTTCTATTCTCTCGTCCATGTTTCACTTCCATACATGGCTGCACTCCATGCAAATACTTTCAGAAACGACTTCCTGACACTTAAATCTATACTCGATGTTAGCAAATTTCTCTTCTTCAGAAACGCTTTCCTTGCCAATGCCAGTCTACATATTATATCCTCTGTGCTTCGACACTTGTGAGTTATTTTGCTCCCCAGATAGCAAAACTCATTTACTACTTTAAGTGTCTCATTTCCTAATCTAATTCCCGCAGCATCACCCGATGTAATTCGACTACATTCCATTATCCTCGTTTTGCTTTTATTGATGTTCATCTTATATCCTCGTTTCAAGACACTGTCCATTCCGTTCAACTGGTCTTCCAGGTCCTTTGCTGTCTCTGACAGAATTACATCATCGGCGAACCTCAAAGTTTTTATTTCTTCTCCCTGGATTTCAATACCTACTCCAAATTTTTCTTTTGTTTCCTTCACTGCTTGATCAATATACAGACTGAATAACATTGGGGAGAGGCTGCAACCCTGTCTCACTCCCTTCCCAACCACTGCTTTCCTTTCATGTCCCTCGACTCTTCTAACTGCCATCTGGTTTCTGTACGAATTGTAAATAGCCTTTCGCTCGCTGAATTTTATCCCTGCCACCTTCAGAATATGAAAGAGAGTATTCCAACCGACATTGTCTAAAGCTTTCTCCAAGTCTACGAATGCTAGAAACGTAGGTTTGCCTTTCCTTAATCTAATCCCTAAGATAAGTCGTAGGGTCAGTATTGCCTCGCGTGTTCCAATATTTCTACGGAATCCTAACTGATCTTCCCCGAGGTCGGCTTCTACCAGTTTTTCCATTCGTCAGTAAACAATTCGTGTTAGTATTTTGCAGCCGTGGCTTATTAAACTGATAGTTCGGTAATTTTCACATCTGTCAGCTCCTGCTTTTTTTGGGATTGGAATTATTATATTCTTTTTGAAGACTGAGGGTATTTCGTCTGTCTCATACATCTTGCTCACCAGATGGCAGAGTTTTGTCAGGGCTGGCTCTCCCAGGGCTATCAGTAGTTCTAATGGAATGTAGTCAACCATAGGAACCCAAATTACAGCTCATGGAAGTTGAACTCTGAGCATAGGGGGGCGGGGAGGAGAGTGCAAATGGAGCGTGTTAACAGGAAAAGTATCGACGGGCAAGAGAGCTGTATCACTGTGCGGTCCACCACTTGACTCGTCTTACGCCACGCCATTGACCAAGGAGGTTGAAAAACGTTAAGTGAAGGTGTCTCTTGCGCAATGCCGCTCACTGTGAGAACTATAACACGTCAGCACCGAAAGCTGAAGATGTGAGACCCTGGGTAAATGCTCAGGATCCAAGTTAGGTGCTCAGAAATGGAAAAAGAATCATATTTCTGAGAATATCAGGTCTGTCCTGTCCAGTGCCATAAACGACTTTGACGAAGGGCAGATTGTTATGACCTGGTGCCCCAGAACAAGTGCCTCGGATGTGGCATAGCTGGTCAACTGTCCAGGTGCTATTGTTGTAAGCATTTATGAAAGGCAGATGGATGGTGGCAAAACCAAGAGCAGATGACAACTTGTTGGTCCTCCACCAGCCATCACGGAATGTGGAGGTCCTAGGCTAGTATGCTCTGTAAAGCAGGACAGTCAATAATGTGGCAAATATGGCGACAGCGTTTAGTGCTGGTGCAGGCACAAATGTTCTGAAGCACCAGAGCTCCAAGCAGACAATACGTAAATGGTCCCTATGCACCAAAAGAAGTTGTGCATTACTGCTCCAGTGCACAGGAGATCGGCGAGACTGGAGAATAGATTAATGAAAACATGTGGCCTAGTCAGATGAATCATGTCTCTATTTTACATCAAGCCGATGGCTCATGTCCAAATACGCAGTCGTCCAGGCGGATGGTTATCTGAGACATGCACTGCATCAAGGATGCAGGCTGCTTGGAGTAGTATTAGTAGGGGAACAAGACAGACATCAGCGCATTTTGTTAGTGCGGATTGCCTAAATAAAGGGCAGGTATACACTCAGGGGCAAACCTATTGTTTTCCTTTGATTGACAGGTACTTAACCTATTGTTCTCCTTTGACTGACAGGTACTTAACCTATTGTTCTCCTTTGATTGACAGGTACTTAACCTACTATTCTGCTAAAAGGATCCTTCCTTTTGATCGACAGGCACTTAACCAATTGTTACTCCACCCCCTCCCACAAACCCCCTCCCCCCCTCGCTGCTACAGATACACTTACATCTCTGAGTTATTGGAATAGGCCCCACTCACTTTTATTAATTTGATTTTCCTCATTAAATTGATCAATTAATTAACCTCTCACCTGGGTAATAGGGGTAAATGGAAAACCACTTAAGAGAACAATAGGTTAAGTGCCAACAAAGGGTCAAATATTAGGTTAAGACACCGTGCCGTACATTATGTTATGCACCATGTTTTCTCCGTGTAATTACTTCTTACAAGACCTACATGTTTCCAAACAGCAGAGAATAATGAGCAAGAGAAATCCAACTCCCACAAACAGATTTTTTTTATAAATAAACAATGTACCCTTGAATTTCCTGTTATGAGAGCCTTCCTCTCCACCACCAACAGACCGCCATCTTGGATTACGTCATGGAAGGGACGACGGTGCCCTCTGGTGGCAGTACTGTGTACTAGGTCAGTTGGGAGTCTTTTTCCTGCCAATCCCTAGGAAGAGGTGGCAGGTGGATAACTTAGGTTAGTGGAGGTAGCCAAAATGCCCTTTTCCCCGCCATTTTCTTAGGTTAGTGGAGGTAGCTATGGTGTGTTGCATTGTCTTGATAGATTTTGAACTTCCCACCATTTTCCGGGGAGGAGAGGGGAGGGGGAGGGGAGGGGGTCTACCAGCAGGTGAGAGGTTAATTAATTGATCAATTCAATGAAGAAGTCAAACAAATTAATAAGAGTGAGTGGGGCCTATTCCAATAACTTAGACATTTAAGTGTATCTGTAGCAGTGAGGGGGAAGGGGGTTTGTGGGAGGGAGTGGGGGAACAATAGGTTAAGTGCCTCTCAATCAAAAGGAAGGATCCTTTTAGCAGAACAATAGGTTAAGTACCTGTCAATCAAAGGAGAACAATAGGTTAAGTACCTGTCAATCAAAGGAAAACAATAGGTTTGCCCCTATGTAGGCAACCCACACTAACAAAATGCGCTGATGCCCTCCTTGTTCCCCTACTCGTATTATGCTTTTAGAGACAGTCACCTGGGCCTCCATGGGATCCGTGTTAGTAGTCGAAAATGGCATCACAGCTAATGTATGTGAACATTATTGTGCCACAAATGCATCCCTTCATGCTTGGTTTCCCTGCTGTTGGCGATGGCAACTTCCACAAGGGCAGAATTGTGTTACAGTGCATTGCCAAACATAATAGGAATTCGCACTGACATTATGGCTACCGAATTTGCTTGGTCTGAACCTCACAGGAAATTCTATCCTGATTTAGTTTTCCCGTGATTTCTCTAAATCGCTTCAGGCAAATTCCAGGATGGTTCCTTTGACACAGCAAGGCCGACTTCCTTCCCCATCCTTTCATAACCCGATGGGACCAATGGCCTTGCTGTTTAGTCTCTTCCCACAAATCAGCCAACCTATACTCCGTCGTGAAATTTTTGCCCACGTTCGGAGTGATATCGCAGGAGGAGCACCACCTTGAAATTCCCTCCTAAATATCAATCGATCCTGAAGAACGCAGTCTCCTCACTTGCACTTAAGCTTGAACCAGCTACAATTAATTGATGACACTTCCCTGTTCTCAAACGACAACAAGGTAGATATTTCGCACTAGATTGCTTATGAAATCAAATGCCAACTTTGAAGTTTTCAGACTGCCCTAGTTGTGATGACTTCATTGTTGGTGAAAATATAGATTTGTAAAATGGTCCTGTAAGCTGTAATCACATCTGGATGGAGTTAACACAAACATCACAGTGTTGTATGAGTGCCTACTCTACACTCACGAAAGATGCATTTGCACAATACACACTCTGGAGAGGTGCTGCAGACGACCTATCTCTACATAAGAGGTTAAAAGTTTTTTTATCAAAAATTAATTATTAGTATTAGCCCCATGAAAGACATACAGAAATGTGTAAGGCTCTGTCTCTGACAATATTATCGTTACCTATACTTTTTCTCTAAAACTGCAAGGCAATCTAGTGAAACTTCATTGTCGTTATCTTAAAATCTGATATATAGGCATACAACTTGTATTGTGAAAACCTTCATCCTGACATGTCGGTATTTAAACATTTTTTGGAACCTCCTACATTCTGTCATGTCAGTATTCTGATAGAAAACAAAAACAGAAACAAACTACTCTTTCTACAAATCATGTGAAAACAATTCTCTAATATCTCAGTGCGAATTTCAAAATATTCTCTAACGTCTGATAACAATTATACTGCAATGCTGCTGTACACGACAGACATCTTACCTCGTCTTGCCGCTGCAACTGCATGGTCAGCAACATGCTAAAATAATTCAAAAGAAATATTGCGATCCATGCAGAGTACAGTGCATGGTTACAACTACTGATCCAACTACTCCTATGGTTTTTTTGTATAGAAATTGAATGATCAGGAGGGGTTTGGTCAACAAAACTTAATCGGTGTAAAAAATGAGAGGAACCAATAAAAACTTTTAATTTTGCTATATTCTGAAAATGAAGACTCATTTGACAAACTTTACTCAGTCCTTTCTTTTCATTGAACAATTGGAAAGCTTTACTTATTCCACAACGTCTGTAATTAATAATCATGTATTTGGTCACAACAAAGAAACAAATATTACTCACAATGTATGCATACAAAAATCTGATAAAATACCTTAACAATAGCTGCGTGCAGCAAAAAGGCCAATTACCAGCCAGGGCGGGCTGTGACCTCTCGTGTCGCGCGGTTTCTCTCCCCACCAGGCTGCGTCCGACTGATCTCAACAACAGTTCGCTCTCTACTAGTCGCGATTATAATATCTCTGACTCAGAGATTGTGTATGTACTCAACAGCATAATAAGTGGCCAGCTTTCCAAAAATATGAACGTCCAACTTTCAAGGCGGACCTAATATTGCCGCAATGTAGCATTCGAATTGCTTCGCTTTTTTTTTTAATCATGCCAAAACAGAAACTGGTTTTAATCAGAAGCATTTAGTCTTAACGAAAGTAATTTCTGGTGGGCTACTCTTGAGTACACAGCACTTTTTTGAATATTTTGGAAAAAGACGTCAGTAGGGAAAGTGGTCGATGATAATTTTAGTCTTTCATCTCATCTTTCTGTAAACATGTTTAACAACTGCAAACTTTAATTTGCTGGAAAAATCCCCTGTAGCTGCGACACATTACATACATCAATAAGGAGATTACTTATCAAGTTGGAACAATTTTTCAGTTTCCTTTTGGAAATTACATCAACGCTATATGAGTTTTTGGTTTCAGAATTTTTGTAGTTCTGCGAATTTTAGTGAAGAATATTGTTGCTACTTCTAGCTGCTTAACGTTTTGTGGAATTACGTTTTCAACATACTATCTTGCTTCTCCAGCCAAACCATTTAATCCTATTTCCACTGCAACATTTAGAAAATGATTGTTAAAAACTCTTGAAACTTGTGAATTATCGGTCACAACACTTTCATTTACTTCAACTCTGATGGTATCTTCTACATTGAATGGTTGTACTATCTCCTGTTTCACAACATCCCACATAGTTTTAATCTTATTGGCTGCATTATTAATTTCTGTCTGTGTGTCCATTTTTCTGGACATTTTAATGACTTTCTTTAAAATAATACAGTATTTCTGCAGAATTCAAGTACCGTCAGATCTTATGTTATTATGGTCTTTATAATGGGGTAATAGGTGGTTTATAGGTACACATATCAGCATGTTGGTTCTTTTTTCCTCTGTGTCAAACAGACTTCCCACAAACAAGTAACAAACTTTACGACCTGGTGTCTTGTTCACGATCATAACTGCACCACTATGTGGACTATGCTTGTCAGTATAGACTAACCATTTTGCGTCCACACTTCAACATCTGACCTGTTGCTCAGAGGAAACTAGACATCATCTTGCCATATGTTCTTGGAAGTGTTACCCAACCTAAAAACGTACAACTTGTAATTTGTAACAGCAATAATTATTAGTCTGAAAGTAACGTAAATACTAATGTAATGTACACTGTCCTCAGTTACCAGTAGAAATATCCGTACTCATATCCTTAAAATTTCCATACCAGCTCTACCAACTTATTCTTAGAACGTTGTATCCTGTCCTCATTAGTAAACATCGCTGCTGTGTACAGACATGCTTCAGCGCTGTGAGGTGCTATGTTGTTTATTTCCATTACTTCTGCATCATGATCAGGTAGCCCACTACCAGTTTGGTACATATTAACTGTTTCAGCATGAGCATCGTCTATACAGATGTTATCAGTCAAGAACGTGCTCTTTTGATGCATGTGAGTTGGAAGACTGGCTACTGAAATGAGGTTGAAACAAGCAAATAATGATCGCAATTAATTTTTCTTTTCAGAATGTTTTAAGAAATCTGCACTGAACTCTCCACAAATTTCTGATTCAACTGATCAGCAGCGTATTGCCCGGTAATGAAATGCACCAATGCAGAAATCGACATTTGCCCCAGTTTAACCTTGATATGGTCATTCAGAGAATTTATTTAATTTAAAGTAGCTTTTCAAGCAAGACAACATGAGACCATTACCACGTGAACAGCTTCTCAAAGTGCACTTAATAAGAAACTTTTATACCTTACTGGAATATTTCTGGCTTTACAGCCATCATATTCAGCTACAGGGAGCTCTTCTTAGAGCAGTTGGGAAGGCAGCAATGGCAAGACGACGTAATGTGGTGTGAGGTACCGATGACAGGTGGCTTGTTCAGTTCGGGTATGTGACAAAGGCCGCTTAATTGTGGTCCTTCTCCACGATTGGCTGATGTATTCGGAAGTTACGCGCCAAAATGATAGTCTTCTGTTACTAATATTAGAAAAGCTAAACAGCGTATTTACTTGAATTTTATATCAAAGCCTCTCTCAATAGCGTGCTATCATTGCCTTATTTCACAAGTATTCATAACCAGCTGAATAATAAACAACTGATAAACAAAAAGGCAGACGAAGCACTTCGGAGATCTTCGGATCGCGCCTAACTTGGATGGTGGACGAAGAGTTTCGGCTGTGACATCAGAGCTGGTGCGGCAGTTTCGGAGGACAGACATGTTGTCTGCCACCGTCGGGTTTAGTTAAGACTTTATTAGCAATCTATGTTTGTAAATGTCAGGGCTGCACAGACAGTCTTGGAAGACAGACATGTTTTCTGCGGCCATCGGCATCAGGTTAAGACTTTATCAGCAATGTATGGTTATTCGGACATGTAGTTCAAAACAGTGTGATAGTAATTATGGAAATACAGAGTTCATTATATTGTTGAAGGATGGAAAATATTTTTGACTCTAAAATGTAACTGTGGAGTTTCTCGGGTTCCGCTAAGAAAAAGCGAGTGGCATCCCGTACAAACAAAATAGTTGAAAATTTAATTATTCACACAATATCAGTTCCTCGCTAAGAGTTTCTTACAGCCTCAAGATAAAGGATTCACGACCTACGCGCTGTTCTCTGCGCAGGAGATAACCATAGAAGACTGCAGCTTGGTGAATATTACATGGAACTTAGGCATTCCACTGAGGACGGTGGGAGCAAATAGGCACTTTCGCATCTACTGCAATCTTAATATAAATGAGATGAATGACACGTCATCTGCGGTAACACAGAGGAGGTATGAAGGAGACACACTTTTGAGGGAACGGTTTTATCATACGCAGGTATATATCACCCTCTCCCTCTCTCTCTTTTTCAGCTTGCCGTACTACCAATAAAAATTTAGTTTCCTTAACCATAGGGTTTACTTATTGCTTATTCTTCCAATCTATATGTGGCATAACAGCAAAACAGTGCTTAACAGTGTTGGATAAAAACAGTCTTGGCTGCAATTTTTTTTTTTTTTTTTCAACGACGCGTTTCGCCTTATTTAGGCATCTTCAGGTTATCTTTTCTAGACAGACGCGAGAGGCACCAAGATCTGCATAACGCGTTCCCGTTCACAGGAGCGAGTAACAGTAAGATAGGGGCTTACCGTTACTCGCTCATGTGAACGGGAACGCGTTATGCAGATCTTGGTGCCTCTCGCGTCCATCTAGAAAAGATAACCTGAAGATGCCTAAATAACGCGAAATGCGTCATTAAAAATAAAAAAAGTGAAATTGCAACTAAGACTGATTTTAACCAATACTTATTGCTTTATTCTCTGTTCTACCCCATTTACGAAGATATGATGTGTCGACTTTCATCTGTTACAGCGTCAGGCGATTCTCGCAGATGTGCAATTCGAGTGCTGTACTTTTGGATCTGTGCCCTTTTCCTCATCCTGAGGATCGGATACGGCGCCAGGCTAACTGCCACATCCACTCTCAGGCAGTCTACTCTGCCTTACCATGGAATGGAGGACATCCTCGCCAGTGACTGGAGCGTCAATGTCATCAGTAACAGCTTTGCGTTGGAATCAATGCAGGTACACTGCTGACTTCATTAATCGAGCTTTAATTATTTATTATTTATTCAGTAAGCGCTAGTTTAATGTTGCCTTAACGTTTACAGAGTTTGCTAAAAGGCAACTGGAGTGGTTGTGAATCCTGAGCATGAGACGCATTTGTGTGGTATGATCAAATGAAAAGATGCTATCCACTTTCATCTAGTAACAGAATGAAAACTGAGAGTCTGAGAGACAACTGACGGAGAACATGTTCTTGATGTTGGACTGCCATATCTCAACTTCCCAAATGTACACTACTGGCCATTAAAATTGCTACACCACGAAGATGAAATGCTACAGGCGCCAAATTTAGCCGACAGGAAGAAGATGCCGTGATATGCAAATGATTAGCTTTTCAGAGCATTCACACAAGGTTGGCGCCGGTGGCGACACCTACAACGTGCTGACATGAGGAAAGTTTCCAACCGATTTCTCATACACAAACAGCAGTTGACCGGCGTTGCCTGGTGAAACGTTGTTGTGATGCCTCGTGTAAGGAGGAGAAATGCGTACCATCACGTTTCCGACTGTGGTAAAGGGCGGATTGTAGCCTATCGCGATTGTGGTTTATCATATCGCGACATTGCTGCCCGCGTTGGTCGAGATCCAATGACTGTTAGCAGTATATGGAATCGGTGGGTTAAGGAGGGTAATACGGAACGCCTTGCTGGATCCCAACGGCCTCGTATCACTATCAGACGAGATGACAGGCATCTTATCCCCATGGCTGTAACGGATCGTGCAGCCACGTCTCGATCCCTGAGTCAACAGATGGGGGCGTTTACAAGACGAACAGTTCGACGACGTTTGCAGCAGCATGGACTATCAGCTCGGAGAACATGGCTGCGGTTACCCTTGACGCTGCATCACAGACAGGAGCGCCTGCAATGGTGTACTCAACGACGAACCTGGGTGCACGAATGGCAAAACGTCACTTTTCAGATGAATCCAGGTTCTGTTTACAGCATCACGATGGTCGCTTCCGTGTTTGGCGACATCACGGTGAACGCCCATTGGAAGCATGTATTCGTCATCGCCATACTGGCGTATCACCCGGCGTGATGGTATGGGGTGCCATTGGTTACACGTCTCGGGGGTGCCATTGGTTACACGTCTCGGTCACCTCTTGTTCGCATTGACGGCACTTTGAACGGTGGACGTTACATTTTAGATGTGTTATGACCCGTGGCTCTACCCTTCATTCGATCCCTGCGAAACCCTACATTTCAGCAGGATTATGCACGACCGAGTATTGTAGGTCCCGTACGGGCCTTTCTGGATACAGAATATGTTCGACTGCTGCCTTGGTCAGGGCATTCACCAGATCTCTCACGAAACGAAAACGTCTGGTCAATGGTGGCCGAGCAACTGGCTCGTCACAATACACCAGTCACTACTCTTGATGAATTGAGGTATGAAGGTGCATGGGTAGCTGTACCTGTACGCGCCATCCAAGCTCTGTTTGACTCAATGACCAGGCATATCAAGGCCGTTATTACGGCCAGAGGTGGTTGTTCTGGGAACTGATTTCTCCGGATCTATGCACCCAAATCGCGTGAAAATGTAATCACATGTCAGTTTTAGTATAATATATTTGTCCAATGAATACCCGTTTATGATCTGCATTTCTTCTTGGTGTAGCAATTTTAATGGCCAGTTGTGTAGTTTCTATTACATATCCTCATTTGCTTGAGAAGTATTCGCTGTCCTGAATCTTTAGCATGAAAGCTGATGTTACTCCTTATGATCGTCCCCTCTAAAACTGAGTGGCCAGCGCGTCTCACTGCAATGTGAAGCACTTTTGGTAGTGGCAGGGATGTTTCGTTGGTGGGAGGACTGTAATGACGTCCAATCACTCTCTTAATGCCAATTGGGGATCTACTTGAATAAGAAGTAGCAGCTCCAATTCCTGGAAAATCCAAAAACGGCTGGGAGAGCGATGCGATGACCCCTAGCCCCTCCATACTGCATCTGAGTGACACTATATGGCGGAGGATGACATGGCAGCCAGTCTGCATCAGGTGGTTCGGTTCTCTGGACCTGATTGTGGAGTTCTGTCTTTTGATGCATTATGAGGGGAAACGTTGTCAGTGGTTCAAATGGTTCTGAGCACTACGGGACTTAACATCTGTGGTCATCAGTCCCCTAGAACTTAGAACTACTTAAACCTAACTAACCTAAGGACATCACACACATCCATGCCCGAGGCAGGATTCGAACCTGCGACCGTAACAGTCGCGCGGTTCCGGACTGCGCGCCTAGAACCGCTAGACCACCACGGCCGGCCGTTGTCAGTGGAGTGCAGGCGCTTCTATTATTTTTCTGGCCCTTATGACTTCTTTCTCTACTCACAATAATAAATGATTTGTTAATATGAAACTGCAGTTTTATACCATGGTTCAGAGGACCATGCCTGGTGCTATAATGTTCATGCCAACCTTGCAGTTGGGGACAACTTAATCTTTATTTTTCGGCTTTCAAGGTAGGCAAGTTAGGGAACCACAGCTCACGATAAGGTGTTTCCAAAGATCTTTGGCAGTAACCTCCGAATTGCTATTGATACAACAATAATATCATTGTCATTTCCCCCACAAACTAATGACTGATCTTTTTATTGTTCTATTATTCATGTACCTTCTGTAACATGTCACCTCAGCTGCACCACTGCAATAAAATAAAAATATTAATTTGGGTCACAAAATATAATTCATTTCACAATTTGTATTTTTGAGAAATCTTGTAGATCATTTTCCACACTGATACCTTTTTGAACCATCAGCAGTCTTAATGACTGGCTTAGAGCTACTTAACAGAATTATAAAAACTTTCTGTACTCATCAACAGTTTACACCAACAAACAGCTCGTGAGATTAGTAGCACTCTTGATATTGTGTAACGCAGGCTTCACCATCTTCATTTCCTCCTTAGCGGGGAATGTATCGACAGTGGCCTATTAACAGGGTATCTGTTGATGATTACAAGTTAAGAATAGACCAGATCAGCAGCTGAATGACCGGTTTTTCATACGAACTGCTGCAGTTTTATTCTGTTTCTCGTTTGTGGTTTCTTTTTGTAACGGAAGTAAATTCAACCCTTCCACAGATTATAACTTTATGTCGCCCATATGGTTCTTGGACACAGATCATTCATCACAATTGTATTAAATCGATGTTCCAGTTGCAAACAAACTACGTATTAGCGTGACTGTTTTCAGTTCCCAGGTCACGATCAAGTGCTGAATTACGAATACAAAAACAATCAATAAATATGGTTTCTTAAAACTAGGAAATAACAGCTACACATAGCATAGCTATGAATAATGTTCCAGAACACTTACAAAGAAAATGGTTCAAATGGCTCTGAGCACAATGGGACTCAACATCTGAGGTCATAAGTCCCCTAGAACTCAAAACTACTTAAACCTAACTAACCTAAGGACATCACACACATCCATGCCCCAGCCAGGATTCGAACCTGCGACCGTAGCGGTCACGCGGTTCCAGACTGAAGCGCCTAGAACCGCACGGCCACACCGGCCGGCTACTTACAAAGAAAAGTACCTCATCACAAACTTAATAATAATCTATTTTGCATGAAATGGAGAAAGGTGTATTTATGGGGATCTGTGAAGTTACTGAAATCCACAAGAAACATCCGACACAAAAAGAACCAAGCTCTCAGTGCACAGAAAGTTTCTTGACACCTTTCAGAATGTCTGTAACAAATTTTGATGTAAATCTATCCCACTCCATTATTATCAGCTGTTAGCACAAGTGAACCTGACACACAGTGCACTAGATCTGCCTTGCCTGTAAACAGTGAACCACACTATATCCTTCCATACTTGTCGCAAACGTCCAGTAAACTCGATGTTTGTGTGCAGAAGTACATTGCCTGGATAGCACAACACCTGTTATCTCATGCTGGTTACTTCGTCAATGTTGTACCCTCAGGGATATCAGGCAACAATGCAGTCTGTATTAGAACTGTCTTTGTTCCATTACTGATGATAACAGACCAAGCAATCCATGGAGGTTTGTGATTAGCTAGCCTTTAATTGTATCCTACCAGACATGCCATTGCTCGACTAGTCAAAGACTGTGATACCGTAAGTAATCAGTCACGTGGTACAGAACAACTTTTCGGCGCGCTTATGATTCAGAATCCGTAGAAGACAGAATATTTTTATTGTAGACATTATAACAGCAACTTTCACGTTTGTAAAAAAAGTTTAAACCAAGTAAGTCAGTAAATTATCTTTTAACAGCTATTTGTAGCTGCTGCTGCAGAAGATGGAAAATGAACAAAAAAAAAAAAAAGGAATTACTAGTTTCCTTTTGTTTTTAAAGTTTTTCGTTTAAAATTTGGTTGCCTAATTGACGTCACAAGGAGAAGATGGTTTTAATAATGCACGGTTTTTCGTTGCAAGACTGTCCGTGACAGTGCGCAAGATATCCAACCACTGTCGACATCTGAACTGAATGAGTATACAGCATTCTCCTTGAAAAACAGGAAATAAGTAACCTATACATGCAGCAGGTGTGGCAATTTCTGACGGTCGACCAAACAAGCGCCCAGAAGAGGGTTTCAACTCAATGTTTGGCAGTATTTAATAGGAATCCGCATGACATTATATTCCAGTCTGTCATTCTCTATGAAGCCTTGATCCATCATTACGCACCAGCACTGAAATAGCAGTCAAAGCAGTGGGAACAAATGAGGTGGTGCAACGGCTGCTCTAGATCTCATGTAGAACATGGTTAAAAATACACTATCCCTTCATCTAGATCTGGGGTTTTTCTGGTTAAACGTAGAGCACAAAAGAACGCAAAGAGCATTTTGTCAGAGGAGAAATTCCTCGGAGGTAATAGGATCCAATGTTGGGAAAGGGCAGAAAAACAAATTGAGCACGCTATGTCCATTATTGTCTCACGAGTTTAATAAGACACACTGTAGATTAACACACCAAACAGAGGGCTTTTGCCAGAAAAATCCGCTGTCCCGCAACGTGGAGTGTGAATCGGGTATTGTATTTGATTCTCATGCACATTTTTCTCCAAATTTGTCCCGAACTGTCTTTTTCCCCAAATGGAAAATCTGGATCATTAGTAATAAGCCTGCTCCAAATGAGAAAGTAACATTTGATATGAGCAAATGATTTACAGAGTCTCACAAAACGGAGATTTCCGACGGAACGAAGAAACTGAAACATTTCAGACTAACTATATTACCATGAGAGCAAACTATGTTGAGAAATGAAGCTGATTGTGAAAAAAGTTTAATCGCCTCTTTACTACATGACTTAAATGACTTGCTCATAATAGTCTTAAGCTGGTGAAAAAGGTCTTGTGCGAGAAATTTTTCATCTACGTAACATATTAATTTCTTGTGTGATGATCACAAACATACAGAATAAAATATATTTTCTACATCGCTTACAGATGAAACAAAATCTTGTTGTGTATTGCGAACCTGTGTCTGTTAGTTTCACTAGGTTACATCACAGTTGTAATACGTACGTCCTTACGGCCGTCATCAGTCTTTCTTAGAAGTTTTTTTCATCAGACAGATATTCTGAAACTGCTTTGATTGACATACGTCCTGGAATTCATGTACTTTATTACTTTCATGAATAGTACCTGTGCTTTGTGTCTTACAGATGTCACCTTCAAACAGCACTGCACGGAAATTATGGCAAACAAAAATTGACAACAATCCTGACAGCATGGTGCAAACTGTTGAAGATGGTTTGAAGAATGTTCTTGACCAGAAAAATTTGGCATTTTTGGGCTTTGAAGACTCTTGCCGTGAGGTGTTGCACAGCAGATTTTCACCCGATCAGTCGTGCAAGATTTCGGAACTTGATGGAGTTTTCTTTAAAGCACCGCTCTCATTTGCACTACCACGTGACTCTGAGTTCTTGGTAACTATTAACTACTGGTAAGTTTCGGCGTATGTTAACAAGTTTAAAATGATTTTACATCATTTACGTTCACTGAAACAAAAGAGTCGCTGAATCCCGAAGAATGATTCGGAATAGAGTGAAATATGACATGGAGATATAAGTGTGTAATGAAAGTATAACGACGAACTTTGAGGGCGTGTCCTGAGTCACAGGTGGACGATAGGAACCCATGTCTGGAAATGGTATCCAGCAATGGCACGGGGTGTCGAAATTACAGAGGAGAATCGTCAGCTGAACCTACTGATACCAGATGTTGTCTTCATATTGTAACTTAATAGCAAATTGGTGTGTGACGTTATACGGTCACAAAGAGAAAGGGAACAGAACACTTACAGTATATTATTGCTTCTGTAATAATTTTTGGTACGTAGGTTGCGGTTACAGATTAATCTGGGGCGTAGTCCGAGGTCTAAGGTAGTCTGGAACGTGACAGGTTGGTTAAGGAGTTGGCGACGCCGAGGAATGTGAATACCAAATATTAGATCTGCTGACATACTGATACATAGCGTGGATCGAGAGCTAGGTCAGGCTGAAAGGTGTCAGTATGGCTACCAGTTTTAAAAGCAGCATCGAGCTTCAATTAGTCCAAGGTGTCTCACTGCACTGGCTCTTCAAATTCGACGCTCTGTAACGTCGTTGGATGACGTTTCCGAACAAGGGTTTCTATCCTTCAGGAGACACTCTACAAGCACTCGAAGTTTGTTGAATATTTTTGTTACGCCTTGTGAGTACTGAGGATGGTGAATTGTAATTACAGTGAGGACGTTTCAGTGTTTACCGCATCTGCATCTTCAATTTGCTCTTCGCTGTCGGTAGAATTATTTCTTGTGCTATGAAAACAACTGCATTCGTGTTCAGAAAGAGAACCAGAAACCTTGAACGAGTAGAGATAGGACACGAGATGTACAATAGTATCTTCTGCAGAAATGATTAGCATTTGAAACATGTTGGCCCCTGGGTTCAAAGTCAGTGTCGATATCGCGGAGCAACACCACGTGCCGGTAAAATGTGCCTACGGCTCTCGTTGTCGCTCTAAATCGGAGATAATGGATCACTGTGTCTTCAGCAGACGTGCAGGATGCCTCACAGACTGTACCGTCAAATCAGTCAGTTTGAAAGAGGGTGCAATTTTGGCATGAGAAAATGGGATGCATCTATCCGGGGAATTTCTACTCGTGTGGGACGAAATGTTCCGGCAGTGCAATGGATGTGCGCAGAATGGTCCACAGAAGGCTGTAGAACACAATGAGATGGATCAGGTCGCGCCACACAGACCACTCCCTGAGAAGATCGACACCTCGTCCAAACGGCATTGCAGGGCAGATCTGCATCCTCCTTGGCTATGGCGCAACATTGGAACAGTGGAACACAACGTACACTATCTGGGGTGACAGTCCATGGCCGTTTACCGTATTATGGCAAGGGTTACGTGCCCATCGTCTACATCTCCGCCTACCTTTGACGATGAGACCTAGTTGGTAGGTAACCAGGGAGCGCACAGGATAAGGTTAAGGTTGTGGATGGGGCCGTATACAGTCACTGTGAGTTGCACAATCAAACACACAAGCTTGTTTTTCTAAGAACCACTTATTTACACATTGGCTTAGAAGATCACAGTTAAACAATACGGCTGAAGGCCTAGTTAAAGAAAACTTAAGATGTTTTATGGACTGAAGACCGAAAACCACACAGCAAACACAAGAACGGCTGAAGGCCCGGCTTAGAAATCAAAAGCAATTAAAAATAGACGGTAAATTTTAAAAAAGCATGCAATGAAAACAATTAACAGCGGAAAGCCTACACTACACGTCTGAAGGACAACTATAATTAAGGCACATTAATAACATATTCTTTCTAAGCAAGAAAATTTCCTTTTAAACTTACAACAAAACAGCCAGAGCCTGATTAAGGAAACATTAACTTATTGCACGGCTGAAGGCCACAAACAAATTTGAAACAACGGCTGAAGGCCTGGACAACAAGTCAGATAAATAATTTTGAATTATTAAAAAATTTACTTTCCTTTAAAGAATACACACAGCTGAAGGCCTTATTAAGGGGTTCACGCAAATCCTCGGCTGAAGGCCACACATAACACATGGAACAACTAACGGCTTAGGTCCTGGATTACAAACAATTTCAGATAGAACAATTTCTAAGAATAGAATTTTTTTAAAAACAATCAATGCTCAAAATTTTATTCTAACATGGCTGAAGGCCTTTACGTAAAATTAAAAAAAAAAAAAAACTGAATACAAGGCCAAAGGCCTCGCACAATACTTCAGCTAAAATGAAAATCACACTTTAAAACAAACAGAACAAGTGGTGTCAGAAGTGTTCCAAGGGTCGGCCTGGGAAGGTAGCTCAAACGTAAGGTGAGGTGAGGCAGGCAGCCAAGAGTTGACGTTAGGTAATCGGATGGCAACCCAAAGTAGGGACGGCTCGAGGACCGACCAACAATTTAACCAATTAACTTCCGTCCGACGGACGGCACAATGATGGAGAATATCGGCCGAGGATACGAACAGTACTATGGCGTCTAAAAACCGCCTAGGGAACAATAACCACTCTAAGCAAAAATGAACCAAACAATTTAAAAGGCTGTCGAACTACTCGCCATGCTGGGCAACAACAACATCATGATGAAAAGGCACACTGCCTACAAACTACACTAACGACCAGGGCAGGTAACTGGAGCATTAACGGCCACAAGGCAGAAAATACCGCAGGTGCACTTCACTGATAAGTAACAGTCAATTTAATGATTAATCACAACATAGGAACATGGCTGCAAGATTTCGCCGACTCCAACACATCATATAATGCTGCTAGCCCAAAACGGCCAAGGGGGCAACAACCCACAAATGAACAAAGAGATGTCACAATAGTTGAGGTTTGATAACAGATTAACTAATCAGTCAACTTCCGCGTCCAGGTTCGGTGGGCAACGAACTTGTCGCTCTTGCAGCTAGTGCCTCACTATCCAACAGCGTGTGCACACCACCAGCGGAGCCAGCCTCGCCTCACGCCATGGGGACCTGCTTGCTGCTCCGTCCCAACCGACCGACACAATCCAGCTCGCAGAAAGCATTAAAGTAGCTGCTCAGTCAAAACCACACAAGCTACACACGGTTCCGTGAAACACTTTCACAAACCACTCGAACAGTATTAGAACCAGTCACTGTGGAACAACTGGGAGGAATCACAAGTCGACACACACAGAGAACCCAGAAACGGTCGGCGACCAGATACACGTCATCCGATGAGACGACCCACTGAACGACCAACCAAGGTCGTCCCACTCAAGTGATGTGTGCCGGCAATGGTCGGGCGAGTCATGGCTGTCCAGACCTCACTGCTGCTGCGTTCTGACTCCCTTTGGACGCACGCTGAACCGGAGACACTGGCTCGGACCCAACCATGCAGAGGTAACACTTGCCCATTGGCCATCTGACATCTCTGAACAAGGAAGGAAGCGACCCAAGTCCTACAAGATGATCAATTGAAGGGGCCCAGAAGCGGTTGGCAGACCAAATACACGTCGCCCGATGAGACGACCAACCGAACAACGGACCAAGGGTAGTCGCCACTCAAGTCTCCTTCCGTCGGAGAGTGCATGTGTGTGTCGCCAGCGGTCGGGCGAGTACTGGCTGTACACGCCTCACTGGAGCTGCATCCCAACTGAAATCACTGCACACCACGACCCGCAAATACTAGCTGTCGCTCCAAAGATAGTACGTCAGTGCTCTTATCGATAGCGCTTCTGCTGCCACTCACGGGCAGGCAGGCCAGCAACTTAGTGACGCCAGTAAATCGAATAAGAAACGGGACAGCAGTAACGCAAAGACAAGATGTCAAGTAATAAACGGCACGAACACGAGTCGCACACCCCTCAGGCAAATGTACAGAAACATTTTAGACGGCAATGGTGTATGGAACCATGCTAGTAGGAACAGGAACGGCATAAGATAGTGTTTTCTGACGAATCCAAGTTCTGTTTGTTAGAAAATGATGGCCGCATTTTGGTTCGCTACAGACAGGGGGAGCGGCATCACAGTGACTGCATTTGCACGGGACATAAAGCTCCAACTTAAGGCCTTATGACGTGGGGGATATTGGGTACAACCACAAATCACAGCTGGTGCGTGTCCACGGCACTGTGACCAGTGCGACCTACGTGAATGACATCCTGTGATCTATAGCCATATCCTTTCTGCATAACAGCCCAGACGCCATTTTTCAGCGAGACAATGCATGACCACATGTTGCTACACGAACACGTGCCTTCTTGGTGTCACAGGATTTCAGCCTTTTGCAATAGCCCGCCAGATCACCAGACTAATCGTCGCTGCATGGTGTAGCCGCGTTGTCTAGGGCACCTTGCCACGGTTCGCGCAGCATCCCCCATTGAACGTTCAAGTCCTCTCTTGGGCGTGGTTGTGTGTGTGTTGTTTTTAGCGTAAGTTAGTTTAAGTTAGATTAAATAGTGTGTAAGCCTAGGGACCGATGATCTCAGCAGTTTGGTCCCACAGGAAGGTACCACAAATTTCCAATTTTTACTAATTGTCAATCGAAAATGTGTGGGATATGGTGAAACAATGTGTGACTGTGCCCCAAAGCCAACCACCACAGATGAACTTCGGAGCCAGGTAAACCATCATAGTATTAACGTACTCATTCCATGTTGAAAACCGAGCGAGGTGGCGCAGTGGTTAGCACACTGGACTCGCATTCGGGAGGACGACGGTTCAATCCCGTCTCCGGCCATCCTGATTTAGGTTTTCCGTGATTTCCCTAAATCGCTTCAGGGAAATGCCGGGATGGTTCCTTTGAAAGGGCACGGCCGATTTCCTTCCCCATCCTTCCCTCACCCGAGCTTGCGCTCCGTCTCTAATGACCTCGTTGTCGACGGGACGTTAAACACTAATATCCTCCTCCTCCTCCTCCTCCATGTTGAAAAAAAAGTATGCAAAGGCGTATTGTGTGGGTTCAAGCCTCCGATCAGTCCACAGAACTCGCGCCTTGTAGTTTAGAGGTGGCATCCAGGACTGAATAAGAGAACTGTGTAAACGAAATAATCTATGTATCGGGTACTTGAACACAGATCTGTACACTGAAATGTCGGTAATTAAAACTTGTAGATCAACAGGAGCGCATGAGATTTTTATCCTCGATGTTTATGTTCATAAAATAAGATAGTGTTCACGTTATATTCTCACGTATTGATGAAAGAAATGTATGCAAATGCTTTGTTTTTTTTCCCCGTTAGTCTCCTGACTGATTTGATGAAGGCCGCCACGAATTCCTCTCCAGTGCCAACGTTTTCACCTCAAAGCAACACTTGCGCCCAACTTCCTCAACTATTTGTTGGATGTATTACAATCTTTGTCTCCCTCTACAGTTTTTACCCTTTGCAGCTCCCTCTAGTTCAAATGGCTTTGAGTACTATGGGACTTAACATCTGATGTCATCAGTCCCCTGGACTTAGAACTACTTAAGCCGAACTAACCTAATGGCAGTACACACATCCATGCGCGCGGCAGGATTCGAAATTGCGACCATAGCAGCAACGCGGTTCGGGACTGAAGCGCCTAGAACCGCTCGGCCACAACGGCCGGCGCTCCCTCTAGTACCACAGAAGGTATTCCCTGATGTCTCAACACATATCCTATCGTCCTTCCTTTTTTCTTGTCAGTCCTTTTCATATGCTCCTTTTCTCACCGATTCTGCAGACAACCTCCTCATTTCTCACCTTATCTGCCCAATTAATTATCAACATTCTTCTATAGTACCACATCTCAAACGATTCGATTCTCCTGTTTCAGCTTTCCCACGCTTCATGATTCGCTACCATTCAGTCCTGCACTCCAAACGCACATTCCCAGAAACTTCTTCCTGAAATTAAGACCTACGTTTGCTGTTAGTAGACTTCTATTGCCAGAAATGCCCTCTTTACCTGTGTTAGTTTGCTTTTTTATGTTCTTCTTGCTTTGTCTGTTGTGGGTTATTTTGCTCCCAAGGCAGCAGAATTCCTTACCTTCGTCTACTTCGTGATCATCTGTTTTGATGTTTAATTTCTCCCTATTCTCATTTGTGCTCTACTTCTCGTTACTTTCGTCTTTCTTCGGTTTACTCTCAGCCCATATTCTGTACAAATTAAACTTCTTTCCATTCAAGTTCACCGAGTGGACTACACACTTAATGGCATAGGGATCTAGCATAGGCAAGACTGGAATAACTACAGTCTTTAATGCTCACTTGAGCAAAACTGAATAAGTGGCCTGAATGAAAGTACACTATTCTTGTACGAATGCGTGCTTCTGCGGCGATATCCGTTAATAAAACATTCTCGGATTTCAAGCTGCGTCAAGTGGTTTACTGTCCACGAGCTTTCGCCACAGATCTCCTCTGCCATTGTCAAGTGGATGACTGTCGTGTGGTTGTCATTGCCGTTCTTATATAGCCGCGCCGTCACTCGTGACGTCACTGGTGCTCGGTCCCGCACCTTGTATGGAAATGTTTCGGCCGCGCGACCGCCGGGCCCGCATCAACTCACTTAACCGACGCTGTACTCAGCTGCAATCCATGGGATTCGGTGTTGAAGGAGTTGAAGCGGGCCCGGCGGTCACGCGGCCAAAACATTACCGTATATGGAGCAGGACCGAGCACCAGTGACGTCACGAACGAAGTCGCGAGCGACGGCGCGGATATATAAACATGGCAATGACAACCGCACGACAGTCATCCACTTGACAATGGCAGAGGAGATCTCTGCCGAAAGCTCGTGGACAGTAAACCACTTGACGCGTCTTGAAACCCGAGAATGTTTTATTGAACTATTCTTGATTGTCAAAAATGCCCTGGAGGGAGGTGTGTGTGAACCTGAGCAGAGCCAGAGCGAACGTTACAAGTTCAGGTCCCCGGTCTGACCTGCACATATGATGCTCCTGACATCTGTCTCAACTCAACTCTCTTCGGACGACGCAGCCTCCGCCTTCATACTGTGTGGTTGGCCACATCACCCCTTCCGCGGTCCGCCTGCTTAGCTGGGTGGTAACGTGCTTGCCTCGTCCCACGCACTGAGCCCGTGTTCGAGTCCCGGCCGGGTTGGAGATTTTCTCCGCTCGGGGACTGGGTGTTGTGTTGCCCTCATCATCCTTTCATCCTCATCACCGGCCGTAAGTGGTCCAATGTGGCGTCGACTGAAATAAGACTTGTACTTCGCGGTCGCCGGCCGCTGTGACCGAGTGCTTCTAGGCGCTTTAGTCCGGAACCGTGTGACTGCTACGGTCGCAGGTTCGACTCCTGCCTCGGGCATGGATGTGTGTGATGTCCTTAGGTTAGTTGGGTTTAAGTAGTTCTAAGTTCTAGGGGACTGATGACGTCAGATGTTAGGTCCCATAGTGCTTAGAGCCATTTGAACTTGGCGGCCGACACCCAATGGGACCTCCCGGTCAGCAATGCCATACGATCATTACATTTCATTTACCCGTTCCACGTTGGCGCTTCTGGAAACCGCCCTCCGGGGCCTTGTGTGTGACCGTGTATGGTCGCTGCCAGCGCACTGCCGTGCCTCGCGGCTTCTCCATGTGAACTCGTGTGATATCTCGTAAGTCCACACAACATTTCTTGCCAACGTCCTTCCTGAGGTCTCCTTTGTTGTCTGAGTACTTTATAGAAAACTTATTCCTTCTGGCTGCTGCGCTGTTGCGTTTTAGGCGTTGAATTTTTAAATATCCGACACCTCCAATCCTTCATCTTGACAGTGGCTAGCGATGTCATCACCAAATCTTATCCCTGGCATTATTTCACCATAAATTTTGATCCCAAACCCGAACCTTTGTTTTGTTTCTATCATCGCTTTTTTGATGTATTGATCGAACAGTAGAGGCGAAAGACTGCATCCCTATCTTACACACTTTCTAGTCTGAGCTCTTTGTTTTTGGTCTTCATGTCTTATTGTTCCCTATTGGCTCTTGTACATATTGTATACTGTCCATGTTTCCCTGCAGCTTACTCCTGCTTTCCTCAGTATTCATATATTTCTGTACAATTCATAACGTAATTACAATGTTAATCCATGAAAATGAAAACATTTTACACTAGTTTTCACACTTTCTTCCAATGTTACTATTCTTCAGCGTTCGTCTATTTCCGCTTTCTCGTTTTGATAAACACCACCTCTAACATTACTTCGGATATGTCTAGCAGACTCTAGAAATCTATCAAAAATGATTTCTTCACTGTCTCCAGATGTCCTTCTAGTAGGACAATAGCTGACTACAACTCTCTCTGTTCACTGATTTACGACAGCATTTTTAACACAAATTTTTCCACAACAGTCGTTGCTCATCGTTTCGAAAAAAAATAATTAAAGAAGTTTTTGCAGCATTTACAATACTTGCATAAACAATATATAATTACTGTTATCACTACACCAGAGCCCATGAAACTCCTGAAAGAGAAATGACTTGACGTGAAGTTGCTGAAGGCACTTTCTTCCTGATACTCAATTTCGCTTTGCAGCTCAAGCAACTTAACGCCCTGCAGCTGTTACGTCGTCTAGCTGCCTTACTGCACTTGCATTGACAATTCCAGCGTAAGTTCACTTATATTTTTCCTTCCATCATTTGCTATGCAGCAATGTATTTCCAAGCTCAAGTCAGCCGCAATGTCTCTACTAGAGACATTTGTTCGTATTATATGCTCGAATTGTATCACCATTTGAGCTGTATATTCGCGACAATTACCTAAAAATTTTAACTTGCCTGTGCCTAGGAGTACGATATCTAGGGGTCTCCCATCATGACAGATGACGGCAACCCCCTCATCATCGACCAGGGCAACAAACGGCCATTCAGTATTACTTAGCCGCCCGGCGTCTTGTCACGGTCCGCGCGGTTCCCCCCGTCGGTAGTACGAGTCCTCCTCGGGCATGGGTGTGTGTGTCATCTTAGCGTAACTTACTTTAAGTTAGATTAAATAGTGTTTAAGCTTAGGGACCGATGACCTCAGCAGTTTGGTCCCGTAAGACCTTAGCATAAATTAAAAAAAAAAAAAAAGATTTATTTAACGGTGTCCACAGACTTTCGTTCAACACTATTATCTTATGCACGCAATCCTTCGGAACTTCTCACACTGGTTGCAGCATCTTCGCCTCATATCTTTCATGGCCATACGTGAACAAGAATATAAACACTTGCTTACATATTCCGAGGTTCTTATCCACTGTTTTACACTGCAACTGCTCGTTACTTGACATCGTATACTGCCGTTTCGCGTCATCCATTAGCAGTACCTGTTTTTCATGGGCAATATACAGAAATAAATGCCTTGTTTTGTCCATTTCTGACGGTAACTGTAGTATTACACAGAGGTTGTACACATTACTAGCTGGATATTCAACACGTGAATATCAAGAGCTCAGATGGAAACCCAGTTCTAAGCAAAGAAGGGAAAGCAGAAAGGTGGAAGGGGTATATAGAGGGTCTATATAGGGGCGATGTTCTTGAGGACAATATTATGTAAATGAAAGAGGAGGTAGATGAAGATGAAATGGGAGATATGATACTGCGTGAAGAGTTTGACAGAGCAGTGAAAGACCTAAGTCGAAACAAGGCCCCGGGAGTAGACAACATTCCATTAGAGCCAGTCCTGACGAAACTCTACAATCTGGTGAGCAAGATGTATGAGACAGGCGAAATTCCCTCAGACTTCAAGAAGAATATAATAGTTCCAATCCCAAAGAAAGCAGGTGTTGACAGATGTGAAAATTACCGAACTATCAGTTTAATAAGTCACAGCTGCAAAATACTAACGCGAATTCTTTACAGACGAATGGGAAAACTGGTAGAAGCCGACCTCGGGGAAGATCAGTTTGGATTCCGTAGAAATGTTGGAACACGTGAGAACCTTACGACTTATCTTAGAAGAAAGATTAAGGAAAGGCAAACCTACGTTTCTAGCATTTGTAGACTTAGAGAAAGCTTTTGACAATGTTGACTGGAATACTATCTTTCAAATTCTGAAGGAGGCAGGGGTAAAATACAGGCAGCGAAAGGCTATTTACAACTTGCACAGAAAGCAGATGGCAGTTATAAGAGTCGAGGGACAAGAAAGGGAAGCAGTGGATGGGAAGGGAATGAGACAGGGTTGTAGCCTCTCCCCGGTGTTGTTCAATATGTTTATTGAGGAAGCAGTAAAGGAAACAAAAGAAAAGTCGGGAGTAGGTATTAAAATCCATGGAGAAGAAATAAAAACTTTGAGGTTCGCCGATGACATTGTAATTCTGTCAGAGACAGCAAAAGACTTGGTAGAGCAGTTGAACGGAATGGACAGTCTCTTGAAAGGAGGGCATAAGATGAACTTCAACAAAAGCAAAACGAGGATAATGGAATGTAGTCGAATTAAGTCGGGTGATTCTGAGGGAATTAGATTAGGAAATGAGACACTTAAAATAGTAAAGGAGTTTTGCTGTTTGGGGAGCAAAATTACTGATGATGGTCGAAGTAGAGAGGATATAAAATGTAGACTGGCAATGGCAAGGAAAGTGTTTCTGAAGAAGAGAAACTTGTTAACATCGAGTATTGATTTAAGTGTCAGGAAGTCGTTTCTGAAAGTATTTGTACGGAGTGTAGCCATGTATGGAAGTTAAACATGGACGATAAATAGTTTAGACAAGAAGAGAATAGAAGCTTTCGAAATGTGGTGCTACAGAAGAATGCTGAAGATTAGATGGGTAGATCACATAACCAATGAGGTGGTATTGAATAGAATTGGAGAGAAGAGAAGCTTGTGGCACAACTTGATTAGAAGAAGGGATCGGTTGGTAGGACATGTTCTGAGACATCGAGGGATCACCAATTTAGTATTGGAGGGCAGCGTGGAGGGTAAAAATCGTAGAGGGAGACCAAGAGATGAATACACTAAGCAGATTCAGAAGGATGTAGGCTGCAGTAGGTACTGGGAGATGAAGAAGCTTGCACAGGATAGAGTAGCATGGAGAGCTGCATCAAACCAGTCTCAGGACTGAAGACCAGAACAACAACAACTCAAGATAGTTTCCGATCAATTGGTAACAGCTGTCGGCCGCAAGAGCGACAGGGACCCGCTTATCCTAGATGTCGTCTTTCTTCAGTTCTAGATACTTTAGGATCTGAATTGGAGTAGATGCCGCTTCAGAATGTCTTTCTGAGCGTTGATAATCGATGATGTTAACATATCGTATTCCTGTTCTAGCTCACTTAAAATGCCCTTGAGCTGTATCAGCTGTTCGTTAACAATGGTCAAGATTACTGCTCTCTGCTACCGTTCATCAGTACTGTTCTCATATTCTTCTATGTACCAGCTTAATTGTTTCATTTCATACGTCATAATCTCTTCATTTTTCGCTATGGAGCTTACCCTTCGATTAAAACTACACAAGATTACTTTAACTATGGTCACTTGCTCCTTCGAAAGTCGGAGTAGCTGTTTCTATTCCTCTTCTAGTACCTCTTTCTTCGCCTTGAAGAACATGGCGTTATCATCACCTAGTGTTCCGAATAAAATCTGGCTGACATTGGTAACGAAGTTTAAGATCCTTCGTTACCTTATGCGGGATTCATGCTGTGCTAACTGTCCAATCAGACACTGGGCCTTTTCAGTTTGTCCTGTGCCATTTTAACTCACGTTTCGTACTTTTACACTCTGCTACACTCATATTCAGTAATGCCAGTCTGTCTTTACAATATCTGAGTGCCCGCCTTGCGTGAGCCTCAATGTGCGCAAATTTCTCTTTAAGTTCCGTCAAATTGAAATAACTCACAATTTTATAAGTTACGCTGTAAATTTTCACTTGTCCCATATTATCGTAATACAGTCCTGGCGACGTCTGGAACTTCGTTATTTGCAGGTATGATTCTTGACTTGCGCACTCAATCTCAATGAACAGTAGGATAACACCGACGATGTAGTACGATACCGAAATCTGGATTAAGAAAAATTCTTTTAGTCTGTTGGACTGAACCATAAGATACTTATTTCGTACATCCGACCTTTTGTTCGAACTATGGTCCTCGCAACTGCATATCTAACTTAAGCGATCTTCTGCGTCCTATGCTATCGTTATACAACAGAACTTTATTTCCACAATGAAATTTTTTTCGATTCTGTGTCCTATAATACTATTCTTTATTTTATACCGCGCATTATACTCTCTTGCACATCAGTGAATTTCTTGCATGTGTTCCTTTAGCTCTGCCACACAATCACCAAAATTATACCTCATTCCAGCTGTATCTTTCTGCAGTATCCCTGGTATTTTACATGTTTTCCAAAGAACAGCTCATACACAAAAACTGCGAATGGAACCCAACTGTCCCAGTTTGTTCGAGCTCTATCCACATAGCGTTGCAACGTCTAAGTCAGTGTTCGATGCGACGTTTTTAGCGCTCCGTTTCTCTGAGGGTGGAAGCTGGTAGTTGAATCTCTTCAGTACGCAACAGTTTACATAATCTTTTTCATACTTACACTCATGAAATTACTTTTCATACCACTTAACAATACTTTCGGTATTCCAGACATCAGTCTAATTTTCTCAACTTGCACTTGCGCTACTGTGTCAGCATCCTGTCTGTCAATGGGTTCAACCACCATAAACTTGGTCAGAGCATCTTGAAACGTAAGAATATACTTGCTCCCTCTGTCCGCCTGGTTTAATGGACATACTCTATCATTATTAGACCTTTCGAAAGCGTATTCATGCGCTTTCATGATTTCTAAAGCCATCTTTATGTGTATCCTAGTGAGCATGTTCTTTGATAACTTTGGCATTATCGACGTATCCTTCCATATATTTCTTCATACCATTCCATATTCGGTACTTCCTTATTCGTTCATAGGTTCTCCTATGGCCTGGTGTTCTCCAGTGGGTGAAACTGTTTTAAGACCACGGTCTCTTCGTTTTCACTTATTTCTTTCGTGGTTATAGACTCAGCTGTATCTCGATTCCAGATATACACTGAAGAGCCAAAAAAGCTGGTACACTTGCCCAATATCGTGTAGGGCCACCGCGAGCGCGCAGAAATGCTGCAACACGACGTGACATGGACTCGACTAATGTCTGAAGTAGTGCTGGAGGGAATTGACACCATGAATCGTGCAGAGCTGTCCGAAAATCAGTAAGAGTACGAGGGGGTGGAGATCTCTTCTGAACAGCACGTTGCAAGTCATACCAAATATGCTCAGTAATGTTCATGTCTGGGCACTTTCGTGGCCAGCGGAAGTGAGTGTTTAAACTCAGAAGAATCTTCCTGGAGTCACTCTGTAGCAATTCTGGACGTGTGGGGTGACGCATTGTCCTGCTGGAATTGCTCAAGTCCGTCGGAATGCACAATGGACATAAACGGATGCAGCTGATCAGACAGGATGCTTACGCACGTGTCACCTGTCAGAGTCGTATCTAGACGTATCAGGAGTCCCATATCACTCCAACTGCACACGCACCACATCATTACAGAGCCTCCACCAGCTATAACAGTCTCCTACTGACATGCAGGATCCATGGATTCATGAGGTTGTCCCCGTACCCGTACACGCCCGTCCGCTCGATACAATCTGAAACGAGACTTGTCCGTCAGGGCAACATGTTTCGTCATCAACAGTCCAATGTTGGTGATGACGGGCCCAGGCGAGGCGTAATGCTTTGTGTCTACAGTCATCAAGGGTACACGAGTAGGCCTTCGGCTCCGAAAGCCCATATCGATGATGTTTCGTTGAATGGTTGTTGATGGCCCGCCATTGAAATCTGCAACAATTTGCGTAAGACTTGCACTTCTGTCACGCTGAACGATTCTCTTCAGTCGTCGTTGGTCCCGTTCTTGCAAGATCTTTTTCCGGCCGCAGCGATGTCGGAGATTTGATGTTTTACCGGATTCCAGATATTCCCTGTACACTCGTGAAATGGTCGTACGGGAAAATCCCCACTACATCGCTACCTCGGAGATGGTGTATCCCATCGCTTGTGCGCCGACTATAACACCACGTTCAAACTCACTTAAATTTTGATAACACGCCATTATAGCAGCAGTAAGCGATCGAACAAGTGCGCCAGACACTTGTCTCACATGCCGACCGCAGCGCAGTATTTAGCCTGTTTACATACCTCTGTATTTGAACGTGCATGCTTATACCAGTTTCTTTGGCGCTTCAGTTTTTCCGGCCGCAGCGATGTCGGAGATTTGATGTTTTACCGGATTCCAGATATTCCCGGTACACTCGTGAAATGGTCGTATGGGAAAATCCCCACTACATCGCTACCTCGGAGATGGTGTATCCCATCGCTTGTGCGCCGACTATAACACCACGTTCAAACTCACTTAAATTTTGATAACACGCCATTATAGCAGCAGTAAGCGATCGAACAAGTGCGCCAGACACTTGTCTCACATGCCGACCGCAGCGCAGTATTTAGCCTGTTTACATACCTCTGTATTTGAACGTGCATGCTTATACCAGTTTCTTTGGCGCTTCAGTTTTTCCGGCCGCAGCGATGTCGGAGATTTGATGTTTTACCGGATTCCAGATATTCCCGGTACACTCGTGAAATGGTCGTATGGGAAAATCCCCACTACATCGCTACCTCGGAGATGGTGTATCCCATCGCTTGTGCGCCGACTATAACACCACGTTCAAACTCACTTAAATTTTGATAACACGCCATTGTAGCAGCAGTAAGCGATCGAACAAGTGCGCCAGACACTTGTCTCACATCGGCGTTGCCGACCGCAGCGCCGTATTTTGCCTGTTTACATACCTCTGTTTTTGAACACGCATGCTTATAACAGTTTCTTTGGCGCTTCAGTGTACTTTTCCATATCTCTTGACACAGTTTTTACATTTCCAAATGTAATCTTTCACTGATTTCATCTCAGCTGTTCCATGTCCTGCTTACTTGTCAGGCACGCCTGCCGCCTGTTCACGTGTGTCAACAGTCCCGCTGCCACCGCCTGCAGGTGGGTCTCTGAGCCTCGCTACGACTTCCGCATCTGTCGTATCCTGACCCAGGCTGCTATTGCCTTCCGGTCACGCACCAGTAGCACTGACCCCTCTCACTGGCGAGAGTGCATCGGTGACTTGATTCTTTTGCCACTCTTGTACATGATTTGATAGTCATATTCCTCCAGCTTCAACCTAAACTTCATCAATCTGGATGACGGTTCAGATATACTTCCTACCCACGTCACGGGTTTATGATCAGTGCACATCAGGAACTTTCTCCCAAATGCTTACAGTTTGAAGTATTTCACTGCCCAACATATGGTTTACATCTCCCTCTCGATCGTACTGTACCCTCTTTCCGCCTTATTCAGCGTTCTCGAGGCATACGTGACAGTTAAGTCGCCTCAGATTTTTTCCTGACTCGAAACGGCTCCAACACTTGTCCAGCTAGCGTCAGTAGAAGTTGCAGCATTAGAAAATTGCAGCGAAATGTAGGAAGATCTGCAGCGGATAGGCACTTGGTGCAGGGAGTGGCAACTGACCCTTAGCATAGACAAATCTAATGTACTGCGAATACATAGAAAGAAGGATCCTTTATTGTATGATTGTATGATAGCGGAACAAACACTGGTAGCGGTTACTTCTGTAAAATATCTGGTAATATGCGTACGGAACGATTTGAAGTGGAATGATCATATAAAATTAATTGTTGGTAAGGTGGGTGCCAGGTTGAGATTCATTGGGAGAGTCCTTAGAAAATGAAGTCCATCAACAAAGGAGGTGGCTTATAAAAGACTCGTTCGACCTATACTTGAGTATTGCTCATCTGTGTGGGATCCGTACCAGGTCGGGTTGACACAGGAGATGGAGAAGATCCAAAGGAGTGCGGCACATTTTGTCACAGAGTTATTTGGTAAGCGTGATAGCGTTACGGAGATGTTTAGCAAACTCAAGTGGCAGACTCTGCAAGAGAGGCGCTCTGCATCGCGGTGTAGCTTGCTGTCCAGGTTTCGAGAGGATGCGTTTCTGGATGAGGTATCGAATATATTGTTTCCCTCTGCTTATACCTCCCGAGCAGATCACGAATGTAAAATTAGAGAGATTCGAGCGCGCACGGAGGCTTTCCGGCAGTCGTTCTTCCCGCGAACCATACGCGAGTGGAACAGGAAAGGGAAGTAACGACAGTCGCACGTAAAGTGCCCTCCACCACACACCGTTGGGTGGCTTGCGGAGTATAAATGTAGATGTAGATGTAGTAGTAATTATGAAGTCCTTTTCGAAGTCCAGATTCTTTATTATAGGCAGACTGATTAGTTTCGCCTTCAAATGCTGAAGTGCGTTTTCCTGCTCGACACCCAGGTGTAAGGCACTTCCTTCCTCAGTAATTCGTGTAGCACCTTCGCGGTTTGGCTGAAGCTTATAAAACATCGATAGGATCCCACAAAGCCTAGATATGCCTTTAATTGCTTTGTTGTTTCGGGCTGTAGATACTCATTTATCTCTTTGACCTTCTGTGGGTCTGGCCTCAAGACCTCAGCCGATAGAATATGTCCCAAATAGCACACTTACTTTCGCAAAAATTCGCACTTGTCCATCTTTAAACTGTGGAGCCTAAGTCTTTCAAACACCTCTCTATGTTCCTCTAAGGGGGAGCCAAATATTTCCATGTCATCCAAATAGATAAACAATTTGTCACCTTGTAACCCTGTCAAGACGAAGTTAATCAATCGTACTTGGAGCTGTTTTAAGTTCCATGGGCATTCGTTTGTACTCATAATGCCCATACAGCGAACTGAAAGCCGTCTTACCCCGATCCTGTTCGTCTTATAAGACCCTCCGCTAAAGCGATGGTCGAGAAGTACTTTGCTTTCCGAAAAACCTGTCAAGAATGTCGTTCACTCTTGGCAATGGATATACTAAATTTAGGGAGATTCCTTTCAGTTATCTGCATTCCGCGACTGTACGCCATTTCCACTGTCCACTAGCGTCCATCTTTTTCGGAATCGAAATTAACAGCCATTTTTATTCGGTACTATGAAGTCATCTTGTAACATCTTTTCAGTTTCTTGCTGGAGTACCTCTTTTCGAGCTTCCAATATTCTGTAGCGTTGCGAACAAATTCCCCTACTTTCTGCTTGCGGCAGTAATTTAATTTTGTGCCTGATACTATTTGTATAGGACAATTTGTCTCCTGGCAAATGGGAAACATTGCCATACATGGTACATAGCTCTATGATTGCTGCCTTATGTTCTGCATCCAAATGAATTATTCGGATATTTTCCTTTAGGACACTTATTCTCACTTTCAACTGTGGCTTATTTTTACTGACCGCTACGGTCGCAGGTTCGAATCCTGCCTCGGGCATGGATGTTTGTGATGTCCTTAGGTTAGTTAGGTTTAACTAGTTCTAAGTTCTAGGGGACTAATGACCTCAGCAGTTGAGTCCCATAGTGCTCAGAGCCATTTGAACCATTTTTGAACCATTTTATTTTTACTGACACAATTCACGCTGAATGATTCTAACAATAACGTCCACTCCTTCATTTTCCTGTGGCACTGCAGTCGCTTCTGTTCAAGTGTTTACACCGTGATTCTTTCGTAACTTAGCTGCTGCTGAGTGTTCTCATTCTTTATTTTGCCGTTTAAAAAAATACAGGAAAGAATAAACTTTATTTTTGTTGCATGGAGCCGGTAATTGTCAGTGCTCCTAGTGTGTGTATTAGGTATGACGTAACTTTTCTACACGCTGGTCTTAGAAGCTGATAGAAATGTTCTATTGCAAAGTTTCGCACGTATCGCATGACAGAATTTCGAAGCTTCTTTTTGTATTCTGTCCCGAATACCTTTATTTATGGTATTAGCTGAGCAGACAACACTAACCAAGTACTGGAAGTAATCTCTTCATTCCAGTTTTCAGGAAGACTACCCGAGAGTTCCTGCTCAACATCAACCAACCGCCGTGGTTTCTGTTGTTGTTGTTGTTGTGGTCTTCAGTCCTGAGACTGGTTTGATGCAGCTCTCCATGCTACTCTATCCTGTGCAAGCTTTTTCATCTCCCAGTACCTACTGCAACCTACATCCTTCTGAATCTGCTTAGTGTATTCATCTCTTGGTCTCCCTCTACGATTTTTACCCTCCACGCTGCCCTCCAATACTAAATTGGTGATCCCTTGATGCCTCAGAACATGTCCTACCAACCGATCCCTTCTTCTGGTCAAGTTGTGCCACAAACTTCTCTTCTCCCCAATCCTATTCAATACTTCCTCATTAGTTATGTGATCTACCCATCTAATCTTCAGCATTCTTCTGTAGCACCACATTTCGAAAGCCTCTATTCTCTTCTTATCCAAACTATTTATCGTCCATGTTTCACTTCCATACATGGCTACACTCCATACGAATACTTTCAGAAATGACTTCCTGACACTGAAATCAATACTGGATGTTAACAAATTTCTCTTCTTCAGAAACGCTTTCCTTGCCATTGCCAGCCTACCTTTTATATCCTCTCTACTTCGACCATCATCAGTTATTTTGCTCCCCAAATAGCAAAACTCCTTCACTACTTTAAGTGCCTCATTCCCTAATCTAATTCCCTCAGCATCACCCGACTTAATTAGACTACATTCCATTATCCTTGTTTTGCTTTTGTTGATGTTCATCTTATATCCTCCTTTCAAGACACTGTCCAGTCCATTCAACTGCTCTTCCAAGTCCTTTGCTGTCTCTGACAGAATTACAATGTCATCGGCGAACCTCAAAGTTTTTATTTCTTCTCCATGGATTTTAATACCTACTCCGAATTTTTCTTTTGTTTCCATTACTGCTTGCTCAATATACAGATTGAACAACATCGGGGAGAGGCTACAACCCTGTCTTACTCCCTTCCCAACCACTGCTTCCCTTTCATGTCCCTCGACTCTTATAACTGCCATCTGGTTTCTGTACAAATTGTAAATAGCCTTTCGCTCCCTGTATTTTACCCCTGCCACCTTTAGAATTTGAAAGAGAGTATTCCAGTCAACATTGTCAAAAGCTTTCTCTAAGTCTACAAATGCTAGAAACGTAGGTTTGCCTTTCCTTAATCTTTCTTCTAAGATAAGTCGTAAGGTCAGTATTGCCTCACGTGTTCCAGTGTTTCTACGGAATCCAAACTGATCTTCCCCAAGGTTGGCTTCTACTAGTTTTTCCATTCGTCTGTAAAGAATTCGTGTTAGTATTTTGCAGCTGTGACTTATTAAGCTGATAGTTCGGTAATTTTCACATCTGTCAACACCTGCTTTCTTTGGGATTGGAATTATTATATTCTTCTTGAAGTCTGAGGGTATTTCGCTTGTCTCATACATCTTCCTCACCAGATGGTAGAGTTTTGTCAGGACTGGCTCTCCCACGGCCGTCAGTAGTTCCAATGGAATATTGTCTACTCCGGGGGCTTTGTTTCGACTCAGGTCTTTCAGTGCTCTGTCAAACTCTTCACGCAGTATCATATCTCCCATTTCATCTTCATCTACATCCTCTTCCATTTCCATAATATTGTCCTCAAGTACATCGCCCTTGTATAGACCCTCTATATACTCCTTCCACCTTTCTGCTTTCCCTTCTTTGCTTAGAACTGGGTTTCCATCTGAGCTCTTGATATTCATACAAGTCGTTCTCTTATCTCCAAAGGTCTCTCTAATTTTCCTGTAGGCGGTATCTATCTTACCCCTAGTGAGATAGGCCTCTACATCCTTACATTTGTCCTCTAGCCATCCCTGCTTAGCCATTTTGCACTTTCTGTCGATCTCATTTTTGAGACGTTTGTATTCCTTTTTGCCTGCTTCATTTACTGCATTTTTATATTTTCTCCTTTCATCAATTAAATTCAATATTTCTTCTGTTACCCAAGGATTTCTACCAGCCCTCGTCTTTTTACCTACTTGATCCTCTGCTGCCTTCACTACTTCATCCCTCAAAGCTACCCATTCTTCTTCTACTGTATTTATTTCCCCCATTCCTGTCAATTGCTCCCTTATGCTCTCCCTGAATCTCTGTACAACCTCTGGTTCTTTTAGTTTATCCAGGTCCCATCTCCTTAAATTCCCACCTTTTTTCAGTTTCTTCAGTTTTAATCTACAGGTCATAACCAATAGATTGTGGTCAGAGTCCACATCTGCCCCTGGAAATGTCTTACAATTTAAAACCTGGTTCCTAAATCTCTGTCTTACCATTATATAATCTATCTGATACCTTTTAGTATCTCCAGGGTTCTTCCATGTATACAACCTTCTTTCATGATTCTTAAACCAAGTGTTAGTTATGATTATGTTGTGCTCTGTGCAAAATTCGACCAGGCGGCTTCCTCTTTCATTTCTGTCCCCCAATCCATATTCACCTACTATGTTTCCTTCTCTCCCTTTTCCTACACTCGAATTCCAGTCACCCATGACTATTAAATTTTCGTCTCCCTTCACAATCTGAATAATTTCTTTTATTTCATCATACATTTCTTCAATTTCTTCGTCATCTGCAGAGCTAGTTGGCATATAAACTTGTACTACTGTAGTAGGCATGGGCTTCGTATCTATCTTCGCCACAATAATGCGTTCACTATGCTGTTTGTAGTAGCTTACCCGCATTCCTATTTTCCTATTCATTATTAAACCTACTCCTGCATTACCCCTATTTGATTTTGTGTTTATAACCCTGTAGTCACCTGACCAGAAGTCTTGTTCCTCCTGCCACCGAACTTCACTAATTCCCACTATATCTAACTTCAACCTATCCATTTCCCTTTTTAAATTTTCTAACCTACCTGCCCGATTAAGGGATCTGACATTCCACGCTCCGATCCGTAGAACGCCAGTTTTCTTTCTCCTGATAACGACATCCTCTTGAGTAGTCCCCGCCCGGAGATCCGAATGGGGGACTATTTTACCTCCGGAATATTTTACCCAAGAGGACGCCATCATCATGTAATCATACAGTAAAGCTGCATGCCTTCGGGAAAAATTACGGCTGTAGTTTCCCCTTGCTTTCAGCCGTTCGCAGTACCAGCACAGCAAGGCCGTTTTGGTTATTGTTACAAGGCCAGATCAGTCAATCATCCAGACTGTTGCCCTTGCAACTACTGAAAAGGCTGCTGCCCCTCTTCAGGAACCACACGTTTGTCTGGCCTCTCAACAGATACCCCTCCGTTGTGGTTGCACCTATGGTACGGCTATCTGTATCGCTGAGGCACGCAAGCCTCCCCACCAACGGCAAGGTCCATGGTTCATGGGGGGGGGGCCGTGGTTTCTATGAGTTTACAAATCAATTTCATTAACAGCCCATGCTATTCATCTCCTCCTAAATCTTTTGTTTTTTGTCTAAACCTAATACAATAATTGTTCGTTCCTTCTTTTTGACTGTCTTTTAATGGTTAAAATGGCTCTGAGCACTATGGGACTTAACTTCTGAGGTCATCAGTCCCCTAGAACTTAGAACTACTTAAACCTAACTAACCTAAGGACACCACACACATCCATGTCCGAGGCAGGATTCGAACCTGCGAGCGTAGCGGTTGCGCGATTCCAGACTAAAGCGCCTAGAACCGCTCGGCCACTCCGGCCGGCGACTGTCTTTAAAACTTGGTCCATTTCGATAATGAGGAGAAGTGGCGAAAGATAATTTTCTTGATGGACACCACCCTCACGGAAAATAAAAGAATAGGAGCGTCAAGCAATGGTCACAAACCAATGAAGTTTTTTTTTCACATTTATACAGGCTGTACGATTTATATGATAATAATCACGCAGGCATACAGCCATTCACAGAGTGCCTTGGACAATACTTACAGAACCGTTCACAGCATCCTGTAGCTTCTGTAGAAAATGGCAGACAGATGGATCGCCGAAATATCGAGTCATGCTGATTTGTATCCTGCTGCAAACCCGAGGAGACTATTGAGAATTGTTACGCCGAGGAAGTCCACGCAGGCACAACACTTTTCCCAGTTTCTCAGTGCCAAACATGGCGCACCTTTCCCAATATCTATATAATTTTCATACATGGATTTATGTATGAAATTCATTGATAATTATTTAAATGTAACCTTAAATCAATACCTCCACTTCTGTGTAATGGTCACATTCCTATTCCCTATAACCTAAATAGTTTTAGCAGGATAGTATTGTTGTTGATATTTGTAAAAATAGGATTGCAATTTATTGTTCTTTTCCTAATCATTACTTTTTAACTTTTATATATTGTTGTAGTGTCCCAAAATCCAAACGTGAAGTTAACGCTAGTAAAGGTGAGAATTAAGCGTGTTTCTAAAATGTGATTTCGGTTTCACTAGATTAGGAAGCAATTATTCTTATTCGTTATTAATTTGGTTGACTTTTAAGTTGTATATAGGCTTACAAAACGTGGTCATTGTCGATGTAAATCACGTATCAGCCACAATTTAATATATATATATATATATATATATATATATATATATATATATATATATATATATATATTGCTAAAGATGTGGAAACTGTGATAAGGAATACCAAAAGAGGCAGTTCAGTTGAAAAGGAGTGGGCATCTCTGTAAAGAGTAGTCATAGATGTTGGACAGCCAGATATAGGTACAAGGAAGGTAACTGCAAAGGAAGTTTGGATAACAAAAGAAATACCGTCGAGGAAAGAAGGATGTACAGAAATGTTCCAGGAAAGACAGGAATACAGCAAGGTAAATCATTTAGAAATCAAACAAATAAGAAGTGCAGGGGGACCAAGGCGAAATGGAGAAATCGAAGAAGAAATGATCGTCGGAAGGAGTGACTCAGCATATGGAAAAGTCAAAACAACTTTCGGGGAAATTAAAAGCAAGGGCGGTAGCATTAAGAGTGCAATAGGAATTTCACTGTTAAACTCAGTGAAAAGACCGAACAGGTGGCAAGAGTACATTAAAGACCACTACAAGGGGGGGGGGGGGGGGAATTGTCTGATGACATGGTAGAAGAAGAAATATGGAGGAGATAGGGAATCCAGTAGTGGATTCAGAACTTAAGAGATTTGGAAGACCTAAGTTCAGATACAGCAGAAGGGATAGATAACATTCTATCGGAATTTCCAGTGGTAACCAAACGACTTCTCAACTTAACGTCTATGAGATTGGCAACACCCCATGAGAACTTCGGAAAAATACCATCCACACAATTCCGAAGATACCAAGGGCACATAATTATCACAGAATCAGCATTACAGCTCATGCATCCGAGTTGCTGGGAAGAATAATACACAGAATAATGGAGAAGAAAACTGAGGATCTTTTATATGACGATCAGTTTGGCTTTAGGAAAGGTAAAGAAACCAGAGGGACAGTCCAGATGTTGCTCCTGATAATAGAATAAAGACTGAAGAAAACTCAAGACACATTCATAGGATTGGTAGATCTGAAAAAAGCATTCGACAGCGTAAAATGGAGCAAGATGTTCGAAATACTAAGAAAAATATGAGTAAGCTATAGGAAAACATGGGCAGTTTACAACAAGTTCAAGATCCAAGAGGGAACAAGAAGATTGGAGCCGGCCGCTGTGGCCGAGCGGTTCTAGGCGCTTCAGTCCGGAACCGCGCTGCTGCTACGGTCGCAGGTTCGAATCGTCGCTCGGGCATGGATGTGTGTGATGTCCTTAGGTTAGTTAGGTTTAAGTAGTTCTAAGTCTAGGGGACTGATGACCTCAGATGTTAAGTCCCATAGTGCTTAGAGCCATGTGAACCATTTGAGTAAGATTGGAAGATCAAAAAGAAAGTGCTCGGATTAAAAAGGGTGTAAGGCAGGAGTGCAGTCTTTCGTCTCTACTGTTCAATCTATACTTCAAAGAAGCAATGAAGGAAAGAAAACAAAGGTTCAAGTGTGGGATCAAAATTCAGGGTGAAAAAATGTCATGATAAGATTTGCTGATGACTTCACTACCCTCTGTGAAGATGAAGAATTGCCGGTGTCACATATTAAAAAATGCAACGCCTAAAACGCAACAGAGCAGCAGCCAGGACGAATAAGTTTTCTAGAAAGTACTCAGAGAACAAAGCAGGCGCCACAGGAAGGGCGTTGCTTTCGGCGTTGGCGGGAAATGAACTCACGAGGTATCACACGAGCTCTTGTGGAGATACCGTGAGGCACGGCAGTGTGTTGGCAGTGACCATATATGGTCACACACGAGGCCCCACAGGGCAGTGGCCAGACGCGCCAGCGTGGAAGAGGCGATGTGGCCCACCACATAGTATGAAGGTGAAGGCGATAGCGTCCGAAGAGACTTGAGTTGAGAAAGGTGCTTGTAGTATTCGCTCTGGCTCTGCTCGTGTTCACTTAGCTGCGTACAGTCGGGAATAGTGTACTTCCGTTCAGATCACTTATTCTGTTTTGTTCAGACGAGCATTAATGATTGTAGTTATCCAAGTCTTGCCTGTTTTTTGTATATTTCCCAAACAAGTCTCAAATTCCTTCAAAATATTCAGTTAGCCTTCTCCATGGCTGGAAGGGCCATGCTCAGATTGTTATGTCATTGGTTGTCTAGACTGCTCACTGGAGATGACATTTTCTGGTGTCAGTGGGGGATTGGTCAGGCATTAGTGTGGAGTTGTCACCCGACGAGTTATAGGAATAGGTCACCTCTCTTTGGAATATTGAACCTGCCGAGCCCGACATCTTGCAAAATGGTAGAACAGCTTTGAGTGCCCATTTTGCATTATTTGCACAACCCATAAGAAGGCCAGCAGCAGAGCCAGGAGCAGGAGAGTAAAACTGCCTAGAAGAAGAAGAAGACAGACCACATCCAGTGCAAAGGAGTGGATGGCGCCTGGAAAAGACAGAAGAAGAGGCCGGGACCAGCCCAGCACACAGATGATGCCTCAGGAGAATGTCGTCACTCCAGGAGGTGGCCAGTGGCGGCGCAGCCTCAGTAGCAGCAGGCGGACGGCGTCCGGGGTGGAGGCGAACTTTCTGGAGGGAAGCCGGGAGCTGAAGACAGCGGTGCAAGGTGCAGGCGCGCGCAGAGGCGGGGCAGTGGCAGCGGCAGTTGTGAGAAGCAGCACCAGGTCGTGGTCGATCGTGTGAGGGCAGCCAGCGGCAGTGGCAGCCACGACGGGCACTGCAGGGTCATGGAAAACCCAGAGGCAACGGCAGACAGCAGTGCAGGTCACACGCAGTGTGAGTGCAGGCAGCCCAGACACCCGAGGCTGCAGAACAGCTGGAGGCACACACGAGCAGTGGCAACGACGGATATAGGGAAACGCTTCATACCAGACAACACGCAGCACCAACGGCAGCAGTAAGAAACTCTATGGTGAGTTAAAAAATGGAATTAGTAAGCATGTCACACAATAGCGATAATGTTTCAAGTATTGACACTGATGGACATGAGCAAGCTATTAGGCAGTTCGTTAGTTTGTCAGCTATGCTTAATAGCATTTACAACTGCAGTTGTTCAATGGCACTACGGACACTTTAAAGGAGATCCTCGACAACTGTGATCTGGCCAAATTGTATCCCAGAAGACACCAAGCAAAGACAGAATTACAATTGAGAGAAGTTGTTCGTCTTGAACCTCAAAAATCGAGGTGAAATTACTGTGGAAGGACAAAGAAAGTTGAAGGACGCTTGTCGAGAACTGCAGCCGGCTTGGTGGAAGGGAAACTTGACAGTAGTGGTGGTGGTGGTGATAGTGTGCGTGTGTTATTGTATACATGACTCTTCGTTTGTGTGGAAATTCCAAACACTTCAGAGACGTCGAGTGGAACGCTTTTAAGGATGCTTTCTGAGTTAACTGCGTGCATGTTAACATTATCATTCGACTCCACTGACCTCTAGGATGCAATTCTGGAAGGCTTTAAAAGTATCATATCACCTTTTAAATTTAAACCAATGAATGTCTTATCAAGTTGTGGGCTAACTTTTGATGTTCCTGTATCATCTGTGCCAGTTAGAATCACAAAATACGATGGAATACAGTTATTTCTAAACATTCACAATTTCATTAATGGTTTGTCTGCTATTTTTTTGAGTGCGATATTGTACCTGCGCCGGCGAAACATTGCACTTCACAGCTCGCATTACGTCAAATTAGGTTGGCTATAAAGCAGTAGCGACGTTGCAACAGCAGCCTCTATACACTTAGCAGACGACATGGTTTTCTATTTTATCTGGTAAATGTAAGCTATTGAGCAATAACACTATATATTAGAATTCGTTTTTGACTTGCTACCACAATGACAGTAAATAAACAACTGCATAATAATGCATATATAATCACAATGAAGCACGCGCTTTCGACAACGGAGCAAAGAAATACAGGAAATAAGCATCTGATGATGACCGATACCTTGAAAACCTCTCCACTCACCATTTTACGGCGACAGTGATGCAATTCCATCCAGTTATCGATCGCCACTGGAGTCGGAATCAGCGCCAAGACCGTCTTCGTGGTCGTCACCATGAGCAGAAATCGAATGAATGTGCTTGCTCACAATTTTGTGCAAGAATGTGCTTCGAGCTGTAACAATATGTACCTTTTCTAAGTGAACTTCGCGTTCGTCTAACGCTTTTTAACGGAAATCCCTACTTTTCAACACTGTTTTTAATGACGTTTTAAAACCCATGAAAAGTTCATTTTATTTTAAACGACGTTAGTAACTTCGCTACCCTGCGATGCTCTTTCCTGCTGTAGTAAGCTGGCTGCGAATTGAACCAGTCTAGAAAGAATAAGTCGGTGACGGTAGAGGCTGCTTTTTCTTCTTTCCAGGAGTCGCTAAAAATATATTATCTGATCCAGACAACTCGGAATCGTTACAGCTCACATCGACATCTCTTAATTTTTGCAATAACACTCCTTCGCTTGCTACTGTTCTTGCACTAATTTCAAGAGTTTTTGATGTGTGTTACACCACTTTATCGGCAGGAACTGTTGGCTGCCCATGAATACTTGCGTATTCTTTCTCCTGCTCGTGAAAGTCAATAGTTCTGGTTAGTAACTTCAATGCCTAGCGGCACACCTTGGCACAAGGAATGAAGTTTTTCTTGTAACCTTGAAACGCATATGTCAAGTGCAAAGTTTCAGCGGCCTGGGTATAGTAGTGTTGTAACCTAGCGCAAACTGTTATGTTGACGCTAATTCTAATAATGGCTTCTTCCGTAGGATACTGAAACTCTTTGAGAGCGGCATCATTGATCGTCTTTCCCGGAAGTGGTTGCCAAAGCCGTCCGTGTGCGACGATAACAAGTATGAAGCGGAAACCTTCGCCGACGTCTTGCCTATGATCACATTGTTTGGATGTGGCCTGTTTTTGGCAGTCGTCTTTCTAATAGGAGAAATATGCATATACAGTTTCAAACACAGAAATGTTAAAGTAGTTTCGAGAAAGCGAAAGGCAAGGAAGGCACAGAAAATCGTTTGTATTCAATGACATAATATCTGTTGCACATAGCGCCATTACATAGCTGTTTTCATCCTAATTTGAAAACAATTACTAGGAATTGGAATAATGGACATTCATTAGGCTGCACCTTAGTGTTAAAGATATGCTAACTGCAAACATAATTTCTAGTAATATGTGCAGTTTTTTTTTGTTTTGTAACTGTTTTGTATTGCAATTAAGAAATAAATTTCTGCAAGCGAACAGCTTATAAGAAGTCCTTATACTGTAATGACAGACTCGTGAGAGGTTGCCAGAAAAAGAAGCCATCTATGTATGAATATTAACTGTAAGCCTTGTAACTTAGAGATTTTCAGAGCGCGCCGCTTTCATCAGTTCATTAAGAGATCACACACGCTGAGGAATTGCTGATTTCACGCTCATTGATTCCGAATTGGACATAGCAAGTGAAGCAGACACGTCCCATCTGTAAGCAAACAGCCCCAGATGCCATATGCAGAGGCCCTCAAACGCCAGGCAATGCAGAGCTCAAGATTTCAGTTCAGAGATCAGATGAGTGAGATAGTGCAATGTCTGTGTCGTTCCGAATTACGATTTGCAGCGTAATTCGGATCAATACAGGCACTGCAATGTCGTTTTTATCCGCCGATAACAGGCAAGCGACTTTCAATTAAAATGTCTCCCCTGAACGGCAATATACTGTATATAATGAATGTACGAGTACAGGTTGTAGGCACGTGGTTGATGACATGTGGAGTTTGTGTCTGGTCATAAGTCGTGCTCCGATAGCTTAATCGTATTCGATCAATATATCTTCGGCGGCGACTACAACTGTGTGCTTCACCCCAAAGACCAAGTCCCACATTTCTCGACTTGTCAAGAACTTCGGCTCCTGGTTCGAGATCTGCTTCTCACCGACACTTGGGAGACAATGCATGGTGACTGTCCCGGACCGACATACTTTACTAGTCACTCAGCCAGTCGCCTAGACCGCATTTATGTTTCACGAGCTCTAGCGCCGGGAGTATTGGACGCCGAACGTTGGCCGCTTGCCTTCTCCGATAACAGCGCTTTCATATGCACACTCACTCTAGAGCAGCAGCAGATGCGGTGCAGCCGAGGACCCTGGAAGCTGAATGTGGCACATCTTCAAGCCCCGGAATGCCGTCAGATTATCGCCAGCACATGGATGGATTGCGAACGTCGTCTTCCCCGATACACTTCGACTCTAGCATGGTGGGTGGAATGTGCAAAACCAGCGTTTCGGCGTGTGCTAACGCAATTCGTAAAAGATATCGCAGCGTGGCGTTGTCACACATTGGACTTTTATTACAAGATGCTCCGCGAACTTGCCACCCAACCACCGTCACCAAACCGACAAATGGAAAGCCGACGAATTAAAGGTAAAATATTGTCTCTTACGAGGAAACATTTGGAGGGGGTCGTCGTGCGTTCGCGACATCAAGACCGAGCGGAAGGAGAAAACCCGTCTATGCATCACATCGTGCTCGACAGCCGCCGACGCCGACAGCAGCTGATCACGGACCTCATATTGCCAGATGGTAGGGTCGTAATGACTCAGGCGGCGGTTACAGAAGCCTTTGCAGATCACTATCGCCGGTTTTACGACGAGGTGAGTACAGAGGAAGCGGACGATCACGACATACTGCAGCACGTGTCGCACACCCTCGACATTGCAGCTGCGGCGACAATTTTAGCTGGACTTACACGAGACGATATCGAGGATGCGCTTAACAAGGGAGCACTCAACAAATCTCCCGGGCCAGACGAACTGCCGCTCGAGTTTTATCGGACTTTCCGCGAACTAATGATGCCCCGATGGATCATCATGTACCAAGAACTGATGACCCCCGGTTCCCACGTGCCACCTGGATTCGTGGAAGGTCTCCTCATACCGATACACAAGCCTTCCAGAGGTCGGACGGTCGAGGACTACAGGCCAATTACAATGCTCAACTCGGACTATAAAATCTTCGCCCGACTACTCGCCAGCCACATAAAGGTTCTGACCCTGCCCCTCTGCATGGAACAAACGACACACAGGGCGGAGTGACCAACATGCAAACGGCAACCAGCGAATGCAAGGATTTAATAGCCATCGCCAAATCCTGTCGCCTTCGAGCTGCTCTGACCTCCATTGATTTCGACCACGCCTTCGACAGAGTTCGCCACAAGTTCCTTCTGTCCGTTATGGCCTACATGGGCTTCCCGCCTGACTTTATCGATATCTTTCAGCGTCTTTTATGTGGAGCTGCATCCCGTGTACTGGTGAATGGACGGATTGCGGGTCCCTTTCCGATCCGACGGTGTTCGCCAAGGGTGCCCACTCTCCATGATTCTTTACGCGATCTCACTCGAACCACTTATTGGAGGGTTGAAAAACAGGCTCTCGGGCATGTCATTGAGGGATCACACCTTTCACTGCAGGATATATGCTGATGACCTTCTATTACTTGTCCGATCTGGTGACGAGGTACGCTCGGTGATACAATGAAACAATCGCTATGGATTGCCAGTGGGCAGCCTCATGAATGTAGCCAAGTCGCCAGCGATGCCCACTGGGAGAGGTCTACAGGAGGACGCTTGAGCCCCACTCCTACTAGTCAACGAGATCCGGTTCTTGGGCATAACATTTACACAGGATGTGCACCGCATGGCTGCCATGAACTATACACGATTACTACAGGCGATACGCACAGAAGTTCGCCAGAACCTACTTCGACGGATGGACCTCCTACAGCGCGTGGAATACCTCAATCTTCACGTGGCGACAAAGATGATCCACATGGCTAAGGTCCTACCGATATTGACAGCGATGGCACACAGACTGCAAGCAGCATTTGGATATTACCTTACCGCCGGACTCCTATTCAAAGTCCGCTACGAAACACTCACCCTCCCTCCGCGTGAAGGCGGACTGGGACCTATAAATGTACGAGCGAGAGCTACAGCATTATACTTGTGCACAATGATGAAATTATGGACCCAAAAAGATGCTTCCCTTATGGGACGTCTGTTAGAGGAATTGCTGCCGGCGTCTCTACTGCCACCTGTCACGATTGCGAACATTACACCCTCACTCTCTCACCTCTCGGCATTTATTCTTGAGTATAGTTACATGCACCCAGACCTCCCCAACACTCGCACTCCCAAGGCGAGAGACGTTTGCAGGTTGCTGCTATGGTCCATCCTTCGCAATGTGATTGAGAGGAAGAGCCCGACGACCTTATAGCCTGCAGTGTGGAGAGCAGTCCAGAAGCCGTTCCTCCCCACGCAGGTACGAGCCATGTGGTACCAGGTTGTGAATGGGAAAGTTGTAACACGACAAAGGCTGCACGCTATTGGGATGACGAATTCCCCCCCCTTTGCCCGCGTTGCCACCTCATGGATACCGACGAAAACTGTTTATCATGTGGATCGGCGTTAGAGGAATGGCTGCTAGTGCAGAAGATCCTCGTCTGCTACCTACGTATCGCGCCTCGCACAACTGAGGCACGGCACCTCCTTTTCCAGAGGATACTTATTTCCCACCTGCGAAGACTCACGCTCTCACATGGTTTAAAGGCATGTCCATATACTACCTCTTCGAGCTGATGAGAAGACGGTACTTGATTACTGGCAATCTCTCCAGGACAGTCATAGCACACTTGAGCGTACACCCCGATACCGACAGCTATTTGCGAACTATTTGCGCAGTGTCTTCGATAACCCCCCTCACAGTTGGGGAGTACCGGGCGGAGGATGACCGCCGACATGGAGCTCCACACGCTGCGAAATGTTTCATCAACTTGGAACATGGAATCTGTACGCAAATGGGCCATGCACAGGGAATGGCGTGCGGGATTTGCTTACATTTTTCTTTCTTTATTATCTATCATCGTACTATTAGTTTCAAATTTTATTTCATAGTTTCGAAGGAACTCTTGTTCTATTGTTGCTACGGATGTACATTCTAACTTCGTTTGTCGTAACTGAAAGACGCCTTTTTTCTTATGAAAAAAAGTTGGTAGAGAAAAAAAACAAGAAACAAGAAACAAAAAGGCAAAAGAGCGGGACTACCGTCCAGGCGACCCTGGTTCGAGGCCCGTCTATGCTACTTTTGTTTCCTCTTTTTTCAAATGCCCGTTTTCATTTATAATTACTTATAAAAAAATAAAATATAGAAAAAATAAAAATTTAAAAAAATTAAAAATAAAGTAATCGTAAGGCGACCGCTCGCTATGAGCGAGAAATCCAGGTTGGAGTCCCGATCTGGCACATATTTTAATTGTCGTCATTCCATTATACAGCTGATGGTTGTCCAGATTCGCAACTGCCAATACATTTAATGGATCAGCTGAGTTCCAGCCTGGAATGACCGACGGCCTACAGTGGATTGTACACTGGGAAGGACGTGCAAAAAGCTTCCTGTTCGTACTTTTGCATGAGTGTTATTGGTTTCCATCGTACATTTGTCTACTTGTTCCTATATATTTCTGTGTGTCACTCGCATTGTAACGAGTACTTGAATCTAAGGGTTCGATTAGAGCAATAGAATCTGGCACTTCCACGGTTCGTGGTCTGTAGAACCAGACATTACTGTGTGTACCCGAATCTTCGTAAAGTTATAGGTTAGGATGGTCTTTTTTCTGGTACTTTATTGTAGAATCTATAAACCTTATCTACGATTTACATTGACAGAATTTATAAGCTAGTGTCTGCACTCTTCTGCATGTTCATTGGAAACAAGCGAAGAAGTAAGACCAGTAAACCAATAGAGAGTCTCATTTCCCCTCATCTCTATAAGGCAAACTTATACAGGGTGTTACAGAAAGGTACGGCCAAACTTCCAGGAAACATTCCTCACACACAAATAAAGAAAAGATGTTATGTGGACATGTGTCCAGAAACGCTTAATTTCCATGTTAGAGCTCATTTTAGTTTCGTCAGTATGTACTGTACTTCCTCGATTCACCGCCAGGTGTCCCAAATGAAGGAAGGTAATGTTGTCTTCGGTGCTTATGTTCACATGCGACTCATTGCTCTACAGTACTAGCATCAAGCACATCAGTACGTAGCATCAACAGGTTAGTGTTCATCACGAACGTGGTTTTTCAGTCAGTACAATGTTTACAAATGCGGAGTTGGCAGATGCCCATTTGATGTATGGATTAGCACGGGGCAATAGCCGTGGCGCGGTACGTTTGTATCGAGACAGATTTCCAGATCGAAGGTGTCCCGACAGGAAGACGTTCGAAGCAGTTGATAGGCGTCTTAGGGAGCACGGAACATTCCAGCCTATGACTCGCGACTGGGGAAGACCTAGAACGACGAGGACACCTGCATTGGACGAAGCAGTTCTTCGTGCAGTTGACGATAACCCTAATGTCAGCGTCAGAGAAGTTGCTGCTGTACAATGTAATGTTGACCACGTCACTGTATGGAGAGTGCTACGGGAGAACCAGTTGTTTCCGTACCATGTACAGCGTGTGGAGGCACTATCAGCAGCTGATTGGCCTCCACGGGTATACTTCTGCTAATGGTTCATCCAACAATGTGTCAATCCTCATTTCAGTGTAAATGTTCTCTTTACGGATGAGGCTTCATTCCAACGTGATCAAATTGTAAATTTTCACAATCAACATGTATGGGCTGACGAGAATCCGCACGCAATTGTGCAATCACGTCATCAACACAGAATTTCTGTGAAAGTTTGGGCAGCCATTGTTGGTGATGTCTTGATTGGGCCCCGTGTTCTTCCACCTACGCTCAGTGGAGCACGTTATCATGATTTCATACGGGATACTCTACCTGTTATGCTAGAACATGTGCCTTTACAAGTACGACACAACATGTGGTTCATGCACAATGGAGCTCCTGCACATTTCAGTCGAAGTGTTCGTACGCTTCTCAACAACAGATTCGGTGACGGATGGATTGGTAGAGGCGGACCAATTCCATGGCCTCCACCCTCTCCTGAGCTCAACCCTCTTCACTTTCATTTATGGGGGCATTTGAAAGCTCTTGTCTACGCAATCCCGGTACCAAATGTAGAGACTCTTCGTGCTCGTATTGTGTACGGCTGTGATACAATACGCCAATCTCCAGGGCTGCATCAGCGCATCAGGGATTCCATGCGACGGAGGGTGGATGCATGTATCCTCGCTAATGGAGGACATTTTGAACATTTCCTGTAACAAAGTGTTTGAAGTCACGCTGGTACTTTCATTTGCTGTGTGTTTCCATTCCATGATTAATGTGATTTGAAGAGAAGTAATAAAATGAGCTCTAACATGGAAAGTAAGCGTTTCCGGACACATGTCCACATAACATGTTTTCTTTCTTTGTGTGTGAGGAATGTTTCCTGAAAGTTTGGCCGTACCTTTTTGTAACACCATGCAAATCATTCTGTACCGCCTCCAACCACAGAGATCTGCAAAATGTCAGCTTCATCCCCTCGCCGTTTCGCTCCTATACGCAGCCGCTGATGTACCAAGAAATGGATGACCTTGAATCCAGCTTCACTTGTGATCTTTTCTCCTGCTCTGAGCGTGGGCTACTAAGTGAGTATGTCGTGACCCACGCTGGATTATCTCTTTTCTCTATAAGAGTATTATGGGGCGTTTCCTTAGAGCGTGCAAAAATTTAACAGGACATAGAGGATGGTCCACCGAACAATTTAAGGCAGAGAACCTGGGTTCGGAAAAGCCCGCTAAAGGAGATAATAGGAATAAAATCACGTCACTGTGTACTTTTTTATTTACATTAGTTACAGTTAACTGCAAATACCATCACTGACAGAATGAACGTATCATTTGTACTGTATCTTGCAAAATGCGCTGAAATTGACGGCCATCAACCTCAATGCTGGCATGACATCGGCGAACTAGATTCTAACGCACCCTGACAGATACTCCCGGTGTGTTTCGAATCACATCACAGGCAGCTACAAGTCTGGCAACTAATTCCACCTCGGTATCCACCGTGGTCTCATACACAAGTGACTACATTAGATATCCTCTTAGGAAATAATTAAGAGGATTCAGGTCAGGTGACCTCGCCGGCCATGGAATAAGTCCTCCGCTTGCAATCCAGCGACAAGGTAATACAGCATTCAGATGGTTGCAGACATCCACACTGAAGGGAGGTGGTGCACCGTCACGATGAATCCACATCCCCTCACGAACAGCCAAGTGGACCATGTAAATACGAAACAACAGAGCCACCTTATGGACAAGTAAAGTAAACAACTGCATCAAGACTTCCCAATAATCAGACTCGTCCTCCTTGTTTTCTTGCAGGAAATAAAGAATGTACATGCAAATAAACTGCACAGAACGTGTAAACTTGTATGCATGTTAGTTGTAAATAAGCTGGAAAACAGTAATGCTAGACAAAGCGGTAGACAAGTTCACTTCCATATCTCCTTAACCTGGCTTCTCCGTCCCCAGGTTTCCTACTTCAGATTGTTCAGTGGAACATTCTCTACATCCTAGCAAAGAGTTCTCAGAAGCGGGGATATTGCAAGCAGGACCAGCAAGCCGTGGACATAAGCTGGCGAAAAGCCAAAGGGTCGTCATCACCCTTACCAGCAACAACAAAATGTATAATGTGACCAACCAGCCAAATTGCTGTACTGATCTTTGTCCTTGGAAAAAATAAGTAGCTGGGGGCAGAATTAGATCAATGGAGTACGCAACTTCAACATACCGAGTGAGGAAAGCCAACTGCTTCCTGAGCCATGACCACTTTGCTAGGTGGCCACGACAAATAAACTACTACTGCAGCGTATCTAGGGACGCACATCTACTGCATTTTATCCGTGATTTCCACCAGCGAGAGTCTATGTTGTATCAGGAGTAGTGACTAATAGTCGACCACCCTGTACCAGGAGGAGGCCGCTGTCCTTGATAGAGCTCGGAGCCAGTTTTCCAGGATATTGGCAGTTGTAATTGTTCAGCGGGCTGGGGCAGAGACCCCTTCCCAATGGGTTTAAACGGTCATCCTGCGAGTCCAATGTGCTAACCACACATCACATCACATCATCAGCATACGCTCGAACAGCTAGAGTCGTTCCAAAAAAGCGTCCAACCCTGAACGTGGGATCCAGCCTCCTGAAGCAGCGGCTGCAGAGATAAGACAAACAAAGACATCGACAGCGGGCTCCCCTCTGGCACTCTCAGATGGATGGTTATCGGTGCGTCAATTGCTCATTGGCAACTACCGAAGTTGCAACGCCCATTAACAATACTCTACGAGCCTCAACAGTAAACACAATCGTCTCCGAGATCCGAAGCAGACATTCATGATTTACACGATCGAAAGGCTTATTAAAATAAAAAAATGCAAAGGCACAATGGACAGAAGTAATGGTAGCAACCGAAACCACATCCCGGTATTTGGCTACAGGGGTGAGAACAGAGCGACCAGGAAGACGACTTTGATACTCGCCGACGACAGTCTCCAGCAAGGCAGACGTCATGCGAGTCATCGCTTTGGCATTGCCCTACAATCACAGTTCAGTAACGTGAGAGGACGAACGTAATGTGACGCCCAAGGTGGGTCAAAAACGCAAATACATTCCTTGCGAAGCTCGCCCATACCTAGTAAATTTTTAGCAGGAGAAGTAACAATAAGATCATACACTATGTGATCAGAAGTATCCGGACACCTGGCTCAAAATGACTTACAAGTTCGTGGCACGCTCAATTGGTAATGCTGGAATTCAATATAGTGGTGGTCCACCCTTAGCCTTCATGACAGCTTCCATTCTCGCAGGCATACGTTCAATCAGGTGCTGGTAGATTTCTTGGGGAATGGCAGGCCATTCTTCAGAAAGTGCTGCATTGAGGAGAGGTATCGATGTCGGTCGGTGAGGCCTGGCACGAAGTCGGCGTTACAAAACATCTCCAAGGTGTTCTATAGGATTCAGGTCAGGACTCTGTGCACGCCAGTCCATTACAGGGATGTTATTGTCGTGTAACCACTCGGCCACACGCCATGCATTATGAACAGGTGCTCGATTGTGTTGAAAGATTCAGTCGCCATCCCTGAACTGCTCATCAAAGGTGGGATGCAAGAAGGCGCTTAAAACATCGATGAAGGCCTTTGCTGTGATAGTGCCACGCAAAACAACAAGGGGTGCAAGCCTCCTCCATGAAAAACAAGACCACACCATAACGCCAGTACTGGGACAGAATTCGTGTCACCCTAAATACCATTATCCTAGATGGCAGCGATGACGTCATCGAAGATGGAGGCGATGACGTCTCCAAGATGGTGGCCGTGATGTCATCTGATGACATCATCTAAGATGGCTGATTTTGACGGCAAGTATGAAATTTAGCGGGAAGATAGGTCAATTTGGCTACCTCCACTAACCTAACACCCCTCTCCTCCCCTCCGTTAGAAAATGGCGGGAAGTTCAAATTCCAACAGGATAATGCATCACACCTCTACTAACCTAAGATAATCGTGGAAAGATCGGTCACTTGGATTACCTCCACTAACCTAAATCACCCCACCGCCACCTCCTCCTAGGGGTTTGTGGGAAAAATACTTGACTGGTGCTGGGCTGCTGGAGAGAGGAAGGAGTGTACTTTATTTATTTTGGAACAATTTATTTAGGGATGAAGTATATTTATTACACTGATACAAAAGACATGCTCTGGCACGCTGGGGGTCACACCACACAACCTACAGACACGCAAACCACTAAAAGACTCTCCAAACATGCTTGCCAATAATCAACTGTCGAAATCATGCACCAGTCTTTCTTTAAGCAAATTGAGCCACTACCGCCATAGAGTGTGTGTGCTCACCATGAGGCCCGGACTCCAACTGACTTAATACACATTACCACCAGCAGGGGGGGCTGCTGTGACGTCATCTACTGAGGCGAGTACCGTATGTTCACCTAGGCACCATTGCTGACGTGACTGGGCGGGAGTGCGGACGCTCCAGGGTCGTGTGCGCCGCCAAAGCCATGAGCCACCGCCGGATGCAGGTGAAAGTTGCCTCTATTTTAGTAGTAGTAGTAGTAGAGGGGTTTTTTGGGCGCACGACAGCAAGGTCTTCAGCGCCCGTTCAGTATCATAGTGAGATGGGTGTCAAGAAAAAACTCAGAACATTTACATAAAACGGAACATAAAACACGGGGAACAATCATTGGAAAATATGTGCTCACCCACACCGAAGCGTGGAATGAAGCAGGGCGTCAGCAGTAAAACATGGACAACACAGGAAGAAAAACGGAGAGGGAGCTCAAACAATGTAGCAGATGGAAGTGGCTTGCTGACCGCAAGGAAAAACTGGGAGGAGTCAGCCACTCTGCAATACACTAAAACCTCCAGCCTAAAAGTTTAGGCCAGAGTCGAGACACATGACAAAACTTAAAAACCCTAGACACACACGTCTCATCGTTAGCTAAAACACAAGGCAGATCCCCATAAACTTGTGCTTCTGCCCTTGCATCACGGTATAAAATGCATTCGGTTAAAATGTGCCGGACAGAGATGTGCACACCAGAAGCATCACAAAACGGAGGATCCTCCCGCCGTAATAAATAGCTATGCGTCAGAGGACAGTGCCCTATCCTAAGACGTGTGAGGGCCACCTCTTCCCGCCTGAGCAGCCGGCAGGACGAACGCCACGGCCGAGTGGTTGACTTTACCGACCGCAGTTTATTGGCCGTCACCGCCAGCCATTCGTCCTCCCACAACTCCATGCACTTCCTTTGGAGTGCAGCGATGACTGACTGCAAGGGGATAGGACACTGGACCACATCCTGCTCTCTGCAGGCCTCCTTGGCAGCCCGATCGGCCTGTTCATTGCCCCATATGCCTACATGACCAGGCACCCAGCAGAAGGATACCTCCTTACCCCGCCGTTGGAGTAAGTACAGTTGGCCATGTATCAGCTGGACCATCTCCTCAGTCGGGTATAGGTTCTGCAGTGATTGTAAGGCACTAAGAGAATCGGAGCAGAGAAGAAATCGATCGCCCCGAACACGATTCATCTGCTCCAGTGCCTTCAGGATCGCGTGGAGCTCCGCTGCGAAAACGGTATATTCAGCAGGGAGGCGAATCCGGGCAATATGATCAGGGAACACCACAGAACAGCCAAGGAAGGTCTCCTGTTTGGAGCCATCAGTGTAAACGACAGTGAAACCGTGATGCACATCTAAAATGTTAAAAAACAGTGACTGGAATGTAAAATCTGGCGTGCCATCCTTCTTAAAACGAGTCAAATCTAAAATAAGTTTGGGCCTCCGGAGGAGCCAAGGTGGAGATCTGCTCCAACCGCGACGTAAAACACGAAGACCAGCCATAGACATTGCAGCGAGACAATCCTGTGCACGAATCCCATAGGGCTGCGTCGCACGTTGCCGGTTATGAAATAACCGTGCCAGAGGAGGCTGAGCAACGGTATGGTATGCAGGTGTGTATGGTGTGGACAAAGTTTTATACGCCTGGCGTACCGTAAGTAGCCGTCGCCGCAAATGAAGTGGCGGTTCACCAGCCTCTGCACAGAGGCTTGGTATGGGGCTAGTTCGGAATGCCCCAGTGGCCAACCGAAGCCCTTCATGGTGGACAACGTCCAAAATCTTTAAGTACGAAGGCCTCGCAGACCCATACACCGTGCACCCATAATAGAGCCGAGATCGCACAAACGCCCTGTAAAACTGGAGCAGACAAGTCCTGTCAGCTCCCCATGTACTGTGGCTAAGACATTTTAAAATACTTAAAGCCTGAAGCGACCGCCGTTTCAGGTCTTTAAGATGAGGTAACCACGTGAGCCTCGAGTCAAAAATGAGCCCCAGAAATCTCACCGTGTCTTTAAAAGTAAGAATAGTGTCCCTCAAGCGCAACTCAGGAAAGGTGAAAATCGAACTAGAACGGTTAAAAAGAACACATACAGACTTCTCGGTGGATAACTTAAATCCACTCTTCAGCGCCTGCCTCTATTACTTTTACTTTTATACGAATTTCACGTCGTCCTGGGCCTTAATGGCAACGGTAATTAGTCCTCAGCAAGTAGTGTTTTTCTCTTGTTTTAAACGTGCAAGACTTTAATGTGGCGTCTGGAGTTTTTATGTTCCGGGAACTGCTTGATTGCCACAGGCCTTTCATCTTCCTCGTATTTCGTTTATTTTTAGTCACATTCCTCGACCTCTTTGTGGGTCTTTGTATACAATCCCCCTTTGTTTGGTTTGCTTGCCTCACTAGCTCATCAGTCACGCAGCTGTATTTCAGTTTTTATTTTTCTCCACGAGCCAGATGTTGGTGTTTCCTCGTCTAATATTACCCTCGTTGCGGTCCCCTGTCATTCGAAGTCTGCCTTATCCTTAAGTATCATAATTTGTCTCACCTGTTTATGGGATTTTTTCCTGGTTACATGTTTCAAAAAATTTGTATGTTCTAATTTGCCCCTATTGTTCTCAGTTCGTTGATAATAAATTTTCAGCCTTTTTCGTATTGATGATAATCCTATAATTACATCTACAGCTCCTTCCTGCTCTTCCTGAGAGCTAATTTAGAGTCTGCGGAAGAGAGTAGATGTTTCAGATTTATTATAACTTGACACAATCACAGCCACGGCACTAGTCTCACCTTGTGTCTGCAAAAATTTTGGCAATGATGCTTCTGTCATTCTGGTAGTAGGCTAACATGCAGCGACAGATTATCATTGAGTTGAATGGGCGTCTTGGTGACAACCACGGTTAAGATTTTTAGGTACAACTTTCAGATAAAAAATGAAGGAAAAAGATGCTAAAACAAGGTAAAGGTAAAAAAGAGACAAAAAGTGCTGATTTACTCAACTAACTCAAAAAAACTCTTTCTCCTATTCTAGTTTATTGAGTTACAAACACTTAAATCAAATCAGTACTCCACAGAAGAAGGAAAAAGCACGAAGATGTTGATCATCGAGACATTAAACGTTTCTACATTTTGAAAAAGAAATCTGTTTCAGTTAGGAGATAGAATGTTTTTGTAGTTGCTAAAGCCTCTTTCGACACTGACACAAAATAGCGGGGCAAACTTTGTATTCACCCGGAGTGAAAAATCTACAGATATCGCAAATTCCTTAGTATCCAGATCTTTCTGAAGACAACTCGATTTTATCTTTGCCAAACCGTCTAACGGCTCCCTCACGGAAGCAAAAGTACACCACTGTTTCTCCTTTTCAGGACCTTCTTTTTGTAATCGTTTAATAAATAAGAAAATTAATAAATAAAGAAATAAAATAATAGGTGCAGTCAGATACTTGTAACCATGGACATAAAATAATTCTGTATGCAAATTACGTATTTTCTCCAGTACCAGAAGTTGCTGTGCCTTGGAAATTTCACTTGAGTGGGCTGGAGCAAAAAACCGCACAAACTCTGTTGTCAAAATCCTCACACAGCCTAGTAGCACACACAGTCGAAGATCCAACGAGTAATGACCGCGAAATCTGGATGCGGCAGGCCAGTAATTTCCCTACAGGCAACAACACGGCTCGGAGCTTTCAGTAGAATTCTTCTTCAGCGCAGATATGAATTGATTTGTGATGTCACCTTTGTTCTCTATAACTCCACAAAACTGTTGAAGGTCATTGACCAAACGTGTTATGTGCTTCAATTCCAGGAACAAAAGATTTCGTTCGTTAACTGGTGGAACCAGGTATGGAGTTTGTTCCGTAACCATCAGAAGAGCTTTTTCAAATTTGATACCGATAGGCCACAGTTACTGACAGAAGTCCATGATTTATTGCATTACTGTACTGGAAACGGCTTGCTGTAGGTCATGCATTTTTTACAACATGGGCTTAACTTTCTCCCCTGCTAAGGGAAAAGCTAATGTTCAAAGTACTGAGCCTATGGTTTCATTTAGAATGATTCCCACATCGCAGTCAGCACTTTCTCCTTGATTCTTTATTTGGTTTCTTGGTAAAAAGGCTCCATGTACTTTTTTTCTTAAATTCTTCTGATCGGACATTAAGACCTCTGCGTATCTTTGAAGAAGTCCCTTGAAGAGTGGATGGCTCACCTTACTGACTGGAATCGCTGTTTGTACAAAGCTGCACACAAATCATTGTTGACTTGCTCCGCATATTAGCTTTTTGGAGAACACTGTCCAGATGCATTTCGTGATAGTGTTAGAGACTGCCTTGATTTTTTTGTTTGAAAAGTCTTGTTATTTTGAAGCTTGGACCCGGAAACGTGTTTTTTGTGCCGTCTTGCTGATGTTTTTCATTTAGCAAAATTTCGAACTCTTAAATAGTACATCGCTTAGCCCATCAGCTTCTATGGAACCGTGTTTGAATTCCTGGGCCAGAACAAGAAAATCGGCGTTGGATACCTTCGGCATGGTAAAATCTAGTAATATACATGTTTAGTAACAGACACATTCACGAGCAGCGGGCTACAGATTCTGGCGAAATTTTAATTGTTGCAGTTTTTTTATATCGATAAATGAGAGAAAGAGGATTTTCAGTACACAAAATTATTATTCATTGGCGAAGGTGTATTTTCGCTCCAGCGTTTACTGAAAGAGGTAGACTTACTATTCTCATCTCACTGCAAGCTGAGGAGACTTTAACTGAAGGTTAAACACTTTTTATTGATTGGAAACCATATACAAATGCAATTAAACTCTCAAGTCATTTCACTTATAAACATTAAAATGCACTCAACAAGATTACTGAAAAGCAACAGTATAAGAAAAAAGGGGATTATGGACGTAGTTTGAGGAAAAAACGGATAAAGGTCCGAAAAAATGGAAAAAAGGGAAATGAAAAACTATGTCTTTACGCAACTGAGGGAAAATTTCTCACTGTGGTATCTTTCCGAAGAACTGTAATTTACCTTAAGAAAAAGTTGCACACCTAAAAATTCTAACATTAGTGATCACCATTGCTTTCGTTAAAAATTTGTTTTGGTTTGCTACACATCGAAGTTATCGGTGTCAGCCTTCAAATGTTTTCTTACTTATTGGGTTGAAACAACTGAAATTTATTATTCCTTTAAAATTTCCGGACTATCGAGCTATGGTCGGTGAACAGTTTTATTCATCATTGGCCGTAAAACTCAGCATCATACACAACTGGCCATTATAATTGCTACACCAAGAAGAAATGCAGATCATAAACTGGTATTCATTGGACAAATATATTATACAAGAACTGACATGTTATTACATTTTTACGCAATTTGAGTGCGCAGATCCTGAGAAATCAGTACCCAGAACAACAACCTCTGGCCGTAATAACGGCCTTGATACGCCTGGGCATTGAGTCAAACAGAGCTTGGCTGGCGTGTACAGGTACTGCTGCCCATGCAGCTTCAACACGATACCACAGTTCATCAAGAGTAGTGACTGGCGTACTGTGACGAGCCAGTTGCTCGGCCACCATTGACTAGACATTTTCAATTTGTGAGAGATCTGGAGAATGTGCTCGCCAGGGCAGCAGTCGAACATTTTCTGTATCCAGAAAGGCCCGTACAGGACTTGCAACATGTGGCCGTGCATTATCCTACTGAAATGTAGGGTTCCGCAGGGATCGAATGAAGGGTACAGCCACGGGTTGTAATACATCTGAAATGTAATGTCCACTGTTCAAAGTGCCGTCAATGCGAACAAGAGGTGACCAAGACGTGTAACCAATGTCACCCCTTTCCATTACGCCGGGTGATACGGCAGTATGGCGATGACGAATACACGCTTCCAATGTGCGTTCACCGCGATTTCGCCAAACACGGATGTGACCATCATGATGCTGTAAACTGAACCTGGATTCGTCCGAAAAAATTACGTTTTGCCATTTGTGCACCCAGGTTCGTCGTTGAGTACACCATGGCAGACGCTCCTGTCTGTGATGCTGCGTCAAGGGTAACCGTAGCCATGGTCTCCGAGCTGATAGTCCATGGTGCTGCAAACGTTGTCGAACTGTTCGTGCAGATGGTTGTTGTCTTGCAAACGTCCCCATCTGTTGACTCAGGGATCGAGACGTGGCTGCACGATCCGTTACAGCCATGCGGATAAGATGCCTGTCATCTAGACTGCTAGTGATACGAGGCCGTAGGGATCCAGCACGGCGTTCCGTATTGCTATCCTGAACCCACCGATACCATATTCTGCTAACAGTCATTGGATCTCGACCAACGCGAGCAGCAATGTCGCGATACGATAAACCTCAATCGCGATAGGCTACAATCCGACCTGTATCAAAGTCGGAAACGTGATGGTACGCATTTCTCCTCCTTACATGAGGCACCACAACAACGTTTCACCAGGCAACGCCGGTCAACTGCTGTTTGTGTATGAGAAATCCATTGGAAACTTTCCTCGTGTCAGCACGTTGTAGGTGTCGCCACCGGCGCCAACCTTGTGTGAATGCTCTGAAAAGCTAATCATTTGCATATCATAGCCTCTTTTTCCTGTCGGTTAAATTTCGCGTCTGTAGCACGTCATCTTCGTTGTGTAGCAGTTTTAATGGCCAGTAGTGTATAATGGTGAAAGAATAATAAAACCAGTTGTTAAGTAGGAACTGTTACTACACATAAACACACACACACACACACTCACTCTCTCTCTCTCTCACACACACACACATACACACACACACACACACACGCACACACACACACACACACACAAATGGTTCAAATGGCTCTGAGCACTATGGGACTTAACATCTGAGGTCACACAAACACACACACACACACACACACACACACACACACACACACACACACTCACTCTCTCTCTCTCTCTCTCACACACACACACACACACACACACACACATACACACACACACACACACACACACACACACACACACACACACACACAAATGGTTCAAATGGCTCTGAGCACTATGGGACTTAACATCTGAGGTCATTAGACCCCTAGAGCTTAGAACTACTTAAACCTAACAAACCTAAGGACATGACAAACATCCATACCCGAGGCAGGATTCGAACCTGCGACCGTAGCGGTCGCGCGGTTCCAGTCTGAAGCGCCTAGATCCGCTCGGCCTCTCCGGCTGGCCACACACACACACACACACACACACACACACACACACACACACACCGTGAATAATAGTTGATCACTGTAACAGCGCTAGAACCATCCACGTGATATCTATTTAGCATTTCTTAAAAGGTCGTAAAGTGTAGAATATTCATGCTGAAAATAAAAAAGTTTGAAATTTGATATGAAGATGTGCATGCTTGATCACATGAGACAAGTCAAATCATTCACTCAGAACAGGAAAAATCTTTCGTCTGCTAGTCTCAATAGCAGACCTCTCACATCACGCACATTATAATTAGCACTAAATTCGTATCCTAATTACGTAAAATAAAGGGAAGTTTCTCTTTTAATTCAGGGTTCATCCTTCTCTTCAAGCATGACAACCAGATAATTAAAATAGGTTTCACAGCGAGCAGTACATCGTAAACATCACACGCAGATGTCCTTCTGCTGGATAGGAAGAAATAATAGTGGGTAACAAATATGCGACGTCAAAGGACAACCTGATCTCTTCTCCATGGACTGATCATAGTGGTTCATAGATTTCTTGTAGTCTCCACTTGTAACTTTTATTGGTGCTCAGATAGAAGTTTTATGTCGTTGACACATCTCCTTTATGTCACCTACGAAGGCCTCTGCACACAATGGGGCAACACTCCACTATACAGCGTGCTCTGCCTATGCGCCTACCTTCACTCTTTCGCTACTCTCCATTGCACAAGACCAAATCTTCACCAGACGTCACACCTTTTTGATTTTTCTGTTTTTGATAGTAAGCAGAAGATTTAATCAGCACTTCGACGTCATCACGGCGTCATCTGTGTGTACGAGATTGTTGTAGCTGCTACAATAAGTACTTTTTGAACCTAAATTGTATAACAATGCTCCAGACCGTAGCGCCTAGAACCGCTCGGCAACTCCGACAGGCACTTCAGCCTACTGTTCATCCATCACCACTAAATTGTGATCTGAGTCTATATCTGCTCCTGGGTACGCCTTACAATACAGTATCTGATTTCGGAGTCTCTGCCTGACCATTATGTAATCTAATTGAAATCGTGGCCTTATCCATGTATACCTTCTTCTTTTGTGATTCTTGAGCAGAGTATTCGTTATTAACTACAGAACTACATTATTCTTTCTCCTCGCTCATTACTAGTAGCAAGTCCATATTCTCGGTACACGGAGGAAATGTTTCTGTCTGGCTCCACTGATGCCACACCTCTATTGAACTCAAACAGAAGAATATGTTAGAAATGTTCAGATTTCTCCTCTCCATTTTCTAGCGTCCAGAGATCCTCTCACTATCTCCAAATGACGAAATGACAATATGAAACCTCAAATAGCAACAGTGAACTACACATAATAAATTACAGTCGATAAATAGATCCATAGCAGCCGGAAAACCAGCATTTAAAACAAAAAGCTATGCACTTTCTCACAAACTTTCTACGCAGCGATGGGCTTTCTTCTTTCCCATCCGTTCTCAAAGAGGTCTAGTTTTAATCTCTTGATCGCTATAGCGAATTGCTGTTTCCTTACATTGGATGAAACTTCTAAGTGTGTGAGTGGTGCGTTACATATGGATGAAACTTCTAAGTGTGTGAGTGGCGCGTTACATTACGCAGTTTTCGAAGTTGAAAGGTGATAAACAACCTGCACTAGAACGTAATGGCGTGGATTTTTCATTGGCATCACCACCCCAAGGAAGTTTCGTCAAATGGGGAAACAAAACTCAAAATGTAATGTAAAACTTGAACTAGTCGTCTGAAGATGAAACTGTCGGTTCGAAACCGGTAACGGCGCTATTTAAGTAAATAAACAGCATTATAAAATGTGGCTGGTTGCTGTAATCTGCCGGCCGAAGTGGCCGTGCGGTTAAAGGCGCTGCAGTCGCAGGTTCGAATCCTGCCTCGGGCATGGATGTTTGTGATGTCCTTAGGTTAGGTAGGTTTAACTAGTTCTAAGTTCTAGGGGACTAATGACCTCAGCAGTTGAGTCCCATAGTGCTCAGAGCCATTTGAACCATTTTTTGCTGTAATCTTCTGTGCAAGAGTCAACCTATACATGTTGCAACATTTATGGACACAATTTTTGCAAGAATCATCATCGTCAGAATGTTGTGTTTCTCCTTTGATGTCAATTATCAGCAGATGACGACCTTTATTGATGTAAAGTATTTTAATAAATTTGACGTCTTTTTCACTTCTTTTTACCTGAAATAAGTACAGAAATACCGGCTGTTTTATTTCTGTTTTTAGCTTCTGATTTGCCTGGAAACGATAATTATGTGAAGCCGAAATTGCGGTGTAAATGCTGCGGCGCACCCACTCACGTGAAACTGGGAGGCGCGCCCACCGGAGAATTGACAACAGTGTAAACATTTTGTATTTTTGTAGTAGCATACTTTCCTCCCACGTCTAACGTAACACAATATTTTATTTTGCTTATTATGATTTGCATCTCAAAATTCTGTCTTTTTAGGGGCACTTTTATACTCCCTTTAAAATTTCAGGGACCATGAAATTCCGTTTTGTAACTTGGTTTTCCTCAGTGTTCTGTCTGCTCAAGTGCTTGAATTATTCTTCTAATTATGGGTTATTTCACCTAATCAGGATTTTTCTCAAACTGACGACAAGAACATGTGGTATTAGTATGTCGCTTACTGCCATATCTGCATATGACATTACACTCAGGATTTTAACATTTAAACTTATAGTCTCTGGCTAGACCCTGGAGCATAGCGGCCCATTCCTTGAAAATTCGAGAATGTTTCTTGTATGCTCCGTGATATCTGTGCCATGATGCCGCAACGAGGATTTTCATTTTGAAGTACTCAGTTTTTTTAAAAATCTGCATGTTTTTCAACTAAATTATTAATGTCGGCTTCGGCATTAGAAAACAAAAACGCTCACTGCGCTACTTCATCTGTTGGTCTGTGCGCCGTAAAATGCTGCTCCATCCGGGCCATTTAATCTGTCCATTTTTTCTTCTGCTGGTCAAATGAAGGGCATCCTGGAGTCGTTCTCTGGACTTCGTCTTTCCATTTTCTTTTTCTTCCGGCTTGACCAGCAGCTTTTCCTACATCCTACTGATGAGCTGCAGCAGTTGCAGTTTTGCATCGTTTTGTTGTACCACCTGAAAATATACTCACCAGAGTTAACCGTTCTTCATCTTTTCTTCCTGAAAAACGTTAGTCAGACAATGCTCTTTCCTAAGAAGCAAGCCCAAAAATTTTGAAAATTATGCACAATTTAAGTAAAAATTTCAGGCATGTTAATTTTTCTCGATACTGTGGTATTCCAAAACACTGAGTCCTTGAATGCTTTTCACAGACTGTGCTTAATGCACTAGGTCTGTTGAATAATCCTTATACCCTTGTTATCAAAAACGTGGATGTTGCAGTTTCACTTGTACATCGACGACAAACCCCGAGGTACCGCTGATACGTCAGTGCGAACAAGAGAGCTGCACCCAGCCAACAGCTTCAGGCACGCCAGTCATACAAAACCCAAGCAATGAAATGACTAAAAATTCAAATTCCAAAACACTCATTCATTCAAGGTCACAAATACTCGAGTTCGGGAAGTGCTTGGTGAATAATGCTAGCCTGTGTCCATTCAGTTCCAGGCGGTAAACACTAGCGTCCTCTTTCTGATGCAGACACTGCCGTGGTGCTGTTGTACATTGTCGATGAGCAGGGGACCTCACAAGGGGAAGGCCTCAGACACTGCCAACCGATTCGGCTCAGACTTGGCAGGTCGCCTGTGTACAACCGAAAACGAAGGGCTCTAAGATATTTTGGCCCGACACCCCTGCGTTTTTGAGAAAATCACCCCTAAAGGTTATTACGAGCAATCGACTCAAAATTGGAGGGATCGATAGATAATTGTAAATAGAGCATTTTTCATCATCAGGTATGGGGTCCGAAAACGCAAACTTTTCCAGAAATCGAGGAAAGAAACTTTTACAACTGTCCCTTCAGTACCCACATGGTAATCGCTAATCGCCGACATCGCCGATTGCGCAACGGCGAAGGTAAGTGGCTGGGAATCGGAAAACCCGGGTTCGAATCTCGATGAAACCGAGCGGATGTCATTCTATTCTATTGTATTTTTTCAATTCTCAATTGATAGGGATAGGCAGGTTAATAAGGTAAGTAAATCAATAAGGAATGATAATAATAAGGTAGGCAAACTAATTTCCAAACGCCGTGAGTTAGTGAAGTATTAAACTTTTAAGCCTTGTCAGGTGAAAACAACTCCGAGTAAGAGTGCTGCGAATTCCTCACGAGGGATCACAGACAGCCAACCGCGTACGCTTGTTTACAGCGAGGCACGGGACAGAATGGACGCGGGTAGTGTTTTATGTTGTCCCGGTTGCCTCTTCGTCATATCATAGTTGTGAACCTGGAAGAGTGAAGGTGTCCAGCTCGAGCTTTATAGAAGTCAATCGGAAAGAGTTGTTTTCCGTCATTAGGCTGCCGCGAACCTCACGGGTACATGTAGTGATTTTTCCATCGTTAATGCGCCGAATGAAATGCATTTTGTGAATGAATACAGTGTTCTTCTGTAAGTAACATATGACGAGTAGTGTATGTAGTTTGTAGTAATTAGCTCGTCTGTTTATGCCGTAGTAACTAGTTATTGTTTGTTGTGTCATATCTTTCACGTGCATAATCTGAATAATGGAGGATGTACACCCTTCGACTAGCGCTGTAATATATAGTTGGGAGCCTGTCACAAACGATGGCAAAGGGGAAGTTACCGACGCTGTTTCGGTTGTTTTGGTTTGTAAAAGTGTTGCAAGACACATGCATTATCAATGCAGTACCGGAAGCAGGCAGTTCTGTTTCTCGGCGTTCCAGATTGATAGGAGAGGCTATCGTCGAGCGATTTATGGAGCTGACGAACGAAATGACTTTTGTTGATACTGAAGTACTATACCATCAAGACGAAGCAGAAGGTGATGCAGTGGAAGATATCCCGACTAGTGAATCGCAAAATGGTCATAAGACTTTGGAAATCTCCACGTCATTGGGAATATGTGCTTCACCTGTTCCCGAAGAGTATTACGAACCGGTTACTAAACGATTAAACTACGACGCTACACCCCTTGAAGTAAAAGTAAAGGTGGTAGTGCTACCCACGAATCATCCAAATTGGAACTTACAAACACTGTAAAAGAATGGAGCAACAACAGCCCTGAAAAGGAAGAAGGATTGAAATTATGGGTAAGTGATATCGTTAAAGGAGGGACAAGATGCGACAAATACCAGGCGATAAATAAGTGGACATACGACCGATTTGTCAAATCTCGTTGTCGTAACGAGAATGTAACAACGGGACTACTTCAGGATTGGGCTGCAGGTGCAGCGCTTCAATATACGGCAAACAAGGATTTTACGTTTGCTGCGTCAGTATCTTGGGCAACAAATTTCAAATCGGAGTCTAAAATTAGTCAACGGAACGTCACTAAATACGCCTCTCATAAGGCGGTACAAAATATAGAAGATATACAGAAAGTGGCGGCTGTTTTCAGCAAGCAAACGGCGTCACTTATGACCGGTTTTAATCGTGATTACGTGATCAACATCGATCAGGTGAACATTGGACGCACGTTATCGCATACGGGAGAAAAACGAATCCTTGTCGAAGTTGGTAGTAAAAACAAACTAACACATTCGTACACGGCGCAATATGCCATGACACCCTCTGGAAAAGTGTTGCCTAAGGTTTTCCTGTGTTTACAAGAAACGAATGCTATATTTTGTCCTCGGGTTATAGAAGAGGTCAATCGTTTAACCGACTCGTTGAAAAATGTTTACATTACCTGCTCCAAATCCGGGAAACCGACGAATGTGATTTACAGAACATTTCTTGAGAATGTTTTAAAACCATACGTTTCTGATTACAAGTTTTGTCTAATATTGGATTCCTGGTGTGGACAAATTAATACTACAATATATGACACAATGTTTATAGATGGTGGTGGTCAGCCGACGTGCACAGTACAAGTAACACCGCCAAATTGCACACCTGTGTGCCAACCGTGTGATGTTTATTTCTATCACCAGGTTAGAAACATTATTTCCAGGCTTCAGAATTGCAGTGTGCTTCTAGAAACACAGCGGGCATTGCACAACCGCACAGATGCAATAACTATTCACAGCATAATTCATAACCAACTTTCAGCAATTTTTCAGGCAATGATATTGTATCCGTGGTACGCATCAAAATTAATTCCCGAAAAAGACATATTTTTAAATGTAAACCAAGTTTGTTTACCGCCGGCTCTTCGGAAGGAACGGTGTAGCTGTCGAAAGATTGCATTCATTAGATGTTCTTGGTGATGTGAGTATATTTGTTTCCAATGTTTATATGACAAGCACCATCCATCTAGTTGTTCGAAGAAAAGTGAGGACACGCAACAGTGACTGGAAGAGCCATTGTAAAGTGACCTGGAGTACCATTTTAGTTGTTTACTACACCAAGAGGTTTGAGAAATTTATTTGCCTACGTTATAATTATCATTCCTTATTGATTTACTTACCTTATTAACATTCCTATTCCTATCAATTGAGATATGGAAAAATACAAACGAAAAGAATAACATCCGCTACGTTTCTTTGACATTCGAACCCGGGTTCTCCGATCCCCAGCCAAGTTACCTTGGCCGTTGCTCTACCGGCACCGTCGGCAAAAAGCTTTTAATATGTACGTGCAGAAGCGGCAGTTGTAAAAGTTTCTTACCTCGATTTCTGGAAAAGTATACGTTTTCGGACCCCATACCCTATGATGATAAAATGCTCTATTTACAATTATCTATCGATCCCTCCAATTTTGAGTCGATTGCTCGTCATAACGTTTAGCGGTGATTTTCTCAAAAACGCCGGGGTGTTGACCCAAAATGTCTTAGAGTCCTTCGCTTTAGGTTGCACACAAGCGACCTGCCAAATTTGAGCCGAATCTGTTGGCCGTGTCTGAGGCTTTCCCCTTGTCAGTCAGACTCGTCGCAGGAAGTGTGGCGGTTCCTTCTTGGGACAGGTTAGCTGTGATGAAATTGGAGCTGTAGCTGCGATGCGACTGCGATTGTGACTGCGACTGTAACTGGAACTGGAACTCTGACTCTCGCTGGAGCTCTGCCCGTTAATTCGTGGAGCGTTGTTTTTATCCTGGTGCACAGCGATACTAAGCTCCGCACTGTTTGTTTCAGCTGTTGCCTGACATGAAACATAGTGCAAGCAACCCCTGTAGTAAATCACTTGTATATGCTGACGACTCACTTCGCCTGATGCGTATGTTGACCCGCTCAACCCACATTGCTAGAGGGAAGTCTAGTTTGCAGCATTGACATGCTGTCAAGAGTAATGTGCTGCTCATATGTTTGCCTCCAGCACGGACGGTATATCAACAGTAGTATGATATTTCGTGAATCTATACTGAAAGCGACTAAGGAGTTGCCTGGCTTTTAAGACGCAGAGAAAGCGGCGTTGTCTTAGTACTCAGAGTTCCTTCCCATGCAGCTAACGACGGAACCCTAGCAATGTGTCGGGTGGTTATAAGTAAAGTCCATTACTCACAGAAGTCCTGTGTGGGCTATAATTATCTTATGGCAGCGAAACTTGGTAGATATGCTAATGCATTAATGTGGAACCGATTTACGCTAGAAAAAATTGGCCAACAGGTGCAAATCTAACACTGTCAATGCAAGAAACACTTATAGAAATGTTTCCACATGAAATGAATTAAGAATAGGACATGTGTAGAAAACGTCAAACAAGTGAGTAAGGAATAATGTTGATTTTATTACTAACCACCACCTAGACAGTTTGTTCAGTATGAGCACCGGAGTCGTCGACGAAATGCTGCATCCGTAGAACGACATGATAAACAGTTGCTCGCATCAATTTCGGCGGAATATGAGGAACTTCGTCCTTTATACTGGACTTCAGATCAGGTAGAGACCGAACGTGTTCCAGGTTAAATGGTGCAAATGGCTCTGAGCACTATGGGACTTAACTTCTGAGGTCATCAGTCCCCTAGAACTTAGCACTACTGAAACCTAACTAACCTAAGGACATCACACACATCCATGCCCGAGAATGGATTCGAACCTGAGATCGTAGCGGTCGCGCAGTTCCAGACTGTAGCGCCTAGAACCGCCAGGCCGGCTGTACCATGTTAACGCGTTATTTTAGATATCTCCAGAGTCACATGGATTAGATCAGGTGATTTTGCTGAACATGCGTCTGGAAAACCTCTGAAGATAACTATGGATAGAAGGTTGCAAAAGCAGAACTTTCACTGGGAGAGCGACATAAGATGTTGCCATATCTTGCGTTAAAACGGATTTTTCACATAGTCATTCTCTTTCAAAGCAGGAATGAGGTCTCGATAACGTAAAAATGTCACAGTAAAAGCCCTCCGGGTGTATTTTATTCAAAGAAGTATGGGCCGAGAATAAAGATGCTTGTGAATCCACATCACACAGTCAAGTAGGGCGAGTGCAGCGGCTCTTCGTGCACAATACGGCACTTCTGTGCGTTCTCTGTACCCTGTAGAGTACAGTGCTCCTTGTCATCCCTAGTATTTATCCCAGCCACATGTCATCAACTTCGATCCGTGATAGGAACCGAAGAGCAAGTTCAGAATGTTGCTACAGCTTCAGTCGTTCCGCTGTCTGGATATTTCACGTGTACCAGTGTAAAACATACTTCAAAACTTTGCGTACTTTTGACCATGGGATGGACAATATCGGACCCATGGCATCCGCTGCATGGTCAGTTACAGCAACGGCAACATTCACAATAACTTCCACCGGCATAGGACGCGTTCCTCTTCCAGGTGCCACACCTACCTCACCCTTGTTTTCGAATTTCATTACCATCTTCTTTAAAGCATTAAATATCGCGCCTCTCCTGAGACCTTTCAATCGGCGATACTCTCTGAATGCAGCGCTGTAATTGCTGACGTTCACGCAAAACAGCTTCACTAACAGCGCGTAGTCTCTATTCTCGATAGCCGTCTGTTCACTCACGTTATGGCTTGTCAAACGACCCGCATTAACGCATTATAATGTCTACCAAGTTTCGCTGCCATACGGTAATTATATCCCACACTGGACCACCGTTAATAGCTGCAATTTAATTACAACCACCCGGTACCAAAATTACCTGGATGAAGGAAAAAAATTTAAATTGCTTTTTTTCAAAATTCGTAAAAACTTAAAACCATTGAGTGCGATTTATTTAGAACTTTAGTGTGATGCAGTAACGTGCTGTATGGACCTGGTCGCGAGATGATGATGTTTGACACGCTGTAGAGAATATTTAATTCAATTCTTGAACAGAATGTGCATATTTTTAGACAGCATTGTACGGAAAAGTTAATTGTGTTTGGGAGTGGCAATTGTTCGTGCTAAACTGTTCTTCATGGTCTGGGTGATTTGTGCAGATCTGAAATCCAGAGTCTACTGGCATAATTTACAGCATTTAGTAATTTTAGTCTCTCTCTTCTCTTGCTCTCTCAGATAATACTGATTTACTTGGCTCTGATGGTTCAAAAATCGAATTTTTTCCTCAGCAGAGTGAATCGCTTAAAACATGAACTTCTTTTATTTTCTGAAGTGTTCAGGATATCGAAACAGTGTGTCCGGAAAAAATATAGGGACACGTAATTTTGTAAATAGATTAAAAAAGTAACAACGGTCCCTATTTGGCATCTTAAATGATTTACGAAATAAATGGGATCACAGTTTTCTATGAATCATCCTACGCAGTAATTTAGCTTATACACCTCTGTTACGGTATTCAGTGAATCATAGAAAACTACATGTAGTGTTAGGTTAATCATCCGTAGATCATTAACAAAATGGTATCAGACACGTCACTTTAACTCAAAAATTACCACATTCGTGCATGTCGTAATACTACCTCATGTGGTTCTACTTTAGCATGATGTGTTGTACATTTTATGCAGTGTGTACAACTTCTTGTAGACATATTTGCAAACAGGTTTACAATTATCTACAAAATGTTTTCAGACTATTTTCTTGTATCACATTACTGATCACTGCCCACACAACATACAAACATATAATACAGAACACTGTGTTGCACTGCACACTCTCACACACAGAAATGCAAACAAACAAACAAACACTGTGTTGCATTGCACACTCTCACACACCGACAAGCTTACAAACAAACAAACAAACATACACAGACACACACATATAGACAGACAGACAGACAGACATACAGACACACCCGCGCGCGCGCATGCACCCACGCACATTTCAACCGACAGCAGGGCATCGACAATACTTCCGCTATTCTATTGAATTCTTCTTGTTTTCCCCTTGGCTCATCTGAAAATGATGAGTCAGCAGTTCGTCACATGTTGCGTTCAAGAAAACGGAAAGAATTTAGATGTATCCGTCATACATCCTTGACACAGAATTTTATAGTAAGATTCATTAAACTATTATTTTCTGTTCAGGGACAGTTATTTACTACTTGATAACGTTGATTTTTACCATTCCTTACAATTTATTATCTAAATAATCCTCCACTTTGTAGTATGAGTAACATAACTGGTGTTTTTACATGTCTTTTTTTCTGTTTGGGATTTAGTAGTTTCTTTAATTTGCTTGGACAATTTATCTCGCAATTCTGTTTTGTGATGTTTGTTTGTTTACTTCTGGTAAATGTATGTTCAACCTGGATGTTGTTCCATGACCATGAATGCTGCTGTTTGTGAGATAACTGCTTAAGTTCCTCTATGTCCATAATACCTTGATAGATATACTCACGTGGTGCACTTAGAATCACCAGAAGATCTTTATAGCGAGAAACATAGAAAACACGGCACAGCATACCGATGACGTTTGCTTTGTAAGTGCATTTGTGTGATCGATCCACTACAAGTGACAGTCAATATTAACACCAATAAACTTTGTTTACTGTATTGTCTACGAAATTTTCATTAATATTTAATTTTGCAGAATTATTTACCCTCTTTAAGCATAAATTTATGCTGTTGGTTTTCTTTATGTTCGGTGTACGTTTATTGCTTGATGACCTATTACCTTCATCGGTCCGTGGTTACACATATGTGGACTTCGAGAACTTATGTCGTAAAATTAATATATAGTTTTACCACATTAAGACCTGTATCACACGTTCGTGTAGGTTACGTAGTTTCAGTTTTTGCAGCTAGGTCGCATCAAACTCTGCTTGCAGCGCTACTTACGATTGTTTGAAAATGTGACTCAGCAGAATGGCAAAGAATGCCTGTAAATAGTTGTTATGAAGTGTGTGATTCACTACAAGACCTATGTGCAATGGTGAATATATATTTGTGTGTACTTAGAAATGTCTGAGTTTTAATATTCCATGAACAAAACTCCTCTACTGGTTACGACCTGAAGTACTCACGTGTGTACCTGAAATATTGTAGCAAATATAAGAAACTAAAATTAAAACAATGTGATTTAAAAAGGAATTATGAATAACTGCAATAATAATGATGATGAAAACGTTTTTCTTTACTTAATCGTCATAGCTGAATCGGTTAAAATAACATTTCGGGTTTCATCAGCATCCTACTACGAGTTCAGGTGTTTTATCTGTGATTACAATGTTAGTGTCATTAGCAAAAAAAAAAAAAAAAAATACTCAAGTCGAACATTACCTAGTATGTTATGAATGTATATCAGAACCAAACTGGTCCTAAGATGCTGCCCTGAAGGATTCCTACATTAGCATACTTGGAACCCGATAAATGTTTCACTACATTTTGCTTCATTCGAAGCCTCTACCATACGCACCCTCTTTTTCAGATATGATCTGAAAAATTCGTTGACAAATCTTCTTATACGTAATTATTCTAGATTTTTAGTAGAATTTTGTAGTCAACCATACCAAAAGCTTTGCTAGGACACATTCATCGTCAGCCTTTTGTGTACATGAGTCCAAGCCATTGTGAACTTCTTGAAGGAATTTTCGTGCGTAGGTTATTCTACTTTGAAATAATGACGTTACTCAAGACATTAATCGTCGACAAGCACTATGTTTGTGAGCTCTAGTACGTCTCATGAATACTTCTATTATACAGGGTGCAGTGGGTATAAACACAGATATTTTTATATGTGCTATCTTAATATGTGCACACATCACTGTGTTGCTTGTTTTTTCTCACTGTCCAGCAGCATTCCCACAAACCGTTACCAACTTTAAGATCTGAAGTTTTCTGCATAATCGTAACTGCACCACTAAGAGGACTATGCCAGTCGGTGTACACTAACCGTTTTGTGTCCACGTGTCCACTCTTCAACATCTGACCTGCTGCCCAGTGGAAAATAAGTACTAATGGCATGTTCCTGCCACACATACTTGGAGATATTAACCAACCTAAAAATGCATGACATGTAATAGCTGCCGGCCGCGGCGGCCGTGCGGTTCTAGGCGCTGCAGTTCGGAACTGCGGGACTGCTACGGTCGCAGGTTCGAATCCTGCCTCGGGCATGGATGTGTGTGATGTCCTTAGGTTAGTGAGGTTTAACTAGTTCTAAGTTCTAGGAGACTGATGACCTAAGATGTTAAGTCCCATAGAGCTCAGAGCCATTTGAACCTTTGTAATAGCTGTAATTATTAGTATGCAAATGCCGTACATACTGATTTAACGTTCTTCAGTACACCGTCCTGTCACCAACAGAAACATCTGCACTTATACCCGTTGCACCTCGTATATACACGGCCTTACAAAAAAACTAAAACACGTGGAAGACAAGGCCGAATGCCAATGGAACTTCATACATGTACACAGGTACTTAGGTAAATATTAAAGTTACAATTCTCTATGATGGGTAGAATGTCCATCCAAGTGCATTAGTTCTGTTCGTATTTAGTGTTGTTACCAGACCAGTTAGCATATACAGGGTGTTACAAAAAGGTACGGCCAAACTTTCAGGAAACATTCCTCACACACAAATAAAGAAAACATGTTATGTGGACATGTATCCGGAAACCATGTTAGAGCTCCTTTTTGTTTCGTCAGTACGTACTGTACTTCCTCGATTCACCGCCAGTTGGCCCAATTGAGGGAAGGTAATGTTGACTTCGGTGCTTATGTTGACATGCGACTCATTGCTCTACAGTACTAGCATCAAGCACATCAGTACGTAGCATCAGCAGGTTAGTGTTCATCACGAACGTTGTTTTGCAGTCAGTGCAATGTTTACAAATGCGGAGTTGGCAGATGCTCATTTGATGTATGGATTAGCACGGGGAAATAGCCGTAGCGCGGTACGTTTGTATCGAGACAGATTTCCAGAACGAAGGTGTCCCGACAGCAAGACGTTCGTAGCAATTGATCGGCGTCTTAGGGAGCACGGAACATTCCAGCCTATGACTCGCGACTGGGGAAGACCTAGAACGACGAGGACACCTGCAATGGACGAGGCAATTCTTCGTGCAGTTGACGATAACCCTAATGTCAGCGTCAGAGAAGTTGCTGCTGTACAAGGTAACGTTGACCACGTCACTGTATGGAGAGTGCTACGGGAGAACCAGTTGTTTCCGTACAATGTACAGCGTGTGCAGGCACTATCATCAGCTGACTGGCCCCCACGGGTACACTTCTGCGAATGGTTCATCCAACAATGTGTCAATCCTCATTTCAGTGCAAATGTTCTCTTTACGGATGAGGCTTCATTCCAACGTGATCAAATTGTAAATTTTCACAATCAACATGTATAGGCTGACGAGAATCCGCACGCAATTGTGCAATCACGTCATCAACGTAGATTTTCTGTGAAAGTTTGGGCAGGCATTGTTGGTGATGTCTTGATTGGGCCCCTTGTTCTTCCACCTACGCTCAATGGAGCACGTTATCATGATTTCATTTGGGATACTCTACCTGTGTTGCTAGAACATGTGCCTTTACAAGTACGACACAACATGTGGTTCATGCACAATGGAGCTCCTGCACATTTCAGTCGAAGTGTTCGTACGCGCCGACCGCGGTGGCCACGCGGTTCTAGGCGCTGCAGTCCGCAACCGCGAGACTGCTACGGTCGCAGGTTCGAATCCTGCCTCGGGCATGTATGTGTGTGATGTCCTTAGGTTAGTTAGGTTTCAGTAGTTCTAAGTTCTAGGGGACTGATGACCTCAGATGTTAAGTCCCATAGTGCTCAGAGCCATTTGAACCATTTTTTTTTGTTCGTACGCTTCTCAACAACAGATTCGGTGACCGATGGATTGGTAGAGGCGGACCAATTCCATGGCCTCCACGCTCTCCTGACCTCAACCCTCTTCACTTTCATTTATGGGGGCATTTGAAAGCTCTTGTCTTCGCAACCCCGGTACCAAAAGTAGAGACTCTTCATGCTCGTATTGTGTACGGCTGTGATACAATTCGCCATTCTCCAGGGCTGCTTCAGCGCATCAGGCATTCCATGCGACGGAGGTTGGATGCATGTATCCTCGCTAACGGAGGACATTTTGAACATTTCCTGTAACAAAGTGTTTGAAGTCACGCTGGTACGTTCTGTTGCTGTGCGTTTCCATTCCATGATTAATGTGATTTGAAGAGAAGTAATAAAATGAGTTCTAACATGGAAAGTAAGCGTTTCCGGACACATGTCCACATAACATATTTTCTTTCCTTGTGTGTGAGGAATGTTTCCTGAAAGTTTGGCCGTACCTTTTTGTAACACCCTGTATAGGGTGTTTCCGTAACAGCGTGCAAAAATGTAATAGGACATGGTGGATGCTCCCATGAATAATATGAGGTAGCGAACCTGGGGACGGACAAGCCAGTTTAAGGAGATAATAGGAATAAAATTACATTACTGTGTACTTTTGTATTACATTAGTTACAGTTAACTGCGAAAAACTATCATTGACATAATTTAAAGTACCATTTGTACAGTATCTTAAAAAATGTGCTGAAACTAACGACCATCAACCTCAATGCAGGCATGAGATCGACGAACAAAATTCTGACGCATACTAATAAATATCCTTGGTGTGTTTCGAATCACATCACAGGCAGCTACAGTTCTGGGAACTAAATCTATTTCCGTATCCATTGGGGTGTCGTACACAAGTGAATTTAGATATCCCCATAGGAATTCATCAATAGATATTGAGGTCAGGCGAAATCGCAGGCAATGGAATGGACCTCCCCTTCAAATCCAGAGACCAGGAAATACAGCACTGTGAAGATGCGAACATCCACACTGAAGTGAGGCGGTGCACCGTCATGCTGAATGGGTCTGTAGCTGATTCATAACACTTTCTGTCATGGGAAAGTGTAAATACGATACAACAGAACCACCTTATGGATAAGTAAAGTAAATAAAACCTGTATCATCTACATCTACATGATTACTCTGCTAATCACAATAAAGTGCCTAGCAGAGGGTTCAATGAACCACCTTCAAGCTGTCTCTCTACCGTTCCACATTCGAAAGGCGCGCGGGAAAAACGAGCTCTTAAATTTTTCTATGCGAGCTCTGATTTCTCTTATTTTATCGCGATGATCATTTCTCTCAATGTAGGTGGGTGCCAATGGAATGTTTTAACAATCGAAGGAGAAAACTGGTGATTGAAACTTCATGAGAAGATCCTGTCGTAACGTTAAACGCCTTTGTTTCAATGATTGCCACTCCAATTCACGTATCATGTCTCTGGCACTATCTCCCCTATTTCACGATAGTACAAAATGAGCCGCTCTTTTCTGAACTTTTTCGATGTCATCCGTCAGTCCCATCTGATGCGGATCACACACCGCACAGCAATACTCCAGAATAGGGCGGACAAGCGTGGTGTAAGTAATCTCTTTAGTATACCTGTTGCACCTTGTAAGCGTTCTGCCAATGAATCGCAGTCTTTAGTTTGCTCTACCCACAACACTATCTATGTGATCGTTCCTATTTAGGTTATTTGTAATTGTAATCCCTAAGTATTTAGTTGAATTAACAGCCTTCAAATTAGTGTGACTTATAACGTAATCGAAATTTAGCGGATTTCTTTTAGTACTCATGTGAATAACTTCAAATTTTTCTTTATTCAGGGGCAATTTCCACTTTTCGCGACATACAGATATCTTATCTAAATCATTTTCCAATTCATTTTGGTCATCTGATGACTTTACAAGACGGTAAATGACAGAATCATCTGCAAACAACCTAATAGGGCTACTCAGATTGTCTACTATGTCGTTAATATAGATCAGGAACAATAGAGGGCCTATAACACTTCCTTGGGCAACGCTGGATATTACTTCTGTTTTACTCGATGACTTTCCGTCTATTACTACGAACAGTGACCTTTCTGATAGGGAAATTACGAATTCAGTTGCATAACTGAGGCGATATTCCATAGACACGCAGTTTGGTTAGAAGACACTTGTAAGGAACGGTGTCGAAAGCCTTCTGGAAATCTAAAAATATGGAATCAATTTGACATCCCCTGTTGATAGCACTCATTACTTCATGAGCATAAAGACCTAGTTGTGTTTCACAAAAACGATGTTTACTGAACCCGAGATGACTATGTGTCAATAAATCGTTTTCTTCGAGGTAATTCATAATGTTTGAACACTGTATATGTCCCAAATCGCTACTGCAAATCAACGTTAGTGATGTGGGTCTGTAATTCAGCGGATTACTCGTATTTCACGTTTTGGGTATTGGTGTGACTTGAGCAATTTTCCAGTCTTTACGTACGGAACTTTCTGTGAGCGAGTGGTTGTATATAACTGCTAAATATGCAGCTATTGCGTCAGCACACTCTGAAAGGGACGTGACTGGTATACAATCTGGACCGGAGGCCTTGCCTTTATTAAGTGATTTAAGCTGCTTTGCTACACCGAGAATATCTACTTCTATGTTTCTCATCTTGGCAGTTGTTCTTGATTATAAATGAGGAATATTTACTTCGTCTTCTTTGATGAAGGATTTTCGGAAAACCGTTTTTTGTAACTGTCTTAGTGGCACTGTCATCAGTGACTTCACCGTTGTATCGCGCAATGAAGGTATTGATTATGTCTTGCCACTGGTGTGTTTTATGTGTGACCAGAATCTCTTTGGGTTTTCTGCCAAATTCCGAGGCAGAGTTTCGTTGTGGAAATTATTAAAGCGTCTCGTATTGAAGTACACGCTATATTTCGAACTTACGCAAAACTTTGCCAGTCTTGGGGATTCTGCATTCTTTTAAATTTGGCATGCTTTTTTCGTTGATTGTGCAACAGCGATCTGACCCGTTTTGTGTACCACGGGGGATCAGTACCATCACTTACTAAATTCGTCGTATTTATTTCTTAATCGCCGTTATTACTATCTTCTTGAAATCATTCCATATCTTTTCTACGCTTACGTGTTCAGATCGGAAGGAGTGGAGACTGTCTCTTAAAGTGGCGTGAAGAGCATATTTATCAGATATTTTAAATAGATGTACTTTGCGTTTCTTTTTGATGGTTGTGGGTGTTGCAGTATTCAGTCTAGCACCAACTGCCTTGTGGTCGCTAATCCCTGTAATCGTAATGACACTTCCTATTAGTCCAGGATTATTTGTTGCTAAGAGGTCAAGTATGCTTTCGCAACCAATTATGCTTCGAGTAGGCTCATGAACTAATTGTTTAAAATAGTTTTCTGAGAAAGCATTCAGTACAATTTCGGATGACGTTTTATTCCTGCCGCTGGTTTTAACGTATAATTTTTCCAGCATATCGAGGGTAGACTGAAATCACGACAGACTAAAATTCTATTAGTGGAACACCTATCTGGAATGAGATTCAGGTTTTCTTTGAACTGTTCAACATCGTGACTTGCTAGTAATGAGGCTCGTCCTCCTTGTTACTTTGCAGGAAATAAAGAATTTACATGTAAATGAAGAGAACAATAGGTGCTAACTTGTACGCATTTTAGTTTTAAACTACCTGAAAAGCAGTAATGCTAGACAATTGGGTAGAGGAGTTTACTTCCATATCTTCTTAAGCTGACTTCTGCGACCCCAGGTTCTCTGAGTCAAATTGTCCAATGGAGCATTCTCTATGTCATGTTACGTTTTTGCACACTCTTACGGAAACACCCTGTATAAGAGACGTGAACACGTAATATGTTCAGTGATCACTGTGAAGAATACAGAGATACTAGTATAAGACAGCGTTATCAACAACTGACGGGTCTTAAAGGGGCCTCATTGCAGGCCTCCGTTTGGCAGGATAGTCGAATTGTGCAACATCCAGATTTGTGGGACATTTGGATAAGACAGTGGCCTGATGTTGGACTGTACGGGTAAGTGAGTGCAGGTATTCTCATTGTCAGGGGTCCCGTCCTTCACTCAGACCACCCAAGGGAAGATCGCCGTATGGTGCCCCAAGCGCGAACTGGGCCCTTTACATTTCTGCCTGCTATCCGATAACAAGTAGTGGAGCCCCTGCAACATTCTGCGTCACCCCGCACCGTTGGTTGGAGACTATCAGCAGACATACTGGGAAATTAAGCATCCCACGGATAGTCTACCGCTAACACTGTGACCAGGATGCACAGACTGCCGATCAATGGCGCCACACTGTGTTCAGACATGAATCGTGGTTATGCACTACCAGAAGACCACCGTCGGCAAGTATAGCGGTGATCTGAGGAGAGGGGCGAGGGAACGGGGGGTTTGGGATACCTTTCTTCCAAAGTCCTGGAGAAGCGCAGCAGTGATACTTCTGGCTCCTGGTGCCAAGCCGTGGGAAGTTATCGGGTGTGACGCGGCTAACAGTGGCTGGAGGACCTCTGACGGCACAGTGGTACTTCACGGGCATACTCCCTCATGTGTTACTTCTCATGTGCAATATCGTGGTGCCATTTTTCAAGAGACAATATTCGTATGAATTGTCTGCGTGATTGTGAGGCACTCCCTTGGCTAACAAGGTCCCAAGACCTGTCTCCGATAGGACATGTATGAGACCAGCTCGGACGTCAACTTGACATCCAGTTGAGGGCAAGCACGCATCAGCAGATGATGTAATCGCTTTGTAACACGAATCACTGCATGCCTCCAGACCATAAGGGGTACAAATTCATACTGATAACTATACCCGTACTGATAAGTTCTTTGTAATTTTGATTCAACTTTTGTAATCACATACGCTCTCAAACGGTAAAGTTTCATTTAGTTTTCTCCTCCCCTTCCGGGTGCTTCACTTTGAATGTCGTGCAATCCTCGCTATTTGAGAGCTTAAACTAAGATCGCCACTATGCATTCGGTCGTTGATCTACCAAACCAGGCACGATGCACCTGCGAGCTACATAATGCTACGGACGCGGCGAGCATTGCCCATCGGAACGGAAAGGTACCCAACATTGGCCACATGTGTATGACTTCCGCGTATACACTTGTTTACTCTGAAGAAGCGAAAATAAACGGTTTTCGGATTTTGCTGCTTTCCTGTCCTCTGCTCAGAGTCTGTTCTGTTGTGTCACTAGCAACCTTTTCATTTTACACATATTGTATCCATCCAGATATTTCCTTGTTTGTGGTCTCTTTGGATGTACTATATCACCCCTTAAAGTTTATAAATATTTTTCACACCCTGTACACAGCTTGTGAAGTGGCCACACCTAATATTTCATGAACTCTTCAAGATATTAAACTGATTTTATGCGATAAAGTAGCGTAACATTTATATCTGTCGAGATATAAAAGAAACTACAGTTTTTTTTTTTTTTTTATAAATTGGACGACCTATTTCGTAACGTTCTTCCATAGCTCACGAATGGAAGAATAGGCAGTTTATCAGATGTCTCTGTTCACAGTGTTCTTTTCACCAAAATGGCCTGGAGATCTCTCAAAGTGAAGGCAGATATCTGTCAGTACAGCAAACTTAGTCTGCGGTGGACCGGGTTGTATCACTTTCCGAAAAGCTTTCCTGGGTATGTCATACTGTTCAAGACGGACAATGCTTATTGGGACACGTGGTGAATATTTTGTTATTTCGTTATTCAGCAGAAAGTAATGCCTCAAAAGCTATCCAAGTTTGGGCCCAAGGCCACTTTGTATAACATTTTCCCTGTTTTCTGTTCTGTTGTGTTAACAAAAGCAATCAGCAGTTACGTCGTGAGATGCATTATACTGCGTTTAAATTAAACGCAAAAACATATCAACTGTATTTCGCACAGTAAAATTGTGCGCTGCTTCTATAATTCGAACCGCCTGGACAAAAAACATCAGCTATTCTCTCTGTCGCCCGTGACAGCGATAATGCGCTGGGCAGAGTGATAGCGTAGTTCCCATTAAGCGGTGCGTGCTGCAGCGGCTTGCCGTGACCAAGGCCGTCGCATACTGTATCGAATTATAGCGGTGCCGCATAGAGTTGACGTTAATGATTCTCACGTAAATTTCTTTTTAATATACTCCATATCTCAAACAACACAAGCCAATTGTGGGTTACAGACGATTCTTTCATATCGTAACAGCTACTAGACGACGAGACTGCGAAATGAATAGTGGTAGAGTAGAAGAAATGATGGCTTGGAAAAGTACATAACATCGTCTGTTTGTAAAGTACAGGATACAGGTACATCTATACAGGGAGTGGAGCGTAGGACCATACCATTAAATATGTCGGATCCAACAGCCATATGCGGAAGATAATATGGCACCCTACTTATATTCAGAGTCGCCGCGCGAAGTGAGTCATTGCACTCTGGAAGGAACATACTCACTGAGATGTCCAATCCTTTGATTCGCCATAATGCTGCCTAGTTACGTAATTTCCAGTTTGGAGTAACACGAGTAATTGCCTCCCTCTCTTCCTTCCAATGCCTCCCAGAGACTAGTCGTTGTGTTCTACATATGATAAGCCGCTGTACTCTTCCTTCAAATGTACCAAAATTTAATTAATATTCTTCAAAAGAATATAATATAAATGGCAGCGTTAAACGGCGAGACTACACATCTTACGAAAATTTCTTATATATATCGGAATCGTTTAGTAAGCCTAGTTCAGAAGAGACTGCCTTTACACTGCCCAGTATACCATCGTCGTCGAAAGCCTTGCTTTTCCATTTCATTAAAACAATGACACATCTAGAAACTGTATGTTGGCTTCTGTCTCGGGTTCTTCGGCCGACGTTCGTCTCATGATTTTTCTGACGTTTCGCCAGCACGAGTGGCTGACATTGTCAAAGTTTCGTCCTCCATTGCTGGTCTTGGACTGCAGCCGAGGTCGCGGCCGCAGACGGTGAGTCACAAACTATTATCACCAACAGTATCTCCGAAAGTATGATAGGAGTTGAAAAGTTTGCTGGACAAATGTTGCAGGGGTCAACGGGGCCAATAATATAACGTTTGTTTTTTGTTGCTAGGTGGAGTCGCTTCAGAGATATGAAAGTCAGCTTTGCTTTCGTAAATGGAATGGTATAGTTTGGTACTCGTTTTCTGATAGCGGCTATCGAGACGAATACAATGATGTATAATAGTAAGATCTTTGAAGGTCAACTTGGTCAAACAGGTGGCATGAACGTCCATTTACAGAAGGTGTTCGGTGTGATGACCAGTGGTATCAATGCAGTGCTGCCATCTTCTTATTAAGTACTGAGTGGAATTCCTTATCACATCGGCACTTATCAAAGCACACGCTCTCACAATTCTCTCTCGAATATCATGCGAATAGGAAATATTCGCCGAATACGGCGTATCCATCGCGTGTTCCATTGACACGTAAACACCATTCGATGGTTTCGAAATAAAACACTAATAGGAACGGTAAGACTAGTATCGTCGAATCAAGGGAATGTGAATGATGTATTCCTTCGGAGAACGATATGTGTCTCATTTACGGAGAATGCCAACGAAATTCAGTGAGAGCTAGAGACTTATACGCTGAAAGACGTCGTCAACGTACTCCCCACACACGTCGTACATTTTAATACGTGTATGATAAATTGAGAAAATTGGATCCTTAATGCATCGGAATCATATCCGGCCAAGGAATACTACTAACGAGGGAACGGAAATTGGTACACATGCCACTGTGGTTCGAGACCCTTGTGTTGGTTCTCGTCATATCGTAAGGGAATCTGGCATGAGCCAGAGTAGTATCGTTCGTATTCTACATCGCCATAAATCTCGTTCTTACCATATCACTCTCCAACAAGAATTAACTGGTACGTGTTGTATGCGTCGTAATGAATTCTGCCGATTGGCTCAACTTCTGAATCAGAGGGATGACACTTTTATTAATTTTATGTTATGTACTGACGAAGCTACATTCACGAACCATGGAAATATTAATTCGCATAATATGCGTTATTGGGCAACTGAAAATCCATATTGGCTGCGGCAACTTGCACACCAAAAACCGTGGTCGGTGAATGTGTAGTGTGGGCTTCTGGAGAACTGAATTATAGGCCCTTATTTCATCGAAGGAAATCTTAACTGTAGGAGATACACTACATTGCTGCAAGAAACATTAGGTCTTTTACTGGAAGAAATACCTTTAGGAACAAGCAAAAGAATCTGGTATCAACACGATGGGCTTTCGGCACATTTTTCGCTGATGGCTGGAAATGAGCTGCAAAGACAATTCCCAAATCGTTGTACTGGACGCGGAGGACATGTGTCGTAGCCGACGCGTTCGCCAGGCTTGAAACCTCTGGATTTTTTCTTAAGGGGAAATCGTAAAAGACATTGTTTATAAAAACGTTACAACTACACCTGAAGATATGCGAAAGAGTATTGTCGGAGCATCAGCTTCGATAAATTTCGATGTGGTAAGGAAAACCAGTCAGTCATGATAAGAAGTTTGCAGCACTGCATTGATACCAATGGTCATCACTGCGAACACCTTCTGTAAATGGACGTTCATGCTACCTTTGTGACCTTCGTTGACCTTCAAAAACGTTACTGTTACACATCATTGGATTCGCCTCGATAGCCGCTACCAGAAAATGAGTATTAAACTATAGCATCCCATTTAGAAAAGCAAAGTTGACCGTCATATCTCTGAAGCGACCCCACCTAGCAACAAAAAACTAACGTAATATTATGACCCCGTTGTCCCATGCAACTTTTGTCCCACAAACTTTTCAACTACTGTCACACCTTCGGAGTTACTCTTGGTGGCAATAGTTAGTGACACACCCTGTATGTAGCTGACGCACCAACATCCGAGGGCTTCTCCGCGGTCATTTCCGGTGTGGTTCTCTTGCTACCCGCAACGGTCGTTCGCTGCAGCACAGGGAGCAAAAATCCGTTTACCTTGAGGCTTTCCTCTTTCTTGTTGAAGCTGTTCTTTTGTCTGTGTGCTTCTCTGAACAGGCGGATGCGATAGTTGTTCTCTGCAGCCAGAACTTCCATGTCGGAGAATTTTACTACGTGGTCGGTTTCACACAGCGAGTGCTCTGCCAAAGCCGATTTCCCCTCATTCCCCAACCTGCAAAGTCGTTTATGTTCTGTAATCCTGGTGTTGAACGAATGTCCAGTCATCCCAAGTCAAACTTTTCCGCATGTGCATAGTCTGCGGTATATTCCTGGCATTGCAAGTGGGTTCCTTTCCTCCTTTGCCGCTCTGAGACTCTCTTTGATTTTCTTTGTCGGTTTAAACAGTCTTTACGCCGTTTTTGCGCAATATACGGCCGTTTCTGTGCGTCACTCTGGGAATGTATAGCAGAAAGGCCGTAACCGACATTTCTTTTTCGCATTTCTCACTTCGCCGAGTGTTTGGCTCTGTTATACAGGGTGATTCAAAAAGAATACCACAACTTTAGAAATTTAAAACTCTGCAACGACAAAAGGCAGAGCTAAGCACTATCTGTCGGCGAATTAAGGTAGCTATAAAGTTTCATTTAGTTCTACATTTGTTCGCTTGAGCGCTGTTGACTAGGCGTCAGCAGCAGTTGATGCTAAGATGGCGATCGCTCAACAGAAAGCTTTTTGTGTTATTGAGTACGGCAGAAGTGAATCGACGACAGTTGTTCAGCATGTATTTCGAACGAAGTATGGTGTTAAACCTCCTGATAGGTGGTGTATTAAACGTTGGTATAAACAGTTTACAGAGAATGGGTGTTTGTGCAAAGGGAAAAGTTCTGGACGACCGAGAACGAGTGACAGAGCACTTCATCACTGGCCTCCAAGAAGCCCTGATCTTACCCCCTGCGATTTTTTCTTATGGGGGTATGTTAAGGATATGGTGTTTCGGCCGCCTCTCCCAGCCACCATTGATATTTGAAACGAGAAATAACAGCAGCTATCCAAACTGCCGACGGACATACAGAGGAATCTGCGCAACACAGGATATGCTACAGAGAGTGTGGAACGAGTTGGAGTATCGGGTTGATATTGCTCGTGTGTCTGGAGGGGGCCATATTGAACATCTCTGAACTTGTTCGTGAGTGAAAAAAAACCTTTTTAAATACTCTTTGTAATGATGTATAACAGAAGGTTATATTATGTTTCTTTCATTAAATACACATTTTTAAAGTTGTGGTATTCTTTTTGAATCACCCTGTACTTCTAATATCGCTTGTGGAGTACCCGTTTCTCCTAAGAGCACTTTCCAAGTTCTGTATTTCGTGACTGAGGTGCTGTGGCTCACATCTTAGTCTTAATCATGCCCCTTTTCTGGCTCAGCTGTTTGTGCAGGTATCGGTCCGTGTGTGTAGGTTTTCGATGCACACTGTGTCCCTGCTGACCAACACATCTATAAAAGGTAGTTTTTGATCCTTCTCTACTTCCATAGTAAATTATATGTTGGCATGGAGACTGTTCAAGTGTCTCAGGAAGTCACCGAGCTGTTCTTCACCGTGGGTCCACACGACAAAGTTATCATCGACTTATCTGTACCACACCTTAGGTTTACAAGGTGCCAAGTCCAGTGCCTGTCCTTCGAAGTGTTCCATGAAGAAGTTGGCCACCACTGGACTAAGAGGACTATCCATGGCGACGCCTTCCCAGATGTTCGTAGAAGTTGCCATTCCACGTGAAATAGCTCGTGGTGAGACATGCATGAAAGAGCTTTCTGATGTCTTGCGAGAAGAGGAAACCGATGTGCTCCGGAGGGTCCCTAAGAGGCACTTTCGTAAACAAAGAAACAACATCAAAGCTGACCAGGATGTCATTTGGTTCAAGTTTTAGTTTCTTCACCTTCTCAATGAAATGTCCTGAGTCCTTAATATATGTGTCAGTCTTCCCCACGTGCGGCTGGAGCAGAGAGGCCAAATGTTTTGCCAGTTTATGCGTCGGTGGGACAGGTGCGCTAACACTCGGTCTTAGTGGAACGTTTTTCTTGTGGATCTTAGGTAATCCATACAGCCGATGTGGTAGGGATCCTGTGTTGTGCAGATTCCCCTGTATGTCCGTCGGCAGAGAAGACGTCTTGATTAACCGATTCGTATTCCGTGTGATACGCTGCGTCGGATCTGCGCTTAGTTTTCGGTCTAAAAGGCCCCGGATCTTCTGCTCATAATCTTCGGTCTTCATTACGACGGTCGCATTTCCCTTATCGGCAGGCAGTACCAATATGCTCTTCGCGCCGTTAAGGTTCTTAATGGGTTGTACCACTTCCTTCTAGTCCGCAGCTCGCGGTCCTGCGGTAGCGTTCTCGCTTCCCTCATTTCGTTTCACTTCTTTCTTCAGTTTGCAAGCTGGTGATTTCGCTCGGATCAGTATCCTGGCCGTTTCAGTGCGTATTTTGCGCAAACACGGCGTAAAGACTATTTACAAACCGACAAAGAAAATCAAAGAGTGTCTCAGGTCGGCAAAGGAGGAAAGGAGCCCACTTGCAATGCCAGGAATATACCGCATACCATGCACATGCGGAAACATGTCTGTTGGAATGACTGGAAAATCGTTCAGCACCAGGATTACAGAACATAAACGACTTTGCAGGTTGGGGCAGGTGGAGAAATCGGCTGTGACAGAGCACATGCTGCGCAAGACCGACCACGTAGTAAAATTCGCCGACACAGAAGTTCTGTAGAGAAGACCTATCACTCCCGCTTGTTCAGAGAAGCTGTAGAAATACACAAACACGAGGAGAGCTACAACACGAAAGAGGAAAGCCTCAAGGTAAACGGATCCTAGCTTCCTGTGCTGCAGCGAGCGACCGTCGCAGGTAGCAAGAGGAGTACCGCACCGGAAACGGCCGCAGAGAAGCCCTCGGACGTTGGCGCATCAGGTACATACCTACAGCCGCGAGCTCGGCTCCACTCCACCACCAGAAACGGAGGGAGAAACTTTGGCAATACTAGCCACTCGTGCTGGCGAAACATCAGACAAATCATCAGACAAACGTCGGCCGAAGAACCCGAGACAAAAACTAACAGGCAGTTTCTCAACAAGTGGCCACGAAAGTGATAACGATTTTGAAATCTACACTATGTTATCAAATGTATCTGGACAATTTGCCCACGTTAGAATTCACTTACCTCCGACATAATTCAGTCATACTCACAACTACAAAGAACTCTGTTCTGACGATTACCGATACTTGCAAAATGCTGAGGGCATAGAGCAGGTGACGTTTGTGGTCAGATACAACAGCACAACTTGCAGGCTTGGCAAGCATCTGCTCTGACGTTCAAGCATGCATTTCTCGCGGTGTTTCTATATTTTCGCCCGACCTCTGCGTATGTGGGCTTCTTCCGTGAAGTCGATAGACGCCATCCAGCTTTGTTGGCCAAATCATTGTTTTAATAATTGAGGTTACTGGGAGTGGTGGTATCAACGTCCACTATGTGATCAAGAGTATCCGGACACCCCAAAAATCATACGTTTTTCATATTAGGTGTATTGTGCTGCCATCTACTGCCAGGTACTCGATATCAGCGGTCTCAGTAGTCATTAGACGTCGTGACTGAGCAGAATGGGGCGTTCCGTGGAATTCACGGACTTCGAACGTGGTCAGGTGATTGGGTGTCACTTGTGTCATACGTCTGTACGCGAGATTTCCACACTCCTAAACATCCCTAGGTCCACTGTTTCCGATGTGATAGTGAAGTATAAACGTGGAGGGACACGCACAGCACAAAAGCGTACAGGCCGACCTCGTCTGTTGACTGACAGAGACCGCCGATAGTTGAAGAGGGTCGTAATGTGTAATAGGCAGACGTCTATCCAGACCATCACACAGCAATTCCAAACTGCATCATGATCCACTGCAAGTACTATGATAGTTAGGCAGGAGGTGACAAAACTTGTATTTCATGGTCAACTGGCTGCTCGTAAGCCACACATCACGCCGGTCAATGCCAAATGAAGACTCGCTTTGTGTAAGGAGCGTAAACATTGGACGATTGAAGTGTGGAAAAACGTTATGTGGAGTGACGAATCACGGTACACAATGTGGCGATCTGATGGCACGCGTGGTTGTGGCGAATGCCCGGTGAACGTCGTCTGCCAGCGTGTGTTGTGCCAACAGTAAAATTTGGAGGCGGTGGTGTTATGGTGTGGTCTTGTATTTCATTGAGAGGGCTTGCACACCCTGTTGTTTTGCATGGCACTATTACATCACAGGCTACACTGATATTTTAAGCACCTTCTTGCCTCCCACTGTTGAAGAGCAATTCGGGGATGGCGATTGCATCTTCCAACTCGATCGAGCACCTGTTCATAATGCACGGTTTGTATAGCAATGGTTACACGACAATAACATCTCTGTAATGGACTGGACTGCACGGAGTCCTGACCTGAATCCTATACAGCACCTTTGGGATGTTTTGTGTTTTGGAGCGCCGACTTCGTCCCAGGTTAGACCAACCGACATCGATACCTCTCCTCAGTGCAGCACTCCATGCAGAATGGGCTGCCAGTCTCCAAGAAACCTTCCAGCACCAGAGTGAAGGTATGCCTGCGAAAGTGGAAGCTGTCATCAAGACTAAGGGTGGCCTACACCATATTGAATCCCAGCATTACTGATGGAGGGCGCCACGAAATTTTCAGTCATTTACAGCCAGATGACGGATACTTTTCATCACAAAGTGTTCATCTACTTGGCAAAATTCGATCGGCCACAGATATTCTTTGATAGTTCTGCTAGAAATATATAATTAAGCTGTTTCCTTCTTAACTGTCAGTTAAGAACTGATATGGAGTGTAAGAATTCCTATGTTCCCTTTACTGTCAAACACATCTCTGATCTGAATTTTTTTATATGTTAGAAAATTTGACCAATTATAGACCGCTTGGACAAAGGTATAATCTTCTTCTTTTTATCTTCCCAGAACTTCTTCATGCGTTGGCCGATAGCCTGCCTCCATACATTTGACATCACCCACCCAGATAGTGAACTTTGCTGTTGAAAAGGAAATTTTGCAACATTGATTAGTAGCCTGAAACTTTCCATGTTATGTATGGTGTCTTCCGTGATGTTAAGTTTCTTCAAACCCCTTCTTGCCTCTTCCAGCCATCCCGTGATGTTTTTTAATTTGAAAATGAAATTAAAAATTTTCTTCGTTAGCCTGTTGTCATTCATTCTGTAAATACTATCGTAAAACTTAAATCCCCTCTTTTTAATTGTGTCTCTGATTGTTTCTATGTTTCTGTGTAGATGTTCATTTCTTCTCTTCATCGTGTTGTAATATTTGATCCTTTGTGGTCCCAAAATTTTTCTGTGTATTTTCCTTTCTTTCTCTCCCAGGGCTTCTTGTTCACCTCTTTTATACAGTGCTAGGCATTCAGATCGTGAAGTGCTTCTGGTTTAGTTGCATTTGCGTAGTGTGTAGCTTTTGCATGTAATTATATTTGTTTTGGGTGTAGGCTAATTCCACTGTCTTCGATCTCTCTTTACTTGAGGTGCTGTCTAACACATTTGGTTGTATACATTCTGTCAGATTCATAAACTTATCAACTCTTTTGTTGTTTTCGTGTCGTGTTGGTATATATTTCTCTCTGTTGTGTTCATGTTCAGTGCATTCCGTTTTCTCATATGATATTTGTAATCTGGTTTTAGTGAAGTTTCGTGAAGCATTTCTGTCATTATCTCTGCATCTATTTTGCTCTTAGAAATTACTGCAATATCGTCAGCAAAAGCGAGATATTTCACCTCGAGTGTTTCTCTTCCTTGCCCTAGATGAATTGCTTCGGCGCTTTTCTCTTTTAGTTCTTTATCCCACTCTCTCATGCCCTTGTTGAAGACCACATTGAAGAGAATCGATCTTAAAATGTTAGTAAGTACGTTTCACAGATTCTGTTCCAATGTAAAGTTCGAGTAGCCGTCTTGCCCAGTGATTATTTTTGAATGACCACCAAGAGCAAATGTTTACTCAAGCAATGAAATGGAACTATTTCGCGACATTGCTCAAAATCGGTCACGTTAAAAGAACTTAAGACTTCCAATAACTTAACTTTTTTCAATTCTAGTTCAGGCACTTCGTTACAAATCTGAAAAACTCTTACTATATGTTCCAGCATGCATCACATTATAAAATCAACTTGCTTGTTGAGAACTTTAAAGTTGATTTCAATAATCAGCACAAAATTAAAGTAAACGATGTATCCTTCCTACAAATCATCAGTCAATATAGTTTAGTGGTACAGTTGCTACGCTAACCAACAGAAGTTGTTAACACGCATTTAATTAATGACAAAATACAGTGGTCAAATAAGATCGAGAGCTTCTCAGTAGCTGATACATTTTCATATACAGGGTGGTCCAATTATAGTGACCGGGCCAAATATCTCACGAAATAATCATCAAACGAAAAAACTACATACAACGAAACTCGTCTAGCTTGAAGGGGAAAACCAGATAGCGCTATGGTTGGCCCGCTATGGCGCTGCCATAGGTCAAACGGATGTCAACTGCGTTTTCTTTTTTTAATAGGAACCCCCTATTTTTATTACATATTCGTGTAGAACGTAAAGAAATTTGAATGTTTTAGTTGAACCACTTTTATCGCTTTGTGATAGATGGCGCTGTAATAGTCACAAACGTATAAGTACGTGGTATCAGGTAACATTATTCGAGTGCGGACGGTATTTGCTTCGTGATACATTACCCGTGTTAAAATGGACCATTTACCAATTGCGGAAAAAGTCGATATCGTGTTGATGTATGGCTATTGTGATCAAAACGCCCATCGGGCGTGTGCTGTGTATGGTGCTCGGTATCCTGGACGACATCATCCAAGTGTCCGGACCGTTCGCCGGATAGGTACGTTATTTAAGGAAACAGGAAGTGTTCAGCCACATGTGAAACGTCAACCACGACCTGCAACAAATGATAACACCCAAGTAGGTGTTTTAGGTACTGTCGCGGCTAATCCGCACATCAGTATCAGACAAATTGCGCGAGAATCGGGAATCTCAAAAACGTCGGTGTTGAGAATGCTACGTCCACATCGATTGCACCCGTACCATATTTCTATTCACCAGGAATTGCATGGCGACGACTTTGAACGTCGTGTGCAGTTCTGCCACTGGGCACAAGAGAAATTACGGACGGTGACAGATTTTTTTTTCAAGCGCTGTATTTAGCGACGAAGCGTCATTCACCAACAGCGGTAACGTAAACCGGCATAATATGCATTATTGGGGAACGGAAAATCCCAATGGATGCGACAAGTGGAACATCAGCTACCTTGGCGGGTTAATGTATGGTGCGGCATTATGGGAGGAAGGATAATTGGCCCCCATTTTATCGATGGCAATCTAAATGGTGCAATGTATGCTGATTTCCTACGTAATGTTCTACCGATGTTACTACAAGATGTTTCACTGCATGGCAGACTGTGCCGCTAAAGCGGAGTTATTGAACGCAGTTTTCCGAAATTCCTTCACCAGGGAAGACGAATGGAATATTCCAGAATTTGAAACGCGAACAGCTGCTAGCATGAGTTTCTTAGATGTAGATACCTTAGGGGTTGCGAAGCAACTCAAATCGCTTGATACGGGCAAGTCTTCAGGTCCAGATTGTATACCGATTAGGTTCCTTTCAGATTACGCTGATACAATAGCTCCCTACTTAGCAACCATATACAACCGCTCGCTCACCGATAGATCTGTACCTACAGATTGGAAAATTGCGCAGGTCGCACCAGTGTTTATGAAGGGTAGTAGGAGTAATCCATCGAGCTACAGACCTATATCATTGACGTTGGTTTGCAGTAGGGTTTTGGAGCATATACTGTATTCAAACATTATGAATCACCTCCAAGGGAACGATCTATTGATACGTAATCAGCATGGTTTCAGAAAACATCGTTCTTGTGCAACGCAGCTAGCTCTTTATTCGCACGAAGTAATGGCCGCTATCGACAGGGGATCTCAGGTTGATTCCGTATTTCTGGATTTCCGGAAAGCTTTTGACACCATTCCTCACAAGCGACTCAGTTGTGAAACTGGATTCGTGGATTCCTGTCAGGAAGGTCACAGTTCGTAGTAATAGACGGCAAATCATCGAGTAAAACTGAAGTGATATCAGGTGTTCCCCAGGGAAGCGTCCTGAGACCTCTGCTGTTCCTGATCTATATAAATGACCTGAGTGAGAATCTGAGCAGTTCTCTTAGGTTGTTCGCAGATGGTGCTGCAATTTACCGTCTAGTAAGGTCAACCGAAGACAAGTATCAGTTGCAAAGCGATTTAGAAAAGATTGCTGTATGGTGTAGCAGGTGGCAGTTGACGCCAAATAACGAAAAGTGTGAGGTGATCCACATGAGTTCCAAAAGAAATCCGTTGGAATTCGATTACTTGATAAGTAGTACAATTCTCAAGGCTGTCAATTCAACTAAGTACCTGGGTGTTAAAATTACGAACAACTTCAGTTGGAAAGACCACATAGATAATATTGTGGGGAAGGCGAGCCAAAGGTTGCGTTTCATTGGCAGGACACTTAGAAGATGCAACAAGTCCACTAAAGAGACAGCTTACACTACACTCTTTCGTCCTCTGTTAGAATATTGCTGCGCGGTGTGGGATCCTTACCAGGTGGGATTGACGGAGAACATCGAAAGGGTGGAGCTCGTTTTGTATTATCACGTAATACGGGAGAGAGTGTGGCAGATATGCTACGCAAGTTGGGATGGAAGTCATTAAAGCAAAGACGTTTTTCGTCGCGGCGAGATCTATTTACGAAATTTCAGTCACGAACTTTCTCTTCCGAATGCGAAAATATTTTGTTGAGCCCAACCTACATAGGTAGGAATGATCATCAAAATAAAATAAGAGAAATCAGAGCTCGAACAGAAAGGTTTAGGTGTTCGTTTTTCCGCGCGCTGTTCGGGAGTGGTATGGTAGAGAGATAGTATTGTGGTTCGATGAACCCTCTGCCAAGCACTTAAATGTGAATTGCACAGTTGTCATGTAGATGTAGATGTAGATGTAGATGTAGACTTCCAACATGATGGATGTCCGGCACATAGTTCGCGTGCGGTTGAAGCGGTATTGACTAGCATATTTCATGACAGGTGGGTTGGTCGTCGAAGCACCATACCATGGTCCGCACGTTCACCGGATCTGACGTCCCCGGATTTGTTTGTGTGGGGAAGTTCACATAGGCACATGTATCACATTGGAACAACCGAAATAAAATGTTCAAACGTACCTACGTTCTGTATTTTAATTTAGAAAACGTACCTGTTACCAAATGTTCGTCTAAAATTGTGAACCTTATGTCTGTGACCATTACAGCGCCATCTATCACAAAGCGAAAAAAGTGGTCCAATTAAAACATTCGTATTTCTTTACGTAATACACGAATATGTAATAAAAATGGGGGTTCCTGTTTAAAAAAATGCAGTTGATACCCGTTTGACCTTGGGCAGCGCCATCTAGCAGGCCAACCATAGCGCCATCTGGTTCCCCCCTTCAAGTTAGACAAGTTTCGTTCTTTGTAGTTTTTTCGTTTGGCGCTTATTTCGTGAGATATTTGGCCCAGTCACGATCAATTGACCACCCTGTATTTATTTATTTCAAACATCAATTTTTAACAATTTCTAGGGGTGATGCTGACGATGACGACCCAGTCTTCTCGCACTCGAGGACTGTCGGCGCTCTGGTGACTATGACCCGCAGCGCCGACGAACCATCTGCGGGCCATCTTCGGCGGTAATCCGGTAGGATGCCGCCCTTCGATTGACCATTCGGTTTAATCGAAGCGTTAGGTATTGCAGGTGCCAGCCAGCAGTCCAGCCAGCCAGCAGTCCAGCTAGCCAGCCAGCCAGCCAGCCAGCCAGCCAGCCAGCAGCAGCAGCAGCAGCAGTGGTCCCGGTCCCGGTCTGCAGCAGCGGTCTAGCCGGCAGCAGCCCACCAGTCCCCCTGCAGCAGCGGTCCAGCCAGCAGCAGCGGTCCAGCCAGCAGCAGCAGCAGCCGCCGCCCCGGCCCCGTCCGCGGCAGCAGCAGCAGCTGCGGCGTTCCTGCTCCCCGCCGTCGCCGTCGCCGTCGCCGTCCGACCCCGGTCTTCGGCCGTCTTCGTCTTCCTTCGTCTTTGTCTTTGTCTTCGTCTTCGTCTGTCCCCAGTTTGTGTCCTTTCCTTTTCGTTCTGTGCGTTATTGTTTCTCCCTGTCGTCATGTCCGCCCCCACCACCACCACCGCCACCACTACCACCACCGCCACAGTTTATACTTCCCCTTCCGCCGCCACCACCACTATAACATGGTGTGCCCAGTCACACCCCCGTCCTTCCATCCCACCTCTCCTCACCCTTCGCCCTCGCTCTATGTCGCCCCCTCTCCAGCTTCTTCCTCCCGCTCCTCTCGATCTGATCCTTTCCCCCCACTCCCCCAGCCTGTCACTGCAGCTCCGGCTAGGGTGGTGGCCCGTTGGGCCACTGTCCATGCCCAGCTCTCCCCGTCGCCTTCGCCATCACCGCCACCACCGCCACCGTCTCCGTCACCCTCATCGTCGCCGTCACCGTCACCGTCACTGTCACCATCTCCGGCGCCGGCTGCTGCGTCCACGCCGGGACCTGTCCCTTCCCACCACCTCCCTATCGCTCCCGTCCCTCATGTCACCACCCGCCCTTCTGCCGCCGTTAAGCGCCCTAGTGGCACCACCACCTCCTCCACCCCCAAAAAGGCCCCGCCCCGTCCTCCTTCCCCCCCCCCAGGGTGCCATGGATGTCTCCCCACCTGGCCCTGCTCCCTCCGCCTCTTCCTCCTCCTCCTCCTCCTCCTCCCCCCTCTTTCTACAAATACCTCCTCTCCCATCCCGATCCTTCCCTTCTTGAGGCCCGGAATCTCTCCCTCCTCCTCCGCCAACACTTCCCTGGCGCACCCATCTCTCTCCTCACTCCCAGACGGGATTCCGTTCTCATCTCCTCCCCCAGCCCCACCCTCCATACTGACATCCTCTCCCACCTCCCCATCACCCGTTTTGGCCCCAACGCCTCCCTCACCCCTGCTCCTTCCCCATCTCCTACCCGCCAACCCCAACCCCTGCGTCGCCCGCCGACCCTCACCGCCATGATCACTCGGCTCAGTCCGTCGATCACGGAGGAGGAGGTGTTGACAGAGCTCAAGGCGCATCCCATGCTGGAGGTGTGGTGGTCCGCCGCATTTTCAACTCGGCCGGCCCCACCCGTCTTATGCGGGTTTTCTCCGAGGACGCCCCCTCCACTGACCGTCTCCTGAAGGAGGGTGCCTTCCTCTTCAACCAGCATTACAAGGTCGACCCCTCCCGTTCCCCTCCTCAATCCCTGCGCTGCCAGAGGTGTCTGCGCTATAACGCGCACTGCACAGCTGAGTGCCGCAAGGCCCCCACCTGCCTGCATTGTAGGCAAGCGCACTTCCTCAGGCAGTGCCCTAACCTCCAATCCCCTCCTTCCTGCAATACCTGCAATCTCCCCCATCCCACCTACTCCCAAAAGTGTAAAGCCCGACCCCCTCCGACCACTCCTGAACTCACTGTCCCTGTCCATCCTCTGGACGCCCCCACCCCTCCTGAAAATTCCCGTCGTCGTCCCCCCCCCCCCCGCTGAGGACATCATCCGGTTCCTCACCATCGTCCTCCAGAATGTCCATCCCTTTCAGCGCCCCCACACCCTCCAACAGGTATCCCTCGCCGCCCGTTCCATTTTCCACCTCAAAATGTACGCCACCTACTCCAACAACCAGGCCACTTCACCTTCTCCCGCCTAGACACCCTCGTCTAAATCCCTGTCATGGCGCGACAGCAACGTATCCTTTTCAACAACATCCGCTCCCTTCCCGCCAACAAGCACCTCTTCCTGCACACCCTTGCCACCCACCGCGTGGATGCCTTCCTCCTTAATGAAACCTTCCTCCAACCCCACCACACCATCCACACTTCGCCCTATCTCCTCCACCGCTCCGATAATCCCCTCCCAATTGCGCATGGCGGAGTTGCCATTGGTCACCACCGCCAGATCCCCGTTTGGCTCCAACCTCTCCTTCCGGACCCCACCGAACACCTGATCCTTAGTCTCTTCTTCCCCGGCCTTACCGTTACCTGCGCCACCATCTATGTCCACCCCAACACTCCTATTCCCTTCGACTTCCTCTCCCACATCGACCGTACCTTCTCCTCCTACATGATCGCCGCCGACCTCAACATCCATAGTCGTTGCGCTGCCCAGTTACGGCGGTGGCATCAGTTCCTCTCCACCCTTCAAGGCGACCTCATCCCCATCCCCCAGCACACCCATCCCGAATCCAACTCCACTCCCGATGTTATTCTCTCCTCCCCCAACCTCCTTGGTCGCATAACGGTAGATGTCCTGGAGCCTATTGGTAGTGACCATCTCCCTGTCCTCCTCACCATTTCAGACGGACGTCGCCCCCGACCCGACCCTCGTAATCACCCTCCCCCTAAGTCTGGCCATGACTATTCCTGTGCCAACTGGAATGCCTACCGGGATACCCTCTCCACCCAGGTCGATAGCTACCCTTTCACCTACCACCACCCCGATGATGTCACCCATTCTGCCTCCTTTCTCCAGCAGACCTTGTCTGAGGCCGTGGAGGCCCACGTCCCTACTGTCGCCATCCACCCCCACCGTTCTACCTTCCCCCCGCAGGCCGTCCTCCTCCTCCGTGAATCCTGCCGTCTCTACCGTGCCTTCCTCCACACGCGTGACCCGGACACACTACGACGCCACCGGCAACTCCAGCGACAAATTCGTAATTTGCTCGCGGCTAAGAAACGCCGGGACTGGCGACAGACATGCACCCGTTTAAATACTACTCTACCTATCAACTCGTCCAAGTTCTGGACCACCTTCCGTCGCCTTACCAGAACTAAGCCCTCCCCCTATTATCCTCTTCTCCATGATGATCATCCCTTCCCTGACGCCCTTAGTAAGGCCAATCACTTTGCCTCCTACCTGTCCAATGTGTTTTCCATCCCCGATGATCCACAGTTTGATTACTCCCTCTTCCCGGATATCCGCGATCGAACTGACACCTCTGTCCCTCCCCTCGCTCCTGGTTTCCAGTACTTGGACCACATTGCACACACAGATCTCAATACCCCTATCACTACACAGGATCTCATTGCTACACTCCGCACAAAACGCAACACCGCTCCTGGTCACGATCGTGTCACCTACCGTCACCTTCGTGAACCTCCTGTCTCTTTCCTCTCCACTCTGGCCAGGCTCTATAATGTAATCCTGTCCACCGGTTACTACCCCGACCTGTCGAAAGCCTCCCTTATCCTCATGTTCCTTAAACCTGGCAAACCGCCGTCCGCCGTCTCCTCCTACCATCCCATCAGCCTTACCTCAGTCTTCAGCAAGGTACTGGAATCTATCCTCACCCGACGCCTCCACCAGCATTTCCGCCAGCACCGCCTCCTTCCTGTTACCCAGTGTGGCTTTCGGCCGTCCTTCTCTTCCGACGATCTTCTCCTTCACCTCACTCATCTCCTTTCCGACCAGCTCAATTCCCGTCCCTCTGCAATCTTCCTCTCCCTTGACCTCGAACGCGCTTATGACCGCATATGGCATTCCGGTCTCCTCTTCAAGCTCCAAACCTTCGCCCTTCCCATTAACTACATCCGTTGGATCGGTTCCTTTCTCTCCCGCCGTCCTTCCTATGTCACCATCCATAACACAGATTTCTGCACCTTTTTTCCCTCCGCCGGTGTACCCCAGGGCTCTGTCCTCTCCCCCCTTCTGTACCTTTTGTACATGGCGGACATGCCGACGCTGTCACCCCCCATCCACCTTCTCCAGTTTGCCGATGACACCGCCTTCCTTGCCCTTGCCCCCACCCTGCAACGCTCCCAACACCTTCTCCAATCCCATCTTGACCGGTTCAGTGCTTGGTGCAACCAGTGGTTGCTCAAGGTCAGTCCCTCTAAAACCCAGGCGATCATTGTAGGCAAAACCACCTCTTCCTTCCGCCTCCTTGATTTCTATCTCACCGTCTATGGCCATCCTATCGCCCTCACTCCCACCCTTAAGTACCTTGGCGTCACCCTCGACCGTCGCCTCTCCTGGATTCCCCGTCTCCGGACAATCCAAGCCAAGGCACATTCCCGACTCCGTCTCTTCAAGCTCCTTTCCGGCCGTACGTGGGGTCTGGACCCCTCCACAATCCTCCACACCTATAAATCCCTCATCCGCCCTATCCTTTGTTACGCCCATCCAGCCTGGATCTCCGCCCCCCCTACCTTTTATAAATCCCTCCAAATCCTTGAATGCCATGCTCTTCCCTCCCCCACGTGGATCCTGTACGATCTCATCCCCTTCCCCCACCTCCTCCTTTTCCTTGAAAGGATACGGAACCTGTACACCTCCCGCAAACTAGATCCTCCTCACCCGCTCGTACCCCCGATCCTCTCCCACCCCCGCCCGCTGCCGCGCCTGTATTCCCACGTCCCACCTTGTCTCCATCTTTCCACCCTCCATACCCTCTCCCAAGGTGGCTTCCGCCAGCTCCCCCTCCATGATGATGTCCTCCTCCCCTCCATCTTCCCCTCCTATCAACTTTGATCCTCGGCACCCTCCCTCCCTCCCTTCCCTTCCCTTCTCTTTCGCTTCCCCCCTTCCTCCTCCCCTCTTCCCCCGGGCTTCCCCGCCCCCTTCCTCCCTCTCCCTCTCTCCTCTGCCCATGGCATCTCTTCTCTCCCCTCTCCCATTCCCCTCCTCCTCCTCCTCCTCCACTCTTGGCAGGTCCCCGGACTCGTACACGCTCAGTGGACTTCCGCGCGCCGGAGATCATCGCCATCTCTGTGTCGTGTGTGTGCCTCGATTTGTGTTCAGTGCTCTGTCGCCGTCACGCCAACACTGTTCACGTGTGCCGTCGCCGTCCTCCGTGTTCTGTGCGCCGTGTCACCGCGTGTTACTGTTGTTTTCGCGTCCAGTGTGAACGGCTTCATGTTTATCGTTTTTTGTATCTCCATTTTTTACCCGCCGTTTTTTGTATTGTCTGTATCACCTCTATGTCATGTTATTGTTCCACTTAAGGCTGAAGAGCAGCGTAATATGCTGCTGACAGCCCGCCTGTATAGGTGATTAAAATAACAATAAAGGAAAAAAAGACCATCTGCCGGGATCTCCTCCGAACAACACGAAACAGGCCGAAAAACATTTCAGCACGCACATCAAATAAAGTACGTGCTTAAATCATATACTGTTAAGGCTTACCTGATTTAGCACAAGCGGAAAATCAGGACAGTGCAGCTCACTAAAAGCTGGAACACCATATACCTCACCCCGAGCTGAACGACCACAGGTTTGATTTTACATTTACAAGTTCGTTAGTTAATCTTAAATACATGTAACTGTTGCTTACTTGAGGAACAAAGCTTTGATTCATTCTTTAAAGAAATCGACTCTCCTCTCACTGAACATTAACACTATATACACTGAGGTACCTAAAAATCAGGGGAAAACTTCTAATATCGTGACGGACCTCCCTCTACCCGGCGTGGGGCAGCAACTGGATGTGGCACGTACTCAACAAGTCGTCGGAAATCTCCTGCACAAATACTGACCCATGCTGCCTCTACAGCCATCCACAACTCCGAAAGAGTTGCTGGTGTAGGACTTTGTGCACGATACGACCTCTCGATCATGTCCCCTAAATGTTCGATGGGATTCATGTCGGGCGATCTGGGTGGCCAAAACATTCGCTCAACTTGTCCAGAATGTTCTTCAAACCAATCGTGAACAATTGTAGCCTGGTGACACGGCGCATTGTCATCATGAAAATTTCATCGTTGTTTGGGAACCTGAAGTACTTGAATGGCTGCAAATCGTCTCCAAGAAGCCGAGCATAACCATTTTAGTCAATGATCGATTCAGTTGGACCAGAGGAGCCAGTCCATTTCATGTACACACAGCCCTCAGCATTATGTTTTCGTGGTGCCTGCACTACCCTCGAATCCTACCATCAGCTCTTACCAACTGAAATCGGAGCTCAGCAGACTAGACCACGGTTTTCCAATCGTCTAGTGTCCAACCGACACGGTCAAGAACCCATGAGAGGCGCTGCAGGAAATTTCGTGGTGTTAGCAAAGGCACTCGCGTCGGTTGTCTGCTGCCATAGCCCATTAGAACCAAATTTCTCCGCAGTGTCCAAAGGGATACGATCGTCGTACATCTCACATTGGTTTCTGACATTATTTCACGCAGTGTTGCGTGTCTGTTGGAGTGACAACTCTACCTAAACGCTGCTGCTCTCGTTCGTTATGTGAAGGCCGTCGGCGTTGTCTTTAATGAGAGATAACGGATACTCCTGACACTTCGGATCTCGGAATACTGAATTCTCTAAGGATTTCTGAAATGGAATGTCCCATGCGTCTAGCTCCAACTATCATTCCGGTTTCAAGCTCTGTTAATTACTTATATCCATATAAGTATATAGTTCTGGCAACACCAGCCATGGCCATCTTCTGTGCGGATGCACACATATTCCTCGAACTATTGCGGGACTTGGTAAGAATGTTTTCCACGAGTAATCAGTGTGTTGGGGTCGGACACTACGAATGTAGTGTGTGGACATACAAGGTGAGAATGTGGGTCTCGCGGGAGGCGTGCGCGAGATACACCAGCAGTCGAGCTATCTACCGTGTACTCGGTGGCTCAGATGGATAGAGCGTCTCCCATCTAAGCAGGAAAACCCGGGGTCAAGTCCCGGTCGGGGCATACATTTTCACCTGTCTCCGTTGATGTATATCAACGCCCATTAGTAGCTGAAGGTATTAATACAACTCTAATTTCGTTCCTGTTAATTATCGTTGTGTAGCCACAATCACGCCTGAAACATTTTCACATGAGTCACCTGAGTACAAATGATAGCTCGGCCAATGCATTGCCCTTTTACACCTTGTGTAAGCGATATACCGCCATATTTGTACGTGGTTTAACTAGCCCATGGCTTTTGTCACCTCCGTGTATATTATTATTCGTTAAGTACTGTTGTTTAGATAAATATATGTTTTTCATGTTAAGAAATGATATTTTATAGAATTTCATAAGTTTACTTAATATTAGTTATCACTCAAGTTCCATCTCCTACGCCCTAGCTGCTTCATTTTATTGGCCTTGTCATTTCACATAGCAAAATTATCGAAAATATTTCAAAAATAAAGTCTGTGGCATATTTCATACCATAGCGCTATCTGAGTTAGTTTGTTGTCAAATGATGAGTTATTTTTCCATTCAATTATTAGGATTCTTTGGCATCATGTTCATAAAGATTATTTCCTTTCCCTAACGATCATCAAGACTGGTTTTATTACATTATGTCTTGAAAGGACATTACCTTCATAAACATCTTATTATTAGTATCTGTCAGAATTTCTTCTGGCTATTTAGATTTGTTGTAGTTATGTTCTACAACTGACTTTATATTTAAAATACTTCGAACAATAAGGAGTAGAAGCCACCATCTGTGATCTGTATAGTATTATTTATCAACATTAGCATTAATTTGCTTACTTTACTGTAGGTTAATGATTATATTCCATCATATGACGGGGCCAATGCCACTGCTTACATTGTTAAAAGTTTTCTTCACTGGAGCTATCTTTTCAGTCCCTTAGCCATCAAGTTCTTTTCTGTTTTCCCTTTAATACAAGTAATTCCCGATCTTGGGATAAAGTTTCCTTAAATTAATTACTTTGACAGTGACTGCTTATTATGTTCGTCTGGCTTTTTCACAACACTAGTTACATTATTAGTAACCTTCTCGTATTTTTCTACACTCCTGGAAATTGAAATAAGAACACCGTGAATTAATTGTCCCAGGAAGGGGAAACTTTATTGACACATTCCTGGGGTCAGATACATCACATGATCACACTGACAGAACCACAGGCACATAGACACAGGCAACAGAGCATGCACAATGTCGGCACTAGTACAGTGTATATCCACCTTTCGCAGCAATGCAGGCTGCTATTCTCCCATGGAGACGATCGTAGAGATGCTGGATGTAGTCCTGTGGAACGGCTTGCCATGCCATTTCCACCTGGCACCTCAGTTGGACCAGCGTTCGTGCTGGACGTGCAGACCGCGTGAGACGACGCTTCATCCAGTCCCAAACATGCTCAGTGGGGGACAGATCCGGAGATCTTGCTGGCCAGGGTAGTTGACTTACACCTTCTAGAGCACGTTGGGTGGCACGGGATACATGCGGACGTGCATTGTCCTATTGGAACAGCAAGTTCCCTTGCCGGTCTAGGAATGGTAGAACGATGGGTTCGATGACGGTTTGGATGTACCGTGCACTATTCAGTGTCCCCTCGACGATCACCAGTGGTGTACGGCCAGTGTAGGAGATCGCTCCCCACACCATGATGCCGGGTGTAGGCCCTGTGTGCCTCGGTCGTATGCAGTCCTGATTGTGGCGCTCAACTGCACGGCGCCAAACACGCATACGACCATCATTGGCACCAAGGCAGAAGCGACTCTCATCGCTGAAGACGACACGTCTCCATTCGTCCCTCCATTCACGCCTGTCGCGACACCACTGGAGGCGGGCTGCACGATGTTGGGGCGTGAGCGGAAGACGGCCTAACGGTGTGCGGGACCGTAGCCCAGCTTCATGGAGACGGTTGCGAATGGTCCTCGCCGATACCCCAGGAGAAACAGTGTCCCTAATTTGCTGGGAAGTGGCGGTGCGGTCCCTTACGGCACTGCGTAGGATCCTACGGTCTTGGCGTGCATCCGTGCGTCGCTGCGGTCCGGTCCCAGGTCGACGGGCACGTGCACCTTCCGCCGACCACTGGCGACAACATCGATGTACTGTGGAGACCTCACGCTCCACGTGTTGAGCAATTCGGCGGTACGTCCACCCGGCCTCCCGCATGCCCACTATACGCCCTCGCTCAAAGTCCGTCAACTGCACATACGGTTCACGTCCACGCTGTCGCGGCATGCTACCAGTGTTAAAGACTGCGATGGAGCTCCGTATGCCACGGCAAACTGGCTGACACTGACGGCGGCGGTGCACAAATGCTGCGCAGCTAGCGCCATTCGACGGCCAACACCGCGGTTCCTGGTGTGTCCGCTGTGCCGTGCGTGTGATCATTGCTTGTACAGCCCTCTCGCAGTGTCCGGAGCAAGTATGGTGGGTCTGACACACCGGTGTCAATGTGTTCTTTTTTCCATTTCCAGGAGTGTATTTATTTTCTTCATTTTAATCGAGGATTGGTCTGAGAAAACTTTAAAGATGCATCCAGTGACTGTGAAAATTTTGGTTCGTTAGGATGACTTCCACTGAATATCTTAGTGAGCACTACTTTGGAGATGTTGACTAGTTCTATGCCTCTGACCAAATTCCTTTATAATATGCATCCTAATAGTATCAGAGACGTAAAATATGAGTTACTTAGAGTCTTACTTTTCTATACTAGCCCTAACGAGGAGCTTGATCCCTTTTTTGGATTAGCACTACCACTTTCCTAAACTGCCAAATCTGGTCCAAGAGTCAATACTGACTCTTCAGGTATGATCACTGTGTAGATTGCGTCCATGCAATATTCAGAGTAATGAGTCACAGATAAACAGCAACTACCTTAGCAGAGGAGTGTGGAAATCGTATGTTAACCTCTGGTTAAGTGGGCTACAATGCATACGTAAATAATCTTTTCTAGTAAATTATAGCTACGTCTCTCAGTTATTCCCTTAACCGTCAAAGAGCCGTGGTGCTAACATCCTCGTTTATCACTACGCACTTTGTTCCACGAAATACACTCATGAATTACTTTTGAGTACTTTATGGGAGTGACAGTGATCAATGCGTTACAAATATTTACTATCAAAAAGAGTCTTGATCACAATTTATTTATTACGGTGACCGGTTTCGACCACTACTGTGGTCATCTTCAGACCAATGAGTAGGAACCTCCTTCTGCTGGAAAATCACTACTGATTCTAAGTAGTGATTCTCCAGCAGAAGGAGGTTCTTGCTCATTGGTCTGAAGATGACCACAGCAGTGGTCGAAACCAGTCACCGTAATAAATAAATTGTGATCAAGGCTGTTTTTGATAATAAACACTCATGAATGCTGTCATATAACCAGAATTCTTCTCTTAAATTAGATAAACTTTCTTCTTGCTCAATGCCATGAATCCTCGTCTAGCTGCAATTATACAGTGTGAACATTAATGAACCCGAAAAACTGCAAGGACGGAGTCCTGGCTGGAAATGGTGGAAAAAAGGTCCTTTCAACGTATGCTCGGAAATGGAAGCTGTGCGTGCGACGAAAACGTATCGTCTCGGAACACGGTACAGAGCTGCATAGCATCCACGTCACAACAGGTGTTGGAAGTGGTCTCCATGGGATGCAGTGCACGCTTTCACAGGTCGCATCATCGATTGACGTACTCTTTCCCACATTTCACCATATTGGCTGGCGACTTGCCTGGAGTTGGTACGAGGATTCGTCACAATATCCCTTAGATCCTGGTCCTCCACATCTGATGTACGCACAGTCTGCCACCTCCCTGCACGTTCATTTGTCTGAAACGACTCATGATCACACAAACGCCAAAAAATGGCTTGAAACACTGTATGATGTGGTTGATGTCTGTGAGGGTACTTGTTTTGGTATAGCTGTGCTGCCTCCCGACCGTTTCCATCTCGGCTTGTTACCGGACCATTCTGCTGCTTACAGTATGCTGTGTCGATTATAGAACCTGCAATATCAAGGAACACGAGGCGCGTGGTCTGAGGAACTGTCATTCGGCAGCGCCATCTGCCATGGCAAGAATGCCTTTCGGAACATATGTACTTAGGACCTTCTTTCTTCCATTTCCTGTAGGTAATCTGTCCCTGCAGTTTGTCCGTTTTGTTAGTGTTCACCTTGTATATCCATTTACTTCTCAACACACATTGTGATTATCTTTTCCGAAATCACCGAGCAGATGTGGTCGCAAAATGGAGAGATCCTCTGCTGATTTCTTTGACTTATTACTCACTTGTGCCTTCTCAACTCGAGATTCACCAATATGAGTCTCATTTCTTATATCTATTCAGAGATTTCTAACTTTAAAACTAAGTTATTATTAGATATTTTCTGTTAGATATTAGTAGCTATTTTGTCAATAATAGTCTTTTCATTATTCGACATTTGCTCAGAGAGCTGAGTAGTTAAGTACTTAGAAAGAGCCTGATAACCATTGGTTACTTGCATAGATACCTGCTGCTTTTCTCAAATTTTTATAATTATTAGACATTTTCTCAGAGATGCTAGTAGGTATTTCCTAAAAGATCTTATTAAACACTTTCTCAGGCAATGATGACCCGATGTTCTATTCTCTCCGTCGTGGACCGTCGGCGATATTTTTATCAGTGTCTCGCACTGCCGATTTGCTGCGTCGGTGGGACACCGATGAACTGCTTCCAGGATTATCTCCGTACGATATGAAACAGGCAGAAAAACAAAAACATTTCAGTGCACACACCATATAAATAAAATTACGTAAATGGGTCATAGACTATTACGGCTTATCTGACGTCACTCAAGCGGAAAGTAAGGACGGTGCTGCACAGTAAAATCTGGAGCACCACACCAACAAGGGTAACGTGTTAAAATACGTTTACGTTAAAAGTTGCTACTTGTTGCTCCACGTCCTGTTTGCCTCGCTAGCAAAACCTAAACGTTGTTTTGCGTTTTCTGCTTTCGTTATAAGTGGTAAACTTGTAAGGAAAAGGAGCTGCCAGCATCAGCATACCTTAACGCTTGTTTCTATAGTGGGTCATCTTTCACGTTCATAACTGATTTAATAGATATCATGGTGGATTTTTAAATTAACAATCAGTTATTGATTTAAAATAATGGATTCATACAGAAGTTTTGAGTGTCTGTGGTCTGCAAAAAGCTTTAAATACACATGCAAAAACGTCAAGTAAGATGCATCAGAGCAAACGAAGCAGACCTTAATAGAAAAATGAGGAACCTGGAAACACAATAATGTAACAACAGAAAAAAATAGATTAGTTCCTGAGTAATGAAAGAGGAATACATTTTATGTCCTAATTATTCTTTTGTAAGAACATACTACCTGTTTCTGACAACTAGGCACGTCCTTGTTACAGGAATCAGAGGTTATTATTTCTAGATGTGGTTACAGCTTTAGTAATTCTTTTATCAGGGAATTATTCCTTCGGATGATATATTCTGGGAATACTTTTCCGTAGTAATCCCCCAGGGACTCACACCTAATGAGTACGTGTCTTGCGACCGCTGGGTCCAGGAGATCAGACTGGTATTGCTTCCACTAACTTAACGTCAAACTTAACTTTGTGTTCTGCCTTACTGCAGGTCATGTCATGGGGAAGCCTCGTCAGAGAGGTCCACCGCATGAGCGTCTAGGGAAGTGATGTGAATCCAGTGGTGGTTTCCCGTTGCCTTCCACTGATGATGATGTAATGATAATGAGAACAACACAATACCCAGTCCCTGAGCGGAGAAAATCTCCGACCCAGCCATGAATCGAACCCCTTGGCGTGGCAGACCGCCTCGCTGACCACTCAGCTATCGGGACGGACACTTAACGCTAGGCTCCTCTCTGTTTATCTTTCCTGTCTGCCATTCTCAGCCTCCTCTTGTTTCTTTTCCACTCCGATGTCGTTAGGTCTCGAGGGCTAGGATGTATTTCCATTTTCCAACCTCTACATCTTGGGCTGGATGGTCAACGGCTTGGAAGATGGAAGAGGGAATTAAGTAATGCCTCAACTCAACTATGGGAAGGTTGATGAACCTCTTCCCCCTCGCACATTAACAAATAATTTAACGGCTTAAGCCCTAGAAAGATGAGTTGCAATTTTAAAAGGCAGAAAGCCGTATCTTAAAACATTTCATATGAAATTTGGTTGAAGGGCCCTATAAAGAATAACAATCTCATGCCTTAAGGGCAAGACAAGAACAGTAATTTAAGAGATAGTGATACTCGGCTGAAGACCACACATCAACCAAGTAACTAAAACGCAAACAGGGAAATTACTACGTAACACACAATCAACGGTACAGTGCAGTTGGGAAACCAAAAAAAAAAAAAAAAAAAAAAGGAAGAAACCGTAGCTTCCGTTCTCCAGAGGAGTAGCTACAAAAGGCGTCTGTTCTCCATGTCAGGAGTGGCCCAACTTCTTGCTGGCAGGGGCTTCTAAAACACTTGGCGACAGGTTTTGCGACAAGTCGGCCGTAAAACCACTGTCACATCCTTACGGGAGTTCTGTTCGAAAGGGTTCGATACCACACTTAGGGTATCCCCCGAAAGCGCCGCGCGTTGGCAGGATGCAGTCAGGGTGGTAAGTATGCAAGGGTTATTGTCGCATGGGCGGCGAAGGCTAAACAAGCGAGCCCACACATACTGTATCGCTTCGCTGGACGTCCGAACTATGACTGGACGATGTAGTGAACTCGCTAAGGCATTATAAACAGGAGCATCGACATCTTTGCAGAGCAAGAAGCAAGGTGGAGTGGGCAAAAGTCCCATGACTTTGGTTGTGGTTAAAAACTGATACACAGTGGAACCCGCAGATCAACTAGCCGCGTCGGCATTGTCATATCGGCGGAATTCGATGGCTATGTCTCCGAGGTGCAGCACTGCGACGATCACCTAATGAAAACTGTCTACACTGCAGGCAGATGAAAAGTCCTCTTCTTCAGTGCCTGTGCCTCACAAACTGGCCTGACTACAGTAACCAGTGATGCATTCTGAGCACTGCTTCAAGAGAAGACAGCTGAAGTTACAAAAAAATACTAACTCATCGTCGCTGGTGGCCTGAAAGGACATGCCAGACAAAGAAAGGAAGATCATGATGGCCAAGGTGGACATGGACATAGCGAGAAGATCGATGACGGCCAGCGAATCTTCGATTATGTAGAAAGTCATGAGCTGGTCATAACGCACAAGGTTCAAAAAACGTAAAACTCATCTAAATTCGTACTAGAGTGGATCAAAAGCAACTCATATTGACTATGTCCTTATAAAACGTCGGAACTTCAAAGATGTGTTAGAACGAAAGTTGTTCCACATGACATTGTCGCAATTCGACACCCATCAGTCATCTATAGGCTTAGAATAAACCCACTAACATCTGCGTACCGGAACTTCGAACACAGCATGACCACTGGGGAGCAAACATTGTACCATTGGTTGAAGCTGACCAGCGAAAATGGTTACATAATCCATGCCTGTAATGTGACCTTGCACAGTAACCATGGTGCCGCTGTTAAGCCACGATATGGCCGTCCTAATAATCACCGAACCCTCGTCATGTTCCGCTCTTGGAACGTATAGCGGCCAGGAGTTAAAATAGTGAGAAGTAAGACCCAACCGACCAAATGACATTCTTCCATTGCTTCATAGTAAAGGTTTTATAGCTTCGGTGAAAGGTTTTCCTGTGACAGACATTTGCATCACTGATGAATGGTTTTGGAATTCCATCTCGGCCTACAATTGCCAGCTCATGGAGCTCCCTCCGTGCTGTTTTCGTGGTGACTGGGTTCGCGAGTGCGACATTCAGTTCTGCAACGACTGTTTCAGCTGTCATCCTCTTATTTTTCGTTGTAGTCTTCTTCAATAACCGCCTGTCACGATCACTGAACAACATTTTTGTAGACGTTGAGACTTAGAGGGTGATGCTCTTTCGCTTTCCCCGTATGCGATTTAAATCTTCGATGCAGTGACTCTTGAAACACCAAATACTTCAGCTCCCTTAGTGTGGTGTAAGACCTTCAGTACACACACCGTCAGATTATTCGCTCTAGCGAAGAAGGCGAGTGTCAGCAATATGTCTCGTGGTCTTATCGTGGAGTATTTATCTTCTACTGTTACTTCAGACGATAGAAATGCCACTTGCACGCTTAGAGTAGCAGATTGACGGTGACCAACTTTAAACAGAACTTGAAACTTCCTGGCAGATTAAAACTGTGTGCCGGGCCGAGACTCGAAATCGGGACCTTTGCCTTTCGCGGGAAAGTGCTCTACCAACTGAGTCTCGGTCCGGCACACAGTTTTAATCTGCCAGGAAGTTTCATATCAGCGCACACTCCGCTGTAGAGTGAATATTTCATTCTAGAAACATCCCCCAGGCTTTGGCTAAGCTATGTCTCCGCAATATCCTTTCTTTCAGAAGTGCTAGTTCTGCAAGGTTCGCAGGAGACCTTCTGTAAAGTTGGGAAGGTAGGAGACGAGGTACTGGCAGAAGTACAGCTGTGAGGACGGGGCGTGAGTCGTGCTTGGGTAGCTCAGTTGGTAGAGCACTTGCCTGCGAAAGACAAAGGTCCCAAGTCCGAGTCTCCGTCCGGCACACAGTTTTAATCTGCCAGGAAGTTTCGTATCAGCGCACACTCCGCTGTAGAGTGAAAATTTTATTCTTTAAACAGAACTTGATTAATTTTCACACACATTTATTAAAATAATGACAAGCATAAAATTACTTAACTTGGTTCTGGATGCTATTTACAATTGACAATCTGAAGTTCCTTTGGTATTGGTACGTTAATCTTATTCTCACATATATCTCTGATACTTGACAAAAGTGCCTATACATTTATCTTCATGGTTATGTACAAGAATATGGTAATCTTATTAGACGCAGACTGAATCTTGACTATAGACTGGTACAGACAAATGCATAACTCGTACAGACTGGTACAGACTAATGCAGACTGGTACAGACCGGTGCAGACAAAGGCAGACTGATACAGACTGGTGCAGACAAATGCAGACTGACTAATCGGAGGTCTGTACACTCGCCTGCGCGTTCATGTATCACTGCGCGAGTGTGATCCACGAGGAGAAAAGGTTCTACATTAGCAGCAATCTCAATGGCTGCGTTACATATTAATATGTGGATCGGCGGAAGCAGAATTTGGTCCGTCTCTACGGCAGCGCCATCTCGTAGTGCGGAGATGGACGAGCGCTGCGCCTGCGCTGTTGTGCTTAGCGGGGAGCGCTCTAGTGGGAAAGTTGTGTACGCGCTGACTACGCGGAACTATGTAAACAACACTTACAAGGGAACATCCCCATCGCACCCCCCTCAGATTTAGTTATAAGTTGGCACAGTGGATAGGCCTTGAGAAACTGAACACAGATCGATCAAAAAAACAGGAAGAAGTTGTGTGGAACTATGAAAAAATAAGCAAAATATAGAAACTGGTTCGTCCATGCGTAAGATAGGCAACATTAAGGGCAATGTAAGGCAGGAGCGCCGTGGTCCCGTGGTTAGCGTGAACAGCTGCAGAACGAGAGGTCTTAAGTTCAAATCTTCCCTCGACCGAAAATTTTAACTTTTTATTTTCAGTTTATGTGAAAAACTCTTATGTTTTCATCACTTTTTTTGGAGTGATTATTACATCCACAAGAAAACCTAAATCGGGCAAGGTAGAAGAATCTTTTCACCCATTCGCCAAGTGTACTAATTAGGCGGGTTGACAACATATTCCTGTCATGTGACGCACATGCTGTCACCAGTCTCGTATACAAAATATCAGACGTGTTTTCCTGTGGAGGAATCGGTTGACCTATGACCTTGCGATCAAATGTTTTCGGTTCCCATTGGAGAGGCACATCCTTTCGTCAACTAATCACATGGTTTTGCGGTGCGGTCGCAAAACACAGACACTAAACTTATTACAGTGAACAGAGACGTCAATGAACGAACGGACAGATCATAACTTTGCGAAAATAAAGAAAGCAAAATTTTCAGTTAAGGGCAGATTTGAACCAAGAACCCCTCATTCCGCAGCTGTTCACGCTATCCACGGGACCACGGCGCTCCTCGCCTCACACTGTCCTTAATGTAGCCTATCTTACGCATGGATGACCCAGTTTGTATATTTTGCTTATTTTTTCATAGTTCCACACAACTTCTTCCTGTTTTCTCGATTGATCTGTGTTCAGTTTTTCAAGGCCTACCCACTGTGCCAACTTATAACTAAATCTGAGGGGGGTGCGATGGGGATGTTCCCTTGTTAGTTACGGCAGCAACCATCACTCAAGCGCTAACAATTTACCCACATTAGAATTCTCATACTTTCGACATAATTCAGTCATACAACTACACAGAACTCTGTTCTGACCATTACCGATACTTGCAAAATTCTGAGGGCATAGAGCAGGTGACGTTTGTGGTCAGATACAACAGCACAACCTGCAGGCTTGGCAAGCATCTGCACTGATATTCAAGCATGTATTTCTCGCTGTGTTTCTATATTTTCGCCCAACCTCTGCATATGGGGGCTTCTTCCATGAAGTCGATAGTCGCCATCCAGCTTTGTTGGCCAAATCATTGTTTTAATAATTCAGGTTACTGGGAGTGGTGGTAGGAATGTACACTATGTGATCAAAAATATCCGGACACCCCCAAAATCATACGTTTTTCATATTAGGTGCATTGTGCTGCCACCTACTGGCAGGTACCCATATCAGCGGCCTCAGTAGTCATTACATATCCTGAGAGAGCAGAATGGGGCGCTCTGCGGAACTCTCGGACCTCGAATGTGGTCAGGTGATTGGGTGTCACTTGTGTCATACGTCTGTAAGCGAGATTTTCGCAGTCATAAACATCCCTAGGTCCACTGTTTGCAATGTGATAGTGAAGTGGAAACGTGAAGGGACACGTACAGCACAAAAGCGTACAAGCCGACCTCGTCTGTTGACTGACAGAGACCGCCGATAGTTGAAGAGGGTCGTAATGTGTAATAGGCAGACGTCTATCCAGACCATCGCACAGCAATTCCGAAATGCATCAAGATCCACTGCAAGTACTATGACAGTTAGGCGGGAGGTGAGAAAACTTGGATTTCATGGTCAACTGGCTGCTCGTAAGCCACACATCACGCCGGTCAATGCCAAATGAAGACTCGCTTTGTGTAAGGAGTGTAAACACTGGACGATTGAAGTGTGGAAAAACGTTATGTGGAGTGACGAAACACGGTACACAATGTGGCGATCTGATGACAGATTGTGGGTGTGGCGAGTGCCCGGTGAACGTCATCTGCCAGCGTGTGTAGTGTCAACAGTTAAATTCGGAGGGGGTGGTGTTATGGTGTGGTCGTGTTCTTCATTGACGGTGGTTACACCCCTTGTTGTTTTGCTTGGCACTATCACATCACAGGTTACATTGACGTTTTAAGCACCTTCTTCCTTCCCACTGTTGAAGAGCAATTCGGGGATGGCGATTGCACCTTTCAACTCGATCGAGCACCTGTTCATAATGCACGGACAGTGGCGGAGTGGTTACATAACAATAACATCCTTGTAATGGATTGTCCCGCACAGAGTTCTGACCCGAATCTTAAAGAACACCTTTGGGATGTTTTGGAACGCCGACTTCGTGCCAGGCCCCACCGAGAGACATCGATACCTCTCCGCAGTGCAGCACTCTGTGAAGAACGAGCTGCCATTCCCCAAGACACCTTCCAGCACGTGATTGATCGTATGCCTGCGAGATTGGATGCTGTCATCAAGGCTAACGATGGACCCATAAGATACTGAATTCCAGCTTTACCGATGGAGGGCGCCATGAACTTGTAAGTGATTTTCAGCCAGGTATAAGGATACTTTTGATCACACAATGTAGCAGGCTTTACTTTGTGACGAGTCAGTTTCATCCATTAAGACCAAATATGAGAAAGACGAGGGGAGGTTGAAGAGAGTGAGAGTAGAGCCAGTTCGGACCTGGACTGTTGCCAGGGCACTGAGTAGTAATAAACACTCACTGCACACTTAGTGACATCCGAAACTGTCTCCGCCTTGTACACGTGCCACAGAGCATTCCTGCGTGGGCGAGGCTGCAGTGAGTTTTTACAATGCGCCAGTCGCTCGCACTTGCGCCGTCGTATTCTGTCTTTCCCACACGTTTCAGTGTGTGATGTTGCTGGCGACCGCTATAACACTTCCAAGAGAGGAAGAACAAAAACTGAGAGCGACGTAGTGCAGTCGGGACATGTGCCTGCAAAATTCCATATGGACTTTTTTCTCATTTTGGTGCATCGTATTGCTGCCACCCTGTAGCGACTTTCAGAGCGACTATAACTTCCAACGGCCATTCTTAGCAACTTCTACAACGCCACTGCCTCTTCACGCGTGACTGTTGCAGCTATTTAACGCTTCTCTTTCCTTTTCTTCTTCTGTATCCTCTTTCGTTGGGCTCCCGCCAGGCCCGGATCTAGAGGTCTAGAGCGGGAGGGGGGAGGGGGGAGGGGAGAGGGGCGGGGGAGGGCAAAGCTGGTCTATCGATTATTCATGTTGTTGTTGTTGTGGCCTTCAGTCCTGAGACTGGTTTGATGCAGCTCTCCATGCTGCTCTATCCTGTGCAAGCTTCTTCATCTCCCAGTACCTACTGCGGCCTACATCCTTCTGAATCAGCTTAGTGTATTCATCTCCTGGTCTCCCTCTACGATTTTTACCCTCCACGCTGCCCTCCAGTACTAAATTTGTGATCCCTTGATGCCTCAGAACATGTCCTACCAACCGATCCCTTCTTCTGGTCAAGTTGTGCCACAAACTCCTCTTTTCCCCAATTCTATTCAATACCTCCTCATTAGTTATGTGATCTACCCATTTAATCTCCAGCATTCTTCTGTAGCACCACATTTCGAAAGTTTCTATTCTCTTCTTGTCCAAACTATTTATCGTCCGTGTTTCACTTCCATACATGGCTGCACTCCATACAAATACTTTCAGAAACGACTTCCTGACATTTAAATCTATACTCGATGTTAACAATTTTTTCTTCTTCAGAAACGCTTTCCTTGCCATTGCCAGTCTACATTGTATATCCTCTCTATTTCGACCATCATCAGTTATTCTGCTCCCCTAACAGCAAAACTCCTTTGCTACTTTAAGTGTCTCATTTCCTAATCTAATTCCCTCAGCATATCCCGACTTCATTCGACTATATTCCATTATCCTCGTTTTGCTTTCGTTGTTGTTCATCTTATACCCTCCTTTCAAAACACTATCCGTTCCGTTCAACTGCTGTTCCAAGTATTTTGCTGTCCCTGACAGAATTACAATGTCATCGGCGAACCTCAAAGTTTTTATTTCTTCTCCATGGATTTTAATACCTTCTCCGAACTTTTCTTTTGTTTCCTTTACTGCTTGCTCAATATACAGATTCAATAACATCGGGGAGAGGCAACAACCCTGTCTCACTCCCTTCCCAACCACTGCTTCCCTCGACCCTTATAACTGCCATCTGGTTTCTGTACAAATTGTAAATAGCCTTTCGCTCCCGGTATTTTACTCCTGCCACCTTCAGAATTTGAAAGAGAGTATTCCAGTCAACATTGTCAAAAGCTTTCTCTAAGTCTACAAATGCTAGAATCGTAGGTTTGCCTTTCCTTAATCTTTCGTCTAAGATAAGTCTTAGGGTCAGTATTGCCTCACGTGTTGCAACATTTCTACGGAATCCAAACCGATCTCCCCCGAGGTCGGCTTTTACCAGTTTTCCCATTCGTCTGTAAAGAATTCGCGTTAGTATTTAGCAGCTGTGACTTATTAAACTGATAGTTCGGTAATTGTCACATCTGTCAACACCTGCTTTCTTGGAATTGAAATTATTATATTCTTCTTGAAGTCTGAGGGAATTTCGCCTGTCTCATACATCTTGCTCACCAGATGGTAGAGTTTGGTCAGGACTAGCTCTGCCAAGGCCGTCAGTAGTTCTAATGGAATGTTGTCTCCTCCCAGGGCCTTGTTTCGACTCAGGTCTTTCAGTGCTCTGTCAAACTCTTCACGCAGTATCATATCTCCCATTTCATCTTCATCTGCATCCCCTTCCATTTCCATAATATTGTCCTGATTATTCATATGATTCTGAAACGCATACCTGTTGGTTTTTGGACATTTTTGAACAAATTGTAATTTGATTTCTGAACGAATCATAGGTTGATTTTTGAATGTGTGCATAATGTACGCGATTTCTTTGCCAGGGGAATCCCCATCGCATCTAGAAATACAAAAATTTCCCGCAGATTAAAGGGGACGGGCTGTACAATCTGAGCGGAATAAACCCAAACGGGTGACTGCCAATCGCTGTTTTTTTATGTGGTTGATTAGGTATGCGAATGATCAGCTCTGTTATAATTATTAGCGAAATCCATACATTCAGACTACCAGAGTGGAAATAAACGGCTAACAGGAATAACAGCCAATAAAGATTACATATTGTCTACTCGGTTTATCCAAGAAAATGAAATTTTAACAGAAACTTTTTGACAGTTCCCAGTCAGCAGCCGCTTAGGTTCAGTTCTCAGAATAGCGCGGAAAACGCGTTGTACGAACACGCAATAAACCCTAACCGGGGAATAAACCCGGGATAATTAAACCGGTGATTCTGGCAGGGTCAGTGAAGTTAACTGGAGAATAGGTTTTGAAAATGGCAGCAATAGTCACAGAATTAGTGGTGACAAGATTGTTTGTTGAAGCGAGGAAGGAGAAGAAACGAGGACATCACACAAATTACATGGAAGAATAAGGCGATTACAAATTTATACAAAAATTTCGTACTACTACTTTTCGATCACATGCTTGCGAAGCCGCAGCGTATGAGTGAAATGGGAAACTATTTCCTAACTAAAACGTTTTGCTTGTAGTACCCAATAGGCATTTGATATCGGTACTTCATGAATTGTATTCAGTCCTGTTATTTAGGTAAACGAGATGCATGAAATGTGCATTTGTGCCAAAACGGTCTCGCTTATTTGGCGTGTGTTACAATTGCTGAAATATTAGAAAGGCCTATTTCGTTTCATCTAACAGACAGTGACAAAATAAGAGTAATCTTCTCGAGAAACCCAACCAGTCTTGGGTACTATTAGTATTAACAGCTTTTTCAGTATCAGACAACGAAATTTTAATTTTTCGTGTAGCAAGACGTTTGACTAATTTTGATGAGGTAACAGGTTCTTTCGTAGGAAGGAAAGCACGCCGTGTAAAGCTGTGGCAAGATTAGAGAGGAAAAATGTTGGGACCCGAGGATTGAAGAGATGTGTACTGTCTTGCTTGTCTCTTGTCTTTACTGGTTTTGTGTTTCCTATATTTAATTTTATGTCATACAAAAGAGCAAGTTATTAGCTAATAAGCAACAAAGAGTGCAAAATTTTCTGAAGTGTTCTTATTCTCTTGGTTACAAAAAATCCCGTCTATTATCAATTGCGAGTTTTTTTAAGGGGGTAAGTGTCAAACCGGTCGACTGAGAGCAGGAGAGACACCATATGACATTTTAATTTCCACCCATCTGAATGTAAGTTTGATGGCTTCCATTACAAAATATACGAGTTTGAATTCCACAGACGAAATAAGATGACGTGCGGTAGAAGAATGCTGTGTGGAGAGACATGGCACTGCGCGTTGGCACACTTCAGACCAAAAAACATGTCTTATATTTGCTCGAACGTATATGTATTATATATCAAATCCTTCAGAAAGATGTATGGTACATTTTTGAAAATCTATTTCTTTTAGTTTTTGACGTCCTATCTCAAGCGCTCGATGGGGTAGGGGGAGGGGGGGGGGGTACTATTAAGTTTTTGCCCCGGTTCGGAAATATCGTAGATCCAGGGCTGGTTCCTATCAGTTCACGGGTAGCCCTCTCATGAATTGTTTTTCCGTCTCCACCTCCGAAAACCTCCCATTCTTTCCGCTGTTCTTCCAAAATCGTCAGTATCCTTTTCTCCTATTTGCTTCACTGCTGATCCTAAACCCTTTTCCTATATACTTCTCTGTCGTTAATCCCTGGAATATTGATAAGTGTTTACTTGCTTTACCAGTTCTCCTTCCCTTCCACCCCGACCCAATTCCTAATAATTATTCTTGATTACAACACCACTTTCTATCTTTTCTTCCATCCTACACCGTTCCCAATAGCCTTTTGGCCATTCTGTTTTTATCATCATGATCATATGTCCTCCAAATCTTGCGCTTTTCATTTTTATTCTCCCGGTATTGTCCTCATCCTCTTGTACAGTTCTTCCCCAGGTCTTCACATCCATCTTTCTCAATCACATTTAGAGCCCAATATTTTCCTCAGTATTTTTCTCTCTGCTTTCTTTAGTTTTCTGGTAACATTTCTCCCTAGTTTTATCATTTCAACCACATATTGTATCACATTCCTCATCGTTACCTTATAATGTCGTTATAACCGTAGGAATATTATTTTTATTCTATAAAGCTCTGGCGTTTAAGAAGGCTGATTTTATCTTCTCCATCCACTTTCTTATTGCCCTTTGCACCAGTTTCTTCCTGTTATATTCTCTCACAGCTATTGAAACTTGTATCTGAAGGTATTTTCCAGTGTTTTCTTGTTGTAGGCACTCCTTGGTCCCACTGTTCTAGTTATCTTGCGTAAGCCGTCAAGTTGCTCCTTTGCGTCTTCTTCCGTCTCACTACAACAATGTCGTTTGATAAGGTTAGGCAGTTTATTTGAATCCTGTTGTCCGTTTTGATTCCCACTTGCTTCCTTGGTACTGCCACTTTATGGTTTATTGCTTCCACTTTCTGATCGTTCCGTCCAGCACTACCTTGAACAAATCTGGTGGCAATCCGTCTCCATGTTTGACACCGGTCTTGTCCTCAAAACTCCACTGAACTTTACGCTTGTCTTAAGCTTCTGTTGTTCTCGTGTAGTGCGGTCTAATCCTCTGTTCTTCAGCGTCCTTCCGAGACTGTCTTTCGGTGGAGTTGAATGCTTTCGTGACGTCCACAAAGGTTACAATAGTCTTTTTGTTTTTTAAGACCCAATGTTATACGGGTTGTGAAGTACTCCGCGACAAAACATAAGAATAATCTTCTGTTTCCCTTTATCATCCAAATGATATACATCAACATAAAAATTGTTTCCTTTCACGGATGCAGAAGTTCAGTGCAGACAAAATCCAAAAATGTCAATAGTCTGTAGAAAATCGTAGACAAAACGGAAAGCTCTGTGAACGCTTGATAACAAAAGCCTACTTTTACTGGAACACCCAACGATATTCTCTGTGGTATGATACACTCTTCCCCCTTGAACAAACACTCGGAAAATTCTAAGTCCACGCTCCAGCTGGGAGGCGTAAATGTGAACAGAATGAAACTTAAGTTTCCAAAAAGAACGATATAATATTCAGTTACGTGGGAAGAGGTTCCAGGACAACGAGGACGTGAAAAATTTTGTGGGAAATTGGTTCAAACATCAAGATAAAGAGTTCTTTGCAGCTGGAATAAAAAAGCTTGTAGACCGTTGGAATAAGCGCATAAATGTTCAAGGGAAATATAGAACAAGCATTCTTTTGTAAAAATAAACGTTTTTTTCTCCAGACCAATTTGTCTCTTTAATTATTGAATGACCTTCGAATATTCCCATACAGAGGAGACATTTTCCTTGAAAGTCAGTTGCTCGGTGCCGGCGGATAAATACGATATTGCAGTGCCTGTGTCATTCCCAATTATGATGCGAAGTTCCTTCGGACAAGCATGCATCCATGTCCGAAGATATATGAATTGCAGCGACTGCAGTCGTTAGGAAATACATGAGATATATTCGCAGTATATTCTCGGTAACAAATATGTTCAATGGCTGTCTGAAACGTCAAGATGCATTCACTTCAAATACTCGTTTTTTATTGAAGCTTTACAGTGAATTACAACCAGGTAGCCATGATCGCTAAATCGGAACAGCGCTACGACCTAATATACTAAGAACGTAACTGACTGTTGGTAATAAGCTCCTGATTCGGCTGCATAGCTAGCGGTAATAGAAATAATCGAAGTAAATCCATGGAAAAGACAACGATAGACGGGAGATGTCATTTACTTGCATAGCACTGACCCACGTCATCCCACCGTTTGACAGCATTTTATAGACCACGAAGTAGTCAGCGCAATTTGAAGGAAACATTTACTTCTACATCTGCACTTAAGCTACATTATGTTGTGCAGCAGAGGATTCTTATGGTACATACATAACTTTGAAGTTGTGATCAATTGGAGAGGCTTCTCCAAGAGTAAATAATAAGACGCCCGGCTCTTCTTGGAAGTACATATTCTAAAGTTTCAACAGTGAACCTCCTCGCGACGCACAACACACCTCTTGTAGTGCCTGCCAGTGGTATTTGTAGGGTATTTCGGTAATGCTGCCGCTAACCAACGACCCCATGATGAAACGCGTCGCTCTACATCGCATCATCTATGGGTCTTCTAATAATCCTACCTGATAATGGTCCGACTGATGAACAATACTCAAGAAATGCCGAACGAGTCTTTTGAAAACCACTTCTCTTGTGGATGGGGTAATTCCCTTCAGATTGTTCCAGGATATCTTAGATACTCCTCTGCTTCTCTATGACAATTTTTTAATTGGTCTTGCCTCTTTAGTCCATATACGTTAGCTATTCTGAGATATTTTCCGGTTGTTATTGTATCCAATGTTTTTTCGCCAAACTCGTCACCTATGCACGTGCAGTACATTACATTTATTTACGTGCAGTGTCAACTAGACCAATCGTGAACTGTTTGCATGACTTCTTGCATTTCGATACGGTTGTCTGATGTTGCAACCATCCTGTAGACAACAGCATCGTCTGAAAACCACCCCGTGCAGCTTACGACGTTATCCGCTACGTCATTTACATACACAGTATTGCAAACATTAATAGCCATGTAGAGCTCCCCTGGGCTACATGTATCGATTTTTCCCCTTTAAGTTACAACTCTTATTTCTGTTTGCTAGAATGTCCCGAAACCAGTCATTTGTTCTGTTACTCGGTAGGCATGTACCTGTGGCGGTTCGCGCAGATTTTTCAAGGGGTTCACTGGAAGATGGTTTACAAAGTTTCAAATGACGAACGTACATGGTTTAATAATAATAAAAAAAACTACTCTACGGAAATACACTTACTTTACGATGGATGTTTGCACGAATAACCCATTCTCCTCTCATTAAGATCAGAGATTCTGTCAGTTACGCATTCATTCAATTCACTGAATTCTACAACGCTGCTGACAATGTCCTTCGTGGTTGAGAGCGCTGCGACTGTTGTTAGCAGCTGCTGACTCATACCACGTCGCAGAAAACCTTCAGCATAGAGAAAGATCGGTCTTCGTCACAATATGTCACCAGTATGGTAACAGTCACTTTCAGAAGTTCCGTTGTTTGACTACAATGTTTCTGCAAATAATTTTCTAATAGGAATTGCAGAAATTTCTAAACTCATTCCTCGTGTTTAAACCGAGCGAGATGGCGCAGTGGTTAGACACTGGACTCGCATTCGGGAGGACGACGGATCAATCCCGCGTCCGGCCATCATGATTTAGGTTTTCCGTGATTTCCCTAAATCGCTCCAGGCAAATGCCGGGATGGTTCCTTTCAAAGGGCACGGCCGACTTCCTTCATCGTCCTTCGCTAATCCGATGAGACCGATGACCTCGCTGTCTGGTCTCCTTCCCCAAAACAACCAACCAACATCGTGTTTAATATCTTAACTTCTGTTCTCAGTCTATTGCCTTTAAGGATGGGATTTATTTTGCAAGACGCCTGTAGCAATATTTGCAGAAAGTGACCTGCATACAACACACACTTTTCGGAATTAAAGATATCCGCTGAATTCAAAGCTTTCAGCAACATGAGCGACAATTTTATCTCACACTTCTTTTGAAACAACCGTTTCATTTTACTGTTCCTATCTCTACGCAAGATGCAGCAGCTCTCTGCATGTGGAAATCATGACAGATATGTTAGCTCGAATATATTTTCGCAGTGTTCTACCCCTTGTTGTACACACAGCTGGTCAACTACTCATTTCTGTAATTGACTGTACATTGCAGCAATGTTGGCACAGTGTGATTGTAAATACAGACAACCAAAATTGCAATGCAGTGTGCCTTCATTTCAGACGGTACAGTGTTGCTTAAATAATTGTAATGATTTGTCGAGATGGAATCTCAGTTTTCTCCAGTCATTCTACAAGTCACTATTTTCATACACAGCTTGCACAGTTCTTGATTTAAATATCCAACTTGTGTGGGAAACATGGCAGACATTTCTGCTCAGTATGTCAATTACACACTGCGAAGAACATGTGTAAAACTAAGAAGCTCACTAAGGTTAACGAAACATCTTCTAACGTCCGTATTCTGACTCTCTGCATAGGTTAAAATTAGATCCTGCGTTTGGGCATAAAATTGAACTACATAGGCATGTTCAAAATGTTTATTCAGAAGAGTCTGTGCACCTGAAAGACGACTACTCATGACACCTGTGCAATTGTAGCTCTGAGAAATAACTATACTCTGCTTTCTCTAAGCGATTATCCCAACGTTTTTGGCCTCTGTTCCCGTGGTGTCTTGAATGTCAAAAACCTTACTATAGATTTCCCCTTAGAATAAACATATCTGACTATTATGATAAACAGTGAAATTGTTGAAGTGTCATTGTCTTATCTCCGCTAACTTGTACAGAATCAGTGACAGCAATTTCCTTTCTTCCTCTGTCGTAGTAAACCTCCATCATACAAGAATGAATAAAATTTTGAATATGTTTACATGAGCCTTTGAAAACACAGGCCTTCCAAAGATGATCGTTAAATACAGTATCAGATCCAGCAATGAAACCTAAATGAAATCTAGAAGGCGTTGGGAAATACCTGAATTTGATGACTTGCTGCATCCATAATTTCCACGAAATGCAAGCTCATAAACACTACAAACTTAAACAGATCACAGAGGTTTAGAGAGTGTGTAACGATATTGGCGAATCTGATCATTGTGTCTAGCACCTGCGTATCGGGAGAATGACTGATGCATGCACAGTGACAGATGGTCTGGAAGCGGGTTCATTCGGGTACGTAGTTCTAATTTTCATCCAACAGAGCCCAGTAGTCCACAGAGATATTCAAGAAACAGGTCAAGAGCATGTTTTTGCGAATTGTTCTGTTGATTTCTTGAAGACTTTTTGTTTATTTATCTCTGTACAGATTTGTATGTGCTTTTAGTAGTGTCAGTGATGCGTGAATGTGGTCTAAAGTAAACATGTAGATCATTCTTCTACTGATGAACGCTGTACGACGGGGAATTTTGTAACTTAATATGTCAAGTAAGTCTATGGTGAAAGGAAAGCTAATTCGAGTGCAAATGAAAATAGTTAATAACTTAAAATATAAACAAAATATCAGAATGCTTAATATTTATTTCGGGAAAAAGTACATTTCGAAACCATGTTATTTGTTGATTGGTTGGTCATGAAAAGCGCGGAATAATAAAGGTCAATAAAGTTTTCCTGTTGGCCTTAAAGAAAACTGACCAATCAGAACTCAGTATTCTTCATGCGTATTATCTCTTGGAGATAGAGCAAGCTTACAGCAGTCTACAGTAGTCGGAGCACAACCTTTCAATGATACGGTCGTGTGTAGTAAGATCTCCGAAGTAAGTTATAATTTGCCGGTTATCGTTGTGCTACACACCTCAAAAGTGCTTTAAGGTGAAGGCAATGTGCTTTTTAGAATGTACGGATTTTTAAGCAATTTACTGTATGAGAAAAGACAGTAATTCCTCGTGGCATATTGAGCAGATTGGTGACTGAAAACTTGCGTGCATTAGACACCGAAAACTTAATAGCATGGCGAGCATTTTCATTTAAGAACAATCCGTGCTTAATAGCTGTTCAGATTTCGGGAAATACGTTACCATAAGCTTGATAACGCGAATGAAAGGGTTTGCGCATGATTGTGTTAAGATTAGCACGGGCTTGGAAGTTAACGTGTACAATATCAAGGTTAAGAATATAGCAAAGTTTTGCCAGTACTTCCACCTTTCATTCAAAATTAAGACCTTTCCCGATTCTAGGAATAGTTACGTTGTATGATGACCGGTGCGAATTGAAATACCGTAGAATTCTGCTCGACTTTCCTACCGAGGATCTGCTGCAGCGAGTTCACTGGTAGCTGCAGATAAAGGACGAAAGGAGCCGCGCCGCCGCAGTGTCTCCCCATTGGCTGCCTACAAGCTCTGTCCAGTTGTTGTGTAAAACCGCTTTCCCTAAAATATTGTGATCTCGACAAATCCGTCATTTTTTCTTTTTTGTCTGCTGTGACAAATGTTTAAAATCATCAACACCTCATAACTAAGTACTTTTCTGTCGTAGAGGCAGAAGAACGGATGATTTTAAATTTGAAATTTTTATCCACTGTAATATTCTGTCAGATGAATATTTCTGTGGGATCCACTGCTCCGCTTGCTACAGGACGAACTGCCGCTTGCCCGTAGTTTGTTCACTAAACGAGAGTGCGACAGGGCGAAGTGAAGGAAAACAGCATTAACCTGGGTCTCGTTCTCTTTGCTGTAGATCTTATTGACGATGATATTTAACTGAATGTCGCTGGATGTCTGTTTGTGGAATCCGTAATGATTTTTGTAGAAAATCTTCCTCGATCTCGAAGAAGGTCGTAATGCGTGATCATAAAACATGTTCCACATTTCCAGAACCGAACGGAGTCAGTGATATAGGCCAATAACTATGTGTGTTTGTTGAAAACGCGGTTGACCTGCCATTTTTCCAGCCGCTTGGTGCCTTTCGTTGGTCAAATAACTACGAGAAGGTACTGTTAAAAGAGAAGCTATGGCCAGTACCTCATTCTTCGGCTGAATGTACTCCTGTGTGTGATTTCTGTTTTAGAAGTACGAGAAATCTACATACAGTAAAGGTATCCAATGGCTCAGCAAATTTAAGTTCTCATCGCTCTGCACGATAGTAAGGAACTGGTGCCACTGAAAGTGGGCATTTATGTTAGACAGGAAAAGTTAATTTGGGCTATTGCTTCTTGGATTATTCTCTTGTTAGTAAGTTGGCAACACCTGAAATCATTGCAGAAACAGCAGCATTTTGCACAGATGTCACAAAATTCAGAGGTTATTGGTATAGAGCCTTCCGACAACATGTACCCAAAGCGAAGACTATGGGAACGACAAAAGTGCATGCGTCTCGGCGGGACACATACTCCTCATCAGATGCATTCCGTATTACAAGCACGGAGATGTCTACCGCCAACAGGATGAAACGGAAAAGTGTATCAACTGCAGAGGCTGATGGTTGTTTCAGTAGACAACATTCTGTCGTCACGATACAATCATCGTCAGTCACTGCAGTGCAGAACTGCAGTACTACGGCGTTAATTTAACAAGTAAAATAAACTGACTTGGGAAAGACAGAATGCAAGTGATGTGACAAACAGTAATTGTCTCGACCTGAAACTACGATATCACCTGTCGGGCTTGAACTGTGACGTATTGGTGTTGTGGCGGGTGACGTCACACGTGTGCGGAGCGTTGGTTTGTTTTCGTTGGGGCCGCTAGCTTTGTCACCTTATGCTGTGTTTGTTATCTGTATTGGATATATACATAGTGTTGCAGATTTTCAAGGAGTGGGCATGTTACTGAATAAACAAGTTTAGTTACTTAAGAGAAAGATGAGTTTACGGTGTTCTCCGCTTACGCTCCTAATCAACTAGAGTTTAAACGTTATCTTTGGTTGTCTTGGTAACGTGAGTACACAGTGATTACAACTAATGTGAACTTCGGCACATATTTTTTTCAAAGGTGAGCCAACCTGTAATGTAATGAAATTAATAACTTAGTGAATAATAATAGTAATATTACTGAATAAGGAAATCTGATACATCAATAATTAAGAAAAACGTAAGTCTTCAAAAGTTTATTGAAAATGAAGACTGCTTATTCTTACGTTAAGTGTCAAGAACGTGATGTTAGTAATTGAAAGCAATGTACAAAGATGTAGCAGAATTAGTTGAGTTGGGTTGCCTACAGAATGAAGTCGCCACATCCAGTTTAGCGCGTAACAACTCACACAAAAAGTATTTACGAGTAATTTCAGGGATTTTGCAATTTTCTATTGAGCTGTATTGGTGAACACATGTTACTGCATTTTGTCCATCTCGCAGTTTAAACCTTTCTGAATCGGTATTGGAGTATTCGTTGTTGTTACCATATTTCGTTAACTTTCGCGATATTTGCTACCTGTACTGGTATTACTTTTTCGCTTTCTATACTGATATTTCTTTTTGTTTTCTGTATTGGTGTCTGGCTTTTAATTTAGTTAATATTTATAGAGTAATACCTTCGATACCAGTTGAATTTATCTAATTTGATGCTTTACTTTCGCATTTTCGATGCAGACCTCTGCATGCTATTCTTCATCGTATTCTTCCGGTTGTTTTGTTTTGTATACTCATTGAGTTGAATAGCAAATATCGGGATTATAGGAACTACTTTGTTATCCTTAGGAACAGACATTTTATAGTCACTCTAGTCTTTCGAGTGTTATCATTAGTGTCAATGATTTACCTGTTAAGCTTCATACGCAAATTTTGAAAGAGACGTCCTGTGGATTCCAAACTTTTCCATTCCAGTGCCATTGTTACAACAGTTTTTATTACTATTATTGCTTATATTCATTTTGTAACTCTAATAAAAATAAGAAGTAGGAATTATGCACGTATAACTTCCACTTTCATCGACGGAGAGGTAACGGCAGGCAGGACTCGCATTGGAGAGAAAATCGAATGAGTTTTATTCCTAAGGAACCATTATTGCGTTTGCCTTAATCTACTAAGAGAAGCCATCGACCCCTAGACCTTGCTGGTCAAAAGAGAACTGCAACCACCCTCATGCGAGTCCCCTGCATTATCACAACGTCGCCTGTTGCAAACAAAAGAAATAACGAGACGTGTTATATCATTAATCCAATGATTTATTGGATTTGTAACTGTGGTTTCAGCTGGTATTGGCCGCGATATCGCAAACGCACATTTTAGCAGCCAGACGGTCTTCTCCAGACGTCGAGTTGGTGGCCACGCGTCAACACATTCAGCGTCTGGCATGGCGGCTCTCAAGAGCTGCGCGGTGTGATGTACAGACCTCCTAAGTGGGCGCGGAGGACACCGGAGTGATCTGCCGACAAATATAAATTTCAAAATTATAAACGTCGCCCTATTATGGTGAGTTGATATGACATCTGTGAAGGAAAGTGCTAAATTATCGTAGGACCACATGCTAATAAATGGTCAATTTCTGTATCCATAGAAGGGATGTTTCTATCGCGCCAACTCATGAACCCTAGAATACTAATTATCGCAAATATGAAAATTACCGACAGTGAATGTTTGCCTATTTACTCCTCCCGGAGTGTGATCTATTGTGGTGAAATGATCTACTAAATTATTGCATCAGATAGTTGTTACAAGGAACAGAATATTTGTGAGTTAGTCGATATCTCACGCAGACGCATGTATTATCCTCACCTGAACTATATTCATTAAGGAACGGAGAGAAATGTGACTGTTGCTAAATCCATCCATACCAAAATAGTAGAGTTTCTTAAAACAAGTTGTGTAAATGTTCAGTGCAAATTCGGAGAGCTTCATGGATAACTATGTGACAGAAAAATAAACGATCATGCAGCATAAGAACTGGGGTTAAAATACCAAGTATAATCGTGGGACGCTGAAGGTGAAGCTGCGCTGAGAACTTGATAACTGTTATGGGCGGGAGGGGACATAAGAGAATGTTTTCTGAAAGGCTCTCCCTCATCTGAAAGTGTAGGCAGCGGTATTGTATGTACCATTGATTCTTGAGTTTAAGTATATCCTACCAATACTAGAGCTAAAAGATACGTATGCCGCGAAAGGATTTTGTATCTGGCCAGAGTTCACAATTGGTATAAAAGAACAGCAGACTATGGGTACCGAGAAAGTTTATGGGTCGACCATAGAATTTTGTAGCCATGGTGATATATCTAAACTGACACCATTTCAGTTATATTAAAAATCGTAAAACTCTATACTCGAATAATATCTTGAAGATTCCCCTTCTGAAGGGAGCTACCATGTGATCATGAAACGAGAAATACACTTAGAAACCAGAATCTGTTGTTCTTTACACAGATCGAAGTACCACTCACCGTAACAGCACCACCTTAATCCTCCTCCTGCAGCCGTCTCTGCAGCAACTCCACGAAAAAGGCGTCCAGTGTGAACTGGCGCTCCTGTTGGAAAAGATCTTATTACTTTCATGTTATCTAACATGTGAAGTGATTCACAATTTTTGCTAGTTCCTGTCATATAAAAGTATAACGAATTGTAACATTTACCACAAATTAGCACGATTCAGGTATCGAAATTAAGAATATAGTAATTCAATTTAGTATCCAACTAACACAATTCGTTTCACATCTCAGATACAATTAACACTAACAAATAACTAATATCCCATTTTCTTTAACATGTTGTGTTCGACTGGTTAATGGTGTGCTTCTGAGGTTATTCCGTGTTGTTGTTCCTGCTTTATGGTCAAAATTTCAGCAACTGACCGACCCGTCTTCTTCAGGTCGTGTGACGTTCAATGACTGGTTTGAGTTCAAGCAGCGAGTACACATTACTGCAAAGTTCGCAGCACATGAAGTTGATCGCTGGGACATCCGTCGAAATAATGTCCGCAAAATGAACACAACAATTCGGCCTAACACCCGGAAGCAGACCAGTAACTAGTATCATATTCGATAGTTTTCATGTAGTGAGAAAACGAAAAATTCAATTTGAAATCAAATGCTACTATTCCTTCTACTGTTGTAATTTACACTCACCGAAAGAGAAAGGACTTCTTTCTCTTCCTGCAGCCGCTTCTGCAGTATCTCCTCAAAAAACGAGTCCAGGGTGAACTGATGCTCCTGTAAGGAAAAGAACTTATTAGTTTGATTAGTCGTAGAGCATGCTTGGTAATTCAGAGATAGCGCTAGTTCTTTACATATATGTGTGTTACAAATTCTTACATTTATTTCGAATTTTTGGCCTAGAGACAGTGATAGTGAGTATTCACTGACTATCGGTAGTATCAGCTAGAAATCTGTTCTTCCGACATTCACTACCATTATCCTACGTATTATGAGTTGAACTGGAATGACAGAGGCCTAGAGTGTAACTTCTTAAGCCACGGTCTTTTTATTACGATCTCCTCCTTGTTCTTTGTCTGTAAAGGAAAGTAAATGGGACTGTAACAAGTTTTGCTAACAGTTCCTGTTTCTCTGTTCTCTGACTACACTGTACATTTCCTTTGGTCAGTCTCATATTAAACACGGTCAGCAGGTAACTGGCTGGGCAACCAGATGGTCTGCAATGTCGTCTTCAACCAGTCGATCGCGTTGGCAGCATATTAAGTGCGCCTCTGCCCCAGAATATTTTTCATCATAATTCTTTACAACTGGAGAGGGATGTTACCTCTCACATAGTTATTTGCTCATTGTTAACAAAGACCACAATCAATTTCCCGGAATGATAAATGGTTAGAATCAACTGTCCATGTCTGGGGTCAGTGTTAAGTTTAATGGGCTTCAATACAATTGTCAGAATTGTTTAAACAGCATTCAGGTTCGATTATCAACATTAGCTTACCTAATGCGACAAGTCCGGATATATTGTGGTAATAACACGCAGGAGAGGATCTAGGACCAGTGGGATCCAGGGGAAGGAGCCAGCATAATGCAGCAAAGGAGCCCTGCAGGGAACACAGCGAGACACAGTGTGAGGCTACCCTGCAGGTCAGAGAATATACGACTCTGACATGCTAAAGGCTTTTTCTAAGGCCATCATACTCAAGTTTTGGAATGACGACTATTGTGAACTGTTGAGTGACTAGCACATCCCACTTCGCTCCAGTGATCAACAAATCCATCCATCCATCAGTGACATTCATTGCCGCCGGTATTTTGTATCTGATCACGATCCAGAAGAGCAGTATGCTATCCACATGCTCCTCCATACAGTGACGTCTATCGGCTGACGATGACGAGGCGGTAGATCGTTACCTTTGGAACTTCAGAGGAGTGATTGGACGGAGTTAGTTAGTTAGCTGGTATTTTATATAATCGTCACAATCATCACTCGGGCAGAGATGCCTATCTAAGACGTGTTATTTACAATGACGTGTAACATGGGATGTTAATAGCAAAAAAATATTCATTTACAGTAAATCGTGACACTCTGACCACGTTATGTACAATCAGTTAGCTCTCAGACTTTACTGCTTTGCGTGCTATGCCACTGCAATATAACGTGGCTCACCTTTACAGTACCCCGAACAGCGACCAAGTTGTTCTCCAGTCGCAGACCCTCGTCTTTCTCCCCTCCCAAACACCGGGAGAAAAACTTCTTCATGCGGCGGAACATTGCTGTAACGATAACAAACAGTACATTAGACATGACCAGACCGTGTCTACGAGTGAGTTTTGCAGCAATGTCTCACAACTCGATCGCAAGAAAAACCTTGAACCGTGACGACATGTCTGTAACCTTAGCTTTGGTAAAAATGCAGCTGCTTGCATCAAAAACGACATGTACAGCCTATATAATTGATTGAGCTTATACATTTTTTACTAGTCGAGAATTAGTTACTTTAATTTTGTGTCAGTAATTCGTAGAACATGAATCAAAACAATAACAGTTATTCGAAGTTTAGCAATCGCGTTTTCATTAAGTGGTACTTTTACTCTGAAGAGAATAAATTTGTTTTGATAGCAACTATCTGAAGGCTTCACTACTAGACTGAACTTAATTCACAAGTCATTACTATACTACATTAGTTTCAGATATACGCCTTGTTCGGTTATTACAACTTGAGATTTTGTCAGCTATTACAGCATGATATGCGAAATATCTTCCCCTGGGGCAGGATCAAAAATTTGTTTTGTGTGTATGTTGGTGGTGGGTTGAAGTTACTAATTAATAAACTACGCTACAATCTAATGGCTTAAATCAAACATCCTTCCGTGGTATATGACGAGAATACGATTTTTACGGCTATCCATATTGCCGAGTCAATGTATTCTCTCAAGGATGCACTGTTCCTTCTTTGTCTCAGACATGAAAAACCCTAAATCTAAACTACACTTCATCGTCATATGAGCTAAACAGTAACATGCACGACGTAATAGCTGTGTTTGTGATTGAAATTTACCCAGCGGTTTCTACATGAAGAAAACACAAAAACAGCTCATAAACAGCTAATAGTTTTAACATTCGACAGTGCTCCAAGATATTAATTGTACTTCCTTAAGTGACAGGAAAACATAATGTTTTTCCTACACTGCCATGTCAAATCAGTATGACCCTACACACCTGGAGCCTGTTTACGAGTTTTCTTTTTCACCGACGGCAGAAAATAAAAGCACGAACCAACGATAAGCCATACCGCCTGCATGTGTAATCGAAAAGGAGAGAGATCGATGACACCATTCTCATTGTGAAACTAAGCTATAAATTTGAGAATATATCATTCCAGCACTTGAACGTTGACAAAAACTCAGGGAGGATATCTGTCTCCGATCCGTAGAACGCCAGTTTTCTTTCTCCTGCCCATAGAGCACCGAATGTTCTCAATAGCGGAGAGATCTGAAGACCTTCCTGACCAAGGTAGAGTATGGCAATCACGAAGACAGTTAGTAGATAATCTTCCAGTGTGCGGGCGGACATTATCTTGCTGAAATGCAAGTCCAAGATACCTTGGCATGAAGGGCAAAAAATATCGGCACCGTACCGCTCTGCTGTAAGGGTGCAGCGGGTTACAACGGAAGCGGCCTTGCTATGAAATGAAATGCCACCCCAAGATATCATATCTGGTTGTCGGACTGTATGATGGCCAACAGTCACATTGGTAGCCCACTTTTATCTGGGGCGTCTTGAGATACATCGTGGCTGGTCACCGGGGCTCAGCTAGGAGCCAGAATCATCACTGAAGACAATTCTGCTCCAGCCAACGCTCTCCCAGGCCGAATGTACTCAGCACACTGCGAACCATCTTCTGGTTGTACATACGTCGATGGTAGTCGGCTTAAGGGGCGCCATGAAGTCAGACTTTCGTCTCTCTAGGTCACCCGTACTTATAAACTCTGTGTTCGGCGATGGTCCGCTCATTTTTGCCAGCATCGCTGAATAGTTGCGTGGTTTTCCATTCATATCTCGATCGATTGGCCAATTACTCCAACCAGCTTCTTTGAACTCAACTACATTTCTTCTTTCAAATACTGTCATCTGCTGACATTGCCCACGAGCCTGTTTGCAAGGCATAGTTACTGTCAAACTGAGTACACGGAATGAAATCCTCAAGTACTTTGTGCGCTGGTATCATGATGACCCCTGTTAACTATTCTTGCCAGGTGTGCGGTGACATTGTGCTCCAGCAGTCACACATTCATTCATCCATCGCCGAAGCTTGCAGTCCTTCATTTTCCGTCGATACCTCTGTGAATAACCATTTGTGACCAATTTGAGTCGTTTTCGTGTCTTAGAGTGTATATTAGATGTTAAGAACGAAAGAGAAGCGGAATTCTTATAATAAACGTTTAGAATCAGAAATGTGTGCTAGTTACTGTCTACGACTCACTGAAAATGGTTATTTTAAAGCATTCAATTAGGCTCGTTTTCAGTCGTATTACAATGATCATGTCATCGTTGTGTACATGGAATACCTTTATGACGACCTGAACTCTGATGAGGACACTTATAATAATGTGTCTGAATTTTGGTGTAGGAACAGCTGCCGTTCTCCGTCAAATAATGAAACCAGATACGTTAGTGGTATTGGACGTTGAAGTTTGGATCAAAGTAGACTTTCTAACTCATATCAACAGTAGTCCATTGGGTGCAGGTTGGACGTTAGGCAGGCCAACCGATTTCTGCCATGGTACATAAAACAGCTAAAAACACAAGACATAGTAGAAAACATTGGATATCAAAGGAGATATTGGACATATTTGATTAAACAAAAAAATATAAAAATGCAGAAAATGAAGTGAGCAAAAGGGAATAAAGACGTCTAAGGTATGAGACGGACAGAAAGTGTAAAATGGATGGGTTGGAATGACTAGAGAACAAATGCAATCCCATAGAAACATGTGTAACTAGGGGAAAGGTAGATACTGCCTATAAGAAAATCAAAGAGAGCTTTGAATATAAGAAAACCAGCTGCATGAAATCGAGAGCTCAGATGGGAAGGCAAGGAAGGGAAACCTGAAAGGTGGAAGGATTATATAGACATCTACATGTACATGCCTACTCTGCCAATCACATTTAAGTGCCTGGCAGAGGGTTCAACGAACCACATTCACAATTCTCTGTTATTCCAATCTCGTATAGCGCGCGGAAAGAATGAACACCTATATCTTTCCGTACAAGCTCTGACTTCCCTTATTTTATTGTGGTGATCGTTCCTCCCGATGTAGGTCTGTGTCAACAAAATATTTTTGCATTCGGAGGAGAAAGTTGGTGATTGGAATTTCGTGAGAAGGTTCCGTCGGAACGAAAAACGCTTTTCTTTTAATGATTTCCAGCCTAAACCCTGTATTATTTCTGTGACACTCTCTCCCACATTTTGCGATAATACAAAACGTGCTGCCTTCCTTTGAACATTTTCGATGTACTCCGTCAGTCCTATCTGGTAAGGATCCCACACCGTGTAGCTGTATTCTGAAAGAGGACGGACAAGTGTAGTGTAGACAGTCTCCTTAGTAGGGCTGTGTCTTTCCAATGAAACGCAGTCTTTGGTTAGCCTTCCCCACATTTTCAATGTGATCTTTCCAATTCAAGATGTTCGTAATTGTAATTCCTAGGCTTTTAGATTATACTGCTTTATAGTGTAACCGAAGTTTAACGAGTTCCTTTTAGCACTCATGTGGATAACCTCACACTTTTCGTTATTTAGGGTCAACTGCCACTTTTCGTACCATTGAGATATTTTTTCTTCTAAATCGTTTTGCAGTTTGCTTTTGTCTTCTGATGGCTTTATTAGTCGATAAACGACAGCGTCATCTGCAAACAACCGAAGACATCTTCTCAGATGGTCTCCCAAATCGTTTATATAGATAAGGAACAGCAAAGGGCCTATAATACTACCATGGGGAACGCCAGAAATCACTTCTGTTTTACTCGATGACTTTCCGTCAGTTACTAAGAACTGTGACCTCTCTGACAGGAAATCACAAATCCAGTCACATAGCTGACACGATATCCCATAAGCACGCAATTTCACTACGAGTCGCTTGTGTGGTACAGTGTCAAAAGCCTTCCGGAAATCCAGAAATAAGGAATCGATCTGAAATCCCTTGTCAATAGCACTCAGCACTTCATGTGGATAAAGAGCTAGTTGTGTTTCACAGGAACGATGTTTCCTAAGCACATGTTGACTATGTGTCACTAAACGTTTCCTTCGAACTAATTCATAATGTTCGAACACAATATAAGTCCTAAAATCCTGCTGTATATCGACGTTAACCTAATGGGCCTGTAATTTAGTGGATTACTCCTACTACCTTTCTTTATTATTGATGTGACCTGTGCAGCATTCCGGTCTTTGGGTACGGATCTTTCGTCGAGCTAACCATTGTATATGATTGTTAAGTATGGAGCTAATAGATCAGCATACTCCGAAAGGAACATAACTGGTATACAGGCTGGACCGGAAGACTTGCTTTTATTAAGTGATTTAAGTTGCTCCACTACTCCGAGGATATTTACTTCTACGTTACTCATGTTGGCAGCTGTTCTCGATTGGAATTCTGGAATGTTTACTTCGTATTCTTTTGTGAAGGTATTTCGGAAGGCTGTGTTTAGTAACTCTGTTTGGCAGCACTGTCTTCGACAGTATCTCCATTTGCTATCGCGCAGAGAAGGCATTGATTGTTTCTTGCCGCTAACATACTTCACATCTGACCAGAATCTCTTTGGATTTTCTGCCAGGCTTCGAGACAAAGTTTCGTTGTAGAAACTGTTATTGTCATCTCCCATTGAAGTCCACGCTAAATTTCGGGCTTCTGTAAAAGATCACCAATCTTGGAGATTTTGCGCCTTTTTAAATTTGCTATGTTTCTTTCGTTGTTTCTGCAATAGTGTTCTAACCCGTTTTGGGTACCAAGGAGGATCAGCTCCATCGTTTGTTAATTTATTTGGTATAAACCTCTCAATTGCTGCCGATGCTATTTTTTTAATTTAAGCCAGATGTGGTCTACACTTATATTATTAATTTGGAATGAGTGGAGATTGTCTCTCAGGAAGGCGTCAAGTGAATTTTTACCTGCTTTCTTGAATAGGTATATTGTTCGCTTATTTTTCGAGAATTTGGGGATTATAATATTCAGTTTCGCTACGACAGCCCTGTGTTCAGTAATCCCTGAATCGATTTTGATGCTCGATATTAACTCAGGATTATTTGTTGCTAAGAGGTCAAGTGTGTTTTCACAACTATTCACGTGGTCTCATGAACTAACTGCTCGAAATAATTTTCAGAAAATGAGTTTAGGACAATTTCGGATGATATTTTATGCGTAACTCTGGATTAAAACTCGTATTTTCCACAAACATATTGAGGGTAAATAGAAGTCATCACCAACTATTATCGTATGAGCAACAAACACGCCACCGGAACCGTGTTTAGCCTATTTTTTCGGAACACCATTAGGTTCTTCGCAAAAATTTCGTGGAGCTTATATCCGGCTTAGCCAGCTTTCAGTGCCTATAACGATTTGATCATCAGTGCTATCTATTAGCGCTTGGAGCTCTGTTACTTCCCCAACACAGCCACAACAATTTACAACTGTTATACCGATGGTTCCTGTCTCTATGTTCTTCCTGTGTTCAGCGTGCACCCTTTGTGCCTGAAGACCTTCTTGTTTTCCCGAGACCCTCTAACCTAAAAAACCACCCAGTCCATGCCATATAGCCCCTGCTACCTGTGTGGCCGACTCCTGCTTATAGAGCACACCTGACCTCTTTAGCAGAACCCGAAACCCAATCACCCTTTGGCGCAAGTCGTGGAATCTGCAGCCTACACGGTCGCAGAACCGTCGGAGCCTCTGATTCAGACCCTCCACTCGGCTCTGTACCAGAAGTCCGCAATCGGTTCTGTCGACTATGCTGCAAACGGTCACCTCTGCTTTCATCTTGCAAGCAAGACTGTCAGCCTTTACCACTTCTGTTAGCCGCTCGAAACCAGAGAGACTCTCTTCTGATCCAAGGTGACACACATCATTGGTACCGACGTGAGCAACCACCTGCAGTTGGCTGCACCCTGTGCTCATCATGGCATCTGCGAGGACCCTTTCCACATCTGGAATGACTCCACCCGGTATGCACACGGAGTGCACATTGGTTTTCTTATCCTCCTTGTCAGCCAAGTCCCTGAGCGGCCCCATAAGGCGCCTAACGTTCGAGCTAACAACTACCAATAATCCCACCCTCTGCAATTGCCCGGATCTTGCAGGCTGAGTGATTTCCTCTGATACAGGACAGGCGGCAGCATCTGGCTCAACGACAGTGTAAGCCACAGACAGTACCTGGAGCCTGTTTGTCAGACAGACTGGGGAGGCCTTACGTGCGGCCGCCTGGGAAGTCTTTCTCCGCCTGCTACGTCCTGGGGCGACCTCCCACTCGACCACAGGTGAGGGGTCAGCCTCAGTGCGAGCTGTAAGTGGGTTAGTCACCGGTGAAGACCGTGCTGGACGTCCGTTGGATCCCCACGGCCGGCCCACAACAGAGGTGGCCATCCACTGCAGCCTCAAGCTGTCTGAACGAAGCCATCACAGCCTTAAGCTGAGAGCGAAGTATCACCAACTCGGCTCGCAGCCCCACGCAACAATCGCGGTCCCTGTCCATACCAAAAACCGTGGAAAAGTAAACGATGCAGATAAAAGGACTATCGGCAGGTGCTCCGCAAATCTACTGTAGACCCTGACGAAAATGCACGAACTGTGTCTAGTAATACTCAGATATTCAGAAACCTAACTACCGAAGCACTCAGGTGAAACTAAATAATTTGTCCCTGATTAGGAACTTTTAATACGTCACAAAATCGGTTTACTTTGTGATGCAAACGAAAATGCGAGAACTGTGACTATTAGATATTAAAATTTAACGCAGAAGCCCAAACTAAACTATTAATCAGTTACTTCCCCGTTGCTGCGTCTGTCGGATATGGCGAGAAGAATTTGACACAGCACTGGAAGATCTAAGTCGACACACGGACCATGGAGTTGACGACATTCCGTGTGTGATTCTAACATCCTCCGGAGAGTCAGCCATGACTTAACTACTCCATCTCCTATGCAAGAAGTATGAGACAGAGAAAATAACTTCACACTTCAAGAACAATTTAATAATTCCAATCCCAAAGGCTGCAGGTGCTGAAAGGTGTGAATGTTACCGTATAATCGGCTTAATAACACACGCTTGCAAAATATTGACACAAATTATTTAGAGAAGAATGGTGAAACTAGTAGATGTCGACCTCGGGAAATATTCAGATTGGTTTGCGCAGAAGTCTAGGAACACATGAGGTAGTACTTACGCTATGACGTACCTTAGAATACATGTTAAGGGAAGGCCAACTTTTGTTTATAGCTCCTGTATACTTAAAAATGCTTTTGTCAGTGTTGGCTGTCATATACTCTTTGAAATTCTGAAGGTAATGGAGGTAAAGTAGAGGGACCCAGGGCATATTTACAGCTTGCACAGAAACCAAATGAGAGCAGATGGGTATGAAAGGGAACAGTGGCAGAGAAAGGGAGGAGACAGCGTTGTAGCATATCCCAGGTGTTATTCAATCCGTACGTTAAGGAGACTGTGAATGAAATCAAGGAGAAATTTGTTGAAAGACTTACAGTTCAGGGAGAAAAAGTTCGAGGTTTGCTGCTAACAGTGAAATTTTCTCGGAGTCGGGAAGGGTTTTGGAAAAGCAATTGAATGGATGGGCAATGTGTTAGAAGTTGGATGTAAGATGAACATCAAGAAAAGCAACACAAGTGTAATGGAATGCAGGAGAATTAATTCAGGGCATGCTGTGGGAAGTAGGAACTGAGTTACTTAAAGTAGTAGATGACTTTTACTATTATGGCAGTGATATAACAGATTATGACCAAAGAAGGAAGGACATGAAATATATACCGGCAATGTTAATAAAAGGGTGTCTGAAGAAGAGAAATTTGTTAATACCGATTGTAGATTTATATGTTGAAAGTCTCTTCTGATAGTTTTTGTCTGGAATGTAGCCATGTACGAAAATGAACCGTGGACATAAACAGTTCACACAAGAAGGGAATAGCGCCTTTGAAAGGAGGTAGAGCTTGACAGGACATATTCTGAAACGTCCAGTAAAAATTAGTGAAGGAAACCAAGAGATGAATACTGTAACCTAGTATGTAAGTTGCAGTGGTTGTTCGAAGATGCAGACGCTTGCCCAAGATAGAGTACCGTGGAAACCCACATCAAACGAGTTTTCGGACTGTAGACCGCAACAGCAACAGTTTTGCCTATGTATTTACGTTCATACAGAACACCACAAGCCACCTTATGGTGGGCCGTACCATGCACCATTACCAGATATTTCATGTAATATTCCATTCGCAAACTGAGCTGGGGAAAAAAGACTATCAATGTGCCTCTGTACGAGCCCTAATTTATCTTGTCTTCGCGGTCCGTACGCGTAATGCACATTTGTGGCAGTAGAATCGTTCTCAGTCAGTTGTAAATGTCTGTTCTCTAAATTGTCTCGTAAGCGTTTGGTGAAAAGAACGTCGTCTTCCCTTAGGAATTCCCATTGCGTTTACAAAACATCTCTGTAATACTTGCCAGTTGATCGAATCTACCGACAACAAATCTAGCAGCAAGGCTCTGGACTTCTTCGATGATTTCGTTTAATGCGACCAGCTGAGTTTCCCAAACACTCGAGCAATACTCAAGAACTGGTCACTCTTCTGTTCTACTCGCAGTCTCCTTTCTAGAAGAGCTACGCTTTCCTAATACTGTCTCAGTAAACAAAAGCCTTCCCTACTGCAGTCCTTAAATGCTTGTTATATTCCATTTCGCTTTGCAACAATACGCCTACATATTTAACCCACGTGATAGTGTCAAGCAGGACAACTTAAATTCCAGTTTAATTTAATTGAATTTATTGCAAAGATTTTTAGACCTGTTATCTGGAAACTCTAACAGGTCGTACATATTCTTCAATCGTGGTGACATACAACGTTTTAAGTTACGTAGGTAGTAGCAAATCATGTTGACAGCAATCTTCGGTGATACCGATGTAGAAATAAAGCCGGATATTTGAAAGATAATAATAAGTTTAAATAATCAACATAAAATAAAGGGTATTAACTGAGGATCGAAGTGAATGACTTCCATCTTATATTACAAGATACGTTACTAGCAGCCTCGGAAGCGCTTGAGGTTTTTCGATTAACTCCAACTTTACTTACTTCTAAACCTATTCTTGCTACACTACTCTATATCGCTGACAGTGGTATACGTGTGTCTCGGCAGTCCTCGATTCTGCGCATATCCGTGTGGGTGGCCTTTGCATTCTTTCTCTTCTTTCCTTGTTACTTTTCTGTTATTGTTTACATATCGCAGTCTAACTGTCTGCAGTCTCTCTCTACCTGAAAAAAAGAGACTCTCAGAACGACATGACCAGCCGAACCTTCCTCTCCACACTCACAGACTGATGTGTTGCTACGTCCCAGTCGAAGCACATGGTTGAGGTATGGATCGCGACCTGTTAACAGCTGCATCATACCTCGAGTAGGCGCAGCGTCGCACAGTTTGAGCCTGTTCCTAGTGCTTGCTAATACGCTATAAACACGCCTTGCCGTACTGCTAGTGTCCCAGTCAGACTACCAATCATCTAAATTCTGGGCTCTTAAATGTCGTTTATTAATAACCTGTGTTCCGGTTCCAAATGGTTCAAATGGCTCTGTGCACTATGGGACTTAACATCTCAAGTCATCAGTCCCCTTGAACTTAGAAACGACTTAACACTAACCTTCTGTATTATTGTCATTTCCCTCTTCGACGATAATTGTATTATGGCCACTGTATGTTAGGTACTGGAGCACTTGTCAACTATTACTTTTAGCTGCTGACATGTCGTTTGCTACAGTGACATCTGTGTTAGTAACTACACCAGCTTATTGTTCGAATGTACTCGGCTGGTCTTCCAGATTTAAAATAATGAGCTGTAGTTCCTATATTGCTTCCATTAGTACATGTCCTCGCTCGTCAGTTTGCCTACTGTGCCACAGAAATGATTATGCATCTGTTGTCACAAGGAGTCACGCAACTTGTCTATATAGAGAAACTGCTCTGACTCTACCTGTATAAGGTATGATAGGGTGAGAGTAATGCATGCTTACTACAACCCACTTTGTCTGCAGTCCTTCACTTCTATTGTGACCCTGTGCTTGTCCAACAGCGTTGCCACCTTGGGTCACACTGTATTTCCATTTGTAACGACCGTGGCAGTCATTCCCTCATCGTGGCCAGTACCTGTTACTATATCCGCACGAAAATGTGGGAGCTCATTCTTTCTACAGTATGGTTCTTGCAAACAAAACATATTAACACTCAGCTGGTCAGTTAGTTTTCGTATTTCAGTCATTGACAATTTACATCGAGCAGCATTTATCTGTACTATGTTTATCCTTTTACGTGTTTCGATTGCCAACAAAGCCCTTCGGAGAAGGGAGGCCTGGTTCAAAGATAAAGCGTCCAAACCCTTATATAAAATCCACGTATTAATGCTCAGTGTCGAATGGTACTTTTACTCTCTTAAACGCCTGTTGAAAGAGGCCACATAATTATTTAAACTCAATGCATATGTTATTTACTCTCATAAGAATTCTGTGTAGTGCATCTGGTGTAGGATACGTAATAGATTTTCCTTTCTGATGCCCACCTCTGAAAATATGTCTTGGAGCAACCTGTAACACACTGGGAGCCTCCAAACTACTTAATAAGACATTCACTTCTAAATTATTATCAGATTTGTATGTGTGGAATTGAAAATCGTTTAAGTAGGACTCGAAATATTAGAAATACTTTTTTGTATTTCACAGGAGTACCTGATTTTCACTGCACTTTACTGTTTTCGATTGTTGTGCTCATTAGTGTTACTGCTAGAGACGCCTAGTGGAACAACTGCAGAACTGTTTTCTTGTTTTCTGGTGCAGAGCGGTTGCGTGGGTTATAGGCAGACCAGGACTTTTTGCGCCGGATAGGGTGTGACCCATACAGGCGGAACGCCGTGACATGCCAGAGGTGCGTGAACTTCTGTGTATGACTAACTGCCCATTCTTCAGCAGGAACCGAAACCAGAAACGATTGCGATAGTGCACTTTGAGGTCTGGATTTACTTTGACGTCTGGATTTAAGTCGACTTTCAGTCGCATCCCAATGAGTTATTGGTTACAAGTGGAACATGGCGCTGGCCAATCAATTTCTAGGACGTTATATAAAATGCCTAAAACGACAAGTCATTGTAGAAAGACAGGAGATACTGGACTCATTTGATGAAAGAAGGAAATGTGAAAATGCAGCAGTCGAAGCAGCAAACAGGAAACACATACTGTCTGCAAACCTCTATTTTTCTTTACTCCGCCGTAGTGGGGATCCAAAACACTCGGGCAGTATTCAGGAATTTGTCCCACTACTGTTCTATATACAGTCCTCTTTGTAGATGAACTACACTTTCCTAAGACTCTCCCAGTAAGCCGAAGCCACTCCTACTATTGTTCTCATGTGCTCGTTTCACTTCATATCGCTTTACAACTTTACGCCTAGAAATTAATCCCCTTGACTGTGTATACGAATGTTACAGAATTGTTTTTTTTCCCCTTTCATCTGCATTAAGATACATCTCTTTACATTTAGAGCAAGTTACCCTACATCACACTAAAAGGAAATTCTAAGCCATCGTGTACCCATGTACAGTCACAAAACGACGATACAGTCCTCTTATCTCTTATACTAAAGGGTCACCTCAAGCTTTAGCAGACTTCTCCCCACCCTATCCGTTGTTGTCCACAAATCATTCCTCACAGACGCTGCCGTATGACATGGTTTTTTGTCATCCTTACATAAACAATCATGGTCTCTATATGTTTCCCTACTGTAGACAGTACATTATGCTGTAAAATGTGTTATTCTGCAGCGTTTAAAGCTTAATAATTGCAACATTTGGAGCACACCATAACCAAGGAAAACACCCCAATTCCGTGACACCACATCCCTAGTTCTTCATTTTTGGCGATATACAGGGTGAGTCACTAATTATTGCCACCTAGGATAACTCCGAAAGTATGATGGTAGCTGAGATGACTGTGGGACAAAAGATGTATAGGACAACGGGGGCCATAATATGACGTTGATTTTTTGATGCTAGATGGGGTCGCGTCAGAGATAAGAAGGTCAACTTTGTTTCTTTACATGGGATGCCATAGTTTGGTACTTACTATCTGATAGTGGCTATCGAGACGAATCCAGTGACGTGTAACAGCGATGGCCGGCCGATGTGGCCTCGCGGTTCTAGGCACTTCAGTCTGGAACCGCACGACCGCTTATGTCGCAGGTTCGAATCCTGCCTCGCGCATGGGTGGGTGTGATGTCCTTAGGATAGTTAGGTTTAAGTAGTTCTATGATAAGAATGGAGGAGACATAACGAAATGCTTCAATTAAAAGTGGTGTAAGGGAGATGATGCTGTCTTTCGCCCATACTACTCACTGTCTACATCGTAGAACCCATAACGGAAACGGAAGAAAGTTTCCAAAGTGTGCTCAAAATTCACAGTAAGAAATTACCACTGATACGATTCGCTGGTGCCATTGCTATCCTTGGTTGAAATAAATTACAGGATCTATTGAACGAAATGAATAGTGTTATTAGTACAGAATAAGTACTGAGAGTAAACCGAAGAGAGACGAAAATAATTAGAAGTAGAAGACAAACAGAAGAGCGATAAAACATCACAACTTGGGATCAAGAAGTACACGAAGTTAAGGAACTTTGTTATCTTGGAAGCAAAACGACCCATCAACCCATCTTGGACGAGGCAAGAAGAACATATAAAGCAGAGTAGCACAGGAAAAGGAGGCGTTCCTGGACAAAAGAAATCAGCTGGTAACAAACGTATGTCGTAAGTTGAGTACGAAATTAATGAGGATGTACGTTTGTAGCACCGCATGGTACAGAAGTGAATTATTTCCTGTGAGGAAACCGAAAACGAAGAGAATCCAAGTGTTCGCGACGTGTGCGATAGACGAATGTTGGAAAGTAGGTGGACTGAGAAGGAATGACGAATTTCACATCTACATCTACGGGATTACTCTGCTATTCACAATAAAGTGCTTGGCAGAGGGTTCAGTGAACCACCTGCAGGCTGTCTCTACACCGTTCCACTCCCGAGCGGCACTCGGGAGAAACGAGCACTTAAATTTTTCTATGCGAGCCCTGATTTCTCTTGTTTTATCGTCATGATCATTTGTCCCTATGTAAGTTAGTGCCAACAGAATGTTTTCGCAATCGGTGCAGAAAACTGGTGATTGAAATTTCATGAGGAGATCCCGTCGCAACGATGAACGCCTTTGTTTTAGTGATTTTCATCTCAATTCACGTATCATGTCTGAGACACTATCTCCCTATTTCGCGATAATACAAAACGAGCTGCCCTTCTTTGTACTTTTCCGATGTCATCCGTCAGTCCCACTTGATGCGGATGCCACACCGCACAGCAATACTCCAGAATATGGCGGACAAGCGTGATGTAAGCAATCTCTTCAGTACACCTTTTGCACCTTCCACGTGTTCTGCCAATGAATCGCAGTCTTTGGTTTGCTCTACCCACAATATTATCTATGTGATCGTTCCAATTTAGGTTATTTGTAATTGCAGGCCCTAAGTATTTAGTTGAATTTACAACCTTCAGATTCGTGTGACTTACAGCGTAATCGAAATTTAGCTGATTTCTTTCAGTACTCATGTGAATAACTGCACACTTTTCTTTATTCAGGGTCACTTTTCGCACCATACAGATATCTTATCTAAATCATTTTGCAAGTCGCTTTGATCATCTGATAACTTTACAAGAGGTAAATGACAGCATCAACTGCAAACAGTCTAAGTAGGCTACTCAAATTGTCTCCTATGCGGTTAATATAGATCAGGAACAATAGAGGGCCTTTAACACTTCCTTGTGGAACGCCGGATATTACTTCTGTTTTACTCGATGACTTTCCGTCTATTACTACGAACAGTGAACTTTCTGACAGGAAATTACGAATTCAGGCGCACAACTGAGGCGATACTCCGTAGGCAAGCAGTTTGGTTAGAAGACGCTTGTGAGGAACCGTGTCGAAAGCCTTCTGGAAATCTAAATGTATGGAACCAATTGACATCCCCTATCGATAGCACTTATTACTTCATGAGTGTAAAGAGCTAGTAGTGTTTCACAAGAAAGATATTTTCTGAATCCGTGCTATGTGTCAATAAATCGTTTTCTTCGAGGTACTTCATAATGTTCGAATACAGTATATGTTCCAAAACCCTACTCCAAATCGACGTTAGTGATATATGCCTGTAATTCAGCGGATTACTCCTACTTCCCTTTTTGGGTACTGGTGTGACTTGAGGAATTTTCCAGTCTTTAGGTACGGATCTTCCTGTGAGCGAGTGGTTGTATATAATTGCTACATATGGTGCTATTTTATCAGCATACTCTGAGAGGAACCTGACTGGTATACAATCTGGACCGAAGGGCTTGCCTTTATAAAGTGATTTAAGCTGCTTTGTTTCAGCGAGGATATCTACTTCTGTGTATCTCATCTTGTCAGTTGCTCTTGATTGGAAGTCAGTAATATTTACTTCGTCTTCTTTAGTGAAGGAGTTTCGGAAAACCGTATTTATTAACTCTGCTTTAGTGGCACTATCATCACTGACTTCACCTTTGTTATCGCGCAGTGAAGGTATTGATTGCGTCTTGCCACTGGTGTTCTTTATGTATGACCAGAATCTCTTTGCGTTTTCTGCCAGATTTCGAGACGTAATTTCGTTGTGGAAATTATTAAAAGCATCTCGCATTGAAGTAGGCGCCATATTTCGAACTTCTCTAAACCTTTACCAATCTTTCCTTGAAAGTCAGCTGCTCGGTGCCGGCGGATAAATGCGATACTGCAGTGCTTGGGTAATCCCCAATTACGATGCAAAGTTCCTTCGGACAAGGACGCATCCGTGTCCGAAGATACTCGAACTGCAGCGACTACTGCCGTTATACAATACACAAAATACATTTGCAGTATATTCTCGGCAAAAAATAGGTTCAATGGCTGTCTGGACGTCAAGATGTACTCACATCAAATACTCGTTTCCTTATTGAAGCAGTACAATCTATTACAACCATGTAAACATGATCCCTTAATCGGAACAGCATTACGACCTAATGTAGGAAGAACGTAACGGACTGCTGGTAATAAGCTCTTGATTCGGCTACATACCTAGCTGTAATAGAAATAATCAAAGTAGATTCATGGCACGATAGACAGAAGATATATACTTGCATAGCTCTGAGCCCAGGTGATCCCATCGTTTGACAGAACTTTACGAACCACGAAATTGTCAGCGGAATTTGAGGGAAACTTTAACGTCTACATCTGCGCTTAAGCTACATTATATTGTGTGGCAGAGGGTAGTTATGGTATATACATAACTTTCTAATAATCCTACCTGATAATGGTCCGACTGATGAACAATACTCAAGAAATGCCGAACGAGTCTTTTGAAAACCACTTCTCTTGTGTATGAGGTAATTTACTTCAGATTGTTCCAGGATATCTTAGATACTCCTCTGCTTCTCTATGACAATTTTTTAATTGGTCTTGCCTCTTTAGTCCATATATGACAGCTATTCTGAGGCATTTTCCGGTTGTTATTGTATCCAAGGTTTTATTGCCAAACTCGTAACCTATGCACGTGCAGGACATTACATTTATTTACTTGCAGTGTCAACTAGACCAATCGTGAACTGTTTGCATGTCTTCCCGCATTTCGATACGGTTGTCTGTTGTTGCAACCTTCCTGTAGACAACAGCTTCGTCTGACAACCGCCCCGGACAGCTTACGACGTTATCCTCTACGTCATTTACATACAGAGTATTGCAAACATTAATAGCCCTGTAGAGCTCCCCTGGGCTACATCTATCGATTTTTTCCCCTTAAGTTACAACTCTTATTATTGTTTGCTAGAACGTCCTGAAACCAGCCATTTAATCTGCTACTCGATAAGCTTTTATCAATGGCGTTTCGCGCAGATTTTTCTAGGGGTTCACTGGAAGGTTGTCTACAAAGTTTCAAATGACTAACACACATGGTTTAATAATAGTAAAAAAGAACTACTCTACGGAAATACATTTACTTTACGATTGACTTTGTCTCTAATAATGCATTCTCCGCTCATTAAGATCAGAGATTCTGTCAGTGAAGCATTCATTCAATTCATTGAATTCTACAATGCTGTTGACAATGTCCTTCTCGGTTGAGAGCGCTGCTACTGCTCTTAGCAGCTGCTGACTCACAGCACGAAGCAGAAAAACTTCAGGTCCGCGTCAGACGATGTCGCCGGTATGGTAACAGTCACTTTCAGGAGTTTCGATGTCTGACTACAATATTTCTGCAAATCATTTAAGAATAAGGATTCCAGAAATTTCTAAACTCATTCCTCGTGTTTGATATCAGAACTTTTGTTCTCAGTTTATTGCCTTCAAGCATGGGATTTATTTTGCAAGACGCCTGTAGCAATGTTTGCAGAAAGTGACCTGTATATAACACACACTTTTCGGAATTAAATAAATTTGCAGCTACGACATATCTGGTAAATTAAAAGCTTTCAGCAACTTGAGCGACAATGTTATCTCACACATCTATCGAGAAAGCCGTTACTTAACTCATTTTCCTGTCCACATCTCTGTGCAAGCTGCAGCAGCTCTCTGCATGTGGAAATCATGTCAGATACGTCAGCTCGATAATATTTTTGCACTCTTCTACCCCTTGTTGTACACACAGTGGCTCAACTATTCATTTTTGTAATTGGCTGTACAATGCTGCATGATTGTAAATACAGACAACCAAAATTGAAATGCTGGTGCCTTCATTTCAGACGTTGCACTGTTGCTGAAATAATTATAGTGGTTTGTCGAGATGGAATCTCAGTTTTCTCCAGGCATTCTACAAGTCACTATTTTCATACACAACTTGCACAGTCCTTGATTTAAAATTCCACCTTGAGTAGGAAACATGGCAGACTTTCTTACTCAGTATATCAATTACACACTGTGAAGAATGTAGGACAAACTAAGAATCTCACTAAAGTCAACGAAATATCTTCTAACGTCCCTATTTGGCTCTCTGCATAGGTTAAAATCAGATCCTGCGTTTCGGCATAAAAGTGAACTACATAGGCATGTTCAAAATGTTTATTCAGAAGAGTCTGTGCACCTGAAAGACGACCACTCATGACACCTGTGCAATTGTAGCTCTGAGAAATGACTATACTCTGATTTCTCTAAGCGATTATCCTAAAGTATTTGAACTCTGTTCGCGAGGTGTCTTGAATGTCAAAGACCTTGCTACAGATATCACGTTAGAGGAAACATATCTGACTATTATGATAAAAAGTGAAATTGTTGAAATCTCACGGTCGTACCTGCGCTAACTGGTACAGAATCAGTGACAGCAATTTTCTTTTTTGCTCTGACATAGTAAACATCCATCATACAAGAAAGAATAAAATTTTGAATATGTTTACATGTGCCTTTGAAAACAGCAGCCTTCTAAAGATGATCGTTACTTACAGTATCAGGTCCAGCAGTGAAACCTAAATGAAATCTAGAAGACGTTGGGAAATTCCTGGATTTGATGAGTTGCTGCATCCATAATTTCCAAGAAGTGCAAGCTCAGAAACACAATAAACTACAACAGATCACAGAGTGTGTAACGATATTGGCGAATCTGATCATTGTGCCTAGAACCTGTGTATCGGGAGAATGACTGATGCATGCACAGTGACAGATGGTCTGGAAGCGGGTTCATTCGGGTACATAGTTCCAATTTACATCCACCAGAGAACAGTAGTGCACAGACACATTCAAGAAACAGGTCAAGAGCACGTTTTTGCGAATTATTCTGTTTATTTCATGAAGCCCTTTTGTTTATTTATCTCTTTACAGTTTTGTATATGCTTTTAGTAGTGTCAGCGATGCGCGAATGTGGTCTAAAGTAAACATGTAGATCACTGCTCTACTAAAGGACGTTGTACGATGGGGAATTTTTTAACATAATATGTCAAGTAAGTTTATGGTAAAAGGAAGGCTAATTCGAGTGCAAATGAAAATAGTTAATAACTTAAAGTATAAACAAAATATCAGAGAGCTAAATATTTATTTCGGGAAAAAGTACAGTTCGAAAGCATGTTATTTGTTTATTGGTTGGTCATGAAAAGCGCGGACTAACAAGAGAGAATAATGTTTTTCTATTGGCCTTAAAGAAAACTGACCAATCAGAACAGAGCATTCTTCGTTCCTCATTTCTCTTGGAGATACAGAAAGCTTTCAGCAGTCTAGAGTACTCGTAGCACAACCTTTCAATGATACGGTCGTGTGTAGTAAGAGCTCCGAAGGAAGTTATAACTTGCAGGTTATCGTTGTGCTACACACCTCAAAAGTGCTTTAAGGTGAAGGCAATGTGCTTTTTAGAATGTACTGATTTTTAAGCAATTTACTGTATGAGAAAAGAGAGTAATTCCTCCTGGCATATTGAGCAGATTGGTGACTAAAAACTTGCGTGCATTAGACACCGAAAACTTAATAGCATGGCGAGCATTTTCATTTAAGAACAATCCGTGCTTAGTGCTTAGTAGATTTCATGAAACACGTTAAGATAAAGTTGCTAACGTGAAGGAAAGTATTTTACGCATACTGTGTTATGATTAGCGCGGTCTTAGAAGTGTACGTGTACAATATCAATGTTAAGAATAGAGCAAAGTTTTGCCAGTACTTCCACCTTTCACTCGAAATTAAGACCTTTTCTCTTTCTTGATATAGTTACGTAGTATGCTGCCCGGTGCGAATTGAAATACCGTAGGATTCCGCTCGGCTTTCACACCGCCGATCTGCTGCAGTGAGTTCACTGGTAGCTGCAGATAAAGGACGGAAGGAGCCGCGCCGCCGCAGTGTCTTCACACTGGCTGCCTACAAGCTCTATCTAGTTGTTGTGTAAAACCGCTTTCCGTAAAATATTGTGATCTGGACAAATCCGTCTTTTTTTCTTTTTGTCTTATGTGACAAATGTCTGAAATCATCAACGCCTCATAACTAAGTACTTTTCTGTCATAGAGGCAGAAGAATGGATGATTTTAAATTTAAAATTTTTATGTTCTGTAGCATTCTGTCAGATGAATATTTCTGTGGGATCCACTGCTCCGCTTGCCACAAGACGAACCGACGCTTGCTCGTACTTTGTTCACTAAACGAGAGTGCGACAGGGCGAAGTGAAGGAAAACAGCATTAACCTGGGTCTCGTTCTCTTCTGCTGTATCTCTTATTGACGATGATATTGAATTGAATGTCTCTGGATGTCTGTTTGTGCAATCCGTAATGATTTTTGTAGAAAATCTTCCTCGATCTCGAAGAAGGTCGTAATGCGTGATCATAAAACATGTTCCACATTTCCAGATCCGAACGGATTCAGTGATATAGGCCAATAACTATGTGTGTTTGTTGAAAACGCGGTTGACCTGCCCTTTTTTCCAGCCGCTTAGGGCCTTTCTTTGGCCAACTAACTACGAGAAGTTGCTGTTCAAAGAGGAGCTATGACCGGTACTCCATTCTTCGCCTGCGTATACTCCTGTGTGAGATTTCTGTTCTAAAGGTACTAAAAATTTGCGTACAGTAAACGTATCCCATGGGTCACCACATGTAAGTTCTCATAGCTCTGCGTGGTAGTAAGGAACTGGTGCGATTGAAAGTGGGCATTAATGTTAGACTGGAAAAGTTAATTTGTGCTATTGCTTCTTGGATTATTCACTTGTTAGTAAGTTGGCAACACCAGGGATCGTTTCAAAAACAGCAGCATATTGCAAAAAAAAGAGGCTGTGGGCACTATGGGACTTAACTTCTGCGGTCATCAGTCCCCTAGATCACACATCCATGCCCGAGGCAAGATTCGAACCTGCGACCATAGCGGTAGCGCGGTTCCAGACTGTAGCTAATAGAACCGCTCGGCCACCCCAGCCGGCAGAATTTTGCACAAAAGCAACAAAATTCAGAGCTTAGCGCTGTGCGGTGAATAGAGGAACGAGTTTATTGGAATAGAGCATTCCGACAACATACACCCAAAGCGAAAACTATGGGAACGGCAAAACTGCATGCGTCTCAGAGGGACATATATTCCTCATCAGATGCCTCCCGTATTACGAGCATGGAGATGTCTACCGCCAACAGGATGAAACGGAAAAGTGTATCAACTGCAGAGGCTGATGGTTGTTTCAGTAGACAACATTCTGTCGGCACGATACAATCATCGTCAGTCACTGCAGTGCAGAACTGCAGTACTATGGCGTTAATTTAACGAGTAAAATAAACTGACTTGGGAAAGACAGAAAGCAAATGATGTGACAAAACAGTAATTGTCTCGACCTGAAACTACGATATCACCTGTCGGGCTTGAACTGTGACGTATTGGTGTTGTGGCGGGTGACGTCACACGTGTGCAGAGCGTTGGTTTGTTTTCGTTAGGGACGTTTGTATTGTCACCTTATGCTGTGTTTGTAGTCTATATTGGATATATACATAGTGGTGCAAATTTTGATGGAATGAGCATGTTACTGGATCAACCAGTTTAGTTACTTAAGAGAAAGATGAGTTTACGGTGTTCTCCGCTTACGCTTCTAATCAACTAGAGTTTAAACGTTATCTTTGGTTGTCTTGGTAACGTGAGTACACAGTGATTACAACTTATGTGAACTTCGGCACATATTTTTTTCAAAGGTGAGCCAACCTGTAATGTAATGAAATTAATAACTTAGCGAATACTAATAGTAATATTACTGAAATAAGGAACGCTGATAGGTCGACAATAAAGAAAAACGAATGTCTTCAGAAGGTTATGGTAAATGAAGACTGGTTATTCTAACGTAAAGTGTGAAGAACGTGATGTTAGTAATTGAAAGCAATGTACAAAGATGTAGCAGAATTAGTTGAGTTTGGTTGCCTACAGAATGAAGGCGCCAGATCCAGTTTAGCACGTAACAACTCACACAAAAAGTATTTACGAGTAATTTCAGGGATTTTGCAATTTTCTGTTGAGCTGTATTGGTGAATACATGTTACTGCATTTTATCCATCTCGCAATTTAAACCTTTCTGTATCGGTATTGGAGTATTCGTTGTTGTTACCATATTTCGTTTACTTTCGCGATATGTGCTACCTGTACTGGTATTACTTTTTCGCTTTCTATACTGATATTACTTTTTGTTTTCTGTATTGGTGTCTGGCTTTTAAGTTAGTTTATATTTATAGAGTGATATCTTCGAAACCAGTTGAATTTATCTAATTTGATGCTTTACTATTGCATTTTCGATGCAGACCTCTGTATGCTATTCTTCATCGTATTATTCCAGTTGTTTTGTTTTGTATACGCCAGTATTTTTGGGACTCTGTGGGTTTTACTTGAGAATATAACTCCCCAGATCCCCCTTAAGGCCCAATATTTATTATTTCGAATTTTTAAGTTTCTGAATTGATTTTTATATTTTGGTTTTATAGGAACTGTTGAATATGACGTCCCAATCGCCATTTTTAAATCAAAGTTGTGTTTCATCTTGAGGCTAGTGATGATGTTATTTATCAAAGTGGACGGGTGTTATCGAAGGCTCTCGTCTTCCCCAATAATTCACCATACTTGAGACACAGTGCCATACCCCCGGCCGCGAGAGTTCGCCCCTGTTTGGTCTTAGGAGGGGAGGGGCGCACACTGCGCCGGCTGTCACCTCCACATGCAATCACGCCGGCCACAGCTGTTATTCAGTTTAATAAAGACGTAATGCGTTTTTACGTCGCAGGCTGACAGTTATTGGACGGGTGAAGTAATTGCATCGGTTAAACGCTCGAGCGATGTGATGTGGTGCTGAAACGACGTAACAACACAAGTTTTCACCCCAGATGTTAGCATTCCCGTTATACAGTAGTAGGCAAGCATAAGTTCTCTACATTCTGTAATTTCCTGCAGGCGATATTATCGAGTGCGCTGCTGCCAAGGCTCCCATGTTGATTAGTTTGATTCTGTTTAGAGCGAAGATAACAGAATATCTTGTAGTAGTGAATCCTGTCGTAGGTGTTCTATAGATGTGCAGGGTGAAGCCAGAGCATTGTCAACTTGGACTACTCTTACATGGGCTGAGTTACTTACGAGAGTGTATACTGTGGAAAGTCATTTAGACTTCTTATGGGAATTTTGTGGATTGTCACCGGGAGACGTGTGTGGAACTCTTTTAAAAACGACCAACGTTTATTTCCCGTTTTAATTATAGGACTATTCTACGAAATGTACGAAACTAGTACGATCAGGAAAAACACGTAGTTCATTAGATGCCAACTGACGATACATCAGGGTATTATTTTGGTCCCGTCCTGGGTTAAAGAACACACGCTACTAGTCACTGTTATAGAAAGTTATTTAAGTACAATTACTGTTGGCGATTACTTTGATTTTGCAGTGTTATGTGTTATTTGATTGTTGTGAATTTTACAAAATGCAGTAGCTTTGTTTTCACAGTTTGGCTTAGGAGGCCAAAAGTTTCCTTGTGAGACGCTCACAGTTTCTCTGAGAGATAGCTACAGAGTATCCGACAATCGCAGAGGAGGAGTGCTCCAAGCTGCAACTGATTTGGAAATTATTGTATAGTGCGAAATACTTTCACACTCGACAGCAAGGCCGGCCGGGGTGGCCGAGCGGTTCTAGGCGCTACAGTTGGAACCGCGCGACCGCTACGGTAGCAGGTTCAAATCCTGCCTCGGGCATGGATGTGTGTGATGTCCTTAGGTTAGATAGGTTTAAGTAGTTCTAAGTTCCAGGGGACTGATGACCTTAGCAGTTAAGTCCCATAGTGCTCAGAGCCATTTGAACCATTTTTTTCGACATCAAGACGTCTCAACATTCCATTTATTGTGATGGAAACAGGAACTATTTGCAGGAAAAGTAATTATATATGACCTAGTTAACGAATAATAACTTACTGCGCGTACATAGTGTTGTTAAGTAAAACTGCAACAATATTCGTTACTTGGAACCTTTTCAGATTCTAATAAAATAATACAAATAAGTGTAGCCATTCTGAAACTAAGACTGTATTTGACCTCATAAATCCAACATTCAAATGGCCGTAGTAACACTCTCTTAGAATTTAAACTTTCGGTTAAGTTTTCTTCAGATTTCATTTTTATTTCGTTTCATTATCCTTCAGTTAATGTAAATCAACCGTTCACAAATTTAGCTAACTCTTACATCTTCGGAATATGAGATACCTATTTTCGTCCATCCATTTAACAAATGGGTCGTCCAGTACCTTTAAATTGTACGGCTTCGTGCGCTGTGTTATATTAACGTCACCAGTTTCCACTTTTGATGTAACAGATCAGAGTGCTCCCAATAGGTTCGTCTACTCCCATGTAATTTTAGCAAACAGGGGAGATCGGTGAAGTTTTATTCGTAGCGGACCTGAATAAGCTAAATTGCATCAGCTTATTTGTTGTGGTGGCAATATATTTAGAAAATGCGTTAAAATGGTACATACCAGCAATCTACTGAACGAAATCACAAGAATAAACAAATTCAGGAGGTGTGTAGCTAACTTTTTCGTAACTATTAGGAAGAGTGCTGTTCAAGGTAGAATAAAAGTGTGTGGAGTTGGAGACGATGTATGCTTGTATTCAGCAGTAGACGGTTTTGCTATCACATTATTCTGGAAAAAAAGAAATTCCGGTCTGGCAGACGTTAAGCACAATGTAACCAAGAACATTCTGAAAGTTATTTAGAAAACTGTGACGAATACAATTCACATTACTATTCCATTATCGTACTGCATAACACCGAGACATCTTAAAAAGAAAAATTTTTTGTTTCGCCTTATTTTGTTTCCATATCTGTAAACTATCAAGTGCAGTACCGAACTACCTATTAATTTTATTTTATGTCACCTTATCCTAGTCTTTTGTTCTGTAGGCCGCGAGTTGTTACCTGCCATTTCCATTTTTTATGTATTCCATCTACTGTTAGCAGCTAACATGAACTACATTGTGTTTTATCATAGAGACTAGAAAATACTCCTTGTTTTATTACTGAATTTACATGTGTGTACCAAACTTTTTCGCCTAAAGGTACTAGGCATTTCAGAAGTCTATAATATACAATATATTTCTAATCAGTTATTATCTACGCATAATGTAAGCTGCAACTGACTAAAAATGGTCCAAATATTAACAATGTTATCATGAAATCATTACTAGGTTTAAGTCACACATCCTGATTTCGTTGTATTTACTATGCAACAAACATTCTCTGTATCACTTTTGCTTCTTTTGTGACTGCGTTATTATTTCACACAAGTCCTTAGAAACATGTAAAGAAAGTAACTTATCATTGTTATCTAACGAAGTACGTTAAAATTCCCCAAATATTATTAAACTATTTCATTATTTTTGAGACAGCATTACTGTGTCATTTTCTTCGGGTTGAAGTTAACTGTACAGCCATGAATAATGCGTAATACTTTAGACTGTGACAAAATCCTAGCGTCAAGGTGATCCAGAGCTATGTGCTGCGCATCTGGCTCATGTCGTACCCCTATAAATCTCCCAAACGACTCTTCTTTAGTTTTGGTGAAATAAATAAAAAATGAAATAAAAACGTGCCTTCTGCAACAGCATTTTCCTCTGCAATATTAGCCCCGAAAGTAAATTTTAACGTCATAACAAATCATAGTGCATAAGGGCCAAAGTATAAATAGCAGCGGTGATGAACTCTCTCTGAATTCTCAGTCGATCTTAAGGCACCATTAATTCCTTTGTTTACTCTTTTGAGGTTACATCCACATGCTAATCAAATGTTGTCTGCCAATGCAGTTCAGTGAATTGCAACATCAGTTTGATTACACTAAGCGTGCTTTGATTTATGTGTCCCATGCAAAGTCACTCGCCATGCTTCTGTTATAAGCAGCATCTGAGTTTGTTTACATACTTACTACTACATAAACAGATACACAGATAAGCCAGAATGTTATGGCCGCCGATCTACTGTCGATATAAATCCGTTCAGGCGACAGCAGCGACACATGGCGAGGAATGACTGCTAGTCAGACAAACGCAGGGTGCATGTTGTATATCACAAGGGCTAGAGCCTGATGGAATGGAGTGTGTTGAGCGGTTCGATGAACACAATCCCGATTTCCAGTTGATGTGTTGGCTCTCCTATCTCGACACATCTAAACCCGATCGAAGACATCTGGGCATGTGGCGTCAGAGCTCATGGCACCCTCCCCGGAATTTACGGATTTAGGTGACTTGTGTGTGCAGATGTGATGCCAGCTCCGTCTGAGGGCTTCAAATGTTGATTACCTTTTAGTTCCTGCGTGTGTAGTGCTATATTACTTGTGGCTCACTGTGTTGAATAGTAGATGTCGGGATTATGGAGACTACTTTGTTGTCCTTAGGAGCAGCGATTTTGTAGTCACTCTAGTCTTTTGAGTGTTATCATTAATGTCATTGATTTTCCTACTCTTTTTAGAATTATACTTAGTGTCAATGATATTTTTGTTAAACGTAGTTGGCAAATGTTAATGTTGCACAAAACAGTTTCTTCCATTTCCATCGACGGAGAGGTAATGACAGATGCAGCTCGCATCGGGGACAGACTCGAACGAGTTTTATTCCGAAGAACCTTCCATTTGTTTCCATTAATCTACTAAGAGGAACCACCGAAATGTAGATCTTGTTGGTCGGAAGAGAATATGAACCACAGTCAACCCCAATGCGAGTCGTCTACATTACCACAACGCCACCTGTTGCAAATAAAACAAATAACGAGACTTGTTATATCATCAATCCAAAGGTTTATTCGATTGGTAACTGTGGTTTCAGGTGGTATTGGCCGCGGTATCGCGGACGCACTTTCTGGCAGCCGGACGGTCTTCTCCAGACGTCGCGTTGGTGGTCACGCGTCAACACATTCAGCGTCTGGCATGGCAGCTCTCAAGATCTGCGCGGTGTGATGTACAGACCTCCAAGGTGGGCGCGGGGGACACCGGAGTGATCTGCCAACAAATATAAATTTCAAAATTATAAACGTCGCCCTATTATGGTGAGTTGATATAACATCTGCAAAGGAAAGTGCTAAATTATCGTAGGACCACATGTTAATAATTGGTCATTTTCTGTATCCATAGAAGGGATGTTTCTATCGTGCCAACTCATGAACCCTAGGATACCAATTATCGCAAATATGAAAATTACCGACAGTGAATGTTTGCCTATTTACTCCTCCTGGAGTGTTAACTATTGTGGTGAAATGATCTACTAAATTATTGCATCAGATGGTAGATATCACACACAGACGCATGTATTATCCTCACCTGAAATATATTCATTATGGAACGGAGTGAATTGTGACTGTTGCTAAATTCATTATTACCAAAATAGTAAAGTTTTTTAAAACAAGTTGTGTAAATGTTCAGTTCAAATTCGGAGAGCTTCAAGGATAAATACGGGACAGAAAAATAAACGATCATGCAGCATAAGAAATGGGATTAAAATACCAAGTATAACCGTGGGAGGCTGAAGGTGAAACTGTGCTGAGAACTTGATAACTGTTATGGGCGGGAGGGGACATAGGAGAACGTTATCTGAAAGGCTCTCCCTCATCTGAAAGTGTAGGCAACGGTATTGTATGTACCATTGATTCTTGAGTTTAAGTATATCCTACCAATACTAGAGCTAAAAGATACGTATGCGGCGAAAGGAATTTGTATCTGATCAGAGTTCACAATTGGTATAAAAGAACAGCAGACTATAGGTACCGAGAAAGTTTATGGGTCGACCATAGAATTTTGTAGCCATGGTGATATATCTAAACTGACACCATTTCAGTTATATTAAAAATCGTAAAACTCTATACTCGAATAATATCTTGAAGACTCCCCTTCTGAAGGGAGCTACCATGCGATCATGAAATGAGAAATACTCTTAGACACCAAAATCTGTTGTCCTTTACACAGATCGAAGTACCACTCACCGTAACAGCACCGCCTTAATCCTCCTCCTGCAGCCGTCTCTGCAGCAACTCCACGAAAAAGGCGTCCAGTGTGAACTGACGCTCCTGTTGGAATAGGTCTTATTACTTTCATGTTATCTAACACGTGAAGTGATTCACAACTTGTGCTAGTTCCTGTCATATACAAGTATAACGAATTGTAACATTTACCACAAATTCGCACGGTTCAAGTATCGAAATTAAGAATATAGTGATTCAATTTAGTATCCAACTAACACAATTCGTTTCACATCTCAGATACTATTAATACTAACAAGTAACTAATATCCCATTATCTTTAACATTTTCTGTGTACGACTGGTTAATGATGTGCTTCTTAGGTTATGCCGTGTTGTTGTTCCTGCTTTATGGTCAACATTTCAACAAGTGACCGAGCCATTTTCTTCAGATCGTGAGACGTTTCCTGACTGATATGAGTCAAGCAGAGAGTACATTACCGCAAAGTTCGCAGCACATGAAGTTGATGGCTGGGACGTCCGTTGAACTATTGTGCACAAAATGAACACAACAATTCGGCCTAACACCCGGAAGCAAACCAGTAACTAGTACCATCTTCGAGAGTAAGTTATCATGTAATGAGAAAACGAAAAATTCACTTTGAAACCAAATGCTACTATTCCTGATACTGTTCGCATTTATACTAACCGGAGCAGGACGGACTTCTTTCTCTTCCTGCAGCCGCTTCTGCAGAATCTCCTCAAAAAAGGCGTCCAAAGTGAACTGACGCTCCTGTTGGAAAAGAACTTATTAGTTTTATGTCACCCAACATGTGCAGTAATCCAAAATTAATACTAGTTTCTATCATATAAAAGTGTTACGAAGTGTTACATTTGTCATAAATTGAGCAGTGTACAGGTATCGGTATTTAATATCTAGTAACTCAATTTAATATCCAAGAAACACCAGTCGTGTGATGTCTCAGCAACAATTAATACTAACAAGTATCTAATATCCCATTATCTTTAACATTTTTCTGGGCACGACTGGTTAATGATGTGCTTCTGAGGTTATGCCGTGTTGTTGTTCTTGCTTTACGGTCAACATTTCAGTAACTGACCGACCCATCTTCCTCAGGTCGTGTGACGTTCCCTGACTGGTTTGAGTCCAAGCAGCGTGAACACATTAGTGCAAAGTTCGCAGCACATGAAGTTGATCGCTGGGACGTCCGTCGAAGTAATGTGCACAAAATGAACACAACAATTCGGCCTAATACCCGGAAGCAGACCAGTTTCTAGTATCATATTCGAGAGTAAGTTTTCATGTAGTGATAAAACGAGAAATTCACTTTGAAACCAAATGCTACTATTCCTACTACTTTGTAATTTACACTCACCGAAACAGAAACGACTTCTTTCTCTTCCTGCAGCCGCTTCTGCATTATCTCCTCAAAAAACGAGTCCAGGGTGAACTGATGCTCCTGTAAGGAAAAGAACTTATTAGTTTGATTAGTCATAGAGCATGCTTTGTAATTCAGAGATAGCGCTAGTTCTTTACATGTACATGTGTTACAAATTCTGCAATGTCGTCTTCAACCAGTCGATCGCGTTATCAGCATATTTAGAGCGCCTCTGCCCCAGAATATTTTTCACCATAATTCTTTACAACTGGAGAGGGATGTTACCTTTCTCAAGTCTCTCACATAGTTATTTGCTCAGTGTTAACAAATACCACACCCAATTTACGGGAATGATAAATGGTTAGAATCAACTGTCCATGTCTGAGGTCAGTGTTAAGTTTAATGGGCTTGAATACAATTGTCAGAATTGTTTAAACAGCATTCAGGTTCGATTATCAACATTAGCTTACCTAATGCGACAAGTCCGGATATATTGTGGTAATAACACGGAGGAGAGGATCTAGGGCCAGTGGGATCCAGGGGAAAGGGCCAGCATAATGCAGCAAAGGAGTCCTGCAGGGAACATAGCGAGAGACACAGTGTGAGGCTACCCTGCGGGTCAGAGAATATACGACTCTGAAATGCTAAAGGCTTTTTCTAAGGGCTTCATACTCATGTTAAACGACCACTATATCTGTGGCGCATGTAGTATTAGAATTCCTATAGTCCATATTTTACGGCGCTTTATCTTTTGATGCGAAGGCAGCAGTAAGTTTGGAAGAGGTCTCAAGCTCTTTGTTTTACTTGAAGTCAAGACCACTATGGCAAATTTTAAAAATTTTATGTAGGTCTGGAGATAAGCTCAAGTTTTAGAATGACGACTATTGTGAACTGTTGAGTGACTAGCACATCTCACTTCGCTCCAGTGATCAACAAATCCATCCATCCATCAGTGACATTCATTGCCGCCGGTATTTTGTATCTGATCACGATCCAGAAGAGCAGTATGCTAACCACATGCTCCTCCATACAGTGACGTCTATCGTCTGACGATGACGAGGCGGTCGATCGGTACCTTTGGAACTTCAGAGGAATGATTGGACGGAGTTAGGTGGTTAGGTGGTATTTTATATAATCGTCACAATCATCACTCGTGCAGAGATGCCTATCTAAGACGTGTTATTTACAATGACGTGTCACATGGGATGTTTATAGCAAAAAAATATTCATTTACAGTAAATCGTGACAGTCTGTAATATCAACTGACCACGTTACGTACAATCAGTTAGCTCTCAGACTTTACTGCTTTGCGTGCTATGTCACTGCAATATAACGTGGCTCACCTTTACAGTACCCCGAACAGCGACCAAGTTGTTCTCCAGTCGCAGACCCTCGTCTTTCTCCCCTCCCAAACACCGGGAGAAAAACTTCTTCATGCGGCGGAACATTGCTGTAACGATAACAAACAGCACATTAGACATGACCAGGCCGTGTCTACGAGTAAGTTTTGCAGCAATGTCTCACAACTCGATCGCAAGAAATACCTGTAACCGTGACGACATGTCTGTAACCTTGGCTTTTGTAAAAAAGCAGCTGCTTGTATCAAAAACGACATGCACAGTCTATATAATTGATTGAGCTTATACATTTGTTACTAGTCGAGAATTAGTTACTTTAATTTTGTGTCAGTAATTCGTAGAGCATGAATCATAACAATAACAGTTATTCGAAGTTTAGCAATCGCGGGTTCATTACGTGGTACTTTTACTCTGAAGAGAATAAATTTGTTTTGATAGCAACTAGCTGAAGGCTTATCTATTAGACTAAATTTAATTAGCAAGTCATTATAATACTACAATAGTTTCAGATATACAGCTGCTTCGCCGGCCAGTGTGGCCGTGCGGTTCTAGGCGCTTCAGTCTGTAACCGTGTGATCGCTACGATCGCAGGTTCGAATCCTGCCTCGGACATGGATGTGTGTGATGTCCTTAGGTTAGTTAGGTTTAAGTAGTTCTAAGTTTTAGGGGACTGATGACCACCGATGTTAAGTCCCATAGTGCTCGGAGCCATATGAACCATTTTTTATACAGCTACTTCAGATATTACAACTTCAGATTTTGTCATCTATTGCAGCATGATATGCGGAATATCTTCCCCTGGGGCAGGAACAAGAATTTCTTTTTTATGTGTGTTGGTGGTAGGATGAAGTTACTAAATAATAAACTACGCTACGATCTGATGGCTATACCTTCCGCAGTATATTACGAGAATACGATTTTTACTGCTATCCATATTACCGAGTCAGTATATTCTCTCAGGGCTGCACTGTCCCTTCTTAGTGTCAGTCATCGAGAACCCTACATCTAAATTACACATCATTGCCATGTGAGCTAAACAGTAACGTGTACGACGTATTAACTATATTTGTGGTTGAAATTTACCCACCGGTTTCTACATGAAGAAAACTTAAAAACAGCTTATAAACAGCTAATAGGTGTAACATTCGACAGTGCTCCAAGATATTAACTGTGCTTCCTTAAGTGACAGGAAAAGATAATATTTTTGCTACAAATCCATGTCGACTCAGTATGACACTACACAGCCGGAACCTGTTTACGACTTTTCTTTTTCACCGACGGCAGAAGATAAAAGCATGAACCAACGGTAGGACATACCGTATGTATGTGTAATCGAAAAGGAGAGTGATAGGTGACACCATTCTATTTGTGAAACTAAGCTATAAATTTGAGAACACATGATTCCAGCAGTTGAACATTGGCAAAAACTCAGTGAGGATATCTCTCTCTACAAGTCAAGCATTTTCGGAACTTTCTTAAGTTGCATTACATATTGAAAAAATGTACTGGAATGGCTGTTGCCTCTTGGTGGGTATAGTCTATATACCTTGCTTCTGAAACAGAGCGTTCGCATCATTCAAAGCTTCTAATACTCCCCAAGAACTTGCTCTCGAAACACAAAATCCAACACTATAACGCCTGAATCAAAATTATAGAATCTTTTACTCAAGAACTCAAGAAACTAATTCGTTTCGATACTTCAACTACTCCAGAGAATACGGAAGTCATTATTATGCAATGGTCCACCACAGTTAAGCTGATTTTTGTTAGCAAACCCTGTGATCAACATTAGGCAGCAACCTCGATAACTGCAGAGAACAACGTTGTACTGGAACGTCGATATCAATGGTTAAACAAGAACTGCAATGAAAATTTTCAGTAATTTGAATCTATGTAAGACGAAATAATCATGTTATAGCACTGACAAATATGCAGCGGAGTCTTGATTGTTGAAAACGTCCGTACAGTTAATAAACTCCCAAGTGATCTAACAGTTAACAAAACTCATAGATAGTGCTTTAATTTCCTTAAGCAACAGGGAAGTAAGAATCTCATATTATGGTGCCAAGTCAACTCTGTATAACTTTACACAGTTGTAACCAGTTTCTAACGTGTTTTCTTCTTTGCAGACGGAAGATAAGTCTAGCAGTATAGCCCTGCAGCGATCATACGCAATATGTAAGTGTAATCGACGAAACAGGAAGGTCGGTTACACTGTTTTCATTGTGAAAGTAAAAATTAATGTAACTAGAGACCGCTCCGAGTCTACCACAACAACCACAGATAAATTTTACTAACAGTCCGATAATATTATTGGAGAAGGCGATAACAAGATAGACTATTACGGTCGAAAAAAAAAAATAAAAAAAAAAATTGTAGCGGAGGCGTTGTGCAGCTTTAATGAATGTTAACAACTGTATTGTGCAATAGACAGCTACGACGGTACGTTTCATTAGGGGCCATCGAATTTGGTCTAAAATCGGCCCATCATCGGTCCCGAAAACCGTCTCAGCTATGCTTTCGCGTATATTGCAATAGCAGTTATCAAACGTAGATAGCTCGACCATTGGTATTATCTGTATAGACATTACATTGGTAGAAATGTCTATGAAGTTAACTGGACATAATGGACATGACAAGTTAATGTCAATGACGGAACACTGTACATCCGGAATTGCTATTCCTATTACGCAAGTTCATAGTTGAGATCGTTTTTAGACTTTATGATGGTCTGATCCTCGACCGAAACATACATTCTCTCATAAAATGTACCGTTATAGCTGTGATTGCATAATGCAGTTCTTTCGAAGAGCATATAAAATGAAAGTAACGTCACTGCTGCAGAAACTGACAGGGCAGAAACAAAATGTAAAAATTTATAAAGCTAAGATCAATATAACGAAAAAATCGAATAATATCTTACACAAATTCCTCTAGAATAAACTCAACGGAAATATAACGAAGACACAAAATTTGATTCCAATAATTCGCTTAATCTACACAGATTAAACGAAGACAAGGATACCAATCACACATCCACAAAATAACAACATAATAGAAAAATAACATGCACAAATTCTTCCAGAATGAACCAAAAGAAAATGTACGCTGCACCTATATAGCCCTAACAAAGACAGCAATACCACACACATCCAAATAAAACGACATAATCGATAAATAACACACTGGAACTATTCCATAATAAACCAAAAAATTGTAAACCCCACCAAAAAAACAAAAAAAAGAAAAGACGCACAAGAAAACTCCATATAACTACGACTTTATCGAAAAATAACACACACAATTTCCTCAAGAATAAACAGAACGAAAATAAATTCAAAAATTTGGTATCACACTACAAACGAACGTTAACAGGTCAGAAAGTACCATAGAACAAAACGAATCATACATCAAAAGCGCGAGACACTGGCAACAACAATAAGAACCCTACAAAACAATCGATTTCATATACGCTCCCCTTCAGCGGCGTCACATTCGAAAAAAAGCAGCCAACTATTAATAAGTTAAAAAATTATGACTAACATTACTATTCGTTCCTCTCAGGACAACTTCTACAATGTACTTAGGTTCACGGCTAACAGCACCGTAGACAGTTCTCCCATATTACAAAAATAGCTAAAGATCTGCAACAATCAACATGATAAAAATTATCATTAATCATTTCACTCACAAAAATTTATCTTCTGCTCTTAAGGTACTGCCTAACCTCACCATCGTATATCGTGCGAAATACAGAAAAAAACAGTTAAATATATGTCAGAAAAAAAGAAACATTAGTCGCTAATAGTTTCTCCATTGATAATATAACCTGTGGCCTCAAGTTACCCCCTCCCCCCAATAAACAACACCATCGTATATCACGACACATTTGCAATAAACAGCATATTTTACAAACTTTATAAATTACATTAGTAACTAACACAAGCACAGATAGCATTTAATAACAGACCGCTTACACGCTCTGCAACGTAAAATCATGACGTCAAGAGGACGTCATGGGTGAAACCACACGGATAGAATCTGAAAGAGCACTTGACAAAGTTGTCACTGTTGAACTAAGCTGTTAATTTGAGCATACGTGATGAAAGCACATGAACTTAAAAAAATTAAGTGTAGAGGTCTAACTCTACAAGTAACCACCTGACGTTTGAAACCCCATAAAAAATTAAAACGAAATGCTATTTCACGTTATTACTGTTAAGAACTTCATATTCCGTAATCACACCACACTCCTCCACATGCTTCAATTTTCCAGTACTTCTCCACTAATACACATTCATTTATTAGCTTTTAAGATATTCTTACTCGAGATGACTGTGTATACTCAATAAATATACAAAGGTAAATCAATAGCTCATACCTACTGCGGGTACGATGCAGCTGGCCTCTGAAGCCGGCGTTCGCTTCGCTGAGAGCTTCTAAAGCTCCTCAAGAACTTTAAAATGTTTCGCTAGATGTGCTCGAAACACAAAATACAACACTGCAATACTTAAATCACAACAGAAGCTTCGTACACTCAATAACTCGCAGAACGAATTCGTATGAATACTTCGAGTACTCTAGAGAATACGGAAGTAATTGCTAGGCAACGGTCCACAATGGTTCAAGAGACATGGCATTGTTGTTAGCATACACTGTGATGAACATTAAGTAGCAACCCCGGTAACTACAGAGCACATCACTATATAGAGACGTCGATATCCATGGTTAAATAAGAACAGCATTTAAATTTTATACAATTTAAATCTATGTAAGACGAAATAACCATGTTTTGGGATCGAAAGATATCCAGAAGTATCTAAATGATGAAACCGCCCGAATAGCCTATAGATTCCCATTGGAATTCTTATTTAGCAGTTCGAGGTGCGTGAGAAGAGTAATGAGACTGACAATACTCTGAGGGATCTGGCCGCGCTGTGTTGTTCTACTGCTGTAAAGAACGGTTTGCAATCTCTTCTAGTTGCTGAGTACGCCGTCACATGGTTTTTGAAAGCGCCATCGGGGAAGTTGTGTTTTTGTTGCGTGTTGTAAAAGTGGAAGAGTGTAATTTAGAGCAATGTTATGCCCTCAAGTGTTAAACTTGGGGCACCAGCGAGAGTGATCCTCTCAGAATTGAAACAACCCTATGGGGAACATTCCTTATCAGTAGTCCAAGTTTCTGTGTGGCACAAATCATTTCTGGAAGGCCGAGAACACGTTGAAGATGGACCTCGTTCAGGGTAGACCTTCACCTTATAAAACCGACGAAAACGTCGAACGTATGCGTTCTCTTGCGACATCAGACCGGTGTGTAAAAATAAAGGTGATGGATGACATGGTTAAACATTTTCAGCATGCATCAAATTTGCATCGGAGTTTTGCACGTGCGAAAGATTTACGCCAAACGGTGCCATAAAGCCTCACAACTGAGCAGGAGGAGAATGGAAGAAACGTGTGCGTTGTCCTCTTGCGAGAACTGCCCATGGCCACGAATGGTTCAGTTGTGTAATCACAGGTTATGAATCCTGAATTTCAAAGTACGATCCTGAGACCAAGTGGCAGAGTGGGGAGTGGAACACTGTGGAATCTCCTCGACTGAAATGAGCTCGAATAATGAAGTCAAAGGCGGAAGCAAAACTGATTTGCTGTTATGACAGGTTTGCTTTTTTCCATATAGATTTGTTCATCCAGGACGAACCGTCAAACAGCTGTGTTACAACGATGTCCTGGAAAAGCTCAGGAAAGAGGTGAATCGCCGGCCTGAGTGGCCGTGCGGTTCTAGGCGCTACAGTCTGGAACCGGGCGACCGCTACGGTCGCAGGTCCGAATCCTGCCTCGGGCATGGATGTGTGTGACGTCCTTAGGTTAGTCAGGTTTAATTAGTTCTACGTTCTAGGCGACTGATGACCTCAGAAGATAAGTCGCATAGTGCTCAGAGCAATTTTTGAAAGAGGTGAATCGAGTAAGATCAAACATTGCAGATTGGACGGCGCATCATGATAACGCCCCATGCCACATGGCCACTTCCATCACGGATTTTTTGACTTCAAAAGGCATTCCTGTTGTTCCACAGACTCCCCCCCCCCCCCCCCCCCCCACCACTCACAGAATCGTGTTAACTGTGACTTGTTTTTTTTTCCAATTTCGGAAAATGTCTTAAAAGGATTTCATTTTGGGACTCTGGAGAATATTTAAGAGCATATGACCGACATGGGAAATGCCCTACCAGTTGAAGGCTTTCTACGCTTCTACCGATACCGAGGAACAACGACTTCGCCGGCCTATAGCTGCCGATGGGAACTAATTTGCAGGAGACATTATTGTCGTTTGAAAGAAATAAAACCTTGGTATATTATAAATCAGTCTCACTGCTTTTCTCACACGCCTCCTACTCCAAGATATTGATTCACATATCTTGCGTAACAGAAGAGAAAAACTCTTTTGTTAAGCTGCCAGCTTCCCTCGATTCGATGCAATGCACTTGCCAGGAGTTCCAAAATAAATTTTTCTTCACACACGGAAAAAAATTCCAGCAACACTAATCTCCAGCATCGCAGGGAGTACGTGTGCGTAATTCACAAGAGAGAAAGATTGCTTACACCGTCATCATTGTGGAACTAAGCAATTAGTTTAATAATACATGATGCATGGGCACGAACTTCGCCAAAAACAAAGTACAGATATCGGCCTCTACAAGTAAATGTCCATCCTTTGAAACTGCATAAAAAAGTAAAACAATGTTCTATTTCACACTGCATACCGTTAATAGCGGCATGTTCTGAGATGATACCACACTCCAGCACCCGCATCAATTTTCCAGTAATTCTCCGCTATATACTCAGCCATTAACAAGTTTATACGATATTCTGTATGACAAATAAATAGGTGGCAGTTAAATCAACGGCTCATACCTCTTGCAGCACAACGCAGCTCGCCTCTGAAGCTGGGCGTTCGCTTTGCTGAAAGCTTCTAAAGCTCCTCAAGAACTTTAAAATGTTTCGCTAGATGTGCTCGAAACACAAAATGCAAGACTGCAATACTTAATTCACAAATGAAGCTCCTTACACTCAATAACTCGCAGAACGAATTCGTATGGATACTTCGAGTACTCCAAAGAATACGGAAGTAGTTGCTACGCAACGGTCCACAACGGTTAACGTGAGATGGCATTGTTGTTTACATACCCGAGATTCTCCTCTGGTAGCTGAGTGGTCAGCGCGACGAAAGTCATACCTAAAGACCCGAGTTCGATTCACGAATGTGTCGGGAGAATCTCTCCGCTCAGGGACTGGGTGTTGCGTTGCCCTTATCATCGTTATTTCATCCCCATGGACACTCAAGTCGCCGAAGTGGCGTCAACTCAAGAGACTTGCACCAGGCGAATGGGAGGCCCTAGCCACACGGCATTTCCATTTTATCAGTAAACCGAAATCCCAGTAAAGCAATATCGTTTAGCAACGTGGATATAAATGTTAGACAACCACTGAAACAAAATATTATATAAGTCAATTGTACATTTCAACTTTTCATAAAATAGCATCGAAGCATAACGACGTCGAATGCTGATGCCCTCGATCCCACTTTTAATCATGTATTGAAATGTTATGTCACGCGTAAAAATTGATTCCTTCAGCGCATGTGACTTTCACCAGATTCGACGTCCGTTTGTGTGATTCCACTAATTGTTTCCTAGTGTAGTGATTTTCTATATTGAAACCAGGTTGTCAAGGGAAGGCCGTAATCATTTACTATTGGTTGCCTTTAACAGTTACACACATTTATTATTAAAGAAGTAGTTCCAGACTCAACAATAAATTAAAAAATACCACGCTTTATTAATAAGGCATAAACGACAATGTAAATAATAGTGTTTTCAGTGCGTTACAATTTAGCAAATCACCATAAAATCCTGATACTGATAACGTTTAAAAAGAAAAAAACAAGGCACTGTGATGATGACTGAAGGCCTTACACTCCAAGAAAGACAGTAAATTAAGAATGTTTAAGAACTCGCTGCAATTACAACTTACAGGTATTGAAATATTAAAAGTAAGAGCCCACAAACACAGTAGAAGGTATCAGACGCCACGAATGGCAGAAAATAAGGTTTTAAGGCTTACTGCTAAAACAGAAATATCGAATTAATTTTTCAGAGCAAATGACCACAATCATGACTGAAGGCCTTACACGCCAGGAACGGCAATTATATAAAAAGTTTAGAAACCTACTGTAAAACAGCAAATAAAAGCAAAGGTTAATTAAAAGAAACAAGCAATTGACCACGAAACAGGTGAAATAATATGATGGTAATCTTGTAACACAACCCTTACACTGATACAGTCTGGCCTGCAACGGAGGGTGGAAACTTACAAACAGCACCAACGCGAGCACCAGCACGGCTCATATACCCTTCGATTAATCTCCTCATCGCGAAAATGGAAGACTTGCCAATGGGACGGATCACATGTCTCATACATATTTTTATTGGCCTCGTCCATGTTTTTACTACTTTGTCAATACAATCAAATTATAAATTGAACGAGTGTCCTTTTTATACAGGGTGGTCCATTGATAGTGTCTGGGCCAAATATGTCAGAAAATAAGCATCAAACGAAAAAAACTACAAAGAACGAAACTCATTTAGCTTGAAGGGGGAAACCAGAGGGCGCTATGGTTGGCCCGCTAGATGGCGCTGCCATAAGTCAAACGGATATCAACTGCGTTTTTTAAGTAGGAACCCCCATTTTTATTACATATTCGTGAAGTACGTAAAGAAGTATGAATGTTTTAGTTGGACCACTTTTTTCGCTTTGTGATAGATGGCGCTGTAATAGTCACAAACGAATAAGTACGTGGTATCACGTAACATTCCGCCAGTGCGGACGGTATTTGCTTCGTGATAGATTACCCGTGTTAAAATGGACCGTTTACCAACTGTGGAAAACGTCGATACAGCGTCGATGTATGGCTATTGTGATCAAAATGTCCAATGAGCGTGTGCTATGTATGCTGTTTGGTATCCTGGACGACATCATCCAAGTGTCCGGACCATTCGCCAGATAGTTGCGTTATTTAAGGTAACAGGAAGTGTTCAGCCACATGTGTAACGTCAACTACGACCTGCAACAAATTATGAAGCCCAAGTAGGTGTTTTAGCTGCTGTCGCCGCCTAACCGCACATTAGTAGCAGACAAATTGCGCGAGAATCGGGACTCTCAAGAACGTCGGTGTTGAGAATGCTACATCAACATTGATTGCGCCCGTACCATATTTCTATGCACCAGGAATTGCATAGCGACGACTTTGAACGTCGTGTACAGTTCTGCCACTGGGCACAAGAGAAATTACGGGACGATGACAGATTTTTTGTACTCGTTCTATTTAGCGATGAAGCGTCATTATCCAACAGCGGTAACGTAAACCGGCATTATATGCACTTTTGGGCAACGGAAAATCCACGATGGCTGCGACAAGTGGAACATCAGCAACCTTGGCGGGTTAATGTATGGTGTGGCTTTATGGGAGGAAGGATAATTGGCCCCCATTTTATCGATGGCAACCTGAATGGTGCAATGTATGCTGATTTCCTACGTAATGATCTACCCATGTTACTGCAAGATGTTTCACAGCATGACAGAATGGCGATGTACTTCCAACATGATGGATGTCCGGCACAATCTCGCGTGCGATTGAAACGGTATTGAATAGCGTATTTCATGACAGGTGGATTCGTTGTCGAAGCACCATACCATGGCGCGCACGTTCACCGGATCTGACGTCCCCGGATTTCTTTCTGTGGGAAAAGTTGAAGGATATTTGCTATCGTGATCCACCGACAACACCTGACAACATGCGTCAGCGCATTGTCCATGCATGTGCGAACATTACGGAAGGCGAGCTACTCGCTGTTGAGAGGAATGTCGTTACACGTATTGCCAAATGCACTGAGGTTGACGGACATCATTTTGAGCATTTATTGCATTACTGTGGTATTTACAGGTAATCACGCTGTGACAGCATGCGTTCTCAGAAATGATAAGTTCACAAGGGTACATGTATTACAATGGAACAACCGAAATAAACTGTCCAAACGTACCTACATTCTGTATTTTAATTTAAATAACTTACCTGTTACCAACTATTCGCCTAAAATTGTGAGCCATATGTTTGTGACTATTACAGCGCCATCTATCACAAAGCGAAAACAGGGGTCCAACAAAAAAATTCATATTTCATTACGTACTACACGAATATGTAATAAAACTGGTGGTTCCTAATTTAAAAAACGCAGTTGATATCCGTTTGACCTATGGCAGAGCCATTTAGTAGGCCAACCATAGGGCCATCCGGATTCCCCCTTCAAGTTTCGTTCTTTGTAGTTTTTTCGTTTGACACTTATTTCATAAGATATTTGGCCTGGTCACGATCAGTGGACCACCATGTATATTTTAATTGAAGTTCTCCTAAAAAGAATCATTTTAAAAGGCGAACTTAAAAATAAACTAGGCGGGGTTTGAGAACAGAGGCCCAACATGCTGCCTTGAAAGGTACTCTTCCGTTCTGGAACTTTTCCTTGAATTCCCAGGCGGAAGGATACTAGCCGGAAGGTAAGATGCTGCATAGATTCTCCGTAAGGTCACCAATGCGATGTCGAGGCAGGTGTGGAGGCAGTGGAGGGAGGAAGTCTCCTTGTCACCGAGTCCTGCCTGCTGTTTCGACGTCCTAGGCTACCAACTTCAGGTCAAGCTAGATCAGATCACAGCTGGAGCTTTTCGCAGCAGCTGGCGTCATACAAAATTACCCACGGAGATGATGCAAATCGTAACTATAGGTACCTGTCGTTAGATAAGATTAGAAAAGTCTACATTTCAACAACATTGGTTTGTAGCATTATGTTACAGTCTGATAAGCAGAAAATCTCCTGCTCACTCTCCATTGCCGCCATACGCCTACCTTCATATCACTCAGTTATCCTTTCAAAGTGGACGTTCTACAATACGGTGCTGTGCAGTGGAGAGCTTCACTCTTATCACTATGAATGCATATTCACGCTGGAAAGCAACAAGTAATTTTAAAGTTATCAATGTTAGACGATCTGTTTCATTAACTAATGAAATTATAAATAGTTTTATCATTTCAAATTTGTTCGGTGGTTCAGAAAGTAAGTATCGGTCTAGGCCACAGGGTTGTAACCGAGGTTTGTCTGAAGCATTTTTTTTTTTTTTTTACATTTACCAGTTCTTTCAAGTTTGACAATGATTTCTGTTAATGTGATAAATGCGAGGTTAGTCTATTGCTTGTATTCCATGTTAAACTGCAGAGCCACCTGTAACAGACTCGCTAAATCAATTACAAGAATGGAGGAAGCAACACTTCCAAACTACTACGGTGTTCGAACCAGCTTTCGTATTGATGATTCGAGTTTTACTATTACATTTATACATTACATCGATTATCCTTGTATACTTCAGTAATATTTTTAAATACATTTGAGTGATTAGCTGAGTATACACTCCTTTCCCCTCAGAGTGAAGGTATAAAATTACGCTAAACAAAATTCCCTTCTTTTTAGATTAAATAACACAATGGGATTATGTGTTAGATAATACTCTGGAAAGTATAAATAAAAATTTTATTCCTTATCTTCTTTTTTCTAAAAACATTAAATCTGTCATACAAGACATACTGTTGTTGTTGTTATGGTTTTCAGTCCGAAGATTAATTTGATGCTGCTCTCCCCCCCCCCCCCCCCTACTCTCACATAGCTGCAAATCTACTGTAAATTGCATCCAGAAAAACCGGTTGTTGTCTCAGGGAGGGTCCTATCAACCAATCCCAGCTATATCCTGGTATAAAACATGTGGAAACGAAATACATTATCTGTCGCGTAAAGGGACACGACTTTTATTTTCTCAGATGTCGATGTCCGAAACTTTATGTCATAGCTGCCAAAAGGCGGCAGTGTCTGACGACGCAATAAATGCATCAGTTTCTCTTTAAGGGGACCTGGACGTGCACGGGCTGCATTTTCATAGCTCGCTCTCAGTGCACATTACTCTTCATCTACAATGAATAACATTAACTCAAGCTGTATAAGGATATTTATGAAAATATCTCCTACAGTTTAAGAATTACAGTATTTTGCCTAATAGGTGTTTTTGTAATACACTTCCCATTCAGGTACCATTTTCTGGTCCATCGTCAGTCTAATAGCATTCAGACTGTGACAGACCGCTGTCAACATTCATAGGAACACATTATGCCTCTCGTTTTGTAGTTTGGAGTATATCTGAGGAAATAGGAAAAGCCTTATTACACCACATTATTATTTTGTCTAAAAAATACCGCTAAAATTATATACAGAATGACAAACATAGATCATTTCTGCGATGTATTACGCACAATACAAAGATGCTATCCCATTCTTCACTTGAGGGAAATTTGGTGAACATGGATGAAATCATTGAGAAGTTATATGTACCTAATGTTCTGAAAACGTAGTTTCGAGAAAATGAGAAAAGAATATTCACAGTGTTTTTGACGCACCGTATACCTCTTTCAGAACATTCCAGCAGCATAATCTTCCTGGCCAGCTGCTTCTTTATCATCTGTAGACTTCTTCAGGGGCCTTTTCCTTACACTGGCTTCCACAGCTTCAACTACTCGCTGACGATCTATGGCAGTCAGAGCAGCTATCCTATTATTTCCTGGCTGGATGCCTACTTTGTCCATTACTTTTATCCTGATGGTTACACCATCATTGAAACACATGACAGCATCCATCGCACCCATTTTGATTACTGTCCATCCAACAAACACTGTTTTTGGCACTCGTTGCGACACGCAGATGTTGAAACCCTCATTAGGGTTTTGCGTACGGCCATGTAGACATTTGCTGAGTAATTTTGTATCTGAAAGGTCCCTGCATATTGGCTTTATTGTTTCCATGACTGTGGCAGGCAAGAAATGTATATGGTGCTATTCCTTGCCAGTCGCATGAGCGTGGCTGGTTTGCAGACATTTGCTCAAAGAGCGTTTAAGACCAAATCAACAACTGAAAAGTAGATAAAAAATACATTTTTTGAAAAGGGATAAAATTGTCTTTCAGATGGTGACAAGAATTGTTTTCGAAAATTTCAGACATTTCAAGTCCATGTCCACTTAACAATTAGACATATCAAGTACACTTTTTAAAAAATTAAAGGAAATACGACGCAACAAGAAGGAATTATACCAATGGCGCGGAAATCAGTAGATGTGATGTTCATGTACAGACAAATGAAGGAGTCCCATTTCAAAAACTGAATGGTTTATTCACGAGAAAGAGCTACACAAATTGAGCAAGTCTGTAAGAAAATTATCTATGTCTGGCGCTTATGCAAGTAGCTGTTCGGCTGGCATTGATTGATAGACTTGTTGCATGTCGTCCAGAGGGATATAGTGCCAAATTCGGTCCAATTGGTGCTATAGATGAGCAAAATTCAGAGTTGTTTGTAGGGCCCTCCCCATGTTGTTGTAGTTGTGGTCTTCAGTCCTGAGACTGGTTTGATGCAGCTCTCCATGCTACTCTATCGTGTGCAAGCTTCTTCGTCTCCCAGTACCTACTGCAGCCTACATCCTTCTGAATCTGCTTAGTGTATTCATCTCTTGGTCTCCCTCTACGATTTTTACCCTCCACGCTGCCCTCTAGTACTAAATTGGTGATCCCTTCATGAATCAGAACATGTCCTACCAACCGATCCCTTCTTTTAGTCAAGTTGTGCCACAAACTCCTCTTCTCCCCAATTCTATTCAATACCTCCTCATTAGTTATGTGATCTACCCATCTAATCTTCAGCATTCTTCTGTAGCACCAAATTTCGGAAGCTTCTATTCTCTTCTTGTCTAAAATATGTTTCACTTCCATACATGGCTACACTCCATACAAACACTTTTAGAAACGACTTCCTGACACATAAATCATTACTCGATGTTAACAAATTTCTCTTTTTGAGAAACGCTTTCCATGCCATTGTCAGTCTACATTTTATATCCTCTCCACTTCGACCATCATCAGTTATTTTGCTCTCCAAATAGCAAAACTCCTTTACTACTTTAAGTGTCTCATTTCCTAATCTAATTTCCTCAGCATCACCCGACTTAATTCGACTACATTCCATTATCCTCGTTTTGCTTTTGTTGATGTTCGTCTTACACCCTCCTTTCAAGACACTATCCATTCCGTTCAACTGCTCTTCCAAGTCCTTTGCTGCCTCTGACTGAATTACAATGTCATCGGCGAACATCGAAGTATTTATTTCTTCTCAATGGATTTTAATTCCTACTCCGCATTTTTCTTTTGTTTCCTATACTGCTTGTTTAATATACAGATTGAATAGCATCGGGGAGAGGCTACAACTCTGTCTCACTCCCTTCCCAACCACTGCTTCCCTTTCATGTCCCTCGACTCTTATAACTGCCATCTGGTTTCTGTACAAATTGTAAATAGCCTTTCGCTCCCTGTATCTTACCTCTGCCACCCTCAGAATTTGAAAGAGAGTATTCCAATCAACATTGTCAAAAGCTTTCTCTAAATATACAAACGCTATAAACGTAGATTTGCCTTTCCTTCACCTTTCTTCTAAGATAAGTCGTAAGGTCAGTATTGCCTCACGTGTTCCAGTATTTCTACGGAATCCAAACTGATCTTCCCCGAGGGTGGCTCCTACCAGTTTTTCCATTCGTCTGTAAAGAATTAGAGCATGTATTTTGCAGCTGTGACTTATTAAACTGATAGTTCGGTAACTTTCACATCTGTCAACACCTGCTTTCTTTGGGATTGGAATTATTAATTCTTCTTGAAGTCTGAGGGAATTTCGCCTGTCTCATACATATTGCTCACCAGATGGTAGAGTTTTGTCAGGACTCGCTTCCAAGGCTATCAGTAGTTCTAATGGAATGTTGTATACTCCAAGGGCCTTGTTTGGACTTTGGTCTTTCATTGCTCTGTCAAACTCTTCACACAGTATCATATCTCCCATTTCATCTTCACCTGCATCCTCTTCCATTTCCATAATATTGTACTCAAGAACTTCGCCCCTGCATAGACCCTTTATATACTCTGTCCTCCTTTCCGCTTTCCCTTCTTTGCTTAGAACTGGGTTTCCATCTGAGCTCTTGGTATTCATGCAAGTGGTTCCCTTTTCTTCAAAAGTTTCTCTAATTTTCCTGTAGGCAGCATCTATCTTACCCCTAGGGAGATAAGCCTTTACATCCTTACATTTGTCCTCTAGCCATCCCTGCTTAGCCATTTCGAACATCCTGTCGATCTCTTTTTTGAGACGTTTCTATTCCTTTTTGCCTGCTTCATTTACTGCATCTTCATATTTTCTCCTTTCATCGATTAAATTCAGTATCTCTTCTGTTACCCAAGGATTTCTACTAGCCTTCGTCTTTTTACCTACTTGATAGTCTGCTGCCTTTACTATTTCATCGCTCAAAGCGACCCATTCTTCTCCTACTGTACTTCTTTCCCCCATTCCTGTCAATTGTTCCGTTATGCTCTCCCTGAAACTCTGTACAACCTCTGGTTCTTTCAGTTTATCCAGATCCCATCTCCTTAAATTCCCACCTTTTTGCAGTTTCTTCAGTTTTAATCTACAGTTCATAACCAATAGATTGTGGTCAGAGTCCACATCTGCCCCTGGAAATGTCATACAATTTAAAACCTGGTTCCTAAATCTCTCTCTTACCATTATATAATCTATCTGAAATCTTCAAGTATCTTCAGCGTTCTTCCATGTATACAACCTTCTTTCATGATTCTTGAACCAAGTGTTAGCTATGATTAAGTTATGCTCTGTGCAAAATTCTACCAGACGGCTTCCTCTTTCATTTCTTAGCCCTAATCACTATTCACCTACTACGTTTCCTTCTCGTCCTTTTCCTGCTCTCGAATTCCAGTCGCCAATGACAATTAAATTTTCGTCTCCCTTCACTAATTCAATAATTTCTTTTACCTCATCATATATTTGATCACTTTCTTCATCATCTGCAGAGCTAGTTGGCATATAAACTTGTCCTACTGTAGTAGGCGTGAGCTTCGTGTCTATCTTGGCCACAATAATGCGTTCACTATGCTGGTTGTAGTAGCTTACCCGCACTCCTATTTTTTTTATTCATTATTGAACCTACTCCTGCATTATCCTGTTTGATTTTGTATTTGTAACCCTGTATTGACATGACCAAAAGTCTTGTTCCTCCTGCCACCGAACTTCACTAATTCCCACTATATCTAACTTTAACCTATCCACTTCACTTTCTAAATTTTATAACCTACCTGACCGATTAAGGGACTGACATTCCACGCTCCGATCCGTAGAACGCCAGTTTTCTTTCTCCTGCCCATAGAGCACCGAATGTTCTCAATAGCGGAGAGATCTGAAGACCTTCCTGACCAAGGTAGAGTATGGCAATCACGAAGACAGTTAGTAGATAACCTTCCAGTGTGCGGGCGGACATTATCTTGCTGAAATGCAAGTCCAAGATACCTTGGCATGAAGGGCGAAAAATATCGGCACCGTACCGCTCTGCTGTAAGAGTGCAGCGGGTTACAACGGAAGCGGCCTTGCTATGAAATGAAATGCCACCCCAAGATATCATATCTGGTTGTCGGACTGTATGATGGCCAACAGTCACATTGGTAGCCCACGTTTATCTGGGGCGTCTTGAGATACATCGTGGGTGGTCATCGGGCCTCAGCTAGAAGCCAGAATCATCACTGAAGACAATTCTGCTCCAGCCAACGCTCTACCAGGCCGAATGTGCCCAGCACACTGCGAACCATCTTCTGGTTGTACATAGGTCGATGGTAGTCGCCTCTCTAGGTCACCCGTACTTATAAACTCTGTGTTCGGCGATGGTCCGCTCATTTTTGCCAGCATCTTTGAATAGTTGCGTGGTTTCCTATTCATATGTCGATCGATTGGCCAATTACTCCAACCAGCTTCTTTGAACTCAACTACATTTCTTCTTTCAAATACTGTCATCTGCTGACATTGTCCACGAGCCTGTTTGCAAGGCATAGTTACTGTCAAACTGAGTACACGGAATGAAATCCTCAAATACTTTATGCGCTGGTATCATCATGACCCCTGTTTACTATTCTTGCCAGGTGTGCGGTGACATTGTGCTCCAGCAGTCACACATTCATTCATCGGTCGCCGAAGCTTGCAGTTCTTCATTTTCCGTCGATACCTCTGTGAATAACCATTTGTGACCAATTTGAGTCGTTTTCGTATCTTAGACTGTATATTAGATGTTAAGAACGAAAGAGAATCGGAATTCTTATAATAAACGTTTAGAATCAGAAATGTGTGCTAGTTACCGTCTACGACTCACTGAAAATGGTTATTTTAAAGCATTTAATTAGGCTCGTTTTCAGTTGTATTACAATGATCATGTCATCGTTGTGTACATGAAATACCTTTATGACGACCTGAACTCTGATGAGGACACTTATAATAATGTGTCTGAATTTTGGTGTAGGAACAGCTGCCGTTCTCCGTCAAATAATGAAACCAGATACGTTAGTGGTATTGGACGTTGAAGTTTGGATCAAAGTAGACTTTCTAACTCATATCAACAGTAGTCCATTGGGTGCAGGTTGGACGTTAGGCAGGACAACCGATTTCTGCCATGGTACATAAAACAGCTAAAAACACAAGACATAGTAGAAAACATTGGATATCAAAGGAGATATTGGACATATTTGATTAAACAAAAAAATATAAAAATGCAGAAAATGAAGTGAGCAAAAGGGAATAAAGACGTCTAAGGTATGAGACGGACAGAAAGTGTAAAATGGATAGGTTGGAATGACTAGAGAACAAATGCAATCCCATAGAAACATGTGTAACTAGGGGAAAGGTAGATACTGCCTATAAGAAAATCAAAGAGAGCTTTGAATATAAGAAAACCAGCTGCATGAAATCGAGAGCTCAGATGGGAAGGCAAGGAAGGGAAACCTGAAAGGTGGAAGGATTATATAGACATCTACATGTACATGCATACTCTGCCAATAACATTTAAGTGCCTGGCAGAGGGTTCAACGAACCACATTCACAATTCTCTGTTATTCCAATCTCGTATAGCGCGCGGAAAGAATGAACACCTATATCTTTCCGTACAAGCTCTGACTTCCCTTATTTTATTGTGGTGATCGTTCCTCCCGATGTAGGTCTGTGTCAACAAAATATTTTTGCATTCGGAGGAGAAAGTTGGTGATTGGAATTTCGTGAGAAGGTTCCGTCGGAACGAAAAACGCTTTTCTTTTAATGATTTCCAGCCTAAACCCTGTATTATTTCTGTGACACTCTCTCCCACATTTTGCGATAATACAAAACGTGCTGCCTTCCTTTGAACATTTTCGATGTACTCCGTCAGTCCTATCTGGTAAGGATCCCACACCGTGTAGCTGTATTCTGAAAGAGGACGGACAAGTGTAGTGTAGACAGTCTCCTTAGTAGGGCTGTGTCTTTCCAATGAAACGCAGTCTTTGGTTAGCCTTCCCCACATTTTCAATGTGATCTTTCCAATTCAAGATGTTCGTAATTGTAATTCCTAGGCTTTTAGATTATACTGCTTTATAGTGTAACCGAAGTTTAACGAGTTCCTTTTAGCACTCATGTGGATAACCTCACACTTTTCGTTATTTAGGGTCAACTGCCACTTTTCGTACCATTGAGATATTTTTTCTTCTAAATCGTTTTGCAGTTTGCTTTTGTCTTCTGATGGCTTTATTAGTCGATAAACGACAGCGTCATCTGCAAACAACCGAAGACATCTTCTCAGATGGTCTCCCAAATCGTTTATATAGATAAGGAACAGCAAAGGGCCTATAATACTACCATGGGGAACGCCAGAGATCACTTCTGTTATACTCGATGACTTTCCGTCAGTTACTACGAACTGTGACCTCTCTGACAGGAAATCACAAATCCAGTCACATAACTGACACGATATCCCATAAGCACGCAATTTCACTACGAGTCGCTTGTGTGGTACAGTGTCAAAAGCCTTCCGGAAATCCAGAAATACGGAATCGATCTGAAATCCCTTGTCAATAGCACTCAGCACTCATGCGAATAAAGAGCTAGTAGTGTTTCACAGGAACGATGTTTCCTAAGCACATGTTGACTGTGTGTTACTAAATCGTTTCCTTCGAAGTAATTCATAATGTTCGAACACAGTATATGTTCTGAAATCCTGCTGCATATCGACGTTAACCTAATGAGCCTGTAATTTAGTGGATTACTCCTACTACCTTTATTGATTATTGATGTGACCTGTGCAACTTTCCGGTCTTTGGGTAGGGATCTTTCGTCGATCTAACGGTTGTATATGATTGTTAGGTATGGAGCTGATAGATCAGCATACTCCGAAAGGAACATAACTGGTATACAGGCTGGGTCAGAAGACTTGCTTTTATTAAGTGATTTAAGTTGCTCCACTACTCCGAGGATATTTACTTCTACGTTACTCATGTTGGCAGCTGTTCTCGACTCGAATTCTGGAATATTTACTTCGTATTCTTTTGTGAAGGTATTTCGGAAGGCTGTGTTTAGTAACTCTGTTTGGCAGCACTGTCTTCGACAGTATCTCCATTTGCTATCGCACAGAGAAGGCGTTGATTGTTTCTTGCCGCTAACATACTTCACATCTGACCAGAATCTCTTTGAATTTTCTGCCAGGTTTCGAGACAAAGTTTCGTTGTGGAAACTGTTATTGGATCTCGCATTGAAGTCCACGCTGAATTTCGAGCTTCTGTAAAAGATCACCAATCTTGGAGATTTTGCGCCTTTTTAAATTTGCCATGTTTCTTTCGTTGTTTCTGCAATAGTGTTCTAACCCGTTTTGGGTACCAAGGAGGATCAGCTCCATCGTTTGTTAACTTATTTGGTATAAACCTTTCAATTACTGCCGATGCTATTTTTTGAATTTAAGCCAGATCTGGTCTACACTTATATTATTAATTTGGAATGAGTGGAGATTGTCTCTCAGGAAGGCGTCAAGTGAATTTTTACCTGCTTTCTTGAATTGGTATATTGTTCGCTTATTTTTCGAGAATTTGGGGATTACAATATTCACTTTCGCTACGACAACCCTGTGTTCAGTAATCCCTGATTCGGTTTTGATGCTCGTTATTAACTCAGGATTATTTGTTGCTAAGAGGTCAAGTGTGTTTTCACAACTATTCACGTGGTCTCATGAACTAACTGCTCGAAATAATTTTCAGAAAATGAGTTTAGGACAATTTCGGATGATATTTTATGCGTACCTCTGGAATAAAACTCGTATTTTCCACAAACATATTGAGGGTAAATTAAAGTCATCACCAACTATTATCGTATGTGTCGGGTAAGTGTTTGAAATAAAATTCAAGTTTTCTTTGAACCTTTCAGCAACTGTATAATCTGAATTGGGAGGTCGCTAAAAGGATCCAGTTATTATTTTATTCCGGCTGCCAACGATGACCTCTTCCCAAACTAGCTCACAGGAAGTATCTACTTCAATTTCGCGACAAAATAAAATACTTCTGACAGCAACAAACACGCCACCGGAACCGTGTTTAGCCTATTTTTTCGGAACACCATTAGGTTCTTCGCAAAAATTTCGCGGAGCTTATATCCGGCCTTAGCCAGCTATCAGTGCCTATAACGATTTGAGCACCAGTGCTATCTATTAGCGCTTGGAGCTCTGTTACTTCCCCAACACAGCCACAACAATTTACAACTGTTATACCAATGGTTCCTGCATCTATGTTCTTCCTGTGTTGAGCGTGCGCCCTTTGTGCCTGAAGACCTTCTTGTTTTCCCGAGACCCTCTAACCTAAAAAACCGCCCAGTCCATGCCACATAGCCCTTGCTACCTGTGTGGCCGCCTCCTGCTTATAGAGGACACCTGACCTCTTTAGCAGAACCCGAAACCCAACCACCCTTTGGCGCAAGTCGTGGAATCTGCAGCCTACACGGTCGCAGAACCGTCGGAGCCTCTGATTCAGACCCTCCACTCGGCTCTGTACCAGAAGTCCGCAATCGGTTCTGTCGACTATGCTGCAAACGGTCACCTCTGCTTTCATCTTGCAAGCAAGACTGTCAGCCTTTACCACTGCTGTTAGCCGCTCGAAACCAGAGAGACTCTCTTCTAATCCAAAGTGACACACATCATTGGTACCGACGTGAACAACCACCTGCAGTTGGCTGCACCCTGTGCTCATCATGGCATCTGCGAGGACCCTTTCCACATCTGGAATGACTCCACCCGGTATGCACACGGAGTGCACATTGGTTTTCTTATCCTCCTTGTCAGCCAAGCCCCTGAGCGGCCCCATAAGGCGCCTAACGTTCGAGCTAACAACTACCAATAATCCCACCCTCTGCAATTGCCCGGATCTTGCAGGCTGAGTGGTTTCCTGTGATACAGGACAGGCGACAGCATCTGGCTCAACGACAGTGTAAGCCACAGACAGCACCTGGAGCCCGTTTATCAGACAGACTGGGGAGGCCTTACGTGCGGCCGCCTGGGAAGTCTTTCTCCGCCTGCTACGTCCTGGGGCGACCTCCCACTCGACCACAGGTGAGGGGTCAGCCTCAGTGCGAGCAGTAAGTGGGTTAGTCACCGGTGAGGACCGTGCTGGACGTCCGTTTGATCCCCACGGCCGGCCCACAACAGAGGTGGCCATCCGCTGCAGCCTCAAGCTGTGTAACCGAGGCCATCACAGCCTTAAGCTGAGAGCGAAGTATCACCAACTCGGCTCGCAGCCCCACGCAACAATCGCAGTCCCTGTCCATACCAAAATCCGTGGAATAGTAAACGATGCAGATAAACGGACTATCGGCAGGTGCTCCGCAAATCTACTGTAGACCCTGACGAAAAGGCACGAACTGTGTCTAGTAATACTCAGATATTCAGAAACCTAACTACCGAAGCACTCAGGTGAAACTAAATAATTTGTCCCTGATTAGGAACTTTTAATACGTCACAAAATCGGTTTACTTTGTGACGCAAACGAAAACGCGAGAACTGTGCCTATTAGATATTAAAATTTAACGCAGAAGCCAAAACTAAACTATTAATCAGTTACTTCCCCGTTGCTGCGTCTGTCGGATATGGCGAGAAGAATTTGACACAGCACTGGAAGATCTAAGTCGACACACGGACCATGGAGTTGACGACATTCCGTGTGTGCTTCTAACATCCTCCGGAGAGTCAGCCATGACTTAACTACTCCATCTCCTATGCAAGAGAGTGAGACAGAGAAAATAACTTCACACTTCAAGAACAATTTAATAATTCCAATCCCAAAGGCTGCAGGTGCTGAAAGGTGTGAATGTTACCGTATAATCGGCTTAATAACACACGCTTGCAAAATATTGACACAAATTATTTAGAGAAGAATGGAGAAACTAGTAGATGTCGACCTCGGGAAATATTCAGTTGGTTTCCGCAGAAGTCTAGGAACACGGGAGGTAATACTTACGCTATGAGCATATCCCTGGTGTTATTCAATCCGTACGTTAAGGAGACTGTGAATGAAATCAAGGAGAAATTTGTTGAAGGACTTACAGTTCATGGAGAAAAAGTTCGAGGTTTGCTACTAACAGTGAAATTTTCTCGGAGACGGGAAAGGGCTTGGAAGAGCAATTGAATGGATGGGCAATGTGTTAGAAGTTTGATGTAAGATGAACATCAAGAATAGCAACACAAGTGTAATAGAATGCAGGAGAATTAATTCAGGGCATGCTGTGGGAAGTAGGAACTGAGTTACTTAAAGTAGTAGATGACTTTTACTATTATGGCAGTGATATAACAGATTATGACCAAAGAAGGAAGGATATGAAATATATACCGGCAATGTTAATAAAAGAGTGTCTGAAGAAGAGAAATTTGTTAATACCGATAGTAGATTTAAATGCTGAAAGTCTCTTCTGATAGTTTTTGTCTGGAATGTAGCCATGTACGAAAATGAACCGTGGACATAAACAGTTCACACAAGAAGGGAATAGCGCCTTTGAAATGTGTCACTGTAGCATAACGCTGAACATTAAATGGGTAGATCACGTAACTAATGAGGAAGTACTGAACATAAATTGGGAGAAAAGAAATATGTGTCATAACTTGACTAAAAGGAGGTAGAGCTTGACAGGACATATTCTGAAACGTCGAGTAAAAATTACTGAAGGAAACCAAGAGATGAATACGGTAACCAAGTATGTAAGTTGCAGTGGTTGTTCGAAGATGCAGACGCTTGCCCAAGATAGAGTACCGTGGAAACCCACATCAAACGAGTTTTCGGACTGTAGACCGCAACAGCAACAATTTTGCCTATGCATTTACGTTCATACAGAACACCACAAGCCGCCTTATGGTGGGCCGTACCATGCACAATTACCAGATATTTCATTCGCAAACTGAGCTGGAGAAAATAGACTATCAATGTGCCTCTGTACGAGCCCTAATTTATCTTGTCTTCGCGGTCCGTACGCGTAATGCACATTTGTGGCAGTAGAATCGTTCTCAGTCAGTTGTAAATGTCTGTTCTCTAACGTGTCTCGTAAGTGTTTAGTGAAACGAACGTCGTCTTCCCTTAGGAATTCCCATTGCGTTTACAAAACATCTCTGTAACACTTGCCAGTTGATCGAATCTACCGACAACAAATCTAGCAGCAAGGCTCTGGACTTCTTCGATGATTTCGTTTAATGCGACCAGCTGAGTTTCCCAAACACTCGAGCAATACTCAAGAACTGGTCACTCTTCTGTTCTACTCGCAGTCTCCTTTCTAGAAGAGCTACGCTTTCCTAATACTGTCTCAGTAAACAAAAGCCTTCCCTACTGCAGTCCTTAAATGCTTGTTATATTCCATTTCGCTTTGCAACAATTCGCCTACATATTTAATCCACGTGATTGTGTCAAGTAGGTCAACATAAATTCCAGTTTAATTTAATTGAATTTATTGCAAAGATTTTTAGACCTGTTATCTGGAAACTCTAACAGGTCGTACATATTCGTTAATCATGGTGACATACAACGTTTTAACTTACATAGGTAGTAGCAAATCATGTTGACAGCAATCTTCGGTGATACTAATGTAGAACTAAAGCCGGAAATTTGAAAGATAATAATAAGTTTAAATAATCAACATTAAATAAAGGGTATTAACTGAGGATCGAAGTGAATGACTTCCATCTTATATTACAAATACGTTACTAGCAACCTCGGAAGAGCTTGAGGTTTTTCGATTAACTCCAACTTTACTTACTTCTAAACCTATTCTTGCTACACTATTCTATATCGCTAACAGTGGTATGTGTGTGTCTCGGCAGTCCTCGATTCTACGCAAACCCATGTGGGTGGCCTTTGCATTCTTTCTCTTCTTTCCTTTTCACTTTTCTGTTATTGTTTGCATATCGCAGTCTAACTGTCTGCAGTCTCTCTCTACCTGAAAAAAAAGAGACTCTCAGAACGACATGACCAGCTGAACCTTCCTCTCCACATTCACAGACTGATGTGTTGCTACGTCCCAGTCGAAGCACATGGTTTAGGTATGGATCGCGACCTGTTAACAGCTGCATCATACCTCGAGTAGGCGCAGCGTCGCACAGTTTGAGCCTGTTCCTAGTGCTTGGTAATACGCTATAAACACGCCTTGCCGTACTGCTAGTGTCCCAGTCAGACTACCAATCATCTAAATTCTGGGCTCTTAAATGTCGTTTATTAATAATCTGTGTTCCGGTTCCAAATTGTTCAAATGGCTCTGTGCACTATGGGACTTAACATCTCAAGTCATCAGTCCCCTTGAACTTAGAAACTACTTAAAACTAACTAACCTAAGGACATCACACACATCCATGCCCGATGCAGCATTCGAACCTGCGACCGTAACGGTCGCGTGCTTCCAGACTGAAGCGCCTAGAACCGCTCGGCCACTATGTGCTCCTGTGTTTTCATACACATGATCATATTGCTCACGGTCCGTCCAAAAGATTGCTGACCTGTAACGTAGTACGATATCCATCCGGCATATCCCGAGGATTACCAGTAAACCTTCGACCGGTACAAAAGCCCCCGGTGATCCTCAGAATACGCTCCGCTGAATTCGTCTCATATTGTTTTGTAGCTGCCTAATCTAAGACGAGGTGCCCAGCCGCTGGCAGCGAAGTTGACTATGGCGTTGAAGATAGCTTCGTAGTATCATCGCACCACACGCAACGGTAATTTATCGTCAGCACTGCCGGCACGGACAATCTTGTGTATAATTATGGCCACTTTCTGAGTAACAGATTTTACGTGTTCTACAATGTTTCTTTTCTCGTTTGGAAGAGTGCCTAAATATTTATAAATAGTGCTGCCTTAAACAAATATTCCTTCAAATGTCAGGGAACGATTTCTGGCAAGAGAAAGCCTTCCTTTCTCACACATGTATGTGGTTTTATAAACACCTACACTTAGTTTGTTGCTCTTGCAACAATGCTGCATCCAAATAAGCACATGTTTCATCTTTTCCTCCAGTCTTCCCCTGGAGTATAGAAACAACTACTAGAATGTCATCTGGTTATGCAACAACAGCTACAATAACATATAACCTGTATAGTAGATGTAATATGGGTTCAGTACCAAGATCCCAGAACAGTGGACCACTTATGGAGCCTTGAGGACAGCCTTGGTAACCTTTTTGATTACCTTTCTCTGCTCCGCAGCCATGGACGGTACAGTAATTTAAAAAGCCCTTGTACACACATTTTCGGACCCTGAGAGCTATAAGGCATACGAACGTTGCAGGCCACCAAAGACTGTCGAATTCTCCTGCAGTGTCAGTCATTGGCGTGACTGCAAACTTCGCTGTCGAATTTTCTACACTCTGAAGAAATCTATTAGTCGCTTCATCTATAGACCTTTCTGAAGCCATATTGATACTGGTTGAGACGCAAGAGCTCTCTGCGCGCCTGCAACCGTTCACAGAGCAGACGTTGCTGAACTTTGGCCGAGACGTTTAATAAGCAAACAGGTCCATAGCTTTTCGGTGATGCCGCTTTTTTATCGTTCCTTTTTCGTTCATTACTGGTTTAGCTGGTTTCCATATTTCCCGGATCCTACCTATTCGTAAAGCCTCGTATAGGAATGCTGTTAAATCTAGCACTATCTGTGGACCTACCATCGGCACGGCTTCAGTGTATACGCCATCCAGACCAGGTGCGTTTGCAGTTTTGAGCTTCTTAATTGCGACAGCAATTTCTTCTTGACCAGACCGTATCACCAACATCTCATTGTCACATTCGTTTTTTACTGCATTTATAAGTTGTGCGTGTATCTCAGCGTCCGTGTTATCGTCAGGAGGCAGGGCAGTTAGCAGATATTCTGGTGACTCTCTCCGTCCAGTCGTCATTGAGCTATCCACCTTACGAATTGCGGACATGATAGTAGTTCCCTTAACCTTTTCAGCCAACAATTTATTCAGTCTTTGACAGATGTCAAATTGCAGGTGTATTCCTTTAGTTTCCAGAAGTTTTGAAGCGCGTCTTATAGCCCTGTATTCATGGAGCCTACTACTGCACTCCGATTGCCCTAGAGTATGTTCGTTCTTCTTCTCAATCGTACCCTTCACCTCAGAGTGGAAAGTTCAAGGCTCTAAGGGATCGTAGTCTGATTGTTTACCTTTTTCCTACGAATATAAATGTCCTGTGCTCATTGCAAGAGTTCAGTTAGTAAGTGAGCACCCAAATCTACATGAACCGGAAGAGATTCTATTCTAAATACTCCGAGGTAGACAACTAAGCCATCTCAATCAGATTTGGTGATGCCTAACTCAATTCTGTTTTCCTCAGTTTGTCTTCTGTGTTATTGTCATTTCCCTCTTCAACGACAATTGTATTATGGCCACTGTATGTTAGGTACTGGAGCACTTGTCAACTATTAATATTAGCTGCTGACACGCGGTTTGCGAAAGTGACATCTATGTTAGTAAATACACCAGCTTATTGTTCGAATGTACTCGGCTGGTCTTCCAGATTTAAAACAATGAGCTGAAGTTCCTGTATTGCTTCCTTTAGTACATCCCCTCGTTCGTCAGTTTGCCTACTGTGCCACAGAAATGATTATGCATCTGTTGTCACAAGGAGAAACGCAACTTGTCTATATAGAGAAACCGCTCTGACTTTACTTATATAAGGTATGATAGGGTGAGAGTAATGCATGCTTACTACAACCCACTTTGTCTGCAGTCCTTCACTTCTATTGTGACTCTGTGCTTGTCCAACAGCGTTGCCACCTTGGGTCACACTGTATTTCCATTTGTAACGACCGTGGCAGTCATTCCCTCATCGTGGCCAGTACCTGTTACTATATCTGCACGAAAATGTGGGAGCTCATTCTTTCTACAGTATGGTTCTTGCAAACAAAACATATTAACACTCAGCTGGTCAGTTAGTTTTCGTATTTCAGTCATTGTCAATTTACATCGAGCAGCATTTATCTGTACTATGTTTATCCTTTTACGTGTTTCGATTGCCAACAAAGCCCTTCGGAGAAGGAAGGCCTGGTTCAAAGATAAAGCGTCCAAACCCTTATATAAAATCCACGTATTAATGCTCAGTGTCGAATGGTACTTTTACTCTCTTAAACGCCTGTCGAAGGAGGCCACATAATTATTGAAACTCAGTGCATATGTTATTTACTCTCAAAAGAATTCTGTGTAGTGCATCTGGTGTAGGATACGTAATAGATTTTCCTTTCTGATGCCCACCTCTGAAAAGATGTCTTTGAGCAACCTGTAACATACTGGGAGCCTCCAAACTACTTAATAAGACATTCACTTCTAAATTATTATCAGATTTGTATGTGTGTAATTGAAAATCATTTTAGGAGGACTCGAAATATTAGAAATAATTTTTTGTATTTCATAGGAGTACCTGAGTTTCACTGCACTTTACTGTTTTGCGATTGTTGTACTCGTTAGTGTTACTGCTAGAGACGCCTAGTGGAACAACTGCAGAACTGTTTTCTTGTTTTCTGGTGCAGAGCGCTTGCGTGGGTTGTAGGCAGACCAGGACTTTTTGTGCCGGATAGGGTGTGACCCATACAGGCGGAACGCCGTGACATGCCAGAGGTGCGTGAACTTCTGTGTATGACTAACTGCCCATTCTTCAGCAGGAACCGAAACCAGAAACGATAGCGATAGTGCACTTCGAGGTCTGGATTTACTTTGAGGTCTGGATTTAAGTCGACTTTCAATCGCATCCCAATGAGTTATTGGTTATAAGTGGAACATGGCGCTGGCCAATCAATTTCTAGGACGTTATATAAAATGCCTAAAAAGACAAGTCATTGTAGAAAGACAGGAGATACTGGACTCGTTTGATGAAAGAAGGACATGTGAAAATGCAGAAGATGAAGCAGCAAACAGGATACACATACTGTCTGCAAACCTCTATTTTTCTTTACTCCGCCGTAGTGGGGATCCAATCCACTCGGGCAGTATTCAGGAATTTGTCGCAGTACTGTTCTTTGTAGATGAACTACAGTTTCCTAAGACTCTCCCAGTAAGCAGAAACCACTCCTGCTACTGTTCTCATGTGCTCGTTTCACTTCATATCGCTTTGCAACTTTATGCCTAGAAATTAATCCCCTTGACTGTGTATACGAAAATTACAGTATTGTTTTTTTTTCCCTTTCATCTGCATTAAGATATATCTCTTTACATTTAGAGCAAGTTACCCTACATCACACTAAAAGGAAATTCTAAGCCATCGTATACCCATGTACAGTCACAAAACGACGATACAGTCCTCTTACCTCTTACACTAAAAGGTCACCTCAAACCTTAGCAGATTTCTCCCCACCCTATCCGTTGTTGTCCACAAATCATTGCCTCACAGACGCTGCTTTATGACATGGTTTTTTGTCATCCTTACATAAACAATCATGGTCTCCATATGTTTCTCTACTGTAGACAGTACATTATGCTGTAAAATGTGTTATTCTTCAGCGTTTAAAGCTTAATAATTGCAACAATTGGAGCACACCATAACCAAGGAAAACACCCCAATTCCGTGACACCACATCTTTAGTTCTTCATTTTTGGCGATATACAGGGTGAGTCACTAATTATTGCACCTAGAATAACTCCGAAAGTATGATGGTAGCTGAGATGACTGTGGGACAAAAGATGTATAGGACAACGGGGGCCATAATATGACGTTGATTTTTTGATGCTAGATGGGGTCGCGGCAGAGATAAGAAGGTCAACTTTGTTTCTTTACATGGGATGGCATTGTTTGGTACTAATTATGTGATAGTGGCTATCGAGACGAATCCAATGACGTGTAACAGCGATAGCCGGCCGATGTGGCCTCGCGGCTATAGGCGCTTCAGTCTGGAACCGCGCGACCGCTTATGTTGCAGGTTCGAATCCTGCCTCGCGCATGGGTGTGTGTGACGTCCTTAGGTTAGTTAGGTTTAAGTAGTTCTATGGTAAGAATGGAGGAGACATAACGAAATGCTTCAATTAAAAGTGGCGTAAGGGAGGTGATGCTTTCTTTCGCCCATACTACTCACTGTCTACATCGTAGAACCCATGACGGAAATGGAAGCAAGTTTCCAAAGTGTGCTCAAAATTCACAGTAAGAAATTACCACTGATACGATTCGCTGGTGCCATTGCTATCGTTGATTGAAATGAATTACAGGATCTATTGAAAGAAATGAATAGTGTTATGAGTACAGAATAAGTACTGAGAGTAAACCGAAGAGAGACGAAAGTAATTAGAAGTAGACGAGAAACAGAACGGCGCGAAAACATCACAACTTGGGATCAAGAAGTACACGAAGTTAAGAGACTTTGTTATCTTAGAAGCAAAACGACCCATCAACCCATCTTGGACGAGGCAAGAAGGACATATAAAGTAAGGTAGCACAGGAAAAGGAGGCGTTCCTGGACAAAAGAAATCAACTGGTAACAAACTTATGTCGTAAGTTGAGTACGAAATTAATGAGGATGTACGTTTGTAGCACCGCATGGTACAGAAGTGAATTATTTCCTGTGAGGAAACCGAAAAGGAAGAGAATCCAAGTGTTCGCGACGTGTGCGATAGAAGAATGTTGGAAAGTAGGTGGGCTGATAAGGAATGAGGAAATTCACATCTACATCTGCATCTACGGGATTAATCTGCTATTCACAGTAAAGTGATTGGCAGAGGGTTCAGCGATCCACCTTCAGGCTGTCTCTATACCGTTCCACTCCCAGGCGGCACTCAAGAAAAACGAGCACTCAAATTTTTCTGTGCAAGCCCTGATTTCTCTTGTTTTATCGTCATGATCATTTGTCCCTATGTAAGTTAGTGCCAACAGAATGTTTTCGCAATCGGTGCAGAAAACTGGTGATTGAAATTTCATGAGGAGATCCCGTCGCAACGATGAACGCCTTTGTTTTAGTGATTTTCATCTCAATTCACGTATCATGTCTGAGCCACTATGTCCCTATTTCGCGATAATACAAAACGAGCTGCCCTTCTTTGTACTTTTCCCATGTCATCCGTCAGTCCCACTTTATGCGGATGCCACACCGCACAGCAATACTCCAGAATATGGCGGACAAGCGTGATGTAAGCAATCTCTTCAGTACACCTTTTGCACCTTCCACGTGTTCTGCCAATGAATCGCAGCCTTTGGTTTGCTCTACCCACAATATTATCTATGTGATCGTTCCAATTTAGGTTATTTGTAATTGCAGGCCCTAAGTATTTAGTTGAATTTACAACCTTCAGATTCGTGTGACTTACAGCGTAATCGAAATTTAGCTGATTTCTTTCAGTACTCATGTGAATAACTTCACACTTTTCTTTATTCAGGGTCACTTTTCGCACCATACAGATATCTTATCTAAATCATTTTGCAAGTCGCTTTGATCATCTGATAACTTTACAAGAGGTAAATGACAGCATCAACTGCAAACAGTCTAAGTAGGCTACTCAAATTGTCTCCTATGCGGTTAATATAGATCAGGAACAATAGAGGGCCTATAGCACTTCCTTGTGGAACGCCGGATATTACTTCTGTTTTACTCGATGCCTTTCCGTCTATTACTACGAACAGAGACCTTTCTGACAGGAAATCACGAATTCAGGCGCACAACAGAGGCGATACTCCGTAGGCAAGCAGTTTGGTTAGAAGACGCTTGTGAGGAACGGTGTCGAAAGGCTTCTGGAAATCTAAAAGTATGGAACCAATTGACATCCCCTATCGATAGCACTTATTACTTCATGAGTGTAAAGAGCTAGTAGTGTTTCACAAGAACGATATTTCCTGAAGCCGTGCTGACTATGAGTCAATAAATCGTTTTCTTCGAGGTAGTTCATAATGTTCGAATACAGTATATGTTCCAAAACCCTACTCCAAATCGACGTTAGTGATATATGTCTGTAATTCAGCGGATTACTCCTACTTCCCTTTTTGGGTATTGGTGTGACTTGACGAATTTTCCAGTCTTTAGGTACGGATCTTCCTGTGAGCGAGTGGTTGTATATAATTGCTACATATGGTACTATTTTATCAGCATACTCAGAGACGAACCTGACTGGTATACAATCTGGACCGAAGGGCTCGCCTTTATTAAGTGATTAAAGCTGCTTTGTTTCACCGAGGATATCTACTTCTATGTTTCTCATCTTGTCAGTTGCTCTTGATTGGAAGTCAGGAATATTTACTTCGTCTTCTTTGGTGAAGGAGTTTCGGAAAACCGTATTTATTAACCCTGTTTTAGTGGCACTATCATCAGTGACTTGACCGTTGTTATCGCGCAGTGAAGGTATTGATTGCGTCTTGCCACTGGTGTTCTTTATGTATGACCAGAATCTCTTTGCGTTTTCTGCCAGATTTCGAGACATAATTTCGTTGTGGAAATTATTAAAAGCATCTCGCATTGAAGTAGGCGTCATATGTCGAACTTCTGTAAAACTTTGCCAGTCTTGGGTATATTGCGTTCTTTTAAATTTGGCATGCTTTTTTCGTTGCTTCTGCAATAACGATCTGACCCATTTTGTGTACCATGGGGGATCAATACCATCACTTTTTATTTTATGTGGTATATATCTCTCAATTGCTGTCGATACTATCTCTTTGAAAACAATCCTCACATTTTCTATACTTACATGATCAGTTCGGAAGGGGTGAAGACTGTCTCTTCAAAAGGTGTTAGTGCATTTTTATCAGCTTTTTTAAACAGATATACTGTGCGTTTCTTTTTCTCCGCAAAACAGAGGAACAAGGGAACATAAGGAAAACGCTGACAAAAGGAGGGGACAGAATGGTAGGACACGTTTCGAGACATAAGGAAACAAATTCCATGGTGCTAATACAACAAATAATTGAGAATATGTGCTGAATATGTTTCACTGAGATGCATGAAGTAAATTCAAAAGTACATCTCAAGATGGCGAGTACGCTTCAAACGTCCACATAAGTTGAACAACGTTCACTTATTCGTTTTCTTTCTTGCTGAAGGCGAGAAAGAAGAGAATATATACTGTAGACTGTCTTAAGTTTATGATGAGCGTTGTATAAATCGATAACATTTTTACAAGTGTGTAGAGCAGTTCAAAAATTTTCTCGACTCATTGACAGACCAACACCGGTCTAGCCGACCTGTTGCAGTTTCCACTCCCTCACTTGAAAGTCGAATTGATGACATTATTCGTGCCGACCGCCCTTGTGACCGGGAAATGATAGTTGATAAGGTTCAAGTTAGTGCTGACACAGTTCATAACATTATCTGTAACAAGCCGAAGTACCGCAAAACATGTGCAAAATGGGTCCCAAAGGAGTAGACGCGGCTACACTAGGAAACTAGGTTGAGAGTGTGCACAGAGCTAATGGAACGTTATGAAAGAAAAGCTGAGCACTTCTTCAGCAGACTTTTAACTTTTGATGAAACTTGAGTTCGAGATTATGAGCCAGAATCAAAAAGACAGAGCATCGAGTGGAAGCACACCAACTCACAAGTTAAGAAAAAATTCAAAGCCAAGCATCTGCAGGAAAAGTCATGTTGACGTTGTTTTGGAATTCTGAATGTCAAGTTTTTTGTGAATATCTAGAAGAGCAGCGTAGAATGTACAGCCAATATTACTCCTATTTGCTTTTAAACAAGATGAAGCCAGCTATGAGAGAGAGACGTCGTGGATCTGAGAGGAGAGGTGTGATTCTCCAGCAAGATAACGCAAGGCCTCATATTGCTCATCTGGCCCGTGAAACCATTGACAATATGGGCTGGGAAGTACTACCTTACAGTCCTCATTTAGCACCTAGTGATTCCCATTTGTTTAGTGCACTGAAGGAGGCATTACGTGGGAAGAGGTTGCAGGACAACGAGGACGTGAAAAATTTTGTCGGAAATTGGTTAAAACATCAAGATAAAGAGTTCTTTGCAGCCGGAATAAAAAACCGTGTAGCCCGTTGGAATAAGTGCATAAATGTTCAACGGTAATATGTTGAAATGTAGGAAAAGTATTGTTTTGTAAAAATAAATGTTTTTTTTTTCTCCAGACCAATTTGCCTCTTTTATCATTGAATGACCCTCGAATATTCTCATACTGAGGAGGCATTTTCCTTGAAAGTCAGCTGCTCGGTGCCGGCGGATAAATGCGATACTGCAGTGCTTGTGTAATCCCCAATTACGATGCAAAGTTCCTTCGGACAAGGACGCATCCATGTCCGAAGATACTCGAACTGCAGCGACTACAGCCGTTATACAATACACGAAATACATTTGCAGTATATTCTCGGCAACAAATAGGTTCAATGGCTGTCTGGACGTCAAGATATACTCACATCAAATACTCGTTTCCTTATTGAAGCATTACAATGTATTACAACCATGTAACCATGATCCCTTAATCGGAACAGCATTACGACCTAATATAGGAAGAACGTAACGGACTGCTGGTAATAAGCTCCTGATTCGGCTACATACATAGCTGTAATAGAAATAATCAAAGTAGATCCATGGCACGACAGACAGAAGATATATACTTGCATAGCTCTGAGCCCAGATGATCCCATCGTTTGACATAACTTTACAAACCACGAAATTGTCAGCGGAATTTGAGGGAAACTTTAACGTCTACATCTGCACTTAAGCTACATTATATTGTGTGGCAGAGGGTAGTTATGGTATATACATAACTTTCTAATAATCCTACCTGATAATGGTCCGACTGATGAACAATACTCAAGAAATGCCGAACGAGTCTTTTGAAATTCACTTCTCTTGTGGATGAGGTAATTCCCTTCAGATTGTTCCAGGATATCTTAGATACTCCTCTGCTTCTCTGTGACAGTTTTTTAATTGGTCTTGCCTCTTTAGTCCATATATGACAGCTATTATGAGGTATTTTCCGGTTGTTATTGTATCCAATGTTTTATTGCCAAACTCATATCCTATGCACGTGCAGGACATTACATTTATTTACTTGCAGTGTCAACTAGACCAATCGTGAACTACAATGAGATTTTGACTCTGCAGCGGAGTGTGCGCTGATATGAAACTTCCTGGCAGATTATAACTGTGTGCCCGACCGAGACTCGAACTCGGGACCTTTGCCTTTCGCGGGCAAGTGCTCTATCATCTGAGCTGCCGAAGCACCACTCACGCCCGGTACTCACAGCTTTACGTCTGCCAGTACCTCGTCTCCTACCTTCCAAACTATACAGAAGCTCTCCTGCGAACCTTGCAGAACTAACACTCCTGAAAGAAAGGATATAGCGGAGACATCGCTTAGCCACAGCCTGGGGGATGTTTCCAGAATGAGATTTTCACTCTGCAGCGGAGTGTGCGCTGATATGAAACTTCCTGGCAGATTATAACTGTGTGCCCGACCGAGACTCGAACTCGGGACCTTTGCCTTTCGCGGGCAAGTGTTCTATCATCTGAGCTACCGAAGCACCACTCACGCCCGGTACTCACAGCTTTACGTCTGCCAGTACCTCGTCTCCTACCTTCCAAACTATACAGAAGCTCTCCTGCGAACCTTGCAGAACTAACACTCCTGAAAGAAAGGATATAGCGGAGACATCGCTTAGCCACAGCCTGGGGGATGTTTCCAGAATGAGATTTTCACTCTACAGCGGAGTGTGCGCTGATATGAAACTTCCTGGCAGATTATAACTGTGTGCCCGACCGAGACTCGAACTCGGGACCTTTGCCTTTCGCGGGCAAGTGCTCTATCATCTGAGCTACCGAAGCACCACTCACGCCCGGTACTCACAGCTTTACGTCTGCCAGTACCTCGTCTCCTACCTTCCAAACTATACAGAAGCTCTCCTGCGAACCTTGCAGAACTAACACTCCTGAAAGAAAGGATATAGCGGAGACATCGCTTAGCCACAGCCTGGGGGATGTTTCCAGAATGAGATTTTCACTCTGCAGCGGAGTGTGCGCTGATATGAAACTTCCTGGCAGATTATAACTGTGTGCCCGACCGAGACTCGAACTCGGGACCTTTGCCTTTCGCGGGCAAGTGCTCTACCATCTGAGCTACCGAAGCACCACTCACGCCCGGTACTCACAGCTTTACGTCTGCCAGTACCTCGTCTCCTACCTTCCAAACTATACAGAAGCTCTCCTGCGAACCTTGCAGAACTAACACTCCTGAAAGAAAGGATATAGCGGAGACATCGCTTAGCCACAGCCTGGGGGATGTTTCCAGAATGAGATTTTCACTCTGCAGCGGAGTGTGCGCTGATATGAAACTTCCTGGCAGATTATAACTGTGTGCCCGACCGAGACTCGAACTCGGGACCTTTGCCTTTCGCGGGCAAGTGCTCTACCATCTGAGCTACCGAAGCACCACTCACGCCCGGTACTCACAGCTTTACGTCTGCCAGTACCTCGTCTCCTACCTTCCAAACTTTACAGAAGCTCTCCTGCGAACCTTGCAGTTCGGCGAGGTGTCTTGAATGTCAAAGACTTTGCTACAGATATCACGTTAGAGGAAACATATCTGACTATTATGATAAAAAGTGAAATTGTTGAAATCTCACTGTCGTACCTGCGTTAACTGGTACAGATTCAGTGACAGCAATTTTCTTTTTTGCTCTGACATAGTAAACATCCATCATACAAGAAAGAATAAAATTTTGAATATGTTTACATGTGCCTTTGAAAACAGCAGCCTTGTAGAGATGATCGTTACTTACAGTATCAGGTCCAGCAGTGAAACCTAAATGAAATCTAGAAGACGTTGGGAAATTCCTGGATTTGATGAGTTGCTGCATCCATAATTTCCAAGAAGTGCAAGCTCAGAAACACAATAAACTACAACAGATCACAGAGTGTGTAACGATATTGGTGAATCTGATCATTGTGCCTAGAACCTGTGCATCGGGAGAATGACTGATGCATGCACAGTGACAGATGGTCTGGAAGCGGGTTCATTCGGGTACGTAGTTCCAATTTTCATCCACCAGAGAACAGTAGTGCATAGACACATTCAAGAAACAGGGCAAGAGCACGTTTTTGCGAATTATTCTGTTTATTTCCTGAAGCCCTTTTGTTTATTTATCTCTGTACAGTTTTGTATATGCTTTTAGTAGTGTCAGTGATGCGCGAATGTGGTCTAAAGTAAACATGTAGATCACTGCTCTACTAAAGGACGTTGTACGATTTGGAATTTTTTAACATAATATGTCAAGTAAGTTAATGGTATAAGGAAAGCTAATTCGAGTGCAAATGAAAATAGTTAATAACTTAAAGTATAAACAAAATATCAGAATGCTAAATATTTATTTCGGGAAAAAGTACAGTTCGAAAGCATGTTATTTGTTGATTGGTTGGTCATGAAAAGCGCGGACTAACAAGAGAGAATAATGTTTTTCTATTGGCCTTAAAGAAAACTGACCAATCAGAACAGAGTATTCTTCGTTCCTCATTTCTCTTGGAGATACAGAAAGCTTTCAGCAGTCTAGAGCACTCGGAGCACAACCTTTCAATGGTACAGTCGTGTGTAGTAAGAGCTCGGAAGTAAGTTATAATTTGCCGGTTATCGTTTTGCTACACTCCTCAAAAGTGCTTTAAGGTGAAGGCAATGTGCTTTTTAGAATGTACGGATTTTTAAGCAATTTACTGTATGAGAAAAGACAGTAATTCCTCGTGGCACATTGAGCAGATTGGTGACTAAAAACTTGCATGCATTAGTCACAGAAAACTTAATAGCATGGCGAGCATTTTCATTTAAGAACAATCCGTGCTTAGTGCTTTGTAGATTTCGGGAAATACGTTAAGATAAACTTGCTAATGTGAATGAAAGTATTTTACGCATACTGTGTTAAGGTTAACACGGTCCTAGAAGTGTACGTATACAATATCAATGTTAAGAATATAGCAAAGTTTTGCCAGTACTTCCACCTTTCACTCGAAATTAAGACCTTTTCCCCATTCTTGGAATAGTTACGTTGTATGATCCCCGGTGCGAATCGAAATACCGTAGGATTCCGCTCGGCTTTCATACCTCCGATCTGCTGCAGCGAGTTCACTGGTAGCTACAGATAAAGGACGGAAGGAGCCGCGCCGCCGCAGTGTCTTCCCACTGGCTGCCTACAAGCTCTATCTAGTTGTTGTGTAAAACCGCTTTCCCTAAAATATTGTGATCTGGACAAATCCGTCATTTTTTCTTTTTGTCTTCTGCGACAAATGTCTGAAATCATCAACGCCTCGTAACTAAGTACTTTTCTGTCATAGAGGCAGAAGAATAGATGATTTTAAATTTAAAATTTTTATGTATTGTAGCATTCTGTCAGATGAATATTTCTGTGGGATGCACTGCTCCGCTTGCCACAAGACGAACCGACGCTTGCTCGTACGTTGTTCACTAAACGAGAGTGCGACAGGGCGAAGTGAAGGAAAACAGCATTAACCTGGGTCTCGTTCTGTTCTGCTCTATCTCTTATTGAGGATGATGTTGAACTGAATGTCTCTGGATGTCTGTTTGTGCTATCCGTAATGATTTTTGTAGAAAATCTTTTTCGATCTCGAAGAAGGTCGTAATGCATGATCATAAAACATGTTCCAAATTTCCAGAACCGAACCGAGTCAGTGATATAGGCCAATAACTATGTGTGTTTGTTGAAAACGCGGTTGACCTGCCCTTTTTTCCAGCCGCTTAGGGCCTTTCGTTGGCCAACTAACTACGAGAAGTTGCTGTTCAAAGAGGAGCTATGACCAGTACTCCATTCTTCGGCTGCGTATATTCCTGTGTGTGACTTCTGTTCTAAAGGTACTAGAAATTTGCGTAGAGTAAACGTATTCCATGGCTCACCACATGTAAGTTCTCAAAACTCTGCGTGGTAGTAAGGAACTGGTGCAATTGAAAGTGGGCATTAATGTTAGACTGGGAAAGTTAATTTGAGCTATTGCTTCTTGGATTATTAATTTGTTAGTAAGTTGGCAACACCAGGGATCGTTTCAAATACAGCAGCATTTTGCGAAAAAAAAAAAAATGCTCTGAGCACTATGGGACTTAACTTCTGCGGTCATCAGTGCCCTAGAACACACATCCATGCCCGAGGCAGGATTCGAACCTGTTCCAGACTGTAGCTAATAGAACCGCTCGGCCACCCCAGCCGGCAGAATTTTGCACAAAAGCTACAAAATTCAGAGCTTAGCGCTGTGCGGTGAATAGAGGAACGAGTTTATTGGTATAGAGCCTTCCGACAACATACACCCAAAGCGAAAACTATGGGAACGGCAAAACTGCATGCGTCTCGGAGGGACATATTTTCCTCATCAGATGCCTCCCGTATTACAAGCATGGAGATGTCTACCGCCAACAGGATGAAACGGAAAAGTGTATCAACTGCAGAGGCTGATGGTTGTTTCAGTAGACAACATTCTGTTGGCATGATACAATCATCGTCAGTCACTGCAGTGCAGAACTGCAGTACTATGGCGTTAATTTAACGAGTAAAATAAACTTACTTGGGAAAGAGAGAATGCAAGTGATGTGACAAAACAGTAATTGTCTCGACCTGAAACTACGATATCACCTGTCCGGCTTGAACTGTGACGTATTGGTGTTGTGGCTGGTGACGTCACACGTGTGCGGAGCGTTGGTTTGTTTTCGTTAGGGACGTTTGTATTGTCACCTTATGCTGTGTTTGTAGTCTATATTGGATATTTACATAGTGGTGGAAATTTTGATGGAATGAGCATGTTACTGGATCAACCAGTTTAGTTACTTAAGAGAAAGATTAGTTTACGGTGTCCTCCGCTTACGCTCCTAATCAACTAGAGATTAAACGTTATCTTTGGTTGTCTTGGTAACGTGAGTACACAGTGATTACAACTTATGTGAACTTCGGCACATAATTTTTTCAAAGGTGGTCCAACCTGTAATGTAATGAAATTAACAACTTAGCGAATACTAATAGTAATATTACTGAAATAAGGAACGCTGATAGATCGACAATAAAGAAAAACGAATGTCTTCAGAATGTTATGGTGAATGAAGCCTGGTCATTCTAACGTAAAGTGTGAAGAATGTGATGTTAGTAACTGAAAGCAATGTACAAAGATGTAGCAGAACTAGTTGAGTTGGGTTGCCTACAGAATGAAGGCGCCAGATCCAGTTTAGCGCGTAACAACTCACACAAAAAGAATTTACGTGTAATTTCAGGGATTTTGCAATTTTCTGTTGAGCTGTATTGGTTAACACATGTTACTGCATTTTGTCCATCTCGCAATATAAACCTTTCTGTATCGGTATTGGAGTATTCGTTGTTGTTAGCATATTTCGTTAACTTTCGCGATATTTGCTACCTGTACTGGTATTACTTTTTCGCTTTCTATACTGATATTTGTTTTTGTTTTCTGTATTGGTGTCTGGCTTTTAAGTTAGTTTATATTTATAGACTGATATCTTCGATACCAGTTGAATTTATCTAATTTGATGCTTTACTTTTGCATTTTCGATGCAGACCTCTGCATGCTATTCTTCATCGTATTCTTCCGGTTGTTTTGTTTTGTATACGCCAGTAATTTTGGGGCTCTGTGGCTTTTACTTGAGAATATAACTCCCCAGATTCCCCTTAAGGCCCAATATTTATTATTTCGAATTTTTGATTTTCTGAAATGATTTTTATAATTTGGTTTTATAGGAACTGTTGAATATGACGCCCTAATCGCCATTTTTAAATCAAAGTTGTGTTGCATCTTGAGGGTAGTGATGATGTTATTTATTAAAGTGGACGGGTGTTATCGAAGGCTCTCGTCCTCCCCAATAATTCACCATACTTGAGACACAGTGCCGTACCCCCGGCCGCGAGAGTTCGCCCCTGTTTGGTCTTTGGAGGGGAGGGGCGCACACAGCGCCGGCTGTCACCTCCACATGAAATCACGTAATGCGTTTTTACGTCGCAGGCTGACAGTTATTGGACGGGTGAAGTAATTGCATCGGTTAAACGCTCGAGCGATGTGATGTGGTGCTGTAACGACATAACAACACAAGTTTTCGCCCCAGATGTAAGCATTCCCGTTATACAGTAGTAGGCAAGCGTAAGTTCTCTACGTTCTGTAATTTCCTGCAGGCGATTTTATCGAGTGCGCTACTGCCAAGTCACCCATGTTGATTAGTTTGATTCTGTTTAGAGCAAAGATAACAGAATATCGTGTGGTAGTGAATCCTGTCGTAGGTGTTCTACAGATGAGCAGGATGAAGCCAGAGCATTGTCGACTTGGACTACTCTTACATGGGCTGAGTTACTTACGAGAGTGTATACTGTGGAAAAATTCATTTAGATTTCTTATGGGAATTTTGTAGATTGTCACTGGGAGACGTGTGTTGAACTCTTTAAAAATCGACCAACGTTTATTTCCCGTTTTAATTATAGGACTATTCTACGAAACGTACGAAACTAGTACGATCAGGAAAAACACGTAGTTCGTTAGATGCCAACTGACGATACATCAGGGTATTATTTTGGTCCCTTCCTGGGTTAAAGAACACATGCTACTAGTCACTATTACAGAAAGTTATTTAAGTACAATTACTGTTGGCGATTACTTTGATTTTTGCAGTGTTATGTGTTATGTGATTGTTGTGAATTTTACAAAATGCAGTAGCTTTGTTTTCACAGTTTGGCTTAGGAGTCCAAAAGTTTCCTTATGAGACGGTCACAGTTTTTCTGAGAAATAGCTACAGAGTATCCGACAATCACAGAGGAGGAGTGCTCCAAGCTGCAACTGATTTGGAAATTATTGTATAGTTCGACATAGTCTGACACTTGACAGCAAGGCCGGCCGGGGTGGCCAAGCGGTTCTAGGCGCTACAGTTGGAATCGCGCGACCGCTACGGTCGCAGGTTCAAATCCTGCCTCGAACATGGATGTGTGTGATGTCCTTAGGTTAGAAAGGTTTAAGTAGTTCTAAGTTCCAGGGGACTGATGACCTTAGCAGTTAAGTCCCATAGTGCTCACAGCCATTTGAACCATTTTTTTCGACATCAAGACGTGTCAACATTTCATTTGTTGTGAGGGAAACAGGAACTATTTGCAGGAAAAGTAGTTATATATGACTAGTTAACGAATAATAACTTACTACGCGTACATTGTGTTGTTAAGTAAAACTGCAACAGTATTCGTTACATGGGACCTTTTCAGATTCTAGTAAAATAATACAAATAAGTGTAGTCATTCTGAAACTAAGACCATATTTGAGCTCATAAATCAAACAAAGAAAGGTTCTCAAGCAGCACTGGAGTGTTCTCATATAGCGACTTCTGACAGCTGCCATCTAACAACTTTGTGTCGAATTCACCTGAAACACCGCAAAAAGGGTAAAGTATCGTTATATGAATAACTACACCAGCAACAGAGATGTTCAAAAACTTTCACGAATTAGTAACTACAATCAGGAGATTTATCGATTTGCCTTATGTTAATCCCCACTTACGAGTGAACCATGGCTTTGGTTTTATTTCAGAGACTTCACTGCACATTCAAATGGCCGTAGTAACACTCTCATAGAATTTAAACTTTCGCTTAAGTTTTCTTCAGATTTCATTTTTATTTCGTTTCATTATCCTTCAGTTAATGTAAATCAACCGTTCACAAATTTAGCTAACTTTTACATCTTCGGAATATGAGATACTTATGTTCGTCCATCCATTTAACAAATGGGTCGTCCAGTACCTTTAAATTCTACGGCTTCGTGCGCTGTGTTATATTAACGTCACCAGTTTCCACTTTTGATGTAACAGATCAGAGTTCTCCCGATAGGTTCGTCTACTCCCATGTAATGTTAGGAAACAGGGGGGATCGGTGGAGTTTTATTCCTAGCGGACCTGAATATCATGTAGCCCACACATGTTTCTAGTGGGGCTTATTAAATTTAAATTGTATCGAATGAAGAATAAGCTAAAATGCATCAGCTTATTTGTTGTGGTGGCAATATATTTAGAAAATACGTTAAAATGGTACATACCAGCAATCTACTGAACGAAATCACAAGAATAAACAAATTCAGGAGGTGTGTACCTAACTTTTTCGTAACTATTTGGAAGAGAGTTATTGAAATGTACAAGTCACAGTGCTGTTCAAGGTAGAATAAAAGTGTGTGGAGTTGGAGACGATGTATGCTTGTATTTAGCAGTAGACGGTTTTGCAATCACATTATTCTGGAAAAAAAGATATTCCGATCTGGCAGACCTTAAGCACAGTGTAACCAAGAACATTCTGAAAGTTATTTAGAAAACTGTGACGAATACAATTCACATTACTATTCCATTATCGTATTGCATAACACCGAGACATCTTAAAAAGAAAAATTATTTGTTTCACCGTATTTTGCTTCCATATCTGAAAACTATCAAGTGCAGTACCGAACTACCTATTAATTTTATTTTATGTCCCCTTATCCTAGTCTTTTGTGCTGTAGGCCGTGAGTTGTTACCTGCCATTTCCATTTTTTATGTATTCCTTCTACTGTTAGCAGCTACTATGAACTACATTGTGCTTTATGATAGAGACTAGAAAATACTCCTTCTTTTACTACTGAATTTACATGTGTGTACCAAACTTTTTCGCCTAAAGGTACTAGGCATTTCAGAAGTCTATAATATACAATATATTTCTAATCAGTTAATATCTACGCATAATGTAAGCTGCAACTGACTAAAAATGGTCCAAATATTAACAATGTTATCATGAAATCATTACTGGTTTTAAGTCACACATCCTGATTTCGTCATATTTACTATGCAACAAACATTCTCTGTATCACTTTTGCTTCTTTCGTGACTGCGTTATTATTTCACACAAAAGTCCTTAGAAACATGTAAAGTAAGTAACTTATCATTGTTATCTAGTGAAGTACGTTAAAATTCCCCAAATATTATTAAACTATTTCATTATTTTTGAGACAGCATTACTGTGCCATTCTCTTCGGGTTGAAGTTAACTGTACAGCCATGAATATTGGGTAATACTTTAGACTGTGACAAAATCCTAGTGTGAAGGTGATCCAGACTTATGTGCTGCGCATCTGGCTCATGTCGTACCCCCATTAATCTCCCAAACGACTCTTCTTTAGTTTTGGTGAAATAAATAAAAAATGAAATAAAACGTGCCTTCTGCAACAGCATTTTCCTCTGCAACATTAGCCCCGAAAGTAAATTTTAACGTCATAACAACTCATATTGCATAAGGGCCAAAGTATAAATAGCAGCCGTGATGAACTCTCTCTGAATTCTCAGTCGATCTTAAGGCACCATTAATTTCTTTGTTTACTCGTTTGAGGTTACATCCACATGCTAATCAATTGTTGTTTGCCAATGCAGTTCAGTGAATTGCAACATCAGTTAGATTACACTAAGCGTGCTTTTATTTATGTGTCCCATGCAAAGACACTCGCCATGCTTCTGTTATAAGCAGCATCTGAGTTTGTTTACATACTTACTACTTCATAAACAGATACTCACATAAACCAGAATGTTATGGCCGCCGATCTACTGTCGATATAAATCCGTTCAGGCGATAGCAGCGACACATGGCGAGGAATGACTGCTAGTCAGACAAACGCACGGTGCATGTTGTATATCACAAGGGCTAGAGCGTGATGGAATGGAGGGTGTTGAGCGGTTCGATGAACACAATCCCGATTTCCAGTTGATGTGTTGGCTCTCCCGTCTCGACACATCTAAACCCGATCGAAAACATCTGGGCATGTGGCGTCAGAGCTCATGGCACCCCTCCCCGGAATTTACGGATTTAGGTGACTTGTGTGTCCAGATGTGATGCCAGCTCCGTCCACTGACCTACCAAGGCTTCACTGCATCCCTGCCACGACACGTCCACGTTGATACCCGTGCCAGAGGTGGACAAACCGTCTGTTAGGTAGATGGTCGTAATGTTGTAGGTGATGAGTGTAGTTTCTACGTTAAAGTATAGACAGTCGTTAATGAGTGAAAAATGTATGCTGAGGGCTTCAAATGTTGATTACCTTTCAGTTCCTACGTGTGTAGTGCCATATTACTTGTGGCTCACTGTGTTGAATAGTAGATGTCGGGATTATGGAGACTACTTTGTTGTCCTTATGAGCAGTGATTTTGTAGTCACTCTAGTCTTTTGAGTGTTATTATTAATGTAATTGATTTACCTACTCTTTTTAGAATTATACTTAGTGTCAATGATATTTCTGTTAAACGTAGTTGGCAAATGTTAATGTTGCACAAAACAGTTTCTTCCATTTTCATCGACGGAGAGGTAATGACAGATGCAGCTCGCATCAGGGACAGACTCGAACGAGTTTTATTCCGAAGAACCTTCCATTTGTTTCCATTAATCTACTAAGAGGAACCACCGAAATGTAGATCTTGTTGGTCGGAAGAGAATATGAACCACAGTCAACCCCAGTGCGAGTCGTCTACATTACCACAACGCCGCCTGTTGCCAATAAAACAAATAACGAGGATAGTTATATCATCAATCCAAAGGTTTATTCGATTGGTAACTGTGGTTTCAGGTGGTATTGGCCGCGGTATCGCGGTCGCACATTTTGGCAGCCGGACGGTCTTCTCCAGACGTCGCGTTGGTGGCCACGCGTCAACACATTCAGCGTCTGGCATGGCGGCTCTCAAGATCTGCACGGTGTGATGTACAGACCTCCTAGGTGGGCGCGGAGGACACCGGAGTGATCTGCCGACAAATATATATTTCAAAATTATAAACGCCGCCCTATTATGGTGAGTTGATATAACATCTTTAAAGGAAAGTGCCAAATTACCGTAGGACCACATGCTAATAAATGGTCATTTTCTGTATCCATAGAAGGGATGTTTCTATCGCGCCAACTCATGAACCCTAGAATACTAATTATCGCAAATATGAAAATTACCGACAGTGAATGTTTGCCTATTTACTCCTCCCGGAGTGTTATCTATTGTGGTGAAATGATCTACTACATTATTGCATCAGATGGTAGATAGTTGTTACAAGGATCAGAATATTTGTGACTTAGTCAATATCTCACGCAAACGCATGTATTATCCTCACCTGAACTATATTCATTATGGAATGGAGAGAATTGTGACTGTTGCTAAATCCATCCATACCAAAATAGTAGAGTTTCTTAAAACAAGTTGTGTAAATGTTCAGTTCAAATTCGGAGAGCTTCAAGGACACTAGAGCTGAAAGATACGTATGCCGCGAAACGACTTTGTATCTAATCAGAGTTCACAATTGGTATAAAAGAACAGCAGACTATAGGTTCCGAGAAAGTTTATGGGTCGACCATAGAATTTTGTAGCCATGGTGATATATCTAAACTGACACCATTTCAATTATATTAAAAATCGTAAAACTTTATACTCGAATAATATCTTGAAGGTTCCCCTTCTGAAGGGAGCTACCATGTGATCATGAACTGAGAAATACACTTAGAAACCAAAATCTGTTGTCCTTTACACAGATCGAAGTACCACTCACCGTAACAGCACCGCCTTAATCCTCCTCCTGCAGCCGTCTCTGCAGCAACTCCACGAAAAAGGCGTCCAGTGTGAACCGACGCTCCTGTTGGAAGAGATCTTATTACTTTCATGTTATCTAACACGTGAAGTGATTCGCAATTTGTGCTAGTTCCTGTCGTATAAAAGTATAACGAATTGTAACATTAATCAAAAATTAGCACGGTTCAGGTATCGAAATTAAGAATACAGTAATTCAATTTCGTATCCAACTAACACAATTCGTCTTACATCTCAGATACTATTAATACTAACAACTAACTAATATCCCATTATCTTTAACATTTTCTGTGTACGATTGGTTAATGATGTGCTTCTGAGGTTATGCCGTGTTGTTGTTCCTGCTTTATGGTCAACATTTGAACAAGTGACCGAGCCACTTTCTTCAGATCGTGAGACGTTTCCTGACTGATATGAGTCAAGCAGAGAGTACATTACCGCAAAGTTCGCAGCACATGAAGTTGATGGCTGGGACGTCCGTTGAAGTATTGCGCACAAAATGAACACAACAATTCGGCCTAACACCCGGAAGCAGGCCAGTAACTAGTACCATCTTCGAGAGTAAGTTATCATGTAATGAGAAAACGAAAAATTCACTTTGAAACCAAATGCTACTATTCCTGATACTGTTCGCATTTATACTAACCGGAGCAGGACGGACTTCTTTCTCTTCCTGCAGCCGCTTCTGCAGAATCTCCTCAAAAAACGAATCCAGGGTGAACTGACGCTCCTGGAAGGAAAAGAACATATTAGTTTGATTAGTCGTAGAGCATGGTAGGTAATTCAGAGATAGCGCTAGTTCTTTACATGTACATGTGTTATAAATTCTGCAATGTCGTCTTCAACCAGTCGATCGCGTTGGCAGCATATTAAGTGCACCTCTGCCCCAGAATATTTTTGACCATAATTCTTTACAACTGGAGAGGGATGTTACCTTTCTCAAGCCTCTCACACAGTTATTTGCTCAGTGTTAACAAATACCACACCCAATTTCCCGGAATGATAAATGGTTAGTATCAACTGTCCATGTCTGGGGTCAGTGTTAAGTTTAATGGGCTTCAATACAATTGTCAGAATTGTTTAAACAGCATTCAGGTTCGATTATCAACATTAGCTTACCTAATGCGACAAGTCCGGATATATTGGGGTAATAACACGGAGGGGAGGATCTAGGGCCAGTGGGATGCAGGGGAAAGAGCCAGCATAATGCAGCAAAGGAAGCCTGCAGGGAACACAGCGAGAGACACAGTGTGAGACTACCCTGCAGGTCAGAGAATATACGACTCTGACATGCTAAAGGCTTTTTCTAAGGGCTTCATACTCATGTTAATCGACCACTATATCTGTGGCGCATGTAGTATTAGAATTCCTATAGTCCATATTTTTCGGCGCTTTATCTTTAGATGCGAAGGCAGAAGTAAGTTTGGAAGAGGTCTCAAGCTCTTTGTTCTACTTAAAGTCAAGACCACTATGGCAAATTTTAAAAATTTTATGTAGGTCTGGAGATAAGCTCAAGTTTTAGAATGACGACTATTGTGAACTGTTGAGTGACTAGCACATCCCACTTCACTCCAGTGATCAACAAATCCATCCATCCATCAGCGACATTCATTGCCACCGGAATTTTGTATCTGATCACAATCCAGAAGAGCAGTATGCTAACCATATGCTCCTCCATACAGTGACGTCTATCGTCTGACGATGACGAGGCGGCCGATCGGTACCTTTGGAACTTCAGAGAAATGATTGGATGGAGTTAGGTAGTTAGGTGGTATTTTATATAATCGTCACAATCATCACTCGTGCAGACATGCCTATCTATGACGTGTTATTTACAATGACGTGTTACATGGGATGGTTATAGCAATAAAATATTCATTTACAGTAAATCGTGACAGTCTGTAATATCAACTGACCACGTTACGTACAATCAGTTAGCTCTCAGACTTTACTGCTTTGCGTGCTATGTCACTGCAATATAACGTGGCTCACCTTTACAGTACCCCGAACAGCGACCAAGTTGTTCTCCAGTCGCAGACCCTCGTCTTTCTCCCCTCCCAAACACCGGGAGAAAAACTTCTTCATGCGGCGGAACATTGCTGTAACGATAACAAACAGCACATTAGACATGACCAGACCGTGTCTACGAGTAAGTTTTGCAGCAATGACTCACAACTCCATCGCAAGAAAAACCTGGAACTGTGACGTCATGTCTGTAACCTTAGCTTTTGTAGAATAGCAGCTGCTTGTATCAAAAACGACATGTACAGTCTGTAAAATTGATTGAGCTTATACATTTTTTACTAGTTGAGAATTAGTTACTTTAAATTTGTGTCAGTAATTCGTGAGCATGAATCAAAACAATAACAGTTATTCGAAGATTAGCAATCGCGTGTTCATTAGGTGGTACTTTTACTCTGAAGAGAATAAATTTGTTTTGATAGCAACTAGCTGAAGGCTTATCTATTAGACTAAATTTAATTAGCAAGTCATTACAATACTACAATAGTTTCAGATATACAGCTGCTTCGCCGGCCGGTGTGGCCGTGCGGTTCTAGGCGCTTCAGTCTGTAGCCGCGTGACCGCTACGATCGCAGGTTCGAATCCTGCCTCGGACATGGAAGAGTGTGTGGTCCTTAGGTTAGTTAGTTTTAAGTAGTTCTAAGTTCTAGGGGACTGATGACCACCGATGTTAAGTCCCATAGTGCTCGGAGCCATTTCAACCATTTTTTATACAGCTACTTCAGATATTACAACTTCAGATTTTGTCATCTATTACAGCATGATATGCGGAATATCTTCACCTGGGGCAGGAACAAGAATTTGTTTTTTATATGTGTTGGTGGTAGGATGAAGTTACTAATTAGTAAACTACGCTACAATCTGATGGCTATACCTTCCGCGGTATATGACGAGAATACGAATTTTACGGCTATCCTTATTACCGAGTCAGTATATTCTCTCAGGGCTGCACTGTCCCTTCTTTGTGTCAGTCATCGAGAACCCTACATCTAAATTACACTTCATTGCCATGTGAGCTAAACAGTAACGTGTACGACGTAATAACTATATCTGTGGTTGAAATTTACCCACCGGTTTCTACATGTAGAAAACTTAAAAATAGCTTATAAACAGCTAATAGGTTTAACATTCGACAGTGCTCCAAGATATTAACTGTACTTCCTTAAGTGACAGGAAAAGATAATATTTTTGCTACAAATCCATGTCGACTCAGTATGACACTACACAACCAGAACCTGTTTACGACTTTTCTTTTTCACCGACGGCAGAAGATAAAAGCATGAACCAACGATAGGACATACCGTATGTATGTGTAATCGAAAAGGAGAGTGATAGGTGACACCATTCTATTTGTGAAACTAAGCTGTAAATTTGAGAATACATCATTCCAGCAGTTGAATATTGGCAAAAACTCAAGGAGGATATTTCTCTCTACAAGTCAAGCATTTTCGGAACTTTCTGAAGTTGCATTACATATTGAAAAAATGTACTGGAATGGCTCTTACCTCTTGGTGAGTATAGTCTATATACCTCGCTTCTGAAACAGAGCGTTCACTTCATTCAAAGCTTCTAATGCTCCCCAAGAACTTGTCGTCGAAACACAAAATCCAACATTATATCGCCTGAATCAAAATTGTAGAATCATTTACTCAAGAACTCAATAAACTAATTCGTTTCGATACTCCAACTACTCCAGAGAATACAGAGTCATTATTATGCAATGGTCGACCACAGTTAAGCTGATTTTTGTTAGCAAACCCTGCGATCAACATTAGGCAGCAACCTCGGTAACTGCAGAGAACAACGTTGTACTGGAACGTCGATATCAATGGTTAAACAAGAACTGCAATGAAAATTTTCAGTAATTTGAATCTATGTAAGACGAAATAATCATGTTATAGCACTGACAAATATGCAGCGGAGTCTTGATTGTTGAAAACGTCCGTACAGTTAATAAACTCCCAAGTGATCTAACAGTTAACAAATCCTCAGAGATAGTGCTTCAATTTCCTTAAGCAACAGGGAAGTTAGGATTTCATATTATGGTGCCAAGTCAACTCTGTATAACTATACACAGTTGTAACCAGTTTCCAACATGTTTTCTTCTTCGCAAACGGAAGATAAGTCTAGCAGTATAACCCTGCAACGATCATAGGCAATATGTAAATGTAATCGACGAAACAGGAAGGTCGGTTACACTGTTTTCATTGTGAAAGTAAAAATTAATGTAACTAGAGACCGCTCCGAGTCTACCACAACAACCACAGATAACTTTTACTAACAGTTTGATTACATTATTGGAGAAGGCGATAACAAGATAGACTATTACGGTCGAAAAAAAAATAAAAAAAAAATTGTAGCGGAGGCGTTGTGCAGCTTTAATGAATGTTAACAACTGTATTGTGCAATAGACAGCTACGACGGTACGTTTCATTAGGGACCATCGAATTTGGTCTAAAATCAGACCATCATCGATCCCGAAAACCGTCTCAGCTACGCTTTCACGTATATTGCAATAGCAGTTATCAAACGTAGATAGCTCGACCATTGGTATTATCTGTATAGACATTACATTGGTAAAAATGTCTATGAAGTTAAATGGACATAATGGACATGACAAGTTAATGTCAATGACGGAACACTGTACATCCGGAATTGTTATTCCTATTACGCAAGTTCATAGTTGAGATCGTTTTTAGGCTTGATGACGGTCTGATCGTCGACCGAAACATACATTCTCTCATAAAATGTACCGTTATAGCTGTGATTGCATAATGCAGTTCTTTCGAAGAGCATATAAAATGAAAGTAGCGACACTGCTGCAGAAACTGACTAGGCAGAAACAAAAAGTAAAAGTTTATAAAGCTAAGATCAATATAACGAAACAATCGAATAATATCTTACACAAATTCCTCTAGAATAAACTCAACGGAAATATAACGAAAACACAAAATTTGATTCCAATAATTCGCTGAATCTACACAGATTAATCGAAGACAAGGATACAATCACACATCCACAAAATAACAACATAGTAGAAAGATAACATGCACAAATTCTTCCAGAATGAACCAAAAGAAAAGTACGCTGCACCTATATAGCCCTAACAAAGACAGCAATACCACACACATCCCCATATAACGACATAATCGATAAATAACAACTGGAACTATTCCATAATAAACCAAAAATTATAAACCCCCCAAAAAAACAAAAAAAAGAAAAGACGCACAAGAAAACTCCATATAACTACGACTTTATCGAAAAATAACACACACAAATTCCTCAAGAATAAACAGAACGAAAATAAATTCAAAAATTTGGTATCACACTACAAACGAACGTTAACAGGTCAAAAAGTACCATAGAACAAAAAGAATCATACATCAAAAGCGCGAGCCACTGGCAACGACAATAAGAACCCTACAAAACAATCGATTTCATATACGCTACCCCTCAGCGGCGTCACATTCGAAAAAAAGCAGCCAACTATTAATAAGTTAAAAAATTATGACTAACATTACTACTCGTTCCTCTAAGGACAACTTCTTCAATGTACTTAGGTTCACGGCTAACAGCACCATAGACAATTCTCCCATATTACAAAAATAGCTAAAGAATTGCAACAATCAACATGATAATAATTATCATTAATCACTTCACGCACAAAAATTTATCTTCTGCTCTTAAGGTACTGCCTAACCTCACCATCGTATATCGTGCGAAATACAGAAAGAAACAGTTAAATATATGTCAGAAAAAAAAGAAACAATAATCGCTAATAGTTTCTCCATTGATAATATAACCTGTGGCCTCAAGTTACCCCCTCCCCCCAATAAACAAAACCATCGTATATCACGACATATTCGCAATAAAGAGCATATTTTACAAACTATGTAAATTACAATAGTAACTAACACAAACACAGATAGCATTTAATAACAGACCGTTTACACGCTCTGCAACGTAAAGTCATGACGTCAAGAGGACGTCATGGGTGAAACCACACGGATAGAATCTGAAAGAGCACTTGACAAAGTTGTCACTGTTGAACTAAGCTGTTAATCTGAGAATACGTGATGAAAGCACATAAACTTAAAAAAATTAAGGTTAGAGGTCTAACTCTACAAGTAACCACCTGACGTTTGAAACCCCATAAAAAATTAAAACAAAATGCTATTTCACGTTATTACTGTTAAGAACTTCATATTCTGTAATCACACCACACTCCTCCACATGCTTCAATTTACCAGTACTTCTCCACTTATACACATTCATTTATTAGTTTTTAAGATATTCTTACTCGAGATGACTGTGTATACTCAATAAATATACAAAGGTAAATCAATAGCTCATACCCACTGCGGGTACGATGCAGCTGGCCTCTGAAGCAGGCGTTCGCTTCGCTGAGAGCTTCTAAAGCTCCTCAAGAACTTTAAAATGTTTCCCTAGATGTGCTCGAAACACAAAATGCAAGACTGCAATACTTAATTCAGAAATGAAGCTCCTTACACTCAATAACTCGCAGAACGAATTCGTATGGATACTTCGAGTACTCCAAAGAATACGGAAGTAATTGCCACGCAACGGTCCACAACGGTTTACGTGAGATGGCATTGTTGTTTACATACCAGAGATTCTCCCCTGGTAGCTGAGTGGTCAGCGCGACGAAAGTCATACCTAAAGACCCGAGTTCGATTCACGAATGTGTCGGGAGATTTTCTCCGCTCAGGGACTGGGTGTTGCGTTGCCCTTATCATCGTTATTTCATCCCCATGGACACTCAAGTCGCCGAAGTGGCGTCAACTCAAGAGACTTGCACCAGGCGAATGGGAGGCCCTAGCCACACGGCATTTCCATTTTAACAGTAAACCGAAATCCCAGTAAAGCAATAACGTTTAGCAACGTGGATATAAATGTTAGACAACCACTGAAACAAAATATTATATAAGTCAATTGTACATTTCAACTTTTCATAAAATAGCATCGAAGCACAACGACGTCGAATGCTGATGCCCTCGATCCCTCTTTTAGTCATGTATTGAAATGTTATGTCACGCGTAAAAATTGATTCCTTCAGCGCATGTGACTTCCACCAGGTTCCACGTCCGTTTGTGTGATTCCACTAATTGTTTCCTAGTGTAGTGATTTTCTATATTGAAACCTGGTTGTCAAGGGAAGGCCGTAATCATTTACTATTGGTTGCTTTTAACAGTTACACACATTTATTATTAAAGAAGTACTTCCAGACTCAACAATAAATTAAAAAATACCACGCTTTATTAATGAAGGCATAAACGACAGTGTAAATAATAGTGTTTTCAGTGCGTTAGAATTTAGCAAATCACCATAAAATCCTGATACTCATAACGTTTAAAAAGAAAAATCAAGGCACTGTGATGATGACTGAAGGCCTTACACTCCAAATAAGACAGTAAATTAAGAAAGTTTAAGAACTCGCTGCTATTACAACTTACAGGTATTGAAATATTAAAAGTAAGAGCCCACAAACACAGTAGAAGGTATCAGACGCCACGAATGGCAGAAAATAAGGTTTAAAGGCTTACTGCTAAAACAGAAATATCGAATTAATTTTTCACAGCAAATGACCACAATCATGACTGAAGGGCTTACACGCCAGGAACGCCAATTATATAAAAAGTTTAGAAACGTACTGTAAAACAGCAAATAAAAGCAAAGGTTAATTAAAAGAAACAAGCAATTGACCACGAAACAGGTGAAATTATATGACGGTAATCTTGTAACACAACCCTTACACTGATACAGTCTGGCCTGCAACGGAGGGTGGAAACCTACAAACAGCACCAACGCGAGCACCAGCACGGCTCATATACCCTTCGATTAATCTCCTCATCGCGAAAATGGAAGACTTGCCAATGGGACGGATCACATGCCTCATACATATTTTTATTGGCCTCGTCCATGTTTTTACTACTTTGTCAATACAATCAAATTATAAATTGAACGAGTTCCTTTTTACACAGGGTGGTCCATTGATAGTGACTGGGCCAAATATGTCAGAAAATAAGCATCAAACCAAAAAAACTACAAAGAACGAAACTCGTTTAACTTGAAGGGGGAAACCAGAGGGCGCTATGGTTGGCCCGCTAGATGGCGCTGCCATAGGTCAAACGGATATCAACTGCGTTTTTTAAACAGGAACCCCCATTTTTATTACATATTCGTGAAGTACGTAAAGAAGTATGAATGTTTTAGTTGGGCCACTTTTTTCGCTTTGTGATAGATGGCGCTGTAATATTCACAAACGAATAAGTACGTGGTATCACGTAACATTCCGCCAGTGCGGACGGTATTTGCTTCGTGATAGATTACCCGTGTTAAAATGGACCGTTTACCAACTGTGGAAAACGTCGATACAGCGTCGATGTATGGCTATTGTGATCAAAATGTCCAATGAGCGTGTGCTATGTATGCTGCTCGGTATTCTGGACGACATCATCCAAGTGTCCGGACCATTCGCCAGATAGTTGCGTTATTTAAGGTAACAGGAAGTGTTCAGCCACATGTGTAAAGTCAACTACAACCTGCAACAAATTATGTAGCCCAAGTAGGTGTTTTAGCTGCTGTCGCCGCCTAACCGCACATTAGTAGCAGACAAATTGCGCGAGAATCGGGACTCTCAAGAACGTCGGTGCTGAGAATGCTACATCAACATTGATTGCGCCCGTACCATATTTCTATGCACCAGGAATTGCATAGCGACGACTTTGAACGTCGTGTACCGTTCTGCCACTGGGCACAAGAGAAATTACGGGACGATGACAGAATTTTTGTACTCGTTCTATTTAGCGATGAAGCGTCATTAACCAACAGCGGTAACGTAAACCGGCATTATAAGCACTATTGGGCAACGGAAAATCCACGATGGCTGCGACATGTGGAACATCAGCGACCTTGGCGGGTTAATGTATGGTGTGGCTTTATGGGAGGAAGGATAATTGGCCCCCATTTTATCGATGGCAATCTGAATGGTGCAATGTATGCTGATTTCCTACGTAATGATCTACCCATGTTACTGCAAGATGTTTAACAGCATGACCGAATGGCGATGTACTTCCAACATGATGGACGTCCGGCACAATCTCGCGTGCGATTGAAACGGTATTGAATAGCGTATTTCATGACAGGTGGATTCGTTGTCGAAGCACCATTCCACGGCGCGCACGTTCACCGGATCTGACGTCCCCGGATTTCTTTCTGTGGGAAAAGTTGAAGGATATTTGCTATCGTGATCCACCGACAACACCTGACAACATGCGTCAGCGCATTGTCCATGCATGTGCGAACATTACGGAAGGCGAGCTACTCGCTGTTGAGAGGAATGTCGTTACACGTATTGGCAAATGCATTGAGGTTGACGGACATCATTTTGAGCATTTATTGCATTACTGTGGTATTTACAGGTAATCACGCTGTGACAGCATGCGTTCTCAGAAATGATAAGTTCACAAGGGTACATGTATTACGTTGGAACAACCGAAATAAATTGTCCAAACGTACCTACATTCTGTATTTTAATTTAAATAACTTACCTGTTACCAACTATTAGCCTAAATTTGTGAGCCATATGTTTGTGACTATTACAGCGCCATCTATCACAAAGCGAAAACAGGGGTCCAACAAAAAAATTCATATTTCATTACGTACTACACGAATATGTAATAAAACTGGTGGTTCCTAATTTAAAAAACGCAGTTGATATCCGTTTGACCTATGGCAGAGCCATTTAGCAGGCCAACCATAGGGCCATCCGGATTCCCCCTTCAAGTTTCGTTCTTTGTAGTTTTTTCGTTTGACACTTATTTCATAAGATATTTGGAACGGTCACGATCAGTGGACCACCATGTATATTTTAATTGAAGCTCTCCAAAAAAGAATCATTTTAAAATTCGAACTTCAAAATAAACTAGGCGGGGTTTGAGTACAGAGGCCCAACATGCTGCCTTGAATGGTACTCTTCCGTTCTGGGACTTTTCCTTGAATTCCCAGGCGGAAGGATACTAGCCGGAAGGTAAGATGCTGCATAGATTCTCCGTAAGGTCACCAATGCAATGTCGAGGCAGGTGTGGAGGCAGTGGAGGGAGGAAGTCTACTTGTCACCGAGTCCTGCCTGCTGTTTCGACGTCCTAGGCTACCAACTTCAGGTCAAGCTAGATCAGATCACAGCTGGAGCTTTTCGCAGCAGCTGGCGTCATACAAAATTACCCACGGAGATGATGCAAATCGTAACTATAGGTACCTGTCGTTGGATAAGATTAGAAAAGTCTACATTTCAACAACATTGGTTTGTAGCATTATGTTACAGTCTGATAAGCAGAAAATCTCCTGCTCACTCTCCATTGCCACCATACGCCTACCTTCATACCACTCAGTTATCCTTTCAAAGCGGACGTTCTACAATACAGTGCTGTGCAGTGGAGAGCTTCACTCTTTATCACAATGCATGCATATTTGACGTTGGAAAGCAACAAGTAATTTTTAACGTTATCAATGTTAGACAATCTGTTTCAGTAACTAATGAAAGTATAAATAGTTTTATCATTTCAAATTTGTTCGGTGGTTCAGAAAGTAAGTATCAGACTAGGCCACAGGGTTCTATCCGAGGTTTGTCAGAAGCATTTTTTTTTTTTTACATTTACCAGTTCTTTCATGTTCAACAATGATTTCTGTTAATGTGATAAATGCGAGGTTAGTCTATTGCGTGTATTCCATGTTAAACTGCAGAGCCACCTGTAACAGACTCGCTAAATCAATTACAAGAATGGAGGAAGCAACACTACCAAACTACTACGGTGTTTGAACCAGCTTTCGTATTGATGATTCGAGTTTTACTATTACATTTATACATTACATCGATTATCCTTGTATACTTCAGTAATATTTTTAAATACATTTGAGTGATTAGCTGAGTATACACTCCTTTCCCCTCAGAGCGAAGGTATAAAATTACGCTAAACAAAATTCCCTTCTTTTTAGATTAAATAACACAATGGGATTATGTGTTAGATAATACTCTGGAAAGTATAAATAAAAATTTTATTCCTTATCTTCTTTTTCCTAAAAACATTAAATCTGTCGTACAAGACATACTGTTGTTGTTGTTATGGTTTTCAGTCCGAAGATTAATTTGATGCTGCACTCCCCCCCCCCCCCCTCCCCTACTCTCACATAGCTGCAAAACTACTGTAAATTGCATCCAGAAAAAGCGGTTGTTGTCTCAGGTAGGGTCCTATCAACCAATCCCAGATATATCCTGATATAAAACATGTGGAAACAAAATACATTATCTGTCGCCTAAAGGGACACTATTTATTTTTTCTCAGATGTCGGTGTCCGAAACTTCATGTCATAGCTGCCAAAAGGCGGCAGTGTCTGACGACGCAATAAATGCATCAGTTTCTCTTTAAGGGGACCTGGACGAGCACGGGCTGCATTTTCATAGCTCGCTCTCAGTGCACATTACTCTTCATCTACAATGAATAACATTAACTCAAGCTGTATAAGGATATTTATTAAAATATCTCCTACAGTTTAAGAATTACAGTATTTTGCCTAATAGGTGTTTTTATAATACACTTCCCATTCAGGTACCATTTTCGGTCCATCATCAGTCTAATAGCATTCAGACTGTGACAGACTGCTGTCAACATTCACAGGAACACATTATGCCTCTCGTTTTGTAGTTTGGAGTATATCTGAGGAAATAGGAAAACCCTTATTATACCACATTATTACTTTGTCTAAAAATACCACTAAAATTATATACAGACTGACAAACATAGATCATTTCTGCGCTGTATTACGCACAATACAAAGATGCCATCCCATTCTTCACTTGAGGGAAACTTGGTGAACATCGATGTTCTGAAAACGTAGTTTCGAGAATATGAGAAAAGAATATTCGCAGTGTTTTTGACGCATCGTATGCCTCTTTCAGAACATTCCAGAAGCATAATCTTCCTGGAAAGCTGCTTCTTTATCATCTGTAGACTTCTTCAGGGGCCTTTTCCTTACACTGGCTTCCACAGCTTCAACTACTCGCTGACAATCTATGGCAGTCAGTGCAGCTATCCTATTATTTGCTGGCTGGATGCCTAATTTGTCCATTACTTTTATCCTGATGGTTACAGCAACATTGAAACACATGACAGCATCCATCGCACCCATTTTGAGTACTGTCCATCCAACAAACACTGTTTTTGGCACTCGTTGCCACACGCAGATGTTGAAACTCTCATTAGGGTTTTGCGTACGGCCATGTAGACATTTGCTGAGTAATTTTGTATCTGAACGGTCCCTGCATATTGGCTTTATTGTTTCCATGACTGTGGCAGGCAAGACATGTATATGGTGCTATTCCTTGCCTGTCGCATGAACGTGGCTGGTTTGCAGACATTTGTTCAAAGAGCGTTTAAGACCAAATCAACAACTGAAAAGTAGATAAAAAATACATTTCTTGAAACGGGATAAAATTGTCTTTCAGATGGTGACAAGAATTGTTTTCGAAAATTTCAGACATTTCAAGTCCATGTCCACTTAACAATTAGACATATCAAGTACACTTTTTAAAAAATTAAAGAAAATACGACGCAACAAGAAGGAATTATACCAATGGCGCGGATATCAGTAGATGTGATGCTCATGTACAGACAAATGAAGGAGTCCCGTTTCAAAAACTGTATGGTTTATTCACGAGAAAGAGCTACACAAATTGAGCAAGTCTGTAAGAAAATTATCTATGTCTGGCGCTTATGCAAGTAGCTGGCATTGATTGATAGACTTATTGCATGTCGTCCAGAGGGATATAGTGCCAAATTCGGTCCAATTGGTGCTATAGATGAGCAAAATTCAGAGTTGTTTGCAGGGCCCTGCCCATGTTGTTGTTGTTGTGGTCTTCAGTCCAGAGACTGGTTTGATGCAGCTCTCCATGCTACTCTACTGTGTGCAAGTTTCATCGTCTCCCAGTACCTACTGCAGCGTACATCCTTCTGAATCTGCTTAGTGTATTCATCTCTTGGTCTCCGTCTACGATTTTTACCCTCCACGCTGCCCTCCAGTACTAAATTGGTGATCCCTTCATGCCTCAGAACATCTCCTACCAACCGATACCTTCTTCTAGTCAAGTTGTGCCACAAACCCCTCCTCTCCTCAATTCTATTCAATACCTCCTCATTAGTTATGTGATCTACCCATCTAATCTTCAGCATTCTTCTGTAGCACCACATTTCGGAAGCTTCTATTCTCTTCTTGTCTAAAATATGTTTCACTTCCATACATGGCTACACTCCATACAAATACTTTTAAAAACGACATCCTGACACTTAAATCTATACTCGATGTTATCAAATTTCTCTTTTTCAGAAATGCTTCCCAATGCCATTGTCAGTCTACATTTTATATCCTCTCTACTTTGACCATAATCAGTAATTTTGCTCTCCAAATAGCAAAACTCCTTTACTACTTTAAGTGTCTCATTTCCTAATCTAATTTCTTCAGCATCACCCGACTTAATTCGACTACATTCCATTATCGTCGTTTTGCTTTAGTTGATGTTCGTCTTACACCCTCCTTTCAAGACACTATCCATTCCGTTCAACTGCTCTTCCAAGTCCTTTGCTGCCTCTGACAGAATTACAATGTCATCGGCGGACATCGAAGTATTTATTTATTCTCAATGGATTTTAATTCCTACTCCGCATTTTTCTTTTGTTTCCTATACTACTTGTTCAATATACAGACTGAATAGCATCGGGGAGTGGCTACAAATCTGTCTCACTCCCTTCCCAACCACTGCTTCCCTTTCATGTCCCTCGACTCTTGTAACTGCCATCTGGTTTCTGTACAAATTGTAAATAGCCTTTTTCTCCCTGTATTTTAACTCTGCCACCCTCAGAATTTGAAAGAGAGTATTCTAATCAACATTGTCAGAAGCTTTCTCTAAATATACAAACGCTAGAAACGAAGGTTTGCCTTTCCTTCATCTTTCTTCTAAGATAAGTTGTAAGGTCAGTATTGCCTCACGTGTTCCAGTGTTTCCACGGAATCCAAACTGATCTTCCCTGACGGTGGCTTCTACCAGTTTTCCATTCGTCTGTGAAGAATCGCGTTAGTATTTTGCAGCTATGACTTATTAAACTGATAGTTCGGTGATTTTCACATCTGTCAACACCTGCTTTTTTTGGGATTGGAATTATTATATTCTTCTTGAAGTCCGAGGGAATTTCGCCTGTCTCATACATCTTCCTCACCAGATGATAGAGTTTTGTCAGGACTGGCTCTTCCAAGGCTGTCAGTAGTTCTAATGGAATGTTATTTACTCCAGTGTCCTTGTTTCTACTTAGGTCTTTCAGTGCTCTGTCAAACTATTCACGCAGTATCGTATCTCCCATTTCATCTTCACCTGCATCCTCTTCCATTTCCATAATATTCTCCTCAAGAACATCTGCCCTGTATAGGCCCTGTATGTACTCCGTCCACCTTTCTGCTTTCCCTTCTTTGCTTATAACTGGGTTTCCATCTGAGCTCTTGATATTCATGCAAGTGGTTCCCTTTTCTTCATAAGTTTCTCTAATTTTCCTGTAGGCAGTATCTATCTAAACCCTAGGGAGATAAGCCTCTACATCCTTACATTTGCCCTCCAGCCATCCCTGCTTAGCCGTTTCGCACTTCCTGTCGATCTCATTCTTGAGAGGTTTCTTTTCCTTTTTGCCTGCTTCATTTACTGCATTTTTATATTTTCTCCTTTCATCGATTAAATTCAGTATCTCTTCTGTTACCCAAGGATTCAACCAGCCTTCGTCTTTTTACCTACTTGATAGTCTGCTGCCTTCACTATTTCATCGCTCAAAGCTATCCATTCTTCTCCTACTGTATTCCTATCCCCAATTCCTGTCAGTTGTTCCCTTATGCTCTCCTTGAAACTCTGTACAACCTCTGGTTCTTTCAGTTTATCCAGATCCGTTCTCCTTAAATTCCCACTTATTTGCAGTTTCTTCAGTTTTAATCTACAGTTCATAACCAATAGATTGTGGTCAGAGTCCACATCTGTCCCTGGAAAGGTCATACAATTTATAACCTGGTTCCTAAATCTCTCTCTTACCATTATATAATCTATCTGAAACCTTCCAGTATACAGCCCTCTTTCATGATTCTTGAACCAAGTGTTAGCTATGATAAACTTACGCTCTGTGAAAAATTTTACCAGACAGCTTCCTTTTCATTTCTTAGCCCTAATCCCTATTCACCTACTACGTTTCCTTCTCATCCTTTTCCTGCTCTCGATTTCCAGGCGCCCATGACGATTAATTTTTTGTCTCCCTTCACTAATTCAATAATTTCATTTACCTCATGATATATTTCATCACTTTCTTCATCATCTGCAGAGCTAGTTGGCATATAAACTTGTACTACTGTAGTAGGCGTGAGCTTCGTGTCTATCTTGGCGACAATAATGCGTTCACAATGCTGTCTGAAGTAGCTTACCCGCACTCTTATTTTTTGTTCATTATTGAACCTACTCCTGCATTACCCCTATTTGATTTTGTATTTATAACCCTGTATTCACATGACCAAAAGTCTTCTTCCTCCTGCCACCGAACTTCACTAATTCCCACTATATCTAACTTTAACCGATCCATTCCACTTTCTAAATTTTATAACCTACCTGACCGATTATGGGATCTGACATTCCACGCTCCGATCCGTAGAACGCCAGTTTTCTTTCTCCCGCCCATAGAGCACCAAATGTTCTCAATAGCGGAGAGATCTGAAGACCTTTCTGACCAAGGTAGAGTATGGCAATCACGAAGACAGTTAGTAGATAACCTTCCAGTGTGCGGGTGGACATTATCTTGCTGAAATGCAAGTCCAAGATGCCATGAAGGGCAAAAAATATCGGCACCGTACCGCTCTGCTGTAAGGGTGCAGCGGATTACAACGGAAGTGGCCTTGCTATGAAATGAAATGCCACCCCAAGAAATCATATCTGGTTGTCGGACTGTATGGTGGCCAACAGTCACATTGGTAGCCCACTTTCATCTGGGGCGCCTTGAGATACATCGTGGCTGGTCATCGGGGCTCAGCTAGAAGCCAGAATCATCACTGAAGACAATTCTGCTCCAGCCAACGCTCTCCCAGGCCGAATGTACCCAGCACACTGCGAACCATCTTCTGGTTGTACATACGTCGATGGTAGTCGGCTTAAAGGGCGCCATGAAGTCAGACTTTCGTCTCTCTAGGTCACCCGTACTTATAAACTCTGTGTTCGGCGATGGTCCGCTCATTTTTGCCAGCATCGTTGAATAGTTGCGTGGTTTCCTATTCATATGTTGATCGATTGGCCAATTACTCCAACCAGCTTCTTTGAACTCAACTACATTTCTTCTTTCAAATACTGTCATCTGCTGACATTGTCCACGAGCCTGTTTGCAAGGCATAGTTACTGTCAAACTGAGTACATGGAATGAAATCCTCAAATACTTTATGCACTGGTATCATCATGACCCCTGTTTACTATTCTTGCCAGGTGTGCGGTGACATTGTGCTCCAGCAGTCACACATTCATTCATCGGTCGCCGAAGCTTGCAGTTCTTCATTTTCCGTCGATACCCCTGTGAATAACCATTTGTGACCAATTTGAGTCGTTTTCGTGTCTTAGACTGTATATTAGATGTTAAGAACGAAAGAGAAGCGGAATTCTTATAATAAACGTTTAGAATCAGAAATGTGTGCTAGTGACCGTCTACGACTCACTGAAAATGGATATTTTAAAGCATTCAGTGAGGCTCGTTTTCAGTCGTATTACAATGATCATGTCATCGTTGTGTACATGAAATACCTTTATGACGACCTGAACTCTGATGAGGACACTTATAATATTGTGTCTGAATTTTGGTGAAGGAAGAGCTGCCGTTCTCCCTCAAATAATGAAACCAGATACGTTAGTGGTATTGGACGCTGAAGTTTGAATTAAAGTAGACTATCTAACTCATATCAACAGTAGTCCATTGGGTGCAGGTTGGACGTTGGGCAGGCCAATCGATTTCTGCCATGGTACATAAAACAGCTAAAAAAACAAGACATAGTAGAAAACATTGGTATCAAAGGAGATATTGGACATATTTGATTAAACAAAAAATTATAAAAATGCCGAAAATGAAGTAAGCAAAAGGGAATAAAGACGTCTAAGGAATGAGACGGACAGAAAGTGTAAAATGGATAGGTCGGAATGACTAGAGAACAATTGCAAGCCCATAGAATCATGTGTAACAAGGGGAAAGGTAGATACCGCCTATAAGAATATCAAAGAGAGCTTTGAATATAAGAAAACCAGCTGCATGAAATCGAGAGCTCAGATGGGAGGGCAAGGAACGGAAACCTGAAAGGTGGATGGAGTATATAGACATCTACATGTACATGGATACTCTGCCAATCACATTTAAGTGCCTGACAGAGGGTTCAACGAACCACATTCACAATTCTCTATTATTCCAATCTCGTATAGCGCTCGGAAAGTATGAACACCTATATCGTTCCGTACGAGCTCTGACTTCCCTTATTTTATTGTGGTGATCGTTCCTCCCGATGTAGGTCTGTGTCAACAAAATATTTTTGCATTCGGAGGAGAAAGTTGGTGATTGGAATTTCGTGAGAAGGTCCCGTCGGAACGAAAAACGCTTTTCTTTTAATGTTTTCCAGCCTAAACCCTGTATCATTTCTGTGACACTCTCTCCCACATTTTGCGATAATACAAAACGTGCTGCCTTCCTTTGAACATTTTCGATGTACTCCGTCAGTCCTATCTGGTAAGGATCCCATACCATGTAGCTGTATTCTGAGAGAGGACAGACAAGTGTAGTGTAGGCAGTCTCCTTAGTAGGGCTGTGTCTTTCCAATGAAACGCAGACTTTGGTTAACCTTCCCCACATTTTCTTTGTGTTCTTTCCAATTTAAGATGTTCGTAATTGTAATTCCTAGGCTTTTAGATTATACTGATTTATAGTGTAACCGAAGTTTAACGAGTTCCTTTTAGCACTCATGTGGATGACCTCACACTTTTCGTTATTTAGGGTCAACTGCCACTTTTCGTACCATTGAGATATTATTTCTTCTAAATCGTTTTGCAGTTTGCTTTTGTCTTCTGATGACTTTATTAGTCGATAAACGACAGCGTCATCTGCAAACAACCGAAGACATCTTCTCAGATGGTCTCCCAAATCGTTTATATAGATAAGGAACAGCAAAGGGCCTATAATACTACCATGGGGAACGCCAGAAATCACTTCTGTTGTACTCGATGACTTTCCGTCAGTCACTACGAACTGTGACCTCTCTGACAGGAAATCACAAATCCAGTCACATAACTGACACGATATTCCATAAGCACGCAATTTCACTACGAGTCGCTTGTGTGGTACAGTGTCAAAAGCCTTAAGCAAATCCAAAAATACGGAACCGATCTGAAATCCCTTGTCAATAGCACTCAGCACTTCATGTGAATAAAGAGCTAGTAGTATTTCACAGGAACGATGTTTCCTAAGCACATGTTGACTGTGTGTTACTAAATCGTTTCCTTCGAAGTAATTCATAATGTTCCAACACAATATATGTTCTAAAATCCTGCTGCATATCGACGTTAACCTAATGGGCCTGTATCTTAGTGGATTACTCCTACTACCTTTCTTGAATATTGATGTGACCTGTGCAACTTTCCAGTCTCTGGGTACGGATATTTCGTCGAGCTAACGGTTGTATATGATTGTTAAGAATGGAGCTAATAGATCAGCTTACTCCGAAAGAAACATAACTGGTATACAGACTGGGCCAGAAGACTTGCTTTTATTAAGTGATTTAAGTTGCTCCACTACACCGAGGATATTTACTTCTACGTTACTCATGTTAGCAGCTGCTCTCGATTCGAATTCTGGAATATTTACTTCGTATTCTTTTCTGAAGGTATTTCGGAAAACTGTGTTTAGTAACTCTGTTTGGCAGCACTGCCTTCGACAGTATCTCCATTTGCTATCGCGCAGAGAAGGCATTGATTGTTTCTTGCCGCTAACATACTTCACATCTGACCAGAATCACTTTGGATTTTCTGCCAGGTTTCGAGACAAAGTTTCGTTGTGGAAACTGTTATACGCATCTCACATTGAAGTCCACGCTAAATTTCGAGCTTCTGTAAAAGATCACCAATCTTGGAGATTTTGCGTCTGTTTAAATTTGCCATGTTTCTTTCGTTGTTTCTGCAATAGTGTTCTAACCCGTTTTGTGTACCAAGGAGGATCAGCTCCATCGTTTGTTAATTTATTTGGTATAAACCTCTCAATTGCTGCCGATGCTATTTTTTGAATTTAAGCCAAATCAGGTCTACACTTATATTATTAATTTGGAATGAGTGGAGATTGTCTCTCAGGAACGCGTCAAGTGAATTTTTACCTGCTTTATTGAATAGGTATATTTTTCGCTTATTTTTCGAGGATTTGGGGATTACAATATTCAGTTTCGCTACGACAACCCTGTGTTCAGTAATCCCTGAATCGGTTTTGATGCTCGTTATTAACTCAGGATAATTTGTTGCTAAGAGGTCAAGTGTGTTTTCACAACTATTCACGTGGTCTCATGAACTAACTGCTCGAAATAATTTTCAGAAAATGGGTTTAGGACAATTTCGGATGATATTTTATGCGTACCTCTCGAATAAAACTCGTATTTTCCACAAACATATTGAGGGTAAATTAAAGCCATCACCAACTATTATCGTATGAGTGGGGTAAGTGTTTGAAATCAAATTCAAGTTTTCTTTGAATCTTTCAGCAACTGTATAATCTGAATTAGGAGGTCGCTAAAAGGATCCAGTTATTATTTTATTCCGGCTGCCAACGATGACCTCTTCCCAAACTAAGTCACAGGAAGTATCTACTTCAATTTCGCGACAAAATAAAATACTTCTGACAACAACAAACACGCCACTGGAACCGTGTTTAGCCTATTTTTTTTTTGAACACCATTAGGTTCTTCGCATAAATTTCGCGGAGCTTATATCCAGCCTTAGCCAGCTTTCAGTGCCTATAACGATTTGAGCATCAGTGCTATCTATTAGCGCTTGGAGCTCTGTTACTTCCCCAACACAGCCACAACAATTAACAACTGTTATACCGATGGTTCCTGCATCTATGTTCTTCTTGTGTTCAGCGTGCACCCTTTGTGCCTGAAGACCTTCTTGTTTTCCCGAGTCCCTCTAACCTAAAAAACCGCCCAGTCAATGCCACATAGTCCCTGCTACCTGTGTGGCCGCCTCCTGCTTATAGAGGACACCTGACCTCTTTAGCAGAACCCGAAGCCCAACCACCCTTTGGCGCAAGTCGTGGAATCTGCAGCCTACACGGTCGCAGAACCGTCAGAGCCTCTGATTCAGACCCTCCACTCAGCTCTGTACCAGAAGTCCGCAAACGGTTCTGTCGACTATGCTGCAAACGGTCACCTCTGCTTTCATCCTGCAAGTGAGACTGTCAGCCTTTACCACTTCTGTTAGCCGCTCGAAACCAGAGAGACACTCTTCTGATCCAAAGTGACACACATCATTGGTACCGACGTGAGCAACCACCTGCAGTTGGCTGCACCCTGTGCTCATCATGGCATCTGCGAGGACGCTTTCCACATCTGGAATGACTCCACCCGGTATGCACACGGAGTGCACATTGGTTTTCTTATCCTTCTTGTCAGCCAAGTCCCTGAACGGCCCCATAAGGCGCCTAACGTTCGAGCTAACAACTACCAATAATCCCACCCTCTGCGATTGCCCGGATCTTGCAGGCTGAGTGGTTTCCTGTGATACAGGACAGGCGACAGCATCTCGCTCAGCGACAGTGTAAGCCACAGACAGCACCTGGAGCCTGTTTGTCAGACAGACTGGGGAGGCCTTACGTGCGGCCGCCTGGGAGGTCTTTCTCCGCCTGCTACGTCCTGGGGCGCCCTCCCACTCGACCACAGGTGAGGGGTCAACCTCAGTTGGTCACGGTGAGGACCGTGCTGGACGTCCGTTGGATCCCCACGACCGGCCCACAACAGAGGTGGCCATCCACTGCAGCCTCAAGCTGTCTAAACGAAGCCATCACAGCCTTAAGCTGAGAGCGATGTATCACCAACTTGGCTCGCAGCCCCACGCAACAATCGCAGTCCCTGTCCATACCAAAAACAGTGGAAAAGTAAACGATGCAGATAAACGGACTATCGGCAGGTGCTCCGCAAATCTACTGTAGACCCTGACGAAAACGCACGAACAGTGTCTAGTAATACTCAGATATTCAGACACCTAACTACCGAAGCACTCAGGTGAAACTAAATAATTTGTCCCTGATTAGGAACTTTTAATACGTCACAAAATCGGTTTATCTTTGTGACGCAAACTATAACGCGAGAACTGTGCCTATTAGATATTAAAATTTAACGCAGAAGCCCAAACTAAACTCTTAATCAGTTACTTCACTGTTGCTGCGTCTGTAGGATATGGCGAGAAGAATTTGACACAGCACTGGAAGATCTAAGTCGACACACGGACCATGGAGTTGACGACATTCCGTGTGTGCTTCTAACATCCTCCGGAGAGTCTGCCATGACTTAACTACTCCATCTCCTTTGCAAGAAGTATGAGACAGAGAAAATAACTTCATACTTCAAGAACAATTTAATAATTCCAATCCCAAAGGCTGCAGGTGCTGAAAGGTGTGAATGTTACCGTATAATCGGCTTAATAACACACGCTTGCAAAATATTGACACAAATTATTTAGAGAAGAATGGAGAAACTAGTAGATGTCGACCTCGGGAAATATCAGATTGGTTTCCGCAGAAGTCTAGGAACACGTGAGGTAATACTTACGCTATGACTTACCTTAGAATACAGGTTAAGGAAGGCCAACTTTTGTTTATAGCTCCTGTATACTTAAAAAATGCTTTTGTCAGTGTTGGCTGTCATATACTCTTTGATATTCTGAAGGTAATGGAGGAAAAGTAGAGGGACCCAGGGCTTATTTACAGCTTGCACAGAAACCAAATGGCAGCAGATGGGTATGAAAGGGAAACAGTGGCAGAGAAAGGGAGTAGACAGCGTTGTAGCATATCCCTGGTGTTATTCAATCCGTACGTTAAGGAGACTGTGAATGATATCATGGAGAAATTTGTTGAAGGACTTACAGTTCAGTGAGAAAAAGTTCGAGGTTTGCTGCTAACAGTGAAATTTTCTCGGAGACGGGAAAGGTCTTGGAAAAGCAATTGAATGGATGGGCAATGTGTTAGAAGTTGGATGTAAGATGAACATCAAGAAAAGCAACACAAGTGTAATGGAATGCAGGAGAATTAATTCAGGGCATGCTGAGGGAAGTAGGAACTGAGTTACTTAAAGTAGTAGATGACTTTTACTATTACGGCAGTGATATAACAGATTATGACCAAAGAAGGAAGGATATGAAATATACACCGGCAATGTTAATAAAAGGGTGTCTAAAGAAGAGGAATTTGTTAATACCGATTGTAGATTTAAATGCTGAAAGTCTCTTCTGATAGTTTTTGCCTGGAGTGTAGCCATGTACGAAAATGAACTGTGGACATAAACAGTTCACACAAGAAGGGAATGGCGCCTTTGTAATTTGTCACTGTACCATAACGCTGAAAATTAAATGGGTAGAACACGTAACTAATGAGGAAGTACTGAACATAAATTAGGAGAAAAGAAATATGTGTCATAACATGACTAAAAGGAGGTAGAGCTTGACACGACATATTCTGAAACGTCGAGTAAAAATTAGTGAAGGAAACCAAGAGATGAATACGGTAACCAAGTATGTAAGTTGCGGTGGTTGTTCGAAGATGCAGACGCTTGCCCAAGATAGAGTACCGTGGAAACCCACATCAAACGAGTTTTCGGACTGTAGACCGCAACAGCAACAATTTTGCCTATGCATTTACGTTCATACAGAACACCACAAGCCACCTTATGGTGGTCAGTAGCATGCACCATTACCAGATATTTCATGTAATACTCCATTCGCAAACTGAGCTGGGGAAAAAAGACTATCAATGAGCCTCTGTACGAGCCCTAATTTATCTTGTCTTCGCGGTCCGTACGCGTAATGCACATTTGTGGCAGTAGAATCGTTCTCAGTCAGTTGTGAATGTCTGTTCTCTAAATTGTCTCATAAGTGTTTGGTGAAAAGAACGTCGTCTTCCCTTAGGAATTCCCATTGCGTTTACAAAACATCTCTGTAACACTTGCCAGTTGATCGAATCTACCGACAACAAATCTAGCAGCAAGGCTGTGGACTTCTTCGATGATTTCGTTTCATGCGACCAGCTGAGTTTCCCAAACACTCGAGCAATACTCAAGAACTGGTCACTCTTCTGTTCTAATCGCAGTCTCCTTTCTAGAAGAGCTACGCTTTCCTAATACTGTCTCAATAAACAAAAGCCTTCCCTACTGCAGTCCTTAAATGCTTGTTATATTTCATTTCGCTTTGCAACAATTCGCCTACATATTTAATCCACGTGATTGTGTCAAGTAGGTCAACATAAATTTCAGTTTAATTTAATTGAATTTATTGCAAGGATTTTTAGACCTGTTATCTGGAAACTCTAACAGGTCGTACATATTCGTTAATCATGGTGACATACAACGTTTGAAGTTACGTAGGTAGTAGCAAAACACGTTGACAGCAAACTTCGGTGATACTAATGTAGAAATAAAGCCGGATATTTGAAAGATAATAATAAGTTTAAATAATCAACATTAAATAAAGGGTATTAACTGAGGATCCAGGTGAATGACTTCCATCTTATATTACATCTGTTATTGTTTGCATATCGCAGTCTAACTGTCTGCAGTCTCTCTCTACCTGAAAAAAAAGAGACTCTCAGAACGACATGACCAGCCGAACCTTCCTCTCCACATTCACAAACTGATGTGTTGCTACGTCCCAGTCGAAGCACATGGTTTAGGTATGGATCGCGACCTGTTAAGAGCTGCATCATACCTCGAGTAGGCGCAGCGTCGCACAGTTTGAGCCTGTTCCTAGTGCTTGGTAATACGCTATAAACACGCCTTGCCGTACTGCTAGTGTCCCAGTCAGACTACCAATCATCTAAATTCTGGGCACTTAAATGTCGTTTATTAATAACCTGTGTTCCGGTTCCAAATGGTTCAAATGGCTCTGTGCACTATGGAACTTAACATCTCAAGTCATCAGTCCCCTTGAACTTAGAAACTACTTAAAACTAACTAACCTAAGGACATCACACACATCCATGCCCGATGCAGCATTCGAACCTGCGACCGTAACGGTCGCGTGGTTCCAGACTGAAGCACCTAGAACCGTTCGGCCACTATGTGTTCCTGTGATTTCATACACATGATCATATTGCTCACGGTCCGTCCAAATGATTGCTGACCTGTGACGTAGTACGATATCCATCCGGCATATCCCGAGGATTACCAGTAAACCTTCGACCGGTACAAAAGCCCCCGGTTATCCTAAGAATACGGTCCGCTGAGTTCGTCTCATATTGTTTTGTAGCTGCCTAATCTAAGACGAGGTGCCCAGCCGCTGGCAGCGAAGTTGACTATGGCGTTGAAGATAGCTTCGTAGTATCATCGCACCACACGCAACGGTAATTTATCGTCAGCACTGCCGGCACGGACAATCTTGTGTATAATTATGGCCACTTTCTGAGTAACAGATTTTACGTGTTCTACAATGTTTCTTTTCTCGTTTAGAAGAGTGCCTAAATGCTTATAAACAGTGCTGCCTTAAACAAATATTCCTTCAAACGTCAGGGAACGATTTCTGGCAAGAGAAAGCCTTCCTTTCTCAAACATGTATGTGATTTTATAAACACCTACACTTAGTTTGTTCCTCTTACAACAATGCTGCATCCAAATAAGCACATGTTTCATCTTTTCCTCCAGTCTCCACCTGGAGTATAGAAACAACTACTAGAATGTCATCTGGTTATGCAACAACAGCTACAGTAACATATAACATGTATAGTGGATGTAATATGGGTTCAGTACCAAGATCCCATAACAGTGGACCACTTATGGAGCCTTGAGGACAGCCTTGGTAACCTTTTTGATTACCTTTCTCTGCTCCGCAAGCCATGGACGCTACAGTAATTTAAAAAGTCCTTGTACACACATTTTCGGACCCTGAGAGCTATAAGGCATACGAACGTCGCAGGCTACCAAAGACTGTCGAATTCTCCTGCAGTGTCAGTCATTGGCGTGACTGCAAACTTCGCTGTCGAATTTTCTACACTCTGAAGAAATCTATTAATCGCTTCATCTATAGACTTTTCTGAAGCCATATTGACACTGGTTGAGACGCAAGAGCTCTCTGCGCGCCTGCAACCGTTCACAGAGCAGACGTTGCTGAACTTTGGCCGAGACGTTTAATAAGCAAACAGGTCCATAGCTTTTCGGTGATGCCGCTTTTTTATCGTTCCTTTTTCGTTCATTACTGGTTTAGCTGGTTTCCATATTTCCCGGATCCTACCTATTCGTAAAGCCTCGTATAGGAATGCTGTTAAATCTAGCACTATCTGTGGACCTACCATCGGCACGGCTTAAGAGTATACGCCATCCAGACCAGGTGCGTTTGCAGTTTTGAGCTTCTTAATTGCGACAGCAATTTCTTCTTGACCAGACCGTATCACCAACATCTGATTGTCACATTCGTTATTTACTGCATTTATAAGTTGTGCGTGTATCTCAGCGTCTGTGTTATCGTCAGGAGGCAGGGCAGTTAGCAGATATTCTGGTGACTCTCTCCGTCCAGTGGCTCTGGCTCTGAGCACTATGGGACTTAACATTTATGGTCATCAGTCCCCTAGAGCTTAGAACTACTTAAACCTAACTAACCTAAGGACATCACACAACACCCAGCCATCACGAGGCAGAGAAAATCCCTGACCTCGCCGGGAATCGAACCCGTCTCCGTCCAGTCGTCATTGAGCTATCCACCTTACGAATTGTGGACATGATAGTAGTTCCCTTAACCTTTTCAGTCAACAATTTATTCAGTCTTTGGCAGATGTCAAACTGCAGGTGTATTCCTTCAGTTTCCTGAAGCAAAGTTTTGAAGCGCGTCTTAATAGCCCTGTATTCATGGAGCATACTACTGCACTCCGATTGCCCTAGAGTATGTTCGTTCTTCTTCTCGATCGTACCCTTCATCTCAGAGTGGAAAGTTCAAGGCTCTAAGGGATCGTAGTCTGATTATTTACCTTTTTCCTAGGAATATAAATGTCCTGTGCCCTTTGCAAGAGTTCAGTTAGTATTTGAGCACCCAAATCTACATGAACCGGAAGAGATTCTATTCTAAATACTCCGAGGTATACAACTAAGCCACCTCAATCAGATTTATTGATGCCTAACTCAATTCTGCTTTCCTCAGCTTCTCTTCTGTATTATTGTCATTTCCCTCTTCGACGATAGCTGCTGACACGCGGTTTGCTAAAGTGACATCTATGTTAGTAACTAAACCAGTTTATTGTTCGAATGGACTCGGCTGGTCTTCCAGATTTAAAACAATGAGCTGTAGTTCCTGTATTGCTTCCTTTAGTACATCCCATCGTTCGTCAGTTTGCCTACTGTGCCACAGAAATGATTATGCCTCTGTTGTCACAAGGAGACACGCAACTTGTCTATATAGAGAAACCTCTCTGTCTTTACCTATATAAGGTACGATAGGGTGAGAGTAATGCATGCTTACTACAACCCACTTTGTCTGCAGTCCTTCACTTCTATTGTGACCCTGTGCTTGTCCAACAGCGTTGCCACCTTGGGTCACACTGTATTTCCATTTGTGACGAACGTGGCAGTCATTCCCTCATCGTGGCCAGTACCTGTTACTATATCCGCACGAAAATGTGGGAGCTCATTCTTTCTACAGTATGGTTCTTGCAAACAAAACATATTAACACTCAGCTGGTCAGTTAGTTTTCGTATTTCAGTCATTGACAAATTACATCGAGCAGCATTTATCTGTACTATGTTTATCCTTTTACGTGTTTCGATTGCCAACAAAGCCCTTCGGAGAAAGCAGGCCTGGTTCAAAGATAAAGCATCCAAACCCTTATATAAAATCCACGTACTAATGCTCAGTGTCGAATGGTCTTTTTACTCTCTTAAACGCCTGTTGAAAGAGGCCACATAATTATTTAAACTCAATGCATATGTAATTTACTCTCAAAAGAATTCTGTGTAGTGCATCTGGTGTAGGATACGTAATAGATTTTCCTTTCTGATGCCCACCTCTGAAAATATGTCTTGGAGCAACCTGTAACACACTGGGAGCCTCCAAACTACTTAATAAGACATTCACTTCTAAATTATTATCAGATTTGTTTGTGTGTAATTGAAAATCATTTTAGTAGGACTCGAAATATTAGAAATACTTTTTTGTAATTCATAGGAGTACCTGATTTTCACTGCACTTTACTGTTTTAGATAGTTGTACTCGTTAGTGTTACTGCTAGAGACGCCTAGTGGAACAACTGCAGAACTGTTTCCTTGTTTTCTGGTGCAGAGCGGTTGCGTGGGTTGTAGACAGACCAGGACTTTTTGTGCCGGATAGGGTGTGACCCATACTGCGGAACGCCGTGACATGCCAGAGGTGCGTGAACTTCTGTGTATGACTAACTGCCCATTCTTCAGCAGGAACCGAAACCAGAAACGATAGCGATAGTGCACTTTGAGGTCTGGATTTACTTTGAGGTCTGGATTTAAGTCGACTTTCAATCGCATTCCAATGAGTTATTGGTTATAAGTGGAACATGGCGCTGGCCAAGCAATTTCTAGGACGTTATATAAAGTGCCTAAAAAGACAAGTCATTGTAGAAAGACAGGAGATACTGGACTCATTTGATGGAAGAAGGAAATGTGAAAATGCAGCAGACGAAGCAGCAAACAGGATACACATACTGTCTGCAAACCTCTATTTTTCTTTACTCCGCCGTAATGGGGATCCAAAACACTCGGGCAGTATTCAGGAATTTGTCGCACTACTGTTCTATATACAGTCCTCTTTGTAGATGAACTACACTTTCCTAAGACTCTCCCAGTAAGCCGAAGCCACTCCTGCTACTGTTGTCATTTGCTCGTTTCACTTCATATCGCTTTACAACTTTACGCCTAGAAATTAATCCCCTTGACTGTGTATACGAATATTACAGAATTGTTTTTTTTTTCGCTTTCATCTGCATTAAGATATATCTCTTTACATTTAGAGCAAGTTACCCTACATCACACTAAAAGGAAATTTTAAGCCATCGTATACCCATGTACAGTCACAAAACGACGATACAGTCCTCTTACCTCTTATACTAAAAGGTCACCTCAAGCCTTAGCAGACTTCTCCCCCCCCCCCTATCCGTTGTTGTCCACAAATCATTGCCTCACAGACGCTGCTTTATGACATGGTTTTTTGTAGACAGTACATTATGCTGTAAAATGTGTTATTCTTCAGCGTTTAAAGCTTAATAATTGCAACAATTGGAGCACACCATAACCAAGGAAAACACCTCAATTCCGTGACTCCACATCCTTAGTTCTTTATTTTTGGCGATATACAGGGTGAGTCACTAATTATTGCCACCTAGAATAACACCGAAAATATGATGGTAGTTGAGATGACTGTGGGACAAAAGATGTATAGGACAACGGGACCATAATATTACGTTGATTTTTTGATGCTAGCTTGGGTCGCGTCAGAGATAAGAAGGTCAACTTTGTTTCTTTACATGGGATGCCATAGTTTGGTACTTATTATCTGATAGTGGCTATCGAGATGAATCCAATGACGTGTAACAGCGATGGCCGGCCGATGTGGCCTCGCGGTTCTAGGCGCTTCAGTCTGGAACCGCGCAACCGCTTATGTCGCAGGTTCGAATCCTGCCTCGCACATGGGTGTGTGTGATGTCCTTAGGTTAGTTAGGTTTATGTAGTTCTATGGTAAGAATGGAGGAGACATAACGAAATGCTTCAATTAAATGTGGTGTAAGGGCGGTGATGCTGTCTTTCGCCCATACTACTCACTGTCTACATCGTAGAACCCATGACGGAAATGGAAGAAAGTTTCCAAAGTGTGCTCAAAATTCACAGTAAGAAATTACCACTGATACGATTCGCTGGTGCCATTGCTATCGTTGGATGAAATGAATAACAGGATCTATCAAATGAAATGAATAGTGTTATGAGTACAGAATAGGTACTGAGAGTAAACCGAAGAGAGACGAAAATAAATAGAAGTAGAAGAGAAAAAGAACAGCGAGAAAACATCACAACTTGGGATCAAGAAGTACACGAAGTTAAGGAACTTTGTTATCTTGGAAGCAAAACGACCCATCAACCCATTTTGGACGAGGCAAGAAGGACATATAAAGCAGAGTAGCACAGGAAAAGGAGGCGTTCCTGGACAAAAGAAATCAACTGGTAACTAATGTACGTCGTAAATAGCGTACGAAATTACTGAGGATGTACGTTTGTAGCACCGCATGGTACAGAAGTGAATTACACTCCTGGAAATGGAAAAAAGAACACATTGACACCGGTGTGTCAGACCCACCATACTTGCTCCGGACACTGCTAGAGGGCTGTACAAGCAATGATCACACGCACGGCACAGCGGACACACCAGGAACCGCGGTGTTGTCCGTCGAATGGCGCTAGCTGCGCAGCATTTGTGCACCGCCGCCGTCAGTGTCAGCCAATTTGCCGTGGCATACGAAGCTCCATCGCAGTCTTTAACACTGGTAGCATGCCGCGACAGCGTGGACGTGAACCGTATGTGCAGTTGACGGACTTTGAACGAGGGCGTATAGTGGGCATGCGGGAGGCCGGGTGGACGTACCGCCGAATTGCTCAACACGTGGGACGTGAGGTCTCCACAGCACATCGATGTTGTCGCCAGTGGTCGGCGGAAGGTGCACGTGCCCGTCGACCTGGGACCGGACCGCAGCGACGCACGGATGCACGCCAAGACCGTAGGATCCTACGCAGTGCCGTAGGGGACCGCAACGCCACTTCCCAGCAAATTAGGGACACTGTTGCTCCAGGGGTATCGGCGAGGACCATTCGCAACCGTCTCCATGAAGCTGGGCTACGGTCCCGCACACCGTTAGGCCTTCTTCCGCTCACGCCCCAACATCGTGCAGCCCGCCTCCAGTGGTGTCGCGACAGGCGTGAATGGAGGGACGAATGGAGACGTGTCGTCTTCAGCGATGAGAGTCGCTTCTGCCTTGGTGCCAATGATGGTCGTATGCGTGTTTGGCGCCGTGCAGGTGAGCGCCACAATCAGGACTGCATACGACCGAGGCACACAGGGCCAACACCCGGCATCATGGTGTGGGGAGCGATCTCCTACACTGGCCGTACACCACTGGTGATCGTCGAGGGGACACTGAATAGTGCACGGTACATCCAAACCGTCATCGAACCCATCGTTCTACCATTCCTAGACCGGCAAGGGAACTTGCTGTTCCAACAGGACAATGCACGTCCGCATGTATCCCGTGCCACCCAACGTGTTCTAGAAGGTGTAAGTCAACTACCCTGGCCAGCAAGATCTCCGGATCTGTCCCCCATTGAGCATGTTTGGGACTGGATGAAGCGTCGTCTCACGCGGTCTGCACGTCCAGCACGAACGCTGGTCCAACTGAGGCGCCAGGTGGAAATGGCATGGCAAGCCGTTCCACAGGACTACATCCAGCATCTCTACGATCGTCTCCATGGGAGAATAGCAGCCTGCATTGCTGCGAAAGGTGGATATACACTGTACTAGTGCCGACATTGTGCATGCTCTGTTGCCTGTGTCTATGTGCCTGTGGTCCTGTCAGTGTGATCATGTGATGTATCTGACCCCAGGAATGTGTCAATAAAGTTTCCCCTTCCTGGGACAATGAATTCACGGTGTTCTTATTTCAATTTCCAGGAGTGTATTTCCTGTGAGGAAACCGAAAACGAAGAGAATCCAAGTGTTCGCGACGTGTGCGACAGAAGATTGTTGGAAAGTAGGTGGACTGATAAGGAATGAGGAATTTCACATCTACATCTACATCTACGGGACTACTCTGCTATTCACAATAAAGTGCTTGGCAGAGGGTTCAGTGAACCACCTTCAAGCTGTCTCTACACCGTTCCACTCCCGAGGGGCACTCGGGAAAAACGAGCACTTAAATTTTTCTGTGCGAGACCTGATTTCTCTTGTTTTATTGTCATGATCATTTGTCCCTATGTAAGTTAGTGCCAACAGAATGTTTTCGCAATCGGTGCAGAAAACTGGTGATTGAAATTTCATTAGGAGGTCCCGTCGCAACGATGAACGCCTTTGTTTTAGAGATTTTCATCTCAATTCACGTATCATGTCTGAGACACTATCTCCCCTATTTCGCGATAATACAAAACGAGCTGCCCTTCTTTGTACTTTTCCGATGTCATCCGTCAGTCCCACTTGATGCGGATGCCACACCGCACAGCAATACTCCAGAATATGGCGGACAAGCGTGATGTAAGCAATCTCTTCAGTACACCTTTTGCACCTTCCACGTGTTCTGCCAATGGATCGCAGTCTTTGGTTTGCTCTACCCACAAAATTATCTAGGTGATCGTTCCAATTTAGGTTATTTGTAATTGCCGGCCCTAAGCATTTAGTTGAATTTACAACCTTCAGATTCGTGTGACTTACAGCGTAATCGAAATTTAGCTGATTTCTTTCAGTACTCATGTGAATAACTTCACACTTTTCTTTATTCAGGGTCACTTTTCGCACCATATAGATATCTTATCTAAATCATTTTGCAAGTCGTTTTGATCATCTGATAACTTTACAAGAGGTAAATGACAGCATCAACTGCAAACAGTCTAAGTAGGCTACTCAAATTGTCTCCTATGCGGTTAATATAGATCGGCAACAATAGAGGGCCTATAGCACTTCCTTGTGGAACGCCGGATATTACTTCTGTTTTACTCGATGCCTTTCCGTCTATTACTACGAACAGAGACCTTTCTGACAGGAAATCACGAATTCAGGCGCACAACAGAGGCGATACTCCGTAGGCAAGCAGTTTGGTTAGAAGACGCTTGTGAGGAACGGTGTCGAAAGCCTTCTGGAAATCTAAAAGTATGGAACCAATTGACATCCCCTATCGATAGTACTTATTACTTCATGAGTGTAAAGAGCTAGTAGTGTTTCACAAGAACGATATATTCTGAATGCGTGCTGACTATGAGTCAATAAATCGTTTTCTTCGAGGTAGTTCATAATGTTCGAATACAGTATATGTTCCAAAACCCTACTCCAAATCGACGTTAGTGATATATGTCTGTAATTCAGCGGATTACTCCTACTTCCCTTTTTGGGTATTGGTGTGACTTGACGAATTTTCCAGTCTTTAGGTACGGATCTTCCTGTGAGCGAGTGGTTGTATATAATTGCTACATATGGTACTATTTTATCAGCATACTCAGAGACGAACCTGACTGGTATACAATCTGGACCGAAGGGCTCGCCTTTATTAAGTGATTAAAGCTGCTTTGTTTCACCGAGGATATCTACTTCTATGTTTCTCATCTTGTTAGTTGCTCTTGATTGGAAGTCAGGAATATTTACTTCGTCTTCTTTGGTGAAGGAGTTTCGGAAAACCGTATTTATTAACCCTGTTTTAGTGGCACTATCATCAGTGACTTGACCGTTGTTATCGCGCAGTGAAGGTATTGATTGCGTCTTGCCACTGGTGTTCTTTATGTATGACCAGAATCTCTTTGCGTTTTCTGCCAGATTTCGAGACATAATTTCGTTGTGGAAATTATTAAAAGCATCTCGCATTGAAGTAGGCGTCATATGTCGAACTTCTGTAAAACTTTGCCAGTCTTGGGTATATTGCGTTCTTTTAAATTTGGCATGCTTTTTTCGTTGCTTCTGCAATAACGATCTGACCCATTTTGTGTACCATGGGGGATCAATACCATCACTTTTTATTTTATGTGGTATATATCTCTCAATTGCTGTCGATACTATCTCTTTGAAAACAATCCTCACATTTTCTATACTTACATGATCAGTTCGGAAGGGGTGAAGACTGTCTCTTCAAAAGGTGTTAGTGCATTTTTATCAGCTTTTTTAAACAGATATACTGTGCGTTTCTTTTTCTCCGCAAAACAGAGGAACAAGGGAACATAAGGAAAACGCTGACAAAAAGAGGGGACAGAATGGTAGGACACGTTTCGAGACATAAGGACACAAATTCCATGGTGCTAATACAACAAAACATTGAAAATATGTGCCGAATATGTTTCTCTGAGAGGAAGAGATTGGTACAAGAGAAGAAATCGCGTTGAGCCGCCACAAACCAGTCTGTAGAATGAAGGAAAATGGAAAAAGAAGGTAACTGGTACGAGCTTAGGACTCCACGATTATTTTCAGTTTCAGTAAAAACTGCTGCATAAATGAAATTACTGAAATCAATACGATGTAAAAGGTTTAACCTTTTAAGTGGGCATGACGGATATATCCGGCCCTTGGCACGTTCGCTCTCAGTTCAACGAATATATCGGACCACAGCAACCTGTCGCTTGTAGCTTATGGGAATGATGAATTCAAAGCCGAGACGTACTATGACGTTATTACTAAAGTTTGATCCTACATCAGTTAAAATAATGCATTCTCAAAGTTTTAACGATTTTCAATGTTTTTACTGCCATGGACACAAATTATGGCAGCTCCTGAAGAAAAAAACTGCTTTTCGAGTTGTTTTGGAGTTCGCTAACGATTTTCATGGAAAGAAGTATTGAATTTAGCTCTACACCTGGTATATTAGTTCAGATTACGGTGACCAACAGACGAGAAAGCAAGCGGTGTTTTCGACACAATGTAGGAAAACAAAAACGAGTTCGTTTACGTCACTGAATATGAAAAATTGAAGGAGGGTAACTATTTAACAGCGTACGTCAGCTAGCAGATATTAGTAAAACGTTTCGTGACAATGCATTGCATGAAGTAAACTCAAAATTTGTTTGCATTTGTGGTAAATATATGAGACGCGTGCCTAGAAGTAGATCACAGTTGCAAAACTATCAAGTGGCCAGGAGGAGCCTGAAAAAAGTTATCAGACCATCACAGACGTTAAGTGCGGGGTTGTTTTCTAGTTATCTTGTATTAGGTTCAGGATGGGGTCTGAGGTACCTCCAACATGCACACACACTCACAACAGTGTAATTGGGCTAGGGGTTTGCAATGTGATAAAACAGTTCCTCAAACATTATTCCTTTATGGGACGTACCTCTTGAATCTTTTAAGTATATAAGAAGTAGTGACAGCCGCAGTTTATCAGTATTCTCTGTTATCAACACATCTGACTGGTAAAAATGCATATCGCCTTTGCTCTGTGGTTATGAAGCCAAATTTTGCAATAATCAGTAAGCATAAAGCTGTATTTAAGACAGCTGAAGTCAGTACCCTCTCCTGTGATTTACTGTACTCTAATTGTTACACATCCCACATCTACCATAATCCATGTGTTTCAGCGCATATAAGAGGTGACCTTGACTGATAGTATTAGACTGACATAAGTCTCTCTGGGTATATTTGGAAGACGAGGAAGAAGTGATCCTGCAAATTCTTTGTAGATACTTTTGGCAGTGAGAGTGAATCTAAATCATCGTTGGACACCAAAGAAACCAAGTCGTGTGGTAGGACAAGAAAAGAAATATTCTTGTACAAAATCTTTATTAATTATTGCGTAGACATACATAAGAAATGTGAAAGTAACTGAACACGAAAGGGCAATACGGGATGTCTGCATTAACTGTAAATTCTGATGGAAAGTGGCCAAACACTGGTGTACATGCAGCTAATGATGGAATCGAGGGTGTCTCTACATTAGTGGATATACGAGAGATTTGTTTATAAACTTTCCTTCCCAGATGAATTAGCTTAAAGGAAGGTTCGTTATATTGTATCAACATGCTGTGGACTGGACATTGTGCATTTTATTATTCCACAAGTATTAAGACAAAGGTACCATAAACTGCTATTGTTTCCAAAAATAATTTTATTTTGCAGGTCTTAATAAAAAGAAGAAAGATAGCAAATAGACTGAACCCTTTCCCTATTAAAGAAACAAATTCTTCAAGTCTACTTAACGAGAAAACTGAAAATGGAACAGATCGACATAAGAAAAACAAAAGCGACAAGTGGAAGATTTGGCGGAAACATTTCCCATGAAGGAAAACTATAAACTGCTACTCGAAAAAGCAAGGCTTACAAATTGCTTTAATTTTTTGAATCTCTGCATATTAGTCTAATTTATTAGACACAGTTCCTGAGTTTTCGTCAGTCAGTCAGTCGGCAGTTGATGGTTGGAGTGCTGACTCATTATCTGAGTATCCAGTTATGCTGGCAACTGATGTGATATATATAAGGATCATATCAACCTATACCACATCAACAACAGCCTGAAGATGGCGCATTGAAGCGCTGAAACTGGTTGTAACAAAATAAATAAAATCATAAGGACGGCTGTAGGTGTTTTATTTTGTCGCAATAGTAAACGGCCGTCTTCCCAGAGACCTCCTGCCAATAGCATGGACATACAAAAACAGTATTCCGCATGTCGTTAGCCATGTGTCTACATCCCGTCCTCGGACATCCATTATGTATAATGGCGTTCGTTGGACCTATTTTACTTTAAACTCGCTTGCCCGGTGTTGGCGGATAAACACGATACTACAGTGGCTATGTTATTCCGAATTACAGTGAAAAATTCCCTCGGACATGCATGCATGTCCTAAGGAACAGGCACTTCGACGACTACAGCCGTTATGAAATGCTAGAAATTTATTCACAGTTGCGAATATGGACGACCATCAGCTGTATAATAGAATGACGACAGTGAATGCCTCTGCATCACCGGATCTCAAAACCGGACTTCCGGCTTATCGCGAGCGGTCACCTTAGCGTTTGACTATCCGAGCAGTACTCATGGCCAGGCCCGAACTACGATAGATCGTGAGCCACATGTCTAAATCCTGTACCCGTACGTCCACTATGTACGAGGGTTAGTCAATAATTAAAGAGACAAAATGGTCTGGGGAAAAACTGTTAGTAGGGCAAGTTTGATTCTTTCGTGGCTATGAGTTGGTATCACTAGGATGAGTCCTGATCAGCTGATGTATAAAAATTGTTTTGTTTTTAACGTCAAAAATACATCTCAAGATGGCGAGTCCGATTCAAACGTCCACATAAGTTGAACTACGTTCTCTTATTCGTTTTCTTTCTTGCTAAAGGCGAGAAACAAGAGAATATATACTACAGACTGTCTTAAGTTTATGATGAGCGTTGTATATACCGATAAAATTTTTACAAGTGTGTAGAGCAGTTAAAAATTTTTCTCGACTCAGTGACAGACCAACACCGTTCTGGTCGACCTGTTGCAGTTTCCACTCCCTCACTTGAAAGTGGAACTGATGACATTATTCGTGCCGACCGCCCTTGTGACCGGGAAATGATAGTTGATAAGGTTCAAGTTAGTGCTGACACAGTTCATAACATTATCTGTAACAAGCCGTAGTACCGCAAAACATGTGCAAAATGGGTCCCAAAGGAGTAGATGCGGCTACACTACGAAACTAGTTTGAGAGTTTGCACAGAGCTAAAGGAACGTTATTAAAGAAAAGGTGAGCACTTCTTCAGCAAACATTTAATTTTTGATGAAACTTGAGTTCACTATTATGAGCCACAATCAAAAAGACAAAGCATCGAGTGGAAGCTCACCAACTCAGTAGTTATGAAAAAATTCAAAGCCAAGCATCTGCAGGAGAACTCATGTTGACGTTGTTTTGGAATGCTGAAGGTCAAGTTTCTTGTGATTATCACGAAGAGCAGCGTAGAATGAACAGCCAATATTACTCCTATTTGCTTTTAAACAAAATGAAGCCAGCCATGAGAGAGAGACATCGTGGATCTGAGAGGAGAGGTGTGATTCTCCAGCAAGACAACGCAAGTCCTCATATAGCTCATCTAGCCCGTGAAACCATCGACAAAATGGGCTGGGAAGTACTGCCTTACAGTACTCATTTAGCACCTAGTGATTCCCATTTGTTTAGTGCACTGAAGGAGGCATTACGTGGGAAGAGGTTGCAGGACAACGAGGACGTGAAAAATTTTGTCGGAATTGGTTCAAACATCAAGATAAAGAGTTCTTTGCAGCCGGAATAAAAAACTTTGTAGCCCGTTGGAATAAGTGCATAAATGTTCAAGGGTATTATGTTGAAATGTACGAAAGTACTGTTTTGTAAAAATAAACGTTTTTTTTTTCTCCAGACCAATTTGTCTCTTTTATCATTGAATGACCCTCGAATATTCCCATACAGAGGAGGCATTTTCCTTGAAAGTCAGCTGCTCAGTGCCGGCGGATAAATGCACTACTGCAGTGCTTGTGTAATCCCCAATTACGATGCAAAGTTCCTTCGGACAAGCACGCATCCATGTCCGAAGATACTCGAACTGCGGCGACTACAGCCGTTACACAATACACGAAATACATTTGCAGTATATTCTCGGCAACAAATAGGTTCAATGGCTGTCTGGACGTCAAGATGTACTCACATCAAATACTCGTTTCCGTATTGAAGTATTACAATGTATTACAATTATGTATCCATGATCCCTTAATCGGAACAGCATTACGACCTAATATAGGAAGAACGTAACGGACTGCTGGTAATAAGCTCCTGATTCGGCTACATACCTAGCTGTAATAGAAATAATCAGAGTAGATCCATGGCACGATAGACAGAAGATATATACTCGCATAGCCCACGTGATCCCATCGTTTGACGGAACTTTACAAACCACGAAATTGTCAGCGGAATTTGAGGGAAACTTTAACGTCTACATCTACACTTAAGCTACATTATATTGTGTGGCAGAGGGTAGTTATGGCATATACATAACTTTCTAATAATCCTACCTGATAATGGTCCGACTGATGAACAATACTCAAGAAATGCCGAACGAGTCTTTTGAAAACCACTTCTCTTGTGTATGAGGTAATTCCCTTCAGATTGTTCCAGAATATCTTAGATACTCCTCTGCTTCTCTATGACAATTGTTTAATTGGTCTTGCCTCTTTAGTCCATATATGACAGCTATTCTGAGGTATTTTCGGTTGTTATTGTATCCAATGTTTTATTGCCAAGCTATTAACCTATGCACGTGCAGGACATTACATTTATTTACTTGCAGTATGAAGTAGACCAATCGTGAACTGTTTGCATGTCTTCCCGCATTTCGATACGGTTGTCTGTTGTTGCAACCTGCCTGTAGACAACATCTTCGTCTGACAACTGCCCCGGACAGCTTACGACGTTATCCTCTACGTCATTTACATACAGAGAATTACAAACATTAATAGCCCTGTAGAGCTCTCCTGGGCTACATCTATCGATTTTTTCCCTTTAAGTTACAACTCTTATTACTGTTTGCTAGAACGTCCTGAAACCAGCCATTTGAGCTGCTACTCGTTAAGCTTTTATCAATGGCGTTTCGCGCAGATTTTTTTAGAGGTTCACTGGAAGGTTGTCTACAAAGTTTCAAATGACTAACACACATGGTTTTATAATAGTATAGAAGAAGTACTCTATGGAAATACATACGGTTATGGTGAATGAAGACTGGTTATTCTAACGTAAAGTGTGAAGAACGTGATGTTAGTAATTGAAAGCAATGTACAAAGATGTAGCAGAATTAGTTGAGTTGGGTTGCCTACAGAATGAAGTCGCCAGATCCAGTTTAGCGCGTAACAACTCACACAAATGTATTTACGAGTAATTTCCGAGATTTTGCAATTTTCTGATGAATGGTATTGGTGAACACATGTTATTGCGTTTTGTCCATCTCGCAATTTAAACCTTTCTGCATCGGTATTGGAGTATTCGTTGTTGTTACCATATTTCGTTAACATTCGCGATATTTGCTACCTGTACTGGTATTACTTTTTCGCTTTCTATACTGATATTTGATTTTGTTGTCTGTATTGGTGTCTGGCTTTTAAGTTAGTTTATATTTATAGAGTGATATCTTAGATACCAGTTGAATTTATCTAATTTGATGCTTTACTTTTGCATTTACGATGCAGACATCTGCATGCTATTCTTCATCGTATTCTTCCGGTTGTTTTGTTTTGTATACGTCTGTATTTTTGGGGCTCTGTGGCTTTTACTTGAGAATATAACTCCCCAGATTCCCCTTCAGGCCCAATATTTATAATTTCGAATTTTTAAGTTTCTGAATTGATTTTTATATTTTGGTTTTATAGGAACCGTTGAATATGACGTCCTAATCGCCATTTTTAAATCAAAGTTGTGTTGCATCTTGAGGCTAGTGATGATGTTATTTATCAAAGTGGACGGGTGTTATCGAAGGCTCTCGTCTTCCCCAATAATTCACCACACTTGAGACACAGTGCCGTACCCCCGGCCGCGAGAGTTCGCCCCTGTTTGGTCTCCGGAGGGGAGGGGCGCACACAGCGCCAGCTGTCACCTCCACATGAAATCACGTAATGCGTTTTTACGTCGCAGGGTGACAGTTATTGGACGGGTGAAGTAATTGCATCGGTTAAACGCTCGAGCGATGTGAGGTGGTGCTGTAATGACATAACAACACAAGTTTTCACCCCAGATGTAAGCATTCCCGTTATACAGTAGTAGGCAAGCATAAGTTCTGTACATTCTGTAATTTCCTGCAGGCGATATTATCGAGTGCGCTACTGCCAAGGCACCCATGTTGATTGGTTTGATTCTGTTTAGAGCGAAGATAACAGAATATCTTGTAGTAGTGAAATCTGTCGTAGGTGTTCTACAGATGAGCAGGATGAAGCCAGAGCATTGTCAACTTGGCCTACTCTTACATGGGCTGAGTTACTTACAATATTGTATACTGTGGAAATATATTTAGACTTCTTATGGGATTTTTGTGAATTGTCACTGGGAGACGTGTGTGGAACTCTTTAAAAAACGACCAACGTTTATTTCCCGTTTTTTACTTTTAATTACTGTTGGTGATTACTTTGACTTTTGCAGTGTTACGTGTTATGTGATTGTTGTGAATTCTACAAAATGCAGTAGCTATGTTTTCACAGTTTGGCTTAGGAGGCCAAAAGTTTCCTTGTGAGACGCTCACAGTTTCTCTGAGAGATAGCTACAGAGTATCCGACAATCGCAGAGGAGGAGTGCTCCAAGCTGCAACTGATTTGGAAATTATTGTATAGTTCGACATACTTTGACACTCGACAGCAAGGCCGGCCGGGGTGGCCGAGCGGTTCTAGGCGCTACAGTATGAACCGCGCGACCGCTACGGTCGCAGGTTCCAATCCTGCCTCGGGCATGGATGTCTGTGATGTCCTTAGGTTAGATATGTTTAAGTAGCTCTAAGTTCCAGGGGACTGATGACCTTAGCAGTTAAGTCCCATAGTGCTCAGAGCCATTTGAACCATTTTTTTCGACATCAAGATGTCTCAACATTCCTTTTGTTGTGATGGAAACAGGAACTATTTGCAGGAAAAGTAGTTATATATGACCTAGTTAACGAATAATAACTTACTACGCGTACATAGTGTTGTTAAGTAAAACTGCAACAATATTCGTTACTTGGGACCTTTTCAGATTCTAGTAAAATAATACAAATAAGTGTAGCCATTCTGAAACTAAGACTGTATTTGAGCTCATAAATCCAACAAAGAAAGGTTCTCAAGCAGCACTGGAGCCTTTTCATATAACGAGTTCTGACAGCTTCCATCTAACAACTTTATGGCGAATCCACCTGAAACACCGCAAAAAGGGTAAAGTATCGTTATATGAATAACTACACCAGCAACAGAGATGTTCAAAAACTTTCACGAATTAGTAATTACAACCAGGAGATTTATCGATTTGCCTTGTGTTAATCCCCACTTACGAGTGAACCATGACTTTTGTTTTATTTCAGATATTTCACTGCACATTCAAATGGCCGTAGTAACACTCTCATAGAATTTAAACTTTCGCTTAAGTTTTCTTCAGATTTCATTTTTATTTCGTTTCATTATCCTTCAGTTAATGTAAATCAACCGTTCTCAAATTTAGCTAACTTTTACATCTTCGGAATATGAGATACCTATGTTCGTCCATCCATTTAACAAATGGGTCGTCCAGTACCTTTAAATTCTATGGCTTCGTGCGCTGTGTTATATTAACGTCACCAGTTTCCACTATTGATGTGACAGATCAGAGTCCTCCCGATAGGATCGTCTACTCCCATGTAATGTTTGCAAACAATGGGGATCGGTGAAGTTTTATTCCTAGCTGACCTGAATATCATGTAGCCCACATATGCTTCTAGTGGGGCTTATTAAATTTAAATTGTATCGAATGAAGAATAAGCTAAAATGCATCAGCTTATTTGTTGTGCTGGCAATATATTTAGAAAATACGTTAAAATGGTACATACCAGCAATCTACTGAACGAAATCACAAGAATAAACAAATTCAGGAGGTTATAAAATAAATAAAATAAATAAAAAAATGTTGTTATTTTGAATATGTTAATTACTCTATCTGTATGATGGTGATTGTGATTGCAATTGTATTTGCTTATCTGGAACGTGGACGTTTAATTATTCGGTATCAGACGCTTGACAATGGCTTTTTCGTAAAGGCAATGTTACTCGTAGTTGACCATGAAATAAAACTGAATAATCGGACTTCGTAATTAAATCGTTTCCAAAGACTGCTGCGGTAGGTGCGGACTCTTAATCTAAATCTCAATATTACAATAATTTGCCAGCCATGCCAATACGTCGTACAGAGGTGATTGTCTACTAAACATAAAAAAGTTACACAGTTAGTTAAATCAGATATATTCAATGAATAAGCCTACAGTTCATAATCCTACTTACTTTTATAAATATAAATTCTTTACAGAATCGAGTGCCTAGTGTGGTTGCAACTCGCAGTATTCTTCTATAACATGAAATATGGCGGTGTGCCAGACAATAAAATAAAATACGTGCTTCTCGCACCACTTCAACCAGAGCTCTCTCTTTCTTAATCAAACATAAGAGTAACGTAATTGTGCTTTTGTTTTATCAGCGACACAGCGCTGCAGTTGTGTGCCATAGGCTTTATTTATTTGTCACTGATTATTTATTTAATTAATATTTCGCGTTTCCGAGGAAACTCACGCTCGGCATGCAAATGTGCCTTTATATTGCCCCCTGAATTGCGAGGCGAAAGGACACACCTGCAGGCGAGCAATTCACCTAAAGGCACAAGAAAATCTAAGTTATCTACAACTATTTACATGACTTACATTACACATTATATACAAAATTTGAATGACGCGGGTGCGCCGTAAAAGTTCTAATGTTGGCAGATAGAGTGCGCGCATGCGCAGAAGCGTCTGTGTAACTGCGGCACTGCCGTTATATCGTACAGTTAGATCACTCGGCACAGTATTGCAGTTCATATTGTTCGTGTGCGCGCGTTTTTCAGTCGTTGCACAAAGAAAATATTCAACCAAGATTACATATGAAGACTACATTCTATGACAGGTAACTTAGTTTTAAATTTACAATAATTGTTATAACACAATACAACTTAGATTGTTGAATGTTCTTAGTTACATAGTATTGTTTTGAAATACTTCAAAGAAAAATGTCCTTATTTTTCAGGTCCGTTGACCTATACACATCGTGTCGTTATTACAGTTCATATTCATCCGCTGCACAATAATTTTTTACAGGTTAGTATCGTCGTGGTAAAGTTTTTTGATCACAGTAACATCGTTGTATAACAACGTGATTAATACATAAGCGTGTCCATTTCTCATTTCCATTATAGTCGTAGTGATGCAGTTCGTTGTGACTAAAAGCATTGCTTATTACAGATCAGACGTGACCCGTCGAGTAATTGGTCCACGTGCAGTTCGTTTTTTACATTCCGTGGAAGCTTGGTTGCAGAACCTCGGACGGCACATAGCTGGCGTCGATCCTAGGACAGTCCATGTAAGAGTGTCCGTCACATTTCGAGAACATTTCACTCCCTGAAGTTCCAACCAAAATTCTTCCACCCGTCGTGTTGTTTTCTGGACAGGCACTTTGTGTCCATTTAATCCAGTTAACATCTTGAAGTTGGGTACTGTAGTAATGTCACTAGACGATGCACGAATTATGCACTTCACATTTCAGTTTTTTGCTGAATATAGCTCACCTAAATGTTCGTAGTTATTAATCAAGGAAATCGTTCATCGCGTTTACATAGATACGCTGCATAATGAATGGCATTAACAGTTTCTTTCACATAGGTTTCCGCGTAGTTGCAGAGTTAGTAATGTTCGTTAATGTCCGTGAACAGTGGTTCACTATGCAATGTCTTTTTGGCACTCGTTTTGTTCAAATTTTTTCATAGTAACAGTTGCACTATACATCAGTTAAAAAAATAAGTAATTATACATACACACGTCACATATTTTCTTAGCATAAACATAATATAGTTGCACATAAACATGTTTACATCATCATTACATCGCTATAGGTTATTACATTGTGTCACATTTGATTACATGAATTGCAGATATTTACATCCTGTTTAGCGGTTTTGCTGGGATGTTATCGATGTTTTTTTTGTGATGTCATCTGAAATTAAGATAGGTTAGACACAACATTCATTACATCAGTAGGCAAGACCAGGCGTTTTAACTACTCAATAAATATTCAAAATAGTAAGAGAGAGAAAATGTTCGATTCCTCGCGTTTTGTGCGTGTGTGTAGAGTGTCTGTGTGGCCTTGACTACTGATAGATGCTTTTCGTGTTGAGAGATGTGCGTCAAATCTATTTCTCAAAGTAAAAGATCGCTTCACAGATGACGTCTGTCAGTTCGTCAGGTGTCACACCAAGTCAGTGGTACCTTCAGTAACAAATGTTCCGTGAAAAATTAATATGTCATCCACTGCTACGTAATCATAAATTTTACTTTAATATTCCGTCTTTCAATTGGAGACGCGCGCTGAAAGAAGATTTCTTCTGTATTCAACTGCGTCACTGGAACCGCTGAAATGAAAATTTCTATACTACTTATTATCTGTGTTGTAACAACAGAGTTTTTCGAGTTGCTTAGCAATATTTTGATGGGTATGACTTTGACATTATTCAGCATGAAATGCTCTAAGATCTCGGTGTGCGTATAGCCCAATAATTTTGTTAGTTCTAGGATGTTGTAACAGATACGCACCAGGATGCGGTATGTTAACAATTATATAAGGTCCTTCATATAGCAGACGCCACTTAGCGTTGCGTCGTTTCAGTGCTACAGATTTATGATGAGTACGAAGTAGTACAAGCATTCCTACCTCGAATTTTTGTTTTCTTTTTATTATGTTTCTGTGATGTTTGTTTCGTATTTGTGCGTGATGTGTCAATGTAGTCAATACTTCTTTTATTTTCTGTTCAGGTGTGATTTCCTTGTCTGACAACTTAGGTAATGGTTCTATCCACTGATCGTTCTGTTTGCAATTGAACATGATCTCGTTAGGTGTGTAATTCGTATCGTAAATATTTAAGTTATTGTGTACGCCTTCGAAAAGACTTAGGTAGGACACCCAATTAGTATGTTTTGATGAAATATAGGTCCTCATGAATCGATTTAATTCTCGGAAAAGTCTCTCAGTCGCGTTACATTGTGGACTAAACCTCGAAATAAATATACTTTTAATGTTATTGTCCTTCAAGAAATTTCTCCATTTGTACCCAGAGTAGTATGCTGCATTATCTGATAGAATTGCTTTAGGTTTTCCCACGTGCGTCAGGTAATCACTTGAGAATCTTCGTATTATAGCATTTGCAGTGGCGGATTTTAAAGCATAAAGTTTTACATGTTTAGAAAATATATCGTAAAAAGCTAAGATATATTTGACGCCTCCAGAGCTTGCTGGATGCGGTCCACTGATGTCAGTACACAGAATTTCCAAGGGTTTACTAGGTAAAATAGAATGTAAATCTGTTTTTGTGGATAAATTCTGAGGTTTTGATTTTTGACATATGACACGTGTTTTTAGTTCCCTGTAAATTTTTCTTCTCATATTGCTAAAATAACAGTATGTACTGAGCTTTGCCAAACACTTTCTCGTCCCATAATGACCCCAAACTAAGTGTGTGTGCCAAATTACTGATTAACATTGAAGTCGCCCCCCAAGAATTCTTCAGCCACGACCTGGGGTTAAGTAGTGACTGTTTCTAGTTTGTTGGATTATCATTTGTACTAGGTACTGACACAGATTGAGGTTGTGCATCAGGTGTCATTTCTATTATATTCACATTCGGATATTGCCTATTATGATCTCCAAACTTTTGCGGTTGTTGTTGCTGTTGCGCATTGTAACTTACCTGTCGGTCGTAAGGTATGCTCCAATTTTGTCCTGGTGGCTGCTGTGGTAAAGCAGAGTTTGAATGAAAGTACTGATCGTTACGAGTCCAACCTTGATGCTGTCTTGGCTCGTAGTTATTATTATTTCTATTTCTGTTTGTGTTTTTGTTATTACCTTTGTATCCGTTGTTACCGTTGTAGTTATTACCGCGGTGCCTTTTGTATGGATTGCCGCATGAAATGTTATTACTGTTGTAACTATTGTTTGTATTGGAATACGCGTGTTGATTTTGATTTCCGTACTGAGACGGCATGTGAGTTTGCTGTTTTTGTTGTACCGCGTATCCAACTGTGGGCGCGCCAGAATTGTGTTGGCAAGCCTGCATGTTTTGCATACCACTAGTGTAAACATTGTGGCTGCTGTTTTGCCGCGCGAAGCGCTGATCTTCAAGTAACATGTCAACCGAATCTAAGGCTGTTAAAAAATAATCTGAATCGTCATCCGGGATATGTAGGAGTTTTTCTTTAATGTTGAAAGGCAATTTGGCCTTCAACGCACGGAGTATATCACGCGTTGCGACTGGTTCGTCTAAAAAATGTCCCATGTTCAAGTATTTTTCAAAATATCTGCGTAAGTTACCATTTTTACTGTTAAAAGTTTCAGGTTCTAAAATTTGTCTTCTGAGTCGCTCCTGGACGGATTGCGACCAGAATTTGTTCAGAAAAGCACGCTCAAACTCACTGTACGTGGTACATACGTCAGCTTGACTGTATGCCCAGACAGCTGCATCGCCTTGGATGTAACCGACAATATATGAAATCTCTTTTTCGGTCACTCCAAGTGCGTGGAAATGCGTTACTAAAAGATTTAAGAAAAATCACCGGATGAATGGTTCGTTTTTCTGGGATAAAAATCTGAAATTGCCTGTGTTTCATTAAGCTTTCATCTTCCTTCGCATTGTGATATGGATTTATTCCACTGTAATTACTGGTATGTTCAGCTGGCGAGTAATTACGATAATGTTGCTGTGGTTTACCATGATAATAGCTTGTGTTTGTGTTTCCACATCGTGGTATGTGTTGTAGTCGTGGTGTGTTTTGTTCTTGTGTATTTGTCGTGTGCGGAATGTGTGTATCATACTCGAATGTATATTGGTTTCTGAACTGTACATTTTGACTGATATTTTCGTTACATTCAGACTGTAGTTGATCGGTGAATTGTCTCATGGGTGCAGTGACGGATTGTACTGCGTCACTGATCAGCTGTTTGTTATTAGTAATGTATTGCGCTACGGAGTCGTGCACAATTGTTGGTAAATTTTCACGTAAGCATCTATCAAAATGTTTGTCTTTGTTCTCAACCCAATCATGAAATTCTTTATTAATATTTTGAAAATGAGCTGTGGCATCTGATTGTAAGATGTCAGTCAGGTGTTGTTCAACATTGTCAAATTTATTCTGTACGTCAGTAATTCGTTTTTCAAGGCTGTCATGTACTGAAGGATATGTTTGAATTTGTTCAGTAAGAACTTCACACGTGACATTAAGGTTTTTTACTTGTGTCTGTAAAAGTGCTACGTCAGTTGTAGTCTTTTCTTGTCTCGTATTGAGCTGGGAAAATTTAGTACTGAGTTCGGTCATCTGTTTGGTCAGTGTGGCGTCTATAAGTTCCACACGCTTACATAAAGTGTCATTACCTATCTTGATTGCTATGAGATCAGATTTGATTTCGTCATTTTGTGTTTTTAACTGTTCATTTTGTGTCTCTAATTGTGCCTTTAAGGTTGCCATGTTTTCGGCGTTTTGTTTCATTAGCATTTGTAACATGTCGGCAATGTTTACCGTTTGCAAGGTCTCTGCCCCCGCCGCGTCATTAGACGTGACGTCATGCATTAACATGGGCTCTGATTGAGATTTTGAAATTTTTGTAGTGGACGGCCTATTGTCAAAATTTTCGTCAACACTTGCGTCAATGTTTGATGAATCGTCACTACCGGTTGCTGTCGTAAAGTCATTTTCTAACACTTGTCTCACGTCCGAGTCGGATTGCGTCTGAATAGTACGTCCTTGCTGTTCCATTTTTGCGTATTGTTTTCTAGTTATTACCATGCCACACGTGATATATGTTTCAAGAAAATTTTTGACACTGATTTTAAAATAAAATGTAGTTGAGCATGAATCGCTCGTAGCAACAATGACTGTCTGTTAATTTAAAAATATAAACTGAATTTGAGATTATTGGTAATGGCTGCTAGCCATGTTACATGATATCGTACAGAAGTCGGCCATATTGTACACTCGTGTATTGGTATTGTTGCATACGTTATTGTTTAGGGAAAAGTACTGAGAATGAAATTTATCACTGAAACTGTTATGCAGAAAAGAACCACTACAGAATTTACTGAAAAGCTAATACACTGAATTATACGTCTGGTCAAGCCTACCAATGCAAAGATGCTGCGTCTTACCTTATTTTGCTGGAAGTTTCATTGCGTCTTCCCGCAAAATTTCAGAATTGGAAAATATCTTCAGATTTTGTTATCTCTCATACATTGACGTCCAGGTCCAGAAAGTTGATTTTTTACGTGAAACAAAGAGAACAATGTAACAAATGACAAAATAACAAGTTCGACACGCAGTCTCCAATATAAAATAAATAAAATGAATAAAAAAATATTGTTATTTTGAATATGTTAATTATTCTATCTGTATGATGGTGATTGTGATTGCAATTGTATTTGCTTATCTGGAACGTGGAGGTTTAATTATTCGGTATCAGACGCTTGACAATGGCTTTTTCGTAAAGGCAATGTTACTCGTAGTTGACCGTGAAATAAAACTGAATAATCGGACTTCGTAATTAAATCGTTTCCAAAGACTGCTGCGGTAGGTGCGGACTCTTAATCTAAATCTCAATATTACAATAATTTGCCAGCCATGCCAATACGTCGTACAGAGGTGATTGTCTACTAAACATAAAAAAGTTACACAGTTAGTTAAATCAGATATATTCAATGAATAAGCCTACAGTTCATAATCCTACTTACTTTTATAAATATAAATTCTTTACAGAATCGAGTGCCTAGTGTGGTTGCAACTCGCAGTATTCTTCTATAACATGAAATATGGCGGTGTGCCAGACAATAAAATAAAATACGTGCTTCTCGCACCACTTCAACCAGAGCTCTCTCTTTCTTAATCAAACATAAGAGTAACGTAATTGTGCTTTTGTTTTATCAGCGACACAGCGCTGCAGTTGTGTGCCATAGGCTTTATTTATTTGTCACTGATTATTTATTTAATTAATATTTCGCGTTTCCGAGGAAACTCACGCTCGGCATGCAAATGTGCCTCTATACATATGCTTCTAGTGGGGCTTATTAAATTTAAATTGTAATTAGGTTAGTTAGGTTTAAGTAGTTCTAAGTTCTAGGGGACTAATGACCTCAGCAGTTGAGTCCCATAGTGCTCAGAGCCATTTGAACCATAAATAGCAGCGGTGATGAACTCTCTCTGAATTCTCAGTCGATGTTAAGGCATCATTAATTTGTTTGTTTACTCGTTTGAGGTTACATCCACATGCTAATCAATTGTTGTTTGCCAATGCAGTTCAGTGAATTGCAACATCAGTTTGATTACACTAAGCGTGCTTTGATTTATGTGTCCCATGCAAAGTCACTCGCCATGCTTCTGTTATAAGCAGCATGTGAGTTTGTTTACATACCTACTACTTCATAAACAGATACACAGATAAGCCAGAATGTTATGGCCGCCGATCTACTGTCGATATAAATCCGTTCAGGCGATAGCAGCGACACATGGCGAGGAATGACTGCTAGTCAAACAAACGCACGGTGCATGTTGTATATCACAAGGGCAAGAGCGTGATGGAATGGAGTGTGTTGAGCGGTTCGATGAACACAATCCCGATTTCCAGTTGATGTGTTGGCTCTCCCGTCTCGACACATCTAAACCCGATCGAAGACATCTGGGCATGTGGCGTCAGAGCTCATGGCACCCCTCCCCGGAATTTACGGATTTAGGTGACTTGTGTGTGCAGATGTGATGCCAGCTCCGTCCACTGACCTACCAAGGCTTCACTGCATCCCTGCCACGACACGTCCACGTTGATACCCGTGCCAGAGGTGGACATACCGGCTGTTAGGTGTATGGTCATAATGTTGTAGTTGATCAGTGTAGTTTCTGCGTTAAAGTATAGACAGTCGTTAATGAGTGAAAAATGTATGCTGAGGGCTTCAAATGTTGATTACCTTTTAGTTCCTACGTGTGTAGGGCCATATTACTTGTGGCTCACTGTGTTGAATAGCAGATGTCGGGATTATGGAGACTACTTTGTTGTCCTTAGGAGCAGTGATTTTGTAGTCACTCTAGTCTTTTGAGTGTTATCATTAATGTCACTGATTTTCCTACTCTTTTTAGAATTATACTTAGTGTCAATGATATTTCTGTTAAACGTAGTTGGCAAATGTTAATGTTTCACAAAACAGTTTCTTCCATTTCCATAGACGGAGAGGTAATGTCAGATGCAGCTCGCATCGGGGAGAGACTCGAACGAGTTTTATTGCGAAGAACCTTCCATTTGTTTCCATTAATCTACTAAGAGGAACCACCGAAATGTAGATCTTGTTGGTCGGAAGAGACTAAGAAACCACAGTCAACCCCAATGCGAGTCGTCTACACTACCACAACGCCGCCTGTTGCAAATAAAACAAATAACGAGACTTGTTATATCATCAATCCAAAGGTTTATTCGGTTGGTAACTGTGGTTTCAGGTGGTATTGGCCGCGGTATCGCGGTCGCACATTTTAGCAGCCAGACGATATTCTCCAGACGTCGCGTTGGTGGCCAAGCGTCAACACATTCAGCGTCTCTCAAGAGCTGCGCGGTGTGATGTACAGACCTCCTAGGTGGGCGCGGAGGACACCGGAGTGATCTGCCGACAAATATAAATTTCAAAATTATAAACATCGCCCTATTATGGTGAGTTGATATAACATCTGCAAAGGAAAGTCCTTCATTATCGTAGGACCACATGTTAATAAACGGTCGTTTTCTGTATCCATAGAAGGGATGTTTCTATTGCGCCAACTCATGAACCCTAAAATACTAATTATCGCAAATATGACAATTACCGACAGTGAATGTTTCCCTATTTACTCCTCCCGGAGTGTTATCTATTGTGGTGAAATGATCTACTAAATTATTGCATCATGATGGTAGATAGTTGTAACAAGGATCAGAATATTTGTGAGATAGTCGATATCTCACGCAGACGCATGTATTATCCTCACCTGAACTATATTCATTAAGGAACGGAGAGAATTGTGACTGTTGCTAAATCCATCCATACCAAAATAGTAGAGTTTCTTAAAACAAGTTGTGTAAATGATCAGTTCAAATTCGGAGAGCTTCAAGGATAAATACGGGACAGAAAAAGAAACGATCATGCAGCATAAGAAATGGGATTAAAATACCAAGTATAATCGTGGGAGGCTGAGGGTGAAACTGCGCTGAGAACTTGATAACTGTTATGGGCGGGCGGGGACATAGGAGAACGTTTTCTGAAAGGCTCTCCCTCATCTGAAAGTGTAGGCAACGGAATTGTATGTACCACTGATTCTTGAGTTTAAGTATATGCTACCAATACTAGAGCTAAAAGATACGTATGCCGCGAAAGGATTTTGTATCTGATCAGAGTTCACAATTGGTATAAATGTACAGCAGACTATGGGTACCGAGAAAGTTTATGGGTCGACCAAAGAATTTTGTAGCCATGGTGATATATCTAAACTGACACCATTTCAGTTATGTTAAAAATCGTAAAACTCTATACTCGAATAATATCTTGAAGATTCCCCTTCTGAAGGGAGCTACCATGTGATCATGAAACGAGAAATACACTTAGAAACCAAAATCTGTTGTCCTTTACACAGATCGAAGTACCACTCACCGTAACAGCACCGCCTTAATCCTCCCCCTGCAGCCGTCTCTGCAGCAACTCCACGAAAAAGGCGTCCAGTGTGAACTGACGCTCGTGTTGGAATAGATCTTATTACTTTCATGTTATCTAACACGTGAAGTGATTCACAATTTGTGCTAGTTCCTGTCATATAAAAGTATAACGAATTGTAACATTAATCAAAAATTAGCACGGTTCAGGTATCGAAATTAAGAATATGGTAATTCAATTTAGTATCCAACTAACACAATTCGTTTCACATCTCAGATACTATTAATACTAACAAGTAACTAATATCCCATTATCTTTAACATTTTCTGTGTACGACTGGTTAATGATGTGCTTCTTAGGTTATGCCGTGTTGTTGTTCCTGCTTTATGGTCAACATTTCAACAAGTGACCGAGCCATTTTCTTCATATCGTGAGACGTTTCCTGACTGATACGAGTCAAGCAGAGAATACATTACCGCAAAGTTCGTAGCACATGAAGTTGATGGCTGGGACGTCAGTTGAAGTATTGTGCACAAAATGAACACAACAATTCGGCCTAACACCCGGAAGCAGACCAGTAACTAGTACCATCTTCGAGAGTAAGTTATCATGTAATGGGATAACGAAAAATTCACTTTGAATCTAAATGCTGCTATTCCTACTACTGTTGTAATTTACACTCACCGAAACAGAAAAGGCTTCTTTCTTTTCCTGCAGCCGCTTCTGCAGTATCTCCTCAAAAAACGAGTCCAGGGTGAACTGACACTCCTGTAAGGAAAAGAACTTATTAGTTTTATTAGTCGTAGAGCATGCTTGCTAATTCAGAGATAGCGCTAGTTGTTTACATATACATGTGTTACAAATTCTTACATTTATTTCGAATTTTTGGCATATAGGCAGTGATAGTGAGTATTCACTGACTATCAGTAGTATCAGCTAGAAATCTGTTCTTCCGACATTCACTACCATTATCCTACGTATTATGAGTTGAACTGGAATGACAGAGGCCTACAATGTAACTTCCTGAGCCATTGTCTTTTTATTACGAGCTCCTCCTTGTTCTTTGTCTGTAAAGGAAAGTAAATGGGCCTGTAACAAGTTTTGCTAACAGTTCCTGTTTCTCTGTTCTCTGACTAAACTGAACATTTCCTTTGGTCAGTCTCATATTAAACACGGTCAGCAGGTAATTGGTTGGGCAACCAGATGGTCTGCAATGTCGTCTTCAACCAGTCGATCGCGTTCGCAGCATATTTAGTGCGCCTCTGCCCCTAGAATATTTTTCACCATAATATATATGATTGTTAAGTTTAGAGTTAATAGATCAGCATACTCCGAAAGGAACATAACTGGTATACAGGCTGGGCCGGAAGACTTGCTCTTATTAAGTGATTTAAGTTGCTCCACTACTCCGAGGATATTTACTTCTACGTTACTCATGTTGGCAGCTGTTCTCGATTCGAATTCTGGAATATTTACTTCGTATTCTTTTGTGAAGGTATTTCGGAAGGCAGTGTTTAGTAACTCTGTTTGGCAGCACTGTCTTCGACAGTATCTCCATTTGCTATCGCTCAGAGAAGGCATTGATTGTTTCTTGCCGCTAAAATACTTCACATCTGACCAGAATCTCTTTGGATTTTCTGCCAGGTTTCGAGACACAGTTTCGTTGTGGAAACTGTTATTGGCATCTCGCATTGAGGTCCACGCTAAATTTCGAGCTTCTGTAAAAGATCACCAATCTTGGAGATTTTGCGCCTTTTTAAATTTGCCATGTTTCTTTCGTTGTTTCTGCAATAGTGTTCTAACCCGTTTTGGGTACCAAGGAGGATCAGCCCCATCGTTTGTTAATTTATTTGGTATAAACCTCTCAATTGCTGCCGATGCTATTTTCTGAATTTAAGCCAGATCAGGTCAACACTTATATTATTAATTTGGAATGAGTGGAGATTGTCTCTCAGGAAGGCGTCAAGTTAATTTTTACCTCCTTTCATGAATAGGTATATCTTTCGCTAATTTTTCGAGAATTTGGGGATTGCAATATTCAGTTTCGCTACGACAACCCTGTGTTCAGTAATCTCTGAATCGGTTTTGATGCTCGTTATGAACTCAGGATTATTTGTTGCTAAGAGGTCAAGTGTGTTTTCACAACTATTCACGTGGTCTCATGAACTAACTGCTCGAAATAATTTTCAGAAAATGAGTATAGGACAATTTCGAATGATATTTTATGCGTAACTCTGGATTAAAACTCGTACTTTCCACAAACATATTGAGGGTAAATAGAAGTCATCACCAACTGTTATCGTATGAGTCGGGTAAGTGTTTGGAATCAAATTCAAGTTTTCTTTGAACCTTTCAGCAACTGTCTAATCTGATTTGGGAGGTCGCTAAAAGGATCCAGTTATTATTTTATTCCGGTTGCCAACGATGACCTCTTCCCAAACTAACTCACAGGAAGTATCTACTTCAATTTCGCGAAAAAATTAAATACTTCTGACAGCAACAAACACGCCACCGGAACCGTGTTTAGCCTATTTTTTCGGAACACCATTAGGTTCTTCGCAAAAATTTCGCGGAGCTTATATCCGGTCTTAGCCAGCTTTCAGTGCCTATAACGATTTGAGCATCAGTGCTATCTATTAACACTTGGAGCTCTGTTACTTCCAAAACACAGCCACAACAATTTACAACTGTTGTACCAATGGTTCCTGCATCTATGTTCTCCCTGTGTTCAGCGTGCACCCTTTGTGCCTGAAGACCTTCTTGTTTTCCCGAGCCCCCCAAACCTAAAAAACCGCCCAGTCCATGCCACATAGCCCCTGCTACCTGTGTGGCCGCCTCCTGCTTATAGAGCACACCTGACCTCTTTAGCAGAACCCGAAACCCAACCACCCTTTGGCGTAAGTCGTGGAATCTGCAGCCTACACGGTCGCAGAACCGTCGGAGCCTCTGATTCAGACCCTCCACTCGGCTCTGTACCAGAAGTCCGCAATCGGTTCTGTCGACTATGCTGCAAACGGTCACCTCTGCTTTCATCTTGCAAGCAAGACTGTCAGCCTTTACCACTTCTGTTAGCCGCTCGAAACCAGAGAGACTCTCTTCTGATCCAAAGTGACACACATCATTGGTACCGACGTGAGCAACCACCTGCAGTTGGCTGCACCCTGTGCTCATCATGGCATCTGCGAGGACGCTTTCCACATCTGGAATGACTCCACCCGGTATGCACACGGAGTGCACATTGGTTTTCTTATCCTTCTTGTCAGCCAAGTCCCTGAGGGGCCCCATAAGGCGCCTAACGTTCGAGCTAACAACTACCAATAATCCCACCCTCCGCAATTGCCCGGATCTTGCAGGCTGAGTGGTTTCCTGTGATACAGGACAGGCGACAGCATCTGGCTCAACGACAGTGTAAGCCACAGACAGCACCTGGTGCCTGTTTGTCAGACAGACTGGGGAGGCCTTACGTGCGGCCGCCTGGGAAGTCTTTCTCCGCCTGCTACGTCCTGGGGCGACCTCCCACTCGACCACAGGTGAGGGGTCAGCCTCAGTGCGAGCAGTAAGTGGGTTGGTCACCGGTGAGGACCGTGCTGGACGTCCGTTGGATCCCCACGGCCGGCCCACAACAGAGGTGGCCATCCACTGCAGCCTCAAGCTGTGTAACCGAAGCCATCACAGCCTTAAGCTGAGAGCGAACTATCACCAATTCGGCTCGCAGCCCCACGCAACAATCGCAGTCCCTGTCCATACCAAAAACCGTCGAAAAGTAAACGATGCAGATAAACGGACTATCAGCAGGTGCTCCGCAAATCTACTATAGACCCTGACGAAAACGCACGAACTGTGTCTAGTAATACTCAGATATTCAGAAACCTAACTACCGAAGCACTCAGGTGAAACTAAATAATTTGTCCCTGATTAGGAACTTTTAATACGTCACAAAATCGGTTTACTTTGTAACGCAAACGAAAACGCGAGAACTGTGCCTATTAGATATTGAAATTTAACGCAGAAGCCAAAACTAAACTATTAATCAGTTACTTCCCTGTTGCTGCTTCTGTCGGATATGGCGAGAAGAATTTGACACAGCACTGGAAGATCTAAGTCGACACACGGACCATGGAGTTGACGACATTCCGTGTGTGCTTCTAACATCCTCCGGAGAGTCAGCCATGTCTTAACTACTCCATCTCCTATGCAAGAAGTATGAGACAGAGAAAATAACTTCACACTTCAAGAACAATTTAAAAATTCCAATCCCAAAGGCTGCAGGTGCTGAAAGGTGTGAATGTTACCGTATAGTCGGCTTAATAACACATGCTTGCAAAATATTGACACAAATTATTTAGAGAAGAATGGAGAAACTAGTAGATGTCGACCTCGGGAAATATCAGATTGGTTTCCGCAGAAGTCTAGGAACACGCGAGGTAATACTTACGCTATGACTTACCTTAGAATACAGGTAAAGGGAAGGCCAACTTTTGTTTATAGCTCCTGTATACTTAAAAAATGCTTTTGTCAGTGTTGGCTGTCATATACTCTTTGAAATTCTGAAGGTAATGGAGGTAAAGTAGAGGGACCCAGGGCTTATTTACAGCTTGCACAGAAACCAAATGGCAGCAGATGGGTATGAAAGGGAACAGTGGCAGAGAAAGGGAGGAGACAGCGTTGTAGCATATCCCTAGTGTTATTCAATCCGTACGTTAAGAAGACTGTGAATGCAATCAGGGAGAAATTTGTTGAAGGACATACAGTTCAGGGAGAAAAAGTTCGAGGTTTGCTGCTAACAGTGAAATTTTCTCGGAGACGGGAAAGGACTTGGAAAAGCAATTGAATGGATGGGCAATGTGTTAGAAGTTCGATGTAAGATGAACATCAAGAAAAGCAACACAAGTGTATTGGAATGCAGGAGAATTAATTCAGGGCAAGCTGAGGGAAGTAGGAACTGAGTTACTTAAAGTAGTAGATGATATAATAGATTATGACCAAAGAAGGAAGGATATGAAATATATACCGGCAATGTTAATAAAAGGGTGTCTGAAGAAGAGATATTTGTTAATACCGATTGTAGATTTAAATGCTGAAAGTCTCTTCTGATAGTTTTTGTCTGGAATGTAGCAATGTACGAAAATGAACCGTGGACATAAACAGTTCACACAAGAAGGGAATAGCGCATTTGAAATGTGTCACTGTAGCATAACGCTGAAAATTAAATGGGTAGATCACGTAACTAATGAGGAAGTACTGAACATAAATTGGGAGAAAAGAAATATGTGTCATAACTTGACTAAAAGGAGGAAGAGCTTGACAGGACAAATTCTGAAAGGTTGAGTAAAAATTAGTGAAGGAAACCAAGAGATGAATACGGTAACCAAGTATGTAAGTTGCAGTGGTTGTTCGAAGATGCAGACACATGCCCAAGATAGAGTACCGTGGAAACCCACATCAAACGAGTTTTCGGACTGTAGACCGCAACAGCAACAATTTTGCCTATGCATTTACGTTCATACAGAACACCACAAGCCACCTTATGGTGGGCCGTACCATGCACCATTACCAGATATTTCATGTAATATTCCATTCGCAAACTGAGCTGGGGAAAAAAGACTATCAATGTGCCGCTCTACGAGCCCTAATTTATCTTGTCTTCGCGGTCCGTACGCGTAATGCACATTTGTGACAGTAGAATCGTTCTCAGTCAGTTGTAAATGTCTGTTCTCTAAATTGTCTCGAAAGTGATTGATGAAAAGAACGTCGTCTTCCCTTAGGAATTCCCATTGCGTTTACGAAACACCTCTGTAACACTTGCCAGTTGATCGAATCTACCGACAACAAATCTAGCAGCAAGGCTCTGGACTTCTTCGATGATTTCGTTTAATGCGACCAGCTGAGTTTCCCAAACACTCGAGCTATACTCAAGAACTGGTCACTCTTCTGTTCTACTCGCAGTCTCCTTACTAGGAGATCTACGCTTTCCTAATACTGTCTCAGTAAACAAAAGCCTTCCCTACTGCAGTCCTTAAATGCATGTTATATTTCATTTCGCTTTGCAACAATTCGCCTGCATATTTAATCCACGTGATTGTGTAAGTAGGTCAACATAAATTCCAGTTTAATTTAATTGAATTTATTGCAAAGACTTTTAGACCTGTTATCTGGAAACTCTAACGGGTCGTACATATTCGTTAATCATGGTGACATACAACGTTTTAAGTTACGTAGGTAGTAGCAAATCATGTTGACAGCAAACTTCGGTGATACTAACGTACAAATAAAGCCGGGTATTTGAAAGATAATAATAAGTTTAAATAATCAACATTAAATAAAGGGTATTAACTGAGGATCCAAGTGAATGACTTCCATCTCATATTACAAGATACGTTACTAGCAGCCTCGGAAGAGCTTGAGGTTTTTCGATTAACTCCAACTTTACTTACTTCTAAACCTATTCTTGCTACACTATTCTATATCGCTAACAGTGGTATGTGTGTGTCTCGGCAGTCCTCGATTCTACGCATACCCGTGTGGGTGGCCTTTGCATTCTTTCTCTTCTTTCCTTTTTACTTTTCTGTTATTGTTAGCATATCGCAGTCTGTCTGCAGTCTCTCTGTACCTGAAAAAAAAGAGACTCTCAGAACGACATGACCAGCCGAACCTTCCTATCCACATTCACAGACTGATGTGTTGCTACGTCCCAGTCGAAGCACATGGTTTAGGTATGGATCGCGACCTGTTAACCGCTGCATCATACCTCGAGTAGGCGCAGCGTCGCAAAGTTTGAGTCTGTTCCTAGTGCTTGGTAATACGCTATAAACACGCCTTGCCATACTGCTAGTGTCCCAGTCAGACTACCAATCATCTAAATTCTGGGCTCTTAAATGTCGTTTATTAATAACCTGTGTTCCGGTTCCAAATGGTTCAAATGGCTATGTGCACTATGGGACTTAACATCTCAGGTCATCAGTCCCCTTGAACTTAGAACTACTTAAACCTAACTAACCTAAGGACATCACACAACACCCAGCCATCACGAGGCAGAGAAAATCCCTGACCTCGCCGGGAATCGAACCCGTCTCCATCCAGTCGTCATTGAGCTATCCACCTTACGAATTGTGGACATGATAGTAGTTCCCTTAACCTTTTCAGTCAACAATTTATTCAGTCTTTGGCAGATGTCTAATTGCAGGTGTATTCCTTCAGTTTCCTGAAGCAAAGTTTTGAAGCGCGTCTTAATAGCCCTGTATTCATGGAGCCTACTACTGCCCTCCGATTGCCCTAGAGTATGTTCGTTCTTCTTGTCGATCGTACCCTTCACCTCAGAGTGGAAAGTTCAAGGCTCTAAGGCATCGTAGTCTGATTGTTTACCTTTTTCCTAGGAATATAAATGTCCTGTGCTCTTTGCAAGAGTTCAGTTAGTAATTGAGCACCCAAAACTACATGAACCGGAAGAGATTCTATTGTAAATACTCCGAGGTAGACTACTAAGCCATCTCAATCAGATTTAGTGATGCCTAACTCAATTCTGCTTTCCTCAGCTTGTCTTCTGTATTATTGTCATTTCCCTCTTCGACGATAATTGTATTATGGCCACTGTATGTTAAGTACTGGAGCACTTGTCAACTATTAATATTAGCTGCTGACATGCGGTTGCTAAAGTGACATCTGTGTTAGTAACTACACCAGCTTATTGTTCGAATGTGCTCGGCTGGTCTTCAAGATTTAAAACAATGAGCTGTAGTTCCTGTATTGCTTCCTTTAGTACATCCCCTCGTTCGTTAGTTTGCCTACTGTGCCACAGAAATGATTATACATCTGTTGTCACAAGAAGACACGCAACTTGTCTATATAGAGAAACCGCTCTGACTTTACCTATATAAGGTACGATAGGGTGAGAGTAATGCATGCTTACTACAACCCACTTTGTCTGCAGTCCTTCACTTCTATTGTGACCCTGTGCTTGTCCAACAGCGTTGCCACCTTGGGTCACACTGTATTTCCATTTGTAACGGCCGTGGCATTCATTCCCTCATCGTGGCCAGTACCTGTTAATATATCCGCACGAAAATGTGGGAGCTCATTCTTTCTACAGTATGGTTCATGCAAACTAAACATATTAACACTCAGCTGGTCAGTTTGTTTTCGTATTTCAGTCATTGTCAATTTACATCGAGCAGCATTTATCTGTACTATGTTTATCCTTTTACGTGTTTCGATTGCCAACAAAGCCCTTCGGAGAAGGAAGGCCTGGTTCAAAGATAAAGCGTCCAAACCCTTATATAAAATCCACGTATTAATGCTCAGTGTCGAATGGTACTTTTACTCTCTTAAACGCCTGTCGAAGGAGGCCACATAATTATTTAAACTCAATGCATATGTTATTTACTCTCAAATGAATTCTGTGTAGTGCATCTGGCGTAGGATACGTAATAGATTTTCCTTTCTGATGCCCACCTCTGAAAATATGTCTTAGAGCAACCTGTAACACACTGGGAGCCTCCAAACTACTTAATAAGACATTCACTTCTAAATTATTATCTGATTTGTATGTGTGTATTTGAAAATCATTTTAGTAGGACTCGAAATATTAGAAATACTTTTTTGTATAGTATAGGAGTACCTGATTTTCACTGCACTTTACTGTTTTGCGATTGTTGTACTCGTTAATGTTACTGCTAGAGACGCCTAGCGGAACAACTGCAGAACTGTTTTCTTGTTTTCTGGTGCATAGCGGTAGCGTGGGTTGTAGGCAGACCAGGTCTTTTTGTGCCGGATAGGGTGTGACCCATACAGGTGGAACGCCGTGACATGCCAGAGGTGCGTGAACTTCTGTGTATGACTAACTGCCCATTCTTCAGCAGGAACCGAAACTAGAAACGATAGCGATAGTGCACTTTGAGGTCTGGATTTAAGTCGACTTTCAATCGAATTCCAGTGAGTTATTGGTTATAAGTGGAACATGGCGCTGGCCAATCAATTTCTAGGACCTTATATAGAATGCCTAAAAGGCAAGTCATTGTAGAAAGACAGGAGATACTGGACTCATTTGATGAAAGAAGGAAATGTGAAAATGCAGCAGACGAAGCAGCAAACAGGAAACTCATACTGTCTGCAAACCTCTATTTTTCCTTACTCCGCCGTAGTGGGGATCCAAAACACTCGGGCAGTATTCAGGAATTTGTCGCACTACTGTTCTATATACAGTCCTCTTTGTAGATGAACTACACTTTCCTAAGACTCTCCCAGCAAGCCGAAGCCACTCCTGCTACTGTTCTCACGTGCTCGTTTCACTTCATATCGCTTTACAACTTTACGCCTAGAAATTAATCCCCTTGAATGTGTATACGAAAATTACAGTATTGTTTTTTTTTTCCCTTTCATCTGCATTAAGAAATATCTGTTTACATTTAGAGCAAGTTACCCTACATCACACTAAAAGGAAATTCTAAGCCATCGTATACCCATGTACAGTCACAAAACGACGATACAGTCTTCTTACGTCTTATACTAAAAGGTCACCTCAAGCCTTAGCAGACTTCTCCCCAGCCTATCCGTTGTTGTCCACAAATCATTGCCTCACAGACGCTGCCTTATGACATGGTTTTTTGTCATCCTTACATAAACAATCATGTTCTCCATATGTTTCCCTACTGTAGACAGTACATTATGCTGTAAAATGTGTTATTCTTCAGCGTTTAAAGCTTAATAATTGCAACATTTCGAGCACACCATAACCAAGGAAAACACCCCAATTCCGTGACACCACATCCCTAGTTCTTCATTTTTGGCGATATACAGGGTGAGTCACTAATTATTGCCACCTAGGATAACTCCGAAAGTATGATGGTAGCTGAGATGAATGTGGGACAAAAAATGTATAGGAAAACGGGGGCTATAATATGACGTTGATTTTTTTATGCTAGATGGGGTCGCGTCAGAGATAAGAAGGTCAACTTTGTTTCTTTACATGGGATGCCATAGTTTGGTACTTACTATCTGATAGTGGCTATCGAGACGAATCCAATTACGTGTAACAGCGATGGCCGGCCGATGTAGCCTCGCGGTTCTAGGCACTTCAGTCTGGAACCGCGCGACCGCTTATGTCGCAGGTTCGAATCCTGCCTCGCGCATGGGTGTGTGTGATGTCCTTAGGTTAGTTAGGTTTAAGTAGTTCTATGATAAGAATGGAGGAGACATAACGAAATGCTTCAATTAAAAGTGGTGTAAGGGAGGTGATGCTGTCTTTCGCCCATACTACTCACTGTCTACATCGTAGAACCCATGACGAAGTTTCCAAAGTGTGCTCAAAATTCACAGTAAGAAATTACCACTGATAAGATTTGCTGGTGCCATTGCTATCCTCGGTTGAAATGAATTACAGGACCTATTGAATGAAATTAATAGTGTTCCGAGTAAAGAATAGGTACTGAGAGTAAACCGAAGAGAGACGAAAATAATTAGAAGTAGAAGAGAAACAGAACAGCGAGAAAACATCACATCTTGGGATCAAGAAGTACACGAAGTTAAGGAACTTTGTTATCTTGGAAGCAAAACGACCCATCAACCCATCTTGGACGAGGCAAGAAGAACATATAAAGCAGAGTAGCACAGGAAAAGGAGGCGTTCCTGGACAAAAGAAATCAACTGGTACCAAACGTATGTCGTAAGTTGAGTACGAAATTAATGAGGATGTACGTTTGTAACACCGCATGGTACAGAAGTGAATTACACTCCTGGAAATGGAAAAAAGAACACATTGACACCGGTGTGTCAGACCCACCATACTTGCTCCGGACACTGCTAGGGGGCTGTACAAGCAATGATCACACGCACGGCACAGCGGACACACCAGGAACCGCGGTGTTGTCCGTCGAATGGCGCTAGCTGCGCAGCATTTGTGCACCGCCGCCGTCAGTGTCAGCCAATTTGCCGTGGCATACGAAGCTCCATCGCAGTCTTTAACACTGGTAGCATGCCGCGACAGCGTGGACGTGAACCGTATGTGCAGTTGACGGACTTTGAACGAGGGCGTATAGTGGGCATGCGGGAGGCCGGGTGGACGTACCGCCGAATTGCTCAACACGTGGGACGTGAGGTCTCCACAGCACATCGATGTTGTCGCCAGTGGTCGGCGGAAGGTGCACGTGCCCGTCGACCTGGGACCGGACCGCAGCGACGCACGGATGCACGCCAAGACCGTAGGATCCTACGCAGTGCCGTAGGGGACCGCAACGCCACTTCCCAGCAAATTAGGGACACTGTTGCTCCAGGGGTATCGGCGAGGACCATTCGCAACCGTCTCCATGAAGCTGGGCTACGGTCCCGCACACCGTTAGGCCTTCTTCCGCTCACGCCCCAACATCGTGCAGCCCGCCTCCAGTGGTGTCGCGACAGGCGTGAATGGAGGGACGAATGGAGACGTGTCGTCTTCAGCGATGAGAGTCGCTTCTGCCTTGGTGCCAATGATGGTCGTATGCGTGTTTGGCGCCGTGCAGGTGAGCGCCACAATCAGGACTGCATACGACCGAGGCACACAGGGCCAACACCCGGCATCATGGTGTGGGGAGCGATCTCCTACACTGGCCGTACACCACTGGTGATCGTCGAGGGGACACTGAATAGTGCACGGTACATCCAAACCGTCATCGAACCCATCGTTCTACCATTCCTAGACCGGCAAGGGAACTTGCTGTTCCAACAGGACAATGCACGTCCGCATGTATCCCGTGCCACCCAACGTGTTCTAGAAGGTGTAAGTCAACTACCCTGGCCAGCAAGATCTCCGGATCTGTCCCCCATTGAGCATGTTTGGGACTGGATGAAGCGTCGTCTCACGCGGTCTGCACGTCCAGCACGAACGCTGGTCCAACTGAGGCGCCAGGTGGAAATGGCATGGCAAGCCGTTCCACAGGACTACATCCAGCATCTCTACGATCGTCTCCATGGGAGAATAGCAGCCTGCATTGCTGCGAAAGGTGGATATACACTGTACTAGTGCCGACATTGTGCATGCTCTGTTGCCTGTGTCTATGTGCCTGTGGTCCTGTCAGTGTGATCATGTGATGTATCTGACCCCAGGAATGTGTCAATAAAGTTTCCCCTTCCTGGGACAATGAATTCACGGTGTTCTTATTTCAATTTCCAGGAGTGTATTTCCTGTGAGGAAACCGAAAACGAAGAGAATCCAAGTGTTCGCGACGTGTGCGACAGAAGATTGTTGGAAAGTAGGTGGACTGATAAGGAATGAGGAATTTCACATCTACATCTACATCTACGGGACTACTCTGCTATTCACAATAAAGTGCTTGGCAGAGGGTTCAGTGAACCACCTTCAGGCTGTCTCTACACCGTTCCACTCCCGAGGGGCACTCGGGAAAAACGAGCACTTAAATTTTTCTGTGCGAGACCTGATTTCTCTTGTTTTATTGTCATGATCATTTGTCCCTATGTAAGTTAGTGCCAACAGAATGTTTTCGCAATCGGTGCAGAAAAACGGTGATTGAAATTTCATTAGGAGGTCCCGTCGCAACGATGAACGCCTTTGTTTTAGAGATTTTCATCTCAATTCACGTATCATGTCTGAGACACTATCTCCCCTATTTCGCGATAATACAAAACGAGCTGCCCTTCTTTGTACTTTTCCGATGTCATCCGTCAGTCCCACTTGATGCGGATGCCACACCGCACAGCAATACTCCAGAATATGGCGGACAAGCGTGATGTAAGCAATCTCTTCAGTACACCTTTTGCACCTTCCACGTGTTCTGCCAATGGATCGCAGTCTTTGGTTTGCTCTACCCACAAAATTATCTAGGTGATCGTTCCAATTTAGGTTATTTGTAATTGCCGGCCCTAAGCATTTAGTTGAATTTACAACCTTCAGATTCGTGTGACTTACAGCGTAATCGAAATTTAGCTGATTTCTTTCAGTACTCATGTGAATAACTTCACACTTTTCTTTATTCAGGGTCACTTTTCGCACCATATAGATATCTTATCTAAATCATTTTGCAAGTCGTTTTGATCATCTGATAACTTTACAAGAGGTAAATGACAGCATCAACTGCAAACAGTCTAAGTAGGCTACTCAAATTGTCTCCTATGCGGTTAATATAGATCGGCAACAATAGAGGGCCTATAGCACTTCCTTGCGGAACGCCGGATATTACTTCTGTTTTACTCGATGCCTTTCCGTCTATTACTACGAACAGAGACCTTTCTGACAGGAAATCACGAATTCAGGCGCACAACTGAGGCGATACTCCGTAGGCAAGCAGTTTGGTTAGAAGACGCTTGTGAGGAACGGTGTCGAAAGCCTTCTGGAAATCTAAAAGTATGGAACCAATTGAAATCCCCTATCGATAGTACTTATTACTTCATGAGTGTAAAGAGCTAGTAGTGTTTCACAAGAACGATATATTCTGAATGCGTGCTGACTATGAGTCAATAAATCGTTTTCTTCGAGGTAGTTCATAATGTTCGAATACAGTATATGTTCCAAAACCCTACTCCAAATCGACGTTAGTGATATATGTCTGTAATTCAGCGGATTACTCCTACTTCCCTTTTTGGGTATTGGTGTGACTTGACGAATTTTCCAGTCTTTAGGTACGGATCTTCCTGTGAGCGAGTGGTTGTATATAATTGCTACATATGGTGCTATTTTATCAGCATACTCTGAGAGGAACCTGACTGGTATACAATCTGGACCGAAGGGCTTGCCTTTATTAAGTGATTTAAGCTGCTTTGTTTCAGCGAGGATATCTACTTCTGTGTTTCTCATCTTGTCAGTTGCTCTTGATTGAAAGTCAGGAATATTTACTTCGTCTTCTTTGGTGAAGGAGTTGCGGAAAACCGTATTTATTAACTCTGCTTTAGTGGCACTATCATCAGTGACTTGACCGTTGTTATCGCGCAGTGAAGGTATTGATTGCGTCATGCCACTGGTGTTGTTTATGTATGACCAGAATCTCTTTGCGTTTTCTGCCAGATTTCGAGACATAATTTCGATGTGGAAATTGTTAAAAGCACCTCGGATTGAAGTAGGCGCCATATTTCGAACTTCTGTAAAACTTTGCCAATCTTGGGGATTTTGCGTTCTTTTAAATTTGGCATGCTTTTTTCGTTGCTTCTGCAACAACGATCTGACCCATTTTGTGTACCATGGGGGATCAATACCATCACTTTTTGTTTTATGTGGTATATATCTCTCAATTGCTGTCGATACTATCTCTTTGAAAACATTTCTCACATTTTCTATACTGACAGGATCAGATCGGAAGGAGTGAAGACTGTCTCTTCAAAAGGTGTTAGTGCATTTTTATCAGCTTTTTTAAACAGATATACTGTGTGTTTCTTTTTCTCCGCAAAATAGAGGAGGAAAGGAACATAAGGAAACCGACGTTTCGAGGCATAAGGAAACAAATTCCATGGTGCTAATACAACAAATAATTGAGAATATGTGCCGAATATGTTTCTCTGAGATGAAGAGATTGGTACAAGAGAAGAAATCGCGTGGAGCCGCCACAAACCAGTCAGTAGAATGATGGAAAATGGAAAAAGATGATAACTGGTACGAGCTTAGGACTCCACGATTATTTTCAGTTTCAGTAAAAACTGCTGCATAAATAAAATTACTGAAATCAATACGATGTAAAAGGTTTAATCTATTAAGTGGGCATGTTCGCTCTCAGTTCAACGAATATATCGGACCACAGCAACCTGTCGCTTGTAGCTAATGGGAATGATGAATTCAAAGCCGAGACGTATTATGACGTTATTACTAAAGTTTGATCCTACATCAGTTAAAATAATGCATTCTCAAAGTTTTAACGATTTTCAATGTTTTTACTGCCATGGACACAAATTATGGCAGCTCCTGAAGAAAAAAACTGCTTTTCGAGTTGTTTTGGAGTTCGCTAACGATTTTCATGGAAAGAAGTATTGAATTTAGCTCTACACCTGGTATATTAGTTCAGATTACGGTGACCAACAGACGAGAAAGCAATCGGTGTTTACGACACAATGTAGGAAAACAAAAACGAGTTCCTTTACGTCACTGAATATGAAAAATTGAAGGAGGGTAACTATTTAACAGCGTACGTCAGCTAGCAGATATTAGTAAAACAGAACCGCAAAAGAGATGTCGTGATGGTCAGGACGTTTCGTGTCAATGCATTGCATGAAGTAAACGCAAATTTTTTTGCATTTGTGATAAATATATGAGACGCGTGGCTAGAAGTAGATCACAGTTGCAAAACAATCAAGGGGCCAGGAGCAGCCTGAAAAAAGTTATCAGACCATCACAGACGTTATGTGCGGGGTTGTTTTCCAGTTATCTTGTATTAGGTTCAGGATAGGGTCTGGGGTACCTGCAACATGCACACACACTCACAACAGTGTAATTGGGCTAGGGGTTTGCAATGGGATCAAACAGTTCCTCAAACATTATTGCTATATGGGACATACATCTTGAATCTTTTATGTATATAAGAAGTAGTGACAGCCGCAGTTTATCAGTATTCTATGTTATCAACACATCTGACTGGTAAAAATGCATATCGCCTTTGCTCTGTGGTTATGAAGCCAAATTTTGCAATAATCAGTAAGCATAAAGCTGTATTTAAGATAGCTGAAGTCAATACCCTCTCCTGTGATTTACTGTACTGTAATTGTAACACACCCCACGTCTACCATAATCCATGTGTTTTAGTGCATATAAGAGGTGATCTTGACAGATAGTATTTTACTGACATAAGTCTCTCTGGATATATTTGGAAGGCGAGGAAGAAGTGATCCTGCAAATACTTTGTAGATACTTTTGGCAGTGAGAATGAATCTAAATCATCGTTGGACACCAAAGAAACCAAGTCGTGTGGTAGGACAAGAAAAGAAATATTCTTGTACAAAATCTTTATTAATTATTGCGTAGACATACATAAGAAATGTGAAAATAACTGAACACGAAAGGGCAATACGGGATGTTTGCATTAACTGTAAATTCTGATGGAAAGTGGCCAAACACTGGTGTACATGCAGCTAATGATAGAATCGAGGGTGTCTCTACATTAGTGGATATACGAGAGATTTGTTTATAAACTTTCCTTCCCAGATGAATTAGCTGAAAGGAAGGTTCGGTATATTGTATCAACATGCTGTGGACTGGACATTGTGCATTTTATTATTCCACAAGTATTAAGACAAAAGTACCATAAACTGCTATTGTTTCCAAAAATAATTTTATTTTGCAGGTCTTAATAAATAGAAGAAAGGTAGCAAATAGACTTAACCCTTTCCCTATAAAAGAAACTAATTCTTCAAGTCTAGTTAACGAGAAAACTGAAAATGGAATAGATCGACATAAGAAAAACAAAAGCGAAAAGCGGGAAGATTTGGCGGAAACATTTGCCATGAAGGAAAGTTATGAACTGCTACTCGAAAATGCAAGGCTTACAAATTACTTTAATTTGTTGAATCTCTGCATATTAGTCTAATTTATTAGACACAGTTCCTGAGTTTTCGTCAGTCAGTCAGTCGGCAGTTGATGGTTGGAGTGCTGACTCATTATCTGAGTATCCAGTTATGCTGGCAACTGATGTGATATATATAAGGATCACATCAACCTATACCACATCAACAACAGCCTGAAGATGGCGCATTGAAGCGCTGAAACTGGTTGTAACAAAATAAAATAAAATCATAAGGACGGCTGTAGGTGTTTTATTTTGTCGCAATAGTAAACAGCCGTCTTCCCAGAGACCTCCTGCCAATAGCATGGACATACAAAAACAATATTCCGCATGTCGTTAGCCATGTGTCTACATCCTGTCCTCGTACACCCATTATGTATAATGGCGTTCGTTTCTACACATTTTACTTTGAACTCGCTTGCCCGGTGTCGGCGGATAAACACGATACTACAGTGGCTATGTTATTCCGAATTACAGTGAAAAATTCCCTCGGACATGCATGCATGTCCTAAGGAACAGGCACTTCGACGACTACAGCCGTTATGAAATGCTAGAAATTTATTCACAGTTGCGAATATGGACAACCATCAGCTGAATAATAGAATGACGACAGTGAAAGACTCTGCCTGACCGGAACTCAAAACCGGATTTCCGGCTTATCGCGAGCGGTCACCTTATCGTTTGACTATCCGAGCAGAACTCATGGCCAGGCCCGAACTACGATAGATGGCGAGCCACATGTCTAAATCCTGTACCCGTACGTCCACTATGTACGAGGGTCAGACAATAATTAAAGAGACAAAATGGTATGGGGAAAAACTGTTAGTAGGGCAAGTTTGATACTTTCGTGGCTATGAGTTGGTATCACTAGGATGAGTCCTGATCAGCTGATGTATAAAAACTGTTTTGTTTATAACGCCAAAAATACATCTCAAGATGGCGAGTCCGCTTCAAACGTCCACATTAGTTGAACAACGTTCTGCTATTCGTTTTCTTTCTCGCTGAAGGCAAGAAACAAGAGAATATATACTGTAGACTGTCGTAAGTTTATGATGAGCGTTGTATAAATCGATAAAATTTTTACAAGTGTGTAGAGCAGTTCAAAAATTTTCTCGACTCAGTGACAGACCAACACCGGTCTGTCCGACCTGTTGCAGTTTCCAGTCCCTCACTTGAAAGTCGAATTGATGTCATTATTCGTGCCGACCGCCCTTGTGACCGGGAAATGATAGTTGATAAGGTTAAAGTTTGTGCTGACACAGTTCATAACATTATCTGTAACAAGCCGAAGTACCGCAAAACATGTGCAAAATGGGTCCCAAAGGAGTAGACGCGGCTACACTAGGAAACTAGTTTGAGAGTGTGCACAGAGCTAATGGAACGTTATGAAAGTAAAGGTGAGCACTTCTTCAGCAAACTTTTAACTTTTGATGAAACTTGAGTTCGCGATTATGAGCCAGAATCAAAAAGACAAAGCATCGAGTGGAAGCACACCAACTCACAAGTTAAGAAAAAATTCTAAGCCAAGCATCTGCAGGAAAAGTCATGTTGACGTTGTTTTGGAATACTGAAGGTCAAGTTTTTTGTGATTATCTCGAAGAGCAGGGTAGAATGTACAGCCAATATTACTCCTATTTGGTTTTAAACAACATGAAGCCAGCCATAAGAGAGAGATGTCGTGGATCTGAGAGGAGAGGTGTGATTCTCCAGCAAGGCAACGCAAGTCCTCATATTGCTCATCTAGCCCGTGAAACCGTCGACAAAATGGGGTGGGAAGTACTGCCTTACAGTCCCCATTTAGCACCTAGTGATTCCCATTTCTTTAGTGCACTGAAGGAGGCATTACGTGGGGAGAGGTTGCAGGACAACGAGGACGTGAAAGATTTTGTCGGAAATTGGTTCAAACATCAAGATAAAGATTTCTTTGCAGCCGGAATAAAAAACCTTGTAGCCCGTTGGAATGAGTGCATAAATGTTCAAGGGTATTATGTTGAAATGTAGGAAAAGTATTGTTTTGTAAAAATAAACTTTTTTTTCTCCAGACCAATTTGTCTCTTTTATCATTGAATGACCCACGAATAATCCCATACAGAGGAGGCATTTTCCTTGAAAGTCAGCTGCTCAGTGCCGGCGGATAAATGCACTACTGCAGTGCCTGTGTCATCCCCAATTACGATGCAAAGTTCCTTCGGACAAGCACGCATCCATGTCCGAAGATACTCAAACTGCGGCGACTACAGCCGTTATATGGTAAACGAAATACATTTGCAGTATATTCTCGGCAACAAATAGGTTCAATGGCTGTCTGGACGTCAAGATGTACTCACATCAAATACTCGTTTCCGTATTGAAGTATTACAATGTATTACAATTATGTATCCATGATCCCTTAATCGGAACAGCATTACGACCTAATATAGGAAGAACGTAACGGACTGCTGGTAATAAGCTCCTGATTCGGCTACATACCTAGCTGTAATAGAAATAATCAGAGTAGATCCATGGCACGATAGACAGAAGATATATACTCGCATAGCCCACGTGATCCCATCGTTTGACGGAACTTTACAAACCACGAAATTGCAGCGGAATTTGAGGGAAACTTTAACGTCTACATCTGCACTTAAGCTTCATTATATTGTGTGGCAGAGGGTAGTTATGGCATATACATAACTTTCTAATAATCCTACCTGATAATGGTCCGACTGATGAACAATACTCAAGAAATGCCGAACGAGTCTTTTGAAAACCACTTCTCTTGTGTATGAGGTAATTCCCTTCAGATTGTTCCAGAATATCTTAGATACTCCTCTGCTTCTCTATGACAATTGTTTAATTGGTCTTGCCTCTTTAGTCCATATATGACAGCTATTCTGAGGTATTTTCGGTTGTTATTGTATCCAATGTTTTATTGCCAAACTATTAACCTATGCACGTGCAGGACATTACATTTATTTACTTGCAGTATGAAGTAGACCAATCGTGAACTGTTTGCATGTCTTCCCGCATTTCGATACGGTTGTCTGTTGTTGCAACCTGCCTGTAGACAACATCTTTGTCTGACAACTGCCCCGGACAGCTTACGACGTTATCCTCTACGTCATTTACATACAGAGAATTACAAACATTAATAGCCCTGTAGAGCTCTCCTGGGCTACATCTATCGATTTTTTCCCTTTAAGTTACAACTCTTATTACTGTTTGCTAGAACGTCCTGAAACCAGCCATTTGAGCTGCTACTCGTTAAGCTTTTATCAATGGCGTTTCGCGCAGATTTTTTTAGAGGTTCACTGGAAGGTTGTCTACAAAGTTTCAAATGACTAACACACATGGTTTTATAATAGTATAGAAGAAGTACTCTATGGAAATACATACGGTTATGGTGAATGAAGACTGGTTATTCTAACGTAAAGTGTGAAGAACGTGATGTTAGTAATTGAAAGCAATGTACAAAGATGTAGCAGAACTAGTTGAGTTGGGTTGCCTACAGAATGAAGTCGTCAGCTCCAGTTTAGCGCGTAACAACTCACACAAAATGTATTTACGAGTAATTTCAGGGATTTTGCAATTTTCTGTTGAGCTGTATTGGTGAACACTTGTTACTGCATTTTGTCTATCTCGCAATTTAAACCTTTCTGTATCGGTATTGGAGTATTCGTTGTTGTTACCATATTTCGTTAACTTTCGCGATATTTGCTACCTGTACTGGTATTACTTTTTCGCTTTCTATACTGATATTTCTGTTTGTTTTCAGTATTGGTGTCTGGCTTTTAAGTTAGTTTATATTTATAGAGTGATATCTTCTATACCACTTGAATTTATCTAATTTGTTGCTTTACTTTTGCATTTTCGATGCAGACCTCTGCATGCTATTCTTCATCGTATTCTTCCAGTTGTTTTGTTTTGTATACGCCAGTATTTTTGGGGCTCTGTGGCTTTTACTTGAGAATATAACTCCCCAGATTCCCCTTCAGGCCCAATATTTATTATTTTGAATTTTTAAGTTTCTGAATTTTATTTATATTTTGGTTTTATAGGAACTGTTAAATATGACGTCCTAATCGCCATTATTATATCAAAGTTGTGTTGCATCTTGAGGCTAGTGATGATGTTATTTATCAAAGTGGACGGGTGTTATCGATGGCTCTCGTCTTCCCCAATAATTCACCACACTTGAGACACAGTGCCATACCCCCGGCCGCGAGAGTTCGCCCCTGTTTGGTCTTCAGAGGGGAGGGGCGCACACAGCGCCAGCTGTCACCTCCACATGAAATCACGTAATGCGTTTTTACGTCGCAGGCTGACAGTTATTGGACGGGTGAAGTAAATGCATCGGTTAAACGCTCAAGCGATGTGAAACTGGTGCTGTAACGACATAACAACACAAGTTTTCACCCCAGATGTAAGCATTCCCGTTATACAGTAGTAGGCAAGCATAAGGTCTCTACATTCTGTAATTTCCTGCAGGCGATATTATCGAGTGCGCTACTGCCAAGGCACCCATGTTGATTAGTTTGATTTTGTTTAGAGCGAAGATAACAGAATATCTTGTAGTAGTGAAATCTGTCGTAGGTGTTCTACAGATGAGCAGGATGAAGCCAGAGCATTGTCAACTTGGCCTACTCTTACATGGGCTGAGTTACTTACGAGAGTGTATACTGTGGAAATATATTTAGACTTCTTATGGGATTTTTGTGAATTGTCACCGGGAGACGTGTGTGGAACTCTTTAAAAAACGACCAACGTTTATTTCCCGTTTTAATTATAGGACAATTCTACGAAAAGTATGAAACTAGTACGATCAGGAAAAACACGTAGTTCGTTAGATGCCAACTGACGATACATCAGGGTATTATTTTGGTCCCTTCCTGGGTTAAAGAACACATGCTACTAGTCACTGTTACAGAAAGTTATTTATGTACAATTACTGTTGGCGATTACTTTGATTTTTGCAGTGTTATGTGTTATGTGATTGTTGTGAATTTTACAAAATGCAGTAGCTTTGTTTTCACAGTTTGGCTTAGGAGGCCAGAAGTTTCCTTGTGAGACGCTCACAGTTTCTCTGAGAGATAGCTGCAGAGTATCCGACAATCGCAGAGAAGGATTGCTCCATGCTGCAACTGATTTGGAAATTATTGTATAGTTCGACATACTTTGACACTCGACAGCAAGGCCGGCCGGGGTGGCCGAGCGGTTCTAGGCGCTACAGTTGGAACCGCGCGACCGCTACGGTCGCAGGTTCAAATCCTGCCCCGGGCATGGATGTGTGTGATGGCCCTAAGTTAGATAGGTTTAAGTAGTTCGAAGTTCCAGGGTACTGATGACCTTAGCAGTTAAGTCCCGTAGTGCTCAGAGTCATTTGAACCATTTTTTTCGACATCAAGACGTCTCAGCATTCCATTTGTTGTGATGGAAACAGGAACTATTTGCAGGAAAAGTAGTTATATATGACCTAGTTAACGAATAAAAACTTAATACGCGTACATAGTGTTGTTAAGTAAAACTGCAACAGTATTCGTTACATGGGAGCTTTTCAGATTCTAGTAAAATAACACAAATAAGTGTAGCCATTCTGAAACTAAGACTGTATTTGAGCTCATAAATCCAACAAAGAAAGGTTCTCAAGCAGCACTGGAGCGTTCTCATATAACGAGTTCTGACAGCTGCCATCTAACAACTTTGTGTCGAATTCACCTGAAACACCGCAAAAAGGGTAAAGTATCGTTATATGAATAACTACACCAGCAACAGAGATGTTCAAAAACTTTCACGAATTAGTAATTACAACCAGGAGATTTATCGATTTGTCTTGTGTTTATCCCCACTTACGAGTGAACCATGACTTTGGTTTTATTTCAGATACTTCACTGCACATTCAAATGGCTGTAGTAACACTCTCGTAGAATTTAAACTTTCGCTTAAGTTTTCTTCAGATTTCATTTTTATTTCGTTTCATTATCCTTCAGTTAATGTAAATCAACCGTTCACAAATTTAGCCAACTTTTACATCTTCGGAATATGAGATACCTATGTTAGTCCTCCCATTTAACAAATGGATCGTCCAGTACCTTTAAATTCTATGGGTTCGTGCGCTGTGTTATATTAACGTCACCAGTTTCCACTTTTGATGTAACAGATCAGAGTCCTCCCGATAGGTTCGTCTACTCCCATGTAATGTTAGCAAACAGGGGGGATCGGTGAAGTTTTATTCCTAGCGGACCTGAATATCATGTAGCCCACACATGTTTATTGTGGGGCTTATTAAATTTAAATTGTATCGAATGAAGGATAAGCTAAAATGCATCAGCTTATTTGTTGTTGTGCAATATATTTAGAAAATTCGTTAAAATGGTACATACCAGCAATGTACTGAACGAAATCACAAGAATAAACAAATTCAGGAGGCATGTACCTAAATTTTTCGTAACTATTTGGAAGAGAGTTATTGAAATGTACAAGTCACAGTGCTGTTCAAGGTAGAATAAAAGTGTGTGGAGTTGGAGACGATATATGCTTGTATTTAGCAGTAGACGGTTTTGCTACTACTGAATTTACATGTGTGTACCAAACTTTTTCGCCTTAAGGTACTAGGCATTTCAGAAGTCTATAATGTACAATATATTTCTAATCATATTTATCTACGCATAATGTAAACTGCAACTGACTAAAAATGGTCCAAATATTAACAATGTTATCATGAAATCATTACTCGGTTTAAGTCACACATCCTGATTTTGTCATATTTACTATGCAACAAACATTCTCTGTATCACTTTTGCTTCTTTTGTGACTGCGTTATTATTTCACACAAAAGTCCTTAGAAACATGTAAAGTAAGTAACTTATCATTGTTATCTAACGAAGTACGTTAAAATTCTCCAAATATTATTGAACTATTTCATCATTTTTGAGGCAGCATTACTGTGTCATTTTCTTCGGGTTCAAGTTAACTGTACAGCCATGAATATTGGGTAATACTTTAGACTGTAACAAAATCCTAGCGTCAAGGTGATCCAGACTTATGTGTTGTGCATCTGGCTCATGTCGTACCCCCATAAATCACCCAAACGACTCTTCTTTAGTTTTGGTGAAGTAAATAAAAAATTAAATAAAAACAAGCCTTCTGCAGCAGCATTTTCCTCTGCAACATTAGCCCCGAAAGTAAATTTTAACGTCATAACAAATCATAGTGCATAAGGGCCAAAGTATAAATAGCAGCGGTGTTGAACTCTCTCTGAATTCTCAGTCGATCTTAAGGCACCATTAATTTCTTTGTTTACTCGTTTGAGGTTACATCCACATGCTAATCAATTGTTGTTTGCCAATGCAGTTCAGTGAATTGCAACATCAGTTTGATTACACTAAGCGTGCTTTGATTTATGTGTCCCACGCAAAGACACTCGCCATGCTTCTGTTATAAGCAGCATCTGAGTTTGTTTACATACCTACTACTTCATAAACAGATACACACATAAACCAGAATGTTATGGCCGCCGATCTACTGTCGATATAAACCCGTTTAGGCGATAGCAGCGACACATGGTGAGGAATGACCGCTAGTCAGAAAAACGCACGATGCATGTTATATATCACAAGGGCAAGAGCGTGAAGGAATGGAGTGTGTTGAGCGGATCGATGAACACAGTCCCGATTTCCAGTTGATGTGTTGGCTCTCCTATCTCGACACATCTAAACCCGATCGAAGACATCTGGGCATGTGGCGTCAGAGCTCATGGCACCCCTCCCAGGAATTTAAGGATTTAGGTGACTTGTGTGTGCAGATGTGATGCCAGCTCCATCCACTGACCTACCAAGGCTTCACTGCAACCCTGCCACGACACGTCCACGTTGATACCCGTGCCAGAGGTGGACATACCGGCTGTTAGGTAGATGGTCATAATGTTGTAGCTGATCAGTGTAATTTCTACGTTAAAGTATAAACAGCCGTTAATGAGTGAAAAATGTATGCTGAGGGCTTCAAATGTTGATTACCTTTTAGTTCCTTCGTGTGTAGGGCCATATTACTTGTAGCTCACTGCGTTGAATAGTAGATGTCGGGATTGTGGAGACTACTTTGTTGTCCTTAGGAGCAGTGATTTTGCAGTCACTCTAGTCTTTTGAGTGTTATCGTTAATGTCATTGATTTTCGTACTCTTTTTAGAATTAAACTTAGTGTCAATGATATTTCTGTTAAACGTAGTTGGCAAATGTTAATGTTTCACAAAACAGTTTCTTCCATTTCCATAGACGGAGAGGTAATGTCAGATGCAGCTCGCATCGGGGAGGGACTCGAACGAGTTTTATTCCGAAGAACCTTCCATTTGTTTCCATTAATCTACTAAGAGGAACCACCGAAATGTAGATCTTGTTGGTCGGAAGAGAATATGAACCACAGTCAACCCCAGTGCGAGTCGTCTACATTACCACAACGCCGCCTGTTGCAAATAAAACAAATAACTAGACTTGTTATATTATCAATCCAAAGGTTTATTCGATTGGTAACTGTGGTTTTTAGGTGGTATTGGCCGCGGTATCGCGGTCGCACATTTTAGCAGCCAGACGATATTCTCCAGACGTCGCGTTGGTGGCCAAGCGTCAACACATTCAGCGTCTCTCAAGAGCTGCGCGGTGTGATGTACAGACCTCCTAGGTGGGCGCAGAGGACACCGGAGTGATCTGCTGACAAATATAAATTTCAAAATTATAAATGTCGCCCTATTATGGTGAGTTGATATAACATCTGCAGAGGAAAGTGCTACATTATCATAGGACCACATGTTAAAAAATGGTCATTTTCTGTATCCATAGAAGGGATGTTTCTATCGCGCCAACTCATGAACCCTACAATACTAATTATCGCAAATATGAAAATTACCGACAGTGAATGTTTGCCTATTTACTCCTCCCAGAGTGTTATCTATTGTGGTTAAATGATCTACTAAATTATTGCATCATGATGGTAGATAGTTGTTAAAAGGATCAGAATATTTGTGAGTTAGTCGATATCTCACGCAGACGCATGTATTATCCTCACCTGAACTATATTCATTAAGGAACGGAGAGAATTGTGACTGTTGCTAAATCCATCCTTATCAAAATAGTAGAGTTTCTTAAAACAAGTTGTGTAAATGTTCAGTTCAAATTCGGAGAGCTTCAAGGATAAATACGGGACAGAAAAATAAACGATCATGGAGCATAAGAAATGGGATTAAAATACCAAGTATAATCGTGGGAGGCTCAAGGTGAAACTGCGCTGAGAACTTGATAACTGTTATGGGCGGGAGGGGACATAGGAGAACGTTTTCTGAAAGGCTCTCCCTCATCTGAAAGTGTAGGCAACGGTATTGTATGTACCATTGATTCTTGAGTTTAAGTATATCCTACCAATACTAGAGCTAAAAGATACGTATGCCGCGAAAGGAATTTGTATCTGATCAGAGTTCACAATTGGTATGAAAGAACAGCAGGCTATGGGTACCGAGAAAGATTATGGGTCGACCAAAGAATTTTGTAGCCATGGTGATATATCTAAACTGACACCATTTCAGTTATATTAAAAATCGTAAAACTCTATACTCCAATAATATCTCGAAGATTCCCCTTCTGAAGGGAGCTACCATGTGATCATGAAACGAGAAATACACTTAGAAACCAAAATCTGTTGTCCTTTACACAGATCGAAGTACCACTCACCGTAACAGCACCGCCTTAATCCTCCTCCTGCAGCCGTCTCTGCAGCAACTCCACGCAAAAGGCGTTCAGTGTGAACTGGCACTCCTGTTGGAATAGATCTTATTACTTTCATGTTATCTAACATGTGAAGTGATTCACAATTTGTGCTAGTTCCTGTCATATAGAAGTATAACGAATTGTAACATTTATCACAAATTAGCACGGTTCAAGTATCGAAATTAAGAATATAGTAATTCAATTTAGTATCCAACTAACACTATTCGTTTCACATCTCAGATACAATTAATACTAACTAGTAACGAATATCCTATTATCTTTAACATTTTCTGTGTACGACTGGTTAATGATGTGCTTCTGAGGTTATGCCGTGTTGTTGTTCCTGCTTTACGGTCAACATTTCAACAAGTGACCGAGCCATTTTCTTCAGATCGTGAGACGTTTCCTGACTGATATGAGTCAAGCAGAGAGTACATTACCGCAAAGTTCGCAACACATGGAGTTAATGGCTGGGACGTCCGTTGAAGTATTGTGCACAAAATGAACACAACAATTCGGCCTAACACCCGGAAGCAGACCAGTAACTAGTACCATCTACGAGAGTAACTTATCATGTAATGAGAAAACGAAAAATTCATTTTGAAACCAAATGCTACTATTCCTACTACTGTTGTAATTTACACTCACCGAAACAGAAAAGGCTTCTTTCTCTTCCTGCATCCGCTTCTGCAGTATCTCCTCAAAAAACGAGTCCAGGGTGAGCTGACACTCTTGTAAGGAAAAGAACTTATTAGTTTGATTAGTCGTAGAGCGTGCTTGCTAATTCAGAGATAGCGCTAGTTCTTTACATATACATGTGTTACAAATTCTTACATTTATTTCGAATTTTTGGCCTATAGGCAGTGATAGTGAGTATTCACTGACTATCTGTAGTATCAGCTAGAAATCTGTTCTTAAGACATTCACTACCATTATCCTACGTATTATGAGTTGAACTGGAATAACAGAGGCCTACAATGTAACTTCTTGAGCCACGGTCTTTTTATTACGAGCTCCTCCTCTTTCTTTGTCTGTAAAGAAAAGTAAATGGGACTGTAACAAGTTTTGCTAACAGTTCCTGTTTCTCTGTTCTCTGACTACACTGTACATTTCCTTCGGTCAGTCTCATATTAAACACGGTCAGCAGGTAACTGGTTGGGCAACCAGATGGTCTGCAATGTCGTCTTCAACCAGTCGTTCGCGTTGGCAGCATATTTAGTGCGCCTCTGCCTCTAGAATATTTTTCACCATAATTCTTTTCAAATGGAGAGGGATGTTACCTTTCTCGAGCATCTCATATAGTTATTTGCTCAGTGTTTACAAAGACCACACCCAATTTACCGGAATGATAAATGGTTAGAATCAACTGTCCATGTCTGGGGTCAGTGTTAAGTTTAATGGACTTCAATACAAATGTCAGAATTGTTTAAACAGCATTCAGGTTCGATTATCTACATTAGCTTACCCAATGCGACAAGTCCGGATCTATTGTGGTAATATCACGGAGGAGAGGATCTAGGGCCAGTGGGATCCAGCGGAAAGAGCCAGCATAGTGCAGCAAAGGAGCCCTGCAGGGAACACAGCGAGAGACACAGTGTGAGGCTACCCTGCAGGTCAAAGAATATACGACTCTGACATGCTAAAGGCTTTTTCTAAGGGCACCATACTCAAGTTTTAGAATGACGACTATTGTGAACTGTTGAGTGACTAGCACATCCCACTTCGCTCCAGTGATCAACAAATCCATCCATCCATCAGTGACATTCATTGCCGCCGGTATTTTGCATCTGATCACGATCCAGAAGAATAGTACGCTAACCACATGCTCCTCCATACAGTGACGTCTCTTGTCTGACGATGACGAGGCGGTCGATCGGTACCTTTGGAACTTCAGTGAAATGATTGGACGGAGTTAGGTAGTTAGGTGGTATTTTATATAATCGTCACAATCATCACTCGTGCAGAGATGCCTATCTAAGACGTGTTATTTACAATGACGTGTCACATGGGATGTTAATAGCAAAAAAATATTCATTTACAGTAAATCGTGACAGTCTGACCACGTTATGTACAATCAGTTAGCTCTCAGACTTTACTGCTTTGCGTGCTATGTCACTGCAATATAACGTGGCTCACCTTTACAGTACCCCGAACAGCGACCAAGTTGTTCTCCAGTCGCAGACCCTCGTCTTTCTCCCCTCCCAAACACCGGGAGAAAATCTTCTTCATGCGGCGGAACATTGCTGTAACGATAACAAACAGCACATTAGACATGACCAGACCGTGTCTACGAGTAAGTTTTGCAGCAATGTCTCACAACTCGATCGCAAGAAAAACCTTGAACCGTGACGACATGTCTGTAACCTTAGCTTTTGTAAAAATGCAGCTGCTTGCATCAAAAACGACATGTACAGCCTATATAATTGATTGAGCTTATACATTTTTTACTAGTCGAGAATTAGTTACTTTAATTTTGTGTCAGTAATTCGTAGAGCATGAATCAAAACAATAACAGTTATTCGAAATTTAGCAAGCGCGTTTTCATTAAGTGGTACTTTTACTCTGAAGAGAATAAATTTGTTTTGATAGCAACTAGCTGAAGGCTTATCTATTAGACTAAATTTAATTAGCAAGTCATTAAAATACTACAATAGTTTCAGATATACAGCTGCTTGCATCAAAAACGACATGTACAGCCTATATAATTGATTGAGCTTATACATTTTTTACTAGTCGAGAATTAGTTACTTTAATTTTGTGTCAGTAATTCGTAGAGCATGAATCAAAACAATAACAGTTATTCGAAATTTAGCAAGCGCGTTTTCATTAAGTGGTACTTTTACTCTGAAGAGAATAAATTTGTTTTGATAGCAACTAGCTGAAGGCTTATCTATTAGACTAAATTTAATTAGCAAGTCATTAAAATACTACAATAGTTTCAGATATACAGCTGCTTCGCCGGCCGGTCTGGCCGTGCGGTTCTAGGCGCTTCAGTCTAAAACCGCGTGACCACTACGATCGCAGGTTCGAATCCTGCCTCGGACATGGATGTGTGAGATGTCCTTAGGTTAGTTAGGTTTAAGTAGTTCTAGGTTCTAGGGGACTGATGACCACCGATGTTAAGTCGAATAGTGCTCAGAGCCATTTGAACCATTTTTTATACAGCTACTTCAGATTTTACAACTTGAGATTTTGTCATCTATTACAGCATGATATGCGGAATATCTTCCCCTGGGGCAGGAACAAGAATTTGTTTTTTATGTGTGTTGGTGGTGGGATGAAGTTACTAATTAATAAACTACGCTACAATCTGATGGCTGCACCTTCCACGGTATATGACGAGAATACGATTTTTACAGCTATCCTTATTACCGAGTCAGTTTATTCACTCAGGGCTGCACTGTCCCTTCTTTGTGTCAGTCATCGAGAACCCTACATCTAAATTACACTTCATTGCCATGTGAGCTAAACAGTAACGTGCACGACGTAATAACTATATCTGTGGTTGAAATTTACCCACCGGTTTCTACATGAAGAAAACTAAAAACTATCTTATAAACAGCTAATAGGTTTAACATTTGACAGTGCTCCAAGATAATAACTGTACTTCCTTAAGTGACAGGAAAAGATAATACACTCCTGGACATTGAAATAAGAACACCGTGAATTCATTGTCCCAGGAAGGGGAAACTTTATTGACACATTCCTGGGGTCAGATATATCACATGATCACACTGACAGAACCACAGGCACATAGACACAGGCAACAGAGCATGCACAATGTCGGCACTAGTACAGTGTATATCCACCTTTCGCAGCAATGCAGGCTGCTATTCTCCCATGGAGACGATCGTATAGATGCTGGATGTAGTCCTGTGGAACGGCTTGCCATGCCATTTCCACCTGGCGCCTCAGTTGGACCAGCGTTTGTGCTGGACGTGCAGACCGCGTGAGACGATGCTTCATCCAGTCCCAAACATGGTCAATGGGGGACAGATCCGGAGATCTTGCTGGCCAGGGTAGTTGACTTACACCTTCTAGGGCACGTTGGGTGGCACGGGATACATGCGGACGTGCATTGTCCTGTTGGAACAGCAAGTTCCTTTGCCGGTCTAGGAATGGTAGAACGATGGGTTCGACGACGGTTTGGATGTACCGTGCACTATTCAGTGTCCCCTCGACGATCACCAGTGGTGTACGGCCAGTGTAGGAGATCGCTCCCCACACCATGATGCCGGGTGTTGGCCCTGTGTGCCTCGGTCGTATGCAGTCCTGATTGTGGCGCTCACCTGCACGGCGCCAAACACGCATACGACCATCATTGGCACCAAGGCAGAAGCGACTCTCATCGCTGAAGATGACACGTCTCCATTCGTCCCTCCATTCACGCCTGTCGCGACACCACTGGAGGCGGGCTGCACGATGTTGGGGCGTGAGCGGAAGACGGCCTAACGGTGTGCGGGACCGTAGCCCAGCTTCATGGAGACGGTTGCGAATGGTCCTCGCCGATACCCCAGGAGCAACAGTGTCCCTAATTTGCTGGGAAGTGGCAGTGCGGTCCCCTACGGCACTGCGTAGGATCCTATGGTCTTGGCGTGCATCTGTGCGTCGCTGCGGTCCGGTCCCAGGTCGACGGGCACGTGCACCTTCCGCCGACCACTGGCGACAACATCGATGTACTGTGGAGACCTCACGCCCCACGTGTTGAGCAATTCCGCAGTACATCCACCCGGCCCCCCACATGCCCACTATATGCCCTCGCTCAAAGTCCGTCAACTGCACATACGGTTCACGTCCACGCTGTCGTGGCATGCTACCAGTATTAACGACTGCGATGGAGCTCCGTATGCCTCGGCAAACTGGCTGACACTGACGGCGGCGGTGCACAAATGCTGCGCAGCTAGCGCCATTCGACGACCAACACCGCGGTTCCTGGTGCGCCCGCTGTGCCGTGCGTGTGATCATTGCTTGTACAGCCCTCTCGCAGTGTCCGGAGCAAGTATTGTGGGTCTGACACACCGGTGTCAATGTGTTCTTTTTTCCATTTCCAGGAGTGTATATTTGCTACAAATCCATGTCGACTCAGTATGACACTACACAGCCGGAACCTGTTTACGACTTTTCTTTTTCACCGACGGCAGAAGATAAAAGCATGAACCAACGATAGGACATACCGTATAAATGTGTAATCGAAATGGAAGGTGATAGGTGACCCCATTCTATTTGTGAAACTAAGCTATAAATTTGAGAATACATCATTCCAGCAGTTGAACCTTGGCAAAAACTCAGTGAGGATATCTCTCTCTACAAGTCAAGCATTCTCGCAACTTTCTGAAGTTACATTACATATTAAAAAAATGTACTGGAACGTAAATCGAGGCCTGTTTTCCTTTTCCAATTCAGTTCCATTACTAGTAACATTTTGCGAAGTCACAGCAAACTATTTCGTAATGCTACAGTATTCTGATACTTCTCCACTACATACATAGTCATCTAAAAACTTATTCAATGTTCTAATTGCAGGTGTATACTGAAAATAAATACGTGACAAATCAATGGCTCTTGCCTCTTGGTGAGTATAGTCTATATACCTCGCTTCTGGAACAGAGCGTTCGCTTCATTCAAAGCTTCTAATGCTCCCCAAGAACTAGTTCTCGAAACACAAAATCCAACACTATAACGCCTGAATCAAAATTATAGAATCTTTTACTCAAGAAACTAATTCGTTTCGATACTTCCACTACTCCAGAGAAAACGGAAGTCATTATTATGCAATGGTCCACCACAGTTAAGCTGATGTTTGTTAGCAAACCCTGCGAACAACATTAGGCAGCAACCTCGATAACTGCAGAGAACAACGTTGTACTGGAACGTCGATATCAATGGTTAAACAAGAGCTGCAATGAAAATTCTCAGTAATTTGAATCTATGTAAGACGAAATAATCATGTTTTAGCACTGACAATTATGCAGGGGAGTCTTGAATGTTGAAAACGTCCGTACAGTTAATAAACTCCCAAGTGATCTAACAGTTAACAGTACTCAGAGATAGTGCTTTAATTTCCTTAAGCAACAGGGAAGTAAGAATCTCATATTATGGTGCCAAGTCAACTCTGTATAACTCTACACAGTTGTAACCAGTTTCCTACGTGTTTTCCTCTTTGCAGACGGAGGATAATTCTAGCAGTATAACCCTGCAACGATCATAGGCAATAGGTAAGTGTAATCGACGAAACAGGAAGATCGGTTACACTGTTTTCATTGTGAAAGTAAAAATTAATGCAAATAGAAACCGCTCCGAGTCTACCACGACAACCACAGAAAACTTTTACTAACAGTCCGATTATATTATAGGAGAAGGCGATAACAAGATAGACTATCCAAAAATAAATAATATTTTGTAGCGGAGGCGTTGTGCAGCTATAATGAATGTTAACAACTGTATTGTGTAGTAGACAGCAAGGACGGTACGTTTCATTAGGGACCATCGAATTTGGTCTAAAATCAGACCATCATCGGTCCCGAAAGCCGTCTCAGCTATGCTTTCGCGTATATTGCAATGGCAGTTATCAAACGTAGATAGCTCGACCATTGGTATTATCTGTATAGACATTACATTGGTAAAAATGTCTATGAAGTAAAATGGACATAATGGACATGACAAGTTAATGTCAATGACGGAACACTGTACATCCGGAATTGCTATTCCTATTACGCAAGTTCATAGCTGAGATCGTTTTTAGGCTTGATGACGGTCTGATCCTCGACCGAAACATACATTCTCTCATAAAATGTACCGTTATAGCTGTGATTGCATAATGCAGTTCTTTCGAAGAGCATATAAAATGAAAGTAAGTGACTGCTGCAGAAACTGACTGGGCAGAAACAAAAAGTAAAAGTTTATAAAGCTAAGATGAATATAACGATAAAATCGAATAATATCTTACACAAATTCCTCTAGAATAAACTCAACGGAAATATAACGAAATCACAAAATTTGATTCCATAAGTTAAAAAATTGTGACTAACATTACTGCTCGTTCCTCTGAGGACAACTTCTACAATGTACTTAGGTTCACGGCTAACACCACCGTAGACAGTTCTCCCATATTACAAAAATAGCTAAAGAATTGCATCAATCAACATGATAAAAATTATCATTAATCACTTCACTCACAAAAATTTATCTTCTGCTCTTAAGGTACTGGTTAACCTCACCATCGTATATCGTTCGAAATACAGAAAGAAACAGTTAAATATATGTCAGAAAAAAAGAAACAATAATCGCTAATAAATTCTCCATTGATAATATAACCTGTGGCCTCAAGTTACCCCCTCCCCCCCAATAAACACCACCATCGTATATCACGACATATTAGGAATAAACAGCATATTTTACAAACTTTGTAAATTAGAATAGTAACTATCACAAACTCAGATAGCATTTAATAACAGACCGCTTACACGCTCTGCAACGTAAAGTCATGACGTCAAGAGGACGTCATCGGTGAAACCACACGCATAGAATCTGAAAGAGCACTTGTCAAAGTTGTCACTGTTGAACTAAGCTGTTAATTTGAGAATACATGATGAAAGCACATGAACTTAAAAAAATTAAGTGTAGAGGTCTAACTCTACAAGTAACCACCTGACGTTTGAAACCCCATAAAAAATTTAAACGAAATGCTATTTCACGTTATTACTCTTAAGAACTTCATGTTCCGTAATCACACCACACTCCTCTACATGCTTCAATTTTCCAGTACTTCTCCACTAATACACATTCATTTATTAGCTTTTAAGATATTCTCACTCGAGATGATTGTGTATACTCAATAAATACACAAAGTTAAATGAATAGCTCATACCTACTGAGGGTCCGATGCAGCTGGCCTCCGAAGCTGGGCGTTCGCTTTGCTGAGAGCTTCTAAAGCTCCTCAAGAACTTTAAAATGTTTCGCTAGATGTGCTCGAAACACAAAATGCAAGACTGCAATTATTAATTCACAACTGAAGCTCCTTACACTCAATAACTCGCAGAACGAATTCGTATGGATACTTCGAGTACTCCAAAGAATACGGAAGTAATTGCTACACAACGGTCCACAACGGTTTACGTGAGATGGCATTGTTGTTTAGATACCCAATATCCTCCCCTGGTAGCTGAGTGGTCAGCGCGACGAAAGTCATACCTAAAGACCCGAGTTCGATTCACGAATGTGTCGGGAGATTTTTCTCCGCTCAGGGACTGGGTGTTGCGTTGCCCTTATCATCGTTATTTCATCCCCATGGACACTCAAGTCGCCGAAGTGGCGTCAACTCAAAAGACTTGCACCAGTCGAATGGGAGGCCCTAGCCACACGGCGTTTCCATTTTATCTGTTAACCGAAATCCCAGTAAAGCAATAACGTTTAGCAACGTGGATATAAATGTTAGACAACCACTGAAACAAAATATTATATAAGTCAATTGAAAATTTCAACTTTACATAAAATAGCATCGAAGCATAACGACGTCGAATGCTGATGCCCTCGATCCCGCTGTTAGTCATGTATTGAAATGTTATGTCACGCGTAAAAATTGATTCCTTCAGCGCGTGTGGCTTCCACCAGATTCGACGTCCGTTTGTGTGATTCCACTAATTGTTTCCTAGTGTAGTGATTTTCTATATTGAAACCTGGTTGTCAAGGGAAGGCCGTAGTCATTTATTATTGGTTGCCTTTAACAGTTACACACATTTATTATTAAAGAAGTAGTTCCAGACTCAACAATAAATTAAAAAATACCACGCTTTATTAATGAAAGCATAAACGACAGTGTAAATAATAGTGTTTTCAGTGCGTTACAATTTAGCAAATCACCATAAAATCCTGATACTGATAACGTTTAAAAAGAAAAAACAAGGCACTGTGATGATGACTGAAGGCCTTACTCTCCAAGAAAGACAGCAAATTAAGAATTTTTAAGAACTCGCTGCAATTACAACTTACAGGTATTGAAATATTAAAAGTAAGAGCCTACAAACACAGTAGAAGGTATCAGACCACACGAATGGCAGAAAATAAGGCATTAAGGCTTACTGCTGAAACAGAAATATCGAATTAATTTTTCAGAGCAAATGACCACAATCATGACTGAAGGCCTTACACGCCAGGAACGGCAATTATATAAAAAATTTAGAAACCTACTGTATAACAGCAAATAAAAGCAAAGGTTAATTAAAAGAAACAAGCAATTGACTACTGAACAGGTGAAATAATATGATGGTAATCTTGTAACACAACCCTTACACTGATACAGTCTGGCCTGCAACGGAGGGTGGAAACCTACAAACAGCACCAACGCGAGCAACAGTACGGCTCATATACACTTCCATTAATCTCCTCATCGCGAAAATGGAAGACTTGCCAATGGGACGGATCACATGCCTCATACATAATTTTATTGGCCTCGTCCATGTTTCTTACTACTTTGTTAATACAATCAAATTATAAATTGAGCGAGTGTCCTTTTTACACAGGGTGTTCCATTGATAGTGACTAGGCCAAATATCTCAAAAAATAAGCATCAAACGAAAAAAACTACATTCGCCGGATAGTTGCGTTATTTACGGTAACAGGAAGTGTTCAGCCACATGTGTAACGTCAACTACGACCTGCAACAAATTATGAAGCCCAAGTAGGTGTTTCAGCTGCTGTCGCCGCTAAACCGCACATCAGTAGCAGACAAATTGCGCGAGAATCGGGACTCTTAAAAACGTCGGTGTTGAGAATGCTACATCAACATTGATTGCACCCGTACCATTTTTCTATGCACCAGGAATTGCATAGCGACGACTTTGAACGTCGTGTACAGTTCTGCCACTTGGCACAAGAGATATTACGGGACGATGACAGATTTTATGCACTTGTTCTATTTAGGGACGAAGCGTCATTCACCAACAGCGGTAACGTAAACTGGCATTATATGCACTATTGCGCCATCTCTCACATAGCGAAAACAGTGGTCCAACAAAAAAATTCATATTTCATTACGTACTGTACGAATATGTAATAAAAGTGGTTGTTCCTATTTTAGAAAACGCAGTTGATATCCGTTTGACCTATGGCAGCGCCATTTAGCAGGCCAACCATAGGGCCATCTGGTTTCCCCCTTCAAGCTAGACAAGTTTCGTTCTTTGTAGTTTTTTCGTTTGACGCTTATTTGTTGAGATATTTGGCCCGGTCACGATCAGTGGACCACCATGTATATTTTAATTGAAGTTCTCCTAAAAAGAATCATTTTAAAAGGCGAACTTCAAAATAAGCTAGGCTGGGTTTGAGAACAGAGGCCCAACATGCTGCCTTGAAAGGTACTCTTCCGTTCTGGAACTTTTCCTTGAATTCCCAGGTGGAAGGATACTAGCCGGAAGGTAAGATGCTGCATAGATTCTCCGTAAGGTCACCAATGCGATGTCGAGGCAGGTGTGGAGGCAGTGGAGGGAGGAAGTCTCCTTGTCACCGAGTCCTTCCTGCTGTATCGACGTCCTAGGCTACCAACTTCAGGTCAAGCTTGATGAGATCACAGCAGGAGCTTTTCGCAGCAGCTGGCGTCATACTAAATTACCCACGGAGATGATGCAAATCGTAACTATAGGTACCTGTCGTTAGATAAGATTAGAAAAGTCTACATTTCAACAACATTGGTTTGTAGCATTATGTTACAGTCTGTTAAGCAGAAAATCTCCTGCTCACTCTCCATTGCCACCATAGGCCTACCGTCATATCACTCAGTTATCCTTTCAAAGTGGACGTTCTACAATACAGTACAGTGCAGTGGAGAGCTTCACTCTTTATCACAATGCATGCATATTTCACGTTGGAAAGCAACAAGTAATTTTTAACGTTATCAATGTTAGACGATCTGTTTCAGTAACTAATGAAAGTATAAATAGTTTTATCATTTCACATTTGTTCGGTGGTTCAGAAAGTAAGTATCAGTCTAGGCCACTGGTTTGTCAGAGGTTTGTCAGAAGCATTTTTTTTTTTTTTTTTACATTTGCCGCTTCTTTCAAGTTTGACAATGATTTCTGTTAGTGTGATAAATGCAAGGTTAGTCTATGGCTTGTATTCCATGTTAAATTGCAGAGCCACCTGTAGCAGACTCGCTAAATCAATTAAAAGAATGGAGGAAGCAACACTTCCAAACTACTACGGTGTTCGAACCAGCTTTCGTATTGATGATTCGAGTTTTACTATTACATTTATACGTTACATCGATTATCCTTGTATACTTCAGTAATATTTTTAAATACATTTGAGTGATTAGCTGAGTATACACTCCTTTCCCCTCAGAGCGAAGGAATAAAACTACGCTAAACAAAATTTCCTTCTTTTTAGATTAAATAACGCAATGGGATTATGTGTTAGATAATACTCTGGAAAGCATAAATAAAAATTTTATTCCTTATCTTCTTTTTCCTAAAAACATTAAATCTGTCGTACAAGACATACTGTTGTTGTTGTTATGGCTTTCAGTCCGAAAATTAATTTGATGCTGCTCTCCCCCCCTACTCTCACATAGCTGCAAAACTACTGTAAATTGCATCCAGAAAAACCGGTTGTTGTCTCAGGTAGGGTCCTATCAACCAATCCCAGATATATCCTGGTTTAAAACATGTGGAAACAAAATACATTATCTGTCGCCTAAAGGGACACTATTTTTTTTTCTCAGATGTCGATGTCCGAAACTTCATGTCATAGCTGCCAAAAGGCGGCAGTGTCTGACGACGCAATAAATGCATCAGTTTCTCTTTAAGGGGACGTGGACGTGCACGGGCTGCATTTTCATAGCTCGTTCTCAGTGCACATTACTCTTCATCTACAATGAATAACATTAACTCAAGCTGTATAAGGATATTTATTAAAATATCTCCTACAGTTTAAGAATTACAATATTTTGCCTAATAGGTGTTTTTATAATTCATTTCCAATTCAGGTACCATTTTCGGTCCATCATCAGTCTAATAGCATTCAGACTGTGACAGACTGCTGTCAACATTCACAGGAACACATTATGCCTCTCGTTTTGTAGTTTGGAGTATATCTGGGGAAATAGAAAAACTATTATTTTACCACATTATTATTTTGTCTAAAAAATACCGCTAAAATTATATACAGAACGACACACATAGATAATTTCTGCGATGTACTACGCACAATACAAAGATGCTATACCATTCTTAATTTGCGGGAAACTTGGTGAACATGGATGAAACCATTGAGAAGTTATATGTACCTAATGTTCTGAAAACGTAGTTTCGAGAAAATGAGAAAAGAATATTCACAGTGTTTTTGACGCATCGTATGCCTCTTTCAGACATTCCAGCAGCATAATCTTCCTTGCCAGCTGCTTCTTTATTATCTGTAGACTTCTTCAGGGGCCTTTTCCTTACACTGGCTTCCACAGCTTCAACTACTCGCTGACAATCTATGGCAGTCAGAGAAGATATCCTATTATTTGCTGGCTGGATGCCTTATTTGTCAATTACTTTTATCCTGATGGTTACACCATCATTGAAACACATGACAGCATCCATCGCACCCATTTTGAGTACTGTCCATCCAACAAACACTGTTTTTGGCGCTCGTTGCCACACGCAGATGTTAAAACACTCGTTAGGGTTTTGCATACGGCCATGTAGCCATTTGCAGAGTTATTTTGTATCTGAAAGGTCCCTGCATATTGGCTTTATTGTTTCCAGGACTGTGGCAGGCAAGAAATGTATATGGTGCTATTCGTTGCCTGTCGCATGAGCGTTGCTGATTTGCAGACATTTGTTCAAAGAGCGTTTAAGACCAAATCAAAAACTGAAAAGTAGATAAAAAAATTTTGTGAAACGGGATAAAATTGTCTTTCAGATGGTGACAAGAATTGTTTTCGAAAATTTCAGGCATTTCAAGTCCATGTCCACTTAACAATTAGACATATCAAGTACACTTTTTAAAAAATTAAAGAAAATACGACGCAACAAGAAGGAATTATACCAATGGCGCGGAAATCAGTAGATGTGATATTCATGTACAGACAAATGAAGGAGTCCCATTTCAAAAACTGAATGGTTTATTCACGAGAAAGAGCTACACAAATTGAGCAAGTCTGTAAGAAAATTATCTATGTCTGGCGCTTATGCAAGTAGCTGTTCGGCTGGCATTGATTGATTGACTTGTTGCATGTCGTCCAGAGGGATATAGTGCCAAATTCGGTCCAATTGGTGCTATAGATGAGCAAAATTCAGAGTTGTTTGTAGGGCCCTGCCCATGTTGTTGTTGTTGTGGTCTTCAGCCCTGAGACTGGTTTGATGCAGCTCTCCATGCTACACTATCGGGTGCAAGCTTCTTCGACTCCCAGTACCTACTGCAGCCTACATCCTTCTGAATCTGCTTAGTGTATTCATCTCTTGGTCTCCCTCTACGATTTTTACCCACCACGCTGCCCTCCAGTACTAAACTGGTTGATCCCTTCATGCCTCAGAACGTGTCCTACCAACAGATCCCTTCTTCTAGTTAAGTTGTGCCACAAACTCCTCTTCTCCCCAATTCTATTCAATACCTCCTCATTAGTTATGTGATCTACCCATCTAATCTTCAGCATCCTTCTGTAGCACCACATTTTGGAAGCTTCTATTCTCTTCTTGTCTAAAATATGTTTCACTTCCATACATGGCTACACTCCATACAAATACTTTTAGAAACGACTTACTGATACTTAAATCTATACTCGATGTTAACAAATTTCTCATATTCAGAAAGGCTTTCCATGCCATTGTCAGTCTACATTTTATATCCTCTCTACTTCGACCATCATCAGTTATTTGGCTCTCCAACTACCAAAACTCCTTTACTACTTTAAGTGTCTCATTTCCTAATCTAATTTCCTCAGCATCACCTGACTTAATTCAACTACATTCCATTATCCTCGTTTTGCTTTTGTTGATGTTCGTCTTACACCCTCCTTTCAAGACACCATCCATTCCTTTCAACTGCTCTTCCAAGTCCTTTGCTGCCTCTGACAGAATTACAATGTCATCGGCGAACATCGAAGTATTTATTTCTTCTCAATGGATTTTAATTCCTACTCCGCATTTTTCTTTTGTTTCCTATACTGCTCGTTCAATATACAGATTGAATAGCATCGGGGAGAGGCTACAACTCTGTCTCACTCCCTTCCCAACCACTGCTTCCCTTTCATGTCCCTCGACTCTTATAACTGCCATCTGGTTTCTGTACAAATTGTAAATAGCCTTTCGCTCCCTGTATTTTACCTCTGCCACCCTCAGAATTTGAAAGAGAGTATTCCAATCAACATTGTCAGAAGCTTTCTCTAAATATACAAACGCTAGAAACGTTGGTATGCCTTTCCTTCATCTTTCTTCTAAGATAAGTTGTAAGGTCAGTATTGCCTCACATGTTACAGTATTTCTACGGAATCCAAACTGATCTTCCCCGACGGTGGCTTCTACCAGTTTTCCATTCCTCTGTGAAGAATTCGCGTTAGTATTTTGCAGCTGTGACTTAATAAACTGATAGTTCGGTAATTTTCACATCTGTCAACACCTGCTTTCTTTGGGATTGGAATTATTATATTCTTCCTGAAGTCTGAGGGAATTTCGCCTGTCTCATAAATCTTCCTCACCAGATGGTAGAGTTTTGTCAGGACTGGCTCTTCCATGGCTATCTGTAGTTCTAATGGAGTGTTGTCTACTCCAGTGGCCTTGTTTCGACTTAGGTCTTTCACCGCTCTGTCAAACTCTTCACGCAGTATCGTATCTCCCATTTCATCTTCACCTGGATCCTCTTCCATTTCCATAATATTGTCCTCAAGAACATCGGCCCTGTATAGACCCTCTATATACTCCGTCCACCTTTCCGCTTTCCTTCTTTGCTTATAACTGAGTTTCCATCTGAGCTCTTGATATTCATGCAAGTGGTTCCCTTCTCTTCAAAAGTTTCTCTAATTTTCCTGTAGGCAGTATCTATCTAACCCCTAGGGAGATAAGCCTCTACATCCTTACATTTGTTCTCTAGCCATCCCTGCTTAACCATTTCGCACTTCCTGTCGATCTCATTTTTGAGAGGTTTCTATTCCTTTTTGCCTGCTTCATTTACTGCATTTTTATATTTTCTCCTTTCATCGATTAAATTCAGTATCTCTTCTGTTACCCAAGGATTTCTACTAGCCTTCGTCTTTTTACCTACTTGATAGTCTGCTGCCTTCACTATTTCATCGCTCAAAGCTACCCATTCTTCTCCTACTGTATTTCTTTCCCCCATTCCTGTCAATTGTTCCCTTATGCTCTCCCTGAAACTCTGTACAACCTCTGGTTCTTTCAGTTTATCTAGATCCCAGCTCCTTAAATTCCCACCTTTTGCATTTTTTCAGCTTTAATCTACAGTTCATAACCAATAGATTGTGGTCAGAGTTTACATCTGCCCCTGGAAATGTCATACAATTTAAAACCTGGTTCCTAAATCTCTCTCTTACCATTATGTAATCTATCTGAAACCTTCCAGTATCTTCAGGGTTCTTCCATGTATACAGCCTTCTTTCATGATTCTTGAACCAAGTGTTAGCTATGATTAAGTTATGCTCTGTGCAAAACTCTACCAGACAGCTTCCTCTTTCATTTCTTAGCCCTAATCCCTATTCACCGACTACGTTTCCTTCTCTTCCTTTTCCTGCTCTCGAATTCAAGTCACCCATGACTCTTAAATTTTCGTCTCCCTTCACTAATTCAATAATTGCATTTATCTCATCATATATTTGATCACTTTCTTCATATTCTGCAGAGCTAGTTGGCATATAAACTTGTACTACTGTAGTAGGCGTGAGCTTCGTGTCTATCTTGGCCACAATAATGCGTCCACTATGCTGTTTGTAGTAGCTTACCCGCACTCCTATTTTTTATTCATTATTGAACCTACTCCTGCATTACCCCTATTTGATTTTGTATTTATAACCCTGTATTCACATGACCAAAAGTCTTGTTCCTCCTGCCACCGAACTTCACTAATTCCCACTATATCTAACATTAACCTATCCATTTAACTTTCTAAATTTTATAACCTACCTGACCGATTAAGGGATCTGACATTCCACGCTCTGATCCGTAGAACGCCAGTTTTCTTTCTCCCTCCCACAGAGCACCAAATGTTCTCAATAGCGGAGAGATCTGAAGACCTTTCTGACCAAGGTAGAGTATGGCAATCACGAAGACAGTTAGTAGATATCCTTCCAGTGTGCGGGTGGACATTATCTTGCTGAAATGCAAGTCCAAGATGCCTTGCCATGAAGGGCAAAAAATATCGCCAACGTACCTCTCTGCTGTAAGGGTGCAGCGGATTACAACGGAAGTGGCCTTGCTATGAAATGAAATCCCACCCCAAGATATCACATCTGGTTGTCGGACTGTATGGTGGCCAACAGTCACATTGGTAGCCCACTTTTGTCTGGGGCGTCTTGAGATACATTGTGGCTGGTCATCGGGGCTCAGCTAGAAGCCAGAATCATCACTGAAGACAATTCTGCTCCAGCCAACGCTCTCCCAGGCCGAATGTACCCAGCACACTGCAACCATCTTCTGGTTGTACATACGTCGATGGTAGTCGGCTTAAGGGGCGCCATGAAGTCAGACTTTCGTCTCTCTAGGTCACCCGTACTTATAAACTCTGTGTTCGGCGATGGTCCGCTCATTTTTGCCAGCATCGTTGAATAGTTGCGTGGTTTCCTATTCATATGTCGATCGATTGGCCAATTACTCCAACCAGCTTCTTTGAACTCAACTACATTTCTTCTTTCAAATACTGTCATCTGATGACATTGTCCACGAGCCTGTTTGCAAGACATAGTGACTGTCAAACTGAGTACACGGAATGAAATCCTCTAGTACTTTATGCGCTGGTATCATCATGAACCCTGTTTACCATTCTTACCAGGTGTGCGGTGACATTGTGCTCCAGCAGTCACACATTCATTCATCGGTCGCCGAAGCCTGCAGTTCTTCATTTTCCGTCGATACCTCTGTGAATAACCATTTGTGACCAATTTGAGTCGTTTTAGTGTCTTAGACTGTATATTAGATGTTAAGAACGAAAGAGAAGCGGAATTCTTATAATAAACGTTTAGAATCAGAAATGTGTGCTCGTTACCGTCTACGACTCACTGAAAATTGTTTTTTTTTTTTAAAGCATTCAATTAGGCTCGTTTTCAGTCGTATTACAATGATCATGTCATCGTTGTGTACATGAAATACCTTTATGACGACCTGAACTCTGATGAGAACACTTATAATAATGTGTCTGAATTTTGGTGTAGGAACAGCTGCCGTTCTCCGTCAAATAATGAAACCAGATACGTTAGTGGTATTGGACGTTGAAGTTTGGATCAAAGTAGACTTTCTAACTCATTTCAACAGTAGTCCATTGGGTGCAGGTTGGACGTTGGGCAGGCCAATCGATTTCTGCCATGGTACATAAAACAGCTAAAAACACAAGACATAGTAGATAACATTGGATATCAAAGGAGATATTGGACATATTTGATTAAACAGAAAAATATAAAAATGCAGATAATGAAGTAAGCAAAAGGGAATAAATACGTCTAAGGAATGAGATGGACAGAAAGTGTATAATGGATAGGTTGGAATGACTAGAGAACAAATGCAACCCCACAGAAACATGTGTAACTAGGGGAAAGGTAGATACCGCCTATAAGAATATCAAAGTGAGCTTTGAATATAAGAAAACCAGCTGCATGAAATCGAGAGCTCAGATGGGAAGGCAAGGAAGGGAAACCTGAAAGGTGGAAGGAGTATATAGACATCTAAATGCACATGCATACTCTGCCAATCACATTTAAGTGCCTGGCAGAGGGTTCAACGAACCACATTCACAATTCTCAATATTTCCAATCTCGTATTGCGCGCTGAAAGAATGAACACCTATATCTTTCCGTACGAGCTCTGACTTCCCTTATTTTATTGTGGTGGTCGTTCCTCCCGATGTAGGTCTGTGTCAACAAAATATTTTTGCATTCGGAGGAGAAAGTTGGTGATTGGAATTTCGTGAGAAGGTTCCGTCGGAACGAAAACGCTTTTCGTTTAATGATTTCCAGCCTAAACCCTGTATCATTTCTGTGACACTCTCTCCCACATTTTGCGATAGTACAAAACGTGCTGCCTTCCTTTGAACATTTTCGATGTACTCCGTCAGTCCTATCAGGTAAGGATCCCACACTGTGTAGCAGTATTCTGAAAGAGGACGGACAAGTGTAGTGTAGGCAGTCTCCTTAGTAGGGCGGTGTCTTTCCAATGAAGCGCAGTCTTTGGTTAGCCTTCCCCACATTTTCTATGTGTTCTTTCCAATTTAAGATGTTCGTAATTGTAATTCCTAGGCTTTTAGATTATACTGATTTATAGTGTAACCGAAGTTTAACGAGTTCCTTATAGCACTCATGTGGATGACCTCACACTTTTCGTTATTTAGGGTCAACTGCCACTTTTCGTACCATTGAGATATTTTTTCTTCTAAATCGTTTTGCGGTTTGCTTTTGTCTTCTGATGACTTTATTAGTCGATAAACGACAGCGTCATCTGCAAACAACCAAAGACATCTTCTCAGATGGTCTCCCATATCGTTTATATAGATAAGGAGCAGCAAAGGGCCTATAATACTACCATGGGGAACGCCAGAAATCACTTCTGTTTTACTCGATGACTTTCCGTCAGTTACTACGAACTGTGACCTCTCTGACAGGAAATCACAGATCCAGTCACATAACTGACACGATATTCCATAATCACGCAATTTCACTACGAGTCGCTTGTGTGGTACAGTGTCAAAAACCTTAAGGAAATCCAGAAATACGGAATCGATCTGAAATCCCTTGTCAATAGCACTCAGCACTTCATGTGAATAAAGAGCTAGTAGTATTTCACAGGAACGATGTTTCCTAAGCACATGTTGACTGTGTGTTACTAAATCGTTTCCTTCGAAGTAATTCATAATGTTCCAACACAATATAAGTTCTAAAATCCTGCTGCATATCGACGTAAACCTAATGAGCCTGTAATTTTGTGGATTACTCCTACTACCTTTCTTTATTATTGATGGGACCTGTGCAACATTCCGGTCTTTGGGTACGGATCTTTCGTTGAGCTAACCGTTGTATATGATTGTTAAGCATGGAGCTAATAGATCAGCATACTCCGAAAGGAACATAACTGGTATACAGACTGGGCCAGAAGACTTGCTTTTATTAAGTGATTTAAGTTGCTCCACTACTCCGAGGATATTTACTTCTACGTTACTCATGTTGGCAGCTGTTCTCGATTCGAATTCTGGAATATTTACTTCGTATTCTTTTGTGAAGGTATTTCGGAAGGCTATGTTTAATAACTCTGTTTGGCAGCACTGTCTTCGACAGTATCTCCATTTGCTATCGCGCAGAGAAGGCATTGATTGTTTCTTGCCGCTAACATACTTCACATCTGACCAGAATCTCTTTGGATTTTCTGCCAGGTTTCGAGACAAAGTTTCGTTGTGGAAACTGTTATTGGCATCTCGCATTGAAGTCCACGCTAAATTTCGAGCTTCTGTAAAAGATCACCAATCTTGGAGATTTTGCGCCTTTTTAAATTTGCCATGTTTCTTTCGTTGTTTGTGCAATAGTGTTCTAACCCGTTTAGGGTACCAAGGAGGATCAGCTCCATCGTTTGTTAATTTATTTGGTAGAAACCTTTCAATTGCTGCCGATGCAATTTTTTGAATTTAAGCCAAATGTGGTCTACACTTATATTATTAATTTGGAATGAGTGGAGATTGTCTCTCAGGAAGGCGTCAAGTGAATTTTTACCTGCTTTCTTGAATATGTAACTTTTTCGCTTATTTTTCGAGAATTTGGGGATTACAATATTCAGTTTCGCTACGACAACCCTGTGTTCAGTAATCTCTGAATCGGTTTTGATGCTCGTTATGAACTCAGGATTATTTGTTGCTAAGAGGTCAAGTGTGTTTTCACAACTATTCACGTGGTCTCATGAACTAACTGCTCGAAATAATTTTCAGAAAATGAGTTTAGGACATTTTCGGATGATATTTTATGCGTACCTCTGGAATAAAACTCGTATTTTCCACAAACATATTGAGGGTAAATTAAAGTCATCACCAACTATTATCATATGAGTCGGTAAGTGTATGAAATCAAATTCAAGTTTTCTTTGAACCTTTCAGCAACTGTATAATCTGAATTGGGAGATCGCTAAAAGGATCCAGTTATTATTTTATTCCGGTTGCCAACGATGACCTCTTCCAAAACTAACTCACAGGAAGTATCTACTTCAATTTTGCGACAAAATAAAATACTTCTGACAGCAACAAACACACCACTGGAACCGTGTTTAGCCTATTTTTTTGTAACACCATTAGGTTCTTCGCAAAAATTTCGCGGAGCTTATATCCCGCCTTAGACAGCTTTCAGTGCCTATAACGATTTGAGCATCAGTGCTATCTATTAGCGCTTGGAGCTCTGTTACTTCCCCAACACAGCCACAACAATTTACAACTGTTATACCAATGGTTCCTGCATCTATGTTCTTCCTGTGTTCAGCGTGCACCCTTTGTGCCTGAAGACCTTCTTGTTTTCCCGAGACCCTCTAACCTAAAAAACCGCCCAGTCCATGCCACATAGCCCCTGCTACCTGTGTGGCCGCCTCCTGCTTATAGAGGACACCTGACCTCTTTAGCAGAACCCGAAGCCCAACCACTCTTTGGCGCAAGTCGTGGAATCTGCAGCCCACACGGTCGCAGAACCGTCGGAGCCTCTGATTCAGACCCTCCACTCGGCTCTGTACCAGAAGTCCGCAATCGGTTCTGTCGACTATGCTGGAAACGGTCACCTCTGCTTTCATCTTGCAAGCAAGACTGTCAGCTTTTACCACTTCTGTTAGCCGCTCGAAACCAGAGGGACTCTCTTGTGATCCAAAGTGACACACATCATTGGTACCGACGTGAGCAACCACCTGCAGTTGGCTGCACCCTGTGCTCATCATGGCATCTGCGAGGACCCTTTCCACATCTGGAATGACTCCACCCAGTATGCACACGGAGTGCACATTGGTTTTCTTATCCTCCTTGTCAGCCAAGTCCCTGAGGGGCCCCATAAGGCGCCTAACGTTCGAGCTAACAACTACCAATAATCCCACCCTCCGCAATTGCCCGGATCTTGCAGGCTGAGTGGTTCCCTCTGATACAGGACAGGAGGCAGCATCTGGCTCAACGACAGTGTAAGCCACAGACAGTACCTGGAGCCTGTTTGTCAGACAGACTGGGGAGGCCTTACGTGCGGCCGCCTGGGAAGTCTTTCTCCGCCTGCTACGTCCTGGGGCGACCTCCCACTCGACCACAGGTGAGGGGTCAGCCTCAGTGCGAGCTGTAAGTGGGTTAGTCACCAGTGAGAACCGTGCTGGACGTCCGTTGGATCCCCACGGCCGGCCCACAACAGAGGTGGCCATCCACTATAGCCTCAAGCTGTCTAAACGAAGTCATCACAGCCTTAAGCTGAGAGCGAAGTATCACCAACTCGGCTCGCAGCCCCACGCAACAATCGCAGTCCCTGTCCATACCAAAAACCGTCGAAAAGTAAACGATGCAGATAAACGGACTGTCGGCAGGTGCTCCGCAAATCTACTGTAGACCCTGACGAAAACGCACGAACTGTGTCTAGTAATACTCAGATATTCAGAAACCTAACTACCGAACCACTCAGGTGAAACTAAATAATTTGTCCCTGATTAGGAACTTTTAATACGTCACAAAATCGGTTTACTTTGTGACGCAAACGAAAACGCTAGAACTGTGACTATTAGATATTAAAATTTAACGCAGAAGCCCAAACTAAACTATTAATCAGTTACTTCCCCGTTGCTGCGTCTGTCGGATATTGCGAGAAGAATTTGACACAGCACTGGAAGATCTAAGTCGACACACGGACCATGGAGTTGACGACATTCCGTGTGTGCTTCTAACATCTTCCGGAGAGTCAGCCATGAGTTAACTACTCCATCTCCTATGCAAGAAGTATGAGACAGAGAAAATAACTTCACACTTCAAGAACAATTTAATAATTCCAATCCCAAAGGCTGCAGGTGCTGAAAGGTGTGAATGTTACCGTATAATCGGCTTAATAACACACGCTTGCAAAATATTGACAGAAATTATTTAGAGAAGAATGGAGAAACTAGTAGATGTCGACCTCGGGAAATATTCAGATTGGTTTCCGCAGAAGTCTAGGAACACGCGAGGTAGTACTTACGCTATGACTTACCTTAGAATACATCTTAAGGGAAGGCTAACTTTTGTTTATAGCTCCTGTATACTTAAAAAATGCTTTTGTCAGTGTTGGCTGTCATATACTCTTTGAAATTCTCAAGGTAATGGAGGTAAAGTAGAGGGACCCAGGGCTTATTTACAGCTTGCACAGAAACCAGATGGCAGCAGATGTGTATGAAAGGGATACAGTGGCAGAGAAAGGGAGGAGACAGCGTTGTAGCATATCCCTGGTGTTATTCAATCCGTACGTTAAGGAGACTGTGAATGAAGTCAAGGAGAAATTTGTTGAAGGACTTACAGTTCAGGGAGAAGAAGTTCGAGGTGTGATGCTAACAGTGAACTTTTGTCGGAGACGGGAAAGGTCTTGGAAAAGCAATTGAATGGATGGGCAATGTGTTAGAGGTTGGATGTAAGATGAACATCAAGAAAAGCAACACAAGTGTAATGGAATGCAGGAGAATTAATTCAGGGCATGCTGAGGGAAGTAGGAACTGAGTTACTTAGGGTAGTAGATGACTTTTACTATTATGGCAGTGATATAACAGATTATGACCAAAGAAGGAAGGATATGAAATATATACCGGCAATGTTAATAAAAGGATGCCTCGAATAGGAATGCTGTTAAATCTAGCACTATCTGTGGACCTACCATCGGCACGGCTTCAGAGTATACGCCATCCAGACCAGGTGCGTTTGCAGTTTCGAGCTTCTTAATTGCGACAGCAATTTCTTCTTGACCAGACCGTATCACCAACATCTGATTGTCAAATTCGTTATTTACTGCATTTATAAGTTGTGCGTGTATCTCAGCGTCTGTGTTATCGTCAGGAGGCTGGGCAGTTAGCAGATATTCTGGTGACTCTCTCCGTCCTGTCGTCATTGAGCTATCCACCTTACGAATTGCGGACATGATAGTAGTTCCCTTAACCTTTTCAGTCAACAATTTATTCAGTCTTTGGCAGATGTCAAATTGCAGGTGTATTCCTTCAGTTTCCTGAAGCAAAGTTTTGAAGCGCATCTTAATAGCCCTGTATTCATGGAGCCTACTACCGCACTCCGATTGCCCTAGAGTATGTTCGTTCTTCTTCTCGTTCGTACCCTTCACCTCACAGTGGAAAGTTCAAGGCTCTAAGGGATCGTAGTCTGATTGTTTACCTTTTTCCTAGGAATATAAATGAACTGTGCTCTTTGCAAGAGTTCAGCTAGTAATTGAGCACCCAAATCTACATGAACCGTAAGCGATTCCATTCTAAATAGTCCGAGGTAGACAACTAAGCAATCTCAATCAGATTTAGTGATGCCTAAATCAATTCTGCTTTCCTCAGCTTGTCTTCTGTATTATTGTCATTTCCCTCTTCGACGATAATTGTATTATGGCCACTGTATGTTAGGTACTGGAGCACTTGTCAACTATTAATTTTAGCTGCTGACATGCGGTTTGCTAAAGTGACATCTATGTTAGTAACTACACCAGCTTATTGTTCGAATGTACTCGGCTGGTCTTCCAGATTTAAAACAATGAGCTGTAGTTCCTGTATTGCCTCCATTAGTACATCTCCTCGTTCGTCTGTTTGCCTACTGTGCCACAGAAATGATTATGCATCTGTTGTCACAAGGAGACACGCAACTTGTCTATATAGAGAAACTGCTCTGACTCTACCTGTATAAGGTACGATAGGATGAGAGTAAGGCATGCTTACTACAACCCACTTTGTCTGCAGTCCTTCACTTCTATTGTGACCCTGTGCTTGTCCAACAGCGTTGCCACCTTGGGTCACACTATATATCCATTTGTAACGACCGTGGCAGTCATTCCCTCATTGTGGCCAGTACCTGTTACTATATCTGCACGAAAATGTGGGAGCTCATTCTTTCTACAGTATGGTTCTTGCAAACAAAACATATTAACACTCAGCTGGTCAGTTAGTTTTCGTATTTCAGTCATTGACAATTTACATCGAGCTGCATTTATCTGTACTATGTTTATCCTTTTACGTGTTTCGATTGCCAACAAAGCCCTTCGGAGAAGGAAGGCCTGGTTCAAAGAAAAAGCGTCCAAACCCTTATATAAAATCCACGTATTAATGCTCAGTGTCGAATGGTACTTTTACTCTCTTGAACGCCTGTCGAAGGAGGCCACATAAGTATTTAAACTCAATGCATATGTTATTTACTCTCAAAAGAATTCTGGTGTAGGATACGTAATAGTTTTTCCTTTCTGATGCCCACCTCTGAAAATATGTCTTAGAGCAATCTGTAACACACTGGGAGCCTCCAAACTACTTCATAAGACATTCACTTCTAAATTATTATCAGATTTGTATGTGTGTAATTGAAAATCATGTAAGTAGGACTTGAAATATTAGAAATACTTCTCTGTAGTTCATAGGAGTACCTGATTTTCACTGCACTTTACTGTTTTCGATTGTTGTACTCGTTAGTGTTACTGCTAGAGACGCCTAGTGGAACAACTGCAGAACTGTTTTCTTGTTTTCTGGTGCAGAGCGGTTGCGTGGGTTGTAGGCAGACCAGGACTTTTTGCGCCGGATAGGGTGTGACCCATACAGGCGGAACGCCGTGACATGCCAGAGGTGCGTGAACTTCTGTGTATGACTAACTGATCATTCTTCAGCAGGAACCGAAACCAGAAACGATAGTGATAGTGCACTTTGAGGTCTGGATTTACTTTGAGGTCTGGATTTAAGTCGACTTTCAATCGCATCCCAATGAGTTATTGGTTATAAGTGTAACATGGCGTTTCCAATCAATTTCTAGGACGTTATATAAAATGCCTAAAAAGACAAGTCATTGTAGAAAGACAGGAGATACTGGACTCATTTGATGAAAGAAGGAAATGTGAAAATGCAGCAGACGAAGCAGCAAACAGGAAACACATACTGTCTGCAAACCTCTATTTTTCTTTACTCCGCCGTAGTGGGGATCCAAAACACTCGGGCAGTATTCAGGAATTTGAGGCACTACTGTTCTATATACAGTCCTCTTTGTAGATGAACTACACTTTCCTAAGACTCTCTCAGTAAGCCGAAGCCACTCCTGCTACTGCTCTCATGTGCTCGTTTCACTTCATATCGCTTTACAGCTTTACGCCTAGAAATTAATCCCCTTGACTGTGTATACGAAAATTACAGTATTGTTTTTTTTTTCCCTTTCATCTGCATTAAGAAATATCTGTTTACATTTAGAGCAAGTTACCCTACATCACACTAAAAGGAAATTCTAAGCCATCGTATACCCATGTACAGTCACAAAACGACGATACAGTCTTCTTACGTCTTATACTAAAAGGTCACCTCAGGCCTTAGCAGACTTCTCCCCACCCTATCCGTTGTTGTCCACAAATCATTGCCTCACAGACGCTGCTTTATGACATGGTTTTTTGTCATCCTTACATAAACAATCATGGTCTCCATATGTTTCCCTACTGTAGACAGTACATTATGCTGTAAAATGTGTTATTCTTCAGCGTTTAAAGCTTAATAATTGGAACAATTGGAGCACACCATAACCAAGGAAAACACCCCAATTCCGTGACACCACATCCTTAGTTCTTCATTTTTGGTGTTATACAGGGTGAGTCACTAATTATTGCCACCTAGAATAACTCCGGAAGTACGATGGTAGCTGAGATGACTGTGGGACAAAAGATGTATAGGACAACCGGGGCCATAATATGACGTTGATTTTTTGAAGCTAGACGGGTTCGCGGCAGGGATAAAAAGGTCAACTTTGTTTCTTTACATAGGATACTATAGTTTCGTACTTATTATCTGATAGTGGCTATCGAGACGAATCCAATGACATGTAACAGCGATGGCCGGCCGATGCGGCGTCGCGGTTTTTTGTCATCCTTACATAAACAATCATGGTCTCCATATGTTTCCCTACCGTAGACAGTACATTATGCTGTAAAATGTGTTATTCTTCAGCGGTTAAAGCTTAATAATTGCAACAATTGGAGCACACCATAACCAAGGAAAACACCCCAATTCCGTGACACCACATCCTTAGTTCTTCATTTTTGGTGATATACAGGGTGAGTCACTAATTATTGCCACCTAGAATAACTCCGGAAGTACGATGGTAGCTGAGATGACTGTGGGACAAAAGATGTATAGGACAACCGGGGCCATAATATGACGTTGATTTTTTGAAACTAGACGGGTTCGCGGCAGGGATAAAAAGGTCAACTTTGTTTCTTTACATAGGATGCTATAGTTTCGTACTTATTATCTGATAGTGGCTATCGAGACGAATCCAATGACATGTAACAGCGATGGCCGGCCGATGCGGCGTCGCGGTTCTAGGCGCTTCAGTCTGGAACCGCGCGACCGCTTATGTCGCAGGTTCGAATCCTGCCTCGCGCATGGGTGTGTGTGATGTCCTTAGGTTAGTTAGGTTTAAGTAGTTCTATGGTAAGAATGGAGGAGACATAACGAAATGCTTCAATTAAAAGTGGTGTAAGGGAGGTGATGCTGTCTTTCGCCCATACTACTCACTGTCTACAACGTAGAACCCTTGACGGAACTGGAAGCAAGTTTCCAAAGTGTGCTCAAAATTCACAGTAAGAAATTACCACTGATACGGTTCGCTGGTGCCATTGCTATCCTTGGTTGAAATGAATTACAGGATCTATTGAATGAAATGAATAGTGTTATGAGTACAGAATAGGTACTGAGAGTAAAGCGAAGAGAGACGAAAATAATTAGAAGTAGAAGAGAAACAGAACAGCGAGAAAACATCACAACTTGGGATCAAGAAGTACACGCAGTTAAGGAACTTTGTTATCTTGGAAGCAAAACGACCCATCAACCCATCTTGGACGAGGCAAGAAGGACATATAAAGCAGAGTAGCACAGGAAAAGGAGGCGTTCCTGGACAAAAGAAATCAACTGGTAACAAACGTATGTCGTAAGTTGAGTACGAAATTACTGAGCACCGCATGGTACAGAAGTGAATTATTTCCTGTGAGGAAACCGAAAACGAAGAGAATCCAAGTGTTCGCGACGTGTGCGATAGACGAATGTTGGAAAGTAGTTGGACTGAGAAGGAATGACGAATTTCACATCTACATCTACGGGATTACTCTGCTATTCACAATAAAGTGCTTGGCAAAGGGTTCAGTGAACCACCTTCAGGCTGTCTCTACACCGTTCCACTCCCGAGCGGCACTCGGGAAAAACGAGCACTTAAATTTTTCTGTGCGAGCCCTGATTTCTCTTGTTTTATCGTCATGATCATTTGCCCCTATGTCAGTTAGTGCCAACAGAATGATTTCGCAATCGGTGCAGAAAACTGGTGATTGAAATTTCATGAGGAGATCCCGTCGCAACGATGAACGCTTTTGTTTTAGTGATTTTCATCTCAATTCACGTATCATGTCTGAGACACTATCTCCCCTATTTCGCGATAATACAAAACGAGCTGCCCTTCTTTGTACTTTTCCGATGTCATCCGTCAGTCCCACTTGATGCGGATGCCACACCGCACAGCAATACTCCAGAATATGGCGGACAAGCGTGATGTAAGCAATCTCTTCAGTACACCTTTTGCACCTTCCACGTGTTCTGCCAATGAATCGCAGTCTTTGGTTTGCTCTACCCACAATATTATCTATGTGATCGTTCCAATTTAAGTTATTTGTAATTGCAGGCCCTAAGTATTTAGTTGAATTTACAACCTTCAGATTCGTGTGACTTACAGCGTAATCGAAATTTAGCTGATTTCTTTCAGTACTCATGTGAATAACTTCACACATTTCTTTATTCAGGGTCACTTTTCGCACCATACAGATATCTTATCTAAATTATTTTGCAAGTCGCTTTGATCATCTGGTAACTTTACAAGAGGTAAATGACAGCATCAACTGCAAACAGTCTAAGTAGGCTACTCAAATTGTCTCCTATGCGGTTAATATAGATCAGGAACAATAGAGGGCCTATAACACTTCCTTGTGGAACGCCGGATATTAGTTCTGTTTTACTCGATGACTTTCCGTCTATTACTACGAACAGTGACCTTTCTGACAGGAAATTACGAATTCAGGCGCACAACTGAGGCGATACTCCGTAGGCAAGCAGTTTGGTTAGACGACGCTTGTGAGGAACGGTGTCGAAAGCCTTCTGGAAATCTAAAAGTATGGAACCAATTGACATCCCCTATCGATAGCACTTATTACTTCATGAGTGTAAAGAGCTAGTAGTGTTTCACAAGAAAGATACTTTCTGAATCCGTGCTGACTATGTGTCAATAAATCGTTTTCTTCGAGGTAGTTCATAATGTTCGAATACAGTATATGTTCCAAAACCCTACTCCAAATCGACGATAGTGATATATGCCTGTAACTCAGCGGATTACTCCTACTTCCCTTTTTGGGTATTGGTGTGACTTGAGGAATTTTCCGGTCTTTAGGTACGGATCTTCCTGTGAGCGAGTGGTTGTATATAATTGCTACATATGGTGCTATTTTATCAGCATACTCTGAGAGGAACCTGACTGGTATACAATCTGGATCGAAGGGCTTGCCTTTATTAAGTGATTTAAGCTGCTTTGTTTCAGCGAGGATATCTACTTCTGTGTTTCTCATCTTGTCAGTTGCTCTTGATTGGAAGTCAGGAATATTTACTTCGTCTTCTTTGGTGAAGGAGTTTCGGAAAACCGTATTTATTAACTCTGCTTTAGTGGCACTATCATCAGTGACGTCACCGTTGTTATCGCGCAGTGAAGGTATTGATTGCGTCTTGCCACTGGTGTTCTTTATGTATGACCAGAATCTCTTTGCGTTTTCTGCCAGATTTCGAGACATAATTTCGTTGTGGAAATAATTAAAAGCATCTCGCATTGAAGTAGGCGCCATATTTCGAACTTCTGTAAAACTTTACCAATCTTTCCTTGAAAGTCAGCTGCTCGGTGCCGGCGGATAAATGCGATACTGCAGTGCTTGGGTAATCCCCAATTACGATGCAAAGTTCCTTCGGACAAGGACGCATCCATGTCCGAAGATACTCGAACTGCAGCGACTACTGCCGTTATACAATACACGAAATACATTTGCAGTATATTCTCGGCAAAAAATAGGTTCAATGGCTGTCTGGACGTCAAGATGTACTCACATCAAATACTCGTTTCCTTATTGAAGCATTACAATGTATAACAATTATGTAACCATGATCCCTTAATCGGAACAGAATTACGACCTAATATAGGAAGAACGTAAAGGACTGCTGGTAATAAGCTCCTGATTCGGCTACATACCTAGCTGTAATAGAAATAATCAAAGTAGATTCATGGCACGATAGACAGAAGATATATACTTGCATAGCTCTGAGCCCAGGTGATCCCATCGTTTGACAGAACTTTACAAACCACGAAATTGTCAGCGGAATTTGAGGGAAACTTTAACGTCTACATCTGCACATAAGCTACATTATATTGTGTGGCAGAGGGTAGTTATGGCATATACATAACTTTCGAATAGTCCTACCTGATAATGGTCCGACTGATGAACAATACTCAAGAAATGCCGAACGAGTCTTTTGAAAACCACTTCTCTTGTGTACGAGGTAATTCCCTTCAGATTGTTCCAGGATATCTTAGATACTCCTCTGCTTCTCTATGACAATTTTTTTATTGGTCTTGCCTCTTTAGTCCATATATGACAGCTATTCTGAGGTATTTTCCGGTTGTTATAGTATCCAATGTTTTATTGCCAAACTCGTAACCTATGCACGTGCAGGTCATTACATTTATTTACTTGCAGTGTCAACTAGACCAATCGTGAACTGTTTGCATGTCTTCCCGCATTTCGATACGGTTGTCTGTTGTTGCAACCTTCCTGTAGACAACAGCTTCGTCTGACAACCGCCCCGGACAGCTTACGACGTTATCCTCTAAGTCATTTACATACAGAGTATTGCAAACATTAATAGCCCTGTAGAGCTCCCCTGGGCTACATCTATCGATTTTTTCCCTTTAAGTTACAACTCTTATTACTGTTTGCTAGAACGTCCTGAAACCAGCCATTTGATCTGCTACTCGATAAGCTTTCATCAATGGCGTTTCGCGCAGATTTTTCTAGGGGTTCACTGGAAGGTTGTCCACAAAGTTTCAAATGTCTAACACACATGGTTTAATAATAGTAAAAAAGAACTACTCTACGGAAATACATTTACTTTACGATTGACTTTGTCTCTAATAATCCATTCTCCGCTCATTAAGATCAGAGATTCTGTCAGTGAAGCACTCATTCAATTCACTGAATTCTACTATGCTGATGACAATGTCCTTCTCGATTGAGAGCGCTGCTACTGCTCTAAGCAGCTGCTGACTCATAGCACGTAGCAGAAAACCTTCAGGTCCGCGTCAGACGATGTCGCCGGTATGGTAACAGTCACCTTCAGGAGTTTCGATGTCTGACTACAATATTTCTGCAAATCATTTAAGAATAAGGATTCCAGAAATTTCTAAACTCATTCCTCGTGTTTGATATCACAACTTTTGTTCTCAGTTTATTGCCTTCAAGGACGGGATTTATTTTGCAAGACGCCTGTAGCAATGTTTGCAGAAAGTGACCTGCATACAACACACACTTTTCGGAATTAAATACATTTGCAGCTACGACATAACTGGTAAATTAAAAGCTTTCAGCAACTTGAGCGACAATGTTATCTCACACATCTTTCGAAAAAGCCGTTACTTAACTCATTTTCCTGTCCACATCTCTGTGCAAGCTACAGCAGCTCTCTGCATGTGGAAATCATGTCAGGTACGTTAGCTCGATAATATTTTTGCAGTCTTCTACCCCTTGTTGTACACACAGTGGCTCAACTATTCATTTTTGTAATTGGCTGTACAATGCTGCATGATTGTAAATACAGACAACGAAAATTGAAATGCTGGTGCCTTCATTTCAGACGTTGCACTGTTGCTGAAATAATTATAGTGGTTTGTCGAGATGGAATCTCAGTTTTCTCCAGGCATTCTACAAGTCACTATTTTCATACACAACTTGCACAGTCCTTGATTTAAAATTCCACCTTGAGTAGGAAACATGGCAGACTTTCTTACTCAGCATGTCAATTACACACTGTGAAGAATGTAGGAAAAACTAAGAATCTCACTAAAGTCAACGAAATATCTTCTAACGTCCCTATTTGGCTCTCTGCATAGGTTAAAATCAGATCCTGCGTTTCGGCATAAAAATCAACTACATAGGCATGTTCAAAATGTTTATTCAGAAGAGTCTGTGCACCTGAAAGACGACCACTCGTGACACCTGTGCAATTCTAGCTCTGAGAAATAACTATACTCTCATTTCTCTAAGCGATTATCCTAAAGTTTTTGAACTCTTTTAGCGAGGTGTCTTGAATGTCAAAGACCTTGCTACAGATATCACGTTAGAGGAAACATATCTGACTATTATGATAAAAAGTGAAATTGTTGAAATCTCACTGCCGTACCTGCGCTAACTGGTACAGAATCAGTGACAGCAATTTTCTTTTTTGCTCTGACATAGTAAACATCCATCATACAAGAAAGAATAAAATTTTGAATATGTTTACATGTGCCTTTGAAAACAGCAGCCTTGTAAAGATGATCGTTACTTACAGTATCAGGTCCAGCAGTGAAACCTAAATGAAATCTAGAAGACGTTGGGAAATTCCTGGATTTGATGAGTTGCTGCATCCATAATTTCCAAGAAGTGCAAGCTCAGAAGCACAATAAACTACAACAGATCACAGAGTGTGTAACGATATTGGCGAATCTGATCATTGTGCCTAGAACCTGTGTATCGGGAGAATGACTGATGCATGTACAGTGACAGATGGTCTGGAAGCGGGTTCATTCGGGTACGTAGTTCCAATTTACATCCACCAGAGAACAGTAGTGCACAGACACATCCAAGAAACAGGTCAAGAGCACGTTTTTGCGAATTATTCTGTTTATTTCATGAACCCCTTTTGTTTATTTATCTCTTTACAGTTTTGTATATGCTTTTAGTAGTGTCAGCGATGCGCGAATGTGGTCTAAAGTAAACATGTAGATCACTGCTCTACTAAAGGACGTTGTACGATGGGGAATTTTTTAACATAATATGTCAAGTAAGTTAATGGTATAAGGAAAGCTAATTCGAGTGCAAATGAAAATAGTTAATAACTTAAAGTATAAACAAAATATCAGAATGCTAAATATTTATTTCGGGAAAAAGTACAGTTCGAAAGCATGTTATTTGTTTATTGGTTGGTCATGAAAAGCGCGGACTAACAAGAGAGAATAATGTTTTTCTATTGGCCTTAAAGAAAACTGACCAATCAGAACAGAGTATTCTTCGATCCTCATTTCTCTTGGAGATACAGAAAGCTTTCAGCAGTCTAGAGTACTCGTAGCACAACCTTTCAATGATACGGTCGTGTGTAGTAAGAGCTCCGAAAGAAGTTATAACTTGCCGGTTATCGTTGTGCTACACACCTCAAAAGTGCTTTAAGGTGAAGGCAATGTGCTTTTTAGAATGTACGGATTTTTAAGCAATTTACTGTATGAGAAAAGAGAGTAATTCCTCCTGGCATATTGAGCAGATTGGTGACTAAAAACTTGCGTGCATTAGACACCGAAAACTTAATAGCATGGCGAGCATTTTCATTTAAGAACAATCCGTGCTTAGTGCTTCGTAGATTTCATGAAATACGTTAAGATAAAGTTGCTAACGTGAATGAAAGTATTTTGCGCATACTGTGTTAAGATTAGCACGGTCTTAGAAGTGTACGCGTACAATATCAATGTTAAGAATAGAGCAAAGTTTTGCCAGTACTTCCACCTTTCACTCGAAATTAAGACTTTTTCTCTTTCTTGATATAGTTACGTAGTATGCTGCCCGGTGCGAATTGAAATACCGTAGGATTCTGCTCGGCTTTCACACCGCCGATCTGCTGCAGCGAGTTCACTGGTAGCTGCAGATAAAGGACGGAAGGAGCCGCGCCGCCGCAGTGTATTCACACTGGCTGCCTACAAGCTCTATCTAGTTGTTGTGTAAAACCGCTTTCCCTAAAATATTGTGATCTGGACAAATCCGTCTTTTTTTCTTTTTGTCTTCTGTGACAAATGTCTGAAATCATGAACGCCTCATAACTAAGTACTTTTCTGTCATAGAGGCAGAAGAATGGATGATTTAAAATTTAAAATTTTTATGCTCTGTAGTATTCTGTCAGATGTATATTTCTGTGGGATCCACTGCTCCGCTTGCCACAAGACGAACCGACGCTTGCTCGTACTTTGTTCACTAAACGAGAGTGCGACAGGGCGAAGTGAAGGAAAACATCATTAACCTGGGTCTCGTTCTCTTCTGCTGTATCTCTTATTGACGATGATATTGAATTGAATGTCTCTGGATGTCTGTTTGTGCAATCCGTAATGATTTTTGTAGAAAATCTTCCTCGATCTCGAAGAAGGTCGTACTGCGTGATCATAAAACATGTTCCACATTTCCAGATCCGAACGGATTCAGTGATATAGGCCAATAACTATGTGTGTTTGTTGAAATCGGGGTTGACCTGCCCTTTTTTCCAGCCGCTTAGGGCCTTTCGTTGGCCAACTAACTACGAGATGTTGCTGTTCAAAGAGGAGCTATGACCAGTACTCCATTCTTCGGCTGCGTATATTCCTGTGTGTGATTTCTGTTCTAAAGGTACTAGAAATTTGCGTACAGTAAACGTATCCCATGGCTCACCACATGTAAGTTCTCATAGCTCTGCGTAGTAGTAAGGAACTGGTGCGATTGAAAGTGGGCATTTATGTTGGACTGGAAAAGTTAATTTGAGCTATTGCTTCTTGAATTATTCACTTGATAGTAAGTTGGCAACACCAGGGATCGTTTCAAAAGCAGCCGCATTTTGCAAAAAAAAGAGGCTCTGATCACTATGGGACTTAACTTCTGCGGTCATCAGTCCCCTAGATCACAAATCCATGCCCGAGGCAGGATTCGAACCTGCGACCATAGCGGTAGCGCGGTTCCAGACTGTAGCTAATAGAACCGCTCGGCCATCCCAGCGAACAGAATTTTGCACAAATGCAACAAAATTCAGAGCTTAGCGCTGTGCGGTGAATAGAGGAACGAGTTTATTGGTATAGAGCCTTCCGACAACATACACCCAAAGCGAAAACTATGGGAACGGCAAAACTGCATGCGTCTCGGAGGGACATATATTACTCATCAGATGCCTCCCGTATGGAGATGTCTACCGCCAACAGGATGAATCGGAAAAGTGTATCAACTGCAGAGGCTGATGGTTGTTTCAGTAGACAACATTCTGTCGGCACGATACAATCATCGTCAGTCACTGCAGTGCAGAACTGCAGTACTATGGCGTTAATTTAACGAGTAAAATAAACTGACTTGGGAAAGACAGAAAGCAAATGATGTGACAAAACAGTAATTGTGTCGACCTGAAACTACGATATCACCTGTCGGGCTTGAACTGTGACGTATTGGTGTTTGGTGTTTTGGCGGGTGACGTCACACATGTGCGGAGGGTTGGTTTGTTTTCGTTAGGGACGTTTGTATTGTCACCTTATGCTGTGTTTGTAGTCTATATTGGATATATACATAGTGGTGCAAATTTTAATGGAATGAGCATGTTACTGGATCAACCAGTTTAGTTACGTAAGAGAAAGATGAGTTTATGGTGTTCTCCGCTTACGCTCCTAATCAACTAGAGTTTAAACTTTATCTTTGGTTGTCTTGGTAACGTGAGTACACAGTGATTACAACTTATGTGAACTTCGGCACATATTTTTTTCAAAGGTGAGCCAACTTGTAATGTAATGAAATTAATAACTTAGCGAATACTAATAGTAATATTACTGAAATAAGGAACGCTGATAGGTCGACAATAAAGAAAAACGAATGTCTTCAGAAGGTTATGGTAAATGAAGACTGGTTTAGTCTAACGTAAAGTGTGAAGAACGTGATGTTAGTAATTGAAAGCAATGTACAAAGATGTAGCAGAATTAGTTGAGTTTGGTTGCCTACAGAATGAAGGCGCCAGATCCAGTTTAGCACGTAACAACTCACACAAAAAGTATTTACGAGTAATTTCAGGGATTTTGCAATTTTCTGTTGAGCTGTATTGGTGAATACATGTTACTGCATTTTATTCATCTCGCAATTTAAACCTTTCTGTATCGGTATTGGAGTATTCGTTGTTGTTACCATATTTCGTTAACTTTCGCGATATTTGCTACCTGTACTGGTATTACTTTTTCGCTTTCTATACTTATATTACTTTTTGTTTTCTGTATTGGTGTCTGTCTTTTAAGTTAGTTTATATTTATAGATTGATATCTTCGAAACCATCTGAATTTATCTAATTTGATGCTTTACTATTGCATTTTCGATGCAGACCTCTGCATGCTATTCTTCATCGTATTCTTCCGGTTGTTTTGTTTTGTATATGCCAGTATTTTTGGGGCTCTGTGGGTTTTACTTGAGAATATAACTCCCCAGATCCCCCTTAAGGCCCAATATTTATTATTTCGAATTTTTAAGTTTCTGAATTGTTTTTTATATTTTGGTTTTATAGGAACTGTTGAATATGACGTCTTAATCGCCATTTTTAAATCAAAGTTGTGTTTCATCTTGAGGCTAGTGATGATATTATTTATCAAAGTGGACGGGTGTTATCGAAGGCTCATGTCTTCCCCAATAATTCACCATACTTGAGAAACAGTGCCATACCCCCGGCCGCGAGATTCGCCCCTGTTTGGTCTTAGGAGGGGAGGGGCGCACACAGCGCCAGCTGTCACCTCCACATGAAATCACGCCGGCCACAGCTATTATTCAGTTTAATAAAGACGTAATGCGTTTTTACGTCGCAGGCTGTCAGTTGTTGGACGGGTGAAGTTATTACATCGGTTAAACGCTCGAGCGATGAGTTGTGATGCTGTAACGACATAACAACACAAGTTTTTGCCCCAGATGTAAGCATTCCCGTTATACAGTAGTAGGCAAGCATAAGTTCTCTAGATTCTGTAATTTCCTGCAGGCGATATTATCAAGTGCGCTGCTGCCAAAGCACCCTTGTTGATTAGTTTGATTCTGTTTAGAGCGAAGATAACAGAATATCTTGTAGTAGTGAATCCTGTCGTAGGTGTTCTATAGATGAGCAGGATGAAGCCAGAGCATTGTCAACTTGGACTACTCTTACATGGGCTGAGTTACTTACGAGAGTGCATACTGTGGAAAGTCATTTAGACTTCTTACGGGAATTTTGTGGATTGTCACCGGGAGACGTGTGTGGAACTCTTTTAAAAACGACCAACGTTTATTTCCCGTTTTAATTATAGGACTATTCTACGAAATGTACGAAACTAGTACGATCAGGAAAAACACGTAGTTCGTTAGATGCCAACTGACGATACATCAGGGTATTATTTTGGTCCCGTCCTGGGTTAAAGAACACACGCTACTAGTCACTGTTATAGAAAGTTATTTAAGTACAATTACTGTTGGCGATTACTTTGATTTTTGCAGTGTTATGTGTTATGTGATTGTTGTGAATTTTACAAAATGCAGTAGCTTTGTTTTCACAGTTTGGCTTAGGAGGCCAAAAGTTTCCTTGTGACACGCTCACAGTTTCTCTGAGAGATAGCTACAGAGTATCCGACAATCGCAGAGGAGGAGTGCTCCAAGCTGCAACTGATTTGGAAATTATTGTATACTGCGAAATACTTTGACACTCGACGGCAAGGCCGGCCGGGGTGGCCGAGCGGTTCTAGGCGCTACAGTTGGAACTGCGCGACCGCTACGGTTGCAGGTTCAAATCCTGCCTCGGGCATGGATGTGTGTGATGTCCTTAGGTTAGATAGGTTGAAGTAGTTCTAAGTTCCACGGGACTGATGACCTTAGCAGTTAAGTCCCATAGTGCTCAGAGCTATTTGAACCCATTTTTTCGACATCAAGACGTCTCAACATTCCATTTATTGTCATGGAAACAGGAACTATTTGCAGGAAAAGTAATTGTATATGACCTAGTTAACGAATAATAACTTACTACGCGTACATAGTGTTGTTAAGTAAAAGTGCAACAGTATTCGTTACATGGGACCATTTCAGATTCTAGTAAAATAATACAAATAAGTGTAGCCATTCTGAAACTAAGACCGTATTTGAGCACATAAATCCAACAAAGAAAGGTTCTTAAGCAGCACTGGAGCGTTCTCATATAACGAGTTCTGACAGCTGCCATCTAACAACTTTGTGTCGAATTCACCTGGAACACCGTAAAAAGGGTAAAGTATCGTTATATGAATAACTACACCAGCAACAGAGATGTTCAAAAACTTTCACTAATTAGTAATTACATTCAGGAGATTTATCGATTTGCCTTGTGTTATTCCCCACTTATGAGTGAACCATAACTTTGGTTTTATTTCAGATACTTCACTGCACATTCAAATGGTCGTAGTAACACTCTCATAGAATTTAAACTTTCGCTTAAGTTTTCTTCAGATTTCATTTTTATTTCCTTTCATTATCCTTCAGTTAATTTAAATCAACCGTTCACAAATTTAGCTAACTCTTACATCTTCGGAATTTGAGATACCTATTTTCGTCCATCCATTTAACAAATGGTTCGTCCAGTACCATTAAATTGTATGGCTTTGTGCGCTGTGTTATATTAACGTCACCAGTTTCCACTTTTGATGTAACAGATCAGAGTGCTCCCAATAGGTTCGTCTACTCCCATGTAATGTTAGCAAACAGAGGAGATCGGTGAAGTTTTATTCATAGCGGACATGAATAAGCTAAATTGCATCAGCTTATTTGTTGTGGTGGCAATATATTTAGAAAATGCGTTGAAATGGTACATACCAGCAATCTACTGAACGAAATCACAAGAATAAACAAATTCAGGAGGTGTGTAGCTAACTTTTTCGTAACTATTAGGAAGAGAGTTATTGAAATGTACAAGTCACAGTGCTGTTCAAGGTAGAATAAAAGTGTGTGGAGTTGGAGACGATGTATGCTTGTATTCAGCTGTAGACGGTTTTTCTATCACATTATTCTGGAAAAAAAGAAATTCCGGTCTGGCAGACGTTAAGCACAATGTAACCAAGAACATTCTGAAAGTTATTTAGAAAACTGCGACGAAAACAATTCACATTACTATTCCATTATCGTACTGCATAACACCGAGACGTCTTAAAAAGAAAAATTATTTGTTTCACCTTATTTTGTTTCCATATCTGTAAACTATCAAGTGCAGTACCGAACTACCCATTAATTTTATTTTATGTCACCTTATCCTAGTCTTTTGTTCTGTAGGCCGTGAGTTGTTGCCTGCCATTTCCATTTTTTATGTATTCCATCTACTGTTAGCAGCTAACATGAACTACAATGTGTTTTATCATAGAGACTAGAAAATACTCCTTGTTTTATTACTGAATTTACATGTGTGTACCAAACATTTTCGCCTAAAGGTACTAGGCATTTCAGAAGTCTATAATATACAATATATTTCTAATCAGTTAATATCTACGCATAATGTAAGCTGCAACTGACTAAAAATGGTCCAAATATTAACAATGTTATCATGAAATCATTACTGGGTTTTAAGTCACACATCCTGATTTCGTTGTATTTACCATGCAACAAACATTCTCTGTATCACTTTTGCTTCTTTTGTGACTGCATTATTATTTCACACAAGTCCTTAGAAACATGTAAAGAAAGTAACTTATCATTGTTATCTAACGAAGTACGATAAAATTCCCCAAATATTATTAAACTATTTCATTATTTTCGAGACAGCATTACTGTGTCATTTTCTTCGGGTTCAAGTTAACTGTACAGCCATGAATATTGGGTAATACTTTAGACTGTGACAAAATCCTAGCGTGAAGGTGATCCAGACTTATGTGCTGCGCATCTGGCTCATGTCGTACCCCTATAAATCTCTCAAACGACTCTTCTTTAGTTTTGGTGAAATAAATAAAAAATGAAATAAAAACGTGCCTTCTGCAACAGCATTTTCCTCTGCAACATTAGCCCCGAAAGTAAATTTTAACGTCATAAGAAATCATAGTGCATAAGGGCCAAAGTATAAATAGCAGCGGTGATGATCTCTCTCTGAATTTTCAGTAGATGTTAAGGCACCATTAATTTCCTTGTTTACTCGTTTGAGGTTACATCCACATGCTAATCAATTGCTGTTTGCCAATGCAGTTCAGTGAATTGCAACATCAGTTTGATTACACTAAGCGTGCATTGATTTATGTGTCCCATGCAAAGAGACTCGCCATGCTTCTGTTATAAGCAGCATCTGAGTGTGTTTACATACCTACTACTTCATAAACAGATACACAGATAAGCCAGAATGTTATGGCCGCCAATCTACTGTCGATATAAATCCGTTCAGGCGATAGCAGCGACACGTGGCGAGGAATGAGTGCTAGCCAGACAAACGCACGGTGCATGTTGTATATCACAAGGGCCAGAGCGTGCTGGAATGGAGAGTGTTGAGCGGTTCGATGAACACAGTCCCGATTTCCAGTTGATGTGTTGGCTCTCCCGTCTCGACACATCTAAACCAGATCGAAGACATCTGGGCATGTGGCGTCAGAGTTCATGGCACCCCTCCCCGGAATTTACGGATTTAGGTGACTTGTATGTGCAGATGTGATGCCAGCTCCGTCTACTGACCTACCAAGGCTTCACTGCATCCCTGCCACAACACGTCCATGTTGATACCCGTGCCAGAGGTGGACATACCGGCTGTTAGCTAGATGGTCATAATGTTGTAGCCGATCAGTGAAGTTTCTACGTTAAAGTATAGACAGTCGTTAATGAGTGAAAAATGTATGATGAGGGCTTCAAATGTTGATTACCTTTTAGTTCCTGCGTGTGTTGGGCCATATTACTTGTGGCTCAGTGTGTTGAATAGTAGATGTCGGGATTATGGAGACTACTTTGTTGTCCTTAGGAGTAGTGATTTTGTAGTCACTCTAGTCTTTTGAGTGTTATCGTTAATGTCATTGATTTTCGTACTCTTTTTAGAATTAAACTCAGTGTCAATGATATTTCTGTTAAACGTAGTTGGCAAATGTTAATGTTGCACAAAACAATTTCTTCCATTTCCATCGACGGAGAGGTAATGACAGATGCAGCTCGCATCGAGGACAGACTCGAACGAGTTTTATTCCGAAGAACCTTCCATTTGTTTCCATTAATCTACTAAGAGGAACCACCGAAATGTAGATCTTGTTGGTCGGAAGAGAATATGAACCACAGTCAACCCCAATGCGAGTCGTCTACATTACCACAACGCCAACTGTTGCAAATAAAACAAACAACGAGACTTGTTATATCATCAATCCAAAGGTTTATTCGAATGGTAACTGTGGTTTCAGGTGGTATTGGCCACAGTATCGCGGACGCACATTTTGGCAGCCAGACGGTCTTCTCCAGACGTCGCGTTGGTGGTCACGCGTCAGCACATTCAGCGTCTGGCATGGCGGCTCTCAAGATCTGCGCGGTGTCATGTACAGACCTCCAAGGTGGGCACGGAGGACACCGGAGTGATCTGCGACAAATATAAATTTCAAAATTATAAACGTCGCCCTATTATGGTGAGTTGATATGACATCTGTAAAGGAAAGTGCTAAATTATCGTAGGACCACATGCTAACAAATGGTCAGTTTCTGTATCCATAGAAGGTATGTTTCTATCGCGCCAACTCATGAACCCTAGAATACTAATTATCGCAAATATGAAAATTACCGACAGTGAATGTTTGCCTATTTACTCCTCCCAGAGTGTTATCTATTGTGGTGAAATGATCTACTAAATTATTGCATCAGATGGTAGATATCTCACGCAGACGCATGTATTATCCTCACCTGAAATATATTCATTATGGAACGGAGAGAATTGTGACTGTTGCTAAATCCATCCTTACCAAAATAGTAGAGTTTCTTAAAACAAATTGTGTAAATGTTCAGTTCAAATTCGGAGAGCTTCAAGGATAAATACGGGACAGAAAAATAAACGATCATGCAGCATAAGAAATGGGATTAAAATACCAAGTATAATCGTAGGAGGCTGAAGGTGAAACTTCGCTGAGAACTTGATAACTGTTATGGGCGGGAGGGGACATAGGAGAACGTTATCTGAAAGGCTCTCCCTCATTTGAAAGTGTAGCCAACGGTATTGTATGTACCATTGATTTTTGAGTTTAAGTATATCCTACCAATACTAGAGCTAAAAGATACGTATGCCGCGAAAGGATTTTGTATCTGATCAGAGTTTACAATTGGTATAAAAGAACAGCAGACTATAGGTACCGAGAAAGTTTATGGGTCGACCATAGAATTTTGTAGCCATGGTGATATATCTAAACTGACACCATTTCAGTTATATTAAAAATCGTAATACTCTATACTCGAATAATATCTTGAAGACTCCCCTTCTGAAGGGAGCTACCATGTGATCATGAAATGAGAAATACTCATAGAAACCAAAATCTGTTGTCCCTTACACAGATCGAAGTACCACTCACCGTAACAGCACCCCCTTAATCCTCCTCCTGCAGCCGTCTCTGCAGCAACTCCACGAAAAAGGCGTCCAGTGTGAACTGACGCTCCTGTTGGAAAAGATCTTATTACTTTCATGTTATCTAACACGTGAAGTGATTCACCATTTGTGCTAGTTCCTGTCATATACAAGTATAACGAATTGTAACATTTACCACAAATTCGCACGGTTCAGGTATCGAAATTAAGAATATAGTAATTCAATTTAGTATCCAACTAACACAATTCGTTTCACATCTCAGATACTATTAATACTAACAAGTAACTAATATTCCATTATCTTTAACATTTTCTGTGTACGACTGGTTAATGATGTGCTTCTTAGGTTATGCCGTGTTGTTGTTCCTGCTTTATGGTCAACATTTCAACAAGTGACCGAGCCATTTTCTTCAGATCGTGAGACGTTTCCTGACTGATATGAGTCAAGCAGAGAGTACATTACCGCAAAGTTCGCAGCACATGAAGTTGATGGCTGGGACGTCCGTTGAAGTATTGTGCACAAAAGGAACACAACAATTCGGGCTAACACTCGGAAGCAGACCAGTAACAAGTACCATCTTCGAGAGTAAGTTATCATTTAATGAAAAAACGAAAAATTCACTTTGAAACCAAATGCTACTATTCCTGATACTGTTCGCATTTATACTGACCGGAGCAGGACGGACTTCTTTCTCTTCCTGCAGCCGCTTCTGCAGAATCTCCTCAAAAAAGGCGTCCAAAGTGAACTGACGCTCCTGCTGGAAAAGAACTTATTAGTTTTATGTCATCCAACATGTGCAGTAATCCAAAATTAATACTAGTTTCTATCATATAAAAGTGTTACGGAGTGTTACATTTGTCATAAATTTAGCAGTGTATAGGTATCGGTATTTAATATCTAGTAACTCAATTTAATATCCAAGAAACACCAGTCGTGTGATGTCTCAGCAACAATTAATACTAACAAGTATCTAATATCCCATTATCTTTAACATTTTTCTGGGCACGACTGGTTAATGATGTGCTTCTGAGGATATGCCGTGTTGTTGTTCCTGCTTTACGGTCAACATTTCAGTAACTGACCGACCCATGTTCCTCAGGTCGTGTGACGTTCCCTGACTGGTTTGAGTCCAAGCAGCGTGAACAGATTAGTGCAAAGTTCGCAGCACATGAAGTTGATCGCTGGGACGTCCGTCGAAGTAATGTGCACAAAATTAACACAACAATTCGGCCTAATACCCGGAAGCAGACCAGTTTCTAGTATCATATTCGAGAGTAAGTTTTCATGTAGTGATAAAACGAGAAATTCACTTTGAAACCAAATGCTACTATTCCTACTACTTTGTAATTTACACTCACCGAAACAGAAACGACTTCTTTCTCTTCCTGCAGCCGCTTCTGCATTATCTCCTCAAAAAACGAGTCCAGGGTGAACTGACGCTCCTGTAAGGAAAAGAACTTATTAGTTTGATTAGTCATAGAGCACGCTTGGTAATTCAGAGATAGCGCTAGTTCTTTACATGTACATGTGTTACAAATTCTGCAATGTCGTCTTCAACCAGTCGATCGCATTATCAGCATATTTAGTGCGCCTCTGCCCCAGAATATTTTTCACCATAATTCTTTACAACTGGAGAGGGATGTTACCTTTCTCAAGTCTCTCACATAGTTATTTGCTCAGTGTTAACAAATACCACACCCAATTTACCGGAATGATAAATGGTTAGAATCAACTGTCCATGTCTGAGGTCAGTGTTAAGTTTAATGGGCTTGAATACAATTGTCAGAATTGTTTAAACAGCATTCAGGTTCGATTATCAACATTAGCTTACCTAATGCGACAAGTCCGGATATATTGTGGTAATAACACGGAGGAGAGGATCTAGGGCCAGTGGGATCCAGGGGAAAGGGCCAACATAATGCAGCAAATGAGTCCTGCAGGGAACAAAGTGAGAGACACAGTGTGAGGCTACCCTGCGGGTCAGAGAATATACGACTCTGACATGCTAAAGGCTTTTTCTAAGGGCTTCATACTCATGTTAAACGACCACTATATCTGTGGCGCATGTAGTATTAGAATTCCTATAGTCCATATTTTACGGCGCTTTATCTTTTGATGCGAAGGCAGAAGTAAGTTTGGAAGAGGTCTCAAGCTCTTTGTTTTACTTGAAGTCAAGACCACTATGGCAAATTTTAAAAATTTTATGTAGGTCTGGAGATAAGCTCAAGTTTTAGAATGACGACTATTGTGAACTGTTGAGTGACTAGCACATCTCACTTCGCTCCAGTGAACAACAAATCCATCCATCCATCAGTGACATTCATTGCCGCCGGTATTTTGTATCTGATCACGATCCAGAAGAGCAGTATGCTAACCACATGCTCCTCCATACAGTGACGTCTATTGTCTGACGATGACGAGGCGGTCGATCGGTACCTTTGGAACTTCAGAGGAATGATTGGACGGAGTTAGGTAGTTAGGTGGTATTTTATATAATCGTCACAATCATCACTCGTGCAGAGATGCCTACCTAAGACGTGTTATTTACAATGACGTGTCACATGGGGTGTTTATAGCAAAAAAATATTCATTTACAGTAAATCGTGACAGTCTGTAATATCAACTGACCACGTTACGTACAATCAGTTAGCTCTCAGACTTTACTGCTTTGCGTGCTATGTCACTGCAATATAACGTGGCTCACCTTTACAGTACCCCGAACAGCGACCAAGTTGTTCTCCAGTCGCAGACCCTCGTCTTTCTCCCCTCCCAAACACCGGGAGAAAAACTTCTTCATGCGGCGGAACATTGCTGTAACGATAACAAACAGCACTTTAGACATGACCACACCGTGTCTACGAGTAAGTTTTGCAGCAATGTCTCACAACTCGATCGCAAGAAAAACCTGTAACCGTGACGACATGTCTGTAACCTTGGCTTTTGTAAAAAAGCAGCTGCTTGTATCAAAAACGACAAGCACAGTCTATATAATTGATTAGAGAATTAGTTACTTTAATTTTGTGTCAGTAATTCGTAGAGCATGAATCATAACAATAACAGTTATTCGAAGTTTAGCAATCGCGGGTTCATTACGTGGTACTTTTACTCTGAAGAGAATAAATTTGTTTTGATAGCAACTAGCTGAAGGCTTATCTATTAGACTAAATTTAATTAGCAAGTCATTATAATACTACAATAGTTTCAGATATACAGCTGCTTCGCCGGCCGGTGTGGCCGTGCGGTTCTAGGCGCTTCAGTCTGTAACCGCGTGACTGCTACGATCGCATGTTCGAATCCTGCCTCGGACATGGATGTGTGTGATGTCTTTAGGTTAGTTAGGTTTAAGTAGTTCTAAGTTCTAGGGGACTGATGACCACCGATGTTAAGTCCCGTAGTGCTCGGAGCCATATGAACCATTTTTTATACAGGTACTTCAGATATTACAACTTCAGAATTTGTCATCTATCACAGCATGATATGCGGAATATCTTCCCCTGGGGCAGGAACAAGAATTTGTTTTTCATGTGTGTTGGTGGTAGGATGAAGTTACTAAATAATAAACTACGCTACGATCTGATGGCTATAACTTCCGCAGTATATTACGAGAATACGATTTTTACTGCTATCCATATTACCGAGTCAGTATATTCTCTCAGGGCTGCACTGTCCCTTCTTTGTGTCAGTCATCGAGAACCCTACATCTAAATTACACTTCATTGCCATGTGAGCTAAACAGTAACGTGTACGACGTATTAACTATATTTGTGGTTGAAATTTACCCACCGGTTTCTACATGAAGAAAACTTAAAAATAGCTTATAAACAGCTAATAGGTTTAACATTCGACAGTGCTCCAAGATATTAACGGTACTTCCTTAAGTGACAGGAAAAGATAATATTTTTGGTACAAATCCATGTCGACTCAGTATGACACTACACAGCCGGAACCTGTTTACGACTTTTCTTTTTCACCGACGGCAGAAGATAAAAGCATGAACCAACGGTAGGACATGCCGTATGTATGTGTAATCGAAAAGGAGAGTGATAGGTGACACCATTCTATTTGTGAAACTAAGCTATAAATTTGAGAACACATGATTCCAGCAGTTGAACATTGGCAAAAACTCAGTGAGGATATCTCTCTCTACAAGTCAAGCATTTTCGGAACTTTCTTAAGTTGCATTACATATTGAAAAAATGTACTGGAATGGCTGTTGCCTCTTGGTGGGTATAGTCTATATACCTTGCTTCTGAAACAGAGCGTTCGCATCATTCAAAGCTTCTAATACTCCCCAAGAACTTGCTCTCGAAACACAAAATCCAACACTATAACGCCTGAATCAAAATTATAGAATCTTTTACTCAAGAACTCAAGAAACTAATTCGTTTCGATACTTCAACTACTCCAGAGAATACGGAAGTCTTTATTATGCAATGGTCCACCACAGTTAAGCTGATTTTTGTTAGCAAACCCTGCGAACAACGTTAGGCAGCAACCTCGATAACTGCAGAGAACAACGTTGTACTGGAACGTCGATATCAATGGTTAAACAAGATCTGCAATGAAAATTTTCAGTAATTTGAATCTATGTAAGACGAAATAATCATGTTTTAGCACTGACAAATATGCAGCGGAGTCTTGATTGTTGAAAACGTCCGTGCAGTTAATAAACTCCCAAGTGATCTAACAGTTAACATAACTCAGAGATAGTGCTTTAATTTCCTTAAGCAACAGGGAAGTAAGAATCTCATATTATGGTGCCAAGTCAACTCTGTATAACTCTACACAGTTGTAACCAGTTTCTAACGTGTTTTCTTCTTCGCAGACGTAAGATAAGTCTAGCAGTATAACCCTGCAGCGATCATAGGCAATATGTAAGTGTAATCGACGAAACAGGATGGTCGGTTACACTGTTTTCATTGTGAAAGTAAAAATTAATGTAACTAGAGACCGCTCCGAGTCCCACCACAACAACCACAGATAAATTTTACTAACAGTCCGATTATGTTATTGGAGAAGGCGATAACAAGATAGACTATTACGGTCGAAAACAAAAATAAAAAATATTTTGTAGCGGAGGCGTTGTGCAGCTTTAATTAATGTTAACAACAGTATTGTGCAATAGACAGCTACGACGGTACGTTCCATTAGGGACCATCGAATTTGGTCTAAAATCGGCCCATCATCAGTCCCGAAAACCGTCTCAGCTATGCTTTCGCGTATATTGCAATAGCTGTTATCAAACGCAGATAGCTCGACCATTGGTATTATCTGTATAGACATTACATTGGTAGAAATGTCTATGAAGTTAAATGGACATAATGGACATGACAAGTTAATGTCAATGACGGAACACTGTACATCCGGAATTGCTATTCCTATTACGCAAGTTCATAGTTGAGATCGTTTTTAGGCTTGATGATGGTCTGATCCTCGACCGAAACATACATTCTCTCATAAAATGTACCGTTATAGCTGTGATTGCATAATGCAGTTCTTTCGAAGAGCATATAAAATGAAAGTAACGTCACTGCTGCAGAAACTGACAGGGCAGAAACAAAATGCAAAAATTTATAAAGCTATGAACCATGGACCTTGCCGTTGGTGGGGAGGCTTGCGTGCCTCAGCGATACAGATAGCCGTACCGTAGGTGCAACCACAACGGAGGGGTATCTGTTGAGAGGCCAGACAAACGTGTGGTTCCTGAAGAGGGGCAGCAGCCTTTTCAGTAGTTGCAAGGGCAACAGTCTGGATGATTGACTGATCTGGCCTTGTAACAATAACCAAAACGGCCTTGCTGTGCTGGTACTGCGAACGGCTGAAAGCAAGGGGAAACTACAGCCGTAATTTTTCCCGAGGGCATGCAGCTTTACTGTATGATTACATGATGATGGCGTCCTCTTGGGTAAAATATTCCGGAGGTAAAATAGTCCCCCATTCGGATCTCCGGGCGGGGACTACTCAAGAGGATGTCGTTATAAGGAGAAAGAAAACTGGCGTTCTACGGATCGGAGCGTGGAATGTCAGATCCCTTAATCGGGCAGGTAGGTTAGAAAATTTAAAAAGGGAAATGGATAGGTTGAAGTTAGATATAGTGGGAATTAGTGAAGTTCGGTGGCAGGAGGAACAAGACTTCTGGTCAGGTGACTACAGGGTTATAAACACAAAATCAAATAGGGGTAATGCAGGAGTAGGTTTAATAATGAATAGGAAAATAGGAATGCGGGTAAGCTACTACAAACAGCATAGTGAACGCATTATTGAGGCCAAGATAGATACGAAGCCCACGCCTACTACAGTAGTACAAGTTTATATGCCAACTAGCTCTGCAGATGACGAAGAAATTGAAGAAATGTATGATGAAATAAAAGAAATTATTCAGATTGTGAAGGGAGATGAAAATTTAATAGTCATGGGCGACTGGAATTCGAGTGTAGGAAAAGGGAGAGAAGGAAACATAGTAGGTGAATATGGATTGGGGGACAGAAATGAAAGAGGAAGCCGCCTGGTCGAATTTTGCACAGAGCACAACATAATCATAACTAACACTTGGTTTAAGAATCATGAAAGAAGGTTGTATACATGGAAGAACCCTGGAGATACTAAAAGGTATCAGATAGATTATATAATGGTAAGACAGAGATTTAGGAACCAGGTTTTAAATTGTAAGACATTTCCAGGGGCAGATGTGGACTCTGACCACAATCTATTGGTTATGACCTGTAGATTAAAACTGAAGAAACTGCAAAAAGGTGGGAATTTAAGGAGATGGGACCTGGATAAACTAAAAGAACCAGAGGTTGTACAGAGATTCAGGGAGAGCATAAGGGAGCAATTGACAGGAATGGGGGAAATAAATACAGTAGAAGAAGAATGGGTAGCTTTGAGGGATGAAGTAGTGAAGGCAGCAGAGGATCAAGTAGGTAAAAAGACGAGGGCTAGTAGAAATCCTTGGGTAACAGAAGAAATATTGAATTTAATTGATGAAAGGAGAAAATATAAAAATGCAGTAAGTGAAACAGGCAAAAAGGAATACAAACGCCTCAAAAATGAGATCGACAGGAAGTGCAAAATGGCTAAGCAGGGATGGCTAGAGGACAAATGTAAGGATGTAGAGGCCTATCTCACTAGGGGTAAGATAGATACCGCCTACAGGAAAATTAAAGAGACCTTTGGAGATAAGAGAACGACTTGTATGAATATCAAGAGCTCAGATGGAAACCCAGTTCTAAGCAAAGAAGGGAAAGCAGAAATATGGAAGGAGTATATAGAGGGTCTATACAAGGGCGATGTACTTGAGGACAATATTATGGAAATGGAAGAGGATGTAGATGAAGATGAAATGGGAGATATGATACTGCGTGAAGAGTTTGACAGAGCACTGAAAGACCTGAGTCGAAACAAGGCCCCCGGAGTAGACAATATTCCATTGGAACTACTGACGGCCGTGGGAGAGCCAGTCCTGACAAAACTCTACCATCTGGTGAGCAAGATGTATGAAACAGGCGAAATACCCTCAGACTTCAAGAAGAATATAATAATTCCAATCCCAAAGAAAGCAGGTGTTGACAGATGTGAAAATTACCGAACTATCAGCTTAATAAGTCACAGCTGCAAAATACTAACACGAATTCTTTACAGACGAATGGAAAAACTAGTAGAAGCCAACCTCGGGGAAGATCAGTTTGGATTCCGTAGAAACACTGGAACACGTGAGGCAATACTGACCTTACGACTTATCTTAGAAGAAAGATTAAGGAAAGGCAAACCTACGTTTCTAGCATTTGTAGACTTAGAGAAAGCTTTTGACAATGTTGACTGGAATACTCTCTTTCAAATTCTAAAGGTGGCAGGGGTAAAATACAGGGAGCGAAAGGCTATTTACAATTTGTACAGAAACCAGATGGCAGTTATAAGAGTCGAGGGACATGAAAGGGAAGCAGTGGTTGGGAAGGGAGTAAGACAGGGTTGTAGCCTGTCCCCGATGTTGTTCAATCTGTATATTGAGCAAGCAGTAAAGGAAACAAAAGAAAAATTCGGAGTAGGTATTAAAATTCATGGAGAAGAAATAAAAACTTTGAGGTTCGCCGATGACATTGTAATTTTGTCAGAGACAGCAAAGGACTTGGAAGAGCAGTTGAATGGAATGGACAGTGTCTTGAAAGGAGGATATAAGATGAACATCAACAAAAGCAAAACAAGGATAATGGAATGTAGTCTAATTAAGTCGGGTGATGCTGAGGGAATTAGATTAGGAAATGAGGCACTTAAAGTAGTAAAGGAGTTTTGCTATTTGGGGAGCAAAATTACTGATGATGGTAGAAGTAGAGAGGATATAAAATGTAGGATGGCAATGGCAAGGAAAGCGTTTCTGAAGAAGAGAAATTTGTTAACATCCAGTATTGATTTAAGTGTCAGGAAGTCATTTCTGAAAGTATTCGTATGGAGTGTAGCCATGTATGGAAGTGAAACATGGACGATAAATAATTTGGACAAGAAGAGAATAGAAGCTTTCGAAATGTGGTGCTACAGAAGAATGCTGAAGATTAGATGGGTAGATCACATAACTAATGAGGAAGTATTGAATAGGATTGGGGAGAAGAGAAGTTTGTGGCACAACTTGACCAGAAGAAGGGATCGGTTGGTAGGACATGTTCTGAGGCATCAAGGGATCACCAATTTAGTATTGGAGGGCAGCGTGGAGGGTAAAAATCGTAGAGGGAGACCAAGAGATGAATACACTAAGCAGATTCAGAAGGATGTAGGTTGCAGTAGGTACTGGGAGATGAAAAAGCTTGCACAGGATAGAATAGCATGGAGAGCTGCATCAAACCAGTCTCAGGACTGAAGACCACAACAACAACAACAAGATGAATATAACGAAAAAATCGAATAATATCTTACACAAATTCCTCTAGAATAAACTCAACGAAAATATAACGAAAACACAAAATTTGATTCCAATAATTCGCTTAATCTACACAGATTAAACGAAGACAAGAATACCAATCACACATCCACAAAATAACAACATAATAGAAAAATAACATGCACAAATTCTTCCAGAATGAACCAAAAGAAAATGTACGCTGCACCTATATAGCCCTAACAAAGACAGCAATACCACACACATCCACATAAAACGACATAATCGATAAATAACACACTGGAACTATTCCATAATAAACCAAAAAATTGTAAACCCACCAAAAAAACAAAAAAAAGAAAAGACACACAAGAACACTCCATATAACTACGACTTTATCGAAAAATAACACACACAAATTCCTCAAGAATAAACAGAACGAAAATAAATTCAAAAATTTGGTATCACACTACAAACGAACGTTAACAGGTCAAAAAGTACCATAGAACAAAACGAATCATACATCAAAAGCGCGAGACACTGGCAACAACAATAAGAACCCTACAAAACAATCGATTTCATATACGCTCCCCTTCGGCGGCGTCACATTCGAAAAAAAGCAGCCAACTATTAATAAGTTAAAAAATTATGACTAACATTACTACTCGTTCCTCTCAGGACAACTTCTACAATGTACTTAGGTTCACGGCTAACAGCACCGTAGACAATTCTCCCATATTACAAAAATAGTTAAAGAATTGCAACAATCAACATGATAAAAATTATAATTAATCACTTCACTCACAAAAATTTATCTTCTGCTCTTAAGGCACTGCCTAACCTCACCATCGTATATCGTGCGAAATACAGAAAAAAACAGTTAAATATATGTCAGAAAAAAAGAAACATTAGTCGCTAATAGTTTCTCCATTGATAATACAACCTGTGGCCTCAAGTTACCCCCTCCGCCCAATAAACAACACCATCGTATATCACGACACATTTGCAATAAACAGCATATTTTACAAACTTTATAAATTACATTAGTAACTAACACAAACACAGATAGCATTTAATAACAGACCGCTTACACGCTCTGCAACGTAAAGTCATGACGTCAAGAGGACGTCATGGGTGAAACCACACGGATAGAATCTCATAGAGCACTTGACAAAGTTGTCAATGTTGAACTAAGCTGTTAATTTGAGCATACGTGATGAAAGCACATGAACTTAAAAAAATTAAGTGTAGAGGTCTAACTCTACAAGTAACCAACTGACGTTTGAAACCCCATAAAAAATTAAAACGAAATGCTATTTCACGTTATTACTGTTAAGAACTTCATATTCCGTAATCACACCACACTCCTCCACATGCTTCAATTTTCCAGTACTTCTCCACTAATACACATTCATTTATTAGCTTTTAAGATATTCTTACTCGAGATGACTGTGTATACTCAATAAATATACAAAGGTAAATCAATAGCTCATACCTACTGCGGGTACGATGCAGCTGGCCTCTGAAGCCGGCGTTCGCTTCGCTGAGAGCTTCTAAAGCTCCTCAAGAACTTTAAAATGTTTCGCTAGATGTGCTCGAAACACAAAATACAACACTGCAATACTTAATTCACAACAGAAGCTTCGTACACTCAATAACTCGCAGAACGAATTCGTATGAATACTTCGAGTACTCTAGAGAATACGGAAGTAATTGCTAGGCAACGGTCCACAATGGTTCAAGTGACATGGCATTGTTGTTAGCATACACTGTGATGAACATTAAGTAGCAACCCCGGTAACTACAGAGCACATCAGTATATAGAGACGTCGATATCCATGGTTAAATAAGAACAGCATTTAAAATTTAAACAATTTAAATCTTTGTAAGACGAAATAACCATGTTTTGGGATCGAAAGATATCCAGAAGTATGTAAATAATGAAACCGCCCGAATAGCCTATAGATTCCCATTGGAATTCTTGTTTAGCAGTTCGAGGTGCGTGGGAAGAGTAATGAGACTGACAATATTCTGAGGGATCTGGCCGCGCTGTGTTGTTCTACTGCTGTAAAGAACGGTTTGCAATCTCTTCTAGTTGCTGAGTACGCCGTCACATGGTTTTTGAAAGCGCCATCGGGGAAGTTGTGTTTTTGTTGCGTGTTGTAAAAGTGGAAAAGTGTAATTTAGAGCAAAGTTATGCCATCAAGTGTTAAACTTGGGGCACCAGCGAGAGTGATCTTCTCAGAATTGAAAGAAGCCTATGGGGAACATTCCTTATCAGTAGTCCAAGTTTCTGTGTGGCACAAATCATTTCTGGAAGGCCGAGAACACGTTGAAGATGGACCTCGTACAGGGTAGACCTTCACCTTATAAAACCGACGAAAACGTCGAACGTATGCGTTCTCTTGCGACATCAGACCGGTGTGTAAAAATAAAGGTGATGGATGACATGGTTAAACATTTTCAGCATGCATCAAATTTGCATCGGAGTTTTGCACGTGCGAAAGATTTATGCCAAACGGTGCCATAAAACCTCACAACTGAGCAGGAGGAGAATGGAAGAAACGTGTGCGTTGTCCTCTTGCGAGAATTGCCCATGGCCACGAATGGTTCAGTTGTATAATCACAGGTTATGAATCCTGAATTTCAAAGTACGATCCTGAGACCAAGTGGCAGAGTGAGGAGTGGAACACTGTGGAATCTCCTCGACTGAAATGAGCTCGAATAATGAAGTCAAAGGCGGAAGCAAAACTGATTTGCTGTTATGACAGGTTTGCTTTTTTCCATATAGATTTGTTAATCCAGGACGAACCGTCAAACAGCTGTGTTACAACGACGTCCTGGAAAAGCTCAGGAAAGAGGTGAATCGCCGGCCTGAGTGGCCGTGCGGTTCTAGGCGCTACAGTCTGGAACCGGGCGACCGCTACGATCGCAGGTTCGAATCCTGCCTCGGACATGGATGTGTGTGATGTCCTTAGGTTAGTTAGGTTTAAGTAGTTCTAAGTTCTAGGGGACTGATGACCACCGATGTTAAGTCCCATAGTGCTCGGAGCCATATGAACCATTTTTTATACAGCTACTTCAGATATTACAACTTCAGATTTTGTCATCTATTACAGCATGATATGCGGAATATCTTCCCCTGGGGCAGGAACAAGAATTTCTTTTTTATGTGTGTTGGTGGTAGGATGAAGTTACTAAATAATAAACTACGCTACGATCTGATGGCTATACCTTCCGCAGTATATTACGAGAATACGATTTTTACTGCTATCCATATTACCGAGTCAGTATATTCTCTCAGGGCTGCACTGTCCCTTCTTAGTGTCAGTCATCGAGAACCCTACATCTAAATTACACATCATTGCCATGTGAGCTAAACAGTAACGTGTACGACGTATTAACTATATTTGTGGTTGAAATTTACCCACCGGTTTCTACATGAAGAAAACTTAAAAACAGCTTATAAACAGCTAATAGGTGTAACATTCGACAGCGCTCCAAGATATTAACTGTGCTTCCTTAAGTGACAGGAAAAGATAATATTTTTGCTACAAATCCATGTCGACTCAGTATGACACTACACAGCCGGAACCTGTTTACGACTTTTCTTTTTCACCGACGGCAGAAGATAAAAGCATGAACCAACGGTAGGACATACCGTATGTATGTGTAATCGAAAAGGAGAGTGATAGGTGACACCATTCTATTTGTGAAACTAAGCTATAAATTTGAGAACACATGATTCCAGCAGTTGAACATTGGCAAAAACTCAGTGAGGATATCTCTCTCTACAAGTCAAGCATTTTCGGAAATTTCTGAAGTTGCATTACATATTGAAAAAATGTACTGGAATGGCTGTTGCCTCTTGGTGGGTCTAGTCTATATACCTTGCTTCTGAAACAGAGCGTTCGTATCATTCAAAGCTTCTAATACTCCCCAAGAACTTGCTCTCGAAACACAAAATCCAACACTATAACGCCTGAATCAAAATTATGGAATCTTTTACTCAAGAACTCAAGAAACTAATTCGTTTCGATACTTCAACTACTCCAGAGAATACGGAAGTCATTATTATGCAATGGTCCACCACAGTTAAGCTGATTTTTGTTAGCAAACCCTGCGATCAACATTGGGCAGCAACCTCGATAACTGCAGAGAACAACGTTGTACTGGAACGTCGATATAAATGGTTAAACAAGAACTGCAATGAAAATTTTCAGTAATTTGAATCTATGTAAGACGAAATAATCATGTTATAGCACTGACAAATATGCAGCGGAGTCTTGATTGTTGAAAACGTCCGTACAGTTAATAAACTCCCAAGTGATCTAACAGTTAACAAAACTCATAGATAGTGCTTTAATTTCCTTAAGCAACAGGGAAGTAAGAATCTCATATTATGGTGCCAAGTCAACTCTGTATAACTTTACACAGTTGTAACCAGTTTCTAACGTGTTTTCTTCTTCGCAGACGGAAGATAAGTCTAGCAGTATAACCCTGCAGCGATCATACGCAATATGTAAGTGTAATCGACGAAACAGGAAGGTCGGTTACACTGTTTTCATTGTGAAAGTAAAAATTAATGTAACTAGAGACCGCTCCGAGTCTACCACAACAACCACAGATAAATTTTACTAACAGTCCGATTATATTATTGGAGAAGGCGATAACAAGATAGACTATTACGGTCGAAAAAAAAAATAAAAAAAAAATTGTAGCGGAGGCGTTGTGCAGCTTTAATGAATGTTAACAACTGTATTGTGCAATAGACAGGTACGACGGTACGTTTCATTAGGGGCCATCGAATTTGGTCTAAAATCGGCCCATCATCGGTCCCGAAAACCGTCTCAGCTATGCTTTCGCGTATATTGCAATAGCAGTTATCAAACGCAGATAGCTCGACCATTGGTATTATCTGTATAGACATTACATTGGTAGAAATGTCTATGAAGTTAAATGGACATAATGGACATGACAAGTTAATGTCAATGACGGAACACTGTACATCCGGAATTGCTATTCCTATTACGCAAGTTCATAGTTGAGATCGTTTTTAGGCTTGATGATGGTCTGATCCTCGACCGAAACGTACATTCTCTCATAAAATGTACCGTTATAGCTGTGATTGCATAATGCAGTTCTTTCGAAGAGCATATAAAATGAAAGTAACGTCACTGCTGCAGAAACTGACAGGGCAGAAACAAAATGCAAAAATTTATGAAGCTAAGATGAATATAACGAAAAAATCGAATAATATCTTACACAAATTACTCTAGAATAAACTCAACGAAAATATAACGAAAACACAAAATTTGATTCCAATAATTCGCTTAATCTACACAGATTAAACGACGACAAGAATACCAATCACACATCCACAAAATAACAACATAATAGAAAAATAACATGCACAAATTCTTCCAGAATGAACCAAAAGAAAATGTACGCTGCACCTATATAGCCCTAACAAAGACAGCAATACCACACACATCCACATAAAACGACATAATCGATAAATAACACACTGGAACTATTCCATAATAAACCAAAAAATTGTAAACCCCACCAAAAAAACAAAAAAAAGAAAAGACGCACAAGAAAACTCCATATAACTACGACTTTATCGAAAAATAACACACACAAATTCCTCAAGAATAAACAGAACGAAAATAAATTCAAAAATTTGGTATCACACTACAAACGAACGTTAACAGGTCAAAAAGTACCATAGAACAAAACGAATCATACATCAAAAGCGCGAGACACTGGCAACAACAATAAGAACCCTACAAAACAATCGATTTCATATACGCTCCCCTTCAGCGGCGTCACATTCGAAAAAAAGCAACCAACTATTAATAAGTTAAAAAATTATGACTAACATTACTATTCGTTCCTCTCAGGACAACTTCTACAATGTACTTAGGTTCACGGCTAACAGCACCGTAGACAATTCTCCCATATTACAAAAATAGCTAAAGATCTGCAACAATCAACATGATAAAAATTATCATTAATCATTTCACTCACAAAAATTTATCTTCTGCTCTTAAGGTACTGCCTAACCTCACCATCGTATATCGTGCGAAATACAGAAAAAAAACAGTTAAATATATGTCAGAAAAAAAAGAAACATTAGTCGCTAATAGTTTCTCCATTGATAATATAACCTGTGGCCTCAAGTTACCCCCTCCCCCCAATAAACAACACCATCGTATATCACGACACATTTGCAATAAACAGCATATTTTACAAACTTTATAAATTACATTAGTAACTAACACAAACACAGATAGCATTTAACAACAGACCGCTTACACGCTCTGCAACGTAAAGTCATGACGTCAAGAGGACGTCATGGGTGTAACCACACGGATAGAATCTCATAGAGCACTTGACAAAGTTGTCACTGTTGAACTAAGCTGTTAATTTGAGCATACGTGATGAAAGCACATGAACTTAAAAAAATTAAGTGTAGAGGTCTAACTCTACAAGTAACCACCTGACGTTTGAAACCCCATAAAAAATTAAAACGAAATGCTATTTCACGTTATTACTGTTAAGAACTTCATATTCCGTAATCACACCACACTCCTCCACATGCTTCAATTTTCCAGTACTTCTCCACTAATACACATTCATTTATTAGCTTTTAAGATATTCTTACTCGAGATGACTGTGCATACTCAATAAATATACAAAGGTAAATCAATAGCTCATACCTACTGCGGGTACGAAGCAGCTGGCCTCTGAAGCCGGCGTTCGCTTCGCTGAGAGCTTCTAAAGCTCCTCAAGAACTATAAAATGTTTCGCTAGATGTGCTCGAAACACAAAATACAACACTGCAATACTTAATTCACAACAGAAGCTTCGTACACTCAATAACTCGCAGAACGAATTCGTAAGAATACTTCGAGTACTCTAGAGAATACGGAAGTAATTGCTAGGCAACGGTCCACAATGGTTCAAGAGACATGGCATTGTTGTTAGCATACACTGTGATGAACATTAAGTAGCAACCCCGGTAACTACAGAGCACATCACTATATAGAGACGTCGATATCCATGGTTAAATAAGAACAGCATTTAAATTTTAAACAATTTAAATCTATGTAAGACGAAATAACCATGTTTTGGGATCGAAAGATATGCAGAAGTATGTAAATAATGAAACCGCCCGAATAGCCTATAGATTCCCATTGGAATTCTTATTTAGCAGTTCGAGGTGCGTGAGAACAGTAATGAGACTGACAATACTCTGAGGGATCTGGCCGCGCTGTGTTGTTCTACTGCTGTAAAGAACGGTTTGCAATCTCTTCTAGTTTCTGAGTACGCCGTCACATGGTTTTTGAAAGCGCCATCGGGGAAGTTGTGTTTTTGTTGCGTGTTGTAAAAGTGGAAAAGTGTAATTTAGAGCAAAGTTATGCCATCAAGTGTTAAACTTGGGGCACCAGCGAGAGTGATCCTCTTAGAATTGAAACAACCCTATGGGGAACATTCCTTATCAGTAGTCCAAGTTTCTGTGTGGCACAAATCATTTCTGGAAGGCCGAGAACACGTTGAAGATGGACCTCGTTCAGGGTAGACCTTCAGCTTATAAAATCGACGAAAACGTCGAACGTATGCGTTCTCTTGTGACATCAGACCGGTGCGTAAAAATAAAGGTGATGGATGACATGGTTAAACATTTTCAGCATGCATCAAATTTGCATCGGAGTTTTGCACGTGCGAAAGATTTATGCCAAACGGTGCCATAAAACCTCACAACTGAGCAGGAGGAGAATGGAAGAAACGTGTGCGTTGTCCTCTTGCGAGAATTGCACATGGCCACGAATGGTACAGTTGTATAATCACAGGTTATGAATCCTGAATTTCAAAGTACGATCCTGAGACCAAGTGGCAGAGTGAGGAGTGGAACACTGTGGAATCTCCTCGACTGAAATGAGCTCGAATCATTAAGTCAAAGGCGGAAGCAAAACTGATTTGCTGTTATGACAGATTTGCTTTTTTCCATATAGATTTGTTAATCCAGGACAAACCGTCAAACAGCTGTGTCACAACGATGTCCTGGAAAAGCTCAGGAATGAGGTGAATCGCCGGCCTGAGTGGCCGTGTGGTTCTAGTCGCTACAGTCTGGAACCGGGCGACCGCTACGGTCGCAGGTTCGAATCCTGCCTCGGTCATGGATGTGTGTGACGTCCTTAGGTTGGCCAGGTTTAATTAGTTCTAAGTTCTAGGCGACTGATGACCTCAAAAGTTAAGTCGCATAGGGCTCAGAGCCATTTTTGAAAGAGGTGAATCGAGTAAGATCAAAGATTGCAGATTGGACGGCGCATCAAGATAACACCCCATGCCACAGGGCCACTTCCAACACGGATTTTTTGACTTCAAACGGCATTCCTGTTGTTCCACAGACACCCCCCCCCCTCCCCCCCCCTATTCACAGAACCGTGGTAACTGTGACTTGTTTTTTTTCCAATTTCGGAAAATGTCTTAAAAGGATTTCATTTTGGGACTCTGGAGAATATTTAAGAGCATATGACCGACATGGGAAATGCCCTACCAGTTGAAGGCTTTCTACGCTTCTGCCGATACCGAGGAACAACGACTTCGCCGGCCTATAGCTGCCGATGGGAACTAATTTGCAGGAGACATTATTGTCGTTTGAAAGAAATAAAACCTTGGTATATTAGAAATCAGTCTCACTGCTTTTCTCACACGCCTCCTACTCCAAGATATTGATTCACATATCTTGCGTAACAGAAGAGAAAAACTCTTTTGTTAAGCTGCCAGCTTCCCTCGATACGATGCAGTGCACTTGCCAGGAGTTCCAAAATAAATTTTTCTTCACACACGGAAAAAAATTCCAGCAGCACTAATCTCCAGCATCGCAGGGAGCACGTGTGCGTAATTCACAAGAGAGAATGATTGCTTACACCGTCATCATTGTGGAACTAAGCAATTAGTTTGATAATACATGATGCATGGGCACGAACTTCGCCAAAAACAAAGTACAGAAATCTGCCTCTAAAAGTAAACATCCAACCTTTGAAACTGCATAAAAAAGTAAGACAATGTTCTATTTCACACTGCATACCGTTAATAACGGCATGTTCTGAGATGATACCACACTCCAGCACCCGCATCAATTTTCCAGTAATTCTCCGCTATATACTCAGCCATTAACAAGTTTATACGATATTCTGTATGACAAATAAATAGGTGGTAGTTAAATCAACGGCTCATACCTCTTGTAGCACAGCGCAGCTCGCCCCTGACGCTGGGCGTTCGCTTTTCTGAAAGCTTCTATAGCTCCTCAAGAACTTTAAAATGTTTCGCTAGATGTGCTCGAAACACAAAATGCAAGACTGCAATACTTAATTCACAACTGAAGCTCCTTACACTCAATAACTCGCAAAACGAATTCGTATGGATACTTCGAGTACTCCAAAGAATACGGAAGTAATTGCTACGCAACGGTCCACAACGGTTTACGTGAGATGGCAAAGTTGTTTACATACCCGAGATCCTCCCCTTTTAGCTGAGTGGTCAGCGCGACGTAAGTCATACCTAAAGACCCGAGTTCGATTCACGAATGTGTCGGGAGACTTTCTCCGCTCAGGGACTGGGTGTTGCGTTGCCCTTATCATCGTTATTTCATCCCCATGGACACTCAAGTCGCCGAAGTGGCGTCAACTCAAAAGACTTGCACCAGGGGAATGGGAGGCCCTAGCCACACGGCATTTCCATTTTATCAGTAAACCGAAATCCAAGTAAAGCAATATCGTTTAGCAACGTGGATATAAATGTTAGACAACCACTGAAACAAAATATTATATAAGTCAATTGTACATTTCAACTTTTCATAAAATAGCATCGAAGCATAACGACGTCGAATGCTGATGCCCTCGATCCCGCTTGTAGTCATGTATTGAAATGTTATGTCACGCGTAAAAATTGATTCCTTCAGCGCATGTGACTTCCACCAGATTTACATCGAGCAGCATCCTCCTGATCCTGCCTGATAATGGTCCGACTGATGAACAATACTCAAGAAATGTCGAACGAGTCTTTTGAAAACCACTTCTCTTGTGTATGAGGTAATTCCCTTCAGATTGTTCCAGGATATCTTAGATACTCCTCTGCTTCTCTATGACAATTTTTTATTGGTCTTGCCTCTTTAGTCCATATATGACAGCTATTCTGAGGTATTTTCCGGTTGTTATAGTATCCAATGTTTTATTGCCAAACTCATAACCCATGCACGTGCAGGACATTACATTTATTTACTTGCAGTGTCAACTAGACCAATCGTGAACTGTTGGCATATCTACCCGCGTTTCGATAGGGTTGTCTGTTGTTGCAACCTTCCTGGAGACAACAGCTACGTCTGACAACCGCCAAGGACAGCTTACGACGTTATCCTCTACGTCATTTACATACAGAGAATTGCAAACATTAATAGCCTTATAGAGCTCCCCTGGGCTACATCTATCGATTTTTTCCCTTTAAGTTACAACTCTTATTACTGTTTGCTAGAACGTCCTGAAACCAGCCATTTGATCTGCTACTCGATAAGCTTTTATCAATGGCGTTTCGCGCAGATTTTTCTACGGGTTCACTGGAAGGTTGTCCACAAAGTTTCAAATGACTAACACACATGGTTTAATAATAGTAAAAAAGAACTACTCTACGGAAATACATTTACTTTACGATTGACTTTGTCTCTAATAATCCATTCTCCGCTCATTAAGATCAGAGTTTCTGTCAGTGAAGCACTCATTCAATTCATTGAATTCTACTATGCTGTTTACAATGTCCTTCTCGATTGAGAGCGCTGCTACTGCTCTTAGCAGCTGCTGACTCACAGCACGAAGCAGAAAACCTTCAGGTCCGCGTCAGACGATGTCGCCGGTATGGTAACAGTCACCTTCAGGAGTCTCGTTGTCTGACTACAATATTTCTGCAAATCATATAAGAATAGGGATTGCAGAAATTTCTAAACTCATTCCTCGTGTTTGATATCAGAACTTTTGTTCTCAGTTTATTGCCTTCAAGGATTGGATTTATTTTGCAAGACGCCTATAGCAATGTTTGCAGAAAGTGACCTGCATACAACACACACTTTTCGGAATGAAATAAATTTGCAGCAGCTCTCTGCATGTGGAAATCATGTCAGATACGTTAGCTCGATTATATTTTTGCAGTCTTCTACCCCTTGTTGTACACACAGTGGCTCAACTATTCATTTCTGTAATTGGCTGTACAATGCTGCATGATTGTAAATACAGACAACCAAAATTGAAATGCTGGTGCCTTCATTTCAGACGTTGCACTGTTGCTGAAATAATTATAGTGGTTTGTCGAGATGGAATCTCAGTTTTCTCCAGGCATTCTACAAGTCACTATTTTCATACACATCTTGCAGAGTTCTTGATTTAAAATTCCACCTTGAGTAGGAAACATGGCAGACTTTCTTACTCAGTATGTCAATTGCACACTGTGAAGAATGTAGGAAAAACTAAGAATCTCACTAAAGTCAACGAAATATCTTCTAACGTCCCTATTTGCCTCTCTGCATAGGTTAAAATCAGGTCCTGCGTTTCGGCATAAAAGTGAACTACATGGGCAAGTTCAAAATGTTTATTCAGAAGAGTCTGTGCACCTGAAAGACGACCACTCATGACACCTGTGCAATTGTAGCTCTGAGAAATGACAATACTCTGATTTCTCCAAGCGATTATCCTAAAGTTTTTGAACTCTGTTCGCGAGGTGTCTTGAATGTCAAAGACCTTGCTACAGATATCACGTTAGAGGAAACATATCTGACTATTATGATAAAAAGTGAAATTGTGGAAATCTCATTGTCGTACCTGTGCTTACTGGTACAGAATCAGTGACAGCAATTTTATTTTTTGCTCTGACATAGTAAACATCCATCATACAAGAAAAAATAAATTTTGAGTACGTTTACATGTGCCTTTGAAAACAGCAGCCTTCTAAAGATGATCGTTACTTACAGTATCAGGTCCAGCAGTGAAACCTAAATGAAATCTAGAAGACGTTGGGAAATTCCTGGATTTGATGAGTTGCTGCATCCATAATTTCCAAGAAGTGCCAGCTCAGAAAGACAATAAACTACAACAGATCACAGAGTGTGTAACGATATTGGCGAATCTGATCATTGTGCCTAGAACCTGTGTATCGGCAGAATGACTAATGCATGCACAGTGACAGATGGTCTGGAAGCGGGTTCATTCGGGTACGTAGTTCCAATTTACATCCACCAGAGAACAGTAGTGCACAGACACATCCAAGAAACAGGTCAAGAGCACGTTTTTGCGAATTATTCTGTTTATTTCCTGAAGCCCTTTTGTTTATTTATCTCTGTACAGTTTTGTATATGCTTTTAGTAGTGTCAGTGATGCGCGAATGTGTTCTAAAGTAAACATGTAGATCACTGCTCTACTGAAGGACGTTGTACGATGGGGAATTTTTTAACATAATATGTCAAGTAAGTTTATGGTAAAAGGAAAGCTAATTCGAGTGCAAATGAAAATATTTAATAACTTAAAGTATAAACAAAATATCAGAATGCTAAATATTTATTTCGGGAAAAAGTACAGTTCGAAAGCATGTTATTTGTTGATTGGTTGCTCATGAAAAGCGCGGACTAACTAGAGAGAATAATGTTTTTCTATTGGCCTTAAAGAAAACTGACCAATCAGAACAGAGTATTCTTCGTTCCTCATTTCTCTTGGAGATACAGAAAGCTTTCAGCAGTCTAGAGTACTCGTAGCACAACCTTTCAATGATACGGTCGTGTGTAGTAAGAGCTCCGAAGGAAGTTATAACTTGCCGGTTATCGTTGGGCTACACACCTCAAAAGTGCTTTAAGGTGAAGGCAATGTGCTTTTTAGAATGTACTGATTTTTAAGCAATTTACTGTATGAGAAAAGAGAGTAATTCCTCCCGGCATATTGAGCAGATTGGTGACTAAAAACTTGCGTGCATTACACACCGAAAACTTAATAGCATGGCGAGCATTTTCATTTAAGAACAATCCGTGCTTAGTGCTTAGTAGATTTCATGAAACACGTTAAGATAAAGTTGCTAACGTGAATGAAAGTATTTTACGCATACTGTGTTAAGATTAGCACGGTCTTAGAAGTGTACGTGTACAATATCAGTGTTAAGAATAGAGCAAAGTTTTGCCAGTACTTCCACCATTCACTCGAAATTAAGACTTTTTCTCTTTCTTGAAATAGTTACGTAGTATGCTGCCCTGTGCGAATTGAAATACCGTAGGATTCTGCTCGGCTTTCATACCGCCGATCTGCTGCAGTGAGTTCACTGGTAGCTGCAGATAAAGGACGGAAGGAGCCGCGCCGCCGCAGTGTCTTCCCATTGGCTGCCTACAAGCTCTATCTAGTTGTTGTGTAAAACCGCTTTCCCTAAAATATTGTGATCTGGACAAATCCGTCTTTTTTTCTTTTTGTCTTCTGTGGCAAATGTCTGAAATCATCAACGCCTCATAACTAAGTACTTTTCTGTCATAGAGGCAGAAAAATGGATGATTTTAAATTTAAAATTTTTATGTACTGTAGTATTGTGTCAGATGAATATTTCTGTGGGATCCACTGCTCCGCTTGCCACAAGACGAACCGACGCTTGCTCGTACTTTGTTCACTAAACGAGAGTGCGACAGGGCGAAGTGAAGGAAAACAGCATTAACCTGGGTCTCGTTCTCTTCCGCTGTATCTCTTATTGACGATGGTATTGAACTGAATGTCTCTGGATGTCTGTTTCTGCAATCCGTAATGATTTTTGTAGAAAATCTTCCTCGATCTCGAAGAAGGTCGTAATGCGTGATCATAAAACATGTTCCACATTTCCAGAACCGAACGGAGTCAGTGATATAGGCCAATAACTGTGTGTGTTTGTTGAAAACGCGGTAGACCTGCTCTTTTTTCCAGCCGCTTAGGGCCTTTCGTTGGCCAACTAACTACGAGAAGTTGCTGTTCAAAGAGGAGCTATGACCAGTACTCCATTTTTTAGCTGCGTATATTGCTGTGTGTGATTTCTGTTCTAAAGGTACTAGAAATTTGCGTACATTAAACGTATCCCATGGCTCACCACATGTAAGTTCTCATAGCTCTGCGTGGTAGTAAGGAACTGGTGCGATTGAAAGTGGGCATTAATGTTAGACTGGAAAAGTTAATTTGAGCTATTGCTTCTTGGATTATTCACTTATTAGTAAGTTGGCAACACCAGGGATCGTTTCAAAAACAGCAGCATTTTGCAAAAAAAGAGGCTCTGAGCACTATGGGACTTAACTTCTGCGGTCATCAGTGCCCTAGAACACACATCCATGCCCAAGGCAGGATTTGAACCCGCGACCATAGCGGTAGCGCGGTTCCAGACTGTAGCTAATAGAACCGCTCGGCCACCCCAGCCGGCAGAATTTTGCAACAAAATTCAGAGCTTCGCGCTGTGCGGTGGATAGAGGAACGAGTTTATTGGTATAGAGCCTTGCGACAACATACACCCAAAGCGAAAACTATGGGAACGGCAAAACTGCATGCGTCTCGGAGGGACATATATTCCTCATCAGACGCCTCCCGTATTACAAGCATGGAGATGTCTGCCGCCAACAGGATGAAACGGAAAAGTTTATCAACTGCAGAGGCTGATGGTTGTTTCAGTAGACAACATTCTGTCGGCACGATACAATCATCGTCAGTCACTGCAGTGCAGAACTGCAGTACTATGGCGTTAATTTAACGAGTAAAATAAACTGACTTGGGAAAGGCAGAATGCAAGTGATGTGACAAAACAGTAATTATCTCGACCTGAAACTACGATATCACATGTCGGGCTTGAACTGTGACATATTGGTGTTGTGGCGGGTGACGTCACACGTGTGCGGAGCGTTGGTCTGTTTTCGTTAGGGACGTTTTTATTGTCACCTTATGCTGTGTTTGTAGTCTATATTGGGTATATACATAGTTGTGCAAATTTTGATGGAATGAGCATGTTACTGGATCACTCAGTTTAGTTACTTAAGAGAAAGATGGGTTTACGGTGTTCTCCGCTTACGCTCCTAATCAACTAGAGTTTAAACGTTATCTTTGGTTGTCTTGGTAACGTGAGTACACAGTGATTACAACTTATGTGAACTTCGGCACAAATTTTTTCAAAGGTGAGCCAACCTGTAATATAATGAAATTAATAACTTAGCGAATACTAATAGTAATATTACTGAAATAAGGAACGCTGATAGATCGACAATAAAGAAAAACGAATGTCTTCAGAAGGTTATGGTAAATGAAGACTGGTTATTCTAACGTAAAGTGTCAAGAACTTAATGTTAGTAATTGAAAGCAATGTACAAAGATGTAGCAGAATTAGTTGAGTTGGGTTGCCTACAGAATGAAGTCGCCAGATCCAGTTTAGCGCGTAACAACTCACACAAAAAGTATTTACGAGTAATTTCAGGGATTTTGCAATTTTCTGTTGAGCTGTATTGGTGAACACATGTTACTGCAGTTTGTCCATCTCGCAATTTAAACCTTTCTGTATCGGTATTGGAGTATTCGTTGTTGTTACCATATTTCGTTAACTTTCGCGGTATTTGCTACCTGTACTGGTATTACTTTTTCGCTTTCTATACTGATATTTCTTTTTGTTTTCTGTTTTGGTGTCTGGCTTTTGTAGAGTGATATCTTCGATACCAGTTGAATTTACCTAATTTGATGCTTTACTTTTGCATTTTCGATGCAGACCTCTGCATGCTATTCTTCATCGTATTCTTCCGGTTGTTTTGTTTTGTATACGCCAGTATTTTTGGGGCTCTGTGGCTTTTACTTGAGAATATAACTCCCCAGATTCCCCTTCTGGCCCAATATTTATTATTTGGAATTTTAAGATTCTGAATTGATTTTTATATTTTGGTTTTATAGGAACTGTTGAATATGACGTCCTAATCGCCATTTTTAAATCAAAGTTGTGTTGCATCTTGAGGCTAGTGATGATGTTATTTATCAAAGTGGACGGGTGTTATCGAAGGCTAGCGTCTTCCCCAATAATTCACCATACTTGAGACACAGTGCTGTACCCCCGGCCGCGAGAGTTCACCCCTGTTTGGTCTTAGGAGGGCAGGGGCGCACACAGCGCCGGCTGTCACCTCCACATGAAATCACGCCGGCCACAGCTGTTATTCAGTTTAATAAAGACGTAGTGCATATTTACGTCGCAGGCTGACAGTTATTGGACGGGTGAAGTAAATGCATCGGTTAAACGCTCAAGCGATGTGAAACTGGTGCTGTAACAACATAACAACACAAGTTTTCACCCCAGATGTAAGCATTCCCGTTATACAGCAGTAGGCAAGCATAAGTTCTCTACATTCTGTAATTTCCTGCAGGCGATATTATCGAGTGCGCTACTGCCAAGGCACCCATGTTGATTAGTTTGATTCTGTTTAGAGCGAAGATAACAGAATATCTTGTAGTAGTGAATCCTGTCGTAGGTGTTCTACAGATGAGCAGGATGAAGCCAGAGCATTGTCGACTTGGACTACTCTTACATGGGCTGAGTTACTTACGAGAGTGCATACTGTGGAAAGTCATTTAGACTTCTTATGGGAATTTGGTAGATTGTCACCGGGAGACGTGTGTGGAACTCTTTAAAAAACGACCAACGTTTATTTCCCGTTTTAATTATAGGACTATTCTACGAAATGTACGAAACTAGTACGATCAGGACAAACACGTAGTTCGTTAGATGCCAACTGACGATACATCAGGGTATTATTTTGGTTCCTTCCTGGGTTAAAGAACACATGCTAGGAGTCACTGTTAAAGAAAATTATTTAAGTACAATTACTGTTGGCGATTACTTTGATTTTTGCAGTGTTATGTGTTATGAGATTGTTGTGAATTTTACAAAATGCAGTAGCTTTGTTTTCACAGTTTGGTTTATTAGGCCAAAAGTTTCCTTGTGAGATGCTCACAGTTTCTCTGAGAGATAGCTACAGAGTATCCGACAATCGCAGAGGAGGAGTGCTCCAAGCTGCAACTGATTTGGAAATTATTGTATAGTTCGACATACTCTGACACTCGACAGCAAGGCCGGCCGGGGTGGCTGAGCGGTTCTAGGCGCTACAGTTGGAACCGCGCGACCGCTACGGTCGCAGGTTCAAATCCTGCCTCGGGCATGTATGTGTGTGATGTCCTTAGGTTAGATAGGTTTAAGTAGTTCTAAGTTCGAGGGGACTGATGACCTTAGCAGCTAAGTCCCATAGTGCTCAGAGCCATTTGATCCATTTTTTTCGACATCAAGACGTCTCAACATTCCATTTGTTGTGATGGAAACAGGAACTATTTGCAGGAAAAGTAGTTATATATGACCCAGTTAACGAATAAAAACTTACTACGCGTACATAGTGTTGTTAAGTAAAAATGCAACATTATTCGTTACATGGGACCTTTTCAGATTCTAGTAAAATAATACAAATAAGTGTAGCCATTCTGAAACTAAGACCGAATTTGAGCTCATAAATCCAACAAAGAAAGGTTCTCAAGCAGCACTGGAGCGTTCTCATATAACGAGTTCTGGCAGCTGCCATCTAACAACTTTGTGTCGAATTCACCTGAAACACCGTAAGAAGGGTAAAGTAACGTTATATGAATAACTACACCAGCAACAGAGATGTTCAAATACTTTCACGAATTACTAATTACAGCTAGGACATTTATCGATTTGCCTTGTGTTTATCCACACTTACGAGTGAACCATGACTTTGGTTTTATTTCAGATACTTCACTGCACATTCAAATGGCCGTAGTAACACTCTCATAGAATTTAAACTTTCGCTTAAGTTTTCTTCAGATTTCATTTTCATTTCGTTTCATTATCCTTCAGTTAATGTAAATCAACCGTTCACAAATTTAGCTATCTTTTACATCTTCGGAATATGAGATACCTATGTTCGTCCTTCCATTTAACAAATGGGTCGTCCAGTACCTTTAAATTCTACGGCTTCGTGCGCTGTGTTATATTAACGTCACCAGTTTCCACTTTTGATGTAACAGATCAGAGTCCTCCCGATAGGTTCGTCTACTCCCATGTAATGTTAGCAAACAGGGGGGATCGGTGAAGTTTTATTCCTACCGGACCTGAATATCATGTAGCCCACACATGTTTCTAGTGGGGCTTATTAAATTTAAATTGTATCGAATGAAGAATAAGATTAAATGCATCAGCTTATTTGTTGTGGTGGCAATATATTTAGAAAATACGTTAAAATGGTACATACCACAATCTACTGAACGAAATCACAAGAATAAACAAATTCAGGAGGTGTGTACCTAACTTTTTCGTAACTATTTGGAAGAGAGTTATTGAAATGTACAATTCACAGTGCTGTTCAAGGTAGAATAACAGTGTGTGGAGTTGGAGACGATGTATGCTTGTATTTAGCAGTAGAAGGTTTTGCTACCACGTTATTCTGGAGAAAAAGATATTCCGGTCTGGCAGACCTTAAGCACAGTGTAACCAAGTACATTCTGAAAGTTATTTAGAAAACTGTGACGAATACAATTCACATTACTATTCCGTTATCGTACTGCATAACACTGAGTCATCTTAAAAAGAAAAATTATTTGTTTCACCGTATTTTGCTTCCATATCCAAAAACTATCAAGTGCAGTACCAAACTACCTATTAATTTTATTTTATGTCACCTTATCCAAGTCTTTTGTGCTGTAGGTCGTGAGTTGTTACCTGCCATTTCCATTTTTTATGTATTCCTTCTACTATTAGCAGCTGCTATGAACTATATTGTGCTTTATCATAAAGACTAGAAAATACTTATTCTTTTACTACTGAATTTACATGTGTGTGCCAAACGTTTTCGCCTAAAGGTACTAGGCATTTCAGAAGTCTATAATATACAATATATTTTTAATCAGTTTTTATCTACGCATAATGTAAACTGCAACTGACTAAAAATGGCCCAAATATTAACAATGTTATCATGAAATCATTACTGGGCTTAAGTCACACATCCTGATTTCGTCATATTTACTATGCAACAAACATTCTCTGTATCACTTTTGCTTCTTTTGTGACTGCGTTATTATTTCACACAAAAGTCCTTTGAAACATGTAAAGTAAGTAACTTATCATTGTAATCTAACGAAGTACGTTAAAATTCTCCAAATATTATTAAACTATTTCATTATTTTTGAGACAGCATCACTGTGTCATTTTCTTCGGGTTCAAGTTAACTGTACAGCCTTGAATATTGGGTAATACTTTAGACTGTGACGAAATCCTAGCGTGAAGGTGATCCAGACTTACGTGCTGCGCATCTGGCTCATGTCGTACCCCCATAAATCTCCCAAACGACTCTTCTTTAGTTTTGGTGAAATAAATAAAAAATGAAATAAAAACGTGCCTTCTGCAACAGCATTTTCCTCTGCAACATTAGCCCCGAAAGTAAATTTTAACGTCATAACAAATCATAGTGGATAAGGGCCAAAGTATAAATAGCAACGGTGATGAACTCTCACTGAATTCTCAGTCGATCTTAAGGCACCATTAATTTCTTTGTTTACTCGTTTGAGGTTACATCCACATGCTAATCATTTGTTGTTTGCCAATGCATTTCAGTGAATTGCAACATCAGTTTGATTATACTAAGCGTGCTTTGATTTTTTGTGTCCCATGCAAAGACACTCGCCATGCTTCTGTTATAAGCAGCATCTGAGTTTGTTTACATACCTACTACTTCATAAACAGATACACAGATAAGCCAGCATGTTATGGCTGCCGATCTACTGTCGATATAAATCCGTTCAGGCGATAGCAGCGACACATGGCGAGGAATGACTGCTAGTCAGAAAAACGCACGATGCATGTTGTATATCACAAGGGCAAGAGCGTGATGGAAAGGAGTGTGTTGAGCGGTTCGATGAACACAGTCCCAATTTCCAGTTGATGTGTTGGCTCTCCTATCTCGACACATCTAAACCCGATCGAAGACATCTGGGCATGTGGCGTCAGAGCTAATGGCACCCCTCCCCGGAATTTACGGATTTAGGTGACTTGTGTGTGCAGATGTGATGCCAGCTCAGTCCACTGACCTACCAAGGCTTCACTGCATCGCTGCTACGACTCGTCCACGTTGATACCCGTGCCAGAGGTAGACATACGGGCTGTTAGGTAGATGGTCATAATGTTGTAGCTGATCAGTGTAGTTTCTACGTTAAAGTATAGACAGTCGTTAATGAGTGAAAAATGTATGCTGAGGGCTTCAAATGTTGATTACCTTTTAGTTCCTGCGTGTATAGGGCCATATTACTTGTGGCTCACTAGTCACTCTAGTCTTTTGAGTGTTATCATTAATATCATTGATTTTCCTAGTCTTTTTGAATTATACTTAGTGTCAATGATATTTCTGTTAAACGTAGTTGGCAAATGTTAATGTTGCACAAAACAGTTTCTTCCATTTCCATCGACGGAGAGGTAATGACAGATGCAGCTCGCATCGGGGACAGACTCGAACGAGTTTTATTCCGAAGAACCTTCCATTTGTTTTCATTAATCTACTAAGAGGAACCACCGAAATGTAGATCTTGTTGGTCGGAAGAGAATATGAACCACAGTCAACCCCAATGCGAGTCGTCTACATTATCACAACGCTGCCTGTTGCAAATAAAACAAATAACGAGACTTGTTATATCATCAATCCAAAGGTTTATTCGATTGGTAACTGTGATTTCAGGTGGTATTGGCCGCGGTATCGCGGTCGCACATTTTAGCAGCCAGACGGTCTTCTCCAGACGTCGCGTTGGTGGCCACGCGTCAACACATTCAGCGTCTGGCATGGCGGCTCTCAAGAGCTGCGCGGTGTGATGTACAGACCTCCTAGGTGGGCGCGGAGGACACCGGAGTGATCTGCCGACAAATATATATTTCAAGATTATAAACGCCGCCCTATTATGGTGAGTTGATATAACATCTGCAAAGGAAAGTGCTAAATTATCGTAGGTCCACATGTTAATAAATAGTCATTTTCTGTATCCATAGAAGGGATGTTTCTATCGCGCCAACTCATGAACCCTATAATACTAATTGTCGCAAATATGAAAATTACCGACAGTGAATGTTTGTCTATTTACTCCTCCCGGAGTGTTATCTATTGTGGTGAAATGATCTACTAAATTATTGCATCATGATGGTAGGTAGTTGTTACAAGGATCAGAATATTTGTGAGTTAGTCAATATCTCACGCAGACGCATGTATTATCCTCATCTGAACTATATTCAATAAGGAACGGAGAGAATTGTGACTGTTGCTAAATCCATCCATACCAAAATAGTAGAGTTTCTTAAAACAAGTTGTGTAAATGTTCAGTTAAAATTCGGAGAGCTTCAAGGATAAATACGGGACAGAAAAATAAACGATCATGCAGCATAAGAAATGGGATTAAAATACCAAGTATAACCGTGGGAGGCTGAAGGTGAAACTGTGCTGAGAACTTGATAACTGTTATGGGCGGGAGGGGAGAATGGAGAAAGTTTTCTGAAAGGCTCTCCCTCATCTGAAAGTGTAGGCTACGGTATTGTATGTACCATTGATTCTTGAGTTTAAGTATATCCTACCAATACTAGAGCTAAAATATACATATGCCGCGAAAGGCTTTTGTATCTGATCTGAGTTCACAATTGGTGTAGAAGAACAGCAGACTATGGGTACCGAGAAAGTTTATGGGTCGACCAAAGAATTTTGTAGCTATGGTGATATATCTAAAATGACAGCATTTCAGTTATATTAAAAATCGTAAAACTCTATACTCGAATAATATCTTGAAGATTCCCCTTCTGAAGGGAGCTACCATGTGATCATGAAACGAGAAATACAGTTAGAAACCAAAATCTGTTGTCCTTTACACAGATCGAAGTACCACTCACCGTAACAGCACCACCTTAATCCTCCTCCTGCAGCCGTCTCTGCAGCAACTCCACGAAAAAGGAGTCCAGTGTGAACTGGCGCTCCTGTTGGAATAGATCTTATTTCTTTCATGTTATCTAACATGTGAAGTGATTCACAATTTGTGCTAGTTCCTGTCATATAAAAGTATAACGAATTGTAACATTTATCACAAATTAGCACGGTTCAGGTACCGAAATTAAGAATATAGTAATCCAATTTAGAATCCAACTAACACAATTCGTTTCACATCTCAGATACTATTAAGACTAACAAGTAACTAATATCCCATTATCTTTAACATTTTCTGTGTACGACAGGTTAATGATGTGTTTCTCAGGTTATGCCGTGTTGTTGTTCCTGCTTTACAGTTAACATTCCTACAAGTGACCGAGCCATTTTCTTCAGATCGTGAGACGTTTCCTGACTGATATGAGTCAAGCAGGGAGTACATTACCGCAAAGTTCGCAGCACATGAAGTTGATGGCTGGGACGTCCGTTGAAGTATTGTGCACAAAATGAACATAACAATTCGGTCTAACACCCGGATGCAGACCAGTAACTAGTACCATCTTCGAGAGTAAGTTATCATGTAATGAGAAAACGAAAAATTCACTTTGAAACCAAATGCTACTTTTCCTACTACTGTTGTAATTTACACTCACCGAAACAGAAAAGGGTTCTTTCTCTTCCTGCAGCCGCTTCTGCAGTATCTCCTCAAAAAACAAGTCCAGGGTGAACTGACACTCCTGTAAGGAAAAGAACTTATTTGTTTGATTAGTTCTAGAGCATGCTTGGTAATTCAGAGATAGCGCTAGTTCTTTACATATACATGTGTTACAAATTCTTACATTTATTTCGAATTTTTGGCCTATAGGCAGTGATAGTGAGTATTCACTGACAATCTGTAGTATCAGCTAGAAATCTGTTCTTCCGACATTCACTACCATTATCCTACGTATTATGAGTTGAACTGGAATGACAGAGGCCTACAATGTAACTTCTTGAGCCACGGTCTTTTTATTACGAGCTCCTCCTCGTTCTTTGTCTGTAAAGAAAATTAAATGGGACTGTAACAAGTTTTGCTAACAGTTCCTGTTTCTCTGTTCTCTGACTACACTGTACATTTCCTTTGGTCAGTCTCATATTAAACACGGTCAGCAGGTAACTGGTTGGGCAACCAGATGGTCTGCAATGTCGTCTTCAACCAGTCGATCGCGTTGGCAGCATATTTAGTGCGCCTCTGCCGCTAGAATATTTTCCACCATAATTCTTTTCAAATGGAGAGTGATGTTGCCTTTCTCAAGCATCTCACATAGTTATTTGCTCGGTGGTAACAAAGACCACACCCAATTTACCGGAATGATAAATGGTTAGAATGAACTGTCCATGTCTGGGGTCAGTGTTAAGTTTAATGGGCTTCAATACAATTGTCAGAATTGTTTGAACAGCATTCAGGTTCGATTATCAACATTAGCTTACCTAATGCGACAAGTCCGGATCTATTGTGGTAATAACACGTAGGAGAGGATCTAGGGCCAGTGGGATCCAGGGGAAAGAGCCAGCATAATGCAGCAAAGGAGCCCTGCAGGGAACACAGCGAGAGACACAGTGTGAGGCTTCCCAGCAGGTCAGAGAATATACGACTCTGACATGCTAAAGGCTTTTTCTACGGGCATCATACTCAAGTTTCAGAATGACGACTATTGTCTACTGTTGAGTGACTAGCACATCAGACTTCGCTCCAGTGATCAACAAATCCATCCATCCATCAGTGACATTCATTGCCGCCGGTATTTTGTATCTGATCACGATCCAGAAGAGCAGTATGCTAACCACATGCTCCTCCATACAGTGACGTCTATTGTCTGACGATGACGAGGCGATCGATCGGTACCTTTGGAACTTCAGAGGAATAATTGGACGGAGTTAGGTAGTTAGGTGGTATTTTGTATAATCGTCACAATCATCACTCGTGCAGAGATGCCTATCTATGACGTGTAATTTACAATGACGTGTCACATGGGATGTTTATAGCAAAAAAATATTCATTTACAGTAAATCGTGACGGTCTGTAATATCAAGTGACCACGTTATGTACAATCAGTTAGCTCTCAGACTTTACTGCTTTGCGTGCTATGTCACTGCAATATAACGTGGCTCACCTTTACAGTACCCCGAACAGCGACCAAGTTGTTCTCCAGTCGCAGACCCTCGTCTTTCTCCCCTCCCAAACACCGGGAGAAAAACTTCTTCATGCGGCGGAACATTGCTGTAACGATAACAAACAGTACATTAGACATGACTAGACCGTGTCTACGAGTAAGTTTTGCAGCAATGTCTCACAACTCGATCGCAAGAAAAACGTGAACCGTGAAGACATGTCTGTAACCTTAGCTTTTGTAAAAGAGCAGCTGCTTGCATCATTGGCGACATGTACAGTCTATATAATTGGTTGAGCTTATACATTTTTTACTAGTCGAGAATTAGTTATTTAATTTTGTGTCAGTAATTCGTAGAGCATGAATCAAAACAATAACAGTTATTCGAAGTTTATCAATCGCATGTTCATTAAGTGGTACTTTTACTCTGAAGAGAATAAATTTGTTTTGATAGCAACTAGCTGAAGGCTTATCTATTAGACTAAATTTAATTAGCAAGTCATTACAATACTACAATAGTTTCAGATATACAGCTGCTTCGCCGGCCGGTGTGGCCGTGCGGTTCTAGGTGCTTCAGTTTGGAACCGCGTGACCGCTACGATCGCAGGTTCGAATCCTGCCTAAGACATGAATGTGTGTGATGTCCATAGGTTAGTTAGGTTTACGTAGTTCAAAGTTCTAGGGGACTGATGACCACCGATGTTAAGTCCCATAGTGCTCAGAGCCATTTGAACCATTTTTTATACAGCTACTTCAGATATTACAACATCAGATTTTGTCATCTATTACAGCATGATATGCGGAATATCTTCCCCTGGGGCAGGAACAAGAATTTGTTTTTTATGTGTGTTGGTGGTGGGATGAAGTTACTAATTAATAAACTACGCTACATTCTGATGGCTATAACTTCCGCGGTATATGACGAGAATACGATTTTGACGGCTATCCTTATTACCGAGTCAGTATATTCTCTCAGGGCTGCACTGTCCCTTCTTTGTGTCAGTCATCGAGAACCCTACATCTAAATTACACTTCATTGCCATGTGAGCTAAACAGTATCGTGTACGACATAATAACTATATCTGTGGTTGAAATTTACCCACCGGTTTCTACATGAAGAAAACTTAAAAATAGCTTATAAACAGCTAATAGGTTTAACATTTGACAGTGCTCCAAGATATTAACTGTGCTTCCTTAAGTGACAGGAAAAGATAATATATTTGTTAAAAATCCATGTCGACTCAGTATGACACTACATAGCCGGCACCTGTTTACGACCTTTCTTTTACACCGACGGCAGAAGATAAAAGCATGAACCAACGATAGGACATACCGTATGTATGTGTAATCGAAAAGGAGAGTGATAGGTGACACTATTCTATTTGTGAAACTAAGCTATAAATTTGAGAATACATGATTTTGAGCAGTTGAATATTGGCAAAATTTCTCTCTACAAGTCAAGCATTCTCGCAACTCTCTGAAGTTACATTACATATTAAAAAAATGTACTGGAATGTAAATCGAGGACTGTTTTCCTTTTCCAATTCAGTCCCATTACTAGTAACATTTTGCGAAGTCACATCACACAATTTCGTAATGCTACAGTATGCTGATACGTCTCCACTACATACATAGTTATCTAAAAGCTTATTCGATGTTCTAATTGCAGATGTATACTGAAAATAACGGTTTACGTGAGATGGCATTGTTGTTTACATACCCAAGATCCTCCCCTGGTAGCTGAGTGGTCAGCGCGACGAAAGTCATAACTAAAGACCCGAGATCGATTCATGGCTGTGTCGGGATATTTTCTCCGCTCAGGGACTGGGTGTATCGTTGCCCTTATCATCGTTATTTCATCCCCATGGACACTCAAGTCGCCGAAGTGGCGTCAACTCAAAAGACTTGCACCAGGGGAATGGGAGGCCCTAGCCACACGGCATTTCCATTTTATCAGTAAACCGAAATCCAAGTAAAGCAATATCGTTTAGCAACGTGGATATAAATGTTAGACAACCACTGAAACAAAATATTATATAAGTCAATTGTACATTTCAACTTCTCATAAAATAGCATCGAAGCATAACGACGTCGAATGCTGATGCCCTCGATCCCGCTTTAAGTCATGTATTGAACTGTTATGTCACGCGTAAAAATTGATCCCTTCAGCGCATGTGACTTCCACCAGATTCGACGTCCGTTTGTGTGATTCCACTAATTGTTTCCTAGTGTAGTGATTTTCTATATTGAAACCTGGTTGTCAAGGGAAGGCCGTAGTCATTTACTATTGGTTGCCTTTAACAGTTACACACATTTATTATTAAAGAAGTAGTTCCAGACTCAACAATAAATTAAAAAATACTACGCTATATTAATGAAGGAATAAACGACAGTGTAAGTAATAGTGTTTTCAGTGCGTTACAATTTAGCAAATCACCATAAAATCCTGATACTGATAACGTTTAAAAAGAAAAAAACAAGGCACTGTGATGATGACTGAAGGCCTTACACTCCAAATAAGACAGTAAATTAAGAAAGTTTAAGAACTCGCTGCTATTACAAATTACAGGTATTGAAATATTAAAAGTAAGAGCCCACAAACACAGTAGAAGGTATCAGACGCCACGAATGGCAGAAAATAAGGTTTTAAGGCTTACTGCTAAAACAGAAATATCGAATTAATTTTTCACAGCAAATGACCACAATCATGACTGAAGGCCTTACACGCCAGGAACGGCAATTATATAAAAAATTTAGAAACCTAGTGTAAAACAGCAAATGAAAGCGAAGGTTAATTAAAAGAAACAAGCCATTGACCACGAAACAGGTGAAATAATATGATGGTAATCTTGTAACACAACCCTTACACTGCTAGATTTATTCCAGAGGCGGCCAGAATTATTAACTAGACATACGTAACGTTTTAATGTAGGCATTACAGGGTATGGTAATAAATAATACAGTAACAAAACACAAGGACCAGTCACAGACGATACTCCAGGAAATGACCTCTGAGAAGGTCCGGCAACAGACACTTTCGCGTGCGATGGAACAACACGCCAAAGCCGGAACCGTCGGAATGCACTACGCCCCCAGAATACTGTGCTCAGAGCGCCCAGAAAGGGAACACAGCCACCAGAGTAGAAGAATCACAAACGGCCTACAATCAAGAAAGCTGTCAAAACTACACACCTTACCGGACAGCAGCGGCAGGACGAGGAAACGTACACTGTTGTTACATACACTAACCCCCAGGGTAGGTAACTGGGGCGTTAGCGGCCACCAGGCAGGAAAAATACCGCTGGTTGAACTTAATTTGTAATAAACTGCACGCAGTAAATAGAAATAAGAAGTCGAGGAAAGCTAATCAGATCCGCCTTCCCCAAGCACTCTACTCGCTGCTCTTTGCCTCAGCGACACTACGAGCAGCAACATGAACCCAAGTCACTGGAGAATCACGAGATGTCACAATGGTGGAAGTTTCTCAGCTTGAATTGAAATTTACCCATCTTAAAGCCTGCAGGATCTGGTTTACGATGAGGTCATACACCCTCGTGACCACAGCCCTTCCATCTGGCAGTCCATGAGCGCTGCCAGCGGTCCCGGCGTGTTCTAGCACTGGTCTGACGTGGCTCCTCCTGAGTCCCCAACCGATCAGCCACACTCACACGACACGGAAAAACATCCACGTCGCCCCAAAGATAGGGCAATAAATTACTACATATCGATAACCGCCGCTGCTGCCACTAGCGGACCGGAAACGCTTGTGAAACGAGTGGCGCCAGTCAAGACGAGAAGAAGACAAACAACCTCAACCATGTCAACTAAAGGATACGGTCTGGCCTGCAACGGAGGGTGGACACCTACAAACAGCACCAACGCGAGCACCAGCACGGCTCATATACCCTTCGATTAATCTCCTCATCGCGAAAATAGAAGACTTGCCAATGCGACGCATCACATGTCTCATACATATTTTTATTGGCCTCGTCCATGTTTTTTACTACTTTGTTAATACAATCAAATTCTAAATTGAACGAGTGTTCTTTTTACACAGGGTGGTCCATTGATAGCGACTGGGTCAAATATCTCAAAAAATAAGCATCAAACGAAAAAAACTACAAAGAACGAAACCCGTTTAGCTTGAAGGGGGAAACCAGAGGGCGCTATGGTTGGCCCGCTAGATGGCGCTGCCATAGGTCAAACGGATATCAACTGCGTTTTTTAAGTAGGAACCCCCATTTTTATTACATATTCGTGAAGTACGTAAAGAAGTATGAATGTTTTAGTTGGACCACTTTTTTCGCTTTGTGATAGATGGCGCTGTAATAGTCACAAACGAATAAGTACGTGGTATCACGTAACATTCCGCCAGTGCGGACGGTATTTGCTTCGTGATAGATTACCCGTGTTAAAATGGACCGTTTACCAACTGTGGAAAACGTCGATACAGCGTCGATGTATGGCTATTGTGATCAAAATGTCCAATGAGCGTGTGCTATGTATGCTGTTTGGTATCCTGGACGACATCATCCAAGTGTCCGGACCATTCGCCAGATAGTTGCGTTATTTAAGGTAACAGGAAGTGTTCAGCCACATGTGTAACGTCAACTACGACCTGCAACAAATTATGAAGCCCAAGTAGGTGTTTTAGCTGCTGTCGCCGCCTAACCGCACATTAGTAGCAGACAAATTGCGCGAGAATCGGGACTCTCAAGAACGTCGGTGTTGAGAATGCTACATCAACATTGATTGCGCCCGTACCATATTTCTATGCACCAGGAATTGCATAGCGACGACTTTGAACGTCGTGTACAGTTCTGCCACTGGGCACAAGAGAAATTACGGGACGATGACAGATTTTTTGTACTCGTTCTATTTAGCGATGAAGCGTCATTATCCAACAGCGGTAACGTAAACCGGCATTATATGCACTACTGGGCAACGGAAAATCCACGATGGCTGCGACAAGTGGAACATCAGCGACCTTGGCGGGTTAATGTATGGTGTGGCTTTATGGGAGGAAGGATAATTGGCCCCCATTTTATCGATGGCAATCTGAATGGTGCAATGTATGCTGATTTCCTACGTAATGATCTACCCATGTTACTGCAAGATGTTTCACAGCATGACGGAATGGCGATGTACTTCCAACATGATGGATGTCCGGCACAATCTCGCGTGCGATTGAAACGGTATTGAATAGCGTATTTCATGACAGGTGGATTCGTTGTCGAAGCACCATACCATGGCGCGCACGTTCACCGGATCTGACGTCCCCGGATTTCTTTCTGTGGGAAAAGTTGAAGGATATTTGCTATCGTGATCCACCGACAACACCTGACAACATGCGTCAGCGCATTGTCCATGCATGTGCGAACATTACGGAAGGCGAGCCACTCGCTGTTGAGAGGAATGTCGTTACACGTATTGCCAAGTGCATTGAGGTTGACGGACATCATTTTGAGCATTTATTGCATTACTGTGGTATTTACAGGTAATCACGCTGTAACAGCATGCGTTCTCAGAAATGATAAGTTCACAAGGGTACATGTATTACATTGGAACAAACGAAATAAATTGTCCAAACGTACATACGTTCTGTATTTTAATTTAAATAACTTACCTGTTACCAACTATTCGCCTAAAATTGTGAGCCATATGTTTGTCACTATTACATCGCCATCTATCACAAAGCGAAAACAGTGGTCCAATAAAAAAATTCATATTTCATTACGTACTACACGAATAAGTAACAAAACTGGTGGTTCCTAATATAAAAAACAAAGTTGATATCCGTTTGACCTATGGCAGAGCCATTTAGTAGGCCAACCATAGGGCCATCCGGATTCCCCCTTCAAGTTTCGTTCTTTGTAGTTTTTTCGTTTGACACTTATTTCATAAGATATTTGGCCTGGTCACGATCAGTGGACCACCATGTATATTTTAATTGAAGTTCTCCTAAAAAGAATCATTTTAAAAGGCGAACTTCAAAATAAGCTAGGCTGGGTTTGAGAACAGAGGCCCAACATGCTGCCTTGAAAGGTACTCTTCCGTTCTGGAACTTTTCCTTGAATTCCCAGGCGGAAGGATACTAGCCGGAAGGTAAGATGCTGCATAGATTCTCCGTAAGGTCACCAATGCGATGTCGAGGCAGGTGTGGAGGCAGTGGAGGGAGGAAGTCTCCTTGTCACCGAGTCCTGCCTGCTGTTTCGACGTCCTAGGCTACCAACTTCAGGTCAATCTTGATCAGATCATAGTTGGAGCTTTTCGCAGCAGCTGGCGTCATATTAAATTACCCACGGAGATGATGCAAATCGTAACTATAGGTACCTGTCGTTAGATAGGATTAGAAAAGTCTACATTTCAACAACATTGGCTTGTAGCATTATGTTACAGTCTGTTAAGCAGAACATCTCCTGCTCACTCTCCATTGCCACCATACGCCTACCGTCATATCACTCAGTTATCCTTTCAAAGCGGACGTTCTACAATACAGTACCGTGCAGTGGAGAGCTTCACTCTTATTACAATGAATGCATATTCACGTTGGAAAGCAACAAGTAATTTTTAACGTTATCAATGTTAGACGATCTGTTTCAGTAACTAATGAAAGTATAAATAGTTTTATCATTTCACATTTGTTCGGTGGTTCAGAAAGTAAGTATCAGTCTAGGCCACAGGTTTGTCAGAGGTTTGTCAGAAGCATTTTTTTGTTTTTTTACATTTACCGCTTCTTTCAAGTTTGACAATGATTTCTGTTAATGTGATAAATGCGAGGTTGGTCTATGCCTTGTATTCCATGTTAAACTGCAGAGCCACCTGTAACAGACTCGCTAAATCAATTAAAAGAATGGAGTAATCAACACTTCCAAACTACTACGGTGTTCGAACCAGCTTCCGTATTGATGATTCGAGTTTTACTATTACATTTATACATTACATCGATTATCCTTGTATACTTCAGTAATATTTTTAAATACATTTGAGTGATTAGCTGAGTATACACTCCTTTCCCCTCAGAGCAAAGGAATAAAATTACGCTAAACAAAATTTCCTTCTTTTTAGATTAAATAACACAATGGGACTTGGTGTTAGATAGTACTCTGGAAAGCATAAATAAAAATTTTATTCCTTATCTTCTTTTTCCTAAAAACATTAATTCTGTCGTACAAGACATACTGTTGTTGTTGTTATGGTTTTCAGTCCGAAGGTTAATTTGATGCTGCTCTCCCCTCCCTACTCTCACATAGCTGCAAAACTACTGTAAATTGCATCTAGAAAAACCGGTTGTTGTCTCAGGTAGGGTCCTATCAACCAGTCCCAGATATATCCTGGTGTAAAACATGAGGAAACAAAATACATTATCTGTCGCCTATAGGGACACTATTTTTGTTCTCAGATATCGATGTCCGAAACTTTATGTCATAGCTGCCAAAAGGCGGCAGTGTCTGACGACGCAATAAATGCATCAGTTTCTCTTTAAGGGGACGTGGACGTGCACGGGCTGCATTTTCATAGCTCGCTCTCAGTGCACATTACTCTTCATCTACAATGAATAACATTAACTCAAGGATATTTATTAAAATATCTCCTACAGTTTAAGAATTACAGTATTTTGCCTAATAGGTGTTTTTATAATTCATTTCCAATTCTGTTACGATTTTCGGTCCATCATCAGTCTACTAGCATTCAGACTGTGACAGACTGCTGTCAACATTCACAGGAACACATTATGTCTCTTGTTTTGTAGTTTGGAGTATATATGAGGAAATAGGAAAACCCTTATTATACCACATTATTATTTTGTCTAAAATATACCGCTAAAATTATATACGGAATGACAAACATAGATCATTTCTGCGATGTATTACGCACAATACAAAGATGCTATCCCATTCTTGACTTGAGGGAAACTTGGTGAACATGGATGAAACCATTGAGAAGTTATATGTACCTAATGTTCTGAAAACGTAGTTTCGAGAAAATGAGAAAAGAATATTCACAGAGTTTTTGACGCACCGTATGCCTCTTTCAGAACATTCCAGCAGCATAATCTTCCTGGCCAGCTGCTTCTTTATCAACTGTAGACTTCTTGAGGGGCCTTTTCCTTACACTGGCTTCCACAGCTTCAACTACTCGCTGACAATCTTTGGCAGTCAGAGCAGCTATCTTCTTATTTGCTGGCTGGATGCCTAATTTGTCCATTACTTTTATCCTGATGGTTACACCATCATTGAAACACATGACAGCATCCATTGCACCCATTTTGAGTACTGTCCATCCAACAAACACTGTTTTTGGCACTCGTTGCTACACGCAGACGTTGAAACCCTCATTAGGGTTTTGCGTACGGCCATGTAGACATTTTCTGAGTAGTTTTGTATCTGAAAGGTCCCTGCATATTGGCTTTATTGTTTCCATGACTGTGGCAGGCAAGACATGTATATGGTGCTATTCCTTGCCTGTCGCATGAGCGTGGCTGGTTTGCAGACATTTGTTCAAAGAGCGTTTAAGACCAAATCAACAACTGAAAAGTAGATAAAAAAAAATTTTGCGAAACGGGATAAATTTGTCTTTCAGATGGTGACAAGAATTGTTTTCGAAAATTTCAGACATTTCAAGTCTATGTCCACTTAACAATTAGACATATCAAGTACACTTTTTAAAAAGTTAAAGAAAATACTACGCAACGAGAAGGAATTATACCAATGACGCGGAAATCAGTAGATGTGATGTTCATGTACAGACAAATGAAGGAGTCCCTTTTCAAAAACTGAAGGGTTTATTCACGAGAAAGAGCTACACAAATTGAGCAAGTCTGTAAGAAAATTATCTATGTCTGGTGCTTATGCAAGTAGCTGTTCGGCTGGCATTGATTGATAGACTTGTTGCATGTCGTCCACAGGCATATAGTGCCAAATTCGGTCCAATTGGTGCTATAGATGAGCAAAATTCAGAGTTGTTTGTAGGGCCCTGCCCATGTTGTTGTTGTTGTGGTCTTCAGCCCTGAGACTGGTTTGATGCAGCTCTCCATGCTACTCTATCGTGTGCAAGCTTCTTCGTCCCCCAGTACCTACTGCAGCCTACATCCTTCTGAATCTGCTTAGTGTATTCATCTCTTGGTCTCCCTCTACGATTTTTACTCTCCACGCTGCCCTCCAGTACTAAATTGGTGATCCCTTCATGCCTCAGAACATGTCCTACCAACCGATCACTTGTTCTAGTCAAGTAGTGCCACAAACTCCTCTTCTCCCTAATTCTATTCAATACCTCCTCATTAGTTATGTGATCTACCCATCTAATCTTCAGCATTCTTCTGTAGCACCACATTTCGGAAGCTTCTATCCTCTTCTTGTCTAAAATATGTTTCACTTCCATACATGGCTACACTCCATACAAATACTTTTAAAAACGTCTTCCTGACACTTAGATCTATACTCTATGTTAACAAATTTCTCTTCTTCAGAAACGCTTTCCATGCCATTGTCAGTCTACATTTTATATCCTCTCTACTTCGACCATCATCAGTTATTTTGCTCTCCAAATAGCAAAACACCTTTACCTCTTTAAGTGTCTCATTTCCTAATCTAATTTCCTTAGCATCACCCGACTTAATTCAACTACATTCCATTATCCTCGTTTTGCTTTTGTTGATGTTCGTCTTACACCCTCCTTGCAAGACACTATCCATTCCGTTGAACTGCTCTTCCAAGTCCTTTGCTGCCTCTGACAGAATTACAATGTCATCGGCGGACATCGAAGTATTTATTTCTTCTCAATGGATTTTAATTCCTACTCCGCATTTTTCTTTTGTTTCCTATACTGCTTGTTCAATATACCTCTGCCACCCTCAGAATTTGAAAGAGAGTATTCCAATCAACATTGTCAAAAGCTTTCTCTAAATATACAAACGCTAGAAACGTAGGGTTGCCTTTCCTTCATCTTTCTTCTTAGATAAGTTGTAAGGTCAGTATTGCCTCACGTGTTCCAGTATTTCTACGGAATCCAAACTGATCTTCCCCGACGGTGGCTTCTACCAGTTTTCCATTCCTCTGTGAAGAATTCGCGTTAGTATTTTGCAGCTGTGACTTATTAAACTGATAGTTCGGTAATTTTCACATCTGTCAACACCTGCTTTCTTTGGGATTGGAATTATTATATTCTTCTTGAAGTCTGAGGGAATTTCGCCTGCCTCATACATCTTCCTCACCAGATGGTTTTGTCAGGACTGGCTCTTCCAAGGCTATCAGTAGTTCTAATGGAATGTTGTCTACTCCAGTGGCCTTGTTTCGACTTAGGTCTTTCAGTGCTCTGTCAAACTCTTCACGCAGTATCATATCTCCCATTTCATCTTCACCTGCATCCTCTTCCATTTCCATAATATTGTACTCAAGAACTTCGCCCCTGCATAGACCCTTTATATACTCCGTCCTCCTTTCCGCTTTCCCTTCTTTGCTTAGAACTGGGTTTCCATCTGAGCTCTTGGTATTCATGCAAGTGGTTCCCTTTTCTTCAAAAGTTTCTCTAATTTTCCTGTAGGCAGTATCTATCTTGCCCCTAGAGAGATAAGCCCCTACATCCTTACATTTGCCCTCTAGCCATCCCTGCTTAGCCATTTCGCACTTCCTGTCGATCTCTTTTTTGAGACGTTTCTATTCCTTTTTGCCTGCTTCATTTACTGCATTTTTATATTTTCTCCTTTCATCGATTAAATTCAGTATCGCTTCTGTTACCCAAGGATTTCTACTAGCCTTCGTCTTTTTACCTACTTGATAGTCTGCTGCCTTCACTATTTCATCGCTTAAAGCTACCCATTCTTCTCCTACTGTATTTCTTTCCCCCATTCCTGTCAATTGTTCCCTTATGCTCTCCCTGAAACTCTATACAACCTCTGGTTCTTTCAGTTTATCTAGATCCCAGCTCCTTAAATTCCCACCTTTTGCATTTTTTCAGCTTTAATCTACAGTTCATAACCAATAGATTGTGGTCAGAGTGTACATCTGCCCCTGGAAATGTCATACAATTTAAAACCTGGCTCCTAAATCTCTCTCTTACCATTACATATTCTATCTGAAACCTTCCAGTAACTTCAGGGTTCTTCCATGTATACAGCCTTCTTTCATGATTCTTGAACCAAGTGTTAGCTATGATTAAGTTATGTTCTGTGCAAAATTCTACCAGACAGCTTTCTCTTTCATTTCTTAGCCCTAATCCCTATTCACCTACTACGTTTCCTTCTCTTCCTTTTCCTGCTCTCGAATTCCAGTCGCCCATGACTATTAAATTTTCGTCTCCCTTCACTAATTCAATAATTTCTTTTACCTCATCATATATTTCATCACTTTCTTCATCATCTGCAGAGCTAGTTGGCATATAAACTTGTACTACTGTAGTTGGCGTGAGCTTCGTGTCTATCTTGGCCACAATAAAGCGTCCACTATGCTGTTTGTAGTAGCTTACCCGCACTCCTATTTTTTATTCATTATTGAACCTACTCCTGCATAACCCCTATTTGATTTTGTATTTATAACCCTGTATTCACATGACCAAAAGTCTTGTTCCTCCTGCCACCGAACTTCACTAATTCCCACTATATCTAACTTTAACCTATCCGTTTCACTTTCTAAATTTTATAACCTACCTGACCGATTAAGGGATCTGACATTCCACACTCCGATCCGTAGAACACCAGTTTTCTTTCTCCCGCCCATAGAGCACCAAATGTTCTCAATAGCGGAGAGATCTGAAGACCTTTCTGACCAAGGTAGAGTATGGCAATCACGAAGACAGTTAGTAGATAACCTTCCAGTGTGCGGGTGGACATTATCTTGCTGAAATGCAAGTCCAAGATGCCTTGGCATGAAGGGCAAAAAATATCGCCAACGTACCGCTCTGTTGTAAGGGTGCAGCGGATTACAACGGAAGTGGCCTTGCTATGAAATGAAATCCCACCCCAAGATATCATATCTGGTTGTCGGACTGTATGGTTGCCAACAGTCACATTGGTAGCCCACTTTTATCTGGGGCGTCTTGAGATACATCGTGGCTGGTCATCGGGGCTCAGCTAGAAGCCACAATCATCACTGAAGACAATTCTGCTCCAGCCAACGCTCTCCCAGGCCGAATGTACCCAGGGAAGGCAAGGGAAACCGGAAAGGTGGAAGGAGTATATAGACATCTACATGTACATGCATACTCTGCCAATCACATTTAAGTGCCTGGCAGAGGGTTCAACGAACCACATTCACAATTCACTATTATTCCAATCTCGTATAGCGCGTGGAAAGAATAAACACCTATATCTTTCCGTACGAGCTCTGAGATCCCTTATTTTATTTTGGTGATCGTTCCTCCCGATGTAGGTCTGTGTCAACAAAATATTTTTGCATTCGGAGGAGAAAGTTGATGATTGGAATTTCGTGAGAAGGTTCCGTCGAAACGAAAAACGCTTTTCGTTTAATGATTTTCAGCCTCAACCCTGTATCATTTCTGTGACACTCTCTCCCACATTTTGCGATAACACAAAACGTGCTGCCTTCCTTTGAACATTTTCAATGTACTCCGTCAGTCCTATCTGGTAAAGGATCCCACACCGTGTAGCAGTATTCTGAAAGAGGACGGACAAGTGTAGTGTAGGCAGTCTCCTTAGTAGGGCTGTGTCTTTCCAATGAAACGCAGTCTTTGGTTAGCCTTCCCCACATTTTCTATGTGTTCTTTCCAATTTAAGATGTTCGTAATTGTAATTCCTAGGCTTTCAGATTACACTGATTTATAGTGCAACCGAAGTTTAACGAGTTCCTTTTAGCACTTATGTGGATGACCTCACACTTTTCGTTATTTAGGGTCAACTGCCACTTTTCGTACCATTGAGATATTTTTTTTTTCTAAATCGTTTTGCAGTTTGATTTTGTCTTCTGATGACTTTATTAGTCGATAAACGACAGCGTCATCTGCAAACAACCGAAGACATCTTCTCAGATGGTCTCCCAAATCGTTTATATAGATAAGGAACAGCAAAGGGCCTTTAATACTACGATGGGGAACGCCAGAAATCACTTCTGTTTTACTCGATGACGTTCCGTCAGTTAATACGAACTGTGACCTCTCTGACAGGAAATCACAAATCCAGTTACATAACTGACACGATATTCCATAAGCACGCAATGTCACTACGAATCGCTTGTGTGGTACAGTGTCAAAAGCCTTAAGGATATCCAGAAATACGGAATCGATCTGAAATCCCTTGTCAATAGCACTCAGCACTTCATGTGAATAAAGAGCTGGTAGTATTTCACAGGAACGATGTTTCCTAAGCACATGTTGACTGTGTGTTACTAAATCGTTTCCTTCGAAGTAATTCATAATGTTCGAACACAATATATGTTCTAAAATCCTGCTGCATATCGACGTTAACCTAATGAGCCTGTAATTTAGTGGATTACTCCTACTACCTTTCTTGATTATTGATGTGACCTGTGCAACTTTCCGGTCTTTGGGTACGGATCTTTCGTCGAGCTAACGGTTGTATATGATTGTTAAGTATGGAGCTAATAAATCAGCATACTCCGAAAGGAACATAACTGGTATACAGGCTAGGCCAGAAGACTTGCTTTTATTAAGTGATTTAAGTTGCTCCACTACTCCGAGGATATTTACTTCTACGTTACTCATGTTGGCAGCTGTTCTTGATTCGAATTCTGGAATATTTACTTAGTATTCTTTTGTGAAGGTATTTCGGAAGGCTGTGTTTAGTAACTCTGTTTGGCAGCACTGACTTCGACAGTATCTCCATTTGCTATCGCGCAGAGAAGGCATTGATTGTTTCTTGCCGCTAACATACTTCACATCTGTCCAGAATCTCTTTGGATTTTCTGCCAGGTTTCGAGACAAAGTTTCGTTGTGGAAACTGTCATTGGCATCTCGCATTGAAGTCCACGCTAAATTTCGAGCTTCTGTAAAAGATCACCAATCTTGGAGATTTTGCGCCTTTTTAAATTTGCCATGTTTCTTTCGTTGTTTGTGCAATAGTGTTCTAATCCGTTTAGGGTACCAAGGAGGATCAGCTCCATCGTTTGTTAATTTATTTGGTAGAAACCTTTCAATTGCTGCCGATGCAATTTTTGTGAATTTAAGCCAAATGTGGTCTACACTTATATTATTAATTTGGAATGAGTGGAGATTGTCTCTCAGGAAGGCGTCAAGTGAATTTTTACCTGCTTTCTTGAATATGTAACTTTTTCGCTTATTTTTCGAGAATTTGGGGATTACAATATTCAGTTTCGCTACGACAACCCTGTGTTCAGTAATCTCTGAATCGGTTTTGATGCTCGTTATGAACTCAGGATTATTTGTTGCTAAGAGGTCAAGTGTGTTTTCACAACTATTCACGTGGTCTCATGAACTAACTGCTCGAAATAATTTTCAGAAAATGAGTTTAGGACATTTTCGGATGATATTTTATGCGTACCTCTGGAATAAAACTCGTATTTTGCACAAACATATTGAGGGTAAATTAAAGTCATCACCAACTATTATCGTATGAGTTGGGTAAGTGTATGAAATCAAATTCAAGTTTTCTTTGAACCTTTCAGCGACTGCATAATCTGAATTGGGAGGTCGCTAAAAGGATCCAGTTATTATTTTATTCAGGTTGCCAACGATGACCTCTTCCCAAACTAACTCACAGGAAGGATCCGCCCAGTCCATGCCTCATAGCCCCTGCTACCTGTGTGGCCGCCTCCTGCTTATAGAGGACACCTGACCATTTTAGCAGAACCCAAAACCCAACCACACTTTGGCGCAAGTCGTGGAATCTGCAGCCTACACGGTCGCAGAACCGTCGGAGCCTCTGATTCAGACCCTCCTCAAGGCTCTGTACCAGAAGTCCGCAATCGCTTCTGTCGACTATGCAGCAAACGGTCACCTCTGCTTTCTTCTTGCAAGCAAGACTGTCAGCCTTTACCACTTCTGTTAGCCGCTCGAAACCAGAGAGACTCTCTTGTGATCCAAAGTGACACACATCATTGGTACCGACGTGAGCAACCACCTGCAGTTGGCTGCACCCTGTGCTCATCATGGCATCTGCGAGGACCCTCTCCACATGTGGAATGACTCCACCCGGTATGCACACGGAGTGCACATTGGTTTTCTTATCGTCCTTGTCAGCCAAGTCCCTGAGCGGCACCATAAGCCGCCTAACGTTCGAGCTAACAACTACCAATAATCCCACCCTCTGCGATTGCCCGGATCTTGCAGGCTGAGTGGTTTCCTGTGATACAGGACAGACGACAGCATCTGGCTCAACGACAGTGTAAGCCATTGACAGCACCTGGAGCCTGTTTGTCAGACAGACTGGGGAGGCATTACGTGCGGCCGCCTGGGAAGTCTTTCTCCGCCTGCTACGTCCTGGGGCGACCTCCCACTCGACCACAGGTGAGGGGTCAGCCTCAGTGCGAGCAGTAAGTGGGTTGGTCACCGGTGAGGACCGTGCTGGACGTCCGTTGGATCCCCACGGCCGGCCCACAACAGTGGTGGCCATCCACTGCAGCCTCAAGCTGTGTAACCGAACCCATCACAGCCTTAAGCTGAGAGCGAAGTATCACCAACTCGGCTCGCAGCCCCATGCAACAATCGCAGTCCCTGTCCATACCAAAAACCGTCGAAAAGTAAACGATGCAGATAAACGGACTATCGGCAGGTGCTCCACAAATCTACTGTAGACCCTGACGAAAACGCACGAACTGTGTCTAGTAATACTCAGATATTCAGAAACCTAACTACCGAAGCACTCAGGTGAAACCAAATAATTTGTCCCTGATTAGGAACTTTTAATACGTCACAAAATCGGTTTACTTTGTGACGCAAACGAAAACGCAAGAACTGTGCCTATTAGATATTAAAATTTAACGCAGAAGCCAAAACTAAACTATTGATCAGTTACTTCCCTGTTGCTGCGTCTGTCGGATATGGCGAGAAGAATTTGACACAGCACTGGAAGATCTAAGTCGACACACTGACCGTGGAGTTGAAACATTCCGTGTGTGCTTCTAACATCCTCCGGAGAGTCAGCCATGACTTAACTACTCCATCTCCTATGCAAGAAGTATGAGACAGAGAAAGTAACTTCACACTTCAAGAACAATTTAATAATTCCAATCCCAAAGGCTGCAGGTGTTGAAAGGTGTGAATGTTACCGTATAATCGGCTTAATAACACACGCTTGCAAAATATTGACACAAATTAATTAGAGAAGAATGGAGAAACTAGTAGATGTCGACCTTGGGAAATATCAGATTGGTTTCCGCAGAAGTCTAGGAACACGCGAGGTAATACTTACGCTATGACTTACCTTAGAATACAGGTTAAGGGAAGGCCAACTTTTGTTTATAGCTCCTGTATACTTAAAAAATGCTTTTGTCAGTGTTGGCTGTCATATACTCTTTGAAATTCTGAAGGTAATGGAGGTAAAGTAGAGGGACCCAGGGTTTATTTACAGCTTGCACTGAAACCAAATGGCAGCAGATGGGTATGAAAGGGAAACAGTGGCAGAGAAAGGGAGGAGACAGCGTTGTAGCATATCCCTGGTGTTATTCAATCCGTACGTTAAGGAGTCTGTGAATGAAGTCAAGGAGAAATTTGTTGAAGGACTTACAGATCAGGGAGAAAAAGTTCGAGGTGTGCTGCTAACAGTGAACTTTTCTCGGAGACGGGAAAGGTCTTGGAAAAGCAATTGAATGGATGGGCAATGTGTTAGAGGTTGGATGTAAGATGAACACCAAGAAAAGCAACACGAGTGTAATGGAATGCAGGAGAATTAATTCAGGGCATGCTGAGGGAAGTAGGAACTGAGTTACTTAGGGTAGTAGATGACTTTTACTATTATGGCAGTGATATAACAGATTATGAGCAAAGAAGGAAGGATATGAAATATATACCGGCAATGTTAACAAAAGGGTGTCTGAAGAAGAGAAATTTGTTAATACCGATTGTAGATTTAAATGTTGAAAGTCTCTTCTGATAGTTTTTGTCTGGAATGTAGCCATGTACGAGAATGAACCGTGGACATAAAGAGTTCACACAAGAAGGGAATTGCGTTTTTGAAATGTGTCACTGTAGCATAACGCTGAAAATTAAATGGGTAGATCACGTAACTAATGACGAAGTACTGAACATAAATTGGGAGAAAAGAAATACGTGTCATAACTTGACTAAAAGGAGGAAGAGCTTGACAGGACATATTCTGAAACGTCGAGTAAAAATTAGTGAAGGAAACCAAGAGATGAATACGGTAACCAAGTATGTAAGTTGCAGTGGTTGTTCGAAGATGCAGGCGCTTGCCCAAGATAGAGTACCGTGGAAACCCACATCAAACGAGTTTTCGGACTGTAGACCGCAACAGCAACAGTTTTGCCTATGTATTTACGTTCATACAGAACACCACAAGCCACCTTATGGTGGCCGTACCATGCACCATTACCAGATATTTCATGTAATATTCCATTCCCAACCTGATCTGGGGAAAAAAGACTATCAATGTGCCTCTGTACGAGCCCTAATTTGTCTTGTCTTCGCGGTCCGTACGCGTAATGCACATTTGTGGCAGTAGAATCGTTCTCAGTCAGTTGTAAATGTCTGTTCTCTAAATTGTCTCGTAAGTGTTTGGTGAAACGAACGTCGTCTTCCCTTAGGAATTCCCATTGCGTTTACAAAACATCTCTGTAACACTTGCCAGTTGATCGAATCTACCGACAACAAATCTAGCAGCAAGACTCTGGACTTCTTCGATGATTTCGTTTAATGCGACCAGCTGAGTTTCCCAAACACTCGAGCAATACTCAAGAACTGGACACTCTTCTGTTCTGCTCGCAGTCTCCTTTCTAGAAGAGCTACGCTTTCCTTATACTGTCTCAGTAAACAAAAGCCTTCCCTACTGCAGTCCTTAAATGCTTGTTATATTTCATTTCGCTTTGCAACAATTCGCCTACATATTTAATCCACGTGATTGTGTCAAGTAGGTCAACATAAATTCCAGTTTAGTTTAATTGAATTTATTGCAAAGATTTTTAGACCTGTTATCTGGAAACTCTAACAGGTCGTACATATTCGTTAATCATGGTGACATACAACGTTTATAGTTACGTAGGTAGTAGCAAATCATGTTGACAGCAATCTTCGGTGATACAAATGTAGAAATAAAGCCGGATATTTGAAAGATAATAATAAGTTTAAATAACCAACATTAAATAAAGGGTATTAACTGAGGATCCAAGTGAATGACTTCCATCTTATATTACAAGATACGTTACTAGCAGCCTCGGAAGTGCTTGAGGTTTTTCGATTAACTCCAACTTTACTTACTTCTAAACCTATTCTTGCTACACTATTCTATATCGCTAACAGTGGAATGTGTGTGTCTCGGCAGTCCTCGATTCTACGCATACCCGTGTGGGTGGCCTTTGCATTCTTTCTCTTCTTTCCTTTTTACTTTTCTGTTATTGTTTGCATATCGCAGTCTAACTGTCTGCAGTCTCTCTCTACCTGAAAAAAAGAGACTCTCAGAACGACATGACCAGCCGAACCTTCCTCTCCACATTCACAGACTGATGTGTTGCTACGTCCCAGTCGAAGCACATGGTTTAGGTATGGATCGCGACCTGTTAACAGCTGCATCATACCTCGAGTAGGCGCAGCGTCGCACAGTTTGAGCCTGTTCCTAGTGCTTGGTAATACGCTATAAACACGCCTTGCCGTACTGCTAGTGTCCCAGTCAGACTTCCAATCATCTAAATTCTGGGCTCTTAAGTGTCGTTTATTAATAACCTGTGTTCCGGTTCCAAATGGTTCAAATGGCTATGTGCACTATGGGACTTAACATCTCAAGTCATCAGTCCCCTTGAACTTAGAAACTGCTTAAAACTAACTAACCTAAGGACATCACACACATCCATGCCCGATGCAGCATTCGAACCTGCGACCGTAACGGTCGCGTGGTTCCAGACTGAAGCGCCTAGAACCGCTCGGCCACTATGTGTTCCTGTGATTTCATACACATGATCATATTGCTCACGGTCCGTCCAAAAGATTGCTGACCTGTAACGTAGTACGATATCCATCCGGCATATCCCGAGGATTACCAGTAAACCTTCGACCGGTACAAAAGCCCCCTGTGATCCTCAGAATACGCTCCGCTGAATTCGTCTCATATTGTTTTGTAGCTGCCTAATCTAAGACGAGGTGCCCAGCCGCTGGCAGCGAAGTCGACTATGGCGTTGAAGATAGCTTCGTAGTATCATCGCACCACACGCAACGGTAATTTATCGTCAGCACTGCCGGCACGGACAATCTTGTGTATAATTATGGCCACTTTCTGAGTAACAGATTTTACGTGTTCTACAATGTTTCTTTTCTCGTTTAGAAGAGTGCCTAAGTATTTATAAACAGTGCTGCCTTAAACAAATATTCCTTCAAACGTCAGGGAACGATTGCTGGCAAGAGAAAGCCTTCCTTTCTCAAACATGTATGTGGTTTTATAAATACCTACACTTAGTTTGTTCCTCTTACAACAATGCTGCATCCGAATAAGCACATGTTTCTTCTTTTCCTCCAGTCACCCCCTGGAGTATAGAAACAACTACTAGAATGTCATCTGGTTATGCTACAACAGCTACAATAACATATAACCTGTATAGTAGATGTAATATGGGTTCAGTACCAAGATCCCAGAACAGTGGACCACTTATGGAGCCTTGAGGACAGCCTTGGTAACCTTTTTGATTACCTTTCACTGCTCCTCAAGCCATGGACGCTACAGTAATTTAAAAAGCCCTTGTACACACATTTTCGGACGCTACGAGCTATAAGGCATACGAACGTCGCAGGCCACCAAAGACTGTCGAATTCTCCTGCAGTGTCAGTCATTGGCGTGACTGCAAACTTCGCTGTCGAATTTTCTACACTCTGAAGAAATCTATTAATCGCTTCATCTATAGACTTCCTTTTTCTGAAGCCATGTTGACACTGGTTGAGACGCAAGAGCTCTCTGCGCTCCTGCAACCGGTCACAGAGCAGACGTTGGTGAACTTTGGGCGAGACGTTTAATAAGCAAACATGTCCACAGCTTTTCGGTGATGCCTCTTTTTTATTGTTCCTTTTTCGTTCATTACTGGTTTAGCTGGTTTCCATATTTCCAGGATCCTACCTATTCGTAAAGCCTCGAATAGGAATGCTGTTAAATCTAGCACTATCTGTGGACCTGCCATTGGCACGGCTTCAGAGTATACGCCATCCAGACCAGGTGCGTTTGCAGTTTTGAGCTTCTTAATTGCGACAGCAATTTCTTCTTGACCAGACCGTATCACCAACATCTGATTGTCATATTCGTTATTTACTGCATTTATAAGTTGTGCGTGTATCTCAGCGTCTGTGTTATCGTCAGGAGGCTGGGCAGTTAGCAGATATTCTGGTGACTCTCTCCGTCCAGTCGTCATTGAGCTATCCACCTTACGAATTGCGGACATGATAGTAGTTCCCTTAACCTTTTCAGTCAAAAATTTATTCAGTCTTTGGCAGATGTCAAATTGCAGGTGCATTCCATCAGTTTCCTGAAGCAAAGTTTTGAAGCGCGTCTTAATAGCCCTGTATTCATGGAGCCTACTACTGCACTCCGATTGCCCTAGAGTATGTTCGTTCTTCTTCTCGATCGTACCCTTCACCTCAGAGTGGAAAGTTCAAGGCTCTAAGGGATCGTAGTCTGATTGTTTACCTTTTTCCTAGGAATATAAATGTCCTGTGCTCTTTGCAAGAGCTCAGTTAGTAATTGAGCACCCACATCTACATGAACCGGAAGAGATTCTATTCTAAATACTCCGAGGTAGACAAATAAGCCATCTCAATCAGATTTAGTGATGCCTAACTCAATTCTGCTATCCTCAGCTTGTCTTCTGTATTATTCTCATTTCCCTCTTCGACGATAATTGTATTATGGCCAGTGTATGTTAGGTACTGGAGAACTTGTCAACTATTAATTTTAGCTGCTGACATGCGGTTTGCTAAAGTGACATCTGTGTTAGGAACTACACCAGCTTATTTTTCGAATGTACTCGGCTGGTCTTCCAGATTTAAAACAATGAGCTGTAGTTCCTGTATTGCTTCCTTTAGTACATCCCCTCGTTCGTCAGTTTGCCTACTGTGCCACAGAAATGATTATGCATCTGTTGTCACAAGGAGACACACAACTTCTCTATATAGAGAAACCGCTCTGACTTTACCTATATAAGGTACGATAGGATGAGAGTAATGCATGCTTACTACAACCCACTTTGTCTGCAGTCCTTCACTTCTATTGTCACCCTGTGCTTGTCCAACAGCGTTGCCACCTTGGATCACACTGCATTTCCATTTGTAACGACCGTGGCAGTCATTCCCTCATTGTGGCCAGTACCTGTTACTATATCTGCACGAAAATGTGGGAGCTCATTCTTTCTACAGTATGGTTCTTGCAAACAAAACATATTAACACTCAGCTGGTCAGTTAGTTTTCGTATTTCAGTCATTGTCAATTTACATCGAGCAGCATTTATCTGTACTATGTTTATCCTTTTACGTGTTTCGATTGCCAACAAAGCCCTTCGGAGAAGGAAGGCCTGGTTCAAAGAAAAAGCGTCCAAACCCTTATATAAAATCCACGTATTAATGCTCAGTGTCGAATGGTACTTTTACTCTCTTGAACGCCTGTCGAAGGAGGCCACATAATTATTTAAACTCCATGCGTATGTTATTTACTCTCAAAAGAATTCTGTATAGTGCGTCTGGTGTAGGATACGTAATAGATTTTCCTTTCTGCTGCCCACCTCTGTCTTAGAGCAACCTGTAACACACTGGGAGCCTCCAAACTACTTAATAAGACATTCACTTCTAAATTATTATCAGATTTGTATGTGTGTAATTGAAAATCATTTTAGTAGGACTCGGAATATTAGAAATACCTTTTTATGTCTCATAGGAGTACCTGATTTTCACTGCACTTTACTGTTTTCGATTGTTGTACTCGTTAGTGTTACTGCTAGAGACTGCAGAACTGTTTTCTTGTTTTCTGGTGCAGAGCGGTTGCGTGGGTTGTAGGCAGACCAGGACATTTTGTGCCGGATAGGGTGTGACCCATACAGGCGGAACGCCGTGTTATGCCAGAGGTGCGTGAACTTCTGTGTATGACTAACTGCCCATTCTTCAGCAGGAACCGAAACCAGAAACGATAGCGATAGTGCACTTTGAGGTGTGGATTTACTTTGAGGTCTGGATTTAAGTCGACTTTCAATCGCATCCCAATGAGTTATTGGTTATAAGTGGAACATGGCGCTGGCCAATCAATTTCTAGGACGTTATATAAAATGCCTAAAAAGACAAGTCACTGTAGAAAGACAGGGGATACCGGACTCATTTGATAAAAAGAAGGAAATGTGAAAATGCAGCAGACGAAGCAGCAAACAGGAAACACATACTGTCTGCAAAACTCTATTTTTCTTTACTCCGCCGTAGTGGGAATCCAAAACACTCGGGCAGGATTCAAGAATTCGTCGCACTACTGTTCTATACACAGTCCTCTTTGTAGATGAACTACACTTTCCTAAGACTCTCCCAGTAAGCCGAAGCCACTCCTGCTACTGTTCTCATGTGCTCGTTTCACTTCATATCGCTTTACGACTTTACGCCTAGAAATTAATCCCCTTGACTGTGTATACGAAAATAACAGTATTGTTTTCTTTTTCCTTTCATCTGCATTAAGATATATCTCTTTACATTTAGAGCAAGTTACCCTACATCACACTAAAAGGAAATTCTAAGCCATCGTATACCCATGTACAGTCACAAAACGACGATACAATCCTCTTACCTCTTATACTAAAAGGTCACCTCAGGCCTTAGCAGACTTCTCCCCACCCTATCCGTTGTTGTCCACAAATCATTGCCTCACAGACGCTGCTTTATGACATGGTTTTATGTCATCATTGCATGTACAATCATGGTCTCCATATGTTTCCCTACTGTAGACAGTACATTATGCTGTAAAATGTGTTATTCTTCAGCATTTAAAGCTTAATAATTGCAACAATTGGAGCACACCATAACCAAGGAAAACACCCCAATTCCGTGACACCAACTCCTTAGTTATTCATTTTTGGCGATATACAGGGTGAGTCACTAATTATTGCCACCTAGAATAATTCCGAAAGTATGATGGTAGCTGAGATGACTGTGGGACAAAAGATGTATAGGTCAACGGGGGCCATAATATGACGTTGATTTTTTGATGCTAGATGGGGTCGCGTCAGAGATAAGAAGGTCAACTTTGTTTCTTTACATGGGATGCCATAGTTTGGTACTAATTATCTGATAGTGGCTATCGAGACGAATCCAATGACGTGTAACAGCGATGGCCGGCCGATGTGGCCTCGTGGTTCTAGGCCCTTCAGTCTGGAATCGCGCGACCGCTTATGTCGCAGGTTCGAATCCTGCCTCGCGTATGGGTGTGTGTGATGTCCTTAGGATAGTTAGGTTTAACTAGTTCTATGGTAAGAATGGAGGAGACATAACGAAATGCTTCAATTAAAAGTGGTGTAAGGGAGGTGATGCTGTCTTTCGCCCATACTACTCACTGTCTACAACGTAGAACCCTTGACGGAAATGGAAGCAAGTTTCCAAAGTGTGCTCAAAATTCACAGTAAGAAATTCCCACTGATACGGTTCGCTGGTGCTATTGCTATCCTTGGTTGAAATGAATTACAGGATCTATTGAATGAAATGAATAGTGTTATGAGTACAGAATAGGTACTGAGAGTAAAGCGAAGAGAGACGAAAATAATTAGAAGTAGAAGAGAAACAGAACAGCGAGAAAACATCACAACTTGGGATCAAGAAGTACACGCAGTTAAGGAACTTTGTTATCTTGGAAGCAAAACGACCCATCAACCCATCTTGGACGAGGCAAGAAGGACATATAAAGCAGAGTAGCACAGGAAAAGGAGGCGTTCCTGGACAAAAGAAATCAACTGGTAACAAACGTATGTCGTAAGTTGAGAACGAAATTAATGAGGATGTACGTTTGTAGCACCGCATGGTAGAGAAGTGAATTATTTCCTGTGAGGAAACCGAAAACGAAGAGAATCCAAGTGTTCGCGACGTGTGCGATAGAAGAATGTTGGAAAGTAGGTGGACTGAGAAGGAATGAGGAAATTCACATCTACATCTACATCTACAATTACGGGATTACTCTGCTATTCACAATAAAGTGCTTGGCAGAGGGTTCAGTGAACCACCTTCAGGCTGTCTCTACACCGTTCCACTCCCGAGCGGCACTCGGGAAAAACGAGCACTTACATTTATCTGTGCGAGCCCTGATATCTCTTGTTTTATCGTCATGATCATTTGTCCCTATGTAAGTTAGTGCCAACAGGATGTTTTCGCAATCGGTGCAGAAAACTGATGATTGAAATTTCATGAGGAGATCCCGTCGCAACGATGAACGCCTTTGTTTTAGTGATTTTCATCTCAATTCACATATCATGTCTGAGACACTATCTCCCCTATTTCGCGATAATACAAAACGAGCTGCCCTTCTTTGTACTTTTCCGATGTCATCCGTCAGTCCCACTTGATGCGGATGCCACACCGCACAGCAATACTCCAGAATATGGCGGACAAGCGTGATGTAAGCAATCTCTTCAGTACACCTTTTGCACCTTCCACGTGTTCTGCCAATGAATCGCAGTCTTTGGTTTGCTCTACCCACAATATTATCTATGTGATCGTTCCAATTTAGGTTGTTTGTAATTGCAGGCCCTAAGTATTTAGTTGAATTTACAACCTTCAGATTCGTGTGACATACAGCGTAATCGAAATTTAGCTGATTTCTTTCAGTACTCATGAGAATAACTTCACACTTTTCTTTCTTCAGGGTCACTTTTCGCACCATACAGATATCTTATCTAAATCATTTTGCAAGTCGCTTTGATCATCTGATAACTTTACAAGAGGTAAACACAACATACACCCAAAGCGAAAACTATGGGAACGGCAAAACTGCATGAGTCTCTTAGGGACATATATTCCTCATCAGATGCCTCCCGTATTACAAGCATGGAGATGTCTACCGCCAACAGGATGAAACGGAAAAGTGTATCAACTGCAGAGGCTGCTGGTTGTTTCAGTAGACAACATTCTGTCGGCACGATACAATCATCATCAGTCACTGCAGTGCAGAACTGCAGTACTATGGCGTTAATTTAACGAGTAAAATAAACTAACTTGGGAAAGACGGAATGCAAGTGATGTGACAAAACAGTAATTGTCTCGACCTGAAACTACGATATCACCTGTCGGGCTTGAACTGTGACGTATTGGTGTTGTGGCGGGTGACGTCACACGTGCGCAGAGCGTTGGTTTGTTTTCGTTAGGGACGTTGGTATTGTCACATTATGCTCTGTTTGTAGTCTATATTGGATAAATACATAGTGGTGGAAATTCTGATGGAAAGATGAGTTTACGGTGTTCTCCACTTACGCTCCTAATCAACTAGAGTTTAAACGTTATCTTTGGTTGTCTTGGTAACGTGAGTACACAGTGATTACAACTTATGTGAACTTCGGCACATATTTTTTTCAAAGGTGAGCCAACCTGTAATGTAATGAAATTAATAACTTAGCGAATACTAATAGTAATATTACTGAAATAAGGAACGCTGATAGATCGACAATAAAGAAAAACGAATGTCTTCAGAAGGTTATGGTAAATGAAGACTGGTTATTCTAACGTAAAGTGTCAAGAACTTGATGTTAGTAATTGAAAGCAATGTACAAAGATGTAGCAGAATTAGTTGAGTTGGGTTGCCTACAGAATGAAGTCGCCAGATCCAGTTTAGCGCGTAACAACTCACACAAAAAGTATTTACGAGTAATTTCAGGGATTTTGCAATTTTCTGTTGAGCTGTATTGGTGAACACATGTTACTGCATTTTGTCCATCTCGCAATTTAAACCTTTCTGTGTCGGTATTGGGGTATTCGTTGTTGTTACTATACTTCGTTAATTTTCGCGATATTTGCTACCTGTACTTTTTCGCTTTCTGTACTGATATTTCTTTTTGATTTCTGTATTGGTGTCTGGCTTTTAAGTTAGTTTATATGTATAGAGTAATATCTTGGAAACCAGTTGAATTTATCTAATTTGATGCTTTACTTTTGCATTTTCGATGCAGACCTTTGTATGCTATTATTCATCGTATTCTTCCGGTTGTTTTGTGTTGTATACGCCAGTCGTTTTGGGGCTCTGTGGCTTTTACTTGAGAATATAACTCCCCAGATTCCTCTTCAGGCCCAATATTTATTATTTCGAATTTTTAAGTTACTGAATTGATTTTTATATTTTGGTTTTATAGGAACTGTTGAATATGACGTCCTAATCGCCATTTTTAAATCAAAGTTGTGTTGCATCTTGAGGCTAGTGATGATGTCATTTATCAAAGTGGACGGGTGTTATCGAAGGCTCTCGTCTTCCCCAATAATTCACCATACTTGAGACACAGTGCCGTACCCCCGGCCGCGAGAGTTCGCCCCTGTTTGGTCTTTGGAGGGGAGGGGCGCACACAGCGCCGGCTGTCACCTCCACATGAAATCACGTAATGCGTTTTTACGTCGCAGGCCGACAGGTATTGGACGGGTGAAGTAATTGCATTGGTTAAACGCTCGAGCGATGTGATGTGGTGCTGTAACGACATAACAATACAAGTTTTCGCCCCAGATGTAGGCATTCCCGTTATACAGTAGTAGGCAAGCATAAGTTCTCTACATTCTGTAATTTCCTGCAGGCGATTTTATCGAGTGCGCTACTGCCAAGGCACCCATGTTGATTAGTTTGATTCTGTTTAGAGCGTAGATAACAGAATATCTTGTAGTAGTGAATCCTGTCGTAGGTGTTCTACAGATGAGCAGGATGAAGCCAGAGCATTGTCGACTTGGACTACTCTTACATGGGCTGAGTTTCTTGCGAGAATGAATACTGTGGAAAGTCATTTAGACTTCTTATGGGAATTTTGTGGATTGTCACCGGGAGACGTGTGTGGAACTCTTTAAAAAAACGACCAACGTCTATTTCCCGTTTTAATTATAGGACTATTCTACGAAATGTACGAAACTAGTACGATCAGGAAAAACACGTAGTTCATTAGATGCCAACTGACGATACATCAGGATATTATTTTGTTCCCTTCCTGGGTTGAAGAACACATGCTACTAGTCACTGTTACAGAAAGTTATTTAAGTACAATTACTGTTGGCGATTACTTTGATTTTTGCAGTGTTATGTGTTAAGTGATTGTTGTGAATTTTATAAAATGCAGTAGCTTTGTATTCACAGTTTGGCTTAGAAGGCCAAAAATTTCCTTGTGAGTCGCTCACAGTTTCTCTGAGAGATAGCTACAGAGTATCCGACAATCGCAGAGGAGGAGTGCTCCAAGCTGCAACTGATTTGGAAATTATTGTAAAGTTCGACATACTTTGACACTCAACAGCAAGGCCGGCCGGGGTGGCCGAGCGGTTCTAGGCGCTACAGTTGGAACCGCGCGACCGCTACGATCGCAGGTTCAAATCCTGCCTCGGGCATGGATGTGTGTGATGTCCTCATGTTAGATATGTTTAAGTAGTTCTAAGTTCCAGGGGACTGATGACCTTAGCAGGTAAGTCCCATAGTGCTCAGAGCCATTTGAACCATTTTTTTCGACATCAAGACGTCATAACATTCCATTTGTTGTGATGGAAACAGGAACTATTTGCAGGAAAAGTAGTTATATATGGCCTAGTTAATGAATAAAAACTTACAACGCGTACATAGTGTAGTTAAGTAAAACTGCAACAGTATTCGTTACATGGGACCTTTTCAAATTCTAGTAAAATAATACAAATAAGTGTAGCCATTCTGAAACTAAGACCGAATTTGAGCTCATAAATCCAACAAAGAAAGGTTCTCAAGCAGCACTGGAGCGTTCTCATATAACGAGTTCTGACAGCTGCCATCTAACAACTTTGTGTCGAATGCATCTGAAACACCGCAAAAAGAGTAAAGTATCGTTAGATGAATAACTACACCAGCAACAGATATGTTCAAAAACTTTCAATAATTAGTAATTACATTCAGGAGATTTATCGATTTGCCTTGTGTTAATCCCCACTTACGAGTGAACCATGACTTTGGATTTATTTCAGATACTTCACTGCACATTCAAAAGGCCGTAGTAACACTCTCATAGAATTTAAACTTTCGCTTAAGTTTTTTCAGATTTCATTTTTATTTCGTTTCATTATCCTTCAGTTAATGTAAATCAACCGTTCACAAATTTAGCTAACTTTTACATCTTCGGAATATGTGATACCTATGTTCGTCCTTCCATTTGACAAATGGGTCGTCCAGTACCTTTAAATTCTACGGCTTCGTGCGCTGTGTTATATTAACGTCACCAGTTTCCACTTTTGATGTAACAGATCAGAGTCCTCCCGATAGGTTCGTCTACTCCCATGTAATGTTAGCAAACAGGGGGGGATCGGTGAAGTTTTGTTCCTACCGGACCTGAATATCATGTAGCCCACACATGTTTCTAGTGGGGCTTATTAAATTTAAATTGTATCGAATGAAGAATAAGCTAAAATGCATCAGCTTATTTGTTGTGGTGGCAATATATTTAAAAAATACGTTAAAATGGTACATACCAGCAATCTACTGAACGAAATCACAAGAATAAACAAATTCAGGAGGTATGTACCTAACTTTTTCGTAACTATTTGGAAGAGAGTTATTGAAATGTACAAGTCACAGTGCTGTTCAGGTAGAATAAAAGTGTGTGGAGTTGAAGACGATGTATGCTTGTATTTAGCAGTAGACGGTTTTGCTATCACATTATTCTGGAAAAAAAGATATTCCGGTCTGGCAGACCTTAAGCACAGTGTAACCAAGAACATTCTGAAAGTTATTTAGAAAACTTTGACGAATACAATTCACATTACTATTCCATTATCGTACTGCATAACACCGAGACGTCTTAAAAAGAAAAATTATTTGATTCACCGTATTTTGCTTCCATATCTGAAAACCATCAAGTGCAGTACAGAACTACCTATTAATTTTATTTTATGTCACCCTATAATAGTCTTTTGTGCTGTAGGCCGTGAGTTGATACCTGCCATTTCCATTTTTTATGTATTCCTTCTACTGTTAGCAGCTACTATGAACTACATTGTGCTTTATGATAGAGACTAGAAAATACTCCTTCTTTTACTACTGAATTTACATGTGTGTACCAAACTTTTTCGCCTAAAGGTCCTAGGCATTCCAGAAGTCTACAATATACAATATATTTCTAATCTGTTTTTATCTACGCATAATGTAAACTGCAACTGACTAAAAATGGTCCAAATATTAACAATGTTATCATGAAATCATTACTGGTTTTAAGTCACACATCCTGATTTCGTCATATTTACTATGCAACAAACATTCTCTGTACCACTTTTGCTTCTTTTGTGACTGCGTTATTATTTCACACAAAAGTCCTTAGAAACATTTAAGGTAAGTAACTTATCATTGTTATATAACGAAGTACGTTAAAATTCTTCAAATATTTTTAAACTAATTCATTATTTTTGAGACAGCATTACTGTGTCATTTTCTTCCGGTTCAAGTTAACTGTACAGCAATGAATATTGGGTAATACTTTAGACTGTGACAAAATCCTAGCGTCAAGGTGATCCAGACTTATGTGCTGCGCATCTGGCTCATGTCGTACCCCCATAAATCTCCCAAACGACTCTTCTTTAGTTTTGGTGAAATAAATAAAAAATGAAATAAAAACGTGCCTTCTGCAACAGCATTTTCCTCTGCAACATTAGCCCCGAAAGTAAATTTTAACGTCATAACAAATCATAGTGCATAAGGGCCAAAGTATAAATAGCAGTGGTGATGAACTCTCTCTGAATTCTCAGTCGATCTTAAGGCACCATTAATTTAGTTGTTTACTCGTTTGAGGTTACATCCACATGCTAATCAATTGTTGTTTGCCAATGCAGTTCAGTGAATTGCAACATCAGTTTGATTACACTAAGGGTACTTTTATTTATGTGTCCCACGCAAAGACACTCGCCATGCCTCTGTTATAAGGAGCATCTGAGTTTGTTTACATACCTACTACTTCATAAACAGATACACAGATAAACCAGAATGTTATGGCCGCCGATCTACTGTCGATATAAATCCGTTCAGGCGATAGCAGCGACACATGGCGAGGAATGACTGCTAGTCAGACATACGCACGGCGCATGTTGTATATCACAAGGGCAAGAGCGTGATGGAATGGAGTGTGTTGAGCGGTTCGATGAACACAGTCCCGATTTCCAGTTGAGGTGTTGGCTCTCGTATCTCGACACATCTAAACCCGATCGAAGACATCTGGGCATGTGGCGTCAGAGCTCATGGCACCCCTCCCCGGAATTTACGGATTTAGGTGACTTGTGTGTGCAGATGTGATGCCAGCTCCGTCCACTGACCTACCAAGGCTTCACTGCATCCCTGCCACGACACGTCCACGTTGATACCCGTGCCAGAGGTGGACATACCGATTGTTAGGTAGATGGTCATAATGTTGTAGCTGATCAGTGTAGTTTCTACGTTAAAGTATAGACAGCCGTTAATCAGTGAAAAATGTATGCTGAGGGCTTCAAATGTTGATTACCATTTAGTTCCTGCGTGTGTAGGGCCATATTACTTGTTGCTCACTGTGTTGAATAGTAGATGTTGGGATTATGGAGACTTCTTTGTTGTCCTTAGGAGCATTGATTTTGCAGTCACTCTAGTCTTTTGAGTGTTATCATTAATGTCATTGATTTTCCTACTCCTTTTAGAATTATACTTCGTGTCAATGATATTTCTGTTAAACGTAGTTGGCAAATGTTAATGTTGCACAAAACAGTTTCTTCCATATCCATCGATGGAGAGGTAATGACAGATGCAGCTCGCATCGGGGACAGACTCGAACGAGTTTTATTCCGAAGAACCTTCCATTTGTTTCCATTAATCTACTAAGAGGAACCACCGAATTGTAGATCTTGTTGGTCGGAAGAGAATATGAACCCCAGTCAACCCCAATGCGAGTCGTCTACATTACCACAACGCCGCCTGTTGCAAATAAAACAAATAACGAGACTTGTTATATCATCAATCCAAAGGTTTATTCGATTGTTAACTGTGGTTTCAGGTGGTATTGGCCGCGGTATCGCGGTCGCACATTTTAGCAGCCAGACGGTCTTCCCCAGACGTCGCGTTGGTGGCCACGCGTCAACACATTCAGCGTCTGGCATGGCGGCTCTCAAGAGCTGCGCGGTGTGATGTACAGACCTCCTAGGTGGGCGCAGAGGACACCGGAGTGATCTGCTGACAAATATAAATTTCAAAATTATAATCGTCGCCCTATTATGGTGAGTTGATATAACATCTGCAGAGGAAAGTGCTACATTATCGTAGGACCACATGTTAAAAAATGGTCATTTTCTGTATCCATAGAAGGGATGTTTCTATCGCGCCAACTCATGAACCCTAGAATACAAATTATCGCAAATATGAAAATTACCGACAGTGAATATTTGCCTATTTACTCCTCCCGGAGTGTTATCTATTGTGGTGAAATGATCTACTAAATTATTGCATCATGATGGTAGATAGTTGTTAAAAGGATCAGAATATTTGTGAGTTAGTCGATATCTCACGCAGACGCATGTATTATCCTCACCTGAACTATATTCATTAAGGAACGGAGAGAATTGTGACTGTTGCTAAATCCATCCATACCAAAATAGTAGAGTTTCTTAAAACAAGTTGTGTAAATGTTCAGTTAAAATTCGGAGAGCTTCAAGGATAAATACGGGACAGAAAAATAAACGATCATGCAGCATAAGAAATGGGATTAAAATACCAAGTATAATCGTGGGAGGCTGAAGGTGAAACTGTGCTGAGAACTTGATAACTGTTATGGGCGGGAGGGGACATGGGAGAACGTTTTCTGAAAGGCTCTCCCTCATCTGAAAGTGTAGGCAACGGTATTGTATGTACCATTGATTCTTTAGTTTAAGTATATCCTACCAATATTAGAGCTAAAAGATACGTATGCCGCGAAAGGAATCTGTATCTCATCAGAGTTCACAATTGGTATGAAAGAACAGCAGACTATGGGTACCGAGAAAGTTTATGGGTCGACCAAAGAATTTTGTAGCCATGGTGATATATCTAAACTGACACCATTTCAGTTATATTAAAAATCGTAAAACTCTATACTCGAATAATATCTTGAAGATTCCCCTTCTGAAGGGAGCTACCATGTGATCATGAAACGAGAAATACACTTAGAAACCAAAATCTGTTGTCCTTTACACAGATCGAAGTACCACTCACCGTAACAGCACCGCCTTAATCCTCCTCCTGCAGCCGTCTCTGCAGCAACTCCACGAAAAAGGCGTCCAGTGTGAACTGACGCTCCTGTTGGAATAGATCTTATTACTTTCACGTTATCTAACATGTGAAGTGATTCACAATTTGTGCTAGTTCCTGTCATATAATAGTATAACGAATTGTAACATTTATCACAAATTGGCACGGTTCAGGTATCGAAATTAAGAATATACTAATTCAATTTAGTATCCAACTAACACAATTCGTTTCACATCTCAGATACTATTAATACTAACAAGTCCAGGGTGAGCTGACACTCTTGTAAGGAAAAGAACTTATTAGTTTGATTAGTCGTAGAGCGTGCTTGCTAATTCAGAGATAGCGCTAGTTCTTTACATATACATGTGTTACAAATTCTTACATTTATTTCGAATTTTTGGCCTATAGGCAGTGATAGTGAGTATTCACTGACTATCTGTAGTATCAGCTAGAAATCTGTTCTTCCGACATTCACTACCATTATCCTACGTATTATGAGTTGAACTGGAATAACAGAGGCCTACAATGTAACTTCTTGAGCCATGGTCTTTTTATTACGAGCTCCTCCTCGTTCTTTGTCTGTAAAGAAAAGTAAATGGGACTGTAACAAGTTTTGCTAACAGTTCCTGTTTCTCTGTTCTCTGACTACACTGTACATTTCCTTTGGTCAGTCTCATATTAAACACGGTCAGCAGGTAACTGGTTGGGCAACCAGATGGTCTGCAATATCGTCTTCAACCAGTCGATCGCGTTGGCAGCATATTTAGTGCGCCTCTGCCTCTAGAATATTTTTCACCATAATTCTTTTCAAATGGATAGGGATGTTACCTTTCTCGAGCATCTCATATAGTTATTTGCTCAGTGTTTACAAAGACCACACCCAGTTTACCGGAATGATAAATGGTTAGAATCAACTGTCCATGTCTGGGGTCAGTGTTAAGTTTAATGGACTTCAATACAATTGTCAGAATTGTTTAAACAGCATTCAGGTTCGATTATCTACATTAGCTTACCCAATGCGACAAGTCCGGATCTATTGTGGTAATATCACGGAGGAGAGGATCTAGGGCCAGTGGGATCCAGCGGAAAGAGCCAGCATAGTGCAGCAAAGGAGCCCTGCAGGGAACACAGCGAGAGACACAGTGTGAGGCTACCCTGCAGGTCAGAGAATATACGACTCTGACATGCTAAAGGCTTTTTCTACGGGCATCATACTCAAGTTTCAGAATGACGACTATTGTCTACTGTTGAGTGACTAGCACATCCCACTTCGCTCCAGCGATCAACAAATCCATCCATCCATCAGTGACATTCATTGCCGCCGGTATTTTGCATCTGATCACGATCCAGAAGAATAGTACGCTAACCACATGCTCCTCCATACAGTGACGTCTATTGTCTGACGATGATGAGGCGGTCGATCGGTACCTTTGGAACTTCAGAGGAATGATTGGACGGAGTTAGGTAGTTAGGTGGTATTTTATATAATCGTCACAATCATCACTCGTGCAGAGATGCCTATCTAAGACGTGTTATTTACAATGACGTGTCACATGGGATGTTTATAGCAAAAAAATATTCATTTACAGTAAATCGTGACACTCTGACCACGTTATGTACAATCAGTTAGCTCTCAGACTTTACTGCTTTGCGTGCTATGTCACTGCAATATAACGTGGCTCACCTTTACAGTACCCCGAACAGTGACCAAGTTGTTCTCCAGTCGCAGACCCTCGTCTTTCTCCCCTCCCAAACACCGGGAGAAAAACTTCTTCATGCGGCGGAACATTGCTGTAACGATAACAAACAGCATATTAGACATGACCAGACCGTGTCTACGAGTAAGTTTTGCAGCAATGTCTCACAACTCGATCGCAAGAAAAACCTTGAACCGTGACGACATGTCTGTAACCTTAGCTTTTGTAAAAATGCAGCTGCTTGCATCAAAAACGACATGTACAGCCTATATAATTGATTGAGCTTATACATTTTTTACTAGTCGAGAATTAGTTACTTTAATTTTGTGTCAGTAATTCGTAGAGCATGAATCAAAACAATAACAGTTATTCGAAATTTAGCAAGCGCGTTTTCGTTAAGTGGTACTTTTACTCTGAAGAGATTAAATTTGTTTTGATAGCAACTAGCTGAAGGCTTATCTATTAGACTAAATTTAATTAGCAAGTCATTAAAATACTACAACAGTTTCAGATATACAGCTGCTTCGCCGGCCGGTGTGGCCATGCGGTTCTAGGCGCTTCAGTCTGGAACCGCGTGACCACTACGATCGCAGATTCGAATCCTGCCTCGGACATGGATGTGTGAGATGTTCTTAGGTTAGTTAGGTTTAAGTAGTTCTAGGTTCTAGGGGACTGATGACCACCGATGTTAAGTCCCATAGTGCTCAGAGCCATTTGAACCATTTTTTATACAGCTACTTCAGATTTTACAACTTCAGATTTTGTCATCTATTACAGCATGTTATGCAGAATATCTTCCCCTGGGGCAGGAACAAGAATTTTTTTTTATGTGTGTTGGTGGTCGGATGAAGTTACTAATTAATAAACTACGCTACAATCTGATGGCTGCACCTTCCGCGGTATATGACGAGAATACGATTTTTACGGCTATCCTTATTACCGAGTCAGTTTATCCTCTCAGGGCTGCACTGTCCCTTCTTTGTGTCAGTCATCGAGAACCCTACATCTAAATTACACTTCATTGCCATTTGAGCTAAACAGTAACGTGTACGACGTAATAACTATATCTGTGGTTGAAATTTACCCACCGGTTTCTACATGAAGAAAACTTAAAAATAGCTTATAAACAGCTAATAGGTGTAACATTTGACAGTGCTCCAAGATATTAACTGTACTTCCTTAAGTGACAGGAAAAGATAATATTTTTGCTACAAATCCATGTCGACTCAGTATGACACTACACAGCCGGAACATGTTTACGACTTTTCTTTTTCACCGACGGCAGAAGATTAAAGCATGATCCAAGGATAGGACGTACCATATGTATGTGTAATCGAAAAGGAGAGTGATAGGTGACACCATTCTATTTGTGAAACTAAGCTATAAATTTGAGAATACATGATTCCAGCAGATGAAGTCAAGCATTCTCGCAACTTTCTGAAGTTTCATTACATATAAAAAAAAATGTACTGGAATGTAAATCGAGGACTGTTTTCCTTTTCCAATTCAGTCCCATTACTAGTAACATTTTGCGAAGTCACATCACACAATTTCGTAATGCTACAGTATGCTGATACGTCTCCACTACATACATAGTTATCTAAAAGCTTATTCGATGTTCTAATTGCAGATGTATACTGAAAATAAATACGTGACAAATCAATGGCTCTTGCTTCTTGGTGAGTATAGTCTATATACCTCGCTTCTGAAACAGAGCGTTCGCTTCATTCAGTGCTTCTAAAGCTCCCAAAGAACTTGTTCTCGAAACACAAAATACAACACCATAACGCCTGAATCAAAATTATAGAATCTTTTACTCAAGAACTCAAGAAACTAATTCGTTTCGATACTTCAACTACTCCAGAGAATACGGAAGTCATTATTATGCAATGGTCCACCACAGTTAAGCTGATTTTTGTTAGCAAACCCTGCGATCAACATTAGGCAGCAACCTCGATAACTGCAGAGAACAACGTTGTACTGGAACGTCGATATCAATGGTTAAACAAGAACTGCAGTGAAAATTTTCAGTAATTTGAATCTATGTAAGACGAAATAATCATGTTTTAGCACTGACAAATATGCAGCGGAGTCTTGAATGTTGAAAACGTCCGTACAGTTAATTAACTCCCAAGTGATCTAACAGTTAACAATACTCAGAGATACTGCTTTAATTTCCTTAAGCAACAGGGAAGTGAGAATCTCATATTATGGTGCCAAGTCAACTCTGTACAACTCTACACAGTTGTAACCAGTTTCCTACGTGTTTTCCTCTTCGCAGACGGAAGATAATTCTAGCAGTATAACCCTGCGACGATCATAGGCAATATGTAAGTGTAATCGACGAAACAGGAAGATCGGTTACACTGTTTTCATTGTGAAAGTAAAAGTTAATGTAAATAGAGACCGCTCCGACTGTACCACAACAACCACAGAAAAGTTTTACTAACAGTCCGATTATATTATTGGAGAAGGCGATAACAAGATAGACTATTACGGTCGAAAACAAAAGTAAAAAACATTTTGTAGCGGAGGCGTTGTGCAGCTTTAATGAATGTTAACAACTGTATTGTGCAATAGACAGCTACGACGGTACGTTCCATTAGGGACCATCGAATTTGGTCTAAAATCAGACCATCATCGGTCCCGAAAGCCGTCTCAGCTATGCTTTCGCGTATATTGCAATGGCAGTTATCAAACGTAGATAGCTCGACCATTGGTATTATCTGTATAGACATTACATTGGTAAAAATGTCTATGAAGTTAAATGGACATAATGGACATGACAAGTTAATGTCAATGACGGAACACTGTACATCCGGAATTGCTATTCCTATTACGCAAGTTCATAGCTGAGATCGTTTTTAGGCTTGATGACGGTCTGATCCTCGACCGAAACATACATTCTCTCATAAAATGTACCGTTATAGCTGTGATTGCATAATGCAGTTCTTTTGAAGAGCATATAAAATGGAAGTAACGTGACTGCTGCAGAAACTGACTTTGCAGAAACAAAAAGTAAAAGTTTATAAAGCTAAGATGAATATAACGAAAAAATCGAATAATATCTTACACAAATTCCTCTAGAATAAACTCAATGGAAATATAACGAAATCACAAAATTTGATTCCATAAGTTAAAAAATTGTGACTAACATTACTGCTCGTTCCTCTGAGGACAACTTCTACAATGTACTTAGGTTCACGGCTAACACCACCGTAGACAGTTCTCCCATATTACAAAAATAGCTAAAGAATTGCATCAATCAACATGATAAAAATTATCATTAATCACTTCACTCACAAAAATTTATCTTCTGCTCTTAAGGTACTGGTTAACCTCACCATCGTATATCGTTCGAAATACAGAAAGAAACAGTTAAATATATGTCAGAAAAAAAAGAAACAATAATCGCTAATAGTTTCTCCATTGATAATATAACCTGTGGCCTCAAGTTACCCCCTCCCCCCCAATAAACACCACCATCGTATATCATGACATATTAGGAATAAACAGCATATTTTACAAACTTTGTAAATTAGAATAGTAACTAACACAAACTCAGATAGCATTTAATAACAGACCGCTTACACGCTCTGCAACGTAAAGTCATGATGTCAAGAGGACGTCATCGGTGGAACCACACGCATAGAATCTGAAAGAGCACTTGTCAAAGTTGTCACTGTTGAACTAAGCTGTTAATTTGAGAATACATGATGAAAGCACATGAACTTAAAAAAATTAAGTGTAGAGGTCTAACTCTACAAGTAACCACCTGACGTTTGAAACCCCATAAAAAATTTAAACGAAATGCTATTTCACGTTATTACTCTTAAGAACTTCATGTTCCGTAATCACACCACACTCCTCTACATGCTTCAATTTTCCAGTACTTCTCCACTAATACACATTCATTTATTAGCTTTTAAGATATTCTCACTCGAGATGATTGTGTATACTCAATAAATATACAAAGTTAAATGAATAGCTCATACCTACTGAGGGTCCGATGCAGCTGGCCTCCGAAGCTGGGCGTTCGCTTCGCTGAGAGCTTCTAAAGCTCCTCAAGAACTTTAAAATGTTTCGCTAGATGTGCTCGAAACACAAAATGCAAGACTGCAATAATTAATTCAAAACTGAAGCTCCTTACACTCAATAACTCGCAGAACGAATTCGTATGGATACTTCGAGTACTCCAAAGAATACGGAAGTAATTGCTACACAACGGTCCACAACGGTTTACGTGAGATGGCATTGTTGTTTACATACCCAATATCCTCCCCTGGTAGCTGAGTGGTCAGCGCGACGAAAGTCATACCTAAAGATCCGAGTTATATTCACGAATGTGTCGGGAGATTTTTCTCCGCTCAGGGACTGGGTGTTGCGTTGCCCTTATCATCGTTATTTCATTCCCATTTACACGCAAGTCGCCGAAGTGCGTCAACTCAAAAGACTTGCACCAGTCGAATGGAAGGCCCTAGCCACACGGCGTTTTCATTTTATCTGTTAACCGAAATCCCAGTAAAGCAATAACGTTTAGCAACGTGGATATAAATGTTAGACAACCACTGAAACAAAATATTATATATGTCAATTGAAAATTTCAACTTCACATAAAATAGCATCGAAGCATAACGACGTCGAATGCTGATGCCCTCGATCCCGCTTTTAGTCATGTATTGAAATGTTATGTCACGAGTAAAAATTGATTCCTTCAGTGCATGTGGATTCCACCAGATTCGACGTCCGTTTGTGTGATTCCACTAATTGTTTCCTAGTGTAGTGATTTTCTATATTGAAACCTGGTTGTCAAGGGAAGGCCGTAGTCATTTATTATTGGTTGCCTTTAACAGTTACACACATTTATTATTAAAGAAGTAGTCCAGACTCAACAATAAATTTAAAAATACCACGCTTTATTAATGAAAGCATAAACGACAGTGTAAATAATAGTGTTTTCAGTGCGTTACAATTTAGCAAATCACCATAAAATCCTGATACTGATAACGTTTAAAAAGCAAAAAACATGGCACTGTGATGATGACTGAAGGCCTTACACTCCAAGAAAGACAGCAAATTAAGAATGTTTAAGAACTCGCTGCAATTACAACTTACAGGTATTGAAATATTAAAAGTAAGAGCCTACAAACACAGTAGAAGGTATCAGACGCCACGAATGGCAGAAAATAAGGTATTAAGGCTTACTGCTAAAACAGAAATATCGAATTAATTTTTCAGAGCAAATGACCACAATCATGACTGAAGGAATTACACGCCAGGAACGGCAATTATATAAAAAATTTAGAAACCTACTGTAAAACAGCAAATAAAGGCAAAGGTTAATTAAAAGAAACAAGCAATTGACCACGAAACTGGTGAAAGAATATGATGGTAATCTTGTAACACAACCCGTATACTCATACGGTCAAACGGATATCAACTGCGTTTTTTAAATAGGAACCCCCATTTTTACTACATATTCGTGGAGTACGTAAAGAAATATGAATGTTTTAGTTGGACCACTTTTTTCGCTTTGTGATAGATGGCGCTGTAATAGTCACAAACGAATAAGTACGTGGTATCACGTAACATTCCGCCAGTGCGGACGGTATTTGCCTCGTGATACATTACCCGTGTTAAAATGGAACGTTTATCAACTGTGGAAAACGTCGATATAGCGTCGAAGTATGGCTATTGTGATCAAAATGTCTAATGAGCGTGTGCAACGTATGCTGCCCGGTATCCTGGACGACATCATCCAAGTGTCCGGACGATTCGCCGGATAGTTGCGTTATTTAAGGTAACAGGAAGTGTTCAGCCACATGTGTAACGTCAACTACGACCTGCAACAAATTATGAAGCCCAAGTAGGTGTTTTAGCTGCTGTCACCGCTAAACCGCACATCGGTAGCAGACAAATTGCGCGATAATCGGGACACTTAAAAACGTCGGTGTTGAGAATGCTACATCAACATTGATTGCACCCGTACCATATTTCTATGCACCAGGAATTGCATAGCGACGACTTTGAACGTCGTGTACAGTTCTGCCACTTGGCACAAGAGATATTACGGGACGATGACAGATTTTTTGCTCTCGTTCTACTTAGCGACGAAGCGTTTATCACCAACAGCGGTAACGTAAACTGGCATTATATGCACTATTGCGCCATCTCTCACATAGCGAAAACAGTGGTCTAACAAAAAAATTCATATTTCATTACGTACTGTACGAATATGTAATAAAAGTGGTTGCTCCTATTTTAGAAAACGCGGTTGATATCCGTTTGACCTATGGCAGCGAAATTTAGCAGGCCAACCATAGGGCCATCTGGTTTCCCCCTTCAAGCTAGACAAGTTTCGTTCTTTGTAGTTTTTTCGTTTGACGCTTATTTGTTGAGATATTTGGCCCGGTCACGATCAGTGGACCACCATGTATATTTTAATTGAAGTTCTCCTAAAAAGAATCATTTTAAAAGGCGAACTTCAAAATAAGCTAGGCTGGGTTTGAGAACAGATGCCCAACATGCTGCCTTGAAAGGTTCTCTTCCGTTCTCGAACTTTTCCTTGAATTCCCAGGCGGAAGGATACTAGCCGGAAGGTAAGATGCTGCATAGATTCTCCGTAAGGTCACCAATGCGATGTCGAGGCAGGTGTGGAGGCAGTGGAGGGAGGAAGTCTCCTTGTCACCGAGTCCTGCCTGCTGTATCGACGTCCTACGCTACCAACTTCAGGTCAAGCTTGATGAGATCACAGCAGGAGCTTTTCGCAGCAGCTGGCGTCATACTAAATTACCCATGGAGATGATGCAAATCGTAACTATAGGTACCTGTCGTTAGATAAGATTAGAAAAGTCTACATTTCAACAACATTGGTTTGTAGCATTATGTTACAGTCTGTTAAGCAGAAAATCTCCTGCTCACTCTCCATTGCCACCATACGCCTACCGTCATATCACTCAGTTATCCTTTCAAAGCGGACCGTGCAGTGGAGAGCTTCACTCTTTATTACAATGCATGCATATTTCACGTTGGAAAGCAACAAGTAATTTTTAACGTTATCAATGTTAGACGATCTGTTTCAGTAACTAATGAAAGTGTAAATAGTTTTATTATTTCACATTTGTTCGGTGGTTCAGAAAGTAAGTATCAGTCTAGGCCACAGGTTTGTCAGAGGTTTGTCAGAAGCATTTTTTTTTTTACATTTACCACTTCTTTCAAGTTTGACAATGATTTCTGTTAATGTGATAAATGCAAGGTTAGTCTATGGTTTGTATTCCATGTTAAACTGCAGAGCCACCTGTAACAGAGTCGCTAAATCAATTAAAAGAATGGAGGAAGCAACACTTCCCAACTACTACGGTGTTCGAACCAGCTTTCGTATTGATGATTCGAGTTTTACTATTACATTTATACATTACATCGATTATCCTTGTATACTTCAGTAATATTTTTAAATACATTTGAGTGATTAGCTGAGTATACACTCCTTTCCCCTCAGAGCGAAGGAATAAAACTACGCTAAACAAAATTTCCTTCTTTTTAGATTAAATAACGCAATGGGATTATGTGTTAGATAATACTCTGGAAAGCATAAATAAAAATTTTATTCCTTATCTTCATTTTCCTAAAAACATTAAATCTGTCGTACAAGACATACTGTTGTTGTTGTTATGGCTTTCAGTCTGAAAATTAATTTGATGCTGCTCTCCCCCCCTACTCTCACATAGCTGCAAAACTACTGTAAATTGCATCCAGAAAAACCGGTTGTTGTCTCAGGTAGGGTCCTATCAACCAATCCCAGATACATCCTGGTATAAAACATGTGGAAACAAAATACATTATCTGTCGCCTAAAGGGACACTATTTTTTTTTCTCAGATGTCGATGTCCGAAACTTCATGTCATACCTGCCAAAAGGCGGCAGTGTCTGACGACGCAATAAATGCATCAGTTTCTCTTTAAGGGGACGTGGACGTGCACGGGCTGCAGTTTCATAGCTCGCTCTCAGTGCACATTACTCTTCATCTACAATGAATAACATTAACTCAAGCTGTATAAGGATATTTATTAAAATATCTCCTACAGTTTAAGAATTACAGTATTTTGCCTAATAGGTGTTTATATAATTCATTTCCAATTCAGGTACCATTTTCAGGCCATCATCAGTCTAATAGCATTCAGACTGTGACAGACTGCTGTCAAGATTCATAGGAACACATTATGCCTCTCGTTTTGTAGTTTGGAGTATATCTGGGGAAATAGAAAAACCCTTATTTTACCACATTATTATTTTGTCTAAAAAATACCGCTAAAATTATATACAGAATGACACACATAGATCATTTCTGCGATGTATTACGCACAATACAAAGATGCTATACCATTCTTAATTTGCGGGAAACTTGGTGAACATGGATGAAACCATTGAGAAGTTATATGTACCTAATTTTCTGAAAACGTAGTTTCGAGAAAATGAGAAAAGAATATTCACAGTGTTTTTGACGCATCGTAAGCCTCTTTCAGAACATTCCAGCAGCATAATCTTCCTGGCCAGCTGCTTCTTTATCATCTGTAGACTTCTTCAGGGCCCTTTTCCTTACACTGGCTTCAACTACTCGCTGACAATCTATGGCAGTCAGAGCAGCTATCCTATTATTTGCTGGCTGGATGCCTAATTTGTCCATTACTTTTATCCTGATGGTTACACCATCATTGAAACACATGACAGCATCCATTGCACCCATTTTGAGTACTGTCCATCCAACAAACACTGTTTTTGGCACTCGTTGCCACACGCAGATGTTGAAACTCTCATTAGGGTTTTGCATACGGCCATGTAGACATTTGCAGAGTTATTTTGTATCTGAAAGGTCCCTGCATATTGGCTTTATTGTTTCCATGACTGTGGCAGGCAAGAAATGTATATGGTGCTATTCGTTGCCTGTCGCATGAGCGTGGCTGGTTTGCAGACATTTGTTCAAAGAGCGTTTAAGACCAAATCAAAAACTGAAAAGTAGATAAAAAAAATTTTGTGAAACGGGATAAAATTGTCTTTCAGATGGTGACAAGAATTGTTTTCGAAAATTTCAGACATTTCAAGTCCATGTCCACTTAACAAATAGACATATCAAGTACACTTTTTAAAAAATTAAAGAAAATACGACGCAACAAGAAGGAATTATACCAATGGCGCGGAAATCAGTAGATGTGATATTCACGTACAGACAAATGAAGGAATCCCTTTTCAAAAACTGAAGGGTTTATTCACGAGAAAGAGCTACACAAATTGAGCAAGTCTGTAAGAAAATTATCTATGTCTGGCGCTTATGCAAGTAGCTGTTCGGCTGGCATTGATTGATTGACTTGTTGTATGTCGTCCAGAGGGATATAGTGCCAAATTCGGTCCAATTGGTGCTATAGATGAGCAAAATTCAGAGTTGTTTGTAGGGCCCTGCCCATGTTGTTGTTGTTGTGGTCTTCAGCCCTGAGACTGGTTTGATGCAGCTCTCCATGCTACTCTATCGTGTGCAAGCTTCTTCGTCTCCCAGTACCTACTGCAGCCTACATCCTTCTGAATCTGCTTAGTGTATTCATCTCTTGGTCTCCCCCTACGATTTTTACCCACCACGCTGCCCTCCAGTACTAAACTGGTGATCCCTTCATGCCTCAGAACGTGTCCTACCAACCGATCCCTTCTTCTAGTTAAGTTGTGCCACAAACTTCTCTTCTCCCCAATTCTATTCAATACCTCCTCATTAGTTATGTGATCTACCCATCTAATCTTCAGCATCCTTCTGTAGCACCACATTTCGGAAGCTTCTATTCTCTTCTTGTCTAAAATATGTTTCACTTCCATACATGGCTACACTCCATACAAATACTTTTAGAAACGACTTACTAATACTTAAATCTATACTCGATGTTAGCAAATTTCTCATATTCAGAAAGGCTTTCCATGCCATTGTCAGTCTACATTTTATATCCTCTCTACTTCGACCATCATCAGTTATTTGGCTCTCCAACTACCAGAACTCCTTTACTACTTTAAGTGTCTCATTTCCTAATCTAATTTCCTCAGCATCACCTGACTTAATTCTACTACATTCCATTATCCTCGTTTTGCTTTTGTTGATGTTCGTCTTACACCCTCCTTTCAAGACACCATCCAATCCTTTCAACTGCTCTTCCAAGTCCATTGCTGCCTCTGACAGAATTACAATGTCATCGGCGAACATCGAAGTATTTATTTCTTCTCAATGGATTTTAATTCCTACTCCGCATTTTTCTTTTGTTTCCTATACTGCTCGTTCAATATACAGATTGAATAGCATCAGGGAGAGGCTACAACTCTGTCTCACTCCCTTCCCAACCACTGCTTCCCTTTCATGTCCCTCGACTCTTATAATTGCCATCTGGTTTCTGTACAAATTGTAAATAGCCTTTCGCTCCCTGTATTTTACCTCTGCCACCCTCAGAATTTGAAAGAGAGTATTCCAATCAACATTGTCAAAAGCTTTCTCTAAATATACAAACGCTAGAAACGTAGGTTTGCCTTCCCTTCATCTTTCTTCTAAGATAAGTTGTAAGGTCAGTATTGCCTCACGTGTTCCAGTATTTCTACGGAATCCAAACTGATCTTCCCCGACGGTGGCTTCTACCAGTTTTCCATTCCTCTGTGAAGAATTCGCGTTAGTATTTTGCAGCTGTGACTTAATAAACTGATAGTTCGGTAATTTTCACATCTGTCAACACCTGCTTTCTTTGGGATTGGAATTATTATATTCTTCTTGAAGTCTGAGGGAATTTCGCCTGTCTCATACGTCTTCCTCACCAGATGGTAGAGTTTTGTCAGGACTGGCTCTTCCATGGCTATCTGTAGTTCTAATGGAATGTTGTCTACTCCAGTGGCCTTGTTTCGACTTAGGTCTTTCACCACTCTGTCAGATTCTTCACGCAGTATCGTATCTCCCATTTCATCTTCACCTGGATCCTCTTCCATTTCCATAATATTGTCCTCAAGAACATCGGCCCTGTATAGACCTTAAATATACTCCGTCCACCTTTCCGCTTTCCTTCTTTGCTTATAACTGAGTTTCCATCTGAGCTCTTGATATTCATGCAAGTGGTTCCCTTCTCTTCAAAAGTTTCTCTAATTTTCCTGTAGGCAGTATCTATCTTACCCCTAGTGAGATAAGCCTCTACATCCTTACATTTGTTCTCTAGCCATCCCTGCTTAACCATTTCGCACTTCCTGTCGATCTCATTTTTGAGAGGTTTCTATTCCTTTTTGCCTGCTTCATTTACTGCATTTTTATATTTTCTCCTTTCATCGATTAAACTCAGTATCTATTTTGTTACCCAAGGATTTCTACTAGCCTTCGTCTTTTTACCTACTTCATAGTCTGCTGCCTTCACTATTTCATCGCTCAAAGCTACCCATTCTTCTCTTACTGTATTTCTTTCCCCCATTCCTGTCAATTGTTCCCTTATGCTCTCCCTGAAACTCTGTACAACCTCTGGTTCTTTCAGTTTATCCAGAACCCATCTCCTTAAATTCCCACCTTTTTGCAGTTTCTTCAGTTTTAATCTACAGTTCATAACCAATAGATTGTGGTCAGAGTCCACATCTGCCCTGGAAATGTCATACAATTTAAAACCTGGTTCCTAAATCTCTCTCTTACCATTATGTAATCTATCTGAAACCTTCCAGTATCTTCAGGGTTCTTCCATGTGTACAGCCTTCTTTGATGATTCTTGAACCAAGTGTTAGCTATGATTAAGTTATGCTGTGTGCAAAATTCTACCAGACGGCTTACTCTTTCATTTCTTAGCCCTAATCCCTATTCACCTACTACGTTTCCTTCTCTTCCTTTTCCTGCTCTCGAATTCCAGTCGCCCATGACTATTAAATTTTCGTCTCCCTTCACAAATTCCATAATTTCTTTTACCTCATTATATATTTCATCACTTTCTTCATCATCTGCAGAGCTAGTTGGCATATAAACTTGTACTACTGTAGTAGGCGTGAGCTTCGTGTCTATCTTGGCCACAATAATGCGTCCACTATGCTGTTTGTAGTAGCTTACCCGCACTCCTATTTTTTATTCATTATTGAACCTACTCCTGCATTACCCCTATTTGATTTTGTATTTATAACCCTGTATTCACGTGACCAAAATTCTTGTTCCTCCTGCCACCGAACTTCACTAATTCCCACTATATCTAACATTAACCTATCCATTTAACTTTCTAAATTTTATAACCTACCTGACCGATTAAGGGATCTGACATTCCACGCTCCGATCCGTAGAACGCCAGTTTTCTTTCTCCCTCCCATAGAGCACCAAATGTTCTCAATAGCGGAGAGATCTGAAGACCTTTCTGACCAAGGTAGAGTATGGCAATCACGAAGACAGTTAGTAGATATCCTTCCAGTGTGCGGGTGGACATTATCTTGGTGAAATGCAAGTCCAAGATGCCTTGCCATGAAGGGCAAAAAATATCGCCAACGTACCGCTCTGCTGTAAGGGCGCAGCGGATTACTACGGAAGTGGCCTTGCTATGAAATGAAATCCGACCCCAAGATATCATATCTGGTTGTCAGACTGTATGGTGGCCAACAGTCACATTGGTAACCCACTTTTATCTGGGGCGTCTTGAGATAAATTGTGGCTGGTCATCGGGGCTCAGCTAGAAGCCAGAATCATCACTGAAGACAATTCTGCTTCAGCCAACGCTCTCCCAGGCCGAATGTACCCAGCACACTGCGAACCGTCTTCTGGTTGTACATACGTCGATGGTAGTCGGCTTAAGGGGCGCCATGAAGTCAGACTTTCGTCTCTCTAGGTCACCCGTACTTATAAGCTCTGTGTTTGGCGATGGTCCGCTCATTTTTGCCAGCATCGTTGAATAGTTGCGTGGTTTCCTATTCATATGTCGATCGATTGGCCAATTACTCCAACCAGCTTCTTTGAACGCAACTACATTTCTTCTTTCAAATACTGTCATCTGATGACATTGACCACGAGCCTGTTTGCAAGGCATAGTTACTGTCAAACTGAGTACACGGAATGAAATCCTCTAATACTTTATGCGCTGGTATCATCATGAACCCTGTTTACCATTCTTTCCAGGTGTGCGGTGACATTGTGCTCCAGCAGTCACACATTCATTCATCGGTCGCCGAAGCTTGCAGTTCTTCATTTTCCGTCGATACCTCTGTGAATAACCATTTGTGACCAATTTGAGTCGTTTTAGTGTCTTAGACTGTATATTAGATGTTAAGAACGAAAGAGAAGCGGAATTCTTATAATAAACGTTTAGAATCAGAAATGTGTGCTAGTTACCGTCTACGACTCACTGAAAATTGTTTTTTTTTAAAGCATTCAATTAGGCTCGTTTTCAGTCGTATTACAATGATCATGTCATCGTTGTGTACATGAAATACCTTTATGACGACCTGAACTCTTATGAGGACACTTATAATAATGTGTCTGAATTTTGGTGTAGGAACAGCTGCCGTTCTCCGTCAAATAATGAAACTAGATACGTTAGTGGTATTGGACGTTGAAGTTTGGATCAAAGTAGACTTTCTAACTCATTTCAACAGTAGTCCATTGGGTGCAGGTTGGACGTTGGGCAGGCCAATCGATTTCTGCCATGGTACATAAAACAGCTAAAAACACAAGACATAGTAGATAACATTGGATATCAAAGGAGATATTGGACATATTTGATTAAACAAAAAAATATAAAAATGCAGATAATGAAGTAAGCAAAAGGGAATAAAGACGTCTAAGGAATGAGACGGACAGAAAGTGTACAATGGATAGGTTGGAATGACTAGAGAAATATGCAAGCCCATAGAAACATGTGTAACTAGGGGAAAGGTAGATACCGCCTATAAGAATATCAAAGAGAGCTTTGAATATAAGAAAACCAGCTGCATGAAATCGAGAGCTCAGATGGGAAGGCAAGGAAGGGAAACCTGAAAGGTGGAAGGAGTATATAGACATCTAAATGCACATGCATACTCTGCCAATCACATTTAAGTGCCTGGCAGAGGGTTCAACGAACCACATTCACAATTCTCAATAATTCCAATCTCGTATAGCGCGCTGAAAGAATGAACACTTATATCTTTCCGTACGAGCTCTGACTTCCCTTATTTTATTGTGGTGGTCGTTCCTCCCGATGTAGGTCTGTGTCAACAAAACATTCTTGCATTCGGAGGAGAAAGTTGGTGATTGGAATTTCGTGAGAAGGTTCCGTCGGAACGAAAAACGCTTTTCGTTTAATGATTTCCAGCCTAAACCCTGTATCATTTCTGTGACACTCTCTCCCACATTTTGCGATAGTACAAAACGTGCTGCCTTCCTTTGAACACTTTCTATGTACTCCGTCAGTCCTATCAGGTAAGGATCCCACACTGTGTAGCAGTATTCTGAAAGAGGACGGACAAGTGTAGTGTAGGCAGTCTCCTTAGTAGGGCTGTGTCTTTCCAATGAAACGCAGTCTTTGGTTAGCCTTCCCCACATTTTCTATGTGTTCTTTCCAATTTTAGATGTTCGTAATTGTAATTCCTAGGCTTTTAGATTATACTGATTTATAGTGTAACCGAAGTTTAACGAGTTCCTTATAGCACTCATGTGGATGACCTCACACTTTTCGTTATTTAGGGTCAACTGCCACTTTTCGTACCATTGAGATATTTTTTCTTCTAAATCGTTTTGCGGTTTGCTTTTGCCTTCTGATGACTTTATTAGTCGATAAACGACAGCGTCATCTGCAAACAATCAAAGACATCTTCTCAGATGGTCTCCCATATCGTTTATATAGATAAGGAGCAGCAAAGGGCCTATAATACTACCATGGGGAACGCCAGATATCACTTCTGTTTTACTCGATGACTTTCCGTCAGTTACTACGAACTGTGACCTCTCTGACAGGAAATCACAAATCCAGTCACATAACTGACACGATATTCCATAATCACGCAATTTCACTACAAGTCGCTTGTGTCGTACAGCGTCAAAAGCCTTAAGGAAATCCAGAAATACGGAATCGATCTGAAATCCCTTGTCAATAGCACTCCGCACTTCATGTGAATAAAGAGCTAGTAGTATTTCACAGGAACGATGTTTTCTAAGCACATGTTGACTGTGTGTTACTAAATCGTTTCCTTCGAAGTAATCCATAATGTTCCAACACAATATAAGTTCTAAAATCCTGCTGCATATCGACGTTAACCTAATGAGCCTGTAATTTAGTGGATTACTCCTACTACCTTTCTTTATTATTGATGTGACCTGTGCAACATTCCGGTCTTTGGGCACGGATCTTTCGTCGAGCTAACCGTTGTATATGATTGTTAAGTATGGAGCTAATAGATCAGCATACTCCGAAAGGAACATAACTGGTATACAGGCTGGGCCGGAAGACTTGCTTTTATTAAGTGATTTAAGTTGCTCCACTACTCCAAGGACACTTACTTCTACGTTACTCATGTTGGCAGCTGTTCTCGATTCGAATTCTGGAATATTTACTTCGTATTCTTTTGTGAAGGTATTTCGGAAGGCTGTGTTCAGTAACTCTGTTTGGCAGCACTGTCTTCGACAGTATCTCCGTTTGCTATCGCGCAGAGAAGGCATTGATTGTTTCTTGCCACTAACATACTTCACATACGACCAGAATCTCTTTGGAATTTCTGCCAGGTTTCGAGACAAAGTTTCGTTGTAGAAACTGTTATTGTCATCTCCCATTGAAGTCCACGCTAAATTTCGGGCTTCTGTAAAAGATCACCAATCTTGGAGATTTTGCGCCTTTTTAAATTTGCCATGTTTCTTTCGTTGTTTCTGCAATAGTGTTCTAACCCGTTTTGGGTACCAAGGAGGATCAGCTCCATCGTTTGTTAATTTATTTGGTATAAACCTCTCAATTGCTGCCAATGCTATTTTTTGAATTTAAGCCAGATGTGGTCTACACTTATATTATTAATTTGGAATGAGTGGAGATTGTCTCTCAGGAAGGCGTCAAGTGAATTTTTACCTGCTTTCTTGAATATGTAAATTTTTCGCTTATTTTTCGAGAATTTGGTGATTACAATATTCAGTTTCGCTACGACAGCCCTGTGTTCAGTAATCCCTGAATCGATTTTGATGCTCGATATTAACTCAGGATTATTTGTTGCTAAGAGGTCAAGTGTGTTTTCACAACTATTCACGTGGTCTCATGAACTAACTGCTCGCAATAATTTTCAGAAAATGAGTTTAGGACAATTTCGGATGATATTTTATGCGTAACTCTGGAATAAATTTCGTATTTTCCACAAACATATTGAGGGTAAATGGAAGTCATCACCAACTATTATCGTATGAGTCGGGTAAGTGTTTGAAATCAAATTCAAGTTTTCTTTGAACCTTTCAGCAACTGTATAATCTGAATTGGGAGGTCGCTAAAAGGATCCAGTTATTATTTTATTCCGGTTGCCAACGATGACCTCTTCCCAAACTAACTCACATGAAGTATCTACTTCAATTTCGCGACAAAATAAAATACTTCTGACAGCAACAAACACGCCACCGGAACCGTGTTTAGCGTATTTTTTCGGAACACCATTAGGTGCTTCGCAAAAATTTCGTGGAGCTTATATCCGGCCTTAGCCAGCTTTCAGTGCCTATAACGATTTGAGCATCAGTGCTATCTAGTAGCGCTTGGAGCTCTGTTACTTCCCCAACACAGCTACAACAATTTACAACTGTTATACCGATGGTTCCTGCATCAATGTTCTTCCTGTGTTTAGCGTGCACCCTTTGTGCCTGAAGACCTTCTTGTTTTCCCGAGACCCTCTAACCTAAAAAACCGCCCAGTCCATGCCACATAGCCCCTGCTATCTGTGTGGCCGCCTCCTGCTTATAGAGGACACCTGACCTCTTTAGCAGAACCCGAAACCCAACCACCCTTTGGCGCAAGTTGTGGAATCTTCAGCCCACACGGTCGCAGAACCGTCGGAGCCTCTGATTCAGACCCTCCACTCGGCTCAGTACCAGAAGTCCGCAATCGGTTCTGTCGACTATGCTGCAAACGGTCACCTCTGCTTTCATCTTGCAAGCAAGACTGTCAGCTTTTACCACTTCTGTTAGCCGCTCGAAACCAGAGGGACTCTCTTGTGATCCAAAGTGACACACATCATTGGTACCGACGTGAGCAACCACCTGCAGTTGGCTGCACCCTGTGCTCATCATGGCATCTGCGAGGAATCTTTCCACATCTGGAATGACTCCACCCAGTATGCACACTGAGTGCACATTGGTTTTCTTATCCTCCTTGTCAGCCAAGTCCCTGAGGGGCCCCATAAGGCGCCTAACGTTCGAGCTAACAACTACCAATAATCCCACCCTCCGCAATTGCCCGGATCTTGCAGGCTGAGTGGTTTCCTCTGATACAGGACAGGCGGCAGCATCTGGCTCAACGACAGTGTAAGCCACAGACAGTACCTGGAGCCTGTTTGTCAGACAGACTGGGGAGGCCTTACGTGCGGCCGCCTGGGAAGTCTTTCTCCGCCTGCTACGTCCTGGGGCGACCTCCCACTCGACCACAGGTGAGGTGTCAGTGCGAGCTGTAAGTGGGTTAGCCACCGGTGAGGACCGTGCTGGACGTCCGTTGGATCCCCACGGCCGGCCCACAACAGAGGTGGCCATCCACTGCAGCCTCAAGCTGTCTAAACGAAGTCATCACAGCCTTAAGCTGAGAGCGAAGTATCACCAACTCGGCTCGCAGCCCCACGCAACAATCGCAGTCCCTGTCCATACCAAAAACCGTCGAAAAGTAAACGATGCAGATAAACGGACTGTCGGCAGGTGCTCCGCAAATCTACTGTAGACCCTGACGAAAACGCACGAACTGTGTCTAGTAATACTCAGATATTCAGAAACCTAACTACCGAACCACTCAGGTGAAACTAAATAATTTGTCCCTGATTAGGAACTTTTAATACGTCACAAAATCGGTTTACTTTGTGACGCAAACGCAAACGCGAGAACTGTGCCTATTAGATATTAAAATTTAACGCAGAAGCCCAAACTAAACTATTAATCAGTTACTTCCACGTTGCTGCGTCTGTCGGATATGGCGAGAAGCATTTGACACAGCACTGGAAGATCTAAGTCGACACACGGACCATGGAGTTGACGACATTCCGTGTGTGCTTCTAACATCTTTCGGAGAGTCAGCAATGACTTAACTACTCCATCTCCTATGTAAGAAGTATGAGACAGAGAAAATAACTTCACACTTCAAGAACAATTTAATAATTTCAGTCCCAAAGTCTGCAGGTGCTGAAAGGTGTGAATGTTACCGTATAATCGGCTTAATAACACACGCCCACAAAATATTGACAGAAATTATTTAGAGAAGAATGGAGAAACTAGTAGATGTCGACCTCGGGAAATATTCAGATTGGTTTCCGCAGAAGTCTAGGAACACGCGAGGTAGTACTTACGCTATGACTTACCTTAGAATACATCTTAAGGGAAGGCCAACTTTTGTTTATAGCTCCTGTATACTTAAAAAATGCTTTTGTCAGTGTTGGCTGTCATATACTCTTTGAAATTCTGAAGGTAATGGAGGTAAAGTAGAGGGACCCAAGAAGGAAGGATATGAAATATATACCGGCAATGTTAATAAAAGGGTGTCTGAAGAAGAGAAATTTCTTAATACCGATTGTAGATTTATATGTTGAAAGTCTCTTCTGATAGTTTTTGTCTGGAATGTAGCCATGTACGAAAATGAACCGTGGACATAAATAGTTCACACAAGAAGGGAATAGCGCCTTTGAAATGTGTCACTGCAGCATGTCGCTGAAAATTAAATGGGTAGATCACATAACTAATGAGGAAGTACTGAACATGAATTGGGAGAAAAGAAATATGTGTCATAACTTGACTAAAAGGAGGAAGAGTTTGACAGGACATATTTTGAAACGTCGAGTAAAAAGTACTGAAGGAAACCAAGAGATGAATACGGTAACCAAGTATGTAAGTTGCAGTGGTTGTTCGAAGATGCGGACGCTTGCCCAAGATAGAGTACCGTGGAAACCCACATCAAACGAGTTTTCGGACTGTAGACCGCAACAGCAACAGTTTTGCCTATTTATTTACGTTCATACAGAACACCACAAGCCACCTTATGGTGGGCCGTACCATGCATCATTACCAGATATTTCATGTAATATTCCATTCGCAAACTGATCTGGGGAAAAAAGACTATCAATGTGCCTCTGTACGAGCCCTAATTTATCTTGTCTTCGCGGTCCGTACGCGTAATGCACATTTGTGGCAGTAGAATCGTTCTCAGTCAGTTGTAAATGTCTGTTCTCTAAATTGTCTCGTAAGTGTTTGGTGAAAAGAACGTCGACTTCCCTTAGGAATTCCCATTGCGTTTACAAAACATCTCTGTAACACTTGCCAGTTGATCGAATCTACCGGCAACAAATCTAGTAGCAAGGCTCTGGACTTCTTCGATGATTTCGTTTAATGCGACCAGCTGAGTTTCCCAAACACTCGAGCAATACTCAAGAACTGGTCACTCTTCTGTTCTACTCGCAGTCTCCTTTCTAGAAGAGCTACGCTTTCCTAATACTGTCTCAGTAAACAAAAGCCTTCCCTACTGCAGTCTTTAAATGCTTGTTATATTTCATTTCGCTTTGCAACAAATCGCCTACATATTTAATCCACGTGATTGTGTCAAGTAGGTCAACATAAAGTCCAGTTTAATTTAATTGAATTTATTGCAAAGATTTTTAGACCTGTTATCTGGAAACTCTAACAGGTCGTACATATTCGTTAATCATGGTGACATACAACGTTTAAAGTTACGGAGGTAGTAGCAAATCATGTTGACAGCAATCTTCGGTGATACTAATGTAGAAATAAAGCCGGATATTAGAAAGATAATATAAAGTTTAAATAATCAACATTAAAAAAAGTGTATTAGCTGAGGATCCAATTGAATGACTTCCATCTTATATTACAAGATACGTTACTAGCAGCCTCGGAAGAGCTTGAGGTTTTTCGATTAACTCCAACTTTACTTACTTCTAAACCTATTCTTGCTACACTATTCTATATCGCTAACAATGGAATGTGTGTGTCTCGGCAGTCCTCGATTCTACGCATACCCGTGTGGGTGGCCTTTGCATTCTTTCTCTTCTTTCCTTTTCACTTTTCTGTTATTGTTTGCATATCGCAGTCTAACTGTCTGCAGTCTCTGTCTACCTGAAAAAAAGAGACTCTCAGAACGACATGACCAGCGGAACCTTCCTCTCCACATTCACAGACTGATGTGTTGCTACGTCCCAGTCGAAGCACATGGTTTAGGTATGGATCGCGACCTGTTAACAGCTGCATCATACCTCGAGTAGGCGCAGCGTCGCACAGTTTGAGCCTGTTCCTAGTGCTTGGTAATACGCTATAAACACGCCTTGCCGTACTGCTAGTGTCCCAGTCAGACTACCAATCATCTAAATTCTGGGCTCTTAAATGTCGTTTATTAATAACGTGTGTTCCGGTTCCAAATGGTTCAAATGGCTCTGTGCACTATGGGACTTAACATCTCAAGTCATCAGTCCTCTTGAACTTAGAAACTACTTAACACTAACTAACCTAAGGACATCACACACATCCATGCCCGATGCAGCATCCGAACCTGCGACCATAACGGTTCCGTGCTTCCAGACTGAAGCACCTAGAACCGCTCGGCCACTATGTGATAATGTGATTTCATACACGTGATCATATTGCTCACGGTCCGTCCAAAAGATTGCTGACCTGTAACGTAGTACGATATCCATCCGGCATATCCCGAGGATTACCAGTAAACCTCCGATCGGTACAAAAGCCCCCTGTGATCCTCAGAATACCCTCCGCTGAATTCGTCTCATATTGTTTTGTAGCTGCCTAATCTAAGACGAGGTGCCCAGCCGCTGGCAGCGAAGTCGACTATGGCGTTGAAGATAGCTTCGTAGTATCATCGCACCACACGCAACGGTAATTTATCGTCAGCACTGCCGGCACGGACAATCTTGTGTATAATTATGGCCACTTTCTGAGTAACAGATTTTACGTGTTCTACAATGTTTCTTTTCTCGTTTAGAAGAGTGCCTAAGTATTTATAAACAGTGCTGCCTTAAACAAATATTCCTTCAAACGTCAGGGAACGATTTCTGCCAAGAGAAAGCATTCCTTTCTCAAACGTGTATCTGGTTTTATAAACACCTACACTTAGTTTGTTCCTCTTACAACAATGCTGCATCCGAATAAGCACATGTTTCTTCTTTTCCTCCAGTCTCCCCCTGGAGTATAGAATCAACTACTAGAATGTCATCTGGTTATGCTACAACAGCTACAATAACATATAACCTGTATTGTAGATGTAATATGGGTTCAGTACCAAGATCCCAGAACAATGGACCACTTATGGAGCCTTGAGGACAGCCTTGGTAACCTTTTTGATTACCTTTCTCTGCTCCGCAAGCCATGGACGCTACAGTGATTTAAAAAGCGCTTGTACACACATTTTCGGACCCTGAGAGCTATAAGGCATACGAACGTCGCAGGTCACCAAAGACTGTCAAATTCTCCTGCAGTGTCAGTCATTGGCGTGACTGCAAACTTCGCTGTCGAATTTTCTACACTCTGAAGAAATCTATTAATCGCTTCACCTATAGACTTTTCTAAAGCCATATTGACACTGGTTGAAACGCAAGAGCTCTCTGCGCGCCTGTAACTGTTCACAGCGCAGACGTTGCTGAACTTTGGCCGAGACGTTTAATAAGCAAACAGGGTAATAGCTTTTCGGTGATCCGCTTTTTTATCATTCCTTTTTCGTTCATTATTGGTTTAGCTGGTTTCCATATTTCCCGGATCCTACCTATTCGTAAAGCCTCGTATAGGAATGCTGTTAAATCTAACACTATCTGTGGACCTACCATCGGCAGGGCTTCAGAGTATACGCCATCCAGACCAGGTGCGTTTGCAGTTTTGAGCTTCTTAATTGCGACAGCAATTTCTTCTTGACCAGACCGTATCACCAACATCTGATTTTCATATTCGTTATTTACTGCATTTATAAGTTGTGCGTGTATCTCAGCGTCTGTGTTATCGTCAGGATGCAGGGCAGTTAGCAGATATTCTGGTGACTCTCTCCGTCCTGTCGTCATTGAGCTATCCACCTTACGAATTGCGGACATGATAGTAGTTCCCTTAACCTTTTCAGTCAACAATTTATTCAGTCTATGGCAGATGACAAATTGCAGGTGTATTCCTTCAGTTTCCTGAAGCAAAGTTTTGAAGCGCATCTTAATAGCCCTGTATTCATGGAGCCTACTACTGCACTCCGACTGCCCTAGAGTATGTTCGTTCTTCTTCTCGTTCGTACCCTTCACCTCAGAGTGGAAAGTTCAAGGCTCTAAGGGATCGTAGTCTGATTGTTTACCTTTTTCCTAGGAATATAAATGTCCTGTGCTCTTTGCAAGAGTTCAGCTAGTAATTGAGCATCCAAATCTACATGAACCGTAAGCGATTCCATTCTAAATACTCCGAGGTAGACAACTAAGCCATCTCAATCAGATTAGTGATGCCTAACTCAATTCTGCTTTCCTCAGCTTGTCTTCTGTATTATTGTCATTTCCCTCTTCGACGATAATTGTATTATGGCCACTGTATGTTAGGTACTGGAGCACTTGTCAACTATTAATTTTAGCTGCTGACATGCGGTTTGCTAAAGTGACATCTATGTTAGTAACTACACCAGCTTATTGTTCGAATGTACTCGGCTGGTCCTCCAGATTTAAAACAATGAGCTGTAGTTCCTGTATTGCCTCCATTAGTACATCCCCTCGTTCGTCTGTTTGCCTACTGTGCCACAGAAATGATTATGCATCTGTTGTCACAAGGAGACACGCAACTTGTCTATATAGAGAAACTGCTCTGACTCTACCTGTATAAGGTACGATAGGGTGAGAGTAAGGCATGCTTACTACAACCCACTTTGTCTGCAGTCCTTCACTTCTATTGTGACCCTGTGCTTGTCCAACAGCGTTGCCACCTTGGGTCACACTATATATCCATTTGTAACGACCGTGGCAGTCATTCCCTCATTGTGGCCAGTACCTGTTACTATATCTGCACGAAAATGTGGGAGCTCATTCTTTCTACAGTATGGTTCTTGCAAACAAAACATATTAACACTCAGCTGGTCAGTTAGTTTTCGTATTTCAGTCATTGACAATTTACATCGAGCTGCATTTATCTGTACTATGTTTATCCTTTTACGTGTTTCGATTGCCAACAAAGCCCTTCGGAGAAGGAAGGCCTGGTTCAAAGAAAAAGCGTCCAAACCCTTATATAAAATCCACGTATTAATGCTCAGTGTCGAATGGTACTTTTACTCTCTTGAACGCCTGTCGAAGGAGGCCACATAATTATTTAAACTCAATGCATATGTTATTTACTCTCAAAAGAATTCTGGTGTAGGATACGTAATAGTTTTTCCTTTCTGATGCCCACCTCTGAAAATATGTCTTAGAGCAATCTTTAACACACTGGGAGCCTCCAAACTACTTCATAAGACATTCACTTCTAAATTATTATCAGATTTGTATGTGTGTAATTGAAAATCATGTACGTAGGACTTGAAATATTAGAAATACTTCTCTGTAGTTCATAGGAGTACCTGATTTTCACTGAACTTTACTGTTTTCGATTGTTGTACTCGTTAGTGTTACTGCTAGAGACGCCTAGTGGAACAACTGCAGAACTGTTTTCTTGTTTTCTGGTGCAGAGCGGTTGCGTGGGTTGTAGGCAGACCAGGACTTTTTGCGCCGGATAGGGTGTGACCCATACAGGCGGAACGCCGTGACATGCCAGAGGTGCGTGAACTTCTGTGTATGACTAACTGATCATTCTTCAGCAGGAACCGAAACCAGAAACGATAGTGATAGTGCACTTTGAGGTCTGGATTTACTTTGAGGTCTGGATTTAAGTCGACTTTCAATCGCATCCCAATGAGTTATTGGTTATAAGTGTAACATGGCGTTTCCAATCAATTTCTAGGACGTTATATAAAATGCCTAAAAAGACAAGTCATTGTAGAAAGACAGGAGATACTGGACTCATTTGATGAAAGAAGGAAATGTGAAAATGCAGCAGACGAAGCAGCAAACAGGAAACACATACTGTCTGCAAACCTCTATTTTTCTTTACTCCGCCGTAGTGGGGATCCAAAACACTCGGGCAGTATTCAGGAATTTGAGGCACTACTGTTCTATATACAATCCTCTTTGTAGATGAACTACACTTTCCTAAGACTCTCCCAGTAAGCCGAAGCCACTCCTGCTACTGTTCTCATGTGCTCGTTTCACTTCATATCGCTTTACAGCTTTACGCCTAGAAATTAATCCCCTTGACTGTGTATACGAAAATTACAGTATTGTTTTTTTTTCCCTTTCATCTGCATTAAGATATATCTCTTTACATTTAGAGCAAGTTACCCTACATCACACTAAAAGGAAATTCTAAGCCATCGTATACCCATGTACAGTCACAAAACGACGATACAATCCTCTTACCTCTTATACTAAAAGGTCACCTCAGGCCTTAGCAGACTTCTCCCCACCCTATCCGTTGTTGTCCACAAATCATTGCCTCACAGACGCTGCTTTATGACATGGTTTTTTGTCATCCTTACATAAACAATCATGGTCTCCATATGTTTCCCTACTGTAGACAGTACATTATGCTGTAAAATGTGTTATTCTTCAGCGTTTAAAGCTTAATAATTGGAACAATTGGAGCACACCATAACCAAGGAAAACACCCCAATTCCGTGACACCACATCCTTAGTTCTTCATTTTTGGTGATATACAGGGTGAGTCACTAATTATTGCCACCTAGAATAACTCCGGAAGTACGATCGTAGCTGAGATGACTGTGGGACAAAAGATGTATAGGACAACGGGGGCCATAATATGACGTTGATTTTTTGAAGCTAGACGGGTTCGCGGCAGGGATAAAAAGGTCAACTTTGTTTCTTTACATAGGATGCTATAGTTTCGTACTTATTATCTGATAGTGGCTATCGAGACGAATCCAATGACATGTAACAGCGATGGCCGGCCGATGCGGCGTCGCGGTTCTAGGCCCTTCAGTCTGGAACCGCGCGACCGCTTATGTCGCAGGTTCGAATCCTGCCTCGCGCATGGGTGTGTGTGATGTCCTTAGGTTAGTTAGGTTTAAGTAGTTCTATGGTAAGAATGGAGGAGACATAACGAAATGCTTCAATTAAAAGTGGTGTAAGGGAGGTGATGCTGTCTTTCGCCCGTACTACTCACTGTCTACAACGTAGAACCCTTGACGGAACTGGAAGCAAGTTTCCAAAGTGTGCTCAAAATTCACAGTAAGAAATTACCACTGATACGGTTCGCTGGTGCCATTGCTATCCTTGGTTGAAATGAATTACAGGATCTATTGAATGAAATGAATAGTGTTATGAGTACAGAATAGGTACTGAGAGTAAAGCGAAGAGAGACGAAAATAATTAGAAGTAGAAGAGAAACAGAGCAGTGAGAAAACATTACAACTTGGGATCAAGAAGTACACGCAGTTAAGGAACTTTGTTATCTTGGAAGCAAAACGACCCATCAACCCATCTTGGACGAGGCAAGAAGGACATATAAAGCAGAGTAGCACAGGAAAAGGAGGCGTTTCTGGACAAAAGAAATCAACTGGTAACAAACGTATATCGTAAGTTGAGTACGAAATTACTGAGCACCGCATGGTACAGAAGTGAATTATTTCCTGTGAGGAAACCGAAAACGAAGAGAATCCAAGTGTTCGCGACGTGTGCGATAGACGAATGTTGGAAAGTAGTTGGACTGAGAAGGAATGACGAATTTCACATCTACATCTACGGGATTACTCTGCTATTCACAATAAAGTGCTTGGCAAAGGGTTCAGTGAACCACCTTCAGGCTGTCTCTACACCGTTCCACTCCCGAGCGGCACTCGGGAAAAACGAGCACTTAAATTTTTCTGTGCGAGCCCTGATTTCTCTTGTTTTATCGTCATGATCATTTGTCCCTATGTAAGTTAGTGCCAACAGAATGATTTCGCAATCGGTGCAGAAAACTGGTGATTGAAATTTCATGAGGAGATCCCGTCGCAACGATGAACGCTTTTGTTTTAGTGATTTTCATCTCAATTCACGTATCATGTCTGAGACACTATCTCCCCTATTTCGCGATAATACAAAACGAGCTGCCCTTCTTTGTACTTTTCCGATGTCATCCGTCAGTCCCACTTGATGCGGATGCCACACCGCACAGCAATACTCCAGAATATGGCGGACAAGCGTGATGTAAGCAATCTCTTCAGTACACCTTTTGCACCTTCCACGTGTTCTGCCAATGAATCGCAGTCTTTGGTTTGCTCTACCCACAATATTATCTATGTGATCGTTCCAATTTAAGTTATTTGTAATTGCAGGCCCTAAGTATTTAGTTGAATTTACAACCTTCAGATTCGTGTGACTTACAGCGTAATCGAAATTTAGCTGATTTCTTTCAGTACTCATGTGAATAACTTCACACCTTTCTTTATTCAGGGTCACTTTTCGCACCATACAGATAGCTTATCTAAATTATTTTGCAAGTCGCTTTGATCATCTGGTAACTTTACAAGAGGTAAATGACAGCATCAACTGCAAACAGTCTAAGTAGGCTACTCAAATTGTCTCCTATGCGGTTAATATAGATCAGGAACAATAGAGGGCCTATAACACTTCCTTGTGGAACGCCGGATATTAGTTCTGTTTTACTCGATGACTTTCCGTCTATTACTACGAACAGTGACCTTTCTGACAGGAAATTACGAATTCAGGCGCACAACTGAGGCGATACTCCGTAGGCAAGCAGTTTGGTTAGACGACGCTTGTGAGGAACGGTGTCGAAAGCCTTCTGGATATCTAAAAGTATGGAACCAATTGACATCCCCTATCGATAGCACTTATTACTTCATGAGTGTAAAGAGCTAGTAGTGTTTCACAAGAAAGATACTTTCTGAATCCGTGCTGACTATGTGTCAATAAATCGTTTTCTTCGAGGTAGTTCATAATGTTCGAATACAGTATATGTTCCAAAACCCTACTCCAAATCGACGATAGTGATATATGCCTGTAACTCAGCGGATTACTCCTACTTCCCTTTTTGGGTGTTGGTGTGACTTGAGGAATTTTCCAGTCTTTAGGTACGGATCTTCCTGTGAGCGAGTGGTTGTATATAATTGCTACATATGGTGCTATTTTATCAGCATACTCTGAGAGGAACCTGACTGGTATACAATCTGGATCGAAGGGCTTGCCTTTATTAAGTGATTTAAGCTGCTTTGTTTCAGCGAGGATATCTACTTCTGTGTTTCTCATCTTGTCAGTTGCTCTTGATTGGAAGTCAGTAATATTTACTTCGTCTTCTTTGGTGAAGGAGTTTCGGAAAACCGTATTTATTAACTCTGCTTTAGTGGCACTATCATCAGTGACTTCACCGTTGTTATCGCGCAGTGAAGGTATTAATTGCGTCTTGCCACTGGTGTTCTTTATGTATGACCAGAATCTCTTTGCGTTTTCTGCCAGATTTCGAGACATAATTTCGTTGTGGAAATAATTAAAAGCATCTCGCATTGAAGTAGGCGCCATATTTCGAACTTCTGTAAAACTTTACCAATCTTTCCTTGAAAGTCAGCTGCTCGGTGCCGGCGGATAAATGCGATACTGCAGTGCTTGGGTAATCTCCAATTACGATGCAAAGTTCCTTCGGACAAGGACGCATCCATGTCCGAAGATACTCGAACTGCAGCGACTACTGCCGTTATACAATACACGAAATACATTTGCAGTATATTCTCGGCAAAAAATAGGTTCAATGGCTGTCTGGACGTCAAGATGTACTCACATCAAATACTCGTTTCCTTATTGAAGCATTACAATGTATAACAATTATGTAACCATGATCCCTTAATCGGAACAAAATTACGACCTAATATAGGAAGAACGTAAAGGACTGCTGGTAATAAGCTCCTGATTCGGCTACATACCTAGCTGTAATAGAAATAATCAAAGTAGATTCATGGCACGATAGACAGAAGATATATACTTGCATAGCTCTGAGCCCAGATGATCCCATCGTTTGACAGAACTTTACAAACCACGAAATTGTCAGCGGAATTTGAGGGAAACTTTAACGTCTACATCTGCACTTAAGCTACATTATATTGTGTGGCAGAGGGTAGTTATGGCATATACATAACTTTCGAATAGTCCTACCTGATAATGGTCCGACTGATGAACAACACTCAAGAAATGCCGAACGAGTCTTTTGAAAACCACTTCTCTTGTGGATGAGGTAATTCCCTTCAGATTGTTCCAGGATATCTTAGATACTCCTCTGCTTCTCTACGACAATTTTTTAATTGGTCTTGCCTCTTTAGTCCATATATGACAGCTATTCTGAGGCATTTTCCGGTTGTTATTGTATGCAATGTTTTATTGCCAAACTCGTAACCTATGCACGTGCAGGACATTACATTTATTTACTTACAGTGTCAACTAAACCAATCGTGAACTGTTTGCATGTCTTCCCGCATTTCGATACGGTTGTCTGTTGTTGCAACCTTCCTGTAGACAACAGCTTCGTCTGACAACCGCCCCGGACAGCTTACGACGTTATCTTCTACGTCATTTACATACAGAGTATTGCAAACATTAATAGCCCTGTAGAGCTCCCCTGGGCTACATCTATCGATTTTTTCCCTTTAAGTTACAACTCTTATTACTGTTTGCTAGAACGTCCTGAAACCAGCCATTTCATCTGCTACTCGATAAGCTTTTATCAATGGCGTTTCGCGCAGATTTTTCTAGGGGTTCACTGGAAGGTTGTCTACAAAGTTTCAAATGACTAACACACATGGTTTAATAATAGTAAAAAAGAACTACTCTATGGAAATACATTTACTTTACGATTGACTTTGTCTCTAATAATCCATTCTCCGCTCATTAAGATCAGAGATTCTGTCAGTGAAGCATTCATTCAATTCATTGAATTCTACAATGCTGTTGACAATGTCCTTCTCGGTTGAGAGCGCTGCTACTGCTCTTAGCAGCTGCTGACTCACAGCACGAAGCAGAAAACCTTCAGGTCCGCGTCAGACGATGTCGCCGGTATGGTAACAGTCACCTTCAGGAGTTTCGTTGTCTGACTACAATATTTCTGCAAATCATTTAAGAATAGGGATTGCAGAAATTTCTAAACTCATTCCTCGTGTTTGATATCAGAACTTTTGTTCTCAGTTTATTGCCTTCAAGGATGGGATTTATTTTGCAAGACGCCTGTAGCAATGTTTGCAGAAAGTGACCTGCATATAACACACACTTTTCGGAATTAAATAAATTTGCAGCTACGACATATCTGGTAAATTAAAAACTTTCAGCAACTTGAGCGACAATGTTGTCTCACACATCGTTCGAGAAAGCCGTTATTTAATTGATTTTCCTGTCCACATCTCTGTGCAAGCTGCAGCAGCTCTCTGCATGTGGAAATCATGTCAGATACGTTAGCTCGATTATATTATTGCAGTCTTCTACCCCTTGTTGTACACCCAGTGGCTCAACTATTCATTTTTGTAATTGGCTGTACAATGCTGCATGATTGTAAATACAGACAACCAAAATTGAAATGCTGGTGCCTTCATTTCAGACGTTGCACTGTTGCTGAAATAATTATAGTGGTTTGTCGAGATGGAATCTCAGTTTTCTCCAGGCATTCTACAAGTCACTATTTTCATACACAACTTGCACAGTCCTTGATTTAAAATTCCACCTTGAGTAGGAAACATGGCAGACTTTCTTACTCAGTATGTCAATTACACACTGTGAAAATGTAGGAAAAACTAAGAATCTCACTAAAGTCAACGAAATATCTTCTAACGTCCCTATTTGCCTCTCTGCATAGGTTAAAATCAGATCCTGAGTTTCGGCATAAAAGTGAACTACATAGGCATGTTCAAAATGTTTATTCAGAAGAGTCTGTGCACCTGAAAGACGACCACTCGTGACACCTGTGCAATTCTAGCTCTGAGAAATAACTATACTCTCGTTTCTCTAAGCGATTATCCTAAAGTTTTTGAACTCTTTTCGCGAGGTGTCTTGAATGTCAAAGACCTTGCTACAGATATCACGTTAGAGGAAACATATCTGACTATTATGATAAAAAGTGAAATTGTTGAAATCTCACTGTCGTACCTGCGCTAACTGGTACAGAATCAGTGACAGCAATTTTATTTTTTGCTCTGACATAGTAAACATCCATCATACAAGAAAGAATAAAATTTTGAATATGTTTACATGTGCCTTTGAAAACAGCAGCCTTGTAAAGATGATCGTTACTTACAGTATCAGGTCCAGCAGTGAAACCTAAATGAAATCTAGAAGACGTTGGGAAATTCCTGGATTTGATGAGTTGCTGCATCCATAATTTCCAAGAAGTGCAAGCTCAGAAGCACAATAAACTACAACAGATCACAGAGTGTGTAACGATATTGGCGAATATGATCATTGTGCCTAGAACCTGTGTATCGGGAGAATGACTGATGCATGCACAGTGACAGATGGTCTGGAAGCGGGTTCATTCGGGTACGTAGTTCCAATTTACATCCACCAGAGAACAGTAGTGCACAGACACATCCAAGAAACAGGTCAAGAGCACGTTTTTGCGAATTATTCTGTTTATTTCATGAACCCCTTTTGTTTATTTATCTCTTTACAGTTTGGTATATGCTTTTAGTAGTGTCAGCGATGCGCGAATGTGGTCTAAAGTAAACATGTAGATCACTGCTCTACTAAAGGACGTTGTACGATGGGGAATTTTTTAACATAATATGTCAAGTAAGTTAATGGTATAAGGAAAGCTAATTCGAGTGCAAATGAAAATAGTTAATAACTTAAAGTATAAACAAAATATCAGAATGCTAAATATTTATTTCGGGAAAAAGTACAGTTCGAAAGCATGTTATTTGTTTATTGGTTGGTCATGAAAAGCGCGGACTAACAAGAGAGAATAATGTTTTTCTATTGGCCTTAAAGAAAACTGACCAATCAGAACAGAGTATTCTTCGTTCCTCATTTCTCTTGGAGATACAGAAAGCTTTCAGCAGTCTAGAGTACTCGGAGCACAACATTTCAATGGTACGGTCGTTTGTCGAAAGAGCTCCGAAGTAAGTTATAATTTGCCGGTTATCGTTGTGCTACACTCCTCAAAAGTGCTTTAAGGTGAAGGCAATGTGCGTTTTAGAATGTACTGATTTTTAAGCAATTTACTGTATGAGAAAAGAGAGTAATTCCTCCCGGCATATTGAGCAGATTGGTGACTAAAAACTTGCGTGCATTAGACACCGAAAACTTAATAGCATGGCGAGCATTTTCATTTAAGAACAATCCGTGCTTAGTGCTTCGTAGATTTCATGAAACACGTTAAGATAAAGTTGCTAACGTGAATGAAAGTATTTTACGCATACTGTGTTAAGATTAGCACGGTCTTAGAAGTGTACGTGTACAATATCAATGTTAAGAATAGTGCAAAGTTTTGCCAGTACTTCCACCTTTCACTCGAAATTAAGACTTTTTCTCTTTCTTGATATAGTTACGTAGTATGCTGCCCGGTGCGAATTGAAATACCGTAGGATTCTGCTCGGCTTTCACACCGCCGATCTGCTGCAGCGTGTTCACTGGTAGCTGCAGATAAAGAACGGAAGGAGCCGCGCCGCCGCAGTGTCTTCCCACTGGCTGCCTACAAGCTCTATCTAGTTGTTGTGTAAAACCGCTTTCCCTAAAATATTGTGATCTGGACAAATCCGTCTTTTTTTCTTTTTGTCTTCTGTGACAAATGTCTGAAATCATCAACGCCTCATAACTAAGTACTTTTCTGTCATAGAGGCAGAAGAATGGATGATTTTAAATTTAAAATTTTTATGTTCTGTAGTATTCTGTCAGATGTATAATTCTGTGGGATCCACTGCTCCGCTTGCCACAAAACGAACCGACGCTTGCTCGTACGTTGTTCACTAAACGAGAGTGCGACAGGGCGAAGTGAAGGAAAACAGCATTAACCTGGGTCTCGTCCTCTTCTGCTGTATCTCTTATTGACGATGATATTGAACTGAATGTCTCTGAAGGTCTGTTTGTGCAATCCGTAATGATTTTTGTAGAAAGTCTTCCTCGATCTCGAAGAAGGTCGTAATGCGTGATCATAAAACATGTTCCACATTTCCAGATCCGAACGGATTCAGTGATATAGGCCAATAACTATGTGTGTTTGTTGAAAACGCGGTTGACCTGCCCTTTTTTCCAGCCGCTTAGGGCCTTTCGTTGGCCAACTAACTACGAGAAGTTGCTGTTCAAAGAGAAGCTATGACCAGTACTCCATTCTTCGGCTGCGTATATTCCTGTGTGTGTTTTGTGTTCTAAAGGTACTAGAAATTTGCGTACAGTAAACGTATCCCATGGGTCACCACATGTAAGTTCTCATAGCTCTGCGTGGTAGTAAGGAACTGGTGCGATTGAAAGTGGGCATTAATGTTAGACTGGAAAAGTTAATTTGAGCTATTGCTTCTTGGATTATTCACTTGTTAGTAAGTTGGCAACACCAGGGATCGTTTCAAAAACAGCCGCATTTTGCAAAAAAAAGAGGCTCTGAGCACTATGGGACTTAACTTCTGCGGTCATCAGTCCCCTAGATCACACATCCATGCCCGAGGCAGGATTCGAACCTGCGACCATAGAAGTAGCGCGGTTCCAGACTGTAGCTAATAGAACCACTCGGCCATCCCAGCCGGCAGAATTTTGCACAAATGCAACAAAATTCAGAGCTTAGCGCTGTGTGGTGAATAGAGGAACGAGTTTATTGGTATGGAGCCTTCCGACAACATTCACCCAAAGCGAAAACTATGGGAACGGCAAAACTGCGTGCGTCTCGGAGGGACATATATTCCTCATCAGATGCCTCCCGTATTACGAGCATGGAGATGTCTACCGCCAACAGGATGAAACGGAAAAGTGTATCAACTGCAGAGGCTGATGGTTGTTTCAGTAGACAACATTCTGTCAGCACGATACAATCATCGTCAGTCACTGCAGTGCAGAACTGCAGTACTATGGCGTTAATTTAACGTGTAAAATAAACTGACTTGGGACAGACAGAATGCAAGTGATGTGACAAAACAGTAATTGTCTCGACCTGAAACTATGATATCACCTGTCGGGCTTGAACTGTGACGTATTGGTGTTGTGGCGGGTGACGTCACACGTGTGCGGAGCGTTGGTTTGTTTTCGTTAGGGACGTTTGTATTGTCACCTTATGCTGTGTTTGTAGTCTATATTGGATATATACATAGTGGTGCAAATTTTGATGGAATGAGCATGTTACTGGATCAACCAGTTTAGTTACATAAGAGAAAGATGTGTTTATGGTGTTCTCCGCTTACGCTCCTAATCAACTAGAGTTTAAACTTTATCTTTGGTTGTCTTGGTAACGTGAGTACACAGTGATTACAACTTATGTAAACTTCGGCACATATTTTTTTCAAAGGTGAGCCAACCTGTAATGTAATGAAATTAATAACTTAGCGAATACTAATAGTAATATTACTGAAATAAGGAACGCTGATAGGTCGGCAATAAAGAAAAACGAATGTCTTCAGAAGGTTATGGTAAATGAAGACTGGTTATTCTAACGTAAAGTGTGAAGAACGTGATGTTAGTAATTGAAAGCAATGTACAAAGATGTAGCAGAATTAGTTGAGTTTGGTTGCCTACAGAATGAAGTCGCCAGATCCAGTTTAGCACGTAACAACTCACACAAAAAGTATTTACGAGTAATTTCAGGGATTTTGCAATTTTCTGTTGAGCTGTATTGGTGAATGCATGTTACTGCATTTTATCCATCTCGCAATTTAAACCTTTCTGTATCGGTATTGGAGTATTCGTTGTTGTTACCATATTTCGTTAACTTTCGCGATATTTGCTACCTGTACTGGTATTACTTTTTCGCTTTCTATACTTATATTACTTTTTGTTTTCTGTATTGGTGTCTGTCTTTTAAGTTAGTTTATATTTATAGAGTGATATCTTCGAAACCATTTGAATTTATCTAATTTGATGCTTTACTATTGCATTTTCGATGCAGACCTCTGCATGCTATTCTTCATCGTATTCTTCTGGTTGTTTTGTTTTGTATACGCCAGTATTTTTGGGGCTCTGTGGGTTTTACTTGAGAATATAACTCCCCAGATCCCCCTTAAGGTCCAATATTTATTATTTCGAATTTGTAAGTTTCTGAATTGATTTTTATATTTTGGTTTTATAGGAACTGTTGAATATGACGTCCTAATCGCCATTTTTAAATCAAAGTTGTGGTTCATCTTGAGGCTAGTGATGATGTTATTTATCAAAGTGGACGGGTGTTATCGAAGGCTCATGTCTTCCCCAATAATTCACCATACTTGAGACACAGTGCCGTACCCCCGGCCGCGAGATTCGCCCCTGTTTGGTCTTAGGGGGGGAGGGGCGCACACAGCGCCAGCTGTCACCTCCACATGAAATCACGCCGGCCACAGCTGTTATTCAGTTTAATAAAGACATAATGCGTTTTTACGTCGCAGGCGGACAGTTGTTTGACGGGTGAAGTTATTACATCGGTTAAACGATCGAGCGATGTGTTGTGATGCTGTAACGACATAACAACACAAGTTTTTGCCCCAGATGTAAGCATTCCCGTTATACAGCAGTAGGCAAGCATAAGTTCTCTACATTCTGTAATTTCCTGCAGGCGATATTATCAAGTGCGCTGCTGCCAAGGCACCCATGTTGATTAGTTATATTCTGTTTAGAGCGAAGATAACAGAATATCTTGTAGTAGTGAATCCTGTCGTAGGTGTTCTATAGATGAGCAGGATGAAGCCAGAGCATTGTCAACTTGGACTACTCTTACATGGGCTGAGTTACTTACGAGAGTGTATACTGTGGAAAGTCATTTAGACTTCTTACGGGAATTTTGTGGATTGTCACCGGGAGACGTGTGGAACTCCTTTAAAAACGACCAACGTTTATTTCCCGTTTTAATTATAGGACTATTCTACGAAATGTATGAAACTAGTACGATCAGGAAAAACACGTAGTTCGTTAGATGCCAACTGACGATACATCAGGGTATTATTTTGGTCCCGTCCTGGGTTAAAGAACACATGCTACTAGTCACTGTTATAGAAAGTTATTTAAGTACAATTACTGTTGGCGATTACTTTGATTTTTGCAGTGTTATGTGTTATTTGATTGTTGTGAATTTTACAAAATGCAGTAGCTTTGTTTTCACAGTTTGGCTTAGAAGGCCAAAAGTTTTCTTGTGAGATGCTCACAGTTTCTCTGAGAGATAGCTACAGAGTATCCGACAATCGCAGAGGAGGAGTGCTCCAAGCTGCAACTGATTTGGAAATTATTGTATAGTGCGAAATACTTTGACACTCGACGGCAAGGCCGGCCGGGGTGGCCTAGCGGTTCTAGGCGCTACAGTTGGAACTGCACGACCGCTCCGGTCGCAGGTTCAAATCCTGCCTCGGGCATGGATGTGTGTAATGTCTTTAGGTTAGATAGGTTGAAGTAGTTCTAAGTTCCACGGGACTGATGACCTTAGCAGTTAAGTCCCATAGTGCTCAGAGCTATTTGAACCAATATTTTCGACATCAAGACGTCTCAACATTCCATTTATTGTGATGGAAACAGGAACTATTTGCAGGAAAAGAAATTATATATGACCTAGTTAACGAATAATAACTTACTACGCGTACATTGTGTTGTTAAGTAAAAGTACAACAGTATTCGTTACATGGGACCATTTCAGATTCTAGTAAAATAATACAAATAAGTGTAGCCATTCTGAAACTAAGACCGTATTTGAGCTCATAAATCCAACAAAGAAAGGTTCTCAAGCAGCACAGGAGCGTTCTCATATAACGAGTTCTGACAGCTGCCATCTAACAACTTTGTGTCGAATTCACCTGAAACACCGCAAAAAGGGTAAAGTATCGTTATATGAATAACTACACCAGCTACAGAGATGTTCAAAAACTTTCACTAATTAGTAATTACATTCAGGAGATTTATCGATTTGCCTTGTGTTATTCCCCACTAATGAGTGAACCATAACTTTGGTTTTATTTCAGATACTTCACTGCACATTCAAATGGCCGTAGTAACACTCTCATAGAATTTAAACTTTCGCTTAAGTTTTCTTCAGATTTCAATTTTATTTCGTTTCATTATCCTTCAGTTAATGTAAATCAACCGTTCACAAATTTAGCTAACTCTTACATCTTCGGAATATGAGATACCTATTTTCGTCCATCCATTTAACAAATGGTTCGTCCAGTACCTTTAAATTGTATGGCTTTGTGCGCTGTGTTATATTAACGTCACCAGTTTCCACTTTTGATGTAACAGATCAGAGTGCTCCCAATAGGTTCGTCTACTCCCATGTAATGTTAGCAAACAGAGGAGATCGGTGAAGTTTTATTCCTAGCGGACCTGAATAAGCTAAATTGCATCAGCTTATTTGTTGTGGTGGCAATATATTTAGAAAATGCGTTGAAATGGTACATACCAGCAATCTACTGAACGAAATCACAAGAATAAACAAATTCAGGAGGTGTGTAGCTAACGTTTTCGTAACTATTAGGAAGAGAGTTATTGAAATGTACAAGTCACAGTTCTGTTCAATGTAGAATAAAAGTGTGTGGAGTTGGAGACGATGTATGCTTGTATTCAGCTGTAGACGGTTTTGCTATCACATTATACTGGAAAAAAAGATATTCCAGTCTGGCAGACCTTAAGCACAGTGTAACCAAGAACATTCTGAAAGTTCTTTAGAAAACTGTGACGAATACAATTCACATTACTATTTCATTATCGTATTGCATAACACCGAGACATCTTAAAAAGAAAAATTATTTGTTCCACCGTATTTTGCTTCCATATCTGAAAACTATCAAGTGCAGTACCGAACTACCTATTAATTTTATTTTATGTCACCTTATCCTAGTCTTTTGTGCTGTAGGCCGTGAGTTGTTACCTGCCATTTCCATTTTTTATGTATTCCTTCTACTGTTAGCAGCTACTACGAACTACATTGTGCTTTATCATAGAGACTAGAAAATACTCCTTCTTTTACTACTGAATTTACTTGTGGGTACCAAACTTTTTCGCCTAAAGGAAATAGGCAATTCAGAAGTCTATAATATACAATATATTTCTAATCAGTTTTTATCTACACATAATGTAAACTGCAACTGACTAAAAATGGTCCAAATATTAACAATGTTATCATGAAATCATTACTGGGTTTAAGTCACACATCCTGATTTCGTCATATTTACTATGCAACAAACATTCTCTGTATCACTTTTGCTTCTTTTGTGACTGCGTTATTATTTCACACAAAAGTCCTTAGAAACATGTAAAGTAAGTAACTTATCATTGTTATCTAACGAAGTACGTTAAAATTCCCCAAATATTATTTAACTATTTCATTATTTTTGAGACAGCATTACTGTGTCATTCTCTTCGAGTTGAAGTTAACTGTACAGCCATGAATATTGGGTAATACATTAGACTGTGACAAAATCCTAGCGTGAAGGTGATCCAGACTTATGTGCTGCGCATCTGGCTCATGTCGTACCCCCATAAATCTCCCAAACGACTCTTCTTTAGTTTTGGTGAAGTAAATAAAAAATGAAATAAAACGTGCCTTCTGCAACAGCATTTTCCTCTGCAACATTAGCCCCGAAAGTAAATTTTAACGTCATAACAAATCATAGAGAATAAGGGCCAAAGTATAAATAGCAGTGGTGATGAACTCTCTCTGAATTCTCAGTCGATCTTAAGGCACCATTAATTTCTTTGTTTAGTCGTTTGATGTTACATCCACATGCTAATCAATTGTTTGCCAATGCAGTTCAGTGAATTGCAACATCAGTTTGATTACACTAAGCGTGCTTTGATTTATGTGTCCCATGCAAAGACACTCGCCATGCTTCTGTTATAAGCAGCATCTGAGTTTGTTTACATACCAACTACTTCATAAACAGATACACAGATAAGCCAGAATGTTATGGCCGCCGATCTACTGTCGATATAAATCCGTTCTGGCGATAGCAGCGTCACATGGGGAGGAATGACTGCTAGTCAGACAAACCCACGGTGCATGTTGTATATCACAAGCTGCGTCTGATGGCTTCAGATGTTGATTACCTTTTAGTTCCTGCGTGTGTAGTGCCATATTACTTGTGGCTCACTGTGTTGATTAGTAGATGTTGGGATTATAGAGACTACTTTGTTGTCCTTAGGAGCAGTGATTTTGTAGTCACTCTAGTCTTTTGAGTGTTATCATTAATGTCATTGATTTTCCTACTCTTTTTAGAATTATACTTAGTGTCAATGATATTTCTGTTAAACGTAGATGGCAAATGTTAATGTTGCACAAAACAGTTTCTTCCATTTCCATCGACAGAGAGGTAATGACTGATGCAGCTCGCATCGGGGACAGACCCGAACGAGTTTTATTCCGAAGAACCTTCCATTTGTTTCCATTAATCTACTAAGAGGAACCACCGAAATGTAGATCTTGTTGGTCGGAAGAGAATATGAACCACAGTCAACCCCAATGCAAGCCATCTACATTACCACAACGCCGCCTGTTGCAAATAAAACAAATAACGAGACTTGTTATATCATCAATCCAAAGGTTTATTCGATTGGTAACTGTGGTTTCAGGTGGTATTGGCCGCGGTGTCGTGGACGCACATTTTGGCAGCCGGACGGTCTTCTCCAGACGTCGCGTTGGTGGCCACGCGTCAACACATTCAGCGTCTGGCATGGCGGCTCTCAAGAGTTGCGCGGTGTGATGTACAGACCTCCTAGGTGGCCGCGGAGGACACCGGAGTGATCTGCCGACAAATATAAATTTCAAAATTATAAACGTCGCCCTATTATGGTGAGTTGATATAACATCTGCAAAGGAAAGTGCTAAATTATCGTAGGACCACATGTTAATAAATGGTCATTTTCTGTATCCATAGAAGGGATGTTTCTATCGCGCCAACTCATGAACCCTAGAATACTAATTATCGCAAACATGAAAATTACCTACAGTGAATGTTTGCCTATTTACTCCTCCCGGAGTGTTATCTATTGTGGTGAATTGACCTACTAAATTATTGCATCAGATGGTAGATAGTTGTTAAAAGGATCAGAATATTTGTGAGTTAGTCGATATCTCACGCAGACGCATGTATTATCCTCACCTGAACTATATTCATTATGGAACGGAGAGAATTGTGACTGTTGCTAAATCCATCCTTACCAAAATAGTAGAGTTTCTTAAAACAAGTTGTGTAAATGTTCAGTTCAAATTCGGAGAGTTTCAAGGATAAATATGGGACAGAAAGGTAAACGATCATGCAGCATAAGAAATGGGATTAAAATACCAAGTATAATCGTGGGAGGCTGAAGGTGAAACTTCGCTGAGAACTTGATAACTGTTATGGGCGGGAGGGGACAATGGAGAAAGTTTTCTGAAAGGCTCTCCCTCATCTGAAAGTGTAGGCTACGGTATTGTATGTACCATTGATTCTTGAGTTTAAGTATATCCTACCAATACTAGAGCTAAAAGATACGTATGCCGCGAAAGGCTTTTGTATCTGATCTGAGTTCACAATTGGTATAAAAGAACAGCAGACTAAGGGTACCGAGAAAGTTTATGGGTCGACCAAAGAATTTTGTAGCCATGGTGATATATCTAAACTGACACCATTTCAGTTAATCGTAAAACTCTATACTCGAATAATATCTTGAAGATTCCCCTTCTGAAGGGAGCTACCATGTGATCATGAAACGAGAAATACACTAAGAAACCAAAATCTGTTGTCCTTTACACAGATCGAAGTACCACTCACCGTAACAGCACCGCCTTAATCCTCCTCCTGCAGCCGTCTCTGCAGCAACTCCACGAAAAAGCAGTCCAGTGTGAACCGACGCTCCTGTTGGAAAAGATCTTATTACTTTCATGTTATCTGACATGTGAAGTGATTCACAATTTGCGCTAGTTCCTGTCATGTAAAAGTATAACGAATTGTAACATTTATCACAAATTAGCACGGTTCAGGTATTGAAATTAAGAATATAGTAATTCAATTTAGTATCCAACTAACACAATTCGTTTCACGTCTCAGATACAATTAATACTAACAAGTAACTAATATCCCATTATCTTTAACATCTTCCGTGTACGACTGGTTAATGATGTGCTTCTGAGGTTATGCCGTGTTGTTGTTCCTGCTTTACGGTCAACATTTCAACAAGTGACCGAGCCATCTTCTTCAGGTCGTGTGACGTTCCCTGACTGGTTTGGGTCCAAGCAGCGAGAACACATTAGTGCAAAGTTCGCAGCGCATGAAGTTGATCGCTGGGACGTCCGTCGAAGTAATGAGCACAAAATGAACACAACAATTTGGCCTAATACCCGGAAGCAGACCAGTAACTAGTACCATCTTCGAGAGTAAGTTATCATGTCATGAGAAAACGAAAAATTCGCTTTGACACCAAATGCTACTATTCCTGATACTGTTCGCATTTATACTAACCGGAGCAGGACGGACTTCTTTCTCTTCCTGCAGCCGCTTCTGCAGAATCTCCTCAAAAAAGGCGTCCAAAGTGAACTGACGCTGCTGTTGGAAAAGAACTTATTAGTTTTATGTCATCCAACATGTGCAGTAATCCAAAATTAATACTAGTTTCTATCATATAAAAGTGTTACGAAGTGTTACATTTGTCATAAATTTAGCAGTGTACAGGTATCGATATTAAATATCTTGTAACTCAATTTAATATCCAAGAAACACCAGTCGTTTGATGTCTCAGCAACAATTAATACCAACAAATATCTAATATCCCATTATCTTTAACATTTTTCTGGGCACGACTGGTTAATGATGTGCTTCTTAGGTTATGCCGTGTTGTTGTTCCTACTTTATGGTCAACATTTCAGTAACTGACCGACCCATCTTCTTCAGGTCGTGTGACGTTCCCTGACTGGTTTGAGTCCAAGCAGCGAGAACACATTAGTGCAAAGTTCGCAGCACATACCCGGAAGCAGACCAGTTTCTAGTATCATATTCGAGAGTAAGTTTTCATGTAGTGATAAAACGAGAAATTCACTTTGAAACCAAATGCTACTATTCCTACTACTGTTGTAATTTACACTCACCGAAACAGAAAGGACTTCTTTCTCTTCCTGCAGCCGCTTCTGCAGTATCTCCTCAAAAAACGAGTCCAGGGTGAACTGACGCTCCTGTAAGGAAAAGAACTTATTAGTGTGATTAGTCGTAGAGCATGCTTGGTAATTCAGAGATAGCGCTAGTTCTTTACATATACATGTGTTACAAAATCTTACATTTATTTCGAATTTTTGGCCTAGAGGCAGTGATTGTGAGTATTCACTGACTATCTGTAGTATCAGCTAGAAATCTGTTCTTCCGACATTCACTATCATTATCCTACGTATTATGAGTTGAACTGGAATTACAGATGCCTACAATGTAACTTCTTGAGCCACGGTCTTTTTATTACGAGCTCCTCCTCGTTCTTTGTCTGTAAAGAAAATTAAATGGGACTGTAACAAGTTTTGCTAACAGTTCCTGTTAATCTGTTCTCTGACTACACTGTACATTTCCTTTGGTCAGTCTCATATTAAACACGGTCAGCAGGTAACTGGTTGGGCAACCAGATGGTCTGCAATGTCGTCTTCAACCAGTCGATCGCGTTGGCAGCATATTTAGTGCGCCTCTGCCCCTAGAATATTTTTCACCATAATTCTTTTCAAATGGAGAGGGATGTGACCTTTCTTAAGCATCTCACATAGTTATTTGCTCAGTGTTAACGAAGACCACACCCAATTTACCGGAATGATAAATGGTTAGAATCAACTGTCCATGTCTGGGGTCAGTGTTAAGTTTAATATGCTTCAATACAATTGTCAGAATTGTTTAAACAGCATTCAGGTTCGATTATCAACATTAGCTTACCTAATGCGACAAGTCCGGATATATTGTGGTAATAACACGGAGGAGAGGATCTAGGGCCAGTGAGATACAGGGGAAAGAGCCAGCATAATGCAGCAAAGGAGCCCTGCAGGGAACACAGCGAGAGACACAGTGTGAGGCTACCCTGCAGGTCAGAGAATATACGACTCTGACATGCTAAAGGCTTTTTCTAAGAGCATCATACTCAAGTTTTAGAATGACGACTATTGTGAACAGTTGAGTGACTAGCACATCCCACTTCGCTCCAGTGATCAACAAATCCATCCATCCATCAGTGACATTCATTGCCGCCAGTATTTTGTATCTGATCACGATCCAGAAGAGCAGTATGCTAACCACATGCTCCTCCATACAGTGACGTCTATCGTCTGACGATGAAGAGACGGTCGATCGGTACCCTTGGAACTTCAGAAGAATGATTGGACGGAGTTAGGTAGTTAGGTGGTATTTTATATAATCGTCACAATCATCACTCGTGCAGAGATGCCTAACTAAGACGTGTTATTTACAATGACGTGTCACATGGGATGTTTATAGCAAAAAACTTTTCATGTACAGTAAATCGTGACAGTCTGACCACGTTATGTACAATCAGTTAGCTCTCAGACTTTACTGCTTCGCGTGCTATGTCACTGCAATATAACGTGGCTCACCTTTACAGTACCCCGAACAGCGATCAAGTTGTTCTCCAGTCGCAGACCCTCGTCTTTCTCCCCTCCCAAACACCGGGAGAAAAACTTCTTCATGCGGCGGAACATTGCTGTAACGATAACAAACAGCACATTAGACATGACCAGACCGTGTCTACGAGTAAGTTTTGCAGCAATGTCCCACAACTCGATCGCTAGAAAAACCTGGAACCGTGACGACATGTCTGTAACCTTAGCTTTTGTAAAATAGCAGCTGCTTGCATCAAAAACGACATGTACAGTCTACATAATTGATTGAGCTTATACATTTTTACTAGTCGAGAATTAGTTACTTTAATTTAGTGTCAGTAATTCGTAGAGCATGAATCAAAACAATAACAGTTATTCGAAGTTTAGCAATCGCGGGTTCATTAAGTGGTACTTTTACTCTGAAGAGAATAAATTTGTTTTGATAGCAACTAGCTGAAGGCTTATCTATTAGACTAAATTTAATTAGCAAGTCATTACAATACTACAATAGTTTCAGATGTACAGCTGCTTCGCCGGCCGGTGTGGCCGTGCGGTTCTAGGCGCTTCAGTCTGTAACCGCTATGATCGCAGGTTCGAATCCTGCCTCGGACATGGATGTGTGTGATGTCCTTAGGTTAGTTAGGTTAAAGTAGTTCTAAGTTCTAGGGGACTGATGACCACCAATGTTAAGTCCCATAGTGCTCGGAGCCATTTGAACCATTTTTTTGCAGCTACTTCAGATATTACAACTTCAGATTTTGTCATCTATTACAGCATGATATGCGGAATATCTTCCCCTGGGGCAGGAACAAGAATTTGTTTTTTATGTGTGTTGGTGGTGGGATGAAGTTACTAATTAATAACTACGCTACAATCCGATGGCTATACCTTCCGCGGTATATGACGAGAATACGATTTTTACGGCTATCCATATTACTGAGTCAGTATATTCTTTCAGGGCAGCACTGTCCCTTCTTTGTGTCAGTCATCGAAAACCCTACATCTGAATTACACTTCATTGCCATGTGGGCTAAGCAGTAACGTGTACGACGTAATAACTATATCTGTGGTTGAAATTTACCCATCGGTTTCCACATGAAGAAAACTTAAAAATAGCTTATAAACAGCTAATAGGTTTAACATTTGACAGTGCTCTAAGATATTAACTGTACTTCCTTAAGTGACAGGAAAAGATAATATTTTTGCCACAAATCCATGTCAACTCAGTATGACACTACACAGCCGAAACCTGTTTACGACTTTTCTTTTTCACCGACGGCAGAAGATAAAAGCATGAACCAACGATAGGACATACCGTATGTATGTGTAATCGAAAAGGAGCGTGATAGGTGACACCATTCTATTTGTGAAACTAAGCTATAAATTTGAGAATACATCATTCCGCCAGTTGAACATTGGCAAAAACTCAGTGAGGATATCTCTCTCTACAAGTCAAGCATTTTCGGAACTTTCTGAAGTTGCATTACATATTGGAAAAATGTACTGGAATGTTAATCGAGGACTGTTTTCCTTTTCCAATTCAGTCCCATTACTAGTAACATTTTGCGAAGTCACATCACACTATTTCGTAATGCTACAGTATTCTGATACTTCTCCACTACATACATATTCATCTAAAAGCTTATTCGATGTTCTGATTGCAGATGTATACTGAAAATAAATACGTGACAAATCAATGGCTCTTGCCTCTTGGTGAGTATAGTCTATATACCTCGCTTCTGAAACAGAGCGTTCGCTCCATTCAAAGCTTCTAAAGCTCCCCAAGAACTTGTTCTCGAAACACAAAATCCAACACTATAACGCCTGAATCAAAATTATAGAATCTTTTACTCAAGAAACTAATTCGTTTCGATACTTCAACTACTCCAGAGAATACGGAAGTCTTTATTATGCAATGGTCCACCACAGTTAAGCTGATTTTTGTTAGCAAACCCTGCGAACAACGTTAGGCAGCAACCTCGATAACTGCAGAGAACAACGTTGTACTGGAACGTCGATATCAATGGTTAAACAAGATCTGCAATGAAAATTTTCAGTAATTTGAATCTATGTAAGACGAAATAATCATGTTATAGCACTGACAAATATGCAGCGGAGTATTGATTGTTGAAAACGTCCGTACAGTTAATAAACTCCCAAGTGATCTAACAGTTAACAAAACTCAGAGATAGTGCTTTAATTTCCTTAAGCAACAGGGAAGTAAGAATCTCATATTATGGTACCAAGTCAACTCTGTATAACTCTACACAGTTGTAACCAGTTTCTAACGTGTTTTCTTCTTCGCCGACGGAAGATAAGTCTAGCAGGATAACCCTGCAACGATCATAGGCAATATGTAAGTGTAATCGACGAAACAGGAAGATCGGTTACACTGGTTTCATTGTGAAAGTAAAAATTAATGTAAATAGAGACCGCTCCGAGTCTACTACAACAACCACAGAAAACTTTTACTAACGGTCCGATTATATTATTTGAGAAGGCGATAACAAGGTAGACTATTATGGTCGAAAACAAAAATAAAAAATATTTTGTAGCGGAGGCGTTGTGCAGCTTTAATGACTGCTGCAGAAACTGACTGGGCAGAAACCAAAAGTAAAAGTTTATGAAGCTAAGATCAATATCACGAAAAAATCGAATAATATCTTACACAAATTCCTCTAGAATAAACTCAACGGAAATATAACGAAACCACAAAATTTGATGCAAATAATTCGCTCAATCTACACAGATTAAACGAAGACAAGGATACCAATCACACATCCACAAAATAACAACTTAATAGAAAAATAACATGCACAAATTCTTCCAGAATGAACCAAAAGAAAATATACGCTGCACCTATATAGCCCTAACAAAGACAGCAATACCACACATATCCCCATATAACGACATAATCGATAAATAACACACTGGAACTATTCCATAATAAACCAAAAAATTATAAACCCCCCAAAAAACAAAAAAAAGACGCACAAGAAAACTCCATATAACTACGACTTTATCGAAAAGTAATAGACACAAGTTCCTCAAGATAAACAGAACGAAAATAAATTCAAAAATTTGGTATCACACTACAAACAAACGTTAACAGGTCAAAAAGTACCATAGAACAAAAAGAATCATACATCAAAAGCGCGAGCCACTGGCAACAACAATAAGAACCATACAAAACAATCGATTTCATATACGCTACCCCTCAGCGGCGTCACATTCGAAAAAAAGCAGCCAACTATTAATAAGTTAAAAAATTATGACTAACATTACTACTCGTTCCTCTCAGGACAACTTCTTCAATGTACTTAGGTTCACGGCTAACAGCACCGTAGACAATTCTCCCATATTACAAAAATAGCTAAAGAATTGCAACAATCAACATGATAAAAAATTATCATTAATCACTTCACTCACCAAAATTTATCTTCTGCTCTTATGGTACAGCCTAACCTCACCATCGCATATTGTGCGAAATACAGAAATAAACAGTTAAATATATGTCAGGAAAAAAACAAACAATAATCGCTAAAAGTTTCTCCATTGATAATACAACCTGTGGCCTCAAGTTACCCCCTCCCCCCAATAAACAACATCATCGTATATCACGACATTATTGCAATAAGCAGCATATTTTACAAGCTTTGTAAATTACAATAGTAACTAACACAAACACAGATAGCATTTAATAACAGACCGCTTACACGCTCTGCAACGTAAAGTCATGACGTCAAGAGGACGTCATGGGTGTAACCACACGGATAGAATCTGAAAGAGCACTTGACAAAGTTGTCACTGTTGAACTAAGCTGTTAATTTAGGAATACATGATGGAACCACAAGAACTTAAAAAAATTAAGTGTAGAGGTCCAACTCTACAAGTAACCACCTGACGTTTGAAACCCCATAAAAAATTAAAACGAAATGCTATTTCACGTTATTACTGTTAAGAACTTCATATTCTGTAATCACGCCACACTCCTCCACATGCTTCAATTTTCCAGTACTTCTCCACTAATACACATTCATTTATTAGCTTTTAAGATATTCTTACTCGAGATGACTGTGTATACTCAATAAATATACAAAGGTAAATCAATAGCTCATACCTACTGCGGGTACGATGCAGCTGGCCTCTGAAGCTGGGCGTTCGCTTCGCTGAGAGCTTCTAAAGCTCCTCAAGAAATTTAAAATGTTTCGCTAGATGTGCTCGAAACACAAAATGCAAGAATGCAATAATTAATTCACAACTGAAGCTCCTTACACTCAATAACTCGCAGAACGAATTCGTATGAATACTTCGAGTACCCTAGAGAATACGGAAGTAATTGCTAGGCAACGGTCCACAATGGTACAAGTGACATGGCATTGTTGTTAGCATACACTGTGATGAACATTAAGTAGCAACCCCGGAAACTACAGAGCACATGACTATATAGAGACGTCGAAATCCATGATTAATTAAGAGCAGCATTTAAATTTTAAACAATTTAAATCTATGTAAGACGAAATAGCCATGTTTTGGGATCGAAAGATATCCAGAAGTATGTAAATGATGAAACCGCCCGAATAGTCTATAGATTCCCATTGGAATTCTTATTTAGCAGTTCGAGGTGCGTGAGAAGAGTAATGACACTGACAATACTCTGAGGGATCTGGCCGCGCTGTGTTGTTCTACTGCTGTAAAGAACGGTTTGCAATCTCTTCTAGTTGCTGAGTACGCCGTCACATGGTTTTTGAAAGCGCCATCGGGGAAGTTGTGTTTTTGTTGCGTGTTGTAAAAGTGGAAAAGTGTAATTTAGAGCAATGTTATGCCATCAAGTGTTAAACTTGGGGCACCAGCGAGAGTGATCCTCTTAGAATTGAAACAACCCTATGGGGAACATTCCTTATCAGTAGTCCAAGTTTCTGTGTGGCACAAATCATTTCTGGAAGGCCAAGAACACGTTGAAGATGTACCTCGTTCAGGGTAGACCTTCACCTTATAAAATCGACGAAAACGTCGAACGTATGCGTTCTCTTGTGACATCAGACCGGTGTGTAAAAATAAAGGTGATGGATGACATGGTTAAACATTTTCAGCATGCATCAAATTTGCATCGGAGTTTTGCACGTGCGAAAGATTTATGTCAAACGGTGCCAAAAAACCTCACAACTGAGCAGGAGGAGAATGGAAGAAACGTGTGCGTTGTCCTCTTGAGACGACTGCCCATGGTCACAAATGGTTCAGTTGTATAATCACAGGTTATGAATCCTGAATTTCAAAGTACGATCCTGAGACCAAGTGGCAAAGTGAGGAGTGGAACACTGTGGAATCTCCTCGACTGAAATGAGCTCGAATCATCAAGTCAAAGGCCGAAGCAAAACTGATTTGCTGTTTTGACAGATTTGCTTTTTTCCATATGGATTTGTTCATCCAGGACAAACCGTCAAACAGCTGTGTTACAACGATGTCCTGGAAAAGCTCAGGAAAGAGGTGAATCGCCGGCCTGAGTGGTCGTGCGGTTCTAGGCGTTACAGTCTGGAACCGGGCGACCGCTACGGTCGCAGGTCCGAATCCTGCCTCGGGCATGGATGTGTGTGACGTCCTTAGGTTAGTCAGGTTTAATTAGTTCTACGTTCTAGGCGTCTGATGACCTCAAAAGTTAAGTCGCATAGTGCTCAGAGCCATTTTTGAAAGAGGTGAATCGAGTAAGATCAAACATTGCAGATTGGACGGCGCATCATGATAACGCCCCATGCCACATGGCCACTTCCATCACGGATTTTTTGACTTCAAAAGGCATTCCTGTTGTTCCACAGACACCCCCCCCCCCTCACCTATTCACCTATTCACAGAAACGTGGTAACTGTGACTTGTTTGTTTTTCCAATTTCGGAAAATGTCTTAAAAGGATTTCATTTTGGGACTCTGGAGAATATTTAAGAGCATATGACCGACATGGCAAAGGCCCTACCAGTTGAAGGCTTTCTACGCTTCTACCGATACTGAGGAACAACGACTTCGCCGGCCTATAGCTGCCGATGGGAACTAATTTGCAGGAGACATTATTGTCGTTTGAAAGAAATAAAACCTTGGTATATTAGAAATCAGTCTCACTGCTTTTCTCACACGCCTCCTACTCCAAGATATTGATTCACATATCTTGCGTAACAGAAGAGAAAAACTCTTTTGTTAAGCTGCCAGCTTCCCTCGATACGATGCAGTGCACTTGCCAGGAGTTCCAAAACTAAATTTTTCTTCACACACGGAAAAAAATTCCAGCAACACTAATCTCCAGCATCGCAGGGAGTACGTGTGCGTAATTCACAAGAGAGAAAGATTGCTTACACCGTCATCATTGTGGAACTAAGCAATTATTTTGATAATACATGATGCATGGGCACGAACTTCGCCAAAAACAAAGTACAGAAATCTGCCTCTAAAAGTAAACATCCAACCTTTGAAACTGCATAAAAAAGTAAGACAATGTTCTATTTCACACTGCATACCGTTAATAACGGTATGTTCTGAGATGATACCACTCTCCAGCACCCGCATCAATTGTCCAGTTCTTCTCCGCTGTAAACTCAGCCATTTTCAAGTTTATGCGATATTCTAACCGCAAATGATTCTGTATGACAAGTAAATAGGTGGTAGTTAAATCAACGGCTCATACCTCCTGCTGCACAACGCAGCTCGCCTCTGAAGCTGGGCGTTCGCTTTGCTGAAAGCTACTAAAGCTCCTCAAGAACTTTAAAATGTTTCGCTAGATGTGCTCGAAACACAAAATGTAAGACTGCAATACGTAATTCACAACTGAAGCTCCTTACACTCAATAACTCGCAGAACGAATTCGTATGGATACTTCGAGTACTCCAAAGAATACGGAAGTAATTGCTACGCAACGGTCCACAACGGTTTACGTGAGATGGCAAAGTTGTTTACATACCCGAGATCCTCCCCTGGTAGCTGTGTGGTCAGCGTGACGAAAGTAATACCTAAAGACCCGTGTTCGATTCACGGCTGTGTCGGGAGATTTTCTCCGCTCAGGGACTGGGTGTTGCGTTGCCCTTATCATCGTTATTTCATCCCCATGGACACGCAAGTTTCCGACGTGGCGTCAACTCAAAAGACTTGCACCAGTCGAATGGGAGGCCCTAGCCACACGGCATTTCCATTTTATCAGTAAACCGAAATCCCAGTAAAGCAATAACGTTTAGCAGCGTGGATATAAATGTTAGACAACCACTGAAACAAAATATTATATAAGTCAATTGTACATTTCAACTTCTCATAAAATTGCATCGAAGCATAACGACGTCGAATGCTGATGCCCTCGATCCCGCTTTTAGTCTGGTATTGAAATGTTATGTCACGCGTAAAAATTGATTCCTTCAGCGCATGTGACTTCCACCAGATTCGACGTCCGTTTGTGTGATTCCAGTAATTGTTTCCTAGTGTAGTGATTTTCTATATTGAAACCTGGTTGTCAAGGGAAGGCCGTAATCATTTACTATTGGTTGCCTTTAACAGTTACACACATTTATTATTAAAGAAGTAGTTCCAGACTCAACAATAAATTAAAAAATACCACGTTATATTAATGAAGGAATAAACGACAGTGTAAGTAATAGTGTTTTCAGTGCGTTACAATTTAGCAAATCACCATAAAATCCTGTTACTGATAACGTTTAAAAAGAAAAAAACAAGGCACTGTGATGATGACTGAAGGCCTTACACTCCAAGAGAGACAGTAAATTAAGAATGTTTAAGAACTTGCTGCAATTACAACTTACAGGTATTGAAATATTAAAAGTAAGAGCCCACAAACACAGTAGAAGGTATCAGACGCCAGGAATGGCAGAAAATAAGGTTTTAAGGCTTACTGCTAAAACAGAAATATCGAATTAATTTTTCACAGCAAATGACCACAATCATGACTGAAGGCCTTACACGCCAGGAACGGCAATTATATAAAAAATTTAGAAACCTAGTGTAAAACAGCAAATAAAAGCAAAGGTTAATTAAAAGAAACAAGCAATTGACCACGAAACAGGTGAAATAATATGATGGTAATCTTGTAACACAACCCTTACACTGCTAGATTTATTCCAGAGGCGGCCAGAATTATTAACTAGACATACGTAACGTTTTAATGTAGGCATTACAGGGTATGGTAATAAATAATACAGTAACAAAACACAAGGACCAGTCACAGACGATACTCCAGGAAATGACCTCTGAGAAGGTCCGGCAACAGACACTTTCGCGTGCGATGGAACAACACGCCAAAGCCGGAACCGTCGGAGTGCACTACGCCCCCAGAATACTGTGCTCAGAGCGCCCAGAAAGGGAACACAGCCACCAGAGTAGAAGAATCACAAACGGCCTACAATCAAGAAAGCTGTCAAAACTACACACCTTACCGGACAGCAGCGGCAGGACGAGGAAACGTACACTGTTGTTACATACACTAACCCCCAGGGTAGGTAACTGGGGCGTTAGCGGCCACCAGGCAGGAAAAATACCGCTGGTTGAACTTAATTTGTAATAAACTGCACGCAGTAAATAGAAATAAGAAGTCGAGGAAAGCTAATCAGATCCGCCTTCCCCAAGCACTCTACTCGCTGCTCTTTGCCTCAGCGACACTACGAGCAGCAACATGAACCCAAGTCACTGGAGAATCACGAGATGTCACAATGGTGGAAGTTTCTCAGCTTGAATTGAAATTTACCCATCTTAAAGCCTGCAGGATCTGGTTTACGATGAGGTCATACACCCTCGTGACCACAGCCCTTCCATCTGGCAGTCCATGAGCGCTGCCAGCGGTCCCGGCGTGTTCTAGCACTGGTCTGACGTGGCTCCTCCTGAGTCCCCAACCGATCAGCCACACTCACACGACACGGAAAAACATCCACGTCGCCCCAAAGATAGGGCAATAAATTACTACATATCGATAACCGCCGCTGCTGCCACTAGCGGACCGGAAACGCTTGTGAAACGAGTGGCGCCAGTCAAGACGAGAAGAAGACAAACAACCTCAACCATGTCAACTAAAGGATACGGTCTGGCCTGCAACGGAGGGTGGACACCTACAAACAGCACCAACGCGAGCAGCAGCACGGCTCATATACCCTTCGATTAATCTCCTCATCGCGAAAATAGAAGACTTGCCAATGCGACGCATCACATGTCTCATACATATTTTTATTGGCCTCGTCCATGTTTTTTACTACTTTGTTAATACAATCAAATTCTAAATTGAACGAGTGTTCTTTTTACACAGGGTGGTCCATTGATAGCGACTGGGTCAAATATCTCAAAAAATAAGCATCAAACGAAAAAAACTACAAAGAACGAAACCCGTTTAGCTTGAAGGGGAAAACCAGAGGGCGCTATGGTTGGCCCGCTAGATGGCGCTGCCATAGGTCAAACGGATATCAACTGCGTTTTTTAAATAGGAACCCCCATTTGTATTACATATTCGTGAAGTACGTAAAGAAGTATGAATGTTTTAGTTGGACCACTTTTTTCGCTTTGTGGTAGATGGCGCTGTAATAGTTACAAACGAATAAGTACGTGGTATCACGTAACATTCCGCCAGTGCGGACTTTATTTGCTTCGTGATACATTACCCGTGTTAAAATGGACCGTTTACCAACTGTGGAAAACGTCGATATAGCGTCGATGTATGGCTATTGTGATCAAAATGTCCAATGAGCGTGTGCTACGTATGCTGCTCGGTATCCTGGACGACATCATCCAAGTGTCCGGACCATTCGCCGTATAGTTGCGTTATTTAAGGTAACAGGAAGTGTTCAGCCACATGTGTAACGTCAACTACGACCAGCAACAAATTATGAAGCCCAGGTAGGTGTTTTAGCTGCTGTCGCCGCCTAACCGCACATCAGTAGCAGACAAATTGCGCAAGAATCAGGACTCTTAAAAACGTCGGTGTTGAGAATGCTACATCAACATTGATTGCACCCGTACCATATTTCTATGCACCAGGAATTGCATAGCGACGACTTTGAACGTCGTGTACATTTCTGCCACTGGGCACAAGAGATATTACGGGACGATGACAGATTTTTTGCACTCGTTCTATTAAGCGATGAAGCGTCATTCACCAACAGCGGTAACGTAAACTGGCATAATATGGCCTATTGCGCCTTCCCTCACAAAGCGAAAACAGTGATCCAACAAAATAATTCATATTTCATTACGTACTGTACGAATATGTAATAAAACTGGTGGTTCCTATTTTAAAAAACGCAGTTGACATCCGTTTGACCTATGGCAGCGCCATTTAGCAGGCCAACCATAGGGCCATCTGGTTTCCCCCTTCAAGCTAGAGAACTTTCGTTCCTTGTAGTTTTTTCGTTTGACGCTTATTTTTTGAGATATTTGGCCCGGTCACGATCAGTGGACCACCATGTATATTTAAATTGAAGTTCTCCTAAAAAGAATCATTTTAAAAGGCGAACTTCAAAATAAGCTGCGCTGGGTTTGAGAACAGAGGCCCAACATGCTGCCTTGAAAGGTACTCTTCCGTTCTGGAACTTTTCCTTGAATCCCCAGGCGGAAGGATACTAGCCGCATGATAAGATGCTGCATAGATTCTCCGTAAGGTCACCAATGCGATGTCGAGGCAGGTGTTGAGGCAATGGAGGGAGGAAGTCTCCTTGTCACCGAGCCCTGCCAGTTGTTTCGACGTCCTAGGCTACCAACTTCAGGTCAAGCTTGATCAGATCACAGCTGGAGCATTTCGCAGGAGCTGGCGTCATACTAAATTACCCACGGAGCTGATGCAAATCGTAACTATAGGTACCTGTCGTTAGATAGGATTAGAAAAGTCTACATTTCAACAACATTGGCTTGTAGCATTATGTTACAGTCTGTTAAGCAGAACATCTCCTGCTCACTCTCCATTGCCACCATATGCCTACCGTCATATCACTCAGTTATCCTTTCAAAGCGGACGTTCTACAATACAGTATCGTGCAGTGGAGAACTTCACTCTTATCACAATGCATGCATATTTCACGTTGGAAAGCAACAAGTAATTTTTAACGTTATCAATGTTAGACGATCTATTTCAGCAACTAATGAAAGTATAAATAGTTTTATCATTTCAAATTTGTTCGGTGGTTCAGAAAGTAAGTATCAGTCTAGGCCACAGGGTTCTATCCGAGGTTGGTCAGAAGCTTTTTTTTTTTTTTTTACATTTACCGCTTCTTTCAAGTTCGACAATGATTTCTGTTAATATGATAAATGCAAGGTTAGTCTATGGCTTGTATTCCATGTTAAACTGCAGAGCCACCTGTAACAGACTCGCTAAATCAATTAAAAGACTGGAGGAAGCAACACTACCAAACTACTACGGTGTTCGAACCAGCTTTCGTATTGATGATTCGAGTTTTACTATTACATTTATACATTACATCGATTACCCTTGTATACTTCAGTAATATTTTTAAATACATTTGAGTGATTAGCTGAGTATACACTCCTTTCCCCTCAGAGCGAAGGAATAAAATTACGCTAAACAAAATTTCCTTCTTTTTAGATTAAATAACACAATGGGATTATGTGTTAGATAATACTCTGGAAAGCATAAATAAAAATTTTATTCCTTATCTTCTTTTTCCTAAAAACATTAAAACTGTCGTACAAGACATACTGTTGTTGTTGTTATGGTTTTCAGTCCGAAGATTAATTTGAAGCTGCTCTCCCCCCCTACTCTCTTATTGCTGCAAAACTACTGTAAATTGCATCCAGAAAAACCGGTTGTTGTCTGAGGTAGGGTCCTATCAACCAATCCCAGATATATCCTGATATAAAACATGTGTGAACAAAATACAATATCTGTCGCCTAAAGGGACACTATATTTTTTTCTCAGATGTCGATGTCCGAAATTTCATGTCATATCTCCCAAAAGGCGGCAGTGTCTGACGACGCAATAAATGCATCAGTTTCTCTTTAAGGGGACCTGGACGTGCACGGGCTGCTTTTTCATAGCTTGCTCTCAGTGCACATTATTCTTCATCTACAATGAATAACATTAACGCAAGCTGTATAAGGATATTTATTAAAATATCTCCTACAGTTTAAGAATTACAGTATTTTGCCTAATAGGTGTTTTTATAGTACACTTCCCATTCGGGTACCATTTTCGGTCCATCATCAGTCTAATAGCATTCAGACTGTGACAGACTGCTGTCAACATTCACAGGAACACATTATGCCTCTCGTTTTGTAGTTTTGAGTATATCTGAGGAAATAGGAAAACCCTTATTCTACCACATTATTACTTTGTCTAAAAATACCGCTAAAATTATATACAGAATGACAAACATAGATCATTTCTGCGATGTATTACGCACAATACAAAGATGCTAGCCCATTCTTCACTTGAGGGAAACATGGTGAACATGGATGAAACCATTGAGAAGTTATATGCACCTAATGTTCTGAAAACGTAGTTTCGGGAAAATGAGAAAAGAATATTCACAGTGTTTTTGACGCATCGTATGCCTCTTTCCGAACATTCCAGCAGCATTATCTTCCTGGCCAGCTGCTTCTTTATCATCTGTAGACTTCTTCAGGGGCCTTTTCCTTACACTGGCTTCCACAGCTTCAACTACTCGCTGACAATCTATGGCAGTCAGAGCAGCTATCCTATTATTTCCTGGCTGGATGCCTAATTTGTCCATTACTTTTATCCTGATGGTTACACCATCATTGAAACACATGACAGCATCCATCGCACTCATTTTGAGTACTGTCCATCCAACAAACACTGTTTTTGGCACTCGTTGCCACACGCAGATGTTGAAACTCTCATTAGGGTTTTGTGTACGGCCATGTAGACATTTGCTGAGTAATTCGGTATCTGAAAGGTCCCTGCATATTGGCTTTACCGTTTCCATGACTGTGGCAGGCAAGAAATGTATATGGTGCTATTCCTTGCCTGTCGCATGAGCGTGGCTGGTTTGCAGACATTTGTTCAAAGAGCGTTTAAGACCAAATCAACAACTGAAAAGTAGATAAAAAATACATTTTTTGAAACGGGATAAAATTGTCTTTCAGATGGTGACAAGAATTGTTTTCGAAAATTTCAGACATTTCAAGTCAACGTCCACTTAACTATTACACATATCAAGTACACTTTTTTAAAAATTTAAGAAAATACGACGCAACAAGAAGGAATTATACCAATGGCGCGGAAATCAGTAGATGTGATGTTCACGTACAGACAAATGAAGGAGTCCCATTTCAAAAACTGAATGGTTTATTCATGAGACAGAGCTACACAAATTGGGCAAGTCTGTAAGAAAATTATCTATGTGTGGCGCTTATGCAAGTAGCTCTACGGCTGGGATTGATTGATAGACTTGTTGTATGTCGTCCAGAGGGATATAGTGCCAAATTCGGTCCAATTGGTGCTATAGATGAGCAAAATTCAGAGTTGTTTGTAGGGCCCTGCCCATGTTGTTGTTGTTGTGGTCTTCAGTCCTGAGACTGGTTTGATGCAGCTGTCCATGCTACTCTTTCTTGTGCAAGCTTCTTCGTCTCCCAGTACCTACTGCAGCCTACATCCTTCTGAATCTGCTTAGTGTATTCATCTCTTGGTCTCCCTCTACGATTTTTACCCTCCACGCTGCCCTCTGGTACTAAATTGGTGATCCCTTCATGCCTCAGAACATGTCCTACCAATCGAACCCTTCTTCTAGTCAAGTTGTGCCACAAACTCCTCTTCTCCCCAATTCTTTTCAATACCTCCTCATTAGTTATGTGATCTACCCATCTAATCTTCAGCATTCTTCTGTAGCACCACATATCGAAAGCTTCTATTCTCTTTTTGTCTACAATATGTTCCACTTCCATACATGGCTACACTCCATACAAATACCTTTAGAAACTACTTCCTGACACTTAAATCTATACTCGATGTTAACAAATTTCTCTTCTGCAGAAACGCTTTCCATGCCATTGTCAGTCTACTTTTTATATCCTCTCTACTTCGACCATCATCAGTTATTTTGCTCTCCAAATAGCAAAACTCCTTTACTACTTGAAGTGTCTCATTTCCTAATCTAATTTCCTCAGCATCACCCGAATTAATTCGACTACATTCCATTATCCTCGTTTTGCTTTTGTTGATGTTCGTCTTACACCCTCCTTTCAAGACACTATCCATTCCGTTCAACTGCTCTTCCAAGTCCTTTGCTGCCTCTGACAGAATTACAATGTCATCGGTGAACATCGAAGTATTTATTTCTTCTCAATGGATTTTAATTCCTACTCCGCATTTTTCTTTTGTTTCCTATACTGCTTGTTCAATATACAGATTGAATAGCATCAAGGATAGGCTACAACTCTGTCTCACTCCCTTCCCAACCACTGCTTCCCTTTCACGTCCCTCGACTCTTATAACTGCCATCTGATTTCTGTACAAATTGTAAATAGCCTTTCGCTCCCTGTATTTTACCTCTGCCACTCTCAGAATTTGAAAGAGAGTATTCCAATCAACAACGTCAAAAGCTTTCTCTAAATATACAAACGCTAGAAACGTTGGATTGCCTTCCCTTCATCTTGCTTCGAAGATAAGTTGTAAGGTCAGTATTGCCTCACGTGTTCCAGTATTTCTACGGAATCCAAACTGATCTTCCCCGACGGTGGCTTCTACCAGTTTTCCATTCGTCTGTAAAGAATTCGTGTTAGTATTTTGCAGCTGTGACTTATTAAACTGATAGTTCGGTGATTTTCACATCTGTCAACACCTGCTTTATTTGGGATTGGAATTATTATATTCTTCTTGAAGTCTGAGGGAATTTCGCCTGTCTCATACATCTTCCTCACCAGATGGTAGAGTTTTGTCAGGACTGGCTCTTCCAAGGCTATCAGTAGTTCTAATGGAATGTTGTCTACTCCAGTGGCCTTGTTTCGACTTAGATATTTCAGTGCTCTGTCAAACTCTTCACGCAGTATCGTATCTTTCATTTCATCTTCACCTGCATCCTCTCCCATTTCCATTATATTGTCCTCAAAAACATCGGCCCTGTATAGACCCTCTATATACTCCGTCCACCTTTTCGCTTTCCCTTCGTTGCTTATAACTGGGTTTCCATCTGATCTCTTGATATTCATGCAAGTGGTTCCCTTTTCTTCAAAAGTTTCTCTAATTTTCCTGTAGGCAGTATCTATCCTACCCCTAGGAAGATAAGCCTCTACATCCTTACATTTGCCCTCTAGCCATCCCTGCTTAGCCATTTCGCACTTCCTGTCGATCTCATTTTTGAAAGATTTCTATTCCTTTTTGCCTGCTTCATTTACTGCATTTTTATATTTTCTCCTTTCATCGATTAAATTCAGTATCTCTTCTGCTACCCAAGGATTTCTACTAGCCTTCGTCTTTTTACCTACTTGATAGTCTGCTGCCTTCACTATTTCATCGCTCAAAGCTACCCATTCTTCTCCTACTGTATTTCTTTCCCCCATTCCTGTCAATTGTTCCCTTATGCTCTGCCTGAAACTCTGTACAACCTCTAGTTCTTTCAGTTTATCCAGATCACATCTCCTTAAATTCCCACCTTTTTGCAGTTTCTTCAGTTTTAATCTACAGTTCATAACCAATAGATTGTGGTCAGAGTCCACATCTGCCCCTGGAAATGTCATACAATTTAAAACCTGGTTCCCAAATCCCTCTCATACCATTATATAATCTATCTGAAACCTTCCAGTATAAAGCCTTCTTTCATGATTCTTGAACGAAGTGTTAGCTATGATTAAATCACGCTCTGTGCAAAATTCTACCAGACGGCTTCCTCTTTCATTTCTTAGCCCTAATCCCTATTCGTCTACTACGTTTCCTTCTCTTCCTTTTCCTGCTCTCGAATTCCAGTCGCCCATGACTATTAAATTTTCATCTCCCTTCACTAATTCAATAATTTATTTTACCTCATCATATATTTCATCACTTTCTTCATCATCTGCAGAGCTAGTTGGCATATAAACTTGTACTACTGTAGTAGGCGTGAGCTTCGTGTCTATCTTGGCCACAATAATGCGTTCACTATGCTGTTTGTAGTAGCTCACCCGCACTCCTATTTTTTATTCATTATTGAACCTACTCTTGCGTTACCCCTATTTGATTTTGTATTTATAACCCTGTATTCACATGACCAAAAGTCTTGTTCCTCCTGCCACCGAACTTCACCAATTCCCACTATATCTAACTTTAACCTATCCATTTCACTTTCTAAATTTTATTACCTACCTGACCGATTAAGGGATCTGACATTCCACGCTCCGATCCGTAGAACGCCAGTTTTCTTTCTCCCGCCCATAGAGCACCAAATGTTCTCAATAGCGGAGAGATATGAAGACCTTTCTGACCAAGGTAGAGTATGGCAATCACGAAGACAGTTAGTAGATAACCTTCCAGTGTGCGGGTGGACATTATCTTGCTGAAATGTAGGTCCAAGATTCCTTGCCATGAAGGGCAAAAATTATTGTCAACGTACCGCTCTGCTGTAAGGGTGCAGCGGATTACTACGGAAGTGGCCTTACTATGAAATGAAATCCGACCCCAAGATATCATATCTGGTTGTCAGACTGTATGGTGGCCAACAGTCACATTGGTAGCCCACTTTTATCTGGGGCGTCTTGAGATACATCGTGGCTGGTCATCGGGGCTCAGCTAGAAGCCAGAATCATCACTGAAGACAATTCTGCTCCAGCCAACGCTCTCCCAGGCCGAATGTACCCAGCACACTGCGAACCATCTTCTGGTTGTACATAGGTCGATGGTAGTCGGCTTAAGGGACGCCATGAAGTCATACTTTCGTCTCTCTAGGTCACCCGTACTTATAAACTCTGTGTTCGGCGATGGTCAGCTCATTTTTGCGAGCATCGTTGAATAGTTGCGTGGTTTCCTATTCATATGTTGATCGATTGGCCTGAAGCAAAGTTTTGAAGCGCGTCTTAATAGCCCTGTACTCATGGAGCCTACGACTGCACTCCGATTGCCCTAGAGTATGTTCGTTCTTCTTCTCGATCGTACCCTTCACCTTAGAGTGGAAAGTTCAAGGCTCTAAGGGATCGTAATCTGATTGTTTACCTTTGTCCTAGGAATATTATGTCCTGTGCTCTTTGCAAGAGTTCAGTTAGTAATTGAGCACCCAAATCTACATGAACGGGAAGCGATTCCATTCTAAATACTCCGAGGTAGACAAATAAGCCATCTCAATCAGATTTAGTGATGCCTAACTCTATTCTGCTTTCCTCAGCTTGTCTTCTGTATCATTGTAATTTCCCTCTTCGACGATAACTGTATTATGGCCACTGTGTGTTAGGAACTGGAGCACTTGTCAACTATTAATTTTAGCTGGTGACATGCGGTTTGCTAAAGTTACATCTATGTTAGTAACTACACCAGCTTATTGTTCGAATGTACTCGGCTGGTCTTCCAGATTTAAAACAATGAGCTGTAGTTCATGTATTGCTTCCTTTAGTACATCCTCTCGTTTGTCAGTTTGCCTACTGTGCCACAGAAATGATTATGCATCTGTTGTCACAAGGAGACACGCAACTTGTCTATATAGAGAAACCGCTCTGACTTTACCTATTTAAGGTACGATAGGGTGAGAGTAATGGTTGCTTACTACAACCTACTTTGTCTGCAGTCCTTCACTTCTATTGTGACCCTGTGCTTGTCCAACAGCGTTGCCACTTTGGGTCACACTGTATTTCCATTCGTAACGACCGTGGCAGTCATTCCCTCATCGTGGCCAGTACCTGTTACTATATCCGCACGAAAATGTGGGAGCTCATTCTTTCTACGGTATGGTTCTTGCAAACAAAACATATTAACACTCAGCTGGTCAATTAGTTTTCGTATTTCAGTCATTGTCAATTTACATCGAGCAGCATTTATCTGTACTATGTTTATCCTTTTACGTGTTTCGACTGCCAACAAAGCCCTTCGGAGAATGAAGGCCTGGTTCAAAGAAAAAGTGTCCAAACCCTTATATAAAATCCACGTATTAATGCTCAGTGTCGAATGGTCCTTTTACTCTCTTAAACGCCTGTCGAAGGAGGCCACATAATTGTTTAAACTCAATGCATATGTTATTTACTCTCAAAAGAATTCTGTGTAGTACATCTGGTGTAGGATACGTAATAGATTTTCCTTTCTGATGCCCACCTCTGAAAATATGTCTTAGAGCAACCTGCAACACACTGGGAGCCTCCAAACTACTTAATAAGACATTCACTTCTAAATTATTATCAGATTTGTATGTGTGTAATTGAAAATCATTTTAGTAGGACTCGAAACATTAGAAATACTTTTTTTGTAATTCATAGTACTACCTGATTTTCACTGCACTTTACTGTTTTGCGATTGTTGTACTCGTTAGTGTTACTAAGGTCACCGCACACTTCTTCAAGCGCAAATGGGGGGAGGGTCTGCAGATGATGTCGAAGCTTCTTGGGTGTCTACTGGTACAGCACATGCGGTGTCAATGTTATCATAACCATCATCATAATCGTAATCATAACATTTGGCGCGAGTTCCTCGTAGATGCGGCGTCGGCCTGGGTCAGGAGAATGCCGTTGCTGGGGTTGCTGCACCGGGAACAGCTCTTCTGTCAGCACCCGCTGCAGCTTGGGTTGATGCAAGTGCTTCACAAATCGTCTCCCCCGAACGAAGTTCACGAACTTCATCTGGTGTGATTTCTCACGTGATGAGCAAGTGCACTACTCAAAGCAGGATACATCACTGAAGACAGTTATACTCCAGCCAATGCGACTCCACCCCGCGTGTGCCCGACACCACTGACAACATGCTATTAGGTGGGTGTAGGTCAATGGTAGGCGGCGAGGGGGGCGCCGTGAGCTCAGCATCCCTTCTGTGAGCCGCCATTTGTTAGTCTCAGAGGTCACTGAAGCATTAGTTGCACTTCAGGTTGTTGATAATGGTGTTCGGGAATCTGTGTGTCTCTCTGGCGATTACTCGGTCCTCTCCGTCAGCTCTCTGGGTCGATCGCTTCCTTCTTGACGCTGTGTTCAGCCATGGTTCACCCGTTCCTGCCTGTATTGTCGAATAGTGTCGTTGCTCCTATTCAAATGTCGAGCCAATAGCCGATTACTCCAAGTGCCTTCTTTTAAATGCTGACATCCACATATATTGAGCGAATAGCCGATTATTCCAAAAGCTTTCTTTTGAATGCTGATATGAGCGTTTGGCATCATTGGCCGGGAGACCCCTTACAGGGCAGGTCCAGCCGCCTTGGTGCAGTTCTTATTACATTCGACGCCACATTGGGCGACCTGCGCGCCGTGTGGCGATGAAATGATGAATAAGACAACACAACACCCAGACCCTGAGCAGAGAAAATTTCCGACCCAGCCAGAATTCGAACACGGGCCCCTTAGGACAGCAGTCCATCACGATGACCTTTCAGCTATCGAGGCGCACTAAATGCTGATATCTACATATATTGTTCAGTAACTGGCTGCGAGTATGGTTATGTCCAACTGAGTACACAGAATGAACTTTAGCAAAAGTTTTAAGCCCTCGTATCGACAAGTACCCTGTTTACTGTGTCTGTGCCCAAGTACGTCGATCGCCAAATCCTTTATGAGTATCATCTTGTAACGTTTGCATCACTCCTTCATGGTGCATCATTTTTTGTGTTAGAGTGGTTATTAGACATTAATAACGAAAGATAAACAGAGTTCCTGTGATAAACGTTTGTAATCAAAGATGTGTGATACTAGCCATCTACGAACCATCGAAAATTGTCACTGTTTAATTCATTTTGATAGGCTTGTTTTCAGTTTATCACAATATGAACATGTCATCATTACGAGGGTGGAAAGCATGCAGCTCTATCACTTATTAGTGTGTCCGTTCCTCGTCTTTATGACTTCTTGAACTCGGCTGAAGATACTTTCAGTAAGGTTAAAGAATCCACCATAGGCGGAACAAAAACTCTAATTTTCCCAAAATATAGTTCATTGGTGAAAATTGTACACTCGTCTGCGCCAACAATTCAAATACAATTATCACTCAAAAGTGACTAACAGGCTGATTTTGTTTATCCAACAACTCAAATCCACGAACTTTGTCGAATTTTCCACAAAATCATACTCACAAAGTTCCACTGCTGCACAGGGAAACCAAATTCCACAAGAGTTTACTTTTAATATGTGCACAGTGACGTAGATCCTAGAAAAAACTGAACACAGTCGATGTTCTGCCAAAGTTTGTGAACCAAATTACAACATCCGATCACGAAGACTGGACGTCGATGGTGCTGCAGAGGCAAGGCGGTGTTCTTGAGGAGGCAGCTGGTCGACAGCAGGAAGCGGATGTCCATCCGTACCTCTGGCTCGACGAGAGCTCACTTTTGCACAGCGATGCGCGGGCCTAAATATTGCCGCACAGCTGGATATCGCGGGAACTTTTTCAGGTCACGTGATTCCCAGATGGGTCGTCCAACCTACCCACTCCCTCACCCCCCCTACCCAACATGGCGCTGCTAGAGACACCTATTGGAACAACCGCAGAACTGTTTTCTTGTTTTCTGGTGTAGAGCAGTAGCGTGGGTTGTAGGCAGACCAGGACTTTTTGCGCCAGATGGGGTGTGACCCATACAGGTGGAACGCCGTGACATGCCAGAGATGTGTGAACTTCTGTGTATGACTAACTGCCCATTCTTCAGCTGGAACCGAAACCAGAAACGATAGCGTTAGTGCACTTTGAGGTCTGGATATACTTTGAGGTCGGGATTTAAGTCGACTTTCAATCGCATTCCAATGAGTTATTGGTTATAAGTGGAACATGGCGCTGGCCAATCAATTTGTAGGACATTATATAAAATGCCTAAAAAGACAAGTCATTGTAGAATGACAGGAGATACTGGACTCATTTGAAGAAAGAAGGAAATGTGAAAATGCAGCAGAAGAAGCAGCAAACGGGAGACACACATTGTCTGCAAACCTCTATATTTCTTTACTCCGCTGTAGTGGGGATACAAAACACTCGGGCAGTATTCAGGAATTTGTTGCAGTACTGTTCTATATAGAGTCCTCTTTGTAGATGAACTACACTTTCCTAAGACTCTCCCAGTAAGCCGAAGCCACTCCTACTACTGTTCTCATGTGCTCGTTTCACTTCATATCGCTTTACGCCTAGAAATTAATCCCCTTGACTGTGTATACGAAAATTACAGTATTATTTTTTTTTCCTTTCATCTGCATTAAGATATATCTCTTTACATTTAGAGCAAGTTACCCTACAGCACACTAAAAGGAAATTCTAAGCCATCGTATACCCACGTACAGTCACAAAACGACGATACAGTCCTCTTACCTCTTATACTAAAAGGTCACCACAAGCCTTAGCAGACCTCTCCCCACCCTATCCGTTGTTGTCCACAAATCATTGCCTCACAGATGCTGCTTTATGACATGGTGTTTTGTCATCCTTACATAAACAATCATGGTCTCCATATGTTTCCCTACTAGACAGTACATTATGCCGTAAAATGTGTTATTCTTCAGCGTCTAAAGCTTATTAATTGCAACAATTACAGCACACCATAACCAAGGAAAACACCCCAACTCCGTGACACCAAATCCTTAGTTCTTCATTTTTGGCGATATACAGGGTGAGTCACTAAATATCGCCACCTAGAATAACTCCGAAAGTATGATGGTAGCTGAGATGACTGTGGGACAAAAGATGTATAGGACAACGGGGGCCATAATATGACGTTGATTTTTTTATGCTAGATGGGGTCGCGTCAGAGATAAGAAGGTCAACTTTGTTTCTTTACATGGGATGCTATAGTTTGGTACTTATTATCTGATAGTGGCTATCGAGACGAATCCAATGACGTGTAACAGCGATGGCCGGCCTATGTGGCCGCGCTGTTCTAGGCGCTTCAGTCTGCAACCGCGCGACCGCTTATGTCGCAGGTTCGAATCCTGCCTTGCACATGGGTGTGTGTGATGTTCTTAAGTTAGTTAGGTTTAGGTAGTTCTATGTTCTAGGGGACTGATGACCTCAGATGCTAAGTCCCATAGTGCCAAGCGCGATTTTGTAATAGTAATGTATTTGAAGGTCAACGAAGGTGAAAAATTTGGCATGAACGACCAGTTACAGAAGGCATTCGAAGTGATGCCCATTCGTATCAAAGCAATGCTGCAATCTTCTTATCACCGACTGAGTGGTATTCCTTATCACTGCGGATTTATCGTAGCACATGCTGTGACATTCTCTCTCGTATATCGTGCAAACAGTAAATATTCACCGAATATGGCGTAGGCTTCCAAGGTGCCATTGACATGTAAACACCATTCCACGGTTTCGCAATACAACTCTAATAGGAACGGTAAGACTAGTATCGTCGAATCAAGCAAATGTGAATGATGTATTCCTTCGAAGAACATGTCGATATGCTTCTCATTTATGGAGAATGCCAACGAAATTCAGTGAGAGCTAGAGACATTCGCTGAAAGATATCCTCAACGTAGTCACCCTACACGATGTACATTTAAATATGTGTGTGATAAATTGAAAACAACTGGATTTTTAATGCATCGGAAACATATCTGGCAAAGGAAAGTTACTAACGAGGAAACAGAAACTGGTACTCTTGCCACTGTGGTTCGGGAACCTTGAGCTAGTTCGTGTCAAATCGCAAGGGAATCTGGCATGAGCCAGAGTACTGTCGTTCATGCTCTGAATCGCCATAAATATCATCCTTACCATACCATTCTCTACCAAGAATTAACTGGTAGACTGATGCGTCGCATTGAATTCTGCAGATGGCTTAGCTTCAGATTTAAAGGAATGACACATTTATTAATTTGATTTTATTTACTGACGAGGCTACGTTCACGAACAATGGAAATGTTAATTTGCATAACATGCATTACTGACAACTGAAGATCCATGTTGGCTGGGGTAAGTTACAAACCAAACACCGTGGTCGGTGGATGTATGGTGCCGGATTCTGAAGGACAGAATTATAGGCCCCTATTTCATCGAAGGAAATCTTAATGGTAGGAAGTACACCACATTCCTGCAAGAAACATTAGGTCTGTTATTGGAAGAAAGAACAAGGAACAGAATGTGGTATCAACACGATAGGTGTGCGGCACATTTTTCGGTCGCGGCTAGAAATGAGTTGCAGAGCCAATTCCCAGATCGTTGGATTGGACGCGGAGATGTGTCATGGCCGTCTCGTTCGCCACACTTGACGCCTCTGGACTTTTTCTTGTGGGGATTCGTAAAAGACATTGTTTATAAAGAAGTTCCAACTACACCGGAACTCTGGTTAATTTTTATCAGACAGTATACGTCTGAAACAGTGCACCCTCATTTAGTTTATCCCTAATGTTCGATACTGTCGTGTTTAGACATTCTTGCAGAGAAGATATCTCGTAAAGTAAATAGCTAATGGTGTACACCTCATTCGTATCTCAACACCAGTTACTTCAAGTACTAGCAACTAATATCAGTAACACGACAAATATTGCTGCCTTCCCTTTCGTTAAGCGCAACTTTCTATTCTCTGCCGATGAAATTCCTCTGTAGACAGTAAAGCAATAAAATTTTTGGGCTTGTGGTTTCGCTGCAGGAGGCCAAGGTTATATAACCACTAAGGCATAGGTATGCCAACGATGCTGCCTGACGACTGTGCAAGGGCGATTAATTATAGCGGAGACCACAGTGGGGTGGACAGGAGGAGAAGGGGAGAGGAGTAGATGAAGAAGGTACCTGCAGCCGGCTGCAAGCAGATTCTGCCGCGCCTGCTGGATTTCTGCCTTGATGTGCGTTTCTCCACCTGTCAAGTTCCAGGTAGTGGGCGTCTCACTCCCTTCACACTCTGGGAACTCACCAGCGGAAATTCGTTGCCCTGATTTCGAAGCAGGCACCGTAAACACTGCAAAATCAGCATAACAGCCCATGCATTCAAACTGCTCACAAGGATAATATGCAGAACAATGGAAAAAGTTGAGGATCTGTTATTTGAGGATCACTTGGAGTTTAGGCACGAGAGAGACAGTTCTGACGTTGCGCTTCATGATAGAAGCAAGACATGAGAAAAATTAAGACACATTCATAGGATTTGTCGAACTAGAAAAAGTGATTGACACTCTAAAATGACAAGACAATCGAAATTCTGAACAAAGTAGGAGTAAGGTACGGGACGTGTAATACACAGTATGTACAAGAACCTAGAGAGAATGGTAAGAATGGAGGAGACATAACGAAATGCTTCAATTAAAAGTGGTGTAAGAGAGGTGATGCTGTCTTTCGCCCATACTACTCACTGTCTACATCGTAGAACCCACGACGGAAATGGAAGAAAGTTTCCAAAGTGTGCTCAAAATTCACAGTAAGAAATTACCATTGATACGATTCGCTGGTGCCATTGCTATCGTTGGTTGAAATGAATTACAGGATCTATTGAATGAAATGAATAGTGTTATGAGTACAGAATAGGTACTGAGAGTAAACTGAAGAGAGACGAAAATAATTAGAAGTAGAAGAGAAACAGAACAGCGAGAAAACATCACAACTTGGGATCAAGAAGTACACGAAGTTATGGAACTTTGTTATCTTGGAAGCAAAACGACCCATCAACCCATCTTGGACGAGGCAAGAAGGACATATAAAGCAGAGTAGCACAGGAAAAGGAGGCGTTCCTGGACAAAGAAATCAACTGGTAACAAACGTATGTCGTAAGTTGAGTACGAAATTAATGAGGATGTACGTTTGTAGCACCGCATGGTACAGAAGTGAATTATTTCCTGTGAGGAAACCGAAAACGAAGAGAATCCAAGCGTTCGCGACGTGTGCGATAGAAGAATGTTGGAAAGAAGGTGGACTGATAAGGAATGAGGAAATTCACATCTACATCTATATCTACGCGATTACTCTGCTATTCACAATGAAGTGCTTGGCAGAGGGTTCAGCGAACCACCTTCAGGCTGTCTCTATACCGTTCCACTCCCGAGCGGCACTCGGGAAAAACGAGCACTTAAATCTTTCTGTGCGAGCCCTGATTTCTCTTGTTTTATCGTCATGATCATTTGTCCCTATGTAAGTTAGTGCCAACAGAATGTTTTCGCAATCGGTGCAGAAAACTGGTGATTGAAATTTCGTGAGGAGATCCCGTCGCAACGAAGAACGCCTTTGTTTTAATAATTTTCATTTCAATTCATCATGTCTGGGCCACTATCTCCCCTATTTCGCGATAATACAAAACGAGCTGCCCTTCTTTGTACTTTTCCGATGTCATACGTCAGTACCACTTGATGCGGATGCCACACCGCACAGCAATACTCCAGAATATGGCGGACAAGCGTGATGTAAGCAATCTCTTCAGTACACCTTTTGCACCTTCCACGTGTTCTGCCAATGAATCGCAGTCTTTGGTTTGCTCTACCCACAATATTATCTATGTGATCGTTCCAATTTAGGTTATTTGTAGTTGCAGGCCCTAAGTGTTTAGTTGAATTTACAACCTTCAGATTCGTGTGACTTATATCGTAATCGAAATTTAGCTGATTTCTTTCAGTACTCAAGTGAATAACTTCACACTTTTCTTTATTCAGGGTCACTTTTCGCACCAGACAGATATCTTATCTAAATCATTTTGAAAGTCGCTTTGATCATCTGATAACTTTACAAGAGGTAAATGACAGCATCAACTGCAAACAGTCTAAGTAGGCTACTCAAATTGTCTCCTATGCGGTTAATATAGATCAGGAACAATAGAGGGCCTATAACACTTCCTTGTGGAACGCCGGATATTACTTCTGTTTTACTCGATGACTTTCCGTCTATTACTACGAACAGTGACCTTTCTGACAGGAAATTACGAATTCAGGCGCACAACTGAGGCGATACTCCATAGGCAAGCAGTTTGGTTAGAAGACGCTTGTGAGGAACGGTGTCGAAAGCCTTCTGGAAATCTAAAAGTATGGAACCAATTGACATCCCCTATCGATAGCACTTATTACTTCATGAGTGTAAAGAGCTAGTAGTGTTTCAAAAGAACGATATTTTCTGAATCCGTGCTGACTATGTGTCAATAAATCGTTTTCTTTGAGGTACTTCATAATGTTCGAATACAGTATATGTTCCAAAACCCTACTCCAAATCGACGTTAGTGATATATGTCTGTAATTCAGCGGATTACTCCTACTCCCCTTTATGGGTATTGGTGTGACTTGAGGAATTTTCCAGTCTTTAGGTACGGATCTTCCTGTGAGCGAGTGGTTGTATATAATTGCTACATATGGTGCTATTTTATCAGCATACTCTGAGAGGAACCTGACTGGTATACAATCCGGACCGAAGGGCTTGCCTTTATTAAGTGATTTAAGCTGCTTTGTTTCACCGAGGATATCTACTTCTATGTTTCTCATCTTGTCAGTTGCTCTTGATTGAAACTCAGGAATATTTACTTCGTCTTCTTTGGTGAAGGAGTTTCGGAAAACCGTATTTATTAATCCTGCTTTAGTGGCACTATCATCAGTGACTTCACCGTTGTTATCGCGCAGTGAAGGTATTGATTGCGTCATGCCACTGGTGTTCTTTATGTATGACCAGAATCTCTTTTCGTTTTCTGCCAGATTTCGAGACATAATTTCGTTGTGGAAATTATTAAAAGCATCTCGCATTGAAGTAGGCGCCATATTTCGAACTTCTGTAAAACTTTGCCAATCTTGGGGACTTTTAGTTGTTTTAAATTTGGCATGCTTTTTTCGTTGCTTCTGCAATAACGATCTGACCCATTTTGTGTACCATGGGGGATCAATACCATCACTTATTATTTTACGTGGTGTATATCTCTTAATTGCTGTCGATACTATCTCTTTGAAAACATTCCCCACATTTTCTATACTGACACGATCAGATCGGAAGGAGTGAAGACTGTCTCTTCAAAAGGTGTTAGTGCATTTTTATCAGGTTTTTTAAACAGATATACTGTGCGTTTCTTTTTCTCCGCAAAATTGAGGAGGAAAGTAACATAAGGAAAACGACGTTTCGAGGCATAAGGAAACAAATTCCATGGTGCTAATACAACAAATAATTGAGAATATGTGCCGAATATGTTTCTCTGAGATGAAGAGACTGGTACAAGAGAAGAAATCGCGGTGAGCCTCCACAAACCAGTCAGTAGAATGATGGAAAATGGAAAAAGAAGATAACTGGTACGAGCTTAGGACTCCACGAGTTTTTTCAGTTTCAGTAAAAACTGCTGCATAAATTAAATTACTGAAATCAATACGATGTAAAAGGTTTAATCTTTAAAGTGGGCATGTTCGCTCTCAGTTCAACGAATATATCGGACCACAGCAACCTGTCGCTTGTACCTAATGGGAATGAAGAATTCAAAGCCGAGACGTACTATGACGTTATTACTAAAGTTTCATCCTACATCAGTTAAAATAATGCATTCTCAAAGTTTTAACGATTTTCAATGTTTTTACTGCCATGGACACAAATTATGGCAGCTCCTGAAGAAAAAACTGCTTTTCGAGTTGTTTTGGAGTTCGCTAACGATTTTCATGGAAAGAATTATTGAATTTAGCTCTACACCTGGTATATTAGTTCAGATTACGGTGACCAACAGACGAGAAAGCAAGCGGTGTTTTCGACACAATGTAGGAAAACAAAAACGAGTTCCTTTACGTCACTGAATACGAAAAATTGAAGGAGGGTAACTATTTAACAGCGTACGTCAGCTAGCAGATATTAGTAAAACAGAACCGCAAAAGAGATGTCGTGATGGTCAGCACGTTTCGTGACAATGCATTGCATGAAGTAAACGCAAATTTTTTTTGCATCTGTGGTAAATATATGAGACGCGTGGCTAGAAGTAGATCACAGTTGCAAAACTATCAAGTGGACAGGAGCAGCCTGAAAAAAGTTTTCAGACCATCACAGACGTTAAGTGCGGGGTTGTTTTCCAGTTATCTTGTATTAGGTGACCTTGACTGATAGTTGTGCATTTTATTATTCCACAAGTATTAAGACAAAAGTACCATAAACTGCTATTGTTTCCAAAAATAATTTTATTTTGCAGGTCTTAATAAAAAGAAGAAAGGTAGCAAATAGATTTAACCCTTCCCTATTACAGAAACTAATTCTTCAAGTCTAGTTAACGAGAAAACTGAAAATGGAATAGATCGACATAAGAAAAACAAAAGTGAAAAGTGGAAGATTTGGCGGAAACATATCCCATGAAGGAAAACTATAAACTGCTACTCGAAAAAGCAAGGCTTACAAATTACTTTAATTTTTTGAATCTCTGCATATTAGTCTAATTTATTAGACACAGTTCCTGAGTTTTCGTCAGTCAGTCAGTCGGCTGTTGATGGTTGGAGTGCTGACTCATTATCTGAGTATCCAGTTATGCTGGCAACTGATGTGATATATATAAGGATCATATCAACCTATACCACATCAACAACAGCCTGAAGATGGCGCATTGAAGCGCTGAAACTGGTTGTAACAAAATAAAATAAAATCATAAGGACGGCTGTAGGTGTTTTATTTTGTCGCAATAGTAAACGGCCGTCTTCCCAGAGACCTCCTGCCAATAGCATGGACATACAAAAACAATATTCCGCATGTCGTTAGCCATGTGTCTACATCCTGTCCTCGGACATCCATTATGTATAATGGCGTTCGTTGGACACATTTTACTTTAAACTCGCTTGCCCGGTGTCGGCGGATAAACACGATACTACAGTGGCTATGTTATTCCGAATTACAGTGAAAAATTCCCTCGGACATGCATGCATGTCCTAAGGAACAGGCACTTCGACGACTACAGCCGTTATGAAATACAAGAAATTTATTCACAGTTGCGTATATGGACAACCATCAGCTGTATAATAGAATGACGACAGTGAAAGCCTCTGCCTGACCGGAACAAAAACCGGATTTCCGGCTTATCGCGAGCGGTCACCTTATCGTTTGACTATTCGATCAGAACTCATGGCCAGGCCCGAACTACGATAGATCGTGAGCCACATGTCTAAATCCTGTACCCGTACGTTAACTATGTACGAGGGTCAGTCAATAATTAAGGAGACAAAATGGTCTGGGGAAAAACTGTTAGTAGGGCAAGTTTGATACTTTCGTGGCTATGAGTTGGTATCATTAGGATGAGTCCTGATCTGCTGATGTATAAAAATTGTTTTGTTTATAACGCTAAAAATAAACTTTTTTTTTCTCCAGACCAATTTATCTCTTTTATCATTGAATGACCCTCGAATATTCCCATACAGAGGAGGCATTTTCCTAGAAAGACAGCTGCTCCGTGCTGGCGGATAAATGCAATACTGCAGTGCTTGTGTAATCCCCAATTACGATGCAAAGTTCCTTCGGACAAGCACGCATCCATGTCCGAAGATACTCGAACTGCAGCGACTACAGCCGTTATACAATACACGAAATACATTTGCAGTATAATCTCGGCAACAAATAGGTTCAATGGCTGTCTGGACGTCAAGATGTACTCACATCAAATACTCGTTTCCTTATTGAAGCAGTAAAATCTATTACAACCATGTAAACATGATCCCTTAATCGGAACAGCATTACGAGCTAATATAGGAAGAACGTAACGGGCTGCTGGTAATAAGCTCCTGATTCGGCTACATACCTAGCTGTAATAGAAATAATGAAAGTAGATCCATGGCACGATAGACAGCAGATATATACTTGCATAGCTCTGAGCCCACGTGATCCCATCGTTTGACAGAACCTTACAAACCACGAAATTGTCAGCGGAATTTGAGGGAAACTGTAACGTCTACATCTGCACTTAAGCTACATTATATTGTGTGGCAGAGGGTAGTTATGGTATATACATAACTTTTTAATAATCCTACCTGATAATGGTCCGACTGATGAACAATACTCAAAAAATTCCGAACGAGTCTTTTGAAAACCACTTCTCTTGTGGATAAGTTAGTTCCCTTCGGATTGTTCCAGGATATCTTAGATACTCCTCTGCTTCTCTATGACAATTTTTTAATTGGTCTTGCCAAACTCGTAACCTATGCACGTGCAGGACATTACATTTATTTACTTGCAGTGTCAACTAGACCAATCGTGAACTGTTTGCATGTCTTCCCGCATTTCGATACGGTTGTCTGTTGTTGCAACCTTCCTGTAGACAACAGCTTCGTCTGACAACCGCCCCGGACAGCTTACGACGTTATCCTCTACGTCATTTACATACAGAGAATTGCAAACATTAATAGCCCTGTAGAGCTCCCCTGGGCTACATATATCGATTTTTTCCCTTTAAGTTAGAGCTCTTATTACTGTTTGCTAGAACGTCCTGAAACCAGCCATTTCATCTGCTACTCGATAAGCTTTTATCAATGGCGTTTCGCGCAGATTTTTTTAGGGGATCACTGGAAGGTTGTCTACAAAGTTTCAAATGACTAAAACACATGGTTTAATAATAGTAAAAAAGAACTACTCTACGGAAATACATTTACTTTACGATTGACTTTGTCTCGAATAATCCATTCTCCGCTCATTAAGATCACAGATTCTGTCAGTGAAGCATTCATTCAATTCATTGAATTCTACAATGCTGTTTACAATGTCCTTCTCGATTGAGAGCGCTGCTACTGCTCTTAGCAGCTGCTGACTCACAGCACGAAGCAGAAAACCTTCAGGTCCGCGTCAGACGATGTCGCCGGTATGGTAACAGTCACTTGCAGGAGATTCGTTGTCTGACTACAATATTTCTGCAAATCATTTAAGAATAGGGATTCCAGAAATTTCTAAACTCATTCCTCGTGTTTGATATCAGAACTTTTGTTCTCAGTTTATTGCCTTCAAGGATGGGATTTATTTTGCAAGACGCCTGTAGCAATGTTTGCAGAAAGTGACCTGCGTACAACACACACTTTTCGGAATTAAATAAATTTGCAGCTACGACATATCTGGTAAATTAAAAGCTTTCGGCAACTTGAGTGACAATGTTATCCCACACAGCTTTCGAAAAAGCCGTTATTTAATTCATTTTCCTGTCCATATCTCTGTGCAAGCTGCAGCAGCTCTCTGCATGTGGAAATCATGTCAGATACGTTAGCTCGATTATATTATTGCAGTCTTCTACCCCTTGTTGTACACACAGTGGCTCAACTATTCATTTTTGTAATTGGCTGTACAATGCTGCATGATTGTAAATACAGACAACCAAAATTGAAATGCTGGTGCCTCCATTTCAGACGTTGCACTGTTGCTGAAATAATTATAGTGGTTTGTCGAGATGGAATCTCAGTTTTCTCCAGGCATTCTACAAGTCACTATTTTCATACACAACTTGCACAGTTCTTGATTTAAAATTCCACCTGGAGTAGGAAACATGGCAGACTTTCTTACTCAGTATGTCAATTACACACTGTGAAGAATGTAGGAAAAACTAAGAATCTCACTAAAGTCTACGAAATATCTTGTAACGTCCCTATTTACCTCTCTGCATAGGTTAAAATCAGATCCTGCGTTTCGGCATAAAAGTGAACTACATAGACATGTTCAAAATGTTTACTCAGAAGAGTCTGTGCACCTGAAAGACTACCACTCGTGACACCTGTTCAATTGTAGCTCTGAGAAATAACTATACTCTGATTTCTCCAAGCGATTATCCTAAAGTTTTTGAACTCTGTTCGCGAGGTGTCTTGAATGTCAAAGACCTTGCTACAGATATCACGTTAGAGGAAACATATCTGACTATTATGATAAAAAGTGAAATTGTTGAAATCTCATTGTCGTACCTGTGCTTACTGGTACAGAATCAGTGACAGCAATTTTCTTTTTTGCTCTGACATAGTAAACACCCATCATACAAGAAAAAATAAAATTTTGAGTACGTTTACATGTGCCTTTGAAAACAGCAGCCTTCTAAAGATGATCGTTACTTTCAGTATCATGTCCAGCAGTGAAACCTAAATGAAATCTAGAAGACGTTGGGAAATTCCTGGATTTGATGAGTTCCTGCATCCATAATTTCCAAGAAGTGCAAGCTCAGAAACACAATAAACTACAACAGATCACAGAGTGTGTAACGATTTTGGCGAATCTGATCATTGTGCCTAGAACCTGTGTATCGGGAGAATGACTGATGCATGCACAGTGACAGATGGTCTGGAAGCGTGTTCATTCGGGTACGTAGTTCCAATTTTCATCCACCAGAGAACAGTAGTGCACAGACACATTCAAGAAACAGGTCAAGAGCACGTTTTTCGAATTATTCTGTTTATTTCCTGAAGCCCTTTTGTTTATTTATCTCTGTACAGTTTTGTATATGCTTTTAGTAGTGTCAGTGATGCGCGAATGTGGTCTAAAGTAAACATGTAGATCACTGCTCTACTGAAGGACGTTGTACGATGGGGAATTTTTTAACATAATATGTCAAGTCAGTTTATGGTAAAAGGAAAGCTAATTCGAGTGCAAATGAAAATAGTTAATAACTTAAAGTATAAACAAAATATCAGAATGCTAAATATTTATTTCGGGAAAAAGTACAGTTCGAAAGCATGTTATTTGTTGATTGGTTGGTCATGAAAAGCGCGGACTAACAAGAGAGAATAATGTTTTTCTATTGGCCTTAAAGAAAACTGACCAATCAGAACAGAGTATTCTTCGTTCCTCATTTCTCTTGGAGATACAGAAAGCTTTCAGCAGTCTAGAGTACTCGGAGCACAACATTTCAATGGTACGGTCGTTTGTCGAAAGAGCTCCGAAGTAAGTTATAATTTGCCGGTTATCGTTGTGCTACACTCCTCAAAAGTGCTTTAAGGTGAAGGCAATGTGCTTTTTAGAATGTACGGATTTTTAAGCAATTTACTGTATGAGAAAAGACAGTAATTCCTCGTGGCATATTGAGCAGATTGGTGACTAAAAACTTGCGTGCATTAGACACCGAAAACTTAATAGCATGGCGAGCATTTCCATTTAAGAACAATCCGTGCTTAGTGCTTAGTAGATTTCATGAAATACGTTGAGATAAACTTGCTAACGTGAATGAAAGTATTTTACGCATACTGTGTTAAGATTAGCACGGTGTTAGAAGTGTACGTATACAATATCAGTGATAAGAATATAGCAAAGTTTTGCCAGTACTTCCACCTTTCACTCGAAATTAAGACCTTTTCCCGATTCTTGAAATAGTTACGTAGTATGCTGCCCTGTGCGAATTGAAATACCGTAGGATTCTGCTCGGCTTTCATACCGCCGATCTGCTGCAGTGAGTTCACTGGTAGCTGCAGATAAAGGACGGAAGGAGCCGCGCCGCCGGAGTGTCTTCCCATTGGCTGCCTACAAGCTCTATCCAGTTGCTGTGTAAAACCACTTTCCCTAAAATGTTGTGATCTGGACAAATCCGTCTTTTTTTCTTTTTGTCTTCTGTGACAAATGTATGAAATCATCAACGCCTCATAACTAAGTACTTTTCTGTCATAGAGGCAGAAGAATGGATGATTTTAAATTTAAAATTTTTATGTACTGTAGTATTCTGTCAGATGGATATTTCTGTGGGATCCACTGCTCCGCTTGCCACAAGACGAACCGACGCTTGCTCGTACTTTGTTCACTAAACGAGAGTGCGACAGGGCGAAGTGAAGGAAAACAGCATTAACCTGGGTCTCGTTCTCTTCTGCTCTTATCTCTTATTGACGATGATATTGAACTGAATGTCTCTGGATGTCTGTTTGTGCAATCTGTAATGATTTTTGTAGAAAATCTTCCTCGATCTCGAACAAGGTCGTAATGCGTGATCATAAAACATGTTCCACATTTCCAGAACCGAAGGGAGTCAGTGATATAGGCCAATAACAATGTGTGTTTGTTGAAAACGCGGTTGACCTGCCCTTTTTTCCAGCCGCTTAGGTGCTTTCGTTGGCCAACTAACTACGAGAAGTTGCTGTTCAAAGAGGAGCTATGACCAGTACTCCATTCTTCGGCTGCGTATATTCCTGTGTGTGATTTCTGTCCTAAAGGTACTAGAAATTTGCGTACAGTAAACGTATCCCATGGCTCACCACATGTAAGTTCTCATAGCTCTGCGTGGTAGTAAGGAACTGGTGCGATTGAAAGTGGGCATTAATGTTAGACTGGAAAAGTTAATTTGAGCTATTGCTTCTTGGATTATTCACTTGTTAGTAAGTTGGCAACACCAGGGATCGTTTCAAAAACAGCAGCATTTTGCAAAAAAAAAAAAAAAAGAGGCTCTGAGCACAATGGGACTTTACTTCGGAGGTCATCAGTCCCCTAGAACACACATCCATGCCCGAGGCAGGATTCGAACTTGTGACCATAGCGGTAGCGCGGTTCCAGACTGTAGCTAATAGAACCGCTCAGCCACCCCAGCCGGTAGAATTTTGCACAAAAGCCTTCCGACAACATACACCCAAAGCGAAAACTATGGGAACGGCAAAACTGCATGCGTCTCGGAGGGACATATATTCCTCATCAGATGCCTCCCGTATTACAAGCATGGAGTTATCTACCGCCAACAGGATGAAACGGAAAAGTGTATCAACTGCAGAGGCTGATGGTTGTTTCAGTAGACAACATTCTGTCGGCATGATACAATCATCGTCAGTCACTGCAGTGCAGAACTGCAGTACTATGGCGTTAATTTAACGAGTAAAATAAACTGACTTGGGAAAGACAGAATGCAAGTGATGTGACAAAACAGTAATTGTCTCGACCTGAAACTATGATATCACCTGTCGGGCTTGAAATGTGACGTATTGGTGTTGTGGCGGGTGACGTCACACGTGTGCGGAGCGTTGGTTTGTCTTCGTTAGGGACGTTTGTATTGTCACCTTATGCTGTGTTTGTAGTCTATATTGGATATGTACATAGTGGTGCAAATTTTGATGGAATGAGCATGTTACTGGATCAACCAGTTTAGTTACTTAAGAGAAAGATGTGTTTACGGTGTTCTTCGCTTACGCTCCTAATCAACTAGAGTTTAAACGTTATCTTTGGTTGTCTTGGTAACGTGAGTACACAGTGATTACAACTTATGTGAACTTCGGCACATATTTTTATCAAACGTGGGCCAACCTGTAATGTAATGAAATTAATAACTTAGCGAATACTAATTGTAATATTACTGAAATAAGGAACGCTGATAGTTCGACAATAAAGAAAAACGAATGTCTTCAGAAGGTTATGGTAAATGAAGCCTGGTTATTCTAACGTAAAGTGTGAAGAATGTGATGTTAGTAATTGAAAGGAATGTACAAAGATGTAGCAGAACTAGTTGAGTTGGGTTGCCTTCAGAATGAAGTCGCTAGATCCAGTTTAGCGCGTAACAACTCACACAAAAAGTATTTACGAGTAATTTCAGGGATTTTGCAATTTTCTGTTGAGCTGTATTTGTGAACATATGTTACTGCATTTTGTCCATCTCGCAATTTAAACCTTTCTGTATCGGTATTGGAGTATTCGTTGTTGTTACCATATTTCGTTAACTTTCGCGGTATTTGCTACTTGTACTGGTATTACTTTTTCGCTCTCTATACTGATATATCTTTTTGTTTTCTGTATTAGTGTCTGGCTTTTAAGTTAGTTTATATTTATAGAGTGATATCTTCGATACCAGATGAATTTATCTAATTTGATGCTTTACTTTTGCATTTTCGATGCAGACCTCTGCATGCTATTCTTCATCGTATTCTTCCGGTTGTTTTGTTTTGTATACGCCAGTATTTTTTGGGCTCTGTAGCATTTACATGAGAATATAACTCCCCAAATTCCCCTTCAGGCCCAATATTTATTATTTCGAATTTTTAAGTTTCTGAATTGATTTTTATATTTTGGTTTTATAGGAACTGTTGAATATGGCGTCCTAATCGCCATTTTTAAATCAAAGTTGTGTTGCATCTTGAGGCTAGTGATGATGTTATTTATCAAAGTGGACGGGTGTTATCGTAGGCTCTCGTCTTCCCCAATAATTCACCATACTTGAGACACAGTGCCTTACCCCCGGCCGCGAGAGTTCGCCCCTGTTTGGTCTTAGGAGGGGAGGGGCGCGCACAGCGCCGGCTGTCACCTCCACATGAAATCACGTAATGCGTTTTTACGTCGCAGGCTGACAGTTATTGGACGGGTGAAGTAATTGCATCGGTTAAACGCTCGAGCGATGTGATGTGGTGCTGTAACGACATAACAACACAAGTTTTCGCCCCAGATGTAAGCATTCCCGTTATACAGTAGTAGGCAAGCATAAGTTCTCTACAGTCTGTAATTTCCTGCAGGCGATTTTATCGAGTGCGCTACTGCCAAGGCACCCATGTTGATTAGTTTGATTCTGTCTAGAGCGAAGATAACAGAATATCTTGTAGTAGTGAATCCTGTCGTAGGTGTTCTACAGATGAGCAGGATGAAGCCAGAGCATTGTCGACTTGTACTACTCTTACATGGGCTGAGTTACTTACGAGAGTGTATACTGTGGAAAGTCATTTTGACTTCTTATGGGAATTTTGTGCATTGTCACCGGGAGACGTGTGTGGAACTCTTTAAAAAACGACCAACGTTTATTTCCCGGTTTAATTATAGGACTATTCTACGAAATGTACGAAACTAGTACGATCAGGAAAAACACGTAGTTCGTTAGATGCCAACTGACGATACATCAGGGTATTATTTTGGTCCCGTCCTGGGTTAAAGAACACACGCTACTAGTCACTGTTATAGAAAGTTATTTAAGTACAATTACTGTTGGCGATTACTTTGATTTTGCAGTGTTATGTGTTATTTGATTGTTGTCAATTTTACAAAATGCAGTAGCTTTGTTTTCACAGTTTGGCTTAGGAGGCCAAAAGTTTCCTTGTGAGACGCTTACGGTTTCTCTGAGAGATAGCTACAGAGTATCCGACAATCGCAGAGGAGGAGTGCTCCAAGCTGCAACTGATTTGGAAATTATTGTATAGTGCGAAAAACTTTCACACTCGACAGCAAGGCCGGCCGGGGTGGCCGAGCGGTTCTAGGCGCTACAGTTGGAACCGAGCGATCGCTACGGTCGCAGTTTCAAATCCTGCCTCGGGCATGGTTGTGTGTGATGTCCTTAGGTTAGATAGGTTTAAGTAGTTCTAAGTTCCAGGGGACTGATGACCTTAGCAGTTAAGTCCCATAGTGCTGAGAGCCATTTGAACCATTTTTTTCGACATCAAGACGTCTCAACATTCCATTTATTGTGATGGAAACAGGAACTATTTGCAGGAAAAGTAGTTATATATGACCTAGTTAACGAATAATAACTTACTACGTGTACATAGTGTTGTTAAGTAAAAGTGCAACAGTATTAGCTACATGGGACCTTTTCAGATTCTAGTAAAATAATACAAATAAGTGTAGACATTCTGAAACTAAGACCGTATTTGAGCTCATAAATCCAACAAAGAAAGGTTCTTAATCAGCACTGGAGCGTTCTCATATAACGAGTTCTGACAGCTGCCATTTAACAACTTTGTGTCGAATTCACCTGGAACACCGAAAAAAGGGTAAAGTATTGTTATATGAATAACTACACCAGCAACACAGATGTTCAAAACTTTCACTAATTAGTAATTAAATTCAGGAGATTTATCGATTTGCCTTGTGTTAATCCCCACTTATGAGTTAACCATAACTTTGGTTTTATTTCAGATACTTCACTGCACATTCAAATGGCCGTAGTAACACTCTCATAGAATTTAAACTTTCGCTTAAGTTTTCTTCAGATTTCATTTTTATTTCGTTTCATTATCCTTCAGTTAATGTAAATCAACCGTTCACATATTTAGCTAACTTTTACATCTTCGGAATATGAGATACCTATTTTCGTCCATCCATTTAACAAATGGGTCGTCCAGTACCTTTAAATTGTATGGCTTTGTGCGCTGTGTTATATTAACGTCACCAGTTTCCACTTTTGATGTAACAGATCAGAGTGCTCCCAATAGGTTCGTCTACTCCCATGTAATGTTAGCAAACAGGGGAGATCGTTGAAGTTTTATTCCTAGCGGACCTGAATAAACTAAATTGCATCAGCTTATCTGTTGTGGTGGCAATATATTTAGAAAATGCGTTAAATGGTACATACCAGCAATCAACTGAACGAAATCACAAGTATACACAAATTCAGGAGGTGTGTACCTAACTTTTTCGTAACTATTAGGATGTGAGTTATTGAAATGTACAAGTCACAGTGCTGTTCAAGGTAGAATGAAAGTGTGTGGAGTTGGAGACGATGTATGCTTGTATTCAGCAGTAGACGGTTATGCTATCACATTATTATGGAAAAAAAGATATTCCGGTCTGGCAGACCTTAAGCACAATGTAACCAAGAACATTCAGAAAGTTACTTATAAAACTGTGACGAATACAATTCACATTACTATTCCATTATCGTACTGCATAACACCGAGACATCTTAAAAAGAAAAATTATTTGTTTCGCCTTATTTTGTTTCCATATCTATAAACTATCAAGTGCAGTACCGAACTACCTATTAATTTTACTTTATGTCACCTTATCCTAGTCTTTTGTGCTGTAGGCCGTGAGTTGTTACCTGCCATTTCCATTTCACTAAGCGTGCTTCTGTAATAAGCAGCATCTGAGTTTGTTTACATACCTACTACTTCATAAACAGGTACACAGATAAGCCAGAAAGTTATGGCCGCCGATCTACTGTCGATATAAATCCGTTCAGGCGATAGTAGCGACACATGGCGAGGAATGACTGCTAGTCAGACAAACGCACAGTGCATGTTGTATATCACAAGGGCAAGAGCGTGATGGAATGGAGTGTGTTGAGTGGTTCGGTGAACACAGTCCCGATTTCCAGTTGATGTGTTGGCTCTTCCGTCTCGACACATCTAAACCCGATCGAAGACATCTGGGCATGTGGCGTCAGAGCTCATGGCACCCCTCCCCGGAATTTACGGATTTAGGTGACTTGTGTGTGCAGATGTGATGCCAGCTCCGTCTAAGGGGTTCAAATGTTGATTACCTTTTAGTTCCTGCGTGTGTAGTGCCATATTACTTGTGGCTCACTGTGTTGAATAGTAGATGTCGGGATTATGGAGACTACTTTGTTGTCCTTAGGAGCAGTGATTTTGTAGTCACTCTAGTCTTTTGAGTGTTATCATTAATGTAATTGATTTTCCTACTCTTTTTAGAATTATACTTAGTGTCAATGATATTTCTGTTAAACGTAGATGGCAAATGTTAATGTTGCACAAAACAGTTTCTTCCATATCCATCGACGGAGAGGTAATGACAGATGCAGCTCGCATCGGGGACAGACTCGAACGAGTTTTATTCCGAAGAACCTTCCATTTGTTTCCATTAATCTACTAAGAGGAACCACCGAAATGTAGATCTTGTTGGTCGGAAGAGAATATGAACCACAGTCAACCCCAATGCGAGCCGTCTACATTACCACAACGCCGCCTGTTGCAAATAAAACAAATAACTAGACTTGTTATATTATCAATCCAAAGGTTTATTCGATTGGTAACTGTGGTTTCAGGTGGTATTGGCCGCGGTATCGCGGTCGCTCATTTTAGCAGCCAGACGGTCTTCTCCAGACGTCGCGTTGGTGGTCACGCGTCAACACATTCAGCGTCTGGCATGGCGGCTCTCAAGAGCTGCGCGGTGTGATGTACAGACCTCCAAGGTGGGCGCGGAGGACACCGGAGTGATCTGCGACAAATATAAATTTCAAAATTATAAACGTCGTCCTATTATGGTGAGTTGATATAACATCTGTAAAGGAAAGTGTTAAATTATCGTAGTACCACATGCTAATAAATGGTCAGTTTCTGTATCCATAGAAGGGATGTTTCTATCCCGCCAACTCAAGAACCCTAGAATACTAATTATCGGAAATATGAAAATTACTGACAGTGAATGTTTGCCTATTTACTCCTCCCGGAGTGTTATCTATTGTGGTGAATTGACCTACTAAATTATTGCATCAGATGGTAGATAGTTGTTACAAGGATCAGAATATTTGTGAGTTAGTCGATATCTCACGCAGACGCATGTATTATCCTCACCTGAACTATATTCATTATGGAACGGAGAGAATTGTGACTGTTGCTAAATCCATCCTTACCAAAATAGTAGAGTTTCTTAAAACAAGTTGTGTAAATGTTCAGTTCAAATTCGGAGAGTTTCAAGGATAAATATGGGACAGAAAGGTAAACGATCATGCAGCATAAGAAATGGGATTAAAATACCAAGTATAATCGTGGGAGGCTGAAGGTGAAACTTCGCTGAGAACTTGATAACTGTTATGGGCGGGAGGGGACGTAGGAGAACGTTTTCTGAAAGGCTCTCCGTCATCTGAAAGTGTAGGCAACGGTATTTTATGTACCATTGATTCTTGAGTTTAAGTATATCCTACCAATACTAGAGCTGAAAGATACATATGCCGCGAAAGGATTTTGTATCTGATCAGAGTTCACAATTGGTATAAAAGAACAGCAGACTATAGGTACCGAGAAAGTTTATGGGTCGACCATAGAATTTTGTAGTCATGGTGATATATCTAAACTGACACCATTTCAGTTATATTAAAAATCGTAAATCTATACTCGAATAATATCTTGAAGGTTCCCCTTCTGAAGGGAGCTACCATGTGATCATGAAATGAGAAATACTCTTAGAAACCAAAATCTGTTGTCCTTTACACAGATCGAAGTACCACTCACCGTAACAGCACCGCCTTAATCCTCCTCCTGCAACCGTCTCTGCAGCAACTCCACGAAAAAGGCGTCCAGTGTGAACAGACGCTCCTGTTGGAAAAGATCTTATTACTTTCATGTTATCTAACACGCGAAGTGATTCAAAATTTGTGCTAGTTCCTGTCATATACAAGTATAACGAATTGTAACATTTACCACAAATTCGCACGGTTCAGGTATCGAAATTAAGAATATAGTAATTCAATTTAGTATCCAACTAACACAATTCGTTTCACATCTCAGATACTATTAATACAAACAAGTAACTAATATCCCATTATCTTTAACATTTTCTGTGTACGACTGGTTAATGATGTACTTCTGAGGTTATGCCGTGTTGTTGTTCCTGCTTTGTGGTCAACATTTCAACAAGTGACCGAGCCATTTTCTTCAGATCGTGAGACGTTTCCTGACTGATATGAGTCAAGCAGAGAGTACATTACCGCAAAGTTCGCAGCACATGAAGTTGATGGCTGGGACGTCCGTTGAAGTATTGTGCACAAAATGAACACAACAATTCGGCCTAACACCCGGAAGCAGACCAGTAACTAGTACCATCTTCGAGAGTAAGTTATCATGTAATGAGAAAACGAAAATTTCACTTTGAAGCCAAATGCTACTATTCCTGATACTGTTCGCATTTATACTAACCGGAGCAGGACGGACTTCTTTCTCTTCCTGCAGCCGCTTCTGCAGAATCTCCTCAAAAAAGGCGTCCAAAGTGAACTGACGCTCCTGTTGGGAAAGAACTTATTAGTTTTATGTCATCCAACACGTGCAGTAATCCAAAATTAATGCTAGTTTCTATCATATAAAAGTGTTACGAAGTGTTACATTTGTCATAAATTGAGCAGTGTACAGGTATCAGTATTTAATAACTAGTAACTCAATTTAATATCCAAGAAACACCAGTCGTGTGATGTCTCAGCAACAATTAATACTAACAAATATCTAATATCCCATTATATTTAACATTTTTCTGGGCACGACTGGTTAATGATGTGCTTCTGAGGTTATGCCTTGTTGTTGTTCCCGCTTTACGGTCAACATTTCAGTAACTGACCGACCCATCTTCTTCAGGTCGTGTGACGTTCCCTGACTGGTATGAGTCCTAGCAGCGTGAACACATTAGTGCAAAGTTCGCAGCACATGAAGTTGATCGCTGGGACGTCCGTCGAAGTATTGTGCACAAAATGAAAACAACAATTCGGCCTAATACCCGGAAGCAGACCAGTTTCTAGTATCATATTCGAGAGTAAGTTTTCATGTAGTGATAAAACGATAAATTCACTTTGAAACCAAATTCTGCTATTCCTACTACTTTGTAATTTACACTCACCGAAACAGAAACGACTTCTTTCTCTTCCTGCAGCCGCTTCTGCATTATCTCCTCAAAAAACGAGTCCAGGGTGAACTGACGCTCCTGTAAGGAAAAGAACTTATTAGTTTGATTAGTCATAGAGCATGCTTGGTAATTCAGAGATAGCACTAGTTCTTTACATGTACATGTGTTACAAATTCTGCAATGTCGTCTTCAACCAGTCGATCGCGTTGGCAGCATATTTAGTGTGCCTCTGCCCCTAGAACATTTTTCACCATAATTCTTTTCAAATGGAGAGGGATGTTACCTTTCTCAAGCATCTCACATAGTTATTTGCTCAGTGTTAACAAAGACCACACCCAATTTACCGGAATGATAAATGGTTAGGATCAACTGTCCATGTCTGGGGTCAGTGATAAGTTTAAGGGGCTTCAATACAATTGTCAGAATTGTTTAAACAGCATTCAGGTTCGATTATCAACATTAGCTTACCTAATGCGACAAGTCCGGATATATTGTGGTAATAACACGGAGGAGAGGATCTAGGGGCAGTGGGATGCAGGGGATAGAGCCAGCATAATGCAGCAAAGGAGCCCTGCAGGGAACACAGCGAGAGACACAGTGTGAGGCTACCCTGCAGGTCAGAGAATATACGACTCTGACATGCTAAAGGCTTTTTCTAAGGGCATCATACTCAAGTTTTAGAATGACGACTATTGTGAACTGTTGAGTGACTAGCACATCCCACTTCGCTCCAGTGATCAACAAATCCATCCATCCATCAGTGACATTCATTGCCGCCGGTACTTTGTATCTGATCACGATCCAGAAGAGCAGTATGCTAACCACATGCTCCTCCATACAGTGACGTCTATTGTCTGACGATGACGAGGCGGTCGATCGGTACCTATGGAACTTCAGAGGAATGATTGGACGGAGTTAGGTAGTTAGGTGGTATTTTATATAATCGTCACAATCATCACTCGTGCAGAGATGCCTATCTAAGACGTGTTATTTACAATGACGTGTCACATGGGATGTTTATAGCAAAAAAATATTCATTTACAGTAAATCGTGACAGTCTGTAATATCAACTGACCACGTTACGTACAATCAGTTAGCTCTCAGACTTTACTGCTTTGCGTGCTATGTCACTGCAATATAACGTGGCTCACCTTTACAGTACCCCGAACAGCGACCAAGTTGTTCTCCAGTCGCAGACCCTCGTCTTTCTCCCCTCCCAAACACCGGGAGAAAAACTTCTTCATGCGGCGGAACATTGCTGTAACGATAACAAACAGCACATTAGACATGACCAGACCGTGTCCACGAGTAAGTTTTGCAGCAATGTCTCACAACTCGATCGCAAGAAAAACCTGTAGCCGTGACGACATGTCTGTAACCTTAGCTTTTGTTAAAAAGCAACTGCTTGTATAAAAAACAACATGTACAGTCTATATAATTGATTGAGCTTATACATTTGTTACTAGTCAAGAATTAGTTACTTTAATTATGTGTCAGTAATTCGTAGAGCATGAATCAAAACAATAACAGTTATTCGAAGTTTAGCAATCGCGTGTTCATTAGGTGTAACTTTTACTCTGAAGAGAATAAATTTGTTTTAATAGCAACTAGCTGAAGGCTTTTCTATTAGACTAAATTTAATTAGCAAGTCATTACAATACTACAATAGTTTCAGATATACAGCTGCTTCGCCGGCCGGTGTGGCCGTGCGGATCTAGGCGCTTCAGTCTGTAACCGCGTGACCGCTACGATCGCAGGTTCGAATCCTGCCTCGGACATGGATGTGTGTGATGTCCTTAGGTTAGTTAGGTTTAAGTAGTTCTAAGTTCTAGGGGACTGATGACCACTGATATTAAGTTCCATAGTGCTCGGAGCCATTTGAACCATTTTTTATACAGCTACTTCAGATATTACAACTTCAGATTTTGTCAACTATTACAGCATGATATGCGGAATATCTTGCCCTGGGGCAGGAACAAGAATTTGTTTTTTATGTGTGTTGGTGGTGGGATGAAGTTACTAAATAATAAACTACGCTACAATCTGATGGCTATACCTTCCTCGGTATATGACGAGAATACGATTTTTACTGCTATCCATATTACCGAGTCAGTATATTCTCTCAGGGCTGCACTGTCCCTTCTTTGTGTCAGTCATCGAGAACCCTACATCTAAATTACACTTCATTGCCATGTGAGCTAAACAGTAAAGTGTACGACGTAATAACTATATCTGTGGTTGATATTTACCCACCGGTTTCTACATGAAGAAAACTTAAAAATAGCTTATAAACAGCTAATAGGTTTAACATTCGACAGTGCTCCAAGTTATTAACTGTACTTCCTTAAGTGACAGGAAAAGATAATAATTTTGCTACAAATCAATGTCGACTCAGTATGACACTACACAGCCGGAACCAACGATAGGACATACCGTATGTATGTGTAATCGAAATGGAGAGTGATAGGTGACACCATTCTATTTGTGAAACTAAGCTATAAATTTGAGAATACATCATTCCAGCAGTTGAACATTGGCAAGAACTCAGTGAGGATATCTCTCTCTACAAGTCAAGCATTTTCGGAACTTTCTGAAGTTGCATTGCATATTGAAAAAATGTACAGGAATGGCTCTTGCCTCTTGGTGGGTATAGTCTATATACCTCGCTTCTGAAACAGAGCGTTCGCTTCATTCAAAGCTTCTAAAGCTCCCCAAGAACTTGTTCTCGAAACACAAAATCCAACACTATAACGCCTGAATCAAAATTATAGAATCTTTTACTCAAGAAACTAATTCGTTTCGATACCTCAACTACTCCAGAGAATACGGAAGCCATTATTATGCAATGGTCGACCACAGTTAAGCTGATTTTTGTTAGCAAACCCTGCGATCAACATTAGGCAGCAACCTCGATAACTGCAGAGAACAACGTTGTACTGGAACGTCGATATCAATTTTTTAAACAAGAATTTCATATTATGGTGCCAAGTCAACTCTGTATAACTATACACAGTTGTAACCAGTTTCCAACATGTTTTCTTCTTCGCAAACGGAAGATAAGTCTAGCAGTATAACCCTGCAACGATCATAGGCAATATGTAAATGTAATCGACGAAACAGGAAGGTCGGTTACACTAGTTTCATTGTGAAAGTAAAAATTAATGTAACTAGAGACCGCTCTGAGTCTACCACAACAACGACAGATAACTTTTACTAACAGTCCGATTATATTATTGGAGAAGGCGATAACAAGATAGACTATTACGGTCGAAAACAAAAATAAAAAATATTTTGTAGCGGAGGCGTTGCGCAGCTTTAATGAATGTTAACAACTGTATTGTGCAATAGACAGCTACGACGGTACGTTTCATTAGGGACCATCGAATTTGGTCTAAAATCAGACCATCATCGATCCCGAAAACCGTCTCAGCTATGCTTTCACGTATATTGCAATAGCAGTTATCAAACGTAGATAGCTCGACCATTGGTATTATCTGTATAGACATTACATTGGTAAAAATGTCTATGAAGTTAAATGGACATAATGGACATGACAAGTTAACGTCAATGACGGAACACTGTACATCCGGAATTGCTATTCCTATTACGCAAGTTCATAGTTGAGATCGTTTTTAGGCTTGATGAAGGTCTGATCCTCGACCGAAACATACATTCTCTCATAAAATGTACCGTTATAGCTGTGATTGCATAATGCAGTTCTTTCGAAGAGCATATAAAATGAAAGTAACGACACTGCTGCAGAAACTGACTGGGCAGAAACATAAAGTAAAAGTTTATAAATCTAAGATCAATATAACGAAAAAATCGAATAATATCTTACACCAATTCCTCTAGAATAAACTCAACGGAAATATAACGAAAACACAAAATTTTATTCCAATAATTCGCTTAATCTACACAGATTAATCGAAGACAAGGATACAATCACACATCCACAAAATAACAACATAATAGAAAAATAACATGCACAAATTCTTGCAGAATGAACCAAAAGAAAAGTACGCTGCACCTATATAGCCCTAACAAAGACAGCAATACCACACACATCCCCATATAACGACATAATCGATAAATAACACACTGGAACTATTCCATAATAAACCAAAAATTATAAACCCCCCAAAAAAACAAAAAAAAGAAAATACGCACAAGAAAACTCCATATAACTACGACTTTATCGAAAAATAACACACACAAATTCCTCAAGAATAAACAAACCGAAAATAAATTCAAAAATTTGGTATCACACTACAAACGAACGTTAACAGGTCAAAAAGTACCATAGAACAAAAAGAATCAGCCACTGGCAACGACAATAAGAACCCTACAAAACAATCGATTTCATATACGCTACCCTCAGCGGCGTCACATTCGAAAAAAGCAGCCAACTATTAATAAGTTAAAAAATTATGACTAACATTACTACTCGTTCCTCTCAGGACAACTTCTTCAATGTACTTAGGTTCACGGCTAACAGCACCGTAGACAATTCTCCCATATTACAAAAATAGCTAAAGAATTGCAACAATCAACATGATAAAAATTATCATTAATCACTTCACTCACAAAAATTTATCTTCTGCTCTTAAGGTACTGCCTAACCTCACCATCGTATATCGTGCGAAATACAGAAAGAAACAGTTAAATATATGTCAGAAAAAAAAGAAACAATAATCGCTAATAGTTTCTCCATTGATAATATAACCTGTGGCCTCAAGTTACCCCCTCCCCCCAATAAACAACACCATCGTATATCACGACATATTTGCAATTAACAGCATATTTTACAAACTATGTAAATTACAATAGTAACTAACACAAACACAGATAGCATTTAATAACAGACCGCTTACACGCTCTGCAACGTAAAGTCATGACGTCAAGAGGACGTCATGGTTGAAACCACACGGATAGAATCTAAAAGAGCACTTGACAAAGTTGTCACTGTTGAACTAAGCTGTTAATCTGAGAATACGTGATGAAAGCACATAAACTTAAAAAAAATGCTATTTCACGTTATTACTGTTAAGAACTTCATATTCTGTAATCACACCACACTCCTCCACATGCTTCAATTTACCAGTACTTCTCCACTTATACACATTCATTTATTAGCTTTTAAGATATTCTTACTCGAGATGACTGTGTATACTCAATAAATATACAAAGGTAAATCAATAGCTCATACCTAGTGCGGGTACGATGCAGCTGGCCTCTGAAGCCGGCGTTCGCTTCGCTGAGAGCTTCTAAAGCTCCTCAAGAACTTTAAAATGTTTTGCTAGATGTGCTCGAAACACAAAATACAACACTGCAATACTTAATTCACAACAGAAGCTTCGTACACTCAATAACTCGCAGAACGAATTCGTATGAATACTTCGAGTACTCTAGAGAATACGGAAGTAATTGCTAGGCAACGGTCCACAATGGTTCAAGAGACATGGCATTGTTGTTAGCATACACTGTGATGAACATTAAATAGCAACCCCGGTAACTACAGAGCACATCACTATATAGAGACGTCGATATCCATGGTTAAATAAGAACAGCATTTAAATGTTAAACAATTTAAATCTATGTAAGACGAAATAACCATGTTTTGGGATCGAAAGATATCCAGAAGTATGTAAATAATGAAACCGCCCGAATAGCCTATAGATTCCCATTGGAATTCTTATTTAGCAGTTCGAGGTGCGTGAGAAGAGTAATGACACTGACAATACTCTGAGGGATCTGGCCGCGCTGTGTTGTTCTACTGCTGTAAAGAACGGTTTGCAATCTCTTCTAGTTGCTGAGTACGCCGTCACATGGTTTTTGAAAGCGCCATCGGGGAAGTTGTGTTTTTGTTGCATGTTGTAAAAGTGGAAAAGTGTAATTTAGAGCAATGTTATGCCATCAAGTGTTAAACTTGGGGCACCAGCGAGAGTGATCTTTTCAGAATTGAAACAACCCTACGGGGAACATTCCTTATCAGTAGTCCAAGTTTCTGTGTGGCACATATCATTTCTGGAAGGCCGAGAACACGTTGAAGATGGACCTCGTTCAGGGTAGACCTTCAGCTTATAAAATCGACGAAAACGTCGAAAGTATGCGTTCTCTTGTGACATCAGACCAGTGTGTAAAAATAAAGGTGATGGATGACATGGTTAAACATTTTCAGCATGCATCAAATTTGCATCGGAGTTTTGCACGTGCGAAAGATTTATGCCAAACGGTGCCAAAAAACCTCACAACTGAGCAGGAGGAGAATGGAAGAAACGTGTGCGTTGTCCTCTTGCGAGAACTGCCCATGGCCACGAATGGTTCAGTTGTGTAATCACAGGTTATGAATCCTGAATTTCAAAGTACGATCCTGAGACCACGTGACAGAGTGAGGAGTGGAACACTGTGGAATCTCCTCGACTGAAATGAGCTCGAATCATCAAGTCAAAGGCCGAAGAAAAACTGATTTGCTGTTATGACAGATTTGCTTTTTTCCATATAGATTTGTTCATCCAGGACGAACCGTCAAACAGCTGTGTTACAACGATGTCCTGGAAAAGCTCAGGAAAGAGGTGAATCGCCGGCCTGAGTGGCCGTGCGGTTCTAGGCGCTACAGTCTGGAACCGGGCGACCGCTACGGTCGCAGGTTCGAATCCTGCCTCGGTCATGGATGTGTGTGACGTCCTTAGGTTAGTCAGGTTTAATTAGTTCTAAGTTCTAGGCGACTGATGACCTCAGAAGTTAAGTCGCATAGTGCTCAAAGCCATTTTTGAAAGAGGTGAATCGAGTGAGATCAAACATTGCAGATTGGACGGCGCATCATGATAACGCCCCATGCCACATGGCCACTTCCATCACGGATTTTTTGACTTCAAAAGGCATTCCTGTTGTTCCACAGACCCCCCCCCCCCCCCATTCACAGAAACGTGGTAACTGTGACTTGTTTTTTTTCCAATTTCGGAAAATGTCTTAAAAGGATTTCATTTTGGGACTCTGGAGAATATTTAAGAGCATATGACCGACATGGGAAATGCCCTACCAGTTGAAGGCTTTCTACGCTTCTACCGACACCGAGGAACAACGACTTCGCCGGCCTATAGCTGCCGATGGGAACTAATTTGCAGGAGACATTATTGTCGTTTGAAAGAAATAAAACCTTGGTATATTAGAAATCAGTCTCACTGCTTTTCTCACACGCCTCCTACTATAAGATATTAATTCCCATATCTTGCGTAAGAGAAGAGAAAAACTCTTTTGTTAAGCTGCCAGCTTCCCTCGATACGATGCAGTGCACTTGCCAGGAGTTCCAAAACAAAATTTTTCTTCACACACGGAAAAAAATTCCAGCAACACTAATCTCCAGCATCGCAGGGAGTACGTGTGCGTAATTCACAAGAGAGAAAGATTGCTTACACCGTCATCATTGTGGAACTAAGCATTTAATTTGATAATACATGATGCATGGGCACGAACTTCGCCAAAAAGAAAGTACAGAAATCTGCCTCTACAAGTAAACATCCAACCTTTGAAACTGCGTAAAAAGTAAGACAATGTTCTATTTCACACTGCATACCGTTAATAACGGCATGTTCTGAGATGATACCACACTCCAGCACCCGCATCAATTTTCCAGTAATTCTCCGCTATATACTCAGCCATTAACAAGTTTATACGATATTCTGTATGACAAATAAATAGGTGGTAGTTAAATCAACGGCTCATACCTCTTGCAGCACAACGCAGCTCGCCTCTGAAGCTGGGCGTTCGCTTTTCTGAAAGCTTCTAAAGCTCCTCAAGAACTTTAAAATGTTTCGCTAGATGTGCTCGAAACACAAAATGCAAGACTGCAATATTTAATTCACAAATGAAGCTCCTTACACTCAATAACTCGCAGAACGAATTCGTATGGATACTTCGAGTACTCCAAAGAATACGGAAGTAATTGCTACGCAACGGTCCACAACGGTTTACGTGAGATGGCATTGTTGTTTACATACCCGAGATCCTCCCCTGGTAGCTGAGTGGTCAGCGCGACGAAAGTCATAACTAAAGACCCGAGTTCGATTCACGAATGTGTTGGGAGATTTTCTCCGCTCAGGGACTGGGTGTATTGTTGCCCATATCATCGTTATTTCATCCCCATGGACACTCAAGTCGCCGAAGTGGCGTCAGCTCAAAAGACTTGCACCAGGGGAGTGGGAGGCCCTAGCCACACGGCATTTCCATTTTATCAGTAAACCGAAATCCCAGTAAAGCAATATCGTTTAGCAACGTGGATATAAATGTTAGACAACCACTGAAACAAAATATTATATAAGTCAATTGTACATTTCAACTTTTCATAAAATAGCATCGAAGCATAACGACGTCGAATGCTGATGCCCTCGATCCCGCTTTTAGTCATGTATTGAAATGTTATGTCACGCGTAAAAATTGATTCCTTCAGCGCATGTGTCCTCCACCAGATTCGACGTCCGTTTGTGTGACTCCACTATTTGTTTCCTAGTGTAATGATTTTCTATATTGAAACCTAGTTGTCAAGGGAAGGCCGTAATCACTTACTATTGGTTACCTTTAACAGTTACACACATTTCTTATTAAAGAAGTAGTTCCAGACTCAACAATAAATTAAAAAATATCACGCTTTATTAATGAAGGAATAAACGGCAGTGTAAATAATAGTGTTTTTAGTGCGATACAATTTAGCAAATCACCATAAAATCCTGATACTGATAACGTTTAAAAAGAAAAAAAAAACAAGGCACTGTGATGATGACTGAAGGCCTCACACTCCAAGAAAGACAGTAAATTAAGAATGTTTAAGAACTCGCTGCAATTACAACTTACAGGTATTGAAATATTAAAAGTAATAGCCCACAAACACAGTAGAAAGTATCAGACGCCAGGAATGGCAGAAAATAAGGTTTTAAGGCTTACTGCTAAAACAGAAATATCAAATTAATTTTTCACAGCAAATGACCACAATCATGACTGAAGGCCTTACACGCCAGGAACGGCAATTATATAAAAAATTTAGAAACCTACTGTGAAACAGCAAATAAAAGCAAAGGTTAATTAAAAGAATCAAGCAATTGACCACGAAACAGGTAAAATAATATGATGATAATCTTGTAACACAACCCTTACACTGATACGGTCTGGCCTGCAACGGAGGGTGGAAACCTACAAACAGCACCAACGCGAGCACCAGCACGGCTCATATACCCTTCGATTAATCTCCTCATCGCGAAAATGGAAGACTTGCCAATGGGACGGATCACATGTCTCATACATATTTTTATTGGCCTTGTCCATGTTTTTACTACTTTGTTAATACAATCAAATTATAAATTGAACGAGTGTCCTTTTTATACAGGGTTGCCCATTGATAGTGACTGGGCCAAATATCTCAAAAAATAAGCATCAAACGAAAAAAGCTACAAAGAACGAAACTCGTTTAGCTTGAAGGGGGAAACCAGAGGGCGCTATGGTTGGCCCGCTAGATGGCGCTGCCATAGGTGAAACGGATATCAACTGCGTTTTTTAAATAGAACCCCCATTTTTATTACATATTCGTGAATTACGTAAAGAAGTATGAATGTTTTAGTTGGGCCACTTTTTTCGCTTTGTGATAGATGGCGCTGTAATATTCACAAACGAATAAGTACGTGGTATCACGTAACATTCCGCCAGTGCGGACGGTATTTGCTTCGTGATACATTACCCGTGTTAAAATGGACCGTTTACCAACTGTGGAAAACGTCGATATAGCGTCGATGTATGGCTATTGTGATCAAAATGTCCAATGAGCGTGTGCTATGTATGCTGCTCGGTATCCTGGACGACATCATCCAAGTGTCCGGACCATTCGCCAGATAGTTACGTTATTTAAGGTAACAGGAAGTGTTCAGCCACATGTGTATCGTCAACTACGGCCTGCAACAAATTATGAAGCCCAGCTAGGTGTTTTAGCTGCTGTCGCCGCCTAACCGCACATTAGTAGCAGACAAATTGCGCGAGAATCGGGACTCTCAAAAACGTCGGTGTTGAGAATGCTACATCAACATTGATTGCGCCCGTACCATATTTCTATGCACCAGGAATTGCATAGCGACGACTTTGAACGCCGTGTACAGTTCTGCCACTGGGCACAAGAGAAATTACGGGACGATGACAGATGTTTTGTACTCGTTCTATTTAGCGATGAAGCGTCATTAACCAACAGCGGTAACGTAAACCGGCATTATATGCACTACTGGGCAACGGAAAATCCACGATGGCTGCGACAAGTGGAACATCAGCGACCTTGGCGGGTTAATGTATGGTGTGGCTTTATGGGAGGAAGGATAATTGGCCCCCATTTTATCGATGGCAATCTGAATGGTGCAATGTATGCTGATTTCCTATGTAATGATCTACCCATGTTACTGCAAGATGTTTCACTGCATGACAGAATGGCGATGTACTTCCAACATGATGGACGTCCGGCACAATCTCGCGTGCGACTGAAGCGGTATTGAATAGCGTATTTCATGACAGGTGGATTCGTCGTCGAAGCACCATACCATGGCCCGCACGTTCACCGGATCTGACGTCCCCGGATTTCTTTCTGTGGGAAACGTTGAAGGATATTTGCTATTGTGATCCACCGTCAACACCTGGCAACATGCGTCAGCGCATTGTCCATACATGTGTGAACATTACGGAAGGCGAGCCACTCGCTGTTGAGAGGAATGTCGTTACACGTATTGCCAAATGCATTGAGGTTGACGGACATCATTTTGAGCATTTATTGCATTACTGTGGAATTTACAGGTAATCACGCTGTGACAGCATGCGTTCTCAGAAATGATAAGTTCACAAGGGTACATGTATTACATTGGAACAAACGAAATAAATTGTCCAAACGTACCTACGTTCTGTATTTTAATTTAAATAACTTACCTGTTACCAACTATTCGCCTAAAATTGTGAGCCATATGTTTGTCACTATTACATCGCCATCTATCACAAAGCGAAAACAGTGGTCCAATAAAAAAATTCATATTTCATTACGTACTACACGAATAAGTAATAAAACTGGTGGTTCCTAATATAAAAAACAAAGCTGATATCCGTTTGACCTATGGCAGAGCCATTTAGCAGGCCAACCATAGGGCCATCTGGTTTCCCCCTTCAAGTTTCGTTCTTTGTAGTTTCTTCGTTTGACACTTATTTCATAAGATATTTGGCCCGGTCACGATCAGTGGACCACCATGTATATTTTAATTGAAGTTCTCCTAAAAAGAATCATTTTAAAAGGCGAACTTCAAAATAAGCTAGGCTGGGTTTGAGAACAGAGGCCCAACATGCTGCCTTGAAAGGTACTCTTCCGTTTTGGAACTTTTCCTTGAATTCCCAGGCGGAAGGATACCAGCCGGAAGGTAAGATGCTGCATAGATTCTCCGTAAGGTCACCAATGCGATGTCGAGGCAGGGGTGGAGGCAGTGGAGGGAGGAAGTCTCCTTGTCACCGAGTCCTGCCTGCTGTTTCGACGTCCTAGGCAACCAACTTCAGGTCAAGCTTGATCGGATCATAGTTGGAGCTTTTCGCAGCAGCTGGCGTCATATTAAATTACCCACGGAGATGATGCAAATCGTAACTATAGGTACCTGTCGTTAGATAAGATTAGAAAAGTCTACATTTCAACAACATTGGCTTGTAGCATTATGTTACAGTCTGTTAAGCAGAACATCTCCTGCTCACTCTCCATTGCCACCATACGCCTACCGTCATATCACTCAGTTATCCTTTCAAACCGGACGTTCTACAATACAGTACCGTGCAGTGGAGAGCTTCACTCATTATCACAATGCATGCATATTTCACGTAGGGAAACAACAAGTAATTTTTAACGTTATCAGTGTTAGACGATCTGTTTCAAAAACTAATGAAAGTATAAATAGTTTTATCATTTCAAATTTGTTCGGTGGTTCAGGAAGTAAGTATCAGTCTAGGCCACAGGGTTCTATCCGAGGTTTGTCACAAGCATTTTTTTTTTTTTTTTTTACATTTACCGCTTCTTTCAAGTTCGACAATGATTTCTGTTAAAGTGATAAATGCGAGGTTAGTCTATGGCTTGTATTCCATGTTAAACTGCAGAGCCACCTGTAACAGACTCGCTAAATCAATTACAGGAATGGAGGAAGCAACACTACCAAACTACTACGGTGTTCGAACCAGCTTTCATATTGTTGATTCGAGTTTTACTATTACATTTATACATTACATCGATTATCCTTGTATACTTCAGTAATATTTTTAAGTACATTTGAGTGATTAGCTGAGTATACACTCCTTTCCCCTCAGAGCGAAGGAATAAAATTACGCTAAACAAAATTTCCTTCTTTTTAGATTAAATAACACAATGGGATTATGTGTTAGATAATACTCTGGAAAGCATAAATAAAAATTTTATTCCTTATCTTCTTTTTCCTAAAAACATTAAAACTGTCGTACAAGACATACTGTTGTTGTTGTTATGGTTTTCAGTCCGAAGATTAATTTGATGCTGCTCTCCCCCCCCCCCTACTCTCACATAGCTGCAAAACTACTGTAAATTGCATCCAGAAAAACCGGTTGTTGTCTCAGGTAGGGTCCTATCAACCAATCCCAGATATATCCTGGTATAAAACATGTGGAAACAAAATACATTATCTGTCGCCTAAAGGGACACTATTTTTTTTCTCGGATGTCGATGTCCGAAACTTCATGTCATAGCTGCCAAAAGGCGGCAGTGTCTGACGACGCAATAAATGCATCAGTTTCTCTTTAAGGGGACCTGGACGTGCACGGGCTGCATTTTCATAGCTCGCTCTCAGTGCACATTACTCTTCATCTACAATGAATAACATTAACTCAAGCTGTATAAGGATATTTATTAAAATATCTCCTACAGTTTAAGAATTACAGTATTTTGCCTAATAGGTGTTTTTATAATACACTTCCCATTCAGGTACCATTTTCTGGTCCATCATCAGTCTAATAGCATTCAGACTGTGACAGACTGCTGTCAACATTCACAGGAACACATTATGCCTCTCGTTTTGTAGTTTGGAGTATATCGGAGGAAATCGGAAAAGCCTTATTATACCACATTATTATTTTGTCTAAAAATTACCGATAAAATTATATACAGAATGACAAACATAGATCATTTCTGCGATGTATTACGCACAATACAAAGAAGCTATCCCATTCTTCACTTGAGGGAAATTTGGTGAACATGGATGAAACCATTGAGAAGTTATATGTACCTAATTTTCTGAAAACGTAGTTTCGAGAAAATGAGAAAAGAATATTCACAGTGTTTTTGACGCATCGTATGCCTCTTTCAGACATTCCAGCAGCATAATCTTCCTTGCCAGCTGCTTCTTTATTATCTGTAGACTTCTTCAGGGGCCTTTTCCTTACACTGGCTTCCACAGCTTCAACTACTCGCTGACAATCTATGGCAGTTAGAGCAGCTATCCTATTATTTGCTGGCTGGATGCCTAATTTGTCAATTACTTTTATCCTGATGGTTACACCATCATTGAAACACATGACAGCATCCATCGCACCCATTTTGAGTACTGTCCATCCAACAAACACGGTTTTTGGCACTCGTTGCCACACGCAGATGTTGAAACTCTCATTAGGGTTTTGCGTACGGCCATGTAGACATTTGCTGAGTAATTTTGTATCTGAAAGGTCCCTGCATATTGGCTTTATTGTTTCCATGACTGTGGCAGGCAAGACATGTGTATGGTGCTATTCCTTGCCTGTCGCATGAGCGTGGCTGGTTTGCAGACATTTGTTCAAAGAGCGTTTAAGACCAAATCAACAACTGAAAAGTTGATAAAAAATACATTTTTTGAAACGGGATAAAATTGTCTTTCATATGGTGACAAGAATTGTTTTCGAAAATTTCAGACATTTCAAGTCCAAGTTCACTTAACAATTAGACATATCAAGTACACTTTCTGAAAAATTAAAGAAAATACGACGCAACAAGAAGGAATTATACCAATGGCGCGGAAATCAGTGGATGTGATGTTCATGTACAGACAAATGAAGCAGTCCCTTTTCAAAAACTGAAGGGTTTATTCACGAAAAAGAGCTACACAAATTGAGCAAGTCTGTAAGAAATTATCTATGTCTGGCGCTTATGCAAGTAGCTGTTCGGCTGGCATTGATTGATAGACTTGTTGCATGTCGTCCAGAGGGATATAGTGCCAAATTCGGTCCAATTGGTGCTATAGATGAGCAAAATTCAGAGTTGTTTGTAGGGCCCTGCCCATGTTGTTGTTGTTGTGGTCTTCAGTCCTGAGACTGGTTTGATGCAACTCTCGATGCTACTCTATCGTGTGCAAGATTCATCGTCTCCCAGTACCTACTGCAGCCTACATCCTTCTGAATCTGCTTAGTGTATTCATCTCTTGGTCTCCCTCTACGATTTTTACCCTCCACGCTGCCCTCCAGTACTAAATTGGTGATCCCTTCATGCCTCAGAACATGTCCTACCAACCGATACCTTCTTCTAGTCAAGTTGTGCCACAAACTCCTCTTCTCCTAAATTCTGTTCAATACCTCCTCATTAGTTATGTGATCTACCCATCTAATCTTCAGCATTCTTCTGTAGCACCACATTTCGGAAGCTTCTATTCTCTTCTTGTCTAAAATATGTTTCACCTCCATACGTGGCTACACTCCATACAAATACTTTTAGAAACGACTTCCTGACACTTAAATCTATACTCGATGTTAACAAATATCTCTTCTTCAGAAACGCTTTCCATGCCATTGTCAGTCTACATTTTATATCCTCTCTACTTCGACCATCATCAGTTGTTTTGCCCTCCAAATAGCAAAACTCCTTTACTACTTTAAGTGTCTCATTTCCTAATCTAATTTCCTCAGCATCACCCGACTTAATTCGACTACATTCCATTATCCTCGTTTTGCTTTTGTTGATCTTCGTCTTACATCCTCCTTTCAAGACACTATCCATTCCGTTCAACTGCTCTTCCAAGTCCTTTGCTTCCTCTGACAGAATTACAATGTCATCGGCGAACATCGAAGTATTTATTTCTTCTCAATGGATTTTAATTCCTACTTCGCATTTTTCTTTTGTTTCCTATACTGCTTGTTCAATATACAGATTGAATTGCATCGGGGAGAGGCTACAAATCTGTCTCACTCCCTTCCCAACCACTGCTTCCCTTTCATGTCCCTCGACTCTTATAACTGCCATCTGGTTTCTGTACAAATTGTAAATAGCCTTTTGCTCCCTGTATTTTACCTCTGCCACCCTCAGAATTTGAAAGAGAGTATTTCAATCAACATTGTCAAAAGCTTTCTCTAAATATACAAACGCTAGAAACGTAGGTTTGCCTTTCCTTCATCTTTCTTCTAAGATAAGTTGTAATGTCAGTATTACCTCACGTGTTCCAGTATTTCTACGGAATCCAAACTGATCTTCCCCGACGATGGCTTCTACCAGTTTTCCATTCGTCTGTAAAGAATTCGCGTTAGTATTTTGCAGCTGTGACTTATTAAACTGATAGTTCGGTAATTTTCACATCTGTCAACACCTGCTTTCTTTGGGATTGGAATTATTATATTCTTCTTGAAGTCTGAGGGAATTTCGCCTGTCTCATACATCTTCCTCACCAGATGGTAGAGTTTTGTCAGGACTGGCTCTTCCAAGGCTATCAGTAGTTCTAATGGAATGTTGTCTACTCCAGTGGCCTTGTTTCGACTTAGATATTTCAGTGCTCTGTCAAACTATTCACGCAGTATAGTATCTCCCATTTCATCTTCACCTGCATCCTCTTCCATTTCCATAATATTGTCCTCAAGAACATCGGCCCTGTATAGACCCCGGAATACTCCGTCCACCTTTCCGCTTTCCCGTCTTTGCTTATAACTGGGCTTCCATCTGAGCTCTTGATATTCATGCAAGTGGTTCCCTTTTCTTCAAAAGTTTCTCTAATTTTCCTGTAGGCAGTATCTATCTTACCCCTAGGGAGATCAGCCTCTAAATCCTTACATTTGCCCTCCAGCCATCCCTGCTTAGCCATTTCGCACTTCCTGTCGATCTCATTCTTGAGAGGTTTCTATTCCTTTTTGCCTGCTTTTGTACTGCATTTTTATATTTTCTCCTTTCATCGATTAAATTTAGTATCTCTTCTGTTACCCAAGGATTTCTACTAGCCTTCGTCTTTTTACCTACTCGATTGTCTGCTGCCTTCACTATTTCATCGCTCAAAGCTACCCATTCTTCTCCTACTGTATTTCTTTCCCTCATTCCTGTCAATTGTTCACTTATGCTCTCCCTGAATCTCTGTACAACCTCTGGTTCTTTCAGTTTATCCAGATCCCATCTCCTTAAATTTCCACCTTTTTGGAGGTTCTTCAGTTTTAATCTAAAGTTCATAACCAATAGATTGTCGTCAGAGTCCACATCTGCTCCTGGAAATGTCATACAATTTAAAACCTGGTTCCTAAATCTCTCTCTTACCATTATATAATCTATCTGAAACCTTCCAGTATACAGCCTTCTTTCATGATTCTTGAACCAAGTGTTAGCTATGATTAAGTCACGCTGTGTGAAAAATTCTACCAGACGGCTTCCTTTTCATTTCTTAGCCCTAATCCCTATTCACCTACTACGTTTCCTTCTCATCCTTTTCCTGCTCTCGAATTCCAGGTGCCCATGACGATTAATTTTTCGTCTCCCTTCACTAATTCAATAATTTCTTTACCTCATCATATATTTCATCACTTTCTTCATCATCTGCAGAGCTAGTTGGCATATAAACTTGTACTACTGTAGTAGGCGTGAGCTTCGTGTCTATCTTGGCCACAATAATGCGTTCACAATCCTGTCTGAAGTAGCTTACCTGCACTCCTATTTTTTGTTCATTATTGAACCTACTCCTGCATAACCCCTATTTGAGTTTGCATTTATAACCCTGTATTCACATGACCAAATGTCTTGTTCCTCCTGCCCCCGAACTTCACTAATTCCCACTATATCTAACTTTAACCTATCCATTTCATTTTCTAAATTTTATAACCTACCTGACCGATTAAGGGATCTGACATTCCACGCTCCGATCCGTAGAACGCCAGTTTTCTTTCTCCCGCCCATAGAGCACCAAATGTTCTCAATAGCGGAGAGATCTGAAGACCTTTCTGACCAAGGTAGAGTATGGCAATCACGAAGACAGCTAGTAGATATCCTTCCAGTGTGCGGGTGGACATTATCTTGCTGAAATGCAAGTCCAAGACGCCTTGCCATGAAGGCCAAAAAATATCGTCAACGTACCGCTCTGCTGTAAGGGTGCAGCGGATTACAACGGAAGTGGCCTTGCTATGAAATGAAATCCCACCCCAAGATATCATATCTGGTTGTCGGACTGTATGGTGGCCAACAGTCACATTGGTAGCCCACTTTTATCTGGGGCGTCTTGAGATACATCGTGGCTGGTCATCGGGGCTCAGCTAGAAGCCAGAATCATCACTGAAGACAATTCTGCTCCAGCCAACGCTCTCCCCGGCCGAATGTACCCAGCACACTGCGAACCATCTTCTGGTTGTACATACGTCGATGGTAGTCGGCTTAAGGGGCGCCATGAAGTCAGACTTTCGTCTCTCTAGGTCACCCGTACTTATAAACTCTGTGTTCAGCGATGGTCCGCTCATTTTTGCCAGCATCGTTGAATAGTTACGTGGTTTCCTATTCATATGTTGATCGATTGGCCAATTACTCCAACCAGCTTCTTTGAACTCAACTACATTTCTTCTTTCAAATACTGTCATCTGATGACATTGTCCACGAGCCTGTTTGCAAGGCATAGTTACTGTCAAACTGAGTATATGGAATGAAATCCTCAAATACTTTATGCGCTGGTATCATCATGACCCCTGTTTACTATTCTTGCCAGGTGTGCGGTGACATTGTGCTCCAGCAGTCACACATTCATTCATCGGTCGCCGAAGCTTGCAGTTCTTCATTTTCCGTCGATACCCCTGTGAATAACCATTTGTGACCAATTTGAGTCGTTTTCGTGTCTTAGACTGTATATTAGATGTTAAGAACGAAAGAGAAGCGGAATGCTTATAATAAACGTTTAGAATCAGAAATGTGTGCTAGTTACCGTCTACGACTCACTGAAAATGGTTATTTTAAAGCATTCAATTAGGCTCGTTTTCAGTCGTATTACAATGATCATGTCATCGTTGTGTACATGAAATACCTTTATGACGACCTGAACTCTGATGAGGACACTTATAATAATGTGTCTGAATTTTGGTGTAGGAAGAGCTGTCGTTCTCCGTCAAATAATGAAACCAGATACGTTAGTGGTATTGGACGTTGAAGTTTGGATTAAAGTAGACTATCTAACTCATATCAACAGTAGTCCATTGGGTGCAGGTTGGACGTTGGGCAGGCCAATCGATCTCTGCCATGGTACATAAAACAGCTAAAAACACAAGACATAGTAGAAAACATTGGATATCAAAGGAGATATTGGACATATTTGATTAAACAAAAAAATATAAAAATGCCGAAAATGAAGTAAGCAAAAGGGAATAAAGACGTCTAAGGAATGAGACGGACAGAAAGTGTTAAATGGATAGGTCGGAATGACTAGAGAACAATTGCAAGCCCATAGAAACATGTGTAACTAGGGGAAAGGTAGATACTGCCTATAAGAATATCAAAGAGAGCTTTGAATATAAGAAAACCAGCTGCATGAAATCGAGAGCTCAGATGGGAGGGCAAGGAAGGGAAACCTGAAAGGTGGAAGGAGTATATAGACATCTACATGTACATGGATACTCTGCCAATCACATTTAAGTGCCTGACAGACGGTTCAACGAACCACATTCACAATTCTCTATTATTCCAATCTCGTATAGCGCGCGGAAAGTATGAACACCTATATCGTTCCGTACGATCTCTGACTTCCCTTATTTTATTGTGGTGATCGTTCCTCCCGATGTAGGTCTGTGTCAACAAAATATTTTTGCATTCGGAGGAGAAAGTTGGTGATTGGAATTTCGTGAGAAGGTTCCGTCGGAACGAAAAACGCTTTTCTTTTAATGATTTCCAGCCTAAACCCTGTATCATTTCTGTGACACTCTCTCCCACATTTTGCGATAATACAAAACGTGCTGCCTTCCTTTGAACATTTTCGATGTACTCCGTCAGTCCTATCTGGTAAGGATCCCACACCGTGTAGCAGTATTCTGAGAGAGGACGGACAAGTGTAGTGTAGGCAGTCTCCTTAGTAGGGCTGTGTCTTTCCAATGAAACGCAGTCTTTGGTTAACCTTCCCCACATTTTCTATGTGTTCTTTCCAATTTAAGATGTTCGTAATTGTAATTCCTAGGCTTTTAGATTATACTGATTTATAGTGTAACCGAAGTTTAACGAGTTCCTTTTAGCACTCATGTGGATGACCTCACACTTTTCGTTATTTAGGGTCAACTGCCACTTTTCGTACCATTGAGATATTATTTCTTCTAAATCGTTTTGCAGTTTGCTTTTGTCTTCTGATGACTTTATTAGTCGATAAACGACAGCGTCATCTGCAAACAACCGAAGACATCTTCTCAGATGGTCTCCCAAATCGTTTATATAGATAAGGAACAGCAAAGGGCCTATAATACTACGATGGGGAACGCCAGAAATCACTTCTTTTGTACTCGATGACTTTCCGTCAGTCACTACGAACTGTGACCTCTCTGACAGGAAATCACAAATCCAGTCACGTAACTGACACGATATTCCATAAGCACGCAATTTCACTGCGAGTCGCTTGTGTGGTACAGTGTCAAAAGCCTTAAGGAAATCCAAAAATACGGAATCGATCTGAAATCCCTTGTCAATAGCACTCAGCACTTCATGTGAATAAAGAGCTAGTAGTGTATCACAGCAACGATGTTTCCCAAGCACATGTTGACTGTGTGTTACTAAATCGTTTCCTTCGAAGTAATTCATAATGTTCGAACACAATATATGTTCTAAAATCCTGCTGCATATCGACGTTAACCTAATGGACCTGTAATTTAGTGGATTACTCCTACTACCTATCTTGAATATTGATGTGACCTGTGCAACTTTCCAGTCTCTGGGTACGGATATTTCGTCGAACTAACGGTTGTATATGATTGTTAAGAATGGAGCTAATAGATCAGCTTACTCCGAAAGAAACATAACTGGTATACAGACTGGGCCAGAAGACTTGCTTTAATTAAGTGACTGAAGTTGATCCACTACACCGAGGATATTTACTTCTACGTTACTCATGTTAGCAGCTGTTCTCGATTCGAATTCTGGAATATTTACTTCGTATTCTTTTGTGAAGGTATTTCGGAAAACTGTGTTTAGTAACTCTGTTTGGCAGCACTGCCTTCGACAGTATCTCCATTTGCTATCGCGCAGAGAAGGCATTGATTGTTTCTTGCCGCTAACATACTTCACATCTGACCAGAATCACTTTGGATTTTCTGCCAGGTTTCGAGACAAAGTTTCGTTGTGGAAACTGTTATACGCATCTCACACTGAAGTCCACGCTAAATTTCGAGCTTCTGTAAAAGATCACCAATCTTGGAGACTTTGCGTCTGTTTAAATTTGCCATGTTTCTTTCGTTGTTTCTGCAATGGTGTTCTAACCCGTTTTGTGTACCAAGGAGGATCAGCTCCATCGTTTGTTAATTTATTTGGTATAAACCTCTCAATTGCTGCCGATGCTATTTTTTGAATTTAAGCCAGATCAGGTCTACACTTATATTATTAATTTGGAATGAGTGGAGATTGTCTCTCAGGAAGGCGTCAAGTTAATTTTTACCTGCTTTATTGAATAGGTAAATTTTTCGCTTATTTTTCGAGAATTTGGGGATTGAATTTTCAGTTTCGCTACGACAACCCTGTGTTCAGTAATCTCTGAATCGGTTTTGATGCTCGTTATTAACTCAGGATTATTTGTTGCTAAGAGGTCAAGTGTGTTTTCACAACTATTCACGTGGTCTCATGAACTAACTGCTCGAAATAATTTTCAGAAAATGAGTTTAGGACAATTTCGGATGATATTTTATGCGTACCTCTGGAATAAAACTCGTATTTTCCACAAACAAATTGAGGGTAAATTAAAGCCATCACCAACTATTATCGTATGAGTCGGGTAAGTGTTTGAAATCAAATTCAAGTTTTCTTTGAATCTTTCAGCAACTGTATAATCTGAATTAGGAGGTCGCTAAAAGGATCCAGTTATTATTTTATTCCCGTTGCCAACAATGACCTCTTCCCAAACTAACTCACATGAAGTATCTACTTCAATTTCGGGACAAAATAAAATACTTCTGACAACAACAAACACGCCACTGGAACCGTGTTTAGCCTATTTTTTTTGAACACCATTAGGTTCTTCGCATAAATTTCGCGGAGCTTATATCCGGCCTTAGCCAGCTTTCAGTGCCTATAACGATTTGAGCATCAGTGCTATCTATTAGCGCTTGGAGCTCTGTTACTTCCCCAACACAGCCACAACAATTTACAACTGTTATACCGATGGTTCCTGCATCTATGTTCTTCCTGTGTTCAGCGTGCACCATTTGTGCCTGAAGACCTTCTTGTTTTCCCGAGTCCCTCTAACCTAAAAAACCGCCCAGTCAATGCCACATAGTCCCTGCTACCTGTGTGGCCGCCTCCTGCTTATAGAGGACACCTGACCTCTTTAGCAGAACCCGAAGCCCAACCACCCTTTGGCGCAAGTCATGGAATCTGCAGCCTACACGGTCGCAGAACCGTCAGAGCCTCTGATTCAGACCCTCCACTCTGCTCTGTACCAGAAGTCCGCAAACGGTTCTGTCGACTATGCTGCAAAGGGTCACCTCTGCTTTCATCCTGCAAGCGAGACTGTCAGCCTTTACCACTTCTGTTAGCCGCTCGAAACCAGAGAGACTCTCTTGTGATCCAAAGTGACACACATCATTGGTACCGACGTGAGCAACCACCTGCAGTTGGCTGCACCCTGTGCTCATCATGGCATCTGCGAGGACACTTTCCACATCTGGAATGACTCCACCCGGTATGCACACGGAGTGCACATTGGTTTTCTTATCCTTCTTGTCAGCCAAGTCCCTGAGGGGCCCCATAAGGCGCCTAACGTTCGAGCTAACAACTACCAATAATCCCACCCTCTGCAATTGCCCAGATCTTGCAGGCTGAGTGGTTTCCTGTGATACAGGACAGGCGACAGCATCTGGCTCAACGACAGTGTAAGCCACAGACAGCACCTGGAGCCTGTTTGTCAGACAGACTGGGGAGGCCTTACGTGCGGCCGCCTGGGAAGTCTTTCTCCGACTGCTACGTCCTGGGGCGCCCTCCCACTCGACCACTGGTGGGGTCAGCCTCAGTTGGTCACGGTGAGGACCGTGCTGGACGTCCGTTGGATCCCCACGACCGGCCCACAACGGAGGTGGCCATCCACTGCAGCCTCAAGCTGTCTAAACGAAGCCATCACAGCCTTAAGCTGAGAGCGAAGTATCACCAACTTGGCTCGCAGCCCCACGCAACAATCGCAGTCCCTGTCCATACCAAAAACAGTGGAAAAGTAAACGATGCAGATAAACGGACTATCGGCAGGTGCTCCGCAAATCTACTGTAGACCCTGACGAAAACGCACGAACAGTGTCTAGTAATACTCAGATATTCAGACACCTAACTACCGAAGCACTCAGGTGAAACTAAATAATTTGTCCCTGATTAGGAACTTTTAATACGTCACAAAATCGGTTTATCTTTGTGATGCAAACGAAAACGCGAGAACTGTGCTTATTATATATTAAAATTTAACGCAGAAGCCCAAACTAAACTATTAATCAGTTACTTCCCTGTTGCTGCGTCTGTCGGATATGGCGAGAAGAATTTGACACAGCACTGGAAGATCTAAGTCGACACACGGACCATGGAGTTGACGACAATCCGTGTGTGCTTCTAATATCCTTCGGAGAGTCAGCCATGAGTTAACTACTCCATCTCCTTTGCAAGAAGTATGAGACAGAGAAAATAACTTCATACTTCAAGAACAATTTAATAATTCCAATCCCAAAGGCTGCAGGTGTTGAAAGGTGTGAATGTTACCGTATAATCGGCTTAATAACACACGCTTACAAAATATTGACACAAATTATTTAGAGAAGAATGGAGAAACTAGTAGATGTCGACCTCGGGAAATATCAGATTGGTTTCCGCAGAAGTCTAGGAACACGCGAGGTAATACTTACGCTATGACTTACCTTAGAATACAGGTTAAGGGAAGGCCAACTTTTGTTTATAGCTCCTGTATACTTAAAAAATGCTTTTGTCAGTGTTGGCTGTCATATACTCTTTGAAATTCTGAAGGTAATGGAGGTAAAGTAGAGGGACCCAGGGCTTATTTACAGCTTGCACAGAAACCAAATGGCAGCAGATGGGTATGAAAGGGAAACAGTGGCAGAGAAAGGGAGGAGACAGCGTTGTAGCATATCCCTGGTGTTATTCAATCCGTACGTTAAGGAGACTGTGAATGAAATCATGGAGAAATTTGTTGAAGGACTTACAGTTCAGTGAGAAAAAGTTCGAGGTTTGCTGCTAACAGTGAAATTTTCTCGGAGACGGGAAAGGTCTTGGAAAAGCAATTGAATGGATGGGCAATGTGTTAGAAGTTGGATGTAAGATGAACATCAAGAAAAGCAACACAAGTGTAATGGAATGCAGGAGAATTAATTCAGGGCATGCTGAGGGAAGTAGGAACTGAGTTACTTAAAGTAGTATATGACTTTTACTATTATGGCAGTGATATAACAGATTATGACCAAAGAAGGAAGGATATGAAATATATACCGGCAATGTTAATAAAAGGGTGTCTGAAGAAGAGAAATTTGTTAATACCGATTGTAGATTTAAATGCTGAAAGTGTCTTCTGATAGTTTTTGCCTGGAGTGTACCCATGTACGAAAATGAACTGTGGACATAAACAGTTCACACAAGAAGGGAATAGCGCCTTTGTAATTTGTCACTGTACCATAACGCTGAAAATTAAATGGGTAGATCACGTAACTAATGAGGAAGTACTGAACATAAATTGGGAGAAAAGAAATATGTGTCATAACTTGACTAAAAGAAGGAAGAGCTTGACACGACATATTCTGAAACGTCGAGTATAAACTAGTGAAGGAAACCAAGATATGAATACGGTAACCAAGTATGTAAGTTGCGGTGGTTATTCGAAGATGCAGACGCTTGCCCAAGATAGAGTACCGTGGAAACCCACATCAAACGAGTTTTCGGACTGTAGACCGCAACAGCAACAATTTTGCCTATGTATTTACGTTCATACAGAACACCACAAGCCACCTTATGGTGGGCAGTAGCATGCACCATTACCAGATATTTCATGTAATACTCCATTCGCAAACTGAGCTGGGGAAAAAAGACTATCAATGTGCCTCTGTACGAGCCCTAATTTATCTTGTCTTCGCGGTCCGTACGCGTAATGCACATTTGTGGCAGTAAAATCGTTCTCAGTCAGTTGTAAATGTCTGTTCTCTAAATTGTCTCATAAGTGTTTGGTGAAAAGAACGTCGTCTTCCCTTAGGAATTCCCATTGCGTTTACAAAACATCTCTGTAACACTTGCCAGTTGATCGAATCTACCGACAACAAATCTAGCAGCAAGGCTGTGGACTTCTTCGATGATTTCGTTTCATGCGACCAGCTGAGTTTCCCAAACACTCGAGCAATACTCAAGAACTGGTCACTCTTCTGTTCTAATCGCAGTCTCCTTTCTAGAAGAGCTACGCTTTCCTAATACTGTCTCAATAAACAAAAGCCTTCCCTACTGCAGTCCTTAAATGCTTGTTATATTTCATTTCGCTTTGCAACAATTCGCCTACATATTTAATCCACGTGATTGTGTCAAGTAGGTCAACATAGATTTCAGTTTAATTTAATTGAATTTATTGCAAGGATTTTTAGACCTGTTATCTGGAAACTCTAACAGGTCGTACATATTCGTTAATCATGGTGACATACAACGTTTTAAGTTACGTAGGTAGTAGCAAATCATGTTGACAGCAAACTTCGGTGATACTATTGTAGAAATAAAGCCGGATATTTGAAAGATAATAATAAGTTTAAATAATCAACATTAAATAAAGGGTATTAACTGAGGATCCAGGTGAATGACTTCCATCTTATATTACATCTGTTATTGTTTGCATATCGCAGTCTAACTGTCTGCAGTCTCTCTCTACCTGAAAAAAAAGAGACTCTCAGAACGACATGACCAGCCGAACCTTCCTCTCCACATTCACAAACTGATGTGTTGCTACGTCCCAGTCGAAGCACATGGTTTAGGTATGGATCGCGACCTGTTAACAGCTGCATCATACCTCGAGTAGGCGCAGCGTCGCACAGTTTGAGCCTGTTCCTAGTGCTTGGTAATACGCTATAAACACGCCTTGCCGTACTGCTAGTGTCCCAGTCGGACTACCAATCATCTAAATTCTGGGCTCTTAAATGTCGTTTATTAATAACCTGTGTTCCGGTTCCAAATGGCTCAAATGGCTCTGTGCAATATGGGACTTAACATCTCAAGTCATCAGTCCCCTTGAACTTAGAAACTACTTAACACTAACTAACCTAAGGACATCACACACATCCATGCCCGATGCAGCATCCGAACCTGCGACCATAACGGTCGCGTGCTTCCAGACTGAAGCACCTAGAACCGCTCGGCCACTATGTGTTCCTGTGATTTCATACACGTGATCATATTGCTCACGGTCCGTCCAAAAGATTGCTGACCTGTAACGTAGTACGATATCCATCCAGCATATCCCGAGGATTACCAGTAAACCTTCGACCGGTACAAAAGCCCCCTGTGATCCTCAGAATACGGTCCGCTGAATTCGTCTCATATTGTTTTGTAGCTGCCTAATCTAAGACGAGGTGCCCAGCCGCTGGCAGCGAAGTTGACTATGGCGTTGAAGATAGCTTCGTAGTATCATCGCACCACACGCAACGGTAATTTATCGTCAGCACTGCCGGCACGGACAATCTTGTGTATAATTATGGCCACTTTCTGAGTAACAGATTTTACGTGTTCTACAATGTTTCTTTTCTCGTTTAGAAGAGTGCCTAAATGCTTATAAACAGTGCTGCCTTAAACAAATATTCCTTCAAACGTCAGGGAACGATTTCTGGCAAGAGAAAGCCTTCCTTTCTCAAACATGTATGTGATTTTATAAACACCTACACTTAGTTTGTTCCTCTTACAACAATGCTGCATCCGAATAAGCACATGTTTCATCTTTTCCTCCAGTCTCCACCTGGAGTATAGAAACAACTACTAGAATGTCATCTGGTTATGCAACAACAGCTACAGTAACATATAACATGTATAGTGGATGTAATATGGGTTCAGTACCAAGATCCCATAACAGTGGACCACTTATGGAGCCTTGAGGACAGCCTTGGTAACCTTTTTGATTACCTTTCTCTGCTCCGCAAGCCATGGACGCTACAGTAATTTAAAAAGTCCTTGTACACACATTTTCGGACCCTGAGAGCTATAAGGCATACGAACGTCGCAGGCTACCAAAGACTGTCGAATTCTCCTGCAGTGTCAGTCATTGGCGTGACTGCAAACTTCGCTGTCGAATTTTCTACACTCTGAAGAAATCTATTAATCGCTTCATCTATAGACTTTTCTGAAGCCATATTGACACTGGTTGAGACGCAAGAGCTCTCTGCGCGCCTGCAACCGTTCACAGAGCAGACGTTGCTGAACTTTGGCCGAGACGTTTAATAAGCAAACAGGTCCATAGCTTTTCGGTGATGCCGCTTTTTTATCGTTCCTTTTTCGTTCATTACTGGTTTAGCTGGTTTCCATATTTCCCGGATCCTACCTATTCGTAAAGCCTCGTATAGGAATGCTGTTAAATCTAGCACTATCTGTGGACCTACCATCGGCACGGCTTGAGAGTATACGCCATCCAGACCAGGTGCGTTTGCAGTTTTTAGCTTCTTAATTGCGACAGCAATTTCTTCTTGACCAGACCGTATCACCAACATCTGATTGTCACATTCGTTATTTACTGCATTTATAAGTTGTGCGTGTATCTCAGCGTCTGTGTTATCGTCAGGAGGCAGGGCAGTTAGCAGATATTCTGGTGACTCTCTCCGTCCAGTGGCTCTGGCTCTGAGCACTATGGGACTTAACATTTATGGTCATCAGTCCCCTAGAGCTTAGAACTACTTAAACCTAACTAACCTGAGGACATCACACAACACCCAGCCATCACGAGGCAGAGAAAATCCCTGACCTCGCCGGGAATCGAACCCGTCTCCGTCCAGTCGTCATTGAGCTATCCACCTTACGAATTGTGGACATGATAGTAGTTCCCTTAACCTTTTCAGTCAACAATTTATTCAGTCTTTGGCAGATGTCAAACTGCAGGTGTATTCCTTCAGTTTCCTGAAGCAAAGTTTTGAAGCGCGTCTTAATAGCCCTGTATTCATGGAGCATACTACTGCACTCCGATTGCCCTAGAGTATGTTCGTTCTTCTTCTCGATCGTACCCTTCATCTCAGAGTGGAAAGTTCAAGGCTCTAAGGGATCGTAGTCTGATTGTTTACCTTTTTCCTAGGAATATAAATGTCCTGTGCTCTTTGCAAGAGTTCAAGAGTTCAGTTAGTAATTGAGCACCCAAATCTACATGAACCGTAAGCGATTCCATTCTAAATACTCCGAGGTAGACAAATAAGCCATCTCAATCAGATTTAGTGATGCCTAACTCAATTCTGCTATCCTCAGCTTGTCTTCTGTATTATTGTCATTTCCCTCTTCGACGATAATTGTATTATGGCCAGTGTATGTTAGGTACTGGAGAACTTGTCAACTATTAATTTTAGCTGCTGACATGCGGTTTGCTAAAGTGACATCTGTGTTAGGAACTACACCAGCTTATTTTTCGAATGTACTCGGCTGGTCTTCCAGATTTAAAACAATGAGCTGTAGTTCCTGTATTGCTTCCTTTAGTACATCCCATCGTTCGTCAGTTTGCCTACTGTGCCACAGAAATGATTATGCCTCTGTTGTCACAAGGAGACACGCAACTTGTCTATATAGAGAAATCTCTCTGACTTAACCTATATAAGGTACGATAGGGTGAAAGTAATGCATGCTTACTACAACCCACTTTGTCTGCAGTCCTTCACTTCTATTGTGACCCTGTGCTTGTCCAACAGCGTTGCCACCTTGGGTCGCACTGTATTTCCATTTGTAACGACCGTGGCAGTCATTCCCTCATCGTGGCCAGTACCTGTTACTATATCCGCACGAAAATGTGGGAGCTCATTCTTTCTACAGTATGGTTCTTGCAAACAAAACATATTAACACTCAGCTGGTCAGTTAGTATTCGTATTTCAGTCATTGACAATTTACATCGAGCAGCATTTATCTGTACTATGTTTATCCTTTTACGTGTTTCGATAGCCAACAAAGCCCTTCGGAGAAGGGAGGCCTGGTTCAAAGATAAAGCGTCCAAACCCTTATATAAAATCGACGTATTAATGCTCAGTGTCGAATGGTCCTTTTACTCTCTTAAACGCCTGTTGAAAGAGGCCACATAATTATTTAAACTCAATGCATATGTTATTTACTCTCAAAAGAATTCTGTGTAGTGCATCTGGTGTAGGATACGTAATAGATTTTCCTTTCTGATGCCCACCTCTGAAAATATGTCTTAGAGCAACCTGTAACACACTGGGAGCCTCCAAACTACTCAATAAGACATTCAATTCTAAATTATTATCAGATTTGTATGTGTGTAATTGAAAATCATTTTAGTAGGACTCGAAATATTAGAAATACTTTTTTGTATTTCATAGGAGTACCTGATTTTCACTGCACTTTACTGTTTTCGATAGTTGTACTCGTTAGTGTTACTGCTAGAGACGCCTAGTGGAACAACTGCAGAACTGTTTTCTTGTTTTCTGGTGCAGAGCGGTTGCGTGGGTTGTAGGCAGACCAGGACTTTTTGTGCCGGATAGGGTGTGACCCATACTGCGGAACGCCGTGACATGCCAGAGGTGCGTGAACTTCTCTGTATGACTAACTGCCCATTCTTCAGCAGGAACCGAAACCAGAAACGATAGCGATAGTGCACTTTGAGGTCTAGATTTACTTTGAGGTCCGGATTTAAGTCGACTTTCAATCGCATCCCAATGAGTTATTGGTTATAAGTGGAACATGGCGCTGGCCAATCAATTTCTAGGACGTTATATAAAATGCCTAAAAAGACAAGTCATTGTAGAAAGACAGGAGATACTGGACTCATTTGATGAAAGAAGGAAATGTGAAAATGCAGCAGACGAAGCAGCAAACAGGAAACACATACTGTCTGCAAACCTCTATTTTTCTTTACTCCGCCGTAGTGGGGATCCAAAACACTCGGGCAGTATACAGGAATTTGAGGCACTACTGTTCTATATACAGTCCTCTTTGTAGATGAACTACACTTTCCTAAGACTCTCCCAGTAAGCCGAAGCCACTCCTGCTACTGTTCTTATGTGCTCGTTTCACTTCATATCGCTTTACAGCTTTACGCCTAGAAATTAATCCCCTTGACTGTGTATACGAAAATTACAGTATTGTTTTTTTTTCCCTTTCATCTGCATTAAGATATATCTCTTTACATTTAGAGCAAGTTACCCTACATCACACTAAAAGGAAATTCTAAGCCATCGTATACCCATGTACAGTCACAAAACGACGATACAGTCCTCTTACCTCTTATACTAAAAGGTCACCTCAAGCCTTAGCAGACTTCTCCACAGCCTATCCGTTGTTGTCCACAAATCATTGCCTCACAGACGCTGCCTTATGACATGGTTTTTTGTCATCCTTACATAAACAATCATGGTCTCCATATGTTTCCCTACTGTAGACAGTACATTATGCTGTAAAATGTGTTATTCTTCAGCGTTTAAAGCTTAATAATTGCAACATTTGGAGCACACCATAACCGAGGGAAACACCTCAATTCCGTGACACCACATCCCTAGTTCTTCATTTTTGGCGATATACAGGGTGAGTCACTAATTATTGCCACCTAGGATAACTCCGAAAGTATGATGGTAGCTGAGATGACTGTGGGACAAAAGATGTATAGGACAACGGGGGCCATAATATGACGTTGATTTTTTGATGCTAGATGGGGTCGCGTCAGAGATAAGAAGGTCAACTTTGTTTCTTTACATGGGATGCCATAGTTTGGTACTTACTATCTGATAGTGGCTATCGAGACGAATCCAGCCGGCCGATGTGGCCTCGCGGTTCTAGGCACTTCAGTCTGGAACCGCACGACCGCTTATGTCGCAGGTTCGAATCCTGCCTCGCGCATGGGTGTGTGTGATGTCCTTAGGTTAGTTAGATTTAAGTAGTTCTATGATAAGAATGGAGGAGACATAACGAAATGCTTCAATTAAACGTGGTGTAAGGGAGGTGATGCTGTCTCTCGCCCATACTACTCACTGTCTACATCGTAGAACCCACGACGGAAATGGAAGAAAGTTTCCAAAGTGTGCTCAAAATTCACAGTAAGAAATTACCACTGATACGATTCGCTGGTGCCATTGCTATCGTTGGTTGAAATGAATTACAGGATCCATTGAATGAAATGAATAGTGTTATGAGTACAGAATAGGTACTGAGAGTAAACCGAAGAGAGACGAAAATAATTAGAAGCAGAAGAGAAACAGAACAGCGAGAAAACATCACAACTTGGGATCAAGAAGTACACGAAGTTAAGGAACTTTGTTATCTTGGAAGTAAAACGACCCATCAACCCATCTTGGACGAGGCAAGAAGGACATACAAAGCGGAGTAGCACAGGAAAAGGAGGCGTTCCTGGACAAAAGAAATCAACTGGCAACAATCGTATGTCGTAAGTTGAGTACGAAATTAATGAGGATGTACGTTTGTAGCACCGCATGGTACAGAAGTGAATTATTTCCTGTGAGGAAACCGAAAACGAAGAGAATCCAAGCGTTCGCGACGTGTGCGATTGAAGAATGTTGGAAAGTAGGTGGACTGATAAGGAATGAGGAAATTCATATTTACATCTACATCTACGGGATTACTCTGCTATTCACAATAAAGTGCTTGGCAGAGGGTTCAGTGAACTACCTTCAGGCTGTCTCTACACCGTTCCACTCCCGAGCGGCACTCGGGAAAAACGAGCACTTAAATTTTTCTGTGCGTGCCCTGATTTCTCTTGTTTTATCGGAGGAGATAGAGAAGATCCAAAGAAGAGCGGCGCGTTTCGTCACTGGGTTATTTGGTAACCGTGATAGCGTTACGGAGATGTTTAATAAACTCAAGTGGCAGACTCTGCAAGAGAGGTGCTCTGCATCGCGGTGTAGCTTGCTCGCCAGGTTTCGCGAGGATGCGTTTCTGGATGAGGTATCGAATATATTGCTTCCCCCTACTTATACTTCCCGAGGAGATCACGAATGTAAAATTAGAGAGATTAGAGCGCGCACGGAGGCTTTCAGACAGTCGTTCTTCCCGCGAACCATACGCGACTGGAACAGGAAAGGGAGGTAATGACAGTGGCACGTAAGGTGCCCTCCGCCACACACCGTTGGGTGGCTTGCGGAGTATCAATGTAGATGTAGATGTAGATGTAGATCATTTGTCCCGATGTAAGTTAGTGCCAACAGAATGTTTTCGCAATCGGTGCAGAAAACTGGTGATTGAAATTTCATTAGGAGATCCCGTCGCAACGATGAACGCCTTTGTTTTAGAGATTTTCATCTCAATTCACGTATCATGTCTGAGACACTATCTCCCCTATTTCGCGATAATACAAAACGAGCTGCCCTTCTTTGTACTTTTCCGATGTCATCCGTCAGTCCCACTTGATGCGGATGCCACACCGCACAGCAATACTCCAGAATATGGCGGACAAGCGTGATGTAAGCAATCTCTTCAGTACACCTTTTGCACCTTCCACGTGTTCTGCCAATGAATCGCAGTCTTTGGTTTGCTCTACCCACAATATTATCTAGGTGATCGTTCCAATTTAGGTTATTTGTAATTGCCGGCCCTAAGCATTTAGTTGAATTTACAACCTTCAGATTCGTGTGACTTACAGCGTAATCGAAATTTAGCTGATTTCTTTCAGTACTCATGTGAATAACTTCACACTTTTCTTTATTCAGGGTCACTTTTCGCACCATACAGATATCTTATCTAAATCATTTTGCAAGTCGCTTTGATCATCTGATAACTTTACAAGAGGTAAATGACAGCATCAACTGCATACAGTCTAAGTAGGCTACTCAAATTGTCTCCTATGCGGTTAATATAGATCGGCAACAATAGAGGGCCTATAGCACTTCCTTGTGGAACGCCGGATATTACTTCTGTTGTACTCGATGACTTTGCGTCTATTACTACGAACTGTGACCTTTCTGACAGGAAATCACGAATTCAGGCGCACAACTGAGGCGATACTCCGTAGGCAAGCAGTTTGGTTAGAAGACGCTTGTGAGGAACGGTGTCGAAAGGCTTCTGGAAATCTAAAAGTATGGAACCAATTGACATCCCCTATCGATAGCACTTATTACTTCATGAGTGTAAAGAGCTAGTAGTGTTTCACAAGAAAGATATTTTCTGAATCCGTGCTGACTATGTGTCAATAAATCGTTTTCTTCGAGGTACTTCATAATGCACAAATACAGTACATGTTCCAAAACCCTACTCCAAATCGACGTTAGTGATATATGTCTGTAATTCAGCGGATTACTCCTACTTCCCTTTTTGGGTATTGGTGTGACTTGACGAATTTTCCAGTCTTTAGGTACGGATCTTCCTGTGAGCGAGTGGTTGTATATAATTGCTACATATGGTGCTATTTTATCAGCATACTCTGAGAGGAACCTGACTGGTATACAATCTGGACCGAAGGGCTTGCCTTTATTAAGTGATTTAAGCTGCTTTGTTTCAGCGAGGATATCTACTTCTGTGTTTCTCATCTTGTCAGTTGCTCTTGATTGGAAGTCAGGAATATTTACTTCGTCTTCTTTGGTGAAGGAGTTTCGGAAAACCGTATTTATTAACTCTGCTTTAGTGGCACTATCATCAGTGACTTGACCGTTGTTATCGCGCAGTGAAGGTATTGATTGCGTCATGCCACTGGTGTTCTTTATGTATGACCAGAATCTCTTTGCGTTTTCTGCCAGATTTCGAGACATAATTTCGTTGTGGAAATTATTAAAAGCATCTCGGATTGAAGTAGGCGCCATATTTCGAACTTCTGTAAAACTTCGCCAATCTTGTGGATTTTGCGTTCTTTTAAATTTGGCATGCTTTTTTCGTTGCTTCTGCAACAACGATCTGACCCATTTTGTGTACCATGGGGGATCAATACCATCACTTATTATATTATGTGATGTATATCTCTTAATTCCTGTCGATACTATCTCTTTGAAAACATTCCTCACATTTTCTGTACTGACACGATCAGATCGGAAGGAGTGAAGACTGTCTCTTCAAAAGGTGTTAGTGCATTTTTGTCAGCTTTTTTAAACAGATATTCTGTGCGTTTCTTTTTCTCCGCAAAATAGATGAGGAAAGGAACATAAGGAAAACGACGTTTCGAGGCATAAGGAAACAAATTCCATGGTGCTAATACAACAAATAATTGAGAATATGTGCCGAATATGTTTCTCTGAGATGAAGAGATTGGTACAAGAGAAGAAATCGCGTTGAGCCGCCACAAACCAGTCAGTAGAATGATGGAAAATGGAAAAAGATGATAACTGGTACGAGCTTAGGACTCCACGATTATTTTCAGTTTCAGTAAAAACTGCTGCATAAATTAAATTACTGAAATCAATACGATGTAAAAGGTTTAATCTTTTAAGTGGGCATGTTCACTCTCAGTTCAACGAATATATCGGACCACAGCAACCTGTCGCTTGTAGCTAATGGGAATGATGAATTCAAAGCCGAGACGTACTATGACGTTATTACTAAAGTTTCATCCTACATCAGTTAAAGTAATGCATTCTCAAAGTTTTAACGATTTTCAATGTTTTTACTGCCATGGACACAAATTATGGCAGCTCCTGAAGAAAAAACTGCTTTTCGAGTTGTTTTGGAGTTCGCTAACGATTTTCATGGAAAGAATTATTGAATTTACCTCTACACCTGATATATTAGTTCAGATTACGGTGACCAACAGACGAGAAAGCAATCGGTGTTTACGACACAATGTAGGAAAACAAAAACGAGTTCCTTTACGTCACTGAATAAGAAAAATTGAAGGAGGGTAACTATTTAACAGCGTACGTCAGCTAGCAGATATTAGTAAAACAGAACCGCAAAAGAGATGTCGTGATGGTCAGCACGTTTCGTGACAATGCATTGCATGAAGTAAACTCAAAATTTTTTTGCATTTGTGGTAAATATATGAGACGCGTGGCTAGAAGTAGATCACAGTTGCAAAACTATCAAGTGGACAGGAGCAGCCTGAAAAAAGTTATCAGACCATCACAGACGTTAAGTGCAGGGTTGTTTTCCAGTTATCTTGTATTAGGTTCAGGATAGGGTCTGGGGTACCTGCAACATGCACACACAGTCACAACAGTGTAATTGGGCTAGGGGTTTTCAATGGGATAAAACAGTTCCTCAAACATTATTGCTATATGGGACATACATCTTGAATCTTTTAAGTATATAAGAAGTAGTGACAGCCGCAGTTTATCAGTATTCTATGTTATCAACACATCTGACTGGTAAAAATGCATATCGCCTTTGCTCTGTGGTTATGAAGCCAAATTTTGCAATAATCAGTAAGCATAAAGCTGTATTTAAGATAGCTGAAGTCAATACCCTCTCCTGTGATTTACTGTACTGTAATTGTAACACACCCCACGTCTACCATAATCCATGTGTTTCAGTGCATATAAGAGGTGACCTTGACTGATAGTATTTTACTGACATAAGTCTCTCTGGGTATATTTGGAAGACGAGGAAGAAGTCATCCTGCAAATATTTTGTAGATACTTTTGGCAGTGAGAGTGAATCTAAATCATCGTTGGACACCAAAGAAACCAAGTCGTGTGGTAGGACAAGAAAAGAAATATTCTTGTACAAAATCTTTATTAATTATTGCGCAGACATACATAAGAAATGTGAAAATAACTGAACACTAAAGGGCAATACGGGATGTCTGCATTAACTGTAAATTCTGATGGAAAGTGGCCAAACACTGGTGTACATGCAGCTAATGATGGAATCGAGGGTGTCTCTACATTAGTGGATATACGAGAGATTTTTTTCTAAACTTTCCTTCCCAGATGAATTAGCTTAAAGAAAGGTTCGTTATATTGTATCAACATGCTGTGGACTGCAGATTGTGGATTTTATTATTCCACAAGTATTAAGACAAAAGTACCATAAACTGCTATTGTTTCCAAAAATAATTTTATTTTGCAGGTCTTAATAAATAGAAGAAAGGTAGCAAATAGACTTAACCCTTTCCCTATAAAAGAAACTAATTCTTCAAGTCTAGTTAACGAGAAAACTGAAAATGGAATAGATCGACATAAGAAAAACAAAAGCGAAAAGTGGGAAGATTTGGCGGAAACATTTCCCATGAAGGAAAGTTATAAACTGCTACTCGAATATGCAAGGCTTACAAATTACTTTAATTTGTTGAATCTCTGCATATTAGTCTAATTTATTAGACACAGTTCCTGAGTTTTCGTCAGTCAGTCAGTCGGCAGTTGATGGTTGGAGTGCTGACTCATTATCTGAGTATCCAGTTATGCTGGCAACTGATGTGATATATATAAGGATCATATCAACCTATACCACATCAACAACAGCCTGAAGATGGCGCATTGAAGCGCTGAAACTGGTTGTAACAAAATAAAATAAAATCATAAGGACGGCTGTAGGTGTTTTATATTGTCGCAATAGTAAACGGCCGTCTTCCCAGAGACCTCCTGCCAATAGCATGGACATACAAAAACAATATTCCGCATGTCGTTAGCCATGTGTCGACATCCTGTCCTCGGACACCCATTATGTATAATGGCGTTCGTTGGACACATTTTACTTTAAACTCGCTTGCCCGGTGTCGGCGGATAAACACGATACTACAGTGGCTACGTTATTCCGAATTACAGTGAAAAATTCCCTCGGACATGCATGCATGTCCTAAGGAACAGGCACTTCGACGACTACAGCCGTTATGAAATGCAAGAAATTTATTCACAGTTGCGAATATGGACAACCATCAGCTGTATAATAGAATGACGACAGTGAAAGACTCTGCCTGACCGGAACTCAAAACCGGATTTCCGGCTTATCGCGAGCGGTCACCTTATCGTTTGACTGTCCGAGCAGAACTCATGGCCAAACCCGAACTACGATAGATCGTGAGCCACATGTCTAAATCCTGTACCCGTACGTCTACTATGTACGAGGGTCAGTCAATAATTAAAGAGACAAAATAGTCTGGGGAAAAACTGTTAGTAGGGCAAGTTTGATACTTTCGTGGCTATGAGTTGGTATCACTAGGATGAGTCCTGATCAGCTGATGTATAAAAATTGTTTTGTTTATAACGCCAAAAATACATCTCAAGATGGCGAGTCCGCTTCAAACGTCCACATAAGTTGAACAACGTTCTCTTATTCGTTTTCTTTCTTGCTGAAGGCGAGAAACAAGAGAATATATACTGTAGGCTGTCTTAAGTTTATGATGAGCGTTGTATAAATCGATAAAATTTTTACAAGTGTGTAGAGCAGTTCAAAAATTTTCTCGACTCAGTGACAGACCAACACCGGTCTGGCCGACCTGTTGCAGTTTCCACTCCCTCACTTGAAAGTCGAATTGATGACATTATTCGTGCCGACCGCCCTTGTGACCGGGAAATGATAGTTGATAAGGTTAAAGTTTGTGCTGACACAGTTCTTAACATTATCTGTAACAAGCCGAAGTACCGCAAAACATGTGCAAAATGGGTCCCAAAGGAGTAGACGCGGCTACACTAGGAAACTAGGTTGAGAGTGTGCACAGAGCTAATGGAACGTTATGAATGTAAAGGTGAGCACTTCTTCAGCAAACTTTTAACTTTTGATAAAACTTGAGTTCGCGATTATGAGCCAGAATCAAAAAGACAAAGCATCGAGTGGAAGCACACCAACTCACAAGTTAAGAAAGAATTCAAAGCCAAGCATCTGCAGGAAAAGTCATGTTGACGTTGTTTTGGAATACTGAAGGTCAAGTTTTTTGTGATTATCTCGAAGAGCAGGGTAGAATGTACAGCCAATATTACTCCTATTTGCTTTTAAACAACATGAAGCCAGCCATAAGAGAGAGATGTCGTGGATCTGAGAGGAGAGGTGTGATTCTCCAGCAAGACAACGCAAGTCCTCATATTGCTCATCTAGCCCGTGAAACCATCGACAAAATGGGCTGGGAAGTACTGCCTTACAGTCCCCATTTAGCACCTAGTGATTCCCATTTCTTTAGTGCACTGAAGGAGGTATTACGTGGGAAGAGGTTGCAGGACAACGAGGACGTGAAAAATGTTGTCGAAAATTGGTTCAAACATCAAGATAAAGATTTCTTTGCAGCCGGAATAAAAAACCTTGTAGCCCGTTGGAATAAGTGCATAAATGTTCAAGGGTATTATGTTGAAATGTAGGAAAAGCATTGTTTTGTAAAAATAAATTTTTTTTTCTCCAGACCAATTAGTCTCTTTTATCATTGAATGGCCCACGAATATTCCCATACAGAGGAGGCATTTTCCTTGAAAGTCAGCTGCTCAGTGCCGGCGGATAAATGCGATACTGCAGTGCTTGTGTCATCCCCAATTACGATGCAAAGTTCCTTCGGACAAGCAGGCATCCATGTCCGAAGATACTCGACCTGCGGCGACTACAGCCGTTATACAATACACGAAATGCATTTGCAGTATATTCTCGGCAACAAATAGGTTCAATGGCTGTCTGGACGTCAAGATGTACTCACATCAAATACTCGTTTCCTTATTGAAGTATTACAATGTATTACAATTATGTAACCATGATTCCTTAATCGGAACAGCATTACGACCTAATATAGGAAGAACGTAACGGACTGCTGGTAATAAGCTCCTGATTCGGCTACATACCTAGCTGTAATAGAAATAATCAAAGTAGATCCATGGCACGATAGACAGAAGATATATGCTTGCATAGCACTGAGCCCACGTGATCCCATCGTTTGACAGAACTTTACAAACCACGAAATTGTCAGTGGAATTTGAGGGAAACTTTAACGTCTACATCTGCACTTAAGCTACATTATATTGTGTGGCAGAGGGTAGTTACGGTATATACATAACATTTTAATAATCCTACCTGATAATGGTCCGACTGATGAACAATACTCAAGAAATGCCGAACGAGTCTTTTGAAATCCACTTCTCTTGTGTATGAGGTAATTCCCTTCAGATTGTTCCAGGATATCTTAGATACTCCTCTGCTTCTCTATGACAATTTTTTAATTGGTCTTGCCTCTTTAGTCCATATATGACAGTTATTCTGAGGTATTTTCCGGTTGTTATTGTATCCAATGTTTTATTGCCAAACTCGTAACCTATGCACGTGCAGGACATTACATTTATTTACATGCAGTGTCAACTAGACCAATCATGAACTGTTTGCATGTCTTCCCGCATTTCGATACGGTTGTCTGTTGTTGCAACCTTCCTGTAGACAACAGCTTCGTCTGACAACCGCCCCGGACAGCTTACGACGTTATCCTCTACGTCATTTACATACAGAGTATTGAAAAGATTAATAGCCCTGTAGAGCTCCCCTGGGCTACATCTATCGATTTTTTCCCTTTAAGTTACAACTCTTATTACTGTTTGCTAGAACGTCCTGAAACCAGCCATTTGATCTTCTACTCGATAAGCTTTTATCAATGGCGTTTCGCGCAGATTTTTCTAGGGGTTCACTGGAAGGTTGTCTACAAAGTTTCAAATGACTAACACACATGGTTTAATAATAGTAAAAAATAACTACTCTACGGAAATACATTTACTTTACGATTGACTTTGTCTCTAATAATCCATTCTCCGCTCATTATGATCAGAGATTCTGTCAGTGAAGCACTCATTCAATTCATTGAATTCTGCAATGCTGTTGACAATGTCTTTCTCGATTGAGAGCGCTGCTACTGCTCTTAGCAGCTGTTGACTCACAGCACGAAGCAGGAAACCTTCAGGTCCGCGTCAGACGATGTCAGCGGTATGGTAACAGTCACCTTCAGGAGTTTCGCTGTGTGACTACAATATTTCTGCAAATCATTTAATAATAAGGATTCCAGAAATTTCTAAACTCATTCCTCGTGTTTGATATCAGAACATTTGTTCTCAGATTATTGCCTTCAAGGATGGGATTTATTTTGCAAGACGCCTGTAGCAATGTTTGCAGAAAGTGACCTGCATACAACACACACTTTCGGAATTAAATAAACTTGCAGCTACGACATATCTGGTAAATTAAAAGCTTTCAGCAACTTGAGCGACAATGTTATCTCACACATCTTTCGAAAAAGCCGTTACTTAACTCATTTTCCTGTCCACATCTCTGTGCAAGCTGCAGCAGCTCTCTGCATGTGGAAGTCATGTCAGATACGTTAGCTCGATTATATTTTTGCAGTCTTCTGCCCCTTGTTGTACACACAGTGGCTCAACTATTCGTTTTTGTAATTGGCTGTACAATGCTGCATGATTGTAAATACAGACAACCAAAATTGAAATGCTGGTGCCTTCATTTCAGACGTTGCACTGTTGCTGAAATAATTATAGTGGCTTGTCGAGATGGAATCTCAGTTTTCTCCAGGCATTCTACAAGTCACTATTTTCATACACAACTTGCACAGTCCTTGATTTAAAATTCCACCTTGAGTAGGAAACAATGCAGACTTTCTTACTCAGTAAGTCAATTACACACTGTGAAGACTGTAGGAAAAACTAAGAATCTCACTAAAGTTAACGAAATATCTTCTAACGTCCCTATTTGGCTCTCTGCATAGGTTAAAATCAGATCCTGCGTTTCGGCATAATAGTGAACTACATAGGCATGTTCAAAATGTTTATTCAGAAGAGTCTGTGCCCCTGAAAGACGACCACTCATGACACCTGTGCAATTGTAGCTCTGAGAAATAGCTATACTCTCATTTCTCTAAGCGATTATCCTAAAGTTTTTGAACTCTGTTCACGAGGTGTCTGGAATGTCAAAGACCTTGCTACAGATATCACGTTAGAGGAAACATATCTGACTATTATGATAAAAAGTGAAATTGTTGAAATCTCACTGTCGTACCTGCGCTAACTGGTACAGAATCAGTGACAGCAATTTTCTTTTTTGCTCTGACATAGTAAACATCCATCATACAAGAAAGAATAAAATTTTGAATATGTTTACATGTGCCTTTGAAAACAGCAGCCTTCTAAAGGTGATCGTTACTTACAGTATCAGGTCCAGCTGTGAAACCTAAATGAAAGCTAGAAGACGTTGGGAAATTCCTGGATTTGATGAGTTGCTGCATCCATAATTTCCAAGAAGTGCAAGCTCAGAAACACAATAAACTACAACAGATCACAGAGTGTGTAACGATATTGGCGAATCTGATCATTGTGCCTAGAACCTGTGTATCGGGAGAATGACTGATGCATGCACAGTGACAGATGGGCTGGAAGCGGGTTCATTCGGGTACGTAGTTCCAATTTTCATCCACCAGAGAACAGTAGTGCACAGACACATTCAAGAAACAGGTCAAGAGCACGTTTTTGCGATTTATTCTGTTTATTTTATGAAGCCCTTTTGTTTATTTATCTCTTTACAGTTTTGTATATGCTTTTAGTAGTGTCAGCGATGCGCGAATCTGGTCTAAAGTAAACATGTAGATCACTGCTCTACTAAAGGACGTTGTACGATGGGGAATTTTTTAACATAATATGTCAAGTAAGTTTATGGTAAAATGAAAGCTAATTCGAGTGCAAATGAAAATAGTTAATAACTTAAAGTATAAACAAAATATCAGAATGCTAAATATTTATTTCGGGAAAAAGTACAGTTCGAAAGCATGTTATTTGTTTATTGGTTGGTCATGAAAAGCGCGGACTAACAAGAGAGAATAATGTTTTTCTATTGGCCTTAAAGAAAACTGACCAATCAGAACAGAGTGTTCTTCGTTCCTCATTTCTCTTGGAGATACAGAAAGCTTTCAGCAGTCTAGAGTACTCGTAGCACAACCTTTCAATGATACGGTCGTGTGTAGTAAGAGCTCCGAAGGAAGTTATAATTTGCCGGTTATAGTTGTGCTACACACCTCAAAAGTGCTTTAAGGTGAAGGCAATGTGCTTTTTAGAATGTACGGATTTTTAAGAAATTTACTGTATGAGAAAAGACAGTTATTCCTCGTGGCATATTGAGCAGATTAGTGACTAAAAACTTAGACACCGAAAACATAATAGGATGGCGAGCATTTTCATTTAAGAACAATCCGTGCTTAGTGCTTAGTAGATTTCGGGAAATACGTTAAGATAAACTTGCTAACGTGAATGAAAGTATTTTACGCATACTGTGTTAAGATTAGCACGGTCTTAGAAGTGTACGTGTACAATATCAATGTTAAGAATAGAGCAAAGATTTGCCAGTACTTCCACCTTTCACTCGAAATTAAGACCTTTTCTCTTTCTTGATATAGTTACGTAGTATGCTGCCAGGTGCTAATTGAAATACCGCTGCTGTAGCGAGTTCACTGGTAGCTGCAGATAAAGAACGGAAGGAGCCGCGCCGCCGCAGTGTCTTCCCACTGGCTGCCTACAAGCTCTATCTAGTTGTTGTGTAAAACCGCTTTCCCTAAAATATTGTGATCTGGACAAATCCGTTTTTTTTTCTTTTTGTCTTCTGTGACAAATGTCTGAAATCATCAACGCCTCATAACTAAGTACTTTTCTGTCATAGAGGCAGAATAATGGATGATTTTAAATTTAAAATTTTTATGTTCTGTAGTATTCTGTCAGATGTATATTTCTGTGGTATCCATTGCTCCGCTTGCCACAAGACGAACCGACGCTTGCTCGTACTTTGTTCACTAAACGAGAGTGCGACAGGGCGAAGTGAAGGAAAACAGCATTAACCTGGGTCTCGTTCTCTTCTGCTCTATCTCTTATTGACGATGATATTGAACTGAATGTCTCTGGATGTCTGTTTGTGCAATCCGTAGTGATTTTTGTAGAAAATCTTCCTCGATCTTGAAGAAGGTCGTAATGCGTGATCATAAAACATGTTCCACATTTCCAGAGCCGAACGGATTCAGTGATATAGGCCAATACCTATGTGTGTTTGTTGAAAACGCGCTTGACCTGCCCTTTTTTCCAGCCACTTAGGGCCTTTCGTTGGCCAACTAACTACGAGAAGTTGCTGTTCAAAGAGGAGCTATGACCAGTACTCCATTCTTCGGCTGAGTATATTCCTGGGTGTGATTTCTGTTCTAAAGGTACTAGAAATTTGCGTACAGTAAACGTATCCCATGGGTCACCACATGTAAATTCTCATAGCTCTGCGTGGTAGTAAGGAACTGGTGCGATTGAAAGTGGGCATTAATGTTAGACTGGAAAAGTTAATTTGGATTATTCACTTGTTAGTAAGTTGGCAACACCAGGGATCGTTTCAAAAACAGCAGCATTTTGCAAAAAAAAAGAGGCTCTGAGCACTATGGGACTTAACTTCTGCGGTCATCAGTCCCCTAGATCACACATCCATGCCCGAGGCAGGATTCGAACCTGCGCCCATAGCGGTAGCGCGGTTCCAGACTGTAGCTAATAGAACCGCTCGGCCACCCCAGCCGGCAGAATTTTGCACAAAAGCAACAAAATTCAGAGCTTAGCGCTGTGCGGTGAATAGAGGAACGAGTTTATTGGTATGGAGCCTTCCGACAACATACACCCAAAGCGAAAACTATGGGAACGGCAAAACTGCATGCGTCTCGGAGGGACATATATTCCTCATCAGATGCCTCCCGTATTACGAGCATGGAGATGTCTACCGCCAACAGGATGAAACGGAAAAGTGTATCAACTGCAGAGGCTGATGGTTGTTTCAGTAGACAACATTCTGTCGGCACGATACAATCATCGTCAGTCACTGCAGTGCAGAACTGCAGTACTATGGCGTTAATTTAACGAGTAAAATAAACTGACTTGGGAAAGACAGAAAGCAAATGATGTGACAAAACAGTAATTGTCTCGACCTGAAACTACGATATCACCTGTTGGGCTTGAACTGTGACGTATTGGTGTTGTGGCGGGTGACACCACACGTGTGCGGAGCGTTGGTTTGTTTTCGTTAGGGACGTTTGTATTGTCACCTTATGCTGTGTTTGTAGTCTATATTGGATATATAAATAGTGGTGCAAATTTTGATGGAATGAACATGTTACTGGATCAACCAGTTTAGTTACTTAAGAGAAAGATGAGTTTACGGTGTTCTCCGCTTACGCTCCTAATCAACTAGAGTTTAAACTTTATCTTTGGTTGTCTTGGTAACGTGAGTACACAGTGATTACAACTTACGTGAACTTCGGCACATATTTTTTTCAAAGGTGAGCCAACCTGTAATGTAATGAAATTAATAACTTAGCGAATACTAATAGTAATATTACTGAAATAAGGAACGCTGATAGGTCGACAATAAAGAAAAACGAATGTCTTCAGAAGGTTATGGTAAATGAAGACTGGTTATTCTTACGTAAAGTGTGAAGAACGTGATGTTAGTAATTGAAAGGAATGTACAAAGATGTAGCAGAATTAGTTGAGTTTGGTTGCCTACAGAATGAAGGCGCCAGATCCAGTTTAGCACGTAACAACTCACACAAAAAGTATTTACGAGTAATTACAGGGATTTTGCAATTTTCTGTTGAGCTGTATTGGTGAATACATGTTACTGCATTTTATCCATCTCGCAATTTAAACCTTTCTGTATCGGTATTGGAGTATTCGTTGTTGTTACCATATTTCGTTAACTTTCGCGATATTTGCTACCTGTACTGGTATTACTTTTTCGCTTTCTATACTGATATTTCTTTTTGTTTTCTGTATTGGTGTCTGGCTTTTAAGTTAGTTTATATTTATAGAGTGATATCTTCGAAACCAGTTGAATTTATCTAATTTGATGCTTACTATTGCATTTTCGATGCAGACCTCTGCATGCTATTCTTCATCGTATTCTTCCGGGTGTTTTGTTTTGTATACGCCAGTATTTTTGGGGCTCTGTGGGTTTTACTTGAGAATATAACTCCCCAGATCCCCCTTAAGGCCCAATATTTATTATTTCGAATTTTTAAGTTTCTAAATTGATTTTTATATTTTGGTTTTATAGGAACTGTTGAATATGACGTCCTAATCGCCATTTTTAAATCAAAGTTGTGTTTCATCTTGAGGCTAGTGATGATGTTATTTATCAAAGTGGATGGGTGTTATCGAAGGCTCATGTCTTCCCCAATAATTCACCATGCTTGAGACACAGTGCCGTACCCCCGGCCGCGAGATTCGCCCCTGTTTGGTCTTAGGAGGGGAGGGGCGCACACAGCGCCGGCTGTCACCTCCACATGAAATCACGCCGGCCACAGCTGTTATTCAGTTTAATAAAGACGTAATGCGTTTTTACGTCGCAGGCTGACAGTTGTTGGACGGGTGAAGTTATTACATCGGTTAAACGCTCGAGCGATGTGTTGTCATGCTGTAACGACATAACAACACAAGTTTTTGCCCCAGATGTAAGCATTCCCGTTATACAGTAGTAGGCAAGCATAAGTTCTGTACATTCTGTAATTTCCTGCAGGCGATATTATCGAGTGCGCTGCTGCCAAGGCACCCATGTTGATTAGTTTGATTCTGTTTAGAGTGAAGATAACAGAATATCTTGTAGTAGTGAATCCTGTCGTAGGTGTTCTATAGATGAGCAGAATGAAGCCAGAGCATTGTCGACTTGGACTACTCTTACATGGGCTGAGTTACTTACGAGAGTGTATACTGTGGAAAGTCATTTAGACTTCTTATGGGAATTTTGTGGATTGTCACCGGGAGACGTGTGTGGAACTCTTTTAAAAACGACCAACGTTTATTTCCCGTTTTAATTATAGGACTATTCTACGAAATGTACGAAACTAGTACGATCAGGAAAAACACGTAGTTCGTTAGATGCCAACTGACGATACATCAGGGTATTGTTTTGGCCCCGTCCTGGGTTAAAGAACACACGCTACTAGTCACTGTTATAGAAAGTTATTTAAGTACAATTACTGTTGGCGATTACTTTGATTTTTGCAGTGTTATGTGTTATTTGATTGTTGTGAATTTTACAAAATGCAGTAGCTTTGTTTTCACAGTTTGGCTTAGGAGGCCAAAAGTTTCCTTGTGAGATGCTCACGGTTTCTCTGAGAGATAGCTACAGAGTATCCGACAATCGCAGAGGAGTGCTCCAAGCTGCAACTGATTTGGAAATTATTGTATAGGGCGAAATACTTTCACACTCGACAGCAAGGCCGGCCGGGGTGGACGAGCGGTTCTAGGCGCTACAGTTGGAACCGCGCGACCGCTAAGGTCGCAGGTTCAAATCCTGCCTCAGGCATGGTTGTGTGTGATGTCCTTAGGTTAGATAGGTTTAAGTAGTTCTAAGTTCCAGGGGACTGATGACCTTAGCAGTTAAGTCCCATAGTGCTCAGAGCCATTTGAACAATTTTTTTCGACATCAAGACGTCTCAACATTCCATTTATTGTGATGGAAACAGGAACTATTTGCAGGAAAAGTAATTATATATGACCTAGTTAACGAATAATAACTTACTACGCGTACATAGTGTTGTTAAGTAAAAGTGCAACAGTATTCGTTACATGGGACCATTTCAGATTCTAGTAAAATAATACAAATAAGTGTAGCCATTCTGAAACTAAGACCGTATTTGAGCTCATAAATCCAACAAGGAAAGGTTCTTATGCAGCACTGGAGCGTTCTCATATAACGAGTTCTGACAGCTGCCATCTAACAACTTTGTGTCGAATTCACCTGGAACACCGCAAAAAGGGTAAAGTATCGTTGTATAAATAACTACACCAGCAACACAGATGTTCAAAAACTTTCACTAATTAGTTATTACATTCAGGAGATTTATCGATTTGCCTTGTGTTATTCCCCACTTATGAGTGAACCATAACTTTGGTTTTATTTCAGATACTTCACTGCACATTCAAATGGCCGTAGTAACACTCTCATAGAATTTAAACTTCGGTTAAGTTTTCTTCAGATTTCATTTTTATATGGTTTCATTATCCTTCAGTTAATGTAAATCAACCGTTCACAAATTTAGCTAACTCTTACATCTTCGGAATATGAGATACCTATTTTCGTCCATCCATTTAACAAATGGGTCGTCCAGTACCTTTAAATTGTATGGCTCTGTGCGCTGTGTTATATTAACGTCACCAGTTTCCACTTTTGATGTATCAGATCAGAGTGCTCCCAATAGGTTCGTCTACTCCCATGTAATGTTAGCAAACAGGGGGTATTGGTGAAGTTTTATTCCTAGCGGACCTGAATAAGATAAATTGCATCAGCTTATTTGTTGTGGTGGCAATATATTTAGAAAATGCGTTAAAATGGTACATACCAGCAATCTACTGAACGAAATCACAAGAATAAAGAAATTCAGGAGGTGTGTAGCTAACTTTTTCGTAACTATTAGGAAGAGAGTTATTGAAATGTACAAGTCACAGTGCTGTTCAAGGTAGAATAAAAGTGTGTGGAGTTGGAGACGATGTATGCTTGTATTCAGCAGTAGACGGTTTTGCTATCACATTATTCTGGAAAAAAAGAAATTCCGGTCTGGCAGACGTTAAGCACAATGTAACCAAGAACATTCTGAAAGTTATTTAGAAAACTGTGACGAATACAATTTACATTACTATTCCATTATCGTACTGCATAAAACCGAGACATCTTAAAAAGAAAAATTATTTGTTACGCCTTATTTTGTTTCCATATCTGTAAACTATCAAGTGCAGTACCGAACTACCTATTAATTTTATTTTATGTCACCTTATCCTAGTCTTTTGTTCTGTAGGCCGTGAGTTGTTACCTGCCATTTCCATTTTTTATGTATTCCATCTACTGTTAGCAGCTAACATGAACTACATTGTGTTTTATCATAGAGACTAGAAAATACTCCTTGTTTTATCACTGAATATACATGTGTGTACTAAACTTTTTCACCTAAAGGTACTAGGCATTTCAGAAGACTATAATATACAATATATTTCTAATCAGTTATTATCTACGCATAATGTAAGCTGCAACTGACTAAAAATGGTCCAAATATTAACAATGTTATCAAGAAATCATTACTGGGTTTAAGTCACACATCCTGATTTCGTTGTATTTCAACGACATAACAAATCATAGTGCATAAGGGCCAAAGTATAAATAGCAGCGGTGATGAACTCTCTCTGAATTTTCAGTCGAACATAAGGCACCATTAATTTCTTTGTTTACTCTTTTGAGGTTACATCCACATGCCAGTCAAATGTTGTTTGCCAATGCAGTTCAGTGAATTGCAACATCAGTTTGATTACACTAAGAGTGCTTTGATTTATGTGTCCCACGCAAAGACACTCGCCATGCTTCTGTTATAAGCAGCATCTGAGTTCTTTTACATACCTACTACTTCATAAACAGATACACAGATAAGCCAGAATGTTATGGCCGCCGATCTACTGTCGATATAAATCCGTTAAGGCGATAGCAGGGACACATGGCGAGGAATGACTGCTAGTCAGACAAACGCACGGTGCATGTTGTATATCACAAGGGCTAGAGCGTGATGGAATGGAGTGTGTTGAGCGGTTCGATGAACACAGTCCCGATTTCCAGTTGATGTGTTGGCTCTCCTATCTCGACACATCTAAACCCGATCGAAGACATCTGGGTTTGTGGCGTCAGAGCTCATGGCACCCCTCCCCGGAATTTACGGATTTAGGTGACTTGTGTGTGCAGATGTGATGCCAGCTCCGTCTAAGGGGTTCAAATGTTGATTACCTTTTAGTTCCTGCGTGTGTAATGCCATATTACTTGTGGCTCACTGTGTTGAATAGTAGATGTCGGGATTATGGAGACTACTTTGTTGTCCTTAGGAGCAGTGATTTTGTAGTCACTCTAGTCTTTTGAGTGTTATCATTAATGTAATTGATTTTCCTACTCTTTTTAGAATTATACTTAGTGTCAATGATATTTCTCTTAAACGTAGTTGGCAAATGTTAATGTTGCACAAAACAGTTTCTTCCATTTCCATCGACAGAGAGGTAATGACAGATGCAGTTCGCATCGGGGACAGACTCGAACGAGTTTTATTCCGAAGAACCTTCCATTTGTTTCCATTAATCTACTAAGAGGAACCACCGAAATGTAGATCTTGTTGGTCGGAAGAGAATATGAACCACAGTCAACCCCAATGCGAGCCATCTACATTACCACAACGCCGCCTGTTGCAAATAAAACAAATAACGAGACTTGTTATATCATCAATCCAAAGGTTTATTCGATTGGTAACTGTGGTTTCAGGTGGTATTGGCCGCGGTGTCGCGGACGCACATTTTGGCAGCCGGACGGTCTTCTCCAGACGTCGCGTTGGTGGCCACGCGTCAACACATTCAGCGTCTGGCATGGCAGCTCTCAAGATCTGCACGGTGTGATGTACAGACCTCCAAGGTGGGCGCGGAGGACACCGGAGTGATCTGCGACAAATATAAATTTCAAAATTATAAACGTCGCCCTATTATGGTGAGTTGATATAACATCTGTAAAGGAAAGTGCTAAATTATCGTAGGACCACATGCTAATAAATGGTCAGTTTCTGTATCCATAGAAGGGATGTTTCTATCGCGCCAACTCATGAACCCTAGAATACTAATTATAGCAAATATGAAAATTACCGACAGTGAATGTTTGCCTATTTACTCCTCCCGGGGTGTTATCTATTGTGGTGAAATGATCTACTAAATTATTGCATCAGATGGTAGATATCTCACGCAGACGCATGTATTATCCTCACCTGAAATATATTCATTATGGAACGGAGAGAATTGTGACTGTTGCTAAATCCATCCTTACCAAAATAGTACAGTTTCTTAAAACAAGTTGTGTAAATGTTCAGTTCAAATTCGGAGAGCTTCGAGGATAAATACGGGACAGAAAAATAAACGATCATGCAGCATAAGAAATGGGATTAAAATACCAAGTATAATCGTGGGAGGCTGAAGGTGAAACTTCGCTGAGAACTTGATAACTGTTATGGGCGGGAGGGGACATAGGAGAACGTTATCTGAAAGGCTCTCCCTCATCTGAAAGTGTAGGCAACGGTATTGTATGTACCATTGATTCTTGAGTTTAAGTATATCCTACCAATACTAGAGCTAAAAGATACGTATGCCGCGAAAGGATTTTGTATCTGATCAGAGTTTACAATTGGTATAAAAGAACAGCAGATTATAGGTACCGAGAAAGTTTATGGGTCGACCATAGAATTTTGTAGCCATGGTGATATATCTAAACTGACACCATTTCAGTTATATTAAAAATCGTAAAACTCTATACTCGAATAATATCTTGAAGACTCCCCTTCTGAAGGGAGCTACCATGTGATCATGAAATGAGAAATACTCTTAGAAACCAAAATCTGTTGTCCTTTACACAGATCGAAGTACCACTCACCGTAACAGCACCGCCTTAATCCTCCTCCTGCAGCCGTCTCTGCAGCAACTCTACGAAAAAGGCGTCCAGTGGGAACTGACGCTCCTGTTGGAAAAGATCTTATTACTTTCATGTTATCTAACACGTGGAGTGATTCACAATTTGTGCTAGTTCTTGTCATATACAAGTGTAACGAATTGTAACATTTACCACAAATTCACACGGTTCAGGTATCGAAATTAAGAATATAGTAATTCAATTTAGTATCCAGCTAACACAATTTGTTTCACATCTCAGATACTATTAATACTAACAAGTAACTAATATCCCATTATCTTTAACATTTTCTGTGTACGTCTGGTTAATGATGTGCTTCTTAGGTTATGCCGTGTTGTTGTTACTGCTTTATGGTCAACATTTCAACAAGTGACCGAGCCATTTTCTTCAGATCGTGAGACGTTTCCTGACTGATATGAGTCAAGCAGAGAGTACATTACTGCAAAGTTCGCAGCACATGAAGTTGATGGCTGGGACGTCCGTTGAAGTATTGTGCACAAAATGAACACAACAATTCGGCCTAACACCCGGAAGCAGACCAGTAACTAGTACCATCTTCGAGAGTAAGTTATCATGTAATGAGAAAACGAAAAATTCACTTTGAAACCAAATGCTACTATTCCTGATACTGTTCGCATTTATACTAACCGGAGCAGGACGGACTTCTTTCTCTTCCTGCAGCCGCTTCTGCAGAATCTCCTCAAAAAAGGCGTCCAAAGTGAACTGACGCTCCTGCTGGAAAAGAACTTATTAGTTTTATTCACACAACATGTGCAGTAATCCAAAATTAATGCTAGTTTCTATCATATAAAAGTGTTACGAAGTGTTACATTTGTCATAAATTGAGCAGTGTACAGGTATCGGTATTTAATATCTAGTAACTCAATTTAATATCCAAGAAACACCAGTCGTGTGATGTCTCAGCAACAATTAATACTAACAAATATCTAATATCCCATTATCTTTAACATTTTTCTGGGCACCACTGGTTAATGATGTGCTTCTGAGGTTATGCCGTGTTGTTGTTCCTGCTTTACGGTCAACATTTCAGTAACTGACCGACCCATCTTCCTCAGGTCGTGTGACGTTCCCTGACTGATTTGAGTCCAAGCAGCGTGAACACATTAGTGCAAAGTTCGCAGCACATGAAGTTGATCGCTGGGACGTCCGTCGAAGTAATGTGCACAAAATGAACACAACAATTCGGCCTAATACCCGGAAGCAGACCAGTTTCTAGTATCATATTCGAGAGTAAGTTTTCATGTAGTGATAAAACGATAAATTCACTTTGAAACCAAATGCTACTATTCCTACTACTTTGTAATTTACACTCACCGAAACAGAAACGACTTCTTTCTCTTCCTGCAGCCGCTTCTGCATTATCTCCTCAAAAAACGAGTCCAGGGTGAACTGACGCTCCTGTAAGGAAAAGAACTTATTAGTTTGATTAGTCATAGAGCATGCTTGGTAATTCAGAGATAGCACTAGTTCTTTACATGTACATGTGTTGCAAATTCTGCAATGTCGTCTTCAACCAGTCGATCGCGTTATCAGCATATTTAGTGCGCCTCTGCCCCAGAATATTTTTCACCATAATTCTTTACAACTGGAGAGGGATGTTACCTTTCTCAAGTCTCTCACATAGTTATTTGCTCAGTGTTAACAAATACCACACCCAATTTACCGGAATGATAAATGGTTAGAATCAACTGTCCATGTCTGAGGTCAGTGTTAAGTTTAATGGGCTTGAATACAATTGTCAGAATTGTTTAAACAGCATTCAGGTTCGATTATCAACATTAGCTTACCTAATGCGACAAGTCCGGATATATTGTGGTAATAACACGGAGGAGAGGATCTAGGGCCAGTGGGATCCAGGGGAAAGGGCCAACATAATGCAGCAAAGGAGACCTGCAGGGAACATAGCGAGAGTCACAGTGTGAGGCTACCCTGTGGGTCAGAGAATATACGACTCTGACATGCTAAAGGCTTTTTCTTAGGGCTTCATACTCATGTTAAACGACCACTATATCTGTGGCGCATGTAGTATTAGAATTCCTATAGTCCATATTTTACGGCGCTTTATCTTTTGATGCGAAGGCAGAAGTAAGTTTGGAAGAAGTCTCAAGCTCTTTGTTTTACTTGAAGTCAAGACCACTATGGCAAATTTTAAAAATTTTATGTAGGTCTGGAGATAAGATCAAGTTTTAGAATGACGACTGTTGTGAACTGTTGAGTGACTAGCACATTTCACTTCGCTCCAGTGATCAACAAATCCATCCATCCATCAGTGACATTCATTGCCGCCGGTATTTTGTATCTGATCACGATCCAGAAGAGCAGTATGCTAACCACATGCTCCTCCATACAGTGACGTCTATCGTCTGACGATGACGAGGCGGTCGATCGGTACCTTTGGAACTTCAGAGGAATGATTGGACGGAGTTAGGTAGTTAGGTGGTATTTTATATAATCGTCACAATCATCACTCGTGCAGAGATGCCTTTCTAAGACGTGTTATATACAATGACGTGTCACATGGGATGTTTATAGCAAAAAATATTCATTTACAGTAAATCGTGACAGTCTGTAATATCAACTGACCACGTTACGTACAAACAGTTAGCTCTCAGACTTTACTGCTTTGCGTGCTATGTCACTGCAATATAACGTGGCTCACCTTTACAGTACCCCGAACAGCGACCAAGTTGTTCTCCAGTAGCAGACCCTCGTCTTTCTCCCCTCCCAAACACCGGGAGAAAAACTTCTTCATGCGACGGAACATTGCTGTAACGATAACAAACAGCACATTAGACATGACCAGACCGTGTTTACGAGTAAGTTTTGCAGCAATGTCTCACAACTCGATCGCAAGAAAAACCTGGAACCGTGACGACATGTCTGTAACCTTGGCTTTTGTAAAAAAAGCAGCTGCTTGTATCAAAAACGACATGCACAGTCTATATAATTGATTGAGCTTATACATTTGTTACTAGTCGAGAATTAGTTACTTGAATTTTGTGTTAGTAATTCGTAGAGCATGAATCATAACAATAACAGTTATTCGAAGTTTAGCAATTGCGGGTTCATTACGTGGTACATTTACTCTGAAGAGAATAAATTTGTTTTGATAGCAACTAGCTGAAGGCTTATCTATGAGACTAAATTTAATTAGCAAGTCCTTACAATACTACAATTGTTTCAGATTTACAGCTGCTTCACCGGCCGGTGTGGCCATGCGGTTCTAGGCGCTTCAGTCTGTAACCGCGTGACCGCTACGATCGCAGGTTCGAATCCTGCCTCGGACATGGATGTGTGTGATGTCCTTAGGTTAGTTAGGTTTAAGTAGTTCTAAGTTCTAGGGGACTGATGACCACTGATGTTAAGTCCCGTAGTGCTCGGAGCCATATGAACCATTTTTTATACAGCTACTTCAGATATTACAACTTCAGAATTTGCCATCTATTACAGCATGATATACGGAATATCTTCCCCTGGGGCAGGAACAAGAATTTGTTTTTTATGTGTGTTGGTGGTAGGATGAAGTTACTAAATAATAAACTACGCTACGATCTGATGGCTATACCTTCCGCAATATATTACGAGAATACGATTTTTACAGCTATCCATATTACCGAGTCAGTATATTCTCTCAGGGCTGCACTGTCCCTTCTTTGTGTCAGTCATCGAGAACCCTACATCTAAATTACACTTCATTGCCATGTGAGCTAAACAGTAACGTGTACGACGTATTAACTATATTTGTGGTTAAAATTTACCCACCGGTTTCTACATGAAGAAAACTTAAAAATAGCTTATAAACAGCTAATAGGTTTAACATTCGACAGTGCTCCAAGATATTAACGGTACTTCCTTAAGTGACAGGAAAAGATAATATTTTTGCTACAAATCCATGTCGACTCAGTATGACACTACACAACCGGAACCTGTTTACGACTTTTCTTTTTCACCGACGGCAGAAGATAAAAGCATGAACCAACGATAGGACATGCCGTATGTATGTGTAATCGAAAAGGAGAGTGATAGGTGACACCATTCTATTTGTGAAACTAAGCTATAAGTTTTAGAATACATGATTCCAGCAGTTGAACATTGGCAAAAACTCAGTGAGGATATCTCTCTCTACAAGTCAAGCATTTTCGGAACTTTCTGAAGTTGCATTACATATTGAAAAAATGTACTGGAATGGCTCTTGCCTCTTGGTGGGTATAGTCTATATACCTCGCTTCTGAAACAGAGCGTTCGCTTCATTCAAAGCTTCTAATGCTCCCCAAGAACTTGTTCTCGAAACACAAAATCCAACACTATAATGCCTGAATCAAAATTATAGAATCTTTTACTCAAGAACTCAATTAACTAATTCGTTTCGATACTTCAACTACTCCAGAGAATACGGAAGTCATTATTATGCAATGGTCCACCACAGTTAAGCTGATTTTTGTTAGCAAACCCTGCGATCAACATTAGGCAGCAACCTCGATAACTGCATAGAACAACGTTGTACTGGAACGTCGATATCAATGGTTAAACAAGAACTGCAATGAAAATTCTCAGTAATTTGGTATCACACTACAAACGAACGTTAACAGGTCAAAAAGTACCATAGAACAAAACGAATCATACATCAAAAGCGCGAGACACTGGCAACAACAATAAGAACCCTACAAAACAAGCGATTTCATATACGCTCCCCTTCAGCGGCGTCACATTCGAAAAAAAGCAGCCAACTATTAATAAGTTAAAAAATGATGACTAACATTACTACTCGTTCCTCTCAGGACAACTTCTACAATGTACTTAGGTTCACGGCTAACAGCACCGTAGACAATTCTCCCATATTACAAAAATAGCTAAAGAATTGCAACAATCAACATGATAAAAATTATAATTAATCACTTCACTCACAAAAATTTATCTTCTGCTCTTAAGGTACTGCCTAACCTCACCATCGTATATCGTGCGAAATACAGAAAAAAAACAGTTAAATATATGTCAGAAAAAAAGAAACATTAGTCGCTAATAGTTTCTCCATTGATAATATAACCTGTGGCCTCAAGTTACCCCCTCCCCCCAATAAACAACACCATCGTATATCACGACACATTTGCAATTAACAGCATGTTTTACAAACTTTATAAATTACATTAGTAACTAACACAAACACAGATAGCATTTAATAACAGACCGCTTACACGCTCTGCAACGTAATGTCATGGCGTCAAGAGGACGTCATGGGTGAAACCACACCGATAGAATCTGAAAGAGCACTTGACAAAGTTGTCACTGTTGAACTAAGCTGTTAATCTGAGCATACGTGATGAAAGCACATAAACTTAAAAAATTAAGTGTAGAGGTCTAACTCTACAAGTAACCACCTGACGTTTGAAACCCCATAAAAAATTAAAACGAAATGCTATTTCACGTTGTTACTGTTAAGAACTTCATATTCCGTAATCACACCACACTCCTCCACATGCTTCAATTTTCCAGTACTTCTCCACTAATACACATTCATTTATTAGCTCTTAAGATATTCTTACTCGAGATGACTGTGTATACTCAATAAATATACAAAGGTAAATCAATATCTCATACCTACTGCGGGTACGATGCAGCTGGCCTCTGAAGCCGGCGTTCGCTTCGCTGAGAGCTGCTAAAGCTCCTCAAGAACTTTAAAATGTTTCGCTAGATGTGCTCGAAACACAAAATACAACACTGCAATACTTAATTCACAACAGAAGCTTCGTACACTCAATAACTCGCAGAACGAATTCGTATGAATACTTTGAGTACTCTAGAGAATACGGAAGTAATTGCTAGGCAACGGTCCACAATGGTTCAAGAGACATGGCATTGTTGTTAGCATACACTGTGATGAATATTAAGTAGCAACCCCGGTAACTACAGAGCACATCACTATATAGAGACGTCAATATCCATGGTTAAATAAGAACAGCATTTAAATTTTAAACAATTTAAATCTATGTAAGACGAAATAACCATATTTTGGGATCGAAAGATATCCAGAAGTATGTAAATAATGAAACCGCCCGAATAGCCTATAGATTCCCATTGGAATTCTTATTTAGCAGTTCGAGGTGCGTGAGAAGAGTAATGAGACTGACAATACTCTGAGGGATCTGGCCGCGCTGTGTTGTTCTACTGCTATAAAGAACGGTTTGCAATCTCTTCTAGTTGCTGAGTACGCCGTCACATGGTTTTTGAAGGTGCCATCGGGGAAGTTGTGTTTTTGTTGCGTGTTGTAAAAGTGGAAAAGTGTAATTTAGAGCAATGTTATGCCATCAAGTGTTAAACTTGGGGCACCAGCGAGAGTGATCCTCTTAGAATTGAAACAACCCTATGGGGAACATTCCTTATCAGTAGTCCAAGTTTCTGTGTGGCACAAATCATTTCTGGAAGGCCGAGAACACGTTGAAGATGGACCTCGTTCAGGGTAGACCTTCACCTTATAAAATCGACGAAAACATCAAACGTATGCGTTCTCTTGTGACATCAGACCGGTGTGTAAAAATAAAGGTGATGGATGACATGGTTAAACATTTTCAGCATGCATCAAATTTGCATCGGAGTTTTGCACGTGCGAAAGATTTATGAAAACGGTGCCATAAAACCTCACAACTGAGCAGGAGGAGAATGGAAGAAACGTGTGCGTTGTCCTCTTGCGAGAATTGCCCATGGCCATGAATGGTACAGTTGTATAATCACAGGTTATGAATCCTGAATTTCAAAGTACGATCCTGAGACCAAGTGGCAGAGTGAGGAGTGGAACACTGTGGAATCTCCTCGACTGAAATGAGCTCGAATAATGATGTCAAAGGCGGAAGCAAAACTGATTTGCTGTTATGACAGGTTTGCTTTTTTCCATATAGATTTGTTCATCCAGGACGAACCGTCAAACAGCTGTGTTACAACGATGTCCTGGAAAAGCTCAGGAAAGAGGTGAATCGCCGGCCTGAGTGGCCGTGCGGTTCTAGGCGCTACAGTCTGGAACCGGGCGACCGCTACGGTCGCAGGTCCGAATCCTGCCTCGGGCATGGATGTGTGTGATGTCCTTAGGTTATTCGGGTTTAATTAGTTCTACGTTCTAGGCGTCTGATGACCTCAGAAGTTAAGTCGCATAGTGCTCAGAGCCATTTTTGAAAGAGGTGAATCGAGTAAGATCAAACATTGCAGATTGGACGGCGCATCATGATAACGCCCCATGCCACATGGCCACTTCCATCACGGATATTTTGACTTCAAAAGGCATTCCTGTTGTTCCACAGGTAACTGTGACTTGTTTGTTTTTCCAATTTTGGAAAATGTCTTAAAAGGATTTCATTTTGGGACTCTGGAGAACATTCAAGAGCATATGACCGACATGGCAAAGGCCCTACCAGTTGAAGGCTTTCTACGCTTCTACCGATACTGAGGAACAACGACTTCGCCGGCCTATAGCTGCCGATGGGAACTAATTTGCAGGAGACATTGTTGTCGTTTGAAAGAAATAAAACCTTGGTACATTAGAAATCAGTCTCACTGCTTTTCTCACACGCCTCCTACTCAAACATATTGATTCACATATCTTGCGTAACAGAAGAGAAAAACTATTTTATAAGCTGCCAGCTTCCCTCGATACGATGCAATGCACTTGCCAGGAGTTCCAAAATAAATTTTTCTTCACACATGGAAAAAAATTCCAGCAACACTAATCTCCAGCATCGCAGGGAGTACGTGTGCGTAATTCACAAGAGAGAAAGATTGCTTACACCGTCATCATTGTGGAACTAAGCAATTAGTTTGATAATACATGATGCATGGGCATGAACTTCGCCAAAAACAAAGTACAGATATCTGCCTCTACAAGTAAATGTCCAACCTTTGAAACTGCATAAAAAAGTATAACAATGTTCTATTTCATACTAGATACCGTTAATAGCGGCATGTTCTGAGATGATACCACTCTCCAGCACCCGCATCAATTTTCCAGTAATTCTCCGCTATATACTCAGCCATCAACAAGTTTATACGATATTCTGTATGACAAATAAATAGGTGGCAGTTAAATCAACGGCTCATACCTCTTGCAGCACAACGCAGCTCGCCTCTGAAGCTGGGCGTTCGCTTTGCTGAAAGCTTCTAAAGCTCCTCAAGAACTTTAAAATGTTTCGCTAGATGTGCTCGAAACACAAAATGCAAGACTGCAATACTTAATTCACAAATGAAGCTCCTTACACTCAATAACTCGCAGAACGAATTCGTATGGATACTTCGAGTACTCCAAAGAATACGGAAGTAATTGCTACGCAACGGTCCACAACGGTTTACGTGAGATGGCATTGTTGTTTACATACCCAATATCCTCCCCTGGTAGCTGAGTGGTCAGCGCGACGAAAGTCATACCTGAAGACCCGAGTTCGATTCACGGCTGTGTCGGGAGATTTTCTCCGCTCAGGGACTGGGTGTATTGTTGCCCTTATCATCGTTATTTCATCCCCATGGACACTCAAGTCGCCGAAGTGGCGTCGACTCAAGAGACTTGCACCAGGCGAATGGGAGGCCCTAGCCACACGGCATTTCCATTTTAACAGTAAACCGAAATCCCAGTAAAGCAATATTGTTTAGCAACGTGGATATAAATGTTAGACAACCACTGAAACAAAATATTATATAAGTCAATTGTACATTTCAACTTTTCATAAAATAGCATCGAAGCATAACGACGTCGAATGCTGATGCCCTCGATCCCGCTGTTAGTCATGTATTGAAATGTTATGTCACGCGTAAAAATTGATTCCTTCAGCGCATGTGACTTCCACCAGATTCGACATCCGTTTGTGTGATTCCACTAATTGTTTCCTAGTGTAGTGATTTTCTATATTGAAACCTGGTTGTCAAGGGAAGGCCGTAATCATTTACTATTGGTTGCCTTTAACAGTTACACACATTTGTTATTAAAGAAGTAGTTCCAGACTCAACAATAAATTAAAAAATACCACGCTTTATTAATGAAGGCATAAACGACAGTGTAAATAATAGTGTTTTCAGTGCGTTACAATTTAGCAAATCACCATAAAACCCTGATACTGATAACGTTTAAAAAGAAAAAAACAAGGCACTGTGATGGTGACTGAAGGCCTTACACTCCAAGAAAGACAGTAAATTAAGAATGTTTAAGAACTCGCTGCAATTACAACTTACAGGTATTGAAATATTAAAAGTAAGAGCCCACAAACACAGTAGAAGGTATCAGACGCCACGAATGGCAGAAAATAAGGTTTTAAGGCTTACTGCTAAAACAGAAATATCGAATTAATTTTTCAGAGCAAATGACCACAATCATGACTGAAGGCCTTGCACGCCAGGGACGGCAATTATATAAAAAATTTAGAAACCTACTGTAAATCAGCAAATAAAAGCAAAGGTTAATTAAAAGAAACGAGCAATTGACCACGAAACAGGTGAAATAATATGATGGTAATCTTGTAACACAACCCTTACACTGATACAGTGTGGCCTGCAACGGAGGGTGGAAACCTACAAACAGCATCAACGCGAGCACCAGCACGGCTCATATACCCTCCGATTAATCTCCTCATCGCGAAAATGGAAGACTTGCCAATGGGACGGATCACATGTCTCATACATATTTTTATTGGCCTCGTCCATGTTTTTACTACTTTGTGAATACAATCAAATTATAAATTGAACGAGTGTTCTTTTTATACAGGGTGGTCCATTGATAGTGTCTGGGCCAAATATGTCACAAAATAAGCATCAAACGAAAAAAACTACAAAGAACGAAACTCGTTTAGCTTGAAGGGGGAAACCAGAGGGCGCTATGGTTGGCCCGCTAGATGGCGCTGCCATAGGTTAAACGGATATCAACTGCGTTTTTTAAATAGGAACCCCCATTTTTATTACATATTCGTGAAGTACGTAAAGAAGTATGAATGTTTTAGTTGGACCACTTTTTTCGCTTTGTGATAGATGGCGCTGTAATAGTCACAAACGAATAAGTACGTGGTATCACGTAACATTCCGCCAGTGCGGACGGTATTTGCTTCGTGATAGATTACCCGTGTTAATATGGACCGTTTACCAACTGTGGAAAACGTCGATATAGCGTCGATGTATGGCTATTTTGATCAAAATGTCCAATGAGCGTGTGCTATGTATGCTGCTCGGTATCCTGGACGACATCATCCAAGTGTCCGGACCATTCGCCAGATAGTTGCGTTATTTAAGGTAACAGGAAGTGTTCAGCCACATGTGTAACGTCAACTACGACCTGCAACAAATTATGAAGCCCAAGTAGGTGTTTTAGCTGCTGTCGCCGCCTAACCGCACATTAGTAGCAGACAAATTGCGCGAGAATCGGGACTCTCAAGAACGTCGGTGCTGAGAATGCTACATCAACATTGATTGCGCCCGTACCATATTTCTATGCACTAGGAATTGCATAGCGACGACTTTGAACGTCGTGTACAGTTCTGCCACTGGGCACAAGAGATATTACGGGACGATGACAGATTTTTTGTACTCGTTCTATTTAGCGATGAAGCGTCATTAACCAACAGCGGTAACGTAAACCGGCATTATATGCACTATTGGGGAACGGAAAATCCACTTTGGCTGCGACAAGTGGAACATCAGCGACCTTGGCGGGTTAATGTATGGTGTGGCTTTATGGGAGGAAGGATAATTGGCCCCCATTTTATCGATGGCAATCTGAATGGTGCAATGTATGCTGATTTCCTACGTAATGATCTACCTATGTTACTGCAAGATGTTTCACAGCATGACAGAATGGCGATGTACTTCCAACATGATGGATGTCCGGCACAATCTCGCGTGCGATTGAAACGGTATTGAAAAGCGTATTTCATGACAGGGGGATTCGTTGTCGAAACACCATACCATGGCGCGCACGTTCACCGGATCTGACGTCCCCGGATTTCTTTCTGTGGGAAAAGTTGAAGGATATTTGCTATCGTGATCCACCGACAACACCTGACAACATGCGTCAGCGCATTGTCCATGCATGTGCGAACATTACGGAAGGCGAGCTACTCGCTGTTGAGAGGAATGTCGTTACACGTATTGCCAAATGCATTGAGGTTGACGGACATTATTTTGAGCATTTATTGCATTACTGTGGTATTTACAGGTAATCACGCTGTGACAGCACGCGTTCTCAGAAATGATACGTTCACAAGGGTACATGTATTACATTGGAACAACCGAAATAACTTGTCCAAACGTACCTACATTCTGTATTTTGATTTAAATAACTTACCTGTTACCAACTATTCGCCTAAAATTGTGAGCCATATGTTTGTGACTATTACAGCGCCATCTATCACAAAGCGAAAACAGGGGTCCAACAAAAAAATTCATATTTCATTACGTACTACACGAATATGTAATAAAACTGGTGGTTCCTAATTTAAAAAACGCAGCTGATATCCGTTTGACCTATGGCAGAGTCATTTAGCAGGCCAACCATAGGGCCATCCGGATTCCCCTTTCAAGTTTCGTTCATTGTAGTTTTTTCGTTTGACACTTATTTCATAAGATATTTGGCCGGGTCACAATCAGTGGACCACCATGTATATTTTAATTGAAGTTCTCCTAAAAAGAATCATTTTAAAAGGTGAACTTCAAAATAAGCTAGGCAGGGTTTGAGAACAGAAGCCCAACATGCTGCCTTGAAAGGTACTCTTCCGTTCTGGAACTTTTCTTTGAATTCCCAGGCGGAAGGATACTAGCCGGAAGGTAAGATGCTGCATAGATTCTCCGTAAGGTCATCAACGCGATGTCGAGGCAGGTGTGGAGGCAGTGGAGGGAGGAAGTCTCCTTGTCACCGAGTCCTGCCTGCTGTTTCGACGTCCTAGGCTACCAACTTCAGGTCAAACTAGATCAGATCACAGCTGGAGCTTTTCGCAGCAGCTGGCGTCATACAAATTTACCCATGGAGATTATGCAAATCGTAACTATAGGTACCTGTCGTTAGATAAGATTAGAAAAGTCTACATTTCAACAACATTGGTTTGTAGCAATTATGTTACAGTCTGTTAAGCAGAAAATCTCCAGCACACTCTCCATTGCCACCATACGCCTACCGTCATATCACTCAGTTATCCTTTCAAAGCGGACGTTCTACAATATGGTGCTGTGCAGTGGAGAGCTTCACTCTTATCACTATGAATGCATATTCACGTTGGAAAGCAACAAGTAATTTTTAACGTTATCAATGTTAGACGATCTGTTTCAAAAACTAATGAAATTATAAATAGTTTTATCATTTCAAATTTGTTCGGTGGTTCAGAAAGTAAGTATCGGTCTAAGCCACAGGGTTGTAACCGAGGTTTGTCAGAAGCATTTATTTTTTTTTTTTTTTTTACATTTACCAGTTCTTTCAAGTTCGACAATGATTTCTGTTAATGTGATAAATGCGAGGTTAGTCTATTGCTTGTATTCCATGTTAAACTGCAGAGCCACCTGTAACAGACTCGCAAAATCAATTAAAAGAATGGAGGAAGCAACACTACCAAACTACTACGGTGTTCGAACCAGCTTTCGTATTGATGATTCGAGTTTTACTATTACATTTATACATTACATCGATTATCCTTGTATACTTCAGTAATATTTTTAAATACATTTGAGTGATTAGCTGAGTATACACTCCATTCCCCTCAGAGCGAAGGAATAAAGTTCCGCTAAACAAAATTCCCTTCTTTTTAGATTAAATAATACAAGGGGATTATGTGTTAGATAATACTCTGGAAAGAATAAATTAAAAATTTTATTCCTTATCTTCTTTTTTCTAAAAACATTAAATCTGTCGTACAAGACATACTGTTGTTGTTGTTATGGTTTTCTGTCCGAAGATTAATTTGATGCTGCTCTCCCCCCCTACTCTCACATAGCTGCAAATCTACTGTAAATTGCATCCATAAAAACCGGTTTTTGTCTCAGGTAGGGTCCTATCAACTAATCCCAGATATATTCTGGTATAAAACATGTGGAAACTGAATACATTATCTGTCGCCTAAAGGGACACAAATTTTTTTTCTCAGATATCGATGTCCGAAACTTCAAGTCATATCTGCCAAAAGGCGGCAGTGTCTGACGACGCAATAAATGCATTAGTTTCTCTTTAAGGGGACCTGGACGTGCACGGGCTGCATTTTCCTAGCTCGCTCTCAGTGGACATTACTCTTCATCTACAATGAATAACATTAACTCAAGCTGTATAAGGATATTTATTAAAATATCTCCTACAGTTTGAGAATTACTGTATTTTGCCTAATAGGTGTTTTTATAATACACTTCCCATTCAGGTACCATTTTCGGTCCATCATCAGTCTAATAGCATTCAGACTGTGACATACTGCTGTCAACATTAACAGGAACACATTATGCCTCTCGTTTTGTAGTTTGGAGTATATCTGAGGAAATAGGAAAACCCATATTATACCACATTATTAATTTGTCTAAAAAACACCGCTAAAATTGTATACAGAATGACAAACATAGATCATTTCTGCGATGTATTACGCACAATACAAAGATGCTATCCCATTCTTCACTTGAGGGAAATTTGGTGAAAATGGATGAAACCATTGAGAAGTAATATGTACCTAATGTTCTGAAAACGTAGTTTCGAGAAAATGAGAAAGGAACATTCACAGTGTTTTTGACGCATCGTATGCCTCTTTCCGAACATTCCAGCAGCATTATCTTCCTGGCCAGCTGCTTCTTTATCATCTGTAGACTTCTTCAGGGGCCTTTTCCTTACACTGGCTTCCACAGCTTCAACTACTCGCTGACGATCTACGGCAGTCAGAGCAGCTATCCCATTATTTCCTGGCTGGATGCCTAATTTGTCCATTACTTTTATCCTGATGGTTACACCATCATTGAAACACATGACAGCATCCATCGCACCCATTTTGAGTACTGTCAATCCAACAAAACTCCTTTACTACTTTAAGTGTCTCATTTCCTAATCTAATTTCCTCAGCATCACCCGACTTAATTCGACTACAATCCATTATCCTCGTTTTGCTTTTGTTGATGTTCGTCTTACACCCTCCTTTCAAGACACTATCCATTCCGTTCAACTACTCTTCCAAGTCCTTTGCTGCCTCTGACAGAATTACAATGTCATCGGCGGACATCGAAGTATTTATTTCTTCTCAATAGATTTTAATTCCTACTCCGCATTTTTCTTTTGTTTCCTATACTGCTTGTTCAATATACAGATTGAATAGCATCGGGGAGAGGCTACAACTCTTGTCTCACTCCCTTCCCAACCACTGCTTCCCTTTCATGTCCCTCGACTCCTATAACGGCCATCTGGTTTCTGTACAAATTGTAAATAGCCTTTCGCTCCCTATATTTTACCTCTGCCACCCTCAGAATTTGAAAGAGAGTATTCCAATCAACATTGTCAAAAGCTTTCTCTACATATACAAACGCTAGAAATGTAGGTTTGCCTTTCCTTCATCTTTCTTCTAAGATAATTTGTAAGGTCAGTATTGCCTCACGTGTTCCAGTATTTCTACGGAATCCAAACTGATCTTCCCCGACGGTGGCTTCTACCAGTTTTCCATTCGCCTGTAAAGAACTCGCGTTAGTATTTTGCAGCTGTGACTTATTATACGATTGACTTTGTCTCGAATAATCCATTCTCCGCTCATTAAGATCAGAGATTCTGTCAGTGAAGCATTCATTCAATTCATTGAATTCTACAATGCTGCTGACAATGTCCTTCTCGATTGAGAGCGCTGCTACTGCTCTTAGCAGCTGCTGACTTATAGCGTGAAGCAGAAAACCTTCAGGTCCGCGTCAGACGATGTCGCCGGTATGGTAACAGTCATTTTCAGGAGTTTCCTTGTCTGACTACAATATTTCTGCAAATCATTTAAGAATAGGGATTCCAGAAATTTCTAAACTCATTCCTCGTGTTTGATATCAGAACTTTTGTTCTCAGTTTACTGCCTTCAAGGATTGGATTTATTTTGCAAGACGCCTATAGCAATGTTTGCAGAAAGTGACCTGCATACAACACACACTATTCGGAATGAAATAAATTTGCAGCAGCTCTCTGCATGTGGAAATCATGTCAGATACGTTAGCTCGATTATATTTTTGCAGTCCTCTACCCCTTGTTGTACACACAGTGTCTCAACTATTCATTTTTGGAATTGGCTGTACAATGCTGAATGATTGTAAATACAGAAAACCAAAATTGGAATGCTGGTGCCTTCATTTCAGACGTTACACTGTTGCTGAAATAATTATAGTGGTTTGTCGAGGTGGAATCTCAGTTTTCTCCAGGCATTCTACAAGTCACTATTTTCATACACAACTTGCACAGTTCTTGATTTAAAATTCCACGTTGAGTAGGAAACATGGCAGAATTTCTTACTCAGTATGTCAATTACACACTGTGATGAATGTAGGAAAAACTAAGAAACTCACTAAAGTCAACGAATTATCTTCTAACGTCCCTATTTGCCTCTCTGCATAGGTTAAAATCAGATCCTGCGTTTCGGCATAAAAGTGAACTACATAGGCATGTTCAAAATGTTTATTCAGAAGAGTCTGTGCACCTGAAAGACGACCACTCATGACACCTGTGCAATTGTAGCTCTGAGAAATAACTATACTCTGATTTCTCTAAGCGATTATCCTAAAGTTTTTGAACTCTGTTCGCGAGGTGTCTTGAATGTCAAAGACCTTGCTACAGATATCACGTTAGAGGAAACATATCTGACTATTATGATAAAAAGTGAAATTGTTGAGATCTCACTGTCGTACCTGCGCTAACTGGTACAGAATCAGTGACAGCTATTTCCTTTTTTGCTCTGACATAGTAAACAGCCATCATACAAGAAAGAATAAAATTTTGAATATGTTTACATGTGCCTTTGAAAACAGCAGCCTTCTACAGATGATCGTTACTTACAGTATCAGGTCCAGCTGTGAAACCTAAATGAAATCTAGAAGACGTTGGGAAATTCCTGGATTTGATGAGTTGCTGCATCCATAATTTCCAAGAAGTGCAAGCTCAGAAACACATTAAACTACAACAGATCACAGAGTGTGTAACGATATTGGCGAATCTGATCATTGTGCCTAGAACCTGTGTATCGGGAGAGTGACTGATGCATGCACAGTGACAGATGGTCTGGAAGCGGTTTCATTCGGGTACGTAGTTCCAATTTTCATCCACCAGAGAACATTAGTGCACAGACACATTCAAGAAAGAGGTCAAGAGCACGTTTTTGCGAATTATTCTGTTTATTTCCTGAAGCCCTTTTGTTTATTTATCTCTGCACAGTTTTGTACACTCCTGGAAATTGAAATAAGAACACCGTGAATTCATTGTCCCAGGAAGGGGAAACTTTATTGACACATTCCTGGGGTCAGATACATCACATGATCACACTGACAGAACCACAGGCACATAGACACAGGCAACAGAGCATGCACAATGTCGGTACTAGTACAGTGTATATCCACCTTTCGCAGCAATGTAGGCTGCTATTCTCCCATGGAGACGATCGTAGAGATGCTGGATGTAGTCCTGTGGAACGGCTTGCCATGCCATTTCCACCTGGCGCCTCAGTTGGACCAGCGTTCGTGCTGGACGTGCAGACCGCGTGAGACGACGCTTCATCCAGTCCCAAACATGCTCAATGGGGGACAGATCCGGAGATCTTGCTGGCCAGGTTAGTTGACTTGCACCTTCTAGAGCACGTTGGGTGGCACGGGATACATGCGGACGTGCATTGTCCTGTTGGAACAGCAAGTTCCCTTGCCGGTCTAGGAATGGTAGAACGATGGGTTCGATGACGGTTTGGATGTACCGTGCACTATTCAGTGTCCCCTCGACGATCACCAGTGGTGTACGGCCAGTGTAGGAGATCGCTCCCCACACCATGATGCTGGGTGTTGGCCCTGTGTGCCTCGGTCGTATGCAGTCCTGATTGTGGCGCTCACCTGCACGGCGCCAAACACGCATACGACCATAACTGGCACTAAGGCAGAAGCGACTCTCATCGCTGAAGACGACACGTCTCCATTCGTCCCTCCATTCAGGCTTGTCGCGACACCACTGGAGGCGGGCTGCACGATGTTGGGGCGTGAGCGGAAGACGGCCTAACGGTGTGCGGGACCGTAGCCCAGCTTCATGGAGACGGTTGCGAATGGTCCTCGCCGATACCCCAGGAGCAACGGTGTCCCTAATTTGCTGGGAAGTGGCGGTGCGGTCCCCTACGGCACTGCGTAGGATCCTATGGTCTTGGCGTGCATCCGTGCGTCGCTGCGGTCCGGTCCCAGGTCGACGGGCACGTGCACCTTCCGCCGACCACTGGCGACAACATCGATGTACTGTGGAGACCTCACGCCCCACGTGTTGAGCAATTCGGCGGTACGTCCACCCGGCCTCCCGCATGCCCACTATACGCCCTCGCTCAAAGTCCGTCAACTGCACATACGGTTCACGTCCACGCTGTCGCGGCATGCTACCAGTGTTAAAGACTGCGATGGAGCTCCGTATGCCACGGCAAACTGGCTGACACTGACGGCGGCGGTACACAAATGCTGCGCAGCTAGCGCCATTCGACGGCCAACACCGCGGTTCCTGGTGTGTCCGCTGTGCCGTGCGTGTGATCATTGCTTGTAAAGCCCTCTCGCAGTGTCCGGAGCAAGTATGGTGGGTCTGACACACCGGTGTCAATGTGTTCTTTTTTCCATTTCCAGGAGTGTATATGCTTTTAGTAGTGTCAGTGATGCGCGATTGTGGTCTAAAGTAAACATGTAGATCACTGCTCCACTGAAGGACGTTGTACGATGGGGAATTTTTTAACATAATATTTCAAGTAAGTTAATGGTATAAGGAAAGCTAATTCGAGTGCAAATGAGAATAGTTAATAACTTAAAGTATAAACAAAATATCAGAATGCTAAATATTTATTTCGGGAAAAAGTACAGTTCGAAAGCATGTTATTTGTTGATTGGTTGGTCATGAAAAGCGCGGACTAACAAGAGAGAATAATGTTTTTCTATTGGCCTTAAAGAAAACTGACCAATCAGAACAGAGTATTCTTCGTTCCTCATTTCTCTTGGAGATACAGAAAGCTTTCAGCAGTCTAGAGTACTCGGAGCACAACCTTTCAATTCTACGGTCGTTTGTGGTAAGAGCTCCGAAGTAAGTTATAATTTGCCGGTGTGTGTGTGTTTGAGGTTTACGGGCGCTAAACAGCGGGGTCATCAGCGCCCAAATTTGCCGGTTATCGTTGTGCTACACTCCTCAAAAGTGCTTTAAGGTGAAGCAATGTGCTTTTCAGAATGTATTGATTTTTAAACAATTTACTGTATGAGAAAAGACAGTAATTCCTCGTGGCATATTGAGCAGATTGGTGACTAAAAACTTGCGTGCATTAGACACCGAAAACTTAATAGCATGGCGAGCATTTTCATTTAAGAGCAATCCTTGCTTAGTGCTTAGTAGATTTCGGGAAATACGTTAAGATAAACTTGCTAACGTGAATGAAAGTATTTTACGCATACATTGTTAAGACTAGCACGGTCTTAGAAGTGTACGTATACAATATAAGTCTTAAGAATATAGCAAAGTTTTGCCAGTACTGCCACCTTTCACTCGAAATTAAGACCTTTTCCCGATTCTTGGAGTAGTTACGTAGTATGCTGCCCGGTGCGAATTGAAATACCGTAGGATTCCGCTCGGCTTTCATACCGCCGATCTGCTGCAGTGAGTTCACTGGTAGCTGCAGATAAAGGACGGAAAGAGCCGCGCCGCCGCAGTGTCTTCCCACTGGCTGCCTACAAGCTCTATCTGGTTGTTGTGTAAAACCACTTTCCCTAAAATATTGTGATCTGGACAAATCCGTCTTTTTCTCTTTTTGTCTTCTGTGACAAATGTCTGAAATCATCAACGCCTCATAACTAAGTACTTTTCTGTCATAGAGGCAGAAGAATGGATGATTTTAAATTTAATATTTTTATGTACTGTAGTATTCTGTCAGATGAATATTTCTGTGGGATCCACTGCTCCGCTTGCCACAAGAAAAACCGACGCTTGCTCGTACTTTGTTCATTAAACGAGAGTGCGACAGGGCGAAGTGAAGGAAAACAGCATTAACCTGGGTCTCGTTCTCTTCTGCTCTATCTCTTATTGACGATGATATTGAACTGAATGTCTCTGGATGTCTGTTTATGCAATCCGTAATAATTTTTGTAGAAAATCTTCCTCTATCTCGAAGAAGGTCGTAATGCGTGATCATGAAACATGTTCCACATTTCCAGAACCGAACGGAGTCAGTGCTGTAGGCCAATAACTATGTGTGTTTGTTGAAAACGCGGTTGACCTGCCCGCTTTTCCTGCCGCTTAGGGCCTTTCGTTGGCCAACTAACTACGAGAAGTTGCTGTTCAAAGAGGAGCTTTGACCAGTACTCCATTCTTCGGCTGCGTATATTCCTGTGTGTGATTTCTGATCTAGGGGTACTAGAAATTTGCGTACAGTAAACGTATCCCATGGCTCACCACATGTAAGTTCTCATAGCTCTGCGTGGTAGTAAGGAACTGGTACGATTGAAAGTGGGCGTTAATGTTAGACTGGAAAAGTTAATTTGAGCTATTGCTTCTTGGATTATTCACTTGTTAGTAAGTTGGCAACACCAGGGATCGTTTCAAAAACAGCAGCATTTTGCAAAAATAAAAGCTCTAAGCACTATGGGACTTAACTTCTGCGGTCATCAGTCCCCTAGAACACACATCCATGCCCGAGGCAGGACTCGAACTTGCGACCATAGCGGTAGCTCGGTTCCAGACTGTAGCTAATAGAACCGCTCGGCCACCCCACCCAGTAGAATTTTGCACAAAAGCAACAAAATTCAGAGCTTAGCGCTGTGCGGTGAACAGAGGAACGAGTTTATTGGTATGGAGCCTTCCGACAACATACACCCAAAGCGAAAACTATGGGAACGCAAAACTGCATGCGTCTCGGAGGGACATATATTCCTCATCAGATGCCTCCTGTATTACAAGCATGGAGATGTCTACCGCCAACAGGATGAAACGGAAAACTGTATCAACTGCAGAGGCTGATGGTTGTTTCAGTAGACAACATTCTGTCGCCACGATACAATCATCGTCAGTCACTGCAGTGAAGAACTGCAGTACTATGGTGTTAATTTAACGATTAAAATAAACTGACTTGGGAAAGAAAGAATGCAAGTGATGTGACAAAACAATAATTGTCTCGACCTGAAACTACGATATCACCTGTCGGGCTTGAACTGTGACGTATTGGAGTTGTGACGTGGGGCCATCACACGTCTGCGGAGCGTTGGTTTGTTTTCGTTAGGGACGTTTGTATTGTCACCTTATGCTGTGTTTGTAGTCTATATTGGATATGTACATAGTGGTGCAAATTTTGATGGAATGAGCATGTTACTGAATCAACCAGTTTAGTTACCTAAGAGAAAGATGATTTTACGGTGTTCTCCGTTTACGCTCCTAATCAACTACAGTTTAAACGTTATCTTTGGTTGTCTTGGTACACAGTGATTACAACTTATGTGAACTTCGGCACATATTTTTTTCAAAGGTGAGCCAACCTATAATGTAATGAAATTAATAACTTAGCGAATACTAATAGTAATATTACTGATATAAGGAACGCTGACAGATGGACAATAAAGAAAAACGAATGTCTTCAGAAGGTTATGGTAAATGAAGACTGGTTATTCTAACGTAAAGTGTGAAGAACGTGATGTTAGTAATTGAAAGCAATGTACAATGATGTAGCAGAACTAGTTGAGTTGGGTTGCCTACAGAATGAAGGCGCCAGATCCAGTTTAGCGCGTAACAACTCACACAAAAAGTATTTACGAGTAATTTCAGGGATTTAGCAATTTTCTGTTGAGCTGTATTGATGAACACATGTTACTGCATTTTGTCCATCTCACAATCTAAACCTTTCTGTATCGGTATTGGAGTATTCGTTGTTGTTACCATATTTCGTTAACTTTCGCGATATTTGCTACCTGTACTGGTATTACTTTTTCGCTTTCTATACTGATATTTCTTTTTGTTTTCTGTATTGGTGTCTGGCTTTTAAGTTAGTTCATATATTAACAGAGTGATAATTTCGATACCAGTTGAATTTATCTAATCTAATGCTTTACTTTTGCATTTTCGATGCAGACCTCTGCATGCTATTCTTCATCGTATTCTTGCGGTTGTTTTGTTTTGTATACGCCAGTATTTTTGGGGCTCTGTGGCTTTTACTTGAGAATATAACTCCCCAGATTCCCCTTCAGGCCCAATATTTATTATTTCGAATTTTTAAGTTTCTGAATTAATTTTTATATTTTGGATTTATAGGAACTGTTGAATATGACGTCCTAATCGCCATTTTTAAATCAAAGTTGTGTTGCATCTTGAGGCTAGTGATGATGTTATTTATCAAAGTGGATGGGTGTTATCGAAGGCTCTCGTCTTCCCCAATAATTCACCATACTTGAGACACAGTGCCGTACCCCCGGCCGCGAGAGTTCGCCCCTGTTTGGTCTTAGGAGGGGAGGGGCGCACACAGCGCCAGCTGTCACCTCCACATGAAATCACGCCGGCCACAGCTGTTATTCAGTTTAATAAAGACGTAATGCGTTTTTACGTCGCAGGCTGACAGTTTTTGGACGGGTGAAGTAAATGCATCTGTTAAACGCTCGAGCGATGTGATGTGGTGCTGTAACGACATAACAACACAAGTTTTCACCCCAGATGTAAGCATTCCCGTTATACAGTAGTAGGCAAGCATAAGTTCTCTACATTCTCTAATTTCCTGCAGGCGATATTATCGAGTGCGCTACTGCCAAGGCACCCATGTTGATTAGTTTGATTATGTTTAGAGCGAAGATAACAGAATATCTTGTAGTAGTGAATCCTGTCGTAGGTGATCTGCAGATGAGCAGGATGAAGCCAGTGCATTGTCGACTTGGACTACTCTTACATGGGCTGAGTTACTTACGAGAGTGTATACTGTGGAAAGTCATTTAGACTTCTTATGGGAATTTTGTGGATTGTCACCGAGAGACGTGTGTGGAACTCTTTTGAAAACGACCAACGTTTATTTCCCGTTTTAATTATAGGACTATGCTACGAAATGTACGAATCTAGTACGATCAGGAAAAACACGTAGTTCGTTAGATGCCAACTGGCGATACATTAGGGTATTATTTTGGTCCCGTCCTGGGTTGAAGAACACACGCTACTAGTCACTGTTACAGAAAGTTATTTAAGTTTAATTACTGTTGGCGATTACTTTGATTTTTGCAGTGTTATGTGTTATGTGATTGTTGTGAATTTTACAAAATGCAGTAGCTTTGTTTTCACAGTTTGGCTTAGGAGGCCAAAAGTTTCCTTGTGAGACGCTCACGGTTTCCCTGAGAGATAGCTACAGAGTATCCGACAATCGCAGTGGAGGAGTGCTCCAAGCTGCAACTGATTTGGAAATTATTGTATAGTTCGACATACTTTGACACTCGACAGCAAGGCCGGCCGGGGTGGACGAGCGGTTCTAGGCGCTACAGTTGGAACCGAGCGATCGCTACGGTCGCAGTTTCAAATCCTGCCTCGGGCATGGTTGTGTGTGATGTCCTTAGGTTAGATAGGTTTAAGTAGTTCTAAGTTCCAGGGGACTGATGACCTTAGCAGTTAAGTCCCATAGTGCTGAGAGCCATTTGAACCATTTTTTTCGACATCAAGACGTCTCAACATTCCATTTATTGTGATGGAAACAGGAACTATTTGCAGTAAAAGTTGTTATATATGACCTAGTTAACGAATAATAACTTACTACGCGTACATAATGTTGTTAAGTAAAAGTGCAATTGTATTTGTTACATGGGAATTTTTCAGATTCTAGTAAAATAATACAAATAAGTGTAGCCATTCTGAAACTAAGACCGTATTTGAGCTCATAAATCCAACAAAGAAACGTTCTCAAGCTGTACTGGAGCGTTCTCATATAACGAGTTCTGACAGCTGCCATCTAACAACTTTGTGTGGAATTCACCTGAAACACCGCAAAAAGGCTAAAGTATCGTAATATGAATAACTACACCAGCAACAGAGATGATCAAAAACTTTCACGAATTAGTAATTACAACCAGGAGATTTATCGATTTGCCTTGTGTTAATCCCCACTTATGGGTGAACCATGACTTTGGTTTTATTTCAGATACTTCACTGCACATTCAAATGGCCGTAGTAACACTCTCATAGAATTTAAACTTTCGTCAAAGTTTTTTCTTCAGATTTTATTTTTATTTCCTTTCATTATCCTTCAGTTAATGTAAACCAACCGTTCACAAATTTAGCTAACTTTTACATCATCGGAATATGAGATACCTATGTTCGTCCATCCATTTAACAAGAGGGTCGTCAGTACCTTTAAATTCTACGGCTTCTTGCGCTGTGTTATATTAACGTCACCAGTTTCCACTTTTGATGTAACAGATCAGAGTCCTCCCGATAGGATCGTCTACTCCCATGTAATGTTAGCAAACAGGGGGAATCGGTGAAGTTTTATTCCTAGGGGATCTGAATATCATGTAGCCCACATATGTTTCTAGTGGGGCTTATTAAATTTAAATTGTATCGAATGAAGAATAAGCTAAAATGCATCAGCTTATTTGTTGTGGTGGCAATATATTTAGAAAATACGTTACAATGGTACATACCAGCAATCTACTGAACGAAATCACAAGAATAAGCAAATTCAGGAGGTGTGTACCTAACTTTTTCGTAACTGTTAGGATGAGAGTTATTGAAATGTACTAGTCACAGTGCTGTTCAAGGTAGAATAAAAGTGTGTGGAGTTGGAGACGATGTATGCTTGTATTCAGCAGTAGACGGTTTTGCTATCACATTATTCTGGAAAAAAAGATATTCCGGTCTGGCAGACCTTAAGCACAGTGTAACCAAGTACACTCTGAAAGTTATTTAGAAAACTTTGACGAATACAATTCACATTACTATTCCATTATCGTACTGCATAACACCGAGACATCTTAAAAAGAAAAATTATTTGTTTCCCCTTATTTTGTTTCCATATCTGCAAACTATCAATTGCAGTACCCAACTACCTATTAATTTTGTATTATGTCAACTTATTCTAGTCTTTTGTGCTGTAGACCGTGAATTGTAACCTGCCATTTCCATTTTTTATGTATTCCTTCTACTGTTAGCAGCTACTATGAGCTATATTGTGCTTTATCATAGAGACTAGAAAATACTCCTTCTTTCACTACTGAATTTACATGTGTGTACCAAACTTTTTCGCCTAAAGGTACTAGGCATTTCAGAAGTCTATAATGTACAATATATTTCTAATCAGTTTTTATCTACGCATAATGTAAGCTGCAACTAACTAAAAATGGTCCAAATATTAACAATGTTATCATGAAATGATTGCTGGGTTTAAGTCACACGTCCTGATTTCTTCATATTTACTATGCAACAAACATTCTCTGTATCACTTTTGCTTCTATTGTGACTGCGTTATTATTTCACACAAAAGTCCTTAGAAACATGTAAAGTAAGTAACTTATCATTGTTATCTAACGAAGTACGTTAAAATTCCCCAAATATTATTAAACTATTTCATTATTTTTGAGGCAGCATTCCTGTGTCAATTTCTTCGGGTTGAAGTTAACTGTACAGCCATCAATATTGCGTAATACTTTAGACTGTGACAAAATCCTAGCGTCAAGGTGATCCAGACTTATGTGCTGCGCATCTGGCTCATGTCGTACCCCCATAAATCTCCCAAACGACTCTTCTTTAGTTTTGGTGAAATAAATAAAAAATGAAATAAAAACGTGCCCTCTGCAACAGCATTTTCCTCTGCAACATTAGCCCCAAAAGTAAATTTTAACGTCATTACAAATCATAGTGCATAAGGGCCAAAGTATAAATAGCAGCGGTGATGAGCTCTCTCTGAATTCTCAGTCGATCTTAAGGCACCATTAATTTCTTTGTTTACTCGTTTGAGGTTACATCCACATGCTAATCAATTGTTGTTTGCCAATGCAGTTCAAGGAATTGCGACATCAGTTTGATTTCACTAAGCGTGCTTCTGTTATAAGCAGCATCTGAGTTTGTTTACATACCTACTACTTCATAAACAGATACACAGATAAGCCAGAATGTTATGGCCGCCGATCTACTGTCGATATAAATCCGTTCAGGCGATATCAGAGACACATGGCGAGGAATGACTGCCAGTCAAACAAACGTACGGTGCATGTTGTATATCACAAGGGCAAGAGCGTGATGGAATGGAGTGTGTTGAGTGGTTCGATGAACACAGTCCCGATTTCCAGTTGATGTGTTGGCTCTCCCGTCTCGACACATCTAAACCCGATAGAAGACATCTGGGCATGTGGCGTCAGAGCTCATGGCACCCCTCCCCGGAATTTACGGATTTAGGTGACTTGTGTGTGCAGATATGATGCCAGCTGCGTCTGATGGCTTCAGATGTTCATTACCTTTTAGTTCCTGCGTGTGTAGGGCCATATTACTTGTGGCTCACTGTGTTGAATAGTAGATGTTGGGATTATAGAGACTACTTTGTTGTCCTTAGGAGCAGTGATTTTGTAGTCACACTAGTCTTTTGAGTGTTATCATTAATGTCATTGATTTTCCTACTCTTTTTAGAATTATACCTAGTGTCAATGATATTTCTGTTAAACGTAGTTGGCAAATGTTAATGTTGCACAAAACAGTTTCTTCCATTTCCATCGACAGAGAGGTAATGACAGATGCAGCTCGCATCGGGGACAGACTCGAACGAGTTTTATTCCGAAGAACCTTCCATTTGTTTCCATTAATCTACTAAGAGGAACCACCGAAATGTAGATCTTGTTGGTCGGAAGAGAATATGAACCACAGTCAACCCCAATGCGAGTCGTCTACACTACCACAACGCCGCCTGTTGCAAATAAAACAAATAACGAGACTTGTTATATCATCAATCCAAAGGTTTATTCGATTGGTAACTGTGGTTTCAGCTGGTATTGGCCGCGGTATCGCGGTCGCACATTTTAGCAGCCAGACGGTCTTCTGCAGACGTCGCGTTGGTGGCCACGCGTCAACACATTCAGCGTCTGGCATGGCGGCTCTCAAGAGCTGCGCGGTGTGATGTACAGACCTCCTAGGTGGCCGCGGAGGACACCGGAGTGATCTGCCGACAAATATAAATTTCTAAATTATAAACGTCGCCCTATTATGGTGAGTTGATATAACAATTGCAAAGGAAAGTGCTAAATTATCGTAGGACCACATGTTAATAAATGGTCATTTTCTGTATCCATAGAAGGGATGTTTCTATCGCGCCAACTCATGAACCCTAGAATACTAATTATCGCAAACATGAAAATTACCTACAGTGAATGTTTGCCTATTTACTCCTCCCGGGGTGTTATCTATTGTGGTGAAATGATCTACTAAGTTATTGCATCATGATGGTAGATAGTTGTTACAAGGATCAGAATATTTGTGAGTTAGGCGATATCTCACGCAGACGCATGTATTATCCTCACCTGAACTATATTCATTAAGGAACGGAGAGAATTGTGACTGTTGCTAAATCCATCCATACCAAAATAGTAGAATTTCTTAAAACAAGTTGTGTAAATGTTCAGTTCAAATTCGGAGAGCTTCAAGGATAAATACGGGATAGAAAAATAAATGATCATGCAGCATAAGAAATGGGATTAAAATACCAAGTATAATCGTGGGAGGCTGAAGGTGAAAGTGCGCTGAGAACTTGATAACTGTTATGGGCGGGAGGGGACGTAGGAAAACGTTTTCTGAAAGGCTCTCCCTCATCTGAAAGTGTAGGCAACGGTATTGTATGTACCATTGATTCTTGAGTTTAAGTATATCCTACCAATACTAGAGCTAAAAGATACATATGCCGCGAAAGGCTTTTGTATCTGATCTGAGTTCACAATTGGTATAAAAGAACAGCAGACTATGGGTACCGAGAAAGTTTATGGGACGACCAAAGAATTTTGTAGCCATGGTCATATATCTAAACTGACAGCATTTCAGTTATATTAAAAATCGTAAAACTCTATACTCGAATAATATCTTGAAGATTCCCCTTCTGAAGGGAGCTACCATGTGATCATGAAACGAGAAATACACTTAGAAACCAAAATCTGTTGTCCTTTACACAGATCGAAGTACCACTCACCGTAACAGCACCGCCTTAATCCTCCTCCTGCAGCCGTCTCTGCAGCAACTCCACGAAAAAGCAGTCCAGTGTGAACTGACGCTCCTGTTGGAAAAGATCTTATTACTTTCATGTTATCTGACATGTGAAGTGATTCACAATTTGCGCTAGTTCCTGTCATGTAAAAGTATAACGAATTGTAACATTTATCACAAATTAGCACGATTCAGGTATCGAAATTAAGAATATAGTAATTCAATTTAGTATCCAACTAACACAATTCGTTTCACATCTCAGATACAATTAATACTAACAAGTAACTAATATCCCATTATCTTTAACATTTTTCTGGGCACGACTGGTTAATGATGTGCTTCTTAGGTTATGCCGTGTTGTTGTTCCTGCTTTACGGTCAACATTTCAACAAGTGACCGAGCCATCTTCTTCAGGTCGTGTGACGTTCCCTGACTGGTTTGGGTCCAAGCAGCGAGAACACATTAGTGCAAAGTTCGCAGCGCATGAAGTTGATCGCTGCTGGGACGTCCGTCGAAGTAATGTGCACAAAATGAACACAACAATTCGGCCTAATACCCGGAAGCAGACCAGTAACTAGTACCATCTTCGAGAGTAAGTTATCATGTCATGAGAAAACGAAAAATTCACTTTGAAACCAAATGCTACTATTCCTGATACTGTTCGCATTTATACTAACCGGAGCAGGACGGACTTCTTTCTCTTCCTGCAGCCGCTTCTGCAGAATCTCCTCAAAAAAGGCGTCCAAAATGAACTGACGCTCCTGTTGGAAAAGAACTTATATGTTTTATGTCATCCAACATGTGCAGTAATCCAAAATTAATACTAGTTTCTATCATATAAAAGTGTTACGAAGTGTTACATTTGTCATAAATTGAGCAGTGTACAGGTATCAGTATTTAATATCTTGTAACTCAATTTAATATCCAAGAAACACCAGTCGTATGATGTCTCAGCAACAATTAATACCAACAAATATCTAATATCCCATTATCTTTAACATTTTTCTGGGCACGACTGGTTAATGATGTGCTTCTTAGGTTATGCCGTGTTGTTGTTCCTGCTTTATGGTCAACATTTCAGTAACTGACCGACCCATCTTCTTCAGGTCGTGTGACGTTCCCTGACTGGTTTGAGTCCAAGCAGCGAGAACACATTAGTGCAAAGTTCGCAGCACATGAAGTTGATCGCTGGGACGTCCGTCGAAGTAATGTGCACAAAATGAACACAACAATTCGGCCTAACACCCGGAAGCAGACCAGTTTCTAGTATCATATTCGAGAGTAAGTTTTCATGTAGTGATAAAACGAGAAATTCACTTTGAAACCAAATGCTACTATTCCTACTACTTTGTAATTTACACTCACCGAAACAGAAAGGACTTCTTTCTCTTCCTGCAGCCGCTTCTGCATTATCTCCTCAAAAAACGAGTCCAGGGTGAACTGACGCTCCTGTAACGAAAAGAACTTATTGGTTTGATTAGTCGTAGAGCATGCTTGGTAATTCAGAGATAGCGCTAGTTCTTTACATGTACATGTGTTACAAATTCTTACATTTATTTCGAATTTTTGGCCTAGAGGCAGTGATAGTCAGTATTCACTGACTATCTGTAGTATCAGCTAGAAATCTGTTCTTCCGACATTCACTATCATTATCCTACGTATTATGAGTTGAACTGGAATTACAGAGGCCTACAATGTAACTTCTTGAGCCACGGTCTTTTTATTACGAGCTCCTCCTCGTTCTTTGTCTGTAAAGAAAATTAAATGGGACTGTAACAAGTTTTGCTAACAGTTCCTGTTAATCTGTTCTCTGACTACACTGTACATTTCCTTTGGTCAGTCTCATATTAAACACGGTCAGCAGGTAACTGGTTGGGCAACCAGATGGTCTGCAATGTCGTCTTCAACCAGTCGATCGCGTTGGCAGCATATTTAGTGCGCCTCTGCCCCTAGAATATTTTTGACCATAATTCTTTTCAAATGGAGAGGGATGTGACCTTTCTCAAGCATCTCACATAGTTATTTGCTCAGTGTTAACGAAGACCACACCCAATTTACCGGAAAGATAAATGGTTAGAATCAACTGTCCATGTCTGGGGTCAGTGTTAAGTTTAATATGCTTCAATACAATTGTCAGAATTGTTTAAACAGCATTCAGGTTCGATTATCAACATTAGCTTACCTAATGCGACAAGTCTGGATATATTGTGGTAATAACACGGAGGAGAGGATCAAGGGCCAGTGGGATCCAGGGGAAAGAGCCAGCATAATGCAGCAAAGGAGCCCTGCAGGGAACACAGCGAGAGACACAGTGTGAGGCTTCCCTGCAGGTCAGAGAATATACGACTCTGACATGCTAAAGGCTTTTTCTAAGGGCATCATACTCAAGTTTTAGAATGACGACTATTGTGAACTGTTGAGTGACTAGCACATCCCACTTCGCTCCAGTGATCAACAAATCCATCCATCCATCAGTGACATTCATTGCCGCCGGTATTTTGTATCTGATCACGATCCAGAAGAGCAGTATGCTAACCACATGCTCCTCCATACAGTGACGTCTATCGTCTGACGATGAAGAGGCGGTCGATCGGTACCTTTGGAGCTTCAGAGGAATGATTGGACGGAGTTAGGTAGTTTGGTGGTATTTTATATAAACCTCACAATCATCACTCGTGCAGAGATGCCTATCTAAGACGTGTTTTTTACAATGACGTCTCACATGGGATGTTTATAGCAAAAAAATATTCATTTACAGTAAATCGTGACAGTCTGACCACGTTATGTACAATCAGTTAGCTCTCAGACTTTACTGCTTTGCGTGCTATGTCACTGCAATATAACGTGGCTCTCCTTTACAGTACCCCGAACAGGGACCAAGTTGTTCTCCAGTAGCAGACCCTCGTCTTTCTCCCCTTCCAAACACCGGGAGAAAAACTTCTTCATGCGGCGGAACATTGCTGTAACGATAACAAACAGCACATTTGGCATGACCAGACCGTGTCTACGAGTAAGGGTTGCAGCAATGCAGAAGATAAAAGCATGAACCAACGATAGGACATACCGTATGTATGTGTAATCGAAAAGGAGCGTTATAGGTGACACCATTCTATTTGTGAAACTAAGCTATAAATTTGAGAATACATCATTCCAGCAGTTGAACCTTGGCAAAAACTCAGTGAGGATATCTCTCTCTACAAGTCAAGCATTCTCGCAACTTTCTGAAGTTGCATTACATATTAAAAAAATGTACTGGAATGTAAATCAAGGACTGTTTTCCTTTTCCAATTCAGTTCCATTACTAGTAACATTTTGCGAAGTCACATCACACTATTTCGTAATGCTACAGTATTCTGATACTTCTCCACTACATACATAGTCATCTAAAAGCTTGTTCAAAGTTCTAATTGCAGATGTATACTGAAAATAAATACGTGACAAATCAATGGCTCTTGCCTCTTGGTGGGTATAGTCTATATACCTCGCTTCTGAAACAGAGCGTTCGCTTCATTCAAAGCTTCTAAAGCTCCCCAAGAACTTGTTCTCGAAACACAAAATCCAACACTATAACGCCTGAATCAAAATTATAGAATCTTTTACTCAAGAACTCAAGAAACTAATTCGTTTCGATACTTCAACTACTCCAGAGAATACGGAAGTCTTTATTATGCAATGGTCCACCACAGTTAAGCTGATTTTTGTTAGCAAACCCTGCGAACAACGTTAGGCAGCAACCTCGATAACTGCAGAGAACAACGTTGTACTGGAACGTCGATATCAATGGTTAAACAAGATCTGCAATGAAAATTTTCAGTAATTTGAATCTATGTAAGACGAAATAATCATGTTATAGCACTGACAAATATGCAGCGGAGTATTGATTGTTGAAAACGTCCGTACAGTTAATAAACTCCCAAGTGATCTAACAGTTAACAAAACTCAGAGATAGTGCTTTAATTTCCTTAAGCAACAGGGAAGTAAGAATCTCATATTATGGTGCCAAGTCAACTCTGTATAACTCTACACAGTTGTAACCAGTTTCCAACGTGTTTTCTTCTTCGCCGACGGAAGATAAGTCTAGCAGGATAACCCTGCAACGATCATAGGCAATATGTAAGTGTAATCGACGAAACAGGAAGATCGGTTACACTAGTTTCATTGTGAAAGTAAAAATTAATGTAAATAGAGACCGCTCCGAGTCTACTACAACAACCACAGAAAACTTTTACTAACAGTCCGATTATATTATTGGAGAAGGCGATAACAAGGTAGACTATTATGGTCGAAAACAAAAATAAAAAATATTTTGTAGCGGAGGCGTTGTGCAGCTTTAATGACTGCTGCAGAAACTGACTGGGGAGAAACCAAAAGTAAAAGTTTATGAAGCTAAGATCAATATCACGAAAAAATCGAATAATATCTTACACAAATTCCTCTAGAATAAACTCAACGGAAATATAACGAAACCACAAAATTTGATGCAAATAATTCGCTCAATCTACACAGATTAAACGAAGACAAGGATACCAATCACACATCCACAAAATAACAACTTAATAGAAAAATAACATGCACAAATTCTTCCAGAATGAACCAAAAGAAAATATACGCTGCACCTATATAGCCCTAACAAAGACAGCAATACCACACATATCCCCATATAACGACATAATCGATAAATAACACACTGGAACTATTCCATAATAAACCAAAAAATTATAAACCCCCCAAAAAACAAAAAAAAGACGCACAAGAAAACTCCATATAACTACGACTTTATCGAAAAGTAACACACACAAGTTCCTCAAGATAAACAGAACGAAAATAAATTCAAAAATTTGGTATCACACTACAAACAAACGTTAACAGGTCAAAAAGTACCATAGAACAAAAAGAATCATACATCAAAAGCGCGAGCCACTGGCAACAACAATAAGAACCATACAAAACAATCGATTTCATATACGCTACCCCTCAGCGGCGTCACATTCGAAAAAAAGCAGCCAACTATTAATAAGTTAAAAAATTATGACTAACATTACTACTCGTTCCTCTCAGGACAACTTCTACAATGTACTTAGGTTCACGGCTAACTCCACCGTAGACAATTCTCCCATATTACAAAAATAGCTAAAGAATTGCAACAATCAACACGATGGATCAAATGGCTCTGAGAACTACGGGACTTAACATCTGTGGTCATCAGTCCCCTAGAACTTAGAACTACTTAAACCTAACCAACCTAAGGACGACACACACATCCATACCCATGCAGGATTCGAACCTGCGACCGTAGCGGTCACGCGGTTCCAGACTGAAGCGCCTTTAACCGCAAGGCCACACAGGCCGGCAATCAACATGATAAAAAATTATCATTAATCACTTCACTCACATAAATTTATCTTCTGCTCTTAAGGTAGAGCCTAATCTCACCATCGTATATCGTGCGAAATACAGAAATAAACAGTTAAATATATGTCAGGAAAAAAACAAACAATAATCGCTAAAAGTTTCTCCATTGGTAATACAACCTGTGGCCTCAAGTTACCCCCTCCCCCCAATAAACAACACCATCGTATATCACGACACATTTGCAATAAGCAGTATATTTTACAAACTTTGTAAATTACAATAGTAACTAGCACAAAGACAGATAGCATTTAATAACAGACCCCTTACACGCTCTGCAACGTAAAGTCATGACGTCAAGAGGACGTCATGGGTGTAACCACACGGATAGAAGCTGAAAGAGCACTTGACGAAGTTGTCACTGTTGAACTAAGCTGTTAATTTGAGAATACATGATGGAAGCACAAGAACTTAAAAAAATTAAGTGTAGAGGTCCAACTCTACAACTAACCACCTGACGTTTGAAACCCCATAAAAAATTAAAACGAAATGCTATTTCACGTTATTACTGTTAAGAACTTCATATTCTGTAATCACACCACACTCCTCCACATGCTTCAATTTTCCAGTACTTCTCCACTAATACACATTCATTTATTAGCTTTTAAGATATTCTTACTCGAGATGACTGTGTATACTCAATAAATATGCAAAGGTAAATCAATAGCTCATACCTACTGCGGGTACGATGCAGCTGGCCTCTGAAGCTGGGCGTTCGCTTCGCTGAGAGCTTCTAAAGCTCCTCAAGAACTTTAAAATGTTTCGCTAGATGTGCTCGAAACACAAAATACAACACTGCAAGACTTAATTCACAACAGAAGCTTCGTACACTCAATAACGCGCAGAACGAATTCGTATGAATACTTCGAGTACTCTAGAGAATACGGAAGTAATTGCTAGGCAACAATCCACAATGGTACAAGTGACATGGCATTGTTGTTAGCATACACTGTGATGAACATTAAGTAGCAGCCCCGGAAACTACAGAGCACATGACTATATAGAGACGTCGAAATCCATGATTAAATAAGAACAGCATTTAAATTTTAAACAATTTAAATCTATGTAAGACGAAATAGCCATGTTTTGGGATCGAAAGATATCCAGAAGTATGTAAATAATGAAACCGTCCGAATAGCCTATAGATTACCATTGGAGTTCTTATTTAGCAGTTCGAGGTGCGTGAGAAGAGTAATGAGACTGACAATACTCTGAGGGATCTGGCCGCGCTGTGTTGTTCTACTGCTGTAAAGAACGGTTTGCAATCTCTTCTAGTTGCTGAGTACGCCGTCACATGGTTTTTGAAAGTGCCATCGGGGAAGTTGTGTTTTTGTTGCGTGTTGTAAAAGTGGAAAAGTGTAATTTAGAGCAATGTTATGCCATCAAGTGCTAAACTTGGGGCACCAGCGAGAGTGATCTTTTCAGAATTGAAACAAGCCTATGGGGAACATTCCTTATCAGTAGTCCAAGTTTCTGTGTGACACAAATCATTTCTGGAAGGCCGAGAACACGTTGAAGATGGACCTCGTTCGGGGTAGGCCTTCACCTTATTAAATCGACGAAAACGTCGAACGTATGCGTTCTCTTGTGACATCAGACCGGTGTGTAAAAATAAAGGTGATGGATGACATGGTTAAACATTTTCAGCATGCATCAAATTTGCATCGGAGTTTTGCACGTGCGAAAGATTTATGTCAAACGGTGCCAAAAAACCTCACAACTGAGCAGGAGGAGAATGGAAGAAACGTGTGCGTTGTCCTCTTGAGACGACTGCCCATGGTCACGAATGGTTCAGTTGTAGAATCACAGGTTATGAATCCTGAATTTCAAATTACGATCCTGAGACCAAGTGCCAAAGTGAGGAGTGGAACACTGTGGAATCCCCTCGACTGAAATGAGCTCGAATCATCAAGTCAAAGGCCGAAGCAAAACTGATTTGCTGTTTTGACAGATTTGCTTTTTTCCATATGGATTTGTTCATCCAGGACAAACCGTCAAACAGCTGTGTTACAACGATGTCCTGGAAAAGCTCAGGAAAGAGGTGAATCGCCGGCCTGAGTAGCCGTGCGGTTCTAGGCGCTACAGTCTGGAACCGGGCGACCGCTACGGTCGCAGGTTCGAATCCTGCCTCGGGCATGGATGTGTGTGACGTCCTTAGGTTAGTCAGGTTTAATTAGTTCTACGTTCTAGGCGTCTGATGACCTCAGAAGTTAAGTCGCATAGTGCTCAGAGCCATTTTTGAAAGAGGTGAATCGAGTAAGATCAAACATTGCAGATTGGACGGCGCATCATGATAACGCCCCATGCCACATGGCCACTTCCATCACGGATATTTTGACTTCAAAAGGCATTCCTGTTGTTCCACAGACCCCCCCCCCCCCCCTCACCTATTCACAGAAACGTGGTAACTGTGACTTGTTTGTTTTTCCAATTTTGGAAGATGTCTTAAAAGGATTTCGTTTTGGGACTCTGGAGAAAATTTAAGAGCATATGACCGACATGGCAAAGGCCCTACCAGTTGAAGGCTTTCTACGCTTCTACCGATACTGAGGAACAACGACTTCGCCGGCCTATAGCTGCCGATGGGAACTAATTTGCAGGAGACATTATTGTCGTTTGAAAGAAATAAAACCTTGGTATATTAGAAATCAGTCTCACTGCTTTTCTCACACGCCTCCTACTCCAAGATATTGATTCACATATCTTGCGTAACAGAAGAGAAAAACTCTTTTGTTAAGCTGCCAGCTTCCCTCGATACGACGCAGTGCACTTGCCAGGAGTTCCAAAACTAAATTTTTCTTCACACACGGAAAAAAATTCCAGCAACACTAATCTCCAGCATCGCAGGGAGTACGTGTGCGTAATTCACAAGAGAGAAAGATTGCTTACACCGTCATCATTGTGGAACTAAGCAATTAGTTTGATAATACATGATGCATGGGCACGAACTTCGCCAAAAACAAAGTACAGAAATCTGCCTCTAAAAGTAAACATCCAACCTTTGAAACTGCATAAAAAAGTAAGACAATGTTCTATTTCACACTGCATACCGTTAATAACGGTATGTTCTGAGATGATACCACTCTCCAGCACCCGCATCAATTGTCCAGTTCTTCTCCGCTGTAAACTCAGCCATTTTCAAGTTTATGCGATATTCTAACCGCAAATGATTCTGTATGACAAGTAAATAGGTGGTAGTTAAATCAACGGCTCATACCTCCTGCTGCACAACGCAGCTCGCCTCTGAAGCTGGGCGTTCGCTTTGCTGAAAGCTACTAAAGCTCCTCAAGAACTTTAAAATGTTTCGCTAGATGTGCTCGAAACACAAAATGCAAGACTGCAATACTTAATTCACAACTGAAGCTCCTTACACTCAATAACTCGCAGAACGAATTCGTATGGATACTTCGAGTACTCCAAAGAATACGGAAGTAATTGCTACGCAACGGTCCACAACGGTTTACGTGAGATGGCAAAGTTGTTTACATACCCGAGATCCTCCCCTGGTAGCTGTGTGGTCAGCGTGACGAAAGTAATACCTAAAGACCCGTGTTCGATTCACGGCTGTGTCGGGAGATTTTCTCCGCTCAGGGACTGGGTGTTGCGTTGCCCTTATCATCCTTATGTCATCCCCATGGACACGCAAGTTTCCGAAGTGGCGTCAACTCAAAAGACTTGCACCAGTCGAATGGGAGGCCCTAGCCACACGGCATTTCCATTTTATCAGTAAACCGAAATCCCAGTAAAGCAATAACGTTTAGCAACGTGGATATAAATGTTAGACAACCACTGAAACAAAATATTATATAAGTCAATTGTACATTTCTACTTCTCATAAAATAGCATCGAAGCATAACGACGTCGAATGCTGATGCCCTCGATCCCGCTTTTAGTCTGGTATTGAAATGTTATGTCACGCGTAAAAATTGATTCCTTCAGCGCATGTGACTTCCACCAGATTCGACGTCCGTTTGTGTGATTCCACTAATTGTTTCCTAGTGTAGTGGTTTTCTATATTGAAACCTGGTTGTCAAGGGAAGGCCGTAATCATTTACTATTGGTTGCCTTTAACAGTTACACACATTTATTATTAAAGAAGTAGTTCCAGACTCAACAATAAATTAAAAAATACCACGCTATATTAATGAAGGAATAAACGACAGTGTAAGTAATAGTGTTTTCAGTGCGTTACAATTTAGCAAATCACCATAAAATCCTGATACTGATAACGTTTAAAAAGAAAAAAACAAGGCACTGTGATGATGACTGAAGGCCTTACACTCCAAGAGAGACAGTAAATTAAGAATGTTTAAGAACTTGCTGCAATTACAACTTACAGGTATTGAAATATTAAAAGTAATAGCCCACAAACACAGTAGAAGGTATCAGACGCCAGGAATGGCAGAAAATAAGGTTTTAAGGCTTACTGCTAAAACAGAAATATCGAATTAATTTTTCACAGCAAATGACCACAATCATGACTGAAGGCCTTACACGCCAGGAACGGCAATTATACAAAAAATTTAGAAACCTAGTGTAAAACAGCAAATAAAAGCAAAAGTTAATTAAAAGAAACAAGCAATTGACCACGAAACAGGTGAAATAATATGATGGTAATCTTGTAACACAACCCTTACACTGCTAGATTTATTCCAGAGGCGGCCAGAATTATTAACTAGACATACGTAACGTTTTAATGTAGGCATTACAGGGTATGGTAATAAATAATACAGTAATAAAACACAAGGACCAGTCACAGACGATACTCCAGGAAATGACCTCTGAGAAGGTCCGGCAACAGACACTTTCGCGTGCGATGGAACAACACGCCAAAGCCGGAACCGTCGGAGTGCACTACGCCCCCAGAATACTGTGCTCAGAGCGCCCAGAAAGGGAACACAGCCACCAGAGTAGAAGAATCACAAACGGCCTACAATCAAAAAAGCTGTCAAAACTACACACCTTACCGGACAGCAGCGGCAGGACGAGGAAACGTACACTGTTGTTACATACACTAACCCCCAGGGTAGGTAACTGGGGCGTTAGCGGCCACCAGGCAGGAAAAATACCGCTGGTTGAACTTAATTTGTAATAAACTGCACGCAGTAAATAGAAATAAGAAATCGAGGAAAGCTAATCAGATCCGCCTTCCCCAAGCACTCTACTCGCTGCTCTTTGCCTCAGCGACACTACGAGCAGCAACATGATCCCAAGTCGCTGGAGAATCACGAGATGTCACAATGGTGGAAGTTTCTCAGCTTGAATTGAAATTTACCCATCTTAAAGCCTGCAGGATCTGGTTTACGATGAGGTCATACACCCTCGTGACCACAGCCCTTCCATCTGGCAGTCCATGAGCGCTGATAGCGGTCCCGGCGTGTTCTAGCACTGGTCGGACGTGGCTCCTCCTGAGTCCCCAACCGATCAGCCACACTCACACGACACGGAAAAACACCCACGTCGCCCCAAAGATAGGGCAATAAATTACTACATATCGATAACCGCCGCTGCTGCCACTAGCGGACCGGAAACGCTTGTGAAACGAGTGGCGCCAGTCAAGACGAGAAGAAGACAAACAACCTCAACCATGTCAACTAAAGGATACGGTCTGGCCTGCAACGGAGGGTAGAAACCCACAAACAGCACCAACGCGAGCAGCAGCACGGCTCATATACCCTTCGATTAATCTCCTCATCGCGAAAATGGAAGACTTGCCAATGCGACGCATCACATGTCTCATACATATTTTTATTGGCCTCGTCCATGTTTTTTACTACTTTGTTAATACAATCAAATTATAAATTGAACGAGTGTCCTCTTTACACAGGGTGGTCCATTGATAGTGACTGGGTCAAATATCTCAAAAAATAAGCATCAAACGAAAAAAACTACAAAGAACGAAACTCGTTCAGCTTGAAGGGGGAAACCAGAGGGCGCTATGGTTGGCCCGCTAGATGGCGCTGCCATAGGTCAAACGGATATCAACTGCGTTATTTAAATAGGAACCCCCATTTGTATTACATATTCGTGAAGTACGTAAAGAAGTATGAATGTTTTAGTTGGACCACTTTTTTCGCTTTGTGGTAGATGGCGCTGTAATAGTCGCAAACGAATAAGTACGTGGTATCACGTAACATTCCGCCAGTGCGGACGGTATTTGCTTCGTGATACATTACCCGTGTTAAAATGGACCGTTTACCAACTGTGGAAAACGTCGATATAGCGTCGATGTATGGCTATTGTGATCAAAATGTCCAATGAGCGTGTGCTACGTATGCTGCTCGGTATCCTGGACGACATCATCCAAGTGTCCGGACCATTCGCCGGATAGTTGCGTTATTTAAGGTAACAGGAAGTGTTCAGCCACATGTGTAACGTCAACTACGACCAGCAACAAATTATGAAGCCCAGGTAGGTGTTTTAGCTGCTGTCGCCGCCTAACCGCACATCAGTAGCAGACAAACTGCGCGAGAATCGGGACTCTCAAGAACGTCGGTGTTGAGAATGCTACATCAACATTGATTGCACCCGTACAATATTTCTATGCACCAGGAATTGCATAGCGACGACTTTGAACGTCGTGTACATTTCTGCCACTGGGCACAAGAGATATTACGGGACGATGACAGATTTTTTGCACTCGTTCTATTAAGCGACGAAGAGTCATTCACCAACAGCGGTAACGTAAACTGGCATAATATGGCCTATTGCGCCATCCCTCACAAAGCGAAAACAGTGGTCCAACAAAATAATTCATATTTCATTACGTACTGTACGAATATGTAATAAAACTGGTGGTTCCTAATTTAAAAAACGCAGTTGACATCCGTTTGACCTATGGCAGCGCCATTTAGCAGGCCAACCATAGGGCCATCTGGTTTCCCCCTTCAAGCTAGAGAAGTTTCGTTCCTTGTAGTTTTTTCGTTTGACGCTTATTTTTTGAGATATTTGGCCCGGTCACGATCAGTGGACCACCATGTATATTTAAATTGAAGTTCTCCTAAAAAGAGTCATTTTAAAAGGCGAACTTCAAAATAAGCTAGTCTGGGTTGGAGAACAGAGGTCCAACATGCTGCCTTGAAAGGTACTCTTCCGTTCTGGAACTTTTCCTTGAATCCCCAGGCGGAAGGATACTAGCCGCATGATAAGATGCTGCATAGATTCTCCGTAAGGTCACCAATGCGATGTCGAGGCAGGTGTTGAGGCAATGGAGGGAGGAAGTCTCCTTGTCACCGAGCCCTGCCAGTTGTTTCGACGTCCTAGGCTACCAACTTCAGGTCAAGCTTGATCAGATCACAGCTGGAGCATTTCGCAGGAGCTGGCGTCATACTAAATTACCCACGGAGCTGATGCAAATCGTAACTATAGGTACCTGTCGTTAGATAGGATTAGAAAAGTCTACATTTCAACAACATTGGCTTGTAGCATTATGTTACAGTCTGTTAAGCAGAACATCTCCTGCTCACTCTCCATTGCCACCATATGCCTACCGTCATATCACTCAGTTATCCTTTCAAAGCGGACGTTCTACAATACAGTATCGTGCAGTGGAGAGCTTCACTCTTATCACAATGCATGCATATTTCACGTTGGAAAGCAACAAGTAATTTTTAACGTTATCAATGTTAGACGATCTATTTCAGCAACTAATGAAAGTATAAATAGTTTTATCATTTCAAATTTGTTCGGTGGTTCAGAAAGTAAGTATCAGTCTAGGCCACAGGATTTTATCCGAGGTTGGTCAGAAGCTTTTTTTTTTTTTTTTTTTTTTTTTACATTTACCGCTTCTTTCAAGTTCGACAATGATTTCTGTTAATATGATAAATGCAAGGTTAGTCTATGGCTTGTATTCCATGTTAAACTGCAGAGCCACCTGTAACAGACTCGCTAAATCAATTAAAAGACTGGAGGAAGCAACACTACCAAACTACTACGGTGTTCGAACCAGCTTTCGTATTGATGATTCGAGTTTTACTATTACATTTATACATTACATCGATTACCCTTGTATACTTCAGTAATATTTTTAAATACATTTGAGTGATTAGCTGAGTATACACTCCTTTCCCCTCAGAGCGAAGGAATAAAATTACGCTAAACAAAATTTCCTTCTTTTTAGATTAAATAACACAATGGGATTATGTGTTAGATAATACTCTGGAAAGCATAAATAAAAATTTTATTCCTTATCTTCTTTTTCCTAAAAAACATTAAAACTGACAAACAAGACATACTGTTTTTGTTGTTATGGTTTTCTGTCCGAAGATTAATTTGAAGCTGCTCTCCCCCCCTACCCTCTTATTGCTGCAAAACTACTGTAAATTGCATCCAGAAAAACCGGTTGTTGTCTGAGGTAGGGTCCTATCAACCAATCCCAGATATATCCTGATATAAAACATGTGTGAACAAAATACAATATCTGTCGCCTAAAGGGACACTATATTTTTTTCTCAGATGTCGATGTCCGAAATTTCATGTCATATCTGCCAAAAGGCGGCAGTGTCTGACGACGCAATAAATGCATCAGTTTCTCTTTAAGGGGACCTGGACGTGCACGGGCTGCATTTTCATAGCTCGCTCTCAGTGCACATTACTCTTCATCTACAATGAATAACATTAACTCAAGCTGTATAAGGATATTTATTAAAATATCTCCTACACTTTCAGAATTACAGTATTTTGCCTAATAGGTGTTTTTATAGTACACTTCCCATTCAGGTACCATTTTCGGTCCATCATCAGTCTAATAGCATTCAGACTGTGACAGACTGCTGTCAACATTCACAGGAACACATTATGCCTCTCGTTTTGTAGTTTTGAGTATATCTGAGGAAATAGGAAAACCCTTATTTTACCACATTATTACTTTGTCTAAAAATACCGCTAAAATTATATACAGAATGACAAACATAGATCATTTCTGCGATGTATTACACACAATACAAAGATGCTAACCCATTCTTCACTTGAGGGAAACATGGTGAACATGGATGAAACCATTGAGAAGTTATATGTACCTAATGTTCTGAAAACGTAGTTTCGGGAAAATGAGAAAAGAATATTCACAGTGTTTTTGACGCATCGTATGCCTCTTTCAGAACATTCCAGCAGCATTATCTTCCTGGCCAGCTGCTTCTTTATCATCTGTAGACTTCTTCAGGGGCCTTTTCCTTACACTGGCTTCCACAGTTTCAACTACTCGCTGACAATCTATGGCAGTCAGAGCAGCTATCCTATTATTTCCTGGCTGGATGCCTAATTTGTCCATTACTTTTATCCTGATGGTTACACCATCATTGAAACACATGACAGCATCCATCGCACTCATTTTGAGTACTGTCCATCCAACAAACACTGTTTTTGGCACTCGTTGCCACACGCAGATGTTGAAACTCTCATTAGGGTTTTGTGTACGGCCATGTAGACATTTGCTGAGTAATTCGGTATCTGAAAGGTCCCTGCATATTGGCTTTACCGTTTCCATGACTGTGGCAGGCAAGAAATGTATATGGTGCTATTCCTTGCCTGTCGCATGAGCGTGGCTGGTTTGCAGACATTTGTTCAAAGAGCGTTTAAGACCAAATCAACAACTGAAAAGTAGATAAAAAATACATTTTTTGAAACGGGATAAAATTGTCTTTCAGATGGTGACAAGAATTGTTTTCGAAAATTTCAGACATTTCAAGTCAACGTCCACTTAACAATTACACATATCAAGTACACTTTTTTAAAAATTTAAGAAAATATGACGCAACAAGAAGGAATTATACCAATGGCGCGGAAATCAGTAGATGTGATGTTCACGTACAGACAAATGAACGAGTCCCATTTCAAAAACTGAATGGTTTATTTACGAGACAGAGCTACACAAATTGGGCAAGTCTGTAAGAAAATTATCTATGTGTGGCGCTTATGCAAGTAGCTCTACGGCTGGGATTGATTGATAGACTTGTTGTATGTCGTCCAGAGGGATATAGTGCCAAATTCGGTCCAATTGGTGCTATAGATGAGCAAAATTCAGAGTTGTTTGTAGGGCCCTGCCCATGTTGTTGTTGTTGTGGTCTTCAGTCCTGAGACTGGTTTGATGCAGCTCTCCATGCTACTCTATCTTGTGCAAGCTTCTTCGTCTCCCAGTACCTACTGCAGCCTACATCCTTCTGAATCTGCTTAGTGTATTCATCTCTTGGTCTCCCTCTACGATTTTTACCCACCACGCTGCCCTCTAGTACTAAATTGGTGATCCCTTCATGCCTCAGAACATGTCCTACCAACCGAACCCTTCTTCTAGTCAAGTTGTGCCACAAACTCCTCTTCTCCCCAATTCTTTTCAATACCTCCTCATTAGTTATGTGATCTACCCATCTAATCTTCAGCATTCTTCTGTAGCACCACATATCGAAAGCTTCTATTCTCTTTTTGTCTACAATATGTTCCACTTCCATACATGGCTACACTCCATACAAATACCTTTAGAAACTACTTCCTGACACTTAAATCTATACTCGATGTTAACAAATTTCTCTTCTGCAGAAACACTTTCCATGCCATTGTCAGTCTACTTTTTATATCCTCTCTACTTCGACCATCATCAGTTATTTTGCTCTCCAAATAGCAAAACTCCTTTACTACTTGAAGTGTCTCATTTCCTAATCTAATTTCCTCAGCATCACCCGAATTAATTCGACTACATTCCATTATCCTCGTTTTGCTTTTGTTGATGTTCGTCTTACACCCTCCTTTCAAGACACTATCCATTCCGTTCAACTGCTCTTCCAAGTCCTTTGCTGCCTCTGACAGAATTACAATGTCATCGGTGAACATCGAAGTATTTATTTCTTCTCAATGGATTTTAATTCGTACTCCGCATTTTTCTTTTGTTTCCTATACTGCTTGTTCAATATACAGATTGAATAGCATCAAGGATAGGCTACAACTCTGTCTCACTCCCTTCCCAACCACTGCTTCCCTTTCACGTCCCTCGACTCTTATAACTGCCATCTGATTTCTGTACAAATTGTAAATAGCCTTTCACTCCCTGTATTTTACCTCTGCCACTCTCAGAATTTGAAAGAGAGTATTCCAATCAACAACGTCAAAAGCTTTCTCTAAATATACAAACGCTAGAAACGTAGGTTTGCCTTCCCTTCATCTTGCTTCGAAGATAAGTTGTAAGGTCAGTATTGCCTCACGTGTTCCAGTATTTCTACGGAATCCAAACTGATCTTCCCCGACGGTGGCTTCTACCAGTTTTCCATTCGTCTGTAAACAATTCGTGTTAGTATTTTGCAGCTGTGACTTATTAAACTGATAGTTCGGTAATTTTCACATCTGTCAACATCTGCTTTATTTGGGATTGGAATTATTATATTCTTCTTGAAGTCTGAGGGAATTTCGCCTGTCTCATACATCTTCCTCACCAGATGGTAGAGTTTTGTCAGGACTGGCTCTTCCAAGGCTATCAGTAGTTCTAATGGAATGTTGGCTACTCCAATGGCCTTGTTTCGACTTAGATCTTTCAGTGCTCTGTCAAACTCTTCACGCAGTATCGTATCTTTCATTTCATCTTCACCTGCATCCTCTCCCATTTCCATTATATTGTCCTCAAAAACATCGGCCCTGTATAGACCCTCTATATACTCCGTCCACCTTTTCGCTTTCCCTTCGTTGCTTATAACTGGGTTTCCATCTGATCTCTTGATATTCATGCAAGAGGTTCCCTTTTCTTCAAAAGTTTCTCTAATTTTCCTGTAGGCAGTATCTATCTTACCCCTAGGAAGATAAGCCTCTACATCCTTACATTTGCCCTCTAGCCATCCGTGCTTAGCCATTTCGCACTTCCTGTCGATCTCATTTTTGAAAGATTTCTATTCCTCTTTGCCTGCTTCATTTACTGCATTTTTATATTTTCTCCTTTCATCGATTAAATTCAGTATCTCTTCTGTTACCCAAGGATTTCTACTAGCCTTCGTCTTTTTACCTACTTGATAGTCTGCTGCCTTCACTATTTCATCGCTCAAAGCTACCCATTCTTCTCCTCCTGTATTTCTTTCCCCCATTCCTGTCAATTGTTCCCTTATGCTCTGCCTGAAACTCTGTACAACCTCTAGTTCTTTCAGTTTATCCAGATCACATCTCCTTAAATTCCCACCTTTTTGCAGTTTCTTCAGTTTTAATCTACAGTTCATAACCAATAGATTGTGGTCAGAGTCCACATCTGCCCCTGGAAATGTCATACAATTTAAAACCTGGTTCCCAAATCCCTCTCATACCATTATATAATCTATCTGAAACCTTCCAGTATAAAGCCTTCTTTCATGATTCTTGAACGAAGTGTTAGCTATGATTAAGTCACGCTCTGTGCAAAATTCTACCAGACGGCTTCCTCTTTCATTTCTTAGCCCTAATCCCTATTCGTCTACTACATTTCCTTCTCTTCCTTTTCCTGCTCTCGAATTCCAGTCGCCCATGACTATTAAATTTTCATCTCCCTTCAGTAATTCAATAATTTATTTTACCTCATCATATATTTCATCACTTTCTTCATCATCGGCAGAACTAGTTGGCATATAAACTTGTACTACTGTAGTAGGCGTGAGCTTCGTGTCTATCTTGGCCACAATAATGCGTTCACTATGCTGTTTGTAGTAGCTCACCCGCACTCCTATTTTTTATTCATTATTGAACCTACTCTTGCGTTACCCCTATTTGATTTTGTATTTATAACCCTGTATTCACATGACCAAAAGTCTTGTTCCTCCTGCCACCGAACTTCACCAATTCCCACTATATCTAACTTTAACCTATCCATTTCACTTTCTAAATTTTATAACCTACCTGACCGATTAAGGGATCTGACATTCCACTCTCCGATCCGTAGAACGCCAGTTTTCTTTCTCCCGCCCATAGAGCACCAAATGTTCTCAATAGCGGAGAGATATGAAGACCTTTCTGACCAAGGTAGAGTAAGGCAATCACGAAGACAGTTAGTAGATAACCTTCCAGTGTGCGGGTGGTCATTATCTTGCTGAAATGTAGGTCCAAGATTCCCTGCCATGAAGGGCAAAAATTATTGTCAACGTACCGCTCTGCTGTAAGGCTGCAGCGGATTACTACGGAAGTGGCCTTACTATGAAATGAAATCCGACCCCAAGATATCATATCTGGTTGTCGGACTGTATGGTGGCCAACAGTCACATTGGCAGCCCACTTTTATCTGGGGCGTCTTGAGATACATCGTGGCTGGTCATCGGGGCTCAGCTAGAAGCCAGAATCATCACTGAAGACAATTCTGCTCCAGCCAACGCTCTCCCAGGCCGAATGTACCCAGCACACTGCGAACCATCTTCTGGTTGTACATAGGTCGATGGTAGTCGGCTTAAGGGACGCCATGAAGTCATACTTTCGTCTCTCTAGGTCACCCGTACTTATAAACTCTGTGTTCGGCGATGGTCAGCTCATTTTTGCGAGCATCGTTGAATAGTTGCGTGGTTTCCTATTCATATGTTGATCGATTGGCCTGAAGCAAAGTTTTGAAGCGCGTCTTAATAGCCCTGTACTCATGGAGCCTACGTCTGCACTCCGATTGCCCTAGAGTATGTTCGTTCTTCTTCTCGATCGTACCCTTCACCTTAGAGTGGAAAGTTCAAGGCTCTAAGGGATCGTAATCTGATTGTTTACCTTTGTCCTAGGAATATATATGTCCTGTGCTCTTTGCAAGAGTTCAGTTAGTAATTGAGCACCCAAATCTACATGAACGGGAAGCGATTCCATTCTAAATACTCCGAGGTAGACAAATAAGCCATCTCAATCAGATTTAGTGATGCCTAACTCTATTCTGCTTTCCTCAGCTTGTCTTCTGTATCATTGTAATTTCCCTCTTCGACGATAACTGTATTATGGCCACTGTGTGTTAGGAACTGGAGCACTTGTCAACTATTAATTTTAGCTGCTGACATGCGGTTTGCTAAAGTTACATCTATGTTAGTAACTACACCAGCTTATTGTTCGAATGTACTCGGCTGGTCTTCCAGATTTAAAACAATGAGCTGTAGTTCATGTATTGCTTCCTTTAGTACATCCTCTCGTTTGTCAGTTTGCCTACTGTCCCACAGAAATGATTATGCATCTGTTGTCACAAGGAGACACGCAACTTGTCTATATGGAGAAACCGCTCTGACTTTACCTATTTAAGGTACGATAGGGTGAGAGTAATGCTTGCTTACTACAACCTACTTTGTCTGCAGTCCTTCACTTCTATTGTGACCCTGTGCTTGTCCAACAGCGTTGCCACTTTGGGTCACACTGTATTTCCATTCGTAACGACCGTGGCAGTCATTCCCTCATCGTGGCCAGTACCTGTTACTATATCCGCACGAAAATGTGGGAGCTCATTCTTTCTACGGTATGGTTCTTGCAAACAAAACATATTAACACTCAGCTGGTCAGTTAGTTTTCGTATTTCAGTCATTGTCAATTTACATCGAGCAGCATTTATCTGTACTATGTTTATCCTTTTACGTGTTTCGACTGCCAACAAAGCCCTTCGGAGAATGAAGGCCTGGTTCAAAGAAAAAGTGTCCAAACCCTTATATAAAATCCACATATTAATGCTCAGTGTCGAATGGTCCTTTTATTCTCTTAAACGCCTGTCGAAGGAGGCCACATAATTGTTTAAACTCAATGCATATGTTATTTACTCTCAAAAGAATTCTGTGTAGTACATCTGGTGTAGGATACGTAATAGATTTTCCTTTCTGATGCCCACCTCTGAAAATATGTCTTAGAGCAACCTGCAACACACTGGGAGCCTCCAAACTACTTAATAAGACATTCACTTCTAAATTATTATCAGATTTGTATGTGTGTAATTGAAAATCATTTTAGTAGGACTCGAAATATTAGAAATACTTTTTTTGTATTTCATAGTACTACCTGATTTTCACTGCACTTTACTGTTTTGCGATTGTTGTACTCGTTAGTGTTACTAAGGTCACCGCACACTTCTTCAAGCGCAAATGGGGGGAGGGTCTGCAGATGATGTCGAAGCTTCTTGGGTGTCTACTGGTACAGCACATGCGGTGTCAATGTTATCATAACCATCATCATAATCGTAATCATAACATTTGGCGCGAGTTCCTCGTAGATGCGGCGTCGGCCTGGGTCAGGAGAATGCCGTTGCTGGGGTTGCTGCACCGGGAACAGCTCTTCTGTCAGCACCCGCTGCAGCTTGGGTTGATGCAAGTGCTTCACAAATCGTCTCCCCCGAACGAAGATCACGAACTTCATCTGGTGTGATTTCTCACGTGATGAGCAAGTGCTCTACTCAAAGCAGGATACATCACTGAAGACAGTTATACTCCAGCCAATGCGACTCCACCCCGCATGTGCCCGACACCACTGACAACATGCTATTAGGTGGGCGTAGGTCAATGGTAGGCGGCGAGGGGGGCGCCGTGAGCTCAGCATCCCTTCTGTGAGCCGCCTTTTGTTAGTCTCAGAGGTCACTGAAGCATTAGTTGCACTTCGGGTTGTTGATAATGGTGTTCGGGAATCTGTGTGTCTCTCTGGCGATTACTCGGTCCTCTCCGTCAGCTCTCTGGGTCGATCGCTTCCTTCTTGACGCTGTGTTCAGCCATGGTTCACCCGTTCCTGCCTGTATTGTCGAATGGTGTCGTTGCTCCTATTCAAATGTCGAGCCAATAGCCGATTACTCCAAGTGCCTTCTTTTAAATGCTGACATCCACATATATTGAGCGAATAGCCGATTATTCCAAAAGCTTTCTTTTGAATGCTGATATGAGCGTTTGGCATCATTGGCCGGGAGACCCCTTACAGGGCAGGTCCAGCCGCCTTGGTGCAGTTCTTATTACATTCGACGCCACATTGGGCGACCTGCGCGCCGTGTGGCGGTGAAATGATGAATAAGACAACACTACACCCAGACCCTGAGCAGAGAAAATTTCCGACCCAGCCAGAATTCGAACACGGGCCCCTTAGGACAGCAGTCCATCACGATGACCTTTCAGCTATCGAGGCGCACTAAATGCTGATATCTACATATATTGTTCAGTAACTGGCTGCGAGTATGGTTATGTCCAACTGAGTACACAGAATGAACTTTAGCAAAAGTTTTAAGCCCTCGTATCGACAAGTACCCTGTTTACTGTGTCTGTGCCCAAGTACGTCGATCGCCAAATCCTTTATGAGTATCATCTTGTAACGTTTGCATCACTCCTTCATGGTGCATCATTTTTTGTGTTAGAGTGGTTATTAGACATTAATAACGAAAGATAAACAGAGTTCCTGTGATACACGTTTGTAATCAAAGATGTGTGATACTAGCCATCTACGAACCATCGAAAATTGTCACTGTTTAATTCATTTTGATAGGCTTGTTTTCAGTTTATCACAATATGAACATGTCATCATTACGAGGGTGGAAAGCATGCAGCTCTATCACTTATTAGTGTGTCCGTTCCTCGTCTTTATGACTTCTTGAACTCGGCTGAAGATACTTTCAGTAAGGTTAAAGAATCCACCATAGGCGGAACAAAAACTCTAATTTTCCCAAAATATAGTTCATTGGTGAAAATTGTACACTCGTCTGCGCCAACAATTCAAACACAATTATCACTCAAAAGTGACTAACAGGCTGATTTTGTTTATCCAACAACTCAAATCCACGAACTTTGTCGAATTTTCCACAAAATCATACTCACAAAGTTCCACTGCTGCACAGGGAAACCAAGTTCCACAAGAGTTTACTTTTAATATGTGCACAGTGATGTAGATCCTAGAAAAAACTGAACACAGTCGATGTTCTGCCAAAGTTTGTGAACCAAATTACAACATCCGATCACGAAGACTGGACGTCGATGGTGCTGCAGAGGCAAGGCGGTGTTCTTGAGGAGGTAGCTGGTCGACAGCAGGAAGCGGATGTCCATCCGTACCTCTGGCTCGACGAGAGCTCACTTTTGCACAGCGATGCGCGGGCCTAAATATTGCCGCACAGCTGGATATCGCAGGAACTTTTTCAGGTCACGTGATTCCCGGATGGGTCGTCCAACCTACCCACTCCCTCACCCCCCCTACCCAACACACACAGAGTTCGTGATTTTTATGGCGCTGCTAGAGACACCTATTGGAACAACCGCAGAACTGTTTTCTTGTTTTCTGGTGTAGAGCAGTAGCGTGGGTTGTAGGCAGACCAGGACTTTTTGCGCCAGATGGGGTGTGACCCATACAGGTGGAACGCCGTGACATGCCAGAGATGTGTGAACTTCTGTGTATGACTAACTGCCCATTCTTCAGCTGGAACCGAAACCAGAAACGATAGCGTTAGTGCACTTGGAGGTCTGGATATACTTTGAGGTCGGGATTTAAGTCGACTTTCAATCGCATTCCAATGAGTTATTGGTTATAAGTGGGACATGGCGCTGGCCAATCAATTTGTAGGACATTATATAAAATGCCTAAAAAGACAAGTCATTGTAGAATGACAGGAGATACTGGACTCATTTGAAGAAAGAAGGAAATGTGAAAATGCAGCAGAAGAAGCAGCAAACGGGAGACACACATTGTCTGCAAACCTCTATATTTCTTTACTCCGCTGTAGTGGGGATACAAAACACTCAGGCAGTATTCAGGAATTTGTTGCAGTACTGTTCTATATAGAGTCCTCTTTGTAGATGAACTACACTTTCCTAAGACTCTCCCAGTAAGCCGAAGCCACTCCTACTACTGTTCTCATGTGCTCGTTTCACTTCATATCGCTTTACGCCTAGAAATTAATCCCCTTGACTGTGTATACGAAAATTACAGTATTATTTTTTTTTCCTTTCATCTGCATTAAGATATATCTCTTTACATTTAGAGCAAGTTACCCTACAGCACACTAAAAGGAAATTCTAAGCCATCGTATACCCACGTACAGTCACAAAACGACGATACAGTCCTCTTACCTCTTATACTAAAAGGTCACCACAAGCCTTAGCAGACCTCTCCCCACCCTATCCGTTGTTGTCCACAAATCATTGCCTCACAGATGCTGCTTTATGACATGGTGTTTTGTCATCCTTACATAAACAATCATGGTCTCCATATGTTTCCCTACTGTAGACAGTACATTATGCCGTAAAATGTGTTATTCTTCAGCGTCTAAAGCTTATTAATTGCAACAATTAGAGCACACCATAACCAAGGAAAACACCCCAACTCCGTGACACCAAATCCTTAGTTCTTCATTTTTGGCGATATACAGGGTGAGTCACTAAATATCGCCACCTAGAATAACTCCGAAAGTATGATGGTAGCTGAGATGACTGTGGGACAAAAGATGTATAGGACAACGGGGGCCATAATATGACGTTAATTTTTTTATGCTAGATGGGGTCGCGTCAGAGATAAGAACGTCAACTTTGTTTCTTTACATGGGATGCTATAGTTTGGTACTTATTATCTGATAGTGGCTATCGAGACGAATCCAATGACGTGTAACAGCGATGGCCGGCCGATGTGGCCGCGCTGTTCTAGGCGCTTCAGTCTGCAACCGCGCGACCGCTTATGTCGCAGGTTCGAATCCTGCCTTGCACATGGGTGTGTGTGATGTTCTTAAGTTAGTTAGGTTTAGGTAGTTCTATGTTCTAGGGGACTGATGACCTCAGATGTTAAGTCCCATAGTGCCAAGCGCGATTTTGTAATAGTAATGTATTTGAAGGTCAACGAAGGTGAAAAATTTGGCATGAACGACCAGTTACAGAAGGCATTCGAAGTGATGCCCATTCGTATCAAAGCAATGCTGCAATCTTCTTAACACCGACTGAGTGGTATTCCTTATCACTGCGGATTTATCGAAGCACATGCTGTGACATTCTCTCTCGTATATCGTGCAAACAGTAAATATTCACCGAATATGGCGTAGGCTTCCAAGGTGCCATTGACATGTAAACACCATTCCACGGTTTCGCAATACAACTCTAATGGGAACGGTAAGACTAGTATCGTCGAATCAAGCAAATGTGAATGATGTATTCCTTCGAAGAACAAGTCGATATGCTTCTCATTTATGGAGAATGCCAACGAAATTCAGTGAGAGCTAGAGACATTCGCTGAAAGATATCCTCAACGTAGTCACCCTACACGATGTACATTTAAATATGTGTGTGATAAATTGAAAACAACTGGATTTTTAATGCATCGGAAACATATCTGGCAAAGGAAAGTTACTAACGAGGAAACAGAAACTGGTACTCTTGCCACTGTGGTTCGGGAACCTTGAGCTAGTTCGTGTCAAATCGCAAGGGAATCTGGCATGAGCCAGAGTACTGTCGTTCATGCTCTGAATCGCCATAAATATCATCCTTACCATACCATTCTCTACCAAGAATTAACTGGTAGACTGATGCGTCGCATTGAATTCTGCAGATGGCTTAGCTTCAGATTTAAAGGAATAACACATTTATTAATTTGATTTTATTTACTGACGAGGCTACGTTCACGAACAATGGAAATGTTAATTTGCATAACATGCATTACTGACAACTGAAGATCCATGTTGGCTGGGGTAAGTTACAAACCAAACACCGTGGTCGGTGGATGTATGGTGCCGGATTCTGAAGGACAGAATTATAGGCCCCTATTTCATCGAAGGAAATCTTAATGGTAGGAAGTACACCACATTCCTGCAAGAAACATTAGGTCTGTTATTGGAAGAAAGAACAAGGAACAGAATGTGGTATCAACACGATAGGTGTCCGGCACATTTTTCGGTCGCGGCTAGAAATGAGTTGCAGAGCCAATTCCCAGATCGTTGGATTGGACGCGGAGATGTGTCATGGCCGTCTCGTTCGCCACACTTGACGCCTCTGGACTTTTTCTTGTGGGGATTCGTAAAAGACATTGTTTATAAAGAAGTTCCAACTACACCGGAACTCTGGTTAATTTTTATCAGACAGTATACGTCTGAAACAGTGCACCCTCATTTAGTTTATCCCTAATGTTCGATACTGTCGTGTTTAGACATTCTTGCAGAGAAGATATCTCGTAAAGTAAATAGCTAATGGTGTACACCTCATTCGTATCTCAACACCAGTTACTTCAAGTACTAGCAACTAATATCAGTAACACGACAAATATTGCTGCCTTCCCTTTCGTTAAGCGCAACTTTCTATTCTCTGCCGATGAAATTCCTCTGTAGACAGTAAAGCAATAAAATTTTTGGGCTTGTGGTTTCGCTGCAGGAGGCCAAGGTTATATAACCACTAAGGCATAGGTATGCCAAAGATGCTGCCTGAGGACTGTGCAAGGGCGATTAATTATAGCGGAGACCACAGTGGGGTGGACAGGAGGAGAAGGGGAGAGGAGTAGATGAAGTAGGTACCTGCAGCCGGCTGCAAGCAGATTCTGCCGCACCTGCTGGATTTCTGCCTTGATGTGCGTTTCTCCACCTGTCTAGTTCCAGGTAGTGGGCGTCTCACTCCCTTCACACTCTGGGAACTCACCAGCACAAATTCGTTGCCCTGATTTCGAAGCAGGCACCGTAAACACTGCAAAATCAGCATAACAGCCCATGCATTCAAACTGCTCACAAGGATAATATGCAGAACAATGGAAAAAGTTGAGGATCTGTTATTTGAGGATCACTTGGAGTTTAGGCACGAGAGAGACAGTTCTGACGTTGCGCTTCATGATAGAAGCAAGACATGAGAAAAATTAAGACACATTCATAGGATTTGTCGAACTAGAAAAAGTGATTGACACTCTAAAATGACAAGACAATCGAAATTCTGAACAAAGTAGGAGTAAGGTACGGGACGTGTAATACACAGTATGTACAAGAACCTAGAGAGAATGGTAAGAATGGAGGAGACATAACGAAATGCTTCAATTAAAAGTGGTGTAAGAGAGGTGATGCTGTCTTTCGCCCATACTACTCACTGTCTACATCGTAGAACCCACGACGGAAATGGAAGAAAGTTTCCAAAGTGTGCTCAAAATTCACAGTAAGAAATTACCATTGATACGATTCGCTGGTGCCATTGCTATCGTTGGTTGAAATGAATTACAGGATCTATTGAATGAAATGAATAGTGTTATGAGTACAGAATAGGTACTGAGAGTAAACTGAAGAGAGACGAAAATAATTAGAAGTAGAAGAGAAACAGAACAGCGAGAAAACATCACAACTTGGGATCAAGAAGTACACGAAGTTATGGAACTTTGTTATCTTGGAAGCAAAACGACCCATCAACCCATCTTGGACGAGGCAAGAAGGACATATAAAGCAGAGTAGCACAGGAAAAGGAGGCGTTCCTGGACAAAGAAATCAACTGGTAACAAACGTATGTCGTAAGTTGAGTACGAAATTAATGAGGATGTACGTTTGTAGCACCGCATGGTACAGAAGTGAATTATTTCCTGTGAGGAAACCGAAAACGAAGAGAATCCAAGCGTTCGCGACGTGTGCGATAGAAGAATGTTGGAAAGAAGGTGGACTGATAAGGAATGAGGAAATTCACATCTACATCTATATCTACGCGATTACTCTGCTATTCACAATGAAGTGCTTGGCAGAGGGTTCAGCGAACCACCTTCAGGCTGTCTCTATACCGTTCCACTCCCGAGCGGCACTCGGGAAAAACGAGCACTTAAATCTTTCTGTGCGAGCCCTGATTTCTCTTGTTTTATCGTCATGATCATTTGTCCCTATGTAAGTTAGTGCCAACAGAATGTTTTCGCAATCGGTGCAGAAAACTGGTGATTGAAATTTCGTGAGGAGATCCCGTCGCAACGAAGAACGCCTTTGTTTTAATAATTTTCATTTCAATTCATCATGTCTGGGCCACTATCTCCCCTATTTCGCGATAATACAAAACGAGCTGCCCTTCTTTGTACTTTTCCGATGTCATACGTCAGTACCACTTGATGCGGATGCCACACCGCACAGCAATACTCCAGAATATGGCGGACAAGCGTGATGTAAGCAATCTCTTCAGTACACCTTTTGCACCTTCCACGTGTTCTGCCAATGAATCGCAGTCTTTGGTTTGCTCTACCCACAATATTATCTATGTGATCGTTCCAATTTAGGTTATTTGTAGTTGCAGGCCCTAAGTGTTTAGTTGAATTTACAACCTTCAGATTCGTGTGACTTATATCGTAATCGAAATTTAGCTGATTTCTTTCAGTACTCAAGTGAATAACTTCACACTTTTCTTTATTCAGGGTCACTTTTCGCACCAGACAGATATCTTATCTAAATCATTTTGAAAGTCGCTTTGATCATCTGATAACTTTACAAGAGGTAAATGACAGCATCAACTGCAAACAGTCTAAGTAGGCTACTCAAATTGTCTCCTATGCGGTTAATATAGATCAGGAACAATAGAGGGCCTATAACACTTCCTTGTGGAACGCCGGATATTACTTCTGTTTTACTCGATGACTTTCCGTCTATTACTACGAACAGTGACCTTTCTGACAGGAAATTACGAATTCAGGCGCACAACTGAGGCGATACTCCGTAGGCAAGCAGTTTGGTTAGAAGACGCTTGTGAGGAACGGTGTCGAAAGCCTTCTGGAAATCTAAAAGTATGGAACCAATTGACATCCCCTATCGATAGCACTTATTACTTCATGAGTGTAAAGAGCTAGTAGTGTTTCAAAAGAACGATATTTTCTGAATCCGTGCTGACTATGTGTCAATAAATCGTTTTCTTTGAGGTACTTCATAATGTTCGAATACAGTATATGTTCCAAAACCCTACTCCAAATCGACGTTAGTGATATATGTCTGTAATTCAGCGGATTACTCCTACTCCCCTTTATGGGTATTGGTGTGACTTGAGGAATTTTCCAGTCTTTAGGTACGGATCTTCCTGTGAGCGAGTGGTTGTATATAATTGCTACATATGGTGCTATTTTATCAGCATACTCTGAGAGGAACCTGACTGGTATACAATCCGGACCGAAGGGCTTGCCTTTATTAAGTGATTTAAGCTGCTTTGTTTCACCGAGGATATCTACTTCTATGTTTCTCATCTTGTCAGTTGCTCTTGATTGAAACTCAAGAATATTTACTTCGTCTTCTTTGGTGAAGGAGTTTCGGAAAACCGTATTTATTAATCCTGCTTTAGTGGCACTATCATCAGTGACTTCACCGTTGTTTTCGCGCAGTGAAGGTATTGATTGCGTCATGCCACTGGTGTTCTTTATGTATGACCAGAATCTCTTTTCGTTTTCTGCCAGATTTCGAGACATAATTTCGTTGTGGAAATTATTAAAAGCATCTCGCATTGAAGTAGGCGCCATATTTCGAACTTCTGTAAAACTTTGCCAATCTTGGGGATTTTGCGTTCTTTTAAATTTGGCATGCTTTTTTCGTTGCTTCTGCAATAACGAACCGACCCATTTTATGTACCATGGGGGATCAATACCATCACTTTTTATTTTATGTGATATATATCTCTTAATTGCTGTCGATACTATCTCTTTGAAAACATTCCCCACATTTTCTATACTGACACGATCAGATCGGAAGGAGTGAAGACTGTCTCTTCAAAAGGTGTTAGTGCATTTTTATCAGGTTTTTTAAACAGATATACTGTGCGTTTCTTTTTCTCCGCAAAATTGAGGAGGAAAGTAACATAAGGAAAACGACGTTTCGAGGCATAAGGAAACAAATTCCATGGTGCTAATACAACAAATAATTGAGAATATGTGCCGAATATGTTTCTCTGAGATGAAGAGACTGGTACAAGAGAAGAAATCGCGGTGAGCCTCCACAAACCAGTCAGTAGAATGATGGAAAATGGAAAAAGAAGATAACTGGTACGAGCTTAGGACTCCACGAGTTTTTTCAGTTTCAGTAAAAACTGCTGCATAAATTAAATTACTGAAATCAATACGATGTAAAAGGTTTAATCTTTAAAGTGGGCATGTTCGCTCTCAGTTCAACGAATATATCGGACCACAGCAACCTGTCGCTTGTACCTAATGGGAATGAAGAATTCAAAGCCGAGACGTACTATGACGTTATTACTAAAGTTTCATCCTACATCAGTTAAAATAATGCATTCTCAAAGTTTTAACGATTTTCAATGTTTTTACTGCCATGGACACAAATTATGGCAGCTCCTGAAGAAAAAAACTGCTTTTCGAGTTGTTTTGGAGTTCGCTAACGATTTTCATGGAAAGAATTATTGAATTTAGCTCTACACCTGGTATATTAGTTCAGATTACTGTGACCAACAGACGAGAAAGCAAGCGGTGTTTTCGACACAATGTAGGAAAACAAAAACGAGTTCCTTTACGTCACTGAATACGAAAAATTGAAGGAGGGTAACTATTTAACAGCGTACGTCAGCTAGCAGATATTAGTAAAACAGAACCGCAAAAGAGATGTCGTGATGGTCAGCACGTTTCGTGACAATGCATTGCATGAAGTAAACGCAAATTTTTTTTGCATCTGTGGTAAATATATGAGACGCGTGGCTAGAAGTAGATCACAGTTGCAAAACTATCAAGTGGACAGGAGCAGCCTAAAAAAAGTTTTCAGACCATCACAGACGTTAAGTGCGGGGTTGTTTTCCAGTTATCTTGTATTAGGTGACCTTGACTGATAGTTGTGCATTTTATTATTCCACAAGTATTAAGACAAAAGTACCATAAACTGCTATTGTTTCCAAAAATAATTTTATTTTGCAGGTCTTAATAAAAAGAAGAAAGGTAGCAAATAGATTTAACCCTTCCCTATTACAGAAACTAATTCTTCAAGTCTAGTTAACGAGAAAACTGAAAATGGAATAGATCGACATAAGAAAAACAAAAGTGAAAAGTGGAAGATTTGGCGGAAACATATCCCATGAAGGAAAACTATAAACTGCTACTCGAAAAAGCAAGGCTTACAAATTACTTTAAATTTTTGAATCTCTGCATATTAGTCTAATTTATTAGACACAGTTCCTGAGTTTTCGTCAGTCAGTCAGTCGGCAGTTGATGGTTGGAGTGCTGACTCATTATCTGAGTATCCAGTTATGCTGGCAACTGATGTGATATATATAAGGATCATATCAACCTATACCACATCAACAACAGCCTGAAGATGGCACATTGAAGCGCTGAAACTGGTTGTAACAAAATAAAATCAAATCATAAGGACGGCTGTAGGTGTTTTATTTTGTCGCAATAGTAAACGGCCGTCTTCCCAGAGACCTCCTGCCAATAGCATGGACATACAAAAACAATATTCCGCATGTCGTTAGCCATGTGTCTACATCCTGTCCTCGGACATCCATTATGTATAATGGCGTTCGTTGGACACATTTTACTTTAAACTCGCTTGCCCGGTGTCGGCGGATAAACACGATACTACAGTGGCTACGTTATTCCGAATTACAGTGAAAAATTCCCTCGGACATGCATGCATGTCCTAAGGAACAGGCACTTCGACGACTACAGCCGTTATGAAATACAAGAAATTTATTCACAGTTGCGAATATGGACAACCATCAGCTGTATAATAGAATGACGACAGTGAAAGCCTCTGCCTGACCGGAACAAAAACCGGATTTCCGGCTTATCGCGAGCGGTCACCTTATCGTTTGACTATCCGATCAGAACTCATGGCCAGGCCCGAACTACGATAGATCGTGAGCCACATGTCTAAATCCTGTACCCGTACGTTAACTATGTACGAGGGTCAGTCAATAATTAAGGAGACAAAATGGTCTGGGGAAAAACTGTTAGTAGGGCAAGTTTGATACTTTCGTGGCTATGAGTTGGTATCATTAGGATGAGTCCTGATCTGCTGATGTATAAAAATTGTTTTGTTTATAACGCTAAAAATAAACTTTTTTTTTTCTCCAGACCAATTTATCTCTTTTATCATTGAATGACCCTCGAGTATTCCCATACAGAGGAGGCATTTTCCTAGAAAGACAGCTGCTCCGTGCTGGCGGATAAATGCAATACTGCAGTGCTTGTGTAATCCCCAATTACGATGCAAAGTTCCTTCGGACAAGCACGCATCCATGTCCGAAGATACTCGAACTGCAGCGACTACAGCCGTTATACAATACACGAAATACATTTGCAGTATATTGTCGGCAACAAATAGGTTCAATGGCTGTCTGGACGTCAAGATGTACTCACATCAAATACTCGTTTCCTTATTGAAGCAGTACAATCTATTACAACCATGTAAACATGATCCCTTAATCGGAACAGCATTACGAGCTAGTATAGGAAGAACGTAACGGGCTGCTGGTAATAAGCTCCTGATTCGGCTACATACCTAGCTGTAATAGAAATAATGAAAGTAGATCCATGGCACGATAGACAGAAGATATATACTTGCATAGCTCTGAGCCCACGTGATCCCATCGTTTGACAGAACCTTACAAACCACGAAATTGTCAGCGGAATTTGAGGGAAACTGTAACGTCTACATCTGCACTTAAGCTACATTATATTGTGTGGCAGAGGGTAGTTATGGTATATACATAACTTTTTAATAATCCTACCTGATAATGGTCCGACTGATGAACAATACTCAAAAAATTCCGAACGAGTCTTTTGAAAACCACTTCTCTTGTGGATAAGTTAGTTCCCTTCGGATTGTTCCAGGATATCTTAGATACTCCTCTGCTTCTCTATGACAATTTTTTAATTGGTCTTGCCTCTTTAGTCCATATATGACAGCTATTCTGAGGTATTTTCCGGTTGTTATTGTATCCAATATTTTATTGCCAAACTCGTAACCTATGCACGTGCAGGACATTACATTTATTTACTTGCAGTGTCAACTAGACCAATCGTGAACTGTTTGCATGTCTTCCCGCATTTCGATACGGTTGTCTGTTGTTGCAACCTTCCTGTAGACAACAGCTTCGTCTGACAACCGCCCCGGACAGCTTACGACGTTATCCTCTACGTCATTTACATACAGAGTATTGCAAACATTAATAGCCCTGTAGAGCTCCCCTGGGCTACATCTATCGATTTTTTCCCTTTAAGTTACAGCTCTTATTACTGTTTGCTAGAACGTCCTGAAACCAGCCATTTGATCTGCTACTCGATAAGCTTTTATCAATGGCGTTTCGCGCAGATTTTTTTAGGGGATCACTGGAAGGTTGTCTACAAAGTTTCAAATGACTAAAACACATGGTTTAATAATAGTAAAAAAGAACTACTCTACGGAAATACATTTACTTTACGATTGACTTTGTCTCGAATAATCCATTCTCCACTCATTAAGATCAGAGATTCTGTCAGTGAAGCATTCATTCAATTCATTGAATTCTACAATGCTGTTGACAATGACCTTCTCGATTGAGAGCACTGCTACTGCTCTTAGCAGCTGCTGACTCACAGCACGAAGCAGAAAACCTTCAGGTCCGCGTCAGACGATGTCGCCGGTATGGTAACAGTCACCTTCAGGAGTTTCGTTGTCTGACTACAATATTTCTGCAAATCATTTAAGGATAGGGATTCCAGAAATTTCTAAACTCATTCCTCGTGTTTGATATCAGAACTTTTGTTCTCAGTTTATTGCCTTCAAGGATGGGATTTATTTTGCAAGACGCCTGTAGCAATGTTTGCAGAAAGTGACCTGCGTACAACACACACTTTTCGGAATTAAATAAATTTGCAGCTACGACATATCTGGTAAATTAAAAGCTTTCGGCAACTTGAGTGACAATGTTATCCCACACAGCTTTCGAAAAAGCCGTTATTTAATTCATTTTCCTGTCCATATCTCTGTGCAAGCTGCAGCAGCTCTCTGCATGTGGAAATCATGTCAGATACGTTAGCTCGATTATATTATTGCAGTCTTCTACCCCTTGTTGTACACACAGTGGCTCAACTATTCATTTTTGTAATTGGCTGTACAATGCTGCATGATTGTAAATACAGACAACCAAAATTGAAATGCTGGTGCCTCCATTTCAGACGTTGCACTGTTGCTGAAATAATTATAGTGGTTTGTCGAGATGGAATCTCAGTTTTCTCCAGGCATTCTACAAGTCACTATTTTCATACACAACTTGCACAGTTCTTGATTTAAAATTCCACCTGGAGTAGGAAACATGGCAGACTTTCTTACTCAGTATATCAATTACACACTGTGAAGAATGTAGGAAAAACTAAGAATCTCACTAAAGTCTACGAAATATCTTGTAACGTCCCTATTTACCTCTCTGCATAGGTTAAAATCAGATCCTGCGTTTCGGCATAAAAGTGAACTACATAGACATGTTCAAAATGTTTATTCAGAAGAGTCTGTGCACCTGAAAGACTACCACTCGTGACACCTGTGCAATTGTAGCTCTGAGAAATAACTATACTCTGATTTCTCCAAGCGATTATCCTAAAGTTTTTGAACTCTGTTCGCGAGGTGTCTTGAATGTCAAAGACCTTGCTACAGATATCACGTTAGAGGAAACATATCTGACTATTATGATAAAAAGTGAAATTGTTGAAATCTCATTGTCGTACCTGTGCTTACTGGTACAGAATCAGTGACAGCAATTTTCTTTTTTGCTCTGACATAGTAAACATCCATCATACAAGAAAAAATAAAATTTTGAGTACGTTTACATGTGCCTTTGAAAACAGCAGCCTTCTAAAGATGATCGTTACTTTCAGTATCATGTCCAGCAGTGAAACCTAAATGAAATCTAGAAGACGTTGGGAAATTCCTGGATTTGATGAGTTCCTGCATCCATAATTTCCAAGAAGTGCAAGCTCAGAAACACAATAAACTACAACAGATCACAGAGTGTGTAACGATTTTGGCGAATCTGATCATTGTGCCTAGAACCTGTGTATCGGGAGAATGACTGATGCATGCACAGTGACAGATGGTCTGGAAGCGTGTTCATTCGGGTACGTAGTTCCAATTTTCATCCACCAGAGAACAGTAGTGCACAGACACATTCAAGAAACAGGTCAAGAGCACGTTTTTCGAATTATTCTGTTTATTTCCTGAAGCCCTTTTGTTTATTTATCTCTGTACAGTTTTGTATATGCTTTTAGTAGTGTCAGTGATGCGCGAATGTGGTCTAAAGTAAACATGTAGATCACTGCTCTACTGAAGGACGTTGTACGATGGGGAATTTTTTAACATAATATGTCAAGTCAGTTTATGGTAAAAGGAAAGCTAATTCGAGTGCAAATGAAAATAGTTAATAACTTAAAGTATAAACAAAATATCAGAATGCTAAATATTTATTTCGGAAAAAAGTACAGTTCGAAAGCATGTTATTTGTTGATTGGTTGGTCATGAAAAGCGCGGACTAACAAGAGAGAATAATGTTTTTCTATTGGCCTTAAAGAAAACTGACCAATCAGAACAGAGTATTCTTCGTTCCTCATTTCTCTTGGAGATACAGAAAGCTTTCAGCAGTCTAGAGTACTCGGAGCACAACATTTCAATGGTACGGTCGTTTGTCGAAAGAGCTCCGAAGTAAGTTATAATTTGCCGGTTATCGTTGTGCTACACTCCTCAAAAGTGCTTTAAGGTGAAGGCAATGTGCTTTTTAGAATGTACGGATTTTTAAGCAATTTACTGTATGAGAAAAGACAGTAATTCCTCGTGGCATATTGAGCAGATTGGTGACTAAAAACTTGCGTGCATTAGAGACCGAAAACTTAATAGCAAGGCGAGCATTTCCATTTAAGAACAATCCGTGCTTAGTGCTTAGTAGATTTCATGAAATACGTTAAGATAAACTTGCTAAGCCGGCCGGTGTGGCCGTGCGGTTCTAAGCACGTCAGTTTGGAACCGCGTGACCGCTACGGTCGCAGGTTCGAATCCTGCCTCGGGCATGGATGTGTGTGATGTCCTTAGGTTAGTTAGGTTTAAGTAGTTCTAAGTTCTAGGGGACTGATGACCTCAGCAGTTAAGTCCCATAGTGCTCAGAGCCATTTTTAAACTTGCTAACGTGAATGAAAGTATTTTACGCATACTGTGTTAAGATTAGCACGGTGTTAGAAGTGTACGTATACAATATCAGTGATAAGAATATAGCAAAGTTTTGCCAGTACTTCCACCTTTCACTCGAAATTAAGACCTTTTCCCGATTCTTGAAATAGTTACGTAGTATGCTGCCCTGTGCGAATTGAAATACCGTAGGATTCTGCTCGGCTTTCATACCGCCGATCTGCTGCAGTGAGTTCACTGGTAGCTGCAGATAAAGGACGGAAGGAGCCGCGCCGCCGGAGTGTCTTCCCATTGGCTGCCTACAAGCTCTATCTAGTTGCTGTGTAAAACCACTTTCCCTAAAATGTTGTGATCTGGACAAATCCGTCTTTTTTTCTTTTTGTCTTCTGTGACAAATGTATGAAATCATCAACGCCTCATAACTAAGTACTTTTCTGTCATAGAGGCAGAAGAATGGATGATTTTAAATTTAAAATTTTTATGTACTGTAGTATTCTGTCAGATGAATATTTCTGTGGGATCCACTGCTCCGCTTGCCACAAGACGAACCGACGCTTGCTCGTACTTTGTTCACTAAACGAGAGTGCGACAGGGCGAAGTGAAGGAAAACAGCATTAACCTGGGTCTCGTTCTCTTCTGCTCTTATCTCTTATTGACGATGATATTGAACTGAATGTCTCTGGATGTCTGTTTGTGGAATCCGTAATGATTTTTGTAGAAAATCTTCCTCGATCTCGAACAAGGTCGTAATGCGTGATCATAAAACATGTTCCACATTTCCAGAACCGAAGAGAGTCAGTGATACAGGCCAATAACAATGTGTGTTTGTTGAAAACGCGGTTGACCTGCCCTTTTTTCCAGCCGCTTAGGTGCTTTCGTTGGCCAACTAACTACGAGAAGTTGCTGTTCAAAGAGGAGCTATGACCAGTACTCCATTCTTCGGCTGCGTATATTCCTGTGTGTGATTTCTGTCCTAAAGGTACTAGAAATTTGCGTACAGTAAACGTATCCCATGGCTCACCACATGTAAGTTCTCATAGCTCTGCGTGGTAGTAAGGAACTGGTGCGATTGAAAGTGGGCATTAATGTTAGACTGGAAAAGTTAATTTGAGCTATTGCTTCTTGGATTATTCACTTGTTAGTAAGTTGGCAACACCACGGATCGTTTCAAAAACAGCAGCATTTTGCAAAAAAAAAAAGATGCTCTGAGCACAATGGGACTTAACTTCGGTGGTCATCAGTCCCCTAGAACACACATCCATGCCCGAGGCAGGATTCGAACTTGTGACCATAGCGGTAGCGCGGTTCCAGACTGTAGCTAATAGAACCGCTCAGCCACCCCAGCCGGCAGAATTTTGCACAAAAGCCTTCCGACAACATACACCCAAAGCGAAAACTATGGGAACGGCAAAACTGCATGCGTCTCGGAGGGACATATATTCCTCATCAGATGCCTCCCGTATTACAAGCATGGAGTTATCTACCGCCAACAGGATGAAACGGAAAAGTGTATCAACTGCAGAGGCTGATGGTTGTTTCAGTAGACAACATTCTGTCGGCATGATACAATCATCGTCAGTCACTGCAGTGCAGAACTGCAGTACTATGGCGTTAATTTAACGAGTAAAATAAACTGACTTGGGAAAGACAGAATGCAAGTGATGTGACAAAACAGTAATTGTCTCCACCTGAAACTATGATATCACCTGTCGGGCTTGAAATGTGACGTATTGGTGTTGTGGCGGGTGACGTCACACGTCTGCGGAGCGTTGGTTTGTCTTCGTTAGGGACGTTTGTATTGTCACCTTATGCTGTGTTTGTAGTCTATATTGGATATGTACATAGTGGTGCAAATTTTGATGGAATGAGCATGTTACTGGATCAACCAGTTTAGTTACTTAAGAGAAAGATGTGTTTACGGTGTTCTCCGCTTACGCTCCTAATCAACTAGAGTTTAAACGTTATCTTTGGTTGTCTTGGTAACGTGAGTACACAGTGATTACAACTTATGTGAACTTCGGCACATATTTTTATCAAAGGTGGGCCAACCTGTAATGTAATGAAATTAATAACTTAGCGAATACTAATTGTAATATTACTGTAATAAGGAACGCTGATAGTTCGACAATAAAGAAAAACGAATGTCTTCAGAAGGTTATGGTAAATGAAGCCTGGTTATTCTAATGTAAAGTGTGAGGAATGTGATGTTAGTAATTGAAAGGAATGTACAAAGATGTAGCAGAACTAGTTGAGTTGGGTTGCCTTCAGAATGAAGTCGCTAGATCCAGTTTAGCGCGTAACAACTCACACAAAAAGTATTTACGAGTAATTTCAGGGATTTTGCAATTTTCTGTTGAGCTGTATTTGTGAACATATGTTACTGCATTTTGTCCATCTCGCAATTTAAACCTTTCTGTATCGGTATTGGAGTATTCGTTGTTGTTACCATATTTCGTTAACTTTCGCGGTATTTGCTACTTGTACTGGTATTACTTTTTCGCTCTCTATACTGATATATCTTTTTGTTTTCTGTATTAGTGTCTGGCTTTTAAGTTAGTTTATATTTATAGAGTGATATCTTCGATACCAGATGAATTTATCTAATTTGATGCTTTACTTTTGCATTTTCGATGCAGACCTCTGCATGCTATTCTTCATCGTATTCTTCCGGTTGTTTTGTTTTGTATACGCCAGTATTTTTGGGGCTCTGTAGCTTTTACATGAGAATATAACTCCCCAAATTCCCCTTCAGGCCCAATATTTATTATTTCGAATTTTTAAGTTTCTGAATTGATTTTTATATTTTGGTTTTATAGGAACTGTTGAATATGGCGTCCTAATCGCCATTTTTAAATCAAAGTTGTGTTGCATCTTGAGGCTAGTGATGATGTTATTTATCAAAGTGGACGGGTGTTATCGTAGGCTCTCGTCTTCCCCAATAATTCACCATACTTGAGACACAGTGCCGTACCCCCGGCCGCGAGAGTTCGCCCCTGTTTGGTCTTAGGAGGGGAGGGGCGCGCACAGCGCCGGCTGTCACCTCCACATGAAGTCACGTAATGCGTTTTTACGTCGCAGGCTGACAGTTATTGGACGGGTGAAGTAATTGCATCGGTTAAACGCTCGAGCGATGTGATGTGGTGCTGTAACGACATAACAACACAAGTTTTCGCCCCAGATGTAAGCATTCCCGTTATACAGTAGTAGGCAAGCATAAGTTCTCTACAGTCTGTAATTTCCTGCAGGCGATTTTATCGAGTGCGCTACTGCCAAGGCACCCATGTTGATTAGTTTGATTCTGTCTAGAGCGAAGATAACAGAATATCTTGTAGTAGTGAATCCTGTCGTAGGTGTTCTACAGATGAGCAGGATGAAGCCAGAGCATTGTCGACTTGGACTACTCTTACATGGGCTGAGTTACTTACGAGAGTGTATACTGTGGAAAGTCATTTTGACTTCTTATGGGAATTTTGTGCATTGTCACCGGGAGACGTGTGTGGAACTCTTTAAAAAACGACCAACGTTTATTTCCCGGTTTAATTATAGGACTATTCTACGAAATGTACGAAACTAGTACGATCAGGAAAAACACGTAGTTCGTTAGATGCCAACTGACGATACATCAGGGTATTATTTTGGTCCCGTCCTGGGTTAAAGAACACACGCTACTAGTCACTGTTATAGAAAGTTATTTAAGTACAATTACTGTTGGCGATTACTTTGATTTTGCAGTGTTATGTGTTATTTGATTGTTGTCAATTTTACAAAATGCAGTAGCTTTGTTTTCACAGTTTGGCTTAGGAGCCCAAAAGTTTCCTTGTGAGACGCTTACGGTTTCTCTGAGAGATAGCTACAGAGTATCCGACAATCGCAGAGGAAGAGTGCTCCAAGCTGCAACTGATTTGGAAATTATTGTATAGTGCGAAAAACTTTCACACTCGACAGCAAGGCCGGCCGGGGTGGCCGAGCGGTTCTAGGCGCTACAGTTGGAACCGAGCGATCGCTACGGTCGCAGTTTCAAATCCTGCCTCGGGCATGGTTGTGTGTGATGTCCTTAGGTTAGATAGGTTTAAGTAGTTCTAAGTTCCAGGGGACTGATGACCTTAGCAGTTAAGTCCCATAGTGCTGAGAGCCATTTGAACCATTTTTTTCGACATCACGACGTCTCAACATTCCATTTATTGTGATGGAAACAGGAACTATTTGCAGGAAAAGTAGTTATATATGACCTAGTTAACGAATAATAACTTACTACGTGTACATAGTGTTGTTAAGTAAAAGTGCAACAGTATTAGCTACATGGGACCTTTTCAGATTCTAGTAAAATAATACAAATAAGTGTAGACATTCTGAAACTAAGACCGTATTTGAGCTCATAAATCCAACAAAGAAAGGTTCTTAATCAGCACTGGAGCGTTCTCATATAACGAGTTCTGACAGCTGCCATTTAACAACTTTGTGTCGAATTCACCTGGAACACCGAAAAAAGGATAAAGTATTGTTATATGAATAACTACACCAGCAACACAGATGTTCAAAACTTTCACTAATTAGTAATTAAATTCAGGAGATTTATCGATTTGCCTTGTGTTAATCCCCACTTATGAGTTAACCATAACTTTGGTTTTATTTCAGATACTTCACTGCACATTCAAATGGCCGTAGTAACACTCTCATAGAATTTAAACTTTCGCTTAAGTTTTCTTCAGATTTCATTTTTATTTCGTTTCATTATCCTTCAGTTAATGTAAATCAACCGTTCACATATTTAGCTAACTTTTACATCTTCGGAATATGAGATACCTATTTTCGTCCATCCATTTAACAAATGGGTCGTCCAGTACCTTTAAATTGTATGGGTTTGTGCGCTGTGTTATATTAACGTCACCAGTTTCCACTTTTGATGTAACAGATCAGAGTGCTCCCAATAGGTTCGTCAACTCCCATGTAATGTTAGCAAACAGGGGAGATCGGTGAAGTTTTATTCCTAGCGGACCTGAATAAGCTAAATTGCATCAGCTTATCTGTTGTGGTGCCAATATATTTAGAAAATGCGTTAAAATGGTACATACCAGCAATCAACTGAACGAAATCACAAGAATAAACAAATTAAGGAGGTGTGTACCTAACTTTTTCGTAACTATTAGGATGTGAGTTATTGAAATGTACAAGTCACAGTGCTGTTCAAGGTAGAATGAAAGTGTGTGGAGTTGGAGACGATGTATGCTTGTATTCAGCAGTAGACGGTTATGCTATCACATTATTATGGAAAAAAAGATATTCCGGTCTGGCAGACCTTAAGCACAATGTAACCAAGAACATTCTGAAAGTTACTTAGAAAACTGTGACGAATACAATTCACATTACTATTCCATTATCGTACTGCATAACACCGAGACATCTTAAAAAGAAAAATTATTTGTTTCGCCTTATTTTGTTTCCATATCTATAAACTATCAAGTGCAGTACCGAACTACCTATTAATTTTACTTTATGTCACCTTATCCTAGTCTTTTGTGCTGTAGGCCGTGAGTTGTTACCTGCCATTTCCATTTCACTAAGCGTGCTTCTGTAATCAGCAGCATCTGAGTTTGTTTACATACCTACTACTTCATAAACAGATACACAGATAAGCCAGAAAGTTATGGCCGCCGATCTACTGTCGATATAAATCCGTTCAGGCGAGGAATGACTGCCAGTCAAACAAACGTACGGTGCATGTTGTATATCACAAGGGCAAGAGCGTGATGGAATGGAGTGTGTTGAGTGCTTCAATGAACACGGTCCCAATTTCCAGTTGATGTGTTGGCTCTCCCGTCTCGACACATCTACACCCGATAGAAGACATCTGGGCATGTGGCGTCAGAGCTCGTGGCACCCCTCCCCGGAATTTACGGATTTAGGTGACTTGTGTGTGCAGATGTGATGCCAGCTCCGTCTAAGGGGCAAATGTTGATTACCTTTTAGTTCCTGCGTGTGTAGGGCCATATTACTTGTGGCTCACTGTGTTGAATAGTAGATGTCGGGATTATGGAGACTACTTTGTTGTCCTTAGGAGCAGTGATTTTGTAGTCACTCTAGTCTTTTGAGTGTTATCATTAATGTAATTGATTTTCCTACTCTTTTTAGAATTATACCTAGTGTCAATGATATTTCTGTTAAACGTAGATGGCAAATGTTAATGTTGCACAAAACAGTTTCTTCCATTTCCATCGATGGAGAGGTAATGACAGATGCAGCTCGCATCGGGGACAGACTCGAACGAGTTTTATTCCGGAGAACCTTCCATTTGTTTCCATTAATCTACTATGAGGAACCACCGAAATGTAGTTCTTGTTGGTCGGAAGAGAATATGAACCACAGTCAACTCCAATGCGAGCCGTCTACATTACCACAACGCCGCCGGTTGCAAATAAAACAAATAACTAGACTTGTTATATTATCAATCCAAAGGTTTATTCGATTGGTAACTGTGGTTTCAAGTGGTATTGGCCGCGGTATCGCGGTCGCACATTTTAGCAGCCAGACGGTCTTCTCCAGACGTCGCGTTGGTGGTCACGCGTCAACACATTCAGCGTCTGGCATGGCGGCTCTCAAGAGCTGCGCGGTGTGATGTACAGACCTCCAAGATTAGCGCGGAGGACACCGGAGTGATCTGCGACAAATATAAATTTCTAAATTATAAACGTCGCCCTATTATGGTGAGTTGATATAACATCTGTAAAGGAAAGTGGTAAATTATCGTAGGACCACATGCTAATAAATGGTCAGTTTCTGTATCCATAGAAGGGATGTTTCTATCGCGCCAACTCAAGAACCCTAGAATACTAATTATCGGAAATATGAAAATTACCGACAGTGAATGTTTGCCTATTTACTCCTCCCGGAGTGTTATCTATTGTGGTGAATTGATCTACTAAATTATTGCATCAGATGGTAGATAGTTGTTACAAGGATCAGAATATTTGTGAGTTAGTCAATATCTCACGCAGACGCATGTATTATCCTCACCTGAACTATATTCATTATGGAACGGAGAGAATTGTGACTGTTGCTAAATCCATCCTTACCAAAATAGTAGAGTTTCTTAAAACAAGTTGTGTAAATGTTCAGTTCAAATTCGGAGAGCTTCAAGGATAAATATGGGACAGAAAGGTAAACGATCATGCAGCATAAGAAATGGGATTAAAATACCAAGTATAATCGTGGGAGGCTGAAGGTGAAACTTCGCTGAGAACTTGATAACTGTTATGGCCGGGAGTGGTCATAGGAGAACGTTATCTGAAAGGCTCTCCGTTATCTGAAAGTGTAGGCAACGGTATTGTATGTACCATTGATTCTTGAGTTTAAGTATATCCTACCAATACTAGAGCTAAAAGATACGTATGCCGCGAAAGGATTTTGTATCTGATCAGAGTTTACAATTGGTATAAAAGAACAGCAGACTATAGGTACCGAGAAAGTTTACGGGTCGACCATAGAATTTTGTAGCCATGGTGATATATCTAAACTGACACCATTTCAGTTATATTAAAAATCGTAGAAATATACTCGAATAATATCTTGAAGATTCCCTTTCTGAAGGGAGCTACCATGTGATCATGAAATGAGAAATACTCTTAGAAACCAAAATCAGTTGTCCTTTACACAGATCGAAGTACCACTCACCGTAACAGCACCGCCTTAATCCTCCTCCTGCAGTCGTCTCTGCAGCAACTCCACGAAAAAGGCGTCCAGTGTGAACTGACGCTCCTGTTGGAAAAGATCTTATTACTTTCATGTTATCTAACACGCGAAGTGATTCACAATTTGTGCTATTTCCTGTCATATACAAGTATAACGAATTGAAACATTTACCACAAATTCGCACGGTTCAGGTATCGAAATTAAGAATATAGTAATTCAATTTAGTATCCAACTAACACAATTCGTTTCACATCTCAGATACTATTAATACTAACAAGTAACTAATATCCCATTATCTTTAACATTTTTCTGGGCACGACTGGTTAATGATGTGCTTCTGAGGTTATGCCGTGTTGTTGTTCCCGCTTTACGGTCAACATTTCAGTAACTGACCGACCCATCTTCTTCAGGTCGTGTGACGTTCCCTGACTGGTATGAGTCCAAGCAGCGTGAACACATTAGTGCAAAGTTCGCAGCACATGAAGTTGATCGCTGGGACGTCCGTCGAAGTAATGTGCACAAAATGAACACAACAATTTGGCCTAATACCCGGAAGCAGACCAGTTTCTAGTATCATATTCGAGAGTAAGTATTCATGTAGTGATAAAACGATAAATTCACATTGAAACCAAATGCTACTATTCCTACTACTTTGTAATTTACACTCACCGAAACAGAAACGACTTCTTTTTCTTCCTGCAGCCGCTTCTGCATTATCTCCTCAAAAAACAAGTCCAGGGTGAACTGATGCTCCTGTAAGGAAAAGAATTTATTAGTTTGATTAGTCGTAGAGTATGCTTGGTAATTCAGAGATAGCGCTAGTTCTTTACATGTACATGTGTTACAAATTCTGCAATGTCGTCTTCAACCAGTCGATCGCGTTGGCAGCATATTTAGTGCGCCTCTTCCCCAGATTATTTTTCACCATAATTCTTTACAACTGGAGAGGGATGTTACCTTTCTCAAGCATCTGACATAGTTATTTGCTAAGTATTAACAAATAGCACACCCAATTTACCGGAGTGATAAATGGTTAGAATCAACTGTCCATGTCTGAGGTCAGTGTTAAGTTTAATGGGCTTCAATACAATTGTCAGAATTGTTTAAACAGCATTCAGGTTCGATTATCAACATTAGCTTACCTAATGCGACAAGTCCGGATATATTGTGGTAATAACACGGAGGAGAGGATCTAGGGCCAGTGGGATCCAGGGGAGAGGGCCAGCATAATGCAGCAAAGGAGACCTGCAGGGAACATAGCGAGAGACACAGTGTGATGCTACCCTGTGGGTCACAGAATATACGACTCTGACATGCCAAAGGCTTTTTCTAAGGGCTTCATACTCATGCTAAACGACCACTATATCTGTGGCGCATGTAGTATTAGAATTCCTATAGTCCATATTTTACGGCGCTTTATCTTTTGATGCGAAGGCAGAAGTAAGTTTGGAAGAAGTCTCAAGCTCTTTGTTTTACTTGAAGTCAAGACCACTATGGCAAATTTTAAAAATTTTATGTAGGTCTGGAGATAAGCTCAAGTTTTAGAATGACGACTATTGTGAACTGTTGAGTGACTAGCACATCTCACTTCGCTCCAGTGATCAACAAATCCATCCATCCATCAGTGACATTCATTGCCGCCGGTATTTTGTATCTGATCACGATCCTGAAGAGCAGTATGCTAACCACATGCTCCTCCATACAGTGACGTCTATCGTCTGACGATGACGAGGCAGTCGATCGGTACCTTTGGAACTTCAGAGGAATGATTCGACGGAGTTAGGTAGTTAGGTGGTATTTTATATAATCGTCACAATCATCACTCGTGCAGAGATGCCTATCTAAGACGTGTTATTTGCAATGACATGTCACATGGGATGTTTATAGCAAAAAAATATTCATTTACTGTAAATCGTGACAGTCTGTAATATCAACTGACCACGTAACGTACAATCAGTTAGCTCTCAGACTTTACTGCTTTGCGTGCTATGTCACTGCAATATAACGTGGCTCACCTTTACAGTACCCCGAACAGCGACCAAGTTGTTCTCCAGTCGCAGACCCTCGTCTTTCTCCCCTCCCAAACACCGGGAGAAAAACTTCTTCATGCGGCGGAACATTGCTGTAACGATAACAAACAGCACATTAGACATGACCAGACCGTGTCTACGAGTAAGTTTTGCAGCAATGTCTCACAACTCGATCGCAAGGAAAACCTGTAGCCGTGACGACATGTCTGTAACCTTAGCTTTTGTAAAATAGCAACTGCTTGTATCAAAAACGACATGTACAGTCTATATAATTGATTGAGCTTATACATTTGTTACTAGTCAAGAATTAGTTACTTTAATTTGGTGTCAGTAATTCGTAGAGCATGAATCAAAACAATAATAGTTATTTGAAGTTTAGCAATCGCGTGTTCATTAGGTGGTACTTTTACTCTGAAGAGAATAAATTTGTTTTAATAGCAACTAGCTGAAGGCTTATCTATTAGACTAAATTTAATTAGCAAGTCATTACAATACTACAATAGTTTCAGATATACACCTGCTTCGCCGGCCGGTGTGGCCGTGCGGTTCTAGGCGCTTCAGTCTGTAACCGCGTGACCGCTACGATCGCAGGTTCGAATCCTGCCTCGGACATGCATGTGTGTGATGTCCTTAGGTTAGTTAGGTTTAAGTAGTTCTAAGTTCTAGGGGACTGATGACCACCGATGTTAAGTCCCATAGTGCTCGGAGCCATTTGAACCATTTTTTATACAGCTACTTCAGATATTACAACTTCAGATTTTGTCAACTATTACAGCATGATATGCGGAATATCTTCCCCTGGGGCAGGAACAAGAATTTGTTTTTTATGTGTGTTGGTGGTAGGGTGAAGTTACTAAATAATAAACTACGCTACAATCTGATGGCTATACCTTCCGCGGTATATGACGAGAATACGATTTTTACTGCTATCCATATTACCGAGTCAGTATATTCTCTCAGGGCTGCACTGTCCCTTCTTTGTGTCAGTCATCGAGAACCCTACATCTAAATTACACTTCATTGCCATGTGAGCTAAACAGTAAAGTGTACGACATAATAACTATATCTGTAGTTGACATTTACCCACCGGTTTCTACATGAAGAAAACTTAAAAATAGCTTATAAACAGCTAATAGGTTTAACATTCGACAGTGCTCCAAGTTATTAACTGTACTTCCTTAAGTGACAGGAAAAGATAATAATTTTGCTACAAATCAATGTCGACTCAGTATGACACTACACAGCCGGAACCTGTTTACGACTTTTCATTTTCACCGACGGCAGAAGATAAAAGCATGAACCAACGATAGGACATACCGTATGTATGTGTAATCGAAATGGAGAGTGATAGGTGACACCATTCTATTTGTGAAACTAAGCTATAAATTTGAGAATACATGATTCCAGCAGTTGAACATTGGCAAAAACTCAGTGAGGATATCTCTCTCTACAAGTCAAGCATTTTCGCAACTTTCTGAAGTTGCATTACATATTAAAAAAATGTACTGGAATGTAAATCAAGGACTGTTTTCCTTTTCCAATTCAGTTCCATTACTAGTAACATTTTGCGAAGTCACATCACACTATTTCGTAATGCTACAGTATTCTGATACTTCTCCACTACATACATAGTCATCTAAAAGCTTGTTCAAAGTTCTAATTGCAGATGTATACTGAAAATAAATATGTGACAAATCAATGGCTCTTGCCTCTTGGTGGGTATAGTCTATATACCTCGCTTCTGAAACAGAGCGTTCGCTTCATTCAAAGCTTCTAAAGCTCCCCAAGAACTTGTTCTCGAAACACAAAATCCAACACTATAAGGCCTGAATCAAAATTATAGAATCTTTTACTCAAGAACTCAAGAAACTAATTCGTTTCGATACTTCAACTACTCCAGAGAATACGGAAATCATTATTATGCAATGGTCCACCACAGTTAAGCTGATTTTTGTTAGCAAACCCTGCGATCAACATTAGGCAGCAACCTCGATAACTGCAGAGAACAACGTTGTACTGGAACGTCGATATCAATTTTTTAAACAAGAACTGTAATGAAAATTTTCAGTAATTTGAATCTATGTAAGACGAAATAATCACGTTATAGCACTGACAAATATGCAGCTGAATCTTGATTGCTGAAAACGTCCATACAGTTAATAAACTCCCAAGTGATCTAACAGTTAACAAAACTCAGAGATAGTGCTTTAATTTCCTTAAGCAACAGAGAAGTAAGAATCTCATATTATGGTGACAAGTCAATTCTGTATAACTCTACACAGTTGTAACCAGTTTCCAACGTGTTTACTTCTTCGCAGACGGAAGATAAGTCTAGCAGTGTAACCCTGCAGCGATCATAGGCAATGTGTAAGTGTAATCGACGAAACAGGAAGGTCGGTTACACTGTTTTCTTGTGAAAGTAAAAATTAATGTATCTAGAGACCGCTCCGAGTCTACCACAACAATCACAGATAAATTTTACTAACAGTCCGATTATATTATTGGAGAAGGCGATAGCGAGATAGACTATTACGGTCGAAAACAAAAATAAAAAATATTTTGTAGCGGCGGCGTTGTGCAGCTTTAATGAATGTTAACAACTGTATTGTGCAATAGACAGCTACGACGGTACGTTTCATTAGGGACCATCGAATTTGGTCTAACATCAGACCATAATCGATCCCGAAAACCTTCTCAGCTATGCTTTCACGTATATTGCAATAGCAGTTATCAAACGTAGATAGCTTGACCATTGGTATTATCTGTATAGACATTACATTGGTAAAAATGTCTATGAAGTTAAATGGACGTAATTGACATGGCAAGTTAATGTCAATCACGGAACACTGTACATCCGGAATTGCTATTCCTTTTACGCAAGTTTATAGTTGAGATCGTTTTTAAGCTTGATGATGGTCTGATCTTCGACCGAAACATACATTCTCTCATAAAATGTATCGTTATAGCTGTGATTGCATAATGCAGTTCTTTCGAAGAGCATATAAAATGAAAGTAACGTCACTGCTGCAGAAACTGACTGGGCAGAAACAAAATGTAAAAGTTTATAAAGCTAAGATCAATATAACGAAAAAATCGAATAATATCTTACACAAATTCCTCTAGAATAAACTCAACGGAAATATAACGAAAACACAAAATTTGATTCCAATAATTCGCTTAATCTACACAGATTGAACGAAGACAAGGATACCAATCACACATCCACGAAATAACAACATAATAGAATAATAACATGCACAAATTCTTCCAGAATGAACCAAAAGAAAATGTATGCTGCACCTATATAGCCCTAACAAAGACAGCAATACCACACACATCCACATAAAACGACATAATCGATCAATAACACACTGGAACTATTCCATAATAAACCAAAAAACTGTAAACCCCCAAACAAAAAAAAAAGAAAAGACGCACAAGAAAACTCCATATAACTACGACTTTATCGAAAAATAACACACACAAATTCCTCAAGAATAAACAGAACGAAAATAAATTCAAAAATTTGGTATCACACTGCAAACGAACGTTAACAGGTCAAAAAGTTCCATAGAACAAAAAGAATCATACATCACAAGCGCGAGACACTGGCAACAACAATAAGAACCCTACAAAACAATCGATTTCATATACGCTACCCCTCAGCGGCGTCACATTCGAAAAAAACAGCCAACTATTAATAAGTTAAAAAATTATGACTAACATTACTACTCGTTCCTCTCAGGACAACTTCTACAATGTACTTAGGTTCACGGCTAACAGCACCATAGACAATTCTCCCATATTACAAAAATAGCTAAAGAATTGCAACAATCAACATGATAAAAATTATCATTAATCACTTCACTCACAAAAATTTATCTTCTGCTCTTAAGGTACTGCCTAACCTCACCATCGTATATCGTGCGAAATACAGAAAAAAACAGTTAAATATACGTCAGAAAAAAAAGAAACATTAATCGCTAATAGTTTCTCCATTGATAATATAACCTGTGGCTTCAAGTTACCCCCTCCCCCCAATAAACAACACCATCGTATATCACGACACATTTGCAATAAAGAGCATATTTTACAAACTTTGTAAAATACAATAGTAACTAACACAAACACAGATAGCATTTAATAACAGACCGCTTACACGCTCTGTAACGTAAAGTCATGACGTCAAGAGGACGTCATGGGTGAAACCACATGGATAGAAAAGAAAGAGCACTTGACAAAGTTGTCACTGTTGAACTAAGCTGTTAATTTGCGAATACGTGATGAAAGCACATAAACTTAAAAAATTAAGTGTAGAGGTTTAACTCTACAAGTAACCACCTGACGTTTGAAACCCCATAAAAAATTAAAACGAAATGCTATTTCACGTTATTACTGTTAAGAACTTCATATTCCGTAATCACACCACACTCCTCCACATGCTTCAATTTTCCAGTACTTCTCCACTAATATACATTCATTTATTAGCTTTTAAGATATTCTCACTCGAGATGACTGTGTATACTCAATAAATATACAAAGGTAAACTAATAGCTCATACCTACTGCGGGTACGATGCAGCTGGCCTCTGAAGCCGGCGTTCGCTTCGCTGAGAGCTTCTAAAGCTCCTAAAGAACTTTAAAATGTTTCCCTAGATGTGCTCGAAACACAAAATACAACACTGCAAGACTTAATTCACAACAGAAGCTTCGTACACTCAATAACTCGCAGAACGAATTCGTATGAATACTTCGAGTACTCTAGAGAATACGGAAGTAATTGCTAGGCAACGGTCCACAATGGTTCAAGAGACATGGCATTGTTGTTAGCATTCACTGTGATGAACATTAAGTAGCAACCCCGGTAACTACAGAGCACATCACTATAAAGAGACGTCGATATCCATGGTTAAATAAGAACAGCATTTAAATTTTAAACAATTTAAATCTATGTAAGACGAAATAACCATGTTTTGGGATCGAAAGATATCCAGAAGTATCTAAATGATGAAACCGCCCGAATAGCCTATAGATTCCCATTGGAATTCTTATTTAGCAGTTCGAGGTGCGTGAGAAGAGTAATGAGACTGACAATACTCTGAGGGATCTGGCCGCGCTGTGTTGTTCTACTGCTGTAAAGAACGGTTTGCAATCTCTTCTAGTTGCTGAGTACGCCGTCACATGGTTTTTGAAAGCGCCATCGGGGAAGTTGTGTTTTTGTTGCGTGTTGTAAAAGTGGAAAAGTGTAATTTAGAACAATGTTATGCCATCAAGTGTTAAACTTGGGGCACCAGCGAGAGTGATCCTCTCAGAATTGAAACAACCCTATGGGGAACATTCCTTATCAGTAGTCCAAGTTTCTGTGTGGCACAAATCATTTCTGGAAGGCCGAGAACACGTTGAAGATGGACCTCGTTCAGGGTATACCTTCAGCTTATAAAATCGACGAAAACGTCGAACGTATGCGTTCTCTTGTGACATCAGACCCGTGTGTAAAAATAAAGGTGATGGATGACATGGTTAAACATTTTCAGCATGCATCAAATTTGCATCGGAGTTTTGCACGTGCGAAAGATTTATGCCAAACGGTGCCATAAAACCTCACAACTGAGCAGGAGGAGAATGGAAGAAACGTGTGCGCTGTCCTCTTGCGAGAATTGCCCATGGCCACGAATGGTTCAGTTGTATAATCACAGGTTATGAATCCTGAATTTCAAAGTACGATCCTGAGACCAAGTGGCAGAGTGAGGAGTGGAACACTGTGGAATCTCCTCGACTGAAATGAGCTCGAATCATGAAGTCAAAGGCGGAAGCAAAACTGATTTCCTGTTATGACAGATTTGCTTTTTTCCATACAGATTTGTTCATCCAGGACAAACCGTCAAACAGCTGTGTTACAACGATGTCCTGGAAAAGCTCAGGAAAGAGGTGAATCGCCGGCCTGAGTGGCAGTGTGGTTCTAGGCGCTACAGTCTGGAACCGGGCGACCGCTACGGTCGCAGGTTCGAATCCTGCCTGGGTCATGGATGTGTGTGACGCCCTTAGGTTAGTCAGGTTTAAGTAGTTCTACGTTCTAGGCGACTGATGACCTCAGAAGATAAGTCACATAGTGCTCAGAGCCATTTTTGAAAGGGGTGAATCGAGTAAGATCAAACATTGCAGATTGGACGGCGCATCATGATAACGCCCCATGCCACATGGCCACTTCCATCACGGATTTTTTGACTTCAAAAGGCATTCCTGTTGTTCCACAGATCCCCCCCCCCCCATTCACAGAATCGTGGTAACTGTGACTTGTTTTTTTTCCAATTTTGGAAGATGTCTTAAAAGGATTTCATTTTGGGACTCTGGAGAATATTTAAGAGCATATGACCGACATGGGAAATGCCCTACCAGTTGAAGGCTTTCTACGCTTCTACCGACACCGAGGAACAACGACTTCGCCGGCCTATAGCTGCCGATGGGAACTAATTTGCAGGAGACATTATTGTCGTTTGAAAGAAATAAGACCTTGGTATATTAGAAATCAGTCTCACTGCTTTTCTCACACGCCTCCTACTCCAAGATATTGATTCACATATGTTGCGTAACAGAAGAGAAAACCTCTTTTGTTAAGCTGCCAGCTTCCCTCGATACGATGCAATGCACTTGCCAGGAGTTCCAAAATAAATTTTTCTTCACACACGGAAAAAAATTCCAGCAACACTAATCTCCAGCATCGCAGGGAGTACGTGTGCGTAATTCACAAGAGAGAAAGATTGCTTACACCGTCATCATTGTGGAACTAAGCAATTAGTTTGATAATACATGATGCATGGGCACGAACTTCGCCAAAAACAAAGTACAGATATCTGCCTCTACAAGTAAATGTCCAACCTTTGAAACTGCATAGAAAAGTAAAACAATGATCTATTTCACACTGCATACCGTTAATAGCGGCATGTTCTGAGATGATACCACACTCCAGCACCCGCATCAATTTTCCAGTAATTCTCCGCTATATACTCAGCCATTAACAAGTTTATACGATATTCTGTATGACAAATAAATAGGTGGCAGTTAAATCAACGGCTCATACCTCTTGCAGCACAACGCAGCTCGGCTCTGAAGCTGGGCGTTCGCTTTTCTGAAAGCTTCTAAAGCTCCTCAAGAACTTTAAAATGTTTCGCTAGATGTGCTCCAAACACAAAATGCAAGACTGCAATACTTAATACACAACTGAAGCTCCTTACACTCAATAACTCGCAGAACGAATTCGTATGGATACTTCGAGTACTCCAAAGAATACGGAAGTAATTGCTACGCAACGGTCCACAACGGTTTACGTGAGATGGCATTGTTGTTTACATACCCAATATCCTACCCTGGTAGCTGAGTGGTCAGCGCGACGAAAGTCATTTATAAGAACCCGAATTCGATTCACGAATGTGGCTGGCGATTTTCTCCGCTCAGGGACTGGGTGTTGCGTTGCCCTTATCATCGTTATTTCATCCCCATGGACACGCAAGTCGCCGAACTGGCGTCAACTCAAAAGACTTGCACCAGTCGAATGGGAGGCCCTAGCCAGACGGCATTTCCATTTTATCAGTAAACCGAAATCCCAGTAAAGCGATAACGTTTAGCAACGTGGATATAAATGTTAGACAACCACTGATACAAAATTTTATATAAGTCAATTGTACATTTCAACTTTTCATAAAATAGCATCGAAGCATAACGACGTCGAATGCTGATGCCCTCGATCCCGCTTTAAGTCATGTATTGAACTGTTATGTCACGCGTAAAAATTGATCCCTTCAGTGCATGTGACTTCCACCAGATTCGACGTCCGTTTGTGTGATTCCACTAATTGTTTCCTAGTGTAGTGATTTTCTATATTGAAACCTGGTTGTCAAGGGAAGGCCGTAATCATTTACTATTGGTTGCCTTTAACAGTTACACACATTTATTATTAAAGAAGTAGTTCCAGACTCAACATTAAATTCAAAAATACCACGCCTTATTAATGAAGGCATAAACGACAGTGTAAATAATAGTGTTTTCAGTGCGTTACAATTTAGCAAATCACCATAAAATCGTGATACTGATAACGTTTAAAAAGAAAAAAACAAGGCACTGTGATGATGACTGAAGGCCTTACACTCCAAGAAAGACAGTAAATTAAGAATGTTTAAGAACTCGCTGCAATTACATCCTACAGGTATTGAAATATTAAAAGTAATAGCCCACAAAGGCTTACTGCTAACACAGAAATATCGAATTAATTTTTCACAGCAAATGACCACAATCATGACTGAAGGCCTTACACGCCAGGAACGGCAATTATATAAAAAATTTAGAAACCTACTGTGAAACAGCAAATAAAAGCAAAGGTTAATTAAAAGAAACAAGCAATTGACCACGAAACAGGTGAAATAATATGATGGTAATCTTGTAACACAACCCTTACACTGATACAGTCTGGCCTGCAACGGAGGGTGGAAACCTACAAACAGCACCAACGCAAGCACCAGCACGGCTCATATACCCTTCGATTAATCTCCTCATCGCGAAAATGGAAGACTTGCCAATGGGACGCATCACATGTCTCATACATATTTTTATTGCCCTCGTCCATGTTTTTACTACTTTGCCAATACAATCAAATTATAAATTGAACGAGTGTCCTTTTTATACAGGGTGGTCCATTGATAGTGTCTGGGCCAAATATGTCAGAAAATAAGCATCAAACGAAAAAAACTACAAAGAACGAAACTCGTTTAGCTTGAAGCGGGAAACCAGAGGGCACTATGGTTGGCCCGCTAGATGGCGCTGCCATAGGTCAAACGGATATCAACTGCGTTTTTTAAATAGGAACCCCCATTTTTATTACATATTCGTGAAGTACGTAAAGAAGTATGAATGTTTTAGTTGGACCACTTTTTTCGCTTTGTGATAGATGGCGCTGTAATAGTCACAAACGAATAAGTACGTGGTATCACGTAACATTCCGCCAGTGCGGACGGTATTTGCTTCGTGATAGATTACCCGTGTTAATATGGACCGTTTACCAACTGTGGAAAACGTCGATATAGCGTCGATGTATGGCTATTTTGATCAAAATGTCCAATGAGCGTGTGCTATGTATGCTGCTCGGTATCCTGGACGACATCATCCAAGTGTCCGGACCATTCGCCAGATAGTTGCGTTATTTAAGGTAACAGGAAGTGTTCAGCCACATGTGTAACGTCAACTACGACCTGCAACAAATTATGAAGCCCAAGTAGGTGTTTTAGCTGCTGTCGCCGCCTAACCGCACATTAGTAGCAGACAAATTGCGCGAGAATCGGGACTCTCAAGAACGTCGGTGCTGAGAATGCTACATCAACATTGATTGCGCCCGTACCATATTTCTATGCACTAGGAATTGCATAGCGACGACTTTGAACGTCGTGTACAGTTCTGCCACTGGGCACAAGAGAAATTACGGGACGATGACAGATTTTTTGTACTCGTTCTATTTAGCGATGAAGCGTCATTAACCAACAGCGGTAACGTAAACCGGCATTATATGCACTATTGGGGAACGGAAAATCCACTTTGGCTGCGACAAGTGGAACATCAGCGACCTTGGCGGGTTAATGTATGGTGTGGCTTTATGGGAGGAAGGATAATTGGCCCCCATTTTATCGATGGCAATCTGAATGGTGCAATGTATGCTGATTTCCTACGTAATGATCTACCTATGTTACTGCAAGATGTTTCACAGCATGACAGAATGGCGATGTACTTCCAACATGATGGATGTCCGGCACAATCTCGCGTGCGATTGAAACGGTATTGAAAAGCGTATTTCATGACAGGGGGATTCGTTGTCGAAACACCATACCATGGCGCGCACGTTCACCGGATCTGACGTCCCCGGATTTCTTTCTGTGGGAAAAGTTGAAGGATATTTGCTATCGTGATCCACCGACAACACCTGACAACATGCGTCAGCGCATTGTCCATGCATGTGCGAACATTACGGAAGGCGAGCTACTCGCTGCTGAGAGGAATGTCGTTACACGTATTGCCAAATGCATTGAGGTTGACGGACATCATTTTGAGCATTTATTGCATTACTGTGGAATTTACAGGTAATCACGCTGTGACAGCATGCGTTCTCAGAAATGATAAGTTCACAAGGGTACATGTATTACATTGGAACAACCGAAATAAATTGTCCAACCGTACCTACATTCTGTATTTTAAGTTAAATAACTCACCTGTTACCAACTATTCGCCTAAAATTGTGAGCCATATTTTTGTGACTATTACAGCGCCGTCTACCACAAAGCGAAAACAGTGGTCCAACAAAAAAATTCATATTTCATTACGTACTACACGAATATGTAATAAAACTGGTGGTTCCTAATTTAAGAAACCGGAGTTGATATCCGTTTGACCTATGGCAGAGCCATTTAGCAGGCCAACCATAGGGCAATCTGGTTTCCCCCTTCAAGTTTCGTTCTTTGTAGTTTTTTCGTTTGACACTTATTTCATAAGATATTTGGCCCGGTCGCGATCAGTGGACGACCATGTATATTTTAATTGAAGTTCTCCTAAAAAGAATCATTTTAAAAGGCGAACTTCAAAATAAGCTAGGCTGGGTTTGAGAACAGAGGCCCAACATGCTGCCTTGAAAGGTTCTCTTCCGTTCTGGAACTTTTCCTTGAATTCCCAGGCGGAAGGATACTAGCCGGAAGGTAAGATGCTGCATAGATTCTCCGTTAGGTCACCAATGCGATGTCGAGGCAGGTGTGGAGGCAGTGGAAGGAGGAAGTCTCCTTGTCACCGAGTCCTGCCTGCTGTTTCGACGTCCTAGGCTACCAACATCAGGTCAAGCTAGATCAGGTCACAGCTGGAGCTTTTCGCAGCAGCTGGCGTCATACTAAATTACCCACGGAGATGATGCAAATCATAACTATAGGTGCCTGTCGTTAGATAAGATTAGAAAAGTCTACATTTCAACAACATTGGTTTGTAGCATTATGTTACAGTCTGTTAAGCAGAAAATCTCCTGCTCACTCTCCATTGCCACCATACGCCTACCGTCATATCACTCAGTTATCCTTTCAAAGCGGACGTTCTACAATACAGTGCTGTGCAGTGGATAGCTTCACTCTTATCACAATAATTGCATATTCACGTTGGAAAGCAACAAGTAATTTTTAACGTTATCAATGTTAGACGATCTGCTTCAAAAACTAATGAAAGTATAAATAGTTTTATCATTTCAAATTTGTTCGGTGGATCAGAAAGTAAATATCGGTCTAGGCCACAGGGCACTAACCGAGGTTTGTCAGAAGCATTTTTTTTTTTTTACATTTACCGCTTCTTTCAAGTTCGACAATGATTTCTGTTAATGTGATAAATGCGAGGTTAGTCTATGGCTTGTATTCCATGTTAAACTGCAGAGCCACCTGTAGCAGACTCGCTAAATCAATTACAAGAATGGAGGAAGCAACACTACCAAACTTCTACGGTGTTCGAACCAGCTTCCCTATTGATGATTCGAGCTTTACTATTACATTTATACATTACATCGATTATCCTTGTATACTTCAGTAATATTTTTAAATACATTTGAGTGATTAGCTGAGTATACACTCCTTTCCCCTCAGAGCGAAGGAATAAAATTACGCTAAACAAAATTCCCTTCTTTTTAGATTACATAACACAATGGGATTATGTGTTAGATAATACTCTGGAAAGTATAAATAAAAATTTTATTCCTTATCTTCTTTTTCTAAAAACATTAAATCTGTCGTACAAGACATACTGTTGTTGTTGTTATGGTTTTCTGTCCGAAGATTAATTTGAAGCTGCTCTCCCCCCCTACTCTCACATAGCTGCAAAACTACTATAAATTGCATCCAGAAAAACCTGTTGTTGTCTCAGGTAGGGTCCTATCAACCAATCCCAGATATATCCTGGTATAAAACATGTGTGAACAAAATACAATATCTGTCGCCTAAAGGGACACAATTTTTTGTTTCTCAGATATCGATGTCCGAAACCTCATGTCATATCTCCCACAAGGCGGCAGTGTCTGACGACGCAATAAATGCATCAGTTTCTCTTTAAGGGGACCTGGACGTGCACGGGCTGCATTTTCATAGCTCGCTCTCAGTGCACATTATTCTTCATCTACAATGAATAACATTAACGCAAGCTGTATTAGGATATTTATTAAAATATCTCCTACAGTTTAAGATTTACAGTATTTTGCCTAATAGGAGTCTTTGTAATACACTTCCCATTCAGGTACCATTTTCTGGACCATCATCAGTCTAATAGCATTCAGACTGTGACAGACTGCTGTCAACATTCACAGGAACACATTATGCCTCTCGTTTTGTAGTTTGGAGTATATCTGGGGAAATAGAAACCCTTATTTTACCACATTATTATTTTGTCTAAAAAATACCGCTAAAATTATATACAGAATGACAAACATAGATCATTTCTGCGATGTATTACGCACAATACAAAGATGCTACCCCATTCTTCACTTGAGGGAAATTTGGTGAAAATGGATGAAACCATTGAGAAGTAATATGTACCTAATGTTCTGAAAACGTAGTTTCGAGAAAATTAGAAAGGAACATTCACAGTGTTTTTGACGCATCGTATGCCTCTTTCCGAACATTCCAGCAGCATTATCTTCCTGGCCAGCTGCTTCTTTATCATCTGTAGACTTCTTCAGGGGCCTTTTCCTTACGCTGGCTTCCACAGCTTCAACTACTCGCTGACGATCTACGGCAGTCAGAGCAGCTATCCTATTATTTCCTGGCTGGATGCCTAATTTGTGCATTACTTTTATCCTGATGGTTACACCATCATTGAAACACATGACAGCATTCATCGCACCCATTTTGAGTACTGTCAATCCAACAAAACTCCTTTACTACTTTAAGTGTCTCATTTCCTAATCTAAGTTCCTCAGCATCACCCGAATTAATTCGACTACATTCCATTATCCTCGTTTTGCTTTTGTTGATGTTCGTCTTACACCCTCCTTTCAAGACACTATCCATTCCGTTCAACTGCTCTTCCAAGTCCTTTGCTGCCTCTGACAGAATTACAACGTCATCGGCGGACATCGAAGTATTTATTTCTTCTCATTGGATTTTAATTCCTACTCCGCATTTTTCTTTTGTTTCCTATACTGCTTGTTCAATATACAGATTGAATAGCATCGGGGAGAGGCTACAACTCTGTCTCACTCCCTCCCCAACCACTGCTTCCCTTTCATGTCCCTCGACTCTTATAATTGCCATATGGTTTCTGTACAAATTGTAAATAGCCTCTCGCTCCCTGTATTTTACCTCTGCCACCCTCAGAATTTGAAAGAGAGTATTCCAATCAACATTGTCAAAAGCTTTCTCTAAATATACAAACGCTAGAAACGTAGGTTTGCCTTTCCTTCATCTTTGTTCTAAGATAATTTGTAAGGTCAGTATTGCCTCACGTGTTCCAGTATTTCTACGGAATCCGAACTGACCTTCCAAGACGGTGGCTTCTACCAGTTTTCCATTCGTCTGTAAAGAATTCGCGTTAGTATTTTGCAGCTGTGACTTATTATACTGATAGTTCGGTAATTTTCACATCTGTCAACACCTGCTTTCTTTGGGATTGGAATTATTATATTATTCTTGAAGTCTGAGAGAATTTCGCCTGTCTCATACATCTTCCTCACCAGATGGTAGAGTTTTGTCAAGACTGGCTCTTCCAAGGCTATCAGTAGTTCTGATGGGATGTTGTCTACTCCAGTGGCCTTGTTTCGACTTAGATCTTTCAGTGCTCTGTCAAACTCTTCACGCAGTAGCGTATCCTCGGTTTCATTTTCACCTGCATCGTCTTCCATTTCCATTATATTGTCCTCAAGAACATCGGCCCTGTATAGACCCTCTGTATGCTCCGTCCACATTTCCGCTTTCCCTTCTTCGCTTATAACTGGGTTTCCATCTGAGCTCTTGATATTCATGCAAGTTGTTCCCTTTTCTTCAAAAGTTTCTCTAATTTTCCTGTAGGCAGTATCTATCTTACCCCTAGGGAGATAAGCCTCTACATCCTTACATTTGCCCTCGAGCCATCCGTGCTTAGCCATTTCGCACTTCCTGTCGATCTCATTTTTGAGAGGCTTCTGTTCCTTTTTGCCTGCTTTTGTACTGTATTTTTATATTTTCTCCTTTCATCGATGAAATTCAGTATCTCTTCTGTTACCCAAGGATTTCTACTAGCCTTCGTCTTTTTACCTACTTGATAGTCTGCTGCCTTCACTATTTCATCGCTCAAAGCTACCCATTCTTCCCCTACTGTATTTCTTTACCCCATTCCTGTCAACTGTTCCCTTATGCCCTCCCTGAAACTCTGTACAACCTCTGGTTCTTTCAGTTTATCCAGATCCCATCTCCTTAAATTCCCACCTTTTTGCAGTTTCTTCAGTTTTAATCTACAGTTCATAACCAATAGATTGTGGTCAGAGTCCACATCTGCCCCTGGAAATGTCATCCAATTTAAAACCTGGTTCCTAAATCTCTCTCTTATCATTATATAATCTATCTGAAACCTTGCAGTATCTTCAGGGTTCTTCCATGTATACAGCCTTCTTTCATGATTCTTGAACCAAGTGTAGCTATGATTAAGTTATGCTCTGTGCAAAATTCTACCAGACGGCTTCCTCTTTCATTTCTTAGCCCTAATCCCTATTCACCTACTACGTTTCCTTCTCTTCCTTTTCCTGCTCTCGAATTCCAGTCGCCCATGACTATTAAATTTTCGTCTCCCTCAACTAATTGAATAATTTCTTTTACCTCATCATATATTTCATCACTTTCTTCATCATCTGCTGAGCTGGTTGGCATATAAACTTGTACTACTGCAGTAGGCGTGAGCTTCGTGTCTATCTTGGCCACAATAATGCGTTCGCTATGCTGTTTGTAGTAGCTTACCCGCGATCCTATTTTTTATTCATTATTGAACCTACTCCTGCATTACCCCTACTGGAATTTGTATTTATAACCCTGTATTCACATGACCGAAAGTCTTGTTCCTCCTGCCACTGAACTTCACTAATTCCCACTATATCTAACTTTAACCTATCCATTTCACTTTCTAAATTTTATAACGTACCTGACCGATTAAGGGATCTGGCATTCCATGCTCTGATCCGTAGAACGCCAGTTTTCTTTCTCCCGCCCATAGAGCACCAAATGTTCTCAATAGCGGAGAGATCTGAAGACCTTTCTTACCAAAGTAGTGTATGGCGATCACGAAGACAGTTAGTAGATAACCTTCCAGTGTGCGGGTGGACATTATCTTGCTGAAATGCAAGTCCAAGATGCCTTGCCATGAAGGGCAAAAAATATCGTCAACGTACCGCTCTGCTGTAAGGGTGCAGCGGATTACAACATAAGTGGCCTTGCTATGAAATGAAACATGAAGCTCTATCTAGTTGTTGTGTAAAACCAGTTTCCCTAAATTATTGTGATCTGGAACTATGAAACGAAACAGTCTCATTGGTAGCCCACTTTTATCTGGGGCGTCTTGAGATAGATCGTGGCTGGTCATCGGGGCTCAGCTAGAAGCCAGAATCATCACTGAAGACAATTCTGCTCCAGCCAACGCTCTCCCAGGCCGAATGTACCCAGCACACTGCGAACCATCTTCTGGTTGTACATACGTCGATGGTAGTCGGCTTAAGGGGCGCCATGAAGTCAGACTTTCGTCTCTCTAGGTCACCCGTACATATAAACTCTGTGTTCGGCGATGGTCCGCTCATTTTTGCCAGCATCGTTGAATAGTTGCGTGGTTTCCTATTCATATGTCGATCGATTGGCCAATTACTCCAACCAGCTTCTTTGAACTCAACTACATTTCTTCTTTCAAATACTGTCATCTGCTGACATTGTCCACGAGCCTGTTTGCAAGGCATAGTTACTGTCAAACTGAGTACACGGAATGAAATCCTCAAATATTTTATCCGCTGGTATCATCATGACCCCTGTTTACTATTCTTGCCAGGTGTGCGGTGACATTGTGCTCCAGCAGTCACACATTCATTCATCGGTCGCCGAAGTTTGCAGTTCTTCATTTTACGTCGATACCTCTGTGAATAACCATTTGTGACCAATTTGAGTCGTTTTGGTGTCTTAGACTGTATATTAGATGTTAAGAACGAAAGAGAAGCGGAATTCTTATAATAAACGTTTAGAATCAGAAATGTGTGCTAGTTACCGTCTACGACTCACTGAAAATGGTTATTTTAAAGCATTCAATTAGGCCGGTTTTCAGTCGTATTATAATCATCATGTCATCGTTGGGTACATGAAATACCTTTATGACGACCTGAACTCTGATGAGGACACTTATAATAATGTGTCTGAATTTATGTGTAGGAACAGCTGCCGTTCTCCTTCAAATAATGAAACCAGATACGTTAGTGATATTGGACGTTCAAGTTTGGATCAAAGTAGACTGTCTAACTCATATCAACAGTAGTCCATTGGGTGCAGGTTGGACGTTGGGCAGGCCAATCGATTTCTGCCATGGTACATAAAACAGCTAAAAACACAAGACATAGTAGAAAACATTGGATATCAAAGGAGATATTGGACATATTTGATTAAACAAAAAAATATAAAAATGCAGAAAATGAAGTAAGCAAAAGAGAATAAAGACGTCTAAGGTATGAAACGGACAGAAAGTGTAAAATGGATAGCTTGGAATGACCAGAGAAGAATTGCAAGCCCATAGAAACATGTGTAACTAGGGGAAAGGTAGATACCGCCTATAAGAACATCAAAGAGAGCTCTGAATATAAGAAAACCAGCTGCATGAATCGAGAGCTCAGATGGGAGGGCAAGGAAGGGAAACCTGTAAGGTGGAAGGAGTATATAGACATCTACATGTACATGGATACTCTGCCAATCACATTTAAGTGCCTGGCAGAGGCTTCAACAAACCACATTCACAATTCTCTATTATTCCAATCTCGTATAGCGCGCTGAAAGAAAGAACACCTATATCTTTCCGTACGAGCTCTGACTTCCCTTATTTTATTGTGGTGATCGTTCCTCCCGATGTAGGTCTGTGTCAACAAAATATTTTTGCATTCGAAGGAGAAAGTTGGTGATTGGAATTTCGTGAGAAGGTTCCGTCGGAACGAAAAACGCTTTTCTTTTAATGATTTCCAGCCTAAACCCTGTATCATTTCTGTGACACTCTCTCTCACATTTTGCGATAATACAAAACGTGCTGCCTTCCTTTGAACATTTTCGATGTACTCCGTCAGTCGTATCTGGTAAGGATCCCACACCGTGGAGCAGTATTCTGAGAGAGGACGGACAAGTGTAGTGTAGGCAGTCTCCTTAGTAGGGCTGTGTCTTTCCAATGAAACGCAGTCTTTGGTTAGCCTTCCCCACATTTTCTATGTGTTCTTTCCAATTTAAGATGTTCGTAATTGTAATTCCTAGGCTTTTAGATTATACTGATTTATAGTGTAACCGAAGTTTAACGAGTTCCTTTTAGCACTCATGTGGATGACCTCACACTTTTCGTTATTTAGGGTCAACTGCCACTTTTCGTACCATTGAGATATTTTTTCTTCTAAATCGTTTTGCGGTTTGCTTTGTCTTCTGATGACTTTATTAGTCGATAAACGACAGCGTCATCTGCAAACAACCGAAGACATCTTCTCAGATGGTCTCCCAAATCGTTTATATAGATAAGGAACAGCAAAGGGCCTATAATACTACCATGGGGAACGCCAGAAATCACTTCTGTTTTACTCGATGACTATCCGTCAGTCACTACGAACTGTGACCTCTCTAACAGGAAATCACAAATCCAGTCACATAACTGACACGATATTCCATAAGCACGCAATTTCACTACGAGTCGCTTGTGTGGTACATTGTCAAAAGCCTTAAGGAAATCCAGAAATACGGAATCGATCTGAAATCCCTTGTCAATAGCACTCAGCACTTCATGTGAATAAAGAGCTAGTAGTGTATCACAGGAACGATGTTTCCTAAGCACATGTTGACTGTGTGTTACTAAATCGTTTAGTTCGAAGTAATTCATAATGTTCGAACACAATATATGTTCTAAAATCTTGCTGCATATCGACGTTAACCTAATGAGCCTGTAATTTAGTGGATTACTCCTACTACCTTTCTTGAATATTGATGTGCCCTGTGCAACTTTCCAGTCTCTGGGTACGGATCTTTCGTCGAGCTAACGGTTGTATATGATTGTTAAGAATGGAGCTAATAGATCAGCTTACTCTGAAAGAAACAAAACTGGTATACAGACTGGGCCACAAGACTTGCTTTTATTAAGGGATTTAAGTTGATCCACTACTCCGAGGATATATACTTCTACGTTACTCATGTTAGCAGCTGTTCTCGATTCGAATTCTGGAATATTTACTTCGTATTCTTTTGTGAAGGTATTTCGGAAGGCTATGTTTAGTAACTCTGTTTGGCAGCACTGTCTTCGACAGTATCTCCATTTGCTATCGCGCAGAGAAGGCATTGATTGTTTCTTGCCGCTAACATACTTCACATCTGACCAGAATCTCTTTGGATTTTCTGCCAGGTTTCGAGACAAAGTTTCGTTGTGGAAACTGTTATTGGCATCTCGCATTGAAGTCCACGCTAAATTTCGACCTTCTGTAAAAGATCACCAATCTTGGAGATTTTGCGCCTTTTTCAATTTGCCATGTTTCTTTCGTTGTTTGTGCAATAGTGTTCTAACCCGTTTTGGGCACCAAGGAGGATCAGCTCCATCGTTTGTTAATTTATTTGGTATAAACCTCTCAATTGCTGCCGATGCTATTTTTTGAATTTAAGCCAGATGTGGTCTACACTTATATTATTAATTTTGAAGGCGTCAAGTGAATTTTTACCTGCTTTCTTGAATAGGTAAATTTTTCGCTTATTTTTCGAGAATTTGGGGATTGCAATATTCAGTTTCGCTACGACAACCCTGTGTTCAGTAATCTCTGAATCGGTTTTGATGCTCGTTATTAACTCAGGATTATTTATTTTCTTTCTTACTGAAGGCGAGAAACAAGAGAATATAGATTGTAGACTGTCTTAAGTTTAAGATGAGCGTTGTATAAATCGATAAAATTTTTACAAGTGTGTAGAGCAGTTAAAAATTTTCTCAACTCAGTGACAGACCAACACCGGTGTGGCCGACCTGTTGCAGTTTCCACTCCCTCACTTGAAAGTCGAATTGAGACATTATTCGTGCCGACCGCCCTTGTGACCGGGAAATGATAGTTGATAAGGTTCAAGTTAGTGCTGACACAGTTCATAACATTATCTGTAACAAGCCGAAGTACCGCAAAACATATGCAAAATGGGTCCCAAAGGAGTAGACACGGCTACACTGGGAAACTAGGTTGAGAGTGAGCACAGAGCTAATGGAACGTTATGAAAGAAAAGGTCAGCACTTCTTCTGCAAACTTTTAACTTTTGATGACACTTGAGTTCACTATTATGAGCCAGAATCAAAAAGACAAAGCATCGAGTGGAAGCACACCAACTCACGAGTTCAGAAAAAATTCAAAGCCAAGCATCTGCAGGAGAAGTCATGTTGACGTTGTTTTGGAATGCTGAAGGTCACGTTTCTTGTGATTATCACGAAGAGCAGCGTAGAATGAACAGCCAATATTACTCCTATTTGCTTTTAAACAAGATGAAGCCAGCCATGAGAGAGAGACGTTGTGGATCTGAGAGGAGAGGTGTGATTCTCCAGCAAGACAACGCAAGTCCGCATATTGCTCATCTAGCCCGTGAAACCATCGACAAAATGGGTTGGGAAGTACTGCCTTACAGTCCTCATTTAGCACCTAGCGATTCCCATTTGTTTAGTGCATTACGTGGGAAGAGGTTGCAGGACAACGCGGACGTGAAAAATTTTGTCGGAAATTGGTTCAAACATCAAGATAAAGAGTTCTTTGCAGCCAAATAGAAAACCTTGTAACCCGTTGGAATAAGTGCATAAATGTTCAAGGGTATTATGTTGAAATGTAGGAAAAGTATTGTTTTGTAAAAATAACGTTTTTTTTTCTCCAGACCAATTTGTCTCTTTTATCATTGAATGACCCTCGAATATTCCCATACAGAGGAGGCATTTTCCTTGAAAGTCAGCTGCTCCGTGACGGCGGATAAATGCGATACTGCAGTGCTTGTGTAATCCCCAATTACGATGCAAAGTTCCTTCGGACATGCACGCATCCATGTCCGAAGATACTCGAACTGCAGCGACTGCAGCCGTTATACAATACACGAAATACATTTGCAGTATATTCTCGGCAACAAATAGGTTCAATGGCTGTCTGGACGTCAAGATATACTCACATCAAATACTCGTTTCCTTATTGAAGCATTACAATGTATTACAACCATGTAACCATGATTCCTCAATCGGAACAGCATTACGACCTAATATAGGAAGAACGTAACGGACTGCTGGTAATAAGCTCCTGATTCGGCTACATACATAGCTGTAATATAAATAATCAAAGTAGATCCATGGAACGACAGGCAGAAGATATATACTTGCATAGCTCTGAGCCCAGGTGATCCCATTGTTTGACAGAACTTTACAAACCACGAAATTGTCAGCGGAATTTGAGGGAAACTTTAACGTCTACATCTGCACTTAAGCTACATTATATTGTGTGGCAGAGGGTATTTATGGTATATATATGACTTTCTAATAATCCTACCTGATAATGGTCCGACTGATGAACAATACTCAAGAAATGTCGAACGAGTTTTTTAAAAACCACTTCTCTTGTGGATGAGGTAATTCCCTTCAGATTGTTCCAGGATATGTTAGATACTCCTCTGCTTCTCTGTGACAATTTTTGAATTGGTCTTGCCTCTTTAGTCCATATATGACAGCTATTCTGAGGTGTTTTCCGGTTGTTATTGTATCCAATGTTTTATTGCCAAACTCGTAACCTATGCACGTGCAGGACATTACATTTATTTACTTGCTGTGTCAACTAGACCAATCGTGAACTACAAAGAGATTTTCACTCTGCAGCGGAGTGTGCGCTGATATGAAACTTCCTGGCAGATTATGACTGTGTGTCCGACCGAGCCTCGAACTCGGGACCTTTGCCTTTCGCGGGCAAGTGCTCTACCATCTGAGCTATCGAAGCACGACTCACGCCCAGTACTCACAGCTTTACTTCTCCCAGTACCTCGTCTCCTACCTTCCAAACTTTACAGAAGCTCTCCTGCGAACCTTGCAGAACTGCAAGCTTCTGTAAACTTTGGAAGGTAGGAGACGAGGTACTGGGAGAAGTAAAGCTGTGAGTACTGGGCGTGAGTCGTGCTTCGATAGCTCAGATGGTAGAGCACTTGCCCGCGAAAGGCAAAGGTCCCGAGTTCGAGTCTCGGTCGGGCACACAGTTTTAATCTGCCAGGAAGTTTCAATCGTGAACTGTTGGCATGTCTTCCCGCGTTTCGATACGGTTGTCTGTTGTTGCAACCTTCCTGTAGACAACAGCTTCGTCTGACAACCGCCCCGGACAGCTTACGACGTTACCCTCTACGTCATTTACATACAGAGTATTGCAAACATTAATAGCCCTGTAGAGCTCCCCTGGACTACATCTATCGATTTTTTCCCTTTAAGTTACAACTCTTATTACTGTTTGCTAGAACGTCCTGAAACCAGCCATTTGATCTGCTACTCGTTAAGCTTTTATCAATTTTTCTAGGGGTTCACTGGAAGGTTGTCTACAAAGTTTCAAATGACTAACACACATGATTTAATAATAGTAAAAAACAACTACTCTACGGAAATACATTTACTTTACGATTGACTTTGTCTCGAATAATCCATTCTCCGCTCATTAAGATCAGAGATTCTGTCAGTGAAGCATTCATTCAATTCATTGAATTCTACAATGCTGTTGACAATGTCCTTCTCGATTGGGAGCGCTGCTGTTGCTCTTAGCAGCTGCTGACTCACAGCACGAAGCAGAAAACCTTCAGGTCCGCGCCAGACGATGTCGCCGGTATGGTAACAGTCACTTTCAGGAGTTTCGTTGTCTGACTACAATATTTCTGCAAATAATTTAAGAATAGGGATTGCAGAAATTTCTAAACTCATTCCTCGTGTTTGATATCAGAACTTTTGTTCTCAGTTTATTGCCTTCAAGGATGGGATTTATTTTGCAAGACGCCTGTAGCAATGTTTGCAGAAAGTGACCTGCATACAACACACACGTTTCGGAATTAAATAAATTTGTAGCTACGACATATCTGGTAAATGAAAAGCATTCAGCAACTTGAGCAATAATGTTATCTCACACATCTTTCGAAAAAGCTGGTATTTAATTCATTTTCCTGTCCACATCTCTGTGCAAGCTGCAGCAGCTCTCTGCATGTGGAAATAAGATACGTTAGCTCGATTATATTTTTGAAGTCTTCTACCCCTTGTTGTACACACAGTGGCTCAACTATTCATTTTTGCAATTGGCTATACAATGCTGCAATGTTGGCACAGTGTGATTGTAAATACAGACAACCAAAATTGAATTGCTGGTGCCTTCTTTTTAGATGTTGCACTGTTGCTGAAATAATTATAGTGGTTTGTCGAGATGGAATCTCAGTTTTCTCCAGGCATTCTACAAGTCACTATTTTCATACACAACTTGTATAGTTCTTGATTTAAAATTCCACCTTGAGTAGGAAACATGGGAGACTTTCTTACTCAGTATGTCAATTACACACTGTGAAGATTCTAGGAGAAACTAAGAATCTCACTAAAGTCAACGAAATATCTTCTAACGTCCCTATTTGCCTCTCTGCATAGGTTAAAATCAGATCCTGCGTTTCGGCATAAAAATGAACTACATAGGCATGTTCAAAATGTTTATTCAGAAGAGTCTGTGCCCTGAAAGACGACCACTCATGACACCTGTGCAATTGTAGCTCTGAGAAATAACTATACTCTGATTTCTCTAAGCGATTATCCTAAAGTTTTTGAACTCTGTTCGCGAGGTGTCTTGAATGTCAAAGACCTTGCTACAGATATCACGTTGGAGGAAACATATCTGCTGCAGTGATTTCACTGGTAGCTGCAGATAAAGGACGGAAAGAGCCGCGCCGCCGCAGTGTCTTCCCATTGGCTGCCTACAAGCTCTATCTAGTTGTTGTGTAAAACCGCTTTCCCTAAAATATTGTGATCTGGACAAATCCGTCTTTTTTTCTTTTTGTCTTCTGTGACAAATGTCTGAAATCATCAACGCCTCATAACTAAGTATTTTTCTGTCATAGAGGCAGAAGAATGGATGATTTTAATTTAAAATTGTTATGTACTGTGGTATTCTGTCAGATGAATATTTCTGTGGGATCCACTGCTCCGCTTGCCACAAGACGAACCGACGCTTGCTCGTACTTTGTTCACTAAACCAGAGTGCGACAAGGCGAAGTGAAGGAAAACAGCATTAACCTGGGTCTCGTTCTCTTCTGCTCTATCTCTTACTGACGATGATATTGAACTGAATGTCTGTTTGTGCAATCCGTAATGATTTTTGTAGAAAATCTTCCTCGATCTCGAAGAAGGTCGTAATGCGTGATCATAAAACATGTTCCACATTTCCAGAACCGAACGGAGTCAGTGATATAGGCCAATAACTACGTGTGTTTGTTGAAAACGCGGTTGACCTGCCCTTTTTTCTAGCCACTTAGGGCCTTTCGTTGGCCAACCAACTACGAGAAGTTGCTGTTCAAAGAGGAGCTATGACCAGTACTCCATTCTTCGGCTGCGTATATTCCTGTGTGTGATTTCTGATCTAAAGGTACTAGAAATTTGCGTACAGTAAACATATCCCATGGCTCACCACATGTAAGTTCTCATAGCTCTGCGTGGTAGTAAGGAACTGGTGCGATTGAAAGTGGGCATTAATGTTAGACTGGAAAAGTTAATTTGAGCTATTGCTTCTAGGATTATTCACTTGTTAGTAGGTTGGCAACACCAGGGATCGTATCAAAAACAGCAGCATTTTGCAAAAAAAAGAGGCTCTGAGCACTATGGGACTTAACTTCTGAGGTCATCAGTCCCCTAGAACACAAATCCAAGCCCGAGGCAGGATTCGAACTTGCGACCATAGCGGTAGCGCGGTTCCAGACTGTCGCTAATAAAACCGCTCGGCTGTGACGTATAGGTGTTGTGGCGGGTGACGTCACACGTGTGCGGAGCGTTGGTTGTTTTCGTTAGGGACGTTGGTATTGTCACCTTATGCTGTGTTTGTAGTCTATATTGGATATATACATAGTGGTGCAAATTTTGATGGAATGAGCATGTTACTGGATCAACCAGTTTAGTTACTTAAGAGAAAGATGAGTTTATGGTGTTGTCCGCTTACGCTCCTAATCAACAAGTGTTTAAACGTTATCTTTAGGTGTCTTGGTAACATGAGTACACAGTGATTACAACTTATGTGAACTTCGGCACATATTTTTTTCAAAGGCGAGCCAACCTGTAATGTAATGAAATTAATAACTTAGCGAATACTAATAGTAATATTACTGAAATGAGGAACGCTGATAGATCGACAATAAAGAAAAACGAATGTCTTCAGAAGATTATGGTAAATGAAGACTGGTTTTTCTAACGTAAAGTGTGAAGAACGTGATGTTAGTAATTGAAAGCAATGTACAAAGATGTAGCAGAGTTAGTTGAGTTGTGTTGCCTACAGAGTGAAGTCGCCAGATCCAGTTTAGCGCGTAACAACTCACACAAAAAGTATTTACGAGTAATTTTAGGGATTTTGCAATTTTCTGTTGAGCTGTATTGGTGAACACATGTTACTGTATTTTGTACATCTCGCAATTTAAACCTTTCTGTATCGGTATTGGAGTATTCGTTGTTGTTACCATACTTCGTTAACTTTCGCGATATTTGCTACCTGTACTGGTATTACTTTTTCGCTTTCTATACTGATATTTCTTTTTGTTGTCTGTATTGGTGTCTGGCTTTTAAGTTAGTTTATATTTATAGAGTGATATCTTCGATACCAGTTGAATTTATCTAATTTGATGCTTTACTTTTGCATTTTCGATGCAGACCTCTGCATGCTATTCTTCATCGTATTCCTCCGGTTGTTTTGTTTTGTATACGCCAGTATTTTTGGGGCTCTGTGGCTTTTACTTGAGAATATAACTCCCCAGATCCCCCTTCAGGCCGAATATTTATTATTTCGGATTTTTAAGTTTCTGAATTGATTTTTATATTTTGGTTTTATAGGAACTGTTGAATATGACGTCCTAATCGCCATTTTTAAATCAAAGTTGTGTTGCATCTTGAGACTAGTGATGATGTTATTTATCAAAGTGGACGGGTGTTATCGAAGGCTCTCGTCTTCCCCAATAATTCACCACACTTGAGACACAGTGCCGTACCCCCGGCCGCGAGAGTTCGCCCCTGTTTGGTCTTCGGAGGGGAGGGGCGCACACAGCGCCGGCTGTCACCTCCACATGAAATCACGCCGGCCACAGCTGTTATTCAGTTTAATAAAGACGTAATGCGTTTTTACGTCGCAGGCTGACAGTTATTGGACGGGTGAAGTAATTGCGTCGGTTAAACGCTCGAGCGATGTGATGTGATGTGGTGCTGTACCTTTATAACAACACAAGTTTTCGCCCCAGATGTAAGCATTACCGTTATACAGTAGTAGGCAAGCATAAGTTCTCCACATTCTGTCATTTCCTGCAGGCGATATTACCGAGCGCGTGACTACCACGGCACCCATGTTGATTAGTTTGATTCTGTTTAGAGCGAAGATAACAGAATATCTTGTAGTAGTGAATCCTGTCGTAGGTGTTCTACAGATGAGCAGGATGAGGCCAGAGCATTGTCGACTTGGACTACTCTTACATGGGCTGAGTTACTTACGAGAGTGTATACTGTGGAAAGTCATTTAGACTTCTTATGGGAATTTTGTGGATTGTCATCGGTTGACTTGTGTGGAACTCTTTTAAAAACGACCACCGTTGATTTCCCGTTTTAATTATACTGTACGAAACCAGTACGATCAGGAAATACACGTAGTTCGTTAGATGTCAGCTGACGATACAACAGAGTATTATTTGGGTCCCTTGCTGGATTAAAGAATATACGTTAGTAGCCACTGCTACAGAAAGTTATTTAAGTATGGTTACTGTTGGCGATTATTTTGATTTTTGCCGTGAGACCCGTTATGGGATTGCTATGAATTTTACAAAATGCAGTAGCTGTATATTCGCCGTTTGGCTTAGGAGGGCAAAATTTTCCTTGTGAGATGCTCGCAGTTTTTTGAGAGGTACCGACAGGGTATCCGACTGTCGCAGAGGAGTGCTCAAAGCCGCAACTGATTTGGAAATTATTGTATAGTTCGAAGTACTTTGACTCTCGACAGCAAGACCTCTCAACAGTCCATTTATTGTGAAGGAAAAAGGAACTTTTTGCTGGAAAAGGAGTTATATATGACAGAGTTAACAAAGTACAACTTACTATGCGTGCAATGTGTTGTTAAGTAACAGTGCAATACTGCTGTTTGCAGGGGACTTTTTCAGATTCTAGTAAAAGTATACAAATAAATGTAGCCATCCTGAAACTAAGACTGTATCTGCGCTCATAAATCCAACGAAGAAAAGTTCTGAAGCAGCACTGGAGTGTTGTCATAAGTCATATAACAAGTTCTGTCAGCTGCCCTCTAACAACCTTGTGTCGAATTCACCTGAAACACCGCAAAAAGGGTAAAGAATCGTTATATGAATAACTACACCAGCAACAGAGATGTTCAAAAAACTTTCACGAATTAGTAATTACATTCAAAAGATTTATCGATTTTCCCCGTGCCGTGTTCCCCACTTATGTGTGAACCATGACTTTGGTTTGATTTCAGATACTTCACTGCACATTCAAATGGCCATAGTAACACTCTCATAGAATTTAAACTTTCGCTTAAGTTATCTTCAGATTTCCTTTTTATTTCGTTTCATTATCCTTCAGTTAAAGTAAATCAACCGTTCACAATTTTAAAGAACTTTTAAATCTTCGGAATATGAGATACCTATGTTTGTCCATCCATGGAACAAATGGGGCGTCCAGTACCTTTAAATTCTACGTCTTCGTGTGCTGTGCTATATTAACGTCACCACTTCCCACTTTTGATGTAACAGATCAGAGTCCTCCCAATAGGTTAGTATACTCCCATGTAATATTAGCAAACAGGGGGTATCGGTGAAGTTTTATTCCTACCAGACCTGAATATCATGTGGCCCAGGTATGTTTCTTGTGGGGCTTATTAAATTTCAAGAGTATCGAATGAAGAATAAGCTAAAATGCATCAGCTTATTTGTTGTGGCGGTAGTATATTAAGAAAATACGTTAAAATGGTACATACCTAGCAATCTACTGAACGAATTCATAGAATAAATAAATTTAGGAGCTGTGTACCTAACTTTTTCGTAACTATGTGGGAGAGACTTATTGAAATGTACAAGTCACGCTGCTGTTCAAGGTAAAATAAAAGTGTGTGGAATAGGAGGCGAATTTTGTTTGTATTCAGCAGTAGAAGGTTTTCCTATCGCATTATTCTGAAAAAAGATATTCTGGCGTGGCCGACCTTAAGAACAGTGTAACTAACAACATTCTGAAAGTTATTTAGACAACTGTGACGAATACAATTCACTTTGCTATTTCATTATCGTACTGTATAATACCGGTCACATCTACTCATAAACTATCAAATGCAGTACTGAAGTACCTCATAATTTTACATTATATCGCCTTATCCTAGTTTTTTGTGTCGTAAGCCGGGAGTTATTACCTGCCATTTCGATTTTTTGTGCATCCCTTCTATTGTTAACAGCTACCATGAACTAAATTGTCTACGTGTACGTGATTACTCTGTTATTCACAGTATAGTGCCTGGCAGAGGGTTCAACGAATCGCCTTCAAGCTCTCTACCGTTCCACACTCGAACGGCACGCGGGAAAAACGATACTTAAATTTTTCTGTGCGAGCCCTGATTTCTCTGATTTTATCATGATGATCATTTCTCCCTATGTAGATGGGTGGCAACACAATGTTTTCGCAATCGAGGGAGAGAACTAGTGATTGAAATTTCATGAGAAGATCTCGTCGCAAAGAAAAACGCTTTTGTTTTAATTATTGACACTCCAATTCACGTATCATGTCTGTGGCACTATCTCCCCTATTTCGAGATAGTACAAAACGAGCCGCCATTCTTTGAACTTTTTCGATGCGTCCGTCAGTCCCACCTGATGCGGATCCCACACCGCACAGCAATACTCCAGAATACGGCGGACAAGCGTGGTGTAAGCAGTTTCTTTAGTAAACTTGTTGCTCCTACTAAGTGTTCTGCCAGTGAATCACAGTCTTTGGTTTGCTCTACCCACAGCATTATCTATGTGATCGTTTCAGTTTAGGTAATTTGTAATTGTAATCCCTAAGTATTTAGTTGAATTTACAGCCTTCAGATTTGTGTGAGTTATCGTGTAATCGAAATTAAGCGGATTTCTTTTAATACTCATGTGAATAACTTCACTCTTTTCTTTATTCATGGTCAGTTGCAACTTTTCGCACCAGAGAGATATCTTATCTAAATCATTTTGCAATTCATTTTGGTCATTTGCTGACTTTACAAGTCGGTAAATGACGTCATCATCTGTCAAAAATCGAAGTGTGTCTTATCATAGAGATAAGAGGATATTCCGTCCTTTACTACTGAATTTACGTGTGTTTACCAAACTTTTTCGCCTAATCGTGCTAGCACCTTCAGAGGTCTATAATATACAGTATATTTGTAATCAGATTTTATCTATATAATAAAGGAAAATCTAAGCTGCAACTGATGAAAAATGGTCCAAATATTAACATTTTGCGTTTGCGTTATTATTTCACACAAAAGTCCTTAGAGAGGTGTAAAAGTAGTTACTTATCATTGTTATCTAACGAAATATCTTTAAATTACCCAAATATTCTTAAACATTTTCATTACTTTATTTTTGGGACATAACAGCTGAGTCATTTTCTTCAGGTTGAAGTTGCCTGTACAGCCATGAACACTGCAGAATGTTCCAGTCTGTGACAAAATCCTTACGTCTAGGTGATCCAGATGTATAAGCTGCACATATAGCTCATGTCGTACCCCCATAAATGTTCCGAACGACTCTTCTTTGCTTTTGGTGAAGTAAATAAAAAATTATACAAAAACTTGCCTTCTGCAACAGCATTTTCCTCTGTGACACTATTCCTGAAAGTAAAATTTAACGTCATAACAAATCAAGGGGATAGGTGGCACAGTATAAGTAGCAGCGTTCATGAACTCTGAATTCTCAGTCGCCCTTAAGGCTGAGCATTATCGTCGCACTATTCATTCTTTTGTTTACTCGTTTGAGGTTACATCCACATGCTAGACAATCGTTATTTTGCCAGTGCAGTTCAGTGAATTGCAGCATCAGTTTGATTGCACTAAGTGTGCTTTGATTTATGTGTCCCACTTGCAAAGCCACTCATCACGCTTCTGTTATGACCAGCTGCTGAGTGTGTTTACATACCTACTACTTCATACCCACAGACACTGATCAGCCAGAATGTTATGGCCACCGACCGACTATCGATATAAACCCGTCCAGGCGATAGCAGCGTCACATGTCGAGGAATGACTGCTAGTCAGACAAACTCACGGTGCATCTAGTATCGGTGAGCGTGCCGTCCGCGTGTAGAATGGGGGAGACCCGCGATATGTCTCCATTTGACCGAGGGCTGATTGTGTAGGCCCGGATGCTTCGCACGTCCATTTCGGAAACTGCATGACTTGTCGGGGCCACCCCTCATTACAGATGTTGGAGGTCGTAAGCTGGGCAGACTGGTAAAACAGGACGGGCGACCAAGTATGGCAGAACTAACATTAGAGTTTAATGCTGGACAGAGTGCAATTTACAGGAATTTACGGGAATTAAGCGACTTGTGAGTGCAGATGTGGTACCAAGTGCCTACAGAGACCTACCAACGCCTCATTGCATTCGTGCCACGACACGTCGCCCTCGATACCAGTGTCAGAGGTGGACATACCGGCTATTAGGTAGATGGTCGTAATGTTCTGGCTGATCAGTCTAGTTTTCTATGTACAAGAAGAAACAGTACTTAATGACTGAACAATGTATGCTGAGGGCGTCAAATGTTGATTACGTTTTAGTTCCTGCGTGTGTAGGGCCATATTACATGTGGCTCATTGAGTTGAATAGCAAATATCGGGATTATAGGAACTACTTTGTTATCCTTAGGAGCAGACATTTTATAGTCACTCTAGTCTTTTGAGTGTTATTACTAATGTCATTGATTTTCCTACTCTTTTTAGAATTATACTTAGTGTCAATGATATTTCTGTTAAACGTAGTTGGCAAATGTTGATGTTGCACAAAACAGTTTCTTCCATTTCCATCGATGGAGAGGTAATGACAGATGCAGCTCGCATCGGGGACAGACTCGAACGAGTTTTATTCCGAAGAACCTTCCATTTGTTTCCATTAATCTACTAAGAGGAACCACCGAAATGTAGATCTTGTTGGTCGGAAGAGAATATGAACCACAGTCAACCCCAATGCGAGTCGTCTACATTACCACAACGCCGCCTGTTGCAAATAAAACAAATAACGAGACTTGTTATATCATCATTCCAAAGGTTTATTCGAGTGGTAACTGTGGTTTCAGGTGGTATTGGCCGCGGTATCGCGGTCGCACATTTTAGCAGCCAGACGGTCTTCTCCAGACGTCGCGTTGGTGGCCACGCGTCAACACATTCAGCGTCTGGCATGGCGGCTCTCAAGAGCTGCGCGGTGTGATGTACAGACCTCCAAGGTGGGCGCGGAGGACACCGGAGTGTTCTGTGACAAATATAAATTTCAAAATTATAAACGTCGGCCTATTATGGTGAGTTGATATGACATCTGTGAAGCAAAGTGCTAAATTATCGTAGGACCACATGCTAATAAATGGTCAGTTTCTGTATCCATAGAAGGGATGTTTCTATCGCGCCAACTCATGAACCCTAGAATACTAATTATTGCAAATATGAAAATTACCGACAGTGAATGTTTGCCTATTTACTCCTCCCGGAGTGTTATCTATTGTGGTGAAATGATCTACTAAATTATTGCATCAGATGGTAGATATCTCACGCAGACGCATGTATTATCCTCCCCTAAAAATATATTCATTATGGAACGGAGAGAATTGTGACTGTTGCTAAATCCATCCATACCAAAATAGTAGAGTTTCTTAAAACAAGTTGTGTAAATGTTCAGTTAAAATTCGGAGAGCTTCAAGGATAAATATGGGACAGAAAAATAAACGATCATGCAGCATAAGAAATGGGATTAAAATACCAAGTATAATCGTGGGAGGCTGAAGGTGAAACTTCGTTGAGAACTTGATAACTGTTATGGGCGGGAGGGGACATAGGAGAACGTTATCTGAAAGGCTCTCCGTCATCTGAAAGTGTAGGCAACGGTATTGTATGTACCATTGATTCTTGAGTTTAAGTATATCCTACCAATACTAGAGCTAAAAGATACATATGCCGCGAAAGGATTTTGTATCTGATCAGAGTTTACAATTGGTATAAAAGAACAGCAGACTATAGGTACCGAGAAAGTTTATGGGTCGACCAAAGAATTTTGTAGCCATGGTGATATATCTAAACTGACACCATTTTAGTTATATTAAAAATCGTAAAACTCTATACTCCAATAATATCTTGAAGATTCCCCTTCTGAAGGGAGCTACCATGTGATCATGCAACGAGAAATACACTTAGAAACCAAAGTCTGTTGTCCTTTACACAGATCGAAGTACCACTCTCCGTAACAGCACCGCCTTAATCCTCCTCCTGCAGCCGTCTCTGCAGCAACTCCACGAAAAAGGCGTCCAGTGTGAACTGACGCTCCTGTTGGAAAAGGTCTTATTACTTTCATGTTATCTAACACGTGAAGTGATTCCCAATTTGTGCTAGTTCCTGTCATATAAAAGTATAACGAATTGTAACATTTACCACAAATTAGCACGGTTCAGGTATCGACATTAAGAATATAGTAATTCAATTTAGTATTCAACTAACACAATTCGTTTCACATCTCAGGTACTATTAATACTAACAAATAACTAATATCCCATTATCTTTAACATGTCTGTGTTCGACTGGTTAATGGTGTGTTTCTGAGGTTATTCCGTGTTGTTGTTCCTGCTTTATGGTCAAAATTTCAGCAACTGACCGACCCGTCTTCTTCAGGTCGTGTGACGTTCAATGACTGGTTTGAGTTCAAGCAGCGAGTACACATTACTGCAAAGTTCGCAGCACATGAAGTTGATCGCTGGGACATCCGTCGAAATAATGTCCACAAAATGAACACAACAATTCGGCCTAACACCCGGAAGCAGACCAGTAACTAGTATCATATTCGATAGTTTTCATGTAGTGAGAAAACGAAAAATTCAATTTGAAATCAAATGCTACTATTCCTTCTACTGTTGTAATTTACACTCACCGAAACAGAAAGGACTTCTTTCTTTTCCTGCAGCCGCTTCAGCAGTATCTCCTCAAAAAACGAGTCCAGGGTAAACTGACGCTACTGTAAGGAAAAGAACTTATAAGTTTGATTAGTCGTAGAGCATGCTTGGTAATTCAGAGATAGCGCTAGTTCTTTACATATACGGGTGTTACAAATTCTTACATTTATTTCGAATTTTTGGCCTAGAGACAGTGATAGTGAGTATTCACTGACTATCGGTAGTATCAGCTAGAAATCTGTTCTTCCGACATTCACTACCATTATCCTACGTATTATGAGTTGAACTGGAATGACAGAGGCCTACAGTGTAACTTCCTGAGCCACGGTCTTTTTATTACGAGCTCCTCCTTGTTCTTTGTCTGTAAAGGAAAGTAAATGGGACTGTAACAAGTTTTGCTAACAGTTCCTGTTTCTCTGTTCTCTGACTACACTGTACATTTCCTTTGGTCAGTCTCATATTAAACACGGTCAGCAGGTAACTGGCTGGGCAACCAGATGGTCTGCAATGTCGTCTTCAACCAGTCGATCGCGTTGGCAGCATATTAAGTGCGCCTCTGCCCCAGAATATTTTTCATCATAATTCTTTACAACTGGAGAGGGATGTTACCTCTCACATAGTTATTTGCTCAGTGTTAACAAAGACCACACCCAATTTCCCGGAATGATAAATGGTTAGAATCAACTGTCCATGTCTGGGGTCAGTGTTAAGTTTAATAGGCTTCAATACAATTGTCAGAATTGTTTAAACAGCATTCAGGTTCGATTATCAACATTAGCTTACCTAATGCGACAAGTCCGGATATATTGTGGTAATATCACGGAGGAAAGGATCTAGGGCCAGTGGGATCCAGCAGAAAGAGCCAGCATAGTGCAGCAAAGGAGCCGCTCAGGGAACACAGCGAGAGACACAGTGTGAGGCTTCTCTGCAGGTCAGAGAATATACGACTCTGACATGCTAAAGGCTTTTTCTAAGGGCATCATACTCAAGTTTTAGAATGACGACTATTGTGAACTGTTGAGTGACTAGCACATCCCACTTCGCTCCAGTGATCAACAAATCCATCCATCCATCAGTGACATTCATTGCCGCCGGTATTTTGTATCTGATCACGATCCAGAAGAGCAGTATGCTAACCACATGCTCCTCCATACAGTGACGTCTATCGGCTGATGATGACGAGGCGGTAGATCGTCACCTTTGGAACTTCAGAGGAGTGATTGGACGGAGTTAGTTAGTTAGCTGGTATTTTATATAATCGTCACAATCATCACTCGGGCAGAGATGCCTATCCAAGATGTGTTATTTACAATGACTTGTCACATGGGATGTTTATAGCGAACCAAATATTCATTTACAGTAAATCGTGACAGTTTGCAATATCTGCTGTTCATGTTATGTACAATCAGTTAGCTCACAGACTTTACTGCTTTGCGTGCTATGTCACTGCAATATAACGTGGCTCACCTTTACAGTACCCCGAACAGCGACCAAGTTGTTCTCCAGTCGCAGACCCTCGTCTTTCTCCCCTCCCAAACACCGGGAGAAAAACTTCTTCATGCGGCGGAACATTGCTGTAACGATAACAAGCAGCACATTAGACATGACCAGACCGTGTCTACGAGAAAGTTTTGCAGCAATGTCTCACAACTCGATCGCAAGAAAAACCTGGGGCCGTGACGACATGTCTGTAACCTTAGCTTTCATAAAAAGGCAGCTGCTTGTATCAAAAACGACATGTACAGTCTATATAATTGATTGAGCTTATACATTTGTTGCTAGTCGAGAATTAGTTATTTTAATTCTGTGTTAGTAATTCGTAGTAGATGAATCAAAATAATAAGTTATTCAAAAGTCGAGCAATAGCGTGTCATAAGTGGTACATTTACTCTGAAGACAATAAATTTGTTTTGATAGCAACTATCTGAAGGCTTCACTACTAGACTGAACTTAATTCACAAGTCATTACTATACTACATTAGTTTCAGATATACACCTTGTTCGGTTATTACAACTTGAGATTTTGTCAGCTATTACAGCATGATATGCGAAATATCTTCCCCTGGGGCAGGAACAAAAATTTGTTTTGTGTGTATGTTGGTGGTAGGTTGAAGTTACTAATTAATAAACTACGCTACAATCTAATGGCTTAAATCAAACATCCTTCCGTGGTATATGACGAGAATACGATTTTTACGGCTATCCATATTGCCGAGTCAATGTATTCTCTGAAGGATGCACTGTTCCTTCTTTGTCTCAGACATGAAAAACCCTAAATCTAAACTACACCTCATCGTCATATGAGCTAAACAGTAACATGCACGACGTAATAGCTGTGTTTGTGATTGAAATTTACCCAGCGGTTTCTACATGAAGAAAACACAAAAACAGCTCATAAACAGCTAATAGTTTTAACATTCGACAGTGCTCCAAGATATTAATTGTACTTCCTTAAGTGACAGGAAAACATAATGTTTTTCCTACACTGCCATGTCAACTCAGTAAGACCCTACACACCTGGAGCCTGTTTACGAGTTTTCTTTTTCACCGACGGCAGAAAATAAAAGCACGAACCAACGATAAGCCATACCGTATGTATGAGTAATCGAAAAGGAGAGAGATCGATGACACCATTCTCATTGTGAAACTAAGCTATAAATTTGAGAATATATCATTCCAGCACTTGAACGTTGACAAAAACTCAGTGAGGATATCTGTCTCTATAAGTCAAGCATCCTCGGAAGTTTCTGAAGTTGCCTTACATATTGAAACAATGTACTGGAATGTAAATCGAAGAGTGTTTTCACATGCAGTCCCATTGCTAGTAACATTTTTGCGAAGTCACATCACACTATTTCGTAATGCTACAGTATTCTGATACTTCTCCACTACATACATAGTCATCTAAAAGCTTATTCGATGTTCTAATTCTAGATGTATACTGAAAATAAGTAGGTGACAGATAAAGTAATGGCTCTTGCCTCTCGGCGACTACAATCTATATACCTCGCTTCTGAAGCAGGGCGTTCGCTTCATTCAAAGCATCTAAAGCTCCCCAAGAACTTGTTCTCGAAATACAAAATCCAACACAATAGCTACTGAAACAAAATTAAAAGTTCTTTTACTCAAGAACTCAAGGAACGAATTCGTTTCGATACTTCAGCTACTCCAGAGAATGCTGAAGTAATTGCTATGCAATGCTCCACCACAGTTAAGCTGATTTTTGTTAGCAAGCCCTGTGGTCAACATTAGGCAGGAACCTCGATAACTGCAGAGCACAACGTTGTACTGGAACGTCGATATCAATGATTAAACAAGCACTGCAATGAAAATTTTCAGTAATTTGAATCTATGTAAGACGAAATAATCATGTTTTACGATTGAAAAATATACAGCGGAGTCTAAATGTTGAAAACATCCGTACAGTTAATAAACTCCCAAGTGATCTAACAGTTAACAATACTTCGAGATAGTGCTTTAATGTCCATAAGCAACAGGAAAGTAATACTCTCATGTTAAGGTGCCAAGTCAACTCAGTATAAATCTACACAGTTATAACCATTTTCCAACGTGTGTTCTTCTTCGCAGACGGAAGATAATTCTAGCAGTATAACCCCACAATGGTCAGACTATTACGGTCGAAAACAAAAATAAAAAATATTTTGTAGCGGAGGCGTTGTGCAGCTTTAATGAATGTTAACAACTGTATTGTGCAATGGACAGCTACAACGGTACGGTTCATTGGAGACCATAGGGTGGTGGGGTTTCGGGTTCCGCTGGATAGGTCAGGAGTCCACTACACACAGCAGGCGGCTACGCGGGTAACAGGGGTTGTGTGGCGTGGACTGGGCAGTTTTTTAGGTTAGATGGACCCGGGCAAGTACAGAAAGGGCAACAGCCTCAAAGGGTGCGGGGCAAAGTCAGGACATGCGGGGATCAAGCAGCAATCAGTATTGCAATTGTAAACTGTCTAAATTGTCGAAGTTGCGGTGGTAAATTACCGGAACTTCAAGCGCTGATAGAAAGCACCGAAGATGGAATCGTTATAGGTACGGAAAGCTGGCTGAAGCCAGAGATAAATTCTGCCGAAATTTTTACAAAGGCACAGATGGTGTTTAGAAAGGATAGATTGCATGCAACCGGTGGTGGCTTGTTTGTTGCTGTTAGTAGTAGTTTATCCTGTAATGAAGTGGAAGTGGATAGTTCCTGTGAATTATTATTGGTGGAGGTTACACTTAACAACCGAGATAAGTTAATAATTGGCTCCTTTTACCGACCTCCCGACTCAGCAGCATTAGTGGCAGAACAACTGAGAGAAAATCTGGAATACATTTCACATAAATTTTCTAAGCATGTTATAGTCTTAGGTGGAGATTTCAATTGATCAGATGTAGACTGGGACACTCAGATGTTTAGGATGGGTGGTAGGGACAGAGCATCGAGTAACATTATACTGAGTGCACTATCCGAAAATTACCTCGAGCAATTAAACAGAGAACCGACTGTTGGAGATAACATCTTGGACCTATTGATAACAAAAAGACCCGAACTTTTCGACTCTGTAAGCGCAGAACAGGGAATCAGTGATCATAAGGCCGTTACAGCATCCCTGAATATGGAAGTAAATAGGAATATAAAAAAGGGAGGAAGGTTTATCTGTTTAGCAAGAGTAATAGAAGGCAGATTTCAGACTACCTAACAGATCAAAACGAAAATTTCTGTTCCGACACTGACAATGTTGAGTGTTTATGGAAAAAGTTCAAGGGAATCGTAAAATGCGTTTAAGACAGGTACATGCCGAGTAAAACTGTGAGGGACGGGAAAAACCCACCGTGGTTAAACAAAGATAGGAAGGAAACCACTGCGAAAGCAAAGACAGCTTCACTGCAAGTTTAAACGCAGCCAAAACCTCTCAGACAAACAGAAGCTGAACGATGTCAAAGTTAGCGTAAGGAGGCCTATGTGTGAAGCATTCAGTGAATTCGAAAGTAAAATTCTATGTACCGACTTGACAGAAAATCCTAGGAAGTTCTGGTCTTACGTGGCCCGAATCCAGACACTCTGGGAGAATGATGGCATTGAAACAGAGGATGACACGCTTAAAGCTGAAATACTAAACACCTTTTTCCAAAGCTGTTTCACAGAGGAAGACCGCACTGTAGTTCCTTCACTAAATCCTCGCACAAACGAGAAAATGGCTGACATCGAAATAAGTGTCCAAGGAATAGAAAAGCAACTGGAATCACTCAATAGAGGAAAGTCCACTGGACCTGACGGGATACCAATTCGATTCTACACAGAGTACGCGAAAGAACTTGCCCCCCTTCTAACAGCCGTGTACCGCAAGTCTCTAGAGGAACGGAGGGTTCCAAATGATTGGAAAAGAGCACAGGTAGTCCCAGTCTTCAAGAAGGGTCGTCGAGCAGATCCGCAAAACTATAGACCTATACCTCTGACGTCGATCTGTTGTAGAATTTTAGAACATGTTTTTTGCTCGAGTATCATGTCGTTTTTGGAAACCCAGAATCTACTATGTAGGAATCAACATGGATTCCGGAAACAGTGATCGTGTGAGACCCAACTCGCTTTATTTGTTCATGAGACCCAGAAAATATTAGATACAGGCTCCCAGGTAGATGCTATTTTTCTTGACTTCCGGAAGGCGTTCGATACAGTTCCGCACTGTCGCCTGATAAACAAAGTAAGAGCCTACGGAATATCAGACCAGCTGTGTGGCTGGATTGAAGAGTTTTTAGCAAACAGAACACAACATGTTGTTATCTATGGAGAGACGTCTACGGACGTTAAAGTAACCTCTGGCGTGCCACAGGGGAGTGTTATGGGACCATTGCTTTTCACAATATATATAAATGACCTAGTAGATAGTGTCGGAAGTTCCATGCGGCTTTTCGCGGATGATGCTGTAGTATACAGAGAAGTTGCAGCATTAGAAAATTGTAGCGAAATGCAGGAAGATCTGCAGCGGATAGGCACTTGGTGCAGGGAGTGGCAACTGTCCCTTAACATAGACAAATGTAATGTATTGCGAATACATAGAAAGAAGGTTCCTTTATTGTATGATTATATGATAGCGGAACAATCACTGGTAGCAGTTACTACTGTAAAATATCTGGGAGTATGCGTGCGGAGCGATTTGAAGTGGAATGATCATATAAAATTAATTGTTGGTAAGGCGGGTACCAGGTTGAGGTTCATTGGGAGAGTGCTTGGAAAATGTGGTCCATCAACAAAGGAGGTGGCTTACAAAACACTCGTTCGACCTAAACTTGAGTATTGCTCATCAGTGTGGGATCCGTGCCAGATCGGTTTGACGGAGGAGATAGAGAAGATCCAAAGAAGAGCGGCGCGTTTCGTCACAGGGTTATTTGGTAACCGTGATAGCGTTACGGAGATGTTTAATAAACTCAAGTGGCAGACTCTGCAGGAGAGGCGCTCTGCATCGCGGTGTAGATTGCTCGCCAGGTTTCGAGAGGGTGCGTTTCTGGATGAGGTATCGAATATGTTGCTTCCCCCTACTTATACCTCCCGAGGAGATCACGAATGTAAAATTAGAGAGATTAGAGCGCGCACGGAGGCTTTCAGACAGTCGTTATTCCCGCGAACCATACGCGACTAGAACAGGAAAGGGAGGTAATGACAGTGGCACGTAAAGTGCCCTCCGCCACACACCGTTGGGTGGCTTGCGGAGTATAAATGTAGATGTAGATGTAGATCGAATCTGGTCCAGAATCAAACCATAATCGCTTCCGAAAACCGGCTCAGCTATGCTTTCGCGTAAATGCAATAGCAGTTATCAACCGTAGATACCTCTACCATTGGTATTATCTGTAGATACATTACATTGGGAAGAAAGTCTATGTAGTTAAATGGACATAATGGACATGACAAGTTAATATCAATGACGGAACACTGTACCTCCGAAACTGCTATTCCTATTACGCAAGTTAACAGCTGAGATCGTTTTTGGACTTTGTGGCGGTCTGATCCTCGACCGAAATCGATTTTCTCTAATAAAATAAACCGTTGTAGCTGTGATTGCATAATGCAGTTCTTTAAAAGAACATATAAAATGAAAGTAACGGGACTGCTGCAGGAATGAGAGAGTACTGGGCAGAAACAAACAAAAAATGAAAGGTTAATAAAGCTAAATCAATATAATAAAAAAATCGAATAATATCTTTCACAAATTTCTCTAGAATGAACTCAACGAAAATATAACGAAAACACAAAATTGAAATCCAATAATTCACTTCATCTACACATATGGAATGATGACAGGGATACCAGTCAGACATCCACATAATAACAACATAATAGAAAAATAACACACACAAATACTTCCAGAATGAACAAAAAGAAAATATACCCTAAACCTATATAGCCCTAACAAAGACAGCAAAACCAGACCCATCCCCACATAACGACATAGTAGATAAATAACGCACTGGAACTATTCCATAATAAACCTAAAAATTATAAACCCCAAAAAAAGAAAAAAACGCACACGAAAACTCCGCATAACAACGACTTAATCGAAAAATAACAAAAAAAAAATTCCTCCAGAATAAACAGAACGAAAATAAATTCAAAAATTTGGTATCACAATTCCAACGAACATTAACAGGTCAAAAAGTACCATAGCACAAAAAGAATTATACACCAAAAGCGCGAGTCGCTGGTAACAACAATATGAACCTTACAAAACAATCAATTTCATATACGCTACACCGCAGCGATGTTACATTCGAAAAAAAGCAGCCAACTATTAATAAGTTAGAAAGTATAACTAACATTACTATTCGTTCCTCTCACGACCATTTCAGCAATGTACTTAGTTTCACGGCTAACGTCACCGTAGACAATTCTCCCATATTACAAAAAGAGCTAAAGAATTGCAACAATCAACATGATAATAATAATCATTAATCACTTCACTCACAAAAATGTATCTTTTGCTCTTAAGGTACTACCTATCCTCACCCTCGGGAATCATGTGAAATACGGAAAGAAACGGTTAAATATTTGTGAGAAAAAAAGAAACAAAAATCGCTACAAGTTTCTCCATCGATAATATAACCTGTGGCGTCAAGTTACCCCCATCCCCCCTACATACAACACCGTCGTATATCACGAGATATTTTGAATAAACAGCATATTTTACAAACTTTGTAAATTACAGCAGTAACTAACACAAACATAGATGGTATTTAATAACAGACCAATAACACGCTCTGCAACGTAAAGTAATGACGTCAAGAGGACGTGATGGGTGAAACCAGAACGGATAGAATCTGAAAGAGCACTTGACATGGTTGTCATTGTTAAACTAAGCTGTTAATTTGAGAATACGTAACGAAAGCACATGAACTTAAAAAAAATTAAGTATGGAGGTCTAACTCTGCAAGTAACCACTTGACGTTTGAAAGGCCTTAAAAAATTAAAACGAAGTGCTATTTCACGTTATATACTGTTAAGAACTTCATATTCTGTAATCACACTGCACTCCACCAAATGCTTCAATTTTCCAGTACTTCTCCATTAAATACACTGTCATTTATTAGCTTTTACGATATTCTAACTCGAGATGATTGTGTATACAAAATAAATATGCAACGTTAAATCAATGGCTCATACCTAATGCAGGTACGATGCACCTCGCCTATGAAGTTGAGCGTTCGCTTCGCTGAGAGCTTCTAAAGCTCCTCAAGAAATTAAAAATGTTTCGCTAGATGTGCTCGAAACACAAAATACAACACTGCAACACTTAATTCACAACAGAAGCTTCGTACACTCAATAACTCGCGGAACGAATTCGTATGAATAATTCGAGTACTCCAGAGAATACGGAAGTAATTGCCAGCCAACGGTCCACAACGGTTTAAGCGACATGGCATTGTTGTTAGCATAACTATGATCAACATTAAGTAGCAACCCCGGTAACTACAAAGCACATCATTATATAGGGACGTCGATATCGATAGTTAAATAAGAACAGCAATTAAATTTTAACGATTTAAATCTATGTAAAATGAAATAACCAAGTTTTGGGATCGAAAGATATCCAGAAGTATCTAAATAGTGAAACCGCCCGAATAGCCTATAGATTCCCAATGGAATTCTTAGTTAGCAGTTGGAGGTGCGTGAAAAAAGTAATGAGACTGACAACACTCCGAGGGATCTGGATGCACTGTGTTGTTCTACTTGTGCAGAACGGTTTTTTATTTAGAGCAATGTTACGCCATCAAGTGTTAAACTTGGGGCACCAGCGAGAGTGATCTTTTCAGAATTGAAACAAGCCTATGGGGAACATTCCTTATCAGTAGTCCAAGTTTCTGTGTGGCACAAATCATTTCTGGAAGGCCGAGAACACGTTGAAGATGAACCTCGTTCAGGGTAGACCTTCCCCTTATAAAATCGACGAAAATGTCGAACGTATGCGTTCTCTTGTGACATCAGCCCAGTGTGTAAAAATAAAGATGATGGATGACATGGTTAAACATTTTCAGCAGACATCAAATTTGCATCGAAGTTTTGCACGTGCGATAGGTTTATGCCAAACAGTGCCAAAAAAACTCACAACTGAGCAGGAGGAGAATGGAAGAAACGTGTGCGTTGTCCTCTTGAGACGACTGCCCATGGTCACGAATGGTTCAGTTGTATAATCACAGGTTATGAATCCTGAATTTCAAAGTACGATCAAGAGACCAAGTGGCAGAGTGAGGAGTGGAACACTGTGGAATCTCCTCGACTGAAATGAGCTCGAATCATCAAGTCAAAGGCGGAAGCAAAACTGATTTGCTGTTATGACAGATTTGCATTTTTCCATATAGATTTGTTCATCCAGGACAAACCATCAAACAGCTGTGTTACAACGATGTCCTGGAAAAGCTCAGGAAAGAGGTGAAACGAGTGAGATCAGACACTGCAGATTGGATGCTGCATCATGATAACGCACCATGCCACGGATTTTTTGACTTCAAAAGGCATTCCTGTTGTTCCACAGTCCCCGCTTCCCCTATTCACAGAAACTTAGTAATTGTGACTTGTTTCTTTTTCCAAAATTGGAAAATGTCTAAAAAGGATGTCATTCTGGGACTCTGGAGAACATTTAAGAGCATGTGACCGATATGGCAAAGGCCCTACTAGTTGAAGGCTTTCTACGCCTCAACCGATACCGAGGAACAACGACTTCGCCGGCCTATAGCTGCCGAAGGGGACTACTTCGCAGGGCACATTATTGTTGTTTGAAGGAAATAAAACGTTGGTATATTAGAAATCAGTCTCATGGCTTTTCTCACACGACTCCTACTCCAAAATATTGATTCACATATCTTGAGTAACAGGGGAGAAAAAGTCTTTTGTTATGCTACCAGCTATGCTCGATACGACGCAGTGCACTTGACACGAGTTCAAAAAAAAATTTTCCTTCACACACGGAAAAAAATTCCAGCAGCACTAATCTCCAACATCGCAGGGAGTATGTGTGAGTAATCCACAAGAGAGAAAGATTGCTTACACCGACATCATTGTGGAACTAAGCAATTAATTTGATAATACATGAGGCATGGGCACGAACTTCGCCAAAAACAAAGTACAGAAATCTGCCTCTACAAGTAAACATCCAACCTTTGAAACTACATAAAAAAGTAAAACAATGTTCTATTTCACACTGCATACCGTTAATAACGGCATGTTCTGAGATGATACCACACTCCAGCACCCGCATCAATTTCCCAGTACTTCTCCGCTATATACTCAGCCATTAACAAGTTTATACGATATTCTGTATGACAAATAAATAGGTGGTAGTTAAATCAACGGCTCATACCTCTTGCAGCACAACGCAGCTCGCCTCTGAAGCTCGGCGTTCGCTTTGCTGAAAGCTTCTAAAGCTCCTCAAGAACTTTAAAATGTTTCGCTAGATGTGCTCGAAACACAAAATGCAAGACTGCAATAATTAATTCACAACTGAAGCTCCTTACACTCAATAACTCGCAGAACGAATTCGTATGGATACTTCGAGTACTCCAAAGAATACGGAAGTAATTGCTACACAACGGTCCACAACGGTTTACGTGAGATGGCATTGTTGTTTACATACCCAATATCCTCCCCTGGTAGCTGAGTGGTCAGCGCGACGAAAGTCATACCTAAAGACCCGAGTTCGATTCACGAATGTGTCGGGAGATTTTTCTCCGCTCAGGGACTGGGTGTTGCGTTGCCCTTATCATCGTTATTTCATCCCCATGGACACGCAAGTCGCCGAACTGGCGTCAATTCAAAAGACTTGCACCAGGCGAATGGGAGGCCCTAGCCACACGGCATTTCCATTTTATCAGTAAACAGGAATCCCAGTAAAGCAATATCGTTTAGCAACGTGGATATAAATACCACTGAAATAAAATATTATATAAGTCAGTTGTACATTTCATCTACCGAATTATTTTTCACCAGCAGCTAGGAAAGACATGTTTTAACTTTAAACGATTCGGTGGAGCCGGCCGGATTGGCCGAGTGGTTCTAGGCGCTACAGTCTGGAACCGCACGGCCGCTACGTTCGCAGGTTCGAATCCTGCCTCGAGCATGGATGTGTGTGATGTCCTTAGGTTAGTTATGTTTAATTAGTTCTAATTTCTAGGCGACTGATGACCTCATAAGTTAAGTCGCATAGCGCTCAGAGCCATTTTTACATTTCAGCTTTTCGTAGAATAAAATCGATGCATAACGACGTCGAATGCTGATGCCCTCGATCCCGCTTGTAGTCATGTGTTGAAATGTTTTTGTCAAGCGTAAAAATTGATTCCTTCAGCGCATGTGACTTCCACCTGACTTCGACGTCCGTTTGTGTGATTCCACTAACGTGTTTCCCAGTGTAGTGATTTCCTATATTGAAACCTGGTTGTCAAGGGAAGGCCGTAATCATTTACTATTGGTTGCCTTTAACAGTTACACACATTTATTATTAAAGAAGTAGTTTCAGACTCAACAATGAATTAAAAAATACCACGCTTTATTAATGAAGGAATAAACGACAGTGTAAATAATAGTGTTTTCAGTGCGTTGCAATTTAGCAAATCCTCATAAAGTACAGTTACTGATAATGTTTAAAAAGAAAAAAAAAACAAGCCACTGTGATCACGACTGAAGGCCTTACACGCCAATAATGACAGTAAATTAAGAATGTTTAAGAACTCACTGCAATTACAACTTACATGTACTGAAATATTAAAAGTAAGAGCCCACAAACACAGTAGAAGGTATCGGACGCCAGGAATGGCAGAAAATAAGGTTTTAAGGCTTACTGCTAAAACAGAAATATCGAATTAATTTTTCAGAGCAAATGACCACAATCATGACTGAAGGCCTTACATGCCATGAACGGCAATTATATAAAAAATTTAGAAACCTACTGTAAAACAGCAAATAAAAGCAAAGGTTAATTAAAAGAAACAAGCAATTGACTACGAAACAGGTGAAATAATATGATGGTAATCTTGTAACACAACCCTTACACTGCTAGATTTATTCCAGAGGCGGCCAGAATTATTAACTAGACATACGTAACGTTTTAATGTAGGCATTACAAGGTATGGTAATAAATAATACAGTAATAAAACACAAGGACCAGTGACAGACGATACTCCAGGAAATGACCTCTGAGAAGGTCCGGCAACAAACACTTCCGCGTGCGATGAGGTAGGCAGCCGAGAGTTGCATTCACTTCACAAGATGGTAACTCAGACTAGTGGCAGTCTAACGGATGACTAATGGTAACCAAATGCAAGAATGGAACAACACGCCAAAGCCGGAACCAGCGGACTGCACTATGTCCCCAGAATACTGTGCTCAGAGCGCCCAGAACGAGAAAGGAAACACTGCCACCAGAGTAGAAACACAAACGGCCTACAATCAAGAAAGATGTCAAAACTACACACCTTACCGGACAACAGCGGCAGGGCGAGGCAACTTACACTGTTGTTACATGCACTAACCCCCAGTGGTCCAACTGAAACATTCATATTTCATTACGTACTACACGAATATGTAATAAAAATGGGGGTTCCTATATAAAAAAACGCAGTTGATATCCGTTTGACCTATGGCAGCGACGTCTAGCGGGCCATCCAGAGCGCCATCTGGTTTCCCCCTTCAAGCTAGACAAGTTTGGTTCTTTGGAGTTTTTTCGTTTGACGCTTATTTCGTAAGATATTTGGCCCGGTCACGATCAATGAATCACCGTGCATATTTTAATTGATGTTTTCCTGGAAAGAATCATTTTAAAAGGCGAACTTCAAAATAAGCTAGGCTGGGTTTGAGAACAGAGGCCCAACATGCTACTTTGAAAGGTACTCTTGCGTTCTGGAACTTTTCCTTGAATTCCCAGGCGGAAGGATACTAGCCGGAAGGTAAGTTGCTCCGTAGACTCTCCGTAATGTCACCAATGCGATGTCGAGGCAGGTTTGGAGGCAGTGGAGGGAGGAAGTCTCCTTGTCACCGAGTCCTGCCTGCTGTTTCGACGTCCTAGGCCACCAACTTCAGGTCAAGCGAGATCAGATCACAGCTGGAGCTTTTCGCAGCAGCTGGCGTCATACTAAATTACCCACGCAGCTGATGCAAATCGTAACTATAGGTACCTGTCGTTAGATAAGATTAGAAAAGTCTACATTTCAACAACATTGGTTTGTAGCATTATGTTACAGTCTGTTAAGCAGAAAATCTCCTGCTCACTCTCCATTGCCGCCATACGCCTACCGTCATATCACTCAGTTATCCTTTCAAAGCGGACGTTCTACAATACAGTACCGTTCAGTGGAGGGTTTCACTCTTATCACAATGCATGCATATTTCACGTTGGAAAGCAACAAGTAATTTTTAACGTTATCAATGTTAGACGATCTGTTTCAGTAACTAATGAAAGTACAAATAATTTTATCATTTCAAATTTGTTCGGTGGTACAGAGGGTAAGCATCAATCTAGGCCACAGGGTTCCATCCGAGGTTTGTCCAAAGCTTTTTTTTTTACACGTACCGCTTCTTTCAAGTTCGACAATGATTTGTTAATGTGATAAATGCGAGGTTAGTCTATGGCTTGTATTCCAAGTTAAACTGCAGAGCCACCTGTAACAGACTCGCTAAATCTATTACAAGAATGGAGGTAGCAACACGACCAAATTACTACGGTGTTCGAACCAGCTTTCGTATTGATGATTCGAGTTTTACTATTACATTTATACATTACATCGATTATCCTTGTATACTTCAGTAATATTTTTAAATCCATTTGCGTGATTAGCTGAGTATACACTCCTTTCCCCTTGGAGCGAAGGAAAAATATTACGCTAAACAAAATTTCCTTCTTTTTAGGTTAAGTAACACAATAGGATTATGTGTTAGATAATACTCTGGAAAGCATAAATAAAAATTTTATTCCGTATCTTCTTTTTCCTAAAAACATTAAATCTGTCGTACAAGACATACTGTTGTTGTTGTTATGGTTTTCAGTCCGAAGATTAATTTGATGCTGCTCTCCCCCCCCTGCTCTCACATAGCTGCAAAACTGCTGTAAATTGCATCCAGAAAAAGCGGTTGTTGTCTCAGGAAGGTTCCTATCAACCAATCCCAGATATATCCTGGTATAAATCATGTGGAAACTAAATACATTATCTGTCGCGTAAAGGGACACGATTTTTATTTTCTCAGATGTCGATGTCCGAAACTTCATGTCATAGCTGCCAAAAGGCGGCAGTGTCTGACGACGCAATAAATGCATCAGTTTCTCTTTAAGGGGACCTGGACGTGCATGGGCTGCATTTTCATAGCTCGCTCTCAGTGCACATCACTCTTAATCTACAATGAATAACATTAACTCAAGCTGTATAAGGATATTTATTAAAATATCTCCTACAGTTTAAGAATTACAGTATTTTGCCTAATAGGTGTTTTTATAATACACTTCCCATTCAGGTACCAATTTCGGTCCATCATCAGTCTAATAGTATTCAGACTGTGACAGACTGCTGTCAACATTCATAGGAACACATTATGCCTCTCGTTTTTTAGTTTGGAATGTATCTGAGGAAATAAGAAAACCCTTATTATACCACATTATTACTTTGTCTAAAAAATACCGCTAAAATTATATACAGAATGACAAACATAGATAATTTCTGCGAAGTATTAGGCACAATACAAAGATGCTATCCCATTCTTCACTTGAGAGAAATTTGGTGAACATGGATGAAACCATTGAGATGTTATATGTACCTCATGTCCTAAAAATGTAGTTTCGAGAAAATGAGAAAAGAATATTCACAGTGTTTTTGACTCACCGTATGCCTTTTTCAGAACATTCCAGCAGCATAATCATCCTGGCCAGCTGCTTCTTTATCATCTGTAGACTTCTTCAGGGGCCTTTTCCTTACACTGGCTTCCACAGCTTCAACTACTCGCTGACGATCTATGGCAGTCAGAGCAGCTATCCTATTATTTGCTGGCTGGATGCCTAATTTGTCCATTACTTTTATCCTGATGGTTACACCATCATTGAAACACATGACAGCATCCATCGCACCCATTTTGAGTACTGTCCATCCAACAAACACTGTTTTTGGCACTCGTTGCCACACGCAGATGTTGAAACTCTCATTAGGGTTTTGCGTACGGCCATGTAGACATTTGCTGAACAATTTTGTATCTGAAAGGTCCCTGCATATTGGCTTTATTGTTCCCATGACTGTGGCAGGCAAGAAATGTTTATGGTGCTATTCCTTGGCTGTCGCATGAGCGTGGCTGGTTTGCAGATATTTGTTCAAAGAGCGTTTAAGACGAAATCAACAACTCAAAAGTAGATAAAAAACTACATGTTTTTAAACGGGATAAAATTATCTTTCAGATGGTGACAAGAATTGTTTTCGAAAATTTCAGACATTTCAAGTCAACGTCCACTTAACAATTACACATATCAAGTACACTTTTTTAAAAATTTAAGAAAATACGACGCAAGAAGAAGGAATTATACGAATGGCGCGGAAATCAGTAGATGTGATGTTCATGTACAGAGAAATGAAGGAGACCCATTTCAAATATTGAATGCTTTATTCACGAGAAAGAGCTACACAAATTGAGCAAGTCTGTAACAAAATTATCTATGTCTGGCGCTTATGCAAGTAGCTGTTCGGCTGGCATTGATTGATAGACTAGTTGAATGTCGTCCAAGGGCATATAGTGCCAACTCCGGTCCAGTTGGTGCTACAGATGAGCAAAATTCAGAGTTGTTTGTAGGGCCCTGCCCATGTTGTTGTTGTTGTGGTCTTCAGTCCTGAGACTGGTTTGATGCAGCTCTCCGTGCTACTCTATCGTGTGTAAGCTTCTTCGTCTCCCAGTACCTACTGCAGCCTACATCCTTCTGAATCTGCTTAGTGTATTCATCTCATGGTCTCCCTCTACGATTTTTACCCTCCACGCTGCCCTCCAGTACTAAATTGGTGATCCCTTCATGCCTCAGAACATGTCCTACCAACCGATCCCCTGTTCTAGTCAAGTAGTGCCACAAACTCCTCTTCTCCCCAATTCTATTCAATACCTCCTCATTAGTTATGTGATCTACCCATCTAATCTTCGGCATTATTCTGTAGCACCACATTTCGGAAGCTTTTATTCTCCTCTTGTCTAAAATATGTTTCACTTCCATACATGGCTACACTCCATACAAATACTTTTAGAAACGACTTCCTGACACTTAAATCTAAAATCGATGTTAACAAATTTCTCTTCTTCAGAAACGTTTTCCATGCCATTGCCAGTCTATATTTTATATCCTCTCTACTTGGACCATCATGAGTTATTTTGCTCTCCAAATAGCAAAACTCCTTTACTACTTTAAGTGCCTCATTTCCTAATCTAATTCCCTCAGCATCACCCGACTTAATTCGACTACATTCCATTATCCTCGTTTTGCTTTTGTTGATGTTCGTCTTACACCCTCCTTTCAAGACACTATCAATTCTGTTCAACTGCTCTTCCAAGTCCTTTGCTGCCTCTGACAGAATTACAATATCATCGGGGAACCTCGAAGTATTTATTTCTTTTCAATGGATTTTAACTCCTACTCCGAATTTTTCTTTTGTTTCCTTTACTGCTTGTTCAATATACAGATTGAATAGCATCGGGGAGAGGCTACAACTCTGTCTCACTCCCTTCCCAACCACTGCTTCCCTTTCATGTCCCTCGACTCTTATAACAGCCATCTGGTTTCTGCACAAATTGTAAATAGCCTTTCGCTCCCTGTATTTTACCGCTGCCACCTTCAGAATTTGAAAGAGAGTATTACAATCCAAAGTGAAAAAAGCTTTCTCTAAATATACAATCGCTAGGAACGTAGGCTTGCCTTTCCTTAATCTTTCTTCTAAGATAAGTCGTAAGGTCAGTATTGCCTCACGTGTTCCAGTATTTCTACGGAATCCAAACTGATCTTCCCTGAGGTCGGCTCCTACCAGTTTTTCCATTCGTCTGTAAAGAATTAGAGCATGTATTTTGCAGCTGTGACTTATTAAACTGATAGTTCGGTAACTTTCACATCTGTCAACACCTGCTTTCTTTGGGATTGGAATTATTAATTCTTCTTGAAGTCTGAGGGAATTTCGCCTGTCTCATACATATTGCTCACCAGATGGTAGAGTTTTGTCAGGACTCGCTTCCAAGGCTATCAGTAGTTCTAATGGAATGTTGTATACTCCAAGGGCCTTGTTTGGACTGTGGTCTTTCATTGCTCTGTCAAACACTTCACGCAGTATTATATCTCCCATTTCATCTTCACCTGCATCCTCTTCCATTTCCATAATATCCTAGGATACGGTCCGCTGAATTCGTCTCATATTGTTTTGTAGCTGCCTAATCTAAGACGAGGTGCCCAGCCGCTGGCAGCGAAGTTGACTATGGCATTGAAGTTAGCTTCGTAGTATCATCGCACCACACGCAACGGTAATTTATCGTCAACACTGCCGGCACGGACAATCTTGTGTATAATTATGGCCACTTTCTGAGTAACAGATTTTACGTGTTCTACAATGTTTCTTTTCTCGTTTAGAAGAGTGCCTAAATATTTATAAACAGTGTTGCCTTAAACAAATATTCCTTCAAACGTCGGGGAACGATTTCTGGCAAGAGAAAGCCTTCCTTTCTCAAGCATGTATGTGGTTTTATAAACACCTACACTTAGTTTGTTGCTCTTGCAATAATGCTGCATCCGAATAAGCACATGTTTCATGTTTTCCTCCAGTCTTCCCCTGGAGTACAGAAACAACTACTAGAGTGTCATCTGGTAATACAACAACAGCTACAATAATATATAACCTGTATAGTAGATGTAATATGGGTTCAGTACCAAGATCCAAGAACAGTGGACCACTTATGGAGCCTTGAGGACAGCCTTGGTAACCTTTTTGATTACCTTTCTCTGCTCCGCAAGCCATGGACGCTACAGTAATTTAAAAAGCCCTTGTACACACGTTTTCGAACCCTGAGGGCTATAAGGCATACGAACGTCGCAGGCCACCAAAGACTGTCGATTTCTCCTGTAGTGTGAGTCATTGGCGTGACTGCAAACTTCGCTGTCGAATTTTCTACACTCTCAAGAAATCTATTAATCGCTTCATCTATAGACTTCCATTTTCTGAAGCCATGTTGACACTGGTTGAGACGCAAGAGCTCTCTGCGCGCCTGCAACCGTTCACAGAGAAGACGTTGCTGAACTTTGGCCGAGAAGTTTAATAAGCAAACAGGTCCATAGCTTTTCGGTGATGCCGCTTTTTTAACGTTACTTTCTCGTTCATTACTGGTTTAGCTGGTTTCCATATTTCCCGGATCCTACCTATTCGTAAAGCCTCGTATAGGGATGCTGTTAAATCTAGCACTATCTGTGCACCTACCATCGGCACGGCTTCAGAGTATACGCCATCCAGACCAGGTGCGTTTGCAGTTTTGAGCTTCTTAATTGCGACAGCAATTTCTTCTTGACCAGATCGTATCACCAACATCTGATTGTCATATTCGTTATTTACTGCATTCATAAATTGTGCGTGTATCTCAGTGTCTGTGTTATCGTCAGGAGGCAGGGCAGTTAGCAGATATTCTGGTGACTCTCTCCGTCCAGTCGTCATTGAGCTATCCACCTTACGAATTGCGGACATGATAGTAGTTCCCTTAACCTTTTCAGTCAACAATTTATTCAGTCTTTGGCAGATGTCAAATTGCAGGTGTATTCCTTCAGTTTCCTGAAGCGGAAGCGATTCCATTCTAAATACTCCGAGGTAGACAACTTAGCCATCTCAATCAGATTTAGTGATGCCTAACTCAATTCTGCTTTCCTCAGCTTGTCTTCTGTATTATTGTCATTTCCCTCTTCGACGATAATTGTATTATGGCCTCTTTATGTTAGGTACTGGAGCACTTGTCAACTATTAATTTTAGCTGCTGACATGCGGTTTGCTAAAGTGACATCTATGTTAGTAACTAAACCAGTTTATTGTTCGAATGGACTCGGCTTCTCTTCCAGATTTAAAATAATGAGCTGTAGTTCCCATATTGCTTCCATTAGTACATGTCCTCGTTCGTCAGTTTGCCTACTGTGCCACAGAAATGATTATGCATCTGTTGTCACAAGGAGTCAAACAACTTGTCTATATAGAGAAACTGCTCTGACTCTGCCTGTATAAGGTACGATAGGGTGAGAGTAAGGCATGCTCACTACAACCCACTTTGTCTGCAGTCCTTCACTTCTATTGTGACCCTGTGCTTGTCCAACAGCGTTGCCACCTTGGGTCACACTGTATATCCATTTGTAACGACCGTGGCAGTCATTCCCTCATTGTGGCCAGTACCTGTTACTATATCTGCACGAAAATGTGGGAGCTCATTCTTTCTACAGTATGGTTCTTGCAAACAAAACATATTACACTCAGCTGGTCAGTTAGTTTTCGTATTTCAGTCATTGACAATTTACATCGAGCAGCATTTATCTGTACTATGTTTATCCTTTTACGTGTTTCGATTGCCAACAAAGCCCTTCGGAGAAGGAAAGCCAGGTTCAAAGATAAAGCGTCCAAACCCTTTTATAAAATCCACGTATTAATGCTCAGTGTCGAATGGTACTTTTACTCTGTTAAACGCCTGTCGAAGGAGGCCACATAATTATTTAAACTCAATGCATATGTTATTTACTTTCAAAAGAATTCTGGTGTAGGATACGTAATAGTTTTTCCTTTCTGATGCCCACTTCTGAAAATATGTCTTAGAGCAACCTGTAACACACTGGGAGCCTCCAAACTACTTAATAAGACATTCATTTCTAAATTATTATCAGATTTGTATGTGTGGAATTGAAAATCGTTTAAGTAGGACTCGAAATATTAGAAATACTTTTTTGTATTTCACAGGAGTACCTGATTTTCACTGCACTTTACTGTTTTCGATTGTTGTGCTCATTAGTGTTACTGCTAGAGACGCCTAGTGGAACAACTGCAGAACTGTTTTCTTGTTTTCTGGTGCAGAGAGGTTGCGTGGGTTATAGGCAGACCAGGACTTTTTGCGCCGGATAGGGTGTGACCCATACAGGCGGAACGCCGTGACATGCCAGAGGTGCGTGAACTTCTGTGTATGACTAACTGCCCATTCTTCAGCAGGAACCGAAACCAGAAACGATAGCGATAGTGCACTTTGAGGTCTGGATTTACTTTGAGGTCTGGATTTAAGTCGACTTTCAGTCGCATCCCAATGAGTTATTGGTTACAAGTGGAACATGGCGCTGGCCAATCAATTTCTAGGACGTTATATAAAATGCCTAAAACGACAAGTCATTGTAGAAAGACAGGAGATACTGGACTCATTTGATGAAAGAAGGAAATGTGAAAATGCAGCAGTCGAAGCAGCAAACAGGAAACACATACTGTCTGCAGACCTCTATTTTTCTTTACTCCGCCGTAGTGGGGATCCAAAACACTCGGGCAGTATTCAGGAATTTGTCGCACTACTGTTCTATATACAGTCCTCTTTGTAGATGAACTACACTTTCCTAAGACTCTCCCAGTAAGCCGAAGCCACTCCTACTATTGTTCTCATGTGCTCGTTTCACTTCATATCGCTTTACAACTTTACGCCTAGAAATTAATCCCCTTGACTGTGTATACGAAAATTACAGTATTGTTTTTTTTCCCCCTTTCATCTGCATTAAGATATATCTCTTTACATTTAGAGCAAGTTACCCTACATCACACTAAAAGGAAATTCTAAGCCATCGTATACCCATGTACAGTCACAAAACGACGATACAGTCCTCTTACCTCTTATACTAAAAGGTCACCTCAAGCCTTAGCAGACTTCTCCCCACCCTATCCGTTGTTGTCCACAAATCTTTGCCTCACAGACGCTGCTTTATGACATGGTTTTTTGTCATCCTTACGTAAACAATCATGGTCTCCATATGTTTCCCTACTGTAGACAGTACATTATGCTGTAAAATGTGTTATACTTCAGCGTTTAAAGCTTAATAATTGCAACAATTGGAGCACACCATAACCAAGGAAAACACCCCAATTCCGTGACACCACATCCTTAGTTCTTCATTTTTGGCGATATACAGGGTGAGTCATTAATTATTGCCACCTAGAATAACTCCGAAAGTATGATGGTAGCTGAGATGACTGTGGGACAAAAGATGTATAGGACAACGGGGGCCATAATATGACGTTGATTTTTTGGTGCTAGATGAGGGTCAACTTTGTTTCTTTACATGGGATGCCATAGTATGGTACTTATTATCTGATAGTGGCTATCGAGTTGAATCCAATGACGTGTAACAGCGATGGCCGGCCGATGTGGCCTCTCGGTTCTAGGCGCTTCAGTCTGGAACCGCGCGACCGCTTATGTCGCAGGCTCGAATCCTGCCTCGCGCATGGGTGTGTGTGATGTCCTTAGGTTAGTTAGGTTTAAGTAGTTCTATGGTAAGAATGGAGGAGACATAATGAAATGCTTCAATTAAAAGTGGTGTAAGGGAGGTGATGCTGTCTTTCGCCCATACTACTCACTGTCTACATCGTAGAACCCATGACGGAAATGGAAGAAAGTTTCCAAAGTGTGCTCAAAATTCACAGTAAGAAATTACCACTGATACGATTCGCTGGTGCCATTGCTATCCTTGGTTGAAATGAATTACAGGATCTATTGAATGAAATGAATAGTGTTATGAGTACAGAATAGGTACTGACAGTAAACCGAAGAGAGACGAAAATAATTAGAAGTAGAAGAGAAACAGAACAGCGAGAAAACATCACAACTTGGGATCAAGAAGTACACGAAGTTAAGGAACTTTGTTATCTTGGAAGCAAAACGACCCATCAACCCATCTTGGACGAGGCAAGAAGAACATATAAAGCAGAGTAGCACAGGAAAAGGAGGCGTTCCTGGACAAAAGAAATCAACTGGTAACAAACGTATGTTGTAAGTTGAGTACGAAATTAATGAGGATGTACGTTTGTAGCACCGCATGGCACAGAAGTGAATTACTTCCTGTGAGGAAACCGAAAACGAAGAGAATCCAAGTGTTCGCGACGTGTGCGATAGAAGAATGTTGGAAAGTAATTGGACTGTTAAGGAATGAGGAAATTCACATCTACATCTACATCTACGGGATTACTCTGCTATTCACAATAAAGTGCTTGGCAGAGGGTTCAGTGAACCACCTTCGAGCTGTCTCTACACCGTTCCACTCCCGACCGGCACTCGGGAAAAACGAGCACTTAAATTTTTCTGTGCGAGCCCTGATTTCTCTTGTTTTATCGTCATGATCATTTGTCCCTATGTAAGTTAGTGCCAACAGAATGTTTTCGCAATCAGTGCAAAAAACTGTTGATTGAAATTTCATGAGGAGATTCCGTCGCAACGATGAACGCCTTTGTTGTAGTGATTTTCATCTCAATTCACGTATCATGTCTGAGACACTATCTCCTCTATTTCGCGATAATACAAAACGAGCTGCCCTTCTTTGTACGTTTCCGATGTCATCCATCAGTCCCACTTGATGCGTATGCCACACCGCACAGCAATACTCCAGAATATGGCGGACAAGCGTGATGTAAGCAATCTCTTCAGTACACCTTTTGCACCTTCCACGTGTTCTGCCAATGAATCGCGGTCTTTAATTTGCTCTACCCACAATATTATCTATGTGATCGTTCCAATTTAGGTTATTTGTAATTGCAGGCCCTAAGTATTTAGTTGAATTTACAACCTTCAGATTCGTGTGACTTACAGCGTAATCGAAATTTAGCTCATTTCTTTCAGTACTCATGTGAATAACTTCACACTTTTCTTTATTCAGGGTCACTTTTCGCACCATACAGATATCTTATCTAAATCATTTTGCAAGTCGCTTTGATCATCTGATAACTTTACAAGAGGTAAATGACAGCATCAACTGCAAACAGTCTAAGTAGGCTACTCAAATTGTCTCCTATGCGGTTAATATAGATCAGGAACAATAGAGGGCCTATAACACTTCCTTGTAGAACGCCGGATATTACTTCTGTTTTACTCGATGACTTTCCATCTATTACTACGAACAGCGACCTTTCTGACAGGAAATTACGAATTCAGGCGCACAACTGAGGCGATACTCCGTAGGCAAGGAGTTCGGTTAGAAGACGCTTGTGAGGAACGGTGTCGAAAGCCTTCTGGAAATCTAAAAGTATGGAACCAATTGACATCCCCTATCGATAGCACTTATTACTTCATGAGTGTAAATAGCTAGTAGTGTTTCACAAGAACGATATTTTCTGAATCCGTGCTGACTATGTGTCAATAAATCGGTTTCTTCGAGGTACTTCATGATGTTCGAATACAGTATATGTTCCAAAACCTTACTCCAAATCGACGTTAGTGATATATGCCTGTAATCCAGCGGATTACTCCTACTTCCCTTTTTGGGTATTGGTGTGACTTGAGGAATTTTCCAGTCTTTAGGTATGGATCTTCCTGTGAACGAGTGTTTGTATATAATAGCTACTTATGGTGCTATTTTATCAGCATACTCTGAGAGGAACCTGACTGGCATACGATCTGGACCGAAGGGCTTGCCTTGATTAAGTGATTTAAGCTGCTTTGTTTCACCGAGGATATCTACTTCGGTGTTTCTCATCTTGTCAGTTGCTCTTGATTGGAAGTCAGGAATATTTACTTCGTCTTCTTTGGTGAAGGAGTTTCGGAAAGCCGTATTTATTAACTGTGCTTTAGTGGCACTATCATCAGTGACTTCACCGTTGTTATCGTGCAGTGATGGTATTGATTGCGTCTTGCCACTGGTGTTCTTTATGTATGACCAGAATCTCTTTGCGTTTTCTGCCAGATTTCGAGACATAATTTCGTAGTGGAAATTATTGAAAGCATCTCGCATTGAAGTAGGCGCCATATTTCGAACTTCTGTAAAACTTTGCCAACTTGGGGATTTTGCGTTCTTTTAAATTTGGCATGCCTTTTTCGTTGCTTCTGGAACAACGATCTGACCCATTTTGTGTACCATGGGGGATCAATACCATCACTTATTATTTTATGTGGTATATATCTCTTAATTGCTGTCGATACTATCTCTTTGGAAACATTAGTCACATTTTCTATACTTACATGATCAGATCGGAAGGGGTTCAAAATGGTTCAAATGGCTCTGAGCACTATGGCACTTAACATCTTAGGTCATCAGTCCCCTGGAACTTAGAACTACTTAAACCTAATTAACCTAAGGACATCACACACATCCATGCCCGAGGCAGGATTCGAACCTGCGACCGTAGCAGCCCCGCGGTTCCGGACTGCAGCGCTAGAACCGCACGGCCACCGCGGCCGGCATCGGAAGGGGTGAAGACTGTCTCTTCAAAAGGTGTTAGTGCATTTTTATCAGCTTTTTTAAACAGATATACTGTGCGTTTCTTTTTCTCCGCAAAATAGAGGAAGAAAGGAACATAAGGAAAACGCTGACAAAAAGAGGGGACACATGGTAGGACACGTTTCGAGACATAACGAAACAAATTCCATGGTGCTAATACAACAAATAATTGAGAATATGTGCCGAATATGTTTCTCTGAGATGAAGAGATTGGTACAAGAGAAGAAATCGCGGTGAGCCGCAACAAATCAGTCAGTAGAATGATGGAAAATTGAAAAAGAAGGTAACTGGTACAAGCTTAGTACTCCACGAGTATCTTCAATTTCAGTAAAAACTGCTGCATAAATTAAATTACTGAAATCAATACGATGTAATAGGTTTAATCTTTTAAGTGGGCATGACGGATATATCCGGCCCTTGGCACGTTCGCTCTCAGTTCAACGAATATACCGGACCACAGCAACCTGTCTCTTGTAGCTAATGGTAATGATGAATTCAAAGCCGAGACGTACTATGACGTTATTACTAAAGTTTCATCCTACATCAGTTAAAATAATGCATTCTCAAAGTTTTAACGATTTTCAATCTTTTTACTGCCATGGACACAAATTATGGAAGCTCCTGAAGAAAAAATTGCTTTTCGCGTTGTTTTGGAGTTCGCTAACGATTTTCATGGAAAGAATTATTGAATTTACCTCTACACCTGGTATATTAGTTCAGATTACGGTGACCAACAGACGAGAAAGCAAGCGGTGTTTTCGACACAATGTAGGAAAACAAAAACGAGTTCCTTTACGTCACTGAATATGAAAAATTGAAGGAGGGTAACTATTTGACAGCGTACGTCAGCTAGCAAATATTAGTAAAACAGAACCGCAAAAGAGATGTCATGATGGTCATCACGTTTCGTGTCAATGCATTGCGTGAAGTAAACGCAAATTTTTTTTGCAATTGTGATAAATATATGAGACGCGTGGCTAGAAGTAGATCACAGTTGCAAAACTATCAAGTGGCCAGGAGCAGCCTGAAAAAAGTTATCGGACCATCACCGACGTTATGTGCGGGGTTGTTTTCCAGTTATCTTGTATTAGGCTCAGGATAGGGTCTGGGGTACCTGCAACATGCACACACACTCACATCAGTGTAATTGGGCTAGGGGTTTGCAATGGGATAAAACCATTCCTCAAACATTATTCCTATATGGGACATACATCTTGAATCTTTTAAGTATATAAGAAGTAGTGACAGCCGCAGTTTATCAATATTCTATGTTATCAACACATCTGACTGGTAAAAATGCATATCGCCTTTGCTCTGTGGTTATGAAGCCAAATTTTGCAATAATCAGTAAGCATAAAGCTGTATTTAAGATAGCGGAAGTCAATACCCTCTCCTGTGATTTACTGTACTGTAATTGTAACACACCCCACGTCTACCATAATCCATGTGTTTCAGTGCATATAAGAGGTGACCTTGACTGATAGTATTTTACTGACAGAAGTCTCTCTGGGTATATTTGGAAGACGAGGAAGAAGTGATCCTGCAAATACTTTGTAGATACTTTTGGCAGTGAGAGTGAATCTAAATCATCGTTGGACACCAAAGAAACCAAGTCGTGTGGTAGGACAAGAAAAGAAATATTCTTGTACAAAATCTTTATTAATTATTGCGTAGACATACATAAGAAACGTGAAAATAACCGAACACGAAAGGGCAATACGGGATGTCTGCATTAACTGTAAACTCTGATGGAAAGTGGTCAAACACTGGTGTACATGCAGCTAATGATAGAATCGAGGGTGTCTCTACATTAGTGGATATACGAGAGATTTGTTTCTAAACTTTCCTTCCCAGATGAATTAGCTTAAAGGAAGGTTCGGTATATTGTATCAACATGCTGTGGACTGGACATTGTGCATTTTATTATTCCACAAGTATTAAGACAAAAGTACCATAAACTGCTATTGTTTCCAAAAATAATTTTATTTTGCAGGTCTTAATAAAAAGAAGAAAGATAGCAAATAGACGCGACCCTTTCCCTATTACAGAAACTAATTCTTCAAGTCTAGTTAACGAGAGAAGTGAAAATGGAATAGATCGACATAAGAAAAACAAAAGCGAAAAGTGGAAGATTTGGCGGAAACATTTCCCATGAAGGAAAACTATAAACTGCTACTCGAAAAAGCAAGGCTTACAAATTACTTTAAATTTTTGAATCTCTGCATATTAGTCTAATTTATTAGACACAGTTCCTGAGTTTTCGTCAGTCAGTCAGTCGGCAGTTGATGGTTGGAGTGCTGACTCATTATCTGAGTATCCAGTTATGCTGGCAACTGATGTGATATATATAAGGATCATATCAACCTATACCACATCAGCAACAGCCTGAAGATGGCGCATTGAAGCGCTGAAACTGGTTGTAACAAAATAAAATAAAATCCAAGGACGGCTGTAGGTGTTTTATTTTGTCGCAATAGTAAACGGCCGTCTTCCCAGAGACCTCCTGCCAATAGCATGGACATACAAAAACAATATTCCGCATGTCGTTAGCCATGTGTCTACATCCTGTCCTCGGACTTCCATTATGTATAATGGCGTTCGTTGGACACATTTTACTTTAAACTCGCTTGCCCGGTGTCGGCGGATAAACACGATACTACAGTGGCTATGTTATTCCGAATTACAGTGAAAAATTCCCTCAGACATGCATGCATGTCCTAAGGAACAGGCACTTCGACGACTACCGCCGTTATGAAATGCAAGAAATTTATTCCCAGTTGCGGATATGGACATCTGTATAATAGAATGACGACAGTGAAAGCCTCTACCTGACCGGAACTCAAAACCGGATTTCCAGCTTATCGCGAGCGGTCACCTTATCGTTTGACTATCCGAGCAGAACTCATGGCCAGGACCGAACTACGATAGATCGTGAGCCACATGTCTAAATCCTGTACCCGTACGTCCACTATGTACGAGGGTCAGTCAATAATTAAAGAAACAAAATGGTCTGGGGAAAAACTGTTAGTAGGGCAAGTTTGATACTTTCGTGGCTATGAGTTGGTATCACTAGGATGAGTCCTGATCAGCTGATGTATAAAAATTGTTTTGTTTATAACGTCAAAAATACATCTCAAGATGGCGAGTCCGCTTCAAACGTCCACATATGTTGAACAACGTGCTCTTATTCGTTTTCCTTCTTGCTGTAGGCGAGAAACAAGAGAATATATACTGTAGACTGTCTTAATTTTATGACGTGCGTTGTATAAATTGATAAAATTTTTACAAGTGTGTAGAGCAGTTCAAAAATTTTCTCGACTCAGTGACAGACCAACCCGTTCTGGCCGACCTGTTGCAGTTTCCACTCCCTCACTTGAAAGTCGAATTGATGACATTATTCGTGCCGACCGCCCTTGTGACCGGGAAATGATAGTTGATAAGGTTCAAGTTAGTGCTGAAACAGTTCATAACATTATCTGTAACAAGCCGAAGTACCGCAAAACATGTGCAAAATGGGTCCCAAAGGAGTAGACGCGGCTACACTAGGAAACTAGGTTGAGAGTGTGCACAGAGCTAATGGAACGTTATGAAAGAAAAGGTGGGCACTTCTTCAGCAAACTTTTAACTTTTGATGAAACTTGAGTTCACGATTATGAGCCAGAATCAAAAAGACAAAGCATCGAGTGGAAGCACACCAACTCACGAGTTAAGAAAAAATTCAAAGCCAAGCATCTGCAGGAAAAGTCATGTTGACGTTGTTTTGGAATGCTGAACGTCAAGTTTTTTGTGATTATCTCGAAGAGCAGCGTAGAATGAACAGCCAATATTACTCCTATTTGCTTTTAAACAAGATGAAGCCAGCCATGAGAGAGAGACGTTGTGGATCTGAGAGGAGAGGTGTGATCCTCCAGCAAGACAACGCAAGTCCTCATATTGCTCATCTAGCCCGTGAAACCATCGACAAAATGGGCTGGAAAGTACTGCCTTACAGTCCTCATTTAACACCTAGTGATTCCCATTTGTTTAGTGCACTGAAGGAGCCATTACGTGGGAAGAGGTTGCAGGACAACGAGGACGTGAAAAATTTTGTCGGAAATTGGTTCAAACATCAAGATAAAGAGTTCTTTGCAGCCGGAATAAAAAACCTTGTAGCCCGTTGGAATAAGTGCATAAATGTTCAAGGGTATTATGTTGAAATGTAGGAAAAGTATTGTTTTGTAAAAATAAACTTTTTTTTTTCTCCAGACCAATTTGTCTCTTTTATCATTGAATGACCCTCGAATATTCCCATACAGCGTTGAAAGTCAGCTGCTCGGTGCCGGCGGATAAATGCGATACTGCAGTGCTTGTGTAATCCCCAATTACGATGCAAAGTTTCTTCGAACAAGTACGCATCCATGTCCGAAGATACCCGAACTGCAGCGACTACAGCCGTTATACAATACACGAAATACATTTGCAGTATATTCTCGGCAACAAATAGGTTCAATGGCTGTCTGGACGTCAAGATGTACTCACATCAAATACTCGTTTCCTTATTGAAGCATTACAATGTATTACAACCATGTAACCATGATCCCTTAATCGGAACAGCATTACGACCTAATATAGGAATAACGTAACGGACTGCTGGTAATAAGCTCCTGATTCGGCTACATACATAGCTGTAACAGAAATAATCAAAGTAGATCCGTGGCACGACAGACAGAAGATATATACTTGCATAGCTCTGAGCCCAGGTGATCCCATCGTTTGACAGAACTTTACAAACCACGAAATTGTCAGCGGAATTTGAGGGAAACTTTAACGTCTACATCTGCACTGAAGCTACATTATATTGTGTGGCAGAGGGTAGTTATGGTATACACACAACTTTCTAATAATCCTACCTGATAATGGTCCGACTGATGAACAATACTCAAGAAATGCCGAACGAGTCTTTTGAAAACCACTTCTCTTGTAGATGAGGTAATTCCCTTCAGATTGTTCCAGGATCTCTTAGATACTCCTCTGCTTCTCTGTGACAATTTTTTAATTGGTCTTGCCTCTTTAGTCCATATATGACAGCTATTCTGAGGTATTTTCCGGTTGTTATTGTATCCAATGTTTTATTGCCAAACTCATAACCTATGCACGTGCAGGACATTACATTTATTTACTTGCAGTGTCAACTAGACCAATCGTGAACTACAATGAGATTTTCACTCTGCAGCAGAGTGTGCGCTGATATGAAACTTCCTGGCAGATTAAAACTGTGTGACCAACCGAGACTCGAACTCGGGACCTTTGCCTTTCGCGGGCAAGTGTTCTACCATCTTTTTTTTTTTTGTATGGGTTCATGAAGTATTTATTGTTGATCGGAAGTGATAGTTAAGGTCATCAGATTTAAACCAGAAAAATTTGTCGTTTTGAAGGTTTCAGAGAACGTAAAGGAATTGCTAACGCCGGTGTTAGAAAATGTCTACAGTTAAATGCTATTGCAAAAATTTAGAAGAAGGGAACTACATTAATGAACATGTGCACTTCATAAACAACCTTCTGACATGGTAGACCTATATGACGAACAAAGCTCAAATTTATATCGTTGACAGTCGGTTTGAATCTTTTCAGAGTCTATTTTACAGTGAAGCACCTTGGAATTTGCAAAGCAGAAATCCATGATATTAACTTAATTTACTAAGTCGAAATCGGACGAAGATTGATGTTTAAAGGCATTCTTCAGATTTTGCATAAGAAATTTTTACTAGCAGTTTGCAACTCCATTAATTAAAATGGAAAATAAAAGGTTGTAGTCAGCGGCTTCTACCGTGATTCGAACTGCTATGTCTTATAGTACAAGCACTGCAACGCACAAGGGACCCTCTTTTTTTTTTTTTTTTTTTTAATTTTGTAGTGTACCGGTGGGGGCTTGGGGGGCAAAGTGTTCAGGGGTCGAAACCTGAGGTCTGGCCACAGTGTCCCCCTCACCACCACCGAGCCTGTGGTGCTTAGGGAAGTGGGACACACAGGAAGCAACAGTAGTGGAAGGCGTTGTTATTTATTTATTTGCATGTGTTTTTGTAATATTCACTAATATCATGAAATTATGGGAACACAGATGCGAAAGAGAAAAGAAATATAAATTCTGGGTAAAGAAAAAGAAAGGAAAAAGGAAAAGCAAAAAGAAATAAAATCCACGCAATCTGCGACGCGCTCTCCCATCCGCGGAGGTCAGAAGTAGAATAGATCGTAGGCGGTTGAAACTCAGACACCGCCGGGGGAGGAGGGGTGGGTGCCATCTGTGCCAGGCACCCCCCAACTCAGTGGAGGTCTAACAAAGACCGCTCGAAGATAGTAAGCAAATAATGTTCGGTAACGTGGCGTGTTTTCACGAGCTGCATGGGCTGTTCGTAAATAGGTCCAGAAGTCGAGGCGGGATTTAGGTCCCTCATTAAAGAGATAAGCGACCGCCCACCCTTTGACCCACGTAATAGCATGACATTTGGCGGCGGGAAAATGTCGGTCCTCCGGGTATAGAAACATTCGAGGCTCGACTGTGTCTGGTGGCACCCGGAGATAGCAGGCAATGATTTGCTGCACGAAGCGCCATACATCTTGCGATGAGGCGCATGTCAGACGGTGTTCATCAGTGTCCAGTTGCTGGCAAAGGAGACAAAGAGGGGATTCTGTCAAGCCAATGTTGTGCAGGCGCTGCTTCGTGGCAAATTTCCTGTTGACTATGTGATACCACAGTGCCCGGACGTTCGTAGGGAGGAAGGGCTGGTTGACGGTAGTCCACACTATGGGCCATATGATGGAGGGGTGTTCGGTCTCCATCACATTCCGGGGAACACAGCGCAGCAACAGGCTGTAAAAATCCTTAGTCCTAGGTGGGCGTGTATCTGGGAGACTGGTATGTATGTAACTGTAGTAGACGAAAAAGGTCGAAATATGGGACAAATGTGGCACGATACGGCCGACAGACACCGGTGGAGAGGTGGAAACAGGTAGGAAGACCTCAAGCAAGCTGCGTGTTAGAGATGTACCCTGGCCCATCCACTGTTTTCTCATGGTACTCATGTACAAGGCTGCAGCTCGCATACGGACATTGACGAGCCCGACACCACCATACCGTGAGGGCAGGGTAAGTGTCTCATAACGGACTTTAAACATTGAACCAGCCGTGAGATAATAGCCAAAACCTGCCTGAAGGTTGCGCCCAGTTGCAGTTGGCAGAGGGAGAACTTGCGCGATGTGAACCAATTTTGATGCCACATAAAGATTAATAAACGCAACCCGTTGAAGTGTGTCCTGGCGGCGCAAGAGGTTCTGGCGGACGTCGTTGCGGATGACGTGTAACATCCGACAGAAATTCGTTGCCGCCTTGCGTGTGACCGTGGGGGTAAAGGTAATGCCCAGGTACCGGAAAGTCCGCACAAGCGGCAGTGGTGCCACTTCACCCTCCTGGAGGCCTCGTCCAATGTGCATTGCCGAAGATTTGGCGACATTCATGGCACTGCCAGCGGCAGCCCCATAACGGGTAATCAATTCGAGGACATCCCGAATCTCAGAGCCGGAGCGAATGAGGAGGAGGAGGTCATCAGCATATGCCTGACAGCGAAAAGTGTGTTGGCGTAGGGTGAGGCCAGAGAGCTTGGTCGTCAAGCCCCCAATAAGGGGCTCAAGGGCAATAGCATACAGGAGGGCAGAGAGGGGGCACCCCTGCCGTATCGAACGGCAGATAGGTACCGGCCCGGCTATATGTCCATTGACTTGGACACGTGAACTGGCACTGTCGTAAAGACGCCGGATGACGTCGAGAAACGGAACGGGGATGCCCATTTGGGCTGCCACCGAAAACAGGAAACGATGACGCACTTTTACGATGGTGCTGTCGAAGTCTATAGCGACGACCACTGCCCGGAGCCTGCAGGCCGCCGCTATCGCAATTACGTCGCGGCATTCCCCTGTGGCAGTCTGTATGTTAATCTGTCCGCCAGGCGTCGTTTGCTCTGGCGAGAGGATATGAGGGAGTGTAGTTCGGAGCCGCATTGCCAGTAAGCGCGCGAAAATCTTGTAATCGGCATTGAGGAGGGTGAGCGGTCTGTAACTCGTGACCATCGAACCTCGGGCTGGTTTGTGGACTGGTATAATGATGCCCTCAGCAAAGGCGGGTGGGATTGCTTGGTCAGATGTTATCAGTTCTTGATACATAGTCGTCCACCGTGGGGCCATGAGGTCCCGAAAGGTACGGTAAAACTCAACCGGTAAGCCGTCAATGCCGGGCGATCTGTTGACTGCACCCTTGGCGATTGCGTTGTTGACTTCGTCTAGCGTGACCGCCACTGTCAAAGCATCCGCCTCCGTGTGGGGGAGGGTGCGCGTGACGTAATTCAAAATGGAGTCGTCTGCTGCAGTTTCAGCGTCGTCATCACTATAAGTACGACGGTAGTGCTCGACGAATGCGCGGACGATGTCATTCTGAGTGGTCACCTGCGTTCCAAGAGGCGTGGTCAGAGTGCTGATGATCTGCCGACGACGCCTTCGTTTGTCGGACACTGTATCATGCATGGATGGAATTTCTAAATCCACGTGATCGTGGCGCCGCGTCCGTATCACGACCTCTTGCAATTTCCGGCGTGCCAGCGCAATTATCTTCGCCTTAGTTCTTTGCCGTTCCAACTGGTTGTCTGGGTTTGGCGGTTGAGCATCCAGATCTCGGAGAATCGCGTAATAGAAGTCAACAGTGGTGCGATGCCAGTCGGCCATGTCCTTCCCGTATCTCATCAGTGTCCTCCGGATCGCCGGCTTGGCGCAGTCCAACCACCATGTCAATGTCGAGTGGTAGCGGGGAAGGCGTCGTTCGCAGGCTGTCCACGTTTCAGTGACTTGTTGGCGACACGCCAGGTCATGCAAGTGTGAGGTATTGAGTTTCCATGGCGCACGGCTCCGCCATACTGATTGCGGCGGAAGGAGCACCGTACAGATGTAAGCGCAATGGTCGGAAAAGGCCAGCGGCCAGCGTTCGGCGCCCCGTATCGCAGATCTAAGAGTTTGTGAGACATATATCCTGTCTAGTCGGCTTGCGGAATGACTTGTAAGAAAGGTATGGCCAGAAAGGTCGCCGTGTTGTACTTCCCAGGTATCGTGAAGCAGGAGGTCTCGCACCACTATACGTAGCTCCTGGCATGTAGTATAGTGGGGAATCTGATCTTTAGGATGCAGAACGCAGTTAAAGTCACCTCCTAGTAGGCAGTGGTCATAACGCCCTAAAAACAGGGGAGTGATTTGCTCGGAATAAAACTGGGCTCTTTCATGCCGTCGGTCGGTGCCTGAGGGAGCGTAGACATTAATGATGCGTGTCCCCATGGCAGTGACTGCCATGCCCCGAGCTGATGGAAGGAAGGCGACATCGGTCACAGAAATCCCGTGGCGGACGTAGATGGCCACCCCGCGGCCCATAGGATCACTCGCAGAGGCGTGGGCGGTATAGCCATTAATATCCGGGAGACTAGCCAAGTGAACTTCCTGCAGAAGGGCGAAATCAATATCCGAAGCCCAGAACATCTCCTGCATAAGGCGGATTTTCACCCTGGAACGGATGTTGTTGGTGTTGATGGTTGCTATCCGGTAGGCCTGGTGTCGTATTGCTGGAGGCTGGTCCACTCCGCCGTCCGCGCAAGGGTGTGGGCGTCGCAGCGGAACGTTATCCCGCTGGGCCGCAGGGGAGTCTGGGGAGAGTATGATTAGTGGTGCGGCCGTGACGGCGCAGGGTCCCGTAACGGCTCCTGCTCCATGACCTCCTCCTCGTGCCACGCCGTGGAAGCGGAAACTGGTGTATCGTCCATTTTGTCTGCAGAAGATGTTGTAATTGTGCGTGGTGTAGTGTCGCCTGTGAGACGTTCATGTTTTAGTTCAGCGGCAGCACGGGGCGCAGGCACACCGATAGAAGCCTCCACGCTCATTGCGTCTTCGTCAGCAGTAGCGGGTTCTGAGGCCTCGTGCTGGTCGACGGGTACGTCCTCCTCGACTTGTAACGTCCCCTCTTGGCCGGAAACGGTGCGACGTCTTCGCTTGCGACGTTTCGGGGAACGTTGTTTCCTTGTGCGACCCTCCGTGTCCGACGACGGAAGGGAGTCGCGTCGTTCTGGCAGAAAGGCCGCTGTAGGAACGATGAGCGAGTCGATCTCCATCGTGTTTCCGAGATCAGGGTCAGCGTCTGGTTGCGTCGGCATCTTCGGAGCGGCGTCAATGGCCGGCCGAGGCGGCGGGTCGTCCGAGGCGCTCTCCGTCGGTGTCTGGTCGGGCTCGTTGGTGGCCTCGTTTGTGGTGACCGGGCGACGTGGCAAAGTGGTAGGAGAAGCCAGAGCAGCGGCATAGGTCACCGGTAGCACTGTAGGTTGCGACGTGGGTGGTTTTCGGCAGCTGGAAGTTGCGTAATACGCCGTTGTAGGCATTCGGATCTAAGGTGGCCTTCTTTGCCGCACCCGGAACAGGTCCGAGGCTGGCCATCGTATACAATTATGGCACGGCAGCCGCCGATCTGTAAGTAGGGTGGGACGTGGCTTCGGAGATCTATGGTGACCTGACGGACCCCGTTTAGGACAGGATACGTCCGAAACTGTGTCCACTTCTCCGCAGTGTGGCCGTGGACTGTGCTGTATGGGCGTAGTGCCGCGACGACTTCCTCAGCTGGAAGTTCGAATGGCAATTCGAAAATGCGTATCGTTCGCATACCTAAGCCTGCGTGGTCGACGGTTACCTCCCCCACATTGCCATCAGCGTGACAGAAGCGGAGCCCCTGTTTGGTCTCACGTAGTATGCGTTCGCACGCCGCGTCGTTAATGATTTTCACATAGACCGTGCTCCTCACGATGGACAAATGTATGCCGATAATATCGGTCGCCGGGATCTTCACTTCCTCTCGCAGAAAACGCTCCACCTCAAGTGCTTTGGGTCGGGCATAATCGTTGCAGAAAGTAAATCGGAGTGTTGATTTACGGTAACGGTTCGCCATGGATCGTACAAGGAAAGCCGGCACTTAAGCAATGGCCGTCAGAAAGTACACAAGGCGAGCTCGCGCGCCGCACGAAGTCAACACGTACGCGTCCGCTCTGTTGCCCTGCCGAAGGCAGACTGTCTGAGCTACCGAAGCACGACTCACGCCCGGTACTCACAGCTTTACTTCTGCCAGTACCTCGTCTCCTACCTTCCAAACTTTACAGAAGCTCTCCTGCGAACCTTGCAGTTCTGCAGGGTTCGCAGGAGAGCTTCTGTAAAGTTTTTGAAGGTAGGAGACTTTGGAAGGTAGGAGACTTTACAGAAGCTCTCCTGCGAACCTCGCAGTTCTGCAAGGTTCGCAGGAGAGCTTCTGTAAAGTTTGGAAGGTAGGAGACGAGGTACTGGCAGAAGTAGAGCTGTGAGTACCGGGCGTGAGTCGTGCTTCGGTAGCTCAGATGGTAGAGCAGTTGCCCGCGAAAGGCAAAGGTCCCGAGTTCGAGTCTCGGTCGGGCACACAGTTTTAATCTGCCAGGAAGTTTCAATCGTGAACTGTTGGCATGTCTTCCCGCGTTTCGATACGGTTGTCTGTTGTTGCAACCTTCCTGTAGACAACAGCTTCGTCTGACAACCACCCCGGACAGCTTACGACGTTATCCTCTACGTCATTTACATACAGAGTATTGCAAACATTAATAGCCCTGTAGAGCTCCCCTGGGCTACATCTATCGATTTTTTCCCTTTAAGTTACAACTCTTCTTACTGTTTGCTAGAACGTCCTGAAACCAGCCATTTGATCTGCTACTTGTTAAGCTTTTATCAATTTTTCTAGGGGTTCACTGGAAGGTTGTCTACAAAGTTTCAAATGACTAACGCACATGGTTTAATAATAGTAAAAAAGAACTACTCTACGGAAATACATTTACTTTACAATTGACTTTGTCTCGAATAATCCATTCTCCGCTCATTAAGATCAGAGATTCTGTCAGTGAAGCATTCATTCAATTCATTGAATTCTACAATGCTGTTGACAATGTCCTTCTCGATTGAGAGCGCTGCTACTGCTCTCAGCAGCTGCTGACTCACAGCCGAAGCAGAAAACCTTCAGGTCCGCGTCAGACGATGTCGCCTGTATGGTAACAGTTACTTTCAGGAGTTTCCCCTTCCTGGGACAATGAATTCACGGTGTTCTTATTTCAATTTCCAGGAGTGTATTTTTGCAGTCTTCTACCCCTTGTTGTACACACAGTAGCTCAACTATTCATTTTTGTAATTGGCTGTACAATGCTGCAATGTTGGCACAGTGTGATTGTAAATACAGACAACCAAAATTGAAATGCTGGTGCCTTCATTTCAGACGTTGCACTGTTGCTGAAATAATTATAGTGGTTTGTCGAGATGGAGTCTCAGTTTTTTCCAGGCATTCTACAAGTCACTATTTTCATACACAACTTGCACAGTTCTTGATATAAAATTTCACCTTGAGTAGGAAACATGGCAGACTTTCTTACTCAGTATGTCAATTACACACTGTGAAGAATGTAGGAAAAACTAAGAATCTCACTAAAGTCAACGAAATATCTTCTAACGTCCGTATTTGCCTCTCTGCATAGGTTAAAATCAGATCCTGCGTTTCGGCATAAAAGTGAACTACATAGGCATGTTCAAAATGTTTATTCAGAATAGTCTGTGCACCTGAAAGACTACCACTCATGACACCTGTGCAATTGTAGCTCTGAGAAATAACTATACTCTGATTTCTCTAAGCGATTATCCTAAAGTTTTTGAACTCTGTTCGCGAGGTGTCTTGAATGTCAAAGACCTTGCTACAGATATCACGTTAGAGGAAGCATATCTGACTATTACGATAAAAAGTGAAATTGTTGAAATCTCACTGTCGTACCTGCGCTACCTGGTACAGAATCAGTGACAGCAATTTTCTTTTTTGCTCTGACATAGTAAACATCCATCATACAAGAAAGAATAAAATTTTGAATACGTTTACATGTGCCTTTGAAAACAGCAGCCTTCTAAAGATGATCGTTACTTACAGTATCAGGTCCAGCAGTGAAACCTATATGAAATCTAGAAGACGTTGGGAAATTCCTGGATTTGATGAGTTGCTGCATCCATAATTTCCAAGAAGTGCAAGCTCAGAAACACAATAAACTACAACAGATCACAGAGTGTGTAACGATATTGGCGAATCTGATCATTGTGCCTAGAACCTATGTATCGGGAGAATGACTGATGCATGCACAGTGACAAATGGTCTGGAAGCGGGTTCATTCGGGTACGTAGTACCAATTTACATCCACCAGAGAACAGTAGTGCACAGACACATTCATGAAACAGGTCAAGAGCACGTTTTTGCGAATTATTCTGTTTATTTCATGAAGCCCTTTTGTTTATTTATCTCTGTACAGTTTTGTATATGCTTTTAGTAGTGTCTGTGATGCGTGAATGTAGTCTAAAGTAATCATGTAGATCACTGCTCTACTGAAGGACGTTGTACGATGGGGAATTTTTTAACATAATATGTCAAGTCAGTTTATGGTAAAAGGAAAGCTAATTCGAGTGCAAATGAAAATAGTTAATAACTTAAAGTATAAACAAAATGTCAGAGAGCTAAATATTTATTTCGGGAAAAAGTACAGTTCGAAAGCATGTTATTTGTTGATTGGTTGGTCATGAACAGCGCGGACTAACTAGAGAGAATAATATTTTTCTATTGGCCTTAAAGAAAACTGACCAATCAGAACAGAGTGTTCTTCGTTCCTCATTTCTCTTGGAGATACAGAAAGCTTTCAGCAGTCTAGAGTACTCGTAGCACAACCTTTCAATGATACGGTCGTGTGTAGTAAGAGCTCCGAAGGAAGTTATAATTTGCCGGTTATAGTTGTGCTACACACCTCAAAAGTGCTTTAAGGTGAAGGCAATGTGCTTTTTAGAATGTACGGATTTTTAAGAAATTTACTGTATGAGAAAAGTCAGTTATTCCTCGTGGCATATTGAGCAGATTAGTGACTAAAAACTTAGACACCGAAAACATAATAGGATGGCGAGCATTTTCATTTAAGAACAATCCGTGCTTAGTGCTTAGTAGATTGCGGGAAATACGTTAAGATAAACTTGCTAACGTGAATGAAAGTATTTCACGCATACTGTGTTAAGATTAGCACGGTCTTAGAAGTGTACGTGTACAATATCAATGTTAAGAAGATATCAAAGTTTTGCCAGTACTTCCACCTTCCACTCGAAATTAAGACCTTTTCCCGATTCTTGGAACAGTTACGTTGTATGCTGCCCGGTGCGAACTGAAATACCGTAGGATTCCGCTCGGCTTTCATACCGCCGATCTGCTGCAGCGAGTTCACTGGTAGCTGCAGATAAAGGACGGAAGGAGCCGCGCCGCCGCAGTGTCTTCCCACTGGCTGCCTACAAGCTGTATCTAGTTGTTGTGTAAAACCGCTTTCACTAAAATATTGTGATCTGGACAAATCCGTCTTTTTTTTCTTTTTGTCTTCTGTGACAAATGTCTGAAATCATCAACGCCTCATAACTAAGTACTTTTCTGTCATAGAGGCAGAAGAATGGATGATTTTAAATTTAAAATTTTTATGTTCTGTAGTATTCTGTCAGATGTATATTTCTGTGGGATCCACTGCTCCGCTTGCCACAAGACGAACCGACGCTTGCTCGTACTTTGTTCACTAAACGAGAGTGCGACAGGGCGAAGTGAAGGAAAACAGCATTAAAGTGGGTCTCGTTCTCTTCTGCTGTATCTCTTATTGACGATGATATTGAACTGAATGTCTCTGGATGTCTGTTTGTGCAATCCGTAATGATTTTTGTAGAAAATCTTCCTCGATCTCGAAGAAGGTCGTAATGCGTGTTCATAAAACATGTTCCACATTTCCAGAACCGAACGGAGTCAGTGATATAGGCCAATAACTATGTGTGTGTGTGTTGAAAACGCGGTTGACCTGCCCTTTTTTCCAGCCGCTTAGGGCCTTTCGTTAGACAACTAACTACGAGAAGTTGCTGTTCAAAGAGGAGCTATGACCAGTACTCCATTCTTCGGCTGCGAATATTCCTGTGTGTGATTTCTGTTCTAAAAAAAATGGTTCAAATGGCTCTGAGCACTATGGGACTTAACATCTTAGGTCATCAGTCCCCTAGAACTTAGAACTACTTAAACCTACCTAACCTAAGGACATCACACACATCCATGCCCAAGGCAGGATTCGAACCTGCGACCATAGCGGTAGCGCGGTTCCAGACTGTAGCTAATAGAACCGCTCGGACACCCCAGCCGGCAGAATTTTTCACAAAAGCAACAAAATTCAGAGCTTAGCGCTGTGCGGTGAATAGAGGAACGAGTGTATTGGTATAGAGCCTTCCGACAACATACACCCAAAGCGAAAACTATGGGAACGGCAAAACTGCATGCGTCTCGGAGGGACATATATTCCTCATCAGATGCCCCCCGTATTACAAGCATGGAGATGTCTACCGCCAACAGGATGAAACGGAAAAGTGTATCACCTGCAGAGGCTGATGGTTGTTTCAGTAGACAACATTCTGTCGCCACGATACAATCATCGTCAGTCACTGCAGTGCAGAACTGCAGTACTATGGCGTTAATTTAACGAGTAAAATAAACTGACTTGGGAAAGACAGAATGCAAGTGATGTGACAAAACAGTAATTGTCTCGACCTGAAACTACAATATCACCTGTCGGGCTTGAACTGTGACGTATTGGTGTTGTGGCGGGTGACGTCACACGTGTGCGGAGCGTTGGTTTGTTTTCGTTAGGGACGTTTGTATTGTCACCTTATGCTGTGTTTGTAGTCTATATTGGATATATACATAGTGGTGCAAAGTTTGATGGTATGAACATGTTATTGGATCAACCAGTTTAGTTACTTAAGAGAAAGATGAGTTTACGGTGTTCTCTGCTTACGCTCCTAATCAACTAGACTTTAAACGTTATCTTTGGTTGTCTTGGTAACGTGAGTACACAGTGATTACAACTTATGTGAACTTCGGCACATATTTTTTTCAAAGGTGAGCCAACCTGTAATGTAATGAAATTAATAACTTAGCGAATACTAGTAGTAATATTACTGAAATAAGGAACGCTGATAGATCGACAATAAAGAAAAACGAAAGTCTTCAGAAGGTTATGGTAAATGAAGACTGGTTATTCTAACGTAAAGTGTGATGAACGTGATGTTAGTAATTGAAAGCAATCTACAAAGATGTAGCAGAATTAGTTGAGTTGGGTTGGCTACAGAATGAAGTCGCCAGATCCAGTTTAGCGCGTAACAACTCACACAAAAAGTATTTACGAGTAATTTCAGGGATTTTGCAATTTTCTGTTGAGCTGCATTGTTGAACACATGTTACTGCATTTTGTCTATCTCGCAATTTATACCTTTCTGTATCGGTATAGGAGTATTCGTTGTTGTTACCATATTTCGTTAACTTTCGCGATATTTGCTACCTGTACTGGTATTACTTTTTCGCTTCCTATACTGATATTTTTTTTGTTTTCTGTATTGGTGTCTGGCTTTTAAGTTAGTTTATATTTATAGAGTGATATCTTCGATACCAGTTGAATTTATCTAATTTGATGCTTTACTTTTGCATTTTCGATGCAGACCTCTGCATGCTATTCTTCATCGTATTCATCCGCTTGTTTTGTTTTGTATACGCCAGTATTTTTGGGGCTCTGTGGCTTTTACTTGAGAATATAGCTCCCCAGATTCCCCTTGATGCCCAATATTTATTATTTCGAATTTTTAAGTTTCTGAATTGATTTTTATATTTTTGTTTTATGGGAACTGTTGAATATGACGCCCTAATCGCCATTTTTAAATCAAAGTTGTGTTGCATCTTGAGGCTAGTGATGATGTTATTTATCAAAGTGGACGGGTGTTATCGAAGGCTCTCGTCTTCCCCAATAATTCACCATACTTGAGACACAGTGCCGTACCCCCGGCCACGAGAGTTCGCCCCTGTTTGGTCTTAGGAGGGGAGGGGCGCACACAGCGCCGGCTGTCACCTCCACATGAAATCACGTAATGCGTTTTTACGTCGCAGGCTGACTGGTATTGGACGGGTGAAGTAATTGCATCAGTTAAACGCTCGAGCAATGTGATGTGGTGCTGTAACGACATAACAACACAAGTTTTCACCCAAGATGTAAGCATTCCCGTTATACAGTCGTAGGCAAGCATAAGTTCTCTACATTCTCTAATTTCCTGCAGGCGATATTATCGAGTGCGCTACTGCCAAGGCACCCATGTTGATTAGTTTGATTATGTTTAGAGCGAAGATAACAGAATATCTTGTAGTAGTGAATCCTGTCGTAGGTGATCTGCAGATGAGCAGGATGAAGCCAGTGCATTGTCGACTTGGACTACTCTTACATGGGCTGAGTTACTTACGAGAGTGTATACTGTGGAAAGTCATTTAGACTTCTTATGGGAATTTTGTGGATTGTCACCGAGAGACGTGTGTGGAACTCTTTTGAAAACGACCAACGTTTATTTCCCGTTTTAATTATAGGACTATTCTACGAAATGTATGAAACTAGTACGATCAGGAAAAACACGTAGTTCGTTAGATGCCAACTGACGATACATCAGGGTATTATTTTGTTCCCTTCCTGGGTTAAAGAACACATGCTATGAGTCACTGTTACAGAAAGTTATTTAAGTACAATTACTGTTGGCGATTACTTTGATTTTTGCAGTGTTACGTGTTATGTGATTGTTGTGAATTTTACAAAATGCAGTAGCTTTGTTTTCACAGTTTGGTTTAGGAGGCCAAAAGTTTCCTTGTGAGACGCTCACATTTTCTCTGAGAGATAGCTACAGGGTATCCGACAATCGCAGAGGAGGAGTGCTCCAAGCTGCAACTGATTTGGAAATTATTGTAAAGTTCGACATACTCTGACACTCGACAGCAAGGCCGGCCGGGTTGGCCGAGCGGTTCTAGGTGCTACAGTTGGGACCGCGCGACCGCTACGGTCGCAGGTTCAAATCCTGCCTCGGGCATGGATGTGTGTGATGTCCTTAGGTTAGATAGGTTTAAGTAGTTCTAAGTTCCAGGGGACTGATGACCTTAGCAGTTAAGTCCCATAGTGCTCAGAGCCATTTGAACCATTTTTTTCGACATCAAGACGTCTCAACATTCCATTTATTGTGATGGAATCGGGAACTATTTGCAGGAAAAGTAGTTATATGTGACCTAGTTAACGAATAATAACTTACTACGCGTACATTGTGTTGTTAAGTAAAACTGGAACAGTATTCGTTACGTGGGACCTTTTCAGATTCTAGTAAAATAATACAAATAAGTGTAGCCATTCTGAAACTAAGACCGTATTTGAGCTCATAAATCCAACAAAGAAAGGTTCTCAAGCAGCACTGGAGCGTTCTCATATAACAACTTTGTGTCGAATTCACCTGGAACACTGCAAAAGGGTAAAGTATCGTTAGATGAATAACTACACCAGCAACAGATATGTTCAAACACTTTCACGAATTAGTAACTACAACCAGGAGATTTATCGATTTGCCTTGTGTTTATCCCCACTTACGAGTGAACCATGACTTTGGTTTTATTTCAGATACTTCACTGCACATTCAAATGGCCGTAGTAACACTCTCATAGAATTTAAACTTTCGCTTAAGTTTTCTTCAGATTTCATTTTTATTTCGTTTCATTATCCTTCAGTTAATGTAAATCAACCGTTCACAAATTTAGCTAACTTTTACATCTTCGGAATATGAGATACCTATGTTCGTCCATCCATTTAACAAATGGGTCGTCCAGTACCTTTAAATTGTATGGCTTTGTGCGCTGTGTTATATTAACGTCACCAGTTTCCACTTTTGATGTAACAGATCGGAGTGCTCCCAATAGGTTCGTCTACTCCCATGTAATGTTAGCAAACAGGGGGGATCGGTGAAGTTTTGTTCCTACCAGACCTGAATATCATGTAGTCCACACATGTTTCTAGTGCGGCTTATTAAATTTAAATTGTATCGAATGAAGAATAAGCTAAAATGCATCAGCTTATTTGTTGTGGTGGCAATATATTTAGAAAATACGTTAAAATGGTACATACCAGCAATCTACTGAACGAAATCACAAGAATAAACAAATTCAGGAGGTGTGTACCTAACTTTTTCGTAACTATTTGGAAGAGAGTTATTTAAATGTACAATTCACAGTGCTGTTCAAGGTAGAATAACAGTGTGTGGAGTTGGAGATGATGTATGCTTGTATTTAGCAGTAGAAGGTTTTGCTACCACGTTATTCTGGAGGAAAAGATATTCCGGTCTGGCAGACCTTAAGCATAGTGTAACCAAGTACATTCTGAAAGTTATTTAGAAAACTGTGACGAATACAATTCACATTACTATTCCGTTATCGTACTGCATAACACCGAGACATCTTAAAAAGGAAAATTATTTGTTTCACCGTATTTTGCTTCGATATCTGAAAAATATCAAGTGCAGTACCAAACTACCTATTAATTTTATTTTATGTCAACTTATCCCAGTCTTTTGTGCTGTAGGTTGTGAGTTGTTACCTGCCATTTCCATTTTTTGTGTATTCCTTCTACTGTTAGCAGCTACTATGAACTACATTGTGCTTTACCATAGAGACTAGAAAATACTCATTCTTTTACTACTGAATTTACATGTGTGTACCAAACTTTTTCGCCTAAAGGTACTAGGCATTTCAGAAGTCTATAATATACAATATATTTCTAATCAGTTATTATCTACGCATAATGTAAACTGCAACTGACTAAAAATGGTCCAAATATTAACAATGTTATCATGAAATCATTACTGGTTTTAAGTCACACATCCTGATTTCGTCATATTTACTATGCAACAAACATTCTCTGTATCACTTTTGCTTCTTTCGTGACTGCGTTATTATTTCACACAAAAGTCCTTAGAAACATGTAAAGTAAGTAACTTATCATTGTAATCTAACGAAGTACGTTAAAATTCTCCAAATATTATTAAACTATTTCATTATTTTTGAGACAGCATCACTGTGTAATTTTCTTCGGGTTCAAGTTAGCTGTACAGCCATGAATATTGGGTAATACTTTAGACTGTGACGAAATCCTAGCGTCAAGGTGATCCAGACTTACGTGCAGCGCATCTGGCTCATGTGTTACCCACATAAATCTCCCAAACGACTCTTCTTTACTTTTGGTGAAATAAATAAAAAATGAAATAAAAACGTGCCTTCTGCAACAGCATTTTCCTCTGCAACATTAGCCCCGAAAGTAAATTTTAACGTCATAACAAATCATAGTGCATAAGGGCCAAAGTTTAAATAGCAACGGTGATGAACTCTCTCTGAATTCTCAGTCGATCTTAAGGCACCATTAATCTTTTTGTTTACTCGTTTGAGGTTACATCCACATGCTAATCAATTGTTGTTTGCCAATGCAGTTCAGTGAATTGCAACATCAGTTTGATTACACTAAGCGTGCATTGATTTATGTGTCCCACGCAAAGAAACTCGCCATGCTTCTGTTATAAGCAGCATCTGAGTTTGTTTACATACTTACTACTTCATAAACAGATACACAGATAAACCAGAATGTTATGGCCGCCGATCTACTGTCGATATAAATCCGTTCAGGCGATAGCAGCGACACATGGCGAAGAATGACTGCTAGTCAGAAAAACGCACGATGCATGTTGTATATCACAAGAGCAAGACCGTGATGGAATGGAGTGTGTTGAGCGGTTCGCTGAACACAGTCCCGATTTCCAGTTGATGTGTTGGCTCTCCTATCTCGACACATCTAAACCCGATCGAAGACATCTGGGCATGTGGCGTCAGAGCTCATGGCACCCCTCCCCGGAATTTACGGATTTAGGTGACTTGTGTGTGCAGATGTGATGCCAGCTCCGTCCACTGACCTACCAAAGCTTCACTGCAACCCTGCCACGACACGTCCACGTTGATACCCGTGCCAGAGGTGGACATACCGGCTGTTAGGTAGATGGTCATAATGTTGTAGTTGATCAGTGTAGTTTCTACGCTAAAGTATAGACAGTCGTTAATGAGTGAAAAATGTATGCTGAGGGCTTCAAATGTTGTTTACCTTTTAGTTCCTTCGTGTGTAGGGCCATATTACTTGTGGCTCACTAGTCACTCTAGTCTTTTGAGTGTTATCATTAATGTCATTGATTTTCCTACTCTTTTTGAATTATACTTAGTGTCAATGATATTTCTGTTAAACGTAGTTGGCAAATGTTAATGTTGCACAAAACGGTTTCATCCATTTTCATCGACGGGGAGGTAATGACAGATGCAGCTCGCATCGGGGACAGACTCGAACGAGTTTTATTCCGAAGAACCTTCCATTTGTTTCCATTAATCTACTAAGAGGAACCACCGAAATGTAGATCTTGTTGGTCGGAAGAGAATATGAACCACAGTCAACCCCAATGCGAGTCGTCTACATCACCACAACGCTGCCTGTTGCAAATAAAACAAATAACGAGACTTGTTATATCGTCAATCCAAAGGTTTATTCGAGTGGTAACTGTGGTTTCAGGTGGTATTGGCCGCGGTATCGCGGTCGCACATTTTGGCAGCCAGACGGTCTTCTCCATACGTCGCGTTGGTGGCCACGCGTCAACACATTCAGCGTCTGGCATGGCGGCTCTCAAGAGCTGCGCGGTGTGATGTACAGACCTCCTAGCTGGGCGCGGAGGACACCGGAGTGATCTGCGACAAATATAAATTTCAAAATTATAAACGCCGCCCTATTATGGTGAGTTGATATAACATCTGCAAAGGAAAGTGCTAAATTATCGTAGGTCCACATGTTAATAAATGGTCATTTCTGTATCCATAGAAGGGATGTTTCGATCGCGCCAACTCATGAACCCTATAATACCAATTGTCGCAAATATGAAAATTACCGACAGTGAATGTTTGCCTATTTACTCCTCCCGGAGTGTTATCTATTGTGGTGAAATGATCTACTAAATTATTGCATCATGATGGTTAATAGTTGTTACAAGGATCAGAATATTTGTAAGTTAGTCGATATCTCACGCAGACGCATGTATTATCCTCACCTGAACTATATTCATTAAGGAACGGAGAGAATTGTGACTGTTGCTAAATCCATCCATACCAAAATAGTAGAGTTTCTTAAAACAAGTTGTGTAAATGTTCAGTTCAAATTCGGAGAGCTTCAAGGATAAATACGGGACAGAAAAATAAACGATCATGCAGCATAAGAAATGGGATTAAAATACCAAGTATAATCGTGGGAGGCTGAAGGTGAAACTGTGCTGAGAACTTGATAACTGTTATGGGCGGGAGGGGACATAGGAGAACGTTTTCTGAAAGGCTCTCCCTCATCTGAAAGTGTAGGCAACGGTATTGTATGTACCGTTGATTCTTGAGTTTAAGTATATCCTACCAATACTAGAGCTAAAAGATACGTATGCCGCGAAATGATTTTGTATCTGATAAGAGTTCACAATTGGTATAAAAGAACAGCAGACTATGGGTACCGAGAAAATTTATGGGTCGACCAAAGAATTTTGTAGCCATGGTGATATATCTAAACTGACACCATTTCAGTTATATTAAAAATCGTAAAACTCTATGCTCGAATAATATCTTGAAGATTCCCCTTCTGAAGGGAGCTACCATGTGATCATGAAACGAGAAATACACTTAGAAACCTTTACACAGATCGAAGTACCACTCACCGTAACAGCACCGCCTTAATCCTCCTCCTGCAGCCGTCTCTGCAGCAACTCCACGAAAAAGGCGTCCAGTGTGAACTGGCGCTCCTGTTGGAATAGATCTTATTACTTTCACGTTATCTAACATGTGAAGTGATTCACAATTTGTGCTAGTTCCTGTCATATAAAAGTATAACGAATTGTAACATTTATCACAAATTAGCACGGTTCAGGTATCGAAATTATGAATATAGTAATTCAATTTAGTATCCAACTAACACAATTCGTTTCACATCTCAGATATAATTAATACTAACAAGTAACTAATATCCTATTATCTTTAACATATTCTGTGTACGACTGGTTAATGATGTGCTTCTGAGGTTATGCCGTGTTGTTGTTCCTGCTTTACGGTCAACATTTCAACAAGTGACCGAGACATTTTCTTCAGATCGTGAGACGTTTCTTGACTGATAAGAGTCAAACAGAGAGTACATTACCACAAAGTTCGCAGCACATGAAGTTAATGGCTGGGACGTCCGTTGAAGTATTGTGCACAAAATGAACACAACAATTCGGCCTAACACCCGGAAGCAGACCAGTAAGTAGTACCATCTACGAGAGTAAGTTATCATGTAATGAGAAAACGAAAAATTCATTTTGAAACCAAATGCTACTATTCCTACTACTGTTGTAATTTACACTCACCGTAATAGAAAAGGCTTCTTTCTCTTCCTGCAGCCGCTTCTGCAGTATCTCTTCAAAAAACGAGTCCAGGGTGAACTGACACTCCTGTAAGGAAAAGAACTTATTAGTTTGATTAGTCGTAGAGCGTGCTTGGTAATTCAAAGGTAGCGCTAGTTCTTTACATATACATGTGTTACAAATTCTTACATTTATTTCGAATTATTGGCCTATAGGCAGTGATAGTGAGTATTCACTGACTATCTGTAGTATCAGCTAGAAATCTGTTCTTCCGACATTCACTACCATTATCCTACGTATTATGAGTTGAACTGGAATAACAGAGGCCTACACTGTAACTTCTTGAGCCACGGTCCTTTTATTACGAGCTCCTCCTCGTTCTTTGTCTGTAAAGAAAAGTAAATGTGACTGTAACAAGTTTTGCTAACAGTTCCTGTTTCTCTGTTCTCTGACTACACTGTACATTTCCTTCGGTCAGTCTCAAATTAAACACGGTCAGCAGGTAACTGGTTGGGCAACCAGATGGTCTGCAATGTCGTCTTCAACCGGTCGATCGCGTTGGCAGCATATTTAGTGCGCCTCTGCCTCTAGAATATTTTTCACCATAATTCTTTTCAAATGGAGAGCGATGTTACCTTTCTCGAGCATCTCATATAGTTATTTGCTCAGTGTTAACAAAGACCACACCCAATTTACCGGAATGATAAATGGTTAGAATCAACTGTCCATGTCTGGGGTCAGTGTAAATTTTAATGGGCTTCAATACAATTGTCAGATTTGTTTAAACAGCATTCAGGTTCGATTATCAACATTAGCTTACCCAATGCGACAAGTCCGGATCTATTGTGGTAATATCACGGAGGAGAGGATCTAGGACCAGTGGGATCCAGGGGAAAGAGCCAGCATAATGCAGCAAAGGAGGCCTGCAGAGAACACAGCGAGAGACACAGTGTGAGGCTTCCCTGCAGGTCAGAGAATATACGACTCTGACATGCTAAAGGCTTTTTCTAAGGGCATCATACTCAAGTTTTAGAATGACGACTATTGTGAACTGTTGAGTGACTAGCACATCCCACTTCGCTCCAGTGATCAACAAATCCATCCATCCATCAGTGACATTCATTGCCGCCGGTATTTTGCATCTGATCACGATCCAGAAGAATAGTACGCTAACCACATGCTCCTCCATACAGTGACGTCTATCGTCTGACGATGACGAGGCGGTCGATCGGTACCTTTGGAACTTCAGGGGAATGATTGGACGGAGGTAGGTAGTTAGGTGGTATTTAAATAATCGTCACAATCATTACTCGTGCAGAGATGCCTATCTAAGACGTGTTATTTACAATGACGTGTCACATGGGATGTTAATAGCAAAAAATATTCATTTACAGTAAATCGTGACACTCTGACCACGTTATGTACAATCAGTTAGCTATCAGACTTTACTGCATTGCGTGCTATGTCACTGCAATATAACGTGGCTCACCTTTACAGTACCCCGAACAGCGACCAAGTTGTTCTCCAGTCGCAGACCCTCGTCTTTCTCCCCTCCCAAACACCGGGAGAAAAACTTCTTCATGCGGCGGAACATTGCTGTAACGATAACAAACAGCACATTAGACATGACCAGACCGTGTCTACGAGTAAGTTTTGCAGCAATGTCTCACAACTCGATCGCAAGAAAAACCTTGAACCGTGACGACATGTCTGTAACCTTAGCTTTTGTAAAAATGCAGCTGCTTGCATCAAAAACGACATGTATTGCCTATATAATTGATTGAGCTTATACATTTATTACTAGTCGAGAATTAGTTACTTTAATTTTGTGTCAGTAATTCGTAGAGCATGAATCAAAACAATAACAGTTATTCGAAGTTTAGCAATCGTGTGTTCATTAAGTGGTACTTTTACTCTGAAGAGAATAAATTTGTTTTGATAGCAAGTAGCTGAAGGCTTATCTATTAGACTAAATTTAATTAGCAAGTCATTAAAATACTACAATAGTTTCAGATATACAGCTGCTTCGCCGGCCGGTGTGGCCATGCGGTTCTAGGCGCTTCCGTCTGGAACCGCGTGACCACTACGATCGCAGGTTCGAATCCTGCCTCGGACATGGATGTGTGTGATGTCCTTAGGTTAGTTAGGTTTAAGTAGTTCTAGGTTCTAGGGGACTGATGACCACCGATGTTAAGTCCCATAGTGCTCAGAGCCATTTGAACCATTTTTTATACAGCTACTTCAGATTTTACAACTTCAGATTTTGTCATCTATTACAGCATGTGATGTGGAATATCTTCCCCTGGGGCAGGAACAAGAATTTGTTTTTTATGTGTGTTGGTGGTCGGATGAAGTTACTAATTAATATACTACGCTACAATCTAATGGCTGCACCTTCCACGGTATATGACGAGAATACGATTTTTACGGCTATCCTTATTACTGAGTCAGTATATTCTCTCAGGGCTGCACTGTCCCTTCTTTGTGTCAGTCATCGAGAACCCTACATCTAAATTACACTTCATTGCCATGTGAGCTAAACAGTAACGTGTACAGCGTAATAACTATATCTGTGCTTGAAATTTACCCACCGGTTTCTACATGAAGAAAACTTAAAAATAGCTTATAAACAGCTAATAGGTGTAACATTTGACAGTGCTCCAAGATATTAACTGTACTTCCTTAAGTGACAGGAAAAGTTAACATTTTTGCTACAAATCCATGTCGACTCAGTATGACACTACACAGCCGGAACCTGTTTACGACTTTTCTTTTTCACCGACGGCAGAAGATTAAAGCATGAACCAAGGATAGGACGTACCACATGTATGTGTAATCGAAAAGGAGAGTGATAGGTGACACCATTCTATTTGTGAAACTAAGCTATAAATTTGAGAATACATGATTCCAGCAGTTGAACATTGGCAAAAACTCAGTGAGGATATCTCTCTCTACAAGTCAAGCATTCTCGCAACTTTCTGAAGTTGCATTACATATAAAAAAAAAGTACTGTAATGTAAATCGAGGACTGTTTTCCTTTTCCAATTCAGTCCCATTACTAGTAACATTTTGCGAAGTCACATCACACAATTTCATAATGCTACAGTATGCTGATACTTCTCCACTACATACATAGTCATCTAAAAGCTTATTCGATGTTCTAATTGCAGATGTATACTGAAAATAAATACGTGACAAATCAATGGCTCTTGCCTCTTGGTGGGTATAGTCTATATACCTCGCTTCTGAAACAGAGCGTTCGCTTCATTCAAAGCTTCTAAAGCTCCCCAAGAACTTGTTCTCGAAACACAAAATCCAACACTATAACGCCTGAATCAAAATTATAGAATCTTTTACTCCAGAACTCAAGAAACTAATTCGTTTCGATACTTCAACTACTCCAGAGAATACGGAAATCATTATTATGCAATGGTCCACCACAGTTAAGCTGATTTTTGTTAGCAAACCCTGCGATCAACATTAGGCAGCAACCTCGATAACTGCAGAGAACAACGTTGTACTGGAACGTCGATATCAATGGTTAAACAAGAACTGCAATTAAAATTTTCAGTAATTTGAATCTATGTAAGACGAAATATTCATGTTTTAGCACTGACAAATATGCAGCGGAGTCTTGAATGTTGAAAACGCCCGTACAGTTAATAAACTCCCAAGTGATCTAACAGTTAACAATACTCAGAGATAGTGCTTTAATTTCCTTAAGCAACAGGGAAGTAAGAATCTCATATTATGGTGCCAAGTCAACTCTGTATAACTCTACACAGTTGTAACCAGTTTCCTACGTGTTTTCCTCTTCGCAGACGGAAGATAATTCTAGCAGTATAACCCTGCAGCGATCATGGGCAATATGTAAGTGTAATCGACGAAGCAGGAAGATCGATTACACTGTTTTCATTGTGAAAGTAAAAGTTAATGTAAATAGAGACCGCTCCGACTGTACCACAACAACCACAGAAAACTTTTACTAACAGTCCGATTATGTTATTGGAGAAGGCGATAACAAGATAGACTATTATGGTCGAAAACAAAAATAAAAAACATTTTGTAGCCGAGGCGTTGTGCAGTTTTAATGAATGTTAACAACTGTATTGTGTAGTAGACAGCTACGACGGTACGTTTCATTAGGGACCATCGAATTTGGTCTAAAATCAGACCATCATCGGTCCCGAAAGCCGTCTCAGCTATGCTTTCGCGTATATTGCAATGGCAGTTATCAAACGTAGATAGCTCGACCACTGGTATTATCTGTATAGACATTACATTCGTAAAAATGTCTATGAAGTTAAATGGACATAATGGACATGACAAGTTAATGTCAATGACGGAACACTGTACATCCAGAATTGCTATTCCTATTACGCAAGTTCTTAGCTGAGATCGTTTTTAGGCTTGATGACGGTCTGATCTTCGACCGAAACATACATTCTCTCATAAAATGTACCGTTATAGCTGTGATTGCATAATGCAGTTCTTTCAAAGAGCATATAAAATGGAAGTAACGTGACTGCTGCAGAAACTGACTGGGCAGAAACAAAAAGTAAAAGTTTATAAAGCTAAGACCAATATAACGAAAAAATCGAATAATATCTTACACAAATTCCTCTAGAATAAACTCAACGGAAATATAACGAAAACACAAAATTTGATTCCATAAGTTAAAAAATTGTGACTAACATTACTACTCGTTCCTCTGAGGACAACTTCTACAATGTACTTAGGTTCACGGCTAACACCACCGTAGACAGTTCTCCCATATTACAAAAATAGCTAAAGAATTGCATCAATCAACATGATAAAAATTATCATTAATCACTTCACTCACAAAAATTTATCTTCTGCTCTTAAGGTACTGGTTAACCTCACCATCGTATATCGTTCGAAATACAGAAAGAAACAGTTCAATATATGTCAGAAAAAAAAGAAACAATAATCGCTAATAGTTTCTCCATTGATAATATAACCTGTGGCCTCAAGTTACCCCCTCCCCCTCAATAAACACCACCATCGTATATCACGACATATTAGGAATAAACAGCATATTTTACAAACTTTGTAAATTACAATAGTAACTAACACAAACACAGATAGCATTCAATAACAAACCGCTTACACGCTCTGCAACGTAAAGTCATGACGTCAAGAGGACGTCATTGGTGAAACTACACGCATAGAATCTGAAAGAACACTTGTCAAAGTTGTCACTGTTGAACTAAGCTGTTAATTTGAGAATACATGATGAAAGCACATGAACTTAAAAAAATTAAGTACAGAGGTCTAACTCTACAAGTAACCACCTGACGTTTGAAACCCCATAAAAAATTTAAACGAAATGCTATTTCACGTTATTACTCTTAAGAACTTCATATTCCGTAATCACACCACATTCCTCTACATGCATCAATTTTCCAGTACTTCTCCACTAATACACATTCATTTATTAGCTTCTAAGATATTCTCACTCGAGATGATTGTGTATACTCAATAAATATACAAATATAAATTAATAGCTCATACCCACTGAGGGTCCGATGCAGCTGGCCTCCAAAGCTGGGCGTTCGCTTTGCTGTGAGCTTCTAAAGCTCCTCAAGAACTTTAAAATGTTTCGCTAGATGTGCTCGAAACACAAAATGCAAGACTGCAATAATTAATTCACAACTGAAGCTCCTTACACTCAATAACTCGCAGAACGAATTCGTATGGATACTTCGAGTACTCCAAAGAATACGGAAGTAATTGCTACACAACGGTCCACAACGGTTTACGTGAGATGGCATTGTTGTTTACATACCCAATATCCTCCCCTGGTAGCTGAGTGGTCAGCGCGACGAAAGTCATACCTAAAGACCCGAGTTCGATTCACGAATGTGTCGGGAGATTTTTCTCCGCTCAGGGACTGGGTGTTGCGTTGCCCTTATCATCGTTATTTCATCCCCATGGACACGCAAGTCGCCGAAGTGGCGTCAACTCAAAAGACTTGCACCAGTCGAATGGGAGGCCCTAGCCACACGGCGTTTCCATTTTATCAGTTAACCGAAATCCCAGTAAAGCAATAACGTTTAGCAACGTGGATATAAATGTTAGACAACCACTGTAACAAAATATTATGTACGTCAATTGTACATTTCAACTTTACATAAAATAGCATCGAAGCATAGCGACGTCGAATGCTGATGCCCTCGATCCCGCTTTTAGTCATGTATTGAAATGTTATGTCACGCGTAAAAATTGATTCCTTCAGTGCATGTGACTTCCACCAGATTCGACATCCGTTTGTGTGATTCCACTCATTGTTTCCTAGTGTAGTGATTTTCTATATTGAACCTTGGTTGTCAAGGGAAGGCCGTAGTCATTTATTATTGATTGCCTTTAACAGTTACACACATTTATTATTAAAGAAGTAGTTCCAGACTCAACAACCCCCCTGCGGGTCCGGGGATTAGAATAGGCCCGAGGTATTCCTGCCTCTCGTAAGAGGCGACTAAAAGGAGTCCATCCCCCTCACGGGGGTAGTTAGCGCCTGCGTCCGGAGACGGACGGTTTCACGACCTATAATCGTGGTCTTTTTGGTTTTTCACTTCTCGTTTCTTCCTTCCTTTTGTTGGTTCCTTTCTTTGCTCTTCTCCACTTCACTGTCTTCCTTACTCTTTCCCTTGACTTCTCCTTGCCTTCTCATTGCCTTTTCTCCTTGCCTTCTCATTGCCTTCTTCTCCTTGCTTTCTCATTGCCTCCTTCTCCTTGCTTTCTCATTGCCTTCTTCTCCTTGCCTTCTCTGGTCTCCGCCTCGGCGTTTGAGACAGTCTGTCCTCTTTCTCCCTCTCTCTCTTCTTTTTCCTCTTCTTCCTTCCTCCCTGTGCGTGCCTGAAGGCCGACCCACGCGTTCGCACGCGTAGCCGGTGACGGGGTAACGCGTAAGTCCCCGCCCTGGGTAGACATGTAAGGCACGCGCGTACCCCCTGGTAAAGGCCAGGCCCGGGGAGGGGTGATTGCCTGAGCTGATACCTTCTGACTATGCCGATTGGTCCCTCCATCTGTTTCTCGGGAGGTGTGACCTGAGGTGTAAACATTCACCTAAGGCGGGAGTGCCCTCTGAGAGGGTCCCCACAAGGAAGGAGCGCGCCATTGGAGACGCTGGCAATCATGGGGGATTCCTCCACAATGGATTCTACTCCATCGCTTTCGACTTCGGCCCACAAACGGAAACGTGACCAGCCAACAGTGACAAAAGTACTACCGCCTGCCCCACAGTTCCTCGTAGTTTCTCGATCAGAGGACGGAAAGGATTTTTCCTCTGTCAACCCTTTCGTTATTCAGAAGGGCGTAGATGCCATAGCCGGATCTGTCAAATCTTGTACCAGGTTGCGTAACGGTACCTTATTACTGGAAACTGAGAGTGCCTTTCAGGCACAAAAACTGCTTCGGGCCACACTCTTGTACACGTTCCCTGTCCGGGTGGAGGCCCACCGCACTTTGAATTCGTCTCGTGGTGTAGTCTATAGTAGCTCTCTCGACGGATTGACTGACGAGGAGCTTCAATCTTTCCTCGCTGAGCAGGGCGTGACGGCTGTCCATCGGGTCATGAAAAAGGTCAACAATGACCTTGTACCGACCCGGACACTTTTCTTAACCTTCGATAGTGTTAAGCTGCCATCGCGCATCAAGGCGGGCTACGAGGTTATTTCTGTTCGCCCCTATGTCCCGACACCTACGCGCTGCTACCAGTGTCAGCGTTTCAATCACACTCGACAGTCTTGCTCCAATGCGGCTAAATGTGTCACTTGTGGCAGGGATGCCCATGAGGGTGACTGTCCACCTCCGTCTCCTCGTTGTGTGAACTGTCAGGGTGACCATGCCGCATCCTCCCGCGACTGTCCTGTCTATAAGGAAGAACGCTGTATCCAGGAAATTCGAGTCAAAGAGAAAGTGTCCACCTCGGCTGCTCGCAAGCTATTGGCTAGTAGGAAGCCCACGCTGCTCCCAGCGGGGAAATACAGCACTGTCCTCGCCTCTCCTCGGACTACCCGGGAGGTAGCAACCCAGACATGCGATCTGACCTTCAGCACCACGGTCGTCCGTTCGGCCAGTGCTAAGATCGCGCGGTCGACGTCTCCTCTTCCTCCCATCACCCCACAGACACCAGCCACTTCCTCAGGTTCTGCTCAGTCGAAGACCCCAAAGTCAGATGCATGGGCCTTCAAGAAGGAACCATCCCGTGCAGACTTCCTCCGTCCCTCGACCTCCCAGCCTTCGACCGGTACTTCCACCAAACGTCCTTCTAAAAAGGCGCATAGGAAGCACAGTTCTCCTTCTCCGCCGCGGCGCCTTTCTTCTCCTGCGCCACCCAGCGGTTGCCGCCCCAGGCCGTCATCCGTTTCGCCTGGCCGCACCGCTGGTAGCCGAACATCTGGCCGTTCACCGGCGGAGGAAGCTCTCCCTCCCGGCCATCCTCCCGAGATGGCCGATGACCCTATAGACCCCATGGCCGATGACTGTCCGCCTCCTGCTAGCGGCGGCAGTGCTCGCTCGAAGGCCCTAAGTAGCCTTCGAGGTGACCCCTTCTCTCATCTTCCTTTTCTTACGATGGCACTTATTAACTGGAATATTCGCAGTATTCGCTCCAACCGAGAGGACTTGAAGTTGCTGCTCCGCTTGCATCGTCCGCTCGTCGTAGCCCTCCAGGAAACGAAGCTACGCCCATGCGATCAAATTGCCTTGGCACACTACACCTCTGTGCATTTTGACCTACCGCCTGTGGTAGGTATCCCAGGTCATGGAGGGGTTATGTTGCTGGTCCGGAATGATATTTACTACGATCCCATCACGTTGCACACCGGCCTGCAGGCAGTTGCCATCCGCATTACTCTCCCCACTTTTACGTTTTCCTTTTGTACCGTTTACGCTCCATCGTCATCTGCCGTTACCAGGGCAGACATGACGCAACTTATTGCTCAGCTACCTGCACCATTTTTGTTAACTGGAGACTTCAATGCCCACCATCCTCTTTGGGGCTCTCCAGCATCCTGCCCGAGGGGCTCCTTGTTAGCAGACCTTTTCAACCAGCTCAATCTTGTCTGCCTCAATACTGGCGCCCCTACTTTTCTTTCGGACACATCTCATACCTATTCCCATTTAGACCTCTCTATATGTACTCCCCAACTTGCACGCCGGTTTGAGTGGTATGCACTTGCTGATACATATTCGAGCGACCACTTCCCGTGTGTTATCCATCTCCTGCAGCATACTCCCTCTCCGTGCTCCTCTCGTTGGACCATCTCCAAGGCAGACTGGGGGCTCTTCTCTTCCAGGGCGAACTTTCAGGATCAAACCTTCACAAGCTGCGATCGTCAGGTCGCACACCTCACGGAAGTCATTCTCGCTGCTGCTGAATATTCCATCCCTCACCCTACTTCTTCTCCACGTCGCGTCCCGGTCCCCTGGTGGACCACAGCATGTAGAGACGCTTTATGTGCTCGTCGACGTGCTTTACGCACCTTTAAACGCCACCCTACAGTGGCGAATTGTATTAATTATAAACGATTACGTGCTCAGTGTCGTCGTATTATTAAAGAAAGCAAGAAAGCCAGCTGGGCTGCTTTCACAAGCACCTTCAACAGTTCTACTCCTTCTTCTGTTGTCTGGGGTAGCCTGCGCCGGCTATCTGGCACTAAGGTCCACTCCCCTGTTTCTGGCTTGAAGGTCACGAATGAAGTCCTTGTGGCCCCTGAGGCTGTCTCCAATGCCTTCGGCCGCTTTTTCGCCGAGGTTTCGAGCTCCGCTCATTACCACCCTGCCTTCCTCCCCCGCAAACAGGCAGAGGAGGCTAGGCCACCTGACTTCCGCTCCTCGAATTGTGAAAGTTATAATGCCCCATTCACCATGCGGGAACTCGAAACCGCACTTGGCCGATCACGGTCCTCCGCTCCAGGGCCTGATTCTATTCATATTCAGATGCCGAAGAACCTTTCTCCTGCGGGTAAAGGTTTTCTTCTTCGTACATACAATCGCATCTGGCTTGAGGGACATGTTCCCGCATGCTGGCGCGAGTCTATTGTTGTCCCGATTCCTAAGCCAGGGAAGGACAAGCACTTGCCTTCCAGTTATCGACCTATCTCGCTTACCAGCTGTGTCTGTAAAGTGATGGAGCGAATGGTTAACTCTCGATTGGTTTGGCTGCTCGAGTCTCGACGCCTACTTACCAATGTACAATGTGGCTTTCGAAGGCGCCGCTCTGCTGTTGACCATCTGGTTACCTTGTCGACCTTCATTATGAATAACTTCTTGCGGAAGCGCCCGACCGCGGCTGTGTTCTTTGATTTGGAGAAGGCTTACGACACCTGTTGGAGGGCGGGCATTCTCCGCACCATGCATACATGGGGCTTTCGCGGTCGCCTCCCTCTTTTTATTCGTTCCTTTTTAATGGATCGACAGTTTCGGGTACGTGTGGGTTCTGTCCTGTCCGACACCTTTCGCCAGGAGAATGGGGTGCCACAGGGCTCAGTTTTGAGCGTCGCTCTCTTCGCCATCGCGATCAATCCAATAATGGATTGCCTCCCAGCTGATGTATCAGGCTCCCTTTTCGTGGACGATTTTACCATCTATTGCAGCGCGCAGTGTACACGTGTCCTGGAGCGCTGTCTTCAGCGTTCTCTTGACCGTCTTTACTCTTGGAGTGTCGCCAATGGCTTCCGTTTTTCTGCCGAGAAGACGGTCTGTATTAACTTCTGGCGCTACAAAGAGTTTCTCCCACCGTCCTTACGACTCGGTCCCATTGCTCTCCCACTCGTGGAGACAATCAAATTTTTAGGCCTTACCTTTGACAGGAAACTTAGCTGGTCTCCACATGTGTCATATTTGGCCGCCCGTTGTACCCGTTCTTTAAATGTCCTCCGTGTTCTCAGTGGTATGTCGTGGGGAGCGGATCGAACCGTCCTACTTCGTCTATATCGGTCGATCGTCCGCTCCAAGCTGGATTATGGGAGCTTCGTATACTCCTCTGCACGGCCATCCATCTTACGCCGCCTCAACTCCATACAACATCGGGGTTTACGACTTGCGATCGGAGCATTTTATACCAGTCCCGTAGAGAGTCTTCATGCTGACGCTGGCGAATTGCCACTCACCTACCGGCGCGATATACTGCTTTGTCGGTATGCCTGTCGGCTACTGTCAATGCCTGACCATCCGTCTTATCGTTCCTTTTTTGACGACTCTCTTGACCTTCAATACGGGTTGTATGTCTCTGCCTTGCTACCCCCTGGAGTTCGCTTTCGTCGCCTCCTTCAACACCTTCATTTTTCACTCCCTGCAACCTTTCGAGTGGGCGAGAGCCGCACGCCACCTTGGCTCCAGGCTCCGGTCCGCGTTCACCTCGACCTCAGCTCGCTCCCAAAAGAGGTCACCCCCGGTTCGGTCTACCACTCCCGTTTTTTGGAACTTCGTTCGAAGTTCAACAACATGACTTTCATTTATACAGATGGCTCTAAGACCAATGACGGGGTCAGGTGTTCCTTTATTGTCGGGGCACAAAGTTTCCAATACCGGCTCCATGGCCATTGTTCGGTCTTCACAGCTGAGCTCTTTGCCCTCTACCAGGCTGTTCTTTACATCTGCCGCCACCGACATTCTGCTTATGTCATCTGCTCAGATTCCCTGAGCGCCATCCAGAGCCTCAGTGATCCGTACCCGGTTCACCCTTCCGTACACCGGATCCAACGCTCTCTTCAGCAGCTGGTGGACGTCGGTACGCCGGTTAGCTTTATGTGGGTTTCTGGCCATGTCGGTATCCCTGGGAACGAAGCTGCAGATGCCGCGGCCAAGGCTGCGGTCCTCCAGCCTCGGACAGCTTCTTGTTGTGTCCCTTCGTCCGATTTTAGCAGGGTCATTTGTCGGCGCGTTGTGTCGCTGTGGCATGCCGATTGGGCTGCACTTACCGACAACAAGCTTCGGGCCTTAAAACCTCTTCCTGTGGCTTGGACGTCCTCCTCACGCCCTTCTCGGCGGGAGGAGGTCGTTTTAGCAAGGTTAAGAATTGGGCACTGCCGGTTCAGCCATCGCCATCTGCTGACGGCTGCGCCGGCGCCGTTCTGCCCATGTGGACACTTGCTGACGGTTAGACACATTTTAATGTCCTGTCCAGATCTTAACACACTGCGCCTCGATCTTAACCTGCCTAATACTTTAGATGCCATTTTAGCGGATGACCCACGAGCAGCTGCTCGTGTTCTTTGTTTTATCAATTTGACAAACGTCGCTAAGGACATTTGATGATGTTTTTTAATCCTATGCCTGTCAGTCTGTCTTTTATTGTGTTTTCCCCTTTAGTTGTTGTTGTCAACTTGTGCCTCGCGGTGCATTCTTAGAGTAGTCAGGGCGCTAATGACCATTGAAGTTGTGCGCCTGAAAACCACAAAAAAAAAAAAAAAAAAAAGACTCAACAATAAATTAAAAAATGCCACGCTTTATTAATGAAAGCATAAACGACAGTGTAAATAATAGTGTTTTCAGTGCGTTACAATTTAGCAAATCACCATAAAATCCTGATACTGATAACGTTTAAAAAGAAAAAAACAAGGCACTGTGATGATGACTGAAGGCCTTACACTCCAAGAAAGACAGCAAATTAAGAATGTTTAAGAACTCGCTGCAATTACAACTTACAGGTGTTGAAATATTAAAAGTAGGAGCCCACAAACACAGTAGAAGGTATCAGACGCCACGAATGGCAGAAAATAAGGTTTTAAGGCTTACTGCTGAAACAGAAATATCGAATTAATTTTTCAGAGCAAATGACCACAATCATGACTGAAGGCCTTAGACGCCAGGGACGGCAATTATATAAAAAATTTGGAAACCTAGTGTAAAACAGCAAATAAAAGCAAAGGTTAATTAAAAGAAACAAGCAATTGACCACGAAACAGGTGAAATAATATGATGGTAATCTTGTAACACAACCCTTACACTGATACGGTCTGGCCTGCAACGGAGGGTGGAAACCTACAAACAGCACCAACGCGAGCAGCAGCATGGCTCATATACCCTCCGATTAATCTCCTCATCGCGAAAATGGAAGACTTGCCAATGCGACGCATCACATGCCTCATACATATTTTTATTGGCCTCGTCCATGTTTTTACTGCTTTGACAATACAATCAAATTATAAATTGAACGAGTGTCCTTTTTACACAGGGTGGTCCATTGATAGTGACTAGGCCAAATATCTCAAAAAATAAGCCTCAAACGAAAAAAAACTACATTCGCCGGATAGTTGCGTTATTTAAGGTAACAGGAAGTGTTCAGCCACATGTGTAACGTCAACTACGACCTGCAACAAATTATGAAGCCCAAGTAGGTGTTTTAGCTGCTGTCGCCGCCTAACCGCACATCAGTAGCAGACAAATTGCGCGAGAATCGGGACTCTTAAAAACGTCGGTGTTGAGAATGCTACATCAACATTGATTGCACCCGTACCATATTTCTATGCACCAGGAATTGCATAGCTACGACTTTGAACGTCGTGTACAGTTCTGCCACTTGGCACAAGAGATATTACGGGACGATGACAGATTTTTTGCACTCGTTCTATTTAGCGACGAAGCGTCATTCACCAACAGCGGTAACGTAAACTGGCATTATATGCACTATTGCGCCATCTCTCACATAGCGAAAACAGTGGTCCAACAAAAAAATTCATATTTCATTACGTACTGTACGAATATGTAATAAAAGCGGTTGTTCCTATTTTAGAAAACGCAGTTGATATCCGTTTGACCTATGGCAGCGCCATTTAGCAGGCCAACCATAGGGCCATCTGAATTCCCCCTTCAAGCTAGACAAGTTTCGTTCTTTGTAGTTTTTTCGTTTGACGCTTATTTGTTGAGATATTTGGCCCGGTGACGATCAGTGGTCCACCATGTATATTTTAATTGAAGTTCTAAAAAGAATCATTTTAAAACGCGAACTTCAAAATAAGCTAGGCTGGGTTTGCGAACAGAGGCCCAACATGCTGCCTTGAAAGGTACTCTTCCGTTCTGGAACTTTGGAAAGCATAAATAAAAATTTTATTCCTTATCTTCTTTTTCCTAAAAACATTAAATCTGTCGAACAAGACATACTGTTGTTGTTGTTATGGTTTTCAGTCCGAAGATTAATTTGATGCTGCTCTCCCCCCCTACTCTCACATAGCTGCAAAACTACTGTAAATTGCATCCAGAAAAACCGGTTGTTATCACAGGTAGGGTCCTATCAACCAATCCCAGCTATATCCTGGTATAAAACATGTGGAAACTAAATACATTATCTGTCGCGTAAAGGGACACGATTTTTATTTTCTCAGATGTCGATGTCCGAAACTTCATGTCATAGCTGCCAAAAGGCGGCAGTGTCTGACGACGCAATAAATGCATCAGTTTCTCTTTAAGGGGACCTGGACGTGCACAGGCTGCATTTTCATAGCCTGCTCTCAGTGCACATTACTCTTCATCTACAATGAATAACATTAACTCAAGCTGTATAAGGATATTTATTAAAATATCTCCTACAGCTTAAGAATTACAGTACTTTGCCTAATAGGTGTTTTTGTAATACACTTCCCATTCAGGTACCATTTTCCGGTCCATCGTCAGTCTAATAGGATTCAGACTGTGACAGACCGCTGTCAACATTCATAGGAACACATTATGCCTCTCGTTTTGTAGTTTGGAGTATATCTGAGGAAATAGGAAAAGCCTTATTACACCACATTATTATTTTGTCTAAAAATATCGCTAAAATTATATACAGAATGACAAACATAGATCATTTCTGCGAAGTATTAGGCACAATACAAAGATGCTATACCATTCTTCACTTGCGGGAAACTTGGTGAACATGGATGAAACCATTGAGAAGTAATATGTACCTAATTTTCTGAAAACGTAGTTTCGAGAAAATGAGAAAAGAATATTCACAGTGTTTTTGACGCATCGTAAGCCTCTTTCAGAACATTCCAGCAGCATAATCTTCCCGCCCAGCTGCTTCTTCATCATCTGTAGACTTCTTCAGGGGCCTTTTCCTTACACTGGCTTCCACAGCTTCAACTACTCGCTGACGATCTATGGCAGTCAGAGCAGCTATCCTATTATTTGCTGGCTGGATGCCTAATTTGTCCATTACTTTTATCCTGATGGTTACACCATCATTGAAACACATGACAGCATCCATCGCACCCATTTTGAGTACTGTCCATCCAACAAACACTGTTTTTGGCACTCGTTGCCACACGCAGATGTTGAAACTCTCATTAGGGTTTTGCGTACGGGCATGTAGACATTTGCAGAGTAATTTTGTATCTGAAAGGTCCCTGCATATTGGCTTTATTGTTTCCATGACTGTGGCAGGCAAGAAATGTACATGGTGCTATTCCTTGCCAGTCGCATGAGCGTGGCTGGTTTGCAGACATTTGTTCAAAGAGCGTTTAAGACCAAATCAACAACTGAAAAGTAGATAAAAATACATTTTTTGAAACGGGATAAAATTGTCTTTCAGATGGTGACAAGAATTGTTTTCGAAAATTTCAGACATTTCAAGTCCATGTCCACTTAACAATTAGACATATCAAGAACACTTTTTAAAAAATTAAAGAAAATACGACGCAACAAGAAGGAATTATACCAATGGCGCGGAAATCAGTAGATGTGATATTCATGTACAGACAAATGAAGGAGTCCCATTTCAAAAACTGAATGGTTTATTCACGAGAAAGAGCTACACAAATTGAGTAAGTCTGTAAGAAAATTATCTATGTCTGGCGCTTATGCAAGTAGCTGTTCGGCTAGCATTGATTGATAGACTTGTTGCACGTCGTCCAGAGGGATATAGTGCCAAATTCGTCCAATTGGTGCTATAGATGAGCAAAATTCAGAGTGTTTGTAGGGCCCTGCCCATGTTGTTGTTGTTGTGGTCTTCAGCCCTGAGACTGGTTTGATGCAGTTCTCCATGCTACTCTATCGTGTACAAGCTTCTTCGTCTCCCAGTACCTACTGCAGCCTACATCCTTCTGAATCTGCTTAGTGTATACATCTCTTGGTCTCCCTCTACGATTTTTACCCACCACACTGCCCTCCAGTACTAAACTGGTGATCCCTTCATACCTCAGAACATGTCCTACCAACCGATCCCTTGTTCTAGTCAAGTTTTACCCACCACACTGCCCTCCAGTACTAAACTGGTGATCCCTTCATGCCTCAGAACATGTCCTACCAACCGATCCCTTGTTCTAGTCAAGTTGTACCACAAACTCCTCTTCTCCCCAATTCTATTCAATACCTCCTCATTAGTTATGTGATCTACCCATCTAATCTTCAGCATCCTTCTGTAGCACCACATTTCGGAAGCTTCTATTCTCTTCTTGTCTAAAATATGTTTCACTTCCATACATGGCTGCACTCCATACAAATACTTTTAGAAACGACTTCCTGACACTTAAATCTATACTCGATGTTAACAAATTTCTCTTATTCAGAAACGCTTTCCATGCCATTGTCAGTCAACATTTTATATCCTCTCTACTTCGACCATCATCAGTTATTTGGCTCTCCAACTACCAAAACTCCTTTACTACTTTAAGTGTCTCATTTCCTAATCTAATTTCCTCAGCATCACCTGACTTAATTCAACTACATTCCATTATCCTCGTTTTGCTTTTGTTGATGTTCGTCTTACACCCTCCTTTCAAGACACCATCCATTCCATTCAACTGCTCTTCCAAGTCCTTTGGTGCCTCTGACAGAATTACAATTTCATCGGCGAACATCGAAGTATTTATTTCTTCTCAATGGATTTTAATTCCTACTCCGCATTTTTCTTTTGTTTCCTATACTGCTCGTTCAATATACAGATTTAATAGCATCGGGGAGAGGCTACAACTCTGTCTCACTCCCTTCCCAACCACTGCTTCCCTTTCATGTCCCTCGACTCTTATAACTGCCATCTGGTTTCTGTACAAATTGTAAATAGCCTTTCGCTCCCTGTATTTTACCTCTGCCACCCTCAGAATTTGAAAGAGAGTATTCCAATCAACATTGTCAGAAGCTTTCTCTAAATATACAAACGCTAGAAACTTCGGTATGCCTTTCCTTCATCTTTCTTCTAAGATAAGTTGTAAGGTCAGTATTGCCTCACGTGTTCCAGTATTTCTACGGAATTCAAACTGATCTTCCCCGACGGTGGCTTCTACCAGTTTCCCATTCCTCTGTGAAGAATCCGCGTTAGTATTTTGCGGCTGTGACTTATTAAACTGATAGTTCGGTAATTTTCACATCTGTCAACACCTGCTTTCTTTGGGATTGGAATTTTTATATTCTTCTTGAAGTCTGAGGGAATTTCGCCTGTCTCATACATCTTCCTCACCAGATGGTAGAGATTTGTCAGGACTGGCTCTTCCAAGGCTATCAGTAGTTCTAATGGAATGTTGTCTACTCCAGTGGCCTTGTTTCGACTTAGATCTTTCAGTGCTCTGTCAAACTCTTCACGCAGTAGCGTATCCTCCGTTTCATTTTCACCTGCATCGTCTTCCATTTCCATAATATTGTCCTCAAGAACATCGGCCCTGTATAGACCCTCTGTATGCTCCGTCCACATTTCCGCTTTCCCTTCTTCGCTTATAACTGGGTTTCCATCTGAGCTCTTGATATTCATGCAAGTTGTTCCCTTTTCTTCAAAAGTTTCTCTAATTTTCCTGTAGGCAGTATCTATCTTACCCCTAGGGAGATAAGCCTCTACATCCTTACATTTGCCCTCGAGCCATCCGTGCTTAGCCATTTCGCACTTCCTGTCGATCTCATTTTTGAGAGGCTTCTGTTCCTTTTTGCCTGCTTTTGTACTGTATTTTTATATTTTCTCCTTTCATCGATGAAATTCAGTATCTCTTCTGTTACCCAAGGATTTCTACTAGCCTTCGTCTTTTTACCTACTTGATAGTCTGCTGCCTTCACTATTTCATCGCTCAAAGCTGCCCATTCTTCTCCTACTGTATTTCTTTACCCCATTCCTGTCAACTGTTCCCTTATGCCCTCCCTGAAACTCTGTACAACCTCTGGTTCTTTCAGTTTATCCAGATCCCATCTCCTTAAATTCCCACCTTTTTGCAGTTTCTTCAGTTTTAATCTACAGTTCATAACCAATAGATTGTGGTCAGAGTCCACATCTGCCCCTGGAAATGTCATACAATTTAAAACCTGGTTCCTAAATCTCTCTCTTACCATTATGTAATCTGTCTGAAACCTTCCAGTATCTTCAGGGTTCTTCCATGTATACAGCCTTCTTTCATCATTCTTGAACCAAGTGTTAGCTATGATTAAGTTATGCTCTGTGCAAAATTCTACCAGACGGTTTCCTCTTTCATTTCTTAGCCCTAATCCCTATTCACCTACTACGTTTCCTTCTCTTCCTTTTTCTGCTCTCGAATTCCAGTCACCCATGACTCTTAAATTTTCGTCTCCCTTCACTAATTCAATAATTTCATTTACTTCATCATATATTTTATTACTTTCTTCATCATCTGCAGAGCTAGTTGGCATATAAACTTGTACTACTGTAGTAGGCGTGATCTTCGTGTCTATCTTGGCCACAATAATGCGTCCACTATGCTGTTTGCAGTAGCTTACCCGCACTCCTATTTTTTATTAATTATTGAACCTACTCCTGCACTACCCCTATTTGATTTTGTATTTATAACCCTGTATTCACATGACCAAAAGTCTTGTTCCTCCTGCCACCGAACTTCACTAATTCCCACTATATCTAACATTAACCTATCCATTTCACTTTCTAAATTTTATAACGTACCTGACCGATTAAGGGATCTGGCATTCCATGCTCTGATCCGTAGAACGCCAGTTTTCTTGCTCACGCCCATAGAGCACCAAATGTTCTCAATAGCGGAGAGATCCGAAGACCTTTCTGACCAAGGTAGAGTATGGCAATCACGAAGACACTTAGAAGATATCCTTTCAGTGTGCGGGTGGACATTATCTTGCTGAAATGCAAGTCCAAGATGCCTTGCCATGAAGGGCAAAAAATATCGTCAACGTACCGCTCTGCTGTAAGGGTGCAGCGGATTATAACGGAAGCGGCCTTGCTATAAAATGAAATCCCACCCCAAGATATCATATCTGGTTGTCAGACTGTATGGTGGCCAACAGTCACATTGGTAGCCCACTTTTATCTGGGGCGTCTTGAGATACATCGTGGCTGGTCACCGGGGCTCAGCTAGAAGCCACAATCATCACTGAAGACAATTCTGCTCCAGCCAACGTACTCCCAGGTCGAATGTACCGAGCACACTGCGAACCATCTTCTGGTTGTACATACGTCGATGGTAGTCGGCTTAAGGGGCGCCATGAAGTCAGACTTTCGTCTCTATAGGTCACCCGTACTTATAAACTCTGTGTTCGGCGATGGTCCGCTCATTTTTGCCAGCATCGTTGAATAGTTGCGTGGTTTCCTATTCATATGTCGATCGATTGGCCAATTACTCCAACCAGCTTCTTTGAACTCAACTACATTTCTTCTTTCAAATACTGTCATCTGCTGACATTGTCCACGAGCCTGTTTGCAAGGCATAGTTACTGTCAAACTGAGTACACGGAATGAATTCCTCTAATACTTTATGCGCTAGTATCATCATGACCCCTGTTTACTATTCTTGCCAGGTGTGCGGTGACATTGTGCTCCAGCAGTCACACATTCATTCATCGGTCGCTGAAGCTTGCAGTTCTTCATTTTCCGTCGATACCTCTGTGAATAACCATTTGTGACCAATTTGAGTCGTTTTCGTGTCTTAGACTGTATATTAGATGTTAAGAACGAAAGAGAAGCGGAATTCTCATAATAAACGTTTAGAATCAGAAATGTGTGCTAGTTACCCTCTACGACTCACTGAAAATGGTTATTTTAAAGCATTCAATTAGGCTCGTTTTCAGTCGTATTACAATGACCATGTCATCGTTGTGTACATGATATACCTTTATGACAGCCTGAACTCTGATGACGACACTTATAATAATGTGTCTGAATTTTGGTGTAGGAACAGCTGCCGTTCTCCGTCACATAATGAAACCAGATACGTTAGTGGTATTGGAAGTTGAAGTTTGGATCAAAGTAGACTTTCTAACTCATATCAACAGTAGTCCATTGGGTGCAGGTTGGACGTTGGGCAGGCCAATCGATTTCTGCCATGGTACATAAAACAGCTAAAAACACAAGACATTGTAGATAACATTGGATATGAAAGGAGATATTGGACATATTTGATTAAACAAAAAAATATAAAAATGCAGAAAATGAAGTAAGCAAAAGGGAATAAAGACGTCTAAGGAATGAGACGGACAGAAAGTGTAAAATGGATAGGTTGGAATGAGTAGAGAACAAATGAAAGCCCATAGAAACATGTGTAACTAGGGGAAAGGTAGATACCGCCTATAAGAATATCAAAGACAGCTTTGAATATAAGAAAACCAGCTGCATGAAATCGAGAGCTCAGATGGGAAGGCAAGGAAGGGAAACCAGAAAGGTGGAAGGAGTATATAGACATCTAAATGCACATGCATACTCTGCCAATCACATTTAAGTGCCTGGCAGAGGGTTCAACGAACCACATTCACAATTCTCTATAATTCCAATCTCGTATAGCGCGCGGAAAGAATAAACACCTATATCTTTCCGTACGAGCTCTGACTTCCCTTATTTTATTGTGGTGGTCGTTCCTCCCGATGTAGGTCTGTGTCAACAAAATATTTTTGCATTCGGAGGAGAAAGTTGGTGATTGGAATTTCGTGAGAAGTTTCCGTCGGAACGAAAAACGCTTTTCGTTTAATGATTTCCAGCCGAAACCCTGTATTATTTCTGTGACACTCTCTCCCACATTTTGCGATAGTACAAAACGTGCTGCCTTCCTTTGAACATTTTCGATGTACTCCGTCAGTCCTATCTGGTATGAATCCCACACCGTGTAGCAGTATTCGGAAAGAGGACGGACAAGTGTAGTGTATTCAGTCTCCTTAGTAGGGCTGTGTCTTTCCAATGAAACGCAGTCTTTGGTTAGCCTTCCCCACATTTTCTATGTGTTCTTTCCAATTTAAGATGTTCGTAATTGTAATTCCTAGGCTTTTAGATTATACTGATTTATAGTGTAACCGAAGTTTAACGAGTTCCTTTTAGCACTCATGTGGATGACCTCACACTTTTCGTTATTTAGGGTCAACGGCCACTTTTCGTACCATTGAGATATTTTTTCTTCTAAATCGTTTTGCAGTTTGCTTTTGTCTTCTGATGACTTTATTAGTCGATAAACGACAGCGTCATCTGCAAACAACCAAAGACATCTTCTCAGATGGTGTCCCATATCGTTTATATAGATAAGGAGCAGCAAAGGGCCTATAATACTACCATGGGGAACGCCAGAAATCACTTCTGTTTTACTCGATGACTTTCCGTCAGTTACTACGAACTGTGACCTCTCTGACAGGAAATCACAAATCCAGTCACATAACTGACACGATATTCCATAATCACGCAATTTCACTATGGGTCGCTTGTGTGGTACAGTGTCAAAAGCCTTAAGGAAATCCAGAAATACGGAATCGATCTGAAATCCCTTGTCAATAGCACTCAGCACTTCATGTGAATAAAGAGCTAGTTGTGTTTCACAGGAACGATGTTTCCTAAGCACATGTTGACTATGTGTCACTAAACGTTTCCTTCGAAGTAATTCATAATGTTCGAACACAATATAAGTTCTAAAATCCTGCTGCATATCGACGTTAACGTAATGAGCCTGTAATTTAGTGCATTACTCTTACTACCTTTCTTGAATATTGATGTGACCTGTGCAACTTTCCAGTCTTTGGGTACGGATCTTTCGTCGAGCTAATGGTTGTGTATGATTGTTAAGTATGGAGGTAATGCATCAGCATACTCCGAAAGGAACATAACTGGTATACTGACTGGGCCAGAAGACTTGTTTTTATTAAGTGATTTAAGTTGCTCCACTACTCCGAGGACATTTACATCTACGTTACTCATGTTGGCAGCTCTTCTCGATTCGAATTTTGGAATATTTACTTCGTCTTCTTTTGTGGAGGCATTTCGGAAGGCTGTGTTTAGTAACTCTGATTTGGCAGCACTGTCTTCGATAGTATCTCCATTTGCTATCGTGTAGAGAAGGCATTGATTGTTTCTTGCTGCTAACATACTTCACATACGACCAGAATCTCTTTGGATTTTCTGACAGGTTTCGAGACAAATTTTCGTTGTGGAAACTGTTATTGGCATTTCGCATTGAAGTCCACACTAAATTTCGAGCTTCTGTAAAAGATCACCAATCTTGGAGATTTTGCGCCTTTTTAAATTTGCCATGTTTCTTTCGTTGTTTCTGCAATAGTGTTCTAACCCGTTTTGGGTACCAAGGAGGATCAGCTCCATCATTTGTTAATTTATTTGGTATAAACCTCTCAATTGCTGCCGATGCTATTTTTTGAATTTAAGCCAGATGTGGTCTACACTTATATTATTAATTTGGAATGAGTGGAGATTGTCTCTCAGGAAGGCGTCAAGTGAATTTTTACCTGCTTTCTTGAATAGGTATATTTTTCGCTTATTTTTCGAGAATTTGGGGATTAGAATATTCAGTTTCGCTACGACAACCCTGTGTTCAGTAATCCCTGAATCGATTTTGATGCTCGATATTAACTCAGGATTATTTGTTGCTAAGAGGTCAAGTGTGTTTTCACAACTATTCACGTGGTCTCATGAACTAACTGCTCGAAATAATTTTCAGAAAATGAGTTTAGGACAATTTCGGATGATATTTTATGCGTAACTCTGGATTAAAACTCGTATTTTCCACAAACATATTGAGGGTAAATAGAAGTCATCACCAACTATTATCGTATGAGTCGGGTAAGTGTTTGAAATCAAATTCAAGTTTTCTTTGAACCTTTCAGCGACTGTATAATCTGAATTGGGAGGTCGCTAAAAGGAACCAGTTATTATTTTATTTCAGTTGCCAACGATGACCTCTTCCCAAACTAACTCACATGAAGTATCTACTTCAATTTCGCGACAAAATAACATACTTCTGACAGCAACAAACACGCCACCGGAACCGTGTTTAGCCTATTTTTTTGGAACTCCATTAGGTTCTTCGCAAAAATTTCGTGGAGCTTATATCCGGCCTTAGCCAGCTTTCAGTGCCTATAACGATTTGAGCATCAGTGCTATCTATTAGCGCTTGGAGCTCTGTTACTTCCCCAACACAGCCACAACAATTTACAACTGTTATACCGATGATTCCTGCATCTATGTTCTTCCTGTGTTCAGCGTGCAGCCTTTGTGCCTGAAGACCTTCTTGTTTTCCCGAGACCCTCTAACCTAAAAAACCGCCCAGTCCATGCCACATAGCCCCTGCTACCTGTGTGGCCGACTCCTGCTTATAGAGCACACCTGACCTCTTTAGCAGAACCCGAAACCCAACCACCCTTTGGCGCAAGTCGTGGAATCTGCAGCCTACACGGTCGCAGAACCGTCGGAGCCTCTGATTCAGACCCTCCACTCTGCTCTGTACCAGAAGTCCGCAATCGGTTCTGTCGACTATGCTGCAAACGGTCACCTCTGCTTTCATCTTGCAAGCAAGACTGTCAGCCTTTACCACTTCTGTTAGCCGCTCGAAACCAGAGGGACTCTCTTGTGATCCAAAGTGACACACATCATTGGTACCGACGTGAGCAACCACCTGCAGTTGGCTGCACCCTGTGCTCATCATGGCATCTGCGAGGACACTTTCCACATCTGGAATGACTCCACCCGGTATGCACACGGAGTGCACATTGGTTTTCTTATCCTCCTTGTCAGCCAAGTCCCTGAGGGGCCCCATAAGGCGCCTAACGTTCGAGCTAACAACTACCAATAATCCCACCCTCTGCAATTGCCCGGATCTTGCAGGCTGAGTGGTTTCCTCTGATACAGGACAGGCGGCAGCATCTGGCTCAACGACAGTGTAAGCCACAGACAGTACCTGGAGCATGTTTGTCAGACAGACTGGGGAGGCCTTAGGTGCGGCCGCCTGGGAAGTCTTTCTCCGCCTGCTACGTCCTGGGGCGACCTCCCACTCGACCACAGGTGAGGGGTCAGCCTCAGTGCGAGCAGTAAGTGGGTTGGTCACCGGTGAGGACTGTGCTGGACGTCCGTTGGATCCCCACGACCGGCCCACAACAGAGGTGGCCATCCACTGCAGCCTCAAGCTGTCTAAACGAAGCCATCACAGCCTTAAGCTGAGAGCGAAGTATCACCAACTCGGCTCGCAGCCCCACGCAACAATCGCAGTCCCTGTCCATATCAAAAACCGTGGAAAAGTAAACGATGCAGATAAACGGACTATCGGCAGGTGCTCCGCAAATCTACTGTAGCCCCTGACGAAAACGCACGAACTGTGTCTAGTAATACTCAGATATTCAGAAACCTAACTACCTAAGCACTCAGGTGAAACTAAATAATTTGTCCCTGATTAGGAACTTTTAATACGTCACAAAATCGGTTTATTTTGTGACGCAAACGAAAACGCGAGAACTGTGACTATTAGATATTAAAATTTAACGCAGAAGCCCAAACTAAACTATTAATCAGTTACTTCCCCGTTGCTGCGTCTGTCGGATATGGCGAGAAGAATTTGACACAGCACTGGAAGATCTAAGTCGACACACGGACCATGGAGTTGACGACATTCCGTGTGTGCTTCTAACATCCTCCGGAGAGTCAGCCATGACTTAACTACTCCATCTCCTATGCAAGAAGTATGAGACAGAGAAAATAACTTCACACTTCAAGAACAATTTAATAATTCCAATCCCAAAGGCTGCAGGTGCTGAAAGGTGTGAATGTTACCGTATAATCGGCTTAATAACACACGCTTGCAAAATATTGACACAAATTATTTAGAGAAGAATGGAGAAACTAGTAGATGTCGACCTCGGGAAATATTCAGATTGGTTTGCGCAGAAGTCTAGGAACACGCGAGGTAGTACTTACGCTATGACTTACCTTAGAATACATGTTAAGGGAAGGCCAACTTTTGTTTATAGCTCCTGTGTACTTAAAAAATGCTTTTGTCAGTGTTGGCTGTCATATACTCTTTGAAATTCTGAAGGTAATGGAGGTAAAGTAGAGGGACCCAGGGCATATTTACAGCTTGCACAGAAACCAAATGAGAGCAGATGGGTATGAAAGGGAACAGTGGCAGAGAAAGGGAGGAGGCAGCGTTGTAGCATATCCCTGGTGTTATTCAATCCGTACGTTAAGGAGACTGTGAATGCAATCAAGGAGAAATTTGTTGAAGGACTTACAGTTCAGTGAGAAAAAGTTCGAGGTTTGCTGCTAACAGTGAAATTTTCTCGGAGACGGGTAGCGTCTTGGAAAAGCAATTGAATGGATGGGCAATGTGCTAGAAGTTGGATGTAAGATGAACATCAAGAAAAGCAACACAAGTGTAATGGAATGCAGGAGAATTAATTCAGGGCATACTGAATGAAGTAGGAACTGAGTTACTTAAAGTACTAAATGACTTTTACTATTATGGCAGTGATATAACAGATTATGACCAAAGAAGGAAGGATATGAAATATATACCAGCAATGTTAATAAAAGGGTGTCTGAAGAAGAGAAATTTGTTAATACCGATTGTAGATTTAAATGCTGAAAGTCTCTTCTGATAGTTTTTGTCTGGAATGGAGCCATGTACGAAAATGAACCGTGGACATAAACAGTTCACACAAGAAGGGAATAGCGCCTTTGAAATGTGTCACTGTAGCATAACGCTGAAAATTAAATGGGTAGATCACGTAACTAATGAGGAAGTACTGAACATAAATTGGGAGAAAAGAAATATGTGTCATAACTTGACTAAAAGGAGGAAGAGCTTGACAGGACATATTCTGAAACGTCGAGTAAAAATTAGTGAAGGAAACCATGAGATGAATACGGTAACCAAGTATGTAAGTTGCAGTGGTTGTTCGAAGATGCAGACGCTTGCCCAAGATAGAGTACCGTGGAAACCCACATCAAACGAGTTTTCGGACTGTAGACCGCAACAGCAACAGTTTTCCCTATGTATTTACGTTCATACAGAACACCACAAGCCACCTTATGGTGGGCCGTACCATGCACCATTACCAGATATTTCATGTAATACTCCATTCGCAAACTGAGCTGGGGAAAAAAGACTATCAATGTGCCTCTGTACGAGCCCTAATTTATCTTGTCTTCGCGGTCCGTACGCGTAATGCACATTTGTGGCAGTAGAATCGTTCTCAGTCAGTTGTAAATGTCTGTTCTCTAAATTGTCTCGTAAGCGTTTGGTGAAAAGAACGTCGTCTTCCCTTAGGAATTCCCATTGCGTTTACAAAACATCTCTGTAATACTTGCCAGTTGATCGAATCTACCGACAACAAATCTAGCAGCAAGGCTCTGGACTTCTTCGATGATTTCGTTTCATGCGACCAGCTGAGTTTCCCAAACACTCGAGCAATACTCAAGAACTGGTCACTCTTCTGTTCTACTCGCAGTCTCCTTTCTAGAAGAGCTACGCTTTCCTAATACTGTCTCAGTAAACAAAAGCCTTCCCTACTGCAGTCCTTAAATGCTTGTTATATTTCATTTCGCTTTGCAACAATTCGCCTACATATTTAATCCACGTGATTATGTCAAGTAGGTCAACATAAATTCCAGTTTAATTTAATTGAATTTATTGCAAGGATTTTTAGACCTGTTATCTGGAAACTGTAACAGGTCGTACATATTCGTTAATCATGGTGACATACAACGTTTTAAGTTACGTAGGTAGTAGCAAAACACGTTGACAGCAAACTTCGGTGATACTAATGTAGAAATAAAGCCGGATATTTGAACGATAATAATAAGTTTAAATAATCAACATTAAATAAAGGGTAATAACTGAGGATCCAAGTGAATGACTTCCATCTTATATTACAAGATACGTTACTAGCAGCATCGGAAGAGCTTGAGGTTTTTCCATTAACTCCAACTTTACTTACTTCTAAACCTATTCTTGCTACACTATTCTCTATCGCTTTCAGTGGTATGTGTGTGTCTCGGCAGTCCTCCATTCTACGCATACCCGTGTATGTGGCCTTTGCATTCTTTCTCTTCTTTCCTTTTTACTTTTCTGTTATTGTTTGCATATCGCAGTCTAACTGTCTGCAGTCTCTCTCTACCTGAAAAAAAGGAGACTCTCAGAACGACATGACCAGCCGAACCTTCCTTTCCACATTCACAGACTGATGTGTTGCTACGTCCCAGTCGAAGCACATGGTTGAGGTATGGATCGCGACCTGTTAACAGCTGCATCATACCTCGAGTAGGCGCAGCGTCGCACAGTTTGAGCCTGTTCCTAGTGCTTGCTAATACGCTATAAACACGCCTTGCCGTACTGCTAGTGTCCCAGTCAGACTACCAATCATCTAAATTCTGGGCTCTTGAATGTCGTTTATTAATAACCTGTGTTCCGGTTCCAATGGTTCAAATGGCTCTGTGCACTACGGGGCTTAACATCTCAAGTCGTCAGTCCCCTTGAACTTAGAAACTACTTAACACTAACTAACCTAAGGACATCACACACATCCATGCCCGATGCAGCATTCGAACCTGCGACCGTAACGGTCACGTGGTTCCAGACTGAAGCGACTAGAACCGCTCGGCCACTATGTGTTCCTGTGATTTCATACACGTGATCATATTGCTCACGGTCCGTCCAAAAGATTGCTGACCTGTAACGTAGTACGATATCCATCCGGCATATCCCGAGGATTACCAGTAAACCTTCGACCGGTACAAAAGCCCCCTGTGATCCTCAGAATACGCTCCGCTGAATTCGTCTCATATTGTTTTGTAGCTGAATAATCTAAGACGAGGTGCCCAGCCGCTGGCAGCGAAGTTGACTATGGCGTTGAAGATAGCTTCGTAGTATCATCGCACCACACGCAACGGTAATTTATCGTCAGCACTGCCGGCACGGACAATCTTGTGTATATTCATGGCCACTTTCTGAGTAACAGATTTTACGTGTTCTACAATGTCTCTTTTCTCGTTTAGAAGAGTGCCTAAATATTTATAAACAGTGCTGCCTTAAACAAATATTCCTTCAAACGTCAGGGAACGATTTCTGGCAAGAGAAAGCCTTCCTTTCTCAAACATGTATGTGGTTTTATAAACACCTACACTTAGTTTGTTCCTCTTACAACAATGCTGCATCCGAATAAGCACATGTTTCATCTTTTCCTCCAGTCTCCCCCTGGAGTATAGAAACAACTACTAGAATGTCATCTGGTTATGCAATAACAGCTACAATAACATATAACCTGTATAGTAGATGTAATATGGGTTCAGTACCAAGATCCCAGAACAGTGGACCACTTATGGAGCCTTGAGGACAACCTTGGTAGCCTTTTTGATTACCTTTCACTGCTCCTCAAGCCATGGACGCTACAGTAATTTAAAAAGCCCTCGTACACACATTTTCGGACCCCGAGAGCTATGAGGCATATGAACGTCGCAGGCCACCAAAGACTGTCGAATTCTGCTGCAGTGTCAGTCATTGGCGTGACTGCAAACTTCGCTGTCGAATTTTCTACACTCTGAAGAAATCTATTAATCGCTTCATCTATAGACTTCCTTTTTCTGAAGCCATGTTGACACTGGTTGAGACGCAAGAGCTCTCTGCGCCCCTGCAACCGGTCACAGAGAAGACGTTGCTAAACTTTGGCCGAGACGTTTAATAAGCAAACAGGTCCATAGGTTTTCGGTGATGCCGCTTTTTTATCGTTCCTTTTTCGTTCATTACTGGTTTAGTTGGTTTCCATATTTCCCGGATCCTACCTATTCGTAAAGCCTCGAATAGGAATGCTGTTAAATCTAGCACTATCTGTGGACCTACCATCGGCACCGCTTCAGAGTATACGCCATCCAGACCAGGTGCGTTTGGAGTTTCAAGCTTCTTAATTGCGACAGCAATTTCTTCTTGACCAGACCGTATCACCAACATCTGATTGTCATATTCGTTATTTACTGCATTTATAAGTTGTGCGTGTATCTCAGCGTCTGTGTTATCGTCAGGAGGCAGGGCAGTTAGCACATATTCTGGTGACTCTCTCCGTCCAGTCGTCATTGAGCTATCCACCTTATGAATTGCGGACATGATAGTAGTTCCCTTAACCTTTTCAGTCAACAATTTATTCAGTCTTTGGCAGATGTCAAATTGCAGGTGTATTCCTTTAGTTTCCTGAAGAAAAGCTTTGAAGCGCGTCTTAATAGCCGTGTATTCATGGAGCCTACTACTGCACTCCGATTGCCCTAGAGTATGTTCGTTCTTCTTCTCGATCGTACCCTTCACCTCAGAGTGGAAAGTTCAAGGCTCTAAGGGATCTTAGTCTGATTGTTTACCTTTTTCCTAGGAATATAAATGTCCTGTGCTCTTTGCAAGAGTTCAGTTAGTAATTGAGCACCCAAATCTACATAAACCGGAAGAGATTCTATTCTAAATACTCCGAGGTAGACAACTAAGCCACCTCAATCAGTTTTAGTGATGCCTAACTCAATTCTGCTTTCCTCAGCTTGTCTTCTGTATTATTGTCATTTCCCTGTTCGACGATAATTGTATTATGGCCACTGTATGTTATGTATTGGAGCACTTGTCAACTATTAATTTTAGCTGCTGACATGCGGTTTGCTAAAGTGACATCTATGTTAGTAACTAAACAAGTTTATTGTTCGAATGGACTCGGCTGGTCTTCCAGATTTAAAACAATGAGCTGTAGTTACTGTATTGCTTCCTTTAGTACATCCCCTCGTTCGTCAGTTTGCCTACTGTGCCACAGAAATGATTATGCATCTGTTGTCACAAGGAGACACGCAACTTGTCTATATAGAGAAACCTGTGAGGAATCCGAAAACGAAGAGAATCCCGTCGCAACGATGAACGCCTTTGTGTTAGTGATTTTCATCTCAATTCACGTATCATGTCTGAGACACTATCTCCCTATTTCGCGATAATACAAAACGAGCTGCCCTTCTTTGTACTTTTCCGATGTCATCCGTCAGTCCCACTTGATGCGGATGCTACACCGCACAGCAATACTCCAGAATATGGCGGACAAGCGTGACGTAAGCAATCACTTCAGTACACCTTTTGCACCTTCCACGTGTTCTGCCAATGAATCGCAGTCTTTGGTTTGCTCTACCCACAATATTATCTATGTGATCGTTCCAATTTAGGTTATTTGTAATTGCAGGCCCTAAGTATTTAGTTGAATTACCAACCTTCAGATTCGTGTGACGTATAACGTAATCGAAATTTAGCTGATTTCTTTCAGTACTCATGTGAATAACTTCCCACTTTTCTTTATTCAGGGTCACTTTTCGCACCGTACAGATATCTTATCTAAATCATTTTGCAAGTCGCTTTGATCATCTGATAACTTTACAAGAGGTAAATGACAGCATCAACTGCAAACAGGCTAAGTAGGCTACTCAAATTGTCTCCTATGCGGTTAATATAGATCAGGAACAATAGAGGGCCTATAACACTTCCTTGTGGAACGCCGGATATTACTTCAGTTTAACTCGATGACTTTCCGTCTATTACTACGAACAGTGACCTTTCTGACAGGAAATTACGAATTCAGGCGCACAACTGAGGCGATACTCCGTAGGCAAGCAGTTTGGTTAGAAGACGCTTGTGAGGAACGGTGTCGAAAGCCTTCTGGAAATCTAAAAGTATGGAACCAATTGACATCCCCTATCGATAGCACTTATTACTTCATGAGTGTAAAGAGCTAGTAGTGTTTCACAAGAACGATATTTTCTGAATCCGTGCTGACTATGTGTCAATAAATCGTTTTCTTCGAGGTGCTTCATAATGTTCGAATACAGTATATGTTCCAAAACCCTACTCCAAATCGACGTTAGTGATATATGCCTGTAAATCAGCGGATTACTCCTACTTCCCTTTTTGGGTATTGGTGTGACTTGAGGAATTTTCCAGTCTTTAGGTACGGATCTTTCTGTGAGCGAGTGGTAGTATGTAATTGCTTCATATGGTGCTATTTTATCATCATACTCTGAGAGGAACCTGATTGGTATACAATCTGGACCGAAGGGCTTGCCTTTATTAAGTGATTTAAGCTGCTTTGTTTCACCGAGGATATTTACTTCTACGTTTCTAATCTTGTCAGTTGCTCTTGATTGGAAGTCAGGAATATTTACTTCGTCTTCTATGGTGAAGGAGTTTCGGAAAACCGTATTTATTAACTCTGCTTAAGTGGCACTATCATCAGTGACTTCACCGTTGTTATCGCGCAGTGAAGGTATTGATTGCGTCTTGCCACTGGTGTTCTTTACGTATGACCAGAATCTCTTTGCGTTTTCTGCCAGATTTCGAGACATAATTTCGTTGTGGAAATTATTAAAAGCATCTCGCATTGAAGTAGGCGCCATATTTCGAACTTCTGTAAAACTTTGCCAATCTTGGGGCTTTTGCGTTCTTTTAAATTTGGCATGCTTTTTTCGTTGCTTCTGCAACAACGATCTGACTCATTTTGTGTACCATGGGGGATCAATACCATCACTTATTATATTATGTGATGTATATCTCTTAATTGCTGTCGATACTATCTCTTTGAAAACATTCCCCACATTTTCTATACTTACACGATCAGATCGGAAGGGGTGAAGACTGTCTCTTCAAAAGGTGTTAATGCATTTTTATCAGCTTTTTTAAACAGATATACTGTGCGTTTCTTTTTCTCCGCAAAATAGAGGAGGAAAGGAACATAAGGAAAACGACGTTTCGAGACATAAGGAAACAAATTCCATGGTGCTAATACAACAAATAATTGAGAATATGTGCCGAATATGTTTCTCTGAGATGAAGAGATTGGTACAAGAGAAGAAATCGCGGTGAGCCGCCACAAACCAGTCAGTAGAATGATGGAAAATGGAAAAAGATGATAACTGGTACGAGCTTAGGACTCCACGAGTATTTTCAGTTTCAGTAAAAACTGCTGCATAAATTAAATTACTGAAATCAATACGATGTAAAAGGTTTAATCTTTTAAGTGGGCATGACGGATAAATCCGGCCCTTGGCACGTTCGCTCTCAGTTCAACGAATATATCGGAACACAGCAACCTGTCGCTTGTAGCTAATGGGAATGATGAATTCAAAGCCGAGACGTACTATGACGTTATTACTAAAGTTTCATCCTACATCAGTTAAAATAATGCATTCTCAAAGTTTTAACGATTTGCAATGTTTTTACTGCCATGGACACAAATTATGGCAGCCCCTGAAGAAAAAACTGCTTTTCGAGTTGTTTTGGAGTTCGCCAACGATTTTCATGGAAAGAATTATTGAATTTACCTCTACACCTGGTATATTAGTTCATATTACGGTGACCAACAGACGAGAAAGCAATCGGTGTTTACGACACAATGTAGGAAAACAAAAACGAGTTCCTTTACGTCACTGAATATGAAAAATTGAAGGAGGGTAACAATTTAACAGCGTACGTCAGCTAGCAGATATTAGTAAAACAGAACCGCAAAAGAGATGTCGTGATGGTCAGCACGTTTCGTGTCAATGCGTTGCATGAAGTAAACGCAAATTTTTTTGCATTTGTGATAAATATGTGAGACGCGTGGCTAGAAGTAGATCACAGTTGCAAAACTATCAAGGGGCCAGGAGCAGCCTGAAAAAAGTTATCAGACCATCACAGACGTTATGTGCGGGGTTGTTTTCCAGTTATCTTGTATTAGGTTCAGGATAGGGTCTGGGGTACCTGCAACATGCACACACACTCACAATAGTGTAATTGGGCTAGGGGTTTGCAATGGGATAAAACAGTTCCTCAAACATTATTGCTATATGGGACATACATCTTGAATCTTTTATGTATATAAGAAGTAGTGACAGCCGCAGTTTATCAGTACTCTATGTAATCAACACATCTGACTGGTAAAAATGCATATCGCCTTTGCTCTGTGGTTATGAAGCCAAATTTTGCAATAATCAGTAAGCATAAAGCTGTATTTAAGATAGCTGAAGTCAATACCCTCTCCTGTGATTTACTGTACTGTAATTGTAACACACCCCACGTCTACCATAATCCATGTGTTTCAGTGCATATAAGAGGTGACCTTGACTGATAGTATTTTAGTGACATAAGTCTCTCTGGATATATTTGGAAGACGAGGAAGAAGTGATCCTGCAAATACTTTGTAGATAGTTTTGGCAGTGAGAGTGAATCTAAATCATCGTTGGACACCAAAGAAACCAAGTCGTGTGGTAGGACAAGAAAAGAAATATTCTTGTACAAAATCTTTATTAATTATTGCCTAGACATACATAAGAAATGTGAAAATAGCTGAACACGAAAGGGCAATACGGGATGTCTGCATTAACTGTAAATTCTGATGGAAAGTGGCCAAACACTGGTGTACATGCAGCTAATGATAGAATCGAGGGTGTCTCTACATTAGTGGATATACGAGAGATTTTTTTCTAAACTTTCCTTCCCAGATGAATTAGCTTAAAGGAAGGTTCGTTATATTGTATCAACATGCTGTGGACTGCAGATTGTGCATTTTACTATTCCACAAGTATTAAGACAAAAGTACCATAAACTGCTATTGTTTCCAAAAATAATTTTATTTTGCAGGTCTTAATAAATAGAAGAAAGGTAGCAAATAGACTTAACCCTTTCCCTATAAAAGAAACTAATTCTTCAAGTCTAGTTAACGAGAAAACTGAAAATGGAATAGATCGACATAAGAAAAACAAAAGCGAAAATTGGGAAGATTTGGCGGAAACATTTCCCATGAAGGAAAGTTATAAACTGCTACTCGAAAATGCAAGGCTTACAAATTACTTTAATTTGTTGAATCTCTGCATATTAGTCTAATTTATTAGACACAGTTCCTGAGTTTTCGTCAGTCAGTCAGTCGGCAGTTGATGGTTGGAGTGCTGACTCATTATCTGAGTATCCAGTTATGCTGGCAACCGATGTGATATATATAAGGATCATATCAACCTATACCACATCAACAACAGCCTGAAGATGGCGCATTGAAGCGCTGAAACTGGTTGTAACAAAATAAAATAAAATCATAACAACGGCTGTAGGTGTTTTATTTTGTCGCAATAGTAAACGGCCGTCTTCCCAGAGACCTCCTGCCAATAGCATGGACATACAAAAACAATAATCCGCATGTCGTTAGCCATGTGTCGACATCCTGTCCTCGGACACCCATTGTGTATAATGGCGTTCGTTGGACACATTTTACTTTAAACTCGCTTGCCCGGTGTCGGCGGATAAACACGATACTACAGTGGCTATGTTATTCCGAATTACAGTGAAAAATTCCCTCGGACATGCATGCATGTCCTAAGGAACAGGCACTTCGACGACTACAGCCGTTATGAAATGCAAGAAATTTATTCACAGTTGCGAATATGGACAACCATCAGCTGTATAATAGAATGACGACAGTGAAAGCCTCTGCCTGACCGGAACTCAAAACCGGATTTCCGGCTTATCGCAAGCGGTCACCTTATCGTTTGACTATCCGAGCAGAACTCATGGCCAGAACCGAACTACGATAGATCGTGAGCCACATGTCTAAATCCTGTACCCGTACGTCCACTATGTACAAGTGTCAGTCAATAATTAAAGAGACAAAATGGTCTGGGGAAAAACTGTTAGTAGGGCAAGTTTGATACTTTCGTGGCTATGAGTTGGTATCACTAGGATGAGTCCTGATCAGCTGATGTATAAAAATTGTTTTGTTTATAACGCCAAAAATACATCTCAAAATGGCGAGTCCGCTTCAAACGTCCACATAAGTTGAACAACGTTCTGTTATTCGTTTTCTTTCTTGCTGAAGGCGAGAAACAAGAGAATATATACTGTAGACTGTCTTAAGTTTATGATGAGCGTTGTTTAAATCGATAAAAATTTTACAAGTGTGTAGAGCAGTTCAAAAATTTTCTCTACTCAGTGACAGACCAACACCGATCTGGCCGACCTGTTGCAGTTTCCACTCCCTCACTTGAAAGTCGAATTGATGTCATTATTCGTGCCGACCGTCCTTGTGACCGGGAAATGATAGTTGATAAGGTTCAAGTTAGTGCTGACACAGTTCATAACATTATCTGTAACAAGCCGAAGTACCGCAAAACATGAGCAAAATGGGTCCCAAAGGAGTAGACGCGGCTACACTAGGAAACTAGGTTGAGAGTGTGCACAGAGCTAAAGGAACGTTATGAAAGGAAAGGTGAGCACTTCTTCAGCAAACTTTTAACTTTTGATGAAACTTGAGTTCGCGATTATGAGCCAGAATCAAAAAGACAAAGCATCGAGTGGAAGCACACCAACTCACGAGTTAAGAAAAAATTCAAAGCCAAGCATCTGTAGGAAAAGTCATGTTGACGTTGTTTTGGAATACTGAAGGTCAAGTTTCTTGTGATTATCTCGAAGAGCAGCGTAGAATGTACAGCCAATATTACTCCTATTTGCTTTTAAACAACATGAAGCCAGCCATAAGAGAGAGATGTCGTAGATCTGAGAGGAGAGGTGTGATTCTCCAGCAAGACAACGCAAGTCCTCATATTGCTCATCTAGCCCGTGAAACCAACGACAGAATGGGCTGGAAAGTACAGCCTTACAGTCCTCATTTAGCACCTAGTGATTCCCATTTATTTAGTGCACTGAAGGAGGCATTACGTGGGGAGAGGTTGCAGGACAACGAGGACGTGAAAGATTTTGTCGGAAATTGGTTCAAACATCAAGATAAAGATTTCTTTGCAGCCGGAATAAAAAACCTTATAGCCCGTTGGAATAAGTGCATAAATGTTCAAGGGTATTATGTTGAAATGTAGGAAAAGTATTGTTTTGTAAAAATAAACTTTTTTTTTCTCCAGACCAATTTGTCTCTTTTATCATTGAATGACCCACGAATATTCCCATACAGAGGAGGCATTTTCCTTGAAAGTCAGCTGCTCAGTGCCGGCGGATAAATGCACTACTGCAGTGCTTGTGTCATCCCAATTACGATGCAAAGTTCCTACGGACAAGCACGCATCCATGTCCGAAGATACTCGAACTGCGGCGACTACAGCCGGTATAAGATACACGAAATACATTTGCAGTATATTCTCGGCAACAAATAGGTTCAATGGCTGTCTGGACGTCAAGATGTACTCACATCAAATACTCGTATCCTTATTGAAGTATTACAATGTATTACAACCATGTAACCATGATCCCTTAATCGGAACAGCATTACGACCTAATATAGGAAGAACGTAACGGACTGCTGGTAATAAGCTCCTGATTCGGCTACATACCTAGCTGTAATAGAAATAATCAAAGTAGATCCATGGCACGATAGACAGAAGATATATACTCGCATAGCTCTGAGCCCACGTGATCCCATCGTTTGACAGAACTTCACAAACCACGAAATTGTCAGCGGAATTTGAGGGAAACTTTAACGTCTACATCAGCACTTCAGCTACATTATATTGTGTGGCAGAGGGTAGTTATGGTATATACATAACTTTTTAATAATCCTACCTGATAATGGTCCGACTGATGAACAATACTCAAGAAATGCCGAACGAGTCTTTTGAAAACCACTTCGCTTGTGGAAGAGGTAATTCCCTTCAGATTGTTCTAGGATATCTTAGATACTCCTCTGCTTCTCTATGACAATTTTTTAATTGGTCTTGCCTCTTTAGTCCACATATGACAGATATTCTGAGGTATTTTCCGGTTGTTATTGTATCCAATGTTTTATTGCCAAACTCGTAACCTATGCACGTGCAGGACATTACATTTATTTACTTGGAATGTGAACTAGACCAATTGTGAACTGTTTGCATGTCTTCCCGCAGTTCGATACGGTTGTCTGTTGTTGCAACCTTCCTGTAGACAACAGCTTCGTCTGACAACCGTGCCGGACAGCTTACGACGTTATCCTCTACGTCATTTACATACAGAGTATTGCAAACATTAATAGCTCTGTAGAGCTCCCCTGGGCTACATCTATCGATTTTTTCCCTTTAAGTTACAACTCTTATTACTGTTTGCTAGAACGTCCTGAAACCAGCCATTTGATCCGTCTACTCGATAAGCTTTTGTCAATGGCGTTTCGCGCAGATTTTTCTAGGCGTTCACTGGAAGGTTGTCTACAAAGTTTCAAATGACTAACACACATGGTTTAATAATAGTAAAAAAGAACTACTCTACGGAAATACATTTACTTTACGATTGACTTTGTCTCGAATAATCCATTCTCCGCTCATAAGATCAGAGATTCTGTCAGTGAAGCATTCATTCAATTCACTGATTTCTACAATGCTGCTGACAATGTCCTTCTCGATTGAGAGCGCTGCTACTGCTCTTAGCAGCTGCTGACTCACAGCACGAAGCAGAAAACCTTCAGGTCCGCGTCAGACGATGTCGCCGTTATGGTAACAGTCACTTTCAGGAGTTTCGTTGTGTGACTGCAATATTTCTGCAATTCATTTAAGAATAGGGATTCCAGAAATTTCTAAACTCATTTCTTGTGTTTGATATCAGAACTTTTGTTCTCAGTTTATTGCCTTCAAGGATGGGATTTGTTTTGCAAGACGCCTGTAGCAATATTTGCAGAAAGTGACCTGCATACAACACACACTTTTCGGAATTAAATAAATTTGCAGCTACGACATATCTGGTAAATTAAAAGCTTTCAGCAACTTGAGCGACAATGTTATCTCACACATCTTTCGAAAAAGCCGTTATTTAATTCATTTTCCTGTCCATATCTCTGTGCAAGCTGCAGCAGCTCTCTGCATGTGGAAATCATGTCAGATACGTTAGCTCGATTATATTTTTGCAGTCTTCTACCCCTAGTTGTACACACAGTGGCTCAACTATTCATTTTTGTAATTGGCTGTACAATGCTGCATGATTGTAAATACAGACAACCAAAATTGAAATGCTGGTGCCTTCATTTCAGACGTTGCCCTGTTGGTGAAATAATTCTAGTGGTTTGTCGAGATGGAATCTCAGTTTTCTCCAGGCATTCTACAAGTCACTATTTTCATACACAACTTGCACAGTCCTTGATTTAAAATTCCACCTTGAGTAGGAAACATGGCAGACTTTCTTACTCAGTACGTCAATAACACACTGTGAAGAATGTAGGAAAAACTAAGAATCTCACTAAAGTCAATGAAATATCTTCTAACGTGCCTATTTGCCTCTCGGCTTAGGTTAAAATCAGATCCTGCGTTTCGGCATAAAAGTGAACTACATAGGCATGTTCAAAATGTTTATTCAGAAGAGTCTGTGCACCTGAAAGACGACCACTCATGACACCCGTGCAATTGTAGCTCTGAGAAATAACTATACTCTGCTTTCTCTAAGCGATTATCCTAAAGTTTTTGAACTCTGTTCGCGAGGTGTCTTGAATGTCAAAGACCTTGCTACAGATATCACGTTAGAGGAAACATATCTGACTATTATGATAAAAAGTGAAATTCTTGAAATATCATTGTCGTACCTACGCTAACTGGTACAGAATCAGTGACAGCAATTTTCTCTTTGCTCTGACACAGTAAACATCCATCATACAAGAAAGAATAAAATTTTGAATATGTTTACATGTGCCTTTGAAAACAGCAGCCTTCTAAAGATGATCGTTACTTACAGTATCAGGTCCAGCAGTGATACCTAAATGAAACCTAGAAGACGTTGGGAAATTCCTGGATTTGATGAGTTGCTGCATCCATAATTTCCAAGAAGTGCAAGCTCAGAAACACAATAAACTACAACAGATCACAGAGTGTTTAACGATATTGGCGAATCTGATCATTGTGCCTAGAACCTGTGTATCGGCAGAATGACTGATGCTTGCACAGTGACAGATGGTCTGGATGCTGGTTCGTTCGGGTACGTAGTTCCAATTTTCATCCACCAGAGAACAGTAGTGCACTGACACATTCAAGAAACAGGTCAAGAGCACGTTTTTGCGAATTATTCTGTTTATTTCATGAAGCCCTTTTGTTTATTTATCGCTGTACAGTTTTGTATATGCTTTTAGTAGTGTCAGTGATGCGCGAATGTGGTGAAAATTAAACATGTAGATCACTGTTCTACTGAAGGACGTTGTACGATGGGGAATTATTTAACAAAATATGTCAAGTAAGTTTATGGTAAAAGGAAAGCTAATTCGAGTGCAAAATGAAAATAGTTAATAACTTAAAGTATAAACAAAATATCAGAATGCTAAATATTTATTTCGGGAAAAAGTATAGTTCGAAAGCATGTTATTTGTTGATTGGTTGGTCATGAAAAGCGCGGACTAACAAGAGAGTATAATGTTTTTCTATTGGCCTTAAAAAAAAACTGACCAATCAGAACAGAGTATTCTTCGTTCCTCATTTCTCTTGGAGATACAGAAAGCTTTCAGCAGTCTAGAGTACTCGTAGCACAACCTTTCAATGATACGGTCGTGTGTAGTAAGAGCTCCGAAGTAAGTTATAATTTGCCGGTTATCGTTGTGCTACTCTCCTCAAAAGTGCTTTAAGGTGAAGGCAATGTGCTTTTTAGAATGTACGGATTTTTAAGCAGTTTACTGTATGAGAAAAGACAGTAATTCCTCGTGGCATATTGAGCAGATTGGTGACTAAAAACTTGCGTGCATTAAACACCGAAAACTTAATAGCATGGCGAGCATTTTCATTTAAGAACAATCCGTGCTTAGTGCTTAGTAGATTTCGGGAAATACGTTAAGATATACGTGCTAACGTGAATCAAAGTATTTTACGCATACTGTGTTAAGATTAGCACGGTCTTAGAAGTGTACGTGTACAATATCAATGTTAAGAATATAGCAAAGTTTTGCCAGTACTTCCACCTTTCACTTGAAATTAAGACCTTTTCCCGATTCTTGGTATAGTTACGTTGTATGATGCCCGGTGCGAATTGAAATACCGTAGTATTCCGCTCGGCTTTCATACCGCCGATCTGCTGCTGCGAGTTCACTGGTAGCTGCAGATAAAGGACGGAAGGAGCCGCGCCGCAGCAGTGTCTTCCCACTGGCTGCATACAAGCTCTATCTAGTTGTTGTGTAAAACCACTTTCCCTAAAATATTGTGATCTGGACAAATCCGTCTTTTTTTCTTTTTGTCTTCTGTGACAAATGTCTGAAATCATCAACGCCTCATAACTAAGTACTTTTCTGTCATAGAGGCAGAAGAATGGATGATTTTAAATTTAAAATTTTTATGTACCGTAGTATTCTGTCAGATGAATATTTCTGTGGGATCCACTGCTCCGCTTGCCACAAGACGAACCAACGCTTGCTCGTACTTTGTTCACTAAACGAGAGTGCGACAGGGCGAAGTGAAGGAAAACAGCATTAACCTGGGCCTCGTTCTCTTCTGCTGTATCTCTTATTGACGATGATATTGAACTGAATGTCTCTGGATGTCTGTTTGTGCAATCCGTAATGATTTTTGTAGAAAATCTTCCTCGATCTCGAAGAAGGTCGTAATGCGTGATCATGAAACATGTTCCACATTTCCAGAACCGAACGGAGTCAGTGTAATAGGCCAATAACTATGTGTGTTTATTGAAAACGCGGTTGACCTGCCCTTTTTTCCAGTCGCTTAGGGCCTTTCGTTGGCCAACAAACTACGAGAAGTTGCTGTTCAAAGAGGAGCTATGACCAGTACTCCATTCTTCGGCTGCGTATATTCCTGTGTGTGATTTCTGTTCTAAAGGTACTAGAAATTTGCGTACAGTAAACGTATCTCATGGCTCACCACATGTAAGTTCTCATTGCTCTGCGGGGTAGTAAGGAACTGGTGCTATTGAAAGTGGGCATTAATGTTAGACTAGAAAAGTTAATTTGAGCTATTGCTTCTTGGATTATTCATTTGTTAGTATGTTGGCAACACCAGGGATCGTTTCAAAAACAGCAGCATTTTGCAAAAGAAAGAGGCTCTGAGCACTATGGGACTTAACTTCTGAGGTCATCAGTCCCCTAGAACACACATCAATGCCCGAGGCAGGATTCGAACTTGCGACCATAGCGGTAGCGCGGTTCCAGACTGTAGCTAATAGAACCGCTCGGCCACCCCAGGTGGCAGAATTTTGCACAAAAGCTACAAAATTCAGAGCTTAGCGCTGTGCGGTGAATAGAGGAACGAGTTTATTGGTATGGAGCCTTCCAACAACATACACCCAAAGCGAAAACTATGGGAACGGCAAAACTGCATGCGTCTCGGAGGGACATATATTCCTCATGAGATGCCTCCCGTATTACGAGCATGGAGATGTCTACCGCCAACAGGATGAAACGGAAAAGTGTATCAACTGCAGAGGCTGATGGTTGTTTCAGTAGACAACATTCTGTCCGCACGATACAATCATCGTCAGTCACTGCAGTGCAGAACTGCAGTACTATGGCGTTAATTTAACGAGTAAAATAAACTGACTTGGGAAAGACAGAATGCAAGTGATGTGACAAAACAGTAATTGTCTCGACCTGAAACTATGATATCACCTGTCGGGCTTGAACTGTGATGTATTGGTGTTGTGGCGGGTGACGTCACACGTGTGCGGAGCGTTGGTTTGTTTTCGTTAGGGACGTTTGTATTGTCACCTGATGCTGTGTTTGTAGTCTATATTGGATATATACATAGTGGTGCAAATTTTGATGGAATGAGCATGTTACTGGATCAACCAGTTTAGTTACTTAAGAGAAAGATGAGTTTACGGTGTTCTCAGCTTACGCTCCTAATCAACTAGAGTTTAAACGTTATCTTTGGTTGTCTTGGTAACGTGAGTACACAGTGATTACAACTTATGTGAACTTCGGCACATATTTTTTTCAAAGGTGAGCCAGCCTGTAATGTAATGAAATTAATAACTTAGCGAATACTAATAGTAATATTACTGAAATAAGGAACGCTGATAGATCGTCAATAAAGAAAAACGAATGTCTTCAGAAGGTTATGGTAAATGAAGACTGGTTATTCTAACGTAAAGTGTGAAGAACGTGATGTTAGTAATTGAAAGCAATGTACAAAGATGTAGCAGAACTAGTTGAGTTGGGTTGCCTACAGAATGAAGTCGCCAGATCCAGTTTAGCGCGTAACAACTCACACAAAAAGTATTTACGAGTAATTTCAGGGATTTTGCAATTTTCTGTTGAGCTGTATAGGTGAACACATGTTACTGAATTTTATCCATCTCGCAATTTAAATCTTTCTGTATCGGTATTGGAGTATTCGTTGTTGTTACCATATTTCGTTAACTTTCGCGATATTTGCTACCTGTGTTGGTATTACTTTTTCGCTTTCTATACTGATATTTCTGTTTGTTTTCTGTATTGGTGTCTGGCTTTTAAGTTAGTTTATATTTACAGAGTGATATCTTCGATACCAGTTGAAATTATCTAATTTGATGCTTTATTTTTGCATTTTCGATGCAGACCTCTGCATGCTATTCTTCATCGTATTCTTCCGGCTGCTTTGTTTTGTATACGCCAGTATTTTTGGGGCTCTGTGGCTTTTACTTGAGAATATAACTCCCCAGATTCCCCTTCAGGCCCAATATTTATTATTTCGAATTTTTAAGTTTCTGAATTATTTTTTATTTTGGTTTTATAGGAACTGTTGAATATGACGTCCTAATCGCCATTTTTAAATCAAAGTTGTGTTGCATCTTGAGGCTAGTGATGATGTTATTTATCAAAGTGGACGGGTGTTATCGAAGGCTCTCGTCTTCCCCAATAATTCACCATACTTGAGACACAGTGCCATACCCCCGGCCACGAGAGTTCGCCCCTGTTTGGTCTTAGGAGGGGAGGGGCGCACACAGCGCCGGCTGGAACCTCCACATGAAATCACGCCGGCCACAGCTGTTATTCAGTTTAATAAAGACGTAATGCGTTTTTACGTCGCAGGCTGACAGTTTTTGGACGGGTTAAACGCTCGAGCGTTGTGATGTGGTGCTGTAACGACATAACAACACAAGCTTTCACCCCAGATGTAAGCATTCCCGTTATACAGTAGCAGGCAAGCATAAGTTCTCTACATTCTGTAATTTCCTACAGGCGATATTATCGAGTGCGCTACTGCCAAGGCACCCATGTTGATTAGTTTGATTCTGTTTAGAGCGAAGATAACAGAATATCTTGTAGTAGTGAATCCTGTCGTAGGTGATCTACAGATGAGCAGGATGAAGCCAGAGCATTGTCGTCTTGGACTACTCTTTCATGGGCTGAGTTACTTACGAGAGTGCATACTGTGGAAAGTCATTTTGACTTCTTATGGGAATTTTGTGGATTGTCACCAGGAGACGTGTGTGGAACTCTTTTAAAAACGACCAACGTTTATTTCCCGTTTTTATTATAGGACTATTCTACGAAATGTACGAAACTAGTACGATCAGGAAAAACACGTAGTTCGTTAGATGCCAACTGACGATACATCAGGGTATTATTTTGGTCCCGTCCTGGGTTGAAGAACACACGCTACTAGTCACTGTTACCGAAAATTATTGAAGTTTAATTACTGTTGGCGATTACTTTGATTTTTGCAGTGTTATGTGTCATGTGATTGTTGTGGATTTTACAAAATGCAGTAGCTTTGTTTTCACAGTTTGGCTTAGGAGGCCAAAAGTTTCCTTGTGAGACACTCACAGTTTCTCTGAGAGATTGCTACAGAGTATCCGACAATCGCAGTGGAGGAGTGCTCCAAGCTGCTACTGATTTGGATATTATTGTATAGTTCGACACACTTTCACACTCGACGGCAAGGCTGGCCAGGGTGGCCGAGCGGTTCTAGGCGCTACAGTTGGAACCACGCGACCGCTACGGTCGCAGGTTCAAATCCTGCCTCGGGCATGGATGTGTGTGATGTCCTTAGGTCAGATAGGTTTAAGTAGTTCTAAGTTCCAGTGGACTGATGACCTTAGCAGTTGAGTCTCATAGTGCTCAGAGCCATTTGAACCATTTTTTTCGACATCAAGACGTCTCAACATTCCATTTACTGTGATGGAATCAGGAACTATTTGCTGGAAAGGTAGTTATATATGACCTAGTTAACGAATAATAACTTACTACGCGTACATAGTGTTGTTAAGTAAAAGTGCAACAGTATTCGTTACATGGGAGCTTTTCAGATTCTAGTAAAATAATACAAGTAAGTGTAGCCATTCTGAAACTAAGACCGTATTTGAGCTCGTAAATCCAACAAAGAACGGTTTTCAAGCAGCACTGGAGCGTTCTCATATAACGAGTTCTGACAGCTGCCATCTAACAACTTTGTGTCGAATTCACCTGAAACACCGCAAAAAGGGTAAAGTATCGTTATATGAATAACTACACCAGCAACAGAGATGCTCAAAAACTTTCACGAATTAGTAATTACAACCTGGAGATTTATCGATTTGCCTTGTGTTAATCCCCACTTACGAGTGAACCATGACTTTGGTTTTATTTCAGATACTTCACTGCACATTCAAATGGCCGTAGTAACACTCTCATAGAATTTAAACTTTCGTCTAAGTTTTCTTCAGATTTTATTTTTATTTCCTTTCATTATCCTTCAGTTAATGTAAACCAACCGTTCACAAATTTAGCTAACTTTTACATCATCGGAATATGAGATACCTATGTTCGTCCATCCATTTAACAAGAGGGTCGTCCAGTACCTTTAAATTCTACGGCTTCGTGCGCTGTGTTATATTAACGTCACCAGTTTCCACTTTTGATGTAACAGATCAGAGCCCTCCCGATAGGATCGTCTACTCCCATGTAATGTTAGCAAACAGGGGGAATCAGTGAAGTTTTATTCCTAGCGGACCTGAATATCATGTAGCCCACATATGTTTCTAGTGGGGCTTATTAAATTTAAATTGTATCGAATGAAGAATAAGCTAAAATGCATCAGCTTATTTGTTGTGGTGGCAATATATTTAGAAAATACGTTAAAATGGTACATACCAGCAATCTACTGAACGAAATCACAAGAATAAGCAAATTCAGGAGGTGTGTACCTAACTTTTTCGTAACTATTAGGAAGAGAGTTATTGAAATGTACTAGTCATAGTGCTGTTCAAGGTAGAATAAAAGTGTGTAGAGTTGGAGACGATGTATGCTTGTATTCAGCAGTAGACGGTTTTGCTATCACATTATTCTGGAAAAAAAGATATTCCGGTCTGGCAGACCTTAAGCACAGTGTAACCAAGAACATTCTGAAAGTTATTTAGAAAACTTTGACGAATACAATTCTCATTACTATTCCATTATCGTACTGCATAACACCGAGACATCTTAAAAAGAAAAATTATTTGTTTCCCCTTATTTTGTTTCCATATCTGTAAACTATCAATTGCAGTACCGAACTACCTATTAATTTTGTAGTATGTCACCTTATCCTAGTCTTTTGTGCTGTAGACCGTGAGTTGTTACCTGCCATTTCCATTTTTTATGTATTCCTTCTACTGTTAGCAGCTACTATGAACAATATTGTGCTTTATCATAGAGACTAGAAAATACTCCTTCTTTCACTACTGAATTTACATGTGTGTACCAAACTTTCTCGCCTAAAGGTACTAGGCATTTCAGAAGTCTATAATATACAATATATTTCTAATCACTTTTTATCTACGCATAATTTAAGCTGCAACTAACTAAAAATGGTCCAAATATTAACAATGTTATCATGAAATCATTACTAGGTTTAAGCCACACGTCCTGATTTCGTCATATTTACTATGCAACAAACATTCTCTGTATCACTTTTGCTTCTTTTGTGACTGCGTTATTATTTCACACAAAAGTCCTTAGAAACATGTAAAGTAAGTAACTTATCATTGTTATCTAGTGAAGTACGTTAAAATTCCCCAAATATTATTAAACTATTTCATTATTTTTGAGGCAGCATTCCTGTGTCAATTTCGTCGGGTTGAAGTTAACTGTACAGCCATCAATATTGCGTAATACTTTAGACTGTGACAAAATCCTAGCGTCAAGGTGATCCAGACTTATGTGCTGCGCATCTGGCTCATGTCGTACCCCCATAAATCTCCCAAAAGACTCTTCTTTAGTTTTGGTGAAATAAATAAAAAATGAAATAAAAACGTGCCTTCTGCAACAGCATTTTCCTCTGCAACATTAGCCCCAAAAGTAAATTTTAACGTCATTACAAATCATAGTGCTTAAGGGCCAAAGTATAAATAGCAGCGGTGATGAACTCTCTCTGTATTCTCAGTCGATCTTAAGGCAGCATTAATTTCTTTGTTTACTCGTTTGAGGTTACATCCACATGCTAATCAATTGTTGTTTGCCAATGCAGTTCAGTGAATTGCGACATCAGTTTGATTTCACTAAGCGTGCTTCTGTTATAAGCAGCATCTGAGTTTGTTTACACACCTACTACTTCATAAACAGATACACAGATAAGCCAGAATGTTATGGCCGCCGATCTACTGTCGATATAAATCCGATCAGGCGATATCAGAGACACATGGCGAGGAATGACTGCTAGTCAAACAAACGCACGGTGCATGTTGTATATCACAAGGGCAAGAGCGTGATGGAATGGAGTGTGTTGAGTGGTTCGATGAACACAGTCCCGATTTCCAGTTGATGTGTTGGCTCTCCTATCTCGACACATCTAAACCCGATCGAAGACATCTGGGCATGTGGCGTCAGAGCTCATGGCACCCCTCCCCGGAATTTAAGGATTTAGGTGACTTGTGTGTGCAGATGTGATGCCAGCTCCGTCTAAGGGATTCAAGTGTTGATTACCTTTTAGTTCCTGCGTGTGTAGTGCCATATTACTTGTGGCTCACTGTGTTGAATAGTAGATGTCGGGATTATGGAGACTACTTTGTTGTCCTTAGGAGCAGTGATTTTGTAGTCACTCTAGTCTTTTGAGTGTTATCATTAATGTCATTGATTTTCCTCCTCTTTTTAGAAATATACTTAGTGTCAATGATATTTCTGTTAAACGTAGTTGGCAAATGGTAATGTTGCACAAAACAGTTTCTTCCATTTCCATCGATGGAGATGTAATGACAGATGCAGCTCGCATCGGGGACAGACTCGAACGAGTTTTATTCCGAAGAACCTTCCATTTGTTTCCATTAATCTACTAAGAGGAACCACCGAAATGTAGATCTTGTTGGTCGGAAGAGAATATGAACCACAGTCAACCCCAATGCGAGTCGTCTACACTACCACAACGCCGCATGTTGCAAATAAAACAAATAACGAGACTTGTTATATCATCAATCCAAAGGTTTATTCGATTGGTAACTGTGCTTTACGGTCAACATTTCAACAAGTGACCGAGCCATCTTCTTCAGGTCGTGTGACGTTCCCTGACTGGTTTGGGTCCAAGCAGCGAGAACACATTAGTGCAAAGCATTTTCTTCAGATCGTGAGACGTTTCCTGACTGATATGAGTCAAGCAGAGAGTACATTACCGCAAAGTTCGCAGCGCATGAAGTTGATCGCTGGGACGTCCGTCGAAGTAATGTGCACAAAATGAACACAACAATTCGGCCTAATACCCGGAAGCAGACCAGTAACTAGTACCATCTTCGAGAGTAAGTTATCATGTCATGAGAAAACGAAAAATTCACTTTGAAACCAAATGCTACTATTCCTGATACTGTTCGCATTTATACTAACCGGAGCAGGACGGACTTCTTTCTCTTCCTGCAGCCGCTTCTGCAGAATCTCCTCAAAAAAGGCGTCCAACGTGAACTGACGCTCCTGTTGGAAAAGAACTTATTAGTTTTATGTCATCCAACATGTGCAGTAATCCAAAATTAATACTAGTTTCTATCATATAAAAGTCCAGGGTGAACTGACGCTCCTGTAAGGAAAAGAACTTATTAGTGTGATTAGTCGTAGAGCATGCTTGGTAATTCAGAGATGGCACTAGTTCTTTACATATACATGTTTTACAAATTATTACATTTATTTCGAATTTTTGGCCTAGAGGCAGTGATAGTGAGTATTCACTGACTATCTGTAGTATCAGCTAGAAATCTGTTCTTCCGATTTTCACTACCATTCTCCTACGCATTATGAGTTAAACTGGAATTACATAGGCCTACAATGTAACTTCTTGAGCCACGGTCTTTTTATTACGAGCTCCTCCTCGTTCTTTGTCTGTAAAGAAAATTAAATGAGACTGTAACAAGTTTTGCTAACAGTTCCTGTTAATCTGTTCTCTGACTACACTGTACATTTCCTTTGGTCAGTCTCATATTAAACACGGATAGCAGGTAACTGGTTGGGCAACCAGATGATCTGCAATGTCGTCTTCAACCAGTCGATCGCGTTGGCAGCATATTTAGTGCGCCTCTGCCCCTAGAATATTTTTCACCATAATTCTTTTCAAATGGAGAGGGATGTGACCTTTCTCAAGCATCTCACATAGTTATTTGCTCAGTGTTAACAAAGACCACACCCAATTTACCGGAAAGATAAACGGTTAGAATCAACTGTCCATGTCTGGGGTCAGTGTTAAGTTTAATGGGCTTCAATACAATTGTCAGAATTGTTTAAACAGCATTCAGGTTCGATTATCAACATTAGCTTACCTAATGCGACAAGTCCGGATATATTGTGGTAATAACACGGAGGAGAGGATCTAGGGCCAGTGGGATCCAGGGGAAAGAGCCAGCATAATGCAGCAAAGGAGCCCTGCAGGGAACACAGCGAGAGACACAGTGTGAGGCTACCCTGCAGGTCAGAGAATATACGACTCTGACATGCTAAAGGCTTTTTCTAAGGGCATCATACTCAAGTTTTAGAATGACTACTATTGTGAACTGTTGAGTGACTAGCACATCCCACTTCGCTCCAGTGATCAACAAATCCATCCAACCATTAGTGACATACATTGCCGCCGGTATTTTGTATCTGATCACGATCCAGAAGAGCAGTATGCTAACCACATGCTCCTCCATACAGTGACGTCTATCGTCTGATGATGACGAGGCAGTCGATCGGTACCTTTGGAACTTCAGAGGAATAATTGGACAGAGTTAGGTAGTTAGGTGGTATTTTATATAATCGTCACAATCATCACTCGTGCAGAGATCCCTATCTAAGACGTGTTATTTACAATGACGTGTCACATGGGATGTTTATAGCAAAAAATTTTTCATGTACAGTAAATCGTGACAGTCTGACCACGTTATGTACAATCAGTTAGCTCTCAGACTTTACTACTTTGCGTGCTATGTCACTGCAATATAACGTGGCTCACCTTTACAGTACCCCGAACAGCGATCAAGTTGTTCTCCAGTCGCAGACCCTCGTCTTTCTCCCCTCCCAAACACCGGGAGAAAAACTTCTTCATGCGGCGGAACATTGCTGTAACGATAACAAACAGCACATTAGACATGACCAGACCGTGTCTACGAGTAAGTTTTGCAGCAATGTCTCACAACTAGATCGCAAGAAAACCCTGGAACCGTGACGACATGTCTGTAACCTTAGCTTTTGTAAAAAAGCAGCTTCTTGCATCAAAAACGACATGTACAATCTATATAATTGATTGAGCTTATACATTTTTACTAGTCGAGAATTAGTTACTTTAATTTAGTGTCAGTAATTCGTAGAGCATGAATCAAAACAATAACAGTAATTCGAAGTTTAGCAATCGCGTGTTCATTGAGTGGTACTTTTACTCTGAAGAGAATAAATTTGTTTTGATAGCAACTAGCTGAAGGCTTATCTATTAGACTAAATTTAATTAGCAAGTCATTACAATACTACAATAGTTTCAGATTTACAGCTGCTTCGCCGGCCGGTGTGGCCGTGCAGTTCTAGGCGCTTCAGTCTGTAACCGCGTGACCGCTACGATCGCAGGTTCGAATCCTGCCTCGGACATGGATGTGTGTGATGTACTTAGGTTAGTTAGGTTAAAGTAGGTCTAAGTTCTAGGGGACTGATGACCACCGATGTTAAGTCCCATAGTGCTCGGAGCCATTTGAACCATTTTTTTGCAGCTATTTCAGATATTACAACTTCAGATTTTGTCATCTGTTACAGCATGATATGCGGAATATCTTCCCTGGGGCAGGAACAAGAATTTGTTTTTTATGTGTGTTGGTGGTGGGATGAAGTTACTAATTAATAACTACGCTACAATCCGATGGCTATACCTTCCGCGGTATATGACGAGAATACAATTTTTACGGCTATCCATATTACCGAGTCAGTATATTCTTTCAGGGCAGCACTGTCCCTTCTTTGTGTCAGTCATCGAGAACCCTACATCTGAATTACACTTCATTGCCATGTGGGCTAAACAGTAACGTGTACAACGTAATAACTATATCTGTGGTTGAAATTTACCCATCAGTTTCTACATGAAGAAAACTTAAAAATAGCTTATAAACAGCTAATAGGTTTAACATTTGACAGTGCTCTAAGATATTAACTGTACTTCCTTAAGTGACAGGAAAAGATAATATTTTTGCCACAAATCCATGTCAACTCAGTATGACACTACACAGCCGGAACCTGTTTACGACTTTTCTTTTTCACCGACGGCAGAAGATAAAAGCATGAACCAACGATAGGACATACCGTATGTATGTGTAATCGAAAAGGAGCGTGATAGGTGACACCATTCTATTTGTGAAACTAAGCTATAAATTTGAGAATACATCATTCCGCCAGTTGAACATTGGCAAAAACTCAGTGAGGATATCTCTCACTACAAGTCAAGCATTTTCGGAACTTTCTGAAGTTGCATTACATATTGGAAAAATGTACTGGAATGTAAATCGAGAACTGTTTTCCTTTTCCAATTCAGTACCATTACTAGTAACATTTTGCGAAGTCACATCACACTGCTTCGTAATGCTACAGTATTCTGACACTTCTCCACTACATACATAGTCATCTAAAAGCTTATTCGATGTTCTAATTGCAGATGTATACTGAAAATAAATACGTGACAAATCAATGGCTCTTGCCTCTTGGTGAGTATAGTCTATATACCTCGCTTCTGAAACAGAGCATTCGCTTCATTCAAAGCTTCTAAAGCTCCCCAAGAACTTGTTCTCGAAACACAAAATCCAACACTAAAACGCCTGAATCAAAATTATAGAATCTTTTACTCAAGAACTCAAGAAACTAATTCGTTTCGATACTTCAACTACTCCAGAGAATACGGAAGTCATTATTATGCAATGGTCCACCACAGTTAAGCTGATTTTTGTTAGCAAACCCTGCGAACAACGTTAGGCAGCAACCTCGATAACTGCAGAGAACAACGTTGTACTGGAACGTCGATATCAATGGTTAAACAAGAACTGCTATGAAAATTTTCAGTAATTTGAATCTATGTAAGACGAAATAATCATGTTTTAGCACTGACAAATATGCAGCGGAGTCTTGAATGTTGAAAACGTCCGTACAGTTAATAAACTCCCAAGTGATCTAACAGTTAACAATACTCAGAGATAGTGCTTTAATTTCCTTAAGCAACAGGGAAGTAAGAATCTCATATTATGGTGCCAAGTCAACTCTGTATAACTCTACACAGTTGTAACCAGTTTCCAACGTGTTTTCTTCTTCGCCGACGGAAGATAAGTCTAGCAGGATAACCCTGCAACGATCATAGGCAATATGTAAGTGTAATCGACGAAACAGGAAGATCGGTTACACTGGTTTCATTGTGAAAGCAAAAATTAAATGTAAATAGAGACCGCTCCGAGTCTACTACAACAACCACAGAAAACTTTTACTAACAGTCCGATTATATTATTGGAGAAGGCGATAACAAGGTAGACTATTATGGTCGAAAACAAAAATAAAAAATATTTTGTAGGGAAGGCGTTGTGCAGCTTTAATGACTGCTGCAGAAACTGACTGGGCAGAAACCAAAAGTATAAGTTTATGAAGCTAAGATCAATATAACGAAAAAATCGAATAATATCTTACACAAATTCCTCTAGAATAAACTCAACGGAAATATAACGAAAACACAAAATTTGATGCCAATAATTCGTTCAATCTACACAGATTAAACGAAGACAAGGATACCAATCACACATCCACAAAATAACAACTTAATAGAAAAATAACATGCACAAATTCTTCCAGAATGAACCAAAAGAAAATATACGCTGCACCTATATAGCCCTAACAAAGACAGCAATACCACACATATCCCCATATAACGACATAATCGATAAATAACACACTGGAACTATTCCATAATAAACCAAAAAATTATAAACCCCCAAAAAACAAAAAAAAAGAAAAGACGCACAAGAAAACTCCATATAACTACGACTTTATCGAAAAGTAACACACACAAGTTCCTGAAGATAAACGGAACGAAAATAAATTCAAAAATTTGGTATCACACTACAAACAAACGTTAACAGGTCAAAAAGTACCATAGAACAAAAAGAATCATACATCAAAAGCGCGAGCCACTGGCAACAACAATAAGATCCCTACAAAACAATCGATTTCATATACGCTACCCTTCAGCGGCGTCACATTCGGAAAAAAGCAGCCAACTATTAATAAGTTAAAAAATTATGACTAACATTACTACTCGTTCCTCTCAGGACAACTTCTACAATGTACTTAGGTTCACGGCTAACTCCACCGTAGACAATTCTCCCATATTACAAAAATAGCTAAAGAATTGCAACAATCAACACGATGGATCAAATGGCTCTGAGAACTACGGGACTTAACATCTGTGGTCATCAGTCCCCTAGAACTTAGAACTACTTAGTCCTAACCAACCTAAGGACGTCACACACATCCATACCCATGCAGGATTCGAACCTGCGACCGTAGCGGTCACGCGGTTCCAGACTGAAGCGCCTTTAACCGCAAGGCCACACCGGCCGGCAATCAACATGATAAAAAATTATCATTAATCACTTCACTCACAAAAATTTATCTTCTGCTCTTAAGGTAGAGCCTAACCTCACCATCGTATATCGTGCGAAATACAGAAATAAGCAGTTAAATATATGTCAGGAAAAAAACAAACAACAATCGCTAAAAGTTTCTCCATTGATAATACAACCTGTGGCCTCAAGTTACCCCCTCCCCCCAATAAACAACACCATCGTATATCACGACATATTTGCAATAAGCAGCATATTTTACAAACTTTGTAAATTACAATAGTAACTAACACAAACACAGATAGCATTTCATAACAGACCGCTTACACGCTCTGCAACGTAAAGTCATGACGTCAAGAGGACGTCATGGGTGTAACCACACGGATAGAATCTGAAAGAGCACTTGACAAAGTTGTCACTGTTGAACTAAGCTGTTAATTTGAGAATACATGATGAAAGCACAAGAACTTAAAAAAATTAAGTGTAGAGGTCTAACTCTACAAGTAACCACCTGACGTTTGAAACCCCATAAAAAATTAAAACGAAATGCTATTTCACGTTATTACTGTTAAGAACTTCATATTAGGTAATCACACCACACTCCTCCACATGCTTCAATTTTCCAGTACTTCTCCACTAATATACATTCATTTATTAGCTTTTAAGATATTCTTACTCGAGATGACTGTGTATACTCAAAAAATATACAAAGGTAAATCAATAGCTCATACCTACTGCAGGTACGATGCAGCTGGCCTCTGAACCTGGGCGTTCGCTTCGCTGAGAGCTTCTAAAGCTCCTCAAGAACTTTAAAATGTTTCGCTAGATGTGCTCGAAACACAAAATACAACACTGCAAGACTTAATTCACAGCAGAAGCTTCGTACACTCAATAACTCGCAGAACGAATTCGTATGAATACTTCGAGTACTCTAGAGAATACGGAAGTAATTGCTAGGCAACGGTCCACAATGGTTCAAGTGACATGGCATTGTTGTTAGCATACACTGTGATGAACATTAAGTAGCAACCCCGGAAACTACAGAGCACATGACTATATAGAGACGTCGAAATCCATGATTAAATAAGAACAGCATTTAAATTTTAAACAATTTAAATCTATGTAAGACGAAATAGCCATGTTTTGGGATCGACAGATATCCAGAAGTATGTAAATAATGAAACCGCCCGAATAGCCTATAGATTCCCATTGGAATTCTTATTTAGCAGTTCGAGGTGCGTGAGAAGAGTAATGAGACTGACAATACTCTGAGGGATCTGGCCGCGCTGTGTTGTTCTACTGCTGTAAACAACGGTTTGCAATCTCTTCTAGTTGCTGAGTACGCCGTCACATGGTTTTTGAAAGCGCCATCGGGGAAGTTGTGTTTTTGTTGCGTGTTGTAAAAGTGGAAAAGTGTAATTTAGAGCAATGTTATGCCATCAAGTGCTAAACTTGGGGCACCAACGAGAGTGATCTTTTCAGAATTGAAACAAGCCTATGGGGAACATTCCTTATCAGTAGTCCAAGTTTCTGTGTGGCACAAATCATTTCTGGAAGGCCGAGAACACGTTGAAGATGGACCTCGTTCAGGGTAGGCCTTCACCTTATAAAATCGACGAAAACGTCGAACGTATGCGTCCTCTTGTGACATCAGACCGGTGTGTAAAAATAAAGGTGATGGATGACATGGTTAAACATTTTCAGCATGCATCAAATTTGCATCGGAGTTTTGCACGTGCGAAAGATTTATGTCAAACGGTGCCAAAAAACCTCACAACTGAGCAGGAGGAGAATGGAAGAAACGTGTGCGTTGTCCTCTTGAGACGACTGCCCATGGTCACGAATGGTTCAGTTGTAGAATCACAGGTTATGAATCCTGAATTTCAAATTACGATCCTGAGAACAAGAGGCAAAGTGAGGAGTGGAACACTGTGGAATCTCCTCGACTGAAATGAGCTCGAATCATCAAGTCAAAGGCCGAAGCAAAACTGATTTGCTGTTTTGACAGATTTGCTTTTTTCCATATAGATTTGTTCATCCAGGACAAACCGTCAAACAGCTGTGTTACAACGATGTCCTGGAAAAGCTCTGGAAAGAGGTGAATCGCCGGCCTGAGTGGCCGTGCGGTTCTAGGCGCTACAGTCTCGAACCGGGCGACCACTACGGTCGCAGGTCCAAATGCTGCCTCGGGCATGGATGTGTGTGACGTCCTTAAGTTAGTCAGGTTTAATTAGTTCTACGTTCTAGGCGTCTGATGACCTCAGAAGCTAAGTCGCATAGTGCTCAGAGCCATTTTTGAAAGAGGTGAATCGAGTGAGATCAAACATTGCAGATTGGACGGCGCATCATGATAACGCCCCATGCCACATGGCCACTTCCATCACGTATATTTTTACTTCAAAAGGCATTCCTGTTGTTCCACAGAAACCCCCCCACCTATTCACAGAAACGTGGTAACTGTGACTTGTTTGTTTTTCCAATTTTTGAAAATCTCTTAAAAGGATTTCATTTTGGGACTCTGGAGAACATTTAAGAGCATATGACCGACATGGCAAAGGCCCTACCAGTTGAAGGCTTTCTACGCTTCTACCGATACTGAGGAACAACGACTTCGCCGGCCTATAGCTGCCGATGGGAACTAATTTGCAGGAGACATTATCGTCGTTTGAAAGAAATGAAACCTTGGTATATTAGAAATCAGTCTCACTGCTTTTCTCACACGCCTGCTACTCCAAGATATTGATTCACATATCTTGCGTAACAGAAGAGAAAAACTCTTTTGTTAAGCTGCCAGCTTCGCTCGATACGATGCAGTGCACTTGCCAGGAGTTCCAAAACAAAATTTTTCTTCACACACGGAAAAAAATTCCAGCGACACTAATCTCCAGCAACGCAGGGAGTACGTGTGCGTAATTCACAAGAGAGAAAGATTGCTTACACCGTCATCATTGTGGAACTAAGCATTTAATTGGATAATACATGATGCATGGGCACGAACTTCGCCAAAAACAAAGTACAGAAATCTGCCTCTAAAAGTAAACATCCAACCTTTGAAACTGCATAAACAAGTAAGACAATGTTCTATTTCACACTGCATACCGTTAATAACGGTATGTTCTGTGATGATACCACTCTCCAGCACCCGCATCAATTGTCCAGTTCTTCTCCGCTGTAAACTCAGCCATTAACAAGTTTATACGATATTCTGTATGACAAATAAATAGGTGGCAGTTAAATCAACGGCTCATACCTCTTGCAGCACAACGCAGCTCGCCTCTGAAGCTGGGCGTTCGCTTTTCTGAAAGCTACTAAAGCTCCTCAAGAACTTTAAAATGTTTCGCTAGATGTGCTCGAAACACAAAATGCAAGACTGCAATACTTAATACACAACTGAAGCTCCTTACACTCAATAACTCGCAGAACGAATTCGTATGGATACTTCGAGTACTCCAAAGAATACGGAAGTAATTGCTACGCAACGGTCCACAACGGTTTACGTGAGATGGCAAAGTTGTTTACATACCCGAGATCCTCCCCTGGTAGCTGTGTGGTCAGCGTGACGAAAGTCATACCTAAAGACCCGAGTTCGATTCACGAATGTGTCGGGAGATTTTCTCCGCTCAGGGACTGGGTGTTGCGTTGCCCTTATCATCGTTATTTCATCCCCATGGACACGCAAGTTTCCGAAGTGGCGTCAACTCAAAAGACTTGCACCAGTCGAATGGGAGGCCCTAGCCACACGGCATTTCCATTTCATCAGTATACCGAAATCCCAGTAAAGCAATAACGTTTAGAAACGTGGATATAAATGTTAGACAACCACTGAAACAAAATATTATATAAGTCAATTGTACATTTCAACTTCTCATAAAATAGCATCGAAACATAACGACGTCGAATGCTGATGCCCTCGATCCCGCTTTTAGTCATGTATTGAAATGTTATGTCACGCGTAAAAATTGATTCCTTCAGCGCATGTGACTTCCACCAGATTCGACGTCCGTTTGTGTGATTCCAGTAATTGTTTCCTAGTGTAGTGATTTTCTATATTGAAACCTGGTTGTCAAGGGAAGGCCGTAATCATTTACTATTGGTTGCCTTTAACAGTTACACACATTTATTATTAAAGAAGTAGTTCCAGACTCAACAATAAATTAAAAAATACCACGCTATATTAATGAAGGAATAAACGACAGTGTAAATAATAGTGTTTTCAGTGCGTTACAATTTAGCAAATCACCATAAAATCCTGATACTGATAACGTTTAAAAAGAAAAAAACAAGGCACTGTGATGATGACTGAAGGCCTTACACTCCAAGAGAGACAGTAAATTAAGAATGCTTAAGAACTTGCTGCAATTACAACTTACAGGTATTGAAATATTAAAAGTAATAGCCCACAAATACAGTAGAAGGTATCAGACGCCAGGAATGGCAGAAAATAAGGTTTTAAGGCTTACTGCTAAAACAGAAATATCGAATTAATTTTTCACAGCAAATGACCACAATCATGACTGAAGGCCTTACACGCCAGGAACGGCAATTATATAAAAAATTTAGAAACCTAGTGTAAAACAGCAAATAAAAGCAAAGGTTAATTAAAAGAAACAAGCAATTGACCACGAAACAGGTGAAATATTATGATGCTAATCTTGTAACACAACCCTTACACTGCTAGATTTATTCCAGAGGCGGCCAGAATTATTAACTAGACATACGTAACGTTTTAATGTAGGCATTACAGGGTATGGTAATATATAATACAGTAATAAAACACAAGGACCAGTCACAGACGATACTCCAGGAAGCCGGCCGAAGTGGCCGTGCGGTTAAAGGTGCTGCAGTCTGGAACCGCAAGACCGCTACGGTCGCAGGTTCGAATCCTGCCTCGGGCATGGATGTTTGTGATGTCCTTAGGTTAGTTAGGTTTAACTAGTTCTAAGTTCTAGGGGACTAATGACCTCAGCAGTTGAGTCCCATAGTGCTCAGAGCCATTTGAACCATTTTTTTGATACTCCAGGAAATGACCTCCGAGAAGGTCCGGCAACAAACACTTTCGCGTGCGATGGAACAACACGCCAAAGCCGGAACCGTCGGAGTGCACTACGCCCCCAGAATACTGTGCTCAGAGCGCCCAGAAAGGGAACACTGCTACCAGAGTAGAAGAATCACAAACGGCCTACAATCAAGAAAGCTGTCAAAACTACACACCTTACCGGACAGCAGCGGCAGGACGAGGAAACGTACACTGTTGTTACATACACTAACCCCCAGGGTAGGTAACTAGGGCATTAGCGGCCACCAGGCAGGAAAAATACCGCTGGTTGAGCTTAATTTGTAATAAACTGCAAGCAGTAAATAGAAATAAGAAGTCGAGGAAAGCTAATCAGATCCGCCTTCCCCAAGCACTCTACTCGCTGCTCTTTGCCTCAGCGACACTACGAGCAGCAACATGAGCCCAAGTCACTGGAGAATCACGAGATGTCACAATGGAGGAAGTTTCTCAGCTTGAATTGAAATTTACCCATCTTAAAGCCTGCAGGATCTGGTTTACGATGAGGTCATACACCCTCGTGACCACAGCCCTTCCATCTGGCAGTCCATGAGCGCTGCCAGCGGTCCCGGCGTGTTCTAGCACTGGTCGGACGTGGCTCCTCCTGAGTCCCCAACCGATCAGCCACACTCACACGACACGGAAAAACATCCACGTCGCCCCAAAGATAGGGCAATAAATTACTACATATCGATAACCGCCGCTGCTGCCACTAGCGGACCGGAAACGCTTGTGAAACGAGTGGCGCCAGTCAAGACGAGAAGAAGACAAACAACCGCAACCATGTAAACTAAAGGATACGGTCTGGCCTGCAACGGAGGGTGGACACCTACAAACAGCACCAACGCGAGCAGCAACATGGCTCATATACCCTTCGATTAATCTCCTCATCGCGAAAATAGAAGACTTGCCAATGCGAAGCATCACATGTCTCATACATATTTTTATTGGCCTCGTCCATGTTTTTTACTACTTTGTTAATACAATCAAATTATAAATTGAACGAGTGTCCTTTTTACACAGGGTGGTCCATTGATAGTGACTGGGTCAAATATCTCAAAAAATAAGCATCAAACGAAAAAAACTACAAAGAACGAAACTCGTTTAGCTTGAAGGGGGAACCCAGAGGGCGCTATGGTTGGCCCGCTAGATGGCGCTGCCATAGGTCAAACGGATATCAACTGCGTTTTTTAAATAGGAACCCCCATTTTTATTACATATTCGTGAAGTACGTAAAGAAGTATGAATGTTTTAGTTGGACCACTTTTTTCGCTTTGTGGTAGATGGCGCTGTAATAGTCGCAAACGAATAAGTACGTGGTATCACGTAACATTCCGCCAGTGCGGACGGTATTTGCTTCGTGATACATTACCCGTGTTAAAATGGACCGTTTACCAACCGTGGGAAACGTCGATATAGCGTCGATGTATGGCTATTGTGATCAAAATGTCCAATGAGCGTGTGCTACGTATGCTGCTCGGTATCCTGGACGACATCATCCAAGTGTCCGGACCATTCGCCGGATAGTTGCGTTATTTATGGTAAAAGGAAGTGTTCTGCCACATGTGTAACGTCAACTACGACCTGCAACAAATTATGAAGCCCAAGTAGGTGTTTTAGCTGCTGTCGCCGCCTAACCGCACATCAGTACCAGACAAATTGCGCAAGAATCGGGACTCTTAAAAACGTCGGTGTTGAGAATGCTACATCAACATTGATCGCACCCGTACCATATTTCTATGCACCAGGAATTGCATAGCGACGACTTTGAACGTCGTGTACCTTTCTGCCACTGGGTACAAGAGATATTACGGGACGATGACAGATTTTTTGCACTCGTTCTATTAAGCGACGAAGCGTCATTCACCAACAGCGGTAACGTAAACTGGCATAATATGCCCTATTGCGCCATCCCTCACAAAGCGAAAACAGTTGTCCAACAAAATAATTCATATTTCATTACGTACTGTACGTATATGTAATAAAACTGGTGGTCCCTATTTTAAAAAACGCAGTTGACATCCGTTTGACCTATGGCAGCGCCATTTAGCAGGCCAACCATAGGGCCATCTGGTTTCCCGCTTGAAGCTAGAGAAGTTTCGTTCCTTGTAGTTTTTTCGCTTGACGCTTATTTTTTGAGATATTTGGCCCGGTCACGATCAGTGGACCACCATGTATATTTTAATTGAAGTTCTCCTAAAAGGAATCATTTTAAAAGGCGAACTTCAAAATAAGCTAGGCTGGGTTGGAGAACAGAGGTCCAACATGCTGCCTTGAAAGGTACTCTTCCGTTCTGGAACTTTTCCTTGAATCCCCAGGCGGATGTCGAGGCAGGTGTTGAGGCAATGGAGGGAGGAAGTCTCCTTGTCACCGAGCCCTGCCAGTTGTTTCGACGTCCTAGGCTACCAACTTCAGATCAAGCTTGATCAGATCACAGCTGGAGCATTTCGCAGGAGCTGGCGTCATACTAAATTACCCACGGAGATGATGCAAATCGTAACTATAGGTACCTGTCGTTAGATAAGATTAGAAAAGTCTACATTTCAACAACATTGGTTTGTAGCATTATGTTACAGTCTGTTAAGCAGAACATCTCCTGCTCACTCTCCATTGCCACCATACGCCTACCGTCATATCACTCAGTTATCCTTTCAAAGCGGACGTACCACAATACAGTATCGCGCAGTGGAGAGCTTCACTCTTATCACAATGCATGCATATTTCACGTTGGAAAGCAACAAGTAATTTTGAACGTTATCAATGTTAGACGATCTGTTTTAGTAACTAATGAAAGTATAAATAGTTTTATCATTTCAAATTTGTTCGGTGGTTCAGAAAGTGAGTATCAGTCTAGGCCACAGGGTTCTATCCGAGGTTGGTCAGAAGCTTTTTTTTTTTTTTTTTTTTTTTTTTTTACATTTACCGCTTCTTTCAAGTTCGACAATGATTTCTGTTAATATGATAAATGCGAGGTTAGTCTATGGCTTGTATTCCATGTTAAACTGCAGAGCCACCTGTAACAGACTCGCTAAATCAATTAAAAGAATGGAGGAAGCAACACTACCAAACTACTACGGTGTTCGAACCAGCTTTCGTATTGATGATTCTAGTTTTACTATTACATTTATACATTACATCGATTATCCTTGTATACTTCAGTAATATTTTTAAATACATTTGAGTGATTAGCTGAGTATACACTCCTTTCCCCTCAGAGCGAAGGAATAAAATTACGCTAAACAAAATTTCCTTCTTTTTAGTTTAAATAACACAATGGGATTATGTGTTAGATAATACTCTGGAAAGCATAAATAAAAATTTTAATCCTTATCTTCTTTTTCATAAACACATTAAATCTGTCGTAAAAGACATACTGTTGTTGTTGTTATGGTTTTCAGTCCGAAGATTAATTTGATGCTGCTCTCCCCCCCTACTCTCACATTGCTGCAAAACTACTGTACATTGCATCCAGAAAAACCGGTTGTTGTCTCAGGTAGGGTCCTATCAACCAATCCCAGATATATCCTGATATAAAACATGTGGAAACAAAATACATTATCTGTCGCCTAAAGGGACACTATTTTTTTTCTCAGATGTAGATGTCCGAAACTTCATGTCATAGCTGCCAAAAGGCGGCAGTGTCTGACGACGCAATAAATGCATCAGTTTCTCTTTAAGGGGACCTGGACGTGCACGGGCTGCGTTATCATAGCTCGCTCTCAGTGCACATAACTCTTCATCTACAATGAATAACATTAACTCAAGCTGTATAAGGATATTTATTAAAATATCTCCTACAGTTTAAGAATTACAGTATTTTGCCTAATAGGTGTTTATATAATACACTTCCCATTCAGGTACCATTTTCGGTCCATCATCAGTCTAATAGCATTCAGACTGTGACAGAGTGCTGTCAACATTCATAGGAACACATTATGCCTCTCGTTTTGTAGTTTGGAGTATATCTGAGGAAATAGGAAAACCCTTATTATACCACATTATTATTTTGTCTAAAATATACCGCTAAAATTATATACGGAATGACAAACATAGTTTATTTCTGCGATGTATTACGCACAATACAAAGATGCTATCCCATTCATCACTTGAGGGAATTTGGTGAACATGGATGAAATCATTGAGAAGTTATATGTACCTAATGTTCTGAAAACGTAGTTTCGAGAAAATGAGAAAAGAATATTCACAGTGTTTTTGACGCATCGTATGCCTCTTTCAGAACATTCAGCAGCATGATCTACCGGGCCAGCTGCTTCTTTATCAACTGTAGACTTCTTCAGGGGACTTTTCCTTACACTGGCTTCCACAGCTTCAACTACTCGCTGACAATCTATGGCAGTCAGAGCAGCTATCCTATTATTTGCTGGCTGGATGCCTAATTTGTACATTACTTTTATCCTGATGGTTACACCATCATTGAAACACATGACAGCATCCATCGCACTCATTTTGAGTACTGTCCATCCAACAAACACTGTTTTTGGCACTCATTGCCACACGCAGATGTTGAAACTCTCATTAGTGTTTTGCGTACGGCCATGTAGACATTTGCTGAGTAATTTTGTATGTGAAAGGTCCCTGCATATTGGCTTTATTGTTTCCATGACTGTGGCAGGCAAGACATGTATATGGTGCTATTCCTTGCCTGTCGCATGAGCGTGGCTGGTTTGCAGACATTTGTTCAAAGAGCGTTTAAGACCAATTCAACAATTGAAAAGTAGATAAAAAATACATTTTTTGAAACGGGATAAAATTGTCTTTCAGATGGTGACAAGAATTGTTTTCGAAAATTTCAGACATTTCAAGTCAACGTCCGCTTAACAATTACACATATCAAGAACACTTTTTTAAAAAGTAAAGAAAATTCGACGCAACAAGAAGGATTTATACCAATGGCGCGGAAATCAGACAAATGAAGGAGTCCTATTTCAAAAACTGAATGGTTTATTCACGAGAAAGAGCTACACAAATTGGGCAAGTCTGTAAGAAAATTATCTATGTGTGGCGCTTATGCAAGTAGCTCTTCGGCTGGCATTGATTGATAGACTTGTTGTATGTCGTCCAGAGGGATATAGTGCCAAATTCGGTCCAATTGGTGCTATAGATGAGCAAAATTCAGAGTTGTTTGTAGGGCCCTGCCCATGTTGTTGTTGTTGTGGTCTTCAGTCCTGAGTCTGGTTTGATGCAGCTCTCCATGCTACTCTATCTTGTGCAAGCATCTTCGTCTCCCAGTACCTACTGCAGCCTACATCCTTCTGAATCTGCTTAGTGTATTCATCTCTTGGTCTCTCTCTACGATTTTTACACTCCAGGCTGCCCTCTAGTACTATATTGGTGATCCCTTCATGCCTCAGAACATGTCCTACCAACCGAAGCCTTCTTCTAGTCAAGTTGTGGCACAAACTCCTCTTCTCCCCAATTCTATTCAATACCTCCTCATTAGTTATGTGATCTACCCATCTAATCTTCAGCATTATTCTGTAGCACCACATATCGAAAGCTTCTATTCTCTTTTTGTCTACAATATGCTCCACTTCCATACATGGCTACACTCCATACAAATACCTTTAGAAACTACTTCCTGACACTTAAATCTATACTCGATGTTAACAAATTTCTCTTCTGCAGAAACGCTTTCCATGCCATTGTCAGTCTACATTTTATATCCTCTCTACTTCGACCATCATCAGTTATTTTGCTCTCCAAATAGCAAAACTCCTTTACTACTTTAAGTGTCTCATTTCCTAATTCAATTTCCTCAGCATCACCCGAATTAATTCGACTACATTCCATTATCCTCGTTTTGCTTTTGTTGATGTTCGTCTTACACCCTCCTTTCAAGGCACTATCCATTCCGTTCAACTGTTCTTCCAAGTCCTTTGCTGCCTCTGACAGAATCACAATGTCATCGGTGAACATCGAAGTATTTATTTCTTCTCAATGGATTTTAATTCGTACTCCGCATTTATCTTTTGTTTCCTATACTGCTTGTTCAATATACAGATTGAATAGCATCGGGGAGAGGCTACAACTGTGTCTCACTCCCTTCCCAACCACTGCTTCCCTTTCATGTCCCTCGACTCTTATAACTGCCATCTGATTTCTGTACAAATTGTAAATAGCCTTTCGCTCCCTGTATTTTACCTCTGCCACCCTCAGAAAGAGAGTATTCCAATCAACATTGTCAAAAGCTTTCTCTAAATATACAAACGCTAGAAACGTAGGTTTGCCTTCCCTTCATCTTTCTTCTAAGATAAGTTGTAAGGTCAGTGTTGCCTCACGTGTGCCAGTATTTCTACGGAATCCAAACTGATCTTCCCCGAGGGTGGCTTCTACCAGTTTTCCATTCGTCTGTAAAAAATTCGTGTTAGTATTTTGCAGCTGTGACTTATTAAACTGATAGTTCGGTAATTTTCACGTCTGTCAACACCTGCTTTCTTTGGGATTGGAATTATTATATTCTTCTTGAAGTCTGAGGGAATTTCGCCTGTCTCATACATCTTCCTCACCAGATGGTAGAGTTTTGTCAGGACTGGCTCTTCCAAGGCTATCTGTAGTTCTAATGGAATGTTGTCTACTCCAGTGGCCTTGTTTCGACTTAGGTCTTTCAGTGCTCTGTCAAACTCTTCACGCAGTATCGTTTCTCCCATTTCATCTTCACCTGCATCCTCTTCCATTTCCATAATATTGTCCTCAAGAACATCGGCCCTGTATAGACCCTCTATATACTTCGTCCACCTTTCCGCTTTCCCTTCTTTGCTTATAACTGGGTTTCCATCTGAGCTCTTGATATTCATGCAAGTGGTCCCCCTTTCTTCAAAAGTTTCTCTAATTTTCCTGTAGGCAGTATCTATCTTACCCCTAGGAAGATAAGCCTCTACATCCTTACATTTGCCCTCTAGCCATCCCTGCTTAGCCATTTCGCACTTCCTGTCGATCTCTTTTTTGAATGATTTCTGTTCCTTTTTGCCTGCTTCATTTACTCTAATTTTATATTTTCCCCTTTCATCGATTAAATTCAGTATCTCTTCTCTTACCCAAGGATTTCTACTAGCCTTCATCTTTTTACCTACTTGATAGTCTGCTGCCTTCACTATTTCATCGCTCAAAGCTACTCATTCTTCTCCTACTGTATTTCTTTCCCCCATTCCTGTCAATTGTTCCCTTATGCTCTGCCTGAAACTCTGTACAACCTCTAGCTCTTTCAGTTTATCCAGATCACATCTCCTTAAATTCCCACCTTTTTGCAGTTTCTTCAGTTTTAATCTACAGTTCATAACCAATAGATTGTGGTCAGAGTCCACATCTGCCCCTGGAAATGTCATACAATTTAAAACCTGGTTCCCAAATCTCTCTCTAACCATTCCATAATCTATCTGAAACCTTCCAGTATAAAGCCATAAAGCCTTCTTTCATGATTCTTGAACGAAGTGTTAGCTATGATTAAGTTACGCTCTGTGCAAAATTCTACCAGACGGCTTCCTTTTCATTTCTTAGCCCTAATCCCTATTCACCTACTACGTTTCCTTCTCTTCCTTTTCCTGCTCTCGAATTCCAGTCGCCCATGACTATTAAATTTTCGTCTCCCTTCACTAATTCAATAATTTATTTTACCTCATCATATATTTCATCACTTTCTTCATCATCTGCAGAGCTGGTTGGCATATAAACTTGTACTACTGTAGTAGGCGTGAGCTTCGTGTCTATCTTGGCCACAATAATGCGTTCACTATGCTGTTTGTAGTAGCTCACCCGCACTCCTATTTTTTATTCATTATTGAACCTACTCCTGCATTACCCCTATTTGATTTTGTATTTATAACCCTGTATTCACATGACCAAAAGTCTTGTTCCTCCTGCCACCGAACTTCACCAATTCCCACTATATCTAACTTTAACCTATCCATTTCACTTTCTAAATTTTATAACCTACCTGACCGATTAAGCGATCTGACATTCCAAGCTCCGATCCGTAGAATGCTAGTTTTCTTTCTCCCGCCCATAGAGCACCAAATGTTCTCAATAGCGGAGAGATCTGAAGACCTTTCTGAACAAGGTAGAGTATGGCAATCACGAAGACAGTTAGTAGACAACCTTCCAGTGTGCGGGTGGACATTATCTTGCTGAAATGTAGGTCCAAGATGCCTTGCCATGAAGGGCAAAAATTATCGTCAACGTACCGCTCTGCTGTAAGGGTGCAGCGGATTACAACGGAAGTGGCCTTGCTATGAAATGAAATTCCACCCCAAGATATCATATCTGGTTGTCGGACTGTATGGTGGCCAACAGTCACATTGGTAGCCGACTTTTATCTGGGGTGTCTTGAGATACATCGTGGCTGGTCATCGGGGCTCAGCTAGAAGCCAGAATCATCACTGAAGACAATTCTGCTCCAGCCAACGCTCTCCCAGGCCGAATGTACCCAGCACACTGCGAACCATCTTCTGGTTGTACATAGGTCGATGGTAGTCGGCTTAAGGGACGCCATGAAGTCATACTTTCGTCTCTCTAGGTCACCCGTACTTATAAACTCTGTGTTCGGCGATGGTCCGCTCCTTTTTGCCAGCATCGTTGAATAGTTGACTGGTTTCCTATTCATATGTCGATCGTTTGGCCAATTACTCCAACTGGCTTCTTTGAACTCAACTACATTTCTTCTTTCAAATACTGTCATCTGCTGACATTGTCCACGAGCCTGTTTGCAAGGCATAGTTACTGTCAAACTGAATACACGGAATGAAATCCTCAAATACTTTATGCGCTGGTATCATCATGACCCCTGTTTACTATTCTTGCCAGGTGTGCGGTGACATTGTGCTCCAGCAGTCACACATTCATTTATCGGTCGCCGAAGCTTGCAGTTCTTCATTTTCCGTCGATACCTCTGTGAATAACCATTTGTGACCAATTTGAGTCGTTTTCGTGTCTTAGACTGTATATTAGATGTTAAGAACGAAATAGAAGCGGAATTCTTATAATAAACGTTTGGAATTAGAAATGTGCGCTAGTTACCGTCTATGACTCACTGAAAATGGTTATTTTAAAGCATTCAATTAGGCTCGTTTTCAGTCGTATTACAATGATCATGTCATCGTTGTGTACATGAAATACCTCGTGTAGGAATTCTGTTAAATCTAGCACTATCTGTGGACCTACCATCGGCACGGCTTCAGAGTATACGCCATCCAGACCAGGTGCGTTTGCAGTTTTGAGCTTCGAAATTGCGACAGCAATTTCTTCTTGACCAGGCCGTATCACCAACATCTGATTGTCATATTCGTTATTTACTGCATTCATACGTTGTGCGTGTATCTCAGCGTCTGTGTTATCGTCAGAAGGCAGGGCAGTTAGCAGATATTCTGGTGACTCTCTCCGTCCAGTCGTCATTGAGCTATACACCTTACGAATTGCGGACATGATAGTAGTTCCCATAACGTTTGCAGTCAACAATTTATTCAGTCTTTGGCAGATGTCAAATTGCAGGTGTATTCCTTCAGTTTCCTGAAGCAAAGTTTTGAAGCGCCTGTCAATAGCCCTGTATTCATGGAGCCTACTACTGCACTCCGATTGCCCTAGAGTATGTTCTCGATCGTACCCTCCACCTTAGAATGGAAAGTTCAAGGCTCTAAGGGATCGTAATCTGATTGTTTACCTTTCTCCTAGGAATATAAATGTCCTGTGCTCTTTGCAAGAGTTCAGTTAGTAATTGAGCACCCAAATCTACATGAACGGGAAGCGATTCCATTCTAAATACTCCGAGGTAGACAACTAAGCCATCTCAATCAGATTTAGTGATGCCTAACTCTATTCTGCTTTCCTCAGCTTGTCTTCTGTATTATTGTAATTTCACTCTTCGACGATAACTGTATTATGGTCAGTGTATGTTAGCTACTGGAGCACTTGTCAACTATTAATTTTAGCTGCTGACATGCGGTTTGCTAAAGTGACATCTATGTTAGTACCTGCACCAGCTTATTGTTCGAATGTACTCGGCTGGTCTTCCAGATTTAAAACAATGAGCTGTAGTTCATGTATTGCTTCCTTTAGTACATCCTCTCGCTTGTCAGTTTGCCTACTGTCCCACAGAAATGATTATGCATCTGTTGTCACAAGGAGACACGCAACTTGTCTATATAGAGAAACCGCTCTGACTTTACCCATTTAAGGTACGATAGGGTGAGAGTAATGCTTGCTTCCTACAACCTACTTTGTCTGCAGTCCTTCACTTCTATTGTGACCCTGTGCTTGTCCAACAGCGTTGCCACTTTGGGTCACACTGTATTTCCTTTCGTAACGACCGTGGCAGTCATTCCCTCATCGTGGCCAGTACCTGTTACTATATCCGCACGAAAATGTGGGCGCTTATTCTTTCTACAGTATGGTTCTTGCAAACATAACATATTAACACTCAGCTGGTCAGTTAGTTTTCGTATTTCAGTCATTGTCAATTTACATCGAGCAGCATTTATCTGTACTATGTTTATCCTTTTACGTGTTTCGACTGCCAACAAAGCCCTTCGGAGAAGGAAGGCCTGGTTCAAAGAAAAAGCGTCCAAACCCTCATATAAAATCCACGTCTTAATGCTCAGTGTCGAATGGTCCTTTTACTCTCTTAAACGCCTGTCGAAGGAGGCCACATAATTGTTTAAACTCAATGCATATGTTATTTACTCTCAAAAGAATTCTGTGTAGTACATCTGGTGTAGGATACATAATAGATTTTCCTTTCTGATGCCCACCTCTGAAAATATGTCTTAGAGCAACCTGCAACACACTGGGAGCCTCCAAACTACTTAATAAGACATTCACTTCTAAATTATTATCAGATTTGTATGTGTGTAATTGAAAATCATTTTAGTAGGACTCGAAATATTAGAAATACTTTTTTTGTATTTCATAGTACTACCTGATTTTCACTGCACTTTACTGTTTTGCGATTGTTGTACTCGTTAGTGTTACTAAGGTCACCGCACACCTCTTCAAGCACAAATGGGGGGAGGGTCTGCAGATGATGTCGAAGCTTCTTGGGTGTCTACTGGTACTGCACATGCGGTGTCAATGTTATCATAACCATCATCATAATCGTAATCATAACATTTGGTGCGAGTTCCTCGTAGATGCGGCGTCGGCCTGGGTCAGGAGAATGCCGTTGCTGGGGTTGCTGCATCGGGAACAGCTCTTCTGTCAGCAGCCGCCTCAGCTTGAGTTGATGCAAGTGCTTCACAAATCGTCTCCCCCGAACGAAGTTCACGAACTTCATCTGGTGTGATTTCTCACGTGATGAGCAAGTGCACTACTCAAAGCAGGATACATCACTGAAGACAGTTATACTCCAGCCAATGCGACTCCACCCCGCATGTGCCCGACACCACTGACAACATGCTATTAGGTGTTCATAGGTCAATGGTAGGCGGCGAGGGGGGCGCCGTGAACTCAGCATCCCTTCTGTGAGCCGCCTTTTATTAGTCTCAGAGGTCCCTGAAGCATTAGTTGCACGTCGGGATGATGATAATGGTGTTCAGGATTCTGTGTGTCTCTCTGGCGATTACTCAGTCCTCTCCGTCAGCTCTCTGGGTCAGCCGCTTCCTTCTTAACGCTGTGTTCAGCCATGGTTCACCCGTTCCTGCCAGTATCGTCGAATAGTGTCGTTGCTCCTATTCAAATATCGAGCCAATAGCCAATTACTCCAAGTGCCTTCATTTAAATGCTGACACCCACATATATTGAGCGAATAGCCGATTATTCCAAAAGCTTTCTTTTGAATGCTGATATGAGCGTTTGGCATCATTGGCCGGGAGACCCCTTACAGGGCAGGTCCAGCCGCCTTGGTGCAGTTCTTATTACATTCGACGCCACATTGGGCGACCTGCGCGCCGTGTGGCGATGAAATGATGAATAAGACAACACAACACCCAGTCCCTGAGCAGAGAAAATTTCTGACCCAGCCAGAATTCGAACACGGGCCCCTTAGGACAGCAGTCCATCACGCTGACCTTTCAGCTATCGGGGTGCACTAAATGCTGATATCTACATATATTGTTCAGTAACTGGCTGCGAGTATGGTTATGTCCAACTGAGTACACAGAATGAACTTTAGCAAAAGTTTTAAGCCCTCGTATCGACAAGTACCCTGTTTACTGCGTCTGTGCCCAAGTACGTCGATCGCCAAATCCTGTATGAGTATCATCTTGTAACGTTTGCATCACTCCTTCATGGTGCATCATTTTTTGTGTTAGAGTGGTTATTAGACATTAATAACGAAAGATAAACAGAGTTCCTGTGATAAACGTTTGTAATCAAAAATGTGTGATACTAGCCATCTACGAACCATCGAAAATTGTCACTGTTTAATTCATTTTGATAGGCTTGTTTTCAGTTTATCACAATATGAACATGTCATCATTACGAGGGTGGAAAGCACGCGGCTGTATCACTTATTAGTGTGTCCGTTCCTCGTCTTAATGACGTCTTGAACTCGGCTAAAGATACTTTCAGTAAGGTTAAAGAATCCGCCATAGGCTGAACTAAACTCTAATTTTCCCAAAATATAGTTCATTGGTGAAAATTGTACACTCGTCTGCGCCAACAATTCAAACACAATTATCACTCAAAAGTGACTAACAGGCTGATTTTCTTTATCCAACAACTCAAATCCTCGAACTTGGTCGAATTTTCCACCAAATCATATTCACAAAGTTCCACTGCTGCACACGGAAACCAAGTTCCACAAGAGTTTACTTTTAGTATGTGCACAGTGACATAGATCCTTGAAAAAACTGAACACAGTCGATGTTCTGCCAAAGTTTGTGAACCAGATTACAACATCCGATCACGAAGACTGGACGTCGATGGTGCTGCAGAGGCAAGGCGGTGTTCTTGAGGAGGCAGCTGATCGACAGCAGGAAGCGGATGTCCATCCATACCTCTGGCTCGACGAGAGCTCACATTTGCACAGCGATGCGCGGACCTAAATATTGCCGCACAGCTGGATATCGCAGGAACTATTTCAGGTCACGTGATTCGTGGATGGGTCGTCCAACCTACCCCCTCCCTCGTCCCCCCCTACCCAACACACACAGAGTTCGTGATTTTTATGGCGCTGCTAGAGACGCCTAGTGGAACAACTGCAGAACTGTTTTCTTGTTTTCTGGTGCAGAGCAGTTGCGTGGGTTGTAGGCAGACCAGGACTTTTTGCGCCAGATGGGGTCTGACCCATACAGGCAGAACGCCGTGACATGCCAGAGGTGCGTGAACTTCTGTGTATGACTAACTGCCCATTCTTCAGCAGGAACCGAAACCAGAAACGATAGCGATAGTGCACTTTGAGGTCTGGATTTACTTTGAGGTCTGGATTTAAGTCGACTTTCAATCGCATTCCAAAGAGTTATTGGTTATAAGTGGAACATGGCGCTGGCCAATCAATTTCTAGGACGTTATATAAAATGCCTGAAATGACAAGTCATTGTAGAAAGACAGGAGATACTGGACTCATTTGAAGAAAGAAGGAAATGTGAAAATGCAGCAGACGAAGCAGCAAACAGGAAACACATACTGTCTGCAAACCTCTATTTTTCTTTACTCCGCCGTAGTGGGGATCCAAAACACTTGGGCAGTATTCAGGAATTTGTCACACTACTGTTCTATATACAGTCCTCTTTGTAGATGAACTACACTTTCCTAAGACTCTCCCAGTAAGCCGAAGCCACTCCTACTACTGTTCTCATGTGCTCGTTTCACTTCATATCGCTTTACGCCTAGAAATTAATCCCCTTGACTGTGTATACGAAAATTACAGTATTGTTTTTTTTTTTTCCTTTCATCTGCATTAAGATATATCTCTTTACATTTAGAGCAAGTTACCCTACAGCACACTAAAAGGAAATTATAAGCCATTGTATACCCACGTACAGTCACAAAACGACGATACAGTCCTCTCACCTCTTATACTAAAAGGTCACCACAAGCCTTAGCAGACCTCTCCCCACCCTATCCGTTGTTGTCCACAAATCATTGCCTCACAGATGCTGCTTTATGACATGGTGTTTTGTCATCCTTACATAAACAATCATCTTCTCCATATGTTTCCCTACTGTAGACAGTACATTATGCCGTAAAATGTGTTATTCTTCAGCGTCTAAAGATTATTAATTGCAACAATTAGAGCACACCATAACCAAGGAAAACACCCCAACTCCGTGACACCACATCCGTAGTTCTTCATTTTTGGCGATATACAGGGTGAGTCACTAAATATCGCCACCTAGAATAACTCCGAAAGTATGATGGTAGCTGAGATGATTGTGGGACAAAAGATGTATAGGACAACGGGGGCCATAATATGACGTTGATTTTTTGATGCTAGATGGGGTCGCGTCAGAGATAAGAAGGTCAACTTTGTTTCTTTACATGGGATGCTATAGTTTGGTACTTATTATCTGATAGTGGCTATCGAGACGAATCCAATGACGTGTAACAGCGATGGCCGGCATATGTGGCCGCGCTGTTCTAGGCACTTCAGTCTGGAACGCGTGACCGCTTATGTCGCAGGTTCGAATCCTGCCTTGCACATGGGTGTGTGTGATGTTCTTAGGTTAGTTAGGTTTGAGTAGTTCTATGTTCTAGGGGACTGATGACCTCAGATGTTAAGTCCCATAGTGCCAAGCGCGATTTTGTAATAGTAATGTATTTGAAGGTCAACGAAGGTGAAAAAGGTGGCATGAACGACCAGTTACAGAAGGCATTCGAAGTGATGCCCATTCGTATCAAAGCAATGCTGCAATCTTCTTATCACCAACTGAGTGGTATTCCTTATCACTGCGGATTTATGGAAGCACATGCTGTGACATTCTCTCTCGTATATCGTGCAAACAGTAAATATTCACCGAATATGACGTAGGGATCCAAGGTGCCATTGACATGTAAACACCATTCCACGGTTTCGCAATACAACTCTAATAGGAACGGTAAGACTAGTATCGTCGAATCAAGCAAATGTGAATGATGTATTCCTTCGAAGAACAAGTCGATATGCTTCTCATTTATGGAGAATGCCAACGAAATTCAGTGAGAGCTAGAGACATTCGCTGAAAGACATCCTCAACGTAGTCACCCTACACTATGTACATTTAAATATGTGTGTGATAAATTGAAAACAACTGCATTTTTAATGCATCGGAAACACATCTGGCAAAGGCAAGTTACTAACGAGGAAACAGAAACTGGTACTCTTGCCACTGTGGTTCGGGATCCTTGAGTTAGTTCGTGTCAAATAGCAAGGGAATCTGGCATGAGCCAGAGTACTGTCGTTCATGCTCTGAATCGCCATAAATATCATCGTTACCATACCATTCTCTACCAAGAATTAACTGGTAGACTATACGCGTCGCATTGAATTCTGCAGATGGCTCAGCTTCAGATTTAAAGGAATGACACATTTATTAATTTGATTTTATTTACTGACGAGGCTACGTTCACGAACAATGGAAATGTTAATTTGCATAACATGCATTACTGACAATTGAAGATCCATATTGACTGGGGTAAGTTACAAACCACACACCATTAACGGTGGATGTATGGTGCCGGATTCTGAAGGACAGAATTATAGGCCCCTATTTCATCGAAGGAAATCTTAATGGTAGGAAGTACACCACATTCCTGCAAGAAACATTAGGTCTGTTATTGGAAGAAGGAACAAGGAACAGAATGTGGTATCAACACGATAGGTGTCCGGCACATTTTTCGGTCGTGGCTAGTAATGAGTTGCAGAGCCAATTCCCAGATCATTGGATTGGACGCGGAGATGTGTCATGGCCGTCTCGTTCGCCACACTTGACGCCTCTGGACTTTTTCTTGTGGGGATTCGTAAAAGACATTGTTTATAAAGAAGTTCCAACTACACCGGAACTCTGGTTAATTTTTATCAGACAGTATACGTCTGAAACAGTGCACCCTCATTTAGTTTATCCCTAATGTTCGATACTGTCGTGTTTAGACATTCTTGCAGAGAAGGTATCTCGTAAAGTAAATAGCTAATGGTGTACACCTCATTCGTATCTCAACACCAGTTACTTCAAGTACTAGCAACTAATATCAGTAACGCAACAAATATTGCTGCCTTCCCTTTCGTTAAGTGCAACTTTCTATTCTCTGCCGATGAAATTCCTCTGTAGACAGTAAAGCAATAAAATTTTTGGGCTTGTGGTTTCGCTGCAGGAGGCCAAGGTTATATAACCACTAAGGCATAGGTATGCCAACGATGCTGCCTGACGACTGTGCAAGGGCGATTAATTATAGCGGAGACCACAGTGGGGTGGACAGGAGGAGAAGGGGAGAGGAGTAGATGAAGAAGGTACCTGCAGCCGGCTGCAAGCAGATTCTGCCGCGCCTGCTGGATTTCTGCCTTGATGTGCGTTTCTCCACCTGTCAAGTTCCAGGTAGTGGGCGTCTCACTCCCTTCACACTCTGGGAACTCACCAGCGGAAATTCGTTGCCCTGATTTCGAAGCAGGCACCGTAAACACTGCAAAATCAGCATAACAGCCCATGCATTCAAACTGCTCACAAGAATAATATGCAGAACAATGGAAAAAGTTGAGGATCTGTTATTTGAGGATCACTTGGAGTTTAGGCACGAGAGAGACAGTTCTGACGTTGCGCTTCATGATAGAAGCAAGACATGTGGAAAATTAAGACACATTCATAGGATTTGTCAAACTAGAAAAAGTGATTGACACTCTAAAATGACACAAGACAATCGAAATTCTGAACAAAGTTGGAGTAAGGTACGGGACGTGTAATACACAGTATGTACAAGAACCTAGAGAGAATGGTAAGAATGGAGGAGACATAACGAAATGCTTCAATTAAAAGTGGTGTAAGAGAGATGATGCTGTCTTTCGCCCTTACTACTCACTGTCTACATCGTAGAACCCACGACGGAAATGGAAGAAAGTTTCCAAAGTATGCTCAAAATTCACAGTAAGAAATTACCACCGATACGATTCGCTGGTGCCATTGCTATCGTTGGTTGAAATGAATTACGGTATCTATTGAATGAAATGAATAGTGTTATGAGTACAGAATAGGTACTGAGAGTAAACCGAAGGGAGACAAAAATAATTAGAAGTAGAAGAGAAACAGAACAGCGAGAAAACATCACAACTTGGGATCAAGAAGTACACGAAGTTAAGGAACTTTGTTATCTTGGTAGCAAAACGACCCATCAACCCATCTTGGACGAGGCCAGAAGGACTTATAAAGCAGAGTAGCACAGGAAAAGGAGGCGTTCCTGGACAAAAGAAATCAACTGGTAACAAACGTATGTCGTAAGTTGAGTACGAAATTAATGAGGATGTACGTTTGTAGCACCGCATGGTACAGAAGTGAATTATTTCCTGTGAGGAAACCGAAAACGAAGAGAATCCAAACGTTCGCGACGTCTGCGATAGAAGAATGTTGTAAAGTAGGTGGACTGAGAAGGAATGACGAATTTCACATCTACATCTACGGGATTACTCTGCTATTCACAATAAAGTGCTTGGCACGACCTTCAGACCGTTCCACTCCCGAGCGGCACTCGGGAAAAACGAGCACTCAAATTTTTCTGTGCGAGCCCTGATTTCTCTTGTTTTATCGTCATGATCATTTGTCCCTATGTAAGTTAGTGCCAACAGAAAATTTTCGCAATCGGTGCAGAAAACTGGTGATTGAAATTTCATGAGGAGATCCCGTCGCAACGAAGAATGCCTTTGTTGTAATAATTTTCATCTCAATTCACGTATCATGTCTGAGACACTATCTCCCCTATTTCGCGATAATACAAAACGAGCTGCCCTTCTTTGTACTTTCCCGATGTCATCCGTCAATCCCACTTGATGCGGATGCCACACCGCACAGCAATACTCCAGAATATGGCGGACAACCGTGATGTAAGCATTCTCTTCAGTACACCTTTTGCACCTTCCACGTGTTCTGCCAATGAATCGCAGTCTTTGGTTTGCTCTACCCACAATATAATCTATGTGATCGTTCCAATTTAGGTTATTTGTAATTGCAGGCCCTAAGTATTTAGTTGAATTACCAACCTTCAGATTCGTGTGACGTATAGCGTAATCGAAATTTAGCTGATTTCTTTCAGTACTCATGTGAATAACTTCCCACTTTTCTTTATTCAGGGTCACTTTTCGCACCGTACAGATATCTTATCTAAATCATTTTGCAAGTCGCTTTGATCATCTGATAACTTTACAAGAGGTAAATGACAGCATCAACTGCAAACAGGCTAAGTAGGCTACTCAAATTGTCTCCTACGCGGTTAATATAGATCAGGAACAATAGAGGGCCTATAACACTTCCTTGTGGAACGCCGGATATTACTTCAGTTTTACTCGATGACTTTCCGTCTATTACTACGAACAGTGACCTTTCTGACAGGAAATTACGAATTCAGGCGCACAACTGAGGCGATACTCCGTAGGCAAGCAGTTTGGTTAGAAGACGCTTGTGAGGAACGGTGTCGAAAGCCTTCTGGAAATCTAAAAGTATGGAACCAATTGACATCCCCTATCGATAGCACTTATTACTTCATGAGTGTAAAGAGCTAGTAGTGTTTCACAAGAACGATATTTTCTGAATCCGTGCTGACTATGTGTCAATAAATCGTTTTCTTCGAGGTACTTCATAATGTTCGAATACAGTATATGTTCCAAAACCCTACTCCAAATCGACGTTAGTGATATATATGCCTGTAATTCAGCGGATTACTCCTACTTCCCTTTTTGGGTATTTGTGTGACTTGAGGAATTTTCCAGTCTTTAGGTGCGGATCTTTCTCTGAGCGAGTGGTAGTATGTAATTGCTTCATATGGTGCTATTTTATCATCATACTCTGAGAGGAACCTGATTGGTATACAATCTGGACCGAAGGGCTTGCCTTTATTAAGTGATTTAAGCTGCTTTGTTTCACCGAGGATATCTACTTCTACGTTTCTAATCTTGTCAGTTGCTCTTGATTGGAAGTCAGGAATATTTACTTCGTCTTCTATGGTGAAGGAGTTTCGGAAAACCGTATTTATTAACTCTGCTTTAGTGGCACTATCATCAGTGACTTCACCGTTGTTATCGCGCAGTGAAGGTATTGATTACGTCTTGCCACTGGTGTTCTTTACGTATGACCAGAATCTCTTTGCGTTTTCTGCCAGATTTCGAGACATAATTTCGTTGTGGAAATTATTAAAAGCATCTCGCATTGAAGTAGGCGCCATATTTCGAACTTCTGTAAAACTTTGCCAATCTTGGGGTTTTTGCGTTCTTTTAAATTTGGCATGCTTTTTTCGTTGCTTCTGCAACAACGATCTGACCCATTTTGTGTACCATGGGGGATCAATTATTATATTATGTGATGTATATCTCTTAATTGCTGTCGATACTATCTCTTTGAAAACATTCACCACATTTTCTATACTTACACGATCAGATCGGAAGGGGTGAAGACTGTCTCTTCAAAAGGTGTTAATGCATTTTTATCAGATTTTTTAAACAGATATACTGTGCGTTTCTTTTTCTCCGCAAAATAGAGGAGGAAAGGCACATAAGGAAAACGACGTTTCGAGACATAAGAAAACAAATTACATGGTGCTAATACAACAAATAATTGAGAATATGTGCCGAATATGTTTCTCTGAGATGAAGAGATTGGTAGAAGAGAAGAATTCGCGGTGAGCCGCCACAAACCAGTGAGTAGAATGATGGAAAATGGAAAAAGATGATAACTGGTACGAGCTTAGGACTCCACGAGTATTTTCAGCTTCAGTAAAAACTGCTGCATAAATTAAATTACTGAAATCAATACGATGTAAAAGGTTTAATCTTTTAAGTGGGCATGACGGATATATCCGGCCCTTGGCACGTTCGCTCTCAGTTCAACGAATATATCGGACCACAGCAACCTGTCGCTTGTAGCTAATGGGAATGATGAATTCAAAGCCGAGACGTACTATGACGCTATTACTAAAGTTTCATCCTACATCAGTTAAAATAATGCATTCTCAAAGTTTTAACGATTTTCAATGTTTTTACTGCCATGGACACAAATTATGGCAGCTCCTGAAGAAAAAATTGCTTTTCGAGTTGTTTTGGAGTTCGCCAACGATTTTCATGGAAAGAATTATTGAATTTACCTCTACACCTGGTATATTAGTTCATATTACGGTGACCAACAGACGGGAAAGCAATCGGTGTTTACGACACAATGTAGGAAAACAAAAACGAGTTCCTTTACGTCACTGAATATGAAAAATTGAAGGAGGGTAACTATTTAACAGCGTACGTCAGCTAGCAGATATTAGTAAAACAGAACCGCAAAAGAGATGTCGTGATGGTCAGCACGTTTCGTGTCAATGCGTTGCATGAAGTAAACGCAAATTTTTTTGCATTTGTGATAAATATATGAGACGCGTGGCTAGAAGTAGATCACAGTTGCAAATCTATCAAGGGGCCAGGAGCAGCCTGAAAAAAGTTATCAGACCATCACAGACGTTATGTGCGGGGTGGTTTTCCAGTTATCTTGTATTAGGTTCAGGATAGGGTCTGGGGTACCTGCAACATGCACACACACTCACAACAGTGTAATTGGGCTAGGGGTTTGCAATGGGATAAAACAGTTCCTCAAACATTATTCCTGTATGGGACATACATCTTGAATCTTTTAAGTATATAAGAAGTAGTGACAGCCGCAGTTTATCAGTATTCTATGTTATCAACACATCTGACTGGTAAAAATGCATATCGCCTTTGCTCTGTGCTTATGAAGCCAAATTTTGCAATAATCAGTAAGCATAAAACTGTACTTAAGATAGCTGAAGTCAATACCCTCTCCTGTGATTTACTGTACTGTAATTGAAACACACCCCACGTCTACCATAATCCATGTGTTTCAGTGCATATAAGAGGTGACCTTGACTGATAGTATTTTAGTGACATAATTATTGCGTAGACATACATAAGAAATGTGAAAATAACTGAACACGAAAGGGCAATACGGGATGTCTGCATTAACTGTAAATTCTGATGGAAAGTGGCCAAACACTGGTGTACATGCAGCTAATGATAGAATCGAGGGTGTCTCTACGTTAGTGGATATACGAGAGATTTTTTTCTAAACTTTCCTTCCCAGATGAATTAGCTTAAAGGAAGGTTCGTTGTATTGTATCAACATGCTGTGGACTGCAGATTGTGCATTTTATTATCCCACAAGTATTAAGACAAAAGTACCACAAACTGCTATTGTTTCCAAAACTAATTTTATTTTGCAGTCTTAATAAATAGAAGAAAGGTAGCAAATAGACTTAACCCTTTCCCTATAAAAGAAACTAATTCTTCAAGTCTAGTTAACGAGAAAACTGAAAATGGAATAGATCGACATAAGAAAAACAAAAGCGAAAAGTGGGAAGATTTGGCGGAAACATTTCCCATGGGGGAAAGTTATAAACTGCTACTCGAAAATGCAAGGCTTACAAATTACTTTAATTTTTTGAATCTCTGCATATTAGTATAATTTATTAGACACAGTTCCTGAGTTTTCGTCAGTCAGTCAGTCGGCAGTTGATGGTTGGAGTGCTGACTCATTGTCTGAGTATCCAGTCATGCTGGCAACTGATGTGATATATATAAGGATCATATCAACCTATACCACATCAACAACAGCCTGAAGATGGCGCATTGAAGCGCTGAAACTGGTTGTAACAAAATAAAATAAAATCATAAGGACGGCTGTAGGTGTTTTATTTTGTCGCAATAGTAAACGGCCGTCTTCCCAGAGACCTCCTGCCAGTAGCATGGACATACAAAAACAATATTCCGCATGTCGTTAGCCATGTGTCGACATCCTGTCCTCGGACACCCATTATGTATAATGGCGTTCGTTCGACACATTTTACTTTAAACTCGCTTGCCCGGTGTCGGCGGATAAACACGATACTACAGTGGCTATGTTATTCCGAATTACAGTGAAAAATTCCCTCGGACATGCATGCATGTCCTAAGGAACAGGTACTTCGACGACTACAGCCGTTATGAAATGCAAGAAATTTATTCACAGTTGCGAATATGGACAACCATCAGCTGTATAATAGAATGACGACAGTGAAAGCCTCTGCCTGACCGGAACTCAAAACCGGATTTCCAGCTTATCGCGAGCGGTCACCTTATCGTTTGACTATCCGAGCAGAACTCATGGCCAGAACCGAACTACGATAGATCGTGAGCCACATGTCTAAATCCTGTACCCGTACGTCCACTATGTGCGAGGGTTAGTCAATGATTAAAGAGACAAAATGGTCTGGGGAAAAACTGTTAGTAGGGCAAGTTTGATACTTTCGTGGCTATGAGTTGGTATCACTAGGATGAGTCCTGATCAGCTGATGTATAAAAATTGTTTTGTTTATAACGCCAAAAATACATCTCAAGATGGCGAGTCCGCTTCAAACGTCCACATAAGTTGAACAACGTTCTGTTATTCGTTTTCTTTCTTGCTGAAGGCGAGAAACAAGAGAATATATACTGTAGACTGTCTTAAGTTTATGATGAGCGTTGTATAAATCGTTAAAATTTTTACAAGTGTGTAGAGCAGTTCAAAAATTTTCTCGACTCAGTGACAGACCAACACCGATCTGGCCGACCTGTTGCAGTTTCCACTCCCTCACTTGAAAGTCGAATTGATGTCATTATTCGTGCCGACCGCCCTTGTGACCGGGAAATGATAATTTATAAGGTTAAAGTTTGTGCTGACACAGTTCGTAACATTATCTGTAACAAGCCGAAGTACCGCAAAACATGTGGAAAATGGGTCCCAAAGGAGTAGACGCGGCTACACTAGGAAACTAGGTTGAGAGTGTGCACAGAGCTAATGGAACGTTATGAAAGTAAAAGTGAGCACTTCTTCAGCAAACTTTTAACTTTTGATGAAACTTGAGTTCGCGATTATGAGCCAGAATCAAAAAGACAAAGCATCGAGTGGAAGCACACCAACTCACAAGTTAAGAAAGATTTCAAAGCCAAGCATCTGCAGGAAAAGTCATGTTGACGTTGTTTTGGAATACTGAATGTCAAGTTTTTTGTGATTATGTCGAAGAGCAGGGTAGAATGTACATCCAATATTACTCCTATTTGCTTTTAAACAACATGAAGCCAGCCATAAGAGAGAGATATCGTAGATCTGAGAGGAGAGGTGTGATTCTCCAGCAAGACAACGCAAGTCCTCATATTGCTCATCTAGCCCTTGAAACCATCGACAAAATGGCTTGGGAAGTACTGCCTTACAGTCCCCATTTAGCACCTAGTGATTCCCATTTCTTTAGTGCACTGAAGGAGGCATTACGTGGGAAGAGGTTGCAGGACAACGAGGATGTGAAAATTTTTGTCGAAAATTGGTTCAAACATCAAGATAAAGATTTCTTTGCAGCCGGAATAAAAAACCTTGTAGCCCGTTGGAATAAGTGCATAAATGTTCAAGGGTATTATGTTGAAATGTAGGAAAAGTATCGTTTTGTAAAAATAAACTTTTTTTTTTCTCCAGACCAATTTGTCTCTTTTATCATTGAATGACCCACGAATATTCCCATACAGAGGAGGCATTTTCCTTGAAAGTCAGCTGCTCAGTGCCGGCGGATAAATGCACTACTGCAGTGCTTGTGTCATCCCCAATTACGATGCAAAGTTCCTTCGGACAAGCACGCATCCATGTCCGAAGATACTCGAACTGCGGTGACTACAGCCGTTGTATGGTAAACGAAATACATTTGCGGTATATTCTCGGCAACAAATAGCTTCAATGGCTGTCTGGACGTCAAGATGTACTCACATCAAATTCTCGTTTCCTTATTGAAGCATTACAATGTATTACAACCATGTAACCATGATCCCTTAATCGGAACAGCATTACGACCTAATATAGGAAGAACGTAACGGACTGCTGGTAATAATCTCCTGATTCGGCTACATACCTAGCTGTAATAGAAATAATCAAAGTAGATCCATGGCACGATAGACAGAAGATATATACTCGCATAGCTCTGAGCCCACGTGATCCCATCGTTTGACAGAACTTTACAAACCATGAAATTGTCAGCGGAATTTGAGGGAAACTTTAACGTCTACATCTGCACTTAAGCTTCATTATATTGTGTGGCAGAGGGTAGTTGCGGCATATACATAACTTTCTAATAATCCTACCTTATAATGGTCCGACTGATGAACAATACTCAAGAAATGCCGAACGAGTCTTTTGAAAACCACTTCTCTTGTGGATGAGGTAATTTCCTTCAGATTGTTCCAGAATATCTTAGATACTCCTCTGCTTCTCTATGACAATTTTTTAATTGGTCTTGCCTCTTTAGTCCATATATGACAGCTATTCTGAGGTACTTTCGGTTGTTATTGTATCCAATGTTTTATTGCCAAACTCGTAACCTATGCACGTGCAGGACATTACATTTATGTACTTGCAGTGTCAACTAGACCAGTCGGAACTGTTTGCATGTCTTCCCGCATTTCGATACGGTTGTCTGTTGTTGCAACCTTCCTGTAGACAACAGCTTCGTCTGACAACCGTCCCGGACAGCTTACGACGTTATCCTCTACGTCATTTACATACAGAGAATTGCAAACATTAATAGCCCTGTAGAGCTCCCCTGGGCTACATCTATCGATTTTTTCCCTTTAAGTTACAACTCTTATTACAGTTTGCTAGAACGTCCTGAAACCAGCCATTTGATCTGCTACTCGATAAGCTTTTATCAATGGCGTTTCGCGTAGATTTTTCTAGGGGTTCACTGGATGGTTGTCTACAAAGTTTCAAATGAATAACAAACATGGTTTAATAATAGTAAAAAAGAACTACTCTACGGAAATACATTTACTTTACGATTGACTTTGTCTCGAATAATCCATTCTCCGCTCATTAAGATCAGAGAGTCTGTCAGTGAAGCATTCATTCAATTCATTGAATTCTATAATGCTGCTGAGAATGTCCTTCTCGATTGAGAGCGCTGCTACTGCTCTTAGCAGCTGCTGACTCATAGCACGAAGCAGAAAACCTTCAGGTCCGCGTCAGACGATGGCGCCGGTATGGTAACAGTCACTTTCAGGAGGTTCGTTGTCTGACTGCAATATTTCTGCAAATCATTTAAGAATAGGGATTGCAGAAATTTCTAAACTCATTCCTCGTGTTTGATATCAGAACTTTTGTTCTCAGTTTATTGCCTTCGAGGATGGGATTTATTTTGCAAGACGCCTGTAGCAATGTTAGCAGAATGTGACCTGCATACAACACACACTTTTCGGAATTAAATAAATTTGCAGCTACGACATATTTGGTAAATTAAAAGCTTTCAGCAACTTGAGCGACAATGTTATCTCACACATCTTTCGAAAAAGCCGTTATTTAATTCATTTTCCTGCCCAAATCTCTGTGCAAGCTGCAGCAGCTCTCTGCATGTGGAAATCATGTCAGATACGTTAGCTCGATTATATTATTGCAGTCTTCTATCCCTTGTTGTACACACAGTGGCTCAACTATTCATTTTTGTAATTGGCTGTACAATGCTGCATGATTGTAAATACAGACAACCAAAATTGAAATGCTGGTGCCTCCATTTCAGACGTTGCACTGTTGCTGAAATAATTATAGTGGTTTCTCGAGATGGAATCTCAGTTTTCTCCAGGCATTCAACAAGTCACTATTTTCATACACAACTTGCACAGTTCTTGATTTAAAATTCCACCTTGAGTAGGAAACATGGCAGAATTTCTTACTCAGTATGTCAATTACACACTGTGAAGAATGTAGGAAAAACTAAGAATCTTACTAAAGTCAACGAAATATCTTCTAACGTCCCTATTTGGCTCTCTGCATAGGTTAAAATCAGATCCTGCGTTTCGGCATAAAAGTGAACTACATAGGCACGTTCAAAATGTTTGTTCAGAAGAGTCTGTGCACCTGAAAGACGACCACTCATGACACCTGTGCAATTGTAGCTCTGAGAAATAACTGTACTGTCATTTCTCTAAGCGATTATCCTAAAGTTTTTGAACTCTGTTCACGAGGTGTCTTGAATGTCAAAGACCTTGCTACAAATATCACGTTAGAGGAAACATATCTGACTATTATGATAAAAAGTGAAATTGTTGAAATCTCACTGTCGTACCTGCGCTAACTGGTTCAGAATCAGTGACAGCAATTTTCTTTTTTGCTCTGACACAGTAAACATCCATCATACAAGAAAGAATAAAATTCTGAATATGTTTACATGTGCCTTTGTAAACATCAGCCTTGTAAAAATGATCGTTACTTACAGATCAGGTCCAGCAGTGAAACCTAAATGAAATCTAGAAGACGTTGGGAAATTCCTGGATTTGATGAGTTGCTGCATCCATAATTTCCAAGAAGTGCAAGCTCAGAAACACAATAAACTACAACAGATCAAAGAGTGTGTAACGATATTGGCGAATCTGATCATTGTGCCTAGAACCTGTGTATCGGGAGAATGACTCATGCATGCACAGTGACAGATGGTCTGGAAGCGGGTTCATTCGGGTACGTAGTTCCAATTTTTATCCACCAGAGAACAGTAGTGCACAGACACATTCAAGAAACAGGTCAAGAGCACGTTTTTGCGAATTATTCTGTTTATTTCCTGAAGCCCTTTTGTTTATTTATCTCTGTACAGTTTTGTATATGCTTGTAGTAGTGTCAGTGATGCGCGAATGTGGTCTAAAGTAAACATGTAGATCACTGCTCTACTGAAGGACGTTGTACGATGGGGAATTTTTTAACATAATATGTCAAGTCAGTTTATGGTAAAAGGAAAGCTAATTCGAGTGCAAATGAAAATAGTTAATAACTTAAAGTATAAACAAAATATCAGAATGCTAAATATTTATTTCGGGAAAAAGTACAGTTCGAAAGCATGTTATTTTTTGATTGATTGGTCATAAAAAGCGCGGACTAACAAGAGAGAATAATGTTTTTCTATTGGCCTTAAAGAAAACTGACCAATCAGAACAGAGTATTCTTCGTTCCTCATTTCTCTTGGAGATACAGAAAGCTTTCAGCAGTCTAGAGTACTCGTAGCACAACCTTTCAATGATACGGTCGTGTGTAGTAAGAGCTCCGAAGGAAGTTATAATTTGCCGGTTATCGTTGTGCTACACTCCTCAAAAGTGCTTTAAGGTGAAGGCAATGTGCTTTTTAGAATGTACGGATTTTTAAGCAATTTACTGTATGAGAAAAGACAGTAATTCCTCGTGGCATATTGTGCAGATTGGTGACTAAAAACTTGCGTGCATTAGACACCGAAAACGTAATAGCATGGCGAGCATTTCCATTTAAGAACAATCCGTGCTTATTGTTTAGTAGATTTCATGAAACACGTTAAGATAAAGTTGCTAACGTGAATGAAAGTATTTTACGCATACTGTGTTAAGATTAGCACGGTCTTAGAAGTGTACGTGTACAATATCAATGTTAAGAATAGAGCAAAGTTTAGCCAGTACTTCCACCTTTCACTCGAAATTAAGACCTTTTCCCGATTCTTGGTATAGTTACGTTGTATGATGCCCGGTGCGAATTGAAATACCGTAGGATTCTGCTCGGCTTTCATACCGCCGATCTGCTGCAGTGAGTTCACTGGTAGCTGCAGATAAAGGACGGAAGGAGCCGCGCCGCCGCAGAATCTTCCCATTGGCTGCCTACAAGCTCTATCTAGTTGTTGTGTAAAACCACTTTCCCTAAAATATTGTGATCTGGAGAAATCCGTCTTTTTTTCTTTTTGTCTTCTGTGACAAATGTATGAAATCATCAACACCTCATAACTAAGTACTTTTCTGTCATAGAGGCAGAAGAATGGATGATTTTAAATTAAAAATTTTGATGTACTGTAGTATTCTGTCAGATGAATATTTCTGTGGGATCCACTGCTCCGCTTGCCACAAGACGAACCGACGCTTGCTCGTACTTTGTTCACTAAACGAGAGTGCGACAGGGCGAAGTGAAGGAAAACAGCATTAACCTGGGTCTCGTTCTCTTCTGCTCTATCTCTTATTGACGATGATATTGAACTGAATGTCTCTGGATGTCTGATTGTGCAATCCGTAATGATTTTTGTAGAAAATCTTCCTCGATCTCGAACAAGGTCGTAATGCGTGATCATAAAACATGTTCCACATTTCCAGAACCGAACGGAGTCAGTGATATAGGCCAATAACTATATGTGTTTGTTGAGAACGCGGTTGACCTGCCCTTTTTTCCAGCCGCTTAGGGCCTTTCGTTGGCAAACTAACTACGAGAAGTTGCTGTTCAAAGAGGAGCTATGACCAGTACTCCATTCTTCGGCTGCATATATTCCTGTGTGTGATCTCTGTTCTAAAGGTACTAGAAATTTGTGTACAGTAAACGTATCCCATGGCTCACCACATGTAAGTTCTCATAGCTCTGCGTGGTAGTAAGGAACTGGTGCGATTGAAAGTGGGCATTAATGTTAGACTGGAAAAGTTAATTTGAGCTATTGCTTCTTGGATTATTCACTTGTTAGTAAGTTGGCAACACCAGGGATCGTTTAAAAAACAGCAGCATTTTGCAAAAAAAAAAAAAAAAAATGCTCAGAGCACTATGGGACTTAATTTCTGCGGTCATCAGTCCCCTAGAACACACATCCGTGCCCGAGGCAGGATTCGAACTTGCGACCATAACGGTAGCGCGGTTCCAGACTGCAGCTAATAGAACCGCTCGGCCACCCCAGGTGGCAGAATTTTGCACAAAAGCAACAAAATTCAGAGCTTAGCGCTGTGCGGTGAATAGAGGAACGAGTTTATTGGTATAGAGCCTTCCGACAACATACACCCAAAGCGAAAACTATGGGAACGGCAAAACTGCATGCGTCTTGGAGGGACATATATTCCTCATCAGATGCCTCCCGTATTACAAGCATTGAGATCTCTACCACCAACAGGATGAAACGGAAATGTGTATCAACTGCAGAAGCTGATGGTTGTTTCAGTAGACAACATTCTGTCGGCACGATACAATCATCGTCAGTCACTGCAGTGCAGAACTGCAGTACTATGGCGTTAATTTAACGATTAAAATAAACTGACTTGGGAAAGACAGAATGCAAGTGATGTGACAAAACAGTAATTGTCTCGGCCTGAAACAACGATATCACCTGTCGGGCTTGATCTGTGACGTATTGGTGTTGTGGCGGGTGACGTCACACGTGCGCGGAGCGTTGGTTTGTTTTCATTAGGGACGTTTGTATTGTCACCTTATGCTGTGTTTGTAGTCTATATTGGATATATACATAGTGGTGCAAATTTTGATGGAACTGGATCACCAGTTTAGTTATTTAAGAGAAAGAGGAGTTTACGGTGTTCTCCACTTACGCTCCTAATCAACTACAGTTTAAACTTTAACTTTGGTTGTCTTGGTAACGTGAGTACACAGTGATTACAACTTATGTGAACTTCGGCACATATTTTTTTCAAAGGTGAGCCAATCTTAAATGTAATGAAATTAATAACTTAGCGAATACTAATAGTAATATTATTGAAATAAGGGACGCTGACACATGGACAATAAAGAAAAACGAATGTCTTCAGAAGGTTATGGTAAATGAAGACTGGTTACTCTAACGTAAAGTGTGAAGAACGTGATGTTAGTAATTGAAAGCAATGTACAAAGATGCAGCAGAATTAGTTGAGTTGGGTTGCCTACAGAATGAAGTCGCCAGATCCAGTTTAGCGCGTAACAACTCACACAAAAAGTATTAAGAGTAATTTCAGGGATTTTGCAATTTTCTGTTGAGCTGTATTGGTGAACACATGTTACTGCATTTTGTCCATCTCGCAATTTAAGCCTTTCTGTATCGGTATTGAAGTATTCGTTGTTGTTACCATATTTCGTTAACTTTCGCGATATTTGCTACCTGTACTGGTATTACTTTTTCGCTTTCTATACTGATATTTCTTTTTGTTTTCTGTATTGGTGTCTGGCTTTTAAGTTAGTTCATATATTATTAGAGTGATAATTTCGATACCAGTTGAATTTATCTAATCTGATGCTTTACTTTTGCGTTTTCGATGCAGACCTCTGCATGCTATTCTTCATCGTATTCTTCCGGATGTTTTGTTTTGTATACGCCAGTATTTTTGCGGCTCTGTGGCTTTTACTTGAGAATATAACTCCCCAGATTCCCCTTCAGGCCCAATATTTATTATTTCGAATTTTTAAGTTTCTGAATTGATTTTTATATTTTGGATTTATAGGAACTGTTGAATATGACGTCCTAATCGCCATTTTTAAATCAAAGTTGTGTTGCATCTTGAGGCTAGTGATGATGTTATTTATCAAAGTGGACGGGTGTTATCGAAGGCTCTCGTCTTCCCCAATAATTCACCATACTTGAGACACAGTGCCATACCCCCGGCCACGAGAGTTCGCCCCTGTTTGGTCTTAGGAGGGGAGGGGCGCACACAGCGCCGGCTGGAACCTCCACATGAAATCACGCCGGCCACAGCTGTTATTCAGTTTAATAAAGACGTAATGCGTTTTTACGTCGGAGGCTGACAGTTATTGGACGGGTGAAGTAAATGCATCGGTTAAACGCTCGAGCGATGTGATGTGGTGCTGTAACGACATAACAACACAAGTTTTCACCCCAGATGTATGCATTCCCGTTATACAGTAGTAGGCAAGCGTAAGTTCTCTACATTCTATAATTTCTTGCAGGCGATATTATCCAGTGCGCTACTGCCAAGGCACCCATGTTGATTAGTTTGATTCTCTTTAGAGTGAAGATAACAGAATATCTTGTAGTAGTGAATCCTGTCGTAGGTGATCTACAGATGAGCAGGATGAAGCCAGAGCATTGTCGACTTGGACTACTCTTACATGGGCTGAGTTACTTACAAGAGTGTTTACTGTGGAAAATCATTTAGACTTCTTATGGGAATTTTGTGGATTGTCACCGGGAGACGTGTGTGGAACTCTTTTAAAAACGACCAACGTTTATTTCCCGTTTTAATTATAGGACTATTCTACGAAATGTACGAAACTAGTACGATCAGGAAAAACACGTAGTTCGTTAGATGCCAACTGACGATACATCAGGGTATTATTTTGGTTCCTTCCTGGGTTAAAGAACACATGCTACGAGTCACTGTTGCAGAAAGTTATTTAAGTACAATTACTGTTGGCGATTACTTTGATTTTTGCAGTGTTATGTGTTACGTGATTGTTGTGAATTTTACAAAATGCAGTAGCTTTGTTTTCACAGTTTGCCTTAGGAGGCCAAAAGTTTCCTTGTGAGATGCTCACAGTTTCTCTGAGATATAGCTACAGAGTATCCGACATTCGCAGAGGAGGAGTGCTCCAAGCTGCAACTGATTTGGAAATTAGTGTATAGTTCGACATACTTTGACACTTGACGGCTAAGCCGGCCGGGGTGGCCGAGCGGTTCTAGGCGCTACAGTTGGAACCGAGCGACCGCTACGGTCGCAGGTTAAAATCCTGCCTTGGGCATGGTTGTGTGTGATGTCCTTAGGTTAGATAGGTTTAAGTAGATCTAAGTTCCAGGTGACTGATGACCTCAGCAGTTAAGTCCCATAGTGCTGAGAGCCAGTTGAACCATTTTTCTCGACATCAAGACGTCTCAACATTCCAATTATTGTGATGGAAACAGGAACTATTTGCAGGAAAAGTAGTTATATATGACCTAGTTAACGAATAATAACTTACTACGCGTACATGGTGTTGTTAAGTAAAAGTGCAACAGTATTAGCTACATGGGACCTTTTCAGATTCTAGTAAAATAATACAAATAAGTGTAGCCATTCTGAAACTAAGACCGTATTCTGAGCTAATAAATCCAACAAAGAATGGTTCTTAAGCAACACTGGAGCGTTCTCATATAACGAGTTCTGACAGCTGCCATCTAACAACTTTGTGTCGAATTCACCTGGAACACCGCAAAAAGGGTAAAGTATCGTTATATGAATAACTACACCAGCAACACAGATGTTCAAAAATTTCACTAATTAGTAATTAAATTCAGGAGATTTATCAATTTGCCTTGGGTTAATCCCCACTTATGAGTTAACCATAACTTTGGTTTTATTTCAGATACTTCACTGCACATTCAATTGGCCGTAGTAACACTCTCATAGAATTTAAATTTTCGCTTAAGCTTTCTTCAGATTTCATTTTTATTTCGTTTCATTATCCTTCAGTTAATGGAAATCATCCGTTCACAAATTTAGCTAACTTTTACATCTTCGGAATATGAGATACCTATTTTCGTCCATCCATTTAACAAATGGGTCGTCCAGTACCTTTAAATTGTATGGCTTCGTGCGCTGTGTTATATTAACGTCACCAGTTTCCACTTTTGATGTAACAGATCAGAGTGCTCCCAATAGGTTCGTCTACTCCCATGTAATGTTAGCAAACAGGGGAGATCGGTGAAGTTTTATTCCTAGCGGACCTGAATAAGCTAAATTGCATCAGCTTATCTGTTGTGGTGGCAATATATTTAGAAAATGCGTTAAAATGGTACATACCAGCAATCAACTGAACGAAATCACAAGAATAAACAAATTCAGGAGGTGTGTACCTAACTTTTTCGTAACTATTAGGAAGAGAGTTATTGAAATGTACAAGTCACAGTGCTGTTCAAGGTAGAATGAAAGTGTGTGGAGTTGGAGACGATGTATGCTTGTATTCAGCAGTAGACGGTTATGCTATCACATTATTATGGAAAAAAAGATATTCCGGTTTGGCAGACCTTAAGCACAATGTAACCAAGAACATTCTGAAAGTTATTTAGAAAACTGTGACGTATACAATTCACATTACTATTCCATTATCGTACTGCATAACACCGAGACATCTTAAAAAGAAAAATTATTTGTTTCGCCTTATTTTGTTTCCATATCTGTAAACTATCAAGTGCAGTACCGAACTACCTATTAATTTTATTTTATGTCACCTTATCCTAGTCTTTTGTTCTGTAGGCCGTGAGTTGTTACCTGCCATTTCCATTTTTTATGTATTCCATCTACTGTTAGCAGCTACTATGAACTACATTGTGCTTTATCACAGAGACTAGAAAATACTAATTGTTTTATTACTGAATTTACACGTGTGTACCAAACTTATTCGCTTAAAGGTACTAGGCATTTCAGAAGTCTATAATACACAATATATTTCTAATCAGTTATTATTTATTCATAATGTTAGCTGCAACTGACTAAAAATGGTCCAAATATTAACAATGTTATCATGAAATCATTACTGGGTTTAAGTCACACATCCTGATTTCGTTATATTTACCATGCAACAAACATTCTCTGTATCACTTTTGCTTCTTTTGTGACTGCGTTATTATTTCACACAAAAGTCCTTAGAAACATGTAAAGAAAGTACCTTATCATTGTTATCTAACGAAGTACGTTAAAATTCCCCAAATATTATTAAACTATTTCATTATTTTTGAGACCGCATTACTGTGTCATTTTCTTCGGGTTGAAGTTATCTGTACAGCCATGAATATTGCGTGATACTTTAGACTGTGACAAAATCCTAGCGTCAAGGTGATCCAGACTTATGTGCTGCGCATCTGGCTCATGTCGTACCCTCATAAATCTCCCAAACGACTCTTCTTTAGTTTTGGTGAAATAAATAAAAAATGAAATAAAAACGTGCCTTCTGCAACAGCATTTTCCTCAGCAACATTAGCCCCAAAAGTAAATTTCAACGGCATAAAAATCATAGTGCATAAGGGCCAAAGTATAAATAGCAGCGGTGATGAACTCTCTCTGAATTTTCAGTCTAACATAAGGCACCATTAATATCTTTGTTTACTCTTTTGAGGTTACATCCACATGCTAATCAATTGTTGTTTGCCAATGCAGTTCAGTGAATTGCAACATCAGTTTGATTACACTAAGCGTGCTTTGATTTATGTGTCCCACGCAAAGACACTCGCCATGCTTCTGTTATAAGCAGCATCTGAGTTTGTTTACATACCTTCTACTTCATAAACAGATACACAGATAAGCCAGAATGTTATGGCCGCCGATCTACTGTCGATATAAATTCGTTCAGGCGATAGTAGCGACAAATGGCGAGGAATGACTGCTAGTCAGACAAACGCACGGTGCGTGTTGTATATCACAAGGGCAAGAGCGTGATGGAATGGAGTGTGTTGAGTGGTTCGATGAACACAGTCCCGATTTCCAGTTGATGTGTTGGCTCTCCTATCTCGACACATCTAAACCCGATCGAAGACATCTGGGCATGTGGCGTCAGAGCTCATGGCACTCCTCCCCGGAATTTACGGATTTAGGTGACTTGTGTGTGCAGATGTGATGCCAGCTCCGTCTAAGGGGTTCAAATGTTGATTACCTTTTAGTTCCTGCGTGTGTAGTGCCATATTACTTGTGTCTCACTGTGTTGAATAGTAGATGTCGGGATTATGGAGACTACTTTGTTGTCCTTAGGAGCAGTGATTTTGTAGTCACTCTAGTCTTTTGAGTGTTATCATTAATGTAATTGATTTTCCTACTCTTTTTAGAATTATACTTAGTGTCAAAGATATTTCTGTTAAATGTATATGGCAAATGTTAATGTTGCACAAAACAGTTTCTTCCATTTCCATCGACGAAGAGGTAATGACTAATGCAGCTCGCATCGGGAACAGACTCGAACGTGTTTTATTCCGAAGAACCTTCCATTTGTTTCCATTAATCTACTAAGAGGAACCACCGAAATGCAGATCTTGTTGGTCGGAAGAGAGTATGAACCACAGTCAACCCCAATGCGAGCCGTCTACATTACCACAACGCCGCCTGTTGCAAATAAAACAAATAACTAGACTTGTTATATTATCAATCCAAAGGTTTATTCGATTGGTAACTGTGGTTTCAGGTGGTATTGGCCGCGGTATCGCGGTCGCACATTTTAGCAGCCAGACGTTCTTCTCCAGACGCCGCGTTGGTGGTCCCGCGTCAACACATTCAGCGTCTGGCATGGCGGCTCTCAAGAGCTGCGCGGTGTGATGTACAGACCTCCAAGGTGGGCGCGGAGGACACCGGAGTGATCTGCAGACAAATATAAATTTCAAAATTATAAACGTCGCCCTATTACGGTGAGTTGATATAACATCTGTAAAGGAAAGTGGTAAATTATCGTAGGACCACATGCTAATAAATGGTCAGTTTCTGTATCCATAGAAGGGTTGTTTCTACCGCGCCAACTCAAGAACCCTAGAATACTAATTATCGGAAATATGAAAATTACCGACAGTGAATGTTTGCCTATTTACTCCTCCTGGAGTGTTATCTATTGTGGTGAATTGATCTACTAAATTACTGCATCAGATGGTAGACAGTTGTTACAAGGATCAGAATATTTGTGAGTTAGTCAATATCTCACGCAGACGCATGTATTATCCTCAGCTGAACTATATTCATTATGGAACGGAGAGAATTGTGACTGTTGCTAAATCCATCCTTACCAAAATAGTAGAGTTTCTTGAAACAAGTTGTGTAAATGTTCAGTTCAAATTCGGAGAGCTTCAAGGATAAATATGGGACAGAAAGGTAAACGATCATGCAGCGTAAGAAATGGGATTAAAATACCAAGTATAATCGTGGGAGGCTGAAGGTGAAACTTCGCTGAGAACTTGGTAACTGTTATGGGCGGGAGGGGACATAGGAGAACGTTATCTGAAAGGCTCTCCGTCATCTGAAAGTGTAGGCAACGGTATTGTATGTACCATTGATTCTTGAGTTTAAGTATATCCTACCAATACTAGAGCTTAAAGATACGTATGCCGCGAAAGAAATTTGTATCTGATCAGAGTTTACAATTGGTATAAAAGAACAGCAGACTATAGGTACCGAGATAATTTATGGGTCGACCATAGAATTTTGTAGCCATGGTGATATATCTAAACTGACACCATTTCAGTTACATTAAAAATCGTAGAACTATACTCGAATAATATCTTGAAGATTCCCCTTCTGAAGGGAGCTACCATGTGATCATGAAATCAGAAATACTCTTAGAAACCAAAATCTGTTGTCCTTTACACAGATCGAAGTACCACTCACCGTAACAGCACCGCCTTAATCCTCCTCCTGCAGCCGTCTCTGCAGCAACTCCACGAAAAAGGCGTCCAGTGTGAACTGACGCTCCTGTTGGAAAAGATCTTATTACTTTCATGTTATCTAACACGCGAAGTGATTCAAAAATTGTGCTAGTTCCTGTCATATACAAGTATAACGAATTGAAACATTTACCACAAATTCGCACGGTTCAGGTATCGAAATTAAGAACATAGTAATTCAATTTTGTATCCAACTAACACAATTCGTTTCACATCTCAGATACTATTAATACTAACAAGTAACTAATATCCCATTATCTTTAACATTTTTCTGGGCACGACTGATTAATGATGTGCTTCTGAGGTTATGCCGTGTTGTTGTTCCCGCTTTACGGTCAACATTTCAGTAACTGACCGACCCATCTTCTTCAGGTCGTGTGACGTTCCCTGACTGGTATGAGTCCAAGCAGCGTGAACACATTAGTGCAAAGTTCGCAGCACATGAAGTTGATCGCTGGGACGTCCGTCGAAGTAATGTGCACAAAATGAACACAACAATTTGGCCTAATACCCGGAAGCAGACCAGTTTCTAGTATCATATTCGAGAGTAAGTTTTCATGTAGTGATAAAACGATAAATTCACTTTGAAACCAAATGCTACTATTCCTACTACTTTGTAATTTACACTCACCGAAACAGAAACGACTTCTTTCTCTTCCTGCAGCCGCTTCTGCATTATCTCCTCAAAAAACGAGTCCAGGGTGAACTGACGCTCCTGTAAGGAAAAGAACTTATTAGTTTGATTAGTCGTAGAGCATGCTTGGTAATTCAGAGATAGCGCTAGTTCTTTACATGTACATGTGTTACAAATTCTGCAATGTCGTCTTCAACCAGTCGATCGCGTTGGCAGCATATTTCGTGCGTCTCTGCCCCAGATTATTTTTCACCATAATTCTTTACAACTGGAGAGGGATGTTACCTTTCTCAAGTCTCTCACATAGTTATTTGCTCAGTATTAACAAATACCACACCCAATTTACCGGAATGATAAATGGTTAGAATCAACTGTCCATGTCTGAGGTCAGTGTTAAGATTAATGGGCTTCAATACAATTGTCAGAATTGTTTAAACAGCATTCAGGTTCGATTATCAACATTAGCTTACCTAATGCGACAAGTCCGGATATATTGTGGTAATAACACGGAGGAGAGGATCTAGGGCCAGTGGGATCCAGGGGAAAGGGCCAGCATAATGCAGCAAAGGAGTCCTGCAGGGAACATAGCGAGAGACACAGTGTGAGGCTACCCTGCGGGTCAGAGAATATACGACTCTGACATGCTAAAGGCTTTATCTAAGGGCTTCATACTCATGTTAAACGACCACTATATCTGTGGCGCATGTAGTATTAGAATTCCTGTAGTCCATACTTTACGGCGCTTTATCTTTTGATGCAAAGGCAGAAGTAAGTTTGGAAGAAGTCTCAAGTTCTTTGTTTTACTTGAAGTCAAGACCACTATGGCAAATTTTAAAAATTTTGTGTAGGTGTGGAGATAAGCTCAAGTTTTAGAATGACGACTATTGTGAACTATTGAGTGACTAGCACATCTCACTCCGTTCCAGTGATCAACAAATCCATCCATCTATCAGTGACATTCATTGCCGCCGGTATTTTGTATCTGATCACGATCCAGAAGAGCAGTATGCTAACCACATGCTCCTCCATACAGTGACGTCTATCGTCTGACGATGACGACGCGGTCGATCGGTACCTTTGGAACATCAGTGGAATGATTGGACGGAGTTAGGTAGTTAGGTGGTATTTTATATAATCGTCACAATCATCACTCGTGCAGAAATTCCTATCTAAGACGTGTTATTTACAATGACGTGTCACATGGGATGTTTATAGCCAAAAAATATTCATTTACAGTAAATCGTGACAGTCTGTAATATCAACTGACCACGTTACGTACAATCAGTTAGCTCTCAGACTTTACTGCTTTGCGTGCTATGTCACTGCAATATAACGTGGCTCACCTTTACAGTACCCCGAACAGCGACCAAGTTGTTCTCCAGTCGCAGACCCTCGTCTTTCTCCCCTCCCAAACACCGGGAGAAAAACTTCTTCATGCGGCGGAACATTGCTGTAACGATAACAAACAGCACATTAGACATGACCAGACCGTGTCTACGAGTAAGTTTTGTAGCAATGTCTCACAACTCGATCGCAAGAAAAACCTGTAGCCGTGACGACATGACTGTAACCTTAGCTTTTCTAAAATAGGAACTGCTTGTATCAAAAACGACATGTACAGTCTATATAATTGGTTGAGCTTATACATTTGTTACTAGTCAAGAACTAGTTACTTTAATTTTGTGTCAGTAATTCGTAGAGCATGAATCAAAACAATAACAGTTATTCGAAGTTTAGCAATCACGTGTTCATTAGGTGGTACTTTTACTCTGAAGAGAATAAATTTGTTTTAATAGCAACTAGCTGAAGGCTTATCTATTAGACTAAATTTAATTAGCAAGTCATTACAATACTACAATAGTTTCAGATATACAGCTGCTTCGCCGGCCGGTGTGGCCGTTCGGTTCTACGCGCTTCAGTCTGTAACCGCGTGACCGCTACGATCGCAGGTTCGAATCCTGCCTCGGACATGGATGTGTGTGATGTCCTTAGGTTAGTTAGGTTTAAGTAGTTCTAAGTTCTAGGGGACTGATGACCACTGATGTTAAGTTTTATAGTGCTCGGAGCCATTCGAACAATTTTTTATACAGCTACTTCAGATATTACAACATCAGATTTTGTCAACTATTACAGCATGATATGCGGAATATCTTCCCCTGGGGCAGGATCAAGAATTTTTTTTTTTATGTGTGTTGGTGGTAGGATGAAGTTACTAAATAATAAACTACGCTACAATCTGATGGCTATACCTTCCGCGGTATATGACGAGAATACGATTTTTACTGCTATCCATATTACCGAGTCAGTATATCCTCTCAGGGCTGCACTGTCCCTTCTTTGTGTCAGTCATCGAGAACCCTACATCTAAATTACACTTCATTGCCATGTGCGTTAAACAGTAAAGTGTACGACGCAATAACTATATCTGTGGTTGAAATTTACCCACCGGTTTCTACATGAAGAAAACTTAAAAATAGCTTATAAACAGCTAATAGGTTTAACATTCGACAATGCTCCAAGTACTTCCTTAAGTGACAGGAAAAGATAATAATTTTGCTACAAATCAATGTCGACTCAGTATGACACTACAAAGCCGGAACCTGTTTACGACTTTTCTTTTTCACCGACGGCAGAAGATAAAAGCATGAACCAACGATAGGACATACCGTATGTATGTGTAATCGAAATGGAGAGTGATAGGTGACACCATTCTATTTGTGAAACTAAGCTATAAATTTGAGAATACATCATTCCAGCAGTTGAGCATTGGCAAAAACTCAGTGAGGATATCTCTCTCTACAAGTCAAGCATTTTCGGAACTTTCTGAAGTTGCATTACATATTGAAAAAATGTATAGGAATGTAAATCGAGGACTGTTTTCCTTTTCCAATTCAGTCCCATTACTAGTAACATTTTGCGAAGTCACATCACACTATTTCGTAATGCTACAGTATTCTGATACTTCTCCACTACATACATAGTCATCTAAAAGCTTATTCGATGTTCTAATTGCAGATGTATACTGAAAATAAATACGTGACAAATCAATGGCTCTCGCCTCTTGGTGGGTATAGTCTATATACCTCGCTTCTGAAACAGAGCGTTCGCTTCATTCAAAGCTTCTAAAGCTCCCCAAGAACTTGTTCTCGAAACACAAAATCCAACACTATAACGCCTGAATCAAAATTATAGAATCTTTTACTCAAGAAACTAATTCGTTTCGATACTTCAACTACTCCAGAGAATACGGAACTCATTATTATGCAATGGTCGACCACAATTAAGCTGATTTTTGTTAGCAAACCCTGCGATCAACATTAGGCAGCAACCTCGATAACTGCAGAGAACAACGTTGTACTGGAACGTCGATATCAATTTTTTAAACAAGAACTGCAATGAAAATTTTCAGTAATTCGAATCTATGTAAGACCAAATAATCATGTTATAGCACTGACAAATTTGCAGCTGAATCTTGATTGTTGAAAACGTCCGTACAGTTAATAAACTGCCAAGTGATCTAACAGTTAACAAAACTCAGAGATAGTGCTTTAATTTCCTTAAGCAACACAGTTGTAACCAGTTTCCAACGTGTTTTCTTCTTCGCAGACGGAAGATAAGCCTAGCAGTATAACCCTGCAGCGATCATAGGCAATATGTAAGTGTAATCGACGAAACAGGAAGGTCGGTTACACTGTTTTCATTGTGAAAGTAAAAATTAATGTATCTAGAGACCGCTCCGAGTCTACCACAACAATCATAGATAAATTTTACTAACAGTCCGATTATATTATTGGAGAAGCCGATAACGAGATAGACTATTACGGTCGAAAATAAAAATAAAAAATATTTTGTAGCGGAGGCGTTGTGCAGCTTTAATGAATGTTAACAACTGTATTGTGCAATAGACAGCTACGACGGTACGTTTCATTAGGGACCATCGAATTTGGTCTAAAATCAGACCATCATCGATCCCGAAAACCGTCTCAGCTATGCTTTCACGTATATTGCAATAGCAGTTATCAAACGTAGATAGTTCGACCATTGGTATTATCTGTATAGACATTACATTGGTAAAAATGTCTATGAAGTTAAATGGACATAATGGACATGACAAGTTAATGTCAATGACGGAACACTGTACATCCGGAATTGCTATTCCTATTACGCAAGTTCATAGTTGAGATCGTTTTTAGGCTTGATGATGGTCTGATCCTCGGCCGAAACATACATTCTCTCATAAAATGTACCGTTATAGCTGTGATTGCATATTGCAGTTCTTTCGAAGAGCATATAAAATGAAAGTAACGTCACTGCTGCAGAAACTGACTGGGCAGAAAGAAAATGTAAAAGTTTATAAAGCTAAGATCAATATAACGAAAAAATCGAATAATATCTTACACAAATTCCTCTAGAATAAACTCAAAGGAAATATAACGAAAACACAAAATTTGATTCCAATAATTCGCTTAATCTACACAGATTAAACGAAGACAAGGATACCAATCACACATCCAAAAATAACAACATAATAGAAAAATAACATGCACAAATTCTTCCAGAATGAACCAAAAGAAAATGTACGCTGCACCTATATAGCCCTAACAAAGACAGCAATACCACACACATTCACATAAAACGACATAATCGATAAATAACACACTGGAACTATTCCATAATAAACCAAAAAATTGTAAACCCCCCAAAAAAACAAAAAAAAGAAAAGACGCACAAGAAAACTCCATATAACTACAGTTGTATCGAAAAATAACACACACAAATTCCTCAAGAATAAACGGAACGAAAATAAATTCAAAAATTTGGTATCACACTGCAAACGAACGTTAACAGGTCAAAAAGTACCATAGAACAAAACGAATCATACATCAAAAGCGCGAGACACTGGCAACAACAATAAGAGGCCTACAAAACAATCGATTTCATATACGCTACCCCTCAGCGGCGTCACATTCGAAAAAAAGCAGCCAACTATTAATAAGTTAAAAAATTATGACTAACATTACTACTCGTTCCTCTCAGGACAACTTCTACAATGTACTTAGGTTCACGGCTAACAGCACAATAGACAATTCTCCCATATTACAAAAATAGCTAAAGAATTGCAACAATCAACATGATAAAAACTATCATTAATCACTTCACTCACAAAAATTTATCTTCTGCTCTTAAGGTACTGCCTAACCTCACCATCGTATATCGTGCGAAATACAGAAAAAAACAGTTAAATATATGTCAGAAAAAAAAGAAACATTAATCGCTAATAGTTTCTCCACTGATAATATAACCTGTGGCCTCAAGTTACCCCCTCCCCCCCCAATAAACAACACCATCGTATATAACGACACATTTGCAATAAAGAGCATATTTTACAAACTTTGTAAATTACAATAGTAACTAACACAAACACAGATAGCATTTAATAACAGACCGCTTACACGCTCTGTAACGTAAAGTCATGACGTCAAGAGGACGCCATGGGTGAAACCACATGGATAGAATCTGATAGAGCACTTGACAAAGTTGTCACTGTTGAACTAAGCTGTTAATTTGAGAATACGTGATGAAAGCACATAAACTTAAAAAATTAAGTGTAGAGGTCTAACGCTACAAGTAACCACCTGACGTTTGAAACCCCATAAAAAATTAAAACGAAATGCTATTTCACGTTATTACTGTTAAGAACTTCATATTCCGTAATCACACCACACTCCTCCACATGCTTCAATTTTCCAGTACTTCTCCACTAATACACATTCATTTATTAGCTTTTAAGATATTCTTACTCGAGATGACTGTGTATACTCAATAAATATACAAAGGTAAATCAATAGCTCATACCTACTGCGGGTACGATGCAGCTGGCCTCTGAAGCCGGCGTTCGCTTCGCTGAGAGCTTCTAAAGCTCCTCAAGAACTTTAAAATGTTTCGCTAGATGTGCTCGAAACACAAAATACAACACTGCAATACTTAATTCACAACAGAAGCTTCGTACACTCAATAACTCGCAGAACGAATTCGTATGAATACTTCGAGTACTCTAGAGAATACGGAAGTAATTGCTAGGCAACGGTCCACAACGGTTTACGTGAGATGGCATTGTTGTTTACATACCCGAGATCCTCCCCTGGTAGCCGAGTGGTCAGCGCGACGAAAGTCATAACTAAAGACCCGAGTTCGATTCACGGCTGTGTCGGGAGATTTTCTCCGCTCAGGGACTGGGTGTATCGTTGCCCTTATCATCGTTATTCCATCCCCATGGACACTCAAGTCGCCGAAGTGGCGTCAGCTCAAAAGACTTCCACCAGGGGAATGGGAGGCCCTAGCCACACGGCATTTCCATTTTATCAGTAAACCGAAATCCCAGTAAAGCAATATCGTTTAGCAACGTGGATATAAATGTTAGACAACCACTGAAACAAAATATTATATAAGTCAATTGTACATTACAACTTTTCATAAAATAGCATCGAAGCATAACGACGTCGAATGCTGATGCCCTCGATCCCGCTTTTAGTCATGTATTGAAATATTATGTCACGCGTAAAAATTGATTCCTTCAGCGCATGTGTCCTCCACCAGATTCGACGTCCGTTTGTGTGATTCCACTAATTGTTTCCTAGTGTAGTGATTTTCTATATTGAAACCTGGTTGTCAAGGGAAGGCCGTAATCATTTACTATTGGTTGCCTTTAACAGTTACACACATTTATTATTAAAGAAGTAGTTCCATACTCAACAATAAATTAAAAAATACCAGGTTTATTAATGAAGGAATAAACGACAGTGTAAATAATAGCGTTTTCAGTGCGTTACAATTTAGCAAAGCACCATAAAATCCTGATACTGATAACGTTTAAAAAGAAAAAGCAAGGCACTGTGATGTTGACTGAAGGCCTTACACTCCAAGAAAGACAGTAAATTAAGAATGTTTAAGAACTCGCTGCAATTACAACTTACAGGTATTGAAATATTAAAAGTAAGAGCCCACAAATACAGTAGAAGATATCAGACGCCACGAATGGCAGAAAATAAGGTTTTAAGGCTTACTGCTAAAACAGAAATATCGAATTAATTTTTCAGAGCAAATGACCACAATCATGACTGAAGGCCTTACACGCCAGGAACGGCAATTATATAAAAATTTTAGAAACCTAGTGTAAAACAGCAAATAAAAGCATAGGTTAATTAAATGAAACAAGCAATTGACCACGTAACAGGTGAAATAATGTGATGGTAATCTTGTAACGCAACCCTTACACTGATACGTTCTGGCCTGCAACGGAGGTTGGAAACCTACAAACAGCACCAACGCAAGCACCAGCACGGCTCATATACCCTTGGATTAATCTCCTCATCGCGAAAATGGAAGACTTGCTAATGCGACGCATCACATGCCTCATACATATTTTTATTGGCCTCGTCTATGTTTTTTACTACTATGTTAATATAATCATATTATAAATTGAACGAGTGTCCATTTTACGCAGGGTGGTCCTTTGATAGTGACTTGGCCAAATATCTCAAAAATTCGTGAAGTAAGTAAAGAAATATGAATGTTTTAGTTGGACCATTGTTTTCGCTTTGTGATAGATGGCGCTGTAATAGTCACAAACGAATAAGTACGTGGTATCATGTAACATTCCGCCAGTGCGGACGGTATTTGCTTCGTGATACATTACCCGTATTAAAATGGACCGTTTACCAACTGTGGAAAACGTCGATATAGCGTCGATGTATGGCTATTGTGATCAAAATGTCCAATGAGCGTGTGCTATGTATGCTGCTCGGTATCCTGGACGACATCATTCAAGTGTCCGGACCATTCGCCGGATAGTTGCGTTATTTAAGGTAACAGGAAGTGTTCAGCCACATGTGTAACGTCAACTACGACCTGCAACAAATTATGAAGCCCAAGTAGGTGTTTTAGCTGCTGTCGCCGCTAAACCGCACATCAGTAGCAGTCAAATTGCGCGAGAATCGGTACTCTTAAAAACGTCGGTGTTGAGAATGCTACATCAACATTGATTGCACCCGCACCATTTTTCTATGCACCAGGAAATGCATAGCGACTACTTTGAACGTCGTGTACAGTTCTGTCACTGGGCACAAGAGATATTACGGGACGATGACAGATTTTTTTGCACTCGTTCTATTTAGCGACGAAGCGTCATTCACCAACAGCGGTAACGTAAACTGGCATTATATGCACTATTGCGCCATCTCTCACAAAGCGGAAACAGTGGTCCAACAAAAAAATTCATGTTTCATTACGTACCGTACGAATATGTAATAAAACTGGTGGTTCCTATTTTAAAAAACGCAGTTGATATCCGTTTGACCTATGGCAGCGCCATTTAGCAGGCCATCCATAGAGCCATCTAGTTTCCCCCTTCAAGCTAGACAAGTTTCGTTCTTTGTAGTTTTCTCGTTTGACGCTTATTTTTTGAGGTATTTGGCCCGGTCACGATCAGTGGACCACCATGTACATTTTAATTGAAGTTCTCCTAAAAAGAATCATTTTAAAAGGCGTACTTTAAAATAAGCTTGTCTGGGTTTGAGAACAGACGCCCAACATGCTGCCTTGAAAGGTACTCTTCCGTTCTGGAACTTTTCCTGGAATTCCCAGGAGGAAGGATACTAGCCAGAAGGTATGATGCTGCATAGATTCTCCGTAAGGTCACCAATGCGATGTCGAGGCAGGAGTGGAGGCAGTGGAGGGAAGAAGTCTCCTTGTCACCGAGTCCTGCCTGCTGTTTCGACGTCCTAGGCTACCAACTTCAGGTCAAGCTTGATCAGATCACAGCTGGAGCTTTTCGCAGCAGCTGGCGTCATACTAAATTACCCACGGAGCTGATGCAAATCGTAACTATAGGTACCTGTCGTTAGATAAGATTAGAAAAGTCTGCATTTCAACAACATTGGTTTGTAGCATTATGTTACAGTCTGTTAAGCAGAAAATCTCCTGCTCACTCTCCATTGCCACCACATGCCTACCGTCATATCACTCCGTTGTCCTTTCAAAGCGGACGTGCTACAATACAATAGCTTGCAGTGGAGAGCTTCACTCATTATCACAATGGATGCATATTTCACGTAGGGAAACAACAAGTAATTTTTAACGTTATCAGTGTTAGACGATCTGTTTCAGTAACTAATGAAAGTATAAATAGTTTTATCATTTCAAATTTGTTCGGTGGTTCTGAAAGTAAGTATCAGTCTAGGCCACAAGGTTCTTCCGAGGTTTATCAGAAGCATTTCTTCCTTTTTTTTTACATTTACCGCTTCTTTCAAGTTCGACAATGATTTCTGTTAATGTGATAAATGTGAGGTTAGTCTATGGCTTGTATTCCATGTTAAACTGCAGAGCCACCTGTAACAGACTCGCTAAATCAATTAAAAGAATGGAGGAAGCAACACTTCCAAACTACTACGGTGTTCGAACCAGCTTTCGTATTGATGATTCGAGTTTTACTATTACATTTATACATTACATCGATTATCCTTGTATACTTCAGTAATATTTTTAAATACATTTGAGTGATTAGCTGAGTATACACTCCTTTCCCCTCAGAGCGAAGGAATAAAATTACGCTGAACAAAATTTCCTTCTTTTTAGATTAAATAACACAATGGCATTATGTGTTAGATAATACTCTGGAAAGCATAAATAAAAATTTTATTCCTTATCTTCTTTTTCCTAAAACCATTAAATTCGTCGTACAAGACATACTGTGGTTGTTGTTATGGTTTTCAGTGCGAAGATTAATTTGATACTGCTCTCCCCCCCTACTCTCACATAGCTGCAAAACTACTGTAAATTGCATCCAGAAAAACCGGTTGTTGTCTCAGGTAGGGTCCTATCAACCAATCCCTGATATATCCTGGTATAACACATGTGGAAACAAAATACATTATCTGTCGCCTAAAGGGACACTATTTTTTTTTCTCAGATGTCGATGTCCGAAACTTCATGTCATAGCTGCCAAAAGGCGGCAGTGTCTGACGACGCAATAAATGCATCAGTTTCTCTTTAAGGGGACCTGGACGTGCACGGGCTGCATTTTCATAGCTCGCTCTCAGTGCACATTACTCTTCATCTACAATGAATAACATTAACTCAAGCTGTATAAGGATATTTATTAAAATATCTCCTACAGTTTAAGAATTACAGTATTTTGCCTAATAGGCGTTTTTATAATACACTTCCCATTCAGGTACCATTTTCGGTCCATCGTCAGTCTAATAGCATTCAGACTGTGACAGATTGCTGTCAACATTCACAGGAACACATTATGCCTCTCGTTTTGTAGTTTGGAGTATATCTGAGGAAATAGGAAAACCCTTATTATATCACATTATTATTTTGTCTAAAAAATACCGCTAAAATTATATACAGAATGACAAACATAGATCATTTCTGCGATGTATTACGCACAATACAACGATGTGATCCTATTCTTCACTTTTGGGAAACTTGGTGAACATGGATGAAACCATTGAAAAGTTATATGTACCCAATGTTCTGAAAACGTAGTTTCGAGAATATGAGAAAAGAGTATTCGCAGTGTTTTTGACGCATCGTATGCCTCTTTCAGAACATTCCAGCAGCATAATCTTCCTGGCCAGCTGCTTCTTTATCATCTGTAGACTTCTTCAGGGGCCTTTTCCTTACACTGGCTTCCACAGCTTCAACTACTCGCTGACAATCTATGGCAGTCAGTGCAGCTATCCTATTATTTGCTGGCTGGATGCCTAATTTGTCCATTACTTTTATCCTGATGGTTACAGCATCATTGAAACACATGACAGCATCCATCGCACTCACTTTGAGTACTGTCCATCCAACAAACACTGTTTCTGGCACTCGTTGCAACACGCAGATGTTGAAACTCTCATTAGGATTTTGCGTACGGCCATGTAGACATTTCCTGAGTAATTTTGTATCTGAAAGGTCCCTGCATATTGGCTTTATTGTTTCCATGACTGTGGCAGGCAAGACATGTATATGGTGCTATTCCTTGCCTGTCGCATGAGCGTGGCTGGTTTGCAGACATTTGTTCAAAGAGCGTTTAAGACCAAATCAACAACTGAAAAGTTGATAAAAAATACATTTTTTGAAACGGGATAAAATTGTCTTTCAGATGGTGACAAGAATTGTTTTCGAAAATTTCAGACTTTTCAAGTCCATGTCCACTTAACAATTAGACATATCAAGTACACTTTTAAAAAAATTAAAGAAAATACGACGCAACAAGAAGGAATTATACCAATGGCGCGGAAATCAGTAGATGTGATGTTCATGTAGAGACAAATGAAGGAGTCCCGTTTCAAAAACTGTATGGTTTATTCACGAGAAAGAGCTACACAAATTGAGCTAGTCTGTAAGAAAATTATCTATGTCTGGCGCTTATGCAAGTAGCTGTTCGGCTGACATTGATTGATAGACATATTGCATGTCGTCCAGAGGGATATAGTGCCAAATTCGGTCCAATTGGTGCTATAGATGAGCAAAATTCAGAGTTGTTTGTAGGGCCCTGCCCATGTTGTTGTTGTTGTGGTCTTCAGTCCTGAGACTGGTTTGATGCAGCTCTCCATGCTACTCTATCGTGTGCAAGTTTCATCGTCTCCCAGTACCTACTGCAGCCTACATCCATCTGAATCTGCTTAGTGTATTCATCTCTTGGTGTCCCTCTACGATTTTTACCCTCCACGCTGCCCTCCAGTACTAAATTGGTGATCCCTTCATGCCTCAGAACATCTCCTACCAACCGATACCTTCTTCTAGTCAAGTTGTGCCACAAACCCCTCCTCTCCTCAATTCTATTCAATACCTCCTCATTAGTTATGTGATCTACCCATCTAATGTTCAGCATTCTTCTGTAGCACCACATTTCGGAAGCTTTTGTTCTCTTCTTGTCTAAAATAAGTTTCACTTCCATACATGGCTACACTCCATACAAATACTTTTAGAAACGACTTCCTGACACTTAAATCTATACTCGATGTTATCAAATTTCTCTTTTTCAGAAACGCTTTCCATGCCATTGTCAGTATACATTTTATATCCTCTCTACTTCGACCATCATCAGTAATTTTGCTCTCCAAATAGCAAAACTCCTTTACTACTTTAAGTGTCTCATTTCCTAATCTAATTTCTTCAGCATCACCCGACTTAATTCGACTACATTCCATTATCCTCGTTTTGCTTTTGTTGATGTTCGTCTTACACCCTCCTTTCAAGACACTATCCATTCTGTTCAACTGCTCTTCCAAGTCCTTTGCTGCCTCTGACAGAATTACAATGTCATTGGCGGACATCGAAGTATTTATTTCTTCTCGATGGATTTTAATTCCTACTCCGCATTTTTCTTTTGTTTCCTATACTGCTTGTTCAATATACAGATTGAATAGCATCGGGGAGGGCCTACAAATCTGTCTCACTCCCTTCCCAACCACTGCTTCCCTTTCATGTCCCTCGACTCTTATAACTGCCATCTGGTTTCTGTACAAATTGTAAATAGCCTTTTGCTCCCTGTATTTTACCTCTGCCACCCTCAGAATTTGAAAGAGAGTATTCCAATCAACATTGTCAAAAGCTTTCTCTAAATATACAAACGCTAGAAACGTAGGTTTGCCTTTCCTTCATCTTTCTTCTAAGATAAGTTGTAAGGTCAGTATTGCCTCACGTGTTCCAGTGTTTCCACGGAATCCAAACTGATCTTCCCCGACGGTGGCTTCTACCAGTTTTCCATTCGTCTGTGAAGAATTCGCGTTAGTATTTTGCAGCTGTGACTTATTAAACTGATAGTTCGGTAATTTTCACATCTGTCAGCACCTGCTTTCTTTGTGATTGGAATTATTATATTCTTCTTGAAGTCCGAGGGAATTTCGCCTGTCTCATACATCTTCGTCACCAGATGATAGAGTTTTGTCAGGACTGGCTCTTCCAAGGCTATCAGTAGTTCTAATGGAATGTTATCTACTCCAGTGTCCTTGTTTCGACTTAGGTCTTTCAGTGCTCTGTCAAACTATTCACGCAGTATCTTATCTCCCATTTCATCTTCACCTGCATACTCTTCCATTTCCATAATATTGTCCTCAAGAACATCTGCCCTGTAAAGGCCCTGTATGTACTCCGTCCACCTTTCTGCTTTCCCTTCTTTGCTTATAACTGGGTTTCCATCTGAGCTCTTGGTATTCATGCAAGTGGTTCCCTTTTCTTCATTAGTTTCCCTAATTTTCCTGTAGGCAGTATCCATCTTACCCCTAGGGAGATCAGCCTCTAAATCCTTACATTAGCCCTCCAGCCATCCCTGCTTAGCCATTTCGCACTTCCTGTCGATCTCATTCTTCAGAGGTTTCTATTCCTTTTTGCCTGCTTTTGTATTGCATTTTTATATTTTCTCCTTTCATCGATTAAATTCAGTATCTCTTCTGTTACCCAAGGATTTCTACTAGCCTTCGTCTTTTTACCTACTCGATAGTCTGCTGCCTTCACTATTTCATCGCTCAAAGCTACCCATTCTTCTCCTACTGTACTTCTTTCCCCCATTCCTGTCAATTGTTCCCTTATGCTCTCCCTGAAACTCTGTACAACCTCTGGTTCTTTCAGTTTATCCAGATCCCATCTCCTTAAATTTCCACCTTTTTGGCGTTTCTTCAGTTTTAATCTACAGTTCATAACCAATACGTTGTCGTCAGAGTCCACATCTGCCCCTGGAAATGTCATACAATTTTAAACCTGGTTCCTAAATCTCTCTCTTGCCATTATATAATCTATCTGAAACCTTCCAGTATACAGCCTTCTTTCATGATTCTTGAACCAAGTGTTAGCTATTATTAAGTTACGCTCTGTCAAAAATTCTACCAGACGGCTTCCTTTTCATTTCTTAGCCCTAATCCCTATTCACCTACTACGTTTCCTTCTCATCCTTTTCCTGCTCTCCAATTCCAGGCGCCCATGACGATTAATTTTTCGTCTCCCTTCACTAATTCAATAATTTCTTTTACCTCATAATATATTTCATCACTTTCTTCATCATCTGCAGAGCTAGTTGGCATACAAACTTGTACTACTGTAGTAGGCGTGAGCTTCGTGTCTATCTTGGCCACAATAATGCGTTCACAATGCTGTCTGAAGCAGCTTACCCGCACTCCTATTTTTTGTTCATTATTGAACCTACTCATGCATAACCCCTATTTGAGTTTGTATTTAGAACCCTGTATTCACATGACCAAAAGTCTTGTTCCTCCTGCCACCGAACTTCACTAATTCCCACTATATCTAACTTTAACCTATCCATTTCACTTTCTAAATTTTATAACCTACCTGACCGATTAAGGGATCTGACATTCCACGCTCCGATCCGTAGAACGCCAGTTTTCTTTCTCCCGCCCATAGAGCACCAAATGTTCTCAATAGCGGAGAGATCTGAAGACCTTTCTGACCAAGGTAGAGTATGGCAATCACGAAGACAGTTAGCAGATAACCTTCCAGTGTGCGGCTGGACATTATCTTGCTGAAATGCAAGTCCAAGATGCCTTGCCATGAAGGGCAAATAATATCGTCAACGTACCGCTCTGCTGTAAGGGTGCAGCGGATTACAATGGAAGTGGCCTTGCTATGAAATGAAATCCCACCCCAAGATATCATATCTGGTTGTCGGACTGTATGGTGGCCAACAGTCACATTGGTAGCCCACTTTTATCTGGGGCGTCTTGAGATACATCGTGGCTGGTCATCGGGGCTCAGCTAGAAGCCAGAATCATCACTGAAGACAATTCTGCTCCAGCCAACGCTCTCCCAGGCCGAATGTACCCAGCACACTGCGAACCATCTTCTGGTTGTACATACGTCGATGGTAGTCGGCTTAAGGGGCGCCATGAAGTCAGACTTTCGTCTCTCTAGGTCACCCGTACTTATAAACTCTGTGTTCGGCGATGGTCCGCTCATTTTTGCCAGCATCGTTGAATAGTTGCGTGGTTTCCTATTCATATGTCGATCGTTTGGCCAATTACTCCAACCAGCTTCTTTGAACTGAGCTACATTTCTTCTTTCAAATACTGTCATCTGCTGACATTGTCCACGAGCCTGTTTGCAAGGCATAGTTACTGTCAAACTGAGTACATGGAATGAAATCCTCAAATACTTTATGCGCTGGTATCATCATGACCCCTGTTTACTATTCTTGCCAGGTGTGCGGTGACATTGTGCTCCAGCAGTCACACAATCATTCATCGGTCGCCGAAGCTTGCAGTTCTTCATTTTCCGTCGATACCCCTGTGAATATCCATTTGTGACCAATTTGAGTCGTTTTCGTGTCTTAGACTGTATATTAGATGTTAAGAACGAAAGAGAAGCGGTATTCTTATAATAAACGTTTAGAATCAGAAATGTGTGCTAGTTACCATCTACGACTCACTGAAAATGGTTATTTTAAAGCATTCAATTAGGCTCGTTTTCAGTCGTATTACAATGATCATGTCATCGTTGTGTACATGAAATACCTTTATGACGACCTGAACTCTGATGAGGACACTTATAATAATGTGTCCAAATTTTGGTGTAGGAAGAGCTGACGTTCTCCGTCAAATAATGAAACCAGATACGTTAGTGGTATTGGACGTTGAAGTTTGGATTAAAGTAGACTATCTAACTCATATCAACAGTAGTCCATTGGGTGCAGGTTGGACGTTGGGCAGGCCAATCGATTTCTGCCATGGTACATAAAACAGCTAAAAACACAAGACATAGTAGAAAACATTGGATATCAAAGGAGATATTGGACATATTTGATTAAATAAAAAAATATAAAAATGCCGAAAATGAAGTAAGCAAAAGGGAATAAAGACGTCTAAGGAATGAGACGGACAGAAAGTGTAAAATGGATAGGTCGGAATGACTAGAGAACAGTTGCAAGCCCATAGAGACATGTGTAACTAGGGGAAAGGTAGATACCGCCTATAAGAATATCAAAGAGAGCTTTGAATATAAGAAAACCAGCTGCATGAAATCGAGGGCTCAGATGGGAGGGCAAGGAAGGGAAACCTGAAAGGTGGAAGGAGTATATAGACATCTACATGTACATGCATACTCTGCCAATCACATTTAAGTGCCTGGCAGAGGGTTCAACGAACCACATTCACAATTCTCTATTATTCAATTCTCGTATAGCGCGCGGAATGAATGAACCCCTATATCTTTCCGTACGAGCTCTGACTTCCCTTATTTTATTGTGGTGATCGTTCCTCCCGATGTAGGTCTGTGTCAACAAAATATTTTTGCATTCGGAGGAGAAAGTTGGTGGTTGGAATTTCGTGAGAAGGTTCCGTCGGAACGAAAAACGCTTTTCTTTTAATGATTTCCAGCCTAAACCCTGTATCATTTCTGTGCCACTCTCTCCCACATTTTGCGATAATACAAAACGTGCTGCCTTCCTTTGAACATTTTCGATGCACTTCGTCAGTCCTATCTGGTAAGGATCCCATACCATGTAGTAGTATTCTGAGAGAGGACGGACAAGTGTAGTGTTGGCAGTCTCCTTAGTAGGGCTGTGTCTTTCCAATGAAACGCAGTCTTTGGTTAACCTTCCCCACATTTTCTATGTGTTCTTTCCAATTTAAGATGTTCGTAATTGTAATTCCTAGGCTTTTAGGTTATACTGATTTATAGTGTAACCGAAGTTTAACGAGTTCCTTTTAGCACTCATGTGGATGACCTCACACTTTTCGTTATTTAGGGTCAACTGCCACTTTTCGTACTATTGAGATATTTTTTCTTCTAAATCGTTTTGCAGTTTGCTTTTGTCTTCTGATGACTTTATTAGTCGATTAACGACAGCGTCATCTGCAAACAACCGAAGACATCTTCTCAGATGGTCTCCCAAATCGTTTATATAGATAAGGAACAGCAAGGAGCCTATAATACTACGATGGGGAACGCCAGAAATCACTTCTGTTGTACTCGATGACTTTCCGTCAGTCACTACGAACTGTGACCTCTCTGACAGGAAATCACAAATCCAGTCACATAACTGACACGATATTCCATAAGCACGCAATTCCACTACGAGTCGCTTGTGTGGTACAGTGTGAAAAGCCTTAAGGAAATCCAAAAATACGGAATCGATGTGAAATCCCTTGTCAATAGCACTCAGCACTTCATGTGAATAAAGAGCTAGTAGTGTATCACAGGAACGATGTTTCCCAAGCACATGTTGACTGTGTGTTACTAAATCGTTTCCTTCGAAGTAATTCATAATGTTCGAACACAATATATGTTCTAAAATCCTGCTGCATATCGACGTTAACCTAATGGGCCTGTAATTTAATGGATTACTCCTACTACCTTTCTTGAATATTGATGTGACCTGTGCAACTTTCCAGTCCCTGGGTACGGATATTTCGTCGAGCTAACGGTTGTATGTGATTGTTAAGAATGGAGCTAATAGATCAGCTTACTCCGAAAGAAACATAACTGGTTTCCAGACTGGGCCAGAAGACTTGCCTTTATTAAGTGATTGAAGTTGATCCACTACACCGAGGATATTTACTTCTACGTTACTCATGTTAGCAGCTGTTCTCGATTCGAATTCTGGAATATTTACTTCGTATTCTTTTGTGAAGGTATTTCGGAGAACTGTGTTTAGTAACTCTGTTTGGCAGCACTGCCTTCGACAGTATCTCCATTTGCTATCGAGCAGACAAGGCATTGATTGTTTCTTGCCGCTAACATACTTCACATCTGACCAGAATCACTTTGGATTTTCTGCCAGGTTTCGAGACAAAGTTTCGTTGTGGAAACTGTTATACGCATCTCACATTGAAGTCCACGCTAAATTTCGAGCTTCTGTAAAAGATCACCAATCTTGGAGATTTTGCGTCTGTTTAAATTTGCCATGTTTCTTTCGTTGTTTCTGCAATAGTGTTCTAACCCGTATTGTGTACCAAGGAGGATCAGCTCCATCGTTTGTTAATTTATTTGGTATAAACCTCTCAATTGCTGCCGATGCTATTTTTTGAATTTAAGCCAGATCAGGTCTACACTTATATTATTAATTTGGAATGAGTGGAGATTGTCTCTCAGGAAGGCGTCAAGTGAATTTTTACCTGCTTTATTGAATAGGTATATTTTTCGCTTATTTTTCGAGGATTTGGGGATTACAATATTCAGTTTCGTTACGACAACCCTGTGTTCAGTAATCCCTGAATCAGTTTTGATGCTCTTTATTAACTCAGGATTATTTGTTGCTAAGAGGTCAAGTGTGTTTTCACAACTATTCACGTGGTCTCATGAACTAACTGCTCGAAATAAATTTCAGAAAATGAGTTTAGGACAATTTCGGATGATATTTTATGCGTACCTCTGGAATAAAACTCGTATTTTCCACAAACATATTGAGGGTAAATTAAAGCCATCACCAACTATTATCGTATGAGTCGGGTAAGTGTTTGAAATCAAATTCAAGTTTTCTTTGAATCTTTCAGCAACTGTATAATCTGAATTAGGAGGTCGCTAAAAGGATCGAGTTATTATTTTAAGCCCGTTGCCAACAATGACCTCTTCCCAAACTAACTCACATGAAGTATCTACTTCAATTTCGGGTCAAAATAAAATATTTCTGACAACAACAAACACGCCACTGGCACCGTGTTTAGCCTATTTTTTTGAACACCATTAGGTTCTTCGCATAAATTTCGCGGAGCTTATATCCGGCCTTAGCCAGCTTTCAGTGCCTATAACGATTTGAGCATCAGTGCTATCTATTAGCGCTTGGAGTTCTGTTACTTCCCCAACACAGCCACAACAATTTAAAACTGTTATACCGATGGTTCCTGCATCTACGTTCTTCCTGTGTTCAGCGTGCTCCCATTGTGCCTGAAGACCTTCTTGTTTTCCCGAGACCCTCTAACCTAAAAAACCGCCCAGTCCATGCCACATAGCCCCTGCTACCTGTGTGGCCGCCTCCTGCTTATAGAGGACACCTGACCACTTTAGCAGAACCCGAAGTCCAACCACCCTTTGGCGCAAGTCGTGGAATCTGCAGCCTACACGGTCGCAGAACCGTCAGAGCCTCTGATTCAGACCCTCCACTCAGCTCTGTATCAGAAGTCCTCCGCAAACGGTTCTGTCGACTATGCTGCAAACGGTCACCTCTGCTTTCATCCTGCAAGCGAGACTGTCAGCCTTTACCACTTCTGTTAGCCGCTCGAAACCAGAGAGACTCTCTTCTGATCCAAAGTGACACACATCATTGGTACCGACGTGGGCAACCACCTGCAGTTGGCTGCACCCTGTGCTCATCATGGCATCTGCGAGGACGCTTTCCACATCTGGAATGACTCCACCCGGTATGCACACGGAGTGCACATTGGTTTTCTTATCCTCCTTGTCAGCCAAGTCCCTGAGCGGCCCCATAAGGCGCCTAACGTTCGAGCTAACAACTACCAATAATCCCACCCTCTGCAATTGCCCGGATCTTGCAGGCTGAGTGGTTTCCTCTGATACAGGACAGGCGACAGCATCTGGCTCAACGACAGTGTAAGCCACAGACAGCACCTGGAGCCTGTTTGTCAGACAGACTGGGGAGGCCTTACGTGCGGCCGCCTGGGAAGTCTTTCTCCGCCTGCTACGTCCTGGGGCGCCCTCCCACTCGACCACAGGTGAGGGGTCAGCCTCAGTTGGTCACGGTGAGGACCGTGCTGGACGTCCGTTGGATCCCCACGACCGGCCCACAACAGAGGTGGCCATCCACTTCAGCCTCAAGCTGTCTAAACGAAGCCATCACAGCCTTAAGCTGAGAGCGAAGTATCACCAACTTGGCTCGCAGCCCCACGCAACAATCGCAGTCCCTGTCCATACCAAAAACAGTGGAAAAGTAAAAGATGCAGATAAACGGACTATCGGCAGGTGCTCCGCAAATCTACTGTAGACCCTGACGAAAACGCACGAACAGTGTCTAGTAATACTCAGATATTCAGACACCTAACTACCGAAGCACTCAGGTGAAACTAAATAATTTGTCCCTGATTAGGAACTTTTAATACGTCACAAAATCGGTTTATCTTTGTGACGCAAACGAAAACGCGAGAACTGTGCCTATTAGATATTAAAATTTAACGCAGAAGCCCAAACTAAACTATTAATCAGTTACTTCCCTGTTGCTGCGTCTGTCGGATATGGCGAGAAGAATTTGACACAGCACTGGAAGATCTAAGTCGACACGCGGACCATGGAGTTGACGACATTCCGTGTGTGCTTCTAACATCCTCCGGAGAGTCAGCCATGACTTAACTACTCCATCTCCTTTGCAAGAAGTATGAGACAGAGAAAATAACTTCATACTTCAAGAACAATTTAATAATTCCAATCCCAAAGGCTGCAGGTGCTGAAAGGTGTGAATGTTACCGTATAATCGGCTTAATAACACACGCTTGGAAAATATTGACACAAATTATTTAGAGAAGAATGGAGAAACTAGTAGATGTCGACCTCGGGATATATCAGATTGGTTTCCGCAGAAGTCTAGGAACACGCGAGGTAATACTTACGCTATGACTTACCTTAGAATACAGGTTAAGGGAAGGTAAACTTTTGTTTATAGCTCCTGTATACTTAAAAAATTATTTTGTCTGTGTTGGCTGTCATATACTCTTTGAAATTCTGAAGGTAATGGAGGTAAAGTAGAGGGACCCAGGGCTTATTTACAGCTTGCACAGAAACCAAATGGCAGCAGATGGGTATGAAAGGGAAACAGTGGCAGAGAAAGGGAGGAGAGAGCGTTGTAGCATATCCCTGGTGTTATTCAATCCGTACGTTAAGGAGACTGTGAATGAAGTCAAGGAGAAATTTGTTGAAGGACTTACAGTTCAGGGAGAAAAAGTTCGAGGTTTGCTGCTAACAGTGAACTTTTCTCGGAGACGGGAAAGGTCTTGGAAAAGCAATTGAATGAATGGGCAATGTGTTAGAAGTTGGATGTAAGATGAACATCAAGAAAAGCAACACAAGTGAAATGGAATGCAGGAGAATTAATTGAGGGCATGCTGAGGGAAGTAGGAACTGAGTTACTTAAAGTAGTAGATGACTTTTACTATTATGGCAGTAATATAACAGATTATGACCAAAGAAGGAAGGATATGAAATATATACCGGCAATGTTAATAAAAGGGTGTCGAAAGAAGAGAAATTTGTTAATACCGATTGTAGATTTAAATGCTGAAAGTCTCTTCTGATAGTTTTTGCCTGGAGTGTAGCCATGTACGAAAATGAACTGTGGACATAAACAGTTCACACAAGAAGGGAATAGCGCCTTTGTAATTTGTCACTGTACCATAACGCTGAAAATTAAATGGGTAGATCACGTAACTAATGAGGAAGTACTGAACATAAATTGGGAGAAAAGAAATACGTGTCATAACTTGACTAAAAGGAGGAAGAGCTTGACACGACATATTCTGAAACGTCGAGTAAAAATTAGTGAAGGAAACCAAGAGATGAATACGGTAACCAAGTATGTAAGTTGCGGTGGTTGTTCGAAGATGCAGACGCTGGCCCAAGATAGAGTACCGTGGAAACCCACATCAAACGAGTTTTCGGACTGTAGACCGCAACAGCAACAATTTTGCCTATGCATTTACGTTCATACAGAACACCACAAGCCACCTTATGGTGGGCAGTAGCATGCACCATTACCAGATATTTCATGTAATACTCCATTCGCAAACTAAGCTGGGGAAAAAAGACTATCAATTTGCCTCTGTACGAGCCCAAATTTATCTTGTCTTCGCGGTCCGTACGCGTAATGCACATTTGTGGCAGTAGAATCGTTCTCAGTCAGTTGTAAATGTCTGTTCTCTAAATTGTCTCATAAGTGTTTGGTGAAAAGAACGTCGTCTTCCCTTAGGAATTCCCATTGCGTTTACAAAACATCTCTGTAACACTTGCCAGTTGATCGAATCTACCGACAACAAATCTAGCAGCAAGGCTCTGGACTTCTTCGATGATTTCGTTTCATGCGACCAGCTGAGTTTCCCAAACACTCGAGCAATACTGAAGAACTGGTCACTCTTCTGTTCTACTCGCAGTCTCCTTTCTAGAAGAGCTACGCTTTCCTAATACTGTCTCAGTAAACAAAAGCCTTCCCTACTGCAGTTCCTAAATGCTTGTTATATTTCATTTCGCTTTGCAACAATTCGCCTACATATTTAATCCACGTGATTGCGTCAAGTAGGTCAACATAAATTCCAGTTTAATTTAATTGAATTTATTGCAAGGATTTTTAGACCTGTTATCTGGAAACTCTAACAGGTCGTACATATTCGTTAATCATGGTGACATACAACGTTTTAAGTTACGTAGGAAGTAGCAAAACATGTTGACAGCAAACTTCGGTGATACTAATGTAGAAATAAAGCCGGATATTTGAAAGATAATAATAAGTTTAAATAATCAACATTAAATAAAGGGTATTAACTGAGGATCCAAGTGAATGACTTCCATCTTATATTACATCTGTTATTGTTTGCATATCGCAGTCTAACTGTCTGCAGTCTCTCTCTACCTGTAAAAAAAGAGACTCTCAGAACGACATGACCAGCCGAACCTTCCTCTCCACATTCATAGACTGATGTGTTGCTACTTGCCAGTCGAAGCACATGATTTAGGTATGGATCGCGACCTGTTAACAGCTGCATCATACCTCGAGTACGCGCAGCGTCGCACAGTTTGAGCCTGTTCCTAGTGCTTGGTAATACGCTATAAACACGCCTTGACGTACTGCTAGTGTCCCAGTCAGACTACCAATCATCTAAATTCTGGGCTCTTAAATGTCGATTATTAATAACCTGTGTTCCCGTTCCAAATGGTTCAAATGGTTCTGTGCACTATGGGACTTAACATCTTAAGTCATCAGTCCCCTTGAACTTAGAAACTACTTAAAACTAACTAACCTAAGGACATCACACACATCCATGCCCGATGCAGCATTCGAACCTGCGACCATAACGGTCGCGTGCTTCCAGACTGAAGCACCTAGAACCGCTCGGCCACTATGTGTTCCTGTGATTTCATACACGTGATCATATTGCTCACGGTCCGTCCAAAAGATTGCTGACCTGTAACGTAGTACGATATCCATCCGGCATATACCGAGGATTACCAGTAAACCTCCGATCGGTACAAAAGCCCCCGGTGATCCTCAGAATACGCTCCGCTGAATTCGTCTCATATTGTTTTGTAGCTGCCTAATCTAAGACGAGGTGCCCAGCCGCTGGCAGCGAAGTTGACTATGGCGTTGAAGATAGCTTCGTAGTATCATCGCACCACACGCAACGGTAATTTATCGTCAGCACTACCGGCACGGACAATCTTGTGTATAATTCTGGCCACTTTCTGAGTAACAGATTCTACGTGTTCTACATTGTTTCTATTCTCGTTTAGAAGAGTGCCTAAATATTTATAAACAGTGCTGCCTTAAACAAATATTCCTTCAAACGTCAGGGAACGATTTCTGGCAAGAGGAAGCCTTCCTTTCTCAAACATGTATGTGGTTGTATAAACACCTACACTTAGTTTGTTCCTCTTACAACAATGCTGCATCCGAATAAGCACATGTTTCATCATTTCCTCCAGTCTCCCAATGGAGTATAGAAACAAATACTAGAATGTCATCTGGTTATGCAACAACAGCTACAATAACATATGACCTTTATAGTAGATGTAATATGGGTTCAGTACCAAAATCGCAGAACAGTGAACCACTTATGGAGCCTTGAGGACAGCCTTGGTAACCTTTTTGATTACCTTTCTCTGCTCCGCAAGCCATGGACGCTACAGTAATTAAAAAAGCCCTTGTACACACATTTTCGGACCCTGAGAGCTATAAGGCATACGAACGTCGCAGGCTACCAAAGACTGTCGAATTCTCCTGCAGTGTCAGTCATTGGCGTGTATGCAAACTTCGCTGTCGAATTTTCTCCACTCTGAAGAAATATATTAATCGCTTCATCTATAGACATTTCTGAAGCCATATTGACACTGGTTGAGAAGCAAGAGCTCTGTGCGCGCCTGCAACCGTTCACAGAGCAGACGTTGCTGAACTTTGGCCGAGACGTTTAATAAGCAAACATGTCCATAGTTTTTTGGCGATGCCTCTTTTTTATCGTTCCTTTTTTGTTCATTACTTGTTTAGCTGGTTTCCATATTTCCCGGATCCTACCTATTCGTAAAGCCTCGAATAGGAATGCTGTTAAATCTAGCACTATCTGTGGACCTACCATCGGCACCGCTTCAGAGTATACGCCATCCAGACCAGGTGCGTTTGGAGTTTCAAGCTTCTTAATTGCGACAGCAATTTCTTCTTGACCAGACCGTATCACCAACATCTGATTGTCATATTCGTTATTTACTGCATTTATAAGTTGTGCGTGTATCTCAGCGTCTGTGTTATCGTCAGGAGGCTGGGCAGTTAGCAGATATTCTGGTGACTCTCTCCGTCCAGTCGCCATTGAGCTATCCACCTTACGAATTGCGGACATGATAGTAGCTCCCTTAACCTTTTCAGTCAACAATTTATTCAGTCTTTGGCAGATGTCAAATTGCAGGTGTATTCCATCAGTTTCCTGAAGCAAAGTTTTGAAGCGCGTCTTAATAGCCCTGTATTCATGGAGCCTACTACTGCACTCCGATTGCCCTAGAGTATGTTCGTTCTTCTTCTCGATCGTACCCTTCACCTCAGAGTGGAAAGTTCAAGGCTCTAAGGGATCGTAGTCTGATTGTTTACCTTTTTCCTAGGAATATAAATGTCCTGTGCTCTTTGCAAGAGCTCAGTTAGTAATTGAGCACCCACATCTACATGAACCGGAAGAGATTCTATTCCAAATACTCCGAGGTAGACAACTAAGCCATCTCAATTAGATATAGTGATGCCTAACTCAATTCTGCTTTCCTCAGTTTGTCTTCTGTATTATTGTCATTTCCCTCTTCGACGATAATTGTATTATGGCCAGTGTATGTTAGGTACTGGAGCACTTGTCAACTATTAATTTTAGCTGCTGACATGCGGTTTGCTAAAGTGACATCTATGTTAGTAACTACACCAGCTTATTGTTCGAATGTACTCGGCTGGTCTTCCAGATTTATAACAATGATCTGTAGTTCCTGTATTGCTTCCTTTAGTACATCCCCTCGTTCGTCAATTTGCCTACTGTGCCACAGAAATGATTATGCATCTGTTGTCACAAGGAGACACACAACTTGTCTATATAGAGAAACCGCTCTGACTTTACCTATATAAGGTACGATAGGATGAGAGTAATGCATGCTTACTACAACCCACTTTGTCTGCAGTCCTTCACTTCTATTGTGACCCTGTGCTTGTCCAACAGCGTTGCCACCTTGGACCACACTGTATTTCCATTCGTAACGACCGTGGCAGTCATTCCCTCATTGTGGCCAGTACCTGTTACTATATCTGCACGAAAATGTGGGAGCTCATTCTTTCTACAGTATGGTTCTTGCAAACAAAACATATTAACACTCAGCTGGTCAGTTAGTTTTCGTATTTCAGTCATTGTCAATTTACATCGAGCAGCATTTATCTGTACTATGTTTATCCTTTTACGTGTTTCGATTGCCAACAAATCCCTTCGGAGAAGGAAGGCCTGGTTCAAAGAAAAAGCGTCCAAACCCTTATATAAAATCCACGTACAAATGCTCAGTGTCGAATGGTACTTTTACTCTCTTAAACGCCTGTCGAAGGAGGCCACATAATTTTTTAAACTCAATGCATATGTTATTTACTCTCAAAAGAATTCTGTATAGTGCATCTGGTGTAGCATACGTAATAGATTTTCCTTTCTGCTGCCCACCTCTGAAAATGTGTCTTAGAGCAACCTGTAACACACTGGGAGCCTCCAAACTACTTAATAAGACACTCACTTCTAAATTATTATCAGATTTGTATGTGTGTAATTGAAAATCATTTTAGTAGGACTCGGAATATTAGAAATACTTTTTTATATTTCATAGGAGTACCTGATTTTCACTGCACTTTACTGTTTTCGATTGTTGTACTCGTTAGTGTTTCTGCTAGAGACTGCAGAACTGTTTTCTTTTTTTCTGGTGCAGAGCGGTTGCGTGGGTTGTAGGCAGACCAGGACATTTTGTGCCGGATAGGGTGTGACCCATACAGGCGGAACGCCGTGACATGCCAGAGTTGCGTGAACTTCTGTGTATGACTAACTGCCCATTCTTCAGCAGGAACCGAAACCAGAAACGATAGCGATAGTGCACTTTGAGGTCTGGATTTACTTTGAGGTCTGGATTTAAGTCGACTTTCAATCGCATCCCAATGAGTTATTGGTTATAAGTGGAACATGGCGCTGGCCAATCAATTTCTAGGACGTTATATAAAATGCCTAAAAAGACAAGTCATTGTAGAAAGACAGGAGATACCGGACTCATTTTGATGAAAGAAGGAAATGTGAAAATGCAGCAGACGAAGCAGCAAACAGGAAACACATACTGTCTGCAAACCTCTATTTTTCATTACTCCGCCGTAGTGGGAATCCAAAACACTCGGGCAGGATTCAAGAATTCGTCGCACTACTGTTCTATATACAGTCCTCTTTGTAGATGAACTACACATTCCTAAGACTCTCCCAGTAAGCCGAAGCCACTCCTGCTGCTGTTGTCATGTGCTCGTTTCACTTCATATCGCTTTACAACTTTACGCCTAGAAATTAATCCCCTTGACTGTGTATACGAAAATAACACTATCGTTTTTTTTCCCTTTCACCTGCATTAAGATATATCTCTCTACATTTAGAGCAAGTTACCCTTCATCACACTAAAAGGAAATTCTAAGCCATCGTATACCCATGTACAGTCACAAAACGACGATACAGTCCTCTTACCTCCTATACTAAAAAGTCATCTCAAGCCTTAGCAGACTTCTCCCCACCCTATCCGTTGTTGTCCACAAATCATTGCCTCACAGACGCTGCTTTATGACATGGTTTTTTGTCATCCTTACATGAACAATCATGGTCTCCATATGTTTCCCTACTGTAGACAGTACATTATGCTGTAAAATGTGTTATTCTTGAGCGTTTAAAGCTTAATAATTGCAACAATTGGAGCACACCATAACCAACGAAAACACCCCAATTCCGTGACACCACATCCTTAGTTCTTCATTTTTGGCGATATACAGGGTGAGTCACTAATTATTGCCACCTAGAATAACTCCGAAAGTATGATGGTAGCTGAGATGACTGTGGGGCAAAAGATGTATAGGACAATGGGGCCATAATATGACGTTGATTTTTTGATGCTAGATGGGGTCGCGTCAGAGATAAGAAGGTCAACTTTGTTTCTTTACATGGGATGCCATAGTTTGGTACTAATTATCTGATAGTGGCTATCGAGACGAATCCAATGACGTGTAACAGCGATGGCCGGCCGATGTGGCCTCGTGGTTCTGGGCGCTTCAGTCTGGAATCGCGCGACCGCTTATGTCGCAGGTTCGAATCCTGCCTCGCGCATCGGTGTGTGTGATGTCCTTAGGTTAGTTAGGTTTAACTAGTTCTATGGTGAGAATGGAGGAGACATAACGAAATGCTTCAATTAAAAGTGGTGTAAGGGAGGTGATGCTGTCTTTCGCCCATACCACTCACTGTCTACAACGTAGAACCCTTGACGGAAATGGAAGCAAGTTTCCAAAGTGTGCTCAAAATTCACAGTAAGAAATTACCTCTGATACGGTTCGCTGGTGCCATTGCTATCCTTGGTTGAAATGAATTACAGGATCTATTGAATGAAATGAATAGTGTTATGAGTACAGAATAGGTACTGAGAGTAAAGCGAAGAGAGACGAAAATAATTAGAAGTAGAAGAGAAACAGAACAGCGAGAAAACATCACAACTTGGGATCAAGAAGTACACGCAGTTAAGGAACTTTGTTATCTTGGAAGCAAAACGACCCATCAACCCATCTTGGACGAGGCAAGAAGGACATATAAAGTACAGTAGCACAGGAAAAGGAGGCGTTCCTGGACAAAAGAAATCAACTGGTAACTAACGTATGTCGTAAGTTGAGTACGAAATTAATGAGGATGTACGTTTGTAGCACCGCATGGTACAGAAGTGAATTATTTCCTGTGAGGAAACCGAAAAAGAAGAGAATCCAAGTGTTCGCGACGTGTGCGATAAAAGAATGTTGGAAAGTAGGTGGACTGATAAGGAATGAGGAAATTCACATCTACATCTACATCTACATCTACATCTACGGAATTACTCTGCTATTCACAATAAAGTGCTTGGCAGAGGGTTCAGTGAACCACCTTCAGGCTGTCTCTACACCGTTCCACTCCCGAGCGGCACTCGGGAAAAACGAGCACTTACATTTATCTGTGCGAGCCCTGATATCTCTTGTTTTATCGTCATGATCATTTGTCCCTATGTAAGTTAGTGCCAACGGGATGTTTTCGCAATCGGTGCAGAAAACTGGTGATTGAAATTTCAGGAGGAGATCCCGTCGCAACGATGAACGCCTTTGTTTTAGTGATTTTCATCTCAATTCACATATCATGTCTGAGACACTATCTCCCCTATTTCGCGATAATACAAAACGAGCAGCCCTTCTTTGTACTTTTCCGATGTCATCCGTCAGTCCCACTTGATGCGGATGCCACACCGCACAGCAATACTCCAGAATATGGCGGACAAGTGTGATGTAAGCAATCTCTTTAGTACACCTTTTGCACCTTCCACGTGTTCTGCCAATGAATCGCAGTCTTTGGTTTGCTCTACCCACAATATTATCTATGTGATCGTTCCAATTTAGGTTATTTGTAATTGCAGGCCCTAAGTATTTAGTTGAATTTACAACCTTCAGATTCGTGTGACTTACAGCGTAATCGAAATTTAGCTGATTTCTTTCAGTACTCATGTGAATAACTTCACACTTTTCTTTATTCAGGGTCACTTTTCGCACCATACAGATATCTTATCTAAATCATTTTGCAAGTCGCTTTGATCATCTGATAACTTTACAAGAGGTAAACACAACATACACCCAAAGCGAAAACTATGGGAACGGCAAAACTGCATGCGTCTCTTAGGGACATATATTCCTCATCAGATGCCTCCCGTATTACAAGCATGGAGATGTCTACCGCCAACAGGATGAAACGGAAAAGTGTATCAACTGCAGAGGCTGATGGTTGTTTCAGTAGACAACATTCTGTCGGCACGATACAATCATCGTCAGTCACTGCAGTGCAGAACTGCAGTACTATGACGATAATTTAACGAGTAAAATAAACTGACTTGGGGTAGACGGAATGCAAGTGATGTGACAAAACAGTAATTGTCTCGACCTGAAACTACGATATCACCTGTCGGGCTTGAACTGTGACGTATTGGTGTTGTGGCGGGTGACGTCACACGTGTGCAGAGCGTTGGTTTGTTTTCGTTAGGGACGTTTGTATTGTCACCTTATGCTGTGTTTGTAGTCTACATTGGATAAATACATAGTGGTGCAAATTTTGATGGAAAGATGAGTTTACGGTGTTCTCCTCTTACGCTCCTAATCAACTAGAGTTTAAACGTTATCTTTGGTTGTCTCGGTAACGTGAGTACACAGTGATTACAACTTATGTGAACTTCGGCACATATTTTTTTCAAAGGTGAGCCAACCTGTAATGTAATGAAATTAATAACTTAGCGAATACTAATAGTAATATTACTGAAATAAGGAACGCTGATAGATCGACAATAAAGAAAAACGAATGTCTTCAGAAGATTATGGTAAAAAGAAGACTGACTATTCTAACGTAATGTGTGAAGAACGTGATGTTAGTAATTGAAAGCAATGTACAAAGATGTAGCAGAACTAGTTGAGTTGGGTTGCCTACAGAATGAAGTCGCCAGATCCAGTTTAGCGCGTAACAACTCACACAAAAAGTATTTACGAGTAATTTCAGGGATTTTGCAATTTTCTGTTGAGCTGTATTGGTGAACACATGTTACTGCATTTTGTCCATCTCGCAATTTAAACCTTTCTGTATCGGTATTGGAGTTTCGTTGTTGTTACTATATTTCGTTAATTTTCGCGATATTTGCTACCTGTACTTTTTCGCTTTCAATACTGATATATCTTTTTGATTTCTGTATTGGTGTCTTGAGAATATAACTCCCCAGATTCCCCTTCAGGCCCAATATTTATTATTTCGAATTTTTAAGTTACTGAATTGATTTTTATATTTTGGTTTTATAGGAACTGTTGAATATGACGTCCTAATCGCCATTTTTAAATCAAAGTTGTGTTGCATCTTGCGGCTAGTGATGATGTTATTTATCAAAGTGGACGGGTGTTATCGAAGGCTCTCGTCTTCCCCAATAATTCACCATACTTGAGACACAGTGCCGTACCCCCGGCCGCGAGAGTTCGCCCCTGTTTGGTCTTAGGAGGGGAGGGGCGCACACAGCGCCGGCTGTCACCTCCACATGAAACCACGTAATGCGTTTTTACGTCGCAGGCTGACAGGTATTGGACGGGTGAAGTAATTGCATCGGTTAAACGCTCGAGCGATGTGATGTGGTGCTGTAACGACATAACAACACAAGTTTTCGCCCCAGATGTAGGCACTCCCGTTATACAGTAGTAGGCAAGCATAAGTTCTCTACATTCTGTAATTTCCTGCAGGCGATTTTATCGAGTGCGCTACTGCCAAGGCACCCATGTTGATTAGTTTGATTCTGTTTAGAGCGAAGATAACAGAATATCTTGTAGTAGTGAATCCTGTCGTAGGTGTTCTACAGATGAGCAGGATGAAGCCAGAGCATTGTCGACTTGGACTACTCTTACATGGGCTGAGTTTCTTACGAGAATGAATACTGTGGAAAGTCATTTAGACTTCTTATGGGAATTTTGTGGATTGTCACCGGGAGACTTGTGTGGAACTCTTTAAAAAACGACCAACGTTTATTTCTCGTTTTAATTATAGGACCATTCTACGAAATGTACGAAACTAGTACGATCAGGAAATACACGTAGTTCGTTAGATGCCAACTGACGATACATCAGGGTATTATTTTGTTCCCATCCTGGGTTGAAGAACACATGCTACTAGTCACTGTTACAGAAAGTTATTTAAGTACAATTACTGTTGGCGATTACTTTGATTTTTGCAGTGTTATGTGTTATGTGATTGTTGTGAATTTTAAAAAATGCAGTAGCTTTGTATTCACAGTTTGGCTTAGAAGGCCAAAAATTTCCTTGTGAGACGCTCACAGTTTCTCTGAGAGATAGCTACAGAGTATCCGACAATCGCAGAGGAGGATTGCTCCAAGCTGCAACTGATTTGGAAATTATTGTAAAGTTCGACATACTTTGACACTCGACAGCAAGGCCGGCCAGGGTGGCCGAGCGGTTCTAGGCGCTACAGTAGGAACCGCGCGACCGCTACGATCGCAGGTTCAAATCCTGCCTCGGGCATGGATGTGTGTGATGTGTGTCGAATTCGCCTGAAACATTGCAAAAAGGGTAAAGTATCGTTAGATGAATAACTGCACCAGCAACAGATATGTTCAAAAACTTTCACGAATTAGTAATTACAGCCAGGAGATTTATCGATTTGCCTTGTGTTTATCCCCACTTACGAGTGAACTATGACTTTGGTTTTATTTCAGATACTTCACTGCACATTCAAAAGGCCGTAGTAACACTCTCACAGAATTTAAACTTTCGCTTAAGTTTTCTTCAGATTTCATTTTTATTTCGTTTCATTATCCTTCAGTTAATGTAAATCAACCGTTCACAAATTTAGCTAACTTTTACATCTTCGGAATATGAGATACCTATGTTCGTCCTTCCATTTAACAAATGGGTCGTCCAGTACGTTTAAATTCTACGGCTTTGTGCGCTGTGTTATATGAACGTCACCAGTTTCCACTTTTGATGTAACAGATCAGAGTCCTCCCGATAGGTTCGTCTACTCCCATGTAATGTTAGCAAACTGGGGGGATCGGTGAAGTTTTGTTCCTACCGGACCTGAATATCATGTAGCCCACACATGTTTTTAGTGGGGCTTATTAAATTTTAATTGTATCGAATGAAGAATAAGCTAAAATGCATCAGCTTATTTGTTGTGGTGGCAATATATTTAGAAAATACGTTAAAATGGTTCATACCAGCAATCTACTGAATGAAATCACAAGAATAAACAAATTCAGGAGGTGTGTACCTAACTTTTTCGTAACTATTTGGAAGAGAGTTATTTAAATGTACAAGTCACAGTGCTGTTCAAGGTAGAATAAAAGTGTGTGGAGTTGGAGACGATGTATGCTTGTATTTAGCAGTAGACGGTTTTGCTATCACATTATTCTGGAAAAAAAGATATTCCGGTCTGGCAGACCTTAAGCACAGTGTAAACAAGAGCATTCTGAAAGTTATTTAGAAAACTTTGACGAATACAATTCACATTACTATTCCATTATCGTGCTGCATAACACCGAGACGTCTTAAAAAGAAAAATTATTTGTTTCACCGTATTTTGCTTCCATATCTGAAAACCATCAAGTGCAGTACCGAACTACCTATTAATTTTATTTTATGTCACCCTATAGTAGTCTTTTGTGCTGTAGGCCGTGAGTTGTTACCTGCCATTTCCATTTTTTATGTATTCCTTCTACTGTTAGCAGCTACTATGAACTACATTGTGCTTTATCATAGAGACTAGAAAATACTCCTTCTTTTACTACTGAATTTACATGTGTGTACCAAACCTTTTCGCCTAAAGGTACTAGGCATTTCAGAAGTCTATAATACACAATATATTTCTAATCAGTTTTTATCTACGCATAATGTAAACTGCAACTGACTAAAAGTCGTCCAAATATTAACAATGTTATCATGAAATCATTACTGGGCTTAAGTCACACATCCTGATTTCGTCATATTTACTATGCAACAAACATTCTCTGTATCACTTTTGCTTCTTTTGTGACTGCGTTATTATTTCACACAAAAGTCCTTAGAAACATGTAAGGTAAGTAACTTATCATTGTTATATACCGAAGTACGTTAAAATTCTCCCAATATTTTTAAACTATTTCATTATTTTTGAGACAGCATTACTGTGTAATTTTCTTCGGGTTCAAGTTAACTGTACATCAATGAATATTGGGTAATACTTTAGACTGTGACAAAATCCTAGCGTCAAGGTGATCCAGACCTATGTGCTGCGCATCTGGCTCATGTCGTACCCCCATAAATCTCCCAAACGACTCTTCTTTAGTTTTGGTGAAATAAATAAAAAATGAAATAAAAACGTGCCTTCTGCGACAGCATTTTCCTCAGCAACATTAGCCCCGAAAGTAAATTTTAACGTCATAACAAATCATAGTGCATAAGGGCCAAAGTATAAATAGCAGCGGTGATGAACTCTCTCTGAATTCTCAGTCGATATTAAGGCACCATTAATTTCTTTGTTTACTCGTTTGAGGTTACATCCACATGCTAGTCAATTATTGTTTGCCAATGCAGTTCAGTGAATTGCAACATCAGTTTGATTACACTAAGCGTGCTTTTATTTATGTGTCCCACGCAAAGACACTCGCCATGCCTCTGTTATAAGCAGCATCTGAGGTTGTTTACGTACCTACAACTTCATAAACAGATACACAGATAAACCAGAATGTTATGGCCGCCGATCTACTGTCGTTTTATATCCGTTCAGGCGATAGCAGCGACACATGGCGAGGAATGACTGCTAGTCAGACAAACGCACGGTGCATGTTGTATATCACAAGGGCTAGGGCGTGATGGAAGGGAGTGTGTTGAGCGGTTCGATGAACACAGTCCCGATTTCCAGTTGATGTGTTGGCTCTCCTGTCTCGACACATCTAAACCCGATCGAAGACATCTGGTCATGTGGCGTCAGAGCTCATGCCACCCCTCCCCGGAATTTACGGATTTAGGTGACTTGTGTGTGCAGATGTGATGCCAGCTCCGTCCACTGACCTACCAAGGCTTCACTGCATCCCTGCCACGACACGTCCACGTTGATACCCGTGCCAGAGGTGGGCATACCGGCTGTTAGGTAGATGGTCATAATGTTGTAGCTGATCAGTGTAGTTTCCACGTTAAAGTATAGACAGTCGTTAATGAGTGAAAAATGTATGCTGAGGGCTTCAAATGATGATTACCTTTTAGTTCCTGCGTGTGTAGGGCCATATTACTTGTGGCTCACTGTGTTGAATAGTAGATGTCGGGATTATGGAGACTAGTTTGTTGTCCTTATTAGCAGTGATTTTGCAGTCACTCTAGTCTTTTGAGTGTTATCATTAATGTCATTGATTTTCCTACTCCTTTTAGAATTATACTTAGTGTCAATGATATTTCTGTTAAACGTAGTTGGCAAATGTTAATGTTGCACAAAACAGTTTCTTCCATTTCCATCGACGGAGAGGTAATGACAGATGCAGCTCGCATCGGGGGCAGACTCGAACGAGTTTTATTCCGAAGAACCTTCCATTTGTTTCCATTAATCTACTAAGAGGAACCACCGAAATGTAGATCTTGTTGGTCGGAAGAGAATATGAACCACAGTCTACCCCAATGCGAGTCGTCTACATTACCACAACGCCGACCGTTGCAAATAAAACAAATAACGAGACTTGTTATATCATCAATCCAAAGGTTTATTCGATTGGTAAATATGGTTTTTAGGTGGTATTGGCCGCGGTATCGCGGTCGCACGTTTTAGCACCCAGACGGTCTTCTCCAGACGTCGCGTTGGTGGCCACGCGTCAACACATTCAGCGTCTGGCATGGCGGCTCTCAAGAGCTGCGCGGTGTGATGTACAGACCTCCTAGGTGGGCGCAGAGGACACCGGAGTGATCTGCCGACAAATATAAATTTCAAAACTATAAACGTCGCCCTATTATGGTGAGTTGATATAACATCTGCAAAGGAAAGTGCTACATTATCGTAGGACCACATGTTAAAAAATGGTCGTTTTCTGTATCCATAGAAGGGATGTTTCTATCGCGCCAACTCATGAACCCTACAATACTAATTATCGCAAACATGAAAATTACCGACAGTGAATGTTTGCCTATTTACTCCTCCCGGAGTGTTATCTATTGTGGTGAAATGATCTACTAAATTATTGCATCATGATGGTAGTAGGATCAGAATATTTGTGAGTTAGTCGATATCTCACGCAGACGCATGTATTATCCTCACCTGAACTATATTCATTAAGGAACGGAGAGAATTGTGACTGTTGCTAAATCCATCCATACCAAAATAGTACAGTTTCTTAAAACAAGTTGTGTAAATGTTCAGTTCAAATTCGGAGAGCTTCAAGGATAAATACGGGACAGAAAAATAAACGATCATGCAGCAAAGAAATGGGATTAAAATACCAAGTATAATCGTGGGAGGCTGAAGGTGAAACTGTGCTGAGAACTTGATAACTGTTATGGGCGGGAAGGGACATAGGAGAACGTTTTCTGAAAGGCTCTCCCTCATCTGAAAGTGTAGGCAACGGTATTGTATGTACCACAGATTCTTGAGTTTAAGTATATCCTACCAATATTAGAGCTAAAAGATACGTATGCCGCGAAAGGAATTTGTATCTGATCAGAGTTTACAATTGGTATAAAAGAACAGCAGACTATGGGTACCGAGAAAGTTTATGGGTCGACCAAAGAATTTTGTAGCCATGGTGATATATCTAAACTGACACCATTTCAGTTATATTAAAAATCGTAAAACTCTATACTCGAATATTATCTTGAAGATTCCCCTTCTGAAGGGAGTTACCATGTGATCATGAAACGAGAAATACACTTAGAAACCAAAATCTGTTGTCCTTTACACAGATCGAAGTACCACTCACCGTAACAGCACCGCCTTAATCCTCCTCCTGCAGCGGTCTCTGCGGCAACTCCACGAAAAAGGCGTCCAGTGTGAACTGGCGCTCCTGTTGGAAAAGATCTTATTACTTTCATGTTATCTGACATGTGAAGTGATTCACAATTTGTGCTGGTTCCTGTCATATAAAAGTATAACGAATTGTAACATTTATCACAAATTAGCACGGTTCAGGTAGCGAAATTAAGAATATAGTTATCCAATTTAGTATCCAACTATCACTATTCGTTTCACACCTCAGATACTATTAATACTAACAAGTAACTAATATCCTATTACCTTTAACATTTTCTGTGTACGACTGGTTAATGATGTGCTTCTGAGGTTATGTCGTGTTGTTGTTCCTGCTTTATGGTCAACATTTCAACAAGTGACCGAGCCATTTTCTTCAGAACGTGAGACGTTTCCTGACTGATATGAGTCAAGCAGAGAGTACATTACCCCAAAGTTCGCAGCACATGAAGTTAATGGCTGGGACGTCCGTTGAAGTATTGTGCACAAAATGAACACAACAATTCGGCCTAACACCCGGAAGCAGACCAGTAACTAGTACCATCTACGAGAGTAAGTTATCATGTATTGAGAAAACGAAAAATTCATTTTGAAACTAAATGCTACTATTTCTACTACTGTTGTAATTTACACTCACCGAAACAGAAAAGGCTTCTTTCTCTTCCTGCAGCCGCTTCTGCAGTATCTCCTCAGAAAACGAGTCCAGGATGAACTGACACTCTTGTAAGGTAAAGAACTTATTAGTTTGATTAGTCGTAGAGCGTGCTTGGTAATTCAGAGACAGCGCTAGTTCTTTACATATACATGTGTTACAAATTCTTACATTTATTTCGAATTTTTGGCCTATAGGCAGTGATAGTGAGTATTCACTGACTATCGGTAGTATCAGCTAGAGATCTATTCTTCCGACATTCACTACCATTATCCTACGTGTTATGAGTTGAACTGGAATAACAGAGGCCTACAATGTAACTTCTTGAGCCACGGTCTTTTTATTACGAGCTCCTCCTCGTTCTTTGTCTGTAAAGAAAAGTAAATGGGACTGTAACAAGTTTTGCTAACAGTTCCTGTTTCTCTGTTCTCTGACTACACTGTACATTTCCTTCGGTCAGTCTCATATTAAACATGGTCAGCAGGTAACTGGTTGGGCAACCAGATGGTCTGCAATGTCGTCTTCAACCAGTCGATCGCGTTGGCAGCATATTTAGTGCGCCTCTGCCTCTAGAATATTTTTCACCATAATTCTTTTCAAATGGAGAGGGATGTTACCTTTCTCGAGCATCTCATATAGTTATTTGCTCAGTGTTAACAAAGACCACACCCAATTTACCGGAATGATAAATGGTTAGAATCAACTGTCCATGTCTGGGGTCAGTGTTAAGTTTAATGGGCTTCAATACAATTGTCAGAATTGTTTAAACAGCATTCAGGTTCGATTATCAACATTAGCTTACCCAATGCGACAAGTCCGGATCTATTGTGGTAATATCACGGAGGAGAGGATCTAGGGCCAGTGGGATCCAGCGGAAAGAGCCAGCATAATGCAGCAAAGGAGCCCTGCAGGGAACACAGCGAGAGACACAGTGTGAGGCTACCCTGCAGGTCAGAGAATATACGACTCTGACATGCTAAAGGCTTTTTCTAAGGGCATCATACTCAAGTTTTAGAATGACGACTATTGTGAACTGTTGAGTGACTAGCACATCCCACTTCGCTCCAGTGATCAACAAATCCATCCATCCATCAGTGACATTCATTTCCGCCGGTATTTTGCATCTGATCACGATCCAGAAGAATAGTACGCTAACCACATGCTCCTCCATACAGTGACGTCTATTGTCTGACGATGACGAGGCGGTCGATCGGTACCTTTGGAACTTCAGAGGAATGATTGGACGGAGTTAGGTAGTTAGGTGGTAATTTATCTAATCGTCACAATCATCACTCGAGCAGAGATGCCTATCTAAGACGTGTTATTTACAATGACGTGTCACATGGGATGTTAATAGCAAAAAAAATATTCATTTACAGTAAATCGTGACACTCTGACCACGTTATGTACAATCAGTTAGCTCTCAGACTTTACTGCTTTGCGTGCTATGTCACTGCAATATAACGTGGCTCACCTTTACAGTACCCCGAACAGCGATCAAGTTGTTCTCCAGTCGCAGACCCTCGTCTTTCTCCCCTCCCAAACACCGGGAGAAAAACTTCTTCATGCGGCGGAACATTGCTGTAACGATAACAAACAGCACATTAGACATGACCAGACCGTGTCTACGAGTAAGTTTTGCAGCAATGTCTCACAACTCGATCGCAAGAAAAACCTTGAATTGTGACGACATGTCTGTAACCTTAGCTTTTGTAAAATGCAGCTGCTTGCATCAAAAACGACATGTACAGCCTATACAATTGATTGAGCTTATACATTTTTTACTAGTCGAGAATTAGTTACTTTAATTTTGTGTCAGTAAATCGTAGAGCATGAATCAAAACAATAACAGTTATTCGAAATTTAGCAATCGCGTTTTCATTAAGTGGTACTTTTACTCTGAAGAGAATAAATTTGTTTTGATAGCAACTAGCTGAAGGCTTATCTATTAGACTGAATTTAATTAGCAAGTCATTAATATACTACAATAGTTTCAGATATACAGCTGCTTCGCCGGCCGGTGTGGCCATGCGGTTCTAGGCGCTTCAGGCTGGAACCGCGTGACCACTACGATTGCAGGTTCGAATCCTGCCTCGGACATGGATGTGTGTGATGTCCGTAGGTTAGTTAGGTTTAAGTAGTTCTAGGTTCTAGGGGACTGATGACCACCGATGATAAGTCCCATAGTGCTCAGAGCCATTTGAACCATTTTTTATACAGCTACTTCAGATTTTACAACTTCAGATTTTGTCATCTATTACAGCATGTTATGCGGAATATCTTCCCCTGGGGCAGGAACAAGAATTTGTTTTTTATGTGTGTTGGTGGTCGGATGAAGTTACTAATTAATAAACTATGCTACAATCTGATGGCTGCACCTTCCGCGGTATATGACGAGAATACGATTTTTACGGCTATCCTTATTACCGACTCAGTATATTCTCTCAGGGCTGCGCTGTCCCTTCTTTGTGTCAGTCATCGAGAACCCTACATCTAAATTACACTTCATTGCCATGTGAGCTAAACAGTAACGTGTACGACGTAATAACTATATCTGTGGTTGAAATTTACCCACCGGTTTCTACATGAAGAAAACTTAAAAATAGCTTATAAACAGCTAATAGGTGTAACATTTGACAGTGCTCCAGGATTATAACTGTACTTCCTTAAGTGACAGGAAAAGATAATATTTTTGCTACAAATCCATGTCGACTCAGTATGACACTACACAGCCGGAACCTGTTTACGACCTTTCTTTTTCACCGACGGCCGAAGATTAAAGCATGAACCAAGGATAGGACGTACCATATGTATGTGTAATCGAAAAGGAGAGTGATAGGTGACACCATTCTATTTGTGAAACTAAGCTATAAATTTGAGAATACATGATTCCAGCAGTTGAACATTGGCAAAAACTCAGTGAGGATATCTCTCTCTACAAGTCAAGCATTCTCACAACTTTCCGAAGTTGCATTACATATAAAAAAAATGTACTGGAATGTAAATCGAGGACTGTTTTCCTTTTCCAATTCAGTCCCATTACTAGTAACATTTTGCGAAGTCACATCACACTATTTCGTAATGCTACAGTATGCTGATACTTCTTCACTACATACATAGTCATCTAAAAGCTTATTCGATGCTCTAATTGCAGATGTATACTGAAAATAAATACGTGACAAATCAATGGCACTTGCCTCTTGGTGAGTACAGTCTATATACCTCGCTTCTGAAACAGAGCGTTCGCTTCATTCAATGCTTCTAAAGCTCCCCAAGAACTTGTTCTCGAAACACAAAATCAAACACCATAATGCCTGAATCAAAATTACAGAATCTTTTACTCAAGAACTCAAGAAACTAATTCGTTTCGATACTTCAACTACTCCTGACAATACGGAAGTCATTATTATGCAATGGTCCACCAGAGTTAAGCTGATTTTTGTTAGCAAACCCTGCGAACAACATTAGGCAGCAACCTCGATATCTGCAGAGAACAACGTTGTACTGGAACGTCGATATCAATGGTTAAACAAGAACTGCAGTGAAAATTTTCAGTAATTTGAATCTATGTAAGACGAAATAATCATGTTTTAGCACTGACAAATATGCAGCGGAGTCTTGAATGTTGAAAACGTCCGTACAGTTAATAAACTCCCAAGTGATCTAACAGTTAACAATACTCAGAGATAGTGCTTTAATTTCCTTAAGCAACAGGGAAGTAAGAATCTCATATTATGGTGCCAAGTCAACTCTGTATAACTCTACACAGTTGTAACCAGTTTCCTACGTGTTTTCCTCTTCGCAGACGGAAGATAATTCTAGCAGTATAAGCCTGCAACGATCATAGGCAATATGTAAGTGTAATCGACGAAACAGGAAGATCGGTTACACTGTTTTCATTGTGAAAGTAAAAGTTAATGCAAATAGAGACCGCTCCGACTGGTCCACAACAACCACAGAAAACTTTTACTAACAGTCCGATTATATTATTGGAGAAGGCGATAACAAGATAGACTATTACGGTCGAAAACAAAAATAAAAAAGATTTTGTAGCGGAGGCGTTGTGCAGTTTTAATGAATGTTAACAACTGTATTGTGTAGTAGACAGCTACGACGGTACGTTTCATTAGGGACCATCGAATTTGGTCTAAAATCAGACCATCATCGGTCCCGAAAGCCGTCTCAGCTATGCTTTCGCGTATATTGCAATGGCAGTTATCAAACGTAGATTGCTCGACCATTGGTATTATCTGTATAGACATTACATTGGTAAAAATATCTATGAAGTTAAATGGACATAATGGACATGACAAGTTAATGTCAATGACGGAACACTGTACATCCGGAATTGCTATTCCTATTACGCAAGTTCATAGCTGAGTTCGTTTTTAGGCTTGATGACGGTCTGATCGTCGACCGAAACATACATTCTCTCATAAAATGTACCGTTATAGCTGTGATTGCATAATGCAGTTCTTTCAAAGAGCATATAAAATGGAAGTAACGTGACTGCTGCAGAATCTGGCTGGGCAGAAACAAGAAGTAAAAGTTTATAAAGATAATATGAATATAACGAAAAAATCGAATAATATCTTACACAAATTCCTCTAGAATAAACTCAACGGAAATATAATGAAAACACAAAATTTGATTCCATAAGTTAAAAAATTGTGACTAACATTACTACTCGTTCCTCTGAGGACAACTTCTACAATGTACTTAGGTTCACGGCTAACACCACCGTAGACAGTTCTCCCATATTACAAAAATAGCTAAAGAATTGCATCAATCAACATCATAAAAATTATCATTAATCACTTCACTCACAAAAATTTATCTTCTGCTCTTAAGGTACTGGTTAACCTCACCATCGTATATCGTTCGAAATACAGAAAGAAACAGTTAAATATATGTCAGAAAAAAAAGAAACAATAATCGCTAATAGTTTCTCCATTGATAATATAACCTGTGGCCTCAAGTTACCCACTCCCCCCCAATAAACACCACCATCGTATATCACGACATATTAGGAATAAACAGCATATTTTACAAACTTTGTAAATTACAATAGTAACTAACAGAAACACACATAGCATTTAATAACAGACCGCTTACACGCTCTGCAACGTAAAGTCATGACGTCAAGAGGACGTCACCGGTGAAACCACACGCATAGAATCTGAAAGAGCACTTGTCAAAGTTTTCACTGTTGAACTTAGCTGTTAATTTGAGAATACATGATGAAAGCACATGAACTTAAAAAATTAAGTGTAGAGGTCTAACTCTAGAAGTAACCACCCGACGTTTGAAACCCCATAAAAAATTTAAACGAAATGCTATTTCACGTTATTACTGTTAAGAACTTCATATTCCGTAATCACAACACACTCCACTACATGCTTCAATTTTCCAGTACTTCTCCACTAATACACATTCATTTATTAGCTTTTAAGATATTCTCACTCGAGATGATTGTGTATACTCAATAAATATACAAAATTAAATGAATAGCTTATACCTACTGAGGGTCCGATGCAGCTGGCCTCCGAAGCTGGGCGTTCGCTTTGCTGAGAGCTTCTAAAGCTCCTCAAGAACTTTAAAATGTTTCGCTAGACGTGCTCGAAACACAAAATGCAAGACTGCAAAAATTAATTCACAACTCAAGCTCCTTACACTCAATAACTCGCAGAACGAATTCGTATGGATACTTCGAGTACTCCAAAGAATACGGAAGTAATTGCTACACAACGGTCCACAACGGTTTACGTGAGATGGCATTGTTGTTTACATACCCAATATCCTCCCCTGGTAGCTGAGAGGTCAGCGTGACGAAAGTCAGACCTAAAGACCCGAGTTCGATTCACGAATGTGTTGGGAGATTTTTCTCCGCTCAGGGACTGGGTGTTGCGTTGCCCTTATCATCGTTATTTCATCCCCATGGACACGCAAGTCGCCGAAGTGGCGTCAACTCAAAAGACTTGCACCAGTCGAATGGGAGGCCCTAGCCACACGGCGTTTCCATTTTATCAGTTAACCGAAATCCCAGTAAAGCAATAACGTTTAGCAACATGGATATAAATGTTAGACAACCACTGAAACAAAATATTATATAAGTCAATTGTACATTTCAACTTCTCATAAAATAGCATCGAAGCATAACGACGTCGAATGTTGATGCCCTCGATCCCGCTTTTAGTCATGTATTGAAATGATATGTCACGCGCAAAAATTGATTCCTTCAGCGCATGTGGCTTCCACCAGATTCGACGTCCGTTTGTGTGATTCCACTCATTGTTCCCTAGTGTAGTGATTTTCTATATTGAAACCTGGTTATCAAGGGAAGGCCGTAGTCATTTATTACTGGTTGCCTTTAACAGTTACACTCATTTATTATTAAAGAAGTAGTTCCAGACTCAACAATAAATTAAAAAATACCACGCTTTATTAATGAAAGCATAAACGACAGTGTAAATAATAGTGTTTTCAGTGCGTTACAATTTAGCAAATCACCATAAAATCCTGATACTGATAACGTTTAAAAAGAAAAAAAACAAGGCACTGTGATGATGACTGAAGGCCTTACACTCCAAGAGAGACAGTAAATTAAGAATGTTTAAGAACTTGCTGCAATTACAACTTACATGTTTTGAAATATTAAAAGTAAGAGCCCACAAACACAGTAGAAGATATCAGACGCCACGAATGGCAGAAAATAAGGTTTTAAGGCTTACTGCTAAAACAGAAATATCGAATTAATTTTTCACAACAAATGACCACAATCATGACTGAAGGCCTTACACGCCAGGAACGGCAATTATATAAAAAATTTAGAAACCTACTGTATAACAGCAAATAAAACCAAAGGTTAATTAAAAGAAACAAGCAATTGACCACGAAACAGGTGAAATAATATGATGGTAATCTTGTAACACAACCCTTACACTGATACGGTCTGGCCTGCAACGGAGAGTGGAAACCTACAAACAGCACCAACGCGAGCACCAGCACGGCTCATATACCCTTCGATTAATCTCCTCATCGCGAAAATGGAAGACTTGCCAATGGGACCGATCACATGTCACATACATATTTTTATTGGCCTCGTCCATGTTTTTACTACTTTGTTAATACAATCAAATTATAAATTGAACGAGTGTCCTTTTTACACAGGGTGTTCCATTGATAGTGACTAGGCTAAATATCTCAAAAAATAAGCATCAAACGAAAAAAATTACATTCGCCGGATAGTTGCGTTATTTACGGTAACAGGAAACGTTCAGCCACATGTGTAACGTCAACTACGACCTGCAACAAATTATGAAGCCCAAGTAGGTGTTTTAGCTGCTGTCGCCGCCTAACCGCACATCAGTAGCAGACAAATTGCGCAAGAATCGGGACTCTTAAAAACGTCGGTGTTGAGAATGCTACATCAACATTGATTGCACCCGTACCATATTTCTATGCACCAGGAATTGCATAGCGACGACTTTGAACGTCGTGTACAGTTCTGCCACTTGGCACAAGAGATATTACGGGACGATGACAGATTTTTTGCACTCGTTCTATTTAGCAACGAAGCGTCATTCACCAACAGCGGTAACGTAAACTGGCATTATATGCACTATTGCGCCATCTCTCACACAGCGAAAACAGTGGTCCAACAAAAAAATTCATATTTCATTACGTACTGTACGAATATGTAATAGAAGTGGTTGTTCCTATTTTAGAAAACGCAGTTGATATCCGTTTGACCTATGGCAGCGCCATTTAGCAGGCCAACCATAGGGCCATCTGGATTCGCCCTTCAAGCTAGACAAGTTTCGTTCTTTGTAGTTTTTTCGTTTGACGCTTATTTGTTGAGATATTTGGCCCAGTGACGATCAGTGGAGCATCATGTATATTTTAACTGAAGTTCTCCTAAAAAGAATCATTTTAAAAGGCGAACTTCAAAATAAGCTAGGCTGGGTTTTAGAACAGAGGCCCAACATGCTGCCTTGAAAGGTACTCTTCCGTTCTGGAACTTTTCCTTGAATTCCCAGGCGGAAGGATACTAGCCGGAAGGTAAGATGCTGCATAGATGCTCCGTAAGGTCACCAATGCGATGTCGAGGCAGGTGTGGAGGCAGTGGAGGGAGGAAGTCTCCTTGTCACCGAGTCCTGCCTGCTGTTTCGACGTCCTAGGCTACCAACTTCAGGTCAAGCTTGATCAGATCATAGTTGGAGCTTTTCGCAGCAGCTGGCGTCATATTAAATTACCCACGGAGATGATGCAAATCGTAACTATAGGTACCTGTCGTTAGATAGGATTAGAAAAGTCTACATTTCAACAACATTGGTTTGTAGCATTATGTTACAGTCTGTTAAGCAGAAAATCTCCTGCTCACTCTCCATTGCCACCATACGCCTACCGTCATATCACTCAGTTATCCTTTCAAAGTGGACGTTCTACAATACAGTACCGTGCAGTGGAGAGCTTCACTCTTTATCACAATGCATGCATATTTCATGTAGGAAAGCAACAAGTAATTTTTAACGTTATCAATTTTAGACGATCTGTTTCAGTAACTAATGAAATGTAAATAGTTTTAACATTTCAAATTTATTCGGTGGTTCAGAAAGTAAGTATCTGTCTAGGCCACAGGTTTGTCAGAGGTTTGTCAGAAGCATTTTTTTTTTTTACATTTACCGCTTCTTTCAAGTTTGACAATGATTTCTGTTAATGTGATAAATGCGAGGTTAGTCTATGGCTTGTATTCCATGTTAAACTGCAGAGCCACCTGTAACAGACTCGCTAAATCAATTAAAAGAATGGAGGAAGCAACACTTCCAAACTACTACGGTGTCCGAACCAGCTTTCGTATTGATGATTCGAGTTTTACTATTACATTTATACATTACATCGATTATCCTTGTATACTTCAGTAATATTTTTAAATACATTTGAGTGATTAGCTGAGTATACACTCCTTTCCCCTCAGAGCGAAGGAATAAAATTACGCTAAACAAAATTTCCTTCTTTTTAGATTAAATAACACAATGGGATTATGTGTTACATAATACTCTGGAAAGCATAAATGAAAATTTTATTCCTTATCTTCTTTTTCCTAAAAACATTAAATCTGTCGTACAAGACATACTGTTGTTGTTGTTATGGATTTCAGTCCGAAAATTAATTTGATGCTGCTCTCCCCCCTACTCTCACATAGCTGCAAAACTACTGTAAATTGCATCCAGAAAAACCGGTTGTTGTCTCAGGTAGGGTGCTATCAACCAATCCCAGATATATCCTGGTATAAAACATGTGGAAACAAAATACATTATCTGTCGCCTAAAGGGACACTATTTTTTTTTTCTCAGATGTCGATGTCCGAAACTCCATGTCATAGCTGCCAAAAGGCGGCAGTGTCTGACGACGCAATAAATGCATCAGTTTCTCTTTAAGGGGACCTGGACGTGCACGGGCTGCGTTATCATAGCTCGCTCTCAGTGCACATTACTCTTCATCTACAATGAATAACATTAACTCAAGCTGTATAAGGATATTTATTAAAATATCTCCTACAGTTTAAGAATTACAGTATTTTGCCTAATAGGTGTTTTTATAATTCATTTCCAATTCCGGTACCATTTTCGGTCCATCATCAGTCTAATAGCATTCAGACCGTGACAGACTGCTGTCAACATTCACAGGAACACATTATGCCTCTCGTTTTGTAGTTTGGAGTATATCTGGGGAAATAGAAACCCTTATTTTACCTCATTATTATTTTGTCCAAAAAATACCGCCAAAATTATATACAGAATGACAAACATAGATCATTTCTGCGATGTATTACGCACAATACAAAGATGCTATCCCATTCTTCACTTGAGGGAAATTTGGTGTACATGGATGAAACCATTGAGAAGTTATATGTACCTAATTTTCTGAAAACGTAGTTTCGAGAAAATGAGAAGAGAATATTCACAGTGTTTTTGACGCATCGTAAGCCTCTTTCAGAACATTCCAGCAGCATAATCTTCCTGGCCAGCTGCTTCTTTATCATCTGTAGACTTCTTCAGGGCCCTTTTCCTTACACTGGCTTACACAGCTTCAACTACTCGCTGACAACCTATGGCAGTAAGAGCAGCTATCCTATTATTTGCTGGCTGGATGCCTAATTTGTCCATTACTTTTATCCTGATGGTTACACCATCATTGAAACACATGACAGCATCCATCGCACTCACTTTGAGTACTGTCCATCCAACAAACACTCTTTTTCGCACTCGTTGCCACACGCAGATGTTGAAACTCTCATTAGGGTTTTGCGTACGGCCATGTAGACATTTGCTGAGTAATTTTGTATCTGAAAGGTCCCTGCATATTGGCTTTATTGTTTCCATGACTGTGGCAGGCAAGAAATGTATATGGTGCTATTCCTTGCCTGTCGCATGAGCGTGGCTGGTTTGCAGACATTTGTTCAAAGAACGTTTAAGACCAAATCAACAACTGAAAAGTTGATAAAAAATACATTTTTTGAAACGGGATAAAATTGTCTTTCAGATGGTGACAAGAACTGTTTTCGAAAATTTCAGACATTTCAAGTCCATGTCCACTTAACAATTAGACATATCAAGTACACTTTTTAAAAAATTAAAGAAAATTCGACGCAACAAGAAGGAATTATACCAATGGCGCGGAAATCAGTAGATGTGATGTTCATGTGCAGACAAATGAAGGAGTCCTATTTCAAAAACTGAATGGTTTATTCACGAGAAAGAGCTACACAAATTGAGCAAGTCTGTAAGAAAATTATCTATGTCTGGCGCTTATGCAAGTAGCTGTTCGGCTGGCATTGATTGATTGACTTGTTACATGTCGTCCAGAGGGATATAGTGCCAAATTAGGCCCAATTGGTGCTGTAAATGAGCAAAATTCAGAGTTGTTTGTAGGGCCCTGCCCATGTTGTTGTTGTTGTTGTTGTGGTCTTCAGCCCCGAGACTGGTTTGATGCAGCTCTCCATGCTACTCTATCGTGTGCAAGCTTCTTCGTCTCCCAGTACCTACTGCAGCCTACATCTTTCTGAATCTGCTTAGTGTATTCATCTCTTGGTCTCCCTCTACTATTTTTACCCACCACGCTGCCCTCCAGTACTAAACTGGTGATCCCTTCATGCCTCAGAACATGTCCTACCAACCGATCCCTTCTTCTAGTCAAGTTGTGCCTCAATTTCCTCTTCTCTCCAATTCTATTCAATACCTCCTCATTAGTTATGTGATCTACCCATCTAATCTTCAGCATCCTTCTGTAGCACCACATTTCGGAAGCTTCTATTGTCTTCTTGTCTAAAATATGTTTCACTTCCATACATGGCTACACTCCATACAAATACTTTTAGAAACGACTTCCTGATACTTAAATCTATACTCGATGTTAACAAATTTCTCTTATTCAGAAACGCTTTCCATGCCATTGTCAGTCTACATTTTATATCCTCTCTACTTCGACCATCATCTCCAACTACCAAAACTCCTTTACTACTTTAAGTGTCTCATTTCCTAATCTAATTTCCTCAGCATCACCTGACTTCATTCAACTACATTCCATTATCCTCGTTTTGCTTTTGTTGATGTTCGTCTTACACCCTCCTTTCAAGACACCATCCATTCCGTTCAACTGCTCTTCCAAGTCCTTTGCTGCCTCTGACAGAATTACAATGTCATCGGCGAACATCGAAGTATTTATTTCTTCTCAATGGATTTTAATTCCTACTCCGCATTTTTCTTTTGTTTCCTATACTGCTCGTTCAATATACAGATTGAATAGCATCGGGGAGAGGCTACAACTCTGTCTCACTCCCTTCCCAACCACTGCTTCCCTTTCATGTCCCTCGACTCTTATAACTGCCATCTGGTTTCTGTACAAATTGTAAATAGGCTTTCGCTCCCTGTATTTTACCTCTGCCACCCTCAGAATTTGAAAGAGAGTATTCCAATCAACATTGTCAGAAGCTTTCTCTAAATATACAAACGCTAGAAACGTCGGTATGCCTTTCCTTCATCTTTCTTCTAAGATAAGTTGTAAGGTCAATATTGCCTCACATGTTCCAGTATTTCTACGGAATCCAAACTGATCTTCCCCGACGGTGGCTTCTACCAGTTTTCCATTCCTCTGTGAAGAATTCGCGTTAGTATTTTGCAGCTGTGACTTATTAAACTGATAGTTCGGTAATTTTCACATCTGTCAACACCTGCTTTCTTTGGGATTGGAGTTATTATATTCTTCTTGAAGTCTGAGGGAATTTCGCCTGTCTCATACATCTTCCTCACCAGATGGTTGAGTTTTGTTAGGACTGGCTCTTCCAAGGCTATCAGTAGTTCTAATGGAATGTTGTCTACTCCATTGGCCTTGTTTCGACTTAGGTCTTTCAGTGCTCTGTCAAACTCTTCACGCAGTATCGTATCTCACATTTCATCTTCACCTGGATCCTCTTCCATTTCCATAATATTGTCCTCAAGAACATCGGCCCTGTATAGACCCTCTATATACTCTGTCCACCTTTCCGCTTTCCCTTCTTTGCTTATAACTGTGTTTCCATCTGAGCTCTTGATATTCGTGCAAGGGGTTCCCTTCTCTTCAAAAGATTCTCTAATTTTCCTGTAGGCAGTATCTATCTTACCCCTAGGGAGATAAGCCTCTACATCCTTACATTTGTTCTCTAGCCATCCCTGCTTAGCCATTTCTCACTTCCTGTCGATCTCATTTTTGAGAGGTTTCTATTCCTTTTTGCCTGCTTCATTTACTGCATTTTTATATTTTATCCTTTCATCGATTAAATTCAGTATCGCTTCCGTTACCCAAGGATTTCTACTAGCCTTCGTCTTTTTACCTACTTGATAGTCTGCTGCCTTCACTATTTCATCGCTCAAAGCTACCCATTCTTCTCCTACTGTATTTCTTTCCCCCATTCCTGTCAATTGTTCCCTTATGCTCTCCCTGAAACTCTGTACAACCTCTGGTTCTTTCAGTTTATCTAGATCCAATCTCCTTAAATTCCCACCTTTTGCTATTTTTCAGCTTTAATCTACAGTTCATAACCAATAGATTGTGGTCAGAGTCCACATCTGCCCCTGGAAATGTCATACAATTTAAAACCTGGTTCCTAAATCTCTCTCTTACCATTATGTAATCTATCTGACACCTTCAGTATCTTCAGGGTTCTTCCATCTATATAGCCATCTTTCATCATTCTCGAACCAAGTGTTAGCTATGATTAAGTTATGCTCTGTGCAAAACTCTACCAGACGGCTTCCTCTTTCATTTCTTAGCCCTAATCCCTATTCACCTACTACCTTTCCTTCTCTTCCTTTTCCTGCTCTCGAATTCAAGTCTCCCATGACTCTTAAATTTTCGTCTCCCTTCACTAATTCAATAATTTCATTTACCTCATCATATATTCATCACTTTCTTCATCATCTGCAAAGCTAGTTGGCATATAAACTTGTACTACTGTAGTAGGCGTGAGCTTCGTGTCTATCTTGGCCACAATAATGCGTCCACTATGTTGTTTGTAGTAGCTTACCCGCACTCCTATTTTTTATTCATTATTGAACCTACTCCTGCATTACCCCTATTTGATTTTGTATTTATAACCCTGTATTCACATGACCAAAAGTCTTGTTCCTCCTGCCACCGAACTTCACTAATTCTCGCTATATCTAACATTAACCTATCCATTTCACTTTCTAAATTTTATAACCTACCTGACCGATTAAGGGATCTGACATTCCACGCTCCGATCCGTAGAACGCCAGTTTTCTTTGTCCCTCCCATAGAGCACCAAATGTTCTCAATAGCGGAGAGATCTGAAGACCTTTCTGACCAAGGTAGAGTATGGCAATCACGAAGACAGTTAGTAGATATCCTTCCAGTGTGCGGGTGGACATTATCTTGCTGAAATGCAAGTCCAAGATGCCTTGCCATGAAGGGCAAAAAATATCGCCTACGTACCGCTCTGCTGTAAGGGTGCAGCGGATTACAACGGAAGTGGCCATGCTATGAAATGAAATCCCACCCCAAGATATCATATCTGCTTGTCAGACTGTATGGTGGCCAACAGTCACATTGATAGCCCACTTTTATCTGGGGCGTCTTGAAATACATCGTGGCTGGTCATCGGGGCTCAGCTAGAAGCCAGAATCATCACTGAAGACAATTCTGCTCCAGCCAACGCTCTCCCAGGCCGAATGTACCCAGCACACTGCGAACCATCTTCTGGTTGTACATACTTCGATGGTAGTCGGCTTAAGGGGCGCCATGAAGTCAGACTTTCGTCTCTCTAGGTCACCCGTACTTATAAACTCTGTGTTCAGGGATAGTCCGCTCATTTTTGCCAGCATCGTTGAATAGTTGCGTGGTTTCCTATTCATATGTCGATCGATTGGCCAATTACTCCAACCAGCTTCTTTGAACTCAACTACATTTCTTCTTTCAAATACCGTCATCTGCTGACATTGTCCACGAGCCTGTTTGCAAGGCATAGTTACTGTCAAACTGAGTACACAGAGTGAAATCCTCTAATACTTTATGCGCTGGTATCATCATGACCCCTGTTTACCATTCTTACCAGGTGTGCGGTGACATTGTGCTCCAGCAGTCACACATTCATTCATCGGTCGCCGAAGCTTGCAGTTCTTCATTTTCCGTCGATACCTCTGTGAATAACCATTTGTGACCATTTTGAGTCGTTTTAGTGTCTTAGACTGTATATTAGATGTTAAGAACGAAAGAGAAGCGGAATTCTTATAAAAAACGTTTAGAATTAGAAATGTGTGCTAGTTGCCGTCTACGACTCACTGAAAATGGTTATTTTAAAGCATTCAATTAGGCTCGTTTTCAGTCGTATTACAATGATCATTTCATAGTTGTGTACATGAAATACCTTTATGACGACCTGAACCCTGATGAGGAACTTATAATAATGTGTCTGAATTTTGGTGTAGGAACAGCTGCCGTTCTCCGTCAAATAATGAAACCAGATACCATAGTGGTATTTGATGTGTCGACAGAAGTGCCGACCCAGTGTTATTTTGAGGGGGCCGATAGGCACGCTATCTAACGCAGACGGTCGTGAAGTCTGGAACAGGATAACTATTGAATGGTAGCAAGAAAAGTACGTAGCTGCTTCATACTTAACTTTAATGACTCCTTGTGATACATCTCTCTTGACTATACAAATGCGACTCGTAAGATACATGCACTGTTACAATTGGCGCCTTGCTAGGTCGTAGCCATGGACGTAGCAGAAGGCTATTCTAACTGACTCTCGGCAAATGAGAGGAAGGCTTTGTCCGTATTGTCGCTAGCAATGTCGTCGTACCACTGGGGCGAGTGCTCTATCGTATCTGAAGACCTGTCTTGTGGTTTCGCTAGGTCTGCGATCACACAGTGGCGACACGCGGGTCCGACATGTACTAAATGGACCGCGGCCGATTTAAGCTACCACCTAGCAAGTGTGGTGTCTGGCGGTGACACCACATTCCTCCCCCGCAAATCGGCTAACGCTCGTGAGATAAGGCTTCCGCCCGCCGTGGGGAGGACCCCATGTTGACGTATGCGGTGTGGTGGGGAGCCTAACAACAGGCGAGGCTGTGCCACCCGCACCCGGCCATTTGGTCCGAGGGGATCTAGGAAACGCCTGAAAACCTAGTCCAGGGTGCACGTCAACATGCGGTGTATGCGCCCGTAATGAGACAGGAGGGGCCGAAGGGTCGACCTCCATTGCGTCGGGGCACCCGACGCGCGATGACGTCATGTGGTCCGGAGCGGGAAAGAGGTCCAAGGCGGAGGACAGCTGGTCACGGGAAGCGAGCGGCGGCGCGTGACCCAGGGAGGCGCTTGGCGGCTGCAGCGAAGCGTCGAATGCGGGCGGCGCCGGCGGGAGAACAGGCGGCGGCGGCGGCGGCGGCGGCGGCTGCTGCGGCGGCGCGTCGCCATGGGGCAAAATGGAAGGCATCGTCGGTTACACCTGGGGATGAGGCGAGCCAGTAGATGGGTCCCCAGGGCGCTGACCGGACGGCACCATCGCTGAAAGCAGACGGGGAGGGGCAGTCTTTTGAACCTGTACAATCCAAGATGCGTGTTAACCACCAATACGCGCTGGGATTAGTCGTCCACCGGTATTTGCAAGTACGCATCGGCTAGGTCCAACTTTGAAAAATATTTTCCCGGGCACAGTTTAGCAAAAAGATCTTCCATGCGGGGCAAAGGAAAAGTAGCAGTCACTAGCTGTGGATTCACTGTGGCCTGGAAGTCCACGCAAAGTCTCAATTTTCCGGAAGGTTTTGGCAAAATTACTAAGGGTGAGGCCCAGAGAGAAGCTTGCACACGTTCAATTACACCCTGTGATTCTAGATCGTTTAATGTTCTTGCGACCTCATCACGCAATGCATGGGGAACATTACGCGCTCTGAAAAATTTCGGTTGTGCGTTTACTTTCAGTTCCAAATGTGCTTCATAGTTTTTAGCGCAACCTAAGCCCGGTGCAACAATGTCTGCAAATTCTTCACATAAGCGAGAAACACTGTCTGAAGGCACAGTCTGATTCACTGATAGGACCTGATTTACTATAGACATGTTAAACAACTGAAATAAATCTAAACCAAGCAAGTTCACTGCAGTAGACGAACGGAGAACGTAAAATGACACAAGTTTTGTTTGTCCCTTGTATGTTGCAAGAAGTGTGCACTGTCCTAACACAGGGATCTGCTGTCCTGAATAATTTTTTAACTGAACATTTGAGGCACGCAATGGAGGTTTGCAAAGTTGTTTGTACGTGTCGTGATTGAGCAATGAAACTGCAGCTCCGGAATCGAGCTGGAATGGTATGACCTTGCCATTAAAGTCCAAATCTACTATAAGTTTATTGTTCTGCTTACGACAAGAGCGACTGTTTTGTGCAATTTGAACAGACACTGGTACAGAATCACTTGCTAATTGACGTGATTTCTGGCGACGTCGACGCACAGTTTTTGTGGGACGAGCACAGTAACTGGTAGAAAGAGTGGCACTGGATGAAGCGGAATTAACTACATGAATGTCCATGGTCGAAGGTCCACGAGCCTGAGTGTCCTTGGTTCGATTCCGGCGCGAAGCAAAGGGCCTGGAATGGTTGTGATTGTCTGAACTGAGCTTTTTCTGGCAAACACTTTGAACATGTCCCTTCCTGTTGCAGAAAAAGCAAATAGCTTGGCGTGACGGGCAATGTTTACGCGAATGTCTAGTAGCACACAGCGGGCATGATTTCACTGCCTTTGTGTGCTGGCGCGGCACACCTGGCTTAGCGCGCGGCGGCAACTGCGTCGACGTGTGAGAGGGCAGGTTACCGGGCCGCGGAGCGCGCCCAGCGGGCCGATTAATGTTACACACGGCTGGCGAAGTTTCAAAAGATTCCTGAGCACAGTCAAGTGTGTCTTGTCTATCCAATATGTCTATCACTTGTTGAAGGGAGGGATTAATTAGTTTCAAAATTTGCTCCCGTATGCGAACATCAGAAACGTTCTGTGCAATTGCATCACGCACCATTGTATCTGAATAAGAAAGGCCACAGTCACAGTCAAAAGCACAGTCCCTAGTAAGTCCTCGCTATGTTGCTACCCACTCCCTATTAGTTTGACCGGCTGTACGTTTTGTACGAAAAAACGTATACCGTTTTGCAACCACATTAACTGTTTCTTTGAAATAGGCATCTAAAGCAGACAAAATCTCATCGTAGGACAGAGTTGCTACGTCGCGTCGGGGAAACAATTTCACAATCACACGGTAGGTGGACACACCGACACAAGAAAGCAGAAACGGCTGCCGCTCATTACCTTGAATTCTGTAGGCGGCTAGATGGAAAACGAACTGTCGGGACCATTCCGGCCACGATTCGTGTGCCTCGTTAAAACTGCGAAATGGCGGTGCAACTGCATGTTGTGGCTGCGGGAGCGGTGAAGCGGCGGCTGCCGCATCGGTTTAATTGGCACGTTGACCCTGGACGAGCTGTCCAAGGGCATCCAATAACGCCTGCGTCTGCTGATTCTGCAAGCGATAAAATTCGGACAGTACATCTGGCGAAGCCATGACACAAATAAATGTATGCAATCAGAAAGAACACTTTTCCTTTAAGCCGCATCGCCAAATGATGTGTCGACAGAAGTGCCGACACAGTGTTATTTTGAGTGGGCTGATAGGCACGCTATCTAACGCAGACGGGCGTGAAGTCTGGAACAGGATAACTATTGAATGGTAGCAAGGAAAGTACGTAGCTGCTTTATACTTAACTTTAATGACTCCTTGTGAGACATCTCTCTTGACTATACAAATGCGACTCGTAAGATACATGCACTGTTACAATTGGCGCCTTGCTAGGTCGTAGCCATGGACTTAGCAGAAGGCTATTCTAACTGACTCTCGGCAAATGAGAGGAAGGCTTTGTCCGTATTGTCGCTAGCAATGTCGTCGTACCACTGGGGCGAGTGCTCTACCGTATCTCAAGACCTGCCTTGTGGTGGCGCTAGGTCTGCGATCACACAGTGGCGACACGCGGGTCCGAAATGTACTAAATGGACCGCGGCCGATTTAAGCTACCACCTAGCAAGTGTGGTGTCTGGCGGTGACACCACAGTATTGGACGTTAAAGTTTGGATCAAAGTAGACTTTCTAACTCATTTCAACAGTAGTCCATTGGGTGCAGGTTGGACGTTCGGCAGGCCAATCGTTTTCTGCCATGGTACATAAAACAGCTAAAAACACAAGACATAGTAGATAACATTGGATATCAAAGGAGATATTGGACATATTTGATTAAACAAAAAAATATAAAAATGCAGATAATGATGTAAGCAAAAGGGAATAAAGACGTCTAAGGAATGAGACAGACAGAAAGTGTAAAATGGATAGGTTGGAATGACTAGAGAACAAATGCAAGCCCATAGAAACATGTGTAACTAGGGGAAAGGTAGATACCGCCTACAAGAATATCAAAGAGAGCTTTGAATATAAGAAAACCGGCTGCATGAAATCGAGAGCTCAGATGGGAAGGCAAGGAAGGGATACCTGAAAAGTGGAAGGAGTATATAGACATCTACATGTACATGCATACTCTGCCAATCACATTTAAGTGCCTGGCAGAGGGTTCAACGAACCACATTCACAATTCTCTATTATTCAATTCTCGGATAGCGCGCGGAATGAATGAACCCCTATATCTTTCCGTACGAGCTCTGACTTCCCTTATTTTATTGTGGTGGTCGTTCCTCCCGATGTAGGTCTATGCCAACAAAATATTTTTGCATTCGGAGGAGAAAGTTGTTGATTGGCATTTCGTGAGAAGGTTCCGTCGGAATGAAAAACGCTTTTCGTTTAATGATTTCCAGCCTAAACCCTGTATCATTTCTGTGACACTCTCTCCCACTTTTTGCGATAGTACAAAACGTGCTGCCATCCTTTGAACATTTGCGATGTACTCCGTCAGTCCTATCTGGTAAGGATCCCATACTGTGTAGCAGTATTCTGAAAGAGGACGGACAAGTGTAGTGTAGGCAGTCTCCTTAGTAGGGCTGTGTCTTTCCAATGAAACGCAGTCTTTGGTTAGCCTTCCCCACATTTTCTATGTGTTCTTTCCAATTTAAGATGTTCGTAATTGTAATTCCTAGGCTTTTAGATTATACTGATTTATAGTGTAACCGAAGTTTAACGAGTTCCTTTTAGCACTCATGTGGATGACCTCACACTTTTCGTTATTTAGGGTCAACTGCCACTTTTCGTACCATTGAGATATTTTTTCTTCTAAATCGTTTTGCAGTTTGCTTTTGTCTTCTGATGACTTTATTGGTCGATAAACCTCAGCGTCATCTGCAAACAACCGAAGACATCTTCTCAGATGGTCTCCCAAATCGGTTATAAATAAAAGGAACAGCAAAGGGCCTATAATACTACCATGGGGAACGCCAGAAATCACTTCTGTTTTACTCGATGACTTTCCGTCAGTTACTACGAACTGTGACCTCTCTGACAGGAAATCACAAATCCAGTCACATAACTGACACGATATTCCATAAGCACGCAATTTCACTACGAGTCGCTTGTGTCGTACAGTGGCAAAAGCCTTAAGGATATCCAGAAATACGGAATCGATCTGAAATCCCTTGTCAATAGCACTCAGCACTTCATGTGAACAAAGAGCTAGTAGTATTTCACAGGAACGATGTTTCCTAAGCACATGTTGACTGTGTGTTACTAAATCGTTTCCTTCGAAGTAATTCATAATGTTCGAACACAATATAAGCTCTAAAATCCTGCTGCATATCGACGTTAACCTAATGAGCCTGTAATTTAGTGGATTACTCCTACTAACTTTCTTTATTATTGATGTGACCTGTGCAACATTCCGGTCTTTGGGTACGGATCTTTCGTCGAGCTAACCGTTGTATATGATTGTTATGTATGGAGCTAATAGATCAGCTTACTCCGAAAGGAACATAACTGGTATACAGGCTGGGCCAGAAGACTTGCTCTTATTAAGTGATTTAAGTTGCTCCACTACTCCGAGGATATTTACTTCTATGTTACTCATGTTGGCAGCTGTTCTCGATTCGAATTCTGGAATATTTACTTCGTATTCTTTTGTGAAGGTATTTCGGAAGGCTGTGTTCAGTAACTCTGTTTGGCAGCACTGTCTTCGACAGTATCTCCATTTGCTATCGCGCAGAGAAGGCATTGATTGTTTCTTGCCGCTAACATACTTCACATCTGACCAGAATCTCTTTGGATTTTCTGCCAGGTTTCGAAACAAAGTTTCGATGTGGAAACTGTTATTGTCATTTCCCATTGAAGTCCACGCTAAATTTCGGGCTTCTGTAAAAGATCACCAATCTTGGAGATTTTGCGCCTTTTTAAATTTGCCATGTTTCTTTCGTTGTTTCTGCAATAGTGTTCTAACCCGTTTTGGGTACCACGGAGGATCAGCTCCATCGTTTGTTAATTTTTTTGGTATAAATCTTTCAATTGCTGCCGATGCTATTTCTTGAATTTAAGCCAGATGTGGTCTACACTTATATTATTAATTTGGAATGAGTGGAGATTGTCTCTCAGGAAGGCGTCAAGTGAATTTTTACCTGCTTTCTTGAATAGGTATATTTTTCGCTTATTTTTCGAGAATTTGGGAATTACAATTTTCAGTTTCGCTACGGCAGCCCTGTGTTTAGTAATCCCCGAATCGATTTTGATGCTCGACATTAACTCAGGATTATTTGTTGCTAAGAGGTCAAGTGTGTTTTCACAACTATTCACGTGGTCTCATGAACTAACTGCTCGAAATAATTTTCAGAAAATGAGTTTAGGACAATTTCCGATGATATTTTATGCGTAACTCTGGATTAAAGCTCGTATTTTCCACAAACATATTGAGGGTAAATAGATGTCATCTCCAACTATTATGTTATGAGTCGGGTAAGTGTTTGAAATCAAATTCAAGTTTTCTTTGAACCTTTCAGCAACTGTATAATCTGAATTGGGAGGTCGCTAAAAGGATCCAGTTATTATTTTATTCCGGTTCCCAACGATGACCTCTTCCCAAACTAACTCACAAGAAGTATCTACTTCAATTTCGCGACAAAATAAAATACTTCTGACAGCAACAAACACGCCACCGGAACCGTGTTTACCCTATTTTTTTCGGAACACCATTAGGTTCTTCGCAAAAATTTCGTGGAGCTTATATCCGGCCTTAGCCAACTTTCAGTGCCTATAACGATTTGAGCATCAGTGCTAACTATTAGCGCTTGGAGCTCTGTTTCTTCCCCAACACAGCCACAACAATTTACAACTGTTATCCCGATGGTTCCTGCATCTATGTTCTTCCTATGTTCAGCGTGCACCCTTTGTGCCTGAAGACCTTCTTGTTTTCCCGAGACCCTCTAAACTAAAAAACCGCCCACTCCATGCCACATAACCCCTGCTACCTGTGTGGCCGCCTCCTGCTTATAGAGGACACCTGACCTCTTTAGCAGAACCCGAAACCCAACCACCCTTTGGCGCAAGTCGTGGAATCTGCAGCCTACACGGTCACAGAACCGTCGGAGCCTCTGATTCAGACCCTCCACTCGGCTCTGTACCAGAAGTCCGCAATCGGTTCTGTCGACTATGCTGCAAACGGTCACCTCTGCTTTCATCTTGCAAGCAAGACTGTCAGCCTTTACCACTTCTGTTAGCCGCTCGAAACCAGAGGGACTCCCTTGTGATCCAAAGTGACACACATCATTGGTACCGACGTGAGCAACCACCTGCAGTTGGCTGCACCCTGTGCACATCATGGCATCTGCTAGGACCCTTTCCACATTTGGAATGACTCCACCCGGTATGCACACGGAGTGCACATTGGTTTTCTTATCCTCCTTGTCAGCCAAGTACCTGAGGGGCCCCATAAGGCGCCTAACGTTCGAGCTAACAACTACCAATAATCCCACCCTCTGCAATTGCCCTGATCTTGCAGGCTGAGTGGTTTCCTCTGATACAGGACAGGCGGCAGCATCTGGCTCAACGACAGTGTAAGCCACAGACAGTACCTGGAGCCTGTTTGTCAGACAGACTGGGGAGGCCTTACGTGCGGCCGCCTGGGAAGTCTTTCTCCGCCTGCTACGTCCTGGGGCGACCTCCCACTCGACCACAGGTGAGGGGTCAGCCTCAGTGCGAGCTGTAAGTGGGTTAGTCACCGGTGAGGACCGTGCTGGACGTCCGTTGGATCCCCACGACCGGCCCACAACAGAGGTGGCCATCCACTGCAGCCTCAAGCTGTCTAAACGATGCCATCACAGCCTTAAACTGAGAGCGAAGTGTTGCGGCGTAACAAGCCTGCTACGCCACACTGGGAAGGGAGCCGAAAGATAGGCATGCGTACACACACGCCGACTGGCGTGAATTCTGGAACAGGATAGTATTGAATGGTAGCAAGAAAAGTACGTAGCTGCTTTATACTTAACATTTAATCTTTGTTGGTTTACTCGTTCTTCTTAAGACATTTATACGATAACTCTCAAAGTAGGTAAGGCTAATGGCGCCTTGCTAGGTCGTAGCCATAGACTTAGCAGAAGGCTATTCTAACTGTCTCTCGGCAAATGAGAGGAAGGCTTTGTCCATATTGTCGCTAGCAATGTCGTCCGTACAACTGGGGCGAGTGCTATATCGTATCTCGAGACCTGCCTTGTGGTGGCGCTAGGTCTGTGATCACACAGTGGCGACACGCGGGTCCGACATGTACTAAATGGACAGCGGCCGATTTAAGCTACCACCTAGCAAGTGTGGTGTCTGGCGGTGACACCACATTCCTCCCCCGCAAATCGGCGAACGGTCGTGAGATAAGGCTTCCGCCCGCCGTGGGGAGGACCCCATGTTGACGTATTCGATGAGGTGGGGAGCCTAACAACAGGCGAGGCTGTGCCACCTGCACCCGGCCAATCGGTCCGAGGGGAGCTAGGAAACGCCTGAAAACCTAGTCCAGGGTGCACGTCAACATGCGGTGTATGCGCCCGTAAAGAGACAGGAGGGGCCGAAGGGTCGACCTCCATTGCGTCGGGCTACCCGACGCGCGAAGACACCGTGTGGTCCGGAGCGGGCCAGAGTTCCATGGCGGAGGACGGCTGGTCACGGGAAGCGATCGGCGGCGCGTGACCCAGGGAGGCGCTTGGCGGCTGCAGCGAAGAGTCCACTGCGGGCGGCGCCGGCGGGAGAACAGGCGGCGGCGGCGGTGGCTGCGGCGGCGCGTCGCCATGGGGCAAAATGGAAGGCATCGTCGGTAACACCTGGGGATGAGGCGAGCCAGTAGATGGGTCCCCAGGGCGCCGACCGGACGGCACCGTCGCTGAAAGCAGACGGGGAGCGGCAGAACCCGTGCGACGACAGAGGCGCAGCTGATTGAGATGCCGACGCACCTCACCAGAGGCCCCCAAAACCAAATACATCGCGCGGCCGAGGCAGCGAAGAATGCGCCCTGCGAGCCAATGCCGTGAACCTCGATAGTTGCGACAGAATACAACGTCGCCTGGAGCAAAAGCAGGAGTCTGCCGCTGCACAGGAACCTGATGCGGCGGATGCAGCAAAGACATCAAGTTTCGATGAGGACGACCGTGGAGCAACTCAGCCGGCGAGCGACCATCTCGGGGCTGAGAGCGATACGAAGACAAAAAGAGCAACAATGCGTCCTCCCGAGAATGCGACTCTTTCAACTTTAACATCTGTGACTTGAAAGTCCGGACCAATCGTTCAGCGGCACCGTTTGACTGAGGCGAAAACGGCGCGGATGTCAGATGTTGAATACCATTGGCCTGGCAGAATGACTGAAATTCTGCGGACATGAATTGTGGGCCATTGTCGGAAACAATAGTCTGCGGAAGACCTTCAATGCAAAAGATAGCAGACAACGCTTGGATGGTGGCGGAGGACGTCGTGGAAGACATCCGGACAACAAAAGGAAAATTACTGAAGGCATCTACCAGAACCAACCATCGAGCATTCGAGAATGGACCAGCAAAATCGATGTGCAAGCGTTGCCAAGGGGAAGTGGCTTTTGGCCATGCAAAGACTTTCCGCGGCGGCGCGGATTGTTGTTCGGCACACGTCATGCAAGATGAACACATATTCGTAATCGCAGCATCGATTCCGAATCAAGTACAGTGCTGACGAGCAAGTTATTTCGTTCACACTATACCCCAATGTCCTTGTTGAAGAAGCCGTAAAACAGAGGACTGTAACAAACGTGGGACCACTACTCTGGACTGATCATTATCAGAACGCAACAACAAAACACCAAGTCGAACAAAAAGCCTCTCCTTGTGAGCAAAAAATCTGTGAACCAACGGATCCTCTATCGGAGACTTTGACAAAGGCCATTGCGTAGCAACAAAACGCAAAACAGGAGCAAGGACAGGGTCAGCAGCTGTGGCTGTAGCTACACGACGAAAATCAATCGGAAACGATTCGACCACTTCATCGGTTTCCGAATCAATGAACATGCAAGCAAGTTCGGAAGAAACGAATGCTTTATCCTCAGCAACAGGCAAACGGGACAACGCATCGGCGTTTCCGAGCTTAGCAGTGGACCGATACAAGATATCGTAGCGGTACTGCGAGAGGAAAATAGACCAGCGAATGAATTTCTGCGCTGTACGCGGAGGTACAGGCTTGTTCGGATGAAAAAGCGATGTCAAAGGTTTGTGGTCTGTGATGATGGTGAAGTGACGACCATACAAGAAATCATGGAACTTAGTAACACCAAAGACGAGAGCCAAAGCTTCTTTCTCTATCTGTGAATAATTTCTTTGCGCAGACGAGAGCAATTTTGACGCAAAGGCAATAGGGCGATCATGCGAGCCAACTTTGTGCGCAAGCACTGCACCGATCCCGAAATCCGACGCATCGACCATCAACAAAAGGAGTTTCTGGGGATCGAATGGCGTAAGGCAAGTATTTGAAAGCAACGCCGATTTCAACTGGCGAAAGGCGCGTTCGCATTCCGTCGTCCAGACGAACGGAACACCTGTACGGCGTAAGCGATGAAGCGGAGCTGAAATGGAAGAGGCATTGCGCACATTCACTCACACCTTGTGATTCTAGATCGTTTAATGTTCTTGCGACCTCATCACGCAATGCATGGGGAACATTACGCGCTCTGAAAAATTTCGGTTGCGCGTTTACTTTCAGTTCCAAATGTGATTCATAGTTTTTAGCGCAACCTAAGCCCGGTGCAACAATGTCTGCAAATTCTTCACATAAGCGAGAAACACTGTCTGAAGGCACAGTCTGATTCACTGATAGGACCTGATTTACTATAGACATGTTAAACAACTGAAATAAATCTAAACCAAACAAGTTCACTGCAGTAGACGAACGAAGAACGTAAAATGACACAAGTTTTGTTTGTCCCTTGTATGTTGCAAGAAGTGTGCACTATCCTCACACAGGGATCTGCTGTCCTGAATAATTTTTTAACTGAACATTTGAGGCACGCAATGGAGGTTTGCAAAGTTGTTTGTACGTGTCGTGATTGAGCAATGAAACTGCAGCTCCGGAATCGAGCTGGAATGGTATGACCTTGCCATTAAAGTCCAAATCTACAAAAAGTTTATAGTCCTGCTGACGACAAGAGCGACTGTCTCGTGCAATTTGAACTGATACAGGTACAGCATCACTTGCTAATTGGCGTGATTTCCGGCGACGTCGACGCACACTTTTTGTGGGACGAACACAGTCACTGTTAGAGAAAGTGTCACTGGACGAAGTGGAATTAACGACATGAATGTCCATGGGCGAAGGTCCACGAGCCTGAGTGTCCTTGGTTCGATTCCGGCGCGAAGCAAAGGGCCTGGAATGGTTGTGATTGTCTGAACTGAGCTTTTTCTGGCAAACACTTTGAACATGTCCTTTTCTATTGCAGAAAAAGCAAATAGCTTGGCGTGACGGGCAATGTTCACGCGAATGTCTAGTAGCACACCGCGGGCATGATTTCACTGCATTTGTGTGCTGGCGCGGCACACTTGGTTTAGAGCGCAGCGGCAGCTGCGTCGACGTGTGAGAGGGCAGGTTACTGGGCCGCGCAGCGCGAGCGCGCCCGGCAGGCCGGTTAAAGTTACACACTGCTGGCGAAGTTTCAAAAGATTCCTGAGCACAGTCAAGTGTGTCTTGTCTATCCAATATGTCTATCACTTGTTGAAGGGACGGATTAACTAGTTTCAAAATCTGTTCCCGTGTATGAACATCAGAAACGTTCTGTGCAATTGCATCACGTACCATTGTGTCTGAATAAGAAAGGCCACAGTCACAGTCAAAAGCACAGTCCCTAGTAAGTCCTTGCCATGTTGCTACCCACTCCCTATTAGTTTGACCGGCCGTACGTTTCGTACGAAAGAAAGTATACCTTTTTGCAACCACATTAACTGTTTCTTTAAAATAGGCATCTAAAGCAGACAAAATTTCTTTGTAGGACAGAGTTGCTACGTCGCGTCGGGGAAACAATTTCACTATCACACGGTAGGTGGACACACCAACACAAGAAAGCAAAAACGGCTGCCGCTCATTACCTTGAATTCTGTAGGCGGCTAGATGAAAGGCAAACTGGCGGGACCACTCGGTCCACCACTCGTGGGCCGGGTCATAGTGCCTAAAAGGCGGTGCAACTGCGAGTTGTGGCTGCGGTAGCGGTGAAGCGGCGGCTGCCGCATCGGTTTGAATGGCACGTTGACCCTGGACGAGCTGTCCAAGGGCATCCAATAACGCCTGCGTCTGCTGATTCTGCAAGCGATAAAATTCGGACAGTACATCTGGCGAAGCCATGACACAAGTAAATGTAAGCAATTAGAAAGAACAAGACCCTTTCCGTTGTCTCGTCGCCAATCTGTTGTGGCGTAACAAGCCTGCTACACCACACTGGGAATGGAGCCGAAAGAAAGGCACGCGTACACACACGCCGACTGGCGTGAATTCTGGAACAGGATAGTATTGAATGGTAGCAAGAAAAGTACGTAGCTGCTTTATACTTAACTTTTAATCTTTGTTGGTTTACTCGTTCTTCTTAAGACATTTATACGATAACTCTCAAAGTAGGTAAGGCTAATGGCGCCTTGCTAGGTCGTAGGCATGGACTTAGCAGAAGGCTATTCTAACTGTCTCTCGGCAAATGAGAGGAAGGCTTTGTCCGTATTGTAGCTAGCAATGTCGTCCGTACAACTGGGGCCAGTGCTATATCGTATCTTGAGACCTGCCTTGTGGTGGGGCTAGGTCAGTGATCACACAGTGACGACACGCGGGTCCGACATGTACTACATGGACCGCGGCCGATTTAAGCTACCACCTAGCAAGTGTGGTGTCTGGCGGTGACACCACACGAAGTATCACCAACTCGGCTCGCAGCCCCACGCAACAATCGCAGTCCCTGTCCATACCAAAAACCGTCGAAAAGTAAACGATGCAGATAAACGGACTATCGGCAGGTGCTCCGCAAATCTACTGTAGACTCTGACGAAAACGCACGAACTGTGTCTAGTAGTACTCAGATATTCAGAAACCTAACTACCGAAGCACTCAGGTGAAACTAAATAATTTGTCCCTGATTAGGAACTTTTAATACGTCACAAAATCGGTTTACTTTGTGACGCAAACGAAAACGCGAGAACTGTGACTATTAGATATTAAAATTTAACGGAGAAGCCCAAACTAAACTATTAATCAGTTACTTCCCAGTTGTTGCGTCTGTCAGCTACTGCTATAGGCGTTATATACAAGGTAAGTGAAGTTGAAGGTAAAGTTGTAGAAAGAGAGGAGAAGATGGGTGAATATGAGTAGAGATATGATATGGCAAGAAGAATTTGACACAGCACTGGAAGATCTAAGTCGATACACGGACCATGGAGTTGACGACATTCCGTGTGTGCTTCTAACATCCTCCAGAGAGTCAGCCATGACTTAACTACTCCATCTCCTATGCAAGAAGTATGAGACAGAGAAAATAACTTCACGCTTCAAGACCAATTTAATAATTCCAATCCCAAAGGCTGCAGGTGCTGAAAGGTGTGAATGTTACCGTATAATCGGCTTAATAACACACGCTTGCAAAATATTGACACAAATTAATTAGAGAAGAATCGAGAAACTAGTAGATGTCGACCTCGGGAAATATTCAGATTGGTTTCCGCAGAAGTCTAGGAACACGCGAGGTAGTACTTACGCTATGACTTACCTTAGAATACAGGTTAAGGGAAGACCAACTTTTGTTTATAGCTCCTGTATACTCAAAAAATGCTTTTGTCAGTGTTGGCTGTCATATACTCTTTGAAATTCGGAAGGTAATGGAGGTAAAGTAGAGGGACCCAGGGCATATTTACAGCTTGCACAGAAACCAAATGAGAGCAGATGGGTATGAAAGGGAACAGTGGCAGATAAGGGAGGAGACAGCGTTGTAGCATATCCCTGGTGTTATTCAATCCGTACGTTAAGGAGACTGTGAATGCAATCAAGGAGAAATTTGTTGAAGGACTTACAGTTCAGGGAGAAAAAGTTCGAGGTTTGCTGCTAACAGTGAAATTTTCTCGGAGACGGGAAAGGTCTTGGAAAAGCAATTGAATGGATGGGCAATGTGTTAGAAGTTGGATGTAAGATGACTATCAAGAAAAGCAACAGAAGTGTAATGGAATGCAGGAGAATTAATTCAGGGCATGCTGAGGGAAGTAGGAACTGAGTTACTTAAAGTAGTAGATGACTTTTACTATTATGGCAGTAATATAACAGATTATGACCAAAGAAGGAAGGATATGAAATATATACCGGCAATGTTAATAAAAGGGTGTCTGAAGAAGAGATATTTCTTAATACCGATTGTAGATTTATATGTTGAAAGTCTCTTCTGATAGTTTTTGTCTGGAATGTAGCCATGTACGAAAATGAACCGTGGACATAAATAGTTCACACATGAAGGGAATAGTGCCTTTGAAATGTGTCACTGTAGCATAACGCTGAAAATTAAATGGGTAGATCACGTAACTAATGGGGAAGTACTGAACATAAAGTGGGAGAAAAGAAATATGTGTCATAACTTGACTAAGAGGAGGAAGAGCTTGACAGGACATATTTTGAAACGTCGAGTAAAAATTAGTGAAGGAAACCAAGAGATGAACACGGTAACCAAGTATGTAAGTTGCAGTGGTTGTTCGAAGATGCAGACGCTTGTCCAAGATACCGCGGAAACCCACATCAAACGAGTTTTCGGACTGTAGACCGCAACAGCAACAGTTTTGCCTATGCATTTACGTTCATACAGCTGGGGAAAAAAGACTATCAATGTGCCTCTGTACGAGCCCTAATTTATCTTGTCTTCGCGGTCCGTAAGCGTAATGCACATTTGTGGCAGTAGAATCGTTCTCAGTCACTTGTAAATGTCTGTTCTCTAAATTGTCTCGTAAGTGTTTGGTGAAAAGAACGTCGTCTTCCCTTAGGAATTCCCGTTGCGTTTACGAAACATCTCTGTAACACTTGCCAGTTGATCGAATCTACCGACAACAAATCTAGCAGCAAGGCTCTGGACTTCTTCGATGATTTCGTTTCATGCGACCAGCTGAGTTTCCCAAACACTCGAGCAATACTCAAGAACTGGTCACTCTTCTGTTCTACTCGCAGTCTCCTTTCTAGAAGAGCTATGCTTTCCTAATACTGTCTCAGTAAACAAAAGCCTTCCCTACTGCAGTCCTTAAACGCTTGTTATATTTCATTTCGCTTTGCAACAAACCGCCTACATATTTAATCCACGTGATTGTGTCAAGTAGGTCAACATAAATTCCAGTTTAATTTAATTGAATTTATTGCAAAGATTTTTAGACCTGTTATCTGGAATCTCTAACAGGTCGTACATATTCGTTAATCATGGTGACATACAACGTTTAAAGTTACGTAGGTAGTAGCAAATCATGTTGACAGCAAACTTCGGTGATACTAATGTAGAAATAAAGCCGGATATCTGAAAGATAATATAAAGTTTAAATAATCAACATTAAATAAAGTGTATTAACTGAGGATCGAAGTGAATGACTTCCATCTTATATTACAAGATACGTTACTAGCAGCCTCGGAAGAGCTTGAGGTATTTCGATTAACTCCAACTTTACTTACTTCTAAACCTATTCTTGCTACACTATTCTATATCGCTAACAGTGGTATGTGTGTGTCTCGGCAGTCCTCCATTCTACGCATACCCGTGTGGGTGGCCTTTGCATTCTTTCTCTTCCTTCCTTTTTACTTTTCTGTTATTGTTTGCATATCGCAGTCTAACTGTCTGCAGTCTCTCTCTACCTGAAAAAAAGTGACTCTCAGAACGACATGACCACGCGAATCTTCCTCTCCACATTCACAGACTGATGTGTTGCTATGTCCCAGTCGAAGCACATGGTTTAGGTATGGATCGCGACCTGTTAACAGCTGCATCATACCTCGAGTAGGCGCAGCGTCGCACAGTTTGAGCCTGTTCCTAGTGCTTGGTAATACGCTATAAACACGCCTTGCCGTACTGCTAGTGTCCCAGTCAGACTACCAATCATCTAAATTCTGGGCTCTTAAATGTCGTTTATTAATAACGTGTGTTCCGGTTCCAAATGGTTGAAATGGCTCTGTGCACTATGGGACTTAACATCTCAAGTCATCAGTCCCCTTGAACTTAGAAACTACTTAACACTAACTAACCTAAGGACATCACACACATCCATGCCCGATGCAGCATTCGAACCTGCGACCATAACGGTCGCGTGCTTCCAGACTGGAGCGTCTAGAACGGCTCGGCCACTATGTGTTCCTGTGATTTCATACACGTGATCATATTGCTCACGGTCCGTCCAAAAGATTGCTGACCTGTAACGTAGTACGATATCCATCCGGCATATGCCGAGGATTACCAGTAAACCTCCGATCGGTACAAAAGCCCCCTGTGATCCTCAGAATACGCTCCGCTGAATTCGTCTCATATTGTTTTGTAGCTGCCTAATCTAAGACGAGGTGCCCAGCCGCTGGCAGCGAAGTTGACTATGGCGTTGAAGATAGCTTCGTAGTATCATCGCACCACACGCAACGGTAATTTATCGTCAGCACTGCCGGCACGGACAATCTTGTGTATAATTCTGGCCACTTTCTGAGTAACGGATTTTACGTGTTCTACAATGTCTCTTTTCTCGTTTAGAAGAGTGCCTAAATATTTATAAACAGTGCTGCCTTAAACAAATATTCCTTCAAACGTCAGGGAACGATTTCTGGCAAGAGAAAGCATTCCTTTCTCAAACATGTATGTGGTTTTATAAACACCTACACTTAGTTTGTTCCTCTTACAACAATGCTGCATCCGAATAAGCACATGTTTCTTCTTTTCCTCCAGTCTCCCCCTGGAGTATAGAAACAACTACTAGAATGTCATCTGGTTATGCAACAACAGCTACAATAACATATAACCAGTATAGTAGATGTAATATGCGTTCAGTACCAAGATCCCAGAAAAATGGACCACTTACCGAGCCTTGAGGACAGCCTTGGTAACCTTTTTGATTACCTTTCTCTGCTCCGCAAGCCATGGACGCTACAGTAATTTAAAAAGCCCTTGTACACACATTTTCGGACCCTGAGAGCTATAAGGCATACGAACGTCGCAGGTCACCAAAGACTGTCGAATTCTCCTGCAGTGTCAGTCATTGGCGTGACTGCAGACTTCGCTGTAGAATTTTCTACACTCTGAAGAAATCTATTAATCGCTTCACCTATAGACTTTTCTAAAGCCATATTGACACTGGTTGAGACGCAAGAGCTCTCTGCGCGCCTGCAACCGTTCACAGAGCAGACGTTGCTGAACTTTGGCCGAGACGTTTAATAAGCAAACAGGTCCATAGCTTTTCGGTGATGCCGCTTTTTTATCATTCCTTTTTCGTTCATCACTGGTTTAGCTGGTTTCCATATTTCCCGGATCCTACCTATTCGTAAAGCCTCGTATAGGAATGCTGTTAAATCTAGCACTATCTGTGGACCTACCATCGGCAGGGCTTCAGAGTATACGCAATCCAGACCAGGTGCGTTTGCAGTTTTGAGCTTCTTAATTGCGACAGCAATTTATTCTTGACCAGACCGTATCACCAACATCTGATTGTCATATTCGTTATTTACTGCATTCATAAGTTGTGCGTGTATCTCAGCGTCTGTGTTATCGTCAGGAGGCAGGGCAGTTAGCAGATATTCTGGTGACTCCCTCCGTCCAGTCGTCATTGAGCTATCCACCTTACGAATTGCGGACATGATAGTAGTTCCCTTAACCTTCTCAGTCAACAATTTATTCAGTCTTTGGCAGATGTCAAATTCCAGGTGTATTCCTTCAGTTTCCTGAAGCAAAGTTTTGAAGCGCATCTTAATAGCCCTGTATTCATGGATCCTACTACTGCACTCCGATTGCCCTGGAGTATGTTCGTTCTTCTTCTCGATCGTACCCTTCACCTCAGAGTGGAAAGTTCAAGGCTCTAAGGGATCGTAGTCTGATTGTTTACCTTTTTCCTAGGAATATAAATGTCCTGTGCTCTTTGCAAGAGTTCAGTTAATAATTGAGCGCCCAAATCTACATGAACCGTAAGCGATTCCATTCTAAATACTCCGAGGTAGACTAAGCCATCTCAATCAGATTTAGTGATGCCTAACTCAATTCTGCTTTCCTCAGCTTGTCTTCTGTATTATTGTCATTTCCCTCTTCGACGATAATTGTATTATGGCCACTCTATGTTAGGTACTGGAGCACTTGTCAACTATTAATTTTAGCTGCTGACATGCGGTTTGCTAAAGTGACATCTATGTTAGTAACTACACCAGCTTATTGTTCGAATGTACTCGGCTGGTCTTCCAGATTTAAAACAATGAGCAGTAGTTCCTGTATTGCTTCCTTTAGTACATCCCCTCGTTCGTCGGTTTGCCTACTGTGCCACAGAAATGATTATGCATCTGTTGTCACAAGGAGACACGCATCTTGTCTATATAGAGAAACCGCTCTGACTTTACCTATTTAAGGTACGATAGGGTGAGAGTAATGCTTGCTTACTACAACCTACTTTGTCTGCAGTCCTTCACTTCTATTGTGACCCTGTGCTTGTCCAACAGCGTTGCCACTTTGGGTCACACTGTATATCCATTTGTAACGACCGTGGCAGTCATTCCCTCATTGTGGCCAGTACCTGTTACTATATCTGCACGAAAATGTGGGAGCTCATTCTTTCTACAGTACGGTTCTCGCAAACAAAACATATTACACTCAGCTGGTCAGTTAGTTTTCGTATTTCTGTCATTGACAATTTACATCGAGCAGCATTTATCTGTACTATGTTTATCCTTTTACGTGTTTCGATTGCCAACAAAGCCCTTCCGAGAAGGAAGGCCTGGTTCAAAGAAAAAGCGTCCGAACCCTTATATAAAATCCACGTATTAATGCTCAGTGTCGAATCGTACTTTTACTCTCTTGAACCCCTGTCGAAGGAGGCCACATAATTATTTAAACTCAATGCATATGTTATTTACTCTCAAAAGAATTCTAGTGTAGGATACGTAATAGTTTTCCTTTCTGATGACCACCTCTGAAAATATGTCTTAGAGCAACCTGTAACACACTGGGAGCCTCCAAACTACTTAATAAGACATTCACTTCTAAATTATTATCAGCTTTGTATGTGTGTAATTGAAAATCATTTAAGTAGGACTCGAAATATTAGAAATACATTTTTGTAGTTCATAGGAGCACCTGATTTTCACTGCACTTTACTGATTTCGATTTTTGTACTCGTTAGTGTCACTGCTAGAGACGCCTAGTGGAACAACTGCAGAACTGTTTTCTTGTTTTCTGGTGCAGAGCGGTTGCGTGGGTTGTAGGCAGAACAGGACTTTTTGCGCCGGATAGGGTGTGACCCATAAAGGCGGAACGCCGTGACATGCCAGAGGTGCGCGAACTTCTGTGTATGACTAACTGCCCATTCTTCAGCAGGAACCGAAATCAGAAACGATAGTGATAGTGCACTTTGAGGTCTGGATTTACTTTGAGGTCTGGATTTAAGTCGACTTTCAATCGCATCCCAATGAGTTATTGGTTATAAGTGGAACATGGCGCTGGCCAATCAATTTCTAGAACGTTATATAAAATGCCTAAAAAGACAAGTCATTGTAGAAAGACAGGAGATACTGGACTCACTTGATGAAAGAAGGAAATGTGAAAATGCAGCAGACGAAGCAGCAAACAGGAAACACATACTGTCTGCAAACCTCTATTTTTCTTTACTCCGCCGTAGTGGGGATCCAAAACACTCCGGCAGTATACAGGAATTTGAGGCATTACTGTTCTATATACAGTCCTCTTTGTAGATGAACTACACTTTCCTAAGACTCTCCCAGTAAGCCGAAGCCACTCCTGCTACTGTTGTCATTTGCTCGTTTCACTTCATATCGCTTTACAACTTTACGCCTAGAAATTAATCCCCTTGACTGTGTATACGAAAATTACAGAATTGTTTTTTTTCCCCTTTCATATGCATTAAGATAAATCTCTTTACATTTAGAGCAAGTTACCCTACATCACACTAAAAGGAAATTCTAAGCCATCGTATACCCATGTACAGTCACAAAACGACGATACAGTCCTCTTACCTCTTATACTAAAAGGTCTCCTCAAGCCTTAGCAGACTTCTCCCCACCCTATCCGTTGTTGTCCACAAATCATTGCCTCACAGACGCTGCTTTATGACATGGATTTTTGTCATCCTTACATGAACAATCATGGTCTCCATATGTTTCCCTACTGTAGACAGTACATTATGCTGTAAAATGTGTTTTTCTTCAGCGTTTAAAGCTTAATAATTGCAACAATTGGAGCACACCATAACCACGGAAAACACCCCAATTCCGTGACCCCACATCCTTAGTTCTTCATTTTTGGCGATATACAGGGTGAGTCACTAATTATTGCCACCTAGAATAACTCCGGAAGTATGATGGTAGCTGAGATGACTGTGGGACAAAAGATGTATAGGACAACGGAGGCCATAATATGACGTTGATTTTTTGAAGCTAGACGGGTTCGCGACAGGGATAAAAAGGTCAACTTTGTTTCTTTACATAAGATGCTATAGTTTCATACTTATTATCTGATAGTGGCTGTCGAGACGAATCCAATGGCATGTAACAGCGGTGGCCGGCCGATGTGGCGTCGCGGTTCTAGGCGCTTCAGTCTGGAACCGCGCGACCGCTTATGTCGCAGGTTCGAGTCCTGCCTCGCGCATGGGTGTGTGTGATGTCCTTAGGTTAGATAGGTTTAAGTAGTTCTATAGTAAGAATGGAGGAGACATAACGAAATGCTTCAATTAAAAGTGGTGTAAGGGAGGTGATGCTGTTTTTCGCCCATACTACTCACTGTCTACATCGTAGAACCCATGACGGAAACGGAAGAAAGTTTCCAAAGTGTGCTCAAAATTCACAGTAAGAAATTACCACTGATACGATTCGCTGGTGCCATTGCTATCGTTGGTTGAAATGAATTACAGGATCTATTGAATAAAATGAATAGTGTTATGAGTACAGAATAGGTACTGAGAGTAAACCGAAGAGAGACGAAAATAATTAGAAGTAGAAGAGAAACAGAACAGCGAGAAAACATCACAACTTGGGATCAAGAAGTACACGAAGTTAAGGAACTTTGTTATCTTGGAAGCAAAACGACCCATCAACCCATCTTGGACGAGGCAAGAAGAACATATAAAGCAGAGTAGCACAGGAAAAGGATGCGTTCCTTGACAAAAGAAATCAACTGGTAACAAACGTATGTCGTAAGTTGAGTACGAAATTAATGAGGATGTACGTTTTTAGCACCGCATGGTACAGAAGTGAATTATTTCCTGTGAGGAAACCGAAAACGAAGAGAATCCAAGTGTTCGCGACGTGTGCGATAGACGAATGTTGGAAAGTGGGTGGACTGAGAAGGAATGGCGAATTTCACATCTACATCTACGGGATTACTCTGCTATTCACAATAAATTGCTTGGCAGAGGGTTCAGTGAACCACCTTCAGGCTGTCTCTACACCGTTCCACTCCCGAGCGGCACTCGGGAAAAACGAGCAATTTTTCTGTGCGAGCCCTGATTTCTCTTGTTTTATCGTCATGATCATTTGTCCCTATGTAAGTTAGTGCCAACAGAATGTTTTCGCAATCGGTGCAGAAAACTGGTGATTGTAATTTCATGAGGAGATCCCGTCGCAACGATGAACGCCTTTGTTTTAGTGATCTTCATCTCAATTCACGTATCATGTCTGAGACACTATCTCCCTATTTCGCGATAATACAAAACGAGCTGCCCTTCTTTGTACTTTTCCGATGTCATCCGTCAGTCCCACTTGATGCGGATGCCACACCGCACAGCAATACTCCAGAATATGGCGGACAAGCGTGATGTAAGCAATCTCTTCAGTACACCTTCTGCACCTTCCACGTGTTCTGCTAATGAATCGCAGTCTTTGGTTTGCTCTACCCACAATATTATCTATGTGATCGTTCCAATTTAGGTTATTTGTAATTGCAGGCCCTAAGTATTTAGTTGAATTTACAACCTTCAGATTCGTGTGACTTACAGCGTAATCGAAATTTAGCTGACTTCTTTCAGTACTCATGTGAATAACTTCACACCTTTTTTTATTCAGGGTCACTTTTCGCACCATACAGATATCTTATCTAAATCATTTTGCAAGTTGCTTTGATCATCTGATAACTTTACAAGAGGTAAATGACAGCATCAACTGCAAACAGTCTAAGTAGGCAACTCAAATTGTCTCCTACGCGGTTAATATAGATCAGGAACAATAGAGGGACTATAACTCTTCCTTGTGGAACGCCGGATATTACTTCTGTTTTACTCGATGACTTTTCGTCTATTACTACGAACTGTGACCTTTCTGACAGGAAATTACGAATTCAGGCGCACAACTGAGGCGATACTCCGTAGGCGAGCAGTTTGGTTAGAAGACGGTTGTGAGGAACCGTGTCGAAAGCCTTCTGGAAATCTAAAAGTATGGAACCAATTGACATCCCCTATCGATAGCACTTATTACTTCATGAGTGTAAAGAGCTAGTAGTGTTTCACAAGAAAGATATTTTCTGAATCCGTGCTGACTATGTGTCAATAAATCGTTTTCTTCGAGGTACTTCATAATGCTCGAATACAGTACATGTTCCAAAACCCTACTCCAAATCGACGTTAGTGATATATGCCTGTAATTCAGCGGATTACTCCTACTTCCCTTTTTGGGTATTGGTGTGACTTGACGAATTTTCCAGTCTTTAGGTACGGATCTTCCTGTGAGCGAGTGGTTGTATATAAATGCTACATATGGTGCTATTTTATCAGCATACTCTGAGAGGAACCTGACTGGTATACAATCTGGACCGAAGGGCTTGCCTTTATTAAGTGATTTAAGCTGCTTTGTTTCAGCGAGGATATCTACTTCTGTGTTTCTCATCTTGTCAGTTGCTCTTGATTGGAAGTCAGGAATATTTACTTCGTCTTCTATGGTGAAGGAGTTGCGGAAAACCGTATTTATTAACTCTGCTTTAGTGGCACTATCATCAGTGACTTCACCGTTGTTATCGCGCAGTGAAGCTATTGATTTCGTCATGCCACTGGTGTTCTTTATGTATGACCAGAATCTCTTTGCGTTTTCTGCCAGATTTCGAGACATAATTTCGTTGTGGAAATTATTAAAAGCATCTCGCATTGAAGTAGGCGCCATATTTCGAACTTCTGTAAATTTTTACCAATATTTCCTTGAAAGTCAGCTGCTCGGTGCCGGCGGATAAATGCGATACTGCAGTGCTTGTGTAATCCCCAATTACGATGCAAAGTTCCTTCGGACAAGCACGCATCCATGTCCGAAGATACTCGAACTGCAGCGACTACTGCCGTTATACAATACACGAAATACATTTGCAGTATATTCTCGGCAACAAATAGGTTCAACGGCTGTCTGGACGTCAAGATGTACTCACATCAAATACTCGTTTCCTTATTGAAGCATTACAATGTACTACAACCATGTAACCATGATCCCTTAATCGGAACAGAATTGCGACCTAATATAGGAAGAACGTAACGGACTGCTGGTAATAAGCTCCTGATTCGGCTACATACCTAGCTGTAATAGAAATAATAAAAGTAGATTCATGGCACGATAGACGGAAGATATATACTTGCATAGCTCTGAGCCCACGTGATCCTATCGTTTGACGGAACTTTACACACCACGAAATTGTCAGCGGAATTTGAGGGAAACTTTAACGTCTACATCTGCACTTAAGCTACATTATATTGTGTGGCAGAGGGTAGTTATGGTATATACATAACTTTCTAATAATCCTACCTGATAATGGTCCGACTGATGAACAATACTCAAGAAATGCCGAACGAGTCTTTTGAAAACCACTTCTCTTGTGTATGAGGTAATTCCCTTCAGATTGTTCCAGGATATCTTAGATACTCCTCTGCTTCTCCATGACAATTTTTTAATTGGTCTTGCCTCTTTAGTCCATATATGACAGCTATTCTGAGGTATTTTCCGGTTGTTATTGTATCCAACGTTGTATTGCCAAACTCGTAACCTATGCACGTGCAGGACATTACATTTATTTACTTGCAGTGTCAACTAGACCAATCGTGAACTGTTTGCATGTCTTCCCGCATTTCGATACGGTTGTCTGTTGTTGCAACCTTCCTGTAGACAACAGCTTCGTCTGACAACCGCCCCGGACAGCTTACGACGTTATCCTCTACGTCATTTACATACAGAGTATTGCAAACATTAGTAGCCCTGTAGAGCTCCCCTGGGCTACATCTATCGATTTTATCCCTGTAAGTTACAACTCTTATTACTGTTTGCTAGAACGTCCTGAAACCAGCCATTTGATCTTCTACTCGATAAGCTTTTATCAATGGCGTTTCGCGCAGATTTTTCTAGGGGTTCACTGGAAGGTTGTCTACAAAGTTTCAAATGACTAACACACATGGTTTAATAATAGTAGAAAAGAACTACTCTACAGATATACATTTACTTTACCATTGACTTTGTCTCTAATAATCCATTCTCCGCTCATTAAGATCAGAGATTCTGTCAGTGAAGCACTCATTCAGTTCATTGAATTCTACAATGCTGTTGACAATGTCTTTCTCGATTGAGAGCGCTGCCACTGCTCTTAGCAGCTGCTGACTCATAGCACGAAGCAGAAAACCTTCAGGTCCGCGTCAGACGATGTCAGCGGTATGGTAACAGTCACCTTCAGGAGTTTCGTTGTCTGACTACAATATTTCTGCAAATCATTTAAGAATAAGGATTCCAGAAATTTCTGAACTCATTCCTCGTGTATGATATCAGAACTTTTGTTCTCAGATTATTGCCTTCAAGGATGGGATTTATTTTGCAAGACGCCTGTAGCAATGTTTGCAGAAAGTGACCTGCATACAACACACACTTTTCGGAATTAAATAAACTTGCAGCTACGACATATCTGGTAAATTAAAAGCTTTCAGCAACTTGAGCGACAATTTTATCTCACACATCGTTCGAAAAAGCCGTTACTTAACTCATTTTCCTGTCCACATCTCTGTGCAAGCTGCAGCAGCTCTCTGCATGTGGAAATCATGTCAGATACGTTAGCTCGATTATATTATTGCAGTCTTCTACCCCTTGTTGTACACACAGTGGCTCAACTATTCATTTTTGTAATTGGCTGTACAATGCTGCATGATTGTAAATACAGAAAACCAAAATTGAAATGCTGGTGCCTTCATTTCAGACGTTGCACTGTTGCTGAAATAATTATAGTGGCTTGTCGAGATGGAATCTCAGTTTTCTCCAGGCATTCTACAAGTCACTATTTTCATACACAACTTGCACAGTTCTTGATTTGAAATTCCACGTTGAGTAGGAAACATGGCAGAATTTCTTACTCAGTATGTCAATTACACACTGTGAAGAATGTAGGAAAAACTAAGAATCTCACTAAAGTCAACGAAATATCTTCTAACGTCCCTATTTGGCTCTCTGCATAGGTTAAAATCAGATCCTGCGTTTCGGCATAAAAGTGAACTACATAGGCATGTTCAAAATGTTTATTCAGAAGAGTCTGTGCACCTGAAAGACAACCACTCATGACACCTGTGCAATTGTAGCTCTGAGAAATAGCTATACTGTGATTTCTCTAAGCGATTATCCTAAAGTTTTTGAACTCTGTTCGCGAGGTGTCTTGAATGTCAAAGACCTTGCTACAGATATCACGTTAGAGGAAACATATCTGACTATTATGATAAAAAGTGAAATTGTTGAAATCTCACTGTCGTACCTGCGCTAACTGGTACAGAATCAGTGACAGCAATTTTCTTTTTTGCTCTGACATAGTAAACATCCATCATCCAAGAAAGAATAAAATTTTGAATATGTTTACATGTGCCTTTGAAAACAGCAGCCTTCTAAAGATGATCGTTACTTACAGTATCAGGTCCAGCAGTGAAACCTAAATGAAATCTAGAAGACGTTGGGAAATTCCTGGATTTGATGAGTTGCTGCATCCATAATTTCCAAGAAGTGCAAGCTCAGAAACACAATAAACTACAACAGATCACAGAGTGTGTAACGATATTGGTGAATCTGATCATTGTGCCTAGAACCTGTGCATCGGGAGAATGACTGATGCATGCACAGTGACAGATGGTCTGGAAGCGGGTTCATTCGGGTACGTAGTTCCAATTTTCATCCACCAGAGAACAGTAGTGCACAGACACATTCAAGAAACAGGTCAAGAACACGTTTTTGCGAATTATTCTGTTTATTTCATGAAGCCCTTTTGTTTATTTATCTCTTTACAGTTTTGTATATGCTTTTAGTAGTGTCAGCGATGCGCGAATGTGGTCTAAAGTAAACATGTAGATCACTGCTCTACTAAAGGACGTTGTACGATGGGGAATTTTTTAACATAATATGTCAAATAAGTTTATGGTAAAATGAAAGCTAATTCGAGTGCAAATGAAAATAGTTAATAATTTAAAGTATAAACAAAATATCAGAATGCTAAATATTTATTTCGGGAAAAAGTACAGTTCGAAAGCATGTTATTTGTTTATTGGTTGGTCATGAAAAGCGCGTACTAACAAGAGAGAATAATGTTTTTCTATTGGCCTTAAAGGAAACTGACCAATCAGAACACAGTATTCTTCGTTCCTCATTTCTCTTGGAGATACAGAAAGCTTTCAGCAGTCTAGAGTACTCGTAGCACAACCTTTCAATGATACGGTCGTGTGTAGTAAGAGCTTCAATGGAAGTTATAACTTGCCGGTTATGGTTGTGCTACACACCTCAAAAGTGCTTTAAGGTGAAGGCAACGTGCTTTTTAGAATGTACTGATTTTTAAACAATTTACTGTATGAGAAAAGAGAGTAATTCCTCCTGGCGTATTGAGCAGATTGGTGAGTAAAACCTTGCGTGCATTAGACACCGAAAACTTAATAGCATGGCGAGCATTTTCATTTAAGAACAATCCGTGCTTAGTGCTTAGTAGATTTCATGAAACACGTTAAGATAAAGTTGCTAACGTGAATGAAAGTATTTTACGCATACTGTGTTAAGGTTATCACGGTCTTAGAAGTGTACGTGTACAATATCAATGTTAAGAATATAGCGAAGTTTTGCCAGTACTTCCACCTTTCACTCGAAATTAAGACCTTTTCTCTTTCTTGATATATTTACGTAGTATGCTGCCAGGTGCGAATTGAAATACCGTAGGATTCTGCTCGGCTTTCACACCGCCGATCTGCTGCAGCGAGTTCACTGGTAGCTGCAGATAAAGAACGGAAGGAGCCGCGCCGCCGCAGTGTCTTCCCACTGGCTGCCTACAAGCTCTATCTAGTTGTTGTGTAAAACCGCTTTCCCTAAAATATTGTGATCTGGAGAAATCCGTCTTTTTTTCTTTTTGTATTCTGTGACAAATGTCTGAAATCATCAACGCCTCATAACTAAGTACTTTTCTGTCATAGAGGCAGAAGAATGGATGATTTTAAATTTAAAATTTTATTGTTCTGTAGTATTTTGTCAGATGTATATTTCTGTGGTATCCATTGCTCCGCTTGCCACAAGACGAACCGACGCTTGCTCGTACTTTGTTCACTAAACGAGAGTGCGACAGGGCGAAGTGAAGGAAAACAGCATTAACCTAGGTCTCGTTCTCTTCTGATGTATCTCTTATTGACGATGATATTGAACTGAATGTCTCTGGATGTCTGTTTGTGCAATCTGTAATGATTTTTGTAGAAAATCTTCCTCAATCTCGAAGAAGGTCGTAATGCGTGATCATAAAACATGTTCCACATTTCCAGATCCGAACGGATTCAGTGATATAGGCCAATAACTATGTGTGTTTGTTGAAAACGCGGTTGACCTGCCCTTTTTTCCATCCGCTTAGGGCCTTTCGTTGGCCAACAAACTACGAGAAGTTGCTGTTCAAAGAGAAGCTATGACCAGTACTCCATTCTTCGGCTGAGTATACTCCTGTGTGTGATTTCTGTTCTAAAGGTACTAGAAATTTGCGTACAGTAAACGTATCCCATGGGTCACCACATGTAAGTTCTCATAGCTCTGCGTGGTAGTAAGGAACTGGTGCGATTGAAAGTGGGCATTAATGTTAGACTGGAAAAGTTAATTTGAGCTATTGCTTCTTGGATTATTCACTTGCTAGTAAGTTGGCAACACCAGGGATCGTTTCAAAAACAGTAGCATTTTGCAAAAAAAAGAGGCTCTGAGCACTATGGAACTTAACTTCTGCGGTCATCAGTCCCCTAGATCACACATCCATGCCCGAGGCAGGATTCGAACCTGCGGCCATGGCGGTAGCGCGGTTCCAGACTGTAGCTAATAGAACCGCTCGGCCACCCCAGCCGGCATAATTTTGCACAAAAACAACAAAATTCAGACCTTAGCGCTGTGCGGTGAATAGAGGAACGAGTTTATTGGTATGGAGCCTTCCGACAACATACACCCAAAGCGAAAACTGTGGGAACAGCAAAACTGCATGCGTCTCGGAGGGACATATATTCCTCATCAGATGCCTCCCGAATTACGAGCATGGAGATGTCTACCGCCAACAGGATGAAACGGAAAAGTGTATCAACTGCAGAGGCTGATGATTGTTTCAGTAGACAACATTCTGACGGCACGATACAATCATCGTCAGTCACTGCAGTGCAGAACTGCAGTACTATGGCGTTAATTTAACGAGTAAAATAAACTGACTTGGGAAAGACAGAAAGCAAATGATGTGACAAAACAGTAATTGTCTCGACCTGAAACTACGATATCACCTGTCGGGCTTGAACTGTGACGTATTGGTGTTGCGGAGGGTGACGTCACACGTGTGCGGAGCGTTGGTTTGTTTTCGTTAGGGACGTTTGTATTGTCACCTTATGCTGTGTTTGTAGTCTATATTGGATATATACATAGTGGTGCAAATTTTGATGGAATGAGCATGTTACTGGCTCAACCAGTTTAGTTACTTAAGAGAAAGATGAGTTTACGGTGTTCTCCGCTTACGCTCCTAATCAACTAGAGTTTAAACTTTATCTTTGGTTGTCTTGGTAACGTGAGTACACAGTGATTACAACTTATGTGAACTTCGGCACATATTTTTTTCAAAGGTGAGCGAACCTGTAATGTAATGAAATTAATAACTTAGCGAATACTAATAATAATATTACTGAAATAAGGAACGCTGATAGGTCGACAATAAAGAAAAACGAATGTCTTCAGAAGGTTATGGTAAATGAAGACTGGTTATTCTAACGTAAAGTGTGAAGAACATGATGTTAGTAATTGAAAGCAATGTACAAAGATGTAGCAGAATGAAGGCGCCAGATCCAGTTTAGCACGTAACAACTCAAACAAAAAGTATTTACGAGTAATTACAGGGATTTTGCAATTTTCTGTTGAGCTGTATTGGTGAATACATGTTACTACATTTTATCCATCTCGCAATTTAAACCTTTCTGTATCGGTATTGGAGTATTCGTTGTTGTTACCATATTTCGTTAACTTTCGCGATATTTGCTACATGTACTGGTATTACTTTTTCGCTTTCTATACTGATATTTCTTTTTGTTTTCTGTATTGGTGTCTGGCTTTGATGTTAGTTTATATTTATAGAGTGATATCTTCGAAACCAGTTGAATTTATGTAATTTGGTGCTTTACTATTGCATTTTCGATGCAGACCTCTGCATGCTATTCTTCATCGTATTCTTCCGGTTGTTTTGTTTTGTATACGCCAGTATTTTTGGGGCTCTGTGGGTTTTACTTGAGAATATAACTCCCCAGATCCCCCTTAAGGCCCAATATTTATTATTTCGAATTTTTAAGTTTCTAAATTGATTTTTATATTTTGGTTTGATAGGAACTGTTGAATATGACGTCCTAATCGCCATTTTTAAATCAAAGTTGTGTTTCATCTTGAGGCTAGTGATGATGTTATTTATCAAAGTGGATGGGTGTTATCGAAGGCTCATGTCTTCCCCAATAATTCACCATAGTTGAGACACAGTGCCGTACCCCAGGCCGCGAGATTCGCCCCTGTTTGGTCTTAGGAGGGAAGGGGCGCACACAGCGCCAGCTGTCACCTCCACATGAAATCACGCCGGCCACAGCTGTTATTCAGTTTAATAAAGACGTAATGAGTTTTTACGTCGCAGGCTGACAGTTATTGGACGGGTGAAGTAATTGCATTGGTTAAACGCTTGAGCGATGTGTTGTGATGCTGTAACGACATAACAACACAAGTTTTTGCCCCAGATGTAAGCATTCCCGTTATACAGTAGTAGGCAAGCATAAGTTCTCTACATTCTGTAATTTCCTGCAGGCGATATTATCGAGTGCGCTGCTGCCAAGGCACCCATGTTGATTAGTTTGATTCTGTTTAGAGCGAAGATAACAGAATATCTTGTAGTAGTGAATCCTGTCGTAGGTGTTCTATAGATGAGCAGAATGAAGCCAGAGCATTGTCGACTTGGACTACTCTTACATGGGCTGAGTTACTTACGAGAGTGTATACTGTGGAAAGTCATTTAGACTTCTTATGGGAATTTTGTGGATTGTCACCGGGAGACGTGTGTGGAACTCTTTTAAAAACGATCAACGTTTATTTCCCGTTTTAACTGTAGGACTATTCTACGAAATGTACGATACTAGTACGATCAGGAAAAACACGTAGTTCGTTAGATGCCAACTGAGGATACATCAGGGTATTATTTTGGTCCCGTCCTGGGTTGAAGAACACACGCTACTAGTCACTGTTATAGAAAGTTATTTAAGTACAATTACTGTTGGCGATTACTTTGATTTTTGCAGTGTTATGTGTTGTTTGATTGTTGTGAATTTTACAAAATGCAGTAGCTTTGTTTTCACAGTTTGGCTTAGGAGGCCAAAAGTTTCCTTGTGAGATGCTCACGGTTTCTCTGAGAGATAGCTACAGAGTATCCGACAATCGCAGAGGAGGAGTGCTCCAAGCTGCAACTGATTTGGAAATTATTGTATAGTGCGAAATACTTTCACACTCGACAGCAAGGCCGGCCGGGGTGGCCGAGTGGTTCTAGGCGCTACAGTTGGAACCGCGCGACCCCTATGGTCGCAGGTTCAAATCCTGCCTCGGGCATGGTTGTGTATGATGTCCTTAGGTTAGATAGGTGTAAGTAGTTCTAAGTTCCAGGGGACTGATGACCTTAGCAGTTAAGTCCCATAGTGCTGAGAGCTATTTGAACCATTTTTTTCGACATCAAGACGTCTCAATATTCCATTTATTGTGATGGAAACGGGAACTATTTGCGGGAAAAGTAATTATATATGACCTAGTTAACGAATAATAACTTACTACGCGTACATAGTGTTGTTAAGTAAAAGTGCAACAGTATTCATTACATGGGACCTTTTCAGATTTTAGTAAAATAATACAAATAAGTGTAGCGATTCTGAAACTAAGACCGTATTTGAGCACATAAATCCAACGAAGAAAGGATCTCAAGCTGTACTGGAGCGTTCTTATATAACGAGTTCTGACAGCTGCTATCTAACAACTTTGTGTGGAATTCACCTGGAACACCGCAAAAAGGGTAAAGTATCGTTATATAAAGAACTACACCAGCAACACAGATGTTCAAAAACTTTCACTAATTAGTAATTACATTCAGGAGATTTATCGATTTGCCTTGTGTTATTCCCCACTTATGAGTGAACCATAACTTTGGTTTTATTTCAGATACTTCACTGCACATTCAAATGGCCGTAGTAACACTCTCATAGAATTTAAACTTTCGGTTAAGTTTTCTTCAGATTTCATTTTTATTTCGTTTCATTATCCTTCAGTTAATGTAAATGAACCGTTCACAAATTTAGCTAACTCTTACATCTTCGGAATATGAGATACCTATTTTCGTCCATTCATTTAACAAATGGGTCGTCCAGTACCTTTAAATTGTATGGCTCTGTGCGCTGTGTTATATTAACGTCACCAGTTCCCACTTTTGATGTAACAGATCAGAGTGCTCCCAATAGGTTCGTCTACTCCCATGTAATGTTAGCAAACAGGGGAGATCGGTGAAGTTTTATTCCTAGCGGACCTGAATAAGCTAAATTGCATCAGCTTATTTGTTGTGGTGGCAATATATTTGGAAAATGCGTTAAAATGGTACATACCAGCAATCAACTGAACGAAATCACAAGAATAAACAAATTCAGGAGATGTGTAGCTAACTTTTTCGTAACTATTAGGAAGAGAGTTATTGAAATGACAAGTCACAGTGCTGTTCAAGGTAGAATAAAAGTGAGTGGAGTTGGAGACGATGTATGCTTGTATTCAGCAATAGACGGTTTTGCTATTACATTATTCTGGAAAAAAAAAATTCCGGTCTGGCAGACGTTAAGCACAATGTAACCAAGAACATTCTGAAAGTTATTTAGAAAACTGTGACGAATACAATTCACATTACTATTCCATTATCGTACTGCATAACACCGAGACATCTTAAAAAGAAAAATTATTTGTTTCGCCTTATTTTGTTTCCATATCTGTAAACTATCAAGTGCAGTACCGAACTACCTTTTAATTTTATTTTATGTCACCTTATCCTAGTCTTTTGTTCTGTAGGCCGTGAGTTGTTACCTGCCATTTCCATTTTTTATGTATTCCATCTACTGTTAGCAGCTAACATGAACTACATTGTGTTTTATCATAGAGACTAGAAAATACTCCTTGTTTTATTACTGAATTTACATGTGTGTACCAAACTTTTTCGCCTAAAGGTACTAGGCATTACAGAAGTCTATAATATACAATATATTTCTAATCAGTTATTATCTACGCATAATGTAAGCTGCAACTGACTAAAATTGGTCCAAATATTAACAAAGTCACACAACCTGATTTCGTTGTATTTACCATGCAACAAACATTCTGTGTATCACTTTTGCTTCTTTCGTGACTGCGTTATTATTTCACACAAGTCCTTAGAAACATGTAAAGAAAGTAACTTATCATTGTTATCTAACGAAGTACGTTAAAATTCCCCAAATATTATTAAAATATTTCATTATTTTTGAGACAGCATTACTGTGTCATTTTCTTCGGGTTTAAGTTAACTGTACAGCCATGAATATTGCGTAATACTTTAGACTGTGACAAAATCCTAGCGTCAGGGTGATCCAGACTTATGTGCTGCACATCTGGCTCATGTGGTACCCCTATAAATCTCCCAAACGACTCTTCTTTAGTTTTGGTGAAATAAATAAAAAATGAAATAAAAACGTGCCTTCTGCAATAGCATTTTCCTCAGCAACATTAGCCCCGAAAGTAAATTTCAACGACATGACAAATCATAGTGCATAAGGGCCAAAGTATAAATAGCAGCGGTGATGAATTCTCTCTGAATTTTCAGTCGAACATAAGGCACCATTAATTTCTTTGTTTACTCTTTTGAGGTTACATCCACATGCTAATCAAATGTTGTTTGCCAATGCAGTTCAGTGAATTGCAACATCAGTTTGATTACACTAAGCTTGCTTTGATTTATGTGTCTCACGCATAGACACTCGCCATGCTTCTGTTATAAGCAGCATCTGAGTTTGTTTACATACCTACTACTTCATAAACAGATACACAGATAAGCCAGAATGTTATGGCCGCCGCTCTACTGTCGATATAAATCCGTTCAGGCGATAGCAGCGACACATGGCGAGGAATGACTGCTAGTCAGACAAACGCACGGTGCATGTTGTATATCACAAGGGCTAGAGCGTGATGGAATGGAGTGTGTTGAGCGGTTCGATGAACACAGTCCCGATTTCCAGTTGATGTGTTGGCTCTCCTATCTCGACACATCTAAACCCGATCGAAGACATCTGGGCATGTGGCGTCAGAGCTCATGGCACCCCTCCCCGGAATTTACGGATTTAGGTGACTTGTATGTGCAGATGTGATGCCAGCTCCGTCTAAGGGGTTCAAATGTTGATTACCTTTTAGTTCCTGCGTGTGTAGTGCCATATTACTTGTGGCTCACTGTGTTGAATAGTAGATGTCTGGATTATGGAGACTACTTTGTTGTCCTTAGGAGCAGTGATATTGTAGTCACTCTAGTCTTTTGAGTGTTATCATTAATGTCATTGATTTTCCTACTCTTTTTACAATTATACTTAGTGTCAATGATATTTCTGTTAAACGTAATTGGCAAATGTTAATGTTGCACAAAACAGTTTATTCCATTTCCATCGATGGAGAGGTAATGACAGATGCAGCTCGCATCGGGGACAGACTCGAACGAGTTTTATTCCGAAGAACCTTCCATTTGTTTCCATTAATCTACTAAGAGGAACCACCGAAATGTAGATCTTGTTGGTCGGAAGAGAATATGAACCACAGTCAACCCCAATGCGAGCCATCTACATTACCACAACGCCGCCTGTTGCAAATAAAACAAATAACGAGACTTGTTATATCATCAATCCAAAGGTTTATTCGATTGGTAACTGTGGTTTCAGGTGGTATTGGCCGCGGTGTCGCGGACGCACATTTTGGCAGCCGGACGGTCTTCTCCAGACGTCGCGTTGGTGGTCACGCGTCAACACATTCAGCGTCTGGCATGGTGGCTCTCAAGAGCTGCGCGGTGTGATGTACAGACCTCCAAGGTGGGCGCGGAGGACACCGGAGTGATCTGCGACAAATATAAATTTCAAAATTATAAACGTCGCCCTATTATGGTGAGTTGATATAACATCTGTAAAGGAAAGTGCTAAATTATCGTAGGACCACATGCTAATAAATGGTCAGTTTCTGTATCCATAGAAGGGATGTTTCTATCGCTACAACTCATGAACCCTAGAATACTAATTATTGCAAATATGAAAATTACCGACAGTTAATGTTTGCCTATTTACTCCTCCCGGAGTGTTATCTATTGTGGTGAAATGATCTACTAAATTATTGCATCAGATGGTAGATATCTCACGCAGACGCATGTATTATCCTCACCTGAAATATATTCATTATGGCACGGAGAGAATTGTGACTGTTGCTAAATCCATCCTTACCAAAATAGTAGAGTTTCTTAAAACAAGTTGTGTAAATGTTCAGTTCAAATTCGGAGAGCTTCAAGGATAAATATGGGACAGAAAAATAAACGATCATCCAGCATAAGAAATGGGATTAAAATACCAAGTATAATCGTGGGAGGCTGAAGGTGAAACTTCGCTGAGAACTTGATAACTGTTATGGGCGGGAGGGGACATAGGAGAACGTTATCTGAAAGGCTCTCCCTCATCTGAAAGTGTAGGCAACGGTATTGTATGTACCATTGATTCTTGAGTTTAAGTATATCCTACCAATACTAGAGCTAAAAGATACGTATGCCGCGAAAGGATTTTGTATCTGATCAGGGTTTACAATTGGTATAAAAGAACAGCAGACTATAGGTACCGAGAAAGTTTATGGGTCGACCATAGAATTTTGTAGCCATGGTGATATATCTAAACTGACACCATTTCAGTTATATTAAAAATCGTAAAACTCTATACTCGAATATCTTGAAGACTCCCCTTCTGAAGGGAGCTACCATGTGATCATGAAATGAGAAATACTCTTAGAAACCAAAATCTGTTGTCCTTTACACAGATCGAAGTACCACTCACCGTAACAGCACCGCCTTAATCCTCCTCCTGCAGCCGTCTCTGCAGCAACTCCACGAAAAAGGCGTCCAGTGTGAACTGACGCTCCTGTTGGAAAAGATCTTATTACTTTCATGTTATCTAACACGTGAAGTGATTCACAAATTGTGCTAGTTCTTGTCACATACAAGTGTAACGAATTGTAACATTTACCACAAATTCGCACGGTTCAGGTATCGAAATTAAGAATACAGTAATTCAATTTAGTATCCAACTAACACAATTCGTTTCACATCTCAGATACTATTAATACTAACAAGTAACTAATATCCCATTATCTTTAACATTTTCTGTGTACGACTGGTTAATGATGTGCTTCTTAGGTAATGCCGTGTTGTTGTTACTGCTTTATGGTCAACATTTCAACAAGTGACCGAGCCATTTTCTTCAGATCGTGAGACGTTTCCTGACTGATATGAGTCAAGCAGAGAGTACATTACCGCAAAGTTCGCAGCACATGAAGTTGATGGCTGATACGTGCGTTGAAGTATTGTGCACAAAATGAACACAACAATTCGGCCTAACACCTGGAAGCAGACCAGTAACTAGTACCATCTTCGAGAGTAAGTTATCATGTCATGAGAAAACGAAAAATTCACTTTGAAACCAAATGCTACTATTCCTGATACTGTTCGCATTTATACTAACCGGAGCAGGACGGACTTCTTTCTCTTCCTGCAGCCGCTTCTGCAGAATCTCCTCAAAAAAGGCGTCCAAAGTGAACTGACGCTCCTGTTGGAAAAGAACTTATTAGTTTTATGTCACCCAACATGTGCAGTAATCCAAAATTAATACTAGTTTCTATCATATAAAAGTGTTACGAAGTGTTACATTTGTCATAAATTGAGCAGTGTACAGGTATCGGTATTTAATATCTAGTAACTCAATTTAATATCCAAGAAACACCAGTCGTGTGATGTCTCAGCAACAATTAATACTAACAAATATCTAATATCCCATTATCTTTAACATTTTTCTGGGCACGACTGGTTAATGATGTGCTTCTGAGGTTATGCCGTGTTGTTGTTCCTGCTTTACGGTCAACATTTCAGTAAATGACCGACCCATCTTCCTCAGGTCGTGTGACGTTCCCTGACTGGTTTGAGTCCAAGCAGCGTGAACACATTAGTGCAAAGTTCGCAGCACATGAAGTTGATCGCTGGGACGTCCGTCGAAGTAATGTGCACAAAATGAACACAACAATTCGGCCTAATACCCGGAAGCAGACAAGTTTCTAGTATCATATTCGAGAGTAAGTTTTCATGTAGTGATAAAACGAGAAATTCACTTTGAAACCAAATGCTACTATTCCTACTACTGTTGTAATTTACACTCACCGAAACAGAAACGACTTCTTTCTCTTCCTGCAGCCGCTTCTGCATTATCTCCTCAAAAAACGAGTCCAGGGTGAACTGACGCTCCTGTAAGGAAAAGAACTTATTAGTTTGATTAGTCATAGAGCATGCTTGGTAATTCAGAGATAGCGCTAGTTCTTTACATGTACATGTGTTACAAATTCTGCAATGTCGTCTTCAACCAGTCGATCGCGTTATCAGCATATTTAGTGCTCCTCTGCCCCAGAATATTTTTCACCATAATTCATTACAACTGGAGAGGGATGTTACCTTTCTCAAGTCTCTCACATAGTTATTTGCTCAGTGTTAACAAATACCACACCCAATTTACCGGAATGATAAATGGTTAGAATCAACTGTCCATGTCTGAGGTCAGTGTTAAGTTTAATGGGCTTCAATACAATTGTCAGAATTCTTTAAACAGCATTCAGGTTCGATTATCAACATTAGCTTACCTAATGCGACAAGTCCGGATATATTGTGGTAATAACACGGAAGAGAGGATCTAGGGCCAGTGGGATCCAGGGGAAAGGGCCAGCATAATGCAGCAGAGGAGTCCTGCAGGGAACATAGCGAGAGACACAGTGTGAGGCTACCCTGCGGATCAGAGAATATACGACTCTGACATGCTAAAGGCTTTTCTAAGGGCTTCATACTCATGTTAAACGACCACTATATCTGTGGCGCATGTAGTATTAGAAATCCTATGGTCCATATTTTACGGCGCTTTATCTTTTGATGCGAAGGCAGAAGTAAGTTTGGAAGAGGTCTCAAGCTCTTTGTTTTACGTGAAGTCAAGACCACTAAGGCCAATTTTAAAAATTTTATGTAGGTCTGGAGATGAGCTCAAGTTTTAGAATGACGACTATTGTGAACTGTTGAGTGACTAGCACATCCCACTTCGCTCCAGTGATCAACAAATCCATCCATCCATCAGTGACATTCATTGCCGCCGGTATTTTGTATCTGATCACGATCCAGAAGAGCAGTATGCTAACCACACGCTCCTCCATACAGTGACGTCTATCGTCTGACGATGACGAGGCGGTCGATCGGTACCTTTGGAACTTCAGAGGAATGATTGGACGGAGTTAGGTAGTTAGGTGGTATTTTATATAATCGTCACAATCATCACTCGTGCAGAGATGCCTATCTAAGACGTGTTATTTACAATGACGTGTCACATGGGATGTTTCTAGCAAAAAAATATTCATTTACAGTAAATCGTGACAGTCTGACCACGTTACGTACAATCAGTTAGCTCTGAGACTTTACTGCTTTGCGTGCTATGTCACTGCAATATAACGTGGCTCACCTCTACAGTACCCCGAACAGCGACCAAGTTGTTCTCCAGTCGCAGACCCTCGTCTTTCTCCCCTCCCAAACACCGGGAGAAAAACTTCTTCATGCGGCGGAACATTGCTGTAACGATAACAAACAGCACATTAGACATGACCAGACAGTGTCTACGAGTAAGTTTTGCAGCAATGTCTCACAACTCGATCGCAAGAAAAACCTGTAACCGTGACGACATGTCTGTAACCTTGGCTTTTGTAAAAAAGCAGCTGCTTGTATCAAAAACGACATGCACAGTCTATATAATTGATTGAGCATATACATTTGTTACTAGTCGAGAATTAGTTACTTTAATTTTGTGTCAGTAATTCGTAGAGCATGAATCATAACAGTAACATTTATTCGAAGTTTAACAATCGCGGGTTCATTACGTGGTACTTTTACTCTGAAGAGAATAAATTTGTTTTGATAGCAACTAGCTGAAGGTTTATCTATTAGACTAAATTTAATTAGCAAGTCATTATAATACTACAATAGTTTCAGATATACAGCTGCTTCGCCGGCCGGTGTGGCCGTGCGGTTCTAGGCGCTTCAGTCTGTAACCGCGTGACCGCTACGATCGCAGGTTCGAATCCTGCCTCGGACATGGATGTGTGTGATGTCCTTAGGTTAGTTAGGTTTAAGTAGTTCTAAGTTCTGGGGGACTGATGACCACCGATGTTAAGTCCCATAGTGCTCGGAGCCATTTGAACCATTTTTTATACAGCTACTTCAGATATTACAACTTCAGATTTTGTCATCTATTACAGCATGATATGCTGAATATCTTCCCCTGGGGCAGGAACAAGAATTTGTTTTTTATGTGTGTTGGTGGTGGGATGAAGTTACTAATTAATAAACTACGCTACGATCTGATGGCTATACCTTCCGCAGTATATTACAAGAATACGATTTTCACTGCTATCCATATTACCGATACAGTATATTCTGTCAGGGCTGCACTGTCCCTTCTTTGTGTCAGTCATCGAGAACCCTACATCTAAATTACACGTCATTGCCATGTGAGCTAAACAGTAACGTGTACGACGTATTAACTATATTTGTAGTTGAAATTTACCCACCGGTTTCTGCATGAAGAAAACTTAAAAATTGCTTATAAACAGCTAATAGGTTTAACACTCGACAGTGCTCCAAGATATTAACGGTACTTCCTTAAGTGACAGGAAAAGATAATATTTTTGCTACAAATCCATGACGACTCAGTATGACACTACACAACCGGAACCTGTTTACGACTTTTCTTTTTCACCGACGGCAGAAGATAAAAGCATGAACCAACGATAGGACATACCGTATGTATGTGTAATCGAAATGGAGAGTGATAGGTGACACCATTCTATTTGTGAAACTAAGCTATAAATTTGAGAATACATGATTCCAGCAGTTGAACATTGGCAAAAACTCAGTGATGATATCTCTCTCTACAAGTCAAGCATTTTCGGAACTTTCTGAAGTTGCATTACATATTGAAAAAATGTACTGGAATGGCTCTTGCCTCTTAGTGGGTATAGTCTACATACCTCGCTTCTGAAACAGAGCGTTCGCTTCATTCAAAGCTTCTAATGCTCCCCAAGAACTTGTTCTCGAAACACAAAATTCAACACTATAACGCCTGAATTAAAATTATAGAATCTTTTACTCAAGAACTGAATAAACTAATTCGTTTCGATACTTCAACTACTCCAGAGAATACGGAAGTCATTATTATGCAATGGTCCACCACATTTAAGCTGATTTTTGTTAGCAAACCCTGCGATCAACATTAGGCAGCAACCTCGATAACTGCAGAGAACTGTACTGGAACGTCGATATCAATGGTTAAACAAGAACTGCAATGAATATTTTCAGTAATTTGAATCTATGTAAGACGAAATGATCATGTTATAGCACTGACAAATATGCAGCGGAGTCTTGATTGTTGAAAACGTCCGTACAGTTAATGGACTCCCAAGTGATCTAACAGTTAACATAACTCAGAGATAGTGCTTTAATTTCCTTAAGCAACAGGGAAGTAAGAATCTCATATTATGGTGCCAAGTCAACTCTGTATAACTCTACACAGTTGTAACCAGTTTCTAACGTGTTTTCTTCTTCGCAAACGGAAGATAAGTCTAGCAGTATAACCCTGCTGCGATCATAGGCAATATGTAAGTGTAATCGACGAAACAGGAAGGTCGGTTACACTGTTTTCATTGTGAAAGTAAAAATTAATGTATCTAGAGACCGCTCCGAGTCTACCACAACAACCACAGATAAATTTTACTAACAGTCCGATTATATTATTGGAGAAGGCGATAACAAGATAGACTATTACGGTCGAAAAAAAAAAATAAAAAAAAATAGTAGTGGAGGCGTTGTGTAGCTTTAATGAATGTTAACAACTGTATTGTGCAATAGACAGCTACGACGGTACGTTTCATTAGGGACCATCGAATTTGGTCTAAAATCGGCCCATCATCGGTCCCGAAAACCGTCTCATCTATGCTTTCACGTATATTGCAATAGCAGTTATCAAACGTAGATAGCTCGACCATTGGTATTATCTGTATAGACATTACATTGGTAAAAATGTCTTTGAAGTTAAATGGACATAATGGACATGACAAGTTAATGTCAATGACGGAACACTGTACATCCGGAATTGCTATTCCTATTACGCAAGTTCATAGTTGAGACCGTTTTTAGGCTTGATGATGGTCTGATCCTCGACCGAAACATACATTCTCTCATAAAATGTACCGTTATAGCTGTGATTACATAATGCAGTTCTTTCGAAGAGCATATAAAATGAAAGTAACGTCACTGCTGCAGAAACTGACAGGGCAGAAACAAAATGTAAAAGTTTATAAAGCTAAGATCAATATAACGAAAAAATCGAATAATATCTTACACAAATTTCTCTAGAATAAACTCAACGGAAATATATCGAAGACACAAAATTTGATTCCAATAATTCGCTTAATCTACACAGACTAAACGAAGACAAGGATACCAATCACACATCCACAAAATAACAACATAATAGAAAAATAACATGCACAAATTCTTCCAGAATGAACCAAAAGAAAATGTACGCTGCACCTATATAGCCCTAACATAGACAGCAATACCACACACATCCACATAAAACGACATAATCGATAAATAACACACTGGAACTATTCCATAATAAACCAAAAAATTGTAAACCCCCCAAAAAAACAAAAAAAAAAAAGAAAAGACGCACAAGAAAACTCCATATAACTACGACTTTATCGAAAAATAACACACACAAATTCCTCAAGAATAAACAGAACGAAAATAAATTCAAAAATTTGGTATCACACTACAAACGAACGTTAACAGGTCAAAAAGTACCATAGAACAAAACGAATCATACATCAAAAGCGCGAGCCACTGCCAACAACAATAAGAACCCTACAAAACAATCGATTTCATATACGCTCCCCTTCAGCGGTGTCACATTCGAAAAAAAGCAGCCAACTATTAATAAGTTAAAAAATTATGAGTAACATTACTATTCGTTCCTCTCAGGACAACTTCTACAATGTACCTAGGTTCAGGGCTAACAGCACCGTAGACAATTCTCCCACATTACAAAAATAGCTAAAGAATTGCAACAATCAACATGATAAAAATTATCATTAATCACTTCACTCACAAAAATTTATCTTCTGCTCTTAAGGTACTGCCTAACCTCACCATCGTATATCGTGCGAAATACAGAAAAAAACAGTTAAATATATGTCAGAATAAAAAGAAACATTAGTCGCTAATAGTTTCTCCACTGATAATATAACCTGTGGCCTCAAGTTACCCCCTCCCCCCAATAAACAACACCATCGTATATCACGACACATTTGCAATAAACAGCATATTTTACAAACTTTATAAATTACATTAGTAACTAACACAAACACAGATAGCATTTAATAACAGACCGCTTACACGCTCTGCAACGTAAAGTCATGACGTCAAGAGGACGTCATGGGTGAAACCACACGGATAGAATCTGAAAGAGCACTTGACAAAGTTGTCACTGTTGAACTAAGCTGTTAATTTGAGCATACGCGATGAAAGCACATGACCTTAAAAAAATTAAGTGTAGAGGTCTAACTCTACAAGTAACCACCTGACGTTTGAAACCCCATAAAAAATTAAAACGAAATGCTATTTCACGTTACTACTGTTAAGAACTTCATATTCCGTAATCACACCACACTCCTCCACATGCTTCAATTTTCCAGTACTTCTCCACTAATACACATTCATTTATTAGTTTTTAAGATATTCTTACTCGAGATGACTGTGTATACTCAATAAATATACAAAGGTAAATCAATAGCTCATACCTACTGCGGGTACGATGCAGCTGGCCTCTGAAGCCGGCGTTCGCTTCGCTGAGAGCTTCTAAAGCTCCTCAAGAACTTTAAAATGTTTCCCTAGATGTGCTCGAAACACAAAATACGACACTGCAGTACTTAATTCACAACAGAAGCTTCGTACACTCAATAACTCGCAGAACGAATTCGTATGAATACTTCGAGTACTCTAGAGAATACGGAAGTAATTGCTAGGCAACGGTCCACAATGGTTCAAGAGACATGGCATTGTTGTTAGCATACACTGTGATGAACATTAAGTAGCAACCCCGGTAACTACAGAGCACATCACTATATAGAGACGTCGATATCCATGGTTAAATAAGAACAGCATTTAAATTTTAAACAATTTAAATCTATGTAAGACGAAATAACCATGTTTTGGGATCGAAAGATATCCAGAAGTATGTAAATAATGAAACCGCCCGAATAGCCTATAGATTCCCATTGGAATTCTTATTTAGCAGTTCGAGGTGCATGAGAAGAGAAATGAGACTGACAATACTCTGAGGGATCTGGCCGCGCTGTGTTGTTCTACTGCTGTAAAGAGCGGTTTGCAATCTCTTCTAGTTGCTGAGTACGCCGTCACATGGTTTTTGAAAGCGCCATCGGGGAAGTTGTGTTTTTGTTGCGTGTTGTAAAAGTGGAAAAGTGTAATTTAGAGCAATGTTATGCCATCAAGTGTTAAACTTGGGGCACCAGCGAGAGTGCTCTTCTCAGAATTGAATCAACCCTATGGGGAACATTCCTTATCAGTAGTCCAAGTTTCTGTGTGGCACAAATCATTTCTGGAAGGCCGAGAACACGTTGAAGATGTACCTCGTTCAGGGTATACCTTCACCTTATACAATCGAAGAAAACGTCGAACGTACGCGTTCTCTTGTGACATCAGACCGGTGTGTAAAAATAAAGGTGAAGGATGACATGGTTAAACATTTTCAGCATGCATCAAATTTGCATCGGAGTTTTGCACGTGCGAAAGATTTATGCCAAACGGTGCCATAAAACCTCACAACTGAGCAGGAGGAGAATGGAAGAAACGTGTGCGTTATCCTCTAGCGAGAATTGCCCATGGCCACGAATGGTACAGTTGTATAATCACAGGTTATGAATCCTGAATTTCAAAGTACGATCCTGAGACCAAGTGGCAGAGTGAGGAGTGGAACACTGTGGAATCTCCTCGACTGAAATGAACTCGAATAATGAAGTCAAAGGCGGAAGCAAAACTGATTTGCTGTTATGACAGGTTTGCTTTTGTCCATATAGATTTGTTCATCCAGGACGAACCGTCAAACAGCTGTGTAACAACGATGAACTGGAAAAGCTCAGGAAAGAGTTGAATCGCCGGCCTGAGTGGCCGTGCGGTTCTAGGCGCTACAGTCTGGAACCGGGCGACCACTACGGTCGCAGGTCCGAATCCTGCCTCGGGCATGGATGTGTGTGACGTCCTTAGGTTAGTCAGGTTCAATTAGTTCTACGTTCTAGGCGACTGATGACCTCAGAAGGTAAGTCACATAGTGCTCAGAGCCATTTTTGAAAGAGGTGAATCGAGTAAGATCAAACATTGCAGATTGGACGGCGCATCATGATAACGCCCCATGCCACATGGCCACTTCCATCACGGATTTTTTGACTTCAAAAGGCATTCCTGTTGTTCCACAGACCCCCCCCCCCCCCACCCACCATTCACATAATCGTGGTAACTGTGACTTGTTTTTTTTCCAATTTCGGAAAATGTCCTACCCCAAGATATTGATTCACATATCTTGCGTAACAGAAGAGAAAAACTCTTTTGTTAAGCTGCCAGCTTCCCTCGATACGATGCAATGCACTTGCCAGGATTTCCAAAATAAATTTTTCTTCACACACGGAAAAAAATTCCAGCAACACTAATCTCCAGCATCGCAGGGAGTACGTGTGCGTAATTCACAAGAGGGAAAGATTGCTTACACCGTCATCATTGTGGAACTAAGCAATTAGTTTGAAAATACATGATGCATGGGCATGAACTTCGCCAAAAACAAAGTACAGATATCTACCTCTACAAGTAAACATCCAACCTTTGAAACTGCATAAAAAAGTAAGACAATGTTCTGTTTCACACTGCATACCGTTAATAACGGCATGTTCTGAGATGATACCACACTCCAGCACCCGCATCAATTTTCCAGTAATTCTCCGCTATATACTCAGCCATTAACAAGTTTATACGATATTCTAACCGCAAATGATTCTGTATGACAAATAAATAGGTGGTAGTTAAATCAACGGCTCATACCTCTTGCAGCACAACGCAGCTCGCCTCTGAAGCTGGGCGTTCGCTTTTCTGAAAGCTACTAAAGCTCCTCAAGAACTTTAAAATGTTTCGCTAGATGTGCTCGAAACACAAAATGCAAGACTGCAATACTTAATACACAACTGAAGCTCCTTACACTCAATAACTCGCAGAACGAATTCGTATGGATACTTCGAGTACTCCAAAGAATACGGAAGTAATTGCTACGCAACGGTCCACAACGGTTTACGTGAGATGACATTGTTGTTTACATACCCGAGATCCTCCCCTGGTAGCTGAGTGGTCAGCGCGACGAAAGTCATACCTAAAGACCCGAGTTCGATTCACGGCTGTGTCGGGAGATTTTCTCCGCTCAGGGACTGGGTGTTGCGTTGCCCTTATCATCGTTATTTCATCCCCATGGACACTCAAGTCGCCGAAGTGGCGTCAACTCAAAAGACTTGCACCAGTCGAATTGGAGGCCCTAGCCACACGGCATTTCCATTTTAACAGTAAACCGAAATCCCAGTAAAGCAATATCGTTTAGCAACGTGGATATAAATGTTAGACAACCACTGAAACAAAATATTATATAAGTCAATTGTACATTTCAACTTTTCATAAAATAGCATCGAAGCATAACGACGTCGAATGCTGATGCCCTCGATCCCGCTTTTAGTCATGTATTGAAATGTTATGTCACGCGTAAAAATTGATTCCTTCAGCGCATGTGACTTTCACCAGGTTCGACGTCCGTTTGTGTGATTCCACTAATTGTTTCCTAGTGTAGTGGTTTTCTATATTGAAACCGGGTTGTCAAGGGAAGGCCGTAATCATTTACTATTGGTTGCCTTTAACAGTTACACACATTTATTATTAAAGAAGTAGTTCCAGACTCAACAATAAATTAAAAAATACCACGCTTTATTAATGAAGGCATAAACGACAATGTAAATAATAGTGTTTTCAGTGCGTTACAATTTAGCAAATCACCATAAAATCCTGATACTGATAAAGTTTAAAAAGAAAAAAACAAGGCACTGTGATGATGACTGACGGCCTTACACTCCAAGAAAGACAGCAAATTAAGAATGTTTAAGAACTCGCTGCAATTGCAACTTACAGGTATTGAAATATTAAAAGTAAGAGCCCACAAACACAGTAGAAGGTATCACACGCCACGAATGGCAGAAAATAAGGTTTTAAGGCTTACTGCTAAAACAGAAGTATCGAATTAATTTTTCAGAGCAAAGGACCACAATCATGACTGAGGGTCTTACACGCCAGGAACGGCAATTATATAAAAAATTTTGAAACGTACTGTAAAACAGCAAATAAAAGCAAAGGTTAATCAAAAGAAACAAGCAATTGACCACGAAACAGGTGAAATAATATGATGGTAATCTTGTAACACAACCCTTACTCTGATACAGTCTGGCCTGCAACGGAGAGTGGAAACCTACAAACAGCACCAACGCGAGCAGCAGCACGGCTCATATACCCTTCGATTAATCTCCTCATCGCGAAAATGGAAGACTTGCTAATGGGATGGATCACATGTCTCATACATATTTTTATTGGCCTTGTCCATGTTTTTACTACTTTGTTAATACAATCAAATTATAAATTGAACGAGTGTCCTTTTTATACAGGGTGGTCCATTGATAGTGACTGGGCCAAATATCTCAAAAAATAAGCATCAAACGAAAAAAAACTACAAAGAACGAAACTCGATTAGCTTGAAGGGGGAAACTAGAGGGCGCTATGGTTGGCCCGCTAGATGGCGCTGCCATAGGTCAAACGGATATCAACTGCGTTTTTTCAATAGAACCCCCATTTTTATTACATATTCGTGAAATACGTAAAGAAGTATGAATGTTTTAGTTGGACCACTTTTTTCGCTTTGTGATAGATGGCGCTGTAATAGTCACAAACGAATAAGTACGTGGTATGACGTAACATTCCGCCAGTGCGGACGGTATTTGCTTCGTGATACATTACCCGTGTTAAAATGGACCGTTTACCAACTGTGGAAAACGTCGATATAGCGTCGATGTATGGCTATTGTGATCAAACTGTCCAATGAGAGTGCGCTATGTATGCTGCTCGGTATCCTGGACGACATCATCCAAGTGTCCGGACCATTCGCCAGATAGTTACGTTATTTAAGGTAACAGGAAGTGTTCAGCCACATGTGTAACGTCAACTACGGCCTGCAACAAATTATGAAGCCCAGCTAGGTGTTTTAGCTGCTGTCGCCGCCTAACCGCACATTAGTAGCAGACAAATTGCGCGAGAATCGGGACTCTCAAAAACGTCGGTGTTGAGAATGCTACATCAACATTGATTGCGCCCGTACGATATTTCTATGCACCAGGAATTGCATAGCGACGACTTTGAACGTCGTGAACAGTTCTGCCACTTGGCACAGGAGATATTACGGGACGATGACAGATTTTTTGCACTCGTTCTATTTAGCGACGAAGCGTCATTCACCAACAGCGGTAACGTAAACTGGCGTTATACGCACTATTGCGCCATCTCTCACAAAGCGAAAGCAGTGGTCCAACAAAAAAATTCATATTTCATTACCTACTGTACGAATATGTAATAAAACTGGTGGTTCCTATCTTAAAAAACGCAGTTGATATCTGTTTGACCTATGGCAGCGCCATTAGCAGGCCAACCATAGGGCCATCTGGTTTCCTCCTTCAAGCTAGACAAGTTTCGTTCTTTGTAGTTTTTTCGTTTGACGCTTATTTTTTGAGATATTTGGCCCGGTGACGATCAGTGGGCCACCATGTATATTTTAATTGAAGTTCTCCTAAAAAGAATCATTTTAAAAGGCGAACTTCAAAATAAGCTAGGCTGGGTTTGAGAACAGAGGCCCAACATGCTGCCTTGAAAGGTACTCTTCCGTTCTGGAACTTTTCCTTGAATTCCCAGGCGGAAGGATACCAGCCGGAAGGTAAGATGCTGGATAGATTCTCCGTAAGGTCACCAATGCGATGTCGAGGCAGGTATGGAGGCAGTGGAGGGAGGAAGTCTCCTTGTCACCGAGTCCTGCCTGCTGTTTCGACGTCCTAGGCTACCAACTTCAGGTCAAGCTTGATCAGATCACAGTTGGAGCTTTTCGCAGCAGCTGGCGTCATATTAAATTACCCACGGAGATGATGCAAATCGTAACTATAGGTACCTGTCGTTAGATAAGATTAGAAAAGTATACATTTCAACAACATTGGTTTGTAGCATTATGTTACAGTCTGTTAAGCAGAAAATCTCCTACTCACTTTCCATTGCCACCATACGCCTACCGTCATATCACTCAGTTATCCTTTCAAAGCGGACGTTCTACAATACAGTACCGTGCAGTGGAGAGCTTCACTCTAATTACAATGAATGCATATTCACGTTGGAAAGCAACAAGTAATTTTTAACGTTATCAATGTTAGGCGATCTGTTTCAAAAACTAATGAAAGTATAAATAGTTTTATCATTTCAAATTTGTTCGGTGGTTCAGGAAGTAAGTATCAGTCTAGGCCACAGGGTTCTATCCGATGTTTGTCACAAGCATTTTTTTTTTTTTTTTTACATTTACCGCTTCTTTCAAGTTCGACAATGATTTCTGTTAAAGTGATAAATTCGAGGTTAGTCTATGGCTTGTATTCCATGTTAAACTGCAGAGCCACCTGTAACAGACTTGCTAAATCAATTACAGGAATGGAGGAAGCAACACTACCAACCTACTACGGTGTTCGAACCAGCTTTCGAATTGATGATTCGAGTTTTACTATTACATTTATACATTACATCGATTATCCTTGTATACTTCAGTAATATTTTTAAATACATGTGAGTGATTAGCTGAGTATACACTCGTTTCCCCTCAGAGCGAAGGAATAAAATTACGCTATACAAAATTTCCATCTTTTTAGATTAAATAACACAATGGGATTATGTGTTAGATAATACTCTGGAAAGCATAAATAAAAATTTTATTCCTTATCTTCTTTTTCCTAAAAACATTAAACCTGTCGTACAAGACATACTGTTGTTGTTGTTATGGTTTTCAGTCCGAAGATTAATTTGATGCTGCTATCCCACCCTACTCTCACATAGCTAAAAAACTACTGTAAATTGCATCCAGAAAAACCGGTTGTTGTCTCAGGTCGGGTCCTATCAACCAGTCCCAGGAATATTCTGGGGTAAAACATGTGGAAACAAAATACATTATCTGTCGCCTAAAGGGTCACTATTTTTTTTTCTCAGATGTCGATGTCCGAAACTTCATGTCATAGCTGCCAAATGGCGGCAGTGTCTGACGACGCAATAAATGCATCAGTTTCTCTTTAAGGGGACCTGGACGTGCACGGGATGCATTTTCATAGCTCGCTCTCAGTGCACATTACTCTTCATCTACAATGAATAACATTAACTCAAGCTGTATAAGGATATTTATTAAAATGTCTCCTACAGTTTAAGAATTACAGTATTTTGCCAAATACTTGTTTATATAATACACTTCCCATTCAGGTACCATTTTCTGGTCCATCATCAGTATAATAGCATTCAGACTGTGACAGACCGCTGTCAACATTCATAGGAACACATTATGCCTCTCGTTTTGTAGTTTGGAGTATATCTGAGGAAATAGGAAAAGCCTTATTATACCACATTATTATTATGTCTAAGAAATACCGCTGAAATTATATACAGAATGACAAACATAAATCATTTCTGCGATGTATTACGCACAATACAAAGATGCTATCCAATTCTTCACTTGAGGTAAATTTGGTGAACATGGATGAAACCATTGAGAAGTTATATGTACCTAATGTTCTGAAAACGTAGTTTGGAGAAAATGAGAAAAGAAAATTCACAGTGTATTTGACGCACCGTATGCCTCTTTCAGAACATTCCAGCAGCATAATCTTCCTGGCCAGCTGCTTCTTTATCATCTGTAGACTTCTTCAGGGGCCTTTTCCTTACACTGGCTTCTACAGCTTCAACTACTCGCTGACGATATATGGCAGTCAGAGCAGCTATTCTATTATTTCCTGGCTGGATGCCTAATTTGTCCATTACTTTTATCCTGATGGTTACACCATCATTGAAACACATGACAGCATCCATCGCACCCATTTTGAGTACTGTCCATCCAACAAACACTGTTTTTGGCACTCGTTGCCACACACAGATGTTGAAACTCTCATGAGGGTTTTGCGTACGGCCATGTAGACATTTGCTGAGTAATTTTGTATCTGAAAGGTCCCTGCATTTTGGCTTTATCGTTTCCATGACTGTGGCAGGCAAGAAATGTATATGGTGCTATTCCTTGCCTGTCGCATGAGCGTGGCTGGTTTCCAGACATTTGTTCAAAGAGCGTTTAAGACCAAATCAACAACTGAAAAGTTGATAAAGAATACATTTTTTGAAACGGGATAAAATTGTCTTTCAGATGGTGACAAGAATCGTTTTCGAAAATTTCAGACATTTCAAGTCCATGTCCACTTAACAATTAGACATATCAAGTACACTTTTTAAAAAATTAAAGAAAATACGACGCAACAAGAAGGAATTATACCAATGGCGCGGAAATCAGTAGGTGTGATGTTCATGTACAGACCAATGAAGGAGTCCCATTTCAAAAAGTGAATGGTTTATTCACGAGAAAGAGCTACACAAATTGAGCAAGTCTGTAAGAAAATTATCTATATCTGGCGCTTATGCAAGTAGCTGTTCGGCTGACATTGATTGATAGACTTGTTGCATGTCGTCCAGATGGATATAGGGCCAAATTCGGTCCAATTGGTGCTGTAGATGAGCAAAATTCAGAGTTGTTTGTAGGGCCCTGCCCACGTTGTTGTTGTTGTGGTCTTCAGTCCTGAGACTGGTTTGATGCAGCTCTCCATGCTACTCTACTGTGTGCAAGCTTCTTCGTCTCCCAGTACCTACTGCAGCCTACATCCTTCTGAATCTGCTTAGTGTATTCATCTCTTGGTCTCCCTCTACGATTTTTACCCTCCACGCTGCCCTCAAGCACTAAATTGGTGATCCCTTCATGCCTCAGAACATGTCCTACCAACCGATCCCTTGTTCTAGTCAAGTAGTGCCACAAACTCCTCTTCTCCCCAATTCTATTCAATACCTCCTCATTAGTTACGTGATCTACCCATCTAATCTTCAGCATTCTTCTGTAGCACCACATTTTGGAAGCTTCTATTCTCTTCTTGTCTAAAATATGTTTCACTTCCATACATGGCTACACTCCATACAAATACTTTTAGAAACGACTTCCAGACACTTAAATCTATACTCGATGTTAACAAATTTCTCATATTCAGAAAGGCTTTCCATGCCATTGTCAGTCTACATTTTATATCCTCTCTACTTCGACCATCATCAGTTATTTTGCTCTCCAACTAGCAAAACTCCTTTACTACATCAAGTGTCTCATTTCCTAATCTAATTTCCTCAGCATCACCCGACTTAATTCGACTACATTCCATTATCCTCGTTTTGCTTTTGTTGATGTTCGTCTTTCACCCTCCTTTTTAGACACTATCCATTCCGTTCAACTGCTCTTCCAAGTCCTTTGCTGCCTCTGACAGAATTACAATGTCATCGGCGGACATCGAAGTATTTATCTCTTCTCAATGGATTTTAATTCCTAGTCCGCATTTTTCTTTTGATTCCTATACTGCTTGTTTAATATACAGATTGAATAGCATCGGGGAGAGGCTACAACTCTGTCTCACTCCCTTCCCAACCACTGCTTCCCTTTCATGTCCCTCGACTCTTATAACTGCCATCTGGTTTCCGTACAAATTGTAAATAGCCTTTCGCTCCCTGTATTTTACCTCTGCCACCCTCATAATTTGAAGAGAGTATTCCAATCAACATTGTCAAAAGCGTTCGCTAAATATACAAACGCTAGAAACGTAGGTTTGCCTTTCCTTTATCTTTCTTCTAAGATAAGTTGTAAAGTCAGTATTGCCTCACGTGTTCCAGTATTTCTACGGAATCCAAACTGATCGTCCCCGACGGTGGCTTCTACCAGTATTCCATTCGTCTGTAAAGAATTCGCGTTAGTACTTTGCAGCTGTGACTTATTAAACTGATAGTTCGGTAATTTTCACATCTGTCAACACCTGCTTTCTTTGGGATTGGAATTATTATATTCTTCTTGAAGTCTGAGAGAATTTCGCCTGTCTCATATATCTTCCTCACCAGATGGTAGAGTGTTGTCAGGACTGGCTCTTCCAAGGCTATCAGTAGTTCTAATGGAATGTTGTCTACTCCAGTGTCCTTGTTTCGACTTAGGTCTTTCAGTGCTCTGTCAAACTCTTCACGCAGTATCGTATCTCCCATTTCATCTTCACCTGCATCCTCTTCCATTTCCATAATATTGTCCTCAAGAACATCGGCCCTGTATAGACCCTCTATATACTCCGTCCACCTTTCCGCTTTCCCTTCTTTGCTTATAACTGGGTTTCCATCTGAGCTCTTGATATTCATGCAAGTGGTTCCCTTTTCTTCAAAAGTCTCTCTAATTTTCCTGTAGGCAGTGTCTATCTTACCCCTAGGGAGATAAGTCTCTACATCCTTACATTTGTTCTCTAGCCATCCCTGCTTAGCCATTTCGCACTTCTTGTCGATCTCATTTTTGAGAGGTTTCTATTCCTTTTTGCCTGCTTTTGTACTGCATTAATATATTTTCTCCTTTCATCGATTAAATTCAGTATCTCTTCTGTTACCCAAGGATTTCTACTAGCCCTCTTTTTTTACCTACTTGATAGTCTGCTGCCTTCACTATTTCATCGCTCAAAGCTACCCATTCTTCTGCTACTGTATTTCTTTCCCCCATTTCTGTCAATTGTTCCCTTATGCTCTCCCTGAAACTCTGTACAACCTCTGGTTCTTTCAGTTTATCCATATCCCATCTCCTTAAATTCCCACCTTTTCGCAGTTTCTTCAGTTTTAATCTACAGTTCCTAACCAATAGATTGTAATCAGAGTCCACATCTGCCCCTGGAAATATCATACAATTTATAACCTGGTTCCTAAATCTCTCTCTTACCATTATAAAATCTATCTGAAACCTCCCAGTATCTTCAGGGATCTTCCATGTATACAGCCTTCTTTCATGATTCTTGAACCAAGTGTTAGCTATGATTAAGTTATGCTCTGTGCAAAATTCTACCAGACGGCTTCCTCTTTCATTTCTTAGCCCTAATCCCTATTCACCTACTACGTTTCCTTCTCTTTCTTTTCCTGCTCTCGAATTCCAGTCGCCCATGACTATTAAATTTTCGTCTCCCTTCACAAATTCAATAATTTCTTTTACCTCATCATATATTTCATCACTTTCTTCATCATCTGCAGAGCTAGTTGGCATATAAATTTGTACTACTGTAGTAGGCGTGAGCTTCGTGTCTATCTTGGCCACAATAATGCGTTCACTATGCTGTTTGAAGTAGCTTACCCGCACTCCTATTTTTTATTCATTATTGAACCTACTCCTGCATTACCCCTATTTGATTTTGTATTTATAAACCTGTATTCACATGACCAAAAGTCTTGTTCCTCCTGCCACCGAACTTCAATAATTCCCACTATATCTAACTTTAACCTATCCGTTTCACTTTCTAAATTTTATAACCTAACTGACCGATTAAGGGATCTGACATTCCACGCTCCGATCCGTAGAACGCCCGTTTTTTTTCTCCCGCCCATAGAGCACCAAATGTTCTCAATAGCGGAGAGATCTGAAGACCTTTCTGACCAAGGTAGAGTATGGCAATCACGAAGACAGTTAGTAGATAACCTTTCAGTGTGCGGGTGGACATTATCTTGCTGAATTGCAAGTCCAAGATGCCTTGCCATGAAGGGCAAAAAATATTGTCACCGTACCGCTCTGCTGTAAGGGTGCAGCGGATTACAACGGAAGTGGCCTTGCTATGAAATGAAATCCCACCCCAAGATATCATATCTGGTTGTCGGACTGTATGGTGGCCAACAGTCACATTGGTAGCCCACTTTTATCTGGGGCGTCTTGAGATACATTGTGGCTGGTCATCGGGGCTCAGCTAGAAGCCAGAATCATCACTGAAGACAATTCTGCTCCAGCCAACGCTCTCCCAGGCCGAATGTACCCAGCACACTGCGAACCATCTTCTGGATGTACATAGGGCGATGGTAGGCGGCTTAAGGGGCGCCATGAATGTCAGACTTTCGTCTCTCTACGTCACCCATACTTATAAACTCTGTGTTCGGCGATGGTCCGCTCATTTTTGCCAGCATCGTTGAATAGTTGCGTGGTTTCCTATTCATATGTCGATCTATTGGCCAATTACTCCAACCAGCTTCTTTGAACGCAACTACATTTCTTCTTTCAAATACTGTCATCTGCTGACATTGTCCACGAGCCTGTTTGCAAGGCATAGTTACTGTCAAACTGAGTACACGGAATAAAATCCTCAAATACTTTATGCGCTGGTATCATCATGACCCCTGTTTACTATTCTTGCCAGGTGTGCGGTGACATTGTGCTCCAGCAGTCACACCTTCACTCATCGGTCGCCGAAGCTTGCAGTTCTTCATTTTACGTCGATACCTCTGTGAATAACCATTTGTGACCAATTTGAGTCGTTTTCGTGTCTTAGACTGTATATTAGATGTTAAGAACAAAAGAGAAGCGGAATTCTTATAATAAACGTTTAGAATCAGAAATGTGTGCTAGTTACCGTCTACGACTCACTGAAAATGGTTATTTTAAAGCATTCAATTACGCTCGTTTTCAGTCGTATTACAATGATCATGTCATCGTTGTGTACATGAAATACCTCGTGTAGGAATGCTGTTAAATCTAGCACTATCTGTGGACCTACCATCGGCACGGCTTCAGAGTATACGCCATCCAGACCAGGCGCATTTGCAGTTTTAAGCTTCGAAATTGCGACAGCAATTTCTTCTTGATCATACAGTATCACCAACATCTGATTGTTATATTCGTTATTTACTGCATTTATAAGTTGTGTGTGTATCTCAGCGTCTGTGTTATCGTCAGGATGCAGGGCAGTTAGCAGATATTCTGGTGACTCTCTCCGTCCAGGCGTCATTGAGCTATCGGACATGATAGTAGTTCCCTTAACCTTTTCAGTCAACAATTTATTCAGTCTTTGGCAGATGTCAAATTGCAGCTGTATTCCTTCAGTTTCCTGAAGCAAAGTTTTAAAGCGCGTCTTAATATCCCTGTACTCATGGAGCCAACTACTGCACTCCGATTGCCCTAGAGTTTGTTCCTTCTTCTTCTGGATCGTACCCTTCACCTCAGAGTGGATAGTTCAAGGCTCTAAGGGATCGTAGTCTGATTGTTTACCTTTTTCCTAGGAATATAAATGTCCTGTGCTCTTTGCAAGAGTTCACTTAGTAATTGAGCACCCAAATCTACATGAACCGGAAGCGATTTCATTCTAAATACTCCGAGGTAGACAACTAAGCCATCTCAATCAGATTTAGTGATGCCTAACTCAATTCTGCTTTCCTCAGCTTGTCTTCTGTATTATTGTCATTTCCCTCTTCGACGATAATTGTATTATGGCCACTCTATGTTAGGTACTGGAGCACTTGTCAACTATTAATTTTAGCTGCTGACATGCGGTTTGCTAAAGTGACATCTATGTTAGTAACTACACCAGCTTATTGTTCGAATGTACTCGGCTGGTCTTCCAGATTTAAAACAATGAGCTGTAGTTCCTGTATTGCTTCCTTTAGTACATCCTCTCGTTCGTCAGTTTGCCTACTGTCCCACAGAAATGATTATGCATCTGTTGCCACAAGGAGACACGCAACTTGTCAATATATAGAAACCGCTGTGACTTTACCTATATAAGGTACGATAGGGTGAGAGTAATGCTTGCTTACTACAACCCACTTCTATTGTGACACTGTGCTTGTCCAACAGCGTTGTCACTTTGGGTCACACTGTATTCCATTCGTAACGATCGTGGCAGTCATTCCCTCATCGTGGCCAGTACCTGTTACTATATCCGCACGAAAATGTGGGAGCTCATTCTTTCTACAGTATGGTTCTTGCAAACAAAACATATTAACACTCAGCTGGTCAGTTAGCTTTCGTATTTCAGACAATGTCAATTTACATCGAGCAGCATTTGTCTGTACTATGTTTATCCTTTTACGTGTTTCGATTGCCAACAAAGCCCTTCGGAGAAGGAAGGCCTGGTTCAAAGAAAAAGCGTCCAAACCCTTATATAAAATCCACGTATTAATGCTCAGTGTCGAATGGTACTTTTGCTCTCTTAAACGCCTGTCGAAGGAGTCCACATAATTATTTAAACTCAATGCATATGTTATTTACTCTTAAAAGAATTCTGTGTAGTGCATCTTGTGTAGGATACGTCATAGATTTTCCTTTCTGATGCCCACCTCTGAAAATATGTCTTAGAGCAACCTGCAACACACTGGGAGCCTCCAAACTACTTAATAAGACATTCACTTCTAAATTATTATCAGATTTGTATGTGTGTAATTGAAAATCATTTTAGTAGGACTCGAAATATTAGAAATACTTTTTTGTATTCCAAAGGAGTACCTGATTTTCACAGCACTCTACTGTTTTGCGATTGTTGTACTCGTTAGTGTTACTAAGGTCACCGCACACTTCTTCAAGCGCAAAAGGGGGGAGGGTCTGCAGATGATGTCGAAGCTTCTTGGGTGTCTACTGGTACAGCACATGCGGTGTCAATGTTATCATAACCATCATCATTATTGTTATCATAACATTTGGCGCGAGTTCCTCGTAGATGCGGCATTGGCCTGGGGCAGGAGAATCCCGTTGCTGGGGTTGCTGCACCGGGAACAGCTCTTCTGTCAGCAGCCGCCACAGCTTGGGTTGATGCAAGTGCTTCACAAATCGTCTCCCCCCGATCGAAGTTCACGAACTTCATCTGGTGTGATTTCTCACGTGATGAGCAAGTGCTCTACTCGAAGCAGGATTCATCACTGAAGACAGTTATACTCCAGCCAATGCGACTCCACCCCACGTGTGCCCGACACGACTGAAAACGTGCTATTAGGTGCGCGTAGGTCAATGGTAGGCGGCGAGGGGGGCGCCGTGAACACAGCATCCCTTCTGTGAGCCGCCTTTTATTAGTCTCAGAGGTCACTGAAGCATTAGTTGCACGTCGGGTTGATGATAATGTGCCTTCTTTTAAATGCTGACATCCACATATATTGAGCGAATAGCCGATTATTCCAAAAGCTGTCTTTTGAATGCTGATATGAGCGTTTTGCATCATTGGCCGGGAAACCCCTTACAGGGCAGGTCCAGCCGCCTTGGTGCAGTTCTTATTACATTCGACGCCACATTGGGCGACCTGCGCGCCGCGTGGCGATGAAATGGTGAATACGACAACACAACACCCAGTCCCTGAGCGGAGAAAATCTCCGACCCAGCCAGAATTCGAACACCGGCCCCTTAGGACAGCAGTCCATCACGCTGACCTTTCAGCTATCGGGGCGCACTAAATGCTGACATCTACATATATTGTTCAGTAACTGGCTGCGAGTATGGTTATGTCCAACTGAGTACACAGAATGAACTTTAGCAAAAGTTTTAAGCCCTCGTATGGACAAGTACCCTGTTTACTGTGTCTGTGCCCAAGTACGTCGATCGCCAAATCCTGTATGAGTATCATCTTGTAACGTTTGCATCACTCCATCATGGTGCATCATTTTTTGTGTTAGAGTGGTTATTAGACATTAATAACGAAAGATAAACAGAGTTCCTGAGATAAACGTTTGTAATCAAAAATGTGTGATACTAGCCATCTACGAACCATCGAAAATTGTCATTGTTGAATTCATTTCGATAGGCTTGTTTTCAGTTTATCACAATATGAACATGTCATCATTACAAGGGTGGAAAGCACGCAGCTGTATCACTCATTAGTGTGTCAGTTCCTCGTCTCTATGACGTCTTGAACTCGGCTGAAGATACTTTCAGTAAGGTTAAAGAATCCGCCATAGGCGGAACTAAACTCTAATTTTCCCAAAATATAGTTCATTGGTGAAAATTGTACACTCGTCTGCGCCAACAATTCAAACACAATTATCACTCAAAAGTGGCTAACAGGCTGATTTTCTTTATCCAACAACTCAAATCCTCGAACTTGGTCGAATTTTCCACCAAATCATATTCACAAAGTTCCACTGCTGCACACGGAAACCAAGTTCCACAAGAGTTTACTTTTAGTATGTGCACAGTGACATAGATCCTTGAAAAAACTGAACACAGTCGATGTTCTGCCAAAGTTTGTGAACCAAATTACAACATCCGATCACGAAGACTGGACTTCGATGGTGCTGCGGAGGCAAGGCGGTGTTCTTGAGGAAGCAGCTGGTTGACAGCAGGAAGCAGATGTCCATCTGTACCTTTGGCACGACGAGAGCTCACTTTTGCACAGCGATGCGCGGGCCTAAATACTGCCGCACAGCTGGATATCGCAGGAACTATTTCAGGTCACGTGATTCGCGGATGGGTCGTCCAACCTATCCCCTCGCTCACCCCCCCTACCCAACACACACAGAGTCCGTGATTTTTATGGCGCTGCTTGAGACGCCTAGTGGAACAACTGCAGAACTGTTTTCTTGTTTTCTGGTGCAGAGCAGTTGCGTGGGTTGTGGGCAGACCAGGAGTTTTTGCGCCAGATGGGGTGTGACCCATAGAGGTGGAACGCCGTGACATGCCAGAGGTGCGTGAACTTCTGTGTATGACTAACTGCCCATTCTTCAGCAGGAACCGAAACCAGAAACGCTAGCGATAGTGCACTTTGAGGTCTGGATTTAATTTGAGGTCTGGATTTAAGTCGACTTTCAATCGCATTCCAATGAGTTATTGGTTATGAGTGTAACATGGCGCTGGCCAATCAATTTCTAGGACGTTATATAAAATGCCTAAAAAGACAAGTCATTGTAGAAAGACAGGAGACACTGGACTCATTTGAAGAAAGAAGGAAATGTGAAAATGCAGCAGACGAAGCAGCAAACAGGAAACACATACTGTCTGCAAACCTCTATTTTTCTTTACTCCGCCGTAGTGGGGATCCAAAACACTTGGGCAGTATTCAGGAATTTGTCACACTGCAGTTCTATATACGCTCCTCTTTGTAGATGAACTACACTTTCCTAAGATTCTCCCAGTAAGCTGAAGCCACTCCTACTACTGTTCTCATGTGCTCGTTTCACTTCATATAGCTTTACAACTTTACGCCTAGAAATTAATCCCCTTGACTGTGTATACGAAAATTACAGAATTGTTTTTTTTCCCCTTTCATATGCATTAAGATAAATCTCTTTACATTTAGAGCAAGTTACCCTACATCACACTAAAAGGAAATTCTAAGCCATTGTACACCCATGTACAGTCACAAAACGACGATACAGTCCTCTTACCTCTTATACTAGAAGGTCACCTCAAGCCTTAGCAGACTTCTCCCCACCCTATCTGTTGTTGTCCACAAATCATTGCTTCACAGATGCTGCTTTATGACATGGTGTTTTGTCATCCTTACATAAACAATCATGGTCTCCATATGTTTCCCTACTGTAGACAGTACATTATGCTGTAAAATGTGTTATTCTTCAGCGTTTAAAGCTAATTAAATGCAACAATTGGAGCACACCATAACCAAGGTAAACACACCAATTCCGTGACACCCCATCCTTAGTTCTTCATTTTTGGCGATATACAGGGTGAGTCACTAATTATCGCCACCTACAATAACTCCGAAAGTATGATGGTAGCTGAGATGATTGTGGGAAAAAAGATGTATAGGACAACGGGGGCCATAATATGACGTTGATTTTTTGATGCTAGATGGGGTCGCGTCAGAGATAAGGTCAACTTTGTTTCTTTACATGGGATGCTATAGTTTGGTACTTATTATCTGATAGTGGCTATCGAGAAGAATCCAATGACGTGTAACAGCGATGAATGGCCGATGTGGCCGCGCTGTTCTACGCGCTTCAGTCTGGAACCGCGCGACCGCTTATGTCGGAGGTTCGAATCCTGCCTCGCGCATGGGTGTGTGTGATGTCCTTAGGTTAGTTAGTTTTAAGTAGTTCTATGTTCTAGGGGACTGATGACCTCAGGTGTTAAGTCCCATAGTGCTCAGCGCCATTTTGTAGTAGTAATGTATTTGAAGGTCAACGAAGGTGAAAAAGGTGGCATGAACGACCAGTTACAGAAGGCATTCGAAGTGATGCCCATTCGTATCAATGCAATGCTGCAATCTTCTTATCACCGACTGAGTGGTATTCCTTATCACTTGGGCATTTATCGAAGCACATGATATGACATTCTCTCTCGTATATCGTGCAAACAGTAAATACTCACCGAATACGGCGTATGCATCCAAGGTGCCATTGACATGTAAACACCATTCCACGGTTTCGCAATGCAACTCTAATAGGAACGGTAAGACTAGTATCGTCGAGTCAAGCAAATGTGAATGATGTATTCCTTCGAAGAACAAGTCGATATGCTTCTCATTTATGGAGAATGCCAACGAAATTCAGTGAGAGCTAGAGACATTCGCTGAAAGACTTCCTCAACGTAGTCACCCTACACGATGTACATTTAAATATGTGTGTTATAAATTGAAAACAAGTGGATTTTTAATGCATCGGAAACATATCCGGCAAAGGAAAGTTACTAACGAGGAAACAGAAACTGGTACTCTTGCCACTGTGGTTCGGGATCCTTGTGTTAGTTCGTGTAAAATCGCAAGGGAATCTGGCATGAGCCAGAGTACTGTCGTTCATGCTCTGAATCGCCATAAATATCATCCTTACCATACCATTCTCTACCAAGCATTAACTGGCAGACTCTATGCATCGCATTGAATTCTGCAGATAGCTCAGCTTCAGATTTAAAGGAATGACATTTATTAATTTGATTTTATTTACTGTCGAGGCTACGTTCACGAACAATGGAAACGTTAATTTGCATAACATGCATTACTGACAACTGAAGATACATGTTGGCTGGGGTAAGTCGCAAACCAAATACCGTGGTCGGTGGATGTATGGTGCCGGATTCTGAAGGACAGAATTATAGGCCCCTATTTCATCGAAGGAAATCTTAATGGTAGGAAGTACACCACATTCCTGCAAGAAACATTAGGTCTGTTATTGGAAGAAGGAACAAGGAACAGAATGTGGTATCAACACGATAGGTGTCCGGCACATTTTTCGGTCGTGGCTAGAAATGAGTTGCAGAGCCAATTCCCAGATCGTTGGATTGGACGCGGAGATGTGTCATGGCCGTCTCGTTCGCCACACTTGACGCCTCTGGACTTTTTCTTGTGGGGATTCGTAAAAGACATTGTTTATAAAGAAGTTCCAACTACACCGGAAATCTGGATAATTTTTATCAGACAGTATACGTCTGAAACAGTGCACCCTCATTTAGTTTATCCCTAATGTTCGTTACTGCCGTGTTTATACATTCTTGCAGAGAAGGTATCTCGTAAAGTAAATAGCTAATGGTGTACACCTCATTCGTTTCTCAACTCCAGTTACTTCAAGCACTAGCAACTAATATCAGTAACACGACAAATATTGCTGCGTATTCTTTCGTTAAGCGGAACTTTCTATTCTCAGCCGATGAAATTCCTCTGTAGACAGTGAAGCAATAAAATTTTTGGACTTGTGGTTTCGCTGCAGGAGGCCAGTAAGGCATAGGTATGCCCACGATGCTGCCTGAGGACTGTGCAAGGGCAATTAATTATAGCGGAGACCACAGTGGGGTGGACAGGAGGGGAAGGGGAGAGGAGTAGATGAAGTAGGTACCTGCAGCCGGCCGCAAGCAGATTCTGCCGCGCCTGCTGGATATCTGCCTTGATGTGCGTTTCTCCACCTGTCAAGTTCCAGGTAGTGGGCGTCTCACTCCCTTCACACTCTGGGAACACACCAGCAGAAATTCGTTGCCCTGATTTCGAAGCAGGCACCGTAAACACTGCAAAATCAGTATAACAGCCCATGGATTCAAACTGCTCACAAGAATAATATGCAGAACAATGGAAAAAGTTGAGGATCTGTTATTTGAGGATCACTTGGAGTTTAGGCACGAAAGAGTGAGTTCTGTCGTTGCGCTTCATGATACAAGCAAGACATGAGAAAAATTAAGACACATTCATAGGATTTGTCGAACTAGAAAAAGTGATTGACACTCTAAAATGATACAAGACAATCGAAATTCTGAACAAAGTAAGAGTAAGGTATGGGACGTGTAATACACAGTATGAGTGTGCTCCCTGCCGCCGTTGGATAAGCAGCTGAGCAGCAAGTCGTATACTCCTAGCTCACTCGTTTGTTACATAGTGTAATTCTTAATTTCTTTGCGTGTTTTTGGTACTTGCATTGTTTAATTCATAAATTTCGGGCGTATTATAGTATTTGAGAGTTGTAGCATCGCGTTTTAGTACCTGAATAGTGTAAATTCGCGTAGTCGTTTGTCTACTGTTTTTGTTTTGAACGGCCAGTGTCGGTTGGTCACAGTCCGTGTGCTCCCTGCCGCCGTTGGATAAGCAGCTGAGCAGCAAGTCGTATACTCCTAGCTCACTCATTTGTTACATAGTTTAATTCTTAATTTCTTTGCGTGTTTTTGGTACTTGCATTGTTTAATTCATAAATTTCGGGCGTATTATAGTATTCGAGAGTGTAGCATCGCGTTTTATTACCTGAATAGTGTAATTTCGCTTAGTCTCCTTCCGCCGCCGAGCAGTGTCAGCAGTGCGCAAGTAGCAGCATTACTGCATTTACTAGGCAATCTTGTGTTTTAATAACCGTTTAAATTTTGTCGATTTGTTTGCGCTCTCTGTAGATTAGTTCAGACGTTATTTGTAAAACAGTTTTTAGCATGGATAGGGACTGCAACTGCTGTGTTCGGATGCAGGCTGAGTTGGCATCCCTTCGCTCCCAGCTTCAGGCAGTGTTGGCTTCGGTCACACAGCTTGAGGCTGTTGCCAATGGGCATCACTGTGGGCGTCCGGATGGGGGTTTGTCGGGGACGGCCAGCTCATCCCACGCATCCCCTGATCGGACTACGACTGTGGTTGCCCGGGATACTGCCCGCATTGAGGCTGATCCCTCACCTGTGGTAGAGTGGGAGGTCGTTTCAAGGTGTGGCAGGGGGCGAAAGACATTCCGGAGGGCTGAACGGAAAGCCTCTCCAGTTTGTCTGACGAACCGGTTTCAGGCTCTGTCTCAGGCTCATACTGATCTTCGGCCTGACATGGCTGCTTGTCCTGTTCCAGAGGTTGCCCCTCAGTCTGCAAGATCCGGGCAGTTGCAGAGGGTGGGCTTACTGTTAGTTGGGAGCTCCAACGTCAGGCGCGTAACGGGGCCCCTTAGGGAAATGGCAGCAAGAGAGGGGAAGAAAACCAATGTGCACTCCGTGTGCATACCGGGGGGAGTCATTCCAGATGTGGAAAGGGTCCTTCCGGATGCCATGAAGGGTACAGGGTGCACCCATCTGCAGGTGGTCGCTCATGTCGGCACCAATGATGTGTGTCGCTATGGATCAGAGGAAATCCTCTCTGGCTTCCGGCGGCTATCTGATTTGGTGAAGACTGCCAGTCTCGCTAGCGGGATGAAAGCAGAGCTCACCATCTGCAGCATCGTCGACAGGACTGACTGCGGACCTTTGGTACAGAGCCGAGTGGTGGGTCTGAATCAGAGGCTGAGACGGTTCTGCGACCATGTGGGCTGCAGATTCCTCGACTTGCGCCATAGGGTGGTGGGGTTTCGGGTTCCGCTGGATAGGTCAGGAGTCCACTACACGCAACAAGCGGCTACACGGGTAGCAGGGGTTGTGTGGCGTGGGCTGGGCGGTTTTTTAGGTTAGATGGCCTTTGGCAAGTACAGAAAGGGCAACAGCCTCAACGGGTGCGGGGCAAAGTCAGGACATGCGGGGACCAAGCAGCAATCGGTATTGTAATTGTCAACTGTCGAAGCTGCGTTGGTAAAGTACCGGAACTTCAAGCGCTGATAGAAAGCACCGAAGCTGAAATCGTTATAGGTACAGAAAGCTGGCTTAAGCCAGAGATAAATTCTGCCGAAATTTTTACAAAGGTACAGACGGTGTTTAGAAAGGATAGATTGCATGCAACCGGTGGTGGAGTGTTCGTCGCTGTTAGTAGTAGTTTATCCTGTAGTGAAGTAGAAGTGGATAGTTCCTGTGAATTATTTTGGGTGGAGGTTACACTAAACAACCGAACTAGGTTAATGATTGGCTCCTTTTACCGACCTCCCGACTCAGCAGCATTAGTGGCAGAACAACTGAGAGAAAATTTGGAATACATTTCACATAAATTTTCTCAGCATGTTATAGTCTTAGGTGGTGATTTCAATTTACCAGATATAGACTGGGACACTCAGATGTTTAGGACGGGTGGTAGGGACAGAGCATCGAGTGACATTATACTGAGTGCACTATCCGAAAATTACCTCGAGCAATTAAACAGAGAACCGACTCGTGGAGATAACATCTTGGACCTACTGATAACAAACAGACCCGAACTTTTCGACTCTGTATGTACAGAACAGGGAATCAGTGATCATAAGGCCGTTGCAGCATCCCTGAATATGGAAGTTAATAGGAATATAAAAAAAGGGAGGAAGGTTTATCTGCTTAGCAAGAGTAATAGAAGGCAGATTTCAGACTACCTAACAGATCAAAACGAAAATTTCTGTTCCGACACTGACAATGTTGAGTGTTTATGGAAAAAGTTCAAGGCAATCGTAAAATGCGTTTTAGACAGGTACGTGCCGAGTAAAACTGTGAGGGACGGGAAAAACCCACCGTGGTACAACAACAAAGTTAGGAAACTACTGCGAAAGCAAAGAGAGCTCCACTCCAAGTTTAAACGCAGCCAAAACCTCTCAGACAAACAGAAGCTAAACGATGTCAAAGTTAGCGTAAGGAGGGCTATGCGTGAAGCGTTCAGTGAATTCGAAACTAAAATTCTATGTACCGACTTGACAGAAAATCCTAGGAAGTTCTGGTCTTACGTTAAATCAGTAAGTGGCTCGAAACAGCATATGCAGACACTACGGGATGATGATGGCATTGAAACAGAGGATGACACGCGTAAAGCTGAAATACTAAACACCTTTTTCCAAAGCTGTTTCACAGAGGAAGACCGCACTGCAGTTCCTTCTCTAAATCCTCGCACAAACGAAAAAATGGCTGACATCGAAATAAGTGTCCAAGGAATAGAAAAGCAACTGGAATCACTCAATAGAGGAAAGTCCACTGGACCTGACGGGATACCAATTCGATTCTACACAGAGTACGCGAAAGAACTTGCCCCCCTTCTAACAGCCGTGTACCGCAAGTCTCTAGAGGAACGGAGGGTTCCAAATGATTGGAAAAGAGCACAGATAGTCCCAGTCTTCAAGAAGGGTCGTCGAGCAGATGCGCAAAACTATAGACCTATATCTCTTAAGTCGATCTCTTGTAGAATTTTAGAACATGTTTTTTGCTCGCGTATCATGTCATTTTTGGAAACCCAGAATCTACTATGTAGGAATCAACATGGATTCCGGAAACAGCGATAGTGTGAGACCCAACTCGCCTTATTTGTTCATGAGACCCAGAAAATATTAGATACAGGCTCTCAGGTAGATGCTATTTTTCTTGATTTCCGGAAGGCGTTCGATACAGTTCCGCACTGTCGCCTGATAAACAAAGTAAGAGCCTACGGAATATCACACCAGCTGTGTGGCTGGATTGAAGAGTTTTTAGCAAACAGAACACAGAATGTTGTTATCAATGGAGAGACGTCTACAGACGTTAAAGTAACCTCTGGCGTGCCACAGGGGAGTGTTATGGGACCATTGCTTTTCACAATATATGTAAATGACTTAGTAGATAGTGTCGGAAGTTCCATGCGGCTTTTCGCGAATGATGCTGTAGTATACAGAGAAGTTGCAGCATTAGAAAATTGTAGCGAAATGCAGGAAGATCTGCAGCGGATAGGCACTTGGTGCAGGGAGTGGCAGCTGACCCTTAACATAGACAAATGTAATGTATTGCGAATACATAGAAAGAAGGATCCTTTATTGTATGATTATATGATAGCGGAACAAACACTGGTAGCAGTTACTTCTGTAAAATATCTGGGAGTATGCGTGCGGAACGATTTGAAGTGGAATGATCATATAAAATTAATTATTGGTAAGGCGGGTACCAGGTTGAGATTCATTGGGAGAGTGCTTAGAAAGTGTAGTCCATCAACAAAGGAGGTGGCTTACAAAACACTCGTTCGACCTATACTTGAGTATTGCTCATCAGTGTGGGATCCGTACCAGGTCGGGTTGACGGAAGAGATAGAGAAGATCCAAAGAAGAGCGGCGCGTTTCGTTACCGGGATATTTGGTAACCGTGATAGCGTTACGCAGATGTTTAATAAACTCAAGTGGCAGACTCTGCAAGAGAGGCGCTCTGCATCGCGGTGTAACTTGCTCGCCAGGTTTCGAGAGGGTGCGTTTCTGGATGAGGTATCGAATATATTGCTTCCCCCTACTTATACCTCCCGAGGAGATGACGAATGTAAAATTAGAGAGATTAGAGCGCGCACGGAGGCTTTCAGACAGTCGTTCTTCCCGCGAACCATACGCGACTGGAACAGGAAAGGGAGGTAATGACAGTGGCACGTAAAGTGCCCTCCGCCACACACCGTTGGGTGGCTTGCGGAGTATCAATGTAGATGTAGTGTAGATGTATGTACAAGAACCTAGAGAGAATGGTAAGAATGGAGGAGACATAACGAAATGCTTCAATTAAAAGTGGTGTAAGAGAGGTGATGCTGTCTTTCGCCCATACTACTCACTGTCTACATCGTAGAACCCACGACGGAAATGGAAGAAAGTTTTCAAAGTGTGCTCAAAATTCACAGTAAGAAATTACCACTGATAGGATTCACTGGTGCCATTGCTATCCTTGGATGAAATGAATTACAGGATCTATTGAATGAAATGAATAGTGTTATGAGTACAGAATAGCTAATGAGAGTAAACCGAAGGGAGACGAAAATAATTAGAAGTAGAAGAGAAACAGAACAGCGAGAAAACATCACAACTTGGGGTCAAGAAGTACACAAAGTTAAGGAACTTTGTTATCTTAGAAGCAAAACGACCCATAAACCCGTCTTGGACGAGGCAAGAAGGGCATATAAAGCAGAGTAGCACAGGAAAAGGACGCGTTCCTGGACAAAAGAAATCAACTGGTAACAAACGTATGTCGTAAGTTGAGTACGAAATTAATGAGGATGTACGTTTGTAGCACCGCATGGTACAGAAGTGAATTATTTCCTGTGAGGAAACCGAAAACGAAGAGAATCCAAGTGTTCGCGACGTGTGCGATAGAAGAATGTTGGAAAGTAGGTGGACTGATAAGGAATGAGGAAATTCACATCTACATCTACATCTACGGGTTTACTCTGCTATTCACAATAAAGTGCTTGGCAGAGGGTTGAGTGAACCACCTTCAGGCTGTCTCTATACCGTTCCACTCCCGAGCGGCACTCTGGAAAAACGAGCACTCAAATTTTTCTGTGTGAGCCCTGATTTCTCTTGTTTTATCGTCATGATCATTTGTCCCTATGTAAGTTAGTGCCAACAGAATGTTTTCGCAATCGGTGCAGAAAACTGGTGATTGAAATTTCATGAGGATATCCCTTCGCAACGAAGAACGCCTTTGATTTAATTATTTTCATCTCAATTTAAGTATCATGTCTGAGACACTATCTCCCCTATTTCGCGATAATACAAAACGAGCTGCCCTTCTTTGTACTTTTCCGATGTCATCCGTCAGTCCCACTTGATGCGGATGCCACACCGCACTGCAATACTCCAGAATATGGCGGACAAGCGTGATGTAAGCAATCTCTTCAGTACACCTTTTGCACCTTCAACGTGTTCTGCCAATGAATCGCAGTCTTTGGTTTGCTCTACCCACAATATTGTCTATGTGATCGTTCCAATTTAGGTTATTTGTAATTGCAGGCCTTAAGTATTTAGTTGAATTTACAACATTCAGATTCGTGTGACTTACAGCGTAATCGAAATTTAGCTGATTTCTTTCAGTACTCATGTGAATAACTTCACACTTTTCTTTATTCAGGGTCACTTTTCGCACCATACAGATATCTGATCTAAATCATTTTGCAAGTCACTTTGACCATCTGATAACTTTACAAGAGGTAAATGACGGCATCAACTGCAAACAGTCTAAGTAGGCTACTCAAATTGTCTCCTATGCGGTTAATATAGATCAGGAACAATAGAGGGCCTATAACACTTCCTTGTGGAACGCCGGATATGACTTCCGTTTTACTCGGTGACTTTCCGTCTATTACTACGAAGACCTTTCTGACAGGAAATCACGAATTCAGGCGCACAACTGAGGTGATACTCCGTAGGCAGCCTTTATTAAGTGATTTAAGCTGCTTTGTTTCAGCGAGGATATCTACTTCTATGTTTCTCATCTTGTCAGTTGCTCTTGATTGGAAGTCAGGAATATTTACTTCGTCTTCTTTGGTGAAGGAGTTTCGGAAAACCCCATTTATTAACTCTGCTTTAGTGGCACTATCATCAGTGACTTCACCGTTGTTATCGCGCAGTGAAGGTATTGATTGCGTCTTGCCACTGGTGTTCTTTATGTATGACCAGAATCTCTTTGCGTTTTCTGTCAGATTTCGAGACATAATTTCGTTGTGGAAATTATTAAAAGCATCTCGCATTGAAGTAGGCGCCATATTTCGAACTTCTGTAAAACTTTGCCAATCTTGGGGATTTTGTGTTCTTTTAAATTTGGCATGCTTTTTTCGTTGCTTCTGCAACAACGATCTGACCCATTTTGTGTACCATGGGGGATCAATACCATCACTTATTATTTTATGTGGTGTATATCTCTTAATTGCTGTCGATACTATCTCTTTGAAAACATTCCCCACATTTTCGGTACTTACATAATCAGATCGAAAGGAGTGAAGACTGTCTCTTCAAAAGCTGTTAGTGCATATTTATCAGCTTTTTTAAACAGATATACTGTGCGTTTCTTTTTCTCCGCAAAATAGGGGAGGAAAGGAACATAAGGAAAACGACCTTTCGAGACATAAGGAAACAAATTCCATGGTGCTAATACAACAAATAATTGAGAATATGTGACGAATATGTTTCTCTGAGATGAAGAGATTGGTACAAGAGAAGAACTCGCGGTGAGCCGCCACAAACCAGTCAGTAGAATGATGGAAAATGGAAAAAGAAGATAACTGGTACGAGCTTAGGACTCCACGAGTAATTTTAGTTTCAGTAAAAACTGCTGCATAAATTAAATTACTGAAATCAATACGATGTAAAAGGTTTAATCTTTTAAGTGTGCATGACGGATATATACGGCCCTCGGCATGTTCGCTCTCAGTTCAACGTATATATCGGACCACAGCAACCTGTCGCTTGTAGCTAATGGGAATGATGAATTCAAAGCCGAGACGTAGTATGACGTTATTACTAAAGTTTCATCCTACATCAGTTAAAATAATGCATTCTCAAAGTTTTAACGATTTTCAATGTTTTTACTGCCATGGACACAAATTATGGCAGCTCCTGAAGAAAAAACTGCTTTTCGAGTTGTTCTGGAGTTCGCTAACGATTTTCATGGAAAGAATTATTGAATTTACCTCTACACCTGGTATATTAGTTCAGATTACGGTGACCAACAGACGAGAAAGCAAGCGGTTTTTTCGACACAATGTAGGAAAAAAAAAACGAGTTCCTTTACGTCACTGAATATGAAAAATTGAAGGAGGGTATCAAGTTAACAGCGTACGTCAGCTAGCAGATATTAGTAAAACAGAACCGCAAAAGAGATGTCGTGATGGTCAGCACGTTTCGTGACAATGCATTGCATGACGTAAACGCAAATTTTTTTTTTTGCATTTGTGGTAAATATATGAGGCGCGTGGCTAGAAGTAGAACACAGTTGCAAAACTATCAAGGGGCCAGGAGCAGCCTGAAAAAAGTTATCAGACCATCACAGACGTTAAGTGCGGGGTTGTTTTCCAGTTAACTTGTATTAGGTTCAGCATAGGGCCTGGGGTACCTGCAACATGGACACACACTCACAACAGTGTAATTGGGCTAGGGGTTTGCAATGGGATAAAACAGTTCCTCAAACATTATTCCTATATGGGACATACATCTTGAATCTTTTAAGTATATAAGAAGTAGTGACAGCCGCAGTTTATCAGTATTCTATGTTATCAACACATCTGACTGGTAAAAATGCATATCGCCTTTGCTCTGTGGTTATGAAGCCAAATTTCACTGATAGTATTTTACTGACATAAGTCTCTCTGGGTATATTTGGAAGACGAAGAAGAAGTGATCCTGCAAATTCTTTGTAGATACTTTTGGCAGTGAGAGTGAATCTAAATCATCGTTGGACACCAAAGAAACCAAGTCGTGTGGTAGGACAAGAAAAGAAATATTCTTGTACAAAATCTTTATTAATTATTGCGTAGACATACATAAGACACGTGAAAATAACTGAACACGAAAGGGCAATACTGGATGTCTGCATTAACTGTAAATTCTGATGGAAAGTGGCCAAACACTGGTGTACATGCAGCTAATGATAGAATCGAGGGTGTCTCTACATTAGTGGATATACGAGAGATTTGTTTATAAACTTTTCTTCCCAGATGAATTAGCTTAAAGTAAGGTTCGTTATATTGTATCAACATGCTGTGGACTGGATATTGTGCATTTTATTATTCCACAAGTATTAAGACAAAAGTACCATAAACTGCTATTGTTTCCAAAAATAATTTTCATTTTGCAAGTCTTAATAAAAAGAAGAAAGATAGCAAATAGACTTAACCCTTTTCCTATTAAAGAAACTAATTCTTCAAGTCTAGTTAACGAGAAAACTGAAAATGGAATAGATCGACATAAGAAAAAACAAAAGCGATAAGTGGAAGATTTGGCGGAAACATTTCCCATGAAGGAAAACTATAAACTGCTACTCGAAAAAGCAAGGCTTACAAATTACTTTAATTTTTTGAATCTCTGCATATTAGTGTAATTTATTAGACACAGTTCCTGAGTTTTCGTCAGTCAGTCAGTCGGCTGACTCATTATCTGAGTATCCAGTTATGCTGGCAACTGATGTGATATATATAAGGATCATATCAACCTATACCACATCAACAACAGCCTGAAGATGGCGCATTGAAGCGCTGAAACTGGTTGTAACAAAATAAAATAAAATCATAAGGACGGCTGTAGGTGTTTTATTTTGTCGCAATAGTAAACGGCCGTCTTCCCAGAGACCTCCTGCCAATAGCATGGACATACAAAAACAATATTCCGCATGTCGTTAGCCATGTGTCTACATCCTGTCCTCGGACATCCATTATGTATAATGGCGTTCGTTGGACCTATTTTACTTTAAACTCGCTTGCCCGGTGTCGGCGGATAAACACGATACTACAGTGGCTATGTTATTCCGAATTACAGTGAAAAATTCCCTCAGACATGCATGCATGTCCTATGGAACAGGCACTTCGACGACTACAGCCGTTATGAAATGCAAGAAATTTATTCACAGTTGCGAATATGGACAACCATCAGCTGTATAATAGAATGACGACAGTGAAAGCCTCTGCTTGACCGGAACTCAAAACCTGATTTCCGGCTTATCGCGAGCGGTCACCTTATCGTTTGACTATCCGAGCAGAACTCATGGCCAGGCCCGAACTACGATAGATCGTGAGCCACATGTCTAAATCCTGTACCCGTACGTCCACTATGTACGAGGGTCAGTCAATAATTAAAGAGACAAAATGGTCTGGGGAAAAACTGTTAGTAGGGCAAGTTTGATACTTTCGTGGCTATGAGTTAGTATCACTAGGACTAGTCCTGATCAGCTAATGTATAAAAATTGTTTTGTTTTTGACGTCAAAAATACATCTCAAAATGGCGAGTCCGCTTCAAATGTCCACATAAGTTGAACAACGTTCTCTTATTCGTTTTCTTTCTTGCTGAAGGCGAGATATAAGACAATATATACTATAGACTGTCTTAAGTTGATGATGAGCGTTGTATAAATCGATAAAATTTTTACAAGTTTGTAGAGCAGTTCAAAAATTTTCTCGACTCAGTGACAGACCAACACCGTTCTGGCCGACCTGTTGCAGTTTCACTCCCTCACTTGAAAGTCGAATTGATGACATTATTCGTGCCGCCCGCCCTTGTGACCGGGAAATGATAGTTGATAAGGTTCAAGTTAGTGCTGACACAGTTCATAACATTATCTGTAACAAGCCGAAGTACTGCAAAACATGTGTAAAATGGGTCCCAAAGGAGTGGCCGCGGCTACACTAGGAAACTAGGTTGAGAGTGTGCACAGAGCTAAAGGAACGTTATGAAAGAAAAGGTGAGCACTTCTTCAGCAAACGTTTAACTTTCGATGAAACTTGAGTTCACTATTATGACCCATAATCAAAAAGACAAAGCATGGAATGGAAGCACACCAACTCGGGAGTTATGAAAAAATTCAAAGCCAAGCATCTGCAGGAGAAGTCATGTTGACGTTGTTTTGGAATTCTGAAGGTCAAGTTTCTTGTGATGATCTCGAAGAGCAGCGTAGAATGTCCAGCCAATATTACTCCTATTTGCTTTTAAACAAGATGAAGCCAGCCATGAGAGAGAGACGTCGTGGATCTGAGAGGAGAGGTGTGATTCTCCAGCAAGACAACGCAAGTCCTCATATTGCTCATCTAGCCCGTGAAACCATCGACAAAATGGGCTGGGAAAGACTGCCTTACAGTCCTCATTTAGCACCTAGTGATTCCCAATTTGTTTAGTGCACTGAAGGAGGCATTACGTGGGAAGAGGTTGCAGGACAACGAGGACGTGAAAAATTTTGTCGGAAATTGGTTCAAACATCAAGATAAAGAGTTCTTTGCAGCCGGAATAAAAAACCTTGTAGCCCGTTGGAATAAGTGCATAAATGTTCAAGGGTATTATGTTGAAATGTAGGAAAAGTATTGTTTTGTGAAAATAAACGGTTTTTTTTCTCCAGATCAATTTGTATATTTTATCATTGAATGACCCTCGAATATTCTCATACGAATGAGGCATTTTCCTTGAAAGTCATCTGCTCGGTGCCGGCGGATAAATGCGATACTGCAGTGCTTGTGTCATCCCCAATTACGATGCAAAGTTCCTTCGTACAAGGACGCATCCACGTCCGAAGATACTCGAACTGCAGCGACTACAGCCGTTATACAATACACGAAATACATTTGCAGTATATTCTCGGCAACAAATAGGTTCAATGGCGGTCTGGACGTCAATATATACTCACATCAAATACTCGTTTCCTTATTGAAGCATTACAATGTATTACAACCATGTAACCATGATCCCTTAATCTGAACAGCATTACGATCTAATATAGGAAGAACGTAACGGCCTGCTGGTAATAAGCTCCTGATTCGGCTACATACATAGCTGTAATAGAAATAATCAAAGTAGATCCGTGGCACGACAGACAGAAGATATGTACTTGCATAGCTCTGAGCCCAGGTGATCCCATCGTTTGACAGAACTTTACAAACCACTAAATTGTCAGCGGAATTTGAGGGAAACTTTAACGTCTACATCTGCACTTAAGCTACATTATATTGTGTGGCAGAGGGTAGTTATGGTATATACATAACTTTCTAATAATCCTACCTGATAATGGTCCGACAGATGAACAATACTCAAGAAATGCCGAACGAGTCTTTTGAAAACCACTTCTCTTGTGGATGAGGTAATTCCCTTCAGATTGTTCCAGGATATCTTAGATACTCCTCTCCTTCTATATGTTAATTTTTTAATTGGTCTTGCCTCTATAGTCCATATATGACAGCTATTCTGAGGTATTTTCCGGTTGTTATTGTATCCAATGTTTTATTGCCAAACTCATAACCTATGCACGTGCAGGACATTACATTTATTTACTTGCAGTGTAAACTAGACCAATCGTGAACTACAATGAGATTTTCACTCTGCAGCGGAGTGTGCGCTGATATGAAACTCCCTGGCAGATTAAAACTGTGTGACCGACCGAGACTCGAACTCGGGACCCTTGCCTTTTGCGGGCAAGTGCTCTACCATCTGAGCTACCGAAGCACTACTCACGCCCGGTACTCACAGCTTTACTTCTGCCAGTACGTCATCTCCTACCTTCCAAACTTTACAGAAGCTCTCCTGCGAACCCGTGTTAAGATTAGCACGGTCTTAGAGTTTTTACGTACGTATACAATATCAATGTTAAGAATATAGCATAGTTTTTCCAGTACTTCCAACTTTCACTCGAAAGTAAGGCCTTTTTCCGATTCTTGCAATAGTTACGTAGTATGCTGCCCGGTGCGAATTGAAATACCGTAGGATTCTGCTCGGCTTTCATACTGCCGATCTGCTGCAGCGAGTTCACTGGTAGCTGCAGATGAAGGACGGAAGGAGCCGCGCCGCCGCAGTGTCTTCCCACTGGCTGCCTACAAGCTCTATCTAGTTGTTGTGTAAAACCGCTTTCCCTAAAATATTGTGATCTGGACAAATCCGTCTGTTTTCCTTTTTGTCTTCTGTGACAAATGTCTGAAATCATCAACGCTTCATAACTAAGTACTTTTCTGTCATAGAGGCAGAAGAATGGATGATTTCAAATTTAAAATTTTTATGTACTGTAGTATTCTGTCAGATGAATATTTCTGTGGGATCTACTGCTCCGCTTGCCGCAAGACGAACCGACGCTTGCTCGTACTTTGTTCACTAAACGAGAGTGCGACAGGGCGAAGTGAAGGAAAACAGCATTAACCTGGGACTCGTTCTCCTCTGCTCTATCTCTTATTGACGATGATATTGAACTGAATGTCTCTGGATGTCTGTTTGTGCAATCCGTAATGATTTTTGTACAAAATCTTCCTCGATCTCGCAATGCGTGATCATAAAACATGTTTCACATTTCCAGAACCGAACGGAGTCAGTGATATTGGCCAATAACTATGTGTGTTTGTTGAAAACGCGGTTGACCTGCCCTTTTTTCCAGGTGCTTATGGCCTTTCGTTGGCCAACTAACTACGAGAAGTTGCTGTTCAAAGAGGAGCTATGACCAGTACTCCATTCTTCGGCTGCATATATTCCTGTGTGTGATTTCTGTTCTAAAGGTACTAGAAATTTGCGTACAGTAAACGTATCCCATGGCTCACCACATGTAAGTTCTCATAGCTCTGCGTGGTAGTAAGGAACTGGTGCAATTGAAAGTGGGCATTAATGTTAGACAGGAAAAGTTAACTTGAGCTACTGCTTCTTGGATTATTCACTTGTTAGTAAGTTGGCAACACCAGGGATCGTTTCAAGAATAGCAGCATTTTGCAAAAAAAAGAGGCTCTGAGCACTATGGGACTTAACTTCTGAGGTCATCAGTCCCCTAAAACACACATCCATGCCCGAGGCAGGATTCGAACTTGCGACCATAGCGGTAGCGCGGTTCCAGACTGTAGCTAATAGAACCGCTCGGCCACCCCAGCCGGCAGAATTTTGCACAAAAGCTACAAAATTCAGAGCTTAGCGCTGTGCGGTGAATAGAGGAACGAGTTTATTGGTATCGAGCCTTCCGACAACATACACCCAAAGTGAAAACTATGGGAATGGCAAAACTGCTTGCATCTCGGAGAGACATATATTCCTCATCAGATGCCTCCCGTATTACAAGCATGGAGATATCTACCGCCAACAGGATGAAACGGAAAAGTGTATCAACTGCAGAGGCTGATGGTTGTTTCAGTAGACAACATTATCATTTAACGAGTAAAATAAACTGACTTGGGAAAGACAGAAGGCAAGTGATGTGACAAAACAGTAATTGTCTCGACCTGAAACTACGATATCACCTGTCGGGCTTGAACTGTGATGTATTGGTGTTGTGGCGGGTGACGTCACACGTGTGCGGAGCGTTTATTTGTTTTCGTTAGGGACGTTTGTATTGTCACCTTATGCTGTGTTTGTAGTCTATATTGGATATATACATAGTGGTGCAAATTTTGATGGAATGAGCATGTTACTGGATCACTCAGTTTAGTTACTTAAGAGAAAGATGAGTTTACGGTGTTCTCCGCTTACGCTCCTAATCAACTAGAGTTTAAACGTTATCTGTGGTTGTCTTGGTAACGTGAGTACACAGTGATTACAACTTATGTGAACTTCGGCACATATTTTTTTCAATGGTTAGCCAACCTGTAATGTAATGAAATTAATAACTTAGCGAACTCTAATAGTAATATTACTGAAATAAGGAACGCTGATAGATCGACAATAAAGAAAAACGAATGTCTTCAGAAGGTTATGGTAAATGAAGCCTGGTTATTCTAACGTAAAGTGTGATGAATGTGATGTTAGTATTTGAAAGCAATGTACAAAGATGTAGCAGAACTAGTTGAGTTGGGTTGCCTACAGAATGAAGTCGCCAGATCCAGGTTAGCGCGTAACAACTCACACAAAAAGTATTTACGAGTAATTTCAGGGATTTTGCAATTTTCTATTGAGCTGTAATTGTGAAAACATGTTACTGCATTTTGTCCATCTCGCAATTTAAACCTTTCTGTATCGGTATGGAGTATTCGTTGTTGTTACCATATTTCGTTAACTTTCCCGATATTTGCTACTTGTACTGGTATTACTTTTTCGCTCTCTATACTGATATATCTTTTTGTTTTCTGTATTAGTGTCTGGCTTTTAAGTTAGTTTATATTTATAGAGTGATATCTTCGATACCAGTTGAATTTATCTAATTTGATGCTTTACTTTTGCACTTTCTATGCAGACCTCTGCATGCTATTCTTCATCGTATTCTTCCGGTTGTTTTGTTTTGTATACGTCAGAATTTTTGGGTCTCTGTGGCTTTTACTTGAGAAGAAAACTCCCCAGATTCCCCTTCAGGCCCAATATTTATTATTTTGAATTTTTAAGTATCTGAATTAATTTTTATATTTTGGTTTGATAGGAACTGTTGAATATGACGTCCTAATCGCCATATTTAAATCAAAGTTGTGTTGCATCTTGAGGCTAGTGATGATGTTATTTATCAAAGTGGACGGGTGTTATCGAAGGCTCTCGTCTTCCCCAATAATTCACCATACTTAAGACACAGTGCCGTACCCCCGGCCGCGAGAGTTCGCCCCTGTTTGGTCTTAGGAGGGAAGGGGCGCACACAGCGCCAGCTGTCACCTCCACATGAAATCACGCCGGCCACAGCTGTTATTCAGTTTAATAAAGACGTAATGCGTTTTTACGTCGCAGGCTGACAGTTATTGGACGGGTGAAGTAATTGCATTGGTTAAACGCTTGAGCGATGTGATGTGGTGCTGTAACGATATAACAACACAAGTTTTCGCCCCAGATGTAAGCATTCCCGTTATACAGTAGTAGGCAGGCATAAGTTCTCTACATTCAGTAATTTCCTGCAGGCGATATTATCGAGTGCGCTACTGCCAAGGCACCCATGTTGGTTAGTTTGATTCTGTTTAGAGCGAAGATAACAGAATATCTTGTAGTAGTGAATCCTGTCGTAGGTGTTCTATAGATGAGCAGGATGAAGCCAGAGCATTGTCGACTTGGACTACTCTTACATGGGCTGAGTTACTTACGAGAGTGTATACTGTGGAAAGTCATTTAGACTTCTTATGAGAATTTTGTGGATTGTCACCGGGAGACGTGTGTGGAACTCTTTAAAAAACGACCAACGTTTATTTCCCGTATTACTTATAGGACTATTCTACGAGATGTATGAAACTAGTACGATCAGGAAAAACACATAGTTTGTTAGATGGCAACTGACGATACATCAGGGTATTATTTTGGTCCCTTCCTGGGTTAAAGGAAACATGCTAATAGTCACTGTTACAGAAAGTTATTTAAGTACAGTTACTGTTGGTGATTACTTTGATTTTTGCAGTGTTATGTGTTATGTGATTCTTGTGAATTTTACAAAATGCAGTAGTTTTGTTTTCACAGTTTGGCTTAGGAGGCCAAAAGTTTCCTTGTGAGACGCTCACAGTTTCTCTGAGAGATAGCTACAGAATATCCGACAATCGCAGAGGAGGAGTGCTCCAAGCTGCAACTGATTTGGAAATTATTGTATAGTTCGACATACTTTGACACTCGACAGGAAGGCCGGCCGGGGTGGCCGAGCGGTTCTAAGCGCTATAGTTGGAACCGCGCGACCGCTACAGTCGCAGGTTCAAATCCTGCCTCGGGCATGGATGTGTGTGATGTCCTTAGGTTAGATAGGTTTAAGTAGTTCTAAGTTCTAGGGGCTGATGACCTTAGCAGTTAAGTCCCATAGTGCTCAGAGCCATTTGAACCATTTTTTTCGACATCAAGACGTCTCAACATTCCATTTCTTGTGATGGAAACAGGAACTATTTGCAGGAAAAGTAGTTATATATGACCTAGTTAACGAATAATAACTTACTACGCGTACATAATGTTGTTAAGTAAAACTGCAACAGTATTCGTTACATGGGACCTTTTCAGATTCTAGTAAAATAATACAAATACGTGTAGCCGTTCTGAAACTAAGACCGTATTTGAGCTCATAAATCCAACAAAGAAAGGTTCTCAAGCAGCACTGGAGCCTTCTCATATAACGAGTTCTGACAGCTGCCATCTAAGAACTTTGTGTCGAATTCACCTGAAACACCGCAAAAAGGGTAAAGTATCGTTATATGAATAACTACACCAGCAACAGAGATGTTCAAAAACTATCACGAATTAGTAATTACAACCAGGAGATTTATCGATTTGCATTGTGTTAATCCCCACTTGAGAGTGAACCATGACTTTGGTTTTATTTCAGATACTTCACTGCACATTCAAATGGCCATACTAACACTCTCATAGAATTTAAACTTTCGCTTAAGTTTTCTTCAGATATCATTTTTATTTCGTTTCATCATCCTTCAGTTAATGTAAATCAACCGTTCACAAATTTAGCTAACTTTTCTCATCTTCGGAATATGAGATACCTATGTTCGTCCATCCATTTAACAAATGGGTCGTCCAGTACCTTTAAATTCTACGGCTTCGTGCGCTGTGTTTTTTTAACGTCACCAGTTTCCACTTTTGAAGTAACAGATCAAAGTCCTCCCGATAGGTTCGTCTACTCCCATGTAATGTTAGCAAACAGGGGGGATTGGTGAAGTTTTATTCCTACCGGACCTGAATATCATGTAGCCCATACATGTTTCTAGTGCGGCTTATTAAATTTAAATTGTATCGAATGAAGAATAAGCTAAAATGCATCAGCTTATTTGTTGTGGTGGCAATATATTTAGAAAATACGTTTTGGTGAAATAAATAAAAAATGAAATAAAAACGTGTTCCTTCTGCAACAGCATTTTCCTCTGCAACATTAGCCCCGAAAGTAAATTTAACGTCATAACAAATCATAGTGCATAAGGGCCAAAGTATAAATAGCAGCGGTGATGAACTCTCTCTGAATTCTCAGTCGATCTTAAGGCACCATTAATACCTTTGTTTACTTGTTTGAGGTTACTACCAAATGCTTTGCCAATGCAGTTCAGTGAATTGCAACATCAGTTTGATTACACTAAGCGTGCTTTGATTTATGTATCCCATGCAAAGACGCTCGTCATGCTTCTGTTATAAGCAGCATCTGAGTTTGTTTACATACCTACTACTTCATAAACAAATACACAGATAAGCCAGAACGTAATGGCCGCCGATCTACTGTCGATATAAATCCGTTCAGGCGATAGCAGCTACACGTGGCGAGGAATGACTGCTAGTCAGACAAACGCACGGTGCATGTTGTATATCACAAGGGGAAGAGCGTGATGGAATGGAGTGTGTTGAGCGCTTCGATGAACACAGTCCCGATTTCCAGTTGATGTGTTGGCTCTCCAGTTTCGACACATCTAAACCCCATCGAAGACATCTGGGAATGAGGGGTCAGAGCTCATGGCACCCCTCCCCGGAATTTACGGATTTAGGTGACTTGTGTGTGCAGATGTGATGCCATCTCCGTCCTCTGACCTACCAAGGCTTCACTGCATCCCTGCCACGACACGTCCACGTTGATACCCGTGCCAGAGTTGGGCATACCGGCTGTTAGGTAGATGCTCATAATGTTGTAGCTGATCAGTGTAGTTTCTACGTTAAAGTATAGACAGTCGTTAATGAGTGAAAAATTTATGCTGAGGGCTTCAAATGTTGATTACCTTTTAGTTCCTGCGTGTGTAGTGCCATATTACTTGTGGCTCACTGTGTCGAATAGTAGATGTCGGGATTATGGAGACTACTTTGTTGTCCTTAGGAGCAGTGATTTTGTAGTCACTCTAGTCTCTAGATTGTTATCATTAATGTCATTGATTTTCGTACTCTTTTTAGAATTATACTTAGTGTCAATGATATTTCTGTTAAACGTAGTTGGCAAATACTAATGTTGCACAAAACAGTTTCTTCCATTTCCATCGACGGAGAGGTAATGACAGATGCAGCTCGTATTGGGGACAGACTCGAACGAGTTTTATTCCGAAGAACCTTCCATTTGTTTCCATTAATCTACTAAGAGGAACCACCGAAATGTAGATCTTGTTGGTCGGAAAAGAATATGAACCACAGTCAACCCCAATGCGAGTCGTCTACATTACCATAACGCCGCCTGTTGCAAATAAAACAAATAACGAGACTTGTTATATCATCAATCCAAAGGTTTATTCGATTGGTAACTGTGGTTTCAGGTGGTATTGGCCGCGGTATCGCGGTCGCACATTTTAGCAGCCAGACGGTCTTCTCCAGACGTCGCGTTGGTGGCCAAGCGTCAACACATTCAGCGTTTGGCATGAGGCTCTCAAGAGCTGCGCGGTGTGATGTACAGACCTCCTAGGTGGGCGCGGAGGACACCGGAGTGATCTGCCGACAAATATAAGGTTCAAAATTATAAACGTCGCCCTATTATGGTGAGTTGATATAACATCTGCAAAGGAAAGTGCTAAATTATCGTTGGACCACATGTTAATAATTTGTCATTCTCTGTATCCATAGAAGGGATGTTTCTATCGTGCCAACTGATGAACCCTAGGATACCAATTAACACAAATATGAAAATTACCGACAGTGAATGTTTGCCTATTTACTCCTCCCGGAGTGTTATCTATCGTGGTGAAATGATCTACTAAATTATTGCATCATGATGGTAGATAGTTGTTACAAGGATCAGACTAGTTGTGAGTTAGTCGATATCTCACGCAGACGCATGTATTATCCTCACCTGAACTATATTCATTAAGGAACGGAGAGAATTGTGATTGTTGCTAAATCCATCCATACCAAAATAGAAGAGTTTCTTAAAACAAGTTGTGTAAATGTTCAGTTCAAATTCGGAGAGCTTCAAGGATAAATACTGGACAGAAAAATAAACGATTATGAAGCGTAAGAAATGGGATTAAATACCAAGTATAATCGAGGGAGGCTGAAGGTGAAACTGCGCTGAGAACTTGATAACTGTTATGGGGGGGAGGGGATATAGGAGAACGTTTTCTGAAAAGCTCTCCCACATCTGAAAGTGTAGGCAACGGTATTGTATGTACCATTGATTCTTGAGTTTATATATATCCTACCAATACTGGAGCTAAAAGATACGAATGCCACGAAAGGATTTTGTATCTGATCAGAGATCACAATTGGTATAAAAGAACAGCAGACTATGGGTACCGAGAAAGTTTATGGGTCGACCAAAAAATTATGTAGCCATGGTGAAATATCTAAACTGACTCCATTTCAGTTATATTAAAAATCGTAAAACTCTATACTCGAATAATATCTTGAAGATTCCCCTTCTGAAGGGAGCTACCATGTGATCATGAAACGAGAAATACACTTAGAAACCAAAATCTGTTGTCCTTTACACAGATCGAAGTACCACTCACCGTAACAGCACCGCCTTAATCCTCCTCCTGCAGCCGTCTCTGCAGCAACTCCACGAAAAAGGCGTCCAGTGAGAACTGACGCTCCTGTTGGAAAAGATCTTATTACTTTCACGTTAACTAACATGTGAAGTGATTCACAATTTGTGCTAGTTCCTGTCGTATAAAAGTATAACGAATTGCAACATTTACCACAAATTAGCACGGTTCAGGTATCGAAATTAAGAATATAGTAATTCAATTTAGTATCCAACTAACACAATTCGTTTCACATCTCAGATACTATTAATACCAACAAGTAACTAATATCCCATTATCTTTAACATTTTCTGTGTACGACTGGCTAATGATGTGCTTCTGAGGTTATGCCGTGTTGTTGTTCCTGCTTTACAGTCAACATTTCAACAAGTGACCGAGCCATTATCTTCAGATCGTGAGACGTTTCCTGACTGATATGAGTCAAGCAGAGAGTACATTACCGCAAAGTTCGCAGCACATGAAGTTGATGGCTGGGACGTCCGTTGAAGTATTGTGCACAAAATGAACACAACAATTCGGCCTAACACCCGGAAGCAGACCAGTAACTAGTATCATCTTCGAGAGTAAGTTATCATGTAATGAGAAAACGAAAAATTCACTTTGAAACCAAGTGCTACTTATCTCGATACTGTTTGTATTTCTACTAACCGGAGCAGGACGGACTTCTATCTCTTCCTGCAGCCGCTTCTGCAGAATCTCCTCAAAAAAGACGTCCAAAGTGAACTGACGCTCCTGTTGGAAAAGAACTTATTAGTTTTATGTCACCCAAAATGTGCAGTAATCCAAAATTAATACTAGTTTCTATCATATAAAAGTGTTACGAAGTGTTACATTTGTCATAAATTTAGCAGTGTACAGGTATCGGTATTTAATATCTAGTAACTCAATTTAATATCGAAGAAACACCAGCCGTGTGATGTCTCAGCAACAATTAATACTAACAAGTAACTAATATCCCATTATCTTTAACATTTTTCAGGGCACGACTGGTTAATGATGTGCTTCTGAGGTTATGCCGTGTTGTTGTTCCTGCTTTATGGTCAACATTTCAGTAACTGACCGACCCATCTTCTTCAGGTCGTGTGACGTTCCCTGACTGGTTTGAGTCCAAGCATCGAGAACACATTAGTGCAAAGTTTGCAGCACATGCAGTTGATCGCTGGGACGTCCGTCGAAGTAATGAGCACAAAATGAACACAACAATTTGGCCTAATACCCGGAAGCAGACCAGTTTCTAGTATCATATTCGAGAGTAAATTTTCACGTAGTGATAAAACGAGAAATTCACTTTGAAACCAAATGCTACTATTCCTACTACTGTTGTAATTTACACTCACCGAAACAGAAAGGACTTCTTTCTCTTCCTGCAGCCGCTTCTGCAGTATCTCCTCAAAAAACGAGTCCAGGGTGAACTGACGCTCCTGTAAGGAAAAGAACTTATTAGTTTGATTAGTCGTAGTGCATGCTTGGTAGTTCAGAGATAGCACTAGTTCTTTACATATACATGTGTTACAAATTCTTACATTTATTTCGAATTTTTGGCCTAGAGGCAGTGATAGTGAGTATTCACTGACTATCTGTAGTATCAGCTAGAAATCTGTTCTTCCGACATTCACTACCATTATCCTACGTATTATGAGTTCAACTGGAATGACAGAGGAATACAATGTAACTGTTTGGGCCACGGTCTTTTTATTACGAGCTCCTCCTCGTTCTTTGTCTGTAAAGAAAAGTAAAAGTGACTCTAACAAGTTTTGCTAACAGTTCCTGTTTCTCTGTTCTCTGACTACACTGTACATTTCCTTTGGTCAGCCTCATATTAAACACTGTCAGCAGGTAACTGGTTGGCAACCAGATGGTCTGCAATGTCGTCTTCAACCAGTCGATCGCGTTGGCAGCATATTTAGTGTGCCTCTGCCCCTAGAATATTTTTCACCATAATTCTTTTCAAATGGAGAGGGATGTTACCTTTCTCAAGCATCTGACATAGTTATTTGCTCAGTGTTAACAAAGACCACACCCAATTTACCGGAAAGATAAATGGTTAGAATCAACTGTCCATGTCTGGGGTCAGTGTTAAGTTTAATGGGCTTCAATACAATTGTCAGAATTGTTTAAACAGCATTCAGGTTCGGTTATCAACATTAGCTTACCTAATGCGACAAGTCCGGATATATTGTGGTAATAACACGGAGGAGAGGATCTAGGGCCAGTGAGATCCAGGGGAAAGAGCCAGCATAATGCAGCAAAGGAGCCCTGCAGGGAACACAGCGAGAGACACAGTGTGAGGCTGCCCTGCAGGTCAGAGAATATACGACTCTGACATGCTAAAGGCTTTTTCTAAGGGCATCATACTCAAGTTTTAGAATGACGACTATTGTGAACTGTTGAGTGACTAGCACATCCCACTTCGCTCCAGTGATCAACAAATCCATCCATCCATCAGTGACATTCATTGCTGCCGGTATTTTGTATCTGATCACGATCCAGAAGAGCAGTATGTTAACCACATGCTCCTCCATACAGTGACGTCTATCGTCTGACGATGACGAGGCGGTCGATCGGTACCTTTGGAACTTCAGAGGAATGATTGGACGGAGTTAGGTAGTTTGGTGGTATTTTATATAATCGTCACAATCATCACTCGTGCAGAGATGCCTATCTAAGACGTGTTATTTACAATGACGTGTCACATGGGATGTTTATAGCAAAAAAATATTCATTTACAGTTAATCGTGACAGTCTGTAACATCAACTGACCACGTTATGTACAATCAGTTAGCTCTCAGACCTTACTGCTTTGCGTGCTATGTCACTGCAATATAACGTGGCTCAACTTTACAGTACCCTGAACAGCGACCAAGTTGTTCTCCAGTCGCAGACCCTCGTCTTTCTCCCCTCCCAAACACCGGGAGAAAAACTTCTTCATGCGGTGGAACATTGCTGTAACGATAACAAACAGCACATTAGACATGACCAGACAATGTCTACGAGTAAGTTGTGCAGCAATGTCTCACAACTCGATCGCAAGAAAAACCTGGAACCGTGACGACATGTCTGTAACCTGAGATTTTGTAAAAAAGCAGCTGCTTGTATAAAAAACGACATGTACAGTCAATACAATTGATTGAGCTTATACATTCTATACTAGTCGAGAAATAGTTACTTTAATTTAGTGTCAGTAATTCGTAGAGCATGAATCAAAACAATAACAGTTATTCGAAGTTTAGGAATCGCGTGTTCATTAAGTGGTACTTTTACTCTGAAGAGAATACATTTGTTTTGATAGCAACTAGCTGAAGGCTTATCTATTAGACTAAATTTAATTAGCAAGTCATTACAATAATACAATAGTTTCATATATACATCTGCTTCGCCGGCCGGTGTGGCCGTGCGGTTCTAGGCGCTTCAGTCTGTAACCGCGTGACCGCTACTATCGCAGGTTCGAATCCTGCCTCGGACATGGATATGTGTGATGTCCTTAGGTTAGTTAGGTTTAAGTAGTTCTAAGTTCTAGGGCACTGATGACCACCGATGTTAAGTCCCATAGAGCTCAGAGCCATTTGAACCACTTTTTATATGGCTACTTCAGATATTACAACTTCAGATTTTTTCATCTATTACAGCATGATATGCGGAATATCTTCCCCTGGGGCAGGAACAAGAATTTGTTTTTTATGTGTGTTGGTGGTGGGATTAAGTTACTAATTAATAAACTACGCTACAATCTGATGGCTATACATTCCGCGGTATATGACGAGAATACGATTTTTATTGCTATCCATATTACCGAGTCAGTATATTCTCTCAGGCCTGCACTGTCCCTTCTTTGTGTCAGTCATCGAGAACCCTACATCTAAATTACACTTCAATGCCATGTGAGCTAAACAGTAAAGTGTACGACGTAATAACTATATCTGTGGTTGAAATTTACCCATCGGTTTCTACATGAAGAAAACTTAAAAATAGCTTATAAACAGCTAATAGGTTTAACATTTGACAGTGCTCCAAGATATTAACTGTACTTCCGTAAGCGACAGGAAAAGATAAAATTTTTGCTACAAATCCATGTCGACTCAGTATGACACTACACAGCCGGAACCTGTTTACGACTTTTCTTTTTCACCGACGGCAGAAGATAAAAGCATGAACCAACTATAGGACATACCGTATGTATGTGTAATCGAAAAGGGGAATGATAGGTGACACCATTCTATTTGTGGAACTAAGCTATAAATTTGAGAATATATCATTCCAGCAGTTGAACATTGGCAAAAACTCAGTGAGGATATCTCTCTCTACAAGTCAAGCATTCTCTGAACATTCTGAAGTTGCATTACATATAAAAAAAATGTACTGGAATGTAAATCGAGGACTGTTTTCCTTTTCCAATTCAGTCCCATTACTAGTAACATTTTGCGAAGTCACATCACACTATTTCGTAATGCTACAGTATTCTGATACTTCTCCACTACATACATAGTCATCTAAAAGCTTATTCGATAATCTAATTGCAGATGTATACTGAAAAGAAGTAAATGACAAATCAATGGCTCTTGCCTCTTGGTGAGTATAGTCTATATACCTCGCTTCTGAAACAGAGCGTTCGCTTCATTCAAAGCTTCTAAAGCTCCCCAAGAACTTGTTCCCGAAACACAAAATTCGACACTATAACGCCTGAATAAAAATTATAGAATCATTTACTCAAGAACTCAAGAAACTAATTCGTTTCGATACTTCAACTACTCCAGAGAATACGGAAGTCATTATTATGCAATGGTCCACCACAGTTAAGCTGATTCTTGTTAGCAAACCCTGCGATCAACATTAGGCAGCAACCTTGATGACTGCAGAGAACAACGTTGTACTGGAACGTCAATGGTTAAACAAGAACTGCAATGAAAATTCTCAGTAATTTGAATCTATATAAGACGAAATAATCATGTTTCAGCACTGACAAATATGCAGCGGAGTCTTGAATGTTGAAAACGTCCGTGCAGTTAATAAACTCCCAAGTGATCTAACAGTTAACAATACTCAGAGATAGTGCTTTAATTTCCTTAAGCAACAGGGAAGAAAGAATCTCATATTATGGTGCCAAGTCAACTCTGTATAACTCTACACAGTTGTAACCAGTTTCCTACGTGTTTTCCTCCTGGCAAACGGAAGATAATTCTAGCAGTATAACCCTGCAACGATCATAGGCAATATGTAAGTGTGATCGACGAAACAGGATGAACGGTTACACTGTTTTCATTGTGAAAGTAAAAATTAATGTAAATAGAGACCGCTCCGAGTCTACCACAACAACCACAGATAACTTTTACTAACAGTCCGATTATATTATTGGAGAAGGCGATAACAAGATAGACTATTATGGTCGAAAACAAAAATAAAAAATATTTTGTAGCGGAGGCGTTGTGCAGCTTTAATGAATGTTAACAACTGTGTTGTGAAATAGACAGCTACGACGGTACGATTCATTAGGGACCATCGAATTTGGTCTAAAATCGGCCCATCATCGGTCCCGAAAACCGTCTCAGCTATGCTTTCGCGTATATTGCAATAACAGTTATCAAACGTAGATAGCTCGACCATTGGTATTATCTGTATAGACATTACATTGGTAAAAATGTCTATGAAGTTAAATGGACATAATGGACATGACAAGTTAATGTCAATGACGGAACACTGTACATCCGGAATTGCTATTCCTATTACGCAAGTTCATAGCTGAGATCGATTTTAGGCTTGATGACGGTCTGATCCTCGACCGAAACATACATTCCTCATAAAATGTACCGTCATAGCTGTGATTGCATAATGCAGTTCTTTCGAAGAACATAAAAATGAAAGTAACGTGACTGCTCCAGAAACTGACTGGGCAGAAACCAAAAGTAAAAGTTTATAAAGCTAAGATCAAAATAACTATAAAATCGAATAATATCTTACACAAATTCCTCTAGAATAAACTCAACGGAAATATAACGAAAACACAAAATTTGATTCCAATAATTCGCTTAATCTACACAGATTAAACGAAGACAAGGGTACCAATCACACATCCACAAAATAACAACATAATAGAAATACAACATGCACAAATTCTTCCAGAATGAACCAAAAGAAAATATACGCTGCACCTATATAGCCCTAACAAAGACAGCAATACCACTCACATCCCCATATAACGACATAATCGATAAATAACACACTGGAACTATTCCATAATAAACCAAAAAATTATAAACCCCGCAAAAAGACAAAAAAAAGGAAAAGACGCACAAGAAAACTCTATATAACTACGACTTTATCGAAAAATAACACACACAAATTCCTCAAGAATAAACAGGACGAAAATAAATTCAAAAATTTGGTATCACACTACAAACGAACGTTAACAGGTCAAAAAGTACCATAGAACAAAAAGAATCATACATCAAAAGCGCGAGCCACTGGCAACAACAATAAGAACCCTACAAAACAATCGATTTCATATACGCTACCCCTCAGCGGCGTCACATTCGAAAAAAAGCAGCCAACTATTAATAAGTTAAAAAATTATGACTAACATTACGACTCGTTCCTCTCAGGACAACCTCTACAATGTACTTAGGTTCACGGCTAACAGCACCGCAGACAATTCTCCCATATTACAAAAATAGCTAAAGAATTGCAACAATCAACATGATGGATCAAATGGCTCTGAGCACTATGGGACTTAACATCTGTGGTCATCAGTCCCCTAGAACTTAGAACTACTTACACCTAACTAACCTAAGGACATCACACACATCCATGCCCGAGGCAGCATTCGAACTGGCGACCGTAGCGGTCACGCGGTTCCAGACTAGAGCACCTTTAACCGCACGGCCACAACGGCCGGCAATCAACATGCTAAAAAGTTATCATTAATCACTTCACTCACAAAAAATTATCTTCTGCTCTTAAGGTACTGCCTAACCTCACCATCGTATATCGTGCGAAATACGAAGCTGGGCGTTTGCTTCGCTGAGAGCTTCTAAAGCTCCTCGAGAACTTTAAAATATTTCGCTAGATATGCTCGAAACACAAAATACAACACTGCAGTACTTAATTCACAACAGAAGCTTCGTACACTCAATAACTCGCAGAACGAATTCGTATGAATACTTCGAGTACTCTAGAGAATACGGAAGTAATTGCTAGGCAACGGTCCACAATGGTTCAAGTGACATGGCATTGTTGTTAGCATACACTGTGATGAACATTAAGTAGCAACCCCGGTAACTACAGAGCACATCACTGTATAGAGACGTCGATATCCATGGTTAAATAAGATCAGCATGGAAATTTTAAACAATTTAAATCTATGCAAGACGAAATAGCCATGTTTTAGGATCGAAAGATATCCAGAAGTATCTAAATAATGAAACCGCCCGAACAGCCTATAGATTCCCATTGGAATTCTTATTTAGCAATTCGAGGAGCGTGAGAAGAGAAATGAGACTGACAATACTCTGAGGGATCTGGCCGCGCTTTGTTGTTCTACTGCTGTAAAGAACGGTTTGCAATCTCTTCTAGTTGCTGAGTACGCCGTCACATGGTTTTTGAAAGCGCCATCGGGGAAGTTGTGTTTTTGTTGCGTGTTGTAAAAGTGGAAAAGTGTAATTTAGAGCAATGTTATGCCATCACGTGTTAAACTTGGGGCACCAGCGAGAGTGATCCTCTTAGAATTGAAACAACCCTATGGGGAACATTCCTTATCAGTAGTCCAAGTTTCTGTGTGGCACAAATCATTTCTGGAAGGTCGAGAACACGTTGAAGATGGACCTCGTTCAGGGTAGACCTTCACCTTATAAAACCGACGAAAACGTCGAACGTATGCGTTCTCTTGTGACATCAGACAGGTGTGTAAAAATAAAGGTGAAGGATGACATGGTTAAACATTTTCAGCATGCATCAAATTTGCATCGGAGTTTTGCACGTGCGAAAGATTTATGCTAAACGGTGCCAAAAAACCTCACAACTGAGCAGGCAGAGAATGGAAGAAACGTGTGCGTTGTCCTCTTGAGACGACTGCTCATAGTCACGAATGGTTCCGTTGTATAATCACAGGTTATGAATCCTGAATTTCAAAGTACGACCCTGAGACCAAGAGGAATCTCCTCGACTGAAATGAGCTCGAATCATCAAGTCAAAGGCCGAAGCAAAACTGATTGGCTGTTTTGACAGATTTGCTTTTTTCCATATAGATTTGTTCATCCAGGACAAACCGTCAAACAGCTGTGTTACAACGATGTCCTGGAAAAGCTCAGGAAAGAGGTGAATCGCCGGCGTGAGTTGCCTTGCGGTTCTAGGCGCTACAGTCTGGAACCGGGCGACCGCTACGGTCGCAGGTCCGAATCCTACCTCGGGCATGGATGTGTGTGACGTCCTCAGGTTAGTCAGGTTTAATTAGTTCTAAGTTCTAGGCGACTGATGACCTCAGAAGTTAAGTCGCATAGTGCTCAGAGCCATTTTTGAAAGAGGTGCATCGAGTGAGATCAAACATTGCAGATTGGACGGCGCATCATGATAACGCCCCATGCCACATGGCCACTTCCATCACGGATTTTTTGACTTCAAAAGTCATTCCTGTTGTTCCACAGACCCCCCCCCCCCCCACCTATTCACAGAAACGTGGTAACTGTGACTTGTTTGTTTTTCCAATTTTGGAAAATGTCTTAAAAGGATTTCATTTTGGGACTCTGGAGAACATTTAAGAGCATATGACCGACATGGCAAAGGCCCTACCAGTTGAAGGCTTTCTACGCTTCTACCGATACTGAGGATCAACGACTTCGCTGGCCTATAGCTGCTGATGGGAACTAATTTGCAGGAGACATTATTGTCGTTTGAAAGAAATAAAACATTGGTATATTAGAAATCAGTCTCACTGCTTTTCTCACACGCCCCCTTCTCCAAGATATTGATTCACATATCTTGCGTAACAGAAGAGAAAAACTCTTTTGTTAAGCTGCCAGCTTCCCTCGATACCATGCAGTGCACTTGCCAGGAGTTCCAAAATAAATTTTTCTTCACACACGGAAAAAAATTCCAGCAACACTAATCTCCAGCATCGCAGGGAGTACGTGTGCGTAATTCACAAGAGAGAAAGATTGCTTACACCGTCATCATTGTGGAACTAAGCATTTAATTTGATAATACATGATGCATGGGGACGAACTTCGCCATAAACAAAGTACAGAAATCTGCCTCTACAAGTAAACATCCAACCTTTGAAACTGCATAAAAAAGTAAGACAATGTTCCATTTCACACTGCATACCGTTAATAACGGCATGTTCTGAGATGATACCACACTCCAGCACCCGCATCAACTTTCCAGTAATTCTCCGCTATATGCTCAGCCATTAACAAGTTTATACGATATTCTGTATGACAAATAAATAGGTGGCAGTTAAATCAACGGCTCATACCTCTTGCAGCACAACGCAGCTCGCCTCTGAAGCTGGGCGTTCGCTTTTCTGAAAGCTACTAAAGCTCCTCAAGAACTTTAAAATGTTTCGCTAGATGTGCTCGAAACACAAAATGCAAGACTGCAATACTTAATACACAACTGAAGCTCCTTACACTCAATAACTCGCAGAACGAATTCGTATGGATACTTCGAGTACTCCAAAGAATACGGAAGTAATTGCTACGCAACGGTCCACAACGGTTTACGTGAGATGGCAAAGTTGTTTACATACCCGAGATCCTCCCCTGGTAGCTGTGTGGTCAGCGTGATGAAAGTCATACCTAAAGACCCGAGTTCGTTTCACGGCTGTGTCGGGAGATTTTCTCCGCTCAGGGACTGGGTGTTGCGTTGCCCTTATCATCGTTATTTCATCCCCATGGACACTCAAGTCGCCGAAGTGGCGTCAACTCAAAAGACTTGCACCAGTCGAATGGGAGGCCCTAGCCACACGGCATTTCCATTTTATCAGTAAACCGAAATCCCAGTAAAGCAATAACGTTTAGCAACGGGGATATAAATGTTAGATAACCACTGAAACAAAATATTATATAAGTCAATTGTACATTTCAACTTTTCATAAAATAGCATCGAAGCATAACGACGTCGAATGCTGATGCCCTCGATCCCGCTTTTAGTGATGTATTGAAATGTTATGTCACGCGTAAGAATTGATTCCTTCAGCGCATGTGACTTCCTCCAGATTCGACGTCCGTTTGTGTGATTCCACTAATTGTTTCCTAGTGTAGTGATTTTCTATATTGAAAGCTGGTTGTCAAGGGAAGGCCGTAATCATTTACTATTGGTTGCCTTTAACAGTTACACACATTTATTATTAAAGAGGTAGTTCCAGACTCAACAATAAATTAAAAAATACCACGCTTTATTAATGAAGGAATAAACGACAGTGTAAATAATAGTGTTTTCGGTGCGTTACAATTTAGCAAATCACCATAAAATCCTGATACTGATAACGTTTTAAAAGAAAAAAAATAAGGCACTGTGATGATGACTGAAGGCCTTACACTCCTAGAAAGACGGTAAATTAAGAATGTTTAAGAACTCGCTGCAATTACAACTTACAGGTATTGAAATATTAAAAGTAAGAGCCCACAAACACAGTAGAAGGTATCAGACGCCACGAATGGCAGAAAATAAGGTTTTAAGGCTTACTGCTAAAACAGAAATATCGAATTAATTTTTCAGAGCAAATGACCACAATCATGACTGAAGGCCTCACACGGCAGGAACGGAAATTATATAAAAAATTTAGAAACCTACTGTAAAACAGCAAATAAAAGCAAAGGATAATTAAAAGAAACAAGCAATTGACCACGAAACAGGTGAAATAATATGATGGTAATCTTGTAACACAACCCTTACACTGCTAGATTTATTCCAGAGGCGGCCAGAATTATTAACTAGACATACGTAATGTTTTATTGTAGGCATTACAGGGTATGGTAATAAATAATACAGTAATAAAACACAAGGACCAGTCACAGACGATACCCCAGGAAATGACCTCTGAGAAGGTCCGGCAACAAAAACCTTCGCGTGCGATGGAACAACACGCCAAAGCCGGAACCGTCGGAGTGCACTACACCCCCAGAATACTGTGCTCAGAGCGCCCAGAATGAGAAAGGGAACACTGCCACCAGAGTAGAAGAATCACAAACGGCCTACAATCAAGAAAGCTGTCAAAACTACACAACCTACCGGACAGCAGCGGCAGGACGAGGAAACGTACACTGTTGTTACATACACTAACCCCCAGGGCAGGTAACTGGGGCGTTAGCGGCCACCAGGCAGGAAAAATACCGCTGGTTGAACTTAATTTGTAATAAACTGAACGCAGTAAATAGTAATAAGAATGCGAGGAAAGCTAATCAGATCCGCCTTTCCCAAGCACTCTACTCGCTGCTCTTTGCCTCAGCGACACTACGAGCAGCAACATGAAACCGAGTCACTGGAGAATCACGAGTTGTCCCAATGGTGGAAGTTTCTCAGCTTGAATTGAAATTTACCCATCATAAAGCCTGCAAACGCAAAAGCATCAAACGAAAAAAACTACAAAGAACGAAAATCGTTTAGCTTGCAGGGGGAAACCAGAGGGCGCTATGGTTGGTCCGCTAGATGGCGCTGCCATAGGTCAAACGGATATCAACTGCGTTTTTTAAATAGGATCCCCCATTTTTATTACATATTCGTGAAGTACGTAAAGAAGTATGAATGTTTTAGTTGGACCACTTTTTTCGCTTTATGGTAGATGGCGCTGTAATAGTCACAAACGAATAAGTACGTGGTATCACGTAACATTCCGCCAGTGCGGACGGTATTTGCTTCGTGATACATTACCCGTGTTAAAATGGACCGTTTACCAACTGTGGAAAACGTCGATATAGCGTCGATGTATGGCTATTGTGATCAAAATGTCCAATGAGCGTGTGCTACGTATGCTGCTCGGTATCCTGGACGACATCATCCAAGTGTCCGGACCATTCGCCGGATAGTTGCGTTATTTAAGGTAACAGGAAGTGTTCAGCCACATGTCAACTACGACCTGCAACAAATTATGAAGCCCAAGTAGGTGTTTTAGCTGCTGTCGCCGCTAAACCGCACATCAGCAGCAATCAAATTGCGCGAGAATCGGGACTCTTAAAAACGTCGGTGTTGAGAATGCTACATCAACATTGATTGCACCCGTACCATATTTCTATGCACCAGGAATTGCACAGCGACGACTTTGAACGTCGTGTATACTTCTGCCACTGGCCACAAGAGATATTACGGGACGATAACAGATTTTTTGCACTCGTTCTATTTAGCGACGAAGCGTCATTCACCAACAGCGGTAACGTAAACTGGCATTATATGCACTATGGCTCCATATCTCACAAAGGGAAAACAGTGGTCCAACAAAAAAATTCATATTTCATTACGTACTGTACGAATATGTAATAAAACTGGTGGTTCCTATTTTAAAAAACGCAGTTGATATCCGTTTGACCTATGGTACCGCCATTTAGCAGGCCAACCATAGGGCCATCTGGTTTCCCCCTTCAAACTAGACAAGTTTTGTTCCTTGTGGTTTTTTCGTTTGACGGTTATTTTTTGAGATATTTGGCCCGGTCACGATCAGTGGACCACCATGTATATTTTAATTGAAGTTCTCCTAAGAAGATTCATTTTAAAAGGAGAACTTCAAAATAAGCAGGGCTGGGTTTGAGAACAGAGGCCCAACATGCTGCCTTGAAAGCTACTCTTCGTTCTGGAACTTTTCCTTATATTCCCAGGCGGAAGGATACTAGCCGCAAGATAAGATGCTGCATAGATTCTCCGTAAGGTCACCAATGCGATGTCGAGGCAGGTGTGGAGGCAGTGGAGGGAGTAAGTCTCCTTGTCACCGAGTCCTGCCTGCTGTTTCGACGTCCTAGGCTACCAACTTCGGGTCAAGCTTGATCAGATCACAGCTGGAGCTTCTCGCAGGAGCGGGCGTCATACTAAATTACCCACGGAGCTGATGCAAATCGTAACTATAGGTACCTGTCGTTAGAGAGGATTAGAAAAGTCTACACTTCAACAACATTGGTTTGTAGCATTATGTTACAGTCTGTTAAGCAGAAAATCTCCTGCTCACTCTCCATTGCCACCATACGCCTACCGTCATATCACTCAGTTATCCTTTCAAAGCGGACGTTCTACAGTACAGTACCGTGCAGTGGAGAGCTTCACTCTTATCACAATGCATGCATATTTCACGTTGGAAAGCAACAAGTAATTTTTAACGTTATCAATGTTAGACGATCTGTTTCAGTAACTAATGAAAGTATAAATAGTTTTATCATTTCAAGTTTGTTCGGTGGTTCAGAAAGTAAGTATCAGTCTAGGCCACAGGGTTCTATCCCAGGTTGGTCAGAAGATTTTTTTTTTTTTTTTTTTTTTTTTTTTACATTTACCGCTTGTTTCAAGTTCGACAATGATTTCTGTTAATGTGATAAATGCGAGGTTAGTCTATGGCTTGTATTCCATGTTAAACTGCAGAGCCACCTGTAACAGACACGATAAATCAATTAAAAGAATGGAGGAAGCAACACTACTAAACTACTACCGTGTTCGAACCAGCTTTCGTATTGATGATTCGAGTTTTACTATTACATTTATACATTACATCGATTATCCTTGTATACTTCAGTAATATTTTTAAATACATTTGAGTGATTAGCTGAGTATACACTCCTTTCCCCTCAGAGCGAAGGAATAAAATTACGCTAAACAAAATTTCCTTCTTTTTAGATTAAATAACACAATGGGATTATGTAAACGTAGTTTCGAGAAAATGAGAAAAGAATATTCACAGTGTTTTTGACTCACTGTATGCCTCTTCAGAACATTCCAGCAGCATAATCTTCCTGGCCAGCTGCTTCTTTATCATCTGTAGACTTCTTCAGGGGCCTTTTCCTTACACTGGCTTCCACAGCTTCAACTGCTCGCTGACAATCTATGGCAGTCAGAGCAGCTATCCTATTATTTCCTGGCTGGATGCCTAATTTGTCCATTACTTTTATCCTGATGGTTACACCATCATTGAAACACATGACAGCATCCATCGCACCCATTTTGAGTACTGTCCATCCAACAAACACTGTTTTTGGCGCTCGTTGCCACACGCAGATGTTGAAACTCTCATTAGGGTTTTGCGTACGGCTACGTAGACATTTGCTGAGTAATTTTGTATCTGAAAGGTCCCTGCATATTGGCTTTGTTGTTTCCATGACTGTGACAGGCAAGAAATGTATATGGTGCTATTCCTTGCCTGTCGCATGAGCGTCGCTGGTTTGCAGACATTTGTTCAAAGAGCGTTTAAGACCAAATCAGCAAATGAAAAGTAGATAAAAAATACATTTCTTAAATGGGATAAAATTGTCTTTCAAATGGTGACAAGAATTGTTTTCGAAAAATTCAGACATTTCAAGTCCATGTCCACTTAACAATTAGACATATCAAGTACACTTTTTAAAAAATTAAAGAAAATACGACGCAACAAGAAGGAATTATACCAATGGCGCGGAAATCAGTAGATGTGATGTTCATGTACAGACAAATGAAGGAGTCCCATTTCAAAAACTGAATGGTTTATTCACGAGAAAGAGCTACACAAATTGAGCAAGTCTGTAAGAAAATTATCTACGTCTGGCGCTTATGCAAGTAGCTGTTCGGCTGGCATTGATTGATAGACTTGTTGCATGTCGTCCAGAGGGATATAGTGCCAAATTCGTCCAATTGGTGCTATAGATGAGCAAAATTCAGAGTTGTTTGTAGGGCCCTGCCCATGTTGTTGTTGTTGTGGTCTTCAGTCCTGAGACTGGTTTGTTGCAGCTCTCCATGCTACTCTATCGTGTGCAAGCTTCTTCGTCTCCCAGTACCTACTGCAGCCTACATCCTTCTGAATCTGCTTAGTGTATTCATCTCTTGGTCTCCCTCTACGATTTTTACCCTCCACGCTGCCCTCCAGTACTAAATTGGTGATCCCTTCATGCCTCAGAACATGTCCTACCAACCGATCCCTTGTTCTAGTCAAGTTGTGCCACAAACTCCTCTTCTCCCCAATTCTATTCAATACCTCCTCATTAGTTATGTGATCTACCCATCTAATCTTCAGCATTCTTCTGTGGCATCACGTTTCGGAAGCTTCTATTCACTTCTTGTCTAAAATATGTTTCACTGCCATACATGGCTACACTCCATACAAATACTTTTAGAAACGACTTCCTGACACTTAAATCTATACTCGATATTAACAAATTTCTCTTCTTCAGAAACGCTTTCCATGCCATTCTCATTCTACATTATATATACTCTCTACTTCTACCATCATCAGTTATTTTGCTCTCCAAATAGCAAAACTCCTTTACTACTTTAAGTGTCTCATTTCCTAATCTAATTTCCTCAGCATCACCCGACTTAGTTCGACTACATTCCATTATCCTCTTTTTGCTTTTGTTGATGTTCGTCTTACACCCTCGTTTCAAGACACTATCCATTCCGTTCAACTGCTCTTCCAAGTCCTTTGCTGCCTCTGACAGAATTGCAATGTCATCGGCGAACATCGAAGTATTTATTTCTTCTCAATGGATTTTAATTCCTACTCCGCATTTTTCTTTTGCTTCCTATACTGCCTGTTCAATATACAGATTGAATAGCATCGGGGAGAGGCTACAACTCTGTCTCACTCCCTTCCCAAACACTGCTTCCCTTTCGTGTCCCACGACTCTTATAACTGCCATCTGGTGTCTGTACAAATTGTAAATAGCCTTTCGCTCCCTTTATTTTACCTCTGCCACCCTCAGAATTTGAAAGAGAGTATTCGAATCAACATTGTCAAAAGCTTTCTCTAAATATACAAACGCTAGACACGTAGGTTTCCCTTTCCTTCATCTTTCTTCTAAGATAAGTTGTAAGGTCAGTATTGCCTCACGTGTTCCAGTATTTCTATGGAACCGAAACTGATCTTCCCCGACGGTGGCTTATACCAGTTTTCCATTCGTCTGTAAAGAATTCGCGTTAGTATTTTGCAGCTGTGACTTATTAAACTGATATTTCGGTAATTTTCACATCTGCCAACACCTGCTTTCTTTTGGATTGGAATTATTATATTCTTCTTGAAGTCTGAGGGAATTTCGCCTGTCTCATACATCTTCCTCACCAGATGGTAGAGTTTTGTCAGGACAAGCTCTTCCAAGGCTATCAGTAGTTCTAATGGAACGTTGTCTACTCCAGTGGCCTTGTTTCGACTGAGGTCTTTCAGTGGTCTGTCAAACTCTTCACGCAATATCGTATCTCCCATTTCATCTTCACCTGCATCCTCTTCCATTTCCATAATATTGTCCACAAGAACATCGGCCCTGTATAGACCCTGTATATACTCCGTCCACCTTTCCGCTATCCCTTCTTTGCTTATAACTGGGTTTCCATCTGAGCTCTTAATATTCATGCAAGTGGTTCCCTTTTCTTCAAAAGTTTCTCTAATTTTCCTGTAGGCAGTGTCTATCTTACCCCTAGGGAGATAAGCCTCTACATCCTTACATTTGCCCTCTTGCCATCCCTGCTTAGCCATTTCGCACTTCCTGTCGATCTCATTTTTGAGAGGTTTCTATTCCTTTTTGCGTGCTTCATTTACTGCATTTTTATATTTTCTCCTTTCATCGATTAAATAAATTCAGTATCTCTTCTGTTACCCAAGAATTTCTGCTAGCCTTCGTCTTTTTACCTACTTGATATTCTGCTGCCTTCACTATTTCATCACTCAAAGCTACCCATTCTTCTCCTACTGTATTTCTTTCCCCCATTCCTGTCAATTGTTCCCTTATGCTCTCCCTGAAACTCTGTACAACCTCTAGTTCGTTCAGTTCATCCAGATCCCATCTCCTTAAATTCCCACCTTTTCGCAGTTTCTTCAGTTTTAATCTACAGTTCATAACCAATAGATTGTGGTCAGAGTCCACATCTGCCCCTGGAAATGTCATACAATTTAAAACCTGGTTCCTAAATCTCTCCTTTACCATTATATAATCTTACTGAAACCTCCCAGTATCTTCAGGGTTCTTCCATGTATACAGCCTTCTTTCATGATTCTTGAACCAAGTGTTAGCTATGATTAAGTTATGCTCTGTGCAAAATTCTACCAGACGGCTTCCTCTTTCATATCTTAGCCCCAGTCCCTATTCACCTACTACGTTTCCAGTCGCCCATGACTATTAAGGTTTCGTCTCCCTTCACTAATTAAGTAATTTCTTTTACCTCATCATATATTTGATCACTTTCTTCATCATCTGCAGAGCTAGTTGGCATATAAACTTGTACTACTGTAGTAGGCGTGAGCTTCGTGTCTATCTTGGCCACAATAATGCTTCCACTATGCTGTTTGTAGTAGCTTACTCGCACTCCTATTTTTTATTCAATATTGAACCTACTCCTGCATTACCCCTATTTTATTTTGTATTTATAACCCTGTATTCACATGACCAAAAGTCTTGTTCCTCCTGCCACCGAACTTCACTAATTCCCACTATATCCAACTTTAAAGTATCCATTTCACTTTCTAAATTTTATAACCTTCCTGACCGATTAAGGGATCTGACATTCCACGTTCAGATCCGTAGAACGCCAGTTTTCTTTCTCCCGCCCATAGAGCACCAAATGTTCTCAATAGCGGAGAGATCTGAAGACCTTTCTGACCAAGGTAGAGTATGGCAATCACGAAGACAGTTAGTAGATAACCTTCCAGTGTGCGGGTGGACATTATCTTGCTGAAATGCAAGTCCAAGATGCCTTGCCATGAAGGGCAAAAAGTATCGTCAACGTACCGCACTGCTGTAAGGGTGCAGCGGATAACAACGGAAGTGGCCTTGCTATGAAATGAAATCCCACCCCAAGATATCATATCTGGTTGTCAGACTGTATGGTGGCCAACAGTCACATTGCCAGCATCGTTGAATAGTTGCGTGGTTTCCTATTCATATGTCGATCGATTGGCCAATTACTCCAACCAGCTTCTTTGAACTCAACAACATTTCTTCTTTCAAATACTGTCATCTGCTGACATTGTCCACGAGCCTGTTTGCAAGGCATAGTTACTGTCAAACTGAGTACACGGAATGAAATCCTCAAATACTTTATGCGCTGGTATCATCATGACCCCTGTTTACTATTCTTGCCAGGTGTGCTGTGACATTGTGCTCCAGCAGTCACACATTCATTCATCGGTCGCCGAAGTTTGCAGTTCTTCATTTTCCGTCGATACCTCTGCGAATAACCATTTGTGACCAATTTGAGTCGTTTTCGGGTCTTAGACTGTATATTAGATGTTAAGAACGAAAGAGAAGCGGAATTCTTATAATTAACGTTTAGAATCAGAAATGTGTGCTAGTTACCGTCTACGACTCACTGAAAATGGTTATTTTAAAGCATTCAATTAGGCTCGTTTTCAGTCGTATTACAATGATCATGTCATCGTTGTGTACATGAAATACCTTTTTGACGACCTGAACTCTGATGAGGACACTTATAATAATGTGTCTGAATTTTGGTGTAGGAACAGCTGTCGTTCGCCGTCAAATAATGAAACCAGATACGTTAGTGGTATTGGACGTTGAAGTTTGGATTAAAGTAGACTATCTAACTCATATCAACAGTAGTCCATTGGGTGCAGGTTGGACGTTGGGCAGGCCAATCGATTTCTGCCATGGTACATAAAACAGCTAAAAACACAAGACATAGTAGAAAACATTGGATATCAATGGAGATATTGGACATATTTGATTAAACAAAAAAATATAAAAATGCTGAAAATGAAGTAAGCAAAAGGGAATAAAGACGTCTAAGGAATGAGACGGACAGAGAGTGTAAAATGGATAGGTTGGAATGACTAGAGAACAAATGCAAGCCCATAGAAACATGTGGAAGTAGGGGAAAGGTAGATACCGCCTATAAGAAAATCAAAGAGAGCTTTGAATATAAGAAAACCAGCTGCATGAAATTGAGAGCTCAGATGGGAGGGCAAGGAAGGGAAACATGAAAGGTGGAAGGAGTATATAGACATCTACATGTACATGCATACTCTGCCAATCACATTTAAGTGCCTGGCAGAGGGTCCAACGAACCACATTCACAATTCTCTATTATTCCAATCTCGTATAGCGCGCGGAAGGAATGAACACCTATATCTTTCCGTACGAGCTCTGACTTCCCTTGTTTTATTGTGGTGATCGTTCCTCCCGATGTAGGTCTGTGTCAACAAAATATTTTTGCATTCGGAGGGGAAAGTTGGTGATTGGAATTTCGTGAGAAGGTTCCGTCGGAACGAAAAACGCTTTTCTTTTAATGATTTCCAGCCTAAACCCTGTATCATTTCTGTGACACTCTCTCCCACATTTTGCGATAGTACAAAACGTGCTGCCTTCCTTTGAACATTTTCAATGTACACCGTCAGTCCTATCTGGTAAGGATCCCATACTGTGTAGCAGTATTCTGAAAGAGGACGGACAAGTGTAGTGTAGGCAGGCTCCTTAGTAGGGCTGTGTCTTTCCAATGAAACGTAGTCTTTGGTTAGCCTTCCCCACATTTTCTATGTGTTCTTTCCAATTTAAGGTGTTCGTAATTGTAAATCCTAGGCTTTTAGATTCTACTGATTTATAGTGTAACCGAAGTTTAACGAGTTCCTTTTAGCACTTATGTGGATGACCTCACACTTTTCGTTATTTAGGGTCAACTGCCACTTTTCGTACCATTGAGATATTTTTTTCTTCTAAATCGTTTTGCAGTTTGCTTTTGTCTTCTGATGACTTTATTAGTCGATAAACGACAGCGTCATCTGCAAACAACCGAAGACATCTTCACAGATGGTCTCCCAAATCGTTTATATAGATAAGGAACAGCAAAAGGCCTATAATACTACCATGGGGAACGCCAGACATCACTTTTGTTTTACTCGATGACTTTCCGTCAGTTACTTCGAACTGTGATCTCTCTGACAGGAAATCACAAATCCAGTCACATAACTGACACGATATTCCATAAGCACGCAATGTCACTACGAGTCGCTTGTGTGGTACAGTGTCAAAAGCCTTAAGGAAATCCAGAAATACGGAATCGATCTGAAATCCCTTGTCAATAGCACTCAGCACTTCATGTGAATAAAGAGCTAGTAGTGTTTCACAGGAACGATGTTTCCTAAGCACATGATGACTGTGTGTTACTAAATCGTTTCCTTCGAAGTAATTCATAATGTTCGAACACAATATATGTTCTAAAATCCTGCTGCATATCGACGTTAACCTAATGGGCCTGTAATTTAGTGGATTACTCCTACTACCTTTCTTGATTATTGATGTGACCTGTGCAACTTTCCCGTCTTTGGGTGGGGATCTTTCGTCGAGCTAACGGTTGTATATGATTGTTAAATATGGAGCTAATAGATCAGTTTACTCCGAAAGGAACATAACTGGTATACAGGCTGGGCCAGACTTGCTTTTATTAAGTGATTTAAGTTGCTCCACCACTCCGAGGATATTTACTTCAACGTTACTCATGTTGGCAGCTGTTCCTGATTCGAATTCTGGAATATTTACTTCGTATTCTTTTGTGAAGGTATTTCGGAAGGCTGTGTTTAGTAACTCTGTTTGGCAGCACTGACTTCGACAGTATCTCCATTTGCTATCGCGCAGGGAAGGCATTGATTGTTTCTTGCCGCTAACATACTTCACATCTGACCAGAATCTCTTTGGATTTTCTGCCAGGTTTCGAGACAAAGTTTCGTTGTGGAAACTGTTATAGGCATCTCACATTGAAGTCCACGCTGAATTTCGAGCTTCTGTAAAAGATCACCAATCTTGGAAATTTTGCGTCTGTTTAAATTTGCCATGTTTCTTTCGTTGTTTCTGCAATAGTGTTCTAACCCGTTTCGTGTACCAAGGAGGATCAGCTCCATCGTTTGTTAATTTATTTGTTATAAACCTCTCAATTGCTGCCGATGCTATTTCTTGAATTTAAGCCAGATGTGGTCTATACTTATATTATTAATTTGGAATGAGTGGAGATTGTCTCTCAGGAAGGCGTCAAGTGAATTTTTACCTGCTTTCTTGAATAGGTATATTTTTCGCTTATTTTTTGAGAATTTGGGGAATACAACATTCAGTTTCGCTACGACAACCCTGTGTTCAGTAATCCCTGAATCGGTTTTGATGCTCGTTATTAACTCAGGATTATTTGTTGCTAAGAGGTCAAGTGTGTTTTCACAACTATTCACGTGGTCTCATGAACTAACTGCTCGAAATAATTTTCAGAAAATGAGTTTAGGACCATTTCGGATGATATTTTATGCGTACCTCTGGAATAAAACTCGTATTTTCCACAAACATATTGAGGGTAAATTAAAGTCATCACCAACTATTATCGTATGAGTCTGGTAAGTGTTTGAAATCAAATTCAAGTTTTTTTTTAACCTTTCAGCAACTGTATAATCTGAATTGGGAGATCGCTAAAAGGATCCAGTTATTATTTTATTCCGGTTGCCAACGATGACCTCTTCCCAAACTAACTCACAGGAAGGAACTACTTCAATTTCGCGACAAAAAAATTCTGAAGGTAATGGAGGTAAAGTAGAGGGACCCAGGGCTTATTTACAGCTTGCACAGAAACCAAATGGCAGCAGATGGGTATGAAAGGGAAACAGTGGAAGAGAAAGGGAGGGGACAGCGTTGTAGCATATCCCTGGTGTTATTCAATCCGTACGTTAAGGAAACTGTGAATGAAATCAAGGAGAAATTTGTTGAAGGACTTACAGTTCAGGAAGAAAAAGTTCGAGGTTTGCTGCTAACAGTGAACTTTTCTCGAAGACAGGAAAGGTCTTGGAAAAACAATTGAATGGATGGGCAATGTGTTAGAAGTTGGATGTAAGATGAACATCAAGGCAAGCAACACAAGTGTAATGGAATGCAGGAGAATTAATTCAGGGCATGCTGAGGGAAGTAGGAACTGAGTTACTTAAAGTAGTAGATGACTTTTACTATTATGGCAGTGATATAACAGATTATGACCAAAGAAGGAAATATATGAAATATATACCGGCAATGTTAATAAAAGGGTGTCTGAAGAAGAGAAATTTGTTAATACCGATTGTAGATTTAAATGCTGAAAGTCTCTTCTGATAGTTTTTGTCTGGAATGTAGCCATGTACGAAAATGAACCGTGGACATAAACAGTTCACACAAGAAGGGAATAGCGGCTTTGAAATGTGTCACTGTAGCATAACGCTGAACATTAAATGGTTAGATCACGTAACTAATGTGGAAGTACTGAACATAAATTGGGAGAAAAGAAATATGTGTCATAACTTGACTAAAAGGAGGAAGAGCTTGACAGGATATATTTTGAAACATCGAGTAAAAATTACTGAAGGATACCAAGAGATGAATACGGTAACAAAGTATGTAAGTTGCAGTGGTTGTTCGAAGATGCAGACGCTTGCCCAAGATAGAGTACCGTGGAAACCCACATCAAACGAGTTTTCGGACTGTAGACCGCAACAGCAACAATTTTGCCTATGCATTTACGTTCATACAGAACACCGCAAGCCACCTTATGGTGGGCCGTACCATGCACCATTCCCAGATATTTCATGTAATATTCCATTCGCAAACTGAGCTGGGGAAAAAAGACTATCAATGTGCCTCTGTACGAGCCCTAATTTATCTTGTCTTCGCGGTCCGTACGCGTAATGCACATTTGTGGCAGTAGAATCGTTCTCAGTCAGTTGTAAATGTCTGTTCTCTAAATTGTCTCGTAAGTGTTTGGTGAAAAGAACGTCGTCTTCCCTGAGGAATTCCCATTGCGTTTACAAAACATCTCTGTAACACTTGCCAGTTGATCGAATCTACCGACAACAAATCTAGCAGCAAGGCTCTGGACTTCTTCGATGATTTCGTTTAATGCGACCAGCTGAGTTTCCCAAACACTCGAGCAATACTGAAGAACTGGTCACTCTTCTGTTCCACTCACAGTCTCCTTTCTAGAAGAGCTACGCTTTACTAATACTGTCTCAGTAAACAAAAGCCTTCCCTACTGCAGTCCTTAAATGCTTGTTATATTTCATTTCGCCTTACAACAATTCGCCTACATATTTAATCCACGTGATTGTGTCAAGAAGGTCAACATAAATTCCAGTTTAATTTAATTGAATTTATTGCAAAGATGTTTAGACCTGGTATCTGGAAACTCTAACAGGTCGTACATATTCGTTAATCGTGGTGACATACAACGTTTTAAGTTATGTAGCAAATCATGTTGACAGCAATCTTCGCTGATACTAATGTAGAAATAAAGCCGGATATTTGAAAGATAATAATAAGTTTAAATAATCAACATTAAATAAAGGGCATTATTAACTGAGGATCGAAGTGAATGACTTCCATCTTATATTACAAGATACGTTACTAGCAGCCTCGGAAGAGCTTGAGGTTTTTCGATTAACTCCAACTTTACTTACTTCTAAACCTATTCTTGCTACACTATTCTATATCGCTAACAGTGGTATGTGTGTGTCTCGGCAGTCCTCGATTCTACGCATACCCGTGTGGGTGGCCTTTGCATTCTCTCTCTTCTTTCCTTTTTACTTTTCTTTTATTGTTTGCATATCGCAGTCTAACTGTCTGCAGTCTCTCTCTACCTGAAAAAAAAGAGACTCTCAGAACGACATGACCAGCCGAACCTTCCTCTCCACATTCACAGACTGATGTGTTGCTACGTCCCAGTCGAAGCACATGGTTTAGGTATGGATCACGACCTGTTAACAGCTGCATCATACCTCGAGTAGGCGCAGCGTCGCACAGTTTGGGCCTGTTCCTAGTGCTTGGTAATACGCTATAAACACGCCTTGCCGTACTGCTAGTGTCCCAGTCAGACTACCAATCATCTAAATTCAGGGCTCTTAAATATCGTTTATTAATAACGTGTGTTCCGGTTCCAAATGGTTCAAATGGCTCTGTGCCCTATGGGACTTAACATCTCAAGTCATCAGTCCCCTTGAACTTAGAAACTGCTTAAAACTAACTAACCTAAGGACATCACGCACATCCATGCCCGATGCAGCATTCGAACCTGCGACCGTATCGGTCGCGTGGTTCCAGACTGAAGAGCCTAGAACCGCTCGGCCACTATGTGTTCCTGTGATTTCATACACCTGATCATATTGCTCACGGTCCGTCCAAAAGATTGCTGACCTGTAACGTAGTACGATATCCATCCGGCATATCCCGAGGATTACCAGTAAACCTTCGACCGGTACAAAAGCCCCCTGCGATCCTCAGAATACGCTCCGCTGAATTCGTCTCATATTGTTTTGTAGCTGCCTAATCTAAGACGAGGTGCCCAGCCGCTGGCAGCGAAGCTGACTATGGCGTTGAAGATAGCTTCGTAGTATCATCACACCACACGCAACGGTAATTTGTCGTCAGCACTGCCGGCACGGACAATCTTGTGTATAATTATTTTCCACTTTCTGAGTAACAGATTTTACGTGTTCTACAATGTTTCTTTTCTCGTTTAGAAGAGTGCCTATATATTTGTAAACAGTGCTGCCTTAAACAAATATTCCTTCAAACGTCAGGGAACGATTTCTGGCAAGAGAAAGCATTCCTTTCTCAAACGTGTATCTGGTTTTATAAACACCTACACTTAGTTTGTTCCTCTTACAACAATGCTGCATCCGAATAAGCACATGTTTCATCTTTTCCTCCAGTCTCCCCCTGGAGTATAGAATCAACTACTAGAATGTCATCTGGTTATGCTACAACAGCTACAATAACATATAACCTGTATAGTAGATGTAATATGGGTTCAGTACCAAGATCCCAGAGCAATGGACCACTTATGGAGCCTTGAGGACAGCCTTGGTAACCTTTTTGATTACCTTTCTCTGCTCCGCAAGCCATGGACGCTACAGTGATTTAAAAAGCCCTTGTACACACATTTTCGGACCCTGAGAGCTATAAGGCATACGAACGTCGCAGGTCACCAAAGACTGTCAAATTATCCTGCAGTGTCAGTCATTGGCGTGACAGCAAACTTCGCTGTCGAATTTTCTACACTCTGAAGAAATCTATTAATCGCTCCATCTATAGACTTCCTTTTTCTGAAGCCATGTTGACACTGGTTGAGACGCAAGAGCTCTCTGCGCGCCTGCAACCGTTCACAGAGCAGACGTTGCTGAACTTTTGCCGAGACGTTTAATAAGCAAACAGGTCCATAGCTTTTCGGTAATGCCGCTTTTTTATCGTTCCTTTTTCGTTCATTACTGGTTTAGATGGTTTCCATATTTCCCGGATTCTACCTATTCGTAAAACCTCGTATAGGAATGCTGTTAAATCTAGCACTATCTGTGGACCTACCATCGGCACGGATTCAGAGTATACGCCATCCAGACCAGGTGCGTTTGGAGTTTCGAGCTTCTTAATTGCGACAGCAATTTCTTCTTGACCAGACCGTATCACCAACATCTGACTGTCATATTCGTTATTTACTGCATTTATAAGTTGTGCGTGTATCTCAGCGTCTGTGTTATCGTCAGGAGGCTGGGCAGTTAGCAGATATTCTGGTGACTTTCTCCGTCCAATCGTCATTGAACTATCCACCTTACGAATTGCGGACATGATAGTAGTTCCCTTAACCTTTTCAGTCAACAATTTATTCAGTCTTCGGCAGATGTCAAATTGCAGGTGTATTCCTTCAGTTTCCTGAATCAAAGTTTTGAAGCGCGTCTTAATAGCCCTGTATTCATGGAGCCTACTACTGCACTCCGATTGCCCTAGAGTATGTTCGTTCTTCTTCTCGATCGTACCCTTCACCTCAGAGTGGAAAGTTCAAGGATCTAAGGGATCGTAGTCTGATTGTTTACCATTTTCTTAGGAATATAAATGACCTGTGCTCTTTGCAAGAGCTCAGTTAGTAATTGAGCACCCACATCTACATGAAACGGAAGAGAATCTACTCTAAATACATCTCAATCAGATTTAGTGATGCCTAACTCAATTCTGCTTTGCTCGGCTTGTCTTCTGTATTATTGTCATTTCCATCTTCGACTATAATTCTATTATGGCCACTGTATGTTAGGTACTGGAGCACTTGTCAACTATTAATTTTAGCTGCTGACATGCGGTTTGCTAAAGTGACATCTATGTTAGTAACTACACCAGCTTATTGTTCGAATGTACTCGGCTGGTCTTCCAGATTTAAAACAATGAGCTGTAGTTCCTGTATTGCTTCCTTTAGTACATCCCCTCGTTCGTCAGTTTGCCTACTGTGCCACAGAAATGATTATGCATCTATTGTCACAAGGAAACACGCAACCTGTCTATATAGAGAAACCGCTCTGACTTTACCTGTATAAGGTACGATAGGGTGAGAGTAATGCATGCTTACTACAACCCACTTTGTCTGGAGTGCTTCCCTTCTATTGTGACCCTGTGCTTGTCCAACAGCGTTGCCACCTTGGGTCACACTGTATTTCCATTTGTAACGACCGTGGCAGTCATTCCCTCATCGTGGCCAGTACCTGTTACTATATCCGCACGAAAATGTGGGAGCTCATTCTTCCTACAGTATGGTTCTTGCAAACAAAACATATTAACACTCAGCTGGTCAGTCAGTTTTCGTATTTCAGTCATTGTCAATTTACATCGAGCAGCATTTATCTGTACTATGTTTATCCTTTTACGTGTTTCGATTGCCAACAAAGCTCTTCGGAGAAGGAAGGCCTGGTTCAAAGATAAAGCGTCCAAACCCTTATATAAAATCCACGTATTAATGCTCAGTGTCGAATGGTTCTTTTACTCTCTTAAACGCCTGTCAAAGGAGGCCACATAATTATTTAAACTCAATGCATATGTTATTTACTCTCAAAAGAATTCTGGTGTAGGATACGTAATAGTTTTCCTTTCTGATGACCACCTCTGAAAATATGTCTTAGAGCAACCTGTAACACACTGGGAGCCTCCAAACTACTTAATAAGACATTCACCAAAACTATTAGAAGTAGAAGAGAAACAGAACAGCGAGAAAACATCACAACTTGGGGTCAAGAAGTACACGAAGTTAAGGAACTTTGTTATCTTGGAAGCAAAACGACCCATCAACCCATCTTGGACGAGGCAAGAAGGACATATAAAGCAGAGTAGCACAGGAAAAGGAGGCGTTCCTGGACAAAAGAAATCAACTGGTAACAAACGTATGTCGTAAGTTGAGCACGAAATTAATGAGGATGTACGTTTGTAGCACCGCATGGTACAGAAGTGAATTATTTCCTGTGAGGAAACCGAAAACGAAGAGAATCCAAGGTTTCGCGACGTGTGCGATAGAAGAATGTTGGAAAGTAGGTGGACTGAGAAGGAATGAGGATATTCACATCTACATCTACGGGATTACTCTGCTACTCACAATGAAGTGCTTGGCAGAGGGTTCAGTGAACCACCTTCAGGCTGTATCTACACCGTTCCACTCCCGAGCGGCACTCGGGAAAAACGAGCACTTAAATTTTTCTGTGCGAGCCCCGATTTCTCTTGTTTTATCGTCATGATCATTTGTCCCTATGTAAGTTAGTGCCAACAGAATGTTTTCGCAATCGGTGCAGAAAACTGGTGATTGAAATTTCATTAGGAGATCCCGTCGCAACGAGGAACGCCTTTGTTTTACTGATTTTCATCTCAATTCACGTATCATGTCTGAGACACTATCTCCCCTATTTCGCGATATTACAAAACGAGCTGCCCTTCTTTGTACTTTTCCGATGACATCCGTCAGTCCCACTTGATGCAGATGCCACACCGCACAGCAATACTCCAGAATATGGCGGACAAGCGTGATGTAAGCAATCTCTTCAGTACACCTTTTGCACCTTCCACGTGTTCTGCCAATGAATCGCAGTCTTTGGTTTGCTCTACCCACAATATTATCTATGTGATCGTTCCAATTTAGGTTGTTTGTAATTGCAGGCCCTAAGTATTTAGTTGAATTTACAACCTTCAGATTCGTGTGACTTACAGCGTAATCGAAATTTAGCTGATTTCTTTCAGTACTCATGTGAATAACTTCACACTTTTCTTTATTCAGGGTCACTTTTCGCACCATACAGATATCTTATTAAATCATTTTGCAAGTCGCTTTGACCATCTGATAACTTTACAAGAGGTAAATGACAGCATCAACTGAAAACAGTCTAAGTAGGCTACTCAAATTGTCTCCTATGCGGTTAATATAGATCAGGAACAATAGAGGGCTTATAACACTTCCTTGTGAAACGCCGGATATTACTTCTGTTTTACTCGATGACTTTCCGTCTATTACTACGAACAGTGACCTTTCTGGCAGACCGAGCGAGGTGGCGCAGTGGTTAGACACTGGACTCGCATTCGGAAGGACGACGGTTCAATCCCGCGTCCGGCCATCCTGATTTAGGTTTTCCGTGATTTCCCTAAATCACTCCAGGCAAATGCCGGGATGGTTCCTCTGAAAGGGCACGGCCGACTTCGTTCCCCATCCTTCCCTAATCCGATGAGACCGATGACCAAGCTGTCTGGTCTTCCCCAAACCAACCAACCAACCAACCTTTCTGACAGGAAATTACAAATTCAGGCGCACAACTGAGGCGATACTCCGTAGGCAAGCAGTTTGGTTAGAAGACGCTTGTAAGGAACGGTGTCGAAAGCCTTCTTGAAATCTGAAAGTATGGAACCAATTGACATCCCCTATCGATAGCACTTATTACTTCATGAGTGTAAAGAGCTAGTAGAGTTTCACAAGAACGATATTTTCTGAATCCGTGCTGACTATGTGTCAATAATTTGTTTTCTTCGAGGTACTTCATAATGTTCGAATACAGTATATGTTCCAAAACCTTACTCCAAATCGACGTTATTGATATATGGCTGTAATTCAGCGGATTACTCCTACTTCCCTTTTTGGGTATTGGTGTGACTTGAAGAATTTTTTAGTCTTTAGGTACGGATCTTCCTGTGAGCGAGTGGTTGTATATAATTGCTACATATGGTGCTACTTTATCAGCATACTCTGAGAGGAACCAGACTGGTATTCAATCTGGACCGAAGGGCTTGTCTTTATTAAGTGATTTAAGCTGCTTTGTTTCACCGAGGATATCTACTTGTATGTTTCTCATCTTGTCAGTTGCTCTTGATTGGAAGTCAGGAATATTTACTTCGTCTTCTTTGGTGAAGGAGTTTCGGAAAACCGTATTTATTAACTCTGCTTTAGTGGCACTATCATCAGTGACTTCACCGTTGTTATCGCGCAGTGAAGGTATTGATTGCGTCTTGCCACTGGTGTTCTTTATGTATGACCAGAATCTCTTTGCGTTTTCTGCCAGATTTCGAGACATAATTTCGTTGTGGAAATTGTTAAAAGCATCTCGCACTGAAGTAGGCGCCATATTTCGAACTTCTGTAAAACTTTGCCAATCTTGGGGATTTTGCGTTCTTTTAAATTTGGCATGCTTTTTTCGTTGCTTCTGCAATAACGATCTGACCCATTTTGTGTACCATGGGGGATCAATACCATCACTTTTTATTTTATGTGGTATATATCTCTCAATTGCTGCCGATACTATCTCTTTGAAAACATTCCTGACATTTTCTATACTTACATGATCAGATCGGAAGGGGTGAATACTGTCTCTTCAAAAGGTGTTAGTGCATTTTTATCAGCTTTTTTAAACAGATATACTGTGCGTTTCCTTTTCTCCGCAAAATAGAGGAAGAAAGGAACATAAGGAAAACGCTGACAAAAAGAGTGGACAGAATGGTAGGACACGTTTCGAGACATAAGGAAACGAATTCCATGGTGCTAATACAACAAATAATTGAGAATGTGTGCCGAATATGTTTCTCTGAGATGAAGAGATTGGTACAAGAGAAGAAATCGCGGTGAGCCGCCACAAACCAGTCAGTAGAATGATGGAAAATGGAAGAAGAAGATAACTGGTACGAGATTAGGACTCCACGGGTATTTTCAGTTCCAGTAAAATCTGTTGCATAAATTAAATTACTGAAATCAGTGCGATGTAAAAGGTTTAATCTTTTAAGTGGGCATAACGGATACATCCGGCCCTTGGCACGTTCGCTCTCAGTTCAATTAATATATCGGACCACAGCAACCTGTCGCTTGTAGCTAATGGGAATGATGAGTTCAAAGCCGAGACATACTGTGACGTTGTTACTAAAGTTTCATCCTACATCAGTTAAAATAATGCATTCTCAAAGTTTTAACGATTTTCAATGTTTTTACTGCCATGGACACAAATTGTGGCAGCTCCAGAAGAAAAAACTGCATTTCGAGTTGTTTTGGAGTTCGCTAACGATTTTCATGGAAAGAATTATTGAATTTACCTCTACACCTGGTATATTAGTTCAGATTACGGTGACCAACAGACGAGAAAGCAAGCGGTGTTTTCGACACAATGTAGGAAAACAAAAAGAGTTCCTTTACGTCACTGAATATGAAAAATTGAAGGAGGGTAACTATTTAACAGCGTACGTCAGCTAGCAGATATTAGTAAAACAGAACCGCAAAAGAGATGTCGTGATGGTCAGCACGTTTCGTGACAATGCATTGCATAAAGTAAACTCAAAATTTTTTTGCATTTGTGGTAAATATATGAGACGCGTGGCTAGAAGTAGATCACAGTTGCAAAACTATCAAGTGGCCAGGAGCAGCTTGAAAAAAGTTATCAGTCCATCACAGAAGTTAAGTGCTGGGTTGTTTTCCAGTTGTCTTGTATTAGGTTCAGGATAGGGTCTGGGGTACCTGCAACATGCACACACACTCACAACAGTGTAATTGGGCTAGGGGTTTGCAATGGGATAAAACAGTTCCTCAGACATAATTCCTATATGGGACATACATCTTGAATGTTTTATGTATATAAGAAGTAGTGACAGCCGCAGTTTATCAGTATTCTATGTTATCAACACATCTGACTGGTAAAAATGCATATCGCCTTTGCTCTGTGTTTATGAAGCCAAATTTTGCAATAATCAGTAAGCATAAAGCTGTATTTAAGATAGCTGAAGTCAATACCCTCTCCTGTGATTTACTGTACTGTAATTGTAACACACCCCACGTCTACCATAATCCATGTGTTTCAGTGCATATAAGAGGTGACCTTGACTGATAGTATTTTACGGACATAAGTCTCTCTGGGTATATTTGGAAGACGAGGAAGAAGTGAACCTGCAAATACTTTGTAGATACTTTTGACAGTGAGAGTGAATCTAAATCATCGTTGGACACCAAAGAAACCAAGTCGTGTGGTAGGACAAGAAAAGAAATATTCTTGTACAAAATCTTTATTAATTATTGCATAGACATACATAAGAAATGTGAAAATAACTGAACACGAAAGGGCAATACGGGATGTCTGCATTAACTGTAAATTCTGATGGAAAGTGGCCAAACACTGGTGTACATGCAGCTAATGATAGAATCGAGGGTGTCTCTACATTAGTGGATATACGAGAGATTTGTTTATAAACTTTTCTTCCCAGATGAATTAGCTTAAAGTAAGGTTCGTTATATTGTATCAACATGCTGTGGACTGGATATTGTGGAAGATTTGGCGGAAACATTTCCCATGATGGAAAGTTATAAACTGCTACTCGAAAAAGCAAGGCTTACAAATTACTTTAATTTTTTGAATCTCTGCGTATTAGTCTAATTTATTATGAGTATCCAGTTATACTGGCACCTGATGTGATGTATATAAGGATCATATCAATCTATACCACATCAACAACAGCCTGAAGATGGCGCATTGAAGCGCTGAAACTGATTGTAACAAAATAAAGTAAAATCATAAGAACGGCTGTAGGTGTTTTATTTTGTCGCAATAGTAAACGGCCGTCTTCCCAGAGACCTCCTGCCAATAGCATGGACATACAAAAACAATATTCCGCATGTCGTTAGCCATGTGTCTACATCCTGCCCTCGGACATCCATTATGTATAATGGCGTTCGTTGGACACATTTTACTTTAAACTCGCTTGCCCGGTGTCACCGGATAAACACGATACTACAGTGGCTATGATATTCCGAATTACAGTGAAAAATTCTCTCGGACATGCATACATGTCCTAAGGAACAGGCACTTCGACGACTACAGCCGTTATGAAATGCAAGAAATTTATTCACAGTTGCGAATATGGACAACCATCAGCTGTATAATAGAATGACGACAGTGAAAGCCTCTACCTGACCGGAACTCAAAACCGGATTTCCGGCTTATTGCGAGCTGTCACCTTATCGTTTGATTATCCGAGCAGAACTCATGGCCAGGCCCGAACTACGATAGATCGTGAGCCACGTGTCTAAATCCTGTACCCGTACGTCCACTATGTACGAGGGTCAGTCAATAATTAAAGAGACAAAATGGTCTGGGGAAAAACTGTTAGTAGGGCAAGTTTGATACTCTCGTGGCTATGAGTTGGTATCACTAGGATGAGTCCTGATCAGCTGATGTATAAAAATTGTTTTGTTTTTAACGTCAAAAATACATCTCAAGATGGCGAGTCCGCTTCAAACGTCCACATATGTTGAACAACGTTCTGTTATTCGTTTTCTTTCTTGCTGAAGGCGAGAAACAAGAGAATATATACTATAGACTGTCTTAAGTTTATGATGAGCGTTGTATAAATAGATAAAATTTTTACAAGTGTGTAGAGCAGTTCAAAAGTTTTCTCGACTCAGTGACAGACCAACACCGTTCTGGCCGACCTGTTGCAGTTTCCACTCCCTCACTTGAAAGTCGAATTGATGACATTATTCGTGCCGACCGCCCTTGTGACCGGGAAATGATAGTTGATAAGGTTCAAGTTAGTGCTGACACAGTTCATAACATCATCTGTAACAAGCCGAAGTACCGCAAAGCATGTACAAAATGGGTCCCAAAGGAGTAGACGCGGCTACACTAGGAAACTAGGTTGAGAGTGTGCACAGAGCTAATGGAACGTTATGAAAGAAAAGGTGAGCACTTCTTCAGCAAACGTTTAACTTTTGATGAAACTTGAGTTCACTATTATGAGTCACAATCAAAAAGACAAAGCATCGAGTGGAAGCACACCAACTCAGGAGTTAAGAAAAAATTCAAAGCCAAGCATCTGCAGGAAAAGTCATGTTGACGTTGTTTTAGAATGCTGAAGGTCAAGTTTCTTGTGATTATCTCGAAGAGCAGCGTAGAATGTCCAGCCAATATTACTCCTATTTGCTTTTAAACAAGATGAAGCCAGCCATGAGAGAGAGACGTCGTGGATCTGAGAGGAGAGGTGTGATTCTCCAGCAAGACAACGCAAGTCCTCATATTGCTCATCTAGCCCGTGAAACCATCGACAAAATGGGCTGGGAAAGACTGCCTTACAGTCCTCATTTAGCACCTAGTGATTCCCATTTGTTTAGTGCAGTGAAGGAGGCATTACGTGGGAAGAGGTTGCAGGACAACGAGGACGTGAAAAATTTTGTCGGAAATTGGTTCAAACATCAAGATAAAGAGTTCTTTGCAGCCGGAATAAAAAACCTTGTAGCCCGTTGGAATAAGTGCATAAATGTTCAAGGGTATTATGTTTAAATGTAGGAAAAGTATTGTTTCGTAAAAATAACCGTTTTTTTATTTCTACAGACCAATTAGTCTCTTTTATCATTGAATGACCCTCGAATATTCCCATACAGAGGAGGCATTTTCCTTGAAAGTCAGCTGCTCCGTGCCGGCGGATAAATGCGATACTGCAGTGCTTGTGTAATCCCCAATTACGATGCAAAGTTCCTTCGGACAAGGACGCATCCATGTCCGAAGATACTCGAACTGCAGCGACTACAGCCGTTATACAATACACGAAATACATTTGCAGTATATTCTCGGCAACAAATAGGTTCAATGGCTGTCTGGACGTGATGATATACTCACATCAAATACTCGTTTCCTTATTGAAGCATTTCAATGTATTACAACCATGTAACCATGATCCCTTAATCGGAACAGCATTACGACCTAATACAGGAAGAACGTAACGGACTGCTGGTAATAAGCTCCTGATTCGGCTACATACATAGCTGTAGTAGAAATAATCAAAGTAGATCCATGGCACGACAGACAGAAGATATATACTTGCATAGCTCTGAGCCCAGGTGATCCCATCGTTTGACAGAACTTTACAAACCACGAAATTGTCAGCGGAATTTGAGGGAAACTTTAACGTCTACATCTGTACTTAAGCTACATTATATTGGGTGGCAGAGGGTAGTTATGGTATATACATAACTTTTTAATAATCCTACCTGATAATGGTCCGACTGATGAACAATACTCAAGAAATGCCGAACGAGTCTTTTGAAAACCACTTCTCTTGTGGAAGAGGTAATTCCCTTCAGATTGTTCCAGGATATCTTAGATACTCCTCTGCTTCTCTGTGACAATTTTTTAATTGGTCTTGCCTGTTTAGTCCATATATGACAGCTATTCTGTGGTATTTTCCGGTTGTTATTGTATCCAATGTTCTATTGCCAAACTCATAACCTATGCACGTGCAGGACATTATATTTATTTACTTGCAATGTCAACTAGACCAATCGTGAACTACAATGAGATTTTCACTCTGCAGCGGAGTGTGCGCTGATATGAAACTTCCTGGCAGATTAAAACTGTGTGACCGACCGAAACTCGAACTCGGGACCTTTGCCTTTTGCGGGCAAGTGCTCTACCATCTCAGCCACCGAAGCACGACTCACGCCCCGTACTCACAGCTTTACTTCTGCCAGTACCTCATCTGCTACCTTCCAAACTTTACAGAACCTCTCCTGCGAACCTTGCAGAACTAACACTCCTGAAAGAAAGGATATTGCGGAGACATCGCTTAGCCACAGCCTGGGGGATGTTTCCAGAATGAGATTTTCACTCTGCAGCGGAGTGTGCGCTGATATGAAACTTCCTGGCAGATTATAACTGTGTGCCCGACCGAGACTCGAACTCGGGACCTTTGCCTTTCGCGGGCAAGTGCTCTACCATCTGAGCTACCGAAGCACGACTCACGCCCGGTACTCACAGCTTTACTTCTGCCAGTACCTCGTCTCCTACCTTCCAAACTTTACAGAAGCTCTCCTGCGAACCTTGCAGTTCTGCAAGGTTCGCAGGAGAGCTTCTGTAAAGTTTGGAAGGTAGGACACTTTGGAAGGTGGGAGACTTTACAGAAGCTCTCCTGCGAAGCTTGCAGTTCTGCAAGCTTCGCAGGAGAGCTTCTGTAAACTTTGGAAGGTAGGAGACGAGGTACTGGCAGAAGTAAAGCTGTGGGTACCGTGCGTGAGTCGGGCTTCGGTAGCGCAGATGGTAGAGCAGTTGCCCACGAAAGGCAAAGGTCCCGAGTTCGAGTCTCGGTCGGGCACACAGTTTTAATCTGCAAGGAAGTTTAATCCTGAACTGTTGGCATGTCTTCCCGCGTTTCGATACGGTTGTCTGTTGCAACATTCCTGTAGACAACAGCTTCGTCTGACAAACGCCCCGGACAGCTTACGACGTTATCCTCTACGTCATTTACATACAGAGTATTGCAAACATCAATAGCTCTGTAGAGCTCCCCTGGGCTACATCTATCGATTTTTTCCCTTTAAGTTACAACTATTATTACCGTTTGCTAGAACGTCCTGAAACCAGCCATTTGATCTGCTACTCGTTAAGCTTTTATCAATGGCGTTTCGCGCAGATTTTTCTAGGGGTTCACTGGAAGGTTGTCGACAAAGTTTCAAATGACTAACACACATGGTTTAATAATAGTAAAAAAGAACTTCTCTACGGAAATACATTTACTTTACGATTGACTTTGTCTCGAATAATCCATTCTCCGCTCATTAAGATCAGAGAATCTGTCAGTGGAGCATTCATTCAATTCATTGAATTCTACAATGCTGTTGACAATGTCCTACTCGATTGAGAGCGCTGCTACTGCTCTTAGCAGCTGCTGACTCACAGCACGAAGCAGAAAACCTTCAGGTCCGCGTCAGACGATGTCGCCGGTATGGTAACAGTCACTTTCAGGAGTTTCGTTGTCTGACTACAATATTTCTGCAAATCATTTAAGAATAGGGATTGCAGAAATTTCTAAACTAATTCCTCGTGTTTGATATCAGAACTTTTGTTCTCAGTTTATTGCCTTCAAGGATGGGATTTACTTTGCAAGACGCCTGTAGCAATGTTTGCAGAAAGTGACCTGCATACAACACACACTTTTCGGAATTAACTAAATTTGCAGCTACGACATATCTGGTAAATTAAAAGCTTTCAGCAACTTGAGCGACAATTTTATCTCACACTTCTTTCGAAAAAGCCGTTTTTTAGTTCATTTTCCTGTCCACATCTCTGTGCAAGCTGCAGCAGCTCTCAGAATGTGGAAATCAGATACGTTAGCTCGATTATATTTTTGCAGTCTCCTTCCCCTTGTTGTACACACAGTGGCTCAACTATTCATTTTTGTAATTGGCTGTACAATGCTGCAATGTTGGCACAGTGGGATTGTAATTACAGGCAACCAAAATTGAAATGCTATTGCCTTCATTTCAGACGTTGCACTGTTGCTGAAATAATTATAGTGGTTTGTCGAGATGGAATCTCAGTTTTCACCAGGCATTCTACAAGTCACTATTTTCATACACAACTTGCACAGTCCTTGATTTAAAATTCCACCTTGAGTAGGAAACATGGCAGACTTTCTTACTCAGTATGTCAATTACACACTGTGAAGAATGTAGGAAAGACTAAGAATCTCACTAAAGTCAACGAAATATCTTCTAACGTCCCTATTTGGCTCTCTGCATAGGTTAAAATCAGATCCTGCGTTTCGGCATAAAAGTGAACTACATGGGCAAGTTCAAAATGTTTATTCAGAAGAGTCTATGCACCTGAAAGACGACCACTCGTGACACCTGTGCAATTGTAGCTCTGAGAAATAACTATACTCTGATTTCTCTAAGCGATTATCCTAAAGTTTTTGAACTCTGTTCGCGAGGTGTCTTGAATGTCAAAGACCTTGCTACAGATATCACGTTAGAGGAAACATATCTGACTATTATGATAAAAAGTGAAATTGTTGAAATCTCATTGTCCTACCTGCGCTAAATGGTACAGAATCAGTGACAGCAATTTTCTTTTTTGCTCTGACACAGTAAACATCCATCATACAAGAAAGAATAAAATTTTCAATATGTTTACATGTGTCTTTGAAAACAGCAGCCTTCTAAAGATGATCGTTACTTACAGTATCAGGTCCAGCAGTGAAACCTAAATGAAATCTAGAAGACGTTGGGAAATTCCTGGATTTGATGAGTTGCTGCATCCATAATTTCCAAGATGTGCAAGCTCAGAAACACAATAAACTACAACAGATCATAGAGTGTGTAACGATATTGGCGAATCTGATCATTGTGCCTAGAACCTGTGTATCGGGAGAATGACTGATGCATGCACAGTGACAGATGGTCTGGAAGCGGGTTCATTCGGGTACGTAGTTCCAATTTTCATCCACCAGAGAACAGTAGGTCAAGACCACGTTTTTGCGAATTATTCTGTTTATTTCCTGAAGCCCTTATGTTTATTTATCTCTGTACAGTTTTGTATATGCTTTTAGTAGTGTCAGTGATGCGCGAATGTGGTCTAAAGTAAACATGTAGATCACTGCTCTGCTGAAGGACGTTGTACGATGGGGAATTTTTTAACATAATATGTCAAGTCAGTTTATGATAAAAGGAAAGCTAATTCGAGTGCAAATGAAAATAGTTAATAACTTAAAAGATAAACAAAATATCAGAATGCTAAATATTTATTTCGGGAAAAAGTACAGTTCGAAAGCATGTTATTTGTTGATTGGTTGGTCATGAAAAGCGCGGACTAACAAGAGAGAATAATGTTTTTCTATTGGCCTTAAAGAAAACTGACCAATCAGAACAGAGAATTCTTCGTTCCTCATTTCTCTTGGAGATACAGAAAGCTTTCAGCAGTATAGAGTACTCAGAGCACAACCTTTCAATGGTACGGTCGTGTGTAGTAAGAGCTCCGAAGTAAGTTATAATTTGCCGGTTATCGTTGTGCTACACTCCTCAAAAGTGCTTTAAGGTGAAGGCAATGTGCTTTTTAGAATGTACGGATTTTTAAGCAATTTACTGTATGAGAAAAGACAGTAATTCCTCGTGGCATATTGAGCAGATTGGTGACTAAAAACTTGCGTGCATTAGACACCGAAAACTTAATAGCATGGCGAGCATTTTCATTTAAGAACAATCCGTGCTTAGTGCTTAGTAGATTTCGGGAAATACGTAAAGATAAACTTGCTAACGTGAATGAAAGTATTTTACGCATCCTGTGTTAAGATTAGCACGGTCTTAGAAGTGTACGTGTACAAAATCAATGTTAAGAATATAGCAATGATTTGCCAGTACTTCCACCTTTCACTCGAAATTAAGTCCTTTTCCCGATTCTTGAAATAGTTACGTAGTATGCTGCCCGGTGCGAATTGAAATACCGTAGGATTCTGCTCGGCTTTCATACCGCCGATCTGCTGCAGCGAGTTCACTGGTAGCTGCAGGTAAAGGACGGAAGGAGCCGCGCCGCCGCAGTATCTTCCCACTGGCTGCCTACAAGCTCTATCTAGTTGTTGTGTAGAACCACTTTCCCTAAAATATTGTGATCTGGACAAATACGTCTTTTTTTCTTTTTGTCTTCTGTGACAAATGTCTGAAATCATCAACGCCTCATAACTAAGTACTTTTCTGTCATAGAGGCAGAAGAATTGATGATTTTAAATTTAAAATTTTTATGTACTGTAGTTTTCTGTCAGATGAATATTTCTGTGGGATCCACTGCTCCGCTTGCCACAAGACGAACCGACGCTTGCTCGTACTTTGTTTACTAAACGAGAGTGCGACAGGACGAAGTGAAGGAAAACAGCATTAACATGGGTCTCGTTCTCTTCTGCTCTATCTCTTATTGACGATGATATTGAACTGAATGTCTCTGGATGTCTGTTTGTGCAATCCGTAATGATTTTTGTAGAAAATCTTCCTCGATCTCGAAGAAGGTCGTAATGCGTGATCATAAAACATGTTCCACATTTCCAGAACCGAACGGAGTCAGTGATATAGGCCAATTACTATGTGTGTTTGTTGAAAACGCGGTTGACCTGCCCTTTTTTCCAGACGGTTAGGGCCTTTCGTTGGCCAACTAACTACGAGAAGTTGCTGTTCAAAGAGGAGCTATGACCAGTACTGCATTCTTCGGCTGCGTATATTCCTGTGTGTGATTTCTGTTCTAAAGGTACTAGAAATTTGCGTACAGTAAACGTATCCCATGGCTCACCACATGTAAGTTCTCATAGCGTGGTAGTAAGGAACTGGTGTGATTGAAAGTGGGCATTAATGTTAGACTGGAAAAGTTAATTTGAGCCATTGCTTCTTGGATTATTCACTTGTTAGTAAGTTGGCAACACCAGTGATCGTTTCAAATACAGCAGCATTTCGTAAAAAAAAAAAAAATGCTCTGAGCAGTATGGGACTAAACTTCTGCGGACATCAGTCCCCTAGAACACACATCCATGCCCGAGGCAGGATTCAAACCTGCGACCATAGCGGTAGCGCGGTTCCAGACTGTAGCTAATAGAACCGCTCGGCCACCCCAGCCGGCAGAATTTTGCACAAAAGCAACGAAATTTAAAGCTTAGCGCTGTGCGGTGAATAGAGGAACGAGTTTATTGGTATAGAGCCCTCCGACAACATACACCCAAAGCGAAAACTATGAGAACGGCAAAACTGGATGCGTCTCGGAGGGACATATATTCCTCATCAGACGCCTCCCGTATTACAAGCATGGAGATATCTACCGCCAACAGGATGAAACGGAAAAGTGTATCAACTGCAGAGGCTGATGCTTGTTTCAATAGACAACATTCTGTTGGCACGATACAATCATCGTCAGTCACTGCAGTGCAGAACTGCAGTACTATGGCGTTAATTTAACGAGTAAAGTAATCTGACTTGGGAAAGAGAGAATGCAAGTGATGTGACAAAACAGTAATTGTCTCGACCTGAAACTACCATATCACCTGTCGGGCTTGAACTGTGACGTATTGGTGTTGTGGCGGGTGACGTCACACGTGTGCGGAGCGTTGGTTTGTTTTCGTTAGGGACGTTTGTATTGTCACCTTATGCTGTGTTTGTAGTCTATATTGGATATATACATAGTGGTGCCAATTTTGATGGAATGAGCATGTTACTGGATCAACCAGTTTAGTTACTTAAGAGAAAGATGAGTTTACGGTGTTCTCAGCTTACGCTCCTAATAAACTAGAGTTTAAACCTTATCTTTGATTGTCTTGGTAACATGAGTACACAGTGATTACAACTTATGTGAACTTCGGCACATATTTTTTTCAAGGGTCATCCAACCTGTAATGTAATGAAATTAATAACTTAGCGAATACTAATAGTAATATTACTGAAATAAGGGACGCTGATAGATCGACAATAAAGAAAAACGAATGACTTCAGAAAGTTATGGTAAATGAAGACTGGTTATTCTAACGTAAAGTGTAAAGAACGTGATGTTAGTAATTGAAAGCAATGTACAAAGATGTAGCAGAACTAGTTGAGTTGGGTTGCCTACAGAATGAATTCGCCAGATCCAGTTTAGCGCGTAACAACTCACACAAAAAGTATTTACGAGTAATTTCAGCGATTTTGCAATTATCTGTAGAGCTGTATTGGTGAACACATGTTACTGCATTTTGTCCATCTCGCAATTTAAACCTTTCTGTATCGGTATTGGAGTATTCGTTGTTGTTACCATATTTCGTTAACTTTCGCGATATTAGCTACCTGTACTGGTATTATTTTGTCACTTTCTATACTGATATTTCTTTTTGTTTTCTGAATTGGTGTCCGGCTTTTAAGTTAGTTTATATTTATAGAGTGATATCTTCGATACCAGTTGAATTTATCCAATATGATGCTTTACTTTTGCATTTTCGATGCAGACCTCTGCATGCTATTCTTCATCGTATTCTTCCGGTTGTTTTGTTTTGTATACGCCAGTATTTTTGGGGCTCTGTGGCTTTTACTTGAGAATATAACTCCCCAGATTCCCCTTAAGGTCCAATATTTATTATTTCGAATTTTTAAGATTCTGAATTGATTTTTACACTTTGGTTTTATAGGAACTGTTGAATGTGACGTCCTAATCGCCATTTTTAAATCAAAGTTGTGTTGCATCTAGAGGCTAGTGATGATGTTATTTATCAAAGTGGACGGGTGTTATTAAAGGCTCTCGTCTTCCCCAATAATTCACCATACTTGAGACACAGTGCCCTACCCCCGGCCGCGAGAGTTCGCCCCTGTTTGGTCTTCGGAGGGGAGGGGCGCACACAGCGCCGGCTGTCACCTCCACAAGAAATCACGCCGGCCACAGCTGTTATTCAGTTTAATAAAGACGTAACGCGTTTTTACGTCGCAGGCTGACAGTTATTGGACGGGTGAAGTAAATGCATCGGTTAAACGCTCGAGCGATGTGATGTGGTGCTGTAACGACAAAACAACACAAGTTTTCACCCCAGATGTAAGCATTCCCATTATACAGTAGTAGGCAAGCATAAGTTCTGTACATTCTGTAATTTCCTGCAGGCGATATTATCGAGTGCGCTGCTGCCAAGGCACCCATGTTGATTAGTTTGATTCTGTTTAGAGGGATGATAACAGAATATCTTGTAGTAGTGAATCCTGTCGTACGTGTTCTACAGATGAGCAGGATGAAGCCAGAGCATTGTCGACTTGGACTACTCTTACATGGGCTGAGTTACTTACGAGAGTGTATACTGTGGAAAGTCATTTAGACTTCTTATGCGAATTTTGTGGATTGTCACCGGGAGACGTGTGTAGTACGATCAGGAAAAACATGTAGTTCATTAAATGCCAACTGACGATACATCAGGGTATTATTTTGGTCCCGTCCTGTGTTGAAGAACACACGCTACTAGTCACTGTTACAGAAAGTTATTTAAGTACAATTACTGTTGGCGATTACTTTGATTTTTGCAGTGTTATGTGTTATGTGATTGTTGTGAAATTTACAAAATGCAGTAGCTTTGTTTTCACAGTTTGGTTTAGGAGGCCAAAAGTTTCCTTGTGAGACGCTCACAGTTTCTCTGAGAGATAGCTACAGAGTATCCGACAAACGCAGAGGAGGAGTGCTCCAAGCTGCAACTGATTTGGAAATTATTGTATAGTGCGAAATACTTTCACACTCGACAGCAAGGCCGGCCGGGGTGGCCGAGTGCTTCTAGGCACTACAGTTGGAACCGAGCGACCGCTACGGTCGCAGGTTAAAATCCTGCCTCGGGCATGGATGTGTGTGATGTCCTTAGGTCAGATAGATTTAAGTAGTTCTAAGTTCCAGGGGACTGATGACCTTAGCAGTTAAGTCCCATAGTGCTCAGAGCCATTTGAACCATTTTTTTCGACATCAAGACGTCTCAACATTCCATTTACTGTGATGGAATCAGGAACTGTTCGCAGGAAAAGTAGTTATATATGACAGAATTAACGAATAATAACTCACTACGCGTACATAGTGTTGTTAAGTAAAAGTGCAATAGTATTTGTTACATGGGACTTTTTCAGATTCTAGTAAAATAATACAAATAAGTGTAGCCATTCTGAAACTAAGACCGTATTTGAGCTCATAAATCCAACGAAGAAAGGTTCTCAAGCTGTACTGGAGCGTTCTCATATAACGAGTTCTGACAGCTGCCATCTAACAACTTTGTGTGAAATTCACCTGAAACACCGCAAAAAGGGTAAAGTATCTTTATATGAATAACTACACCAGCAACAGAGATGTTCAAAAACTTTCACGAATTAGTAATGACATTCAGGAGATTTATCGATTTGCCTTGTGTTAATGCCCACTTATGAGTGAACCATGACTTTGGTTTTATTTCAGATACTTCACTGCACATTCAAATGGCCGTAGTAACACTCTCATAGAATTTAAACTTTCGCTTACGTTTTATTCAGATTTCATTTTTATTTCGTTTCATTATCCTTCAGTTAATGTAAATCAACCGTTCACAAATTTAGCTGACTTTTACATCTTCGGCATATGAGATACCTATGTTCGTCCATCCATTTAACAAATGGTTCGTCCAGTACCTTTAAATTCTACGGCTTCGTGCGCTGTGTTATATTAACGTCACCAGTTTCCACTTTTGATGTAACAGATCAGAGTCCTTTCGATAGGATCGTTTACTCCCATGTAATGTTAGCAAACAGGGGGGATCGGTGAAGTTTTATTCCTAGCGGACCTGAATATCATGTAGCCCACATATGTTTCTAGTGGGACTTATTAATTTTAAATTGTATCGAATGAAGAATAAGTTAAAATGCATCAGCTTATTTGTTGTGGTGGCAATATATTTAGAAAATACGTTAAAATGGTACATACCAGCAAAAACTGAACGAAATCACAAGAATAAACAAATTCAGGAGGTGTGTACCTAACTTTTTCGTAACTATTAGGAAGAGAGTTATTGAAATGTACAAGTCACAGTGCTGTTCAAGGTAGAATGAAAGTGTGTGGAGTTGGAGACGATGTATGCTTGTATTTAGCAGTAGACGGTTTTGCTATCACATTATTCTGGAAAAAAAGATATTCCGGTCTGGCAGACCTTAAGCTCAGTGTAACCAAGTACATTCTGAAAGTTATTTAGAAATCTGTGACGAATACAATTCACATTACTATTCCATTATCGTACTGCATAACACCGAGACATCTTAAAAAGAAAAATTATTTGTTTCACCTTATTTTGTTTCCATATCTGTAAACTATCAAGTGCAGTACCGAACTACCTATTCATTTTATTTTATGTCACCTTATCCTAGTCTTTTGTGCTGTAGGCCGTGAGTTGTTACCTGCCAATTCCATTGTTTATGTATTCCTTCTACTGTTAGCAGCTACTATGAACTACATTGTGCTTTATGATAGAGACTAGAAAATACTCCTTCTTTCACTACTGAATTTACATGTGTGTACCAAACTTTTTCGCCTAAAGGTACTAGGCATTTCAGAAGTCTATATTTTACAATATATTTCTAATCAGTTATTATCTACGCATAATTTAAGCTGCAACTGACTAAAAATGGTCCAAATATTAACAATGTTATCATGAAATCATTACTGGGTTTTAAGTCACACATCCTGATATCGTTGTATTTACCATGCAACAAACATTCTCTGTATCACTTTTGCTTCTTTTGTGACTGCGTTATTATTTCACACGAGTCCTTAGAAACATGGAAAGAAAGTAACTTATTACTGTTATCTAATGAAGTACGTTAAAATTCCCCAAATATTATTAAACTATTTCATTATTTTTGAGGCAGCATTACTGTGTCAATTTCTTCGGGTTGAAGTTAACTGTACAGCCATGAATATTGCGTAATACTTTAGACTGTGACAAAATCCTAGCGTGAAGGTGATCCAGACTTATGTGCAGCGCATCTGGCTCATGTCGTACCCCCATAAATCTCCCAAACGTCTCAGCTTTAGTTTTGGTGAAATAAATAAAAAATGAAATAAAAACGTGCCTTCTGCAACAGCATTTTCCTCTGCAACATTAGCCCTGAAAGTAAATTTTAACGTCATAACAAATCATAGTGCATAAGCGCCAAAGTATAAATAGCAGCGGTGATGAACTCTCTCTGAATTCTCAGTCGATCTTAAGGCACCATTAATTTCTTTGTTTCTCGTTTGAGGTTACATACACATGCTAATCAATTGTTGTTTGCCAATACAGTTCAGTGAATTGCAACATCAGTTTGATTACACTAAGCGTGCTTTGATTTATGTGTCCCACGCAAAGACACTCGCCATGCTTCTGTTATAAGCGGCATCTGAGTTTGTTTACATACCTACTACTTCATAAACAGATACACAGATAAACCAGAATGTTATGGCCGCCGCTCTACTGTCGATATAAATCCGTTCAGGCGATAGCAGCGACACATGGCGAGGAATGACTGCTAGTCAGAAAAACGCACGATGCATGTTGTATATCACAAGGGCAAGAGCGTGATGGAATGGAGTGTGTTGAGCGGTTCGATGAACACAGTCCCGATTTCCAGTTGAGGTGTTGGCTCTCCCGTCTCGACACATCTAAACCCGATCGAAGACATCTGGGCATGTGGCGTCAGAGCTCATGGCACTCCTCCCCGGAATTTACGGATTTAGGTGACTTGTGTGTGCAGATGTGATGCCAGCTCCGTCTGAGGGTTTCAGATGTTGATTACCTTTTAGTTCCTGCGTGTGTAGGGCCATATTACTTGTGGCTCACTGTGTTGAACAGTAGATGTTGGGATTATGGAGACTACTTTGTTGTCCTTAGGAGCAGTGATTTTGTAGTCACTCTAGTCTTTTGAGTGTTATCATTAATGTCATTGATTTTCCTACTCTTTTTAGAATTATACTTAGTGTCAATGATATTTCTGTTAAACGTAGTTGGCAAATGTTAATGTTGCACAAAACAGTTTCTTCCATTTCCATCGACGGAGAGGTAATGACTGATGCAGCTCGTATTGGGGACAGACTCGAACGAGTTTTATTCCGAAGAACCTGCCATTTGTTTTCATTAATCTACTAAGAGGAACCACCGAAATGTAGATCTTGTTGGACGGAAGAGAATATGAACCACAGTCAACCCTAATGCGAGTAGTCTACATTACCACAACTCCGCCTGTTGCAAATAAAACAAATAACGAGACTTGTTATATCATCAATCCAAAGGTTTATTCGATTGGTAACTGTGGTTTCAGGTGGTATTGGCCGCGGTATCGCGGTCGCACATTTTAGCAGCCAGACGGTCTTCTCCAGACGTCGCATTGGTGGCCACGCGTCAACACGTTCAGCGTCTGGCATGGCGGCTCCCAAGAGCTGCGCGGTGTGATGTACAGACCTCCTAGGTGGGCGCGGAGGACACCGCAGTGATCTGCCGAGAAATATAAATTTCAAAAGTATAAACGTCGTCCTATTATGGTGAGTTGATGTAACATCTGCAAAGGAAAGTGCTAAATTGTCGTAGGACCACATGTTAATAAATGGTCATTTTCTGTATCCATAGAAGGGATGTTTCTATCGCGCCAACTCATGAACCGTAGAATACTAATTATCGCAAATATGAAAATTACCGACAGTGAATGTTTGCCTCTTTACTCCTCCCAGAGTGTTATCTATTGTGGTGAAATGATCTACTAAATTATTGCATCATGATGGTAGATAGTTGTTACAAGGATCAGAATATTTGTGAGTTAGTCGATATCTCACGCAGACGCTAAATCCATCCAACCAAAATAGGAGAGTTTCTCAAAATAAGTTGTGTAAATGTTCAGTTCAAATTCGGAGAGCTTCAAGGATAAATACGGGACAGAAAAATAAACGATCATGCAGCATAAGAAATGGGATTAAAATACCAAGTATAATCGTGGGAGGCTGAAGGTGAAACTGCGCTGAGATCTTAATAACTGTTATGGGCGGGAGGGGACATAGGAGAACGTTTTCTGAAAGGCTCTCCCTCATCTGACAGTGTAGGCAACGGTATTGTATGTACCATTGATTCTTGAGTTTAAGTATATCCTACCAATACTGGAGCTAAAAGATATGTATGCCGTGAAAGGATTTTGTATCTGATCAGAGTTCACAATTGGTATAAAAGAACAGCAGACTATGGGTACCGAGAAAGTTTATGGGTCGACCAAAGAATTTTGTAGCCATGGTGATATATCTAAACTGACACCATTTCAGTTATATTAAAAATCGTAAAACTCTATACTCGAATAATATCTTGAAGATTCCCCTTCTGAAGGGAGCTACCATGTGATCATGAAACGAGAAATACAGTTAGAAACCAAAATCTGTTGTCCTTTACACAGATCGAAGTACCACTCACCGTAACAGCACCGCCTTAATCCTTCTCCTGCAGCCGTCTCTGCAGCAACTCCACGAAAAAGGCGTCCAGTGTGAACTGACGCTCCTGTTGGAATAGATCGTATTACTTGCATGTTATCTAACATGTGAAGTGATTCACAATTTGCGCTAGTTCCTGTCATATAAAAGTATAACGAATTGTAACATTTATCACAAATTAGCACGGTTCAGGTATCGAAATTAAGAATATAGTAATTCAATTTAGTATCCAACTAACACAACTCGTTTCACATCTCAGATACTATTAATACTAACAAGTAACTAATATCCCATTATCTTTAACATTTTCTGTGTACGACTGGTTAATAATGTGCTTCTGAGGTTATGCCGTATTGTTGTTCCTGCTTTACGGTCAACATTTCAACAAGTGACCGAGCCATCTTCTTCAGGTCGTGTGACGTTCCCTGACTGGTTTGAGTCCAAGCAGCGAAAACACATTAGTGCAAAGGTCGCAGCACATGAAGTTGATCGCTGGGACGTCCGTCGAAGTAATGTGCACAAAAGGAACACAACAATTCGGCCTAATGCCCGGAAGTAGACCAGTAACTAGTACCATCTTCGAGAGTAAGTTATCATGTAATGAGAAAACGAAAAATTCACTTTGAAACCAAATGCTACTATTCCTGATACTGTTCGCATTTATACTAACCGGAGCCGGACGGACTTCCTTCTCTTCCTGCAGCCGCTTCTGCAGAATCCCCTCAAAAAAGACGTCCAAAGTGAACTGACGCTCCTGTTGGAAAAGAACTTATTAGTATTATGTCACCCAACATGTGCAGTAATCCTATTAATATGTCGATCGATTGGCCAATTACTCCAACCAGCTTCTTTGAACTCAACTACATTTCTTCTTTCAAATACTGTCATCTGCTGACATTGTCCACAAGCCTGTTTGCAAGGCATAGTTACTGTCAAACTGAGTACACGGAATGAAATGCTCTAATACTTTATGCGCTGGTATCATCATGACCCCTGCTTACTATCCTTGCCAGGTGTGCGGTGACATTGTGCTCCAGCAGTCACACATTCATTCATGAGTCGCCGAAGTTTGCAGTTCTTCATTTACCGTCGATACCTCTGTGAATAATTATTTGTGACCAATTTGAGTCGTTTTCGTGTCTTGGACTCTATATTAGATGTTAAGAACGAAATAGAAGCGGAATTTTTATGATAAACGTTTAGAATCAGATATGTGTGCTAGTTACCGTCTAAGACTCACTGAAAATGGTTATTTTAAAGCATTCAATTAGGCTCGTTTTCAGTCGTATTACAATGATCATGTCATCGTTGTGTACATGAAATACCTTTATGACGACCTGAACTCTGATGAGGACACTTATAATAATGTGTCTGAATTTTGGTGTAGGAACAGCTGCAGTTCTCCGTCAAATAATGAAACCAGATACGTTAGTGGTATTAGACGTTGAAGTTTGGATCAAAGTAGACTTTCTAACTCATATCAACAGTAGTCCATTGGGTGCAGGTTGGACGTTGGGCAGGCCAATCGATTTCTGCCATGGTACATAAAACAGCTAAAAACACAAGACATAGTAGAAAACATTGGATATCAAAGGAGATATTGGACATATTTGATTAAACAAAAAAATATAAAAATGCTGAAAATGAAGTAAGCAAAAGGGAATAAAGACGTCTAAGGAATGAGACGGACAGAAAGCGTAAAATGGATAGGTTGGAATGACTAGAGAACAAATGCAAGCCCATAGAAACATGTGTAACTAGGGGAAAGGTAGATACCGCCTATAAGAATATCAAAGAGAGCTTTGAATATAAGAAAACCAGCTGCATGAAATCGAGAGCTCAGATGGGAGGGCAAGGAAGGGAAACCTGAAAGGTGGAAGGAGTATATAGACATCTACATGTACATGCATACTCTGCCAATCACATTTAAGTGCCTGGCAGAGGGTCCAACGAACCACATTCACAATTCTCTATTATTCCAATCTCGTATAGCGCGCGGAAAGAATGAACACCTATATCTTTCCGTACGAGCTCTGACTTCCCTTGTTTTATTGTGGTGATCGTTCCTCCCGATGTAGGTCTGTGTCAACAAAATATTTTTGCATTCGGAGGAGAAAGTTGGTGATTGGAATTTCGTGAGAAGGTTCCGTCGGAACGAAAAACGCTTTTCTTTTAATGATTTCCAGCCTAAACCCTGTATCATTTCTGTAACACTCTCTGCCACATTTTGCGATAATACAAAACGTGCTGCCTTCCTCTGAACATTTTCGATGCACTCCGTCAGTCCTATCTGGTAAGGATCCCACACCGTGTAGCAGTATTCTGAGAGAGGACGGACAAGTGTAGTGTAGGCAGTCTCCTTAGTAGTGCTGTGTCTTTCCAATGAAACGCAGTCTTTGGTTAGCCTTCCCCACATTTTCTATGTGTCCTTTCAATTTAAGATGTTCGTAATTGTAATTCCTAGGCTTTTAGATTATACTGATTTATAGTGTAACCGAAGTTTAACGAGTTCCTTTTAGCACTCATGTGGATGACCTCACACTTTTCGTTATTTAGGGTCAACTGCCACTTTTCGTACCATTGAGATATTTTTTCTTCTAAATCGTTTTGCAGTTTGCTTTTGTCTTCTGATGACTTTATTAGTCGATAAACGACAGCGTCATCTGCAAACAACCGAAGACATCTTCTCAGATGGTCTCCCATATTGTTTATATAGATAAGGAACAGCAAAGGGCCTATAATACTACCATGGGGAACGCCAGAAATCACTTCTGTTTTACTCGATGACTTTCCGTCAGTCACTACGAACTGTGACCTCTCTGACAGGAAATCACAAATCCAGTCACATAACTGACACGATATTCCATAAGCACGCAACTTCACTACGAGTCGCTTGTGTGGTACAGTGTCAAAAGCATTAAGGAAATCCAGAAATACGGATTCGATCTGAAATCTCTTCTCAGTAGCACTCAGCATTTCATGTGAATAAAAAGCTAGTAGTGTATCCCAGGAACGATGTTTTCCAAGCACATGTTGACTGTGTGTTACTAAATCGTTTCCTTCGAAGTAATTCATAATGTTCGAACACAATATATGTTCTAAAATCCTGCTGCATATCGACGTTAACCTAATGGGCCTGTAATTTAGTGGATTACTCCTACTACCTTTCTTGATTATTGATGTGACCTGTGCAACTTTCCGGTCTTTGGGTACGGATCTTTCGTCAAGCTAACGGTTGTATATGATTGGTAAGTATGGAGCTACTAGATCAGCATACTCCGAAAGGAACGTAGCTGGTATACAGGCTGGGCCAGCAGACTTGCTTTTATTTAGTGATTTAAGTTGCTCCACTACTCCGAGGATATTTACTTCTACGTTACTCATGTTGGCAGCTGTTCTCGATTCGAATTCTGGAATATTTACTTCGTATTCTTTTGTGAACGTATTTCGGAAGGCTGTGTTTAGTAACTCTGCTTGGCAGCACTGTCTTCGACAGTATCTCCATTTGTTATCGCGCAGAGAAAGCATTGATTGTTTCTTGCCGCTAACATACTTCACATCTGACCAAAATCTCTTTGGATTTTCTGCCAGGTTTCGAGACAAAGTTTCGTTGTGGAAACTGTTATTGGCATCTCGCATTGAGGTCCACGCTAAATTTCGGGCTTCTGTAAAAGATCACCAATCTTGGAGATTTTGCGTCTGTTTAAATTTGCCATGTTTCTTTCGTTGTTTGTGCAATAGTGTTCTAAACCGTTTTGGGTACCAAGGAGGATCAGCTCCATCGTTTGTTAATTTATTTGTTATAAACCTTTCAATTGCTGCCGATGCTAATTTTTGAATTTAAGCCAGATCTGGTCTACACTTATATTATTAATTTGGAATGAGTGGAGATTGTCTCTCAGGAAGGCGTCAAGTGAATTTTTACCTGCTTTCTTGAATAGGTAAATTTTTCGCTTATTTTTCGAGAATTTGGGGATTGCAATATTCAGTTTCGCTACGACAACCCTGTGTTCAGTAATCTCTGAATCGGTTTTGATGCTCGTTATTAACTCAGGATTATTTGTTGCTAAGAGGTCAAGTGTGTTTTCACAACTATATTGAGGGTAAATTAAAGTCTTTCTCCGCCTGCTACGTCCTGGGGCGACCTCCCACTCGACCACAGGTGAGGGGTCAGCCTCAGTGCGAGCAGTAAGTGGGTTGGTCACCGGTGAGAACCGTGCTGGACGTCCGTTGGATCCCCACGGCCGGCCCACAACAGAGGTGGCCATCCACTGCTGCCTCAAGCTGTGTAACCGAAGCCATCACAGCCTTAAGCTGAGAGCGAGGTATCACCAACTCGGCTCGCAGCCCCACGCAACAATCGCAGTCCCTGTCCATACCAAAAACCGTGGAAAAGTAAACGATGCAGATAAACGGACTATCGGCAGGTGCTCCGCAAATCTACTGTAGACCCTGACGAAAACGCACAAACTGTGTCTAGTAATACTCAGATATTCAGAAACCTAACTACCGAAGCACTCAGGTGAAACTAAATAATTTTTCCCTCATTAGGAACTTTTAATACGTCACAAAATGGGTTTACTTTGTGACGCAAACGAAAACGGGAGAACTGTGCCTATTAGGTATTAAAATTTAACGGAGAAGCCCTAACTAAACTATTAATCAGTTACTTCCCCTGTTGCTGCGTCTGTCGGATATGGCGAGAAGAATTTGGCACAGCACTGGGAGATCTAAGTCGGCACACGGACCATGGAGTTGACGACATTCCGTGTGTGCTTCTAACATCCTCCGGAGAGTCAGCCATGACTTAACTACTCCATCTCCTATGCAAGATGTATGAGACAGAGAAAATAACTTCACACTTCAAGAACAATTTAATAATTCCAATCCCAAAGCCTGCAGGTTCTGAAAGGTGTTAATGTTATTGTATAATTGGCTTAATAACACACGCTTGCAAAATATTGACACAAATTACTTAGCGAAGAATGGAGAAACTAGTAGAGGTCGACCTCGGGATATATCAGATTGGTTTCCGCATAAGTCTAGGAAAACGCGATGTAATACTTACGCTATGACTTACCTTAGAATACACGTTAAGGGAAGGCCAACTTTTGTTTATAGCTCCTGTATACTTAAAAAATGCTTTTGTCAGTGTTGGCTGTCATCTACTTTTTTGAAATTCTGAAGGTAATGGCGGTAAAGTAGAGGGTCCCAGTGCTTATTTACAGCTTGCACAGAAACCAAATGGCAGCATATGGGTATGAAAGGGAAACAGTGGCAGAGAAAGGGAGGAGACAGCGTTGTAGCATATCCCTGGTGTTATTCAATCCGTACGTTAAGGAGACTGTGAATGCAATCACGGAGAAATTTGTTGAAGGACTTACAGTTCAGGGATAAAATGTTCGAGGTTTGCTGCTAACAGTGAAATTTTCTCGGAGACGGGAAAGGTCTTGGAAAAGCAATTAAATGGATGGGCAATGTGTTAGAAGTTGGATGTAAGATGAACATCAAGAAAAGCAACACAAGTGTAATGGAATGCAGGAGAATTAATTCAGGGCATGCTGAGGGAAGTAGGAACTGAGTTACTTAAAGTAGTAGATGACTTTTACTATTGTGGCAGTGATATAACAGATTATGACCAAAGAAGGAAGGATATGAAATATATACCGGCAATGTTAATAAAAGGGTGTCTGAAGAAGAGAAATTTGTTAATACCGATTGTAGATTTAAATGCTGAAAGTCTCTTCTGATAGTTTTTGTCGGGAATGTAGCCATGTAGGAAAATGAACCGTGGACATAAACAGTTCACACAAGAAGGGAATAGCGCCTTTGAAATGTGTCACTGTAGCATAACGCTGAAAATTAAATGGGTAGATCACGTAACTAATGAGGAAGTACTGAACATAAATTGGGAGAAAAGAAATATGTGTCATAACTTGACTAAAAGGAGGAAGCGCTTGACAGGACATATTCTGAAACGTCGAGTAGAAATTAGTGAAGGATACGAAGAGATGAATACGGTAACCAAGTATGTAAGTTGCAGTGGTTGTTCGAAGATGCAGACGCTTGCCCAAGATATAGTACCGTGGAAACCCACATCAAACGAGTTTTCGGACTGTAGACCGCAACAGCAACAATTTTGCCTATGCATTTACGTTCATACAGAACACCACAAGCCACCTTATGGTGGGGCGTACCATGCACCATTACCAGATATTTGATGTAACGATCCATTCGCAAACTGAGCTGGGGAAAAAAGACTATCAATGTGCCGCTGTACGAGCCCTAATTTATCTTGTCTTCGCGGTCCGTACGCGTAATGCACATTTGTGGCAGTAGAATCGTTCTCAGTCAGTTGTAAATGTCTGTTCTCTAAATTGTCTCGTAAGTGTTTGGTGAAATTAACGTCGTCTTCCCTTAGGAATTCTCATTACGTTTACAAAACATCTCTGTAACACTTGCCAGTTGATCGAATCTATCGACAACAAATCTAGCAGCAAGGCTCTGGACTTCTTTGATGGTTACGTTTAATGCGACCAGCTGAGTTTCCCAAACACTCGAGCAATACTCAAGAACTGGTCACTCTTCTGTTCTACTCGCTGTCTCCTTTCTAGAAGAGCTACGCTTTCCTAATACTGTCTCAGTAAACAAAAGCCTTCCCTACTGCAGTCCTTAAATGCTTGTTATATTTCATTTCGCTTTGCAACAATTCGCCTACATATTTAATCCACGTGATTGTGTCAAGAAGGTCAACATAAATTCCAGTTCAATTTAATTGAATTTATTGCAAAGATTTTTTGACCTGTTGTCTGGAAACTCTAACAGGTCGCACATATTCGTTAATCATGGTGACATACAACGTTTTAAGTTACGTAGGTAGTAGCAAATCATGTTGACAGCAATCTTCGGTGTTACTAATGTAGAAATAAAGCCGGATATTTGAAAGATGATAATAAGTTTAAATAATCAACATTAAATGAAGGGTATTAACTGAGGATCCAAGTGAATGACTTCCATCTTATTTTACAAGATACGTTACTAGCAGCCTCGGAAGAGCTTGAGGTTTTCCGATTAACTCCAACTTTACTTACTTCTAAACCTATTCTTGCTACACTATTCTATATCGCTAACAGTGGTATGTGTGTGTCTCGGCAGTCCTCGATTCTATGCATACCCGTGTGGGAGGCCTTTGCATTCTTTCTCTTCTTTCCTTTTTACTTTTCTGTTATTGTTTGCATATCGCAGTCTAACAGTCTGCAGTCTCTTTGCACCTGAAAAAAAAGAGACTCTCAGAACGACATGACCAGCCGAACCTTCCTCTCCACATTCACAGACTGATGTGTTGCTACGTCCCAGTCGAAGCACATGGTTTAGGTATGGATCACGACCTGTTAACAGCTGCATCATACCTCGAGTAGGCGCAGCGTCGCACAGTTTGAGCCTGTTCCTAGTGCTTGGTAATACGCTATAAACACGCCTTGCCGTACTGCTAGTGTCCCAGTCAGACTACCAATCATCTAAATTCAGGGCTCTTAAATGTCGTTTATTAATAACCTGTGTTCCGGTTCCAAATGGTTCAAATGGCTCTGTGCACTATGGGACTTAATATCTCAAGTCATCAGCCCCTTGAACTTAGAAACTACTTAAAACTAACTAACCTAAGGACATCACACACATCCATGCCCTTTGCAGCATTCGAACCTGCGACCGTAACGGTCGCGTGGTTCCAGACTAAAGCGCCTAGAACCGCTCGGCCACTATGTGTTCCTGTGATTTCATACACTTGATCATATTGCTCACGGTCCGTCCAAAAGATTGCTGACCTGTAACGTAGTACGATATCCATCCGGCATATCCCGAGGATTACCAGTAAACCTTCGACCGGTACAAAATCCCCCGGTGTTCCTCAGAATACGCTCCGCTGAATTCGTCTCATATTGTTTTGTAGCTGCCTAATCTAAGACGAGGTGCCCAGCCGCTGGCAGCGAAGTTGACTATGGCGTTGAAGATAGCTTCGTAGTATCATCGCACCACACGCAACGGTAATTTATCGTCAGCACTGCCGGCACGGACAACCTTGTGTATAATTATGGCCACTTTCTGAGTAACAGATTTTATGTGTTCTACAATGTTTCTTTTCTCGTTTAGAAGAGTGCCTAAATATTTATAAACAGTGCTGCCTTAAACAAATATTCCTTCAAACGTCAGGGAACGATTTCTGGGAAGAGAAAGCCTTCCTTTCTCAAACATGTATGTGGTTTTATAAACACCTACACTTAGTTTGTTCCTCTTACAACAATGCTGCATCCGAATAAGCACATGTTTCATCTTTTCCTCCAGTCTCCCCCTGGAGTATAGAAACAACTACTAGAATGTCATCTGGTAATGCAACAACAGCTACAATAACATATAACCTGTATAGTAGATGTAATATGGGTTCAGTACCAAGATCCCAGAACAGTGGACCACTTATGGAGCCTTGAGGACAGCCTTGGTAACCTTTTTGATTACCTTTCTCTGCTCCGCGAGCCATGGACGCTACAGTAATTTAAAAAGCCCTTGTATACACATTTTCGGACCCTGAGAGCTATAAGGCATACGAACGTCGCAGGCCACCAAAGACTGTCGAATTCTCCTGCAGTGTCAGTCATTGGCGTGACTGCAAACTTCTCTGTCGAATTTTCTACACACTGAAGAAATCTATTAATCGCTTCATCTATATACTTTTCTGAAGCCATATTGACACTGGTTGAGACGCAAGAGCTCTCTGCGCGCCTGCAACCGTTCACAGAGCAGACGTTGCTGAACTTTGGTCAAGACGTTTAATAAGCAAACAGGTCCATAGCTTTTCAGTGATGCCGCTTTTTTATCGTTCCTTTTTCGTTAATTACTGGTTTAGCTGGTTTCCATATTTCCCGGATCCTACCTATTCGTAAAGCCTCGTATAGGAATGCTGTTAAATCTAGCACTATCTGTGGACCTACCATCGGCACGGCTTCAGAGTATACGCCATCCAGACCAGGTGCGTTTGCAGTTTTGAGCTTCTTAATTGCGACAGCAATTTCTTGTTGACCAGACCATATCACCAACATCTGATTGTCATATTTGTTATTTACTGCATTTATAAGTTGTGCGTGTATCTCAGCGTCTGTGTTATCGTCAGGAGGCAGGGCAGTTAGCAGATATTCTGGTGACTCTCTCCGTCCAGTCGTCATTGAGCTTACGAATTGCGGACGTGATAGTAGTTCCCTTAACCTTTTCAGTCAACAATTTATTCAGTCTTCGGCATATGTCAAATTGCAGGTGTATTCCTTCAGTTTCCTGAAGCAAAGTTTTGAAGCGCGTCTTAATAGCCCTGTATTCATGGAGCCTACTACTGCACTCCGATTGCCCTAGAGTATGTTCGTTCTTCTTCTCGATCGTACCCTTCACCTCAGAGTGGAAAGTTCAAGGCTCTAAGGGATCGTAGTCTGATTGTTTGCCTTTTTCCTAGGAATATAAATGTCCTGTACTCTTTGCAAGAGTTCAGTTAGTAATTGAGCACCCAAATCTACATGAACCGGAAGCGATTCCATTCTAAATACACAGAGGTAGACAACTAAGCCATCTCAATCAGATTTAGTGATGCCTAACTCAATTCTGTTTTCCTCAGCTTGTCTTCTGTATTATTGTCATTTCCCTCTTCAACGATAATTGTATTATGGCCACTGTATGTTAGGTACTGGAGCACTTGTCAACTATTAATTTTAGCTGCTGACATGCGGTTTGCTATAGTGACATCTATGTTAGTAACTACACCGGCTTATTGTTCGAAAGTGCTCGGCTGGTCTTCCAGATTTAAAATAATGAGCTGTAGTTCCTGTATTGCTTCCATTAGTACATCCCCTCGTTCGTCAGTTTGCCTACTGTGCCACAGAAATGATTATGCATCTGTTGTCGCAAGGAGACACGCAACTTGTCTATATAGAGAAACTGCTCTGACTCCACGAGTCAGAGTGAGAGTAAGGCATACTTACTACAACCCACTTTGTCTGCAGTCCTTCACTTCTATTGTGACCCTGTGCTTGTCCAACAGCGTTGCCACCTTGGGTCACACTGTATTTCCATTTGTAACGACCGTGGCAGTCATTCCCTCATCGTGGTCAGTACCTGTTACTATATCCGCACGAAAATGTGGGAGCTCATTCTTCCTACAGTATGGTTCTTGCAAACAAAACATATTAACACTCAGTTGGTCAGCTAGTTTTCATATTTCAGTCATTGTCAATTTACATCGAGCAGCATTTATCTGTACTATGTTTATCCTTTTACGTGTTTCGATTGCCAACAAAGCCCTTCGGAGAAAGAAGGCCTGGTTGAAAAATAAAGCGTCCAAACCCTTATATAAAATCCACGTATTAATGCTCAGTGTCGAATGGTACTTTTATTCTCTTAAACGCCTGTCGAAGGAGGCCACATAATTATTTAAACTCAATGCATATGTTATTTACTCTCAAAAGAATTCTGGTGTAGGAGACGTAATAGATTTTCCTTTCTGATGCCCACCTCTGAAAATATGTCTTAGAGCAACCTGTAACACACTGGGAGCCTCCAAACTACTTAATAAGACATTCACATCTAAATTATTATCAGATTTGTATGTGTATAATTGAAAATCATTTTAGTAGGACTAGAAATATTAGAAATACTTATTTGTATTTCATAGGAGTACCTGATTTTCACTGCACTTTACTGTTTTCGATTGTTGTACTCGTTAGTGTTACTGCTAGAGACGCCTAGTGGAACAACTGCAGAACTGTTTTCTTGTTTTCTGGTGCAGAGCAGTTGCGTGGGTTGTAGGCAGACCAGGACTTTTTGTGCCGGATAGGGTGTGACCCATACAGGCGGAACGCCGTGACAAGCCAGAGGTGCGTGAACTTCTGTGTATGACTAACTGCCCATTCTTCAGCAGGAACCGAAACCAGAAACGATAGCGATAGTGCACTTTGAGGTCTGGATTTACTTTGATGTCTGGATTTAACTCGTCTTTCAATCGCATCCGAATGAGTTATTGGTTATAAGTGGAACATGGCGCTGGCCAATGAATTTCTAGGACGTTATATTGGTTGGTTGGTTGGTTTGGGGAAGGAGACCAGACTGCGTGGTAATCGGTCTCACCGGATTAGGGAAGGATTGGGAAGGAAGTCGGCCGTGCCCTTTCAGAGGAACCATCCCGGCATTTGCCTGGAGTGATTTAGGGAAATCACGGAAAACCTAAATCAGGATGGCCGGACGCGGGATTGAACCGTCGTCCTCCCGAATGCGAGTCCAGTGTCTAACCACTGCGCCACCCCGCTCGGTCTAGGACGTTATATAAAATGCCTAAAAAGACAAGTCATTGTAGAAAGACAGGAGATACTTGACTCATTTGATGAAAGAAGGAAATGTGAAAATGCGGCAGACGAAGCAGCAAACAGGAAACACATACTGTCTGCAAACCTCTATTTTTCTTTACTCCGCCGTAGTGGGGATCCAAAATACTCGGGCAGTACTCAGGAATTTGTCGCACTACTGTTCTATATACAGTCCTCTTTGTAGATGAACTACACTTTCCTAAGACTCTCCCAGTCAGCTGAAGCCACTCCTGCTACTGTTATGTGCTCGTTTCACTTCATATCCCTTTACAACTTTACGCCTAGAAATTAATCCCCTTGACTGTGTATACGAAAATTACAGTGTTGGTTTTTTTTCCCTTTCATCTGCATTAAGATATATCTCTTTACATTTAGAGCAAGTTACCCTACATCACACTAAAAGGAAATTCTAAGCCATCGTATACCCATGTACAGTCACAAAACGACGATACAGTCCTCTTACCTCTCATACTAAAAGGTCACCTCAAGCCTTAGCAGACTTCTCCCCACCCTATCCGTTGTTGTCCACAAATCATTGCCTCACAGACGCTGCTTTATGACATGGTTTTTTGTCATCCTTACATAAACAATCATGGTCTCCATATGTTTCCCTACTGTAGACAGTACATTATGCTGTAAAATGTGTTATTCTTCAGGGTTTAAAGCTTAATAATTGCAACAATTGGAGCACACCATAACCAAGGAAAACACCCCAATTCCGTGACACCACATCCTTAGTTCTTCATTTTTGGAGATATACAGGGTGAGTCACTAATTATTGACACCTAGAAGAACTCCGAAAGTATGATGGTAGCTGAGATGACTGTGGGACAAAAGATGTATAGGACAACGGGGGCCATAGTATGACGTTGATTTTTTGATGCTAGATGTGGTCGCGTCAGAGATAAGAAGGTCAACTTTGTTTCTTTACATGGGATGCCATAGTTTGGTACTTATTATCTGATAGTGGCTATCGAGACGAATCCAATGACGTGTAACAGCGATGGCCGGCCGATGTGGCCTCGTGGTTCTAGGCGCTTCAGTCTGGAACCGCGCGACCGCTTATGTCGCAGGTTCGAATCCTGCCTCGCGCATGGGTGTGTGTGATGACCTTAGGTTAGTTGGGTTTAAGTAGTTCTATGGTAAGAAGGGAGGAGACATAACGAAATGCTTCAATTAAAAGTGGTGTAAGGGAGGTGATGCTGTCTTTCGCCCATACTACTCACTGTCTACATCGTAGAACCCATGACGGAAATGGAAGAAAGTTTCCAAAGTGTGCTCAAAATTCACAGTAAGAAATTACCACTGATACGATTCGCTGGTGCCATTGCTATCGTTGGTTGAAATGAAATACAGGATCTATTGAATGAAATGAATACTGTTATGAGTACAGAATAGGTACTGAGAGTAAACTGAAGAGAGACGAAAATAATTAGAAGTAGAAGAGAAACAGAACAACGAGAAAACATCACAACTTGGGATCAAGAAGTACACGAAGTTAAGGAACTTTGTTATCTTGGAAGCAAAACAACCCATCAACCCGTCTTGGACGAGGCACGAAGGACATATAAAGCAGAGTAGCACAGGAAAAGGAGGCGTTCCTGGACAAAAGAAATCAACTGGTGACAAACGTATGTCGTAAGTTGAGTACGAAATGAATGAGGATGTACGTTTGTAGCATCGCATGGTACAGAAGTGAATTATTTCCTGTGAGGAAACCGAAAACGAAGAGAATCCAAGTGTTCGCGACGTGTGCGATAGAAGAATGTTGGAAAGTAGGTGGACTGAAAAGGAACGAGGAAATACACATCTACATCTACATCTACGGGATTACTCTGCTACTCACAATAAAGTGCTCGGCAGAGGGTTCAGTGAACTACCTTCAGGCTGTCTCTACACCATTCCACTCCCGAGCGGCACACGGGAAAAACGAGCACTTCAATTTCTCTGTGCGAGCCCTGATTTCTCTTGTTTTATCGTCATGATCATTTGTCCCTATGTAAGTTAGTGCCAACAGAATGTTTTCGCAATCGGTGCAGAAAACTGGTGATCGAAATTTCATGAGGAGATCCCGTCGCAACGATGAACGCATTTGTTTTAATGATTGCCATCCCAATTCACGTATCATGTCTGTGACACTATCTCCCCTATTCCGCGATAATACAAAACGAGCTGCCCTTCTTTGTACTTTTCCGATGTCATCCATCAGTCCCACTTGATGCGGATGCCACACCGCACAGCAATACTCCAGAATATGGCGGGCAAGCGTGATGTAAGCAATCTCTTCAGTACACCTTTTGCACCTTCCACGTGCTCTGCCAATGAATCGCAGTCTTTGGTTTGCTCTACCCATAATATTATCTATGTGATCGGTCCAATTTAGGTTATTTGTAATTGCAGGCCCTAAGTATTTAGTTGAATTTACAAACTTCAGATTCGTGTGACTTATAGCGTAATCGAAATTTAGCTGATTTCTTTCAGTACACATGTGAATAACTTCACACTTTTCTTTATTCAGGGTCACTTATCGCACCATACAGATATCTTACCTAAATCATTTTGCAAGTCGCTTTAATCATCTGATAACTTTACAAGAGGTAAATAACAACATCAACAGCAAACAGTCTAAGTGGGCTACTCAAATTGTCTCCTATGCGGCTAATATAGATCAGAAGCAATAGAGGTCCGATAACACTTCCTTGTGGATCGCCGGATATTACTTCTGTTTTACTCGATGACTTTCCGTCTATTACTACGAACAGTGACCTTTCTGACAGGAAATCACGAATTCAGGCGCACAACTGAGGCGATACTCCGTATGCAAGCAGTTCGGTTAGAAGACGCTTGTGAGGAACGGTGTCGAAAGCCTTCTGGAAATCTAAAAGTATGGAACCAATTGACATCCCCTATCGATAGCACTTATTACTTCATGAGTGTAAAGAGCTAGTAGTGTTTCACAAGAACGATATTTTCTGAATCCGTGCTGACTATGTGTCAATAAATCGTTTTCTTCGAGGTACTTCATAATGTTCGAATACAGTATATGTTCCAAACCCCTACTCCAAATCGACGTTAGTGGTATATGCCTGTAATTCAGCGGATTACTCCTACTTCCCTTTTTGGGTATTGGTGTGACTTGAGGAATTTTCCAGTCTTTAGGTACGGATCTTCCTGTGAGCGAGTGGTTGTATATAATTGCTACATATGGTGCTATTTTATAAGCATACTCTGAGAGGAACCTGACTGGAATACAATCTGGACCGAAGGGCTTGCCTTTATTAAGTGATTTAAGCTGCTTTGTTTCACCGAGGATATCTACTTCTGTGTTTCTCATCTTGTCAGTTGCTCTTGATTGGAAGTCAGGAATATTTACTTCGTCTTCTTTGGTGAAGGAGTTTCGGAAAACCGTATTTATTAACTCTGCTTTAGTGGCACTATCATCAGTGACTTCACCGTTGTTATCGCGCAGTGAAGGTATTAATTGCGTCTTGGCACTGGTGTTCTTTATGTATGACCAGAATCTCTTTGCGTTTTCTGCCAGATTTCGAGACATAATTTCGTTGTGGAAACTATTAAAAGCATCTCGCATTGAAGTAGGCGCCATATTTCGAACTTCTGTAAAACTTTGCCAATCTTGGGGATTTTGTGTTCTTTTAAATTTGGCATGCTTTTTTCGTTGCTTCTGCAATAACGATCTGACCCATTTTGTGTACCATGGAGGATCAGTACCATCACTTTTTATTTTATGTGGTATATATCTCTCAATTGCTGTCGATACTATCTCTTTGAAAACATTCCCCACATTTTCTATACTTACATGATCAGATCGGAATTGGTGAAGACTGTCTCTTCAAAAGGTTAGTGCATTTTTATCAGCTTTTTAAGCAGATATACTGTGCGTTTCTTTTTCTCCGCAAAATAGAGGAAGAAAGGAACATAAGGAAAACACTGACAAAAAGAGGGTACAGAATGGTAGGACACGTTTCGAGACATAAGGAAACAAATTCCATGGTGCTAATGCAACAAATAATTGAGAATATGTGCCGAATATATTTCTCTGAGATGAAGAGATTGGTACAAGAGAAGAAATCGCGGTGAGCCGCCACAAACCAGTCAGTAGAATGATGGAAAATGGAAAATGAAGATAACTGGTACGAGCTTAGGATTCCACGAGTATTTTCAGTTTCAGTAAAAACTGCTGCATAAATTAAATTACTGAAATAAATACGATGTAAAAGGTTTAGTCTTTTAAGTGGGCATGACGGATATATCCGGCCCTTGGCACGCTCGCTCTCAGTTCAACGAATATATCGGACCACAGCAACCTGTCGCTTGTAGCTAATGGGAATGATGAATTCAAAGCCGAGACGTACTATGACGTTATTACTAAAGTTTCATCCTACATCAGTTAAAATAATGCATTCTCATAGTTTTAACGATTTTCAATGCTTTACTGCCATGGACACAAATTGTGGCAGCTCCAGAAGAAAAAACTGCTTTTCGAGTTGTTCTGGAGTTCGCTAACGATTTTCATGGAAAGAATTATTGAATTTACCTCTACACCTGGTATATTAGTCCAGATTACAGTGACCAACAGACGAGAAAGCAAGCGGTGTTTACGACACAATGTAGGAAAACAAAAAGAGTTCCTTTACGTCACTGAATATGAAAAATTGAAGGAGGGTAACTATTTAACAGCGTACGTCAGCTAGCAGATATTAGTAAAACAGAACCGCAAAAGAGATGTCGTGATGGGCCGCACGTTTCGTGTCAATGCACTGCATGAAGTAAACTCAAAATTTTTTTGCATTTGTGGTAAATATATGAGACGCGTGGCTAGAAGTACATCACAGTTGCAAAACTATCAAGTGGCCAGGAGCAGCCTGAAAAAAGTTATCAGACCATCACGGACGTTAAGTGTGGAGTTGTTTCCCAGTTATCTTGTATTAGGTTCAGGATAGGGTCTGGGGTACCTGCAACATGCACACGCACTCACAACAGTGTAATCGGACTAGGGGTTTCCAATGGGATAAAACAGTTCGTCAAACATTATTCCTATATGGGACATACATCTTGAATCTTTTAAGCATATAAGAAGTAGTGACAGCCGCAGTTTATCAGTATTCTATGTTATCAACACTTCTGACTGGTAAAAATGTATATCGCCTTTGCTCTGTGGTTATGAAGTCAAATTTTGCAATAATCAGTAAGCATAAAGCTGTATTTCAGATAGCTGAGTCAATACCCTCTCCTGTGATTTACTGTACTGTAATTGTAACACACCCCACGTCTACCATAATCCATGTGTTTCAGTGCATATAAGAGGTGACCTTGACTGATAGTATTTTACTGACATAAGTATCTCTGGATATATTTGGAAGACGAGGAAGAAGTGATCCTGCAAATACTTTGTAGATACTTTTGGTAGTGAGAGTGAATCTAAATCATCGTTGGACACCAAAGAAACCAAGTCGTGTGGTAGGACAAGAAAAGAAATATTCTTGTACAAAATCTTTATTAATTATTGCATAGGCATACATAAGAAATGTGAAAATAACTGAACATGAAAGGGCAATGCGGGATGTCTGCATTAACTGTAAATTCTGATGGAAAGTGGCCAAACACTGGTGTACATGCAGCTAATGATAGAATCGAGGGTGTCTCTACATTAGTGGATATACGAGAGATTTGTTTATAAACTTTTCTTCCCAGATGAATTAGCTTAAAGGAAGGTTCGTTATATTGTATCAACATGCTGTGGACTGGACATTGTGCATTTTATTATTCCACAAGTATTAAGACAAAAGTACCATAAAATGCTATTGTTTCCAAAAATAACTTTATTTTGCAGGTCTTAATAAAAAGAAGAAAGGAAGCAAATAGACTTAACCCTTTTCCTAAACATTTCCCATGAAGGAAAACTATAAACTGCTACTCGAAAAAGCAATGCTTACAAATTACTTTAACTTTTTGAATCTCTGCATATTAGTCTAATTTATTATGAGTATCCAGTTATGCTGGCAACTGATGTGATATATATAAGGATCACATCAACCCATACCACATCAACAACAGCCTGAAGATGGCGCATTGAAGCGCTGAAACTGGTTGTAACAAAATAAAATAAAATCATAAGGACGGCTGTAGGTGTTTTATTTTTTCGCAATAGTAAACGGCCGTCTTCCCAGAGACCTCCTGCCAATAGCGTGGACATACAAAAACAATATTCCGCATGTCGTTAGCCATGTGTCCACATCCTGTCCTCGGACATCCATTATGTATAATGGCGTTCGTTGGACACATTTTACTTTAAACTCGCTTGCCCGGTGTCGGCGGATAAACACGATACTACAGTGGCTATGTTATTCCGAATTACAGTGAAAAATTCCCTCAGACATGCATGCAAGTCCTAAGGAACAGGCACTTCGACGACTACGGCCGTTATGAAATGCAAGGAATTTATTCGCAGTTGCGAATATGGACAACCATCAGCTGTATAATAGAATGACGACAGTGAAAGCCTCTGCCTGACCGGATCTCAAAACCGGATTTCCGGCTTATCGCGAGCGGTCACCTTATCGTTTGACTATCCGAGCAGAACTCATGGCCAGGCCCGAACTACGATAGATCGTAAGCCACATGTCTAAATCCTGTACACGTACGTCCAATATGTACGAGGTTTAGTCAGTAATTAAAGAGATAAAATGCTTTGGGTAAAAACTGTTAGTAGGGCAAGTTTGATACTTTCGTGGCTAGGAGTTGGTATCACTAGGATGCGTCCAGATCAGCTGATGTATAAAAATTATTTTGTTTTTAACGCCAAAAATACATCTCAAGATGGCGAGTCCGCTTCAAACGTCTACATAAGTTGAACAACGTTCTGTTATTCGTTTTCTTTCTTGCTGAAGGCGAGAAGCCAGAGAATATAGACTGTAGACTGTCTTAAGTTTATGATGAGCGTTGTATAAATCGATAAAAATTTTGCAAGTGTGTAGAGCAGTTCAAAAATTTTCTCGTCTCAGTGACAGACCAACACCGTTCTGGCCGACCTGTTTCAGTTTCCACTCCCTCACTTGAAAGTCGAATTGATGAAATTATTCGTGCCGACCGCCCATGTGACCGGGAAATGATAGTTGATAAGGTTCAAGTTAGTGCTGACACAATTCATAACATTATCTGTAACGAGCCGAAGTACCGCAAAACATGTGCAAAATGGGTCCCAAAGGAGTAGACACGGCTACACTAGGAAACTAGGTTGAGAGTGTGCACAGAGCTAAAGGAACGCTATGAAAGAAAAGGTGAGCACTTCTTCAGCAAACGTTTATGAGCCACAATCAAAAAGACAAAGCATCGAGTCGAAGCACACCAACTCAGGAGTTAAGAAAAAATTCAAAGCCAAGCATCTGCAGGAGAAGTCATGTTGACGTTGTTTTGGAATGCTGAAGGCCAAGTTTCTTGTGATTATCACGAAGAGCAGCGTAGAATGAACTGCCATTATTTCTCCTATTTGCTTTTAAACAAGATGAAGCCAGCCATGAGAGAGAGACGTCGTGGATCTGAGAGGAGAGGTGTGATTCTCCAGCAAGACAATGCAAGTCCTCATATTGCTCATCTAGCCCGTGAAACCATCGACAAAATGGGCTGGGAAGTACTGCCTTACAGTCCTCATTTAGCACCTATTGATTCCCATTTGTTTAGTGCACTGAAGGAGGCATTACGTGGGAAGATGTTGCAAGACAACGAGGACGTGAAAAATTTTGTCGGAAATTGGTTCAAACATCAAGATAAAGAGTTCTTTGCAGCCGGAATAAAAAACCTTGTAGCCCGTTGGAATAAGTGCATAAATGTTCAAAGGTATTATGTTGAAATGTAGGAAAAGTATTGTTTTGTAAAAATAAATGTTTTTTTTTTCTCCAGAACAATCTGTCTCTTTTATCATTGACTGACCCTCGAATATTCCCATACAGAGGAGGCATTTTCCTTGAAAGTCAGCTGCTCGGTGCCGGCGGATAAATGCGATACTGCAGTGCTTGTGTAATCCCCAATTACGATGCAAAGTTCCTTCGGACATGCACGCATCCATGTCCGAAGATACTCGAACTGCAGCGTCTAGAGCCGTTATACAATACACGAAATACATTTGCAGTATATTCTCGGCAACAAATAGGTTCAATGGCTGTCTGGACGTCAAGATATACTCACAACAAATACTCGTTTCCTTATTGAAGCATTACAATGTATTACAATCATGTAACCATGATCACTTAATCGGAACAGCATTACGATCTAATATAGGAAGAACGTAACGGACTGCTGGTAATAAGCTCCTGATTCGGCTCCATACATAGCTGTAATAGAAATAAGCAAAGTAAATCCATGGCACGACAGACAGAAGATATATACTTGCATAGCTCTGAGCCCAGGTGATCCCATCGTTTGACAGAACTTTACAAACCACGAAATTTCTGTCGGATACACTTGCCACAAGACGACTTTGTTCACTAAACGAGAGTGCGACAGGGCGAAGTGAAGGAAAACAGCATTAACCTGGGTCTCGTTCTCTTCTGCTCTATCTCTTATTGACGATGATATTGAACTGAATGACTCTGGATGTCTGTTTGTGCAATCCGTAATGATTTTTGTAGAAAATCTTCATCGATCTCGAAGAAGGTCGTAATGTGTGATCATAAAACATGTTCCACATTTCCAGAACCGAACGGAGTCAGTGATATAAACCAATAACCATGTGTGTTTGTTGAAAACGCGGTTGACCTGCCCTTTTTTCCAGCCGCTTAGGCCTTTCGTTGGCCAACTAACTACGAGAAGTTGCTGTTCAAAGTGGAGCTATGACCAGTACTCCATTCTTCGGCTGCGTGTATTCCTGTGTGTGATTTCTGTTGTAAAGGTACTAGAAATTTGCGTACAGTAAACGTATCCCATGGCTCACCACATGTAAGTTCTCATAGCTCTGCGTGGTAGTAAGGATCTGGTGCGACTGAAAGTGGGCATTAATGTTAGACTGAAGAAGTTAATTTGAGCTATTGCTTCTTGGATTATTCACTTGTTAGTAAGTTGGCAATACCAGGGATCGTTTCAAAAACAGCAGCATTTTGCAAAAAAAAAAAAAAAAAAAAAATCTCTGATCACTATGAGACTTAACTTCTGCGGTCATCAGTCCCCTAGAACACACATCCATGCCCGAGGCAGGATTCGAACCTGCGACCATAGCGGTAGCGCGGATCCAGACTGTAGCTAATAGAACCGCTCGGACACCTCAGCCGGCAGAATTTTGCACAAAAGCAACAAAATTCAGATCTTAGTGTTGTGCGGTGAATAGAGGAACGAGTTTATTGGTATAGAGCCTTCCGACAACATACACCCAAAGCGAAAACTATGGGAACGGCAAAACTGCATGCGTCTCGGAGGGACATATATTCCTCATCAGATGCCTCCCGTATTACAAGCATGGAGATATCTACCGCCAACAGGATGAAACGGAAAAGTGTATCAACTGCAGAGGCTGATGGTTGTTTCAGCAGACAACATTCTGTCGGCACGATACAATCATCGTCAGTCACTGCAGTGCAGAACTGCAGTACTATGGTGTTAATTTAACGAGTAAAATAAACTCACTTGGGAAAGACAGAATGCAAGTGATCTACATCTACATCTACATTGATACTCCGCAAGCCACCCAACGGTGTGTGGCGGAGGGCACTTTACGTGCCACTGTCATTACCTCCCTTTCCTGTTCCAGTCGCGTATGGTTCGCGGGAAGAACGACTGCCGGAAAGCCTCCGTGCGCGCTCTAATCTCTCTAATTTTACATTCGTGATCTCCTCGGGAAGTATAAGTAGGGGGAAGCAATATATTCGATACCTCATCCAGAAACGCACCCTCTCGAAACCTGGCGAGCAAGCTACACCGCGATGCAGAGCGCCTCTCTTGCAGAGTCTGCCACTTTTGAGTTTGCTAAACATCTCCGTAACGCTATCACGGTTACCAAATAACCCAGTGACGAAACGCGCCGCTCTTCTTTGGATCTTCTCTATCTCCTCCGTCAACCCGACCTGGTACGGATCCCACACTGATGAGCAATACTCAAGTATAGGTCGAACGAGTGTTTTGTAAGCCACCTCCTTTGTTGATGGACTACATTTTCTAAGCACTCTCCCAATGAATCTCAACCTGGTACCCGCCTTACCAACAATTAATTTTATATGATCATTCCACTTCAAATCGTCCCGTACGCATACTCCCAGATATTTTACAGAAGTAACTGCTACCAGTGTTTGTTCCGCTATCATATAATCATACAATAAAGGATCCTTCTTTCTATGTATTCGCAATACATTACATTTGTCTATGTTAAGGGTCAGTTGCCACTCCCTGCACCAAGTGCCTATCCGCTGCAGATCTTCCTGTATTTCGCTACAATTTTTTAATGCAGCAACTTCTCTGTATACTACAGCATCATCCGCGAAAAGCCGCATGGAACTTCCGACACTATCTACTAAGTCATTTATATATATTGTGAAAAGCAATGGTCCCATAACACTCCCCTGTGGCACGCCAGAGGTTACTTTAACGTCTGTAGACGTCTCTCCATTGATAACAACGTGCTGTGTTCTGTTTGCTAAAAACTCTTCAATCCAGCCACACAGCTGGTCTGATATTCCGTAGGCTCTTACTTTGTTTATCAGGCGACAGTGCGGAACTGTATCGAACGCCTTCCGGAAGTCAAGAAAAATAGCATCTACCTGGGAGCCTGTATCTAATATTTTCTGGGTCTCATGAACAAATAAGGCGAGTTGGGTCTCACACGATCGCTGTTTCCGGAATCCATGTTGATTCCTACATAGTAGATTCTGGGTTTCCAGAAATGACATGATACGCGAGCAAAAAACATGTTCTAAAATTCTACAAGAGATCGACGTAAGAGATACAGGTCTATAGTTTTGCGCATCTGCTCGACGACCCTTCTTGAAGACTGGGACTATCTGTGCTCTTTTCCAATCATTTGGAACCCTCCGTTCCTCAAGAGACTTGCGGTACACGGCTGTTAGAAGGGGGGCAAGTTCTTTCGCGTACTCTGTGTAGAATCGAATTGGTATCCCGTCAGGTCCAGTGGACTTTCCTCTATTGAGTGATTCCAGTTGCTTTTCTATTCCTTGGACACTTATTTCGATGTCAGCCATTTTTTCGTTTGTGCGAGGATTTAGAGAAGGAACTGCAGTGCGGTCTTCCTCTGTGAAACAGCTTTGGAAAAAGGTGTTTAGTATTTCAGCTTTACGCGTGTCATCCTCTGTTTCAATGCCATCATCATCCCGTAGTGTCTGGATGTGCTGTTTCGAGCCACTTACTGATTTAACGTAAGACCAGAACTTCCTAGGATTTTCTGTCAAGTCGGTACATAGAATTTTACTTTCGAATTCAATGAACGCTTCACGCATAGCCCTCCTTACGCTAACTTTGACATCGTTTAGCTTCTGTTTGTCTGAGAGGTTTTGGCTGCGTTTAAACTTGGAGTGGAGCTCTCTTTGCTTTCGCAGTAGTTTCCTAACTTTGTTGTTGTACCACGGTGGGTTTTTCCCGTCCCTCACAGTTTTACTCGGCACGTACCTGTCTAAAACGCATTTTACGATTGCCTTGAACTTTTTCCATAAACACTCAACATTGTCAGTGTCGGAACAGAAATTTTCGTTTTGATCTGTTAGGTAGTCTGAAATCTGCCTTCTATTACTCTTGCTAAACAGATAAACCTTCCTCCCTTTTTTTATATTCCTATTAACTTCCATATTCAGGGATGCTGCAACGGCCTTATGATCACTGATTCCCTGTTCTGTACACACAGATTCGAAAAGTTCGGGTCTGTTTGTTATCAGTAGGTCCAATATGTTATCTCCACGAGTCGGTTCTCTGTTTAATTGCTCGAGGTAATTTTCGGATAGTGCACTCAGTATAATGTCACTCGATGCTCTGTCCCTACCACCCGTCCTAAACATCTGAGTGTCCCAGTCTATATCTGGTAAATTGAAATCTCCACCTAAGACTATAACATGCTGAGAAAATTTATGTGAAATGTATTCCAAATTTTCTCTCAGTTGTTCTGCCACTAATGCTGCTGAGTCGGGAGGTCGGTAAAAGGAGCCAATTATTAACCGAGTTCGGTTGTTTAGTGTAACCTCCACCCATAATAATTCACAGGAATTATCCACTTCTACTTCACTACAGGATAAACTACTACTAACAGCGATGAACACTCCACCACCGGTTGCATGCAATCTATCCTTTCTAAACACCGTCTGTACCTTTGTAAAAATTTCGGCAGAATTTATCTCTGGCTTAAGCCAGCTTTCTGTACCTATAACGATTTCAGCTTCGGTGCTTTCTATCAGCGCTTGAAGTTCCGGTACTTTACCAACGCAGCTTCGACAGTTGACAATTACAATACCGATTGCTGCTTGGTCCCCGCATGTCCTGACTTTGCCCCGCACCCGTTGAGGCTGTTGCCCTTTCTGTACTTGCCCAAGGCCATCTAACCTAAAAAACCGCCCAGCCCACGCCACACAACCCCTGCTACCCGTGTAGCCGCTTGTTGCGTATAGGGGACTCCTGACCTATCCAGCGGAACCCGAAACCCCACCACCCTATGGCGCAAGTCGAGGAATCTGCAGCCCACACGGTCGCAGAACCGTCTCAGCCTCTGATTCAGACCCTCCACTCGGCTCTGTACCAAAGGTCCGCAGTCAGTCCTGTCGACGATGCTGCCAGATGGTGAGCTCTGCTTTCATCCCGCTAGCGAGACTGGCAGTCTTCACCAAATCAGATAGCCGCCGGAAGCCAGAGAGGATTTCCTCCGATCCATAGCGACACACATCATTGGTGCCGACATGAGCGACCACCTGCAGATGGGTGCACCCTGTACCCTTCATGGCATCCGGAAGGACCCTTTCCACATCTGGAATGACTCCCCCCGGTATGCACACGGAGTGCACATTGGTTTTCTTCCCCTCTCTTGCTGCCATTTCCCTAAGGGGCCCCATTACGCGCCTGACGTTGGAGCTCCCAACTACCAGTAAGCCCACCCTCTGCGACTGCCCGGATCTTGCAGACTGAGGGGCAACCTCTGGAACAGGACAAGCAGCCATGTCAGGCCGAAGATCAGCATCAGCCTGAGACAGAGCCTGAAACCGGTTCGTCAGACAAACTGGAGAGGCTTTCCGTTCAGCCCTCCGGAATGTCTTTCGCCCCCTGCCACACCTTGAAACGACCTCCCACTCTACCACAGGTGAGGGGTCAGCCTCAATGCGGGCAGTATCCCGGGCAACCACAGTCGTAGTCCGATCAGGGGATGCGTGGGACGAGCTGGCCGTCCCCGACAAACCCCCATCCCGACCCCCACAGTGATGCCCATTAGCAACAGCCTCAAGCTGTGTGACTGAAGCCAACACTGCCTGAAGCTGGGAGCGAAGGGATGCCAACTCAGCCTGCATCCGAACACAGCAGTTGCAGTCCCTATCCATGCTAAAAACTGTTTTGCTAAGAACGTCTGAACTAATCTACAGAGAGCGCAAACAAATCGACAAAATTTAAACGGTTATTAAAATACAAGATTGCATAGTAAATGCAGTAATGCTGCTACTTGCGCACTGCTGACACTGCTCGGCGGCGGAAGGAGACTAAGCGAAATTACACTATTCAGGTACTAAAACACGATGCTACACTCTCAAATACTATAATACGCCCGAAATTTATGAATTAAACAATGCAAGAACCAAAAACACGCAAAGAAATTAAGAATTAAACTATGTAACAAATGAGTGAGCTAGGAGTATACGAATTGCTGCTGCAGCTGCTTATCCAACGGCGGCAGGGAGCACACTGACTGCGACCAACCGACACTGGCCGTTCAAAACAAAACAGTAGACAAACGACTACGCGAATTTACACTATTCAGGTACTAAAACGCGATGCTACAACTCTCAAATACTATAATACGCCCGAAATTTATGAATTAAACAATGCAAGTACCAAAAACACGCAAAGAAATTAAGAATTAAACTATGTAACAAATGAGTGAGCTAGGAGTATACGACTTGCTGCTGCAGCTGCTTATCCAACGGCGGCAGGGAGCACACTGACTGCGACCAACCGACACTGGCCGTTCAAAACAAAACAGTAGACAAACGACTACGCGAATTTACACTATTCAGGTACTAAAACGCGATGCTACAACTCTCAAATACTATAATACGCCCGAAATTTATGAATTAAACAATGCAAGTACCAAAAACACGCAAAGAAATTAAGAATTAAACTATGTAACAAATGAGTGAGCTAGGAGTATACGATGTGACAAAACAGTAATTGTCTCGACCTGAAACTACGATATCACCTGTCGGGCTTGAACTGTGACGTATTGGTGTTGTGGCGGGTGACGTCACACGTGTGCGGAGCGTTGGTTTGTTTTCGTTAGGGACGTTTGTATTGTCACCTTATGCTGTGTTTGTAGTCTATATTGGATATATACATAGTAGTGCAAATTTTGGTGGAATGAGCCTGTTACTGGATCAACCAGTTTAGATACTTAAGAGAAAGATGCGTTTAGGTGTTCTCCGCTTACGCTCCTAATCAACTAGAGTTTAAACGTTATCTTTGGTTGTCTTGGTATCGTGAGTACACAGTGATTACAACTAATGTTAACTTCGGCACATATTTTTTTCAAAGATGAGCCAACCTGTAATGTAATGAAATTAATAACTTAGCGAATACTAATAGTAATATTACTGAAATAAGGAACGCTGATAGATCGACAATAAAGAAAAACGAATGTCTTCAGAAGGTTATGGTAAATGAAGACTGGTTATTCTAACGTAAAGTGTGAAGAAAGTGATGTTAGTAATTGAAAGCAATGTACAAAGATGTAGCAGAACTAGTTGAGTTGGGTTACCTACAGAATGAATTCGCCAGATCCAGATTAGCGCGTAACAACTCACACAAAAAGTATTTACGAGTAGTTTCAGGGATTTTGCAATTTTCTGTTGAGCTGCATTGGTGAACACATGTTACTGCATTTTGTCCATCTCGCAATTTAAACCTTTCTGTATCGGTATTGGAGTATTCGTTGTTGTTACCATAATTCGTTAACTTTCGCGATATTTGCTACCTGTACTGGTATTACTTTTTCGCTTTCTTTACTGATATTTCTTTTTGTTTTCTGTATTGGTGTCTGGCTTTTAAGTTAGTTTATATTTATAGAGTGATATCTTCGATACCAGTTGAATTTATCTAATTTGATGCTTTACTTTTGCATTTTCGATGCAGACCTCTGCAAGCTATTCTTCATCGTATTCTTCCGGTTGTTTTGTTTTGTATACGCTAGCATTTTTGGGGATCTGTGGCTTTTACTTGAGAATATAACTCCTCAGATTCCCCTTCAGGCTCAATATTTATTATTTCGAATTTTTAAGTTTCTGAATTGATTTTTATATTTTGGTTTTATAGGAACTGTTGAATATGACGTCCTAATCGCCAATTTTAAATCAAAGTTGTGTTTCATCTTGAGGCTAGTGATGATGTTATTTATCAAAGTGGACGGGTGATATCGAAGGCTCTCGTCTTCCCCAATAATTCACCATACTTGAGACACAGTGCCGTACCCCCGCCCGCGAGAGTTCGACCCTGTTTGGTCTTAGGAGGGGCGGGGCGCACACAGCGCCGGCTGTCACCTCCACATGAAATCACGTAATGCGTTTTTACGTTGCAGGCTGACAGTTATTGGACGGGTGAAGTAAATGCATCGGTTAAACGCTCGAGCGATGTGATGTGGTGGTGTAACGACATAACAACACAAGTTTTGCCCAAGATGTAAGCATTCCCGTTATACAGTAGTAGGCAAGCATAAGTTCTCTACATTCTGTAATTTCCTGCAGGCGATTTTATCGAGTGCGCTACTGCCAAGGCACCCATGTTGATTAGTTTGGTTCTGTTTAGAGCGAAGATAACAGAATATCTTGTAGTAGTGAAACCTGTTGTAGGTGTTCTACATATGAGCAGGATGAAACCAGAGCATTGTCGACTTGGACTACTCTTACATGGGCTGAGTTACTTACGAGAGTGTATACTGTGGAATGTCATTTAGACTTCTTATGGGAATTTTGTGGATTGTCACTGGGAGCCGTGTGTGGAACTCTTTAAAAAACGACCATCGTTTATTTCCCGTTTTAATTAAAGGACTATTCTACGAAATGTACGAAACTAGTACGATCAGGAAAAACACGTAGTTCGTTAGACGTCAACTGACGATACATCAGGGTATTATTTGGGTCCCTTCCTGGGTTAAAGAAAACATGCTACTAGTCACTGTTACAGAAAGTTATTTAAGTACAATTACTGTTGGCGATTACTTTGATTTTTGCAGTGTTATGTGTTATGTGATTGTTGTGAATTTTACAAAATGCAGTAGCTTTGTTTTCACAGTTTGGCTTAGGAGGCCAAAAGTTTCCTTGTGAGACGCTCACAGTTTCTCTGAGATATAGCTACAGAGTATCCGACAATCGCAGAGGAGGAGTGCTCCAAGCTGCAACTGATTTGGAAATTATTGTAGTTGTATATGACCTAGTTAACGAATAATAACTTACTGCGCGTACATAGTGTTGTTAAGTAAAATTGCAACAGTATTCGTTACATGGGACCTTTCCAGATTCTAGTAAAATAATACAAATTAGTGCAGCCTTTCTGAAACTAAGACCGTATTTGAGTTTATAAATCCAACGAAGAAAGGATCTCAAGCTGTACTGGAGCGTTCTTATATAACGAGTTCTGACAGCTGCCATCTAACAACTTTGTGTCGAATTCACCTGAAACACCACAAAAAGGGTAAAGTATCGTTATATAAATAACTACACCGGCAACACAGATGTTCAAAAACTTTCACTAATTAGTAATTACATTCAGGAGATTTATCGATTTGCCTTGTGTTATTCCCCACTCATGGGTGAACCATAACTTTGGTTTTATTTCAGATACTTCACTGCACATTCAAATGGCCGTAGTAACACTCTCATAGAATTTAAACTTTCGCTTAAGTTTTCTTCAGATTTCATTTTTATTTCGTTTCATTATCCTTCAGTTAATGTAAATCAACCGTTCACAAATTTAGCTAACTCTTACATCTTCGGAATATGAGATACCTATTTTCGTCCATCCATTTAACAAATGGGTCGTCCAGTACCTTTAAATTCTACGGCTTCGTGCGCTGTGTTTTTTTAACGTCACCAGTTTCCACTTTTGAAGTAACAGATCAGAGTCCTCCCGATAGGTTCGTCTACTCCCATGTAATGTTAGCAAACAGGGGGGATTGGTGAAGTTTTATTCCTACCGGACCTGAATATCATGTAGCCCACACATGTTTCTAGTGGGGTTTATTAAATGTAAGTTGTATCGAATGAAGAATAAGCTAAAATGCATCAGCTTATTTGTTGTGGTGGCAATATATTTAGAAAATACGTTAAAATGGTACATACTAGCAATCTACTGAACGAAATCACAAGAATAAACAAATTCAGGAGGTGTGTACCAACTTTTTCGAAACTATTTGGAAGAGAGTTATTGAAATGTGCAAGTGACAGTGCTCTTCAAGGTAGAATAAAAGTGTGTGGAGTTGGAGACGATGTATGCTTGTATTTAGCAGTACACGCTTTTGCTAACACATTATTCTGGAAAAAAAGGTATTCCGGTCTGGCAGACGTTAAGCACAATTTCACCAAGAACATTCTGAAAGTTGTTTAGAAAACTGTGACGAATACAATTCACATTACTATTCCATTATCGTACTGCATAACACCGAGACATCTTAAAAAGAAAAATTATTTGTTTCACCGTATTTTGCTTCCATATCTGAAAACTATCAAGTGCAGTACCGAACTACCTATTAATTTTATTTTATGTCACCTTATCCTAGTCTTTTGTGCTGTAGGCCATGAGTTGTTACCTGCCATTTCCATTTTTTATGTATTCTTTCCACTGTTAGCAGCTACTATGAACTACATTGTGCTTTATCATAGAGACTAGAAAATACTCCTTCTTTTACTACTGATTTTCCATGTGTGTACCAAACTTTTTCGCCTAAAGGTACTAGGCATTTCAGAAGTCTATAATATACAACATATTTCTAATCAGTTTTTATTTATGCATAATGTAAACTGCAACTGATAAATATGGTCCAAATATTAACAATGTTATCATGAAATCATTACTGGGTTTAAGTCACACATCCTGATTTCGTCATATTTACTATGCAACAAACATTCTCTTTATCACTTTTGCTTCTTTTGTGACTGCGTTATTATTTCACACAAAAGTCCTTAGAAACATGTAAAGTAAGTAACTTATCATTGTTATCTAACGAAGTACGTTAAAATTCCCCAAATATTATCAAACTATATCATTATTTTTGAGACAGCATTACTGTGTCATTTTCTTCCGGTTCAAGTTGACTGTACAGCCATGAACATTGCGTAATACTTTAGACTGTGACAAAATCCTAGCGTCAAGGTGATCCAGACTTATGTGCTGCGCATCTGGCTCATGTCGTACCCCCATAAATCTCCCAAACGACTCTTCTTTAGTTTTGGTGAAATAAATAAAAAATGAAATAAAAACGTGCCTTCTGCAACAGCATTTTCCTCTGCAACATTAGCCCCGAAAGTAAATTTTAACGTCATAACAAATCATAGTGCATAAGGGCCAAAGTATAAATAGCAGCGGTGATGAACTCTCTCTGAATCTTCAGTCGACCTTAAGGCACCATTAATTTCTTTGTTTACTCGTTTGAGGTTACATCCACATGCTAATCAATTGTTGTTTGCCAATGCAGTTCAGTGAATTGCAACATCAGTTTGATTACACTAAGCGTGCTTTGATTTATGTGTCCCATGCAAAGACACTCGCCATGCTTCTGTTATAAGCAGCATCTGAGTTTGTTTACATACCTACTACTTCATAAACAGATACACAGATAAGCCAGAATGTTATGGCCACCGATCTACTGTCGATATAAATCCGTTCGGGCGATAGCAGCGATACATGGCGAGGAATGACTGCTAGTCAGTCAAACGCACGATGCATGTTGTATATCCCAAGGGCAAGAGCGTGATGGAATGGAGTGTGTTGAGCGGTTCGATGAACACAGTCCCGATTTCCAGTTGATGTGTTGGCTCGCCCGTCTCGACACATCTAAACCCGATCCAAGACATCTGGGCATGTGGCGTCAGAGCTCATGGCACACCTCTCCGGAATTTACGGATTTAGGTGACTTGTGTGTGCAGATGTGATGCCAGATCCGTCCACTGACCTACCAAGGCTTCACTGTATTCCTGCCACATGTCCACGTTGATAACCGTGCCACAGGTGGACATACCGGCTGTTAGGTAGATGGTCGTAATGTTGTAGCTGATCAGTGTAGTTCCTATGTTAAAATATAGACAGTCGTTAATGAGTGAGAATGTATGCTGAGGGCTTCAAATGTTGATTACCTTTTAGTTCCTGCGTGTGTAGGGCCATATTACTTGTGACTCACTGTGTTGAATAGTAGATGTCGGGATTATGGAGACTACTTTGTTGTCCTTAGGAGCAGTGATTTTGCAGTCACTCTAGCCTTTTGAGTGTTATCATTAATGTCATTGATTTTCCTACTCTTTTTAGAATTATACTTAGTGTCAATGATATTTCTGTTAAACGTAGTTGGCAAATGTTAATGTTGCACAAAACAGTTTCTTCCATTTCCATCGACGGAGAGGTAATGACAGATGCAGCTCGCATCGGGGACAGACTCGAACGAGTTTTATTCCGGAGAACCTTCCATTTGTTTCCATTAATCTACTAAGAGGAACCACCGAAATGTAGATCTTGTTGGTCGGAAGAGAATATGAACCACAGTCAACCACAATGCGAGCCGTCTACATTACCACAACGCCGCCTGTTGCAAATAAAACAAATAACGAGACTTGTTATATCATCAATCCAAAGGTTTATTCGATTGGTAACTGTGGTTTCAGGTGGTATTGGCCGCGGTACCGCGGTCGCACATTTTAGCAGCCAGACGGTCTTCTCCAGACGTCGCGTTGGTGGCCACGCGTCAACACATTCAGCATCTGGCATGGCGGCTCTCAAGAGCTGCGCGGTGTGATGTACAGACCTCCTAGGTGGGCGCGGAGGACACCGGAGTGATCTGCCGACAAATATAAATTACAAAATTATAAACGTCGCCCTATTATGGTGAGTTGATATAACATCTGCAAAGGAAAGTGCTAAATTATCGTAGGACCACATGTTAATAAATGGTCATTTTCTGTATCCATAGAAGGGATGTTTCTATCGCGCCAACTCATGAACCCTAGAATACTAATTATCGCAAATATGAAAATTACCGACAGTGAATGTTTGCCTATTTACGCCTCCCGGAGTGTTATCTATTGTGGTGAAATGATCTACTAAATTATTGCATCATGATGGTAGATAGTTGTTACAAGGATCAGAATATTTGTGAGTTAGTCGATATCTCACGCAGACACATGTATTATCCTCACCTGAACTATATTCATTAAGGAACGGAGAGAATTGTGACTGTTGCTAAATCCATCCATACCAAAATAGTAGAGTTTCTTAAAACAGGTTGTGTGAATGTTCAGTTCAAATTCGGAGAGCTTTAAGGATAAATACGGGACAGAAAAATAAACGATCATGCAGCATAAGAAATGGGATTAAAATACCAAGTATAATCGTGGGAGGCTGAAGCTGAAACTGCGCTGAGAAATTGATAACTGTTATGAGCGGGAGGGGACATAGGAGAACGTTTCCTGAAAAGCTCTCCCTCATCTGAAAGTGTATTCAACGGTATTGTATGTACCATTGATTCTTGAGTTTAAGTATATCCTACCAATACTAGAGCTAAAAGATACGTATGCCGCGAAAGGATTTGTATCTGATCAGAGTTCACAATTGGTATAAAAGAAGAGGAGACTATGGGTACCGAGAAAGTTTATGGGTCGACCAAAAAATTTTGTAGCCATGGTGATACATCTAAACTGACACCATTTCAGTTATATTAAAAATCGTAAAACTCTATACTCGAATAATATCTTGAAGATTCCCCTTCTGAAGGGAGCTACCATGTGATCATGAAACGAGAAATACACTTAGAAACCAAAATCTGTTGTCCTTTACACAGACCGAAGTACCACTCACCGTAACAGCACCGCCTTAATCCTCCTCCTGCAGCCGTCTCTGCAGCAACTCCACGAAAAAGGCGTCCAGTGTAAACTGACGCTCCTGTTGGAAAAGATCTTATTACTTTCATGTTATCTAACATGTGAAGTGATTCACAATTTGTGCTAGTTCCTGTCATATAAAAGTGTAACGAATTGTAACATATACCACAAATTAGCACGGTTCAGGTATCGAAATTAAGAATATAGTAATTCAATTTAGTATCCAACTAACACAACTCATTTCACATCTCAGATACTATTAATACTAACAAGTAACTAATATCCCATTATCTTTAACATTTTCTGTGTACGACTGGTTAATGATGTGCTTCTGAGGTTATGCCGTGTTGTTGTTCCTGCTTTACGGTCAACATGTCAACAAGTGACCGAGCCATTTTCTTCAGATCGTGAGACGTTTCCTGACTGATATGAGTCAAGCAGAGAGTACATTACCGCAAAGTTCGCAGCACATGAAGTTGATGGCTGGGACGTCCGTTGAAGTATTGTGCACAAAATGAACACAACAATTCGGCCTAACACCCGGAAGCAGACCAGTAACTAGTAACATCTTCAAGAGTAAGTTATCATGTAATGAGAAAACGAAAAATTCACTTTGAAACCAAATGCTACTATTCCTACTACTGTTGCAATTTACACTCACCGAAACAGAAGGGGCTTCTTTCTCTTCCTGCAGCCGCTTCTGCAGAATCTCCTCAAAAAAGGCGTCCAAAGTGAACTGACGCTCCTGCTGGAAAAGAACTTATTAGTGTGATTAGTCGTAGAACATGCTTGGTAATTCAGAGATAGCACTAGTTCTTTACATATACATGTGTTACAAATTCTTACATTTATCTCGAATTTTTGGCTTAGAGGCAGTGATAGTGAGTATTCCCTATCTGTAATATCAGCTAGAAATCTGTTCATCCGACATTCACTACCATTATCCTACTTATTATGAGTTGAACTGGAATGACACAGGCCTACAATGTAACTTCTTGAGCCATAGTCTTTTTATTACGAGCTCCTCCACGTTCTTTGTCTGCAAATAAAGTAAATGGGACTGTAACAAATTTTGCTAACAGTTCCTGTTCCTCTGTTCTCTGACTACACTGTACATTTCCTTTGGTCAGTCTCATATTAAACACGGTCAGCAGGTAACTGGTTGGGCAACCAGATGGTCTGCAATGTCGTCTTCAACCAGTCGATAGCGTTGGCAGCATATTTAGTGCGCCTCTGCCCCTAGAATATTTTTCACCATAATTCTTTTCAAATGGAGAGGGATGTTACCTTTCTCAAGCATCTCACATAGTTATTTGCTCAGTGTTAACAAAGACCACACCCAATTTACCGGAATGATAAATGGTTAGAATCAACTGTCCATGTCTGGGATCAGTGTTAAGTTTAATGGGCTTCAATACTATTGTCAGAATTGTTTAAACAGCATTCAGGTTCGATTATCAACATTAGCTTACCTAATGCGACAAGTCCGGATATATTGTGGTAATAACACGCAAGAGAGGATCTAGGGCCAGTGGGATCCAGGGGAAAGGGCCAGCATAATGCAACAAAGGAGCCCTGCAGGGAACACAGCGAGAGACACAGTGTGAGGCTACCCTGGAGGTCAGAGAATATACGACTCTGACATGCTAAAGGCTTTTTCTAAGGGCATCATACTCAAGTTTTAGAATGACGACTATTGTGAACTGTTGAGTGACTAGCACATCCCACTTCGCTCAAGTGATCAACAAATCTATCCATCCATCAGTGACATCATTGCGGCCGGTATTTTGTATCTGATCACGATCCAGAAGAGCAGTATGCTAACCACATGCTCCTCCATACAGTGACGTCTATCGTCTGACGATGACGAGGCGGTCGATCGGTACCTTTGGAACTTCAGAGGAATGATTGGATGGAGTTAGGTAGTTATGTGGTATTTCATATAATCGTCACAATCATCACTCGTGCAGAGATGCCTATCTAAGACGTGTTATTTACAATGACGTGTCACATGGGACGTTTATAGCAAAAAGATATTCATTTACAGTCTGACCACGTTATGTACAATCAGTTAGCTCTCACACTTTACTGCTTTGCGTGCTATGTCACTGCAATATAACGTGGCTCACCTTTACAGTACCCCGAACAGCGACCAAGTTGTTCTCCAGTCGCAGACCCTCGTCTTTCTCCCCTCCCAAACACCGGGAGAAAAACTTCTTCATGCGGCGGAACATTGCTGTAACGATAACAAACAGCACATTAGACATGACCACACCGTGTCTACGTGTAAGTTTTGCAGCAATGTCTCACAACTCGATCGCAAGAAACACCTGGAACCGTGACGACATGTCTGTAACCTTAGCTTTTGTAAAAAAAGCAGCTGCTTGTATAAAAACGACATGTACAGTCTATACAATTGATTGAGCTTATACATTTTTTACTAGTCGAGAATTAGTTACTGTAATTTAGTGTCAGTAATTCGTAGAGCATGATTCAAAACAATAACAGTTATTCGAAGTTTAGCAATCGCTTGTTCATTAAGTGGTACTTTTACTCTGAAGAGAATACATTTGTTTTGATAGCAACTAGTTGAAGGTTATCTATTAGTCTAAATTTAATTAGCAAGTCATTACAATCCACAATAGATTCAGATATACAGCTGCTTCGCCGGCCGGTGTGGCCGTGTGGTTCTAGGCGCTTCAGTCTGTGACCGCGTGACCGCTACGATCTCAGGTTCGAATCCTGCCTCGGACATGGATGTGTGTGATGTCCTTAGGTTACTTAGGTTTAAGTAGTTCTAAGGTCTAGGGCACTGATGACCACCGATGTTAAGTCCCATAGAGCTCAGAGCCATTTGAACCAATTTTTATACAGCTACTTCAGATATTACAACTTCAGATTTTGTCATCTATTACAGCATGATTTGCGGAATATCTTCCCCTGGGGCAGGAACAAGAATTTGTTTTTTATGTGTGTTGGTGGTGGGATGAAGTTACTAATTAATAAACTACGCTACAATCTGATGGCTATACCTTCCGCGGTATATGACGAGAATACGATTTTTATGGCTATACATATTACCGAGTCAGTATATTCTCTCAGGCCTGCACAGTCCCTTGTTTGTGTAAGTCATCTAGAACCCTACATCTAAATTACACTTCATTGCCATGTGAGCTAAACAGTAACATGTACGACGTGATAACTATATCTGTGGTTGAAATTTACCCATCGGTTTCTACATGAAGAAAACTTAAAAATAGCTTATAAACAGCTAATAGGTTTAACATTTGACAGTGCTCCAAGATATTAACTGTACTACCGTAACTGACAGGAAAAGATAATATTTTTGCTATAAATCCATGTCGACTCAGTATGACACTACACAGCCGGAACCTGTTTACGACTTTTCTTTTTCACCGACGGCAGAAGATAAAAGCATGAACCAACGATAGGACATACCGTATGTATGTGTAATCGAAAAGGAGACTGATGGGTGACACCATTCTATTTGTGAAACTAAGCTATAAATTTGAGAATACATCATTCCAGGAGTTGAACATTGGCAAAAACTCAGTGAGAATATCTCTCTCTACAAGTCAAGCATTTTCGGAACTTTCTGAAGTTGCATTACATATTAAAAAAATGTACTGGAATGTAAATCGAGGACTGTTTTCCTTTTCCAATTCAGTCCCATTACTAGTAACATTTTGCGAAGTCACATCACACTATTTCGTAATGCTACAGTATTCTGATACTACTCCACTACATACATAGTCATCTAAAAGCTTATTCGATGTTCTAATTGCAGATGTATACTGAAAATAAATACGTGACAAATCAATGGCTCTTGCCTCTTGGTGAGCATAGTCCATATACCTTGCTTCTGAAACAGAGCTTCGCATCATTCAAAGCTTCTAAAGCTCCCCAACAACTTGTTCTCGAAACACAAAATCCAACACTATAACGCGTGAACCAAAATTATAGCATCTTTTACTCTAGAACTCAAGAAACTAATTCGTTTCGATACTTCAACTACTCCAGAGAATACGGAAGTCATTATTATGCAATGGTCCACCACAGTTAAGCTGATTTTTGTTAGCAAACCCTGCGATCAACATTAGGCAGCAACTTCGATAACTGCAGAGAACAACGTTGTACTGGAACGTCGATATCAATGGTTAAACAAGAACTGCAATGAAAATTCTCAGTAATTTGAATCTATGTAAGCCGAAATAATCATGTTTTAGCACTGACAAATATGCAGCGGAGTCTTGAATGTTGAAAACGTCCGTACAGTTAATAAACTCCCAAGTGATCTAAAAGTTAACAATATTCACAGATTGTGCTTTAATTTCCTTAAGCAACAGGGAAGTAAGAATCTCATATTATGGTGCCAAGTCAACTCTGTATAACTCTACACAGTTGTAACCAGTTTCCAACGTGTTTTCTTCTTCGCAGACGGAAGATAAGTCTAGCAGTATAACCCTGCAACGATCATAGGCAATATGTAAGTGTAATCGACGAAACAGGAAGATCGGTTACACTGTTTTCATTGTCAAAGTAAAAATTAATGTAAATAGAGACCGCTCCGAGTCTACCACAACAACCACAGATAACTTTTACTAATAGTCCGATTATATTATTGGAGAAGGCGATAACAAGATAGACTATTACGGTCGAAAACAAAAATAAAAATATTTTGTAGCGGAGGCGTTGTGCAGCTTTAATGAATCTTAACAACTGTATTGTGCAATAGACAGCTACGACGGTACGTTTCATTAGGGACCATCGAATTTGGTCTAAAATTGGCCCATCATCGGTCCCGAAAACCGTCTCAGCTATGCTTTCGCGTATATTGCAATAGCAGTTATCAAACGCTGATAGCTCGACCATTGGTATTACCTGTATAGCCATTACATTGGTAAAAATGTCTATGAAGTTAAATGGACATAATGGACATGACAAGTTAATGTCAATGACGGAACACTGTACATCCGGAACTGCTATTCCTATTACGCAAGTTCATACCTGAGATCGTTTTTAGGCTTGATGACGGTCTGATCCTCGCCCGAAACATACATTCTCTCATAATATGTACCGTTATAGCTGTGATTGCATAATGCAGTTCTTTCGAAGAGCATATAAAATGAAAGTAACGTCACTGCTGCAGAAACTAACTGGACAGAAACAAAAAGTAAAAGTTTATAAAGCTAAGATCAATATAACGAAAAAATCGAATAATATCTTACACAAATTCCTCTAGAATAAACCCAACGGAAATATAACGAAAACACAAAATTAGATTCCCATAATTTGCTTAATCTACACAGATTAAACGAAGACAAGGATACCAATCACACATCCACAAAATAACAACATAATAGAAAAATAACATGCACAAATTCTTCCAGAATGAACCAAAAGAAAATATACGCTGCACCTATATAGCCCTAACAAAGACAGCAATACCACACACATCCCCATATAACGACATAATCGATAAATAACACACTGGAACTATTCCATAATAAACCAAAAAATTATAAACCCCCCCAAAAAACAAAAAAAAAAAAGAAAAGACGCACAAGAAAACTTCATATAACTACGACTTTATCGAAAAATAACACACACAAAATCCTCAAGAATAAACAGAACGAAAATATATTGAAAAATTTGGTATCACACTACAAACGAACGTAAACAGGTCAAAAAGTACCATAGAACAAAAAGAATCATACATCAAAAGCGCGAGACACTGGCAACAACAATAAGAACCCTACAAAACAATCGATTTCATATACGGTACCCCTCAGCGGCGTCACATTCGAAAAAAAGCAGCCAACTATTAATAAGTTAAAAAATTATGACTAACATTACTACTCGTTCCTCTCAGGACAACTTCTACAATGTACTTAGGTTCACGGCTAACAGCACCGTAGACAATTCTCCCGTATTACAAAAATAGCTAAAGAATTGCATTAATCAACATGATAAAAATTATCATTAATCACTTCCCTCACAAAAATTTATCTTCTGCTCTTAAGGTACTGCCTAACCTCACCATCGTATATCGTTCGAAATATAGAAATAAACAGTTAAATATATGTCAGGAAAAAAAGAAACAATAATCGCTAAAAGTTTCTCCATTGATAATATAACCTGTGGCCACAAGTTACCCCCTCCCCCCAATAAACAACACCATCATATATCACGACATATTTGGAATAACCAGCATATTTTACAAACTTTGTAAATTACAATAGTAACTAACACAAACACAGATAGCATTTAATAACAGACCGCTTACACGCTCTGCAACGTAAAGTCAAGACGTCAAGAGGACGTCATGGGTGAAACCACACGGATAGAATCTGAAAGAGCACTTGACAAAGTTGTCACTGTTGAACTAAGCGTTAATTTGAGAATACATGATGAAAGGACAAGAACTTAAAAAAATTAAGTGTAGAGGTCCAACTCTACAAGTAACCACCTGACGTTAGAAACCCCATAAAAAATTAAAACGAAATGCTATTTCACGTTATTACTGTTAAGAACTTCATTTTCCGTAATCACACCACACTCCTCCACATGCTTCAATTTTCCAGTACTTCTCCACTAATACACATTCATTTATTAGCTTTTAAGATATTCTTACTCGAGATGACTGTGTATAGTCAATAAATATACAAAGGTAAATCAATAGCTCATACCTACTGCGGGTACGATGCAGCTGGCCTCTGAAGCCGGCGTTCGCTTCGCTGGGAGCTTCTAAAGCTCCTCAAGAACTTTAAAATGTTTCGCTAGATGTGCTCGAAACACAAAATACAACACTGCAATACTTAATTCACAACAGAAGCTTCGTACACTCAATAACTTGCAGAACGAATTCGTATGAATACTTCGAGTACTCTAGAGAATACGGAAGTAATTGCTAGGCAACGGTCCACGATGGTTCAAGTGACATGGCATTGATGTTATCATACACTGTGATGAACATTAAGTAGCAACCCCGGTAACTACAGAGCACATCACTATATAGAGACGTCGATATCCATGGTTATATAAGAACAGCACTTAAATTTTAACAATTTAAATCTATGTAAGACGAAACAGCCATGTTTTGCGATCGAAAGATATCCAGACGTATGTAAATAATGAAACCGCCCGAATAGCCTATAGATTCCCATTGGAATTCTTATTTAGCAGTTCGAGGTGCGTGAGAAGAGTAATGAGACGGACAATACTCTGAGGGATCTGGCCGCGCTGTGTTGTTCTACTGCTGTAAAGAACGGTTTGCAATCTCTTCTAGTTGCTGAGTACGCCGTCACATGGTTTTTGAAAGCGCCATCGGGGAAGTTGTGTTTTTGTTGCGTGTTGTAAAAGTGGAAAAGTGTAATTTAGAGCAATGTAATGCCATCAAGTGTTAAACTTGGGGCACCAACGAGAGTGATCGTTTCAGAATTGAAACAAGCCTATGGGGAACATTCCTTATCAGTAGTCCAAGTTTCTGTGTGGCACAAATCATTTCTGGAAGGCCGAGAACACGTTCAAGATGGACCTCGTTCAGGGTAGACCTTCAGCTTATAAAATCGACGAAAACGTCGAACGTATGCGTTCTCTTGGGACATCAGACCGGTGTGTAATCATAAAGGTGATGGATGACATGGTTAAACATTTTCAGCATGCATGAAATTTGCATCGGAGTTTTGCATGTGCGAAAGATTTATGCCAAACGGTGCCAAAAAACCTCACAACTGAGCAGGAGGAGAATGGAAGAAACGTGTGCGTTGTCCTCTTGAGACGACTGCCCATGGTCACGAATGGTTCAGTTGTATAATCACAGATTATGAATCCTGAATTTCAAAGTACGACCCTGAGACCAAGAGACAAAGTGAGGAGTGGAACACTGTGGAATCTCCTCGACTGAAATGAGCTCGAATCATCAAGTCAAAGGCCGAAGCAAAACTGATTTGCTGTTTTGACAGATTTGCTTTTCTCCATATAGATTTGTTCACCCAGGACAAACCGTCAAACAGCTGTGTTACAACGATGTCCTGGAAAAGCTCAGGAAAGAGGTGAATCGCCGGCCTGAGTGGCCGTGCGGTTCTAGGCGCTACAGTCTGGAGCCGGGCGACTGCTACGGTCGCAGGTCCGAATCCTGCCTCGGCCATGGATGTGTGTGACGTCCTTAGGTTAGTCAGGTTTAATTAGTTCTAAGTTCTAGGCGACTGATGACCTCAGAAGTTAAGTCGCATAGTGCTCAGAGCCATTTTTGAAAGAGGTGAATAGAGTGAGATCAAACATTGCAGATTGGACGGCGCATCATGATAACGCCCCATGCCACATGGCCACTTCCATCACGGATTTTTTGACTTCAAAAGGCATTCCTGTTGTTCCACAGACCCCCCCACCTATTCACAGAAACGTGGTAACTGTGACTTGTTTGTTTTTCCAATTTTGGAAAATGTCTGAAAAGGATTTCATTTTGGGACTCTGGAGAATATTTAAGAGCATATGTCCGACGTGGGGAAATGCCCTACCAGTTGAAGGCTTTCTACGCTTCTACCGATACCGAGGAACAACGACTTCGCCGGCCTATAGCTGCCGATGGGAACTAATTTGCAGGAGACATTATTGTCGTTTGAAAGAAATAAAACCTTGGTATATTAGAAATCAGTCTCACTGCTTTTCTCACACGCCTCCTACTCCAAGATATTGATTCACATATCTTGCGTAACAGAAGAGAAAAACTCTTTTGTTAAGCTGCCAGCTTCCCTCGATACGATGCAATGCACTTGCCAGGAGTTCCAAAATAAATTTTTCTTCACACACGGAAAAAAATTCCAGCAACACTAATCTCCAGCATCGCAGGGAGTACGTGTGCGTAATTCACAAGAGGGAAAGATTGCTTACACCGTCATCATTGTGGAACTAAGCAATTAGTTTGAAAATACATGATGCATGGGCATGAACTTCGCCAAAAACAAAGTACAGATATCTGCCTCTACAAGTAAATGTCGAACCTTTGAAACTGCATAAAACAGTAAAACAATGTTCTATTTCACACTGCATACCGTTAATAACGGCATGTTCTGAGGTGATACCACACTCCAGCACCCGCATCAATTTTCCAGTAATTCTCCGCTATATACTCAGCCATTTACAAGTTTATACGATATTCTAACCGCAAATGATTCTGTATGACAAATAAATAGGTGGCAGTTAAATCAACGGCTCATACCTCTTCCAGCACAACGCAGCTCGCCTCTGAAGCTGGGCATTCGCTTTGCTGAAAGCTTCTAAAGCTCCTCAAGAACTTTAAAATGTTTCGCTAGATGTGCTCGAAATACAAAATGCAAGACTGCAATACTTAATTCACAATTGATGCTCCTTACACTCAATAACTCGCAGAACGAATTCGTATGGATACTTCGAGTGCTCCAAAGAATACGGAAGTAATTGCTACGCAACGGTCCACAACGGTTTACGTGAGATGGCATTGTTGTTTACATACCCGAGATCCTCCCCTGGTAGCTGAGTGGTCAGCGCGACGAAAGTCATACCTAAAGACCCGAGTTCGATTCACGGCTGTGTCGGGAGATTTTTCCCCGCTCAGGGACTGGGTGTTGTGTTGCCCTTATCATCGTCATTTCATCCCCATGGACACGCAAGTCTCCGAAGTGGCGTCAACCCAAATGACTTGCACCAGTCGAATGGGAGGCCTTAGCCACACGGCGTTTCCATTTTATCAGTAAACCGAAATCCCAGTAAAGCAATATCGTTTAACAACGTGGATATAAATGTTAGACAACCACTGAAACAAAATGCTATATAAGTCAATTGTACATTTCAACTTTTCATAAAATAGCATGGAAGCATAACGACGTCGAATGCTGATGCCCTCGATCCCGCTTTTAGTCACGTATTGAAATGTTATGTCACGCATAAAAATTGATTCCTTCAGCGCATGTGACTTCCACCACATTCGACGTCCGTTTGTGTGATTCCACTAATTGTTTCCTAGTGTAGTGATTTTCTATATTGAAACCTGGTTGTCAAGGGAAGGCCGTAATCATTTACTATTGGTTGCCTTTAACAGTTACACACATTTATTATTAAAGAAGTAGTTCCAGACTCAACAATAAATTAAAAAATAACACGCTTCATTAATGAAGGAATAAACGACAGTGTAAATAATAGTGTTTTCAGTGCGTTACAATTTAGCAAATCACCATAAAATCCTGATACTGATAACGTTTAAAAAGGAAAAAATGACCACAATCATGACTGAAGGCCTTACACGCCAGGAACGACCATTATATACAAAATTTAGAAACCTACTGTAAAATAGCAAATAAAAGCAAAGGTTAATTAAACGAAACAAGCAATTGACCACGAAACAGGTGAAATAATATGATGGTAAACTTGTAACACAATCCTTACATTGCTAGATTTATTCCAGAGGCGGCCAGAATTATTAACTAGACATACGTAACGTTTTAATGTTGGCATTACAAGGTGTGGTAATAAATAACACAGTAATAAAACAAGGACCAGTGACAGAAGATACTCCAGGAAATGACCTCTGAGAAGGTCTGGCAACAAACATTTTCGCGTGCGATGGAACAACACACCAAAGCCGGAACCGTCGGAGTGCACTACGCCCGCAGAATACTGTGCTCAGAGCGCCCAGAATGAGAAAGGGAACACTGCCACCAGAGTGGAAGAATCACAAACGGCCTACAATCAAGAAAGCTGTCAAAACTACACACCTTACCGGACAGCAGCGGCAGGACGAGGAAACGTACACTGTTGTTACATACACTAACCCCCAGGGCAGGTAACTGGGGCGTTAGCGGCCACCAGGCAGGAAAAATACCGCTGGTTGAACTTAATTTGCAATAAACTGAACGCAGTAAATAGTAATAAGAAGTCGAGGAAAGCTAATCAGATCCGCCTTCCCCAAGCACTCTACTCGTTGCCCCAATGATAGGGCAATAAATTACTACATATCGATAACCGCCGCTGCTGCCACTAGCGGACCGGAAACGCTTGTGAAACGAGTGGCGCCAGTCAAGACGAGAAGAAGACAAACAACCGCCACCATGTCAACTAAAGGATACGGTCTGGCCAGCAACGGAGGGTGGACACCTACAAACAGCACCAACGCGAGCAGCAGCACGGCTCATATACCCTTCGATTAATCTCCTCATCGCGACAATGGAAGACTTGCCAATGCGACACATCACATGTCTCATACATATTTTTATTGGCCTCGTCCATGTTTTTTACTTCTTTGTTAATGCAATCAAATTATAAATTGAACGAGTGTCCTTTTTACACAGGGTGGTCCATTGATAGTGACTGGGCCAAATATCTCAAAAAATAAGCATCAAACGAAAAAAACTACAAAGAACGAAACTCGTTTAGCTTGAAGGGGGAAACCAGAGGGCGCTACGGTTGGCCCGCTAGATGGAGCTGCCATAGGTCAAACGGATATCAACTGCGTTTTTTAAATAGGAACCCCCATTTTTATTACATATTCGTGAAGTACGTAAAGAAGTATGAATGTTTTAGTTGGACTACTTTTTTCGCTTTGTGATAGATGGCACTGTAATAGTCACAAACGAATAAGTACGTAGTATCACGTAAAATTCCGCCAGTGCGGACGGTATTTGCTTCGTGATACATTACCCGTGTTAAAATGGACCGTTTACCAACTGTGGAAAACGTCGATATAGCGTCGATGTATGGCTATTGTGTTCAAAATGTCCAATGAGCGTGTGCTACGTATGCTGCTCGGTATCCTGGACGACATCATCCAAGTGTGCGGACCTTTCGCCGGATAGTTGCGTTATTTAAGGTAACACGAAGTGTTCAGCCACATGTGTAACGTCAACTACGACCTGCAAAAAATTATGAAGCCCAAGTAGATGTTTTAGCTGCTGTCGCCGCTAAACCGCACATCAGCAGCAGACAAATTTCGCGAGAATCGTGACTCTTAGAAACGTCGGTGTTGAGAATGCTACATCAACATTGATTGCACCCGTACCATATTTCTATGCACCAGGAATTGCATTGCACAAGAGATGTTACGGGACAATGACAGATTTTTTGCACTCGTTCTATTTAGCGACGAAGCGTCATTCACCAACAGCGGTAACGTAAACTGGCATTATATGCACTATTGCGCCATCTCTCACAAAGCGAAAACAGTGGTCCAACAAAAAAATTCATATTTCATTACGTACTGTACGAATATGTAATAAAACTGGTGGTTCCTATTTTAAAAAACGCAGTTGATATCCGCTTGACCTATGGCAGCGCCATTTAGCAGGCCAACCATAGGGCCACCTGGTTTTCCCCCTTCAAGCTAGACAAGTTTCGTTCTCTGTAGTTTTTTTGTTTGACGCTTACTTTTTGAGATATTTGGCCAGGTCACGATCAGTGGACCACCATGTATATTTTAATTGAAGTTCTCCCAAAAAGAATCATTTTAAAAGGCGAACTTCAAAATAAGCTGGGTTGGGTTTGAGAACAGAGGCCCAACATGCTGCCTTGAATGGTACTCTTCCGTTCTGGAACTTTTCCTTGAATTCCCAGGCGGAAGGATACTAGCCGCAAGACAAGATGCTGCATAGATTCTCCGTAAGGTCACCAATGCGATGTCGAGGCAGGTGTGGAGGCAGTGGAGGGAGGAAGTCTCCTTGTCACCGAGTCCTGCCCCCCCTGCGGGTCCGAGGGTTAGAATAGGCCCGAGGTATTCCTGCCTGTCGTAAGAGGCGACTAAAAGGAGTCCATCCCCCTCAAGGGGGTAGTTAGCACCTGCGTCCGGAGACGGACGGTTCCACGACCTCTATTTGCGGTCATTTTGCTTTTCCACTTCTCGTTTCTTCCTTCCTTTGGTTGGTTCCTTTCTTTGCTCTTCTCCATCTCACTGTCTTCCTTACTCTTTCCCTTGCCTTCTTCTGCTTGCCTTCTTCTTCTTGCCTTCTTCTGCTTGCCTTCTTCTGCTTGCCCTCTTCTCCTTGCCTTCTTCTCCTTGTCTTCTTCTCCTTGCCTTCTTCTCCTTGCCTTCTTCTCCTTGCCTTCTTCTGCTTGCCTTCTTCTCCTTGCCTTCTTCTCATTGCCTTCTTCTCATTGCCTTCTTCTCCTTGCCTTGTTCTCCTTGCCTTCTTCTCCTTGCCTTCTTCTCCTTGCCTTCTCTGGTCTCCGCCTCTTCGTTTGAGACATTCTGTCCTCTCTCTCTTCCTTCTCCTCTTCTGCCTTCCTCCCTGTGCGTGCCTGAAGGCCGACCCACGCGTTCGCGCGCGTAGCCGGTGACGGGGTAACGCGTAATTCCCCGCCTTGGGTAGACAAGTAAGGCACGAACGTACCCCCTGGTAAAGGCCAGGCCCGTGGAGGGGTGACTGCCTGAGCTGATACCTTCTGACCATGCCGATTGGTCCCTCTGTCTGTTTCTCGGGAGGTGTGACCTGAGGTGTAAACATTCACCTAAAGCGGGAGTGCCCTCTGAAAGGGTCCACATAAGGAAGGAGCGCGCCATCGGAGACGCTGGCAATCATGGGGGATTTCTCCGCGATGGATTTTTCTTCTTCTCTCTCGACTTCTGCCCACAAACGGAAACATGACCAGCCACCAGTGACAAAAGTACTACCGCCTGCCCCACAGTTCCTCGTCGTTTCTCGATCTGAGGACGAAAAGGATTTCTCCTCTGTCAACCCTTTCGTCATCCAGAAGGGCGTAGATGCCATAGCCGGATCTGTCAAGTCGTGTACGAGGTTGCGTAATGGTACCTTGTTACTAGAAACTGAGAGCGCCTTTCAGGCACAGAAACTGCTTCGAGCCACACTCCTGTACACGTTCCCTGTCCGGATGGAGGCTCACCGAACTTTGAATTCGTCTCGTGGTGTGGTCTATACTAGATCCCTCGACGCATTGACTGACGAGGAGATTCAGTCTTTCCTCGCTGAGCAGGGCATGACGGCTGTCCATAGGGTCATGAAAAAGGTCAACAATGACCTTGTACCGACCCGGACACTTTTCTTGACCTTTGATAGTGTTCAGCTGCCATCGCGCATCAAAGTGGGCTATGAGGTTATTTCTGTTCGCCCCTATGTCCCGACACCTACGCGCTGCTACCAGTGTCAGCGTTTTAATCACACTCGCCAGTCTTGTTCCAATGCGGCTAAATGTGTCACTTGTGGCAGGGATGCCCATGAGGGTGACTGTCCACCTCCGTCTCCTCGTTGTGTGAACTGTCAGGGTGACCATGCAGCGTCCTCCCGTGACTGCCCCATCTATAAGGAAGAACGCTGTATCCAAGAAATTCGGGTCAAAGAGAAAGTGTCCACCTCGGCTGCTCGCAAGCTGTTTGCTAGTAGGAAGCCCACGCTGCTCCCAGCAGGGAAATACAGTACTGTCCTCGCCTCTCCTCGGACTACCAGGGAGGTGGCAACCCAGACATGCGATCTGACCTTCAGCACCACGGTCGTCCGTTCGGCCAGTGCTAAGATCGCGCGGTCGACGTCCCCTCCTCCTCCCATCACCCCACAGACAAAAGCCCCTTCATCAGCTACTGCTAAGACGAATACCCAGAAGTCAGATGCACGGGCCTTCAAGAAGGAACCATCCCGTGCAGACTTCCTACGTACCTCGACCTCCCAGCCATCGACCAGTACTTCCACCAAACGACCTTCCAAGAAGGCTCATAGGAAGCACAGTTCTCCTTCTCCGCCACGGCGCATTTCTCCTCCTGTGCCACCCAGCGGTTGCCGCCCCAGGCCGTCATCCGTTTCGCCTGGCCACACCGCTGGTAGCCGAACATCTGGCCGTTCACCGGCAGAGGAAGCTCCCCCTCCCGGCCATCTTACCAAGATTGCCGATGAACCTATAGAACCAATGGACGATGACTGTCCGCCTACTGATAGTGGCGGCAGTGCTCGCTCGAAGCCAGGAACTTAGCGGCCTTGGAGGTGAACCTCTTCTTTCATCTTCCTTTTCTTCTTACGATGGCACTTATTCACTGGAATATTCGCAGCATTCGCTCCAACCGAGAGGACTTGAAGTTGCTGCTCCGCTTGCACCGTCCGCTCGTCGTAGCCCTCCAGGAAACGAAGCTACGCCCATGCGATCAAATTGCCTTGGCACACTACACCTCTGTGCGTTTGGACCTACCCCCTGTGGTAGGTATTCCGGCTCATGGAGGGGTTATGTTGCTGGTCCGGGATGATATTTACTACGATCCCATCACATTGCACACCGGCCTGCAGGCAGTTGCCATCCGAATTACTCTCCCCACTTTTCCATTTTACATTTGTACTGTTTACACTCCATTGTCATCTGCCATTACCAGGGCAGACACGATGCAGCTTATTGCTCAGCTACCTGCACCATTTTTGTTAACTGGAGACTTCAATGCCCACCATCCCCTTTGGGGCTCTCCAGCATCCTGCCCGAGGGGCTCCCTGTTAGCAGACCTCTTGAACCAGCTCAATCTTGTCTGCCTCAATACTGGCGCCCCTACTTTTCTTTCGGAGACATCTCACACCTATTCCCATTTAGACCTCTCTATATGTACTACTCAACTTGCACGCCGGTTTGAGTGGTATGCACTTTCTGATACATATTCGAGCGACCACTTCCTGTGTGCCCCCAGGGGCTCAGCATTCGTTTGCTGGGTACGGGCTTGGCGACCCCGGGGTTCCTGAGCTGGGGACTGGTAAGCGCCGCCAGTCCCCTGTCACCGTAACCTCTAAGCACACTTCAACGACCACCGTGCGGCGCGGCGGTGGAATGTTGTGTGTCTCAGGGAATGGGGATCTTGGCTTGACCGCCCGGGTCGCGAGGATGGAATACACCTCTATAAAAAACCCCTCAATCTCAAGGTGTGCTGCGCGCCGATGAGATGCATGGCTGTTGAGGTGGAACAGTCGTTAGCGGGCGACCTCTGGGGAGTCTGCCGCACCTCAGTTGTATAAGGCTTACCTAGGCATGCGGGGCTCTGTCTAGGTGGACTCCTAGTTCCCTAGCTGCTCGTGGGACCGAGATGGAACCCTCGAACTTTTCTTCTTCTCCCCCCAGCGGAAAGGGTGGGCCACTGGTAGGTTCTAACACCCAATCTCACAAGAGGGCTCGTGTAGCCAGTCCTCCTGATTCAGGTAGTAGTAGTAACAGAACGCATGCTGCTTCGCAGAATGTGTTTCTTATAATTAAAAGAAAAGATGGGAGTTTCGACAAAGTTTCGCCATTTTACATCCAGAAAGGCTTAGAAGGTATTGCTGGTACATTAAAATCTGTAAAGCGCTTGCGAAATGGCACCTTGTTGGTTGAAACATCTAGCTTCCAGCAAGTCCAGAACCTTCAGAAGGCACAATTTCTTGGGGAGTTTGCGATTGAGACTGAATTTCACAACACCTTGAACTACAGCAAGGGTGTTGTGACTTGCCGAGATCTCGTTGATATTCCCCTAGACGAACTGAAGGCTGAATGGTCCCGGGAAGGAATTGTCGACGTGCAACACGTTATGAAACGGGTGGATGGTGCTCTCCTGAAATCTGACTCGTTCATCCTTACGTTTAACAGCACCAAATTGCCCGAGTATGTGAAGGCAGGTTTCCTACGTCTCAGTGTACGGCCTTATTACCCCAACCCCATGCGGTGTTTTAAGTGCCAACGCTTTGGACACACTACTCTCGGCTGTAAAGGGGAAGCCACTTGCGGGAAGTGTGGTAAAGCCGCCCATGAGGGAGTTGGTTGCTCCTCTCCTCCCAAGTGTGTCAACTGCTCTGGGGATCACCCTGTGTGGAGTAGGGAATGTAGAGTTTTCCTTGAGGAACGGAAGATCCAGGAACTTAAAACCACCAAACGCATCCCGTACGGTGAGGCAAAGAAAATTTACAAGTCCCTGCAGCCGCCCACGTTCGCTGCTTCCTTTTCTTCCGTTCTGAAACAGCCAGTCTTGAAAACTGATGCCGCTACACAAACGGAGGTTGCTACTGTCAGCACTAGCACCTGCGTTTGTCAATGTACGTGTGCTGCTGCTGTTCCTGTGAAGCCTGCTGCTCCTCCCCGGCCTTCTGACCGGGCCGTGGTCGCTGACGTCATGGAACCTCCTGCCCCTTCCCAGGTCCAGTCTTGTGCAATGCCCAGCGCTGCTACACCCCCTACTGCTTCTGAGGTTTTGGCTCCACTGCCACCTCTGGCCAGAAAATCGAAGCCCAAACCAAAGGTGAAGACTCGACCGCTCAAGGAGACTGAAGTTCTACAGTCTGCTGATGTTGATGTCGTTCTTTCTGACGTCTCTCTCGACTCCTCTTCAGAGGCGATGGAGGTTGATGTCAGACTGGGGCAATCATCTCGCCCCAAAACTGAGCCTCCACCTGTTGTGGCCTCTCCTCCCCGACAGAAAGTGCGACTGAAGGTCCTCCCACCCTGATCGATGGCTCCCATTATACAGTGGAACATGAATGGATTCCGGGCACATGTGGAGGAACTGCACCTCCTAGCACGGCAACGCCCCCTGTGCTTGTGTTTACAGGAAACACATCTAAAACCCTCTGATGCTCCTGTACTCAGGGGCTATATGTTGTATCGCAAAGATGACCTGACTGGAGACAGAGCCAAAGGCGGAGTCGCCGTGTTTGTCACTAATGACCACCACTCCTCTGCTCTCCCCCTGGATACTGACCTGCAAGCAGTTGCAGTTGAAATTCATTCACCTCGGAGGCTTACCGTTTGCTCCCTTTATTTACCCCCTCTGGATGCAATGACCTTAGACGCTCTCACAGATCTTATCGACCAACTCCCCCGCCCATTTCTCCTCCTGGGAGACTTCAATGCCCATCATGTCCTGTGGGGCTCCACTTCTCTTTGCGCTCGAGGTCGAATTTTGGAGAGCCTCCTAACATCTCAAGTGTTGTGCATCCTCAACACAGGTACTCCGACTCATTTCTCTACTGCTACAGGGTCATTCTCAGCCATTGACCTATCTTTCTGCTCTCCAACCCTCACCGACTCTGTTCACTGGGAGGTCATTGACGACCTTCATTCCAGCGATCACTTCCCCATCCTCATTCATCTCCTGGATGGTGTATTGCTGGAGCAGAGGCCGCCATCGTGGATGGTTGGCAGGGCTAACTGGCCTCTGTTCACTCGATTGGCTGTCTTTGAACGCCACAACAGCGTACAGGAATGGGTGGATCACATCACACTTGTGATCCATCATGCTGCTGACCTGTCCATGCCACAGTCTTCTGGCCCTCCTAAGCGGCGCCTTGTGCCTTGGTGGACGGATGAGTGCCGTTCAGCCATCCGGGACAGGCGTGCGGCTCTTCGCCGATTTAAATGCCGCCCAACAGCAGTCAATCTTACCGCCTTTCGCATCGCGAGAGCCAGGGCACGCCGTGTCATTAAAGAGAGCAAGAAAAGGTCATGGCAGGAGTTCCTGGACTCCATCAACCGTTCCACTTGTTCTACAAAAGTATGGGAAGCCATCCGGAGGATTTCCGGTAAACGCAGCCGTCTACCAACAGCTGCAGTCCTGAACCAGGGATGCCTCCAAACAACACCCAGAGCCATTGCTCAGACGCTGGCAGAGCATTTTGCACAAAGTACTGCCACTGCAACCCAGGATCCAGCATTTCGTCGCTACCGTGCGACTGTCGAACGAGCGAAGCTGGACTTTCGGTCGAACAATTCTGAGGCCTACAACTCCCCTTTCTCCATGTGGGAACTTGAATCGGCACTTACTGCGGCTTCTGACACCGCACCAGGTTACGACCGCATCCGGTACTCCATGCTTCGCCATCTGCCAGCGGCGTCAAAGGAAATCCTCCTCGAATGTTTTAATCTCATATGGCGGACGGGAGTTTTCCCCACCTCGTGGAGGGAGGCAATCCTCATCCCTCTCCTCAAACCAGGCAAGGACCGCACATGTCCCAGTAGTTATCGTAGTATTGCCTTGACAAGCTGTGTCGGAAAGACCCTGGAACGAATGGTTAACCGTCGTCTGGTCTGGCTGCTAGAGACCAGGCAGCTCCTTAGCCGCTTTCAGTGTGGATTCCGAAAATTTCGGTCCACAGTCGACAACCTGACACTCCTCGAGGCGGCTATTCAGCAGGCTTTCCTCCGTCAGCATCACTGTATCGGTATCTTCTTTGATATCAGCAAGGCATATGATACTACTTGGAGACACTGTATTCTTGCACAACTGCATCAATGGGGCTTTCGTGGCCGCCTCCCCATTTTCATTCGGTCTTTCCTGTCTCAGCGGTTTTTTCGGACCCGCGTTGGTAACACACTGTCTGATCGCTTTGAGCAGGAGAACGGTGTCCCCCAGGGCAGTGTTTTAAGCGTTACCCTCTTTGCCATAGCCATAAACATTATAACATCTACAGTGAGGAGTCCAGTACAGTGCTCCTTGTTTGTGGACGACTTTGCTGTTTTCTGTTCCTCCTCCAGTGTTGCAACCGTGAGCCGTCAGTTGCAGCTAACAGTGCGGCGGTTAGAGGAGTGGGCTACAAAGACAGGTTTTCGGTTTTCTGCCGATAAGTGTGTTTGTGTTCCTTTTAATCGTTCTCGTCGTCTTTTTACTTTGCCTGCCTTGCATATGGGGGATGCTGTCCTACATTTTAGAGACGCAGTGCGGTTTCTGGGACTAATTTTTGACTCCAGGTTGTCATGGCTGCCACACCTACGTGACTTGAAAGCCAGATCCCTGAAGGCACTCAACATCCTCAAGTGCCTCAGCCACAGGTCTTGGGGCGCGGACAGGGCGCGTCTCCTTCAGTTTTATCGGGCTTTTGTGCGTTCGCGGCTGGACTATGGGTGCACAGTATATGGGTCAGCGAGGCCGTCTTATTTGCGGATCCTTGACGCTGTCCACCATGCTGGGATTCGACTGGCCACGGGTGCTTATCGGACCAGTCCCATACCAAGTCTCTGTGCTGAGGCTGGCGAACCGCCACTTACCATCCGGCGGCAGCTCCTTCTGGTGCGCCAGGCTTGTAAGTTTCTTGCGGCTCCCAGCTCGCCTGCTCACCGCCTTGTTGCCCATCCACCTCTGGACCGCCTTTTTTCCCACCGTCCCCGGGCTACGTTGCCATTTGGGATCCGTGTGCAACGTGTTCTAGAGTCGCTCGGTGTGGAGTCTGTACAACCCCAAATCCAGGGTTTTAACCACCTGCCACCCTGGTTACTGAAGAGGCCCAGAGTGATTTTAGATTTATTGCAGTACAAGAGGGGTTGCACTCCTGCCACCGTTTTTCATGCAGCATTTTCTGCTGTTTTATCTGAGCACCACGACTATGTAGCGGTTTTTACGGATGGGTCGAAACAAGGGGATTCCGTTGGCTGCTCCGTTGTTTTTCCGGATCGTGTCCTTAAGGTCCGACTGCCCCCGCCTTTCACGGTCTTTGATGCAGAATTGTCTGCGATCTTGCGGGCGCTGGAGGAGATGAGACATTCTTCCTCTCCTAAATTTCTTGTCTGTTCCGATTCCCTCAGTGCCCTTCAATCATTGCACCATTTGTATCCGGCAGTTACAGTAGTCCAGACCATCCAGGATGCCCTCCTCCGACTACAGCGACTGGGGAAGGTTGTAGCTTTCTGCTGGGTTCCGGGGCATGTTGGCATTGCTGGGAATGAAGGGGCAGATCTCGCAGCCAAGGAAGCGTGTCTTGATCCACACGTATCTCAGTGTGCTATCCCCTTGCACGCACTCACCTCGCTGTTGAGCTCCCGAGTCATGTGTCGGTGGGAGGACGAGTGGCTGGACGTGACTGACAATAAGCTCCGTCTAGTCAAGCCCACAACGCGTGTGTGGTGTACTTCCTTTCAGCCCCGTCGACGGGACGAGGTTCTCCTCACTCGGCTTCGAATAGGCCACAGCCCTATGACGCATGGCTTCCTGCTCCGGCGGGAGGACCCTCCACTGTGTGGTGCTTGCGGCGTCCAGGTCACTGTGCGCCACGTTTTATTGGATTGCGTTTTATTTTCTGACCAGCGGGCCGAGGCTGCCTTGCCAGCGGACCTGCCAACTCTTTTAGGCAACACTCGGACGAATGTGGTTAAAGTTTTAAAGTTCTGTGCCATGTCGAATGTTTTTACAAAGATTTTAGGGAGGGGATTTTAACTTGTTTCCTGTGTGACAAGCTCGCCCATATTTTATGTAAGTGGCCAGACACTGACGGTTTCCTATGTCATTCTTGTCGCTATGTTATCCCTTACCTTAGGTTTTACCTTCTCAGGTCGTATTATTCCTCTTTTCCTGCTTTGAGTGTGTTTTTCAGTTTTATTAGGTCTCTCCACATTCGTTCCTTTTACTGTGTGTCAGGGCGCTGATGACCTCGATGTTGAGCGCCCATAAACCCCAACACACACACACACACACACTTCCTGTGTGTTATCCATCTCCTGCAGCATACCCCCTCTGCGTGCTCATCTAGTTGGAGCATCTCCAAAGCAGACTGGGGGCTCTTCTCTTCCAGGGCGACCTTTCAGGATCAAACCTTCACAAGCTGCGATCGTCAGGTCGCACACCTCACGGAAGTCATTCTCACTGCTGCTGAATATTCCATCCCTCACCCTACTTCTTCTCCACGTCGTGTACCGGTCCCCTGGTGGACCGCAGCATGTAGAGACGCTTTACGTGCTCGTCGACGTGCTTTACGCACCTTCAAACGCCACCCTACAGTGGCGAATTGTATCACTTATAAACAATTGCGTGCACAGTGTCGTCGTATTATTAAAGAAAGCAAGAAAGCCAGCTGGACTGCTTTCACAAGCACCTTCAACAGTTTTACTCCTTCTTCTGTTGTCTGGGGTAGCCTGCGCCGGCTATCTGGCACTAAGGTCCACTCACCAGTTTCTGGCTTGACGGTCGCGAATGACGTCCTTGTCGCCCCTGAGGATGTCTCCAATGCCTTCGGCCGCTTTTTCGCAGAGGTTTCGCGCTCCGCTCATTACCACTCTGCCTTCCTCCCCCGCAAACAGGCAGAGGAGGCTAGGCCACCTAACTTCCGCTCCTCGAATCGTGAAAGTTATAATGCCCCATTCACCATGCGGGAACTCGAAAACGCACTTGCCCGGTCACGGTCCTACGCTCCAGGGCCCGATTCTATTCATATTCAGATGCTGAAGAACCTTTCTCCTGCGGGTAAAGGTTTTCTTCTTCGTACTTACAATCGCATCTGGATTGAGGGACATGTTCCCGCATGCTGGCGCAAGTCTATTGATGTCCCGATTCCTAAGCCGGGGAAGGACAAGCACTTGCATTCCAGTTATCGACCCATCTCGCTTACCAGCTGTGTCTGTAAAGTGATGGAGCGAATGGTTAACTCTCGTTTGGTTTGGCTGCTCGAGTCTCGACGCCTACTTACCAATGTACAATGTGGATTTCGTAGGCGCCGCTCTGCTGTTGACCATCTGGTTACCTTGTCGATCTTCATTATGAATAACTTCTTGCGGAAGCGCCCGACCGCGGCTGTCTTCTTTGATTTGGAGAAGGCTTACGACACTTGTTGGAGGGCGGGCATTCTCCGCACCATGCATACATGGGGCCTTCGCGGTCGCCTCCCTCTTTTTATTGGTTCCTTTTTAATGGATCGACAGTTCAGGGTACGTGTCGGTTCTGTCCTGTCAGACACCTTTCGCCAGGAGAATGGGGTGCCACAGGGCTCAGTTTTGAGCGTCGCTCTCTTCGCCATAGCGATCAATCCAATAATGGATTGCCTCCCAGCTGATGTATCAGGCTCCCTTTTCGTGGACGATTTGACCATCTATTGCAGCGTGCAGCGTACACGTGACCTGGAGCGTTGTCTTCAGCGTTCTCTTGACCGTCTTTACTCCTGGAGTGTCGCCAATGGCTTCCGTTTTTCTGCCGAGAAGATGGTCTGTATTAACTTCTGGCGCTACAAAGAGTTTCTCCCACCGTACTTACGACTCGGTCCCGTTGCTCTCCCATTCGTGGAGACACAAAATTTTTAGGTCTTGCATTTGACAGGAAACTTTACTGGTCTGCACATGTGTCATATTTGGCTGCCCGTTGTACCCGTTCTTTAAATCTCCTCCGTGTTCTCAGTGGTATGTCGTGGGGAGCGGATCGAACCATCCTACTTCATCTATATCGGTCGATCGTCTGCTTCAAGCTGGATTATGGGAGCTTCGTATACTCCTCTGCACGGCCATCCATCTTACGCCGCCTCAACTCCATACAACATCGGGGTTTACGACTTGCGATCGGAGCGTTTTATACTAGTCCCGTAGAGAGTCTTTATGCTGACGCTGACGAATTGCCACTCACCTACCGGCGCAATATACTGCTTTGTCGGTATGCCTGTCGGCTACTGTCAATGCCCGACCACCCGTCTTATCGTTCCTTTTTTGACGACTCTCTCGACCGTCAATACGGGTTGTATGTCTCTGCCCTGATACCCCCTGGAGTTCGCTTTCGTCGCCTCCTTCAACACCTTAATTTTTCACTCTCTGCAACCTTTCGAGTGGGCGAGAGCCACACGCCACCTTGGCTCCAGGCTCAGGTTCGCGTTCACCTTGACCTCAGCTCGCTCCCAAAGGAGGTTACCCCCGGTTCGGTCTACCACTCCCATTTTGTCGAACATCGTTCGAAGTTCATTAATATAACCTTCATTTATACAGATGGCTCAAAGACCAATCACGGGGTCGGGTGTTCCTTTATTGTCAGGGCACAAAGTTTCAAATACCGGCTCAATGGCCATTGTTCGGTCTTCACAGCTGAGCTCTTTGCCCTCTACCAGGCTTTTCTTTACATCTGCCGCCACCGACATTCTGCTTATGTCATCTGCTCCGATTCCCTGAGCGCCATACAGAGCCTCAGTGATCCGTATCCGGTTCACCCTTTCGTGCACCGGATCCAACGCTCTCTTCAGCAGCTGGTGGACCTCGGTTCTCTGGTTAGCTTTATGTGGGTTCCAGGCCATGTCGGAATCCCTGGGTACGAAGCTGCAGATGCCGCGGCCAAGGCTGCGGTCCTCCAGCCTCGGACAGTTTCTTGTTGTGTCCCTTCGTCGGATTGTAGCAGGTTAATTTGTCGGCGCATTTTATCGCTGTGGCATGCCGATTGGGCTGCACTTACGGACAACAAGCTTCGGGCCTTGAAACCTCTTCCCGCGGCTTGGACGTCCTCCTCCCGCCCTTCTCGGCGGGAGGAGGTCGTTTTGGCCCGGTTACGAATTGGACGATGCCGGTTCAGCCATCGCCATCTGCTGACAGCTGCGCCGGCGCCGTTCTGCCCATGTGGGCTATTGCTGACGGTCCACCACATTTTAACGTCCTGTCCGGATTTTAACACACTGTGTCTTGATCTTGCCCTGCCATGTAGTCTAGATGCCATTTTAGCGGATGACCCACGAGCAGCTGCTCACGTTCTTCGTTTTATCAACTTGACAAACCTCTCTAAGGACATTTGATTATGCTGTTTTTTTTAATCCTATGCCTGTCAGTCTGTCTTTTATCGTGTTTTCCCTTTTAGTTGTTGTTTTAAACTTGTGCCTCGCGGTGCATTCTTAACGTAGTCTGGGCGCTAATGACCATTGAAATTGTGCGTCCTAAAATCAAAAAAAAAAAAAAAAAACCGAGTCTGGCCTGCTGTTTCGACGTCCTGGGCTACCAACTTCAAGTCAAGCTTGATCTGATCACAGCTGGAGCTTTTCGCAGCAGCTGGCGTCATACTAAATTACCCACGGAGCTGATGCAAATCGTAACTATAGCTACCTGTCGTTAGATAATGTTAGAAAAGTCTACATTTCAACAACATTGGTTTGTAGCATTATGTTACAGTCTGTTAAGCAGAAAATCTCCTGCTCACTCTCCATAGCCACCATACGCCTACCGTCATATCACTCAGTTATCCTTTCAAAGCGGACGTTCTACAATACAGTACCATGCAGTGGAGAGCTTCACTCTTATAACAATGCATGCATATTTCACGTTGGAAAGCAACAAGTAATTTTTAACGTTATCAATGTTAGACGATCTGTTTCAGTAACTAATGAAAGTATAAATAGTTTCATCATTTCAAATTTGTTCGGTGGTTCAGAAAGTAAGTAACAGTCTAGGCCACAGGGTTCTATCCGAGGTTTGTCAGAAGCATTTCTTTTTTTTTTTTTTTTCATTTACCGCTTCTTTCAAGATCGACAATGATTTCTGTTAATGTGATAAATGCGAGGTTAGTCTATGGCTTGTATTCCATGTTAAACTGCAGAGCCACCTGTAACAGACTCGCTAAATCAATTAAAAGAATGGAGGAAGCAACACTTCCAAACTACTACGGTGTTCGAACCAGCTTTCGTATTGAAGATTCGAGTTTTACTATTACATTTATATATTACTTCGATAATCCTTGTATTCTTCAGTAATATTTTTAAATACATTTGAGTGATTAGCTGAATATACACTCCTTTCCCCTCAGAGCGAAGGAATAAAACTACGCTAAACAAAATTTCCTTCTTTTTAGATGAAATAACACAATGGGATTATGTGTTAGATAATACTCTGGAAAGCATAAATAAAAATTTTATTCCTTATCTTCATTTTCCTAAAAACATTAAATCTGTCGTACAAGACATACTGTTGTTGTTGTTATGGTTTTCAGTCCGAAGATTAATTTGATGCTGCTCTCCCCCCCCCCCCCCTACTCTCACATAGCTGCAAAACTACTGTAAATTGCATCCAGAAAAACCGGTTGTTGTCTCAGGTAGGGTCCTATCAACCAATCCCAAATATATCCTGGTATAAAACATGTGGAAACAAAATACATTATCTGTCGCCTAAAGGGACACTATTTTTTTTTCTCAGATGTCGATGTCCGAAACTTCAAGTCATATCTGCCAAAAGGCGGCAGTGTCTGACGACGCAATAAATGCATCAGTTTCTCTTTAAGGGGACCTGGACGTGCACGGGCTGCATTTTCATAGCTCGCTCTCAGTGCAGATTACTCTTCATCTACAATGAATAACATTAACTCAAGCTGTATAAGGATATTTATTAAAATATCTCCGACAGTTTAAGAATTACAGTATTTGGCCTAATAGGTCTTTTTATAATACACTTCCTATTCAGGTACCATTTTCGGTCCATCATCACTCTAATAGCATTCAGACTGTGACAGACTGCTGTTAACATTCACAAGAACACATTATGCCTCTCGTTTTGTAGTTTGGAGTATATCTGAGGAAATAGGAAAAGCCTTATTATACCACATTATTATTTTGCCTAAAAAATTCCGCTAAAATTATATACAGAATGACAAACACAGATCATTTCTGCGATGTATTTCGCACAATACAAAAATGCTATCCCATTCTTCACTTGAGGGAAACTTGGTGAACATGGATGAAACCATTGAGAAGTTATATGTACCTAATGTTCTGAGAACGTAGTTTCGAGAAAATGAGAAAAGAATATTCACAGTGTTTTTGACGAATCGCATGCCTGTTTCAGAACATTCCAGCAGCATAATCTTCATGCCAGCTGCTTCTTTATCATCTGTAGACTTCTTCAGGGGCCTTTTCCTTACACTGGCTTCCACAGCTTCAACTACTCGCTGACAATCTATGGCAGTCAGAGCAGCTATCCAATTATTTGCTGGCTGGATGCCTAATTTGTCCATTACTTTTATCCTGATGGTTACACCATCATTGAAACACATGACAGCATCCATCGCACCCATTTTGAGTACTGTCCATCCAACAAACACTGTTTTTGGCACTCGTTGCCACACGCAGATGTTGAAACTCTCATTAGGGTATTGCGTACGGCCACGTAGACATTTGCTGAGTAATTTTGTATCTGAAAGGTCCCTGCATATTGGCTTTATTGTTTCCATGACTATGGCAGGCAAGACATGTATATGGTGCTATTCCTTGCCTGTTGCTTGAGCGTGGCTGGTTTGCAGACATTTGTTCAATGAGCGTTTAAGACCAAATCAACAACTCAGAAGTAGATAAAAAATTCATTTTTTGAAACGGGAAAAAATTGTCTTTCAGATGGTAACAAGAATTGTTTTCGAAAATTTCAGACATTTCAAGTCCATGTCCACTTAACGATTAGACATATCAAGTATACTTTTTTAAAAATTAAAGAAAATACGACGCAACAAGAAGGAATTATACCAATGGCGCGGAAATCAGTAGAAGTGATGTTCATGTACAGAAAAATGAAGGGTCCCATTTCAAAAACTGAATGGTTTATTCACGAGAAAGAGCTACACAAATTGATCAAGTCTGTAAGAAAATTATCTATGTCTGGCGCTTATGCAAGTAGCTGTTCGGCTGGCATTGATTGATAGACTTGTTGCATGTCGTCCACAGGGATATAGTGCCAAATTCGGTCCAATTGGTGCTATAGATGAGCAAAATTCAGAGTTGTTTGTAGGGCCCTGCCCATGTTGTTGTTGTTGTGGTCTTCAGTACTGAGACTGGTTTGTTGCAGCTCTCCATGCTACCCTATCGTGTGCAAGCTTCTTCGTCTCCCAGTACCTACTGCAGCCTACATCCTTCTGAATCTGCTTAGTGTATTCATCTCTTGGTCTCCCTCAACGATTTTTACCCTCCACGCTGCTCTCCAGTACTAAATTTGTGACCCCTTCATGCCTCAGAACATGTCCTACCAACCGATTCCTCCTTCTAGTCAAATTGTGCCACAAACTCCTCTTCTCCCCAATTCTAATCAATACCTCCTCATTAGTTATGTGATCTACCCATCTAATCTTCAGCATTCTTCTGCAGCACCACATTTCGGAAGCTTCTATTCTCTTCTTGTCTAAAATATGTTTCACTTCCATACATGGCTACACTCCATACAAATACTTTTAGAAACGACTTCCTGACACTTAAATCTATACTCGATGTTAACAAATTTCTCTTCTTCAGAAACGCTTAGCATGCCATTGTGACACTACATTTTATATCCTCTCTACTTCGACCATCATCAGATAATTTGCTCTCCAAATAGCAAAACTCATATACTACTTTAAGTGGCTCATTTCCTAATCTAATTTCCTCAGCATCACCCGACTTAATTCGACTACATTCCATTATCCTCGTTTTGCTTTTTTTGATGTTCGTCTTACACCCTCCTTGTAAGACACTATCCATTCCGTTCAACTGCTCTTCCAAGTCCTTTGCTGCCTCTGACAGAATTACAATGTCATCGGCGAACATCGAAGTATTTATTTCTTCCCAATGGATTTTAATTACCACTCCGCATTTTTCTTTTGTTTCCTATACTGCTTGTTCAGTATACAGATTGAATAGCATCGGGGAGAGGCTACAACTCTGTCTCACTCCCTTCCCAACCACTGCTTCCCTTTCATGTCCCTCGACTCTTATATCTGACATCTGGTTTCTGTACAAATTGTAAATAGCCTTTCGCTCCCTGTATTTTACCTCTGCCACCCTCAGAATTTGAAAGAGAGTATTCCAATCAACATTGTCAAAAGCTTTCTCTAAATATACAAACGCTAGAAACGTAGGTTTGCCTTTCCTTCATCTTTCTTCGAAGATAAGTTGTAAGGTCAGTATTGCCTCAGATGTACAGTATTTCTACGGAATCCAAACTGATCTTCCCCGAGGGTGGCTTCTACCAGTTTTCCATTCGTCTGTAAAGAATTCGCGTTAGTATTTTGCAGCTGTGACTTATTAAAATGATAGTTCGGTAATTTTCACATCTGTCACCACCTTCTTTCTCTGGGATTGGAGTTATTATATTCTTCATGAAGTCTGAGGGAATTTCGCCTGTCTCATACATCTTCCTCGCCAGATGGTACAGTTTTGTCAGGACTGGCTCTTCCAAGGCTATCAGTAGTTCTAATGGAATGTTGTCTACTCCTCTGGCCTTGCTTCGACTTAGGTCTTTCAGTGCTCTGTCAAACTCTTCACGCAATATCGTATCTCCCAATTTATCTTCACCTGCATCCTCTTCCATTTTCAAAATATTGTCCTCAAGAGCATCGGCCCTGTATAGACCCTGTATAAACTCCGTCCACCTTTCCGCTTTCCCTTCTTTGCTTATAACTGGGTTTCCATCTGAACTCTTGTTATTCATGCAAGTGGTTCCATTTTCTTCAAAAGTTTCTCTAATTTTCCTGTAGGCGGTATCTATCTTACCCCTAGGGAGATAAGCCTCTACATCCTTACATTTGCCCTCTAGCCATCCCTGCTTAGCCATTTCGCACTTCCTGTTGATCTCATTATTGAGAGGTTTCTATTCTTTTTGCCTGCTTCATTTACTGCATTTTTATATTTTCTCCTTTCATCGATTAAATTCAGTATCTCTTCTGTTAACCAAGGATTTCTACTAGCCGTCGTCGTTTTACCTACTTGATAGTCTGCTGCCTTCACTATTTCATCGCTCAAAGCTACCCATTCTTCTCCTACTGTATTTCTTTTCCCCATTCCTGTCAATTGTTCCCTTATGCTCTCCCTGAAACTCTGTACAACCTCTAGTTCTTTCAGTTTATCCAGATCCCATCTCCTTAAATTCCCACCTTTTTGCAGTTTCTTCAGTTTTAATCTACAGTTCATAACCAATAGATTGTGGTCAGAATCTACATCTGCCCCTGGAAATGTCATACAATTTAAAACCTGGTTCCTTAATCTCTCTCTTACCATTATATAATCTATGTGAAACCTTCCAGTATCCAGCCTTCATTCCTGATTCTTGAACCAAGTGTTAGCTATGATTAAGTTATGCTCTGTGCAAAATTCTACCAGACGGCTTCCTTTTCATTTCTTAGCACTAATCCCTATTCACCTACTACGTTTCCTTCTCTTCCTTTTCCTGCTCTCGAATTCCAGTCGCCCATGACTATTAAATTTTCGTCTCCCTTCACTAATTCAATAATTTCTTTTACATCACCATATATGTGACCACTTTCTTCATCATCTGCAGAGCTAGTTGGCATATAAACTTGTACTACTGTAGTAGGCTTGAGCTTCGTGTCTATCTTGGCCACAATAATGCGTTGACTATGCTGTTTGTAGTAGCTTACCCGCACTCCTATTTTTTATTCATTATTGAACCTACTCCTGCATTACCCCTGTTTGATTTTGTATTTGTAACCCTGTATTCACATGACCAAAAGTCTTGTTCCTCCTGCCACCGAACTTCACTAATTCCCACTATATCTAACTTTAACCTATCCATTTCACTTTCTAAATTTAATAACCTACCTGACCGATTAAGGGATCTGACATTCCACGTTCCGATCCGTAGAACGCCAGTTTTCTTTCTCCCGCCCATAGAGCACCAAATGTTCTCAATAGCGGAGAGATATGAAGACCTTCCTGACCAAGGTAGAGTATGGCAATCACGAAGACAGTTAGTAGATAACCTTCCAGTGTGCGGGTGGACATTATCTTGCTGAAATGCAAGTCCAAGATGCCTTGCCATGAAGGGCAAAAAATATCGTCAACGTACCGTTCTGCTGTAAGGGTGCAGCGGATTACAACGGAAGTGGCCTTGCTATGAAATGATATCCCACCCCAAGATATCATATCTGGTTGTCGGACTGTATGGTGGCCAACAGTCACATTGGTAGCCCACTTTTATCTGGGGCGTCTTGAGATACATCGTGGCTGGTCATCGGGGCTCAGCTAGAAGCCAGAATCATCACTGAAGACAATTCTGCTCCAGCCAACGCTCTCCCAGGCCGAATGTACCCAGCACACTGCGAACCATCTTCTGGTTGTACATACGTCGATGGTAGTCGGCTTTAGGGGCGCCATGAAGTCAGACATTTGTCTCTCTAGGTCACCCGTACTTATAAACTTTGTGTCCGGCGATGGTCCGCTCATTTTTGCCAGCATCGTTGAATAGTTGCGTGGTTTCCTATTCATATGTCGATCGATTGGCCAATTACTCCAACCAGCTTCTTTGAACTCAACTACATTTCTTCTTTCAAATACTGACATATGCTGACATTGCCCACGAGCCTGTTTGCGAGGCTTAGTTACTGTCAAACTGAGTACACGGAATGAAATTCTCAAATACTTTATGCGGTGGTATCATCATGACCCCTGTTTACTATTCTTGCCAGGTGTGCGGTCACATTGGGCTCCAGCAGTCACACATTCATTCATCGGTCGACAAAGTTTGCAGTTCTTCATTTACCGTCGATACCTCTGTGAATACCCATTTGTGACCAATTTGAGTCGTTTTCGTGGCTTAGACTGTATATTAGATGTTAAGAACGAAAGAGAAGCGGAATTCTTATAATAAACGTTTAGAATTAGAAATGTGTGCTAGTTACCGTCTACGACTCACTGAAAATGGTCATTTTAAAGCATTCAGTTAGGCTCGTTTTCTGTCGTATTACAATGATCATGTCATCGTTGTGTACATGAAATACCTCGTATAGGAATGCTGTTAAATCTAGCACTATCTGTGGACCTACCATCGGCACGGCTTCAGAGTATACGCCATCCAGACCAGGTGCGTTTGCAGTTTTGAGCTTCGAAATTGCGAAAGCAATTACTTCTTGACCAGACCGTATCACCAACATCTGATTGTCATATTCGTTATTTACTACATTTATAAGTTGTGCGTGTATCTCAGCGTCTGTGTTATCGTCAGGATGCAGGGCAGTTAGCAGATATTCTGGTGACTCTCTCCGTTCAGTCGTCATTGAGCTATCCACCTTACGAATTGCGGACATGATAGTAGTTCCCTTAACCTTTTCAGTCAACAATTTATTCAGTCTTTGGCAGATGTCAAATTGCAGGTGTATTCCTTCAGTTTCCTGAAGCAAAGTTTTGAAGCGCATCTTAATATCCCTGTACTCATGGAGCCTACCACTGCACTCCGGTTGCCCTAGAGTATGTTCGTTCTTCTTCTCGATCGTACCCTTCACCTCAGAGTGGAATGTTCAAGGCTCTAAGGAATCGTAGTCTGATTGTTTACCTTTTTCCTAGGAATATAAATGTCCTGTGCTCTTTGCAAGAGTTCAGTTAGTAATTGAGCACCCAAATCTACATGAACCGTAAGCGATTCCATTCTAAATACTCCGAGGTAGACAACTAAGCCATCTCAAACAGATTTAGTGATGCCTAACTCAATTCTGCTTTCCTCAGCTTGTCTTCTGTATTATTGTCATTTCCCTCTTCGACGATAATTGTATTATGGCCACTGTATGTTAGGTACTGGAGCACTTGTCAACTATTAATTTTAGCTGCTGACATGCGGTTTGCTAAAGTGACATCTATGTTAGTAACTACACCAGCTTATTGGTCGAATGTACTCGGCTGGTCTTCCAGATTTAAAACAATGAGCTGTAGTTCCTGTATTGCTTCCTTTAGTACATCCCCTCGTTCGTCAGTTTGCCTACTGTGGCACAGAAATGATTATGCATCTGTTGTCACAAGAACACACGCAACTTGTCTATATAGAGAAACCGCTCTGACTTTACCTATATAAGGTACGATAGGGTGAGAGTAATGCATGCTTACTACAACCCACTTTGTCTGCAGTCCTTCATTTCTATTGTGACCCTGTGCTTGTCCAACAGCGTTGCCACCTTGGGTCACACTGTATTTCCATTTGTAACGACCGTGGCAGTCATTCCCTCATCGTGGTCAGTACCTGTTACTATATCCGCACGAAAATGTGGGAGCTCATTCTTCCTACAGTATGGTTCTTGCAAACAAAACATATTAACACTCAGTTGGTCAGCTAGTTTTCATATTTCAGTCATTGTCAATTTACATCGAGCAGCATTTATCAGTACTATGTTTATCCTTTTACGTGTTTCGATTGCCAACAAAGCCCTTCGGAGAAGGAAGGCCTAGTTCAAAGATAAAGCGTCCAAACGCTTATATAAAATCCACGTGTTAATGCTCAATGTCGAATGGTCCTTTTATTCTCTTAAACGCCTGTCGAAGGAGGCCACATAATTATTTAAACTCAATGCATATGTTATTTACTCTCAAAAGAATTCAGTGTAGTGCATCTGGTGTAGGATACGTCATAGATTTTCCTTTCTGATGCCCACTTCTGAAAATATGTCTTAGAGCAACCTGCAACACACTGGGAGCCTCCAAACTACTTAATAAGACATTCACTTCTAAATTATTATCAGATTTGTATGTGTGTAATTGAAAATCATTTTAGTAGGACTCGAAATATTAGAAATACTTTTTTGTATTTCATAGTAGTACCTGATTTTTCACTGCACTTTACTGTTTTGCGATTGTTGTACTCGTTAGTGTTACTAAGGTCCTCTTCAAGCGCAAATTGGGGGAGGGTCTGCAGATGTTGTCGAAGCTTTTTGGGTGTCTGCTGGTACTGCACATGCGGTGTCAATGTTATCATAACCATCATCATTATCATTATCATAACATTTGGCGCGAGTTCCTCGTAGATGCGGCGTCGGCCTGGGGCAGAAGAATCCCGTTGCTGGGGTTGCTGCACCGGGAACAGCTCTTCTGTCAGCAGCCGCCGCAGCTTCACAAATCGTCTCCCCCCGTACGAAGTTCACGAACTTCATCTTGTGTGATTTCTCACGTGATGAGCAAGTGCTCTACTCGAAGCAGGATACACAACTGAAGACAGTTATACTCCAGCCAATGCGGCTCCACCCCGCGTGTGCCCGACACCACTGAAAACGTGGTATTAGGTGTTCATAGGTCAATGGTAGGCGGCGAGGGGGGCGCCGTGAGCTCAGCATCCCTTCTGTGAGCCGCCTTTTATTAGTCTCAGAGGTCACTGAAGCATTAGTTGCACGTCAGGTTGATGATAATGGTGTTCAGGATTCCGTGTGTCTCTCTGGCGATTACTCGGTCCTCTCTGTCAGCTCTCTGGGTCGACCGCTTCCTTCTTGACGCTGTGTTCAGCCATGGTTCACCCGTTCCTGCCAGTATCGTCGAATAGTGTCGTTGCTCCTATTCAAATGTCGAGCCAATAGCCGATTACTCCAAGTGCCTTCTTTTAAATGCTGACATCCACATATATTGAGCGAATAGCCGATTATTCCAAAAGCTTTCTTTTCAATGGTGATATGAGCGTTTGGCATCATTGGCCAGGAGACCCCTTACAGGGCAGGTCCAGCCGCCTTGGTGCAGTTCTTATTACATTCGACGCCACATTGGGCGACCTGTGCGCCGCGTGGCGATGAAATGATGAATAAGACAACACAACACCCAGTCCCTGAGTAGAGAAAACCTCCGACCCAGCCAGAATTCAAATACGGGCCCCTTTGGAGAGCAGTCCATCACGCTGACCTTTCAGCTGTCGGGGCGCACTAAATGCTGACATCTACATATATTGATCAGTAACTGGCTGCGAGTATGGTTATGTCCAACTGAGTACTCAGAATGAACTTAAGCAAAAGTTTTAAGCCCTCGTATCGACAAGTACCCTGTTTACTGTGTCTGTGCCCAAGTACGTCGATCGCCAAATCCTGTTTGAGTATCATCTTGTAACGTTTGCATCACTCCTTCATGGTGCGTCATTTTTTGTGTTAGAGTGGTTATTAGACATTAATAACGAAAGATAAACAGAGTGCCTGTGACAAACGTTTGTAATCAAAAATAAGTGATACTAGCCATCTACGAAATATCGAAAATTGTCACTGTTTAATTCATTTTGATAGGCTTGTTTTCATTTTATATCAATATGAAAATGTCATCATTACGAGGGTGGAAAGCACGCGGCCGTATCACTTATTAGTGTGTCCGTTCCTCGTCTTTATGACGTCTTGAACTCGGCTGAAGATACTTTCAGTAAGGTTAAAGAATCCACCATAGGCGGAACTAAACTCTAATTTTCCCAAAATATAGTTCATTGGTGAAAATTGTACACTAGTCTGCGCCAACAATTCAAACACAATTATCACTCAAAAGTGACTAATAGGCTGATTTTCTTTATCCAACAACTCAAATCCTCGAACTTGGTCGAATTTTCCACAAAATCATATTCACAAAGTTCCACTGCTACACACGGAAACCAAGTTCCACAAGAGTTTACTTTTAGTATGTGCACAGTGACATAAATCCTTGAAAAACTGAACACAGTCGATGTTCTGCCAAAGTTTGTGAACCAAATTACAACATCCGATCACGAAGAATGGACGTCGATGGTGCTGCAGAGGCAAGGCGGTGTTCTTGAGGAGGCAGCTGGTCGACAGCAGGAAGCGGATGTCCATCCGTACATCTGGCTCGACGAGAGCTCACTTTTGCACAGTGATGCGCGGGCCTAAATATTGCCGCACAGCTAGATATCGCAGGAATTATTTCAGGTCACGTGATTCTCGGATGGGTCGTCACCCCCCGTACCCAAAACACACAGAGTTCGTGGTTTTTATGGCGCTGCTAGAGACGCCTAGTGGAACAACTGCAGAACTGATTTCTTGTTTTCTGGTGCAGAGCAGTTGCGTGGGTTGTAGGCAGACCAGGACTTCTTGCGCCAGATTTGGTGTGACCCATACAGGTGGAATGCCGTGACATGCCAGAGGTGGGTGAACTTCTGTGTATGACTAATTGCCCATTCTTCAGCAGGATCCGAAACCAGAAACTATAGCGATAGTGCACTTTGAGGTCTGGATTTACTTTGAGGTCTGGATTTAAGTCGACTTTCAATCGCATTACGATGAGTTATTGGTTATAAGTGGAACATGGCGCTGGCCAATCAATTTCTAGGAAGTTATATAAAATGCCTAAAAAGACAAATCATTGTAGAAAGACAGGAGATACTGGACTCATTTGAAGAAAGAAGGAAATGTGAAAATGCAGCAGACGAAGCAGCAAACAGGAAACACATACTGTCTGCAAACCTCTATTTTTCTTTACTCCGCCGTAGTGGGGATCCAAAACACTCGGGCAGTATTCAGGAATTTGTCGCACTACTGTTCTATATACAGTCCTCTTTGTAGATGAACTACACTTTCCTAAGACTCTCCCAGTAAGCCGAAGCCACTCATACTACTGTTCTCATGTGCTCGTTTCACTTCATATAGCTTTACAACTTTACGCCTAGAAATTAATCCCCTTGGCTGTGTATACGAAAATTACAGTATTGTTTTTTTTTCCCTTTCACCTGCATTAAGATATATCTCTTTACATTTAGAGCAAGTTACCCTACATCACACTAAAAGGAAATTCTAAGCCATCGTATACCCATGTACAATCACAAAACGACGATACAGTCCTCTTACCTCTTATACTAAAAGGTCACCTCAAGCCTTAGGAGACTTCTCCCGACCCTATCCGTTCTTGTCCACAAATCATTGCCTCACAGACGCTGCTTTATGACATGGTGTTTTGTCATCCTTACATAAACAATCATGGTCTCCATATGTTTCCCTACTGTAGACAGTACATTATGCTGTAAAATGTGTTATTCTTCAGCGTTTAAAGCTTATTAATCGCAACAATTGGAGCACACCATAACCAAGGAAAACAAACCAATTCGGTGACACCACATCCTTAGTTCTTCATTTTTGGCGATATACATGGTGAGTCACTAATTATAGCCACCTAGAATAACTCCGAAAGTATGATGGTAGCTGAGATGATTGTGGGACAAAAGATGTATAGGACAACGGGGGCCATTATATGACGTTGATTTTTTGATGCTAGATGGGGTCGCGTCAGAGATAAGAAGGTCAACTTTGTTTCTTTACACGAGATGCTATAGTTTGGTACTTATTATCTGATAGTGGCTATCGAGACGAATCCAATGACGTGTAACAGCGATGGCCGGCCGATGTGGCCGCGCTGTTCTAGGCGCTCCAGTCTGGAACCGCGCGACCGCTTATGTTGCAGGTTCGAATCCTGCCTCGCGCATGGGTGTGTGTGATGTCCTTAGGTTAGTTAGGTTTAAGTAGTTCTATGTTCTAGGGGACTGATGACCTAAGATGCTAAGTCCCATAGTGCTCAGCGCCATTTTTAATAGTAATGTATTTGAAGGTCAACGAAGGTGAAAAAGGTGGCATGAACGACCAGTTACAGAAGGCATTCAAAGTGATGCCCATTCGTATCAATTCAATGCTGCAATCTTCTTATCACCGACTGAGTGGTATTCCTTATCACTTCGGCACTTATCGAAGCACATGCTGTGACATTCTCTCTCGTATATCGTCCAAACAGTAAATATTCACCGAATATGGCGTATGCATCCAAGGTGCCATTGACATGTAAACACCATTCCACGGTTTCGCAATACAACTCAAATAGGAACGGTAAGACTAGTGTCGTCGAATCAAGCAAATGTGAATGATGTATTCCTTCGAAGAAGAAGTCGATATGCTTCTCATTTATGGAGAATGCCAACGAAATTCAGTGAGAGCTAGAGACATTCGCTGAAAGACATCCTCAACGTAGTCACCCTACACGATGTGCATTTAAATATGAGTGTGATAAATTGGAAACAACTGGATATTTAATGCAACGGAAACATATCCAGCAAAGGAAAGTTACTAACGAGGAAACAGAAACTGGTACTCTTGCCACTGTGGTTCGGGATCCTTGTGTTAGTTCGTGTCAAATCGCAAGGTAATCTGGCATGAGCCAGAGTACTGTCGTTCATGCTCTGAATACCCATAAATATCATCCTTACCATACCATTCTCTACCAAGAATTAACTGGTAGACTGTATGCGTCGCATTGAATTCTGCAGATGGCTCAGCTTCAGATTTAAAGGAATGAAACATTTATTAATTTGATTTTATTTACTGACGAGGCTACGTTCACGAACAATGGATATGTTAATTTGCGTAACATGCATTACTGACAACTGAAGATCCATGTCAGCTGGGGTAAGTTACAAACCAAACACTGCGGTCGATGGATGTATGGTGCCGGATTCTGAAGGACAGAATTGTAGGCCCCTATTTCATCGAAGGAAATCTTAATGGTAGGAAGTACACCACATTCCTGCAAGAAATATTAGGTCTGTTATTGGAAGAAGGAACTAGGCGCAGAATGTGGTATCAACACGATAGGTGTCCGGCACATTTTTCGCTCGTGGCTAGAAATGAGTTGCAGAACCAATTCCCAGATCGTTGGATTGGACGCGGAGATGTGCCATGGCCGTCTCGTTCGCCACACTTGACGCCTCTGGACTTTTTCTTGTGGGGATTCGTAAAAGACATTGTTTATAAAGAAGTTCCAACTACACCGGAACTCTGCATAATTTTTATCTGACAGTATACATCTGAAACAGTGCACCCTCATTTAGTTTATCCCTAATGTTCGTTACTGTCGTGTTTATACATTCTTGCAGAGAAGGTATCTCGTAAAGTAAATAGCTAATGGTGTACACCTCATTCGTTTCTCAACACCAGTTAGTTCAAGTACTAGCAACTAATATCAGTAACACCACAAATATTGCTCCGTTTCCTTTCGTTAAGCGCAACTTTCTATTCTCTGCCGATGAAATTCCTCTGTAGACAGTAAATCAATAAAATTTTTGGACTTGTGGTTTCGTTGCAGGAGGCCAAGGTTATATAACCAGTATGGCATAGGTATGCCAACGATGCTGCCTGAGGACTGTGCAAGGGCGATTAATTATAGCAGAGACCACAGTGGGGTGGACAGGAGGGGAAGGGGAGAGGAGTAGGTGAAGTAGGTACCTGCAGCCGGCTGCAAGCAGATTCTGCCGTGCCTGCTGGATTTCTGCCTTGATGTGCATTTCTCCATCTGTCAAGTTCCAGGTAGTGGGCGTCTCACTCCCTTCACACTCTGGGAACACACCAGCAGAGATTCGTTGCCCTGATTTCGAAGCAGGCACCGTAAACACTGCAAAATCAACATAACAGCCCATGCATTCAAACTACTCACAAGAATATTATGCAGAACAATGGAAAAAGTTGAGGATCTGTTATTTGAGGATCACTTGGAGTTTAGGCACGAGAGAGACAGTTCTGGCGTTGCGCTTCATGATAGAAGCAAGACATGAGAAAAATTAAGACACATCCATAGGATTTGTCGAACTAGAAAAAGTGATTGACACTCTAAAATGAAACAAGACAATCGAAATTCTGAACAAAGTAGGAGTAAGGTACGGGACGTGTAATACACAGTATGTACAAGAACCTAGAGAGAATGCTAAGAATTAAGGAGACATAACGAAATGCTTCAATAGTGTAATGAGTACAGAATAAGTACTGAGAGTAAACCGAGGAGAGACGAAAATAATTAGAAGTAGAAGAGAAACAGAACAGCGCGAAAACATCACAACTTGGGATCAAGAAGTACACGAAGTTAAGGAACGTTGTTATCTTAGAAGCAAAACGACCCATCAACCCATCTTGGACGAGGCAAGAAGGACATATAAAGCAGAGTAGCACAGGAAATGGAGGCGTTCCTGGACAAAAGAAATCAACTGGTAACAAACGTATGTCGTAAGTTGAGTACAAATTAATGAGGATGTACGTTTGTAGCACCGCATGTTACAGAAGAGAATTATTTCCTGTGAGGAAACCGAAAACGAAGAGAATCCAAGTGTTCGCGACGTGTGCGATAGAAGAATGTTGGAAAGTAGGTGGACTGAAAAGGAACGAGGAAATTCACATCTACATCTACATCTACGGGATTACTCTGCTATTCAGAATGAAGTGCTTGGCAGAGGGTTCAGCGAACCACCTTCAGGCTGTGTCTATACCGTTCCACTCCTGAGCAGCACTCAGGAAAAACGAGCACTCAAATTTTTCTGTGCGAGCCCTGATTTCTCTTGTTTTATCGTCATGATCATTTGTCCCTTGTAAGTTAGTGCCAACAGAATGTTTTCGCAATCGGTGCAGAAAACTGGTGATTGAAATTTCATGAGGAGATCCCGTCGCAACGATGAACGCCTTTGTTTTAATAATTTTCATCTCAATTCACGTATCATGTCTGAGACACTATCTCCCCTATTTCGCGATAATACAAAACGAGCTGCCCTTCTTTGTACTTTTCCGATGTCATCCGTCAGTCCCACTTGATGCGGAAGCCACACCGCACAGCAATACTCCAGAATATGGCGGACAAGCGTGATGTAAGCAATCTCTTCAGTACACCTTTTGCACCTTCCACGTGTTCTGCCAATGAATCGCAGTCTTTGGTTTGCTCTACCCACAATATTATCTATGTGATCGTTCCAATTTAGGTTATTTGTAATTGCAGCCCCTAAGTATTTAGTTGAATTTACAACCTTCAGATTCGTGTGACTTAAAGCGTAATCGAAATTCAGCTGATTTCTTTCAGTACTCATGTGAATAACTTCACACTTTTCTTTATTCAGGGTCACTTTTCGCACCATACAGATATCTTATCTAAATCATTTGGCAAGTCGCTTTGATCATCTGATAACTTTACAAGAGGTAAATGACAGCATCAACTGCAAACAGGCTAAGTAGGCTACTCAAATTGTCTCCTATGCGGTTAATATAGATCAGGAACAGTAGAGGGCCCATAACGCTTCCTTGTGGAACGCCGGATATTCCTTCTGTTTTACTCGATGACTTTCCATCTATTACTACGAACAGTGACCTTTCTGACAGGAAATTACGAATTCAGGCACACAACTGAGGCGATACTCCGTAGGCAAGCCGTTTGGTTAGAAGACGCTTGTGAGGAACGGTGTCGAAAGCCTTCTGGAAATCTGAAAGTATGGAACCAATTGACATCCCCTATCGATAGCACTTATTATTTCATGAGTGTAAAGAGCTAGTAGTGTTTCACAAGAACGATATTTTCTGAATCCGTGCTGACTATGTGTCAATAAATCGTTTTCTTTGAGGTACTTCATAATGTTCGAATACAGTATATGTTCCAAAAGCCTACTCCAAATCGACGTTAGTGATATATGCCTGTGATTCAGCGGATTACTCCTACTTCCCTTTTTGGGTCTTGGTGTGACTTGAGGAATTTTCCAGTCTTTAGGTACGGATCTTCCTGTTAGCGAGTGGTTGTATATAATTGCTACATATGGTGCTATTCTATCAGCATACTCTGAGAGGAACCTGACTGGTGTACAATCTGGACCGAAGGGCTTGCCTTTATTAAGTGATTTAAGATGCTTTGTCTCACCGAGGATATCTAGTTCTATGTTTCTCATCTTGTCAGTTGCTCTTCATTGGAAGTCAGGAATATTTACTTCGTCTTCTTTGGTGAAGGAGTTTCGGAAAACCGTATTTATTAACTGCTTTAGTGGCACTATCGTCAGTGACTTCACCATTGTTACCGCGCAGTGAAGGTATTGATTGCGTGTTGCCACTGGTGTTCTTTATATATGACCAGAATCTCTTTGCGTTATCTGCCAGATTTCGAGACATAATTTCGTTGTGGAAATTACTAATAGCATCTGGCATTGAAGTAGGCGCCATATTTCGAACTACTGTAAAACTTTGCCAATCTTGGGGATTTTGCGTTCTTTTAAATTTGGTATGCTTTTTTCGTTGCTTCTGCAACAACGATCTGACCCATTTTGTGTACCATTGGGGATCAATACAATCACTTATTATTTTATGTGGTGTATATCTCTTAATTGCTGTCGATACTATCTCTTTGAAAACATTCCCCACATTTTCTATACTTACACGATCAGATCGGAAGGAGTGAAGACTGTCTCTTCAAAAGGTGTTAGTGCATTTTTATCAGCTTTTTTAAACAGATATACTGTCCGTTTCTTTTTCTCCGCAAAATAGGGCGGAAAGGACGTTTCGAGACATATGGAAACAAATTCCATGGTGCTAATACAACAAATAATTGAGAATATGTGCCGAATATGTTTCTCTGAGATGAAGAGATTGGTACAAGAGAAGAAATCGCGGTGAGCCGCCACAAACCAGTCAGTAGAATGATGGAAAATGGAAAATGAAGATAACTGGTACGAGCTTAGGATTCCACGAGTATTTTCAGTTTCAGTAAAAACTGCTGCATAAATTAAATTACTGAAATCAATACGATGTAAAAGGTTTAATCTTTTAAGTGGGCATGACGGATATATCCGGCCCTTGGCACGTTCGCTCTCAGTTCAACGAATATATCGGACCACAGCAACCTGTCGCTTGTAGCTAATGGGAATGATGAATTCAAAGCCGAGACGTACTATGACGTTATTACTAAAGTTTCATCCTACATCAGTTAAAATAATGCATTCTCTAAGTTTTAACGATTTTCAATGTTTTTACTGCCATGGACACAAATTATGGCAGCTCCTGAAGGGAAAACTGCTTTTCGAGTTGTTCTGGAGTTCGCTAACGATTTTCATGGAAAGAATTATTGAATTTACTTCTACACCTGGTATATTAGTTCAGATTACGGTGACCAACAGACGAGAAAGCAAGCGGTGTTTTCGACACAATGTAGGAAAACAAAAACGAGTTCCTTTACGTCACTGAATATGAAAAATTGAAGGAGGGTAACTATTTAACAGCGTACGTCAGCTAGCAGATATTAGTAAAACAGAACCGTAAAAGAGATGTCATGATGGTCAGCACGTTTCGTGACAATGCATTGCATTAAGTAAACGCAAATTTTTTTTTTTTGCATTTGTCGTAAATATATGAGACGCGTGGCTAGAAATAGATCACAGTTGCAAAACTATCAAGTGGCCAGGACAGCCTGAAAAAAGTTATCAGACCATCACAGACGTTAAGTGCGGGGCTGTTTTCCAGTTATCTTGTATTAGGTTTAGGATAGGGTCTAGGGTACCTGCAACATGCACACACACTCACAACAGTGTAATTGGGCTAGGGGTTTGCAATGGGATAAAACAGTTCGTCAAACATTATTCCTATATGGGACATACATCTTGAATCTTTTAAGTATGTAAGAAGTAGTGACAGCCGCAGTTTATCAGTATTCTACGTTATCCACACATCTGACTGGTAAAAATGCTTATCGCCTTTGCTCTGTGGTTATGAAGCCAAATTTTGCAATAATCAGTAAGCATAAAGCTGTATTTAAGATAGCTGAAGTCAATACCCTCTCCTGTGATTTACTGTACTGTATTTGTAACACACCCCACGTCTACCATAATCCATGTGTTTCAGAGCATATAAGAGGTGACCTTCACTGATAGTATTTTAGTGACATAAGTCTCTCTGGGTATATTTGGAAGACGAGGAAGAAGTGATCCTGAAAATACTTTGTAGATACTTTTGACAGTGAGAGTGAATCTAAATCATCGTTGGACACCAAAGAAACCAAGTCGTGTGGTAGGACAAGAAAAGAAATTTTCTTGTACAAAATCTTTATTAATTATTGCATAGGCATACATAAGAAATGTGAAAATAACTGAACATGAAAGGGCATTGCGGGATGTCTGCATTAACTGTAAATTCTGATGGTAAGTGGCCAAACACTGGTGTACATGCAGCTAATGATAGAATCGAGGGTGTCTCTACATTAGTGGATATACGAGAGATTTGTTTCTAAACTTTTCTTCCCAGATGAATTAGCTTAAAGGAAGGTTCGTTATATTGTATCAACATGCTGTGGACTGGACATTGTGCATTTTATTATTCCACAAGTATTAAGACAAAAGTACCATAAAATGCTATTGTTTCCAAAAATAACTTTATTTTGCAGGTCTTAATAAAAAGAAGAAAGGAAGCAAATAGACTTAACCCTTTCCCTAAACATTTCCCATGAAGGAAAACTATAAACTGCTACTCGAAAAAGCAATGCTTACAAATTACTTTAACTTTTTGAATCTCTGCATATTAGTCTAATTAATTTGACACAGTTCCTGAGTTTTCGTCAGTCACTCAGTCGAGAGTTGATGGTTGGAGTGCTGACTCATTATCTCAGTATCCAGTTATGCTGGCAACTGATGTTATATATATAAGGATCATATCAACCTATACCACATCAACAACAGCCTGAAGGTGGCGCATTAAGGCGCTGAAACTGGTTGTAACAAAATAAAATAAAATCATAAGGACGGCTGTAGGTGTTTTATTTTGTCGCAATAGTAAGCGGCCGTCTTCCCAGAGACCTCCTGCCAATAGCATGGACATACAAAAACAATACTCCGCATGTCGATAGCCATGTGTCAACAACCTGTCCTCGGACTCCCATTATGTGTAATGGCCTTCGTTGGACACATTTTACTTTAAACTCGCTTGCCCGGTGTGGGCGGATAAACACGATACTACAGTGGCTATGTTATTCCGAATTACAGCGAAAAATTCCCTCGGACATGCATGCATGTCTTAAGGAACAGGCACTTCGACGACTACAGCCGTTATGAAATGCAAGAAATTTATTCACAGTTGCGAATATGGACAACCATCAGCTGTGTAATAGAATGACGACAGTGAAAGCCTCTGCCTGACCGGAACTCAAAACCGGATTTCCGGCTTATCGTGAGCGGTCACCTTATCGTTTGACTATCCGAGCAGAACTCATGGCCAGGCCCGAACTACGATAGATCGTGAGCCACATGTCTAAATCCTGTACCCGTACGTCCACTATGTACGAGGGTCAGTCAATAATTAAAGAGACAAAATGGTCTGGGGAAAAACTGTTAGTAGGGCAAGTTTGATACTTTCGTGGCTATGAGTTGGTATCACTAGGATGAGTCCTGATCAGCTGATGTATAAAAATTGTTTTGTTTATAACGGCAAAAATACATCTCAAGATGGCGAGTCCGCTTCAAACGTCCACATAAGTTGAACAACGTTCTGTTATTCGTTTTCTTTCTTGCTGAAGGCGAGAAACAAGAGAATATATACTGTAGACTGTCTTATGTTTGTGATGAGCGTTGTATAAATCGATAAAATATTTACAAGTGTGTAGAGCAGTTCAAAAATTTTCTCGACTCAGTGACAGACCAACACCGGTCTGGCCGACCTTTGGAGTTTCCACTCCCTCACTTGAAAGGCGAATTGATGACATTATTCGTGCCGACCGCCCTTGTGACCGGGAAATGATAGTTGATAAGGTTCAAGTTAGTGCTGACACAGTCCATAACATTATCTGTAACAAGCCGAAGTACCGCAAAACATGTGCAAAAAGGGTCCAAAGGAGTAGACGCGGCTACACTAGGAAACTAGGTTGAGAGTGTGCACAGAGCTAATGGAACGTTATGAAAGAAAAGGTGAGCACTTCTTCAGCAAACTTTTAACTTTTGATGAAACGTGAGTTCACTATTATGAGCCAGAATCAAAAAGACAAAGCATCGAGTGGAAGCACACCAACTCACGAGTTAAGAAAAAATTCAAAGCCAAGCATCTGCAGGAAAAGCCATATTGACGTTGTTTTGCAATACTGAAGGTCAAGTTTCTTGTGATTATCTCGAAGAGCAGCGTAGAATGTACAGCCAATATTTTTCCTATTTGCTTTTAAACAAGATGAAGCCAGCCATGAGAGAGAGACGTCGTGGATGTGAGAGGAGAGGTGTGATTCTCCAGTAAGAAAACGCAAGTTCTCATATTGCTCATCTAGCCCGTGAAACCATCGACAAAATGGGCTGGGAAGTACTGCCTTACAGTCCTCATTTAGCACCTAGTGATTCCCATTTGTTTAGTGCACTGAAGGAGGCATTACGTGGGAAGAGGTTGCAGGACAACGAGGACGTGAAAATTTTTGTCGGAAATTGGTTCAAACATCAAGATAAAGAGTTCTTTGCAGCCGGAATAAAAAACACTGTAGCCCGTTTGAATAAGTGCATGAATGTTCAAGGGTATTATGTTGAAATGTAGGAAAAGTATTGTTTTGTAAAAATAAACGTTTTGTTTTTTCTCCAGACCAATTTGCGTCTTTTATCATTGAATGACCCTCGAATATTCCCATACAGATGAGGCATTTTCCTTAAAAGTCAGCTGCTCCGTGCCGGCGGATAAATGCGATACTGCAGTGCTTTTGTAATTCCCAATTACGATGCAAAGTTCCTTCGGACAAGCACGCATCCATGTCCGAAGATACTCGAACTGCAGCGACTACAGCCGTTATATGATACACGAAATACATTTGCAGTATATTCTCGGCAACAAATAGATTCAATGGCTGTCTGGACGTCAAGATGTACTCACATCAAATACTCGTTTCCTTATTAGTATTACAATGTATTACAACCATGTAACCATGATCCCTTAATCGGAGCAGCATTACGACCTAATATAGGAATAACGTAACGGACTGCTGGTAATAAGCTCCTGATTCGGCTACATACCTAGCTGTAATGGAAAGAATCAAAGTAGATCCATGGCACGATAGACAGAATATATATACTTGCATAGCTCTGAGCCCAGGTGATCCCATCGTTTGACAGAACTTTACAAACCACGAAATTGTCAGCGGAATTTGAGGGAAACTTACCGTCTACATCTGCAGTTAAGCTACATTATATTGTGTGGCAGAGGGTAGTTATGGTATATACATAACTTTCTAATAATCCTACCTGATAATGGTCCGACTGATGAACAATACTCAAGAAATGCCGAACGAGTCTATTAAAAACCACTTCTCTTGTGGATGAGGTAATTCCCTTCAGATTGATCCAGGATATCTTAGATACTCCTCTGCATCTCTATGACAATTTTTTAATTGGTCTTGCCTCATTAGTCCATATATGACAGCTATTCTGAGGTAATTTCCGGTTGTTATTGTATACAATGTTTTATTGCCAAACTCGTAACCTATGCACGTGCAGGACATTACATTTATGTACTTGCAGTGTCAACTAGACCAATCGTGAACTGTTTGCATGTCTTCCCGCATTTCGATACGGTTGTCTGTTGTTGCAACCTTCCTGTAGACAACAGCTTCGTCTGACAACCGCCCCGGACAGCTTACGACGTTATCCTCTACGTCATTTACATATAGAGTATTGCAAACATTAATAGCCCTGTAGAGCTCCCCTGGGCTACATCTATCGATTTTTTCCCTTTAAGTTACAACTCTTATTACTGTTTGCTAGAACGTCCTGAAGCCAGCCATTTGATCTGCTACTCGATAACCTTTTATCAATGGCGTTTCGCGCAGATTTTTCTAGGGGTTCACTGGAAGGTTCTCTACAAAGTTTCAAATGACTAACACACATGGTTTAATAATAGTAAAAAAGAACTACTCTACGGAAATACATTTACTTTACGATTGACTTTGTCTCGAATAATCCATTCTCCGCTCATTAAAATCAGAGATTCTGTCAGTGAAGTATTCATTCAATTCATTGAATTCTACAATGCTGCTGACAATGTCCTTCTCGATTGAGAGCGCTGCTACTGCTCTTAGCAGCTGCTGACTCATAGCACGAAGCAGAAAACCTTCAGGTCCGCGTCAGACAATGTCGCCGGTATAGTAACAGTCACTTTCAGGAGTGTCGTTGCCTGACTACAATATTTCTGCAAATCATTTAAGAATAGGGATTCTAGAAATTTCTTAACTCATTCCTCATGTTTGATATCAGAACTTTTGTTCTCAGTTTATTGCCTTCAAGGATGGGATTTATTTTGCAAGACGCCTGTGGCAATGTTTGCAGAAAGTGACCTGCATACATCACACACTTTTCGGAATTAAATAAATTTGCAGCTACGACATATCTGGTAAATTAAAAGCTTTCAGCAACTTGACCGACAATTTTATCTCACACTTCTTTCGAAAAAGCCGTTATTTAATTCATTTTCCTGTCCATATCTCTATGCAAGCTGCAGCAGCTCTCTGCATGTGGAAATCATGTCAGATACGTTAGCTCGATTATATTTTTGCAGTCTTCTACCCCTTGTTGTACACACAGTGGCTCAACTATTCATTTTTGTAATTGGCTGTACAATGCTGCATGATTGTAAATACAGACAACCAAAATTGAAATGCTGGTGCCTTCATTTCAGACGTTCCACTGTTGCTGAAATAATTATAGTGATTTGTCGAGATGGAATCTCAGTTTTCTCCAGGCATTCTACAAGTCACTATTTTCATACACAACTTGCACAGTTCTTGATTTAAAATTCCACCTTGAGTGGGAAACATGGCAGACTTTCTTGCTCAGTATGTCAATTACACACTGTGAAGAAAGTAGGAAAAACTAAGAATTTCACTAAAGTCAACGAAATATCTTCTAACGTCCCTGTTTGCCTCTCTGCATAGGTTAAAATCAGATCCTGCGTTTCGGCATAAAACTGAACTACATAGGCATGTTCAAAATGTTTATTCAGAAGAGTCTGTGCACCTGAAAGACGACCACTCTTGACACCTGTGCAATTGTAGCTCTGAGAATTTACTATACTCTGATTTCTCTAAGCGATTATCCTAAAGTTTTTGAACTCTGTTCTTGAATGTAAAAGACCTTGCTACAGATATCACGTTAGAGGAAACATATCTGACTATTATGATAAAAAGTGAAATTGTTGAAATCTCATAGTCGTATATGCGCTAACTGGTACAGAATCAGTGACAGCAATTTTCTTTTTTGCTCTGACATTATAAACATCCATCATACAAGAAAGAATAAAATTTTGAATATGTTTACATGTGACTTTGAAAACAGAAGCCTTCTAAAGATGATCGTTAGTTACAGTATCAGGTCCAGCAGTGAAACCTAAATGAAATCTAGAAGACGTTGGGAAATTCCTGGATTTGATGAGTTGCTGCATCCATAATTTCCAAGAAGTGCAAGCTCAGAAACACAATAAACTACAACATGTCACAGAGTGTGTAACGATATTGGCGAATCTGATCATTGTGCCTAGAACCTGTGTATCGGGAGAATGACTCATGCATGCACAGTGACAGACGGTCTGGAAGCGGGCTCATTCGGGTACGTAGTTCCAATTTTCATCCACCAGAAAACAGTAGTGCACAGTCACATTCAAGAAACAAGTCAAGAGCAAGATTTTGCAAATTATTCTGTTTATTTCCTGAAGCCCTTTTGTTTATTTATCTCTGTACAGTTTTGTATATGCTTTTAGTAGTGTCAGTGATACGCGAGTGTGGTCTAAAGTAAACATGTAGATCACTGCTCTACTGAAGGACGTTGTACGATGGGGAATTTTTTAACATAATATGTCAAGTCAGTTTATGGTAAAAGGAAAAATAATTCGAGTGCAAATGAAAATAGTTAATAACTTAAAGTATAAACAAAATATCAGAATGCTAAATATTTATTTCGGAAAAAGTACAGTTCTAAAGCATGTTATTTGTTGATTGGTTGGTTATGAAAAGCGCGGACTAGCAAGAGAGAATAATGTTTTTCGATTGGCTTAAAGAAAACTGACCAATCAGAACAGAGTATTCTTCGTTCCTCATTTCTCTTGGAGATACAGAAAGCTTTCAGCAGTCTAGAGTACTCGGAGCACAACCTTTAAATTGTACGGTCGTGTGTAGTAAGAGCTCCGAAGCAGGTTATAATTTGCCGGTTATCGTTGTGCTACACTCCTCCAAAGTCCTTTAAGGTGAAGGAAATGTGCTGTTTAGAGCGTACGGATTTTTAAGCAATTCACTGTATAAGAAAAGACAGTAATTCCTCGTGGCATATTGAGCAGATTGGTGACTAAAAACTTGCGTGCATTAGACACCGAAAACTTAATAGCATGGCGAGCATTTTCATTGAAGAACAATCCGTGCTTAGTGCTTAGTAGATTTCATGAAATACGTTAAGATAAACTTGCTAACGTGAATGAAAGTATTTTACGCATTCTGTGTTAAGACTAGCACGGTCTTAGAAGTGTACGTATACACTATCAATGTTAAGAATATAGCGAAGTTTTGCTAGTACTTCCACCTTTCACTCGAAATGAAGACGTTTTCACGATTCTTGAAATAGTTACGTAGTATGCTGCCCGGTGCGAATTGAAATACCGTAGGTTTCTGCTCGGCTTTCATACCGCCGATCTGCTGCAGTGAGTTCACTGGTAGCTGCAGATAAAGGACGGAAGGAGCCGCGCCGCTGCAGTGTCTTCCCACTGGCTGCCTACAAGCTCTATCTAGTTGTTGTGTAAAACCACTTTCCCTAAAATATTGTGATCTGGACACATCCGTCTATTTTTCTTTTTGTCTTCTGTGACAAATGTCTGAAATCATCAACGCCTCATAACTAAGTACTTTTCTGTCATAGAGGCACAAGAATGGATGATTTTAAATTAAAAAATTTTATGTACTGTAGTATTCTGTCAGTTGAATATTTCTGTGGGATCCACTGCTCCGCGTGCCACAAGACGAACCGACGCTTGCTCGTACTTTGTTCACTAAACCAGAGTGCGACAGGGCGAAGTGAGGGAAAACAGCATTAACCTGGGTCTCGTTCTCTTCTGCTCTATCTCTTATTGACGATGATATTGAACTGAATGACTCTGGATGCCTGTTTGTGCAATCCGTAATGATTTTTGTTGAAAATCTTCCTCGATCTCGAAGAAGGTCGTAATGCGTGATCATAAAACATGTTCCATACGTCCAGAACCGAACGGAGTCAGTGATATAGGCCAATAACTATGTGTGTTTGTTGAAAACGCGGTTGACCTGCATTTTTTCCGGCCGCTTAGGGCCTTTCGTTGGCCAACTAACTACGAGAAGTTGCTGTTCAAAGAGGAGCTATGACCAGTACTGCATTCTTCGGCTGCGTATATTCCAGTGTGTGATTTCTGTTCTAAAGGTACTAGAAATTTGCGTAACAGTAAACGTATACCATGGCTCACCACATGTAAGTTCTCATAGCTCTTCGTGGTAGTAAGGAACTGATGCGATTGAAAGTGGGCATTAATGTTAGACTGGTAAAGTTAATTTGAGCTATTGCTTCTTGGATTATTCACTTGTAAGTAAGTTGGCAACACGAGGGATCGTTTCAAAAACAGCAGCATTTTGCAAAAAAAAAGAGGCTCTGAGCACTATGGGACTTAACTTCTGAGGTCATCAGTCCCCTAGAACTCACATCCATGCCCGAGGCAGGATTCGAACTTGCGACCACAGTGGTAGCGCGGTTCCAGACTGTAGCTAATAGAACCGCTCAGATACCCCAGCCGGCAGAATTTTGCACAAAAGCTACAAAACTCAGAGCTTACAGCTGTGCGGTGAATCGAGGAACGAGTTTATTGGTATAGAGCCTTCCGACAACATACACCCAAAGCGAAAACTATGGGAACGGCAAAACTGCATGCGTCTCGGAGGGACATATATTCCGCATCAGATGCCTCCCGTATTACAAGCTTGGAGATACCTACCGCCAACAGGATGAAACGGAAAAGTGTATCAACTGCAGAGGCTGATGGTTGTTTCAGTAGACAACATTCTGTCGGCACGATACAATCATCGTCAGTCACTGCAGTGCAGAACTGCAGTACTATGGCGCTAATTTAACGAGTAAAATAAACTGACTTGGGAAAGACAGAATGCAAGTGATGTGACAAAACATTAATTGTCTCTACCTGAAACTACGATATCATCTGTCGGGCTTGAACTGTGACGTATTGGTGTTCTGGCGGGTGACGTCACACGTGTGCGGAGCGTTGGTTTGTTTTCTTTAGGGACGTTTGTATTGTCACCCTATGCTGTGTTTGTAGTCTATATTGGATATATACATAGTGTTGCAAATTTTTGATGGAATGAGCATGTTACTGGATCAACCAGTTTAGTTACTTAAGAGAAAGATGAGTTTACGGTGTTCTCCGCTTACGCTCCTAATCAACTAGAGTTTAAACGTTATCTTTGGTTGTCTTGGTAACGTGAGTACACAGTGATTACAACTTATGTGAACTTCGGCACAAATTTTTTTCATAGGTGAGCCAACCTGTAATGTAATGAAATTGATAAATTGGCGAATACTAATAGTAATATTACTGAAATAAGGAACGCTGATAGATCGACAATAAACAAAACGAATGTCTTCAGAATGTAATGGTAAATGAAGACTTGTTATTCTAACGTAAAGTGTGAAGAACGTGATGTTAGTGATTGAAAGCAATGTACAAAGATGTAGCAGAACTAGTTGAGTTTGGTTGCCTATAGAATGAAGTCCCCAGATCCAGTTTAGCGCGTAACAACTCACACAAAAATTATTTACGAGTAATTTCAGGGATTTTGCAATTTTCTGTTGAGCTGTATTGGCGAACACATGTTACTGCATTTTGTCCATCTCGCAATGTAAACCTTTCTGTATCGGTATTGGAGTATTCGTTGTTGTTACCATATTTCGTTAACATTCGCGATATTTGCTACCTTTACTGGTACTACTTTGTCGCTTTCTATACTGATATTTCTTTTTGTTTTCTGTATTGGTGTCTGGATTTTAAGTTAGTTTATAATTATAGAGTGATATCATAGATACCAGTTGAATTTATCTAATTTGATGGTTTACTTTTGCATTTTCGATGCAGACCTCTGCATGCTATTCTTCATCGTATTCGTCCGGTTGTTTTGTTTTGTATACGCCAGTATTTTTGGGGCTCTGTGGCTTTTACTTGAGAATATAACTCCCCACGTTCCCCTTAAGGCCCAGTATTTCTAACTTCGAATTTTTAAGTTTCTGAATTATTTTTATATTTTGGTTTTATAGGAACTGTTGAATATGACGTCCTAATCGCCATTTTTAAATCAAAGTTGTGTTGCATCTTGAGGCTAGTAATGATGTTATTTATCAAAGTGGCCGGGTGTTATCGAAGGCTAGCGTCTTCCCCAATAATTCACCATACTTGAGACACAGTGCCGTACCCCCGGCCGCAAGAGTTCGCTCCTGTTGGGTCTTAGGAGGGGAGGTTGCGCCCACAGCGCCGGCTGTCACCTCCACATGAAATCACGCCGGCCACAGCTGTTATTCAGTTTAATAAAGACGTAATGCGTTTTCACGTCGCAGGCTGACAGTTATTGGACGGGTGAAGTAATTGCATCGGTTAAACGCTCGAGCGATGTGATGTGGTGCTGTAACGACATAACAACACAAGTTTTCGCCCCAGATGTAAGCATTCCCGTTATACAGTAGTAGGCAAGCATAAGTTCTCTACATTCCGTTATTTCCTGCAGGCGATATTATCGAGTGCGCTACTGCCAAGGCACCCATGTTGAATAGTTTGATTCTGTTTAGAGCGAAGATAACAGAATATCTGGTGGTAGTGAATCCTGTCGTAGGTGTTCTACAGATGAGCAGGATGAAGCCAGAGCATTGTCGACTTGGACTACTCTTACATGGGCTGAGTTACTTACGAGAGTGTATACTGTGGAAAGTCATTTAGACTTCTTATGGGAATTTTGTGGTTTGTCACCGGGAGACGTGTGTGGAACTCTTTAAAAAACGACCAACGTTTATTTCCCGTTTTAATTAAAGGACTATTCTACGAAATGTACGAAACTAGTACGATCAGGAAAACCACGTAGTTCGTTAGATGCCAACTGACGATACATCAGGGTATTATTTTGGTCCCTTCCTGCGTTAAAGAACAGTTTTTTAAGTGCAATTACTGTTGGCGATTACTTTGATTTTTGCAGTGTTATGTGTTATGTGATTGTTGTGAATTTTACAAAATGCAGTAGCTTTGTTTTCACAGTTTGGCTTAGGAGGCCAAAAGTTTCCTTGTGAGACGCTGAAAGTTTCTCTGAGAGATAGCTACAGAGTATCCGACAATCGCAGAGGAGGAGTGCTCCAAGCTGCAACTGATTTGGAATTTATTGAACAGTTCGAAATACTTTCACACTCGACAGCAAGGCCGGCCGGGGTGGCCGAGCGGTTCTAGGCACTACATTTGGAACCGTGCGACCGCTACGGTCGCAGGTTCAAATCCTGCCTTGGGCATGGATGTGTGTGATGTCCTTAGGTTAGATTGGTTTAAGTAGTTCTAAGTTCCCGGGGACTGATGACCCTAGCAGTTAAGTCCCATAGTGCTGAGAGCTATTTGAACCATTTTTTTCCACATCAAGACGTCTCAACATTCCATTTGTTGTGATGGAAACAGGAACTATTTGCAGGAAAAGTAGTTGTATATGACCTAGTTAACGAAAAATAACTTACTACGCGTGCATAGTGTTGTTAAGTAAAACTGCAACAGTATTCGTTACATGGGACCTTTTCAGATTCTAGTAAAATAATACAAATAAGTGTAGCCGTTCTGAAACTAAGACCGTATTTGAGCTCATAAATCCAACAAAGAAAGGTTCTCAAGCAGCACTGGATCGTTCTCATACAACGACTTCTGACAGCTGCCATCTAACAACTTTGTGTCGAATTCACCTGAAACACCGCAAAAAGGGTAAAGTATCGTTATATGAATAACTACACCAGCAACAGAGATGTTCAAAAACTTTCACGACTTAGTAATTACAACCAGGAGATTTATCGATTAGCCTTGTGTTAATCCCCACTTACGAGTGAACCATGACTTTGGTTTTATTTCAGATACTTCACTGCACATTCAAATGGCCGTAGTAACACTCTCATAGAATTTAAACTTTCGCTTAAGTTTTCTTCAGATTTCATTTTTATTTCGTTTCATTATCCTTCAGTTACTGTAAATCAACCGTTCACAAATTTAGCTAACTTTTACATCTTCGGAATATGAGATACCTATGTTCGTCCTTCCATTTAACAAATGGGTCGTCCAGTACCCTTAAATTCTACGGCTTCGTGCGCTGTGTTATATTAACGTCACCAGTTTCCACTTTTGATGTAACAGATCAGAGTCCTCCCGATAGGATCGTCTACTCCCATGTAATGTTAGCAAACAGGGGGGATCGGTGAAGTTTTATTCCTAGCGGACCTGAATATCATGTAGCCCACATATGTTTCTAGTGGGGCTTATTAAATTTAAATTGTATCGAATGAAGAAAAAGCTAAAATGCATCAGCTTATTTGTTGTGGTGGCAATATAATTAGAAAATACGTTAAAATGGTACATCTACATCTACATTTACATTTATACTCCGCAAGCCACCCAACGGTGTGTGGCGGAGGGGAGTTTATGTGCCACTGTCATTACCTCCCTTTCCTGTTCCAGTCGCGTATGGTTCGCGGGAAGAACGACTGTCTGAAAGCCTCCGTGCGCGCTCTGATCTCTCTAATTTTACATTCGTGATCTCCTCTGGAGGTATAAGTAGCGGGAAGCAATATATTCGATACCTCATCCAGAAACGCACCCTCTCGAAACCTGGCGAGCAAGCTACACCGCGATGCAGAGCGTCTCTCTTGCAGAGTCTGCCACTTGAGTTTATTAAACATCTCCATAACGCTATCACGGTTACCAAATAACCCTGTGACGAAACGCGCCGCTCTTCTTTGGTTCTTCTCTATCTCCTCCGTCAGACCGATCTGGTACGGATCCCACACTGATGAGCAATACTCAAGTATAGGTCGAACGAATGTTTTGTAAGCCACCTCCTTTGTTGATGGACTACATTTTCTAAGCACTCTCCCAATGAATCTCAACCTTGTACCCACCTTACCAACAATTAATTTTATATGATCATTCCACTTCAAATCGTTCTGCACGCATACTCCCAGATATTTTAAGGAAGTAACTGCTACCAGTGTTTGTTCCGCTATCATATAATCATACAATAAAGGATCCTTCTTTCTATGTATTCGCAATACATTACATTTGTCTATGTTAAGGGTCAGTTGCCACTCCCTGCACCAAGTGCCTATGTGCTGCAGATCTTCCTGCATTTCACTACAATTTTCTAATGCTGCAACTTCTCTGTATACTACAGCATCATCCGCGAAAAGCCGCATGGAACTTCCGACACTATCTACTAGGTCATTTATATATATTGTGAAAAGCAATGGACCCATAACACTCCCCTGTGGCACGCCAGAGGTTACATTAACGTCTGTAGACGTCTCTCCATTGATAACAACATGCTGTGTTCTGTTTGCTAAAAACTCTTCAATCCAGCCACACAGCTGGTCTGATATTCCGTAGGCTCTTACTTTGTTTATCAGGCGACAGTGCGGAACTGTATCGAACGCCTTCCGGAAGTCAAGAAAAATAGCATCTACCTGGGAGCCTGTATCTAATATTTTCTGGGTCTCATGAACAAATAAGGCGAGTTGGGTCTCACACGATCGCTGTTTCCGGAATCCATGTTGATTCCTACATAGTAGATTCTGGGTTTCCAAAAACGACATGATACTCGAGCAAAATACATGTTCTAAAATTCTACAACAGATCGACGTCAGAGATATAGGTCTATAGTTTTGCGCATCTGCTCGACGACCCTTCTTGAAGACTGGGACTATCTGTGCTCTTTTCCAATCATTTGGAACCCTCCGTTCCTCTAGAGACTAGCGGTACACGGCTGATAGATGGGGGGCAAGTTCTTTCGCGTATTTTGTGTAGAATCGAATTGGTATCCCGTCAGGTCCAGTGGACTTTCCTCTACTGAGTGATTCCAGTTGCTTTTCTACTCCTTGGACACTTATTTCGATGTCAGCCATTTTTTCGTTTGTGCGAGGATTTAGAGAAGGAACTGCAGTGCGGTCTTCCTCCGTGAAACAGCTTTGGAAAAAGGTGTTTAGTATTTCAGCTTTACGCGTGTCATCCTCTGTTTCAATGCCATCATCATCCCGTAGTGTCTGGATATGCTGTTTCGAGCCACTTACTGACTTAACGTAAGACCAGAACTTCCTAGGATTTTCTGTCAAGTCGGTACATAGAATTTTACTTTCGAATTCACTGAACGCTTCACGCATAGCCCTCCTTACGCTAACTTTGACATCGTTTAGCTTTTGTTTGTCTGAGAGGTTTTGGCTGCGTTTAAACTATGAGTGGAGCTCTCTTTGCTGTCGCAGTAGTTTCCTAACTTTGTTGTTGTACCACGGTGGGTTTTTCCCGTCCCTCACAGTTTTACTCGGCACGTACCTGTCTTAAACGCATTTTACGATTGTCTTGAACTTTTTCCATAAACACTCAACATTGTCAGTGTCGGAGCAGAAATTTTCGTTTTGATCTGTTAGGTAGTCTGAAATCTGCCTTCTATTACTCTTGCTAAACAGATAAACCTTCCTCCCTTTTTTTATATTCCTATTAACTTCCATATTCAGAGATGCTGCAACGGCCTTATGATCACTGATTCCCTGTTCTGTACATACAGAGTCGAAAAGTTCGGGTCTGTTTGTTATCAGTAGGTCCAAGATGTTATCTCCACGAGTCGGTTCTCTGTTTAATTGCTCGAGGTAATTTTCGGATAGTGCACTCTGTATAATGTCACTTGATGCTCTGTCTCTACCACCCGTCCAAAACATCTGAGTGTCCCAGTCTATATCTGGTAAATTGAAATCTCCACCTAAGACTATAACATGCTGAGAAAATTTATGTGAAATGTATTCCAAATTTTCTCTCAGTTGTTCTGTCCCTAATGCTGCTGAGTCGGGAGGTCGGTAAAAGAAGCCAATTATAAACCTAGTTCGGTTGTTGAGTGTAACCTCCACCCATAATAATTCACAGGAACTATCCACTTCTACTTCACTACAGGATAAACTACTACTAACAGCGACAAACACTCCACCACCGGTTGCACGCAATCTATCCTTTCTAAACACTGTCTGTACCTTTGTAAAAATTTCGGCAGAATTTATCTCTGGCTTAAGCCAGCTTTCTGTACCTATAACGATTTCAGCTTCGGTGTTTTCTATCAGCGCTTGAAGTTCTGGTACTTTACCAACGCAGCTTCGACAGTTGACAATTACAATACCGATTGCTGCTTGGTCCCTGCATGTCCTGACTTTGCCCCGCACCCGTTGAGGCTGTTGCCCTTTCTGTACTTGCCCAAGGCCATCTAACCTAAAAAAACCGCCCAGCCCACGCCACACAACCCCTGCTACCCGTGTAGCCGCTTGTTGCGTGTAGTGGACTCCTGACCTATCCAGCGGAACCCGAAACCCCACCATCCTACGGCGCAAGTCGAGGAATCTGCAGCCCACACGGTCGCAGAACCGTCTTAGCCTCTGATTCAGACCCTCCACTCGGCTCTGTACCAAAGGTCCGCAGTCAGTCCTGTCGACGATGCTGCAGATGGTGAGCTCTGATTTCATCCCGCTAGCGAGACTTGCAGTCTTCACCAAATCAGATAGCCGCCGGAAGCCAGAGAGGATTTCCTCCGATCCATAGCGACACACATTATTGGTGCCGACATGAAAGACCACCTGCAGATGGGTGCACCCTGCACCCTTCATGGCATCCGGAAGGACCCTTTCCACATCTGGAATGACTCCCCCCGGTATGCATACGGAGTGCACATTGGTTTCCTTCCCCTCTCTTGCTGCCATTTCCCTAAGGGGCCCCATTACGCGCCTGACGTTGGAGCTCCCAACTACCAGTAAGCCCACCCTCTGCGACTGCCTGGATCTTGCACACTGAGGGGCAACCTCTGGAACAGGACAAGCAGCCATGTCAGGCCGAAGATCAGTATCAGCCTGAGACAGAGCCTGAAACCGGTTCGTCAGACAAACTGGAGAGGCCTTCCGTTCAGCCCTCCGGAATGTCTTTCGCCCCCTGCCACACCTTGAGACGACCTCCCACTCTACCACAGGCGAGGGATCAGCCTCAATGCGGGCAGTATCACGGGCAACCACAGTCTTAGTCCGATCAGGGGATGCGTGGGACGAGCTGGCCGTCCCCGACAAACCCCCATCCGGACCCCCACAGTGATACCCATTGGCAACAGCCTCAAGCTGTGTGACTGAAGCCAACACTGCCTGAAGCTGGGAGCGAAGGGATGCCAACTCAGCCTGCATCCGAACACAGCAGTTGCAGTCCCTATCCATGCTAAAAACTGTTTTGCAAAGAACGTCTGAACTAATCTACAGAGAGCGCAAACAAATCAACAAAATTTAAACAGTTATTAAAATACAAGATTGCCTAGTAAATGCAGTAATGCTGCTACTTGCGCACTGCTGACACTGCTCGGCGGCGGAAGGAGACTACGCGAATTTACACTATTCAGGTACTAAAACGCGATGCTACACTCTCAAATACTATAATACGCCCGAAATTTATGAATTAAACAATGCAAGTACCAAAAACACGCAAAGAAATTAATAATTAAACTATGTAACAAATGAGTGAGCTAGGAGTATACGACTTGCTGCTGCAGCTGCTATCCAACGGCGGCAGGGAGCACACTGACTGTGAGCAACCGACACTGGCCGTTCAAAACAAAAACAGAAGACAAACGACTACGCGAATTTACACTATTCAGGTACTAAAACGCGATGCTACAACTCTCAAATACTATAATACGCCCGAAATTTATAAATTAAACAATGCAAATACCCAAAACACGCAAAGAAATTAAGAATTAAACTATGTAACAAATGAGTGAGCTAGGAGTATACGACTTGCTGCTGCAGCTGCTTATCCAACGGCGGCAGGGAGCACACTGCAATCTACTGAACGAAATCACAAGAATAAACAAATTCAGGAGGTGTGTACCTAGCTTTTTCGTAACTATTTGGAAGAGAGTTAATAAAATGTACAAGTCACAGTGCTGTTCAAGATAAAATAAAAGTGTGTGGAGTTGGAGACGATGTATGCTTGTATTTAGCAGTACACGGTTTTGCTATCACATTATTCTGGAAAAAAAGATATTCCGGTCTGGCAGACCTTAAGCTCAGTGTAACCAAGAACATTCTGAAAGTTATTTAGAAAACTGTGACGAATACAATTCACATTACTATTCCATTATCGTGCTGCATAACACCGACACATCTTAAAAGGAAAAATTATTTGTTTCCCGTAATTTGCTTCCATATCTGTAAACTGTCAAGTGCAGTACCGAACTACCGATTAATTTTATTTTATGTCACCTTATCCTAGTCTTTTGTGCTGTAGGCCGTGATTTGTTACCTGCCATTTCCATTTTTTATGTAATCCTTCTACTGTTAGCAGCTACTATGAACTACATTGTGCTTTATCATAGAGACTAGAATATACTCCTTCTTTTACTACTGAATTTACATGTGTGTACCAAACTTTTTCGCCTAAAGGTACTAGGCTTTTCAGAAGTCTATAATATACAATATATTTCTAATCAGTTTTTATCTACGCATAATGTAAACTGCAACTGACTAAAAATGGTCCAAATATTAACAATGTTATCATGAAATCATTACTGGGTTTAAGTCACACATCCTGATTTCGTCATATTTACTACGCAACAAACATTCTCTGTATCACTTTTGCTTCTTTTGTGACTGCGTTATTATTTCACACAAAAGTCCTTAGAAACATGTAATGAAAGTAACTTATCATTGTTATCTAACGAAGTACGTTAAAATTCCCCAAATATTATTAAACTATTTCATTATTTTTGAGACAGCATTACTGTGTCATTTTCTTCGGGTTCAAGTTAACTGTACAGCCATGAATATTGGGTAATACTTTAGACTGTGACAAAATCCTAGCTTCAAGGTGATCCAGACTTATGTGCTGCGCATCTGGCTCATGTCGTACCGCCATAAATCTCCCAAACGACTCTTCTTTAGGTTTGGTGAAATAAATAAAAAATTAAATAAAAACGTGCCTTCTGCAACAGCATTTTCCTCTGCAACATTAGCCACGAAAATAATTTTTAACGTCATAACAAATCATAATGCATAAGGGCCAAAGAATAAATAGCGGCGGTGATGAACTCTCTCTGAATTCTCAGTCGATCTTAAGGCACCATTAATTTCTTTGTTTACTCGTTTGAGGTTACATCCACATGCTAATCAATTGTTGTTTGCCAATGCAGTTCAGTGAATTGCAACATCAGTTTGATTACACTAAGCGTGCTTTGATTTATGAGTCCCATGCAAAGACACTCGCCATGCTTCTGTTATAAGCAGCATCTGAGTTTGTTTGCATACCCACTACTTCATAAACAGATACACAGATAAGGCAGACTATTATGGCCGCCGATCTACTGTCGATATAAATCCGTTCAGGCGATAGCAGCGACACGTGGGGAGGAATGACTGCTAGTCAGGCAAACGCACAGTGCATGTTGTATATCACAAGGGCAAGAGCGTGCTGGAATGGAGTGTGTTGAGCGGTTCGATGAACACAGTCACGATTTCCAGCTGATGTGTTGGCTCTCCCATCTCGACACATCTAAACCCGATCTAAGACATCTGGGCACGTAGCGTCAGAGCTCATGGCCCCCCTCCCCGGAATTTACGGATTTATGTGACTTCTGTGTGCAGATGTGATGCCAGCTCCGTCCACTGACCTACCAAGGCTTCACTGCATCCCTGCCACGACACGTCCACGTTGATACCCGTGCCAGAGGTGGACATACCGGCTGTTAGGTAGATGGTCGTAATGTTGTAGCTGATCAGTGTAGTTCCTATGTTAAAATATAGACAGTCGTTAATGAGTGAGAATGTATGCTGAGGGCTTCAAATGTTGATTACCTTTTAGTTCCTGCGTGTGTAGGGCCATATTACTTGTGACTCACTGTGTTGAATAGTAGATGTCGGGATTATGGAGACTACTTTGTTGTCCTTAGGAGCAGTGATTTTGTAGTCACTCTAGTCTTTTGAGTGTTATCATTAATGTCATTGATTTTCCTACTCTTTTAGAATTATCCTTAGTGTCAATGATATTTCTGTTAAACGTAGTTGTCAAATGTTAATGTTGCACAAAACAGTTTCTTCCATTTCCATCGACGGAGAGGTAATGACAGATGCAGCTCGCATCGGGGACAGACTCGAACGAGTTTTATTCCGAAGAACCTTCCATTTGTTTCCATTAATCTACTAAGAGGAACCACCGAAATGTAGATCTTGTTGGTCGGAAGAGAATATGAACCACAGTCAACCCCAATGCGAGCCGTCCACATTACCACAACGCCGCCTGTTGCAAATAAAACAAATAACGAGGATAGTTATATCATCAATCCAAAGGTTTATTCGATTGGTAACTGTGGTTTCAGGTGGTATTGGCCGCGGTATCGCGGTCGCACATTTTAGCAGCCAGACGGTCTTCTCCAGACGTCGCGATGGTGGCCACGCGTCAACACATTCAGCGTCTGGCATGGCGGCTCTCAAGAGCTGCGCGGTGTGATGTACAGACCTCCTAGGTAGGCGCGGAGGACACCGGAGTGATCTGCCGACAAATATAAATTTCAAAATTATAAACGTCGCCCTATTATGGTGAGTTGATATAACATCTGCAAAGGAAAGTGCTAAATTATCGTAGGACCACATGTTAATAAATGGTCATTTTCTGTGTCCATAGAAGGGATGTTTCTATCGCGCCAACTCATGAACCCTAGAATACTAATTATCGCAAATATGAAAATTACCGACAGTGAATGTTTGCCTATTTACTCCTCCCGGAGTGTTATCTATTGTGGTGAAATGATCTACTAAATTATTGCATCACGATGGTAGAAAAATTAACGATCATGCAGCATAAGAAATGGGAGTAAAATACCAAGTATAATCGTGGGAGGCTGAAGGTGAAACTGCGCTGAGAACTTGATAACTGTTATGGGCGGGAGGGGACATAAGAGAACGTTTTCTGAAAGGCTCTCCCTCATCTGAACGTGTAGGCAACGGTAATGTATGTATCATTGATTCTTGAGTTTAGGTATATGCTACCAATACTAGAGCTAAAAGATACGTATGGCGCGAAAGGATTTTGTGTCTGATCAGAGTTCACAATTGGTATAAAAGAACAGCAGACTATGGGTACCGAGAAAGTTATACTAAATATCTTAAAACTCTATACTCGAATAATATCTTGAAGATTCCCCTTCTGAAGGGAGCTACCATGTGATCATGAAACGAGAAATACACTTAGAAACCAAAATCTGTTGTCCTTTACACAGACCGAAGTACCACTCACCGTAACAGCACCGCCTTAATCCTTCTCCTGCAGTCGTCTCTGCAGCAACTCCACGAAAAAGGCGTCCAGTGTGAACTGACGCTCCTGTTGGAAAAGATCTTATTACTTTCATGTTATCTAACATGTGAAGTGATTCACAATTTGTGCTAGTTCCTGTCATATAAAAGTATAACGAATTGTAACATTTATCACAAATTAGCACGGTTCAGGTATCGAAATTAAGAATATAGTAATTCAATTTAGTATCCAACTAACACAATTCGTTTTACATCTCAGATACTATTAATACTAACACGTAACTAATATCCCAATATCTTTAACATTTTCTGTGTACGACTGGATAATGATGTGCTTCTGAGGTTATGCCAAGTTGTTGTTCCTGCTTTACGGTCAACATTTCAACAAGTGACCGAGCCATTTTCTTCAGATCGTGAGACGTTTCGTGACTGATATGAGTCAAGCAGAGAGTACATTACCACAAAGTTCTCGGCTCATGAAGTTGTTGGCTGGGACGTCCGTTGAAGTATTGTGCACAAACTGAACACAACAATTCGGCCTAACACCTGGAAGCAGACCAGTAACTAGTACCATCTTCGAAAGTAAGTTATCATGTAATGAGAAAACGAAAAATTCACTTTGAATCCAAATGCTACTATTCCTACTGCTGTTGTAAATTACAGTCACCGAAACAGAAAATGCTTCTTTCTCTACCTGCAGCCGCTTCTGCAGTACCTCCTCAAAATACGTTTCCAGGGTGAACTGACACTCCTGTAAGGAAAAGAACTTATTAGTTTGATTAGTCGTAGAGCATGCTTGGTAATTCAGAGATAGCGCTAGTTCTTTACATATACATGTGTTACAAATTCTTACGTTTATTTCCAATTTTTGGCCTATAGACAGTGATAGTGAGTATTCACTGACTATCTGTAGTATCAGCTAGAAATCTGTTCTTCCGACATTCACTACCATTGTCCTACGTATAATGAGTTGAACTGGAATGACAGAGGCCTACAATGTAACTTCTTGCGCCACAGTCTTTTTATTACGAGCTCCTCCTCGTTCTTTGTCTGTAAAGAAAATTAAATGGGACTGTAACAAGTTTTGCTAACAGTTCCTGTTTCTCTGTTCTCTGACTACACTGTACATTTCCTTTGGTCAGACTCATATTAAACACGGTCAGCAGGTAACTGGTTGGCCAACCAGATGGTCTGCAATGTCGTCTTCAACCAGTCGATCGCGTTGGCAGCATATTTAGTGTGCCTCTGCCCCTAGAATATTTTTCACCATAATTCTTTTCAAATGGAAAGGGCTGTTACCTTTCTCAAGCATCTCACATAGGTATTTGCTCAGTGTTAACGAAGACCACACCCAATTTCCCGGAATGATAAATGGTTAGAATCAACTGTCCATGTCTGGGGTCAGTGTTAAGTTTAATGGGCTTCAATACAATTGTCAGAATTGTTTAAACAGCATTCAGGTTCGATTATCAACATTAGCTTACCTAATGCGACAAGTCCGGATATATTGTGGTAATAACACGCAGGAGAGGATCTAGGGCCAGTGGGATCCAGGGGAAAGCCAGCATAATGCAGCAAAGGAGCCCTGCAGGGAACACAGCGAGAGACACAGTGTGAGGCTACCCTGGAGGTCAGAGAATATACGACTCTGACATGCTAAAGGCTTTTTCTAAGGGCATCATACTCAAGTTTTAGAATGACGACTATTGTGAACTGTTGAGTGACTAGCATATCCCACTTCGCTCCAGTGATCAACAATTCCATCCATCCATCAGTGACATTCATTGAAGCCGGTATTTTGTATCTGATCACGATCTAGAAGAGCAGTATGCTAACCACATGCTCCTCCATACAGTGACGTCTATCGTCTGACGATGAAGAGGCGGTCGATCGGTACCTTTGGAACTTCAGAGGAATGATTGGACGGAGTTAGGTAGTTAGGTGGTATATTATATAATCGTCACAATCATCACTCGTGCAGAGATGCCTATCTAAGACGTGTGATTTACAATGACGTGTCACATGGGATGTTTATAGAAAAAATATATTCCTTTACAGTATATCGTGACAGTCTGTAATATCAACTGACCACGTTATGTACAATCAGTTAGCTCTCAGACTTTACTGCTTTGCGTGCTACGTCACTGCAATATAACGTGGCTCACCTTTACAGTACCCCGAACGGCGACCAAGTTGTTCTCCAGTCGCAGACCCTCGTCTTTCGCAGCAGCTGGCGTCATACTAAATTACCCACGGAGCTGATGCAAATCGTAACTATAGGTACCTGCCGTTAGATAGCATTAGAAAAGTCTACATTTCAACAACATTGGTTTGTAGCATTATGTTACAGTCTGTTAAGCAGAGAATCTCCTGCTCACTCTCCATTGCCACCATACGCCTACCGTCATATCACTCAGTTTCCCTTTCAAAGCGGACGTTCTACAATACAATACCGTGCAGTGCAGAGCTTCACTCTTTATCACAATGCATGCATATTTCACGTTGGGAAGCAACAAGTAATTTTTAGCGTTATCAATGTTAGACGATCTGTTTCAGTAACTAATGAAAGTATGAATAGTTTTATCATTTCAAATTTGTTCGGTGGTTCAGGAAGTGAGTATCAGTCTAGGCCACATGGTTCTAACCGTAGTTTGTCAGAAGCATTTCTTTCCTTTTTTTCACATTTACCGCTTCTTTCAAGTTCGACAATGATTTCTGTTAATGTGATATATGCGAGGTTAGTCTATGGCTTGTATTCCATGTTAAACTGCAGAGCCACCTGTAACAGACTCGCTAAATCAATTAAAAGAATGGAGGAAGCAACACTTCCAAACTACTACGGTGTTCGAACCAGCTTTCGTATTGATGATTCGAGTTTTACTATTACATTTATACATTACATCGATTATCCTTGTATACTTCAGTAATATTATTAAATACATTTGAGTGATTACCTGAGTATACACTCCTTTCCCCTCAGAGCGAAGGAATAAAATTACGCTAAACAACATTTCCTTCTTTTTAGATGAAATTACACAATGGGATTATGTGTTAGATAATACTCTGGAAAGCATAAATAAAAATTTTATTCCTTATCTTCTTTTTACTAAAAACATTAAAGCTCTCGTACAAGACATACTGTTGTTGTTGTCATGGTTTTCAGTCCGAAGATTAATTTGATGCTGCTCTCCCCCCCCCCCCCCCCCTACTCTCACATAGCTGCAAAACTACTGTAAATTGCATCCAGAAAAACCGGTTGTTGTCTCAGGTAGGGTCCTATCAACCAATCCCAGATATATCCTGGTATAGATCATGTGGAAACAAAATACATTATCTGTCGCCTAAAGGGACACAATTTTTTTTTTCAGATGTCGATGTCCGAAACTTCATGTCATAGCTGCCAAAAGGCGGCAGTGTCTGACGACGCAATAAATGCATCAGTTTCTCTTTAAGGGGACCTGGACATGCACGGGCTCCATTTTCATAGCTCGCTCTCAGTGCACATTACTCTTCATCTATAATGAATAACATTAACTCAAGCTGTGTAAGGATATTTATTAAAATATCTCCCACAGCTTAAGAATTACAATATTTTGCCTAATAGGTGTTTTTATAATACACTTCCCATTCGGGTACCATTTTCGGTCCATCATCAGTCTACTAGCATTCAGACTGTTACAGACTGCTGTCAACATTCACAGGAACACATTATGCCTCTCATTTTGTAGTTTGGAGTATATCTGAGGAAATAGGAAAAGCCTTATTATACCACATTATTATTTTGTCTAAAAAATACCGCTAAAATTATATACAGAATGACAAACATAGATCATTTCTGCGATGTATTACGCAAAATACAAAGATGCTATCCCATTCTTCACTTGAGGGAAACTTGGTGAACATGGATGAAACCATTGAGAAGTTATAGGTACCTAATGTTCGGAAAACGTAGTTTCGAGAAAATGAGAAAAGAATATTCACAGTGTTTTTGACGCATCGTATGCCTCTTTCAGAACATTCCAGCAGCATAATCTTCCTGGCCAGCTGATTCTTTATCATCTGTAGACTTCTTCAGGGGCCTTTTCCTTACACTGGCTTCCACAGCTTCAACTACTCGCTGACGATCTATGGCAGTCAGAGCAGCTATCCTATTATTTGCTGGCTGGATGCCTAATTTGTCCATTACTTTTATCCTGATTGTTACTCCATCATTGAAACACATGACAGCATCCATCGTACCCATTTTGAGTACTGTCCATCCAACAAACACTGTTTTTGGCACTCGTTGCCACACGCAGATGCTGAAACTCTCATTAGGGTATTGCGTACGGCCATGTAGACATTTGCTGAGTATTTTTGTATCTGAAAGGTCCCTGCATATTGGCTTTATTGTTTCCATGACTGTGGCAGGCAAGACATGTATATGGTGCTATTCCTTGCCTGTCGCTTGAGCGTTGCTGGTTTGCAGACATTTGTTCAAAGAGCGTTTAAGACCAAATCAACAACTGAAAAGTAGATAAAAATACATTTTTTGAAACGGGATAAAATTGTCTTTCGGATGGTGACATGAATTGTTTTCGAAAATTTCAGACATTTCTAGCCCATGTCCACTTAACAATTAGACATATCAAGTACACTTTTTAAAAAATATAAAAAATAAGAAGCAACAAGAAGGAATTATACCAATGGCGCGGAAATCAGTAGATGTGATGTTCATGTAAAGACAAATGAAGGAGTCCCATTTCAAAAACTGAATGGTTTATTCACGAGAAAGAGCTACACAAATTGATCAAGTCTGTAAGAAAATTATCTATGTCTGGCGCTTATGCAAGTAGCTGTTCGGCTGGCATTGTTTGATAGACTTGTTGCATGTCGTCCATAGGGGTATAGTGCCAAAATCGGTCCAATTGGTGCTATAGATGAGCAAAATTCAGAGTTGTTATTAGGGCCCTGCCCATGTTGTTGTTGTTGTGGTCTTCAGTACTGAGACTGGTTTGATGCAGCTCTCCATGCTACTCTATCGTGTGCAAGCTTCTTCGTCTCCCAGTACCTACTGCAGCCTACATCCTTCTGAATCTGCTTAGTGTATTCATCCTTTGGTCTCCCTCTACGATTTTTACCTTCCACGCTGCTCTCCAGTACTAAATTGGTGATCCCTTCACGCCTCAGAACATGTCATACCAACCGATCCCTTAATCTAGTCAAGTTGTGCCACAAACTCCTCGTCTATCCCAATTCTATTCAATACCTCCTCATTAGTTATGTGATCTACCCATCTAATCTTCAGCATTCTTCTGTAGCACCACATTTCGGATGCTTCTATTCTCTTCTTGTCTAAAATATGTTTCACTTCCATACATGACTACACTTCATACAAATACTTTTCGAAACGACTTCCTGACACATAAATCTATACTCGATGTTATCAAATTTCTCTTTTCCAGAAACGCTTTCCATGCCATTGTCAGTCTACATTTTATATCTTCTCTACTTCGGCCATCATCACTAAATTTGCTCTCCAAATAGCAAAACTCCTTTACTACTTTAAGTATCTCATTTCCTATTCTAATTTCCTCAGCATCACACGACTTTATTCGACTACATTCCACTATCCTCGTTTTGCTTTTGTTGATGTTCGTCTTACACCCTCCTTTCAAGACACTATCCATTCCGTTCAACTACTCTTCCAAGTCCTTTGCTGCCACTGACAGAATTACAATGTCATCGGTGAACATCGAAGTATTTATTTGTTCTCAATGGATTTTAATTCCTACACCGCACTTTTCTTTTGTTTCCTATACTGCTTGTTCAATATACAGATTGAATAGCATCGGGGAGAGGCTACAACTCTGTCTCACTCCCTTCCCAACCACTGCTTCCCTTTCATGTCCCTCGACTCTTATAACTGCCATCTGGTTTTTGTACAAATTGTAAATAGCCTTTCGCTCCCTGTATTTTACCTCTGCCACCCTCAGAATTTGAAAGAGAGTCTTCCAATCAACATTGTCAAAAGCTTTCTCTAAATATACAAACGCTAGAAACGTAGGTTTGAATTTCCTTCATTTTCCTTCTAAGATAAGTTGTAAGGTCAGTATCGCCTCATGTGTTCCAGTATTTCTACGGAATCCAAACTGATCTTCCCCGACGGTGGCTTCTACCAGTTTTCCATTCATCTGTAAGGAATTCGCTTTAGTATTTTCCAGCTGTGACTTATTAAACTGATGGTTCGGTAATTTTCACATCTGTCAACACCTGCTTTCTTTGGGATTGGAATTATTATATTCTTCTTGAAGTCTGAGGGAATTTCGCCTGTCTCATACATCTTCCTCACCAGATGGTAGAGTTTTGTCAGGACTGGCTCTTCCAAGGCTATCAGTAGTTCTAATGGAATGTTGTCTACTCCAGTGAGCTTGTTTCGACTTAGGCCTTTCAGTGCTCTGTCAAACTCTTCACGCAGTATCGTATCTCCCATTTCATCTTCACCTGCATCCTCTTCCATTTCCATAATACTGTCCTCAAGAACATCTGCCCTGTATAGACCCTGTATATACTCCGTCCACCTTTCCGCTTTCCCTTCTTTGCTTATAACTGGGTTTCCATCTGAGCTCTTGATATTCATGCAAGTCGTTCCCTTTTCTTCAAAAGTTTCTCTAATTTTCGTGTAGGCAGTATCTATCTTACCCCTAGGGCGATAAGCCTCTACATCCTTACATTTGCCCTCTAGCCATCCCTGCTTAGCCTTTTCGCACTTCCTGTCGATCTCATTTTTGAGAGGCTTCTATTCCTTTTTGCCTGCTTCATTTACTGCATTTCTATATTTTCTCCTTTCATCAATTAAATTCAGTATCTCTTCTGTTACCCAAGGATTTCTACTAGCCTTTGTCTTTTTACGTACTTGATAGTCTGCTGCCTTCACTATTTCATCGCTCAAAGCTACCCATTCTTCTCCTACTGTATTTCTTTTCCCCATTCCTGTCAATTGTTCCCTTATGCTCTCCCTGAAACTCTGTACAACCTCTGGTTCTTTCAGTTTATCCAGATCCCATCTCCTTAAATTCCCAACTTTGTGCGGTTTCTTCAGTTTTAATCCACAGTTCATAACCAATAGATTGTGGTCAGAGTCCACATCTGCCCCTGGAAATGTCATACAATTTAAAACCTGGTTCCTAAATCTCTCTCTTACCATTATATAATCTTTCTGAAACCTTCCAGTATCTTGAGGGTTCTTCCATGTGTACAGCCTTCTTTCATGATTCTTGAACCAAGTGTTAGCTATGATTAAGTTATGCTTTGTGCAAAATTCTACCAGGCGGCTTCCTCTTTCATTTCTTCGCCCTAATCCCTATTCACCTACTACGTTTGCTTCTCTTCCTTTTCCTGCTCCCGAATTCCAGTCGCCCATGACTATTAACTTTTCGTCTCCCTTCACTAATTCAATATTTCATTTACCTCATCATATAATTGATCACTTTCTTCATCATCTGCAGAGCTAGTTGGCATATAAACTTGTACTACTGTAGTAGGCGTGAGCTTCGTGTCTATCTTGACCACAATAATGCGTTCACTACGCTGCTTGTAGTAGCTTACCCGCACTCCTACTTTTTATTCATTATTGAACCGACTCCTGCATTACCCCTATTTGATTTTGGATTCATAACCCTGTATTCACATGACCAAAAGTCTTGTTCCTCCTGCCACCGAACTTCACTAATTCCCACTATAATTAACTTTAACCTATCCATTTCACTTTCTAAATTTTATAACCTACCTGACCGATTAAGTAATCTGACATTCCACGCTCCGATCCGTAGAACGCCAGTTTTCTTTCTCCCGCCCATAGAGCACCAAATGTTCTCAATAGCGGAGAGATCTGAAGACCTTTCTGACCAAGGTAGAGTATGGCAATCACGAAGACAGTTAGTAGATAACCTTCCAGTGTGCGGGTGGACATTATCTTGCTGAAATGCAAGTCCAAGATGCCTTGCCATGAAGGGCAAAAAATATCGTCAACGTACCGTTCTGCTGTAAGGGTGCAGCGGATTACAACGGAAGTGGCCTTGCTATGAAATGATATCCCACCCCAAGATATCATATCTGGTTGTCGGACTGTATGGTGGCCAACAGTCACATTGGTAGCCCACTTTTATCTGGGGCGTCTTGAGATACATCGTGGCTGGTCATCGGGGCTCAGCCAGAAGCCAGAATCATCACTGAAGACAATTCTGCTCCCGCCAATGCTCTCCCAGGCCGAATGTACCCAGCACACTGCGAACCATCTTCTGGTTGTACATACGTCGATGGTAGTCGGCCTAAGGGGCGCCATGAAGTCAGACTTTCGTCTCTCTAGGTCACCCGTACTTATAAACTCTCTGTTCGGCGATGGTCTGCTCATTTTTGCCAGCATCGTTGAATAGTTGCGTGGTTTCCTATTCAAATGTCGATCGATTGGCCAATTACTCCAACCAGCTTCTTTGAACTCAACTACATTTCTTCTTTCAAATACTGTCATCTGCTGACATTGTCCACGAGCCTGTTTGCAAGGCATAGTTACTGTCAAACTGAGTACATGGAATGAAATCCTCAAATACTTTATGCGCTGGTATCATCATGAACCCTGTTTACTATTCTTGCCAGGTGTGCGGTGACATTGTGCTCCAGCAGTCACACATTCATTCATCGGTCGCCGAGTCGTTTTCGAGTCTAAGACTGTATATTAGATGTTACGAACGAAAGAGAAGCGGAATTCTTATAATAAACGTTATGAATCAGAAATGTGTGCTAGTTACCGTCTACGACTCACTGAAAATGGTTATTTTAAAGCATTCAATTAGGCTCGTTTTCAGTCGTATTACAATGATCATGTCACCGTTGTGTAGATGAAATACCTTTATGACGACGTGTACTCTGATGAGGACACTTATAATAATGTGTCTGAATTTTGGTGTAGGAACAGCTGCCGTTCTCCGTCAAATAATGAAACCAGATACGTTAGTGGTATTGGACGTCGAAGTTTGGATCAAAGTAGACTTTTTAACTCATATCAACAGTAGTCCATTGGGTGCAGGTTGGACGTTGGGCAGGCCAATCGATTTCTGCCATGGTACATAAAACAGCTAAAAACACAAGACATAGTAGAAAACATTGGATATCAAAGGAGATATTGGACATATTTGATTAAACAAAAAAATATAAAAATGCAGAAAATTAAGTAAGCAAAAGGGAATAAAGACGTCTAAGGAATGAGACGGACAGAAAGTGTAAAATGGATAGGTTGGAATGACTAGAGAACAAATGCAAGCCCATAGAAACATGTGTAACTAGGGGAAAGGTATCTACCGCCTATAAGAAAATCAAAGAGAGCTTTGAATATAAGAAAACCAGCTGCATGAAATCGAGAGCTCGGATGGGAAGGCAAGGAAGGGAAACCTGAAAGGTGGAAGGAGTATATAGACATCTACATGTACATGCATACTCTGCCAATCACATTTAAGTGCCTGGCAGAGGGTTCAATGAACCACATTCACAATTCTCTATTATTCGAATCTCGTATAGCACGCGGAATGAATGAACCCCTATATCTTTCCGTACGAGCTCTGACTTCCCTTATTTTGCTGTGGTGATCGTTCCTCCCGATGTAGGTCTGTGCCAACAAAATATTTTTGCATTCGGAGGAGAAAGTTGGTGATTGGAATTTCGTGACAAGGTTCCATCGGAACGAAAAACGGGTTTCTTTTAATGATTTCCAGCCTAAACCCTGTATCACTTCTGTGACACTCTCTCCCACATTTTGCGATAATACAAAAAGTGCTGCCTTCCTTTGAACATTTTAGATGTACTCCGTCAATCCTATCTGGTAAGGATGCCACACCGTGTAGCAGTATTCTGCAAGAGGACGGACAAGTGTAGTGTTGGCACTCTCCTTAGTAGGGCTGTGTCTTTCCAATGAAACGCAGTCTTTGGTTAGCCTTCCCCACATTTTCTATGTGTTCTTTCCAATTTAAGATGTTCGTAATTGTAATTCCTAGGCTTTTAGATTATACTGATTTATAGTGTAACCGAAGTTTAACGAGTTCCTTTTAGCACTCATGTGGATGACCTCACACTTTTCGTTATTTAGGGTCAACTGCCACTTTTCGCACCATTGAGATATTTTTTCTTCTAAATCGTTTTGCAGTTTGCTTTTGTCTTCTGATGACTTTATTAGTCGATAAACGACAGCGTCATCTGCAAACAACCGATGACATCTTCTCAGATGGTCTCCCAAATCGTTTATATAGATAAGGAACAGCAAAGGGCCTATAATAGTACCATGGGGAACGCCAGAAATCACTTCTGTTTTACTCGATGACTTTCCGTCAGTTACTACGAACTGTGACCTCTCTGACAGGAAATCACAAATCCAGTCACATAACTGACACGATATTCCATAAGCACGCAATTGCACTACGAGTCGCTTGTGTGGTACAGTGTCGAAAGCCTTAAGGAAATCCAGAATTACGGAATCGATTTGATAACCCTTGTCAATAGCACTCAGCACTTCATCTGAATAAAGAGCTAGTAGTGTTTCACAGGAACGATGTTTCCTAAGGACATGTTGACTGTGTGTTACTAAAGCGTTTCCTTCGAAGTAATTCATAATGTTCGAACACAATATATGTTCTAAAATCCTGCTGCATGTCGACGTTAACCTAATGAGCCTGTAATTTAGTGGATTACTCCTACTACCTTTCTTTATTATTGATGTGACCTGTGCAACTTTCCGGTCTTTGGGTACGGATCTGTCGTCGAGCTAATGGTTGTATATGATTGTTAAGTATGGAGCTAATAGATCAGCATACTCCGAAAGGAACATAACTGGTATACAGGCTGGGCCAGTAGACTTGCTTTTATTAAGTGATTTAAGTTGCTCCACTACTCCGAGGATATTTACTTCTACGTTACTCATGTTGGCAGCTGTTCTCGATTCGAATTCTGGAATATTTACTTCGTATTCTTTTGTGAAGGTATTTCGGAATGCTGTGTTTAGTAACTCTGTTTGGCAGCACTGTCTTCGACAGTATCTCCATTTGCTATCGCGCAGAGAAGGCATTGATTGTTTCTTGCCGCTAACATACTTCACATCTGACCAGAATCTCTTTGGATTTTCTGCCAGGTTTCGAGACAAAGTTTCGTTGTAGAAACTGTTATTGTCATCTCCCATTGAAGTCCACACTAAATTTCGAGCTTCTGTAAAGGACCACCAATCTTGGAGATTTTGCGCCTTTTTAAATTTGCCATGTTTCTTTCGTTGTTTGTGCAATAGTGTTCTAACCCGTTTTGGGTACCAAGGAGGATCAGCTCCATCGTTTGTTAATTTATTTGGTATAAAACTCTCAATTGCTGCCGATGCTATTTTTTGAATTTAAGCCAGATGTGGTCTACACTTATATTATTAATTTGGAATGAGTGGAGATTGTCTCTCAGGAAGGCGTCAAGTGAATTTTTACCTGCTTTCTTGAATAGGTATATTGTTCGCTTATTTTTCGAAAATTTGGGGATTACAATATTCAGTTTCGCTACGACAGCCCTGTGTTCAGTAGTCCCTGAATCGATTTTGATGTTCGATATTAACTCAGGATTATTTGTTGCTAAGAGGTCAAGTGTGTTTTCACAACTATTCACGTGGTCTCATGAACTAACTGCTCGAAATAATTTTCAGAAAATGAGTTTAGGACAATTTCGGATGATATTTTATGCGTAACTCTGGATTAAAACTCGTATTTTCCACAAACATATTTAGGGCAAATAGAAGTCATCACCAACTATTATTGTATGAGTCGGGTAAGTGTTTGAAATCAAATTCAAGTTTTCTCTGAACCTTTCAGCAACTGTATAATCTGAATTGGGAGGTCGCTAAAAGGATCCAGTTATTATTTTATTCGGGTTGCCAACGATGACCTCTTCCAAAACTAACTCACAGGAAGTATCTACTTCAATTTTGCGACAAAATAAAATACTTCTGACAGCAACAAACACACCACTGGAACCGTGTTTAGCCGTGTTTAACCATTAGGTTCTTCGCAAAAATTTCGCGGAGCTTATATCCGGCCTTAGCCAGCTTTCAGTGCCTATAACGATTTGAGCATCAGTGCTATCTATTAGCGCTTGGAGCTCTGTTACTTCCCCAACACAGCCACAACAATTTACAACTGTCATACCAATGGTTCCTGCATCTATGTTCTTCCTGTGTTCAGCGTGCACCCTTTGTGCCTGAAGACCTTCTTGTTTTTCCGAGACCCTGTAACCTAAAAAACCGGCCAGTCCATGCCACATAGCCCTTGCTACCTGTGTGGCCGCCTCCTGCTTATAGAGGACACCTGACCTCTTTAGCAGAACCCGAAACCCAACCACCCTTTGGCGCAAGTCGTGGAATCTGCAGCCTACACGGTCGCAGAACCGTCGGAGCCTCTGATTCAGACCCTCCACTCGGCTCTGTACCAGAAGTCCGCAATCGCTTCTGTCGACTATGCTGCAAACGGTCACCTCTGCTTTCATCTTGCAAGCAAGACTGTCAGCCTTTACCACTGCTGTTAGCCGCTCGAAACCAGAGAGACTCTCTTCTGATCCAAAGTGACACACATCATTGGTACCGACGTGAGCAACCACCTGCAGTTGGCTGCACCCTGTGCTCATCATGGCATCTGCGAGGACCCTTTCCACATCTGGAATGACTCCACCCGGTATGCACACGGAGTGCATATTGGTTTTCTTATCCTCCTTGTCAGCCAAGCCCCTGAGCGGCCCCATAAGGCGCCTAACGTTCGAGCTAACAACTACCAATAATCCCACCCTCTGCGATTGCCCGGATCTTGCAGGCTGAGTGGTTTCCTCTGATACAGGACAGGCGACAGCATCTGGCTCAACGACAGTGTAAGCCACAGACAGCACCTGAATCCTGTTTGTCAGACAGACTGGGTAGGCCTTACGTGCGGCCGCCTGGGAAGTCTTTCTCCACCTGCTGCGTCCTGGGGCGACCTCCCACTCGACCACAGGTGAGGGGTCAGCCTCAGTGCGAGCAGTAAGTGGGTTGGTCACCGGTGAGGACCGTGCTGGACGTCCGTTGGATCCCCACGGCCGGCCCACAACAGAGGTGGCCATCCGCTGCAGCCTCAAGCTGTGTAACCGAGGCCATCACAGCCTTAAGCTGAGAGCGAAGTATCACCAACTCGGCTCGCAGCCCCACGCAACAATCGCAGTCCCTGTCCATACCAAAAACCGTCGAAAAGTAAACGATGCAGATAAACCGACTATCGGCAGGTGCTCCGCAAATCTACTGTAGACCCAGAGGAAAACGCACGAACTGTGTCTAGTAACACTCAGATATGCAGAAACCTAACTACCGAAGCACTCAGGTGAAACTAAATAATTTGTCCCTGATTAGGAACTTTTAATACGTCACAAAATCGGTTTACTTTGTGACGCAAACGAAAACGCGAGGACTGTGCCTATTAGATATTAAAATTTAACGCAGAAGCCAAAACTAAACTATTAATCAGTTACTTCCCTGTTGCTGCGTCTGTCGGATATGGCGAGAAGAATTTGACACAGCACTGGAAGATCTAAGTCGACACACGGACCATGGAGTTGACGACATTCCGTGTGTGCTTCTAACATCCTCCGGAGAGTCAGCCATGACAATGCAAGAAGTATGAGACAGAGAAAGTAACTTCACACTTCAAGAACAATTTAATAATTCCAATCCCAAAGGCTGCAGGTGCTAAAAGGTGTGAATGTTACCGTATAATCGGCTTAATAACACACGCTTGCAAAATATTGACACAAATTAATTAGAGAAGAATCGAGAAACTACTAGATGTCGACATTGGGAAATATCAGATTGGTTTCCGCAGAAGACTGGGAACACGCGAGGTAATACCTACGCTATGACTTACCTTAGAATACAGGTTAAGGGAAGGCCAACTTTTGTTTATAGCTCCTGTATACTTAAAAAATGCTTTTGTCAGTGTTGGCTGTCATATACTCTTTGAAATTCTGAAGGTAATGGAGGTAAAGTAGAGGGACCCAGGGCTTATTTACAGCTTGCACAGAAGCGAAATGGCAGCAGATGGGTATGAAAGGGAAACAGTGGCAGAGAAAGGGAGGAGCCAGCGTTGTAGCATATCCCTGGTGTTATTCAATCCGTACGTTAAGGAGACTGTGAATGAAATCAAGGAGAAATTTGTTGAAGGACTTACAGTTCAGGGAGAAAAAGTTCAAGGTTTGCTGCTAGCAGTGAACTTTTCTCGGAGACTGGAAAGGTCTTGGGAAAGCAATTGAATGGATGGGCAATGTGATAGAAGTTGGATGTAAGATGAACATCAAGAAAAGCAACACAAGTGTAATGGAATGCAGGAGAATTAATTCAGGGCATGCTGAGGGAAGTAGGAACTGAGTTACTTAGAGTAGTAGATGACTTTTACTATTATGGCAGTGATATAACAGATTATGACCAAAGAAGGAAGGATATGAAATATATACCGGCAATGTTATTAAAGGGTGTCTGAAGAAGAGAAATTTGTTAATACCGATTGTAGATTTAAATGCTGAAAGTCTCTTCTGATAGTTTTTGTCTGGAATGTAGCCATGTACGAAAATGAACCGTGGACATAAACAGTTCACACAAGAAGGGAATAGCGCCTTTGAAATGTGTCACTGTAGCATAACGCTGAAAATTAAATGGGTAGATCACGTAACTAATGAGGAAGTACTGAACATAAATTGGGAGAAAAGAAATATGTGTCATAACTTGACTAAAAGGAGGAAGCGCTTGACAGGACATATTCTGAAACGTCGAGTAGAAATTAGTGAAGGATACGAAGAGATGAATACGGTAACCAAGTATGTAAGTTGCAGTGGTTGTTCGAAGATGCAGACGCTTGCCCAAGATATAGTACCGTGGAAACCCACATCAAACGAGTTTTCGGACTGTAGACCGCAACAGCAACAATTTTGCCTATGCATTTACGTTCATACAGAACACCACAAGCCACCTTATGGTGGGCCGTACCATGCACCATTACCAGATATTTCATGTTATATTCCATTCGCAAACTGAGCTGGGGAAAAAAGACTATCAATGTGCCTCTGTACGAGCCCTAATTTATCTTGCCTTCGCGGTCCGTACGCGTAATGCACATTTGTGGCAGTAGAATCGTTCTCAGTCAGTTGTAAATGTCTGTTCTCTAAATTGTCTCGTAAGTGTTTGGTGAAAAGAACGTCGTCTTCCCTGAGGAATTCCCATTGCGTTTACAAAACATCTCTGTAACACTTGCCAGTTCATCGAATCTACCGACAACAAATCTAGCAGCAAGGCTCTGGACTTCTTCGATGATTTCGTTTAATGCGACCAGCTGAGTTTCCCAAACACTCGAGCAATACTCAAGAACTGGTCACTCTTCTGTTCCACTCACAGTCTCCTTTCTAGAAGAGCTACGCTTTACTAATACTGTCTCAGTAAACAAAAGCCTTCCCTACTGCAGTCCTTAAATGCTTCTTATATTTCATTTCGCCTTGCAACAATTCGCCTACATATTTAATCCACGTGATTGTGTCAAGAAGGTCAACATAAATTCCAGTTTAATTTAATTGAACTTATTGCAAAGATGTTTAGACCTGGTATCTGGAAACTCTAACAGGTCGTACATACTCGTTAATCATGGTGACATACAACGTTTTAAGTTACGTAGGTAGTAGCAAATCATGTTGACAGCAATCTTCGGTGATACTAATGTAGAAATAAAGCCGGATATTTGAAAGATAATAATAAGTTTAAATAATCAACACTAAATAAAGGGTATTAACTGAGGATCCAAGTGAATGACTTCCATCTTATATTACAAATAAGTTACTAGCAGAATCGGAAGGGCTTGAGGTTTTTCCATTAACTCCAACTTTACTTACTTCTAAACCTATTCTTGCTACACTATTCTATATCGCTAACAGTGGTATGTGTGTGTCTCGGCAGTCCTCGATTCTACGCATACCCGTGTGGGTGGCCTTTGCATTCCTTCTTGTTTCCTTTTTACTTTTCTGTTATTGTTTGCATATCGCAGTCTAACAGTCTGCAGTCTCTCTCTACCTGAAAAAAAAGAGACTCTCAGAACGACATGACCAGCCGAACCTTCCTCTCCACATTCACAGACTGATGTGTTGCTACGTCCCAGTCGAAGCACATGGTTTAGGTATGGATCGCGACCTGTTAACAGCTGCATCATACCTCGAGTAGGCGCAGCGTCGCACAGTTTGGGCCTGTTCCTAGTGCTTGGTAACACGCTATAAACACGCCTTGCCGTACTGCTAGTGTCCCAGTCAGACTACCAATCATCTACATTCTGGGCTCTTAAGTGTCGTTTATTAATAACCTGTGTTCCGGTTCCAAATGGTTCAAATGGCTCTGTGCACTACGGGACTTAACATCTCAAGTCATCAGTCCCCTTGAACTTAGAAACTACTTAAAACTAAGTAACCTAAGGACATCACACACATCCATGCCCTTTGCAGCATTCGAACCTGCGACCGTAACGGTCGCGTGGTTCCAGACTGAAGCGCCTAGAACCGCTCGGCCACTATGTGTTCCTGTGATTTCATACACATGATCATATTGCTCACAGTCCGTCCAAAAGATTGCTGACCTGTAACGTAGTACGATATCCATCCGGCATATCCCGAGGATTACCAGTAAACCTTCGACCGGTACAAAAGCCCCCTGTGATCCTCAGAATACGCTCCGCTGAATTCGTCTCATATTGTTTTGTAGCTGCCTAATCTAAGACGAGGTGCCCAGCCGCTGGCAGCGAAGTTGACTATGGCGTTGAAGATAGCTTCGTAGTATCATCGCACCACACGCAACGGTAATTTATCGTCAGCACTGCCGGCACGGACAATCTTGTGTATAATTGTGGCCACTTTCTGAGTAACAGATTTTACGTGTTCTACAATGTTTCTTTTCTCGTTTAGAAGAGTGCCTAAATATTTATAAACAGTGCTGCCTTAAACAAATATTCCTTCAAGCGTCAGATAACGATTTCTGGCAAGAGAAAGCCTTCCTATCTCAAACATGTATGTGGTTTTATAAATACCTACACTTAGTTTGTTCCTCTTACAACAATGCTGCATCCGAATAAGCACATGTTTCATCTCTTCCTCCAGTCTCCCCCTGGAGTATAGAAACAACTACTAGAATGTCATCTGGTTATGCAACAACAGCTACAATAACATATAACCCGTATAGTAGATGTAATATGGGTTCAGTACCAAGATCCCAGAACAGTGGACCACTTATGGAGCCTTGAGGACAGCCTTGGTAACCTTTTTGATTACCTTTCACTGCTCCTCAAGCCATGGACGCTACAGTAATTTAAAAAGCCTCGTACACACATTTTCGGAGCCTGAGAGCTATAACGCATACGAAAGTCGCAGGCCACCAAAGACTGTCGAATTCTCCTGCAGTGTCAGTCATTGGCGTGACTGCAAACTTCGCTGTCGAATTTTCTACACTCTGAAGAAATCTATTAATCGCTTCATCTATAGACTTCCTTTTTCTGAAGCCATGTTGACACTGGTTGAGACGCAAGAGCTCTCTGCGCTCCTGCAACCGGTCACAGAGCAGACGTTGCTGAACTTTGGCCGAGACGTTTAATAAGCAAACAGGTCCATAGCTTTTCGGTGATGCCGCTTTTTTATCGTTCCTTTTTCGTTCATTACTGGTTTAGCAGGTTTCCATATTTCCCGGATCCTACCTATTCGTAAAGCCTCGAATAGGAATGCTGTTAAATCTAGCACTATCTGTGGACCTACCATCGGCACGGCTTCAGAGTATACGCCATCCAGACCAGGTGCGTTTGCAGTTTTGAGCTTCTTAATTGCGACAGCAGTTTCGTCTTGACCAGACCGTATCACCAACATCTGATTATCACATTCGTTTTTTACTGCATTTATAAGTTGTGCGTGTATCTCAGCGTCTGTGTTATCGTCAGGAGGCAGGGCAGTTTGCAGATATTCTGGTGACTCTCTCCGTCCAGTCGTCATTGAGCTATCCACCTTACGAATTGCGGACATGATAGTAGTTCCCTTAACCTTTTCAGTCAACAATTTATTCAGTCTTTGGCAGATGCCAAATTGCAGGTGTATTCCTTTAGTTTCCTGAAGCAAAGTTTTGAAGCGCGTCTTAATAGCCCTGTATTCATGGAGCCTACTACAGCAGTCGGATTGCCCTAGAGCATGTTCGTTCTTCTTCTCAATCGTACCCTTCACCTCAGAGTGGAAAGTTCAAGGCTCTAGGGGATCGTAGTCTGATTGTTTACCTTTTTCCTAGGAATATAAATGTCCTGTGCTCATTGCAAGAGTTCAGTTAGTAAGTGAGCACTCAAATCTACATGAACCGGAAGAGATTCTATTCTAAATACTCCGAGGTAGACAACTAAGCCATCTCAATCAGATTTTGTGATGCCTAAGTCAATTCTGTTTTCCTCAGCTTGTCTTCTGTATTATTGTCATTTCCCTCTTCAACGATAATTGTATTATGGCCACTGTATGTTAGGTACTGGAGCACTTGTCAACTATTAATATTATCTGCTGACACGCGGTTTGCTAAAGTGACATCTATGTTAGTAACTACACCAGCTTATTGTTCTAATGTACTCGGCTGGTCTTCCAGATTTAAAACAATGAGCTGTAGTTCCTGTATTGCTTCCTTTAGTACATCCCCTCGTTCGTCAGTTTGCCTACTGTGCCACAGAAATGATTATGCATCTGTTGTCACAAGGAGACACGCAACTTGTCTATATAGAGAAACCGCTTTGACTTTACCTATATACGGTACGATAGGGTGGGAGTAATGCATGCTTACTACAACCCACTTTGTCTGCAGTCCTTCACTTCTATTGTGACTCTGTGCTTGTCCAACAGCGTTGCCACCTTGGGTCACACTGTATTTCCATTTGTAACGACCGTGGCAGTCATTCCCTCATCGTGGCCAGTACCTGTTACTATATCCGCACGAAAATGTGGGAGCTCATTCTTTCTACAGTATGGTTCTTGCAAACAAAACATATTAACACTCAGCTGGTCAGTTAGTTTTCGTATTTCAGTCATTGTCAATTTACATCGAGCAGCATTTATCTGTACTATGTTTATCCTTTTACGTGTTTCGATTGCCAACAAAGCCCTTCGGAGAAGGAAGGCCTGGTTCAAAGATAAAGCGTCCAAACCCTTATATAAAATCCACGTATTAATGCTCAGTGTCGAATGGTACTTTTACTCTCTTAAACGCCTGTCGAAGGAGGCCACATAATTATTGAAAATCAATGCATATGTTATTTACTCTCAAAAGAATTCTGTGTAGTGCATCTGGTGTAGGATACGTAATAGATTTTCCTTTCTGATGCCCACCTCTGAAAATATGTCTTTGAGCAACCTGTAACATACTGGGAGCCTCCAAACTACTTAATAAGACATTCACTTCTAAATTGTTGTCAGATTTGTATGTGTGTAATTGAAAATCATTTTAGGAGGACTCGAAATGTTGGAAATAATTTTTTGTATTTCATAGGAGTACCTGATTTTCACTTCACTTTACTGTTTTGCGATTGTTGTACTCGTTAGTGTACCTGCTAGAGACGCCTTGTGGAACAACTGCAGAACTGTTTTCTTGTTTTCTGGTGCAGAGCGCTTGCGTGGGTTGTAGGCAGACCAGGACTTTTTGTGCCGGATAGGGTGTGACCCATACAGGCGGAACGCCGTGACATGCCAGAGGTGCGTGAACTTCTGTGTATGACTAACTGCCCATTCTTCAGCAGGAACCGAAACCAGAAACGATAGTGATAGTGCACTTTGAGGTCTGGATTTACTTTGAGGTCTGGATTTAAGTCGACTTTCAATCGCATCCCAATGAGTTATTGGTTATAAGTGGAACATGGCGCTGGCCAATCAATTTCTAGGACGTTATATAAAATGCCTAAAAAGACAAGTCATTGTAGAAAGACAGGAGATACTGGACTCGTTTGATGAAAGAAGGAAATGTGAAAATGCAGCAGACGAAGAAGCAAACAGGAAGCATATACTGTCTGCAAACCTCTATTTTTCTTTACTCCGCCGTAGTGGGGATCCAAAACACTCGGGCAGTATTCAGGAAATTGTCGCACTACTGTTCTATATACAGTCCCCTTTGTAGATGAACTACACTTTCCTAAGACTCTCCCAGTAAGCAGAAACCACTCCTGCTACTGTTCTCATGTGCTCGTTTCACTTCATATCGCTTTACAACTTTACGCCTAGAAATTAATCCCCTTGACTGTGTATACGAAAATTACAGTATTGTTTTTCTTTCCCTTTCATCTGCATTAAGATATATCTCTTTACATTTAGAGCAAGTTACCCTACATCACACTAAAAGGAAATTCTAAGCCATCGTATACCCATGTACAGTCACAAAACGACGATACAGTCCTCTTACCTCTTACACTGAAAGGTCACCTCAAACCTTAGCAGACTTCTCCCCACAATATACGTTGTTGTCCACAAATCATTGCCTCACAGACACTGCTTTATGACATGGTTTTTTGTCATCCTTACATAAACAATCATGGTCTCCATATGTATCTCTACTGTAGACAGTACATTATGCCGTAAAATGTGTTATTCTTCAGCGTTTAAAGCTTAATAATTGCAACAATTGGAGCACACCATAACCAAGGAAAACACCCCAATACCGTGACACCACATCCTTAGTTCTTCATTTTTGGCGATATACAGGGTGAGTCACTAATTATTGCACCTAGAATAACTCCGAAAGTATGATGGTAGCTGAGATGACCCTGGGACAAAAGATGTATAGGACAACGGGGGCCATAATATGACGTTGATTTTTTGATGCTAGATGGGGTTGCGTCAGAGATAAGAAGGTCAACTTTGTTTCTTTACATGGGATGCCATAGTTTGGTACAAATTATGTGATAGTGGCTATCGAGACGAATCCAATGACGTGTAACAGCGATAGCCGGCCGATGTGGCCTTGCGGATATAGGCGCTTCAGTCTGGAACCGCGCGACCGCTTATGTTGCAGGTTCGAATCCTACCTCGCGCATGGGTGTGTGTGACGTCCTTAGGTTAGTTAGGTTTAAGTAGTTCTATGGTAAGAATGGAGGAGACATAACGAAATGCTTCAATTAAAAGTGGCGTAAGGGAGGTGATGCTGTCTTTCGCCCATACTACTCACTGTCTACATCGTAGAACCCATGACGGAAATGGAAGCAAGTTTCCAAAGTGTGCTCAAAATTCACAGTAAGAAATTACCACTGATACGATTCGCTGGTGCCATTGCTATCGTTGGTTGAAATGAATTACAGGAACTATTGAAAGAAATGAATAGTGTTATGAGTACAGAATAAGTACTGAGAGTAAACCGAAGAGAGACGAAAATAATTAGAAGTAGACGAGAAACAGAACAGCGCGAAAACATCACAACTTGGGATCAAGAAGTACACGAAGTTAAGAGACTTTGTTATCTTAGAAGCAAAACGACCCATCAACCCATCTTGGACGAGGCAAGAAGGACATATAAAGTACAGTAGCACAGGAAAAGGAGGCGTTCCTGGACAAAAGAAATCAACTGGTAACTAACGTATGTCGTAAGTTGAGTACGAAATTAATGAGGATGTACGTTTGTAGCACCGCATGGTACAGAAGTGAATTATTTCCTGTGAGGAAACCGAAAAGGAAGAGAATCCAAGTGTTCGCGACGTGTGCGATAAAAGAATGTTGGAAAGTAGGTGGACTGATAAGGAATAAGGAAATTCACATCTACATCTGCATCTACGGGATTAATCTGCTATTCACAGTAAAGTGATTGGCAGAGGGTTCAGCGAACCACCTTCAGGCTGTCTCTGTACCGTTCCACTCCCAGGCGGCACTCAAGAAAAACAAGCACTCAAATTTTTCTGTGCGAGCCCTGATTTCTCTTGTCTTATCGTCATGATCATTTGTCCCTATGTAAGTTAGTGCCAACAGAATGTTTTCGCAATCGGTGCAAAAAACTGGTGATTGAAATTTCATGAGGAGATCGCATCGCAACGATGAACGCCTTTGTTTTAGTGATTTTCATCTCAATTCACGTATCATGTCTGAGGCAATATCTCCCCTATTTCGCGATAATACAATACGAGCTGCCCTTCTTTGTACTTTTCCGATGTCATCCGTCAGTCCCACTTGATGCGGATGCCACACCGCACAGCAATACTCCAGAATATGGCGGACAAGCGTGATGTAAGCAATCTCTTCAGTACACCTTTTGCACGTTCCACGTGTTCTGCCAATGAATCGCAGCCTTTGGTTTGCTCTACCCACAATATTATCTAGGTGATCGTTCCAATTTAGGTTATTTGTAATTGCAGGCCCTAAGTATGTAGTTGATTTTACAACCTTCAGATTCGTGTGACTTACAGCGTAATCGAAATTTAGCTGATTTCTTTCAGTACTCATGTGAATAACTTCACACTTTTCTGTATTCAGGGTCACTTTTCGCACCATACAGATATCTTATGTAAATCATTTTGCAAGTCGCTTTGATCATCTGATAACTTTACAAGAGGTAAACGACAGCATCAACTGCAAACAGGCTAAGTAGGCTACTCAAATTGTCTCCTATGCGGTTAATATAGATCAGGAACAGTAGAGGGCCCATAACGCTTCCTTGTGGAACGCCGGATATTCCTTCTGTTTTACTCGATGACTTTCCGTCTATTACTACGAACAGTGACCTTTCTGACAGGAAATTACGAATTCAGGCACACAACTGAGGCGATACTCCGTAGGCAAGCAGTTTGGTTAGAAGACGCTTGTGAGGAACGGTGTCGAAAGCCTTCTGGAAATCTAAAAGTATGGAACCAATTGACATCCCCTATCGATAGCACTTATTACTTCATGAGTGTAAAGAGCTAGTAGTGTTTCACAAGAACGATATTTCCTGTAGACGTGCTGACTATGTGTCAATAAATCGTTTTCTTTGAGGTACTTCATAATGTTCGAATACAGTATATGTTCCAAAACCCTACAAATCGACGTTAGTGATATATGCCTGTAATCCAGCGAAATACTCCTACTTCCCTTTTCGGGTATTGATGTGACTTGAGGAATTTTCCAGTCTTTAGGTACGGATCTTCCTGTGAGCGAGTGGTTGTATATAATTGCTACATATGGTGCTATTTTATCAGCATACTCTGAGAGGAACCTGACTGGTATACAATCTGGACCAAAGGGCTTGCCTTTATTAAGTGATTTAAGCTGCTTTGTTTCACCGAGGATATCTACTTCTATGTTTCTCATCTTGTCAGTTGCTCTTGATTGGAAGTCAGGAATATTTATTTCGTCTTCTTTGGTGAAGGAGTTTCGGAAAACCGTATTTATTAACTCTGCTTTAGTGGCACTATCATCAGTGACTTCACCGTTGTTATCGCGCAGTGAAGGTATTGATTGCGTCTTGTCACTGGTGTTCTTTATGTATGACCAGAATCTCGTTGCGTTTTCTGCCAGATTTCGAGACATAATTTCGTTGTGGAAATTATTAAAAGCATCTCGCATTGAAGTAGGCGCCATATTTCGAACTTCTGTAAAACTTTGCCAATCTTTTTTCGTTGCTTCTGCAATAACGATCTGACCCATTTTGTGTACCATGGGGGATCAATACCATCACTTTTTGTTTTATGTGGTATATATCTCTCAATTGCTGTCGATACTATCTCTTTGAAAACAATCCTCGCATTTTCTATACTTACATGATCAGATCGGAAGAGGTGGAGACTGTCTCTTCAAAAGGTGTTAGTGCATTTTTATCAGCTTTTTTAAACAGATATACTGTGCGTTTCTTTTTCTCCGCAAAATAGTGGAAGAAGGGATCATAAGGAAAACGCTGACAAAAGGAGGGGACAGAATGGTAGGACACGTTTCGAGACATAAGGAAACAAATTCCATGGTGCTAATACAACAAATAATTGAGAATATGAGCTGAATATGTTTCTCTGAGATGAAGAGATTGGTACAAGAGAAGAAATCGCAGTGAGCCGCCACAAACCAGTCAGTAGAATGATGGAAAATGGAATAAGAAGATAACTGGTACGAGCTTAGGACTCCACGAGTATTTTCAGTTTCAGTAAAAACTGCTGCATAAATTAAATTACTGAAATCAATACGATGTAAAAGGTTTAATCTTTTAAGTGGGCATGGTGGATATATCCGGCCCTTGGCACGTTCGCTCTCAGTTCAACGAATATATCGGACCACAGCAACCTGTCGCTTGTAGCTAATGGGAATGATAAATTCAAAGCCGAGACATACTATGACGTTATTACTAAAGTTTCATCCTACATCAGTTAAAATAATGCATTCTCAAAGTTTTAACGATTTTCAATGTTTTTACGGCCATGGACACAAATTATGGCAGCTCCTGAAGAAAAAACTGCTTTTCGAGTTGTTTTGGAGTTCGCTAACGATTTTCATGGAAAGAATTATTGAATTTACCTCTACACCTGGTATATTAGTTCAGATTACGGTGACCAACAGACGAGGAAGCAAGCGGTGTTTTCGACACAATGTAGGAAAACAAAAACGAGTTCCTTTACGTCACTGAATATGAAAAATTGAAGGAGGGTAACTATTTGACAGCGGACGTCAGCTAGCAGAAATTAGTAAAACAGAACCGCAAAAGAGATGTCGTGATGGTCAGCACGTTTCGTGACAATGCATTGCATGAAGTAAATTCAAAATTTTTTTGCATTTGTGGTAAATATATGAGACGCGTGGCTAGAAGTACATCACAGTTGCAAAACTATCAAGTGGCCAGGAGCAGCCTGAAAAAAGTTATCAGACCATCACAGACGTTAAGTGGGGGGTTGTTTTCCAGTTATCTTGTATTAGGTTCAGGGTAGGGTCTGGGGTACCTGCAACATGCACACACACTCACAACAGTGTAATTGGGCTAGGGGTTTGCAATGGGATCAAACAGTTCCTCAAACATTATTCCTATATGGGACATATATCTTGAATCTTTTAAGTATATAAGAAGTAGTGACAGCCGCAGTTTAACAGTATTCTATGTTATCAACATATATGACTGGTAAAAATGCATATCGCCTTTGCTCTGTGGTTATGAAGCCAAATTTTGCAATAATCAGTAAGCATAAAGCTGTATTTAAGATAGCTGAAGTCAATACCCTCTCATGCGATTTACTGTACTGTAATTCTAACACACCCCACGTCTACCATAATCCATGTGTTTCAGTGCATATAAGAGGTGACCTTCACTGATAGTATTTTACTGACATAAGTCTCTCTGAGTATATTTGGAAGACGAGGAGGAAATGATCCTGCAAATACTTTGTAGATACTTTTGGCAGTGAGAGTGAATCTAAATCATCGTTTGACACCAAAGAAACCAAGTCGTGTGGTAGGACAAGAAAAGAAATATTCTTGTACAAAATCTTTATTAATTATTGGATAGACATACATAAGAAATGTGAAAATAACTGAACACGAAAGGGCAATACGGGATGTCTGCATTAACTGTAAATTCTGATGGAAAGTGGCCAAACACTGGTGTACATGCAGCTAATGATAGAATCGAGGGTGTCTCTACATTAGTGGATATACGGGAGATTTGTTTTTAAACTTTCCTTATCAAATGAATTAGCTTAAAGTAAGGTTCGTTATATTGTATCAACATGCTGTGGACTGGACATTGTGCATTTTAGTATTCCACAAGTATTAAGACAAAAGTACCATAAACTGCTATTGTTTCCAAAAATAATTTTATTTTGCAGGTCTTAATAAAAAGAAGAAAGGTAGCAAATAGACTTAACCCTTTCCCTATTAAAGAAACTAATTCTTCAAGTCTAGTTAACGAGAAAACTGAAAATGGAAGAGATCGACATAAGAAAAACAAAAGCGAAAAGTGGAAGATTTGGCGGAAACATTTCCCATGAAGGAAAACTATAAACTGCTACTCGAAAAAGCAAGGCTTACAAATTACTTTAATTTTTTGAATCTCTGCATATTAGTCTAATTCATTAGACACAGTTCCTGAGTTTTCGTGAGTCAGTCAGTCGGCAGTTGATGGTTGGAGTGCTGACTCATTATCTGAGTATCCAGTTATGCTGGCAACTGATGTGATATATATAAGGATCATAAAAACCTATACCACATCAACAACAGCCTGAAGATGGCGCATTGAAGCGCTGAAACTGGTTGTAACAAAATAAAATAAAATCATAAGGACGGCTGTAGGTGTTTTATTTTGTCGCAATAGTAAACGGCCGTCTTCCCAAAGACCTCCTGCCAATAGCATGGATATACAAAAACAATATTCCGCATGTCGTTAGCCATATGTCTACATCCTGTCCTCGGACATCCATTATGTATAATGGCGTTCGTTGGACGCATTTTACTTTAAACTCGCTTGCCCGGTGTCGGCGGATAAACACGATACTACAGTGGCTATGTTATTCCGAATTACAGTGAAAAATTCCTTCGGACAAGCATGCATGTCCTAAGGAACAGGCACTTCGACAGCTACAGCCGGTATGAAATGCAAGAAATTTATTCACAGTTGCGAATATGGACAACCATCAGCTGTATAATAGAATGACGACAGTGAAAGCCTCTACCTGACCGGAACTCAAAACCGGATTTCCGGCTTATCGCGAGCAGTCACCTTATCGTTTGACTATCCGAGCAGAACTCATGGTCAGGCCCTAACTACGATAGATCGTGAGCCACATGTCTAAATCCTGTACCCGTACGTCCACTATGTACGAGGGTCAGTCAATAATTAACGAGACAAAATGGTCTGGGGAAAAAGTGTTAGTAGGGCAAGTTTGATACTTTCGTGGCTACGACTTGGTATCACTAGGATGAGTCCTGATCAGCTGATGTATAAAAATTGTTTTGTTTATAACGTCAAAAGTACATCTCAAGATGGCGAGTACGCTTCAAACGTTCTCCTAAGTTGAACAACGTTCACTTATTCGTTTTCTTTCTTGCTGAAGGCGAGAAACAAGAGAATATAGACTGTAGACTGTCTTAAGTTTATGATGAGCGTTGTATAAATCGATAAAATTTTTACAAGTGTGTAGAGCAGTTCAAAACTTTTCTCGACTCAGTGACCGGCCAACACCGGTCTGGCCGACCTGTTGCAGTTTCCACTCCCTCACTTGAAAGTCGAATTGATGACATTATTCGCCGGCCGAAGTGGCCGCGCGGTTCTGGCGCCGCAGTCTAGAACCGCGAGACCGCTACGGTCGCAGGTTCGAATCCTGCCTCGGGCATGGATGTGTGTGATGTCCTTAGGTTAGTTAGGTTTAACTAGTTCTAAGTTCTAGGGGACTAATGACCTCAGCAGTTGAGTCCCATAGTGCTCAGAGCCATTTGAACCATTTTGACATTATTCGTGCCGACCGCCCTTGTGACCGGGAAATGATAGTTGATAAGGTTCAAGTTAGTGCTGACACAGTTCATAACATTATCTGTAACAAGCCGAAGTACCGCAAAACATGTGGAAAATGGGTCCCAAAGGAGTAGACGCGGCTACACTAGGAAACTAGGTTGAGAGTGTGCACAGAGCTAATGGAACGTTATGAAAGAAAAGCTGAGCACTTCTTCAGCAGACTTTTAACTTTTGATGAAACTTGAGTTCGAGATTATGAGCCAGAATCAAAAACACAAAGCATCGAGTGGAAGCACACCAACTCACAAGTTAAGAAAAAATTCAAAGCCAAGCATCTGCAGGAAAAGTCATTTTGACGTTGTTTTGGAATTCTGAATGTCAAGCTTTTTGTGAATATCTAGAAGAGCAGCGCAGAATGTACAGCCAATATTACTCCTATTTGCTTTTAAACAAGATGAAGCCAGCCATGAGAGAGAGACGTCGTGGATCTGAGAGGAGAGGTGTGATTCTCCAGCAAGACAACGCAAGGCCTCATATTGCTCATCTAGCCCGTGAAACCATCGACAATATGGGCTGGGAAGTACTACCTTACAGTCCTCATTTAGCACCTAGTGATTCCCATTTGTTTAGTGCACTGAAGGAGGCATTACGTGGGAAGGGGTTGCAGGACAACGAGGACGTGAAAAATTTTGTCGGAAATTGGTTAAAACATCAAGATAAAGAGTTCTTTGCAGCTGGAATAAAAAACCGTGTAGCCCGTTGGAATAAGTGCATAAATGTTCAACGGTAATATGTTGAAATGTAGGAAAAGTATTGTTTTGTAAAAATAAACGTTTTTTTTTTCTCCAGACCAATTTGCCTCTTTTATCATTGAATGACCCTCGAATAATCTCATACTGAGGAGGCATTTTCCTTGAAAGTCAGCTGCTCGGTGCCAGCGGATAAATGCGATACTGCAGTGCTTGTGTAATCCCCAATTACGATGCAAAGTTCCTTCGGACAATGACGCATCCATGTCCGAAGATACTCGAACTGCAGCGACTACAGCCGTTATACAATACACGAAATACATTTGCAGTATATTCTCGGCAACAAATAGGTTCAATGGCTGTCTGGACGTCAAGATATACTCACATCAAATACTCGTTTCCTTATTGAAGCATTACAACGTATTACAACCATGTAACCATGATACCTTAATCGGAACAGCATTACGCCCTAATATAGGAAGAACGTAACGGACTGCTGGTAATAAGCTCCTGATTCGGCTACATACATAGCTGTAATAGAAATAATCAAAGTAGATCCATGGCACGACAGACAGAAGATATATACTTGCATAGCTCTGAGCCCAGGTGATCCCATCGTTTGAGAGAACTTTACAAACCACGAAATTGTCAGCGGAATTTGAGGGAAACTTTAACGTCTACATCTGCACTTAAGCTACATTATATTGTGTGGCAGAGGGTAGTTATGGTATATACATAACTTTCTAATAATCCTACCTGATAATGGTCCGACTGATGAACAATACTCAAGAAATGCCGAACGAGTCTTTTGAAAACCACTTCTCTTGTGGATGAGGTAATTCCCTTCAGATTGTTCCAGGATATCTTAGATACTCCTCTGCTTCTCTGTGACAGTTTTTTAATTGGTCTTGCCTCTTTAGTCCATATATGACAGCTATTATGAGGTATTTTCCGGTTGTTATTGTATCCAATGTTTTATTGCCAAACTCATAACCTATGCACGTGCAGGTCATTACATTTATTTACTTGCAGTGTCAACTACACCAATCGTGAACTACAATGAGATTTTGACTCTGCAGCGGAGTGTGCGCTGATATGAAACTTCCTGGCAGATTAAAACTGTGTGACCGAACGAGACTCGAACTCGATACCTTTGCCTTTCGCGGGCAAGTGCTCTACCATCTGAGCCACCGAAGCACCACTCACGCCCGGTACTCACAGCTTTACGTCTGCCAGTACCTCGTCTCCTACCTTCCAAACTTTACAGAAGCTCTCCTGCGAACCTTACAGAACTAACACTCCTGAAAGAAAGGATATAGCGGAGACATCGCTTAGCTACAGCCTGGGGGATGTATCCAGAATGAGATTTTCACTCTGCAGCGGAGTGTGCGCTGATATGAAACTTCCTGGCAGATTAAAACTGTGTGCCCGACCGAGACTCGAACTCTATACCTTTGCCTTTGGCGGGCAAGTGCTCTACCATCTGAGCTACCGAAGCACGACTCACGCCCGGTACTCACAGCTTTACGTCTGCCAGTACCTCGTCTCCTACCTTCCAAACTTTACAGAAGCTCTCCTGCGAACCTTGCAGTTCTGCAAGGTTCGCAGGAGAGCTTCTGTAAAGTTTGGAAGGTGGGAGACTTTGGAAGGTAGCTCAGATGGTAGAGCAGCTGCCCGCGAAAGGCAAAGGTCCCGAGTTCGAGTCTCGGTCGGGCACACAGTTTTAATCTGCCAGGAAGTTTCAATCGTGAACTGTTGGCATGTCTTTCCGCGTATCGATACGGTTGTCTGTTGTTGCAACCTTCCTGTAGACAACAGCTTCGTCTGACAACCGCCCCGGACAGCTTACGACGTTATCCTCTTCGTCATTTACATACAGAGTATTGCAAACATTAATAGCCCTGTAGAGCTCCCCTTGGCTACATCTATCGATTTTTTCCCTTTAAGTTACAACTCTTATTACTGTTTGCTAGAACGTCCTGAAACCAGCCATTTGATATGCTACTCGATAAGCTTTTATCAATGTCGTTTCGCGCAGATTTTTCTAGGGGTTCACTGGAAGGTTGTCTACAAAGTTTCAAATGACTAACACACATGGTTTAATAATAGTAAAAAAGAAATACTCTATGGAAATACATTTACTTTATGATTGACTTTGTCTCGAACAATCCATTCTCCGCTCATTAAGATCACAGATTCTGTCAGTGAAGCATTCATTCAATTCATCGAATTCTACAATGCTGTTTACAGTGTCCTTCTCGATTGAGAGCGCTGCTACTGCTCTTAGCAGCTGCTGACTCACAGCACGAAGCAGAAAACCTTCAGGTCCGCGTCAGACGATGTCGCCGGTATGGTAACAGTCACTTTCAGGAGTTTCGTTGTCTGACTACAATATTTCTGCAAATCATTTAAGAATAGGGATTCCAGAAATTTCTAAACTCATTCCTCGTGTTTGATATCAGAACTTTTGTTCTCAGTTTATTGCCTTCAAGAATGGGATTTATTTTGCAAGATGCCTGTAGCAATGTTTGCAGAAAGTGACCTGCATACAACACACACTTTTCGGAATTAAATAAATTTGCAGCTACGACATATCTGGTACATTAAAATCTTTCAGCAACTTGAGCGACATTGTTATCTCACACATCTTTCGAAAAAGCCGTTATTTAATTCATGTTCCTGTCCATATCTCTGTGCAAGCTGCAGCAGCTCTCTGCATGTGGAAATCATGTCAGATACGTTAGCTCGATAATATTTTTGCAGTCTTCTACCCCTTGTTGTACACACAGTGGTTCAACTATTCATTTTTGTAATTGGCTGTACAATGCTGCATGATTGTAAATACAGACAACCAAAATTGAAATGCTGGTGCCTTCATTTCAGACGTTGCACTGTTGCTGAAATAATTATAGTGGTTTGTCGAGATGGAATCTCAGTTTTCACCAGGCATTCTACAAGTCACTATTTTCATACACAACTTGCACAGTCCTTGATTTAAAATTCCACCTTGAATAGGAAACATGGCAGACTTTCTTACTCAGTATGTCAATTACACACTGTGAAGAATGTAGGAAAGACTAAGAATCTCACTAAAGTCAACGAAATATCTTCTAACGTCCCTATTTGGCTCTCTGCATAGGTTAAAATCAGATCCTGCGTTTCGGCATAAAAGTGAACTACATGGGCAAGTTCAAAATGTTTATTCAGAAGAGTCTATGCACCTGAAAGACGACCACTCGTGACACCTGTGCAATTGTAGCTCTGAGAAGTAACTATACTCTCATTTCTCTAAGCGATTATCCTAAAGTTTTTGAACTCTGTTCGCGAGGTGTCTTGAATGTCAAAGATCTTGCTACAGATATCACGTTAGAAGAAACATATCTGACTATTATGATAAAAAGTGAAATTGTTGAAATCTCACTGTCGTACCTGCGTTAACTGGTACAGATTCAGTGACAGCAATTTTCTTTTTTGCTCTGACATAGTAAACATCCATCATACAAGAAAGAATAAAATTTTGAATATGTTTACATGTGCCTTTGAAAACAGCAGCCTTGTAAAGATGATCGTTACTTACAGTATCAGGTCCAGCAGTGAAACCTAAACGAAATCTAGAAGACGTTGGGAAATTCCTGGATTTGATGAGTTGCTGCATCCATAATTTCCAAGAAGTGCAAGCTCAGAAACACAATAAACTACAACAGATCACAGAGTGTGTAACGATATTGGTGAATCTGATCATTGTGCCTAGAACCTGTGTATTGGGAGAATGACCGATGCATGCACAGTGACAGATGGTCTGGAAGCGGGTTCATTCGGGTACGTAGTTCCAATTTTCATCCACCAGAGAACAGTAGTGCATAGACACATTCAAGAAACAGGTCAAGAGCACGTTTTTGCGAATTATTCTGTTTATTTCCTGAAGCCCTTTTGTTTATTTATCTCTGTACAGTTTTGTATATGCTTTTAGTAGTGTCAGTGATGCGTGAATGTGGTCTAAAGTAAACATGTAGATCACTGCTCTACTGAAGGACGTTGTACGATGGGGAATTTTTTAACATAATATGTCAAGTCAGTTTATGGTAAAAGGAAAGGTAATTCGAGTGCAAATGAAAATAGTCAATAACTTAAAGTATAAACAAAATATCAGAATGCTAAATATTTATTTCGGGAAAAAGTACAGTTCGAAAGCATGTTATTTGTTGATTGGTTGGTCATGAAAAGCGCGGACTAACAAGAGAGAATAATGTTTTTCTATTGGCCTTAAAGAAAACTGACCAATCAGAACAGAGCATTCTTCGTTCCTCATTTCTCTTGGAGATACAGAAAGCTTTCAGCAGTCTAGAGTACTCGTAGCACAACCTTTCAATGATACGGTCGTGTGTAGTAAGAGCTCCGAAGGAAGTTATAACTTGCAGGTTATCGTTGTGCTACACACCTCATAAGTGCTTTAAGGTGAAGGCAATGTGCTTTTTAGAATGTACTGATTTTTAAGCAATTTACTGTATGAGAAAAGAGAGTAATTCCTCCTGGCATATTGAGCAGATTGGTGACTAAAAACTTGCGTGCATTAGACACCGAAAACTTAATAGCATGGCGAGCATTTTCATTTAAGAACAATCCGTGCTTAGTGCTTCGTAGATTTCATGAAACACGTTAAGATAAAGTTGCTAACGTGAATGAAAGTATTTTGCGCATACTGTGTTAAGATTAGCACGGTCTTAGAAGTGTACGCGTACAATATCAATGTTAAGAATAGAGCAAAGTTTTGCCAGTACTTCAACCTTTCACTCGAAATTAAGACTTTTTCTCTTTCTTGATATAGTTACGTAGTATGCTGCCCGGTGCGAATTGAAATACCGTAGGATTCTGCTCGGCTTTCACACCGCCGATCTGCTGCAGCGAGTTCACTGGTAGCTGCAGATAAAGAACGGAAGGAGCCGCGCCGCCGCAGTGTCTTCCCACTGGCTGCCTACAAGCTCTATCTAGTTGTTGTGTAAAACCGCTTTCCCTAAAATATTGTGATCTGGACAAATCCGTCTTTTTTTCTTTTTGTCTTCTGTGACAAATGTCTGAAATCATCAACGCCTCATAACTAAGTACTTTTCTGTCATAGAGGCAGAAGAATGGATGATTTAAAATTTAAAATTTTTATGTTCTGTAGTATTCTGTCAGATGTATAATTCTGGGGGATCAACTGCTCCGCTTGCCACAAGACGAACCGACGCTTGCTCGTACTTTGTTCACTAAACGAGAGTGCGACAGGGCGAAGTGAAGGAAAACAGGATTAACCTGGGTCTCGTTCTCTTCTGCTGTATCTCTTATTGACGATGATATTGAATTGAATGTCTCTGGATGTCTGTTTGTGCAATCCGAAATGATTTTTGTACAAAATCTTCCTCGATCTCGAAGAAGGTCGTACTGCGTGATCATAAAACATGTTCCACATTTCCAGATCCGAACGGATTCAGTGATATAGGCCAATAACTATGTGTGTTTGTTGAAATCGCGGTTGACCTGCCCTTTTTTCCAGCCGCTTAGGGCCTTTCGTTGGCCAACTAACTACGAGAAGTTGCTGTTCAAAGAGAAGCTATGACCAGTACTCCATTCTTCGGCTGCGTATATTCCTGTGTGTGATTTCTGTTCTAAAGGTACTAGAAATTTGCGTACAGTAAACGTATCCCATGGCTCACCACATGTAAGTTCTCATAGCTCTGCGTGGTAGTAAGGAACTGGTGCGATTGAAAGTGGGCATTAATGTTGGACCGGAAAAGTTAATTTGAGGTATTGCTTCTTGAATCATTCACTTGATAGTAAGTTGGCAACACCAGGGATCGTTTCAAAAGCAGCCGCATTTTGGAAAAAAAAGAGGCTCTGAGCACTATGGGACTTAACTTCTGCGGTCATCAATCCCCTAGATCACACATCCATGCCCGAGGCAGGATTCGAACCTGCGACCATAGCGGTAGCGCGTTTCCAGACTGTAGCTAATAGAACCACTCGGCCATCCCAGCCGGCAGAATTTTGCACAAATGCAACAAAATTCAGAGCTTAGCGCTGTGTGGTGAATAGAGGAACGAGTTTATTGGTATGGAGCCTTCCGACAACATTCACCCAAAGCGAAAACTATGGGAACGGCAAAACTGCATGCGTCTCGGAGGGACATATATTCCTCATCAGAGCATGGAGATGTCTACCGCCAACAGGATGAAACGGAAAAGTGTATCAACTGCAGAGGCTGATGGTTGTTTCAGTAGACAACATTCTGTCGGCACGATACAATCATCGTCAGTCACTGCAGTGCAGAACTGCAGTACTATGGCGTTAATTTAACGTGTAAAATAAACTGACTTGTGACAGACAAAATGCAAGTGATGTGACAAAACAGAAATTGTCTCGACCTGAAACTGCGATTTCACCTGTCGGGCTTGAACTGTGACGTATTGGTGTTTGGTGTTGTGGCGGGTGACGTCACACATGTGCGGAGCGTTGGTTTGTTTTCGTTAGGGACGTTTGTATTGTCACCTTATGCTGTGTTTGTAGTCTATATTGGATATATACATAGTGGTGCAAATTTTGATGGAATGAGCATGTTACTGGATCAACCAGTTTAGTTACGTAAGAGAAAGATGAGTTTATGGTGTTCTCCGCTTACGCTCCTAATCAACTAGAGTTTAAACTTTATCTTTGGTTGTCTTGGTAACGTGAGTACACAGTGATTACAACTTATGTGAACTTCGGCACATATTTTTTTCAAAGGTGAGCCAACTTGTAATGTAATGAAATTAATAACTTAGCGAATACTAATAGTAATATTACTGAAATAAATAACGCTGATAGGTCGACAATAAAGAAAAACGAATGTCTTCAGAAGGTTATGGTAAATGAAGACTGGTTATTCAAACGTAAAGTGTGAAGAAAGTGATGTTAGTAATTGAAAGCAATGTACAAAGATGTAGCAGAATTAGTTGAGTTTGGTTGCCTACAGAATGAAGGCGCCAGATCCAGTTTAGCACGTAACAACTCACACAAAAAGTATTTACGAGTAATTTCAGGGATTTTGCAATTTTCTGTTGAGCTGTATTGGTGAATATATGTTACTGCATTTTATTCATCTCGCAATTTAAACCTTTCTGTATCGGTATTGGAGTATTCGTTGTTGTTACCATATTTCGTTAACTTTCGCGATATTTGCTACCTGTACTGGTATTACTTTTTCGCTTTCTATACTTATATTACTTTTTGTTTTCTGTATTGGTGTCTGTCTTTTAAGTTAGTTTATATTTATAGAGTGATATCTTCGAAACCATCTGAATTTATCTAATTTGATGCTTTACTATTGCATTTTCGATGCAGACCTCTGCATGCTATTCTTCATCGTATTCTTCCGGTTGTTTTGTTTTGTATACGCCAGTATTTTTGGGGCTCTGTGGGTTTTACTTGAGAATATAACTCCCCAGATCCCCCTTAAGGCCCAATATTTATTATTTCGAATTTTTAAGTTTCTGAATTTATTTTTATATTTTGGTTTTATAGGAACTGTTGAATATGACGTCCTAATCGCCATTTTTAAATCAAAGTTGTGTTTCATCTTGAGGCTAGTGATGATGTTATTTATCGAAGTGGACGGGTGTTATCGAAGGCTCATGTCTTCCCCAATAATTCACCATACTTGAGACACAGTGCCGTACCCCCGGCCGCGAGATTCGCCCCTGTTTGGTCTTAGGAGGGGAGGGGCGCACACAGCGCCAGCTGTCACCTCCACATGAAATCACGCCGGCCACAGCTGTTATTCAGTTTAATAAAGACGTAATGCGTTTTTACGTCGCAGGCTGTCAGTTGTTGGACGGGTGAAGTTATTACATCGGTTAAACGCTCGAGCGATGAGTTGTGATGCTGTAACGACATAACAACACAAGTTTTTGCCCCAGATGTAAGCATTCCCGTTATACAGTAGTAGGCAAGCATAAGTTCTCTACATTCTGTAATTTCCTGCAGGCGATATTATCAAGTGCGCTGCTGCCAAGGCACCCATGTTGATTAGTTTGATTCTGTTTAGAGCGAAGATAAGAGAATATCTTGTAGTAGTGAATCCTGTCGTAGGTGTTCTATAGATGAGCAGGATGAAGCCAGAGCATTGTCGACTTGGACTACTCTTACATGGGCTGAGTTACTTACGAGAGTGTATACTGTGGAAAGTCATTTAGACTTCTTACGGGAATTTTGTGGATTGTCACCGGGAGACGTGTGTGGAACTCTTTTAAAAACGACCAACGTTTATTTCCCGTTTTAATTATAGGACTATTCTACGAAATGTACGAAAGTAGTACGATCAGGAAAAACACGTAGTTCGTTAGATGCCAACTGACGATACATCAGGGTATTATTTTGGCCCCTTCCTGGGTTAAAGAACACACGCTACTAGTCACTGTTATAGAAAGTTATTTAAGTACAATTACTGTTGGCGATTACTATGATTTCTGCAGTGTTATGTGTTATTTGATTGTTGTGAATTTTACAAAATGCAGTAGCTTTGTTTTCACAGTTTGGCTTAGGAGGCCAAAAGTTTCCTTGTGACACGCTCACGGTTTCTCTGAGAGATAGCTACAGAGTATCCGACAATCGCAGAGGAGGAGTGCTCCAAGCTGCAACTGATTTCGAAATTATTGTATAGTGCGAAATACTTTGACACTCGACGGCAAGGCCGGCCGGGGTGGCCGAGCGGTTCTAGGCGCTACAGTTGGAACTGCGCGACCGCTACGGTCGCAGGTTCAAATCCTGCCTCGAACATGGATGTGTGTGATGTCCTTAGGTTAGATAGGTTGAAGTAGTTCTAAGTTCCACGGGACTGATGACCTTAGCAGTTAAGTCCCATAGTGCTCAGAGCTATTTGAACCAATTTTTTCGACATCAAGACGTCTCAACATTCCATTTATTGTGATGGAAACAGGAACTATTTGCAGGAAAAGTAATTATATATGATCTAGTTAACGAATAATAACTTACTACGCGTACATAGTGTTGTTAAGTAAAAGTGCAACAGTATTCGTTACATGGGACCATATCAGATTCTACTAAAATAATACAAATCAGTGTAGCCATTCTGAAACTAAGACCGTATTTGAGCTCATAAATCCAACAAAGAAAGGTTCTTAAGCAGCACTGGAGCGTTCTCATATAACGAGTTCTGACAGCTGCCATCTAACAACTTTGTGTCGAATTCACCTGGAACACCGCAAAAAGGATAAAGTATCGTTATATGAATAACTACACCAGCAACACAGATGTTCAAAAACTTTCACTAATTAGTAATTACATTCAGGAGATTTATCGATTTGCCTTGTGTTATTCCCCACTTATGAGTGAACCATAACTTTGGTTTTATTTCAGATATTTCACTGCACATTCAAATGGCCGTAGTAACACTCGCATAGAATTTATACTTTCGCTTAAGTTTTCTTCAGATTTCATTTTTATTTCGTTTCATTATCCTTCAGTTAATGTAAATCAACCGTTCACAAATTTAGCTAACTTTTACAACTTCGGAATATGAGATACCTATGTTCGTCCATCCATTTAACAAATGGGTCGTCCAGTACCTTTAAATTCTACGGCTTCGTGTGATGTGTTATATTAACGTCACCAGTTTCCACTTTTGATGTAACAGATCAGAGTGCTCCCACTAGGTTCGTCTACTCCCATGTAATGTTAGCAAACAGAGGAGATCGGTGAAGTTTTATTCATAGCGGACCTGAATAAGCTAAATTGCATCAGCTTATTTGTTGTGGTGGCAATATATTTAGAAAATGCGTTGAAATGGTACATACCAGCAATCTACTGAACGAAATCACAAGAATAAACAAATTCAGGAGGTGTGTAGCTAACTTTCTCGTAACTATTAGGAAGAGAGTTATTGAAATGTACAAGTCACAGTGCTGTTCAAGGTAGAATAAAAATGTGTGGAGTTGGAGACGATGTATGCTTGTATTCAGCTGTAGACGGTTTTGCTATCACATTATTCTGGAAAAAAAGAAATTCCGATCTGGCAGACGTTAAGCACAATGTAACCAAGAACATTCTGAAAGTTATTTAGAAAACTGTGACGAATACAATTCACATTACAATTCCATTATCGTACTGCATAACACCGAGACATCTTAAAAAGAAAAATTATTTGTTTCACCTTATTTTGTTTCCATATCTGTAAACTATCAAGTGCAGTACCGAACTACCTATTAATTTTATTTTATGTCACCTTATCCTAGTCTTTTGTTCTGTAGGCCGTGAGTTGTTGCCTGCCATTTCCACTTTTTATGTATTCCATCTACTGTTAGCAGCTAACATGAACTACATTGTGTTTTATCATAGACACTAGAAAATACTCCTTGTTGTATTACTGAATTTACATGTGTGTACCAAACATTTTCGCCTAAAGGTACTAGGCATTTCAGAAGTCTATAATATACAATATATTTCTAATCAGTTAATATCTACGCATAATGTAAGCTGCAACTGACTAAAAATGGTCCAAATATTAACAATGTTAACATGAAATCATTACTGGGTTTTAAGTCACACATCCTGATTTCGTTGTATTTACCATGCAACAAACATTCTCTGTATCACTTTTGCTTCTTTTGTGACTGCATTATTATTTCACACAAGTCCTTAGAAACATGTAAAGAAAGTAACTTATCATTGTTATATAACGAAGTACGATAAAATTCCCCAAATATTATTAAACTATTTCATTATTTTTGAGACAGCATTACTGTGTCATTTTCTTCGGGTTGAAGTTAACTGTACAGCCATGAATATTGGGTAATACTTTAGACTGTGACAAAATCCTAGCGTCAAGGTGATCCAGACTTATGTGCTGCGCATCTGGCTCATGTCGTACCCCTATAAATCTCCCAAACGACTCTTCTTTAGTTTTGGTGAAATAAATAAAAAATGAAATAAAAACGTGCTTTTGCAACAGCATTTTCCTCAGCAACATTAGCCCCGAAAGTAAATTTTAATGTCATAACAAATCATAGTGCATAAGGGCCAAAGTATAAACAGCAGCCGTGATGATCTCCCTCTGAATTTTCAGTAGATGTTAAGGCACCATTAATTTCCTTGTTTACTCGTTTGAGGTTACATCCACATGCTAATCAATTGTTGTTTGCCAATGCAGTTCAGTAAATTGCAACATCAGTTTGATTACACTAAGCGTGCATTGATTTATGTGTCCCATGCAAAGAGACTCGCCATGCTTCTGTTATAAGCAGCATCTGAGTGTGTTTACATACCTACTACTTCATAAACAGATACACAGATAAGCCACAATGTTATGCCCGCCAATCTACTGTCGATATAAATCCGTTCAGGCGATAGCAGCGACACGTGGCGAGGAATGAGTGCTAGCCAGACAAACGCACGGTGCATGTTGTATATCACAAGGGGCAGAGCGTGCTGGAATGGAGAGTGTTGAGCGGTTCGATGAACACAGTCCCGATTTCCAGTTGATGTGTTGGCTCTCCCGTCTCGACACATCTAAACCAGATCGAAGACATCTGGGCATGTGGCGTCAGAGTTCATGGCACCCCTCCCCGGAATTTACGGATTTAGGTCACTTGTATGTGCAGATGTGATGCCAGCTCCGTCCACTGACCTACCAAGGCTTCACTGCATCCCTGCCACAACACGTCCATGTTGATACCCGTGCCAGAGGTGGACATACCGGCTGTTAGGTAGATGGTCATAATGTTGTAGCCGATCAGTGAAGTTTCTACGTTAAAGTATAGACAGTCGTTAATGAGTGAAAAATGTATGATGAGGGCTTCAAATGTTCATTACCTTTTAGTTCCTGCGTGTGCAGGGCCATATTACTTGTGGCTCACTGTGTTGAATAGTAGATGTCGGGATTATGGAGACTACTTTGTTGTCCTTAGGAGTAGTGATTTTGTAGTCACTCTAGTCTTTTGAGTGTTATCATTAATGTCATTGATTTACGTACTCTTTTTAGAATTAAACTTAGTGTCAATGATATTTCTGTTAAACGTAGTTGGCAAATGTTAATGTTGCACAAAACAATTTCTTCCATTTCCATCGACGGAGAGGTAATGACAGATGCAGCTCGCATCGAGGACAGACTCGAACGAGTTTTATTCCGGAGAACCTTACATTTGTTTCCATTAATCTACTAAGAGAAACCACCGAAATGTAGATCTTGTTGGTCGGAAGAGAATATGAACCACAGTCAACCCCAATGCGAGCCATCTACATTACCACAACGCCGCCTGTTGCAAATAAAACAAATAACGAGACTTGTTATATCATCAATCCAAAGGTTTATTCGATTGGTAACTGTGGTTTCAGGTGGTATTGGCCGCAGTTTCGCAGACGCACATTTTGGCAGCCGGACGGTCTTCTCCAGACGTCGCGTTGGTGGTCACGCGTCAACACATTCAGTGTCTGGCATGGCGGCTCTCAAGATCTGCGCAGTGTGATGTACAGACCTCCAAGGTGGGCGCGGAGGACACCAGGGTGATCTGCGACAAATATAAATTTCAAAATTATAAACGTCTCCCTATTATGGTGAGTTGATATGACATCTGTAAAGGAAAGTGCAAAATTATCGTAGGACCACTTGCTAATAAATGGTCAGTTTCTGTATCCATAGAAGGGATGTTTCTATCACGCCAACTCATGAACCCTAGAATACTAATTATCGCAAATATGAAAATTACTGACAGTGAATGTATTATTTACTCTTCCCGGAGTGTTATCAATTGTGGTGAAATGATCTACTAAATTATTGCATCAGATGGTAGATATCTCACGCAGACACATGTATTATCCTCACCTGAAATATATTCATTATGGAACGGAGAGAATTGTGACTGTTGCTAAATCCATCCTTACCAAACTAGTAGAGTTTCTTAAAACAAGTTGTGTAAATGTTCAGTTCAAATTCGGAGAGCTTCAAGGATAAATACGGGACAGAAAAATCAACGATCATGCAGCATAAGAAATGGGATTAAAATACCAAGTATAATCGTGGGGGGCTGAAGGTGAAACTTCGCTGAGAACTTGATAACTGTTATGGGCGCGAGGGGACATAGGAGAACGTTTTCTGAAAGGCTCTCCCTCATCTGAAAGTGTAGCCAACGGTATTGTATGTACCATTGATTCTTGAGTTTAAGTATATCCTACCAATACTAGAGCTAAAAGATACGTATGCCGCGAAAGGATTTTGTATCTGATCAGAGTTTACAATTGATATAAAAGAACAGCAGACTATAGGTACCGAGAAAGTTTATGGGTCGACCATAGAATTTTGTAGCCATGGTGATATATCTAAACTGACACCATTTCAGTTATATTAAAAATCGTAAAACTCTAAACTCGAATAATATCCTGAAGACTCCCCTTCTGAAGGGAGCTACCATGTGATCGTGAAATGAGAAATACTCTTAGAAACCAAAATCTGTTGTCCTTTACACAGATCGAAGTACCACTCACCGTAACAGCACCGCCTTAATCCTCCTCCTGCAGCCGTCTCTGGAGCAACTCCACGAAAAAGGCGTCCAGTGTGAACTGACGCTCCTGTTGGAAAAGATCTTATTACTTTCATGTAATCTAACACGCGAAGTGATTCAAAATTTGTGCTAGTTCCTGTCATATACAAGTAAAATGAATTGTAACATTTACCACAAATTCGCACGGTTCAGGTATCGAAATTAAGAATATAGTAATTCAATTTAGTATCCAACTAACACAATTCGTTTCACATCTCAGATACTATTAATACTAACAAGTAACTAATATCCCATTATCTTTAACATTTTCTGTGTACGACTGGTTAATGATGTGCTTCTTAGGTTATGCCGTGTTGTTGTTCCTGCTTTATGGTCAACATTTCAACAAGTGACCGAGCCATTTTCTTCAGATCGTGAGACATTTCCTGACTGATATGAGTCAAGCAGAGAGTACATTACCGCAAAGTTCGCAGCACATGACGTTGATGGCTGGGACGTCCGTTGAAGTATTGTGCACAAAATGAACACAACAATTCGGCCTAACACCCGGAAGCTGACCAGTAACTAGTACCATCTTCGAGAGTAAGTTATCATGTAATGAGAAAACGAAAATTTCACTTTGAAACCAAATGCTACTATTCCTGGTACTGTTCGCATTTATACGAAACGGAGCAGGACGGATTTCTTTCTCTTCCTGCTGCCGCTTCTGCAGAATCTCCTCAAAAAAGGCGTCCAAAGTGAACTGACGCTCCTGTTGGAAAATAACTTATTAGTTTTATGTCACCCAACATGTGCAGTATCCAAAATTAATACTAGTTTCTATCATATAAAAGTGTTACGAAGTGTTACATTTGTCATAAATAGAGCAGTGTACTGGTATCGGTATTTAATAACTAGTAACTCAATTTAATATCCAAGAAACACCAGTCGTGTGATGTCTCAGCAACAATTAATACTAACAAATATCTAATATCCCATTATATTTAACATTTTTCTGGGCACGACTGGTTAATGATGTGCTTCTGAGGTTATGCCGTGTTGTTGTTCCCGCTTTACGGTCAACATTTCAGTAACTGACCGACCCATCTTCTTCAGGTCGTGTGACGTTCCCTGACTGGTATGAGTCCAAGCAGCGTGAACACGTTAGTGCAAAGTTCGCAGCACATGAAGTTGATCGCTGGGACGTCCGTGGAAGTAATGTGCACAAAATAAACACAACAATTCGGCCTAATACCCGGAAGCAGACCAGTTTCTAGTATCATATTCGAGAGTAAGTTTTCATGTAGTGATAAAACGAGAAATTCACTTTGAAACCAAATGCTACTATTCCTACTACTTTGTAATTTACACTCACCGAAACAGAAACGACTTCTTTCTCTTCCTGCAGCCGCTTCTGCATTATCTCCTCAAAAAACGAGTCCAGGGTGAACTGACGCTCCTGTAAGGAAAAGAACTTATTAGTTTGATTAGTCATAGAGCATGCTTGGTAATTCAGAGATAGCGCTAGTTCTTTACATGTACATGTGTTACAAATTCTGCAATGTCGTCTTCAACCAGTCGATCGCGTTATCAGCATATTTAGTGCGCCTCTGCCCCAGAATATTTTTCACCATAATTCTTTACAACTGGAGAGGTATGATACCTTTCTCAAGTCTCTCACATAGTTATTTGCTCGGTGTTAACAAATACCACACCCAATTTACCGGAATGATAAATGGTTAGAATCAACTGTCCATGTCTGAGGTCAGTGTTAAGTTTAATGGGCTTCAATACAATTGTCAGAATTGTTTAAACAGCATTCAGGTTCGATTATCAACATTAGCTTACCTAATGCGACAAGTCCGGATATATTGTGGTAATAACACGGAGGAGAGGATCTAGGGCCAGTGGGATCCAGGGGAAAGGGCCAGCACAATGCAGCAAAGGAGTCCTGCAGGGAACATAGCGAGAGACACAGTGTGAGGCTACCCTGCGGGTCAGAGAATATACGACTCTGACATGCTAAAGCCTTTTTCTAAGGGCTTCATACTCATGTTAAACGACCACTATATCTGTGGCGCATGTAGTATTAGAATTCCTATAGTCCATATTTTACGGCGCTTTATCTTTTGATGCGAAGGCAGAAGTAAGTTTGGAAGAGGTCTCAAGCTCTTTGTTTTACTTGAAGTCAAGACCACTATGGCAAATTTAAAAAATTTTATGTAGGTCTGGAGATAAGCTCAAGTTTTAGAATGACGACTATTGTGAACTGTTGAGTGACTAGCACATCTCACTTCGCTCCTGTGATCAACAAATCCATCCATCCATCAGTGACATTCATTGCCGCCGGTATTTTGTATCTGATCACGATCCAGAAGAGCAGTATGCTAACCACATGCTCCTCCATACAGTGACGTCTATCGTCTGACGATGACGAGGCGGTCGGTCGGTACCTTTGGAACTTCAGAGGAATGATTGGACGGAGTTAGGTAGTTAGGTGGTATTTTATATAATCGTCACAATCATCACTCGTGCAGAGATGCCTATCTAAGACGTGTTATTTACAATGACGTGTCACATGGGATGTTAATAGCAAAAAAATATTCATTTACAGTAAACCGTGACACTCTGACCACGTTATGTACAATCAGTTAGCTCTCAGACTTTACTGCTTTGCGTGCTATGTCACTGCAATATAACGTGGCTCACCTTTACAGTACCCCGAACAGCGACCAAGTTGTTCTCCAGTCGCGGACCCTCGTCTTTCTCCCCTCCCAAACACCGGGAGAAAAACTTCTTCACGCGGCGGAACATTGCTGTAACGATAACAAACAGCACATTAGACATGACCAGACCGTGTCTACGAGTAAGTTTTGCAGGAATGTCTCACAACTCGATCGCTAGAGAAACCTGTAACCGTGACGACATGTCTGTAACCTTAGCTTCTGTAAAAAAGCAGCTGCTTGTATCAAAAACGACAAGCACAGTCTATGTAATTGATTAGAGAATAAGTTACTTTAATTTTGTGTCAGTAATTCGTAGAGCATGAATAATAACAATAACAGTTATTCGAAGTTTAGCAATCGCGGGTTCATTACGTGGTACTTTTACTCTGAAGAGAATAAATTTGTTTTGATAGCAACTAGCTGAAGGCTTATCTATTAGACTAAATTTAATTAGCAAGTCTTTACAATACTACAATAGTTTCGAATATACAGCTGCTTCGCCGGCCGGTGTGGCCGTGCGGTTCTAGGCGCTTCAGTCTGTAACCGCGTGACCGCTACGATCGCAGGTTCGAATCCTGCCTCAGACATGGATGTGTGTGATGTCCTTAGTTTAGTTAGGTTTAAGTAGTTCTAAGTTCTAGGGGACTGATGACCACCGATGTTAAGTCCCATAGTGCTCGGAGCCATATGAACCATTTTTTATACAGGTACTTCAGATATTACAACTTCAGAATTTGTCATCTATCACAGCATGATATGCGGAATATCTTCCCCTGGGGCAGGAACAAGAATTTGGTTTTCATGTGTGTTGGTGGTAGGATGAAGTTACTAAATAATAAACTACGCTACGATCTGATGGCTATACCTTCCGCAGTATATTACGAGAATACGATTTTTATTGCTATCCATATTACCGAGTCAGTATATTCTCTCAGGGCTGCACTGTCCCTTCTTTGTGTCAGTCATCGAGAACCCTACATCTAAATTACACTTCATTGCCATGTGAGCTAAACAGTAACGTGTACGACGTATTAACTATATTTGTGGTTGAAATTTACCCACCGGTTTCTACATGAAGAAAACTTAAAAATAGCATATAGACAGCTAATAGGTTTAACATTCGACAGTGCTCCAAGATATTAACGGTACTTCCTTAAATGACAGGAAAAGATAATATTTTTGCTAAAAATCCATGTCGACGCAGTATGACACTACACAGCCGGAACCTGTTTACGACTTTTCTTTTTCACCGACGGCAGAAGATAAAAGCATGAACCAACGGTAGGACATACCGTATGTATGTGTAATCGAAAAGGAGAGTGATAGGTGACACCATTCTATTTGTGAAACTAAGCTATAAATTTGAGAATACGTCATTCCAGCAGTTGAACTTTGGCAAAAACTCAGTGAGGATATCTCTCTCTACAAGTCAAGCATTTTCGGAACTTTCTGAAGTTGCATTACATATTGAAAAAATGTACTGGAATGGCTCTTGCCTCTTGGTGGGTATAGTCTATATACCTCGCTTCTGAAACAGAGCGTTCGCTTCATTCAAAGCTTCTAATGCTCCCCAAGAACTTGTTCTCCAAACACAAAATCCAACACTATAACGCCTGAATCAAAATTATAGAATCCTTTACTCAAGAACTCAATAAACTAATTTGTTTCGATACTTCAACTACTCCAGAGAATACGGAAGTCATTATTATGCAATGGTCCACCACAGTTAAGCTGATTTTTGTTAGCAAACCCTGCGATCAACGTTGGGCAGCAACCTCGATAACTGCAAAGAACAACGTTGTACTGGAACGTCGATATCAATGGTTAAACAAGATCTGCAATGAAAATTTTCAGTAATTTGAATCTATGTAAGACGAAATAATCATGTTTTAGCACTGACAAATATGCAGCCAAGTCTTGATTGTTGAAAACGTCCGTGCAGTTAATAAACTCCCAAGTGATCGAACAGTTAACATAACTCAGAGATAGTGCTTTAATTTCCTTAAGCAACAGGGAAGTAAGAATCTCATATTATGGTGCCAAGTCAACTCTGTATAACTCTACACAGTTGTAACCAGTTTCTAACGTGTTTTCTTCTTCGCAGACGGAAGATAAGTCTAGCAGTATAACCCTGCAGCGATCATAGGCAATATGTAAGTGTAATCGACGAAACAGGATGGTCGGTTACACTGTTTTCATTGTGAAACTAAAAATTAATGTAACTAGAGACCGCTCCGAGTCCCACCACAACAACCACAGATAAATTTTACTGACAGTCCGATTATATTATTGGAGAAGGCGATAACAAGATAGACTATTACGGTCGAAAACAAAAATAAAAAATATTTTGTAGCGGAGGCTTTGTGCAGCTTTAATTAATGTTAACAACAGTATTGTGCAATAGACAGCTACGACGGTACGTTTCATTAGGGACCATCGAATTTGGTCTAAAATCAGACCATCATCGATCCCGAAAACCGTCTCAGCTATGCTTTCACGTATATTGCAATAGCAGTTATCAAACGTAGATAGCTCGACCATTGGTATTATCTGTATAGACATTACATTGGTAAAAATGTCTATGAAGTTAAATGGACATAATGGACATGACAAGTTAATGTCAATGACGGAACACTGTACATCCGGAATTGCTATTCCTATTACGCAAGTTCATAGCTGAGATCGTTTTTAGGCTTGATGACGGTCTGATCCTCGACCGAAACATACATTCTCTCATAAAATGTACCGTTATAGCTGTGACTGCATAATGCAGTTCTTTCGAAGAGCATATAAAATGAAAGTAACGTCACTGCTGCAGAAACTGACAGGGCAGAAACAGAATGTAAAAGTTTATAAAGCTAAGATCAATATAACGAAAAAATCGAATAATATCTTACACAAATTCCACTAGAATAAACTCAACGAAAATATAACGAAAACACAAAATTTGATTCCAATAATTCGCTTAATCTACACAGATTAATCGAAGACAAGAATACCAATCACACATCCACAAAATAACAACATAATAGAAAAATAACATGCACAAATTCTTCCAGAATGAACCAAAAGAAAATGTACGCTGCACCTATATAGCCCTAACAAAGACAGCAATACCACACACATCCACATAAAACGACATAATCGATAAATAACACACTGGAACTATTCCATAATAAACCAAAAAATTGTAAACCCACCAAAAAAACAAAAAAAAGAAAAGACGCAGAAGAAAACTCCATATAACTACCACTTTATCGAAAAATAACACACACAAATTCCTCAAGAATAAACAGAACGAAAATAAATTCAAAAATTTGGTATCACACTACAAACGAACGTTAACAGGTCAAAAAGTACCATAGAACAAAACGAATCATACATCAAAAGCGCGAGCCACTGGCAACAACAATAAGAACCCTACAAAACAATCGATTTCATACACGCTCCCCTTCAGCGGCGTCACATTCGAAAAAAAGCAGCCAACTATTAATAAGTTAAAAAATTATGACTAACATTACTACTCGTTCCTCTCAGGACAACTTCTACAATGTACTTAGGTTCACGGCTAACAGCACCGTAGACAATTCTCCCATATTACAAAAATAGCTAATGAATTGCAACAATCAACATGATAAAAATTATAATTAATCACTTCACTCACAAAATTTATCTTCTGCTCTTAAGGCACTGCCTAACCTCACCATCGTATATCGTGCGAAATACAGAAAAAAACAGTTAAATATATGTCAGAAAAAAAGGAACATCAGCCGCTAATAGTTTCTCCATTGATAATATAACCTGTGGCCTCAAGTTACCCCCTCCCCCCAATAAACAACACCATCGTATATCACGACACATTTGCAATAAACAGCATATTTTACAAACTTTATAAATTACATTAGTAACTAACACAAACACAGATAGCATTTAATAACAGACCGCTTACACGCTCTGCAACGTAAAGTCATGACGTCAAGAGGACGTCATGGGTGAAACCACACGGATAGAATCTCATAGAGCACTTGACAAAGTTGTCACTGTTGAACTAAGCTGTTAATTTGAGCATACGTGATGAAAACACATAAACTCAAAAAATTAAGTGTAGAATTCTAACTCTACAAGTAACCACCTGACGTTTGAAACCCCATAAAAAATTAAAACGGTATGCTAATTCACGTTATTACTGTTAAGAACTTCATATTCCGTAATCACACCACACTCCTCCACATGCTTCAATTTTCCAGTACTTCTCCACTAATACACATTCATTTATTAGCTTTTAAGATATTCTTACTCGAGATGACTGTGTATACTCAATAAATATACAAAGGTAAATCAATAGCTCGTACCTACTGCCGGTACGATGCAGCTGGCCTCTGAAGCCGGCGTTCGCTTCGCTGAGAGCTTCTAAAGCTCCTCAAGAACTTTAAAATGTTTCGCTAGATGTGCTCGAAACACAAAATACAACACTGCAATACTTAATTCACAACAGAAGCTTCGTACACTCAATAACTCGCAGAACGAATTCGTATGAATACTTCGAGTACTCTAGAGAATACGGAAGTAATTGCTAGGCAACGGTCCACAATGGTTCAAGTGACTTGGCATTGTTGTTAGCATACACTGTGATGCACATTAAGTAGCAACCCCGGTAACTACAGAGCACATCACTATATAGAGACGTCGATATCCATGGTTAAATAAGAACAGCATTTAAAATTTAAACAATTTAAATCTATGTAAGACGAAATAACCATGTTTTGGGATCGAAAGATATCCAGAAGTATGTAAATAACGAAACCGCCCGAATAGCCTATAGATTCCCATTGGAATTCTTACTTAGCAGTTCGAGGTGCGTGGGAAGAGTAATGAGACTGACAATATTCTGGGGGATCTGGCCGCGCTGTGTTGTTCTACTGCTGTAAAGAACGGTTTGCAATCTCTTCTAGTTGCTGAGTACGCCGTCACATGGTTTTTGAAAGCGCCATCGGGGAAGTTGTGTTTTTGTTGCGTGTTGTAAAAGTGGAAAAGTGTAATTTAGAGCAATGTTATGCCATCCAGTGTTAAACTTGGGGCACCAGCGAGAGTGATCCTCTCAGAATTGAAACAACCCTATGGGGAACATTCCTTATCAGTAGTCCAAGTTTCTGTGTGGCACAAATAATTTCTGGAAGGCCGAGAACACGTTGAAGATGGACCTCGTTCAGGGTAGACCTTCACCTTATAAAATCGACGAAAACGTCGAACGTATGCGTTCTCTTGTGACATCAGACCGGTGTGTAAAAATAAAGATGATGGATGACATGGTTAAACATTTTCAGCAGACATCAAATTTGCATCGAAGTTTTGCACGTGCGATAGATTTATGCCAAACGGTGCCATAAATCCTCACAACTGAGCAGGAGGAGAATGGAAGAAACGTGTGCGTTGTCCTCTTGAGACGGCTGCCCATGGCCACGAATGGTTCAGTTGTATAATGACAGGTTATGCATCCTGAATTTCAAAGTACGATCCTGAGACCAAGTGGCAGAGTGAGGAGTGGAACACTGTGGAATCTCCTCGACTGAAATGAGCTCGAATCATGAAGTCAAAGGCGGAAGCAAAACTGATTTGCTGTTATGACAGATTTGCTTTTTTCCATATAGATTTGTTCATCCAGGACTAACCGTCAAACAGCTGTGTTACAACGATGTCCTGGAAAAGCTCAGGAAAGAGGTGAATCGAGTGAGATCAGACACTTCAGATTGGATGCTGCATCATGATAACGCACCATGCCACGGATTTTTTGACTTCAAAAGGCATTCCTGTTGTTCCACAGTCCCCGCCTCCCCTATTCACAGAAACTTAGTAATTGTGACTTGTTTCTTTTTCCAAAATTGGAAAATGTCTAAAAAGGATGTCATTCTGGGACTCTGGAGAACATTTAAGAGCATGTGACCGACATGGCAAAGGCCCTACCAGTTGAAGGCTTTCTACGCTTCTACCGATACTGAGGAACGACGACTTCGCCGGCCTATAGCTGCCGATGAGAACTAATTTGCAGGAGACATTATTGTCGTTTGAAAGAAATAAAACCTTGGTATATTAGAAATCAGTCTCACTGCTTTTCTCACACGCCTCCTACTCCAAGATATTGATTCACATATCTTGCGTAACATAAGAGAAAAACTCTTTTGTTAAGCTTCCAGCTTCCCTCGATACGATTCAGTGCACTTGCCAGGAGTTCCAAAATAAATTTTTCTTCACACACGGAAAAAAATTCCAGCAACACTAATCTCCAGCATCGCAGGGAGTACGTGTGCGTAATTCACAAGAGAGAAAGATTGCTTACACCGTCATCATTGTGGAACTAAGCAATTAGTTTAATAATACATGATGCATGGGCACGAACTTCGCCAAAAACAAAGTACAGATATCTGCCTCTACATGTAAATGTCCAACCTTTGAAACTGCATAAAAAAGTAAGACAATGTTCTATTTCACACTGCATACCGTTAATAACGGCATGTTCTGAGATGATACCACACTCCAGCACCCGCATCAATTTTCCAGTACTTCTCCGCTATATACTCAGCCATCAACAAGTTTATACGATATTCTAACCGCAAATGATTCTGTATGACAAATAAATAGGTGGTAGTTAAATCAACTGCTCATACCTCTTGCAGCACAACGCAGCTCGCCTCTGAAGCTGGGCGTTCGCTTTTCTGAAAGTTTCTAAAGCTCCTCAAGAACTTTAAAATGTTTCGCTAGATGTGCTCGAAACACAAAATGCAAGACTGCAATACTTAATTCACAAATGAAGCTCCTTACACTCAATAACTCGCAGAACGAATTCGTATGGATACTTCGAGTACTCCAAAGAATACGGAAGTAATTGCTACGGAACGGTCCACAACGGTTTACGTGAGATGGCATTGTTGTTTACATACCCGAGATCCTCCCCTTTTAGCTGAGTGGTCAGCGCGACGTAAGTCATACCTAATGACCCGAGTTCGATTCACGGCTGTGTCGGGAGACTTTCTCCGCTCAGGGACTGGGTGTTGCGTTGCCCTTATCATCGTTATTTCATCCCCATGGACACTCAAGTCGCCGAAGTGGCGTCAACTCAAAAGACTTTCACCAGGGGAATGGGAGGCCCTAGCCACACGGCATTTCCATTTTATCAGCAAACCGAAATCCCAGTAAAGCAATATCGTTTAGCAACGTGGATATAAATGTTAGACAACCACTGAAACAAAATATTATATAAGTCAATTGTACATTTCAACTTTTCATAATATAGCATCGAAGCATAACGACGTCGAATGCTGATGCCCTCGATCCCGCTTTTAGTCATGTATTGAAATGTTATGGCACGCGTAAAAATTGATTCCTTCAGCGCATGTGACTTCCACCAGATTCGACGTCCGCTTGTGTGATTCCACTAATTGTTTCCCAGTGTAGTGATTTTCTATATTGAAACCTGGTTGTCAAGGGAAGGCCGTAATCATTTACTATTGGTTGCCTTTAACAGTTACACACATTTATTATTAAAGAAGTAGTTCCAGACTCAACAATAAATTAAAAAATATCACGCTTTATTAATGAAAGCACAAACGACAGTGTAAATAATAGTGTTTTCAGTGCGTTACAATTTAGCAAATCACCATAAAATCCTGATACTGATAACGTTTAAAAAGAAAAAAACAAGGCACTGTGATGATGACTGAAGGCCTTACACTCCAAGAAAGACAGTAAATTAAGAATGTTTAAGAACTCGCTGCAATTACAACTTACAGGTATTGAAATATTAAAAGTAAGAGCCCACAAACACAGTAGAAGGTATCAGACGCCACGAATGGCAGAAAATAAGGTTTTAAGGCTTACTGCTAAAACAGAAATATCGAATTAATTTTTCAGAGCAAATGACCATAATCATGACTGAAGGCCTTACACGCCAGGAACGGCAATCATATAAAAAATTTAGAAACGTACTGTAAAACAGCAAATAAAAGGAAAGGTTAATTAAAAGAAACAAGCAATTGACCACGAAACAGGTGAAATAATATGATGGTAATCTTGTAACACAACCCTTACACTGATACAGTCTGGCCTGCAACGGAGGGTGGAAACCTACAAACAGCACCAACGCGAGCACCAGCACGGCTCATATACCCTTCGATTAATCTCCTCATCGCGAAAATGGAAGACTTGCCAATGGGACGGATCACATGTCTCACACATATTTTTATTGGCCTCGTCCATGTTTTTACTACTTTGTCAATACAATCAAATTATAAATTGAACGAGTGTCCTTTTTACACAGAGTAATCCATTGATAGTGTCTGGCCACATATCTCAAAAAATAAGCATCAAACGAAAAAAACTACAAAGAACGAAACTCGTTTAGCTTGAAGGGGGAAACCAGAGGGCGCTATGGTTGGCCCGCTAGATGGCGCTGCCATAGGTCAAACGGATATCAACTGCGTTTTTTAAATAGGAACCCCCATTTTTATTACATATTCGTGAAGTACGTAAAGAAGTATGAATGTTTTAGTTGGACCACTTTTTTCGCTTTGTGATAGATGGCGCTGTAATAGTCACAAACGAATAAGTACGTGGTATCACGTAACATTCCGCCAGTGCGGACGGTATTTGCTTCGTGATAGATTACCCGTGTTAAAATGGACCGTTTACCAACTGTGGAAAACGTCGATATAGCGTCGATGTATGGCTATTGTGATCAAAATGTCCAATGAGCGTGTGCTATGTATGCTGCTCGGTATCCTGGACGACATCATCCAAGTGTCCGGACCATTCGCCAGATAGTTGCGTTATTTAAGGTAACAGGAAGTGTTCAGCCACATGTGTAACGTCAACTACGACCTGCAACAAATTATGAAGCCCAAGTAGGTGTTTTAGCTGCTGTCGCCGCCTAACCGCACATTAGTAGCAGACAAATTGTGCGAGAATCGGGACTCTCAGAAACGTCGGTGTTGAGAATTCTACATCAACATTGATTGCGCCCGTACCATATTTCTATGCACCAGGAATTGCATAGCGACTACTTTGAACGTCGTGTACAGTTCTGCCACTGGGCACAAGAGAAATTACGGGACGATGACAGATTTTTTGTACTCGTTCTATTTAGCGATGAAGCGTCATTAACCAATAGCGGTAACGTAAAACGGCATTATATGCACTATTGGGCAACGGAAAATCCACGATGGCTGCGACAAGTGGAACATCAGCGACCTTGGCGGGTTAATGTATGGTGTGGCTTTATGGGAGAAAGGATAATTGGCCCCCATTTTATCGATGGCAGTCTGAATGGTGCAATGTATGCTGATTTCCTACGTAATGATCTACCCATGTTACTGCAAGATGTTTCACAGCATGACAGAATGGCGATGTACTTCCAACATGATGGATGTCCGGCACAATCTCACGTGCGATTGAAACGGTATTGAATACCGTATCTCATGACAGGTGGATTCGTTGTCGAAGCACCATACCGTGGCGCGCACGTTCACCGGATCTGACGTCCCCGGATTTCTTTCTGTGGGAAAAGTTGAAGGATATTTGCTATCGTGATCCACCGACAACACCTGACAACATGCGTCAGCGCATTGTCCATGCATGTGCGAACATTACGGAAGGCGAGCTACTCGCTGTTGAGAGGAATGTCGTTACACGTATTGCCAAATGCATTGAGGTTGACGGACATCATTTTGAGCATTTATTGCATTACTGTGGTATTTACAGGTAATCACGCTGTGACAGCATGCGTTCTCAGAAATGATAAGTTCACAAGGGTACATGTATTACATTGGAATAACCGAAATAAATTGTCCAAACGTACCTACATTCTGTATTTTAATTTAAATAACTTACCTGTTACCAACTATTCGCCTAAAATTGTGAGCCATATGTTTGTGACTATTACAGCGCCATCTATCATAAAGCGAAAACAGGGGTCCAACAAAAAAATTCATATTTCATTACGTACTACACGAATATGTAATAAAACTGGTGGTTCCTAATTCAAAAAACGCAGTTGATATCCGTTTGACCTATGGCAGAGCCATTTAGCAGGCCAACCATAGGGCCATCCGGATTCCCCCTTCAAGTTTCGTTCTTTGTAGTTTTTTCGTTTGACACTTATTTCATAAGATATTTGGCCCAGTCACAATCATTGGACCACCATGTATATTTTTATTGAAGTTCTCCTAAAAAGAATCATTTTAAAAGGCGAACTTCCAAATAAGCTAGGCTGGGTTTGAGAACAGAGGACCAACATGCTGCCTTGAAAGGTACTCTTCCGTTCTGGAACTTTTCCTTGAATTCCCAGGCGGAAGGATACTAGCCGGAAGGTAAGATGCTGCATAGATTCTCCGTAAGGTCACCAATGCGATGTCGAGGCAGGTGTGGAGGCAGTGGAGGGAGGAAGTCTCCTTGTCACCGAGTCCTGCCTGCTGTTTCGACGTCCTAGGCTACCAACTTCAGGTCAAGCTAGATAAGATCACAGCTGGAGCAAATCGTAACTATAGGTACCTGTCGTTTGATGAGATTAGAAAAGTCTACATTTCAACAACATTGGTTTGTAGCATTATGTTACAGTCTGTTAAGCAGAAAATCTCCAGCTCACTTTCCATTGCCACCATACCGTCATATCACTCAGTTATCCTTTCAAAGCGGACGTTTTACAATACAGTGCTGCGCAGTGGAGAGCTTCACTCTTATCACTATGAGTGCATATTCACGTTGGAAAGCAACAAGTAATTTTTAACGTTATCAATGTTAGACGATCTGTTTCAAAACTAATGAAATTATAAATAGTTTTATCATTTCAAATTTGTTCGGTGGTTCAGAAAGTAAGTATCGGTCTAGGCCACAGTGTTGTAACCGAGGTTTGTCAGAAGCATTTTTTTTTTTTTTTACATTTACCAGTTATTTCAAGTTCCACAATGATTTCTGTTAATGTGATAAATTCGAGGTTAGTCTATAGCTTGAATTCCATGTTAAACTGCAGAGCCACCTGTAACAGACCCGCTAAATCAATTACAAGAATGGAGGAAGCAACACTACCAAACTACTACGGTGTTCGAACCAGCTTTCGTATTGATGATTCGAGTTTTACTATTACATTTATACATTACATCGATTATCCTTGTATACTTCAGTAATATTTTTAAATACATTTGAGTGATTAGCTGAGTATACACTCCTTTCCCCTCAGAGCAAAGGTATAAAATTACGCTAAACAAAATCCCCTTCTTTTGAGATTAAATAACACAATGGGATTATGTGTTAGATAATACTCTGGAAAGTATAAATAAAAATTTTATTCCTTATCTTCTTTTTTCTAAAGACATTAAATCTGTCGTACAAGACATACTGTTGTCGTTGTTATGGTTTTCAGTCCGAACATTAATTTGATGCTGCTCTCCCCCCCCCCCCCCCCCCTACTCTCACATAGCTGCAAAACTACTGTAAATTGCATCCAGAAAAACCGGTTGTTGTCTCAGGTAGGGTCCTATCAACCAATCCCAGATATATCCTGGTATAAAAAATGTGGAAGCTAAATACATTATCTGTCACCTAAAGGGCCACTATTTTTTTTTTCTCAGATGTCGATGTCCGAAACTTCATGTCATAGCTGCCAAAAGGCAGCAGTGTCTGACGACGCAATAAATGCATCAGTTTCTCTTTAAGGGGACCTGGACGTGCATGGGCTGCATTTTCATAGCTCGCTCTCAGTGCACATTACTCAACGAATAACATTAACTCAAGCTGTATAAGTATATTTATTAAAATATCTCCTACAGTTTAAGAATTACAGTATTTTGCCTAATAGGTGTTTTTGTAATACACTTCCCATTCAGGTACCATTTTCTGGTCCATCGTCAGTCTAATAGCTTTCAGACTGTGACAGACCGCTGTCAACATTCATAGGAACACATTATGCATCTCGTTTTGTAGTTTGGAGTATATCTGAGGAAATAGGAAAAGCCTTATTACACCACATTATTATTTTGTCTAAAAAATACCGCTAAAATTATATACAGAATGACAAACATAGATCATTTCTGCGATGTATTACGCACAATACAAAGATGCTATCCCATTCTTCACTTGAGGGAAATTTGGTGAACATGGATGAAATCATTGAGAAGTTATATGTACCTAATGTTCTGAAAACGTAGTTTCGAGAAAATGTGATAAGAATATTCACAGTGTTTTTGACGCACCGTATGCCTCTTTCAGAACATTCCAGCAGCATAATCTTCCTGGCCAGCTGCTTCTTTATCATCTGTAGACTTCTCAGGGGCCTTTTCCTTACACTGGCTTCCACTGCTTCAACTACTCGCTGACAATCTATGGCAGTCAGAGCAGCTATCCTATTATTTGCTGGCTTGATGCCTAATTTGTCCAGCCGGCCGAAGTGGCCGTGCGGTTAAAGGCGCTGCAGTCTGGAACCGCAAGACCGCTACGGTCGCAGGTTAGAATCCTGCCTCGGGCATGGATGTTTGTGATGTCCTTAGGTTAGTTAGGTTTAACTAGTTTTAAGTTCTAGGGGACTAATGACCTCAGCAGTTGAGTCCCATAGTGCTCAGAGCCATTTGAACCTAATTTGTCCATTACTTTTATCCTGATGGTTACACCATCATTGAAACACATGACAGCATCCATCGCACCAATCTAGAGTACTGCCAATCCAACAAAACTCCTTCACTACTTTAAGTGTCTCATTTCCTAATCTAATTTCCTCAGCATCACCCAACTTAATTCGACTACAATCCATTATACTCGTTTTGCTTTTGTTGATGTTCGTCTTACACCCTCCTTTCAAGACACTATCCATTCCGTTCAACTGCTCTTCCAAGTCCTTTGCTGCCTCTGACAGAATTACAATGTCATCGGCGAACATCGAAGTATTTATTTCTTCTCAATGGATTTTAATTTCTACTCCGCATATTTCTTTTGTTTCCTATACTGCATGTTCAATATACAGATTGAATAGCATCGGGGAGAGGCTACAACTCTGTCTCACTCCCTTCCCAACCACTGCTTCCCTTTCATGTCCCTCGACTCTTATAACTGCCATCTGGTTTCTGTACAAATTGTAAATAGCCTTTCGCTCCCTGTATTTTACCTCTGCCACCCTCAGAATTTGAAAGAGAGTATTCCAATCAACATTGTCAAAAGCTTTCTCTACATATACAAACGCTAGAAATGTAGGTTTGCCTTTCCTTCATCTTTCTTCTAAGATAATTTGTGAGGTCAGTATTGCTTCACGTGTTCCAGTATTTCTACGGAATCCAAACTGATCTTCCCTGACGGTGGCTTCTACCAGTTTTCCATTCGTCTGTAAAGAATTCGCGTTAGTATTTTGCAGCTGTGACTTATTATACTGATAGTTCGGTAATTTTCACATCTGTCAACACCTGCTTTCTTTGGGATTGGTATTATTATATTCTTCTTGAAGTCTGAGGGAATTTCGCCTGTCTCATACATCTTCCTCACCAGATGGTAGAGTTTTGTCAGGACTGGCTCTTCCAAGGCTATCAGTAGTTCTAATGGAATGTTGTCTACTCCAGTGGCCTTGTTTCGACTTAGGTCTTTCAGTGCTCTGTCAAACTCCTCACGCAGTATCGTATCTCCCATTTCATCTTCACCTGCATCCTCTTCCATTTCCATAATATTGTCCTCAAGAACATCGGCCCTGTCTAGACACTCTATATACTCCGTCCACCTTTCCGATTTCCCTTCTTTGCTTATAACTGGGCTTCCATCTGAGCTCTTGATATTCATGCAAGTGGTTCCCTTTTCTTCAAAAGCTTCTCTAATTTTCCTGTAGGCAGTATCTATCTTACCCCTAGGGACATAAGCCTCTACATCCTTACATTTGTCCTCTAGCCATCCCTGCTTAGCCATTTCGCACGTCCTGTCGATCTCATTTTTGAGAGGTTTCTATTCGTTTTTGCCTGCTTCATTTACTGCATTTTTATATTTTCTCCTTTCATCGATTAAATTCAGTATCTCCTCTGTTACCCAAGGATATCTACTAGCCTTCGTCTTTTTACCTACTTGATAGTCTGCTGCCTTCATTATTTTATCGCTCAAAGCTACCCATTCTTCTGCTACTGTATTTCTTTCCCCCATTCCTGTCAATTGTTCCCTTATGCTCTCCCTGAAACTCTGTACAACCTCTGGTTCTTTCAGTTTATCCAGATCCCATCTCCTTAAATTCCCACCTTTTTGCAGTTTCTTCAGTTTTAATCTACAGTTCATAACCAATAGATTGTGGTCAGAGTCCACATCTGCCCCTGGAAATGTCATACAATTTAAAACCTGGTTCCTAAATCTCTCTCTTACCATTATGTAATCTATCTGAAACCTTCCAGTATCTTCAGGGTTCTTCCATGTGTACAGCCTTCTTTGATGATTCTTGAACCAAGTGTTAGCTATGATTAAGTTATGCTGTGTGCAAAATTCTACCAGACGGCTTACTCTTTCATTTCTTAGCCCTAATCCCTATTCACCTACTACGTTTCCTTCCCTTCCGTTTCCTGCTCTCGAATTCCAGTCGCCCATGACTATTAAATTTTCGTCTCCCTTCACAAATTCAATAATTTCTTTTAGCTCATCATATATTTCATCACTTTCTTCATCATCTGCAGAGCTAGTTGGCATATAAACTTGTACTACTGTAGTGGCTGAGCGGTTCTGGCGCTACAGTCTGGACCCGCGCTACCGCTACAGTCGCAGGTTCGAATCCTGCCTCGGGCAGGGATGTGTGTGTTGTCCTGAGGTTAGTTAGGTTTAAGTAGTTCTAAGTTCTAGGGGACTTATGACCTCAGCAGTTGAGTCCCATAGTGCTCAGAGCCATTTTTCTTTTTGTACTACTGTAGTAGGCGTGAGCTTCGTGTCTATCCCGGCCACAACAATGCGTTCACTACGCTGCTTGTAGTAGCTTACGCGCACTCCTAGTTTTTATTCATTATTGAACCTACTCCTGCATTACCCCTATTTCATTTTGGATTTATAACCATGTATTCACATGACCAAAAGTCTTGTTCCTCCTGCCACCGAACTTCACTAATTCCCACTATATCTAACTTTAACCTATCCATTTCATTTTCTAAATTTTATAACCTACCTGACCGATTAAGGGATCTGACATTCCACGCTCCGATCCGTAGAACGCCAGTTTTCTTTCTCCTGCCCATAGAGCACCAAATGTTCTCAATAGCGGAGAGATCTGAAGACCTTTCTGACCAAGGTAGAGTATGGCAATCACGAAGACAGTTAGTAGATAACCTTCCAGTGTGCGGGTGGACATTATCTTGCTGAAATGCAAGTCCAAGATGCCTTGCCATGAAGGGCAAAAAATATCGTCAACGTACCGCTGTGCTGTAAGGGTGCAGCGGTTTACAACGGAAGTGGCCTTGCTATGAAATGATATCCCACCCCAAGATATCATATCTGGTTGTCGGACTGTATGGTGGCCAACAGTCACATTGGTAGCCCACTTTTATCTGGGGCGTCTTGAGATACATCGTGGCTGATCGTCGGGGCTCAGCTAGAAGCCAGAATCATCACTGAAGACAATTCTGCTCCAGCCAACGCTCTACCAGGCCGAATGTACCCAGCACACTGCGAACCACCTTCTGGTTGTACATAGGTCGATGGTGGTCGCCTCTCTAGTTCACCCGTACTTATAAACTCTGTGTTCGGCGATGGTCCGCTCATTTTTGCCAGCATCGTTAAATAGTTGCGTGGTCTCCTATTCAAATGTCGATCGATTGGCCAATTACTCCAACCAGCTTCTTTGAACTCAACTACATTTCTTCTTTCAAATACTGTCATCTGCTGACATTGTCCACGAGCCTGTTTGCAAGGCATAGTTACTGTCAAACTGAGTACACGGAATGAAATCCTCAAATAATTTATGCGCTGGTATCATCATGAACCCTGTTTACTATTCTTGCCAGGTGTGCGGTGACATTGTGCTCCAGCAGTCACACATTCATTCATCGGTCGCCGAAGCTTGCAGTTCTTCATTTTCCGTCGATACCTCTGTGAATAATCATTTGTGACCAATTTGAGTCGTTTTCGTGTCTAAGACTGTATATTAGATGTTACGAACGAAAGACAAGCGGAATTCTTATAATAAACGTTTTGAATCAGAAATGTGTGCTAGTTACTGTCTACGACTCACTGAAAATGGTTATTTTAAAGCATTCAATTAGGCTCGTTTTCAGTCGTATTACAATGATAATGTCATCGTTGTGTACATGAAATACCTTTATGACGACGTGAACTCTGATGAGGACACTTATAATAATGTGTCTGAATTTTGGTGTAGGAACAGCTGCCATTCTCCGTCAAATAATGAAACCAGATACGTTAGTGGTATTGGACGTTGAAGTTTGGATCAAAGTAGACTTTTTAACTCATATCAACAGTAGTCCATTGGGTGCAGGTTGGACGTTGGGCAGGCCAATCGATTTCTGCCATGGTACATAAAACAGCTAAAAACACAAGACATAGTAGAAAACATTGGATATCAAAGGAGATATTGGACATATTTGATTAAACAAAAAAATATAAAAATGCAGAAAATGAAGTAAGCAAAAGGGAATAAAGACGTCTAAGGAATGAGACGGACAGAAAGTGTACAATGGATAGGTTGGAATGACTAGAGAACAAATGCAAGCCCATAGAAACATGTGTAACTAGGGGAAAGGTATCTACCGCCTATAAGAAAATCAAAGAGAGCTTTGAATATAAGAAAACCAGCTGCATGAAATCGAGAGCTCAGATGGGAAGGCAAGGAAAGGAAACCGGAAAGGTGGAAGGAGTATATCCACATCTACACGTACATGCATACTCTGCCAATCACATTTAAGTCCCTGGCAGAGGGTTCAACGAACCACATTCACAATTCACTATTATTCCAATCTCGTATAGCGCGGGGAAAGAATGAATACCTATATCTTTCCGTACGAGCTCTGACTTCCCTTATTTTATTGTGGTGATCGTTCCTCCCGATGTAGGTCTGTGTCAACAAAATATTTTTGCATTCGGAGGAGAAAGTTGGTGATTGGAATTTCGTGACAAGGTTTCGTCGGAACGAAAAACGCTTTTCTTTTAATGATTTCCAGCCTAAACCCAGTATCACTTCTGTGACACTCTCTCCCACATTTTGCGATAATACAAAACGTGCTGCCTTCCTTTGAACATTTTAGATGTACTCCGTCAGTCCTATCTGGTAAGGATGCCACACCGTGTAGCAGTATTGTGCAAGAGGACGGACAAGTGTGGTGTAGGCACTCTCCTTAGTAGGGCTGTGTCTTTCCAATGAAACACAGTCTTTGGTTAGCCTTCCCCACATTTTCTATGTGGTCTTTCCAATTTAAGATGTTCGTAATTGTAATTCCTAGGCTTTTAGATTATACTGATTTATAGTGTAACCGAAGTTTAACGAGTTCCTTTTAGCACTCATGTGGATGACCTCACACTTTTCGTTATTTAGGGTCAACTGCCACTTTTCGTACCATTGAGATATTTTTTCTTCTAAATCGTTTTGCAGTTTGCTTTTGTCTTCTGATGACTTTATTAGTCGATAAACGACAGCATCATCTGCAAACAACCGATGACATCTTCTCAGATGGTCTCCAAAATCGTTTATATAGATAAGGAACAGCAAAGGGCCTATAATAGTACCATGGGGAACGCCAGAAATCACTTCTGTTTTACTCGATGACTTTCCGTCAGTTACTACGAACTGTGACCTCTCTGACAGGAAATCACAAATCCAGTCACATAACTGACACGATATTCCATAAGCACGCAATTTCACTACGAGTCGCTTGTGTGGTACAGTGTCGAAAGCCTTAAGGAAATCCAGAATTACGGAATCGATCTGATATCCCTTGTCAATAGCACTCAGCACTTCATGTGAATAAAGAGCTAGTAGTGTTTCACAGGAACGATTTTTTTAAGGACATGTTGACTGTGTGTTACTAAATCGTTTCCTTCGAAGTAATTCATAATGTTCGAACACAATATATGTTCTAAAATCCTGCTGCACATCGACGTTAACCTAATGAACCTGTAATTTAGTAGATTACTCCTACTACCTTTCTTGATTATTGATGTGACCTGTGCAACTTTCCGGTCTTTGGGTACGGATCTTTCGTCGAGCTAACGGTTATATATGATTGTTAAGTATGGAGCTAATAGATCAGCATACTCCGAAAGGAACATAACTGGTATACAGGCTGGGCCAGAAGACTTGCTTTTATTAAGTGATTTAAGTTGCTCCACAACTCCGAGGATATTTACTTCTACGTTACTCATGTTGGCAGCTGTTCTCGATTCGAATTCTGGAATATTTACTTCGTATTCTTTTGTGAAGGTATTTCGGAAGGCTGTGTTTAGTAACTCTGTTTGGCAGCACTGTCTTCGACAGTATCTCCATTTGCTATCGCGCAGAGAAGGCATTGATTGTTTCTTGCCGCTAACATACTTCACATCTGACCCGAATCTCTTTGGATTTTCTGCCAGGTTTCGAGACAAAGTTTCGTTGTGGAAACTGTTATTGGCATCTCGCATTGAAGTCCACGCTAAATTTCGAGCTTCTGTAAAAGATCACCAATCTTGGAGATTTTGCGCCTTTTTAAATTTGCCATGTTTCTTTCGTTGTTTGTGCAATAGTGTTCTAACCCGTTTAGGGTACCAAGGAGGATCAGCTCCATCGTTTGTTAATTTATTTGGTGTAAACCTTTCAATTGCTGCCGATGCTATTTTTTGAATTTAAGCCAGATGTGGTCTCCACTTATATTATTAATTTGGAATGAGTGGAGATTGTCTCTCAGGAAGGCCTCGAGTGAATTTTTACCTGCTTTCTTGAATAGGTAAATTTTTCGCTTATTTTTCGAGAATTCGGGGATTTCAGTAATCTCTGAATCGGTTTTGATGCTCGTTATTAACTCAGGATTATTTTTTGCTAAGAGGTCAAGTGTGTGTTCACAACTATTAACGTGGTGTCATGAACTAACTGCTCGAAATAATTTTCAGAAAATGAGTTTAGGACAATTTCGGATGATATTTTATGCGTACCCCTGGAATAAAACTCGTATTTTCCACAAACACATTGAGGGTAGATTAAAGTCACCACGAACTATTATCGTATGAGTCGGGTAAGTGTTTGAAATCAAATTCAAGTTTTCTTTGAACCTTTCAGCGACTGTATAATCTGAATTGGGAGGTCGCTAAAAGGATCCAGTTATTATTTTATTCGGGTTACCAACGATGACCTCTTCCCAAATTAACTCACAGGAAGGATCCGCCCAGTCCATGCCACCTGTGTGGCCGCCTCCTGCTTATAGAGGACACCTGACCTCTTTAGCAGAACCCGAAACCCAACCACACTTTGGCGCAAGTCGTGGAATCTGCAGCCTACACGGTCGCAGAACCGTCGGAGCCTCTGATTCAGACCCTCCACTCGGCTCTGTACCAGAAGTCTGCAATCGGTTCTGTCGACTATGCTGCAAACGGTCACCTCTGCTTTCATCTTGCAAGCAAGACTGTCAGCCTTTACCACTGCTGTTAGCCGCTCGAAACCAGAGAGACTCTCTTCTGATCCAAAGTGACACACATCATTGGTAGCGACGTGAGCAACCACCTGCAGTTTGCTGCACCATGTGCTCATCACGACATCTGCGAGGACCCTTTCCACAACTGGAATGACTCCACCCGGTATGCACATGGAGTGCACATTGGTTTTCTTATCCTCCTTGTCAGCCAAGTCCCTGAGCTGCCCCATAAGGCGCCTAACGTTCGAGCTAACAACTACCAATAATCTCACCCTCTGCGACTGCCTGGATCTTGGAGCCTGAGTGGTTTCCTGTGATACAGGACAGGCGACAGCATCTGGCTCAACGACAATGTAAGCCACAGACAGCACCTGGAACCTGTTTGTCAGGCAGACTGGGGAGGCCTTACGTGCGGCCGCCTGGGAAGTCTTTCTCCGCCTGTTACGTCCTGGGGCGACCTCCCACTCGACCGCAGGTGAGTTGTCAGCCTCTGTGCGAGCAGTAAGTGGGTTGGTCACCGGTGAGGACCGTGCTGGACGTCCGTTGGATCCCCACGGCCGGCCCACAACAGAGGTGGCCATCCACTGCAGCCTCAAGCTGTGTAGTCGAAGCCATCACAGCATTAAGCTGAGAGCGAAGTATCACCAACTCGGCTCGCAGCCCCACGCAACAATCGCAGTCCCTGTCCATACCAAAAACCGTCGAAAAGTAAACGATGCAGATAAACGGACTATCGGCAGGTGCTCCACAAATCTACTGTAGACCCTGAGGAAAACGCACGAACTGTGTCTAGTAATACTCAGATATTCAGGAACCTAACTACCGAAGCACTCAGGTGAAACTAAATAATTTGTCCCTGATTACGAACTTTTAATACGTCACAAAATCGGTTTACTTTGTGACGCAAACGAAAACGCGAGAAATGTGCCTATTAGATATTAAAATTTAACGCAGAAGCCCAAACTAAACTATTAATCAGTTACTTCCCTGTTGCTGCGTCTGTCGGATATGGCGAGAAGAATTTGACCCAGCACTGGAAGATCTAAGTCGACACACGGACCATGGAGTTGACGACAATCCGTGTGTGCTTCTAACATCCTCCGGAGAGTCAGCCATGACTTAACTACTCCATCTCCTATGCAAGAAGTATGAGACAGAGAAATTAACCTCACACTTCAAGAACAATTTAATAATTCCAATCTCAAAGGGTGCAGGTGTTGAAAGGTGTGAATGTAACCGTATAATCGGCTTAATAACACACGATTGCAAAATATTGACATAAATTATTTAGAGAAGAATGGAGAAACTAGTAGATGTTGACTTCGGGAAATGTCAGATTGGTTTCCGCAGAAGTCAAGGAGCACGCGAGGTAATACTTACGCTATGACTTACCTTAGAATACAGGTTAAGGGAAGGCCAACTTTTGTTTATAGCTCCTGTATACTTAAAAAATGCTTTTGTCAGTGTTGGCTGTCATCTACTCTTTGAAATTCTGGAGATAATGGAGGTAAAGTAGAGGGACCCAGGGCTTATTTACAGCTTGCACAGAAACCAAATGGCAGCAAATGGGTATGAAAGGGAAACAGTGGCAGAGAAAGGGAGGAGACAGCGTTGTAGCATATCCCTGGTGTTATTCAATCCGTACGTTAAGGAGACTGTGAATGAAGTCAAGGAGAAATTTGTTGAAGGACTTACAGTTCAGGGAGAAAAAGTTCGAGGTTTGCTGCAAACAGTGAACTTTTCTCGGAGACGGGAAAGGTCTTGGAAAAGCAATTGAATGGATAGGCAATGTGTTAGAAGTTGGATGTAAGATGAACATCAAGAAAAACAACACAAGTGTAATGGAATTCAGGAGAATTAATTCAGGGCATGCTGAGGGAAGTAGGAACTGAGTTACTTAGGGTAGTAGATGACTTTTACTATTATGGCAGTGATATAACAGATTATGACCAAAGAAGGAAGGATATGAAATATATACCGGCAATGTTAATAAAAGGGTGTCTGAAGAAGAGAAATTTGTTAATACCGTTTGTAGATTTAAATGCTGAAAGTCTCTTCTGATAGTTTTTGTCTGGAATGTAGCCATGTACGAAAATGAACAGTGGACATAAAGAGTTCACACAAGAAGGGAATTGCGCCTTTGAAATGTGTTACTGTAGCATAACGCTGAACATTAAATGGGTAGATCACGTAACTAATGAGGAAGTACTGAACATAAATTGGGAGAAAAGAAATATGTGTCATAACTTGACTAAAAGGAGGAAGAGCTTGACAGGACATATTCTGAAACGTCGAGTAAAAATTAGTGAAGGAAACCAAGAGATGAATACAGTAACCAAGTATATAAGTAGCAGTGGTTGTTCGAAGATGCAGACGCTTGCCCAAGATAGAGTACCGTGGAAACCCACATCAAACGAGTTTTCGGACTGTAGACCGCAACAGCAACAATTTTGCCTATGCATTTACGTTCATACAGAACACCACAAGCCACCTTATGGTGGGCCGTACCATGCACAATTACCAGATATTTCATGTAATATTCCATTCGCAAACTGAGCTGGGGAAAAAAGACTATCAATGTAATGCACATTTGTGGCAGTAGAATCGTTCTCAGTCAGTTGTAAATATCTGTTCTCTAAAGTGTCTCGTAAGTGTTTAGTGAAACGAACGTCGTCTTCCCTTAGGAATTCCCATTGCGTTTACAAAACATCTCTGAAACACTTGCCAGTTGATCGAATCTACCGTCAACAAATCTAGCAGCAAGACTCTGGACTTCTTCGATGATTGCGTTTAATGCGACCAGCTGAGTTTCCCAAACACTCGAGCAATACTCAAGAACTGGTTACTCTTCTGTTCTACTCGCAGTCTCCTTTCTAGAAGAGCTACGCTTTCCTAATACTGTCTCAGTAAACAAAAGCCTTCCCTACTGCAGTCCTTAAATGTTTGTTATATTTCATTTCGCTGTGTAACAATTCTCCTACATATTTAATCCACGTGATTGTGTCAAGTAGGTCAACATAAATTCCAGTTTAGTTTAATTGAATTTATTTGAAAGATTTTAAGACCTGTTATCTGGAAACTCTAACAGGTCGTACATATTCGTTAATCATGGTGACATACAATGTTTTAAGTTGCGTAGGTAGTAGCAAATCATGTTGACAGCAATCTTCGGTGATACTAATGTAGAAATAAAGCCGGATATTTGAAAGATAATAATAAGTTTAAATAATTAACATTAAATAAAGGGCATTATTAACTGAGGATCCAAGTGAATGACTTCCATCTTATATTACAAGATACGTTACTAGCAGCCTCGGAAGAGCTTGAGGTTTTTCGATTAACTCCAACTTTACTTACTTCTAAACCTATTCTTGCTACACTATTCTATATCGCTAACAGTGGTATGTGTGTGTCTCGGCAGTCCTCGATTGTACGCATACCCGTGTGGGTGGCCTTTGCATTCTTTCTCTTCTTTCCTTTTTACTTTTCTGTTATTGTTAGCATATCGCAGTCTAACTGTCTGCAGTCTCTCTCTACCTGAAAAAAAGAGACTCTGAGAATGACATGACCAGCCGAACCTTCCTCTCCACAGAAACAGACTGATGTGTTGCTACGTCCCAGTCGAAGCACATGGTTTAGGTATGGATCGCGACCTGTTAACAGCTGCATCATACCTCGAGTAGGCGCAGCGTCGCACAGTTTGGGCCTGTTCCTAGTGCTTGGTAATACGCTATAAACACGCCTTGCCGTACTGCTAGTGTCCCAGTCAGACTACCAATCATCTAAATTCTGGGCTCTTAAATGTCGTTTATTAATAACGTGTGTTCCGGTTCCAAATGGTTCAAATGGCTCTGTGCACTATGGGACTTAACATCTCAAGTCATCAGTACCCTTGGACTTAGAAACTGCTTCAAACTAACTAACCTAAGGACATCACGCACATCCATGACCGATGCAGCATTCGAACCTGCGACCGTAACGGTCGCGTGCTTCCAGACTGAAGCGCCTAGAACCGCTCGGCCACTATGTGTTCCTGTGTTTTCATACACGTGATCATATTGCTCACGGTCCGTCCAAAAGATTGCTGACCTGTAACGTAGTACGATATCCATCCGGCATATCCCGAGGATTACCAGTAAACCTCCGATCGGTACAAAAGCCCCCTGTGATCCTCAGAATACCCTCCGCTGAATTCGTCCCATATTGTTTTGTAGCTGCCTAATCTAAGACGAGGTGCCCAGCCGCTGGCAGCGAAGTTGACTATGGCGTTGAAGATAGCTTCGTAGTATCATCGCACCACACGCAACGGTAATTTATCGTCAGCACTGCCGGCACGGACAATCTTGTGTATAATTATGGCCACTTTCTGAGTAACAGATTTTACGTGTTCTACAATGTTTCTTTTCTCGTTTAGAAGAGTGCCTAAATATTTATAAACAGTGCTGCCTTAAACAAATATTCCTTCACATGCCAGGGAACGATTTCTGGCAAGAGAAAGCCTTCCTTTCTCAAACATGTATGTGGTTTTATAAACACCTACACTTAGTTTGTTCCTCTTACAACAATGCTGCATCCGAATAAGCACATGTTTCATCTTTTCCTCCAGTCTCCCCCTGGAGTATAGAAACAACTACTAGAATGTCATCTGGTTATGCAACAACAGCTACAATAACATATAACCTGTATAGTAGATGTAATATGGGTTCAGTACCAAGATCTCAGAACAGTGGACCACTTATGGAGCCTTGAGGACAGCCTTGGTAGGCTTTTTGATTACCTTTCTCTGCTCCGCAAGCCATGGACGTTACAGTAATTAAAAAAGCCCTTGTACACACATTTTCGGACCCTGAGAGCTATAAGGCATACGAACGTCGCAGGCCACCAAAGACTGTCGAATTCTCCTGCAGTGTCAGTCATTGGCGTGACTGCAAACTTCGCTGTCGAATTTTATACACTCTGAAGAAATCTATTAGTCGCTTCACCTATAGACTTTTCTGAAGCCATATTGACACTGGTTGAGACGCAAGAGGTCTCTGCGCGCCTGCAACCGTTCACAGAGCAGACGTTGCTGAACTTTTGCCGAGACGTTTAATAAGCAAACAGGTCCATAGCTTTTCGGTAATGCCGCTTTTTTATCGTTCCTTTTTCGTTCATTACTGGTTTAGCTGGTTTCCATATTTCCCGGATTCTACCTTTTCGTAAAGCCTCGTATAGGAATGCTGTTAAATCTAGCACTATCTGTGGACCTACCATCGGCACGGATTCAGAGTATACGCCATCCAGACCAGGTGCGTTTGGAGTTTCGAGCTTCTTAATTGCGACAGCAATTTCTTCTTGACCAGACCGTATCACCAACATCTGATTGTCATTTTCGTTATTTACTGCATTTATAAGTTGTGCGTGTATCTCAGCGTCTGTGTTATCGTCAGGAGGCTGGGCAGTTAGCAGATATTCTGGTGACTCTCTCCGTCCAATCGTCATTGAACTATCCACCTTACGAATTGCGGACATGATAGTAGTTCCCTTAACCTTTTCAGTCAACAATTTATTCAGTCTTCGGTAGCTGTCAAATTGCAGGTGTATTCCTTCAGTTTCCTGAAGCAAAGTTTTGAAGCGCGTCTTAATAGCCCTGTATTCATGGAGCCTACTACTGCACTCCGATTGCCCTAGAGTATGTTCGTTCTTCTTCTCGATCGTACCCTTCACCTCAGAGTGGAAAGTTCAAGGCTCTAAGGGATCGTAGTCTGATTGTTTACCATTTTCTTAGGAATATAAATGACCTGTGCTCTTTGCAAGAGCTCAGTTAGTAATTGAGCACCCACATCTACATGAAACGGAAGAGATTCTACTCTAAATACTTTGAGGTAGACAACTAAGCCATCTCAATCAGATTTAGTGATGCCTAACTCAATTCTGCTTTCCTCAGCTTGTCTTCTGTATTATTGTCATTTCCATCTTCGACGATAATTCTATTATGGCCACTGTATGTTAGGTACTGGAGCACTTGTCAACTATTAATTTTAGCTGCTGACATGCGGTTTGCTAAAGTGACATCTATGTTAGTAACTACACCAGCTTATTGTTCGAATGTACTCGGCTGGTCTTCCAGATTTAAAACAATGAGCTGTAGTTCCTGTATTGCTTCCTTTAGTACATCCCCTCGTTCGTCAGTTTGCCTACTGTGCCACAGAAATGATTATGCATCTATTGTCACAAGGAAACACGCAACCTGTCTATATAGAGAAACCGCTCTGACTTTACCTGTATAAGGTACGATAGGGTGAGAGTAATTCATGCTTACTACAACCCACTTTGTCTGAAGTGCTTCACTTCTATTGTGACCCTGTGCTTGTCCAACAGCGTTGCCACGTTGGGTCACACTGTATTTCCATTTGTAACGACCGTGGCAGTCATTCCCTCATCGTGGCCAGTACCTGTTACTATATCCGCACGAAAATGTGGGAGCTCATTCTTCCTACAGTATGGTTCTTGCAAACACAACATATTAACACTCAGCTGGTCAGTCAGTTTTCGTATTTCAGTCATTGTCAATTTACATCGAGCAGCATTTATCTGTACTATGTTTATCCTTTTACGTGTTTCGATTGCGAACAAAGCTCTTCGGAGAAGGAAGGCCTGTTTCAAAGATAAAGCGTCCAAACCCTTATATAAAATCCACGTATTAATGCTCAGTGTCGAATGGTTCTTTTACTCTCTTAAACGCCTGTCAAAGGAGGCCACATAATTATTTAAACTCAATGCATATGTTATTTACTCTCAAAAGAATTCTGTGTAGTGCATCTGGTGTAGGATACGTAATAGTTTTTCCTTTATGATGCCCACCTCTGAAAATATGTCTTAGAGCAACCTGTAACACACTGGGAGCCTCCAGACTACTTAATAAGACATTCACTTCTAAATTATTATCAGATTTGTATGTGTGTAATTGAAAATCATTTTAGTAGGACTCGAAATATTAGAAATACTTTTTTGTCTTTCACAGGAGTACCTGATTTTCACTGCACTTTACTGTTTTCGATTGTTGTACTCGTTAGTGTTACTGCTAGAGACTCCTAGTGGAACAACTGCAGAACTGTTTTCTTGTTTTGTGGTGCAGAGCGGTTGCGTGGGTTGTAGGCAGACCAGGATTTTTTGTGCCGGATAGGGTGTGACCCATACAGGCGGAACGCCGTGACTTGCCAGAGGTGCGTGAACTTCTGTGTATGACTAACTGCCCATTCTTCAGCAGGAACCGAAACCAGAAACGCTAGCGATAGTGCACTTTGAGGTCTGGATTTAATTTGAGATCTGGATTTAAGTCGACTTTCAATCGCATTCCAATGAGTTATTGGTTGTAAGTGTAACATGGCGCTGGCCAATCAATTTCTAGGACGTTATATAAAATGCCTAAAATGACAAGTCATTGTAGAAAGACAGGAGATACTGGACTCATTTGATGAAAGAAGGAAATGTGAAAATGCAGCAGACGAAGCAGCAAACAGGAAACACATACTGTCTGCAAACCTCTATTTTTCTTTACTCCGCCGTAGTGGGGATCCAAAACACTCGGGCAGTATTCAAGAAATTGTCGCACTACTGTTCTATATACAGTCCTCTTTGTAGTTGAACTACACTTTCCTAAGCCTCTCCCAGTAAGCCGAAGCCACTCCTGCTACTGATCTCATGTGCTCGTTTCATTTCACATCGCTTTACAACTTTACGCCTAGAAATTAATCCCCTTGACAGTGTATACGAAAATTACAGTATTGTTTTTTTTTCCCTTTCATCTGCATTAAGATATATCTCTTTACATTTAGAGCAAGTTAAACTACATCACACTAAAAGGAAATTCTAAGCCATCGTATACCCATGTACAGTCACAAAACGACGATACAGTCCTCTTACCTCTTATACTAAAGGGTCATCTCAAGCCTTAGCAGACTTCTCCCCACCCTATCCGTTGTTGTCCACAAATCATTGCCTCACAGACGCTGCTTTATGATATGGTTTTTTGTCATCCTTACTTAAACAATCATGGTCTCCGTATGTTTCCCTACTGTAGACAGTACATTATGCTGTAAAATGTGTTATTCTTCAGCGTTTAAAGCTTTATAATTGCAACAATTGGAGCACACAATAACCAAGTAAAACACCCCAATTCCATGACACCACATCTTTAGTTCTTCATTTTCGGCGATATACAGGGTGAGTCACAAATTATTGCCACCTAGAATAACTCCGAAAGTATGATGGTAGCTGAGATGACTGTGGGACAAAAGATGTATTGGACAACGGGGGCCATAATATGACGTTGATTTTTTGATGCTAGATGGGGTCGCGTCAGAGATAAGAAGGTCAACTTTGTTTCTTTACATGGGATGCCATAGTTTGGTACTTATTATCTAATAGTGGCTATCGAGACGAATCCAACGACGTGTAACAGCGATGGCCGGCCGATTTGGCCTCGCGGTTCTAGGCGCTTCAGTCTGGAACAGCGCGACCGCTTATGTCGCAGGTTCGAATCCTGCCTCGCGCATGGGTGTGTGTGATGTCCTTAGGTTAGTTAGGTTTAAGTAGTTCTATGGTAAGAATGGAGGAGGCATAACGAAATGCTTCAATTAAATGTGGTGTAAGGGAGGTGATGCTGTCTTTCGCCCATACTACTCACTGTCTACATCGTAGAACCCATGACAGAAATGGAAGAAAGTTTCCAAAGTGTGCTAAAAATTCACAGTAAGAAATTACCACTGATACGATTCGCTGGTGCCATTGCTATCGTTGGTTGAAATGAATTACAGGATCTATTGAATGAAATGAATAGTGTTATGAGTACAGAGTAGGTACTGAGAGTAAACCGAAGGGAGACCAAAATAATTAGAAGTAGAAGAGAAACAGAACAGCGAGAAAACATCACAACTTGGGGTCAAGAGTACACGAAGTTAAGGAACTTTGTTATCTTGGAAGCAAAACGACCCATCAACCCATCTTGGACGAGGCAAGAAGGACATATAAAGCTGAGTAGCACAGGAAAAGGAGGCGTTCCTGGACAAAAGAAATCAACTGGTAACAAACGTATGTCGTAAGTTGAGTACGAAATGAATGAGGATGTACGTTTGTAGCATCGCATGGTACAGAAGTGAATTATTTCCTGTGAGGAAACCGAAAACGAAGAGAATCCAAGTGTTCGCGACATGTGCGATAGAAGAATGTTGGAAAGTAGGTGGACTGAGAAGGAATGAGGATATTCAGATCTACATCTACGGGATTACTCTGCTACTCACAATGAAGTGCTTGGCAGAGGGTTCAGTGAACCACCTTCAGGCTGTATCTACACGCGTTCCACTCCCGAGCGGCACTCGGGAAAAACGAGCACTTAAATTTTTCTGTGCGAGCCTTGATTTCTCTTGTTTTCTCGTCATGATCATTTGTCCCTATGTAACTTAGTGCCAACAGAATGTTTTCGCAATCGGTGCAGAAAACTGGTGATTGAAATTTCATTAGGAGATCCCGTCGCAACGATGAACGCCTTTGTTTTACTGATTTTCATCTCAATTCACGTATCATGTCTGAGACACTATCTCCCTATTTCGCGATAATACAAAACGAGCTGCCCTTCTTTGTACTTTTCCGATGTCATGCGTCAGTCCCACTTGATGCAGATGCCACACCGCACAGCAATACTCCAGAATATGGCGGACAAGCGTGATGTAAGCAATCTCTTCAGTACACCTTTTGCACCTTCCACGTGTTCTGCCAATGAATCGCAGTCTTTGGTTTGCTCTACCCACAATATTATCTATGTGATCGATCCAATTTAGGTTATTTGTAATTGCAGGCCCTAAGTATTTAGTTGAATTTACAACCTTCAGATTCGTGTGACTTACAGCGTAATCGAAATTTAGCTGATTTCTTTCAGTACTCATGTGAATAAGTTCACACTTTTCTTTATTCAGGGTCACTTTTCGCACCATACAGATATCTTATTAAATCATTTTGCAGGTTGCTTTGATCATCTGATAACTTTACAAGAGGTAAATGAGAGCATCAACTGCAAACAGTCTAAGTAGGCTACTCAAATTGTCTCCTATGCGGTTAATATAGATCAGGAACAATAGAGGGCTTATAACACTTCCTTGTGGAACGCCGGATATTACTTCTGTTTTACTCGATGACTTTCCGTCTATTACTACGAACAGTGACCTTTCTGACAGGAAATTACGAATTCAGGCGCACAACTGAGGCGATACTCCGTAGGCAAGCAGTTTGGTTAGAAGACGCTTGTAAGGAACGGTGTCGAAAGCCTTCTGGAAATCTGAAAGTATGGAACCAATTGACATCCCCTATCGATAGCACTTATTACTTCATGAGTGTAAAGAGCTAGTAGAGTTTCACAAGAACGATATTTTCTGAATCCGTGCTGACTATGTGTCAATAAATCGTTTTCTTCGAGGTACTTCATAATGTTCGAATACAGTATATGTTCCAAAACCCTACTCCAAATCGACGTTAGTGATATATGGCTGTAATTCAGCGGATTACTCCTACTTCCCTTTTTGGGTATTGGTGTGACTTGAAGAATTTTTTAGTCTTTAGGTACGGATCTTCCTGTGAGCGAGTGGTTGTATATAATTGCTACATATGGTGCTACTTTATCAGCATACTCTGAGAGGAACCTGACTGGTATTCAATCTGGACCGAAGGGCTTGTCTTTATTAAGTGATTTAAGCTGCTTTGTTTCACCGAGGATATCTACTTCTATGTTTCTCATCTTGTCAGTTGCTCTTGATTGGAAGTCAGGAATATATACTTCGTCTTCTTTGGTGAAGGAGTTTCGGAAAACCGTATTTATTAACTCTGCTTTAGTGGCACTATCATCAGTGACTTCACCGTTGTTATCGCGCAGTGAAGGTATTGATTGCGTCTTGCCACTGGTGTTCTTTATGTATAACCAGAATCTCTTTGCGTTTTGTGCCAGATTTCGAGACATAGTTTCGTTGTGGAAATTATTAAAAGCATCTCGCATTGAAGTAGGCGCCATATTTCGAACTTCTGTAAAACTTTGCCAATCTTGGGGATTTTGCGTTCTTTTAAATTTGGCATGCTTTTTTCGTTGCTTCTGCAATAACGACCTGACCCATTTTGTGTACCATGGGGGATCAATACCATCACTTTTTATTTTATGTGATATATATCTCTCAATTGCTGTCGATACTATCTCTTTGAAAACATTCCTCACGTTTTCTATACTTACATGATCAGATCGGAAGGGGTGAATACTGTCTCTTCAAAAGGGGTTAGTGCATTTTTATCAGCTTTTTTAAACAGATATACTGTGCGTTTCTTTTTCTCCGCAAAATAGAGGAAGAAAGGAACGTAAGGAAACGCTGACAATAAGAGGGGACAGAATGGTAGGACACGTTCCGAGACATAAGGAAACAAATTCCATGGTGCTAATACAACAAATAATTGAGAATATGTGCCGACTATGTTTCTCTGAGATGAAGAGATTGGTACAAGAGAAGAAATCGCGGTGAGCCGCCACAAACCAGTCAGTAGAATGATGGAAAATGGAAAAAGAAGATAACTGGTACGAGCTTAGGACTCCACGAGTATTTTCAGTTTCAGTAAACACTGCTGCATAAATTAAATTCCTGAAATCAATACGATGTAAAACGTATAATCATTTAAGTGGGCAGGACGGATATATCCGGCCCTTGGCACGTTCACTCTCAGTTCAACGAATATATCGGACCACAGCAACCTGTCGCTTGTAGCTAATGGTAATGATGAATTCAAAGCCGAGACGTACTATGACGTTATTACTAAAGTTTCATCCTACATCAGTTAAAATAATGCATTCTCAAAGTTTTAACGATTTTCAATGTTTTTACTGCCATGGACACAAATTATGGCAGCTGCTGAAGAAAAAACTGCTTTTCGAGTTGTTTTGGAGTTCGCCAACGATTTTCATGGAAAGAATTATTGAATTTACCTCTACACCTGGTATATTAGTTCAGATTACGGTGACCAACAGACGAGAAAGCAAGCGGTGTTTTCGACACAATGTAGGAAAACAAAAAGAGTTCCTTTACGTCACTGAATATGACAAATTGAAGGAGGGTAACTATTTAACAGCGTACGTCAGCTAGCAGATATTAGTAAAACAGAACCGCAAAAGAGATGTTGTGATGGTCAGCACGTTTCGTGACAATGCATTGCATAAAGTAAACTCAAAATTTTTTTGCATTTGTGGTAAATATATGAGACGCGTGGCTAGAAGTAGATCACAGTTGCAAAACTATCAAGTGGCCAGGAGCAGCTTGAAAAAAGTTATCAGTCCATCACAGACGTTAAGTGCGGGGTTGTTTTCCAGTTATCTTGTATTAGGTTCAGGATAGGGTCTGGGGTACCTGCAACATGCACACACACTCACAACAGTGTAATTGGGCTAGGGGTTTGCAATGGGATAAAACAGTTCCTCAGACATAATTCCTATATGGGACATACATCTTGAATCTTTTATGTATATAAGAAGTAGTGACAGCCACAGTTTATCAGTATTCTATGTTATCAACACATCTGACTGGTAAAAATGCATATCGCCTTTGCTCCGTGTTTATGAAGCCAAATTTTGCAATAATCAGTAAGCATAAAGCTGTATTTAAGATAGCTGAAGTCAATACCCTCTCCTGTGATTTACTGTACTGTAATTGTAACACACCCCACGTCTACCATAATCCATGTGTTTCAGTGCATATAAGAGGTGACCTTGACTGATAGTATTTTACTGACATAAGTCTCTCTGGGTATATTTGGAAGACGAGGAAGAAGTGATCCTGCAAATACTTTGTAGATACTTTTGACAGTGAGAGTGAATCTAAATCATCGTTGGACACCAAAGAAACCAAGTCGTGTGGTAGGACAAGAAAAGAAATATTCTTGTACAAAATCAGTATTAATTATTGCATAGACATACATAAGAAATGTGAAAATAACTGAACACGAAAGGGCAATACGGGATGTCTGCATTAACTGTAAATTCTGATGGAAAGTGGCCAAACACTGGTGTACATGCAGCTAATGATAGAATCGAGGGTGTCTCTACATTAGTGGATATACGAGAGATTTTGTTTCTAAACTTTCCTTCCCAGATGAATTAGCTTAAAGGAAGGTTCGTTATAATGTATCAACATGCTGTGGACTGGACATTGTACATTTTATTATTCCACAAGTATTAAGACAAATGTACCGTAAACTGCTATTGTTTCCAAAAATAATTTTAGTTTGCAGGTCCTAATAGAAAGAAGAAAGGTAGCAAATAGACTTAACCCTTTCCCTATTAAAGAAACAAATTCTTCAAGTCTACTTAACGAGAAAACCGAAAATGGAATAGATCGACATAAGAAAAACAAAAGCGACAAGTGGAAGATTTGGCGGAAACATTTCCCATGATGGAAAGTTATAAACTGCTACTCGAAAAAGCAAGGCTTACAAATTACTTTAATTTTTTGAATCTCTGCGTATTAGTCTAATTTATTATGAGTATCCAGTTATACTGGCACCTGATGTGATGTATATAAGGATCATATCAATCTATACCACATCAACAACAGCCTGAAGATGGCGCATTGAAGCGCTGAAACTGATTGTAACAAAATAAAATAAAATTATAAGAACGACTGTAGGTGTTTCATTTTGTCGCAATAGTAAACGGCCGTCTTCCCAGAGACCTCCTGCCAATAGCATGGACATACAAAAACAATATTCCGCATGTCGTTAGCCATGTGTCTACATCCTGTCCTCGGACATCCATTATGTATAATGGCGTTCGTTGGACACATTTTACTTTAAACTCGCTTGCCCGGTGTGGGCGGATAAACACGATACTACAGTGGCTATGTTATTCCGAATTACAGTGAAAAATTCCCTCGGACATGCATGCAAGTCATAAGGAACAGGCACTTCGACGACTACAGCCGTTATGAAATGCAAGAAATTTATTCACAGTTGCGAATATGGACAACCATCAGCTGTATAATAGAATGACGACAGTGAAAGCCTCTGCCTGACCGGGTCTCAAAACCGGATTTCCGGCTTATTGCGAGCTGTCACCTTATCGTTTGATTATCCGAGCAGAACTCATGGCCAGGCCCGAACTACGATAGATCGTGAGCCACGTGTCTAAATCCTGTACCCGTACGTCCACTATGTACGAGGGTCAGTCAATAATTAAAGAGACAAAATAGTCTGGGGAAAAACTGTTAGTAGGGCAAGTTTGATACTTTCGTGGCTATGAGTTGGTATCACTAGGATGAGTCCTGATCAGCTGATGTATAAAAATTGTTTTGTTTTTAACGTCAAAAATACATCTCAAGATGGCGAGTCCGCTTCAAACGTCCACATAAGTTGAACAACGTTCTGTTATTCGTTTTCTGTCTTGCTGAAGGCGAGAAACAAGAGAATATATACTATAGACTGTCTTAAGTTTATGATGAGCGTTGTATAAATAGATAAAATTTTTACAAGTGTGTAAAGCAGTTCAAAAATTTTCTCGACTCAGTGACAGACCAACACCGTTCTGGCCGACCTGTTGCAGTTTCCACTCCCTCACTTGAAAGTCGAATTGATGACATTATTCGTGCCGACCGCCCTTGTGACCGGGAAATGATAGTTGATAAGGTTCAAGTTAGTGCTGACACAGTTCATAACATCATCTGTAACAAGCCGAAGTACCGCAAAACATGTGCAAAATGGGTCCCAAAGGAGTAGACGCGGCTACACTAGGAAACTAGGTTGAGAGTTTGCACAGAGCTAAAGGAACGTTATGAACGAAAATGTGAGCACTTCTTCAGCAAACGTTTAACTTTTGATGAAACTTGAGTTCACTATTATGAGTCACAATCAAAAAGACAAAGCATCGAGTGGAAGCACACCAACTCAGGAGTTAAGAAAAAATTCAAAGCCAAGCATCTGCAGGAAAAGTCATGTTGACGTTGTTTTGGAATGCTGAAGGTCAAGTTTCTTGTGATTATCTCGAAGAGCAGCGTAGAATGTCCAGCCAATATTACTCCTATTTGCTTTTAAACAAGATGAAGCCAGCCATGAGAGAGAGACGTCGTGGATCTGAGAGGAGAGGTGTGATTCTCCAGCAAGACAACGCAAGTCCTCATATTGCTCATCTAGCCCGTGAAACCATCGACAAAATGGGCTGGGAAAGACTGCCTTACAGTCCTCATTTAGCACCTAGTGATTCCCATTTGTTTAGTGCACTGAAGGAGGCATTACGTGGGAAGAGGTTGCAGGACAACGAGGACGTGAAAAATTTTGTCGGAAATTGGTTCAAACATCAAGATAAAGAGTTCTTTGCAGCCGGAATAAAAAACCTTGTATCCCGTTGGAATAAGTGCATAAATGTTCAAGGGTATTATGTTTCGTAAAAATAAACGTTTTTTTTATTTCTACAGACCAATTAGTCTCTTTTATCATTGAATGACCCTCGAATATTCCCATACAGAGGAGGCATTTTCCTTGAAAGTCAGCTGCTCCGTGCCAGCGGATAAATGCGATACTGCAGTGCTTGTGTCATCCCCAATTACGATGCAATGTTCCTTCGGAAAAGGACGCATCCATGTCCGAAGATACTCGAACTGCAGCGACTACAGCCGTTATACAATACACGAAATACATTTGCAGTATATTCTCGGCAACAAATAGGTTCAATGGCTGTCTGGACGTGATGATATACTCACATCAAATACTCGTTTCCTTATTGAAGCATTACAATGTATTACAACCATGTAACCATGATCCCTTAATCGGAACACCATTACGATCTAATACAGGAAGAACGTAACGGACTGCTGGTAATAAGCTCCTGATTCGGCTACATACATAGCTGTAATAGAAATAATCAAAGTAGATCCATGGCACGACAGACAGAAGATATATACTTGCATAGCTCTGAGCCCAGGTGATCCCATCGTTTGACAGATCTTTACAAACCACGAAATTGTCAGCGGAATTTGAGGGAAACTTTAACGTCTACATCTGCACTTAAGCTACATTATATTGTGTGGCAGAGGGTATCTATGGTATATACATAACTTTCTAATAATCCTACCTGATAATGGTCCGACTGATGAACAATACTCAAGAAATGCCGAACGAGTCTTTTGAAAACCACTTCTCTTGTGGAAGAGGTAATTCCCTTCAGATTGTTCCAGGATATCTTAGATACTCCTCTGCTTCTCTGTGACAATTTTTTAATTGGTCTTGCCTGTTTAGTCCATATATGACAGCTATTCTGAGGTATTTTCCGGTTGTTATTGTATCCAATGTTTTATTGCCAAACTCATAACCTATGCACGTGCAGGACATTACATTTATTTACTTGCAATGTCAACTAGACCAATCGTGAACTACAATGAGATTTTCACTCTGCAGCGGAGTGTGCGCTGATATGAAACTTCCTGGCAGATTAAAACTGTGTGACCGACCGAGACTCGAACTCGGGACCTTTGCCTTTCGCGGGCAAGTGCTCTACCATCTGAGCCACCGAAGCACGACTCACGCCCCGTACTCACAGCTTTACTTCTGCCAGTACCTCATCTCCTACCTTCCAAAGTTTACAGAAGCTCTCCTGCGAACCTTGCAGAACTAACACTCCTGAAAGAAAGGATATTGCGGAGACATCGCTTAGCCACAGCCTGGGGGATGTTTCCAGAATGAGATTTTCACTCTGCAGCGGAGTGTGCGCTGATATGAAACTTCCTGGCAGATTATGACTGTGCGTCCGACCGAGACTCGAACTGGGGATCTTTGCCTTTCACGGGCAAGTGCTCTACCATCTGAGCTACCGAAGCACGACTCACGCCCGGTACTCACAGCTTTACTTCTGCCAGTACCTCGTCTCCTACCTTCCAAACTTTACAGAAGCTCTCCTGCGAACCTTGCAGTTCTGCAAGCTTCGCAGGAGAGCTTCTGTAAAGTTTGGAAGGTAGGACACTTTGGAAGGTGGGAGACTTTACAGAAGCTCTCCTGCGAAGCTTGCAGAACTGCAAGCTTCGCAGGAGAGCTTCTGTAAACTTTGGAAGGTAGGAGACGAGGTACTGGCAGAAGTAAAGCTGTGGGTACCGTGCGTGAGTCGGGCTTCGGTAGCGCAGATGGTAGAGCAGTTGCCCGCGAAAGGCAAAGGTCCCGAGTTCGAGTCTCGGTCGGGCACACAGTTTTAATCTGCCAGGAAGTTTAATCCCGAACTGTTGTCATGTCTTCCCGCGTTTCGATACTGTTGTCTGTTGTTGCAACATTCCTGTAGACAACAGCTTCGTCTGACAAACGCCCCGGACAGCTTACGACGTTATCCTCTACGTCATTTACATACAGAGTATTGCAAACATCAATAGCCCTGTAGAGCTCCCCTGGGCTACATCTATCGATTTTTTCCCTTTAAGTTACAACTATTATTACCGTTTGCTAGAACGTCCTGAAACCAGCCATTTGATCTGCTACTCGTTAAGCTTTTATCAATGGCGTTTCGCGCAGATTTTTCTAGGGGTTCACTGGAAGGTTGTCGACAAAGTTTCAAATGACTAACACACATGGTTTAATAATAGTAAAAAAGAACTTCCCTACGGAAATACATTTACTTTACGATTGACTTTGTCTCGAATAATCCATTCTCCGCTCATTAAGATCAGAGATTCTGTCAGTGGAGCATTCATTCAATTCATTGAATTCTACAATGCTGTTGACAATGTCCTTCTCGATTGAGAGCGCTGCTACTGCTCTTAGCAGCTGCTGACTCACAGCACGAAGTAGAAAACCTTCAGGTCCGCGTCAGACGATGTCGCCGGTATGGTAACAGTCACTTTCAGGAGTTTCGTTGTCTGACTACAATATTTCTGCAAATCATTTAAGAATAGGGATTACAGAAATTTCTAAACTCATTCCTCGTGTTTGACATCAGAACTTTTGTTCTCAGTTTATTGCCTTCAAGGATGGGATTTATTTTGCAAGACGCCTGTAGCAATGTTTGCAGAAAGTGACCTGCATACAACACACACTTTTGGGAATTAACTAAATTTGCAGCTACGACATATCTGGTAAATTAAAAGCTTTCAGCAACTTGAGCGACAATTTTATCTCACACTTCTTTCGAAGAAGCCGTTATTTAGTTCATTTTCCTGTCCACATCTCTGTGCAAGCTGCAGCAGCTCTCAGAATGTGGAAATCAGATACGGTAGCTCGATTATATTTTTGCAGTCTCCTTCCCCTTGTTGTACACACAGTGGCTCAACTATTCATTTTTGTAATTGGCTGTACAATGCTGCAATGTTGGCACAGTGGGATTGTAATTACAGGCAACCAAAATTGAAATGCTATTGCCTTCATTTCAGACGTTGCACTGTTGCTGAAATAATTATAGTGGTTTGTCGAGATGGAATCTCAGTTTTCTCCAGGCATTCTACAAGTCACTATTTTCATACACAACTTGCACAGTTCTAGATTTAAAATTCCACCTTGAGTAGGAAACATGGCAGACTTTCTTACTCAGTATGTCAATTACACACTGTGTAGAATGTAGGAAAAACTAAGAATCTCACTAAAGTCAACGAAATATCTTCTAACGTCCCTATTTGCCTCTCTGCATAGGTTAAAATCAGATCCTGAGTTTCGGCATAAAAGTGAACTACATAGGCATGTTCAAAATGTTTATTCAGAAGAGTCTGTGCACCTGAAAGACGACCACTCATGACACCTGTGCAATTGTAGCTCTGAGAAATAACTATACTCTGATTTCTCTAAGCGATTATCCTAAAGTTTTTGAACTCTGTTCGCGAGGTGTCTTGAATGTCAAAGACCTTGCTACAGATATCACGTTAGAGGAAACATATCTGACTATTATGATAAAAAGTGAAATTGTTGAAATCTCACTGTCGTACCTGCGTTTACTGGTAAAGATTCAGTGACAGCAATTTTCTTTTCTGCTCTGACATAGTAAACATCCATCATACAAGAAAGAATAAAATTTTGAATATGTTTACATGTGCCTTTGAAAACAGCAGCCTTGTAAAGATGATCGTTACTTACAGTATCAGGTCCAGCAGTGAAACCTAAATGAAATCTAGAAGACGTTGGGAAATTCCTGGATTTGATGAGTTGCTGCATCCATAATTTCCAAGAAGTGCAAGCTCAGAAACACAATAAACTACAACAGATCACAGAGTGTGTAACGATATTGGTGAATCTGATCATTGTGCCTAGAACCTGTGCATCGGGAGAATGACTGATGCATGCACAGTGACAGATGGTCTGGAAGCGGGTTCATTCGGGTACGTAGTTCCAATTTTCATCCACCAGAGAACAGTAGTGCATAGACACATTCAAGAAACAGGTCAAGAGCACGTTTTTGCGAATTATTCTGTTTATTTCATGAAGCCCTTTTGTTTATTTATCTCTGTACAGTTTTGTGTATGCTTTTAGTAGTGTCAGCGATGCCCGAATGTGGTCTAAAGTAAACATGTAGATCACTGCTCTACTAAAGGACGTTGTACGATGGGGAATTTTTTAACATAATATGTCAAGTAAGTTTATGGTAAAAGGAAAGCTAATTCGAGTGCAAATGAAAATAGTTAATAACTTAAAGTATAAACAAAATATCAGAATGCTAAATATTTATTTCGGGAAAAAGTACAGTTCGAAAGCATGTTATTTGTTTATTGGTTGGTCATGAAAAGCGCGGACTAACAAGAGAGAATAATGTTTTTCTATTGGCCTTAAAGAAAACTGGCCAATCAGAACAGAGTATTCTTTGTTCCTCATTTCTCTTGGAGATACAGAAAGCTTTCAGCAGTCTAGAGTACTCGTAGCACAACCTTTCAATGATACGGTCGTGTGTAGTAAGAGCTCCGAAGGAAGTTATAACTTGCCGGTTATCGTTGTGCTACACACCTCAAAAGTGCTTTAAGGTGAAGGCAATGTGCTGTTTAGAATGTACTGATTTTTAAGCAATTTACTGTATGAGAAAAGAGAGTAATTCCTCCTGTCATATTGAGCAGATTGGTGACTAAAAACTTGCTTTCATTAGACACCGAAAACTTAATAGCATGGCGAGCATTTTCATTTAAGAACAATCCGAGCTTAGTGCTTAGTAGATTTCATGAAACACGTTAAGATAAAGTTGCTAACGTGAATGAAAGTATTTTACGCATACTGTGTTAAGATTAGCACTGTCTTAGAAGTGTACGTGTACAATATCAATGTTAAGAATAGAGCAAAGTTTTGCCAGTACTTCCTCCTTTCACTCGAAATTACGACCTTTTCTCTTTCTTGATATAGTTACGTAGTATGCTGCCGGTGCGAATTGAAATACCGTAGGATTCTGCTCGGCTTTCACACCGCCGATCTGCTGCAGCGAGTTCACTGGTAGCTGCAGGTAAAGGACGGAAGAAGCCGCGCCGCCGCAGTGTCTTCCCATTGGCTGCCTACAAGCTCTATCTAGTTGTTGTGTAGAACCCACTTTCCCTAAAATATCGTGATCTGGACAAATCTGTCTTTTTTTCTTTTTGTCTTCTGTGACAAATGTCTGAAATCATCAACGCCTCATAACTAAGTACTTTTCTGTCATAGAGGCAGAAGAATTGATGATTTTAAATTTAAAATTTTTATGTACTGTAGTTTTCTGTCAGATGAATATTTCTGTGGGATCCACTGCTCCGCTTGCCACAAGACGAACCGACGCTTGCTCGTACTTTGTTCACTAAACGAGAGTGCGACAGGACGAAGTGAAGGAAAACAGCATTAACCTGGGTCTCGTTCTCTTCTGCTCTATCTCTTATTGACGATGATATTGAACTGAATGTCTCTGGATGTCTGTTTGTGCAATCCGTAATGATTTTTGTAGAAAATCTTCCTCGATCTCGAAGTAGGTCGTAATGCGTGATCATAAAACATGTTCCACATTTCCAGAACCGAACGGAGTCAGTGATATAGGCCAATAACTATGTGTGTTTGTTGAAAACGCGGTTGACCTGCCCTTTTTTCCAGACGCTTAGGGCCTTTCGTTGGCCAACTAACTACGAGAAGTTGCTGTTCAAAGAGGAGCTATGACCAGTACTGCATTCTTCGGCTGCGTATATTCCTCTGTGTGATTTCTGTTCTAAAGGTACTAGAAATTTGCGTACAGTAAACGTATCCCATGGCTCACCACATGTAAGTCCTCATAGCTCTGCGTGGTAGTAAGGAACTGGTGCGATTGAAAGTGGGCATTAATGTTAGACTGGAAAAGCTAATTTGAGCCATTGCTTCTTGGATTATTCACTTGTTAGTAAGTTGGCAACACCAGTGATCGTTTCGAATACAGCAGCATTTTGCAAAAAAAAAAAAAAAAAAAAATGGCCTGAGCACTATGGGACTAAACTTCTGCGGACATCAGTCCCCTAGAACACACATCCATGCCCGAGGCAGGATTCAAACCTGCGACCATAGCGATAGCGCGGTTCCAGACTGTAGCTAATAGAACCGCTCGGCCACCCCAGCCGGCAGAATTTTGCACAAAAGCAACGAAACTTAGAGCCTAGCGCTGTGCGGTGAATAGAGGAACGAGTTTATTGGTATAGAGCCCTCCGACAACATACACCCAAAGCGAAAACTATGAGAACGGCAAAACTGGATGCGTCTCGGAGGGACATATATTCCTCATCAGACGCCTCCCGTATTACAAGCATGGAGATATCTACCGCCAACAGGATGAAACGGAAAAGTGTATCAACTGCAGAGGCTGATGCTTGTTTCAGTAGACAACATTCTGTTGGCACGATACAATCATCGTCAGTCACTGCAGTGCAGAACTGCAGTACTATGGCGTTAATTTAACGAGTAAAGTGAACTGACTTGGGAAAGAGAGAATGCAAGTGATGTGACAAAACAGTAATTGTCTCGACCTGAAACTACGATATCACCTGTCGGGCTTGAACTGTGACGTATTGGTGTTGTGGCGGGTGACGTCACACGTGTGCGGAGCGTTGGTTTGTTTTCGTTAGGGACGTTTGTATTGTCACCTTATGCTGTGTTTGTAGTCTATATTGGATATATGCATAGTGGTGCAAATTTTGATGGAATGAGCATGTTACTGGATCAACCAGTTTAGTTACTTAGGAGAAAGATGAGTTTACGGTGTTCTCCGCTTACGCTCCTAATAAACTAGAGTTTAAATGTTATCTTTGATTGTCTTGGTAACATGAGTACACAGTGATTACAACTTATGTGAACTTCGGCACATATTTTTTTCAAATGTCGTCCAACCTGTAATGTAATGAAATTAATAACTTAGCGAATACTAATAGTAATATTACTGAAAAAAGAGGGCGCTGATAGATCGACAATAAAGAAAAACGAATGACTTCAGAAGGTTATGGCAAATGAAGACTGGTTATTCTAACGTAAAGTGTAAAGAATGTGATGTTAGTAATTGAAAGCAATGTACAAAGATGTAGCAGAACTAGTTGAGTTGGGTTGCCTGCAGAATGAAGTCGCCAGATCCAGTTTAGCGCGTAACAACTCACACAAAAAGTATTTACGAGTAATTTCAGCGATTTTGCAATTATCTGTAGAGCTGTATTGGTGAACACATGTTACTGCATTTTGTCCATCTCGCAATTTAAACCTTTCTGTATCGGTATTGGAGTATTCGTTGTTGTTACCATATTTCGTTAACTTTCGCGATATTTGCTACCTGTACTGGCATTACTTTGTCACTTTCTATACTGATATTTCTTTTTGTTTTCTGAATTGGTGTCTGGCTTTTAAGTTAGTTCATATTTATAGAGAAATATCTTCGATACCAGTTGAATTTATCCATTATGATGCTTTACTTTTGCATTTTCGATGCAGACCTCTGCATGCTATTCTTCATCGTATTCTTCCGGTTGTTTTGTTTTGTATACGCCAGTATTTTTGGGGCTCTGTGGCTTTTACTTGAGAATATAACTCCCCAGATTCCCCTTAAGGTCCAATATTTATTATTTCGAATTTTTAAGATTCTGAATTGATTTTTACACTTTGGTTTTATAGGAACTGTTGAATATGACGTCCTAATCGCCATTTTTAAATCAAAGTTGTGTTGCATCTTGAGGCTAGTGATGATGTTATTTATCAAAGTGGACGGGTGTTATTGAAGGCTCTCGTCTTCCCCAATAATTCACCATACTTGAGACACAGTGCCCTACCCCCGGCCCCGAGAGTTCGCCCCTGTTTGGTCTTAGGAGGGGAGGGGCGCACACAGCGCCGGTTGTCACCTCCACAAGAAATCACGCCGGCCACAGCTGTTATTCAGTTTAATAAAGACGTAATGCGTTTTTACGTCGCAGGCTGACAGTTATTGGACGGGTGAAGTAAATGCATCGTTTAAACGCTCGAGCGATGTGTTGTGGTGCTGTAACGACAAAACAACACAAGTTTTCACCCCAGATGTAAGCATTCCCGTTATACAGTAGTAGGCAAGCATAAGTTCTGTACATTCTGTAATTTCCTGCAGGCGATATTATCGAGTGCGCTACTGCCAAGGCACCCATGTTGATTAGTTTGATTCTTTTTAGAGGGATGATAACAGAATATCTTGTAGTAGTGAATCCTGTCGTAGGTGTTCTACAGATGAGCAGGATGAAGCCAGAGCATTGTCGACTTGGACTACTCTTACATGGGCTGAGTTACTTACGAGAGTGTATACTGTGGAAAGTCATTTAGACTTCTTATGCGAATTTTGTGGATTGTCACCGGGAGACATGTGTAGTACGATCAGGAAAAACATGTAGTTCATTAGATGCCAACTGACGATACATCAGGGTATTATTTTGGTCCCGTCCTGTGTTGAAGAACACACGCTACTAGTCACTGTTACAGAAAGTTATTTCAGTACAATTACTGTTGGCGATTACTTTGATTTTTGCAGTGTAATGTGTTATGTGATTGTTATGAAATTTACAAAATGCAGTAGCTTTGCTTTCACAGTTGGGCTTAGGAGGCCAAAAGTTTCCTTGTGAGACGCTCACAGTTTCTCTGAGAGATAGCTACAGAGTATCCGACAAACGCAGAGGAGGAGTGCTCCAAGCTGCAACTGATTTGGAAATTATTGTGTAGTTCGACATACTTTGACACCCGACAGCAAGGCCGGCCGGGGTGGCCGAGAGGTTCTAGGCGCTACAGTTGGAACCGCGCGACCGCTACGGTCGCGGGTTCAAACCCTGCCTCGGGCATGGATGTGTGTGATGTCCTTAGGTCAGATAGGTTTAAGTAGTTCTAAGTTCCAGGGGACTGATGACCTTAGCGTACATAGTGTTGTTAAGTAAAACTGCAATAGTATTTGTTTTATGGGACCTTTTCAGATTCTAGTAAAATAATACAAATAAGTGTAGCCATTCTGAAACTAAGACCGTATTTGAGCTCATAAATCCAACGAAGAAAGGTTCTAAAGCAGCACTGGAGCGGTCTCATATCACGAGTTCTGACAGCAGCCATCTAACAACTTTGTGTCGAATTCACCTGAAACACCGCAAAAAGGGTAAAGTATCGTTATATGAATAACTACACCAGCAACAGAGATGTTCAAAAACTTTCACGAATTAGTAATTACAACCAGGAGATTTATCGATTTGCCTTGTGTTAATCCCCACTTACGAGTGAACCATGACTTTGGTTTCATTTCAGATACTTCACTGCACATTTAAATGGACGTAGTAACACTCTCATAGAATTTAAACTTCCGCTTAAGTTTTTTCCAGATTTCATTTTTATTTCGTTTCATTATCCTTCAGTTAATGTAAACAAACCGTTCACAAATTTAGCTAACTTTTACATCTTCGGAATATGAGATACCTATGTTCGTCCATCCATTTAACAAATGGGTCGTCCAGTACCTTTAAATTCTACGGCTTCGTGCGATGTGTTATATTAACGTCACCAGTTTCCACTTTTAATGTAACAGATCAGAGTCCTCCTGATAGGATCGTCTACTCCCATGTAATGTTAGCAAACAGGGGGGATCGGTGAAGTTTTATTCCTAGCGGACCTGAATATCATGTAGCCCACATATGTTTCTAGTGGGGATTATTAAATTTAAATTGTATCGGATGAAGAATAAGCTAAAATGCATCAGCTTATTTGTTGTGGTGGCAATATATTTAGAAAATATGTTAAAATGGTACATACCAGCAATCTACTGAACGAAATCACAAGAATAAACACATTCAGGAGGGGTGTACCTAACTTTTTCGTAACTATTTGGAAGTGAGTTATTGAAATGTACAACTCACAGTGCTGTTCAAGGTAGAATAACAGTGTGTGGAGTTGGAGACGATGTATGCTTGTATTTAGCAGTAAACGGTTTTGCTATCACATTATTCTGGAAAAAAAGATATTCCGGTCTGGCAGACCTTAAGCACAATGTAACCAAGAACATTCTGAAAGTTATTTAGAAAACTGTGACGAATACAATTCTCATTACTATTCGATAATCGTACTGCATAACACCGAGACATCTTAAAAAGAAAAATCATTTGTTTCACCGTATTTTGCTGCCATATCTGAAAATTATCAAGTGCAGTACCGAACTACCTATTAATTTTATTTTATGTCACCTTATCCTAGTCTTTTGTGCTGTAGGCCGTGAGTTGTTACCTGCCATTTCCATTTTTTATGTATTTCTTTGTTTACTCGTTTGAGGTTACATCCACATGCTAATCAATTGTTGTTTGCCAATGCAGTTCAGTGAATTGCAACATCAGTTTGATTTCACCAAGCGTGCTTTGATTTATGTGTCCCACGCAAAGACACTCGCCACGCTTCTGTTATAAGCAGCATCTGAGTTTGTTTACATACCTACTACTTCATAAACAGATACACAGATAAGCCGGAATGTTATGGCCGCGATAGCAGCGACACACGTCGAGGAATGACTGCTAGTCAAACAAACGCACGGTGCATGTTGTATATCACAAGGGCAAGAGCGTGATGGAATGGAGTGTGCTGAGTGGTTCGATGAACACAGTCCCGATTTCCAGTTGATGTGTTGGCTCTCCTATCTCGACACATCTAAACCCGATCGAAGACATCTGGGCATGTGGCGTCAGAGCTCATGGCCCCCCTCCCCGGAATTTACGGATTTAGGTGACTTGTGTGTGCAGATGTGATGCCAGCTCCGTCTAAGGGGTTCAAATGTTGATTACCTTTTAGTTCCTGCGTGTATAGGGCCATATTACTTGTAGCTCACTGTGTTGAATAGTAGATGTTGGGATAATGGAGACTACTTTGTTGTCCTTAGGAGCAGTGATTTTGTAGTCACTCTAGTCTTTTGAGTGTTATAATTAATGTCATTGATTTTCCTACTCTTTTTAGAATTATACTTAGTGTCAATGATATTTCTGTAAAATGTAGTTGGCAAATGTTAATATTGCACAAAACAGTTTCTTCCATTTCCATCGACGGAGAGGTAATGACAGATGCAGCTCGCATCGGGGACAGATTCGAACGAGTTTTATTCCGAAGAACCTTCCATTTGTTTCCATTAATCTACTAAGAGGAACCACCGAAATGTAGATCTTGTTGGTCGAAAGAGAATATGAACCACAGTCAACCCCAATGAGAGTCGTCTACATTACCACAACGCCGCCTGTTGCAAACAAAACAAATAACGAGACTTGTTATATCATCAATCCAAAGGTTTATTCGATTGGTAACTGTGGTTTCAGGTGGTATTGGCCGCGGTATCGCCGTCGCACATTTTAGCAGCCAGACGGTCTTCTCCAGACATCGCGTTGGTGGCCACGCGTCAACACATTCAGTGTCTGGCATGGCGGCTCTCAAGAGCTGCGCGGTGTGATGTACAGACCTCCAAGGTGGGCGCGGAGGACACCGGAGTGATCTGCCGACAAATGTAAATTTCAAAATTATAAACGTCGCCCTATTATGGTGAGTTGATATGACATCTGTAAAGGAAAGTGCTAAATTATCGTAGGACCACATGCTAATAAATGGTCAGTTTCTGTATCCATAGAAGGGATGTTTCTATCGAGCGAACTCATGAACCTTACAATACTAATTAACGCAAATATGAAAATTACCAACAGTGAAAGTTTGTTATTTACTCCTCCCAGAGTGTTATCTATTGTGGTGAAATGATCTACTAAATTATTGCATCAGATGGTAGATAGTTGTACAAATATCAGAATATTTGTGAGTTAGTCGATATCTCACGCAGACGCATGTATTATCCTCACCTGAACTATATTCATTATGGAACGGAGAGAATTGTAACTGTTGCTAAATCCATCCATACCAAAATAGTAGAGTTTCTTAAAACAAGTTGTGTAAATGTTCAGTTCAAATTCGGAGAGCTTCAAGGATAAATACGGGACAGAAAAATAAACCATCATGCAGCATAAGAAATGGGATTAAAATACCAAGTATAATCGTGGGAGGCTGAAGGTGAAACTGCGCTGAGAACTTGATAACTGTTGTGGGCGGGAGGGGACATAGGAGAACGTCTTCTGAAAGGCTCTCCCTCATCTGAAAGTGTAGGCAACGGTATTGTATGTACCATTGATTCTTGAGTTTAAGTATATCCTACCAATACTAGAGCTAAAAGATACGTATGCCGCGAAAGGATTTTGTATCTGATCAGAGTTCACAATAGGTATAAAAGAACAGCAGACTATGGGTACCGAGATAGTTTATGGGTCGACCAAAGAATTTTGTAGCCATGGTGATATATCTAAACTGAAACCATTTCAGTTATATTAAAAATCGTAAAACTCTATACTTGAAAAATATCCTTCCAGTGTGCGGGTGGACATTATCTTGCTGAAATGCAAGTCCAAGATACCTTGCCATGAAGGGCAAAAAATATCGTCAACGTACCACTGTGCTGTAAGGGTCAGCGGATTACAACGGAAGTGGCCTTGCTATGAAATGAAATCCCACCCCAAGATATCATATCTGGTTGTCGGACTGTATTGTGACCAACAGTCACATTGGTAGCCCACTTTTATCTGGGGCGTCTTGAGATACATCGTGGCTGGTCATCGGGGCTCAGCTAGAAGCCAGAATCATCACTGAAGACAATTCTGCTCCAGCCAAAGCTCTCCCAGGCCGAATGTACCCAGCACACTGCGAACCATCTTCTGGTTGTACATACGTCGATGGTAGTCGGCATAAGGGGCGCCATGAAGTCAGACCCTCGTCTCTCTAGGTCACCCGTACTTATAAACTCTGTGTTCAGCGATGGTCCGCTCATTTTTGCCAGCATCGTTGAATAGTACACGGAATGCAATCGTCTAATACTTTATGAGCTGGTATCATCACGACCCCTGTTTACCATTCTTACCAGGTGTGCGGTGACATTGTGCTCCAGCAGTCACACATTCATTCATCGGTCGCCGAAGCTTGCAGATCTTCATTTTTCATCGATACCTCTGTGAATAACCATTTGTGACCAATTTGAGTCGTTTTCGTGTCTTAGACTGTATATTAGATGTTAAGAACGAAAGAGAAGCGGAATTCTTATAATAAACGTTTAGAATCAGAAATGTGTGCTAGTTACCATCTACGAGTCATCGAAAATGGTTATTTTAAAGCATTCAATTAGGCTCGTTTTCAGTCGTATTACAATCATCATGTCATCGTTGTGTACATGAAATACCTTTATGACGACCTGAACTCTGATGAGGACACTTATAATAATGTGTCTGAATTTTGGTGTAGGTACAGCTGCCGTTCTCCTTCAAATAATGAAACCAGATACGTTAGTGATATTGGACATTCCAGTTTGGATCACAGTAGACTGTCTAACTCATATCAACAGTAGTCCATTGGGTGCAGGTTGGACGTTGGGCAGGTCAATCGATTTCTGCCATGGTACATAAAACAGCTAAAAACACAAGACATAGTAGAAAACATTGGATATCAAAGGAGATATTGGACATATTTGATTGAACAAAAAAATATAAAAATGCAGAAAATGAAGTAAGGAAAAGGGAATAAAGACGTCTAAGGAATGACACGGACAGAAAGTGTACAATGGATAGGTTGGAATGACTAGAGAACAAATGCAAGCCCATAGAAACATGTGTAACTAGGGGAAAGGTAGATACCGCCTATAAGAAAATCAAAGAGAGCTTTGAATATAAGAATACCAGCTGCATGAAATCGAGAGCTCAGATGGGAAGGCAAGGAAGGGAAACCTGAAAGGTGGAAGGAGTATATAGACATCTACATGTGCATGGATACTCTGCCAATCACCTTTAAGTGCCTGGCAGAGGGTTCAACGAACCACATTCACAATTCCCTATTATTCCAATCTCGTATAGCGCGCGGAATGAATGAACACCCATATCTTTCCGTACGAGCTCTGACTCCTCTTATTTTATTGTGGTGATCGTTCCTCCCGATGTAGGTCTGTGTCAACAAAATATTTTTGCATTCGGAGGAGAAAGTTGGTGATTGGAATTTCGTGAGAAGGTTCCGTCGGAACGAAAAACGGTTTTCTTTTAGTGATTTCCAGCCTAAACCCTGTATCACTTCTGTGACACTCTCTCCCACATTTTGCGATAATACAAAACGTGCTGCCGTCCTTTGAACATTTTAGATGTACTCCGTCAGTCCTATCTGGTAAGGATGCCACACCGTGTAGCAGTATTGTGCAAGAGGACGGACAAGTGTAGTGTAGGCACTCTCCTTAGTAGGGCTGTGTCTTTCCAATGAAACACAGTCTTTGGTTAGCCTTCCCCACATTTTCTATGTGTTCTTTCCAATTTAAGATGTTCGTAATTGTAATTCCTTGGCTTTTAGATTATACTGATTTATAGTGTAACCGAAGTTTAACGACTTCCTTTTAGCACTCATGTGGATGACCTCACACTTTTCGTTATTTCGGGTCAACTGCCACTTTTCGTACCATTGAGATATTTTTTCTTCTAAATCGTTTTGCAGTTTGCTTTTGTCTTCTGATGACTTTATTAGTCGATAAACGACAGCGTCATCTGCAAACAACCGAAGACATCTTCTCAGATGGTCTCTAAAATCGTTAACGTAGATAAGGAACAGCAAAGGGCCTATAATACTACCATGGGGAACGCCAGAAATCACTTCTGTTTTGCTCGATGACTTTCCGTTAGTTACTACGAACTGTGACCTCTCTGACAGGAAATCACAAATCCAGTCACATAACTGACACGATATTCCATAAGCACGCAATTTCACTACGAGTCGCTTGTGTGGTACAGTGCCAAAAGCCTTAAGGAAATCCAGAAATACGGAATCGATCTGAAATCCCTTGTCAATAGCACTCAGCACTTCATGTGAATAAAGAGCTAGTAGCGTATCACAGGAACGATGTTTCCTAAGCACATGTTGACTGTGTGTTACTAAATCGTTTCCTCCGAAGTAATTCATAATGTTCGAACACAATATATGTTCTAAAATCCTGCTGCATATCGACGTTAGCCTAATGGGCCTGTAATTTAGTGGATTACTCCTACTATCCTTTCTTGAATATTGATGTGGCCTGTGCAACTTTCCAGTCTCTGGGTACGGATCTTTCGTCGAGCTAACGGTTGTATATGATTGTTAGGAATGGAGCTAATAGATCAGCTTACTCCGAAAGGAACATAACTGGTATACAGACTGGGCCAGAAGACTTGCTTTTATTAAGTGATTTAAGTTGATCCACTACTCCGAGGATATTTACTTCTACGTTACTCATGTTGGCAGCTGTTCTCGATTCGAATTCTGGAATATTTACTTCCTATTCTTTTGTGAAGGTATTTTGGAAGGCTGTGTTTAGTAACTCTGTTTGGCAGCACTGTCTTCGACAGTATCTCCATTTGCTATCGCGCAGAGAAGGCATTGATTGTTTCTTGCCGCTAACATACTTCACATCTGACCAGAATCACTTTGGCTTTTCTGCCAGGTTTCGAGACAAAGTTTCGTTGTGGAAACTGTAATTGGCATCTCGCATTGAAGTCCACGCTAAATTTCGAGCTTCTGTAAAAGATCACCAATCTTGGAGATTTTGCGTCTGTTTAAATATGCCATGTTTATTTCGTTGTTTGTGGAATAGTGTTCTAACCCGTTTTGTGTACCAAGGAGGATCAGCCCCATCGTTTGTTAATTTATTTGGTATAAACCTCTCAATTGCTGCTGATGCTATTTTTTGAATTTAAGCCAGATCAGGTCTACACTTATATTATTAATTTGGAATGAGTGGAGATTGTCTCTCAGGAAGGCGTCAAGTGAATTTTTACCTGCTTTCTTGAATAGGTATATCTTTCGCTTATTTTTCGAGAATTTGGGGATTACAATATTCAGATTCGCTACGACAACCCTGTGTTCAGTAAGCCCTCAATCGGTTTTGATGCTCGTTATTAACTCTGGATTATTTGTTGCTAAGAGGTCAAGTGTGTTTTCACAACTATTCACGTTGTCTCATGAACTAACTGATCGAAATAATTTTCAGAAAATTTGTTTAGGACAATTTCGGTTGATATTTTATGCGTACCTCTGGAATAAAACTCGTATTTTCAACATAATGAGGGTAAATTAAAGTCATCGCCAACTATTATTGTATGAGTCAGGTAAGTGTTTGAAATCAAATTCATGTTTTCTTTGAACCTTTCAGCAATTTTATAATCTGAACTGGGAGGTCGCTAAAAGGATCCAGTTATTATTTTATTCCGGTTGCCAACAATGACCTCTTCCCAAACTAACTCACAGTAAGTATCTACTTCAATTTCGTGACAAAATAAAATACTTCTGACAGCAACAAACACGCCACCGGAACCGTGTTTAGCCTATTTTTTCGGAACACCATTAGGTTCTTCGCAAAAATTTCGCGGAGCTTATATCCAGCCTTAGCCAGCTTTCAGTGCCTTTAACGATTTGACCATCAGTGCTATCTATTAGCGCTTGGAGCTCTGTTACTTCCCCAACACAGCTACAACAATTTACAACTGTTGTACCAATGGTTCCTGAATTTACGTTCTTCCTGTGTTCAGCGTGTACCCTTTGTGCCTGAAGACCTTCTTGTTTTCCCGAGACCCTCTAACCTAAATGACCGCCCAGTCCATGCCACATAGCCCCTGCTACATGTGTGGCCGCCTCCTGCTTATAGAGGACACCTGACCTCTGTAGCAGAACCCGAAGCCCAACCACCCTTTGGCGCAAGTCGTGGAATCTGCAGCCTACACGGTCGCAGAACCGTCGGAGCCTCTGATTCAGACCCTCCACTCGGCTCTGTACCAGAAGTCCGCAATCGGTTCTGTCGACTATGCTGCCAACGGTCACCTCTGCTTTCACCTTGCAAGCAAGACTGTCAGCCTTTACCACTTCTGTTAGCCGCTCGAAACCAGAGAGACTCTCTTCTGATCTAAAGTGACACACATCATTGGTACCGACGAGAGCAACCACCTGCAGTTGGCTGCACCCTGTGCTCATCATGGCATCTGCGAGGACCCTTTCCACATCTGGAATGACTCCACCCGGTATGCACATGGAGTGCACATTGGTTTTCTTATCCTCCTTGTCAGCCAAGCCCCTGGGCTGCCCCATAAGGCGCCTAACGTTCGAGCTAACAACTACCAATAATCCCACCCTCTGCAATTGCCCGGATCTTGGAGGCTGAGTGGTTCCCTCTGATACAGGACAGGCGACAGCATCTGGCTCAACGACAGTGTAAGCCACAGACAGCACCTGGAACCTGTTTGTCAGACAGACTGGGGAGGCATTACGTGCGGCCACCTGGGAAGACTTTCTCCGCCTGCTACGTCCTGGGGCGACCTCCCACTCGACCACAGGTGAGGGGTCAGCCTCAGTGCGAGCAGTAAGTGGGTTGGTCACCGGTGGGGACCGTGATGGACGTCCGTTGGATCCCCACGGCCGGCCCACAACAGGGGAAACTAAATATAGGCACTTTCAATACGTCACAAAGTCGGTTTACTGTGTGACGCAAAACAAACGCGGGAATTGTGCCTATTAGATATTAAAATTTAAGGCAGAAGCCCAAACTAAACTATTAATCAGTTACTTCCCTGCTGCTGCATCTGTCGGCTACTGCTATAGACGTTCTATACAAAGTAAGTGAACATGAAGGTAAAGTTGTAGAAAGAGAGGAGAAGATAGGTAAATATGAGTTGAGATAGCCGGCCGAAGTGGCCGTGCGGTTAAAGGCGCTGCAGTCTGGAACCGCAAGACCGCTACGGTCGCAGTTTCGAATCCTGCCTCGGGCATGGATGTTTGTGATGTCCTTAGGTTAGTTAGGTTTAACTAGTTCTAAGTTCTAGGGGACTAATGGCCTCAGCAGTTGAGTCCCATGGTGCTCAGAGCCATTTGAACCATTTGAGTTGAGATATGATATGGCGAGAAGAATTTGACACAGCACTGGAAGATCTAAGTCGACACACGGACCATGGAGTTGACGACATTCCGTGTGTGCTTCTAACATCCTCTGGAGAGTCAGCCATGACTTAACTACTCCATCTCCTATGCAAGAAGTATGAGACAGAGAAAATAACTTCACACTTCAAGAACAATTTAATAATTCCAATCCCAAAGGCTGCAGGTGCTGAAAGATGTGAATGTTACCGTATAATCGGCTTAATAACACACGCTTGCAAAATATTGACACAAATTATTTAGAGAAGAATGGAGAAACTAGTAGATGTCGACCTCGGTAAATATTCAGATTGGTTTCCGCAGAAATCTAGGAACACGCGAGGTAGGCCAACTTTTGTTTATAGCTCCTGTATACTTAAAAAATGCTTTTGTCAGTGTTGGCTGTCATATACTCTTTGAAATTCTGAAGGTAATGGGGGTTGAGTAGAGGGACCCAGGGCATATTTACAGCTTGCACAGAAACCAAATGAGAGCAGATGGGTATGAAAGGGAAACAGTGGCAGAGAAAGGGAGGAGCCAGCGTTGTAGCATATCCCTGGTGTTATTCAATCCGTACGTTAAGGAGACTGTGAATGCAATCAAGGAGAAATTTGTTGAAGGACTTACAGTTCAGGGAGAAAAAGTTCGAGGTTTGCTGCTAACAGTGAAATTTTCTCGGAGACGGGAAAGGTCTTGGAAAAGCAATTGAATGGATGGGCAATGTGTTAGAAGTTGGATGTAAGATGAACATCAAGAAAAGCAACACAAGTGTAATGGAATGCAGGAGAATTAATTCAGGGCATGCTGAGGGAAGTAGGAACTGAGTTACTTAAAGTAGTAGATGACTTTTACTATTATGGCAGTGATATAACAGATTATGACCAAAGAAGGAAGGATATGAAATATATACCGGCAATGTTAATAAAAGGGTGTCTGAAGAAGAGAAATTTGTTAATACCGATTGTAGATTTAAATGCTGAAAGCCTCTTCTGATAGTTTTTGTCTGGAATGTCGCCATGTATAAAAATGAACCGTGGACATAAACAGTTCACACATGAAGGGAATAGCGCCTTTGAAATGTGTCACTGTAGCATAACGCTGAAAATTAAATGGGTAGATCACGTAACTAACGAGGAAGTACTGAACATAAATTGGGAGAAAAGAAATATGTGTCATAACTTGACTAAAAGGAGGAAGAGCTTGACAGGACATATTCTGAAACGTCGAGTAAAAATTACTGAAGGAAACCAAGAGATGAATACGGTAACTGCGCATAAGCGCGTGACTGCGTGTGAGATCGCTCTCTAAGTTTTCATCTATTTTTAGGTTTCAGATATATATTTTAACTGTTTTTGTGATAATATTTACTATATAAGTGACTTATTTGTGGTTTCTTCATTCACCTCTGCATTTCTTGTGTTGTGGCCTGATATTTGTGTTTCGTATCGAGCAACTTAACCTCTTACCCGAGTTTACATTCCGCGCTGACCAGTTGCAGCTGTAGCGGCGCATCGAAAGGTAAGTACTAATTAATTGTTTGTGTATAGTAGTTTATTTAGGAACTTTAGTAGTCTTCAACCGGTGTTCTTGGTGTTTTCCGGTGAAATAACTTCAGAAGAAATTTTTGCGAACTGCTTTCAGTTTCGTTACTGTCATTAGACGTTTGATTTTCTTTCTGTGTTAGTATTTTGTTATATTCTCATTTGTTGTTGATTAATACTGTCAATAATAGTAGTTACTTCCCTTGTAGAGCAAGTTTGTGATAATTGTAGTCAGTTTTTAACATCTTCTTATTGTAGTAGATAAAGTTGTTTTCTTGTTTCAATAATTGTAAAATTTTACCATGAGTGAGAAGTGTGGGCTTTGCCGTAGGTTCATGAGTAGTGGATTGCGGTGTGAGACTTGTTCGAAGTATTTTCACTGGGGGGAATGCAGTGGGGAAGCCAGTGGGCATTCTGGTGAGATCCTCTCCTGGAACTGCAGGTTATGTAGCAAGAGTAAGTTGATAGAGGAGCAGGAGCGTAAGATCTGTGCCCTTCAGGTGCAGTTGAGAAACGCACAGGAGGAGCTAGATAGGATGAGGAGGGAGAAGGGGGTTGGGGAATGGGAGCTGGCTGTAGGCAAGAGATCTGCTAGGAGAAGGAAATTTTCAGATAGTTTTACTATTGGTGTTTGTAATAGATATGACCAACTGTCAGAGTCTAGTGGAGAGGAATCTCTAGTAGCTGTAGATGTAGGAAGTATGCAGCAGACCTCAGCAGTTACGGTGGCTAGGACAGTTGCAAAGTCTAAGAGAAAGAAGAAGGTTTTGCTGTTAGGTAGTTCTCATGGTAGAGGTGTAGGCCAGCAGTTGCAGGAAGTTTTGGGGAGTGAGTACCAGGTCACCAGCATTGTGAAGCCTAATGCAGGATAGGCTCAGGTGACTTTTAACGTAGGGGGGTTATTTAGGGATTTTACTAAAGAGGATCAGGTAGTGATTGTGGGTGGGGCTGGTAATAGGGATGGGGAGTATGACATAGATGGTGACCTGGAAAAGATAGCCACTCAGACTGGCAACACGAATGTGCATTTCGTGGAACTGTTTCAGCGTCACGATCGGCCTCATCTTAATACAGCTGTCAGGCGTAATAACATGAGACTTGGGGGTGCGCAGATGACAGAAGGCATGAGTCACATTTCAGTGGTGTCGGTGGAGTCTATCAGTAGGATGGGTTTCACTAGACATGGCCTGCACCTCAACAGGTATGGGAAGGGGAGGTTGGCAAAACTTATAGGTGACAGCATAGGTGGGGGTGGTGGGATCACTCATGGGAAAATTCCGGTAGTTGTGGGTGTTAGAGCTGTACCTTTTTTAGATTGAAGTCAGCTGATAGGTATTCCTGCTTAAGGGAAGTCTCTCTAACAAAGAAACCACTTTCTACAAAGCTTGGGTATCCGATTAATGAGGGAATTAGTATATTTCATCAAAATATACAACGTATTAGAGATAAAGTTAGTGAACTGCTTATAGATGTTGACTCTGAAATTATTGATATAGCTGAACACTTCTTAAATAAGGACATAATTCAGAGGCTTCCTTTACCAGGATACAGGTTGGCTGGCAGCTTTTCTAGGAGCTCTTTGCGGTGTGGGGGAGTAGCCATGTATGTAAAAAACGGTATCCCATTTGAGTCAATTGATGTTTCAAAGTACTGCACTGAAAAGGTGTTTGAATGTTGTGCAGGTGTGGTTAAATTTAGTGGAGCTAAACTTCTTACTGTTGTTATTTATAGATCCCCAGACTCCGATTTCACAACATTTTTGCTAAAGCTACAGGAGGTTCTTGGTTCACTTTATAGGAAATACAAAAAGTTAGTTATATGTGGTGACTTCAATATTAATTGTATAAGTGATTGTGCAAGGAAAAGGATGCTGGTAGACCTCCTTAATTCATATAATCTTATGCAAGCCGTATTCTTTCCAACGAGAGTGCAAGGGAACAGTAGAACAACCATAGACAATATTTTTGTTCATTCGTCATTATTAGAGGGGCATTCTGTTAGCAAAAAGGTGAATGGCCTTTCAGATCATGATGCACCAATTTTAAGTCTAAAAGATTTTTGTGCTGCAACACATGTTAAATATAGTTACCAACTTATTAGGAAAGCTGATCCAGTTCCTGTACAGACTTTTGTAAACCTTATCAAGGAACAAGAGTGGCAAGATGTTGATAGTGCTGATACAGTAGACGATAAATATAATGCCTTCCTCAAGACTTTTCTCGTGCTCTTTAGAAGTTGCTTTCCGTTAAAACGTTCAAAACAGGGTACTAGCACAAACAGGCAGCCTGGGTGGCTGACTAAAGGGATAAGAATATCTTGTAGAACAAAGTGGCAATTATATCAAAACGTTAGAAACAGTCAAAATCTAAATGCAGCAGCCCATTACAAACAGTATTGTAAGGTGCTTAAAAAAGTTATTAGGAAGGCAAAAAGTATGTGGTATGCAGATAGAATAGCTAAGTCTCAGGATAAAATTAAAACCATATGGTCAGTCGTAAAGGAAGGGGCGACTGCAGAGACAGGTCGAGAATATAGAATCAGCGCGTAGTGGGGATGTCCGTGTTAATGATAAGTCGCATATATGTACAGTTCTTAATAATCACTTTCTGAATATAGCAAGTGAACTAAATAGAAACTTAGTCCCAACAGGGAATCATATAGCGCTCTTAGAAAAAAGTTTTCCGAGACTGTTACCTGAAATGCTCCTCCATGATACTGACAAGAGGGAGATTGAGTTAATAATTAAATCACTGAAGACCAAGAACTCTCGTGGATATGACGGGATATCTAGCAGAATACTGAAGTATTGTTCCACGTATGTTAGGGAGACAGGGATAATGTTGACAATTATAGACCTATTTCTATGCCATCGGTGTTTGCTAAAGTTATCGAGAGGGTTGTATATACAAGGTTACTGCAGCATTTAAATTCACATAATTTGCTGTCAAATGTACAGTTTGGTTTTAGAAATGGCTTAACAACTGAAAATGCTATAGTCTCTTTTCTCTGTGAGGTTTTGGACGGATTAAATAAAAGGTTGCGAACGTTAGGCGTTTTCTTTGATTTAACGAAGGCTTTTGACTGTGTTGACCACGAAATATTACTGCAGAAGTTGGAACATTATGGAGTAAGGGGAGTAGCTTACAATTGGTTCGCCTCCTACTTTAAGAACAGAAAGCAGAAGGTAATCCTCCGCAATATTGAGAGTGGTAATGATGTTCAGTCCCAATGGGGCACTGTGAAATGGGGCGTTCCCCAAGGGTCGGTGCTGGGGCCACTCCTGTTTCTTATTTATGTAAATGATATGCCTTCTAGTATTACAGGTGATTCAAAAATATTTCTGTTTGCTGATGACACCACCTTGGTAGTGAAGGATCTTGTGTGTAATATTGAAACATTATCAAATAATGTAGTTCATGATATAAGTTCGTGGCTTGTGGAAAATAATTTGATGCTAAATCACAGTAAGACTCAGTTTTTACAGTTTCTAACCCACAATTCAACAAGAACTGACATTTTAATCAGACAGAATGGGCATGTTATAAGCGAGACGGAACAGTTCAAGTTCCTAGGCGTACAGATAGATAGTAAGCTGTTGTGGAAAGCCCATGTTCAGGATCTTGTTCAGAAACTAAATGCCGCTTTATTTACCATTAGAACAGTATCTGAAATAAGTGACATTTCAACACGAAAAGTAGTATACTTTGCATATTTTCATACGCTTATGTCATATGGTATTATTTTCTGGGGTAATTCTTCTGATTCAAAAAGGGTGTTTTTGGCTCAAAAACGGGCTGTTCAAGCTATGTATGGTGTAAGTTCGAAAACCTCTCGTCGACCCCTATTCAGTAGTCTGGGAATTTTGACATTGCCCTCACAGTACGTATTTTCTTTAATGTCGTTTGTTGTTAGCAATATTAGCTTATTCCCAAGAGTTAGCAGCTTTCACTCAGTTAATACTAGGCAGAAATCAAATCTGCATGTGGAATGCACTTCCTTTACTCTTGTGCAGAAAGGAGTGCAGTATTCTGCTGCATCCATTTTCAATAAGCTACCACAAGAACTCAAAAATCTTAGCAGTAGCCCAAATACTTGTAAGTCTAAACTGAAGAGTTTCCTCATGGCTCACTCCTTCTATTCTGTCGAGGAGCTCCTGGAAGAGCTAAAAAATTAAGCAAATTCCAGTGTTACATTCTTGATTTTCTTTATTTAAACTAACGACTTGTCGCCTGAATATGTTTCTTATATTTCATTTATCTGTTTCTACAATCGTGTTATAATTTCATGTATTGACTCGTTCCATGACCATGGAGACTTCTCCTAAATGTGGTCCCACGGAACAATAAAGAAATAAATAAATAAATAAATAAATAAACCAAGTTTGTAAGTTGCACTGGTTGTTCGAAGATGCAGACGCTTGCCCAAGATCGAGTACCATGGAAACCCACATCAAACGAGTTTTCGGACTGTAGACCGCAACAGCAACAATTTTGCCTATGCATTTACGTTCATACAGAACACCACAAGCCACCTTATGGTGGGCCGTACCAGGCACAATTACCAGATACTTCATGTTATATTCCATTCGCAAACTGAGCTGGGGAAAAAAGACTATCAGTGTGCCTCTGTACGAGCCCTAAGTTATCTCGTCTTCGCGGTCCGTACGCGTAATGCACATTTGTGGCAGTAGAATCGTTCTCAGTCAGTTGTAAATGTCTGTTCTCTAAATTGTCTCATAAGTGTTTGGTGAAAAGAACGTCGTCTTCCATTAGGAATTCCCATTGCGTTTACAAAACATCTCTGTAACACTTGCCAGTTGATCGAATCTACCGACAACAAATCTAGCAGCAAGGCTCTGGACTTCTTCGATGATTTCGTTTAATGCGACCAGCTGAGTTTCCCAAACACTCGAGCAATACTCAAGAACTGGTCACTCTTCTGTTCTACTCGCAGTCTCCTTTCTAGAAGAGCTACGCTTTCCTAATACTGTCTCAGTAAACAAAAGCCTTCCCTACTGCAGTCCTTAAATGCTTGTTATATTCCATTTCGCTTTGCAACAATACGCCTACATATTTAACCCACGTGATAGTGTCAAGCAGGACAACTTAAATTCCAGTTTAATTGAATTGAATTTATTGCGAAGATTTTTAGACCTGTTATCTGGAAACTCTAACAGGTCGCACATATTCGTTAATCGTGGTGACATACAACGTTTTAAGTTACGTAGGTAGTAGCAAATCATGTTGACAGCAATCTTCGGTGATATTAATGTAGAAATAAAGCTGGATATTTGAAAGATAATAATAAGTTTAAATAATCAACATTAAATATAGGGTATTAACTGAGGATCCAAGTGAATGACTTCCATCTTATATTACAAGATACGTTACTAGCAGCCTCGGAAGAGCTTGAGGTTTTTCGATTAACTCCAACTTTACTTACTTCTAAACCTATTCTTGCTACACTACTCTATATCGCTAACAGTGGTATGTGTGTGTCTCGGCAGTCCTCGATTCTATGCATACGCGTGTGGGTGGCCTGTGCATTCTTTCTCTTCTTTCCTTTTCACTTTTCTGTTATTGTTTGCATATCGCAGTCTAACTGTCTGCAGTCTCTCTCTACCTGAAAAAAAAGAAACTCTCGGAACGACATGACCAGCCGAACCTTCCTCCCCACATTCACAGACTGATGTGTTGCTACGTCCCAGTCGAAGCACATGGTTTAGGTATGGATCGCGACCTGTTAACAGCTGCATCATACCTCGAGTAGGCGCAGCGTCGCACAGTTTGAGCCTGTTCCTACTGCTTGGTAATACGCTATAAACACGCCTTGCCGTACTGCTAGTGTCCCAGTCAGCCTACCAATCATCTAAATTCTGGGCTCTTAAACGTCGTTTATTAATAACCTGTGTTCCGGTTCCAAGCGGTTCAAATGGCTCTGTGCACTATGGGACTTAACATCTCAAGTCATCAGTCCCCTTGAACTTAGAAACTACTTAAAACTAACTAACCTAAGGACATCACACACATCCATGGCCGATGCAGCATTCGAACCTGCGACCGTAACGGTCGCGTGGTTCCAGACTGAAGCGCCTAGAACCTAAGGACATCGCACACATCCATGGCCGATGCAGCATTCGAACCTGCGACCGTAACGGTCGCGTGGTTCCAGACTGAAGCGCCTAGAACCGCTCGGCCACTCTGTGTTCTGTGATTTCATACACATGATCATATTGCTCACGGTCCGTCCAAAAGATTGCTGACCTGTAACGTAGTACGATATCCATCCGGCATATTCCGAGGATTACCAGTAAACCTTCGACCGGTACAAAAGCCCCCTGTGATCCTCAGAATACGCTCCGCTGAATTCGTCTCATATTGTTTTGTAGCTGCCTAATCTAAGACGATGTGCCCAGCCGCAGGCAGCGAAGTTGACTATGGCGTTGAAGATAGATTCGTAGTATCATCGCACCACACGCAACGGTAATTTATCGTCAGCACTGCCGGCACGGACAATCTTGTGTATAATTATGGCCACTTTCTGAGTAACAGATTCTACGTGTTCTACAATGTTTCTTTTCTCGTTTAGAAGAGTGCCTAAATATTTATAAACAGTGCTGGCTGAAACAAATATTCCTTCAAACGTCAGAGAACGATTTCTGGCAAGAGAAAGCCTTCCTTTCTCAAACATGTATGTGGTTTTATAAACACCTACACTTAGTTTGTTCCTCTTACAACAATGCTGCATCCGAATAAGCACATGTTTCATCTTTTCCTCCAGTCTCCCCCTGGAGTATAGATACAACTACTAGAATGTCATCTGGTTATGCAACAACAGCTACAATAACATATAACCAGTATAGTAGATGTAATATGGGTTCAGTACCAAGATCTCAGAACAGTGGACCACTTAAGGAGCCTTGAGGACAGCCTTGGTAACCTTTTTGATTACCTTTCTCTGCTGCGCAAGCCATGGACGCTACAGTAATTAAAAAAGCCCTTGTACACACATTTTCTGACCCTGAGAGCTATAAGCTTTCTTAAACAGATATACTGTGCGTTTCTTTTTCTCCGCAAAATAGAGGAGGAAAGGAACATAAGGAACACGACGTTTCGAGGCATAAGGAAACAAATTCCATGGTGCTAATACAACAAATAATTTTTTCAGTTTCAGTAAAAACTGCTGCATAAATTAAATTACTGAAATCAATACGATGTAAAAGGTTTAATCTTTTAAGTGGGCATGACGGATATATCCGTCCCTTGGCACGTTCACTCTCAGTTCAACGATTATATCGGACCACAGCAACCTGTCGCTTGTAGCTAATGGGAATGATGAATTCAAAGCCGAGACGTACTATGACGTTATTACTAAAGTTTCATCCTACATCAGTTAAAATAATGCATTCTCAAAGTTTGAACGATTTTCAATGTTTTTGCTGCCATGGACACAAATTATGGCAGCTCCTGAAGAAAAAACTGCTTTTCGAGTTGTTTTGGAGTTCGCTAATGATTTTCATGGAAAGAATTATTGAATTTACCTCTACACCTGGTATATTAGTTCACATTACGGTGACCAACAGACGAGAAAGCAAGCGGTGTTTTCGACACAATGTAGGAAAACAAAAAGAGTTCCTTTACGTCACTGAATATGAAAAATTGAAGGAGGGCAACTATTTGACAGCGTACGTCAGCTAGCAGATATTAGTAAAACAGAACCGCAAAAGAGATGTCGTGATGGGCAGCATGTTTCGTGACAATGCATTGCATGAAGTAAACACAAATTTTTTTGCATTTGTGGTAAATATATGAGACGCGTGGCTAGAAGTAGATCACAGTTGCAAAACTATCAAGCGGCCAGGAGCAGCCTGAAAAAAGTTATCAGACCATCACAGACGTTAAGTGCGGGGTTGTTTTCCAGTTATCTTGTATTAGGTTCAGGATAGGATCTGGGGTACCTGCAACATGCACACACACTCACAACAGTGTAATTGGGCTAGGGGTTTGCAATGGGATAAAACAGTTCCTCAAACATTATTCCTATATAGGACATACATCTTGAATCTTTTAAGTATATAAGAAGTATTGACAGCTGCAGTTTATCAGTATTCTATGTTATCAACACATCTGACTGGTAAAAATGCATATCGCCTTTGCTCTGTGGTTATGAAGCCAAATTTTGCAATAATCAGTAAGCATAAAGCTGTATTTAAGATAGCTGAAGTCAATACCCTCTCCTGTGACTTACTGTACTGTAATTGTAACACACCCCACGTCTACCATAATCCATGTGTTTCAGTGCATATAAGAGGTGACCTTGACTAATAGTATTTTACTGACATAAGTCTCTCTGGGTATATTTGGAAGACGAGGAAGAAGTGATCCTGCAAATACTTTGTATATACATTTTTGGCAGTGAGAGTGAATCTAAATCATCGTTGGACACCAAAGAAACCAAGTCGTGTGGTAGGACAAGAAAAGAAATATTCTTGTACAAAATCATTATTAATTATTGCATAGACATACATAAGAAATGTGAAAATAACTGAACACGAAATTGCAATACGGGATGTCTGCATTAACTGTAAATTCTGATGGAAAGTGGCCGAACACTGGTGTACACGCAGCTAATGATAGAATCGAGGGTGTCTCTACATTAGTGGATATACGAGAGATTTGTTTATAAACTCTCCTTCCCAGATGAATTAGCTTAAAGGAAGGTTCGTTATATTGTATCAACATGCTGTGGACTGGACGTTCTGCATTTTATTATTCTACAAGTATTAAGACAAAAGTACCATAAACTGCTATTGTTCCCAAAAATAATTTTAGTTTGCAGATCTTAATAAAAAAAAAAGAAAGGTAGCAAATAGAATTAACCCTTTCCCTATTAAAGAAACTAATTCTTCAAGTCTAGTTAACGAGAAAGCTGAAAATGGAATAGATCGACATAAGAAAAACAAAAGCGAAAACTGGAAGATTTGGCGGAAACATTTCCCATGAAGGAAAACTATAAACTGCTACTCGAAAAAGCAAGGCTTACAAATTACTTTAATTTTTTTTTATCTCTGCATATTAGTCTAATTTATTAGACACAGTTCCTGAGTTTTCGTCAGTCAGTCAGTCGGCAGTTGATGGTTGGAGTGCTGACTCATTATCTGAGTATCCAGTTATGCTGGCAACTGATGTGATATATATAAGGATCATATCAACCTATACCACATCAACAACAGCCTGAAGATGGCGCATTGAAGCGCTGAAACAGGTTGTAACAAAATAAAATAAAATCATAAGGACGGCTGTAGGTGTTTTATTTTGTCGCAATAATAAACGGCCGTCTTCCCAGAGACCTCCTGCCAATAGCATGGACATACAAAAACAATTCCGCATGTCGTTAGCCATGTGTCTACATCCTGTCCTCAGACATCCATTATGTATAATGGCGTTCGTTTGACACATTTTACTTTAAACTCGCTTGCCCGGTGTCGGCGGATAAACACGATACTACAGTGGCTATGTTATTCCGAATTACAGTGAAAAATTCCCTCGGACATGCATGCATGTCCTAAGGAACATTCACTTCGACGACTACAGCCGTTGTGAAATGCAAGAAATTTATTCACAGTTGCGAATATGGACAACCATCAGCTGTATAATAGAATGACGACAGTGAAAGCCTCTGCCTGACCGGAACTCAAAACCGGATTTCCGGCTTATCGCGAGCGGTCACCTTATCATTTGACTATCCGAGCAGAACTCATGGCCAGGCCCGAACTACGATAGATCGTGAGCCACATGTCTAAATCCTGTACCCGTACGTCCACTATGTATGAGGGTCAGTCAATAATTAAAGAGACAAAATGGTCTGGGGAAAAACTTTTAGTAGGGCAAGTTTGATACTTTCGTGGCTATGAGTTGGTATCACTAGGACGAGTCCTGATCAGCTGGTGTATAAAAATAGTATTATTTATAACGCCAAAAATACATCTCAAGATGGCGAGCCCGCTTGAAACGTCCACATAAGTTGAACAACGTTCTGTTATTCGTTTCCTTTCTTGCTGAAGGCGAGAAACAGGAGAATATATACTGTAGACTGTCTTAAGTTTATGATGAGCGTTGTATAAATCGATAAAATTTTTACAAGTGTGTAGAGCAGTTCAAAAATTTTCTCGACTCAGTGACAGACCAAGACCGGTCTGGCCGACCTGTTGCAGTTTCCACTCCCTCACTTGAAAGTCGAATTGATGTCATTATTCGTGCCGACCGTCCTTGTGACCGGGAAATGATAGTTGATAAGGTTAAAGTTTGTGCTGACACAGTTCTTAACATTATCTGTAACAAGCCGAAGTACCGCAAAACATGTGCAAAATGGGTCCCAAAGGAGTGGACGCGGCTACACTAGGAAACTAGGTTGGATGTGTGCACAGAGCTAACGGAACGTTATGAAAGAAAAGGTGAGCACTTCTTCAGCAAACTTTTAACTTTTGATGAAACTTGAGTTCGCGATTATGAGCCAGTATCGAAAAGACAAAGCATCGAGTGGAAGCACACCAACTCACGAGTTAAGAACGAATTCAAAGCCAAGCATCTGCAAGAAAAGTCATGTTGACGTTGTTTTGGAATACTGAAGGTCAAGTTTTTTGTGATTATCTCGAAGAGCAGCGTAGAATGTACTGCCAAAATTACTCCTATTTGCTTTAAACAAGATGAAGCCAGCCATGAGAGAGAGACGTCGTGGATCTGAGAGGAGAGGTGTGATTCTCCAGCAAGACAACGCAAGTCCTCATATTGCTCATCTAGCCCGTGAAACCATCGACAAAATGGGCTGGGAAGTACTGCCTTACAGTCCTTATTTAGCACCTATTGATTCCCATTTGTTTAGTGCACTGAAGGAGGCATTACGTGGGAAAAGGTTGCAGGACAACGAAGACGTGAAAAATTAGGTCGGAAATTGGTTCAAACATAAAGATAAAGAGTTCTTTGCAGCCGGAATAAAAAACCTTGTAGCCCGTTGGAATAAGTGCATAAATGTTCAAGGGTATTATGTTGAAATGTAAGAAAAGTATTGTTTTGTAAAAATAAACTTTTTTTTTTCTCCAGACCAATTTGTCTCTTTTATCATTGAATGACCCTCGAATATTCCCATACAGAGGAGGCATTTTCCTTGAAAGTCAGCTGCTCGGTGCCGGCGGATAAATGCGATACTGCAGTGCTTGTGTAATCCCCAATTACGATGCAAAGTTCCTTCGGACAAGCACGCATCCATGTCCGAAGATACTCGAACTGCGGCGACTACAGCCGTTATATGATACACGAAATACATTTGCAGTATATTCTCGGCAACAAATAGAATCAATGGCTGTCTGGTCGTCAAGATGTACTCACATCAAATACTCGTTTCCTTATTGAAGCATTACAATGTATTACAACCATGTAACCATGATCCCTTAATCGGAACAGTATTACGCCCTAATATAGGAAGAACGTAACGGACTGCTGGTAATAAGCTCCTGATTCGGCTACATACCTAGCTGTAATAGAAATAATGAAAGTAGATCCATGGCACGATAGACAGAAGATATATACTTGCATAGCTCTGAGCCCACGTGATCCCATCGTTTGACAGAACTTTACAAACCACGAAATTGTCAGCGGAATTTGAGGGAAACTTTTACGTCTACATCTGCACTTAAGCTACATTATATTGTGTGGCAGAGGGTAGTTATGGTATATACCTAACATTCTAATAATCCTACCTGGTAATGGTCCGACTGATGAACAATACTCAAGAAATGCCGAATGAGTCTCTTGAAAACCACTTCTCTTGTGGATGAGCTAAATCCCTTCAGATTGTTCCAGGATATCTTAGATACTCCTCTGCTTCTCTATGACAATTTTTTAATTGGTCTTTCCTCTTTAGTCCGTATATGACAGCTATTCTGAGGTACTTTCGGTTGTTATTGTATCCAATGTTTTATTGCCAAACTCGTAACCTATGCACGTGCAGGACATTACATTTATTTACTTGCAGTGTCAACTAGACCAATCGTGAACTGTTTGCATGTCTTCCCGCATTTCGATACGGTTGTCTGTTGTTGCAACCTTCCTGTAGACAACAGCTTCGTCTGACAACCGCCCCGGAGAGCTTACGACGTTATCCTCTGCGTCATTTACATACAGAGTATTGCAAACATTAATAGCCCTGTAGAGCTCTCCTGGGCTACATCTATCGATTTTTTCCCTTTAAGTTACAACTCTTATTACAGTTTGCTAGAACGTCCTGAAGCCAGCCATTTGATCTGCTACTCGATAAGCTTTTATCAATGGCGTTTCGCGCAGATTTTTCTAGGGGTTCACTGGAAGGTTGTCTACAAAGTTTCAAATGACTAACACACATGGTTTAATAATAGTAAAAAAGAACTACTCTACGGAAATACATTTACTTTACGATTGACTTTGTCTCGAATAATCCATTCTCCGCTCATTAAGATCAGAGATTCTGTCAGTGAAGAATTCATTCAATTCATTGAATTCTACAATGCTGTTGACGATGACCTTCTCGATTGAGAGCGCTGCTACAGCTCTTAGCAGCTGTTGACTCACAGCACGAAGCAGAAAACCTTCAGGTCCGCGTCAGACGATGTCGCCAGTATGGTAACAGTCACTTTCAGGAGTTTCGTTGTCTGACTACAATATTTCTGTAAATCATTTAAGAATAGGGATTCCAGAAATTTCTAAACTCATTCCTCGTGTTTGATATCAGAACTTTTGTTCTCAGTTTATTGCCTTCAAGGATGGGATTTATTTTGCAAGACGCCTGTAGCAATGTTTGCAGAAAGTGACCTGCGTACAACACACACTTTTCGGAATTAAATAAATTTGCAGCTACGACATATCTGGTAAATTAAAAGCTTTCAGCAACTTGAGTGACAATGTTATCCCACACATCTTTCGAAAAAGCCGTTATTTAATTCATTTTCCAGTCCAAAACTCTGTGCAAGCTGCAGCAGCTCTCTGCATGTGGAAATCATGTCAGATACGTTAGCTCGATTATATTATTGCAGTCTTCTACCCCTTGTTGTACACACAGTGGCTCAACTATTCATTTTTGTAATTGGCTGTACAATGCTGCATGATTGTAAATACAGACAACCAAAATTGAAATGCTGGTGCCTCCATTTCAGACGTTGCACTGTTGCTGAAATAATTATAGTGGTTTGTCGAGATGGAATCTCAGTTTTCTCCAGGCATTCTACAAGTCACTATTTTCATACACAACTTGCACAGTTCTTGATTTAAAATTCCACCTTGAGTAGGAAACATGGCAGACTTTCTTGCTCAGTATGTCAATTACACACTGTGAAGAAAGTAGGAAAAACTAAGAATCTCACTAAAGTCTACGAAATATCTTGTAACGTCCCTATTTCCCTCTCTGCATAGGTTAAAATCAGATCCTGCGTTTCGGCATAAAAGTGAACTACATAGGCATGTTCAAAATGTTTATTCAGAAGAGTCTGCGCACCTGAAAGACGACCACTCATGACACCCGTGCAATTGTAGCTCTGAGAAATAACTATACTCTGATACCTCTAAGCGATTATCCTAAAGTTTTTGAACTCTGTTCGCGAGGTGTCTTGAATGTCAAAGACCTTGCTACAGATATCACGTTAGAGGACACATATCTGACTATTATGATAAAAAGTGAAATTGTTGAAATCTCATTGTCGTACCTGTGCTTACTGGTACAGAATCAGAGACAGCAATTTTCTTTTTTGCTCTGACATAGTAAACATCCATCATACAAGAAAGAATAAAATGTTCAGTGCGTTTACATGTGCCTTTGAAAACAGCAGCCTTCTAAAGATGATCGTTACTTACAGTATCAGGTCCAGCAGTGAAACCTAAATGAAATCTAGAAGACGTTGGGAAATTCCTGGATTTGATGAGTTGCTGCATCCATAATTTCCAAGAAGTGCAAGCTCAGAAACACAATAAACTACAACAGATCACAGAGTGTGTAACGATATTGGCGAATCTGATCATTGTGCCTAGAACCTGTGTATCGGGAGAGTGACTGATGCATGCACAGTCACAGATGGTCTGGAAGCGGGCTCATTCGGGTACGTAGTTCCAATTTTCATCCACCAGAGAACAGTAGTGCACAGACACATTCAAGAAACAGGTCAAGAGCACGTTTTTGCGAATTATTCTGTTTATTTCCTGAAGCCCTTTTGTTTATTTATCTCTGTACAGTTTTGTATATGCTTTTAGTAGTGTCAGTGATGCGCGAATGTGGTCTAAAGTAAACATGTAGATCACTGCTCTACTGAAGGGCGTTGTACGATGGGGAATTTTTTAACATAATATGTCAAGTCATTTTATGGTAAAAGGAAAGCTAATTCGAGTGCAAATGAAAATAGTTAATAACTTAAAGTATAAACAAAATATCAGAATGCTAAATACTTATTTCGGGAAAAAGTACAGTTCGAAAGCATGTTATTTGTTGATTGGTTGCTCATGAAAAGCGCGGACTAACAAGAGAGAATAATGTTTTTCTATTGGCCTTAAAGAAAACTGACCAATCAGAACAGAGTATTCTTCGTTCCTCATTTCTCTTGGAGATACAGAAAGCTTTCAGCAGTCTAGAGTACTCGGAGCACAACATTTCAATGGTACGGTCGTTTGTCGAAAGAGCTCCGAAGTAAGTTATAATTTGCCGGTTATCGTTGTGCTACACTCCTCAAAAGGGCTTTAAGGTGAAGGCAATGTGCTTTTTAGAATGTACGGATTTTTAAGCAATTTACTGTATGAGAAAAGACAGTAATTCCTCGTGGCATATTGAGCAGATTGGTGACTAAAAACTTGCGTGCATTAGACACCGAAAACATAATAGCATGGCGAGCATTTCCATTTGAGAACAATCCGTGCTTAGTGCTTAGCAGATTTCATGAAATACGTTAAGATAAACTTGCTAACGTGAATGAAAGTATTTTACGCATACTGTGTTAAGATTAGCACGGTCTTAGAAGTGTACGTATACAATATCAATTATAAGAATATAGCAAAGTTTTGCCAGTACTTTCACCTTTCACTCGAAATTAAGACCTTTTCCCGATTCTTGGTATAGTTACGTTGTATGTTGCCCTGTGCGAATTGAAATACCGTAGGATTCTGCTCGGCTTTCATACCGCCGATCTGCTGCAGTGAGTTCACTGGTAGCTGCAGATAAAGGACGGAAGGAGCCGCGCCGCCGCAGTGTCTTCCCATTGGCTGCCTACATGCTCTATCTAGTTGTTGTGTAAAACCACTTTCCCTAAAATATTGTGATCTGGACAAATCCGTCTTTTCTTCTTTTTGTCTTCTGTGACAAATGTCTGAAATCATCAACGCCTCATAACTAAGTACTTTTCTGTCATAGAGGCAGAAGAATGGATGATTTTAAATTTAAAATTTTTATGTACTGTAGTATTCTGTCAGATGAATATTTCTGTGGGATCCACTGCTCCGCTTGCCACAAGACGAACCGACGCTTCCTCGTACTTTGTTCACTAAACGAGAGTGCTACAGGGCGAAGTGAAGGAAAACAGCATTAACCTGGGTCTCGTTCTCTTCTGCTCTATCTCTTATTGACGATGATATTGAACTGAATGTCTCTGGATGTCTGTTTGTGCAATCCGTAATGATTTTTGTAGAAAATCTTCCTCGATCTCGTACAAGGTTGTAATGCGTGATCATAAAACATGTTCCACATTTCCAGAACCGAAGGGAGTCAGTGATATAGGCCAATAACTATGTGTGTTTGTTGAAAACGCGGTTGACCTGCCCTTTTTTCCAGCCGCTTAGGGGCTTTCGTTGGCCAACTAACTACGAGAAGTTGCTGTTCAAAGTGGAGCTATGACCAGTACTCCATTCTTCGGCTGCGTATATTCCTGTGTGTGATTTCTGTTCTAAAGGTACTAGAAATTTGCGTACAGTAAACGTATCCCATGGCTCACCACATGTAAGTTCTCATAGCTCTGCGTGGTAGTAAGGAACTGGTGCGATTGAAAGTGGGCATTAATGTTACACTGGAAAAGTTAATTTGAGCTATTGCTTCTTGGATTATTCACTTGTTAGTAAGTTGGCAACACCAGGGATCGTTTCAAATACAGCAGCATTTTGCAAAAAAAAAAAGAGGCTCTGAGCACTATGGGACTTAACTTCTGAGGTCATCAGTCCCCTAGAACACACATCCATGCCCGAGGCAGGATTCGAACTTGCGACCATAGCGGTAGCGCGGTTCCAGACTGTAGCTAATAGAACCACTCGGCCATCCCAGCCGGCAGAATTTTGCACAAATGCAACAAAATTCAGAGCTTAGCGCTGTGTGGTGAATAGAGGAACGAGTTTATTGGTATGGAGCCTTCCGACAACATTCACCCAAAGCGAAAACTATGGGAACGGCAAAACTGCATGCGTCTCGGAGGGACATATATTCCTCATCAGATGCCTCCCGTATTACGAGCATGGAGATGTCTACCGCCAACAGGATGAAACGGAAAAGTGTATCAACTGCAGAGGCTGATGGTTGTTTCAGTAGACAACATTCTGTCGGCACAATACAATCATCGTCAGTCACTGCAGTGCAGAACTGCAGTACTATGGCGTTAATTTAACGAGTAAAATAAACTGACTTGGGAAAGAGAGAATGCAAGTGATGTGACAAAACAGTAATTGTCTCGACCTAAAACTACGATATCACCTGTCGGGCTTGAACTGTGACGTATTGGTGTTGTGGCGGGTGACGTCACACGTGTGTGGAGCGTTGGTTTGTTTTCGTTAGGGACGTTTGTATTGTCACCTTATGCTGTGTTTGTAGTCTATATTGGATATATACATAGTGGTGCAAATTTTGATGGAATGAGCATGTTACTGGATCAACCAGTTTAGTTACTTAAGAGAAAGATGATTTTCGGTGTTCTCCGCTTACGCTCATAATCAACTAGAGTTTAAACGTTATCTTTGGTTGTCTTGGTAACGTGAGTACACAGTGATTACAAGTTAAGTGAACTTCGACACATATTTTTATCAAAGGTGAGCCAACCTGTAATGTAATGAAATTAATAACTTAGCGAATACTAATTGTAATATTACTGAAATAAGGAACGCTGATAGATCGACAATAAAGAAAAACGAATGTCTTCAGAAGGTTATGGTAAATGAAGCCTGGTTTTTCTAACGTAAAGTGTGAAGAATGTGATGTTAGTAATTAAAAGCAATGTACAAAGATGTAGCAGAACTAGTTGAGTTGGGTTGCCTACAGAATGAAGTCGCCAGATCCAGTTTAGCGCGTAACAACTCACACAAAAAGTATTTACGAGTAATTTCAGGGATTTTGCAATTTTCTGTTGAGCTGTGTTTGTGAACACATGTTACTGCATTTTGTCCATCTCGCAATTTAAACCTTTCTGTATCGGTATTGGAGTATTCGTTGTTGTTACCATATTTCGTTAACTTTCGCGGTATTTGGTACTTGTACTGGTATTACTTTTTCGCTCTCTATACTGATATATCTTTTTGTTTTCTGTATTAGTGTCTGGCTTTTAAGTTAGTTTATATTTATAGAGTGATAACTTCGATACCAGTTGAATTTATCTAATTTGATGCTTTACTTTGCATTTTCGATGCAGACCTCTGCATGCTATTCTTCATCGTATTCTTCCGGTTGTTTTGTTTTGTATACGCCAGTATTTTTGGGGCTCTGTAGCTTTTACTTGAGAATATAACTCCCCAGATTCCCCTTCAGGCCCAATATTTATTATTTCGAATTTTTAAGTTTCTGAATTGATTTTTATATTTTGGTTTTATAGGAACTGTTGAATATGACGTCCTAATCGCCATTTTTAAATCAAAGTTGTGTTGCATCTTGAGGCTAGTGATGATGTTATTTATCAAAGTGGACGGGTGTTATCGAAGGCTCTCGTCTTCCCCAATAATTCACCATACTTGAGAGACAGTGCCGTACCCCCGGCCGCGAGAGTTCGCCCCTGTTTGGTCTTAGGAGGGGAGGGGCGCACACAGCGCCGGCTGTCACCTCCACATGAAATCACGTAATGCGTTTTTACGTCGCAGGCTGACAGTTATTGGACGGGTGAAGTAATTGCATCGGTTAAACACTCGAGCGATGTGATGTGGTGCTGTAACGACATAACAACACAAGTTTTCGCCCCAGATGAAAGCATTCTCGTTATACAGTAGTAGGCAAGCATAACTTCTCTACATTCTGTAATTTCCTGCAGGCGATTTTATCGAGTGCGCTACTGCCAAGGCACCCATGTTGATTAGTTTGATTCTGTCTAGAGCGAAGATAAAAGAATATCTTGTAGTAGTGAATCCTGTCGTAGGTGTTCTACAGATGAGCAGGATGAAGCCAGAGCATTGTCGACTTGGACTACTCTTACATGGGCTGAGTTACTTACGAGAGTGTATACTGTGGAAAGTCATTTTGACTTCTTATGGGAATTTTGTGGATTGTCACCGGGAGACGTGTGTGGAACTCTTTAAAAAATGACTAACGTTTATTTCCCGGTTTAATTATAGGACTATTCTACGAAATGTACGAAACTAGTACGATCAGGAAAAACACGTAGTTCGTTAGATGCCAACTGACGATACATCAGGGTATTATTTTGGTCCCGTCCTGGGTTAAAGAACACACGCTACTAGTCACTGTTATAGAAAGGTATTTAAGTACAATTACTGTTGGCGATTACTTTGATTTTTGCAGTGTTATGTGTTATTTGATTGTTGTGAATTTTGCAAAATGCAGTAGCTTTGTATTCACAGTTTGGTTTAGGAGGCCAAAAGTTTCCTTGTGAGACTCTCACGGTTTCTCTGAGAGATAGCTACAGAGTACCCGACAATCGCAGAGGAGGAGTGCTCCAAGCTGCAACTAATTTAGAAATTATTGTATAGTGCGAAATACTTTCACAGTCGACAGCAAGGCCGGCCGGGGTGGCCGAGTGCTTCTAGGCACTACAGTTGGAACCGAGCGACCGCTACGGTCGCAGGTTAAAATCCTGCCTCGGGCATGGATGTGTGTGATGTCCTTAGGTCAGATAGGTTTAAGTAGTTCTAAGTTCCAGGGGACTGATGACCTTAGCAGTTAAGTCCCATAGTGCTCAGAGCCATTTGAACCATTTTTTTCGACATCAAGACGTCTCAACTTGCCATTTATTGTGATGGAAACAGGAACTATTTGCAGGAAAAGTAGTTATATATGACCTAGTTAACGAATAATAACTTACTACGCGTACATAGTGTTGTTAAGTAAAAGTGCAACAGTATTAGCTACATGGGACCTTTTCAGATTCCAGTTAAATAATACAAATAAGTGTAGCCATTCTGAAACTAAGACCGTATTTGAGCTCATAAATCCAACAAAGAAAGGTTCTTAAGCAGCACTGGAGCGTTCTCATATATGTATAAAGTATCGTTATATGAATAACTACACCAGCAACACAGATGTTCAAAACTTTCACTAATTAGTAATTAAATTCAGGAGATTTATCGATTTGCCTTGGGTTAATCCCCACTTATGAGTTAACCATAACTTTGGTTTTATTTCAGATACTTCACTGCACATTCAAATGGCCGTAGTAACACTCTCATAGAATTTAAACTTTCGCTTAAGTTTTCTTCAGATTTCATTTTTATTTCGTTTCATTATCCTTCAGTTAATGGAAATCATCCGTTCACAAATTTAGCTAACTTTTACATCTTCGGAATATGAGATACCTATTTTCGTCCATGCATTTAACAAATGGGTCGTCCAGTACCTTTAAATTGTATGGCTTCGTGCGCTGTGTTATATTAACGTCACCAGTTTCCACTTTTGATGTAACAGATCAGAGTGCTCCCAATAGGTTCGTCTACTCCCATGTAATGTTAGCAAACAGGGGAGATCGGTGAAGTTTTATTCCTAGCGGACCTGAATAAGCTAAATTGTATCAGCTTATCTGTTGTGGTGGCAATATATTTAGAAAATGCGTTAAAATGGTACATACCAGCAAAAACTGAACGAAATCACAAGAATAAACCAATTCAGGAGGTGTGTACCTAACGTTTTCGTAACTATTAGGAAGAGAGTTATTGAAATGTACAAGTCACAGTGCTGTTCAAGGTAGAATGAAAGTGTGTGGAGTTGGAGACGATGTATGCTTGTATTCAGCAGTAGACGGTTATGCTATCACATTATTCTGGAAAAAAAGATATTCCGGTCTGGCAGACCTTAAGCACAATGTAGCCAAGAACATTCTGAAAGTTATTTAGAAAACTGTGACGAATGCAATTCACATTACTATTCCATTATCGTACTGCATAACACCGAGACATCTTAAAAAGAAAAATTATTTGTTTCGCCTTATTTTGTTTCCATATCTGTAAACTGTCAAGTGCAGTACCGAACTACCTATTAATTTTATTTTATGTCACCTTATCCTGGTCTTTTGTGCTGTAGGCCGTGAGTTGTTACCTGCCATTTCCATTTTTTATGTATTCCATCTACTGTTAGCAGCTACTATGAACTACATTGTGCTTTATCACAGAGACTAGAAAATACTAATTGTTTTATTACTGAATTTACATGTATGTACCAAACTTATTCGCCTAAAGCTACTAGGCATTTCAGAAGTCTATAATATACAATATACTTCTAATCAGTTATTATCTATTCATAATGTTAGCTGCAACTGACTAAAAATGGTCCAAATATTAACAATGTTATCATGAAATCATTACTGGGTTTAAGTCACACATCCTGATTTCGTTATATTTACCATGCAACAAACATTCTCTGTCTCACTTTTGCTTCTTTTGTGACTGCGTTATTATTTCACACGAGTCCTTAGAAACATGTAAAGAAAGTAACTTATCATTGTTATCTAACGAAGTACGTTAAAATTCCCCGAATATTATTAAACTATTTCATAATTTTTGAGACAGCATTACTGTGTCATTTTCTTCGGGTTGAAGTTATCTGTACAGCCATGAATACTGCGTAATACTTTAGACTGTGACAAAATCCTAGCGTCAAGGTGATCCAGACTTATGTGCTGCGCATCTGGCTCATCTCGTACCCCTATAAATCTCCCAAACGACTCTTCTTTAGTTTTGGTGAAATAAATAAAAAATGAAATAAAAACGTGCCTTCTGCAACAGCATTTTCCTCAGCAACATTAGCCCCGAAAGTAAATTTCAACGACATAAAAGTCATAGTGCATAAGGGCTAAAGTATAAATAGCAGCGGTGATGAACTCTCTCTGAATTTTCAGTCGAACATAAGGGACCATTAATTTCTTTGTTTACTCTTTTGAGGTTACATCCACATGCTAATCAATTGTTGTTTGCCAATGCAGTTCAGTGAATTGCAACATCAGTTTGATTACACAATGCGTGCTTTGATTTATGTGTCCCACGCAAAGACACTCGCCATGCTTCTGTTATAAGCAGCATCTGAGTTTGTTTACATACCTACTACTTCATAAACAGATACACAGATAAGCCAGATTGTATGGCCACCGATCTACTGTCGATATAAATCCGTACAGGCGATAGTAGCGACACATGGCGAGGAATGACTGCTAGTCAGACAAACGCACGGTGCATGTTGTATATCACAAGGGCAAGAGCGTGATGGAATGGAGTGTGTTGAGCGGTTCGATGAACACAGTCCCGATTTCCAGTTGATGTGTTGGCTCTCCTATCTCGACACATCTAAACCCGATCGAAGACATCTGGGCATGTGGCGTCAGAGCTCATGGCACCCCTCCCTGGAATTTACGGATTTAGGTGACTTGTGTGTGCAGATGTGATGCCAGCTCCGTCTAAGGGGTTCAAATGTTGATTACCTTTTAGTTCCTGCGTGTGTAGTGCCATATTACTTGTGGCTCACTGTGTTGAATAGTAGATGTCTGGATTATGGAGACTACTTTGTTGTCCTTAGGAGCAGTGATTTTGTAGTCACTCTAGTCCTTTGAGTGTTATCATTAATGTAATTGATTTTCCTACTCTTTTTAGAATTATACTTAGTGTCAATGATATTTCTGTTAAATGTAGATGGCAAATGTTAATGTTGCACAAAACAGTTTCTTCCATTTCCATCGACGAAGAGGTAATGACTGATGCAGCTCGCTTCGGGAACAGACTCGAACGAGTTTTATTCCGAAGAACCTTCCATTTGTTTCCATTAATCTACTAAGAGGAACCACCGAAATGTAGATCTTGTTGATCGGAAGAGAGTATGAACCACAGTCAACCCCAATGCGAGCCGTCTACATTACCACAACGCCGCCTGTTGCAAATAAAACAAATAACTAGACTTGTTATATTATCAATCCAAAGTTTTATTCGATTGGTAACTGTGGTTTCAGGTGGTATTGGCCGCGGTATCGCGGTCGCACATTTTAGCAGCCAGACGGTCTTCTCCAGACGTCGCGTTGGTGGTCACGCGTCAACACATTCAGCGTCTGGCATGGCGTCTCTCAAGAGCTGCGCGGTGTGATGTACAGACCTCCTAGGTGGGCGCGGAGGACACCGGAGTGATCTGCGACAAATATAAATTTCAAAATTATAAACGTCGCCCTATTATGGTGAGTTGATATAACATCTGTAAAGGAAAGTGGAAAATTATCGTAGGACCACATGCTAGTAAATGGTCAGTTTCTGTATCCATAGAAGGGCTGTTTCTGTAGCGCCAACTCAAGAACCCTAGAATACTAATTATCGGAAATATGAAAATTACCGACAGTGAATGTTTGCCTATTTACTCCTCCCGGAGTGTTATCTATTGTGGTGAATTGATCTACTAAATTATTGCATCAGATGGTAGATACTTGTTACAAGGATCAGAATATTTGTGAGTTAGTCAATATCTCACGCAGACGCATGTATTATCCGCACCTGAACTATATTCATTACGGAACGGAGAGAATTGTGACTGTTGCTAAATCCATCCTTACCAAAATAGTAGAGTTTCTTAAAACAAGTTGTGTAAATGTTCAGTTCAAATTCGGAGAGCTTCAAGGATAAATATGGGACAGAAAGCTAAACGATCATGCAGCATAAGAAATGGGATTAAAATACCAAGTATAATCGTGGGAGGCTGAAGGTGAAACTTCGCTGAGAACTTGATAACTGTTATGGGCGGGAGGGGACATAAGAGAACTTTATCTGAAAGGCTCTCCGTCATCTGAAAGTGTAGGCAACGGTATTGTATGTACCATTGATTCTTGAGTTTAAGTATATCCTACCAATACTAGAGCTGAAAGATACGTATGCCGCGAAAGGATTTTGTATCTGACCAGAGTTTACAATTGGTATAAAAGAACAGCAGACTATAGGTACCGAGAAAGTTTATGGGTCGACCATAGAATTTTGTAGCCATGGTGATATATCTAAACTGACACCATTTCAGTTATATTAAAAATCGTAGAACTATACTCGAATAATATCTTGAAGATTCCCCTTCTGAAGGGAGCTACCATGTGATCATGAAATGAGAAATACTCTTAGAAACCAAAATCTGTTATCCTTTACACAGATCGAAGTACCACTCACCGTAACAGCACCGCCTTAATCCTCCTCCTGCAGCCGTCTCTGCAGCAACTCCACGAAAAATGCGTCCAGTGTGAACTGACGCTCCTGTTGGAAAAGATCTTATTACTTTCATGTTATCTAACACGTGGAGTGATTCACAATTTGTGCTAGTTCCTGTCATATAAAAGTATAACGAATTGAAACATTTACCACAAATTCGCACGGTTCAGGTATCGAAATTAAGAATATAGTAATTCAATTTAGTATCCAACTAACACAATTCGTTTCACATCTCAGATACTATTAATACTAACAAGTAACTAATATCCCATTATCTTTAACATTTTCTGTGTACGACTGGTTAATGATCTGCTTCTGAGGTTATGCCGTGTTGTTGTTCCTGCTTTATGGTCAACATTTCAACAAGTGACCGAGCCATTTTCTTCAGATCGTGAGAAGTTTCCTGACTGATATGAGTCAAGCATAGACTACATTACCGCAAAGTTCGCGGCACATGAAGTTGATGGCTGGGACGTCCGTTGAAGTATTGTGCACAAAATGAACACAACAATTCGGCCTAAGACCCGGAAGCAGACCAGTAACTAGTACCATCTTCGAGAGTAAGTTATCATGTAATGAGAAAACGAAAATTTCACTTTGAAACCAAATGCTACTATTCCTGATACTGTTCGCATTTATACTAACCGGAGCAGGACGGACTTCTTTCTCTTCCTGCAGCCGCTTCTGCAGAATCTCCTCAAAAAAGGCGTCCAAAGTGAACTGACGCTCCTGTTGGAAAAGAACTTATTAGTTTTATGTCACCCAACATGTGCAGTAATCCAAAATTAATATTAGTTTCTATCATATAAAAGTGTTACGAAGTGTTACATTTGTCATAAATTGAGCAGTGTACAGGTATCAGTATTTAATATCTAGTAACTCAATTTAATATACAAGAAACACCAGTCGTGTGATGTCTCAGCAACAATTACTACTAATAAATATCTAATATCCCATTATATTTAACATTTTTCTGGGCACGACTGGTTAATGATGTGCCTCTGAGGTTATGCCGTGTTGTTGTTCCCGCTTTACGGTCAACATTTCAGTAACTGACCGACCCATCTTCTTCAGGTCGTGTGACGTTCCCTGACTGGTATGAGTCCAAGCAGCGTGAACACGTTAGTGCAAAGTTCGCAGCACATGAAGTTGATCGCTTGGACGTCCGTCGAAGTAATGTGCACAAAATGAACACAACAATTCGGCCTAATACCCGGAAGCAGACCAGTTTCTAGTATCATATTCGAGAGTAAGTTTTCATGTAGTGATAAAACGATAAATTCACTTTGAAACCAAATGCTACTATTCCTACTATTTGTAATTTACACTCACCGAAACAGAAACGACTTCTTTCTCTTCCTGCAGCCGCTTCTGCATTATCTCCTCAAAAAACGAGTCCAGGGTGAACTGACGCTCCTGTAAGGAAAAGAACTTATTAGTTTGATTAGTCGTAGAGCATGCTTGGTAATTCAGAGATAGCGCTAGTTCTTTACATGTACATGTGTTACAAATTCTGCAATGTCGTCTTCAACCAGTCGATCGCGTTGGCAGCATATTTAGTGCGCCTCTGCCCCAGATTATTTTTCACCATAATTCTTTACAACTGGAGAGGGATGATACCTTTCACAAGTCTCTCACATAGTTATTTGCTCAGTATTAACAAATACCACACCCAATTTACCGGAATGATAAATGGTTAGAATCAACTGTCCATGTCTGAGGTCAGTGTTAAGTTTAATGGGCTTCAATACAATTGTCGGAATTGTTTAAACAGCATTCAGGTTCGATTATCAACATTAGCTTACCTAATGCGACAAGTCCGGATATATTGTGGTAATAACACGGAGGAGAGGATCTAGGGCCAGTGGGATCCAGGGGAAAGGGCCAACATAATGCAGCAAAGGAGTCCTGCAGGGAACATAGCGAGAGACACAGTGTGAGGCTACCCTGCGGGTCAGAGAATATGCGACTCTGACATGCTAAAGGCTTTATCTAAGGGCTTCATACTCATGTTAAACGACCACTATATCTGTGGCGCATGTAGTATTAGAATTCCTATAGTCCATATTTTAGGGCGCTTTATCTTTTGATGCGAAGGCAGAAGTAAGTTTGGAAGAAATCTCTAGCTATTTGTTTTACTTGAAGTCAAGACCACTATGGCAAATTTAAAAAATTTTGTGTAGGTCTGGAAATAAGCTCAAGTTTTAGAATGACGACTATTGTGAACTGTTGAGTGACTAGCACATCTCACTTCGCTCCAGTGATCAACAAATCCATCCATCAATCAGTGACATTCATTGCCACCGGTATTTTGTATCTGATCACGATCCAGAAGAGCAGTATGCTAACCACATGCTCCTCCATACAGTGACGTCTATCGTCTGACGATGAGGAGGCGGTCGATCGGAACCTTTGGAACTTCAGAGGAGTGATTGGACGGAGTTAGGTAGTTAGGTGGTATTTTATATAATCGTCACAATCATCACTCGTGCAGAGATGCCTATCTAAGACGTGTTATTTACAATGACGTGTCACATGGGATGTTTATAGCAAAAAAATATTCATTTACAGTAAATCGTGACAGTCTGTAATATCAACTGACCACGTTACGTACAATCAGTTAGCTCTCAGACTTTACTGCTTTGCGTGCTATGTCACTGCAATATAACGTGGCTCACCTTTACAGTACCCCGAACAGCGACCAAGTTGTTCTCCAGTCGCAGACCCTCGTCTTTCTCCCCTCCCAAACACCGGGAGAAAAACTTCTTCATGCGGCGGAACATTGCTGTAACGATAACAAACAGCACATTAGACATGACCAGACCGTGTCTACGAGTAAGTTTTGCAGCAATGTCTCACAACTCGATCGCAAGAAAAACCTGTAGCCGTGACGACATGTCTGTAACCCTAGCTTTTGTAAAATAGCAACTGCTTGTATCAAAAACGACATGTACAGTCTATATAATTGATTGAGCTTATACATTTGTTACTAGTCAAGAATTAGTTACTTTAATTTTGTGTCAGTAATTCGTAGAGCATGAATCAAAACAATAACAGTTATTCGAAGTTTAGCAATCGCGTGTTCATTAGGTGGTACATTTACTCTGAAGAGAATAAATTTGTTTTAATGGCAACTAGCTAAAGGCTTATCTATTAGACTAAATTTAATTAGCAAGTCATTACAATACTACAATAGTTTCAGATATACAGCTGCTTCGCCGGCCGGTGTGGCCGTGCGGTTCTAGGCGCTTCAGTCTGTAACCGCGTGACCACTACGATCGCAGGTTCGAATCCTGCCTCAGACATGGATGTGTGTGATGTCCTTAGGTTAGTTAGGTTTAAGTAGTTCTAAGTTCTAGAGGACTGATGAGCACTGATGTTAAGTTCCATAGTGCTCGGAGCCATTTGAACAATTTTTTATACAGCTACTTCAGATATTACAACTTCAGATTTTGTCAACTATTACAGCATGATATGCGGAATATCTTACCCTGGGGCAGGAGCAAGAATTTTTTTTTTATGTGTGTTGGTGGTAGGATGAAGTTACTAAATAATAAACTACGCTACAATCTGATGGCTATACCTTCCGCGGTATATGACGAGAATACGATTTTTACTGCTATCCATATTACCGAGTCAGTATATTCTCTCAGGGCTGCACTGTCCCTTCTTTGTGTCAGTCATCGAGAACCTTACATCTAAATTACACTTCATTGCCATGTGAACTAAACAGTAAAGTGTACGACGTAATAACTATATCTATGGTTGAAATTTACCCACCGGTTTCTACATGAAGAAAACTTAAAAATAGCTTATAAACAGCTAATGGGTTTAACATTCGAAAGTGCTCCAAGTTATTAACTGTACTTCCTTAAGTGACAGGAAAAGATAATAATTTTGCTACAAATCAATGTCGACTCAGTATGACACTACACAGCCGGAACCTGTTTACGACTTTTCTTTTTCACCGACGGCAGAAGATAAAAGCATGAACGAACGATAGGACATACCGTATGTATGTGTAATCGAAATGGAGAGTGATAGGTGACACCATTGTATTTGTGAAACTAAGCTATAAATTTGAGAATACATCATTCCAGCAGTTGAACATTGGCAAAAACTCAGCGAGGATATCTCTCTCTACAAGTCAAGCATTTTCGGAACTTCCTGAAGTTGCATTACATATTGAAAAAATGTATAGGAATGGCTCTTGCCTCTTGGTGGGTGTAGTCTATATACCTCGCTTCTGAAACAGAGCGTTCGCTTCGTTCAAAGCTTGTAAAGCTCCCCAAGAACTTGTTCTTGAAACACAAAATCCAACACTATAAGGCCTGAATCAAAATTATAGAATCTTTTACTCAAGAAACTAATTCGTTTCGATACTTCAACTACTCCAGAGAATACGGAAGTCATTATTATCCAATGGTCGGCCACAGTTAAGCTGATTTTTGTTAGCAAACACTGCGATCAACATTAGGCAGCAACCTCGATAACTGCAGAGAACAACGTTGTACTGGAACGTCGATATCAATTTTTTAAACAAGAACTGCAATGAAAATTTTCAGTAATTTGAATCTATGTAAGACGAAATAATCATGTTATAGCACTCAAAAATATGCAGCTGAATCTTGATTGTTGAAAACGTCCGTACAGTTAATAAACTCCCAAGTGATCTAACAGTTAACAAAACTCAGAGATAGTGCTTTAATTTCCTTAAGCAACACAGTTGTAACCAGTTTCCAACGTGTTTTCTTCTTCGCAGACGGAAGATAAGTCTAGCAGTATAACCCTGCAGCGATCATAGGCAATATGTAAGTGTAATCGACGAAACAGGAAGGTCGGTTACACTGTTTTCATTGTGAAAGTAAAAATTAATGTATCTAGAGACCGCTCCGAGTCTACCACAACAACCACAGATAAATTTTACTAACAGTCCGATTATATTATTGGAGAAGGCGATAACGAGATAGACTATTACGGTCGAAAACAAAAATAAAAAATATTTTGTAGCGGAGGCGCTGTGCAGCTTTAATGAATGTTAACAACTGTATTGTGCAATAGACAGCTACGACGGTACGTTTCATTAGGGACCATCGAATTTGGTCTAAAATCAGACCATCATCGATCCCGAAAACCGTCTCAGCTATGCTTTCACGTATATTGCAATAGCAGTTATCAAACGTAGATAGCTCGACCATTGGTATTATCTGTATAGACATTACATTGGTAAAAATGTCTATGAAGTTAAATGGACATAATGGACATGACAAGTTAATGTCAATGACGGAACACTGTACATCCGGAATTGCTATTCCTATTACGCAAGTTCATAGTTGAGATCGTTTTTAGGCTTGATGATGGTCTGATCCTCGCCTGAAACATACATTCTCTCATAATATGTACCGTTATAGCTGTGATTGCATAATGCAGTTCTTTCGAAGAGCATATAAAATGAAAGTAGCGTCACTGCTGCAGAAACTGACTGGGCAGAAACAAAATGTAAAAGTTTATAAAGCTAAGATCAATATAACGAAACAATCGAATAATATCTTACACAAATTCCTCTAGAATAAACTCAACGGAAATATAACGAAAACACAAAATTTGATTCCAATAATTCGCTTAATCTACACAGATTAAACGAAGACAAGGATACCAATCACACATCCACAAAATAACAACATAATAGAAAAATAACATGCACAAATTCTTCCAGAATGAACCAAAAGAAAATGTACGCTGCACCTATATAGCCCTAACAAAGACAGCAATACCACACACATCCACATAAAACGACATAATCGATAAATAACACGCTGGAACTATTCCATAATAAACCAAAAAACTGTAAACCCCCAAACAAAAAAAAGAAAAGACGCACAAGAAAACTCCATATAACTACGATTTTATCGAAAATAACACACACAAATTCCTCAAGAATAAACAGAACGAAAATAAATTCAAAAATTTGGTATCACACTGCAAACGAACGTTAACAGGTCAAAAAGTACCATAGAACAAAACGAATCATACATCAAAAGCGCGAGCCACTGGCAACAACAATAAGAACCCTACAAAACAATCGATTTCATATACGCTACCCCTCAGCGGCGTCACATTCGAAAAAAAGCAACCAACTATTAATAAGTTACAAAATTATGACTAACATTACTACTCGTTCCTCTCAGGACAACTTCTACAATGTACTTAGAAAAAAACAGTTAAATATATGTCAGAAAAAAAAAGAAACATTAATCGCTAATAGTTTCTCCATTGATAATATAACCTGTGGCCTCAAGTTACCCCCTCCCACCAATAAACAACACCATCGTATATCACGACACATTTGCAATAAAGAGCATATTTTACAAACTTTGTAAATTACAATAGTAACTAACACAAACACAGATAGCATTTAATAACAGACCGCTTACACGCTCTGTAACGTAAAGTCATGACGTCAAGAGGACGTCATGGGTGAAACCACATGGATAGAATCTGAAAGAGCACTTGACAAAGTTGTCACTGTTGAACTAAGCTGTTAATTTGAGAATACGTGATGAAAGCACATAAACTTAAAATATTAAGTGTAGAGGTCTAACTCTACAAGTAACCACCTGACGTTTGAAACCCCATAAAAAATTAAAACGAAATGCTATTTCACGTTATTACTGTTAAGAACTTCATATTCCGTAATCACACCACACTCCTCCACATGCTTCAATTTTCCAGTACTTCTCCACTAATACACATTCATTTATTAGCTTTTAAGATATTCTCACTCGAGATGACTGTGTATACTCAATAAATATACAAAGGTAAATCAATAGCTCATACCTACTGCCGGTACGATGCAGCTGGCCTCTGAAGCCGGCGTTCGCTTCGCTGAGAGCTTCTAAAGCTCCTAAAGAACTTTAAAATGTTTCCCTAGATGTGCTCGAAACACAAAATACAACACTGCAAGACTTAATTCACAACAGAAGCTTCGTACACTCAATAACTCGCAGAACGAATTCGTATAAATACTTCGAGTACTCTAGAGAATACGGAAGTAATTGCTAGGCAACGGTCCACAATGGTTCAAGTGACATGGCATTGTTGTTAGCATACACTGTGATGAACATTAAGTAGCAACCCCGGTAACTACAGAGCACATCACTATATAGAGACCACGATATCCATGGTTAAATAAGAACAGCATTTAAATTTGAAACAATTTAAATCTATGTAAGACGAAATAACCATGTTTTGGGATCGAAAGATATCCAGAAGTATGTAAATAATGAAACCGCCCGAATAGCCTATAGATTCCCATTGGAATTCTTATTTAGCAGTTCGAGGTGCGTGAGAAGAGTAATGAGACTGACAATACTCTGAGGGATCTGGCCGCGCTGTGTTGTTCTACTGCTGTAAAGAACGGTTTGCAATCTCTTCTAGTTGCTGAGTACGCCGTCACATGGCTTTTGAAAGCGCCATCGGGGAAGTTGCGTTTTTGTTGCGTGTTGTAAAAGTGGAAAAGTGTAATTTAGAGCAATGTTATGCCATCAAGTGTTAAACTTGGGGCACCAGCGAGAGTGATCCTCTCAGAATTGAAACAACCCTATGGGGAACATTCCTTATCAGTAGTCCAAGTTTCTGTGTGGCACAAATCATTTCTGGAAGGCCGAGAACACGTTGAAGATGGACCTCGTTCAGGGTATACCTTCAGCTTATAAAATCGACGAAAACGTCGAACGTATGCGTTCTCTTGTGACATCAGACCGGTGTGTAAAAATAAAGGTGATGGATGACATGGTTAAACATTTTCAGCATGCATCAAATTTGCATCGGAGTTTTGCACGTGCGAAAGATTTATGCCAAACGGTGCCATAAAATCTCACAACTGAGCAGGAGGAGAATGGAAGAAACGTGTGCGCTGTCCTCTTGCGAGAATTGCCATGGCCACGAATGGTTCAGTTGTATAATCACAGGTTATGAATCCTGAATTTCAAAGTACGATCCTGAGACCAAGTGGCAGAGTGAGGAGTGGAACACTGTGCAATCTCCTCGACTGAAATGAGCTCGAATCATGAAGTCAAAGGCGGAAGCAAAACTGATTTGCTGTTATGACAGATTTGCTTTTTTCCATATAGATTTGTTCATCCAGGACGAACCGTCAAACAGCTGTGTTACAACGATGTCCTGGAAAAGCTCAGGAAAGAGGTGAATCGCCGGCCTGAGTGGCCGTGCGGTTCTAGGCGCTACAGTCTGGAACCGGGCGACCGCTACGGTCGCAGGTTCGAATCCTGCCTCGGTCATGGATGTGTGTGACGTCCTTAGGTTAGTCAGGTTTAATTAGTTCTAAGTTCTAGGCGACTGATGACCTCAGAAGTTAAGTCGCATAGTGCTCAGAGCCATTTTTGTAAGAGGTGAATCGAGTGAGATCAAACATTGCAGATTGGACGGCGCATCATGATAACGCCCCATGCCACATGGCCACTTCCATCACGGATTTTTTGACTTCAAAAGGCATTCCTGTTGTTCCACAGACCCCCCCCCCCCCCCCCCCATTCACAGAAACGTGGTATCTGTGACTTGTTTTTTTTCCAATTTCGGAAAATGTCTTAAAAGGATTTCATTTTGGGACTCTGGAGAATGCCCTACCAGTTGAAGGCTTTCTACGCTTCTACCGATACCGAGGAACAACGACTTCGCCGGCCTATAACTGCCGATGGGAACTAATTTGCAGGAGACATAATTGTCGTTTGAAAGAAATAAAACCTTGGTATATTAGAAATCAGTCTCACTGCTTTTCTCACACGCCTCCTACTCCAAGATATTGATTCACATATCTTGCGTAACAGAAGAGAAAAACTGTTTTTTTAAGCTGCCAGCCTCCCTCGATACGATGCAATCCACTTGCCAGGAGTTCCAAAATAAATTTTTCTTCACACACGGAAATAAATTCCAGCAGCACTAATCTCCAGCATCGCAGGGAGTACGTATGCGTAATTCATAAGAGAGAAAGATTGCTTACACCGTCATCATTGTGGAACTAAGCAATTAGTTTGATAATACATCATGCATGGGCACGAACTTCGCCAAAAACAAAGTACAGAAATCTGCCTCTACAAGTAAATGTCCAACCTTTGAAACTGCATAAAAAAGTAAAACAATGTTCTATTTGACACTGAATACCGTTAATAACGGCATGTTCTGAGATGATACCACACTCCAGCACCCGCATCAATTTTCCAGTACTTCTCCGCTATATACTCAGCCATTAACAAGTTTATACGATATTCTAACCGCAAATGATTCTGTATGACAAATAAATAGGTGGTAGTTAAATCAACAGCTCATACCTCTTGCAGCACAACGCAGCTCGCCTCTGGAGCTGGGCGTTCGCTTTTCTGAAAGCTTCTAAAGCTCCTCAAGAACTTTAAAATGTTTCGCTAGATGTGCTCGAAACACAAAATGCAAGACTGCAATACTTAATTCAGAAATGAAGCTCCTTACACTCAATAACTCGCAGAACGAATTCGTATGGATACTTCGAGTACTCCAAAGAATACGGAAGTAATTGCTACGCAACGGTCCACAACGGTTTACATGAGATGGCATTGTTGTTTACATACCCGAGATCCTCCCCTGGTAGCTGAGTGGTCAGCGCGACGAAAGTCATACCTAAAGACCCGAGTTCGATTCACGAATGTGTCGGGAGAATTTCTCCGCTCAGGGACTGGGTGTTGCGTTGCCCTTATCATCGTTATTTCATCCCCATGGACACTCAAGTCGCCGAAGTGGCGTCAACTCAAAAGACTTGCACCAGGCGAATGGGAGGCCCTAGCCACACGGCATTTCCATTTTAACAGTAAACCGAAATCCCAGTAATGCAATATCGTTTAGCAACGTGGATATAAATGTTAGACAACCACTGAAACAAAATATTAGATAAGTCAATTGTACATTTCAACTTTTCATAAAATAGCATCGAAGCATAACGACGTCGAATGCTGATGCCCTCGATCCCGCTTTTAGTCATGTATTGAAATGTTATGTCACGCGGAAAAATTGATTCCTTCAGCGCATGTGACTTCCACCAGATTCGACGTCCGTTTGTGTGATTCCACTAATTTTTTCCTAGTGTAGTGATTTTCTATATTGAAACCTGGTTGTCAAAGGAAGGCCGTAATCAATTACTATTGGTTGCCCTTAACAGTTACACACATTTATTACTAAAGAAGTAGTTCCAGACTCAACAATAAATTAAAAAATACCACGCTTTATTAATGAAGGCATAAACGACAGTGTAAATAATAGTGTTTTCAGTGCGTTACAATTTAGCAAATCACCATAAAATCCTGATACTGATAACGTTTAAAAAGAAAAAAACAAGGCACTGTGATGATGACTGAAGGCCTTACACTCCAAGAAAGACAGCAAATTAAGAATGTTTAAGAACTCGCTGCAATTACAACTTACAGGTATTGAAATATTAAAAGTAAGAGCCCACAAACACAGTAGAAGGTATCAGACGCCACGAATGGCAGAAAATAAGGTTTTAAGGCTTACTACTAAAACAGAAATATCGACTTAATTTTTCAGAGCAAAGGACCACAATCATGACTGAAGGCCTTACACGCCAAGAACGGCAATTACATAAAAAATTTAGAAACCTACTGTAAAACAGCAAATAAAAGCAAAGGTTAATTAAAAGAAACAAGCAATTGACCACGAAACAGGTGAAATAATATGATGGTAATCTTGTAACGCAACCCTTACACTGATACGGTCTGGCCTGCAAAGGAGGGTGGAAACCTACAAACAGCACCAACGCGAGCACCAGCACGGCTCATATACCCTTCGATTAATCTCCTCATCGCGAAAATGGAAGACTTGCCAATGGGACGGATCACATGTCACATACATATTTTTATTGGCCTCGTCCATGTTTTTTACTACTTTGTCAATACAATCAAATTATAAATTGAACGAGTGTCCTTTTTATACAGGGTGGTCCATTGATAGTGACTGTGCCAAATATGTCAAGAAATTAGCATCAAACGAAAAAAACTACAAAGAACGAAACTCGTTTAGCTTGAAGGGGGAAACCAGAGGGCGCTATGGTTGGCCCGGTAGATGGCGCTGCCATAGGTCAAACGAATATCAACTGCGTTTTTTAAATTGGCACCCTCATTTTTATTACATATTCGTGAAGTACGTAAAGAAGTATGAATGTTTTAGTTGGAGCACTTTTTTCGCTTTGTGGTAGATGGCGCTGTAATAGTCACAAACGAATAAGTACGTGGTATCACGTAACATTCCGCAAGTGCGGATGGTATTTGCTTCGTGATACATTACCCGTGTTAAAATGGACCGTTTACCAACTGTGGAAAACGTCGATATAGCGTCGATGTATGGCTATTGTGATCAAAATGTCCAATGAGCGTGTGCTATGTATGCTGCTCGGTATCCTGGACGACATCATCCAAGTGTCCGGACCATTCGCCAGAGAGTTGCGTTATTTAAGGTAACAGGAAGTGTTCAGCCACATGTGTAAAGTCAACTACGACCTGCACCTAATTATGTAGCCCAAGTAGGTCTTTTAGCTGCTGTCGCTGCCTAACCGCACATTAGTAGCAGACAAATTGCGCGAGAATCGGGACTCTCAAAAACGTCGGTGTTGAGAATGCTACATCAACATTGATTGCGCCCGTACCATATTTCTATGCACCAGGAATTGCATAGCGACGACTTTGAACGTCGTGTACAGTTCTGCCACTGGGCACAAGAGAAATTACGGGACGATGACAGACTTTTTGTACTCGTTCTATTTAGCGACGAAGTGTCATTAACCAACAGCGGTAACGTAAACCGGCATTATATGCACTATTGGGCAACGGAAAATCCACGATGGCTGCGACAAGTGGAACATCAGCGACCTTGGCGGGTTAATGTATGGTGTGGCTTTATGGGAGGAAGGATAATTGGCCCCCATTTTATCGATGGCAATCTGAATGGTGCAATGTATGCTGATTTGCTACGTAATGATCTACCCATGTTACTGCAAGATGTTTCACTGCATTTTAGAATGGCGACGTACTTCCAACATGATGGATGTCCTGCACAATCTCGCGTGCGATTGAAACGGTATTGAATAGCGTATTTCATGACAGGTGGATTCGTTGTCGAAGCACCATACCATGGCCCGCACGTTCACCGGATCTGACGTCCCCGGATTTCTTTCTGTGGGAAAAGTCGAAGGATATTTGCTATCGTGATCCACCGACAACACCTGACAACATGCGTCAGCGCATTGTCCATGCATGTGCGAACATAACGGAAGGCGAGCTACTCGCTGTTGAGAGGAATGTCGTTACACGTATTGCCAAATGCATTGAGGTTGACGGACATCATTTTGAGCATTTATTGCATTACTGTGGTATTTACAGGTAATCACGCTGTGACAGCATGCGTTCTCAGAAATGATAAGTTCACAAGGGTACATGTATTACATTGGAACAACCGAAATAAATTGTCCAAACGTACCTACATTCTGTATTTTAAGTTAAATAATTTACCTGTTACCAACAATTCGCCTAAAGTTGTGAGCCATATTTTTGTGACTATTACAGCGCCGTCTACCACAAAGCGAAAACAGTGGTCCAACAAAAAAATTCATATTTCATTACGTACTACACGAATATGTATTAAAACTGGTGGTTCCTAATTTAAAAAACCGCAGTTGATATCCGTTTGACCTATGGCAGAGCCATTTAGCAGGCCAACCATAGGGCAATCTGGATTCCCCCTTCAAGTTTCGTTCTTTGTAGTGTTTCGTTTGACACTTATTTCATAAGATATTTGGCCCGGTCACGATCAGTGGACCACCATGTATATATTAATTGAAGTTCTCCTAAAAAGAATCATTTTAACAGGCGAACTTCAAAACAAACTAGGCTGGGTTTGAGAACAGAGGCCTAACATGCTGCCTTGAAAGGTTCTCTTCCGTTCTGGAACCTTTCCTTGAATTCCCAGGCGGAAGGATCCTAGCCGGAAGGTAAGATGCTGCATAGATTCTCCCGTAAGGTCACCAATGCGATGTCGAGGCCGGTGTGGAGGCAGTGGAAGGAGGAAGTCTCCTTGTCACCGAGTCCTGCCTGCTGTTTCGACGTCCTAGGCTACCAACATCAGGTCAAGCTAGATCAGATCACAGCTGGAGCTTTTCGCAACAGCTGGCGTCATACTAAATTACCCACGGAGATGATGCAAATCGTAACCATAGGTGCCTGTCGTTAGATAAGATTAGAAAAGTCTACATTTCAACAACATTGGTTTGTAGCATTATGTTACAGTCTGTTAAGCAGAAAATCTCCTGCTCACTCTCCATTGCCACCATACGCCTACCGTCATATCACCCAGTTATCCTTCCAAAGCGGACGTTCTACAATACAGTGCTGTGCAGTGGAGAGCTTCACTCTTATCACAATGAATGCATATTCACGTTGGAAAGCAACAAGTAATTTTTAACGTTATCAATGTTAGACGATCTGCTTCAAAAACTAATGAAAGTATAAATAGTTTTATCATTTCAAATTTGTTCGGTGGTTCAGAAAGTAAGTATCGGTCTAGGCCACAGGGCTCTAACCGAGGTTTGTCAGAAGCATTTTTTTTTTTTACATTTACCGCTTCTTTCAAGTTCGACAATGATTTCTGTTAATGTGATAAATGCGAGGTTAGTCTATGGCTTGTATTCCATGTTAAACTGCAGAGCCACCTGTAACAGACTCGCTAAATCAATTGCAAGAATGGAGGAAGCAACACTACCAAACTACTACGGTGTTCGAACCAGCTTCCCTATTGATGATTCGAGTTTTACTATTACATTTATACATTACATCGATTATCCTTGTATACTTCAGTAATATTTTTAAATATATTTGAGTGATTAGCTGAGTATACACTCCTTTCCCCTCAGAGCGAAGGAATAAAATTACGCTAAACAAAATTTCCTTCTTTTTAGATTAAATAACACAATGGGATTATGTGTTAGATAATACTATTGAAAGTATAAAAAAAAATTTTATTCCTTATCTTCTTTTTTCTAAAAACATTAAATCTGTCGTACAAGACATACTGTTATTGTTGTTATGGTTTTCAGTCCGAAGATTAATTTGATGATGCTCTCCCCCCCCCTACTCTCACATAGCTGCAAATCTACTGTAAATTGCATCCAGAAAAACCGGTTGTTGTCTCAGGTAGGTCCTATCAACCAATCCCAGATATATCCTGGTATAAAACATGTGGAAACTAAATACATTATCTGTCGCCTAAAGGGACACGATTTTTATTCTCTCAGATGTCGGTGTCCGAAACTTCATGTCATTGCTGCCAAAAGGCGGCAGTGTCTGACGACGCAATAAATGCATCAGTTTCTCTTTAAGGGGACCTGGACGTGCACGGGCTGCATTTTCATAGCTCGCTCTCAGTGCACATTACTCTTCATCTACAATGAATAACATTAACTCAAGCTGTATAAGGATATTTATTAAAATATCTCCTACAGTTTAAGAATTACAGTATTTTGCCTAATGGGTGTTTTTATAATACATTTCCCATTCAGGTAACATTTTCGGTCCATCAGCAGTCTAATGGCATTCAGACTGTGACAGACTGCCGTCAACTTTCACAGGAACACATTATGCCTCTCGTTTTGTAGTTTGGAGTATATCTGAGGTAATAGGAAAACCCTTATTATACCACATTATTATTTTGTCTAAAATATACCGCTAAAATTATATACGGAATGACAAACATAGATCATTTCTGCAATGTATTACGCACAATACAAAGATGCTATCCCATTCTTCACTTGAGGGAAACTTGGTGAACATGGATGAAACCATTGAGAAGTTATATGTACCTAATGTTCTGAAAACGTAGTTTCGAGAAAATGAGAAAAGAATATTCACAGTGTTTTTGACGCACCGTATGCCTCTTTCAGAACATTCCAGCAGCATAATCTTCCTGGCCAGCTACTTCTTTATCGTCTGTAGACTTCTTCAGGGGCCTTTTCCTTACACTGGCTTCCACAGCTTCAACTACTCGCTGACGATCTATGGCAGTCAGAGCAGCTATCCTATTATTTCCTGGCTGGATGCCTAATTTGTCCATTACTTTTATCCTGATGGTTACACCATCATTGAAACACATGACATCATCCATCGCACCCATTTTGAGTACTGTCCATCCAACAAACACTGTTTTTGGCACTCGTTGCTACACGCAGATATTGAAACCCTCATTAGGGTTTTGCGTACGGCCATGTAGACATTTGCTGAGTAATTTTGTATCTGAAAAGTCCCTACATATTGGCTTTATTGTTTAAATGACTGTGGCAGACAAGACATGTATATGGTGCTATTCCTTGCCTGTCGCATGAGCGTGGCTGGTTTGCAGACATTTGTTCAAAGAGCGTTTAAGACCAAATCAACAACTGAGAAGTAGATAAAAAAAATTTGTGAAACGGGATAAAATTGTCTTTCACATGGTGACAAGAATTGTTTTCGAAAATTTCAGACATTTCTAGTCCATGTCCACTTAACAATTAGACATATCAAGTACAGTTTTTAAAAAATTAAAGAAAATACGACACAACAGGAAGGAATTATACCAATGGCGCGGATATCAGTAGATGTGATGTTCATGTACAGACAAATGAAGGAGTCCTATTTCAAAAACTGAAGGGTTTATTCACGAGAAAGAGCTACACAAATTGAGCAAGTCTGTAAGAAAATTATCTATGTCTGGCGCTTATGCAAGTAGCTGTTCGGCTGACATTGATTGATAGACTTGTTGCATGTCGTTTAGAGGGATGTAGTGCCAAATTAGGTCCAATTGGTGCTATAGACGAGCAAAATTCAGAGTTGTTTGTAGGGCCCTGCCCATGTTGTTGTTGTTGTGGTCTTCAGTCCTGAGACTGGTTTGATGCAACTCTCCATGCTACTCTATCGTGTGCAAGCTTCTTCGTCTCCCAGTACCTACTGCAGCCTACATCCTTCTGAATCTGCTTAGTGTATTCATCTCTTTGTCTCCCTCTACGAATTTTACCCTCCACGCTGCCCTCCAGTACTAAATTGGTGATCCCTTCATGCCTCAGAACATGTCGTACAACCGATCCATTGTTCTAGTCAAGTTGTGCCACAAACTCCTCTTCTCCCCAATTCTATTCAATACCCCTCATTAGTTATATGATCTACCCATCTAATCTTCAGCATTCTTCTGTAGCACCACATTTCGGAAGCTTCTATTCTCTTCTTGTCTAAAATATGTTTCACTTCCATACATGGCTACACTCCATACAAATACTTTTAGAAACGACTTCCTGACACTTAAATCTATACTCGATGTTAACAAATTTCTCTTCTTCAGAAACGCTTTCCATGCCATTGTCAGTCTACATTTTATATCCTCTCTACTTCGACCATCATCAGTAATTTTGCTCTCCAAATAGCAAAACTCCTTTACTACTTTAAGTGTCTCATTTCCTAATCTAATTTCCTCAGCATCACCCGACTTAATTCGACTACATTCCATTATCCTCGTTTTGCTTTTGTTGATGTTCGTCTTACACCCTCCTTGCAAGACACTATCCATTCCGTTCAACTGCTCTTCCAAGTCCTTTGCTGCCTCTGACAGAATTACAATGTCATCGGCGAACATCGAAGTATTTATTTCTTCTCAATGGATTTTAATTCCTACTCCGCATTTTCCTTTTGTTTCCTATACTGCTTGTACAATATACAGATTGAATAGCATCGGGGAGAGGCTAAAACTCTGTCTCACTCCCTTCCCAACCACTGCTTCCCTTTCATGTCCCTCGACTCTTATAACTGCCATCTGGTTTCTGTACAAATTGTAAATAGCCTTTCGCTCCCTGTATTTTACCTCTGCCACCCTCAGAATTTGAAAGAGAGTATTCCAATCAACATTGTCAAAAGCTTTCTCTAAATATACAAACGCTAGAAAGGTAGGTTTGCCTTTCCTTCATCTTTCTTCTAAGATAAGTTGTAAGGTCAGTATTGCCTCACGTGTTCCAGTATTTCTACGGAATCCAAACAGATCTTCCCCGACGGTGGCTTCTACCAGTTTTCCATTCGTCTATGAAGAATTCGCGTTAGTATTTTGCAGCTGTGACTGATTAAACTGATAGTTCGGTAATTTTCACATCTGTCAACAACTGCTTTCTTTGGGATTGGAATTATTATATTCTTCTTGAAGTCTGAGGGAATTTCACCTGTCTCATACATCTTCCTCACCAGATGGTAGAGCTTTGTCAGAACTGGCTCTTCCAAGGCTATCAGTAGTTCTAATGGAATGTTGTCTACTCCAGTGGCCTTGTTTCGACTGAGGTCTTTCAGTGCTCTGTCAAACTCCTCACACAGTATCGTATCTCCCATTTCATCTTCACCTGGATCCTCTTCCATTTCCATAATATTGTCCTCAAGAACATCGGCCCTGTATAGACCCTGGATATACTCCGTCCACCTTTCCGCTTTCCCGTCTTTGCTTATAACTGGGTTTCCATCTGAGCTCTTGATATTCCTGCAAGTGGTTCCCTTTTCTTCAAAAGTTTCTCTAATTTTCCTGTAGGCAGTATCTATCTTACCGCTAGGGAGATAAGCCTCTACATCCTTACATTTGCCCTCTAGCCATCCCTGCTTAGCCATTTCGCACTTCCTGTCGACCTCATTTTTGAGAGATTTCTATTTCTTTTTGCCTGCTTCATTTACTGCATTTTTATATTTTCTCCTTTCATCGATTAAATTCAGTATCTCTTCTGTTACCTAAGGATTTCTACTAGCCTTCGTCTTTTTACCTACTTGATAGCCTGCTGCCTTCACTATTTCATCGCTCAAAGCTACCCATTCTTCCCCTACTGTATTTCTTTACCTCATTCCTGTCAACTGTTCCCTTATGCTCTCCCTGATACTCTGTACAACCTCTGGTTCTTTCAGTTTATCCAGATTCCATCTCCTTAAATTCCCACCTTTTTGCAGTTTCTTCAGTTTTAATCTACAGTTCATAACCAATAGATTGTGGTCAGAGTCCACATCTGCCCCTGGAAATGTCATACAATTTAAAACCTGGTTCCTAAATCTCTCTCTTACCATTATATAATCTATCTGAAACCTTGCAGTATCTTCAGGGTTCTTCCATGTATACAGCCTTCTTTCATGATTCTTGAACCAAGTGTTAGCTACGATTAAGTTATGCTTTGTGCAAAATTCTACCAGACGGCTTCCTCTTTCATTTCTTAGCCCTAATCCCTATTCATCTACTACGTTTCCTTCTCTTCCTTTTCCTGTTCGCGAATTCCAGTCGCCCATGACTATTTAATTTTCGACTCCCTTCACTAATTCAATAATTTCTTTTACCTCATCATATATTTCATCACTTTCTTCATCATCTGCAGAGGTAGTTGGCATATAAACTTGTACTACTGTAGTAGGCGTGAGCTCCGTGTCTATCTTGGCCACAATAATGCGTCCACTATGCTGTTTGTAGTAGCTTACCCGCACTCCTATTTTTTATTCATTATTGAACCTACTCCTGCATTACCCCTATTTGATTTTGTATTTATAACCCTGTATTCACATGACCAAAAGTCTTGTTCCTCCTGCCATCGAACTTCACTAATTCCCACTATATCTAACATTAACCTATCCATTTCATTTTGTAAATTTTACAACCTACCTGACCGATTAAGGGATCTGACATTCCACGCTCCGATCCGTAGAACGCCAGTTTTCTTTCTCCTGCCCATAGAGCACCGAATGTTCTCAATAGCGGAGAGATCTGAAGACCTTCCTGACCAAGGTAGAGTATGGCAATCACGAAGACCGTTAGTAGATAACCTTCCAGTGTGCGGGCGGACATTATCTTGCTGAAATGCAAGTCCAAGATGCCTTGGCATGAAGGGCAAAAAATATCGGCACCGTACCGCTCTGCTGTAAGGGTGCAGCGGGATACAACGGAAGCGGCCTTGCTATCAAATGAAATGCCACCCCAAGATATCATATCTGGTTGTCGGACTGTATGATGGCCAACAGTCACATTGGTAGCCCACTTTTATCTGGGGCGTCTTGAGATACATCGTGGGTGGTCATCGGTCCTCAGCTAGAAGCCAGAATCATCACTGAAGACAATTCTGCTCCAGCCAACGCTCTACCAGGCCGAATGTACCCAGCACACTGCGAACCATCTTCTGGTTGTACATAGGTCGATGGTGGTCGCCTCTCTAGGTCACCCGTACTTATAAAGTCTGTGTTCGGCGCTGGTCCGCTCCTTTTTGCCAGCATCGTTGAATAGTTGCGTGGTTTCCTATTCATATGTCGATCGATTGCCCAATTACTCCAACCAGCTTCTTTGAACTCAACTACATTTCTTCTTTCAAATACTGTCATCTGCTGACATTGTCCACGAGCCTGTTTGCAAGGCATAGTTACTGTCAAACTGAGTACACGGAATGAAATCCTCAAATACTTTATGCGCTGGTATCATCATGACCCCTGTTAACTATTCTTGCCAGGTGTGCGGTGACATTGTGCTCCAGCAGTCACACATTCATTCATCGGTCGCCGAAGCTTGCAGTTCTTCATTTTCCGTCGATACCTCTGTGAATAACCATTTGTGACTAATTTGAGTCGTTTTCGTGTCTTAGACTGTATATTAGATGTTAAGAACGAAAGAGAAGCGGAATTCTTATAATAAACGTTTAGAATCAGAAATGTGTGCTAGTTACCATCTACGACTCACTGAAAATGGTTATTTTAAAGCATTCAATTAGGCTCGTTTTCAGTCGTATTACAATGATCATGTCATCGTTGTGTACTTGAAATACCTTTATGACGACCTGAACTCTGATGAGGACACTTATAATAATGTGTCTGAATTTTGGTGTAGGAACAGCTGCCGTTCTCCGTCAAATAATGAAACCAGATACGTTAGTGGTATTGGACGTTGAAGTTTGGATCAAAGTAGACTTTCTAACTCATATCAACAGTAGTCCATTGGGTGCAGGTTGGACGTTGGGCAGGCCAATCGATCTCTGCCATGGTACATAAAACAGCTAAAAACACAAGACATAGTAGAAAACATTGGATATCAAAAGAGATATTCGACATATTTGATTAAACAAAAAAGTATAAAAATGCAGAAAATGAAGTAAGCAAAAGGGAATAAAGACGTCTAAGGAATGGGACGGACAGGAAGTCTAAAATGGATAGGTTGGAATGACTAGAGAACAAATGCAAGCCCATAGAGACATGTGTAACTAGGGTAAAGGAAGATACCGATTATAAGAAAATCAAAGAGAGCTTTGAATATGAGAAAACCAGCTGCATGAAATCGAGAGCTCAGATGGGAAGGCAAGGAAGGGATACCTGAAAGGTGGAAGGAGTATATAGACATCTAAATGCACATGCATACTCTGCCAATCACATTTAAGTGCCTGGCAGAGGGTTCAACGAACCACATTCACAATTCTCTATTATTCCAATCTCGTATAGCGCGCGGAAAGAATGAACACCTATATCTTTCCGTACGAGCTCTGATTTCCCTTATTTTATTGTGGTGATCGTTCCTCCCGATGTAGGTCTGTGTCAACAAAATATTTTTGCATTCGGAGGAGAAATATGGTGTTTGGAATTTCGTGAGAAGGTTCCGTCGGAACGAAAAACGCTTTTGTTTTAATGATTTCCAGCCTAAACCCTGTATCATTTCTGTGACACTCTCTCCCACATTTTGCGATAATACAAAACGTGCTGCCTTCCTCTGAACATTTTCGATGTACTCCGTCAGTCGTATCCGGTAAGGATCCCACACCGTGTAGCAGTATTCTGAAAGAGGACGGACAAGTGTAGTGTAGGCAGTCTCCTTAATAGGGCTGTGTCTTTCCAATGAAACGCAGTCTTTGGTTAGACTTCACCACATTTTCTATGTGTTCTTTCCAATTTAAGATGTTCGTAATTGTAATTCCTAGGCTTTTGGATTATACTGGTTTATAGTGTAACCGAAGTTTAACGAGTTCCTTTTAGCACTCATGTGGATGACCTCACACTTTTCGTTATTTAGGGTCAACGGCCACTTTTCGTACCATTGAGATATTTTTTCTTCTAAATCGTTTTGCAGTTTGCTTTTGTCTTCTGACGACTTTATTAGTCGATAAACGACAGCGTCATCTGCAAACAACCGAAGACATCTTCTCAGATGGTCTCCCAAATCGTTTATATAGATAAGGAACAGCAAAGGGCCTATAATACTACCATGGCGAACGCCAGAAATCACTTCTGTTTTACTCGATGACTTTCCGTCAGTTACTACGAACTGTGACCTCTCTGACAGGAAATCACAAATCCAGTCACATAACTGACACGATATTCCATAAGCACGCAATTTCACTACGAGTCGCTTGTGTGGTACAGTGCCAAAGCCTTAAGGAAATCCAGAAATACGGAATCGATCTGAAAACCCTTGTCAATGGCACTCAGCACTCATGCGAATAAAGAGCTAGTAGTGTTTCACAGGAACGATGTTTCCTAAGCACATGTTGACTGTGTGTTACTAAATCGTTTCCTTCGAAGTAATTCATAATGTTCGAACACAATATATGTTCTAAAATCCTGTTGCATATGGACGTTAACCTACTGAGCCTGTAATTTAGTGGATTACTCCTACTACCTTTCTTGATTATTGATGTGACCTGTGCAACATTCCGGTCTTTGGGTACGGATCTTTCGTCGATCTAACGGTTGTATATGATTGTTAGGTATGGAGCTAATAGATCAGCATACTCCGAAAGGAACATAACTGGTATACAGGCTGGGTCAGAAGACTTGCTTTTATTAAGTGATTTAAGTTGCTCCACTACTCCGAGGATATTTACTTCTACGTTACTCATGTTGGCAGCTGTTCTCGACTCGAATTCTGGAATATTTACTTCGTATTCTTTTGTGAAAGTATTTCGGAAGGCTGTGTTTAGTAACTCTGTTTGGCAGCACTGTCTTCGGCAGTATCTCCATTAGCTATCGCGCAGAGAAGGCGTTGATTGTTTCTTGCCGCTAACATACTTCACATCTGACCAGAATCTCTTTGGATTTTCTGCCAGGTTTCGAGACAAAGTTTCGTTGTGGAAACTGTTATTGGCATCTCGCATTGAAGTCCACGCTAAATTTCGAGCTTCTGTAAAAGATCACCAATCTTGGAGATTTTGCGCCTTTTTAAATTTGCCATGTTTCTTTCGTTGTTTCTGCAATAGTGTTCTAACCCGTTTTGGGTACCAAGGAGGATCAGCTCCATCGTTTGTTAACTTATTTGGTATAAACCTCTCAAATGCTGCCGATGCTATTTTTTGAATTTAAACCAGATCTGGTCTACACTTATATTATTAATTTGAATGAGTGGAGATGGTCTCTCAGGAAGGCGTCAAGTGAATTTTTACCTGCTTTATTGAATAGGTATATTTTTCGCTTATTTTTCGAGAATTTGGGGATTACAATATTCACTTTCGATACGACAACCCTGTGTTCAGTAATCCCTGAATCGGTTTTGATGCTCGTTATTAACTCAGGATTATTTGTTGGTAAGAGGTCAAGTGTGTTTTCACAACTATTCACATGGTCTCATGAACTAACAGCTCGAAATAATTTTCAGAAAATGAGTTTAGGACAATTTCGGATGATAATTTATGCGTACCTCTGGAATAAAACTCGTATTTTCCACAAACATATTGAGGGTAAATTAAAGTCATCATCAACTATTATCGTATGAGTCGGGTAAGTGTTTGAAATAAAATTCAAGTTTTCTTTGAACCTTTCAGCAACTGTATAATCTGAATTGGGAGGTCGCTAAAAGGATCCAGGTATTATTTTATTCCGGTTGCCAACGATGACCTCTTCCCAAACTAGCTCACAGGAAGTATCTACTTCAATTTCGCGACAAAATAAAATACTTCTGACAGCAACAAACACGCCACCGGAACCGTGTTTAGCCTATTTTTTCGGAACACCATTAGGTTCTTCGCAAAAATTTTGCGGAGCTTATATCCGGCCTTAGCCAGCTTTCAGTGCCTATAACAACTGTTATACCAATGGTTCCTGCATCTATGTTCTTCCTGTGTTCAGCGTGCACCCTTTGTGCCTGAAGACCTTGTTTTCTCGAGACCCTCTAACCTAAAAAACCGCCCAGTCCATGCCACATAGCCCTTGCTACCTGGGTGGCCGGCTCCTGCTTATAGAGGACACCTGACCTCTTTAGCAGAACCCGAAACCCAACCACCCTTTGGCGCAAGTCGTGGAATCTGCAGCCTACACGGTCGCAGAACCGTCGGAGCCTCTGATTCAGACCCTCCACTCGGCTCTGTACCAGAAGTCGGCAATCGCTTCTGTCGACTATGCTGCAAACGGTCACCTCTGCTTTCATCTTGCAAGCAAGACTGTCAGCCTTTACCACTTCTGTTAGCCGCTCGAAACCAGAGAGACTCTCTTCTGATCCAAAGTGACTTACATCATTGGTACCGACGTGAGCAACCACCTGCAGTTGGCTGCACCCTGTGCTCATCATGGCATCTGCGAGGACCCTTTCCACATCTGGAACGACTCCACCCGGTATGCACACGGAGTGCACATTGGTTTTCTTATCCTCCTTGTCGGCCAAGTCCCTGAGCGGCCCCATAAGGCGCCTAACGTTCGAGCTAACAACTACCAATAATCCCACCCTCTGCAATTGCCCGGATCTTGCAGGATGACAGGTTTCCTGTGATACAGGACAGGCGACAGCATCAGGGTCAACGACAGTGTAAGGCACAGACAGCACCTGGAGCCCGTTTATCAGACAGACTGGGGAGGCCTTACGTACGGCCGCCTGGGAAGTCTTTCTCCGCCTGCTACGTCCTGGGGCGACCTCCCACTCGACCACAGGTGAATGGTCAGCATCAGTGCGAGCAGTAAGTGGGTTGGTCACCGGTGAGGACCGTGCTGGACGTCCGTTGGATCCCCACGGCCGGCCCACAACAGAGGTGGCCATCCGCTGCAGCCTCAAGCTGTGTAACCGAGGCCATCACAGCCTTAAGCTGAGAGCGTAGTATCACCAACTCGGCTCGCAGACCCACGCAACAATCGCAGTCCCTGTCCATACCACAATCCGTGGAATAGTAAACGATGCAGATAAACGGACTATCGGCAGGTTCTCCGCAAATCTACTGTAGACCCTGACGAAAACGCACGAACTGTGTCTAGTAATACTTAGACATTCAGAAACCTAACTACCGAAGCACTTAGGTGAAACTAAATAATTTGTCCCTGATTAGGAACTTTCAATACGTCACAAAATCGGTTTACTATGTGACGCAAACGAAAACGCGAGAACTGTGACAATTAGATATTAAAATTTAACGCAGAAGCCCAGACTAAACTATTAATCAGTTACTTCCCTGTTGCTGCGTCTGTCGGATATGGCGAGAAGAATTTGACCCAGCACTGGAAGATCTAAGTCGACACACGGACCATGGAGTTGACGACACTCCGTGTGTGCTTCTAACATCCTCCGGAGAGTCAGCCATGACTTAACTACTCCAACTCCTATGCAAGAAGTATGAGACAGAGAAAATAACTTCAAGTACAATTTAATAATTCCAATCCCAAAGGCTGCAGGTGCTGAAAGGTGTGAATGTTACCCTATAATCGGCTTAATAACACACGCTTGCAAAATATTGACACAAATTATTTAGAGAAGAATGGAGAAACTAGTAGATGTCGACCTCGGGAAATATTCAGATTGGTTTCCGCAGAAGTCAAGGAGCACGCGAGGTAATACTTACGCTATGACTTACCTTAGAATACAGGTTAAGGGAAGGCCAACTTTTGTTTATAGCTCCTGTATACTTAAAAAATGCTTTTGTCAGTGTTGGCTGTCATATACTCTTTGAAATTCTGAAGGTAATGGAGATAAAGTAGAGGGACCCAGGGCTTATTAACAGCTTGCACAGAAACCAAATGGCAGCAAATGGGTATGAAAGGTAACAGTGGCAGAGAAAGGGAGGAGACAGCATTGTAGCATATCCCTGGTGTTATTCAATCCGTACGTTAAGGTGACTATGAATGAAATCAGGGAGAAATTTGTTGAAGGACTTACAGTTCATGGAGGAAAAGTTCGAGGTTTGCTACTAACAGTGAAATTTTCTCGGAGACGGGAAAGGTCTTGGAAAAGCAATTGAATGGATGGGCAATGTTTTAGAAGTTGGATGTAAGATGAACATCAAGAAAAGCAACACAAGTGTAATGGAATGCAGGAGTATTAATTCAGGGAATGCTGAGGGAAGTAGGAACTGAGTTACTTAAAGTAGTAGATGACTTTTACTATTATGGCAGTGATATTACAGATTATGACCAAAGAAGGAAGGATATGAAATATATACCGGCAATGTTAATAAAAGGGTGTCTGAAGAAGAGAAATTTGTTAATACCGATTGTAGATTTAAATGCTGAAAGTCTCTTCTGATAGTTTTTGTCTGGAATGTAGCCATGTACGAAAATGAACCGTGGACATAAACAGTTCACACAAGAAGGGAATAGCGCCTTTGAAATGTGTCACTGTAGCATAACGCTGAAAATTAAATGGGTAGATCACGTAACTAATGAGGAAGTACTGAACATAAATTGGGAGAAAAGAAATACGTGTCATAACTTGACTAAAAGAAGGAAGAGCTTGTCAGGACATATTCTGAAACGTCGAGTAAAAATTAGTGAAGGAAACCAACAGATGAATACGGTAACCAAGTATGTAAGTTGCAGTGTTTGTTCGAAGATGCAGACGCTTGCCCAAGATAGAGTACCGTGGAAACCCACATTAAACGAGTTTTCGGACTGTAGACCGCAACAGCAACAATTTTGCCTATGCATTTTCGTTCATACGGAACACCACAAGCCACCTTATGGTTTGCCGTACCATGCACCATTACCAGATATTTCATGTAATATTCCGTTCGCAAACCGAGCTGGGGAAAAAAGACTATCAATGTGCCTCTGTACGAGCCCTAATTTATTTTGTCTTCGCGGTCCGTACGCGTAATGCACATTTGTGGCAGTAGAATCGTTCTCAGTCAGTTGTAAATGTCTGTTCCCTAAATTGTCTCGTAAGTGTTTGGTGAAAAGAACGTCGTCTTCCGTTAGGAATTCCCATTGCGTTTACAAAACGTCTCTGTAACACTTGCCAGTTGATCGAATCTACCGACAACAAATCTAGCAGCAAGGCTCTGGACTTCTTCGATGATTTCGTTTAATGCGACCAGCTGAGTTTCCCAAACACTCGAGCAATACTCAAGAACTGGTCACTCTTCTGTTCTGCTCGCAGTCTCCTTTCTAGAAGAGCTACATATTTCATCCACGTGATAGTGTCAAGCAGGACAACTTAAATTCCAGTTTAATTTAATTGAATTTATTGCAAACATTTTTAGACCTGTTATCTGGAAACTCTAACAGGTCGTACATATTCGTTAATCATGGTGGCATACAACGTTTTAAGTTACGTAGGTAGTAGCAAATCATGTTGACAGCAATCTTCGGTGATACTAATGTAGAAATAAAGATGGACATTTCAATAATAATAATCAGTTTAAACAATCAACATAAAATAAAGGGTATTAACTGAAGCTCCAAGTGAATGACTTCCATCTTATATTACAAGATACGTTACTAGCAGCCTCGGAAGAGCTTGAGGTTTTTCGTTTAACTCCAACTTTACTTATTTCTAAGCCTATTCTTGCTACACTATTCTATATCGCTAACAGTGGTATGTGTGTGTCTCGGCAGTCCTCGATTCTACGCATACCCGTGTGGGTGGCCCTTGCATTCTTTCTCTTCTTTCCTTTTTACTTTTCTGTTTTTGTTTGATTACCTTTCTCTGCTCCGCAAGCCATGGACGCTACAGTAATTAAAAAAGCCCTTGTACACACATTTTCGGACCCTGAGAGCTATAAGGCATACGAACGTCGCAGACAACCAAAGACTGTCGAATTCTCCTGCAGTATCAGTCATTGGCGTGACTGCAAACTTCGCTGTCGAATTTTCTACACTCTGAAGAAATCTATTAATCGCTTCATCTATAGACTTTTCTGAAGCCATATTAACACTGGTTGAGAAGCAAGAGCTCTGTGCGCGCCTGCAACCGTTCACAGAGCAGACGTTGCTGAACTTTGGCCGAGACGTTTAATAAGCAAACAGGTCCATAGCTTTTCGGTGATGCCGCTTTTTTATCGTTCCTTTTTCGTTCATTACTGGTTTAGCTGGTTTCCATATTTCCCGGATCCTACCTATTCGTAAAGCCTCGTATAGGAATGCTGTTAAATCTAGCACTATCTGTGTTCCTACCATCGGCACGGCTTCAGAGTATACGCCATCCAGACCAGGTGCGTTTGGAGTTTCGAACTTCCTTCTTGACCAGACCGTATCACCAACATCTGATTGTCATATTCGTTATTTACTGCATTCATAAGTTGTGCGTGTATCTCAGCGTCTGTGTTATCGTCAGGAGGCAGGGCAGTTAGCAGATATTCTGGTGACTCTCTCCGTCCAGTCGTCATTGAGCTATCCACCTTACGAATTGCTGACATTATAGTAGATCCCTTAACCTTTTCAGTCAACAATTTATTCAGTCTTTGGCAGATGTCAAATTTTAGGTGTATTCCTTCAGTTTCCTGAAGCAAAGTTTTGAAGCGCGTCTTAATAGCCCTGTATTCATCGAGCCTACTACTACACTCCGATTGTCCTAGAGTATGTTCGTTCTTCTTCTCGATCGTACCCTTCATCTCAGTGTGGAAAGTTCAAGGCTCTAAGGGATCGTAGTCTGATTGTTTACCTTTTTCCTAGGAATATAAATGTCCTGTGCTCTTTGAAAGAGTTCAGTTAGTAATTGAGGACCCGAATCTACATGAACCGGAAGCGATTCCATTCTAAATACTCCGAGGTAGACAACTAAGCCATCTCAATCAGATTTAGTGATGCCCAACTAAATTCTGCTTTCCTCAGCTTGTCTTCTGTATTATTGTCATTTCCCTCTTCGACGATAATTGTATTATGGCCACTGTATGTTAGGAACTGGAGCACTTGTCAACTATTAATTTTAGCTGCTGACATGCGGTTTGCTAAAGTGACATCTATGTTAGTAACTACGCCAGCTTACTGTTCGAATGAACTCGGCTGGTCTTCCAGATATACAACAATGAGCTGTAGTTCCTGTATTGCTTCCTTTAGTACATCGAGCAGCATTTATCTGTACTATGTGTGTTTCGATTGCCAACAAAGCCCTTCGGAGATGGAAGGACTGGTTCAAAGATAAAGCGTCCAAACCCTTATATAAAATCCACGTATTAATGCTCAGTGTCGAATGGTACTTTTACTCTCTTAAACGCCTGTCGAAGGAGGCCACATAATTATTTAAACTCAAAGCATATGTTATTTACTCTCAAAAGAATTCTGTGTAGTGCATCTGGTGTAGGATACGTAATAGATTTTCCTTTCTGATGCCCACCTCTGAAAATATGTCTTAGAGCAACCTGTAACACACTGGGAGCCTCCAAACTACTTAATAAGACATTCACTTCTAACTTATTATCAGCTTTGTATGTGTGTAATTGAAAATCATTTTAGTAGGACTCAAAATATTAGAAATACTTTTTTGTATTTCATAGGAGTACCTGATTTTCACTGCACTTTACTGTTTTCGATTGTTGTACTCGTTAGTGTTACTGCTAGAGACGCCTAGTGGAGCAACTGCAGAACTGATTTCTTGTTTTCTGGTGCAGAGCGGTTGCGTGGGTTGTAGGCAGACCAGGACTTTTTGCGCCGGATAGGGTGTGACCCATACAGGCGGAACGCCGTGACATGCCAGAGGTGCGTGAACTTCTGTGTATGACTAACTGCCCATTCTTCAGCAGGAACCGAAACCAGAAACGATAGTGATAGTGCACTTTCAGGTCTGGATTTACTTTGAGGTCTGGATTTAAGTCGACTTTCAATCGCATCCCAATGAGTTATTGGTTATAAGTGTAACATGGCGTATCCAATCAATTTCTAGGACGTAACTCTTCAGGCTTTCCCGGCGATCTAATGACATCTTGGGTTGTCGGGTGTTCTGCCGGATATCAGCGTCGTACTTGCACGATATTTCGGTCACGTAGCTCGAGACCTTCATCAGGTGCGACGTGAGACTGCTCCTCGAGTGGATCTGGTCCAGTATTTATGCCTATGGACTTCCCCCTCCACCAATGGCTGCAGGCGCTTCCTCTGTGGTCCGCGCCCATTCCCTGTGACCTACTGGAGCGTTGCTGCTCCGTTTTCCGTCCGCTGCGGTTCTAGGTGTTCCCTCTGCGGTCCGCGCCCACCAAACCCGCTCCTGGGGGTTTCATCTACGGTCTGGGGTACCAGGCGTTCCCCCTGCGGTCCGCGCCCGCTCACCACGGCCTGTTGGAGCGTTGCCGCTCCGTTTTTCATCTGCTGCGGCTCTGGATGTTCCCTCTGCGGTCCGCGCCCACCAGTCCCACTTCTGGGTGTTCCATCTTCGGTCTGGTGCTCCTGGCAGTCCGTCAGGAGCTCGTTTACCATTTCCATGTCTCTGGTTCTTCTGTTTGTGTAGTGTTGCAGCTGGCCCCGTTGCTCTTTTAACAATTCCAGAGCCGGATCCCAGGCTCTGCTTAGCTGGTACCCTGTGTCACGATTCATAAGATCGTCAGCCATTTTAATCTCAATCGATTCTCTTATGACACTGTCCCAAAATCTGGATGTTTGTGCTAGAATCTTGGTATCCTCATACTTCATGGCATGATCTAGCTCTAGACAGTGTTCAGCAATGGCTGACTTAGTTACCTGTCTTAATCTAGTGTGCCTCTGATGTTCTTTGCACCTGATCTCCACAGTTCTTGTCGTCTGGCCAATGTAGGACATGCCACATTGGCAAGGTATATTGTAAATCCCTGGTTTTCGTAACCCCAGGTCGTCTTTGACACTCCCCAGCAGTCCCCCGATCTTGTTGGATGGACAGAAAACACACTTGATATTGTGTTTACGCAGGATCCTACTGATTCTGGCAGAAATAGAGCCAGCATAGGGCAGATATGCCACCTTCCTTGCTTCATCTTGGTCTTCTTCAGGAACCTGTGGTATAGTGGCTGGTCGGAGTGCCCTCTCAATTTGTCTGTCCATGTATCCATTCTTGGAGAAAACTGTTTTGAGACGTTCTATCTCTATGGGTAGATTCTCTTGGTCTGATAGGGCACGTGCTCTGTGGACCAAAGTCTTCAGAACCCCATTCTTCTGTGCAGGGTGGTGACAACTGCTGGCCTGCAGATATATATCAGTGTGTGTAGGTTTTCGGTACACACTGTGGCCAATTGATCCATCTGCTTTCCTCTGGACTAGTACATCCAGAAATGACAGCTGGCCATTCTTCTCCAGTTCCATGGTGAACTTGATATTAGGGTGGCATGAGTTAAGATGTTCAAGAAACTCATTGAGCCTGTCCATCCCATGTGGCCAGATCACGAAGGTGTCATCCACATACCTAAAGAAGCATGTGGGTTTAAATGTGGCTGTCTCCAATGCCCTCTCCTCAAAACTCTCCATAAACATGTTGGCAACCACAGGGGACAGTGGGCTGCCCATAGCTACACCTTCAGTTTGCTCGTAATATTGGTTTCTGTACAGGAAATACGTGGATGTCAGTGTATGACTGAACAGGTCCAACAGAGCACCATCAAATTTCTCTGCAATCAGTTCTAGTGAGTCCTTCAGTGGGACCCTGGTGAACAGCGATACCACATCAAAACTAACCATGATGTCCGAATCTGTGATGTGCAGTTGCTTGAGGCGTTGCAGGAAATCTTCTGAGTTGCGGATGTGGTGAAAACATTTCCCCACATATGGAGCCAGGAGACCCTTCAGGTACTTGGCTGTTGTGTACGTAGGTGCCCCAATATTACTGACAATAGGACGTAGGGGCACACCCTCCTTGTGTATTTTAGGCAGACCATACAGTCTGGGTGGCACTGGCACTTTTTCCCGTAGTTGTCTAATGATCTTATCGGGCATCCCTGTTTCCTTCAAGAGGGCAATAGTCTTCTTTGCCACCTTGTCCGTGGGGTCACACTCCAGAATTCTGTATGCAGGGTCCTCCAGAAGTTGGCGTACTTTCTCATCATAATCCACTCGCTGCAAGATGACAGTGGAGTTCCCTTTGTCTGCTGGCAGTACCACAATGCTGTTGTCTTCCCGTAGTTTCTTGAGTGCAAGCCTCTCCTCGGTTGTGATGTTCGATTTCGGCGGCCTGGCCTTGGTGAGGGCCCTGCAGGTCTCTCGGCGGACTTCCTCTGCCACATTAGGTGGAAGTGTGGCTGCAACTTGCTCTACTGCACTGACGAAACCTGAAATGGGTACGTTTCTAGGGGTCGTAGCAAAGTTGAGACCCCTGCTGAGTACCTTTAAGGTTGTATCATCAAACTGTATGCCACTCAGATTCGTCACCGTGCGTGTCTCTTGCATCTGCTATGCTTTCTTGCTCATGCGGTCAAACTCTGCAGATTGGCAAGATGAGGCATTCCTTCTAGCACACTCAGCTAAAGACCAGGAGGCACGGTCTACCCAATCCCAATCTTCTCTTGTTAAGGAAGCTGCCATGTACAGATGAATGTGTAACAGCTCCCTGGCCACAACATCTAACCTGTGGCGCATATCTCGAATCATCTCTCTCACCAGTGCCATGCTAGCTCTGCGTTTTATCTTGTTCGCCGCTCTGGAGTTGATGTGATGTTTAATTCTGGCAAATACTGGTACCACTTCTCCATCTCGACACCTCAGCAAAAAACTGAGAGAACTCAGCATCTTCCCTTTTTTCTGCCGTAGCTTGTCCAGCTTCTTGATATTCTGATACATCTCCTCCCCGTAGAGACTTTTGATGTAACTCTTCAGGCTTTCCCGGCGATCTAATGACATCCTGGGTTGTCGGGAGTTCTGCCGGATATCAGCGTCGTACTTGCACGATATTTCGGTCACGTAGCTCGAGACCTTCATCAGGTGCGACCTGAGACTGCTCCTCGAGTGGATCTGGTCCAGTATTTATGCCTATGGACTTCCCCCTCCACCAATGGCTGCAGGCGCTTCCTCTGTGGTCCGCGCCCATTCCCTGTGACCTGCTGGAGCGTTGCTGCTCCGTTTTCCGTCCGCTGCGGTTCTAGGTGTTCCCTCTGCGGTCCGCGCCCACCAAACCCGCTCCTGGGGGTTTCATCTACGGTCTGGGGTACCAGGCGTTCCCCCTGCGGTCCGCGCCCGCTCACCACGGCCTGTTGGAGCGTTGCCGCTCCGTTTTTCATCTGCTGCGGCTCTGGATGTTCCCTCTGCGGTCCGCGCCCACCAGTCCCACTTCTGGGTGTTCCATCTTCGGTCTGGTGCTCCTGGCAGTCCGTCAGGGGCTCGTTTACCATCTCCATGTCTCTGGTTCTTCTGTTTGTGTAGTGTTGCAGCTGGCCCCGTTGCTCCTTTAACAATTCCAGAGCCGGATCCCAGGCTCTGCTTAGCTGGTACCCTGTGTCACGATTCATAAGATCGTCAGCCATTTTAATCTCAATCGATTCTCTTATGACACTGTCCCAAAATCTGGGTGTTTGTGCTAGAATCTTGGTATCCTCATACTTCATGGCATGATCTAGCTCTAGACAGTGTTCAGCAATGGCTGACTTAGTTACCTGTCTTAATCTAGTGTGCCTCTGATGTTCTTTGCACCTGATCTCCACAGTTCTTGTCGTCTGGCCAATGTAGGACATGCCACATTGGCAAGGTATATTGTAAATCCCTGGTTTTCGTAACCCCAGGTCGTCTTTGACACTCCCCAGCAGTCCCCCGATCTTGTTGGATGGACAGAAAACACACTTGATATTGTGTTTACGCAGGATCCTACTGATTCTGGCAGAAATAGAGCCAGCATAGGGCAGATATGCCACCTTCCTTGCTTCATCTTGGTCTTCTTCAGGAACCTGTGGTATAGTGGCTGGTCGGAGTGCCCTCTCAATTTGTCTGTCCATGTATCCATTCTTGGAGAAAACTGTTTTGAGACGTTCTATCTCTATGGGTAGATTCTCTTGGTCTGATAGGGCACGTGCTCTGTGGACCAAAGTCTTCAGAACCCCATTCTTCTGTGCAGGGTGGTGACAACTGCTGGCCTGCAGATATATATCAGTGTGTGTAGGTTTTCGGTACACACTGTGGCCAATTGATCCATCTGCTTTCCTCTGGACTAGTACATCCAGAAATGACAGCTGGCCATTCTTCTCCAGTTCCATGGTGAACTTGATATTAGGGTGGCATGAGTTAAGATGTTCAAGAAACTCATTGAGCCTGTCCATCCCATGTGGCCAGATCACGAAGGTGTCATCCACATACCTAAAGAAGCATGTGGGTTTAAATGTGGCTGTCTCCAATGCCCTCTCCTCAAAACTCTCCATAAACATGTTGGCAACCACAGGGGACAGTGGGCTGCCCATAGCTACACCTTCAGTTTGCTCGTAATATTGGTTTCTGTACAGGAAATACGTGGATGTCAGTGTATGACTGAACAGGTCCAACAGAGCACCATCAAATTTCTCTGCAATCAGTTCTAGTGAGTCCTTCAGTGGGACCCTGGTGAACAGCGATACCACATCAAAACTAACCATGATGTCCGAATCTGTGATGTGCAGTTGCTTGAGGCGTTGCAGGAAATCTTCTGAGTTGCGGATGTGGTGAAAACATTTCCCCACATATGGAGCCAGGAGACCCTTCAGGTACTTGGCTGTTGTGTACGTAGGTGCCCCAATATTACTGACAATAGGACGTAGGGGCACACCCTCCTTGTGTATTTTAGGCAGACCATACAGTCTGGGTGGCACTGGCGCTTTTTCCCGTAGTTGTCTAATGATCTTATCGGGCATCCCTGTTTCCTTCAAGAGGGCAATAGTCTTCTTTGCCACCTTGTCCGTGGGGTCACACTCCAGAATTCTGTATGCAGGGTCCTCCAGAAGTTGGCGTACTTTCTCATCATAATCCACTCGCTGCAAGATGACAGTGGAGTTCCCTTTGTCTGCTGGCAGTACCACAATGCTGTTGTCTTCCCGTAGTTTCTTGAGTGCAAGCCTCTCCTCGGTTGTGATGTTCGATTTCGGCGGCCTGGCCTTGGTGAGGGCCCTGCAGGTCTCTCGGCGGACTTCCTCTGCCACATTAGGTGGAAGTGTGGCTGCAACTTGCTCTACTGCACTGACGAAACCTGAAATGGGTACGTTTCTAGGGGTCGTAGCAAAGTTGAGACCCCTGCTGAGTACCTTTAAGGTTGTATCATCAAACTGTATGCCACTCAGATTCGTCACCGTGCGTGTCTCTTGCATCTGCTATGCTTTCTTGCTCATGCGGTCAAACTCTGCAGATTGGCAAGATGAGGCATTCCTTCTAGCACACTCAGCTAAAGACCAGGAGGCACGGTCTACCCAATCCCAATCTTCTCTTGTTAAGGAAGCTGCCATGTACAGATGAATGTGTAACAGCTCCCTGGCCACAACATCTAACCTGTGGCGCATATCTCGAATCATCTCTCTCACCAGTGCCATGCTAGCTCTGCGTTTTATCTTGTTCGCCGCTCTGGAGTTGATGTGATGTTTAATTCTGGCAAATACTGGTACCACTTCTCCATCTCGACACCTCAGCAAAAAACTGAGAGAACTCAGCATCTTCCCTTTTTTCTGCCGTAGCTTGTCCAGCTTCTTGATATTCTGATACATCTCCTCCCCATAGAGACTTTTGATGTAACTCTTCAGGCTTTCCCGGCGATCTAATGACATCCTGGGTTGTCGGGAGTTCTGCCGGATATCAGCGTCGTACTTGCACGATATTTCGGTCACGTAGCTCGAGACCTTCATCAGGTGCGACCTGAGACTGCTCCTCGAGTGGATCTGGTCCAGTATTTATGCCTATGGACTTCCCCCTCCACCAATGGCTGCAGGCGCTTCCTCTGTGGTCCGCGCCCATTCCCTGTGACCTGCTGGAGCGTTGCTGCTCCGTTTTCCGTCCGCTGCGGTTCTAGGTGTTCCCTCTGCGGTCCGCGCCCACCAAACCCGCTCCTGGGGGTTTCATCTACGGTCTGGGGTACCAGGCGTTCCCCCTGCGGTCCGCGCCCGCTCACCACGGCCTGTTGGAGCGTTGCCGCTCCGTTTTTCATCTGCTGCGGCTCTGGATGTTCCCTCTGCGGTCCGCGCCCACCAGTCCCACTTCTGGGTGTTCCATCTTCGGTCTGGTGCTCCTGGCAGTCCGTCAGGGGCTCGTTTACCATCTCCATGTCTCTGGTTCTTCTGTTTGTGTAGTGTTGCAGCTGGCCCCGTTGCTCCTTTAACAATTCCAGAGCCGGATCCCAGGCTCTGCTTAGCTGGTACCCTGTGTCACGATTCATAAGATCGTCAGCCATTTTAATCTCAATCGATTCTCTTATGACACTGTCCCAAAATCTGGGTGTTTGTGCTAGAATCTTGGTATCCTCATACTTCATGGCATGATCTAGCTCTAGACAGTGTTCAGCAATGGCTGACTTAGTTACCTGTCTTAATCTAGTGTGCCTCTGATGTTCTTTGCACCTGATCTCCACAGTTCTTGTCGTCTGGCCAATGTAGGACATGCCACATTGGCAAGGTATATTGTAAATCCCTGGTTTTCGTAACCCCAGGTCGTCTTTGACACTCCCCAGCAGTCCCCCGATCTTGTTGGATGGACAGAAAACACACTTGATATTGTGTTTACGCAGGATCCTACTGATTCTGGCAGAAATAGAGCCAGCATAGGGCAGATATGCCACCTTCCTTGCTTCATCTTGGTCTTCTTCAGGAACCTGTGGTATAGTGGCTGGTCGGAGTGCCCTCTCAATTTGTCTGTCCATGTATCCATTCTTGGAGAAAACTGTTTTGAGACGTTCTATCTCTATGGGTAGATTCTCTTGGTCTGATAGGGCACGTGCTCTGTGGACCAAAGTCTTCAGAACCCCATTCTTCTGTGCAGGGTGGTGACAACTGCTGGCCTGCAGATATATATCAGTGTGTGTAGGTTTTCGGTACACACTGTGGCCAATTGATCCATCTGCTTTCCTCTGGACTAGTACATCCAGAAATGACAGCTGGCCATTCTTCTCCAGTTCCATGGTGAACTTGATATTAGGGTGGCATGAGTTAAGATGTTCAAGAAACTCATTGAGCCTGTCCATCCCATGTGGCCAAATCACGAAGGTGTCATCCACATACCTAAAGAAGCATGTGGGTTTAAATGTGGCTGTCTCCAATGCCCTCTCCACAAAACTCTCCATAAACATGTTGGCAACCACAGGGGACAGTGAGCTGCCCATAGCTACACCTTCAGTTTGCTCGTAATATTGGTTTCTGTACAGGAAATACGTGGATGTCAGTGTATGACTGAACAGGTCCAACAGAGCACCATCAAATTTCTCTGCAATCAGTTCTAGTGAGTCCTTCAGTGGGACCCTGGTGAACAGCGATACCACATCAAAACTAACCATGATGTCCGAATCTGTGATGTGCAGTTGCTTGAGGCGTTGCAGGAAATCTTCTGAGTTGCGGATGTGGTGAAAACATTTCCCCACATATGGAGCCAGGAGACCCTTCAGGTACTTGGCTGTTGTGTACGTAGGTGCCCCAATATTACTGACAATAGGACGTAGGGGCACACCCTCCTTGTGTATTTTAGGCAGACCATACAGTCTGGGTGGCACTGGCGCTTTTTCCCGTAGTTGTCTAATGATCTTATCGGGCATCCCTGTTTCCTTCAAGAGAGCACTAGTCTTCTTGGCCACCTTGTCCGTGGGGTCACACTCCAGAATTCTGTATGCAGGGTCCTCCAGAAGTTGGCGTACTTTCTCATCATAATCCACTCGCTGCAAGATGACAGTGGAGTTCCCTTTGTCTGCTGGCAGTACCACAATGCTGTTGTCTTCCCGTAGTTTCTTGAGAGCAAGCCTCTCCTCGGTTGTGATGTTCGATTTCGGCGGCCTGGCCATGGTGAGGGCCCTGCAGGTCTCTCGGCGGACTTCCTCTGCCACATTAGGTGGAAGTGTGGCTGCAACTTGCTCTACTGCACTGACGAAACCTGAAATGGGTACGTTTCTAGGGGTCGTAGCAAAGTTGAGACCCCTGCTGAGTACCTTTAAGGTTGTATCATCAAACTGTATGCCACTCAGATTCGTCACCGTGCGTGTCTCTTCCATCTGCTGTGCTTTCTTGCTCATGCGGTCAAACTCTGCAGATTGGCAAGATGAGGCATTCCTTCTAGCACACTCAGCTAAAGACCAGGTGGCACGGTCTACCCAATCCCAATCTTCTCTTGTTAAGGAAGCTGCCATGTACAGATGAATGTGTAACAGCTCCCTGGCCACAACATCTAACCTGTGGCGCATATCTCGAATCCTCTCTCTCACCAGTGCCATGCTAGCTCTGCGTTTTATCTTGTTCGCCGCTCTGGAGTTGATGTCACAGGGAATGGGCGCGGACCACAGAGGAAGCGCCTGCAGCCATTGGTGGAGGGGGAAGTCCATAGGCATAAATACTGGACCAGATCCACTCGAGGAGCAATGTCTAGGACGTTATATAAAATGCCTAAAAAGACAAGTCATTGTAGAAAGACAGGAGATACTGGACTCATTTGATGAAGGAAGGAAATATGAAAATGCAGCAGTCGAAGCAGCAAACAGGAAACACATACTGTCTGCAAACCTCTATTTTTCTTTACTCCGCCGTAGTGGGGATCCAAAGCACTCGGGCAGTATTCAGGAGTTTGTCGCACTACTGTTCTTTATACAGTCCTCTTTGTAGATAAACTACACTTTCCTAAGACTCTCCCAGTAAGCCGAAGCCACTCCTGCTACTGTTCTCATGTGCTCGTTTCACTTCATATCGCTTTACAACTTTACGCCTAGAAATTAATCACCTTGACTGTGTATACGAAAATTACAGTATTGTTTTTTTTCCCTTTCATCTGCATTAAGATATATCTCTTTACATTTAGAGCAAGTTACCCTACATCACAATAAAAGGAAATTCTAAGCCATCGTATACCCATGTACAGTAACAAAACGACGATACAGTCCTCTTACCTTTTATACTAAAAGGTCACTTCAAGCCTTAGCAGACTTCTCCCCACCCTATCCGTTGTTGTCCACAAATCATTGCCTCATAGATGCTGCTTTATGACATAGTGTTTTGTCATCCTTACATAAACAATCATGGTCTCCATATGTTTCCCTACTGTAGACAGTACATTATGCTGTAAAATGTGTTATTCTTCAGCGTTTAAAGCTTAATAATTGCAACAATTGGAGCACACCATAACCAAGGAAAACACCCCAATTCCGTGACACCACATCCTTAGTTCTTCATTTTTGGCGATATACAGGGTGAGTCACTAATTATTGCCACCTAGAAGAACTCCGAATGTATGATGGTAGCTGAGATGACTGTGGGACAAAAGATGTATAGGACAACGGGGGCCATAATATGACGTTGATTTTTTGATGCTAGATGGGGTCGCGTCAGAGATAAGAAGGTCAACTTTGTTTCTTTACATGGGATGCCATAGTTTGGTACTTATTATCTGATAGTGGCTATCGAGACGAATCCAATGACGTGTAACAGCGATGGCCGGCCGATGTGGCCTCGCGGTTCTAGGCACATCAGTCTGGAACCGCGCGACCACTTATGTCGCATTTTCGAATTCTGCCTCGCGCATGGGTGTGTGTGATGTCCTTAGGTTAGTTAGGTTGAAGTAGTTCTAAGGTAAGAATGGAGGAGACATAACGAAATGCTTCAATTAAAAGTGGTGTAAGGGAGGTGATGCTGTCTTTCGCCCATACTACTCACTGTCTACATCGTAGAACCCAGGACGGAAATGGAAGCAAGTTTCCAAAGTGTGCTCAAAATTCACAGTAAGTAACTAACACTGATACGATTCGCTTGTGCCATTGCTATCCTTAGTTGAAATGAATTACAGCTTCTATTGAATGAAATGAATAGTGTTATGAGTACAGAATAGGTACTGAGAGTAAACCGAAGAGAGACGAAAATAATTAGAAGTAGAAGAGGAAAAGAACAGCGAAAAAACATCACAACTTGGGATCAAGAAGTACACCAAGTTAAGGAACTTTGTTATCCTGGAAGCAAAACGACCCATCAATCCATCTTGGACGAGGCAGGAAGGACATATAAAGCAGAGTAGCACAGGAAAAGGAGGCGTCCCCGGAGAAAAGAAATCAACTGGTAACAAACGTATGTCGCAATTTGAGTACGAAATTAATGAGGATGTACGTTTGTAGCACCGCATGGTACAGAACTGAATTATTTCCTGTGAGGAAACCGAAAACTAAGAGAATTCAAGTGTTCGCGACGTGTGCGATAGAAGAATGTTGGAAAGTAGGTGGACTGATAAGGAATGATAAAATTCACATCTACATCTACAACTACGGCATTACTCTGCTATTCACAATAAAGTGCTTGGTAGAGGGTTCAGTGAACCACCTTCAGGCTGTCTCTACACCGTTCCACTCCCGAGCGGCACTCGGGAAAAACGAGCACTTACATTTTTCTGTTCGAGCCCTGATTGCTCTTGTTTTATCGTCATGATCATTTGTCCCTATGTAAGTTAGTGCCAACAGAATGTTTTCGCAATCGGTGCAGAAAACTGGGGATTGAAATTTCATGAGGAGATCCCAACGAAACGATGAACGCCTTTGTTGTAGTGATTTTCATCTCAATTCACGTATCATGTCTGAGACACTATCTCCCCTATTTCGCGATAATACAAAACGAGCTGCCCTTCTTCGTGCTTTTCCGATGTCATCCGTCGGTCCCACTTGATGCGGATGCCACACCGCACAGCAATACTCCAGAATATGGCGGACAAGCGTGATGTAAGCAATCTCTTCAGTACACCTTTTGCACCTTCCACGTGTTCTGCCAATGAATCGCAGTCTTTGGTTTGCTCTACCCACAATATGATCTATGTGATTGTTCCAATTTAGGTTATTTGTAATTGCAGGCCCTAAGTATTTAGTTGAATTTACAACCTTCAGATTCGTGTGACTTAGAGCGTAATCGAAATTTAGCTGATTTCTTTCAGTACTCATGTGAATAACTTCACACTTTTCTTTATTCAGGGTCACTTTTCGCACCATACAGATATCTTATCTAAATCATTTTGCAAGTCGCTTTGATCATCTGATAACTTTACAAGAGGTAAATGACAGCATCAACTGCAAACAGCCTAAGTAGGCTACTCAAATTGTCTCCTATGCGGTTAATATAGATCAGGAACAATAGAGGGCCTATAACACTTCCTTGTGGGACGCCGGATATTACTTCTGTTTTACTCGATGACTTTCCGTCTATTACTACGAACAGTGACCTTTCTGACAGGAAATTACGAATTCAGGCGCACAACTGAGGCGATACTCCGTAGGCAAGTAGTTTGGTTAGAAGACGCTTGTGAGGAACGGTGTCGAAAGCCTCCTGGAAATCTAAAAGTATGGAACCAATTGACATCCCCTATCGATAGCACTTATTACTTAATGAGTGTAGATAGCTAGTAGTGTTTCACAAGAACGATATTTTCTGAATCCGTGCTATGTGTCAATAAATCTTTTTCATCGACGTACTTCATAATGTTCGAATACAGTATATGATCCAAAACCCTACTCCAAATCGACGTTAGTGATATATGCCTGTAATTCAGAGGATTACTCCTACTTCCCTTTTTGGGTATTGGTGTGACTTGAGGAATTCTCCAGTCTTTAGGTACGGATCTTCCTGTGAGCGAGTGGTTGTATATAATAGCTACATATGGTGCTATTTTATCAGCATACTCTGAGAGGAACCTGACTGGCATACAATCTGGACCGAAGGGCTTGCCTTTATTAAGTGATTTAAGCTGCTTTGTTTCACCGAGGATATCTACTTCTATGTTTCTCATCTTGCCAGTTGGTCTTGATTGGAAGTCAGGAAAATTTACTTCGTCTTCTTTGGTGAAGGAGTTTCGGAAAACCGTATTTATTAACTCTGCTTTAGTGGCACTATCATCAGTGACTTGACCGTTGTTATCACGCAGTGAAGGTATTGTTTGCGTCTTGCCACTGGTGTTCTTTATGTATAACCAGAATCTCTTTGCGTTTTGTGCCAGATTTCGAGACATAGTTTCGTTGTGGAAATTATTAAAAGCATCTCGCATTGAAGTAGGCGCCATATTTCGAACTTCTGTAAAACTTTGCCAATCTTGGGGATTTTGCGTTCTTTTAAATTTGGCATGCTTTTTTCGTTGCTTCTGCAATAACGACCTGACCCATTTTGTGTACCATGGGGGATCAATACCATCACTTTTTATTTTATGTGATATATATCTCTCAATTGCTGTCGATACTATCTCTTTGAAAACATTCCTCACGTTTTCTATACTTACATGATCAGATCGGAAGGGGTGAATACTGTCTCTTCAAAAGGGGTTAGTGCATTTTTATCAGCTTTTTTAAACAGATATACTGTGCGTTTCTTTTTCTCCGCAAAATAGAGGAAGAAAGGAACGTAAGGAAACGCTGACAATAAGAGGGGACAGAATGGTAGGACACGTTCCGAGACATAAGGAAACAAATTCCATGGTGCTAATACAACAAATAATTGAGAATATGTGCCGACTATGTTTCTCTGAGATGAAGAGATTGGTACAAGAGAAGAAATCGCGGTGAGCCGCCACAAACCAGTCAGTAGAATGATGGAAAATGGAAAAAGAAGATAACTGGTACGAGCTTAGGACTCCACGAGTATTTTCAGTTTCAGTAAACACAGCTGCATAAATTAAATTCCTGAAATCAATACGATGTAAAACGTATAATCATTTAAGTGGGCAGGACGGATATATCCGGCCCTTGGCACGTTCACTCTCAGTTCAACGAATATATCGGACCACAGCAACCTGTCGCTTGTAGCTAATGGTAATGATGAATTCAAAGCCGAGACGTACTATGACGTTATTACTAAAGTTTCATCCTACATCAGTTAAAATAATGCATTCTCAAAGTTTTAACGATTTTCAATGTTTTTACTGCCATGGACACAAATTATGGCAGCTGCTGAAGAAAAAACTGCTTTTCGAGTTGTTTTGGAGTTCGCTAACGATTTTCATGGAAAGAATTATTGAATTTACCTCTACACCTGGTATATTAGTTCAGATTACGGTGACCAACAGACGAGAAAGCAAGCGGTGTTTTCGACACAATGTAGGAAATCAAAAACGAGTTGCTTTACGTCACTGAATATGACAAATTGAAGGAGGGTAACTATTTGACAGCGTACGTCAGCTAGCAGATATTAGTAAAACAGAACCGCAAAAGAGATGTCGTGATGGTCAGCACGTTTCGTGACAATTCATTGCATGAAGTAAACTCAAAATTTTTTTGCATTTGTGGTAAATATATGAGACGCGTGCCTAGAAGTAGATCACAGTTGCAAAACTATCAAGTGGCCAGGAGCAGCCTGAAAAAGTTATCAGACCATCACAGACGTTAAGTGCAGGGTTGTTTTCCAGTTATCTTGTATTAGGTTCAGGATAGGGTCTGGGGTACCTGCAACATGCACACACACTCACAACAGTGTAATTGGGCTAGGGGTTTGCAATGGGATAAAACAGTTCCTCAAACATTATTCCTATATGGGACATACATCTTGAATCTTTTAAGTATATAAGAAGTAGTGACAGCCGCAGTTAATCAGTATTCTATGTTATCAACACATCTGACTGGTAAAAATGCATATCGCCTTTGCTCTGTGGTTATGAAGCCAAATTTTGCAATAATCAGTAAGCATAAAGCTGTATTTAAGATAGCTGAAGTCAATACCCTCTCCTGTGGTTTACTGTACTGTAATTGTAACACACCCCACGTCTACCATAATCCATGTGTTTCAGTGCATATAAGAGGTGACCTTGACTGATAGTATTAGACTGACATAAGTCTCTCTGGGTATATTTGGAAGACGAGGAAGAAGTGATCCTGCAAATACTTTGTAGATACTTTTCGCAGTGAGAGTGAATCTAAATCATCGTTGGACACCAAAGAAACCAAGTCGTGTGGTAGGACAAGAAAAGAAATATTCTTGTACAAAATCTTTATTAATTATTGCATAGACATACATAAGAAATGTGAAAATAACTGAACACGAAAGGGCAATACGGGATGTCTGCATTAACTGTAAATTCTGATGGAAAGTGGCCAAACACTGGTGTACATGCAGCTAATGATAGAATCGAGGATGTCTCTACATTAGTGGATATACGAGAGATTTGTTTATAAACTTTCCTTCCCAGATGAATTAGCTCAATGGAAGGTTCGGTATATTGTATCAACATGCTGTGGTCTGGACATTGTGCATTTTATTATTCCACAAGTATTAAGACAAAAGTAACATAAACTGCTATTGTTTCCAAAAATAATTTTATTTTGCAGGTCTTAATAAAAAGAAGAATGGTAGCAAATAGACTTAACCCTTTCCCTGTTAAAGAAACTAATTCTTCAGGTCTAGTTAACGAGTAAACTGAAAATGGAATAGATCGACATAAGAAAAACAAAGGCGAAAAGTGGAAGATTTGGCGGAAACATTTCCCATGAAGGAAAACTATAAACTGCTACTCGAAAATGCAAGGCTTACAAATTACTCTAATTTTTTGAATCTCTGCATATTAGTCTAATTTGTTAGACACAGTTCCTGAGTTTTCATCAGTGAGTCAGTCGGCAGTTGATGGTTGGAGTGCTGACTCATTATCTGAGTATCCGGTTATGCTGGCAACTGATGTGATATATATAAGGATCATATCAACCTATACCACATCAACAACAGCCTGAAGATGGCGCATTGAAGCGCTGAAACTGGTTGTAACAAAATAAAATAAAATCATAAGGACGGCTGTAGGTGTTTTATTTTGTCGCAATAGTAAACGGCCGTCTTCCCAGAGACCTCCTGCCAATAGCATGGACATACAAAAACAATATTCCGCATGTCGTTAGCCATGTGTCTACATCCTGTCCTCGGACATCCATTATGTATAATGGCGTTCGTTGGACACATTTTACTTTAAACTCGCTTGCCCGGTGTGGGCGGATAAACACGATACTACAGTGGCTATGTTATTCCGAATTACAGTGAAAAATTCCCTCGGACATGCATGCAAGTCATAAGGAACAGGCACTTCGACGACTACAGCCGTTATGAAATGCAAGAAATTTATTCACAGTTGCGAATATGGACAACCATCAGCTGTATAATAGAATGACGACAGTGAAAGCCTCTGCCTGACCGGGTCTCAAAACCGGATTTCCGGCTTATCGCGAGCGGTCACCTTATCGTTTGACTATCCGAGCAGAACTCATGGCCAGGCCCGAACTACGATAGATCGTGAGCCACATGTCTAAATCCTGTACCCGTACGTCCACTATGTACGAGGGTCAGTCAATAATTAAAGAGACAAAATGGTCTGGGGAAAAACTGTTAGTAGGGCAAGTTTGATACTTTCGTGGCTATGAGTTGGTATCACTAGGATGAGTCCTGATCAGCTGATGTATAAAAATTGTTTTGTTTTTAACGCCAAAAATTCATCTCAAGATGGTGAGTCCGCTTTAGACGTCCACATATGTTGAACAACGTTCTGTTATTCGTTTTCTTTCTTGCTGAAGGCGAGAAACAAGAGAATATAGACTGTAGACTCTCTTAAGTTTATGATGAGCGTTGTATAAATCGATAAAATTTTTACAAGTGTGTAAAGCAGTTCAAAAATTTTTCTCGACTCAGTGACAGACCAACACCGTTCTGGCCGACCTGTTGCAGTTTCCACTCTCTCACTTGAAAATCGAATTGATGACATTATTCGTGCCGACCGCCCTTGTGACCGGGAAATGATAGTTGATAAGGTTCAAGTTAGTGCTGACACAGTTCATAACATTATCTGTAACAAGCCGAAGTACCGCAAAACATGTGCAAAATGGGTCCCAAAGGAGTAGACGCGGCTACACTAGGAAACTAGGTTGAGAGTGGGCACAGAGCTAATGGAACGTTATGAAAGAAAAGGTGAGCACTTCTTCAGCAAACTTTTAACTTTTGATGAAACTTGAGTTCACTATTATGAGCCAGAATCAAAAAGACAAAGCATCGAGTGGAAGCACACCAACTCACGAGTTCAGAAAAAATTCAAAGCCAAGCATCTGCAGGAGAAGTCATGTTGACGTTGTTTTGGAATGCTGAAGGTCACGTTTCTTGTGATTATCACGAAGAGCAGCGTAGAATGAACAGCCAATATTACTCCTATTTGCTTTTAAACAAGATGAAGCCAGCCATGAGAGAGAGACGTCGTGGATCTGAGAGGAGAGGTGTGATTCTCCAGCAAGACAACGCAAGTCCTCATATTGCTCATCTAGCCCGTGAAACCATCGACAAAATGTGCTGGGAAGTACTGCCTTACAGTCCTCATTAGCACCTAGTGATTCCCATTTGTTTAGAGCACTGAAGGAGGCATTACGTGGGAAGAGGTTGCAGGACAACGAGGACGTGAAAAATTTTGTCGGAATTTGGTTCAAACATCAAGATAAAGAGTTCTTTGCAGCCAAATAGAAAACCTTGTAGCCCGTTGGAATAAGTGCATAAATGTTCAAGGGTATTATGTTGAAATGTAGGAAAAGTGTTGTTTTGTAAAAATAACGTTTTTTTTTTCTCCAGACCAATTTGTCTCTTTTATCATTGAATGACCCTCGAATATTCCCATACAGAGGAGGCATTTTCCTTGAAAGTCAGCTGCTCCGTGACGGCGGATAAATGCGATACTGCAGTGCTTGTGTCATCCCCAATTACGATGCAAAGTTTCTTCGGACAAGGACGCATCCATGTCCGAAGATACTCGAACTGCAGCAACTACAGCCGTTGTACAATACACGAAATACATTTGCAGTATATTCTCGGCAACAAATAGGTTCAATGGCTGTCTGGACGTCAAGATATACTCACATCAAATACTCGTTTCCTTATTGAAGCATTACAATGTATTACAACCATGTTACCATGATTCCTTAATCGGAACAGCATTATGACCTAATATAGGAAGAACGTAACGGACTGCTGATAATAAGCTCCTGATTCGGCTACATACCTAGCTGTAATAGAAATAATCAAAGTAGATCCATTAAACGACAGATAGAAGATATATACTTGCATAGCTCTGAGCCCAGGTGATCCCATCGTTTGACAGAACTTTACGAACCACGAAATTGTCAGCGGAATTTGAGGGAAACTTTAACGTCTACATCTGCACTTACGCTACATTATATTGTGTGGCAGAGGGTAGTTATGGTATATATATAACTTTCTAATAATCCTACCTGATATAGGTCCGACTGATGAACAATACTCAAGAAATGTCGAACGAGTTTTTTAAAAACCACTTCTCTTGTGGATGAGGTAATTCCCTTCAGATTGTTCCAGGATATCTTAGATACTCCTCTGCTTCTCTGTGACAATTTTTGAATTGGTCTTGCCTCTTTAGTCCATATATGACAGCTATTCTGAGGTATTTTCCGGTTGTTATTGTATCCAATGTTTTATTGCCAAACTCATAACCTATGCACGTGCAGGACATTACATTTATTTACTTGCTGTGTCAACTAGACCAATCGTGAACTACAATGAGATTTTCACTCTGCAGCGGAGTGTGCGCTGATATGAAACTTCCTGGCAGATTATGACTGTGTGTCCGACCGAGACTCGAACTGGGGATCTTTGCCTTTCACGGGCAAGTGCTCTACCATCAGAGCTACCGAAGCACGACTCACGCCCGGTACTCACAGCTTTACTTCTGCCAGTACCTCGTCTCCTACCTTCCAAACTTTACAGAAGCTCTCCTGCGAACCTTGCAGTTCTGCGAGGTGTCTTGAATGTCAAAGACTTTGCTACAGATATCACGTTAGAGGAAACATATCTGACTATTATGATAAAAAGTGAAATTGTTGAAATCTCACTGTCGTACCTGCGCTAACTGGTACAGAATCAGTGACAGCAATTTCCTTTTTTGCTCTGACATTGTAAACATCAATCATAGAAGAAAAAATAAAATTTAGAATACGTTTACATGTGCCTTTGGAAACAGCAGCCTTCTAAAGATGATCGTTACTTACAGTATCAGGTCCAGCAGTGAAACCTAAATGAAATCTAGAAGACGTTGGGAAATTCCTGGATTTGATGAGTTGCTGCATCCATAATTTCCAAGAACTGCAAGCTCAGCAACACAATAAACTACAACAGATCACAGAGTGTGTAACGATATTGGCGAATCTGATCGTTGTGCCTAGAACCTGTGTATCGGGAGAATGACTGATGCATGCACAGTGACAGATGGTCTGGAAGCGGGTTCATTTGGGTACGTAGTTCCAACTTTCATCCACTAGAGAACAGTAGTGCACAGACACATTCAAGAAACTGGTCAAGAGCACGTTTTTACGAATTATTCTGTTTATTTCCTGAAGCCCTTTTGTTTATTTATCTCTTTACAGTTTTGTATATGCTTTTAGTAGTGTCAGTGATGCGCGAATGTGGTCTAAAGTAAACATGTAGATCACTGCTCTACTGAAGGACGTTGTACGATGGGGAATTTTTTAACATAATATGTCAAGTCACTTTATGGTAAAAGGAAAGCTAATTCGAGTGCAAATGAAAATAGTTAGTAACTTAAAGTATAAACAAAATATGAAATGCTAAATATTTATTTCGGGAAAAAGTACAGTTCGAAAGCATGTTATTTGTTGATTGGTTGGTCATGAAAAGCGCGGACTAACAAGAGAGAATAATGTTTTTCTATTGGCCTTAAAGAAAACTGACCAATCAGAACAGAGTATTCTTCGTTCCTCATTTCTCTTGGAGATACAGAAAGCTTTCAGCAGTCTAGAGTACTCGGAGCACAACCTTTCAATGCTACGGTGGTGTGTAGTAAGAGCTCCGAAGGAGGTTATAATTTGCCGGTTATCGTTGTGCTACACACCTCATAAGTGCATTAAGGTGAAGGCAATGTGCTTTTTAGAATGTACGGATTTTTAAGCAATTTACTGTATGAGAAAAGACAGTAATTCCTCGTGGCATATTGAGCAGATTGGTGACTAAAAACTTGCGTGCATTAGACACCGAAAACTTAATAGCATGGCGAGCATTTTCATTTAAGAACAATCGGTGCTTAGTGCTTAGTAGATTTCATGAAATACGTTAAGATAAACTTGCTAACGTGAATGAAAGTATTTTACGCATACTGCGTTAAGATTAGCACGGTCTTAGAAGTGTACGTGTACAATATCAATGTTAAGAATATAGCAAAGTTTTGCCAGTACTTCCACCTTTCACTCGAAATTAAGACCTTTTCCCGATTCTTGAAATTGTTACGTAGTATGCTGCCCGGTGCGAATTGAAATACCGTAGGATTCTGCTCGGCTTTCATACCGCCGATCTGCTGCAGTGAGTTCACTGGTAGCTTCAGATAAAGGACGGAAGGAGCCGCGCCGCCGCAGTGTCTTCCCACTGGCTGCCTACAAGCTCTATCTAGTTGTTGTGTAAAACCACTTTCCCTAAAATATTGTGATCTGGACAAATCCGTGTTTTTCTCTTTTTGTCTTCTGTGACAAATGTATGAAATCATCAACGCCTCATAACTAAGTACTTTTCTGTCATAGAGGCAGAAGAATGGATGATTTTAAATTTAAAATTTTTATGTACTGTAGTATTCTGTCAGATGAATATTTCTGTGGGATCCACTGCTCCGCTTGCCACAAGACGAGCCGACGCTTGCTCGTACTTTGTTCACTAAACGAGAGTGCGACAGGGCGAAGTGAAGGAAAACAGCATTAACCTGGGTCTCGTTCTCTTCTGCTCTATCTCTTATTGACGATGATATTGAACTGAATGTCTCTGGATGTCTGTTTGTGCAATCCGTAACGATTTTTGTACAAAATCTTCCTCGATCTCGAAGAAGGTCGTAATGCGTGATCATAAAACATATTCCACATTTCCAGAACCGAACGGAGTCAGTGATATAGGCCAATAACTATGTGTGTTTGTTGAAAACGCGGTTGACCTGCCCTTTTTTCCAGTCACTTAGGACCTTTCGTTGGCCAACTAACTACGAGAAGTTGCTGTTCAAAGAGGAGCTATGACCAGTACTCCATTCTTCGGCTGCGTATATTCCTGTGTGTGATTTCTGTTCTAAAGGTACTAGAAATTTGCGTACAGTAAACGTATCCCATGGCTCACCACATGTAAATTCTCATAGCTCTGCGTGGTAGTAAGGATCTGGTGCGACTGAAAGTGGGCATTAATGTTAGACTGGAAAAGTTAATTTGAGCTATTGCTTCTTGGATTATCCACTTGTTAGTAAGTTGGCAACACCAGGGATCGTTTCAATAACAGCGCGCATTTTGAAAAAAAAAAAAAAATGCTGTGAGCACTATGGGACTTAACTTCTGCGATCATCAGTCCCCTAGAACACACATCCATGCCCGAGACACGATTCGAAACTGCGACCATAAAGGTAGCGCGGTTCCAGACACTAGCTAATAGAACCGCTCGGCCACCCCAGCCGGCAGAATTTTGTACAAAAGCTACAAAATTCAGAGCTTAGCGCTGTGCGGTGAATAGAGGAACGAGTTTATTGGTATAGAGACTTCCGACAACATACACCCAAAGCGGAAACTATGGGAACGGCAAAACTGCATGCGTCTCGGAGGGACATATATTCCTCATCAGATGCCTCCCGTATTACAAGCATGGATATGTCTACCGCCAACAGGATGAAACGGAAAATTGTATCAACTGCTGAGGAAGATGGTTGTTTCAGTAGACAACAATCTGTCGGCGCGATACAATCATCGTCAGTCACTGCAGTGCAGAACTGCAGTACTATGGCGTTAATTTAACGAGTAAATCAAACTGACTTGGGAATGACAGAATGCAAGTGATGTGACAAAACAGTAATTGTCTCGACCTGAAACTATGATATCACCTGTCGGGCTTGAACTGTGACGTATTGGTGTTGTGGCGGGTGACGTCACACGCGTGCGGAGCGTTCGTTTGTTTTCGTTAGGGACGTTTGTATTGTCACCTTATGCTGTGTTTGTAGTCTATATTGGATATATACATAGTGGTGCAAAATTTGATGGAATGAGCATGTTGTTACTGGATCAACCAGTTTAGTTACTTAAGAGAAAGATGAGTTTACGGTGTTCACCGCTTACGCTCCTAATCAACTAGAGTTTAAACGTTATCTTTGGTTGTCTTGGTAACGCGAGTACACAGTGATTACAACTTATGTGAACTTTGGCACATATTTTTTTCAAAGGTGAGCCAACATGTAATGTAATGAAATTAATAACTTAGCGAATACTAATAGTAATATTACTGAAATAAGGAACGCTGATAGATCGACAATAAAGAAAAACGAATGTCTTCAGAAGGTTATGGTAAATGAAGACTGGTTATTCTAACGTAAAGTGTGAAGAACGTGATGTTAGTAATTGAAAGCAATGTACAAAGATGTAGCAGAATTAGTTGAGTTGGGTTGCTTACAGAATGAAGTCGCCAGATCCAGTTTAGCGCGTAACAACCCACACAAATGTATTTACGAGTAATTTCCGAGATTTTGCAATTTTCTGATGAATGGTATTGGTGAACACATGTTATTGCATTTTGTCCATCTCGCAATTTAAACCTTTCTGCATCGGTATTGGAGTATTCGTTGTTGTTACCATATTTCGTTAACTTTCGCGATATTTGCTACCTGTACTGGTATTACTTTTTCGCTTTCTATACTGATATTTGATTTTGTTTTTTGTATTGGTGTCTGGCTTTTAAGTTAGTTTATATTTATAGAGTGATATCTTCGATACCAGTTGAATTTATCTAATCTGATGCTTTACTTTTGCATTTACGATGCAGACATCTGCATGCTATTCTTCATCGTATTCGTCCGGTTGTTTTGTTTTGTATACGTCTGTATTTTTGGGGCTCTGTGGCTTTTACTTGTGAATATAACTCCCCAGATTCCCCTTCAGGCCCAATATTTATTATTTCGAATTTTTAAGTTTCTGAATTGATTTTTATATTTTGGTTTTATAGGGACTGTTGAATATGACGTCCTAATCGCCATTTCTAAATCAAAGTTGTGTTGCATCTTGAGGCTAGTGATGATGCTATTTATCAAAGTGGACGGGTGTTATCGAAGGCTCTCGTCTTCCCCAATAATTCACCACACTTGAGACACAGTGCCGTACCCCCGGCCGCGAGAGTTTGCCCCTGTTTGGTCTTCGGAGGGGAGGGGCGCACACAGCGCTGGCTGTCACCTCCACATGAAATCACGTAATGCGCTTTTACGTCGCAGGGTGACAGTTATTGGACGGGTGAAGTAATTGCATCGGTTAAACGCTCGAGCGATGTGATGTGGTGCTGTAACGACATAACAACACAAGTTTTCACCTCAGATTTAAGCATTCCCGTTATACAGTAGTAGGCAAGCATAAGTTCTCCACATTCTGTAATTTCCTGCAGGCGATATTATCGAGTGCGCTACTGCCAAGGCACCCATGTTGATTAGTTTGATTCTGTTTAGAGCGAAGATAACAGAATATCTTGTAGTAGTGAATCCTGTCGTAGGTGTTCTACAGATGAGCAGGATGAAGCCAGAGCATTGTCGACTTGGCCTACTCCTACATGGGCTGAGTTACTTACGAGAGTGTATACTGTGGAAATATATTTAGACTTCTTATGGGATTTTTGTGAATTGTCACCGGGAGACGTGTGTGGAACTCTTTAAAAAACGACCAACGTTTATTTCCCGTTTTTTACTTTTAATTACTGTTGGTGATTACTTTGAATTTTGCAGTGTTATGTGTTATGTGATTGTTGTGAATTTTACAAAATGCAGTAGCTTTGTTTTCACAGTTTGGCTTAGGAGGCCAAAAGTTTCCTTGTGAGACGCTCACAGTTTCTCTGAGAGATAGCTACAGAGTATCCGGCAATCGCAGAGGAGGAGTGCTCCAAGCTGCAACTGATTTGCAAATTATTGTATAGTTCGACATACTTTGACACTCGACAGCAAGGCCGGCCGGGGTGGACGAGCGGTTCTAGGCGCTACAGTTGGAACCGCGCGACCGCTACGGTCGCAGGTTCCAATCCTGCCTCGGGCATGGATGTCTGTGATGTCCGTAGTTTAGATATGTTTAAGTCGTTCTAAGTTCCAGGGGACTGATGACCTTAGCAGTTAGGTCCCATAGTGCTCAGAGCCATTTGAACCATTTTTTTCGACATCAAGACGTCTCAACATTCCATTTGTTGTGATGGAAACAGGAACTATTTGCAGGAAAAGTAGTTATATATGACCTAGTTAACGAATAATAACTTACTACGCGTACATAGTGTTGTTAAGTAAAACTGCAACAGTATTCGTTACATGGGAGCTTTCCAGATTCTAGTAAAATAATACAAATAAGTGTAGCCATTCAGAAACTAAGACTGTATTTGAGCTCATAAATCCAACAAAGAAAGGTTCTCAAGCAGCACTGGAGCCTTCTCATATAACGAGTTCTGACAGCTTCCATCTAACAACTTTGTGTCGAATCCACCTGAAACACCGCAAAAAGGGTAAAGTATCGTTATATGAATAACTACACCAGCAACACAGATGTTCAAAAGCTTTCACGAATTAGTAATTACAACCAGGAGATTTATCGATTTGCCTTGTGTTAATCCCCACTTACGAGTGAACCATGACTTTGGTTTTATTTCAGATACTTCACTGCACATTCAAATGGCCGTAGTAACACTCTCATAGAATTTAAACTTTCGCTTAAGTTTTCTTCCGATTTCATTTTTATTTCGTTTCATTATCCTTCAGTTAATGTAAATCAACCGTTCACAAATTTAGCTAACTTTTACATCTTCGGAATATGAGATACCTATGTTCGTCCATCCATTTAACAAATGGGTCGTCCAGTACCTTTAAATTCTATGGCTTAGTGCGCTGTGTTATATTAACGTCACCAGTTTCCACTATTGATGTGACAGATCAGAGTCCTCCCGATAGGATCGTCTACTCCCATGTAATGTTAGCAAACAGGGGGGATCGGTGAAGTTTTATTCCTAGCGGACCTGAATATCATGTAGCCCACATATGTTTCTAGTGGGGCTTATTAAATTTAAATTGTATCGAATGAAGAATAAGCTAAAATGCATCAGCTTATTTGTTGTGGTGGAAATATATTTAGAAAATACGTTAAAATGGTACATACCAGCAATCTACTGAACGAAATCACAAGAATAAACAAATTCAGGAGGTGTGTACCTAACTTTTTCGTAACTATTTGGAAGAGAGTTATTGAAATGTACAAGTCACAGTGCTGTTCAAGGTAGAATAAAAGTGTGTGGAGTTGGAGACGATATATGCTTGTATTTAGCAGTAGAAGGTTTTGCTACCACATTATTCTGGAAAAAAAGATATTCCGGTCTGGCAGACCCTAAGCACAGTGTAACCAAGAACATTCTGAAAGTTATTTAGAAAACTGTGACGAATACAATTCACATTACTATTCCATTATCGTACTGCATAACACCGAGACATCTTAAAAACAAAAATTATTTGTTTCGCTGTATTTTGCTTCCACATCTGAAAACTATCAAGTGCAGTACCGAACTACCTATTAATTTTATTTTATGTCACCTTATCCTAGTCTTTTGTGCTGTAGGCCGTGGGTTGTTACCTGCCATTTCCATTTTTTATGTATTCCTTCTACTGTTAGCAGCTACTATGAGCTACATTGTGCTTTATCATAGAGACTAGGAAATACTCCTTCTTTTACTACTGAATTTACATGTGGGTACCAAACTTTTTCGCCTAAAGGTACTAGGCATTTCAGAAGTCTATAATATACAATATATTTCTAATCAGTTTTTATCTACGCATAATGTAAACTTCAACTGACTAAAAATGGTCCACATTTTAACAATCTTATCATGAATTCATTACTGGGTTTAAGTCACACATCCTGATTTCGTCATATTTACTATGCAACAAACATTCTCTGTATCACTTTTGCTTCTTTTGTGACTGCGTTATTATTTCACACAAAAGTCCTTAGAAACATGTAAAGTAAGTAACTTATCATTGTTATCTAACGAAGTACGTTAAAATTCCCCAAATATTATTAAACTATTTCATTATTTTTGAGACAGCATTACTGTGTCATTTTCTTCTGGTTGAAGTTAACTGTACAGCCATGAATATTGCGTAATACTTTAGACTATGACAAAATCCTAGCGTGAAGGTGATCCAGACTTATGTGCAGCGCATCTGGCTCATGTCGTACCCCCATAAATCGCCCAAACGACTCATCTTTAGTTTTGGTGAAATAAATAAAAAATGAAATAAAAACGTGCCTTCTGCAACAGCATTTTCCTCTGCAACATTAGTCCCGAAAGTAAATTTTAACATCATAACAAATCATAGTGCATAAGGGCCAAAGTATAAATAGCAGCGGTGATGAACTGTCTCTGAATTTTTAGTCGATGTTAAGGCACCATTAATTTCTTTGTTTACTCGTTTGAGGTTACATCCACATGCTAATCAATTGTTGTTTGCCAATGCAGTTCAGTGAATTGCAACATCACTTTGATTACACTAAGCGTGCTTTGATTTATGTGTCCCATGCAAAGTCACTCGCCATGCTTCTGTTAGAAGCAGCATCTGAGTTTGTTTACATACCTACTACTTCATAAACAGATACACAGATAAGCCAGAATGTTATGGCCGCCGATCTACTGTCGATATAAATCTGTTCAGGCGATAGCAGCGACACATGGCGAGGAATGACTGCTAGTCAGAAAAACGCACGATGCATGTTGTATATCACAAGGGCAAGAGCGTGATGGAATGGAGTGTGTTGAGCGGTTCGATGAACACAGTCCCGATTTCCAGTTGATGTGTTGGCTCTCCTATCTCGACACATCTAAACCCGATCGAAGACATCTGGGCATGTGGCGTCAGAGCTTATGGCACCCCTCCCCGGAATTTACGGATTTAGGTGACTTGTGTGTGCAGATGTGATGCCAGCTCCGTCCACTGACCTACCAAGGCTTCACTACATCCCTGCCACGACACGTCCACGTTGATACCCGTGCCAGAGGTGGACATACCGGCTGTTAGGTAGATGGTCATAGTGTTGTAGATGATCAGTGTAGTTTCTACGTTAAAGTATAGACAGTCGTTAATGAGTGAAAAATGTATGCTGAGGGCTTCAAATGTTGATTACCTTTTAGTTCCTGCGTGTGTAGGGCAATATTACTTGTGGCTCACTGTGTTTGAATAGTAGATGTCGGGATTATGGAGACTACTTTGTTGTCCTTAGGAGCAGTGATTTTGTAGTCACTCTAGTCTTTTGAGTATTATCATTAATGTCATTGATTTTCCTACTCTTTTTAGAATTATACTTAGTGTCAATGATATTTCTGTTAAACGTAGTTGGCAAATGTTAATGTTGCACAAAACAGTTTCTTCCATTTCCATAAATGGAGAGGTAATGACAGATGCAGCTCGCATCGGGGAGGGACTCGAACGAGTTTTATTCCGAAGAACCTTCCATTTGTTTCCATTAATCTACTAAGAGGAACCACCGAAATGTAGATCTTGTTGGTCGGAAGAGACTAAGAAACCACAGTCAACCCCAATGCGAGTCGTCTACACTACCACAACGCCGCCTGTTGCAAATAAAACAAATAACGAGACTTGTTATATCATCAATCCAAAGGTTTATTCGATTGGTAACTGTGGTTTCAGGTGGTATTGGCCGCGGTATCGCGGTCGCACATTTTAGCAGCCAGACGATCTTCTCCAGACGTCGCGTTGGTGGCCAAGCGTCAACACATTCAGCGTCTCTCAAGAGCTGCGCGGTGTGATGTACAGACCTCCTAGGTGGGCGCGGAGGTCACCGGAGTGATCTGCCGACAAATATAAATTTCAAAATTATAAACGTCGCCCTATTATGGTGAGTTGATATAACATCTGCCAAGGAAAGTGCTACATTATCGTAGGACCACATGTTAATAAACGGTCGTTTTCTGTATCCATAGAAGGGATGTTTCTATCGCACCAACTCATGAACCCTAAAATACTAACTATCGCAAATATGAAAATTACCGACAGTGAATGTTTCCCTATTTACTCCTCCCGGAGTGTTATCTATTGTGGTGAAATGATCTACTAAATTATTGCATCATGATGGTAGATAGTTGTTACAAGGATCAGAATGTTTGTGAGTTAGTCGATATCTCACGCAGACGCATGTATTATCCTCACCTGAACTATATTCATTAAGGAACGGAGAGAATTGTGACTGTTGCTAAATCCATCCATACCAAAATAGTAGAGTTTCTTAAAACAAGTTGTGTAAATGATCAGTTCAAATTCGGAGAGCTTCAAGGATAAATACGGGACAGAAAAAGAAACGATCATGCAGCATAAGAAATGGGATTAAAATACCAAGTATAATCGTGGGAGGCTGAAGGTGAAACTGCGCTGAGAACTTGATAACTGTTATGGGCGGGAGGGGACATAGGAGAACGTTTTCTGAAAGGCTCTCCCTCATCTGAAAGTGTAGGCAACGGAAATGTATGTACCACTGATTCTTGAGTTTAAGTATATCCTACCAATACTAGAGCTAAAAGATACGTATGCCGCGAAAGGATTTTGTATCTGATCAGAGTTCACAATTGGTATAAAAGTACAGCAGACTATGGGTATCGAGAAAGTTTATGGGTCGACCAAAAAATTTTGTAGCTATGGTGATATATCTAAACTGACACCATTTCAGTTATATTAAAAATCGTAAAACTCTATACTCGAATAATATCTTGAAGATTCCCCTTCTGAAGGGAGCTACCATGTGATCATGAAACGAGAAATACACTTAGAAACCAAAATCTGTTGTCCTTTACACAGATCGAAGTACCACTCACCGTAACAGCACCGCCTTAATCCTCCTCCTGCAGCCGTCTCTGCAGCAACTCCACGAAAAAGGCGTCCAGTGTGAACTGACGCTCCTGTTGGAATAGATCTTATTACTTTCATGTTATCTAACACGTGAAGTGATTCACAATTTGTGCTAGTTCCTGTCATATAAAAGTATAACGAATTGTAACATTAATCAAAAATTAGCACGGTTCAGGTATCGAAATTAAGAATATAGTAATTCAATTTAGTATCCAACTAACACAATTCGTTTTACATCTCAGATACTATTAATACTAACAAGTAACTAATATCCCATTATCTTTAACATTTTCTGTGTACGACTGGTTAATGATGTGCTTCTTAGGTTATGCCGTGTTGTTGTTCCTGCTATATGTTCAACATTTCAACAAGTGACCGAGCCATTTTCTTCAGATCGTGAGACGTTTCCTGACTGATATGAGTCAAGCAGAGAATACATTACCGCAAAGTTCGCAGCACATGAAGTTGATGGCTGGGACGTCCGTTGAAATATTGTGCACAAAATGAACACAACAATTCGGCCTAACACCCAGAAGCAGACCAGTAACTAGTACCATCTTCGAGAGTAAGTTATCATGTAATGGGATAACGAAAAATTCACTTTGAATCCGAATGCTGCTATTCCTACTACTGTTGTAATTTACACTCACCGAAACAGAAAAGGCTTCTTTCTTTTCCTGCAGCCGCTTCTGCAGTATCTCCTCAAAAAACGAGTCCAGGGTGAACTGACACTCCTGTAAGGATAAGAACTTATTAGTTTGATTAGTCGTAGAGCATGCTTGCTAATTCAGAGATAGCGCTAGGTCTTTACATATACATGTGTTACAAATTCTTACATTTATTTCGAATTTTTGGCCTATAGGCAGTGATAGTGAGTATTCACTGACTATCGGTAGTATCAGCTAGAAATCTGTTCTTCCGACATTCACTACCATTATCCTACGTATTATGAGTTGAACGGGAATGACAGAGGCCTACAATGTAACTTCTTGAGCCATGGTCTTTTTATTACGAGCTCCTCCTCGTTCTTTGTCTGTAAAGAAAATTAAATGGGACTGTAACAAGTTTTGCTAACAGTTCCTGTTTCTCTGTTCTCTGACTACACTGTACATTTCCTTTGGTCAGTCTCATTTTATACACGGTCAGCAGGTAACTGGTTGGGCAACCAGATGGTCTGCAATGTCGTCTTCAACCAGTCGATCGCGTTGGCAACATATTTAGTGCGCCTCTGCCCCTAGAATATTTTTCACCATAATTCTTTTCAAATGGAGAGGGATGTTACCTTTCTCAAGCATCTCACATAGTTATTTGTTCAGTGTTAACAAAGACCACACCCAATTTACCGGAATGATAAATGTTTAGAATCAACTGTCCATGTCTGGGGTCAGTGTTAAGTTTAATGGGCTTCAATACAAATGTCAGAATTGTTTGAACAGCATTCAGGATCGATTGTCAACATTAGCTTACCTAAAGCGACAAGTCCGGATATATTGTGGTAATAACACGCAGGAGAGGATCTAGGGCCAGTGGGATACAGGGGAAAGAGCCAGCATAATGCAGCAAAGGAGCCCTACAGGGAACACAGCGAGAGACACAGTGTGAGGCTACCCTGCAGGTCAGAGAATATACGACTCTGACATGCTAAAGGCTTTTTCTAAGGACATCATACTCAAGTTTTAGAATGACGACTATTGTGAACTGTTGAGTGACTAGCACATCCCACTTCGCTCCAGTGATCAACAAATCCATCCATCAATCAGTGACATTCATTGCCGCCGGTATTTTGTATCTGATCACGATCCAGAAGAGCAGTATGCTAACCTCATGCTCCTCCATATAGTGACGTCTATCGTCTGACGATGAAGAGGCGGTCGATCGGTACATTTGGAACTTCAGAGGAATGATTGGACGGAGTTAGGTAGTTTGGTGGTATTTTATATAAACCTCACAATCTTCACTCGTGCAGAGATGCGTATCTAAGACGTGTTATTTACAATGACGTCTCACATGGGATGTTTATAGCAAAAAATTATTCATTTACAGTAAATCGTGACAGTCTGACCACGTTATGTACAGTCAGTAAGCTCTCAGACTTTACTGCTTTGCGTGCTATGTCACTGCAATATAACGTGGCTCACCTTTACAGTACCCCGAACAGCGACCAAGTTGTTCTCCAGTCGCAGACCCTCGTCTTTCTCCCCTCCCAAACACCGGGAGAAAAACTTCTTCATGCGGCGGAACATTGCTGTAACGATAACAAACAGCACATTAGACATGACCAGACCGTGTCTACGAGTAAGTTTTGCAGCAATGTCTCACAACTCGATCGCAAGAAAAACCTGGAACCGTGACGACATGTCTGTAACCTTAGCTTTTGCAAAAAACCAGCTGCTTGGATCAAAAACGACATGTACAGTCTAAATAGTTGATTGAGCTTATACATTTTTTACTAGTCGCGAATTAGTTACTTTAATTTTGTGTCAGTAATTCGTAGAGCATGAATCAAAACAATAACAGTTATTCGAAGTTTAGCAATCGCGTGTTCATTAAGTCGTACTTTTACTCTGAAGAGAATAAATTTGTTTTGATAGCAGCTAGCTGAAGGCTTATCTATTAGACTAAATTTAGTTAGCAAGTCATTACAATACTACATTAGTTTCAGATATACAGCTGCTTCGCCGGCCGGTGTGGCCGTGCAGTACTAGGCGCTTCAGTGGAACTTCAGTTGGAACCGCGCGACCGCTATGATCGCAGGTTCGAATCCTGCCTCGGACATGGATGTGTGTGATGTCCTTAGGTTAGTAAGGTTTAAGTAGTTCTAAGTTCTAGGGCACTGATGACCACCGATGTTAAGTCGCATAGTGCTCAGAGCCATTTGAACCATTTTTTATACAGCTACTTCAGATATTACAACTTCAGATTTTGTCATCTATTACAGTATGATATGCGGAATGTCTTCTCCTGGAGCAGGAACAAGAATTTGTTTTTTATGTGTGTTGGTGGTGTGACGAAGTTACTAATTAATAAACTACGCTACAATCTGATGGCTATACCTTCCGCGGTATATGACGAGAATACAATTTTTTCAGCTATCCTTATTACCGAGTCAGTATATTCTCTCAGGGCTGCACTGTCCCTTCTTTGTGTCAGTCATCGAGAAACCTACATCTAAATTACACTTCATTGCCATGTGAGCTAAACAGTAACGTGTACGACGTAATAACTATATCTGTGGTTGAAATTTACCCACCGGTTTCTACATGAAGAAAACTTAAAAATAGCTTATAAACAGCTAATAGGTTTAACATTTGACAGTGCTCCAAGATATTAACTGTACTTCCTTAAGTGATAGGAAAAGATAATATTTTTGCTACAAATCCATGTCGACTCAGTATGACACTACACAGCCGGAACCTGTTTACGACTTTTCTTTTTCACCGACGGCAGAAGATAAAAGCATGAACCAACGATAGGACATACCGTACAAATGTGTAATCGAAATGGAAAGTGATAGGTGACACCATTCTATTTGTGAAACTAAGCTATAAATTTGAGAATACATCATTCCAGCAGTTGAACCTTGGCAAAAACTCAGTGAGGATATCTCTCTCTACAAGTCAAGCATTCTCGCAACTTGCTGAAGTTGCATTACATATTAAAAAAATGTACTGGAATGTAAATCGAGGACTGTTTTCCTTTTCCAATTCAGTTCCATTACTAGTAACATTTTGTGAAGTCACATCACACTATTTCGTAATGCTACAGTATTCTGATACTTCTCCACTACATACATAGTCATCTAAAAGCTTGTTCAAAGTTCTAATTGCAGATGTATACTGACAATAAATACGTGACAAATCAATGGCTCTTGCCTCTTGGTGAGTATAGTCAATATACCTCGCTTCTGAAACAGAGCGTTCGCTTCATTCAAAGCTTCTAAAGCTCCCCAAGAACTTGTTCTCTAAACACAAAATTCAACACTATAACGCCTGAATCAAAATTATAGAATCTTTTACCCAAGAACTCAAGAAACTAATTCCTTTCGATACTTCAACTACTCCAGAGAATACGGAAGTCATTATTATGCAATGGTCCACCACAGTTAAGCTCATTTTTGTTAGCAAACCCTGCGATCAACATTAGGCAGCAACCTCGATATCTGCAGAGAACTACGTTGTACTGGAACGTCGATATCAATGGTTAAACAAGAACTGCAATGAAAATTTTCAGTAATTTGAATCTATGTAAGACGATATAATCATGTTTTAGCACTGACAAATATGCAGCGGAGTCTTGAATGTTGAAAACGTCCGTACAGTTAATAAATTCCCAAGTGATCTAACAATTAACAATACTCAGAGATAGTGCTTTAATTTCCTTAAGCAACAGGGAAGTAAGAATCTCATATTATGGTGCCAAGTCAACTCTGTATTACTCTACACAGTTGTAACCAGTTTCCTACGTGTTTTCCTCTTTGCAGACGGAGGATAATTCTAGCAGTATAACCCTGCAACGATCATAGGCAATATGTAAGTGTAATCGACGAAACAGGAAGATCGGTTACGCTGTTTTCATTGTGAAAGTAAAATTTAATGCAAATAGAGACCACTCCGACTCTACCACAACAACCACAGAAAACTTTTACTAATAGTCTGATTATATTATTGGAGAAGGCGATAACAGATTGACTATTACGGTCGAAAACAAAAATAAAAAATATTTTGTAGCGGAGGCGTTGTGCAGCTTTAATGAATGTTAACAACTGTATTGTGCAGTAGACAGCTACGACGGTACGTTTCATTAGGGACCATCGAATTTGGTCTAAAATCAGACCATCATCGGTCCCGAAAGCCGTCTCAGCTATGCTTTCGCGTATATTGCAATGGCAGTTATCAAACGTAGGTAGCTCGACCATTGGTATTATATGTATAGACATTACATTGGTAAAAATGTCTATGAAGTTAAATGGACATTATGGACATGACAAGTTAATGTCAATGACGGAAGACTGTACATCCGGATTTGCTACTCCTATTACGCAAATTCATAGTTGAGATCGTTTTTAGGCTTGATGACGGTCTGATCCTCGACCGAAACATACATTCTCTCATAAAATGTACCGTTATAGCTGTGATTGCATAATGCAGTTCTTTCGAATAGCATATAAAATGGAAGTAACGTGACTGCTGCAGAAACTGACTGGGCAGAAACAAAAAGTAACAGATTATAAAGCTAAGATCAATATAACGAAAAAACCGAATAATATCTTACACAAATTCCTCTAGAATAAACTCAACGGAAATATAACGAAAACACAAAATTTGATTCCATAAGTTAAAAAATTATGACTAACATTACTACTCGTTCCTCTCAGGACAACTTCTACAATGTACTTAGGTTCACGGCTAACACCACCGTAGACAGTTCTCCCATATTACAACAACACATAAAGAATTGCATCAATCAACATGATAAAAATTATCATTAATCACTTCGATCCCAAAAATTTATCTTCTGCTCTTAAGGTACTGCCTAACGTCACCATCGTATATCGTTCGAAATACAGAAAGAAACAGTTAAATATATGTCAGATAAAAAAGAAACAATAATCGCTAATAGTTTCTCCATTGATAATATAACCTGTGGCCTCAAGTTACCCCCTCCCCCCAATAAACAACACCATCGTATATCACGACATGTTAGGAATAAACAGCATATTTTACAAACTTTGTAAATTACAGTAGTAACTAACACAAACACAGATAGCATTTAATAACAGACCGCTTACACGCTCTGCAACGTAAAGTCATTACGTCAAGAGGACGTCATGGGTGAAACCACACGCATAGAATCTGAAAGAGCACTTGTCAAAGTTGTCACTGTTGAACTAAGCTGTTAATTTGAGAATACATGATGAAAGCACATGAACTTAAAAAAATTAAGTGTAGAGGTCTAACTCTACAAGTAACCACCTGACGTTTGAAACCCCATAAAAAATTTAAACCAAATGCTATTTCACGTTATTACTGTTAAGAACTTCATATTCCGTAATCACACCGCACTCCTCCACATGCTTCAATTTTCCAGTACTTCTCCACTAATACACATTCATTAATTAGCTTTTAAGATATTCTCATCCGAGATGATTGTGTATACTCAATAAATATACAAAGTTAAATCAATAGCTCATACCTACTGCGGGTCCGTTGCAGCTGGCCTCCGAAGCTGGGCGTTCGCTTTGCTGAGAGCTTCTAAAGCTCCTCAAGAACTTTAAAATGTTTCGCTAGATGTGCTCGAAACACAAAATGCAAGAATGCAATAATTAATTCACAACTGAAGCTCCTTACACTCAATAACTCGCAGAACGAATTCGTATGGATACTTCGAGTACTCCAAAGAATACGGAAGTAATTGCTACACAACGGTCCACAACGCTTTACGTGAGATGGCATACGTGGATATAAATGTTAGACAACCACTGAAACAAAATTTTAGATAAGTCAATTGTACATTTCAACTTTTCATAAAATAGCATGAAGCATAACGACGTCGAATGCTGATGCCCTCGATCCCGCTTTTAGTCATGTATTGAAATGTTGCGTCACGCGTAAAAATTGATTCCTTCAGCGCATGTGACTTCCACCAGATTCGACGTCCGTTTGTGTGACTCCACTATTTGTTTCCTAGTGTAGTGATTTTCTATATTGAAACCTGGTTGTCATGGGAAGGCCGTCATCATTTACTATTGGTTGCCTTTAACAGTTCCGCCCATTTATTATTAAAGAAGTAGTTCGAGACTCAACAATAAATTAAAAAATACCACGCTATATTAATGAAGGAATAAACGACAGTGTAAATAATAGTGTTTTCAGAGCGTTACAATTTAGTAAATCACCATAAAATCTTGATACTGATAACGTTTAAAAAGAAAAAAACAAGGCACTGTGATGATGACTGAAGGCCTTACACGCCAAGAATGACAGTAAATTAAGAATGTTTAAGAACTCACTGCAATTACAACTTACATGTATTGAAATATTAAAAGTAAGAGCCCACAAACACAGTAGAAGGTATCAGACGCCACGAATGGCAGAAAATAAGGTTTTAAGGTTTACTGCTAAAACAGAAATATCGAATTAATTTTTCAGAGCAAATGACCACAATCATGACTGAAGGAGTTACACGCCAGGAACGGCAATTATATAAAAATTTTAGAAACCTACTGTAAAACAGCAAATAAAACCAAAGGTTAATTAAAAGAAACAAGCAATTGACCACGAAACAGGTGAAATAATATGACGGTAATCTTGTAACGCAACCCTTACACTGATACGGTCTGGCCTGCAACGGAGGGTGGAAACCTACAAACAGCACCAACGCGAGCACCAGCACGGCTCATATACCCTTCGATTAATCTCCTCATCGCGAAAATGGAAGACTTGCCAATGGGACGGATCACATGTCTCATACATATTTTTATTGGCCTCGTCCATGATTTTTTTCTACTTTGTTAATACAATCAAATTATAAATTGAACGAGTGTCCTTTTTACACAGGGTGGTCCATTGATAGTGACTGGGCCAAATATCTCAAAAAATAAGCATCAAACGAAAAAAACTACAAAGAACGAAACTCGTTTAGCTTGAAGCGGGAAACCAGAGGGCGCTATGGTTGGCCATAGGCGCTGCCATAGGTGAAACGGATATCAAATGCGTTTTTTAAATAGGAACCCTCATATTTATTACATATTCGTGAAGTACGAATAGAAATATGAATGTTTTAGTTGGACCACTTTTTTCGCTTTGTGATAGATAGCGCTGTAATAGTCACAAACGAATAAGTACGTGGTATCACGTAACATTCCGCCAGTGCGGACGGTATTTGCTTCGTGATACATTACCCGTGTTAAAATGGACCGTTTACCAACTGTGGAAAACGTCGATATAGCGTCGATGTATGGCTATTGTGATCAAAATGTCCAATGAGCGTGTGCTGTGTATGCTGCTCGGTATCCTGGACGACATCATCCAAGTGTCCGGACCATTCGCCGGATAGTTGCGTTATTTAAGGTAACAGGAAGTGTTCAGCCACATGTGTAACGTCAACTACGACGTGCAACAAATTATGAAGCCCAAGTAGGTGTTTTAGCTGCTGTCGCCGCTAAACCGCACATCAGTAGCAGACAAATTGCGCGAGAATCGGGACTCTTAAAAACGTCGGTGTTGAGAATGCTACATCAACATTGATTGCACCCGTACCATATTTCTATGCACCAGGAATTGCATAGCGACGACTTTGAACGTCGTGTACAGTTCTGCCACTGGGCACAAGAGATATTACGGGACGATGACAGATTTTTTGCACTCGTTCTATTTAGCGACGAAGCGTCATTCACCAACAGCGGTAACGTAAACTGGCATTATATGCACTATTGCGCCATCTCTCACAAAGCGAAAACAGTGGTCCAACAAAATAATTCATATTTCATTACGTACTGTACGAATATGTAATAAAACTGGTGGTTCCTATTTTAAAAAACGCAGTTGATATCCGTTTGACCTATGGCAGCGCCATTTAGCAGGCCAACCATAGGGCCATCTGGTTTCCTCCTTCAAGCTAGACAAGTTTCGTTCTTTGTAGTTTTCTCGTTTGACGCTTATTTTTTGAGATATTTGACCTGGTCACGATCAGTGGCCCACCATGTACATTTTAATTGAAGTTCTCCTAAAAAGAATCATTTTAAAAGGCGAACTTCAAAATAAGCTAGGCTGGATTTAAGAACAGAGGCCCAACATGCTGCCTTTAAAAGTACTCTTCCGTTCTGGAACTTTTCCTTGAATTCCCAGGCGGAAGGATACTAGCCGGAAGGTAAGATGCTGCATAGATTCTTCGTAAGGTCACCAATTCGATGTCGAGGCAGGTGTGGAGGCAGTGGAGGGAGGAAGTCTCCTTGTCACCGAGTCCTGCCTTCTGTTTCGACGTCCTAGGCTACCAACTTCAGGTCAAGCTTGATGAGATCACAGCTGGAGCTTTTCGCAGCAGCTGGCGTCATACTAAATTACCCACGGAGCTGATGCAAATCGTAACTATAGGTACCTGTCGTTAGATAAGTTTAGAAAAGTCTACATTTCAACAACATTGGTTTGTAGCATTATGTTACATCAGTTAAGCAGAAAATCTCCTGCTCACTCTCCATTGCCCTCATATGCCTGCCGTCATATCACTCAGTTATCCTTTCAAAGCGGACGTTCTACAATACAGTACCGTGCAGTGGAGAGCTTCACTCTTTATCACAATGCATGCATATTTCACGTTGGAAAGCAACAAGTAATTTTTAACGTTATCAATGTTAGACGATCTGTTTCAGTAGCTAATGAAAGTATAAATAGTTTTATCATTTCAAATCTATTCGGTGGTTCAGAAAGTAAGTATCAGTCTAGGCCACGGGGCTCTATCCGAGGTTTGTCAGAAGCATTTCTTTTTTTTTTTTTTTATATACATTTACCGCTTCTTTCACGTTCGACAATGATTTCTGTTAATGTGATAAATGCGAGGTTAGTCTATGGCTTGTATTCCATGTTAAACTGCAAAGCCACCTGTAACAGACTCGCTAAATCAATTAAAAGAATGGAGGAAGCAACACTTCCAAACTACTACGGTGTTCGAACCAGCTTTCGTATTGATGATTCGAGTTTTACTATTGCATTTATACATTACATCGATTATCCTTGTATACTTCAGTCATATTTTTAAAAACATTTGAGTGATTAGCTGAGTATACACTCCTTTCCCCTCAGAGCGAAGGAATAAAATTACGCTATACAAAATTTCCTTATTTTTATATAAAATAACACAATGGGATTATGAATTAGATAATAATCTGGAAAGCATAAATAATAATTTTAGTACTTATCTTCTTTTTCCTAAAAACATTAAATCTGTCGTACAAGACATACTGTTGCTGTTGTTATGGTTTTCAGTCCAAAGATTAACTTGATGCTACTCTCCCCCCCTACTCTCACATAGCTGCAAATCTACTGTAAATTGCATCCAGAAAAACCGGTTGTTGTCTCAGGTAGGGTCCTATCAACCAATCCCAGTTAAATCCTGGTTTAAAACATGTGGAAACAAAATACAATATCTGTCGCCTAAAGGGACACAAATTTTTTTTCTCAGATATCGATGTCCGAAACTTCAAGTCATATCTGCCAAAAGGCGGCAGTGTCTGATGACGCAATAAATGCATCAGTTTCTCTTTAAGGGGACCTGGACGTGCACGGGCTGCATTTTCATAGCTCGCTCTCAGTGGACATTACTCTTCATCTACAATGAATAACATTAACTCAAGCTGTATAAGGATATTTGTTAAAATATCTCCTACAGTTTAAGAATAACAGTATTTTGCCTAATAGGTGTTTTTATAATACTCTTCCCATTCAGGTACCATTTTCTGGTCCATCATCAGTATAATAGCATTCAGACTGTGACAAACCGCTGTCAACATTCATAGGAACACATTATGCCTCTCGTTTTGTAGTTTGGAGTATATCGGAGGAAATAGGAAAACCCTTATTATACCACATTATTATTTTGTCTAAAAAATACCGCTAAATTTATATACAGACTGACAAACATAGATCATTTCTGCGATGTATTACGCACAATACAAAGATGCTATCCCATTCTTCACTTGAGGTAAACTTGGTGAACATGGATGAAACGATTGAGAAGTTATATGTACCTAATGTTCTGAAAACGTAGATTCGAGAAAATGAGAAAAGAATATTCACAGTGTTTTTGACGCATCGTATGCCTCTTTCAGAACATTCCAGCAGTATCATCGTTCTGGCCAGCTTCTTCTTTATCATCTGTAGACTTCTTCGGGGGCCTTTTCCTTACACTGGCTTCCACAGCTTCAACTACTCGCTGACAATCTATGGCAGTCAGAGCAGCCATCCTATTATTTGCTGGCTGGATGCCTAATTTGTCCATTACTTTTATCCTGATGGTTACACCATCATTGAAACACATGACAGCATTCATCGCACCTATTTTAAGTACTGTCCATCCAACAAACACTGTTTCTGGCACTCGTTGCCACACACAGATGTTGAAACTCTCATTAGGGTTTTGCGTACGGCCATGTAGACATTTGCTAAGTAATTTTGTATCTGAAAGGTCCCTGCATTTTGGCTTCATTGTTTCCATGACTGTGGCAGGCAAGAAATGTATATGGTGCTATTCCTTGCCTGCCGCATGAGCGTGGCTGGTTTGCAGACATTTGTTCAAAGAGCGTTTAAGACCAAATCAACAACTGAAAAGTAGATAAAAAATACATTTTTTGAAACGGGATAAAATTGTCTTTCAGATGGTGACAAGAATTGTTTTTGAGAATTTCAGACATTTCAAGTCCACGTCCGGTTAACAATTAGACATATCAAGTGCACTTTTTAAAAAATTAAAGAAAATACGACGCAACAAGAAGGAATTATACCAATGGCGCGGAAATCAGTAGATGTGATGTTCATGTACAGACAAATGACGGAGTCCCATTTCAAAAACTGAATGGTTTATTCACGAGAAAGAGCTACACAAATTGAGCAAGTCGGTATTAAAATTATCTATGTCTGGCGCTTATGCAAGTAGCTGTTCGGCTGGCATTGATTGATAGACTTGTTGCATGTCGTCCAGAGGGATATAGTGCCAAATTCGGTCCGATTGGTGCTATAGATGAGCAAAATTCAGAGTTGTTTGTAGGGCCCTGCCCTTGTTGTTGTTGTTGTGGTCTTCAGTCCTGAGACTGGTTTGATGCAGCTCTCCATGCTACTCTATCGTGTGCAAGCTTCTTCGTCTCCCAGTACCTACAGCAGCCTTCATCCTTCTGAATCTGCTTAGTGTATTCATCTCTTTGTCTCCCTCTACGATTTTTACCCTCCACGCTGCCCTCCAGTACTAAATTGGTGATCCCTTCATGCCTCAGAACATGTCCTACCAACCGATCCCTTGTTCTAGTCAAGTTGTGCCACAAACTCCTCTTCTCCACAATTCTGTTCAATACCTCCTCATTAGTTATGTCATCTACCCATCTAATCTTCAGCATTCTTCTGTAGCACCACATTTCGGAAGCTTCTATTCTCTTCTTGTCTAAAATATGTTTCACTTCCATACATGGCTACACTCCATACAAATACTTTTAGAAACGACTTCCTGACACTTAAATCTATACTCGATGTTAACAAATATCTCTTCTTCAGAAACGCTTTCCATGCCATTGTCAGTCTACATTTTATATCCTCTCTACTTCGACCATCATCAGTTGTTTTGCCCTCCAAATAGCAAAACTCCTTTACTACTTGAAGTGTCTCATTTCCTAATCTAATTTCCTCAGCATCACCCGAATTAATTCGACTACATTCCATTATCCTCGTTTTGCTTTTTTGATCGTCTTACATCCTCCTTTCAAGACACTATCCATTCCGTTCAACTGCTCTTCCAAGTCCTTTGCTTCCTCTGACAGAATTACAATGTCATCGGCGAACATCGAAGTATTTATTTCTTCTCAATGGATTTTAATTCCTACTCCGCATTTTTCTTTTGTTTTCTATACTGCTTGTTCAATATACAGATTCAATTGCATCGGGGAGAGGCTACAACTCTGTCTCACACACTTCCCAACCACTGCTTCCCTCTCATGTCCCTCGCCTCTTATAACTGCCATCTGGTTTCTGTACAAATTTTAAATAGCCTTTCGCTCCCTGTATTTTACCTCTGCCACCCTCAGAATTTGAAAGAGAGTATTTCAATCAACATTGTCAAAAGCTTTCTCTAAATATACAAACGCTAGAAAGGTAGGTTTGCCTTTCCTTCATCTTTCTTCTTAGATAAGTTGTAAGGTCAGTATTGCCTCACGTGTTCCAGTATTTCTACGGAATCCAAACTGATCTTCCCCGACGGTGGCTTCTACCAGTTTTCCATTCGTCTGTATCGAATTCGCGTTAGTATTTTGCAGCTGTGACTTATTAAACTGATAGTTCGGTAATTTTCACATCTGTCTACACCTGCTTTCTCAGGGATTGGAATTATTATATTCTTATTGAAGTCTGAGGGAATTTCGCCTGTCTCATACATCTTCCTCACCAGATGGTAGAGTTTTGTCAGGACTGGCTCTTCCAAGGCTATCAGTAGTTCTAATGGAATGTTGTCTACTCCAGTGGCCTTGTTTCGACTTAGGTCTTTCAGTGCTCTGTCAAACTATTCAGGCAGTATCGTATCTCCCATTTCATCTTCACCTGCATCCTCTTCCATTACCATAATATTGTCCACAAGAACATCTGCCCTGTATAGACCCTGTATATACTCCGTCCACCTTTCCGCTTTCCCTTCTTTGCTTATAACTGGGTTTCCATCTGAGCTCTTGATATTCATGCAAGTGGTTCCCTTTTCTTCAAAAGTTTCTCTAATTTTCCTGTAGGCAGTATCTATCTTACCCCTAGGGAGATAAGCCTCTACATCCTTACATTTGCCCTCTAGCCATCCCTGCTCAGCCATTTCGCACTTCCCGTCGATCTCATTTTTGAGAGGTTTCTATTCCTTTTTGCCTGCTTCATTTACTGCATTTTTATATTTTCTCCTTTCATCGATTAAATTCAGTATCTCTTCTGTTACCCAAGGATTTCTACTAGCCTTCGCCTTTTTACCTACCTGATAGTCTGCTGCCTTCACTATTTCATCGCTAAATGCTACCCATTCTTCTCCTACTGTATTTCTTTCCTCCATTCCTGTCAATTGTTCCCTTATGCTCTCCCTGAAGCTCTGTACAACCTCTGATTCTTTCAGTTTATCCAGGTCCCATCTCCTTAAATTCCCACCTTTTTGCAGTTTCTTCAGTTTTAATCAACAGTTCATAACCAATAGATTGTGATCAGAGTCCACATCTGCCCCTGAAAATGTCATACAATTTCAAACCTGGTTCCTAAATCTCTCTCTTACCATCATATAATCTATCTGAAACCTTCCAGTATCTTCAGGGTTCTCCCATGTATACAGCCTTCTTTCATGATTCTTGAACCAAGTGTTAGCTATGATTAAGTTATGCTCTGTGCAAAATTCTACCAGACGGCTTCCTCTTTCATTTCTTAGCTCTAATCCCTATTCACCTACTACGTTTCCTTCCCTTCCTTTTCCTGCTCTCGAATTCCAGTCGCCCATGACTATTAAATATTCGTCTCCCTTCACTAATTCAATAATTTCTTTTACCTCATCACTTTCTTCATCATCTCCAGAGCTAGTTGGCATATAAACTTGTACTACTGTAGTAGGCGTGAGCTTCGTGTCTATCTTGGCCACAATAATGCGTTCACTATGCTGTTTGTAGTAGCTTACCCGCACTCCTATTTTTTATTCATTATTGAACCTACTCCTGCATTACCCCTATTTGATTTTGTATTTATAACCCTGTATTCACATGACCAAAAGTCTTGTTCCTCCTGCCACCGAACTTCACTAATTCCCACTATATCTAACTTTAACCTATCCATTTCACTTTCTAAATTTTATAACCTACCTGACCGATTAAGGGATCTGACATTCCACGCTCCGATCCGTAGAACGCCAGTTTTCTTTCTCCCGCCCATAGAGCACCAAATGTTCTCAATAGCGGAGAGATCTGAAGACCTTTCTGACCAAGGTAGAGTATGGCAATCACGAAGACAGTTAGTAGATAACCTTCCAGTGTGCGGGTGGACATTATCTTGCTGAAATGCAAGTCCAAGATGCCTTGCCATGAAGGGCAAAAAATATCGTCAACGTACCGCTCTGCTGTAAGGGTGCAGCGGATTACAACGGAAGTGGCCTTGGTATGAAATGAAATCCCACCCCAAGATATCATATCTGGTTGTCGGACTGTATGGTGGCCAATAGTCACATTGGTAGCCCACTTTTATCTGGGGCGTCTTGAGATACATCGTGGCTGGTCATCGGGACTCAGCTAGAAGCCAGAATCATCACTGAAGACAATTCTGCTCCAGCCAAGGAAAGGAAGGAAACCGGAAAGGTGGAAGGGGTATATAGACATCTACATGAACATGCATTCTCTGCCAATCACATTTAAGTGCCTGGCGGAGGGTTCAACGAACCACATTCACAATTCACTATTATTCCAATCTCGTATAGCGCGTAGAAAGAATGAACACCTATATCTTTCCGTACGAGCTCTGACTTCCCTTATTTTATTTTGGTGATCGTTCCTCCCGATGTAGGTCTGTGTCAAAAAAATATTTTTTCATTCGGAGGAGAAAGTTGGTGATTGGAATTTCGTGAGAAGTTTCCGTCGGAACGAAAAACGCTTTTCTTTTAATGATTTCCAGCCTAAACCCTGTATCATTTCTGTGACACCCTCTCCCACATTTTGCGATAATACAAAACGTGCTGCCTTCCTTTGAACATCTTCAATGTACTCCGTCAGTCCTATCTGGTAAAGGATCCCACACCGTGTAGCAGTATTCAGAACGAGGACGGACAATTGTAGTGTAGGCAGTCTCCTTAGTAGGGCTGTGTCTTTCCAATGAAACGCAGTCTTTGGTTAGCCTTCCCCACATTTTCTATGTGTTCTTTCCAATTTAAGATGTTCGTAATTGTAATTCCTAGGCTTTTAGATTATACTGATTTTTTAGTGTAACCGAAGTTTAACGAGTTCCTTTTAGCACTCATGTGGATGACTTCACACTTTTCGTTATTTAGGGTCAACTGCCACTTTTCGTACCATTGAGATATTTTTTTTTCTACATCGTTTTGCAGTTTGCTTTTGTCTTCTGATGACTTTATGTGTCGATAAACGACAGCGTCATCTGCAAACAACCGAAGACATCTTCTCAGATGGTCTCCCAAATCGTTTATATAGATAAGGAAGTCCAATGGGCCTATAATACTACGATGGGGAACGCCAGAAATCACTTCTGTTTTACTCGATGACGTTCCGTCAATTAATACGAACTGTGACCTCTCTGACAGGAAATCACAAATCCAGTTACATAACTGACACGATATTCCATAAGCACGCAATGTCACTACGAATCGCTTGTGTGGTACAGTGTCAAAAGCCTTAAGGAAATCCAGAAATACGGAATCGCTCTGAAATCCCTTGTCAATAGCACTCAGCACTTCATGTGAATAAAGAGCTGGTAGTATTTCACAGGAACGATGATTCCTAAGCATATGTTGACTGTGTGTTACTAAATCGTTTCCTACGAAGTAATTCATATTGTTCGAACACAATACATGTTCTAAAATCCTGCTGCATATCAACATTAACCTAATGAGCCTGTAATTTAGTGGATTACTCCTACTACCTTTCTTGATTATTGATGTGACCTGTGCAACTTTCCGGTCTTTGGGTACGGATCTTTCGTCGAGCAAACGGTTGTATATGATTGTTATGTATGGAGCTAATAGATCAGCATACTCCGAAAGGAACATAACTGGTATACAGGCTGGGCCAGAAGACTTGCTTTTGTTAAGTGATTTAAGTTGCTCCACTACTCCGAGGATATTTACTTCTACGTTACTCATGTTGGCAGCTGTTCTCGATTCGAATTCTGGAATATTTACTTCGTATTCTTTTGTGAAGGTATTTCGGAAGGCTGTGTTCAGTAACTCTGTTTGGCAGCACTGACTTCGACAGTATCTCTATTTGCTATCGTGCAGAGAAGGCATTGATTGTTTCTTGCCGCTAACATACTTCACATCTGTCCAGAATCACTTTGGATTTTCTGCCATGTTTCGAGACAAATTTTCGTTGTGGAAACTGTCATTGGCATCTCGCATTGAAGTCCACGCTAAATTTCGAGCTTCTGTAAAAGATCACCAATCTTGGAGATTTTGCGCCTTTTTAAATTTGCCATGTTTCTTTCGTTGTTTCTGCAATAGTGTTCTAACCCGTTTTGGGTACCAAGGAGGATCAGCTCCATCGTTTGTTAATTTATTTGGTATAAACCTTTCAATTGCTGCCGATGCTATTTTTTGAATTTAAGCCAGATGTGGTCTACACTTATATTATTAATTTGGAAGGAGTGGACATTGTCTCTCAGGAAGGCGTCAAGTCAATTTTTACCTGCTTTCTTGAATAGGTAAATTTTTCGCTTATTTTTCGAGAATTTGGGGATTGAATTTTCAGTTTCGCTACGACAACCCTGTGTTCAGTAATCTCTGCATCGGTTTCGATGCTCGTTATTAACTCAGGATTATTTGTTGCTAAGAGGTCAAGTGTGTTTTCACAACTATTCACGTGGTCTCATGAACTAACTGCTCGAAATAATTTTCAGAAAATGAGTTTAGGACAATTTCGGATGATATTTTATGCGTACCTCTGGAATAAAACTCGTATTTTCCACAAACATATTGAGGGTAAATTAAAGTCATCTCCAACTATTATGTTATGAGTCGGGTAAGTGTTTGAAATCAAATTCAAGTTTTCTTTGAACCTTTCAGCAACTGTATAATCTGAATTGGGAGGTCGCTAAAAGGATCCAGTTATTATTTTATTCCGGTTGCCAACGATGACCTCTTCCCAAACTAACTCACATGAAGTATCTACTTCAATTTCGCGACAAAATAAAATACTTCTGACAGCATCAAACACGCCACCGGAACCGTGTTTAGCCTATTTTTTCGGAACACCATTAGGTTCTTCGCAAAAATTTCGTGGAGCTTATATCCGGCCTTAGCCAAGTGTCAATGCCTATAACGATTTGAGCATCAGTGCTATCTATTAGCGCTTGGAGCTCTGTTACTTCCCCAACACAGCCACAACAATTTACAACTGTTATACCGATGGTTCCTGCATCTATGTTCTTCCTGTGTTCAGCGTGCACCCTTTGTGCCTGAAGACCTTCTTGTTTTCCCGAGACCCTCTAACCTAAAAAAGCGCCCAGTCCATGCCACATAGCCCCTGCTACCTGTGTGGCCGCTTCCTGCTTATAGAGGACACCTGACCCCTTTAGCAGAACCTGAAACCCAACCACCCTTTGGCGCAAGTCGTGGAATCTGCAGCCTACACGGTCGCAGAACCGTCGGAGCCTCTGATTCAGACCCTCCACTCGGCTCTGTACCAGAAGTCCGCAATCGGTTCTGTCTACTATGCTGCAAACGGTCACCTCTGCTTTCATCTTGCAAGCAAGACTGTCAGCCTTTACCACTTCTGTTAGCTGCTCGAAACCAGAGGGACTCCCTTGTGATCCAAAGTGACACACATCATTGGTACCGACGTGAGCAACCACCTGCAGTTGGCTGCACCCTGTGCTCATCATGGCATCTGCGAGGACCCTTTCCACATCTGGAATGACTCCACCCAGTATGCACACGGAGTGCACATTGGTTTTCTTATCCTCCTTGTCAGCCAAGTCCCTGAGGGGCCCCATAAGGCGCCTAACGTTCGAGCTAACAACTACCAATAATTCCACCCTCTGCAATTGCCCGGATCTTGCAGGCTGAGTGGTTTCCTCTGATACAGGACAGGCGGCAGCATCTGGCTCAACGACAGTGTAAGCCACAGACAGTACCTGGAGCCTGTTTGTCAGACAGACTGGGGAGGCCTTACGTGCGGCCGCCTGGGAAGTCTTTCTCCGCCTGCTACGTCCTGGCGCGACCTCCCACTCGACCACAGGTGAGGGGTCAGCCTCAGTGCGAGCTGTAAGTGGGTTAGTCACCGGTGAGGACCGTGCTGGACGTCCGTTGGGTCCCCACGACCGGCCCACAACAGAGGTGGCCATCCACTGCAGCCTCAAGCTCTCTAAACGAAGCCATCACAGCCTTAAGCTGAGAGCGAAGTGTTGTGGCGTAACAAGCCTGCTACGCCACACTGGGAAGGGAGCCGAAAGAAAGGCACGCGTACACACACGCCGACTGGCGTGAATTCTGGAACAGGATAGTATTGAATGGTAGCAAGAAAAGTACGTAGCTGCTTTATACTTAACTTTTAATCTTTGTTGGTTTACTCGTTCTTCTTAAGACATTTATACGATAACTCTCAAAGTAGGTAAGGCTAATGGCGCCTTGCTAGGTCGTAGCCATGGACTTAGCAGAAGGCTATTCTAACTGTCTCTCGGCAAATGAGAGGAAGGCTTAGTCCGTATTGTCGCTAGCAATGTCGTCCGTACAACTGGGGCGAGTGCTATATCGTATCTCGAGACCTGGCTTGTGGTGGCGCTAGGTCTGCGATCACACAGTGGCGACACGCGGGTCCGACATGTACTAAATGGACCGCGGCCGATTTAAGCTACCACCTAGCAAGTGTGGTGTCTGGCGGTGACACCACACGAAGTATCACCAACTAGGCTCGCAGCCCCACGCAACAATCGCAGTCCCTGTCCATACCAAAAACCGTCGAAAAGTAAACGATGCAGATAAACGGACTATCGGCAGGTGCTCTGCAAATCTACTGTAGGCTCTGACGAAAACGCACGAACTGTGTCTAGTAATACTCAGATATTCAGAAACCTAACTACCGAAGCACTCAGGTGAAACTAAATAATTTGTCCCTGATTAGGAACTTTTAATACGTCACAAAATCGGTTTACTTTGTGACGCAAACGAAAACGCGAGAACTGTGACTATTAGATATTAAAATTTAACGCAGAAGCCCAAACTAAACTATTAATCAGTTACTTCCCAGTTGTTGCGTCTGTCAGCTACTGCTATAGGCGATATATACAAGGTAAGTGAAGTTGAAGGTAAAGTTGTAGAAAGAGAGGAGAAGATGGGTGAATATGAGTTGAGATATGATATGGCAAGAAGAATTTGACACAGCACTGGAAGATCTAAGTCGACACACGGACCATCTAGTTGACGACTTTCCGTGTGTGCTTCTAACGTCCTCCGGAGAGTCAGCCATGACTTAACTACTCCATCTCCTATGCAAGAAGTATGAGACAGAGAAAATAACTTCACACTTCAAGAACAATTTAATAATTCCAATCCCAAAGGCTGCAGGTGCTGAAAGGTGTGAATGTTACCGTATAATCGGCTTAATAACACACGCTTGCAAAATATTGACACAAATTATTTAGAGAAGAATGGAGAAACTAGTAGATGTCGACCTCGGGAAATATTCAGATTGGTTTCCGCAGAAGTCTAACAACACGCGAGGTAGTACTTACGCTATGACTTACCTTAGAATACAGGTTAAGGGAAGGCCAACTTTTGTTTATAGCTCCTGTATACTCAAAAAATGCTTTTGTCAGTGTTGGCTGTCATATACTCTTTGAAATTCTGAAGGTAATGGAGGTAAAGTAGAGGGACCCAGGGCATATTTACAGCTTGCACAGAAACCAAATGAGAGCAGATGGGTATGAAAGGGAACAGTGGCAGAGAAAGGGAGGAGACAGCGTTGTAGCATATCCCTGGTGTTATTCAATCCGTACGTTAAGGAGACTGTGAATGCAATCAAGGAGAAATTTGTTGAAGGACTTACAGTTCAGGGAGAAAAAATTCGAGGTTTGCTGCTAACAGTGAAATTTTCTCGGAGACGGGAAAGGTCTTGGAAAAGCAATTGAATGGATGGGCAATGTGTTAGAAGTTGGATGTAAGATGAACATCAAGAAAAGCAACACAAGTGTAATGGAATGCAGGAGAATTAATTCAGGGCATGCTGTGGGAAGTAGGAACTGAGTTACTTAAAGTAGTAGATGACTTTTGCTATTATGGCAGTGATATAACAGATTATGACCAAAGAAGGAAGGATATGAAATATATACCGGCAATGTTAATAAAAGGGTGTCTGAAGAAGAGAAATTTCTTAATACCGATTGTAGATTTATATGTTGAAAGTCTCTTCTGATAGTTTTTGTCTGGAATGTAGCCGTGTACGAAAATGAACCGTGGACATAAATAGTTCACACAAGAAGGGAATATTGCCTTTGAAATGTGTCACTGTAGCATAACGCTGAAAATTAAATGGGTAGATCACGTAACTAATGAGGAAGTACTGAACATAAATTGGGAGAAAAGAAATATGTGTCATAACTTGAGTAAAAGGAGGAAGAGCTTGACAGGACATATTTTGAAACGTCGAGTGAAAATTAGTGACGGAAACCAAGAGATGAATACGGTAACCAAGTATGTAAGTTGCAGTGGTTGTTCGAAGATGCAGACGCTTGCCCAAGATAGAGTACCGTGGAAACCCACATCAAACGAGTTTCCGGACTGTAGACCGCAACAGCAACTGATTTTCCTATGTATTTACGTTCATACAGAACACCACAAGCCACCTTATGGTGGGCTGTACCATGCACCATTACCAGATATTTCATGTAATATTCCATTCGCAAACTGAGCTGGGGAAAAAAGACTATCAATGTGCCTCTGTACGAGCCCTAATTTATCTTGTCTTCGCGGTCCGTACGCGTAATGCACATTTGTGGCAGTAGAATCGTTCTCAGTCAGTTGTAAATGTCTGTTCTCTAAATTGTCTCGTAAGTGTTTGGTGAAAAGAACGTCGTCTTCCCTTAGGAATTCCCATTGCGTTTACAAAACATCTCTGTAACACTTGCCAGTTGATCGAATCTACCGACAACAAATCTAGCAGCAAGGCTCTGGACTTCTTCGATGATTTCGTTTAATGCGACCAGCTGAGTTTCCCAAACACTCGAGCAATACTCAAGAACTGGTCACTCTTCTGTTCTACTCGCAGTCTCCTTTCTAGAAGAGCTACGCTTTCCTAATACTGTCTCAGTAAACAAAAGCCTTCCCTACTGCAGTCCTTAAATGCTTGTTATATTTCATTTCGCTTTGCAACAAATCGCCTACATATTTAATACACGTGATTGTGTCAAGTAGGTCAACATAAATTCCAGTTTAATTTAATTGAATTTATTGCAAAGATTTTTAGACCTGTTATCTGGAAACTCTAACAGGTCGTACATATTCGTTAATCATGGTGACATACAACGTTTAAAGTTACGTAGGTAGTAGCAAATCATGTTGACAGCAATCTTCGGTGGTACTAATGTAGAAATAAAGCCGGATATTTGAAAGATAATATAAAGTATAATTAATCAACACTAAATAAAGTGTATTAACTGAGGATCGAAGTGAATGACTTCCATCTTATATTACAGGATACGTTACTAGCAGCCTCGGAAGAGCTTGAGGTTTTTCGATTAACTCCAACTTTACTTACTTCTAAACCTATTCTTGCTACACTATTCTATATCGCTAACAGTGGTATGTGTGTGTCTCGGCAGTCCTCGATTCTACGCATACCCGTGTGGGTGGCCTTTGCATTTTTCTCTTCTTTCCTTTTTACTTTTCTGTTATTGTTTGCATATCGCAGTCTAACTGTCAGCAGTCTCTCTCTACCTGAAAAAAAGAGACTCTCAGAACGACATGACCAGCCGAACCTTCCTCTCCACATTCACAGACTGATGTGTTGCTACGTCCCAGTCGAAGCACATGGTTTAGGTATGGATCGCGACCTGTTAACAGCTGCATCATACCTCGAGTAGGCGCAGCGTCGCACAGTTTGAGCCTGTTCCTAGTGCTTGGTAATACGCTATAAACACGCCTTGCCGTACTGCTAGTGTCCCAGTCAGACTACCAATCATCTAAATTCTGGGCTCTTAAATGTCGTTTATTAATAACGTGTGTTCCGGTTCCAAATGATTCAAATGGCTCTGTGCACTATGGGACTTAACATCTCAAGTCATCAGTCCCCTTGAACTTAGAAACTACTTAACACTAACTAACCTAAGGACATCACACACATCCATGCCCGATGCAGCATTCGAACCTGCGACCATAACGGTCGCGTGCTTCCAGACTGAAGCGCCTAGAAACGCTCGGCCACTATGTGTTCCTGTGATTTCATACATGTGATCATATTGCTCACGGTCCGTCCAAATGATTGCTGACCTGTAACGTAGTACGATATCCATCCGGCATATACCGAGGATTACCAGTAAACCTCCGATCGGTACAAAAGCCCCCTGTGATCCTCAGAATACCCTCCGCTGAATTCGTCTCATATTGTTTTGTAGCTGCCTAATCTAAGACGAGGTGCCCAGCCGCTGGCAGCGAAGTTGACTATGGCGTTGAAGATAGCTTCGTAGTATCATCGCACCACACGCAACGGTAATTTATCGTCAGCACTGCTGAGACGGACAATCTTGTATATAATTATGGCCACTTTCTGAGTAACAGATTTTACGTGTTCTACAATGTTTCTTTTCTCGTTTAGAAGAGTGCCTATATATTTGTAAACAGTGCTGCCTTAAACAAATATTCCTTCAAACGTCAGGGAACGATTTCTGGCAAGAGAAAGCATTCCTTTCTCAAACATGTATGTGGTTTTATAAACACCTACACTTAGTTTGTTCCTCTTACAACAATGCTGCATCCGAATAAGCACATGTTTCATCTTTTCCTCCAGTCGCCCCCTGGAGTATAGAAACAACTACTAGAATGTCATCTGGTTATGCAACAACAGCTACAATAACATATAACCCGTATAGTAGATGTAATATGGGTTCAGTACCAAGATCCCAGAACAGTGAACCACTTATGGAGCCTTGAGGACAGCCTTGGTAACCTTTTTGATTACCTTTCACTGCTCCTCAAGCCATGGACGCTACAGTAATTTAAAAAGCCCTTGTACACACATTTTCGGTCCCTGAGAGCTATAAGGCATACGAACGTCGCAGGCCACCAAAGACTGTCGAATTCTCCTGCAGTGTCAGTCATTGGCGTGACTGCAAACTTCGCTGTCGAATTTTCTACACTCTGAAGAAATCTGTTAATCGCTTCACCTATAGACTTTTCTAAAGCCATATTGACACTGGTTGAGACGCAAGAGCTCTCTGCGCGCCTGCAACCGTTCACAGAGCAGACGTTGCTTAACTTTGGCCGAGACGTTTAATAAGCAAACAGGTCCATAGCTTTTCGGTGATGCCGCTTTTTATCGTTCCTTTTTCGTTCATTACTGGTTTAGCTGGTTTCCATATTTCAAGGATCCTACCTATTCGTAAAGCCTCGTATAGGAATGCTGTTAAATCTAGCACTATCTGTGGACCTACCATCGGCACGGCCTCAGAGTATACGCCATCCAGACCAGGTGCGTTTGCAGTTTTGAGCTTCTTAATTGCGACAGCAATTTCTTCTTGACCAGACCGTATCACCAACATCTGATTGTCATATTCGTTATTTACTGCATTCATAAGTTGTGCGTGTATCTCAGCGTCTGTGTTATCGTCAGGAGGCAGGGCAGTTAGCAGATATTCTGGTGACTCTCTCCGTCCAGTCGTCATTGAGCTATCCACCTTACGAATTGCGGACATGATAGTAGTTCCCTTAACCTTTTCAGTCAACAATTTATTCAGTCTTTGGCAGATGTCAAATTGTAGGTGTATTCCTTCAGTTTCCTGAAGCAAAGTTTTGAAGCGCATCTTAATAGCCCTGTATTCATGGAGCCTACTACTGCATTCCGATTGCCCTAGAGTACGTTCGTTCTTCCTCTCGATCGTACCCTTCACCTCAGAGTGGAAAGTTCAAGGCTCTAAGGAATCGTAGTCTGATTGTTTACCTTTTTCCTAGGAATATAAATGTCCTGTGCTCTTGGCAAGAGTTCAGTTAGTAATTGAGCACCCAAATCTACATGAACCGTAAGCGATTCGATTCTAAATACTCCGAGGTAGACAACTAATCCATCTCAATCAGATTTAGTGATGCCTAACTCAATTCTGCTTTCCTCAGCTTGTCTTCTGTATTATTGTCATTTCCCTCTTCGACGGTAATTGTATTATGGCCAGTGTATGTTAGGTACTGGAGCACTTGTCAACTATTAATTTTAGCTGCTGACATGCGGTTTGCTATAGTGACATCTATGTTAGTAACTACACCGGCTTATTGTTCGAAAGTGCTCGGCTGGTCTTCCAGATTTAAAATAATGAGCTGTAGTTCCTGTATTGCTTCCATTAGTACATCCCCTCGTTCGTCAGTTTGCCTACTGTGCCACAGAAATGATTATGCATCTGTTGTCACAAGGAGACACGCAACTTGTCTATATAGAGAAACTGCTCTGACTCTACCTGTATAAGGTACGATAGGGTGAGAGTAAGGCATGCTTACTACAACCCACTTTGTCTGCAGTCCTTTACTTCTATTGTGACCCTGTGCTTGTCCAACAGCGTTGCCACTTTGGGTCACACTGTATATCCATTTGTAACGACCGTGGCAGTCATTCCCTCATTGTGGCCAGTACCTGTTACTATATCTGCACGAAAATGTGGGAGCTCATTCTTTCTACAGTATGGTTCTCGCAAACAAAACATATTAAAACTCAGCTGGTCAGTTCGTTTTCGTATTTCAGTCATTGACAATTTACATCGAGCAGCATTTATCTGTACTATGTTTATCCTTTTACGTGTTTCGATTGCCAACAAAGCCCATCGGAGAAGGAAGGCCTGGTTCAAAGCTAAAGCATCCAAACCCTTATATAAAATCCACGTATTATTGCTCAGTGTCGAATGGTACTTTTACTCTCTTGAACGCCTGTCGATGGAGGCCACAAATTATTTAAACTCAATGCATATGTTATTTACTCTCAAAAGAATTCTGGTGTAGGATACGTAATAGTTTTTCCTTTCTGATGACCACCTCTGAAAATATGTCTTAGAGCAACCTGTAACACACTGGAAGCCTCCAAACTACTTAATAAGACATCCACTTCTAAATTATTATCAGATTTGTATGTGTGTAATTGAAAATCATTTAAGTAGGACTCGAAATATTAGAAATACTTTTTTGTAGTTCATAGGAGTACCTGATTTCCACTGCACTTTACTGTTTTCGATTGTTGTACTCGTTAGTGTAACTGCTAGAGACGCCTAGTGGAACAACTGCAGAACTGTTTTCTTGTTTTCTGGTGCAGAGCGGTTGCGTGGGTTGTAGGCAGAACAGGACTTTTTGCGCCGGATAGGGTGTGACCCATACAGGCGGAACGCCGTGACATGCCAGAGGTGTGTGAACTTCTGTGTATGACTAACTGCCCATTCTTCAGCAGGAACCGAAATCAGAAACGATAGTGATAGTGCACTTTGAGGTCTGGATTTACTTTGAGGTCTGGATTTAAGTCGACTTTCAATCGCATCCCAATGAGTTATTGGTTATAAGTGGAACATGGCGCTGGCCAATCAATTTCTAGGACGTTATATAAAATGCCTAAAAAGACAAGTCACTGTAGAAAGACAGGAGATACTGGACTCATTTGATGAAAGAAGGAAATGTGAAAATGCAGCAGACGAAGCAGCAAACAGGAAACACATACTGTCTGCAAACCTCTATTTTTCTTTACCCCGCCGTAGTGGGGATCCTAAACACTCGGGCAGTATACAGGAATTTGAGGCACTACTGTTCTATATACAGTCCTCTTTGTAGATGAACTACACTTTCCTAAGACTCTCCCAGTAAGCCGAAGCCACTCCTGCTACTATTCTCATGTGCTCGATTCACTTCATATCGCTTTACAGCTTTACGCCTACAAATTAATCCCCTTGACTGTGTATACGAATATTACAGAATTGTTTTTTTTTCCCTTTCATCTGCATTAAGATATATCTCTTTACATTTAGAGCAAGTTACCCTACATCACACTAAAAGGAAATTCTAAGCCATCGTATACCCATGTACAGTCTCAAAACGACGATACAGTCCTCTTACCTCTTATACTAAAAGGTCATCTCAAGCCTTAGCAGACTTCTCCCCACCCTATCCGTTGTTGTCCACAAATCATTGCCTCACAGACGCTGCTTTATGACATGGTTTTTTGTCATCCTTACATAAACAATCATGGTCTCCACATGTTTCCCTACTGTAGACAGTACATTATGCTGTAAAATGTGTTATTCTTCAGCGTTTAAAGCTTAATAATTGCAACAATTGGAGCACACCATAACCAAGTAAAACACCCCAATTCCGTGACACCACATCCTTAGTTCTTCATTTTTGGCGACATACAGGGTGAGTCACTAATTATTGCCACCTAGAATAACTCCGGAAGTATGATGGTAGCTGATATGACTGTGGAACAAAAGATGTATAGGACAACGGAGGCCGTAATATGACGTTGATTTTTTTAAGCTAGACGGGTTCACGGCAGGGATAAAAAGGTCAACTTTGTTTCTTTACATAGGATGCTATAGTTTCATACTTATTATCTGATAGTGGCTATCGAGACGAATCCAATGACATGTAACAGCGATGGCCGGCCGATGTGTCGTCGCGGTTCTAGGCGCTTCAGTCTGGAACCGCGCAACCGCTAATGTCGCAGGTTCGAATCCTGCCTCGCGCATGGGTGTGTGTGATGTCCTTAGGTTAGTTAGGTTTAAGTAGTTCTATAGTAAGAATGGAGGAGACATAACGAAATGCTTCAATTAAAAGTGGTGTAAGGGAGGTGATGCTGATTTTCACCCATACTACTCACTGTCTACATCGTAGAACCCATAATGGAAACGGAAGAAAGTTTCCAAAGTGTGCTCAAAATTCACAGTAAGAAATTACCACTGATACGATTCGCTGGTGCCATTGCTATCCTTGGTTGAAATGAATTACAGGATCTATTGAATGAAATGAATAGTGTTATTAGTACAGAATAAGTACTGAGAGTAAACCGAAGAGAGACGAAAATAATTAGAAGTAGAAGAGAAACAGAACAGCGAGAAAACATCACAACTTGGGATCAAGAAGTATACGAACTTAAGGAACTTTGTTATCTTGGAAGCAAAATGACCCATCAACCCATCTTGGACGAGGCAAGAAGAACATATAAAGCAGAGTAGCACAGGAAAAGGAGGCGTTCCTGGACAAAAGAAATCAACTGGTAACAAACATATGTCGTAAGTTGAGTACGAAATTAATCAGGATGTACGTTTGTAGCACCGCATGGTACAGAAGTGAATTATTTCCTGTGAGGAAACCGAAAAGGAAGAGAATCCAAGTGTTCGCGACGTGTGCGATAGAAGAATGTTGGAAAGTAGGTGGACTGATAAGGAATGAGGAAATTCACATCTACATCTACATCTACGGGATTACTCTGCTATTCACAATAAAGTGCTTGGCAGAGGGTTCAGTGAACCACCTTCAGGCTGTCTCTACACCGTTCCACTCCCGAGCGGCACTCGGGAAAAACGAGCACTTAAATTTTTCTGTGCGAGCCCTGATTTCTCTTTTTTTATCGTCATGATCATTAGTCCCTATGTAAGTTAGTGCCAACAGAATGTTTTCGCAATCGGTGCAGAAAACTGGTGATTGAAATTTCATGAGGAGATCGCATCGCAACGATGAACGCCTTTGTTTTAGTGATTTTCATCTCAATTCACGTATCATGTCTGAGACACTATCTCCGTATTTCGCGATAATACAAAACGAGCTGCCCTTCTTTGTACTTTTCCGATGTCATCCGTCAGTCCCACTTGATGCGGATGCCACACCGCACAGCAATACTCCAGAATATGGCGGACAAGCATGATGTAAGCAATCTCTTCAATACACCTTTTGCACCTTCCACGTGTTCTGCCAATGAATCGCAGTCTTTGGTTTGCTGTACCCACAATATTATCTATGTAATCGTTCCAATTTTGGTTATTTGTAATTGCAGGCCCTAAGTATTTAGTTGAATTTACAACCTTCAGATTCGTGTGACTTACAGCGCAATCGAAATTTAGCTGATTTCTTTCAGTACTCATGTGAATAACTTCACACCTTTTTTTATTCAGGGTCACTTTTCGCACCATACAGATATCTTATCTAAATCATTTCGCAAGTCGCTTTGATCATCTGATAACTTTACAAGAGATAAGTGACTGCATCAACTGCAAACTGTCTAAGTAGGCTACTCAAATGGTCTCCTATGCGGTTAATATAGATCAGGAACAATAGAGGGCCTATAACACTTCCTTGTGGAACGCCGGATATTACTTCTGTTTTACTCGATGACTTTCCGTCTATTACTACGAACAGTGACCTTTCTGACAGGAAATTACGAATTCAGGCGCACAACTGAGGCGATACTCCGTAGGCAAGCAGTTTGGTTAGAAGACGCTTGTGAGGAACCGTGTCGAAAGCCTTCTGGAAATCTAAATGTATGGAACCAATTGACATCCCCTATCGATAGCACTTATTACTTCATGAGTGTAAAGAGCTAGTAGTGTTTCACAAGAAAGATATTTTCTGAATCCGTGCTGACTATGTGTCAATAAATCGTTTTCTTCGAGGTACTTCATAATGTTCGAATACAGTACATGTTCCAAAACCCTACTCCAAATCGACGTTAGTGATATATGCCTGTAATTCAGCGGATTACTCCTACTTCCCTTTCTGGGTATTGGTGTGACTTGACGAATTTTCCAGTCTTTAGGTACGGATCTTCCTGTGAGCGAGTGGTTGTATATAATTGCTACATATGGTGCTATTTTATCAGCATACTCTGAGAGGAACCTGACTGGTATACAATCTGGACCGAAGGGCTTGCCTTTATTAAGTGATTTAAGCTGCTTTGTTTGAGCGAGGATATCTACTTCTGTGTTTCTCATCTTGTCAGTTGCTCTTGATTGGAAGTCAGGAATATTTACTTCGTCTTCTTTGGTGAAGGAGTTTCGGAAAACCGTATTTATTAACTCTGCTTTAGTGGCACTATCATCAGTGACTTGACCGTTGTTATCGCGCAGTGAAGCTATTGATTTCGTCTTGCCACTGGTGTTCTTTGTGTATGACCAGAATCTCTTTGCGTTTTCTGCCAGATTTCGAGACATAATTTCGTTGTGGAAATTATTAAAAGCATCTCGCATTGAAGTAGGCGCCATATTTCGAACTTCTGTAAATGTTTACCAATCTTTCCTTGAAAGTCAGCTGCTCGGTGCCGGCGGATAAATGCGATACTGCAGTGCTTGTGTAATCTCCAATTACGATGCAAAGTTCCTTCGGACAAGGATGCATCCATGTCCGAAGATACTCGAACTGCAGCGACTACTGCCGTTATACAATACACGAAATACATTTGCAGTATATTCTCGGCAAAAAATAGGTTCAATGGCTGTCTGGACGTCAAGATGTACTCACATCAAATACTCGTTTCCTTATTGAAGCATTGCAATGTATTACAACCATGTAACCATGATCCCTTAATCGGAACAGCATTACGACCTAATATTGGAAGAACGTAACGGACTGCTGGTAATAAGCTCCTGATTCGGCTACATACCTAGCTGTAATAGAAATAATCAAAGTAGATTCATGGCACGATAGACAGAAGATATATACTTGCATAGCTCTGAGCCCAGGTGATCCCATCGTTTGACAGAACTTTACAAACCACGAAATTGTCAGCGGAATTTGAGGGAAACTTTAACGTCTACATCTGCACTTAAGCTACATTATATTGTGTGGCAGAGGGTAGTTATGGTATATACATAACTTTCGAATAATCCTACCTGATAATGGTCCGACTGATGAACAATACTCAAGAAATGCCGAACGAGTCTCTTGAAAACCACTTCTCTTGTGTATGAGGTAATTCCCTTCAGATTGTTCCAGGATATCTTAGATACTCCTCTGCTTCTCTATGACAATTTTTTAATTGGTCTTGCCTCTTTAGTCCATATATGACAGCTATTCTGAGGCATTTTCCGGTTGTTATTGTATCCAATGTTTTATTGCCAAACTCGTAACCTATGCACGTGCAGGACATTACATTTATTTACTTGCAGTGTCAACTAGACCAATCGTGAACTGTTTGCATGTCTTCCCGCATTTCGATACGGTTGTCTGTTGTTGCAACCTTCCTGTAGACAACAGCTTCGTCTGACAACCGCCCCGGACAGCTTACGACGTTATCCTCTACGTCATTTACATTCAGAGTATTGCAAACATTAATAGCCCTGTGGAGCTCCCCTGGGCTACATCTATCGATTTTTTCCCCTTAAGTTACAACTCTTATTACTGTTAGCTAGAACGTCCTGAAACCAGCCATTTGATCTTCTACTCGATAAGCTTTTATTAATGGCGTTTCGCGCAGATTTTTCTAGGGGTTCACTGGAAGGTTGTCTGCAAAGTTTCAAATGACTAACACACATGGTTTAATAATAGTAAAAAAGAACTACTCTACGGAAATACATTTACTTTACGATTGACTTTGTCTCTAATAATCCATTCTCCGCTCATTAAGATCAGAGATTCTGTCAGTGAAGCACTCATTCAATTCATTGAATTCTACAATGCTGTTGACAATGTCTTTCTCGATTGAGAGCGCTGCTACTGCTCTTAGCAGCTGCTGATTCACAGCACGAAGCAGAAAACCTTCAGGTCCGCGTCAGACGATATCAGCGGTATGGTAATAGTCACCTTCAGGAGTCTCGTTGTCTGACTACAATATTTCTGCAAATCATTTAAGAATAAGGATTCCAGAAATTTCTAAACTCATTCCTCGTGTTTGATATCAGAACTTTTGTTCTCAGATTATTGCCTTCAAGGATGGGATTTATTTTGCAAGACGCCTGTAGCAATGTTTGCAGATAGTGGCCTGCGTACAGCACACACTTTTCGGAATTAAATAATCTTGCAGCTACGACATATCTGGTAAATTAAAAGCTTTCAGCAACTTGAGCGACAATGTTATCTCACACATCTTTCGAAAAAGCCGTTACTTAACTCATTTTCCTGTCCACATCTCTGTGCAAGCTGCAGCAGCTCTCTGCATGTGGAAATCATGTCAGATACGTTAGCTCGATTATATTTTTGCAGTCTTCTACCCCTTGTTGTACACACAGTGGCTCAACTATTCATTTTTGTAATTGGTTGTACAATGCTGCATGATTGTAAATACAGACAACCAAAATTGAAGTGCTGTTGCCTTCATTTCAGACGTTGCACTGTTGCTGAAATAATTTAAGTGGTTTGTCGAGATGGAATCTCAGTTTTCTCCAGGCTTTCTACAAGTCACTATTTTCATACACAACTTGCAGAGTTCTTGATTTAAAATTCCACCTTGAGTAGGAAACATGGCAGAATTTCTTACTCAGTATGTCAATTACACACTGTGAAGAATGTAGGAAAAACTAAGAATCTCACTAAAGTCAACGAAATATCTTCTAACGTCCCTATTTGCCTCTCTGCATAGGTTAAAATCAGATCCTGCGTTTCGGCATAAAAGTGAACTACATAGGCATGTTCAAAATGTTTAATCAGAAGAGTCTGTGCACCTAAAAGACGACCACTCATGACACCTGTGCAATTGTAGCTCTGAGAAATAACTATACTCTCATTTCTCTAAGCGATTATCCGAAAGTTTTTGAACTCTGTTCGCGAGGTGTCTTGAATGTCAAAGACAGTGCTATAGATATCACGTTAGAGGTAAAATATCAGACTATTATGATAAAAAGTGTAATTGTGGAAATCTCACTGTCGTACCTGCGCTAACTGAAACAGAATCCGTGACAGCAATTTCCTTTTTTGCTCTGACATAGTAAACATCCATCATACAAGAAAGAATAAAATTTTGAATATGTTTACATGTGCCTTTCAAAACAGCAGCCTTCTAAAGATGATCGTTACTTACAGTATCAGGTCCAGCAGTGAAACCTAAATGAAATCTAGAAGACGTTGGGAAATTCCTGGATTTGATGAGTTGCTGCATCCATAATTTCCAAGAAGTGCAAGTTCAGAAACACAATAAACTACAACATATCACAGAGTGTGTAACGATATTGGCGAATCTGATCATTGTGCCTAGAACCTGTGTATCGGGAGGATGACTGATGCATGCACAGTGACAGATGGTCTGGAAGCGGGTTCATTCGGGTACGTAGTTCCAACTTTCATCCACCAGAGAACAGTAGTGCACAGACACATTCAATAAACAGGTCAAGAGCACATTTTTGCGAATTATTCGGTTTATTTCATGAAGCCCCTTTGTTTATTTATCTCTTTACGGTTTTGTATATGTTTTTATTAGTGTCAGCGATGCGCGAATGTGGTCTAAAGTAAACATGTAGATCACTGCTCTACTAAAGGACGTTGTACGATGGGGAATTTTTTAACATAATATGTCAAGTAAGTTTATGGTAAAATGTAAGCTAATTCGAGTACAAATGAAAATAGTTAATAACTTAAAGTATAAACAAAATATCAGAATGCTAAATATTTATTTCGGGAAAAAGTACAGTTCGAAAGCATGTTATTTGTTTATTGGTTGGTCATGAAATGCGCGGACTAACAAGAGAGAATAATGTTTTTCTATTGGCCTTAAAGAAAACTGACCAATGAGAACAGAGTATTCGTCGTTCCTCATTTCTCTTGGAGATACAGAAAGCTTTCAGCAGTCTAGAGTACTCGTAGCACAACCTTTCAATGATACGGTCGTGTGTAGTAAGAGCTCCGAAGGAAGTTATAACTTGCCGGTTATCGTTGTGCTACACACCTCAAAAGTGCTTTAAGGTGAAGGCAATGTGCTTTTTAGAATGTACCGATTTTTAAACAATTTACTGTATGAGAGAAGAGAGTAATTCCTCCTGGCATATTGAGCAGATTGGTGACTAAAAACTTGCGTGCATTAGACACCGAAAACTTAATAGCATGGCGAGCATTTTCATTTAAGAACGATCCGTGCTTAGTGCTTAGTAGATTTCATGAAACACGTTAAGATAAAGTTGCTAACGTGAATGAAAGTATTTTACACATACTGTGTTAAGATTAGCACGGTCTTAGAAGTGTACGTGTACAATATCAATGTTAAGAATAGAGCAAAGTTTTGCCAGTACTTCCACCTTTCACTCGAAATTAAGACCTTTTCTTTTTCTTGATATAGTTACGTAGTATGGTGCCAGGTGCGAATTGAAATACCGTAGGATTCTGCTCGGCTTTCACACCGCCGATCTGCTGCAGCGAGTTCACTTGTAGGTGCAGACAAAGAACGGAAGGAGCCGCGCCGCCGCAATGTCTTCCCACTGGCTGCCTGCAAGCTCTATCTAGTTGTTGTGTAAAACCGCTTTCCCTAAACATTGTGATCTGGACAAATCCGTCTTTTTTTCTTTTTGTCTTCTGTGACAAATGTCTGAAATCATCAACGCCTCATAACTAAGTACTTTTCTGTCATAGAGGCAGAAGAATGGATGATTTTAAATTTAAAATTTTTATGTTCTGCAGTATTCTGTCAGATGTATATTTCTGTGGTATCCATTGCTGCGCTTGCCACAAGACGAACCGACGCTCTCTCGTACTTTGTTCACTAAACGAGATTGCGACAGGGCGAAGTGAAGGAAAACAGCATTAACCTGGGTCTCGTTCTCTTCTGCTGTATCTCTTATTGACGATGATATTGAACTGAATGTCTCTGGATGTCTGTTTGTGCAATCCGTAATGATTTTTGTAGAAAATCTTCCTCGATCTCGAAGAAGGTCGTAATGCGTGATCATAAAACATGTTCCACATTTCCAGATCCGAACGGATTCAGTGATATAGGCCAATAACTATGTATGTTTGTTGAAAACGTGGTTGACCTGCCCTTTTTTCCAGCCGCTTAGGGCCTTTCGTTGGCCAACAATCTACGAGAAGTTGCTGTTCAAAGAGAAGCTATGACCAGTGCTCCATTCTTCGGCTGAGTATATTCCTGTGTGTGATTTCTGTTCTAAAGGTACTAGAAATTTGCGTACAGTAAACGTATCCCATGGGTCACCACATGTAAGTTCTCATAGCTCTGCGTGGTAGTAAGAAACTGGTGCGATTGAAAGTGGGCATTAATGTTAGACCGGAAAAGTTAATTTGAGCTATTGCTTCTTGGATTATTCACTTGTTAGTAAGTTGGCAACACCAGGGATCGTTTCAAAAACAGCAGCATTTTGCAAAAAAAAGAGGCTCTGAGCACTATGGGACTTAACTTCTGCGGTCATCAGTCCCCTAGATCACACATCCATGCCCGAGGCAGGATTCTAACCTGCGACCATAGCGGTAGCGCGGTTCCAGACTGTAGCTAATAGAACCGCTCGGCCACCCCAGCCGGCAGAATTTTGCACAAAAGCAACAAAATTCAGAGCTTAGCGCTGTGCGGTGAATAGAGGAACGAGTTTATTGGTATGGAGCCTTCCGACAACATACACCCAAAGCGAAAACTATGGGAACGGCAAAACTCCATGCGTCTCGGAGGGACATATATTCCTCATCAGATGCCTCCCGTATTACGAGCATGGAGATGTCTACCGCCAACAGGATGAAACGGAAAAGTGTATCAACTGCAGAGGCTGATGGTTGTTTCAGTAGACAACATTCTGTCGGCACGATACAATCATCGTCAATCACTGCAGTGCAGAACTGCAGTACTATGGCGTTAATTTAACGAGTAAAATAAACTGACTTGGGAGACATAGAATCCAAGTGATGTGACAAAACAGTAATTGTCTCGACCTGAAACTACGATATCACCTGTCGGGCTTGAACTGAGGCGTATTGGTGTTGTGGCGGGTGACATCACACGTGTGCGGAGCATTGGTTTGTTTTCGTTAGGGACGTTTGTATTGTCACCTTATGCTGTGTTTGTAGTCTATATTGGATATATACTTAGTGGTGCAAATTTTGATGGAATGAGCATGTTACTGGATCAACCAGTTTAGTTACTTAAGAGAAAGATGAGTTTACGGTGTTCTCCTCTTACGCTCCTAATCAACTAGAGTTTAAACTTTATCTTTGGTTGTCTTGGTAACGTGAGTACACAGTGATTACAACTTATGTGAACTTCGGCACATATTTTTATCAAAGGTGAGCCAACCTGTAATGTAATGAAATTAATAACTTAGCGAATACTAATAGTAATTTTACTGAAATAAGGAACGCTGATAGGTCGACAACAAAGAAAAACGAATGTCTTCAGAAGGTTATGGTAAATGAAGACTGGTTATTCTAACGTAAAGTGTGAAGAACGTGATGTTAGTAATTGAAAGCAATGTACAAAGATGTAGCAGAATTAGTTGAGTTTGGTTGCCTACAGAATGAAGGCGCCAGATCCAGTTTAGCATGTAACAACTCACACAAAAAGTATTTACGAGTAATTACAGGGATCTTGCAATTTTCTGTTGAGCTGTATTGGTGAATACATGTTACTGCATTTTATCCATCTCGCAATTTAAACCTTTCTGTATCGGTATTGGAGTATTCATTGTTGTTACCATATTTCGTTAACTTTCGCGATATTTGCTACCTGTACTGGTATTACTTTTTCGCTTTCTATACTGATATTACTTTTTGTTTTCTGTATTGGTGTCTGGCTTTTAAGTTAGTTTATATTTATAGAGTGATATCTTCGAAACCAGTTGAATTTATCTAATTTGATGCTTTACTATTGCATTTTCGATGCAGACCTCTGCATGCTATTCTTCATCGTATTCTTCCGGTTGTTTTGTTTTGTATACGCCAGTATTTTTGGGGCTCTGTGGGTTTTACTTGAGAATATAACTCCCCAGATCCCCCTTAAGGCCCAATATTTATTATTTCGAATTTTTAAGTTTCTAAATTGATTTTTATATTTTGGTTTTATAGGAACTGTTGATTATGACGTCCTAATCGCCATTTTTAAATCAAAGTTGTGTTTCATCTTGAGGCTAGTGATGATGTTATTTATCAAAGTGGATGGGTGTTACCGAAGGCTCATGTCTTCCCCAATAATTCACCATACTTGAGACACAGTTCCGTACCCCCAGCCGCGAGATTCGCCCCTGTTTGGTCTTAGGAGGGGAGGGGCGCACACAGCGCTGGCTGTCACCTCCACATGATATCACGCCTGCCACAGCTGTTATTCAGTTTAATAAAGACGTAATGCGTTTTTACGTCGCAGGCTGACAGTTGTTGGACGGGTGAAGTTATTACATCGGTTAAACGCTCGAGCGATGTGTTGTGATGCTGTAACGACATAACAACACAAGTTTTTGCCCCAGATGTAAGCATTCCCGTTATACAGTAGTAGGCAAGCATAAGTTCTCTACATTCTGTAATTTCCTGCAGGCGATATTATCGCCAAGGCACCCATGTTGATTAGTTTGATTCTGTTTAGAGCGAAGATAACAGAATACCTTGTAGTAGTGAATCCTGTCGTAGGTGTTCTATAGATGAGCAGAATGAAGCCAGAGCATTGTCGACTTGGACTACTCTTACATGGGCTGAGTTACTTACGAGAGTGTATACTGTGGAAAGTCATTTAGACTTCTTATGGGAATTTTGTGGATTGTCACCGGGAGACGTGTGTGGAACTCTTTTAAAAACGACCAACGTTTATTTCCCGTTTTAATTATAGGACAATTCTACGAAATGTACGAAACTAGTACGATCAGGAAAAACACGTAGTTCGTTAGATGCCAACTGACGATACATCAGGGTATTATTTTGGTCCCGTCCTGGGTTGAAGAACACATGCTACTATTCACTGTTGTAGAAAGTTATTTAAGTACAATTACTGTTGGCGATTACTTTGATTTTTGCAGTGTTATGTGTTATTTGATTGTTGTGAATTTTACAAAATGCAGTAGCTTTGTTTTCACAGTTTGGCTTAGGAGGCCAAAAGTTTCCTTGTGAGACGTTCACGGTTTCTCTGAGAGATAGCTACAGAGTATCTAACAATCGCAGAGGAGGAGTGCTCCAAGCTGCAACTGATTTGGAAATTATTGTATAGTGCAAAATACTTTCACACTCGACAGCAAGGCCGGCCGGGGTGGCCGAGCGGTTCTAGGCGCTACAGTTGGGACCGCGCGAACGCTACGGTCGCAGGTTCAAATCCTGCCTCGGGCATGGATGTGTGTGATGTCCTTAGGTTAGGTAGGTTTAAGTAGTTCTAAGTTCCAGGGGACTGATGACCTTAGCAGTTAAGTCCCATATTGCTCAGAGCCATTTGAACCATTTTTTTCGACATCAAGACGTCTCAACATTCCATTTGTTGTGATGGAAACAGGAACTATTTGCAGGAAAAGTAATTATATATGACCTAGTTAACGAATAATAACTTACTACGCGTACATAGTGTTGTTAAGTAAAAGTGCAACAGTATTCGTTAATTGGGACCATTTCAGATTCTAGTAAAATAATACAAATAAGTGTAGCCATTCTGAAACTAAGACCGTATTTGAGCTCAGTACTTTTAAATTGTATGGCTTTGTGCGCTGTGTTATATTAACGTCACCAGTTCCCCCTTTTGATGTAACAGATCAGAGTGCTCCCAATAGGTTCGTCTACTCCCATGTAATGTTAGCAAACAGGGGAGATCGGTGAAGATTTATTCCTAGCGGAACTGAATAAGCTAAATTGCATCAGCTTATTTGTTGTGGTGGCAATATATTTAGAAAATGCGTTAAAATGGTACAGACCAGCAATCTACTGAACGAAATCACAAGAATAAACAAATTCAGGAGGTGTGTAGCTATCTTTTTCGTAACTATTAGGAAGAGAGTTATTGAAATGTACAAGTCACAGTGCTGTTCAAGGAAGAATAAAAGTGTGTGGAGTTGGAGACGATGTATGCTTGTATTTAGCAGTAGACGGTTTTGCAATCACATTATACTGGAAAAAAAGAAATTCCGGTCTGGCAGACGTTAAGCACAATGTAACCAAGAACATTCTGAAAGTTATTTAGAAAACTGTGACGAAAACAATTCACATTACTATTCCATTATCGTACTGCATAACACCGAGACATCTTAAAAAGAAAAATTATTTGTTTCGCCTTATTTTGTTTCCATATCTGTAATCTATCAAGTGCAGTACCGAACTACCTATTAATTTTATTTTATGTCACCTTATCCTAGTCTTTTGTTCTGTAGGCCGTGAGTTGTTACCTGCCATTTTTATTTTTTATGTACTCCATCTACTGTTAGCAGCTAACATGAACTACATTGTGTTTTATCGTAGAGACTAGAAAATACTCCTTGTTTTATTACTGAATTTACATGTGTGTACCAAACCTTTTCGCCTAAAGGTACTAGGCATTTCAGAAGACTATAATATACAATATATTTCTAATCAGTTATTATCTACGCATAATGTAAGCTGCAACTGACTAAAAATGGTCCAAATATTAACAATGTTATCATGAAATCATTACTGGGTTTAAGTCACACATCCTGATTTCGTTGTATTTCAACGACATAACAAATCATAGTGCATAAGGGCCAAAGTATAAATAGCAGCGGTGATGAACTCTCTCTGAATTTTCAGTCGAACATAAGGCACCATTAATTTCTTTGTTTACTCGTTTGAGGTTACATCCACATGCTAATCAAATGTTGTTTGCCAATGCAGTTCAGTGAATTGCAACATCAGTTTGATTACACTAAGCGTGCTTTGATTTATGTGTCTCACGCAAAGACACTCGCCATGCTTCTGTTATAAGCAGCATCTGAGTTTGTTTACATACCTACTACTTCATAAACAGATACACAGATAAGCCAGAATGTTATGGCCTCCTATCTACTGTCGATATAAATCCGTTCAGGCGATAGCAGGGACACATGGCGAGGAATGACTGCTAGTCAGACAAACGCACGGTGCATGTTGTATATCACAAGGGCTAGAGCGTGATGGAATGGAGTGTGTTGAGCGGTTCGATGAACACAGTCCTGATTTCCAGTTGATGTGTTGGCTCTCCTATCTCGACACATCTAAACCCGATCGAAGACATCTGGGCATGTGGCGTCAGAGCTCATGGCACCCCTCCCTGGAATTTACGGATTTAGGTGACTTGTGTGTGCAGATGTGATGCCAGCTCCGTCTAAGGGGTTCAAATGTTTTTTACCTTTTAGTTCCTGCGTGTGTAGTGCCATATTACTTGTGGCTCACTGTGTTGAATAGTAGATGTCGGGATTATGGAGACTACTTTGTTGTCCTTAGGAGCAGTGATTTTGTAGTCACTCTAGTCTTTTGAGTGTTATCATTAATGTCATTGATTTTCCTACTCTTTTTAGAATTATACTTAGTGTCAATGATATTTCTGTTAAACGTATTTGACAAATGTTAATGTTGCACAAAACAGTTTCTTCCATTTCCATCGACGGAGAGGTAATGACAGATGCAGCTCGCATCGGGGACACACTCGAACGAGTTTTATTCCGAAGAACCTTCCATTTGTTTCCATTAATCTACTAAGAGGAACCACCGAAATGTAGATCTTGTTGGTCGGAAGAGAATATGAACCACAGTCACCCCAATGCGAGCCATCTACATTACCACAACGCCAACTGTTGCAAATAAAACAAATAACGAGACTTGTTATATCATCAATCCAAAGGTTTATTCGATTGGCAACTGTGGTTTCAGGTGGTATTGGCCGCGGTATCGCAGACGCACATTTTGGCAGCCGGACGGTCTTCTCCAGACGTCGCGTTGGTGGTCACGCGTCAACACATTCAGCGTCTGGCATGGCAGCCATCAAGATCTGCGCGGTGTGATGTACAGACCTCCAAGGTGGGCGCGGGGGACACCGGAGTGATCTGCGTCAAATATAAATTTCAAAATTATAAACGTCGCCCTATTATGGTGAGTTGATATGACATCTGTACAGGAAAGTACTAAATTATCGTAGGACCACATGCTAATAAAGGGTCAGTTTCTGTATCCATAGAGGGGATGTTTCTATCGCGCCAACTCATGAACCCTAGAATACTAATTATCGCAAATATGAAAATTACCGACAGTGAATGTTTGCCTATTTACTCCTCCCGGAGTGTTATCTATTGTGGTGAAATGATCTACTAAATTATTGCATCAGATGGTAGATATCTCACACAGACGCATGTATTATCCTCACCTGAAATATATTCATTATGGAACGGAGTGAATTGTGACTGTTGCTAAATCCATCCGTACCAAAATAGTAGAGTTTCGTAAAACAAGTTGTGTAAATGTTCAGTTCAAATTCGGAGAGCTTCAAGGATAAATACGGGACAGAAAAATAAACGATCATGCAGCATAAGAAATGGGATTAAAATACCAAGTATAATCGTGGGAGGCTGAAGGTGAAACTGCGCTGAGAACTTGATAACTGTTATGGGCGGGAGGGGACATAGGAGAACGTTTTCTGAAAGTCTCTCCCTCATCTGAAAGTGTAGGCAAGGTATTGTATGTACCATTGATTCTTGAGTTTAAGTATATCCTACCAATACTAGAGCTAAAAGATACGTATCCCGCGAAAGGATTTTGTATCTGATCAGAGTTTACAATTGGTATAAAAGAACAGCAGACTATAGGTTCCGAGAAAGTTTATGGGTCGACCATAGAATTTTGTAGCCATGGTGATATATCTAAACTGACACCATTTCAGTTATATTAAAAATCGTAAAACTCTATACTCGAATAATATCTTGAAGACTCCCCTTCTGAAGGGAGCTACCATGTGATCGTGAAATGAGAAATACTCTTAGAAACCAAAATCTGTTGTCCTTTACACAGATCGAAGTACCACTCACCGTAACAGCACCGCCTTAATCCTCCTCCTGCAGCCGTCTCTGGAGCAACTCCACGAAAAAGGCGTCCAGTGTGAACTGACGCTCCTGTTGGAAAAGATCTTATTACTTTCATGTTATCTAACACGAAGTGATTCACAATTTGTGCTAGTTCCTGTCATATACAAGTATAACGAATTGTAACATTTACCACAAATTCGCACGGTTCAGGTATCGAAATTAAGAATATAGTAATTCAATTTAGTATCCAACTAACACAATTCGTTTCACATCTCAGATACTATTAATACTAACAAGTAACTAATATCCCATTATCTTTAACATTTTCTGTGTACGACTGGTTAACGATGTGCTTCTTAGGTTATGCCGTGTTGTTGTTCCTGCTTTATTTGTCAACATTTCAACAAGTGACCGAGCCATTTTCTTCAGATCGTGAGACGTTTCCTGACTGATATGAGTCAAGCAGAGAGTACATTACCGCAAAGTTCGCAGCACATGAAGTTGATGGCTGGGACGTCCGTTGAAGTATTGTGCACAAAATGAACACAACAATTCGGCCTAACACCCGGAAGCTGACCAGTAACTAGTACCATCTTCGAGAGTAAGTTATCATGTCATGAGAAAACGAAAAATTCACTTTGAAACCAAATGCTACTATTCCTGATACTGTTCGCATTTATACTAACCGGAGCAGGACGGACTTCTTTCTCTTCCTGCAGCCGCTTCTGCAGAATCTCCTCAAAAAAAGCGTCCAAAGTGAACTGACGCTCCTGTTGGAAAAGAACTTATTATTTTTATGTCACCCAACATGTGCAATAATCCAAAATTAATACTAGTTTCTATCATATAAAAGTGTTACGAAGTGTTACATTTGTCATAAATTGAGCAGTGTACAAGTATCAGTATTTAATATCTAGTAACTCAGTTTAATATCCAAGAAACACCAGTCGTGTGATGTCTCAGCAACAATTAATACTAACAAGTATCTAATATCCCATTATCTTTAACATTTTCCTGGGCACGACTGGTTAATTATGTGCTTCTGAGGTTATGCCGTGTTGTTGTTCCTGCTTTACGGTCAACATTTCAGTAACCCATCTTCCTCAGGTCGTGTGACGTTCCCTGACTGGTTTGAGTCCAAGCAGCGAGAACACATTAGTGCAAAGTTCGCAGCACATGAAGTTGATCGCTGGGACGTCCGTGGAAGTAATGTGCACAAAATAAACACAACAATTCGGCCTAATACCCGGAAGCAGACCAGTTTCTAGTATCATATTCGAGAGTAAGTTTTCATGTAGTGATAAAACGAGAAATTCACTTTGAAACCAAATGCTACTATTCCTACTACTTTGTAATTTACACTCACCGAAACAGAAACGAGTTCTTTCTCTTCCTGCAGCCGCTTCTGCATTATCTCCTCAAAAAACGAGTCCAGGGTGAACTGACGCTCCTGTAAGGAAAAGAACTTATTAGTTTGATTAGTCATAGAGCATGCTTGGTAATTCAGAGATAGCGCTAGTTCTTTACATGTACATGTGTTACAAATTCTGCAATGTCGTCTTCAACCAGTCGATCGCGTTATCAGCATATTTAGTGCGCCTCTGCCCCAGAATATTTTTCACCATAATTCATTACAACTGGAGAGGGATGTTACCTTTCTCAAGTCTCTCACATAGTTATTTGCTCAGTGTTAACAAATACCACACCCAATTTACCGGAATGATAAATGGTTAGAATAAACTGTCCATGTCTGAGGTCAGTCTTAAGTTTAATGGGCTTCAATACAATTGTCAGTATTCTTTTATCAGCATTCTGGTTCGATTATCAACATTAGCTTACCTAATGCGACAAGTCCGGATATATTGTGGTAATAACACGGAAGAGAGGATCTAGGGCCAGTGGGATCCAGGGGAAAGGGCCAACATAATGCAGCAAAGGAGTCCTGCAGGGAACAAAGCGAGAGACACAGTGTGAGGCTACCCTGCGGGTCAGAGAATATACGACTCTGACATGCTAAAGGCTTTTGCTAAGGGCTTCATACTCATGTTAAACGACCACTATATCTGTGGCGCATGTAGTATTAGAATTCCTATAGTCCATATTTTACGGCGCTTTATCTTTTGATGCGAAGGCAGAAGTAAGTTTGGAAGAGGTCTCAAGCTCTTTGTTTTACTTGAAGTCAAGACCACTAAGGCCAATTTTAAAAATTTTATGTAGGTCTGGAGATGAGCTCAAGTTTTAGAATGACGACTATTGTGAACTGTTGAGTGACTAGCACATCCCACTTCGCTCCAGTGATCAACAAATCCATCCACCCATCAGTGACATTCATTGCCGCTGGTATTTTGTATCTGATCACGATCCAGAAGAGCAGTATGCTAACCACACGCTCCTCCATACAGTGACGTCTATCGTCTGACGATGACGAGGCGGTCGATCGGTACCTTTGGAACTTCAGAGGAATGATTGGACGGAGTTAGATAGTTAGGTGGTATTTTATATAATCGTCACAATCATCACTCGTGCAGAGATGCCTATCTAAGACGTGTTATTTACAATGACGTGTCACATGGGATGTTTATAGCAAAAAAATATTCATTTACAGTAAATCGTGACAGTCTGACCACGTTATGTACAATCAGTTAGCTCTGAGACTTTACTGCTTTGCGTGCTATGTCACTGCAATATAACGTGGCTCACCTCTACAGTACCCCGAACAGCGACCAAGTTGTTCTCCAGTCGCAGACCCTCGTCTTTCTCCCCTCCCAAACACCGGGAGAAAAACTTCTTCATGCGGCGGAACATTGCTGTAACGATAACAAACAGCACATTAGACATGACCAGACCGTGTCTACGAGTAAGTTTTGCAGCAATGTCTCACAACTCGATCGCAAGGAAAACCTGTAACCATGACGACATGTCTGTAACCTTAGCTTTTGTAAAAAAGCAGCTGCTTGTATCAAACATGACATGCACAGTCTATATAATTGATTGAGCATATACATTTGTTACTAGTCGAGAATTAGTTACTTTAATTTTGTGTCAGTAATTCGTAGAGCATGAATCATAACAGTAACATTTATTCGAAGTTTAACAATCGCGGGTTCATTACGTGGTACTTTTACTCTGAAGAGAATTAATTTGTTTTGATAGCAACTAGCTGAAGGTTTATCTATTAGACTAAATTTAATTAGCAAGTCATTATAATACTACAATAGTTTCAGATATACAGCTGCTCCGCCGCCCGGTGTGGCCGTGCGGTTCTAGGCGCTTCAGTCTGTAACCGCTACGATCGCAGGTTCGAATCCTGCCTCGGACATGGATGTGTGTGATGTCCTTAGGTTAGTTAGGTTTAAGTAGTTCTAAGTTCTGGGGGACTGATGACCACCGATGTTAAGTCCCATAGTGCTCGGAGCCATATGAACCATTTTTTATACAGCTACTTCAGATATTACAACTTCAGATTTTGTCATCTATTACAGCATGATATGCGGAATATCTTCCCCTGGGGCAGGAACAAGAATTTGTTTTTTATGTGTGTTGGTGGTAGGATGAAGTTACTAAATAATAAACTACGCTACCATCTGATGGCTATACCTTCCGCAGTATATTACAAGAATACGATTTTTACTGCTATCCATATTACCGATACAGTATATTCTCTCAGGGCTGCACTGTCCCTTCTATGTGTCAGTCATCGAGATCCCTACATCTAAATTACACGTCATTGCCATGTGAGCTAAACAGTGACGTGTACGACGTATTAACTATATTTGTAGTTGAAATTTACCCACCGGTTTCTACATGAAGAAAACTTAAAAATAGCTTATAAACAGCTAATAGGTTTAACACTCGACAGTGCTCCAAGATATTAACGGTACTTCCTTAAGTGACAGGAAAAGATAATATTTTTGCTACAAATCCATGTCGACTCAGTATGACACTACACAACCGGAACCTGTTTGCGACTTTTCTTTTTCACCGACGGCAGAAGATAAAAGCATGAACCAACGATAGGACATACCGTATGTATGTGTAATCGAAATGGAGAGTGATAGGTGACACCATTCTATTTGTGAAACTAAGCTATAAATTTGAGACTACATGATTCCAGCAGTTGAACATTGGCAAAAACTCAGTGATGATATCTCTCTCTACAAGTCAAGCATTTTCGGAACTTTCTGAAGTTGCATTACATATTGAAAAAATGTACTGGAATGGCTCTTGCCTCTTAGTGGGTATAGTCTATATACCTCGCTTCTGAAACAGAGCGTTCGCTTCATTCAAAGCTTCTAATGCTCCCCAAGAACTTGTTCTCGAAACACAAAATCCAACACTATAACGCCTGAATCAAAATTATAGAATCTTTTACTCAAGAACTGAATAAACTAATTCGTTTCGATACTTCAACTACTCCAGAGAATACGGAAGTCATTATTATGCAATGGTCCACCACATTTAAGCTGATTTTTGTTAGCAAACCCTGCGATCAACATTAGGCAGCAACCTCGATAACTGCAGAGAACAACGTTGTACTGGAACGTCGATATCAATGGTTAAACAAGAACTGCAATGAAAATTTTCAGTAATTTGAATCTATGTAAGACGAAATGATCATGTTATAGCACTGACAAATATGCAGCGGAGTCTTGATTGTTGAAAACGTCCGTACAGTTAATAAACTCCCAAGTGATCTAACAGTTAACATAACTCAGAGATAGTGCTTTAATTTCCTTAAGCAACAGGGAAGTAAGAATCTCATATTATGGTGCCAAGTCAACTCTGTATAACTCTACACAGTTGTAACCAGTTTCTAACGTGTTTTCTTCTTCGCAAACGGAAGATAAGTCTAGCAGTATAACCCTGCAGCGATCATAGGCAATATGTAAGTGTAATCGACGAAACAGGAAGGTCGGTTACACTGTTTTCATTGTGAAAGTAAAAATTAATGTATCTAGAGACCGCTCCGAGTCTACCACAACAACCACAGATAAATTTTACTAACAGTCCGATTATATTATTGGAGAAGGCGATAACATGATGGACTATTACGGTCGAAAACAAAAATAAAAAAAAATAGTAGTGGAGGCGTTGTGCAGCTTTAATGAATGTTAACAACTGTATTGTGCAATAGACAGCTACGACGGTACGTTTCATTAGGGACCATCGAAATTGGTCTAAAATCGGCCCATCATCGGTCCCGAAAACCGTCTCAGCTATGCTTTCGCGTATATTACAATAGCAGTTATCAAACGTAGATAGCTCGACCATTGGTATTATCTGTATAGACATTACATTGGTAAAAATGTCTATGAAGTTAAATGGACATAATGGACATGACAAGTTAATGTCAATGACGGAACACTGTACATCCGGAATTGCTATTCCTATTATGCAAGTTCATAGTTGAGATCGTTTTTAGGCTTGATGATGGTCTGATCCTCGACCGAAACATACATTCTCTCATAAAATGTACCGTTATAGCTGTGATTGCATAATGCAGTTCTTTCGAAGAGCATATAAAATGAAAGTAACGTCACTGCTGCAGAAACTGACAGGGCAGAAACAAAATGTAAAAGTTTATAAAGCTAAGATCAATATAACGAAAAAATCCAATAATATCTTACACAAATTTCTCTAGAATAAACTCAACGGAAATATATCGAAGACACAAAATTTGATTCCAATAATTCGCTTAATCTACACAGACTAAACGAAGACAAGGATACCAATCACACATCCACAAAGTAACAACATAATAGAAAAATAACATGCACAAATTCTTCCAGAATGAACCAAAAGAAAATGTACGCTGCACCTATATAGCCCTAACAAAGACAGCAATACCACACATATCCACAAAAAACGACATAATCGATAAATAACACACTGGAACTATTCCATAATAAACCAAAAAATTGTAAACCCCCCAAAAAAACAAAAAAAAAAGACGCACAAGAAAACTCCATATAACTACGACTTTATCGAAAAATAACACACACAAATTCCTCAAGAATAAACAGAACGAAAATAAATTCAAAAATTTGGTATCACACTACAAACGAACGTTAACAGGTCAAAAAGTACCATAGAACAAAACGAATCATACATCAAAAGTGCGAGCCACTGGCAACAACAATAAGAACCCTACAAAACAATCGATTTCATATACGCTCCCCTTCAGCGGCGTCACATTCGAAAAAAAGCAGCCAACTATTAATAAGTTAAAAAATTATGAGTAACATTACTATTCGTTCCTCTCAGGACAACATCTACAATGTACTTAGGTTCAGGGCTAACAGCACCGTAGACAATTCTCCCACATTACAAAAATAGCTAAAGAATTGCAACAATCAACATGATAATAATTATCATTAATCACTTCACTCACAAAAATTTATCTTCTGCTCTTAAGGTACTGCCTAACCTCACCATCGTATATCGTGCGAAATACAGAAAAAAACAGTTAAATATATGTCAGAAAAAAAAGAAACATTAGTCGCTAATAGTTTCTCCATTGATAATATAACCTGTGGCCTCAAGTTACCCCCTCCCCCCAATAAACAACACCATCGTATATCACGACACATTTGCAATAAACAGCATATTTTACAAACTTTATAAATTACATTAGTAACTAACACAAACACAGATAGCATTTAATAACAGACCGCTTACACGCTCTGCAACGTAAAGTCATGACGTCAAGAGGACGTCATGGGTGAAACCACACGGATAGAATCTGAAAGAGCACTTGACAAAGTTGTCACTGTTGAACTAAGCTGTTAATTTGAGCATACGCGATGAAACCACATGAACTTAAAAAAATTAAGTGTAGAGATCTAACTCTACAAGTAACCACCTGACGTTTGAAACCCCATAAAAAATTAAAACGAAATGCTAATTCACGTTATTACTGTTAAGAACTTCATATTCCGTAATCACACCACACTCCTCCACATGCTTCAATTTTCCAGTACTTCTCCACTAATACACATTCATTTATTAGTTTTTAAGATATTCTTACTCGAGATGACTGTGTATACCCAATAAATATACAAAGGTAAATCAATAGCTCATACCTACTGCGGGTACGATGCAGCTGGCCTCTGAAGCCGGCGTTCGCTTCGCTGGGAGCTTCTAAAGCTCCTCAAGAACTTTAAAATGTTTCGCTAGATGTGCTCGAAACACAAAATACAACACTGCAATACTTAATTCACAACAGAAGCTTCGTACACTCAATAACTTGCAGAACGAATTCGTATGAATACTTCGAGTACTCTAGAGAATACGGAAGTAATTGCTAGGCAACGGTCCACAATGGTTCAAGAGACATGGCATTGTTGTTAGCATACACTGTGATGAACATTAAGTAGCAACCCCGGTAACTACAGAGCATATCACTATATAGAGACGTCGATATCCATGGTTAAATAAGAACAGCATTTAGATTTTAAACAATTTAAATCTATGTAAGGCGAAATAACCATGTTTTTGGATCGAAAGATATCCAGAAGTATGTAAATAATGAAACCGCCCGACTAGCCTATAGATTCCCATTGGAATTCTTATTTAGCTGTTCGAGGTGCGTAAGAAGAGTAATGAGACTGACAATACTCTGAGGGATCTGGCCGCGCTGTGTTGTTCTACTGTTGTAAAGAACGGTTTGCAATCTCTTCTAGTTGCTGAGTACGCCGTCACATGGTTTTTGAAAGCGCCATCGGGAAAGTTGTGTTTTTGTTGCGTGTTGTAAAAGTGGAAAAGTGTAATTTAGAGCAATGTTATGCCATCAAGTGTTAAACTTGGGGCACCAGCGAGAGTGATCTTCTTAGAATTGAAACAACCCTATGGGGAACATTCCTTATCAGTAGTCCAAGTTTCTGTGTGGCACAAATCATTTCTGGAAGGCCAAGAACTCGTTGGAGATGGACGTCGTTCAGGGTAGACCTTCACCTTATACAATCGAAGAAAACGTCGAACGTATGCGTTCTCTTGTGACATCAGACCGGTGTGTAAAAATAAAGGTGAAGGATGACATGGTTAAACATTTTCAGCATGCATCAAATTTGCATCGGAGTTTTGCACGTGCGAAAGATTTATGCCAAACGGTGCCATAAAACCTCACAACTGAGCAGGAGGAGAATGGAAGAAACGTGTGCGTTGTCCTCTTGCGAGAATTGCCCATGGCCACGAATGTTACAGTTGTATAATCACAGGTTATGAATCCTGAATTTCAAAGTACGATCCTGAGACCAAGTGGCAGAGTGAGGAGTGGAACACTGTGGAATCTCCTCGACTGAAATGAGCTCGAATAATGAAGTCAAAGGCGGAAGCAAAACTGATTTGCTGTTATGACAGGTTTGCTTTTCTCCATATAGATTTGTTCATCCAGGACGAACCGTCAAACAGCTGTGTAACAACGATGAACTGGAAAAGCTCAGGAAAGAGGTGAATCGCCGGCCTGAGTGGCCGTGCGGTTCTAGGCGCTACAGTCTGGAACCGGGCGACCGCTACGGTCGCAGGTCCGAATCCTGCCTCGGGCATGGATGTGTGTGACGTCCTTAGGTTAGTCAGGTTTAATTAGTTCTACGTTCTAGGCGACTGATGACCTCAGAAGATAAGTCACATAGTGCTCAGAGCCATTTTTGAAAGAGGTGAATCGAGTAAGATCAAACATTGCAGATTGGACGGCGCATCATGATCAAGCCCCATGCCACGTGGCCACTTCCATCACGGATTTTTTGACTTCAAAAGGCATTCCTGTTGTTCCACAGACCCCCCCCCCCCCCCCCCCACCAGTCACAGAATCGTGGTAACTGTGACTTGTTTTTTTTTCCAATTTCGGAAAATGTCTTAAAAGGATTTCATTTTGGGACTCTGGAGAATATTTAAGAGCATATGACCGACATGGGAAATGCCCTACCAGTTGAAGGCTTTCTACGCTTCTACCGATACCGAGGAACAACGACTTCGCCGGCCTATAGCTGCCGATGGGAACTAACTTGCAGGAGACATTATTGTCGTTTGAAAGAAATAAAACCTTGGTATATTAGAAATCAGTCTCACTGCTTTTCTCACACGCCTCCTACTCCAAGATATTGATTCACATATCTTGCGTAACAGAAGAGAAAAACTCTTTTGTTAAGCTGCCAGCTTCCCTCGATACGATGCAATGCACTTGCCAGGAGTTCCAAAATAAATTTTTCTTCACACACGGAAAAAAATTCCAGCAACACTAATCTCCAGCATCGCAGGGAGTAGGTGTGCGTAATTCACAAGAGAGAAAGATTGTTTACACCGTCATCATTGTGGAACTAAGCAATTAGTTTGATAATACATCATGCATGGGCATGAACTTCGCCAAAAACAAAGTACAGATATCTGCCTCTACGAGTAAATGTCCAACCTTTGAAACTGCATAAAAAAGTAAAACAATGTTCTATTTCACACAGCATACCGTTAATAACGGCATGTTCTGAGATGATACCACACTCCAGCACCCGCATCAATTTTCCAGTAATTCTCCGCTATATACTAAGCCATTAACAAGTTTATACGATATTCTAACCGCAAATGATTCTGTATGACAAATAAATAGGTGGCAGTTAAATCAACGGCTCATACCTCTTGCAGCACAACGCAGCTCGCCTCTGAAGCTGGGCGTTCGCTTTTCTGAAAGCTTCTAAAGCTCCTCAAGAACTTTAAAATGTTTCGCTAGATGTGCTCGAAACACAAAATGCTAGACTGCAATACTTAATTCACAACTGAAGCTCCTTACACTCAATAACTCGCAGAACGAATTCGTATGGATACTTCGAGTACTCCAAAGAATACGGAAGTAATTGCTACGCAACGGTCCACAACGGTTTACGTGAGATGGCATTGTTGTTTACATACCCGAGATCCTCCCCTGGTAGCTGAGTGGTCAGCGCGACGAAAGTCATAACTAAAGACCCGAGTTCGATTCACGGCTGTGTCGGGATATTTTCTCCGCTCAGGGACTGGGTGTATCGTTGCCCTTATCATCGTTATTTCATCCCCATGGACACTCAAGTCGCCGAAGTGGCGTCAACTCAAAAGACTTGCACCAGGGGAACGGGAGGCCCTAGCCACACGGCATTTCCATTTTATCAGTAAACCGAAATCCCAGTAAAGCAATATCGTTTAGCAACGTGGATATAAATGTTAGACAACCACTGAAACAAAATATTATATAAGTCAATTGTACATTTCAACTTTTCATAAAATAGCATCGAAGCATAACGACGTCGAATGCTGATGCCTTCAATCCCGCTTTTAGTCATGTATTGAAATGTTATGTCACGCGTAAAAATTGATTCCTTCAGCGCATGTGTCTTCCACCAGATTCGACGTCCGTTTGTGTGACTCCACTATTTGTTTCCTAGTGTAGTGATTTTCTATATTGAAACCTGGTTGTCAAGGGAAGGCCGTAATCATTTACTATTGGTTGCCTTTAATAGTTACACACATTTATTATTAAAGAAGTAGTTCCAGACTCAACAATAAATTAAAAAATACCACGCTTTATTAAAGAAGGAATAAACGGCAGTGTAAATAATAGTGTTTTCAGTGCGTTACAATTTAGCAAATCCCATAAAATCCTGATACTGACAACGTTTAAAAAGATAAAAAAAACAAGGCACTGTGATGATGACTGAAGGCCTTACACTCCAAGAAGGACAGTAAATTAAGAATGTTTAAGAACTCGCTGCAATTACAACTTACAGGTATTGAAATATTAAAAGTAATAGCCCACAAACACAGTAGAAAGTATCAGACGCCAGGAATGGCAGAAAATAAGGTTTTAAGGCTTACTGCTAAAACAGAAATATCGAATTAATTTTTCAGAGCAAATGACCACAATCATGACAGAAGGCCTTACACGCCAGGAACGGCAATTATATAAAAATTTTAGAAACCTACTGTAAAACAGCAAATAAAAGCAAAGGTTAATTAAAAGAAACAAGCAATTGACCACGAAACAGGTAAAATAATATGATGGTAATCTTGTAACACAACCCTTACACTGATACGGTCTGGCCTGCAACGGAGGGTGGAAACCTACAAACAGCACCAACGCGAGCACCAGCACGGCTCATATACCCTTCGATTAATCTAATCATCGCGAAAATGGAAGACTTGCCAATGGGATGTAGCTTTAGTAGCAGTCAAATTGCGCGAGAATCGGGACTCTCAAAAACGTCGATGTTGAGAATGCTACATCAACATTGATTGCGCCCGTACCATATTTCTATGCACCAGGAATTGCATAGCGACGACTTTGAACGTGGTGAACAGTTCTGCCACTTGGCACAAGAGATATTACGGGACGATGACAGATTTTTTGCACTCGTTCTATTTAGCGACGAAGCGTCATTCACCAACAGCGGTAACGTAAACTGGCGTTATATGCACTATTGCGCCATCTCTCACAAAGCGAAAACAGTGGTCCAACAAAGAAATTCATATTTCATTACGTACTGTACGAATATGTAATAAAACTGGTGGTTCCTATCTTAAAAAACGCAGTTGATATCCGTTGGACCTATGGCAGCGCCATTAGCAGGCCAACCATAGGGCCATCTGGTTTCCTCCTTCAAGCTAGACAAGTTTCGTTCTTTGTAGTTTTTCCGTTTGACGCTTATTTTTTGAGATATTTGGCCCGGTGACGATCAGTGGGCCACCATGTATATTTTAATTGAAGTTCTCCTAAAAAGAATCATTTTAAAAGGCGAACTTCAAAATAAGCTAGGCTGGGTTTGAGAACAGAAGCCCAACATGCTGCCTTGAAAGGTACTCTTCCGTTCTGGAACTTTTCCTTGAATTCCCAGGCGGAAGGATACCAGCCGGAAGGTAAGATGCTGCATAGATTCTCCGTAAGGTCACCAATGCGATGTCGAGGCAGGTGTGGAGGCAGTGGAGGGAGGAAGTCTCCTTGTCACCGAGTCCTGCCTGCTGTTTCGACGTCCTAGGCTACCAACTTCAGGTCAAGCTTGATCAGATCACAGTTGGAGCTTTTCGCAGCAGCTGGCGTCATATTAAATTACCCACGGAGATGATGCAAATCGTAACTATAGGTGCCTGTCGTTAGATAAGATTAGAAAAGTCTACATTTCAACAACATTGGTTTGTAGCATTATGTTACAGTCTGTTAAGCGGAAAATCTCCTGCTCACTCTCCATTGCCACCAGACGCCTACCGTCATATCACTCAGTTATCCTTTCAAAGCGGACGTTCTACAATACAGTACCGTGCAGTGGAGAGCTTCACTCTAATTACAATGAATGCATATTCACGTTGGAAAGCAACAAGTAATTTTAACGTTATCAATGTTAGGCTATCTGTTTCAAAAACTAATGAAAGTATAAATAGTTTTATCATTTCAAATTTGTTCGGTGGTTCAGGAAGTAAGTATCAGTCTAGGCCACAGGGTTCTATCCGAGGTTTGTCACAAGCATTTTTTTTTTTTTTTTTTTACATTTACCGCTTCTTTCAAGTTCGACAATGATTTCTGTTAAAGTGATAAATGCGAGGTTAGTCTATGTATTCCATGTTAAACTGCAGAGCCACCTGTAACAGACTTGCTAAATCAATTACAGGAATGGAGGAAGCAACACTACCAACCTACTACGGTGTTCGAACCAGCTTTCGTATTGATGATTCGAGTTTTACTATTACATTTATGCATTACATCGATTATCCTTGTATACTTCAGTAATATTTTTAAATATATTTGAGTGATTAGCTGAGTATACACTCCTTTCCCCTCAGAGCGAAGGAATAAAATTACGCTAAACAAAATTTCCGTCTTTTTAGATTAAATAACACAATGGGATTATGTGTTAGATAATACTCTGGAAAGCATAAATAAAAATTTTATTCCTTATCTTCTTTTTCCTAAAAACATTAAATCTGTCGTACAAGACATACTGTTGTTGTTGTTATGGTTTTCAGTCCGAAGATTAATTTGATGCTGCTATCCCCCCCTACTCTCACATAGCTGCAAAACTACTGTAAATTGCATCCAGAAAAACCGGTTGTTGTCTCAGGTAGGGTCGTATGAACCAGTCCCAGGAATATTCTGGTGTAAAACATGTGGAAACAATATACATTATCTGTCGCCTAAAGGGACACTATTTTTTTTCTCAGATGTCGATGTCCGAAACTTCATGTCATAGATGCCAAAAGGCGGCAGTGTCTGACGACGCAATAAATGCATCAGTTTCTCTTTAAGGGGACCTGGACGTGCACGGGCTGCATTTTCATAGCTCGCTCTCAGTGCACATTACTCTTCATCTACAATGAATAACATTAACTCAAGCTGTATAAGGATATTTATTAAAATGTCTCCTACAGTTTAAGAATTACAGTATTTTGCCAAATACTTGTTTACATAATACACTTCCCATTCAGGTACCATTTTCTGGTCCATCATCAGTATAATAGCATTCAGACTGTGACAGAACGCTGTCAACATTCATAGGAACACATTATGCCTCTCGTTTTGTAGTTTGGAGTATATCTGAGGAAATAGGAAAAGCCTTATTATACCACATTATTATTTTGTCTAAAAAATACCGCTGAAATTATATACAGAATGACAAACATAAATCATTTCTGCGATGTATTACGCACAATGCAAAGATGCTATCCCATTCTTCACTTGAGGTAAATTTGGTGAACATGGATGAAACCATTGAGAAGTTATATGTACCTAATGTTCTGAAAACGTAGTTTGGAGAAAATGAGAAAAGAAAATTCACAGTGTATTTGACGCATCGTATGCCTCTTTCAGAACATTCCAGCAGCATAATCTTCCTGGCCAGCTGCTTCTTTATCATCTGTAGACTTCTTCAGGGGCCTTTTCCTTACACTGGCTTCCACAGCTTCAACTACTCGCGGACGATCTATGGCAGTCAGAGCAGCTATTCTATTATTTCCTGGCTGGATGCCTAATTTGTCCATTACTTTTATCCTGATGGTTACACCATCATTGAAACACATGACAGCATCCATCGCACCCATTTTGAGTACTGTCCATCCAACAAACACTGTTTTTGGCACTCGTTGCCACACACAGATGTTGAAACTCTCATTAGGGTTTTGCGTACGGCCATGTAGACATTTGCTGAGTAATTTTGTATCTGAACGGTCCCTGCATATTGGCTTTATTGTTTCCATGACTGTGGCAGGCAAGAAATGTATATGGTGCTATTCCTTGCCTGTCGCATGAGCGTGGCTGGTTTGCAGACATTTGTTCAAAGAGCGTTTAAGACCAAATCAGCAACTGAAAAGTAGATAAAAAATACATTTTTTGAAACGGGATAAAATTGTCTTTCAGATGGTGACAAGAATCGTTTTCGAAAATTTCAGACATTTCAAGTCCATGTCCACTTAACAATTAGACATATCAAGTACACTTTTTAAAAAATTAAAGAAAATACGACGCAACAAGAAGGAATTATACCAATGGCGCAGAAATCAGTAGGTGTGATGTTCATGTACAGACCAATGAAGGAGTCCCATTTCAAAAACTGAATGGTTTATTCACGAGAAAGAGCTACACAAATTGAGCAAGTCTGTAAGAGAATTATCTATGTCTGGCGCTTATGCAAGTAGCTGTTCGGCTGGCATTGATTGATAGACTTGTTGCATGACGTCCAGTGGGATATAGGGCAAAATTCGGTCCAATTGGTGCTATAGATGAGCAAATTTCAGAGTTGTTTGTAGGGCCCTGCCCATGTTGTTGTTGTTGTGGTCTTCAGTCCTGAGACTGGTTTGATGCAGCTCTCCATGCTACTCTACTGTGTGCAAGCTCCTTCGTCTCCCAGTACCTACTGCAGCCTACAACCTTCTGAATCTGCTTAGTGTATTCATCTCTTGGTCTCCCTCTACGATTTTTACCCTCCACGCTGCCCTCCAGTACTAAATTGGTGAGCCCTTCTTGCCTCAGAACATGTCCTACCAACCGATCCCTTCTTCTAGTCAAGTTGTGCCACAAACTCCTCTTCTCCCCAATTCTATTCAATACCTCCTCATTAGTTATGTGATCTACCCATCTAATCTTCAGCATTCTTCTGTAGCACCACATTTCGGAAGCTTCTATTCTCTTCTTGTCTAAAATATGTTTCACTTCCATACATGGCTACACTCCATACAAATACTTTTAGAAACGACTTCCTGACACTAAAATCTATACTCGATGTTAACAAATTTCTCATATTCAGAAACGGTTTCCATGCCATTGTCAATCTACATTTTATATCCTCTCTACTTCGACCATCATCAGTTATTTTGCTCTCCAAATACACTCCTGGAAATGGAAAAAAGAACACATTGACACCGGTGTGTCAGACCCACCATACTTGCTCCGGACACTGCGAGAGGGCTGTACAAGCAATGATCACACGCACGGCACAGCGGACACACCAGGAACCGCGGTGTTGGCCGTCAAATGGCGCTAGCTGCGCAGCATTTGTGCACCGCCGCTGTCAGTGTCAGCCAGTTTGCCGTGGCATACGGAGCTCCATCGCAGTCTTTAACACTGGTAGCATGCCGCGACAGCGTGGACGTGAACCGTATGTGCAGTTGACGGACTTTGAGCGAGGGCGTATAGTGGGCATGCAGGAGGCCGGGTGGACGTACCGCCGAATTGCTCAACACGTGGGGCGTGAGGTCTCCACAGTACATCGATGTTGTAGCCAGTGGTCAGCGGAAGGTGCACGTGCCCGTCGACCTGGGACCGGACTGCAGCGACGCACGGATGCACGCCAAGACTGTAGGATCCTACGCTGTGCCGTAGGGGACCGCACCGCCACTTCCCAGCAAATTAGGGACACTGTTGCTCCTGGGGTATCGGCGAGGACCATTCGCAACCGTCTCCATGAAGCTGGGCTACGGTCCCGCACACCGTTAGGCCGTCTTGCGCTCACGCCCCAACATCGTGCAGCCCGCCTCCAGTGGTGTCGCGACAGGCGTGAATGGAGGGACGAATGGAGACGTGTCGTCTTCAGCGATGAGAGTCGCTTCTGCCTTGGTGCCAATGATGGTCGTATGCGTGTTTGGCGCCGTGCAGGTGAGCGTCACAATCAGGACTGCATACGACCGAGGCAAACAGGGCCAACACCCGGCATCATGGTGTGGGGAGCGATCTCCTACACTGGCCGTACACCACTGGTGATCGTCGAGGGGACACTGAATAGTGCACGGTACATCCAAACCGTCATCGAACCCATCGTTCTACCATTCCTAGACCGGCAAGGGAACTTGCTATTCCAACAGGACAATGCACGTCCGCATGTATCCCGTGCCACCCAACGTGCTCTAGAAGGTGTAAGTCAACTACCCTGGCCAGCAAGATCTCCGGATCTGTCCCCCATTGAGCATGTTTGGGACTGGATGAAGCGTCGTCTCACGCGGTCTGCACGTCCAGCACGAACGCTGGTCCAACTGAGGCGCCAGGTGGAAATGACATGGCAAGCCGTTCCACAGGACTACATCCAGCATCTCTACGATCGTCTCCATGGGAGAATAGCAGCCTGCATTGCTGCGAAAGGTGGATATACACTGTACTAGTGCCGACGTTGTGCATGCTCTGTTGCCTGTGTCTATGTGCCTGTGGTTCTGTCAGTGTGATCATGTGATGTATCTGACCCCAGGAATGTGTCAATAAAGTTTCCCCTTCCTGGGACAATGAATTCACGGTGTTCTTATTTCAATTTCCAGGAGTGTAGTAAAACTCCTTTACTACTTTAAGTGTCTCATTTCCTAATCTAATTTCCTCAGCATCACCCGACTTAATTCGACTACATTCCATTATCCTCGTTTTGCTTTTGTTGATGTTCGTCTTACACCCTCGTTTCAAGACACTATCCATTCCGTTCAACTGCACTTCCAAGTCCTCTGCTGCCTCTGACAGAATTACAATGTCGTCAGCGAACATCGAAGTATTTATTTCTTCTCAATGGATTTTAATTCCAACTGCCATCTGGTTTCTGTACAAATTGTAAATAGCCTTTCGCTTACCTCTGCCACCCTCAGAATTTGAAAGAGAGTATTCCAATCAACATTGTCAAAAGCTTTCTCTAAATATACAAACGCTAGAAACATAGGTTTGCCTTTCCTTCATCTTTCTTCTAAGATTTCTACTAGCCTTCGTCTATTTAACTACTTGATAGTCTGCTGCCTTCACTATTTCATCGCTCAAAGCTACCCTTTCTTTTCCTACTGTATTTCTTTCCCCCATTCCTGTCAATTGTTCCCTTATGCTCTCCCTGAAACTCTGTACAACCTCTAGTTCTTTCAGTTTATACAGATCCCATCTCTTTAAATTCCCACCTTTTTGCAGTTTCTTCAGTTTTAATCTACAGTTCATAACCAATAGATTGTGGTCAGAGTCCACATCTGCCCCTGGAAATGTCATACAATTTAAAACCTTATTCCTAAATCTCTCTCTTACCATTATATAATCTATCTGAATCCTTCCAGTATACAGCCTTGTTTCATGATTCTTGAACCAAGTGTTAGCTATGATTAAGTTATGCTCTGTGCAAAATTCTACGAGACGGCTTCCTTTTCATTTCTTAGCCCTAATCCCTATTCACCTACTACGTTTCCTTCTCTTCCTTTTCCTGCTCTCGAACTCCAGTCGCCCATGGCTATTAAATTTTCGTCTCCCTTCACTAATTCAATAATTTCTTTTACCTCATCATATATTTCATCACTTTCTTAATCATCTGCAGAGCTAGTTGGCATATAAACTTGTACTACTGTTGTAGGCGTGTGCTTCGTGTCTATCTTGGCCACAATAATGCGTTCACTAAGCTGTTTGTAGTAGCTTACCCGCACTCCTATTTTTTATTCATTATTGAACCTACTCCTGCATCACCCCTATTTGATTTTGTATTTATAACCCTGTATTCACATGACCAAAAGTCTTGTTCCTCCTGCCACCGAACTTCACTAATTCCCACTATATCTAACTTTAACCTATCCATTTCACTTTCTAAATTTTATAACCTACCTGACCGATTAAGGGATCTGACATTCCACTCTCCGATCCGTAGAACACCAGTTTTCTTTCTCCTGCCCATAGAGCACCAAATGATCTCAATAGCGGAGAGATCTGAAGACCTTTCTGACTAAGGTAGAGTATGGCAATCACGAAGACAGTTAGTAGGTAACCTTCCAGTGTGCGGGTGGACATTATCTTGCTGAAATGCAAGTCCAAGATGCCTTGCCATGAAGGGCAAAAAATAACGGCACCGTACCGCTCTGCTGTAAGGGTGCAGCGGATTATAACGGAAGTGGCCTTGCTATGAAATGAAATCCCACCCCAAGATATCATATCTGGTTGTCGGACTGTAAGGTGGCCAACAGTCACATTGATAGCCCACTTTTATCTGGGGCGTCTTGAGATACATCGTGGCTGGTCATCGGGGCTCAGCTAGAAGCCAGAATCATCACTGAAGACAATTCTGCTCCAACCAACGCTCTCCCAGGCCGAATGTACCCAGCACACTGCGTACCATCTTCTGGATGTACATAGGGCGATGGTAGTCGGCTTAAGGGGCGCCATGAATGTCAGACTTTCGTCTCTCTAGGTCACCCATACTTATAAACTCTGTGTTCGGCGATGGTCCGCTCATTTTTGCCACCATCGTTGAATAGTTGCGTGGTTTCCTATTCATATGTCGATCGATTGGCCAATTACTCCAACCAGCTTCTTTGAACGCAACTACATTTCTTCTTTCAAATACTGTCATCTGCTGACATTGTCCACGAGCCTGTTTGCAAGGCATAGTTACTGTCAAACTGAGTACACGGAATGAAATCCTCAAATACTTTATGCGCTGGTATCATCATGACCCCTGTTTACTATTCTTGCCAGGTGTGCGGTGACATTGTGCTCCAGCAGTCACACATTCACTCATCGGTCGCCGAAGCTTGCAGTTCTTCATTTTACGTCGATACCTCTGTGAATATCCATTTGTGACCAATTTGAGTCGTTTTCGTGTCTTAGACTGTATATTAGATGTTAAGAACAAAAGAGATGCGGAATTCTTATAATAAACGTTTAGAATCAGAAATGTGTGCTAGTTACCGCCTACGACTCACTGAAAATGGTTATTTTAAAGCATTCAATTACGCTCGTTTTCAGTCGTATTACAATGATCATGTCATCGTTGTGTACATGAAATACCTTTATGACGACCTGAACTCTGATGAGGACACTTATAATAATGTGTCTGAATTTTGGTGTAGGAAGAGCTGCCGTTCTCCGTCAAATAATGAAACCAGATACGTTAGTAGTATTGGACGTTGAAGTTTGGATCAAAAAAGACTATCTAACTCACATCAACAGTAGTCCATTGGGTGCAGGTTGGACGTTGGGCAGACCAATCGATTTCTGCCATGGTACATAAAACAGCTTAAAACACAAGACATAGTAGAAAACATTGGATATCAAAGGAGATATTGGACATATTTGATTAAACAAAATAATATAAAAATGCCGAAAATGAAGTAAGCAAAAGGGGATAAAGACGTCTAAGAAATGAGACGGACAGAAAGTGTAAAATGGATAGGTCGGAATGACTAGAGAACAATTGCAAACCCATAGAAACATGTGTAACTAGGGGAAAGGTAGATACCGCCAATAAGATTATCAAAGAGAGCTTTGAATATAAGAAAACCAGCTGCATGAAATCGAGAGCTCAGATGGGAGGGCAAGGAAGGGAAACCTGAAAGGTGGAAGGAGTATATAGACATCCACATGTACATGGATACTCTGCTAATCACATTTAAGTGCCTGGCAGAGGGTTCAACGAACCACATTCACAATTCTCTGTTATTCCAATCTCGTATAGCGCGCGGAAAGTATGAACAACTATATCGTTCCGTACGAGCTCTGACTTCCCTTATTTTATTGTGGTGATCGTTCCTCCCGATGTAGGTCTGTGTCAACAAAATATTTTTGCATTCGGAGGAGAAAGTTGGTGATTGGAATTTCATGAGAAGTTTCCGTCGGAACGAAAAACGCTTTTCTTTTAATGATTTCCAGCCTAAACCCTGTATATTTCTGTGACACTCTCTCCCACATTTTGCGATAATACAAAACGTGCTGCCTTCCTTTGAACATTTTCGATGTACTCCGTCAGTCCTATCTGGTAAGGATCCCACACCATGTAGCAGTATTCTGAGAGAGGACGGACAAGTGTAGTGTAGGCAGTCTCCTTAGTAGGGCTGTGTCTTTCCAATGAAACGCAGTCTTTGGTTAGCCTTCCCCACATTTTCTATGTGTTCTTTCCAATTTAAGATGTTCGTAATTGTAATTCCTAGGCTTTTAGATTATACTGATTTATAGTGTAACCGAAGTTTAACGAGTTCCTTTTAGCACTCATGTGGATGACCTCACACTTTTCGTTATTTAGGGTCAACTGCAACTTTTCGTACCATTGAGATATTTTTTCTTCTAAATCGTTTTGCAGTTTGCTTTTGTCTTCTGATGACTTTATTAGTCGATAAACGACAGCGTCATCTGCAAACAACCGAAGACATCTTGTCAGATGGTCTCCCAAATCGTTTATATAGATAAGGAACAGCAAAGGGCCTATAATAATACGATGGGGAACGCCAGAAATCACTTCTGTTTTACTCGATGACTTTCCGTCAGTCACTACGAACTGAGACCTCTCTGACAGGAATTCACAAATCCAGTCACATAACTGACACGATATTCCATAAGCACGCAATTTCACTACGAATCGCTTGTGTGGTACAGTGTCAAAAGCCTTAAGGAAATCCAAAAATACGGAATCGATCTGAAATCCCTTGTCAATAGCACTCAGCACTTCATGTGAATAAAGAGCTAGTAGTGTATCACAGGAACGATGTTTCCCAAGCACATGTTGACTGTGTGTTACTAAATCGTTTCCTTCGAAGTAATTCATAATGTTCGAACACAATATATGTTCTAAATTCCTGCTGCATATCGACGTTAACCTAATGGGCCTGTAATTTAGTGGATTACTCCTACTACCTTTCTTGAATACTGATGTGACCTGTGCAACTTTCCTGCCTTTGGGTACGGTTCTTTCATCGAGCTAACGGTTGTATATGATTGTTAAGAATGGAGCTAATAGATCAGCTTACTCCGAAAGAAACATAACTGGTATACAGACTGGGCCAGAAGACTTGCTTTTATTAAGTGATTGAAGTTGATCCACTACACCGAGGATATTTACTTCTATGTTACTCATGTTGGCAGCTGTTCTCGATTCGAATTCTGGAATATTTACTTCGTATTCTTTTGTGAAGGTATTTCGGAAGACTGTGTTTAGTAACTCTGTTTGGCAGCACTGTCTTCGACAGTATCTCCATTTGCTATCGCGCAGAGAAGGCAATGATTGTTTCTTGCCGCAAACATACTTCACATCTGACCAGAATCACTTTGGACTTTCTGCCAGGTTTCGAGACAAAGTTTCGTTGTGGAAACTGTTATAGGCATCTCACATTTAAGTCCACGCTGAATTTCGAGCTTCTGTAAAATTGTAAATCTTGGAAATTTTGCGTCTGTTTAAATTTGCCATGTTTCTTTCGTTGTTTCTGCAATAGTGTTCTAACCCGTTTTGTGTACCAAGGAGGATCAGCTCCATCGTTTGTTAATTTATTTGTTATAAACCTGTCAATTGCTGCCGATGCTATTTCTTGATTTTAAGCCAGATGTGGTCTACACTTATATTATTAATTTGGAATGAGTGGAGATTGTCTCTCAGGAAGGCGTCAAGTGAATTTTTACCTGCTTTGTTGAATAGGTATATTTTTCGCTTAATTTTCGAGGATTTGGGGATTACAATATTCAGTTTCGCTACGACAACCCTGTCCTCAGTAATCCCTGAATCGGTTTTGATGCTCGTTATTAACTCAGGATTATTTGTTGCTAAGAGGTCAAGTGTGTTTTCACAACTATTCACGTGGTCTCATGAACTAACTGCTCGAAATAATTTTCAGAAAATTTGATTAGGACAATTTCCTCTGGAATAAAACTCGTATTTTCCACAAACATATTGAGGGTAAATTAAAGTTATCACAAACCATTATCGTATGAGTCGGGTAAGTGTTTGAAATCAAATTCAAGTTTTCTTTGAACATTTCAGCAACTGTATAATCTGAACCGGGAGGTCGCTAAAAGGATCCAGTTATTATTTTATTCCGGTTGCCAACAATGACCTCTTCCCAAACTAACTCACAGGAAGTATCTACTTCAATTTCGCGACAAAATAAAATACTTCTGACAGCAACAAACACGCCACCGGACCCGTGTTTAGCCTATTTTTTCGGAACACCATTAGGTTCTTCGCAATAATTTCGCGGAGCTTATATCCGGCCTTAGCCAGCTTTCAGTGCTTATAACGATTTGAGCATCTGTGTTATCTATTAGCGCTTGCAGTTCTATTACTTCCCCAACACAGCTACAACAATTTACAACTGTTGTACCAATGGTTCCTGCATCTATGTCCTTCCTGTGTTCAGCGTGCACCCTTTGTCCCTTGAAACCATCTTGTTTTCCCGAGACCCTCTAACCTAAAACACCGCCCAGTCCATGCCACATAGCCCCTGCTACCTGTGTGGCCGCCTTCTGCTTATTGAGGACACCTGACCTCTTTAGCAGAACCCAAAACCCAACCACCCTTTGGCGTAAGTCGTGGAATCTGCAGCCTACACGGTCGCAGAACCGTAGGAGCCTCTGATTCAGACCCTTCACTCGGCTCTGTACCAGAAGTCCGCAATCGGTTCTGTCGACTATGCTGCAAACGGTCACCTCTGCTTTCATCTTGCAAGCAAGACTGTCAGCCTTTACCACTTCTGTTAGCCGCTCGAAACTAGAGAGACTCTCTTCTGATCCAAAGTGACACACATCATTGGTACCGACGTGAGCAACCACCTGCAGTTGGCTGCACCCTGTGCTCATCATGGCATCTGCGAGGACCCTTTCAACATCTGGAATGACTCCACCCGGTATGCACATGGAGTGCACATTGGTTTTCTTATCCTCCTTGTCAGCCAAGACCCTGAGCGGCCCCATAAGGCGCCTAACGTTCGAGCTAACAACTACCAATAATCCCACCCTCTACGACTGCTCGGATCTTGCAGGCTGAGTGGTTTCCTGTGATACAGGACAGGCGACAGCATCTGGCTCAACGACAGTGTAAACCGCAGGCAGCACCTGGAACCTGTTTGTCAGACAGACTGGGGAGGCCTTACGTGCGGCCGCCTGGGAAGTCTTTCTCCGCCTGCTACGTCCTGGGGCGACCTCCCACTCGACCACTGGTGAGGGGTCAGCCTCAGTTGGTCACGGTGAGGACTGTGCTGGACGTCCGTTGGATCCCCACGGCCGGCCCACAACAGAGGTGGCCATCCACTGCAGCCTCAAGCTGTGTAACCGAAGCCATCACAGCCTTAAGCTGAGAGCGAAGTATCACCAACTCGGCTTGCAGCCCCACACAACAATCGCAGTCCCTGTCCATACCAAAGACCGAGGAAAAGTAAACGATGCAGATAAACGGACTATCGGCAGGTGCTCCGCAAATCTACTGTAGACCCTGACGAAAACGCACGAACTGTGACTAGTAATATGCAGATATTCAGAAACCTAACTACCGAAGCACTCAGGTGAAACTAAATAATTTGTCCCTGATTAGGAACTTTTAATAGTCACAAAATCGGTTTACTTTGTGACACAAACGAAAACGCGAGAACTGTGACTATTAGATATTAAAATTTAACGCAGAAGCCCAAACTAAACTATTAATCAGTTACTTCCCTGTTGCTGCGTCTGTCGGATATGGCGAGAAGAATTTGACACAGCACTGGAAGATCTAAGTCGACACATGGACCATGGAGTTGACAAAATTCTGTGTGTGCTTCTAACATCCTCCGGAGAGTCAGCCATGACTTAACTACTCCATCTCCTATGGAAGAAGTATGAGACAGAGAAAATAACTTCACACTTCTAGAACAATTTAATAATTCCAATCCCAAAGGCTGCAGGTGCTGAAAGGTGTGAATGTTACCGTATAATCGGCTTAATAACACACACTTGCAAAATATTGACACAAATTATTTAGAGAAGAATGGAGAAACTAGTAGATGTCGACCTCGGGAAATATCAGATTGGTTTCCGCAGATGTCTAGGAACAGGCGAGGTAATACTTACTCTATGACTTACCTTAGAATACAGGTTAAGGGAATGCCAAATTTTGTTTATAGCTCCTGTATACTTAAAAAATGCTTTTGTCAGTGTTGGCTGTCATATACTCTTTGAAATTCTGAAGGTAATGGAGGTAAACTAGAGGGACCCAGGGCTTATTACAGCTTGCACAGAAACCAAATGGCAGTAGATGTATATAAAAGGGAAACAGTGGCAGAGAAAGGGAGGAGACAGCGTTGTAGCATATCCCTGGGGTTATTCAATCCGTACGTTAAGGAGACTGTGAATGAAATCAAGGAGAAATTTGTTGAAGGACTTACAGTTCAGGGAGAAAAAGTTCGAGGTTTGCTGTGAAATTTTGCCGGAGACGGGAAAGGTCTTGGAAAAGCAATTGAATGGATGGGCAATGTGTTAGAAGTTCGATGTAAGATGAACATCAAGAAAAGCAACACAAGTGTAATGGAATGCATGAGAATTAATTCAGGGCATGCTGAGGGAAGTAGGAACTGAGTTACTTAGGGTAGTAGATGACTTTTACTATTATGGCAGTGATATAACAGATTATGACCAAAGAAGGAAGGATATGAAATATATACCGGCAATGTTATTAAAGGGTGTCTGAAGAAGAGAAATTTGTTAATACCGATTGTAGATTTAAATGCTGAAAGTCTCTTCTGATAGTTTTTGTCTGGAATGTAGCCATGTACTAAAATGAACCGTGGACATAAACTGTTCACACAAGAAGGGAATAGCGCCTTTGAAATGTGTCACTGTAGCATAACGCTGAACATTAAATGGGTAGATCACGTAACTAATGAGGAAGTACTGAACATAAATTGGGAGAAAAGAAATATGTGTCATAACTTGACTAAAAGGAGGAAGAGCTTGACAGGACATATTCTGAAAGGTTGAGTAAAAATTAGTGAAGGAAACCAAGAGATGAATACGGTAACCAAGTATGTAAGTTGCAGTGGTTGTTCGAAGATGCAGGCGCTTGCCCAAAATAGAGTACCGTGGAAACCCACATCAAACGAGTTTTCGGACTGTAGACCGCAACAGCAACAATTTTGCCTATGCATTTACGTTCATACAGAACACCACAAGCCACCTTATGGTGGGCCGTACCATGCACCATTACCAGATATTTCATGTAATATTCCATTTGCAAACTGAGCTGGGGAAAAAAAGACTATCAATGTGCCTCTGTACGAGCCCTAATTTATCTTGTCTTCGCGGTCCGTACGCGTAATGCACATTTGTGGCAGTAGAATCGTTCTCAGTCAGTTGTAAATGTCTGTTCTCTAAATTGTCTCGTAAGTGTTTGGTGAAAAGAACGTCGTTTTCCCTTAGGAATTCCCATTGCGTTTCAAAACATCTCTGTAACACTTGCCAGTTGATCGAATCTACCGACAACAAATCTAGCAGCAAGGCTCTGGACTTCTTCGATGATTTCGTTTAATGCGACCAGCTGAGTTTCCCAAACACTCGAGCAATACTCAAGAACTGGTCACTCTTCTGTTCCACTCACAGTCTCCTTTCTAGAAGAGCTACGCTTTTCTGATACTGTCTCAGTAAACAAAAGCCTTCCCTACTGCAGTCCTTAAATGCTTGTTATATTTCATTTCTCCTTGCAACAATTCGCCTACATATTTAATCCACGTGATTGTGTCAAGAAGGTCAACATAAATTCCAGTTTAATTTAATTGAACTTATTGCAAAGATTTTTAGACCTGTTATCTGGAAACTCTAACAGGTAGTACATATTCGTTAATCATGGTGACACACAACGTTTTAAGTTACGTAGGTAGTAGCAAATCATGTTGACAGCAATCTTCGGTGATACTAATGTAGAAATAAAGCTGGACATTTCAATAATAATAATCAGTTTAAATAATCAACATTAAATAAAGGGTATTAACTGAGGATCCAAGTGAATGACTTCCATCTTATATTAAAATAAGTTACTAGCAGAATCGGAAGGGCTTGAGGTTTTTCCATTAACTCCAACTTTACTTACTTCTAAACCTATTCTTGCTACACTATTCTATATCGCTAACAGTGGTATGTGTGTGTCTCGGCAGTCCTCGATTCTACGCATACCCATGTGGGTGGCCTTTGCATTCTCTCTCTTCATTCCTTTTTACTTTTCTGTTATTGTTTGCATATCGCAGTCTGTCTGCAGTCTCTCTGTACCTGAAAAAAAAGAGACTCTCAGAACGACATGACCAGCTGAACCTTCCTCTCCACATTCACAGACTGATGTGTTGCTACGTCCCAGTCGAAGCACATGGTTTAGGTATGGATCGCGACCTGTTAACAGCTGCATCATACCTCGAGTAGGCGCAGCGTCGCACAGTTTGAGCCTGTTCCTAGTGCTTGGTAATACGCTATAAACACGCCTTGCCGTACTGCTAGTGTCCCAGTCAGACTACCAATCATCTAAATTCTGGGCTCTTAAGTGTCGTTTATTAATAACCTGTGTTCCGGTTCCAAATGGTTCAAATGGCTCTGTGCACTACGGGACTTAACATCTCAAGTCATCAGTCCCCTTGAACTTAGAAACTACTTAAAACTAAGTAACCTAAGGACATCACACACATCCATGCCCGATGCAGCATTCGAACCTGCGACCGTAACGGTCGCGTGGTTCCAGACTGAAGCGCCTAGAACCGCTCGGCCACTATGTGTTCCTGTGATTTCATACACATGATCATATTGCTCACAATCCGTCCAAAAGATTGCTGACCTGTAACGTAGTACGATATCCATCCGGCATATCCCGAGGATTACCAGTAAACCTTCGACCGGTACAAAAGCCCCCTGTGATCCTCAGAATATGCTCCGCTGAATTCGTCTCATATTGTTTTGTAGCTGCCTAATCTAAGACGAGGTGCCCAGCCGCTGGCAGCGAAGTTGACTATGGCGTTGAAGATAGCTTCGTAGTATCATCGCACCACACGCAACGGTAATTTATCGTCAGCACTGCCGGCACGGACAATCATGTGTATAATTATGGCCACTTTCTGAGTAACAGATTTTACGTGTTCTACAATGTTTCTTTTCTCGTTTAGAAGAGTGCCTAAATATTTATAAACAGTGCTGCCTTAAACAAATATTCCTTCAAACGTCAGATACCGATTTCTGGCAAGAGAAAGCCTTCCTTTCTCAAACATGTATGTGGTTTTATAAACACCTACACTTAGTTTGTTCCTCTTACAACAATGCTGCATCCGAATAAGCACATGTTTCATCTTTTCCTCCAGTCTCCCCCTGGAGTATAGAAACAACTACTAGAATGTCATCTGGTTATGCAACAACAGCTACAATAACATATAACCCGTATAGTAGATGTAATATGGGTTCAGTACCAAGATCCCAGAACAGTGGACCACTTATGGAGCCTTGAGGACAGCCTTGGTAACCTTTTTGATTAGCTTTCACTACTCCTCAAGCCATGGACGCTACAGTAATTTAAAAAGCCCTTGTACACACATTTTCGGACCCTGAGAGCTATAAGGCATACGAAAGTCGCAGGCCACCAAAGACTGTCGAATTCTCCTGCAGTGTCAGTCATTGGCGTGACTGCAAACTTCGCTGTCGAATTTTCTACACTCTGAAGAAATCTATTAATCGCTTCACCTATAGACTTTTCTGAAGCCATATTGCCACTGGTTGAGACGCAAGAGCTCTCTGCGCGCCTGCAACCGTTCACAGAGCAGACGTTGCTGAACTTTGGCCGAGACGTTTAATAAGCAAACAGGTCCATTGCTTTTCGGTGATGCCTCTTTTTTATCGTTCCTTTTTCGTTCATTACTGGTTTAGCTGGTTTCGATATTTCCCGGATCCTACCTATTCGTAAAGCCTCGTATAGGAATGCTGTTAAATCTAGCACTATCTGTGGACCTACCATCGGCACGGCTTCAGAGTATACGCCATCCAGACCCGGTACGTTTGCAGTTTTGAGCTTCTTAATTGCGACAGCAATTTCTTCTTGACCAGACCGTATCACCAACATCTGATTATCACATTCGTTATTTACTGCATTTATAAGTTGTGCGTGTATCTCAGCGTCTGTGTTATCGTCAGGAGGCAGGGCAGTTTGCAGATATTCTGGTGACTCTCTCCGTCCTGTCGTCATTGAGCTATCCACCTTACGAATTGCGGACATGATAGTAGTTCCCGTAACCTTTTCAGTCAACAATTTATTCAGTCTTTGGCAGATGTCAAATTGCAGGTGTATTCCTTTAGTTTCCTGAAGCAAAGTTTTGAAGCGCGTCTTAATAGGCCTGTATTCATGGAGCCTACTACAGCACTCCGATTGCCCTAGAGCATGTTCTTTCTTCTTCTCAATCGTACCCTTCACCTCAGAGTGGAAAGTTCAAGGCTCTAAGGGATCGTAGTCTGATTGTTTACCTTTTTCCTAGGAATATAAATGTCCTGTGCTCATTGCAAGAGTTCAGTTAGTAAGTGAGCACCCAAATCTACATGAACCGGAAGAGATTCTATTCTAAATACTCCGAGGTAGACAAGTAAGCCATCTCAATCAGATTTTGTGATGCCTAACTCAATTCTGTTTTCCTCAGCTTGTCTTCTGTATTATTGTCATTTCCCTCTTCGACGATAATTGTATTATGGCCACTGTATGTTAGGTACTGGAGCACTTGTCAACTATTAATATTAGCTGCTGACACGCGGTTTGCTAAAGTGACATCTATGTTAGTAACTACACCAGCTTATTGTTCGAATGTACTCGACTGGTCTTCCAGATTTAAAACAATGAGCTGTAGTTCCTGTATTGCTTCCTTTAGTACATCCCCTCGTTCATCAGTTTGCCTACTGTGCCACAGAAATGATTATGCATCTGTTGTCACAAGGAGACACGCAACTTGTCTATATAGAGAAACCGCTTTGACTTTACCTATATATGGTACGATAGGGTGAGAGTAATGCATGCTTACTACAACCCACTTTGTCTGCAGTCCTTCACTTCTATTGTGACTCTGTGCTTGTCCAACAGCGTTGCCACCTTGGGTCACTCTGTATTTCCATTTGTAACGACCGTGGCAGTCATTCCCTCATTGTGGCCAGTACCTGTTACTATATCCGCACGAAAATGTGGGAGCTCATTCTTTCTACAGTATGGTTCTTGCAAACAAAACATATTAACACTCAGCTGGTCAGTTAGTTTTCGTATTTCAGTCATTGTCAATTTACATCGAGCAGCATTTATCTGTACTATGTTTATCCTTTTACGTGTTTCGATTGCCAACAAAGCCCTTCGGAGAAGGAAGGCGTGGTTCAAAGATAAAGCGTCCAAACCCTTATATAAAATCCACGTATTAATGCTCAGTGTCGAATGGTACTTTTACTCTCTTAAACGCCTGTCGAAGGAGGCCACATAATTATTGAAAATCAATGCATATGTTATTTACTCTCAAAAGAATTCTGTGTAGTGCATCTGGTGTAGGATACGTAATAGATTTTCCCTTCTGATGCCCAACTCTGAAAATATGTCTTTGAGCAGCCTGTAACATACTGGGAGCCTCCAAACTACTTAATAAGACATTCACTTCTAAATTGTTATCAGATTTGTATGTGTGTAATTGAAAATCATTTTAGGAGGACTCGAAATATTGGAAATAATTTTTTGTATTTCATAGGAGTACCTGATTTTCACTGCACTTTACTGTTTTGCGATTGTTGTACTCGTTAGTGTTACTGCTAGAGACGCCTTGTGGAACAACTGCAGAACTGTTTTCTTGTTTTCTGGTGCAGAGCGCTTGCGTGGGTTGTAGGCAGACCAGGACTTTTTGTGCCGGATAGGGTGTGACCCATACAGGCGGAACGCCGTGACATGCCAGAGGTGCATGAACTTCTGTGTATGACTAACTGCCCATTCTTCAGCAGGAACCGAAACCAGAAACGATAGCGATAGTGCACTTTGAGGTCTGGATTTACTTTGAGGTCTGGATTTAAGTCGACTTTCAATCGCATCCCAATGAGTTATTGGTTATAAGTGGAACATGGCGCTGGCCAATCAATTTCTAGGACGTTATATAAAATGCCTAAAAAGACAAGTCATTGTAGAAAGACAGGAGATACTGGACTCGTTTGATGAAAGAAGGAAATGTGAAAATGCAGCAGACGAAGAAGCAAACAGGAAACATATACTGTCTGCAAACCTCTATTTTTCTTTACTCCCCCGTAGTGGGGATCCAAAACACTCGGGCAGTATTCAGGAATTTGTCGCACTACTGTTCTATATACAGTCCTCTTTGTAGATGAACTACACTTTCCTAAGACTCTCCCAGTAAGCAGAAACCACTCCTGCTACTGTTCTCATGTGCTCGTTTCACTTCATATCGCTTTACCACTTTACGCCTAGAAATTAATCCCCTTGACTGTGTATACGAAAATTACAGTATTGTCTTTTTTTTCCCTTTCATCTGCATTAAGATATATCTCTTTACATTTAGAGCAAGTTACCCTACATCACACTAAAAGGAAATTCTAAGCCATCGTATACCCATGTACAGTCACAAAACGACGATACAGTCCTCTTACCTCTTACACTAAAAGGTCACCTCAAACCTTAGCAGACTTCTCCCCACCCTATCCGTTGTTGTCCACAAATCATTGCCTCACAGACACTGCTTTATGACATGGTTTTTTGTCATCCTTACATAAACAATCATGGTCTCCATATGTATCTCTACTGTAGACAGTACATTATGCCGTAAAATGTGTTATTCTTCAGCGTTTAAAGCTTAATAATTGCAACAATTGGAGCACACCATAACCAAGGAAAACACCCCAATTCCGTGACACCACATCCTTAGTTCTTCATTTTTGGCGATATACAGGGTGAGTCACTAATTATTGCACCTAGAATAACTCCGAAAGTATGATGGTAGCTGAGATGACCCTGGGACAAAAGAAGTATAGGACAACGGGGGCCATAACATGACGTTGATTTTTTGATGCTAGATGGGGTCGCGTCAGAGATAATAAGGTCAACGTTGTTTCTTTACATGGGATGCCATAGTTTGGTACTAATTATGTGATAGTGGCTATCGAGACGAATCCAATGACGTGTAACAGCGATAGCCGGCCGATGTGGCCTCGCGGATATAGGCGCTTCAGTCTGGAACCGCGCGACTGCTTATGTTGCAGGTTCGAATCCTGCCTCGCGCATGGGTGTGTGTGACGTCCTTAGGTTAGTTAGGTTTAAGTAGTTCTATGGTAAGAATGGAGGAGACATAACGAAATGCTTCAATTAAAAGTGGCGTAAGGGAGGTGATGCTGTCTTTCGCCCATACTACTCACTGTCTACATCGTAGAACCCATGACGGAAATGGAAGCAAGTTTCCAAAGTGTGCTCAAAATTCACAGTAAGAAATTACCACTGATACGATTCGCTGGTGCCATTGCTATCGTTGGTTGAAATGAATTACAGGATCTATTGAAAGAAGTGAATAGTGTTATGAGTACAGAATAAGTACTGAGAGTAAACCAAAGAGAGACGAAAATAATTAGAGGTAGACGAGAAACAGAACAGCGCGAAAACATCACAACTTGGGATCAAGAAGTACACGAAGTTAAGAGACTTTGTTATCTTAGAAGCAAAACGACCCATCAACCCATCTTGGACGAGGCAAGAAGGACATATAAAGCAGAGTAGCACAGGAAAAGGAGGCGTTCCTGGACAAAAGAAATCAACTGGTAACAAACGTATGTCGTAAGTTGAGTACGAAATTAATGAGGATGTACGTTTGTAGCACCGCATGGTACAGAAGTGAATTATTTCCTGTGAGGAAACCGAAAAGGAAGAGAATCCAAGTTTTCGCGACGTGTGCGATAGAAGAATGTTGGAAAGTAGGTGGAATGATAAGGAATGAGGAAATTCACATCTACATCTGCATCTACGGGATTAATCTGCTATTCACAGTAAAGTGATTGGCAGAGGGCTCAGCGAACCACCTTCAGGCTGTCTCTATACCGTTCCACTCCCAGGCGGCACTCAAGAAAAACGAGCACTCAAATTTTTCTGTGTGAGCCCTGATTTCTCTTGTTTTATCGTCATGATCATTTGTCCCTATGTAAGTTAGTGCCAACGGAATGTTTTCGCAATCGGTGCAAAAAACTGGTGATTGAAATTTCATGAGGAGATCCCGTCGCAACGATGAACGCCTTTGTTTTAGTGATTTTCATCTCAATTCACGTATCATATCTGAGGCACTATCTCCGCTATTTCGCCATAATACAAAACGAGCTACCCTTCTTTGTACTTTTCCGATGTCATCCGTCAGTCCCACTTGATGCGGATGCCACACCGCACAGCAATACTCCAGAATATGGCGGACAAGCGTGATGTAAGCAATCTCTTCAGTACACCTTTTGCACGTTCCACGTGTTCTGCCAATGAATCGCAGCCTTTGGTTTGCTCTACCCACAATATTATCTAGGTGATCGTTCCAATTTAGGTTATTTGTAATTGCAGGCCCTAAGTATTTAGTTGAATTTACAACCTTCAGATTCGTGTGACTTACAGCGTAATCGAAATTTAGCTGATTTCTTTCAGTACTCATGTGAATAACTTCACACTTTTCTTTATTCAGGGTCACTTTTCGCACCATACAGATATCTTATGTAAATCATTTTGCAAGTCGCTTTGATCATCTGATAACTTTACAAGAGGTAAATTACAGCATCAACTGCAAACAGTCTAAGTAGGCCACTCAAATTGTCTCCTATGCGGTTAATATACATCAGGAACAATAGAGGGCCTATAACACTTCCTTGAGGAACGCCGGATATTACTTCTGTTTTACTCGATGACTTTCCGTCTATTACTACGAACAGTGACCTTTCTGACAGGAAATTACGAATTCAGGCACACAACTGAGGCGATACTCCGTAGGCAAGCAGTTTGGTTAGAAGACGCTTGTGAGGAACGGTGTCGAAAGCCTTCTGGAAATCTAAAAGTATGGAACCAATTGACATCCCCTATCGATAGCACTTATTACTTCATGAGTGTAAAGAGCTAGCAGCGTTTCACAAGAACGATATTTCCTGAAGACGTGCTGACTATGTGTCAATAAATCGTTTTCTTCGAGGTACTTCATAATGTTCGAATACAGTATATGTTCCAAAACCCTACTCCAAATCGACGTTAGTGATATATGCCTGTAATCCAGCGGATTACTCCTACTTCCCATTTTGGGTATTGGTGTGACTTGAGGAATTTTCCAGTCTTTAGGTACGGATCTTCCTGTGAGCGAGTGATTGTATATAATTGCTACATATGGTGCTATTTTATCAGCATACTCTGAGAGGAACCTGTCTGGTATACAATCTGGACCAAAGGGCTTGCCTTTATTAAGTGATTTAAGCTGCTTTGTTTCACCGAGGATATCTACTTCTATGTTTCTCATCTTGTCAGTTGCTCTTGATTGGAAGTCAGGAATATTTATTTCGTCTTCTTTGGTGAAGGAGTTTCGGAAAACCGTATTTATTAACTCTGCTTTAGTGGCACTATCATCAGTGACTTCACCGTTGTTATCGCGCAGTGAAGGTATTGATTGCGGTCTGTCACTGGTGTTCTTTATGTATGACCAGAATCTCGTTGCGTTTTCTGCCAGATTTCGAGACATAATTTCGTTGTGGAAATTATTAAAAGCATCTCGCATTGAAGTAGGCGCCATATTTCGAACTTCTGTAAAACTTTGCCAATCTTTTTTTGTTGCTTCTGCAATAACGATCTGACCCATTTTGTGTACCATGGGGGATCAATACCATCACTTTTTGTTTTATGTGGTATATATCTTTCAATTGCTGTCGATACTATCTCTTTGAAAACAATCCTCGCATTTTCTATACTTACATGATCAGATCGGAAGAGGTGAAGACTGTCTCTTCAAAAGGTGTTAGTGCATTTTTATCAGCTTTTTTAAACAGATATACTGTGCGTTTCTTTTTCTCCGCGAAATAGAGGAAGAAGGGGACATAAGGAAAACGCTGACAAAAGGAGGGGACAGAATGGTAGGACACGTTTCGAGACATAAGGAAACAAATTCCATGGTGCTAATACAACAAATAATTGAGAATATGTGCTGAATATGTTTCTCTGAGATGAAGAGATTGGTACAAGAGAAGAAATCGCGGTGAACCGCCACAAACCAGTCAGTAGAATGATGGACAATGGAATAAGAAGATAACTGGTACGAGCTTAGGACTCCACGAGTATTTTCAGTTTCAGTAAAAACTGCTGCATAAATTAAATTACTGAAATCAATACGATGTAAAAGGTTTAATCTTCTAAGTGGGCATGGCGGATATATCCGGCCCTTGGCACGTTCGCTCTCAGTTCAACGAATATATCGGACCACAGCAACCTGTCGCTTGTAGCTAATGGGAATGATAAATTCAAAGCCGAGACATACTATGACGTTATTACTAAAGTTTCATCCTACATCAGTTAAAATAATGCATTCTCAAAGTTTTAACGATTTTCAATGTTTTTACGGCCATGGACACAAATTATGGCAGCTCCTGAAGAAAAAACTGCTTTTCGAGTTGTTTTGGAGTTCGCTAACGATTTTCATGGAAAGAATTATTGAATTTACCTCTACACCTGGTATATTAGTTCAGATTACGGTGACCAACAGACGAGGAAGCAAGCGGTGTTTTCGACACAATGTAGGAAAACAAAAACGAGTTCCTTTACGTCACTGAATATGAAAAATTGAAGGAGGGTAACTATTTGACAGCGTACGTCAGCTAGCAGAAATTAGTAAAACAGAACAGCAAAAGAGATGTCGTGATGGTCAGCACGTTTCGTGACAATGCATTGCATGAAGCAAATTCTAAATTTTTTTGCATTTGTGGTAAATATATGAGACGCGTGGCTAGAAGTACATCACAGTTGCAAAACTATCAAGTGGCCAGGAGCAGCCTGAAAAAAGTTATCAGACCATCACAGACGTTAAGTGCGGGGTTGTTTTTCCAATTATCTTGTATTAGGTTCAGGGTAGGGTATGGGGTACCTGCAACATGCACACACACTCACAACAGTGTAATTGGGCTAGGGGTTTGCAATGGGATCAAACAGTTCCTCAAACATTATTCCTATATGGGACATATATCTTGAATCTTTTAAGTATATAAGAAGTAGTGACAGCCGCAGTTTAACAGTATTCTATGTTATCAACATATCTGACTGGTAAAAATGCATATCGCCTTTGCTCTGTGGTTATGAAGCCAAATTTTGCAATAATCAGTAAGCATAAAGCTGTATTTAAGATAGCTGAAGTCAATACCCTCTCATGTGATTTACTGTACTGTAATTCTAACACACCCCACGTCTACCATAATCCATGTGTTTCAGTGCATATAAGAGGTGACCTTCACTGATAGTATTTTACTGACATAAGTCTGTCTGGGTATATTTGGAAGACGAGGAGGAAATGATCCTGCAAATACTTTGTAGATACTTTTGGCAGTGAGAGTGAATCTAAATCATCGTTGGACACCAAAGAAACCAAGTCGTGTGGTAGGACAAGAAAAGAAATATTCTTGTACAAAATCTTTATTAATTATTGGATAGACATACATAAGAAATGTGAAAATAACTGAACACGAAAGGGCAATACGGGATGTCTGCATTAACTGTAAATTCTGATGGAAAGTGGCCAAACACTGGTGTACACGCAGCTAATGATAGAATCGAGGGTGTCTCTACATTAGTGGATATACGGGAGATTTGTTTTTAAACTTTCCTTATCAGATGAAGTAGCTTAAAGTAAGGTTCGTTATATTGTATCAACATGCTGTGGACTGGACATTGTGCATTTTATTATTCCACAAGTATTAAGACAAAAGTACCATAAACTGCTATTGTTTCCAAAAATAATTTTATTTTGCAGGTCTTAATAAAAAGAAGAAAGGTAGAAAATAGACTTAACCCTTTCCCTATTAAAGAAACTAACTCTTCAAATCTAGTTAACGAGAAAACTGAAAATGGAAGAGATCGACATAAGAAAAACAAAAGCGAAAAGTGGAAGATTTGGCGGAAACATTTCCCATGAAGGAAAACTATAAACTGCTACTCAAAAAAGCAAGGCTTACAAATTACTTTAATTTTTTGAATCTCTGCATATTAGTCTAATTCATTAGACACAGTTCCTGAGTTTTCGTGAGTCAGTCAGTCGGCAGTTGATGGTTGGAGTGCTGACTCATTATCTGAGTATCCAGTTATGCTGGCAACTGATGTGATATATATAAGGATCATAAAAACCTATACCACATCAACAACAGCCTGAAGATGGCGCATTGAAGCGCTGAAACTGGTTGTAACAAAATAAAATAAAATCATAAGGACGGCTGTAGGTGTTTTATTTTGTCGCAATAGTAAACGGCCGTCTTCCCAAAGACCTCCTGCCAATAGCATGGATATACAAAAACAATATTCCGCATGTCGTTAGCCATATGTCTACATCCTGTCCTCGGACATCCATTATGTATAATGGCGTTCGTTGGACACATTTTACTTTAAACTCGCTTGCCCGGTGTCGGCGGATAAACACGGTACTACAGTGGCTATGTTATTCCGAATTACAGTGAAAAATTCCCTCGGACAAGCATGCATGTCCTAAGGAACAGGCACTTCGACGACTACAGCCGTTATGAAATGCAAGAAATTTATTCACAGTTGCGAATATGGACAACCATCAGCTGTATAATAGAATGACGACAGTGAAAGCCTCTACCTGACCGGAACTCAAAACCGGATTTCCGGCTTATCGCGAACGGTCACCTTATCGTTTGACTATCCGAGCAGAACTCATGGTCAGGCCCTAACTACGATAGATCGTGAGCCACATGTCTAAATCCTGTACCCGTACGTCCACTATGTACGAGGGTCAGTCAATAATTAAAGAGACAAAATGGTCTGGGGAAAAACTGTTAGTAGGGCAAGTTTGATACTTTCGTGGCTACGACTTGGTATCACTAGGATGAGTCCTGATCAGCTGATGTATAAAAATTGTTTTGTTTATAACGTCAAAAGTACATCTCAAGATGGCGAGTACGCTTCAAACGTTCTCCTAAGTTGAACAACGTTCACTTACTCGTTTTCTTTCTTGCTGAAGGCGAGAAACAAGAGAATATAGACTGTAGACTGTCTTAAGTTTATGATGAGCGTTGTATAAATCGATAAAATTTTTACAAGTGTGTAGAGCAGTTCAAAACTTTTCTCGACTCAGTGACCGGCCAACACCGGTCTGGCCGACCTGTTGCAGTTTCCACTCCCTCACTTGAAAGTCGAATTGATGACATTATTCGTGCCGACCGCCCTTGTGACCGGGAAATGATAGTTGATAAGGTTAAAGTTTGTGCTGACACAGTTCATAACATCACCTGTAACAAGCCGAAGTACCGCAAAACATGTGCAAAATGGGTCCCAAAGGAGTAGACGCGGCTGCACTAGGAAACTAGGTTGAGAGTTTGCACAGAGCTAAAGGAACGTTATGAACGAAAAGGTGAGCACTTCTTCAGCAAACGTTTAACTTTTGATGAAACTTGAGTTCACTATTATGAGCCACAATCAAAAAGACAAAGCATCAAGTGGAAGCACACCAACTCACAAGTTAAGAAAAAATTCAAAGCCAAGCATCTGCAGGAAAAGTCACGTTGACGTTGTTTTGGAATACTGAAGGTCAAGTTTCTTGTGATTATCTCGAAGAGCAGCGTAGAATGAATAGCCAATATTACTCCTATTTGCTTTTAAACAAGATGAAGCCAGCCATGAGAGAGAGACGTCGTGGATCTGAGAGGAGAGGTGTGATTCACCAGCAAGACAACGCAAGTCCTCATATTGCTCATCTAGCCCGTGAAACCATCGACAGAATGGGCTGGGAAGTACAGCCTTACAGTCCTCATTTAGCACCTAGTGATTCCCATTTATTTAGTGCACTAAAGGAGGCATTACGTGGGAAGAGGTTGCAGGACAACGAGGACGTGAAAAATTTTATCGGAAATTGGTTCAAACATCAAGATAAAGAGTTCTTTGCAGCCGGAATAGAAATCCTTGTAGCCCGTTGGAATAAGTGCATAAATGTTCAACGGTAATATGTTGAAATGTAGGAAAGGTATTGGTTTGTAAAAATAAACGTTTTTTTTTTATTTTTCTCCAGACCAATTTGTCTCTTTTGTCATTGAATGACCCTCGAATATTCCCATACAGAGGAGGCATTTTCCTTGAAAGTCAGCTGCTTCGTGCCGGCGGATAAATGCGATACTGCAGTGCTTGTGTAATCCCCAATTACGATGTAAAGTTCCTTCGGACTAGCGCGCATCCATGTCCGAAGATACTCGAACTGCGGCGACTACAGCCGTTATAAAATACACGAAATACGTTTGCAGTATATTCTCGGCAACAAATAGGTTCAATGGCGGTCTGGAAGTCAAGATGCACTCACATCAAATACTGGTACCCTTATTGAAGCATTACAACGTATTACAACCATGTAACCATGATCCCTTAATCGGAACAGCATTACGACCTAATATAGGAAGAACGTAACGGACTGCTGGTAATAAGCTCCTGATTCGGCTACATACCTAGCTGTAATAGAAATAATGAAAGTAGATCCATGGCACGATAGACAGAAGATATATACTTGCATAGCTCTGAGCCCAGGTGATCCCATCGTTCGACAGAACTTTACAAACCACGAAATTGTCAGCGGAATTTGAGGGTAACTTTAACGTCTACATCTGCACTTCAGCTACATTATATTGTGTGGCAGAGGGTAGTTATGGTATATACATAACTTTTTAATAATCCTGCCTGATAATGGTCCGACTGATGAACAATACTCAAGAAATGCCGAACGAGTCTTTTGAAAACCACTTCTCTTGTGGATGAGGTAATTCCCTTCAGATTGTTCCAGGATATCTTAGATACTCCTCTGCTTCTCTGTGACAATTTTTTAATTGGTCTTGCCTCTTTAGTCCATATATGACAGCTATTCTGAGGTATTTTCCGGTTGTTATGGTATCCAATGTTTTATTGCCAAACTCATAACCTATGCGCGTGCAGGAACTTACATTTATTTACTTGCAGTGTCAACTAGACCAATCGTGAACTACAATGAGATTTCCACTCTGCAGCGGAGTTTGTGCTGATATGAAACTTCCTGGCAGATTATGACTGTGTGTCCGACCTAGACTCGAACTCGCAAGGTTCGCAGGAGAGCTTCTGTAAAGTTTGGAAGGTGGGAGACTTTGGAAGGTAGCTCAGATGGTAGAGCAGCTGCCCGCGAAAGGCAAAGGTCCCGAGTTCGAGTCTCGGTCGGGCACACAGTTTTAATCTTCCAGGAAGTTGCAATCGCGAACTGTTGGCATGTCTTTCCGCGTATCGATACGGTTGTCTGTTGTTGCAACCTTCCTGTAGACAACAGCTTCGTCTGACAACCGCCCCGGACAGCTTACGACGTTATCCTCTTCGTCATTTACATACAGAGTATTGCAAACATTAATAGCCCTGTAGAGCTACCCTTGGCTACATCTATCGATTTTTTCCCTTTAAGTTACAACTCTTATTACTGTTTGCTAGAACGTCCTGAAACCAGGCATTTGATATGCTACTCGATAAGCTTTTATCAATGTCGTTTCGCGCAGATTTTTCTAGGGGTTCACTGGAAGGTTGTCTACAAAGTTTCAAATGACTAACACACATGGTTTAATAGTAGTAAAAAAGAAATACTCTATGGAATTACATTTACTTTACGATTGACTTTGTCTCGAATAATCCATTCTCCGCTCATTAAGATCACAGATTCTGTCAGTGAAGCATTCATTCAATTCATTGAATTCTACAATGCTGTTTACAATGTCCTTCTCGATTGAGAGCGCTGCTACTGCTCTTAGCAGCTGCTGACTCACAGCACGAAGCAGAAAACCTTCAGGTCCGCGTCAGACGATGTCGCCGGTATGGTAACAGTCACTTTCACGAGTTTCGTTGTCTGACTACAATATTTCTGCAAATCATTTAAGAATAGGGATTCCAGAAATTTCTAAACTCATTCCTCGTGTTTGATATCAGACCTTTTGTTCTCAGTTTATTGCCTTCAAGGATGGGATTTATTTTGCAAGACGCCTGTAGCAATGTTTGCAGAAAGTGACCTGCATACAACACACACTTTTCGGAATTAAATAAATTTGCAGCTACGACATATCTGGTACATTAAAAGCTTTCAGCAACTTGAGCGACATTGTTATCTCACACATCTTTCGAAAAAGCCGTTATTTAATTCATTTTCCTGTCCATATCTCTGTGCAAGCTGCAGCAGCTCTCTGCATGTGGAAATCATGTCAGATACGTTAGCTCGATTATATTTTTGCAGTCTTCTACCCCTAGTTGTACACACAGTGGTTCAACTATTCATTTTTGTAATTGGCTATACAATGCTGCATGATTGTAAATACAGACAACCAAAATTGAAATGCTGGTGCCTTCATTTCAGACGTTACACTGTTACTGAAATAATTATAGTGGTTTGTCGAGATGGAATCTCAGTTTTCTCCAGGCATTCTACAAGTCACTGTTTTATACACAACTTGCACATTTCTTGATTTAAACTTCCACCTTGAGTAGGAAACATGGCAGACTTTCTTACTCAGTATGTCAATTACACACTGTGAAGAATGTAGGAAAAACTAAGAATCTCACTAAAGTCAACGAAATATCTTCTAACGTCCCTATTTGCCTCTCTGCATAGGTTAAAATCAGATCATGCGTTTCGGCATAAAAGTGAACTACATAGGCATGTTCAAAATGTTTATTCAGAAGAGTCTGTGCACCTGAAAGACGACCACTCATGACACCTGTGCAATTGTAGCTCTGAGAAATAATTATACTCTGATTTCTCTAAGCGATTATCCTAAAGTTTTTGAACTCTTTTCGCGAGGTGTCTTGAATGTCAAAGATCTTGCTACAGATATCACGTTAGAAGAAACATATCTGACTATTATGATAAAAAGTGAAATTGTTGAAATCTCACTGTCGTACCTGCGTTAACTGGTACAGATTCAGTGACAGCAATTTTCTATTTTGCTCTGACATAGTAAACATCCATCATACAAGAAAGAATAAAATTTTGAATATGTTTACATGTGCCTTTGAAAACAGCAGCCTTCTAAAGGTGATCGTTACTTACAGTATCAAGTCCAGCAGTGAAACCTAAATGAAATCTAGAAGACGTTGGGAAATTCCTGGATTTGATGAGTTGCTGCATCCATAATTTCCAAGAAGTGCAAGCTCAGAAACACAATAAACTACAACAGATCACAGAGTGTGTAACGATATTGGTGAATCTGATCATTGTGCCTAGAACCTGTGTATCGGGAGAATGACCGATGCATGCACAGTGACATATGGTCTGGAAGCGGGTTCATTCGGGTACGTAGTTCCAATTTTCATCCACCAGAGAACAGTAGTGCATAGACACATTCAAGAAACAGGTCAAGAGCACGTTTTTGCGAATTATTCTGTTTATTTCCTGAAGCCCTTTTGTTTATTTATCTCTGTACAGTTTTGTATATGCTTTTAGTAGTGTCAGTGATGCGTGAATGTGGTCTAAAGTAAACATGTAGATCACTGCTCTACTGAAGGACGTTGTACGATGGGGAATTTTTTAACATAATATGTCAAGTCAGTTTATGGTAAAAGGAAAGGTAATTCGAGTGCAAATGAAAATAGTCAATAACTTAAAGTATAAACAAAATATCAGAATGCTAAATATTTATTTCGGGAAAAAGTACAGTTCGAAAGCATGTTATTTGTTGATTGGTTGGTCATGAAAAGCGCGGACTAACAAGAGAGAATAATGTTTTTCTATTGGCCTTAAAGAAAACTGACCAATCAGAACAGAGTATTCTTCGTTCCTCATTTCTCTTGGAGATACGGAAAGCTTTCAGCAGTCTAGAGTACTCGGAGCACAACCTTTCAATGGTACAGTCGTGTGTAGTAAGAGCTCCGAAGTAAGTTATAATTTGCCGGTTATCGTTTTGCTACACTCCTCAAAAGTGCTTTAAGGTGAAGGCAATGTGCTTTTTAGAATGTACGGATTTTTAAGCAATTTACTGTATGAGAAAAGACAGTAATTCCTCGTGGCATATTGGGCAGATTGGTGACTAGAAACTTGCGTGCATTAGACACAGAAAACTTAATAGCATGGCGAGCATTTTCATTTAAGAACAATCCGTGCTTAGTGCTTTGTAGATTTCGGGAAGTACGTTAAGATAAACTTGCTAATATGAATGAAAGTATTTTACGCATACTGTGTTAAGGTTAACACGGTCCTAGAAGTGTACGTATACAATATCAATGTTAAGAATATAGCAAAGTTTTGCCAGTACTTCCACCTTTCACTCGAAATTAAGACCTTTTTCCGATTCTTGGAATAGTTACGTTGTATGATGCCCGGTGCGAATTGAAATACCGTAGGATTCCGCACGGCTTTCATACCGCCGATCTGCTGCAGCGAGTTCACTGGTATCTACAGATAAAGGACGGAAGGAGCCGCGCCGCCGCAGTGTCTTCCCACTGGCTGCCTACAAGCTCTATCTAGTTGTTGTGTAAAACCGCTTTCCCTAAAATATTGTGATCTGGACAAATCCGTCATTTTTTCTTTTTGTCTTCTGCGACAAATGTCTGAAATCATCAACACCTCATAACTAAGTACTTTTCTGTCATAGAGGCAGAAGAATGGATGATTTTAAATTTATTTTTATGTTCTGTAGTATTCTGTCAGATGTATAATTCTGGGGGATCCACTGCTCCGCTTGGCACAAGACGAACCGACGCTTGCTCGTACTTTGTTCACTAAACGAGAGTGCGACAGGGCGAAGTGAAGGAAAACAGCATTAACCTGGGTCTCGTTCTCTTCTGCTCTATCTCTTATTGAGGATGATGTTGAACTGAATGTCTCTGGATGTCTGTTTGTGCTATGCGTAATGATTTTTGTAGAAAATCTTCCTCGATCTCGAAGAAGGTCGTAATGCATGATCATAAAACATGTTCCAAATTTCCAGAACCGAACGGATTCAGTGATATAGGCCAATAACTATGTGTGTTTGTTGAAAACGCGGTTGACCTGCCCTTTTTTCCAGCCGCTTAGGGCCTTTCGTTGGCCAACTAACTACGAGAAGTTGCTGTTCAAAGAGGAGCTATGAGCAGTAATCCATTCTTCGGCTGCGTATATTCCTGTGTGTGATCTCTGTTCTAAAGGTACTAGAAATTTGCGTACAGTAAACGTATCCCATGGCTCACCACATGTAAGTTCTCAAAGCTCTGCGTGGTAGTAAGGAACTGGTGCAATTGAAAGTGGGCATTAATGTTAGACTGGAAAAGTTAATTTGAGCTATTGCTTCTTGGATTATTAATTTGTTAGTAAGTTGGCAACACCAGGGATCGTTTCAAATACAGCAGCATTTTGCGAAAAAAAAAAAAATGCTCTGAGCACTATGGGACTTAACTTCTGCGGTCATCAGTCCCCTAGAACACACATCCATGCCCGAGGAACCGGCGACCATTGCGGTAGCGCCGTTCCACACTGTAGCTAATAGAACCGTTCGGCCACCCCAGCCGGCAGAATTTTGCACAAAAGCTACAAAATTCAGAGCTTAGCGCTGTGCGGTGAATAGAGGAACGAGTTCATTGGTATAGAGCCTTCCGACAACATACACCCAAAGTGAAAACTATGGGAACGGCAAAACTGCATGCGTCTCGGAGGGACATATATTCCTCATCAGATGCCTCCCGTATTACAAGCATGGAGATGTCTACCGCCAACAGGATGAAACGGAAAAGTGTATCAACTGCAGAGGCTGATGTTTGTTTCAGTAGACAACATTCTGGCGGCACGATACAATCATCGTCAGTCACTGCAGTGCAGAACTGCAGTACTATGGCGTTAATTTAACGAGTAAAATAAACTGACTTGGGAAAGACAGAATGCAAGTGATGTAACAATACAGTAATTGTCTCGACCTGAAACTACGATATCACCTGTCGGGCTTGAACTGTGACGTATTGGTGTTGTGGAGGGTGACGTCACACGTGTGCGGAGCGTTGGTTTGTTTTCGTTAGGGACGTTTGTATTGTCACCTTATGCTGTGTTTGTAGTCCATATTGGATATATACATAGTGGTGCAAATTTTGATGGAATGAGCATGTTACTGGATCAACCAGTTTAGTTACTTAAGAGAAAGATGAGTTTATGGTGTTCTCCGCTTACGCTCCTAATCAACTAGAGATTAAACGTTATCTTTGGTTGTCTTGGTAACGTGAGTACACAGTGATTACAACTTATGTGAACTTGGCACATAATTTTTTCAAAGGTGAGCCAACCTGTAATGTAATGAAATTAATAACTTAGCGAATACTAATAGTAATATTTCTGAAATAAGGAACGCTGATAGATCGACAATAAAGAAAAATGAATGTCTTCAGAATGTTATGGTGAATGAAGCCTGGTCATTCTAACGTAAAGTGTGAAGAATGTGATGTTAGTAATTGAAAGCAACGTACAAAGAAGTAGCAGAACTAGTTGAGTTGGGTTGCCTACAGAATGAAGACGCCAGATCCAGTTTAGCGCGTAACAACTCACACAAAAAGTATTTACGTGTAATTTCAGGGATTTTGCAATTTTCTGTTGAGCTGTATTGGTTAACACATGTTACTGCATTTTGTCCATCTCGCAATATAAACCTTTCTGTATCGGTATTGGAGTATTCGTTGTTGTTACCATATTTCGTTAACTTTCGCGATATTTGCTACCTGTACTGGTATTACTTTTTCGCTTTCTATACTGATATTTGTTTTTGTTTTCTGTATTGGTGTCTGGCTTTTAAGTTAGTTTATATTGATAGAGTGATATCTTTGATACCAGTTGAATTTATCTAATTTGATGGTTTACTTTTGCATTTTCGATGCAGACCTCTGCATGCTATTCTTCATCGTATTCTTCCGGTTGTTTTGTTTTGTATACGCCAGTAATTTTGGGGCTCTGTGGCTTTTACTTGAGAATATAACTCCCCAGATTCCCCTTAAGGCCCAATATTTATTATTTCGAATTTTTAATTTTCTGAAATGATTTTTATAATTTGGTTTTATAGGAACTGTTGAATATGACGTCCTAATCGCCATTTTTAAATCAAAGTTGTGTTGCATCTTGAGGGTAGTGATGATGTTATTTATTAAAGTGGACGGGTGTTATCGAAGGCTCTCGTCCTCCCCAATAATTCACCATACTTGAGACACAGTGCCATACCCCCGGCCGCGAGAGTTCGCCCCTGCTTGGTCTTTGGAGGGGAGTCGCACACAGCGCCGGCTGTCACCTCCACATGAAATCACGTAATGCGTTTTTACGTCGCAGGCTGACAGTTATTGGACGGGTGAAGTTTTTGCATCGGTTAAACGCTCGAGCGATGTGATGTGGTGCTGTAACGACATAACAACACAAGTTTTCGCCCCAGATGTAAGCATTCCCGTTATACAGTAGTAGGGAAGCATAAGTTCTCTACATTCTGTAATTTCCTGCAGGCGATTTTATCGAGTGCGCTACTGCCAAGGCACCCATGTTGATTAGTTTGATTCTGTTTAGAGCAAAGATAACAGAATATCGTGTGGTAGTGAATCCTGTCGTAGGTGTTCTACAGATGAGCAGGATGAAGCCAGAGCATTGTCGACTTGGACTACTCTTACATGGGCTGAGTTACTTACGAGAGTGTATACTGTGGAAAGTCATTTAGACTTCTTATGGGAATTTTGTAGATTGTCACTGGGAGACGTGTGTTGAACTCTTTAAAAATCGACCAACGTTTATTTCCCGTTTTAATTATAGGACTATTCTACGAAATGTACGAAACTAGTACGATCAGGAAAAACACGTAGTTCGTTAGATGCCAACTGACGATACATCAGGGTATTATTTTGGTCCCTTCCTGGGTTAAAGAACACATGCTACTAGTCACTGTTACAGAAAGTTATTTAAGTACAATTACTGTTGGCGATTACTTTGATTTTTGCAGCGTTATGTGTTATGTGATTGTTGTGAATTTTACAAAATACAGTAGCTTTGTTTTCACAGTTTGGCTTAGGAGCCAAAAGTTTCCTTATGAGACGGTCACAGTTTTTCTGAGAGATAGCTACAGAGTATCCGACAATCACAGAGGAGGAGTGCTCCAAACTGCAACTGATTTGGAAATTATTGTATAGTTGGACATACTCTGACACTCGACAGCAAGGCCGGCCGCGGTGGCCAAGCGGTTCTAGGCGCTACAGTTGGAATCGCGCGACCGCTACGGTCGCAGGTTCAAATCCTGCCTCGAACATGGATGTGTGTGATGTCCTTAGGTTAGAGAGGTTTAAGTAGTTCTAAGTTCCAGGGGACTGATGACCTTAGCACTTAAGTCCCATAGTGCTCACAGCCATTTGAACCATTTTTTTCGACATCAAGACGTTTCAACATTTCATTTGTTGTGAGGGAAACAGGAACTATTTGCAGGAAAAGTGGTTATATATGACTAGTTAACGAATAATAACTTACTATGCGTACATTGTGTTGTTAAGTAAAACTGCAACAGTATTCGTTACATGGGACCTTTTCAGATTCTAGTAAAATAATACAAATAAGTGTAGCCATTCTGAAACTAAGACCGTATTTGAGCTCATAAATCCAACAAAGAAAGGTTCTCAAGCAGCACTGGAGCGTTCTCATATAGCGAGTTCTGACAGCTGCCATCTAACAACTTTGTGTCGAATTCACCTGAAACATCGCAAAAAGGGTAAAGTATCGTTATATGAATAACTACACCAGCAACAGAGATGTTCAAAAACTTTCACGAATTAGTAACTACAACCAGGAGATTAATCGATTTGCCTTATGTTAATCCCCACTTACGAGTGAACCATGGCTTTGGTTTTATTTCAGAGACTTCACTGCACATTCAAATGGCCGTAGTAACACTCGCATAGAATTTATACTTTCGCTTAAGTTTTCTTTAGATTTCATTTTTATTTCGTTTCATTATCCTTCAGTTAATGTAAATCAACTGTTCACAAATTTAGCTAACTTTTACAACTTCGGAATATGAGATACCTACGTTCGTCCATCCATTTAACAAATGGGTCGTCCAGTACCTTTAAATTCTACGGCTTCGTGGGCTGTGTTATATTAACGTCACCAGTTTCCACTTTTGATGTAACAGATCAGAGTCCTCCCGATAGGTTCGTCTACTCCCATGTAATGTTAGCAAACAGGGGGGATCGGTGAAGTTTTATTCCTAGCGGACCTGAATATCATGTAGCCCACACATGTTTCTAGTGGTGCTTATTAAATTTAAATTGTATCGAATGAAGAATAAGCTAAAATGCATCAGCTTATTTGTTGTGGTGGCAATATATTTAGAAAATACGTTAAAATGGTACATACCAGCAATCTACTGAACGAAATCACAAGAATATACAAATTCAGGAGGTGTGTACCTAACTTTTTCGTAACTATTTGGAAGAGAGTTATTGAAATGTACAAGTCACGGTGCTGTTCAAGGTAGAATAAAACTGTGTGGAGTTGGAGACGATGTATGCTTGTATTTAGCAGTAGACGGTTTTGCAATCACATTATACTGGAAAAAAAGATATTCCGGTCTGGCAGACCTTAAGCACAGTGTAACCAAGAACATTCTGAAAGTTATTTAGAAAATTGTGACGAATACAATTCACATTACTATTCCATTATCGTATTGCATAACACCGAGACATCTTAAAAAGAAAAATTATTTGTTTCACCGTATTTTGCTTCCATATCTGATAACTATCAAGTGCAGTACCGAACTACCTATTAATTTTATTTTATGTCACCTTATCCTAGTCTTTTGTGCTGTAGGCCGTGAGTTGTAACCTGCCATTTCCATTTTTTATGTATTCCTTCTACTGTTAGCAGCTACTACGAACTACATTGTGCTTTATCATAGAGACTAGAAAACACTCCTTCTTTTACTACTGAATTTACATGTGGGTACCAAACTTTTTCGCCTAAAGGAAATAGACATTTCAGAAGTCTATAATATACAACATATTTCTAATCAGTTTTTATCTACACATAATGTAAACTGCAACTGACTAAAAATGGTCCAATTATTAACAATGTTATCATGAAATCATTACTGGGTTTAAGTCACACATCCTGATTTCGTCATATATACTATGCAACAAACATTCTCTGTATCACTTTTGCTTCTTTTGTGACTGCGTTATTATTTCACACAAAAGTCCTTAGAAACATGTAAAGTAAGTAACTTATCATTGTTATCTAACGAAGTACGTTAAAATTCCCCAAATATTATTAAACTATTTCATTATTTTTGAGACAGCATTACTGTGTCATTCTCTTCGGGTTGAAGTTAACTGTACAGCCATGAATATTGGGTAATACTTTAGACTGTGACAAAATCCTAGCGTGAAAGTGATCCAGACTTATGTGCTGCGCATCTGGCTCATGTCGTACCCCCATAAATCTCCCAAACGACTCTTCTTCAGTTTCGGTGAAATAAATAAAAAATGAAATAAAACGTGCCTTCTGCAACAGCATTTTCCTCTGCAACATTAGCCCCGAAAGTAAATTTTAACGTCATAACAAATCATAGTGCATGAGGCCCAAAGTATAAATAGCAGCCGTGATTAACTCTCTCTGAATTCTCAGTCGATCTTAAGGCACCATTAATTTCTTCGTTTACTCGTTTGAGGTTACATCCACATGCTAATCAATTGTTTGCCAATGCAGTTCAGTGAATTGCAACATCAGTTTGATTACACTAAGCGTGCTTTGATTTATGTGTCCCATGCAAAGACACTCGCCATGCTTCTGTTATAAGCAGCATCTGAGTTTGTTTACATACCTACTACTTCATAAACAGATACACAGATAAGCCAGAATGTTATGGCCGCCGATCTACTGTCGATATAAATCCGTTCAGGCGATAGCAGCGACACATGGCGAGGAATGACTGGTAGTCAAACAAACGCACAGTGCATGTTGTATATTACAAGGGCAAGAGCGTGATGGAATGGAGTGTGTTGAGTGGTTCAATGAACACAGTCCCGATTTCCAGTTGATGTGTTGGCTCTCCCATCTCTACACATCTAAACCTGATCGAAGACATCTGGGCATGTGGCGTCAGAGCTCATGGCACCCCTCTCCGGAATTTACGGATTTAGGTGACTTGTGTGTGCAGATGTGATGCCAGCTCCGTCCACTAACCTACCAAGGCTTCACTGCATCCCTGCCACGACACGTTCACGTTGATACCCGTGCCAGAGGTGGACATACCGGCTGTTAGGTAGATGGTCATAATGTTGTAGATGATCAGTGTAGTTTCTACGTTAAAGTATAGACAGTCGTTAATGAGTGAAAAATGTATGCTGAGGGCTTCAAATGTTGATTACCTTTTAGTTCCTGCGCGTGTAGGGCCATATTACTTGTGGCTCACTGTGTTGAATAGTAGATGTCGGGATTATGGAGACTACTTTGTTGTCCTTATGAGCAGTGATTTTGTAGTCACTCCAGTCTTTTGAGGGTTACTATTAATGTCATGGATTTTCCTACTCTTTTTAGAATTATACTTAGTGTCAATGATATTTCTGTTAAACGTAGTTGGCAAATGTTAATGTTGCACAAAACAGTTTCTTCCATTTCCATCGACGGAGAGGTAATGACAGATGCAGCTCGCATCGGGGACAGACTCGAACGAGTTTTATTCCGAAGAACCTTCCATTTGTTTCCATTAATCTACTAAGAGGAACCACCGAAATGTAGATCTTGTTGGTCGGAAGAGAATATGAACCACAGTCAATCCCAGTGCGAGTCGTCTACATTACCACAACGCCGCCTGTTGCCAATAAAACAAATAACGAGACTTGTTATATCATCAATCCAAAGGTTTATTCGATTGGTAACTGTGGTTTCAGGTGGTATTGGCCGCGGTATCGCGGTCGCACATTTTAGCAGCCAGACGGTCTTCTCCAGACGTCGCGTTGGTGGCCACGCGTCAACACATTCAGCGTCTGACATGGCGGCTCTCAAGAGCTGCGGCGTGTGATGTACAGACCTCCTAGGTGGGCGCGGAGGACACCGGAGTGATCTGCCGACAAATATATATTTCAAAATTATAAACGCCGCCCTATTATGGTGAGTTGATATAACATCTGCAAAGGAAAGTGCTAAATTATCGTAGGTCCACATGTTAATAAATGGTCATTTTCTGTATCCATAGAAGGGATGTTTCTATCGCGCCAACTCATGAACCCTATAATACTAATTGTCGCAAATATGACAATTACCAACAGTGAATGTTTGCCTATTTACTCCTCCCGGAGTGTTATCTATTGTGGTGAAATGATCTACTAAATTATTGCATCATGATGGTAGATAGTTGTTACAAGGATCAGAATATTTGTGAGTTAGTCGATATCTCACGCAGACGCATGTATTATCCTCACCTGAACTATATTCAATAAGGAACGGAGAGAATTGTGACTGTTGCTAAATCCATCCATACCAAAATAGTAGAGTTTCTTAAAACAAGTTGTGTAAATGTTCAGTTCAGATTCGGAGAGCTTCAAGGATAAATACGGGACACAAAAATGAACGATCATGCAGCATAAGAAATGGGATTAAAATACCAAGTATAATCGTGGGAGGCTGAAGGTGAAACTGCGCTGAGAACTTGATAACTGTTATGGGCGGGAGGGGACATAGGAGAACGTTTTCTGAAAGGCTCTCCCTCATCTGAATGTGTGGGCTACGGTATTGTATGTACCACTGATTCTTGAGTTTACGTATATCCTGCCAATACTAGAGCTAAAAGATACGTATGCCGCGAAAGGATTTTGTATCTGATCAGAGTTCACAATTGGTATAAAAGAACAGCAGACTATGGGTACCGAGAAAGTTTATGGGTCGACCAAAGAATTTTGTAGCCATGGTGATATATCTAAACTGACACCATTTCAGTTATATTAAAAATCGTAAAACTCTATACTCGAATAATATCTTGAGGATTCCCCTTCTGAGGGGAGCTACCATGTGATCAAGAAACGAGAAATACAGTTAGAAACCAAAATCTGTTGTCCTTTACACAGATCGAAGTACCACTCACCGTAACAGCACCACCTTAATCCTCCTCCTGCAGCCGTCTCTGCAGCAACTCCACGAAAAAGGCGTCCAGTGTGAACTGACGCTCCTGTTGGAATAGATCTTATTACTTTCATGTTATCTAACAAGTGAAGTGATTCACAATTTGTGCTAGTTCCTGTCATATAAAAGTATAACGAATTGTAACATTTACCACAAATTAGCACGGTTCAGGTACCGAAATTAAGAATATAGTAATCCAATTTAGTATCCAACTAACACAATTCGTTTCACATCTCAGATACTATTAATACCAACAAGTTACTAATATCCCATTATCTTTAATATCTTCTGTGTACGACTGGTTAATGATGTGCTTCTCAGGTTATGCCGTGTTGTTGTTCCTGCTTTACAGTTAACATTTCAACAAGTGACCGAGCCATTTTCTTCAGATCCTGAGACGTTTTTCAGACTGATATGAGTCAAGCAGGGAGTACATTACCGCAAAGTTCGCAGCACATGAAGTTGATGGCTGGGACGTCCGTTGAAGTATTGTGCACAAAATGAACACAACAATTCGGCCTAACACCCGGATGCAGACCAGTAACTAGTACCATCTTCGAGAGTAAGTTATCATGTAATGAGAAAACGAAAAATTCACTTTGAAACCAAATGCTACTATTCCTACTACTGCTGTAATTTACACTCACCGAAACAGAAAAGGCATCTTTCTCTTCCTGCAGCCGCTTCTGCAGTATCTCCTCAAAAAACGAGTCCAGGGTGAACTGACACTCCTGTAAGGAAAAGAACTTATTTGTTTGATTAGTCGTAGAGCATGCTTGGTAATTCAGAGATAGCGCTAGTTCTTTACATATAAATGTGTTACAAATTCTTATATTTATTTCGAATTTTTGGCCTATAGGCAGTGATAGTGAGTATTCACTGACTATCTGTAGTATCAGCTAGAAATCTGTTCTTCCGACATTCACTACCGTTATCCTACGTATTATGTGTTGAACTGGAATGACAGAGGCCTACAATGTAACTTCTTGAGCCACGGTCTTTTTATTACGAGCTCCTCCTTGTTCTTTGTCTGTAAAGAAAATTAAATGGGACAGTAACAAGTTTTGCTAACAGTTCCTGTTTCTCTGTTCTCTGACTACACTGTACATTTCCTTTGGTCAGTCTCATATTAAACACGGTCAGCAGGTAACTGGTTGGGCAACCAGATGGTCTGCAAAGTCGTCTTCAACCAGTCGATCGCGTTGGCAGCATATTTAGTGCGCCTCTGCCCCAGAATATTTTTCACCATAATTCTTTTCAAATGGAGAGTGATGTTGCCTTTCTCAAGCATCTCACATAGTTATTTGCTCGGTGTTAACAAAGACCACACCCAATTTACCGGAATGATAAATGGTTAGAATCAACTGTCCATGTCTGGGGTCAGTGTTAAGTTTAATGGGCTTTAATACAATTGTCAGAATTGTTTAAACAGCATTCAGGTTCGATCTAGGGCCAGTGGGATCCAGCGGAAAGAGCCAGCATAGTGCAGCAAAGGAGCCCTGCAGGGAACACAGCGAGAGACACAGCGTGAGGCTTCCCTGCAGGTCAGAGAATATACGACTCTGACTTGCTAAAGGCTTTTTCTATGGGCATCATACTCAACTTTTAGAATGACGACTATTGTGAACTGTTGAGTGACTAGCACATCCCACTTCGCTCCAGTGATCAACAAATCCATCCATCCATCAGTGACATTCATTGCCGCCGGTATTTTGTATCTGATCACGATCCAGAAGAGCAGTATGCTAACCACATGCTCCTCCATACAGTGACGTCTATCGTCTGACGATGACGAGGCGGTCGATCGGTACCTTTGGAACTTCAGAGGAATGGTTGGACGGAGTTAGGTAGTTAGGTGGTATTTTATATAATCGTCACAATCATCACTCGTGCAGAGATGCCTATCTAAGACGTGTTATTTACAATGACGTGTCACATGGGATGTTAATAGCAAAAAAATATTCATTTACAGTAAATCGTGACACTCTGACCACGTTATGTACAATCAGTTAGCTCTCAGACTTTACTGCTTTGCGTGCTATGTCACTGCAATATAACGTGGCTCACCTTTACAGTACCCCGAACAGCGACCAAGTTGTTCTCCAGTCGCAGACCCTCGTCTTTCTCCCCTCCCAAACACCGGGAGAAAAACTTCTTCATGCGGCGGAACATTGCTGTACCGATAACAAACAGCACATTAGACATGACCAGACCGTGTCTACAAGTAAGTTTTGCAGCAATGTCTCACAACTCGATCGCAAGAAAAACCTTGAACCGTGACGACATGTCTGTAACCTTAGCTTTGGTAAAAATGCAGCTGCTTGCATCAAAAACGACATGTACAGCCTATATAATTGATTGAGCTTATACATTTTTTACTAGTCGAGAATTAGTTACTTTAGTTTTGTGTCAGTAATTCGTAGAGCATGAATCAAAACAATAACAGTTATTCGAAGTTTAGCAATCGCGTGTTCATTAAGTGGTACTTTTACTCTGAAGAGAATAAATTTGTTTTGATAGCAACTAGCTGAAGGCTTATCTATTAGACTAAATTTAATTAGCAAGTCATTAAAATACTACAATAGTTTCAGATATACAGCTGCTTCGCCGGCCGGTGTGAACGAGCGGTTCTAGGCGCTTCAGTCTGGAACCGCGTGACCACTACGATCGCAGGTTCGAATCCTGCCTCGGACATGGATGTGTGTGATGTCCTTAGGTTAGTTAGGTTTAAGTAGTTCTAGGTTCTAGGGGACTGATGACCACCGATGTTAAGTCCCATAGTGCTCAGAGCCATTTGAACCATTTTTTATACAGCTACTTCAGATTTTACAACTTGAGATTTTGTCATCTATTACAGCATGTTATGCGGAATATCTTCCCCTGGGGCAGGAACAAGAATTTGTTTTTTATGTGTGTTGGTGGTGGGATGAAGTTACTAATTAATAAACTACGCTACATTCTGATGGCTATACCTTCCGCGGTATATGACTAGAATACGATTTTTACGGCTATCCTTATTACCGAGTCAGTATATTCTCTCAGGGCTGCACTGTCCCTTCTTTGTGTCAGTCATCGAGAACCCTACAACTAAATTACACTTCATTGCCATGTGAGCTAAACAGTAACGTGTACAACGTAATAACTATATCTGTGGTTGAAATTTACCCACCGGTTTCTACATGAAGAAAACTGAAAAATAGCTTATAAACAGCTAATAGGTTTAACATTTGACAGTGCTCCAAGATATTAACTGTACTTCCTTAAGTGACAGGAAAAGATAATATACACTCCTGGAAATTGAAATAAGAACACCGTGAATTCATTGTCCCAGGAAGGGGAAACTTTATTGACACATTCCTGGGGTCAGATACATCACATGATCACACTGACAGAACCACAGGCACATAGACACAGGCAACAGAGCATGCACAATGTCGGCACTAGTACAGTGTATATCCACCTTTCGCAGCAATGCAGGCTGCTATTCTCCCATGGAGACGATTGTAGAGATGCTGGATGTAGTCCTGTGGAACGGCATGCCATGCCATTTCCACCTGGCGCCTCAGTTGGACCAGCGTTCGTGCTGGACGTGCAGACCGCGTGAGACGACGCTTCATCCAGTCCCAAACATGCTCAATGGGGGACAGATCCGGAGATCTTGCTGGCCAGGGTAGTTGACTTACACCTTCTAGAGCACGTTGGGTGGCACGGGATACATGCGGACGTGCATTGTCCTGTTGGAACAGCAAGTTCCCTTGCCGGTCTAGGAATGGTAGAACGATGGGTTCGATGACGGTTTGGATGTACCGTGCACTATTCAGTGTCCCCTCGACGATCACCAGTGGTGTACGGCCAGTGTAGGAGATCGCTCCCCACACCATGATGCCGGGTGTTGGCCCTGTGTGCCTCGGTCGTATGGAGTCCTGATTGTGGCGCTCACCTGCACGGCGCCAAACACGCATACGACCATCATTGGCACCAAGGCAGAAGCGACTCTCATCGCTGAAGACCACACGTCTCCATTCGTCCCTCCATTCACGCCTGTCGCGACACCACTGGAGGCGAGCTGCACGATGTTGGGGCGTGAGCGGAAGACGGCCTAACGGTGTGCGGGACCGTAGCCCAGCTTCATGGAGTCGGTTGCGAATGGTCCTCGCCGATACCCCAGGAGCAACAGTGTCCCTAATTTGCTGGGAAGTGGCGGTGCGGTCCCCTACGGCACTGCGTAGGATCCTACAGTCTTGGCGTGCATCCGTGCGTCGCTGCGGTCCGGTCCTAGGTCGACGGGCACGTGCACCTTCCGCCGACCACTGGCGACAACATCGATGTACTGTGGAGACCTCACGCCCCACGTGTTGAGCAATTCGGCGGTACGTCCACCCGGCCTCCCGCATGCCCACTATACGCCCTCGCTCAAAGTCCGTCAACTGCACATACGGTTCACGTCCACGCTGTCGCGGCATGCTACCAGTGTTAAAGACTGCGATGGAGCTCCGTATGCCACGGCAAACTGGCTGACACTGACGGCGGCGGTGCACAAATGCTGCGCAGCTAGCGCCATTCGACGGCCAACACCGCGGTTCCTGATGTGTCCGCTGCGCCGTGCGTGTGATCATTGCTTGTACAGCCCTCTCGCAGTGTCCGGAGCAAGTATGGTGGGTCTGACACACCGGTGTCAATGTGTTCTTTTTTCCATTTCCAGGAGTGTATTTGTTAAAAATCCATGTCGACTCAGTATGACACTACACAGCTGGCACCTGTTTACGACTTTTCTTTTACACCGACGGCAGAAGATAAAAGCATGAACCAACGATAGAACATACCGTATGTATGCGTAATCGAAAAGGAGAGTGATAGGTGACACCATTCTATTGGTGAAACTAAGCTATAAATTTGAGAATACATGATTTCAGCAGTTGAACATCGGCAAAAACTCAGTGAGGATATCTCTCTCTACAAGTCAAGCATTCTCGCAACTTTCTGAAGTTACATTACATATTAAAAAAATGTACTGGAATGTAAATCGAGGACTGTTTTCCCTTTCCAATTCAGTCCCATTACTAGTAACATTTTGCGAAGTCACATCACACTATTTCTTAATGCTACAGTATCCCGATACTTCTCCACTACATACATAGTCATCTAAAAGCTTATTCGATGTTCTAATTGCAGATGTATACTGAAAATAAATACGTGACAAATCAATGGCTCTTGCCTCTTGGTGAGTATAGTCTATATACCTCGCTTCTGAAACAGAGCGTTCGCTTCATTCAAAGCTTCTAAAGCTCCCCAAGAACTTGTTCTCTAAACACAAAATCCAACACTACAAAGCCTGAATCAAAATTATAGAATCTTTTACTCAAGAACTCAAGAAACTAATTACTTTCGATACTTCAACTACTCCAGAGAATACGGAAGTCATTATTATGCAATGGTCCACCACAGTTAAGCTGATTTTTGTTAGCAAACCCAGCGATCAACGATAGGCAGCAACCTCGATAACTGCAGAGAACAACGTTGTACTGGAACGTCGATATCAATGGTTAAACAAGAACTGCAATGAAAATTTTCAGTAATTTGAATCTATGTAAGACGAAATAATCATGTTTTAGCACTGACAAATATGCAGGGTAGTCTTGAAAACGTCCGTGCAGTTAATAAACTCCCAAGTGATCTAACAGTTAACAATACTCAGAGATAGTACTTTAATTTGCTTAAGCAACAGGGAAGTAAGAATCTCATATTATGGTGCCAAGTCAACTCTGTATAACTCTACACAGTTGTAACCAGTTTCCAACGTGTTTTCCTCTTCGCAGACTGAAGATAATTCTAGCAGTACATCCCTGCAACGATCATAGGCAATATGTAAGTGTGATCGACGAAACAGGAAGATCGGTTACACTGTTTTCATTGTTAAAGTAAAAATTAATGTAAATAGAGACCGCTCCGACACTATCACAACAACCACAGAAAACTTTTACTAACAGTCCGATTATATTATTGGAGAAGGCGATAACACGATAGACTATTTAAAAATAAAAAATATTTTGTAGCGGAGGCGTTGTGCAGCTTTAATGAATCTTAACAACTGTATTGTGCAGTAGACAGATACGACGGTACGGTTCATTAGGGACCATCGAATTTGGTCTAAAATCAGACCATCATGGGTCCCGAAAGCCGTCTCAGCCATGCTTTCGCGTATATTGCAATGGCAGTTATCAAACGTAGATAGCTCGACCATTGGTATTATCTGTATAGACATTACATTGGTAAAAATGTCTATGAAGTTAAATGGACATAATGGACATGACAAGTTAATGTCAATGACGGAACACTGTACATCCGGAATTGCTATTCCTATAACGCAAGTTCATAGCTGAGATCGTTTTTAGGCTTGATGACGGTCTGATCCTCGACCGAAACATACATTCTCTCATAAAATGTACCGTTATAGCTGTGATTGCATAATGCAGTTCTTTCGAAGAGCATATAAAATGGAAGTAACGTGACTGCTGCAGAAACTGATTGGGCAGAAACAAAAAGTAAAAGTTTATAAAGCTAAGATCAATATACCGAAAAAATCGAATAATTTCTTACATAAATTCCTCTAGAATAAACTCAACGGAAATATAACGAAAACACAAAATTTGATTCCATAAGTTAAAAAATTATGACTAACATTACTAGTCGTTCCTCTCAGGACAACTTCTACAATGTACTTAGGTTCACGGCTAACACCACCGTAGACAGTTCTCCCATATTACAAAAATAGCTAAAGAATTGCATCAATCAACATGATAAAAATTATCATTAATCACTCCCAAAAATTTATCTTCTGCTCTTAAGGTACTGCCTAACCTCACCATCGTATATCGTTCGAAATACAGAAAGAACCAGTTAAATATATGTCAGAAAAAAAAGAAACAATAATCGCTAATAGTTTCTCCATTGATAATATAACCTGTGGCCTCAAGTTACCCCCTCCCCCCAATAAACAATACCATCGTATATCACGACAAATTTGAAATAAACAGCATATTTTACAAACTTTGTAAATTAGAATAGTAAGTAACACAAACACAGATAGCATTTAATAACAGACCGCTTACACGCTCTGCAACGTCCAGTCATGACGTCAAGAGGACGTCATGGGCGAAACCACACGCATAGAATCTGAAAGAGCACTTGTCAAAGTTGTCACTGTTGAACTAAGCTGTTAATTTGAGAATACATGATGAAAGCACATGAACTTAAAAAAATTAAGTGTAGAGGTCTAACTCTACAAGTAACCACATGACGTTTGAAACCCGATAAAAAACTAAAACGAAATGCTATTTCACGTTATTACTGTTAAGAACTTCATATTCCGTAATCACACCACACTCCTCCACATGCTTCAATTTTCCAGTACTTCTCCACTAATACACTTTAATTATTAGCTTTTAAGGTATTCTCACTCGAGATGATTGTGTATACTCAATAAATATACAAAGTTAAATCAATAGCTCATACCTACTGCGGGTCCGATGCAGCTGGCCTCCGAAGCTGGGCGTTCGCGTTGCTGAGAGCTTCTAAAGCTCCTCAAGAACTTTAAAATGTTTCGCTAGATGTGCTCGAATCACAAAATGCAAGACTGCAATAATTAATTCACAACTCAAGCTCCTTACACTCAATAACTCGCAGAACGAATTCGTATGGATACTTCGAGTACTCCAAAGAATACGGAAGTAATTGCTACACAACGGTCCACAACGGTTTACGTGAGATGGCATTGTTGTTTACATACCCAAGATCCTCCCCTGGTAGCTGAGTGGTCAGCGTGACGAAAGTCATACCTAAAGACCCGAGTTCGATTCACGAATGTGTCGGGAGATTTTTCTCCGCTCAGGAACTGGGTGTTGCGTTGCCCTTATCATCGTTGTTTCATTCCCATTTACACGCAAGTCTCCGAAGTGGCGTCAACTCAAAAGACTTGCACCAGTCGAATGGGAGGCCATAGCCACACGGCATTTCCATTTTATCAGTAAACCGAAATCCCAGTAAAGCAATAACGTTTAGCAACGTGGATATAAATGTTAGACAACCACTGAAACAAAATACTATATAAGTCAATTGTACATTTCAACTTCTCATAAAATAGCATCGAAGCATAACGACGTCGAATGCTGATGCCCTCGATCCCGCTTTTCGTCATGTATTGAAATGTTATGTCACGCGTAAGAATTGATTCCTTCAGCGCATGTGACTTCCACCAGATACGACGTCCGTTTGTGTGATTCCACTAATTGTTTCCTAGTGTAGTAATTTTCTATATTGTAACCTGGTTGTCAAGGGAAGGACGTAATCATTTACTATTGGTTGCCTTTAACAGTTACACACATTTATTATTAAAGAAGTAGTTCCAGACTCAACAATATATTAAAAAATACCAGGCTTTATTAATGAAGGAATAAACGACAGTGTAAATAATAGTGTTTTCAGTGCGTTACAATTTAGCAAATCACCATAAAATCCTGATACTGATAACGTTTAAAAAGAAAAAAACAAGGCACTGTGATGATGACTGAAGGCCTTACACTCCAAGAAAGACAGTAAATTAAGAATGTTTAAGAACTCGCTGCAATTACAACTTACAGGTATTGAAATATTAAAAGTAATAGCCCACAAACACAGTAGAAGGTATCAGACGCCAGGAATGGCAGAAAATATGGTTTTAAGGCTTACTGCTAAAACAGAAATATCGAATTAATTTTTCAGAGCACATGACCACAATCATGACTGAAGGCCTTACACGCCAGGAACGGCAATTATATAAAAAATTTAGAAACCTAGTGTAAAACAGCAAATAAAAGCAAAGGTTAATTAAAAGAAACAAGCAATTGACCACGAAACAGGTGAAATAATATGATGGTAATCTTGTAACACAACCCTTACACTGATACAGTCTGGCCTGCAACGGAGGGTGGAAACCTACAAACAGCACCAACGCGAGCAGCAGCACGGCTCATATACCCTTCGATTAATCTCCTCATCGCGAAAATGGAAGACTTGCTAATGCGACGCTTCACATGCCTCATACATATTTTTATTGGCCTCGTCCATGTTTTTTGCTACTTTGTTAATACAATCAAATTATGAATTGAACGAGTGTCCTTTTTACGCAGGGTGGTCCATTGATAGTGACTGGGCCAAATATCTCAAAAATTCGTGAATATTCGTGAAGTACGTAAAGAAATATGAATGTTTTAGTTGGACCACTTTTTTCGCTTTGTGGTAGATGGCGCTGTAATAGTCGCAAACGAATAAGTACGTGGTATCACGTAACATTCCGCAAGTGCGGACGGTATTTGCTTCGTGATACATTACCCGTATTGAAATGGACCATTTACCAACTGTGGAAAACGTTGATATAGCGTCGATGTATGGTTATTGTGATCAAAATGTCCAATGAGCGTGTGCTATTTATGCTGCTCGGTATCCTGGACGACATCATACAAGTGTCCGGACCATTCGCCGGATAGTTGCGTTATTTAAGGTAACAGGAAGTGTTCAGCCACATGTGTAACGTCAACTACGACCTGCAACAAATTATGAAGCCCAAGTATGTGTTTTAGCTGCTGTTGCCGCTAAACCGCACATCAGTAGCAGTCAAATTGCGCGAGAATCGGTACTCTTAAAAACGTCGGTGTTGAGAATGCTACATCAACATTGATTGCGCCCGTACCATATTTCTATGCACCAGGAATTGCATAGCGACGACTTTGAACGTCGTGTACGGTTCTGCCACAGGGCACAATAGATATTACGGGACGATGACAGATTGTTTTGCACTCGTTCTATTTAGCGACGAAGCGTCATTCACCAACAGCGGTAACGTAATCTGGCATTATATGCACTATTGCGCCATCTCTCACAAAGCGGAAACAGTGGTCCAACAAAAAAATTCATATTTCATTACGTACCATACGAATATGTAATAAAACTGGTGGTGCCTATTTTAAAAATCGCAGTTGATATCCGTTTGACCTATAGCAGCGCCATTTAGCAGGCCAACCATAGAGCCATCTGGCTTCCCCTTTCAAGCTAGACAAGTTTCGTTCTTTGTAGTTTTCTCGTTTGACGCTTATTTTTTGAGGTATTTGGCCCGGTCTCGATCAGTGGACCACCATGTACATTTTAATTGAAGTTCTCCTAAAAATAATCATTTTAAAAGGCGTACTTTAAAATAAGCTTGGCTGGGTTTGAGAACAGACGCCCAACATGCTGCCTTGAAAGGTACTCTTCCGTTCTGGAACCTTTCCTTGAATTCCCAGGCGGAAGGATACTAGCCGGAAGGTAAGATGCTGCATAGATTCTCCGTAAGGTCACCAATGCGATGTCGAGGCAGGTGGGGAGGCAGTGGATGCAGGAAGTCTCCTTGTCACCGAGTCCTGCCTGCTGTTTCGACGTCCTAGGCTACCAACTTCAGGTCAAGCTTGATGAGATCACAGCAGGAGCTTTTCGCAGCAGCTGGCGTCATACTAAATTACCCACGGAGCTGATGCAAATCGTAACTATAGGTACCTGTCGTTAGATAGGATTAGAAAAGTCTACATTTCAACAACATTGGTTTGTAGCATTATGTTACAGTCTGTTAAGCAGAAAATCTCCTGCTCACTCTCCATTGCCACCATACGCCTACCGTCATATCACTCAGTTATCCTTTCAAAGCGGACGTGCTACAATACAGTAGCTTGCAGTGGAGAGCTTCACTCATTATCACAATGGATCCATATTTCACGTAGGGAAACAACAAGTAATTTTTAACGTTATCAGTGTTAGACGATCTGTTTCAGTAACTAATGAAAGTATAAATAGTTTTATCATTTCAATTTTGTTCGGTGGTTCTGAAAGTAAGTATCAGTCTCGGCCACAGGGTTCTTCCGAGGTTTGTCAGAAGCATTTCTTTCTTTTTTTTTTACATTTACCGCTTCTTTCAAGTTTGACAATGATTTCTGTTAATGTGATAAATGCGAGGTTAGTCTATGGCTTGTATTCCATGTTAAACTGCAGAGCCACCTGTAACAGACTCGCTAAATCAATTAAAAGAATGCCGGCCGAAGTGGCCGTGCAGTTAAAGGCGCTGCAGTCTGGAACCGCAAGACCGCTACGGTCGCAGGTTCGAATCCTGCCTCGGGCATGGATGTTTGTGATGTCCTTAGGTTAGTTAGGTTTAACTAGTTCTAAGTTCTAGGGGACTAATGACCTCAGCAGTTGAGTCCCATAGTGCTCAGAGCCATTTGAACCAATTAAAAGAATGGAGGAAGCAACACTTCCAAACTACTACGGTGTCCGAACCAGCTTTCGTATTGATGATTCGAGTTTTGCTATTACATTTATACATTACATCGATTATCATTGTATACTTCAGTGATATTTTTAAATACATTTGAGTGATTAGCTGAGTATACACTCCTTTCCCCTCAGAGCGAAAGAATAAAATTACGCTAAACAAAATTTCCTTCTTTTTAGATTAAATAACACAATGGGATTATGTGTTAGATAATACTCTGGAAAGCATAAATAAAAATTTTATTCCTTATCTTCTTTTTCCAAAAACATTAAAACTGTCGTACAAGACATACTGTTGTTGTTGTTATGGCTTTCAGTCCGAAAATTAATTTGATGCTGCTCTCCCCCCCCCCCCCCCCCTACTCACACATAGCTGCAAAACTACTGTAAATTGCATCCAGAAAATCCGGTTGTTGTCTCAGGTAGGGTCCTATCAACCAATCCCTGATATATCCTGGTATAAAACATGTGGAAACAAAATACATTATCTGTCGCCTAAAGGGACACTATTTTATTTTCTCAGATGTCGATGTCCGAAACTTTATGTCATAGCTGCCAAAAGGCGGCAGTGTCTGACGACGCAATAAATGCATCAGTTTCTCTTTAAGGGGACCTGGACGTGCACGGGCTGCATTTTCATAGCTCGCTCTCAGTGCACATTACTCTTCATCTACAATGAATAACATTAACTCAAGCTGTATAAGGATATTTAATAAAATATCTCCTACAGTTTATTTTGCCTAATAGGTGTTTTTGTAATACACTTCCCATTCAGGTACCATTTTCGGTCCATCGTCAGTCTAATAGCATTCAGACTGTGACAGATTGCTGTCAGCATTCACAGGAACACATTATGCCTCTCGTTTTGTAGTTTGGAGTACATCTGAGGAAATAGGAAAACCCTTATTATATCAGATTATTATTTTGTCTAAAAAATGCCGCTAAAATTATATACAGAATGACAAACATAGATCATTTCTGCGATGTATTACGCACAATACAACGATGCGATCCCATTCTTCACTTGAGGGAAACTTGGTGAACATGGATGAAACCATTGAAAAGTTATATGTACCCAATGTTCTGAAAACGTACTTTCGAGAATATGAGAAAAGAATATTCGCAGTGTTTTTGACGCATCGTATGCCTCTTTCAGAACATTCCAGCAGCATAATCTTCCTGGCCAGCTGCTTCTTTATCATCTGTAGACTTCTTCAGGGGCCTTTTCCTTACACTGGCTTCCACAGCTTCAACTACTCGCTGACAATCTACGGCAGTCAGAGCAGCTATCCTATTATTTGCTGGCTGGATGCCTAATTTGTCCATTACTTTTATCCTGATGGTTACAGCATCATTGAAACACACAACAGCATCCATCGCACCCATTTTGAGTACTGTCCATCCAACAAACACTGTTCTTGGCACTCGTTGCCACACGCAGATGTTGAAACTCTCATTAGGGTTTTGCGTACGGCCATGTAGACATTTGCAGAGTAATTTTGTATCTGAAAGGTCCCTGCATATTGGCTTTATTGTTTCCATGACTGTGGCAGGCAAGACATGTATATGGTGCTATTCCTTGCCTGTCGCATGAGCGTGGCTGGTTTGCAGACATTTGTTCAAAGAGCGTTTAAGACCAAATCAACAACTGAAAAGTAGATAAAATTTTTTTTTGTGAAACGGGATAAAATTGTCTTTCAGATGGTGACAAGAATTGTTTTCGAAAATTTCAGACATTTAAGGTCCATGTCCACTCAACAATTAGACATATCAAGTACACTTTTAAAAAAATTAAAGAAAATACGACGCAACAAGAAGGAATTTTACCATTGGCGCGGAAATCAGTAGATGTGACGTTCATGTACAGACAAATGAAGGAGTCCCGCTTCAAAAACTGTATGGTTTATTCATGAGAAAGAGCTACAAAAATTGAGCAAGTCTGTCAGAAAATTATCTATGTCTGGCGCTTATGCAAGTAGCTGTTCGGCTGGCATTGATTGATAGACTTATTGCATGTCGTCCAGAGGGATATAGTGCCAAATTCGGTCCAATTGGTGCTATAAGTGAGCAAAATTCAGAGTTGTTTGTAGGGCCCTGCCCATGTTGTTGTTGTTCTGGTCTTCAGTCCTGCGACTGGTTTGATGCAGCTCTCCATGCTACTCTATCGTGTGCAAGTTTGATCGTCTCCCAGTACCTACTGCAGCCTACATCCTTCTGAATCTGCTTAGTGTATTCATCTCTTGGTCTCCCTCTACGATTTTTACCCTCCACGCTGCCCTCCAGTACTAAATTGGTGATCCCTTCATGCCTCAGAACATCTCCTACCAACCGATACCTTCTTCTAGTCAAGTTGTGCCACAAACCCCTCCTGTCCTCAATTCTATTCAATACCACCTCATTAGTTATGTGATCTACCCATTTAATCTTCAGCATTCTTCTGTAGCACCACATTCCGGAAGCTTTTATTCTCTTCTTGTCTAAAATATGTTTCACTTCCATACATGGCTACACTCCATACAAATACTTTTAGAAACGACTTCCTGACACTTAAATCTATACTCGATGTTATCAAATTTCTCTTTTTCAGAAACGCTTTCCATGCCATTGTCAGTCTACATTTTATATCCTCTCTACTTCGACCATCATCAGTAATTTTGCTCTCCAAATAGCAAAACTCCTTTACTACTTTAAGTGTCTCATTTCCTAATCTAATTTCTTCAGCATCACCCGACTTAATTCGACTACATTCCATTATCCTCGTTTTGCTTTTGTTGATGTTCGTCTTACACCCTCCTTTCAAGACACTATCCATTCCGTTCAACTGCTCTTCCAAGTCCTTTGCTGCCTCTGACAGAATTACGATGTCATCGGCGGACATCGAAGTATTTATTTCTTCTCAATGGATTTTAATTCCTACTCCGCATTTTTCTTTTGTTTCCTATACTGCTTGTTCAATATACAGATTGAATAGCATCGGGGAGAGGCTACAACTCTGTCTCACTCCCTTCCCAACCACTGCTTCCCTTTCATGTCCCTCGACTCTTATAACTGCCATCTGGATTCTGTACAAATTGTAAATAGCCTTTCGCTCCCTGTATTTTACCTCTGCCACCCTCAGAATTTGAAAGAGAGTATTCCAATCAACATTGTCAAAAGCTTTCTCTAAATATACAAACGCTAGAAACGTAGGTTTTCCTTTCCTTCATCTTTCTTCTAAGATAAGTTGTAAGGTCAGTATTGCCTCACGTTTTCCAGTGTTTCCACGGAATCCAAACTGATCTTCCCCGACGGTGGCTTCTACCAGTTTTCCATTCGTCTGTGAAGAATTCGCATTAGTATTTTGCAGCTGTGACTTATTAAACTGATAGTTCGGTAATTTTCACATCTGTCAACACCTGCTTTCTTTGGGATTGGAATTATTATATTCTTCTTGAAGTCCGAGGGAATTTCGCCTGTCTGATACATCTTTGTCACCAGATGATAGAGTTTTGTCAGGACTGGCTCTTCCAAGGCTATCAGTAGTTCTAATGGAATGTTATCTACTCCAGTGTCCTTGTTTCGACTTAGGTCTTTCAGTGCTCTGTCAAACTATTCACGCAGTATCGTATCTCCCATTTCATCTTCACCTGCATCCTCTTCCATTTCCATAATATTGTCCTCAAGAACATCTGCCCTGTATAGGCCCTGTATGTACTCCGTCCACCTTTCCGATTTCCCTTCTTTGCTTATAACTGAGTTTCCATCTGAGCTCTTGATATTCATGCAAGTGGTTCCCTTTTCTTCATAAGTTTCTCTAATTTTCCTGTAGGCAGTATCTATCTTACCCCTAGGGAGATCAGCCTCTAAATCCTTACATTTGCCCTCCAGCCATCCCTGCTTAGCCATTTCGCACTTCCTGTCGATCTCATTCTTGAGAGGTTTCTATTCCTTTTTGCCTGCTTTTGTGCTGCATTTTTATATTTTCTCCTTTCATCGATTAAATTCAGTATCTCTTCTGTTACCCAAGGATTTCTACTAGCCTTCGTCTTTTTACCTACTCGATAGTCTGCTGCCTTCACTATTTCATCGCTCAAAGCTACCCATTCTTCTCCTACTGTATTTCTTTCCCCCATTCGTGTCAATTGTTCCCTTATGCTCTCCCTGAAACTCTGTACAACCTCTGGTTCTTTCAGTTTATCCAGATCCCATCTCCTTAAATTCCCACCTTTTTGCAGTTTCTTCAGTTTTAATCTAAAGTTCATAACCAATAGATTGTCGTCAGAGTCCACATCTGCCCCTGGAAATGTCATACAATTTAAAACCTGGTTCCTAAATCTCTCTCTTACCATTATATAATCTATCCAAAACCTTCCAGTATACAGCCTTCTTTCATGATTCTTGAACCAAGTGTTAGCTATGATTAAGTCACGCTGTGTGAAAAATTCTACCAGACGGCTTCCTTTCCATTTCTTAGCCCTAATCACTATTCACCTACTACGTTTCCTTCTCATCCTTTTCCTGCTCTCGAATTCCAGGTGCCCATGACGATTAATTTTTCGTCTCCCTTCACTAATTCAATAATTTCTTTTACCTCATCATATATTTCATCACTTTCTTCATCATCTGCAGAGCTAGTTGGCATATAAACTTGTACTACTGTAGTAGGCGTGAGCTTCGTGTCTATCTTGGCCACAATAATGCGTTCACAATGCTGTCTGAAGTAGCTTACCCGCACTCCTATTTTTTGTTCATTATTGAACCTACTCCTGCATAACCCCTATTTGAGTTTGCATTTATAACCCTGTATTCACATGACCAAAAGTCTTGTTCCTCCTGCCACCGAACTTCACTAATTCCCACTATATCTAACTTTAACCTATCCATTTCACTTTCTAAATTTTATAACCTATCTGACCGATTAAGGGATCTGACACTCCACGCTCCGATCCGTAGAACGCCAGTTTTCTTTCTCCTGTCCATAGAGCACCAAATGTTCCCAATAGCGGAGAGATCTGAAGACCTTTCTCACCAAGGTAGAGTATGGCAATCACGAAGACAGTTAGTAGATAACCTTCCAGTGTGCGGGTGGACATTATCTTGCTGAAATGCAAGTCCAAGATGCCTTGCCATGAAGGGCAAAAAATATCGTCAACGTACCGCTCTGCTGTAAGGGTGCAGCGGATTACAACGGAAGTAGCCTTGCTACGAAATGAAATCCCACCCCAAGATATCATATCTGGTTGTCGGACTGTATGGTGGCCAACAGTCACATTAGTAGCCCACTTTTATCTGGGGCGTCTTGAGATACATCGTGGCTGGTCATCGGGGCTCACCTAGAAGCCAGAATCATCACTGAAGACAATTCTGCTCCAGCCAACGCTCTCCCCGGCCGAATGTACCCAGCACACTGCGAACCATCTTCAGGTTGTACATACGTCGATGGTAGTCGGCTTAAGGGTCGCCATGAAGTCAGACTTTCGTCTCTCTAGGTCACCCGTACTTATAAACTCTGTGTTCGGCGATGGTCCGCTCATTTTTGCCAGCATCGTTGAATAGTTGCGTGGTTTCCTATTCATATGTTGGTCGATTGGCCAATTACTCCAACCAGCTTCTTTGAACTCAACTACATTTCCTCTATCAAATACTGTCATCTGCTGACATTGTCCACGAGCCTGTTTGCAAGGCATAGTTACTGTCAATCTGAGTACATGGAATGAAATCCTCAAATTCTTTATGCGCTGGTATCATCATGACCCCTGTTTACTATTCTTGCCAGGTGTGCGGTGACATTGTGCTCCAGCAGTCACACATTCATTCATCGGTCGCCGAAGCTTGCAGTTCTTCATTTTCCGTCGATACCCCTGTGAATAACCATTTGTGACCAATTTGAGTCGTTTTCGTGTCTTAGACTGTATATTAGATGTTAAGAACGAAAGAGAAGCGGAATGCTTATAATAAACGTTTAGAATCAGAAATGTGGGCTAGTTACCGTCTACGACTCACTGAAAATGGTTATTTTAAAGCATTCAATTAGGCTCGTTTTCAGTCGTATTACAATGATCATGTCATCGTTGTGTACATGAAATACCTCTATGACGACCTGAACTCTGATGAGGACACTTATAATAATGTGTCTGAATTTTGGTGTAGGAAGAGCTGCCGTTCTCCGTCAAATAATGAAACCAGATACGTTTGTGGTATTGGACGTTATAGTTTGGATTAAAGTAGACTATCTAACTCATATCAACAGTAGTCCATTGGGTGCAGGTTGGACGTTGGGCAGGCCAATCGATTTCTGCCATGGTACATAAAACAGCTAAAAACACAAGACATAGTAGATAACATTGGATATCAAAGGAGATATTGGACATATTTGATTAAACAAAAAAATATAAAAATGCCGAAAATGAAATAAGCAAAAGGGAATAAAGACGTCTAAGGAATGAGACGGACAGAAAGTGTAAAATGGATAGGTCGGAATGACTAGAGAACAATTGCAAGCCCATAGAAACATGTGTAACTAGGGGAAAGGTAGATACCGCCTATAAGAATATCAAAGAGAGCTTTGAATATAAGAAAACCAGCTGCATGAAATCGAGAGCTCAGATGGGAGGGCAAGGAAGGGAAACCTGTAAGGTGGAAGGAGTATATAGACATCTACATGTACATGGATACTCTGCCAATCACATTTAAGTGAATGACAGACGGTTCAACGAACCACATTCACAATTCTCTATTATTCCAATCTCGTATAGCGCGCGGAAAGTATGAACACCTATATCGTTCCGTACGAGCTCTGACTTCCCTTATTTTATTGTGGTGATCGTTCCTCCCGATGTAGGTCTGTGTCAACAAAATATTTTTGCATTCGGAGGAGAAGGTTGGTGATTGGAATTTCGTGAGAAGGTTCCGTCGGAACGAAAAACGCTTTTCTTTTAATGATTTCCAGCCTAAACCCTGTATCATTTCTGTGACACTCTCTCCCACATTTTGCGATAATACAAAACGTGCTGCCTTCCTTTGAACATTTTCGATGTACTCCGTCAGTCCTATCTGGTAAGGATCCCATACCATGTAGTAGTATTCTGAGAGAGGACGGACAAGTGTAGTGTAGGCAGTCTCCTTAGTAGGGCTGTGTCTTTCCAATGAAACGCAGTCTTTGGTTAACCTTCTCCACATTTTCTATGTGTTCTTTCCAATTTAAGATGTTCGTAATTGTAATTCCTAGGCTTTTAGATTATACTGATTTATAGTGTAACCGAAGTTTAACGAGTTCCTTTTAACACTCATGTGGATGACCTCACACTTTTCGTTATTTAGGGTCAACTGCCACTTTTCGTACCATTGAGATATTACTTCTTCTAAATCATTTTGCAGTTTGCTTTTGTCTTCTGATGACTTTATTAGTCGATAAACGACAGCGTCATCTGCAAACAACCGAAGACATCTTCTCAGATGGTCTCCCAAATCGTTTATATAGATAAGGAACAGCAAAGGGCCTATAATACTACGATGGGGAACGCCAGAAATCACTTCTGTTTTACTCGATGACTTTCCGTCAGTCACTACGAACTGTGACCTCTCTGACAGGAAATCACAAATCCAGTCACGTAACTGACACGATATTCCATAAGCACGCAATTTTACTACGAGTCGCTTGTGTGGTACAGTGTCAAAAGCCTTAAGGAAATCCAAAAATACGGAATCGATCTGAAATCCCTTGTCAATAGCACTCAGCACTTCATGTGAATAAAGAGCTAGTAGTGTATCACAGGAACGATGTTTCCCAAGCACATGTTGACTGTGTGTTACTAAATCGTTTCCTTCGAAGTAATTCATAATGTTCGAACACAATATATGTTCTAAAATCCTGCTGCATATCGACGTTAACCTAATGGACCTTTAATTTAGTGGATTACTCCTACTACCTTTCTTGAATATTGATGTGACCTGTGCAACTTTCCAGTCTCTGGGTACGGATATTTCGTCGAACTAACGGTTGTATATGATTGTTAAGAATGGAGCTAATAGATCAGCTTACTCCGAAAGAAACATAACTGGTATACAGACTGGGCCAGAAGACTTGCTTTTATTAAGTGATTGAAGTTGATCCACTACACCGAGGATATTTACTTCTACGTTAATCATGTTAGCAGCTGTTCTCGATTCGAATTCTGGAATATTTACTTCGTATTCTTTTGTGAAGGTATTTCGGAAAACTGTGTTCAGTAACTCTGTTTGGCAGCACTGCCTTCGACAGTATCTCCATTTGCTATCGCGCAGAGAAGGCATTGATTGTTTCTTGCCGCTAACATACTTCACATCTGACCAGAATCACTTTGGATTTTCTGCCAGGTTTCGAGACAAAGTTTCGTTGTGGAAACTGTTATACGCATCTCACATTGAAGTCCACGCTAAATTTCGAGCTTCTGTAAAAGATCACCAATCTTGGAAATTTTGCGTCTGTTTAAATTTGCCATGTTTCTTTTGTTGTTTCTGCAATGGTGTTCTAACCCGTTTTGTGTACCAAGGAGGATCAGCTCCATCGTTTGTTAATTTATTTGGTATAAACCTCTCAATTGCTGCCGATGCTATTTTTTGAATTTAAGCCAGATCAGGTCTACACTTATATTATTAATTTGGAATGAGTGGAGATTGTCTCTCAGGAAGGCGTCAAGTGAATTTTTACCTGCTTTATTGAATAGGTATATTTTTCGCTTATTTTTCGAGGATTTGGGGATTACAATATTCAGTTTCGCTACGACAACCCTGTGTTCAGTAATCCCTGAATCGGTTTTGATGCTCGTTATTAACTCAGGATTATTTGTTGCTAAGACGTCAAGTGTGTTTTCACAACTATTCTCGTGGTCTCATGAACTAACTACTCGAAATAATTTTCAGATAATGAGATAAGGACAATTTCGGATGATATTTTATGCGTACCTCTGGAATAAAACTCGTATTTTCCACAAACATATTGAGGGTAAATTAAAGCCATCACCAACTATTATCGTATGAGTCGGGTAAGTGTTTGAAATCAAATTCAAGTTTTCTTTGAATCTTTCAGCAACTGTATAATCTGAATTAGGAGGTCGCTAAAAGGATCCACATATTATTTTATTCCCGTTGCCAACAATGACCTCTTCCCAAACTAACTCACATGAAGTATCTACTTCAATTTCGGGACAAAATAAAATACTTCTGACAACAACAAACACGCCACTGGAACCGTGTTTAGCCTATTTTTTTTTAACACCATTAGGTTCTTCGCATAAATTTCGCGGAGCTTATATCCGGCCTTAGCCAGCTTTCTGTGCCTATAACGATTTGAGCATCAGTGCTATCAATTAGCGCTTGGAGCTCTGTTACTTCCCCAACACAGCCACAACAATTTACAACTGTTATACCGAGGGTTCCTGCATCTATGTTCTTCCTGTGTTCAGCGTGCACCCTTTGTGCCTGAAGACCTTCTTGTTTTCCCGAGACCCTCTAACCTAAAAAACCGCCCAGTCAATGCCACATAGTCCCTGCTACCTGTGTGGCCGCCTCCTGCTTATAGAGGACACCTGACCTCTTTAGCAGAACCCGAAGCCCAACCACCCTTCGGCGCAAGTCGTGGAATCTGCAGCCTACACGGTCGCAGAACCGTCAGAGCCTCTGATTCAGACCCTCCACTCAGCTCTGTACCAGAAGTCCGCAAACGGTTCTGTCGACTATGCTGCAAAGGGTCACCTCTGCTTTCATCCTGCAAGCGAGACTGTCAGCCTTTACCACTTCTGTTAGCCGCTCGAAACCAGAGAGACTCTCTTCTGATCCAAAGTGACACACATCATTGGTACCGACGTGAGCAACCACCTGCAGTTGGCTGCACCCTGTGCTCATCATGGCATCTGCGAGGACGCTTTCCACATCTGGAATGACTCCACCCGGTATGCACACGGAGTGCACATTGGTTTTCTTATCCCCCTTGTCAGCCAAGTCCCTGAGGGGCCCTATAAGGCGCATAACGTTCGAGCTAACAACTACCAATAATCCCACCCTCTGCGATTGCAAAGATCTTGCAGGCTGAGTGGTTTCCTGTGATACAGGACAGGCGACAGCATCTGGCTCAACGACAGTGTAAGCCACAGACAGCACCTGGAGCCTGTTTGTCAGACAGACTGGGGAGGCCTTACGTGCGGCCGCCTATGAAGTCTTTCTCCGCCTGCTACGTCCTGGGGCGCCCTCCCACTCGACCACTGGTGAGGGGTCAGCCTCAGTTGGTCACGGTGAGGACTGTGCTGGACGTCCGTTGGATCCCCACGACCGGCCCACAACAGAGGTGGCCATCCACTGCAGCCTCAAGCTGTCTAAACGAAGCCATCACAGCCTTAAGCTGAGAGCGAAGTATCACCAACTTGGCTCGCAGCCCCACGCAACAATCGCAGTCCCTGTCCATACCAAAAACAGTGGAAAAGTAAACGATGCAGATAAACGGACTATCGGCAGGTGCTCCGCAAATCTACTGTAGACCCTGACGAAAGCGCACGAACAGTGTCTAGTAATACTGAGATATTCAGACACCTAACTACCGAAGCACTCAGGTGAAACTAAATAATTTGTCCCTGATTAGGAACTTTTAATGCGTCACAAAATCGGTTTATCTTTGTGATGCAAACGAAAACGCGAGAACTGTGCTTATTAGATATTAAAATTTAACGCAGAAGCCCAAACTAAACTATTAATCAGTTACCTCCCTGTTGCTGCGTCTGTCGGATATGGCGAGAAGAATTTGACACAGCACTGGAAGATCTAAGTCGACACACGGACCATGGAGTTGACGACATTCCGTGTGTGCTTCTAACATCCTTCGGAGAGTCAGCCATGACTTAACTACTCCATCTCCTTTGCAAGAAGTATGAGACAGAGAAAATGACTTCATACTTCAAGAACAATTTAATAATTCCAATCCCAAAGGCTGCAGGTGCTGAAAGGTGTGAATGTTACCGTATAATCGGCTTAATAACACACGCTTGCAAAATATTGACACAAATTATTTAGAGAAGAATGGAGAAACTAGTAGATGTCGACCTCGGGAAATATCAGATTGGTTTCCGCAGAAGTCTAGGAACACGCGAGGTAATACTTACGCTATGACTTACCTTAGAATACAGGTTAAGGGAAGGCCAACTTTTGTTTATAGCTCCTGTATACTTAAAAAATGCTTTTGTCAGTGTTGGCTGTCATATTCTCTTTGAAATTCTGAAGGTAATGGAGGTAAAGTAGAGGGACCCAGGGCTTATTTACAGCTTGCACAGAAACCAAATGGCAGCAGATGGGTATGAAAGGGAAACAGTGGCAGAGAAAGGGAGGAGACAGCGTTGTAGCATATCCCTGGTGTTATTCGATCCGTACGTTAAGGAGACTGTGAATGAAATCATGGAGAAATTTGTTGAAGGACTTACAGTTCAGTGAGAAAAAGTTCGAGGTTTGCTGCTAACAGTGAAATTTTCTAGGAGACGGGAAAGGTCTTGGAAAAGCAATTGAATGGATGGGCAATGTGTTAGAAGTTGGATGTAAGATGAACATCAAGAAAAGCAACACAAGTGTAATGGAATGCAGGAGAATTAATTCAGGGCATGCTGAGGGAAGTAGGAACTGAGTTACTTAGGGTAGTAGATGACTTTTACTATTATGGCAGTGATATAACAGATTATGACCAAAGAAGAAAGGATATGAAATATATACCGGCAATGCTAATAAAAGGGTGTCTGAAGAAGAGAAATTTGTTAATACCGATTGTAGATTTAAATGCTGAAAGTCTCTTCAGATAGTTTTTGTCTGGAATGTAGCCATGTACGAGAATGAACCGTGGACATAAACAGTTCACACAAGAAGGGAATAGCGCCTTTGAAATGTGTCACTGTAGCATAACGCTGAACATTAAATGGGTAGATCACGTAACTAATGAGGAAGTACTGAACATAAATTGGGAGAAAAGAAATATGTGTCATAACTTGACTAAAAGGAGGAAGAGCTTGACAGGACATATTCTGAAACGTCGAGTAAAAATTAGTGAAGGAAACCAAGAGATGAATACGGTAACCAAGTATGTAAGTTGCAGTGGTTGTTCGAAGATGCAGACGCTTGCCCAAGATAGAGTACCGTGGAAACCCACATCAAACGAGTTTTCGGACTGTAGACCGCAACAGCAACAATTTTGCCTATGCATTTACGTTCATACAGAACACCACAAGCCACCTTATGGTGGGCCGTACCATGCACCATTACCAGATATTTCATGTAATATTCCATTCGCAAACTGAGCTGGGGAAAAAAGACTATCAATGTGCCTCTGTACGAGCCCTAATTTATCTTGTCTTCGCGGTCCGTACGCGTAATGCACATTTGTGGCAGTAGAATCGTTCTCAGTCAGTTGTAAATGTCTGTTCTCTAAATTGTCTCGTAAGTGTTTGGTGAAACGAACATCGTCTTCCCTTAGGAATTCCCATTGCGTTTACAAAACATCTCTGTAACACTTGCCAGTTGATCGAATCTACCGACAACAAATCTAGCAGCAAGGCTCTGGACTTCTTCGATGATTTCGTTTAATGCGACCAGCTGAGTTTCCCAAACACTCGAGCAATACTCAAGAACTGGTCACTCTTCTGTTCTACTCGCATTCTCCTTTCTAGAAGAGCTACGCTTTCCTAATACTGTCTCAGTAAACAAAAGCCTTCCCTACTGCAGTCCTTAAATACTTGTTATATTTCATTTCGCTTTGCAACAATTCGCCTGCATATTTAATCCACGTGATTGTGTCAAGTAGGTCAACATAAATTCCAGTTTAGTTTAATTGAATTTATTGCAAAGATTTTTAGACCTGTTATCTGGAAACTCTAAGAGGTCGTACATATTCGTTAATCATGGTGACATACAACGTTTATAGTTACGTAGGTAGTAGCAAATCATGTTGACAGCAATCTTCGGTGATACTAATGTAGAAATAAAACCGGTTATTTGAAAGATAATAATAAGTTTAAATAATCAACATTAAATAAAGTGTATTAACTGAGGATCGAAGTGAATGACTTCCATCTTATATTACAAGATACGTTACTAGCAGCCACGGAAGAGCTTGAGGTTTTTCGATTAACTCCAACTTTACTTACTTCTAAACCTATTCTTGCTACACTATTCTATATCGCTAACAGCGGTATGTGTGTGTCTCGGCAGTCCTCGATTCTATGCATACCCGTGTGGGAGGCCTTTGCATTCTTCCTCTTCTTTCCTTTTTACTTTTCTGTTATTGTTTGCATATCGCAGTCTAACTGTCTGCATTCTCTCTCTTTCTGGAAAAAAGGGACTCTCAGAACGACATGACCAGCCGAACCTTCCTCTCCACATTCATAGACTGATGTGTTACTACGTCCCAGTTGAAGCACATGGTTTAGGTATGGATCGCGACCTGTTAACAGCTGCATCATACCTCGAGTAGGCGCTGCGTCGCACAGTTTGGGCCTGTTCCTAGTGCTTGGTAATACGCTATAAACACGCCTTGCCGTACTGCTAGTGTCCCAGTCAGACTACCAATCATCTAAATTCTGGGCTCTTAAATGTCGTTTATTAATAATCTGTGTTCCGGTTACAAATAGTTCAAATGGCTATGTGCACTATGGGACTTAACATCTAAAGTCATCAGTCCCCTTGACTTTAGAAACTACTTAACACTAACTAACCTAAGGACATCACACACATCCATGCCCGATGCAGCATTCGAACCTGCGACCATAAAGGTCGCGTGCTTCCAGACTGAAGCACCTAGAACCGCTCGGCCACTCTGCGTTCCTGTGATTTCATACACGTGATCATATTGCTCACGGTCCGTCCAAAAGATTGCTGACCTGTAACGTAGTACGATATCCATCCGGCATATACCGAGGATTACCAGTAAACCTCCGATCGGTACAAAAGCCCCCTGTGATCCTCAGAATACGCTCCGCTGAATTCGTCTCATATTGTTTTGTAGCTGCCTAATCTAAGACGAGGTGCCCAGCCGCTGGCAGCGAAGTTGACTATGGCGTTGAAGATAGCTTTGTAGTATCATCGCACCACACGCAACGGTAATTTATCGTCAGCACTACCGGCACGGACAATCTTGTGTATAATTCTGGCCACTTTCTGAGTAACAGATTCTACGTGTTCTACATTGTTTCTATTCTCATTTAGAAGAATGCCTAAATATTTATAAACAGTGCTGCCTTAAACAAATATTCCTTCAAACGTCAGGGAACGATTTCTGGCAAGAGAAAGCCTTCCTTTCTCAAACATGTATGTGGTTTTATAAACACCTACACTTAGTTTGTTCCTCTTACAACAATGCCGCATCCGAATAAGCACATGTTTCATCTTTTCCTCCAGTCTCCCCCTGGAGTATAGAAACAACTACTAGAATGTCATCTGGTTATGCAACAACAGCTACAATAACATATAACCTGTATAGTAGATGTAATATGGGTTCAGTACCAAGATCTCAGAACAGTGGACCACTTATGGAGCCTTGAGGACAGCATTGGTAACCTTTTTGATTACCTTTCTCTGCTCCGCAAGCCATGGACGCTACAGTAATTAAAAAAGCCCTTGAACACACATTTTCGGACCCTGAGAGCTATAAGGCATACGAACGTCGCAGGCTACCAAAGACTGTCGAATTCTCCTGCAGTGTCAGTCATTGGCGTGACTGCAAACTTCGCTGTCGAATTTTCTACACTCTGAAGAAATCTATTAATCCCTTCATCTATAGACTTTTCTGAAGCCATATTGACACTGGTTGAGAAGCAAAAGCTCTGTGCGCGCCTGCAACCGTTCACAGAGCAGACGTTGCTGAACTTTGGCCGAGACGTTTAATAAGCAAACATGTCCATAGCTTTTCGGTGATGCCTCTTTTTTATCGTTCCTTTTTCGTTCATTACTGGTTTAGCTGGTTTCCATATTTCCCGGATCCTACCTATTCGTAAAGCCTCCTATAGGAATGCTGTTAAATCTAGCACTATCTGTGGACCTACCATCGGCACGGCTTCAGAGTATACGCCATCCAGACCAGGTGCGTTTGGAGTTCCGAGCTTCTTAATTGCGACAGCAATTTCTTCTTGACCAGACCGTATCACCAACATCTGATTGTCATATTCGTTATTTACTGCATTTATAAGTTGTGCGTGTATCTCAGCGTCTGTGTTATCGTCAGGAGGCAGGGCAGTTAGCAGATATTCTGGTGACTCTCTCCGTCCAGTCGTCATTGAGCTATCCACCTTACGAATTGCGGACATGATAGTAGTTCCTTTAACCTTTTCAGTCAACAATTTATTCAGTCTTTGGCAGATGTCAAATTGCAGGTGTATTCCATCAGTTTCCTGAAGCAAAGTTTTGAAGCACATCTTAATAGCCCTGTATTCATGGAGCCTACTACTGCACTCCGATTGCCCTAGAATATGTTCGTTCTTCTTCTCGATCGTACCCTTCACCTCAGAGTGGAAAGTTCAAGGCTCTAAGGGATCGTAGTCTGATTGTTTACCTTTTTCCTAGGAATATAAATGTCCTGTGCTCTTTGCAAGAGTTCAGTTAGTAATTGAGCACCCACATCTACATGAACCGGAAGAGATTCTATTCTAAATACTCTGAGGTAGACAACTAAGCCATCTCAATCAGATATAGTGATGCCTAACTCAATTCTGCTTTCCTCAGTTTGTCTTCTGTATTATTGTCATTTCCCTCTTCGACGATAATTGTATTATGGCCAAGGTATGTTAGGTACTGGAGCACTTGTCAACTATTAATTTTAGCTGCTGACATGCGGTTTGCTAAAGTGACATCTATGTTAGTAACTACACCAGCTTATTGTTCGAATGTACTCGGCTGGTCTTCCAGATTTAAAACAATGAGCTGTAGTTCCTGTATTGCTTCCTTTAGTACATCCCCTCGTTCGTCAGTTTGCCTACTGTGCCACAGAAATGATTATGCATCTGTTGTCACAAGGAGACACACAACTTGTCTATATAGAGAAACCGCTCTGACTTTACCTATATAAGGTACGATAGGATGGGAGTAATGCATGCTTACTACAACCCACTTTGTCTGCAGTCCTTCACTTCTATTGTCACCCTGTGCTTGTCCAACAGCGTTGCCACCTTGGATCACACTGTATTTCCATTTGTAACGACCGTGGCAGTCATTCCCTCATTGTGGCCAGTACCTGTTACTATATCTGCACGAAAATGTGGGAGCTCATTCTTTCTACAGTATGGTTCTTGCAAACAAAACATATTAACACTCAGCTGGCCAGTTAGTTTTCGTATTTCAGTCATTGTCAATTTACATCGAGCAGCATTTATCTGTACTATGTTTATCCTTTTACGTGTTTCGATTGCCAACAAAGCCCTTCGGGGAAGGAAGGCCTGGTTCAAAGAAAAAGCGTCCAAACCCTTATATAAAATCCACGTACTAATGCTCAGTGTCGAATGGTACTTTTACTCTCTTAAACGCCTGTCGAAGGAGGCCACATAATTGTTTAAACTCAATGCATATGTTATTTACTCTCAAAAGAATCCTGTGTAGCGCATCTGGTGTAGGATACGTAATAGATTTTCCTTTCTGCTGCCGACCTCTGAAAATGTGTCTTAGAGCAACCTGTAACACACTGGGAGCCTCCAAACTACTTAATAAGACATTCACTTCTAAATTATTATCAGATTTGTATGTGTGTAATTGAAAATCATTTTAGTAGGACTCGGAATACTCGTTAGTGTTTCTGCTAGAGACTGCAGAACTGTTTTCTTGTTTTCTGGTGCAGAGCGGTTGCGTGGGTTGTAGGCAGACCAGGACATTTTGTGCCGAATAGGGTGTGACCCATACAGGCGGAACGCCGTGACATGCCAGAGGTGCGTGAACTTCTGTGTATGACTAACTGCCCATTCTTCAGCAGGAACCGAAACCAGAAACGATAGCGATAGTGCACTTTGAGGTCTGGATTTACTTTGAGGTCTGGATTTAAGTCGCCTTTCAATCGCATCCCAATGAGTTATTGATTATAAGTGGAACATGGCGCTGGCCAATCAATTTCTAGGACGTTATATAAAATGCCTAAAAAGACAAGTAATTGTAGAAAGACAGGAGATACCGGACTCATTTGATGAAAGAAGGAAATGTGAAAATGCAGCAGTCGAAGCAGCAAACAGGAAACACATACTGTCTGCAAACCTCTATTTTTCTTTACTCCGCCGTAGTGGGAATCCAAAACACTCGGGCAGGATTCAAGAATTCGTCGCACTACTGTTCTATATACAGTCCTCTTTGTAGATGAACTACACTTTCCTAAGACTCTCCCAGTAAGCCGAAGCCACTCCTGCTACTGTTGTCATGTGCTCGTTTCACTTCGTATCGCTTTACAACTTTACGCCTAGAAATTAATCCCCTTGACTGTGTATACGAAAATAACAGTATTGTTTTTTTTCCCCTTTCATCTGCATTAAGATATATCTCTCTACATTTAGAGCAAGTTACCCTACATCACACTAAAAGGAAATTCTAAGCCATCGTATACCCATGTACAGTCACAAAACGACGATACAGTCCTCTTACCTCTTATACTAAAAGGTCATCTCAAGCCTTAGCAGACTTCTCCCCACCCTATCCGTTGTTGTCCACAAATCATAGCCTCACAGACGCAGCTTTATGACATGGTTTTTTGTCATCCTTACATAAACAATCATGGTCTCCATATGTTTCCCTACTGTAGACAGTACATTATGCTGTAAAATGTGTTATTCTTCAGCATTTAAAGCTTAATAATTGCAACAATTGGAGCACACCATAACCAAGGAAAACATCCCAATTCCGTGACACCACATCCTTAGTTCTTCATTTTTGGCGATATACAGGGTGAGTCACTAATTATTGCCACCTAGAATAACTCCGAAAGTATGATGGTAGCTGAGATGACTGTGGGACAAAAGATGTATAGGACAACGGGGGCCATAATATGACGTTGATTTTTTGATGCTAGATGGGGTCGCGTCAGAGATAAGAAGGTCAACTTTGTTTCTTTACATGGGATGCCATAGTTTGGTACTAATTATCTGATAGTGGCTATCGAGACGATTCCAATGACGTGTAACAGCGATGGCCGGCCGATGTGGCCTCGTGGTTCTAGGCCCTTCAGTCTGGAATCGCGCGACCGCTTATGTCGCAGGTTCGAATCCTGCCTCGCGCATGGGTGTGTGTGATGTCCTTAGGATAGTTAGGTTTAACTAGTTCTATGGTAAGAATGGAGGAGACATAGCGAAATGCTTCAATTAAAAGTGGTGTAAGGGAGGTGATGCTGTCTTTCGCCCATACTACTCACTGTCTACAACGTAGAACCCTTGACGGAAATGGAAGCAAGTTTCCAAAGTGTGCTCAAAATTCACAGTAAGAAACTCCCACTGATACGGTTCGCTGGTGCTATTGCTATCCTTGGTTGAAATGAATTACAGGATCTATTGAATGAAATGAATAGTGTTATGAGTACAGAATAGGTACTGAGAGTAAAGCGAAGAGAGACGAAAATAATTAGAAGTAGAAGAGAAACAGAACAGCGAGAAAACATCACAACTTGGGATCAAGAAGTACACGCAGTTAAGGAACTTTGTTATCTTGGAAGCAAAACGACCCATTAACCCATTTTGGACGAGGCAAGAAGGACATATAAAGCAGAGTAGCACAGGAAAAGGAGGCGTTCCTGGACAAAAGAAATCAACTGGTAACAAACGTATGTCGTAAGTTGAGAACGAAATTAATGAGGATGTACGTTTGTAGCACCGCATGGTACAGAAGTGAATTATTTCCTGTGAGGAAACCGAAAACGAAGAGAATCCAAGTGTTCGCGACGTGTGCGATAGAAGAATGTTGGAAAGTAGGTGGACTTAGAAGGAATGAGGAAATTCACATCTACATCTGCATCTACGGGACTACTCTGCTATTCACAATAAAGTGCTTGGCAGAGGGTTCAGTGAACCACCTTCAGGCTGTCTCTACACCGTTCCACTCCCGAGCGGCACTCGGGAAAAACGAGCACTTACATTTATCTGTGCGAGCCCTGATATCTCTTGTTTTATCGTCATGATCATTTGTCCCTATGTAAGTTAGTGCCAACAGGATGTTTTCGCAATCGGTGCAGAAAACTGGTGATTGAAATTTCATGAGGAGATCCCGTCGCAACGATGAACGCCTTTGTTTTAGTGATTTTCATCTCAATTCACATATCATGTCTGAGACACTATCTCCCCTATTTCGCGATAATACAAAACGAGCTGCCCTTCTTTGTACTTTTCCGATGTCATCCGTCAGTCCCACTTGATGCGGATGCCACACCGCACAGCAATACTCCAGAATATGACGGACAAGCGTGATGTAAGCAATCTCTTCAGTACACCTTTTGCACCTTCCACGTGTTCTGCCAATGAATCGCAGTCTTTGGTTTGCTCTACCCACAATTTTAACTATGTGATCGTTCCAATTTAGGTTATTTGTAATTGCAGGCCCTAAGTATTTAGTTGAATTTACAACCTTCAGATTCGTGTGACTTACAGCGTAATCGAAATTTAGCTGATTTCTTTCAGTACTCATGAGAATAACTTCACACTTTTCTTTATTCAGGGTCACTTTTCGCACCATACAGATATCTTATCTAAATCATTTTGCAAGTCGCTTTGATCATCTGATAACTTTACAAGAGGTAAACACAACATACACTCAAAGCGAGAACTATGGGAACGGCAAAACTGCATGCGTCTCTTAGGGACATATATTCCTCATCAGATGCCTCCCGTATTACAAGCATGGAGATGTCTACCGCCAACAGGATGAAACGGAAAAGTGTATCAACTGCAGACGCTGATGGTTGTTTCAGTAGACAACATTCTGTCGGCATGATACAATCATCGTCAGTCACTGCAGTGCAGAACTGCAGTACTATGGCGATAATTTAACGAGTAAAATAAACTGACTTGGGAAAGACGGAATGCAAGTGATGTGACAAAACAGTAATTGTCTCGACCTGAAACTACGATATCACCTGTCGGTCTTGCACTGTGACGTATTGGTGTTGTGGCGGGTGACGTCACACGTGTGCAGAGCGTTGGTTTGTTTTCGTTAGGGACGTTTGTATTGTCACCTTATGCTGTGTGTGTAGTCTATATTGGATAAATACATAGTGGTGCAAATTTTGATGGAAAGATGAGTTTACGGTGTTCTCCACTTACGCTCCTAATCAACTAGAGTTTAAACGTTATCTTTGGTTGTCTTGGTAACGTGAGTACACAGTGTTTACAACTTATGTGAACTTCAGCACATATTTTTTTCAAAGGTGAGCCAACCTGTAATGTAATGAAATTAATAACTTAGCGGATACTAATAGTAATATTACTGAAATAAGGAACGCTGATAGATCGACAATAAAGAAAAACGAATGTCTTCAGAAGGTTATGATAAAAAGAAGACTGACTATTCTAACGTAAAGTGTGAAGAACGTGATGTTAGTAATTAAAAGCAATGTACAAAGATGTATCAGAACTAGTTGAGTTGGGTTGCCTACAGAATGAAGTCGCCAGATCCAGTTTAGCGCGTAGCAACTCACACAAAAAGTATTTACGAGTAATTTCAGGGATTTTGCAATTTTCTGTTGAGCTGTATTGGTGAACACATGTTACTGCATTTTGTCCATCTCGCAATTTAAACCGTTCTGTATCGGTATTGGAGTATTCGTTGTTGTTACTATATTTCGTTAATTTTCGCGATATTTGCTACCTGTACTTTTTCGCTTTCTATACTGATATTTATTTTTGATTTCTGTATTGGTGTCTTGAGAATATAACTCCCCAGACTCCCCTTCAGGCCCAATATTTATTATTTCGAATTTTTAAGTTACTGAATTGATTTTTATATTTTGGTTTTATAGGAACTGTTGAATATGACGTCCTAATCGCCATTTTTAAATCAAAGTTGTGTTGCATCTTGCGGCTAGTGATGATGTTATTTATCAAAGTGGACGGGTGTTATCGAAGGCTCTCGTCTTCCCCAATAATTCACCACACTTGAGACACAGTGCCTTACCCCCGGCCGCGAGAGTTCGCCCCTGTTTGGTCTTAGGAGGGGAGGGGCGCACACAGCGCCGGCTGTCACCTCCACATGAAATCACGTAATGCGTTTTTACGTCGCAGGCTGACAGGTATTGGACGGGTGAAGTAATTGCATCGGTTAAACGCTCGAGCGATGTGATGTGGTGCTGTAACGACATAACAACACAAGTTTTCGCCCCAGATGTAGACACTCCCTTTATACAGTAGTAGGCAAGCATAAGTTCTCTACATTCTATAATTTCCTGCAGGCGATTTTATCGAGTGCGCTACTGCCAAGGCACCCATGTTGATTAGTTTGATTCTGTTTAGAGCGAAGATAACAGAATATCTTGTAGTAGTGAATCCTGTCGTAGGTGTTCTACAGATGAGCAGGATGAAGCCAGAGCATTGTCGACTTGGACTACTCTTACATGGGCTGAGTTTCTTACGAGAATGAATACTGTGGAAAGTCATTTAGACTTCTTATGGGAATTTTGTGGATTGTCACCGGGAGACGTGTGTGGAACTCTTTAAAAAACGACCAACGTTTGTTTCCCGTTTTAATTATAGGACCATTCTACGAAATGTACGAAACTAGTACGATCAGGAAAAACACGTAGTTCCTTAGATGCCAACTGACGATACATCAGGGTATTATTTTGTTCCCTTCCTGGGTTGAAGAACACATGCTACTAGTCACTGTTACAGAAAGTTATTTAAGTACAATTACTGTTGGCGATTACTTTGATTTTTGCAGTGTTATGTATTATGTGATTGTTGTGAATTTTACAAAATGCAGTAGCTTTGTATTCACAGTTTGGCTTAGAAGGCCAAAAATTTCCTTGTGAGACACTCACAGTTTCTCTGAGAGATAGCTGCAGAGTATCCGACAATCGCAGAGGAGGAGTGCTCCAAGCTGCAACTGATTTGGAAATTATTGTAAAGTTCGACATACTTTGACACTCGACAGCAAGGCCGGCCGGGGTGGCCGAGCGGTTCTAGGCGCTACAGTTGGAACCGCGCGACCGCTACGATCGCAGGTTCAAATCCTGCCTCGGGCATGGATGTGTGTGATGTCCTTATGTTAGATATGTTTAAGTAGCTCTAAGTTCCAGGGGACTGATGACCTTAGCAGTTAAGTCCCATCGTGCTCAGAGCCATTTGAACCATTTTTTTCGACATCAAGACGTCTCAACATTCCATTTGTTGTGATGGAAACAGGAACTATTTGCAGGAAAAGTAGTGATATATGACCTAGTTAACGAATAATAACCTACTACGCGTACATAGTGATGTTAAGTTAAACTGCAACAGTATTCGTTACATGGGACCTTTTCAGATTCTAGAAAAATAATACAAATAAGTGTAGCCAGTCTGAAACTAAGACCGTATTTGAGCTCATAAATCCGACAAAGAAAGGTTCTCAAGCAGCACTGGAACGTTCTCATATAACGAGTTCTGACAGCTGCCATCTAACAACTTTGTGTCGAATTCGCCTGAAACATTGCAAAAAGGGTAAAGTATCGTTAGATGAATAGCTACACCAGCAACAGATATGTTCAAAAACTTTCACGAATTAGTAATTACAGCCAGGAGATTTATCGATTTGCCTTGCGTTTATCCCCACTTACGAGTGAACCATGACTTTGGTTTTATTTCAGATATTTCACTGCACATTCAAATGGCCGTAGTAACACTCTCATAGAATTTAAACTTTCGCTTAAGTTTTCTTCAGATTTCATTTTTATTTCGTTTCATTATCCTTCAGTTAATGTAAATCAACCGTTCACAAATTTAGCTAACTTTTACATCTTCGGAATATGAGATACCTATGTTCGTCCTTCCATTTAACAAATGGGTCGTCCAGTACCTTTAAATTCTACGGCTTTGTGCGCTGTGTTATATTAACGTCACCAGTTTCCACTTTTGATGTAACAGATCAGAGTGCTCCTGATAGGTTCGTCTACTCCCATGTAATGTAAGCAAACGGGGGGGATCGGTGAAGTTTTGTTCCTACCGGACCTGAATATCATGTAGCCCACACATGTTTCTAGTGGGGCTTATTAAATTTAAATTGTATCGAATGAAGAATAAGCTAAAATGCATCAGTTTATTTGTTGTGGTGGCAATATATTTAAAAAATACGTTAAAATGGTTCATACCAGCAATCTACTGAATGAAATCACAAGAATATACAAATTCAGGAGGTGTGTAGCTAACTTTTTCGTAACTATTAGGAAGAGAGTTATTGAAATGTACAAGTCACAGTGCTGTTCAAGGTAGAATAAAAGTGTGTGGAGTTGGAGACGATGTATGCTTGTATTTAGCAGTAGACGGTTTTGCTATCACATTATTCTGGAAAAAAAGATATTCCGGTCTGGCAGACCGTAAGCACAGTGTAAACAAGAACATTCTGAAAGTTATTTAGAAAACTTTGACGAATACAATTCACATTACTATTCCATTGTCGTACTGCATAACACCGAGACGTCTTAAAAAGAAAAATTATTTGTTTCACCGTATTTTGCTTCCATATCTGAAAACCATCAAGTGCAGTACCGAAGTACCTATTAATTTTATTTTATGTCACCCTATAATTGTCTTTTGTGCTGTAGGGCGTGAGTTGTTACCTGCCATTTCCATTTTTTATGTATTCCTTCTACTGTTAGCAGCTACTATGAACTACATTGTGCTTTATCATAGAGACTAGAAAATATTACTTCTTTTACTACTGAATTTGCATGTGTGTACCAAACTTTTTCGCCTAAAGCTACTAGGCATTTCAGAAGTCTATAATATACAATATATTTCTAATCAGTTTTTATCTACGCATAATGTAAACTGCAACTGACTAAAAATGGTCCAAATATTAACAATGTTATCATGAAATCATTACTGGTTTTAAGTCACACATCCTGATTTCGTCATATTTACTATGCAACAAACATTCTCTGTACCACTTTTGCTTCTTTTGTGACTGCGTTATTATTTCACACAAAAGTCCTTAGAAACATGTAAGGTAAGTAACTTATCATTGTTATATAACGAAGTACGTTAAAATTCTCCAAATATTTTTAAACTATTTCATTATTTTTGAGACAGCATTACTGTGTCATTTTCTTCGGGTTCAAGTTAACTGTACTTCAATGAATATTGGGTAATACTTTAGACTGTGACAAAATCCTAGCGTGAAGGTGATCCAGACTTACGTGCTGCGCATCTGACTCATGTCGTACCCCCATAAATCTCCCAAACGACTCTTCTTTAGTTTTGGTGAAATAAATAAAAAATGAAATAAAAACGTGCCTTCTGCAACAGCATTTTCCTCAGCAACATTAGCCCCGAAAGTAAATTTTAAGCCCGCATCTCGTGGTCGTGCGGTAGCGTTCTCGCTTCCCACGCCCGGGTTCCCGGGTTCGATTCCCGGCGGGGTCAGGGATTTTCTCTGCCTCGTGATGGCTGGGTGTTCTGTGCTGTCCTTAGGTTAGTTAGGTTTAAGTAGTTCTAAGTTCTAGGGGACTTATGACCACAGCAGTTGAGTCCCATAGTGCTCAGAGCCAGCCAGCCAGTAAATTTTAACGTCATAACAAATCATAGTGCATAAGGGCCAAACTATAAATAGCACCGGTGATGAACTCTCTCTGAATTCTCAGTCGATCGTAAGGCACCATTAATATCTTTGTTTACTCGTTTGAGGTTACATCCACATGCTAATCAATTGCTGTTTGCGAATGCAGTTCAGTGAATTGCAACATCAGTTTGCTTACACGAAGCGTACTTTTATTTATGTGTCCCACGCTAAGACACTCGCCATGCCTCTGTTATAAGCAGCATCTGAGTTTGTTTACGTACCTACTACTTCATAAACAGATACACAGATAAACCAGAATGTTATGGCCGCCGATCTACTGTCGATATAAATCCGTTCAGGCGATAGCAGCGACATATGGCGAGGAATGACTGCTAGTCAGACAAACGCACGGTGCATGTTGTATATCACAAGGGCTAGAGCTTGATGGAATGGAGTGTGTTGAGCGGTTCGATGAACACAGTCCCGATTTCCAGTTGATGTGTTGGCTCTCCTATCTCGACACATCTAAACCCGATCGAAGACATCTGGGCATGTGGCGTCAGAGCTCATGGCACCCCTCCCCGGAATTTACGGATTTAGGTGACTTGTGTGTGCAAATCTGATGCCAGCTCCGTACACTGACCTACCAAGGCTTCACTGCAACCCTGCCACGACACGTCCACGTTGATACCCGGGCCAGAGGTGGACATACCGGCTGTTAGGTAGATGGTATAGACAGCCGTTAATGAGTGAAAAATGTATGCTGAGGTCTTCAAATGTTGATTATCTTTTAGTTCCTGCGTGTGTAGGGCCATATTACTTGTGGCTCACTAGTCACTCTAGTCTTTTGAGTGTTATCATTAATGTCATTGATTTTCCCACTCTTTTTGAACTATACTTAGTGTCAATGATATTTCTGTTAAACGTAGTTGGCAAATGTTAATGTTGCACAAAACGGTTTCTTCCATTTTCATTGATGGGGAGGTAATGACAGATGCAGCTCGCATCGGGGACAGACTCGAACGAGTTATATTCCAAAGAACCCTCCATTTGTTTCCATTAATCTACTAAGAGGAACCACCGAAATGTAGATCTTGTTGGTCGGAAGAGAATATGAACCACAGCCAACCCCAATGCGAGTCGTCTACATTACCACAACGCTGCCTGTTGCAAATAAAACAAATAACGAGACTTGTTATATCATCAATCCAAAGGTTTATTCGTTTGGTAACTGTGGTTTCAGGTGGTATTGGCGGCGGTATTGCGGTCGCACATTTTAGCAGCCAGACGGTCTTCTCCAGACGTCGCGTTGGTGGCCACGCGTCAACACATTCAGCGTCTGGCATGGCGGCTCTCAAGAGCTGCGCGGTGTGATGTACAGACCTTCTAGGTGGGCGCGGAGGACACCGGAGTGATCTGCTGACAAATATATATTTCAAAATTATAAACGCCGCCCTTTTATGGTGAGTTGATATAACATCTGCAAAGGAAAGTGCTAAATTATCGTTGGTCCACGTGTTAATAAATGGTCATTTTCTGTATCCATAGAAGGGATGCTTCTATCGCGCCAACTCATGAACCCTATAATACTAATTGTCAAAAATATGAAAATTACCGACAGTGAATGTTTGCCTATTTACTCCTCCCGGAGTGTTATCTATTGTGGTGAAATGATCTACTAAATTATTGCATCATGATGGTAGATAGTTGTTACAAGGATCAGAATATTTGTCGATATCTCACGCAGACGCATGTATTATCCTCACCTGAACTATATTCAATAAGGAACGGAGAGAATTGTGACTGTGGCTAAATCCATCCATACCAAAATAGTAGAGTTTCTTAAAACAAGTTGTGTAAATGTTCAGTTCAAATTCGGAGAGCTTCAAGGATAAATACGGGACAGAAAAATAAACGATCATGCAGCATAAGAAATGGGATTAAAATACCAAGTATAATCGTGGGAGGCTGAAGGTGAAACTGCGCTGAGAACTTGATAACTGTTATGGGCGGGAGGGGACATAGGAGAAATATATATTTCAAAATTATAAACGCCGCCCTATTATGGTGGGTTGATATAACATCTGCAAAGGAAAGTGCTAAATTATCGTAGGTCCACATGTTAATAAATGGTCATTTTCTGTATCCATAGAAGAGATGTTTCTATCGCGCCAACTCATGAACCCTATAATACTAATTGTCAAAAATATGAAAATTACCGACAGGGAATGTTTGCCTATTTACTCCTCCCGGAGTGTTATCTATTGTGGTGAAATGATCTACTAAATTATTGCATCATGATGGTAGATAGTTGTTACAAGGATCAGAATATTTGTCGATATCTCACGCAGATGCATGTATTATCCTCACCTGAACTATATTCAATAAGGAACGGAGAGAATTGTGACTGTGGCTAAATCCATCCATACCAAAATAGTAGAGTTTCTTAAAACAAGTTGCGTAAATGTTCAGTTCAAATTCGGAGAGCTTCAAGGATAAATACGGGACAGAAAAATAAACGATCATGCAGCATAAGAAATGGGATTAAAATACCAAGTATAATCGTGGGAGGCTGAAGGTGAAACTGCGCTGAGAACTTGTTAACTGTTATGGGCGGGAGGGGACATAGGAGAACGTTTTCTGAAAGGCTCTCCCTCATCTGAAAGTGTAGGCTACGGTATTGTATGTACCATTGATTCTTGAGTTTAAGTATATCCTGCCAATACTAGAGCTAAAAGATACGTATGCCGCGAAAGAATTTTGTATCTGATCAGAGTTCACAATTGGTATAAAAGAACAGCAGACTATGGGTACCGAGAAAGTTTATAGGTCGACCAAGGAATTTTGTAGCCATGGTGATATATCTAAAATGACAGCATTTCAGTTATATTAAAAATCGTAAAACTCTATACTCGAATAATATCTTGAAGATTCCCCTTCTGAAGGGAGCTACCATGTGATCATGAAACGAGAAATACAGTTAGAAACCAAAATCTGTTGTCCTTTACACAGATCGAAGTACCACTCACCGTAACAGCACCACCTTAATCCTCCTCCTGCAGCCGTCTCTGCAGCAACTCCACGAAAAAGGCGTCCAGTGTGAACTGACGCTCCTGTTGGAATAGATCTTATTACTTTCATGTTATCTAACATGTGAAGTGATTCACAATTTGTGCTAGTTCCTGTCATATAGAAGTATAACGAATTGTAACATTTATCACAAATTAGCACGGTTCAGGTACCGAAATTAAGAATATAGTAATCCAATTTAGAATCCAACTAACACAATTCGTTTCACATCTCAGATACTATTAAGACTAACAAGTAACTAATATCCCATTATCTTTAACATTTTCTGTGTACGACTGGTTAATGATGTGTTTCTCAGGTTATGCCGTGTTGTTGTTCCTGCTTTACAGTTAACATTCCTACAAGTGACCGAGCCATTTTCTTCAGATCGTGAGACGTTTCCTGACTGATATGAGTCAAGCAGGGAGTACATTACCGCAAAGTTCGCAGCACATGAAGTTGATGGCTGGGACGTCCGTTGAAGTATTGTGCACAAAATGAACATAACAATTCGGCCTAACTCCCGGATGCAGACCAGTAACTAGTACCATCTTCGAGAGTAAGTTATCATGTAATGAGAAAACGAAAAATTCACTTTGAAACGAAATGCTACTATTCCTACTACTGTTGTAATTTACACTCACCGAAACAGAAAAGGGTTCTTTCTCTTCCTGCAGCCGCTTCTGCAGTATCTCCTCAAAAAATGAGTCCAGGGTGAACTGACACTCCTGTAAGGAAAAGAACTTATCTGTTTGATTAGTCGTAGAGCATGCTTGGTAATTCAGAGATAGCGCTAGTTCTTTACATATACATGTGTTACAAATTCTTACATTTATTTCGAATTTTTGGCCTATAGGCAGTGATAGTGAGTATTCACTGACTATCTGTAGTATCAGCTAGAAATCTGTTCTTCCGACATTCACTACCATTATCCTACGTATTATGAGTTGAACTGGAATGACAGAGGCCTACAATGTAACTTCTTGAGCCACGGTCTTTTTATTACGAGCTCCTCCTCGTTCTTTGTCTGTAAAGAAAATTAAATGGGACTGTAACAAGTTTTGCTAACAGTTCCTGTTTCTCTGTTCTCTGACTACACTGTACATTTCCTTTGGTCAGTCTCATATTAAACACGGTCAGCAGGTAACTGGTTGGGCAACCAGATGGTCTGCAAAGTCGTCTTCAACCAGTCGATCGCGTTGACAGCATATTTAGTGCGCCTCTGCCGCTAGAATATTTTCCACCATAATTCTTTTCAAATGGAGAGGGATGTTACCTTTCTCAAGCATCTCACATAGTTATTTGCTCGGTGGTAACAAAGACCACACCCAATTTACCGGAATGATAAATGGTTAGAATGAACTGTCCATGTCTGGGGTCAGTGTTAAGTTTAATGGGCTTCAATACAATTGTCAGAATTGTTTAAACAGCATTCAGGTTCGATTATCAACATTAGCTTACCTAATGCGACAAGTCCGGATCTATTGTGGTAATTACACGGAGGAGAGGATCTTGGGCCAGTGGGATCCAGGGGAAAGAGCCAGTATAATGCAGCAAAGGAGCCCTGCAGGGAACACAGCGAGAGACACAGTGTGAGGCTTCCCAGCAGGTCAGAGAATATACGACTCTGACATGCTAAAGGCTTTTTCTACGGGCATCATACTCAAGTTTTAGAATGATGACTATTGTGAACTGTTGAGTGACTAGCACATCAGACTTCGCTCCAGTGATCAACAAATCCATCCATCCATCAGTGACATTCATTGCCGCCGGTATTTTGTATCTGATCACGATCCAGAAGAGCAGTATGCTAACCACATGCTCCTCCATACAGTGACGTCTATTGTCTGACGATGACGAGGCGATCGATCGGTACCTTCGGAACTTCAGAGGAATAATTGGACGGAGTTAGGTAGTTAGGTGGTATTTTGTATAATCGTCACAATCATCACTCGTGCAGAGATGCCTATCTATGACGTGTTATTTACAATGACGTGTCACATGGGATGTTTATAGCAAAAAAATATTCATTTACAGTAAATCGTGACGGTCTGTAATATCAAGTGACCACGTTATGTACAATCAGTTAGCTCTCAGACTTTACTGCTTTGCGTGCTATGTCACTGCAATATAACGTGGCTCACCTTTACAGTACCCCGAACAGTGACAAGTTGTTCTCCAGTCGCAGACCCTCGTCTTTCTCCCCTCCCAAACACCGGGAGAAAAACTTCTTAATGCTGCGGAACATTGCTGTAACGATAACAAACAGTACATTAGACATGACCAGACCGTGTCTACGAGTAAGTTTTGCAGCAATGTCTCACAACTCGATCGCAAGAAAAACGTGAACCGTGAAGACATGTCTGTAACCTTAGCTTTTGTAAAAGAGCAGCTGCTTGCATCAAAAACGACATGTACAGTCTATATAATTGGTTGAGCTTATACATTTTTTACTAGTCGAGAATTAGTTACTTTAATTTTGTGTCAGCAATTCGTAGAGCATGAATCAAAACAATAACAGTTATTCGAAGTTTATCAATCGCATGTTCATTAAGTGGTACTTTTACTCTGAAGAGAATAAATTTGTTTTGATAGCAACTAGCTGAAGGCTTATCTATTAGACTAAATTTAATTAGCAAGTCATTACAATACTACAGTAGTTTCAGATATACAGCTGCTTCGCCGGCCGGTGTGGCCGTGCGGTTCTAGGTGCTTCAGTTTGGAACCGCGTGTCCACTACGATCGCAGGTTCGAATCCTGCCTAAGACATGGATGTGTGTGATGTCCATAGGTTAGTTAGGTTTACGTAGTTCTAAGTTCTAGGGGACTGATGACCACCGATGTTAAGTCCCATAGTGCTCAGAGCCATTTGAACCATTTTTTATACAGCTACTTCAGATATTACAACATCAGATTTTGTCATCTATTACAGCATGATATGCGGAATATCTTCCCCTGGGGCAGGAACAAGAATTTGTTTTTTATGTGTGTTGGTGGTGGGATGAAGTTACTAATTAATAAACTACGCTACATTCTGATGGCTATAACTTCCGCGGTATATGACGAGAATACGATTTTGACGGCTATCCTTATTACCGAGTCAGTATATTCTCTCAGGGCTGCACTGTCCCTTCTTTGTGTCAGTCATCGAGAACCCTACATCTAAATTACACTTCATTGCCATGTGAGCTAAACAGTAACGTGTACGACATAATAACTATATCTGTGGTTGAAATTTACCCACCGGTTTCTACATGAAGAAAACTTAAAAATAGCTTATAAACAGCTAATAGGTTTAACATTTGACAGTGCTCCAAGATATTAACTGTGCTTCCTTAAGTGACAGGAAAAGATAATATATTTGTTAATAATCCATGTTGACTCAGTATGACACTACATAGCCGGCACCTGTTTACGACTTTTCTTTTACACCGACGGCAGAAGATAAAAGCATGAACCAACGATAGGACATACCGTATGTATGTGTAATCGAAAAGGAGAGTGATAGGTGACACTATTCTATTTGTGAAACTAAGCTATAAATTTGAGAATACATGATTTCAGCGGTTGAACATCGGCAAGAGCTCAGTGAGGATATCTCTCTCTACAAGTCAAGCATTCTCGCAACTTTCTGAAGTTACATTACATATTAAAAAATGAACTGGAATGTAAATCGAGGACTGTTTTCCTTTTCCAATTCAGTCCCATTACTAGTAACATTTTGCGAAGTCACATCACACTATTTCGTAATGCTACAGTATCCCGATACTTCTCCACTACATACATAGTCATCTAAAAGATTATTCAATGTTCTAAATGCAGATGTATGCTGAAAATAAATACGTGACAAGTCAACGGCTCTTGCCTCTTGGTGAGTATAGTCTATATACCTCGCTTCTGAAACAGAGTGTTCGCTTCATTCAAAGCTTCTAAAGCTCCCCAAGAACTTGTTCTGGAAACACAAAATCGAACACTATAACGCCTGAATCAAAATTATAGAATCTTTTACTCAAGAACTCAAGAAACTAATTCCTTTCGATACTTCAACTACTCTAGAGAATACGGAAGTCATTATTATGCAATGGTCCACCACAGTTAAGCTGATTTTTATTGGCAAACCCTGCGATCAACATTAGGCAGCAACCTGGATAACTGCAGAGAACAACGTTGTACTGGAACGTCGATATCAATGATTAAACAAGAACTGCAATGAAAATTTTCAGTAATTTGAATCTATGTAAGACGAAGTAATCATGTTTTAGCACTGACAAATATGCAGGGGAGTCTTGAAAATGTCCGTGCAGTTAATAAACTCCCAAGTGATCTAACGGTTAACAATACTCAGAGATAGTGCTTCAATTTCCTTAAGCAACAGGGAAGTAAGAATCTCATATTATGGTGCCAAGTCAACTCTGTATAACTCTACACAGTTGTAACCAGTTTCCAACGTGTTTTCCTCTTCGCAGACGGAAGATAATTCTAGCAGTACATCCCTGCAACGATCATAGGCAATATGTAAGTGTAATCGACGAAACAGGAAGATCGGTTACACTGTTTTCATTGTGAAAGTAAAAATTAATGTAAATAGAGACCGCTCCGACTCTACAACAACAACCACAGAAAACTTTTACTAACAGTCCGATTATATTATTGGAGCAGGCGATAACAAGACAGACTATTCAAAAATAAAAAATATTTTGTAGCGGAGGCGTTGTGCAGCTATAATGAATGTTAACAACTGTATTGTGCAGTAGACAGATACGACGGTACAGTTCATTGGTGACCATCGAATTTGGTCTAAAATCAGAGCATCATCGGTCCCGAAAGCCGTCTCAGCCATGCTTTCGCGCATATTGCAATGGCAGTTATCAAACGTAGATAGCTCGACCATTGGTATTATCTGTATAGACATTACATTGGTAAAAATGTCTATGAAGTTAAATGGACATAATGGACATGACAAGTTAATGTCAATGACGGAACACTGTACATCCGGAATTGCTATTCCTATTACGCAAGTTCATAGCTGAGATCGTTTTTAGGCTTGATGACGGTCTGATCCTCGACCGAAACATACATTCTCTCATAAAATTTACCGTTATAGCTGTGATTGCATAATGCAGTTCTTTCGAAGAGCATATAAAATGGAAGTAACGTGAATGCTGCAGAAACTGACTGGGCAGAAACAAAAAGTAAATGTTTATAAAGCTAAGATGAATATAACGAAAAAATCGAATAATATCTTACACAAATTCCTCTAGAATAAACTCAACGGAAATATAACGAAATCACAAAATTTGATCCCATAAGTTAAAAAATTGTGACTAACATTACTGCTCGTTCCTCTGAGGACAACTTCTACAATGTACTTAGGTTCACGGCTAACACCACCGTAGACAGTTCTCCCATATTACAAAAATAGCTAAAGAATTGCATCAATCAACATGATAAAAATTATCATTAATCACTTCACTCACAAAAATTTATCTTCTGCTCTTAAGGTACTGTTTAACCTCACCATCGTATATCGTTCGAAATACAGAAAGAAACAGTTAAATATATGTCAGAAAAAAAAGAAACAATAATCGCTAATAGTTTCTCCATTGATAATATAACCTGTGGCCTCAAGTTACCCCCTCCCCCCCAATAAACACCATCATCGTATATCATGACATATTTGGAATAAACAGCATATTTTACAAACTTTGTAAATTAGAATAGTAACTAACACAAACTCAGATAGCATTTAATAACAGACCGCTTACACGCTCTGCAACGTAAAGTCATGACGTGAAGAGGACGTCATCGGTGGAACCACACGCATAGAATCTGAAAGAGCACTTGTCAAAGTTGTCACTGTTGAACTAAGCTGTTAATTTGAGAATACATGATGAAAGCACATGAACTTAAAAAAATTAAGTGTAGAGGTCTAACTCTACAAGTAACCACCTGACGTTTGAAACCCCATAAAAAACTTAAACGAAATGCTATTTCACGTTATTACTCTTAAGAACTTCGTGTTCCGTAATCACACCACACTCCTCTACATGCTTCAATTTTCCAGTACTTCTCCACTAATACACATTCATTTATTAGCTTTTAAGATATTCTCACTCGAGATGATTGTGTATACTCAATAAATATACAAAGTTAAATGAATAGCTCATACCTACTGAGGGTCCGATGCAGCTGGCCTCCGAAGCTGGGCGTTCGCTTTGCTGAGAGCTTCTAAAGCTCCTCAAGAACTTTAAAATGTTTCGCTAGATGTGCTCGAAACACAAAATGCAAGACTGCAATAATTAATTCAAAACTGAAGCTCCTTACACTCAATAACTCGCAGAACGAATTCGTATGGATACTTCGAGTACTCCAAAGAATACGGAAGTAATTGCTACACAACGGTCCACAACGGTTTACGTGAGATGGCATTGTTGTTTACATACCCAATATCCTCCCCTGGTAGCTGAGTGGTCAGCGCGACGAAAGTCATACCTAAAGACCCGAGTTCGATTCACGGCTGTGTCGGGAGATTTTTCTCCGCTCAGGGACTGGGTGTTGCGTTGCCCTTATCATCGTTGTTTCATTCCCATTTACACGCAAGTCGCCGAAGTGGCGTCAACTCAAAAGACTTGCACCAGTCGAATGGGAGGCCCTAGCCACACGGCGTTTTCATTTTATCTGTTAACCGAAATCCCAGTAAAGCAATAACGTTTAGCAACGTGGATATAAATGTTAGACAACCACTGAAACAAAATATTATATAAGTCAATTGAAAATTTCAACTTTACATAAAATAGCATCGAAGCATAACGACGTCGAATGCTGATGCCCTCGATCCCGCTTTTAGTCATGTATTGAAATGTTATGTCACGAGTAAAAATTGATTCCATCAGCGCATGTGGATTCCACCAAATTCGACGTCCGTTTGTGTGATTCCACTAATTGTTTCCTAGTGTAGTGATTTTCTATATTGAAACCTGGTTGTCAAGGGAAGGCCGTAGTCATTTATTATTGGTTGCCTTTAACAGTTACACACATTTATTATTAAAGAAGTAGTTCCAGACTCAACAATAAATTAAAAAATACCACGCTTTATTAATGAAAGCATAAACGACAGTGTAAATAATAGTGTTTTCAGTGCGTTACAATTTAGCAAATCACCATAAAATCCTGATACTGATAACGTTTAAAAAGAAAAAAACAAGGCACTGTGATGATGACTGAAGGCCTTACACTCCAAGAAAGACAGTAAATTAAGAATGTTTAAGAACTCGCTGCAATTACAACTTACAGGTATTGAAATATTAAAAGTAAGAGCCCACAAACACAGTAGAAGGTATCAGACGCCACGAATGGCAGAAAATAAGGTATTAAGGCTTACTGCTGAAACAGAAATATCGAATTAATTTTTCAGAGCAAATGACCACAATCATGACTGAAGGCCTTACACGCCAGGAACGGCAATTATATAAAAAATTTAGAAACCTACTGTATAACAGCAAATAAAAGCAAAGGTTAATTAAAAGAAACAAGCAATTGACCACGAAACAGGTGAAATAATATGATGGTAATCTTGTAACACAACCCTTACACTGATGCAGTCTGGCCTGCAACGGAGGGTGGAAACCTACAAACAGCACCAACGCGAGCACCAGCACGGCTCATATACACTTCGATTAATCTCCTCATCCCGAAAATGGAAGACTTACCAATGGGACGGATCACATGCCTCATACATATTTTTATTGGCCTCGTCCATGTTTCTTACTACTTTGTTAATACAATCAAATTATAAATTGAGCGAGTGTCCTTTTTACACAGGGTGTTCCATTGATAGTGACTAGGCCAAATATCTCAAAAAATAAGCATCAAACGAAAAAAACTACATTCGCCGGATAGTTGCGTTATTTACGGTAACAGGAAGTGTTCAGCCACATGTGTAACGTCAACTACGACCTGCAACAAATTATGAAGCCCAAGTAGGTGTTTCAGCTGCTGTCGCCGCTAAACCGCACATCAGTAGCAGACAAATTGCGCGAGAATCGGGACTCTTAAAAACGTCGGTGTTGAGAATGCTACATCAACATTGATTGCACCTGTACCATATTTCTATGCACCAGGAATTGCATAGCGACGACTTTGAACGTCGTGTACAGTTCTGCCACTTGGCACAAGAAATATTACGGGACGATGACAGATTTTATGCACTTGTTCTATTTAGCGACGAAGCGTCATTCACCAACAGCGGTAACGTAAACTGGCATTAGATGCACTATTGCGCCATCTCTCACATAGCGAAAACAGTGGTCCAACAAAAAAATTCATATTTCATTACGTACTGTACGAATATGTAATAAAAGTGGTTGTTCCTATTTTAGAAAACGCGGTTGATATCCGTTTGACCTATGGCAGCGCCATTTAGCAGGCCAACCATAGGGCCATCTGGTTTCCCCCTTCAAGCTAGACAAGTTTCGTTCTTTGTAGTTTTTTCGTTTGACGCTTATTTGTTGAGATATTTGGCCCGGTCACGATCAGTGGACCACCATGTATAATTTAATTGAAGTTCTCCTAAAAAGAATCATTTTAAAAGGCGAACTTCAAAATAAGCTAGGCTGGGTTTGAGAACAGAGGCCCAACATGCTGCCTTGAAAGGTACTCTTCCGTTCTGGAACTTTTCCTTGAATTCCCAGGCGGAAGGATACTAGCCGGAAGGTAAGATGCTGCATAGATTCTCCGTAAGGTCACCAATGCGATGTCGAGGCAGGTGTGGAGGCAGTGGAGGGAGGAAGTCTCCTTGTCACTGAGTCCTGCCTGCTGTATCGACGTCCTAGGCTACCAACTTCAGGTCAAGCTTGATGAGATCACAGCAGGAGCTTTTCGCAGCAGCTGGCGTCATACAAAATTACCCACGGAGATGATGCAAATCGTAACTATAGGTACCTGTCGTTAGATAAGATTAAAAAAGTCTACATTTCAACAACATTGGTTTGTAGCATTATGTTACAGTCTGTTAAGCAGAAAATCTGATGCTCACTCTCCATTGCCACCATACGCCTAGCGTCATATCACTCAGTTATCCTTTCAAAGCGGACCGTGCAGTGGAGAGCTTCACTCTTTATTACAATGCATGCATATTTCACGTTGGAAAGCAACAAGTAATTTTTAACGTTATCAATGTTAGACGATCTGTTTCAGTAACTAATGAAAGTATAAATAGTTTTATCATTTCACATTTGTTCGGTGGTTCAGAAAGTAAGTATCAGTCTAGGCCACAGGTTTGTCAGAGGTTTGTCAGAAGCATTTTTTTTTTTTTACATTTACCACTTCTTTCAAGTTTGACAATGATTTCTGTTAATGTGATAAATGCAAGGATAGTCTATGGCTTGTACTCCATGTTAAACTGCAGAGCCACCTGTAACAGACTCGCTAAATCAATTAAAAGAATGGCGGAAGCAACACTTCCAAACTACTACGGTGTTCGAACCAGCTTTCGTATTGATGATTCGAGTTTTACTATAACATTTATACATGACATCGATTATCCTTGTATACTTCAGTAATATTTTTAAATACATTTGAGTGATTAGCTGAGTATACACTCCTTTCCCCTCAGAGCGAAGGAATAAAACTACGCTAAACAAAATTTCCTTCTTTTTAGATTAAATAACGCAATGGAATTATGTGTTAGATAATACTCTGGAAAGCATAAATAAAAATTTTATTCCTTATCTTCTTTTTCCTAAAAACATTAAATCTGTCGTACAAGACATACTGTTGTTGTTGTTATGGCTTTCAGTCCGAAAATTAATTTGATGCTGCTCTCCCCCCCTACTCTCACATAGCTGCAAAACTACTGTAAATTGCATCCAGAAAAACCGGTTGTTTTCTCATGTAGGGTCCTATCAACCAATCCCAGATATATCCTGGTATAAAACATGTGGAAACAAAATACATTATCTGTCGCCTAAAGGGACACTATTTTTTTTTCTCAGATGTCGATGTCCGAAACTTCATGTCATAGCTGCCAAAAGGCGGCAGTGTCTGACGACGCAATAAATGCATCAGTTTCTCTTTAAGGGGACCTGGACGTGCACGGGCTGCATTTTCATAGCTCGCTCTCAGTGCACATTACTCTTCATCTACAATGAATAACATTAACTCAAGCTGTATAAGGATATTTATTAAAATATCTCCTACAGTTTAAGAATTACAGTATTTTGCCTAATACGTGTTTTTGTAATACACTTCCCATTCAGGTACCATTTCCTGGTCCATCATCAGTCTAATAGCTTTCGGACTGTGACAGACTGCTGTCAATATTCATAGGAACACATTATGCCTCTCGTTTTGTAGTTTTGAGTATATCTGAGGAAATAGGAAAACCCTTATTGCACCACATTATTATTTTGTCTAAAAAATACCGCTAAAATTATATACAGAATGACAAACACAGATCATTTCTGCGATGTATTACGCACAATACAAAGATGCTATCCCATTCTTCACTTGAGAGAAATTTGGTGAACATGGATGAAATCATTGAGAAGTTATATGTACCTAATGTTCTGAAAACGTAGTTTCGAGAAAATGAGAAAAGAATATTCACAGTGTTTTCGACGCACCGTATGCCTCTTTCAGAACATTCCAGCAGCATAATCTTCCTGGCCAGCTGCTTCTTTATCATCTGTAGACTTCTTCAGGGGCATTTTCCTTACACTGGCTTCCACAGCTTCAACTACTCGCTGACGATCTATGGCAGTCAGAGCAGCTATCCTATTATTTGCTGGCTGGATGCCTAATTTGTCCATTACTTTTATCCTGATGGTTACACCATCATTGAAACACATGACAGCATCCATCGCACCCATTTTGAGTACTGTCCATCCAACAAACACTGTTTTTGGCACTCGTTGCCACACGCAGATGTTGAAACTCTCATTAGGGTTTTGCGTACGGCCATGTAGACATTTGCTGAGTAATTTTGTATCTGAACGGTCCCTGCATATTGACTTTATTGTTTCCATGACTGTGGCAGGCAAGACATGTATATGGTGCTATTCCTTGCCTGTCGCATGAGCGTGGCTGGTTTGCAGACATTTGTTCAAAGAGCGTTTAAGACCAAATCAACAACTGAAAAGTAGATAAAATTTTTTTTTGTGAAACGGGATAAAATTGTCTTTCAGATCGTGACAAGAATTGTTTTCGAAAATTTCAGACATTTCAGGTCCATGTCCACTCAACAATTAGACATATCAAGTACACTTTTTAAAAAATTAAAGAAAATACGACGCAACAAGAAGGAATTATACCAATGGCGCGGAAATCAGTAGATGTTATATTCATGTACAGACAAATGAAGGAGTCCCATTTCAAAAACTGAATGGTTTATTCACGAGAAAGAGCTACAAAAATTGAGCAAGTCTGTCAGAAAATTATCTATGTCTGGCGCTTATGCAAGTAGCTGTTCGGCTGGCATTGATTGATTGAGTTGTTGTATGTCGTCCAGAGGGATATAGTGCCAAATTCGGTCCAATTGGTGCTATAGATGAGCAAAATTCAGAGTTGTTTGTAGGGCCCTGCCCATGTTGTTGTTGTTGTGGTCTTCAGCCCTGAGACTGGTTTGATGCAGCTCTCCATGCTACTCTATCGGGTGCAAGCTTCTTCGACTCCCAGTACCTACTGCAGCCTACATCCTTCTGAATCTGCTTAGTGTATTCATCTGTTGGTCTCCCTCTACGATTTTTACCCTCCACGCTGCCCTCCAGTACTAAACTGGTTGATCCCTTCATGCCTCAGAACATGTCCTACCAACCGATCCGTTCTTGTAGTCAAGTTGTGCCACAAACTCCTCTTCTCCCCAATTCTATTCAATACCTCCTCATTAGTTATGTGATCAACCAATCTAATCTTAAGCATTCTTCTGTATTACCACATTTCGGAGGCTTCTATTCTCTTCTTGTCTAAAATATGTTTCACTGCCATACATGGCTACACTCCATACAAATACTTTTAGAAACGACTACCTGACACTTAAATCTTTACTCGATGTTAACAAATTTCTCATATTCAGAAAGGATTTCCATGCCATTGTCAGTCTACATTTTATGTCCTCTCTACTTCGACCATCATCAGTTATTTTGCTCTCCAACTACCAAAACTCCTTTACTGCTTTAAGTGTCTCATTTCCTAATCTAATTTCCTCAGCATCACCCGACTTAATTCGACTACATTCCATTATCCTCGTTTTGCTTTTGTTGATGTTCGTCTTACACCCTCCTTTCAAGACACTATCCATTCCGTTCAACTTCTCTTCCAAGTCCTATGCTGCCTCTGACAGAATTACAATGTCATCGGCGAACATCGAAGTATTTATTTCTTCTCAATGGATTTTAATTCCTACTCCGCATTTTCCTTTTGTTTCCTATACTGCTTGTTCAATATACAGATTGAATAGCATCAGGGAGAGGCTACAACTCTGTCTCACTCCCTTCCCAACCACTGCTTCCCTTTCATGTCCCTCGACTCTTATAACTGCCATCTGGTTTCTGTACAAATTGTAAATAGCCCTTCGCACCCTGTATTTTACCTCTGCCACCCTCAGAATTTGAAAGAGAGTATTCCAATCAACATTGTCAAAAGCTTTCTCTAAATATACTACCGCTAGAAACGTAGGTTTGCCTTTCTTTCATCTTCCTTCTAAGATAAGTTGTAAGGTCAGTAGTGCCTCACGTGTTCCAGTATTTCTACGGAATCCAAACTGATCTTCCCCGACGGAGGCTTCTACCAGTTTTCCATTCGTCTGTAAAGAATTCGCGTTAGTATTTTGCAGCAGTGACTTATTAAACTGATAGTTCGGTAATTTTCACATCTGTCAACACCTGCTTTCTTTGGGATTGGAATTATTATATTCTTCTTGAAGTCTGAGGGAATTTCGCCTGTCTCATACATCCTCCACACCAGATGGTAGAGTTTTGTCAGGACTGGCTCTTCCAAGGCTATCAGTAGTTCTAATGGAATGTTGTCTACTCCAGTGGCCTTGTTTCGACTTAGGTCTTTCAGTGCTCTGTCAAACTATTCACGCAGTATCGTATCTCCCATTTCATCTTCACCTGCATCCTCTTCCATTTCCATAATATTGTCCTCAAGAACATCGGCCCTGTATAGACCCTGTACATACTCCGTCCACCTTTCAGCTGTCCCTTCTTTGCTTATGACTTGTTTCCCATATGAGCTCATATTTACTATGCAACAAACATTCTCTGTATCACTTTTGCTTCTTTTGTGACTGCGTTATTATTTCACAGAAGTCCTTAGAAACATGTAAAGAAAGTACCTTATCATTGTTATCTAACGAAGTACGTTAAAATTCCCCAAATATTATTAAACTATTTCATTATTTTTGAGACAGCATTACTGTGTCATTCTCTTCGGGTTGAAGTTAACTGTACAGCCATGAATATTGGGTAATACTTTAGACTGTGACAAAATCCTAGCGTGAAGGTGATCCAGACTTATGTGCAGCGCATCTGGCTCATGTCGTACCCCCATAAATCGCCCAAACGACTCATCTTTAGTTTTGGTGAAATAAATAAAAAATGAAATAAAAACGTGCCTTCTGCAACAGCATTTTCCTCTGCAACATTAGCCACGAAAGTAAATTTTAACGTCATAACAAATCATAATGCATAAGGGCCAAAGTATAAATAGCAGCGGTGATGAACTCTCTCTGAATTCTCAGTCGATTTTAAGGCACCATTAATTTCTTTGTTTACTCGTTTGAGGTTACATCCACATGTTAATAAATTGTTGTTTGCCAATGCAGTTCAGTGAATTGCAACATCAGTTTGATTACACTAAGCGTGCTTTGATTTATGTGTCCCACGCAAAGACACTCGCCATGCTTCTGTTATGAGCAGCATCTGAGTTTGTTTACATACCTACTACTTCATAAACAGATACACAGATAAACCAGAATGTTATGGCCGCCGATCTACTGTCGATATAAATCCGTTCAGGCGATAGCAGCGACACATGGCAAGGAATGACTGCTAGTCAGAAAAACGCACGATGCATGTTGTATATCACAAGGGCAAGAGCGTGATGGAATGGAGTGTGTTGAGCGGTTCGATGAACACAGTCCCGATTTCCAGTTGATGTGTTGGCTCTCCTATCTCGACACATCTAAACCCGATCGAAGACATCTGGGCATGTGGCGTCAGAGCTTATGGCACCCCTCCCCGGAATTTACGGATTTAGGTGACTTGTGTGTGCAGATGTGATGCCAGCTCCGTCCACTGACCTACCAAGGCTTCACTGCATCCCTGCCACGACTCGTCCACGTTGATACCCGTGCCAGAGGTGGACAAACTGTCTGTTAGGTAGATGGTCATAATGTTGTAGCTGATCAGTGTAATTACTACGTTAAAGTATAGACAGCCGTTAGTGAGTGAAAAATGTATGATGAGGGCTTCAAATGTTCATTACCTTTTAGTTCCTGCGTGTGTAGGGCCATATTACTTGTAGCTCACTGTGTTGAATAGTAGATGTCGGGATTGTGGAGACTACTTTGTTGTCCTTAGGAGCATTCATTTTGCAGTCACTCTAGTCTTTTGAGTGTTATCATTAATGTCATTGATTTTTCTACTCTTTTAGAATTATACTTCGTGTCAATGATATTTCTGTTAAACGTAGTTGGCAAATGTTAATGTTGCACAAAACAATTTCTTCCATTTCCATCGACAGAGAGGTAATGACAGATGCAGCTCGCATCGGGGACAGACTCTAACGAGTTTTATTCCGAAGAACCTTCCATTTGTTTCCATTAATCTACTAAGAGGAACCACCGAAATGTAGATCATGTTGGTCGGAAGAGAATATGAACCACAGTCAACCCCAATGCGAGCCATCTACATTACCACAACGCCGCCTGTTGCAAATAAAACAAATAACGAGACTTGTTATATCATCAATCCAAAGGTTTATTCGATTGGTAACTGTGGTTTCAGGTGGTATTGGCCGCGGTATCGCGGTCGCACATTTTAGCAGCCAGACGGTCTTCTCCAGACGTCGCGTTGGTGGCCACGCGTCAACATGTTCAGCATCTGGCATGGTGGCTCTCAAGAGCTGCGCGGTGTGATGTACAGACCTCCAAGGTGGGCGCGGAGGACACCGGCGTGATCTGCGACAAATATAAATTTCAAAATTATAAACGTCGCCCTATTATGGTGAGTTGATATAACATCTGTAAAGGAAAGTGCTAAATTATCGTAGGACCACATGCTAATAAATGGTCAGTTTCTGTATCCGTAGAAGGGATGTTTCTATCACGACAACTCATGAACCCTAGAATACAAATTATTGCATATATGAAAATTACCGACAGTGAATGATTGCCTATTTACTCCTCCCGGAGTGTTATCTATTGTGGTGAAATGATGTACTAAATTATTGCATCAGATGGTAGATATCTCACGCAGATGCATGTATTATCCTCACCTGAAATTTATTCATTATGGCACGGAGAGAATTGTGACTGTTGCTAAATCCATCCTTACCAAAATAGTAGAGTTTCTTAAAACAAGTTGTGTAAATGTTCAGTTCAAATTCGGAGAGCTTCAAGAATAAATACGGGACAGAAAAATAAACGATCATCCAGCATAAGAAATGGGATTAAAATACCAAGTATAATCGTGGGAGGCTGAAGGTGAAACTTCGCTGAGAACTTGATAACAGTTATGGGCGGGAGGGGACATAGGAGAACGTTATCTGAAAGGCTCTCCCTCATCTGAAAGTGTAGGCAACGGTATTGTATGTACCATTGATTCTTGAGTTTAAGTATATCCTACCAATACTAGAGCTAAAAGATACGTATGCCGCGAAAGGATTTTGTATCTGATCAGGGTTTTACAATTGGTATAAAAGAACAGCAGACTATAGGTACCGAGAAAGTTTATGGGTCGAACATAGAATTTTGTAGCCATGGTGATATATCTAAACTGACACCATTTCAGTTATATTAAAAATCGTAAAACTCTATACTCGAATAATATCTTGAAGACTCCCCTTCTGAAGGGAGCTACCATGTGATCATTAAATGAGAAATACTCTTAGAAACCAAAATCTGTTGTCCTTTACACAGATCGAAGTACCACTCACCGTAACAGCACCGCCTTAATCCTCCTCCTGCAGCCGTCTCTGCAGCAACTCCACGAAAAAGGCGTCCAGTGTGAACTGACGCTCCTGTTGGAAAAGATCTTATTACTTTCATGTTATCTAACACGTGGAGTGATTCACAATTTGTGCTAGTTCCTGTCATATACAAGTATAACGAATTGTAACATTTACCACAAAATAGCACGGTTCAGGTATCGAAATTAAGAATATAATAATTCAATTTAGTATCCACTAACACAATTCGTTTCACATCTCAGATACTATTAATACTAACAAGTAACTAATATCCCATTATCTTTAACATTTTCTGTGTACGACTGGTTAATGATGTGCTTCTTAGGTTATGCCGTGTTGTTGTTACTGCTTTATGGTCAACATTTCAACAAGTGACCGAGCCATTTTCTTCAGATCGTGAGACGTTTCCTGACTGATATGAGTCAAGCAGAGAGTACATTACCGCAAAGTTCGCAGCACATGAAGTTAATGGCTGGGACGTCCGTTGAAGTATTGTGCACAAAATGAACACAACAATTCGGCCTAACACCCGGAAGCAGACCAGTAACTAGTACCATCTTCGAGAGTAAGTTATCATGTAATGAGAAAACGAAAAATTCACTTTGAAACCAAATGCTACTATTCCTACTACTGCTGTAATTTACACTCACCGAAACAGAAAAGGCATCTTTCTCTTCCTGCAGCCGCTTCTGCAGTATCTCCTCAAAAAACGAGTCCAGGGTGAGCTGATACTCTTGTAAGGAAAAGAACTTATTAGTTTGATTAGTCATAGAGCATGCTTGGTAATTCAGAGATAGCACTAGTTCTTTACATGTACATGTGTTACAAATTCAGCAATGTTGTCTTCAACCAGTCGATCGCGTTATCAGAATATTTAGTGCGCCTCTGCCCCAGAATATTTTTCACCATAATTCTTTACAACTGGAGAGGGATGTTATCTTTCTCAAGTCTCTCACATAGTTATTTGCTCAGTGTTAACAAAGACCACACCCAATTTACCGGAATGATAAATGGTTAGAATCAACTGTCCATGTCTGAGGTCAGTGTTAAGTTTAATGGGCTTCAATACAATTGTCAGAATTGTTTAAACAGCATTCAGGTTCGATTATCAACATTAGCTTACCTAGTGCGACAAGTCCGGATATATTGTGGTAATAACACGGAGGAGAGGATCTAGGGCCAGTGGGATCCAGGGGAAAGGGCCAACATAATGCAGCAAAGGAGTCCTGCAGGGAACATAGCGAGAGACACAGTGTGAGGCTACCCTGCGGGTCAGAGAATATACGACTCTGACATGCTAAAGGCTTTTTTTAAGGGCTTCATACTCATGTTAAACGACCACTATATCTGTGGCGCATGTAGGATTAGAATTCCTATAGTTCATATTTTACGGCGCTTTATCTTTTGATGCGAAGGCAGAAGTAAGTTTGGAAGAAGTCTCAAGCTCTTTGTTTTACTTGAAGTCAAGACCACTATGTCAAATTTTAAAAATTTTATGTAGGTCTGGAGATAAGCTCAAGTTTTAGAATGACGACTGTTGTGAACTGTTGAGTGACTAGCACATCTCACTTCGCTCCAGTGATCAACAAATCCATCCATCCATCAGTGACATTCATTGCCGCCGGTATTTTGTATCTGATCACGATCCAGAAGAGCAGTATGGTAACCACATACTCCTCCATAAAGTGACGTCTATCGTCTGACGATGACGAGGCGGTCGATCGGTACCTTTGGAACTTCAGAGGAATGATTGGACGGAGTGAGGTAGTTAGGTGGTATTTTATATAATCGTCACAATCATCACTCGTGGAGAGATGCCTTTCTAAGACGTGTTATTTACAATGACGTGTCACATGGGGTGTTTATAGCAAAAAATATTCATTTACAGTAAATCGTGACAGTCTGTAATATCAACTGACCACGTTACGTACAATCAGTTAGCTCTCAGACTTTACTGCTTTGCGTGCTATGTCACTGCAATATAACGTGGCTCACCTCTACAGTACCCCGAACAGCGACCAAGTTGTTCTCCAGTAGCAGACCCTCGTCTTTCTCCCCTCCCAAACACCGGGAGAAAAACTTCTTCATGCGGCGGAACATTGCTGTAACGATACCAAACAGCACATTAGACATGACCAGACCGTGTCTACGAGTAAGTTTTGCAGCAATGTCTCACAACTCGATCGCAAGAAAAACCTGTAACCGTGACGACATGTCTGTAACCTTGGCTTTTGTAAAAAAGCAGCTGCTTGTATCAAAAACGACATAAACAGTCTATATAATTGATTGAGCTTATACATTTGTTACTAGTCGAGAATTAGTTACTTGAATTTTTTGTTAGTAATTCGTAGAGCATGAATCATAACAATAACAGTTATTCGAAGTTTAGCAATCGCGGGTTCATTACGTGGTACATTCACTCTGAAGAGAATAAATTTGTTTTGATAGCAACTAGCTGAAGGCTTATCTATGAGACTAAATTTAATTAGCAAGTCATTACAATACTACATAGTTTCAGATTTACAGCTGCTTCGCCGGCCGGTGTGGCCGAGCGGTTCTAGGCGCTTCAGTCTGTAACCGTGTGACTGCTACGATCGCAGGTTCGAATCCTGCCTCGGACATGGATGTGTGTGATGTCATTAGGTTAGTTATGTGTAAGTAGTTCTAGGTTCTAGGGGACTGATGACCACTGATGTTAAGTCCCATAGTGCTCAGAGCCATATTAACCATTTTTTATACACCTACTTCAGATATTACAACTTCAGAATTTGTCATCTATTACAGCATGATATGCGGAATATCCTCCCCTGGGCGCGGGAACAAGAATTTGTTTTTTGTGTGTGTTGGTGGTAGGATGAAGTTACTAAATAATAAACTACGCTACGATCTGATGGCTATACCTTCCGCAGTATATTACGAGAATACGATTTTTACTGCTATCCATATTACCGAGTCAGTATATTCTCTCAGGGCTGCACTGTCCCTTCTTTGTGTCAGTCATCGAGAACCCTACATCTAAATTACACTTCATTGCCATGTGAGCTAAACAGTAACGTGTATGACGTATTAACTATATTTGTGGTTGAAATTTACCCACCGGTTTCTACATGAAGAAAACTTAAAAATAGCTTATAAACAGCTAATAGGTTTAACATTCGACAGTGCTCCAAAATATTAACGGTACTTCCTTAAGTGACAGGAAAAGATAATATTTTTGCTACAAATCCATTTCGACTCAGTATGACACTACACAACCGGATCCTGTTTACGACTTTTCCTTTTCACCGACGGCAGAAGATAAAAGCATGAACCAACGATAGGACATGCCGTATGTATGTGTAATCGAAATGGAGAGTGATAGGTGACACCATTCTATTTGTGAAACTAAGCTATAAATTTGAGAATACATGATTCCAGCAGTTGAACATTGGCAAAAACTCAGTGAGGATATCTCTCTCTACAAGTCAAGCATTTTCGGAACTTTCTGAAGTTGCATTACATATTGAAAAAATGTACTGGAATGGCTCTTGCCTCTTGGTGGGTATAGTCTATATACCTCGCTTCTGAAACAGAGCGTTCGCTTCATTCAAAGCTTCTAATGCTCCCCAAGAACTTGTTCTCGAAACACAAAATCCAACACTATAACGCCTGAATCAAAATTATAGAATCTTTTACTCAATAATTCAATAAACTAATTCGTTTCGATACTTCAACTACTCCAGAGAATACGGAAGTCATTATTATGCAATGGTCCACCACAGTTAAGCTGATTTTTGTTAGCAAACCCTGCGATCAACATTAGGCAGCAACCACGATAACTGCAGAGAACAACGTTGTACTGGAATGTCGATATCAATGGTTAAGCAAGAACTGCAATGGAAATTCTCAGTAATTTGGTATCACACTACAAACGAACGTTAACAGGTCAAAAAGTACCATAGAACAAAACGAATCATACATCAAAAGCGCGAGACACTGGCAACAACAATAAGAACCCTACAAAACAATCGATTTCATATACGCTCCCCTTCAGCGGCGTCACATTCGAAAAAAAGCAGCCAACTATTAATAAGTTAAAAAATTATGACTAACATTACTACTCGTTCCTCTCAGGACAACTTCTACAATGTACTTAGGTTTACAGCTAACAGCACTGTAGACAATTCTCCCATATTACAAAAATAGCTAAAGAATTGCAACAATCAACATGATAAAAATTATAATTAATCACTTCACTCACAAAAAATTATCTTCTGCTCTTAAGGTACTGCCTAACCTCACCATCGTATATCGTGCGAAATACAAAAAAAAACAGTTAAATATATGTCAGAAAAAAGGAAACATTAGTCGCTAATAGTTTCTCCATTGATAATATAACCTGTGGCCTCAAGTTACCCCCTCCCCTCCAATAAACAACACCATCGTATATCACGACACATTTGCAATAAACAGCATATTTTACAAACTTTATAAATTACATTAGTAACTAACACAAACACAGATAGCATTTAATAACAGACCGCTTACACGCTCTCCAACGTAATGTCATGACGTCAAGAGGACGTCATGGGTGAAACCACATGGATAGAATCTGAAAGAGCACTTGACAAAGATGTCAGTGTTGAACTAAGTTGTTAATTTGAGCATACGTGATGAAAGCACATAAACTGGCCTCTGAAGCTGGGCGTTCGCTTCGCTGAGAGCTTCTAAAGCTCCTCAAGAACTTTAAAATGTTTCGCTAGATGTGCTCGAAACACAAAATACAACACTGCAATACTTAATTCACAACAGAAGCTTCGTACACTCAAAAACTCGCAGAACGAATTCGTATGAATACTTCGAGTACTCAGAGAATACGGAAGTAATTGCTAGGCAACGGTCCACAATGGTTCAAGAGACATGGCATTGCTGTTAGCATACACTGTGATGAATATTAAGTAGCAACCCCGGTGACTACAGAACACATCACTATATAGAGACGTCGATATCCATGGTTAAATAAGAACAGCATTTAAATTTTAAACAATTTAAATCTATGTAAGACGAAATAACCATGTTTTGGGATCAGAAAGATATCCAGAAGTATGTAAATAATGAAACCGCCCGAATAGCCTATAGATTCCCATTGGAATTCTTATTTAGCAGTTCGAGGTGCGTGAGAAGAGTAATGAGACTGACAATACTCTGAGGGATCTGGCCGCGCTGTGTTGTTCTATTGCTATAAAGGACGGTTTGCAATCTCTTCTAGTTGCTGAGTACGCCGTCACATGGTTTTTGAAAGCGCCATCGGGGAAGTTGTGTTTTTGTTGCGTGTTGTAAAAGTGGAAAAGTGTAATTTAGAGCAATGTTATGCCATCAAGTGTTAAACTTGGGGCACCAGCGAGAGTGATCCTCTTAGAATCGAAACAACCCTATGGGGAACATTCCTTATCAGTAGTCCAAGTTTATGTGTGGCACAAATCATTTCTGGAAGGCCGAGAACACGTTGAAGATGGATCTCGTTCAGGGTAGACCTTCACCTTATAAAATCGACGAAAACATCAAACGTATGCGTTCTCTTGTGACATCAGACCGGTGTGTAAAAATAAAGGTGATGGATGACATGGTTAAACATTTTCAGCATGCATCAAATTTGCATCGGAGTTTTGCACGTGCGAAAGATTTATGCCAAACGGTGCCATAAAACCTCACAACTGAGCAGGAGGAGAATGGAAGAAACGTGCGCGTTGTCCTCTTGAGACGACTGCCAATGGTCACGAATGGTACAGTTGTATATTCACAGGTTATGAATCCTGAATTTCAAAGTACGATCCTGAGAACAAGAGGCAAAGTGAGGAGTGGAACGCTGTGGAATCTCCTCGACTGAAATGAGCTCGAATAATGATGTCAAAGGCGGAAGCAAAACTGATTTGCTGTTAGGACAGGTTTGCTTTTTTCCATATAGATTTGTTCATCCAGGACGAACCGTCAAACAGCTGTGTTACAACGATGTCCTGGAAAATCTCAGGAAAGAGGTGAATCGCCGGCCTGAGTGGCCGTGCGGTTCCAGGCGCTACAGTCTGGAACCGGGCGACCGCTACGGTCGCAGGTCCGAATCCTGCCTCGGGCATTGATGTGTGTGACGTCCTTAGGCTAGTCAGGTTTAATTAGTTCTACGTTCTAGGCGACTGATGACCTCAGAGGTTAAGTCGCATAGTGCTCAGAGCCATTTTTGAAAGAGGTGAATCGAGTAAGATCAAACATTGCAGATTGGACGGCGCATCATGATAACGCCCCATGCCACATGGCCACTTCCATCACGGATTTTTTGACTTCAAAAGACATTCCTGTTGTTCCACAGACCCCCCCCCCCCCCCCCCCATTCACAGAATCGTGCTAACTGTGACTTGTTTTTTTTTCCAATTTCGGAAAATGTCTTAAAAGGATTTCATTTTGGGACTTACATATTCGTTAAGTACGTAAAGAAGTATGAATGTTTTAGTTGGACCACTTTTTTCGCTTTGTGATAGATGGCGCTGTAATAGTCAAAAACGAATAAGTACGTGGTATCACGCAACATTCCGCCAGCGCGGACGGTATTTGCTTCGTGATAGAGTACCCGTGTTAAAATGGACCGTTTACCAACTGTGGAAAACATAGCGTCGATGTATGGCTAATTTGATCAAAATGTCCAATGAGCGTGTGCTATGTATGCTGCTCGGTATCCTGGACGACATCATCCAAGTGTCCGGACCATTCGCCAGATAGTTACGTTACTTAAGGTAACAGGAAGTGTTCAGCCACATGTGTAACGACAACTACGGCCTGCAACAAACTATGAGGCCCAGGTAGGTGTTTAGCTGCTGTCGCCGCCTAACCGCACATTAGTAGCAGAAAAATTGCGCGAGAATCTGGACTCTCAAGAACGTCGGTGCTGAGAATGCCACATCAACATTGATTGCGCCCGTACCATATTTCTATGCACCAGGAATTGCATAGCGACGACTTTGAACGTCGTGTACAGTTCTGCCACTGGGCACAAGAGAAATTACGGGACGATGACAGATTTTTTGTACTCGTTCTATTTAGCGATGAAGCGTCATTAACCAACAGCGGTAACGTAAACCGGCATTATATGCACTATTGGGTAACGGAAAATCCACTATGGCTGCGACAAGTGGAACATCAGCGACCTTGGCGGGTTAATGTATGGTGTGGCTTTATGGGAGGAAGGATAATTGGCCCCCATTTTATCGATGGCAATCTGAATGGTGCAATGTATGCTGATTTCCTACGTAATGATCTACCCATGTTACTGCAAGATGTTTCACAGCATTACAGAATGGCGATGTACTTCCAACATGATGGATGTCCGGCACAATCTCGCGTGCGATTGAAACGGTATTGAAAAGCGTATTTCATGACAGGTGGATTCGTTGTCGAAGCACCATACCATGGCGCGCACGTTCACCGGATCTGACGTCCCCGGATTTCTTTCTGTGGAAAAAGTTGAAGGATATTTGCTATCGTGATCCACCGACAACACCTGACAACATGCGTCAGCGCATTGTCCATGCATGTGCGAACATTACGGAAGGCGAGCTACTCGCTGTTGAGAGGAATGTCGTTACACGTATTGCCAAATGCATTGAGGTTGACGGACATCATTTTGAGCATTTATTGCATTACTGTGGTATTTACAGGTAATCACGCTATGACAGCATGCGTTCTCAGAAATGATAAGTTCACAAGGGTACATGTATTACATTGGAACAACCGAAATAAGTTGTCCAAACGTACCTACATTCTGTATTTTAATTTAAATAACTTACCTGTTACCAACTATTCGCCTAAAATTGTGAGCCATATGTTTGTGACTATTACAGCGCCAACTATCACAAAGCGAAAACAGGGGTCCAACAAAAAAATTCATATTTCATTACGTACTACACGAATATGTAATAAAACTGGTGGTTCCTAATTTAAAAAACGCAGCTGATATCCGTTTGACCAATGGCAGAGTCATTTAGCAGGCCAACCATAGGGTATTCCGGATTCCCCCTTCAAGTTTCGTTCTTTGTAGTTTTTTCGTTTGACACTTATTTCATAAGATATTTGGCCCAGTCACGATCAGCGGACCACCATGTATATTTTAATTGAAGTTCTCCTAAAAAGAATCATTTTAAAAGGCGAACTTCAAAATAAGCTAGGCGGGGTTTGAGAACAGAGGCCCAACATGCTGCCTTGAAAGGTACTCTTCCGTTCTGGAACTTTTCCTTGAATTCCCAGGCGGAAGGATACTAGCCGGAAGGTAAGATGCTGCATAGATTCTCCGTAAGGTCATCAACGCGATGTCGAGGCAGGTGTGGAGGCAGTGGAGGGAGAAAGTCTCCTTGTCACCGAGTCCTGCCTGCTGTTTCGACGTCCTAGGCTACCAACTTCAGGTCAAGCTAGATCAGATCACAGCTGGAGTTTTCGCAGCAGCTGGCGTCATACAAAATTACTTACGGAGATGATGCAAATCGTAACTATAGGTACCTGTCGTTAGATAAGATTAGAAAAGTCTACATTTCAACAACAGTGGTTTGTAGCATTATGTTACAGTCTGTTAAGCAGAAAATCTCCAGCTCACCCTCCATTGCCACCATACTCCCACCGTCATATCACTCAGTTATCCTTTCAAAGCGGACGTCCTACAATACGGTGCTGTGCAGTGGAGAGCTTCACTCTTATCACTATGAATGCATATTCACGTTGGAAAGCAACAAGTAATTTTTAACGTTATCAATGTTAGACGATCTGTTTCAAAAACTAATGAAATTATAAATCGTTTTATCATTCCAAATTTGTTCGGTGGTTCAGAAAGTAAGTATCGGTCTAGGCCACAGGGTTGTAACCGAGGTTTGTCAGAAGCATTTTTTTTTTTTTTTTTTACATTTACCAGTTCTTTCAAGTTCGACAATGATTTCTGTTAATGTGATAAATGCGAGGTTAGTCTATTGCTTGTATTCCTTGTTAAACTGCAGAGCCACCTGTAACAGACTCGCTAAATAAATTACAAGAATGGAGGAAGCAACACTACCAAACTACTACGGTGTTCGAACCAGCTTTCGTATTGATGATTCGAGTTTTACTATTACATTTATACACTACATCGATTATCCTTATATACTTCAGTAATATTTTTACATACATTTGAGTGATTAGCTGAGTATACACTCCTTTCCCCTCAGAGCGAAGGTATAAAATTCCGCTGAACAAAATTCCCTTCTTTTTAGATTAAATAACACAAGGGGATTATGTGTTGGATAATACTCTGGAAAGTATAAATAAAAATTTTATTCCATATCTTCTTTTTTCTAAAAACATTAAATCTCTCGTACAAGACATACTGTTGTTGTTGTTATGGTTTTCGGTCCGAAGATTAATTAGATGCTGCTCTCCCCGCCCCCCCCCCCCCTACTCGCACATAGCTGCAAATCTACAGTAAATTGCATCCAGAAAAACCGGTTGTTGTCTCAGGTTGGGTCCTATCAACCAATCCCAGATATATCCTGGCATAAAACATGTGGAAACAAAATACATTATCTGTCGCCTAAAGGGACACTATTTTTTTTTTTCTCAGATGTCGATGTCCGAAACTTCATGTCATAGCTGCCAAAAGGCGGCAGTGTCTGACGACGCAATAAATGCATCAGTTTTTCTTTAAGGGTACCTGGACGTGCACGGGCTGCATTTTCATAGCTCGCTCTCAGTGCACATTACTCTTCATCTACAATGAATAACATTAACTCAAGCTGTATAAGGATATTTATTAAAATATCTCCTACAGTTTAAGAATTACAGTATTTTGCCTAATACGTGTTTTTGTAATACACTTCCCATTCAGGTACCATTTCCTGGTCCATCATCAGTCTAATAGCTTTCGGACTGTGACAGACTGCTGTCAATATTCATAGGAACACATTATGCCTCTCGTTTTGTAGTTTGGAGTATATCTGAGGAAATAGGAAAACCCTTATTGCACCACATTATTATTTTGTCTAAAAAATACCGCTAAAATTATATACAGAATGACAAACACAGATCATTTCTGCGATGTATTACGCACAATACAAAGATGCTATCCCATTCTTCACTTGAGAGAAATTTGGTGAACATGGATGAAATCATTGAGAAGTTATATGTACCTAATGTTCTGAAAACGTAGTTTCGAGAAAATGAGAAAAGAATATTCACAGTGTTTTCGACGCACCGTATGCCTCTTTCAGAACATTCCAGCAGCATAATCTTCCTGGCCAGCTGCTTCTTTATCATCTGTAGACTTCTTCAGGGCCCTTTTCCTTACACTGGCTTCCACAGCTTCAACTACTCGCTGACGATCTATGGCAGTCAGAGCAGCTATCCTATTATTTGCTGGCTGGATGCCTAATTTGTCCATTACTTTTATCCTGATGGTTACACCATCATTGAAACACATGACAGCATCCATCGCACCCATTTTGAGTACTGTCCATCCAACAAACACTGTTTTTGGCACTCGTTGCCACACGCAGATGTTGAAACTCTCATTAGGGTTTTGCGTACGGCCATGTAGACATTTGCTGAGTAATTTTGTATCTGAACGGTCCCTGCATATTGACTTTATTGTTTCCATGACTGTGGCAGGCAAGACATGTATATGGTGCTATTCCTTGCCTGTCGCATGAGCGTGGCTGGTTTGCAGACATTTGTTCAAAGAGCGTTTAAGACCAAATCAACAACTGAAAAGTAGATAAAATTTTTTTTTGTGAAACGGGATAAAATTGTCTTTCAGATCGTGACAAGAATTGTTTTCGAAAATTTCAGACATTTCAAGTCCATGTCCACTTAACAATTAGACATATCAAGTACACTTTTTAAAAAATTAAAGAAAATACGACGCAACAAGAAGGAATTATACCAGTGGCGCGGAAATCAGTGGATGTGATGTTCATGTACAGACAAATGAAGGAGTCCCATTTCAAAAACTGAATGGTTTATTCACGAGAAAGAGCTACACAAATTGAGCAAGTCTGTAAGAAAATTATCTATGTCTGGCGCTTATGCAAGTAGCTGTTCGGCTGGCATTGATTGATAGACTTGTTGCATGTTGTCCAGAGGGACATAGTGCCAAATTCGGTCCAATTGGTGCTATAGATGAGCAAAATTCAGAGTTGTTTGTAGGGCCCTGCCCATGTTGTTGTTGTTGTGGTCTTCAGGTCTGAGACTGGTTTGATGCAGCTCTCCATGCTACTCTATCGTGTGCAAGCTTCTTCGACTCCCAGTACCTACTGCAGCGTATATCCTTCTGAATCTGCTTCGTGTATTCAACTCTTGGTCTCCCTCTACGATTTTTACCCTCCACGCTGCCCTCCAGTACTAAACTGGTTGATCCCTTCATGCCTCAGAACATGTCCTACCAACCGATCCGTTCTTGTAGTCAAGTTGTGCCACAAACTCCTCTTCTCCCCAATTCTATTCAATACCTCCTCATTAGTTATGTGATCAACCAATCTAATCTTAAGCATTCTTCTGTATTACCACATTTCGGAGGCTTCTATTCTCTTCTTGTCTAAAATATGTTTCACTGCCATACATGGCTACACTCCATACAAATACTTTTAGAAACGACTACCTGACACTTAAATCTTTACTCGATGTTAACAAATTTCTCATATTCAGAAAGGATTTCCATGCCATTGTCAGTCTACATTTTATGTCCTCTCTACTTCGACCATCATCAGTTATTTTGCTCTCCAACTACCAAAACTCCTTTACTGCTTTAAGTGTCTCATTTCCTAATCTAATTTCCTCAGCATCACCCGACTTAATTCGACTACATTCCATTATCCTCGTTTTGCTTTTGTTGATGTTCGTCTTACACCCTCCTTTCAAGACACTATCCATTCCGTTCAACTTCTCTTCCAAGTCCTATGCTGCCTCTGACAGAATTACAATGTCATCGGCGAACATCGAAGTATTTATTTCTTCTCAATGGATTTTAATTCCTACTCCGCATTTTCCTTTTGTTTCCTATACTGCTTGTTCAATATACAGATTGAATAGCATCAGGGAGAGGCTACAACTCTGTCTCACTCCCTTCCCAACCACTGCTTCCCTTTCATGTCCCTCGACTCTTATAACTGACACCTGGTTTCTGTACAAATTGTAGATAGCCTTTCGCTCCCTGTATTTTACCTCTGCCACCCTCAGAATTTGAAAGAGAGTATTCCAATCAATATTGTCAAAAGCTTTCTCTAAATATGCAAACGCAAGAAACGTAGATTTGCCTTCCCTTCATCTTTCTTCTAAGATAAGTCGTAAGGTCAGTATTGCCTCACGTGTTCCAGTATTTCTACGGAATCCAAACTGATCTTCCCCGAGGGTGGCTTCTACCAGTTTTCCATTCGTCTGTAAAGAATTCGCGTTAGTATTTTGCAGCTGTGACTTATTAAACTGATAGTTCGGTAATTTTCACATCTGTCAACACCTGCTTTCTTTGGGATTGGAATTAATATATTCTTCTTGAAGTCTGAGAGAATTTTGCCTGTCTCACACATCTTCCTCACCAGATGGTAGAGTTTTGTCAGGACTGGCTCTACCAAGGCTATCAGTAGTTCTAATGGAATGTTGTCTACTCCAGTGGCCTTGTTTCGACGTAGATCTTTCAGTGCTCTGTCAAACTCTTCACACAGTATCGTATCTTTCATTTCATCTTCACCTGCATCCTCTTCCATTTCCATAATATTGTCAACAAGAACATCGGCCCTGTATAGACCCTCTATATACTCCGTCCACTCTTCCGCTTTCCCTTCTTTGCTTATAACTGGGTATCCATCTGAGCTTTTGATATTCATGCAAGTGGTTCCCTTTTCTTCAAGTTCAAAAGCTACCCCATCTATCTTACCCCTAGGGAGATAAGCCTCTACATCCTTACATTTGTTCTCTAGCCATCCCTGCTTAGCCATTTCGCACTTCCTGTCGATCTCATTTTTGAGAGGTTTCTATTCCTTTTTGCCTTCTTTTGTACTGCATTTTTATATTTCCTCCTTTCATCGATTAAATTCAGTATCTCTTCTGTTACCCAAGGATTTCTACTAGTCCTCGTCTTTTTACCTACTTGATAGTCTGCTGCCTTCACTATTTCATCGCTCAAAGCTTCCCATTCTTCTCCTACTGTATTTCTTTACCCCATTCCTGTCAACTGTTCCCTTATGCCCTCCCTGAAACACTGTACAACCTCTGGTTCTTTATCCAGATCCCATCTCCTTAAATTCCCACCTTTTTGCAGTTTCTTCAGTCTTAATCTACAGTTCATGACCAATAGATTGTGGTCAGAGTCCACATCTGCCCCTGGAAATGTCATACATTTTAAAACCTGGTTCCTAAATCTCTCTCTTACACTTATATAATCTATCTGAAACCTCCTAGTACCTTCAGGGTGCTTCCATGTATACAGCCTTCTTTCATGATTCTTGAACCAAGTGTTACCTATGATTAAGTTACGCTCTGTGCAAAATTCTACCAGACGGCTTGCTCTTTCATTTCTTAGCCCTAATCCCTATTCACCTACTACGTTTCCTTCTCTTCCTTTTCGTGTTCTCAAATTCCAGTCGCCCATGACTATTAAAATTTCGTCTCCCTTAACTAATTGAATAATTTCTTTTACCTCATCATATATTTCATCACTTTCTTCATCATCTGCAGAGCTGGTTGGCATATAAACTTGTACTACTGTAGTAGGCGTGAGCTTCGTATCTATCTTGGCCACAACAATGGGTTCACTATGCTGTTTGTAGTAGCTTACCCACACTCCTATTTTTTATTCATTATTGAACCTACTCCTGCATTACCCCTATTGGAATTTGTATTTGTAACCCTGTATTCACATGACCAAAAGTCTTGTTCCTCATGCCACAGAACTTCACTAATTCCCACTATATCCAAGTTAAACCTATCCATTTCACTTTCTAAATTTTATAACCTACCTGACCGATTAAGGGATCTGACATTCCACGCTCCGATCCGTAGAACGCCAGTTTTCCTTCTCCCGCCCATAGAGCACCAAATGTTCTCAATAGCGGAGAGATCTGAAGACCTTTCTGACCAAGGTAGAGTATGGCAATCACGAAGACAGTTAGTAGATAACCTTCCAGTGTGCGGGTGGACATTATCTTGCTGAAATGCAAGTCCAAGATGTCTTGCCATGAAGGGCAAAAAATATCGTCAACGTACCGCTCTGCTGTAGGGGTGCAGCGGATTACAGCGGAAGTGGCCTTGCTATGAAATGAAATCCCACCCCAAGATATCATATCTGGTTATCGGACTGTATGGTGGCCAACAGTCACATTGGTAGCCCACTTTTATCTGGGGCGTCTTGAGATACATCGTGGCTGGTCATCGGGGCTCAGCTAGAAGCCAGAATCATCACTGAAGACAATTCTGCTCCAGCAAAGGAAATGAAGGGAAACCGGAAAGGTGGAAGGAGTATATAGACATCTACATGTACATGCATACTCTGCCAATCACATTTAAGTGCCTGGCAGAGGGTTCAACGAACCACATTCACAATTCACTATTATTCCAATCTCGTATACCGCGTGGAAAGAATGAACACCTATATCTTTCCGTACGAGCTCTGACTTCCCTTATTTTATTTTGGTGATCGTTCCTCCCGATGTAGGTCTGTGTCAACAAAATATATTTGCATTCGGAGGAGAAAGTTGGTGATTCGAATTTCGTGAGAAGGTTTCCGTCGGAACGAAAATCGCTTTTCGTTTAATGATTTTCAGCCTAAACCCTGTATCATTTCTGTGACACTCTCTCCCACATTTTGCGATAATACAAAACGTGCTGCCTTCCTTTGAACATTTTCAATGTACTCCATCAGTCCTATCTGGTAAAGGATCCCACACCGTGTAGCAGTATTCAGAAAGAGGACGGACAAGTGTAGTGTAGGCAGTCTCCTTAGTAGGGCTGTGTCTTTCCAATGAAACACAGACTTTGGTTAGCCTTCCCCACATTTTCTATGTGTTCTTTCCAATTTAAGATGTTCGTAATTGTAATTCCTAGGCTTTTAGATTAAATTGATGTATAGTGTAACCGAAGTTTAACGAGTTCCTTTTAGCACTCATGTGGATGACCTCACACTTCTCGTTATTTAGGGTCAACTGCCACTTTTCGTACCATTGAGATATTTTTTTTTTCTAAACCGTTTTGCAGTTTGCTTTTGTCTTCTGATGACTTTATTAGTCGATAAACGACAGCGTCATCTGCAAACAACCGAAGACATCTTCTCAGATGGTCTCCCAAATCGTTTATATAGATTACGAACAGCAGATATCACTTCTGTTTTACTCGATGACGTTCCGTCAGTTAATACGAACTGTGACCTCTCTGACAGGAAATCACAAATCCAGTTACATAAGTGACACGATATTTCATAAGCACGCAATGTCACTACGAATTGCTTGTGTGGTACAGTGTCAAAAGCCTTAAGGAAATCCAGAATTACGGAATCGATTTGATATCACTTGTCAATAGCACTCAGCACTTCATGTGAATAAAGAGCTAGTAGTATTTCACAGGAACGATGTTTCCTAAGCACATGTTGACTGTGTGTTACTAAATCGTTTCCTTCGAAGTAATTCATAATGTTCCAACACAATATAAGTCCTAAAATCCTGCTGCATATCGACGTTAACCTAATGGGCCTGTAATTTAGTGGATTACTACTACTACCTTTCTTGAATATTGATGTGACCTGTGCAACTTTCCAGTCTTTGGGTACGGATCTTTCGTCGAGCTAACGGTTGTATATGATTGTTAAGTATGGAGCTAATAGATCAGCATACTCCGAAAGGAACATATCCGGTATACAGACTGGGCCAGAAGACTTGCTTTTATTAAGTGATTTAAGTTGCTCCACTACTCCGAGGATATTTACTTCTACGTTACTCATGTTGGCAGCTGTTCTCGATTCGAATTCTGGAATATTTACTTCGTATTCTTTTGTGAAGGTATTTCGGAAGGCTGTGTTTAGTAACTCTGTTTGGCAGCACTGTCTTCGACAGTATCTGCATTTGATATCGCACAGAGAAGGCATTGATTGTTTTTTGCCGCTAAAATACTTCACATCTGTCCAGAATCTCTTTGGATTTTCTGCCAGGTTTCGAGGCAAAGTTTCGTTGTGGAAACTGTTATTTGCATCTCGTTTTGAAGTCCACACTAAATTTCGAGCTTCTGTAAAAGATCACCAATCTTGGAGATTTTGCACATTTTTAAATTTGCCATGTTTCTTTCGTTGTGTGTGCAATAGTGTTCTAACCCGTTTTGGGTACCAAGGAGGATCAGCTCCATCGTTTGTTAATTTATTTGGTATAAACCTTTCAATTGCTTCCGATGCTATTTTTTGAATTTAAGCCCTGTGCTCATCATGGCATCTGCGAGGGCCCTTTCCACATCTGGAATGAATCCACCCGGTATGCACACGGAGTGCACATTGGTTTTCTTATCGTCCTTGTCAGCCAAGTACCTGAGCGGCCCCATAAGGCGCCTAACGTTCGAGCTAACAACTACCAATAATCCCACCCTCTGCGACTGCCTGGATCTTGCAGCCTGAGTGGTTTCCTGTGATACAGGACCGGCGACAGCATCTGGCTCAACGACAGTGTAAGCCACAGACAGCTACTGGAGCCTGTTTGTCAGACAGACTGGGGAGGCCTTACGTGCGGCCGCCTGGGTAGTCTTTCTCCGCCTGCTACGTCCTGGGGCGACCTCCCACTCGACCACAGGTGAGGGGTCAGCCTCAGTGCGAGCAGTAAGTGGGTTGGTCACCGGTGAGGACCGTGCTGGACGTCCGTTGGATCCCCACGGCTGGCCCACAACAGAGGTGGCCATCCACTGCAGCCTCAAGCCGTGTAACCGAAGCCATCACAGCCTTAAGCTGAGAGCGAAGTATCACCAACTCGGCTCGCAGCCCCACGCAACAATCGCAGTCCCTGTCCATACCAAAAACCGTCGAGAAGTAAACGATGCAGATAAACGGACTATCGGCAGGTGCTCCGCAAATCTACTGTAGACCCTGACGAAAACGCACGAACTGTGTCTAGTAATACTCAGATGTTCAGAAACCTAACTGCCGAAGCACTCAGGTGAAACTAAATAATTTGTCCCTGATTAGGAACTTTTAATACGTCACAAAATCGGTTTTCTTTGTGACGCAAACGAAAACGCGAGAACTGTGCCTGTGAGATATTAAAATTTAACGCAGAAGCCAAAACTAAACTATTGATCAGTTACTTCCCTGTTGCTGCGTCTGTCGGATATGGCAAGAAGAATTTGACACAGCACTGGAAGATCTAAGTCGACACACGGACCATGGAGTTGACGACATTCCGTGTGTGCTTCTAACATCCTCCGGAGAGTCAGCCATGACAATGCAAGAAGTATGAGACAGAGAAAATAACTTCACACTTCAAGAACAATTTAATAATTCCAATCCCAAAGGCTGCAGGTGCTGAAAGGTGTGAATGTTACCGTATAATCGGCTTAATAACACACACTTGCAAAATATTGACACAAATTAATTAGAGAATAATGGAGAAACTAGTAGATGTCGGCCTTGGGAAATATCAGATTGGTTTCCGCAGAAGTCTAGGAACACGCGAGGTAATACTTACGCTATGACTTACCTTAGAATACAGGTTAAGGGAAGGCCAACTTTTGTTTATAGCTCCTGTATACTTAAAAAATGCTTTTGTCAGTGTTGGCTGTCATATACTCTTTGAAATTCTGAAGGTAATGGAGGTAAAGTAGAGGGACCCAGGGCTTATTTACAGCTTGCACAGAAACCAGATGGCAGCAGATGTGTATGAAAGGGATACAGTGGCAGAGAAAGGGAGGAGACAGCGTTGTAGCATATCCCTGGTGTTATTCAATCCGTACGTTAAGGAGACTGTGAATGAAATCAAGGAGAAATTTGTTGAAGGACTTACAGTTCATGGAGAAAAAGTTCGAGGTGTGCTGCTAACAGTGAACTTTTCTCGGAGACGGGAAAGGTCTTGGAAAAGCAATTGAATGGATGGGCAATGTGTTACAGGTTGGATGTAAGATGAACATCAAGAAAAGCAACACAAGTGTAATGGAATGCAGGAGAATTAATTCAGGGCATGCTGAGGGAAGTAGGAACTGAGTTACTTAGAGTAGTAGATGACTTTTACTATTATGACAGTGATATAACAGATTATGACCAAAGAAGGAAGGATATGAAATATATACCGCCAATGTTAATAAAAGGGTGTCTAAAGAAGAGAAATTTGTTAATACCGATTGTAGATTTAAATGCTGAAAGTCTCTTCTGATAGATTTTGTCTGGAATGTAGCCATGTACGAAAATGAACCGTGGACATAAAGAGTTCACACAAGAAGGGAATTGCGCCTTTGAAATGTGTCACTGTAGCATAACGCTGAACATTAAATGGGTAGATCTCGTAACTAATGAGGAAGTACTGAACATAAATTGGGAGAAAAGAAATATGTGTCATAACTTGACTAAAAGGAGGAAGAGCTTGACAGGACATATTCTGAAACGTCGAGTAAAAATTAGTGAAGGAAACCAAGAGATGAATACGGTAACCAAGTATGTAAGTTGCAGTGGTTGTTCGAAGATGCAGGCGCTTGTCCAAGATAAGAGTACCGTGGAAACCCACATCAAACGAGTTTTTGGACTGTAGACCGCAACAGCAACAGTTTTGCCTATGTATTTACGTTCATACAGAACACCACAAGCCACCTTATGGTGGGCCGTACCGTGCACCATTACCAGATATTTCACGTAATATTCCATTCGCAAACTGAGCTGGGGAAAATAGACTATCAATGTGCCTCTGTACGAGCCCTAATTTATCTTGTCTTCGCGGTCCGTACGCGTAATGCACATTTGTGGCAGTAGAATCGTTCTCAGTCAGTTGTAAATGTCTGTTCTCTAAATTGTCTCGTAAGTGTTTGGTGAAACGAACGTCGTCTTCCCTTAGGAATTCCCATTGCGTTTACAAAACATCTCTGTAACACTTGCCAGTTGATCGAATCTACCGACAACAAATCTAGCAGCAAGGCTCTGGACTTCTTCGATGATTTCGTTTAATGCGACCAGCTGAGTTTCCCAAACACTCGAGCAATACTCAAGAACTGGTCACTCTTCTGTCCTACTCGCAGTCTCCTTTCTAGAAGAGCTACGCTTTCCTAATACTGTCTCAGTAAACAAAAGCCTTCCCTACCGCAGTCCTTAAATGCTTGTTATATTTCCTTTCGCTTTGCAACAATTCGCCTACATATTTAATCCACGTGATTGTGTCAAGTAGGTCAACATAAATTCCAGTTTAGTATAATTGAATTTATTGCAAAGATTTTTAGACCTGTTATCTGGAAACTCTAACAGGTCGTACATATTCGTTAATCATGGTGACATACAACGTTTATAGTTACGTAGGTAGTAGCAAATCATGTTGACAGCAATCTTCGGTGATACTAATGTAGAAATAAAGCCGGTTATTTGGAAGATAATAATAAGTTTAAACAATCAACATTAAATAAAGGGTATTATCTGAGGATCCAAGTGAATGACTTCCATCTTATATTACAAGATACGATACTAGCAGCCTCGGAAGAGCTTGAGGTTTTTCGATTAACTCCAACTTTACTTACTTCTAAACCTATTCTTGCTACACTATTCTATATCGCTAACAGCGGTATGTGTGTGTCTCGGCAGTCCTCGATTCTACGCATACCCGTGTGGGTGGCCTTTGCATTCTTTCTCTTCTTTCCTTTTTACTTTTCTGTTATTGTTTGCATATCGCAGTTTAACTGTCTGCATTCTCTCTCTTTCTGAAAAAAAGAGACTCTCAGAACGACATAACCAGCCGAACCTTCCTCTCCACATTCACAGACTGATGTGTTGCTACGTCCCAGTCGAAGCACATGGTTTAGGTATGGATCGCGACCTGTTAACAGCTGCATCATACCTCGAGTAGGCGCAGCGTCGCACAGTTTGGGCCTGTTCCTAGTGCTTGGTAATACGCTATAAACACGCCTTGCCGTACTGCTAGTGTCCCAGTCAGACTACCAATCATCTAAATTCTGTGCTCTTAAATGTCAATTATTAATAACGTGTGTTCCGGTTCCAAATGGTTCAAATGGCTCTGTGCACTATGGGACTTAACGTCTCAAGTCATCAGTCCCCTTGAACTTAGAAACTACTTAACACTAACTAACCTAAGGACATCACACACATCCATCAAACGAGAAATACACTTAGAAACCAAAATTTGTTGTCCTTTACACAGATCGAAGTACCACTCACCGTAACAGCACCGCCTTAATCCTCTCCTGCAGCCGTCTCTGCAGCAACTCCACGCAAAAGGCGTCCAGTGTGAACTGGCACTCCTGTTGGAATAGATCTTATTACTACTATAGATCTTATTACTTTCATGTTATCTAACATGTGAAGTGATTCACAATTTGTGCTAGTTCCTGTCTTATAGAAGTATAACGAATTGTAACATTTATCACAAATTAGCACGGTTCAGGTATCGAAATTAAGAATATAGTAATTCAATTTAGTATCCAACTAACACTATTCGTTTCACATCTAAGATACAATTAGTACTAACAAGTAACTAATGTCCTATTATCTTTAACATTTTCTGTGTACGACTGGTTAATGATGTGCTTCTGAGGTTATGCCGTGTTGTTGTTCCTGCTCTACGGTCAACAATTCAACAAGTGACCGAGCCATTTTCTTCAGATCGTGAGACGTTTCCTGACTGATATGAGTCAAGCAGAGAGTACATTACCGCAAAGTTCGCAGCGCATGGAGTTAATGGCTGGGACGTCCGTTGAAGTATTGTGCACAAAATGAACACAACAATTCGGCCTAACACCCGGAAGCAGACCAGTAACTAGTACCATCTACGAGAGTAACTTATCATGTAATGAGAAAACGAAAAATTCATTTTGAATCCAAATGCTACTATTCCTACTACTGTTGTAATTTACACTCACCGAAACAGAAAAGGCTTCTTTCTCTTCCTGCATCCGCTTCTGCAGTATCTCCTCAAAAAACGAGTCCAGGGTGAGCTGACACTCTTGTAAGGAAAAGAACTTATTAGTTTGATTAGTCGTAGAGCGTGCTTGCTAATTCAGAGATAGCGCTAGTTCTTTACATATACATGTGTTACAAATTCTTATATTTATTTCGAATTTTTGGTCTATAGGCAGTGATAGTCAGTATTCACTGACTATCTGTAGTATCAGCTAGAAATCTGTTCTTCCGACATTCACTACCATTATCCTACGTATTATGAGTTGAACTGGAATAACAGAGGCCTACAATGTAACTTCTTGAGCCACGGTCTTTTTATTACGAGCTCCTCCTCTTTCTTTGTCTGTAAAGAAAAGTAAATGGGACTGTAACAAGTTTTGCTAACAGTTCCTGTTTCTTTGTTCTCTGACTACACTGTACATTTCCTTCGGTCAGTCTCATATTAAACACGGTCAGCAGGTAACTGGTTGGGCAGCCAGATGGTCTGCAATGTCGTCTTCAACCAGTCGTTCGCGTTGGCAGCATATTTAGTGCGCTTCTGCCTCTAGAATATTTTGCACCATAATTCTTTTCAAATGGAGAGGGATGTTACCTTTCTCGAGCATCTCATATAGTTATTTGCTCAGTGTTTACAAAGACCACACCCAATTTACCGGAATGATAAATGGTTAGAATCAACCGTCCATGTCTGGGGTCAGTGTTAAGTTTAATGGACTTCAATACAATTGTCAGAATTGTTTAAACATCATTCAGGTTCGATTATCTACATTAGCTTACCCAATGCGACAAGTCCGGATCTATTGTGGTAATATCACGGAGGAGAGGATCTAGGGCCAGTGGGAACCAGGGGAAAGAGCCAGCATAGTGCAGCAAAGGAGCCCTGCAGGGAACACAGCGAGAGACACAGTGTGAGGCTACCCTGCAGGTCAGAGAATATACGACTCTGACATGCTAAAGGCTTTTTCTAAGGGCATCATACTCAAGTTTTAGAATGACGACTATTGTGAACTGTTGAGTGACTAGCACATCCCACTTCGCTCCAGTGATCAACAAATCCATCCCTCCATCAGTGACATTCATTGCCGCCGGTATTTTGCATCTGATCACGATCCAGAAGAATAGTACGCTAACCACATGCTCCTCCATACAGTGACGTCTCTTGTCTGACGATGACGAGGCGGTCGATCGGTACCTTTGGAACTTCAGTGGAATGATTGGACGGAGTTAGGTAGTTAGGTGGTATTTTATATAATCGTCACAATCATCACTCGTGCAGAGATGCCTATCTAAGACGTGTTATTTAGAATGACGTGTCACATGGGATGTTAATAGCAAAAAAATATTCATTTACAGTAAATCGTGACGCTCTGACCACGTTATGTACAATCAGTTAGCTCTCAGACTTTACTGCTTTGCGTGCTATGTTACTGCAGTATAACGTGGCTCACCTTTACAGTACCCCGAACAGCGACCAAGTTGTTCTCCAGTCGCAGACCCTCGTCTATCTCCCCTCCCAAACACCGGGAGAAAATCTTCTTCATGCGGCGGAACATTGCTGTAACGATAACAAACAGCACATTAGACATGACCAGACCGTGTCTAAGAGTAAGTTTTGCAGCAATGTCTCACAACTCGATCGCAAGAAAAACCTTGAACCGTGACGACATGTCTGTAACTTTAGCTTTGGTAAAAATGCAGCTGCTTGCATCAAAAACGACATGTACAGCCTATATAATTGATTGAGCTTATACATTTTTTACTAGTCGAGAATTAGTTACTTTAATTTTGTGTCAGTAATTCGTAGAGCATGAATCAAAACAATAACAGTTATTCGAAATTTAGCAAGCGCGTTTTCATTAAGTGGTACTTTTACTCTGAAGAGAATAAATTTGTTTTGATAGCAAATAACTGAAGGCTTATCTATTAGACTAAATTTAATTAGCAACTCATTAAAATACTACAATAGTTTCAGATATACAGCCGGTGTGGCCGTGCGGTTCTAGGCGCTTCAGTCTAAAGCCGCGTGACCACTACGATCGCAGGTTCGAATCCTGCCTCGGACATGGATGTGAGAGATGTCCTTAGGTTAGTTAGGTTAGGTTTAAGTAGTTCTAGGTTCTAGGGGACTGATGACCACCGATGTTAAGTCCCATAGTGCTCAGAGCCATTTGAACCATTTTTTATACAGCTACTTCAGATTTTACAACTTGAGATTTTGTCATCTATTACAGCATGTTATGCGGAATATCTTCCCCATGGGGTAGGAACAAGAATTTGTTTTTTATGTGTGTTGGTGGTGGGATGAAGTTACTAATTAATAAACCACGCTACAATCTGATGGCTGCACCTTCCGCGGAATATGACGAGAATACGATTTTTACAGCTATCCTTATTACGGCAATCCATATTACCGAGTCAGTATATTCTCTCAGGGCTGCACTGTCCCTTCTTTGTGTCAGTCATCGAGAACCCTACATCTAAATTACACTTCATTGCCATGTGAGCTAAACAGTAACGTGTACGACGTAATAACTATATCTGTGGTTTAAATTTACCCACCGGTTTCTACATGAAGAAAACTTAAAAATAGCTTATAAACAGCTAATAGGTTTAACATTTGACAGTGCTCCAAGATATTAACTGTACTTCCTCAAGTGACAGGAAAAGATAATATATTTGCTACAAATCCATGTCGACTCAGTATGACACTACACAGCCGGAACCTGTTTACGACTTTTCTTTTTCACCGACGGCACAAGATAAAAGCATGAACCAACGATAGGACATACCGTATAAATGTGTAATCGAAATGGAAAGTGATAGGTGACCCCATTCTATTTGTGAAACTAAGCTATAAATTTGAGAATACATGATTCCAGCAGTTGAACCTTGGCAAAAACTCAGTGAGGATATCTCTCTCTACAAGTCAAGCATTCTCGCAACTTTCTGAAGTTACATTACATATTAAAAAAATGTACTGGAATGTAAATCGAGGCCTGTTTTCCTTTTCCAATTCAGTTCCATTACTAGTAACATTTGGTGAAGTCACATCACACTATTTCGTAATGCTACAGTATTCTGATACTTCTCCACTACATACATAGTCATCTAAAAACTTATTCAATGTTCTAATTGCAGATGTATACTGAAAATAAATACGTGACAAATCAATGGCTCTTGCCTCTTGGTGAGTATAGTCAATATACCTCGATTCTGAAACAGAGCGCTCGCTTCAATCAAAGCTTCTAATGCTCCCCAAGAACTAGTTCTCGAAACACAAAATCCAACACTATAACGCCTGAATCAAAATTATAGAATCTTTTACTCAAGAAACTAATTCGTTTCGATACTTCCACTACTCCAGAGAAAACGGAAGTCATTATTATGCAATGGTCCACCACAGTTAAGCTGATGTTTGTTAGCAAACCCTGCGAACAACATTAGGCAGCAACCTCGATAACTGCAGAGAACAACGTTGTACTGGAACGTCGATATCAATGGTTAAACAAGAGCTGCAATGAAAATTCTCAGTAATTTGAATCTATGTAAGACGAAATAATCATGTTTTAGCACTGACAATTATGCAGGGGAGTCTTGAATGTTGAAAACGTCCGTACAGTTAATAAACTCCCAAGTGATCTAACAGTTAACAGTACTCAGAGATAGTGCTTTAATTTCCTTAAGCAACAGGGAAGTAAGAATCTCATATTATGGTGCCAAGTCAACTCTGTATAACTCTGCACAGTTGTAACCAGTTTCCTATGTGTTTTCCTCTTTGCAGACGGAGGATAATTCTAGCAATATAACCCTGCAACGATCATAGGCAATAGGTAAGTGTAATCGACGAAACAGGAAGATCGGTTACACTGTTTTCATTGTGAAAGTAAAAATTAATGCAAACAGAGACCGCTCCGAGTCTACCACGACAACCACAGAAAACTTTTACTAACAGTCCGATTATATTATAGGAGAAGGCGATAACAAGATAGACTATCCAAAAATAAATAATATTTTGTAGCGGAGGCGTTGTGCAGCTATAATGAATGTTAACAACTGTATTGTGTAGTAGGCAGCTAGGACGGTACGTTTCATTAGGGACCATCGAATTTGGTCTAAAATCAGACCATCATCGGTCCCGAAAGCCGTCTCAGCTATGCTTTCGCGTATATTGCAATGGCAGTTATCAAACGTAGATAGCTCGACCATTGGTATTATCTGTATAGACATTACATTGGTAAAAATGTCAATGAAGTAAAATGGACATAATGGACATGACAAGTTAATGTCAATGACGGAACACTGTACATCCGGAATTGCTATTCCTATTACGCAAGTTCATAGCTGAGATCGTTTTTAGGCTTGATGACGGTCTGATCCTCGACCGAAACATACATTCTCTCATAAAATGTACCGTTATAGCTGTGATTGCATAATGCAGTTCTTTCGAAGAGCATATAAAATGAAAGTAACGTGACTGCTGCAGAAACTGACTGGGCAGAAACAAAAAGTAAAAGTTTATAAAGCTAAGATGAATATAACGAAAAAATCGAATAATATCTTACACAAATTCCTCTAGAATAAACTCAACGGAAATATAACGAAATCACAAAATTTGATTCCATAAGTTAAAAAATTGTGACTAACATTACTGCTCGTTCCTCTGAGGACAACTTCTACAATGTACTTACGTTCACGGCTAACACCACCGTAGACAGTTCTCCCATATTACAAAAATAGCTAAAGAATTGCATCAATCAACATGATAAAAATTATCATTAATCACTTCACTCACAAAAATTTATCTTCTGCTCTTAAGGTACTGGTTAACCTCACCATCGTATATCGTTCGAAATACAGAAAGAAACAGTTAAATATATGTCAGAAAAAAAGAAACAATAATCGCTAATAAATTCTCCATTGATAATATAACCTGTGGCCTCAAGTTACCCCCTCCCCCCCAATAAACACCACCATCGTATATCACGACATATTAGGAATAAACAGCATATTTTACAAACTTTGTAAATTAGAATAGTAACTAACACAAACTCAGATAGCATTTAATAACAGACCGCTTACACGCTCTGCAACGTAAAGTCATGACGTCAAGAGGACGTCATCGGTGAAACCACACGCATAGAATCTGAAAGAGCACTTGTCAAAGTTGTCACTGTTGAACTAAGCTGTTAATTTGAGAATACATGATGAAAGCACATGAACTTAAAAAAATTAAGTGTAGAGGTCTAACTCTGCAAGTAACCACCTGACGTTTGAAACCCCATAAAAAATTTAAACCAAATGCTGTTTCCCGTTATTACTCTTAAGAACTTCATATTCCGTAATCACACCACACTCCTCTACATGCTTCAATTTTCCAGTACTTCTCCACTAATACACATTCATTTATTAGCTTTTAAGATATTCTCACACGAGATGATTGTGTATACTCAATAAATATACAAAGTTAAATGAATAGCTCATACCTACTGAGGGTCCGATGCAGCTGGCCTCCGAAGCTGGGCGTTCGCTTTGCTGTGAGCTTCTAAAGCTCCTCAAGAACTTTAAAATGTTTCGCTAGATGTGCTCGAAACACAAAATGCAAGACTGCAATTATTAATTCACAACTGAAGCTCCTTACACTCAATAACTCGCAGAACGAATTCGTATGGATACTTCAAGTACTCCATAGAATACGGAAGTAATTGCTACACAGCGGTCCACAACGGTTTACGTGAGATGGCATTGTTGTTTAGATACCCAATATCCTCCCCTGGTAGCTGAGTGGTCAGCGCGACGAAAGTCATACCTAAAGACCCGAGTTCGATTCACGAATGTGTCGGGAGATTTTTCTCCGCTCAGGGACTGGGTGTTGCGTTGCCCTTATCATCGTTATTTCATCCCCATGGACACGCAAGTCGCCGAAGTGGCGTCAACTCAAAAGACTTGCACCAGTCGAATGGGAGGCCCTAGCCACACGGCGTTTCCATTTTATCTGTTAACCGAAATCCCAGTAAAGCAATAACGTTTAGCAACGTGGATATAAATGTTAGACAACCACTGAAACAAAATATTATATAAGTCAATTGAAAATTTCAACTTTACATAAAATAGCATCGAAGCATAACGACGTCGAATGCTGATGCCCTCGATCCCGCTGTTAGTCATGTATTGAAATGTTATGTCACGCGTAAAAATTGATTCCTTCAGCGCGTGTGGCTTCCACCAGATTCGACGTCCGTTTGTGTGATTCCACTAATTGTTTCCTAGTGTAGTGATTTTCTATATTGAAACCTGGTTGTCAAGGGAAGGCCGTAGTCATTTATTATTGGTTGCCTTTAACAGTTACACACATTTATTATTAAAGAAGTAGTTCCAGACTCAACAATAAATTAAAAAATACCACGCTTTATTAATGAAAGCATAAACGACACTATAAATAATAGTGTTTTCAGTGCGTTACAATTTAGCAAATCACCATAAAATCCTGATACTGATAACGTTTAAAAAGCAAAATACATGGCACTGTGATGATGACTGAAGGCCTTACACTCCAAGAAAGACAGCAAATTAAGAATGTTTAAGAACTCGCTGCAATTACATCTTACAGGTATTGAAATATTAAAAGTAAGAGCCTACAAACACAGTAGAAGGTATCAGACCACACGAATGGCAGAAAATAAGGTATTAAGGCTTACTGCTGAAACAGAAATATCGAATTAATTTTTCAGAGCAAATGACCACAATCATGACTGAAGGCCTTACACGCCAGGAACGGCAATTATATAAAAAATTTAGAAACCTACTGTATAACAGCAAATAAAAGCAAAGGTTAATTAAAAGAAACAAGCAATTGAATACGAAACAGGTGAAATAATATGATGGTAATCTTGTAACACAACCCTTACACTGATACAGTCTGGCCTGCAACGGAGGGTGGAAACCTACAAACAGCACCAACGCGAGCACCAGCACGGCTCATATACACTTCGATTAATCTCCTCATCGCGAAAATGGAAGACTTGCCAATGCGACGCATCACATGCCTAATACATATTTTTATTGGCCTCGTCCATGTTTCTTACTACTTTGTTAATACAATCAAATTATAAATTGAGCGAGTGTCCTTTTTACACAGGGTGTTCCATTGATAGAGACTAGGCCAAATATCTCAAAAAATAAGCATCAAACGAAAAAAACTACATTCGCCAGATAGTTGCGTTATTTACGGTAACAGGAAGTGTTCAGTCACATGTGTAACGTCAACTACGACCTGCAACAAATTATGAAGCCCAAGTAGGTGTTTCAGCTGCTGTCGCCGCTAAACCGCACATCAGTAGCAGACAAATTGCGCGAGAATCGGGACTCTTAAAAACGTCGGTGTTGAGAATGCTACATCAACATTGATTGCACCCGTACCATATTTCTATGCACCAGGAATTGCATAGCGACGACTTTGAACGTCGTGTACAGTTCTGCCAATTGGCACAAGAGATATTACGGGACGATGACAGATTTTATGCACTTGTTCTATTTAGCGACGAAGCGTCATTCACCAACAGCGGTAACGTAAACTGGCATTAGATGCACTATTGCGCCATCTCTCACATAGCGAAAACAGTGGTCCAACAAAAAAATTCATATTTCATTACGTACTGTACGAATATGTAATAAAAGTGGTTGTTCCTATTTTAGAAAACGCAGTTGATATCCGTTTGACCTATGGCAGCGCCATTTACCAGGCCAACCATAGGGCCATCTGGTTTCCCCCTTCAAGCTAGACAAGTTTCGTTCTTTGTAGTTTTTTCGTTTGACGCTTATTTGTTGAGATATTTGGCCCGGTCACGATCGGTGGACCACCATGTATATTTTAATTGAAGTTCTCCTAAAAAGAATCATTTTAAAAGGCGAACTTCAAAATAAGCTAGGCTGGGTTTGAGAACAGAGGCCCAACATGCTGCCTTGAAAGGTACTCTTCCGTTCTGGAACTTTTCCTTGAATTCCCAGGCGGAAGGATACTAGCCGGAAGGTAAGATGCTGCATAGATTCTCCGTAAGGTCACCAATGCGATGTCGAGGCAGGTGTGGAGGCAGTGGAGGGAGGAAGTCTACTTGTCACCGAGTCCTTCCTGCTGTATCGACGTCCTAGGCTACCAACTTCAGGTCAAGCTTAATCAGATGACAGCAGGAGCTTTTCGCAGCAGCTGGCGTCATACTAAATTACCCACGGAGATGATGCAAATCGTAACTATAGGTACCTATCGTTAGATAAGTTTAGAAAAGTCTACATCTCAACAACATTGGTTTGTAGCATTATGTTACAGTCTGTTAAGCAGAAAATCTCCTGCTCACTCTCCATTGCCACCATAGGCCTACCGTCATATCACTCAGTTATCCTTTCAAAGTGGACGTTCTACAATACAGTACCGTGCAGTGGAGAGCTTCACTCTTTATCACAATGCATGCATATTTCACGTTGGAAAGCAACAAGTAATTTTTAACGTTATCAATGTTAGACGATCTGTTTCAGTAACTAATGAAAGTATAAATAGTTTTATCATTTCACATTTGTTCGGTTGGTCAGAAAGTAAGTATCAGTCTAGGCCACAGGTTTGTCAGAGGTTTGTCAGAAGCATTTTTTTTTTTTACATTTGCCGCTTCTTTCAAGTTTGACAATGATTTCTGTTAGTGTGATAAATGCAAGGTTAGTCTATGGCTTGTATTCCATGTTAAACTGCAGAGCCACCTGTAACAGACTCGCTAAATCAATTAAAAGAATGGAGGAAGCAACACTTCCAAACTACTACGGTGTTCGAACCAGCTTTCGTATTGATGATTCGAGTTTTACTATTACATTTATACATTACATCGATTATCCTTGTATACTTCAGTAATATTTTTAAATACATTTGAGTGATTAGCTGAGTATACACTCCTTTCCCCTCAGAGCGAAGGAATAAAATTACGCTAAACAAAATTTCCTTCTATTTAGATTAAATAACGCAATGGGATTATGTGTTAGATAATACTCTGGAAAGCATAAATAAAAATTTTATTCCTTATCTTCTTTTTCCTAAAAACATTAAATCTGTCGTACAAGACATACTGTTGTTGTTGTTATGGCTTTCAGTCCGAAAATTAATTTGATGCTGCTCTCCCCCCCCTACTCTCACATAGCTGCAAAACTACTGTAAATTGCATCCAGAAAAACCGGTTGTTGTCTCAGGTAGGGTCCTATCAACCAATCCCAGATATATCCTGGTTTAAAACATGTGGAAACAAAATACATTATCTGTCGCCTAAAGGGACACTATTTTTTTTTTCTCAGATGTCGATGTCCGAAACTTCATGTCATAGCTGCCAAAAGGCGGCAGTGTCTGACGACGCAATAAATGCATCAGTTTCTCTTTAAGGGGACGTGGACGTGCACGGGCTGCATTTTCATAGCTCGCTCTCAGTGCACATTACTCTTCATCTACAATGAATAACATTAACTCAAGCTGTATAAGGATATTTATTAAAATATCTCCTACAGTTTAAGAATTACAGTATTTTGCCTAATAGGTGTTTTTATAATTCATTTCCAATTCAGGTACCATTTTCGGTCCATCATCAGTCTAATAGCATTCAGACTGTGACAGACTGCTGTCAACATTCACAGGAACACATTATGCCTCTCGTTTTGTAGTTTGGAGTATATCTGGGGAAATAGAAAAACCCTTATTTTACCACATTATTATTTTGTCTAAAAAATACCGCTTAAATTATATACAGAACGACACACATAGATAATTTCTGCGATGTATTACGCACAATACAAAGATGCTATACCATTCTTAATTTGCGGGAAACTTGGTGAACATGGATGAAACCATTGAGAAGTTATATGTACCTAATGTTCTGAAAACGTAGTTTCGAGAAAATGAGAAAAGAATATTCACAGAGTTTTTGACGCACCGTATGCCTCTTTCAGAACATTCCAGCAGCATAATCTTCCTGGCCAGCTGCTTCTTTATCAACTGTAGACTTCTTGAGGGCCCTTTTCCTTACTCTGGCTTCCACAGCTTCAACTACTCGCTGACAATCTATGGCAGTCAGAGCAGATATCCTATTATTTGCTGGCTGGATGCCTTATTTGTCAATTACTTTTATCCTGATGGTTACACCATCATTGAAACACATGACAGCATCCATCGCACCCATTTTGAGTACTGTCCATCCAACAAACACTGTTTTTGGCACTCGTTGCCACACGCAGATGTTGAAACTCTCGTTAGGGTTTTGCATACGGCCATGTAGACATTTGCAGAGTTATTTTGTATCTGAAAGGTCCCTGCATATTGGCTTTATTGTTTCCAGGACTGTGGCAGGCAAGAAATGTATATGGTGCTATTCGTTGCCTGTCGCATGAGCGTTGCTGATTTGCAGACATTTGTTCAAAGAGCGTTTAAGACCAAATCAAAAACTGAAAAGTAGATAAAAAAAAATTTTGTGAAACGGGATAAAATTGTCTTTCAGATGGTGACAAGAATTGTTTTCGAAAATTTCAGGCATTTCAAGTCCATGTCCACTTAACAATTAGACATATCAAGTACACTTTTTAAAAAATTAAAGAAAATACGACGCAACAAGAAGGAATTATACCAATGGCGCGGAAATCAGTAGATGTTATATTCATGTACAGACAAATGAAGGAGTCCCATTTCAAAAACTGAATGGTTTATTCACGAGAAAGAGCTACACAAATTGAGCAAGTCTGTAAGAAAATTATCTATGTCTGGCGCTTATGCAAGTAGCTGTTCGGCTGGCATTGATTGATTGACTTGTTGCATGTCGTCCAGAGGGATATAGTGCCAAATTCGGTCCAATTGGTGCTATAGATGAGCTAAATTCAGAGTTGTTTGTAGGGCCCTGCCCATGTTGTTGTTGTTGTGGTCTTCAGCCCTGAGACTGGTTTGATGCAGCTCTCCATGCTACTCTATCGGGTGCAAGCTTCTTCGACTCCCAGTACCTACTGCAGCCTACATCCTTCTGAATCTGCTTAGTGTATTCATCTGTTGGTCTCCCTCTACGATTTTTACCCACCACGCTGCCCTCCAGTACTAAACTGGTTGATCCCTTCATGCCTCAGAACGTGTCCTACCAACCGATCCCTTCTTCTAGTTAAGTTGTGCCACAAACTCCTCTTCTCCCCAATTCTATTCAATACCTCCTCATTAGTTATGTGATCTACCCATCTAATCTTCAGCATCCTTCTGTAGCACCTCATTTCGGAAGCTTCTATTCTCTTCTTGTCTAAAATATGTTTCACTTCCATACATGGCTACACTCCATACAAATACTTCTAGAAACGACTTACTGATACTTAAATCTATACTCGATGTTAACAAATTTCTCATATTCAGAAAGGCTTTCCATGCCATTGTCAGTCTAAATTTTATATCCTCTCTACTTCGACCATCATCAGTTATTTGGCCCTCCAACTACCAAAACTCCTTTACTACTTTAAGTGTCTCATTTCCTAATCTAATTTCCTCAGCATCACCTGACTTAATTCAACTACATTCCATTATCCTCGTTTTGCTTTTGTTGATGTTCGTCTTACACCCTCCTCTCAAGACACCATCCATTCCGTTCAACTGTTCTTCCAAGTCCTTTGCTGCCTCTGACAGAATTACAATGTCATCGGCGAACATCGAAGTATTTATTTCTTCTCAATGGATTTTAATTCCTACTCCGCATTTTTCTTTTGTTTCCTATACTGCTCGTTCAATATACAGATTGAATAGCATCGGGGAGAGGCTACAACTCTGTCTCACTCCCTTCCCAACCACTGCTTCCCTTTCATGTCCCTCGACTCTTATAACTGCCATCTGGTTTCTGTACAAATTGTAAATAGCCTTTCGCTCCCTGTATTTTACCTCTGCCACCCTCAGAATTTGAAAGAGAGTATTCCAATCAACATTGTCAGAAGCTTTCTCTAAATATACAAACGCTAGAAACGTTGGTATGCCTTTCCTTCATCTTTCTTCTAAGATAAGTTGTAAGGTCAGTATTGCCTCACATGTTCCAGTATTTCTACGGAATCCAAACTGATCTTCCCCGACGGTGGCTTCTACCAGTTTTCCATTCCTCTGTGAAGAATTCGCGTTAGTATTTTGCAGCTGTGACTTAATAAACTGATAGTTCGGTAATTTTCACATCTGTCAACACCTGCTTTCTTTGGGATTGGAATTATTATATTCTTCCTGAAGTCTGAGGGAATTTCGCCTGTCTCATACATCTTCCTCACCAGATGGTAGAGTTTTGTCAGGACTGGCTCTTCCATGGCTATCTGTAGTTCTAATGGAATGTTGTCTACTCCAGTGGCCTTGTTTCGACTTAGGTCTTTCACCGCTGTGTCAAACTCTTCACGCAGTATCGTATCTCCCATTTCATCTTCACCTGGATCCTCTTCCATTTCCATAATATTGTCCTCAAGAACATCGGCCCTGTATAGACCCTCTATATACTCCGTCCACCTTTCCGCTTTCCTTCTTTGCTTATAACTGAGTTTCCATCTGAGCTCTTGATATTCATGCAAGTGGTTCCCTTCTCTTCAAAAGTTTCTCTAATTTTCCTGTAGGCAGTATCTATCTTACCCCTAGGGAGATAAGCCTCTACATCCTTACATTTGTTCTCTAGCCATCCCTGCTTAACCATTTCGCACTTCCTGTCGATCTCATTTTTGAGAGGTTTCTATTCCTTTTTGCCTGCTTCATGTACTGCATTTTTATATTTTCTCCTTTCATCGATTAAATTCAGTATCTCTTCTGTTACCCAAGGATTTCTACTAGCCTTCGTCTTTTTACCTACTTGATAGTCTGCTGCCTTCACTATTTCATCGCTCAAAGCTACCCATTCTTCTCCTACTGTATTTCTTTCCCCCATTCCTGTCAATTGTTCCCTTATGCACTCCCTGAAACTCTGTACAACCTCTGGTTCTTTCAGTTTATCCAGATCCCATCTCCTTAAATTCCCACCTTTTTGCAGTTTCTTCAGTTTTAATCTACAGTTCATAACCAATAGATTGTGGTCAGAGTCCACATCTGCCCCTGGAAATGTCATACAATTTAAAACCTGGTTCCTAAATCTCTCTCTTACCATTATGTAATCTATCTGAAGCCTTCCAGTATCTTCAGGGTTCTTCCATGTATACAGCCTTCTTTCATCATTCTCGAACCAAGTGCTAGCTATGATTAAGTTATGCTCTGTGCAAAACTCTACCAGACAGCTTCCTCTTTCATTTCTTAGCCCTAATCCCTATTCACCGACTACGTTTCCTTCTCTTCCTTTTCCTGCTCTCGAATTCAAGTCACCCATGACTCTTAAATTTTCGTCTCCCTTCACTAATTCAATAATTGTGTTTACCTCATTATATATTTGATCACTTTCTTCATATTCTGCAGAGCTAGTTGGCATATAAACTTGTACTACTGTAGTAGGCGTGAGCTTCGAGTCTATCTTGGCCACAATAATGCGTCCACTATGCTGTTTGTAGTAGCTTACCCGCACTCCTATTTTTTATTCATTATTGAACCTACTCCTGCATTACCCCTATTTGATTTTGTATTTATAACCCTGTATTCACATGACCAAAAGTCTTGTTCCTCCTGCCACCGAACTTCACTAATTCCCACTATATCTAACATTAACCTATCCATTTAACTTTCTAAATTTTATAACCTACCTGACCGATTAAGGGATTTGACATTCCACGCTCCGATCCGTAGAACGCCAGTTTTCTTTCTCCCTCCCACAGAGCACCAAATGTTCACAATAGCGGAGAGATCTGAAGACCTTTCTGACCAAGGTAGAGTATGGCAATCACGAAGACAGTTAGTAAATATCCTTCCAGTGTGCGGGTGGACATTATCTTGCTGAAATGCAAGTCCAAGATGCCTTGCCATGAAGGGCAAAAAATATCGCCAACGTACCGCTCTGCTGGAAGGGTGCAGCGGATTACAACGGAAGTGGCCTAGCTATGAAATGAAATCCCACCCCAAGATATCATATCTGGTTGTCAGACTCTATGGTGGCCAACAGTCACATTGGTAGCCCACTTTTATCTGGGGCGTCTTGAGATACATTGTGGCTGGTCATCAGGGCTCAGCTAGAAGCCAGAATCATCACTGAAGACAATTCTGCTCCAGCCAACGCTCTCCCAGGCCGAATGTACGCAGCACACTGCGAACCATCTTCTGGTTGTACATACGTCGATGGTAGTCGGCTTAAGGGGCGCCATGAAGTCAGACTTTCGTCTCTCTAGGTCACCCGTACTTATAAACTCTGTGTTCGGCGATGGTCCGCTCATTTTTGCCAGCATAGTTGCATAGTTGCGTGGTTTCCTATTCATATGTCGATCGATTGGCCAATTACTCCAACCAGCTTCTTTGAACTTAACTACATTTCTTCTTTCAAATACTGTCATCTGATGACATTGTCCACGAGCCTGTCTGCAAGGCATAGTTACTGTCAAACTGAGTACACGGAATGAAATCCTCTAGTACTTTATGCGCTAGTATCATCATGAACCCTGTTTACCATTCTTACCAGGCGTGCGGTGACACATGTGCTCCAGCAGTCACACATTCATTCATCGGTCGCCGAAGCTTGCAGTTCTTCATTTTCCGTCGATACCTCTGTGAATAATCATTTGTGACCAATTTGAGAGGTTTTAGTGTCTTAGACTGTATATTAGATGTTAAGAACGAAAGAGAAGCGGAATTCTTATAATAAACGTTTAGAATCAGAAATGTGTGCTAGTTACCGTCTACGACTCACTGAAAATTGTTTTTTTTTTAAAGCATTCAATTAGGCTCGTTTTCAGTCGTATTACAATGATCATGTTATCGTTGTGTACATGAAATACCTTTATGACGACCTGAACTCTGATGAGGACACATATAATAATGTGTCTGAATTTGGGTGTAGGAACAGCTGCCGTTCTCCGTCAAATAATGAAACCAGATACGTTAGTAGTATTGGACGTTGAAGTTTGGATCAAAGTAGACTTTCTAACTCATTTCCAACAGTAGTCCATTGGGTGCAGGTTGGACGTTGGGCAGGCCAATCGATTTCTGCCATGGTACATAAAACAGCTAAAAACACAAGACATAGTAGATAACATTGGATATCAAAGGAGATATTGGACATATTTGATTAAACAGAAAAATATAAAAATGCAGATAATGAAGTAAGCAAAAGGGAATAAATACGTCTAAGGAATGAGACGGACAGAAAGTGTAAAATGGATGGGTTGGAATGACTAGAGAACAAATGCAACCCCACAGAAACATGTGTAACTAGGGGAAAGGTAGATACCGCCTATAAGAATATCAAAGTGAGCTTTGAATATAAGAAAACCAGCTGCATGAAATCGAGAGCTCAGATGGGAAGGCAAGGAAGGGAAACCTGAAAGGTGGAAGGAGTATATAGACATCTAAATGCACATGCATACTCTGCCAATCACATTTAAGTGCCTGGCAGAGGGTTCAACGAACCACATTCACAATTCTCAATATTTCCAATCTCGTATTGCGCGCTGAAAGAATGAACACCTATATCTTTCCGTACGAGCTCTGACTTCCCTTATTTTATTGTGGTGGTCGTTCCTCCCGATGTAGGTCTGTGTCAACAAAATATTTTTTCATTCGGAGGAGAAAGTTGGTGATTGGAATTTCGTGAGAAGGTGCCGTCGGAACGAAAAACGCTTTTCGTTTAATGATTTCCAGCCTAAACCCTGTATCATTTCTGTGACACTCTGTCCCACATTTTGCGATAGTACAAAACGTGCTGCCTTCCTTTGAACATTTTCGATGTACTCCGTCAGTCCTATCAGGTAAGGATCCCACACTGTGTAGCAGTATTCTGAAAGAGAACGGACAAGTGTAGTGTAGGCAGTCTCCTTAGTAGGGCGGTGTCTTTCCAATGAAACGCAGTCCTTGGTTAGCCTTCCCCACATTTTCTGTGTGTTCTTTCCAATTTAAGATGTTCGTAATTGTAATTCCTAGGCTTTTAGATTATACTGATTTATAGTGTAACCGAAGTTTAACGAGTTCCTTATAGCACTCATGTGGATGACCTCACACTTTTCGTTATTTAGGGTCAACTGCCACTTTTCGTACCATTGAGATATTTTTTCTTCTAAATCGTTTTGCGGTTTGCTTTTGTCTTCTGATGACTTTATTAGTCGACAAACGACAGCGTCATCTGCAAACAACCAAAGACATCTTCTCAGATGGTCTCCCATATCGTTTATATAGATAAGGAGCAGCAAAGGGCCTATAATACTACCATGGGGAACGCCAGAAATCACTTCTGTTTAACTCGATGACTTTCCGTCCGTTACTACGAACTGTGACCTCTCTGACAGGAAATCACAGATCCAGTCACATAACTGACACGATATTCCATAATCACGCAATTTCACTACGAGTCGCTTGTGTGGTACAGTGTCAAAAACCTTAAGGAAATCCAGAAATACGGAATCGATCTGAAATCCCTTCTCAATAGCACTCAGCACTTCATGTGAATAAAGAGCTAGTAGTATTTCACAGGAACGATGTTTCCTAAGCACATGTTGACTGTGTGTTACTAAATCGTTTCCTTCGAAGTAATTCATAATGTTCCAACACAATATAAGTTCTAAAATCCTGCTGCATATCGACGTTAACCTAATGAGCCTGTAATTTAGTGGATTACTCCTACTACCTTTCTTTATTATTGATGGGACCTGTGCAACATTACGGTCTTTGGGTACGGATCTTTCGTCGAGCTAACCGTTGTATATGATTGTTAAGTATGGAGCTAATAGATCAGCATACTCCGAAAGGAACATAACTGGTATACAGACTGGGCCAGAAAACTTGCTTTTATTAAGTGATTTAAGTTGCTCCACTACTCCGAGGATATTTACTTCTACGTTACTCATGTTAGCAGCTGTTCTCGATTCGAATTCTGGAATATTTACTTCGTATTCTTTTGTGAAGGTATTTCAGAAGGCTGTGTTCAGTAACTCTGTTTGGCAGCACTGTCTTCGACAGTATCTCCATTTGCTATCGTGCAGAGAAGGCATTGATTGTTTCTTGCCGCTAACATACTTCACATCTGACCAGAATCTCTTTGGATTTTCTGCCAGGTTTCCAGACAAAGTTTCGTTGTAGAAACTGTTATTGTCATCTCCCATTGAAGTCCACGCTAAATTTCGGGCTTCTGTAAAAGATCACCAATCTTGGAGATTTTGCGCCTTTTTAAATTTGCCATGTTTCTTTCGTTGTTTGTGCAATAGTGTTCTAACCCGTTTTGGGTACCAAGGAGGATCAGCTCCATCGTTTGTTAATTTAATTGGTATAAACCTCTCAATTGCTGCCGATGCTATTTTTTGAATTTAAGCCAGATGTGGTCTACACTTATATTATTAATTTGGAATGAGTGGAGATTGTCTCTCAGGAAGGCGTCAAGTGAATTTTTACCTGCTTTCTTGAATAGGTATATTTTACGCTTATTTTTCGAGAATTTGGGGATTACAATATTCAGTTTCGCTACGACAGCCCTGTGTTCAGTAATCCCTGAATCGATTTTGATGCTCGATATTAACTCAGGATTATTTGTTGCTAAGAGGTCAAGTGTGTTTTCACAACTATTCACGTGGTCTCATGAACTAACTGCCCGAAATAATTTTCAGAAAATGAGTTTAGGACAATTTCGGATGATATTTTATGCGTACCCCTGGAATAAAACTCGTATTTTCCACAAACACATTGAGGGTAGATTAAAGTCACCACGAACTATTATCGTATGAGTCGGGTAAGTGTTTGAAATCAAATTCAAGTTTTCTTTGAACCTTTCAGCAACTGTATAATCTGAATTGGGAGGTCGCTAAAAGGATCCAGTTATTATTTTATTCCGGTTGCCAACGATGACCTCTTCCCAAACTAACTCACATGAAGTATCTACTTCAATTTCGCGACAAAATAAAATACTTCTGACAGCAACAAACACGCCACCGGATCCGTGTTTAGCCTATTTTTTCGGAACACCATTAGGTGCTTCGCAAAAATTTCGTGGAGCTTATATCCGGCCTTAGACAGCTTTCAGTGCCTATAACGATTTGAGCATCAGTGCTATCTATTAGCGCTTGGAGCTCTGTTACTTCCCCAACACAGCCACAACAATTTACAACTGTTATACCGATGGTTCCTGCATCTATGTTCTTCCTGTGTTCAGCGTGCACCCTTTGTGCCTGAAGACCTTCTTGTTTTCCCGAGGCCCTCTAGCCTAAAAAACCGCCCAGTCCATGCCACATAGCCCCTGCTACCTGTGTGGCTGACTCCTGCTTATAGAGGACACCTGACCTTTTAGCAGAACCCGAAACCCAACCACCCTTTGGCGCAAGTCGTGGAATCTGCAGCCTACACGGTCGCAGAACCGTCGGAGCCTCTGATTCAGACCCTCCACTCGGCTCTGTACCACAAGTCCGCAATCGGGTCTGTCGACCATTCTGCAAACGGTCACCTCTGCTTTCATCTTGCAAGCAAGACTGTCAGCCTTTACCACTTCTGTTAGCCGCTCGAAACCAGAGAGACTCTCTTGTGATCCAAAGTGACACACATCATTGGTACCGACGTGAGCAACCACCTGCAGTTGGCTGCACCCTGTGCTCATCATGGCATCTGCGAGGACCCTTTCCACGTCTGGAATGACTCCACCCGGTATGCACACAGAGTGCACATTGGTTTTCTTATCCTCCTTGTCAGCCAAGTCCCTGAGGGGCCCCCTAAGGCGCCTAACGTACGAGCTAACAACTACCAATAATCCCACCCTTTGCAATTGCCCGGATCTTGCAGCCTGAGTGGTTTCCTCTGATACAGGTCAGGCGGCAGCATCTGGCTCAACGACAGTGTAAGCCACAGACAGCACCTGGAGCCTGTTTGTCAGGCAGACTGGGGAGGCCTTATGTGCGGCCGCCTGGGAAGTCTTTCTCCGCCTGCTACGTCCTGGGGCGACCTCCCACTCGACCACAGGTGAGGGGTCAGCCTCAGTGCGAGCTGTAAGTGGGTTAGTCACCGGTGAGTCCGTGCTGGACGTCCGTTGGATCCCCACGGCCGGCCCACAACAGAGGTGGCCATCCACTGCAGCCTCAAGCTGTCTAAACGAAGCCATCACAGCCTTAAGCTGAGAGCGAAGTATCACAAACTCGGCTCGCAGCCCCACGCAACAATCGCAGTCCCTGTCCATACCAAAAACCGTCGAAAAGTAAACGATGCAGATAAACGGACTATCGGCAGGTGCTCCGCAAATCTACTGTAGACCCTGAGGAAAACGCACGAACTGTGTCTAGTAATACTCAGATATTCAGAAACTTAACTACCGAAGCACTCAGGTGAAACTAAATAATTTGTCCCTGATTAGGAACTTTTAATACGTCACAAAATCGGTTTACTTTGTGACGCAAACGAAAACGCGAGATCTGTGACTATTAGATATTAAAATTTAACGCAGAAGCCCAAACTAAACTATTAATCAGTTACTTCCCCGTTGCTGCGTCTGTCGGATATGGCGAGAAGAATTTAACACAGCACTGGAAGATCTAAGTCGACACACGGACCATGGAGTTGACGACATTCCATGTGTGCTTCTAACATCCTCCGGAGAGTCAGCCATGACTTAACTACTCCATCTCCTATGCAAGAAGTATGAGACAGAGAAAATAACTTCACACTTCAAGAACAATTTAATAATTCCAATCCCAAAGGCTGCAGGTGCTGAAAGTTGTGAATGTTACCGTATAATCGGCTTAATAACACACGCTTGCAAAATATTGACACAAATTATTTAGAGAAAAATGGAGAAACTAGTAGATGTCGACCTCGGGAAATATTCAGATTGGTTTCCGCAGAAGTCTAGGAACACGCGAGGTAGTACTTACGCTATGACTTACCTTAGAATACATCTTAAGGGAAGGCCAACTTTTGTTTATAGCTCCTGTATACTTAAAAAATGCTTTTGTCAGTGTTGGCTGTCATATACTCTTTGAAATTCTGAAGGTAATGGAGGTTAATGAGAGGGACCCAAGAAGGAAGGATATGAAATATATACCGGCAATGTTAATAAAAGGGTGTCTGAAGAAGAGAAATTTCTTAATACCGATTGTAGATTTATATGTTGAAAGTCTCTTCTGATAGTTTTTGTCTGGAATGTAGCCATGTACGAAAATGAACCGTGGACATAAATAGTTCACACAAGAAGGGAATACCGCCTTTGAAATGTGTCACTGTAGCATGTCGCTGAAAATTAAATGGGTAGATCACGTAACTAATGAGGAAGTACTGAACATGAATTGGGAGAAAAGTAATATGTGTCATAACTTGACTAAAAGGAGGAAGAGCTTGACAGGACATATTTTGAAACGTCGAGTAAAAATTACTGAAGGAAACCAAGAGATGAATACGGTAACCAAGTATGTAAGTTGCAGTGGTTGTTCGAAGATGCAGGCGCTTGCCCAAGATAGAGTGCCGTGGAAACCCACATCAAACGAGTTTTCGGACTGTAGACCGCAACAGCAACAATTTTGCCTATGCATTTACGTTCATACAGAACACCAGAAGCCACCTTATGGTGTGCCGTACCATGCACCATTACCAGATATTTCATGTTATATTCCATTCGCAAACTGAGCTGGGGAAAAAAGACTATCAATGTGCCTCTGTACGAGCCGTAATTTATCTTGTCTTCGCTGTCCGTACGCGTAATGCACAGTTGTGACAGTACAATCGTTCTCAGTCAGTTGTAAATGTCTGTTCTCTAAATTGTCTCGTAAGTGTTTGGTGAAACGAACGTCGTCTTCCCTTAGGAATTCCCATTGCGTTTACAAAACATCTCTGTAATTGATCGTAATTGTAGTTGATCGAATCTACCGGCAACAAATCTAGTAGCAAGGCTCTGGACTTCTTCGATGATTTCGTTTAATGCGACCAGCTGAGTTTCCCAAACACTCGAGCAATACTCAAGAACTGGACACTCTTCTGTTCTGCTCGCAGTCTCCTTTCTAGAAGAGCTACGCTTTCCTAATACTGTCTCAGTAAACAAAAGCCTTCCCTACTGCAGTCCTTAAATGTTTGTTATATTTCATTTCGCTTTGCAACAATTCGCCTACATACTTAATCCATGTGATTGTGTCAAGTAGGTCAACATGAATTCCAGTTTAGTTTAATTGAATTTATTGCAAAGATTTTAAGACCTGCTATCTGGAAACTCTAGCAGGTCGTACATATTCGTTAATCATGGTGACATACAATGTTTTAAGTTACGTAGGTAGTAGCAAATCATGTTGACAGCAATCTTCGGTGATACAAATGTAGAAATAAGGCCAGCTATTTGAAAGACAATAATAAGTTTAAATAATCAACATTAAATAAAGGGTATTAACTTAGGATCCAAGTGAATGACTTCCATCTTATATTACAAGATACGTTACTAGCAGCCTCGGAAGAGCTTGAGGTTTTTCGATTAACTCCAACTTTACTTACTTCTAAACCTATTCTTGCTACACTATTCTATATCGCTAACAGTGGTATGTGTGTGTCTCGGCAGTCCTCGATTCTACGCATACCCGTGTGGGTGGCCTTTGCATTCTTTCTCTTCTTTCCTTTTTACTTTTCTGTTATTGTCTGCATATCGCAGTCTAACTGTCTGCAGTCTCTCTCTACCTGAAAAAAAGAGACTCTCAGAACGACATGACCAGCCGAACCTTCCTCTCCACATTCACAGACTGATGTGTTGCTACGTCCCAGTCGAAGCACATGGTTTAGGTATGGATCACGACCTGTTAACAGCTGCATCATACCTCGAGTAGGCGCAGCGTCGCACAGTTTGAGCCTGTTCCTAGTGCTTGGTAATACGCTATAAACACGCCTTGCCGTACTGCTAGTGTCCCAGTCAGACTACCAATCATCTAAATTCTGGGTTCTTAAATGTCGTTTATTAATAACGTGTGTTCCGGTTCCAAATGGTTCAAATGGCTCTGTGCACTATGGGACTTAACATCTCAAGTCATCAGTCCCCTTGAACTTAGAAACTACTTAACACTAACTAACCTAAGGACATCACACACATCCATGCCCGATGCAGCATTCGAACCTGCGACCATAACGGTCGCGTGCTTCCAGACTGAAGCACCTAGAACCGCTCGGCCACTATCTGTTCCTGTGATTTCATACACATGATCATATTGCTCACAGTCCGTCCAAAAGATTGCCGACCTGTAACGTAGTACGATATCCATCCGGCATATCAAGAGGATTACCAGTAAACCTCCGATCGGTACAAAAGCCCCCTGTGATCCTCAGAATACCCTCCGCTGAATTCGTCTCATATTGTTTTGTAGCTGCCTAATCTAAGACGAGGTGCCCAGCCGCTGGCAGCGAAGTTGACTATGGCGTTGAAGATAGCTTCGTAGTATCATCGCACCACACGCAACGGTAATTTATCGTCAGCACTGCCGGCACGGACAATCTTGTGTATAATTATGGCCACTTTCTGAGTAACAGATTTTACGTGTTCTACAATGTTTCTTTTCTCGTTTAGAAGAGTGCCTAAATGTTTATAAACAGTGCTGCCTCAAACAAATATTCCTTCAAACGTCAGGGAACGATTTCTGCCAAGAGAAAGCATTCCTTTCTCAAACATGTATCTGGTTTTATAAACACCTACACTTAGTTTGTTCCTCTTACAACAATGCTGCATCTGAATAAGCACATGTTTCTTCTTTTCCTCCAGTCTCCCCCTGGAGTATAGAAACAACTACTAGAATGTCATCTGGTTATGCTACAACAGCTACAATAACATATAACCTGTATAGTAGATGTAATATGGGTTCAGTACCAAGATCCCAGAACAATGGACCACTTACGGAGCCTTGAGGACAGCCTTGGTAACCTTTTTGATTACCTTTCTCTGCTCCGCAAGCCATGGACGCTACAGTAATTTAAAAAGCCCTTGTACACACATTTTCGGACCCTGAGAGCTATAAGGCATACGAACGTCGCAGGTCACCAAAGACTGTCAAATTCTCCTGCAGTGTCAGTCATTTTCGTGACTGCAAACTTCGCTGTCGAATTTTCTACACTCTGAAGAAATCTATTAATCGCTTCACCTATAGACTTTTCTAAAGCCATATTGACACTGGTTGAGACGCAAGAGCTCTCTGCGCGCCTGCAACCGTTCACAGAGCAGACGTTGCTGAACTTTGGCCGAGACGTTTAATAAGCAAACAGGTCCATAGCTTTTCGGTGATGCCGCTTTTTTATCGTTCCTTTTTCGTTCATTACTGGTTTAGCTGGTTTCCATATTTCCCGGATCCTACCTATTCGTAAAGCCTCGTATAGGAATGCTGTTAAATCTAGCACTATCTGTGGACCTACCATCGGCACGGCTTCAGAGTATACGCCATCCAGACCAGGTGCGTTTGCAGTTTTGAGCTTCTTAATTGCGACAGCAATTTCTTCTTGACCAGACCGTATCACCAACATCTGATTGTCAAGTTCGTTATTTACTGCATTTATAAGTTGTGCGTGTATCTCAGCGTCTGTGTTATCGTCAGAATGCAGGGCAGTTAGCAGATATTCTGGTGACTCTCTCCGTCCTGTCGTCATTGAGCTATCCACCTTACGAATTGCGGACATGATAGTAGTTCCCTTAACCTTTTCAGTCAACAATTTATTCAGTCTTTGGCAGATGTCAAATTGCAGGTGTATTCCTTCAGTTTCCTGAAGCAAAGTTTTGAAGCGCATCTTAATAGCCCTGTATTCATGGAGCCTACTACTGCACTCCGATTGCCCTAGAGTATGTTCGTTCTTCTTCTCGTTCGTACCCTTCACCTCAGAGTGGAAAGTTCAAGGCTCTAAGGGATCGTAGTCTGATTGTTTACCTTTTTCCTAGGAATATAAATGAACTGTGCTCTTTGCAAGAGTTCAGCTAGTAATTGAGCACCCAAATCTACATGAACCGTAAGCGATTCCATTCTAAATACTCCGAGGTAGACAACTAAGCCATCTCAATCAGATTTAGTGATGCCTAACTCAATTCTGCTTTCCTCAGCTTGTCTTCTGTGTTATTGTCATTTCCCTCTTCGACGATAATTGTATTATGGCCACTGTATGTTAGGTACTGGAGCACTTGTCAACTATTAATTTTAGCTGCTGACATGCGATTTGCTAAAGTGACATCTATGTTAGTAACTACACCAGCTTATTGTTCGAATGTACTCGGCTGGTCTTCCAGATTTAAAACAATGAGCTGTAGTTCCTGTATTGCTTCCATTAGTACATCCCCTCGTTCGTCTGTTTGCCTACTGTGCCACAGAAATGATTATGCATCTGTTGTCACAAGGAGACACGCAACTTGTCTATATAGAGAAACTGCTCTGACTCTACCTGTATAAGGTACGATAGGATGAGAGTAAGGCATGCTTACTACAACCCACTTTGTCTGCAGTCCTTCACTTCTATTGTGACCCTGCGCTTGTCCAACAGCGTTGCCACCTTGGGTCACACTATATATCCATTTGTAACGACCGTGGCAGTCATTCCCTCATTGTGGCCAGTACCTGTTACTATATCTGCACGAAAATGTGGGAGCTCATTCTTTCTACAGTATGGTTCTTGCAAACAAAACATATTAACACTCAGCTGGTCAGTTAGTTTTCGTATTTCAGTTATTGACAATTTACATCGAGCAGCATTTATCTGTACTATGTTTATCCTTTTACGTGTTTCGATTGCCAACAAAGCCCTTAGGAGAAGGAAGGCCTGGTTCAAAGATAAAGCGTCCAAATCCTTATATAAAATCCACGTATTAATGGTCAGTGTCGAATGGTACTTTTACTCTCTTGAACGCCTGTCGAAGGAGGCCACATAATTATTTAAACTCAATGCATATGTTATTTACTCTCAAAAGAATTCTGGTGTAGGACACGTAATAGTTTTTCCTTTCTGATGCCCACCTCTGAAAATATGTCTTAGAGCAATCTGTAATACACTGGGAGCCTCCAAACTACTTAATAAGACATTCACTTCTAAATTATTATCAGATTTGTATGTGTGTAATTGAAAATCATGTAAGTAGGACTCGAAATATTAGAAATACTTCTCTGTAGTTCATAGGAGTACCTGATTTTCACTGCACTTTACTGTTTTCGATTGTTGTACTCGTTAGTGTTACTGCTAGAGACGCCTAGTGGAACAACTGCAGAACTGTTTTCTTGTTTTCTAGTGCAGAGCGGTTGCTTGGGTTGTAGGCAGACCAGGACTTTTTGCGCCGGATAGGGTGTGACCCACACAGGCGGAACGCCGTGACATGCCAGAGGTGCGTGAACTTCTGTGTATGACTAACTGATCATTCTTCAGCAGGAACCGAAACCAGAAACGATAGTGATAGTGCACTTTGAGGTCTGGATTTACTTTGAGGTCTGGATTTAAGTCGACTTTCAATCGCATCCCATTGAGTTATTGCTTATAAGTGTAACATGGCGTTTCCTATAAATTTCTAGGACGTTATATAAAATGCCTAAAAAGACAAGTCATTGTAGAAAGACAGGAGATACTGGACTCATTTGATGAAAGAAGGAAATGTGAAAATGCAGCAGACGAAGCAGCAAACAGGAAACACATACTGTCTGCAAACCTCTATTTTTCTTTACTCCGCCGTAGTGGGGATCCAAAACACTCGGGCAGTATTCAGGACTTTGAGGCACTACTGTTCTATATACAGTTCTCTTTGTAGATGAACTACACTTTCCTAAGACTCTCCCAGTAAGCCGAAGCCACTCCTGCTACTGTTCTCATGTGCTCGTTTCACTTCATATCGCTTTACAGCTTTACGCCTAGAAATTAATCCCTTTGACTGTGTATACGAAAATTGCAGTATTGTTTTTTTTCCATTTCATCTGCATTAAGATATATCTCTTTACATTTAGAGCAAGTTACCCTACGTCACACTAAAAGGAAATTCTAAGCCATCGTATACCCATGTACAGTCACAAAACGACGATACAATCCTCTTACCTCTTACACTAAAAGGTCACCTCAAGCCTTAGCAGACTTCTCCCCACCCTATCCGTTGTTGTCCACAAATCATTGCCTCACAGACGCTGTTTTATGACATGGTTTTTTGTCATCCTTACATAAACAATCATGGTCTCCATATGTTTCTCTACTGTAGACAGTACATTATGCTGTAAAATGTGTTATTCTTCAGAGTTTAAAGCTTAATAATTGCAACAATTGGAGCACACCATAACCAAGGAAAACACCCCAATTCCGTGACACCACATCCTTAGTTCTTCATTTTTGGTGATATACAGGGTGAGTCACAAATTATTGCCACCTAGAATAACTCCGGAAGTACGATGGTAGCTGAGATGACCTTGGGACAAAAGATGTATAGGACAACCGGGGCCATAATATGACGTTGATTTTTTGAAGCTAGACAGGTTCGCGGCAGGGATAAAAAGGTCAACTTTGTTTCTTTACATAGGATGCTATAGTTTCGTACTTATTATCTGATAGTGGCTATCGAGACGAATCCAATGACATGTAACAGCGAAGGCCGGCCGATGTGGCGTCGCGGTTGTGGGCGCTTCAGTCTGGAACTGCGCGACCGCTTATGTCGCAGGTTCGAATCCTGCCTCGCGGATGGGTGTGTGTGATGTCCTTAGGTTAGTTAGGTTTAAGTAGTTCTATGGTAAGAATGGAGGAGACATAACGAAATGTTTCAATTAAAAGTGGTGTAAGGGAGGTGATGCTGTCTCTCGCCCATACTACTAACTGTCTACAACGTAGAACCCTTGACGGAACTGGAAGCAAGTTTCCAAAGTGTGCTCAAAATTCACAGTAAGAAATTCCCACTGATACGATTCGCTGGTGCCATTGCTATCCTTGGTTGAAATGAATTACAGGATCTATTGAATGAAATGAATAGTGTTATGAGTACAGAATAGGTACTGAGAGTAAAGCGAAGAGAGACGAAAATAATTAGAAGTAGAAGAGAAACAGAACAGCGAGAAAACATCACAACTTGGGATCGAGAAGTACACGCAGTTAAGGAACTTTGTTATCTTGGAAGCAAAACTACCCATCAACCCATCTTGTACGAGGCAAGAAGGACACATAAAGCAGAGTAGCACAGGAAAAGTAGGCGTTCCTGGACGAAGGAAATCAACTGGTAACAAACGTATGTCGTAAGTTGAGTACGAAATTAATGAGGATGTACGTTTGTAGCACCGCATGGTACAGAAGTGAATTATTTCCTGTGAGGAAACCGAAAACGAAGAGAATCCAAGTGTTCGCGACGTGTGCGATGGACGAATGTTGGAAAGTAGGTGGACTGAGAAGGAATGACGAATTTCACATCTACATCTACGGGATTACTCTGCTATTCACAATAAAGTGCTTGGCAAAGGGTTCAGTGAACCACCTTCAGGCTGTCTCTACACCGTTCCACTCCCGAGGGGCACTCGGGAAAAACGAGCACTTAAATTTTTCTGTGCGAGCCCTGATTTCTCTTGTTTTATCGTCATGATCATTTGTCCCTATGTAAGTTAGTGCCAACAGAATGTTTTCGCAATCGGTGCAGAAAACTGGTGATCGAAATTTCATGAGGAGATCCCGTCGCAACGATGAACGCTATTGTTTTAGTGATTTTCATCTCAATTCACGTATCATGTCTGAGACACTATGTCCCTATTTCGCGATAATACAAAACGAGCTGTCCTTCTTTGTACTTTTCCGATGTCATCCGTCAGTCCCACTTGATGCGGATGCCACACCGCACAGCAATACTCCAGAATATGGCGGACAAGCGTGATGTAAGCAATATCTTCAGTACACCTTTTGCACCTTCCACGTGTTCTGCCAATGAATCGCAGTCTTTGGTTTGCTCTACCCACAATATTATCTATGTGATCGTTCCAATTTAGGTTATTTGTAATTGCAGGCCCTAAGTATTTAGTTGAATTTACAACCTTCAGATTCGTGTCACTTACAGCGTAATCGAAATTTAGCTGATTTCTTTCAGTACTCATGTGAATAACTTCACACCTTTCTTTATTCAGGGTCACTTTTCGCACCATACAGATATCTTATGTAAATTATTTTGCAAGTCGCTTTAATCATCTGATAACTTTACAAGAGGTAAATGACAGCATCAACTGCAAACAGTCTAAGTAGGCTACTCAAATTGTCTCCTATGCGGTTAATATACATCAGGAACAATAGAGGGCCTATAACACTTCCTTGTGGAACGCCGGATATTACTTCTGTTTTACTCGATGACTTCCCGTCTATTACTACGAACAGTGACCTTTCTGACAGGAAATTACGAATTCAGGCGCACAACTGAGGCGATACTCCGTAGGCAAGCAGTTTGGTTAGAAGACGCTTGTGAGGAACCGTGTCGAAAGCCTTCTGGAAATCTAAATGTATGGAACCAATTGACATCCCCTATCGATAGCACTTATTACTTCATGAGTGTACAGAGCTAGTAGTGTTTCACAAGAAAGATATTTTCTGAATCCGTGCTGACTATGTGTCTATAAATCGTTTTCTTCGAGGTACTTCATAATGTTCGAATACAGTATATGTTCCAAAACCCTACTCCAAATCGACGTTACTGATATATGCCTGTAATTCAGCGGATTACTCCTACTTCCCTTTTTGGGTATTGGTGTGACTTGAGGTATTTTCCAGTCTTTAGGTACGGATCTTCCTGTGATCGAGTGGTTGTATATAATTGCTACATATGGTGCTATTTTATCAGCATACTCTGAGAGGAACCTGACTGGTATACAATCTGGACCGAAGGGCTTGCCTTTATTAAGTGATTTAAGCTGCTTTGTTTCACCGAGGATATCTACTTCTGTGTTTCTCATCTTGTCAGTTGCTCTTGATTGGAAGTCAGGAGTATTTACTTCGTCTTCTTTGGTGAAGGAGTTTCGGAAAACCGTATTTATTAACTCTGCTTTAGTGGCACTATCATCAGTGACTTCACCGTTGTTATCGCGCAGTGAAGGTATTGATTGCGTCTTGCCACTGGTGTTCTTTATGTATGACCAGAATCTCTTTGCGTTTTCTGTCAGATTTCGAGACATAATTTCGTTGTGGAAATTATTAAAAGCATCTCGCATTGAAGTAGGCGCCATATTTCGAACTTCTGTAAAACTTTAGCAATCTTTCCTTGAAAGTCAGCTGCTCGGTGCCGGCGGATAAATGCGATACTGCAGTGCTTGGGTAATCCCCAATTACGATGCAAAGTTCCTTCGGACAAGGATGCATCCATGTCCGAAGATACTCGAACTGCAGCGACTACTGCCGTTATACAATACACGAAATACATTTGCAGTATATTCTCGGCAAAAAATAGGTTCAATGGCTGTCTGGACGTCAAGATGTACTCACATCACATACTCGTTTCCTTATTGAAGCATTACAATGTATAACAATTATGTAACCATGATCCCTTAATCGGAACAGAATTCCGACCTAATATAGGAAGAACGTAAAGGACTGCTGGTAATTAGCTCCTGATTCGGCTACATACCTAGCTGTAATAGAAATAATCAAAGTAGATTCATGGCACGATAGACAGAAAATATATACTTGCATAGCTCTGAGCCCAGGTGATCCCATCGTTTGACAGAACTTTACAAACCACGAAATTGTCAGCGGAATTTGAGGGAAACTTTAACGTCTACATCTGCACTTAAGCTACATTATATTGCGTGGCAGAGGGTAGTTATGGCATATACATAACTTTCGAATAGTCCTACCTGATAATGGTCCGACTGATGAACAATACTCAAGAAATGCCGAACGAGTCTTTTGAAAACCACGTCTCTTGTGTATGAGGTAATTCCCTTCAGATTGTTCCAGGATATCTTAGATACTCCTCTGCTTCTCTATGACAATTTTTTTATTGGTCTTGCCTCTTTAGTCCATATATGACAGCTATTCTGAGGTATTTTCCGGTTGTTATAGTATCCAATGTTTTATTGCCAAACTCGTAACCTATGCACGTGCAGGACATTACATTTATTTACTTGCAGTGTCAACTAGACCAATCGTGAACTGTTTGCATGTATTCCCGCATTTCGATACGGTTGTCTGTTGTTGCAACCTTCCTGTAGACAACAGCTTCGTCTGACAACCGCCCCGGACAGCTTACGACGTTATCCTCTAAGTCATTTACATACAGAGTATTGCAAACATTAATAGCCCTGTAGAGCTCCCCTGGGCTACATCTATCGATTTTTTCCCTTTAAGTTACAACTCTTATTACTGTTTGCTAGAACGTCCTGAAACCAGCCATTTCATCTGCTACTCGATAAGCTTTTATCAATGGCGTTTCGCGCAGATTTTTCTAGGGGTTCACTGGAAGGTTGTCTACAAAGTTTCAAATGACTAACACACATGGTTTAATAATAGTAAAAAAGAACTACTCTACGGAAATACATTTACTTTACGATTGACTTTGTCTCTAATAATCCATTCTCTGCTCATTAAGATCAGAGATTCTGTCAGTGAAGCACTCATTCAATTCATTGAATTCTACAATGCTGTTGACAATGTCCTTCTCGGTTGAGAGCGCTGCTACTGCTCTTAGCAGCTGCTGACTCACAGCACGAAGCAGAAAACCTATAGGTCCGCGTCAGACGATGTCGCCGGTATGGTAACAGTCACTTTCAGGAGTTTCGTTGTCTGACTGCAATATTTCTGCAAATCATTTAAGAATAGGGATTCCAGAAATTTCTAAACTCATTCCTCGTGTTTGATATCAGAACTTTTGTTCTCAGTTTATTGCCTTCAAGGATGGGATTTATTTTGCAAGACGCCTGTAACAATGTTTGCAGAAAGTGACCTGCATACAACACACACTTTTCAGAATTAAATAAATTTGCAGCTACGACATATCTGGTAAATTAAAAGCTTTCAGCAACTTGAGCGACAATGTTATCTCACACATCTTTCGAAAAAGCCGTTACTTAACTCATTTTCCTGTCCACATCTCTGTGCAAGCTACAGCAGCTCTCTGCATGTGGAAATCATGTCAGGTACGTTAGCTCGATTAAATTTTTGCAGTCTTCTACCCCTTGTTGTACACACAGTGGCTCAACTATTCATTTTTGTAATTGGCTGTACAATGCTGCATGATTGTAAATACAGACAACCAAAATTGAAATGCTGGTGCCTTCATTTCAGACGTTGCACTGTTGCTGAAATAATTATTGTGGTTTGTCGAGATGGAATCTCAGTTTTCTCCGGGCATTCTACAAGTCACTATTTTCATACACAACTTGCACAGTTCTTGATTTAAAATTCCACCTTGAGTAGGAAACATGGCAGACTTTCTTACTCAGTATGTCAATTACACACTGTGAAGAATGTAGGAAAAGCTAAGAATCTCACTAAAGTCAACGAAATATCTTCTAACGTCCCTATTTGGCTCTCTGCATAGGTTAAAATCAGATCCTGCGTTTCGGCATAAAAGCGAACTACATAGGCATGTTCAAAATGTTTATTCAGAAGACTCTGTGCACCTGGATGACGACCACTCATGACACCTGTGCAATTGTAGCTCTGAGAAATAACTATACTCTCATTTCTCTAAGCGATTATCCTAAAGTTTTTGAACTTTGTTCGCGAGGTGTCTTGAATGTCAAAGACCTTGCTACAGATATCACGTTAGAGGAAACATATCTGACTATTATGATAAAAAGTGAAATTGTTGAAATCTCACTGTCGTACCTGCGCTAACTGGTACAGAATCAGTGACAGCAATTTTCTTTTTTGCTCTGACATAGTAAACATCCATCATACAAGAAAGAATAAAATTTTGAATATGTTTACATGTGCCTTTGAAAACAGCAGCCTTCTAAAGATGATCGTTACTTACAGTATCAGGTCTAGCAGTGAAACCTAAATGAAATCTAGAAGACGTTGGGAAATTCCTGGATTTGATGAGTTGCTGCATCCATAATTTCCAAGAAGTGCAAGCTCAGAAACACAATAAACTACAACAGATCACAGAGTGTGTAACGATATTGGCGAATCTGATCATTGTGCCTAGAACCTGTGTATCGGGAGAATGACTGATGCATGCACAGTGACAGATGGTCTGGAAGCGGGTTCATTCGGGTACGTAGTTCCAATTTACATCCACCAGAGAACAGTAGTGCACAGACACATTCAAGAAACAGGTCAAGAGCACGTTTTTGCGAATTATTCTGTTTATTTCATGAAGCCCTTTTGTTTATTTATCTCTTTACAGTTTTGTATATGCTTTTAGTAGTGTCAGCGATGCGCGAATGTGGTCTAAAGTAAACATGTAGATCACTGCTCTACTAAAGGACGTTGTACGATGGGGAATTTTTTAACATAATATGTCAAGTAAGTTAATGGTATAAGGAAAGCTAATTCGATTGCAAATGAAAATAGTTAATAACTTAAAGTATAAACAAAATATCAGAATGCTAAATATTTATTTCGGGAAAAAGTACAGTTCGAAAGCATGTTATTTGTTTATTGGTTGGTCATGAAAAGCGCGGACTAACAAGAGAGAATAATGTTTCTCTATTGGCCTTAAAGAAAACTGACCAATCAGAACAGAGTATTCTTCGTTCCTCATTTCTCTTGGAGATACAGAAAGCTTTTAGCAGTCTAGAGTACTCGTAGCACAACCTTTCAATGGTACGATCGTGTGTAGTAAGAGCTCCGAAAGAAGTTATAACTTGCCGGTTATCGTTGTGCTACACACCTCAAAAGTGCTTTAAGGTGAAGGCAATGTGCTATTTAGAATGTACTGATTTTTAAGCAATTTACTGTATGAGAAAAGAGAGTAATTTCTCCTGGCATATTGAGCAGATTGGTGACTAAAAACTTGCGTGCATTAGACACCGAAAACTTAATAGCATGGCGAGCATTTTCATTTAAGAACAATCCGTGCTTAGTGCTTAGTAGATTTCATGAAACACGTTAAGATAAAGTTGCTAACGTGAATGAAAGTATTTTGCGCATACTGTGTTAAGATTAGCACGGTCTTAGAAGTGTACGTGTACAATATCAATGTTAAGAATAGAGCAAAGTTTTGCCAGTACTTCCTCCTTTCACTCGAAATTAAGACTTTTTCTCTTTCTTGATATAGTTACGTAGTATGCTGCCCGGTGCGAATTGAAATACCGTAGGATTCTGCTCGGCTTTCACACCGCCGATCTGCTGCAGCGAGTTCACTGGTAGCTGCAGATAAAGAACGGAAGGAGCCGCGCCGCCGCAGTGTCTTCCCACTGGCTGCCTACAAGCTCTATCTAGTTGTTGTGTAAAACCGCTTTCCCTAAAATATTGTGATCTGGACAAATCCGTCTTTTTTTCTTTTTGTCTTCTGTGACAAATGTCTGAAATCATCAACGCCTCATAACTAAGTACTTTTCTGTCATAGAGGCAGAAGAATGGATGATTTTAAATTTAAAATTTTTATGTTCTGTAGTATTCTGCCAGATGTATATTTCTGTGGGATCCACTGCTCCGCTTGCCACAAGACGAACCGACGCTTGCTCGTACTTTGTTCACTAAACGAGAGTGCGACAGGGCGAAGTGAAGGAAAACAGCATTAACCTGGGTCTCGTTCTCTTCTGCTGTATCTCTTATTGACGATGATATTGAATTGAATGGCTCTGGATGTCTGTTTGTGCAATCCGTAATGATTTTTGTAGAAAATCTTCCTCGATCTCGAAGAAGGTCGTACTGCGTGATCATAAAACATGTTCCACATTTCCAGATCCGAACGGATTCAGTGATATAGGCCAATAACTATGTGTGTTTGTTGAAATCGCGGTTGACCTGCCCTTTTTTCCAGCCGCTTAGGGCCTTTCGTTGGCCAACTAACTACGAGAAGTTGCTGTTCAAAGAGAAGCTATGACCAGTACTCCATTCTTCGGCTGCGTATATTCCTGTGTGTGATTTCTGTTCTAAAGGTACTAGAAATTTGCGTACAGTAAACGTATCCCATGGCTCACCACATGTAAGTTCTCATAGCTCTGCGTGGTAGTAAGGAACTGGTGCGATTGAAAGTGGGCATTAATGTTGGACTGGAAAGGTTAATTTGAGCTATTGCTTCTTGAATTATTCACTTGATAGTAAGTTGGCAACACCAGGGATCGTTTCAAAAGCAGCCGCATTTTGCAAAAAAAAGAGGCTCTGAGCACTATGGGACTTAACTTCTGCGGTCATCAGTCCCCTAGATCACACATCCATGCCAGAGGCAGGATTCGAACCTGCGACCATAGCGGTAGCGCGGTTCCAGACTGTAGCTAATAGAACCACTCGGCCATCCCAGCCGGCAGAATTTTGCACAAATGCAACAAAATTCAGAGCTTAGCGCTGTGTGGTGAATAGAGGAACGAGTTTATTGGTATGGAGCCTTCCGACAACATTCACCCAAAGCGAAAACTAAGGGATCGGCAAAACTGCATGCGTCTCGGAGGGACATATATTCCTCATCAGATGCCTCCCGTATTACGAGCATGGAGATGTCTACCGCCAACAGGATGAAACGGAAAAGTGTATCAACTGCAGAGGCTGATGGTTGTTTCAGTAGACAACATTCTGTCGGCACGATACAATCATCGTCAGTCACTGCAGTGCAGAACTGCAGTACTATGGCGTTAATTTAACGAGTAAAATAAACTGACTTGGGAAAGACAGAAAGCAAATGATGTGACAAAACAGTAATTGTCTCGACCTGAAACTACGATATCACCTGTCGGGCTTGAACTGTGACGTATTGGTGTTTGGTGTTTGGGCGGGTGACGTCACACATGTGCGGAGCGTTGGTTTGTTTTCGTTAGGGACGTTTGTATTGTCACCTTATGCTGTGTTTGTAGTCTATATTGGATATATACATAGTGGTGCAAATTTTGATGGAATGAGCATGTTACTGGATCAACCAGTTTAGTTACGTAAGAGAAAGATGAGTTTATGGTGTTCTCCGCTTACGCTCCTAATCAACTAGAGTTTTAACTTTATCTTTGGTTGTCTTGGTAACGTGAGTACACAGTGATTACAACTTATGTGAACTTCGGCACATATTTTTTTCAAAGGTGAGCCAACTTGTAATGTAATGAAATTAATAACTTAGCGAATACTAATAGTAATATTACTGAAATAAGGAACGCTGATAGGTCGACAATAAAGAAAAACGAATGTCTTCAGAAGGTTATGGTAAATGAAGACTGGTTATTCTAACGTAAAGTGTGAAGAACGTGATGTTAGTAATTGAAAGCAATGTACAAAGATGTAGCAAAATTAGTTGAGTTTGGTTGCCTACAGAATGAAGGCGCCAGATCCAGTTTAGCACGTAACAACTCACACAAAAAGTATTTACGAGTAATTTCAGGGATTTTGCAATTTTCTGTTGAGCTGTATTGGTGAATACATGTTACTGCATTTTATTCATCTCGCAATTTAAACCTTTCTGTATCGGTATTGGAGTATTCGTTGTTGTTACCATATTTCGTTAACTTTCGCGATATTTGCTACCTGTACTGGTATTACTTTTTCGCTTTCTATACTTATATTACTTTTTGTTTTCTGTATTGGTGTCTGTCTTTTAAGTTAGTTTATATTTATAGAGTGATATCTTCGAAACCATCTGAATTTATCTAATTTGATGCTTTACTATTGCATTTTCGATGCAGACCTCTGCATGCTATTCTTCATCGTATTCTTCCGGTTGTTTTGTTTTGTATACGCCAGTATTTTTGGGGCTCTGTGGGTATTACTTGAGAATATAACTCCCCAGATCCCCCTTAAGGCCCAATATTTATTATTTCGAATTTTTAAGTTTCTGAATTGTTTTTTATATTTTGGTTTTATAGGAACTGTTGAATATGACGTCTTAATCGCCATTTTTAAATCAAAGTTGTGTTTCATCTTGAGGCTAGTGATGATGTTATTTATCAAAGTGGACGGGTGTTATCGAAGGCTCATGTCTTCCCCAATAATTCACCATACTTGAGACACAGTGCCGTACCCCCGGCCGCGAGATTCGCCCCTGTTTGGTCTTACTGGGGAGGGGCGCACACAGCGACAGCTGTCACCTCCACATGAAATCACGCCGGCCACAGCTATTATTCAGTTTAATAAAGACGTAATGCGTTTTTACGTCGCAGGCTGTCAGTTGTTGGACGGGTGAAGTTATTACATCGGTTAAACGCTCGAGTGATGAGGTGTGATGCTGTAACGACATAACAACACAAGTTTTTGCCCCAGATGTAAGCATTCCCGTTATACAGTAGTAGGCAAGCATAAGTTCTCTACATTCTGTAATTTCCTGCAGGCGATATTATCAAGTGCGCTGCTGCCAAGGCACCCATGTTGATTAGTTTGATTCTGTTTAGAGCGAAGATAACAGAATATCATGTAGTAGTGAATCCTGTCGTAGGTGTTCTATAGATGAGCAGAATGAAGTCAGAGCATTGTCAACTTACATTGGCTGAGTTACTTACGAGAGTGTATACTGTGGAAAGTCATTTAGACTTCTTATGGGAATTTTGTGGATTGTCACCGGGAGATGTGTGTGGAACTCTTTTAAAAACGACCAACGTTTATTTCCCGTTTTAATTATAGGACTATTCTACGAAATGTACAAAAGTAGTACGATCAGGAAAAACACGTAGTTCGTTAGATGCCAACTGACGATACATCAGGGTATTATTTTGGTCCCGTCCTGGGCTAAAGAACACACGCTACTAGTCACTGTTATAGAAAGTTACTTAAGTGCAATTACTGTTGGCGATTAGTTTGATTTTTGCAGTGTTATGTGTTATTTGATTGTTGTGAATTTTACAAAATGCAGTAGCTTTGTTTTCACAGTTTGGCTTAGGAGGCCAAAAGTTTCCTTGTGAGACGCTCACGGTTTCTCTGAGAGATAGCTACAGAGTATCCGACAATCGCAGAGGAGGAGTGCTCCAAGCTGAAACTGATTTGGAAATTATTGTATAGTGCGAAATACTTTCACACTCGACAGCAAGGACGGCCGGGGTGGCCGAGTGGTTCTAGGCGCTACAGTTGGAACCGCGCGACCGCTACGGTCGCAGGTTCAAAGCCTGCCTCGGGCATGGATGTGTGTGATGTCCTTAGGTTAGATAGGTTGAAGTAGTTCTAAGTTCCAGGGGACTGATGACCTTAGCAGTTAAGTCCCATAGTGCTCAGAACCATTTGAACCATTTTTTTCGACATCAAGACGTCTCAACATTCCATTTATTGTGATGGAAACAGGAATTATTTGCAGGAAAAGTAATTATATATGACCCAGTTAACGAATAATAACTTACTACGCGTACATAGTGTTGTTAAGTAAAAGTGCAACAGTATTCGTTACATGGGACCATTTCAGATTCTAGTAAAATAATACAAATAAGTGTAGCCATTCTGAAACTAAGACCGTATTTGAGCTCATAAATCCAACAAAGAAAGGTTCTTAAGCAGCACTGGAGCGTTCTCATATAACGAGTTCTGACAGCTGCCATCTAACAACTTTGTGTCAAATTCACCTGGAACACCGCAAAAAGGGTAAAGTATCGATATATGAATAACTACACAAGCAACACAGATGTTCGAAAACTTTCACTACTTAGTAAATACATTCAGGAGATTTATCGATTTGCCTTGTGTTATTCCCCACTTATGAGTGAACCATAACCTTGGTTTTATTTCAGAAACTTCACTGCACATTCAAATGGCCGTAGTATCACTCTCATAGAATTTAAACTTTCGCTTAAGTTTTCTTCAGATTTCATTTTTATTTCGTTTCATTATCCTTCAGTTAATGTAAATCAACCGTTCACAAATTTAGCTAACTCTTACATCTTCGGAATATGAGATACGTATTTTCGTCCATCCATTTAACAAATGGGTCGTCCAGTACCTTTAAATTGTATGGCTTTGTGCGCTGTGTTATATTAACGTCACCAGTTTCCACTTTTGATGTAACAGTTCAGAGTGCTCCCAATAGGTTCGTCTACTCCCATGTAATGTTACAAACAGGGGAGATCGGTGAAGTTTTATTCCTAGCGGACCTGAATAAGCTAAATTGCATCAGCTTATTTGTTGTGGTGGCAATATATTTAGAAAATGCGTTAAAATGGTACATACCAGCAATCTACTGAACGAAATCACAAGAATAAACAAATTCAGGAGGTGTGTAGCCAACTTTTTCGTAACTATTAGGAAGAGAGTTATTGAAATATACAAGTTGCAGTGCTGTTCAAGGTAGAATAAAAGTGTGTGGAGTTGGAGACGATGTATGCTTGTATTTAGCCGTAGACGGTTTTGCTATCACATTATTCTGGAAAAAAAGAAATTCCGGTCTGGCAGACGTTAAGCACAATGTAACCAAGAACATTCTGAAAGTTATTTAGAAAACTGTGACGAATACAATTCACATTACTATTCCATTATCGTACTGCATAACACCGAGACATCTTAAAAAGAAAAATTATTTGTTTCGCCTTATTTTGTTTCCATATCTGTAAACTATCAAGTGCAGTACCGAACTACCTATTAATTTTATTTTATGTCACCTTATCCTAGTCTTTTGTTCTGTAGGCCGTGTGTTGTTGCCTGCCATTTCCATTTTTTATGTATTCCATCTACTGTTAGCAGCTAACATAAACTGCATTGTGTTTTATCATAGAGACTAGAAAATACTCCTTGTTTTATTACTGAATTTACATGTGTGTACCAAACTTTTTCGCCCAAAGGTACTAGGCATTTCAGAAGTCTATAATATACAATATATTTCTAATCAGTTATTATCTACGCATAATGTAAGCTGCAACTGACTAAAAATGGTCCAAATATTAACAATGTTATCATGAAATCATTACTGGGTATAAGTCACACATCCTGATTTCGTTGTATTTACCATGCAACAAACATTCTCTGTATCACTTTTGCTTCTTTTGTGACTGCGTTATTATTTCACACAAGTCCTTAGAAACATGTAAAGAAAGTAACTTATTATTGTTATCTAACGAAGTACGTTAAAATTCCCCAAATATTATTAAACTATTTCATTATTTTTGAGACCGCAATACTGTGTCATTTTCTTCGGGTTGAAGTTAACTGTACAGCCATGAATATTGCGTAATACTTTAGACTGTGACAAAATCCTAGCTTCAAGGTGATCCAGACTTATGTGCTGCGCATCTGGCTCATGTCGTACCCCTATAAATCTCCCAAACGACTCTTCTTTAGTTTTGGTGAAATAAATAAAAAATGAAATAAAAACGTGCCTTCTGCAACAGCATTTTCCTCAGCAACATTAGCTCCGAAAGTAAATTTCAACGCCATAACAAATCATAGTGCATAAGGGCCAAAGTATAAATAGCAGCAGTGATGAACTCTCTCTGAATTCTCAGGCGATCTTAAGGCACCATTAATTTCTTTGTTTACTTGTTTGAGGTTACATCCACATGCTAATCAATTGTTGTTTGCCAATGCAGTTCAGTGAATTGCAATATCAGTTTGATTATACTAAGCGTGCTTTGATTTATGTGTCCCACGCAAAGACACTCGCCATGCTTCTGTTATGAGCAGCATCTGAGTTTGTTCACATACCTACTACTGCATAAACAGATACACAGATAAACCAGAATGTTATAGCCGCCGATCTACTGTCGATATAAATCCGTTCAGGCGATAGCAGCGACACATGGCGAGGAATGACTGCTAGTCAGAAAAACGCACGATGCATGTTGTATATCACAAGGGCAAGAGCGTGATGGAATGGAGTGTGTTGAGCGGTTCGATGAACACAGTCCCGATTTCCAGTTGATGTGTTGGCTCTCCTATCTCGACACATCTAAACCCGATCGAAGACATCTGGGCAGGTGGCGTCAGAGCTCATGGCACCCCTCCCCGGAATTTACGGATTTAGGTGTTGTGTGTGTGCAGATGTGATGCTAGCTCCGTCTAAGGGGTTCAAATGTTGATTATCTTTTAGTTCCTGCGTGTGTAGTGCTATATTACTTGTTGCTCACTGTGTTGAATAGTAGATGTCGGGATTATGGAGACTACTTTGTTGTCCTTAGGAGCAGTGAATTTGTAGTCACTCTAGTCTTTTGAGTGTTATCATTAATGTCATTGATTTTCCTACTCTTTTTAGAATTTTACTTAGTGTCAATGATATTTCTGTTAAACGTAGTTGGCAAATGTTAATGTTGCACAAAACAGTTTCTTCCATTTCCATCGACGGTGAGCTAATGACAGATGCAGCTCGCATCGGGGACAGACTCGAACGCTTTTTATTCCGAAGAACCTTCCATTTGTTTCCATTAATCTACTAAGAGGAACCACCGAAATGTATATCTTGTTGGTCGGAAGAGAATATGAACCACAGTCGACCCCAATGCGAGCCATCTACATTACCACAACGCCGCCTGTTGCAAATAAAACAAATAACGAGACTTGTTATATCATCAATCCAAAGGTTTATTCGATTGGTAACTGTGGTTTCAGGTGGTATTGGCCGCGGTTTCGCGGACGCACATTTTGGCAGCCGGACGGTCTTCTCCAGACGTCGCGTTGGTGGTCACGCGTCAACACATTCAGCGTCTGGCATGGCAGCTCTCAAGATCTGTGCGGTGTGATGTACAGACCTCCAAGGGGGGCGCGGAGGACACCGGAGTGATCTGCGACAAATATAAATTTTAAAATTATAAACGTCGCCCTATTATGGTGAGTTGATATGACATCTGTAAAGGAAAGTGCTAAATTATCGTAGGACCACATGCTAATAAATGCTCATTTTTTGTATCCGTAGAAGGGATGTTTCTATCGCGCCAACTCATGAACCCTAGAATACTAATTATTGCAAATATGAAAATTACCGACAGTGAATGTTTGCCTATTTACTCCTCCCGGAGTGTTATCTATTGTGGTGAAATGATCTACTAAATTATTGCATCAGATGGTAGATATCTCACGCAGACGCATGTATTATCCTCACCTGAAATATATTCATTATGGAACGGAGAGAATTCTGACTGTTGCTAAATCCATCATTACCAAAATAGCAGAGTTTCTTAAAACAAGTTGTGTAAATGTTCAGTTCAAATTCGGAGAGCTTCAAGGATAAATACAGGACAGAAAAATAAACGATCATGCAGCATAAGAAATGGGATTAAAATACCAAGTATAATCGTGGGAGGCTGAAGGTGAAACTTCGCTGAGAACTTCATAACTGTTATGGGCGGGAGGGGACATAGGAGAACGTTATCTGAAAGGCTCTCCCTCATCTGAAAGTGTAGGCAACGGTATTGTATGTACCATTGATTCTTGAGTTTAAGTATATCTTACCAATACTAGTGCTAAAAGATACGTATGCCGTGAAAGGATTTTGTATCTGATCAGAGTTTACAATTGGTATAAAAGAACAGCAGACCATAGGTACCGAGAAAGTTTATGGGTCGGCCATAGAATTTTGTAGCCATGGTGATATATCTAAACTGACACCATTTCAGTTATATTAAAAATCGTAAAACTCTATACTCGAATAATATCTTGAAGACTCTCCTTCTGAAGGGAGCTACCATGTGATCATGAAATGAGAAATACTCATAGAAACCAAAATCTGTTGTCCTTTACACAGATCGAAGTACCACTCACCGTAACAGCACCGCCTTAATCCTCCTCCTGCAGCCGTCTCTGCAGCAACTCCTCGAAAAAGGCGCCCAGTGTGAACTGGCGCTCCTGTTGGATTACACCTTATTACTTTCATGTTATCTAACACGTGAAGTGATTCACAATTTGTGCTAGTTCCTGTCATATACAAGTATAACGAATTGTAACATTTACCACAATTTCGCACGATTCAGGTATCGAAATTAAGAATATAGTAATTCAATTTAGTATCCAACTAACACAATTCGTTTCACATCTCAGATACTATTAATACTAACAAGTAACTAATATCCCATTATCTTTAACATTTTCTGTGTACGACTGGTTAATGATGTGCTTCTTAGGTTATGCCGTGTTGTTGTTCCTGCTTTATGGTCAACATTTCAACAAGTGACCGAGCCATTCTCTTCAGATCGTGAGACGTTTCCTGACTGATATGAGTCAAGCAGAGAGTACATTACCGCAAAGTTCGCAGCACATGAAGTTGATGGCTGGGACGTCCGTTTAAGTATTGTGCACAAAATGAACACAACAATTCGGCCTATCACCCGGAAGCAGATCAGTAACTAGTACCATCTTGGAGAGTAAGTTATCATGTAATGAGAAAACGAAAAATTCACTTTGAAACCAAATGCTACTATTCCTGATACTGTTCGCATTTATACTAACCGGAGCAGGACGGACTTCTTTCTCTTCCTGTAGCCGCTTCTGCAGAATCTCCTCAAAAAAGGCGTCCAAAGTGAACTGACGCTCCTGCTGGAAAAGAACTTATTAGTTTTATGTCACCCAACATGTGCAGTAATCCAAAATTAATACTAGCTTCTATCATATAAAAGTGTTACGAAGTGTTACATTTGTCATAAATTGAGCAGTGTACAGGTATCGGTATTTAATATCTAGTAACTCACTTTAATATCTAAGAAACACCAGGCGTGTGATGTCACAGCAACAATTAATACTAACAAATATCTAATATCCCATTATCTTTAACATTTTTATGGGCACGACTGGTTAATGATGTGCTTCTGAGGTTATGCCGTGTTGTTGTTCCTGCTTTATGGTCAACATTTCAGTAACTGACCGACCCATCTTCCTCAGGTCGTGTCACGTTCCCTGACTGGTATGAGTCCAAGCAGCGTGAACACATTAGTGCAAAGTTCGCAGCACATGAAGTTGATCGCTGGGACGTCCGTCGAGGTAATGTGCACAAAATGAACACAACAATTCGGCCTAATACCCGGAAGCAGACCAGTTTCTAGTATCATATTCGAGAGTAAGTTTTCATGTAGTGATAAAACGAGAAATTCACTTTGAAACCAAATGCTACTATTCCTACTACTTTGTAATTTACACTCACCGAAACAGAAACGACTTCTTTCTCTTCCTGCAGTCGCTTCTGCATTATCTCCTCAAAAAACGAGTCCAGGGTGAACTGACGCTCCTGTAAGGAAAAGAACTTATTAGTTTGATTAGTCATAGAGCATGCTTGGTAATTCAGAGATAGCACTAGTTCTTTACATGTACATGTGTTACAAATTCTCCAATGTCGTCTTCAACCAGTCGATCGCGTTATCGGCATATTTAGTGCGCCTCTGCCCCAGAATATTTTTACCATAATTCTTTACAACTGGAGAGGGATGTTACCTTTCTCAAGTCTCTCACATAGTTATTTGCTCAGTGTTAACAAATACCACACCCAATTTACCGGAATGATAAATGGTTAGAATCAACTGTCCATGTCTGAGGTCAGTGTTAAGTTTAAAGGGCTTCAATACAATTGTCAGAATTGTTTAAACAGCATTCAGGTTCGATTATCAACATTAGCTTACCTAATGCGACAAGTCCGGATATATTGTGGTAATAACACGGAGGAGAGGATCTAGGGCCAGTGGGATCCAGGGGAAAGGGCCAACATAATGCAGCAAAGAAGTCCTGCAGGGAACAAAGCGAGAGACACAGTGTGAGGCTACCCTGCGGGTCAGAGAATATACGACTCTGACATGCTAAAGGCTTTTTCTAAGGGCTTCATACTCATGTTAAACGACCACTATATCTGTGGCGCATGTAGTATTAGAATTCCTATAGTCCATATTTTACGGCGCTTTATCTTTTGATGCGAAGGCAGAAGTAAGTTTGGAAGAGGTCTCAAGCTCTTTGTTTTACTTGAAGTCAAGACCCTATGGCAAATTTAAAAACATTTATGTAGGTCTGGAGATAAGCTCAAGTTTTGGAATGACGACTATTGTGAACTGTTGAGTGACTAGCACATCTCACTTCGCTCCAGTGATCAACAAATCCATCCATCCATCAGTGACATTCATTGCCGCCGGTATTTTGTATCTGATCACGATCCAGAAGAGCAGTATGCTAACCACATGCTCCTCCATACAGTGACGTCTATCGTCTGACGATGACGAGGCGGTCGATCGGTACCTTTGGAACTTCAGAGGAATGATTGGACGGAGTTAGGTAGTTGGGTGGTATTTTATATAGTCGTCACAATCATCACTCGTGCAGAGATGCCTTTCTAAGACGTGTTATTTACAATGACGTGTCACATGGGATGTTTATAGCAAAAAAATATTCATTTACAGTAAATCGTGACAGTCTGTAATATCAACTGACCACGTTACGTACAATCAGTTAGCTCTCAGACTTTACTGCTTTGCGTGCTATGTCACTGCAATATAACGTGGCTCACCTTTACAGTACCCCGAACAGCAATCAAGTTGTTCTCCAGTCGCAGACCCTCGTCTTTCTCCCTTCCCAAACACCGGGAGAAAAACTTCTTCATGCGGCGGAACAATGCTGTAACGATAACAAACAGCACTTTAGACATGACCAGACCGTGTCTACGAGTAAGTATTGCAGCAATGTCTCACAACTCGATCGCAAGAAAAACCTGGAACCGTGACGACATGTCTGTAACCTTGGCTTTTGTAAAAAAGCGGCTGCTTGTATCAAAAACGACAAACACAGTCTATATAATTGATTGAGCTTATACATTTGTTACAGGTCGAGAATTAGTTACTCTAATTTTGTGTCAGTAATTCGTAGAGCATGAATCATAACAATAAGAGTTATTCGAAGTTTAGCAATCGCGGGTTTATTACGTGGTACTTTTACTCTGAAGAGAATAAATTTGTTTTGATAGCAACTTGCTAAAGGCTTATCTATTAGACTAAATTTAATTAGCAAGCCATTATAATACTACAATAGTTTCAGATATACAGCTGCTTCGCCGGCCGGTGTGGCCGTGCGGTTCTAGGCGCTTCAATCTGTAACCGCGTGACCGCTACGATCGCACGTTCGAATCCTGCCTCGGACATGGATGTGTGTGATGTCCTTAGGTTAGTTAGGTTTAAGTAGTTCTAAGTTCTAGGGGACTGATGACCAACGATGATAAGTCCCATAGTGCTCGGAGCCATATGAACCATTTTTTATACAGCTACTTCAGATATTACAACTTCACAATTTGTCATCTATTACAGCATGATATGCGGAATATCTTCCCCTGGAGCAGGAACAAGAATTTGTTTTTTATGTGTGTTGGTGGTAGGATGAAGTTACTAAATAATAAACTACGCTACAATCTGATGGCTATACCTTCCGCAATATATTACGAGAATACGATTTTTACTGCTATCCATATTACCGAGTCAGTATATTTTCTCAGGGCTGCACCCTCCCTTCTTTGTGTCAGTCATCGAGAACCCTACATCTAAATTACACTTCATTGCCATGTGAGCTAAACAGTAACGTGTACGACGTATTAACTATATTTGTGGTTGAAATTTACCCACCGGTTTCTACATGAAGAAAACTTAAATATAGCTCATAAACAGCTAATAGGTTTAACATTCGACAGTGCCCCAAGATATTAACGGTATTTCCTTAAGTGACAGGAAAAGATAATATTTTTGCTACAAATCTATGTCGACTCAGTATGACACTACACAGCCGGAACTTGTTTACGACTTTTCTTTTTCACCGACGGCAGAAGATAAAAGCATGAACCAACGGTAGGACATACCGTATGTATGTGTAATCGAAAAGGAGAGTGATAGGTGACACCATTCTATTTGTGAAACTAAGCTATAAATTTGAGAATACATGATTCCAGCAGTTGAACATTGGCAAAAACTCAGTGAGGATATCTCTCTCTACAAGTGAAGCATTTTCGGAACTTTCTGAAGTTGCATTACATATTGAAAAAAATGTACTGGAATGGCCCTTGCCTCTTGGTGGGAATAGTGTACATCCCTCGCTTCTGAAACAGAGCGTTCGCTTCATTCAAAGCTTCTAATGCTCCCCAAGAACTTGTTCTCGAAACACAAAATCCAACACTACAACGCCTGAATCAAAATTATAGAATCCTTCATTCAAGAACACAATAAACTAATTCGTTTCGATACTTCAACTACTGCAGAGAATACGGAAGTCATTATTATGCAATGGTCCACCACAGTTAAGCTGATTTTTGTTAGCAAACCCTGCGATCAACGTTGGGCAGCAACCTCGATAACTGCAGAAAACAACGTTGTACTGGAACGTCGATATCAATGGTTAAACAAGATCTGCAATGAAAATTTTCAGTAATTTGAATCTATGTAAGACGAAATAATCATGTTTTAGCACTGACAAATATGCAGCGGAGTCTTGATTGTTGAAAACGTACGTACAGTTAATAAACTCCCAAGTGATCTAACAGTTAACATAACTCAGAGATAGTGCTTTAATTTCCTTAAGCAACAGGGAAGTAAGAATCTCATATTATGGTGCCAAGTCAACTCTGTATAACTCTACACAGTTGTAACCAGTTTCCAACGTGTTTACTTTTTCGCAGACGGAAGATAAGTCTAGCAGTATAACCCTGCAGCGATCATAGGCAATATGTAAGTGTAATCGACGAAACAGGAACGTCGGTTACACTGTTTTCATTGTGAAAGTAAAAATTAATGTAACTAGAGACCGCTCCGAGTCCCACCACAACAACCACAGATAAATTTTACTAACAGTCCGATTATATTATTGGAGAAGGCCATAACAAGATACACTATTATGGTCGAAAACAAAAATAAAAAATATTTTGTAGCGGAGGCGTTGTGCAGCTTTAATTAATGTTAACAACAGTACTGTGCAATAGACAGCTACAACGGTACGTTTCATTAGGGACCATCGAATTTGGTCTAAAATCATCGATCCCGAAAACCGTCTCAGCTATGCTTTCACGTATATTGCAATAACAGGTATCAAACGTAGATAGCTCGACCATTGATATTATCTGTATAGACATTACATTGGTAAAAACGTCTATGAAGTTAAATGGACATAATGGACATGACAAGTTCATGTCAATGACAGAACACTGTACATCCGGAATAGCTATTCCTATTACGCAAGTTCATAGCTGAGATCGTTTTTAGGCTTGATGACGGTCTGATCCTCGACCGAAACATACATTCTCTCATAAAATGTACCGTTATAGCAGTGACTGCATAATGCAGTTCTTTCGAAGAGCATATAAAATGAAAGTAACGTCACTGCTGCAGAAACTGACAGGGCAGAAACAAAATGTAAAAGGTTATAAAGCAAAGATCAATATAACGAAAAAATCGAATAATATCTTACACAAATTCATCTAGAATAAACTCCACGGAAATATAACGAAAACACAAAATTTGATTCCAATAATTCGCTTAATCTACACAGATTAAACGAAGACAAGAATACCAATCACACATCCACAAAATAACAACATAATAGAAAAATAACATGCACAAATTCTTCCAGAATGAACCAAAAGAAAATGTACGCTGCACCTATATAGCCCTAACAAAGACAGCAATACCACACACATCCACATAAAACGACATAATCGATAAATAACACACTGGAACTATTCCATTATAAACCAAAAAATTGTAAACCCCCAAACAACAAAAAAAAGAAAAGACGCACAAGAAAACTCCATATAACTACGACTTTATCGAAAAATAACTCACACAAATTCCTCAAGAATAAACAGAACGAAAATAAATTCAAAAATTTGGTATCACACTACAAACGAACGTTAGCAGGTCAAAAAGTACCATAGAACATAACGAATCATACATCAAAAGCGCGAGACACTGGCAACAACAATAAAAACCCTACAAAACAATCGATTTCATATACGCTCCCCTTCAGCGGCGTCACATTCGAAAAAAAGCAGCCAACTATTAATAAGTTAAAAAATTATGACTAACATTACTACTCGTTCCTCTCAGGACAACTTCTACAATGTAATTAGGTTCACGGCTAACAGCACCGTAGACAATTCTCCCATATTACAAAAATAGCTAAAGAATTGCAACAATCAACATGATAAAAATTATAATTAATCACTTCACTCACAAAAATTTATCTTCTGCTCTTAAGGTACTGCCTAACCTCACCATCGTATATCGTGCGAAATACAGAAAAAAAAACAGTTAAATATATGTCAGAAAAAAAGAAACATTAGTCGCTAATAGTTTCTCCATTGATAATATAACCTGTGGCCTCAAGTTACCCCCTCCCCCCAATAAACAACACCATCGTATATCACGACACATTTGCAATAAACAGCATATTTTACAAACTTTATAAATTACATTAGTAACTAACACAAACACAGATAGCATTTAATAACAGACAGCTTACACGCTCTGCAACGTAAAGTCATTACGTCAAGAGGACGTCATGGGTGAAACCACACGGTTAGAATCTCAAAGAGCACTTGACAAAGTTGTCACTGTTGAACTAAGCTGTTAATCTGAGCATACGTGATGAAAGCACATAAACTCAAAAAATGAAGTGTAGAGGTCTAACTCTACAAGTAACCACCTGATGTTTGAAACCCCACTTAAAATTTAAAGCGAAATGCTATTTCTCGTTATTACTGTTAAGAACTTCATATTCCGTAATCACACCACACTCCTCCACATGCTTCAATTTTCCAGTACTTCTCCACTAATACACATTCATTTATTAGCTTTTAAGATATTCTTACTCGAGATGACTGTGTATACTCAATAAATATACAAAGGTAAATCAATAGCTCATACCTACTGCGGGTACGATGCAGCTGGCCTCTGAAGCCGGCGTTCGCTTCGCTGAGAGCTTCTAAAGCTCCTCAAGAACATTTTCAGCATGCATCAAATTTGCATCGGAGTTTTGCACGTGCGAAAGATTTATGCCAAACGGTGCCATAAAACCTCACAACTGAGCAGGAGGAGAATGGAAGAAACGTGTGCATTGTCCTCTTGCGAGAATTGCCCATGGCCACGAATGGTTCAGTTGTATAATCACAGGTTATGAATCCTGAATTTCAAAGTACGATCCTGAGACCAAGTGGCAGAGTGAGGAGTGGAACACTGTGGAATCTCCTCGACTGAAATGAGCTCGAATAATGAAGTCAAAGGCGGAAGCAAAACTGATTCGCTGTTATGACAGGTTTGCTTTTTTCCATATAGATTTGTTCATCCAGGACGAACCTTCAAACAACTGTGTTACAACGATGTCCTGGAAAAGCTCAGGAAAGAGGTGAATCGCCGGCCTGAGTGGCCGTGCGGTTCTAGGGGCCACAGTCTGGAACCGGGCGACCGCTACGGTCGCAGGTCCGAATCCTGCCTCGGGCATGGATGTGTGTGACGTCCTTAGGTTAGTCAGGTTTAATTAGTTCTACGTTCTAGGCGACTGATGACCTCAGAAGTTAAGTCGCATAGGGCTCAGAGCCATTTTTGAAAGAGGTGAATCGAGTAAGATCAAACATTGCAGATTGGACGGCGCATCATGATAACGCCCCATGCCACAGGGCCACTTCCATCACGGATTTTTTGACTTCAAAAGGCATTCCTGTTGTTCCACAGACCCCCCCCCCCCCCCTGTTCACAGAATCGTGGTAACTGTGACTTGTTTTTTTTTTTCCAATTTCGGAAAATGTCTTAAAAGGATTTAATTTTGGGACTCTGGAGAATATTTAAGAGCATATGACGACATGGGAAATGCCCTACCAGTTGAAGGCTTTCTACGCTTCTACCGATACCGAGGAACAACGACTTCGCCGGCCTATAGCTGCCGATGGGAACTAATTTGCAGGAGACATTATTGTCGTTCGAAAGAAATAAAACCTTGGTATATTAGAAATCAGTCTCACTGCTTTTCTCACACGCCTCCTACTCCAAGATATTGATTCACATATCTTGCGCAACAGAAGAGAAAAACTCTTTTGTTAAGCTGCCAGCTTCCCTCGATACGATGCAATGCACTTGCCAGGAGTTCCAAAATAAATTTTTCTTCACACACGGAAAAAAATTCCAGCAACACTAATCTCCAGTATCGCAGGGAGTACGTGTGCGTAATTCACAAGAGAGAAAGATTGCTTACACCGTCATCATTGTGGAACTAAGCAATTAGTTTGATAGTACATGATGCATTTGCACGAACTTCGCCAAAAACAAAGTACAGATATCTGCCTCTACAAGTAAATGTCCAACCTTTGAAACTGCATAAAAAAGTAAAACAATGTTCTATTTCACACTGCATACCGTTAATAACGGCATGTTCTGAGATGATACCACACTCCAGCACCCGCATCAATTTTCCAGTAATTATCCGCTATATACTCAGCCATTTACAAGTTTATACGATATTCTGTATGACAAATAAATAGGTGGTAGTTAAATCAACGGCTCATACCTCTTCCAGCACAACGCAGCTCGCCTCTGACGCTGGGCGTTCGCTTTTCTGAAAGCTTCTAAAGCTCCTCAAGAACTTTAAAATGTTTCGCTAGATGTGCTCGAAACACAAAATGCAAGACTGCAATACTTAATTCACAAATGAAGCTCCTTACACTCAATAACTCGCAGAACGAATTCGTATGGATACTTCGAGTACTCCAAAGAATACGGAAGTAATTGCTACGCAACGGTCCACAACGGTTTAAGTGAGATGACATTGTTGTTTACATACCCGAGATTCTCCCCTTTTAGCTGAGTGGTCAGCGCGACGAAAGTCATACCTAAAGACCCGAGTTCGATTCACGAATGTGTCGGGAGATTTTCTCCGCTCAGGGACTGGGTGTTGCGTTGCCCTTATCATCGTTATTTCATCCCCATGGACACTCAAGTCGCCGAAGTGGCGTCAACTCAAGAGACTTGCACCAGGCGAATGGGAGGCCCTAACCACACGGCATTTCCATGTTAACAGTAAACCGAAATCGCAGCAAAGCAATATCGTTTAGCAACGTGGATATAAATGTTAGACAACCACTGAAACAAAATATTATATACGTCAATTGTACATTTCAACTTTCCATAAAATAGCATCGAAGCATAACGACGTCGAATGCTGATGCCCTCGATCCCGCTTTTAGTCATGTATTGAAATGTTATGGCACGCGTAAAAATTGATTCGTTCAGCGCATGTGACTTCCACCAGATTCGACGTCCGTTTGTGTGATTCCACTAATTGTTTCCTAGTGTAGTGATTTTCTATATTGAAAACCTCTTTGTCAAGGGAAGGCCGTAATCATTTACTATTGGTTGCCTTTAACAGTTAAACACATTTATTATTAAAGAAGTAGTTCCAGACAGTGTAAATCATAGTGTTTTCAGTGCGTTACAATTTAGCAAATCACCATAAAATCCTGATACTGATAACGTTTAAAAAGAAAAAAACAAGGCACTGTGATGATGACTGAAGGCCTTACACTCCAAGAAAGACAGTAAATTAAGAATGTTTAAAAACTCGCTGCAATTACAACTTACAGGTATTGAAATATTAAAAGTAAGAGCCCACAAACACAGTAGAAGGTATCAGACGCCACGAATGGCAGAAATTAAGGTTTTAAGGCTTACTGCTGAAACAGAAATATCGAATTAATTTTTCAGAGCAAATGACCACAATCATGACTGAAGGCCTTACACGCCAGGAACGGCAATTATATAAACAATTTAGAAACGTACTGTAAAACAGCAAATAAAAGCAAAGGTTAATTAAAAGAAACAAGCAATTGACCACGAAACAGGTGAAATAATATGATGGTAATCTTGTAACACAACCATTACACTGATACAGTATGGCCTGCAACGGAGGGTGGAAACTTAAAAACAGCACCAACGCGAGCAGCAGCACAGCTCATATACCCTTCGATTAATCTCCTCATCGCGAAAATGGAAGACTTGCCAATGGGACGGACCACATGTCTCATACATATTTTTATTGGCCTCGTCCATGTTTTTACTACTTTGTCAATACAATCAAATTATAAATTGAACTAGTGTCCTTTTTATACAGGGTGGTCCATTTATAGTGTCTGGGCCAAATATGTCAGAAAATAAGCATCAAACGAAAAAAACTACAAAGAACGAAACTCGTTTAGCATGAAGGGGGAAACCAGAGCTTGCTATGGTTGGCCATAGTCGCTCCCACAGGTCAAACGGATATCAACTGCGTTTTTTAAATAGGAACCCCCATTTTTATTACATATGCGTGAAGTACGTAAAGAAGTATGAGTGATTTAGTTATACCACTTTTTTCGCTTTGTGATAGATGGCGCTGTAATAGTCACAAACGAATAAGTACGTGGTATCACGTAACATTCCGCCAGTGCGGACGGTATTTGCTTCGTGATACATTACCCGTGTTAAAATGGACTGTTTACCAACTGTTAAAAACGTCGATATAGCGTCGATGTATGACTATTGTGATCAGAATGTCCAATGAGCGTGTGCTATGTATGCTGCTCGGTATCCTGGACGACATCATCCAAGTGTCCGGACCATTCGCCAGATAGTTGCGTTATTTAAGGTAACAGGAAGTGTTCAGCCACATGTGTAACGTCAACTACGACCTGCAACAAATTATGAAGCCCAAGTAGGTGTTTTAGCTGCTGTCGCCGCCTAACCGCACATTAGTAGCAGACAAATTGCGTGAGAATCGGGACTCTCAAGAACGTCGGTGTTGAGAATGCTACATCAACATTGATTGCGCCCGTACCATATTTCCTTGCACCAGGAATTGCATAGCGACGACTTTGAACGTCGTGTACAGTTCTGCCACTGGGCACAAGAGAAATTTAGGGACGATGACAGATTTTTTGTACTCGTTCTATTTAGCGATGAAGCGTCATTAACCATCAGCGGTAACGTAAACCGGCATTATATACACTATTGGGCAACGGAAAATCCACGATGGCTGCGACAAGTGGAACATCAGCGACCTTGGCGGGTTAATGTATGGTATGGCTTTATGGGAGGAAGGATAATTGGCCCCCATTTTATCGATGGCAGTCTGAATGGTGCAATGTATGCTGATTTCCTACGTAATGATCTACCCATGTTACTGCAAGATGTTTCACAGCATGACAGAATGGCGATGTACTTCCAACATGATGGATGTCCGGCACAATCTCACGTGCGATTGAAACGGTATTGAATAGCGTATTTCATGACAGGTGGATTCGTTGTCGAAGCACCATACCGTGGCGCGCACGTTCACCGGATCTGACGTACCCGGATTTCTTTCTGTGGGAAAAGTTGAAGGATATTTGCTATCGTGATCCACCGACAACACCTGACAACATGCGTCAGAGCATTGTCCATGCATGTGCGAACATTACGGAAGGCGAGCTACTCGCTGTTGAGAGGAATGTCGTTACACGTATTGCCAAATGCATTGAGGTTGACGGAAATCATTTTGAGCATTTATTGCATTACTGTGGTATTTACAGGTAATCACGCTGTGACAGCATTCGTTCTCAGAAATGATAAGTTCACAAGGGTACAAGTATTACATTGGAAAAACCGAAATAAATTGTCCAAACGTATCTACATTCTGTATTTTAATTTAAATAACTTACCTGTTAGCAACTATTCGCCTAAAATTGTGAGCCATATTTTTGTGACTATTACAGCGCCGTCTACCACAAAGCGAAAACAGTGGTCCAACAAAATAATTCATATTTCAGTATGTACTACACGAATATGTAATAAAACTGGTGGTTCCTAATTTAAAAAACCTCAGTTGATATCCGTTTGACCTATGGCAGAGCCATTTAGCAGGCCAACCATAGGGCAATCTGGATTCCCCCTTCAAGTTTCGATCTTTGTAGTTTTTTCGTTTGACACTTATTTCATAAGACATTTGGCCCGGTCACAATCAGTGGACCACCATGTATATTATAATTGAAGTTCTCGTAAAAAGAACCATTTTAAAAGGCAGACTTCAAAATAGGCTAGGCTGGGTTTGAGAACAGAGGCCCAACATGCTGCCTTGAAAGGTACTCTTCCGTTCTGGAACTTTTCCTTGAATTCCCAGGCGGAAGGATACTAGCCGGAAGGTAAGATGCTGCATAGATTCTCTGTAAGGTCACCAATGCGATGTCGATGCAGGTGTGGAGGCAGTGGAGGGAGGAAGTCTCCTTGTCACCGAGTCCTGCCTGCTGTTTCGACGTCCTAGGCTACCAACTTCAGGTCAAGCTAGATCAGATCACAGCTGGAGCTTTTCGCAGCAGCTGGCGTCATACAAAATTACCCACGGAGCTGATGCAAATCGTAACTATATGTACCTGTCGTTAGATAAGATTAGAAAAGTCTACATTTCAACAACATTGGTTTGTAGCATTATGTTACAGTCTGTTAAGCAGAAAATCTCCAGCTCACTCTCCATTGCCACCATACGCCTACCGTCATATCACTCAGTTATCCTTTCAAAGCGGACGTTCTACTATACGGTGCTGTGCAGTGGAGAGCATCACTCTTATCACTATGAATGCATATTAACGTTGGAAGGCAACAAGTAATTTTTAACGTTATCAATGTTAGACGATCTGTTTCAAAAACTAATGAAATTGTAAATAGTTTTAACATTTCAAATTTGTTTGGTGGTTCAGAAAGTAAGTATCGGTCTAGGCCACAGGGTTGTAACCGAGGTTTGTCAGAAGCATTTTTTTTTTTTTTTTACATGTACCAATTCTTTCAAGTTCGACAATGATTTCTGTTAATGTGATAAATGCGAGGTTAGTCTATTGCTTGTATCCAATGTTAAACTGCAGAGCCACCTGTAACAGACTCGCTAAATCAATTACAAGAATGGAGGAAGCAACACTACCAAACTACTACGGTGTTCGAACCAGCTTTCGTATTGATGATTAGAGTTTTACTATTACATTTATACATTACATCGATTATCCTTGTATACTTCAGTAATATTTTTAAATACATTTGAGTGATTAGCTGAGTATACACTCCTTTCCCCTCAGAGCGAAGGTATAAAATTACGCTAAACAAAATTCCCTTCTTTTTAGATTAAATAACACAATGGGATTATGTGTTAGATAATACTCTGGAAAGTATAAATAAAAAATTTATTCCTTATCTTCTTTTTTCTAAAGACATTAAATCTGTCGTACAAGACATACTGTTGTTGTTGTTATGGTTTTCAGTCCGAAGATTAATTTGATGCTGCTCTCCGCCCCCCCTACCCTCACATAGCTGCAAAACTACTGTAAATTGCATCCAGAAAAACCGGTTTTTTCTCAGGTAGGGTCCTATCAACCAATCCCAGATATATCCTGGTATAAAACATGTGGAAACTAAATACATCATCTGTCGCGTAAAGGGACACGATTTTTATTCTCTCAGATGTCGATGTCCGAAACTTTATGTCATAGCTGCCAAAAGGCAGCAGTGTCTGACGACGCTGGACGTGCACGGGCTGCATTTTCATAGCTCGCTCTCAGTGCACATTACTCTTCATCTACAATGAATAACATTAACTCAAGCTGTATAAGGATATTTATTAAAATATCTCTTACAGTTTAAGAATTACAGTATTTTGCCTAATAGGTGTTTTTGTAATACACTTCCCATTCAGGTACCATTTTCTGGTCCATCGTCAGTCTAATAGCTTTCAGACTGTCACAGACCGCTGTCAACATTCATAGAAACACATTATGCCTCTCGTTTTGTAGTTTGGAGTATATCTGAGGAAATAGGAAAAGCCTTATTACACCACATTATTATTTTGTCTAAAAAATACCGCTAAAATTATATACAGAATGACAAACATAGATCATTTCTGCGATGTATTACGCACAATACAAAGATGCTATCCCATTCTTCACTTGAGGGAAATTTGGTGAACATGGATGAAATCATTGAGAAGTTATATGTACCTAATGCTCTGAAAACGTTGTTCGAGAAAATGGGAAAAGAATATTCACAGTGTTTTTGACGCACCGTATGCCTCTTTCAGAACATTCCAGCAGCATAATCTTCCTGGCCAGCTGCTTCTTTATCATCTGTAGACTTCTCAGGGGCCTTTTCTTTACACTGGCTTCCACAGCTTCAACTACTCGCTGACAATCTATGGCAGTCAGAGCAGCTATCCCATTATTTGCTGGCTGGATGCCTAATTTGTCCGTTACTTTTATCCTGATGGTTACACCATCATTGAAACACATGACAGCATCCATCGCACCCATTTTGAGTACTGTCCATCCAACAAATACAGTTTTTGGCACTCGTTGCCACACACAGATGTTGAAACTCTCATTAGGGTTTTGCGTACGGCCATGTAGAAATTGGCTGAGTAATTTTGTATCTGAAAGGTCCCTGCATATTGGCTTTATTGTTTCCATGACTGTGGCAGGCAAGAAATGTATATGGTGCTATTCCTTGCCTGTCGCATGAGCGTGGCTGGTTTGCAGACATTTGTTCAAAGAGCGTTTAAGACCAAATCAACAACTGAAAAGTTGATAAAAAATACATTTTTTGAAACGGAATAAAATTGTCTTTCAGATGGTGACAAGAATTGTTTTCGAAAATTTCAGACATTTCAAGTCCATGTCCACTTAACAATTAGACATATCAAGTACACTTTTTAAAAAATTAAAGAAAATACGACGCAACGAGAAGGAATTATGCCAATGGCGCGGAAATCAGTAGATGTGATGTTCATGTACAGACAAATGAAGGAGTCCCATTTCAAAAACTGAATGGTTTATTCACGAGAAAGAGCTACACAAATTGAGCAAGTCTGTAAGAAAATTATCTATGTCTGGCGCTTATCCAAGTAGCTGTTCGGCTGACATTGATTGATAGACTTGTTGCATGTCGTCCAGAGGGATATAGTGCCAAATTCGGTCCAATTGGTGCTATAGATGAGCAAAATTCAGAGTTGTTTGTATTGCCCTGCCCATGTTGTTGTTGTTGTGGTCTTCAGTCCTGAGACTGGTTTGATGCAGCTCTCCATGCCACTCTATCGTGTGCAAGCTTCTTCGACTCCCAGTACCTACTGCAGCGTACATCCTTCTGAATCTGCTTAGTGTATTCAACTCTTGGTCTCCCTCTACGATTTTTACCCTCCACGCTGCCCTCCAGTACTAAACTGGTGATCCCTTCATGCCTCAGAACATGTCCTACCAACCGATCCCTTCTTCTAGTCAAGTTGTGCCACAAACTCCTCTTCTCCCCAATTCTATTCAATACCTCCTCATTAGTTATGTGATCAACCCATCTAATCTTCACCATTCTTCTGTAGCACCACATTTCGGAGGCTTCTATTCTCTTCTTGTCTAAAATATGTTTCACTTCCATACATGGCTACACTCCATACAAATACTTTTAAAAACGACTTCCTGACACTTAAATCTTTACTCGATGTTAACAAATTTCTCATATTCAGAAAGGATTTCCATGCCATTGTCAGTCTACATTTTATGTCCTCTCTACTTCGACCATCATCAGTTATTTTGCTCTCCAACTACCAAAACTCCTTTACTACTTTAAGTGTCTTATTTCCTAATCTAATTTCCTCAGCACCACCCGACTTAATTCGACTACATTCCATTATCCTCGTTTTGGTTTTGTTGATGTTCGTCTTACACCCTCCTTTCAAGACACTATCCATTCCGTTCAACTGCTCTTCCAAGTCCTATGCTGCCTCTGACAGAATTACAATGTCATCGGCGAACATCGAAGTATTTATTTCTTCCCAATGGATTTTAATTCCTACTCCGCATTTTCCTTTTGTTTCCTATACTGCTTGTACAATATACAGATTGAATAGCATCTGGGAGAGGCTACAACTCTGTCTCACTCCCTTCCCAACCACTGCTTCCCTTTCATGTCCCTCGACTCTTATAACTGACACCTGGTTTCTGTACAAATTGTAGATGGCGTTTCGCTCCCTGGATTTTACCTCTGCCACCCTCAGAATTTGAGAGAGAGTATTCCAATCAATATTGTCAAAAGCTTTCTCTAAATATACAAACGCTAGAAACGTAGGTTTGCCTTCCCTTCATCTTTCTTCTAAGATAACTCGTAAGGTCAGTATTGCCTCACGTGTTCCAGTATTTCTACGGAATCCAAACTGATCTTCCCCGACGGTGGCTTCTACCAGTTTTCCATTCGTCTGTAAAGAATTTGCGTTAGTATTTTGCAGCTGTGACTTATTAAACTGATAGTTCGGTAATTTTTACATCCGTCAACACCTGCTTTCTTTGGGATTGGAATTATTATATTCTTCTTGAAGTCTGAGAGGATTTCGCCTGTCTCACACATCTTCCTCACCAGATGGTAGAGTTTTGTCAGGACTGGCTCTTCCAAGGCTATCAGTAGTTCTAATGGAATGTTGTCTACTCCAGTGGCCTTGTTTCGACTTAGATCTTTCAGTGCTCTGTCAAACTCTTCACGCAGTATCGTATCTTTCATTTCATCTTCACCTGCATCCTCTTCCATTTCCATAATATTGTCCTCAAGAACATCGGCCCTGTATAGACCCTCTATATACTCCATCCACCTTTCCGCTTTCCCTTCTTCGCTTATAACTGGTTTTCCATCTGAGCTCTTGATATTCATGCAAGTGGTTCCCTTTTCTTCAAAAGTTCAAAATCTACCCCATCTATCTTACCCCTAGGGAGATATGCCTCTACATCCTTACATTTGCACTCTAGCCATCCCTGCTTAGCCATTTCGCACTTCCTGTCGATCTAATTTTTGAGAGGTTTCTATTCCTTTTTGCCTTCTTTTTTACTGCATTTTTATATTTTCTCCTTTCATTGATTAAATTCAGTATCTATTCTGTAACCCAAGGATTTCTACTGGTCCTCGTCTTTTTACCTACTTGATAGTCTGCTGCCTTCACTATTTCATCGCTCAAAGCTGCCCATTCTTCTCCTACTGTATTTCTTTACCCCATTCCTGTCAACTGTTCCCTTATGCCCTCCCTGAAACTCTGTACAACCTCTAGTTCTTTATCCAGATCCCATCTCCTTAAATTCCCACCTTTTTGCAGTTTCTTCAGTCTTAATCTACAGTCCATAACCAATAGATTGTGGTCAGAGTCCACATCTGCCCCTGGAAATGTCATACAGTTTAAAACCTGGTTCCTAAATCTCTCTCTTACCATTATATAATCTATCTGAAACCTTCCAGTATCTTCAGGGTTCTTCCATGTATACAGTCTTCTTTCATGATTCTTGAACCAAGTGTTAGCTATGATTAAGTTATGCTCTGTGCAAAATTCTACCAGACGGCTTTCTCTTTCATTTCTTAGCCCTAATCCCTATTCACCTACTACGTTTCCTCAAATTCCAGTCGCCCATGACTATCAAAATTTCGTCTCCCCTAAGTAATTGAATAATTTCTTTTACCTCATCATATATTTCATCACTTTCTTCATCATCTGCAGAGCTGGTTGGCATATAAACTTGTACTACTGTAGTAGGCGTGGCTTGGTGTCTATCTTGGCCACAATAATGCGTCCACTATGCTGTTTGTAGTAGCTTACCCGCACTCCAATTTTTTATTCATTATTGAACCTACTCCTGCATTACCCCTACTGGAATGTGTATTTGTAACCCTGTATTCACTTGACCAAAAGTCTTGTTCCTCATGCCACCGAACTTCACTAATTCCCACTATATCTAACATTAACCTATCCATTTCACTTTCTAAATTTTATAATTTACCTGACCGATTAAGGGATCTGACATTCCACGCTCCGATCCGTAGAACGCCAGTTTTCTTTCTCCCGCCCATAGAGCACCAAATGTTCTCAATAGCGGAGAGATCTGAAGACCTTTCTGACCAAGGTAGAGCATGGCAATCACGAAGACAGTTAATAGATAACCTTCCAGTGTGCGGGTGGACATTATCTTCCTGAAATGCAAGTATAAGATGCCTTGCCATGAAGGGCAAAAAATATCGTACGGCTCTGCTGTAAGGGTGCAGCGGATTACAACTTAAGTGGCCTTGCTATGAAATGAAACATGAAGCTCTATGTAGTTGTTGTGTAAAATCGGTTTCCCTAAAATATTGTGATCTGGAACTATGAAATGAAACAGTCACATTGGTAGCCCACTTTTATCTGGGGCGTCTTGAGATACATCGTGGCTGGTCATCGGTGCTCAGCTAGAAGCCTGAATCATCACTGAAGACAATTCAACTCCATCCAACGCTCTCCCAGGCCGAATGTACCCAGCACACTGCGAACCATCTTCTGGTTGTACATAGGTCGATGGTAGTCGTCTCTCTAGGTCACCCGTACTTATAAACTCTGTGTTCGGCGATGTTCCGCTCATTTTTGCCAGCATCGTTGAATAGTTGCGTGGTTTCCTATTCATATATCGATCGATTGGCCAATTACTCCAACCAGCTTCTTTGAACTCAACTACATTTCTTCTTTCAAATACTTTCATCTGCTGACATTGTCCACGAGCCTGTTTGCAAGGCATAGTTACTGTCAAACTGAGTACACGGAATGAAATCCTCAAATACTTTATGCGCTGGTATCATCATGACTCCTGTTTACTATTCTTGCCAGGTGTGCGGTGACATTGTGCTCCAGCAGTCACACATTCATTCATCGGTCGCCGAAGTTTGCAGTCCTTCATTTTACGTAATACCTCTGTGAATAACCATTTGTGACCAATTTGAGTCGTTTTCGTGTCTTAGACTGTATATTAGATGTTAAGAACGAAAGAGAAGCGGTATTCTTATAATAAACGTTTAGAATCAGAAATGTGTGCTAGTTACCGTCTACGACTCACTGAAAATGGTTATTTTAAAGCATTCAATTATGCTCGTTTTCAGTCGTATTACAATGATCAAGTCATCGTCGTGTACATGAAATACCTTTTTGACGACCTGAACTCTGATGAGGACACTTATAATAATGTGTCTGAATTTAGGTGTAGGAACAGCTGCCGTTCTCCTTCAAATAATGAAACCAGATACGTTAGTGATATTGGACGTTCAAGTTTGGATCAAAGTAGACTGTCTAATTCATATCAACCGTAGTCCATTCTGTGCAGGTTGGACGTTGGGCAGGCCAATCGATTTCTGCAATGGTACATAAAACAGCTAAAAATACAAGACATAGTAGAAAAGCATTGGATATGAAAGGCTATATTGGACATATTTGATTAAACAAAAAAATATAAAAATGCAGAAAATGAAGTAAGCATAAGAGAATATAGCCGTCTAAGGTATGAGACGGACAGAAAGTGTAAAATGGATAGGTTGGAATGACCAGAGAACAATTGCAAGCCCATAGAAACATGTGTAACTAGGGGAAAGGTAGATACCGCCTATAAGAATATCAAAGAGAGCTTTGAATATAAGAAAACCAGCTGCATGAAATCGAGAGCTCAGATGGGAGGGCAAGGAAGGGAAACCTGTAAGGTGGAAGGAGTATATAGACATCTACATGTACATGGATACTCTGCCAATCACATTTAAGTGCCTGGCAGAGGGTTCAACGAACCACATTCTCAATTGTCTATTATTCCAATCTCGTATAGCGCGCGGAAAGAATGAACACCTATATCTTTCCGTACGAGCTCTGACTTCCCTTATTTTATTGTGGTGATCGTTACTCCCGATGTAGGTATGTGTCAACAAAATATTTTTGCATTCGGAGGAGAAAGTTGGTGATTGGAATTTCGTGAGAAGGTTCCGTCGGTACGAAAAACGCTTTTCGTTTAATGATTTCCAGCCTAAACCCTGTATCATTTCTGTGACACTCTCTCCCACATTTTGCGATAATACAAAACGGGATGCTTTCCTTTGAACATTTTCGATGTACTCCGTCAGTCCTATCTGGTAAGGATCCCACACCGTGTAGCAGTATTTGAGAGAGGACGGACAAGTGTAGTGTAGGCAGTCTCCTTAGTAGGGCTGTGTCTTTCCAATGAAACACAGTCTTTGGTTAGCCTTCCCCACATTTTCTATGTGTTCTTTCCAATTTAAGATGTTCGTAATTGTAATTCCTAGGCTTTTAGATTATACTGATTTATAGTGTAACCGAAGTTTAACGAGTTCCTTTTAGCACTCATGTGGATGAGCTCACACTTTTCGTTATTTAGGGTCAACTGCCACTTTTCGTACCATTGAGATATTTTTTCTTCTAAATCGTTTTGCAGTTTGCTTTTGTCTTCTGATGACTTTATTAGTCGATAAACGACAGCGTCATCTGCAAACAACCGAAGACATCTTCTCAGATGGTCTCCCAAATCGTTTACATAGATAAGGAACAGCAAAGGGCCTATAATACTACCATGGGGAACGCCAGAAATCACTTCTGTTTTACTCGATGACTTTCCATCAGTCACTACGAACTGTGACCTCTCTGACAGGAAATCACAAATCCAGTCACGTAACTGACACGATATTCCATAATCACGCAATTTCACTACGAGTCGCTTGTGTGGTACAGTGTCAAAAGCCTTAAGGAAACCCAGAAATACGGAATCGATGTGAAATCCCTTCTCAATAACACTCAGCACTTCATGTGAATAAAGAGCTAGTCGTGTATCACAGGAACGATGTTTCCTACGCACATGTTGACTGTATGTTACTAAATCGTTTAGTTCGAAGTAATTCATAATGTTCGAACACAATATATTCTAAAATCCTGCTGCGTAGCGACGTTCACCTAATGGGCCTGTAATTTAGTGGATTACTCCTATTACCTTTCATGAATACTGATGTGACCAGTGCAACTTTCCAGTCTCTGGGTACTGATCTTTCGTTGAGCAAACGGTTGTATATGATTGTTAAGAATGGATCTAATAGATCAGCTTACTCCGAAAGAAACAAAGCTGGTATACAAACTGGGCCAGAAGACTTGCTTTTATTAAGGGATTTAAATTGATCCACTACTCCAAGGATATTTACTTCTACGTTACTCATGTTGGCAGCTGTTCTCGTTTCGAATTGTGGAATATTTACTTCGTATTCTTTTGTGAAGGTATTTCGGGAGGCTGTGTTTAGCAACTCTGTTTGGCAGCACTGTCTTCGACAGTATCTGCATTTGCTATCCCTTAGAGAAGGCATTGATTGTTTCTTGCTGCTCACATACTTCACATCTGACCAGAATCTCTTTGGATTTTCTGCCAGGTTTCGAGACAAAGTTTCGTTGTGTAAACTGTTATTGTCAACTCGCATTGAAGTCCACGCTAAATTTCGGGCTTCTGTAAGAGATCACCAATCTTGGAGATTTTGCGCCTTTTTAAATTTGCCATGTTTCTTTCGTTGTTTCTGCAATAGTGTTCTAACCCGTTTTGTGTACCAAGGAGAATCAGCTCCATCGTTTGTTAATTTATTTGGTAAACCTCTCAATTGCTGCCGATGCTATTTTTTGAATTTAAGCCAGATCTGGTCTACACTTATATTATTAATTTGGAATGAGTGAAGATTGTCTCTCAGGAAGGCGTCAAGTGAATTTTTACTTGCTTTCTTGAATGGGTTAATTTTTCGCTTATTTTTCGAGAATTTGGGAATTGCAATATTCAGTTTCGCTACGACAACCCTGTGTTCAGTAATCTCTGAATCGGTTTTGATGCTCGTTATTAACTCAGGATTATTCGTTTTCTTTCTTGCTGAAGGCGAGAAACAAGAGAATGTAGATTGTAGACTGTCTTAAGTTTATGATGAGCGTTGTACAAATCGATAAAATTTTTACATGCGTGTAGAGCAGTTCAAAAATTTTCTCGACTCAGTGACAGACAAACACCGGTCTGGCCGACCTGTTGCAGTTTCCACTCCCTCACTTGAAAGTCGAATTGATGACATTATTCGTGCCGACCGCCCTTCTGACCGGGAAATGATAGTTGATAAGGTTCAAATTAGTGCTGACACAGTTCATAACATTATCTGTAACAAGCCGAAATACCGCAAAACATGTGCAAAATTGGTCCCAAAGGAGTAGACGCGGCTACACTAGGAAACTAGGTTGAGAGTGTGCACAGAGCTAATGGAACGTTATGAAAGAAAAGGTGAGCACTTCTTCAGCAAACTTTTAACTTTTGATGACACTTGAGTTCGCGATTATGAGCCAGAATCAAATAGACAAAGTATCGAGCGGAAGCACACCAACTCACGAGTTAAGAAAAAATTCAGGGCCAAGCATCTGCAGGAAAAGTCATGTTGACGTTGTTTTGGAATACTGAAGGTCAAGTTTCTTGTGATTATCTCGAAGAGCGGCGTAGAATGAACAGCCAATATTACTCCTATTTGCTTTTAAACAAGATGAAGCCAGCCATGAGAGAGAGACGTCGTGGATCTGAGAGGAGAGGTGTGATTCTCCAGCAAGACAACGCAAGTCCTCATATTGCTCATCTAGCCCGTGAAACCATCGACAGAATGGGCTGGGAAGTACAGCCTTACAGTCCTCATTTAGCACCTAGTGATTCCCATTTATTTAGAGCACTGACGGAGGTATTACGTGGAGAGGTTGCAGGACAACGAGGACGTGAAAAATTTTGTCGGAAATTGGTTCAAACATCAAGATAAAGAGTTCTTTGCAGCCGGAATAACCTTGTAGCCCTTTGGAATAAGTGCATAAATGTTCAAGGGTATTATGTTGAAATGTAGGAAAAGTATTGTTTTGTAAAAATAAACGTTTTTTTCTTCTCCAGACCAATTTGCCTCTTTTATCATTGAATGACCCTCGAATATTCCCATACAGAGGAGGCATTTTCCTTGAAAGTCAGCTGCTCCGTGCCGGCGGATAAATGCGATACTGCAGTGCTTGTGTCATCCCCAATTACGATGCAAAGTTCGTCTGGACAAGCACGCATCCATGTCCGAAGATACTCGAACTGCGGCGACTACAGCCGTTATACAATACACGAAATATATTTGCAGTATATTCTCGGCAAAAAATAGGTTCAATGGCTGTCTGGACGTCAAGATCTACTGACACCAAATACTCGTTTCCTTATTGAAGCATAGCAATGTATTACAACCATGTGACCATGATCCCTTAATCGGAACAGAATTACGACCTAATATAGGAAGAACGTAACGGACTGCTGGTAATAAGCTCGTGATTCGGCTACATACCTAGCTGTAATAGAAATAATAAAAGTAGATGCATGGCACGACCGACAGAAGATATATACTTGCAAACCTCTGAGCCCAGGTGATCCCATCGTTTGACAGAACTTTACAAACCACGAAATTGTCACCGGAATTTGAGGGAAACTTTAACGTCTACATCAGCACTTAAGCTACATTATATTGTGTGGCAGAGGGTAGTTATGGTATATACACAACTTTCGAATAATCCTACCTGATAATGGTCCGACTGATGAACAATACTCAAGAAATGCCGAACGAGTCTTTTGAAAACCACTTTTCTTGTGGATGAGGTAATTCACTTCAGATTGTTCCAGGATATCTTAGATACTCCTCTACTTCTCTATGACAATTTTTTTATTGGTCTTGCCTCTTTAGTCCATATATGACAGCTGTTCTGAGGTATTTTCCGGTTGTTATTGTATCCAATGTTTTATTGCCAAACTCGTAACCTATGCACGTGCAGGACATTACATTTATTTACTTGCAGTGTCAACTAGACCAATCGTGAACTGTTTGCATGTCTTCCCGCATTTCGATACGGTTGTCTGTTGTTGCAACCTCCCTGTAGACAAAAGCTTCGTCTGACAACCGCCAAGGACAGCTTACGACGTTATCCTCTACGTCATTTACATACAGAGTATTGCAAACATTAATAGCCCTGTAGAGCTCCCCTGGGCTACATCTATCGATTTTTTCCCTTTAAGTTACAACTCTTATTACTGTTTGCTAGAACGTCCTGAAACCAGCCATTTGATCTGCTACTCGATAAGCTTTTATCAATGGCGTTTCGCGCAGATTTTTCTAGAGGTTCACTGGAAGGTTGTCTACAAAGTTTCAAATGACTAACACACATGGTTTAATAATAGTAAAAAAGAACTACTCTACAGAAATACATTTACTTTACGATTGACTTTGTCTCGAATAATCCATTCTCCGCTCATTAAGATCAGAGATTCTGTCAGTGAAGCATTCATTCAATTCATTGAATTCTACAATGCTGCTGACAATGTCCTTCTCGATTTAGAGCGCTGCTACTGCTCTTAGCAGCTGCTGACTCACAGCACGAAGCAGAAAACCTTCAGGTCCGCGTCAGACGATGTCGCCGGTACGGTAACATTCACTTTCAGGAGTTTCGTTGTCTGACTACAATATTTCTGCAAATCATTTAAGAATAGGGATTCCAGAAATTTCTAAACTCATTCCTCGTGTTTGATATCAGAACTTTTGTTCTCAGTTTATTGCCTTCAAGGATGGGATTTATTTTGCAAGACGCCTGTAGCACACACACTTTTCGGAATTAAATAAATTTGCAGCTACGACATATCTGGTAAATTAAAAGCTTTCAGCAAGTTGAGCAACAATGTTATCTCACACATCTTTCGAAAAAGCCGTTATTTAATTCATTTTTCTGTCCATATATCTGTGCAAGCTGCAGCAGTTCTCTGCATGTCGAAATCATGTCAGATACGTTAGCTCGATAATATTTTTGCAGTCTCCTACCCCTTGTTGTACACACAGTGGCTCAGCTATTCATTTTTGTAATTGGCTGTACAATGCTGCATGATTGTAGATACAGGCAACCAAAATTGAAATGTTGGTGCCTTCATTTCAGACGTTGCACTGTTGCTGAAATAATTATAGTGGTTTGTCGAGAAGGAATCTCAGTTTTCTCCAGGCATTCTACAAGTCACTATTTTCATACACAACTTGCACAGTTGCCGGCCGAAGTGGCCGAGCGGTTAAAGGCGCTATAGTCTGGAACCGCACGACCGCGACGGTCGCAGGTTCGAATCCTGCCTCGGGCATGAATGTGTGTGATGTCCTTAGGTTAGTTAGGTTTAAGTAGTGCCGGCCGAAGTGGCCGTGCGGTTAAAGGCGCTGCAGTCTGGAACCGCAAGACCGCTACGGTCGCAGGTTCGAATCCTGCCCCGGGCATGGATGTTTGTGATGTCCTTAGGTTAGTTAGGTTTAACTAGTTCTAAGTTCTAGGGGACTAATGACCTCAGCAGTTGAGTCCCATAGTGCTCAGAGCCATTTGAACCATTTTTTTGTTTAAGTAGTTCTAAGTTCTAGGGGACTTATGACCACAGAAGATGAGTCCCATAGTGCTCAGAGCCATTTGAACCATTTTTGAACTTGCACAGTTCTTGATTTAAAATTCCACCTCGAGTAGGAAACATGGCTCTCCCTCATCTGAAAGTGTAGGCAACGGTATTGTAAGTTACCATTGATTCTTGATTTTAAGTATATCCTACCAATACTAGAGCTGAAAGATACGTATGCCGCAAAAGGATTTTGTATCTGATCAGAGTTCACAATTGGTATAAAAGAACAGCAGATTATGGGTACCGAGAAAGTTTATGGGTCGAACAAAGAATTTTGTAGCCATGGTGATATATGTAAACTGTTACCATTTCAGTTATATTAAAAACCGTAAAACTTTATACTCGAATAATATCTTGAAGATTCCCCTTCTGAAGGGGGCTACCATGTGATCATGAAACGAGAAATACACTTAGAAACCAAAATCTGTAGTCCTTTACACAGATCGAAGTACCACTCACCGTAACAGCACCGCCTTAATCCTCCTCCTGCAGCCGTCTCTGCAGCAACTCCACGAAAAATGTGTCCAGTGTGAACTGACGCTCCTGTTGGAAAAAGGTCTTATTACTCTCATATTATCTAACATGTGAAGTGATTCACAATTTGTGCTAGTTCCTGTCATATAAAAGTATAACGAATTGTAACATTTACCACAAAATAGCACGGTTCAGTTATCGAAATTAAGAATATAGTAATTCAATTTAGTATCCAACTAACACAATTCGTTTCACATCTCAGATACTATTAATACTAACAAGTAACTAATGTCCCATTATCTTTAACGTTTTCTGTGTACGACTGGTTAATGATGTGCTTCTGAGGTAATGCCGTGTTGTTGTTCCTGCTTTAAGATATACATTTCAACAAGTGACCGAGCCATTTTCCTCAGATCGTGAGACGTTTCCTGACTGAGTCAAACAGAGAGCACATTACCGCAAAGTTCGCAGCACATGAAGTTGATGGCTGGGACGTCCGTTGAAGTATTGTGCACAAAATGAACACAACAATTCGGCCTAACACCCAGAAGCAGACTAGTAACTAGTACCATCTTCGAGAGTAAGTTATCATGTAATGAGAAAACGAAAAATTCACTTTGAAACCAAATGCTAGTATTCCTACTACTGTTGCAATTTACACTCACCGAAACAGAAGGGGCTTCTTTCTCTTCCTGCAGCCGCTTCTGCAGTATCTCCTCAAAACACGAGTTCAGGGTGAACTGACACTCCTGTAAGGAAAAGAACTTATTAGTTTGATTAGTCGTAGAGCATGCTTGATAATTCAGAGATAGCGCTAGTTCTTTACTTATACATGTGTTACAAATTCTTACATTTATTTCGAATTTTTGGCATATAGGCAGAGATAGTGAGTATTCACTGACTATCTGTAGTATCAGCTAGAAATGTGTTTTTCCGACATTCACCACCATTTTCCTACGTATTATGAGTTGAACTGGAATGACAGAGGCCTAGGATGTAACTTCTTGATCGAGGACAGTTTTCCTTTTCCAATTCAGTCTCATTACTAGTAACATTTTGCGAAGTCACATCACACTATTTCGTAATGCTACAGTATTCTGATACTTCTGCACTACATACATAGTCATATAAAAGCTTATTCGATGTTCTAATTGCAGATGTATACTGAAAATAAATACGTGACAAATCAATGGCTCTTGCCTCTTGGTGAGTATAGTCTAAATACCTCGCTTCTGAAACAGAGCGTTCGCTTCATTCAAAGCTTCTAAAACTCCCCAAGAACTTGCTCTCGAAACACAAAATCCAACACTATAATGCCTGAATCAAAATTATAGAATCTTTTACTCAAGAACTAAAGAAACTAATTCGTTTCGATACTTCAACTACTCCAGAGAATACGGAAGTCATTATTATGCAATGGTCCACCACAGTTAAGCTGATTTTTGTTAGCAAACCCTGCGATCAACGTTAGGCAGCAACCTCGATAACTGCAGAGAGCAACGTTGTACTGGAACGTCGATATCAATGGTTAAGCAAGAACTGCAATGAAAATTCTCAGTAATTTGAATCTATGTAAGACGAAATAATCATGTTTTAGCACTGACAAATATGAAGCGGAGTCTTGAATGTTGAAAACGTCCATACAGTTAATAAACTCCCAAGTGATCTAACAGATAACAATACTCAGAGATAGTGCTTTAATTTCCTTAAGCAACAGGGAAGTAAGAATCTAATATTATGGTGCCAAGTCAACTCTGTATAACTCTACACAGTTGTAACCAGTTTCCTACGTGTTTTCCTCTTCGCAGACAAAAGATAATTCTAGCAGTATAACCCTGCAACGATCATAGGCAATAGGTAAGTGTAATCGGCAAAAAAGGAAGATCGGTTACACTGTTTTCATTGTGAAAGTAAAAATTAATGTAAATAGAGACCGCTGCGAGTCTACCACGACAACAACAGAAAACTTTTACTAACAGTCCGATTATATTATTGGAGAAGGCGATAACAAGGTAGACTATTACGGTCGAAAACAAATATAAAAAATATTTTGTAGCGGAGGCGTGGTGCAGCTTTAATGAATGTTAACAACTGTATTGTGCAGTAGACAGATACGACGGTACGTTTCATTAGGGACCATCGAATTTGGTCTAAAATCAGACCATCATCGGTCCCGAAAGCCGTCTCAGCTATGCTTTCGCTTATATTGCAATGGCAGTTATCAAACGTTGATAGCTCGACCATTGGTATTATGTGTATAGACATTACATTGCTGAAAAGGTCTATGAAATTAAATGAACATAATGGACATGACAAGTTAACGTCAATGGCGGAACACTGTACATCCGGAATTGCTATTCCTATTACGCAAGTTCATAGCTGAGATCGTTTTTCGGCTTGATGACGGTCTGATCCTCGAACGAAACATACATTCTCTCATAAAATGTACCGTTATAGCTGTGACTGCATTATGCAGTTCTTTCGAAGAGCATATAAAATGGAAGTAACGTGACTGCTGCAGAACCTGACTGGGCAGAAACAAAAAGTAAAAGTTTATAAAGCTAAGATGAAATAACGAAAAAATCGAATAATATCTTACACAAATTCCTCTAGAATAAACTCCACGGAAATATAACGAAAACACAAAATTTGATTCCATAAGTTAAAAAATTATGACTAACATTACTACTCGTTCCTCTCAGGACAACTTCTACAATGTACTTAGGTTCACGGCTAACACCACCGTAGACAGTTCTTCCATATTACAAAAATAGCTACAGAATTGCATCAATAAACATGATAAAAATTATCATTAATCACTCACAAAAATTTATCTTCTGCTCTTAAGGTACTGCCTAACCTCACCATCGTATATCCTTCGAAATACAGCAAGAAACAGTTAAATATATGTCAGAAAATAAAGAAACAATAATCGCTAATAGTTTCTCCATTGATAATATAACCTGTGGCCTCAAGTTACCCCCTCCTCCCAATAAACAACACCATCGTATATCACGACTTATTTGAAACAAACAGCATGTTTTACAAACTTCGTAAATTACTATAGTAACTGACACGAACACAGATAGCAATTAAAAACAGACCGCTTACACGCTCTGCAACGTAAAGTCATGATGTCAAGAGGACGTCATGGGTGAAACCACACGCATAGAATCTGAAAGAGCACTTGTCAAAGTTGTCACTGTTGAACTAAGCTGTTAATTTGAGAATACATGATGAAAGCACATGAAAGTAAAAAAATTAAGTGTAGAGGTTTAACTCTACAAGTAACCACCTGACGTTTGAAACCCCATAATAAATTAAAACGAAATGCTATTTCAAGTTATTACTGTTAAGAACTTCATATTCCGTATTCACACCACACTCCTCCACATGCTTCAAATTTCCAGTACTTCTTCACTAATACACATTCATTTATTAGCTTTTAAGATATTCTCACTCGAGATGATTGTGTATACTCAATAAATATACAAACTTAAATTAATAGCTCATACCTACTGCGGGTCCGATGCAGCTGGCCTCCGAAACTGGGCGTTCGCTTTGCTGAGAGCTTCTAAAGCTCCTCAAGAACTTTAAAATGTTTCGCTAGATGTGCTCCAAACACAAAATACAGTACTGCAAAAATTAATTCACAACTGAAGCTCCTTTCACTCAATAACTCGCAGAACGAATTCGTATGGATACTTCGAGTACTCCAAAGAATACAGAAGTAATTGCTACAGAACGGCCCACAACGGTTTACGTGAGATGGCATTGTTGTTTACATACCCAATATCCTCCCCTGGTAGCTGAGTGGTCAGCACGACGAAAGTCATTCCTAAAAACCCGAGTTCGATTCACGAATGTGTCGGGAGATTTTTCTCCTCTCAGGGACTGGGTGTTGCGTTGCCCTTATCATCGTTATTTCATCCCCATGGACACGCAAGTCGCCCAAGTGGCGTCAGCTCAATAAACTTGCACCAGGCGAATGGGAGGCCCTAGCCACACGGCATTTCCATTTCATCAGTAAACCGAAATCCCAGTAAAGCAATAGCGTTTAGCAACGTGGATATAAATGTTAGACAACCATTGAAACAAACTATTATATAAGTCAATTGTACGTTTCCACTTTTCATAAAATAGCATCGAAGCATAACGACGTCGAATGCTGATGCCCTCGATCCCGCTTTTCGACATGTATTGAAATGTTATGGCACGCGTAAAAATTGATTCCTTCAGCGCATGTGACTTCCACCAGATTCGACGTCTGTTTGTGTGATTCCACTCATTGTTTCCTAGTGTAGTAATTTTCTATATTGAAACCTGGTTGTCAAGGGAAGGACGTAATCATTTACTATTGGTTGCCTTTAACAGTTACACACATTTATTATTAAAGAAGTAGTTCCAGACTCAACAATAAATTAAAAAATACCACGCTTTATTAATGAAGGAATAAACGACAGTGTAAATAGTAGTGTTTTCAGTGCGTTACAATTTAGCAAATCACCATAAAATACAGATACTGATAGCGTTTAAAAAGAAAAAAACAAGGCACTGTGACGATGACTGAAGGCCTTACACTCCAAGAAAGACAGTAAATTAAGAATGTTTAAGAACTCGCTGCAATTACAACTTACAGGTATTGAAACATTAAAAGTAATAGCCCACAAACACAGTAGAAGGTATCAGACGCCAGGAATGGCAGAAAATAAGGTTTTAAGGCTTACTGCTAAAACAGAAATATCGAAATAATTTTTCAGAGCAAATGACCACAATCATGACTGAAGACCTTACACGCCAGGAACGGCAATTATATAAACAATTTAGAAACGTACTGTAAAACAGCAAATAAAAGCAAAGGTTAATTAAAAGAAACAAGCAATTGACCACGAAACAGGTGAAATAATTTGATGGTAATCTTGTAACACAACCCTTACACTGATACGGTCTGGCCTGCAACGGTGGGTGGAAACCTACAAACAGCACCAACGCGAGCACCGGCACGGCTCATATACCCTTCGATTAATCTCCTCATCGTGAAAATGGAAGACTTGCCAATGCGACGCATCACATGCCTCATACATATTTTTATTGGCCTCGTCCATGTTTTTTACTACTTTGTTAATACAATCAAATTATAAATTGAACGAGTGTCATTTTTACACAGGGTGGTCCATTGATAGTGACTGGGCCAAATATGTCAGATAATAAGCATCAAACGAAAAAAACTACAAAGAACGAAACTCGTTTAGCTTGAAGGGGGAAACCAGAGGGCGCTATGGTTGGCCCGCTAGATGGCGCTGCCATAGGTCAAACGGATGTCAACTGCATTTTTTAAATAGGAATCCCCATTTTTATTACATATTCGTGAAGTACGTAAAGAAATTTGAATGTTTTAGTTGGACCACTTTTTTCGATTTGTGATAGATGGCGCTGTAATAGTCACAAACGAATAAGTACGTGGTATCACGTAACATTCCGCCAGTTCGGAGGGTATTTGCTTCGTGATACATTACCCGTGTTAAAATGGACCGTTTACCAATGTGGAAAACGCCGATATAGCGTCGATGTATGGCTATTGTGACCAAAATGTCCAATGAGCGTGTGCTATGTATGCTGCTCGGTATCCTGGACGACATCATCCAAGTGTCCGGACCATTCACCAGATAGTTGCGTTATTTAAGGTAATAGGAAGTGTTCAGCCGCATGTGTAACGTCAACTACGACCTGCAACAAATTATGAAGCCCAAGTAGGTGTTTCAGCTGCTGTCGCCGCTAAACCGCACATCAGTAGCAGACAAATTCCGCGAGAATCGGGACTCTTAAAAAGGTCGGTGTTGAGAATGCTACATCAACATTGATTGCACCCGTACCATATTTCTACGCACCAGGAATTGCATAGCGACGACTTTGAACGTCGTGTACAGTTGTGGGTTTGAGAACAGAGGCCCAACATGCTGCCTTGAAAGGTACTCTTCCGTTCTGGAACTTTTCCTTGAATTCCCAGGCGGAAGGATACTAGACGGAAGGTAAAATGCTGCATAGATTCTCCGTAAGGTCACCAGTGCGATGTCGAAGCAGGTGTGGAGGCAGTGGATGGAGGAAGTCTCCTTGTCACCGAGTCCTGCCTGCTGTTTCGACATCCTGGGCTACCAACTAAAGGTAAAGCTTGATCAGATCACAGCTGGAGATTTTCGCAGTAGCTGGCGTCATACTAAATTACCCACGGAGCTGATGCAAATCGTAACTATAGGTACCTGTCGTTAGATAAGATTTGAAAAGTCTACATTTCAACAACATTGGTTTGTAGCATTATGTTACAGTCCGTTAAGCAGAAAATCTCCTTTTCACTCTCCATTCCCACCATACGCCTACCGTCATATCACTCAGTTATCCTTCCAAAGCGGACGTTCTGTAATACAGTACCGTGTAGTGGAGAGCTTCATTCTCTATCACAAAGCATGCATATTTCACGTTGGAAAGCAACAAGTAATTTTTAACGTTATCAATGGTAGACGATCAGTTTCAGTAACTAATGAAAGTATAAATAGTTTTATCATTTCAAATTTGTTCGGTGGTTCAGAAAGTAAGTATCAGTCTAGGCCACAGGATTCTATCCGAGGTTGGTCAGAAGCTTTTTTTTTACATTTAGCGTTTCTTTCAAGTTCGACAATGATTTCTGTTAATGTGATAAATGCGAGGTTAGCCTATGGCTTGTATTCCATGTTAAACTGCAGAGCCACCTGTAACAGACTCGCTAAATCAATTAGAAGAATGGAGGAAGCAACACTTCCAAACTGCTACGGTGTTCGAACCAGCTTTCGTATTGATGATTCGAGTTTTACTATTACATTTATACATTACATCGATTATCCTTGTATACTTTTAAATACATTTGATTGAATAGCTGAGTATACACTCCTTTCCCCTCAGAGCGAAGGAATAAAATTACGCTAAACAAAATTTCCTTCTTTCTAGATTAAATAACACAATTGGATTATGTGTTAGATAATACTCTGGAAAGCATAAATAAAAACTTTATTCCCTATCTTCTTTTTCCTAAAAACATTAAATCTGTCGTACAAGACATACTGTTGTTGTTGTTATATTTTTCAGTCCCAAGATTAATTAGATGCTGCTCTCCCCCCCTACTCTTACATAGCTGCAAAACTACTGTAAATTGCATCCAGAAAAACCGTCTGTTGTCTCAGGTAGGGTCCTATCAACCACTACCAGATATATCATGGCATAAAACATGTGGAAACAAAATACATTATCTGTCGCCTAAAGATACTCTTTTTTTTTCTCAGATGTCGATGTCCGAAACTTCATGTCATAGCTGCCAAAAGGCGGCAGTGTCTGACGACGCAATAAATACATCAGTTTCTCTTTAAGGGGACCTGGACGTGCACGGGCTGCATTTTCATAGCTCGCTCTCAGTGCACATTACTCTTCATCTGCAATGAATAACCTTAACTCAAGCTGTATAAGGATATTTATTAAAATATCTCCTACAGTTTACGAATTACTGTATTTTGCCTAATAGGTGTTTTTATAATACACTTCCCTTTCAGGTACCATTTTCGGTCCATCATCAGTCTAATAGCATTCAGACTGTGACATACTGCTGTCAACATTCACAGGAACAGATTATGCCTCTCGTTTTGTAGTTTGGAGTATATCTGAGGAAATAGGAAAACCCTTATTATACCACATTATTAATATGTCTAAAAAATACCGCTAAAATTATATACAGAATGACAAACATAGATCATTTCTGCGATGTATTACGCACAATACAAAGATGCTATCCCATTCTTCACTTGAGGGAAATTTGGTGAAAATGGATGAAACCATTGAGAAATAATATGTACCTAATGTTCTGAAAACGTAGTTTCGAGAAAATGAGATACGAATATTCACAGTGTTTTTGACGCATCGTATGCCTCTTTCAGAACATTCCAGCAGCATAATCTTCCTGGCCAGCCGCTTCTTTATCATCTGTAGACTTCTTCAGGGGCCTTTTCCTTACACTGGCTTCCACAGCTTCAACTACTCGCTGACAATCTATGGCAGTCAGAGCAGCTATCCTATTATTTGGTGGCTGGATGCCTAATTTGTCCATTACTTTTATCCTGATGGTTACACCATCATTGAAACACATGACAGCGTCCATCGCACCCATTTTGAGTACTGTCAATCCAACAAAACTCCTTTACTACTTTAAGTGTCTCATTTCCTAATCTAATTTCCTCAGCATCATCCGACACAATTCGACTACAATCCATTATCCTCGTTTTGCTTTTGTTGATGTTCGTCTTACACCCTCCTTTCAAGACACTATCCATTCCGTTCAACTGCTCTTCCAAGTCCTATGCTGCCTCTGACAGAATTACAATGTCATCGGCGAACATCGAAGTATTTATTTCTTCTCAATGGTTTTTAATTCCTACTCCGCGTATTTCTTTTGTTCCCTATACTGCTTGTTCAATATACAGATTGAATAGCATCTGGGAGAGGCTACAACTCTGTCTCACTCCCTTCCCAACCACTGCTTCCCTTTCATGTCCATCGACTCTTATAACTGCCATCTGGTTTGTGTACAAATTGTAAATAGCCTTTCGCTCCCTGTATTTTACCTCTGCCACCCTCAGAACTTGAAAGAGAGTATTCCAATCAATATTGTCAAAAGCTTTCTCTACATATACAAACGCTAGAAATGTAGGTTTGCCTTTCCTTCATCTTTCTTCTAAGATAATTTGTGAGGTCAGTATTGCTTCACGTGTTCCAGTATTTCTACGGAATCCAAACTGATCTTCCCCGACGGTGGCTTCTACCAGTTTTTCATTCGTCTGTAAATAGCATAATGGAATGTTGTCTACTCCAGTGGCCTTGTTTCGACTTAGGTCTCTCAGTGCTCTGTCAAACTCCTCACGCAGTATCGTATCTCCCATTTCATCTTCACCTGCATCCTCTTCCATTTCCATAATATTGTCCTCAAGAAAATCGGCCCTGTATAGACACTCTATATACTCCGTCCACCTTTCCGATTTCCCTTCTTTGCTTATAAATGGGCTTCCATCTGAGCTCTTGATATTCATGCAAGTGGTTCCCTTTTCTTCAAAAGTTTCTCTAATTTTCCTGTAGGCAGTATCTATCTTACCCCTAGGGAGATAAGCCTCTACATCCTTAAATTTGTCCTCTAGCCATCCCTGCTTAGCTATTTCGCACGTCCTGTCGATCTAATTTTTGAGAGGTTTCTATTCCTTTTTGCCTGCTTCATTTACTGCATTTTTATATTTTCTCCTTTCATCGATTAAATTCAGTATCTCTTCTGTTACCCAAGGATTTCTACTAGCCTTCGCCTTTTTACCTACTTGATAGTCTGCTGCCTTCACTATTTCTTCGCTCAAAGCTACCCATTCTTCTCCTACTGTATTTCTTTCCCCCATTCCTGTCAATTGTTCCCTTATGCTCTCCCTGAAACTCTGTACAACCTCTAGTTCTTTCAGTTTATCTAGATCCCATCTCCTTAAATTCCCAACTTTTTGCAGTTTCTTCAGTTTTAATCTACAGTTCATAACCAATAGATTGTGGTCAGCGTCCACATCTGCCCCTGGAAATGTCATACAATTTAAAACCTGGTTCCTAAATCTCTCTCTTACCATTTTATAATCTATCTGAAACCTTCCAGTATCTTCAGGGTTCTTATATAAATACAGCCTTCTTTCATGATTCTTGAACCAAGTGTTAGCTATGATTAAGTTATGCTCTGTGCAAAATTCTACCAGTCGGCTTCCTCTTTCATTTCTTAGCCCTAATCCCTATTCACCTACTACGTTTCCTTCTCTTCCTTTTCCTCCTCTCGAATTCCAGTCGCCTATGACTATTAAATTTTCGTCTCCCTTCACTAATTCAATAATTTCTTTTACCTCATCATATATTTCATCACTTTCTTCATGATCTGCAGAGCTGGTTGGCTTATAAACTTGTACTACTGTAGTAGGCGTGAGCTTCGTGTCTATCTGGGCCACAATAATGCGTCCACTATGCTGTTTGTAGTAGCTTACCCGCACTCCTATTTTTTATTCATTATTGAACCTACTCCTGTATTACCCCTACTTGATTTTGTATTTATAAACCTGAATTCACATGACCAAAAGTCTTTTTCCTCCTGCCACCGAACTTCACTAATTCCCGCTATATCTAACTTTAAACTATCCATTTCACTTTTTAAATTTTATAACCTACCTGACCGATTAAGGGATCTGACGTTCCACGCTCCGATCCGTAGAACGCCAGTTTTCTTTCTCCCGCCCATAGAGCACCAAATGTTCTCAATAGCGGAGAGATCTGAAGACCTTTCTGACCAAGGTAGATTATGGCAATCACGAAGACAGATAGTAGATACCTTTCCAGTGGGCGGGTCGACATTATCTTGCTGAAATGCAAGTCCAAGTTGCCTTGCCATGAAGGGCAGGAAATATCGTCAACGTACCGCTCTGCTGTAAGGGTGCAGCGGATTACAACGGAAGTGGCCTTGCTATGAAATGAAATCCCACCCCAAGATATCATATCTGGTTGTCGGACTGTATGGTGGCCAACAGTCACATTGGTAGCCTACTTTTATCTGGGGCGTCTTGAGATACATCGTCACTGGTCATCGGGGCTCAGCTAGAAGCCAGAATCATCACTTAAGACAATTCTACTCCAGCCAACGCTCTCCCAGGCCGAATGTACCCAGCACACTGCGAACCATCTTCTGGTTGTACATACGTCGATGGTAGTCGGCTTAAGGGGCGCCATGAAGTCAGACTTTCGTCTCTCTAGGTCACCCGTACTTATAAACTCTGTGTTCGGCAATGGTCCGCTCATTTTTGCCAGCATCGTTGAATAGTTGCGTGGTTTCCTATTCATATGTCGATCGATTGGCCAATTACTCCAACCAGCTTCTTTGAACTCAACTACATTTCTTCTTTCAAATACTGTCATCTGCTGACATTGTCCACGAGCCTGTTTGCAAGGCATAGTTACTATCAAACTGAGTACACGGAATGAAATCCTCAAGTATCATCATGACCCCTGTTTACTATTCTTGCCAGGTGTGCGGTGACATTGTGCTCCAGCAGTCACACATTGATTCATCGGTCGCCGAATCTTGCAGTTCTTCATTTTCCGTCGATACCTCTGTGAAAAACCATTTGCGACCAATTTGAGTCGTTTTTGTGTCTTAGACTGTATATTAGATGTTAAGAACGAAAGAGAAGCGGAATTCTTATAATAAACATTTAGAATCAGAATTGTGTGCTAGTTACCGTCTACGACTCACTGAAAATGGTTATTTTAAAGCATTCAATTAGGCTCGGTTTCAGTCGTATTACAATGATCAGGTCATCGTTGTGTACATGAAATACCTGTATGACGACCTGAACTCTGATGAGGACACTTATAACAATGTGTCTGAATTTTGGTTGGAATTATCATCAGTTTTAATCTGCCAGGAAGTTTCAATCGTGAAATGTTGGCATGTCTTCCCGCGTTTCGATACTGTTGTCTGTTGTTGCAACCTTCCTGTAGAAAACAGCTGCGTCTGACAACCGCCCCGGACAGCTTACGACGTTATCCTCTACGTCATTTACATACAGAGTATTGCAAACATTAATAGCCCTGTAGACCTCCCCTGGGCTACATCTATCAATTTTTTCCCTTTAAGTGACCACTATTATTACTGTTTGCTAGAACGTCCTGAAACCAGCCATTTGATCTGCTACTCGTTAAGCTTTTATCAATGGCGTTTCGAGCAGATTTTTCTATTCGTTCACTGGAAGGTTGTCTACAAAGTATCAAATGACTAGCACACATGGTTTAATAGTAGTAAAAAAGAACTACTCTACGGAAATACATTTACTTTACGATTGACTTTGTCTCGAATAATCCATTCTCCGCTCATTGAGATCAGAGAATCTGTCAGTGAAGCATTCATTCAATTCATTGAATTCTACAATGCTGCTGACAATATCCTTCTCGGTTGAGAGCGCTGCTACTGGTCTTAGCAGCTGCTGACTCATAGCACGAAGCAGAAAACCTTCAGGTCCGCGTCAGACGATGTCGCCAGTATGGTAACAGTCATTTTCAGGAGTTTCCTTGTCCGACTACAATATTTCTGCAAATCATTTAAGAATACGGATTCCAGAAATTTCTAAACTCATTCCTCGTGTTTGATATCAGAACTTGTTTTCTCAGTTTATTGCCTTCAAGGATTGGATTTATTTTGCAAGACGCCTATACCAATGTTTGCAGAAAGTGACCTGCATACAACACACACTTTTCGGAATGAAATAAATTCGCAGCAGATCTCTGCATATGGAAATCATGTCAGATACGTTAGCTCGATTATATTTTTGCAGTCTTCTACCCCTTGTTGTACACACAGTGGCTCAACTATTCATTTTTGTAATTGGCTGTACAATGCTGCGTGATTGTAAATTAAGAAAACCAAAATTGAAAAGCTGGTGCCTTCATTTCAGACGTTGCACTGTTGCTGAAATAATTATAGTGGTTTGTCGAGATGGAATCTCAGTTTTCTCCAGGCATTCTACAAGTCACTATTTTCATACACAACTTGCACAGTTCTTGATTTAAAATTCCACGTTGAGTAGGAAACATGGCAGAATTTCTTACTCAGTATGTCAATTACACACTGTGAAGAATGTAGGAGAAACTAAGAATGTCACTAAAGTCAACGAAATATCTTCTAACGTCCCTATTTGCCTCTCTGCATAGTTTAAAATCAGATCCTGCGTTCCGGCATAAAAGTAAACTACACTGGCATGTCCAATGTTTATTCAGAATAGTCTGTGCACCTGAAAGACGACCACTCATGATACCTGTGCAATTGTAGCTCTGAGAAATAACTATACTCTGATTTCTCTAAGCGATTATCCTAAAGTTTTTGAACTCTGTTCGCGAGGTGTCCTGAATGTCAAAGACCTTGCTGCAGATATCACGTTAGAGGAAACATATCTGACTATTATGATAAAAAGTGAAATTGTTGAAATCTCACCGTCGTACCTGCGCTAACTGGTACAGAATCAGTGACAGCTATTTTCTTTTTTGCTCTGACATAGTAAACAGCCGTCATACAAGAAAGAATAAAATTTTGAATATGTTTACATGTGCCTTAGAAAACACCAGCCTTCTAAAAATGATCGTTACTTTCAGTATCAGGTCCAGCAGTGAAACCTAAATGAAATCTAGAAGACGTTGGGAATTTCCTGGATTTGATGAGTTGCTGCATCCATAATTTCCAAGAAGTGCATGCTCAGAAACACATTAAACTACAACAGATCACAGAGTGTGTAACGATATTGGCGAATCTGATCATTGTGCCTAGAACCTGTGTATCGGGAGAGTGACTGATGCATGCACAGTGACAGATGGTCTGGAAGCGGGTTCATTCGGGTACGTAGTTCCAATTTTCATCCACCAGAGAACAGTAGTGCACAGACACATTCAAGAAACAGGTCAAGAGCACGTTTTTGCGAATTATTCTGTTTATTTTATGAAGCCCTTTTGTTGATTTATCTCTGTACAGTTTTGTTTATGCTTTTAGTAGTGTCAGTGATGCGCGATTGTGGTCTAAAGTAAACATGTAGATCACTGTTCTGCTGACGGACGTTGTACGATGGGGAATTTTTTTAACATAATATGTCAAGTAAGTTAATGGTAAAAGGAAAACTAATTCGAGTGCAAATGAAAATAGTTAATAACTTAAAATATAAACAAAATATCAGAATGCAAAATATTTATTTCGGGAAAAAGTACAGTTCGAAAGCATGTTATTTGTTGATTGGTTGGTCATGAAAATCGCGGACTAACAAGAGAGAATACTGTTTTTCTATTGGCCTTAAAGAAAACTGTCCAATCAGAACAGAGTATTCTTCGTTCCTCATTTCTCTTGGAGATACAGAAAGCTTTCAGCAGTCTAGAGTACTCGGAGCACAACCTTTCAATGGTACGGTCGCGTGTAGTTAGAGCTCCGAAGTAAGTTATAATTTGCCGGTTATCGTTGTGCTACACTCCTCAAAAGTGCTTTAAGGGGAAGGCAATGTCCTTTTCAGAATGTACGGATTTTTAAGCAATTTACTGTATGAGAAAAGACAGTAATTCCTCGTGGCATATTGAGCAGATTGGTGACTAAAAACTTGCGTGCATTAGACACCTGAAACTTAATAGCATGGCGAGCATTTTCATTTAAGAACAATCCGTGCTTAGTGCTTAGTAGATTTCGGGAAATACGTTAAGATAAACTTGCTAACGTGAATGAAAGTATTTTACGCATACATTGCTACGACTAGCACGGTCTTAGAAGTGTACGTATACAATATCAATGTTAAGATTATAGCAAAGTTTTGCCAGTACTTCCACCTTTCACTCGAAATTAAGACCTTTTCCCGATTCTTGGAATAGTTACGTTGTGTGATCCCCGGTGCGAATTGAAATACCGTAGGATTCCGCTCGGCTTTCATACAGCCGATCTGCTGATGTGAGTTCACTGGTAGCTGCAGATAAAGGACGGAAGGAGCCGCGCCGCCGCAGTGTCTTCCCACTGGCTCCCTACAAGCTCTATCTAGTTGTTGTGTAAAACCAATTTCCCTAAAATATTGTGATCTGGACAAATCCGTCATTTTTCTTTTTGTCTTCTGTGACAAATGTCTGATATCATCAACGCCTCATAACTAAGTACTTTTCTGTCATAGAGGCAGAAGAATGGATGATTTCAAATTTAAAATTTTTATGTACTGTAGTATTCTGTCAGATGAATATTTCTGTGCGATCCACTGCTGCGCTTGCCACAAGATGAACCGACGCTTGCTGGTACTTTGTTCATTAAACGAGAGTGCGACAGGGCGAAGTGAAGGAAAACAGCATTAACCTGGGTCTTGTTCTCTTCTGATCTATCTCTTATTGACGATGATATTGAACTGAATGTCTCTGGATGTCTGTTTGTGCTAACCGTAATGATTTTTGTAGAAAATCTTCCTCGATCTCGAAGAAGGTTGTAATGCGTGATCATAAAACATGTTCCACATTTCCAGAACCGAACGGAGTCAGTGATATAGTCCAATAACTATGTGTGTTTGTTGAAAACGCGGTTGACCTGCCCTTTTTTCCTGCCGCTTAGGGCCTTTCGTTGGCCAACTAACTACGAGAAGTTGCTGTTCAAAGAGGAGCTATGACCAGTACTCCATTCTTCGGCAGCGTATATTCCTGTGTGTGATTTCTGTTCTAAAGGTACTTGAAATTTGCGTACAGTAAACGTATCCCATGGCTCACCACATGTAAGTTCTCATAGCTCTGCGTGGTAGTAAGGAACTGGTGCGATTGAATGTGGGCATTAATGTTAGACCGGAAAAGTTAATTTGAGCTATTGCTTCTTGGATTATTCACTTGTTAGTAAGTTGGCAACACCAGGGATCGTTTCAAAAACAGCAGCATTTTGCAAAAAAAAGAGACTCTGAGCACTATGGGACTTAACTTCTGAGGTCATCAGTCCTCTAGAACACACATCCATGCCCGAGGCAGGATTCGAACTTGCAACCATAGCGGTAGCGCGGTTCTAGACTGTAGCTAATAGAACCGCTCGGCCACCCCAGCCGGCACAATTTTGCACAAAAGCTACAAAATTCAGAGCTTAGCGCTGTGCGGTGAATAGAGGATCGAGTTTATTCGTATAGAGAATTCCGACAACATACACCCAAAGCGAAAACTATGGGAACGCAAAACTGCATGCGTCACGGAGGGACATATATTCCTCATCAGATGCCTCCCGTATTACAAACATGAAGATGTCTACCGCCAACAGGATGAAACGGAAAAGTGTAGCAACTGCAGAGGCTGATGGTTGTTTCAGTAGACAACATTCTGTCGGCACGATACAATCATCGTCAGTCACTGCAGTGCAGAACTGCAGTACTATGGCGTTAATTTAACGAGTAAAATAAACTGACTCTGGAAAGACAGAATGCAAGTGATGTGACAAAACAGTAATTGTCTCGACCTGAAACGACGATATCCCCTGTCGGGCTTGAACTGTGTCGTATTGGTGTTGTGGCGGGTGACGTCACACGTGTGCAGAGCGTTGGTTTGTTTTCGTTAGGGACGATTCTATTGTCACCTTATGCTGTGTTTGTCGTCTATAATGGATATATACATAGTGGTGCAAATTTTGATGGAATGAGCATGTTACTGGATCAACCAGTTTAGTTACTTAAGAGAAAGATGCGTTTACGGTGTTCTCCGCTTACGCCCCTAATCAACTAGAGTTTAAACGTTATCTTTGGTTGTCTAGGTAACGTGAGTACACAGTGTTTACAACTTACGTGAACTTCGGCACATATTTTTTTCAAAGGTGAGTATTTACGAGTAATTTCAGGGATTTTGCAATTTTCTGTTGAGCAGTATTGGTGAACACATGTTACTGCATTTTGTCCATCTCGCAATGTAAACCTTTCTGTATCGGTATTGGAGTATTCGTTGTTGTTACCATATTTCGTTAACTTTCGCGATATTTGCTACCTGTACTGGTATTACTTTTTCGCTTTCTATACTGATATTTCTTTTTGTATTCTGTATTGATGTATGGCTTTTAATTATAGAGTGATATCTTCGATACCAGTGGAATTTATCTAATTTGATGCTTTACTTTTGCATTTTCGATGCAGACCTCTGCATGCTATTCTTCATCGTATTCTTCCGGTTGTTTTGTTTTGTATACGCCAGTATTTTTGGGGCTCTGTGGCTTTTACTTGAGAATATAACTCCTCAGATTCCCCTTCAGGCCCAATATTTATTATTTCGAATTTTTAAGTTTCTGAATTGATTTTTATATTTTGGTTTTACAGGAACTGTTGAATATGACGTCCTAATCGCCATTTTTAAATCTAAGTTGTGTTGCATCTTGAGTCTAGTGATGATGTTATTTATCAAAGTGGATGGGTGTTATCGAAGGCTCTCGTCTTCCCCAATAATCCACCATACTTGAGACACAGTGCCGTACCCCCGGCCGCGAGAGTTCGCCCCTGTTTGGTCTTAGGAGGGGAGGGGCGCACACAGCGCCGGCTGTCATCTCCACATGAAATCACGTAATGCGTTTTTACGTCGCAGGGTGACAGTTATTGTAGGGGTGAAGTAATTGCATCGGTTAAACGCTCGAGCGATGTGATGTGGTGCTGTAACGACATAACAACACAAGTTTTCGCCACAGATGTAAGCAGTCCCGTTATACAGTAGTAGGCAAACATAAGTTCTCTACATTCTGTAATTTCCTGCAGGCGATTTTATCGAGTGCGCTACTGCCAAGGCACCCATGTTGATTAGCTTGATTCTGTTTAGAGCGAAGATAACAGAATACCTTGTAGTAGTGAATCCTGTCGTAAGTGTTCTACAGATGAGCAGGATGAAGCCAGAGCATTGTCGACTTGGACTACTCTTACATGGGCTGAGTTACTTACGAGAGTGTATACTGTGGAAAGTCATTTAGACTTCTTATGGGAATTTTGTCGATTGACACCGGGAGACGTGTGTGGAGCTCTTTAAAAAACGACCAACGTTTATTTCCCGTTTTAATTATAGGACTATTCTACGAAACTAGTACGATCAGGAAAAACACGTAGTTCGGTAGATGCCAACTGACGATACATCAGGGTATTATTTTGGTCCCTTCCTGGGTTAAAGAACACATACTACTAGTCACTGTTACAGAAAGTTTTTTAAGTACAATTACTGTTGGCGATTACTTTGATTTTTGCAGTGTTATGTGTTATGTGATTGTTGTGAATTTTACAAAATGCAGTAGCTTTGTTTTCACAGTTTGGCTTAGGAGGCCAAAAGTTTCCTTGTGAGACGCTCACAGTTTCTCTGAGAGATAGCTACAGAGTATCCGACAATCACAGAGGAGGAGTATTCCAAGCTGCAACTGATTTGCAAATTATTGTATAGTTCGACATACTTTGACACTCGACAGCACGGCCGGCCGGGGTGGCCGAGCGGTTCTAGGCGCTACAGTTGGAACCGCGCGACCGCTACGATCGCAGGTTCAAATCCTGCCTCGGGCATGGATGTGTGTGAGGTCCTTAGGTTAGATAGGTTGAAGTAGTTCTAAGTTCCAGGGGACTGATGACCTTAGCAGTTAGGTCCCATAGTGCTCAGAGCCATTTGAACCATTTTTTTCGACATGAAGACGTCTCAACATTCCATTTGTTGTGATGGAATCAGGAACTATTTGCAGGAAAAGTAGTTATATATGACCTAGTTAACAAATAATAACTTACTACGGGTACATTGTGTTGTTAAGTAAAAGTGCAACAGTATTCGTTACATGGGACCTTTTCAGATTCTAGTAAAATAATACAAATAAGTGTAGCCATTCTGATACTAAGACCGTATTTGAGCTCATAAATCCAACAAAGAAAGGCTCTCAAGCTGCACTGGAGCGTTCTCATATAACGAGTTCTGACTGCTGCCATCTAACAACTTTGTGTCGTATTCACCTGAAACACCGCAAAAAGGGTAAAGTATCGTTGTATGAATAACTACACCAGCAACAGATATGTTCAAAAAGTTTCACGAATTAGTAATTACAACCAGGAGATATATCGATTTGCCTTGTGTTAATCCCCACTTACGAGTGAACCATGACTTTGGTTTTATTTCAGATACTTCACTGCACGTTCAAATGGCCGTAGTAAACTCTCATAGAATTTAAACTTTCGCTTAAGTTTTCTTCAGATTTCTTTTCTATTTCGTTTCGTTGTCCTTCAGTTAATGTAAATCAACCGTTCACAAATTTAGCTAACTTTTACATCTTCGGAATATGAGATACCTATGTTCGTCCATCCATTTAACAAGTGGGTCGTCCAGTACCTTTAAATTCTACGGCTTCGTGCGCTGTGTTATATTAACGTCACCAGTTTCCACTTTTGATGTAACAGATCAGAGTCCTTCCGATAGATTCGTCTACTCCCATGTAATGTTAGCAAACAGGGGGGATCGGTGAAGTTTTATTCCTACCGGACCTGAATATCATGTAGCCCACACATGTTTCTATTGAGACTTATTAAATTTAAATTGTATCGAATGAAGAATAAGCTAAAATGCATCAGCTTATTTGTTGTGGTAATATATTTAGAAAATACGTTAAAATGGTACATACCAGCAATCTACTGAACGAAATCACAAGAATAAACAAATTCAGGAGGTGTGTACCTAACTTTTTCGTAACTATTAGGAAGAGAGTTATTGAAATGTACTAGTCACAGTGCTGTTCAAGGTAGAATAAAAGTGTGTGGAGTTGGAGACGATGTATGCTTGTATTTAGCGGTAGACGGTTTTGCTATCACGTTATTCTGGAAAAAAAGATATTCCGGTCTGGCAGACCTTTAGCACAGTGTAAGCAAGAACATTCTTAAAGTTGTTTAGAAAACTGTGACGAATACAATTCACATTACTATTCCATTATCGTACTGCATAACACCGAGACATCTTAAAAAGAAGAATTATTTGTTTCACCGTATTTTGCTTCCATATCTGAAAACTATCAAGTGCAGTACCGAACCACCTATTAATTTTATTTTATGTCACCTTATCCTAGTCTTTTGTGCTGTAGGCCGTGAGTTGTTACCTGCCATTTCCATTTTTTATGTATTCCTTCTACTGTTAGCAGCAACTATGAACTACATTGTGCTTTATCATAGAGACTAGGAAATACCCCTTCTTTTACTACTGAATTTACATGTGTGTACCAAACTTTTTGGCCTAAAGGTACTAGGCATTTCAGAAGTCTATAATATACATTATATTTCTGATCAGTTTTTATCTACGCATAATGTAAACTGCAACTGACTAAAAATGGGCCAAATATTAGCAATGTTATCATGAAATCATTACTGGGTTTAAGTCACACATCCTGATTTCGTCATATTTACTATGCAACAAACATTCTCTGTATCACTTTTGCTTCTTTTGTGACTGCGTTATTATTTCACATAAAAGTCCTTAGAAACATGTAAAGTAAGTAACTTATCATTGTTATCTTACGAAGTATGTTAAACTATTTGTTTTTGAGACAGCATTACTGTGTGATTTTCTTCGGGTTCAAGTTAACTGTACAGCCATGAATATTGCGTAATACTTTCGACTGTGACAAAATCCTAGCGTGAAGGTGATCCAGACTTATGTGCTGCGCATCTGGCTCATGTCGTACCCCCATAAATCTCCCAAACGACTCTTCTTTAGTTTTGGTGAAATAAATAAAAAATGAAATAAAAACGTGCCTTCTGCAACAGCATTTTCCTTTGCAACATTAGCCCCGAAAGTAAATTTTAACATCATAACAAATCATAGTGCATAAGGGCCAAAGTATAAATAGCAGCGGTGATGAACTCTCTCTGAATTCTCAGTCGATCTTAAGGCACCATTAATTTCTTTGTTTACTCGTTAGAGGTTACATCCACATGCAAATCAATTGCTGTTTGCCAATGCAGTTCAGTGAATTGCTACATCAGTTTGATTACACTAAGCGTGCTTTGATTTATGTGTGCCATGCAAAGACACTTGCCATGCTTCTGTTATAAGCAGCATCTGAGTTTGTTTACAAACCTACTACTTCATAAACAGATACACAGATAAGCCAGAATGTTATGGCCACCGATCTACTGTCGATATAAATCCGTTCAGGCTAAAGCAGCGACACATGGCGAGGAATGACTGCTAGTCAGACAAACCCACGGTGCATGTTGTATATCACAAGGGCTAGAGCGTGATGGAATGGAGTGTGTTGAGCGGTTCGATGTTCACAGTCCCGCTTTCCAGTTGATGTGTTGGCTCTCCTATCTCGACACATCTAAACCCAATCGAAGACATCTGGGCATGTGGCGTCAGAGCTCATGGCACCCCTCCCCGGAATTTACGGATTTAGGTGACTTGTGTGTGCAGATGTGATGCCAGCTCCGTCCACTGACCTACCAAGGCTTCACTGCATCCCTGCCACGACACGTCCACGTTGATACCCGTGCCAGAGGTGGACGTACTGGCTGTTAGGTAGATGGTCATAATGTTGTAGATGATCAGTGTAGTTTCTACGTTAAAGTATAGACAGTCGTTAATGAGTGAAAAATGTATGCTGAGGGCTTCAAATGTTGATTACCTTTTAGTTCCTGCGTGTGTAGGGCCATATTACTTGTGGCCCACTGTGTTGAATAGTAGATGTCGGGATTATGGATACTACTTTGTTGACCTTAGGAGCAGTGATTTTGTAGTCACTCTAGTCTTTTGAGTGTTATCGTTAATGTCATTGATTTACCTACTCTTTTTAGAATTATACTTAGTGTCAATGATATTTCTGTTAAACGTAGTTGTCAAATGTTAATGTTGCACAAACAGTTTCTTCCATTTCCATCGATGGAGAGGTAAAGACAGATGCAGCTCGCATCGGGGACAGACTCGAACGACTTTTATTCCGAAGAACCTTCCATTTGTTTCCATTAATCTACTAAGAGGAACCACCGAAATGTAGATCTTGTTGGTCGGAAGTAAATATGAACCACAGTCAACCCTAATGCGAGTCGTCTACATTACCACAACGCCGCCTGTTGCAAATAAAACAAATAACGAGACTTGTTATATCATCAATCCAAAGGTTTATTCGATTGGTAACTGTGGTTTCAGGTGGTATTGGCCGCGGTATCGCGGTCGCACATTTTAGCAGCCAGACGGTCTTCTCCAGACGTCGCGTTGGTGGCCACGCGTCAACACATTCAGCGTCTGGCATGGCGGCTCTCAAGAGCTGCGCGGTGTGATGTACAGACCTCCTAGGTGGGCGCGGAGGGCACCGGAGTGATCTGCCGACAAATATAAATTTCAAAATTATAAACGTCGCCCCATTATGGTGAGTTGATATAACATCAGCAAAGGAAAGTGCTAAATTATCGTAGGACCATATGTTAATAAATGGTCATTTTCTGTATCCATAGAAGGGATGTTTCTATCGCGCCAACTCATGAACCCTAGAATACTAATTATCGCAAATATGAAAATTACCGACAGTGAATGTTTGCATATTTACTCCTCCCGGAGTGTTATCTATTGTGGTGAAATGATCTACTAAATTATTGCATCATGATGGTAGATAGTTGTTACAAGAATCAGAATATTTGTGAGTTAGTCGATATCTCACGCAGACGCATGTATTATCCTCACCTGAACTATATTCATTAAGGTACGCAGAGAATTGTGACTGTTACTAAATCACATCCATACCAAAATAGTAGAGTTTCTTAAAACAAGTTATGTAAATGTTCAGTTCAAATTCGGACAGCTTCAAGGATAAATACGGATAAATAAACGATCATGCAGCATAAGAAATGGGATTAAAATAGCAAGTATAATCGTGGGAGGCTGAAAGTGAAACTGCGCTGAGAACTTGATAACTGTTATGGGCGGGAGGGGACATAGGAGAACGTTTTCTGAAAGGCTCTCCCTCATCTGAAAGTGTAAGCAACGGTATTGTATGTACCATTGATTCTAGAGTTTAAGTATATCCTACCAATACTAGAGCTAAAAGATACGTATGCCTCGAAAGGCTTTTGTATCTGATGAAAGTTCACAATTGCTATAAAAGAACAGCAGACTATGGGTACCGAGAATGTTTATGGGTCGACCAAAGACTTTTGTAGCCATGGTGATATATCTAAACTGACACCATTTCAGTTATATTAAAAAACGTAAAACTCAATACTCGAATAATATCTTGAAGATTCCCCTTCTGAAGGGAGCTACCATGTGATCATGAAACGAGAAATACACTTAGAAACCAAAATCTGTTGTCCTTTATACCGATCGAAGTACCACTCACCGTATAACGAATTGTAACATTTATCACAAATTAGCACGGTTCAGGTATCGAAATTAAGAATATAGTAATTCAATTTAGTATCCAACTAACACAATTCGTTTCACATCTCCGATACTATCAATACTAACAAGTAACTAATATCCTATTATCTTTAACGTTTTCTGTTTACGACTGGATAATGATGTGCTTCTGAGGTTATGCCGTGTTGTTGTTCCTGGTTTACGGTCAACATTTCAACAAGTGACCGAGCCTTTTTCTTTAGATCGTGAGACGTTTCCTGACTGATATGAGTGAAGCAGAGAGTACATTACCGCAAAGTTCACAGCGAATGAAGTTGATGGCTGGGACGTCCGTTGAAGTATTGTCCACAAAATGAACACATCAATTCGGCCTAACACCCGGAAGCAGACCAGAAACTAGTACCATCTTCGAGAGTAAGTTATCATGTAATGAGAAAACGAAAAATTCACTTTGAAACCAAATGCTACTAATCCTCCTACTGTTGTAATTTACACTCACCGAAACAGAAAAGGCTTCTTTCTCATCCTGCAGCCGTTTCTGCAGTATCTCCTCAAAAAACGAGTCCAGGGTGAACTGACACTCCTGTAAGGAAAAGTACTTATTAGTTTGATTAGTCGTAGAGCATGCTTGGTAATTCAGAGATAGCGCTAGTTCTTTACATATACATGTGTTACAAATTCTTACATTTATTTCGAATTTTTGGCCTAGAGGCAGTGATAGTGAGTATTCACTGACTATCTCTAGTATCAGCTAGAAATCTGTTCTTCCGACATTCACTACCATTGTCCTACGTATTATGAGTTGAACTGGAATGACAGAGGCCTACAATGCAACTTCTTGAGCCACGGTCTTTTTATTACGAGCTCCTCCTCGTTCTTTGTCTGCAAAAAAAAGTAAATGGGACTGTAACAAGTTTTGCTAACAGTTCCTGTTTGTCTGTTCTCTGACTACACTGTGCATTTCCTTTGGTCAGTCTCACATTAAACAAGGTCAGCAGGTAACTGGTTGGCAACCAGATGGTCTGCAAAGTCGTCTTCAACCAGTCGATCGCGTTGGCAGCATATTTAGTGCGCCTCTGCCCCTAGAATATTTTTCACCATAATTCTTTTCAAATGGAGAAGGATGTTACCTTTCTCAAGCATCTCACATAGTTATTTGCTCAGTGTTAACAAAGACCACACCCAATTTACCGGAATGATAAATGGTTAGAATCAACTGTCCATGTCTG